>NC_142617.1:30270000-40270000 GCF_059453375.1 Lepisosteus platostomus
TAGTACTCTTTATTGTAAAAGTACTGAAATTAGTTATACTCCATTGTGGTCGCAGGACTAAATTTAAAATGATACATTTATAAAAAAAATATGTTAAAGTAAAGTATAATGGTGTAGAATTAATATGTAACAGTCTATTATTAAGCATATAATCAGAACATGCAAAAGGAGTAGTATTGCTCCTTTGGGTAACAAAACAACTGATTTCAAGTCTTGTGTTTTCATAAATTGTCAGGAGCTCAGTGTGTGTGATTTGAATTGACTTAAAATTGTCAAAATGATTTAAGTGCCTGAATATGTACGTTTTATCAAAAAAGCATAATTTTAACTAATACAATAGTGAAAGACATAACCCTAGCTAACCTTAGTAGCCTGGTTGCTATTGACATGACTAAATACAGTCTGTCTGTGAAATAAGTATGATGGAAAATGATATGTTCTAATTCAATAATCAGAATGCTAGTTTATTTTAAAAAGGAATCCATCCCTGTGAAGGAGAGGTCAAATCCTGGAGGGCAGAGCTTCATCACAGCAACATCCATCTAATCCATCTATGTAGTATAATTATGTTGAGTCTGCAATGGCAACAACATTACTAATTCATGAAGGAAATAAATTGCATATGAACAGAATGCCTACAGCGACTCACCTGCATGAAACTTGTCGGCATGCTAAAAAGTTAATCATGGAATACACTGACAGCTGACTAACTGACAGCTAGTAGACAAAATGACTATCTTCATAGGGCCATTGAACATCTGAGGAGTGATGGAGCATTTTACTTATTGGTGAATGCTCTGTTACTCTTGACAACTTCGAAGGAAAAATAGTGTATGAATTGTGGTGTGCATCTAGTAGACTATTGCCTTATTCAAGCCAATTAGTCACATGGTTGTGATGTGGGTTGAAATTTACTTTAACACAAAAATACTTTTAGTGCCACCTTATTGCTCAGCACAATATTAACAAAGTCCACGAAACAACTATTTTTCTGTTCGTCAAACCAATCCAGAAGTATTAACTTCTGCATGACAATGCAAGACCACACAGTACTAGGACTACAATGACACAATTCCAAGAAAAAAAGGTTGAGATCTTGCTATGGCCCATTTTTTATCCTGCTGTGAATCCAATGAATTATAAGTGGACCCAGCTAGCTACTAATTGCTTGAATTTGCATTACTCTATTTATCCCAAAGCAACCCAATACACTTCACATATACAGCAGGATGTATTTCTGTAAAAGGTAAAGCCTTTTGCTAAGACTATATGTGGAGTGCAAAGAATGTAAAGATTACTGCTATCATCCTAATCACATTTCCAGGTCTGTGTCCACACACAACACATCTGCCCTGACTGTGCCGCCCAAACACCTACAATAGGCATCCACCCTGTGACATCAACTACCACAGGGGTAATTTAACAAGAGGGCAGGAATGAAGCAGCCATAGAGATTAGATCAGAGAAGGGATTTTCTTGTAGAGCCTTACAGACCTGGAAGCAGTCTCATTTGTTAGTTGCATTCCCTGGGCCAAACTATTTTGACATAACGGACTTCATATTTGAGCTTTTTAGTTAACTCACCTTTGTGTATTTATATTGTAACAACTCAGTGACCTTGTTAGGCAAACTGTATTTGTTGAATAATACTAGTGTGACTGTTGAGATTACAGATGCAGCCATTCAAAGTGAGCGGTACAGATACGTACCGCAGGTAATTGGCTGCGGTGTCGCGCATCATGACGCAATATGACGCGGGGTACCGCGGTGCGTGATTGGTTGACCAACAGGGGCACTCGTGGTCCGTTGGTCTGTCGTAGAAAGATTTACAGTACAGTAAACGTCCTTACTGTGCCCGTTGTAGATATTGAATTTTACCACTGAAGGGAAATCTTAGTAGCTGAGCATAAAAAGAATAGGAGTATACTGTAACGTGTGTGAAGGCCATAAACGATATTAATTTTTGAACATAAACATACAGTACTGTATATGGCTGGTCTTGGTACTTTAAAGTAAAAAATACACACCAGTATTCCATTTCTCCCTAAACATTTTAAGCATCGAAGTCTTTAACTAAAGAGATACTGGAGTCAACAAGCATACTTTTAGAATTTGATTAATAGGGAATATAATATGGAATCGCGTATCTAAAGAATTTAATAACGATATGATTATATTCGTGTACTGCGACAGGGCTGTGTAGGGCTGTTTCGCCTCCCTGTTCATGTGACTTGCCCTCTAGCCTCCTGGTCTACGTGCCTGACTAACAACTCACAGGTTGTGAGTTCAAATCCAGCTGGTGCTGGACTTTTCTTTTAACAAACATTTATTCGAAAAAATAGAATAGCGATATTATGGACAATCAATTGACTTTTATATTTCAAAATATCACAACATGATCGATTTTAAGTCATTTTTGATAACAATGAATAGTCACCTTCTTCCCTTCTGACAACGGTTCCTGCTTCTATTGTGTGTACAGCATTTGAGCTTTTAATTTTGAACTGTGTATTACAGCATGTTAATCATCAGTCATTAAAATGTTGGTATATTTTATGAAAGCAAGATTGCTCAGTTGGACAAAAGTACACAACCTACCTTTATCAGAAATATTTATGCATCAAAGCCTTTACCGAAGATATTACTAATAGTATTAATAATGGATGACTTTGGACAAGCTGTATGCTCAAAGTATAATTTCTTTAGCACATTTGTACAAGCACTTGGAATCTGTCCAAGCCATACTTTGTCAGGCGTTTTGTTTTACTTCAACGGGCATAAAAACTTCCTTGCTTTTAACAGGGCGTTTCATAATTTCTAACTACGAAAATGATTTAAAATGCGACACTTATCATTCAACTAGAGCTCAAAATATCACAAGGATCCTCAAGAGCACAGCAAAGACTGTATTAAAAGATACTTGTATGTATCAACGCTTTCTTTTCCGTATACCAGATTTTATGGAACCACTTCAGAAGTGTGTCAGCCAGTCGGATTCCAGGAATCGGTACTTTAAAGGAAAAATACACACCGGTATTCCATTTCTCCCTAACGATTTTAAGCATCGAAATATTTAACAAGCATGTGAAATAGCGTGTGAAAAAGTGGTAGTTTTAAGCTTTTCTGCTAATATAATATGGAATCGCGTATCTAAAGAATTTAATAACGATATGATTATATTTGTGTACTGCGACAGGGCTGTGTAGGGCTGTTTCGCCTCCCTGTTCATGTGACTTCACCTGTAGCCTACTGGTCTATGTGCCTGACTAACAACTCACAGGTTGTGTGTTCAAATCCAGCTGGTGCTGGACTTCCCTTTTAACAAACATTTCTTCGAAAAAATAGAATAGCGATATTATGGACAATCAATCAGGCTAATGCATTTCTACATTTCTGTATGAACCAGCTTAGAGGGCTAAAGACAGCTTGTGTTTAAATTGAGTGTAAGGTAATTTATGCTTCTAAAGTCATGGTCAGCATTTATTATTGTACTGTGCTGTAAACTTGTTCTGTGCCTAGTCACATTATTTTATAGCGTTTTTATAGTGTTATCAAATCTGGTGGCGCTGTGTGTTAGTTTCCTGACTCCCATGTCACATGGTCTGTGATTGAATCCCATGGAACTATGACATTTCTTTGAAAAAATGAAACGTTTCTCTTGGTCAGAGATTAAATAAAACCTCACTCGCACCAAACAAATTTATATTTCTAAATATCACAACATGATCGAATTTAAGTCTTTTTAATAACAATGAATAGTCACCTATGCGTTACAAAATAAACATTTATATTGATTTGAATCGCGTTTTGATTTAAATCGTAAACGCGTGTTTAAATATATGTGTTTAAAGGCAATATACTTTATAAAAGCGATGATTCTTATGGAGTGTGTTCCACCGGGGATTCAAAAAATTTATTTTAAATAAGCTGATAAAGCTTAGACTAACTGTATTCTAAACTGTATTACAACAGAACATTGGACAATGCAACGTAAATTGCAAAAATGCACTTGGAATCTGTCCAAGCCCTCCTACAAAAATTATTTAAACTGTGACACTGATCATTCATCTCTAAATAAACTTTATTTTATATAGCGTTTTAAGCGAATAGGTAATTAGATTGCTCATAAACCTAATCGCTTTTTCTACATAAACACAGCGTGATTGCTCTCTGAAAATGCTTTTCCTTTATATTTAGGCTCAGATTTCAACTATAGATCGTATTATTATAAACTTTCTTGGAAAAATGTATTTTATGTAAACCATGTTTGCTATTAATTCATTTAGGGCTAAAATACGTTCATTGTCTTCCAATCGAGTCGAGTTGACATTGGAAGCTTGCCACTCCCGGACTGTTAAACCAACGCATTAGCATGTCAAAGCCCATTGAGGGTAATGAGCCAGTATTGGCTTTAGTATTAGCCATACAGAACATTAAAGTGCCCCTTTTCCATTCAGCGGGTGCCTGAGCCACTGTGTCCTATCTTCTGACAGTCGCCGTTGTGAATGTCTGTAGAGTGTATCTTATTTTTAGTACTATATTTTTGTATTATATTCCCTATTAATCAAACTCTAAGAGTATGTATCGGTTTGTCCCCTCCTCCCGTCCCTCTCTGTGTACAGTGGAGCCTCCTGTCCAGCCAGCACATGTCCACAGACATTCACAACAGCGACATATCATAAAACATTTGCACATATAGTTAAATTATTAGTTGTTTTTCAGGAAGTTAAAAAAAAACACTTGAATTACTTATCCAGTCTCTCGAAATAAAGTTATTTTTCAAGCAATGCAACAAACGTCAGGCAATGTGTTTTTTTTTAATCCAACATTGACAGCCACATCTTAAATCTTGTCAGTCAGGTCTTTTTTTCTCTAGTTGAATTGTGGTTTACACATCGCACGACTTTAAAAGCTAGAAAGATAGGTTTCTATTCACATTAGCTGGCGAGCCTTGTTAACAAAAAAACTAATAATAATGTAACATGCCACTGTTTGTTCATGAACAAAGTTAAACTGAGATTTCCTTAGATACGCGATTAAAAAAAATTAAAAAAAATTTGAATCCCCGGCGGAACACATTCCATAAGAATCAGCGCTTTTACAGTATATATCGCCTTTAAAGGTGGCTTCTCAAAACGCTTTACAGGATAAAAACAACAAGAACAGCAACAACAGCAATATTGTATTTCATTGCACTTTGAAAACCAAGTAATAACTTAACTATACGTGCAAACGTTTCATATGTTGCTGTTGTGAATGCCTGTGGAGTGTATCTTATTTGCCTTGAGTCCTGGTTATCTCTCACCCCCTCCTCCCTCTCTCCCTCAATTCAATTCAATTCAAGGTGTTTTATTTGCATGACAGATGGGTACAATCAGTGTTGGGTATGTATATTTTGATATTTACACCCGGTGCGGCACCGAGGGTGCGTCTGCATTTATAACTTAGTTTTTAAAATAAGTCAAGCAATATGAAGCATCTCCTTTTACTTTTAAGTCCCTTAAATACATTGAGCACAGCTTTCTCACCACTTAAGATTGCTTTTTGATACCATCCTTACACAAAGCAGAAACTTTCCGATGACTTGTGGGAAAGATTACAGATTTTAATCGTCTTTAATTTTGTTACGTTATACGTTTTAGGAATGTTTCATCTAAACAAACACCACAAAACTATTCTCGATTGTATTTCTGAATGTTATTGTAACGTTGCCATAGCCAAAATGTAAATGTAGTGGCTCTCTGAAGGCACCAGTTCTGTAGGGTTTGGGCATTTACTGGGACAATTATTAATTGTAGCAGTAAATCACAAAATTGATTCTTTTGATGGCTTTAGAATCCAACCATGCGACATAACTCAAACAACACACACACACACAGGTACTAATACACGAGGATACATTTAATAATACATAGAATATGCATATAAACCTAACAGATCTTATCGAGAGGGTTATCAGAATACAAAGGGTATATATTCAGTCAGTTACAAAGTGTTACACATATCAAGAGGACATACGTTCAGTATATCATTCATTTAGACCGTTTCGTAAATGAACTTGGTTATAACTTCTACATTAGATACTCAAAACAAGTACATAACTCTTAGGAATTAAATTGATATCAACTGGTTGGGATAACAATTGAATTCTCGAGCTGTAATGCATTGAAGTTAAATACTCATCCAATCTCTGGGGATTCAGATCTCCTGCGGGCACAAAGAAACAGTTGCAGGCTGTTGCTGTCCAATCCGCACTCTCTGGCTCGGTGCCAGGCTGTGCTGTGCGGCTTGCGACGGTGGGCTGCTAATGCTCATTGACCGGCTAGTTAGTGTTGGCTTTAACTAGCAAAGTTTGCACAGGAGAAAAGATGACTGTGAGTCCCAGCAAGTCAGGAAGAGGACCGATTCGTTCCTGATGAAGAGCTAGTTCTGAATAGTGATTCAGCTGTCCATAGTTCTGACCTGTTCACGAGGCCTGCTGCTGGTGCTAACCTCGGGTGGATCCTCTGGTTACTCTCTGGCAACCTCCGCTCTAGACTCTTAGAACAAAGGAAAGTTCTGGCACTCGGACACACTGGCCGTTCCGTGGTTGTCCGGACTGAGTCTCAGGATGGTCAGGAGGCGCGCTGCAAGAATGTCCTGCCCTTGGGAGCCTTCTGCTCCTGGGCCGTCCTGCCCTGGAATTCTCCTTTGAATTCCCTTTAGAAAAGTCCACAGAATTCTCCACTGAATCTTCTGAAACTCTCAGGCTCTCTGTGTTGCCTGTTTTTACCTGGAGGAACTTCAGCTCGTTGATTGGCTGAAAGTTCCATGGGCATCAGAGTCCCACGTGGGTTACTCGGCCCTACCAGTCCCTGATTGGTTGATCAAGGTGAGATATGAGTCACTTACTCCTGACACCTAGGAATGCAGTCCAGATGTCCATCTGGCACTCCCTAGACAGATAGGCGCCAATGGATGACCATTGATCATGATAGCCAGGCTTAGCTAACTGCATCCCCCTTTGGGAGCTGTCCTAGGAAACCTTATCAAAGGAAACCTTAAATCAGCCTGCATGAATAGTTTCTCTGTGGCTGCACCACAGAGATGAACAGAGATGGGACCATTTGGGAAAGCTCAGAACACTTAATTCTTTCTTATTAATAAGCCTCGCCGCTACATTATGTTACACCCACAGTAGTTCACTGCTTTAAATACATCAAATTAAGAAAGTTATGTGTAGCACTTTAGATCTTTTTTTCTGAACCAGGGAAAATCTGATCATGTTTCTCTATAACAATAATAAAAAACTTTATTTTATATATCACCTTTAAAAGTGGCATCTCAAAGAAATACAGTAGATCGAAAAACAGTTAAAAGGGACCAAAGTAAATACCAGATGTATTTAAAGCAGTGAACTACTGTAGGTGTAACATAACATTCAGAAATACAATCACATATTTGACAAATAAAAACGATTACAATCTAATCCTTCCACGTTTGATCCCAAAATCCCAAGAAATATACATCTAAACAGGTAGAAAGCTATGCTGAAAGTTTATTAAGATACTTAGAAGACAAAGATACTGTATCAAGATACTGTAAGATTGGAACCTGACTATTCCAATCTTAAGTGGTGAGAAAGCTGTGCTCAATGTATTTAAGGGACTTAAAAGTAAAAGGAGATGCTTCATATTGTTTGACTAATTTTAAAAACTAAGTTATAAATGGAGACGCTCCCTCGGTGCCACGCCGGGTGTAAATATCAAAATATACATACCCAACACTAAGTCTAAAAAGACTTAAATTCGATCATGTTGTGATATTTAGAAATATAAATTTGTTTGGTGCGAGTGAGGTTTTATTTAATCTCTGACCAAGAGAAACGTTTCATTTTTTCAAAGAAATGTTTGTTAAAAAATAAAGTCATAGTTCCATGGGATTCAATCACAGACCATGTGACATGGGAGTCAGGAAACTAACACACAGCGCCACCAGATTTGATAACGCTATAAAAACGCTATAAAATAATGTGACTAGGCACAGAACAAGTTTACAGCACAGTACAATAATAAATGCTGACCATGACTTTAGAAGCATAAATTACCTTACACTCAATTAAAACACAAGCTGTCTTTAGCCCTCTAAGCTGGTTCATACAGAAATGTAGAAATGCATTAGCCTGATTGATTGTCCATAATATCGCTATTCTATTTTTTCGAAGAAATGTTTGTTAAAAGGGAAGTCCAGCACCAGCTGGATTTGAACACACAACCCATGAGTTGTTAGTCAGGCACATAGACCAGTAGGCTACAGGGGAAGTCACATGAACAGGGAGGCGAAACAGCCCTACACAGCCCTGTCGCAGTACACGAATATAATCATATCGTTATTAAATTCTTTAGATACGCGATTCCATATTATATTAGCAGAAAAGCTTAAAACTACCACTTTTTCACACGCTATTTCACATGCTTGTTAAATATTTCGATGCTTAAAATCGTTAGGGAGAAATGGAATACCGGTGTGTATTTTTCCTTTAAAGTACCGATTCCTGGAATCTGACTGGCTGACACCCTTCTGAAGTGGTTCCATAAAATCTGGTATACGGAAAAGAAAGCGTTGATACATACAATTATCTTTTAATACAGTCTTTGCTGTGCTCTTGAGGATCCTTGTGATATTTTGAGCTCTAGTTGAATGATAAGTGTCGCATTTTAAATCATTTTCGTAGTTAGAAATTATGAAACGCCCTGTTAAAAGCAAGGAAGTTTTTATGCCCGTTGAAGTAAAATGCCTGACAAAGTATGGCTTGGACAGATTCCAAGTGCTTGTACAAATGTGCTAAAGAAATTATACTTTGAGCATACAGCTTGTCCAAAGTCATCCATTATTAATACTATTAGTAATATCTTCGGTAAAGGCTTTGATGCATAAATATTTCTGATAAAGGTAGGTTGTGTACTTTTGTCCAACTGAGCAATCTTGCTTTCATAAAATATACCAACATTTTAATAACTGATGATTAACATGCTGTAATACACAGTTCAAAATTAAAAGGTCAAATGCTGTACATAAGAGGTTAAGCTCCCCCTGGCGGTTTTACAAGGTGACGCCGGATAGTTTCCGGCAGAGCGTCAAATGACGCGCGATTAACCACGTGACACTGCGTGACCCCGCGTGATACTGCGACACGCCCACCGGGGTATGCCGCGAAATACCCCACCCATTTTGAGTGGCTGCATCTGTACATCCTGTGGATTTCAGTGGTTTGTCCTTTCTCTCACTGACACAGTGGTTGCTCACATAATCAAAAGAACCTTGTACTGTACTTTGGGAACTCACAGTTTATAGAATTTCTTTAATATTTCATTTCTTTATATTGTACCTATAGCATTATTACTACACTTCATCCATCAATGATTTGCAACACCTGGTAATGTGCAGCTACCATTATGTGCCAACTGCCCTACTACTGTACATAGCAGACATTGGTGAAGTATGAAATTGCTTCACCAACAACATTAAGTACAGCTTTAAGGAAGTTAGAGTATGCAAACTCAGTTGAGAGGTTACTCAGACTAACCGCGACAAAAGGGTTAACATCCCCACTACTTATTGCTTGCGTCCATACCTAAATCAATGAGGAATAAAACTACGCATATTAAACGCATATTGTCATATTGGTTTAACCCTTTTGGTTGAGGTCCAGCCTTCTGGCTGTAGGACAAAGGGGCTAGGACTCTAAATAAACCAAGCAGGTTCAAGGGAATATGAGATCTGGAGGAGGAATCAGGCAAGAATCCTGACTGGTATCTGGTTTAAGGTCTTGAACCTCTGAAATTGGAAGTGAGAAGGAGAATCAGCAATACTACTGAGGTGTTTTAAGATATGATCTATTACTATTAGCAATTGTGGAATGACAAGGAGAGCCTTATGCGTAGCGGCAAAAGGGGCAACACGGAGGTTAGCCCAGGCCCAGGGGGTTGGACGATGTCAGTATAGAAGCCTGTGCCCTCAGGCCACGGACGTGGGGCGACCTGGTAATAGGTGGGTCACACGACATCCATACCCTCAATGCTGAGCGAGGAGGAAAGGGTGACCCAGTCAAACCCACACAAAGACACACCAAAAGGACAAGAATAGCACAGGGAAACTAGGAACAGGACAGATTAGGAGTGCCCTCTATCTGTAGAGGGCATGACAGATACAAAATACAAAATACATAAAAAAATAGTAAATAATCTGCCTTGGAGAGTAATTCACATGGCATAGTTTAGGTGACCCAAAAGTAATAGAAGTTCCTTTTTTGCAAACTTTAGCTGACAAGTTGGTAAATTGATACAGTTGAGTGGTCAAGCTTGTCATAAGGCAAAGAGTCAGAAATATCTTTAAATAATAGCATGACTGTGAAGTGGCTGGACAAGGCTTTTGTGGGGAGGGGCATTTAATTGGTAATTATAGAGAGAAGACAGAAGCATTGACCATCTATTCAGCAACAGGTAGCAACAACATAGGTGATATTTCTGAAGCAGAATAATGATGTATTTAGAATATGTTACATATGTGGGTTAAACATCAAGCCTGGATCAAGTATCACCCTATCAAAATGACATTTTTCCAGCCATCATACTCAAAAGAGATGCCAGAAACTGGGGTCAATAAGTCAATAGGTCATTGAAGATGTCTGCTTTGGCAAGCGAAGCTCCTGGCTCTGCCTTCTTAATGGGACAAATAGCATGATTGATGGTATCAGAGTGAAGAGAAAAATCAGAGCTGGGAATAATGCTGTTAATGTCTGGAACACAGGACTTAGTAGGAGCTGACAAGTCGATTATTACACTCTTTGTCCTGGAATATTTGAGAATGGTGATCCCAATGGGGCTGATACAGTAAACAAAAAAGATGATAAATCAAAGGGGCTGATCATAATTCCTTTGTCAATAACTAAAGAGTCTATGGACTCAGGGCCAGAGGTTACTGATTGCTGATTTTTACAATAATGGAAGAAGGGGGAGAACAAATAGACCAGTAGAAAAACCAAACGAAAGACCATCTATAAACAATGAGTGAAACTGGAATCAGAGTGGTGGAGAAATTAGGAACCTAATTTAAGAATATTAATCACTTGTGGAGAGATGAACCAATAATCATTTAGGGGCAGATGAGACAGAATGTGTAGGGAAAGGACAATAGGGTCACACAGAATGGGCATGAGCTTCACCACAGAAACTACAAAATGAAGGAAAAAGCATGAAGAACAAATTAAGAATTAATGTTATTACAGACTTAATGAACTCTGAGGAATAATACAGGACAATCACGAAGATTTTTTGATTGTCTAAGTGTAAAATAGGCAAAAGAGGTAAAAGAATCAGGGCCAACCTCAGTGACAGCTGCAGGGCAGACGTTTGCTGTTTGAGATTGCAAAGAGCAAATGGTGCAGGATAGGGCCCTAACACCAGCCAGTGTCCAGGTCTCCCCTGTAGGAATGTTGTTTCCACTGGAGTAAACAAGCTGTGGCTTTAGTAGATAACTGTTGTGATACTTGTAGAAAATAGAGCCCCCAAAGTGAACAGATAAAGCAGAGTGAAATGCATATAATCATCCAGTTCATGGTAACAGGAAATACAGAGCACATTACAGTGTAAGAGGCAGTGAGTTGTACAGTAGTTTTCTGAGCAATTGATAATGTTTTTTCTGCTATTATGAGTGTCCCTGTGATTTTGTTGGTGTAATTACACCCTACTCTTGTTTTTGCAGTCATGGGTATTTAAAAGGTGGGGCTTTATTGAATGAGGGAGGAGGACCTGTGTTTGGAATTGTTGCCAACTGGCATTTTCTTTGTGCTGGAAACTTGAATTGGGAAAATGTACCAGATGGTTGTTGAGAGAACGGCGGCAAACAGTAATGCTGTATCTAAGGTAAGGTCTTTTGCTGACAGAAGCAAGATCTCCTTATGGATTTGCCTGTTTTGGTTCCCTCTATCCTGACAAGTGTTCCTGTTACTAAAAAGCATCCCTAATGATAATAGTACTACCACAATCATCCATGGTAAGGATGGTGTTACTTACAGTACTTGATGAAATGTGTTTGGTTTATCTCAGGCATAGAACTTTTCATTCAGGCATAAGACTTTTATTTCTATTTCATCAGCCAGAGAATATTTTGACACATGGTCTCATGATCTTTCATTTACTATAATGTGGCCTTTTCTCTGCAGCTGCTTCTGTCTTGCCTTATAGAGGCTAAATCTGTGTAATTCTGAAGAAATTTTTGTCCTCTGGAAAGATATATATCCTATATATCCTATGGCTTTCACAGTATACAAATCTGTGACAATGTCCATCAAAACAGCAAATTGTGAGTGCGTTTTCTGGCTTTATGGCTATTAGGAATGAATAATCAGCAGTTGCATCACATGGAAGTAAAGAATATACAATTTATTTATGCAATACCAAAACACACATACAGTAATTAAAAAAAAAATAGTACATGCAATATGTGAATCGATCGGTTTTGATACAGATGCTTTTTTCCTCTTCTGATGTGCCCCAACTGTGGCGCAGTATTCAGACAATAACAAACCATAATGCTAAAATAAGCAGTGTTAAATCCAATGAAAGTGACTTCTATCTCCTGGATGAGCTGAACGCCTATTATGCTCGGTTTGAGAAGGGAATCACGGAACCGCCGGTTCTCCCAGCCGCTGCTGATACAGCTGTGTCTGTCATGGAGGCAGGGCAGCCTTTAGACGGGTTAACATACGGAAGGTGACCGGCCCAGACGCTGTTCCTGGACAGGTCCTTAAGTCCTGTTCAGACCATCTGGCCATGGTTTTTACAGAAATTTTTAATCTTTCACTTTTTACAATCTTCCTTTCCCATGTGTTTTAAGAAAACTACTATTATACCAGGTGCAGATGGATTACGGATTTCCTAACTGGAAGACCACAGACTACGAGGGTCAAAGGAAAGCTTTCTTCCACTCTAACTGTCAACATAGGTGCTCCTCAGGCTCTCATCCCCCTGCTGTTTTCCTTGTTTACCCACAACTGTGTGGCCAGACAGCTCCAACTCCATCTACAAATATGCTGATGACACTACCATTATTGGCTGAATCACTGCTAATGATGAGACAGCCTACAGGGATGGGGTCAGGAACCTCGGGGAGTGGTGCGTTGACAATAAGCTCTCCCTCAATGTCAGCAAATCCAAAACTGGTCATTGATTTTAGAAAGCAGGGTGGGGACCACACACCTATCCACATCAATGGGGTGGCTGTAGAGATGATTAGCAGCTTCAAGTTCCTGGGTACCTGGAGCTACGAAGTCATCAGACAGTTGATGAATTTGGTCTATCTTCAACTCTGTTTACCACATTTTACAGGTGCGCTATTGAGAGTGTGCTCGTGTGTGGGATTACAGTGTGGTTTGGTAGCAGCTCATTGTCTGACTGGTTGTCTGACAGTTACAGGTGGTGATCAGGTCAACCCTGTCCATCATTGGAGTACAGCTCCCCTCTATTTTGGATTTTTTACAACTCGCTGTCTCAGGAAGGCTGAAGTATTACTAAGGATACCAGTCATCCTGGTTTCTCGTTTTTCTCCCGCTTGCCTCTGGTAAGCGTTATAGGAGCATAAAGACATGAACTTCCAGATTCAGAGACAATTTCTTCCCACAAGCTGTCAGATTACTGAACTCTACCCTTCAATCTTTGATAAATAAATATTTTTCAATCCATCCTTTTTCTCACCACTTCTTCCAATTCAGGATAGCAGAAGAGCCAGACCCTATTCTGACAAGAAATGGGAGCATGGCAGGGTACACCCTGGATGAGATACCAGTCCATTGCAGGGCAGACACACAGATGTGACACAGACACAAACTCACACCTATTCCTAGAAGCCATTTAGCCTACCAGTATTTGTTTGGACTGTGGAAGGAAATCAGAGAACAAGGAGAAAACCAACACAAACACAGGGAGAATGCAAATAGAAAACCAGGTCTGGAATTGAACACAGTGCTGTGAGGAAGCAATGCTAACCACTGTGTACTTTGCCACACTACCAATTATAATAAACAGTCATGCATGCATTGTAACAGATACAATTTGTAATTGGCCCCGCAAATTCACCCATTACTACAGCATAATAATTTAGCTTAACAATTAATAAGTCCTAGATGTTCTATGAAAGCCTAGAACCCTTTTTTCTATACAACACAAGTGAGTTGAACATTTATTTTTTTGTCCCCTTGTTTTTTTTTTCACTTCTTACCTTTACAAAAACAAATGTGAAGAAGGATAATGAATCTTTCTACATGAATTAGATTATATTAATTTATTATTATTATTATTATTATTATTGTGAAAGGAAGTAATTTTTCAATAGTTTCCAATGAAAAGCCTAATACCTAATGCCTAAATGTTCTAAATGTTCAATAAAAGGAAAAGAAGTCAGGCACAGGAAGGAAAACATAGATGAACTACCATCAGAAAGCTAAAAAGTCCCAAACTAGGAAATGTCCTAAAAGATACAAGTCAAGTTGATCTAAAAAAAATCAATTTTAGAAAATCACATAGGCTCATTTTCATTCAAACTGCAATTAATGGCTTCAAGAGAGAGAGGCAATGTATTCTATGTCATATGACTACAGAACCACAAGAGGTTCATCAACAAAGAGCAACATTGTTTTGACGGCAACATTGTATTTCTATATAGAATCATTTTGTTATTGTTGATGAGTACTTTTGTTTGTATACCTAACGTTTTTATCTGTTGACTGTGGTTTGTAGATTGCATGTAGTTTCTCTCCCACTGTATCTTTCCTTATATAGTACATTGATTCCACTATCTCCTTCCTTTCAGTCATTGTTACTCCCTTATTGTTTACTCTGCCGGTATTTCTTTTTAGAATTTTTTTTCCTAAAATCAAGTGTCTAATTGTTATCTGCTGACTTGTCTCAGTCTTTCACACTGTGCTCTTTTCTCAATCATTTCTGGGAGCTGTCTTTAGGTGATTTAGCCGTAAGTAAATCATATACTATGTTGTATTTCTTTTTCAAATGGACATTAATCTTTTGTATGAGCCAATTGTTTAAGTACATATACTGTATTATATTACATTATATTATATTATATTATATTATATTATATTATATTATATTATATTATATTATATTATATTATCTATATATTCTCTCTTCAGAAAAGAAGTGTAAGATACAACATCAGTTGAAAATGTTCATTGCTTCTTTTCAAAATAACTTTTTGTATGATCTAAATTATACAGTGTATTATATGTTTTCAGAGACATTGTAAAATTTATCAAGATTACCTGTTTTTAATTAGTGACAAAAATTAAGGTTAAGGTATTGTTTAAACTACAGAAAAGCATAGTATTTGATAAAATCATTATTTTTTAAGCCACAATAAAAAAAAACTTGGTTTATCAAACTGAAACAAATAATTACATTAATTTCCCTTCGGGATCAATAAAGTCTTATCTATCTATCTAAAAAATATTTTTCACATCGTACAATAAAAATGTCTAATACAACAAATTAAATTAGACATACATCACATTGAAATAGAAACCAAGATACATGTCACAAACTCTTTGCATTCCAAGCACACAAAAGTACATTAAGGTGCTAAATAGTTTCAAAATTTATTTAAATAAAAAAAATTGAAGCATTTAGCCTCATATTAAAAAGGAGAACAAAGAAAACAATATTTTAATTTAATGTGACAAAAGACATTTGTTTGGTAACATTCCTCAGACAGTGTAAGGGTCTGATGTTATCTGAACAACAGTGGTCAAGGAAATGAAAGATTTAATCTAATAATAAGACACTAGTAAAGCCTTATTAAGAATACTATGCACAGTTTTAGTCATGATGCTACAGAAAAGATTGCTGTTCTGGAATTAGTCCAGAGAGGAGCAACCAAATGCATTCTGGGAACCAGATGCATTCTAGCATGTCCTAACTGACAGGCTGAAAGAATTTAACCTTTTTAGGCGGCAAAGCCAGGGCAGTGGATTTCTTCAGAATAAAGAGTGAAACACAAACCAGAGGATGTGGAAATTATGTGCAAGGGCTTGTAAAACTGAGAACAGAGGACACATATCTACACAAAGGATTGTAAGAATATGGAATAGGCTACCTGGCCATGTTGATTAAACCTTTACCCTGGTTTCCTTCAAACAAAAGCTGGATTAGATCCTTGGATCAGTACAATACTAAAAGTATTAGTACGGTAGTATTACTGAATGGTCTCTTCTCATTTGTATTATGTCACCAACATGTAAAAGCACAGACATTGCATCCTCACAGTGAGTTTTGCAGTAAGTCACTTTTATACTGCTTTATGAGAAGTATAAATTAAAATTGTATTTAAATGATCTACGCCTGCTCCTGAGATTGCCTTGAAAAGAGCATCTTGCTAGTTTATACAGAAGTCTTGCTTGACCTTTACTTTTGAATAGTGAATGTGATTTATATGGCATGACTCATATCAAGGCTTCCATTTTAATAGCTCATTAAATTAAATTTCTTTCCCTCTGAGAAATAAAACATATTATCACATAGCTTTTGGAATACAAAGGTCCAACAAAATAGCTAAATTAACTTTGCAGTCTTAGAGCATTAGGATGTGGGGATCTATGGGTTTGTTTTGAAGTAAATTGACCTTCAAACAATAAGTTATAACCTTATATGAAAGCGATGGAGCTCCATTTACTTATGCCTCATTTACAGTAATTGCAAGCTGCTAACTCAAAAACAAAATAGGCAGCAAAAAAGTCTCGAAGGAAAACAAACTGGCTCTTGCAAAGACAAGAAACTGAAGTAGGTTTTACAGAAAAAAACATCCTCAATTTGTGTTCTCTTACTCTTCTCAATACTTAACAGATGTCACATGAATCAAAATGATTTAATACCTTTAACCAGTTACATACCATCATGTTAGAGGCCTTTGTTTGCCATATCATATAACTGCTCAAAGAATTCAGTAATTGTGGGTGACATTTCTGGTGCTTTGTTGGGTGAATATGAACACATTTTTTTCTTGCATTCAGTTAGACCTTGTGCTTTCATGTTATCTTTTCTCATTTGAAAAAAATCTGAAACTGTCTAGAACTAAACTTGATATTCAGTTTCTTCATCCCAGTCTTGCAGCTGATCACATTGTATTGATCACATGCAATTACTGCATTCTTTAGGAGAATAGAGGCTTGTCCTGTTGCAGGAGAATCCTTATTACATACCAGTGAACAGTTTATTAACAGAAGTGATATATGCCAGATGTGTAATCTGGTCTCCTGAGACCCTTTCTCCATGCCCATATAATGCCTGGCTTCTCAACTACTAGCAACAGTACCTAAAATAGTGAAATAATTAGACAAACTTTAGTCTACAGAAAGCTCACTCCCATGATCAGATCAGCAGAAAGAGTTAAATGTGAGTTAGATGTAAAAGTAATGGCTGTCATCATAATTGGATTCAATAGTCCAATTGAATTCCAAATTATGTATTACAGTACCTCAATCAAAACTTGAATGTTCAAACCGAAGGCTTTTATGGATGAAAGAATACGAAAAAAATCCTCTTTGCTGCTGTTTATTACATTTAACTTTCACTCTTAAAAGTACTTTTAAGAGTAAGAGTACTTTTTTTTAAGTGCATTCATGTTCACTTAAAAAAACAATGCAAGTCAGAAACATGAGCTCTGATTGTGCAAGAATTTGATTTGTGAAGGATGTATTTATATAAGATGCCTTACAAATAGTTAAAGCATAGATTAATAAACTATGCAAGAATCTCTGCTAAAACAACCGGAATGTTTTTTTCTTGACGTAAAAATGTTTCAACTCAAATTCATATAACATATTAAATAACATTTGCGGTGCCTAATCTCACTATACTTGTTAGGGTTGTCAGTTCTCTGCGTGATGGTGTAAGGACCCTGTGCAGAGTCTAAAGGGTAAAAGGGTCGAGAGTACTTATGTGAGAAGTAAATCCTAGGACGTAGTCAGAAGAAATGCTTTAGTTTTGATGCCGGGGATGAACAAACTCAAAGGATTTTGTAGAGGCAAAGGAAAGGCTCTTAGCGGTGTAAACCCAGTACTGAGCAGAGAGGATACTGCTAAAAATCCTTAAATATGATAGTACTGTGGGGTGTGGTAGTGAAATGGCAAGATGATAGGTTAATTAATTTCCGAGGTCGCCGCCTACGGAAATTGGTGGAGGTAGAGGCCTGTCAATGCTGAGGTCTGTGGTTGTCGGGGAGCTGAAGACGTGACATTACCGCCCCCCTCATGGGCGGCTCCTGACAGCCTAGAGGAATGAAACTGAAGAATTTCACGAATGAGAGTCTTATCCAAGATTTCCCTATCTGGTACCCAGGAGCATTCTTCAGGTCCATAGCCTTCCCAGTCTACGAGGTATTGAGAATTGCGGTGACAATAGAGTCCAGAATTTCGTTGACAGTCTCCATTCTTCAAGAGCTAGTTTTATGACGAAAAGCTTACAATTTTCCACGTCGTAGTTCATCTTTGCAGAAGTTAGCCTTTTCAAGAAAAAGACAGAGGTATGAAGTATTCCCTTGTCTCCCTAGGATTGAGAAACTGCCCCTACCCCATGCGCCTATGAATCTACCTCAACCACAAAAGGTAATGATGGGTCCAGGTGACGCAGGAATGGAGCTTTGGTAAAAAATTCTTTAATATCTGAAAGGCCTCTTCTGCCTGGGGATTCCACTTGCCCTGGTTGGGACTTTTACGGGTGAGAGACATGATTGGTGCCACCACTGTATTTAAATTTTGAATAAAATGTTGATAGAAATGAGCAAATCCAAGAAAACGTTGAATCTGTTTTAAATTCTTAGGTGACGGCCAATCCTTGATGGCTGAGATCTTACTATAATCCATTTCGACTCCCAATGGGGAAAGATTATGTCCCAAAAATTGTGTCTCGGTGACATGAAAGATGCACTTTTCTCATTTGACATAAAGATTGTTCTTTATGACATTGGAGAGTACCTACCTAAAGTGATTAACATGGAAATTATTGGAGAAAATTAAAATGTCATCTAAGTGAACTAAAACGAATCTTTGTATTATGTCCTGAAAAACGTCATTAATGAAGCCTGAAAGACTATCAGGGCGTTGTGGGTAGTCATAAAAATGGTTTTACATTTATCACCTTTCCTGATTCTAATAAGATTATATGCCCCTCGAAGGTCTAATTTAGAAAAAATAGTAGCGCCACGTACAGATTCTAGGGCCACCAGGATCAAAGTTAAGGGGTATCGGTTCTTATTAGTTATATCATTTAAAATCCTATAATCTAGACATGGTCAGAGTTCCCCATCTTTCTTCTCGATGAAGAAAAAACCTGCACAGGCCTGAGATGTTGAGGAGTGAATAATCCCTGCTTTTAACGAGTCGTGTATATATTTTTCCAAAGCCTCCGATTCCATATTGGAGAGGGGATAGATGTGCCTGGAAGGAGATCTATCGCACAGTCATATGACGATTAGGGAGTGAAGACAATGTATTTTGCTTACTAGAAGCTTCCTCCAGGTCTGAATACTAAGGTGGGATTTTAGGAGTTTCTTGCTGGGGTAGATTGGTGCAAGCTGCCTTCATGGGTAAATGACAACATTTGGAGATGCATTGAGGTCCCTAAGCCAATAGGTCGTTTTGAGACCAGGAGAAATGAGAATCATGTTTTTATAGCCAAGGGTGTCCAAGTAACAGGTGTGATGGGGTATCTAATAAAAATAAATGGATCTCCTCCGTAGGAATTGCTCCAATTCGGAGAGAAAGAACCGCAATCTGCCAGTGAATTTGACCAGAGGATACAGGTGAGCCATCTAAGGATTGGACTGGAAGTGGGGGTTTTACCGGTAATAAAGAGATGTCCCAGGTCCGGGCGAGTGACGAGTCTATAAAGTTCCCTGCTGCCCCTGAATCAATGAAAGCAGAGAGAGACAATTGGGAATTTCCTCCAACATAATGTAGCGGGTAGAAAAACTCCAGCGGGAGATTTAAGCGACGTTCACCTGTGGGTAAACTGCGGCCCGCGAGCTGGATCCGTCCCGCCAGCCAGTTTTAACCAGCCCTTGAGGTAAAAAATAAATTCGTCAATATTCCCCATATTCCACTTTGTTTGGTGATGTTTTTTCTTACATTTAATTATTTGTGCCATTAGATGGTGCACGAACACTTTACCACAGTGATTCCAAACTGTACATCGTCCCACCTTGGGGAGGCGCCATTGTGGTCGCTCAGGTATCGCCAGTCTAAGAAAAAATTTATTATGAGCAAAACCCGCTGTTCGTGCACACAGAATGTATGAGTTGCGAGCTACCTAGCGGATTTGAAGGTACTAGATTGTGTCACATGACACTGGCCACAAGAGTCCGCAGTCTGTAAGCAGCATACCAGCTGACAGTGGCTTCGGTGTTTCTGTGAGTGGTCATTTTGTGAGTTTTTTCTTACACGATTGCAATTGAGAGGTTTTAAATATGAGTAAAAAACGTGAAGGACAAGAAGCCTAGTTCTAAAGAGAAAAGGAAACACAAATACAGAAAGTATGATGACAGTTTCTTGAATTTCGGTTTCATGTGCACAATTCTGGACACTGAAGAATGTCCTCATTCTGTGTTGTCTGCCTTAAAGTGTTGGCTGCTGAAAGCATGCTCCCCAATAAATTGAAACATCAATTTAAATGACAAAGTTAAATGAATTTACAGAAAGCTGTTTTTTCTAACCAAACTACAGTCCCCAGCAAAGTTCATCTTTCATCATACAAAGTTGCATACCGATTAGCACAATGCAAAAAAAACTCATACCAAGGAATAAGCAACAGAGCTCTGTGAATTCTGCTTCCTTTTGCAATTTCCTGCCTTGGTGAGGCTAGGGTATTCAGCACTTGCTATCAAATCCAAGTTCACATCAAGAGACAATGTTGAGAAGGAGATGCACGTTGCCATTTCAAACATACTACCCAGTATTTTTGGTGAATTATGTTAACATAATTTATTAAACAAGCCCACCTACCCATTAAGAGGCACAAACAAAAATACATTGTATTTCTCTCCCTTTTTAAAAAAACATTGATGTTAATTTTTTACTTTTTCCAATTCATTTTATTTGCATTTTACAAAGATGTTGATTATTTTTTAAAAGTTTTCAATTATTTTATATTGAAATCATTTTAATAAAATGTGTTGTCAAGTATTTTTACTGTTTTGATCAAGCTTTTTGGTTTTGAAAATGATTAAAAATAATAAAAATTGTATCAACTTTGTTTTTATTTTGATCCATCATTTCCTTTTCAAATGTATGATCTTTTGTAAAATATCACACTGCCATAGCACTTATTTTTGACACAGGGGACACATGTGGAAAATTTGACAGGTCAAAGGAGGCATGGATTCAAAAAGTTTACCAATTTGCTTTACCAATTTGATTCACCAGTTAGAGTGGGTCCATCGTACTGCGAGGGAACCTGCGCCAAAATGAGTGGATTGAAGAAGCAGAAAGTTGACAGTGAATGCAGAGTGTTCAGCAAAGAATGATTTGCAAAATACTTTTTCACAGAGGTTGGAACAAAGGCTATATGTTTAATTTGTAAGGAAAGTGTCGCAGTGTTCAAAGAATACAATCTCAGTTGGCATCAGTTTTCTATCAAACATGCTAACTATGCTAGCAATCTGCCACTACTTTAATGGCTCAGCAAAATGTAATTTTCCACCCTTCTACTATCCAAGAGGCCAGCACAAAGGCAAGCTACCTGCCTGCATATAAAATCGCTAAACAAAGCAAGCTGCTCTCTCAAGGGGAGCTTTTGAAGGAGTATATAATAGAAACCGCAGATATTCTTTGTCCAGAGAGCAAGAACAAATTTGAGAAAATAAGTTTATCATGCAGAACAGTTACCAGTTAACAGTTAACAGTCACCCATCGGGTCAAGGTAATCGGTGAAGACTTGGCTTGTGAGTTGAACGTCAAGTTTTTTTCAATTTTTATTTTTTTATATATTTTTTTTCTCTCAGGTTATCATGAACCTTGAACTAAGAAGCCTATATTGGGTTTTAAACTTATACAGGGCATAGGCTATCCGTAACAGCAGCCTGAAGTGGCCCGATATACAGTTTCAATATTTTATGTGGCCCTTAGACCAAGAAAGTTTGCCCACCCCTGGTCTACACATTACAGGTTATTGTTTTTTGTACCTTAGTTATTTCCTCTCCAGTATATTTGAAGAAAGCATTGCTATCTCTTTTTAAAGTCATATTTAAATTATTAGTTTTAGATTGATTTTAGTTTGTTTCAGTATTTTGTGTTTTTCTAAACATCAGAAAATATTGATTTAAATTAAAATTAAGATAAAGCTTTGGATTTGGGCATACATTCTTAAACATATCAGATGTTAAACAGAATGAAAAAGATGTAAACATATCAGCAGGCTACACAGCTATAACAGTCTGTTCTTGAACTGTGTTTTGGTTATAAGGGTTGGAGGATTGGCTGAGATTCAAACCTGCCTCTCTCTCTCGCTCAGTGTCCTTCTGTTTCATTGCCTCTCTCTGTCATAGTCACGCCCTCTACCCTGGTGTGGTGTGCAAACCCCGTCTCCACTGACTCTATTAAATTGGGAAGTTCGGTAGCCCAGAGGTGCCACTCCTTACAGCAGCTGGAGAAATTACCCAGGGGCTCTAGCCTAAGCTTCGCTTTCAAATTTACTTCGGCCGACAGGTAAGGATTAATTACTTAGTATCTAATGAACAAGAGAAGGCTCAGTACATTGTAAAAGTATGATTTTACTTCTATTTTAAAAGATTTTTAAAAAAATAAAGAGAAAAGGCATGCATTTCATAATTTCATAATTTCACAATCCAGATGTATACAGTATTTGCAGACGTAGGTTAACACTGAAGAATAGGAGAAAAATGGGATTTTGCTTTAAACACAAGTGTGATTTGTGCTAAAGGCTCTGGCTTACATGTAGAACATATACTGTAGGTTTTGTAAGAATAAACCTTGTAATGTTTCACTCTAGTGTTTAATTTTAAGTTTGGGGCTTTAGGTGTGAACTTTTGAAAGAGTAAAAAAAACAGATCTTGTTTATAGTCCACTTAAATAATGTAATACAAGAATTAAAAAGGCATAGCTTGTTATTTAGCTGCTGTTATTACAGTGCATATAAGCTTTGGATGCAAAAGCAGTTTATTATATCGTAATGTTTTTTACTCATTTAAAACAAGGGCTCTATTTCAAGAACTATGTTTAAACTCAATGTGTTATCATAACACTTGTCTTTTTACTGTAAATCTGTCCTATTTGTATAACAATGGCTTAATTCTCTGTGTTTTGTAAATGCAAACAAAAACCTCAATATCTAGTGTTTTTTAAGATGTATACAAGTAATTAATTCCTTATGTAAAGAATTTGGAGCTCATAGCAATAGTATTTGTGATCAATATTGTCATTAAATGGGTGTTTTGATTAAAAATCCACCAACATTTCTATTAATAAAATCTTTATGGTCACCTCTTTAAGGAGAGGTGTATAGAATGTTTATATCATTTTAATTTCATTGTCTAGCAACCCAACCAACCCAGGGAAATTATCTGTCACATTTTATAAAAACATATATTGGTTTTAAAAAAGGTTTTTTTTTTTGCTTTGAAAAATTACCAATTTGTGTGGAATATTTTAAAGGTATCGATTACAACAAATGGAGGAGGTATGGTGGCACAGTGGTTAGCATTGCTGTCTGCCTGTGCTTGGGCCCTTGGTTCAATGCCAGACCTGCTATCTTTGTGGAGTTTGTATGTTCTCCTTGTATTTGCATGGGTTTCCTCTGGATGCTCCTGTTTCCTCTACAGTACAAAGACATACTGGCAGGGTAAGGCTTCTTGGAAAACTGACCCTGGTGTGAGTGTGTCTGCGTTTATGTCTGTGAGTGCCCTGCAATGGATTGGTGTCTAGTTCAGGATGTACCCTGTCTTGTGCCCGTTTCCAAGATAGGCTCTGGCTCCCCTGCAACCCTGATATAGCAATCTATTTAAGGTGTATGTATACTATAAAAGCTCAATATCACTTAAAAGCAATTTCCTACAATTTGTTGTGAATTCAAAAACTAATACCTCATGCAGGTCACAGGGAACTGTAAATTAGTTTTTTAAAATAACTATACTCAGAACTGGTCTTTACTCTTCCATTCAGAGAAGGTTAAATAAGTGGAAATGCTGCTTTTATATAAAATAAAATGATACTTTATTTTAAAAAATACTATACCAGAAAACAAAAAAAAGTCCAAGAAATACAGTCGATTTAACTTGTGTATAGAATCACAAGAGTGTTTCACGTATTACTGTGTCCATTGTTCTGAGAGTAATAGATAAGATCACTTTATTGGCCATATACAATTTTGTGCATTAGGAATTCATCTTTTCGCATACCCCAGCTGGCTCTCCATGAGACACACAGACACAAAAACAGGGAGAGAGAAGCTTGGGGTCAGAGCACACAGTCAGCCATTGTACAGTGCCCCTGGAGCAGTTGGGGTTAAGGGCCTTCCTCAGGAGCCCAACAGAGTAGGATTCCTCTGGCAGCCACAGGATTTGAACCTGCAACCTTCCAGCCACTGGTGCAATGTTGGTTGAGTAGACTGCAGTGCCATTCTGCAGACTGAAATAAAGGAAACAAATGTTACAAAACATGAATACTAATATAGAATAGTTACGAATAAATATCTTTTCAATTTGATGATATAGCGCACAGAAGTTCTTTAAACCTGAAAGCTGTAATGGATTGAGAATTAAGACACAATGTTAATTAAGATAATACAATGATACAATATTCTTAACACATGCTCAATACGAACACTGTGATGGATTTAGGGAACTGATGAAAGTCTAATACTAATAAGTTTTAACCCTTAACTACCAGGTCTGTTCTCTTTTGCAGGCCAAACCAAGACTGTTAATTAGATCAAAACTGGAGCGAAACTATAGATTTCTCTATTGAAATCTTTTGAAACGCAGCTATTTAATTAAGAGATTAAACTGCTTTGACAATTTCCTCTTAAAATCCAAAGTGTTTTTTACCAAGTTGTGTAAAATGATGCATATTGAGGCTTAGGTCTTTTTTTTCAAACTTCACTCAGTCACAATAAGTTATATTTTGTTATGATAACTAAAAAAATGTTTATGTTGGCTCATTCCAGAGCTTGAATTCTCAAACACTAGTTTATTCCTTGAGCAGTCACTGCATCATTTTTCTTGTATATTATATAAAACAGTTCTCATCTCACAGAGCTACAAACTTTTTGCCAAAGCCAAAGAAGGGAAATGTGCAAGAAACACCATTAATCTTACAGATAGCAATACAAACTTTGGATTCAAGACACTATGTAAAGTTTTTGATACCCAGTTAAGGCAGTCTTAGATTTCTTTGCTCTGATGTGGTTGATGACAGCATGCATACGGCTTCAAATCTCAAGAACAGATCAATATTTCTTCTTATTTTTGGGCTGTATAAATGTATAGCTGGCATAATCATAAAAGAATGCATTATGTACTTCCTGAAGAAAAGAAGTGCAAGTGTTTACGTTTGAAGGCCACAATTCTGTGATGATGAGCAGTACAGTCAGCAGTTAAGGGACAGCAAAAGAGGGGGTCTGAAGATATTTTCCTTTGGATCTTTTTGGTAGCAGAATTTGGTAGCAGAATTGTCTCTACCCACAACTCTATAGCACTGAAATATTATACAGACTGTTTGATTGTTTTAGTGGCCAGGAATATTAATATACTGTAACTTCTGACTCCCCTTATGAAAATAAATTTTAAAGAAATAATTCTCTAGGTTTTTATAAATAATTAGAACATTTATATGGAAAACTACAGATAATTTATACAATAAGGCATTTTCTGAAGAACTTATATGAGGATTTTGTGTTAAGCTTAATAAATCCTCATTCGAACTTCTGAAAAGCCAGTAATTAATATTAAATATAATTGTTATATTGTATAGTTGAATAGTTTAATACAGATATTATTTTTAGGTATGTACAGTATACTGTATACCAACACAACAAATAAAAGGTGGTTGCAGTTTCATCCATCCATTTTCACTTTTTTCACCCCAAAACCATAGTGTGCAAGGCATAGATGCACCCCTAATGTAGAAATTTATTGACTTTAGTTAAAGATTCGAAGTGGGAGCAGAACAAACTTTGTTCATGCAGCTGTATTTCAAAATTCAAATAACTAATCCTTCTCTCACACATTTCCAGGCCTAGCTGGAGGATCGCTTTTATCAGTATCCTGGACTTCCTCTCTTTGCCACCTCAAATAACGTGAAATTATAACCACATTTTTCTGATGTTAATGAATGCCTTTACCTGAGGTAACAGAAAACATATTATGCCCATCACTTAATCCTTTCTTTTAATTATCTTTTGCTCTGGACTGTCTTAGTTTTGTTTGCTGAAAGCTTGGCTTCCCCTGAAGAGGATCTGAACCACAACTCAGAACATTATTACAAAACACTCCAGGTCACTAGAAGGCCAGTGCTGAAGCTAAACTTGAGTTTAAAAAGTCAGAGTCCACTTTTTTTCTCATAAATTAAGGCAGATTTAGTTTTAGCAAAATAGTACATTGAATCAGAAAAATATTCCTGTTTGGACAATATCCTCAAACAATGCACTTAGCTTTGTGAGAATATGTATTTGGATGTTAGAAACACCTACCACTGTCTTTGTAAGTTGATTAAATTTCAAATATTTGTTTTGTTGCTTTTTTGATTGGTTAGCAAATAATTTGCTGTAACCTTAACTATTTTGTATTGTTTGTACAGTAACTCTTAGCTGTCTTTCTCTAATATTTAGACATCCTTGAAACAGTATAAAGTTCTTTTAGTCATTTTACAATAATCATTTTGCATCCCATGAAAGGCCTGATCCTGGTTGCATAGATCACCGCAAACTGTACATTTCTATTGCAAGTGTAAACAGAACAAATCACCCTCATAAGAGCACTTCCTTATAAGGCAACAGCTATTCTACAGATTACCTCATTCCTCAGGAACAGACTGTCTGATCCTAATCAGCAGGAATGGGAGGGATGTGCTGGAAGTGACTGGAGCAGACATTAACAAATGCAGCAGTGGAAAGAGCTATTAACACATATGGAAAATGAACAAAACAGTTGAACTTAAAAGCATTGTTGGGTGGGAAACAATATCCTCTACTTCACCAAAATTCATATGATGTACATGGAAAAAAAACTATATACTATTACTAAAAACAATAATAAAACAATACCTATGTATATACAATATGTTGTAAATGAAACTGCCTAATGGGGTCTGTACTTTTTCTGTTTTAGATTGAGACACTATACTGATTTAAACATGTTGGATATAGGTTTGCTCTTCCATCCCAAATACAAAGGTAGAACATAAGTACATCTCTTTTTTGTCAAAAAACATATTTATAAAAATCTGCATTGTTTTATTTGTGTATATGAGTATATTATTTTTTATTGAGGATTAAGTAATAGAAATAATGACTGTACTTTTGCTTCACAGGATGCCTTTTGGTGGAGGAAACAAATGTGGAGTATGTCAGAAAGCTGTGTACTTCGCAGAGGAAGTGCAGTGTGACGGAAAGAGTTTCCACAAATCATGCTTTCTCTGCAGTAAGTTCAGCTGCTGTTATTCTGAAATTGTGATCTCATGAAAGAGTCAGATGTCTGCTCATTTCCCTAAATGTCAAGAGATATTTAAATAAAAGCATGAGACTACTGCACATCCACAGTCACAGCTCTTTTTTATGGCATCTGGGATAATATAGTTAACTATACCTTGTTAACAGTTTTATTATTAACTACTGTATATAAGGGAAACATGGGCACACAGGTTATATATCTGAGTGGGGAGCTGTGTCAAGCAAGGGAGCTGAAAAAGAAAAAGTAGAGGTTAATTCCACACTGATAAGTAGAAGGACAAAACAATGGTTTGGCTGTTTAGCCTTCTTCATATGTGACAGAGAGAGAGGGTGCAGGATGATAAAGTAATAGGGGTGGGTAAGGAGAGCAAAAGATAGCTAATTCTCTCTCACCAAAACATGCATGTTAAGTTTGATTGAATACTTTAAAACCTAACCCCATCACTTCTCATCTCCTCCACCCAGGTTTTTTTTAACTGAATAACCCCCCCACCCCACCTTACTGGATAGCAACACTGGGTGACGATTTAGCAGAATTTCTTAAATTGTTTAAGGAGCACGTGTGGAGATTTAAACAATTAAGTAATCTCTATAGACGTGTATTTCTGTTAAGGAATTTGGAGTATTTAGCAGTAAAAAACACATAAAGTTCTTCAGATTGTCATTACTGTTTAAAATGTAAGTAGCCATATTTGGTAATAAACAAGTGATGCTGAGTCCATCTTCCTTTTAAGGAAGAAAAGGTAGGGGCATAACAGGACACTGGAATGCTCTACAGATTAAGAGTCATTCAAAATTATTGCCTAATAATTTAACAGTCAGTAGTGATCTGCAGACAACATCTGCTGTAGAATAGGTTTTATTTCCTTAATGATTAATTAATCGATTTTCCCTATACCAAGATGAATGTTAAATTAAATTTTTCAAACCAGTCAAAAATGTGTAATTAAAAGGATAATTGCTTCTTCTTCTTCTTTATCTTTAATTTGTAAATGATTTTTTTTTACTTTTTAGCTGTCATATTTTGTGTATATGAATTTATAATATATAAAGTGAACATAAAACTGGAACTAAAAATTGCATTTTGGAAACGGGAACACTTATTGTAGTTTAAACACTTCATTTTATTAATGCTATACTGTATAAAGCTGCTTTAAAGTTAAAGTGCTTAGAATTGCCGTTTACCACTATATTTCTTCATCCTAAAGACCAAATAAGAATCATTACAAACAAGACAAAGCCATTTAGGCCATCAAACACATTAGTAGCTACTGTAAGTGATTCAAAGATCTAATTCATAATTGTATTACAATAAACCAGAAAATCTGCTTCAACAACATGGCTCAGTAGCTTGTACCCTACTCCCGCAACTCTTTCAAACAAGAAGCCTATCAGTAATGCCTAAGCCTAATAATGATCAGTTAAATATCATGCCTCCTAAAAATGATCCTACTCAGCCACCAATGTCATTTTGAAGACTACTTGTTTCTGTTCAGTTTCGAACGAGAACCTGTTAGAGAATGAAAACAAGTAGACTCCTTAAGAGCAAAAATGAATGGGAGACCATTTGGACCATTTGGTTCTGATTCCCTATAGTTTAATATTAAGTACTTGCTGTACAAGCCGCAGAACTTAACAAAATGAAAACTCCAAATCAAACCTAAACTGCATGACTTTTGAAGGCGAGAAGAACCTAGAGCAACCATAGGACCTAGTGAGCTATGAGATACAGTAGATGCTAATCACTATACCACTGTGATGCTGTAGAACTGTGCAATCACTTATCCACTTCCTGCAATATTCACTTTTTAGTACTGTGCCTTTTTTTGTTAAGTGGTGTGTAAGAAGAATCTTGACAGCACAACAGTGGCAGTCCATGCAGATGAGATTTTCTGCAAAGCCTGCTATGGCAAGAAGTATGGACCAAAAGGCTATGGATATGGACAAGGTGCAGGGACACTGAGCATGGACAAGGGTGAAAGTCTTGGGATCAAACCTGAAGAGTAAGTCAAGAATTCATTAGTTTCAGAACATTGTTGTTTCTTGTTGCATAGTGAATTAATCCATTGGTTGTAATCTGAATTATGCATACTTTTTCTATAATGATTAATTATCCATTTGTTATCAGAATATTCCATTTTCATTGTTGAGGAAACCCAGACTCTATCCTGGAAGCATATAAGCAAGGCAGTACCCCATCCAGAATGGGATGCCAGTGGCAAACATTCTGTACAGACAGACAAACACAAACATGTTTAATTTTTGTATCTGCAACTCTCAACAACAGGACCTTGATCATGTTACACACCTGTGTGTAAAATAATATATTTATACATATTAATATATGTGTAAATATGCTATATACTGTATATAATGCATGTAGCCATGCTCTCCTTCTGTTTGGATTCAGTCACGGTTACTCCTAGACAGAGAGCAAACACAGCACTGTTCCCTAGACAGTGGCAAACTCCCCAGAGCCAAAAAGATTGTGTGTTCTATTGTGGCAGAATTCTATACTGTCTACGTATAGATGTAGGAGGAGTGGCATCGCTTCCACATGTTCAGTAAACTCTTTTGTATACAATTTAGGCTATTGAAAGATCACACAGTCAGATTCCGAAACCCTATAGACACAACAGCAGGCATACTCTATTTTGAGAAAAAAAATCCACTCTGATGTACCTAACAGCATTTGAATAAGGTATTTCCATCTACCCGTCCATTTTCTAACCACTTCTTCCAATTCAGTGTCAAGGGGGAGCCAGAGCCTATCCTAGCAAGCAATTGGTGCAAGGCAGGGCACACCTTGGACAGGACGCCAGTCCATCGCTGGACAGAGAGACACTAATACACTTATACCAGGGCCAGAAGCCAATTATCCTACCAGTATGTCTTTGCACCGTGGGAGAAATCTCAAGTGAACACAATGACAACATTCAATCTCCATGCAAATAGTACCCCAGGTCCAGAATTGAATCCAGGGCCCTAGCACTGTGAGGTAATAATGCTATCCACTATGCCACCATGCCATTCGAATATGGTATTTAAAATTATTAATTAAAAATGTTTTTTTAAGTTACCCTGTTAGTATGTTATTAACAGTGATTGCTGAAAACACATTAAAAGTGCATATAATTGAAGGTATGCATGTTTTGATAAATTAATCTATTATTCCATTACCATTTGTACAGTACATCCATTTATGCTGTTCACACTGACCTCTGGCACGCAGTGATTTACTCATTATCCACTGAATACAAGGCATATAAATATTGGTAATCATACAGTATGATATAGTATAACGGCAGAGTCGGGATGGATGTAAATTGTAAATTGTAAAGTTTGCTAGAGATGGTACATTCCTGATGATTTTAGCTGTCAGGTTAAATCTACAGCACTAAATGCTGTTTTAGTGCTGTAGATTTAACCTGACAGCTAAAAGCATGAGGAATGTACCATCTCTAGCAAAGTTTACATGTGATAGTTGGAGGGATGTATGTAATGCAGATGTTTAAGGAAAAAGTAAGGAATATAAAATGAATCATTTTATAACTGTAAATTCCTTTTCATTTTGTAACTGACAAAATATTACAGAATTAAAACATTTGATATGGATAATAAAATCTCTTTATTCATTTTTACCAAATAGGACTGCACCTCACCATCCCACCACCAACCCCAACCCATCAAAGTTTGCTCAGAAGTTTGGGGGCTCAGATGTATGCCCACGCTGCAGCAAGGCTGTCTATGCTGCAGAGAAGGTTGTGGGAGCTGGCAACGTAAGTAGGAGAAACTGCTGCTCACTGTAAATTTACTGACTTCCTCAGCTGAGAATCAGACTTTTGAAGTATATATGTGGATAGCATGGGGGGACAAATAATATTGGAGGGAGAGATTGACAAAAGTACCATTTTCTCAGAGAAAAAGACTCCAAGATGCTAACAGCTGTGTTCTCATCCAAATAGCTTGAATGCTCAAACTATCCATCAAAATGGATCTGGGTGTGAATGCAGGAAACAATTCAAGATTTTAAAGTCATTTGTGATCTGCCTTCCAAAACTGGCACTTTTATTTGCTTGCTAAATTATTAGTTATTAATTTCTTATAGAAGATGGGCAATTATGTGTAGTCAAAGTAATATGCCCTTCCTCTTTCTTCTTTTTAGTTTTTTTCTTTTTTTTGTTTGGCCAGTTCAGTAGTTAAGCCGGTTTTTGTGAGCTTAACTACACACATGCAGTTTTAACAGTTGTTTTCTCATTAATAATATTTAAATTAATTGATCATAATTATGTAACTGTTGGTATGTTATACTTTGTATTTTAGAGAGTTTTTCTCAGGTAGATGATTGACCAGTCAATTACCAGTTATGAAGTATGTAAATAATTGTTTACAGACAATCAATTTTGAATACAGGGATTTCACTGACATAGGAAACTCCTCAGGGATATATCACATACTTTATTTATTATTATTTATTATTTATTTTTATTAATTATAAATTTAAAATTTAGTGACCAAACAAAAAATAAAGACCTAACTGATATACTCTAATGTTAAAGAGGTTAACCACCTTCTAATCTGATTTTGTAAGATCCCAGAAGTTAAGCAAGACTGGGCCTGGTCAGTACTTATTGTGCAATAAGTACTGGTAGTACTGGTACTGGTAGTCTGGAAGTAAAGTACTGGTAGACATACTGTATAAGGAAAATCAGGTTGTTCTGTCAATTGTATTGGTGAACTCTTGTATCTGGACTACATTTTTTACACCAGGGTCCCAGTTTAGTGGACAGGCACATGGTACTGTAAGAGACGGAGTCCTGGAGACAAGATCTTAAACTCAGGTCCTGAGTGAGTTAGTGTAGGGGTGATAACCCTAGAGTTCTGGCTACATTCTACTCTGGGTTTGCATATTTGGCATTCTTAAAGTTTCCCCTTGATTCAATTGGTTAAGTAATGTATTACTTCTCCACGTGATCCTGCTGTGTAGAGGAGCAATTGGCACATACCTGTGGGGACTGCTGTGCACCCAAGGTGGGCTCTACACTTCAGTGGTTGGTCCCCATGGGTCCCCATGTACAGTATATGTATAGCACTTTTGGGTCCCATAAGTTGAAAAGTGATATAGAAATGAAATTAATAATATGAATAATAATAATATTTAAAATATATTTAAATTTAACACATGGTCCCTCCTGGGGGAGGTACAATGAATGCTGGGAAAGTGTGTTAGATACCTGATACCCATGTTTACGTGACTAGAAGTGAGTATGAGGCTGGGGTTCTCCCTCCCCTGAATCTCCTTAAAAATCTCCATGAAAAGCAAAATGAATTAATTCCCCATGTACTACAGTATGTACTGTGCACCAAACATTTGTTTTCAATATTCCTTTTACACAGAACATACAATACTACTGTCTGGTGTCTAGTGGAGTTCTTGAAAGTTTTGGTTGAGTATTTTAGTGTTGGTAGTGTTAATAGGTATTATGTAGGAATTGTACCCTAATACAATATACCCATTTCTATGAGATGATTATACTGTATACATAAAACAAAACATAAACTGTTATACATTAATCAAAGCTCTGAATATTAAGGAAGATGTGAATGTATATATCTTCTCTCAGAACTGTTAATTACATTTGATTTCAAAACATAAAGAATAATTTAAATAAATTAAATAAAAAGAACACAAATCATATCTCACTACAGTTCATCCTGCAGTTATGCAAAGGGACCATTACAGCATTACACATGCATAACAAGTCCTCATTTAATTCAAATGTGCTAATAATTGCAGTTCATAAATTTAAAATACACTGTTTTTGTTTAAATCACCAATCACTTTTCAATGCCTCACTATTTCAATAAATGAGCTTCTGTTTTACTGCATTTGCTTTCTATTGGCTGGAAGATGTTCTAAAATTTGGAGCTTTTCTTGTCAATCAAATTCATTTTTTTCCAGCGCAACATTTAATCATATACATTTATGATTTATCATGTGCGTATGTTCTGTAAATTTGTTATCAAAAAAGCAATAAGCAAAAGTTATTAACTAGGTTATAAAATTACATTGTTCACAACTACCACAATGAGTATTTACAGTACATCGTGTGAATTAGATAATATTAATGTTTTTTTAACATGCTACAAATTATTCTTGATTGTTCTTGATAAAGACCACCAATATCTGAACGCATAACCTGAGCCAATGTTACTTTTCTCCTCTGTTCAGTCTTGGCACAAGAGTTGCTTCCGCTGTGCTAAATGTGGGAAGGGTCTGGAGTCCACCACCTTGGCAGACAAGGACGGAGAAATCTATTGTAAAGGTGTGGGTCCTTCCTGCTAATTTACAAGATACAAAGGATTGAATTCTGACACTGTGCAGGATTGTGTGTGTTACAAAAGCAGAGATTTAGATGTTCTTTTTAAAAAGCTTATTTCACACAATTATTTTACATTTATATTATAATTACTTAATCTAATGATAAATAATTGCCATTATGTTATACAAATAATAATTTAGAATGAGTCACAGGATTTATGTCAAATAATGTCTACCATAAAGTAAAGTTTGTAAAAATGTAACAAAGTAAATACTTTTTGTAATACCCTAATGCACATTTATGCATGTATGTTGTAATACTGTATTTTATTATAATAATATTTACATGTATTTTTCTGTCTCCACAGGATGTTATGCTAAAAACTTTGGTCCCAAAGGCTTTGGATTTGGGCAGGGAGCAGGGGCATTGGCTCATGCCCAGTAGAGAACTGCCCAGGTCTACAGAATACCAAGGACACCCGGGTCTCTCCGAATCCTGTCACATCTGCATTCCTGCCCCCATGTTTATTACATGATATTAAACTAGCAAAATTTCACATGAGCTCTGACTCACTAGGCCAGATTGGCACCTCCCCTGTGAAAGACATACAGTACATCCCACAAGGTATTTCAGCAGAGGATATGCTGTATGGGTATTGAGATGGAGCTTTACTACAGTAAAAGGCTACAAGTGCTTGTATACTCTCCTATTTGAAAGAATTTACAGTATTAATCCTTTTAGATAAAAGTGCTTACGTAAAATATTTTTATCAACCAACAAAGCCTTGGCATTTCAGATGCATATGAATGCAAAACCGAACTTGCCATATCACAATTGTACCATTAACTAGAAATATCTGTGAGACAAGAAATTACATTAGAATGTTCACACTATGGTTATGCAAAGATACCATTACAGAGAACAAAACACCATACAGTACATTATGCTCTTAGTGTTGTCTGACTGAGTGAGTCAGAGCTTCTATCTATACTGCTTGCTTGATAGCTTGCTAATTGACATGTACCTCCAGAATTCACAGATATGCCAAGGTAGAGTAGCTCAAAATGGTGTTTGGACACTTATAATTTGTGTTTGTATTGTTTTTTGTCTTTGGAAAGGATTAAAATATTTTGCAGATATTCATAATCAAGACTGTTGCATGCTATACATATATATGGTGGAATAAACTGAAGGAATGTGTAAAAGAATTCTGTAGGCGTGTGTAGAAATATGGCTTTTCATCATGTGAGAACATGAAAATTGCACACTTTACCACTGTACCATTTGTAAACAAGTTTGTCTTAAAAGTCACAAGAGGAACGAATCACAAAGTGCATTCCAGTGAGGTATCACTATATAAGCTTTCAATACCTGAAGTGTTCACAACAAACTGTAATAAAACCATGCAAATATCATAACAGAGACTGACAGACACACTGCGCACAAAACACAGGGATGTCCATCCTTTAAAATATTAAGGGATTGTGTTAATTTTGGTGCTGCTGGCTGGAAGACAGATATCAAAACTCAACAGATGGATTAGTATCAGCAGGAACTTTAGGAGCTGAATTTAACTGGCTATTACACTTCTGCCACCAAAATATTTGTCTGCATAAATAATAATAGTTTAACTCTACATTTATATGTAAAAAGGTTGAAAGGAGCTTTTAAAGAAGGACCTCATGTTTTTGTTTTTGCAGTATTTGAAACCAATACATAATCTATTTACTCAAAGAATAAGAGTAGTATTTTATGTGAAAAATGTGTAGAGTATTTAAGATTAAACATCACTGGTGTAAGATACAAAAGGGGAATATTGTAGAATGAAACTGTAGATCAAATCTTTTAAAATATTCACTGAAGTGAACTATAATTTGTCTTTTAACACATTATTGTCTGTAATTATGCTAAACATAGGTCTGAACAAGATTATATTAGGATCAGATGTCTGTTCTCAGGAATAACATTCTTAATCTGTAACCGAACTAATTGTTCCAGCTTGTAAGAAAGAAGTTGGGTTGTAATATTAAATATTATAATTTGGGTTGCAATATGATATAGCAGATTTGTTCAATGGAATTGAAAATTTTTATTCATATTCTAATGAGAAATACAAAAAATGCTAAGTCTGGCAAAGGACTTCTCTTTTCATTTACTTTTATAATTTCTATATCTTTAATTCAGCAATTTTGATCAGTGAGAATTGTTTAACAGAAAAAAAGGTATGTTTATGTTAAAGATTGCGTGGATAGATTCTAACAATTCCATACTGTATACAGGTTGATATCTAAATGTTCTACAGAATAACAAAATCTTCAAATTAACAAATGAAAAGCTACCTTAATGATTTTTAGATAGACATTTTCTGGTTTGGCTGAGGGAGTGATGGCCTGCCCATATGAATGAGAAGAGGTGCTGCTGCACCTTCCCGGGGGAGGGATGTGGTACAATGAATGCTGGGAAAGTGTGTTAGATACCTGATACCCATGTTTACGTGACTGGAAGAGAGTATAATGCTGGGGTTCTCCCTCCCCTGAACCTCCTTTAAAATCTCCAAGAAAAGCAAAATGAATTAATTCCACATGTACTACAGTATGTACTGCACACCAAACATTTGTTTTCAATATTCCTTTTACACAGAACATACAATACTAATGTCTGAGGTCTAGTGGAGTTCTTGAAAATTTTGGTTGGCTATTTTAGTGTTGGTAGTGTTAAATGCAAAACAATTGCCACTCAATTGCGAATTATCTCCCAACTTCACTCACAGTGTCTGATATTTTGTACAATAACACTGGCAACAACAGGAAACAGCTGCAAGGCTGACAAGACCTAGAAAAATCCTTCTCTCCAGCACACAGAACAATTGTTACTGGCAGCAAATGCTCTATACATCTGGTTTCAGAAATCCATTTTTATCAGGATCACTTGGTTTTGTCATCCAATAGCTGTAGAGGTAGTTTGCACTAAATCAGTAGTTACTGTGGTTTACACAGGCTTATTTTGAAAGTTTTTGCAAAATTGCAACTAGAATAAGGAGGTATTAATCAATTTCTGCGTTGAAAACTAGAACCAGATTCTACCTACAAAAAGACACTTTTAACACATTTTCATTTTAATTCACTTTTGACCGTACAAACATATTAAAATAGCCAGAAGCTAATATCAACTTAGGAATCTGTGGATTTCAATTCACTTTATATAATGTGATTAGTGAATACAGGATACTATTAGTAAATTTCAAAAACTAAAGAGTAACTGCATCATCATGGGATCACCTCCATTTAATATATTGCTGCTTTCAGTTTGCTTCACAGGTTCACTGATTTTAACATATACTGTAAATATATTAGTGCAGGAGTAAAACTGGAAGTAAAACTCAAACTAAAATATACACCACTTGGACTTTTCACATCTCTCACATCAACAGCTATCCCGTCCCATCTTCTGATAGTCTTTTGAATAGAGGAAGCCTGCCCTGAGCAGTTAATGGTAAGTGTGCCCACTCAATGAAAATGAGTCTTTTGTCTACATTATCATGGCAGTCTGTCAGACAACTCAATAACTCAAGGAAGTCAGCAGTCTAGCCACAGTAATTAAACTGGCAGTTGCATTATATACAGTAGTTTTACTGGTGGTCCCTCTTAAACAGTTAAAACTGCAATGTGTTCATAACGTGAAAATAACTATGCATTGTTTTACGGTTTGAGCCATATCAGGTTTAACAAGTTTCAGCCTCTTATGCAGATTTCATTTTTAGATTTAATACATTTAAAATGTTGTCCACTCACTCACTTACACAGTTATAAATATACATCATTTTTACAATATATTTATATAGTATTATAAAATCCAAATAATCTAAAATATCTTAATAACATATAGTAAGATACAGCAACTGGTCATGGAATAAATTTCAGAAAGAGCAGTTGCTTAAATCATTAAATTGTCAAACCTCCATATGGTAAGAGTTTTATTTACAAGACAGTTTGCTTCTTAAAATAAATGTGAAGTATTTGTCATTAATAAGCAAACAGCCTACATTATTATGTAATGTAATTGGTGGTTTAAAGTAATAGAATAACCAAATCTAGGCCTCCTAAAACAAGCACATACAGTAACAAAAAAGGAACTTGTTTTGAAGGTGAAAGAGGAAGACTGGATCAAGAAACATCTGCAAAATGTTAGCTTACTGGCTCTTAGCAAGCATAGTTTCCTAAGTTTGCTGCTTAACATTGTCAGTAATAAACAGCAGACAGGTCTTTCCCTAAAAGGAAAGTCCCAACAGATGCTAAGATTCAATGTACTACAGAAAAAAATCCTTGGCAGAAACCCATTATCTCACTCTGTCATGAGGAAGCATAAATTAAAGGTTGCAAAGGAACAAGTAATAGGTTTATTCCATGCTGAAAAAAAGAAGAAAGAGAACACAGCGTTTCGGCCGTGGAGCCTTCTTCAGGTGTCCTTGACACTTGACACCTGAAGAAGGCTCCACGGCCGAAACGTTGTGTTCTCTTTCTTCTTTTTTTCAGCATGGAATAAACCTATTACTTGTTCCTTTTTCAAGTAATAGGTTTATTCCATGCTGAAAAAAAGAAGAAAGAGAACACAACGTTTCGGCCGTGGAGCCTTCTTCAGGTGTCCTTGACACTTGACACCTGAAGAAGGCTCCACAGCCGAAACATTGTGTTCTCTTTCTTCTTTTTTTCAGCATGGAATAAACCTATTACTTGTTCCTTTGCAGCCTACGCATGCTGACGCAGATACCCACCTGAACTAAATTAAAGGTTGTGTTTTTTCATCTAAAAAACAACACTAGTGGTTACAAATAAAAAGGCACTCAAGCTGTACTCACCCATAAAGATACTATTTAGACAAGTTCTGAGCACAAAAATGTAATGGCATATCTAATATTAAATTATATGTATTTATTTTTAAAATAGTATATTTAGTTTCTCCCAGAAATGTTCTTAGTAGATTAACCTAGGCAAGTAATAATAAAACAATTAATGTCATTAAGAATGTATTTTCAGAAGTGGGTTAACATATAGTAACATAAACACAGAGCTGTGAACACAAATAGACATTCAAATGCTTTCTGGTCACATAAACTTACAATTGTGTCCAGAAGCACATAAAAAAATCTAATCCAGTTACATTATGTTGTTGGTAAAACATTAAGAGCATGTTCCACACCTCAGGGTCTCTTCCTCGCCTTGTCTGTCTCAAATCCATCCATCCATTCATTCATCCATCAAACCTGCTTTATCCAGTACAAGGTCATGGGGGAAACTAGAACCTAAGCAACAGATGCAAGACAGCACACCAGTCCTTTGAAGAGCAGACACAAACAAAGACATTAATAAACTCACACCAGGCCTAATTTTACAGACGCCAATTAGTCTACCAGCAATTGGACTGTAGGCTGTGGGAGGAGTATGGGAAGAACCTGGAGTATCTGGAGAAAACCCAGGTGAACAAGAGGAAGCACATAAAAACTCGATGCAGGAACTAAATGCAGAACCAAGCACTGCGAATCAGCAATGCTAACAACTGTGCTACTTGGAAAGACAATGTGACATATACTGTTGCACTAAAGAAATACAGCTCTCATGTCGTGACGACAGTGGTCAGGTGCTCAGGGGCGTGGTGCAGGCAAACAAGTCCAAACAGTCCAAGGGGGAAATCTAGGGTGCAGTCCAGGGTCCAGAAAGCGGGAGATCCATCATAGACAAATAAGGTTAAAATCTGGAACGAGATCTGGAACAGGAACAGGGATTAAAAACCAGGTTTACGAAGTCAGGCACTCTGAGCCCCAAACTCAGATGGTCAGGACACCGTGATGAAGCCTATGCCGTCGGGTCTCTCCTGGACCTGCTGGTAGGTGGGGTTCTGGGCGTCCTTCTCCCAAGGCTGAGCCAGGAATAGTGGGAGAGCCAGGCTTAAATAATGACAGACAAAACAGGAGCAACTAAAATACGAAAGGGTCGGGGCACACTTAAGAGGAGTGATGACGATCGTGACAGTACAGTTATGGAACGTATGACTATATCTATAGTTCAGGTGGGTAGCTGCGTCAGCATGCGTAGGCTGCAAAGGAACAAGTAATAGGTTTATTCCATGCTGAAAAAAAGAAGAAAGAGAACACAACGTTTCGGCAGTGGAGCCTTCTTCAGGTGTGTCAGGTGGGTAGCTGCGTCAGCATGCGTAGGCTGCAAAGGAACAAGTAATAGGTTTATTTCATGCTGAAAAAAAGAAGAAAGAGAACACCATGTTTCGGCAGTGGAGCCTTCTTCAGGTGTGTCAGACACACAGGTGTGTCACACACCTGAAAAAGGCTCCACTGCCGGAACGCTGTGTTCTCTTTCTTCTTTTTTTCAGCATGGAATAAACCTATTACTTATATCTATAGTTTCCTTTTTTAATTTAAAAATCTAAACAATAGATGTCACCCTATATGAGGGTATACACTAAGAAAACAGATAATATACAATATATCACAAGAAATCTGTACAAAAATATCAAACAAAATAGATCAAAGAAACCTTCAATTTTTGTGTGACATTTGATCAGCCAAAATGTTTCTAGCTGGGAGACGATGGCTGGTAGTTACTATCTCCTGTTGATGACATTGATCAGTTTTTCCTATGTGTTATTGCAATGCTGATATACTGTACAGTCTGACGCAAAACACTTAATTCTTTTAAAAAATCATTATGCCAATTGCTATAAAACTATCAAGTATTGTTGTACCTTCTCTGTTCCATTGAACTTCACTCTCTGTGGGGTCTGAAGAGACATTATAATCATAAATATGTCTAAGATGCAAAGTGATCTCACAGAAATTTAGACACTTTTTAAATATTAATATTTATATTATTGGTATTGAACTACTTTTATTTGAAATACTTGGGCCATGCAAATATTAATACTTTTCATGGTAAGAAGAATGTCAGTTTTAGTGGAGGTAACTACACAAAGGTAAGTATGCCTTGCTGATCATTACTAACAGCATAGCCCTGTACTGTAAAAAAGTCTGAAAAAGTGATGTCCATCTGCCCCCTTGTGGTCTGCAGTTAATACTGTAACTGTGAACACTGCAAATGCGCGGGAAGAAGTTTCTGGGTTCAGTCATTACCTTACTATGTTTTCTAAAAAAGTGACTCTTGACATCTTTTTCGGCATTTCATTGTTTGAGGATGCAGTATGCAAAAAGTAATAAATTATATATGTACTGAAGCTGAAGGAAGTTCCTTTGTTTCTTGAAAGAAACTGAACCAAAAGAAAACATTGTAAAATTCCAACATACAAATAGCATAATGTATACTGATCATGAAAAGAAACCTATTACTTATAATTGCAAAATATTATTGAATTAATTATAAAGAAAATCACAAAATCTTTTTTGTAGGAACTGACATTTTGCTGAAATGACAAAAGGTGAAGGTGAATTATGCTGATTAACATTTGTCATAAACTGTGCTAATCCACTGTGAAAGTCACACATTAGCAGCATACAGTATGTGGCCACCATTAGAAAGAATACATGCTGCACTTCTGTGATTCATGCTTTGTACCAGATGCAGATGTTTCTTGTGGGATTCTGTCCCATTCTCTTCAGAAGAACCTGGACAAGCCATGTGTCTGTTCTCTGGTCTCAGAGTCCCAGATGGCACATAATCTACCAGCTCATAACATAAATGTTCAGCAGTCTGGCCACATTCTCTTCTCACAAGAAAAACATTGTTATGTGGGTAGAATGATTACATTCCCTGTCCTGCTGGCATGTTATCATGTTAGGATGAAACTAGAGGAAGAACAGCAAGTGATGTCCTGGTGCCTTATCAATGTGGTATTGTGCAATCAGGTTGCCATTAATCACCAAATGTTCCATTCTCTAGTCACTAGATTCTCCTAGCCAGATCAACACAGTTTTCCATCAATTTGTTACTCTGTAAAGAAAAAAATATCACATTGTTCTCTATGTCCTTGTCACATCCAACCAAGGACTTGGTTTAAATGCTGGTGAGTCCACCCTAAGGTGTTCTCCAACATAACAATAATATGAAAGCACTATTGTTTTGATAAGTGGAATATTTTGGTTTCTTTATATGTTTATCTTTTCTTGATTTTCACCATGTCTGATATTCAACATTATCACCAGATCAACTCTGTCAGTAATGTGGTGATTAAATGGTTATGCACCAGTCACACAATTACTGTATATCACAGCCAGCCATGAATGATCAATTAATCAAAATGATTTCAAAAGCAATTTGCCTATATTCAAACCTATTTATTTTTTAATTTATTTACTATACTATTTATTTTTATAAGTACAAACACACATAGTATGATAATTTCCTTTTAAAGCTCATAATATAATCATATATTTAAAACCTTGAATGAAAAGGCAAAACCATGAATAATAGTTAGTGATTAGTTATGAATGAGACATAAATAATTATTAATTATACTTCTATAATTATCATACACAAAATAATAAGGTATTTTGAATTATATAAACTGTTTTATTTATCATTCACAACATGGACTACTATTTATGGTCTTTAAATAGTAATTCATGTTTTGTAATGGTTTTATAATGTTGAGATTCTTTGTAGGCTGTATTTATACAAAGAATTCTTGAGCAGATTTGGTAATGTTCTACAGACTCTGGGCTAAAGAGAAGGCTATTGTTTTCTGATTATGACACATGTTTTGTACTGTATTTTCCACAGGATCTGATTGAGTTATCACACCAGTACACAGCCAGGGTTTACCTACACGGTTAAATTTGAAAAATTACATGTGTTGCTCTAGGCAATTGGGAGGTCATTGTCTTATCATTGAGAGTGTCATTGAGGTGACATTGACATGGTGTTGTACTGAATATGGTTATCTCAAAAAGTAGAGTATCTTTAAAAAAAATAGAGGAGTTGCCATTATATACATGTATATTGTAATTCTTATTAGCGCTGATCTCTTGGGATATACACAATACAACAGACAACAACACCATACAATAGTTCAGATGGGTAGCTGCGTCAGCATGCGTAGGCTGCAAAGGAACAAGTAATAGGTTTATTCCATGCTGAAAAAAAGAAGAAAGAGAACACAACGTTTCGGCCATGGAGCCTTCTTCAGGTGTCACCTCAATGACACTCTCAATGATAAGACCTGAAGAAGGCTCCACGGCCGAAACGTTGTGTTCTCTTTCTTCTTTTTTCAGCATGGAATAAACCTATTACTTGTTCCTTAACACCATACAATGTAGATGGTACATTTATAAACATATTAAGTAATAACAATAGGAAGAATAAATATGTTGTGGGACAATACATATGTAGTAGTGAGAAATAAAACATAGTAGACAAAGCAAAAAGTGCAGATGTGTATTGAGTCTGAGGCATTGCAGTTAGCTGTTGAGGATGTGTACTGCAGTGGGATAGAAGCTGTTCTTAAGTTTAGAGGTCCGTGGTTTAATAATGCAATTCCGCTTGCCAGAGCGCAGGGGGAAGAACAGTTTATGGTCAGGATGGTTGGGATCCTGAAAGTAATGGGTCTGTTATGGAACATACTGTACAACCGCCTCAATAAGAAGCATGTTTTTAAAAATCTGACTGTGAATATAGAACTGTGGTAGTATTGTTTCAGGGTTTCTGTCTTTGTCATCAGATACCTAATAGCAAACAGCAATTTTGGCTTTGCTTTCTGACTTTTTGCATCCTCAGAGACTGAGCTGTGATATAGAGTAATATCAATGTGTTCTATCTACTTAGATTTATTTGTAGACCTTGTATGGCTGCTGTTTCTGTCTTGTCAATCTATTTCTTTTTGTTCAAAGGAAAACAAAAAAAGTGTCCCGTCCAGGGTGTATCTGGCCTTTCTACTTATTACTTCATGGGATAGGCTGTGGCTGTGGCTATACACCTTATTGGATAAAGCAGTTAGAAAATGGATGGATGCAAAAACAATTATATTTAGAAAGGAAGAATGCAATTTGGAGACATATTCACAAAGAACATTTTTTCCTCATGTTCTGGTAGATCTCTGGGTTGTTTCATAGATATTATTAATGTATAGACCGTAAAACATTTAGGACTTTATAATAACCCTCCCCTTCACCTGGTGCTTACTCTGAAGTGTTCCAGTGTTACAAAACAGCTTAAAGTCCATAGGGACTTCCAGTGCAGCTAAGTTATTAACATGAGAAAGTCCATTGGGACTTTCAGTGCAGCTAAGTTATTAACAGCTTAAAGTCCACATGGACTTCGGGTGCAGCTAAGTTATTAACAGTTTAAATTTGTTCATTATTGTAAAAACAACTTGAAAGACCTGTAGATATACTGGCCCTCCAACACCAGGACTGGGTATCAGTAGTTTACTGATACGTCTCATCAGGTTTGTAAGGTCTAGGAAAAAATAATCTGTGAAACAGCAGTGGCTGTGAACCATTCCTCTGGCAAAGCAGGATCTGGTAAATTCTTAGCTACGGTATATCACATTAAAGACCAAGACAAATATGACTCGGATCAGTATTCTATATGTGCCATCTAGGACAACAATCTTACTAATGCTAGTAACTAGGAAGGGATCCAGAACTGGTGCACCTGGCTTATTGATTGATGCTAAAAAAAATCAGAATCAACAAACCTCATCTTGACCTAAAGCAACAGAGTGTAAAGCAAATGATATTGGCTATGTAAAGCTGTTGTTGAGATACAGTATCATTGTGTGAGGAATACAGTAAACACATTTTTAAAAAGTGATAGTGAATGAGAAAGAATTTCCAAAAAACTTTTTATCAAGGGTATGGAACTTCCCTTTACCATAGCCTTAACTGTTTTTGAAGAATGAACAATATTACACTGGCTAAACCTTAAAAATTAGCATAAACAGGTATTCAATACAAGAAACAACATTATACTAGTACAAGAAGGGCTTGCTTGCAATAACCTACTTTGTAATTCTCCTATTCCAGTAATTTAATTATAAATGGATTTTACTAACTTTGTTTATACAGTAAGTACAATGTGTTTCAGAACTCAGATGAAAAAGAAGACAGTATTTTTGGTCTTTGGAAACAGTTGCATTAAGCCAAATACTTCACATATGAAAAAAGAACATAAATATTTTCAGAACAGAGAGATGCCATCATCATATCTTCTTGTTGACTAACGCAGAACTTGAACAGGATAATATTAACAATTATAGAAAATGTGCATGGTACTGATTATGCAACTGGTAAGTGTGTCTAGGGTTGCAAAAATAAAATTACCATACCATCAGAATGCTTCTAGCGACTTACTGTCAGGTACTAACTTAAAAAGAAAGTAGCGTCATCAGTTTCGAAACCTTTGAGCCATAAAAACGAGGAGCTAAGTGCTAGCATTAAAAAAAACGTGTGACGTATCCATTTGCTTCCTGTTATACTTTTAATAATAATACGCCAGATCAGCCGGCCGACTTGTGAATGAGTAACAGCTGTTAAGACTGACAGTCAGCAGTAACCGAGGCGAGGAAAAAGTGTAATGTTTAACACGATGCTAGCGCACATGACATCACAGGCCGGGGCTGGGCTGACTGAATTACTCGCTGAAAGGCAGGCAAACCGCAGCTTTGGGCAAGTACAAACATATCCTTGAAATCGGGACAACAAGCAGTAGCATCGGGTCGTACTTCAGCTGGACACAGCGCCTTAAATGCAAGGTACTCAAAAACGCACATGTAAATCATTACTCGAATACAAAACGACAGAAACACAATATGTAAGAAACGTCTTCATGTACGCATCATAAACAGCTGCCTTTTGGGTGACTAATACTAATACTAATACTAATAATAATAATAATAATAATAATAATAATAATAATAATAATAATAGGCTTCGGAAAGCGGTCCTGGAAAAGATCGTGCGTTTCTTTCTCTTTTAGTGGCGAACACACTGTCCGGAGTATCCAGATGTTTAAGAACAATGCATAGAATGAAAAACTAACCCAGGGGCGCTGCGAAACAAGTCTCTGAAACATATTTAGTGCCACGGTGAGACCAGCACGAGTGATGATGAATCCACAGAAAGAGCTGAAAGAAGGATTTTTGGAAAAAAGGAGCAACGGTCTTTTGCAGCTGTGGAAGAAGAAACGCTGCGTGTTGACAGAGGATGGACTGCGTCTTTTTGAATGGAAACGGAGCGGCGGTGGTAGCGGAGCCACTGGACTCGGTTCCGGCTCCGGGCCTCAATCTAAAGCTAAAGAGCTACGATTTGAGCGGATGGCCACGGTGGACTGTGTCGAATATAAGCGGGGACTGGTGTACTTTACCATCGTCATGGCAGGGGGCAAGGAAATTGACTTCAGATGCCAGCAAGATGGGACCGCCTGGAACGCTGAGATAGCACTTGCCTTGGTTCGCTTTAAAAACCTTCTTGCCGTGCAGACTGGAAGAACCAGACATCTGTCTCACCTAGGCAGCACCGGGGATGATGAAGCACCAGAATCGTGACAAAAAGAGGTTGGTTTTCAGAACTGTACAGTAGCACCTTGTGCTGGTGATGTTTAGCATTGTATTAACTATGGTTACCTGCATTCTAGGATTTAGATTGCCCTCAAGTTTGAAGGCACATTTTTTACTTTGTTTGCGGGGGGGTTATTCTAGAAGTCTTTTGAAGGAGAAATAGCGTAAAGGATAAAGTAAAGATAAAGCTACCCGTTGTAATTTATTCCTATTACACAATATTTTACCAAGAACGGCTCACACTCCCTGTGGAGTTAATTGTGCCTAACCTTCCAACATAACATCTGTTTTACAGTCGTGAGGTTGGCAACGCTTTCAGGCAGATTTCTTTCTGTCAGGATGCCCGGTTTTACCAATATTGGCCCCTTTTGGAATTACTTTCATATGCAGCTAGGCGTTCAAGGCAACAGCATTCTGAAAAATGGAAAGAATATTATAGTTTCATTATGATACTCGGAGATTATGGCTATTTAACAGATGTCCTTGAGAGGTAAGAAGTAGACACTGCACTGTTTAATATGTTCAGTATTATGACGAGGAGGCTAAAATTTACTGTGATGTCATCCCTATAAGGTGTAAGATATATGATACAAGAAATGCAGTACCAGGTAATTTATATTTACTGCTTTGTCAGTTTTAGGTTCACTTTCTCTTGGAAAGTGCTGAAGTTATACAGAATCCTCCCTAAAAATATCTATTTAGGCTACAAAAAGCAAGCTTTCTTATTTGAATTACATTTCCATTTAATATTTTATAGGTTCTTTTTGGAGTCTGTGACCTCAGGCTTCAAAATCTTGGATGTTTAGCCCAGTTTTTAATGAGTCATACAGTGGTGGAAACTTGGAGGGATTTAAAAAAAAACTTTTAATAACCCCCACTCTGCTACTGCTTCAGTATACCAATCCCAGGTCATTAACTGGGATATTCTGGCAAAGCATTCTAAAATGTACTAGGAGAATCCAGTCCCATTTTACAGGTGACAGCTTTATAGTTTATTTGTGGTAGATGTAAAGCACTGAAAATAATGTGCTTAAGTTACATAGATATATATGCTATATATGTATTTAGATATATATGCTATAGATAACTTGCACTTAAATGTGGACATGTAGTCAGTCAGTGATCTCCATGTTCATTACTTTGCTTCCGGTGATGTTACGAGACACAAATAGCCTTCACACTTGTGGAATGAATGTCTAGCTCATGTTAATGGAGACTAAGAACCTTAAGCAGTCCATGCATTCCAAGTTATAGAGTTGCACACAACGTCCAGAGCTGCAGGAAGTTCAGGAACAGTGAAAGAAAAGTCTTGTCATTTGCAACAAAGACATTGGCTTTTCACTTTTGCTCATGGTCAAAGTCACTCCGGCTGTGTAGCCATTCATAGGCTAGAAGTCTTTCAGTTGCCAAGAGAAAAAAATGTTAGTACCTGTAAATGTTTTTTTAATACAATTAGCATAGTGTCACAGTATAAAATGTATTTTCAGAGATAAAAATGAGTTATGCATTATATCTTATATTAAAAATATTGCATTTTGTGTTGCATCATTTCTTAATTCAGGTTGAATTGAGAAAAGAACAGTTTTCAGATTGAACTGAGTCAGATCATTAAATCTTATTATGCTGCGGTATTCTGAAGCTCTTGGAAAGAAATTGTTGCTGTTTTAGTGACATACAGGATACTACTTTATTGCCTGAGGATTTCATTAAGTTTAAATCTGTACTTTCTTGGTTTCCAATCAGATTTGTAATTTTTGGGAATTAGGACTCAAAGGATGAGGTGTCATGGTCTTTAAAGTCAGAAAATATTACTTCAGCTCAGTGTATTTTTGGCACAGAGAAATGGTAAACAATAAGCTTGTTTATGGAAGGATGTTTTCACAAAAGATTAAGGATGTTTGACTTTGTGTCTTCAGATAACTTATTAGCTTTTACTACACGGAAGGACCAATAAAGTACAATAAGGATCAATGAAGGATCGATAAAGTACAGATTTGTGCGTTTGAAATGTACTATCAATATCCACATTTTCACTTTACATATTTACTGTCAGCTTATAAAGAGAAACAAATGACATTGATTTGAGAAAAAAACATCAATTTTAAAGAAAGACCTTTAGATATCATGTCTGTTTTATGGTTTAGACCTATTAAGCTTATTTGTTTAAAGTAAACTGTCATGAATGCCTAATTTTATTTTATTTTTATTTCTTCTAGACCATGCACACTCATGATTGGATTTGCATAAAATTACAAGACCGAAAAGGTACAGAAGGTACAGAACCTGGGTAAATGCAACCTTTCATCAATACGATTACAGTGAACTTGATGACTTGCTCTCAAAATTAAAACTGAGACACTAACCCTTTTATACCTGCATTACTGGAAATCATCCTATTAGAAGTATGGAACTGTTGTGAAACATCATCTGCAAAGTTTTGGACAAAGTGCATGATGTTGTTTTGTAGATGAGTGGATTGTTTGCCTCAAATATTTGAAGACTTCGGGATTTCACTGACTGAAGATTAAATGACAAAATGGCACGTCTATGGACAATGACATCTCTGCTTAGTTTTATTTATGCTATATGACATCATCATTTGTCTAGCAACTACAGTACTTACTGCAAATTTGTTTTCCGTGCACACTGAGACAGTTTTTTTGTTGAACAGCAACAAGTCTGCACTTTGCTCAGGTTCTGGGTTTCTGCCTAATAACTCATATCCTGATATACGGCAGGTGCAGACATTTTCTAGAATATTTTCATGTATTTCATTTAATTCAAAATCTAGGTTTAAGTTGACATTTAGATAAGGTTACATATTGTTGTAAAAAGACTCCATTTTACCCATTTATGATTTTTAGTTTCTCAAGCAGGCTCCTGAAAACTAGTATTATAGGGACAGGAACAGGACTCCATACTTATAAAACAAAGGTTGTTCATGGCAGGGACTGTACTGAGTTGGAAATGTAGGGGATTTTTTAAAATAGATTTCATTATTCTTGTGTCATTGCTTCATTCTTTCATTCATACAGTCTTGTAGAGCCTTAGGCTAAGTCTCAAGTAAGACTCAGAGGAAATACCCAGAACTTACTTCAGAAATATTAAGCTTTTATTTTTTTAAATACTCTGACAGTATCATAATGTACAAATTTCATTAGAAAAAAAGAAAATCATTAATCTGGCTGTATTGATTTACAAGCCAACTACTTGTTTCTTAGCCCTATGATAAAATACTTAAATCACAAATACTGTAAGTATTTTAATTGAAAAAACTTAAAACCTCAGTGCCACTTGCTATGATGAAACTGTTGAGGCAATAATATACATGAAGATGGATGGCTTTCGGATAAAGTCCTAAAATGTAATAACTGCGCAAATAATGTATCTATTTATATATAAAGCATTATTTTGAGGTCAGATTATTAAGATATTTGTTATTCTCATCAGATATCACAATACTTCACTGTTTTTAAAACTTTTTGTCCCAGTACTCTTTTTTTGTGCTGTTGGGGGAAAAATAACATTTATATTATTCAAATAAATTTAAGTAACCTATAATGTCATACACTTTCCTGTATTGTTACTTCTTTATCAAGTTTCTTTCAGTTTCCATTTATTTTGCAGATATGTAGCAAACCTCATATTGAAGTAAAAGCATTTGTCAGTATTTGACGATCAAGAGGAAAAAATAAGCAATAAACAGTTAAATAGTGAAATGTTCACTCGAATATATTATTTTAGAATGTATGTCTCCCAAAAGGAGTTTTTTTGTAGGAAAAACATAAGGTCACTGGTTATGACTTTCATTGTTACTAGTGATAACATTAGAAAGTTCAGGTGGGTAGCTGCGTCAGCATGCGTAGGCTGCAAAGGAAAAAGTAATAGGTTTATTCCATGCTGAAAAAAAGAAGAAAGAGAACACAACGTTTCAGCCATAGAGCCTTCTTCAGGTGTGAGAGAGACAGGGCAGTAGGCAAAGGTAAAGTAGCGGGAGAACAAAGGTTGGGAGGAAGGAGGAGTGAGAGGCGGGAGCAGGGGACAGAAAGAGAGGCCAATCAAGAGGTGTGAAGTCAGAATGGGTGCAGAGAGGTGTGAAATGAAACTTCCAATGACTGGAGAAAATTTAAAAGAACAGTAATCTGTCGTTAAGGGAAGGGAGAATGTGTGATCCTAGCTGCAGAATAATTTTAGTTTCGGTGGTCTTTCTGATGTATGAGTTCGGAAAACCGTCTTTGAGAACACAGACGGAGAGATTAGAGTGGTCGTGGCCGTCAGAGGTGAAATGAGAAACAATGGGCTTGGAGAGATCTTTAATCTTTACAGCCCTGAAGTGTTCTCTGAAGCGGTCTCCTTCCTGTTTCTCCAATGTAGATGGCTGGGCATTTACTGCAAGCGATACAGTAAATAAGGTTGCTGGAGGTACAAGATGCTGTCTGGGTGATCTGGAATTGTCCTGAGGGGCCTTGAATGAGTGTGGTGGTGGCTGTGTACTTGCAGGTGATACAGCGAGCTCTGTTGCAAGGGAAAGTGCCTGGTGTGGATGGTTGTTGAGGGCGGTCAAGGGAGCTGTGAACAAGGAGGTTACGCAGATAAGGTGGTCGGCGATATGAGATGATAGGGCGATCAGAAAAGAGGGCCCCAATGGAGGGATCATCCTGTAGGATGGAAAAGTTCTGGTTAATGGTCCTGGGGATAGGAAGTGTGTTAGGGTTGTAAGGAAGCACCAAAGGAATGCGGTTGTTACGGCGGGAGTTCCTGATCGGGTTGATGGTCCGGGGGTTGTTTTTGGCTCGGGCAAGGGCCCTGTCAATCACACTGCTGGGGTATCCTCTGTTGATGAAAAATGAGTACATTTCGAGGGCTTGGTTCTCGAAGTCGATGTCGTCGCTGCATAATCGTCGTAACCTAAGGAACTGTGAAAAAGGAAGAGAGTTTTTAGTGTGGTTGGGGTGAAATGAGCTGTACAGGAGGTAGCTGTGTGAATCCGTGGGTTTGTAATAAACTGAAGTGGACAGTCGGGGGTAGTTGATAGTTCGAAAACTAAAATTATTCTGCAGCTAGGATCACACATTCTCCCTTCCCTTAACGACAGATTACTGTTCTTTTAAATTTTCTCCATTCATTGGAAGTTTCATTTCACACCTCTCTGCACCCATTCTGACTTCACACCTCTTGATTGGCCTCTCTTTCTGTCCCCTGCTCCCGCCTCTCACTCCTCCTTCCTCCCAACCTTTGTTCTCCCGCTACTTTACCTTTGCCTACTGCCCTGTCTCACTCACACCTGAGGAAGGCTCTACGGCCGAAACGTTGTGTTCTCTTTCTTCTTTTTTTCAGCATGGAATAAACCTATTACTTGTTCCTTTGCAGCCTACGCATGCTGACGCAGCTACCCACCTGAACTTTCTAATGTTATCACTAGTAACAATGAAAGTCATAACCAGTGACCAGTGACCCACTCCTCCTTCCTCCCAACCTTTGTTCTCCCGCTACTTTACCTTTGCCTACTGCCCTGTCTCTCTCACACCTGAAGAAGGCTCTACGTCCGAAACGTTGTGTTCTCTTTCACATTAGAAAGTTGGACCTTTTATTTGTATTTTCTTATATAAGTTTTACTACTACAAAGGTTTCAGACATGAGTGATGTGTGGGCAGAAATAGAATGTTTTTAGGCTCATGATAAATGAAACAGTGTTAATGCATGAAAAATTAAAACAGCTTTTCTCCTACAGGATTCATGTCTGACTTTTTTGTGAAGGTGTAAACAAGAACAGTTAAATACAGTTGACTCAATGTATTATTAAATATGCTTTTGAGAAAAACAAAAGAATCTTATTTTCACATGATGAAGATGTGATTGGATAATGTCTGAATGTTCTTGGGTCATGAATGGATGTTGTTTGGTCTCGGTTTCCTTTTTTATGCCTTTACTCATTGCTTCAAGAAGTTTTAAATATCTAATTTTCTGAAACAGACTAAGGTTTTGCTTAAAGTGTTTTCTTTTTTTATATTATTATTATGAAGAATAGTGGTAGTAGCAGTAGCAGTAGTAGCAAATAATTCCTAATGTAAAGTTATAAGGACAGGAGATAAAAAAAAAATACTGTATCCTTCTGCACTTCTTTTATATTGTCAGAAACCATCTTTAATTAACATAATCAAACACAAGTGCACATCATTTGGATAGTCTGTCCTATTGGCAGCCTTACAAAGAACAAAATTGTGGATAACATTACTTTTATGACATATTGGTATTCAGAGATGCAGAATGATACTTCAGTAATGCGTTTTGATGGGTGATGAGTAACTGTTAAGTAGAATATTTTGTGAGGGGACTAATCAGCCTTGAATCTGAGAAGGGGGAATCAAGCAGAGTTTTTAACTAATGAGATTGAGAGTACATGTACATTTAAAGTTGGGTTTTATATCTACCTTTAGTCTTTAACAGAAGTTTCAAATTATTACCATAATATTCATGCTGCAAAATGTTGCTCTGAACTATCTTGTTTTTATATGCACTAATTAAACCACCTGAAAGTGGGGAAAGAAAGCTTTTATACTACTAAGAAATAAACACATTCTGAAGACTCAGTGAAATAAAAATATAATGTAATGAACTTGAAGGAAGATTTCATTTAATTTTCTAGTTAGTATAATTCTGCTGCAAGTAAGTTTTCACTTTGTTACAGTGTGTGATTGTTACAGTCTATAAACAGCACTAGGTCATACAAAAATAATGAAATATTGTGTTGATAGGATGCCCATTTAATAAACATATTAAACCATGTAATGCAACAATAAATGAGCAACATTTGTTAGTTTATTCTTTCCAAATGTTTTAAAATAACAAACATTAAACATTTGGTTGCGAAAAACCTCTGGTTCAAGATGGTCCTGATGAGCAGTTGCATCATAGATCAGTCCTCTTTCACAAACACATTATTGTTAGGCCTAGTGGGCAGTGCAAAGCCTGAGAGGACAGTGCTGACCCGCAAAGGAACAGGAAAACACATTTCTCAGAGGTCACTCTGTCCAAAAGTAGGGGCGTTGGTTTCCATGGAAATGCGTGACAAATTTTGGCACTGCAGACCTGAAATTTACCAATAAAAAAGGGGATAGAGAACAGATTTAAGATTAGCATACTAAAGTGCTGGGAAACCACGTTAGTTTGGCAATGTAAAATGGCAAGTCATTTGATTTATCACTCAAGGATGGTAATGGATCTAGTTCACCATTGTACTTTTTATACCATTTTTGTTTATGCTTTATTGTTAATTCAGAAGATAACATTTCATTGTTTGCTTTTAAAACGATGTTTACAAATTGTTGACAAATTGTTTACAAGTTGTCAGACTTAGAGCTGATGTCTGTGGTGCTGGAATTACCATATTAATCAGATTTCTTTCCAAGGCAACTTGCATAAAGTAATCATTATTTGCATGACAATAATTCACAATTGCAAAGTTAACTGTAATTATGTCACATGATACTACAACCAGAAAAACATCATAAAGCCAAAGTTACAGTATAATCTGCTGAAAGTATAAATAAAATGCAATACACAGCACAGGATAAAAATGGCAACAGATTAACAAACAATATGATCTAGCAAAAACAGAAAACGAAACAAAAGCCATAATCAGGTTTTACATATCACAGCACTCCACCCCCTCTTGTAGACTTGTAGGTTTCAATCAATGTAAAGGGGATTATGAATTGGAGCTGTCAGAGTAAAGAGAGCATAGAAATCACAGGTTCAGCCTAAAAAGATGAGGTGTGAGAAGGCTGTGGAAGGTTGTTGGGAATGAACTGTCCTGGTGTCTTATGTTTCCATCACAGAGGTGCTAGAAAAGAGGAACAGCAAAGGTCATATTACACTATTGGTATTACTTCTCCATGCATAGTAGTGGAGGAGTAGAAGGAATACAAGGAGAGCCAAGGGATTCTTATAACTCTTCCTTGTCAGTACTAATTAGGTCTATCCTGTATTAACCTTCCTTCTTTTTTTCCTCTCCTACCCCGTCACCGTTCTAATCAATCATGTAAAATCCAATGACCGTGGCCCAGCTATGACAATTTGGGTGACTTCAGAATCAAGTTCACATTCCTTCTTCAGCAGCTCCATGCAGAAACAAAGAGACTGGCCCCAGGGTGAACTGTGACCTTACAACTTAAGTACTTTAGCTCTGCAAAACGTTTCATATATTGAAATGTCATTTACATAGTTTAGAAGACCCCAGAGCTGAGAAAGTTGAAAAAGTAACATAATTCTGCAACCATTTGGCATTTCCTTGTAATGACCTCTTCCATGGTAATACCCCGTGTGACTTTCTGTCTCATTTTTAAAAATACAGTGCTCAAGTTAAAATAAGCAGCATTCACTTGATAATACGTACGGTATGTGACTCAACCCCAAACACAAAACAGCATCTAGTAGTTTGGTCTTTTGCAGAGTCTTAGGCAAACTCTTACAGAATGCTGACATGACATAAGAATTGGTGTGGGAATGTAACCAGTTCAAAAAATTTTTTAGATGCTCATTTTGGATGGATTTGTATTTCTTTTTGTGTTTGTCTATTTCTTGGACAATGAAGCAGTTTTTTTCTCAACAGTTTTTGGCATTGACCAACAATGAATGACTCTGAAAAGACAGTGAAAACTTCCATTGATAAAGGCAGTCTAATTCCAGAACAAATACTAACTGTACGTAAGTCAGTTAATAATTTGCTTTGAATTTATACAAAAATTATAAAAAGGCTGATAAAAACATGATATTTATTAAAACAATCTTGTGTTCTTAAAAAACAGTCAAAAGAAAATGGAATGCAAGGTTGCTTACAGAAAGAAAGAAAACAAATCACTTATGTACTGTAGACTTTGACAGGAGATTGAATGCCTCATGCATCAACGATGATTTTAAGCTGTCTGGCACAAGACTTCAGAACTGAGGGTAAAGTGAGGAGTTTCTGCTCTGTGTGTGGGTGTAATATGGGCTCCTCCCTGACAGGCGATGGGGATGTTTCAGAGCTTGGCTGAGCTCAAGGAATGTCTTGTCAAAACAGAACTGAAGGAGAATGAGCTTTCCCATTTCTGTACTCACATCCAAAAGCAGCAAATTCGAGCTCTGATTCAGATACACTGTAAATTGTGTTTTTCCACCCTGTTGACACTACATACTTGTAAGTTTGCACATAGTTTGACAGAATATTCTGAAGAATCACTGCTTTTTTCTGCTTTGTTTTTATTTCTTTTTCTTTTGGACCTTAAAGACACATTAACTGGTCTCTTAAAATGAGCCCTAAACATTAGTCTAGCCACACATTTTAAAATGTCTGAGATGATGCCACTATAATCAAATGCATACATGACATTTGGCTCTTGTCATGTACTGTTATGTGCTAAACATGTACAGTAAATTTAACCATATTTCACATTAACCACAACACAAGTGCCAACATATAAAGCATAATAATATTTAAGGCAGAATCCAAATATGCAAATCTCAATCAGGTTTTTCATCTCGGCAATAACTGTTGGCACATTTGCATAGTTAATGTGTGAACTCTGGAAGCATTTGGAAAGTCTTTGTTTTCTCTTTATTCCTAAAGAAAGGAAATAATTTCAAGTCAACCTGGAAGTTACTAGTATTTAACTTCCTGAACCTAAATTTAGTAATAAACCACTACATATTCTAAATGAGAATTTGAGCATAAGTAAATTTTTCTTTAACTCCTGGTATTCCAGGAGTGCCACAGTTTATGTATAATACTATAGTAGATACATTGTATCAGACTTCCCATGTCTTTATCTTTGAGAGGATGTAGTTCTGGGGATGTCTAGCATTGTGTTAAATTGACAATTGTCTCTTGTGTCTGCTATGAGCTAGAGACCAATTGCAATTAATTAAACTTTACTCATACTCATGTGGCTGTTAAATGAAATACAACAGTGAGTGAACTGAAGATTTACATCTGATTTACTTCTCTGCTGTTTCATCTCTATATTTTTTAAGAAGATTCACAACCTAATCAAGTGAGCATAGACATTTTTGTATCTGCCACAGAGGTTGTGTTTAAGTTGTTTCATTGTGTAGTGGTTAAGACAATGTCTAGCAGTTGGAGAACTAAAGTGCTAGGGTACAGGCAGTTTATGGGTTAAACTGAAAAATACAAGCACTAGATTTTAACAAAAGGTGTATGCTACTGTCACGAACACGGACTGAGATCAGTGTCAGATCTTGTAATAGACCCTATGCGATGCGGTAAGAGCTGGAGAAAACAGGAGGCGTGGTAAAAGGGAACACACAGGGGTTTAATAGTGCACAAAATAATAGTGACAGTCCGTGAGACAGTGAACGGGGAAGACAGAGAACGGCATTCAAATCCAAATGGGTCCAACGGCAGGTCAGGGCACAGTCCGAGAGTCCATCAGCAAGAAATCCATCCTGGGATGGGACAAGGCTAAAAACCCCGGGAGGGGGGAACACACAGAGAGACAAAACATGGAGGTCCAAGTGTGACGGTGCGAGATCCTCCAGACCCTGGGCTCAGGAAGCGGGAGGTGTCGGGGATGAGGCCTATGCCCTCAGGAGACGGACGTAGGGTTTCCTGGTGCTAGGCGGGCCTTGCGACATCCTTACCCTAATGATGAGCCCCAAGGACTGGAGGAGCTAGTCTTTAAATAAAAAACCTAAAAAGGTACACCTGGGAAGCTTAATCACAGAAACAATAATAGGAGTAGTGTAGTGCCCTCTAGGGAGGGATGTCAGGCGTGACAGCTACACCAGTTGACATGGGCAGAGATACTAGTGGTATGATGAGATTAGGAAGTTGATGTATCTTGTGTCTAAAAATTCATTACATTACTGGAATATTTCTACTTTTTACATACAAATTGGAATATTGTGATGGAAACAATTAATGATCTGGCTTTTTAACACAGTTAGTAAAAGAGACAACTACGCAATGGCTGCATGACATTTTCATTTTACTTACCTGCTTAACTAATGTAAGACCAAGATAGGCCTCCTCTCCAGTGTGAGCATTCTTATGTTCTAATTTGGTTTCCTGAGAAAATAATTGCATTTCATATATAACAGCTTACGACCCTTAGAAATTTCCAACATTTAAATATAATAACATAAGAAGCCTCTTGTATTACGCCACACCCCCGGAGGACTCATCATTCCACCTTGCATTCCAGCACGGTTCCCAATTAGCCCATTTACCCCAGCCTATTTAATGCTGCTTCACACTCTCCCCTGTGATCAGTATTAGGTTTTTCCTGGTTAGAGCTACCTTGACTTCTTGCAATTAATTACTTCTTGGTTTTTGGCTTCCTGACCCTGGTTTGTTCCCCGACTACGTCTCCTGGTTTTGTTTTGATACTTTGATTATTGTTCTGGCTTTGACTCTTGGCTTCCTCACGGCTTACAGCTCCGCTTCTGATTTTGTACTTTTGCATCAGTTTGTTTACCTTCGGCTTTCGGACCTCGGACTGTTTAATCGACTACGCCTCTGGAGTTCGTCCTGGTTATTGTTTTTGTAAAGAAGTATCCTATGTACCCTAAATAAACTCACTTTTAGTTTCCACATATGACCCTATGTCCATCTTCCATTACTGACTGTGGAATAAGCTCCAGGTTTGACTGTGCATTCTCTCTAACGCTTAGGAGATTATCTGCTTGAATAATGCAGATTATTTAGTTTAGTCTCAATTTAGTTTATTTTAGGCTTAGCTTCCTTGTATGATAATGCCTTGAGACCAGGAATCATACTTGTTGCTCTTTGCAACTCTTCCTAAGGCTATAGTATCATTTTTGTGATATGGTGACCACAACTGAATACAAGATTCTGTGTTAAATCATACTACTGCACTGCAATGCTTAACTTTCCCAGATTTAAATTCTGTACTTCTAGTTATGTACTCAAACATTATGTTTGCTTTTTTATTGCTTTCCCACATTTTTGTGATAAAGACAAAAGAATAAAAAAATCTTCCTGATTACTTTTTTTTTACTTCAATTATATGTGTCAATAATTGTCGCATCAATAAAATTCTTAATTCTTTTAAATCTATATACATTGGCATAATTTTATCATATTAAAATCTGAATCTATTTTTCTGGTCATACTCTACTACATACTCTATATATTTTTACAGGTCAGTGGCTCAATCTGATAACACACCAAGAACAACAGAAAAGGGCAGACTTGGTTATTCTGTCAGGTGTTGTAAATATTTTAAGACTAAGGTTCCACTTTATTCATATTTTTCTGTACAATGAACCAGTTATGATAAATCCATTTCCTTGAGTTCACATGAGTGTAATGTACACTGTGTACAATGGTGTGTCTACAGGATGTCTTTTTTGACCTGGATGACTCTAATGCTCAGGGATACATCTGAGGCCATGGTTTGCAACTGGGGTTTGAGAACTGGTGATAACTTAAATCATAATACAGTAATTAGTTAACTTTAATACAAAAAAAAACATTATTTGCATGCATGTGAAATCATGCAGGGCTGTAGGAGATATTCTGATCACCACCGTTTGTTACACAAATCTCTTCAGAACTCAGAATAAGTACTACTGTGAAAGTCACATTACAATCTGCATGTGGTAGGTGGAATCACAATCTCTTTGACACATCACTCTAGGGGACACACATAGTACTCTGTGTGTATTCGTAACTGCAGCACATTTCTTTGTTGAACAGCCCAGGAGCCAAAATGTTGACACCAATGTGATGCTTAAGGGTGATGCAGGTCTTGGTGGGGAATCAAACCCAACTTGAAAGCTCCCAAGGCAAGAACTTTACCTCATTGCCAAAGGTCTGGACTGGGCAAGGCAATATTACACTTAATTAACCATATGGAACTCAAGGAGGCACACGTGTTACGGCATCAATATTGGCTAAATATTTTAAAGTGCTACCTTTCGCAGCATAAACTACCTGTTTTGAATCCTTCCTGAATTTTAACTCATTCACTACATCTACAGTACCTCTAATGATATTACAAAAAATCTTAAAAACTACTACAAAATTCATATACACACTCTCCACAAACACAGAATAAACAAAATAAACAAAATAAAGTTCAGCTGTTCTACTTATTAGGTATCTAATGCATGGGTTTCTCCAGTCTGACCTCACACATTTTTGTATGTTGAAAATGTCACAGGAATCCCAAGGTGCCGTTAACAGGAAAGTGTCAGGGATTGATAAAACCTCAGGAAAGCACAGATAAAGAGGTTTGACAGCACTGTGTGAGGCCAGCTCTACTTGGAATGAATAGGGTGAGCTGTACACTGCAGTTGGCTTGTTATACAAAAAATATAATCTAAAGTAATTCCACAGGCTGTGGGAGTTGTTGGAAACTAAAAACCTTGTTTGTTTAAACTAGGAGAGAGAAGGAAAAAAATACATATTTTGAAAAGTAAGCTGGCCTGTTTTCATGGACAACTAGTAGCCAGAAGTGCATTAAAACATAGTTTTAAGAAATACAATGAACACTACTATACAGAGTTACCTGTAATTAAATACTGTACTCATTTTTGTGGATACATGATCAAAAACTGAACTGAATTTGTTTAGAATTTAGTTTTGTACACCTACACACAAATAGCTAATGAAGTTATTTTGATTTTCTCCCTTCTTCCTTCAGACTAGAACATTACCTTGCATTCCTAAACATCCATCGCCTATATGAGTACATAGAATTGAAACCTCTCCTTTTCCTTTTATTAAATTACGAAATGTTTCATACACATTTTTGTGTATGACTTTACTAATTTTGGTGTTGGTGCAATTGTTTCCCCAGTCTTCACAGATTTATTCAAACTCAAGTTACTTAGGGTTTGCTTATGGACAGCTGTTTTCAAACCTTTCCACAGATTCTCAATAGGATTCAAATTAGGCCTTTGACTGGGGCACTGTAGGATATTTATTTTATTATCTTCCACTGACCGTGAGCAGCCTTAAATGTAAATTTAAATCAAATCCCATCTTGAAATGACAAACCCAACACTTGATGGAGACTTTCCTTTGGGAAGAAGCAAGCAAACTGGCAAAACAAAAGTCAGCATCAGACACTGATCCTGACTGGGTTTATAATCTACATTTGTGAAGATGGATAAAATATGTTTTCATCTTGGATAATGTCATATTTTTATTGATACAATATTTTTCCAGAGTCACATTGACTCGATATACAATATGAGATGATCAAAACTATGGACTAAATAAGTTTTTTTTTTTTACAAAACTGGATATCTCTCCTACTAGGCTTTCATATGAATGTATCTATAGCTGTGATGGACACAGGCATATGCCACATGCATAGATCTTGTCTTATTACCAAAGTAGTTTTGGATGGAAAATATTTGTAATAAAAACCCTGAGAGTTTACTGTATGAAACAAGAGTGACCTCTACCCCATGAGAAACTGTACCATATTCTTAGTTACATCAATAAATATACCTTACACACAAAATGTAGCCATACCAAACCCTGATCATTTTTCTATCATTTTATCTAGGTAAGTCTTCTAATTGTTAGGGTATTAAGTTTTTGCTTGATCTTGCCTTAATCCACACCATGCTTGCTGAATTGCCAATTTGAATCTGTTTCTGGGAGATTTCCTCAGATGATTATTACCAGGAAATATTACATGTAAATAATGTTAAGTGTCTCTAAATGACAGGAAATTGCAGAAGATAATACTGTTAGTGCTTCTTTTGAGCAAAAAAAAAAATATGTAGAGCCTTTGATAAGTCTTTTCAGAAGCCATGTTTTCCTGGAGATTGCAAATTACCACGAAGAATCACAATCAAATAAAAAACAACAACAGAGAACTGCACAGAGTATCATAACAGGATATGTGGGATCTGAGAAAGAAATGAAGTAATGGGAAAATGTGAAGGATACATGCTTCTTTAAGTCAGAGGGCTCTTTATACCCATGGTCTCTGTGGTATTAAAGCATGATCTGACAGTAAGTGGAGAACAGAAACGACCTTCTAATGATTTGCTAACATCTGTAATTCTTAATTTAGGATGGAGCACAACTCCATAGTTAATTATTCTGTATAAAGATCTGTGAGGTAACCGGGCCCAGCATGTAGGAGACATGGGGCTGAAGTCTGGAGTCTGAAGTCTGCGCTGACTCGTGTCCGCGTGAGAAAGTCTCAGCTGCTGAGAGTAAACACAAAGCGCCCACGCCACAGCTGTGCCACATTCCTGCTGGTGAATCCAACGTTAACCCTTGCAGGGTAAAGACACCGCCGCCTGTTCGTCCATGGGGACACCTGTCACCCACTGCCACACATGCAAAACCAGCCCAATTCAAAATCATCTGAAATGTAAGAAATTCTTTAACACTTGCTTTGAGACATTAGAAGAATTCTATGCCAAAGCAAATGATGAGAAAGAAAACAAAAAGTACATTAGTTTAGATTTGTCTGTGTGAGATGAGTACACAAAGACGCTGGCTGTTTTTAACCTCTCATTTCCGTAGTATTTTCTTTCCACCCACACTCACTTATACAGTATGATATTTTATCGCATGCTGTCATGCTGTGTTTTAAATCCTGTTTATATTAGTGGAGGTGGTCTGTGAACTCCCTTTGTCAGGTGCTTTGTAATAGATTTGTCTTTTTAATGAATCATTTTTAGGGAGTTCTTAGCTGTCTGTATCCTGGAGTATAACTGGGGATCTCATCTGCTTTCCAAGAGCCAGGAACATTGGCATTTCACTGCTGGCATTCTTTCAGCAATACTGTAGCACCTCTCTTACAACAAAAGGAGTGCACTGTGATGTACCAGAAAGGGTGAACAGAAGGGGCTAGTATGCCCAAAGGTTTCCTCTCAGCGTCATGGATAAAATGACTTTCATCTATTAATGTAACTGTGAACACAGGCATGTCAGTGTGGACAGCAGCTGTATGTTGTTCACATTCGTTTTTTCATGCTTGGTAGGAAGTTTGTGGTCATGCACCTAAATTAGATTAGACAGTGAAAGCCTTTTCATAAACTAGTTTTATACTCTCCAGTTTACAACTTAAAAAAAATCCTCAATATTATCCTTTTCATAGCCATAAAGTCCAGAAGTTCTATTTTTTTACTTATCAGAAGGATATCTCCAAAACTGTAAGGAAATAGAGTCAGAAAAGGTGAATTTACATTGAGTTAAACAGGTGCTTATGGTGAAATCACATTTTGTTACCTCCCTGTGATGCCTTTGGAAGATTCCATTCAATAAAGTGGTCTCAAACTGTGAAATTCCAGCTGCCTCTTAATGAAACACACAAGTGAGAGTTAAATAAAGATCCTTGAAAAATATTTAGCATTGACATCTGAAGTACACATTGTGTTTTACAAACTATATAATTATGTAAGAGGCAAAACTTGAATTAAATATCAGAATGAATTTCCTTAAACATTTAAAATTTAAAATAATCACTATTAATTACTTTTATTTTGTGTTTTGCCTATAACTTGGCAAACTTTTTTCATTGATAATTAAACCACATAAAGTAAACAAGTTGGTACCTGTCCCCCAGATACAAGCTTTGCCTTTGTTTTGTCTAGATATGAACTTTGTCATCAACATTTCATTCATCCTGTGTCTAGCACTGCAATTCCATTTGGTTTTATTGATGCTTGTGATACTTTAGAACAGATAGTTATACTTTGACCTTTCACTGACTTCACACAGTATAAAATACTGTAGTACATTGCATGTCTCTATACAAACAGTACAAAATATTTATGACAAATGCTGCTGTTATTTTGTATTATTATATTATTACAAAAGTGCTGTTGCCTCACAACTGTAGAGTCTTGGGCTTGAGTCTGGAATGGACATCTATGTGGAATTTGCATGTTCTACCATGGTTTTTGCTTGGTTTCTTACCACCTCCTAAGAACACAGTGGCTAGGTGAATTTGTCTCTCAAAATGATACATGTGGAAAGCTCCACAGCCAAAAAGTTGTGTTTTCTTTCTTCTCTTTTCAGCATGGAATAAACTCATTCCTATGCTGTATATATATACACCCTCTAATGGACTGTCATTATATCCACATTGTGATTCCACTTTGAAGGCTGTATGTTAGCACAGTGATTAGCATTGCTGTCTCGCAGAGACAGCAGAGCTGAGTTTAATTCCAGACATTGAGTGCTATCTGTTGGTGTTTTTATATTCTCCCTTTGTTCACATGGGTTTTCACCAGGTGCTCTGATTTCCAAAACCATGCTGATACATTGGGAGCAGCTATATCACCCTGCAGCTCACAACTGGTAACCCACCGAAGCCTGCCATAATTGGTAAAGGCCAGGGGGAAATTTGGCCAGGACACCAGGGTAACACCCCTACTCTTTTCAAGAAAAGCACAGGTACTTTTAATGACTACAGACAGTCAGGACCTTAGTTTTAGGTCACATCTGAAGGATAGCATCTTTTTTAGAGTATAGTTACCACATCACTATACTGAGGCATTGGGACCCACACAGACTGCAGAGTGAGTGCTCCCAATCGGCCCCAATAACACCTTTTCCAGCAGCAACCTCAGCTTTCCCAGGAAGTCTCCCATCCAGATACGGGCCAGGTTCACATTTGCTTAACCTTAATGGGTTGCCAGTTGTGAGTTGCAGGTGACCCAGACCCTCCTTAGACTGAAGTTAGAAAACATACTGGCTGCTATTCAACATTTTATTTAGGCATTTCAATTAGTAAATCAACACCTTAATGCCAAATGTACTCGAAGCTGTGTCATTTATTGTTAAATTCAGAAATGTTGATTTGATGCATTCTGAATGAACCAGTAGAGGGCAGTCTCACTATTCTTAAAGGACCCAAGACCAGAGATCTTAGAGATGTACGACTGCTGCCATTCAGAACGTTCTAGGATTTAGAATTGGTGATGAATAAAAGTGCTTCACCTTCTTTTTAATCAGACAAAACACATACAATCTTGACACACAATGTATTAAAGTAACTTGTAAGTTGTAAGTTGTAATTTTTTAAACACCAAAGCAAGTAGGGACAAGGGTGTATTTGGTAAGATTTTATATTTTTTAATGAAATACAGAAAAAGGAGTGAGTTTTAATGGTTTTATGGTTCTTTTGACTATGTGAGCAGTTGCCAAAAACAGTTCGGATGTATACCCCAAATGGGCACCGTATCCTGTGGGATACATTTTGTAAAATGGAAAATAAACACACAGTTTTGAAAAAAGTTATGTAATTGTGTTATTTGAGACAAAATACACTTGAAAAAAACAATTAACATTTTTTTTAGTACTTGCCCATTAAAGGGTAAACTTCAATGTCTATGATAAGAGTTGTAGTCAATTAATTTGAACTACTGTCAAATACATGTAAAATGCCATAAATTTAAAGCCATAAATCTTAAACAGTAGAACACTAGAGAAGTGTTTAATTATTTAAAGAAGATTTTATCATAGTTCTGTATGTTTTGTCATTTACATAATCCAACACTATTGGACAATATAATTTCTGTGAAATGCAACAATTTTGATATAATTCTGTGCCTTAGCAAAAATGACAATTATTACTGAAAATGAATGTGGTTTTTGTTATGCAAAAGAAACATAAATAGTTGTTAATAGTTTATATATAATATATGTTATACTGTATAGTTATAATATATATTATATTTTTAATATTATATATTTTATATAGTCTATATAAAATCATAAAATAGTTTTTAGAAGAGGTTAAAAATGTACAGATAAATGTCTGAAACATTAAAATATTTTTGACAAGATTTTTTTATAATTACTTTCAACAATTAAATGGTATTAATGTTAACTTATAAAATACTGATGTGGAGCATGGAGCCCTTGAAATAAGTTAGTACATTGAATTAGAGCTGGGCGATATGGCCAAAAACATTATCATGATAAAAATTTTCATATCAGGCGATATCGATAATTATCACGATAAATGTCAAATCATTATTTCTTTCAAGTTTAAAGGCAGAGTTTTTCTCCTGAGTGAAAGTTGAAGAAACAAGACAGTTAATTGGTAAATTAAACAACTCTTTATTTTAAGAACACAACAAACACTTGCCAAACAGCAGAAACATTAAACAAATCTGAGGTAGAGAGTATTCAAGTCTTTTTTATGTCAAAATATGCATGAGTAAAATTTACTAAATAAATATCTTAATAGAAAAATTAAAAATTAAAAAGGATGTGCAGTCAGTGCAAAATGTTTCCGACCAGGTAGCTCGTATCTGGGGTCAAGGACTCTTGAATGAATCCCTCATTTTCGACAGTGCTAATGGGAAGCGTGTCTTTTGTAATGCAATATGCAACTGTATTTGTGATGTCTTTATGTCTTTTTGTTTTTTTTTGTCGTAAGGCACGGTGCTCGAAAATGTTGCTACTATGGTTTGCTGCTGTGTAGTCACACTGAATAGTGGCCTGGTGCTTATACATGGTCCCCTTCCACTAACAACACTAGTTTGTGACTGTAATTTTTTACTTTCTGCGTGTTCTAACGGGTCATGTTGTTTTAAATGGTGAAATAGGTTCGTGGTGTCGCCTGTCTTTGCTGGCACGGATCTGCGGCACAGTTTGCAGTGCACGCTGCTCTGTTTTATGTCTGATCGTAAAAAGCCAAAATATCTTCAAATTACCGAAGTTGAATGACCTTTTCTGTCGACGATGTCATCTTCCTTCGAGCTGGTCGTTGACAGCACTACATTTACTGAAAATAATAGAAAATGAAAACCAGATAAATCAAAATACAGGTAAGTATTTATGTTCCCCATTATTAAAAAAATGTTTTAAAAAATTGCTATTTTTCCCTTTACCCACAATTTCACTTTTTTAATCAGAAAAAGGAATAAAAGTGAATAGTGTTAATGCTAATAACATTTCATTTCACACCACTTCTGAGATAAAGCTGTTTGTCGCAATGGAAGAACAGAAGTTATCTCTTCTTATATTGCTCTACCTGAATTTGGCTGGTAACACAGTCCCATCATGGTCTATATTTATATGACTCTGATATCTAACTCCCCGGCTGGTTTCTGAATCCCCTAGAATAGCCCAGTCATGCAAAGAATGATTCGACTAGTAATCCACAAAATCCATCAGTGCCAATCGTCTTTCTTCAGACTGCAGAATAGTAAGAGGAATCATTGTAGAGTTATGCAAGCAGGAGGCTTCTGTGTCCTTGTGGTCTTGTGGCCTTGTGGCTTATTTTGTGTAAATGAAAAGGAGGTAAGTATAGCAAAGTCAAACAAAATCGAATATACAAATAACATAATATAGAAGTAACTGAAACATGATTCTCAGAGGATGACAAAGGTGAATCGAAAATTAATGCATGCAGTTTTTTCAGAAGACAGAAGAGATCGTGACGTGGGACTATGTACTGTATAAACAATATCCTGAAAACTAGAGTACTGAAGTAACAGGCAGTTTAGAACCTGTAAAGGCTTGATTGAAAACTAAAGACATACAATGTGTAAATGGGCATAATTATCTTACTATAACATGAGATCAGGAAGGTGTGGATCAAAGGTGATGTTATGTTCTAGGGGATTTCAACTTTCTGCACATAAATTAAGATACAGAGATAGAAAACACAAAAAATAAATTGATATAATTGAAATGGTTTCACATAGGTTATAAAAGCACAACTAGGAAAGGTGATCTTATTGACCTAATCTTTTCAAACAACCAGGATATAGACATAATAGGTCCACTACCAAATTGTGACTGTAATATGGTATCTATTGTTGTATACTTTCAATGTCTAAAATGTTAGTCAACATTTAGGTTTATAATTTTAGAAAACAAGGCTATGAAAGAACGAGGCACAGAATGCAGGTAGTAAATTGAAAAAAAGATGAATACAGAGTCAAGAATGATGGTCATAGGTCAGCACATAACAAGGTTAGAAGCTTAAAACAAAATTATGCCTAAAACAATGAAGTCCAAACAATTTGGCTTAGTTTAAAAAAGATTGAAAAGAAAAATCAGAATGAAGAGAGCACTTTACATGCAGCATAAATGGCTCAGATTCAACAATAGAAAACACTTCAGGTGCAGTTAAAAAAGATCCTAAAATGGCATTAGAGGCAAATTAATATACGGTACAGGTACTATGAAAGTGGGACTGAGTAGATTATCAAAGGGAATTAATAAAAGAAGAAAATAATATAAACATATGCTGAATATAATGTATATAATGTAAACAATAATGCTGAATACTATATTAATATTTCACATTGGTTTTTACAATCGAAAACATCAATAACATGCCACATATTATAGAACATGTTGGGTGGTTTTTCACATGACTGGCGCTGAGGTTCTATAGGGACTAGGACAGCAATAAAACAATAAATTACCAGGTCCTGATTTCCTAGTCATATCCAAGGAAATGCACATGGATCAAGAAATGTTTAGCGCAGTGGAATCTTCATCATCTTTTGGGGCCCAGCAACAAATGTAAGAAGACTTGCACTATAAGGATCTGTTTGTGGCCCTTGTTCTTTCTGAACTTTATTAATTATTATATTTCTGATGTAATTAATAAAATAATTCAATATGCAGATACAAAAAGTAAGGATTGCTGGAAACAGAAATCAGACAAAGTATCTACTGTACAAAGACTTGGACACAATCATGGAGTGGAAAGATGTACCAAATGTAGATTAAGATTGGTGGTATGGTAGAATGGGCTCAATTCCTTGGGTGCTGTCTGTATGTATGTTTTCTAAGTTTGAAACTAGGTGCTCCAGTTTCCTCCCACAGTCAAAACACATACTGGCAGATTTTGGGAAAAATTGGTCCTGGTGTGTGTGTGAGTCTGTTTGTGCCATGTGATAGATTGGTGCCTCTTAAAGAGTATCCTTCCTTGTGGCTGTTTCTTCCCAGAATAGGCTCTGGCAACCCCAGCTCTGGCTCCCTCACAACCCTGTATTGGATGAAGAGGTAAGAAATGGATGGATGGAAGTGCAAAGTGATCCACACAAGACCACTGTTATAATTCACCCAAATAAAATATTCTTCCCTGCACTAACATCATCAAGATAAAGAAGATGCAATGGTAAAGTTAATTTTGTGACTTTGTTTAATGTGTAATGTTTGTGACTAAGCTTTCGTTTAGAAAACGTCTTGTATCTTGTGTTTTGTGTAGCTGGTGGAGAACACAAGGGGTCACAGCTTTTATGAAATTTTATCTTTGCATCCATATAAAAATGAGTTCAGAGAATAGTGACAACATAGGTGCAGTATGTAAGAAAAGGTGCAGGAGCATTAACAATAGTAGTTATCTATTTCTTAAGGTACAGTCATATAAGGGAGCATTTTATTTTATTTTTTTAAGTTTAAAATGTTGCTTAGAATGCATTAATTGATCTCATCATTAAAAAAATGTTATGTCAATATAAAAGTGAGTGATATTTTTTAAAATAAAAATGCTTCCTGTAGCATACAAATATAGTAACACTATTGTATATTTGGTAGCTACTGTACAAGTCAAACATACACTTAGTTTAACATATGGTCTCTAATACTACTCTGTTCCATTGAATGTATGTGAAAAGCCCCCATGGTATAAGTTTATGCTTTTACGTTCCCCGATCTTCTACATTTAAATTGTTGATGTTGGCAAAATTCCCTTATATACAGTACATCGTTTTATAATAAGTGGCAACTTTCTTCCCCGTGTAATAAGTTTCTTTACATATCACATGGACAATTTAGGACTACACGAAGCTAAATACATGCAAAAGTATTCTGTGTGATTATGCAGATTATTCTTTTTTAACTGTTTTCCAACATCTTATTCCTTGAGTATTTTTTGGTATTTACAGTGATAAAAAAACCCTTCTTAAAAGACATTTTATTTTCACAAGAAAGTTCAGATTGTTAAAGGAGATGTGAGGCATGATCGAAAGGAAGAAGGGGAGAGTGTTCCAGATTGTATTAATTAGATAGGGAGAACTATGAAGTAGTGTATTACACAGTAGGTGTGGATTTGATTTCCAGTTTCTAATGTAGGTTTGTGAAGATTTTCTTACAATTTTAGGTGTTTTGTTCAAATTCTTTGGAGTTAAGTATGTTGATATTGCTACTGATTAGGTACTAGGTGGTACAATGATGGACTGATCAATTTTTGGAGTACTCTAGGTAGATTTTAATTTTTTAAAGTGAAGAAGTCAAAGTATTTGGTGTGTTGAATGGTATGCACATTTTGAATTAGTAATGGTAAACTATATTTCTGTACTTTTTTTCTTTGTGTGTGGGAGATCAGAGGTTCCTTGTTTTGCCATTTTTAGACAGATCCCAAACCCCTCCCCACACTTTTATAAGGGTCTTGTGCAATATTTATGAAAATCTTTCATGCTTCTCTGTCTATGCCAATAGCTTTTGATATGCCTTCTCATTATAATGCAATTAAGATATTTGTGGAAAGAATAATTAGGCATATGATGTTGATTGTTTCTCTGAATGTAGGAAACTCTTTGTTTGGGGCAACCAGTGTTTGTGGTGAAGGGTCTTAAGATAAATGGTTGTAGCAAAGGAAAATGCTATACATCCTGATCTCATGAATAGTCACTGAGACCTCATGGCTGATTGCCCTCGATCATGGCTGTTATGGCTGCTATGGTGTTTTACTATCACCTTGAGAAGCCCACCAGATTACAATGTCAGGGCTGTAGACCAGAGGAAGATATACATCATCTCCTATGGGGACGTTCAGCTGCAATTACATTCTGGAAGACAGCTTCTCCATTACCCTGGTGCAGTACAGAGTGGTTACTGCTATGACTCCAGCAGTACCATGGGCATATTTGTGCACTACTTTGATTTGGTTATAAGTTTTGAGAGGTATAAGAACATGCTTGTTTTTAAATAAAGAGGTGCGTTATTTGAACTATATGGGACTGTGGATTTTAAGAAACTATGTTCACAGGGCCTGCAGGAGAGCGGGATTGAAGGAGGTGAAGAAGACTTAGAAATTCAAGGACTGGCCTGGTGGGATCTGGGTGTCTGAGAATATTGGCAGAGATTTTGGCAATTGTACATTGTGTCAGGCTGCAGGCTCTTCGTGGGGACATTCTCTGGAGTGATATCTTTTTTCTGTTTTATGATTCTTTGGCTCTTGGATACTTTGCATGGTTTATGGCTGGTTATTTTGTTTTGCTATGGTGGTGTTCTAGATTTATATACTTTTATTTAAACAAACTTTGTTTAAGTTTGATTTTATATTTGCCAAAGAAGCAATGGCACCATGCTCTGAAGCAGGAGTCCTGCAGTGTGATTTATAAGTGCTGTGAAAAGTCCTTCAGCAGTACCTCTTGGCCAGGGCTGGTGATGACAGATTTGTGTGTTGGCCTGGAGTAGCATTTGTTTGGGCCCCTTTACTGTGTGTAAACCTAGTTCTAGCTAAATGTAACTTAGACATTCCTGGAGACAGTCTGACAGATTTCCATTATATTCTGACTCACATCTAAGCTGCAATACATGTTCTGCCTCTGTTATTGTATTATTCTAACATTTGGCATATATTTTGCACTTCCATCTGTTCACTTGCATCGGCCTGTGAATCTATGTGAATCTATGAGTTTTGTTGCACGATGTAGCATTGTTTCTCGATTTCTATTGTTACTGGCTGAGGTAGGTTACAATGGAGGGGTTCCTAAGAATTTAGACACAATGGGTAATACCTAACTAGTGTGAATATTTCCACTTGAAAACAAAGGGATATTTACTTAGTTGTGTTGGGTGTGAGAAACACTTATCAAAAGATTCCTTAGTTCATTAAGTTGTGGGTAAATGATTGTCAATCAACAATATACTGTAAGATGAGATCAAGACAGAGAAAGGGGAGGAAAAGAGAAGAAAAACAAGGTCAGATCACAAAAAAGAGAGGAGACAGGAGGGAACCTGAAGCTCGTGCCAGGAGAAAGTTCCTTGTTTAAGATCATCCCAAAAGACCTGATTGGAGCTAAATATTTAAACCTTGCTAAAGAGAGCCTGTATTCTGTGTTCTTAGAGAAATTGGATTTCCTGAGTGAAGAATATCTCAGTTTTTTCATTTATTATGTGGCATCTGGTTTTGCACAGAAAGAGAAACTTAATTGTAGGTTGTATTAAATTTAGTTTAGAAGGTGGCTTATCTCTTATTTTGGCCTCTGTAGGCATTAATTAAGATTCAAATACTTGGTAGATGTCTGGGGTTGCCCTGGTGGTCTAGACGTAGGTCTCTGAAATGCTTTAATAATAATAATTGCTTACACTTATAGTCAGTACAGATGGAAGATAATACACAAAAGTATACACAGCCTCAGCAGTTATAGCACATTGTATGAAATAAAATGTGTTACTGTTAACTTTTCTGTGTTGAGTGTGTAACTCCCACACTGTCCAATTATCTGTAGTTCTGTGATTGTTTTGAAGGGTCAAACCCTAATATTGCCCACTTCCACCTACATATAAATATTACATTTCTAGCTTATGTATGAGTTTTGTTTTAGCCCAAGACAAACCTTATTATGCAACTCTGTGGCTTCCCATTTTGCTTCTGCCTGCTCAAAGAAAACCAAATTCCAATGCTCCCGCTGAGTCAGCAAGCCACAAAACTCCAGCATATTTGAAAGCTCAAGTATCTCAGTGGTTGGTGTTGCCATGCTGACCTCACATCTATCTGTATCCACCCACAGCAATTCTCTCACAACTCTTCCAGCAGCTGAATCTGTCTTCAGTCCCAAGTCTCTTCTTCAAGTTTCTCCCAAGTGACCTACAGCAGTTACACCTCGGAAACAACCTGCTCATCGAAGTTTCCACAGTTCCTTCTTCATTGATCTGTCCTGATGACACCATGCCTCTACAGTCATGCCCTTATTGCCCTTTTCAGTCCTGTTCCCAATACCCATCCTTTCTCTCTTTAACTCTTCCAGCTGTTCCCACAGTGAATAAAAAAAAAACTGGCAAAATAAAATGTTTCATGTCAAAGAATAATATTCTGCACTTCCTGTTGCCAGAGACCAACCTTACTGCAAAACACTCCATGATTTCTTATTCTTACACATGCTTGTAGGAAACCAAACTCCTGCACTTCTTCCGACTTAGCAAGCCACTGAAATCCAGCCCAATTTGAAAACAATTTTAAAAAGACAGAGAAAAGTAAATGCAAAACAAAAAGTGCAAGTGTCCCAGTGGTCTGTTTCTTTCATTTCCCATATTCACCTTTTTACTTTGTCCACAGGAGCCTGCCTGGCTGCTGATGCTTGCTCTGCAGCTCCACCCATGTTAGGTTTTGACAGCTCTTTCACAACCCTTACCACCTGAGATGGCAATGGGGCTCCCTTCCTTTCCTACTAGCAGTCAAGATGTGGTGATGTAAGCATACCGACTCCTTCTGCATCTACTACCTTTGGCTCAGGCCACTGTTTGGACTCCCTTCTTTCAGGTACATCTGCAGAAGCATCAGGTCCCTTTTGCATCTAGTTCCATCCCTCCCCACCCTGCACCTAGGGCCACATCCACCTACATCAGCAGAATTATCAGGCAACTCTCACCTTCAGCTCCGCAACCCTAGCCTTTGCCTTGACCTGCCACCAACTTGCATCAATGGAATCATTGCTCATTTCCTTCCACTGTTCCACTGTATGTAACATATGTAACACTTTCAAAAAATGTAATTTCACATCTTTCAACACTAAAGGATAAAAATAAATAAATAACATCAATTTCAAGAAGTACTATACTCTCTATAACACCGTGATGCAAGGGGAGGTTCCATCGGCTGTTCAAGTGGCCACAGATTTCTCCAGAACCTGAGGAAGCTCACTAATGAGAAGGGATAGAGGCTAGAACAGGTCTTCAACACAGATGAAACAGGCTTGTTCTGGAAGATAATGCTCATGCTTCAGCTAGAGCATAGCGGAGAGGCAATCCTCAGGATTTAATGGGGTGAAGGATCATGTGGCACATGAGAAAGCCAGGCTTTCTGTACATCTCTGCAAACCCCAGGGAACAGCATAGCAAGAAAAAGAACCTCAAACCTCTTTGTTGAAAGTCAAAAGTTTTGTTGAACATGTTTCATTCATTTTGTGCAGATCTAAGGGTAGAAGAGACTCACTTGCTAGCACAAAGACTCAAATTTATCCTGAATCTTCAGATTTAAAATTCACAGCTTCACAGCCCCATCCCCATCCCACAACCTTTTTTTTCATATTGCCTCTCAACTCTATCCTGATGACTTATGCTTATAAATAATCAAATCCACAAATTCTTAAATCTTAGTGTACAGTACTTCTTGTGACGGGTGGTTGGATCTTCACAACACTGGTCAATGATGGTAATGGAAATCTTACACTTATCATCATAAACATTAACTCAGGTGATTTTAAACTCATCAATATTAAAGGAAGCTATACCTTGTATAATATTCTAGGGACTTGCTTTTATAAATTTAAACTTTAAACTTTCTAATTAAACAAAATTATGATATTTCCAATATCACCAAAACATACTGTAAATAAAAAAATACATACAGTAAACTAAAAAAAATCTTAGAACTCCAAATAAAAACATTTCTAAAACAATTTAAATAAAGTAAATTAATTAAATAAATTATATGATAAATTTGATCACCGGATTTTAAATAATATAATGATTTTCCTTTAGAAAACTCTGTCACAGGCTTGCAAGTAATTTTTATTAAAAGTTTGTTTTATTGTCTGTACTTACAGAGGTTTCTATAGGCTCTCATCAATTTCATCGTGAAGCCAGATTTGCTTAATTAAAGTGGAAGAAAACAAAAAATATACGTATTACAAAACACGCTAAAAAATACAATACCAAATTGAACATCCTTCAGCACCAAACACAAAATGGAGTATGCAAAAACAGCCACTCCATGTACAGTAGCTTGATCTTGCCCTGAGCATGATATATCCAGTTATGCACAAAGTCTGGGTGCTGTTATGTTTGGTTCTGCCCATTTTTATATGGCAGGGTTCTCTGCTATGGCTGGCTGCAGAATAAAACAGTGTAATGAGACAAATGGCCAGACAGGTGCTGACTTTCACATACACCATTGTTAGATCCCTAGTGGATGTTCCTGTGATGACAGACAACAGAAGAAAACCTATCTACTTGGCTCACAGAAATATTTTCCTTCCCATTCTGTCAATCTTTAAACACTTTCCAAACCACAATGATCCCAGTGCTTCCAGAATGTTCTTTGGTATTAGCCTTTCCAACAGACGAACTCAGAGGATTTGTCTGAAATACAGTCTGCTTACACAAAGCTGTTATATAGATATATAAAGTATTCTAATAGACAATTGTATTAAAAAACACTACCAGGACGACATTCAAGGATTTCTTGCTCCAGACCTTCCAAAACTATTTAACTTATAAAGAAAAAATATTTATTACATTACTCTAATTTGTAACCAAGTTGCTTGTCATCCTGTATTTCAAAACCATCACATTCCCTCTTAAATGTTTTTTACCTGAATAAATATTTAGCAAGTTCTATTCAGTTCTCATGTTAGTGCCTCTGTATTCCTGGCATTTAAATGTATGTCTGGACCTTCCCAAAGTTCTATGTTTACAAACGCAACAAAATATTTCAAAAGTATGCTTCTGTGCAATATTTTGTGGGAAGTAAAAAAATAACAAGTCATTAAGAAGAGAGAATAGGGGGATGCATTAGTGAACAACTGTGAAGAAAACTACTGTGAAATTGTGAAGGTGTTTATGTGTGTTGAAGTTCAGTAAAGGTTCATGTATGTGCTGGTCTTTTATTGGTCTACTGTTCTGTACAAGGTTGCTGAAAATGTCAGCTGGTGTTTGTTTGAGGAGTCTAAGTTTAGGAGGCAGACCTCTGCCAGAATCCAAGCGAGAGTATGCCATTCCTTTCAACAGTTCCATGGCTCTCGGTGGCCATCATAAATCTGTTAATTAAGCCATGGGCCCCTTGTTCTCTTGGGTTGGAGCATTCCTGCATCATATAACAATCTGATACCACAGTGATTACCAGGGCCACTGCCTCAGTTAATGCAGGGTTCTGTGGAGGTAATCTGAAGGCTGCAAGCTTAAGAATCAAGACTGGTGACCACCCTGACCTCAGTTACTTTAGCAGACTGACAGGAACAGCTGGAGAAAGTATACTCACTGGTGGAAGACAGGGAGACATTGCTTAATTTTAAATGTAAATAATGCCAGCACCAGCTAAGAATTCTCCTATATAAGAAACATGTACACCTTCATTTCCCTATAAAATTACGTTTGGTCAATTACAGCAAAGAAAACAAACATCAAGATTTTAAAAATATTATGTTTAAGGAAGTATTTTCAAAGATCAACATAGATATCATATCACTTCTGAATGAATTGATTTGCTATAATGTCTTGTAAAGTGTTTCAGTCATTTGAAATACTTGCAGGCCTTCTTCTTACTACTTCTAAAGGACACAAATAGTCCAAAGGTTGGAGGGATCTGGATGCCAGAGTAGATAGTTAACAGTGTTCTAATCTCAGGGCCCATTGCCCCAAAGTAAACTCAGTCAAACATTTTCTTTGCTTTCATGAGATAAAGGCAAGAACATTACTTTGTTATGCATTGTATACAGAAGGAGATCCATGTCTGGTTTTGGGATCCACTGTCTATGTACTGTAATTGTAACCTCAACTGAAAGAATAGTATACTTAAATTGATTTGTTCCATTTTTTCAGGACATCAAATGGTTCATTTTACTAATACGTATTATATTGATATGCTTTTCTACGTTTTAGCATTTTAACTCAAATTATTTCCAGCTATTTCTTAAAAGTGGATGGATTTTGTGATTAACTACCTGGGGAGCCTGTTCCATATATCCAGAGTTCTTTGTGTAAAAACATGCTTCCTATTTTTATCCTACATAAATTCCTGTTTAGTGCCTCATTGTGACCCGTGTTTTTATTTCACTACTGAGTGTGAAATGAGTCTCGTGGATTAACCGTATCTCTGTCCCATAGAATTTCTATATTTATGTATATATGTATATGTATATATGTAGTACTGAGGAAAAAAAGGTAGACCATGCAAAAAGTGTATAGTGCAGAAGTGTATTGAGTCTGAGACATTGCAGTTAGCTGTTAAGGATGTTTTCTACAGTAGGGTAGATGCTGTTCTTGAGTCTAGTGGTCCTTGCTTTAATAATGTGGTACCACTTGCCAGAGTGCAGGGTGGAGCAGTTTGTTGCTTGGATGGTTGGGATCCTGTATGATGGATTGGGCTTTATTGTGACAGCAGATGGTGTGAATCTCACAGATTGATGGTAAATCACATCCTCTAATCTTCTGTGCCATTGCCACAACCCTTTGTAGTGCATACTTGTCATGGATGGTAGTCTTACTATAATACACAGTCATACTACTAGTGAGGATACTTTATATTGTTCTATGTTCATGTTCATGAGTAGCTGGTTCCCCATACCACATTTCTTTAAGCACTGCAGAAAGTGCAGGTGCTGTTGTGCCTTTTTCAGACTGACTACAGTGTTGTGAGACCAAGCCAAGTCAGTGGAGATCTGCAGACCAAGGAACTGAGGCATCTGACAGTTTCTACTGCTGTGCCATTGATACTGATTGGAGTGTGACTCCCTCTAATAATGTGGTTCCTGCTGTAAGTGTCTGTACAGTAGTAGGTGAACAAGCAATATGGTCTAGGACTGAGACAGCAACCTTGGGGAGCTCCAGTGTTTAGGATCATTGTAGAGGAGATATTGATGCCAATTGTCACCACCTGAGGACTGCCCATCTGGAAATCCAGTATACAGTTGCAGATAAAATACCATAAGCGCTGAGTTTTGTGACCAGCTTGGTGGGAACAATTGTGTAAAAGCTGAGCTGTAATCTATTCACAGCATATTAACACAGATGCCCTGCCTATCTAAATGTTTTAGGACAGCATGTATTGCTGGAGTTATGGCATCAGTTTTACTCATTTTGTTGAAAATTAAAATAATAAAAATCCTAATTGGAAAAGTATCCACCCCCTTAGCATTAACATCCTTATAAGCTCTTCCTAAACCAGTTGTCTTCAGAATTTGCACAATTTGTCGATTGGAATACAGTTGTGTACATTAAATTGATTAACCATTCAATTTGAACACACCTGTCTTTGTAAGGTTAAATACACTTGTCTGTGTGATTTCCCACTGTTGGACATTGCATACAAAGCAATTTGAAGACAAAAGAGGTTCTGCAACAACTATGGAACAGAGTTGTGGACAGACAGAAGTCAGGTAAAGTATATAAAAAGATTTCAAAACAACTGAGTATTCCACAAAGAACTATCAAATCCATTATCTGAAAGTGGTGGGCTCATAAGAGTACTCAGAATCTTCAACGACCTTCAAAACTCAGCAGCCAGGAACGAAGTTCATTGGTCAGAGAAGCAGTCAAGAAGCTAAAAACAACCCTTTGAAGACCTACAGTACAACGTGTTATAATTGATCCTGAGGCACGGCAGTGACAACATAATGTTGTGAGGTGGCTTTTCATTGGCAGGGACTGGTAGGCTTGTCAAGGGAAGGGAAGAATTGATGGAGCAAAATATAGCAATAGCAAGTAGATCCTGGAGCAAAAACAGGAACAGTCTGCAAAAGATCTGAAACTGGAATAGAGATTCATATTTCAACAAGACAATTAACCCAAACACCAAAATCTGAAGCAACCCTTGAAATTGTTTAAAAAGAAGAAAGTGGAGGTCCTTGAGTGGCCCAGTCAAAATCCACACTTAAATCCAATAGAAATACTGTGACAGGGACTGAAAGTACACCACTGCTACCACAGTAATTGGGAGCAATTTTACAAGGAAGAGTGGGTGAGATGTGAAAAGCTGGTTACGACATACTCCAAGAGACATGAGGCTGTAATTGCTGAAAAAGGGGGAATAACTAAATATTAAATGTGTAAGGTCTCAGTTGGCAAATACTTGTTCAAGCTGGATTTTTCAATTTTCTATTTTTCATACAATTTTCTTTTAAAATAAAAACAACTATGCCCCATCATATGTTAAATATGTTTCATTAATAGTATAAATAAAAGTCCAAAGCAAAATGTGGTAGAGGTCCAAAGGGGTCACTACTTTTTACACCCCTTCTTGTACAGTATATAACAATTCCATTAGACAAAGAATCATTCTTGATGCTCTTCTTTAAACACTTTCTAAAGCTGTAATATAGTTTGTGTGGTCTGGTGACCATAATGGAACACAGTATTTTGAGGTCTTACTAGTGCATTGTAAAGGTTAAACATAACTCATATTCTTTATTTTTTTTTCTATATAGTCACATTCTGTTTACATTTTATTGCTTCTTCCCATATATTGTATTGATCACATAGAATAATCTACATATTCACAGAGATCCTTTCTGTGTATACAGTAGCTTCCTCCAACTTTAAATCATCCATGCAATTTGTACAATGTATGTTTCTATTACCACTTTGTGCATATTTGTGTTCAATTTAATTTGCCTAGTGTGTGGCTAATTTAGTTTTTTAAGTGTTTATGTAATTCCCTTGCAGCTAGTTTTGAAAATTTACTTAGTTTGCTAAATACTGTATATGAGAATTTACATAGCTGATATACTGTAGACAACTAAGGGGAATAGGCCCAAAACAGAAGGCTGTGGCACAGCACTGCTTAATTGGGAATTGTGTCCCTTAAGAAAGTGAAAGTGTACTGTTAACCTTTACTGTATGTACAGTATGTGGATTCATATTTTAAGAGGGACTTAATCAAAGCTTTTAGGAAATCTAAATATATCATATTGTGTAATTTAGTTCTATCTGCTATAATTGATGCTAGTTTGAGGAATTGTTTGAATTTTTAGTGTTGTTCTATTTTAGCTCTAGTTACCATTTCCAAAACTTTATCTGTGACAGAAGTAAGACTGACTGATCCATAATTTCCTTGTTAAAATGATCTTTTTTTAATAAGTGGTGAAGCCTGCAGCTCTTAAAATCTCCAACATGTAGAAGTTAAATCCTGCAATCTGTAGGCACTACCTCCATTGTAAATGATTAAGTGAGAGATGAACTCTCTTACCATTGTGTCTATGAACAACATCCTTCATTTCCTTGAGCCTGACTGGGAAAATCTAATCAGTTCTTGGTGATTTATTATTTGCCGCTTTTGTCCTTGTAGAACCCCAGTGTCAATGACGTTAACATTATCCATTGCCATGTCTTGTTCTACAACATTTCAGCAGGATGCTATTGGTGTTTTCTGTTGAAATATTAATTTAGCATGTTTACTATATTTTTGACATCTTCATCTTAATCCCTTATTATCGTATAAACTATTAAATCCAGCTTCTACATATCTATACTTGTGTAATACTGGAAAGATGTTATGCATTTCCCGGTGCATACAGTATATACAGCTGTAAACTGTATCTGTTTGCAGTTCATTGCTTTCAGTTTACAGTTTCTTTCTTCTTCCCTCACAGTCTGAAAGTCTCCTTTTCTAAAATTAGAAAAACTATTATCTGCCTTGAGTGTCAGAGAATGAAAGTATACATTAAAGTATACAGTACTATGGTCACAATTTGTCAGTAGGTCTATAACCCTTTAATGAATTCCTGGTTGTTTGAAAAGATTACGTCGATAAGTATATTTCCTAGTTAGAGAGTTCACAGATTGGTCTACGAAGAATTATTAACCCTATTAGCTTCTTTATTTTCTGTCACAAAATGCAAATTTATGTGTGGAAAGCGGAACCTTCCCATTAATACATTATATGTACAGTAGTACATTATATTAGTTATATACTGCTAGTAAGGTACCTTTTCTATGCACCTTTCTAATCTTATCATATAGTAAGATATGTGTCCATATTAGGTGTTCTCTTGCTACTACCTGTACATGTACCAACGTTAAGACTAATATTCTTTTTCCAAATTAACCCACACAGATTCGAAACAACCTGTTTGCTTCTATTCTATACAGTAGCTTGCACGTTATTCTTAATATATTGCTTCACCCCACCACCTCCTTTGTCCTTCCTGAAAATGTAAAAATAAGTGAGAGCTCGGCTGGGGTGGAAATCAGCAGGCATGAGGGCCCTGAGGATCAAAGCCTGAAAGGCCTGGTGCAGCTGGTGGTGTGGCCAGTTTAGCTTCTTCTGAGGCAAGTGAACCAAAGAGAGTAAAAATGATTAAACTTTTTTGAAAGGAAACCCAATAAGTTAACTGTTTGTAGAAGGTAAAATACACTATTTTTAATCCTCTTGTACAGAACCCTAACTACTCTTCCAAACAACTGCCCAACACTGGGAGACAGAAAGCTAAAGCCAGGATGCAATATGCAAAACCAAGACAATACAAATGACAATATTAAACCCTTATCTTTTGGAACCTAATGATTAATTCGATTTCTAAGGAGTACTAAGGATTAACATCCCCTGTTATATGCAAACATATAGTAGTATATAGATTTAGTCATATCCTTGATGTAATAGGAAATAAAGTGTAGAAAAACCAAGTCAATGTCTGATAATTCCAAAAATAAGGGAATATAAAAAGAAATAAACTCTGCTTTTCCAAAATGAAAGAAAATGTTCAGTTAGTATTTCATACAAATTGAATTGCAACTAGCTGATCAAAAATAAACAATTCTTCTGCTTTGTAACTGGACACTAGATTTTTGGGTAAGGACAATTAGACATCCACAGTGATTGTGGGAGGATAAAACTGGAGTAAAAAAGCAATTAAACACAGAAGGAAGAAACTAAGCTTTTTATTATATTTTTCAGTAAAAAATGCAGGTGGATTAAACACACTTCTATTTTTATTATTCACACAAAACAATACAAAATAATTATTATTTGTCTGTGTAAGTACAGTTACGTACAGTACAGTATGTAAGGCAGACATCACTTGTTTAGAATCCTATCTCAAATGTATACAACTTGTAGTACAAGTGCATTTAAGATAAAAACTTCAGATTTTAAGGGAAACTGAAAGGCTTTGCTCAAGAGAATGATTCTACATGAAATTTATCACAGAAAATATAAATTTCTTCTCTAAATAAGGTGTTAAAGAGGTGCATTAACCCATTCTAGTCCATGGGTTCTAGATCCACTGTAACCCAGTATTTTTACCAAATGTGCACCAACTGAACCATACTCTAGTAAATGCAACACACTTGCTGTATACCAAAAATGCATATATGATGCATGTTTATGCATTTTTGCTATGCTAATTGCCTTATATAATTTAGTTAATGACACAATTGGATTCACATTGTAATCAATTGTAGGAAAATAGTGTCACTGTTTTCTAAAGAACAGGCTGGTAATGGTGCACATTAATACTGGCTTCACAGACAATCGAGAACCACTTCAGTTTGCCATCTCCCTTGCATTATACGCTGCTTTGGCTCATTTAGACAATATAAGCACCTATGCCAGATTACTATTCATAAATTATAGTTCTGCATTTCATACTTTAATCCCATCCATAATCGAAAAAGTCAGCAAGCTTTTGGACTTTTTGGTACTTCTCTCTGTAACTGGATCCTGGATTTCCTTACGGGTAGACCTTTATCCTTGAGAGTCGATGATCCTTAACACAGGGCTAGGATCTCAGTTCTCTGCTCTACTCCCTTTTCACCCACAAGTGTGTGGCTAGACACAGCTCCAACCCCATCTTTAAGCTTGCTGACGATTCCAACATTGTAAGCTTGAGCACAAACAATGATGAAATGGAGTACAGGAAAGAGGTTAAATAGCTGCTGGTATGGTGCCAGGACAACAACCACTCCCACAATATCAGCAAAACTAAGGAGCTGGCTGTTGATTTCAGGAAACAGTCCACACCCCTCATTATATCAAAGGGGCTCCTGTGGAGATGGTCAGCAGTTTCTGGGTATTCATGTCACCATTAATTTGACCATGTCCTATCATATACTGTAGATGAAGTAATCATGTGAACACACCAGCGCCTTTACTTCCTTAGATTAGGTATGTCTTCACAAACACTTAAAAATTTCTACAGATGCACTGTAGAAATTATTCTCACTGAATACGTTACAGTGTGGTATGGTAATTGTTCAGCTCACAACCCTAAAAAACTACAGGAGGTGGTGGAGACAGCCCAGGCCATCACTGGTACAGAACTCCTCTCCTTTCAGACCATCTTCACTATGCACTGCCTCAGAATTGCAGATAATATATTTAAGGATCAAAACCTTGAGCATGCACTTTTCTCTCTTCTTCTTTCTGGCAGAAGATTTAAGAGTATAAAAGTCCCAGCCTTTAGATTCAAAGAAAGTTTATTTCTCATAGCCATAAGACTTCTAAACACCACCTGTTAATCCTTAATCCTCCTACACTAACTTTACACCCCACTGGTTTTGCACTGAACTCACAATACTGTCCCTATTTGGTTTTTGCATATTGCTGCAATTTGAATACTGCTGAAGATTACAGTCGTTACTCTTGTATACTGTGGCTATTGAATTCTGTACTAATCTCTTGTATACTGTTGCTTACTGTAGGTTTATGCATACTGCTGCTACTTGTATTTTATACTACTCCTTTCCATTATTTTGTTGGCATATATGCTATTGTTTCAGGTTCCAGTTTTGTGTTCCTGTGCTGTCATTTATTATGTGAGGAAGCATGCAAGTAAACATTTCATTGTACTCAGCTACATATGACAATAAACTTGAACTGTGAACATACCAGGACCATTGTGGATGTTGACAACAATTATGAAGGATATCTCCAGTATTGCTGATATACATATTTATAAAAGTTTAATTCACATCACCAGAATCATCAAGTCTAGTGTCATGCTTCCCCTCTGACATTTCATAGGAATTTTAAATATGAAAAAGAGGTAAATGTGTTTTATTCTGGCAGCATGCAACCAAAAAGTTACAAGTGTGCGGAGGCAAGCCTTGCCTAAACCAGAGGCACTGGGAAGTTGAACATTTTAGGTGTTGGATAACAAAGGCCCTTCTGAAGTGTTTCAGTGTATGGGAGCTGCTGTTTCTATTAATACTGCCCAGTGACAGACAGGACTGACAATGAGAGTTGAGGTTAAATAGATGGGGGCATTCTTTCCCTGCGTCTTTGTTCTGTCTGCTGTCTGTCCTATCCACTCCAGACACAGGTAGGATGGCTTTGTTAATACCTTGAGTGAAGGCTATATTCTTGAAGGCTCCGTCTATTTTATTCAACTTAACCTGAGAGAAACGTCAGAAAGCTTTGTTTTTGGAAGTTTATTTTTTAAGTGATTGTTTTAATACAGTAGTCATGCTTTAATAACATACAGTAGGACAACCATTCCTTCAAGGTGTCATACTGTCATAAATTTCCAAATTTCATAGTAAAATATCACTCTTTGTATAAAATATAATTAATTAAATAATAGCCTCAATTTTATATGAATTACATCTGTTTTTCTCTGTCTATAGGACTCAACCTTTGAATATTTTTGTCTAACTTTAATTTTTAAATTATGCCAATTAGCTGTTTGATTGAAGTAAAAAAAATAGAACATATTTTTTGTCAATGCAAAATAGTTTCAAAATATTTTTATTACAATGTTGATGCTAACTTAAGAACGGGAATCACTGAAGGAAATGTTTTTGCAAAAAAAATTTTCCTGGAAGAATCAAACAGCACAGAATGCTATAAAAGATTACAGTCTTTAATACAGTCTGTAAGGGGACAGCTGAATTAAAAAAAAAATCTGACAAATTAATAATTGGACCCTGTCTTTTATCTTCAGTATAAGGGTGCTTATCTTACAATTGTCAATTTTGATTGCTAAACACTTTCATTTATCCCACAATAACATAAATTTGGTATTTGCAGCTATAAGAGGTTTTGTTTGTGCCATCATGCATTTTTGTAACATGCAATATCTGATTTTAAGCGATGTTACCAAAAAGATCAAAAGTGAATCTGCATTATAGTTACTTTACAGTGATATTTGATATAATCGAATTACACTGCAATGATAAGTGGCAAAGCACTATTATTTAGGTAAAAATGACAAATGAAAATCTCTTATTATTTTCTGCATATCAAAGCTTTGACCCAGAAAGGGATGCCCTAAAGAAAATGTGAAGAAAAGGCTTTTAAATAACCTGGTTATTTGTAGAGCTTTGCCTCTTGACAGCTGTGGAATTCCCATCTGTAGACTAATCCTTTAGAGAAACCAGGCCTTGCTATGTAGCTGAAATTGTCTAAATGCTTGAATCAGTCTGTCATCTTACCCCCATTTGTCTACTGCAGTATCAGCTTCTTTTTTGGGTGCATTGTCACTACAATCAAGTGTTCCAGAGAAATGAAACAGAAGCCACGCTTATCTTCTAAGCTAGGCTCAGTCTTCACAAGCAGTTGCCAATGACTGACCTGAGAGCAGAGTTAATCCATTAAATGCCAAGTTTGCCCTCAAGATAGCTTTAACTTTTTACACAGGTTCTTTTTTTAAAGTCATGGCTGACTGATTAGGTTCAATTGTAAATTAAAATATTGGTTATATTCCAATGTGATTCTTTTATGAAAAAAATGCAAAATAACTCCTAATTTGCCTTGGAGACTGAACTGAATTTTAAAAATAGGTATGTTTCGTAATGGGAAAAATGTTTAGGATACTGTTACATTATTAGGTATGCTGTTTCATAGACTTCTTTATGCTAGTGTTATCTTTATATATTGATAATATTCCATATTATGTGTATGATGCACTTCATTCTATAGAATGTACATTGATGGGAATGTAATCTTAAATTAGGATAGTCAGAGATATTACTTGATTTATCTTTTTCCACCTTTTCCTATGTACATTTTACATGCTACAGAACACATAAGAGAACACTGCCATCTCATTGATTATATTTTTTACCTAAAAATTATGTCAAACGAAACATAGTAAACAATATTAACTTGATCTGTCTTAATTTAACCTCATTGGGACACTTAATCTTGAAAGGTTCCTTAAGAATATATCTTTAGAATATTTATATAGAATATATCAATGAAAATGTATATTGAGGTATATGAATCTTTTTTGGTGATTCTGACCAGACTCAACACTTATTGCCGCCCTACTGATCCTTCTTTTAATGTTAGGTAATAAATGTAGATTTTTTTATTTTGCCATTTCTGTGAAAACACAAATTTCATCAGCTGTTACACTTTACACCAAGAAAAATAATACAAGATTTTGTCATCAGTCACATTAGGTGCATTATCAAAACGATTTTTTTTTGTCTTGTAGGTTGAGTCATTTTGAGCCAAGATGCCGGAGCAAGCGTGAGTATTATTTAACTTACAGATGTTCCTTGCCACCTGTGTATATCAACTTTTGACATTTGCTACCTGCATGTTTTTATATTTTTTTGTTTATTTCATTTATGTTTTTGTTTACAAATTATTCATCCATTTTCTCTTCTTTTTTTACAGACAAGAGGTAAGTTAAATTTAATATGAATCTTTTTTCTGCCTCTAATTAAATACAGCATTCGTTTTTGATAGAGAGCAGAGTTCCTGTACTCTTATTAAATACAGATTAATAAATATTTTTGTTCTGAAAGATTTTCATGCAAATATTTTCATTATATTAAATATAAGATTCTTTGAGAACAAAAACACAGTAAAACCATCTGAACTGCAAAAAAAAGGAAAATCTGCAGTGAACTTTGTATGTTTTCAGCATTTATTTTTCATAGATGCTTCATAAAGATCACAGAAGAAGAGATCCAGTAAAATTCATAATATTAAAGATGATTTTTTTAAACTTATTTTTCAGAGAAAATCCAAGATAACTGCTTCCCGCAAGCTTATGCTTAAGGTAAGGAAAATGGCTGCAGTAAACCAGGTAGTGCTCATTGACCAGGGGCAGATTAACAAACAGACTGGCATAGACTGTAGCCTAGGGGCCCAGGATGATCAGGAGCCCCTGACTGGCCATTATTTTTGTGGCTAGCATCAAAACGTGTGATAGAAATATCGAGAAAATATACCAAAAAGAAGCTAGCAAGTCCAGGTTCTCAGGCTTGTGCCCTCACTGCTCCTGCCTCAGTTTGTCCCTCACCACATAGGCTCGAACCCAGGTCACCAGCATTGCTCAACAGGGGTATTGCCAGCTGAGCTAAAGAAGACCTTCCTCAGCTCGGGTGGCCAACCTCCCTGTTATGTGGAGGGGAGTAGAGGGCGGTGCCGGCACTGCGCTGCAACCGGTTGGTCCAACCTGTATGTTGGCGGTATTTGTTACAATCTGATAGTGGGGAGCAAAAACAAAAAACACAGTGTTTAAAAGAACAGCATAAGAAGGATTTACTTAAAAAGTCCCCAAATTGACTGGTTATTTTTAGCCTGCTGGATTGTCATCCAGTAAGCCTGAGCCAGACCCCGACCCCAGTGTTTACGGCTAACATTATAGCCAATGCTACAGTATAACAGCTAGCCGTAGCTAGCTCTAGCTCTACCTAACATGGTTTTATGGTTACATTTTTTTTAAGGTTTCTCAATTTTTTGCCTACCTAGCAGTTTTGTGCATTCCCCAGGCATAATTCCAATTGACTGTTGCACAACAAACGGTGGTCACAACTGAATCAGTGAATTGAGGGCATTGCAGTTCTTGATGTTATTTCTATTTTAAATTCTAAGAAGGTAAATTTTCAATAATTTCAGTGATACAGTTCCTTTGGATAAAAAACAACTCCACATGAAAACCATGTGATTCTGTAAACACAGACCAGGTGCTCAGTGTTTGGTACCTGAATTTAATTAAATTGCCAAAGGGAGTTGATGAAATTCCGTATAAGCACCCATTCAAAAAGAAGATGATAAACATTGCTCAGCAGACTGCTAATCAGCAGACTAATTCAGAGAAGACAACAACAAGAAACGTGATTGACAGGCCAAATCCTGGAAGCCAGGTCACCACTCTAGCCCTGAATCTGTGACCCATCTGTATAACCATTTTCAGATTGCAGTAGATATAGCACAACACACTCAAATTAAGAAATAATCTGCACATCGCCACCGTGGATATTACTTTGTTTTCTTGAAAATGGTCCACATGCTTATGGTTGTTTCGTATTATGTGGGCAAAAAAACTATATGAAAAACAAAAGGAAAGATAACATGTATTGTGATGTTATGGTGAGCATTATGCACTGTGTTTTTCAAGCCAGTTGGTGGGTAGTGGAATTGGAAGGATATAGAAAGGAATAATTCTTAACAAACACCAATTGAGGGCAAACTTACTACAATACACAAAGTCCTTCAGTCAACAGTTTTTTGTTTCATCCCTGCATGCCAACAGAACAATACAAGACCACACAGGCCACATTAGTGAGGCTTCAGAAAACAGTTTAATCTAAGTTTCATTTAACTTAATCTGACTAACCTTTTTCCCCATCTAACAAGAGTCCAATGACATATTTGTGATACCAAATTACCACAGTCATCAACAGTAGAAAACACACTCAGGCAGCCTTCACCAACTGAGCAGTGTCCCACAGCAGTTGGACCAGGGGTTCATTAAAGTCAATGCATCAATGTACCCAGGATGTGGATCGCCATCAGAGTGGTTGGAGTAGATTCGAATAAAGAAATAGCATAGTTCTTTGATGTCGTTTTTTATCCAAATTTTAATATATTTAATTAATATTTTCCAACATCGTTGACTAAATCCATTGAAACTGAATGTTGCACTCCCTTCATGCATAAATATAGAAGTGCTGTTCCGATCTTTACCACAAGAGGGAGAAAACAATTTACTGTCAGCAGAATATTGTACCCAGTAAGTGATCTTCATTATATACCCAAATAGTGCGATCTGTAGGGGAATGTGAAGATGAAACATTTATTTCATGATTTTATTGTTAATCATATTAGTTTCACATATTTGTGCATTGTAATGCACATTTATTTAAATAAGAGCAAGGATTTGGAAATTAATCCTAGTCTTTAAATACTGCAATTTTACAAAAATTAGTTTGTCACTTTTTGAAAAAAGATATTCCGGTGGAAGCTTGAGTAGAGGGGCAGGCGTTTATTGGAATGACAGACAAAAGTGCAAACAATGTGCAAAGGCTGAATGACCCTTTCTCTGTTCTCAGAGCTTGCTGTTGGCAAAGGCAAAAGAAGAGTTGGAACAGGAAATTGTGGACAAGGAGGAAGAAAAGGAACGATACCTGAGTGAGAGAGTGCCGCCACTGCAGCTCCATGGCCTGTCTTACAATCAGCTGCAGGTAAGTGTGCTACACTTCAGTTAAATCCCAAAACTCCCCTTTCACAACTATCACTGCCATTTACACAGGCCCAGCAAGACCTAATTAATTCCTTCTTAACCTTTCTCAAACCTTACCAAAGACAATTCTACACAGTTCAACATTGATGCTCAGAACCTGAGAACCTGTACACACAAATGTGTTGGAATTTATTGTATATGCTTTTATTATTGATCTTTGATACAAAATGTGGTCAATCATGGATCAAATCCTCCAGTTGATGCTTATCAAAGCTATTGTTTTTGTTGATTAACTCATATGTGGGATATTAATTTCATTATTATTAAATATCACTACTCATTTGTATTGACCATTTTTGAACCCAAAATCAGATATGTATATATGATTATTTTTTCATTTGTATATGTAGTGTTTTCATAGATGTAGTTTTTATTCAGTTATATTCTCTGTAGCTCATTATTATTTTATTGTTGCACAGACAGTAACTTACTGAAAATACAGAACAAAAAATTAAAAGAAGAGCAGTAAGAAACATGCTTCTCTTAACAATTAAGTAAAAATGTTAGACCCTTAATCTGTATTTTCCTGTTGAAATTTAAACCAGTATGTTCTGACCTTATTTTATATGGTAAATGTCTTTCATCAGGGACTTGGAATGGCTTTATCTCTTTCTCTGTCCTTTTTGTTCCCTCTGCAGGAGCTCTGCCAGGAACTACATGCTAAGATTGACGTGGTAGATGAGGAGCGCTATGACATTGAGGCTAAAGTCATTCACAATACCAGAGAGGTACGATATGTGCTACAGAAATACTGGAGAGTACTGGAGTCAAGTGTATCTATTTGCAGAAGTATTTCATTATATGGTTTCATAATGACTAAATGAGCCCATACATTTTTTAAGTGATTTTACAGTCTGTGTCTTGCTACAAAGGATAAATTCAACTTCTCCCTCAATGTCCAAGGAAATGTATTTCCCTTATTCACCTTAAATCTCTCTTCTTAGATCCAAGATCTGAACATGAAGGTGTTTGACCTGCGTGGGAAGTTCAAACGCCCCGCTCTGAGGCGGGTTCGAGTCTCTGCTGATGCAATTTTGCGGTCGCTACTGGGCTCCAAGCACAAGGTGTCCATGGATTTGAGAGCCAACCTGAAGTCAGTGAAAAAGGAAGACACAGAGAAGGTAGGACTTGGTCTTCACGTTAGATGGCAGTAAAGCACTGCTGGCATATGGATGATTTTCCACCCTAAGGTGACATTGAGGTTTTTTATGCAGCGGTTTTATATTGTCCTGTAAAGCCTTTAAAGATGAGGGAGATGGGAATGTAACAACTTGCATCCCAGAATAATATATTTATTTCACACACGTTTTTGCAGCTATTCCACAAACCTCTAGTTATCCTAAAATGCACAATAGATTTAGTTCCCATTTTGTCCTTTGAACACAGCAATGAGAGCAATCCTTCATGATTAGATGAGGAAGTAACTGAAATTCTCCGACCCTCCCCAGGACCCACTTCAGTGGCTTTTTGAAAACTAGAAAATCAAACCAAAAACTGAGTGGTATTACTTAAGGAGACAGTCCATCAGCAGATTTTCATGTATACTGCTAGAGGGTATGTAGAAGAATACAACTGTATCCCTGTCTCCTACAAAAGATAAGCAGCCATCCCCTGAACTGAACCTATTTCTCAAGGTCAAAAACTGAAGGTTAAGGTGACCTCAAAACTGTCTCGGTTGGTCAAGATAAAAAGACACATCTGCCTTCATTAAATTGTAAAATTGATTCTTTCAACAAACCTTACTTGTATACATTACTTTTGTTTAATGCATTTCATGTATAAAACATCAACAAATGGTTGAGTATATTTTATGCAGTAAATGTAGTATGCAGAAAATAAAAGATTGACTGATTTATAAAGCTGTGATGCAAAGTTACAGTAGAACTGCATTGTAAACGAGGTGAAAACCTTGATAAACACAAAAATCTATAATAAGGGAGCAAAAGAAAAGAAATAATTAGACTTTGATGTTCTGACAGGAAATTGTTTTGCCAAGAATACTGGGTGGTAGCCTTATATGATCTTCAGAGAATTACAATAAGTATATTGTCTGTTAAATAAATGCGTTTGTCCATATTTTCAAACCTGCCAAGCATGATTAACTTAGATCTCTACTTCTCCATTGTTTTCATAATGTGCAGTACTTCTGCAATCAACAATTCTTTGTGTGAATTACAGTTTCAGAGACCTGTAAAACCAGTATTGCAGTCTGCTTTTTCTTTACCAAACAGTTAATCCCAGGATGTTGTTTTAGTTCAAAACCAGTAAATAAAAGAAGGATTTTGTGACATATGCTTTTGGCTAAGAGATGACCCTAGTATTTAATCCTATTGAAGAAAGCCTTTTGCATATTGGAAAACACTCTGACAATAACATTAAAGAACTTAAAGGACGCAATGGCTTTTACCTTGGAGAGGATTCAGCCAGCTAACTGATTATGCTGGTACTCAGCCTCCACCCTGTTTATATGATTCAAGTGTCATGTTTAATCTTTTTTCTGAACACTAATATTCTACTTCCATCTAAATTTTCTTCTTCAACAGAGGAAAATTCTTTTGATTTAAATTATTTTATAATGTATTTTGCACTAAAGCCCTATCTTAGGGTGGTGTGGTGGCACTGTGGTAAAGGGCCTGTGGCTGGAAGGTTGCCAGTTCAAATCCCATGGCTGGGAGAGGAATTCTGCTCCATTGGGCCCCTGAGCAAGGCCCTTAACCCCAACTACTCCAGGGGTGCTGCACAAGGGCTGACCCTGTGCTCTAACCCCAAGCTTCTCTCCCTGTCCGTGTCTCATGGAGAGCAAGCTGGGGTATGTGAAAAGATGAATTCCTTATACAAAAAATTGTATATGGCTAATAAAGTAATCTTATTGTATATGTACAATATGTTTTACATAATTTACAATCCATCACTCAGTTCTTAAAAACCAATTTTGTTCTGCTTGGGATTGGGTTTAATATGTACAAAGGCAACATGCAGAACAGAAACTGAAGAAAAAATATTTCAGCCAGATGTGAAGATCTGAAATGGTGAGGCTAAAGTTCCAGACATAATGATCCTAGTGTGATAAGGGTAACCAAGATAAGGAGAATGTCAAAGACGCATTTTGCTTTTCCAAAGTTGTATTCGTGTACCACCAAACCTGGTCTCAATGTCATCAGACACCTGATTTTAAAAAGCTTTTTGTCATTTGACAGGGAAAAGGAACAGAAATATGAACATTATCAAATGTATTTGGGGTCATGGATCAGGAACTTGAGAGGCTTTTAGTTTATTCAGGAAATTTCTGAAGAAGGGCATTTACTGTAGCTAAAATGTGTTGTCAAGTTTTTTGTCCTGAAAGCATCCTCTCAATACAGGAGAGACCAGTGGAGGTGGGTGATTGGAGGAAGAATGTTGAGGCCATGTCTGGGATGGAAGGCAGAAAGAAGATGTTTGATGCTGCAAAACCTGGCACCCCACAGTGAAAAGGTGAGGATTCCAAACAGACCTGATCTTGACCTGTTTGTTCAGCTTAAAACGTTGCTACAAAGACACTGCAATAACAGGGGACCCATCCCTGGTGCGCTTCTGAATATTATTTTAAAATGTAAATATAGGTTGTTGATACTTATTTAAGAAAACCAAGTAGCCACATAATAAAGAATAAAGCTGGAAACTGGTCAGTTGTACCAGGAAGAATTGGATCAGTAAGGTTGATTTGCACAGACACTGTTTCCCACATAATATTGTTATAACAATAAAACTCATATACTTCATTTTATACAGTTTCTTTAAAAGTAATAGAAAGTGTTTCTCGAAGCATAGATGGGCTTGAGGGACAGAATTAGAAGAATGAAGGTGGCGAGGTGGGAAGTAGGGCAATAGTAGTGCAAGGACCCCAGGATAGGAGTGAACAAAGGTGATCACTTGCACTAAACATGGTCTGGATTCTGGTTGCCAAATTCTGGACATACCGTAGTTTGTTCAGTTGAGTTTAGATACCCCAGCCCCCAGCACCCAGGGTATTACAGTAATCATTTATGTTTTATGAATGTACATTTAAAGAAAGCTACAGAATATTTCAATAAGTTGCTTGTAACAAAAATGCATCACAATAGGAATGCTGCAATTTTAAACTTGCAAGTGTCTTCTAAACTTTGTGGTTAAGCAACAAACGTAACAGCTTAATACAGTATCTGCTTGCTGACTCATTTAAAAGGGTTCATGCCATTTGTATGGCAGCTGGGAACTTCAGCTGTTTAGTAAGAATTTTGTACTGAATGATTTTAATATGCAAGAACACAAAACTGCAAAGATTTAATTAATTTATTTGATTTATTTTCTACAGATGAAACTCATATACAACTACTGAAACCACAGACTGAACAAAATGTCCACTGAAGATTCAGAGTTTACCTACAATACAAATAGCAGTAAGATGCAGTTTTCCACCCAATAAGTCCTTTGGAAAGCTCTATTTTTAGGACAAATGTCTATTTTTCAAATATTTAAAAATGTGGTCGTGTTATAAATGTGTCATAGGATATGTGTTACATCTCATGGATCTATTCACAACATGTGGTTGTAGAGCTACACTAATGTTGAAATAAAACTTTTCCATGATGTCTGTTTTCTCTCTTTACGCACAGCTTTTCTCCACATTGAACTAATTAAGCTTTTTGACTTCTAATACTAATTGATCTGAAGACATAACCTTGCTGTTTCTTGTTAGAAGCTAAGGCATGAGCTTCAACAACATACTGTAGGTGTTTAGATTATTATCATGCTCCTAAAACACTTTGTATAAATACGTGTCTCTTGTTCTCGGCTTTAAATGCACTTCCCAATAGCTTCCAATTGTGTTCTGTACCTTTCTGTTTCACTGTTATTTCCAGACTCAATGCCTGTCAAGAGGTTTGAATACCTGTTTTTCTCTCTCTATTCATGATTCAGTTATTTTAGCCTGTCAGAGTAGGACCATTGAGCTGAGGAATGGATCTTTATAATGATTGTTTTTCTATGAATACAGAGCTGCAAAATCTCATGTATAACTTAATTACCAAAATTGTACACAATATTCTAAATGTGGATAATTTTAACATTAGTTATGAACATTCTACAATTATAATATTTTACATCTTAAAATTCTGTTTGCTGTTCTTGCTTCCCTGCATTATCTGGAAGACATTGTTCTTTTCTGAAGGATTTATAAAGTGCTTTATTTATCCTTCAGTTCTTATTAGTTGATGTGTTTAACCATTAGAGCAATAGCTTACCAGAATTTTATTTAAATACTTGTGTTATGCACTTTTAAACAGAATATCTTTAACCTTTAGCACCTGAAAAAATAAACCCCTATGCTGGACACTACCTGTGCAGTGCAAAGCATACAGTACCTCTACTTTGTACTATTATGAAAGTAATGAATGCATCCCTGCATCTTTAAAAGTGAATTTCACCTAATGGAAAGATAACATGTTAAAAACCTACAAACAGGGACATGATGACATACGACACACATCTTATACCAAAATGCAGTACATGACTTTATCAAGATTCAAAACAGATAAAAAACCTGACCAACTAGATTTTTCATTAGCACTTTTATTTTCATTAAATTTTATGTTGGGAAGTTTCCTCTCTTAGAGTGGCATGGGGTCATTATTTGAAATCTCTTTTATACATAAGCATATGGCTATAGCTATCGTTTTGCAAGCAGAATTCAATTTCAGCCCTTTAAAGTTTTAAACAAATACTCTTGTCTGTAATGTGTCAACTTGGACCATATGATGGCTCTTCTAGTATTCTAGTATATGATGTTTACACATGATTAGTAAATAATCTTAACAATAGAACCCTTATTCTGTGATAGTCATCTAAGTGGCTCAGCATGACTATTGCCACACATTTGCATGTGTAATGTCATTCACTTGAAATAATGCAGTGCCAGTGAAGCTGAATGAACTGAAATGCAAATTCTAATCTAAGAGCGTAAAAGCTGCCAGAGCACTCTTAATCAGGAGTAACTTGCTAGCAAGGACACATTGCCTTTGCAATAATTCACATTTAATGTTATATATTTCATCATTACACTTTTCCTATTTATTCACTTCTGTTTATCACATAAAATATATTGTGTCAGTTGCAGTTCATGAGGTACAACAACATACAAGAATAAGTTGCTTTGTGAGTTTTTGAGTATTTTAGGATAGCTTTTGCTTCACCCATTTGGTTAAGTTCCCTGGCCATAGGGTGAGTCTTGAACCCAATTTAGAGAAAGAAATTAACCGAGAGGTAGTGTGACTTGACTACCAACAAAGATGATCAGTCAAGTCACGGATAAACACAGGACATCAAAATGCAGAATTTAACTTGTCTGAATCTTTACTGATTAAAAAAAATAGTACAGAAGGTCAATGCAAACAACACACCCCATTTCCCCACCTGGGCCAGGCTAAATACTCCCACACCAGTTTCCCGTTTAACAGGATGAGGCAGCAGGTCCTATAACCTGACACAAGATGGCGGAACACACAGAAAAGGACAACTTCGTGGATCCACTACATGGAATTCCTTAGTGCTAATTATAATCATGAATTAATTGTTGTTTCAACTTAATTGAGTTTTGTTTAAACCAGTGACTAATTATTTCAGAGGAAAAATGGTTATCGTTATTAATGGTAATTATACACACAACTATGAAATGCAATAAATTCAGTGGTTGAGGAAATGCATAATAGTTTTGCCTACAATGGGAATAACATATTTCTTGCGTAACTATACTAATTCCAAACATTGTTACGATTAAGAGGGCGTCATTTAGCCCAACCCACCCTGTTTTTGTTCTAGTATCTTGGTGATATATGACACCCATGTAGCCATTTCCTGAATTATATTTCAACAAAGTGACTCGGATTTTGTTTCAAATTCCAATTGCTTTCTGATTAAATACATACCTCCTGTATTATATTCCAAATGCATCTTATGTTAATTTCTCCTTATTTCTGCCTACTTTAGATTTTATAGTATTTAACCAAAATGAACACAATATTTTATAACATTGTCAAATGTTACAATGGTGTGTTTCTACCATACATTTGTGAACTCCAAATCTTAGAAAATGTTTCCTCAAAAAACAATAACTCCTGGCAGACAATGTCAGGGCCTCCCAAAAATGATTTTTTTCTGTCAAAACAATGGCAATTTCCACATCTTGAAAGTGTGAATAAAATATCTTGAATCTATAAGAAAACTGAAATGGAACACGTGAATAGTGTTTATAATGTACAGTATATTGTATGGAACTGTGAGCAAAACGAATGAATGAGACACATTTTCACTGTCTCATGATGAAATATTGATGATGAGACGTTGACAAGCTGATGGGATACCAAATTCCTTTTGTAACAGTCATGTGGTCTTTCCTTCAAAATGGTGAAGATCAATAATGATAATCTAGGTCTTCAAACTTGGATGTCAACATTCAGGTAAATCTATTGTTAATTCTTGCAGTTATCTGTAGAATTCACTCTTAATAATATTTTATTATGCCTTGCACCCAAAAAGTAGAGCTTTAAATATCTGAAGATGTTTTAAACATATAAGGATGTTTAAAGGAAAAGTAAGAATAAAAAGAACTTTCTTCTTGTGATCTGCAGGTTCCTATTGCATCATCTTACTACTGGTGTGTATTACTACTTCAGAGCAAATTTGTTGTCAAAATCAGTAGAACGTAAAAGGTCTGCCTTGTGAAGGTCTTAAGCATGCGCATTAATGCATTGTAGGCATATACAGTATTGGTATAGTTGATTTCAATTTTACTTAATTTTAAACATTTGAATTGAGAGCCAAAAAACATTTATGCTTTACTATAAAACTTGTAGGTCTGAAAAAAATACCATAAATTGCTTCTATTCCATGTGTAATTACGACTGCTGGACAAACCCAAAGCCCCAAATCGAGCACTAATGACTTAGCAACTGGGGCTGCTTCAGAAAGTGACAAAATCTTTCCCAGACTTTGACTCAGAGATATTGATGACAGTCATTTTAATTCCAAGTGGTCATGAAATTTGTCATACTGTATATAGATGCTATTATTAAAGGGAAAAAAAACAACAAAAGCAGTTTAAATTCTCACTGAGACTGAAAAATAAATGATTACCAATTAACTTCACATACCAAAGAGAACTGTTATGTTATATCAAGGGATATATGGTAGTGGTCCAAATGCAAGTCTTATTGTCTCAGTGATGTTCATTCTACAAATTATGATTTTTTTAAAATAGTTAGCTCCAAATCATATCACAGCCAAAATGTTATATATTTTTGAAGGATTCAGCATATAGCATGAAATGGGATTATATTTTGCAGTTCTTGTCTAAAACCAGAAACAATACCAAGAACTAGAAATTCTCATAGCTCACAGAAAATAGAGTATAAAAAAATGTTGAGGTTATGTCTCAGCCTCACCTTAGACTACTGACCTCAACAATAAAAGACTTCTGAATTTCCAAATTCAGAATTCATTCACAGATTAATAAAGGAATGTATATATTACAACAATTGTAGAGCAACAGGAGGATTTCCAGAGTGTAGATTGATCCTTGCTGACTGGGGTTACAAGAATGCACCATAATACCTTTTATTGAACAGATGTTTAAAAACACATCTTTATTAATTCACTTTTTTCAGTTTTTTTAAAAAATTATTGAAGTTAATATGCATAATAGTATAATACAATAAGAGGAGAACAGAAATGCACCTTAAATTTAAATGTTGGGACTAAAATGTATTATGCAGTGGTTCAATTACAAGCAAGATTTAATTTCTACTTTTCAAAATGAAACACAGCTTCTGTAAAAAATTAATCTAAGCACACATAGTTGGGTTAATGTTTAGATGGTTCAGCAAGATTCTTTCCTACAATGGTGGAAATCTAGGTTTTAGCCTCACCCTAAGCCCCTGACCTCCATATCTTTTGAATTTCAAAATTCCAATTTCATTCACAGATTGGCAAAGATGAAAGATTAATATAATGCGTATATTACGTATTACAATTGACTATATAAAAGATTTGTATTTGTATTATACAATTGTAGGGCAATGGGAGGATTTTCTGGGTGGGGATTAACCTTTTTCTACCTTTGCACTGTTGTTCTGTTTTTGAACAGATTTTTATAAACACATCTTCATCTTCCTGTTGATATTTCTGTTGGCATAGTGGTGTGCCAGTGAAGACTGCTGCCTCTTTGGTTTGATTCTGGACTGCAGCACCTTTTCTTTTGAAGTCCTCCCTATGTGCATGTGGGGTTTCTTCGGGTGCTCCAATTTCCTTCCATTGTCCAAAGTAATGCTGTCCACAATAATTGGTGTCTCTAATTTGTCACTGTGTACATGTGTTTGTGCTCTGCAGTGGACTATCTTTCCATTCAGCAGGTAATACTGTCTTGTGCTCTGGGTGTGTATGTGTATCTGGGTGTGTATGTGTATCAGTATGAAGAGAATATGGATTACAGATATTGGGATAATTTCCTTCACATGCACAAACATACCATTGCCAGCACAGACTAGAACTTTCTAATACACTCTCCTCTGTTTGGAACATGCTTCTAGAAAGGTGTCTCAGTTTCTTTTCAATGTTTGTTTGGTAATTTAAATGAACTATTAAAGAATACCTTGTGCAAATATAATACAGGCATGAAAACCACATTTTAGAAAGTCCATAGCCAATGTGTTCTTTTCTATACTAGCACTGGGATTAGATTTCAGTCTTCAGGAAAACTCACATTAATAAATTAGTATTAAAGACTAGATATTCTTATACAACTACATCATCTGCCCTCTACATCACCTGGAGCTTCACTTGCCTAATGAGAGGCAGACTCTGGGAAGAGGGCATTGTACTAATCATCTCTTGAGCGTACCCACCCCTCGAACTGTCCCTTTGGCTTATTAGCTCTTTACAGCTTAGTTTATGCTTCTTTCCTTCCTTTTATCTGTCTCTCACTGCCTGTTAACCTGAAATGGTGCATTATCCAGGTCTGCTGTTGCCAGCAGTGATGCACCAATCATGTACACCAAGAATTATTAAACTTCCAAGGTCACTTACATAGTCTTCTTCCCCAGAGCATGTCACAGACAGAAAAAGGCATGGTCTGCTGTGACTTTACAGTCCTCAGGAAGTCAGGTACCCCCATTAAGTTGTACAGCCTGTGTAACTCTTATGGAGTGCATCATTCTCTAATATTCGTACTATTTTATTTAAACAAATTAACTATTATAATTAAGTGACTTTTTATGCACATATAATATTAGATAGCGGTATATTTTAGAACTAACCTGTAAAAATGAGGGCAAAAGGAATGTTGCTTCCTTTTAGACAATATAGTGTATTTTAGACACCACACATGAAGAAACCGTTCTATTAACTCATTAATCTGTGAAACCTAAACCTTCATGACAGTGTACTAGGAGGTATACAGTAAATATGCCAACAGACATTAAACCATTAAAAACTGGTATTGATCCCATTCAAACCAATTACAGTGCTAGCATTTTCTTCAATAAATCACAAAATAATAAAATAATTTTACAAATATCATAGAATATGGGCACACTATGTAACATAATTAGGCTGTTTTTTTTATCTGCAGGGAAATTTCAGATAGCTTTGCATATTTGCTTATCTTTTTCATTCTGGGCATCCCTTTGCAGGTGTCCTACAACTGAAAGGTGTAGATAGTTCACCCAGGAGGAACTATCTACACCTTTCAAACTGCACTGGGCAAAGTCCTGTGTGGTTCACAGTAAGGGTGTGGCTCTTCAGTACAGCAAACACAGAATGATTCATATGGGTTGTAAGGATAGGCAGATAATAATATCTCAAAGGGAATTGATATTTCTTTTTGTGTATCAAGCTCTTATGTCACAAAACTTTTGTCAATAGTACTGCAGTATTAGTTCAAAATGTGTATTTTAATTCTGATCTTTACTTGGATTGCAGTCATGAGAGAGAGAATATTTATTATCCCTGAGTGGGAAATTTGTTTTGTTATATACATTTCACTAATTAAAGTCCCTTAACATCTATTGCTTAGATCTTTTCAATATCTTAGGAAATGTGATGACATTTAAATGTTACATTATACAGTAGATGTAACGAAAAGGGCTACATATACACAACTGTATACTGTATAGTGTTAATCCTAATGAAATAAAAACAGATATGAAAAGAATATATTATAAAATGTAATTCCCTAAAACGCAATAAATTATCTTTAAGTTATAGGAATTTTAAGTTATAAATTCATATTAATATCAAAATACTATACAGTACATACACTATAATTCAATTCTTTTTTGAATTAAATACTTGTTTGGATGTATTTGGATTATCTTGCAACAATCTAAATGTAACAAAATACATGTGTGTACTTTTTCTTAAATTATACATGTATACTTGGAATTATTATAAACTAAGCTGTCACAAGTCACCTTTCCTTTTGTTTTAAAAACAATATGCCTTTAAAAAAATCGTATAGCTATAAATTTATGGATTACAAGCTACGGTCATCCACAGGCAGTAATAGAATAAGTACAAGCTGATGTCTTAAATTTCATTCGTTTTGCTTAGAAATCCAGTTCATATTTATTCCTACTCATGTGAAAAATACTTCACACTATAATACTACAGGTTATTGTTCCCAGCTCAGGGGTATTCAGGCGTATACTTCTGCTTTGCCTTCAGGTACGACGTTATTATACAGTATGTCCTGAAACTCCATTTCGGCACTGTACAAATACATGCGGAAAAAACTGTCAGACCAAAAGAGAAACAAAGACGATGCGAAGCGCAAAACAAAACATCACTTTTTTAAGGTAGAACCTTTTTCTGAAGATCATCCGCCTACTTGAGCGCAAAGTGCATTTGGAAGGTCCTGCTTACAGGTAAATTACATCTCGAAACAATGATATCAGAAGTCATGTGATCTTTCAGCAGCGCGGGGTAAAGGTGGATGTACTGTAGTACCAGTGCATTACGGTGGATTACAGAAAGTTTTGAGAAAATCTGAAGTTCCTGCCGGAGTCTAACAGTGTCTGATAGATCCCTCTTTTGTTCAGTACTGATTTGGGACTGTAAGAAGTTGCAGCGAGAGACAATCGAAATGTCTTTAAGCCGAAAGAATTGGTCAGCTCTTTCCAGGTAAGTTAGTAGGCTTTTCTCTTGTTAATTGTTCAAGCACCTTGCTTTGTAAACTCGGTACAGCACCAGATACATGAGATAACATTTTTACAATCTGTGTCTGCTCCATCGTATTGTAATCTATAGATTGTATGTAAATATAATTTCTGTCTATATGAATACACACAGTACTCTGATGTCTTTTTCATTACAAGGGGGTAAGGATAAAACCATTTATATTATATAATGTAGCTGTATTACAGTTATCTAAATACAGTTTGTGTTAAAATCTGGCGATGACCTAGAAAATTGGTGCATACCTATACTACTTTGGATAGTTTGCTACCTGGTTGTTGCGGGTGAACTGTTATGGTTTCCGGAGTCTCTATCACAAATGCTCTATCGAGTTGGCAGTTATCAGTGTTTATATTGTGTTTGCTAATGTTTTAGTCAGCAACACACCCACTCTTTTCTGTAGTTTAAGGGAAAAATACAAAATGTGCTTGGAGAAGTTCAACTACTAACTACTGTACATGCTGTACAGTACCTGCGATGAAAGTGTAGCTACAGTATCTCTGACCACAGATAATTTTATATACAGTAATAATCAGTTTGCACAATTGAGTGTGTGCATGTACAGTATAAGGGTTTAAGAAATTAACATAGATATTTCTACAAGTTAGGAACTCTCAACAAATGCATGGATTAAATAAGAATAAGTAATTTTGCAAATCGCTAGTTTGGAGATGAATGATTGAGTGGACTCTATCCATTCGTTAGCACATCAGAAGCCAGCTTTTAGTTTTTGTCTTGTCTTGAACATCTTCATACCAGGTGGGGCTTGTTGGAAGACTCATACCTTAATAATAAAACTCAATGAACAGGTGCATAGTTGAGAACTGAAAGCAGTTGTATTGTAGTAAGACCATAAGTACTATTATTCTTTTTTATCTTTCAGAGCTAAATATTTTCATACCTCACAATATTTTCCAGTCCTAGTTTGCCATGCTTTTTATGGGTGTTATTTCAAATTACTTCTTAATTAGGTTAAACTATTGAAACCTTAATTTAAACAATTGTTTGATATTAACTGCTTTTTTAGGTATAAGAAATCAATTATGTTTATTACATTCACAAGATGTGGCAAATTAGTTTTCTCTTCAACTTGGTTTAAAATAGCTGATTTAACAGAATTTTCTCAACAGCTCCTAACTGGTTATCAGTCAGTAATCTTCAGACACAGGTGGGAAAGGTAGTGTGTCAAACACTCCAATAATAACAGCTGATCCTTGTGGATCTACAGTACATGCACCAAAGTGTAAAATAGCCATTTCAGCAGCATGGGAGCTGCTGCTCAGTCTGCTAACTGTTGAAACCCATGCTAGCATAGGGAACAACAAACATTGCAGCAATTACCTCACACTAACACTTTCTCAATCCATCTCCCTAACTGCCTTAACCTAACCTCTATCCCCAATCTTAACTGTAACCCATAACCTTCACATAAAGCAGTCACTGAAATAGCAGACATTTCTTACCAAAACATTGGGAACGAGATATAATGCATAATGTATTTGCATTTCTTCAGATTAGATGCAAATAATACCAATAAACATTGCTTCAAAATGACTATTTTTTATCCTTTAGAATAGATGCATGTACATGGATTGGGTAATAATGCGCATTCTTAGTAATAGTAATAGAACTATTGGTTTAATTCCATCTGGCGATTTAAGCCTAGACGATAATCCGAAATGAAGAATTTGATACTTACAGTATATGACCTTACTGTTTAATTTACAGTAATAACAATAGTGATAGGGTTCCAAGATGTGCAAGATCCTTTGAGCGTGCTTTGTGTTTATGCTATTCTTTAATTAGCTGCATTAAAATATTGGCCTACATGCAAGCGAATATATTTGTAGAACACTATAATTTTCTTTGCTAGTTTATGTTCTGCATAGATTTCTAAATAAATCTAACAGTTGCTTGATTAAAAAAGTTTAAGTTAAAAATATATATAATTTATTTTCTCCCCCTTTCCTATTTTTAAATAGTCCTGCTTTGGATACAATAATAGACATTTTTAAAAAAAAACTTAACTAACATTAAGAAACCCTACAGTTTAGGATTCTGGGATTAATTTATGCTATACATATCTATAAACATGGAAGCACTTGTATTGAGTTATAAGTGTGATGTCAGGTGACAGACCAATCTGACAGACCAATAAGTTAAATATTTGGAAACAGAAAACTAACAAACCTAATAAAATATTTGCATAACAGTTGAGAGATGAGTTTTTAGATCTCACCACATGATAAAAAACGCCCTTAGACAACAGGAAAACTATCATATAGAGGGTGTATTTCTCACTTACTCTCAGACATGAAGCTGGGAAGGAAAACAACCCAGAGTGAGATTACAGAGACACAGTGAGTTTTTTTTAATTAAATGATTGAAAAATGGCAAAAAATTGTATTTCCTTCATGTGTCTTATGTCATTGTTACCATGCTACCAGACATAATCTTTTTTTTTTTTAGTTTCTATACTATAATTTCCTTGTGTATGCACTGAATGCACTGTCTACTAAGACAACAATTATGAGCTGAGTTTGAGGTCAGGGGATGATTTTAGATCAAATTAAAGATTTAAATTAAATCTGAGGCTGGGCAACCTCTTGGCAGATAATGTTTAATGCAGACAAGTGCAGAGCATGGCATGTACTTTAAGTACAAAATGGCAAACACTGAGATAGGAGAAGATATTAATGATGTGTCAAATTATGTTGACGCATCACTTACATTTTCTAGACAGTGTGGGAGAGCAATTAAATAGGACATCAAAATGTTAGGATTTTTAATTGAAATTGCAGTTACAGTATGTTATGTTACATTATGTTACAGTATGATAAAGTTGTATAACGCATATCAACCTAAGGGACAATATAATGTTCACCGCATTATAGAAAAGATATTTCTGTTCTGAATCAGTCCAAAGAAGACCAACCAAATATATTCTGAGGCTAAGGGAAATGTCCTAAATTGACAAGCTGAAGAAACTGAATCTTTTAAGCCTAAAACTTTTAAGTCTATAAAAAAGAGTATAAGGGGACCTCACAGAAGTTTTTAAAACTCCCAAGTGCATTCACTAAGTCGACCCAGCAGAATTCTTCAGGAAAAAGAGTGAAACAGGAAGCAGAAGACATAAATGGAGCATTGTGGCAAGTGCATTTTAAACCAAAAACAATATGCACTTCTTTACCCCATGGGTTGTGAGAATATGGAACAAACCACACAGCCATGATGTTGAATAGACTTGCTTCTTTCAAGAAAAGGCTGGATGGGATTCTCAGATCAATTAGCTACTAAATACTTATTGTGCTAAATGGGCTGAATGGCCTCGTTAAAAACCTTTCTTATGTTCTTATGAGCTACTGTATACAAATTTCATTTTCATGCCTGATGTATAAAATACATTTGCAGGCATGGAAAGCAGACACGTAAACAGCCACAAAACCTTAGAAAGAATATCTGTTTGTTTTGGAACCACCCACAGAACTGAAACAATATGGTGGAGGTGCCACCCTTTTACTTCTGCAAATCTGATTTAAAGGATCACAGTCAATTCATGATGAAGAATATACATACAGTATAGAGTCAAATCCTGGGAAGTGGGATAACTTGGATACTAGCATTACATAAAACCAGAAATAAGGTTACTATTTGACGCATTTAATGCAGCTTTTGTGGTTGGGAGTACCTGCTTAATCTAAGGGGCTTATACAGTATTTTCTTGAATGATGTTCTCTTCAACAACATGACTGGGTATCTTGCTCCAGACTCCCATGACTTTTTCTTCTGAGATTTTAGGTGAGTATAGCTCAGACAAGTTAAGTGAGAGTTCATATCGGTTGATTGGCTAGACCAAGGGGTGATGCCCAGCCTCTCTATTCTTTGTGATATTGCATAGATGGTGTGTTCTGGTTATGGGAACACATACAGTAAGCATATAAAGAGAAATAGGCCTCTGAAAATATATATATAACTTAAATTTCTTATGAACTATTACAATACATTTGATTATAGCTCTAACTTTGGCTGTATAGTGTTAAAATTTATATCCTATGTCACAGGTCTGTAGTACAGCAATAGTATTTTCTGGTTTTCATTAAAGCGGAGCAAGTAATGACATAATAGATTAATCAGTTACTTAATTAGAACACTCATGAAAATCCAGGAGGGGGGGAGCGGTGGCTCTGTGGCTAAGCCAATTCAAATCCCCCAATCGGCAGAGGAACCCTACTCCGTTGGGCCCCTGAGCAAGGCCCTTAACCCCAACTGCTCCAGGGATGCCGTATAAATGGCTGACCCTGCGCTCTGACCCCAAGCTTCTCTCCCTGTCTGTGTGTCTCATGGAGAGCAAGTTGGGGTATGCGAAAAAGACAAATTCCTAATACAAGAAATTGTATGTGGCTAATAAAGTGATCTTATCTTATCATTATGCAAAGAAAACAAAGTAAAGGAACACCCACATAGTGCAACCTAGATAAAACTACTTAAGCACATTTCATCCATTGTTTTTTCATCTACATTACTGTCAACTTGATGACTTAAAATGTAAGCGGTTACAACAGAAGATTTTAAAAATCATGATACCTAAGGACCGGTGCTTACAGTGATATTGTGTGACATTTTAATGTTTTCTTGGAAGATTCAAAATATTGTGCATTTACCAAATATTTTAATGATTATGCAGTCAAAATGAGTAATAATATGTGACTAAGGAATGCTTACCAAACTGTTTTCTGATGTTTCTTATATTCATCAGGCTGGAATGGAATTAATTCTGAATGTTCTTAACCAAACAATTAAATTATACATAATAGGTAGACAACTCCAGTTAACTAATGCCTGGTTCCTTAATCAGATTGATTAATCCTTAATTAATTAAAGGTTTTAGTTTTGACTAATCCTTTCAATTTCTTCAGGTAACCACCTGACTAATTGGAAGAAAACACAACTGATTTGACTTATTGTTTACTTCATTAGTTTTACTTTCAGTCTGAGATGAAAGAGAAATAATCAAATTTATCACTCGATAATCAGAGTTGCATCCTCCGGCTACAAAGCTTTCAGAAAGATCAACAGGTAAAACCTGATTGAGCAAGAGCCTTTTTTTATTCACTTTGACAGCTCCACACTTTTTCTATCATGTAATGATATGTAATATGTAATGAGTAAGCTATAAGGAGCACTTCTAATCCATGAAAAGTGGGCAAATACCCAAACCTATTTTTTTTCCATCTTCCAGTCTGACACGCCAGTGGACAGTGGAGGATGAGGAAGAGATTGAGCGTGAGCGACGGAGAAGAAACCGAAGCTGCACTTCTGTGTCAGAGTCACCTGATGCCACCCCAGAAGACACAGCCCTGATACCAAGCAGGTGTGGCTGGTTCAGTAAGAAACCTTTTCTTAGATCAGTAAAGTGTGTCTTCATTGCTAGAAAGCTGTCATCTCCTTAAATTCTGACTTGGTCAAATTACTTAAAATGTGGTCAATTACAAAAAACAAAAATCGGGAAGAATGCACATATGAAGCCTCTTGAGGGCCAAAACTCTGATTCCTGTGGAAACCTTGGGTCTTATAAACACAAGTACAGTATTCAGCCTGCTCTGTTGGAGCTATTGCAGTAAAAGCTCTTGAAATTGAGTAATAGAAATTAATGAATTCATTGCATACAGATATTACTGTACAATTAAATGTGTCATCAAAGCATGGTACAAAAAATATTTTTAAGAGCACTTTTCTGTATGTAGTAGTTGGGTTCCCTAGTTATTTAAATGTTATGTGTTTAAATAATTACTCATAATTTCCAGTGGGATCTTACCAGGTGTGCACATTTTGGGAAACATAAAAAACACTCTTCACAGAACCAAAAGAAATAAGCAAACAACCACAGTTGGGTGTTCTTCTCTACTGTGCAATGCCAGCAATATTCCCTTCTACAGGCTTTTTAATGAAGAGAATGTTAAAAGAATTATAATGGATCAGTGGCTCTGACAAACCTTATGTGGCATGTTATGCCTATTTTACTAGCTGTTATCATTGAATGCTGGTCTAAGTTGTTGTTGTACTAAGGAGTGCTAATTTTCATTCCTATTCTGGGCTGTAATTACTTTCAGTTTGTTTACTTATATTAATGTGGTCCTGAGTCCTGATTCTGGAGCGTCCATATATTTTATTGCTTGCATTAAGATGAATTCTTAAATACTTGACTAAATGCCTTTGCATATGAGACTATAAAAACAGTTTCTACACTAGGTCCTTTGATCTATCTTGCTCATGGAAAGGGTGCCATGGACTCACACAAGCTATACAATCTGACACCTAGAACCTTTTTCCATTTATAAAGATAATTTAACTGATAAATTGGTCAGTACAATGGGTTCAATTTAATAAGGCCTTCTCTGTAGCAATGTGTTGTAAAGGAGCAGACTGGAAGACCCATTGAGTAGCCCTGTATTAGCTGACTTGGCTGGGATTTCCCAACAGTGGTGCACAACTGCCACTGTAGCTGGGTAAGCTCTAGTCAGTCAGGGGTTCCTCAGCATGCTGTGCAACTGTGGCTTCATGTACCTGCAATGCACATGCAAGCATGCTGTGATGTGATTGAGCCCTGAGAGGTCTTGGACATGACAGAGGGGGTGTGCAGACGTCTTCAATCTCCCTTTGCAGTATAGCAATCTCAGTGGAATGTAGAAAGAATCTTTAGTGGAAAACTACAGGAAACAGTATTAGGATCACTTCCAGATATACATCATAAATTTAAATTGATATACTGTTGTCTAGTAATCCCATCAAATTTGCAGCTAATGCACAAATAGGTGGAGCTTCAAATACTTCATCTGCAGTGCAAATAATACAAGAGGAGAAAATTCAGATATAGGTCAAACGTAGCAAATTAAATTTAACATGGATATATACAATCTAAAAATGCAATCTGAAAGTCCATTAAATAGCAAATGGATGGCACTATACTAAAGAGGTCGTGTTTGATAAAAATCAAAGATGTTAAGTAATCCTTCCTTTTTCTAGTCAATGTGAGAAAGAAGTAAAAATAACCATCATACTACTTGGATTAGACCATTATGAGTATATCTTAAATCAAGGGAAATTATCTTAAAATTGTGAAATTTTAATACTGTGTACAGTTTTTGTCATTATGTTATAAAAACAAGGTTTTTCCCTTTGCACTCTAGAGGCAGTATAAAGGAAAGCAGACAGACTAATTTATTCTCTGGAAGAAATGCTCAGATTAATGGAACTGAATCTTTCTGGGATTCAGACTTTTGACAGGAAGTGACTATATCAACTTGAGGGACTTCTTTAAGATTAGCAGCAACACAAGGACCCCAGAAGAAGAGTGCACATTAGGTTTCAGAACTTTCCAACACTAGGTTCTTGGAAGCATAGAATAATCCTGGACCAATAAAATAGGCCAGGTCTTAGAGATCAAAATATGGTTTATAGTTGTTAAACTTGAGCTCTGTGCGAATAATTTCAATGTTCTAGCCACTTAGAATTAAATCTGTTTTCGGCTCTGAAAGAGGTTCGTCAGGAGCAGGATTGAAAACAACAGTTGTAATGAATATGCTTAATCTACAGTGAAAAGATTTTGAAAGCAGGTCCTTTCTTTCTCCACACGTTTGCCTTTTAGTTGCTTTGAAAAAGGTTTATCTTCATCTTGTCTGTACATAAAACTTTGTTCCAGAACTATTGTGGCTCATCTTTGCCGATGAGAGGTTTGTATCTTGCATTGCAGTCCTTGTAATTCTCCTCTTGAATTTATTCCTTTGAATTTTGAATTTATTTTGAACTATTGATTATAAAGATTTATAAAGTTATTCACAGCTCTAGTGACTTTTCCTCAGCTGCTGTCTTCTTCCTTCCTTGGAAGACCTGCTCTTTTCCAATTGCTTAGAACTCCAGTAGTTTCTTTCTTTTCAAGATATTACATATTTTTGATTGTGCGATTCCCAATCTCATTGATTCTAATAGGTTTTCCTTTGCTCTTGTCTTCACCAAAACTTGCTTTTCCAACATAGACAACTCTCTGGTCTACATTTTGGCTAATGTTTTCTAATTCAAGAGGCAGACCCAAAAAGTAAACTGGAAAGGCTGGAACCAAGGTAACACATTCAGAGCTCTTTTATGTTGCCACAATTAATGCAGCATGGAATGCTTGAGTAATTAGAAACACCTGTCAGCTATTTGTCCCAATACTTGCACTTAGCTGAAATTGGGGCATTGATGCAACAAATGACATTGTTAAAACATGGCTAAACATTTGTACAAGATAATACACAGAAACAAAAGATTCTTCTTTTCTTCTTTTGCCTCAAAGAAACATTTTTGTTTCAGAAATACAAACTTCATTAGTCCTCCTATCTATTTTCTAACTGCTTTTTCTAGTTCTGGGTTGTAAGGGAGCCAGAATTTATCTCAACAAGCAACGGGCGCAAGGCAGGGTATACTCTGGAAAGAATGCCAGTCCGATACAAGCACACACATGGACACACTCATACCTAGAGCCGATTTTCCAAGAAGCCACAAATGTCATTAGTATATAGTAAACTTTAGCAAAAATGAAAAATTTCACAACACTGTCCCAATGCTTTCGCTTTTCACTGCATATAAAGTGTGTGTATGTTTGTCTATGTTTCTTTGTTGTTTGTGTAATTTGATGCTGTTCTTGCAGTTCTGAGGACACCCCTGAACCAGAAGATCTTCAGGCCCACCTGGAGTTTTTAGAGATGCTAAAGGCACGAGATGAGAAGAGGAAGAGGAGACACGTGGAGACACTGAGGCAGCAACGAGAGGAGGAGGGGCAGGAAGCTGAGTTCAAGGCAGAAGATGACAGTCTTGAAGGAAGAAGAGAGCCCAAGGCTGAGACACCAAGGAGTCCCAACAGCAAAGATGATAATGACCTGAGAAGCAACTCTGCGTCAGTCAAAAAGAATGTAGTAAGTATGTTATAATGCAGTTAATCTTCCCATTTTTTAGAGGGGGCCTCTAGAGTCCTTTGAGATTAAATTATTATTTATCATTATTATAATTCAGTAGAACAAGACAGCACAAAAATCACAATCTACAACAAAAATTACAGAAGTAGACCCATAATGTAAATAATTACATTCGTGCTGTTACACTGGAAAGAAAACCATTTGAAATGCTCAAAGGTCATTAAAACATGAAAGCTCCTGAGGTTAAGTGCCAGCAAACTGTTCCCATTTCCTTATGGTCACATGTTACCACCTGCTGAGTTTCATTCTCTGTGAGTACATGATTGATATTATAATGAAACAGTGTTTATTAACAAAACTTGACCTTGTTGAAGACAGTGAAAGTACTGGCAAGGAAAATAAGAAGACTGGTTTTCTTTCTGAATTTAATTTGCTTTATCAAAATTAAAGACATAAAGATATGTCTCACTTGGGTCAGGTCCATATGCAGTTCAAGAAGACAATGACGACAATGGTTCATTATTGTAATGGCAAATCTTGAAAGAAATGTTCAATGCCTTTTTAGAAATAGCATTCTCTTTTGCTTAGCCTAGGAAAGAAAAAGTCATCTGTAATACTGCATTCTCTAAGGACTGATCAATAACTCTGATATTTAAAGTGGCTACAAATCAGATAAACGAAAATCATATTTAAATGTAGTTATATCATCCACAGCTCTTTTTAAAAAAGTCCTTTGGGGTAAAGTTGACATAGTATTTATTAAACATGAAGTTTATTATTCTCATCATTTATTTTTAGAGTGAAAATACCGAATTCCTGTATAACAAAGAAACAGAGAAAAAGACTCCAACTAAGTCACCCCGGATGTTTGTCAGGTAATTGTGAAACAGATTCATTAGATTGTTCTAATGAACTAATGAAAATATAAAAAATTTAAAATCATACCATATTTCTTCTTTGCTAATTTTTTATAGTGTATCACTTGTGTTTCTATTTTTATTAGCAATAATTTATTTAAATCTAAATAGTACTAATAGGGTTAATTGCATATTACAGTATTATATGTTTTAAAGTCTTTTAAGATAGTTCTCTTCAATAAAACATCCTCATGCTTATCCTTTAAATTAATGTTTAATCTTTTTCATGTTTCTCACAATGGATGACACCTTTTTAGCCATTTTTTCATTTTACAGCAAACTATATTTTATATACACACCCAAAGAAGGTGCTTTTCAGCATGGAACGTTTACTTGTTCCTTTATTTTATATAGGCAGTAAAGATATACTCTAACATAAATTAAAAGTAATGCTTCCTCAGTACCATTTAAAAAATAATTTTATCTTGTAATAACGTGTGTAATAATTTTACAGTGTTTCTCGTTTTTGTATTTTCATAATACGTCTGTATGCATCTTTCACCATAACTAATCCTAGGACATTGCAAGACCATCTCAAGGGTTGCTGGCTGTATTATGTTTCATGATCACCTGTGCCTTTGAATTGTGTGTAAAGTTTTTACTGTCTATTGTTGTTATCTTTGCAGCTCTCTCTCCATTTCTTTTGATAAGAGTCCAAGTTCCCCCACTGGGAGGGGAAATGTATTCTCTCCGATGAGTCCTACCAGCCCTTCTGTACAAAACATTGCTGAAAAAGAGCTAATACACAGCCCAAGACGTTTCTGGGAAATCAGAGAGAATGGAGACAACAAGGTGAATAGAATCTCGTAACTATTAAGATACTACTCATCTCATGTTTATATTTGTTATTATGCCTCTTTATGTTATCAGTTTTTGAGCAGATGTGAATTCAAATATGTATTAGTGCAGCAATAGCACCCCCTAGCCTATTTAAATTTTTACAACTCCTATCTTAACTGATTTTCATTTTAAAAAAGCTTATCTTGATTTTGTTAGTACTGTACACAGTTTTGCATATAATAATTACTGTAAGTGAAAAAAAGTAAAATCTTAAAACTAATTATTAAGGGAATAAAAGCAATTTAAGCACCAAAAATAAGTTTATCACCCCTTCTTAACAATAACTACAGGTCTTTACTGTTTGTTATTTAAATATACATTTTATATATGGGGTATATTATGAACATTTTGTAGAAAAACAAGTCTGTGATCCAACTAATCTCCTGTTCTCTGGGATATGTATAAATGTAGGTCTTTAGGCTTTCTATCCAAATGTTTCTCCTGCAATTAGCACACAACTAACTCCACCTCCAACACGAGTGTGGCAGCCCTAAGGCTTGTTATATAGGAGTTTCTAACAGACTTGGCCACATAGCCAGGTGGCCACATCCAAGCCTGTACATATCTGTAAAAGCTCTTTTTATTTGTCTCACCTTCATTACTTGGGGATTGTCTGTTACTCCTTGAATGAGGAATTAGGAGAATTTAAACATTTACACTAGATTTTTTCCAGTATGGAAACTATTTAGACTTAATTTTTTTATACTTCCAGGTTCTGAATAGCAGAGAGGTCGGATATGAGTTAGGTTCTGGAGATGTTAGAAGGAAGTCCGAGGGCCCTGAGGAGACTGCTTTCATGAGACATCATCCCAGAGCAGCTTCCTTCAGGGTAAAACACTTGTCATATTTTAGATTTCTTGAGTATAGTTTTTTCATGTCTTTATTATCCTCCTTTGTGAGAGTAAAAATTTTAGTATTAATTGTTGTTAGTTACTTGTTAGTAACTTGTTTTTGATTGTTGTTAGTTAACCTTCAGAGCTGTGCAAAATACTTTAAAATTAATCCATTATTATAAGGAATAGCTGGTTAAAGCAGTTTGGTTTTGTATTACGGATTGCCTGGAAGGATTCCTTTTAAAACTTTTCAAGCACCAATAAATCCATACCTCAGAACACCTTAATATAACTTCAGTCTCCATCTTTTGCTTTGGAGGTTGTTAAATTGTAGCAGACTGTCTTTTGTGTCAATTTGTACTTGATCCGTATCAGTACTTGGCAGAGCCAGGGTTTATTTAATAACTCAATATTACTATTGATTACAGCCATTTATATTAAAGATGCTCCCGAGTTACTCAAATAGAAATGTATACAGTATGTTGAGTCCTAGAGTGCAGAAGGCACTTATTTGAATCTGATCTACTTCAGTGGTACTGTTTTATTCAGTAGCAGCTCATAGTTTGCTATTTAATGCCAGTATTTGGTGTTCCCAAGTTGCCTTATGTAGCCATGCAATAGCAATACCTGTAGTTTTTCAGGCTGCTTTCAGCTGGCAGTGTTAACAATAGCAGTGTTACTAACTCCTAGCCTGAGCTTGAGATTAGTACTGTGATGAGAGACCTGCAAGGAAAACCAGGCTATGGTGTTGGTGAACTAATGAGTGTTGCTCTTCTCTTTGAACCAGAAAGTAAAGACCACAGACACAGAACCATAACAGGGATACTCTGTAGCAAGTGCAGTACTTTGGGTGAGACATTCAAGCAAACTCTTGATCATTAAAAATCTCATCAAAGTGCTAATAAAATTTGGGTTTAGTCTTTATTTAGTCTTCTGCTATGGGCTTGGACATACTTAGTTCAATTTGTGGAGTAATTTCTCACACATCTACAGTGTACCTAATCTTTACATGGTTGGGGTGCTGGCACATAATGCAGGAGGGTACTGCACTTTAGTTGTGGATGAAGTGGGACACTTTCTATATGTAAAACATTCTGGGATCCTTTAGGAAAAATAGAATGTATAAATATAAACGCATACAGTAATGGGTAACTGACTCATTGCACTGATATATACTGATGGCAAAAAGTAACGCAATATTTTCTGGAATGAGAATACTATAGTTATAGCTTATGTACTTTCACAAAAAGTTTTCAATTTGTTTTAAGCCCTCTGACCAGCAATACAAGTTATACAACTGTATAACAATACAACTGAGGCGTTGCAACTTGCCAATCACATGAAAGCTTGTTAAGTGCACTTTTACCCAACCAGGTCCAGGTGGAACAATGCCTGATCAGGTCACCTTTAAAAAGGCCTTAATTCAAAGCTTAGGTCACTGCAAAAAAGTCCACATTTAGTCAGTTTTCTGTGCATTGCATAATGCCTCAAATGCCATCAGAACCAAGGTAGAGGGCCATTGGCATGCTGCAGGTAGGTATGTCTTGTGCCAGCGTTGCCAGACATTATGGAGTAAGCCGCTCCACTGTGTCCCGACTGCAGAGAAGGATTCAGCAGACTGGCAGGACAGATGACCGTCCAAGATCTGGTCGCCCTTGAGTGATCACACTAGTGCAGGACCGACACATCAGACTAGTCCACCTGAGTGATCATTTCAGATCTGCCACATGTACTGCTGCTCAAAATTGCCGGCAGACACAATGCCCGCATCAGTGACAGGACAGTGAGGCTCCATGCTGCTGGCCTTAGAGCAAAGTCAGAGGCCCTCTGCTCACACCTCTTAGACATCACACCCAACTGGTTTGGGCCAGACAGAGGCGTCGATGGACTTGTCAGCAGTGGGATCAGGTCCTCTTCACGGATGAGTCACTCTTCAGCTTGTTCCACGTAGACGGGAGGGCCAGAGTGTGGAGGAGGAGCTGTTGCATTTCTTTTTTCCATCAGTATATATACAGTATACTCTTCCAATGACACTAATTGGTGTCAGAGTCCAGGCAGGATCTGGATGACCTGACAAGTGTATAGAGGATATGTGTACATCACTGGTTTTATCTCTTGTTCCCTGCTTGGTATAAAGGCTGTAGTAGTGCTTCAAGTTTATAAGGAATTGATTATTCCAAATTTGGGACAGTAAAACAAATGTAAAAATGTAACAAAGAATAAAATATTTATTTAATATAAATTAAATAAGTTAACTCTGGGAACTTAACTGAAAATCTTTTTAATCTGACAGGTCATAAGTAAGACAAAAGAGTCTGTTCCTATAATAAGAAGGTAAGATTGTTTTTTATTGTTTTTGTCATTTTTATCCTTATTGATCTTGAACAATGACTGGCTGAGCACAGCAAGTAGTTTTATTTTTGTGGATTGGTATTCTAAGGTTAATCGACATTTGTTGTAATGACATGAAATACAGTTCCCATATTTTATAACCTCTGCTCTATTCTGTACACTGTTAATGGTCTTATGGACACGTAAAATATAAATAAAAAAAATAGTTACTGTACTAATTCTTCACCAGTCTTACTTCATAATCTTACTAAATATTACCATCTTAACAATGTACTTAAGACCTCTTTGATAACAGCATTTTTATAGGCTCATTTATTGCTGATTGATTGCATGTTATAGTTTGTCCAACATATGGTACCTTAGAGAAAACTATATATGAAACATATCTTATTTATAGACTTAATTCTTACTGTTATTTGCCCATGTGCAAACACATGCAGGCTCTAATTTCTTTCAAGCTTTAATTGTTTTCTTACTGGTTAAAAACTGTAACTAGACACGATGAATGGATCAATGCAGATAGGCTTCTCTGACCTGTCTACCGTTCCTGCTGGAACTCTGTGTGCTTCTTTCACCCTGACAGTTCAAATAAGCAGTAATAATCAGTGAGTGAGACCAGTGTCTTTAGTTGCCATAGCTTAGAGAACATGTACTGCTGCTCCAAATTCCATTACCATTTATGTTCCCACCAACTTAATACCTGTGACTAGTTATTATTTTAAAACGATCTTCATTGTTATATTTAATTAGTACACCTTTAATGAAAAAAAAACATATTCAAGTCTGTCAGTTTTTCCTTTGTTCCTATTGCTATTACTTGGTAACATAGTATTTATTATTTGCTTGAATAATGAAAGGACAGGTTTCAACAACAAAGATTTTCTTAAATATGCTTTGTCATTCTTTGCTTTTTAACTGTGTCATTTAAGGAATTAAAACATTCACTGTTGCCTAATATGAATGAGTTTAATGAGTTTTAGTTCTGATTTAGTTTAAGTTCTGACTAAGATTTAATTTTAATTCTGACTTCAGACACCCAGTCTCTTCCAAGCTGGAACCATTAATCTGTTGACATGACACAAGCTCTGTTGGATCTTACAGTAAGATTAGTGCCAATTGGAGGGGCGGCATGTTTTCACTGAAGTGACCACCGGACGTGGTGCCCAGGAAGTCACTGGAGTCATTGCCTTTCCAAGAGCCAACACAGCTAACTACCTTAAAACCTATCTCCAGTGTGTATGAAAAGTCAGTCTTTTATGAATGATGAGGGAGTACAGTGATGGATGAGAAGACTTTTCTGTAACTTTATGTAACTTTGTATACTATGGTCTGTTTCACAGTGCTAGTGTCAGATTAACCTCAAGGAGCAGAGAGGAAAGACTCAGCAAGGTAAGAAGATAAAGATCTTAACCCTAAATCTGACCTGAATTAATTTTTTTACCTTAAACAATCCTTAGATTTAATGGATAGAGCCATGATTACAAATTGGTACAATCCATTATATAGTATCCAAGCATAAAGACTGAAGACTGAGGACACAAAATGTAATACTTGACTAAAAGTTTTGACAAAGAGTTTCTTTCACATTTTCAGATGACATATTGTTCTTTCTTCTTCTATATAAATTTTATGAATTCACCAGACAGAAGTACTGGCACTAATCTAGCTCAGTTCACAGGAACATCTGACACTTTTATGAATGAATTGAAGGAGCTCTAACCGGCAAATAATCTCAGTTAAACAAAAAATAAAGTAAGAAGTATAAATACATTTGTAGATGACTGAGGCAGGTCAGTATAAAAGGGTGCTGCAATTACATCTGACATTCCACTAGAGGCCGACATTTTAGCCCCTAAATTTTATGAGTAACCGCACAGGGAATTCATTATCTAATTATTGCATTATTGGTGAAATGTTGAGAATTAAACATTCTTACATAGGTGCCATTGAGCTTTTATTTGTTTTTTAAAGAGCCGCACAGTACTAATTGGGATTGGAGTTTTTGTTGAGTGCTGTCTTTTTGAGAGAGTGGGGTGATCTGGATTTTAGTTTTGGGCCATTGTTAGTTTCTGTGTGCACTCACTCTTGGGACAGCTATGGTAAAGGAAAGGGTCTGTCACAATAAATATACTTCATATATAGTGTTATAGTATTTCCATTTTCCACTACAGACCTGAACAAAAAAATCCAACATTCAAGCACTATTATTAGTTTTATTACACCTATTATAATAATTAGCTTTGGTTTCTAAATCCAAAAGTAACTGAGAATATGTAACACTTATATATCATCACCAGGACTATTATTAAAGGATCCTGCAGTTTTAAATATATTTGTCTATGCTTTCTATATTTCATATATACATTATAATGTCATTTCAGTTACTTAGACTTATTTTTAATAATTGCAATTGCATTTGTAATTAAACCATAGAAACTTATCTAATTTCTCAATTTTATATTTGAAATATATATTATTCACGTACAAACCAAAGACTTACTACATCTCATTTTGAAGCAATCCTGGGTTGGAAAGGTGAGCTTTTAACAAAAATATAAAGAGAAAATAAATTAATGGGACGATAGATCACAATAGGTGAAAAACAAGTTTAGGAATTAAAACTTTAATATTATGGATATGGTAATGAATATCACATTTTAATTGTTCCAGGCACCCAATCGTGAAGAGGATAAACCTTCTCCATTTCAAAGAAAGTGAGTCACAATGTTTAACAAAATGCTTTGGACAGTAGGCTTTATGTTCCAGAAGATAAAAGTTCAATTTAGGTTTTAGTTGAGAAAATATGTTAAACAAAAATGTAGCCATGGATCAGTTAAAAGTACCTTCTCTGTCTGCAGTACATGGATCTTAAAAGCAGATACTTCCTTCATTTTTGCTCACTGTTTTTAATTATCCACATTATCAGTTGAGAAGGCTTTCAGCTTATAAAGGACTAAAATAGCAATAACATTGCCAATAAGAAATAAAAAAATACAATTTTAAAGAGTTAAATTGAATCCTTCAAAGAAAGAAGTATATTGTTAATGCTTTCTAAGTAGTATGACACACCCACGAATGTTAATTTGATAATTTCTCTAGATTGTAGCTAAACTCAAAACACTCATATTTGATTCATCCACTCTTCCATTTAGTTTTATTAATGCTTTGTCCTTAGAGAGGCGCAGTGAGAGCAAGCACACACTTTCAAGAAGCAAGTTAGAGACACCAAATATCCTGGAGTGCATTTGTTTGGAGTTTAGGAGGAAAATTGAGCATATGGAGAAAACCCTCATAGAAATGGAGCAAGCATGCAGACTCCACACAGATGAGGCCAGCTAAAAGTCCAGTATCCCAAAGCTGTGAAGAAGCACACTGCCAATGTTTGATTTCAAGACATCTTATACTGTATCATTTCAGTAACAGAACATTGAATATTGCATTACCAAACATTCTATTGTGCCATTGTTCAACGGTTAACAGTTAACAGTTGTTTAACAGTTAAGTGTTGATTTATATAATAATAATAATAATAATAATAATAATAATAATAATAATAATAATAATAATAATAATAGCTTACACTTATATAGCGCTTTTCTGGACACTCCACTAAAAGCGCTTTACAGGTAATAGGGACTCCCCTCCACCACTGTGCAGCATCCACCTGGATGATGCGACGGCAGCCATAGTGCGCCAGAACGCTCACCACACATCAGCTATCAGTGGGGAGGAGAGCAGAGTAATGTAGCCCATTCATAGAGGGGGATTATTAGGAGGCCATGATAAGTAAGGGCCAATGGGAAATTTGGCCAGGATGCCGGGGTTACACCCCTACTCTTTTCGAGGAACGCCCTGGGATTTTTAATGACCACAGAGAGTCAGGACCTCGGTTTTATGTCTCATACGAAGGATGGATATATAAATATCATTAAACAGGTATAAAACTTTTATAAGCAGGGCGCTTCTCGAAAACTTTTTACACCATGGTATGGGTGTAACCCCAGTGTCCTGGCCAAATTTCCCATTGGCCCTTACCAATCATAGCCTCCTAATAATCCCCCTCTATGAATGGGCTTCATTACTCTGCTCTCCTCCCCACTGATAGCTGATGTGTGGTGAGCGTTCTGGCGCACTATGGCTGCCGTCACATCATCCAGGTGGATGCTGCACATTGGTGGTGGTGGAGGGGAGTCCCCATTACCTGTAAAGCGCTTTGAGTGGAGTGTCCAGAAAAGCGCGATATATTGTAAGCAATTATTATTAATTATTAATATTATTATATTATAAAGTATTAATAAGCATCACAGGCCATAATAATGAGGTTATAAATAAAGGACAAATCTGGGATAGTCAGGTTAAGATGATCATTTTAATAAATAGGGATCTTAAAAAGATTAAATAAATGACTGAACTTACAGTTCTGAAATCTGGTTGTTGACACCTAGTAAGCAAACTGATAAAACATAATAGTGCTTCCCCCAATAGTAAAGACTCAGAGTAGATAAACCTAGATAACGTAGAAGACACAAACAACTGTTTATCTGCAACAACTAACTGACAAAATACACAGATTATTCTTTAGCAATACATGCAATAGGTGTGAGTACCTAGTTTGAGCCTTTAACAGAACCAAGAGTTAACAACCCAGGTTCACTGTGACTGACAGTTCCCAGCGGTGTCAAATTTAGCAATGAGACAAATTTAGCATAAGAAAAATAAGCAAAAAGGAATCACAGGATCATAAAGACAGAATTTACATTTTCAGTTTGAATTTGACTGACTAAGTCTGTGATTTAGTCCAGGGTACAATGAGCAAAGGACCAGCCTCAAATGACTGGAGCCTTTGGGAGGGAGTGTAAAAAGGGATGTATGATGGAGCCAGATTATTGAAAGCCTTGAAAGTCATTGACAAGATCTCATATTGAATATGTGACGTTATGGGCAACCAATATAGAGACCTGAGCATTCAAGTGATATGCTGCCATGGTCTGGTGTGAGTTAGCAGTTTAGCTGCAGAGTTTTGGACATATTACAGCTTGTTGAGAAGAGTGTTAGAGAGCCCATAGAGTAAAGAGTTGCAGAAATTAAGCTTTGATGTTATAAATGCATGGATCAGGTACCCAACACCGGACATTAATAGAAATTGCTAATGTGGGTAATATTTCTAAGGTGAAAAAAAGACGCCTTAATCAAATTTTTCACATGGAACTCAAAAGACAGATTTCAATAAACTGGCAAGGACAGAAGTCTAGACTGTAGAATATGGCATTCATGATGTTTTACTTCAACATTGGGAGTAGAGATGGAAGAGATGATCAAATGTTTTCTGATTTAATTAGCTGACCCCAGAAAAGTCCGTTCACCTCTGAGTTTGTGATTTTATTATACTATTCGAGCACAGGTTTAAATCTATTTGCAATACTACCTCTAATAAAACTTAACATCTCTCTGTCACGACCGCCAGGCAGTTAAGACCAACTCTTAAGCAATCTAATCAGCACCAACAGCGGGTGATTATTAACAAACGCCACTGCACGAGTTAACCCACCTGCATTCACTCCACCGTGCGGTACGCAGTGCTATTTATACCATCTTAACCTGCTTCCCGCTGCTCGGTATTGAGTCTACTCCTTGAGATCTCTACCTGGCGTTTTTCCCGTACCTCGTTTATTCTGGTTATTGGACTCCCCTTTTGCCTTTTCAACTTTGGACCTCGCCTCTCGCCTCGGACTGTTTGCCACCGGTGTACTCCCTGGATTACGACTTACCTTACGCCTTTGGACCACGACCTTGCCTCTCGTTTTGGATTGTTCGCCTTCCTCATCTACTACCCGTGCCTGCGTCTACACAGGATCCTTTTATCTTCCCACCAGGGATTCCTAACACTCTCCTTTGTATGTATTGAGTGGTATTCAAAAAGCTCAGTTGTCATTCAATTGTTATTCAATAATCCTTAGTGACACTTGACAATATTGATAATTAATTGCGTTTTGTGTGTGCAACTGTCATCCAAGAGGACTCTAAAAAGTCCTTAACAAAGTACTTAACAAATTAAATAAAGCATTTAGTTCCCCTCCGATTACAAATAGTTCTATTGTATCTTTAAAAGCCACATATTTGGGACTGTGAGTTAATATCTCACCCAAAGGGTAGCACATCCAACTGCACTGTATCTTCTATCATCACACTGGACTTTGGCTTGGAAATTCTTGTTGAGGGGGATATGTGTCACCTACTGGCCCAGCCACACCTTTGACAGGAGCAAAATGATTTACCTTAGAGTTCTCCTATCATAGTGCTGAGCAGACCCTACCTTGTTCATCTTCTGAGAAAATTAGGCTACAAGGTACAGTAGTAACAATGCTGCCTGTACCAATAACAGTTTCTAAAAACTTCTCCATAAAGATTAATATCTGTCTCAAAATCTGTAATAGGTAGGTAGGTCCCTTTTCAGGCCATAAAGGCCCATGGGGAATAGGGGGCAAGTCACCATTTTTCTTGACTATCCAATACTGGAAGTGAAGGTGATGTGGTCGGCATTCATCCTCCGGCCAGGATTAAGCCCCGGTACTCAATTGGAAAGCAGGCTGAGTGGACCTGAGAGCCATCTAGAAGGAATTAGAGCAAGCTACATCGCTTGCCCCTACCTGGGATGGAACCTGGGACCTTACGGTCAGAAACTAGATGCCTTTGCTATCTGATTTACCACTGCTCCAAAAATCTATAATGCTCTATTAATATTTTAATTAATTGTTAACCATATATTGTTTTACAAGTATAAACGGCCATGTACTGTAGTCTGATCTTGTTAGATCTCAGATTATAAGCAAGGCTGGACCTGATCAGTACTAGGATGTGACATATTCAATAGAAAATCAATCAGTTGGTGCTACGAGCGGTGTTGGTGGTCTAGTAGGTGGCACTCTTCCTTCTGGACCAGAATTTTCTGAAACCAGTGGCTCTATATGGTTGGGGACACTGTGCTATAGGAGGTCTTTCACTCTTTCATTTTAGATGTTAAACCAAGGTCCTGACTAGATGGTCATTCCACATCACTTTTTTCCCAAAGAATAGGAAGTGTCCTGGGTAAATTCCTCTCAGGGCTTATACAATCTGGTCTTTATAAGTGTTCCCTCTTCATTCAGTTGGTGAAGTAATTACAAATTTCTCTACCTGATTTGTTAAGTCCTGGAGCTTCTATCACAGATTGGCTACTGTGTATCACCCAGGCAGGTCCTGTTTCAGTGTGGGAAGAAGTGGTTTCCTTCCTACAGTATAGGTAAAGTGATATGAGATCCTTTGGGAAGAAACTTGCAATAAAGATGCAAGCAATTCTGTTTATCATAAAATGTTACTCAGATTTATATTAAGAAAAACAAAGTGGGGGTGTATTGAGCAAATATTAAGCGGAAGTGCTGAACTGTGTTTTCTGACTTTGTGGTCTGGCAATTCCTTCAGCTCGCGGCAAAGAATCTCATCTCGCACAATCGAGGAGAAACTGGAGAAGCTAGCTTTGGCTGCACAGGTACAGTAGGTGAACAGATATTATCCACAGGTTTCCTCTGCTACTTTAAATTAATCAAATTTTTATGATTTTTTGCCATTTCTTGGTATTCTGTTTTTCCATTGACAGAAATCAGAGACCATTAAGTCCCCCAGTGCAACTCAGAAAGACTTCTTCTTGCTGGTACATGAAGTTGCAAGGAAAAGAGGGGTGTTTGAAAAGGATGGAGCTACTGTGGAAGGCAGTTCTAGCAATTCAAAACAGGTATAGATGTTTGAATATTACTGCTAATAGTTCTTGCTGATTCTCCTATTGTGACCAATAAATTATAATGATAATATAATGATATCATGATAATGATCATATTGCTGATTACAATAACAAATGTTATTATAACAAAAGTTATAGAAATCCGGGAGGAAGGTTAGCACTGTTCCACTCACCTCTATGAACTGTATGTCTTAAATCAGGACTTTCTGTATCTCTCTCTTACTTCTCCCCCCTCCCCATATACACCCCCACAGCAATTCCATGTTTTAATCCTCACAATAAAGGGGTGGTGTGGACAGCCCTTATGGCAAGACTCCTATTTTCTTAGCTAGGTGAGTTATGATAAATATATTCTGCATGATTCGTACTTGCCGTTTGGTTTAGAGGTGTGAGTAGGCCCAGATGGCTGCAGCTGTAGCTGTCACTCAAACTAAGTCCCGGGTATGGGAGATGTTTGGAGGGACCACGGAAGATGACTATGGGATAGCCTCAAAGATGTTTTGGCAACCACTGGATGACTCAGGAGAGGAAGGCAGAATGTTGCTCGGGCAGGGCAGGGAAAAGTCAACCTTGACTTGGGATGTTGATGAGACATCGAAGGAGCACTTTGAGGAACTCCTAAATCCAGTGGATACAGATGCAGCCATTCAAATGTGCGGTACAGACACGTACCGCAGGTAAGATGACACGGGGTACCGCGGTGCGTGATTGGTTGACCGACAGGGGCACTCGTGATCCGTTGGTCTGTCGTAGAAAGACTTACTGTAAACGTCTTTACTGTGCCCGTTGTAGATATTGAATTTTACCACTGAAGGGAAATCTTAGTAGCTGAGCATAAAAAGAATAGGAGCATACTGTAACGCGTGTGAAGGCCATAAACGATATTAATTTTGGAACGTAAACATACAGTATATAGCTGGTCTCGGTACTTTAAAGAAAAAATACACACCAGTATTCCATTTCTCCCTAAACATTGTAAGCTTCGAAGTCTTTAACTAACGTGATACCGGAGTCAACAAGCATACTTTTAGAATTTGATTAAAAGGGAATATAATATGGAATCGTTGTAAGGTTTTTACTTCTTAAACTTTTTAAAATACACGTTTTGAATAGAAAGAAATCCTCTTCCTGGTACAGTATGTATAGCAAACCAGCACGTCTTTTTTCTCCAATCAGAGGGGTGTCAGATGGTGTCAGCCAATCACCATTCCAGAAAAGGAGCATAAAGCTTCTGATGGTCATAAACGATATTCATTTAGGAGCAGCATCAGTATTCCATTTCTCCCTAAACATTGTAAGCTTCGAAGTCTTTAACTAACGTGATACCGGAGTCAACAAGCATACTTTTAGAATTTGATTAAAAGGGAATATAATATGGAATCGCGTATCTCAAGAATTTAATAACGGTATGATTAAATCCGTGTACTGCAGCAGGGCTGTGTAGGGCTGTTTCGCCTGCCTGTTCATGCGAGCTGTCTTGTAGCCTACTGTTCTAGGTGCGTGACTACCAACTGGCAGGTTGTGTGTTCAAATCCAGCTGGTGCTGGACTTTTCATTTTTATTTATTTATTTTTTAATCGCGTAACATAAACATATTACCGTATGCAAACTGTACTGTATACAGTATGTATATGTATATTTAATGTCTTAACTGTGCCCGTTTAATTGAATTTAAAAAAGTTATTTAAAACACGAACATTAAGCTGTTTACATCTTCCGCCTGAGAACAGTCACCCGTTGCTACCCAACGCAGAATGGTGATTGGCTGACACCATCTGACACCCCTCTGATTGGAGAAAAAAGACGTGCTGGTTTGCTATACATACTGTACCAGGAAGAGGATTTCTTTCTATTCAAAACGTGTATTTTAAAAGTTTAAGAAGTAAAAACCTTACAGCGTACACAGATTTCTAAACTGATCAGGATCGTTATCTTTGTCTTATGCATAATAATGTTCACCGCTCTGTCCAGCAAATTAATAATAAACTTTATTTTATATAGCGTTTTAAACTAATAAGTAATTAGATTGCTCATAAACCTAATCACTTGCTTTTTCTTTTTATTTAGGCTCAGATTTCAACTATAGATCGTATTATTAATAACCATAATAACAACCAACCAACAAAAACAACCATATAAACATAATACCAACCAAAAACATAGATAACAACCACAATACAAAATCAAATAATCAAACCATTTTACTCTCGCAAAGTCCTCCAATTATCATAATCCCGCCCCTTATGCAAAACCAAACCTTCCTCCCATCCCAGTTTATCCTGTTTATCATAAACAAAATCCACCTCAATTTTCAACATAAAGCATTACACAAAATCAATACCTCAACACTCCATACTCAACAACGATAATTCACAAACAGCCAGAACATGTAACTACACATTCCCAAACAGACCTAATTTCCATAGCCCCGCCCCTTATGCAAAACCAACATCCCTCCCCTGTTCTCTCTCTCCCCTGGCGGGGGATAAATAAACATAAACGTTAGATTAAATTTATTATATTTATAATAAAATAAATTTATTATTTATTAATACGGGATAAATAAATAAACAACGGGTTTAGAAATGAGTTATTTCAAGATGAAAAAGAAAACATACACGAAACATGGTTTCATTACGACCAGAATCGGTCTTGAGATATTTTTAACTTGATTTACAGTATTTGAGAGGTATGTCTTAACACCGATACTACAGTGCTTAAGTACTGCTCACGTATATGTTTCTAGGTTTATATTATGCATTTCATACGGTCAAATTACTTTTGAGCAACTAATAAGAAGCGCGAAACGGTATGCGTTTTACTTTCGTTTTGTGCTGGGACCCGTGGATTGATTAGAGATATCAAGTACATACAAGTCATTTTTTAAATGTTGTAGTTCGTCTTGAAAAAATGTTACGAATACATCATCTATCAACAATCACACAGGTTCTGTTTCCATATTGCGGATTTTGGTTAGGTATTATCAAATTCAGTGGCGCTGTTAGTTTACTGAGTCCCATGTCACATGGTCTGTGATTGAAACCTGTAAAACCGGTTTAATTCGTCACAGCCAGCACTCTTCAGGTGTGAGGGTCTTCTGCTCAGAATGAAACGCTAAAATGTTTGTGTGTATTCTAATGGTAGTGGGGGCAGGGTGTGTGGGAACAGGTTTGGTTGAAATTGCATTGGAGATCTATGTTCTTCACACCTGAAACATTTTCTCTGAAAGCATTTTCTTCGCAGTTTAACCGATCTTGTTACAGCATGTTACAGTTTACTATTATTAACCATATTAATTTTAAGTGCTTAATGTAAAATCTTGTAAAAATATATTTTCATTGTTCAAATATACATTAAGTCTGACTATCATATAATTAGTTAAATACAAAACTAAAGAAAAAATAGGGTTAAATATAATTCAAAATATTTTGCTAACAATGTTAACTGTTTATGAATAATAAAATGTATTAACTAAGGAGTAGGACGGCACAGTTGTTAGTATGTTTTTTGTTTTGTTTCTTTTTCATAAATACAACAGTAGTACCTGATGTCTCAGTGGCTTTCAAAATTAAATTATGCAATAAATAACCACATGTAAGACTCTGATGCTTAAAATGTTTAGGGAGAAAGTGGAATACTGGTGTGTATTTTTTCTTTAAACTACCAATACCAGCCATATACAGTCTGTAACGTAGGGATTTCTATATGTCTTTATTTAGTGGTTACATTAGTGACAAAGGCTAAACTTTTAGCTTCAGTAACGTGTACATATCTCCCCTTTTTATAAAACGACATGGTTGAAAACTGTTCCAGAGCCACTGTTGTTTCACCAGTGAAAAGTACATCATGAAATGCCTCTCCCTGTTCAATCCACTGGAAAAAAGAAAAGGAGCATAAAGCTTCTGATGGTCATAAACGATATTCATTTAGGAGCAGCATCAGAGGTATGTTTTTAACTGCACTGCATTGGAGAGAATACCATAGTGTGTTTTTTTTTTTACTCCCTGGCGGAAACTGGCTTCCAGAAGAATCAGTATGGCTCAGAGATTAAATAAAACTTCACTCGCACCAAACAAATGTATATTTCTAAATATCACAACATGATCGAATTTAAGTCATTTTAATAACAATGAATAGTCACCTATGCGTTACAATATAAACATTTATATTGATTTAAATCGCGTTTAAATCACCTTTATTTAAAACCCATAAATAAAGCTGATACTGTTTAGACTTTCAATTATTTAAAACTGTATTAAAGCAGCACGATACACAATGCAACGTAAATCGCTATTTTTGTCTTCTGTGTAATAATGTTCACCTCTCTGTCCAGCAAATTTACAATAGTAATAATAATGAAATTTATTGTATATGGCGCCTTTAAAGGTGGCTCCTCAAAGGTTAAAAACAGGTTAAAAACAATACTGTTAGGCTGGGAAAACGATTTTTTTTTAAGAAATACAAAATGAGATATAATGATATGTTCCGGCTTAGACATTAACGAAGAGCATAACGCGTGTACTGTATACACTGCAAGTACAACCCCCCTCTCTGCAGGAGTGCTGGCTGTGACGAATTGAACCGGTTTCACGGGTATTTTCAAAGTAGGAGGCGAGATTTCCAGCGAAAGACACCTCCCCCCCCTCAAAAACCCAGTAAGTACAGTACTTACTAGTTAAAGGCTAGGCTCCCGACTACGGCGAAAGGAACCCTTCTTTCATTAGAAGACAATGAACATATTTTAGCCCTGAATAAATTAATAGCAAACATGGTTTACATAAAAGACATTTTTCCAAGAAAGTTTAGCCTTTGTCACTAATGAAACCACTAAATAAAGACATAAATATAAAAATCTTAAGATTTTTAAAAGACATGACTTTGCTAAAATTTATTTGAAAATAAAAACAATTACAACCGCCAGGGGAGAGAGAGAACAGGGGAGGGATGTTGGTTTTGCATAAGGGGCAGGGCTATGGAAATTAGGTCTGTTTGGGAATGTGAAGTTACATGTTCTGGCTGTTTGTGAATTATCGTTGTTGAGTATGGAGTGTTGAGGTATTGATTTTGTGTAATGCTTTATGTTGAAAATTGAGGTGGATTTTGTTTATGATAAACAGGATAAACTGGGATGGGAGGAAGCTTTGGTTTTGCATAAGGGGCGGGATTATGATAATTGGAGGACTTTGCGAGAGTAAAATGATTTGATTATTTGATTTTGTATTGTGGTTGTTATCTATGTTTTTGGTTGGTATTATGTTTATATGGTTGTTTTTGTTGGTTGGTTGTTATTATGGTTATTAATAATACGATCTATAGTTGAAATCTGAGCCTAAATAAAAAGAAAAAGCAAGTGATTAGGTTTATGAGCAATCTAATTACTTATTCGTTTAAAACGCTATATAAAATAAAGTTTATTATTAATTTGCTGGACAGAGCGGTGAACATTATTATGCATAAGACAAAGATAACGATCCTGATCAGTTTAGAAATCTGTGTACGCTGTAAGGTTTTTACTTCTTAAACTTTTAAAATACACGTTTTGAATAGAAAGAAATCCTCTTCCTGGTACAGTATGTATAGCAAACCAGCACGTCTTTTTTCTCCAATCAGAGGGGTGTCAGATGGTGTCAGCCAATCACCATTCTGCGTTGGGTAGCAACGGGTGACTGTTCTCAGGCGGAAGATGTAAACAGCTTAATGTTCGTGTTTTAAATAACTTTTTTAAATTCAATTAAACGGGCACAGTTAAGACATTAAATATACATATACATACTGTATACAGTACAGTTTGCATACGGTAATATGTTTATGTTACGCGATTAAAAAATAAATAAATAAAAATGAAAAGTCCAGCACCAGCTGGATTTGAACACACAACCTGCCAGTTGGTAGTCACGCACCTAGAACAGTAGGCTACAAGACAGCTCGCATGAACAGGCAGGCGAAACAGCCCTACACAGCCCTGCCGCAGTACACGGATTTAATCATACCGTTATTAAATTCTTGAGATACGCAATTCCATATTATATTCTCTTTTAATCAAATTCTAAAAGTATGCTTGTTGACTCCGGTATCACGTTACTTACAATGTTTAGGGAGAAATGGAATATCGGTGTGTATTTTTCCTTGTGATATTTTAAGCTCTAGTTGAATGATAGGTGTCGCATTTTAAATCATTTTCGTAGTTAGAAATTATGAAACGCCCTGTTAAAAGCAAGGAAGTTTTTATGCCCGTTGAAGTAAAACAAAATGCCTGACAAAGTATGGCTTGGACAGATTCCAAGTGCTTGTACAAATGTGCTTAAGAAATTATACTTTGAGTATACAGCTTGTCCAAAGTCATCCATTATTAATACTATTAGTAATATCTTCAGTAAAGGCTTTGATGCATAAATATTTCTGATAAAGGTAGGTTGTGTACTTTTGTCCAACTGAGCAATCTTGCTTTCATAAAATATACCAACATTTTAATGACTGATGATTAACATGCTGTAATACACAGTTCAAAATTAAAGGCTCAAATGCTGTACATGAGAGGTTAAGCTCCCCCTGGCGGTTTTACAAGGCGACGTCGGATAGTTAGTCACGTGACACACGTGAACATCGTGATACCGCGACACGCCCACCGGGGTATGCCGCGAAATACCTCACCCATTTTGACTGGCTGCATCTGTACATCCTCCATTCAGGAGGCAGTGCCAGAAGACTCTGGTGTGGCTGCGTCCTTTGTGACTGAGATAACTGCCACAGCCATAGATCTGTAGTGACAGGGCTGCAGGTGTGGATGAGATCTGGCCAAAAATGACCAAGCAGAAGCAAGAACTCAGTTTTACATATCATCTGAAGGACGGCAACTATACTTTTTTACAGTATAGTGTCTCCATCACTATACCAGGGCATTGGACTGTAGGTTGAGCTTTCCTTACAAGTTCTACTTAAACCTTTTCTAGCAGCAACCTTAACTTTCCCAGGAGGTCTCCCATTCAGGTACTGGCCAGGCTCACATCTGCTTAGTACGAGTAGGTTGTCAGATGTGAGCTGCAGGGTGATATAGCTGCTGGCTGCTGTATATCACTATATATCGTGTATTATCTCTATATAATTGCTACTGTATATCTATTTATAGATTATTTTTATCAGCCATATATCATCTATATATATAGCTGCCGAGTCACTGTTGCTCTGGATAGAGAGGAGCCAGTTGAGATTTGGGCAATCGATGAAGATGCCCCCCGGACACCACCTGTTAGAGGAATACCAGACAGATCCCACTGGGAGGAGAAGGGGGAGAACTAAGACACACTGGCCTTGGAGTGTCTGAAACTCCCACAGGAACTGCTCAGCCTGTTCCAGCAGGAGTTAGTGGTTAGAAAATGGATGGAAGGATATCTCACCTCTCTCTCTTTCATTTATTAGTGTCGTAACTAACCTAACTACGGAATAATAATTATGAATGACAATGTTAACGTATTGCATATAGAGAGGTATACAGCACTTCTTACAAAAATGTCCTACGAAGGAAATTCACTTTATTTTGTTTCAAGGTTTTTTAAGTTTTCTTGCAGAAAATCCCTTTGGAACATCACAGACAAAACCATGCAGTGCTTACTTCACCGGAAAAAAAATGAAATGGCAGGAAATCATAAATATGTTGACTTTTGAATAATCCAGAATGTCTGGTTTTCTTGCAGGATTGCTTTTTCATTAAGAATGATATATACTGAACAAAATAAAGTTTATGTACTTTGTCAATGTGCCTCTGAAGGTTTTGAAGTACAGTATATTACAGTCTTGTACAAGCACGTGTAAATAATGTGTGCAAGCTTCTGACACTCTTTAAAGTATGTTGTCATTTATGAATAGCTTTTTGGTATATATATTGTTTTAGTTTTTGTATTGTATTGCTGGGAATTTTGATTTTGGAAAGTTTTTTACTGGTTTTCAAATGTTTGTCATGTTTTGCGTCTATGTCTAAAAATATTTTGCAAGCCAGTGCAGATGTTTTTTTTATATATATAAACTAGACTGCAATATAATGGGATTTCTTTTTGGCATGAATGCAGCAGTGTGTTGTCTATGAATGTACTGTATATGTATATCCCTTCTTAGTGTAGTAATGATACCATCTGTTGCCATCTCCACATTCTGTTCATCATATTATCTTTCCCTTCATGCCACCATGGGTCTTGAAAAGAAATGGATTAATATGTTTGACTAAGGGCATATAACGTGAAACAGTTTTGTTTTATTTTCCAACAGAAACATCTCAGTTTCTCAACTGGAATATCAGAACGAATTAATCGCTGGGTCTCCAGGGCACAGAAATCTGAGCTTTCAGTAAGTGTCATCCTCATCCAGATGTATCCCTTTTCTGCTATAATTTGTACTGCTATCACTGCTAACTAGAGCTGCTCGTACTAAACTTATCTCAAAGGTTTCTTAAGTATGCTAAAAATCTGTCATCTCCTATCTGAAAATACAGCCTAACCACAAAATATGTGCTCCGGAAACCATAACGTTGGGATTATTGGGAATTTGCTGAAATAAGACTTAATATATCCAGCAATGCACCATGGATATTTTAATAATGTTTAAATTGATTGTGTTCCTGTTTCCAAAATACCATTGTCTGAATGCTAACTGTATATGATTTATGTTTTTACTTTCTTCTGCCCTTACCTGCATTATATCTCTGAGCAGCCTTGTGTAGTCTTCACAAGGGCACTCGTGTTGACAGTACAGGCTGAAAAGGAAGAGATGTATTGTGTTCTACTCCAGTCTCACACTGTATATTTTAAGATATTCAAAATTGATTTTGAAAAGACTAATTTTGTGAAAATATAAAGTGGCATTGAAATTGTATTTTCTGAAGTGTATCTGTTTGGCCCTTAATAAGCAGAAACACAAAAGATACATGTATTCATGTCAAATAATTAAATTAAATATTTAATGATTTCAAGGCCTAATAATATCCAGCTGAGCTACATCTTTATATTTTACACCCAAGTGCTTATTTAAATTGTCAGTTTCAATGTGCTTTCATATAATGTCTCATAGTTACTAAATATAGTATTTTAAGATGTAAATTTGATGGATGCTTAAATATTTTCTGCTTCTCCCTTGCTTTGCTGTTTGACTCGTGACTCAGGTGTGCAAGAGCGCATCTTCAAACACTTCAAACACTGAAACCTCTTGTAAAGAACATTTATTCTGACTATCAAAACATCATGCACAGAATATTTTTTAGCAACAACACATTTCTTGTACTGTGTCTGCATATCTTTATAAACAGATGAGGAAGTATTCTTGTCTGAAATGTTTTGAAAATGTTATTTTATATATCCTACTACAGTTTAGCGGTCACTGCTTTGAGGGAATAAGATGTATTGATGAGTTGGGGCAAACAGATACCTTGTATCTTTACTTTACTAGCATAGTGTTCTACAAAGCAGTGGGAGATACAGTATAATGTCTTAATGACAGGCAGTGCTCAATCTGTGACAATAGCAACAGTATCTCCTCCCCACTGATCTCCACACAGAGATCCACAGGAGATCCACAGGAGCCCCACAGTGCTGTGTGCTCAGTCCCTTACTCTACTCCGTCTTGACCCACTATTGTATGACTAGACACAGCTCCAATTCCATATTTAAACTCACTGACAGCTCCACCATTGTAGGTTTCATCACAAATAATGTTGATGATGGAGTACAGGAGAGAGTTTAAGGATCTGTTGGTATGGTGCCAGGACAACAACCTCGACGTCAACAAAACTTAGGAACTGGTTGGTTGTTGACTTTAGGAAGCAGCAAGGAGGCGAGACTCCTGTCTATATTAATGGGGCCGTCGTGAAGATGGTCAGAAGCTTCAAGTTTCTGGGCATTCACATCACCAACAGTCTGACCTGGTCCAATCACACAGATGAAGTAATCACAAGAAACCTCTTCTTTCTGAGGAGATTTGGTATGTCACCACAAACATATACCGAAAACAAATCCACAAACAAATTTCTACAGATATAAAAGAGAAAGCATTCTCACTTGTTGCATTAGTTTGGTATGACACTTGCTCAGCTCATGACCATATAAAACTACAGAAGTTACTGGAGACCAGGCCATCGCTGGTACAGAACTTCCCTCTGTTCACTACGTGCTGCCTCAGAATGGCAAATAATATAATCAAGGATCAAAACCTCCCTGGGAATGCAATTTTCTCTCTTCTTCCTTCTGGTAAAAGATTTAGGAGTTCAAAGAAAGCTTCTTTCCCACAGCCTGCCAAAGACTCATTAACTCCACCTCTTAAATCCTCTTACCCTCACATACAACCCATGTGTCTGAATGCTGCTGAAGATTACAGCTGCAACTGTATCTGTGTTCCTGTCCTCAACAATTTGTGATGTTATGTTTACATTATGTCTTCTTTTATGTCATTTATATTGTGAAGAAACATGCAAGTAAACATGCAAACACATTTCATTGTACTCATGTACATATGACAATAAACTTGAACATGAACTTGGTTTGTACTAGTTGTTGTAAAGGTATAAGGCTTGATCCCGGCAGTTGCCTACGAACCAGACTAGCATGGTGAAGCATACAGTAGCTTCATATGGTTGGAAGCCTTTTCTAAAAAGAAGTAAAATTAATTTAATTTCTTCTTTTCCATATCTGTTGTTCTCTCTTGCTAGATTCCTTTAAATATTAAATATTATTGAAATCATTAATATTTAGAGAAGTGTTGCTCTGCAGAAACATAACTGTCAAATTGATAAGGAAAAATTCACTGAAACACATAGGCATAATAATCTAGTTATACTGTAAGAGTGTGTGAAGCACTGTCTTTAAATTACTCTATGAGAAGAGGTTGGGAATATTTTTGCATGATCTGAGCTTTGTTTTCTTTTTTTGTTGTAATTTAAGATTGATGGGGCTAGAGGGCAGTGTTGCAATTTTACAGAGAAAGTTTTTACAGAAAGTGTCTCTTTCTCTGTAACTGCCTTTGTTTTGATATTGGAGTAGAAGTAGTCTCCTCTATTCTCATTTAATTAGTTTTTTTTACCATTTTTATTCTTTATCTGTTGCATATGATGATTACATTTTATATACTATATTCTAAAAACTTTTAGCTCTGAATGAAAAAGTAAAGCTATTTCGTTTGAGACATGAGGAGAATTAAAGGTTTCTTGCTCTGCTAATCTTCCTAGGATTTGAGGAACATAGACATCTCCAGTAAACGGCATACCTGGGAAAACAGAGCTGAGGAGCTGCCTCCTAAACCTTCAAAATAAGACAAAACCAAACAGTAGGAATGTCGCCTCTTACCAGCTTAGTATGTATTCCAGAAAATAATTTCGGGATCTGAGATGTTGGTTAACTATAGTATAAAAAACCAGGTCTTAAGACAAAGCACTTACTACATTAATTAAAAATAATAACACCCATAAAAAGAAAAAGTACAATGACATGTGTCAAAAAAAGGTATTAATAGCATTAAATGTACCAAGATAAATTCAAATATAACAACTGAAGCTAAAATAAATTATTATTTTTTCACTATTACAATAGCAAAAGAACAGAGAATGAAGTTAACTGTCTCAGAGATAATGGGAAGTTTTTAGAAAATGAAAATGAAATGGTTACAGTTTCAAACAAATATTTCACTGTACTTACTGAGGAAAAAATTGACATGCCTCAGGTTGTGTTCAAAGTCTTACTGGTACTAAAACAAGTATATTGTACCAAAGGTTCACATGCTATATGCTACATGCTCTGACATGTGGTCAAAAATCCAATTTGGGTGATATGAAACAATTTTCAAGTCTACATTTTAAACAAAAAATGCTTAACCTTGTTTTCTTGCTTTGCTAATGAGTTACAGTTTTTTAACATTTAAACATTTTTGTGAACTAATAAGACCTGTTCTTTAAAATGAATAGGTCAGCCCTGAAACCAGTCTTCACAGGATAAATCTCCTTTGATTTATATCTTTAATTCAGGTTTTCATTATGTTACCTGTCAACAATGAAGTCAGTGAAAATGTTACCTTGGCAACAGTATAGATTTAGTTAGTTTACAGGAGGAAACTTGTTATCGGCTTCTACAGCTGTATGGGCAAGTGAGCGAAACAATAAATAAAAGTGAGAGAGTTGACAGCTACAAAAATGCTGGCTTGAATTACCCATTTCAAATGAATATACCTGAGTTGGGGGAAACTCGGTTTTGATAACAATGTCCTCAGGCAGTATAGTAGAGGCATTACACTGGTAATGGGTCTCAGATCTATTTATGGACAATCTTTTATTCTTTTTTGTGCTAGAATATTTACCCTTGGCACTGCCTCTGGTTCACAATGTGCTATCCTGAGTAAGTTAAGTTCCTTGTGCACTGCCCCTTGGATACGACACACATCCAAAGCCCTATTGAAAGATTTATGCATGGTTTATCACCTAATTCCATCAGTCAGTTTATTTTTTATCTTCAAATAGGAATCTTTAGATTAAGGGTTTTGTTAATGGCCTTTTATAAATCATTATTCTATCCTCTTTCCTTTTAAAAGAATAACCTTTTCTGGCGAGTACCTGATCATGTTTAAGTCTGTATATACAGTACATGTACTTATTATAGCATAGTAGTTATGATTACTACTATCACTGCTACTATTATTGAATGTTCCAAACAATTGTAAACAATGACAAAGTGCTTTTGAGGCTGAGAAAAGGAGCCATTTCATTATTAAACGCACAATAGTGATAGTATGGAAATAGGTACTGTGACACTGTGGCAAAAATTCACTTTTTACCATGTTATCGCTGTTCACCACCAGAGGATCTTGACATTCTGACAGCTGCGTGGGAATGCAGTTCCTTATTGAACAACATGGTTGTCCCTAATTGGGTATCCTATATTAAATGCTTATGTGGCTGTTGTGGCGTTCATCACAGAACCACGCCGAAGGCCTTATCGCTAACTCATTCTCAGTAAAGGGAATATTTCTCCTTGTTTCTAGCTGGTCTCTGTTCTCTCTATTAGCTCTTGCTTACTTTCCACGGATCGATTCCACACAAAAGGGAGTAAAGGAAGTGTACGCCGGTGGTTAAAAGCGTGGTCAGACTTCACGCATTATCCCACTACCCAGCCATATTGTTGGAACTGATACCCTGGCTTCTTTCAAATTTCTAACTTAATTGGTTACACTAGTTAGATTAGACTAGGTTATATAGGCCAAATTGTCAGATCTTGTTTGTAATTGTTCTCATTACAAACAAGATATTACTTATCTCAGTACATATACTACTTTGTATCTGCTATACTGTATATAAATCTGTAGTCTATTTGAGTGTTTTGAAGTAATCAATGTTTTAATTCTGGTATTTTTAAGCAGTTAAAAAATTAAAACACTTGACAAAAACAACACCCATTTTGTATTAAAGAATGTGCAGAAATACGATGCTATTAAAACATTGATAAATGATGATCTACTGAATTATTTTCATTTTATTTATGTATCCTTTATTCAAGAAGATTTGAATACAATTGTGACAATTTGAAACATAATACCATGCATATTACTAATATTATAATGATAATAAATTACTAAGGAATATATATTATGATAATATAATGGGTGCAGTGCTGGGACCCTGGATTTAATTCTGCACCTGGGGTGATGTCTGCGTGGAGTGTGTATGTTCTTCCCACGTTTGTGTGGGTTTCCTACAGGTGCTCCGGTTTCCTCCCACAGTCTAGAGACATACTGGTAGGTTAATTGGCTGCTATAAAGGTTGGCCCTGGTTTGAGTGTGTGTTTATGTCTGTGATTGCCGTGCAATGCATCCAGGTTGCACCCATTGTTTGCTGGGATATTTTTAGCTCTCCTGTGATATAGAATGATATAAGAGTATTATTATGAAAACTAGCACAGCAGATGAAGAGCAAGATAGGACTAAATAAAAAAATCCTAATTGTGGTTTAAGAAATCACAGTATAGCCACCAAATTGTAGATATAAGAATTACAAAAATTAGACAAGCTTTAAAAAGATGTAGAATTGTTAGTAGTATTGGTTGTTTTTACTGATGCTTTTGTCCAAAACCACTTACAGAGGATATCCATATTACTAAAATATATGCATGCATATTTTAGTACCAGTGAACATACTGTAGTTGATTGTGCTTTGGTCAAGGGTAATAGTAAGCAATAGTATTCCCATCTGGGATTTACTGTAAAACCATGACTCTTCCTTCAGGAGGTCTAACTATTGCTCCACTTTATAGTTGTCTGCAAGTGGCTGGTTACACTATAGGAGTGAAGTAAGGGGAAGGAAATGGCTTGCAGTGGATAAGAAGAGGGGACAATAACATGCAGAAGACAAATATAAGATTAGAGAAGTAGAAGTAGAAGACCAGAGGTGAGAAGGACCAGAGTGGTAGAGCACACAATAGGTAAGAGCAAGGAACTTGAATTGGATGGGAGCAGAGAGGGAACCAATAGAAGTCTGAAGCAGAGTACTTGTATAGGAGAAACAAGGCCCAGAATGCCCACATTTACAGACACATATTTAGCAGAAAACATATAAAGGGATATTTACTTCTTGAAAGCCAAAAAAATGTCTAAATTCTAGATTCTTTTTCTTTTTATGTTTTCCAGATGATTTTTTTACAGGAAGCCTGAAGAAAAAGAAAACACTCATACATGCAGTCTCTAAACAAATGTTTGTGTAGGTAATGCTTAATAAGATTTTAATATGTGATCATTTTATTGCTCAGTAGTAAAAAAAAAAGTTGTAATGCAACTGACTGTATAAATTCTGTTAGGTCAAATTAACAATTCAGAAAATGACATATTGCATTCTATATTTCTATATTTCTGAGTATCAAATGTACTGTTATCGCAGAATAATTAAAACTAGACACCTTTACAATTTAGAATCACCAGAACTTTCAAAAGTACCTACTGTTAGCTTTTTTCCTCCCAAAATGGAAAACATCATATCTTTACAACTGTGTAAATGTCATTTTAAAAATAAAAGTCATTTTTCTTCATGTACTGTATGTATGGCTCTTTTTGTGTACAGTGTATCTTTAACAAATGTATCTGGGTTTCTCTAGTATTTATCAACCACAATGTATAATCTACAATTGGAACTTTTGGTAATTTAGTACAGGAGAAATATTACCTTTGTAGGAAAACCGGCTCAGGGACGCCAAATATGTAATTTAGTGGCTCTCTGAAGGCACCAGTTCTGTAGGGTTTGGGCATTTACTGAGACAATTATTAATTGTAGCAGTAAATCACAAAGTTGATTCTTTTGATGGCTTTAGAATCCAACCATGCGACATAACTCAAACAACGCGCACACACAGGTACTAATACACAAGGATACATTTATTAATACATAGAATATGCATGTAAAACTAACAGATCTTATCGAGAGGGTTATCAGAATACAAAAGATATATATTCAATCAGTTACAAAGTGTTACACATATCAAGAGGACATACGTTCAGTATATCATTCATTAAGACCGTTTCGTAAATGAACTTGGTTATAACTTCTACATTAGATACTCAAAACAAGTACATAACTCTTAGGAATTAAATTGATATCAACTGGTTGGGATAACAATTGAATTCTCGAGCTGTAATGCATTGAAGTTGAATACTCATCCAATCTCTGGGGATTCAGATCTCCTGCGGACACAAAGAAACAGTTGCAGGCTGTTGCTGTCCAATCCGCGCTCTCTGGCTCGGTGCCAGGCTGTGCTGTGCGGCTTGCGACGGTGCGCTGCTGATGCTCACTGTTGGCTTTAACTAGCAAAGTTTGTGCACAGGAGAAAAGATGACTGTGGGTCCCAGCAAGTCAGGAAGAGGACCGGTTCGTTCCTGATGAAGAGCTAGTTCTGAATAGTGATTCAGCTGTCAACAGTTCCGACCTGTTCACGAGGCCTGCTGCTGGTTACTCTCTGGCAACCTCCACTCTAGACTCTTAGAACAAAGGAAGGTTCTGGCACTCGGACACACTAGCCGTTCCGTGGTTGTCCGGGCTGAGTCTCAGGATGGTCAGGAGGCGCTCTGCGAGAATGTCCTGCCCTTGGGAGCCTTCTGCTCCTGGGCCGTCCTGCCCTGGAATTCTCCTTTGAATTCCCTTTAGAACAGTCCACAGAATCCTCTCCAGAATCTTACTGAATCTCTCTGAATCTTACTGAATCTCTCTGTTGCCTGTTTTTACCTGGAGGAACTTCAGCTCATTGATTGGCTGAAAGTTCCATGGGCATCAGAGTCCAACGTGGGTTACTCGGCCCTACCAGTCCCTGATTGGTTGATCAAGGTGAGATATGAGTCATTTACTCCTGACACTTAGTAATGCAGTCCAGATGTCCATCTGGCACTCCCTAGACAAATAGGCGCCAATGGATGACCATTGATCATGATAGCCAGGCTTAGCTAAGTGCATCCCCCTTTGGGAGCTGTCCTTGGACCTTAAATCACCTTGCATGAATGGTTTCTCTGTGGCTGCACCACAGAGATGAACGGAGAAATGGGGCCTCATTTGGGAAGGCTCAGAACACTTAATTATTTCTTATTATTAAGCCTCACCGCTACATATCCCCCCTTTTTGAAGGTCACGAGGTCCCGAGGCATTGTTGCCTTCAAAACAAAACAGAGTTAAGTGATGTCCCTTGCCATTAGAACATTAACCTTAAATGTCCACATTACTCCTCGAGAATTCATACCGGAACCAGCATTGGATACAAACAGGATGAATAACATCTGGAGTATGTATAAACACGGTAGGAGACATTATCTAAGTCTAGGAATTACACATCAGGAAGTTCACTGTCAATATCTGATACCTCTGTGGTAGATATTTGGGGAGAAGTCACTTCCTTTCTTTTGACATGCTACCTTTGACTCATTCGTGCTACCCGGAGTACATCTTGATGTGAGAGTACATCATTCAGAGTACACTGTCAGTCATGATCCAGCTACCCGGCAGCAGTGTTACAATAACACCAGTTCCTGTTCCCAGCCCCCCGATAAACCACAACATGTGTTGGGTATCTGCTAGGGTGGTTTGGAGGTTTGTTCCATTAAAGCAAACTAACTCCCTGTACCTCTTCAGGGCTTACTGTTTCTTGGATTTCTATCCAATTCAATAGTGTGGCACCTGAAGGCATCCACAACCTCAAGTTCGGTCTTATATTGTCTGGTTCCAGACCATACAGTGTTAAGTCCAAGCTGTACTATGGCCTCCTCGGGAACTTACAGGAAAACTGTTTTGATTAGGTAGCTGCATTGCGGTAGCTGTATCATGCCCGTCACAAGTCATAGTGTCAGTTAAATGTGGTGTGCTGACCAGCCATTTACTTCCCACCTGCTCTTCATGGGGTTCATTAACCTCCCTCTGTCCATTAGTAGCTTTACACCCTTCATTGGTGAATCGTTTAGACACAGCCAATGGATAGCTTTGGTAGCCATACCCATCTCAAGATTTGGAACCGAATTCAATCTTGGATTGCCTTCTGGGTGAGCTATGAGCGATGGGGTTAATGTCACATACTCCTCTACTGAGAAGAGTGGAATCAAGTGGGTTGGGAATTGTGCCATGGTTAGACTGGCTACAGTGGCACTAAACTCCCTTAACAGGTCTTGTGTCAACATTCTGGCCTGTTGCACACAAGCATAAACCCACTGTATAACACCAACAATCATGTCCACTGGTTGGGGAATAAGGTTTAACCCTGTTGCATAGGAAGTTGCCTGTAGGGTTTTCCCTAAGCTTTCCAACTTTTGCTGCTGTCGATACAGTCTGTCACTACCCTCTGGCCTCTCTGACACCTGCCTTCTTGGGGCAGTCAGGGTGAGAGTGCCAGTAGCACACAAACCTACCAGAAAAAGCAAACGTGCAACAGTGGCGGCAGCAATCAGTCCTCCCAAAAGTCTTTTCGGGTGGCTGATCCCAGTCATCTCCTTCTGGGTGACTGTTGCCTTTCTAAGCTGGCGCAGCATGTACATGGTGTCTTCCTCAGTATGCCATGTGGCATCTTGGGCACCAACCTCCTGGAAATCTGGGGAGATCTGACGCAGCTGCTGATGCTGCTCCTCCTTTTCCAGGGCATCTGCTTTTTCAATTTGTTCATGCCTGTGCTCTAGGAACCCTGCAGGGGGTGGTGCAGCGGTGGAGCATGCCTGACCCTCGGCTGAGTGGTCATCTGGAGCACCTGAGTGATCTGGGATTGTTACCCCATTCTCACTGTTCAGGTCCACCCTGCACACTTCCTGATTGAGGAATCCCTCTTTCGGCATGTTTACAATCGTTCGCTGGGCGTGGGTGTAGGACACCTGCTCGCTCCCCCCTTCCCTCGCTAGGGGTTCAGGGAGCTGCCCCAGCAGTGGGATAGCTAGTTCACTGTCTTTGAACTTACTATCACCCACCAGGCCCATGTCAGTGCAGGCAGGGATTCTGACATCCCTCTTTGCGATGTCCTGCACTGGCAGGCGGGTGACTTGACCATCCAGCTCCAGTCTGGCTGAACCACTGTTGGTCAGACTCAGACTGACAGACTGAGCTGGTGGCTGTGAGAAAACGGCTTTCATTCCCTGTCCCTTCTGGGGGACTGGGTGTGTTGGCAACCCTGCCGTTGAGGCAGGAACAATCAGGTCAGTCTCACTCACTACCTGGTAGTTGTGAGAAATAATGTTACCTGACTGCAGGTTCCCTGGGTCACAGCAGAGGGAATCGGCATCTGGGATCAGGTGTGTCCACAGCGCAGTAGTCTCAGCATCCAGCTGGACCTCCTGTCTAACCTGTGAATGCTGCACCAGGGGCACCTGGCGGTGGCCCTGTGACAGCTGCTCAAGCAGATCCTCACTAATAGAGGACCTCTCAGGGCTAAGGGTGAGGGCTACATCACTAACCTGCTCTCCTGCCATCTGGATCCCTTCCACCACTGCAGGGTGGTGTTCCTGACCCCCCTTGGGTGCCAGGGTGCACAGGGAAAGCTCCTTTTCATCGCCAGGTGGGGAGATCTGCTCCTCTTTAGGGATGTAAAAGGTGTGTGCTTTACCTGGTGGATCAGGCGGCTGCTTGGAGCACCGCTCCTGTGGCAGTCCCTGTCCTAATAAAGCTTGTTCAAGCCTGGCCAGGCGGGCGGCTACTGAATGCTTTTGTTCAGCTTTATCTAGCCCTTTCCCTCCCCCGGTGTTCTCATGGCACTTAGGACGCTGGGTGCGGTCCTGTGTGAGTGCTTTGGAACGGGGCTTAGCCAGCTCAGGAGCCTGTGCTCCTTCGAGCAGGGGGGAATTAACCCTGCTGGCTCTGACGGCGAACACAGTCACTTTAGCAGGTTTTTGCTCAGAGCGACTTTGGACATCATACTCCCAGGCTTTCTGCACGAATCTCTTAATATCAGTCATTTTCATGGCCTGTGCATCTGTATGCATTAAGATCATATTTCTGACTGATGGGTGGAGATTCGCAATGAATAAACCCTTGAAATGTGTGTTCTCTTCGCAACCCTCATCATTTCGCCCTGCAAAATAAGTTCGTCTAAGTCTCTCGTAATATTCGCGAGGGGACTCTGCTCTCTCGTGCTTAATGTTAAGGGCGGCGGCTATCGCGGCAGTCGGGTCAATAAACGCACTGTATTCGTCGATAAGTGCATGACAAAGCTGCTCAAAGTCATTACAGACTTCTTTCATCTGCCTAGCCATCCACTCATGTACAGCTCTGCTGGTAGTTTTCCTGACCAGAAACACTTTCTCCTGTTCTGTGGCGTTTGGCAGGTACTGCAGGTTATACCTGAGGTCTTGAATATAACTCTCGATATTATTCTCTGACACTGCGGGGTCAAATCTCTCTATGTCCTTCGCTAGCTCTCTCAGAGAATGGAGATTTATCCTTCTAGCTTCTCCGCTGACGGAGATATGGAAGAGATCGTGGTCAGACCTGTCGCTGCTAGAGAGAGTGCTTAATAGTGACTCGAATTCAGACCTTTTAGCAACCATCGTTAAACTTAAAGAGTATTACTTATAAGTACGAAATCACACTTTTACCACAGAAAACCACAAGATCAAGTATGCAATCAACCCGGTAGATTGCAAAAGATCACAAAACAATCAAGCACTGCTTAAAGAGCGAGGGGAACTTTTTTTTCTTTCGGGTTTCAGCACACTGTATTGTCGTGTATGAAACCCGCTGTGTTTTATATTGAATTATTCCGCTTGGTTGACTCATTTCAGTCTTGCCACGCCCGTGCCAGGGACGCCAAATAAATGTAGTGATTCATAGCCGTTCAGGGACGCCAAATATGTAAGAAAGCCCACCCAGGGACGCCAAATAATGTAGGAAAACCGGCTCAGGGACACCAAATATGTAATTTAGTGGCTCTCTGAAGGCACCAGTTCTGTAGGGTTTGGGTATTTACTGAGACAATTATTAATTGTAGCAGTAAATCACAAAGTTGATTCTTTTGATGGCTTTAGAATCCAACCATGCGACATAACTCAAACAACGCGCACACACAGGTACTAATACACGAGGATACATTTATTAATACATAGAATATGCATGTAAAACTAACAGATCTTATCGAGAGGGTTATCAGAATACAAAAGATATATATTCAATCAGTTACAAAGTGTTACACATATCAAGAGGACATACGTTCAGTATATCATTCATTAAGACCGTTTTGTAAATGAACTTGGTTATAACTTCTACATTAGATACTCAAAACAAGTACATAACTCTTAGGAATTAAATTGATATCAACTGGTTGGGATAACAATTGAATTCTCGAGCTGTAATGCATTGAAGTTGAATACTCATCCAATCTCTGGGGATTCAGATCTCCTGCGGGCACAAAGAAACAGTTGCAGGCTGTTGCTGTCCAATCCGCGCTCTCTGGCTCGGTGCCAGGCTGTGCTGTGCGGCTTGCGACGGTGCGCTGCTGATGCTCACTGTTGGCTTTAACTAGCAAAGTTTGTGCACAGGAGAAAAGATGACTGTGGGTCCCAGCAAGTCAGGAAGAGGACCGGTTCGTTCCTGATGAAGAGCTAGTTCTGAATAGTGATTCAGCTGTCCACAGTTCCGACCTGTTCACGAGGCCTGCTGCTGGTTACTCTCTGGCAACCTCCACTCTAGACTCTTAGAACAAAGGAAGGTTCTGGCACTCGGACACACTAGCCGTTCCGTGGTTGTCCGGGCTGTGTCTCAGGATGGTCAGGAGGCGCTCTGCGAGAATGTCCTGCCCTTGGGAGCCTTCTGCTCCTGGGCCGTCCTGCCCTGGAATTCTCCTTTGAATTCCCTTTAGAACAGTCCACAGAATCCTCTCCAGAATCTTACTGAATCTCTCTGAATCTTACTGAATCTCTCTGTTGCCTGTTTTTACCTGGAGGAACTTCAGCTCATTGATTGGCTGAAAGTTCCATGGGCATCAGAGTCCCACGTGGGTTACTCGGCCCTACAAGTCCCTGATTGGTTGATCAAGGTGAGATATGAGTCACTTACTCCTGACACTTAGTAAGTCCAGATGTCCATCTGGCACTCCCTAGACAAATAGGCGCCAATGGATGACCATTGATCATGATAGCCAGGCTTAGCTAAGTGCATCCCCCTTTGGGAGCTGTCCTTGGACCTTAAATCACCTTGCATGAATGGTTTCTCTGTGGCTGCACCACAGAGATGAACAGAGAAATGCGGCCTCATTTGGGAAGGCTCAGAACACTTAATTCTTTCTTATTATTAAGCCTCACCGCTACACCTTCATAAAGAATGTGAGAAAAACAACAGTATTTGGTGCACTAAAGTAAAATTTCTAGATGCTCTCTGAAACAAATTCAGATTTTTTTAATAGTTGTTTTTAATGGTAAGTTTCTGGATGGCTGGATAAAAACTGCTTCATATTAAACTGCAAAAGCACATTAAAAATGGAAAATAGTGAATATCTAAATTGCTAACCAAACAGAAAACTGAAGAGGCCAAGTACGTATTAATATTAAATAAAACTGTACTGGATACCAGAACTTTAAGTACCACAAAGACAGGAAAAGGTCTTAATATGGACAATACACAGCAAAACAAAAGACTAGAAAGTTTATTTTTTGTTATTTACCACACAATTGATTTTCAGTCCTGCTCCTTTAATATGAAAAATAAAGCTGAAGACTTTTTGAAGACAGTAAAATAAATGAATGGTCATGATTTATTTCTTTTGATGTAAATGAACAGACAGTGGCAACAGCTGTTGTAGTTTGTGCATAATTATACAGTACATGGACACGACATACTGTATTTCTAAAACCAATGCACAGCCAGTGGAAAAAAGTGTTCAACATGTAGATGGAAAGTATTTAAAGGCTAAAAGCTGGTCATGCCTAATGCTGAAGGGCAGGGGGGCATCAGAAGGGAGATTCTTGTTAGCATTCGTCAGCTAAGGAGCCTGACAAAAGCCTGTGTTATGTTAATGGCAATCTGCCCAAGTGTGAGAAGTGCATATATCCAGATAGTGTTTGAAAATAACACTCCCTGTCAAAACAAAGAACCATCCTTTTTTGGGAGTGTAAGTATGAGGATGGACAGACTGCCACTTGGGTTAAAAATAAGACAATAGGAGCTTGGGGGCCTAACCTCACGCTCACTGGCATTAGAATCCCACCCTTTCTACATTCAGGCATCTGTCACATGACACTTGGGCAGTTTTAAAACTTGTGGTGTTCTGGGTGGGATAAGGGCTTTACACTCTGGTCACACAAGCTGCGAGATCATCCGACTTCCCCTTCCAGTTCTACAGGTACGTCTAATATCCCACGATTATTATGACATTGCACACGTTTAAAAAAATGAAAATCTATTATGTAGAAAAATATAAAATTGTATTGTGTAAAAGCGGATAAAAAATGAAGAGTATAAGAAATGTACAGTAAAAAGAAGATTTGTAAAAAATAAATGTATATTCATTCTCATTTCAGTTACCAATGAAACAATAACAGTTCAATAGGTACAAACACCAAAATTAATTAAAGACAAAGCATTTGTTGCAATGTTTGGCCTTACCTGTTTGGTTTGAGGATCAACAGTCTAGTCACATGGACATGGAGGTAGTCACAACCCCCTGTGATTAACCATAACTTTGGCAGTGGTAATAGGTATAATAGAAGCTAACATGATTAATGAATGATCTAGAGGCTATTTATATTATAAAATTGTACTTTATGTAAATGCATTGAGGCTTGTCTTTTCTCTGGAGTTTCTATTTGAGAAACATTTTTGCTTTTAGCTTGTAAGATGATGAAAAAGAATTTGCTATTCCAACTCCCCTCATTCAGGTGTATTGCTTGAAATGTAACTATCTGGACCTCTGTAAAAGTTAAGAGGACAAAGCATAGTTCAATAAACTGAAGTTATTGGAAAAAATAAACCTACATTACTGGTACAGTATTTTTAAAAAACAGGACTGAATGCAGAAACATTCAAACAATTCAAAGTCTTGTCAAGCAAACAGATAAAAGTATCAAGTAGCACAGGTACTTTAGAGTTCAGTTAGAATGAATGCCAGAAGACAGAGTTCTAAGTTATTTAAGACTAGAGCTGGCAACAACAACATACATTATACAGTATTCAAAGAAATACAATATATAAACTCAAATTACAGTTTTCCTTTGGTCACTCACTCACCTTTGGCCACTTTGGTTTCTCACTGTACAGATCATTAACTAAAGATGTCTGATACAGAGGAAGTTGCAGAGGACTATGAGTAAGTTTTTACACACATACTGTAATTTGAAAATACTATTTATTTATTGGTGAAAATGTTTTAATAAAGCTCTTCTGAGTGCTAAATTATGATCAGTCACCCTAAGAGTAAATCACTATAGCTATTAAGAGATGGTACAGTATGTGCCTCACCTGTTACTGTTCCATTTTAAAGAATACTGATTGTTTTCTGTTTATTTAAACTAATTCAGATGAAGCTCTCTAATATGCCTTAATAAATTTAATTTTGTCTGGTGCCACTTGCAGATTATTGCTATTATCATAATCACATTATGATTACTATACTGTGTGAGATGAAGTCCCATCAACCCAGACAAAACAAGAGCTTTAAAAATAAGGCATTTTCCTGATAAACCTCAGTTGTTATTTTCATTTAGGGCATTTTTTTATCAACTTTTTAATGAGAAAAAATAAAATAATAATAATAATAAATATATGCCAAGACATACAAAACATGATTGTGCAGGTACAGTATTCTTGAAGTAGAGAGATTTAGTTAACAACATAGGATACTTTGAGAAATTTAAGTAATATATTAAAAAAACTGGGCAACTTTAAAACACAACATCAGCGTACTGGAGTGATATTTGACTAGGATAATATTTATATTGTGGTACAGAGAAAACACTAGAAAAATATTATTATAATATTAAAATAGCAACATTATTGCACTGGAAATCCACTAATAAACCTCTATTTTTGCTTTATCTTACAGGGAACAGGAAGGTAAGATGATGATCATGACGATGATGATGATTATTATTATTATGCAAATGTGCAATTTGTGACACATGAAAGGAAAATGTATATGAATAATTGGGTCTTTGAAGAGTATGTCTTTATTCTTTCTCTAAGTACATGGAACAACTCAAGCTCATCTTCTGATGGACTAGAAATCTTTAACAATTTTTTTCTTTCCTTACATCCTTACCAGAGGAAGAAGCTGCTGAGGGTATGTGCTTCACAGAAAAAGTGGTAAAGTTTATCAATAACAGCTTCTGACTTCACTTGCTGCCCCTTAAATGAGATACACAATGGATTGTATGTTTTGTTCTAAACTTTAACATTTTTTTGGTTGTGTTTTCCCTTGGATGACTATATTTTAGCAGTATTTTAAACCATTTTAAGAATAAGGATACATAAACTCAGGCATTATTCCTGGGGTATGAGTCTGGTCTTTTTACTAGTTTTACTAGCGGAAAGAACCAACATGTTACTTTTAAACAAGTTACTTTTTTCCTGAAAGTAGTGAAACTTGAAGTAAGTTGCTGTCTTAAATAACATATCTGAATTTTTGCTTCCTATATTGATCTTATTTTACTTAGAAATAACAGTTAAACTGTAACTCAGATGTTTCCCAAGTATTCACAGCACAATGTACATCTTCAAATAAATACTGTTACTTAGACAACTGGCACATGTGCATCAAGAATGTTTTTATTTTAACCTTGGCAGTAAGTTAGGAATAAGCTCAGCAATGGAATTATGTTTCAGAGGTCTTCAGCTGTCCTTTGTTCCTCTTTACAGCCCCTCCTCAGTGTCTCCATTGGGGCTTTACCTTTAGCTTCTGAAGTGCTATGACATGGCAGCAGTAGTGGAACAATCTTATCTCAATTTCTATCTTTACTCTGAAGTACCCCTAAGGGAGCAATCCCACACATACACTCCACCTGTTTTTCATTCATTGAACAGAAATATTGGTGAAGTCTAACAGCTCACAGTATTCTTACAGCTTAGGGACACATTGAACCTACTCTCCTTGAAACGCATTTGAAAGTGTGTTTGGTAGGGATTTGTAATGGCCATTGCTATTGCTCACAGCTAAGGTCAGCTGCCACTTACTTTCAGAGAAATAGCTGATAGGCACACATTTGTGTTGTTCTGCAGCACTTGCCATTCAGTCCTTCTCTCGAGCTTTATCTTCAGTGCTTTTAGTTATTTATAACTCTAGCAGATATTGAGGCTTGGCCATGGAGTACATACCACTTGTGCTGAGTTTTGAATAAATGTGAATAATCTGCCTTTTAGAACTCTAGAAGGTTTTCAGCATTTCCAATATGTAGGGAAAACATTTCAGGTAGGGATAGGTTGGGTGTCTGGAATCAGTATGGAATTAGGGGATGGAATGGGTAGAAGGCATATAACAAATAATGCCTTCTACTTGAGCAATGAGAGTAACATTAATCAAATGCTAAAGCAAATGCTTTTTGCTGCATGTTGTGTCTGTGTTCACCCTCTGCTGGCTTCTAACTTTCTGCTCTTGCTTTGCACAGAGGAGGAGGTGATAGAAGAGATGGAGGAGGAAGAAGGTAGTATTGCCTATTCAAACATGTGGTGCTGAAGTGCTTCATAACAGTTCGCATGTGTTGCCAGCCCTGATGAAAAAGGTCTATAGGCACCATGTCTTTTAGTGTGTTTTCTGCTGAGCTGAACCTTGTAATATAAAACAACAAGTCTAGACACTTGATGTGTGAGAAATATAACATCAACTACAATTTTCAGTTATAAACACATCTTTTTTCCGTAGCTCAGTCCTGTTCATCAGAATTCTGGTATTTACTGTAGACCCAGGCAAGAAAAGTTTGTCAGAGAGCTAGACATTCCACTATGTTTAAAGTTTGTTCATTGAAATACAGCTGGGTTTTTTAGATAAAATGGTCAAATGAATGCACGATACTCCTATTATATTACATACTGTTGATTAAGCATTTAGGATTGTCTGAATCTACCTTGTCAAGCATTTTTCTGTGGTGAAGGTGTGTATCATATTTTTTTGATCTATTGTGGTTCTAAAGTATTTCCGGTTTAGTCTACAGAAATGTTTTTCTTTATAAAATATCAGATATTCTGTTGAAATCAGTAGTACAGAGTTAGTCTGAAGTTATTAAAATATTATGTAACTAGTAATGTAAAACCTTAGGTAAGGTGGTGTATACTGTACATTCCTGATATAGGGTATTAAATAACTAGATTTCATTAAATAGGGCATTAAATTAAAAAAATACTACATATCAGAAAAATATATTTTTGGCCAGCTAAAAGTATTATCAATTCAGAGCTGATATTTTTAACAGTACACTCAAGCAGTATTTCATTATTGAACTGCAAAATCTGAGGGTAAAAACAAGATCTATCAAAAATTAAATTTCTTAAATGGATAATTTTTCTGTTCTAGATGATCAGGCAAGAGCAGAGGATGTTGCAGAGGACCAGGAAGAGGAGAAAGATGCAACTCAGGAGCCAGGTGAGCTAGGGAAGAATGAAGAAAAACTGATTAACAATATGCCAACATACTGTTGAATGTGGGGAATGTGGGCATCTGAAAAGCAAAGTATATACATTTCACAACATGGAAACCCAGGATCTGTGATTCGTTTGGAAGGAACTAGAAAATCAAGCTCAAATGGAAAAGCATGAAATACTTACTTTACCCTTGTAATATTGGAAAGCAAGAATGATTTACCTGTGAGTCTCTGTGAACAGACCATCCATCCATTTTCTAATATATACAGTGTTGCAGGGGACCCTGAGTCTATCCCGGCAAATAATGAACATGCAAGGCAGGACACATCCTGGAGAGGATGCCAGTCCATCGCACCGCACACACAAACAGAAACATGCACACATTCAAAAGGGCCACTTTTTCCAGAAGTCAAGTAAGCTACAAATATGTCTTTGGATTGTGGGAGGAAACCAGAGCCCCCAGAGGAAACCCATGCAAACACAGGGCTAACATATAACCTTCATGCAGATAATGCCACAGGTCCCGAATTGAACCCTGGGCCCCAGTACCGTGAGGATGCAATGTTAACCACTGCATAACCAGGCAGTACTAGACCATACATGTTAGACATAATGCAAATTAAAAAGTTAATTGCAAACTATAAAATAAATAAATGCAACACATAAACGAGCAAATTGCCAAATGGCACTTAGCAAATGGGAAGTATAGAAGCTTTAATTTCTATGGCTAATGCTGAAATCCCATATCATTCAGGCTTAGGAAAATAAGGTCAAAATGATCTAATGACAAAAATAAAAAAGAAGATTGTGTAAAGGGCCCAAGTTTCACAGTAGAAAATAATACAACTGAGCTTCAGGCATGTCATTAGAACTGCCAAGAGGGAAATAGAGTATTAGAGTAACAATAGAACTGTAAAAACTTGAGTACTGTACAAGATAATATGGAATCCCAGAAATTCAAAAACATTTGAACTAGAATGTACAAGTAGTCAATTGACTTTAAATGTAGAATGGGACAGATGTGTAATTAGTAGAGAATGGACAACAGTTTAAAGATGTTCTGCTTTAAGCACAGATCATTTTTAATGTCTGTAAATATGGAATTGGGGAAAGATGTGCTTGTTAAACTTAATTAAATTATTTAAACTTGAATATCTTGAACAAGCAACAAGGGCAGTTAATATCTCTAAACCATAAAACACTACATGTCAAGTTTCTCAGAGAGTTTTGTAATCCAAGAGTTGTTGTAATCCAAGGTAATGGCTGTTGTAATCCAAAATAATGTACAGGATGCATGTGGGTTAAAAAAAAAACCCTGGCCCCTTTAATGGGGCCAGTTTGTGGAGGGTTATACTACAGGGATCTATATTAAGCCAGTAGCTCTTCCTGATGTACTGTTTCTGAAGGTTTTAGGTAGTGATACAATTAATAATAGATTATATGCAGTTTATACCAAAATAACAGGAAAAACACAGAAACAGACACTCAAAATTCTGACACTTGGCAATTAAATTAAATACCGACAAGTGTAAAGTGGTATGCAGTAGGTAGGAAGTCAGAGCATACGCTACAGGTATACAGTACAGTATATACCCTTTACATTGTAGGGGTGATTCATATTTGAGGAGTTGTTGGACCTGAAAGGGATCTGGGTATTCATGTAGATTCTTCTAGATTCGTATAGGAAAGCGATAAGAAAAGCAAACAGAAAGCTTCGATATACCACAGTGCGGAATTTAAATCATAGGACAAAATATGTTCAGACTTCAAAATAATTCAATAAAAACTTTAGAGGTTACACCTGGCAATTAAAAGGGAATGTATTCACGACAGAGAAAAGAAAATATGTTTTTTTAACAAGGAGCTGTGGGTTTCTGAATAAAGGTTTCAAAGCCAGAAGGCTGAGACCTAAACTCTATGGACCGTCATAAATGGATGGTTGACTTTTTATTTACTAATCTACAAACTAGATGGGCTAAATAGTCTTCTATCATTTATTTTCTTTCTTATGTCCAAAATTACTACAAAAATGTAATTATTTCCATATAATGTTATTATATTGTGCAATGCTGAATGTCTGATATTGGTCTTAATGATCTAAACCAAATTAAATTAAATACTATGTCCTATAATGAAGTGATGGTATGAATAGCAAGGGTTTGATATTTGTATGTTATTAATTAAATTTATTAATTGTAAGTGTTTCAAAATTATGTGGTGTGGGGGAGAACTGTGTATAAGTAAGTCATGGTCGGTATTGTTTTTTTAAACTCTAAACTTACAAGTACATTTTAACATTCATCATTTGTCTACATGCTGCATTTTTCCTTTATAGAAAAAGTATATACATATTTTCATAATTTTTCTGAATCTGATTTAGACACTAGAGTTTTATTTTGGTGGATTTGTTTTTGGTATACAATTTCTTCCTCTCTGTGCTGTATCTACAGTATGTTTTGTTCATTTTAATGGGAAATGCATATTATTTTCCACACCCAAACAGGGCGTGTACATATAATCAGTGTAAAGGCAATAAAAATCTAAAATCTAAAGCAGACAGAAACTGCAATACAGTCTCAACACAGGAGGTGACATACTTTCATAAATATGCCCATGAAATAAGATCACTTTATTAGCCATATACAATTTCTTGCATTAGGAATGTATCGTTTCACATACCCCAGCTTACACTCCATGAGACACAGGCAGGGAGAGAGAAGCTTGTAGTCAGAGCACAGGGTCAGCCATTTATACAGCACCCCTGGAACAGCTGGGGTTAAGGGCCTTGCTCAGGGACCCAATGGAATAGGATTCCTCTGCTGGCCATGGGATTTGAACTAGCAACTTTCCAGCCACAGGCACAGATCCTTAGCCACAGTGCCACCACTCCATGCTTCCATTGCCCTGCCATAGTATATATGCTTTCATATTATATTTACTATGCACAGCATATCATGAAATGAGCTGTGCAGTAAGGTCCTTCTTTGGTAAAAGCAGTTTTATCAAAGTCCAGTTCTTATCAGACATTTGACACTTTTCCATTGCAAAGTTTTATCTTATCTGCTGCCTATTTTAGTCCCTTCTATTACCAACTCTGGCTCGCAGCTCGGTCAGTCAACATAGTTGAACACAAATTCCAGTCACGATGTTCCTTTTTTTCTGAAGATGCTGGAGAAGAACATGAAGAAGGAGGAGGTACTAAAGGAATTTATTTCATTGTGAATTCATTCGACATTACTTCTGAAAGTCAGAAGTGACACTTAGATTTATGAGATTGGGTAGGGTTTGCCTTTGATATCACTTCATACCACAAATCTTTTGTTTTGCTGAGTGCACTGCATTAACACCAGTTTTCTCTTGTTCACATATGATTGTCTAATCATTTCTTGGCAGTTGGCTTTGTAGATCCAAGGAAGAAACTGGTTATTTACACTTATATTCAATCGTTAACTTCTTATTCTTGCATGAGAATATGCTGGTTATTGTATCCAAGAAAATGTATAACCTTTTTATAATAATGTGTATATTGTTATCAATGAAATAAGTATTTATACAGTCACATGCATAAAATGTGTTCAGCAATGTTAAATTAAAAAGCATCCTTGATACTGTAAGTTCATGTCACAGCACAAAGTCTCACCAAAGGAAACCTTCATGAAAATGTAAGCATTAGTGGTTAACAACAATTAATTCTAATGATGTATCATTATTTGTTCTTTCATGAAAATCAGAAGAGGCTAAACCAAGACCCAAGTAAGTATACTGGTAAATTAATATTTTATATTTAACTGTATATTTGGTAGCTTTTGTGTAATGTAATTCTAAATGTGTTTTTCAGGCTATTTATGCCAAACCTTGTGCCTCCCAAAATCCCAGATGGGGAGAAAGTTGACTTTGATGTGAGTAATTCTTCATGTACAGGCTGGACTTTACTAGATGTCTCAGAGGCCATGTATCTACCGTTCATTGCATTTCTAGTATTGATTGAACACTAAGCTGTAGGAAATTAGATATACAGTATATATATACAGAATAACTATTATACAGCCAGGCTGAAATCATGACCTTTACAATAGTGATCTTAAGACAGAAGACCATAGAGAATAAATCCTCTTTTATACAGTATATATACTGTATATATATCACTGTTACTGATGCACAATTAACATTTTACTTTTGTAGTTTAGTGGACACATACAATGTAATTTATCATTTATAAATGTAATTTAAAGTTTAAATGGTAAGAAGGTAGATTCTTTGACTGGTTGAGTATTGTTAGTCTTTGGAATCAGCAAATACTAGTGATGGTGTTTAGTGTACTGTACATGATATTTGAGTGAAAGCAAAACAAAAGACTAAACAATGATAACATTAATTATACTCTTTATATTCAAAACAATATAATTATATTATTAATGTGTGAAGGTCTGGATGTAAGAAATTATTAAGCCAGTGTTTGTTTTTAATATGTGCAATATCCTGAGTTGCAACCCTTGTGTTTGCAACGTGGTGTCAAATGGACATATGAAAAGTATTGTAAGAAAACAAAAATTCAGCTTGTAAAAATGCTCCCTTGTTATTGATAGAATAATCAGCAAAGCCTCTAATCCATGAGTAGTGTTCATTTGTGCATTTGTGCAGACCTAAAAGAGCCCATATTATATGCAGAAGGAGAAAGCTGGAAAAATATTTTTTTATAAAGAGCTAGAGAATGTGATTCAGAATGAGATATTATGGTAAAACTTTATTTGAATGTTCTTGTATAATGGCTTCATAATCCCTCCCTTCATAGTGGCTACACAGTACATTATAATCACATGCATAATGCTTAATAGAGACGTGCAAATGACATAATTTGCATAAAACGTCTTGACATTTTTGCATCAAATAGTATCAAGCACTGAAATGATAACTATACAATAAATTAAAGTATTATGTTATTAGAGTAAATATTAAGTATTATACCATATTAATTAGACATTTTTGCATATTAGGTCTTAATTTCAGACATTCAAGCTCAAACTAGATTGTGAATCATGGTTACTTGGTAAGCAGTTTTCAAACACACTTTACATGTCAAGTTTCAACAAGACTAAAGTGCACCTGAGGAAAGGCAGATAAAATGTCTTTTATATTGACATAAAGGTTAAGAAGCCGAAAAACTGTCAAACCAATTCACTGCATATCTGGCACTCAATTCAAAGCACTTATGAAAAGTTAATGAATATACAGTATAAAAAACTGAAAATGTTTATGCCAACTTGCAGTGCGAAACATACAATCACCAGACTGAAAAAGACAGAGCTAATAAGAAATAACAAAAACCACATAGCTGTAGGAGAGGAAAGACAAAAAAGGGTGTGTCCACACATTTTGTGAGAATTATAGACTACAGAATATTGTCAATGTCTGATTAAGTAATCTTAAGCATTGTTAAAGAAAAATGTAGCATTTAACCTACTTGCTGATACTTTTCAGGATATCCACCGCAAGCGCATGGAGAAAGATTTAAATGAGCTGCAGCAGCTCATTGAGGCTCATTTCGAGAACCGCAAGAAAGAGGAGGAAGAACTCATCAGCCTAAAGGAAAGGATTGTGAGTAGCACTCACACAGCCGAGAGATCAAATCTGACAAAAACAAATGGGAATTTTCAAGATTACGTCATATCTATGAATGTGGTTTTTAAAAAATTTGGTCCTGTTTTTTGTCTTCACATTCTGTTTTGTAAATGCTAATTAGTCTTTATACAATACTATAAAGTAATCAAAGGATTTTTCTTGTTGTTTTACCTGTTGCGTACAACTGCAAGAGAAAATCTATATTTCATTATACATTTTGAAATATTGTTAAATCAAAATTTGATCTGTACAACACCCTTTGCAATAAAAAAGGTCTAAGACAATAGGCTTTATAAGTTTTAGGCAATTATTTTTCTTAAGACTAAAAATGAAAAAATAATTAAAAAGTACTTATGCAGGGCATCTGTGAAATAAAATGAGTTGTGACCAATTGTATTTGAACATTTTTGCATTTTATATTTTTAGAAGACATGTCAGTAATATCACATTTCTGTCAAATTCATTTTAATTAGAAAGTAACAATCATCATTTTCACAGCTTTAAAAATATGTAGCATTAACAACTTTGACCACCAGCATGAAGCGAACAGAACTATATTTCTATTACTATATACAGGAGCGCAGAGCACAAACAAACTAAGGAACTTTCTAAATGGTTCTGCACAACAGGATATGCTAGGAAGCCTTAATATGAATGCTCCTCCGCTGGACTATTCTAGGTGGGGAAAGTCACTAACACCCTAGGGTGTCCCCCTGCCAAATGTCAGGTAGAGAAGAGGTGACTGATTCGCTATGCAGCTCACTCCAAAGTAATTGAATTGCCGGGGTGACCCCACCTTCAGTTTGCTCACTGGGGGAAGTTATGCTCACTGACTTTTCTTTGGACAGTACATGACATAATCCCTTTTTATCAATTACATGCAATGTATTTTGTATGGAATTCTTCAAAGTATCTTACTCTAGGGAAGAATTTGTTCATTGCAAAATTTATAGTACGAGACATTTTTTAAAATAAACTTGTAAACGTCTTTACCCACACATATTTATACATATTTTTCTTAAATATTGGTTTATCATTTTAATTTCATTTGGATCAAAACAAAAAAAAATATTTTTACATTGAAATAAAAAGACTGAAAATGATTAAAAGCTGATAAAAAGATGTAGCACAGTTTTCTGTTCCAATTCTTAAACAGTATAGTAAAGCATTTTTGTTTCTGACCTCTTTCCCCTATTGGTAGGAGCATCGTCGCTCTGAAAGAGCTGAGCAGCAGAGGATTCGCAGTGAGAGAGAGAAAGAGAGACAGAACAGGGTGGCTGTAAGTGCATTGGTTTTAATAATCAAAACCACAACACACTTTTAAAAAAATTATCTACTCCACCACATATTACTTTATGTCAGGTCTGGGTCAGATAAATCTGGTCTGGATATCACTTACAATGTTTTTTATTCTGTCTGATCATTATGAATATTACAAAATAAAAATTCCATTGGTCAAAATGATCTATTTTTCAGCCAATAATGATTTAACATTTTAAAATCTCCCTAAATTAATTGTGATCACAGATTTTGAGGCTGCAAAAGACAATAAGTGATTGCTCATTGAGCACACGTACTGTATGAGCTTGGTCAGTCTATTGGTCAGTTTTGCGGTCTTAAGTGACCATCACAGTTAACTCTAAATATGTCTTATTGTGTTGCTAGCAATGCAGATATGAATATATATATAGTATACTGTTCTATATACTGAAAACAGCATATTATATACTGCAAACAAAGCTATGAATACATGAGATTTTACATAGACCTTTTCAGGAGGAAAAGGCAAGGAAGGAGGAAGAGGAGGCAAAGAAGAGAGCAGAAGAAGATGCTAAGAAGAAGAAAAACCTCACAAATATTCATTTTGGTGGTTACCTTCAAAAGGTAAAAACATTTGCACTGCTATACAAGTCTTAGACCTCTTATGCACTATCAGGAATTACTAAACAAGATCACTGAGATAACTTTTATTACTGGCTTTGAGGAATGTGAATACTTATACCGGGTATACTTAGTCTTCTCTTTCTTTTTACCTATATTATAGTTTGGATAAGAATCCAAGCTTCTCATTTAGCTATCTTAAATTCAAACTGATCAATATCTTCACAAACTTCACTCAGCAACCTGAGGTACACTACTGTATAAACAATATTAGAAACCAATATAAAATGAAACACTGTAGTAATATTTACACATTTAGTCAATAGATGTATTTGCAGTGTTTTTCATAATTAACACCATTTTTTTTCTCTACACATTTATTAAGCTAAAGGTCTGTTATTTTCACTGCAATATGCAAGTCTATTGAAATGAACTTTTACTTTAAGGGTTAGGATGGAAAAAAAGTGATTAGCATTGTTGCCTCAGTACTGGGTTCAGTTCCAGATCTGGGATGTTATCTATGTAGGGCTGGTATATTCTCTTCATTTTTGCCTGAGTGTCCAAAGATATACTGGTATGTTAATTGGCTTCTGGGAAGATTGCCCCTGGTGTGTCTGTTTGTGTACCCTGTAATGGACTAGTGTCCCGTTCAGGGTATATCCTGCCTTGCACCTGTTATTGCTGGGAGAGGCTCCAGCTCATTCATGACCCCGTGTTTGATAAAGCATTTAGAAAATCAATGGACAGATGTTAATTTTAAATAAAATAGCAACAATTATAACAAAAATATATCCAATTTTTGTAAACAAAAAACAAAATGGTTTTAGTAAATATATCATAATTGTTTCCACATAGCACAATTACATGACAAAGAAAGGCATTGAAAAAAAACTAAAAAAAGGTTTAAGACTGCAGTGGTGTTATCTTATTCATGGAGGTCACATTGTGGTGACTGTCAATAAAGTCTAAAAATTACTTCTGTAACATTTAGTACCAAAAGGTGCAAATCCAAGAACAGAAAGATTATTTTTCTTTATCTTCTTGTTTTTTGTTTCACATTTCTCATTCTTTCTAAGTGATTCCTATGATATTTTTATTTCTAATGATTTATTACTGGCTTTATCTTATTGGGAACAGGAAGCTAAGATAATTATTGCAAATTCTGTAAAAGGCAATATTCAATCTCACAGCTACTGTACACATTTATGTCTTTGGTAAATAATTATATAAAACATTGTTGTGTAAAATGAGAGAAACATAAAGTAAACATATCCCTTCAAATTATCTTCACCTTAGGGTTTCATTTAGCTTCTAGTATTTAATGCTAAGAAAAACAGGCGAAATTCCAGTTTTTGTTAGATGGGGGGATTAAATTTCGATAGCCTTGAGTTGAAAAATACCTTTGTCAGGTCAAATATGATGTGAAGTCATGGTTTTGAACTGGTATCACTGCAGACTGAGAGGCGGGTCGGAAAGAAACAGACCGAGAGAGAGAAAAAGAAGAAAATCCTCAATGATCGAAGAAAGCCACTGAATATCGACAACCTCAGTGAAGACAAACTAAAGTAAGCGTGTTTCTCATTGAGCAAATACTTTCTGTTTTTTTCTGTTTTTCAAAGTATTGTGCTCCAGGGCAAATATTATATAAATAATTTTAATATTTGAAGTTTCAAATCTAATAACATACAATTTAGGAAAGAAGAAGAGAATCAAAATACATATTTTGATTTTAAAATTCGATTTTTCTATTGATGAAACTCTTTAACTGATTTCTGAAAAAAAAATGAATATATTGTACTCCAGCAAAGTTTTGAAAGTGTTTATTTAAGCAACGAGTTTCATCTTGAAGTTTACAGTTTGAATAAAATCTCATTCCTTCAGGGATAAAGCTAAGGAACTCTGGAAGTGGATGCACCAGCTGGAGGCAGAGAAGTTTGACCTGCAGTACAAATTTAAGAAGCAGAAATATGAAGTAAGTGCAGATTATGGTATAGGTTTGGACCCTTGAATTGGAATTATTTTTTTACTTTTTTATGAGTCTTATTAAAGGCATCCAACTAGAGGACTACAGGTTTATCTAGTTTTTAATCTGTATGAATCCATGATTGCTATATTAATAATAATAATAATTGCTTACACTTCTATAGCATTTTTCTGGACACTCCACCCAAACCGCTTTACAGGTAATGGGGACTCCCCTCCAACACCACCAATGTGCAGCACCCAACTATTTTATTGTAAAATACTCATTATTTTTAGGTCTTACTAGTGATGGTTTAAACACACACACACACACACACACACACACACACACACACACACACTAAAATCTGTAGTTTTGCAGAACCAAGGCTTTTTCACCTTTATACATTATGCAAAAAAAGTAAAGAACTACTAAAATGCATTTTGTGAACCCAAAAAAATGACAGGACAAGAGCAATAAAATGCTCACAGTTTTATGTTGTCCCTTTTGGTGGGGATTTCATATCAAGAGGACTTTAATGATGAGAAGACATAATTAAAACTGTTTGAAAAAAGCTACTACTAGTCAGAATTTGAACTTTTTTTTGCTGTCAGCAACTGGAATGGGTTACTTCACTGTTACTGCCCAATTAACTTTCTAAGTACTGAACAATGTAGAGGTACAGTACCATTCCTGAGTTGTTGAGGAAACTAATGTTTGACTGCTGTTCTTGTATAAGAAAGTAATAACTGAATCTAAACACTGCTTCTCTGTTTTGTTTTTCAAGAATATTACCTGCTGCTGACATTTGTGAAGCAGTCATTGTTGCTTAAACACTATTAACACCTATAGGCCTGATTTGGACTTGTATGTATTCTATTTTTACAAGTAAAGGAACAAGTAAAGGTTTAATCCATACTGAAAAGAGAAGAAAAGAAACACAACGTTTCGGCTGTGGAGCCTTCTTCGTGTGTGAGGAAGAGAGGGAAGTCAGCAGCTGATATACTGTATCATAGGAGAACAAAAGCCAGGAGTGTAGAGGAGGTGGGAGCAGGGGGAGGAAGAGTGGGCACTCAGGTGATGCAAAGATGAGAGAGGTGGAGAGGTGTGAAGTCGAAACCTGCAAATGAATTGAGAGGATTAGAAGGAAATGAGCCTGTAATTGAGAGAAGGAGGAAGGTTTGATCCTAGTTTCAGGATAATTTTGGTTTAGGATGTCTTTCTGCAATAGGAGTTAAGAAACCCTTCTTTGAGAATGCAGACAGAGAGATCAGTTTGATCATGGCCATTAGAGATGAAATGAGAAACTATGGGCTTGGAGAAATCTTTAATCCTCACAGCCCTAACATGTTCTCTGAAGCGGTATCCCAGTCTCCTTCCCGTTCTCCCAATGTAGATAGCTGGGCATTTTCTGGAAGAGATGCAGTAAATAAGGTTGCTGGAGATAAAGGGTGTCATCTGAGTGATCTGGAATTGTCTTGAAGGGATTTTGAATGAGCATGGTGTTAGGTATATGCAGGTGATGCAGCAAGTTCTGTTGCAGGGGAAAGTGCCTGGTGTGGATGATTGCTGAGGGCAGTCAAGGGAGCTATGAACAAGAAGGTTACGCAAATTAGGTGGTCGGTGATATGAGATGATGGAGCAGTCAGAAAAAAGGGTACTGATGGAGGGATCATCCTGTAAGATGCAAAAGTTGTTGTTAATGGTCCTAGGGATAGAAAGTGTGTTAGGGTGGTAGGGAAGCACCAAAGGAATGTGGAGTTCCCGATTGAGCTGATGATCCGAGGGCTGTTTTTGGCTCAGGTGAGGGCCCTGTCAGTAACATGGGTGGGGTATCCTCTGTAGATGAAAAAAGAATGCATTTTGAGTGCTTGGTTTTGGAAATCCATGTCGTTACTGCAAAGTCATCATAGCCTGAGGAACTGTGAAAACATACTAAAACATACTAAAACTCTCTCCCTTTTTGACAATCAACATGGATTTCCAAACCCTGAATATCATTGGCAGAAAAACAAAAGTTAAATTTAGATTTTCCAACTAGAAAAACTGTAAAAACTGTCAAAGAAAGGAAACCATGAATGAACCCCGTTCAACCTAAAATGCTGAAAATATCCACATGTTTGGGAATCAAGCACTCAGGAACAATAGAAGGAAAGTGATGAGGGATTAGGCAATACATTAATAATAATATTTCCTTACACTTACATACAGTAGTGCTTTCCTGGACTTTTTGTCAGGTATTGAGGACTCCCTTCCACCACCACCAGTGTGTAGCACCCATCTGGATGATTGCCACACATCAGCTATCAGTGGGGAGGAGAACATAATAATTAAGCCAATTCATAGATAGGAATTACTAGGAGGCCATGATTGGTAATAGCCAGGAGGAAATTTGGCCAGGACACTGGGGTAACACACCTATTCTTTTCAAGAAAAGCCCTGAGATTTTTAAATTGAATGATTAAATACTGGTTGGCGGGGCTATGATAGCCCTGGCCAGATAGAATTGAGATTAGTGAGCTTGGCACTGGAACCAATGGACTTGGAGCTCAATCATTGCAATGAACGATGAGCCCAACAGTGGCTGGGACCAGTCAAAAAGCTCCTGGAAGAAAGGGACGACTAAAGGAGAAAGGAAAGGGGAGAGATCTGGAGCTGTACTTAGCTGCAGGGTGATATAGAAGGAGGAGAAGTCCAGCAAGAAGGCCGGTCAGGACGCTCATGTTGATGGACCACTAGAAGGTGTGGCAATGCCAGACTATATGGAATGTGTGCTCTTTGGGGCTTCTACTCCCTAGATCAGACCAGTGCACCATCAAGACTTCAGAGCCATGACCAAGCTGCAAGTGTCAACTGCTGAGTCCAAAAGGATCCTGGTCTCTGATCCTCTCATGACTGCCTGAAGTCACCCTGGCCAAAACAGTCACCGGCAGAGCTCCCAGACGAACCCAGGGGAATGGAATTCCATGAACAAGGAAAGCTCCGCTGTTGAAGGTGGACCTGAAGAAAGAAATAAAAGAAAAAAAAGAGGAAGTGAAATGGTAAAAAGGAAATTAAGGGGAGCTCCGAGGTCCAGAACTGCACTTAGCCCCAAAGTACATTGGAAGGCGGAGAGGTCCAAGAAGGATGCCAGGAGGGTCACTCACACAAGGGCAGTCTAAGGGAGGTGCCCTAATTCCACATTGTACAGTACATATGCACTTAAGGGGGTCTCCACCCGAGACAAGGCCACCGTGAGCCATCAAGGCACACTCAAGACTGAGCTGGATGTGTCAACCATTAAGACTGGGTCCTCTGAGGGCTAATGGTTTCTGTTCCTCTTGTGGCTGCCAGATAGATCCCAGAGAACGGAAGCCCAGGAACAAGGTAGGCTCTGCTGGGAAGCAGGAAGGTGGGCGTGGAAGAGAGAAAAGAAAAAGAAGGCAAAACATTGATATGGGAAGAAGGCTAGGTATGTTTGAGGCATCCCGAGAAGAGATGAAGATGCCAGGTGGAGTGAAGGCAGTCTATAATGACTGGTCGGACTGAAGACCTTCCAGCAGCAGGGTGGAAACAGTCAGAGATGAGTCCTGGGATTCTGGACAAGTGAAGCTGCTCAAAGATGAAGCCAGGATAACGGCAAGACTGGGACAGCAGAAGAGAAGTTCCAGGCAGGAGTAGACTGGTTGAAGTTGAAGTGAAGTTCCTGAGAGAAAACGCTGGAGGGTGGAGTGGAAGGCAGTGCTTCTGAACTTTGTATAGGGGAAAGGATAATGGCATAATTGGAGTCCTGATTGGTGATTAGGAGAACAGGCCAAAATAAGGTCTGGTCGCAAGCTAGAAGCCATGGAAAACCGTGAGCCACTTAGATTTCTCCATTGATGATTAACCACCTGATTCTTATTACCCCTAAGTAAACTGGGGTTTCATTTATTATTTCACTTATATGGATTCTTATTTATTTTTTCTACTTCATACACAAACTGTATCAAAAACATTTAATTGATAAAATATACAGTATTTTGGCTATTTATGAAATGACTACATTTAATTAAACAATGGTAAAATGGCATGAAATACCATTCAAAGGTGACATAAATATATTGGGAGTGCACAAGCTTAATTTCTGCACTATACAGAATGTTTTTGGCATTATCATGCTCGTTTGTATTTAAATAACAGTTAATATTTAAAATGTCATGGAAAATCAGGTGACATACGTCCTTAAAAAGATTAAATTCATATTTAGTTTGGATTTTGCTAGCTGTAATACAATATGTCTAGCAATATAACTTTCATTTCTGTGACATGTATCTGTTGCAAATGCACTGCAATATGCTCCTATAATAAGCAAAATATAATTGTTTTTTTTAATCATTTCCAGATTAATGTCCTGAGAAATCGAGTTAGTGACCACCAGAATGTGTAAGTATTTTCACCCAGCCTTCAGTCACCAGAGACACAGAGGCACAGTAGTGATGTTTTATATGAGCCCACTCCCATGTCTGAATCAATTATCCCCTGCACCCATGGCCCAACACACATCAACCTCTTGAAAACTAACTAAAGCATGGAAAGCATTGTCTGGCAGTACAAAGATGAAACGGGTGTACAGTGCACTCGAAAGGCATTGCCTTAAAGTAATATTGGATATTAGCCTATTTGTTTGTTTATTCTAATCAATGGAAACCTTTCATACAACACCAAGACTGTACTTCCTACTATATTGTCCAGATATTTCTAGTTTGAACGTGCTTTATGTCATGATTTGACTTAGAATTGGATTCCCTAGATAGTGAATCTTGCTGGGATTGGGTGGACTTCAGATCAACCAGTCTCTGGCTTTTGCATTTTTTCTGTTACACCTGCTTACTAAAGTGTGTCCTGCACATTCTGTATCATACTTACATGTCTTCGGTGTTACTTCCAGAAATTACTTCAGTGACATACAGTCTGAGACTTCAGATGTCTTATTGAAAATTATGTATATTTTTGTCATATTTTGAAACTTTTCTTTGTCTTTTAAAGATGCATAATTACAGTACATACAATATGCGATCTTAATGAAATAAACAAGAAAGTCCTTTATTTTACTGCAATTACAAAGCTAACATCACCTATTATAAATCACAAAAATGTTAACCTTTAAGAAATGTTATTTATTTGTATTTTACTTTTACATAAACATGGAATTGCCTGGGGCATCTATTAATTCTCTGGACTATTCCCAAGAGAGAAACACAACTTGTCACATACTTATTATTTCTCTTTCATAACTAACTGATTATATTGTGTCAGTTCACTACTAATTCATGACAGATACTGACAGTCATAACTTTAAGCCAGTTACTGTATAAGGCCCATAACAGTTCGCCAGTCTCACAGTTGCCGTAAATTATCTTCTTCTTGCATACTAATGGGTTAGACATTTTTATTTTAAAGAATTTCTTCAAATGAATTAGACCCAACATAAAAGAGGAAACAAAATCTGAGGTAAAAAATCTCAGAAAAACAATCAAACATAATTTTGGCTTCAAGGAAGTGCGTGCAGATATTCTAGTACTAAAATAACAATATTCTGTAACAACTGTAAAACCAGTATTTTAATGTTCTTTTAATGATTTGGAGGCTCCTAATTTCTATCAAGAACGTGCACATTGGCAGTTTTGTCTTAATATAAGAACTGAAGGTTACAGAGTGTATCCCCTATTCAGTACACTTTGCAATGTGTATCAGTACTCTAGATCTGTTGAGTTTTAAGAAGCTGATGTGGTGTATTTTATACATTTAGAAATTGGAAGCCCCGTACTAAAACAAAGGCAATACAAGTATATTTACAGTATAACTTTAAAAAGGCACTACTTCACAGGTACAATAAAATCTTTCTAAGGAAAGGTGCTTCAATGAGTAATTGAGAGCTAATAATTCACCTTAATTATAAAATAAAACATGTTAAGACAAAAATCTCATGTTTAAGAATTAACAATAAATTGTAGTTTTTGTTTCATTTCATTAACTGCTCTGCTTTGCTTTTTAACGGCCTTCTCCTTCATGCTTGGTTTTCATGGCACATAGAAAAAGGTGAGCGATTATTATTTTTTTGGATACCAAAACTGTCCACTTTGAAATGCCCATACAACACTGTAAAGATAAGAATTTATTGTGTCCATACTAAGATTGCAGATCTCCTCATAATGTTTCTATTAACGTAAAGTATTTGATCAAGATTTAAAAATAACCAGAAGAACATAGAAACATTTCAAATGAGAAGAGGCCAGTTGACCAAAGCAGTATATTTTGAAGTTAGTATCACTCACTTAATAGTAGCTTCTCTGCATTGTTACACTGTTATTAAAAATAAATAATAACATTTATTATAATACATAAAACATATATATTTATAAAACGTGATTTATAACATAAATAATAGTAAGGGATACAAAGTAAAAAACACATGCATTTAATGGTTTAAATATGACAACGTATTTGCATGTGGAAAAACAAAAACTTACCTGAAATGCCAGCTACATAATGGAAGACAGGTTTTTGGTTAAAGTGCATTAGGCTTCTGTCATTTCTACAGTTTACCTCCTGAGCAGGCAGCAGTTGCATTAATCTATGCTCTTTTGAAGCAGTTGGGATTTGTCATGACTTGCAAACCTTCCTAAAGCCTTTTTACAATTGCTGAACATTTTTTGGTTTAAAGCTTTGCAAGAAACTTCATCTAAATAAGTGGGTGGAACTAGTGTTTTTAAGCTACAGTATCTCACAAAATCTTTGTCAACACTGTGCTTGTAATTCAGAGGGGTAAAAGTTTTTCTACAAACTTCCTGATGACTTCTCTACCTTTTGTTTTTAATGGAGCTACTGAAAACCATACTGTTCTTAGTGAACCATACTAGTACCTAGTTCTGATCCTTGATGTTTTGTTCTCCAGAGCTTGTTGTTTATCTCCCTAATTTTTGTCAGTAGGCCCAAATGTTTTTCTTGGCTAAAAAATGCTCTAAACTCTTGAATGCAAACATTAATGACTGACATTAGGAAATGGCAATCTCTGTTGTCTTCATCTGAAGTTTGGTTTTCTATAGCTAGTCAAACGTATTGTCACATGACCTGGTTTAATTACTAAGTTCATTCTCCAACATGATTAATTCACCAACACCCCAGGGTAAAGCGAAAGAATGGGAAAAAAGGGAGTGATCATATTCTTGCACCAAATCTACACTGCTTCCCATATGTGCTTTCCACTCGCATAGTGTTTCATCTGCAACTGGTAATCTGCTCTTGTCTCTTGACAAGTTAATATTTTTTTTGTTTTATTAAAAGAACATCTTTGCATTCAGAATGAATCATGAATCCCTTAGTTTTATTTATCTTTAAAGAAAAACCAAAATCCGATATATGTATTGCGTTCCCTATTTATTTATTGTTAACAGTATAGCACAGATGCTGCCAAAACTGTACAACCAAACAACATTTTCAATAACACAATATACAGTTTAATGAAATTATATTTTAATTCCATTACGTTACAGCCATATAGTTTATTAAATACAATACTTCTGCTACAACTTGCCCTGCATTGTTTTGTATCCTTAAGGATTTAAAAAGATCAGCTTCACACAAAGCATACTGTAATCTATTAATTGAATGTCATGCACATGATTTGAAGAACAGTATAAATATCATTAAAGGAAGAAAAACAGCATTACTAAATATTAGATTAAGTCAGGAAGAGCCAAGTAAACTATGATCCTTGATCTTACTATAATTTCAAAATTAATAGTTGAATGAAACTCACAAATGAGCAATAAATAAACTTTAATTATACGTTTGCACAAATATATCATCAGGACAGAATAGTGAACACATGGTATTGTTACTTAACTGGCAGTGATATGTCATCCTACAGAGAATTAAACAAAAAAAAACTTACACATTTTGTTACATCAAACTTTGTGGTCATGACAAAATGAAGTGGCAATTAATATTTTTTTATAAACAACTTGTTCCAAAAACTCAAAGCAAAATCAAACAAAGACAAAAATAGAAAAATGGAAAGATCATAATTCAATAATTATTCAAACCCTTACCTGTGGTAAACCAACAATAATTTAGGTGACAATAGTAACATAACAAGCTACAAAATTAGTTGAAGGGCCTATGTCTGTGTGTAATAATAGTGATTTTCCTTTTTTATTGTATAATGTTAGCATGCCCAAAGGGGTTGGGCAGCCAGTTGACCTTGGATCCCTAGAGGTTTCTGGTTCCTCTCCACTGATGTCTTCTGGTCTTTTCTTTTCTGTATTCACAACATGTTTGGTCACTTTCTTTGTTAAGCGCCTTGGGGCAACCCTGTGAAATGATTGAATTGATTCACATGATTTCAGAATACAGTAAATTTACCTGCCTCTGTAAGGTACCTTAGTCAGGTAATGAATTTAAATCAATTTAAATTCAACCTTAAAGACCAAAGAGCTTTCAAAACAACTAAGGACTAAAGATGTAGAAAGGCAAAAATCAGCAGATCAGAATCAGTTTTGAAAGACACTGAATGTCGCTTTGAGTATGGTGAAGTTGATCATAAAAAGGTGTATAGCCACCTGCTAGGTGAGGCTACTAAGGCAGGAGAGAGCATCCAGCCAGGAAGTCAACTGGTTAAGGAAGCCACTGTGAAGCCAAAAGTGACTTTGAAAAACTGCAGAGTTCAATTGCTGAGATTTGAGAAATTTTCACAGAGCCTGTGTGGCAGAGTGGCAGGAAAGCCATTACTGAAAAAATCATCTCAAATCCTGCAAGGAGCTTGCAACAAATTATTTAAGTGAAACTGCAAACATATAACAAATTTTATTTGTGATCAGATATGACAACATTAAAACATTCTGGTGTAAATGCATAATGATACATCTAGAGCAAACAACACAGCATATCATCCAATCAATGCCATCCCTACTGTTAAGCATGGTTGGGGCAGTATTATGTTTTGGGGCTGGTTTTCATCAAAAGGGATGGGCTTGTCAAGGCTCATTGGAAGATGGACTGAACACAATGTACTGTAGGTAATTATTAAAGGAAAGCCTGCTACAGGTTCCCAGACATTAAATTAGGATCAAGGTTTACCTTTAAACAATAAAATTACTCAAAGTACACGCCAAGTCTAGAGTGGCTTAAGGACAAGAAAGTTAATGTCTTTGAGTGGTCATGTAAAAGGTGTGAGTTGAATCCTATTGAAAATCTGTGGAAAACAGGAAAAAAATGTCTGTTCAGTAAGTTATGCCCAAGGAACTTGAGAGTTCTTAATCAAATTTACCAAGAAAAATGGGCAAAGATTGCACAACACCTTTGTACAAATTTGGTAGAAACATACCCAAAAAGACTAGTAAATATTAAGTCTATTGATCTGAATACATAAAACAATCAACACATTTGATGTTGATTATTTTTTCTTTTTAAATTTTTGCTGACATTTATTGCAACTTATTTTACCCTTAGATAAAATTTAGTCTGAGCATTAAGATTTTGAATACAAAATAATATACAGTATATGCATCATTTTGTAATGTCATAACAAAAAAGGTATGGGTTCTTCTATAAATTTGGTCTTGACTGGATACATTTTGAGGTGACAGAGAATCTTTTTCAAAAGTTATGGCATTTTAAATTCTCTTCAAACATTCTCTTCCAGCTGTAAAGTGAGCAAAAGTTAGGCTATTGTATCCTCCTGCTGCTTTGGTAACATGCTGTTTTTTATGCAGCTCTAAAGGTGGAAGAACGAAAACTAAAGTTGGTGGCCGATGGAAATAGTTGGATGGGAATTTAAAACCTGGATGCTTCATGGAAATGTCTCCCACACATTCAACCAAGAGTGATTCACAGCCTTCAAACTCACCTGTTGGTCTGGTTTTAGAGAATGGGTTGTAATTTGCTGTTGAAAGTGCACTTGCTTTGCAGCTTTATACTAGTTGTAATATTGTGCATGTGAATGCTTAGAGTGAGATATTGTTTTCTTTTTTTCTGATATGTATTCTTTTCTGTATATAAATAAAGACTGTATGCTTTGGACTGAACTTGTTTTTTATCAGGATTTTTTAAGAAAAAATCAAGACCTCTATCATAAAGTTTATGTGAAATCAAATATTGTTTAATCATATAGTCTTTTATGTTCTGTCTCTTCATTATCAATATTATTCTTATTCCTGTTAAGGGTCATAGCAACTTGGAGCCTGTCCCAGAAATATAGGGTATAAGGTGGAGTTACACTCAGTATTCTATTCCATTTCAGGGCTAACACACTTACAAGTACATACACAATTTAAAAACATCATTTATTTTAGTCAGAATCTCTCTGAGAGGTGGGAGTAGACTGGAGCACCCAAAGAAAATATACAGTATATGGACATAATGAGAGCATGAAAACTCCACACATACAAGGTAGAATTTGAATCAGGACCCAAGAGCTGTCAGGTAGTAATACTTACTGTAATGCCACTGTACCACTCACATTTATGATCTTGTAAAGATAATAAACTAAGGGATTCATGATTCATTCTGAATGCAAAGATGTTCTTTTAATTAAACAAAAAAAATATTAACTTGTCTATAGGGAAATAAATATATTTTGTTAAGAAAACATAAGTGGATCACATGATCTTTAGGATTATAGAAGCAGAACTACTATTATTCTAAATATTGTCCGAGTAAATGGGTTCAGCTGTTAAATAAGTTCAGGAGGAGGTTGAATTGCAATCTCACACTTTCACTCTCTTACTTACTATACACCCCTGCTGTGCAACCCTTTGAATCCCTTTGTGTGTACAGTATCTTTTCAGATCTGCACTCCACTCTCCACCCTGGTCTTCACCATTGTAACATCCTCCCTGGTTTATACTGTACCTTGTAAATGAATTGACTTAGCCTTGACCATACAACCATGACTATCAATTCCTCAGACAAATAAATTAATTACAAACACTAACATATTACATTTACTATACATTTACATTTATTTTGTTGTATTTAGAATTACTTAGAATTTACTAAACTACTCACTTAAGGGTTTGTATGCATCTTTGAATAAACAAAACATAAATAGAAGTCCACTCCTTTGTTTTGATCCTTGGGTCAACACATGCTTTGGGTGTTAGACAGCAAGAATGGAGACATAAATATAAAAAGAAAGAAGAACCATCTGCATTGCAATTTCAAGTCCTAGAATGAGTGAAGATCATTATTGTTAAAATATATCCTGAAATCCCATTGTAACCCACCAATGTGAAGAATTAAGACAATTAAGAATTTCTTGCTTTCTCTCTCTGCTCATGGGAAGTATGAGAATGGACATGGTACAAGTACGTCTTTTGTGATTTTGTGAATCCTTCCACTGAATGCCAAACAGTAATTAATTGCATAACCGTGGTGCCAAACACAATCTACATGAGGAACACTGATTTTCACATTAGAAAAAAATGCTTAGGATTTACTTCATTACGTCAAGAATATAAAATACAAATTAACTCCTGAAGAAAAAAAAAACTTTAGTTAAAAGGCTAATACAAAATTTTCTGATGCACTATTTCTTTTCAATGTATTGGAAACAATGTTTTCTACAGTATCTGAAATCCTTCATTAATAGAAACTCTAGTAAAAGTTATGGCTTTCCCAGTAGCTTAAGGTGCAAGGCAGTATTACACTCACAATGGGACTCAAGTCTAATGAAGGGTGATGCACATCTACACATAAGCACACAAGGGCAATTAAGAGACAACAATTAACCAAAAATACACTATAAGACTCCATTCAAAAGAGAGTTCTAATTTTCATAATGGTATAGGGATAAAGCCAAATATTTCACTTAAAATAAGTGTTATTAAATATTTCTAATAATCTTTGTGTGCCTTAACCAACCAGCCTGTTGCCTTACACAAGAATTTAGCTAAAGAGGCCACTCTTTGTGACCACTGTCACAGGTTGACCTAGTGGTCTTTATGTTTGGGCAAGTAAGGGTGATGAGTTTGTCTTTTGGATAAGAATCCTTACCAGGGCAGTCCAGATCCTGTGTCAATAATCCCTAATGTCCAGTGCTGGTGCCTGCAAGTCTAGCAGGGGGACATCAGGGTAATCTTAAAAGTCACAGAGTATGGTCAATCATCCAAACAGACCAACCAATCAGGTCTCTAAATTGTCTGTTCAGTCAAATTCTAATAATGACAAAGCGAGTCAACGCATGTATAGATAGTGTGGTTAGTACTTTGGCTTTAACTCACCTGGCTGCTCAGAGAGTGCTGTCACGTCCCCACTCACTCATGAGGTATAAGCCAGGGCGGACTAATAGTTAGCTGGTATCTGCACTGGCTACCTTGGCATTGGGACTCTGTGGTGGGCAACAGAAAACAGAGGTGCTGTTTGCTGATGTTTTCTTGGTGTAATGGATTAGAAAGTCCAGTATTCTGAGCTGAACATTAGAAAGAGAATGATTATCAGCTATGTGTGCAGATGGAAGATTTGAGAGAAGGAAACGTCAAGGGCAATTACCAACCAGTTGGATACCGATCAACAAAAAGGAGGGGTAGTTTAGCAATAGGGACAGAGGGGTGTGAGGGAGGAAGCCTGGATCCATTGCAGAAAGACACCATTTGCTCACACCCTCAGAGTGGAGTGGAAGTCATCAAGCAGGGTCACTTGAAACAACATTGAAATGAAGGATAGAGAAGGGAAGAGATTAAACAACAGATATAGGTTGAAGCCGTAGGTGTGGTGTATTGAACACTAGATCAGAAATGGAGAGAGAATGGGGGTAGAAGGAGAACAGAGCAGGTGAGATTAGTAGGAGAGAGGGAAGAAGGGGAAGAAATCTGCTGCAGTTGTTCGGATTTTCCAGAAGCCTCGCTGACATCAGGAGACCTGAAAGAAAAAATACAAATGATATGGCCAAGGTATAGTTCCTCCTTGCACAGGCTCTGGAGTACCACAGTCTTTACCAGGAATAACCAGATCCTCATAATGGATGTGTGGATTTAGAATACCCTAACATAATTTGATTTGTAATTATTAATTACATAGAAAATATGTTTCTTACTAAACTGTAAATACTGTACTGAGATTGTAAGGGTTATTTTATCTTATTCCATGTACTGCCTATTACATGTTTCAAACTTTCCCATGAAAAAACATTGCATAATTATTATACAGAATAAACCATTCCGATCAGTTTAGCCGATTTAGACCTCTCAGTTTATACAAGGCACATAAATGTAATGAAGGTATTCAGCATTCATGCTTGTTATGATGTTATTATATTACAAAATAAAATCTGCAAATTCTTTTACATTTTTTTTTCTATGCTCCATACAGCCAGTGTCTCATGAACTGTGGTATGGTTTTTGAATCCCGTGTCCGATTTAGCTAAACAAAGTAGGAGCAGGGACTTAGGCTGATTACTCAAGGTTGACCACAGTTAAACAGTCTAAACTACATTTTTCATTGCAGGTTTAGTAGTTTTCAATCAGGTGAAATAAATGTTGTTTGAATATGGTAGTGGTGTAGTATCTTGACAAGGGAACGTTCCCAGAGTACGAGCCATGTAACATGCCTAACATTCAAAGAAAAAAGAATCTTTGTGAATAAATACTGTACATTTTTATACGTATAAGTTATATTAAATAAAAGCTTTGCATCTTCTAGGTAACCACATTATATAACATGAATTTATAGTATGTGTATAACCACACAGAAACAAATTGTCCTTGTATCTTGTGAATGTTACTGAAAGACATAAAAATGCATACTCTAACTTTCTCCATATTGATTATGATGGCTTGATTTCTGTTTTGTTTTTGCAGCTCAAGTATATGGTGTTCATGTCCTGCAGATATTTGGGAAAAGCACTTATCTCTTAAAGCCCTATGCGTTAGAGTGACAGTACTCTTCCTGAAGTGATGCAGTCCTCCCAGTCGCTAGAGGGAGCATGGACAGCTTACCACACCTCTTGCAATGGGTTCTGGCCTTCCATAAAAGAGAAGACAACATTGGGAGAGCATTGAATTGGTTTATGCAGAGCAGATCTTCAACCTGTTAAACCTGTGCAGCAGATTCTGACAGCTGTCATGCCTTCACTTAAAAAAGGTGTGTTGGGACTATTTAGGTGCTCGGACTCCATGGAGTAGATAGTTGTTGCATGTAAGAGCAGTGAAAGCTCATAATTACACAAAATGAGTGATCCTAAGTTTATTTTTTTTAATTACTAGGTTTTAAGAGCAAATTTGTAGCAAAATGTATTGGCTGCAATTAAAAAATCTTATTTAAAAACAACCTCAAATCAGTTGCTAGTAAGAGAACAATATTTATACTGATTATTAAACACTGAAAGTAAAATCTTGGATTTCCCCTTTGTTACATCTCTGTGTATTAGAAAAATCAATGTCTGTGAAATACAACCCCCAGCAGGAAACAGAAAATTGTGCAGATAGTCTGGAGAACCAGTTCATAGAATAGCGCTAAGCTCTTCCATTATGTACATCGAGGTACAATTATTCTGCTCTGTCAAAATATGCCTTCAGCAAGGAAAGAAATACTTTATAATTGCAGCAAAAACTGTTAAACTGTTAAACTTTCACTGTGTTCTCATAAAGACTAAAAAGACTAATAAAGACTAATTAATTGATCAGTGGTAGCATTTCATGAAATATTAAAATCACACGTCTCTAGTTTAGCACACTGGAGTTTAAACTCTTTATGAACTCACAAACCATAATTCAAAAGCAAAAGGTTTTTCAATGCCACACACAAACAGTTATGTTCAAAAGCCTTTAATTGTCTGTAGCTCAGTTAAAAAAAGAAAAGTGTGCTAAAGATGCCAGGAAAATAATTAACAGAACCATCACTATGGAAATGTGTATACTAATCAAGCTGTATTACTTTTGGCAGAGAATCCAAAGCATTGCTCCAACACGCAACCTGGGAAACAACTGACTTTGCATTGTTTCAGGTGTCTAAAAGTTTGAGAAAGACACAGACTGCAACAAGCACTGACATGGCTGAAGCTCTTGTAGACACACCTGGTTCCTCATGAACAATAAATAAGTTGCTTACTGTAGCTTTATTTCAGTAGTGCAAAACATTCTACTGACTTGAAAATGAAAACAAGCACTGTAGATCAGGATGTACCTTTACAATAGTTTCTATATGTTTTACTTATACATTCATATCCGATAAATGTTGTTTAAAATAATATGCTAATGTTTGGTTATGCACTGCTGGATGAAAGAAATAAAATTATAATGAGGATATTTACGTTTGTAAAAGTGCTGCACAAGATTTTATAAGTATTCTTCAGGATTAAACCTGTCACAAAATGAGAAGGCTTCCAAAGATGATCTGTGCCCTTGTGATTGTGTAGTACTTCTGCTAAAGCATGTTGTTGCAACTCACTAAAGATCAATGTACAGTGTACCTTTAGCACTAAAGAAGTAAACCTATGGGTTCTTAAACTTAAGGTCTCCTCGTCCTATGGCCAGGAAGCAGCCTGACAGCTAAGCTGGATAAGACAAATGTACAATGACTAAGCGCTCAATTAATGTTTTTCCAATACATTTAATTCTTGGGTGTTGTCATTCCTCTATTGATGTAAAATCATTCGGTGAAAAGTTGGCTGCAACATTGTGCTTGAAACTTTCTTGCTGGTTTCTACTGATTTTCCACTGGACGTGACGCCTTCAAACATCTATCTGTAGGCTATGTGTAACCTGTATATGTACTTTCTAGATTTCTATCTTGAACCCGAAATTGGCTTTTTTAAAATGTCAGGGGAGTTTTTTCTTCATTGCAGATGTTAAGGGAGCATGAAGTATGTAAAGAAATCATTGATTGTATTACCTTCTGTTTATTATGTTAACAAAAACAAATAAATTATTCCTGAAAGTTTTAATTTAATTAACTTAAGTGATAATTAAGGCAAGAAAGCACATGCTATGCTGCTTTTTCCATTATTTTTAAAATTCTCTTCAAATTATCAGTGCTAGTCCCGCAGGATAATGTATCTCATATATTTGTAAATGCTAATTTTGCATTGATCTCTTACTGAAAAAGGAATAAAGATTCTAGCATATTGGCATCCAAGGAGCCACTGTCTTTTTTGCCATTCCAAATCAAAAGCTCCAAAGTTACTTCTCCAGTAAACTTCCTGAGTGTCTTGCAAGGAATATTTATATATTTTGCAATACAACAGAATACTGCAGAAATGTATTTACTCCTAATCAATACTTTGTTTTTTTTTTAAATTTGGATAAAGGTAAGGAAAAACCTCTCAAAATATAGAATGAAAATGTCCTATATTAAAAAAATGAATTAAGAGGAAGTAAATAGGTGGAACTTCTTTTCTGCAAGTACACATCCAACACCACACTCATTCAAGGCCCCTCAGGACAATTCCGGAACACCAAGATGGCATCTTGTACCTCCAGCAACATTATTTACTGTATCTCTTGCAGTAAATGCCCAGCCATCTACATTGGAGAAACAGGAAGGAGACTCGGAGTCCGCATCAGAGAACATGTCAGGGCTGTGAAGATTAAAGATCTCTCCAAGCCCATTGTTTCTCATTTCACCTCTGATGGCTACGACCACTCTAATCTCTTCGTCTGTGTTCTCAAAGACAGTTTTCCGAACTCATACATCAGAAAGACTACCGAAACCAAAATTATTCTGCAGCTAGGATCACACATTCCCCCTTCTCTCAACGACAGACTACTCTTCTTTTAAATTTTCTCCATTCATTGGGTGTTTCATTTCACACCTCTTGATTGGCCTCTCACTCCTCCTCCCTCCCAGCCTTTGTTCTCCCGCTACATTACCTTTGCCTACTGCCTTTTCTCTCTTACACCTGAAGAAGGCTCCACGGCCAAAACATTGTGTTTTCTTTCTTCTTTTTTTTCAGCATGGAATAAACCTATTACTTGTTCCATTACAATATATTCTATCAGCATTTCATTGATTAATAATTTTGAAACAACTGTACTTTACAAACTAGAGTTTCTATTGTTTGTTATTGCTTACATTCTGCCTATGGCAAATGCAGAGGCAGCGTGTGACGTCATAGTCGCAGCCAGGCTACAAACACAACACCTTAGCACTTTCATGGCTATTTCAGGGGATTTTAATCACATTTCTATTTCCACCCCTTTGCCTATTTTCCACCAGTTTATTAAGTGCCCAACCAGAGAAAATAAAACACTGGACTTATCAATGTATATGTCAATGCTAAGGATGCATATAGCTCCATTGCCCTTCCACCCCTTGGCAGATCAGATCACAACCTTGTCCTGCTTATACCAGTATACAAGCCTATTGTCCAGCACCAACCTGTGACCATGAGGACTGTGAGGAGATGGTCTCAGGAGACTATGGAGGGTCTTTGTTGTGCTCTGGAAGTTACCGAGTGGGAAGTGCTGTGCGAACCGCATGGGGACGACATAGACAACATTGCAGACTGTGTTACTGATTACATTAACTTCTGTGTAGACAACACCATTCCCACCACAGATGTACACAGCTTTCCCCAAAACAAATCCTTGATCACATGTGACCTGAAGGCTCTTCTGAATGATAAGAAGAGAGCCTTGAGGAGGGGGGACACCTACAGTTGGAAGGTTGAAGACAAGCTGCAAAGGAATAGGGTGAGGTACATATGGAGCAGCATGAGAGAGATCACTGGCTTCAAACAGACTGGGGGTGAAGAGGGGAACCTGGAGATGGCCAATGACCTGAACCAGTTCTTTAATAGGTTTAATTCAGGGCCCTCTGTGGCTCACCACCCATCCCCCCACAGCCACACACTCCCTAAGCCCTCGCAGCTGCAACTGCCCTACACCTCCAACATCCCCCCACACCCACGGCCACCTACAGCTACAACCCCCAACAGCTACTCGCTCCCCCATCCCCTGCAGCTGCCACTCTCCAACACCTCCATTAACACCTGCAGCACTGACAGGGCTATGAGCACCATCCCCCAGGGCCGGCTGACCATCACGGCCGACCAGGTGAAGAGAGAACATCAGGGTAAGGCCACAGGACAAGATGACATCTGTCCCAGAGTTTTGAGGGCTTGTGCTGATCAGCTGAGCAGAGTACTCCAGCACCTATTCAACCTGAGCGGGCGCTTGGAGACATCCCTGTGCTCTGGAAAACATCAATGCTGGCCCCGGTACCAAAGAAAGGGCACCCCTCTATCCTCAATGACTATAGACCAGTAGCGCTGACTTCTCATGTCATAGACACTGGAGAGGCTGGTCTTGTCCCACCTGAGACCCCTGGTCAGTTGATCACTGGACACCCTATAGTTCACCTATCGTCCCAATGTTGGTATGGAAGATGCAATCATCTACATGCTACAAAGGGCCTACTCACACCTGGACAAGGCTGGCAACACTGTGAGGATTACGTTTTTTTGTATTCTCCAGTGCCTTTAACATTATCCAACCCTTATTGCTAGGAAGGAAGCTAGAGGGGATGCAAGTGGGTGCCTTCATGATTTCATGGATCACTGACTATCTGACAGGGAGACCAGTTTGTTAGACTGCAGAACTGTGTGTCTGAACAGGTAGTGAGTAACACAGGTTCTCCTCAAGGAACAGTTCTTTCTCTGTTCCTCTTCACCCTCTATACTCCTCTATACTTTAAATAAAACTCTGTCGTGCCACCTGCAAAAGTTCTCAGACAACGCTCCAATTATGGGATGTATCAAGGGTGGGCAGGAGGAAGAGTACAGAGAACTGGTCAGCAGCTTTGTGGAGTGGTGTGGGGAGAACCACCTGCAATTGAATGTGGCAAAGATAAAGGAGCTGGTGATAGATTTCAGGAGGAAGAGGGTCCAACCTACTGCATCCATAGTCTGCATCCATGGGAGTGGCGTGGAGATAGTTGAGTCATACAAATACCTGAGTGTACATAACGACGATAGACTGGAATGGTCTAAGAACACTGAAGCCATCTACATGAAGGGTCAGAACTGACTTTACTTCTTGAGGAGGCTCAGGTCCTTCAACCTGTGTAGTAAGATGCTCCATATGTTCTATCAGTTGGTTGTAGTGAGTGCCATTTTCTACACGGTGCTGTGCTGGGGCTCAGGCATTAGAGCAGAGGATGCTAACAGGCTGAACAAGCTCATCAAAAGAGCATGTTCTGTCATTGGGTCTGATCTGGACCCCTTGGAGGTAGTGGTTGAGAGGAGAATGGTGTCCAAATTAATGGCCATCATGGACAACGTCCCCCATCCCCTCTATGACATGCTTTTGAGAATGAAGAGCACATTCAGCAATAGGTTGATCCAACCACAGTGTGGCAGGGAATGCTATAGAAGGTCATTCTTGCCTTCTACCATAACACTGTACAACTCATCCACTGTGTCTGGGCAGGGGCAACATTGAATTTGATCATATTGAATTTCTAAGTGAACAATGTGATATTGGTGATGTGATGTTGATTTCAGAAAACTGCAAAACGGACATGCCCCTATCCACATCAACAGGACTGAAGTGGAAAGGGTCAGTTACTTCAAATTCCTTGGCGTCCATATCACTGAGGACCTCACATGGTCTCTCAATGCCACCTGTCTGATCGAGAAAGCGCAACAGCGCCTGTACTTCCTAAGACGGTTGAAGAAGGCTAAGATATGTCCCCAGATCCTCACTAACTTTTACAGATGCACTTCAGAAAGCACACTGACAGGTTGCATCACAGTGTGGTATGGCAACTGCAGTATTGCTGACCACAAAGTCCTACAGCGGGTGGTGAAAACTGGCCAGTCCATCACTGGGGTTGCCCTCCCATCCATACAGGACATTTATGACAGACGGTGCTTGAGGAAAGCTCTAAGCATCATCAAAGACCCCACACACCCCAGCTACAGACTGTATGACCCTCTACCATCTCGAAAATGGTACGGGAGCATTCGGGCCCGGACTACCAGTGACAGTTTTTACCCCCGTACTATCAAACTATTAACCTCCCAGCCTCTCTCACCTACGATCTGAACCTCACAGTGCCTTCTCTCTTATCAAAAACTCAAACATACATTGAAATCTACCTCTACCTCACATGTCAAGAAGCTCACTCCCCATAATTCTCTATCCTTTATTTCATTCTGTTGATGTATGATTTTGCACATCTGATGTTGTTTTGCACACTACCTGTTGTCTCTGGCTTTCTTTTCTTATACAATTATTTTGTACTACTTATCATCTGAGAGCTAGCTAAGTAGCATTTCATTATACCATATACCTGTATATGAGTATAATGGCAATAAACTTGAACATGGTAAGTTTGTGAAAAAAAACAACCTTAAATGTTTTTTTTATATTTTTATTGATTTTATTTCAATATAGACAATTTTACTACAAAGCAATGTCTTGCAGAAAAGATGTGCAGGTTTCATGAAGTCTTGCAGATAATCATAATACAACCAGTTTGTATTTCCAGAAATAAAGGCATCATAGCCCTACCCCTCATTTCCACCACCTCTTTCCAAAAAACATTCTTCTCTGTATAAAATGAGTTAATAAAATATACAAAAACAACCCTTTCACTCTCGCCCCTTTGATAGCAATTTATTTTCCTATGTTGCAATGCATATATAGATATTTATAAGTATACTTTTTTAAGTATGTTGTTGTAAATTAAAATGCTAAGCATTAACTCCCAAACAGAGATGTTTGACCATGAATAAAAAGTTTAAATGAAATGAAATACATATCAATATAACGTACAACTTAAAAAAGCTTTTAGTTGTTTTGAATGTGAACTTGATAAACCTGAACTACAGCAATATAATGTCAACAAATGTTAACACAATTGTAGGATTTAATAGCTGTGTGCTGTCGAGTCTAAACTGGACCAGATACATTTAACATGAAAAATGATTGCTGTTGTAAAAACAATAAGAACATTTTGAAAAATTCCTTTTCTCCAAAACTAATTAAACATTTAAAATATCTGCTGTTTGGTTTTGCACAACTTACATAATTTTCCAAACCCAACCTAAACTGCTTATTATTAAAAAAATAATTTGACCAACTTGCGTCTATTCATTTAGAAATGTTTTTAATTTACTTAATAGACTCCATTAGTACACCATAGGATGACATTTAAATAAAACTTTCCTTCTTGACTGACTACATTGTTCATTGCTAAATTGCCCATTAACAATTAATCATCTGCACATTTTGTTTTTGTTGTATCAAATTCTAAATATTACCAATTGTTAGTAGTGCAAGAAATTGCGTTAAACATTCTAGGACAACCAGTAAACATGACGAGGAATAGAGTCCATAGTATCTGTACAAAAATAAAATAACCAAATTATTATACAGAACAGGAGAAAGAAAGTACCATCTTTTGCTTAGTAGCATCTAGGTAAGAGTTCTGAGACAAAATGCTTATGTCCTTATTTGCTGGCCTTCAAACCATAAAAAATGTTACTTTAATTAACATTTATTAATTGTCCGCAAGTAAATGACATCACTTTAGAGTCAAGCAAAAGTTAAGCACAAAACTCTCTTTGAAACAAAAATATAGTGCATAGATTGCACTCTTTGAGCCAAAACTACTGAAAATATTTTAAAAAGTCCCATTGCCTGTCTGCATATTTGGATTTTTATGGGAAAGCTGCGATCTTTTTTACTATAGCCACACACATTGTATCAACATTAAAAAAGCATTTAGAATCTGAAGTGCTATACTAGGTGTGATAGCACATGAAATTCAGGTTCACACTGAGCAACTTAACACATCACATGCCCCTCTAGCCATTTTGCCCTTGATAAAAGAGATTATGGCCTGCAAGGAAAATAAAGTTATGTATGCAAAAATTCCCTGTCAGGCTTCCCAGCCACAACATTTTAATGTTAATCTTTACTGAATAGCTGCCAATTTCCTATAAATTCAACTTGTCAAACAATTTTTTTTCTTAAATTATTTATATTAAAGGTGACCTGTAATATTAAGGAATTATTCAACCCTAGCAAAAATGTTTCTTTATAAGCTCAGGATGTGTATAAACTCAGCATTTGTTTTGTCATAACCTTGAAAGGACAATGAAGACAAGTCGTTGACCTAATATACTTCGTTAATCATCTATAAATCTTCTATGACCATACAGTATATAGAACAGCTACAGTAGCTTGTGACTGACAGATCTACACTTCTGATCTGTGGTTACCTCAGCTCTTTCAGTCGCAGTCTAGACTTATTAATCTTTAGCATCAAGAGCCTTGTGTTGTCCCTGAATTCCAATGTAACAGTAAAAAGACATTTGTGTTTGATTTTAAAAAATCTGTTGACAAAAAAAAGATGCTGAAAAAATACCAATACCTCTCAAATGTAAAAAGAATACATTCATCTGTAACACTACGAGACCAGAACCAACTTTCTCTCCTGGATTTTCATCTTCAAACTTCCATGTTTCAAATGTGCTTAAACCATCTGAAAAAGAAAATAATGAATTGTTATATAAAAACATCCTACATTCCTTGAAATGAATGGCATCATACATAACATTGTAGCCTAAATAACTCAATCAGTAATCACCATCAACTGTAACTAGTTTTTACATTGTGAAGCAAGATTGTGTAAGTGTAACACAGTGTCTAAGATTTTTAGCAGTTTATCCTTAGTAAGAAAGTAGTGGAAAAAACCCCAACATTTCAATCCAATATTGCAATCATTTGTCCACCAGCACCAGGATATTTTTGAATCAACAAAAATCACAGATACCCAGCTGGTTGAAATGTTCATTTTTAAAAATATTTTCTATGCATAAACCTAAAGGTGGTAGAACAGGGATAGATTAAGGCTGGTAAAGACATTTTTTCCCCACTGTATTAATGCAAAAACACAACATTTGGAACTATTAAGCTTTATAAAACAATAAAAAAATACAAATATATCAAACATATAAAATAAAATATCAAAAAGAACCAGAGAACAGCAGTTGCATTTGGCATTACAATATGGCACAGCATCTCCATTACATTTAATTACATTTAGTTCATGAAGCCTAACATTGTAATTCAAAATACTTGTGGGCACCAGACACTTCGAATTTAGCAAACAAACTTTAATGCCAACACATTCACTTACATTATTAATTTATGTTTTTGTCTATGCAAGTTAAATAAAAGATATTGGACACATGAAGTATTTATGTTAGTCAATGTTATTAGTGTAACATTCAAGACTTTCTTCTTTTTAAATTATTTGTAAATAAAACATATTATTTATTCAGTGAATGCATTGATAAAGTTATTATATTTTATTTTCATATTCATTGTTTTAAGTAGATATATATATGAATTATGCTTCAAATAACCTTCACTTAACCCTAAGTAGGACAATTTGTAAATATTACACAATACACATAGCCTGATGAAACAATTTATTGGTATACTAATAACGTTCTGCAAATATGCCAGATTCCACAAACCACAATCCAAGATCATTAAATGGCTCATTTTTATCTTTTTTGGATTTTTCTGATATTGTTCAAGTTCTTCATGGATTGGCTTTCTGACAAAATTAAACTCATTTGCCTTGGACTAACCAAGTCCCAGCACCCAGTCGTATCTTAAATATAAATTTGGGTAAGATACAGTATCTCTACTTTTCCACTTGATTCATGGTCAACAAATCCATATTCTACCTGGATGCTTATCATTGGTCCTCATTGTTAATTATTAGGAATGCAAATGTGCCTTCAACTGATAATGCTGCTTACTAGTGCTTTACTCTAAACTGAAAATATATCAAATCTCTCCCTTTCACACAGTTAACACAACAACAATGGGAAGCAGCAAAGGGTAATGATGTTGGGAAATACTACAAAGAGAATACTGCACTGTACTCATTTCTGGAGACTGGCATAGATTAATGATGACTAAGAAAAGGACAATAGAGACTTTGTAGAGACTACTTCTTGTGTACAGGATTAATAGATGGAGCTATAATTCAGATATATAAAGGCAGACATTAAATTGCCCCACGATGCTTAAAGAGATTTAAAGGTGAATTACCCTCTAGGCTTAACCACTCCCTCAGGCACTGTTTCACAGGAGACCCTGAGCAGACTTGTGGGCAGATGTGGTGATTTCATTTACAAAGAAGGTCTTACTCAGCCCTTTCTGAAAAGCATAAAGAACAATACTTGATTAGAATTTTGAGGTGTGATTATGGAACACATCTTATGGAAAAAACAACTTAAAGCATGAAATTATAGTTTCTGGGCACCTATCATTTGGTTATTGTTACACATCAACAGTCATTTAAAGTTAATGCATTTGCTTGCTTCAAAATTCATACTAAAGTTCACATCTTACCAGGAATCTGAACAGTTTAATATGATTAAACTTGAAATAATCCTTAAAGCTGATTTCACCCTGGAATGCCTTTTATTGACATAATACTGACATCATAGCATGATGTTTTACCATGATTATTGTTCTCCTTTGGTTTGGTTACATAAAATAATGTAAATGTTGTCAACAAAAGTCAACATATTGCATTTTTTCCACTAGTTCTTAGTTTTTTCTATCTCTGTTACAATACTGTCCAACAAAAACAAGAGAGACTGTGAGAGGAAAAAAAAGTCAATGTGTTGAACTGCAAGACAGCAAATGATAAAAACAATATCATGTAAAGACAATATCTATTTAACTGTCAAATTATAAGGAACTATATGGATTTTAATTTATTCATTGTAAGAAGGCAGCAGATAGAGGCAACATGGTAGTTCTGGTTGAACTACATTTCCCTAAGACAGATGTCACTGGAAAAACTGGTGGAAAACGATTGGTCTGGTGACATTTACACTCAGAAGCAAGGGGCTTAAAATCAAGAAAGGGCTATCGATGTCTGCTGGCTGTGAACCTGATGGAGCTACTGCAACATGAGAGAAATACAGGAGTAGACAAGTAACCCAACAATAAGCCAGGGGCGGGAACCATGCTTTTCTGAAAAGTCTCAGAGATGTTTTTGAAAGAGTAGTTTTTGGGGAAAGTTTTTATGGAAGAGTCACAGCTGTTTTGAAGCCAGTCAGCCATTTTGATCCCTGGTTATTTACAGACAGGAAAAGAAGAAAGGTTTTCTTGTGTGGATTTGGTTAGTTTTTCCCTAAATTGTAAATAAAGAGGTAAAAAAGGCACTTTTTATTAGTTTTTCATTTTAGTCAACCATGAAAGATTCATGAAAATAATGAACAATGATGATAATTAATGTCTTTGCAGTTTTGTTTGAGTGAGACTAGATGAAATCACGTTTGACTATAATTCAGATAATTCAGCCGGAAATCTCATCACATTAGGCTCATTGTTCAAGTATTTACCTTCTGTCTGGCAAATAGCACGCTGACTTTAGCAAGTCTAATCCTAAGGCGTGTACGTGATTGTACGTGGATTGCAAGGTGACTCAGTGTGAAAGCTGGGGATTAGAGGGGTTTGCCATTTTTTTCCTTTTTTTTTTCTTACAGTCCCTTATTTCCAGCTGATCGTATTTACACTCCAGAATCATGAACCTTTATTTTGTGTTAATTGATGGTTACCTAAACAAACAATGATAAGAATTCTACACTGTACTAATTAGGATAAGAAAACCAGAGTACCATGATGATAAAAAGAAAAGCAGTGGAGAGCCAAGAAATACTTTGTTTCAGAACTTTATTGAATGAGATGGAAGTTTTTTGTCACTTTTTCCCTGATACAAACTAGTTTTGCTTAACAGACTTAAGTTGACTAGTGCTAGGAAATGTTTCTGTTGTTAAGATATTTTCGTCAACTTGACTAAAACTAACTAAATCAAAAACTGATGAATAACTGATAACATAGCTTTCTACCTTACCACTGTGTTTGTTTTTTCTTATTGCCTATTTAAGGATCCTGTTACACACCGTTTAAAACTGTTTCTTACAAGCCTATTGAACATCAGCCCTTTCCCCTTTCACAAGTTTCCATCTTTTGTATTGTGAAAATAAAAAGTTTGTGTATGTTGTTACATAACTTATATAAACAGATGTGAAAATAGTTTTGTGTTGTAAGCTGCAATAAAAAAAATCATGTTATTATGATAACAATTGAGTTTTGGCTCAACATGAATTAGTTCAGTAGTTCGGCTAGATCCTAATGAATGCAATCTTGAGACAACATATGAATTAAGCAGTCGGCGTGACTAGCCAACCCCTTAGATATCCCAACCCCCAAAACGCCCTGAAATACATTGATGCAGATTATCCACACACCCCCTCACTATTGCAAGTGAGGAGCTAGGGTGTTTTTTCTGCAAGGTATATAAAGGGCAGCAGAAGGGATATGAGAAAGATATGAGAAGAGAAGACCTAGTTGGAAGACTTACATATGTAGACTAGCGGAAGTACACTATGCGATAAGATCTATCCTTCCTCCAGAATGTATTGTTAAATACTCCATTTCAGTAGTTAGAACCTAATGAATGTGATAGAGAGAAAAAATATCTGCTATAAGTGTTCAGAATGACATGTCGAGCTGACGAAATGCCAGCCTATCCAAATCCCCCAAAAGACCCTGAGAAATGCACCATTACAGAATCTTAAACTATTAAAATAATTATGTTTTAGGCTGGCCAGATCAGTTTGGAATTATGTGTCACACACTTCAGGAAACCACAGATCTAGCCCAGATCCAATACAGACTGAAACCATGTTCTTGCCGCCACAGGGCTGAATGAGCATCATAAGTGGAGATTTTGGAGAAAGAGAGGGAAGGGAAGGGAGGAAGCGGCTGAGGTTTTTCTGGAGTTCCATGGAGAAGTGATGTTAGGAGAGCTGAAAGAAAGAGGATACACCATGGCAGGTGCAGGGAGATGGTTTATTTCTACAGGGAGGCTCACATTGTAGAGCTGCGCGTTCAAGATGGCATTGAAACTAATCCCATCTTAGTTTAGAGGAGGAGAATGATGGTTTCTGAATCTTGCTGTGCTAGTAAAGGCAGTGAGCACTAGAGAGGATGAAACTGGAGCCAAGTGAGCAGCATCAGCGTGGTGCAGGAGCGACTAAAGCAATCTTTAGTCTGACAAAGCTGTCTATCTCTGACCTCTCTCCTGAAGTTTTATTTCTACTATAAAGAAATATGTTATCATTTATATTCTGGAATGCATGTAAATAAAAAAAAGAATTGTGTTATAAATATTAATTAGCTCTTCATCCAATCACAGTACTACAAGAGAACTACTGTTAGATGACAAAAATTAGCCAGCAGCCATATAACCCTGCAACTCATAACCGGCAACCCACTGAAGCTAAGCAGGTGTTAGCCTGGTCAGTACCTGGATAGACCTCCTGGGAAAAACTAAGGTTGCTATACTGTAAACAGGCGCTGTCCTTCGGATAAGACTTAAAACCGAGGTCCTGACTCTCTGTGGTCATTAAAAATCCCAGGGCGTTTCACGAAAAGAGTAGGGGTGTAACCCCAGCATCCTGGCCAAATTTCCCATTGGCCCTTACAAATCATGGCCTCCTAATAATCCCCCTCTATGAATTGGCTTCATTACTCTGCTCTCCTCCCCACTAATAGCTGATGTGTGGTGAGCGTTCTGGCGCACTATGGCTGCCATCGCATCATCCAGGTGGATGCTGCACATTGGTGGTGGTGGAGGGGATCCCCATTACCTGTAAAGAGCTTTGAGTGGAGCGTCCAGAAAAGCGCTATATAAGTGTAAGCAATTATTTTAATTTTTATTATAAAAAAAAGCAGTATAAACAGACATAATATATTGAAAGCAAGGGCTTCCATGCAGGTGTGGCTGCTGCACTAATTAAGTAAATAATATCCCAGTGTGCTTAGGGACTAGTAATTATGGCCTATAATTATGACTAGTACGGCTGCAAGAGGAAATCTCAATGACCTTGAAAGAGGGGTGATTGTTAGGGCATGTTTGGCAGGAGTTTCAAGACCAAGACAGCTCTTTGTGTGTAAAGTGATTTCAGCATAAAACTCTGAAAGAAAGACATCATCAGCAAAGAGCAACAATGGGCATAAGCACAAATTCCAGGATCATAATGTTCACACATTAGTATGAAGTGCAAGGAAAAACTGGTAACTACATAATGACAGTTAATTACAACCTAGGGCATGAGCATGAACAAGGAATATTCTAGAAGAGTTCCACCTCTGGTAATCTGGTGTGAGACTTTGTTGTGTACCACTCCCTGCAAAATATCACTGGTAGACTATGTCAAAACATGTTCAAGTTGTACTGGTCACATATTGTGTTGTGCCATATTAAGTGACTTTCCATTGGAGTTTCCATTTTTTGGATAATAACTGATAAAATGATAATACAAAAATGATAGTACTCGATAAAGCAGAGATGTGGTTGAAATACAAAAGTGCTGATAGGAAGTATGATAACCGTCTGCTTTTTTCAAAATATTAAGATGCATTATGGGATGTGAGTAAGTTGAGGAATGTGTTTGTGCCCCCTTAAAAATGTAGCGATATGAAGCGATCCGAATCTCAAAACAGTCTGAAATTCACAGAAGGCATTGCCCACAGGCACCATATGTAGTGCTACCAGTTTACAATTCCAGCACTGGACCTTAAGAATGTAAATCTTTTTGAGATTTTTTTTACAACCTCAGGGCTCAGAATCTGGTGAACAGCCACTGCTTTATATGAGTTTCTGTCATCTCTAAAGTTCTCTTTTGAAATGTTTGACACCTTCATGTTTAAAGAGAACCAACCTTACAAAAATATATTAATCTGCTGCTGAATTAACTAGTTTCTGAATAAAAGTGTCATTAACAATCACTTGGTATTTTTATCATATCTATTTGGTTTACATAGAAATCAATATTTATTTTATAACATATATGGCACTTGGCACAATGCATGGACAACATCTCTATTCTAGTTGAACTAACATGGAACTAACATATTGGTGAAGCTGCATGAAATTTGGTTCTTATTCTTAGAAACATAACAGCACCCAAACATCCATTAACACATGCATGTCATATAACATGAGACCTCCGTAATATACAACATGTATTTTTTTCTAGCTTAATGTTTTTACAAAATATTGCAATATTTCAATGTCCGAATATCCATGAGTATATTTAAAAATTGAAATGCACATCCTAAATCAGATTAAGATGCAAGTTGCCGTGCAAGCAAAAAATATTATGTAAACAAAAGCATGTGTGTAATTTCCTTCAGAAACCAATACATAGTTGATTCTGGGAGTCAATGACTTTAAATCAGTTTTTAGAAACAGTAAATATTTATTTCAAATAAAAAGAAAATAAATAAAGCTTACCACAATGTGCTGACTTATCCTTGTAGCATTATTTCAATGAAGTTTAAATAAAGTTGAGAAAATCTTTTTATCCAATACAGGGTCACTAGAATTCCACAGCCTATCCTGGCAAGCAACAGATGCAAGGAGGGATACATTCTTGATGGGGATGCCAATCCATTGCAGGGCACTGACACAAATACACATACTGTACACGCACACCAGGGCTCATTTTTCTAGAAGTCAAGCCAGGGGACCCAGAAACACACAAACTCCATGCAGAGAGCAGCCAAGGAATTGAACTCAGGGCCCAAAGCACTACGTGGAAGCAATGCTAACTACTGTGCCACCCACTCATTTAAAAAATGTATGTCTTAAAAACTATTTTTGTAGAATTTCAAAAAGTTTATTATAACTTGAAAAATATGGTTGGAATGCCATTCTTTTGCTGTCAATGCATAGTGTAAGTGTTGTATTTAATAAAACAGGACATTAATATTTGTAACAGTTCATATTACAGCAATATTAAGGGATTCAAATACAATTTCATTAAAAAAGTTTAATCTTTTGTATAGTTATTAAATATACTGATTGGATATGCAGTTTTCTTGGCATTCATGCTATATTGTGGACAAGAAAGAAAGAAATGGTGAAGAAGCTGAGGAGTTTCCGTGGTACTCACAAGACAGGGAGCGGAATAGGATAGAGACACAACCAGTGTAGATTACCAGCTGCGTAAAAAATGCTACACAAATGGAAAGCAAATGTGTGAAGTCGTGTACAGTAGATTCAGCTCTACTGAATGACTACCCACATACTGCCAGTAATGACCTGGCTCACCTACTTTGGTTACTCATGGTCATGATGCAAAACGAGAGACTGTGCATATAGATGGGGGATGTGCATTGTGATGTGGAAAATCTTGTATAATGAAACCCTTTTTATTCTATAGAGAATATTTAAAGAAACATCAACATCATTTGATTAAAAGTATGGAACAATTTGTATGTGATATATACACATTATACATGCCTTCCAATACCACAATGCTTTTGTCTAGACCTGCCTTATATTTACAGCAAGTACTGCTTCTCTGGATGGCCTTGGCAACCAACATTGCACCTAATAAGCGCCAGCTGTAATGTTATCTGCTATTTATGTATACCGGGATACATCGGACATCACTGAAATACATCATTATATCTATACATCAGTGCTGTATAGCCTGCATTGCTACAGAAAATCTGATTTCTGAAAAGCATTTCCTCAGGCAATGAGGCAATCACTGAAGATGAGTCATCAGTGATCATGATTTTCTGTGCACTTTGTTTCCCAATTAACCTCAGCAAATCGTAAGGAATAAATTATCCATACACTGTTAAAGCTCTACCACACTTCCACAGATATGGTACAGTACATTACAGATGGTCTATATATTTGATTAGATAAAATGTGCCTGCCTGCTTGGCTAGAGATTTGTGGCATTGCTTTTCAGGGGTGACAACACTACACTTCATTCAACAAGCACCTATAATTTGTAGTAAATGGAATGTCAAGACAAAGAGAGAATTAGGTTCCAGTACCCCGACAGCTGTTAGATGGTAATCATGAGAATTAGGTACTTGTGACCATCTACACCTATAAGAACAAGAACAACAAAAAAATCATTTTTTTTAGTCTTGAACTGGCACCGTTAAAAAAACAATCACCTATGCTTGATGGACTATAGATAATCTCACATCCATATTTATTATTGTGGTAGGGGAAAAGTAGACTTGAAGTAACCTAATACTGTACATCAGATCACAGTGAAGTGGTCAAGGTGTGAACTGGTTTGTCAAGATTCCTCTTCTAGTATGTTTTAGTGCTGCAACTTCAGCAAAGTGAAGGGATTGTAATACAATTACATGGGTGGAAACTCACTCCACCCATCCACTCCTTTTTTTTCCATAATACTTCACTGAGGAGTGGCACTGTCTGGTACTCTTTTCTCTTCCTCTCTGTTAAATGCTTTTGCATCATTTTGAATCTTGTACTTGCATGAAGTTGTACTTTGAATCTTGTACTTTCCTGGACATCTTATACCATCTAGTAAATTAAACTGAGAATATTAAATCAACTGCAAATTACATATAACTGATATCAACTGATAGCAGAAAGAAACATTTTCTCTTCAATAAAACACAAAATACCCTTCCAGAATCCTGCCAATTACACAAATCATACACAGCTTCAAGCAACATTCACATAATTACCCATACAAAATACTGCTAGAATAATTTCAAACTTTACTAATATTACAATTACTGTTAAAAATGCAAGTAAGAACAGCACCTTTTAAAAGTATGCTTTTCAATACATCAACAAGACCTCTCATAAATCTAGATAAATTCAAGACTTCTTAAAATAAATTGTCACTATATAACCTTTTGTTATACCTTTTGTTATGCCACCAACCCATGGTATCAGTTTAAAGATATCTTTGCTTGTGCAAACATGGTGAAACACTGAGTGCTACTGGACCCATTCCAGGAGGCCATTCATAAAAAAACAGCCTGGGTTGTGCAAAATCTTATGCAATGATATATTTTATTTTGTAGCCTACAAAATTCCTAATTCCTAATCCAAATTCCTATCAATATTGCCTCTGTTACCATCTTTGGAAGAATTTGTATTTTGAAGCAAGTAACCACATTGCACAGATCCACCTTTTGTAATTTGTGTCCAAAACTTTATTTAATAATAGTTATAATAGAAATAATAGAAATCTAAGAAATTAGTTTAAATTCTTCTTAAGAAATTGCATTTACAAAGATAACAAACTGAGGTACTGTTTGTGCCTTCCATCTAAAAGCAAATGAATCAGTGAGGGATGGGTTGATAATATCACATTATATAGAAAACTGACATGGACATGGGAAATATCTACTAAATTTTCCTAAGTAATGCTGCTAGTCTTTTGTATTCTTTATTGGAAGGTACTCCATTTTGAAAAACAAAGAAGGAACACAATTAGCTTCTTATAATACTATTAAAAATATATCAGTTTTCTATACATTCTTATTGACAGTGCAAAAATGTCTCTTTTAAGTATAAACATTATAAAAGATGGCTGATTATGCTCTGATATATTACATATACTGTATATATATATAATTTCAAAAGGAATGAGGGCAGCCAAAGATGTGTAAAAGGCTGAGAGCCCTACCTCCTGGCCATAGGACAGGGAGACTGGGACCCCCATTCCCCACAAAAGCAACCAAGTGAGGAAGAGGAGTCACATGTGTCATATATGGGAATCTGAGGAACTACTTCAGGATTAGTTGTGGGTTGTGTGGCAACTGAATTTAAATAGTCCTGCTGCACTCATCTCTCCCGAACGTTTGTTACAAATCCATAAATTGAAAAAGTCTGTTACTCTTCCACAGCTCAAACTATTGCTTTTGCCAAAATGATCAATACTCAAAATCTGTTTGTCAGAGTAATACTCAAGCACTTCTTTAGCTCATGGAACAGTTAATGAATTCCTACCTTCTTAAGGAAACTCTGAAGGTCCTTCTCTCCCCAGAGGTCATGCAGCAGGAGTGCAGCAGCTTTACTGGCTTTTGGAAAGTTTCTGTCAGTTAGAGAGACTCCTCATTAAATTTAATTTCAACCAAATAAAATCCATGCTTGACATTTCACAAATCTTGGGTGAAAAATTTAAGTCAAAGACCACTGGCTTTTTAGTTGTAAATAAGTAAAGTGTACCTGAGTATTAAAAATGATCAGAAACGTTTAATGTTTAAAGGCAAAAGAAAAGAAAATTGTTTCGAAATAACCGTTGTCTAGCCAGGTTACTTGTTGTACTTAATTATCATGAGTAATGACTGAATGTGGTCCTCACAAACATCTCACTTCCAGTCTTGCTAAGGCAACTAAGATTACATGTATGCTTTCATAAAACCAATGTGGAAATATATCCTGTGATTGTAATTTTCTACAACTGGATTAATACTTTTGCTTCTGTTATTATTATTGCACTGGCAAATTACCTTTTCTAAAGTAATAGGGCAATATAAGTTACAAGAAGAAATACCTTTTCTGAAATTACACAGATTAATATTATAATATGTACTATTTAGTACATACTACAACTACTGAACATATACATTGTATATAAATATTCAAACAATCAAAAATATAATAAAATTACAGAAGTAATTTAATTTAATCAACATAACATGAATCTTATAAAAAACAATTATATAAAATGTATAAATTATGTATATAACACATGAAGAAAGGATCCATATGCTACTGTAGCTTAATGATCCAACATCACTAAGAAGTCAAGAGGGATACACAAACAGAAATGAAGTCTCCCAGCAGTTCCATGGGGCAACTGAGAGAAGAGGAGGGAGTGAGTCCAAGCTCAAAGGAGATGGATGAATGCAATAGGAGAGACAGAGATGGCAAAGACAAGTCAGAAGAGGAAGAGTAGAATGAGGTCAACATTTGGCAGGTCTGAAAACAGAAGCAAAATGAACTAAGGCAGAATGAGACACAGAGCCACAGTAGTGAAAAAGTGAAAATGCAATAAAATAAGAATAGATTATAGAATAGAACAAACCAGCAATTTTGATAACACTGTTATTTATCTTATAATAACAAATTATAGTCAGGAATTAACACTGATTAACATTTTCTTCCATGTTTCTAGTGGCAGTCTCACCTATTTTTACTGATATCATTCAGTGAGCTGACCAAGCCAGTGTTCAGCACCCTCTTTCCCATTTCGGGCACTGACATCATCAGGTTACGGGCAGTGTGACATGTTGCTGCTAGGGTATCATCAGAATCAGCTCCATTCTTTGTCCCAGAGCTAAGAAGGCCAGTCAGATTCGGTAGGATACTTCGAGCTAGAACAGCCCAAAAAGAGCAAAACTCAGTACGAATATCACTTCACATTTGAGTGGTTCCTCCCTGTTATACAAACTCCAGAAATTTCAGTCCAGGGATTTTGAACCCTGGTCCTACAGAACCTTATCAGGTATGTGTATTGATGATTGCCATTAAATCAGCCATTTCTAAAAATATGAACATTTATAACTAAAACTAAGTACTCTTCAGTTCTCAAGGACCAGTGATCCCTTAATTGAATATATTACTTGCTTGACTTACAGGTGTTGACAATCTTAAGATGCAGGAGCTATAAGAATAACTGTATTTGGGCTCACTGGGACTAGGGATGGAAATCCCTGCTCTGAATAATATTATAATTAGCATTAAAAGAAACATTACTCATAATGCAAAAGGTTATCCAGAAATGAGTCTTTTTTATAGCATTGCACTTACGTTGTGAACAGAGATGATGTAGATAATAGATATACATAGATAATACTGTTTAACATTTGTCATTAACAGGGTTGGTAAACAAGGTCCCTACCGTGTAATTCACAAGCCACAGTCTGAAGTAACTGTAACTGTATATCTGTGATGCAAGCTTTGCACTAGTTTGCAAATAATACCTTGAGGATTCGGTCTCATTTCTCTCGGAGAGCACATATTTATTAACTGGTCTAAGCTTTAGATGTCACATGTTGTTCCAGTTCACCCTATACAAAATGTTCAATGGGACTTAAGTATGGGGCTCAGGGCATCCCTGGCCCAACTGTCACATAATGATCAAGCAAGAAATCCATGTTTACACAAGCAGCATGAGGATATGCGTTGATCTGCTGGAATAAGTCAGCAGGAAGAGTAGCAAGTATGATCCCACTTATCTTGGTGAGGTGTCATAACTTGTTTTTCCAGATCATGCTTTATTATTGATGGCCTGTGTTTAGCTGTAAACAGTATCTTGCTAGGTCAGAAACTCCAGCCTAGGGGTCCCAATGATGTAATTGAGCTCCCTTTATGGGGTGGTGTGCTTTGAGGTGTGTTGTGTGTAAGAAAATGTAAGTTTCACAATTAAAATGCGATGTTAATCTATTTCCCAGATGCACTAGTACTAGAAGTTACAGTTTTGCTCTGGAAAACAAACTAGCATGAATAGGCAAAATACCCTCAAAATACAATACTTAAGCAATGTAATTTTCTTCAATATCTCAGAAAGATGCAGTAGAGCACCATAGTTCTTTGAACTCTTTAAGAGAACTAGCAATAGTAACATGGAATCTGGCTTTTACTTCAGAAGCCTCACACCCTTATTAAAAGAATGGCTCTTAAAGGAAACTTTTGGATTTTTTCTATAGCAATAATCAAGACAAATGAATCACCAGATACATTATCTCTTCCTACAACAATGTATTGAGCTTTGTTTTGGTTTTCTTAATTACAATTTGGGAGAAATAAAGTTAAGAATGGTAATTACTTTCCTACTAGGGTGAAGAGCAAATGAACAAACTTTGTTCCCTCTACATCACAAAATGGTGCTGTATGGAGCAAAGTGAAAGTCATCTGACTTTTGAGCCACAGTCCATAACCAGGCATTTTACTCCAAATTTGTTTTTGTATTGTAATGTTGTTGTGTGTGAAGTTAAATACCAAAGAGAAAAACACAATTATTATGATTGTGTATTTCTAACAGGTTTAAAAGGTAGTTTCCCTTTCCTTCACCACTACTGTCGTGACTCCTGTGGAAACATGGATCTCTTGGTAACAGGTAAGTGCATATTTGCATTTTTTTTACATAGGCCTGCACACGTTTTTTTGTGAACACAATTTCTAAAAAAAAGAAAGCAGCACTAATTTTCTGTCATTGGCTGCTAAGACTGTGTAGATTTTACATTTTTCAAATTATGTAGTCTATTATTGTATTTTCTTGTTTGAATTTAATAAAATTGTGTACTCATATAGCTACACAAAAGAAAGATAAAGATGACTTTTACACAAAAGAAGGGGAACAGAATTTGACAAAAGCCTTTTTTTCTTGGTCTTGCAAAATGTGTTCTCCTCTTGATACTGTCCCCATCTCAAAAGCTGAGAGACTCACCCATGGTGGTTTGTAGGCCTGGGGTCCGGGACATATTCCCCAGCAGAGAGCTGGCAGTTTTCTGCAGGCTGGGGTTAGATGACTGAAGCAGCCGAGCGATCTCTGGTAGTCCATTCAGTTTCTGCACAATTGTCTGGCTCATTACATTGGACACCTCAGAAAGAGAAATGTGTTTAGAATTTCCCAGTGCTCTTGTGTAGCTAGGTGCCACAGAACACATTTTTTTCTACGGATCATATAGCAACCCACAAACCCCTTTCTTACTATTCCCTTGTTGGCAGTAAGATTCTGGAGAGCTCCAGCGCAGGCCTCAAGAGTTGAGTCCTTGTTGCTGTTCTGCAGAAGGGACAGATACATCTGCATGGCTTTGGAATGGAAGAGCCAGCCCACTCCCTTAGGATTGTTGTCCTCCATCACTGGATAGTCAAATGTATTCTTGATAGAGAGGAAAATATTTTTTGTTTTATATTTAGAATGCAGACAGAATACTTCTGCACTAAATAGCTTTACATCATTTTACACAACACTTCTTCTCAATACCCAACAGCACAGAGTTAAGAGTCTACATTTTCTTTGAAATACAAAAATCTGCAAAATAATAGACATTTCCATTTATATTTGATTTTATTTTCTAAAAAGCACAAACTTACTTATTTAATATCTTCCCTTAACTTTTATTATATGCTTCTAACAATGCCAGAAATAAAAGTAAATCTTTCTTTTAAAGAGATTAACTTTCCCAGAAATGGAACCTTAATTGTTGGGTATAAAATCATGCTCTTCTGAAAGCAACATTACTTATGCTCTTATCTTCTGACTGTTTTGGGAACATAACAATTCATTTACAAACTTAAAAAAATGAATTGGTGACACACCTCTTTACTGTTCTCATTACAATGCCATCCCTTCAAAACATAGAAAATAAATGAAACACAAACAATACTGTACACCTGGAAGTTACCGCTTTAAAGATTGGATATTTAATGGCTATTTTAGCAGTAAGCATGTTATTCAGTTTAATGTACACCCATAAGGTGCATCAATTTGGACACAACTTTGCAAGTCAAGTTGTAAAATATCAATCAACATGAGATGTGACTTGGAAGCAATCGAAAACACAGCAAATAAACACATAGCCATGCCCAACAGGTATTTTCACAAGATTATCACCAAAACCTCCTATAGTACCTACTTCCTGCAACTATATTTTTATCAGAAAGCACTGATGTTCCTTAACATGTTGGAGCAGTCTCCATGCATGTAATTGTAACATCTATATATTCAGTCATCTCATCTATCAGTAGAAATGATTTAACTATTTATAAAGCAGTTTTTAGAAAAATAAGTACTACACTGTACAATTAAATTTCAACTAGGTAGCTGTGTCAGCATGTGTAGACTGAAGAGGAACAAGTAAAGGTTTATTCCATGCTGAAAAGAGAAGAAAAGAAACAATGTTTCAAATGTGAAGCTGTCTGAAGAAGGACCTGAAGCAGGCTCCACAGATGAAACGTTATGTTTCTTTTTTTCTCTTTTCAGCATGGAATAAACCTTTACTTGTTCTTATTACATTTGATGACTGCTGTGCTACTTTTATTAACAAAATGTATCTTAATTATGATTTTAACTATATTGCTCAATATTACATAGGCAATACACTCATATATAATGAAATCTAAATCTAACTCTCTAGCATGTCTAATTAAAAATCTCTAAATCTAACAGAATATTTAAGTGTTGTTATCCCAACTTTCTAGGTAAGTTTTCATTATGGAGGCATGTCAATGGTGTTTAACTTTGCTTTTGAAGAGTCACTTTTCTTTGCAGTCACATGAAAAATACTCGATAACTGATATAAGAGAAGTTCTACATCAACATTAGTAATGTGGATACTCCCAGTGCACAATAATTTAAATCAGCTGGTCATGCCCAGTAGGGATGCACCTGTACACATTGAGGACCATGCTGCTGAGGTCATACTGAGGACCTCCTGGTGAAGCATGTGTGTGGTCCCCAGGGTGGAAAGGCCAATATAAGAAAGCACAGACATTCCTATTCTCAGTGTTTGGCCAATCAGTCAATCAACAATCTGAGCCAGCACGTGCCTCAGGTTGTTTAAAAGGTCTTGCTCTTGCAAAAGAATGGTTCATTTAAATGTGATAGTTATTGCATTCTGATAAGCATGTTTTTTTAAAGACCTGATTTCCTTCAAAAATAAAACATTTGGATGATTTGCACTAAAGTGAGCATTCATCTCCATGTTTTACTTCTGTTGCTCAGAACTTGACTATCACACTGATGCCTTCTTAAATAAGTTAAAGAATGCAGTAGCTTGGAAGACATGAAGGCTGTAATATCCTAAGGGATTGTCACTGTATACAGGTATATACATGCGTATTTATATAATTCTGTTAACTTGACAAGATTTTTTTTCTTTATATTACATTTCTTCTGCATGAACAAAGACTTGCTTCTTGGTCCTTTTTAATCTAGACTATATTAATATTGGCCCATGCCCAAGGTCACTGGCTTATGTTGCAAACATTATAGCACCTCTAATCAACTATACAGTGGAGGGACAAAATTGATAATTGACAACATGATGAACACAAACTTTGGTCTACAAGTAGGAACCAGAAACAGAACAACAACAACATCTGAAGTGTGTATGTTCACTAGTGACAATTTCAAGTCTGAAATGTCAGGCAACTCATAAGGAAAATCTTGTGGAATATACTGTTTTCCTGTAAAGGGAGATTATGCTGAAAATAGGTGTAATATTGTGACCATGAAATAAAAAGTTACAGTACTGCAGACATTTAAGCCTGTACTTGTGTAAACAACTTTGGATATATATTAGATATACCATCTCTTACCATGTCCTGCTCAATCTTGCTGCTTTGACCACTGAAACAGCCAACTGCTGAAGAATTGTTGCTGGCCATGTCTCTGGTAGGTGAACTGGCAAGAGCATTGATTGTGGTGAAGCTGCTGGGGGCCTCAGTCTCCAGCTGATACGTTAGGTTATGCAGGATGCACACACAGTTCTCCACAGACTGAGCCAAGAATGAGGAGAGAAAATATTAAACCCAGAAATAGACAGCCAGCAATAAGCTCAATAGACACAGCCATTAACTGTACAAAACACATGCAGCTCCACCCAGCAAACTTAATCAAAACACAAAATGACAGTGTTTGATGAGAAGCCTGCTTTCTGTCTTAAAATCCCACAGTCTCTCCAATTTAGATTTGCATAGTGGCAGAGTCATTTTCATTGTTTTTGCTCCAGAGACAAAACAATTTGCCCCGGATTTTCTGAGAATAACTGTAAAAGTTGAAATGTGCAAATTGTGCAAGAGACAATGTGAATATGCAAAAACATGTATTTTATTTTTTTTCACTTTAAGATAATTTTAGATTTCTTTTACTCTTTTGATATTCAACAAATGATAAGCTTTACACTAGAGAAAACATAATATTAAGAATGATTAAGTTATAGGTGATCTTCCAAGTCCCAAGACTTTCCTCATCTTAACTTAAAGTACTGTACATCAAAGAAATAAGGACTAATTTTGAAAATCGTTGCAACCAGTTTATGCAACACATATGTATGCGCAAATACTGTATAAACAGAATCAATCTTAAAGTAAGCAATTATAATACATTTTTGTAATATCAGTTTTTCTTAAGGAACATTCAAGTCCTCTCTTGATTCAGCCAGTGGATAAAAAGATCTGTTTATCCAAAATTTGTACTTAACGCTTTGCTTTGTCACATATACTGTATATTACATGATTTTCACTGGGTTGCCAGGAAATAAAAACTTAATTTACAGTTATTATTGTAGCAATTGTCATGGCACTTTAATTTTTAATAACAGTTGTATAGCAAGGTTTTACTGAGAAACAGAGAAGCAGGCAACAGTTTTGTGGAAAAGAGAGATGTATTGTGTGAAAACAAGTTTTGCACACAGCAGTGCCATGAACACTTTTAATGGGTAGCCTTAATGTGGTTTGACCAGTTATGCAGTAAATTCTAAGGCTTTGCCAAACCACATGAACATTTACAGTTCTTTACTCAGGAGCAATGAATTTTTTCAATAGGTAAAATGTAACTACAGTACATTTACAAAACTTTAACTAAATTTACTCAAGCATTTCAAGATATTTGAAATCCAGACAATTGAAACAATGCATTATTGCTAGAACTTTGAAGACTAGCTCTAATAATACTAGGAGTACTTAAAATAGCTAACGCAACACAAAAATGTTGACATATGAGATAAATCCAAATAGTTTCCAAATACAGAATACGTTTTTACAGAATAAGATTACATCAACTTTTATACAAAGAATGAAAAAACTGACAATTATTTATGAAACAACTCCAAACTTAGGTGACAGCCATGCTTACAGTGTGCATTATAAATGATGTTGCATATTTTCAGTGTTTTTTTCATCACATGATATCCATTTAAACTAGCCTTTGGATAATTTGAGTTATGTTAATGTTAATTAGGAAAAGTGATCTGTTTTTAACTTATAATCACAGTGATTGATGTTTTGCCTAATTAATTCTTCAAGTAGAGTTTACAGGTGATACTTACACTAACCTCACAGCCCATCTAACCTGCATTTCAGGTCTTCACTTTACAAACTATTATACATGCACTGTACATTGTTGCACATTTATTTTATACAGTTGTAAAATTAAATATTTCAACCATATCAGTTTAAAAAGAACAGAAATATACTGTATGCAGTGTATAATCTCCACAACTATGATATTTTAAGAATTATGATTCATAATTATATAAGATGCTTTGTTTAATTGGGATATTTGTTACACAATACATCTACTTTACCTCTTCCTTAAATAAAAAATGCAAAAAATAAGCTTAGCTATTACATATGGATAAAAATTTGTACAAAGATTGTGCTAAATCAGACTGCTGTGAAGAATCTCCTCATCTTATCACTAGCCTTACAAAAAGCTTACCACCTGCATTGTCTTACTTATATTTTGATAGATGGGTTATTCCTTGCATGCATTTTAGATTTTTAGTTTTGCAGAAATAACAGAAGTTGTGTAACTTGTCACAAACTTGGTCTGAAAAACATGGTGATGGAAGTGGGCCATAGAACTAAACAAATTTTTCACTAAATTGAGAACTATGTTTTTTGGGCATTATGTTATGTGGAGGTGTGTGCACTTACAAAATCTACTAAATGTGGAAAGCCCCTTAACTTGATAACTTAAATGCTGGTTGTTATCCTAGCCCACCTTGTCATCTGGCCTGTCGGCGCTCACACAGGCCTGAACATAGCTCATCAGAGAGTCGACCAATCCACGGCAGTTCCTCATGGTTTGGCGTTCACCCTGTTGTGCAGAGCTTAGGTTTCTGTTGCAGGAAAGGCAAAGATAAATTAAGAGCACATATATCACTTCAGATGTTTGAAACAACTACTCAAAATTTAGAAAAACAGTACTGTCATGATATATAAAATATACTACAGCAGCTACACTAGCTAGTGCTGTATAGGACTTTATGTCAATGGTGTCTCCGAACAGTATATACTGTTGAATATGTGCTGCGAAGATAAGTAGTCTAACCTTATCAACTTTGGCAAGCTTTGACTTCTCTACACAGTAGAGTACGTACAAAACCCTTTCTCTGGTTGTAATTTGGTCTTTTTGCTTAGGTTCAGCAACTAAGTATAATCAGTGATGGAACTGGCAATCTCCATAGATGATCTTGTACTCTTCCTACATTGTGACATTAACAACTACAGATAACGAATCCAAAAACAAAACACATAGGGCAGGTGTGCAGAAATGTTTCGGGTTCCTTTGCCACTGGAAACTTTCCATGACAAAGGCCATCTGTACAAACATGTCAATTACAAACAAATGAAAAATATTATGGAAAAGGAAGTGCTTCATAAAATGTTTTAAAAAAATAACAAAAAACATTTTTAAAAGGACTGATCAACTAATTACAGACATACAATTACGTGGTTTTGGAAACAATTATTATAAATGAATAAAATGATCTTCTATGTGGAAAAATACCTTAATAATCATAGATTCAGAATAAATTATAAATACAAAAATAAATTATAAATACAAAAGGGGAAACACTAAGTTAGAAGAGGATGCTTATGAAAGACTCAACAGTTTATGTTGACTTTATTATTAGCAAAAAAGGCTAACAAAGTGTTAGGATAATAAAATCAAAAGTTTATAATTCAAATCAAGGCATGTTGTATTAAACCACACCTGAAGAAGGCTCCACGGCCGAAACGTTGTGTTTTCTCTCTTCTTTTTTTCAGGATGGAATAAACCTATTACTTGTTCCTTTGCAGCCTACACATGCTGACGCAGCTACCCACCTGAACTATGTTGTATTAAAATTGTGTAACACGATTTTACACTATGCTCTGAATTCAGTCCAGAGAAGAGAAACCAGATTTATTCTATGACTTTAGAGAATGTCCTACACAGACAGTCTGAAATAATTTAACCATTTTAGTCTTGAACAGAGAAGACAGCTAGGGAACCTTGTATAAGTACATATAATCCTCAAAGAGGATTAGGGCTGTGAAGGGCTGTATTAGGTTAGGGCTGTGAAAACTAAAGATTTCTCCAAGAAGATTAAAGATTTCTCCAAGCCTATTGTTTCTCATTTCACCTCTGACAGCCATGATCACACTAATCTCTCTGTTTAGGTTCTCAAAGCTGGTTTTCCTAACTCCAACATCAGAAAGACTACCAAAACTAAAATTATCCTGCAGCTGGGATCACACCTTTCCCCTTCTCTCACGGACAGACTATGTTCTTCTAAATTCTCTCTATTCATTGTAGGTTTCATTTCACACCTCTCTTCACCTATCCTGACTTCACACTACATGATTGGCCACTCACCCCTCCTCTCTCCCAGCTTTTGTTCTCCTGCTACATTACCTTTGCTTACTGCCCTGTCTTTCTCACACCTGAAGAAGGCTCCATGGCCGAAACGTGTTTTCTTTCTTCTTTTTTCAGCATGGAATAATCCTATTACTTGTTCCTTTGCAGCCTACGCATGCTGATGCAGCTACCCACCTGAACTTATCTTCAAGGAGATTGACAAAGTCAAACCAGTGGACTTTTTCAGAATTAACATGAAGCAGACAACAGAAGTGAAAAGTATACAGAAGTGCATTTAAAACTGCTAGCAGCAGGCACTTCTTCGTACAAGGGGTTGTGGAACAAGCTACCTAGCCATGTTTTAAAATACTGATGCCCCATCTTGCTTCAAAAAACAGCTGGATGAGATTCTTGTGTCAATAATACTTTATATAATACCAAACAACTGTTCTTTTATTATAAAGATTTGATTTCATCTTTCAGGATAATTAAGGATAAAGAATTTTTATAAAATCTTAGAAAAAAACAAGAAGCTGCTTCAAATGAATGTTTAATCAGTTCTTGAGCTTTCAGCAGCTTGTTTCAGGTATACTATATTCAAGAAAGCTAAAATTGTTTTGATAGTTATAAGCCTAAAGTAAACTAGCAAGATGAAAGTGATGAAAGACAGAAAATAATTATTGTCACAGAGCTACTTGTACTGCACTAGAGAAACAGAATTGTGTTTAACTAATGAAGTGTGAAACTAATACCTTTAAAAAAATAAATCACCCACTGACATACTTGTGACTCCACAACTAGAAATCCTACTCTGTCAGATGTCATAGGGAAATCTTTAGGTAGAGGCCCAGGTTGAAAATTGTTGGTGTACAGTTCTGAGGAATGGGAGGTGGTTGAGAGACAGTGGATCAAATCTGACTTGATCCACTGTCAACAATAAGGTTACTCTTTTTCTGTAAATGAGACATCACCAGCATGTGAAGTCACCTAAGAAAAACATGTAATTCAATGCATGCTGATGTTGTGCTATATTCTCTGCAAATATATAGTTAAATCTATAGTATTTAAAATTAATATATAAAAGAACAGAGTTCATATTTCAAATCCAAATGATTTGTAGAATTTACAAAAATGGTCATAGCCTGCATTTGAACTTGCCAACTTCTGCTATAGAGAGCAGAATGCATCCTGACTAGGGGCTTTTACTGGATGTGTTACATATAAGACCAAGATATTTTAAAGTTTGTCTCTGGAAATCCTATCTTTCAAAGTTTTGGAATTTTTTGACTTTTTGGAATTTTCCATTTGTCTAAGGAAATGCTTTTTAAATATAGAATTTCATGTAAGAAAATAATATATAACCTGATATGTTAAAGCAGTGTTTAAAAAAATGAACTCTATTCAGTAATTAGATCCTGCTCTTCATACACCACTGTAAAATTCCAGCTTAAAATAAATATGTTGTGTGGAGCATGGTGGTTAACATTGCTGCTTTTCAATGCTGGGTCCCTGGGTTCAATTCCTGTGGTGCTATCTACATGGAGTGTGTTCTTTGTACTTGTGTTCTCTGTGGGAACTAGCTCTGGTATAAGTGTGTGCAAGTCTGTGCCCAGAGATGGTGTCCAGTCCAGGGTGTATCCCATTGTGTTTTGCACCTATGCTACCTGAGGTAGGGTACAGGCCACTGTAAGTGGTAATGTGATGTGGTGAAAAAATATGATTTGTTGTTATAAGTGACATTGTATGTGGCACAAGAATCACTAAGGTTCTCACCTAAGACAGCCTGTGGCGTTGTAGAACATTTCTGGGTCCATATTGCTATTGACACTGGTCATCTGCTCTGCTGATCCAGCAAAGGGCACCACAATATTTTCTGTAAGCACTGGAAGAGCACTTTTGATCAGCTCAGGCTTAAGCTCATCTGCTGAGGACAAGTTCCACAGGAGGCCTGAAAATAAATTCAGACAATCAAATCAGAGAAGTGAGGACTGAAGCCATAGCACATGTATAGTATCCTGCTCTTTACAAAATTATCAGACAAAGTATCTTTTACTGCCAGGTCTCACTTCTGACAAGCAATTTATTCTGTGTGAATGTTAAATTGCTTTGTATTTGCCTAATGTTTGTACTGATTTTAATAGTTTTATAACTTTAAAAAACATTGGGCTATAAAGCAGTAACATTACAATATGGCCTTTTTGATATAGCTTTAAATTTGGCAAATGCCAAAGATCTCCCCTATGAAGATACAGCATATGAAATATATTTGTAAAATGAACCCATTTATTTTTGGCTGGGCAACATTTGTTAGAATTTGTCCGTTTTCTCCTGTTAGAATGACATTTTGAAATACACTCTATAGTCATGTACAATATTTTAAATATTTTAACCAACTATCTATGACACATAATTTAACAATTGTTTTGCCCTGACAATACTAAAAGAAACAGCAAATAATTTCTCTATCCATTCTGCTAATGTATGTTCTAACAAAAGATGTCATGACATGCCCCAGGTTACAGAAAGAGTTCTGTCAGTACAAGCAATTTTAACATAATTGACTTTAAAGTATTACAGGGTCTAGGAGAGTTTAAAACCAATAAAATTCTGAAGCCTGACAGTATTTCCCTATTTGTACTTAATATAACGAGGAATGTTATCCATGGATCTTTAACTGGAATATTTCAACTGTCACAAAGGATGGGATAGATCTATAGATTGGAGAATTGCAAATTTAATAATTACAATTTCAAAATGGCTTAAAAAAACTGAATCAGGAAATTACAGACCAATCAGTTTGGTACTTTTATGGAAAAAGACTGAACTAGCAATAATTATAAAATATAAAGACAACTAATGCCGATTTAGAATATTTAGATCTAACTAACCCAATTAATAAAACAAAATATGCTAGATGGGCTTCTTCTTTAGATGATGACTTCTTCTCATTTGAAAATTTCTTTATTCAATGCCTTGAATAAACAGCAAGAATAGATGATAGAGACTGAATTCCTGGAGAGTAAAATGTTGTCTGGGTTTTTGTCCCATCCAAGATCTCAGTTAAAAGGTTGGTGTAATTATTTAAGTATCTTAATAATTGTAAAATTCTAACCAGGCATTTTACAGATACCTTTAATGAAGCTAATGTTTTGATTAATCATTTGTAAAAGATTTTACCAAACATGATTCTTGGATTGGCAAAAACAAACAGGAAACATTGTGAGCTCCAAGGAATGACTCTGTCACCTCTGCTTTAAATTATCCATCCATACAAACAGAGAACATATAAGGTTCACACAGATACTGTAATGCCCCAGTTGAAGCCAGAGCCCTAGTGATACAAGACTGCTACTCTAACCACTGCAGCACTGTGCCGTCAGCTCTAAAACATGTGGAATATATTTGGATTTTCAGAAGCTTTCAACAAAAACATCTATAAAACGTTGAGTATAAAATAAAAAGCCATATACAGTACAGTACAGTAAATCCAAGATAATCCATGCACATGAACTGAACATGTAAATAGAAAACACGGATTCATCTTAAGGGATACAACCTCCAAATTCACTGATCTTAGTAGTGGATAGCTATAGTAATTCACAGAGTTCCATTAGTCCTCCTGAACTGTATCAGTGATTTGGAACAGCAAGCTAAAAACTAGTTAAATATCCAGATGATTAAAAAAATAGAGAGAAGTGGCAAACAGAGAAGGGAAAAAGGGATTTACAAAAAGATTAACATTTGGTTTGGGCAGACAATTGGCAAATGAAATTTAACACTGACAAGTGCAAAGTAGGAGTATGTATTAGGTGCTGTTTAGGCCATTATTCAAACTTTACCTCTCATACACACACAAAACATTCTCACATTCAGTAGTTTTACCTTGCACATACACATAAAAGGCACAATGTGATTAACTGAGAAAATTTATCAAAAAGCTTTCTCATTTTCTGTTGCGCTCCAAGATGGATGAAAGAAATCAACCAACTGCAACAAGCACTAAGCCAAGCCGTAGCTTTATCTAATAACATCTTAGCCACACCAGAAGCATTAGCTTCATTGTCATCGGTTATGCCTGTGATGAGTGTTCTTCAGTCAACGCATCATGCAATTATCGATGCTGAAACTTTATTTCAACGTAATTTCTTTGGGCTTTGTATCGTACAGACTGTCTCTGAGCTGATACTGGTGCTAACGTTTCCATCCAAGCTTTGGCACCACCATCATTAATTCAAAATAAAATATTTATTTCGGCTTCGGTAGTTGCATGCTCAGACCCAGCACCATGGGAGGGCAAGCGGGGGTGTCACCCCCGCAACTGAACTGCCCCACCCCCTCAGTTTCGGACAAAAGGATTTTTGAACACTTTCGCTTACTTAACTTGCACCCTAAAAATAGTTGTACTTTGTCAATGGTCAGATAACTACACTAACCCCGAATTCACAGTTACTACATTGGACTGTTTGATGTGCAGGAGGGCTATCCGTCCAGGAACGGCACATATTACATAGTGTCTATGTAATTGGGTGTCAACATTATTACGATCTTGTTTGCTCAATTGGACCAATTCCTTGCAGTAATTATTCCTTATACTTACAATCATTATATAACTAGGATTGTAGTTATAGAAGTTTTTGCTTTATGTTGGTTTTACAACTATTTTTTCTTAATGATTTAGAACCTCATTACCGTCAATGTATCTGTAAAAATGAACGCATATGAAATTTTGTCACTTCAGGCAACAATAATCGCGAGAGTGCTGATGAACGTGAAATTGTACTTCATCATTAAATACCAGATTGCACATCGTTATCGTCTATCATGAAGCACTAATCCGTGGCATGGTTGCGAGATTTTACTTGAGTAGTTGCAACGACACCGCGTCAACCAAAGTATCACAGCCCCCATCAGAATTTCAGACGCCCCCTACAGATTTTTTCACCTGGCACCGGCCCTGTGCATGCTGCATTGATGGAAGAACACTTATCGCGAGCATCGTAGTCAATGGCAATGAAACTACTGCTTCTGGTGTGGCTAAGATGTTATTAATTAAAGCTACGGCTTGGCTTAGTGCTTGTTGCGGTTGAGGTTAATTTCTTTCCTCAATCTTGGAGCGAAGCAGAAAATGAGAAAGCTTGTTTATAAATTTTCTCAGCCAATCACATTGTGTCACTTAGACGGACCACATACATTTGGCCATAATTCACCTCTCAAATACACAAAAAATGCTCTCACATTCTCCATTTTACCCCACATTCAGTAGTTTTACCTCTCACATACACATAAAATACATTCACATTAAGTAGTTTTGCCTCTCACGTTCACATTGTGAAAGAGTGTTTTCTGTGTATGTGTGAGGTAAAACTAGTGAATGTGAGAGCGTTGTATGTGTACAGTATGTGCGAGGTAAAACTACTGAATGTGAGTGCATTTTGTGTGTATGTGAGAGATAAAACTAGTGAATATGAGAGCTTTTTGTGTGTATGTGAGAGCTTTTTGTGTGTATGTGAGAGCAATTTCTGTCTGTATGAGAAGTTTGAGTAATGGCCTAAACGGCACCTTATGAGTATGTTCTATACATATCACACAACATATTTTTAGATGTGGGATGCTATGCATAAAAAAGACCAGGGTGTTTGCATAGATTTTCCTGTGTCTTCATCGAGACAATAAGTTACAAGACCAATCTGTCTAGCCTGTTTGGTTGCTAGTAGCTAACTGATTCAAGGATGTTATTCAGCCATTTATTGGTTCTCCTAGGGTACCAGCTTCAATAATATGACAGGTCACTTTATTTCACAATCTCACAATCCTTAGTTTAAAACATTTAAGTTTTTAAAACATTTAGAAGTATATTCCACTTATGTACTCTTGTTTCACATGTGATTCTGAAATCTGTCAATTGAGATGAAATGATGACGATGCCTTTGAAGATTTAAAACATTCAGATCACATCTCCTTGTAATCATATTCAAGGGAAGGATGAAAAAAAGAAAAAAATAAGAAGCTTGAAAAATAAAAAAATCAGTTCTCTAAGCCAGTGTAGGACATTCCTTTGAGTCTGAAAATGTATGTTGTTGATCTAGTCTGGACTGATTCCAGAGCAGGAATATCTTCTTTTGTAAGTTGGTAATTAAGTAGGGAAGGAATAAACAACAACAGAATGCTTGGGTGCAAAATGTGAAATTGATATCAAGCTAATTTAATCTATAGTTTTACAATGTTTTACTTTGACCTCATTTAGATGGTTGTGTTTAGTTATGTCACTGTACCACAGGAATGAATTACACCTTTAGAATGTGTTCAAAAGGGAGCAACAAAAATTGTTTCTGCTCTGAACGGATTTGTTATGTACAGACAGGTCAAAGAAACTGAATCGCTTCTCTCTAGACTTAGAGGAGATGTGGACCAAGCATATAGATTCTAGAATTCTAAAGGATATAGAAAGGGTCAAGGAGACTACTTCAGACTCAGCAGCACTCTAGAACAAGATTACAGGTGTATAGTAGAAGGGATATCAACTAGAAACTCTTTGTACTATACATAAGGAGCTCTGGGTATCTAGATATCTAGTGGCTGAGACACAGACTCTGGGCCTGTTTAAGCAGCATCTGGATGAAAGTTTAAATTTACTTAGCTACTAAACTACTAAATGGACTCTCATTTGCAGCCTTTCTTATATTCTCTTTTTGTGTAAATTAGAATTAATCAGATGTAAAATAAATTAACACAGTGGTTCTCAAACTGTGGTATGCATACCAGTTGTGGTACGCAGAGCGCCGCCAGGAGGTATGCCATATGACCCTGGAACTTTGTTGTGTACACTGAAAAATACACAGCCTACATACTACGATACAGCGCACGCTAATACTTGAGTGGACACAAGAGCTACAATGTAATTCTATACCATTCTATTGGAATGCGTGCTATGAACGTAAGTGGTAAACTGTATTTAAAAAAAGTTAGCTCCAGCAAACAGGGAGGTAGGAGAATGTGTGTGATTTTGGAACAATGCCAATGTAGTAAGCACAGGAAAGTATAGAAATGTGTACTACGAACGCTGGCAATCTTATGAGCATAGGAAAGTGTGATAGATAACAGAAAAATATTTAAGAACTGTTCTAGGTTAATTTTAGAAAAATACAGAGCATCTCTGTGTTTCGCTCCCATGCGCATGAAATAAAAACTTCTTTTAACTTCTGAGACGGATTCCTGAAATGGAAACGGAGAACAATGAAAGCTTGCGGATTGCTAAAGCAGGTAAGCCCCACATTATTTGTGAAGAACTTTGTTTACCATTGGCAAAAGAGCTGACACACATTATGTGTGGAGAAAAAGCTGCTAAACAGCTCGACCTGCTGCCCCCACCGAAAGACACAGTCACTCAGAATTATTGATATGGCGGATGATGTCAAAAGTACGCTGATGGAGCGCGTTAAGACGAGCAGATGCTTTTCACTGCAATTAGTGAAAAGCTAATTTTCACTAATTTTCATCGGCTGAGCAGTGGCTCTGTGGCTAAGGATCTGAGCCTGTGGCTGGAAGGTTGCCAGTTCAAATCCTGCAGCCGGCAGACGCATCCTACTCCATTGGGCTCCTGAGCAAGGCCCTTAACCCCAACTGCTCCAGGGGCGCCATACAATGGCAGACCCTGTGCTCTGACCCCAGGCTCTCTCCCTATCTGTGTGTCTCATGGAGAGCAAGCTGGGGTATGCAAAAAGATAATTCCTAATGCAAGAAATTGTAAATGGTTAATAAAGTGATGTTATTATTATTAGATGAGTCTGTAAATGTCGTTATTTTGGCCAACTTGCACGTTTACGTTAGATACAAGTTTGAGGGCATGTCCCATGAGGACTTTCTGTTCTGTAAGCCGCTACCAACAGGAACTACAGGAGAGCACATGTTTCAGCTTCTGAATGAATTTATCGAAGAGAATGGCATCAACTGGATAAAATGTGTCAGAGTTTGTACAGATGATGCAAGAGCGATGACAAGCCGACACAGCAGTGTAGTTGCACGAATTAAGAAAGGTTGCTCCAGATATGAATTGCAGCATCCACCGCGAGGCCTTTGCTTTCAAGAAAATGCCTGACGATTTAAAATCTGTAAGACTCTATTGTAAATTGTATCAAGGCTTGACCAATGAATTCACCTTTGTTTTGCTCGACTAAACATGCTCACCCCTCTCACTGAAATGGTGCTTTTTTTACTGTTTATTTTTAATTGTTGTTGTTCCTGTTTTTTTCTGTAAAGCACATTAAGAAGCCACCTTTAAAGGCGCTATATCAAATAAAGTTTATTATTATAATATTTATTATATGTGTATCTGAGCGTGTGCACGCATGTGCACTCATGTTGGTCATTGAGATTTTCTGTGGTTCCTATGAGAAGATGACCTGTAGGTGGTACTTGGATTCTTTGGTTTGATCAGGGTTGGTACTTGGTCCAAAAAGTTTGAGAACTACTGAATTAACATATATTAACAAAAGTAGTGGAGTTAGAAGGTATTAGATTTTGTAAGTTACATCATTACTGGTAACTAAGTTATTCAAGGACCAACACAGTACTTATTAAAGGTGTTAATGTCCTAGAAGACCAACATATTCACACTGTTGTAAGAGCACTTTACATATATTAGATTCAAAACAAATAATGAACTGTAAAAATAGAGTTAAATAGTACAGGAAAAAAATATTTTCAGCATACATTATTGAAGGATGAAAAAATTTAGCATACAGTATTAAAGGATGTTTTACAATTAGCAAAACCTAACAAGATATCATATCAAATACAGCAATGAATCATAGGATCTAAAAGTTTATTATTTACAGACAATGCAGTCCTTGTGTTTATCTGTTTAGTTTAATACTTTTTTTGATACCAAAAAAAACACAATAAGACTATAAAGCTTCACTGGAATCTTTAACAATAGTGATTCAGATGACCTATAATCAGCTAATTAGTGTTTTTAACATTTCCAGCTTTAAGAGGATGTTTTCCCCATTCTCTACAAAAGATAATGCAAACTGCATACCTGTCAGCTGTTTCTGAGTCTCAGTGCAGTCTGTATCCCTGAGCAGTCTCACAGCTTCAGTAATCCCACTGCATCTTTTCACCTCCAGCTTATTGGTGCTGTCCTTAAACACGAGGTTGCGAAGGGCTGCAGAAGCTGTCTGCTGAATTTGAGGGTTGGAGCTTTGAAGCAGACTGATAAGACTGGGGATTCCATTAAGCCTGTAAACCTGACATAGGAAACACACCTTAGGATAAGGTTTAGGAAATGTGACCCTTGGGGCCCTTAAATAACCTTTTTTTTTAGACCAAACTTTTAATTGCTGTATATAAATGAACACTTAATTCAACTAACAATATACTTAAGTAAACATTTTAGAAATAATTTTGAGTTATTTAATTGTGTTCTAGATTCAAAGTGCAATTGTATACAATTGAACATACACATTAATATACAGATATGGAATATAATAACGATAATATACAGAGATGTAAACTATTTAAAAAGTCTCTTTATATTCATAACGAAAATAATCACTGAGGCAAACAAATTAGGTTTTTCCTCCGATATGCAACAAAAAACACAAAGGCACATTTCTCACACTACTGCACTACATGACATCACGCCACAAGACGGTAACTAGCACTTATTCACTGATTCATTAACAATAGCATTCATTTATAGTACAGATTTTTAAAACTACTGCCAGAAATCAATGTTGCAATGAGTATGAATTCACTCTCTCCTCCTTTGTATTCACTCTCCCCTACCTCCTGTATTCTCAGCTCTATTCCATGTGGCCATACACACCCTCAGTGCCCAGAGATTCTTACCGGTCAGGGAAATTAAGCTGTCAAGAATTGCTCAGAGATGAGAGGTACTTTTAAAGGATAGGGCCTAAGGCCAATGTTATAATAGGTAATGTTTAAAAATAACTTTTAACAAATTTTCTTCTGATTGACCTATTAACTTATTGCATACATGTCTGTCAGATGTGGGAAACCACTTGTTTTTATTCTATCAAGTTTTAAACTAGTGTATTTTATTTTTAAGCCAGATTTGAACAAGCCATGGCTTTATAAATGTTGCTGTTATACAATTACTTCCAGCTGAGTTGAACTACATTAGCAATTAGTCTGTTAGCACTGTTTCAAAGAAAAAAAATGTTTTTAGAAGGTGGGTGGGAAAAGGTCTGGATTCAGCTTTTTTCCTATTTGAAACAGATTCCCAAAATGAGAGGTGAATTCCTGTATAATCTTATGTAAAATATAAATTGAAAAGGTAAAATTGCACACATTTGTACTTGCAGTAAAAAAGGTGAATTTAAATATTTTCGAATGTACTGTATCAGGATTGAGGAAGCACATATATTTCATTTATATGTATGATTGATTTCCATCCATTGTTAAAAAGCTGTTAGTTATATACTGTTAATTATATGGTTAGTGTCTAATTAATTTGCATTTATAGCTAAAAGGAATTCTCACTACAATTTGTTTGTTTTGTTTTCTGGAGGATAGGTGAGAATGATCTATCAGTGCTATACTTGAGTCAAGTGTGACATACAACAGCAGCAGTCTGATTCACCTCTTGCTTTGCCTTGTCATCTTTGAAGGTGACGTGTTGGATGAAAGACGAACCACAGTGTTGGTAGTTTTCATCTCTGCTAGACAGGTACTCCACAGCTTCTTGCATGGTTATATCAGCTTGTGTCACATCCCCATTTATTCTGTCGGCCACAAGAAAAATAGAAATGATAAAAAAATGGTATTGTAGAAACTAAATGAATATTTTTTGATAAAAATTAATTATAACACAGTGTTGCTGAAATACTGTAGGTAAGATATTGTAATGCCCTGTCCTTAGCACAGGATGGCTCTTTACTCACCCAATCTGCTCAGCTTTGCTCTTTGTTACAGATATTTTTGACCCTAGCTTGCTCGAGTTGACAGAGGGTACTCTGAAGCGAGGCTGGCTGGGGCTTTGTTGATAAGAAGGGCTCTGTACAGTTTGCACACTGCTCCGATTGGTTTTGACATTGACTGTTGCACTGCGAACTGCTGGCCTTTGGATTGTGGAGAAAACTGCCAGTTCGGGATCGCTGCGGCTAGGCTTCAGTACTGGATTGCCACTGGGTGGACTGGCAGGCAAGAAGCCAAACTCCCTCTGGCTTGAGGAGCTCACAATTCTCCTTGTTGTAGTCCTGTTTTGAAATGTGTTTGGAGGGAAGCTCTTTTGCTGGCTTACCTAAAAGCAATAATAAAACATTATTTCTTCCAGTTAGTCTTCATTCAGGGTAGATAATTCAACTGCTTAGGATACATTCTTTAAATATTTTATTCAGTGCTCTCCAACTTGACTGTAGTATCCAAAATTTCAGACTGATGATTATAAATGCCACTAATTAAGACTGCATAATGGTATCTCATGTCAAGTGATATTTACAGCTCTTATAAAAATCTAATATTGGCAAAATTTGTTAATACTTTCTCTTGGACTCTGGTCATACACAACAGTTTTCTTGTAAAGTGGCAAATAGAAGAAGTACTAAAACAGATCACAGGTCATTATTAGGCAGCTATTCTTAAAATATTAGGAAGAGTAAAAACAACACAAAAATCTGAATTGCAGTTTCAACTCTTTTGATAAAAGACATTGACGTAAAGGCGACTCACACTCCCTGACTCAGAGACAATAGCACATGCTAGACTAAACTAGCGGCTCCAAACCAGTCTTCGGGGACTACAATCTGCAGGTGTTCATTCAAGCTGAACTGAATCACCAGTTCACACTGACTACTTTAATTGATCTGTTTGCTTGGCTAGACTTCTATTTAACACATTTCAACACTCAGTCCTAAATTTAACAAAAAAATCCTAGCTCCAATGTTTTATTTCTCCCAGTTTCTTAAAGTTTAAGTAACCTTTTCTCAGTCTGCTTACACTCATTTCTGACTATCGCTTTTCTTACCACTTTATCAAATACAGATTCATGAGGGACCAGAGCCTATCCCAGCAAGTAATGGTTGCAAAGCAGGATACAGCCTGAGCAAGACACAAGTCTATCACTGGGCACACAATGACACAGACACAAACATGCACACATTCTCCTGGGACGATTTTCCAAGAAGACAATTAACCTACCAATATGTCTTTGAACTGTGGGAGTAAACACCCGGAGGAAACCCACAGAAATGCAAGGGGAATATAAAACCTCCACGCAGATAGCACCCCAGGAATTGAACCTAGGGGCCCAGCGCTGTAAGACAGCAATGCTAACGACTGTGCCACTCCTTATTTCTGACTAAACAGTTTCTGACTAAACAAGTGATCAATTAAAAAGACACAAATAGGAATGATGCTGTATTGGACACTCCCACAATAAATGTTTATTCCTTTTGCAGAGGTCCATCTGGTTATATTTCAAGTACCTCAATTATGGCACTTCTGAAACTCAGAAATTAGTAAAGGGTTGCTATCAATTCCAAATCCCATTTGAAAATTGAGCTGAAAGAATTATGCCCAAAATTAAAAATATCTTAATTAACCTGTGATTAATAAATTGGAGCAAAAGCTAGCAGCTACAGTGGTCCTCAGAACTAGTGATAATGTTAGAACCAGTGACCTCTATCATTTTTGATCTATGGCTGTTACCCTGCTGTACCACCTGAGAATCTACAGGGCAATGCAGCTGTTGAAGCCCATTAGTGCATGAAGTGGTGCTATTTTATCCATATAAGAACATATGATCTGTTACAAATAAAAGGGGGCTAAGCCCACCATCTAGCCCATTTAATAGTAGATATTTGCTCTGAGGATCTTATCCAGCCATGTCCTATAAGAAGCCAAGGTATCAGATTCAAAAATATGGTTGGGTAGCTTGTTCCATACTCCTACAACCCTTTGCAAAAATGCTTCCTGTTCTCACTTTTAAGTTAATTGTAGTTTTTATTAGTGTCTAACATGTTTCACTGTTAATTCTGAAAAAGTTGACTGGGTTGACTTTGCAAAGACCCTCAAGGATTTTGAAAACTCAGAATGCAGATGTGGTCATGCTAGAAGTAAACTTTTGGGGGTCTGGCCAGATTCTGTGGTTTGTGTGTCATGAACAGTCTCTTTTTCCAGAACCCTTTTTAGCACTTCAAATGCCGTTTAACTTCTCACTACAATTCCCATTTGGGGGTATTACTGGTAAATTTGCTCCCATGTCATAAATGACACTCCTGGTTTCATAGAGTCTTGATTAAAGTATTCAAACACAAGGAGCTACTTTATACTCAACAACAGAAAAATATGCACAAGACGAAATTAAGAGATGAATTTAGGACTGAAAATGGTACACACTTTTTTAGACAGTCACTGGTGTCTGGAACAAACTGCCCAGATATGTTGTTAAAAGACTCTATGATGAATACTCTAGTATGAACTGGAAGGTTGTGAATTCAAATTTCAAGAGAGACACTGCCCTTTTGTACATTAGCAAGATACTTCATTTACAGTAGTAAAGGATATGTAGTAAAATGTTCTGTTATCTAAATGGGCAGAAATATAAGTTGCTTTGGACAAAATCTCCAGCAAAATAAATAAGTACACTCTCAGGTTACTAGTAAGACAGCAACACAGGTGGCCTGTAGGGTCTCATCTCCTTTTGTATCTCTTCTTATATTCATTGTCTTAACACTAACCCATGATGATAAAGTCTTAGTTCAGAAATGTATGAAACAGTACGACTGTCATTGGAGAAATATTCTGGGAAATACTCCAAACAGCTTAAACAGTTAAATTGACTATCAAATACAAATAAGAAAAAAATAAGAAGTGAAAGTTAAGTAAGCAAGCAAGCATGGCAGCTCAGTAATACTGACAAGCAAAACTGTGAAGAGGCGTGTTCATTTACAGCCCTGAAGGAGAAGGCATGCAAAGGCAAGTATAAAAAGCTTCCAAACAGCCAACGCCCTTTAACTGCATTGTGTTTTCTGAATCTCGAAGCTTTAGACATTGTGTCTTAGAATTACACTCAGTCCTGTTCTGGATTTTTGTGATCTCAACTGCAATGATTTCTTGTTTTTACAATGAGCTCATACTTATTCTCATGTTGCATTATTATCCATTATTAAAATGGGTAAGAGAATATGGCATATTAAAAAAAAAACTTTGGGAATAAAAAATACATAATGTTTTTAACATGCAATGACATAACTGTTTTCTGTAATTAATATAAATGGTATACTGTATGTAATTACATTAAAATATTTATAGTGAAATAGAGTAATTATAAATATTGAATACTGAGTGGCATTTAAAAATCTGTAAGAGTTTAAGTATAAACATCTTTAAAGCACGTTATCAGCTACACTACTACTATTATAAAAACACTGAACTATACTGTATATGATAAAAGCGCAATGAAGAACAAAGTCTTAATGTTCTACTTAAAGCTTTTGGGACATGCAGGGAAGATTGGAATCTTCACTCACACTTCTGATATGACACAGTCAAACAATGCCTTTATTCATACAAGTCCGGTGTTTACCCTCACTTAACCTTGTCATTATTCATTCTGCAATGAATCAGAAAAGGTGCCGATGAAGTCATTGTTGTTCCCATTTTTACATGTATTCTTCTAATAATGGCTGCCTGGCATTGAGGAAAAAGTGACTCTGCTGGCTACCGTAGCCAAGAGAGATGGGATCATGCAGATGATGTTTCTGACTCAACTACACCAACACCCAGCCCAGTGTCCTGTAGTGTGAGAACTTGCTTTTGACTCACACAGCTCTATACATGTTCCCATTCCACAATGACTCACAGATGTTACTTGCTATGAGCCCGTCTACAGGAGGTCATAACATATTTTATCCTCTTGATTTCATGCTTGTACATATTCTGTATGGTCTTTTTGGAAATATTATTTTTTAAAATAAAAACAGAATCAAGCCCAGAAAGTATCTGATAAGCAGAGAAGACGTTAGTTGTGACCACAAACTAGTGAATTTATTCAAGAAAAGTAACAAAAAATGGAGAATAGGTCAAATACAAGCCGATACAGATATCAGATTAGTCTCTATCACAAAGTCTTTACAATTTACAATAACTGCCTTGAGGGAAGTTGAAAATAAACTGGTGTAACTGACCATGCACAGAGAACACAGTAACATGTCAGCATTCTCAGGCTAAACAAGTCAGTCAATCACTATCAAATGGGAGCATCATGCATCAATATAGGTGTGTCTAAATAAGTTATTGCTAGCACCTTTTCAAAATTAATTCACTATACATTAATGCCATATAGCTTCTCATTCTAATAAATACTCACTGGGTGGCTATTTAACTTCTGCTGTCAAAGAATATACTGTAGCAGACTTTACAGATGTAATTTAAAAAAATCAATATGCTTCAATAAACATGAATGGAAATCACTTAAATCACTTTCAATACACACCTGCTTCAGAGATGATATCCATTTATTCATTCTGACAACTCTGTAACATCCATCCATTTTATAATGGTTTATTCCAATTCAGGGTCATGGGGGAACCAAAGCCTATCCTGATAAGCAATCGACACAGGGCAGAGTGCACCCTGACCACACCACACACCAGCCCATCACAGCGCAACCACACAGAGAAAAAAAAAGAAACACACACACACATATAGGAACATTTTTTTTCTAGAAACCAATAAACTGAACAATATGTCTTTGGACTATGGGAGGAAACCAGTGCAAACACAGGCAGCACACAAAATATCCACACAGACACAACCCCAGGTCTGGAATTAAACCCAAGGCCTCAGCATTGCAAGCCATTAATACTAATCACCGTGTCACTGTGGCACCCCCCAACTCACATTAACTATTCGTAGTGTTTCTCTGTGGCCAAAACTGGGATTTCATCCATTGTCTCTTAAGCGTCTGAGTAATCTGACACACTCAGCCCATACCGTACATGCTAAACGGTCTGTTACTGGGTGTGACGATCTTAAATGCTGTAAGTGGTCCTGGACAGTGATATGATTGTAAAGTCCAGCCTCGTCTTACACTGAGGCTTATTCCAGTTCCATAATGGTGCACCAAAACAACACAACAGACATCTTGAACACCTGAAATGTTGAAACTACAAAAAAGTTTTAAAAATTATATCAAACACTGTTCATTCAATGCTAAACCTACAATTAATTCACTTAACAGCACATTGCCAATAGACGGTGAGGAATCAGAACAAAACACTTTGTATAATTTACTGCAAATATAAATAAGTTACCATATTTTTAATAAACCCTTAGCTTTCAGTCTGGATGGATCCAAGGACAACTCCATAAACACGCAATGGTTTTGAAAGTAAAGTGGATATTTTAATGTTTTAGTTTAAACTTGTGGTTGCATACTTATTGTAAATTTTAACAACCATTACCTTGATTACTGAATGGTACTTTGAGTAAAAAAATCTCCCTTGTATTTGTAGCTTCTGTTTTCCTTTTGTTAAAACTTCCTAAATACTGTAGTACACATATATGGAAAATGCTCAGGATTAAGAAATGTGAATTAAATAACACATGGCCTGGTTAAAATCATTTCAAGCAGACAAGATTTTTTTTAACTGAACTCAGTCAAACAAAGCTTTTTATTGACTTCAGCCACACTGGTGCAAAGAAAAGCTCTTTGCTGCATATAATACCAAAGTATTATGCACACAGGCGCTAACCACACAATAAACTTAATATATAAAGCATTAAGGCCATTAAATCATGAAGTAAACTCACAGCATCAACATTTGCAGCCAATCACAAAATAGGGCATATAAAGTCAGAACTGCTTCTTTGATAAACCATGATAAATTGTGATTTTTGCTTTACAGTTAAGCAAAAGTGTATTTATGACCATGAGATTAACACAAATGATAAAAGTTATCTAACATTTTTGGTTTTTTGGATATATTTTATTTTTGGTTAATTTCATGCATACATTTGGTAGCTTTTCAGAGTACAAAAATCAATATTTGGTTGCATAAATGAGACAGTAACTGCATGAATTGAATTCTGTGACTCAATGAGGTCAGCACACTCTTTGTGTAATCTGAAATGTTGCTAAGCCGTTTCTGCACCCACTTTGAATTCGTCTCTATTGTTGGGAAGTTCTGACTTGAATTCTTCCTTCAGCATGTAAAATTGGATTTGCATGTCTAATTGGATTTACATCTGGAGACTGAATTGACCAGTGTAAGATTTTTCATTTAATTTTTTCTGATGAATTTCTTGGTTATACCTACTGTATATGTTTTTTGCCATTGTCATACTGTGTGGTGAAATACCGCTCAATAACTATGGTAGCATTTTCCTTTTACAGAAGCAGACAAAATATTTCTAGAACTTTATTCAGTACTCTATAGGCTCATATTCAAACTTTGAACTTTGTCTTTGTTGATAATGTACAGTAACTAAGGATGACAGCACCAGAATTTATCCTAAATTTTACATAAATATTTTGTCTGTAAGGGCAACACATCTTAAAATTAATCCTAACATAGTATTTATATTGTCCAGTGGCACAGTGGAGCAGTGGTTAGCATTGCTGCCTTGCAGCACAGGAGCTCTGGGTTCATTTCTGCATGGAGTTTGTATGTTCTTCTTGTGTTCCCATGGGTTTCCACCCACAGTCCAGATGCATACTGGCAAGTTAAATGGTTTCTGGGGGAAACTGATCCTGGTGTGAATGTGAATAGGTGTGTACTATGTGTGCCCTGTAATGGACTAGCATCCCATCCAGGGTGTATCCCTTGCTCCTATTGCTTGTCAGGATAGTCTCCAGCCACTTTATTTTAAGCCACTCCAAATTTAAATTGTAGCTTTGACCTTATGCATTGGATAATTTGTCCTGCTGAAAGGTATTTGTCCCAGCTTTATGGTCTAAAGCACTTCTACTTCTACTATTTGACAGTACTTTGTTCACTCTATGCCCCCACCAGTCTTGATAAGCTTCCTAATCTCTGTTGATGTGAACTAAAACTCTGACATAATGCTTTGGTTACACACAGTGACCATTACACCAGCTTTACTAAGGTAACAAACCATGTTCTTTTTTATCTTCCTATAAAATAATCTCTGAAAATCTACGGAACTTATATCAATATTAGTGCAGGTTTCACATCCCATTAGAGATTTTTTGGGTCAAAGTATGTTAAAGCAATTAATAATTGTAAAATTTGTATATACCTCCTTCTTTTGTTTGATTATTTTGTTGTTCAACAGTTTGAGATGGACTATGGAAAAAACTACTGCTATATAAAATAAAGACAAATAAGTAAAGTAATAATATTATTAATAATCCAACACAGAGTGTTCTTTGTATATTACTTGGATACTGGATATGATATTTAAATCACAAATAAACAATCCAGGCAGCAAATGCAAACAAAAAACAATTCAATCTTGTTGTTTTCCATCATTAAAGACTAGCAGAGATCCTGTCTATACAACAAAGCAACAAAAAATCTTTCCATTTATCCATTTCAATACCTTAACAGTAAACATCAAAGCACTGTATTTGTATTATTTGAGTCTTGTATTTTTAATAAACTATTATATTGTCTCATTATTAGAAAGTACTTACAAGTACACTTCTATGATAGGTCACTCTATAAAAATTATGTACAGAAGACATTGAAGGAGCAATTTTAAACATAATTCATATCATCTTCATTATACAAGTTTTTTTCCCAATTCTTACAGAAATTAATTGATGTCTTGCACATGACATTTACTCTCCGGAACTTCAAAGACAGTTTCTACAAAGATACAGTATTTGCCATACATGTCACCTCTTAAAGTTATATTTTTTAATTATAAACATTACTGAAACATTGACCATGTGCATGGATACAAAAAAAAACTAAAGGAGACAAAACTGCAAAAATGTATATATTTAAAAGTATACTGTATTAAGGTAACATGAACAGATTACAGTACACATAAAAGATAACAGAATAACGAGAAAAGTAATTACCAGTCTTCCATAGAAAGAGTTCCCACTTGCTGTGCTTCTAGATAAAGTGCTTCCATTTATCTTTTGTGGATTGAACTTAAATGAACCAAATCCATTTATTTTGGACTGACTTTCAGGACCTGGTGAAAAAAATAAAGACAAGGACATAGTGATACACAACATTAAATGAACACTTTCATTACTGAAAATGTTGCAAGTTCTAGAGTTAACCTAGCAAGATGCTTTTTTAGATATTGCGAGAATGTTAAAAAAAAACATGTGGAGTTGCAACATAAAATGGTACTAACCCTGATTAAGAGACCAGCATTCCAAAGAAAAAAACAGGTTTTACCAGTACCAGTGTCCTCTCCTGTAAATACTCTATATGTATACTCAGTGTAGAAACTGTAAGGGGATATATTCCCTTAATTAAAAGTCTCTCATTCCCATAAAAAGTTTCTAGTCTGGTATACTATTCTCGAGCTACAGATCAGAGTAACGGTGGACTAAAATAATGTTTACCTTGGTACAAAATAGTAACAAATAAAAATAAACTTAATCTTCTCATCTTTAAGGCTCAGATTCTAGCACTGCAAATTGCACATTTTACTTATTTGCAGTAGTCACTTCCATTGGAAAATTATCGCTTTCAAAATATTTACTTTAATGGTACATTTTCTCAATTGTTTCTCAAAATACAGACAATTTTAAATACCAAAATTACACTGAAGAGGAATATGTCTTTAGCACATCTATTTGTCTCTAGAACACAAAGCTCTGAATACCCCCTGTAATAGTGTGAATGTCTGCTTCTACAAATATATATTATTTCTAATAAAGGTATACTCATAACCTCATAAGACTGTGGTTGTATTAAATAACTTCAAATGTATTGAAATACAAAATTAATTAACAATGTGCATTCAGTTAAATTACCTTTAAAATTTCCATTTAGTGGAATCAGTGCATAGTAAGTTCGTCTAGGTTAAATTAGATAACACGCTAATTACCATAAAAAAATGTGTCAGGGAGCAAATAAAAATTCAGGGAGTGAAAGTTTGTGTTTGCATTCCTGTCAGGGATATATTTGTTTTACCTATGTACTGTATGTACAGTATTTTTATCAGGAATAATGTACAATTTTAAAAAACTATTGGTTTATTAATTTAATATATAATTTATCATGTTTATATTTCTGTACAAAATGATTTGCACTGACAATTCCTGGGCAGGTGGAAAACAAAAAGAAATAAACCACAATTATTCGTGCACTATAATGATCAAATAGCAAGTAATAAAACTGTAGATAACCTAATACACATCTATTAGTGTCTTAACACATACTCGTGAGCTCTGTAATGTCACAATCAACATTTAAGTTTCACATTATATTTTTATATGCAGAGGCAGGAGTTTGTATGTTCTTCCTGAGTTCCGATTGGTTTATTCCCACAGTCAAAAAACATACTGATAGTTTAACTGGCTTGTGGGAAAACTGGCCCTGGTGTGAGTGTGCGTGTATCTGCGTTTGTGTCTATGTGTCTGCCCTGTGATGGACTGGCGTGTATGGATTGCAACTGTTGGTCATTGTGATTGGTTCCGGACCCCCTTAACCCTGATATGGAAGAACAGGTAAAAAGGTAAATGGATGGATTATGTTTTCATTTTTTCCTCACAAAATAACCAGTCTTGTGCAAACATCATGGTGTAATCAGTGCCCGGTGTTTAAGTGGAATATTATTATTATTAATAATATTATTAAATAAATAATAAAGCAGGTCAAATATAACCAATTAGCAATCTTTTTTCCCACTATGTGTAAGAAACATTTATACTTCTAGACTTCAGAACATTATAAATCAAGTGCTTTTGAATGACTGGATACAATGCCAATTCACACATGCTACTATGAGTGAGGTGCATGAGCCAGAGCACAATCATTATTCACTCTTACAAAAGAAATAGCATTTCCAATTAACTTGTGCCAGAACCAAGTAATGTAAGGAAACTTTATTTCAAATTACAGTTTTGTTGCAGACATTTAATCTAACACCATTATCACCAAATCAAAAATAATCACAATATTCTTTAGTTCAGACAAACTCTGTATTAGATAAATATGATTGAGACGTTTGTTTGCTATTAAACAAGATGTCCACATTCCCCTACCAAGGTGAAGCAAAGGGCTCCTACAGTGGGAATGGAATGGAATGGAGGAGCTTCGCTGAGCAAGTGAAGTTCACTCAAGTGAGAAAACTGACTTGATAACTCTTACGGCAGAGGTAATGGGAAAAGGTGAACAATCATTTCTCCCCAGACTTACATTTTAATACATGGTGTATGTTAGCCTGACAGTTTAAATAACGCAAAAAGAGCTGCAATGTTCAGACATATGTATTTCACTTTGTGCTCGCTTTTGGGATACCATTACAAGAGCTAGACTATAGTTTAGCTACTTTGGTAGAAATAATAAGAACAATACAATCAAATTGCTCAACATAGGATCACACATTTGTGACATGGAGACGTGTGGCTTTGCCCAAAGTTAGATAAAGCACAGCTGGGTAATAATTCTTTTCAACTGTTCCTTTAATTACTGCTTCATTTTATGTAAAAACGTTCCTTTCTTTGATAATGGAATTTGACAAGCTGCTACCTGTCAACCTGTTCTAATTTCACACATTAGAACATGTTTTGCTGTAAATTCTGAATTATTTTCTATGTGTATCAGTAATTTGCAGTACAACTTAATAAACTATTACTATTAGATAATATACACCAAGATAAAAAACTCTTGTTGCTAGTTTCATTACTTCTCTCACAGTTCTTTTAAACAGTTTTAATGACTTAAATATCAGTGTACTTCATGGGAGTCTAATTCAAAAGTTGATTTGAATAAAATTCTACCTACTCCTTTAACTGATTCTAATGAATTATCTGCATGTTTTTGCTACAAACATATAAGAGTCTCAATTATGTCAAGTTATACCCCCAGAGTGATAAGTATTCAGTTTTGAACTAGCCTAGATTTTAATTTCTTGGATTTGTACACAATAAAATAACACACTTTTTCCCTTTACCTTAAAAAAATATTTCTGAAAGGTTGAACTTTTTAGATTTTATTCATCAAGATCTTGTGCTACCACTCAGATTGCCTTCATCATCACATTTAAATGTGATTTAAATACATTTACATTCTTTATATATGTAGCGGATAGGCTTATTAATAATACAGGAATTAAGTTTGCTGCTCCCTTGCCAGCCTTTCTCTTCCTCATCTCAGTGGTGCTGGACACAGAGAGAGAAGCCATTCCATTTGCTTCAGATTTAAGGTGTTTTTCTAGCTGATAGAGTTTCCTGATAGGGAACAACTCCCGAGGCTGAGATTCTCCAGCCACCCTAATAAATGGTCATCTCTGGCGCCTTATTGTCTGGGAGATTCCTTGGGAAAGTCTCATCCCAGGTTGTTTACAACCCTAATGCCAGAGAGCATTGTTACTCATCCTCCACTTCGATCAGCCAATCAGGAACTGGTAGGGCAGGGTAACCCCACGTGGGTCTCGAATGCCCACAAAATTTTCAACCAATGAACAACCGTAGTTCCTCCAGATAAAACAGGCAGCACAAGGCCCAGAAGGTGGCTCCTCCAGGACATTCTCAGACTCAGCTCGGACAATCACGTGACGGCCAGTGTGTCCGAGTGCCAAGTCTTTACTTTGTTCTAAGAGTCGAGAATGGAAGTTGCCCGCGCGTAACCAAAGGATCCGCCCGAGGTTAGCCCAGCAGCAAGCCTCGTGAACTGCCGGTACCCCAACGCGAACGCTCACCTGATCAACAAGTGAACTATGGTCGGAACTGTCAACAGCTAGCATTCAGGACTAGCGCCAACCGGTCTTCTTCCTGTCTAAAGCGTGTGCACAAACTCTGCTAGTTCAGCCGGGACTAACTAACTACTTCAGCGAGCCCACTGCCAGCGCGCCGCAGCAGAAATCTCTCCCTCTTTCTCCCACACCTCACGCTGAACCAGGACTGCCTGGTACAGGGCCAGAGGACGTCGACTGGACGCAGCAACAGCCTGCCGCTGTTCCCTTGTGTCCCCGGGAGATCTGAATCCACATTGGATGAGTATTCAACATTCTGCATTACAGCTCGAGAATTCAATTGTTACCTCAACCCAAATTGCTATCAATTTAATTCCTATGAGTGATGTACTTGCCTTTCAGTATCTAGTGTAGAAGTTGTAATCAAAGTTCATTAACGAGACGGTATAAATGAATGGTATACTGAATGTATGCCCCCCTTGGTATTTGTATTCTGCTAACCCTCACTCTTAAGATCTGTTATGTTTATATGCACATTTTATGTATTAATAAATGTATTGTCATGTATCAGTATCCGTGTGTGTGTCTTCTGAGTTATTCCGCAAGGTCGGTTTTCTAATAGCCATCAAAGAATCATTTTGTAACTTACTGCTACAATTAATAATTGTCCCAGTAAATGCACAATACCCCTACATACAGTATATAAGGACATAAACATTTTCATTTCATTTTATCAGGTGAGTCTCAGACTCTTTATACATAACAGGACTCCTATGATAAGACATATTCTGTAAATAATCTATACATTGTAAAATATTGCAAAAAACAAAGGGGAATTCTAAAGTTTATTCTTGTCCTTACCAGGGAATGTTCCAATTCTTTGAAACAAAGGACAGAGCCATTTTTTATGAAGGGACACATTAAAAGTAGATTTTATTATCCATTTCCTCTTTAAGTAATTAACATGATAACAAAATACAGATTCCTCAACAAATGAGTAAATCAATTGACTTTTTACTGGTAACCATTGAGAAGGCTTACATATAACTTCAGTATAGGAAAAAAGGCAGTGAAAACATCATAATTACTAGAACAATATTTATATATTTTGATTGTTTCTCTAGTATAATTATTCATGTTATAACAACTGTTACACTAAGAACTAAAATATATTGTTACCTATCTATCTTAAACCATTATCATTGCTGAATGCTAAAAGCATTCCACATTATTATCTTAAGAAGAAATACAAAATTATTGCTTATTGTTAATTAATAACTAGTAATATGTTATACGTGAACTATTCACATACCGTATTTGCCTGTGCTCTGTTATTGTGTTAGATAACATGCAGGCAACTCTTTATTAATGTTCCCAGGAGATCTTTTCTTTCCGTGAGCTGACAAGTTCCTGAGCAAACACAGCATCCACTGGATTATCGTACATGCAGTGCCATAGTTCTAATGTAGCTTACCTGTTGCAGGTCCATCAAAGGGAACACACAGACATGTACACTCACACTATGGCCAGTTTTCCCAAAAGCCAGTTAACCTACTAGTATGCGTTTGGACTCAGCGAGGAAACCAGAGCACCCCTGAGGAATCCCACACAATCAAGGTGAGTACACGCAAAAATATACTTCATTTTCAAAGAGTGCAAACCCTAAAACATAATTAAGTAATAGACATGTAGCTTTTGAAGACATTTTATCACATTCCTAGTAAGCTAAAGGTGTTTTCTAAAACAATTATACCATTGCTCCTTCTAAGACTCAGGCTGGCACTGTGACTGCTAGAGAACATTTGTCACAACTACTGTAGACATATGTTTTTACTGGATGACTTGGCCTTTTTTCAGGTATTAACCCATATCTGTCTGTGAAATCCATATCAGCTGTAGACCTTTCCGTGTGAGACATTTTATATACTTTTCTATTCATTCTTATAAACTGTTTTCTTTTGTAGATATCCTTTTGATGGTGGTGAGCACCCTTTCAGAACCGTTTACAAAGTAATGTTGTACTGCAATGTAGTAAATACAGTACTGTACATAAATAGTAATTGGAAAAAGTAAAGGAATACACAAAATACTACTTTTCTAAAACAAAACATTAAAAATGTTCACAACCATATGATTACATTTAGAGACTTGTGAATGTAACTGTTCTTGAGAAAAGGTTACCATACACTTGTTAAACTGGCTGTTTTCATACACCTAGACAACATTCATTTTGAGCTACTGATAGCTAGTGTGGATTTGTAGAAATGGAGGTGTAGAATGAAAAATTAGATCGCAACTTATGTCAAGGGATGTCATCTACTGAAAAAGTACATTTATTTACCCTGAAGTCAACAGACTAAAAGGATCGTTCGCAGCTGCTTTGGAAAACAAAACACCATATCAACCAAAGAAATATCATAAATGTTATTTAAATCTTTTTTTTTTATTTTGCCACAGAGTGACAACCACCTTCTTCTTTCCCTTAACTTCAGAAAATAGTGCTGAAGGGACAGTTCCTTTTCTTAAAAAGGGGTCTCGTCTACAGAGTCCTAAACTACAGTGAGTGTCAATCACCAAGGAAAACAACAACACTGCATATAAACTTAATATCTTCAAAACATCCCTTACACGCATATGGGTTAATCAGCTTTCACTACAGATTCTGAAGACCATAAGGACTGATCTTCCCCACAGAAAACACTTTTCTGTCTTGCAAAAAGCCAAGGTAGTCTATCCAGAATGTAAACACTCCTCTCCTGAAGAAGGCAGTGTACTGTTCAGGATAGGTCTGTACTGTGCATGATTTTACTGTACTGTACACCTGAAGAAGGCTCCACGGCCGAAACGCTGTGTTTTCTTTCTTCTCTTTTCAGCATGGAATAAACCTATTACTTGTTCCTTTGCAGCCTATGCATGCTGACGCAGCTACCCACCTGAATGATTTTATCTACATCACATTGGAAAATGCGAGTTTTAAATCAGCATACAAAGCTACAGTAAGTCAAGAAATCAGTAACTATGCCACTTCTTGAAATTGGTGTGAAAATGTTCACAATTCTAAACATTAAAAAAAAAAATAAACACACCTTTATAATTATAGTTCACAGTACAGCAACTTAGACTTATACAACAAATTACAGGATGTAGGATGTCCTATTCTAAATTTACTGGCCATTTAAAAAAATAATGTTCACCTACTGTATATTATTTTACCGAATCTGCACCATTAAAGTTTTTTTTTATTCTTTCAGAAAATAACATTTTTTACACAAGCTTTTAAATATTATGTAATGAATCGTGTGACAGATAATTATTATTTAATTTGTTTCTAGCTTCGAACATTGATTAATACAAAAATATTTCTAATAATACATTTGAATTACTGTACATAAACTGCTAGTTTTTATTTAAATTTTATCATTACTATCATAAAACCTTGGTCTTTTTTGTGAACAAAAAAAAGGAAAATTAAACCATAAACAAAGCTTACATGTATGTTGAGAAATGTAATAACTCATGACGCATCAAAATATTTTTTTCTGACAAAGAAAATGGAAAGTTAAATTAATAGAATATTCCTTGTGCGTAGATACAGATTTTAAAGGGGACTTTGCATAAGGTGAAATATGTAATATTATAAATAAAAAGATAATTATGCGCCACAGAAACAGAATTTACAGTTCACATAAAACGACGCATGTAATTTGCAAAAGGGCTTGTCTGTAACCTTAGAAATTGAGGTACCGTTCAGCGTTATTATTTTTCATGACCGAAATCAGCATCCAGAAATGAAAAAACATTGTTTTTTATCATGTCAGAGCTAATTTAATTCCCTACACAACAACAACTTTTTCGTATTTTTTAAAAAATACACCTAGAATGTTTTTATTATATATATATAATTACTGTTGTGCATAAAGGAGGCAACAGCATTTAGATAACAAGAGGAACAATTAGGGGCTATTTTTAAAGACCTTGGCTATAGTTGAAAATCTGTTATTAAATTACTGTATGTATGCAAGCCCTTAAAGTAACTAAAGCAAAACGCACACTGTATTATTACTAAGACTTCACGTGACAACATTTTTGTATGGCTATTTCAAACAAACGTTTGTCATACTGGTATTGCCATTTGTGGGTCTTCCTCTTTAAAATACATACAGGTACAGGTAACTTAAAAACGATACAACCGTTTCTAATGCTAACAGATTTGCACACGCTTAGGGTTTTTTCTACATGATAACATTTCTGTAAGATTATGGCCATTTCTCTTTTTAAAACATAATGCTATTTGAATTATTTTAATTTTTTTCACAGCACACGTCTTTTTAATACTTTGCTTTCAAACCTAAAACTACTCGCCACTCTTTTGAATAACATAATGGTCACTCAAAATCTATAAACCGAACCCCAGCGCGACGAAAAGCAGTCGAATTCTTACTTGTAGGAGAAACAGGTCCTCCCGAGCCATATTTGGACTTGCTCCTCTTGATTGTGTGCACCTGGTCCAGAACACGCTGTTGCCCTGACCGCAGTTTGCGATCTGAAGGTAGCGCTAAAGACGTGTCATCCACCAGTCCAATATTAGCCATTGCCGATCTGAGCGGCTCGTTAGCCATGCTGAAAGCTGTATCTTCTTGATATAGTTAAAATGGCTTTTCACCCTTTTTACCACAATAGCAACAGTGCGCTTTAATCCTATATCCCAATGTGATCCAGATGCAGTGTGCACTTCCCCTTCTTTCCCTTCCCTACAGCGTCTGGAGTTCTATAACAGACTTACTCTGTACACCTACACCTGCCCTATCTATGGTACCACACCTATTCCACGCCCAGAAGCTGAAAGGCACAGTGGCACTGTAATCTACAAGGTCGTGGCTGAAATGTTTACCTGGTCCTTGGCGCACTTTTTACTTGTAAACAATGTAATAGAATGTGTATTTTTAAATGAGGGTCCCGCTTTAATATCAATGGCAGTTAATATTTATAAAGATAAGTTGCATGCTTAAAGGAAAAGATAATGACTGTTGTTTTACTTATATGCCGAGAATATTAAGTTCCAAATATGGAATTTGAGTTTTCTTTACATACTATAATGTTGAGAATATCGACTGATTATTTAATGAAAACAATTTAAGTTTCTACTTCGATCTAGGGCACAGGAATCACGTTTTTAGCTTTGGGAAACGAGCAAAGAAATTGAGATCTGGGAAGTGCAATTGAAGCGGCTAGTTTACAAAAACCACAAGAAGGCCTTGAACGCCGATTTATATTTCTAAAAAATCATGTATGTGTAAAAATAGAAACATAAATCACGAAAAAGTCAGAGTTGTCATAGAATGTCTGCTTTTTATAACAGTAGTTTAAAAATATCATAAAGATTTAATATAAGATAAAAATATTTAAAAGTATTAACTTTTGCATTTAAAGTATTTGCATCAGGTTTAATTGGCATCTTTGCTCTTTTAAATGATAGTTTTGACAAGTGATAGTTTTTGCTTGTATTAAATAAAGGCAAAACTACTATTACTGTTGTAAGAAATAATGATTACTGAATTAATTTCAGTTTGTTCTCAAGTGCAAAGTTACAAAAATCACCTGCTAATTCTTCAAATGTTTTAAATGTAAATATGTGTTCATTTTTTTACAGTCACAGGCATTTAATACTGACAATATTGATATTTACTTATTTAAACAGGAAACTATAGCATTTACACTGGGCAGGGACTGAACACTCTTTCGTGCTAGAAAGTGGTTGTGAACATGGTCTGTTTATTACAACACAGTATGTGAAAGCTTATTTCTTCAACTTAAAAATGTCTACTGTATATAGTTGTATAAAAAAAATCACATTTTGTGTTTGACATCATAGAGTTTACTAGAAACTTAATATTCTGTTTGTGGTTAAGAGTGTTCAATATACTATACAGTACCTGGAGGAGATATCAGTCAAGAACATTGTTGAACATGGTTGGTCCAGTGCTGTGATCTGTGACTACACCTGTATTGTTTTTACTAAGATTTTTACCTTTACATATTTACAAAATGGATATTTGCAATTGTTCTTGAGGATCACAAGCACTGAAAAATAGTGAGAATGTCTGTCAATGTTCATAGGACTTTTGTCCTTTTAGTATTTAGAAGTAGTATCCCATCAGCATTCCTAGAAATCTGCATCCCTTATTTTAGGTTTAAATTCACACTCTAAGATACCATTAAACACACTGGGATTTTACTCTCTTAATCATACTATATGAAACTAAATGAGATCACCTGGCGATGTGAGGTACATACAACTTAACTAGCCAGTGTAGAAGCACATAAAATACATGTACTGTAATATATAATATAAGAGAGGAGAATTAAAATAATAAAGAATAATAGATCACCTGAACCTTTCAGCAGCTGTGAATATCAAATTGATAGCAAAAAAATATATATTTCATCATAAATCTAATTATAGAAATAAAAACTTTAAACATGTGCCAAGACATTTACAGTTTCTTTTTTACATAAGTAGACTGTCTAAATTTGCTATGGGTTACTTACTGTGCAGGAAGCACTGTGAAATTAAAACTGTTATAAAGTGGTTCAGAAGTCAGTTTATGAAAAGACAGCCAAAGCACTGGGAAATAGTATGTTTCCAAAAATCATAGGATACAATTATACTTCACAGGGAAAATGGCCCCTTTTCCTTTTAATTGGTTTTGACTGCAAAGTTTAACACATCATTTAGAACTACAATAACCCTAACCAATATAGTCCCATCTGAATAAGGTAATATATTTGCCAAGGTCAAAACACTCAAATATCCAAATGTGTTATACCATGCAGATAAACCATTCTATACAGTATATTACTTATTACACTACTTTAGAATTCATTACCTTTCAGTGATTCCTTATAACCGGTGTGGTCCACACCTGTAGATACAGATTTTTAAACATTTTTGCTGTTCCCAAGGTTTCTCGTGTAATGTATACTTTATTATATTTTCACATGCTCTGTATTTGTTTTGATTTTTCAATACTGTTTCCCTCTCTAAACCTATGCTGCACTATGTGAAAGACCCAGTATTTCTACTGCATAATGAACATTAACAGCATTTTCTGTACAATGAGTTGTATTTTGACAACTGCAATTCCTATCACATTAATAACTAATACTGATGGTTAAAACCAACTAGAAAAGAGGTTTTCAATAAGACACTTGCTGAACTATTCTCAAAATCATTTCCAGTACATTTTTAAAGATTTTATAGTCATGTTGACTGTATTGCACCAATTCAGAACCAATTTAAATCAGTGTGAAATTCTTAGGGAATAAAGGTGAAGTCCTTACTGCAGCCACAGAAGCTCAGCAGGTCAGAGCTCATCCTAGTTTCTTTAGTGTTAAGCAGACTAGAGACCATGTGACACCCCCCTGGTTAGGACACCAGTCCCTCAAGGGTGCAACAACACTCTACAGTGGTTGTTAAAATTGACCAGATTCTCATTTCTTAGAATGAGATAATTTTTTTTGTTAAATATTCTACTTCTATTTTAGATGTCTAGAATGTTTGTCTAACAGTCTGGAAGAGGGTTTTTATGTTTATCAACAAAAGCAAATAGCAGTTTATTTATGTAGATTTTATCTTTTATCTTTTGTTTTGTGAGGATTTGTTTCTATTCTCATGTATTTTTTATTGATTTGTAAGAGGTGCAGCATTGTTACAATATAATTATTTTTTGCCTTTCTTATACTGTTTCTCTGTTCTTCCTAAGCTTTGGTTATATATTTTTTTAATTCAAGACATTACGTGACTTTATAGTTACCACCCTGTGAAATAATCTAATCAGTTTTCTGTGGTACACAATGCTGGGATACTACCCATTTCATCAGACATGAAATTAACATGCCACATCCATCTTAAGTTATTAGTACCACCTGATAAATCTTCTTTTGCCTTCCACTGGTATTTTAATACCATATTAGTACAACAATATGCATTTCAGAGGCATTTTCTAGTTAATTTTGAGAAAAAGCTTGTTTGTAACCATCTGTTGTTTCATTATCCCAGTATTCTGTGTGACAAAATGAAAGATGGCATTGGAGATTAATTTGCCTATATTAGATTGATGAAATACTCATATGCTCTGGTCACTAGGGATTAAAGAGCCTCAGACACTCCTTTATTTCCCCAGAACTAAAGGCCTGGTTGCGAGTATCAAAAGGATACTAATCATGCAGCATGCCAACCACCACATGGACTGACATTTGCCCTAGAATGTAGATGTTGGAAATTAAAAGATTGATTAAAATTAAGTTAGAATATGTGGTTGCTTCTCCTGATGACTAGGCTTTGAGTCACAAGATCCTGTCAGTAACTTGGCTATTTCATGGAGATGTAAATTGAGGCTTTAGACAAAGCCATAAGTAAACATCTGTACTATGAGGAAGTAGCATAATCCATTTACATTACTTTAAGGTAATTATTGCCTACATGTTCCTTATCAGAAAGAATTTCCATTTACAGGGAAATCTCCTTTTTTCCCCTTTAAGATTGTTTTGATTGCAAATCAGAATACATCATTTAGGACTAAGAGAATCAGACCAGTTTTACCCATACAGTTCTATTTTATTCCACTTACTGTATATACTCAGGTAAACATACTAAAACAGACAACAGTCGATATCTGCTACTATTCAAAGTATTGCTTTGAAGTGCTTTGAATACTTTGAAGTATTGCATTTCTTTATGTTACAGTTGAAGTATAAGTGTTGTTATGCTTTTTAGAAGAATATTAAAAATTAAATTCCTACAGATAGGCAGGTGTGCAACTCCATTATTTTCACCAGTTATCCACATATAATGCCTATGAAACTACTTAAACAGTTTCTTGCTCACTACTTTTCTGTCTTATGTCAAATCTGTTCAAACAGCACCTGTAAGCAATATTTCTGCACTTTATGAAGAACTACATATTGCTATGACTTAGAAAACCAGCATACAGTACTGTACACATCAGCCCTCGGGGCCCAAGATTGACAGTCCCAGTGCTAACTATTGTGAAAATGATTACTGTATAAACCAGGGTAGAAGATATGTAGAATACTATATCTTTTTTTAACCAAAATAAAAGTGTTACCCATTAATCCTTTCAATCATCTTATTCTTGTAGCTTTATTGGTTAAAGTTTTTCTTTTAAAAATAATTGACAAATATTTGTTTTAGAATTTTGGTGACACTTTCAATTAAGGACTGAAAATTACACTTTATGAATACATGTGTTAAAGCCTGTGTATACTTCAGCATTTATAAATGTGAAATGCCTTTAAGATGCATTTAAAGTTTTAATGTATTGACACAAGCAATGAGAAGATTTACATTTTACAAGATTCACAGTGTATATTAATATTTAGTGAATTAATATCATATTATTAGTATGAATAAAGTCTAATTTGCATGTTGCAGAAAGGCCTGGTGATGGTGTGCTGAGTTTGCTCTCATGTTTTTAATTAGAAATATTAATAAAGAGATATCTTTGTATTCACCATTACTGTAAATGAAAATGACAAAAAGTAGACTATAAGTAGCGAAGATATATTATAAAGTATATGAACCTCAATACATAATAAAAGTTGTCACTTAACAAAAAAAACGTTTACTTTTTTTCTTTGGAATTGTACTTTCTGTATTTAGCAAAATTATAGTTTCTCTTCTGATGGGAGAGCCATATTATGCTGGCAGAGTAATGAGTGGAGGTAAAATATGAATATATACTAAGAAGAATTAAAAAAGAACTAGATAAATATTGGAACCAATAGCATTTGATGTGTGCTGAAAGTCTTGTAATACATTAAAATGAAAAAAAAATGTTCTAAGAATAAATATGAATGAATACAACACATGACAAACAAATATCTAGATTGAAAATGTAAAATTAAAAACAAAAATAGAAATTATAGTGAATCAGACACACAGCCTTGACCAGTGCAGGGGAAAGAGGGCAGTAAGAGAGAACTTTTTTCAGTTTCTCACTGCCATTACCTCCTGGCTTTCTGCACTATGTTTACACTCTATAAACCTCAGCTCCCAGTCACTTCTGTATCCTTACATGATACAACTGGTTACACACTGGTTCTAATTTCTTCCCATGTATTCCATACAGTATGTCATACAAAGGGGTTCTCAAATGTATACGTTAATATATAACTCACTATACTGTTCCACAGCACCATTCTCTGCAGTTGTTTGTGCACTTTGCCATGCTTCAGCTCTACAGAGCAACAACATAGTAAAATGGTATACAGAAGACACTTTTCTGTAGCATGCATTTTCCAAAAAAGCACATCACTTATTTGAACCCCTTATAATCACAGTTATTAGATAATTGTTACTGTATAAATAATTTAAATACACTTTTTTGAAAATGCTCATGCATGGTGGATATTACCAATAATTACTGTATGTCTAATAATATTTTACTCAAGCACTTTAAATACAATAAGAAAGATGAAAGCAAAGAGAAGGAACCCCAAACCTCTTCTAAAATGTTAAAGAAAAAAACTGTAAAGTACTCGGAAGGGTGGGTTCTATTCTAAATGAAAATGTGGGGAAGAAATCTATCCCTCCAGCGCAGGCGTGAGAAAATACAAAAAAGATATTCATTCTGCTGAACCAGCTAAGGTTAAAAGCTGTCGGGTTTTCATCTGTGTGACTAATAAACTATTTGCCACACCCAAAAGTTTGACATTAATTTCTAAAAAAAAACAGATATCTTAATATCTGCTACTCTTTGCCTTTCAGCTATCTTAGTTTTTTATACAAAGTTAGCATTGGATTGTAATACAAAGTTGAACATGCAGAAATATTTGATTAAGATTATTAAGGTTGCTGAAGAATCACAGCATCCAGCTACTCTCTGCATGTATAGTACGATGTTTTGGGAACATGTGAGTTAGTCTGCAGAGTGTAGAACAAACAGTTGGCCTTTCTGCACCTCATGGATGAGCAAATCTGGGCTATGTGTAAAGTAGGCCTCAATCTGTCAAGCAAATCTAAAGGTATATGCATTATCAGGCATAATGGATTTGTACTTTGCATTTGCTGCCACCTCTGTCCTATTTCCTCCTCAATAAAATCAAATTCTGATGTTAGTTGTTAATTATGGTGTACTGAGGTTAATTAATTCAGTAGAGCATTTTTTGTTTAATTTCCTATGCCATTTTCTAACTGACTTAATCAATGAAAAACACCATCTGCTCCTCCGATACTGCACTTCCTTGATGACATTCACGTCTTGTGTGTCTGTGACAATACCCAGAGGCAAGGAGAAGAAAACGAGCAGAGAAACCTGCTGGGGAACCTGTAAACTGCCCTTGAGGTAATCTGTTGATCTCAGCTCTTGTAAATGGTGCATCCAGACTATAGTGAGCTCTTTAATTACTGAATCACTGCACCACACCCTGATTTTAGAGTCACGGAGCTCTGAAACACCTTGTTTTGGGTGTAACCACAATTTCAGTACCTTTGCCAAGCACTCAGCTTTCATTTATATGAAGAAAAAAAGAGAAAGGAAAAAAAAATAATGCCTGGGTTCAGACATGCAGAGAAGTGTTCAGAGCATGCAGAATGTCAGAGTTTGTGTGTACAATATCTTTCTGTAATTGTGCGTACTTTTCCTGTTTCACACTGGTCTCCTAATGTCTTGTATCTATAATCATAAATTTTAACAATCTGTAAAAATACACTTTTTCATTAAAAACAGTATAACATAATGATACCCAAAGAGCCTGCCCATGCCACTAAAACTCAATAAAATAAAACTTAATTTGCATAGTGCTTTCCATTTGTTGAGAGCAGCTGAAAGTGCTTTACATATATAAAAAGTAAGAATGTGAAAAAACGGTACCCAAACTACACACTTTATATTATATACATTAAATAATAGCCTAATATAAAACGGAGACATAATATAAAAATAGAGACAGGAAACTAAACTAATTGTTAATGGAAATAAGAGAGAAAATAATATTTTAAATAAATGATAAACAGTATATTTTACGAAGAAAAAATAAATTAAATTAGACAATATATTGCCCAGTGTTCAAATTAACATGGCTACTGTATGTTATAAGAATAACTCTCAAAAGTAACTGCAAATGAACATGCATATCTAACAAATGTGGGCTGAAAACTCTTAATCTCAAGATCGGTCTTGGAGCCTTAGAAAATAATTTTGTTTTACCTTTTTTTCCAAGATTATTGTGGCCATATACAATAAATAACAATGAGCAAAACATTTACACATTTGCGTTCTCATTCTCTGTCTTAACCTGACTTTTGCAGACATTAACAATAAACATTGTCTGAGAGGCCTGGTATCTGTTTCCCAGGCTGTCACATACTGGGCGCCGGGTTTACCGAGTTCCTGCTACACCCTCCTCCAGTAGGCTCAGAAACTGTTGTAATTCTAACAGGTGTGGGAATTCTAGGATTAGATTAGTTATTTTAGGGAAGAATGTCTGTTTAATCCTGGAGTACTTCTTTCAGTAGCAACAGAACATGCATTTTTGGCTCTGTTTGTCCTGGATATCTCTCACCCTGATCAGATTCTGAAGTGGTGTGCAATGTCTTTTCAGGACGTGATTACATTCCAGTTTGTGTTGTGTGTCTCAGTGGATGAGGTACAAGTTTTTTTTTGACATATGCTATGATGTGGTTGGCTTTGTGGTGTTTTAGAAGTGCTGGCCTAAAGCTTGTTGGTATCAGTGTGGATCAAGTCAGGGAATGTTAGGAGCAACTGGTTTAGGGAGCTCTAAGAGTTTGTGTTTGAGTTTCAAGATTTCTTGAAATATACATAAAAACCTGCAATCAGATAAAGTGTTCATTTACAGCCTGATATTTAAAAGGGACAAACGTTTTATCATTATCTAAAACAGATGAAAGTAACTATAATATTTCAATATATTAAATGTTAGAATTTTAAATTATTTCAGAACTTGAAACCTGAAGAATGCTCCACAGCCAAAACTTCTCTTTTCTTTTCAGCATGGAATAAACCTTTACCTGTTCCTTTCCAGCCTACAGTACCTACAGTGCTTGAACTATTTCAAAACTATACTTCAGTGACACAAATCAGATTTTGACCAATGTCTTATTTTGCACATCTCTACAAAAATGCTATTAGCATTGTGATTAATAAACTAAATATGGTGAGTTTATTGGTTTAAGTCAGCAAATTGATTAAATTAAAGAAAAAACATTTGAGTCTAGTGAAGAGTATGAATAAATAAATGACTACTCCTTCTGCAAGTAAATATTTAAGGCTAGAAGGTTAATTATAAAATAACCTAGGTAGTAGTTGATGAATATCTCCTGACCATATTTGTAGTACAGTGGCTTTCAGGTGATTTGGCCTTTCAGTGTGAATTTTACTGGAATTTCTACGAGTCCTGGCATGTCAAGTTCAAGTTCAAGTTTCAAGTTTATTGTCATTACACTCATATACATGAAATTTAGCTAGCTCTCGTACATAAGTAGTACAAAGAGAAAAAACAACAACAATACAATTGTGTAGCAAAAGAAAGACAGAGACAACAGGCAATGTGCAAAAAACAACAACAGGCAATGTGCAAAACAACAAAAGGTAACAGGTTATGTGCAAAAATATGCATAAAAAGAATAAAAATAAAAGGATAGAAATTATGGGGAGTGAGCTTTTGACATGTATGGTAGAGGTAGATTTTCAATGTGTGTTTGGGTTTTTGGTAAGAAAGAAAGAAAGGAAGAAGGCACTGTGAGGTTCAGATCATAGGTGAGAGGTGAGGTGAGAGTAAGAGTGAGAGAGGCTGGGAATTTAACAGTTTGATAGTGCGGGGTTAAAAACTCTCTCTGAGTCTGGTAGTCCGGGCCCGAATGCTCCGGTACCATTTTCCAGATGGTAGCAGATCATAAAGTCTGTAGCTGGGGTGTGTGGGGTCTTTGATTATGCTTTCCTCAAGCACTGTCTGTCATAAATGTCCTGGATAGATGGGAGGGTAACCCCAGTGAAGGACTGGGCAGTTTTCACCACCCGCTGTAGGGCTTTGCGGTCAGCAGCACTGCAGTTGCCATACCACACTGTGATGCAGCCTGTCAGTGTGCTTTCCGTAGTGCATCTGTAAAAGTTAGTGAGGATCTGGGGACATATCTTAGCCTTCTTCAACCGTCTTAGGAAGTACAGGCGCTGTTGCGCTTTCTTGATCAGACAGGTGGTGTTGAGAGCCCATGTGAGGTCCTCGGTGATATGGACACCAAGGAATTTAAAGTTACTGACCCTTTCCACTTCAGTCCCGTTGATGTCAGTGACAGCATTGGCAGCAGGGTATTCTTCTGATGAACCACTGGCACCTCTTCTCTGAGATATATTACCAGTAACTCATAGCATCACAGCAAAGTGAGCAAAGTTACTGTACTGTATGTCAATTTACAAAATACCTCAAGTATTCTTTAGCTTAATGGTAAATTTACCAAATTAACTTGAGGAAAAGTGGTTCTGTACTGTCTGCCAAGTATTAAGAGTGTTCTTACACCTGTAGCTGTAGTGAAGTAGCCCTGTAGGTTAACAAGGCAAGAAAATAGATGCCTTCTTAGGAGTATGCAACACTCATTCTGTTTCCCCCTTGGCTTCTGGGTAATGATAACTTGTCATTATATAATGAACATCATATGCTCAGTAACCTCTACATTGTAGGTGACCAATTCATTTGGATATCCCTGGTTAGCAAAGATATTACTCAGTCTTGACATCACTTTGCTGCTAGGTATGCAATTTTTACATCTATCTAGAGAATTTGTCAAGGACAACTAAGCACAGTAGTAAGTAAAGATTTATTCCATGCTGAAAAGAGAAGAAAAGAAACGTTTTGGCTGTGAAGCCTCCACAACACAGAAGAAGGCTTTTTTGGAACAGTTTGTCTTACCCATTGTTAATTCACACTGTTAGACTATATACTACAATTTAAAAACAAAATCATACACAGGACTTTTTTTCTCACTATAAGGATACATTAAGCAGCACTTTCTCATCTCCCTACTTCCCACAAACACAAATCACATAAAGTCATATGCACAGATTTACCAAAACAGTAGTGTACATGTCAATGAATGACAGCGTGACTGTATACCATATAAATATACTATCTATACAGTATGACAACGTATGGTTTAAAAGCCACTACAGTACAGTAATAATCAAAATTTAAAGTTAAATTGTTTCCTGATTACTTGTTGCTGACATTTTCTTTAAGACAAAATATAGATAATCTCAATGCAGATGTAAATCGTAAAGAAGCACATCACAGTCACAACAGGGTACAGTATAATAATAAACTATTTTATATATCCAACTGAGTAATTTTATTTTGTAAAAAAGCCTTTCTTTTTAAAATAATTTCATATTTAACATACTGTAATACAGAGTTTAAAATTAATAAAAGTCTAAACATCATACAATGTAAATTATATAATTGGAAAAAGATGGTCCCTTAGCGTTCACCGGGATTGTTGTTTTCTGGCAACACCTCAAATGCTTTTCCATGCCACATTAAGCATTTATAGTATCACCTCGTGGTACAAAGTAGTGCAGAACTGCATCAGAATATTTTTAAAAGGTGGTGTGGTGCTGTGTGGTATGTACATTGCATTCTGCAGCATTATTCACCATGCATTCTAAATGGCTGGATCTGTTCATTAACAGTATGTCCCAATTACATATTAATATGAAAGAGAGTGAAATAGGCTATTATGATTGGGTCCTTTATCAGAAAGATAGAAGTGGCTCTGCTTTCCCAAATCCTTCTAACAACCAAACAAGGACAAAGACAAAGCACCCCACACACAAACAGATAAGTAATATAAAATAAGATATAAATCTTTATTTTGTGTATGTGTATGTTTTGTTTGCAAAGAGGTTTAAATGGATGCATGCATCCATAGTAAGCCAACTAAAAATACTGTGGAAAAAAGTGGAAAACCGTAGTGAATGGTACAGTATGCATTAGTGCTGCTTGAAACTGCTGACAGAGCACTTTATCATATGAATCAATCGTTATTTGTTCTACCTGGCAACTCACAGCCCTTGGTTGCCCTGGGAACCACTCAGCGTCTCTCGGTCTGACCCATCTCCTTTCAGACAGTTTCATTCTAGGTCCCCACTAAAAGTTCAAGGCACAACTTTGGAAGCACTTCGACATTGAGCCCTGTTAAGGATCTGCTCGTTGCATGTCTGTCTGACCAAAGACTGATCCTGATGTTCTGCCATAAAGAGTTTGTCCGGGTGTCCGGGGGTGGGGGGGGGGGGGGAGGAAAATGAGTACAGTTTGTGACAACTGGCTGTATTCCAAGCATCTGATTGGATTGAGATACCCACAGAAATAAATGCCAGTGTGTTGCTAGTCATGGCTTCTGCATCATTTGAGGGATCCTTTTATATTCCACTTAACCTATGTGACATTAAATTTGCACTCATAAACACTGTGTAAATTTTACAAATTGTAAAAATAAAATCCTAAATTATTTCATCATTGATAGATGCATTGACATTCTGTGCAGAACCAAGACCTGGAAAAACCAAACAAGTTTATTTTATTAAATCAGATTGTCCATCCAGGTTTTACTTATGTAGGCATACCACACTCTGTTGGTTGAGGCAGTAGTTTGGCTGTAGTTTACAGGCAAGATATAATTATCAAAGATATCTCTATTTATTGTGTCATATCCTTTAAATACTTTGCACTTTATTGCTCTCCTAAGTCCTGCCCTTTCTTCTTATCTAAAATATCTGAACTGTTGACAACACTAAGCACCATGACCTGTCTAGTATTAATGCGTTCTGATTTTTTATCCACCCTAAACCGCTTTGATCTCTCGCTAATCAGTGAATTGTTCCACCTATGTCTGCAGTCACACACTTGATCTTGTTTGCATTTCTGGCCAGAATGCTTGTATCTGTGACATTGATCTACACATTGCTAATCACAAAGCTGTATTACTTGATGTTTGTATCCTTCTTTCTTCAGTGAGATATAAACATACAATTTGTTTTAGAAAACTGACATTTCTGAACAACTCTAATTTCTCTGATACTTTACTTAGATCTCCACTTTTACAAGACTGGTCATCCACAACAGATGACCTAGTTGATAATGTCAATGATCTAAAGATTGTGTTGACTAGTACTTTGTATAAACTGCCCCCCTTAAATCTCACTCAGTTTTCTTCAACCTCCTTTCTATGGTACACATCTGAACTTCAAAATCTGAAACTACAGTATATGGATGCTTGGAACATTTAAGCAAAAAATCTGGTCTAGTATAATGAACATCTACACTACATGTTTACAAAGCTGCTCTTGTTTCTGCCAGATCCTGTTATATGTCGAATACAATTAGATCAGGACAAATAAATTATAAAGTGCACTTCTCTGTTATTAACAAGCTCACTAAGCCCCCTGACAACTCTGCTCTCTCTTCCACCCTTGCCGTTTAAGTTTTTGCTATTCTTTCATTCAAAGATTAATGTTATACATTTAAAATTACCTGAATCAAGCCTCAGCCTTGAAATTAATTCAGACAACTCTTTGAGCCCTAATTTTTTCACTGACTTTCTCTCTGTACCAGGTTTTTCTGAATTTAGTCTAATCAACTCAATTAATCAACTTACAAAAAATATTTACACCTGTAAAACAACTTATTGTTGCTTAGGTCCCATCCCTGCCTCTTTACTGAAAACTTGACTCCTAGACATCTGCCCATTATTTGTCAACATCATCACCCTTTCCATGGGTGTGGTGTGCCTTGAAGGCTGCATCTATCAGTCCTATACTGAAGAAACCTGGCTTGTATTCTGATATAATGATGAACTACAGATCAACCTCTTATTTACCATTTCTATCAAAGGTTTTAGAACATGTGGTTGCATGACTTGTTAGAGCCATTTCAGTCTGGCTTTCACTCAAATCATAGCACTGAGACTACTCTTGTTGAGGTTGTGAATGATTTACTTATTGCCTTCGCAGCTACAGTACAACTATTTTTATGCTCCTTGAACTTAGTGCTGCTTTTTATGGAGTAAATCAACCTTTGTTGCCAAGTCACTTGAAAACATTTTGGCTATCAGTGGTACTGTCTTTAACTGTTTGTTTTATTTGCTCTATTTGGTCTTATCTGACTGGCATGCAGCATTTTGTCTCCCTTGGCCCTCATAAATTCGCCATGGCCCTAGTCAATCATGGTGGGCTCAGTCTTGGGCCCTTTACTTCTTATTATTTATATGCTACCTCTTGGGCAAATTATATACAAACATGGCCTTCAGTTTCACTGTTATGCAGATAATACTAGGATTTATGTTAAAAATTCTTCCTCCTCTGGACTCCTCCCTCTCTTGTTTGCATGACATCAAACTCCGGTCATCACATTCCATAAAGTTAAATAGTGATAAAACAGAAATATTACGGGTGGGCAGCAAATCTCATCTTTATAAACTCAAGGGTTTCACAGAAACGGTTGATGGCTTCCCCATTCACTCATCAGCCATAGTCAGGAATCTGGGAGTCTCACTTGATCTCCTTTTTTTTAGCCACGTGTAAAAAATGTCATTAAGACATCTTTCTTTCACCTTATAAATATTTTCCTAGTTAGGCAATTTCTATCAATGTCCAATGCTGAGTGCCTGATTTAAGCATTTATAACATCAAGGCTTGATTTCCCAACTCTTTACTCTATGGGCTCCCTTAACCTCTTCTCAACAAGTTGCAATATTTACAAAACTCTGCAGCTAGGCTACTAACTCACATCAGAACCTGACAGCATATCACTCCTACACCTACGTCTCTACGTTGGTTGTCTATAAAGTCACATATTCAATATTAAATCTTGTTTCTGACTTCCAAGGCTCTACACCTGTGTTACTCATTGTGCGGCTCGCGAGACTTTAATTGACGGCTCCTGTCCATTAATAGTCTATAACCAAATATTGCATCAAACACAGTGCAGTTTGCAAAAAGGTTTTTTTGAAGCAGCCAATTTATTCGACACAATATGTTTCTTATCCAGTAGGTGGCAGAATATGAAAACTATATTACGAATTCCATAACACCTTACGGTGGCGCACAATTACCGCTTCTTTTTGCTTGGCGGGGTTTCATAGTTAGCAGTGTGCTCTTCCAAGGAAAACCATGGATCGATTTGTGACAAAACAAAAATGCTAAATTGACATAAATGAGCAGACCAGTGAAAACGCGTCTGAAAGTACCGCACAACCATTGAATCAACATGCTAATGAAAATGATGAGGAAGAAGGAGGGAAACAGGAAGGTACATGTAGGTCTGACCAAAATGAGCTTACTGTAAGCAAAAAGAAAAACGTATAATCTATATGTGATGAACACAGAACGTTCAAAGTGGACAGATGAATTTGTATTTGTACTTTATGGAGCCAATCCACTATATTTAATCTGCCACAAAATGTTCTCTGATTTCAAACGTTGTAATTTAGAATACTATTGTCAAACTATGCACACGAAATTTAATGACACGTTGCCACCTGGGAGTAACACTAGGAAAAACAAAATCGATGAGCTTACTGCTTCGCTGGGTGAACAATAAAAACTCATGCACAGAACAAACTCAATGTCTGAGCATTTGACAGAGGCAACGTTTCAGATTGCATGGATCTTAGCAAGTGCGGAAAAACATTTTCTGATGCAGAAATAGTAAAAGAGTGTTTTTTTGCTTATGCATAAAGACTATGCCAATTTCAGCAACAAAAACACAATTATAAAGCAACTCAAAGGACTCCAGTTATTAGATTCAGACATAATAAGGTGGGTCGAAGACATCGGTTAATACATTAGCAACTAGTTAACTAGCAACTGTCCACTGCTTCGTGCTTCAGTATCGTACTGGATGAAAGCACAGATGTGTGCGACGTTGCTCAGCTCTGTGTGAGGGTCAGGTTCCCGAAAGTCAATTCATTTAGGGAAGAAATGTTATGCTAACTGCAACTAATTGGCCAAACCAGAGGTGAGGACATCTTGAGTGCACTCGTTTTTTAATGAGAACGAACTTAACTGGTCATGTCTTGTATCAGTGTGCACTGTGGTGTCTCCGGGGGAATAGTTTATGTAAACGAAGGTCGTTCTTACACCACACTTTACTGTCCTCCGATCCGTGGCGTTTCTTCCAACAACTGTCTTCCTAATACAGTCCGTAATCCGTTCCCTTAGTCCTGATTAGTTCCGAGTTCCAAAAGTTCGTAATAAAGACAATCCGCGATGTATCCTAAACCAGTGTCCGTAATCCAAAATCATAAACCTTTCTCCTTGCAGTCGTTCGTTAGCCCGATCCTTAACATCCACCTCTTTCCACTCTTTTCCTCCAAAACGCATTCACCTTACCGGCTTCCGCCCTGTTCACTGCCTCCGGGCCACTTATATTCCGGTTCCTGATGCGTCTCAGCTGTGTCTCGTTGTTTCTTAAGGTAGACCCTTTCCATCTACTGGTCAGCTGATTCTTTTTGTCCGCCATCTTGCTAAGGTCAATCTCTAGCATTTTCAGTGTTTTGTTTCGGAAATACCTGTTAGAGATGACCCTTCCCCGGGTCCTCTTACAGCACGGACAGCACTCCCAAAATGCGAGGGAAAGAGACTTTTTGGACTGATGAGGAAAATAGAAGAAATTCCAGACTTTGTTAGCTTCCACTGCATCATTCACCAAGAGGCTCTTTTAGCAAAACTCAGAAACAATGAGCTGCAAAATGTGATGCAGTTGGTTGTGCACGTGGTCAACTTAATTGTTTCAAGAGCACTGAATCACTGACAGTTCCGCCAGCTGTTGGAGGAATATGAGACAGAGAACCGCGATTTGGTGATCCACAACGAAGTGAGATGCTATCTCAAGGCAGAGTATTTGAACGCTTTCTGAGCCTCCTCCCAGAAATATGAAACCTTCTTGACAGCAAAGTGAGTCAGAGTTGAAAAACCCAGACTGGATTCTCAAACTGGCCCTTTTGACTGACATTTGACTTCACCTCAACACTCTTAATTTCCACCTCCAAAGAAGAGAGAAACACCCAGGTAACAAGCTACTTGTGGTAGAAGCATTCCAGAACAAAATCACTCAATTGTACATACTTGACAAAGAACTCATTCACTTTCCAAAACTGAGAGCTGTGACTATAGATAACCCTGAACTGCTGCAGTACTTCAAATACAGTGCATTTGTAGAAGTGTTGGAGGAACTGAGGGAAGAGTTTGAATCCAGATTCCAGGATGTAAAGGAGTACCAGGCATTTTTCAATGTAATTGATAACCTCTTCAGTGTGGTTGTTACCTCTCTGATCCCAGTCATTATACAGCTCTCCCCTACTGTCTGTGCTGCATTTGAAAGTGAAGTAGTGGAGTTACCGACGAATAACAACCTGAAAGCTGAGCTCAGAACAGGTGTTGGCCACTTCTGGAGCATGGTCTCTGAGGTAGACTATCCTACTGTGAAACAGTGTGTGCAAAAGGTAATGTCCTTTTTTGTAAGCACATATAAATGTGAATTCACATTTTCCAATAAATATGGTGAAAAGGAAACAGAAACAGACTGACCAATGAGCACCTGGACTGTCTTACAAGGATTGCCACAACAAGCTACAAATACAACATTAAGAATGTCAAACAGATGCTTACACAGTTCCGCTCATCTCTCCATTAAAGTAGACCTGTTTTCATTTGTACTGCTGTATTCATTTGACTGCTTCATAACCTTGATGTACCGCACTGTAATAGACATATATCGGTCAAACACTGAGTGGCATGGAAAGAAATTTATAGGTAGTTTAGATAGATATGCTGAATGTTGGTTGTGTTTGGTAGGCGGCTCTCCTCTTGATGATGTCCCACAAATGCGGCCCCCTTGGTAAAAATAGTGAAGAACACTGGACTAAATCAAAAACTGATGAATAACTGAAAACATAGCTTTGTGCCTTAGCACTGTATTTGTTTTTCCCTATTGCCTATTTAAAGATCCTGTTAAACACCGTTTAACTGTAACACTGTTCGTTTCTTACAAGCCTATTAAACATCAGCCCTTTCCCTTTGTGTTTGGTAGGCGGCTCTCCTCTTGATGGTATCCCACCAATGCGGCACCCTTGATAAAAATAGCAAGGAACACTGCTCTAAACAATCTGGATCCATCATAGATCTCTGATATCCTCCATGTTTACACTCCCTCCCATAGGCTCTGGTCAATTGAGGCTGATCCTCTGCTCACTGTACCCAGGACCTGTACCTTTGCCAATTTTTACAGGAGGTTTATTTGAAACTTCAGCTCTGTGGTTGCTCCTATAACTTTTTTAACTTGCAAAGGATCAAGACAAGGTAAATGGACCCCTCAGACGGAAGAGGCACTTCAGCGCCTGAAACATCTATTCATAACTGCCCCAATCCTGAAACACCCTGATCCCTCTTTGCCTTTTATTGTTGAAGTTGACACATCCAGTCATGGTGTTGGTGCTGTTCTCTTTCAGAGCCATGGGGAAAGATAGATTCTTCACCCCTGTGCCTTCTTTTCTAAGAGGTTATCTCCTGCAGAGATGAACTACGATGTGGGTAACTGTGAGCTTCTAGCACTCAAGTTGGCTTTAGAGGAATGGAGGCACTGGCTGGAGGGAGCTCATCATCCATTCCTGATATACACAGATCACAAAAACTTGTCGTATTTGCAATCTGCCAAACGTCTATGTCCCCGCCAAGCCAGATGGTCCCTATTCTTCAGCAGATTCCACTTCCTTATTACCTACACTCCAGGCTCCAAAAACATCAAAGCAGATGCTCTTTCACGCATCCTCAACCCTCCTGAGACTGAACTGGTTCCCTAGCCCATCATTCCAACTGGTAAGTTCCTGGCTGCCATAAGATGGGACATCGAAGTAATAGTTAGATGCACCTTGGCTGGTCAGACTGTATCTCCTCAGTGCCCCCCGGATAAATTATTAGTCTCAACCTCGGTTAGATCTTCGGTTCTTCAATGGAGACATGACTCCCGTTTTGCCGGACACCCTGGAATTCGATGTACATTGGATTTAATCTCCAGGGACTTCTGGTAGCCAACAATTGCTAAAGATGTCAGGGAGTATGTTCAGGCCTGTTCTATTTGTTCCCAAATTAAGTCTTCTCAGACTCCTCTTCAACCCTTACCCATCCCCCGATCGAAAGGGTTAGCAGAATATAAAACGTATATATTCAATCACGAAGAGTTACAAACCAAGAGGGACATACATTCAGTATATCATTCATTTAGACCGTTTCGTAAATGAACTTGGATTACAACTTCTACACTAGATACTCAAAAGCAAGTACATCACTCATAATCAAGAAGTAAATTGATATCAACTGGGGTTGAGGTAATTGAATTCTCGAGCTGTAATGCAGAATGTTGAATACTCATCCAATCTGTGGGGATTCAGATCTCCCGCGGGCACAAAGAAGCAGTGGCAGGCTTGTTGCTGTGTCTGAACGGCGCTCTCTGGCTCGGTGCCAAGCAGTGGTGTTGTGGCTTGCGACGTGGTGGGTGATTCCTGCTGCGATGCTCTGCTGATGCTCTCTGAAGACCGGCTAGTTAGTTCTGGCTTACTAGCAGAGTTTCTGCACAGGAGAAAAGTGACTGCGGGTCCCAGGAGGTCACACTCTTTAGGCAGGAAGAAGACAGGTTCGTTCCTGATGTAGTTCTGAATACTGATTCAGCTGTCCACAGTTCCGACCGTAGTTCACTTGTTGATCAGGTGAGTGTTTGCGGTGGGTTCACGAGGCTTGCTGGCTAACCTTGGGTGGATCCTTTGGTTACGTGCTGGCAACCTCCGTTCTCGACTCTTAGAACAAAGGAAAGTCCTGCTACTTGGACACACTGGCCACTAGTGATTGTCCAGGAGGCGCTGAGTCGAGAATGTCCAGGAGGTGCTCTGAGGGACTCTGTGCTTCCTGTTTTACCTGGAGGAACCACGGTTGTTCATTGGTTGAAAGTTTCATGGGCATACAAGACCCACGTGGGTTTAACCTGCCCTACCAGTTCCTGATTGGCTGAGGATGAGTAACAATGCACTCTGACCTTAGGGTTGTAAACAACTTGGGATAAGACTTTCCCTTTAAATCTCAGACAGCAAGGCGCCAGAGATGACCATTTGTTAGGGTGGTTGATGTGTCTCAGCTTTGGGAGTTGTTCCTTATCAGGACACTCTATCAGCTAGAAAATCACCTTAAATGTGAACCAAATTGAATGGCCTCTCTGTATCAAGCACCACTGAGATGAAGGAGAGAGGGACTGGCAAGGGAACAGCAAACTTAATTCCTGTACTTTAATAAGCCTTGCTGCTACACATTCCTAAAGACATTGTTTCAGATAGGGGTCCCCAGTTTGTTTACTGATTTTGGAAGGCTTTTTGGACATCACTGGGGCCTTCAGTCTCGCTAACGTTAGCCCACCACCCCAAAGCTAACGGTCAGACGGAGCACATAAATCAAGAACTGCAAACCTTCTTACGGGCATATATTTAATCTAATCATGACAACTGGGTGTCATTGCTTCCGTGGGCAGAATATGCACATAATTCTTTGTCAACTTCCTCTACAGGCATGTCACCCTTCAGATGTGCCTTGGGTTTTCAGCCCTCTCTTTTCCCTGAGTCCCCACCAGACACGGAGATTCCATCTGTTCAGGAATATACTACAAATCTGCAATATACCTCTGGAGAAATGCAAAAGCCACCCTGCTTCGCACCGCAGCTCGGCAAAAGAACGTAGCGGACCAGCACCGTCAAACTCTACCCAGACTCCGACGTGGACAATTTATCAGGTTATCAACCTGCAACCTTCCACTAAGGCAACCATCTTGCAAGCTTGCCCCCAAGTATATTGTCCCTTTTTGCATCCTCGCACAGTTCACTCCAGTAACTTACTGGAAGTTACTTAGCAGAAGAAGGCGTAGACCATGTTAAATGAGGCAACCCTTTCGGATCACTCATTCACCACCACACCTCCATCTCCTTATATACTTAAGCACAGTCTTCCCTAACCTCTTTGCTCAGTATTGGTTTTCTGTGTGAGCTACTTTGCTGCGTTACACCTTTTTCTCCTTTACACCTTTTTGGCTTGGAACTGCATTTCTCTGTTTGAACTACGGCTTTTGGATTACAGCTTGGCTTTGGAAAGTACTCTCTCTGGTTTCGGACTCCTGGTTTACACCCTTGAAATATGGCTTTTGGATTATGGCTTGGCTTTGGAAAGTACACTCCCTGTTTTCAGATTTCTGGCTTTCTCTCTTCAACTATGGTTTCTGGATAACGACCTGGTTTTGGCAAGTACCCCTCTTGGTTTTGGATTTCTGGCTTTTTCCATTTAACTACGGCTCTTGGATTACGGCTTTGATTCGGCAATCATGCTCTCTGGATTTGGGATTACTGGCTTCTACTTTTTGTACATTCATATAGCATCATGAGGAATTCTTAGAACTGAGTCGAAAATCAGACTCAGCTGCAGCTGCTAATACAAGCACCGTGTTCTCACATGGCTATAGATGGGTAGGAAGAAATAACTGTGGGCTAACAGCGTAGATTTTCCCCTCAGCTCAAACCAGTGGTCTGGAAGCAATATACCTTACCTTGTACTGGTACCACACAGAGAATATGGCAAAGGCAGTCTTCAGCTTTGCCTCTTCGGTAAGAGGAATTTGCCAGTACCCTTTAGTAAGGTCCTGGGTGGTAATGTACCTGGCCTTCCCCAGTCTTTCCAGCAATTCCTCAATCCGAGGCATAGGATAGGCATCAAATCAAGACCCCGTTGAGTTTCCTGAAGTTGTTGCAAAACCTCCAGGTGCCGTCCAGTTTAGGCATGAGGACAATGGGGCAAGACCAGGGACTGTTTCTGTCCTTGGCGATATCTAGGTCCAGCATCTTTTCCACTTTCAGGTGTACCTGAACATTTTGCCTCCTATATGAGGTAGGGTGCTACTCTGACAATGACTCCAGGGGGCCTTTTGATGTGGAGATGTGTAAAGCGTGTATGCCCTGATAGGGGGGAGAAGCACCCAGTTGCACCGAGTTTCAGGTGGGCAAGGTGGTCTTGAAATTTATTAGCATAGTTGAGTAGGTTCATGTCTCTTTGACCCACCTTTCTTAACATTTGATTCAGGGTCCGATTGAAGTGCTGTACTAACCTGTCCATTTGGAGTTGATAAACTGAGGTCTTCACATGAGGTATCTCGGCTACCTCCTTAAGAAGATGGGATGTTGATGGGATGCTCTGGTCTTGGAGGTTTCCCGAGGAAGCCCAACCTGAGTGAACAGTATGACTAGTTCTCTAACCACTGCACTGCTGACAGCCTGTCATAGCGGAATAGCCTCTGGGTACCATGTTACACAATGAAGGATCATCCGTATGTACTCATGACCATTAGATGTCCTAGGAAGGGGTCTGATAGTCCATGTTGATGCATAGAAAGGGCTCCTCAATAGTCGGAAGGGATTGTAATGGCTCCCAAAGGCGAGGTTTTGGACAGCTCAGCCAGTTGTAAAACAATAAATCCTGACAATATTACTTTCTAAAGAACAGAAATTTAAGCAGTTAAAGATTTAAGAATCACAACTAGAGTGTTTTAAAACATTTCATTCTTAGAGCGTTATTTAGTTAAACTGGCAACACACATTGACTGCTAACTACATTTTAAAGGGAAGGGAGACAGTAGTTGTAAAAAAAATACAAAAACAATTCAAAATACTACAGATAATAGTATGTAAAGGTAGTGTCTAGTATTGTGATCATTTATGGCATGTATGGCCTGCTTAAAATACATTTAAATTAATTTAAAAAAACTGGCCATCAAAGCAAATGAGTTTGATACCCCTGCTGCAGACAAATGTCTGATGTAAAAGATCTGTTTTGCACTTGTTGTTTGGTTTACAAGGACAATAAAGTCCTGGCTAGCTGACAGTTATTTTAAGATTTATCTGCATTCTTTGAATTACTCTTTAGGGGAAAAGTAAATGGTGAAATGTTTAAATGCATTAGAAATAGATATTAAAAACGTGACTGGATTTGATTCAGCTAATGTCAGTTACGTGATCAAGGCAGACAGTGACATTCCTCATGACTTGTTACTAAATTCAGTACATTTAACATACCAAGTAGAAGTAATCCTTGAGAATAACATATGAGCAAATACTTTTTGAAAGCAGACAGGCATGCTGCAATTGAAAAAAACATTGGCCAAGCAGGAAAATACATACTGAAGAACCTCTGAGAAAAGTAATTGAACTGAAAGTTTGTACAATATGATATGATATGATATGATATGATATGATATGATATGATATGATATGATAAGAATTTGGTTCTCTGCTCAAGATTATCTTTCCTAATAGATTGGATTTATCTAAGATCTATAGAGAAATGGAAATTAATATTTGACCACAGTGATGCAAAGCAGCTGGAAACAATACTGAATAATATACAAGGTATGAAAACAGAGATTTCTCTGATTGCAAAACAGTGTGTACAGAGTCTGTTAAATCTAATACGTTGGTTGAAGGGTTGTAAAGGTAGAGTCCACTAGCCCAAAAAATGTGAGGAATTGCTACCTGGATATTGAATATAACAAGTAAATGGCACATATGGCACAATAAACAGACTTTTTGTTAAAGCCTTGAATTAAGTTTCTACAAACTGATTTCATGCTTGAGCCCTGATCAGTTAAAAATAAACATGTTACACTCAACCAGCTTGCTAACTTCTAAGGCTAATAGGGTATTTGACCTGAAACAGACGTGGTCTTTAAATGTGCTATTTTACTCCGGTTAAATGCTATTTAAGAATTTAGTAAAAAGTCACTCCCATAAACATGACTCTATGTGGGGTGCAACATGTACTATTATAAAAGCTAAAAGTGAGACCGGCTAATGTCTGTGTTGCACTTTTCGAGGACCAACCTTTCCTATTGCCCATCCAGAGATCCAAAACATTCCTCAAGAGTAAAGTCATTAAGGCTCTTTGTGAACATCCTTGTTCCAATCTTCTAATTGTTTGGAGAAAGGCTGCCTTATGTAGCAGCAATGCTTATTAATAAGATAGAATTAAGTGTTGCTGTGCTTTCCTAAATGAGGCCCCTTCTCTCTTTCTCATCTCTGTGGTGCAGCCACAGAGAAGCTATTCATGCAGTTCTGATTTAGAGTGTTTTCTCTCAGATAAGGAGCAGCTGCCAAATGGGGATGCACCCAACCACGCCTGGCTATCATGGCCAATGGCCATTCCTGGTGCCTATCTGTCTGTGAGGAAACACCTGGATTGGAGTCCTAGATGTCAGAGGTCATTGTGACTCATCCCTCACCTTGACCAACCAATCAGGAACCTGCAGGGCATGGTAACCCCACGTGGGTCTGAAATGCCCGCTAAACTTTCGACCAATCATCACTTGTCTTGGTTCTGGTTTATAAGACACTGCACAGCTCAGAAACTTTGCTTCTCCGGCCATTTTCACACTCTCCGCGACAATCACGTGATGGCCAGTGTTGTCTGTATAGGGACTGGAACCTTGTTTCAGCAAAGTGTCAGCCCGGGGAATGCCCATACGTAAATCGCTAGCCAACGGCAATGCAAACGTGGACGCTTTGCTTGATCACCGTAGTGTACATTTGGACTCTTGTTGACAACCTCAATAAGTTTTTATTCAGCAACAGCGCTACACCGGAATTAAACCAAGATTAACCGCAGCGATTGGAAGCAGGTGCTAGCTGGTCTTTGGTGTCTGTGCCGGGAAATACGAATCCATATCTGGATAAGTAAACCCTATGTTCTACATTGCATCTCGAGAATTCAACTGTTACCTCAACACAAGTTGATATCAGTTAAATTCATATGAGTAATGTATTTACTCGTGAGTAGCTAATGTAGACTGATTAATGATAGTATATCCAAATGGTATACTGAAGCATATTCTTTGTATCTCTTTGTGTTTTGCATCTCTTCATGATTATATATTTTGCACTCTGATAGCCCTCACAGTAAGATCTGGCACCTGTATCCAGACAGACTGTTATATGTTTTATGCACAATTTATGTATGAATAAATGTATCTCGTTTATTGAATCCATGTGTGTGTGTCACTGATCGATTGATTTTCTAAAAGCCATTACGAACCACCTCATGATTACTGCTACAATTAATAAATTCACAAAACCCCTACACTTATCACTATTGAATAGACCCCTCTCTATGTTGCCCTTGGGGGAACAAGAATTAAGGGAGGCAATGTATTCAAGGGAGTTCTGCCACAGAAATTAAACTGTAGCTCTAGTTACTTTGATCCCTTTCCCTTCCAACAAACTCTCACTTATCCTCCTCCCCTTATAAAAATGGTGGTGGACATGTTGTGACTCATGCAACATGTGATGTTGGTGAATGCTACACACCATGACACTCAGTGACCAGAATTTTCTGAATTACACTAATTGCAAAAAGCATTACAATCTGCTTCATGCTGCTGGAAATGGAAATCTTTTCCAGTATTTTTAAATATACATTTGTTTTAGTTCAGTGAGGTTTATATCGCCCAGACTTTATATCAATTTTGAACTCAAGCATCCAATAATCATCCACATTGCATGAACGGTTAGGCACAACTAGATGGTTATTGGATGTGTAGCAGGTAAGATAAACTACCCTTCACTGAAAACAGTCAGTCTCATAGGCAAGTCAGAAAAAATTGATTAATATTGAACCATTTTTTTTCATAGGACCATCTGTATATCTGTAGGTAAGGAAACCATAAGTGAATCTGACCTGTATGTCAACAAAGGCTAAAAAGCCTGAGAACTGATCTAACTGCCAGTCAGATGCTGCAGTATTTATTATAACATTTTGTTTAATGTTCTTCACTGAAAAATCCAAAGATAGTTGCTGCATTTTAAATAATTGTGATAGCATTTTGTAACTAGATGCAAGAACACTAGTTAGTTGCACACTGTTTGGGCAAACCACATCAGCTGGTTTTACGGCTGCCAATAGTATGGCAGATTTCACACTATTTTTATATTGCACTGTACTTTGACACACAATTATTAAAAATATAACTTTTTATCTTTTTTTTCATGTATTTCACATCTTGTTGCAACTCTTTATGCAGTATACCCAGGACTCCTTTTAATGGTGTGTTTTACAATTAACAGTAGTTAGCAACCAAAGAAGCTGGTGTTTACGGTGTGGCACTGAGAGTCACGAGAGTGCAATGCTCCTAACTCATCCGTACTGTATTACAGTGTCAGTCTGGTATTTGTTCATGTTACCCAGATTTAATCTGCAATTAGTGTTGAAGCATTTGGAAACTTGCTGTTTTATTGTTGTAGCCTGATTTAACATTACTTCTGTTTTATAGAGTACCTTTTTTCTATTTAATGGTAAGTGCAGAATAAGCTGAAGTAAGAGACAAGATGTTAAAAGGGTAAATAACTTAAGTCAGTTCTGCCTGAAAATTAGACTTCTAAGCAACAGGGGTTTATGGCAGGAAAGGGGGTTAACTGATAAGGATTCCAGATGCGAGCAAGGAACCCCCTGGGGGCATAATCTTAAACTGACCATTTGGCCAGGGCCTCTTAACCGGCCAAATACCATGACCTCCCCCCCCCTTACCATAACATCGAATGACATCTGAAGCAGCAAGCAAGGACTATATAACCTAAAAGTTTGTACCGGCACATGGAACAATACTTCGGTTTTGTTGTTTCTTGCGGGAAACAAGACTTCGGCTTTATTGTTCCTTGCATGCAATAAACTCATCTGTTTTACTTCATCTCGGGATCAAGAACCTTATTCTTTCTGTTACAACAAAGCGTATATATTATATTTTGAAAGATCGTTTATTCTATATATACTGATGGAAAAAACATGCAATACCTTCTCCTCCATACTCTGGCCCTCCCGTCTTCATGAAACAGGCTGAAGGGTGACTCTTCAGGACGTGATGCCACTGCTGACGAGTCCATCGCAGCCTCTGTCTGGCCCAAACCAGTTGGGTGTGATGTCTAGGAGGTATGAGCAGAGAGCCTCTGACAGGTCGTCTTGCTCTAAGGCCAGCAGCATGGAGCCTCACTGTCCTGTCTCCGATGTGGGCATTGTGTCTGCCTGCAGTTTCAGCAGCAGTATGGGTGGCAGATCTGAAACAATCTCTCAGATGGACTAGTCTGATGTGTTGATCCTGCTGGTTACTCAAGGGCGACCGGATATTGGACAGTCATCTATCCTGTTGGTCTGCGAAACCTTCTCTGCAGTCGGGACACAGTAGATCGGCTTACTCCATAGGTTCTGGCAACGCTGGCACATGACATGCCTGCCTGCAGTATGCCAATGGACCTCTCCCTTGCTTCTGGTGACATTCAAGGCATTATGGAATGCACAGAAAACTAAGTGTGGCCTTTTTCTTGCAGTGACCTAAGGTTTGAATTAATGACCTGATAACCTGATCAGGCATTGTTCCACCTGGACCGCGTTGGGTAAACGTGCACCTAATGAGCTTTCATGTGATTGGCAAGTTGCAATGCCTCACTGCACAAACTGTATTGCTGGTCAGAGGGCTTAAAACAAATTGTCAACTTTTTTGTGAAAGTACATAAGCTATAATTATGGTATTCTTATTCCAGAAAATGTTGCGTTTCTTTTTTCCATCAGTATACTGTATGTACAGTATATTATACAGCACCCTGATAATCTCAAAATCAAAATCACTGTAATCTTATGCCTGCACCTTCTGTGTAACCTAGTAGTGATTTGAAGGCCTCACAACTGTAAAAATGTCTGTTTAAAATGATTTTTTTGTTAACAGTAAGTAATTGTAATTCTCACATAATGCACAGCTACAAATTATTGAAGAAAATAATACGTTTTTTGAAAGGCATGAATGGAATATCATCCAGTTGCTGGATGAGGGTGGCTGCAAGATAACTTTTGTTAGAGAGCTGAATCAGGGGAAACTGATAGTGAAAGAGGAAGAGAGAAGAACTTTTTCTTCGTCTCATGCTATTGCACCTTGACTTCAGCTGAATTATTGCTTCACCTCTGTAACTAGGACTCTGATTCTATTCCCGGTCTCCTGAAGAGGGGAACCCTCACCCATTTGCCTTCAGTCTCTACTGCCTGTTGATGTGTTTTGCATTACATTTTTAATAGCTACAGATGCAGCCATTCAAAATGGGTGAGGTATTTCGCGGCATACCCCGGTGGGCGTGTCACAGTATCACGCGGTATCACGCATTTCACGTGTGTCACGTGACTAACTATCCGGCGTCGCCTTGTAAAACCGCCAGGGGGAGCTTAACCTCTCATGTACAGCATTTGAGCCTTTAATTTTGAACTGTGTATTACAGCATGTTAATCATCAGTCATTAAAATGTTGGTATATATTATGAAAGCAAGATTGCTCAGTTGGACAGAAGTACACAACCTACCTTTATCAGAAATATTTATGCATCAAAGCCTTTACTGAAGATATTACTAATAGTATTAATAATGGATGACTTTGGACAAGCTGTATACTCAAAGTATAATTTCTTTAGCACATTTGTACAAGCACTTGGAATCTGTCCAAGCCATACTTTGTCAGGCATTTTGTTTTACTTCAACGGGGCATAAAAACTTCCTTGCTTTTAACAGGGCGTTTCATAATTTCTAGCTACGAAAATGATTTAAAATGCGACACCTATCATTCAACTAGAGCTTAAAATATCACAAGGAAAAATACACACCGGTATTCCATTTCTCCCTAAACATTGTAAGCTTCGAAGTCTTTAACTAACGTGATACCGGAGTCAACAAGCATACTTTTAGAATTTGATTAAAAGGGAATATAATATGGAATCGCGTATCTAAAGAATTTAATAACGGTATGATTATATCCGTGTACTGCGGCAGGACTGTGTAAGGCTGTTTCGCCTACCTGAACATGCGAGCTGTCTTGTAGCCTACTGGTCTAGGTGCGTGACTTCCAACTGGTAGGTTGTGTGTTCGAATCCAGCTGGTGCTGGACTTTTATTTTAACAAACATTTCTTCGAAAAAATAGGTAAGCGATATTATGGACAATCAATTGACTTTTATATTTCAAAATATCGCAACATGATCGATATTTGCGATATTTTGAATATATCTTCCCTTCTGACAGTGGTTCCTGCTTCTATTGTGTGTGTGTGTGCAACAGTAAATTTTTATAGAGAAATGGAGGCGGGACAGTATGCGTTACAATATAAACATTTATATTGATTTAAATCGTGTTCTGATTTAAATCGCAAACGCGTGTTTAATTATGTGTTTTTTAATCATGATCAGGCTAATGCATTTCTACATTTTCTGTATGAACCAGCTTAGAGGTTCATACAGAAAGACAGCTTGTGTTTAAATTGAGTGTAAGGTAATTTATGCTTCTAAAGTCATGGTCAGTATTGTTGTACTGTGCTGTACTGTGTCACATTATTTTATAGCGTTTTTATTGCGTTATTAAATCCGGTGGCGCTGTGTTAGTTTCCTGACTCACATTATTTAAACTGCGACACTGATCATTCATCTCTAAATAAACTTTATTTTATATAGCATTTTAAGCGAATAGGTAATTAGATTGCTCATAAACCTAATCACTTTTTCTTCATAAACACAGCGTGATTGCTCTCTGAAAATGCTTTTCCTTTATTTTTAAAGTAGGCTCAGATTTCAACTATAGATCGTATTATTATAAACTTTCTTGGAAAAATGTATTTTATGTAAACCATGTTTGCTATTAATTCATTTAGGGCTAAAATACGTTCATTGTCTTCTAATCGAGTCGAGTTGACATTGGAAGCCTGCCACACCCGGACCGTTAACGCATTAGCACGTCAAAGCCCATTGAGCCAGTATTGGCTTTAGTATCCCCCCCTTCTCCCCTCAATTCAATTCAATTCAAGGTGTTTTATTTACATGACAGATGGGTACAAGCAGTGTTGGGTACTGTATGTATATTGTAACGCTTACGGCAGACAGGCACTGTGTAGGAGCCGACGCACCAGAGCAGCGCCTGCAATTTTTATATTTATAACTTAGTTTTTAAAATTAGTCAAGCAATACGAAGCATCTCCTTTTACTTAGTGCCTGAGCATACTGCAACGCGTGTGAAGCCCATAAACGATATTAATTTTGGAACTTAAACATACAGTATATGGCTGGTCTCGGTACTTTAAAGAAAACATACACACCAGTATTCCATTTCTCCCTAAACATTTTAAGCATCGAAGTCTTTAACTAACGCGATACCGGAGTCAACAAGCATACTTTTAGAATTTGATTAAAAGGGAATATAATATGGAATCGCGTATCTACAGAATTTAAAGACCAGACAATCGCAAACTCGTTTTCAATAAAATTATTTTATTCATTCAGCAGTTTGTGAGAGGGACATCCAGCAGGGAGAGACACACACACCGGTTTTCATTGACAACATTGTTTTTTTTTCAATTCCTCTTGTCTAACAGGAATGTTTTGTTTGTGGACAGACTGTTAGACAAGAGGAAAAGACTGCCTCCTCCTACGAAGCATTTCGTTGATCCGATCACGAATTCTTTTCCAGTCGTACGCAGCAAGGGTTGAGAATCTCCGATTCACCATCGTACTAATGGTTTCCCGGAGATTGGGTTAAAAAAAAAACAAAAAACATACTAACAACTGTGCCATCCTACTCCTTAGTTAATACATTTTATTATTCATAAACAGTTAACATTGTTAGCAAAATATTTTGAATTATATTTAACCCTATTTTTTCTTTAGTTTTGTATTTAACTTATTATATGATAGTCAGACTTAATGTATATTTGAACAATGAAAATATATTTTTACAAGATTTTACATTAAGCACTTAAAATTAATATGGTTAATAATAGTAAACTGTAACATGCTGTAACAAGATCGGTTACAAGAAGAAAATGCTTTCAGAGAAAATGTTTCAACCAAACTTATTCCCACACACCCCGCCCCCACTACCATTAGAATATACACAAACATTTTAGCGTTTCATTCTGAGCAGAAGACCCTCACACCTGAAGAGTGCTGGCTGTGACGAATTAAACCGGTTTTACAGGTTTCAATCACAGACCATGTGACATGGGACTCAGTAAACTACAGTAACACCGTATTTGATAACGCTTTAAAAACGCTATAAAATAATGTGACTTGGCACAGAACAAGTTTACAACACAGTACAAAGATAAATGCTGACCATGACTTTAGAAGCATAAATTGCCTTACACTCAATTTAAACACAAGCTGTCTTTAGCCCTCTAAGCTGGTTCATACAGAAATGTAGAGATCTAGGCTCAGAACACACAGCTTCATTAGCGAATACATATGCAGGACAACTGGAGAAGACGTTTTACAGAGGATGGATTTTTAGAAACATCCCATCAGACATCCCATCATATTCACAACGTGAAATCTAGAAAATAATATTACGTAACCAAAATCCGCAATATGGAAACAGAACCTGTGTAATTGTTGATAGATGATGTACTCGTAACATTTTTTCAAGACGAACTACAACATTTAAAAAATGACTTGTATGTACTTGATATCTCTAATCAATCCACGGGTCCCAGCACAAAACGAAAGTAAAACGCATACCGTTTCTCGCTTCTTATTGCTCAAAAGTAATTTGACCGTATGAAATGCATAATATAAACCTAGAAACATATACGTGAGCAGTACTTAAGCACTGTAGTATCGGTGTTAAGACATACCTCTCAAATACTGTAAATCAAGTTAAAAATATCTCAAGACCGATTCTGGTCGTAATGAAACCATGCAAGGGAGTTTTTATGTCCGTTGCAGTTCTTTTGCAACATGAATATAATTATATCGTTATTAATTTCTTGAGATACGCGATTCCATATTATATTCCCTTTTAATCAAATTCTAAAAGTATGCTTGTTGACTCCGGTATCACGTTAGTTAAAGACTTCGAAGCTTACAATGTTTAGGGAGAAATGGAATACCGGTGTGTATTTTTTTCTTTAAAGTACCGAGACCAGCCATATACTGTATGTTTATGTTAAGATTTCCCTTCAGTGGTAAAATTAGATATGAATATTCAATACTTAAACGGGCACAGTTAAGACATTAAATATACATGTACATATTGTATACAGTACAGTTTGCATACGGTAATATGTTTATGTTACGCGATTAAAAAATAAATAAATAAAACTGGAAGGTCCAGCACCACCATTATGTTTATATGGTTGTTTTTGTTGGTTGGTTGTTATTATGGTTATTAATAATTCGATCTATAGTTGTAATCTGAGCCTAAATAAAAAGAAAAAGCAAGTGATTAGGTTTATGAGCAATCTAATTACTTATTCGTTTAAAACGCTATATAAAATAAAGTTTATTATTAATTTGCTGGACAGAGCGGTGAACATTATTATGCATAAGACAAAGATAACGATCCTGATCAGTTTAGAAATCTGTGTACGCTGTAAGGTTTTTACTTCTTAAACTTTTAAAATACACGTTTTGAATGGAAAGAATCCTCTTCCTGGTATAGCACGCCAGCACGTCTTTTTTCTCCAATCAGAGGGGTGTCAGATGGTGTCAGCCAATCACCATTCTGCGTTGGGTAGCAACGGGTGACTGTTCTCAGGCGGAAGATGTAAACAGCTTAATGTTCGTGTTAAATATTTTTTTTTAATTAAAATTCATTCTATACAGCAATCGCATATTTGGGTACCGTTTCATAAAACTTTCATGCTTAAAATGTTTAGGGAGAAATGGAAGACTGGTGTGTATTTTTTCTTTAAACTACCAAGACCAGCCATACACAGTACAGTTTACATACATACAGTAATGTTTTAAATTAATATCGTTTATGACCTTCAGATGCGTTATGCTCCTCTTCTTTTTATGCTCAGCTACTAAAATTTCCCTTTAGTGGTAAAATCCATATAAATATTCAAAACTAAGCGGATTAAAATGTGCACAGTAAAGACATTAAATGATTCAATCTTTGCACTACCAACCAATGCACCACGAGTGCCCCTGTCGGTCATTTTGGCCAGCCAATCACTTGCCCTGCGGTATGCTCCGGTGCCCCGCGGTGGCTTGTGGGTAGGTTACCGTACCGCGGGTTTTTACCGCGCATTTTGAATGGCTGCATCTGTACTAGAGAGTGGATTTTCCTTCACATCTTTTAAAATCTGTAAATCGGGCCTGCAAAATTTCCTCCTAGAACATGTATGGCATGAATTCACCCATAAATTATGTAATTGTATATATTTATAGAGTACAAATGTTAATGTTGCTTGACTTTAGGAGACACAACTCAAAATGTCTTCACATTTGAAAATGAACATTACTAAACCATTGTTCTTTCCTTCATGTTGAAGAAAGCAATGCATTGTCAGGAATTCATTATAACTATATGAATCCAGCAGTGATACTGAAGATTATTCCTGTAATGTGATTGTAACAGTAATGTTACAAACCATCATGTACTGTACTGATAGGATTTTTAGTGGCTGATAAATAATTCCAATTATTGTAATGGTGCTGTAAACTATAGAAAAATATAACTTGTCCACACATTTTTGTTCTAATCATAATAGAAGATACCAGCATGTTTACCTCCTTCTTTCATGAATGTGTTCAGAGAAAGTTACTAGTATCGAAGAAAAACCACACTGAGACATGTTTTAGTTACTAATAAAAATCCAGCGGTATGATCTATGACAAAATTTATTAAGTAAAGAAGTACTGTTTGTTAAAAACCAAAGGAAGATCTACATTGTTCATTATATATACTCAAATATCTGTTAGCTATATTGATAGATTTTCTGCAAGTTGAAATAAAGTCCTTGGTTGGGTGAAAACATGATTCTTCCATTTTTCAATGGTTTAAAATACACTATGGCTTTCTGATCCACTGATCAGCTTATCTTCGGTCAACTTTTTCAAACCCGTGATTTACAAATTGCAGGCAAAAACTGCAGTACAGTATCTTTACTATTTGCATCTAATTGCAGAAAACACTCGCTGCTGTGAGTACACTTCTGAGTGGTTAATGAAATTTTAAACCCAGCAGAAGATATTGTGACAATTTAAAAAAGCCGCTACAATGTAAAAATGATTAGAGAGTCTGCTTCAACCAAACATTCTTTTGCTGCATAATTTCCAGAGCACCTTCATAAATTAATAAAAGGGATTTAAGGCAGTAGAAGTGCTTAACTGAATGTGACAAGTGTGAAAACAATTCAGCAAGGTTTAAAGCACAAAAGGACACAGAGTTACAGCTGCTTATTTGAATGCCTTGGGAGACTGTATTGTCAGACTTGTGCTGATTTACTACACCTTTAACCCCTGTGCTTTGAAAAGTAAAAATAAGAGTCACTTGTCCATGTACTGGAAAGCTTATGAAAGGGCATGTGTTGCTGTATAGACTGCTTTAACAGCTGTTTCAGGTACAAAGTGGACCTAAATAAAATTAACCATCGAAGGACTAGTTCTGTTTATCCTTGACAATGTCTGAGTTAATGTTATGCTCACTTTAATTTTGTTTTCAGGATTTTATCAGAAAATCAGTTAAATTCCTTTCACATACAGGTAAGTAATATATGCATATAGAAAACTACTGCAAATATTGATCTAGTTTTTGTGGAAGGTTTCAAGAATAGAATCTCTAAGCAAAATCCTTCTGTAGTTCTTAAGAATTTCAGAATTTTAAGAGTATTAACATTCTCTACTGCATTATGCAATAGAGATCCCTTATTGTTGCTTTATAATGTTATTCAGTTGAAAAATAATATTTTGTACTCTGACATCTGAACTTTTTCAGACATTATTATCTCCATAATAGCAATTACATGTTCTTCTAAAGTGGATATTTTTCATGAGCTTGTGATTGGTATTGCATTCATCATATGTAAAAATCCTAACAATTGACAGTAAACATATTACATGAAAAGGAATAAGTAAAGGTTTATTCCTTACTGAAAAGAAATAAGACACAACATTTCAGTTGTGGAGACTTCTTCAGGTGGAACAAACGCTATGGCTCCACAGCCAAAATGTTGTGTCCCTTTTCTTATTTTTCAGCATGGAATAACCCTTTACTTGTTTCTTTGCAGCCACATGTATTTCCTCACTCAGCTCCACACATTATTACAGTACAGAAGAGTAAACAACAGGTAAGAGAGCAGAGTACAGCACTCCAGTGTTACAGTAGATAGCAGTAATTTATCTGTTTTGTCCAGAGAAGGTCCGATTATAGATGCTACCGTGAAGTGGCTCAAATTTGGCTGTACTCTTTGCCCAGCGTCCCTCATTGTCATTCCATGGACAAAGACATGGTCAACTACAGTAGCACGGACCTCATCAGATACAAATGTTCTCTTTGCCCTTGCCCTTCCTCTTCCACCTCCACCTCCTCTCAGTTGTACTCTTCCTCTCTTACTTGAGCACTTTCTTCATGTTTGGATCAATTGTTCGAAAGCATATGAGCTCACCTTTGGCCCTTTTTATACATCCTGAGGTTCTGAGTGGTGTGTGAACAAATTTGCTTATTAGTGTTTGCATCTTGAGAATTGTGTGTTAATTGAGTTCAGGTTGTGATAATATTGTGGTGATTATTGAATGCCAGTACTTTCTAAATGGGCACATGGTGCAACCTGTGCTTTATGAGGAAATTTGTGTGTAGAGTTGTGGACAAATCCGTAGCTTGTGTGGAAACAGGTGAACAGTGCTTATAGTTTTGGGAAATTTCCATAGGGAAATGGGAAATATCTGATGAAATGGTTTGGGATGTTTTGCTCATAGAAAGAGTTTTAATGTGTAAGTGATTGAGAAAAACTGTAATAGTTTCATATTGCAACAGAAATATTATTTAAGACCCATTTACTTCCCTACTATTGTTTCAACCACCCAGCTGTTAGGAATCCCTGGTGGGAAGATACAAGGATCCTGTGCAGACGCAGGCATGGGTAATAGATGAGGCAGGCGAACAATCCAAAATGAGAGGCAAGGTCGTGGTCAAAAGGCGTAAGGCAATAGTAATCCAGGGAGAACTCCGGTAGCAAACAGTCCGAGGCGAGAGGCGAGGTGCAAAGTCGAAAAGGCAGAAGGGGAGTCCAATAACCAGAATAAACGAGGTACGGGAAAAAACGCCAGGTAGAGCTCTCAAGGAGTAGACTCAATACCGAGCAGCGTGAAGCAGGTGAAGATGGTATAAATAGCACTGCTGGTGCTGATTAGCTCGCTTAAGAGTTGGTCTTGACTGCCTGCTGGTCGTGACACCAGCACCTACCTACTGTATGTTCAGTGCTTTATCTTGTGTAACACTCGCTTTGCTCTTCCAGGCTATTGTGATCTTCTTCATTGTTTTATGTACTGTATTTTATTATACGCCCTACTTGATGGACTATCTAAAACCATGCTGAATAAACTTCAGTTTGTCCAGAATTCACCAGCCAGGATTCTGAGCAGGTCATGTGCAAATGATCAAATTATTCTTGTCCTGAAGTCCTTGCTTGACGGGTTTCATGAAATCCTCATGCTTACCTATAATGCTCTAAATGCTTGGCACCTCATCACCTGTCTGATTTATTATCTACTACTCCCCACCTCTCAACCCTCATTCCTCTGACTCTGGTCTTCTGTTTTACCCCCACGATTGTCTACATACTACGGGTGACAGGGCCTTCTCTTTGTATGCCCCAGAACTCTGGAATTCTAACCCCAAGGATATCAGAAAGTCACCTTCCCTGAGAGCTTTTAAATCCAGTCTCAATATCTTCTTCAGAAAGACTTTTATTAAAGTGATGTAGGTGTCTGTCCCTTTACATCTTCTACTGTACTCTAAACCCTTCTGTTTTTTGTGCTAATTTTGTGATCTCATATCTTTTGTACTGTTTTATTTGTTTTATTTGTTTTTCTACTTTTCCTTTAAAGCATTTTGAGACGAGTAAGATACTTTTATGCACATATAATAAATCAGTTAGATAAAGTTGTTTTCTAAATAAATAATAACACACTTCAATTTTTTGCACATTCACAATTATATTTTCCAACCTAATAATAATTATGCACTGAAGAACATCATTCACAATTTATCATGTCATCTTGAATTACAGGTGTTGCACCCGGTTCTTGGATACTACTTTTAGAAACCAGAATTTCCTATCTTTTCCTGTATTCCTGTTATTATATAAAGCTGCACTAAATTCTTAGAATAATCATATGTAAAAAGTCACCTTGTATACAATCATCTTCATTATAATTTATCAATTGCCTAGTAATATAGGCATTCACAAAATTATGCTACAAACCTGTTTCTTTTTACTAATTTACTCTCCTCTCTATTCTGTGAATAATATGAAAAATAAAATGGTAAAAGATACCCCAAATACTCTCAAAACATTCTAGTTATTTTCAACAGATTCACCATGTGCAACTGCACAGTTAAAGCAGTGGTAACACAAGAGAGGGCAAAAACAACTTTATGACCATTGCCCTGAAGACACATAATTCACATTGTACCTTTCAGCCTAAATCCTGTTTCACTTTTACAATAGGAATGCTTAGCTACAAGAACAAGGTGTATGTGTCAGTCAAGGTGTAAAGACCAACTATGTAATTTTCTGTTCATAAAAGTTACGATCATCATAAAACTGACCCTTTTACAGCTTAAGTGCTAAAAAATGTCCAGCTACTCTGGGTGTCTGTTGATGAATTACTTTCTTAGGTCAAGGGCAGATGAGAACTGAGCCTTTAACTTTGTATATAGATTGTAGTAGTGACAATTTTTTGTATTTCTCCTAATGCTCTTCATTAAGAAGTATCCAAAAATGCCCTATGTAAAATTAGCAGGAGTTTTACTTGTTTTACCTCTGAAGTGCTACAGTCTATCTCCTAACCTAGTATTGTTTTTATTCACGCAGTACCAGTCTTGCTCATGAGACCTTTGAAACCCAGTCTTCCTTGTGGTCTAGGTGATGTTGTAGTTTTACAACTATACAAGTACAACATAAAAGAGTCGTGTATTGAAATAGAATACATCAATAATATTTTGAAAAATGTAGAGAACTAACATTTGTTATTCAGCAATTGGAAAAGTCAACCTTTATGAATGACAATAATATTCATCTACAATTAGGGGGACTGAACAAACAAATAACATTTGATATAAAATTAAATAACATCTATGATATGTTTCAGATATGTTTAAGTTCCAGAAGATTTTTATATAAACTTGTGTGACACAAAATGCTCAAAATCATAGGGTCAGCTGGGTCTTATTGAAACTAACTAAGAAAGTACGATTCAGTATTAAATGTTGAGTTATAAGATGATTTATTGATCTTCGATAAAAATCTGTTATATCTATGAAGACTTCCCAAATGAAAGTTTTTTTTTTCTTTAGCATTTTCCATTAAGGAATTACCTTAAGTACGTGTTCCTTTGTAGATCACCTGTATATTTACTTCCTACTGTGTCAGAAATGTCAGTTTTACAGTAGGACTTGTGTCTTCACAGTTGTTGTTACTATATACATATATACTATATGTGTTGCTGTCTGCCGTAACCAAGTCCTAATCACTCTGTAAAGACATTACAGTTCATTGAGGTTACTGTAGATAGACCAGCATGTCAATTTTAAAAGCTTTTTCATTTTAGCAGCTTAGGCATTGGAATTAATTTAGTGTTGTTATCATCCTTCAAATTCCCTCACATTGATTGGCTAATTATGACCCAGAGAACCAATCAACATTTCACAATCAACATTTTTCTAAGTCTAGTGTGGTGACGTCAGTGCCCTCACGGCACGTAACAGGGTCCTCAGCTCCCTGGGCTGAGGGAGGCCTCCTTTAACTCACGCGGTTGGTGCCCTGTTGCGTTACACCGGAGACCCGAGTGCGCGCCCCAGGTGTGACCCCGCATGGAACCGTGACTGTTATAAAAGCACTCACAAAAAAAGTTCTTGTATTGACCTAATGTTTGCTAATGCCCAGGACATTGTGGATGAGAGCAAAAGTAAGGAATATTTTCTAAGGAAGGAGGTGTCTGTCTTCTGAATTTTACCATGAAAATCTTGTAGATCAGGTGGTTTTGAAGGGTCACCTGCAAGTAGCTAAGATATAGAACAACTAAGTGTTAGTAACCTCAAATTCTAAATGAAGACAAATGGAATAAAGTTAAATTAAGGAAAGTGTGCAAACTAGAAAAGTTTTAATGTGTTCCTGTCTTTTATATTCTGGATAGTGGGGAAGTAGGCATTACTACTGTATATCCACGAGTGCTGTAACCAAGCTCAGGAGTTGATCTGGCATTGCTGTGGAGTTCAAGTAGATGAGTTGCTGGCTGGAGAGGGTGGAGTCCAGTTAAGTCAGTCTTTACTACTTCTCCTTGGTTGGCTTTCCCGGGTCTTGATGTCTAGTCTTCTTGTGCCTAACTTCTGTCCTCATGGGCCTAACTTCTACAAAACATTGGTTCTTGGCTTGCTCTATTTATTAGCCTCAAACAAAGATGTGCCACTCTTTTCAGCCAGGAATCTGGTTGACCAATTCAAATTCAAATTTGCATTTCCCTCCGCCTGGGAAAACTCCACTTCTTCTGAATAATGCACACAGGTTCGATATTTAGATTTCTGAACTACCCATGTTTTGCACATTCATTTGATACCAAGCAAACATAGCCCACTTCTGCCTGAAAGAATATTGGTGTATTTTTTTATTATTTTAATTTTAATAAAATATTCTGAGATTACCCTTTTGTAAGGGAATGAAATATGTGATGTGGCAAAACATCCAGTACTTCGTGCAGTATTTTACCAATAAGGAATGAAATATGCTATTTTTTATGTCAAAATTCTAGTTTGCTATACAAACAAAGGGAAGGAGTGGTATCTCAGTTTTTGCCCCATCTTCTATTTACCCTTTCTTGCAAAAATTCTAGAATGTGCTGTCAAATTTCAATTACCTAACCACCTCATTGTAAAAAAACCTTTTGAACCCCTCCAATCTGGTTTCCATCAACTTCACAACACAGAAACTGCCCTGGGCAAAGTTACTAATGATCTTCTAATAGATTTTGATTCTGGTTCTCTTTCTATCCTCATTTTTCTTTATCTCAGTCCTGCTTCTGACACTGTTAACCATGACATCTTACTTCTTGTCTTAAGACTGTGTTTGGAGTTTCTTATACTGCTCTTAAATGGTCCAAGTCTTACCTCACAGATTGCTGTCATTTTGTCTCTCTTGGTGGATTTAGGTCTGATTTAGGTCTGATTTTGGTCTCGTTAAGTCTGGTGTTCCTCAGGGCTCGATACTTTTCAGCTTTTGTCAGCTTTTAAGATCACATGGCCTCAACTATCATTTCTATGCTGATGATACTCAAATATACATCCATACCAAACCTGACACTGATGTGGCTGTCTTTATTCTATCTAATTGCATCTCTGACATAAAAACTTGGATGACTCAAAATTTCCCTCATCTTAACTGTGACAAGACTGAAGTCACCCCCCATCAACTTTGTAAAGCCAATCCTGTAACCCTATTTGTAGATCGTTCTGTACTTGAGCTTCAGTCTAAATTGAAAAACCTGGGGTAATGTTTGATTCAGGCTTAACATTCGGCACACATGTGCAGCATATTATTAAAACATCTTTTTTTCACCTAAGAAATATTGCTAGACTACTCCCTATGTTATCACTAACTGTGGCTGAAAAGCTGATCAACACATTTGTCTTCTCCCAAATTGGCTACTGTAATGCTCTACACTATGGTTGACAGGGCCTTCTCCTGTTATGCCTCTAAGCTCTGGAACTCTCTCCCGGACATCAGAGAATCACTTTCTCCAAACTCCTTCAAATCCAGACTCAAAACCTTCTTCTTTAGAAGAGCTGTTACTTAACTGGTTCCATTCTTTACCCTTCTGCTCTGACTGTGTTTAGTACCACCTTCTACTGTCTCCCCTGTGTTTTCTCATTGTGTTTATCTTGTGTATTTTTTATTGTTTATTTTTAATTGTTGTTGTTGTCATTCTGTAAAGCGCATTTAGAAACCACCTTTATAGGTGCTATATAAAATAAAGTTTATTATTATTATTATCTCATTTAGCTACTAGAGGGGTGACTCGGCATTTCAAACTTGGATCCTCAATCGATATGGTTTGATCAGAGTAATCTATTCTCTAAATTCTAAATCCTTTCAGTAATGCTTGTTGCAATCATTTGTAAATAGAATTTTGACTGTTATATCTGTTTTATTAGAAATAGCTCTTTAATTCAAGACCAATTTTTGGGCATTTGCTTGGATATCCCTTGTTTCTTAAGGTTTAATGCAGTTGATTATATTTCTTTTGAGTATAACTATGTACAGTATTTTTTCATTTAATATAATCTGAAAGGCAAAACATGGTGTTTGTGTTACAGAGTGTGTATATACAGTACATGCTTGATTTTAAGTTTTATTTGCCCACTTAAAATTGATTCTTGCTAAGTAATGGCCCCACATTTATGATCTTGTCTCTGGAGTGGGGGGGGGTCTCTTCTATTGATTTTGAGATTCACCTGGCCTACTTTGTTCACGGTCAAATGGTTTTATGGCCGTGTCTGTGCAACTCTTATCTGTCCCTGAGAGAGAGGTTCACAGTTCTTCTTGACTTTGTCATGGCACAAGGAGTAACAAAACCCTCACTGCAGACAAGGTGGGAATGCATGCATACAAGAAAAGAGCACACATACCCTAATATAAGATATTTTGACTTACAATCCACAGTTAAGTGGCATTATTCCAGTTAGTCTTTGATCAAAGAAAGAAAAAGGTTTAAATAAATTGTGTTTAACCAATTACAAGATAACAGGAGCCAGGTTTCTGTACTTTCAGTTATTCTTTAATTTTCTCTCAATGTGGAAAAGCATTTTCCTTTATCTGGAATGTTAGATCTGTGGGGCTCATATAAAATAATGGGCATAGACATTTCCAGAGGACATTTCCAGAGAAAAGTAAGATTTCACAGCATTAAAGGTTGAACTTCATGTCAGAAATACGCCATTTTTAAATATTGTATGTATTTTCTAATTTTATGTCAGTCATTTGATTAAAAGGTGGAGATGATTAAAGTTATGGTTCAAATGGCAAGGTTTATTGAGAAGAAAGACAACCTGTTCCGTAGGAGACCACTATAGAAAGTTGTGTTGTTGCTTCTCTCTTGGAGCAGGACTTAATTTCCCATATTACAAAGGAAGTACGGTTAAGAAGATAAGGTAGCCAGAAGAACAATATACATTGTGTAGTTTAAGTACTAATTGAACAGACTGAAGGTTCAGAAGCTTGTATTGAATGAGGGATAAAGGGGTGAGAATTGACTTAATCCAGCAGAGAAGGCATGAAAGGTAAGAATTGAGGATGAACTCTAGAGAACCAAAAAGATTTCTCGATGCTGAAGGGAACTCAGACATCTGATAAAACCTAAGTGAAGGCTGAAGGAGTTCTAGTTAGAAGTATGAATCAATGAGAGAAAGTCATCCAAAAAAAGAAAGATGAAGGGGATCTTGTAAACGAAGGAAGAACCATCAGAGGGCTGGATTGTGGGAAAATCTTTGACCAGTGTGGCCAATGAAAGCACGATGGGCTGCGAATGAATACTTGCATTGTTTGCTGGGGATGGGACTGCCTCTGCAAAGAGAAGTGTTCTGGTACCTTTAAAATTGTTAGGTGCCATAGTTGACTACAGGTCATTACTATTATTGTGACAGTTGTACTTAAAGGGCTAATCCTGAGCAGAACAAAGTGTGGAATGGAATTGAGGCCAGGCAAAGCAGGCTTCAAAGGATGGGTGGGATCCTGCAGAAAAAGGGAAGATTTGCATCATGATTCTATTGAGGCAAGTGGTACAACAACCCAAGCTGTAGGTAGGGGTGTAGAGCTGGAGCTGAGAGTTGTGTAATGGATCCATTAATGTGGCAGATAGTCGCACAAGCCTAAGGCCTGGAGTGCAGAACTGGAGCTGAATAGAAGAGTAGCTGGAGCAGGCATCTGGACGAAAGCTGGATTATTGTGTGTTGGGGAAGGTCTCAACTTGGGCACACAGAATGTGGATGAAACATTTTCTGTCACGCCTTCATCCAACCGAATTCCCACACGGAATCATTTTCATGCTAATTACACTCCAGCCCTGAGCACTTCTTCCAAACGATAGCATTCCTGTCAATCAACCAACCACAACACTCCACCTGTCACACCCACCATTCCTCCTCTAGAGGGCACTCCACTACTCTTGTCATTAGTCCCGTGATTGTTGCTAAGTTCCCCAGGTGTACCTTGTACAGCTATTTTAAGTCTAGCTCCTCCAGTCCTTGGGCTCAAAATTAGGGTACGGATGTCGCGAGGCCTGCCTAGCACCAGGATACCCTACGTCCGTCTCCTGAGGGCATAGGCCGGATTTGGATGCCATTCTTTGTCTCCCCTGCTCACTGTCTCACAGACTATTACTGCTATTTTGTGCACCATTAAACCCCTGTGGGTTTTCCCATACCACGCCTCCTGTGTTCTCCAGCTTCTCCGCATCCCATAGGGTCTACTACAAAACCCGACAAAGACTGCAGACCACGTCTGTAACATCCTGTCAGCGCACCTTCCTCCTCATAATATTTAAGCCCCCTAAACCTTCTGTTCTTTGCCCAGTATTGGTCGCCCCTTCGGAGCTCCTACCTTGCTGTCCTTTCAGAGTCTTCTAATCTCTTTTTGATGAGAACTACAGAACTCGCCCTCGACTACGTCTCTCGTCTAGCCCTCTCTTGATTGGAAGCTACTGGATTTTTTCCCTTTGTTCCCTAACCCCTGAGATACCGCACAGGGTTCATCCTCCTGATTTGTCTGCCAGTCATTCGTGACAGTTTCAGGGAGACTGACACCACTCTTGGTACAACAGCAACTGTCACCAACACCTCAGTTTTGCAGGTGGAGGGAGTTGTGAAGAAGAACCCCAGATCTGATGCTAACTGACGTAGTGAATTTGCACGTGCAGAGGGGCACATTGAGCACCAGTGGCTGGAAGGGCTCTTACAGACACAGTGGAATGTGATGATTGGGAAAGGGAAGGAGATGTAAACAACAAAGATATTTCTAGGGTTGTAGGTGTGGTGGGTTGGAAACCAAACAAATCAGAAATCATTGGCAGAAAGAGCAGATTAAGTGGAAAGTGCAGACTGTGGAAAATCTATATCCAGTGAGAGCAAACTCTGAATAGATTCATGAGAAATAAAACAAAAGCATTTGTTTATTTTTTCTTCTCTCTTAACTCAGGGTGTTTTTTTAATGACTTTTTGAGTTGGTAGGAGGAAATTACAAGTGTGACAAACTGACAGTTTCCAATATCTGGGACATTGTGACAGAGGGATTTCTGTCACTGTCTGCGGACAATACATTACACCACATACGTTATCCCACTTAATTTATACACGCATTCATACATCTACAGTATTTGTCAGCTAGCTAGGTTGCGAAAGTGCAACACACGGAGCTTCGCTAGCAGGTTCCCATTTCATACATGCAAAACTATGACCATATTTTACTTCTAGATCAGTTTCTGTTATTCATAGAGAAATCACACAAACACACTCAAGGATAATGTTATGTTTTTGTTTATTTGTACCTACAGATGCAGCCATTCAAAACGAGCAGATGATACTGCATTATTTTGCGTTGCGCTTGACACAGCCTACCGCGAGTTACCGTAAATTCTTGTATAGTACCTCATAATACCACGTGGTACCGCAAGTAAAATAATAGTATCCGGAATTTCTGCAAGGTGGAGCTAATAAAGCTCAACCTCTCATGTTTGAGCTGTAGCCATCAAAGTCTTTAACGAAGATATTACTAATAGTATTAATAATGAATGACCTTGGACAAGCTGTAAACTCAAAGTATTGCCCTGGTCCACATTCTTTTTTTCATTGACCGTTTTGTAAAAGTAACACCACAGCATTTCGCAATCACGCATTTGTTTCCAATCATGCAAAGTACAGTAATTTTTGAGAATCTCCGATTCACCATGCCTTTCACATGCTCATAAAAAAGATTGATTTAGGAACATAAACATATTACTGTATGCAAACTGTACTGTATACAGTATGTATATGTATATTTAATGTCTTTACTGTGCCCGTTTAAGTATTGAATATTTATATGGAATTTTACCACTGAAGGGAAATCTTAGTAGCTGAGCATAAAAAGAAAAGGAGCATACTGTAAAGCGTGCGAAGGCCATAAACGATATTAATTTTGGAACATAAACATACAGTATATGGCTGGTCTCGGTACTTTAAAGAAAAAATACACACCAGTATTCCATTTCTCCCTAAACATTTTAAGCATAGAGTTTTCGCGTCACGATGCGCGAGGCCGTAGCCAATTACCCCCGGTACGTGTCTGTGCTGCGCACTTTGAATGGCTCCATCTGTACCTAAGTGAGAGAGTGCTTTGTCTGTCTGCCTTCCTTTTTCTGCGCTGTGGATTGTCACCTCAGGGGTCCAAACCTGAATCCTGTTCACAGCTTGGCTTTGTGGTGTCAATGCTGAGTGGTGTATGCGTATTTATTCCAGTATAGGAAGTACCATTTTTACAAATACAGTTGAAAGGGATAAAATGTTTTGTTCATGTTTCTTCGCTTTTTTTGTACATTCTGTATATTCTATTGTTTAAAAAATGACTGGATTGTTATAGGGGGAAATAAGTTTATCATGAGATATATTTGGCTATGCCAGGGAAGTGTTAGCTCATAGGACCTAAATGTGGTAGGACTCCTGGCTTAGAACTCTCAGAGGATGTTTTTGTGTAATTTTTGTTTCATTTTGTTGTTTTGCACTACATGTAATTGTTTTGTTCGTTTGTGGGGAGCACTGTCCAAACTAACTGCTACTTTTGCACCTGAGTGCTGTTGCAGCTGCTATTTTGAAACTTGGGCACCCCTCCAGCAATCCCTGTGACAGACATCTTAACTGTCAGTATACTGAAGTTTTCTGTGTCGTATAGCACAGAGTTTAATTTTTCGTACAAGAGACTCTGATTTGTCTCTCGCAAGACTTTCCCACTTACCATTGATCTTTGCAGTTCCCTGGAAACTATCAGTGAGAGATATGGACTCACTGTAAGTGTGTGATTACCTACTGCCTTCAGTGGTCTGAGCTGAAGTCTATCTCTTCTTCTGTATTACAATACCTAACAAGCTAGATAACAGAATAGCCTCCTCTCCTTTGTAACCATTCTTATCATATTCTTCTGTATGTTGAATAAGAAAGTAAGTTTCTTATATAATATAGAGTAGAGATCACATGGCCCATTTTGTTGCTTGTAACTTAGTGTTCTGTAGTGTGCTCACACTCTAATTCAAGTAATGTGATTATTGGTTTGACCTGACTTTCCGAGGAGAAAGACTACCTCTCTGTGGAAACAAGACTCTTGGATCCCTACTCCCTTTATGAGGGAGCAGCTGTAAGGGCAAAGATGTGGTGGAGAGTAGGATATGAATCAAGGCATATACAGTATAAGTAAGCTAGAAACATGGTATTTATAGATAAGCAGGCAGAAGCGGATGAGATTTAGGATTTGTTTCTAACTTGAGGAATGTTAAACCCATAATTTAAGATACATAGTCGTGATTTAAATTACTATGATTCAATGGCTTATCTCACCTGGCTGAAGAGAACAACAATCCTTTTAGTGAGGATTAAGCTGTTGGAAGCACCAAATAAAGAAAAATAATTCATGCCAATCAGAATTCTTAAGTAAAAGACACAGACAACAGACTAAAAATAGAATATGAACCAGTTTAAATGAATATTGGTAATAAAAAAAATGTCTAGTGAAAGTCATCTAGTGAGACAGTTTGGAATGGTTGGAGTGCTTTGTTTTGAGTCAGAGTGAGGAGGGAAGTTAAAGGTATAATTTTAGAAAGAAAAGTAGTCAGCATCACTTTTGGAGCGTGGATAAACACAGAGACCACTCAAACAGCAACGTATCAGATTGTAAAATGAAAGTGAGGAATCCAGAAGTGGAATTAGAGATAATTAGAAAATGAAGGTGACTGCATTGACAGTTGAGTCAAGAGGCGGGAGTCTGGGGCTCCATGTTGGATATCATTGGGGAAAAGAATGGGACCAGTAACTACTTCTGCTTTGGCTGTACTGGTTACCATAAAATACACAAGTGAATAAACTAGAGACATCATCAACCCATTCTATATCCAACGGATATATCCAACGGAGAAGCCAGAGCCATCCCAATACAGCAAGGAAACGATGTTAACCACTGTGCCACCCTGTCACCCAACTAGAAATGTGATATTTAAAATAGAAAACAGGGATGAAAGTGGGTAATATGAAGGTTTGACTTCCTCCTGAACCTTTGCTTAAGGTTTTGAGGATATGAACCAGTCATTTCTTGAAAGAAAAAAGAAACTTCAACAACATAGCTTTGTAGTTTGTTTTAGACTACACAACTTTTATGTGTAAAGAGAGTGGATCATATTCTCCATTGTAATTGTAAATAAACATCTCTGTTTTTTTACTTGTATCTTCTTGTCCATTTTTCATCGCTGTTTCTTGTTGGAAACGTAGTCTGTTGGATTGACTTTGTCAATGCCTATGAGGATTGACTGGTAAAAGTTAAAAAGCTTCAATTCTTTTAGTCTGCCAGTGTAGGTGCAGGACTTAAACTTGATAATGTAACTGGTTGCTCTTCTTGTGTCTTGTGTCTCTTCTTGGACTGATTCTAGAGGTGTATCCTTTTTTTTGGTACGTTTCTTAATTAAATAAGATGTAAGATTTAGATACTTTATGTAAATGATGAACCATTGTTGATTTAAATTCTATTAATTTATTTATACAGTATATCTTGATAATTTAATTACATTTTTTTTTCTTATTTGTATTTCTTACATTACCCAGAAGATAAAAACTATATGTTAAATTAACACAAAGAACTCAGAGTTAGAGAATTAGATAAACTCCATGGTAATCCTAATTATCATGCAGTCAGAGAATATATTTTTTCTTCTAAAATTTTGGCACTTAAGTTATTTCATTTTAGCTTTGCACAGAAAATGTACACAATGCCATACCTGCAGTTCTGGTTTAAAACTGATACTAATTCACTCTATTTCACTGATTTCACAGGGTGTGACTGGCACTTACTTACATATTAGGACTTGGGAGTGTCCTGTGATATGGCTGTTTTGGATGTATGTACTGTATTGTACCTGATGTGCTCTTAGATGTAATTGGTGTAACTTTTACAATGATGCCCAGTGCTCCAATTCTAGTTGTACGAATGCCAGGTTACTATCAACCTTCAGGCAATATTAAGGCAGATCTAACTATAGCCGAAAGATCTGTTTTGTGATCTTGGGTGGAGATTGAAATATGTCTGACTAATCCTTAGTTGTATTCATTTATTGGCATAGTGCTTACATTGCTTATGTACATCATTGTGCTCATGCCTGGACATTCTGAACAGATGTACTTTTACTTTGCAGACTCTTGGTTAATTAGGCCTTTTTCTTTCAATACTATTGTTTTGTTGAGCTGTATTTGATAAATGACTTTTCTGATCTAAAGTGCTAATAACAGTTGTTTAAACAAAAAGCAAACGGCAGCCACAATGTGCCAGTACTCTTCCCACACATGAGCTATCACTAGGGAGGAGAACAGAGTGATGAAGTCAATTTATAAATGGGGATTATTAGGAGGCCATGAATGGTAAAGGCCTGGGGGGAATTTGCCAATGACACTAAGGTACACCCCTACTTTTTTCAAGAAATGCGTTGGGATATTAATGATTTTAGAACGTTAGGACCTTGGTTTTATGAATCATTCGAAATACTTTCTTTTATAGTGTCCCCATCATAATACTGGGACATTAGAACTCATACAGTCCGCAGGATGAGCACTCCCTACTGGTCACACTAACACCTCTTCTAGCAACAACTTTAGCTTTCCCAGGAGGACTCCTATCCAGGTACAGCCCACTCTTACATCTGCTTAGCTGTTGTGAGATACAGGGTGATATAGCTGCAACTATATTCAAGCCAGCCTTTCCACAGCCTGTTTTCGGCTCACATTATTCATGCAGCTCCATTTTTAATCAAGCATATATTATGACTTCATCATTTCTCAATAGCATTTTGGAAGACTACTGGGGAAGATGCTTCTGTGAACCTATGCCTGCAGCTTGGCTTACCCTTGGCCACGGCCCTAAAACCTCAGGACCACAGCATAACAGTTCTTGTACATTTCGAAATGAAAGCAGCACAAATGTTGCTTTCTGCAGCACACTGTATGTGTGATTAAAGGTGGTCCAACTCCAAACATTATTATTATGAGATAGTATGGTCTATTTAAAATGGAACATATTTCCTTCATGGTGTGTAATGTAATTTTGAAATGTTGGCCACTTGAATCAAATACGTGAACAAAATCTACAATTCCCAACATGTCACACATGCAAGTCACATGAAATGATATCCGTAAATACATCCAAACAGTAGTGTACAAATAAATCAACTGCAGTTTGATCGGTATACGGTTGTATATACAGCACACACTGTACCTACATTATGTAACCATATGGTTTTAAAGTCACTACAGTACAATATGGGTGAAACAGATTTTTTTATAATCAAGATCAAAAATAAAATTGTTTACTGATTAATTGTTGCTTAAAGTCACGTTAAGACAAAATATAGATTATTTTAATGTGTACGTAAACATGAATAAATCACATTGCGTTTATAACAAGCTATAATATTAAACAATTTTTATATATCTGGCTGAGTAATTTTGCTTTGTGAAAGCAAAATTTAGCTTTTGCAATTCTTTCATTTGTCATTCATTTGTTTCATTTGTAACTTGTGCATTGACTAGGAATCAAACCTAGGACCTTCCAAGCAGTAGGCAAGCATTTTATGTCATGTCAAAATGTTTTCAAAATAACCACAAGTGAACACCAATTTGATGCAGATTTACAAAGAAAGGGGAATACAGTACCACTACCAGCTATAATTATAGATATCAATATAAGATTTATATCTAGAAATTAATATTGTTAATGACATTCAGCAACAGCCAGCAGCCATATCACCCTGCAGCTCTCAACTGCCTACCCACTGAAGCTAAGCAGCCTGGTCATTACCTGGATGGGAGACTCCTGGGAAGCTGTAGTTGCTGCTGGAAGTGGTATTAGTGGGACAAGTGAGGGGTGCCCACCCTGCGGTCTGTGTGGGTCCTAGTGCCCCGCTATAGTGGTGGGGACACTATACTGTAGTGGGCGCCGTCTTTCGGATGAGACGTTAAACCGAGGTCCTGACTCTCAGTGGTCATTAAAAATCTCCGGGCATTTCTTGATAAGAGTAGGGAGTAATCCCGGTGTCCGGGCGAAATTTCCTCCCTTGGCCTTTACTGTGGCCTCCATGGAACTGGAACTTGCCCTGCGATGGACTGGTGCCCCATCCAGGGTGTACCCTGCAATGTGCTTGTTGCTTGCCGGGTAGGCTTCCACAAAACTGTATGGTAAAAAGCGGTTAGGTAAATGACATGACATTCAGCAACTTATTTTTATTTTCAGCTTCCAAAATTTTCCATTAGTTACAATTTAATATTAACATTTCAGATTAAGTGGATTTAGAAAAGTACTACAACTTTTTTTAGAACAATAACTACAGCAAGCATTCATGGAAAAAGTTAAAGCATTTTGTTAATGCATTATAGCATTTTATAAAATATATTAACATTATATAGTTAGAACGAGCACATCAAAACTTTTCCAGAATAACCACAGCAAACGACGAAGATTTTGATGGATAAAATGTTTTTTAAGAAGATGGAATACTGTTGTGTTCTTTTGTGTTGTGTTTTTTTTATTTTAAGTTACTACTTACTAATAGATACTAATACAGTATCTACTGTTCATAAATTATAATAATAATATTCTTTATGACATTCAGAGATGTTATACTTCAATTATTTCTATTTGCAGCTACCTAAATGTCCTTTATATTAATATTTTACATTAACTGGATTTAAAGAAGTACAGTAGGGAAACAGATTAAATAACGCAATAATTTCACAAACATCTAATGCACCACAAGTGCCAACTATCATCTGTCTTGTCTTTGGTCAGTGAATCACTCAACCAAATTACACCGTGCTGGAACACCACTAATGAAACAACTGAGTGGCTGTTAGTACAGTACAGTCATCTCAATGTCAGAATCTCCTGAAGTATTATTCTGTGATGTTGTATAGTTGTCTCTGGATTTATATCATGTTACTCATTTATATCTCCTGAGATTTCTCCCAGTTCTTAATGTGAGTCATTATTCCTAATTGATCTGGTACCTGTAGACTGCATGCTGCAACAGGATATAGATGCAAATAGGCCTCAACATATTATTGTAAATAGAATTCAACAAGCAGTAACTCATATTTCTAGTATGTTTTCACAAGGCTGTGTACTTTTATCCATGTACTGTATATTTTATTTATAAATGATTGCAGAAACAGCACAGAAAACCGATTTATTGTTAAACTTGAAGAGGACATGCAGTATAGTTTATAGGGTTAGCCTTTGATTGATTTGGAAAATTGCTGCAAACATTTAATTTATAAATTAATGGAATGCAGGTAAGCGAACTTCTTGGCTTTAAACATAAAGAAGATTATAGAAGTATATAATGCGTTTAGGAAGGTGAATTTACATTTAAATTAAATCTTGAGTCTGTAACAATGAGAACATTGAAATGGTTGATGAATATGTAAATATATTTAATATATGTGAATACTTTTCTTTCCAAAAGGAAATACCAATTTATTTACAAGATGTTTCCATTGTGGTTGATTTTAAGGCAATTTAAAATTGCTACAACAATTATCACCTACTTTTAATATTTAATTCAAAACAAAAATTATATGCATACAATTGTGAATGCATAAATCTGATGTTAGTAGTCAAATGTTCATACACTACACAATTTGTGATGATAAATGTGTTGGACAACTACTGCAGCTGTTATAGAAATGTAGAAGAACTTGATTATCATGATGACAGCATGTCCTCTTGTTTATTACAAGAGGACAAGCAGGAAATAACTACTGCAGTAAGATGGTCTACCTTTGTGCAACATTCAACTTCATACAGAACCTTAATTTAAGAGTCCATTGATCTCAACAGTAGTCTATCAGCATATTGCATACACTACACATGCATCTTTTAATATGTGTCTGTAAAGTACAATTAGGAAGCCATTACTGTTCTTTACCATTCCTCATCATTATTGTGAGAGCCTTGGGATCTGGCAATATCAGATTACGCTGTGATTTCAAGAACATACCACATACCAAAATAATTTCTAAAATAAAGTCTAATACAATATGGTACATAAATAACACTGCAAAATGTGTAGCACAAATTTAGCAGTTACTTGCAACATTTTAAGCTTTGGAAATAATAATTTATGGTTATATTTCCAACCAAACACTACTTTAAGCATCTTTCAAATGGAAACAGTCCTCAAACAGCAAACTAAATGACTGTATATTTCAGAGGATTAGTAGGATAATTATAGCTTGACAGAAAAGGGAGTAATTTTGAGTCTCGGAACTGCCACACACATCTAAATAACAGATTTGACTCCTCACATAAATACAATAATAATTATAATTATCATCGCAATAAGTATTAACACCCTTTCTCACAGATATTTCTCTAGTTGGGCTTAATAGCCAGAATAAAATAGATAATGATTTCACTTCATTGCCAAAATGAAAAGTTTAAAAATTAGTCATAATGTATGTAGGATGAATTTTGTTAATGGAACAGACCATTACTGACCCTAATGATTCACATTATTGGTCATATTTAAAACACAGGTTTTGACAATATAGAGGAAAATATACTGGCCCAGTTTTTGAGCTCCAGACCCTTGAACTGCCTTCCTCTATAGAATTTATTGTAACTTATTTACTGAGGGCACTTGAACTTACAGTTCACAAACCAGAACAGGAAGTACAAAATAATTAGAAATAACTGCAGTTTATGAATAACTAGGAATAACAACACCCAGTAATTAAGAGTATTGAAAATGTCTACTAAGTGTATTACTACGTGTATTATCATATTACATTTGGCTTAAATCTCTTGGATATGGGCCATTCACCTGGCCATAAGATGAGGAGACTGGGCCCCCCAAGCAGAATGAGGAGTAAATAAGGGGCTGCTGCAAATGAGGATGGGTGGAGAAGGAAGACAAAAGACAAATGTGAAGAAGGGAAGGGGCTTATGTACAATATTTATAATTTAATTTTAAGGAAATTACATCAGGAATGACTATGATTTAGGGCGGTTGTGACCAAATGAACAAAAAAGCAGGCTTCCCATTTCAGGATTTCCAACAGTGTTCCCGTAATTACAGTTCCTGTAATTCACACCACACAGACATTCACAGAATATTTCCTAATCTGAGACATCTGTCCCTATCTGAAAACAAACACATCTGCTGTACAGCAATGACGAGCTAATTAAATGCTTTCTCAAGAATTGTGTACTAATATAATTATAATTATACCTAGGAAAATATTATAGTATTAATACTATCATAGAATAGTAATAATAAAATCACGCAGAATAAATGACGTAGAATACTGTCTATGATGTTTTTTGTTGTTGCTTCTGTAAAATTACACTCACTTTCATTTGCAAATACTGTACAGTATGGAGGATGTGCGCTTGAAATATATGTTTCCAAACAATGCTTGATGACTAATTTCACCCTTTCTGGCACCTTGAAATTTCACTTAAGTTTAGTTTCATTGCCAGAGGGTGCAGAGGGGCTGCCAGTAATTGAACACTGAAGACAGTTACTACTCTATGCAATGTCCCATAGAGTACAATTTCATTTTTTTAATTTGGTTTATTCAATGAAATGGCACAAATCACCCTGGAGTGTGATTGAAGCTTATACTTTGGATTCATTCAAGAAATGGTTGGATTAGATTCTAAAATCGAATTACTACTATCAAACAGGCCTGGACAGGCCAAGTGGCCTATTCTTGTCTGAAAGTGTTATAACAGTATGTTTTTATCTATAGTTGTAACTGTTCAGAATGCATGTTAAAACCCTGTAACGCATTACAGGGGCTGCAATTTACCCCTATGCGATTCGCTGGCCCAAGAGATCGACAGGTGGCACTTGTGGTGCATTAGATTTCAAATTGCTTGTATTTTGTTCAGGGTCTTTTGTCACTGTTTCCACAACCTCACTTTCTTATTAAAAGACCTATTTTTGAGACACGATGATTCAGATGTCAATAACTTTGTGAACAAATGACACAGAGCCCTCAAACCACAGTAATTAGATCGCAACTTGTGAAAATTTTCACAATATTTATATAAACATAATTTTTTACACATCAGTCGAAGCATTCTGAAGTCTGTGTCAAAAACCTAGAATATGTAACATAGTATTTTAGGTCACACTCCTACCTGTCCTGGATAAAGCAATTAGAAAATAGATAGACTGGTGGATTTATACTTGTAAAAACATTCCAATTTAAATGCAGTAGAAGATATTTGGAAGATATTATTCAGAAATATTAATAATGAACATGAAAGAGATTGAAAAGTGGATACTGTCAAAGGCAGGGGTAAAAACAACTCTTATAACGAAATCATATATATATATATTTCATAATTCTAATGTAGAATAACAAAGTGGTATTAAATAGGCCACTGAAACACGCATTGAAAATGTCTGTGTTGATCACAGCAAAAAAGGAAGTTAGGCTTTTAACAAATTGTCCCTTGGAGTGCTTTCAGTGCTTTCCAAGCGCTTCTTTATGTTTTGCCTAATGCGTGAAGGAAGGTTTAGGCTGCAATTGAATTGGCACTCTCTTCACACCTGAAGGACACTCCACAGCTGAAACGTGTTTCTTTTCTTCCCTTTTCAGGGGTAAAAACTGAACCAGAAATTACATTAGCATCTGACCTTTATAGAATTACAAAACATATGCAATGTACAGTATGCTGTAGTAGTTCAGGTGGGTAGCTGCATCAGCATGCGTAGGCTGCAAAGGAACAAGTAATAGGTTTATTTCATGCTGAAAAGATAAGAAAGAAAACAACGTTTCGCCCGTGGAGCCTTCATCAGGTGTGAGAAAGACAGGGCAGTAAGTAAAGGTAATGTAGCAGGAGCACAAAAGCTGATAGAGAGGAGGAGCAAGGGGCGGGAGCAGGAAACAGAAAGAGAGGCCAATCAAGAGGTGTGAAGTCAGAATAGGTGAAGAGAGGTATGAAGTGAAACCTACAACGAATAGAGAGAATTTAGAAGAAAAGTAGTCTGTCATTGAGAGAAGGGGGAAGGTGTGATCCTAGCTGCAGGATCATTTTAGTTTCTTTAGTCTTTCTAATGTATGAGTTAGGAAAACCATCTTTGAGAACACAGAGATTAGTATGATCATGAGCATCAGAGGTGAAATGAGAAACAATGGGCTTGGAGAAATCTTTCATCTTCACAGCCCTAAAATGTTCTCTGAAATGGTCTCCGAGTCTCCTCCCTGTTTCCCCAATGTAGATGGCTGGGCATTTATTGCAAGAGATACAGTAAATAAGGTTGCTGGAAGTACAAGTCATCTGAGTGATCCGAAATTGTCCTAAGGGGCCTTGAATGAGTGTGGTGTTAGATATGTACTTGCAGGTGATACAGCGAGCGCTGTTGCAAGGTAAAGTGCCTGGTGTGGATGGTTGCTGAGGACGGTCACGGGAGCTGTGAACAAGAAGGTCACGCAGATTAGTGGTCGGCAATATGAGATGATGGTAGGGTCAGAAAAGAGGGCCCCAATGGAGAGATCATCTTGTAGGATGGAAAAGTTCTCGTTAATAGTCCTGTGGATAGGAAGTGTGTTGGGGTGGTAGGGAAGCACCATAGGAATGCGATTGATATGGCGGGAGTTCATGATTGAGTTGATGGTCCAAGGGGTGTTTTTGGCTCGGGCAAGGGCCCTGTCAATAACACTGGTAGGGTATCCTCTGTTGATGAAAAAGGAGCACATTTTGAGGGCTTGGTTCTGGAAATCGATGTTGTTGTTGCATAATCGTCATAACCGTCATAGCCAAAGGAACTGTGAAAAGGGAAGAGATTTGTAGTGTCTGGGGTGAAATGAGCTATACAGAAGATAGCTGTGTGAATCCATGGGTTTATAATAGACCGAAGTAGAGAGTTGAGGGTAGTTAATGGAGACGTTGATGTATAGAAACGGAAGATAGTGGAAGATATGTTAACTGTATATTTGAGGGACGGGTGGAAGTTGGTGAAGTGATGCAGAAAGTACTCACGCTGGTCATTAGAGCATGTGGTGGCACCGACGCAGTCATTAATATAACGCTTGTAGAGCTCAGGGACATAGCCAGTGTAGGAAGTGAAGAAGTGTTCTTCTACCCAGCTGACAAAAATAAAGCTGGGCATAGCTGGGTCCCATTCTGGTGCCCATGGCAACTCCACTGATCTGTTGGTAAAAAGGTTATTGAATGAGAATGCATTCAGTGTGAAAACCAATTCTGCAAGGCGTACCAGGGTGTGGGTGGGTGGATCAAGCACTTTGCATTTGTCCAGTGTATGCTTGAGGGCTGTTAGGCCGTCATTATGGGGAATGACAGTGTAAAGAGATGTGATGTCCATGCTAAAAATGTAGCACTCGGGGCCCTGAAATTGGAAATCATTAAAATGTTGGAGTGCGTGTTCGGTGTCCTTGATGTATGAGCGAAGATATGGAATGTATGTATTGCAAAGGTAGTTAGTCCTGTTTCCTCCCACAGTTCAATGACATGCTAGTAGGCAGAGGAGTGAAGTAATAAAGTTGAATTACTTTGCTACACTACTTAAGTACTGTACATTTTTCCAAGATTTGTTCTTTACTTAGGTATTTTATTTTTGGGATGCTTTGTCTTTTATTCAAGTATAATGGATTAGAAAAGATTGTACTTCTACTCTACTATATCTCTCAGAAGCACCTCTGTTCTTTGTTTCATATAGGATACTAAAGTTTAAACATGCTAGGATTCTGACTAGATATTTGCATGGGAAAAGTGTCTTGTTGCTTTCATGTTGAAGCCCAAACACAGATTGTGTTGTTTTTTTACAGTAACCATTCTGGAAACACAAGAGAACCACCAAAAGGAATACAAGACCTTACATTACATTAACTTCTTCAAAGGGGACTGTTAAACATGGATATTACGTAGGGAATTATTTTCCAAAAGAAATAATGGAACTAATGTTAATGGAGACAGAAAGCACAAATATTTTCCTGGAGAATGTTAAATGCAACATATTTCTGCTTATATATGTATTTCAACAGTAATAGGGACCAGGATATAAGGGTACACCAGTATTCCCATTTTATGAGTACAATTTTTTTTTAGAATAATTACTGTAATTAATGTAAAATGATCACTTAAATGTAGTTTAACCTTGTTTGAAACATAAATGGGGAAATCTATTTCTGAATGGTAATATTACTTGTGTTTTAACTAATGTAGCAATGTGGTGTGCTTGGACGTCTCATTATTTGTCTCATCTTCTTTGTTAGGGCTCTTTGTGTTCTGAAGATGTAAAGTTGGGGCATAGAAAAAAGGGTAAAAATTACATAATGATCTCAAACACATGCAATTCTTAAAAGTTGTATGTAATACAAAGCTATATAGATAAATATAGAAATTTGTCAGTTTTGGACCAGATCTTTTGTGCTTAAAAGTTGTGAAATGTTTATGTCTTTGACCTCAAAAATTAAATTAAATAAAAGCAGGGAGATGTTAAGGGTGGGACTCCCTATATATTGGTACAGTGAGTGCAGGCAGCGGACGTTTCCACACACATCAACTCACTATCATATTTATAGAAGCTTGGAGGTACTGTATGTTCATTTGTCATTCCTCTGCTGTTTGATTTATTTTAACATATATTCCAATAGATGTGATCAATCAGTCTCAGTTTATGTAACAAGATAGCTAACATTATTACCCACCTTACCCAAGAAAATACATGATTTTGAATTTGCCATTAAAATGATCCAAATTTAGCATTCATTCAGTGAATAACAATGCAAGAAAGGTAGTAAACTTTTCTGTAATACCGGAGCACACACACAAAAAAATCAGAAATACTAGGACCTTTACATCAATTACTATTTCTTGCCAACATGTATATATGTCTTATACTGTATACTGTATCCCTTGAAAAATAAAATGGAATAATAAAAATATGAAATATTAGTGATCTAATCTGTATGCCTTTTTTCCTCTATAAGTCTCTTTTACTGTACAAAAAACAGCTATGTTGCAACTTGATTTGCTGAAGCTGCCTTCCATTCCTATTTTTGCACAGGGTATTTTGTTTCAACTTGTGAAGCGGTCACCTGGAAATACTTAAATCCATGACCTGGAAACCAATGGTTCTTATACTGTATCTTATTCAGTATATGGAAACTATTCTTTTTTTACCTGTTAAAGGTTTATCTGAGTGCTAAACCATTTAAAATGGTTTTGCTGCTTAATTATGATGTTATGGACCTGGTGGAAAAGGTGCTTAATATTCTTCAAATTCAGAACAACACTCAAATGGGATGGAGGCTGCCCATGCTAAATCAGCTGGACTACACGTTTCAAGTATCAAGCAATGGGAGCAAGGCAGGTACACCCTGAACAGGACATTAGTCCATTGCAGGGCACACAGACACAAACGTAGGCACAAACACACACACATACCAGGACCAAAGTTCCCAGAAGCCAGTTAAATAAAACCAGTTATTAATAATACCAGTATATATTTGGACTGTGGGAGAAACCCAGAGCACCTGCAAGAAACCCACACATAAATGGGAGGAATATACACACAGCACACCAGGGCTAGAATTAAACCAAGAGCCTCAGCACTACAAGGCAGCAATGCTAACTACTGCACTACTGTGGCAGCTAAGGTTTTCTACTATCCATAAAATTAACAAATGGCATGAGTTTCTCCTTTATGTGGTACTATACACACTGTAAATAAATCTTTCTGGAGCTCATGATTCAAAAAGTGAAAAAAGATGGGAACAAGACTTTTTATAAGATGCTGTGTGAATAAAAGCTGGATACATTATGCTGTAATTCTATTGTTTGAATTCACATCTACCACATTTTACACTGTGGTCCCTGAATTCTCACGGCCATGGAGAATGATAAGCCGAGCTCCAAGTGAGCTCCAATAGGCTGGCTTGATAAAGCGGAGTGACTGGCTCGAATACATCTGTTAGAAATGATGAGGAAGACTGGAATGCAGCTGTCTGGATATGCAAACGTTCCCAGCAGAATGAGACTTTCTGGTACAGCAGTGGGAGAAAGCTGGGGAGCCATAGCTTTGGAGGAGGCAATGAGAAAGAAAAAGCAAAGAAAAAAGTATGAGCTGCAAAAAACAGTGAAGGCTGAATGGCCCCACTGAATCAGTGCTCATGAATCTGGGAAATAAAAATTGCGCATGTGTTATAAGATAAGATCACTTTATTGGCCCTATACAATTTCTTGTATTAGGAATTTATCTTTTTTGCATACCCCAAATTGCTCGCCATGACACACACAGACAGGGGGAGATGCACAGGTCAGCCATTTATATGGTGCCCCGGGAGCAGTTGCGGTTAAGGGCCTTGCTCAGGGGCTCAATGGAATAGGATTCCTCTGCCGGCTGCAGAATACGAAGTGGCAACCTTCCCACCACAGGCGCAGATCCTTAGCCACAGAGCCATTGCACTGCCCCATTGAATGAGCATTTCAGCAGTGCAAAATGAATTCTCAAAGAATGAGAATGATGTTGAATGAGCATTTCAGTAGTGCAAAGCTTAGCACTGAGCGCTTTGCTCAATGTCGGACCTCTGACAACCTTAAATACTCTGCCCAATTGATAAAAAAATGATAAAAATTGGAAGAATCCTACTTATTGAAAAATAGATGGCCATGGGAATATGCATTCTTAGTGAGTTTACACGGTGTCGGAAGGTAGCAAATGCGTTGTTTGCTTGGGGTATCGGAATGGAAGCTGCATCTAGCCCGGACATAACACCACATCTTTAAAAATGAAATGTCTAAAACTAAAAGCTGAAAATTACAGTTGCGGCCACTCAGAATGTGTGGCATTTCTTCCTAATAGGGTAAAAGTTGTGTGGTGTGCTGTAGTATGCAATTCACAGGTCAAATATGATCAATAGGTGGCACTTCCAGTGCATCAGATGTAAGTGAAATAATTGCTTCGATCTAATCTCTATCAATATTGTGCATTTTTAAATCCACTTAATATGGAATATTATTACGGAATTTTACAACTAAAGGGAAATTCTAGTAGCTGAAAATAAAAGTAGAAGTATAACATACAGTAATACATACCTAATGCAATGTAACCTAAATTTATGCAACAAGTAATTAAGAAACAATGTAACATTACATTTTGCTGAGGAAAAAATATATTTCACACATACTGCACAGTAGCGGCTTTAAAGCCATATGCTCTCACATGTAATGCATACGTAATGTACAGTAGATAGAAGTGGTAGCTAAATACATAAAAAAGTATACACAGTATTCCATCAACTTCATAAATATGTTATGCATCAAAATCTTTAACTCTAACTTACAATGGTTATTTTGGAAAAGCTTTGATGTGCTTGTTCTCACTATATAAAGTTTATGTACTTCATAAAAAGCTATAATGTTTTATCCTTTTCTAAGAATACATAATAAGAAGACTCGCTGATATTGTTGTAAAAGATGGTGTAATACTGATTTAATACCATATGATAGGGAATATTAATATGGAATTGTGTAACTAAAGAAATGTGTATTAATGGAGAGTGCACTTAAACCTCCACACCCTGTTTCCCTTCTCCCGACTGCGAGGGGATTATGTGCTAGTTGGCTGGCAAAACTACTCCTCCCATGTTCTTTCCGAGCATCCTGGAGATGGTCTAGAGGTTCATTCATGTTGTTACTTTATTATTTATTATTCATATTCATATTGATCATTTGATATACTGTAATGTGTACAGTTATCAGAAATGTGAATATTGTTTGTATATTGTTTTATGGTAATATCATTGCAATTATATTTGTTAATGCATTGTGTGGTCATTGTAACAGTTACAACAGATATTTCACACCTGGAAACACTGTATAGTGCCCCCAGAGTTCAGTTTTAATATAACAGTGTATTACTGAGATCTTTACCTTGCAAGAACATTTTTTAAATGTTTGCAATCAACATTTGAAATAATGTGTGTCTGCACATACACTTTGTGTTCAAGGTGAAAATTCTTCTACGCAGAGGGTACCTTTAAAACATAGACGATGGTACCGAAACTTTTTTTGCGCTCACTCTCTTTAAAGCCGTGGCTCAAACTGAATTAAAAACTACACATTCCAGTTAACGTGGCTGTACTTGTGATCAGTCAGTTTAACCAACAAAACAAGGGTGAAAAATCAATCACATGCATCAAAACAGGTTGGGTTTCGAAAGCTTAACCTATCATCAGCAAAGCTCAATTTATATGATAGGTTACCACAAACTGTCAGCTATTCGACCAATCCTATTAGACTTTTTAGTTTTGTTCTTTATTAACCACTGCGCCACCATTAGAAATGGATGGATAGATAGTTTAGTCTATGTATCAACAACTTCACCACTTCCTGTTGCCTAGATCCCATCCCTATCTCTTTATTGAAAGCATGCCTCATCAACAGTTTCCTTTCCCTTGGTGTGGTCCCTACTGCCTTAAAGACTGCGTCTTTCACTCCAGTACTGAAGAAACCTGGCTTGGGCTTTGATATAATAATGAACTACAGACTAATCTCTAATTTGCCATTTCTGTCAAAAGTTTTAGTGTGTGTGGTTACACATCAACCAGAGGCATATGTGATAGCTAATGACTTGTTTGAGCCATTTCAGTCTGGCTTCCACTCAAATCATGTCACACCCAGTACACCTAGAGGGCACTCTACTTCTGTCCTGTTCCTAGTTCCCTGTGATTATTCATGTCTTTCTGGTGTGTCTTGTTGTGTAGTCTATTTATCTCCTGTTTCTGCTCTGCTCCTCGCTCAGCATTGACATTAGGATGTCCTGAGACCCGCCTAGCACCAGGTCGCTCCTGTCTGTGGCCTGAGGGCATAGGTTTCTATATGGCATTTCCTGATCAGCTGAGCCCAGGCTAACCCCCGTTTCTCCACTACGCATAAGGTCTTTATCGCCCTCCTGCCATTCCACGGTTCGTCCCTTCAGACATCTGTGACAAATCATAGCACTGGGACTGCTGTTGTCAAGGTTGCAAATGATTTACTTATTGGCTCTGACTCAGGGACCATAAGTATTCTTTTCCTCCTCGACCTTAGTGTTGCTTTTGGTATAGTTAATCATTCAGTGCTGCTTAGTCACAGTCACTTGTACACATTCTTGTCTATCAGTGGTACTTTACTGGTTTTGCTCTTTTCTGACTGGCAGGCAACATTTTTTCTCTCTTGGTCCTCATAAAAACCCCCATGGGCCCAGTTTATCACGGTGTGCTTATGGTTATAGTTTTTGGCCCTTTACTTTTTTAATATTTATATACTAAATAATACTCTGTACTATTATATGCAAACAGTTTTCATCATGCAGATGATACTCAGATTTATGTTAAAACTTCACCCTGATCCTGGCCTTATCCATGCATTTGTAGCGGCAAGGCTTATTAAAAATACAGGAATTAAGTTTGCTGCTCCCTTGCCAGTCCCTTTCTCCCTCATCTCAGCGGTCACTTTCCAGGTGCACAATCTCTGCTAGTTAAGCCAGGACTGACTAGCCAGTCTTCAGAGAGCCCACTGCTAGCGCGTTGCAGCAGAAATCTCTCCCTCTTTCTCCCACACCTCCACGCCGAACCAGCACTGCCTGGCACCGGGCCAAAGGAAGCCGATTTGACTTAGCAACAGCCTGCTGCTGTTCCCTTGTATCCGTGGGAGATCTGAATCCACACAGATTGGATGAGTATTCAACATTCTGCATTGCAGCTCGAGAATTCAATTGTTACCTCAAACTGAGTTGATATCAATTTAATTCCTATGAGTGACATACTTGCTTGCAAGTATCTAGTATAGAAATTGTAATCAAAGCTCATTAACGAAACGATATAAATGAATGGTATACTGAATGTATGTCCCTCTTGGTTTGTAACTCTTGTATTCTGCTAACCCTCACTCTTAAGATCTGTTATGTTTCTATGCACATTTTATGTATTAATAAATGTATTGTCGTGTATTAGTCGGTTTTCTAATAGCCATCAAATAATCATTTTGTGACTTACTGCTACAATTAATAATTGTCCCATTAAATGCACAAAACCCCTACACATTTATAACATAAAGCCTAGATTTCTCCTAATATTTACTCTATGGGCTCCCTAACTCTCTTCTCAACAAGTTGCAATATGTTCACAGCTCTGCAGCTAGACTACTTACTCACACCACACCCTGGAAGCATATCACTCCTACTCTTAAGTCTCTACATTGGTTGCCTATAAACCATGTATTCAATATAAGATCTTGTTACTGACTTTTAAGGCTCTAAACAATCTGGCTCCATCATGCTGTACATCTCTGTACTCCTCCATGTTTACACTCTCTCCCCTAGGCTCCGTTTAGGCTGGTCCTCTACTCACTGTCCCCAGGACTAAATCACAGACTTTTGGTCTTTTTGGTCACTTTTTGGTGACTTTGCTTCTCTGTCGCTGATTCAGTGTTGTGGAATGTGGTGGAATGACCTTCACCAGACTTTACGAGAGACAACTTCTCTCTAAAACTTCTTGAAGTCTCTAGACTTCAAATCTAAACTTAAAACTCACCTTTTTACCGTGGTCTATGTTGTAAAAACCCGTATGTTTTTATTTTTTTCTTTATTAATGATGTACAGCATTCTTGGGATTGGAAAGGCGCTTAATAAATAAAAGTTATTATAATAAAAGTTATTACTATTATATTATTATTTAGTTAGCTTTTTAGTTTAAAGATTTGCATGCATAATTTAATTTGAAAGACAATGGGACATTATATTTTACCATCCTTTTTATTGAATTTTATAATTTTGTATTTTACTTATTTTCTGATAGTCAGATTTAATGTACATTTGAACAAAGACTTGTAAGTTAATATTTTTGAATTATGTGGATGTGGAAAAAGTGCAGCAATGTATTATAGTGCTAATATTAATATTAATTATTGATTACTAATAGTTTATGCCAACACCTGTCTTTCTTATTTAGATGTATTTAAAACATTGAACTAAGAGTGACATAACATTTAGAAGTACAATCGAGAATAGTTTTGTGGTATTTGTATATATGAAACTTTTCTAAAATTAAAAATACAATGGTATTGAAAATAGTCTAACTGGTGAGAAAGGGTTAGTTTGTTTAATGATAATTAAAGTACTTGAAGTCAAAAGAAATGATTTTCTGATGACTGCATGATTAATTAAAAAAAAAACAAAGTTATAAATGCAGACTGTCACGGATGTGGTTCAGCAATCCTTCCCAGGTTTGTTTTAAGACCCTATGCAAGGTGGTAGAATCCGGAAGAGACAGGAGGCAGACTTCAGGGAAGACACACAAGGGTTTATTGGCAATGCTAGGGAACATTGACAATAAGTGAACAGGTGCACAAGGGAATATTCAAAGGCAACCAAGTCCAAGCAGGTCCACATGAAGGTCAGGGCACAGTCCAAAACTCTGATACCGGGAGATCCATCCAGAGATCAGGACAAGGCTAAAATCCTCAGGAAGGGGGAACACAAACACAGGAACACCCAGGGATCATGCGGAACAACTCTAGGCCCCGGGCTAGAGATCAGGGATGTCGGGGATGAGGCCTATGCCCTCAGGCAAGCCCTAGCCTGGTAGTAAGCGGGCCTCTATACATCCGTAGTCCATTGCTGAGCCCTGAGCCCTGAAGGTGCTGGGATTATATAGGACAAACAAGGCACGCTGGGTGAACATGCAAACAGTCACATGGAACTAATGACAAGAGAGTAGTGGAGCGCCCTCTAGAGAAGGGATGTCAACCATGACACAGACACGCTCGAGGCTGCAGAACTTCTGTATTGTTGTGCTCCACGCCTCCTCTGTTTCTTTGACGCCTCCTTCTCTGACAGAGCTCAATGGGTGGTGTGCTATTTTTTATAAACATCCTTATTGACATTTATCCAAATAAAATATTGCATACACACACTATAAGAGTAGTCAGGAGTATTTAATTAATTTACAGAAAAAGCTTAACATAACATAACATCTTTCTTATTTTTGACATTTTGAATAGTTGTAACGTAAAATTTCATTTCTGTTTCATTTTAACAGGTTAATATTTGATGTCCATTTGTCCATTTCATTTTATGGATATTCATTCCCCATAATAAGGTGTCACACCCATTAAAGAAACCTGAATATTTTAAGATTGAAGATATTTTAAGAAATGTTCCAAGTCACTCCAAAACATTTTGGTTTGAATACATTGATAAAACAAATGACATACTGTATAGTTTCTTTATTCATGTAAAAAAATACACATTGATCATCTAAGTTGAGTTTGAATCTCGATAATGTTTCTTTAACAGGATAAATTGTATGAATAATTTTATATGACACTTCTTTAATTTTATTGGTAAGTCTATACATATTTGCTATTTTCCATACTTTCTGCAATTTAATATTATTACATTTAGGATTCTAATAAGTCTTTGCAGGTGTAATGTATTTTTGTAAACATATGTTCTTTATATAATTATTATTACATTTCTTTTCTAAAACGTTAACCTTTAAGATTCCATTTACACCCAATAAGAAAATAGATGTTAATTGATTGGTTGAGTAATTATATGTTCTGTTAGTGCCCCTAGGTAGAGTAATAACCCCTCTAGGGATTTCAAACACTATTGCATATTTTCTGGGTGTAACTGGAATCTTAAAGAAACAATTCTTTAATTCAAAAATTAATAATTTGGCATTCTCATTTTATAATTGTCCCACCACTATAATAACATTTAAAAATATATATATTTTTATAATGTATATCCTTGTTATTCCAAATACTAGATGTATGTTGAGAAAAAATGTGTTTATAGGCTAGTGTCCAAGATATAAGTACCTGTTTATGAAAATTAGATAACTTAATAGGGGTCTTGTTAACAGCAAAATTGCATTTCAGTTAAAATTCTAGTCCCCTGTCCCCCCGCCTCAAAGACAAAATTAGGGATGACATTCCACGAACTGTCTCTATTTTTTAGATAATTTTTAATCCAATTAATTTAAAAAACTGTATTTGATGTGTTAAAATCCAGAACATGTAAGCCAACTTGATCCTGTTATTAGTAGTAGCAAATAGTGATATTTATTTTTCCAGATAGAAAAATAATAGAAGTTATTTTTAGAAAATCATGTGGAAGTTTATCAAGGTTATTTATTACAGATGGGGGTACTAATACCAGTGCAGTATATACTGACCAAGATATTCCTTCCATTTTTTAAATAAGCAATAAAATGTCCTGTTAATGATAGGTCTTTCATTAACCAAGCATTTTATGTTTACATAACGGGAGTAAAATTTAACTAAGCTCTTTCTGTCTGATCTTAACATATTTTAATTCCTAGATACAGTATGATACTATTTGTTTCACTGGGATGTTACATATAGTTTCAAGATAATTGTTTAATGGAAAAATTTCACATTTCTCAATATTCAGAGTTAAACCTAATACAGATGAGAAAATATGAATTCTTTCAATAGCCTTTTTAAATTCTTTCTCATTTCTTAAAAAAAATCAGATAAATTGACAAATTTAACTTTCTGTTCCCTATAGATTAATACCTTGAAAATGGTTTGTATTGATATGAAGGGCCATTCAGTATGGGGAGTGGGGAAAATGGACAGCGTTGCCTAATACCTGTTTTCATTTCAAATCTTGGTGATGTTCCATTAGGGAGTTTTATTGAACTAGTGCCCATTATATAGCGTCTAACAACTTTCTGAAAGAATAGACTGAAGCCGAAAAATTGTAATGCCTTAAAAATAAATGTGTGTTCAACTGTACAAAAGCTTTGGAAAAATCTTAAAATAATATCAAGCTGTCATCCTACAAATCATTGTAATCTATCAAATCCAAAATAAAGCAAATATGATTACAAATATACCTACCCTTTGTTGTAACAGAAAGAATAAGGTTCTGGATCCCGAGATGAAGTAAAACAGATGAGTTTATTGCATGCAAGGAACAATAAAGCCGAAGTCTTGTTTCCCGCAAGAAACAACAAAACCGAAGTATTGTTCGATGTGCCGGTACAAACTTTTAGGTTATATAGTCCTTGCTTGCTGCTTCAGACGTCATTCGGTGTTATGGTAAGGGGAGGGGGTCATGGTATTTGGCCAGTTAAAAGACCCTGGCCAAATGGTCAGTTTAAGATTACGCCCCCAGGGGGTTCCTAGCTCGCATCTGGAATCCTTATCAGTTAACCCCCTTTCCTGCCATAAACCCGTTGCTTAGAAGTCTAATTTTCAGGCAGAACTGACTTAAGTTATTAACCCTTTTTACATCTTGTCTCTTTCTTCATTCCCCCCTATAAAATATGGCATACGTCAGGACTGCCTATTTTTACACATACAATGTCAGGGCAGATCTTTCCTTTTTAGATGTACAGGCATGCATTACCATGACATTGTGCGTTCCACGGTTACAACAAGATGTTATTGATGTTTTTGTACAAGTGATAGTTACAATTATACACATAAAACAATCCTAATCCTACAAATACATAAAGTCCCACCCCAGGACCCAAACGCAGACCTCAGCCATGTGGAGATCTATCGTCAGGATCTTGGAATAGCAATATTGACCCAACTCCGATTATAATTTTTTTGGCTAATAGATATGCCAACACCCGGAATGTATTGATACCATATCCCCAGTAAAGTTCCTCAGGCCTAACAAGCACACCGTTGGTCTTAGGAAGCATCAGAAACGGAAACGGTAACAACATCCTTCTTTCTGTTCACTCAGTCTCTGGTGCCGTGGGTCGGTGAAAGTGCGATGCGTGGATCCAGCGATCTCATCCTGTCACTCAGATGGCACAATCAGTAGTTAGTGGCACTTGATATGGTCCCTCCCAGCAGGATTGCAACGTCTGGCAGGGTATCTCTTCTTCACCTACACCCACTCGCCAGGTATCCGGTCGTGTCTCCCCTCTACTGGAGGTCCCCAAGCGTCCGGCACCTGTTCACGAGCCCTGTGCACCGCTTCAGTTAACAAACCTACAATACTTTAATAGAGAGTTAGTAAATTCATCAGTGCGTTAGCCAAACTTGGCTTCCAGGGAGTTTCTTTGGCTGCCCGTGATGATCTCAAATGGGCTCAGTCTCACAGTTCCGTTTGCTCCAGCCCGCAAACCGCACAGGACTGCAGGTAGAGCATCTACCCACGGTGTTCCTTCAGTTGATATTTCCTTAGTTGGTCTTTCAGACTGTGGGTGATGGGGTCAATGTGACTTCCAACTTACCCCTAGTGAGGCAATTACAGCCTGGCACACATTCCCAGTGTAGTATGCCCCTAGATCAGTATCCAAGGGGCAGGGCAGTCTGTACCACGGGATCATCTTGTTCATACACTTGGGTATGCGCCAGCCCACATCCCATCATTATACAACCCCACATTCTTTACACATTTTTTCTAACCACCATTAAACATCTATTAAAGGCCTCAACCTGAATTCTCCCTTTTCCCCAGTAGAGGTTTCACAGGGGTCTCAGACTCCAGGTCTCCCAGTGCCGCTCGTCTGGCATCTGCATCTGCATGGTTGTTACCTTGAGTTACTGGAATTCTTTATTTATTGTGTTATTTACACCTTACTCAAGCTGCTTCTGTCGGCAGCTGTAAAACTACAAATCAGTTCAGGGACAAGCCCAGTATTCTTAACTGGAGTCCCTGCCGTTGTGAGAGAATCCTATTTCTCCATAGCCATCCAGAATTGTGGCCTACATGCAACAAATACATACATTATATACATATACAGTAACCCTTTAACATCTTTCTTTTTACAATCTTCCATCAGTGCTCTTAAGTGGCTTGCTGCGCTGAGGCAGTGGAGGGGTATTTTTCCAATTGTTAGCACCTTGAATTCTGTTGTAACAGCTCAGCCTGTTCTCTGTTCTCCCTCATGCATCAGAGAGGACCCATCAGTAAACAGTATTACATTTTCTTAAATTTTCACGGTCCCCCACCCTTTGGCTACAGTATCTAATGGTATAATAGTGCCTACCTCCATGCTCCTGCGTCAGCACAGCTGCCCAGAACCCTTTGTCCACACTTACATACAAAGGAATGGTTGATCCATCTGAGGAAACCCCAGTCTCAGCACCTGTAAGAGAGCTTGTTTCAAATTATTACAGGCGGCTTTTGCTGCGGGAACCAAGGCAATCTTGTCCTTGTACTGCACTCCCCCCTTAAGCAGATCTGTTAAGAGTTGTGATCACCCAATAAAAACATTGCACCCAGGCCCTGTTAAAATTTCACAATGCTAGACACAAAAGGGCCTTATCATAACTGCTTCTATTAGACACTCTAAAGCTGAAGCAACTCAGACTTCTGGGTTTCCTCGTCAGGGGAAGCACTCAGAATACCATCAACATACTGAGTGATCACAGTCAGTTGAAGCCAGGTGATACCCTGTTCTGGATAGTCATTCTTTGTAATGCATAATATTCCAACCCAATAGATCTGGGATAAAACCACCCATTAAAATCTGGTACTCGGCAAGTAAAACTTGCTGCCCCAATACTCCTGTGGCCTCCTGCCATCTCCCCATATACATTACTCTATAGCACACTGTTGAACAGAGGAGTGAAACAAGCATGACAGTAGTGCTCCAGTATCCCCTAACAGAGACACCAACACTCCATTAACAGTACATTTTTATCCACTGGACTGGGACAGACTTAGGGAGGCTACAAGGGATTTACCGGATCTAATCGTTAGGTAAACAGATCTCACAAGACGTTATTCTCCCCAGTCTCGATTCTAAACCTACAGCGTTTCAGCATGTCTGGTTTCGAGACATTCGAATAAATCCAAATTGTTTCCACTATTGCAACTAATTGTATAAAAATACAAAAACTGTTTATCTAACTACTTTTACGTCCACCTGTACTGTACTTATACGTTTCAGACGCTCTTATATTTTCCAATCTCCTTAAGTCGATTTTCGTCAAGTCTCTTTAGTTACGTCTCTAGCCAGTCCCGCTGGCTAAACACACTCACACCGTCATTTAGTATACAAAAACTCACAGTTACACACATACATGCCGGCACACAAATTCATAAAACACACATACACATCGAGAATATATTTTTCTCTTCGTACTACAATGTGCTGTATTCTTGTTTTACTTCTACATGAATCCTTTTAATTCCTGAAGCGCACTCCAGGTTTGCTGCGTTCCTAATTTTGGGTGCGGTACTTTAGCCCACCGGTCAATATCTTCTGGTTTTGGACGATCGTATGGGGGAATCAGGGATGGTAGGTGCGAGTGCAGACCCCCTCGACGGGGTGCGAGACAGTTAGAGTGACGCTGTCATCAACAGCGCCAGACCCCGCTACATCAGGCCCTCTCCCACTTAGGGTGAGAGTACAGGTCTGCGGGCGCCCTCTGTTTAAGAAGGGAGTTTCTGTTCCGTCTCTATCACACTCGTACCAGGTGTCATCCCACTCAGACCCCCCGTCTCCATATGGTCACTGTGGGAATTGATCCCAATTATTTTCATTTCCTGCCTGTCTGTTCCCCTATGGGAGAGCAGGATATAACACATTAACTAGTGCAGTGCGACCAGGAACTAATTCTTCTTTTAGTTTCCGATTCTCCTGCACTGCCTCTTTTCGCTTTTGTTCATACTCTTTCTTAGCGAGTAAAGTATCTTTTCTTCCGGGTTTTTGTTTTCCCCGTAAACACACTTTTAAGAAGTCACATCCCAATTTCTTTTTTTTTTCTCACGTATCTGCCACCACTGGTGCCGGCCGTGCACCAGGGTGGGAGCTATATGCTTGTGCTTTTGCCAATCAATACGCATATGCTTTCTTTACAGGCGTCTTCGCCCCAGACTCCCTCTGACAAACTCAACTTTTCCCATATTTTTCTCCTTCTTTTCCGTCAACTTACACTTTTCCGATATATAAACGGACCCTTCCACCACTTTCTCAAACCATCAGTTAGTACACATGTTCGGTCTCTTTTACTTTTGTCGTGTGTGAGGTAACAGCTCATACAGTAAGGGGATGCTTTCACTTGAAAAACCTGTGCATTCCTGCACTCATTCAGCCAAGGGCGTCTGTTACCTCCAGATCTAAATGCCTCTCAGAGACTTTAGAGAGGACTTAGTAGTTAACACCGCACTGTTCACAGGTAAGGAACGAGACCTCGAAAACCCCCTTTCTTGATCAGTAATTCACCATCCCCAAAACGCCAGCATCGCTGCTTTTGCCCCGGGGTGGACTTACACACTGAGCTCAATCAGGGCAATTCTCGGGTCCCAACGTCCTTTAAATCCTGCTACTTAATGCTTTGCTCTTTTATTATGAGGTGTGTTTATGTTAGTGTTGTGCGTGTGTATATGTATTCACAAACAAGGAAAACACCAAAAACATACATACATATATATATCTTCTACTTCTGTTTCCTTTAAAACAAAAAACCACGCCACGCCAATCCATGCACGATCAAGGCGTAGCTCTCTCAGGACCCCGGGCGCAATTAAGGCCCACACCAATCCTGGATTATACGTGCATTTAATGCACCACTCAGCTCCAGAACCCCGGGCGAAATTAAGGCCCACACCGATCCTGAGCCTCAGAACTCCGGGCGCAATTAAGGCCCACACCAGTCCTGAATTACATGCATTTAATGCACCACTTGTTCCAGAACCCTGGGCGCAATTAAGGCCCACACCGATCCTGAGCCTCAGAACTCCGGGCGCAATTAAGGCCCACACCAGTCCTGAACTTCGCGGTAAAGGTCCAAAACCAGTTCAAAAACTCCACGCGCAATTAAGGCATACAACAGCTTCGAATGCCTGTACACAATACCGTGGACCGCCTGCCAGACCAAATTCTGGGCTTACAGCAAACCACCCATTACATACACCGGTGTCTTCCCCGGGTCAGAGGAATTCAGGAACTCACGTTTACTCCGTCATCTCGGGCGATTCTCGCACGGAGCAGAGACTTCCCAATCGGTCAGGGAGAGTCGGGACTTTTTTTAGTAATCTGAGCGCTGACCGTCTCTCCTGCCGATAGGAAGTTCTGCGCCTTCTGGAGCATCCGCCGACTACGCCAAATTTGTTGTAACAGAAAGAATAAGGTTCTGGATCCCGAGATGAAGTAAAACAGATGAGTTTATTGCATGCAAGGAACAATAAAGCCGAAGTCTTGTTTCCTGCAAGAAACAACAAAACCGAAGAATTGTTTGATGTGCCGGTACAAACTTTTAGGTTATATAGTCCTTGCTTGCTGCTTCAGACGTCATTCGGTGTTATGGTAAGGGGAGGGGGTCATGGTATTTGGCCAGTTAAAAGACCCTGGCCAAATGGTCAGTTTAAGATTACGCCCCAGGGGGTAGCTCACATCTGAAATCCTTATCAGTTAACCCCCTTTCCTGCCATAAACCCCTGTTGCTTAGAAGTCTAATTTTCAGGCAGAACTGACTTAAGTTATTAGCCCTTTTTACATCTTGTCTCTTTCTTCACCTTCATAAAACCTGATTGTGATTAATCAATGATCTGGTCTAAATGTTCTTTTATTCTGCTACCTAATATAATAGCAAAGTCATTTTACATCATTATTTAATGTTAATGTAATGTAAGTTATGGGCCTCTAGTTTTCTAATGGCATAATATCCTTATTGGGTTTGGGTATAAGTGATATTAGTCCTTCTTTCATTGAATGGGACAATTCTTTGGCTTCATTAAACACAAGTAGAAGAAATTCTGCTACCTGATCTTGAAAACATTTATCAAATTCACTGTTCAAACCTGAACATTACCAGGGAATTTATTGTCTCTGAGTTTATTAATACCAGTTTTGATCTCGGTTTTAATTATTTCTTTGTCACACACATTCTGTAAATTATCAACTATGTTTTTTGCATTTTTTTTAATAATGAAAAAAATCATCAATATTAGCCTCAGATTGTGCAGAGGTATATACATTTTGATAGAACTGAGTCACATACACATAAATTACTTTAACATTATGCGGAACATCCCCCTTAATGCGCAATGTGTTTCACAAATTCAGTTCTAAGTTTCTTTTTTTTATTTATTTGTGTATTCTTTTCTCCTTGTTCCATCCATTTTCCTCTTGACCTAATAAATGCTGCTTTAGCTTTATCTTCATATAATTTGTCCAATTCAAATTGTAACAGTAGCATCTTCTCCTTCTCTTGGTTACTGATATTTTGAGATTGGGTGATCTCAATCATTTCTTTAATGATTTTATCTTCTTTCATCTTTTAATATAGAGATAATTATTTTCCTCTTTTCATAGGCAATTCTCTAATTTTAAATTTCATTAGTTCCCAATTTTCCCAAATATTTTAGTTAATATGGCCTGTTCCTTACAACTCCAGAAAATCATTTTTTGCATCTTCAATGAATTTGATGTCCTGGAGAAGTTTTGTGTTAAGTTTCCAGTAACTCCTATTATATTTTCTTTCATGACACCCATTTAAATCAATTGATATAAATATAGCTTTGTGATCAGTAAGAATTGCGAGCTCAATACACACCTTAGTAGTCTGACTCTCCAAGACACTGGATATGAGCCATAAGTCAATTCTTGATTGTTTTGACACATCATATGTTATCTCCATATGTCAATCATATCTAGGCTCAAACAAAAGGTATTAAAATCATCACATTCTCCCCTAGGTATTTTTTGGAGGCCATCTATCTTAATATCTTAATATCATTTGGGACAGTATTAAAATCCCTCCCCCCAAGATTATTTTAGCCTCGGTCTCTTTTTCTAAAAGATTGTTTATTTCTTTCTCATAGTTTGAAATCAGTATTTTATTTTCATTAATATCTACTGCCATGCGTATCCATTGACCAGAATTATGGCAAGAATTTTCCCCTTGAATTTTCCTTTCAGAATTGCCACCCCAGCAGAATGGTTGCTACTATTTGACATCCAAAAGTCATTTCCCTATTGGTTTCACCAGAAATCAAGATCAGAATCACAAGCGTGTGTTTCTTGAGCAAAGTTAAAATCAGCTTCAAACCTTTTACAAACTTAAAAGACAGCTTTTCTTTTCACTATATTATGAGTTTGACATTGATGGAACAAATAGACAGAGACATAAACAAACTAGATTCCAAACAAATAATACTTTAAAGTAAGTTGTTAAATTTTCAGATGAGACTACGTAGGTTTCAGCGCCAATGAGAATAATACAAAATCTCCTAACTGTATTTAGGTTGTTGTCATGCTAACCGTCAACTCAGATTATGCCTCAAAAAATAAACTATTGATCTCAAACTTCTTTACCCTCAATATAAACTTTATCTCCTACAAAATAAGCTTTTTTTCCTTGCTTGCTTGCTGACTCTACCAACTAGCCACAACTGGTTCTGGGCAGCTTCATCAGATGGTGTCAAGTCTTCTCCAAACTTAATTTTTTGCTTCTCAAACTTTCACACTTTTTGCATTTTTTCCATAGTAAAACCCTTGTAAATCATCCTGTAAACTGGATGATGACAGTTCTCAGTCTGGTGTCTCCAGTCTGCTTTGTTCTACCCAGTCGGTATACAATGACTCTTGTTGCTTCCGTATTCATTTTTGACATCGGCAGGACCAGATTTGCTATTTTAATTATTTTTAGTTTGTTCAATTACTTTTTTCTTTTTTAGTATGGTCTCACTCTCCTGCTCCAGGACTTCATAAAGCTTCAGATTCCGTCATTTTTTAGATCTTTTGGCTTAATTTACTTTTAACTTAAGCTCTTTTATTGGCTTTTCATGTTCTTTATTTATTTGTTTAATTTCCTTAACTTCTTTTTCAGATCGACAAAAAATCTATTGATTTCTTTTAATGCTTCTATTTTGGCTGTTATTTCTTATCATCCCTTCTAGGCTGACTGCCAGTATTGTTACAATATTCTCTTGCATTTCCAGTAGTGTCAGTTCATTTTTCCCTTTTTTGGTGTGGGGAGCCGATTCTGGATCTTCAATGTGTAACGGTACTGGAGTCGTACTGTGTGGTTGTGAATAGGAGTTTATTGATGCAACTTTGTGACTATGCATGACGTTTATTTCTTTACTTTGTACATTCAATATTTTTTGGAGTATTAGTTGTATTCTTATTTCTACTGTACATGAAGAATTGGTGAGCTGTACCTTTTTTGCAGTTTGCCTCTCTTTCCTTTTCCAGGAGTTCATTCTGTGGCCAAATGCTTCATAAATGCCTTTTCCTAACACAATTCTTCTTTAACTCATCAATCATACAAATATTTATCTACTACATTGATTTATTGAGGGTTAATATACAAATTGGTTTATTAACTAAATAACATATGTGCATTAAACAAAAACTTATTTTTTTTATAATTTCGAAACTTGGACGGTACGCTTCAGGGACTCAGTCATAATACTGTAACGCATACGGCCGCCATTTCAGGTTGTTCGAGCCAGCTTACCAGCATGGTGACGTCATCGCCCTTCCCTGTGAATAGCAGGGACCGCAGCCGTCGGGCTGAGGGGGGATTTCAGGGGTTTAGCTCAACTGGCTGGGTCCCTGTTGAGTGACACCAGAGGCCCGGGTTCGAGTTCCCAGTGGTGGGGGGCTGACCTGAGGTGGCAGCGGCGAGGCATACCCACATGAACCCGAGAGCACTACAATATAATCAAAACAAAACACCAGTTGACTTTCCATGTAAATGCAAATTCCATGAAGTCATGCCTACAGATATACCGAAAAAAAATAGTGTACATGTCAATGAATTGCAGTGTGATGATATACTGAAAATATAGTATGATACCATACAGGTTTAAAGTCAATACAGTACAGTATGTATGAAATATTTTTCATAAGCAAAATTTAAAGTTAAATTGTTTATTTTTTAATCGCGTATCTAAGGAAATCTCAGTATAACTTTGTTCATGAACAAACAGTGGCATGTTACATTATTATACGTTTTTTTGTTAACAAGGCTCGCCAGCTAATGTGAATCGAAACCTGTCTTGCTAGCTTTTAAAGTCGTGCGAGGTGTAAACGACAATTCAAATAGAGAAAAAAGACCTGACTGACAAGCCGATACATACTCTTAGAGTTTGATTAATAGGGAATATAATACAAAAATATAGTACTAAAAAAGGTACTACCACTTTTAAAGGTGATATGTAAAATAAAGTTTTTTATTATTGTTATAGAGAAACATGATCAGATTTTCCCTGGTTCAGAAAAAAAGATCTAAAGTGCTACACATAACTTTCTTAATTCGATGAATTTAAAGCAGTGAACTACTGTAGGTGTCACATAACATTCAGAAATACAATCACGTATTTGACAAATAAAAACGATTACAATCTAATCCTTCCACGTTTGATCCCAAAATCCCAAGAAATATAAATCTTAACGGGTAGAAAGCTATGCTGAAAGTTTATTAAGATACTTAGAAGACAAAGATACTGTATCAACTTATGTTGCATTAGCCTGATTATGATTAAAAAACACATATAATTAAACACGCGTTTGCGATTTAAATCAGAACACGATTTAAATCAATATAAATGTTTATATTGTAATGCATACTGTCCAGCCTCCATTTCTCTATAAAAATTTACTCTGTTGCACACACACACACAATAGAAGCAGGAAGCAGAAGCAGGGACCGTTGTCAGAAGGGAAGAAGGTGACTATTCATTGTTATCAAAAATGACTTAGAATCGATCATGTTGCGATATTTTGAAATATAAAAGTCAATTGATTGTCCATAATATCGCTATTCTATTTTTTCGAAGAAATGTTTGTTAAAAGAAAAGTCCAGCACCAGCTGGATTCGAACACACAACCTGCAAGTTGTTAGTCAGGCACATAGACCAGTAGGCTACAAGACAACTTGCATGAACAGGGAGGCGAAACAGCCCTACACAGCCCTGTCGCAGTACACGAATATAATCATACCGTTATTAAATTCTTTAGATACGTGATTCCATATTATATTCCCTATTAATCAAATTCTAAAAGTATGCTTGTTGACTCCGGTATCACGTTAGCTAAAGACTTCGAAGCTTAAAATGTTTAGGGAGAAATGGAATACTGGTGTGTATTTTTTTCTTTAAAGTACCAAGACCAGCTATATACTGTATGTTTATGTTCCAAAATTAATATCGTTTATGGCCTTCACACCCGTTACAGTATGCTCCTATTCTTTTTATGCTCAGCTACTAAGATTTCCCTTCAGTGGTAAAATTCAATATCTACAACGGGCACAGTAAAGACGTTTACTGTACAGTAAGTCTTTCTACGACAGACCAACGGACCACGAGTGCCCCTGTCGGTCAACCAATCATGTACTGCGGTACCCCGCGTCATCTTGCGTCATGATACGCGACACCGCAGCCAATTACCTGCGGTACGTGTCTGTACCGCTCACTTTGAATGGCTGCATCTGTATAGGCTTTGAAATAAAAAAGATACTTTAAAAAATTAGAAATGGTTTAATTTCAATAAAAAATGATAGCTTCCTATACAAACCATTTTTAAAAGACATACAGTATTACACATCAATAACTATCACCTGTGACTTAGAAAACTCACAAACTAAAGTCAGCAGTACTACAAACCTGACCACAGTCAGCACTGACCTGGGACAATTAATTATAATTTTAATTGCTTACACTTATATAGTGCTTTTCTGGACACTCCATTCAAAGCGCTTTATGGGTAATGGGCACTCCCCTCCACCACCAGTGTGCAGCCTCACCTGGATGATGTGACGGCAGCCATAGTGCGCCAGAACGCTCACCACACACCAGCTATCAGTGGGGAGGAGAATGAAGTAATGAAGCCAATTCATAGATGGGGATTATTAGGAGGCCATGATTGGTAAGGGCCGATGGGAACTTTGGCCAGGATGCTTGGGTATATTAACTCATATTAACTTAACATTAATATTAACTCTATCATTTAGTTTAATAGTGGTTATGATTTCAGTGGGTAAAACCAGTGTTACAGAGAATAGAAATCCTATGAGTAAAATTTACAGTTACACTTTACACAGTAATGAGCAAACCTAAAATCTAAATATAAGTGCTAAATAATAAAGTTTTTGTCTAGTGGAAAATGTGAAACATGCACTATTATTTAATTCCATTGAGTGCTGAGGGGTTTCAGGATTTCAGCCATTGCTGTTGTGGGTTTGAGGCACTGGAGACATTCAACTTGTCTAGATCAAAGCTGTCTTCATATGTTGCACCTTTAAAATAAAAAAAAGTCAGTCACATGCAAAAATAGGTTTAAGCACTTAGCACACAATGCAGCCTTTATGAAAGCCATGCATTATTGAAATCAGTTTGATTAAGATCTACCAGTGAGCAATCTTAACTGTTAGATACATTTTTGCTGTAAATAATCTAATAAATGACATTCTAGAGAAATTATAAAACTAAAAGGGACTATGTGAAAAAAGTTTTTATAATGAAAAATAGTAAATAGTCTGGAATTGTTTTACTTAAATTCATGGCAGTTATCACAATGACAGTGCTTACTACAGTATTTCACTTTGATCTCACTCGGTCAAAACATCATTTCACCCAGCTTGTCTTCTATCAGTAAAATGAATGTCGTAACCATGGTCTAGCACATCTTACCATTCCTCAGAGCCTGCTTCACTCTTCTCCAGAACACATCACTCACGATGACAGACAAGAAGATGAACACTCCCACACCCGTACAGATCCGGATCAGGTTTTCCAAAGCAGAAGAAACTGAGACACAAGAACCAAACACTGGGGTTAGAGAGTTGTAGCTGGTATTTATCCTGACCATCTACAGGTTACTTTGTTACCTGACTTCTGTTAACAGTCTCAGTTATTAAGATTAAAATTCAAAAGAACATCTCCAAAAACAATTTTATTATTTTATTAGGTGAATAATTTTGAGTTTACTGACAGTTTATTCTTGTTTCAATCTAACATGTACATGTATGCAGTATTTTATGAAGAACATTTGTATTCAATATGAGTCTTTTAAAAGTATTTAAAAATGTACCATTTACAGTTGCAGCTACTCAGAACACGTATTAACACTCATTGCTGCATTAGAGGTATTAAATATGATGTGGCATACTTACAGTAGCTATGTTGTTTTCTGGTCAAAGACAATTAGTACTGTAGGTGGCACTTGTGGTGCATTAGATGCTAGTGAAATGATTGTTTTATTTACTCTGTTATCTTACTGTACATCTTTAAAATCACCTTCTTCATAAACATTTTCTGCATCAAAGTCTTTAACTTGTTCACTTACTGTTATTATTTTGGAAAACTTTTGAAGTGCTCGTTGTAACTATCAAAAGTTGATATACTTCATAAAAAGCTATAATGTTTTAAACTTTTCTATGAATAGTTGCTGTCATTATTGTTGTAAAAAAGTTGTAGTACATTTTGAAATCCAGTTACTAGGGAATTGGACTACATATTTATTAATAAATATGAATATTTGAATTAATATTTGTTAATAGGGATCATTAACAAATATTAATTCAAGGATCTAAATATAATATTTATATAATTTACATACAGTATCTGGAAGTGGTACTGTATTCCACTATCTGGAAACATATGCATCAATTCTTTTGACTCATCATTTTGATGTGTTCTTTTAAACTACATTTTGCTATTGTTACTGTTGTAATGGACAATAAAACACATATAAACCACTGAAACAAAAATGAACAAATGAGACTGGGCTTGGACCCCCTACAGAGTGAGAACTGCAAAAAAGTGTAGATTAAAGGAGCTGTATGTAATAGGGCCACTTCACTTCCTGGATGTTCTATTTCCTCGTTCTGAATCGCAGAAAAGGACAGCAATATGTCACTGCACATACCTGAAAATTTCTGGAGGATTTACAAGTTACTGTAAACATTTTACTTTTATTGTGGTGTTAAATGCATTCATCAACGCTGATTCTTTCTAACCCTGAAATATAAAAATAGCACTGCAGTTCCTCTTTAAAGGTGTGATTATCTTTAACCACCGATTAATAAAATAACACTGCTTAAGGTTACTTTCATTTTAGAACCTTACCTGACATGTGCAATACCAAAGAATTGCTGTAGTCAGAATAATAGACCACTCTTCCCCTTCTAGCTCGACACCAGTACTCTCCACTGTGGGACAGAGCAGCAGAGATGATGGCGTAACTAGACCAATTAGTCCTGCTACTGTCAGTGTCACTGTTGGCCAGGGTTGCTCCCTGTGTGTCTTTATACCAGAGATACTTCCAACCAACAGAATCTCCCCCAACTCCACAGTTCAGGGTGACTCTGTCTCCTGTGTATATCTGTCCTCTTGTGGGGAACACAGTCAGAACAGGCTTTGGCCATATTCCTTACAGAAGAGAAATAAATAAGATCAGACTTTGTACAATCAATACCTATATGCAAAAACAAATTCACATCTTCTAGCATAATCCTCTAAGGTACTTTATTGCACTTATACAGGAATATTATTACTGTATATTCAAAGTTTCAAAGTGTGATTAATCAATTTTTAAAAAGAAACCCTATATTTGTGTCTCACTAGGTTAAAATAATCCATAACAATAGTTAAATTGTAGTTTTATTGAACACTGTAATTAGATACAAGATCCATTATATAGATCATATCTTCAGTATATACTGTACTGTTTAATTTTCAGGACAAATGAAATACTTACCAGATACCTTCAGTATAATAGGATTGCTGACATTAGAATCAAATAGTTTATTATGGGCATTTTCTCCTCTGCAGGTATATTCTCCATTATGAAACTGAGCAGCAGAGATGATTGTGTATGTGTTTAAATTTCTGCTACTGGAGTTAGCTTTCACTGCTGGACGCTCCTGTCCATCCTTGTACCATTTATAGTTCCACCAAGCAGAGTCCATCTCAATCTCACACCTCAGAGTCACACTTTCTGTGGTGAATATCTCTGTCCATCCAGACTCCAAGGTCAGTACAGCCTGTGGTTGAGCTGCATAATAGACAAGTTTGAATAGGGGGTAGAATTAATAATATGAGGTATGCTAATAGTATGAATCTAAGAATTAATATGGGGGAAAAATAAATAAAGCAGTTGTATGCTAAAATTATGTTTACTAAAAAAGATACTAAAATGATCAATCATTTTACTATTTCAATCTCTTATCTCCTATGATTTCTAATTTCAGAGAATCACTGTGATCAAAAATAGAATACACTTCCCCTTCTAGCTCGACACCAGTACTCTCCACTGTGGGACAGAGCAGCAGAGCTAATGGTGTAACTGGACCCATCAGTCCTACTGCTGTCAGTGTTGAGCAGGACTTCTCCCTGTGTGTCTTTATACCAGAGATACTTCCAACCAACAGATCCACCCCCAACTCCACAGCTCAGGGTGACACTGTCTCCTGTGTATATCTGTCCTCTTGTGGGGAACACAGTCAGAGCAGGCTTTGGCCATTTTCCTGATGAAAGAGTGTTGTAGATGTTCAGGCCTTGTCAGTGCCACCAAAAGCCTATGTGCAAAATCAATTTCACAGCTTGTGGCATAAGCCTCTGAGATTCTAAATTGTACATCTACTACATAATTATTTCATGAATGCAGGAATATTATTACATTCTAAGTAGGAGTGATCCAATTGATAACTAAAACTTGTGCCTGGGTCTCAAATAGTTAAAAATTGACCTTTATTTATAACATTAAATCACATTTTTTTCTACAGTAACAATCAATTATTTGAATAATCTCCTCAGTACCAATATATATGTTTGATTTTCAAAATAATACAAATACTTACCAGATACCTTCAGTTTAACAGGATTGCTGATGTTAGAATAAAATAGTTTATTATGGTCACTTTCCCCTCTGCAGGTATATTCTCCATTATGTAACTGAGCAGCAGAGAGGATTGTGTATGTGTCTCCATTTCTCCTACTGGAGTCTACTGGCAGTTCCTGTCCATTTCTGTACCATTTATAGCTCCACCCAGCAGAGCCCATCTCAATCTCACACCTCAGAGTCACACTTTCTGTAGTGAATATCTCTGTCCATCCAGACTCCAGGGTTAGTGCTGCCTGTGGTCGAGCTGTACATAAAACAAGATTGAAGAGAGGGTAGAAAAGACCATGAAAATAAGAAGTATAATCTAGAATTGAACAAATTATATTTAATTCAGTTTCTTACCTATTATTTCTATTTGCAGAGAATCACTGTGATCAGTATAATAGACCACACTTCCCCTTCTAGCTCGACACCAATACTCTCCACTGTGGGACAGAGCAGCAGAGCTGATGGTGTAACTAGACCCATCAGTCCTGCTACTGTCAGTGTTGAGCAGGGCTGCTTCCTGTATGTCTTTATACCAGAGATACTTCCAATCAACAGAATCTCCCCCAACTCCACAGCTCAGGGTGACTCTGTCTCCTGTGTATATCTCTCCACTGGAAGGGTTCTGGGTCAGGATGGGTCTTGGCCATGTTCCTTAAATGAAAAATGTGTTAAGTGGTGAAATAAGTAGTATTTTTCCTACAATATTTTGGGAATTTATAAACCTGCAACTACTTGATAAAACTTAGGTTTAGTGTTTTGACATGTAGAAGAGAAATTGAGTTTTAAACAAAAGATGAAAGTCAAAATCTGATCTTATTTCACCAATTTCCATTGCTGAAGGAATCCTCTGACAATTGTTCCACCGCCAGAATCCAACTTCAGTTATGCCTTTTCTCCAAGTGCTTTTTTTTCTAAGCAAACCTCTCCAGTCCACTCTGAAAACAATCCATTTGCCCAAGTTGTCATTAACACTTTCCTGCTGACTCCAGTTATTCATGCTGCTCTAATATAAAGTTACTGTGCCCCTATGATCATCTTGCACCCAGTCCTCTATCTATTTGTTGTATCTATCATCGATTCTTTATTTATTTCTCTTGCTGTCCTCTAAGCTTGCTGTCTCTTTCTCTCAAAGTGCTCACTGCTCATTTCTCATTTCACTGCTAATGAGATAGAAGATTACAATAATAATAAACCTGATATCATAGGTTAGATTGAATGTACAGTAGACTCATCTGCAAAAGATAGTGAAGGAGTATGGAGTCAGTTTATGTGAGTTTGAAGAACCAACTATTCAATGTAAAGCCAACTAAATATGTTTGGTCACAACATTTGTTCTTTTTCTTTTGCTGAAAAAATAGTCTGGTCCTTTTCTTATCTCCAATTTAATGAATCTCAAATCTTCATGAATTTCAGGGGCTGTTCTCTGTCCCTTCCTCTTTCTCTTCTCCACTTGCTCCCTTGCTTGGTCCTTTGCTACTACCACAGCTGCACTGGTCTGTGTTACCTCAAATGTACAGCTAAAGGTTAACTTTCATCTCTTTCACATTTCTTATTATCTCTTTTCATTGTCCTTCCTGGCAACTGACATTCACTTAACCTCCTCCGTGAGCCAAGCACAGTGTCCATCTGCCTCAGATCTGCGCTTTCCATTTTCAGCTATCTCTTCCCCAGGTGCCCACACTACAGTGTAGCCCAGGCAGTGGTGATAACCAGTTCCCTTTCCTTCTTTCCACCCTGCAAGTGTTCGTGCCTGACCTTCTCCCCTTCCTCAGTCCCTTGCAGTCTGTGTGTCAAAATGTCTGGTGTTGCTTGCTATCAGCACAGTCCTACTGTCCTACTGTATGTCAACCTACTCCTGAAGTTCTAATTATAAATTTTATTCATAAATATCAATTTCAGCATGGTCACTGTCTTCTCATCTATGATTCTGTGAATGAAAACGTGAATTACGGTTTTCATTTGATACCCTTCTTCCCCCTGGCTCAAAGAGTGTTCTCCAGAATAGCTGTCCAAAATGTTCTCTCTCTACTCAGTTTTAAAAATACTACTGAAGTGTCCCTTGAACCATCATTTCCCTGTTATGTGTTTGCTTTGATAACCTTCATTCAAATTTATCTATAGTTTTCTGATCTTAAGAATTTTGCAATTCAAAACAATTCAAGCCATGCCTATGCTCTGTGTTAATGAGTTTGAATGAACTACTGAACAGGTGATTGGACTAAAAAAAAGCAATCATGTTTAATCCAATTTGAAATTCCACAGGAGATAGATCTCTTTTAACTTTTCATTTAGTCTTTTTGTGTATTTAAGACAGAATTAAGATTTTATGTTGCATGTGAATTCTGGGTGAAGATTTGTCACATCACAAACAGCATATTAAAGCCTAAGAAATTCTTCATAGAAGAATAGGAAGCATTATTCCTGGTCTTTGCGGTTTGTAAAAAAAAAGGCAGGATAAAGGGAGGACTAAAGAAAATTGAGAAGAAATGTAATTTAATTATTAAATCCGTGGAGGGTACAGATAAGGCAGCCTTGTGAACTCCTATAGTCTCAGTAGCAAAACATGGATATACAGTAGTGTCACACTTGGAAGCTGAAATGGAATTTATTTAAGATGAGAAATAGGAAACAAATTTTACTGAAACAGTTGTGGATGCCAAGAACAAGCTTCCCATTCAGGTGGTTGATGCCCAATATCTGACCCCCTGAACACTGTTTTATGTTCATTTTCCACTACTTCCTTCCACTACTAAGGGCAGAAAGATGTTTTCTTTATTACAATTTTATATGTTCTTTAAGGTAGAACTGCATTGTTTTGATTACATTTGAAGGTGGAGTGAATTGTAAATGCATCAGCATGATGTAAGAAATCCAGGTGTATGTGGACATGGTAATTGTTATGTAATATTTTTTTCTTGAATTATCCATTGTAATTTACATATACAACAGATATAAAATTGAAGGTATCGATCATGTTTTTCTTTGCTTTTGTTTTTTTTTCATATATACATTTATGGACAGCTCAAATACTAAAGCACTGACAGATGTTAAACTTAACATAGTTATTTCATCAGATGGTACATTAAGTACTCATGTAAGTTACTAACCTGAAACACTCAAAATAAGAAAACCAGGATGTGTTTGAATTATTGGGTTGTTTCCCCGTTCAGCTTGACACCAGTACTGTCCACTATCAGACACTGTTGCAGGACTGAGGGTGTAATTTTTCTGATCTTCAGCACTGGATCTAAAGAGGCTCTCTAGGCTCCCCTTGGTGTTTCTAGCCCAGGAATATTTCCAGCCACCTGATGCCGCCTTCACCACACAGCTGAGGGTGACTCTCTCTCCTGAGAAAACCACTGAATCCGGGGGGTCTATGGTCACTACAGCAGGTGTCTGGCCCTCTGAAACAGATCAGAAATGTATAATTTGCTAAACATACACCATGCACCTCTAACACAAATGATTCAGTAAAACATTTAAACAGATATGAAAATAACTAACCAATTACTGTCAGCGTGAGAAAGTCACTGTCACTCTGATCAGTACCTCTCTCAGCTTGACACCAATATTGTCCACTGTCAAACACTGACACAGCTCTTAGGATGTACTGGGAACCATATTTTCCACTGGAGCTCCTGAGTGTCACCATTCTCCCCTGCTTCTCTAGGGCCCAGTAATATTTCCAGTCACCAGATCCTCTAACCTCACAGTTGAGGGTGACTGTCTCTCCTACAAACACCTCTGTCCATGGAGGGTCTGCAGTTACCACAGCTTGAGGCCTGGACCCTGGAATACAGACAGTGGTTAGGGTGAAGCAACAGACTGGTGTTCAAACTTGAAGAGTGCCTAGTAACCAACTTGTTGTTTTACAACCAACTGTTGTAATTTCACAAATTCATACTTTTGTTATGATGAATTAATAATCCATCAATTAACTTACAGAATGCTACATTTTCCTGGTAAGATTTGAGGAAACTCACAGTCTATCCTGGAAGCATAGACCACAAGGCAGTACCACACCATAAATGGGTTGCCAGTGGCATACATACAGTAAAGTGAAAAAATAAGGAAACTCCCATAAGATTTATGGTTTAACATATTAAGACCAGTCCTACTACTAAACAAAAACTAACCTCATTTGATAAATAGCACACAAAACGTCTATTGTGTCATTATTTATAAAAAACATCAGCCTGCATTCAATATCTTTGTATGAAGTGCACCATAAATTCTACCATCTTATCTTCTTAAATATGTAGGTAGATAGAATCAGGAGCACCAAAACATGAACAAATGATGCGTTGATCATCAAGAAGTGATCCCACCTGTGTATAAAATCAGAAACTTTGGAAATTTGGTCTTAAGCGTTCGGTTTTGTGGTAACACATCATCCCCTGATAAAAATAAATCTATGACAGTCTTAGAGAAAGAATTGGTGTTGCTTGTCAGTCTGGGAAAGGTTACAAAACCAGTAAAAACCAGTTTCATAGTCCATCATTCCATGGTAAGAAAGATAATCTACAAATGGAGAAAATTCAAGACTGTGCCTAACCTACCCAGGAATGGCTTTCCTACCAAACTATCTCCAAGATCAAAATCTCCAAGATGTTCCTAGAATTCTTCAAGAACCCCAATGTTGCATTCAGGGTTCTCTTGCTATGATAAATGTCAGTCCACCAGATTGAAAAAAATTGATTAAGAATGATTTTCATGGAAGGATAGCCAGGAGGAAACCCCTGCTTTCAAATAAAAATATACACTTAAAGTACTTTTGCAAAAGTTTTAGGATAATTTTGGTTTCGGATGTCTTTCTGCAATAGGATTTCTGAACCCCTCTTTGAGAATGCAGACGGAAATTATCCTGAATTCACAACAGTATTCCACTTTCTTCATAAGTATTTTATGCAGCAAAGTTTTTAACTTAGTCACTTACAATGGTTATTTTGGAAAGGTTCTGACATGCTCGTTATGACTATATTAAGGTTATATACTTTATAAAAAGTTATAATGTTTTAACCTTTTCTATGAGTACTTGCTGTCATTATTGCAGTAAAAACTGTGTTACTAAAAGTCGCTAAGTACTCTCGCCATATACTGTTACATTTTCTGATTGTTACAGTAAATTGATGCCAGTTTTTTATTTCTGTCTGGTTTTACACATTTGACATAAAAATATAGAAAGCACAGAGTATCAAAACACCTAGAAATCAAAGACAATACAAAACTCTGGCTTAGCAGTATGTGACTAAAATATATTGTATGTCTCTTTTCCTTGTTATTTAATTATTGCTGTAGGATGATTCCTGAATGCCATAGCTGTACATTGCAAACTGTTCTGCTGCTGAGCTTTTCTCTTACTTGTCTGCTGGCAGGAGAAGAATAGTCCTTTCAGAACTGAAAGAAGAAAAAAAAATACAGTGAGAGTGTGTATGTCTGTGTGTGCCCTGCAATTGCTTGATGTCCCATTCAAGGTATATCCTGCATTGTGCCCATTGCTTGTCATAATAAACTCCAGTTCCCTATCAACCCTGAATTAGAATTGGTTAGAAAATGGATGGGGACTTCCCACCACCACCATCAATGTGCAGCATAGTGCACCAGTACATTCACCACACACCAGCTATCTGTGTGGAGGGGAGGAGCACAGAGTGGTGAAGCCAATTCATAGATGGAGATTAATAGGAGGCCATGACTGGTAAAGGCCAGTGGGAAATGTGGCCAGGATACCCCTACTCTTTTCGAGAAATGCCTTGGGATTTTAAATGACCACAGAGAGTCAGGACCTCAGTTGTATGTTTCATCCTGATGCACCCTTTTACAGTAAAGTGTCCCAATCACTATATTGGAGCATTAGGACCCACACAGACCGCAGGGCGGGTGCCCCCTGCTGGCCCCACAAACACCTCTTCCAGCAGCAACCTTAGTTTTTCCCAGGAGGTCTCCCATCCAGGTATTGACCCAGCTCACACCTGCTTATCTTTAATGTGTTGCCAGTTGTGAGTTGCAGGGTTATATGGCTGCTGGCTGTAATCATCAATGGGTTAACCACTTTACTATAGCTTGTGTTATATCTTTCACTGACTTCAAGTGTCATTTTTTTTTCAGCTGACGAGAACCAGGTGACCATAGTACACAGTATATTCTATTATTTAAATTTTCCCTCACAATCATAATTATTTCTCGGTAGAAACGGCAAATTATAGCATATTAAATTTAAAATGTTTACGTCACTGCAGATAATATTAAAGAGGAAGAACAGAGAGTTAATCTAATATTTAAATAAAAAATCATATTTTAGGGAAATTTCCATACACTGAGATTTTGTAATTTACTGTATATCCTTATTAGTCTGATATAGAGACAAATTTACTTTGTGTAACTTGTCCAGCTGAGTTAATGGCATCTGAAGGAGTGGCACGAAAAGAGTTGATCAATAAAGCCAGCTTTTGTTAGCACTTTGTGAATGTGTAGACCCACTTGCCAATTTTCACCAATGCACAGGGGACTGGATAAGATGGTTGATTGGGATAAGGAAAATGAATTATAGGAATAAATAAAATAAATAAAGACTTGTAAGGGTTAATAGTGGAATCAAGCTTGAAGTAATAAAAAATAATGCTTTGACCTATTCTATTCTGCTTCTTTTGAGGTAGAAAGTGATTTTATTGTGAGAACCAATGGAAAAATCCAATAAGGGATGAAAATGACGGTGGAAGGGTTGGCTAGCACCAGTGAATTCTACCCAGAGAAAACAATCCAAAGAAGCCCACAAGAAATAGTGCTTTGAGGGTCAAGGTGACAACAGGAGACGAGATGTCATTTTGGAGTAGGGAATTAAGACAGGTTAAGATTTCACCTTTAATTGGAAGGTGATTAGATGTTAGTGAAAATAATCCAAAGTAAGATAATCTTAGTGGGTCAGACATGGGAAAGGAAATATTGAAGTTACGGAAAAAGTCTTGAAATTAATAATTATTAATTAGTTTCTATTGAGAAAAAAACAAATGTTGCTTACAAATGTTCAATATATTTCAAACGTATACTGTAGACTATGGTTCTCATGCTGCGTCCCGCCACATGAAAGTGCAGCCCCCGACATCCGACCCCTTAATAAATTACATTTGTTTGCAGTCGATTCCTTTGATAAAAAAATAATAAAAAATAAAAAATAGGTAGAACTTGCGGCCCCACTAAGAGTGTGTTCTAGTCACGTCCTGTAAAACCAATTCTGAATAGACTTGCTGGTGATCAGATTAATTTTCATTAATCATTAATTTAATTAAAGTGTTGCGCGTCACTAGGACACACTTTCATATTGCCTTCACTTTCAAGCCCATCATATGTCTGAGTGCAAAGATTAGCCCGCTCACAGCAGGGTTGCCTAGCCTAGTAGCCTGCTAGTATGTATGAAAAAAGAAAGAAAGATGGATAAGTTTGTTGTAAGGGGTGAAAAACTACATGGACCAGAGGAAGAAGATGTCAATGCAACAGAAAAAAAGAGTCAGAGCATCAGCGATGAGGGGAGGAAAATACTGGAATAACGGAGGAAGTTATAAAAAAAAAAATCAGTAACAGAGCCACACCGGTATTATATGTGTATAGAACTGTTTAGTTCGCAAAAAAAAGAGAAAATTGTCATGTAGTGGAAGTTTGTGTTTTATTTTATTTGTATGAGAGAGAGGTTAAAGAGAAAAACGTTTTGGTTTTAATAAAATGGTTGTAGTAAAATTATTGGTGCTTGCAAAGCGTACAATGTAAAAAGACATTTTGACACTACTCACAAGAATTTTGACAAGCAATACCCACCTGATTCAAGTGACAGGTCTCTCAAGATAAGTAATCTAGAAAGAACTGCTATTGCCGAGCAGAAAATCATACGAGCTACTTTAAAAGCGTCCCAGGCGTTTATGCTAGGCACGTTCAAAATTTCATGGCTACTCGCTAAACATTGCAAACCATTCAGTGATGGTGATATATATAGAGAGAGAGGTTGGAAAAGTTATGGTGCAGTACACAAGGTAGCTTGAGAAACAGGACGTTTCGGATGGGAGTCATTCATCAGCTGTGCAACTTTGCTTATACAGGTACATATACATATATGTACACATGGTTAATAGGTATTATAATATTATATATTATTATTAATATTATATATTATAGAATAATATTATAATAGCTATTATGCATGAAGATAAGGTAGGCCTAGTAGTGATTAATATATTCGGCCCACGAGACTTACTTTTAGCCACAGTTGCGGCCCAGCTGATAAGATTGAGAACCACTGCTGTAGACAGACCTCAGTTCACTTTCTGTATTTGTTGATTTCTTTATGAATGACAAGTTTGAAACTACTGCTTGTGCCCACAGATAGAAGTAAAATTCTGCATGGAAACAGTAATCATCTGAAACACAATTAAGAAAATATCATATGGTCAATTTACAGTATATGAATTAAAACAATATCGAATCATGAATTTGATTACAGATTTTATTATAAAAAACAGTCAAAAAGCATATAGTGGAATACAATTTATTCTGGCAAATATTCTGTTACAGGACACAAAACAATAACACAAAAACTCACAACTGGGGGGCAGGGGGAGGGGGCAGGGGGCACTCAGCCTACAGTCCATGTGGGTCCTAATGCCCCAGTATAGTGACTGGGGCACTATACTGTAAACAGGCGCCGTATTTCGGATAAAATCAAGGTCCTGACTCTCTGTGGTCATTAAAAATCCCAGGACGTTTCTCGAAAAGAGTAGGGGTGTAACCCCAGCGTCCTGGCCGAATTTCCCATTGGCCCTTACCAATCATGGCCTCCTAATAATCCCTATCTATGAATTGGCTTCATTACTCTGCTCTCCTCCCCACTGATAGCTGATGTGTGGTGAGTGTTCTGGCGCACTATGGCTGACATCGCATCATCCAGGTGGATGCTGCACATTGGTGGTGGTGGTGGAGGGGAGTCCCCATTACCTGTAAAGCTCTTTAAGTGGAGTGTCCAGAAAACCGCTTTATAAATGTAAGCAATTATTATTATTATTATTATTATTATTACTATTTTTATTATTATAAAAAAGAAAAGGTACATTATATAATTAAATTAGCATAAAAATAATTAAATTAGACTCTATGAGCTATTTAATTATAATTAAATTGTATTACGAATATTATTTAGAAACATTGGAACATTTTGGAATGTGATCTACAATAAGACATTTTGTTAAGGCCTAATAAGATTTTGTTTCACTTAAGATATAAGTTCAAAAGACACACTACTTCTGCCAAAATGGTAATTAATGCAATGTATCAACGAATAAATATTGATTTTCACCCGTATTTATGTCAAAAGTTTCATGAAAATGTTAGCAATTGTAAATCAATATCCTTGTTGGCTGTCTTATAATGGACAAACTAAAAAGCATGGATAGGAGAATAAGGCAGCAATTCCCAATAATAACATGGATTATGTAATATACTGTAGGTAGCCATTATAAAACACAGAATTGTGGTTTATCTATCATAATAATATTCAATTCAATATGAGGTGGCCACGTTATCAATCAGATTGAATTGTGAGTTGTGGAAGAATGGAAATAGTTGCACATCCATGAAGGCCAGAATTACCATCTTCTTTCAGGAAATGGCAGAATAAGAATCTTAGATCAATTAGCAACTACTAAATGAGCTTTATGGCCCAGTTGGCCTCCATATCTTTGCAACTATTGTTATTATTTTATATTTAGATGAGACTCAGTTTAAATATACTTTAGAAGCCATTAAGATTTATGGATGAAAACTTTGGTCCATGTAAATGATGAAATGTAATGTACAGTAATCATTATGAGGACGTATTGCTTTTCACTATGATTGCTATTAAAATCTTACTTCTGTATTTATTATAATGTGTGATTCATATTGATATTGTGTATGTTGTACAGCTCAGTTCAAGATTTTTAAAATTTGTTTCTGTGTTTTGGTATTTCTTCAATAATGACAGAAATTTATAGTCGTGCACACTAAGAAACTCAATAAACACATTTTGTTTCTTTGTTATTTCAAAATGACTTTTAAAGAAATAAAATGACTTTACATAGACTTTTTAGAGTATATGAATGGGAAGGAACAGTAAATTTGCCTGGAGAGGTATGTTGGTCCACATAGATATTTTACTTTCCTTTGATTACCGCATTTTAAGGACTTCAATAATATTAAACATAAGTTACAGTAATAATATTAATAAAACAGTGGAAAACAACAAGTATTTTGACTGAAACATTTAGAATAAAATAAAAATAGTGTTAATAAAATTCTATTTGGGAGATAAAACATCTGGAGTACTTACATATTGCCATGAAGATTTCATACCGTTGCATTGTGTTTTTCAAGATCTACAAGAGTGACCACTGAAATTCAGAGAAGCTCACTGTATTTCCTTAGATGACAGCTGAAGACTTCATTTGAGCTACAGTAAACAAAAAAGTGCTGACGACACTATTGTGGGTATGTGTGGAGTTCGTGCACCATATAACCACTCTTACTAGGCACTACACACTGCAATTCAAGCTCTGATGCAGACAGGTGATATTGATGATATTGTTCATTTTCTGAGCTCTGTAGGATTACATGAAGTCACAGAGTAGTTTGGCTACACTAATTGATTTCCTACGGGAAAGGCCATTTCCAGAGAACATACAGTATAGTGCATTTTTTCTGTAATGCTCTACACCCATACATTTACAATCAGTACTTTTGTGTGGGTGCTGTACCCCCATGATGGTTGAGGGGGACAGTCTCACTGAAAAAAATGCCTCTTTGTCCTACCGGAGGAAACCTCCCAAAAATTGAATTTTCAAATATTATAATAGAATAATTGTGATTTCAAATAAAAATTGGAAAATATGAGGAGATAAAGATTCAACACAAGAAAAACCTGATTTGGGGTTTACCTGTTGTTTAACAAATAAAAAACATGATATCAAGTACTGTATGTTCCAATGGCAATTCACTAATCACGATTCACAGTTCGTCATCTTCAGGGTTTTATCTTTTGGTCTACAAGGAATTTGAGGCAAGTACAGTAAACGTACAACTGTTGTTTCCTCTCAACTTACTATATTTAGGAATTTAAATTCCTTATTCTCCTGTGTGGAAGATACCACTTAGTGTGGCATAGTGAGGCTGTAGTGCTATTGTAACAACCCGTAAAGTGTCATATGAATAATGTAAATACTTAACATTCACTATAAATCAGAATGTGTCAGAGTGTCTTGACAATAGACATGTTGAACACTCCAGGTATGTGATGAAATTTTCAGAATGCATTTCCCATTCATTATGAAATTTTTGGGGTGGCTACCTAAAAATAAACTGCAGCAAGAAGTGTGCAAGATCTAGTAATATATATATATATTTATAGATCTAGTAAAAGATCTAGTAATATATATATATATATCTCTTGGCCATGACTTGAACAGGGAGACGCCTTGTTTTATTTTTATGTAAAATCTTCAAGGGCATGTACCAATTCATCACAAAATTTAGATCATCTTTCTCAGTTACCATAAATGTCATGTTTAGTATATCAGGTGGGTAGCTGCGTCAGCATGCGTAGGCTGCAAAGGAACAAGTAATAGGTTTATTCCATGCTGAAAAAAAAGAAGAAAGAGAACACAACGTTTCGGCCGTGGAGCCTTCTTCAGGTGACACCTGAAGTATATGTTCAGTTGGGTAGCTGCATCAGCATGCATAGGCTGCAAAGGAACAAGTAGTAGGTTTATTCCATGCCGAAAAGAGAAGAAAGAAAACACAACCTAGACCTAGTTCCCTCGGGGCATTCTCAAGCTCATTGGACTTCACATGTTGCCAGGAAGCCACAGATTAGATAGACCCTCTTCCTATATCTTTCCATACACAGCTGGGCTCCCATCGGACATACCCCAACTCTCTGGTCTTAACTAACTTACCCACACAGAGTCTCTCTACTCACTTTTAATCAGCTCACCATGCTTTCATTCACTTTGGCATGAGAGAAAGACGAGTGGCCCTGCAGTTTTCAGACAGCTCAATCTGTGCAAGCAGTTTTTAAACAAGTTTAGAACTCCATAACTAAAATCCAATTGTTATACTGTAGGGTCCGAACTTCATGGTACTCTAGGTGTAAGGGGTAGATAGATAACATCTGAGTCATAGTATGGTAATGCCGAATTTCCAGTTCTTTCATTTGCTGCAGTACAGCATGAGACTGGAAGCTTTCAGTCAGGATTGAAGGGAGGAACAGTTGGTAAGTCATATTTTATGTTTAAATAAACCGATAATGAAGGGACTAAGACTAACCACACTCTCCTCTTCTTTATTACAGTTACTGCGATCCCTTGTTTGTATTCACACACAGGCACAGGCATGTGTATGGCAGGCTAAGGTATTAACTATTTTAAGAGATGTGTATGCTATTGAGCATGCACCAGAGAATATGCACATCATACTGCCCCCTTTAGCCACAATGGATCTCCACAATACACAGTGATAGGAGCTTCATATTGTTTTCTCTGACAATAACATTCCACATATAGTGCCTACCAGATTATATATACCCCCCCCCCAAAAAAAAAAGGAATTAAAACAACATATACAAGATTGGGCTACAGATTGGATACTGTGCCTTTTTTAAAAAAAAAGGCAATGTTAAACCATAATCATAATATCACTGTACAGAGAAAAAATAACATTTGTCATAAATGTATCCTACAAAACAAATGTTACATTTATTCACATCTGTTTTATTCATCAGTATTTATTTTAATAAATTAACAAAAAAACTAATGTACAATAACTGTTCTTTGGAAATACAATGGAATCCCCCCAAATGATGAGGACTCAAGGTTTACTGTTTCCTGCAATCTGCAATACACAGTGACATCTTCTGGATATACTTGCATATATCCATACAGTATCTGTAGGTTTGTTGAAAATGTTCCTTCAGAGTCTTCTGAATACGATACACAAATAGATCACTCTCAAACTTGCCAAACATTATTTCAATGACAAGTTTAAAAATATCTCATGGTTAGATTAATTGAAATTTTAAATTTCCAGACTTGGTCATTGGGCTTATGTTTGGCAAAAAAATGATTAAACTCATGTTAATAAAACAGTCCTGTCCACTGTGTAATATTGTCTAAATTATCTTTAAAATTGTTTTGCAAAATAGATGCACATTTTTAATTCTAAAAGATAACATATTGCCAAAACATCTGGTTCTTTCTACCAAAAAGCTTTAACTTGGCCAAGAATGGACACTCCAGCTTGATAATTATCCAAAATATATGCCCAAATCGTTGTGGAATGTTTAGCTGTACACAAAAAAATTACTATTGACACTACAACACAAAATAACATGATAGAAACCAAATGGTGTGGAGGAGTAATTCTATATAGAAGAAAGGTAGTACATTTCTCTTCTGAAGTACAGTACCAGCTCCTCATAACACACTTCAAAAAGAGTCTATTCAAAGTAATGCCAGAGGAGTTATAGACTACTAACTACTGTATATTCACGAGGAATGACGGCAGCCGAAAGCTTGGGAGATATTAGAATCGTTTATTGAGATGTGGAGATTTGGCGTAACCCGCTTGGCTGAGGGCCAACCTCCCGGCCGTTGGACGGGGAGGATAGGACCCCCATGCGACCAATGGGGTAGCTGCAAAGGTGGAGAGGGGGTGGAGGAGGGATGCAGAAAACGAACGAGGAAGAGGAGAGGGTGACGTTTGATATATATGGAGACCGGTTGCTTACGTCAGGATTAGTGAGAATTACAGTAGCTGTGTCGAATGAGCTCGGCTGCTTTCATTCCTCCCGAACTTTCATTAAAAACTCAATTTCACGAGGAATCCATTTAAGGCGGTGGAGAAATTTCATGATAGATCGAGATGAAGATCTTCCTTTGTTGATTATATGGACTACCGCATAGTTGTCCGAATGGATAAGGACGGATTTTTGTTTCCAATTGTGGCCCCAAAGAGAAGCGGCAACGACAATTGGAAATATTTCGAACAAGGCTGATGACTGGTCAGCGAGAGGGATTGAAGAGAATTCAGGAGGCCAAGGGGCCACAAACCATTGGCCTTTATAATAGCCTCCGAAACTGACTGAGGGGGCTGCGTCTGTGAAAAGCTGGATATCCTCGGCGTCGGAGAGGAGGTCATCATAGAAGAGAGAAATGCCATTCCAGTTGGCCAAGAAAAGCTGTCAAAGCCTGAGCTCGGATTTGCAGTCAGCTGAAAGGCTCACGTGGTGGTAAGAAGAGGACACGGAAGAGGCGAGGTCGAGAAGGTAGGAGATAAACGACCGTCCTTGAGAAATGATACGCATGGCGTAATTGAGGTGGCCGAGCAGAGAGAGAAGTTCCCTCTTTGTTCAAGATTTGGCGGAAGAATAGGTAGAGATATATGTCTGGATCCTGTCGATCTTGTCGCGAGGCAGGGAGGCGGAGAAATTGATGGAATTGAGGGTGATCCCAAGGAATTGGATTATATGAGAGGGACTGGTTGTTTTGTCTGTGACGAGAGGTACCCCTAGGTTCCCAAAAACGGAAATAAGTGTGGAAGAGGCTCTTGCAGGTGGGGCGTGAGGATAATCTATGGTAAGGAAATGGTCGAGAAGGTGGACGAGAAAAGGAAGCCTATAGTTATTCAAGAGGATCCAGCAGAGAGCTTCGGCTAAGGTATCGAAAATTTTTGGGCTACTCCTACATCCGAAAGTAAGGCGGACGGCGAAGAAGAACTTGTTCCGCCAATGAATTCCGAAGAGGTGCCAGAAGTCTGGGTCAAGAGGCACTGGAGATGTCCGCCTTAGCGAGCCAGGCGCCCGGACCTGCGATTTTGATGAGAGAAATGGCATGGTCGATTGTGGCATAGTGGAGGGAGAAGTCTGAACTGGGAATAAGGCTATTGAGACTTGGCACGCGGGACTTATGGGGGGCTGACAAGTCGATTATAAGGCGTTTTTTACCGGAATACTTACGGACCGCTATACCGATGGGATTAATGCGGTATGCAGGGAATGGGGGAGAGTCAAGTGGGCCGATCATGAAACCGTTCTCGACTTCAGATGCTAACAAGGAATCAACGGACTGAGGATCGGCGGTGGCAGATTGCAAATTTTTGCAAAAGACGGGGGAAGAAGGAAGTGTGCACAGGCCTGGTGAGAATCCGAAGGAAAGGCCGTCGAGTAAGATGTGGGTGGAAGTTGGGTCGGGGTGACGGAGCAGTTCGGAAGCAAGAGCGGGGATATCCATTGGGGTAGACAGAAAAGCCAGTAGTCATTTGGGAACGGTGAAGGTGGAGCGAGCATGGAAGGGCCGGCGGGGGCAGGCAGAACGAGCGTGAGCTTCACCGCAGAAGCTGCAAATGTGAAGGAAGTGACAAAGGGAAGAGGTACATGTCGAGGAATTGAAGTTGTTGCAAATTTGTTGGCCTCTGATAATCACGATGGGGTGACCGCGAAAGTCTCTGGACCGGGAAGGTTTGAAGAAGACTTGGCTGGAGAATTGATGCTGAGGGGGAGAAGGGGCAGAGTCAGGGTTGAGCTTGCGGACTGTATTTGGGCAAAGATTTGATGAATGTGTCCAAGAGGAACAGAAGTCGCAGGAAAGAGCTCTGACGCCGGCAAAAGTGCGGCAGTAAAGCTCAATGTCGAGGGCTCCCCAGTAGGTGCGCTGGTTCCATTGGAGTAGGCAGGCAGCAGCCTTGGCCGACAACTGCTTGTGGTAATCGTAGAACAGGGAGCCCTCGAAACGGACAGATAGATCGAGGATGATGTGCATGTAATTGTCGACTTCCTGACGACGTTCAGCACATTATGTCACGAAAAATGCTGAAAGCCAAGCAGAAGTCGGAAATTTGAAGGACTGAAGCAGAATGAGGGTCAGACGATTTGAGAGTAACGGAAATCGTGCCACAGTCGACTGTTCTGGAATCGGAGATATAAGTGGAGGAAGAGAGAAGGTGAGCTAGATTGACGTCCGCACCTCGTAGAATTTGCTGCCAGAGTGAAAAGGGAATGGGAGGAGGACTAAACTTTAGTGCGTTAGGAGGAGCTGGGAGAGGAACGGCTGTTCGGAGAGAAAAGTTCTTAGTAAAGGGGAGATTGGAATCCAGGGCTGAAGGCATGGGATGACTGATGCCGTGTTGGACACCGGGGATGGGAGAAGATGAGGAGGGAAGAAGAGCGGAAAGCAGATTGTGGTAGGAGGGGTTAGACGGATCTGGGGCCTGAAGCTCATTGGCTTAGGATATGGAAGCCGAAGACTGGTGAGGAGGAATTGAAGCAGGGGCGAAGGCTGCATGAAGGACTGAGGAGGCTACCGAGTCGTCTTGGACGCCAGGGGGTGGGGGAGGGTAAGGGCCGCCTGCTGGCTGACCTAAGGGTCGTTTACCGGATGGCCTTTGGGCCGTGGAGACAGCAGCAGGGGCCGAAAGAAAAGAAACCGGGGCCGAAGGCACCAAGCTGGCGGAGCTTGAGCCGTGTTGGACGCCGGAGGTAGAGACTGAGGAGAGTGCAGAAATTAGATTAATCAGAGAAGGGGGTTGGGGAGGGGCGTGAGCCTGGGGCCTTAGACTCGGCAGCAAGGAGTTTAGGGAAGGAGGCTGGGTGGAAGATGCTAGGTGCAGTTGTTTGGCAGAGGAATGGATTGGTTGGGGAGGAGACAGAGACACAGATATATCAGGACAAGACAAGACAGAAGACGCGACAGGCAGAGGCGCGGACGGCCTCGGGATTCTCACGTTGGGATGAGTGGCAGCGCAGGTGATGTCATCAGAGGGCGCCGGGGGAAGCTGTGGAGCTGATGTTTCCTTGTGTAGACTGCGGTTAAGTACAGGGAAAACAGAGCTTTTTTGGAAGCGTTTCTTTTAAAACGGATGCCATGTTTTCGAAGTATCCTCTGGAGGCTTGCTATGGTCCAGTTGGAAATCGCGAGAGATGATCCAGGAGAAGGGGGAGCCGATGTGCGTGAAGCCCGGCGGCTGGGACATCCTCGAGAAAAGCGGGGGTTATTTGGAGATTTTGCCGTGGAGGAACGGGAAGGCTGGGTTTGTGATGAGAGAGGGACTACGACGGCGGAACGCAGTCTTCGGTGAGGAGTTGGATCTTGTGAGGACTGGCTGGGAGATCAGTGGCGCTGATGTGGCACAGCGGGTGAAGGAGGCGATGAAATGGAGGTGAGGGGATCGGGGGGGAGACTGGATGAGAGGGGTAGGAGAGTCTCCTGTGCTGCAGAAAAGGTCTTCATCGAAGCAGCGAATTTGCAGATCCATGAGAAGGGAGCACGGATTCGAGCTAGGCTAGAACGAACCATGCAGAAAACGAACGAGGAAGAGGAGAGGGTGACGTTTGATATATATGGAGATTAGTGTTGAATGTGCTCAGCTGCTTTCATTCCTCCCGAACTTTCATTAAAAACTCCATTTAGTGTGGATAAATGTGATCCTCATGTTTTATGGACGTTAATTATTTATGTTAAGTATTACTTTGTTCTGTGCAATGCTTTTAAGTTTTCTATATAAAGGGTTTATTTTTAAGAAAGTATTATTTGTTTTCACAATTTCTTACGTTGCAAACTCAGAAATACATTTATATGGGATTTTTGTCAGTGATCTATGATGTCCTACACACTATGTGATATTTGTTTTGTCAACTTTGCCACAATGTTTCATTGGTTACAGTTTGAATAACCCATAATGAAAAGAAGGATTTTTGTTATTATTTAAGATTTTCATTATCAGTTATTTTAACTGTTATGAATTAGAAAATGAAAAATTTGCTGCTGTTAGTTAGCATTGGGTTATTTGTAAAGTAAAAATGTGCGCAGTCTCAGAGTTTACTTGAGCAGAGTTTACTGAATCAAGACTGCTGGCACCACAGTCTTTATTACATTTGGAGATTTGGTATGCTCAGGACTCACAAGCCATCTTATTTATAGAGAAGTCAATCACACCTAAAGACGGAAAAAATTCAACAAAAATATTTCTATGTAGTTGTGAGCACAGTGGTGAGAGTTCTAAGAGCCTTTTCTGTTAGCATTCTAATTTACCAGTAGACTGAAGGCTGAAAACCATTCTCATTTGATAACATCACAGTTGCTGTAAGCTTCTGCATGTCTATATTTGCCTTTAAAACCAGAATAGAGCATCAGTCAAACCCAAGGGTCACCACTTTTGTGGTTTAATTTGGTATACATAAATTCATTACAGTACTTATTAGGTATTAGGTATTTTTAAAGATAATTCAAAACTGAAATTGCCAAAATTTCACATTCTTTAGTCCCAGCATTGTTTGATAAACTGCCAACCTGAAAGCTGTCTGTTAGGGTTTGTAATCAAAATTGTGTGAAGATCTTTTCAGGGAAACAATAATTCATTTAGTCTTGAAAGGGTGCTCTGAGCAACAAAGTCAAAGCACCTTCACAAAGTATTGGAGTGCAAAGTATTCTTGTATTTGTGATCATAAGATTATGAAAGAGAAGGTAAAAGAAGATTATGAAAGACAAGTACAGTATACAGTGATACATTTTATTTTGGGGATATTCTATTCATACATTTAGTATATACTTTGTTATTTGGTTGTATCTCCCTTTAAGGTAATAACTACAGGAAGTCATTCAGCTCAATAAAGTTTTTACCAAATTATTCAAGATGTTTAAGTACAGCCAGGTTGGGTCCTTGCCTATCCTGAGGGTGCATTGAATTCAAGTTTTATCATGCATTTTACAAGCTGAAGAAAACATTGTTGTCACAATTGCTACTCCCCATCTTAAGGGCGCTCCAGTCCTTCCTTGTTCTGCCCCATTACCTGCTCCTGTTTTAGTTCTGCCCCACGATGAGGAAATCTGATTGAAAATATAACTTTAAAAAACTCCATTCAAAATTTTAATGTTCATAATACATTAAAAAAACTTTCATGCTTGTGTGAAAATGTCTTAAATTTACACTAAGTTTAAAGACATTGATGAGTAAAACTCATAGAAGCTCACTCTCATCTTCTCAGGAAAAAGTCTATAGACTTAATTTGCACCAGATTGAAAAAGATATCATCTCATCTGAGGGTTTCTGAGAGGTTCTTACAGCAGGATCAGTACTGTCATTATAGATATAATAAAATGTGAAATTTAGACACGATTATTTTGCTGTGGTTAATCTGTTTTTGGCATATCCAAAGTATTTTAAAAATACCTCAATTAAATTTATGAAGGAATCATCTGGAAACTATAATACCAGTGGCATACAGTATATCTTTTTTAAGGGCATATACTGTATATTCTTGCTATTGTCCTGTCAGACTGGCTGCAGGTTTATTCCTGGCTGTGCCTGCCAGCAAATGCTTATTAGTAATATAAATAGTATTTTGTAAATCAGAATGAAAGAAAAAAGGCTTGTATATTTAAGACTGTTATCTGAAATGGTATTAAACTAGCACTATATTTAATGAATATTTCAAGGTAAGAATTAGGGGTTTAGAAAAATACAGAAAAGAAGCACTCGGACCATGCTGGTTCTAATGGGTTGGCTGGCTCAGCAGCCCCCAGGGCATGAAAACACCCTGACTCACTGATAGTTGCTCGAGAGGTGCTGCCTCATGACTGGGAGCTGGACCCTCAGGGGTAGATAAGGAAAAGGAAGACTTCCGTGATTTACTGAGAGTCACTTGAGAGGTGCTGACTCATAACTGGCCTCGGACCCTGAATACAAAGGAGAAGGTAGACCCCTAACTTCCTGAAAGTCGCTTTTAAGGCACTGCCTCGTGACTGGGAAAAAATCCCTCAAGGGGGAAAAAGAAAGAACCCCATGGAAGTACCTCTTGACTGGAGGAATAATTCTGAGAACAGCTGCCCCAGGGGTGGAGAATGGAGAGAAAGAATTTAATTGACTCTTGAGAAAGAAGTGAAGTCCCCAGAAACACCGAGAACCCCTTTGGGAGCTGCTGTCTTGTGTACCTCTTCCTTAGGGAACCGACAGGAGGAGAATTAGTAGGTTAGTAGGTGAGAACCTCTCCAGGAGGGAACAAGGTGGTGCTGCTGACCTGAGATTGGAGAAGTGAGATTTACTTCAGAGGGAACCTGGATGCAAAAGCAATATGAAAGAAAGAGTAGGAGGAGGGGGTGAAGGGAACTCACAACTTTAGACATGACTGTTATAGTGGATAGCTTCTAATAGGAAAAAAAATTGAATAATAGAGGAAGAGGAGCGCCCCCCAGCTTCTCACCCCAAACCTTTTCCTGTCAATTTTCATTGTAATGAGACAGGGCATTGGGTGGGGTAACAATGACATTTCAATAGGCTGGATTTAGAAAACTAAGTACACAATCAGGCCCTTTAATGAGGAAACCTCTATTTAGCAGTAGCATTTAAGACTGTACCAAACCATGTATTGCATTTAAATGCAATATTAGCACATTTAAAATGTTATAAGTATTAAACTCAATGTTATCTTGTTTAAAAGCACTATTACCTTGTTCTAATGCATTTTTATTCTCCATGGCACTAACAGGCTTCCATAGATTAATCTAAGCAGCATCTCTTCATGCTCTTTGAGAGAGCTAGAGAATCCAGACAGGACTCTCTCATCCTAGCGTCAATCCCGCATCAGCAGGGTCCGCTTGTCGGCACGCCCGTCTCCATTTGGTGGTTTGAACTAAATCTTTGAGCTGACGTTGCCATTAAATGCGACCGAGAATACTCCAACCGGCGCGTCGCTCCGCCTGCCGTCGGATGCTGGGGTTTCACCCCTACTCTTTTCAAGAAACACCCTGGGATTTTTAATGACCACAGAGAGTCAGGACCTCGGTTTTACGTCTCATCCGAAAGACAGCACTTTTTTGCAGTATAGTGTCCTTGTCACTATACTGTGGCATTAGGACCCACATGGACCACAGGGTGAGCGCCCCCTGCTGGCCTCTCCCATCCAGGTACTGACCAGGCACACACCTGCTTAGCTTCAGTGGGTTGCTAATTGTAAGTTGCAGAGTAACATGGCTGCTGGCTAGAATCCAGACAGGACTGAACTCACATATTCTCCCAACACTCAATAACCAACAGAAAACTGTAAATCTTTACAATACAAAGTCTTATTGTCTTTCATGCTTCCCCTTTGTCCATCAGATTTCCCATTATTTTAATAATCAACCATTCCCACCTATTGTTTCTTTTATTTTCCTAACAGACAAGAACGATTTCACAGTATAAACATCACATGACAAAATTAAGTTCTTCTTGCTCCATTGCAGCCTGGAAATGGAAGTACTGTAGTTTTCAACTGTAGCCTGTTGATCAAAGTCTTCACATCAAGCTAGAATCTGAATATTTTTTTTCTTTCAAACATTCTAATGGGTAATAGGGTAGAAAATGTTTGGTGTGCAAAAAGAAAAAAATTGAAATTATAGATTGATCACATTCTCTACCATATACTGTGGGAATATTAACATCTTCATGTTCATCATGTTTATATTAATGTTTTAATTCTCGATATTTCTGCTCATGTGTAAGTTAGTGGTTTAGGTTGTTCTGAGAAACAGAACGAAGATTAAGTGGGTAACCGTACAACTGAAACTGTCCTATGTCCTAAATTTGGTTCTGCTTTTTCAACCCTGAGCGGCTTGACCAGTACATGTACGTCATTAACTGCAGACCGTTGTTAAAGTGTATTCTTTACACTAAAAGAAGAGCTAAATTGATTTTGTAATTAGTTCTTCTGTGTAATTTGTTTATGTACATAGTTTAAGCACATAATAGTTTCTATTCTTGATTCTTGAATACAACTATTTACAGCTTTGAGCAAAACTTTGTAATTTAAGTCACACCTCTAATAAAGCAAATTGCATATATCTCAACTGTATCTTTATTTTCCAAAAAAGTTACCACCTTACAGTAAACTCACAACTGACCAGCATGTAGGCATGTACAATATCAAATCTGTGGTTTTGCTTGCAAATGATCAAATTCATTTCCTTTATCATTAATTAATCAAGATGTTGACATGTGTATTTGAAAGTGCACACACTGTACTGAAAAAATCAGCCAGAAAAGTGAATGAACTAAATAAATTGATCAACTGAAAAAACTTCTCATTTACAGCCAACATTATTAGTAGGATCACAGCACTGTAGCAGAAAATACTGTAAATGGATAAACAAGAAATTACTGTGTGTCACTTATTATATACTGTACAGTTTATGTATCTGCACCTTGATATCCGCCAGCTCTGAATTTGACTTGAGACTCAGGGCATTGACAGTAAAGAAATGTTCCGATTTAGCATTTGTTGTACCTCATGTGTGGCAACCTGTCGTACAACTCCTGCCAACCATTAATTTATGTTAATCATGATTGTATGGAGAAGATGAAAACTATTATTATTTGTGCAAATATCCTGGTTTTCCCATTTATAGTTTGTAGAACTGTAGATCTAATATTCTGTAGACTATACCAGAATTTCAGCAATTTTACCATTAAAAGACAGGCAGTTAATAAAATTGTAAAACAGCAGTGACAAATATACACCATCAGAAGTGGGGAATAATAAAGTAAAAAAGTCCCAAATGTGCTGTTTTCTATCTCCTACATTCTTCAAGGAGCACTTTTTAATATAGACCAACTTATCGTTCATTGCTAGTTAGAACAGCAGTAGATCTGTTCCAGACGTGTGCTATATGGCACCAGATTGGAGAGAAGTTCTGTTCTAATCAGGCACGCTGTTTATTTAAATATATTTGTATGACTGAAATAATGCTATTCATGTACACTATCCTATCCTAATGCAGTATCATTACCCAATGGATTTCAATTGAACATAATTTATCATTCTTTATTTCAGCACATTTCTCCTTGATACTAGGGCTTAAAACAAATGTGCATTAATGCACTAAAAATAAAAAAGAAATCCAAAACTATTTATACTTCAGCATGTACTAGACATACTGTTTTACTACAGATACTGTTATTACCTTATAGTATTGCTAAATATAATCATGATTAAAAATAAAAGAATCAGAGACAGAATCATTTCTTCCACTGAAATTTTAATCCATTAACATTGTTATTTCTGTAACCTAAAACTAATCTAGAGCAGAGTGCACAAAAATGTTCAAACTAAAATCTTAAAAAAGTAATGTTGAATATCTGATGTACTGGTTCTCAATGCACTAAAATACTACCATGCTACTTCAACATTTCAACGATTTCAATGTTTAGCTCTGAGTACTGTAGAAGTAATGACTAAAGTTCAGAGACGCTCACCAGCATTTCCTCAGGAAGGAGTGTATAGGCTGCTCATTTCCACTAAACAGAAAAAAGAGTTGACCACTCTGCTGTGGGTTTCTGCAAGGCTGTTACTTTTAATTTCTGTCCTCATTATCCAGTTACTGTATGTCAAGCACACACTATAATGGAGACATTTCAAACACTATTCAATTATGTGAAGTCAATAATATCTCACTATCTGAAACATTTTCTGAAAACACATACATTAAATTTACTAGGAAAGTATCTAACATACAGAATAGCAGCCCCTCATATTTATCTTCTTATGCTCTTCTTATGCCATTGTGCTGCCAGAGTGGTTTCAATTTCATTCTTGGCTATTATTATTATTATTATTATTATTATTATTATTATTATTATTATTATTATTATTATTATTATTATATTTGTAAAGTACAAGTACAAAATGCAAGTGCATGCTGTCTAAAATGTAACTGTTAAGTAAAAATGTTGTGTTTTCACCAAGTTCAATGAATATTTAAATATTTACAATTTACAAAATCTTGATACTGACTTTACAGTATGTACTATATGTTATATATGTACTGTACATACTGATACTGTATTGTTGATTATAAGATTAAAGAATTCATGTTTTACAGTATACAGCAGTTCAGAGTTATCTAGTTCACTGTCAGCGCTTCCTCTTAGCTAGTTACTGTTCAGAAATTTGTTCTTTCACCATACTTTTCCATTTCAAATATATTGATTTTATTTTTCTGAAGAAAATTAATATTTTAACAGCCCTTGTTCATTTAAAGGACCTCTAAGTTTCAAACTATTTAATGTGTATCTTTATAAGATAAATACAAAATAATAAACAATATGAGTATGTGGATATGCTCATATCAACAAATCAGCTACATGGCTGCATACAGCTAAAAAAATGAGTGTACTTCCCTTTAAGGCATGTTGGGTGACAAAACTCACTGTCTCATAAAAGCATTGAGGAAATTGAGGTGAACCTTATAGGTAGACAATTAATACAGGTTTAAAACAGCATGAAGCTCTGTCATTTCTTTATTTTAATTTGTAAGTATGAGAATTTTGTAATTATTTTCATTCTGAATGTAATTTAGAATGTTATGTATATGGATATTCACAATTCTGTTTTTTTTTAAGTTACTAAAGTTACTTACGTTACTGGCGATGTATTTTAAAAACAAGAATTTTACAAACTGATAACTAGAATAAATTATATGTCAAGTTTTCCAACAATTGCCACAGATAAGAAATTTAAAGCTACAGTATGTGAACTAAACATATTCAATAATGAATGTTCCTGAATTTTTTTCCCCCATTTTTTACATTAATGGGGAACTTTAATATTAAAAACTAACTCAAATTACAATCAGCTCTACTATAATATGATAGTTGTATTCCTGATTAACACCAAATTTATGGAAAACTGTAATAATAATTAATTCTGTCAGAATTAAGGAGTAAGGGGAAAATGTCAATAAAACACCAGCATGGTTGTATTGTCTTCTAGTTTTATATATTACTGTTTTATGTTATTTTATCAAAATAGTGTTTTATTGAAAGTATCATTCATGCATTGAGTAAAGCAATGGGACAATTGAAAAAAATCACATGAGAAGTATTCTTCAAACTTTCTTGCAGTCATTTAAGAAAGTTAGCAAAGGAAGAGGGAAAGAGGAGAGAAAGCAATGAAAATAGAGGAGTGTTTTACTTTTTAATCATTTTAAGTGAAAAGATTTTTTTAAATTCAAAATAATTAAACAAAGAAATTGTTCCAACTTGTTTCAGTTTCAGTACTCTTTCGTGCATTATAAATTTAATTGTTGACTAAATCTGACAAGCATAAAATGGGGATTGTTTATATGAAGAAACAATAATGCATCACATATTAATTATTTGGTTAAGTTAGCTAGTGTAGGTGCTTAGAGACAGTACCATTGTAGATTACTATAGTCACAGCAAAATCCATTTTTTAAATACGTGGTTAGGAGCTTGCATGGAAAGCCTGCAAAATGCTTGCAGCTTTGTAGTTTAATATGGTATTAAAAGTTTTTTTTTCTCATGAAAAATAACAAACATTTTCAGTATTGTGAGACATTGATCACAATCTTTTATAAGTTGTGAAGAATTTTAATGTAATCAAATGCAGTAGTTAGATTTGATAAAGGTCTGCCCCTTTCTAATGATAAGAGAATACTTTTATATATAAAATGAATAATGGATCATGAATAAACTCCTTTATTCTGGAGATGTCTTAAAAGGAGTCTCCATAGTGATGTTTTAGACCCTAGGCGAGACGGCGATTCCGGAAAAAGGGCCATGGACAGGGTTCAAGAAAGAGACATGGGATTTATTGGTTCTCACAGTGAAGTAGGGAAGTTCATGCAGACGTGTGCGGATAATCTGTAGGCAAACATATCCAAGGAAGTTCAAAGGGAAGTCAGGAAGCAGTCCATAAGTCCATTGACAGGAGATCCATCAGGAGACACAGACAAACAGGAACACAGATGAGACGAGACAAGATTCCAGGAAATTCCTTTCCAAACCCTGAGCTCAGTGGGTCGGGGAGTGTAAATAGGCCTGTGCCCTCAGGCCACGGATGTGGGGCGACCTGGTACTAGGCAGGCCATCGAGCTACCATGTACCAAAGCTGAGCCCCAGGCAGGAAGGGGTACATTTAAATAGGAAAACTAAAACAAGGCACACAAGGAAATAATGCCAGTAATGATTAAAAGGACTAACACGAGGAGGTTGGAGCGCCCCCTGGAGGAGAGGATGGTGACCGTAACACCTTGGTAGATAATTGGTATATCGGCTTGAACTGGTTTCAATAGAAATTCACTTTCAGAGATGGACTAAGCGTTTTTTCTCAAAACAATTGTGCTTAAACAGAGGCTTAGCTGTATAAAATACACTAGATCTCTGTGCACCAAATTATTAAATATTAAAATTCCAGCCAATTATTGAGAAATAGATTTTTTTCCTTAGAACTGCCAATCTGTGTTCTAATTGCCAGCATTTACACACTCGGCTGCCTCTTATTTTCCATTCTTCTTGAAAATTGTCTTATTGACCTTCGAAGTACAAAACATTGTAAAAATAACTTTTCAAATGTTGGTTATTTTAATATTTTAAATATAAAAATGAAAATATGAAATATTTCAAATTATGACCTTATTAAGAATTATGGTCAAATGCAAAGACCATGGAACAACATCTACTTTTTAAATTAATTGTGAGCTATTGTTGGTGCTGTGGTTACTTCGGAAATGTTTTAACACTTATTGTAACACTTATTGTAATTACATTTCCCATGATCAGCTGGGACAAAGATCATATGGGTTCTTCAAGATTGTGGTGTTTCTTGGAATGTACTGTACATAAAAATTCACAGCCTAGAACTACCAGTATTTAAACCATCATATATATATATAGTATTGTATCATTATTCAATCTTCTACTGAAGACAAGGAATTTTTAACCTGCATAAATACTTTTAAATGTTTCAGGAATATATACTATACAGTATATAGATATGCATTCAAAAAGAATGTCTGTTTGCATACTGTTATATGCTACTTACTAGTAAGAATTAAGAATCAGGGCTCTAATCATTGCTACAAGCTTCTTGTGAGTAGAATAATGATCTTAATCCTACGTTAACTAATTCTCCATTAATAAGTTCATATCATTTCTTATCAAAGAGGAAGCATGGTTGTGAATAGCGCTGATTCACAGCTTCACATTTCTTATTTTTTAGTTTCTTTGCAACTGCATGATTACATCTTGTGCCATCATTTCATCTTGACTACTATCTTCTGTGTCTGAGGCTGTAATACAGCCGCACATATTTTCTAATATTATACTGTACACATTTGTCATTATTGTAATAAGTAAATATAGACATTCTGTGGTCTATTCAAAAACATTTAACAGTCCAGTTCAGATCTGTGGTCTGCTGGTTGACTGTTTTTGCTCTGCACCTATCTGAGGAAAGTATCTGTCATTAAGCATCTGATTTACATCAATTTCACTAGTGTTTACTGGTCTTTTTGGCAGTTGCGCAAATATGACTGAATTACTAACTATACTAAAATGAAGGACAGATAGATGTAAATTGGGAGGAACAGTGGTGATTTGAATATTTCATCCGAGTCTGAACATTTTCCTTTAGTGTAACTGAGAAACCTTGTTCTTTACTGCTGTTTTGTGTAAAATCTACTATTATCTATGTTTTAAATTCATTATGCTCCTTTTTACACAGTAACTTATTATTTTCATGTTTCCTAAAAACACTTTCTTTCTGTCCTTATATTTATCTTCAGTTATCTATCTCGATGAAGTTCATCAAGCCCAGTTTTCTCACCTCTTTCTTGTTTCTTTGAAAAGATGAGGCATCTGATTTTAATTAAATCTAACTCTAAACTAAACTAATCTAACTCTAAGAAAGAGTTATTGCTAGGTCTGAAATCTACGAATCCAGTTATGGAGATTAAAGTCACTTATTTATGATGCACTGTATTTGGTACTTATGCTTTGTGCAGGGTTTCACCACTAGCATTAACAACAGTCACTGGCATAACTTTAGAGCCATGGCTTCATTAACCTGCTAAAGTGATTTGATGATGATGCAATGATAAGGTGTCTTATATTTACAAGAGCCAATTCAAAGGAAGGCTTTTCTCAATTTAGTCCTCGGGGCAAACTATTCTGCAGACTACAGTGGCCTACAAATCTACAAAGATTTGTTATTTGACTCTTACCAGAAGCTACTTGACATCTTTTGTTGTCTCCATGGGAGATCCTATAAATATGGTTTTGCCCTGTGCACTCAATACTCTTGATAGAAACAGGCACCACATTCACCTTTTATGCCTAAATAATCTTGGAATCACAGATCATCGATTGGAACTGAAATGTTTATATACATTTACTTCATATTGTGGGTATTTAATTCTAACGCAATACTCTAACCTACAGTATTTATAGCCTTGAGATTTATTCATATACTTGACAAAAACAAAATACATGATATATGTTCATGTTATGTAATGGTTTTTGTTCCTTTTTCAATGGAGGGATGAATTAATCTGGTAGCATTGTGTATACAACTAGATTTTATATTTACAGTAAATATATATATAAATAGTGAGAAATTATTCAGAAGTGAGAAGGCCTCAATAGGGCTAAAGGAATATACCATCTTCAAGGTACCTGTCTCTCTTTTGAAGAGACAGCACATATACAGAACCATCTCCAGTGATCCTCTGAACAGGTATTATAAGCATCTCAATTAGCTCAGAGGAGTAGGTAATTTCATGCAGAGCATTTTCTGACAGCTCATTTTCCTCATGTGGAATCTTACTCCCTCTGACGTTATTCTGCAGCTTTCCCCCAGTAAGCAAGCAGCCATCTTTGGCCTAAGGCCACACCACAGGTCCTACGTTTTGAGCCAAGATGATAGCTTCATAGCCACCTTACAGTACTTCACATGCATTTCCTCAAGTGTAAGTGCAGTAACACTGAATTTTGCATTTTTTCTGAACGTAGATTATCCAGACTGGAAGTTGTCTGTTGGCCTATTCACCCTAGTACTTGACAACCTTATTAAGAAAGCATCTACTGTATGTTTGTCATTCCTCTACACTTTCAGTAAACTTTAACACTAATCAAAACATCATATATTTTTATAGGACAACAGAGAAACGAAACATAAAATTATGGTACCTATCTCATCAATTCCTTTCTGTCTTTTAGCTGCAATAAAATGGTCCGTCTTTGGTCATCAGACAGGTAAGAATAGGCTTCATTTCACAAACACATAAAAATATAAAAATATATAAATATTTTTTCATCAGAAAAATGACAGCAAACGTTCAAAATACAGTGTTATGATTCTACCATTTTAAAAAAGATAATATATGTAGAACTGGGATAACTGAACATCTGAAGATAACAAAAACATCTGTCAACAATAGGGCATTTTCGTTTTAAGAAAATGTAATCTACATTTCCTACAGAATATCTACAATCTACAGAATAGTTTCTTGGAACTGAGTGCCACCTATGGATATCTCAGTCATAAGGGGCCATCCAGCCCATCGTGTTCTTTTGGTAGTTAAATAGCTAAATGAATGTAAACATCTGTCCAATTACTACTTTAAAGGCTTCAGAGTTTTGGCTTGAACCACATGCTGAGCAACCAGTTGTACAGTAGTTATTCTTTTTTGTACAAGTATGTGTGTTTCCTATTCTCTGTCCTAAATAAATTCACAATTAGATTCCATTTCTGATCCATTTCTCTATTGAAGTCTGAATTAGGCCACTGGGCCTGTTTGATTGTTTAAACCCCTTCAGGTTTGATATACTCCTTTCAAGTCTTGGTCTCCTTTATTCATACTAAAGAAATGTATCTTCTTTAACCTACCTGTTTATTAATATCCAAACAAACTACGAATCATTCCTGTTATGCAGCTCTGAATTCTTAAGGTCACAAATAATTGTTACAAATAAACTGAACACAATATCCTAAATGAAGATCATTACAGAGTTGGTGAGATTAGTCCAAATCCTAGCTCTGAGGCCTGGAGAGATACAGAGATGTCCAACAAGACCTGAATTTGAGGATATGAGGGTAACAAGCTTTCAAGATCACCATAGGGAAAGTGAAAGATTAGGGATGTGATACAGGAATTACATACTGGATGATGGAGTTTAGATATTCCTGGCTAGACAACATGAAAACTGGGAAACCTGGCACAGGGCACTTAATCATTGCACAGAATGATAAGCCCATCAATGACTGGATCTCGTGCCAAGCTCCAGAGGAAAAGGAGGGAAAAAGGAAGAAGAAAAGGGAGAGCAACTCAGGTCTAAAACCGTGCTCTGTCCAGTAGGCATGAGAGAGAGAAGAGGTGTGACCTCCGGGCCGGGTAGGAAACTCGTTTCGGGGTAGTCTGTATGGAGGGAATTGGAATCCCTGGCACCTTCTGGATCAGGCTGACAGAGACATCTGCTAAGGATGGGTCTTTGCTTCAAAAGGGTCTCCCTTTACTCCTGGAATCCCCCAGACACCAAAGTTCTAGTCAGAGCGCCCAGACAGAGTCCAGGGAACGGAATCCCAGAAAAAGGAATGGTCCACTGGGACCCTGGATCGTGGCCTGGGAAAAGAAAAAGGAAAAGAACAGATAGAGAATGGTGTAAGGTACAAGGTGTGAGTCGCAGCCTGGGAGTGCAGAACGAAGATAATTTAAGACGAGCCCTGAGGTTCTGGATAAAGGAGGCTGCCCCCAATAGATGCCAAGAAAATGACAAAGATGAGGGCAGCTGAACTGAGGGTCAGCATCCAGGATGGATCGATAGCATGGGAGACGGGTTGCTTCAGCATAAGGATGAAGGCAGGTGAAAGAGAGCTCTGGGTCCTGGGAGGCATTGGCTGCCCTAAAGCAGAGACAGGTAAGTGGCTAAGAAGAGCACATTTGGAGAAGAGTCCAGGATTTCAAGACAGAGACTGGAACCAGAACAGTGGTGCAGTGTGAAGATAACTGAGTGCCATGCAAATGCTGGGGGAGCAGAGCTGTTGGGGACACAGAACTGGAGGGCAGGACTGGAATAGCAGCGAACGGTAAAGACTGGAGCAGCAGCACTGTGGAACAAACACTGGAGAAGCAGCAGTCTGCACTGGTGGTGCAGACTGCATGGACAGTGCAAGCTGCTTCAGCGGTGTGGATTGAGGGCAGTCAAGTGCTAGACAACAGATGTTGTCGGAGGCAAAGAGTAGGAAGGGGTCTAGAATTGCAGGTTGAACTGATGAAAAGTGGAGTTGTGAGTGAAGGCAGTACTGCCACAGAGTGAAGTGGAGAGATGCCTGTGATGATCTAGAAGAAGTGCAGTGTATACAGATCCAGCCATTCAGAATACATGCCAAATAATGCGACAGATTGGAGTGTACACACCACACTGTGCTTTTTAAAAAACATTTTCTTGTGGGACTGCACTATTTTGTAAAAGTTATTAACCCTATTGTATTTTACACCTGCATGTGAGATCACAGTGTGCCCAGCAGTGTTTTGCTTTGATTATATCATGAATTAGTCCCTTAGGCATGCATTTGTAACCCACATGAAGTCATGGGATACAGTTTTGCGATGTATTGCTGTAATACGCTGGTTACTTTGGCTTACAGCAGTGCCGCACTTTATTACTGTTGCAAATCATAGGGAGAACATGGGGTATAGGGTATAAATAGGGGGGACAAGCACACCGAATCTTCAGTACTGAGTCACTGAAGAGCGGTCCGTGCTGGAGTGCAAGAGCCGCCAGCAACTCTTCCTGGCCAAAGTGGAGGTTCCGCCAGTAGAATGTGAGCCGGCTGTTAGGAGGGGAAGAACAAAAAGTGTCTGACCACCTGAAGTTTTCTTTTTGCATGAAATATTCAATAACGAGAAAGCTGCAGCTTCCATAAAGTGTCTCACACAGTGAATAGGTCTACCCAAAAATAGGCGTACATAATTTTGTTTATTGTGTATGTTTCCTTTCATTAATTGTTAGGTTCTTTACACTTTATGATTTATGTCCATATATACTCGACCGTGTATATGTATACTGAAGTGCGCTTCAGTCTAGAAGAAATTTCTCAGAATTGTCTTCTGACCCAAGATTAAGTATACCCTGGTAAATATGGTATCTTAAAAGCGGTGAATGCCGAAGTGAAATTAGCGGATGTGCAGAGATCGTTTGAATCGCTAGACACAGTTGAGTGAATCTGACAATGAGATTGAGAATTGTCAGATTGTCTGTTGTGTCAGTTTGAGAAGTCAGTGACTCCATTGTTGTTAGAACATGAAAGGTCTTAAAGTACTGCTGGCCTCAGTTGGAAAGTTGTTCAGTTAGGGGAATATGTTTCCACAACTGACAGTGAGGTCTCATCGAGCCTCAGTAACACTAAATTACTGCAGATAAAGGCTCTCTAGCAGTGTCTTAAGGTTTTTATAGCAATTGCAATGGTTTTTATTCTTATTATTTTCAATATTTTTATGATTTTTTTTTAAATATAGGTGTGAAATTTCATTCCAGGTCCAGTCTTCACAAAACATGATGTAGAATTTTTTTCTAATCGATCAATTTGTCCCAGATTTTTATCCAAGCTAGTAGTCACCTAGAACAAGGTTTTCAAATCATTCCCAGGCCTTTGACAGGCATATAGTTGAAAAATCTGACCTCTGAAGACCAAAAAAACATTTTTCCTGCTGTTTTTTTGTTTTTTTTCATATGTTTGTCTGCTGAGTGGACACATTTAGAAATATAAGAAATATGAGTGTTCACACTCAAAGCCAAGGGGGTTAGCATCAATTTTAGACCTGAATCAGGCTCCCGCTATGTTCTGCTGCAGAGATATAACAAATGTTTTAGGGGGAGGACCTTCCAGGCAGACATTGGCTAAACGTGTCCCTGGGAGTAAGAGGTTTTAATGATTCAAGTCTTTCTGAAAGCCAGCAGCGGTGAATAGTTCCCCCCTGCTCTTAATGTCTTAACGTCTCTTAATATCACCCTGCAACTCACAACTGGCAGCCCAATAAAGCTAAGCAGATGTGAGCCTGGTCAGTACCTGGATGGGAGACATTCTGAGAAAAACTAAGGTTGCAGCTGGTAGAGGTGTTAGTGGGGCCAGCAGGGGGTGCTCAAGCCGCAGTCTGTGTGGGTCCTAATGCCCCAGTATAGTGATGGGGACACTATACTGTAAAAAGCTGCCGTCCTTCGTATGAGACATAAAACCGAGGTCATTAAAAATCCCAGGCTGTTTCTTGGAAAGAGTAGGGGTGTAACCCTGGCGTCCTGGCCAAATTTCCCCTGGCCTTTACCAATCATGGCCTCCTACAAATCCCCATCTATGAATTGGCTTCATTACTCTGTTGTCCTCCTCACTAATAGCTGATGTGTGGTGAGCACTATGGCTACCGTCGCATCATCCAGGTTGATGCTGCACATTGTTGGTGGTGGAGGGGAGTCCACAAGCACTTTGAGTGGAATGTCCAGAACTGTGCTACATACGTGTAAGCAATTAATTAACCTGCCCTTATTTACTCTTCTTAGTTATTTCTTTGGTGCAAGAAATAGAGGTATTTTCTTTAAGTTATATTTCCATATATACACCAGGTATATTGAAATCTGGATAGATCATGCCTGCTCTGTGAAGACTTTGAATTACCCGTTCATGATAGGTAAGAGCAGACTAGTATACTACTGTGTTCTCCAAACAAAAAAGCTAATAGAAACACACTGTGTTGCCAGCAAAGAAAAAACTTTTGATTTCCAGGGCCAATAGACAACATCACAAATAAAAAAAACAATGAACAAACAACAACAAATGAAAAAATGTTGTTTTGCACTGCCAAGACAATATGTTGCCACATGAGCAGCACCCCCAGAAGAGCCTATATCTATCATATATCTGTATCTAATCAAAAAAGAGCACACAAAAAGTATTCAGAGTATCCAAAATTTGCTTTACTCAGTTACTATGGATCCTAGTTACCCAAAAGAGCAATCCAGAATTGCTATTCTCCCAAACAGCTCCATTTGGTGACTTGGCATGATTGCTCCCACCACAGAGAAGAAAATGATGAAGCTGTGTAATCCTTCTGTATCACCAAAGTGTTGCCTCCAATCTTGACTGTCCCAAGGAATGTAGTCCCTTATGCTCTGGCCCTTTGAGTCCAGTACAGTAGGTGGCAGGAAGATGATGCCTGATAAGATCATTTATTATCCATATACAGTACAATTTCTTGAATTAGGAATTTGTCTTTTCACATACCCCAACTTGCTCTCCATGAGACACTGAGACACAAAGAGGGAGAGGAAAGCCTGGGGTCAGAGTGCAGGGTCAGCCATTTATACAGCACACCTGGAGCAGTTGGGGTTAAGGGTCTTGCTCACAGAGTAGGGATTCCAGCCGTGAGATTTCAACCAACAACCTTCCAGCCACTGGCTCAGATTCTTAGCTGCAGTGTCACCACTCCTCCCATTTGCTCCTCAAATTTTTGTGCTGCTCAGTCCTCCTGGTTAGACTTACAGTTTATCTGCACTTCCTGGCCAGAGACCCAGGAGGGAGCGCTCCGGTGATGTCTTGGGTGTAGACGGAACTAATGACTTGGGGATAATTAATAAACTGATTATATGCAGATTGCCAGGTGTAATAATGTATTGTCCCCACCTCATTCGTTCTAGTGCATCCTTAATGTTCAATTATGTCCAAAGTCCGGTTAAGCCTGGTTAAGCAAAATCACTTGTCACCACCTGTTATCTTAGGATGTTAGTTGGTGTCTGTGCAAACAGAGAGTGATTAAATCTTTCTTAATTTCCAACTCTCCTACCATTTCAATTACTGCATTATCTGGGAGGCCTTGATTAAAAGGTGACTGTAGACATGAGAATGAAAAAAAAGGAACACACCCAATCCTGACAATTACACTGGTCATTGCAAGCACGCTGAAAGTCAGCCTCTTACCTGCTAGTCTAGTTTTGAAACTACTAACTGGAGTATGTTTAAAAATGCTTCTAAAGATTTTAATGTGATATTGTGTGAATATTGTGTAGTGGTTTGATGGGTTTACTGAGACAATTATTAATTGTAGCAGTAATCACGAGGTTGTTCGTTGGGGCTTTTAGAAAATCAATCGTCAGAACAACTAACAACGCACACACACGGGTTCAATACACGAGATACATTTATTAATATAAACTGTGCACCAAACATATACTAGTCTGCCTGGATACGAGCGGCAGACCTTACTGTGAGGGTTATCAATATACAAGATATATAATCTCGAAGAGATGCAAACACAAAGAGATACACAACAGAGAATATATGTCAATATATATCGTTCGGTTACCAAATTGCTAATCAGTGTTATTACCCACTGTTACTCTAAACTCGGAAGTAAATACATTACTCATGAATTAAATTGATAACAACTTGTGTTGAGGTACAATTGAATTCTCGAGACGCAATGTAGAACATGGGGTTTACTTATCCACTGTGTTTGGATTTGGAATTTCCCGGCACGAACACCAAACCAGCTGACAGGCTCTGTTGCAGCCTCTGTTCCAGCGGTTGTCCAATGGGCGTTGTCCCGGCGTCCTCTGGCTACGGGCCAACCAGTCGAGGTGCAGCTCGGAGTAGGACGGGCGGAGGAATCTGACTGCGGCGCGCAGGGCAGTCGTTGCTCCGAGGGGATCTACCAGCAGTCCGGCTGGCTAGTAGAAAGTCTCTATGCACAGAGTGTGACCGCGAGTCCTCACAAGTCACGCAGGCAGACGTTTGGGAGTGGTTACCTGATTTCGGTGATAAACCATTGCTCCCTTTGTCTCATTCAAACTACCCCGCAAGGCTTTGATACAAGAGAACAGCATCCAACACATTACCCCAGCCATGATCCAGCTACCCAGCAGCAGTGTCAAGATGACCACGTTTATTGTTCCTAGCGCCCCAGGGGATCCACAACAACAGTGCTTGGGACCTACCAGTGTAGTTTTTAAGTTTGTGTCGTTAAGAACAAATTCGACTACCTGTACACCCTCAAGACTTACTGTCTCTTGGATTCTCTCATCCAAGTCAACGCTGTGTCCTCTGAAAGCGTCCACAATCTCGAGTTCCGTTTCATACAGTTCTGACTCCAGGTGATACAGTGCTAAATCGTTGAGATGCACTATAGCTCCTTCAGGAACTTGTAGAAAAACTGTTTGGTTGGGTAGCTGCACTTCGGTAGCTGTATCATGCCTGTCATATGTTATTGTAACCGTTAACTGTGGTGTGCTGACCAGCCATTTCTTTCCACCTGCTCAACCTGGGGTTCGTTAACCTCACGTTTTCTCGTCACTGTGGCTTTACACTTTTCAGTGGCAGCCCCCTTTCTGATACCACACACACTCTGAGTTGTGTCCCTAAGGAATGGCTTACTTGGGCATACCCAGTGGATATCCTTGGTTGATATACACAGTTCCAGGTTTGGAACAAGGTACAAATTTGGATCATCCTCCTGGTAAGCTACGAGCGGTGGGGTGGTCAACTTCACATGCATGTCCCCCCTCCAGAAGCCAACGTTCAATATAGACTTGAGTCTATAGATATCCTTGCTACTCACGATGGGAAGGTTCAACAGGAAACCTATTTCTTTGGCTTCGGGGTTGACATGTATGGGAATGGCACTGCCTAGACTGTATGCAAGATGTACTTGCAATGGCTGCACCATCTCGGAAGTGGTTGTCTTCAGTACTTCTTCTACTAAGGACAGTGGAACCAAGTAGGTTGGAATCTGTCCCGTGGCTAGGCTAGTTACCGTGGCACTAAGCTCCCTAAGCAGATCCTGCATCAGCATTCTGACCTGTTGCACATAAGCATGGTCCCACTGTAACACGTCGACAATCCTGCCCATGGTGTGGAGGGTGTTATTTAACACTGCTGCATGAAGGTTTACTGCTAAAATTGTGCCCTGTAAGGTTTTCCCTAGGCTTTCCAGCCACTGCTGCTGTTGATACAGCTTGTCATAAATTTCTGGCATTTCCTTACGTAACCCAGACACCTGCCTTCTCAGGGTGGTCAGGGTGACAGTGTTAGCAGCAAACAGACCTGCTGAAAATAGCGAACCCACGGCGGAGGCCGCAGCAATCAGACCCCCCAAGAACCTTTTGGGGCGGCTGTGGCCTGTCATCTCCTCCTGGGTGACTGTTGCCTTCCTCAGCTGGCGGAGCATGTGTATAGTGTCTAGCTGGGCATGCCATACAGTATCCCCAGCCCACTGCCTACCATGATAGGACACCCTACTGTTCATGTTGATGTGCTTCCGAAACACATCATGTGGGTCCAGCCGTACATACACTCGCTAAGTATATGTTCTGCAATTTGTTAACAACAATCCGGGAGCGTCCTGCAGGACTATGCCGGTAGGAGGACCGGGTTCCACAACTTCAAGGGGCTGTGTCGAGGCGATCCACAGTACTGTCAGGACCAGCCGTGGCAGTTTTAGGATTCCCATTCTGGAACACAGATGAGGCACATGGTACAGTTCCACTATATTTTTGAATATATTTTCCTAGCAGGACCTACACTACAGTACCTAACTACCTGCAACTACAAAGGGGCACCCCCCTCTTTGATCGGGTTTAGACTTTTAACCCTATTCTGTGTCCTCCGGCGCGATTTGAGGTGGGCGATACAACCGGAGGTTGTTGCGATGCACCCACTTGTAGACCAGAGATTGCCTTCCTTTTTCAATCCGAATTCGATAAGCTACCGGGATACCTTATCGACAATCTCGTGGGATCCTGTCCAACTGGGTCAGAACTTCCGGGCCACCCCTGTGGGTTTGGCAAATTGGAAGTACAGGACCTTGTCTCCTACTTGGAGTTCCTGGTTAACTGCCTTTCGGTCATAGTATGCTTTCCTACCCTCTGCACTCCTTCCCAGATTGTTCTGGGCAAAAGCAAAGGTTGCCTGCAGATGTGCTCGCAGGTCTGACACATACTGATGGGCCGTAGCAGCCCCCGTCATGCTCAGGTCCTCCACCCCATAAAGACAGTGTAGGGGAAGAGTCATCTTCCGACCTGTCATCATCTCAAAAGGTGGGACCCCCGTAGAGCAATGGGGCGTGGCTCGGATGGCCATCAGAACCAGGGGCAGCTTAATGTCCCAGTCCCTACTGCTGGTGGAGACAAACTTTTTGAGCATACTAACCACCGTTCGGTTTGCCCTTTCTGCCTGGCCCGAGGATTGAGGGTGGTAGGAGATATGCAACTGGGCCTTGACCCCAAGCATATTCCACAGGGTTGCAATTACTGTAGCTGTGAAATGGGTTCCCCGATCCGAGTCCACGGTCAGGGGGAGTCCCCATCGACTGAACACATGGTTCACCAACAGCACTGCAGTTGTCTCTGCCGTGTCGTTGGGTGCTGGGAGGCACTCAATCCATTTTGTGAATGCACACGTAACAGTGAGGAAATATTTGTTCCCTCTGGATGACCTCACTAGCGGCCTCACCCAATCTATTTGTAGATTGGACCAGGGGAATGTCATGCCCTTTTTCTGGAGTGGTGCCCGGTGCAAGGGCCGTGATGGTTGGAACTGGCTACACGTCAGACACCCCTTTACATACGCGGCGATGTCTTGGCCCATGTGAGGCCAGAATGCCACCTGCTGGATAGTGTCGTACGTGGCCTTGATTCCCCGGTGACCCCCACAGGGTTCGTCATGAGCGTGTTGGATCATGACCCCCCGATGACAGCGGGGAACTACCCACTTTGGGACACCTTGTGCAACTGGTACACAAACCAACAACCCCTTTATAATTTTTAGGTTGTCTTTCACCTCTGCCAGCTCCTTCAGCTCCGGAGACTGGCTCAGCACCTGCTCCGAAAGAGGTTGACGCACTGGGTCAGCGATATGCTGATACATTTGCCCAATTGCTGGGTCCTGTTTCTGCATTTCCACAAGATCGGTGTTAAAACCCTGTGACCCAAGCACTACAGATTGAGGGTCAGCTCCGACATCCTGTCTAGCCCTGCTTCGGGTGACCGCCTTGACCTCAGCCACGGTTTCTGGGGGTAGCCATTCCTGCTGGAACTGCCAGGGTTCACCCTCTAAGGCGCCAGATTTGGCCAGCCGGTCGGCCTCATCATTCCCGTCTTTGTCGGGTCCCTTCACCTGGGAGTGTCCCTTCACCTTCCTCCAGTAAACCATCATGCCAGCCTCGGTCGTGAGCTTGTCACTGGCCAGGAACAACTCTTTGTTCTTTACTTCCTTGCCCCGGGCATTTTTCATGCCGTTACCCTTCCAATACGGAAGATGGGACACGAAGCTATGTCGGGCGTAGTTCGAGTCACTACAGATGACAAATTGTTTAAGGCCATTTGTCAGGGCCTGCTGGAGGGTGATCAGCACCCCAGCTACTTCTGCATACTGACTAGTCTTTGGTCCTAGCTTATAGCGGGTCGGCCCACAGGGAGTATTGTCTTGCCAGACTACTCCTACCCCTGCTAGCACCTGCTGTTCGTGGCGAAAAGAGCAACCGTCAACATAGGCCATGGGTAAGCCCTGGCCCACGTTCTCATCGTAGTACCGATGATTGTTCGGTAGCTCAGCAGCGGGAATCATTTCTGGAGCTTCCATGTCAGTGTCACAGCCGTGACACACTTGCCCCAAAGCCAGGCCCTGTCCCAGGTACATTTTCTTGCTCTGTGCATAACGTACCTCTATCTCATAGCCTTGTAGGGCCATCATCCATGCCACAATCCTACTATTTGACACCCTGCCCGCTTTCAGTCTCTGGCTATGCAGGAATGTCACAGGTTGGTGGCATGTTTCGATGATGATCTTTTGTCCCCCAACATAACTACGGAAGTGTTCTACCGACCAGACCGTAGACAACAGGGCCTTCTCGCAGTCCAAGAACTTTTGCTCCACTGGGCTCAGGGCTCGACTGGCATACGCCACCACCCTTCGCTCTTGGTCATATTCCTGACTCAGAGCAGCCCCAAGGCTGTGCTCTGAGAACCCTGCTTCAAGGTAGAAGACCTTATTTTTGTCAGGGTAGGCCAAGCACGGCGCACTACCGAGTCTGCGCTTCAGCTCAATCACAGCCTGTTCTGGGGAAGGTCCCCACTCAAAGGGCACGTCTTTCTGCAACAGCTTGTGGAGGGGCCTTGCTATTTCAGCGTAATCCTCAATGAACTGCCGGGAATAATTACATACTCCCAGAAAGCTGCACAGTTCAGACAGGTTAGTGGGCGACTTCATATTCTGGATAGCTTGGACTCTGCTGGACTGTGGCTGTATGCCTTGGGCTCCAACCAACAGTCCCACGTACTCCACTTGGGTCCTACACCACTGTCCCTTAGCCAGAGACAGTTTGGCCCCTGCACGGGAGAGCTGGGTCAACACATGCCTGATCTCGGCCATGTGTTCTTCCCAGGTCTGACTCCGCATCAGAATATCGTCCACATAGACCAGGTTGCCCCTGGCGGCTGCATCACTCATGGCTTTGTGCAGAAATATGTTGAACTCCGCTGGGGAGTTGGAATACCCAAAGGGGCATCGATTCCAGGTGAACTGCCTATTTCCAAAGGAAAAGGCCAGTTTGTACTGGTCTGTCGGTTCTACCTTAAGGGTCCAGAACCCATTGGCCACATCCACTGTGGTGAAATATTTCGCTGTTGTCACCTTGGCTAACTCCTGATCTAGGTAGATCATTGGCCATCGTGACAAAGGAACCTGTTTATTCAGCTGCCGGTAGTCAATGGTCAGACACCACTTACCATTGGGTTTCAGCACCGGCCACAGTGGGGAGTTATAAGTGGAGTTACACTCCCTTATGATCTGACGCTCTAGTAGAGCATCCAACGTCTGCTTTATGGACTCGTATGCCGTGAGGGGAATGCTATACTGCCTGACATAGGTTGGGCGGGCGCCAGGGGCCGTAGGAATGTGCACTGTGTGCAAATCCGTCACCCTGCAGTCATAGGCGTCCCGTGCAAACACTTCCTGGAAATCTTGGAAGATCTGACGCAGCTGCTGACGCTGGCTTTCCGTTTCCAGGGCATCTGCCTTACCAACCTGTTCCTGTACCTGCTCTAGGAACCCCGCTTTTGACGGCATGGCGGTATCCCGGGTCGCACTCTCGGCTGAGTGGTCCATCGGAACACCTGCGTGTACTGTGTACACAACCATCTCATCCTTATCGCTAAGGTCCACTCTGCACACCTCCTGGTTGCAGAATCCCTCTATTGGCATAATTGCGATCATCCGCTGGGGGTAGGTGTAGTACACCTGCTCATTTCCCCCCTCCCTGGCCAAGGGACCAGGGAGCTGCCCCAGTACTGGGATGGCCAGTTCGAAATCATAGAAACCATTGTCAATTACCAGTCCCATGTCAGTGCGAGCAGGAATTTTGACATCTTGTTTTGCTATGTTCTGCACCAACAGGCAGGTGGCTCGGCCATTCCGTTCCAGTCTGGGGGTACCACAGACTGCTAGGTTCAGTCTGATAAACTGAGCTGATGGTTGGAAGAAAACCATCTCAGCATCCATTCTCTGTCCCTTCTTTAGGACAAGGCGTACCGGAAACCCTGCTGTTGACGCAGGAACGATCAGGTCCGATTCGTTTACTACCTGGCAGGCCTGAGGAATCGTCTGACCTGACCGAATGTTCTCGGGGTCGCCGCTTAGAGAGTGGGCATCTGGGTTCACCCGTGTCCACAGCACACTGTTTACTGTGTCCAGCTGGGCGCCCAGTTGAACCAACAGGTCTGCACCAATACAGACCGAATGGGTCAGCTGAGGTGCTACCTGGAAGTAGTGAGCAAACTTCCTTTTTCCGATGGAGATGGAAGCTGCACAGCTTCCTTTGCTCCAAATGGACCTATGAGGTGGGGGTGCCCACCACAGAACCTGTGATTGCGTCACCAGGTTCACCTGACGGCTTCGCGACAGGTCCTTGAACAGACCTTCACTGATTACGGACTTCTCAGAGCTGAGGCTGAGAATTACATCATCAACCTGCACTTCTGCCACCTGGACCCCTCCCACCACCATGGGGTGGTAGTCCTGGTCCCCCTGAGGTACCAGGGCACACAGAAAGGACTCTCATTCATTACCGGACAGGGAGATCCACTCTTCTTCAGGGATGAAAAAGGGGTGTGCTTTACCTGGCGGGTCAAGCAGCTGCTCAGAGCACTGCTCCTGTAGTTGGGAGACCGTGGGAGTGCTGGCCTGGGCAGGACTTCCCTGTAGTTTTGGAAAGCAAGAAGAGACATTTATTTCTCGTTCAGAGGAACCAGGTGGAACCTCCAACTCAGCTATAGTGTTCAGTGGGTACTGTGTGATCACAGCATAACCACTGAACCCCCCTTTTTGCTGTACGACAGGCTTAGGGTTTTTGACCTGAGCCCACAATTTTCCACGCTGGCAGACCACCAGAGGCTCCAGCCTGTCAAGCAGGTCTTGGCCAATGAGTAGTGGCTCTGTTTTAAACCTAGAGATGTAAACAGGATGCACCACGTTCATTGGCCCGAACCTAAGTGCCAACCACACTCGGTGTGTGATCCTGGCATGATCCTGGGTATAGCTGGAAATATCTATCTTACACGGTTCTACCTTAAGTCTGATGCCTTTTCCTTTCGCTACTCGTTTGAGCTCGCTGAGTAGATCGGCTGACATCAAACTAATTTCAGCCCCAGTGTCAATCAGTGCTTCTCTATCTAAGACGCTTTCAAGAGAAACCTTGATATAAATACGCCTTGCTTTGCCTTTCTGGCTGAGATTCCCTAAGAATTGTTGGAAGCCTGCCTTTTCTTTGACTTCAGGGGCGGGGTCAGCGTCCAACTCAGAGTCACAGCCTTCTTCCAGGCAGGAACCCTCCCACCCAATCAGATAGACTGAGGGAGGGGTTTGGGATGGATCCCCGCCTCCTCCAGTGAGAAGGGGCGAGGTCCCCCTAAGCTCATTCACGCTTCCGGCATTCACTGCGGAAGGTTTACCCTGTCCTGATCTCTCAAGCAGGGCTTGTTCAAGCCGGGCCAGGCGGGCTGCAGTCGACTCCCTTCGTCAAGCCTTATGATAGGCTCTGCCTGAGCCCTTGCCTTCCCCGTAGCGCTCACGGCGGCTCTGACGCTTAGTGCGGTCCTCCCTGCCTATTTTGCGCCGGGGCTTATAGGGCTCAGGAACCTCAGCTCCCTCGAGCTGAGGCGAGTCGTCAACCCTGCTGGCTTTAGTGGCGAACACGGCCGTTTTAGCAGGTTTTCGCTCTGAGGAAGCAGAGACTTCAGCTCCCCAGGCTTTTTGAGCCAACCTTCTAATGTCAGCCATTTTCATCGCTTTTGCATCAGTGTGCATCACAATCATTTTCCTGACTGAGGGATGCAGATTAGCAATGAATAAACCTTTGAAATTCACGTTCTCTTCGCAACCCTCTTCATTCCGCCCTGCAAAATAAGTGCGCCTAAGCCTCTCATAATAGTCGCGAGGGGCTTCAGCTTTTTTCGTGCTTAATATGGTGCGCAGCGGCCACGGCAGCTATGGGATCGATAAAAACCGAAAATTCTCCGATCATTGCCTGACACAGCTCCTCAAAGCTATTACAGACCTCCGGTCCTTGTCTAGACATCCACTCGGCTAGTAGTTTTCCTTACTAACATAGCCTTTTCCTGTTCGGACACTCCGGGCATAAACTGCAAAGTATATCTCAGCTCATCGATGTAGGTTTCCACATTATTCCCTGACACTGACGGGTCAAACCTTTTTACATCTTTGGCTAACTGCCTCAGGGAGTGGAGGTTAATTTTTACGGTTTCTCCGCGGGCAGGGGGACGGCCGTGATCAGGAGCAGGGGGTCTATGCCTGAATTGCATCGCCCTTGCGTCTCGCGCAGGACTCGGCGATCTCCCCCATGCCGACCCGACCACAGACCCTGGCCGGGAGAAACCTCCTCCCGGCGCGCTGGGTGAGCGCTCCGGGCTGCTAGGTGGGCTGGCATGCAAGTGGGATCTAGCCTGTTTTGCTTCCAGTACGGCAGCATCTAACTCCTTTTGCCTTTCCTGGCTGAGCTCATTTAAACTCTCAATTTCTTTTTCTTTTTCTTTCAAGCTCGCTTCCAGGTCTCTCCTAGCTACCTCAGCCGCAGTTTCTCTAGCAGACAGGTCATCTAATTTGCCTAAAACTTCCCCGAGTCTGTCTTCACTTTCCTCATTTTTCACTCTCTTTTCTCTGATTATATCCAACAACTCAACTCGCTCCGCCTTATATCTTTCTAGCTTTCCCTGAAGCTTTTGAAACTTTGTCAGCTCGGACAAAGACAGTTCCAGCTGTTTAGCTAGATTTAAGGCGAAACTCGATAGGACCTGAACTGCGTTCACGGACCCTCCTGTGTTAAGCTGGTTCGTTACCTTAGCTACTAAATCTACTTGCAGCTTCTCAATATCATCAAAGTTCAACTTTTCGATACCGCTCCAGGATTGTCGTCGCTAGAAATAGTACTTATAAGCGACTCCACTTCAGACATTTTAGCAGCCATTGTCATTACGTCAGTGAAACTTTAAGAGTATTACTTTTTTATCCTTTTACCAAAATACAGTATGGAATCTAAACACCTGAGCAGATGGATTTCCAATCAGCACGCGTTACACTAAACGCAAGAAAACAGGGGGATTTCTTTACGCAGTTATCAGCACACCCGGTATTCGCGTATAGAAGCCGCGGTGCTGTGCTGAACTTGAACTCACAGCAATATCAGATATTCTGTGCGATTGATTCTCATTTCATTCTAAACTCGCCCACCCAGGGACGCCATTAAATGTAGTGGTTTGATGGGTTTACTGAGACAATTATTAATTGTAGCAGTAATCACGAGGTTGTTCGTTGGGGCTTTTAGAAAATCAATCGTCAGAACAACTAACAACGCACACACACGGGTTCAATACACGAGATACATTTATTAATATAAACTGTGCACCAAACATATACTAGTCTGCCTGGATACGAGTGGCAGACCTTACTGTGAGGGTTATCAATATACAAGATATATAATCTCGAAGAGATGCAAACACAAAGAGATACACAACAGAGAATATATGTCAATATATATCGTTCGGTTACCAAATTGCTAATCAGTGTTATTACCCACTGTTACTCTAAACTCGGAAGTAAATACATTACTCATGAATTAAATTGATAACAACTTGTGTTGAGGTACAATTGAATTCTCGAGACGCAATGTAGAACATGGGGTTTACTTATCCACTGTGTTTGGATTTGGAATTTCCCGGCACGAACACCAAACCAGCTGACAGGCTCTGTTGCAGCCTCTGTTCCAGCGGTTGTCCAATGGGCGTTGTCCCGGTGTCCTCTGGCTACCGGCCAACCAGTCGAGGTGCAGCTCGGAGTAGGACGGCCGGAGGAATCTGACTGCGGCGCGCAGGGCAGTCGTTGCTCCGAGGGGATCTACCAGCAGTCCGGCTGGCTAGTAGAAAGTCTCTATGCACAGAGTGTGACCGCGAGTCCTCACAAGTCACTCTTTTGCCTGGGAAGAAACTGGTTCATTCCCGGTCCAGCGCTGCTTCTGAATAAGCTATTCAGGTTGTCGACGAGGGTCCAACTGTAGGCTGCCGTTGATCAAGCGGAGCATTCACGTTGGTAGAATTCTGAGTACGTACGGGATCCTCGGCCTCGCTCTTAGAACAAAGTCCAAGTCCTTTTGCAGACAACAGCAGTTGTCACGTGATTGTCTCTGAGGATGTGCGAAAGTGGCCAAGGAGAGCCCCGATCTGAGCTTGCGCTCCCATTTTGATCAAGACCCAGATGTGTGCTGATTGGTTGAGAGTTTGGCGGGCATTGGAGACCCACGTGGTATTACCACGCCCTGCCAGTCCCTGATTGGTTGGTCAAGGTGAGATATAAGTCACTTACTCTTGACACTTAGGAATGCAGTCCAGATGTCCATTCGGCACTCCCTAGACTGATAGGCGCCAATGGATGACCATTGATCATGATAGCCAGGCTTAGCTAATTGCATCCCCGTCTGGGAGCTTGTTTCTTATCAAAAGAAAACATCTTAAATCAGCCTGCATGAATTCTTTCTCTGTGGCTGCACCACAGAGATGGAGGGTGAGATGGGGTCTCCTTTAGGAGCATACCAACGCTTAATTCTGTCTTATTAACAAGCATTGCCGCTACAATTGTGTGAAGTTAATATTCCTACCAGAATGATCTGGTTATACCCAAATCAAAAACCTTAGATAATGGCATTTCACAACATAAAAAAGACAGAGTGCTGAGTTACTCGGGAGATACTTGGAAAGGCCTTCAGAAATCAGAAAGCTGGTCTAGACAGTACTTCACCTTAAATCCTCAAACCTTTTTTAGATCAATTAACTCCCTGCATTCACAGAGATTATCAACCTCCCACTGTCCCTGCCTATTGGTCCTCTGGTTTAAATGTATGCTAACCTGTCCATCAAGAGGACACAAGGGTGGAGTTTAGAGAGCTACACCAAAAGGACAATTCTCTAGTCTCGTATTGATCATTGTGGTATACCTGGTCTGTGTGTTGTTACACAGCCTGTGCAATTGTAGGCCTATTGTTTTTAAAGCTGCTAATAGGAACATACCTGGGAGAAACTAAAATAGTTTGCTATTTTGTCTAGTGTTTCTTCCTTTTGTAAACAGGAAGACAAGCCGTCTTGCAAACAGGGAGTGCATATGTCAAGTGCATTCACACACTCTGCTTTTTATTTAATGTGTTCAGAAATAAAACAAAAGAATCAGTTAGAAAATAAATAATTGATATTGATAAGTAGATGTTTTTATTATCTGCTGATCACTGTCTGTATTACAGGATCTAGGTATAAAACTGTGCTGACTGCCGACCCTCCATGGACAGTGGTGTTCCCAGGAGAGACAGTCACCCTCAACTGTCATACTAGTGGACCTGGTGGCTGGAAATATTCCTGGGCCTTAGAGAAACAGGGGACAACATTGCCACTCAAGGACTCCAGTGGAGAAGACGGTTCCCAGTACATCCTGAGCTCTGTGTCAGAGTCTGATGGGGGAAAATACTGGTGTCAAGCTGGGAGAGGAAATGAACAAAGTGACAGTGACTCTCACACTCTGGCAGTATCTAGTAAGTTTTATTTTTTTTTTAAAAGCATTACACAGAGTTACTGTATTATGTGTATAGGAAGTGTATATTTTTTTGTAAATTATACATTTCTTCTATTTGTTTCAGATGTCAATGCCAGTGCTGTAGTGACCATAGACTCCCCCGATTCAGTGGTTTTTTCAGGCGAGTCAGTCACCCTCAGCTGTGTGGTGAAGGGGGCATCAGGTGGCTGGAGATATTCCTGGGCTAGAAACACAAAGGGGAGACTAGAGAACCTCTTTAGATCAAGTGCTGAAGATCAGCAAAATTACACCCTCAGTCCTGTAACAGTGTCTGATAGTGGACAGTACGTGTGTCAAGCTGAACGGGGAAGCAAACCAATAATTCAGACATATCCTGGGTTTCATATTTTGAAAGTGTCAGGTGAGTAACAGACAAAATGAGTGCTTAATCAATGTACCTGATACAAATACTCATGTTAATTATAACATTTGTCAGTGTAACAGTGTTTGTGCTATCTTTAAATTGAAATCTAACAAAAATAGAAAAACAACAGCAAAGAAAACCCATTATGGAAAGAAATATCTATAAAATAATCTGAAAAAAAATCTGTGAATTTGTTCAAAGATTCATCTTCTATCTGGTAAGTAAAATAGTTATTGAATAATTGGTCAGTGTATTTAAGTAATTAATTTCTGCACATGTACTTAATCACAAATGGAATGTTTTTTCATCCATCATTCATGTGTTATTAATAAATCAATAAACTTTGAGAGAGAAAGTCAATCCTGATTGCCTTTTAATCCCGATTGACTTTCTAGCAGTCAAATTTATAAATGTTAAATGAAACATTCCACAAGTCCACAAGTGAATGTTTTTTTTTTGTTATAGAAAAACAAGAATGCTAATCATGACCACATAAGGTAGCTTCTTTGCCACCTGGCACAATATGTTTTGAGAGTACTGACCATGTAATAATTTAGAAAACTATATTTACTTTAAATTGACAAAAAACAAAGATTATGATTTACAAATAATTGCAATTACTGTATGTGTTGAGCACAACCAAGTCTTATCCACCTGTTTCTGTCAGTGAAGGACACTGTCATGATAAAGTACAGTATGTCACCTGAAAGGAGAAAGTTGAAGGCATTCTTATACTATGAAATGCCTCTCCACATATAAAATATCCAGTCAGATTCTGTCCTTCAAGAAGAAGGCCCAAATTGCTGGATGTTTGGTTTGAAAAGATGGCGTTCTCTCAAAGTGAAACACATTCATTATCCAGAGCTAAAGAAAATTCCTTTGTGCAGGATTTCCTAAAAGTGATCGGCATTGAACCAAGATCTAGTAATCATAATAATAGCAGGAATACCCCTATAATATTTAAAAATCTGGGAAATTGAACTGGCTTTTGCAAAAATTGTGTTCTTGAGTAGAGCTTCTATGTTAAGTTTTCCTTCCATATAGAATGCAATCACCACCTTTTTGCTTTAGTTCAATCAATATCATCAAGGTGTCACTTTAGACCTGTTATTTCAGCAATTAATTGGTAGTCACCATAGGAACTGTAATTAGACAAATAGAAAATAAATCATTTTTGTTTACTGTTGCAAATAAATAAATTGATCTGCATACACAAAGACTGTATTAAAATTGATAGTCAATTCATTGACAATTGACAGTTCTTACTGGGGTCTGCCTTTAGGATGATGTGAAGTGAAAGAAGTGGCAGACGAAGAAGTGTAAGACTGCCTTCAAGTGGCAGTGAAGGAAGGATTAAAAGTGATAAGATGGAGTAGGTCCAGGTGCAAGCACTATCACAGGGCATTTCCTGTACGTGCTCATGTGTATTGGCAAAGTTGGTGTTAGTTTCAAAACATCATATACTGTATTTATTTGTTGTAGGATAATACATGTAAGTGAATTATGGATTTATAGTTCAAGACATAGTCCTGATGAGTGGTGTGAAAATACTAATTAAATTATTTTTATAATGTGCTGTTAGTAGTAGGACATAATTAACAAAATAGTAGTCTGTTTCTAAAACTAGGTAAGATTATCAAAAGTATTTTGGTGATTTTAAATCTTTATTATAAAATTCCTAAATCTGTCTTAATTTATTTGTAAGTGTAAGGAAATAGTAGCGAGGACCCTATGCAGAAAACCCAAATGTAATACCAAAGGTGTAGTCAATAGGAGCCACTACTGAACTAAAATTTCGAATAAATCTCTGTTGTAACAGACAAATAAGTTCTGGATCCCGAGATGAAGTTAAACAGATGAGTTTTATTGCATGCAAGGAACAATAAAACTGAAGTATTGTTCACACAAGGAACAATAACACCGAAGTATACAGCCCTTTTCTGCCACTTCTGACGTAGATCATTATTATGGTAATGGGGGGAGGTCATGGTGTTTGGCCAGTTCACAGACTTTGGTCACTCTTAATGGTCCGTGTTAGGTTTCCTTCCCTGGACAGTTTCCTAGCTGGCATCTGGAATCCTTATCAGTTATCCCCCTTTCCTGCCATAACTCTAGCCTGTTACTTAGAAGTCCAGTCCTCATGCAGAAAGGAATCAGTTAACCCCTTCTTCATCTTGTACTTTTCTTCATCTCCTATAAAAATTGGCGAAACCCAGAAAACGTTGTACCTGTCTTAGGTTCTTCGTGGTTGGCAAATCCGTAAATGCGGAGATCTTGCTTTGGTCCATCGTGACCCCTTGCAGTAACAAGATAAAGCCTAGGAATGGGATCTTGGACACATGAAAAATGCATTTTTCCTTCAAAACATAGAGCTTGTGATGAATCAGACAAGACACAACCTCTCTTCCATGAGAGATATGTTCCTAAAGGTTAGTGGAAAAAATCAAGATATCGTCAAGATATATAAGGAAGCATTTCTGCATGAGATCCCAAAATATATAAAGACCGCAGGTGCATTCGCAAGACCGAAAGGCATGACAAGATACTCATAATGCCCATGAGTTGTTAGAAAAGCAGTCTTCCAATCATCTCCCTCCCATATTCTAATTAGGTTGTATGCCCCCCTGGAGATCCAGCTTGGGAAAAATTGTTGCTCCCCGAACAGATTCTAAGGCTGAAGGAATGAGTGGGAGGGGATAGCGATTTTTGATTTCCCATGTGACAGAGGGTAAATTCTCCCCTTTGTGGGTAAAACACCCGGCAGGAGATCGATGGCACAATCACAATGTCACGCCCTCTGCTGCCAGAGGGCGCTCCTTCTCTGTCCTGTCCCTAGTTTCTGGTCTGCTGTCCTTCTTGTCCCTCTCTTTTCCTTGGGCTATATAGTTCCGGGTCTTGCACTCTGTCCTCGCTCAGCATTGACGTTCGGATGTCCTGAGACCCGCCTAGCACCAGGGCGCCCCACGTCCGCTCCCTGAGGGCATAGGTTTTTATACGGCATTCCTGAACTCTTTGCACTAATGAGCCCGGGCCTTTTTCCCGTCTCGCCACTACGCATATGGGTCTTTTTCCGCTCTCCTGCTCCCCACGGTTAGTCACTTTGGACGTCCGTGACACACAAGACCTGTGGGGAGGCAGGGACAATGCTCTTTGTTCGCTGAAGGCCTCAGATAGATCACGTAACATGTAACAGTAACAGGAATGTCACGGGAGCTACCTGGGGAGAGTTTAATGGAACGGTGACAACAAGTCAAACACTGAGGACCCCAAGCTAACACCTCACCCCTAGTGAAATCTGGAAATCTGAGGATCATGCTTTTGTAACCAGGGGAACCCCATGACCAGAGGATGGTGTGGTGTTTCCAGGAGGTAGGGTTGTGTAGGTTCCTGATGAAGGGCTCCGACTTGTAAAGATAATGGTGAGGTCTGCCAGCTAATAACACCCGGGGAAATAGGGGATCCATCGAGGGTCTGCACATGAAGAGGAGGTTGAATGGGGAGTACGAGAATATTCCAGGAGCGAGCCAAGGAGAGGTCTAGGAAATTTCCGGCAGCCCCTGAATTAATGAAAGCGAGAAGGTTAAATTAACACGAGCCCCAGGAGATGAAAGCATGAACAGACAAGGCATTAGAAGAGGTATCGAAATGTTTACTGCATCTCACCTGCGTACTTGGTTTAGACAGAAGGCACCGTGGACATTGGGAGGGACAGTCCAAGCAGTAATGTCCTAGAAGACCACAGGAAAGACACCAATTCCCCCGTATGCACTTCTCCCTTTCCTGCAGAGTGAGGCGGGAGTGAGAGATCTCCACAGGTTCCGAGGGGAGGGTGTCGAGCTGAGAGGAGCGAGGGTGAGACGTTGAGTAGGTGCAGGAAGGTTCTGTTTGTCTCCATGGTCCTCAACCACGAAGCCCGTCATTCAATTCGATCACCAAGGAAATCACTTCTGTGCAGGATTTTCCTTTTAGAGGCAAGAGAAACAGATTGTCTTTCATTTCTTCCAAGAGCCTGTGGTGGCTGCCTCTGCTGCTGCTACTGCTGGGACTGGCACTGCTGCTGGCTGTGTTGACATATTCACTAGGTGAGCAGTGATCTGCTGGATTGATGCCTGGAGCTGAGTCAACACATGGGAATGTTGTGAGGGAATGCCACGAATCTCATCACCTTCTGCGGAGTCCATGTTAAAGGCTCAGTATTCAGTTAGGAAATAGTAGTGAGGACCCTATGCAGAAAACCTGAATGATATCCAAAGGCATAGTCGAGAGAGCAATCCGAGGTCCAAAAGCCGTAGGTAAACAAGCCGGGCAAAAATACAAAACCAGAAGCAAAGCAGTTAGCCTTGAGAAAGCCGAGAGTCAAAACCAGAGTGACCAGTAAAGTGCCAAAACCACAACCAGGAGATGTAACCAGGGTCAGGAAGCCAATAACCAAGTAGTAAGTCGCAGAGAAAGAGATAGTAGCTCAAGTCAGGAAAACCCTAATACTGAGCACAAAAGAGTGTGTGAAGCAGCATTAAATAGGCTGTGGAAAATTGGCTAATTTGGAGCCGTGCTGGAATGTGAGGTGGAATGATGAGTCCTCCGAGGGCATATTGTAACAGTTAGTAGGGAACAGGAAGCTATTCTGGAGAGAGGTCAGGATAAAAGAGGGACATAAAGCATAAGGCAGAATAATACACCAATATAAGACAGAATTAAATGAAAGAGTGACAGGTGACATAGTTCAGCTGTTTTCCCTTTGTTAGTGTGTCAGAATCAAAGAGACCATGAATGCCTTAAGTTATTAAAGATGTACAGTATGTGCAAATATTCATTAGTAAGTTATGTCAGTTCCATTGATTGCTTATTATTCTTCCCATATCTGTTTACTCAGAATATGTACAGGCATACTGCTAAATAAACAAATGCTACATAATCTAGTAGTTATTTGCATTTTGTGCAATATCTAATAAATTATTGGATCAGAGAAACATGGTTAGGGTATAGATCCCTTATAGGGAATGTTTCTTCAGTTGAGATTTGATTAATATTTTTTTACAAATGACAAGAATAAGTTAAGATGTGTAAATTATGATCCATATTTGTCACATTTTAATTAAAATTACAGATTGATACAAACTACTAGTTGTATGAGTATGCTTTTTAATCATGTGCAATATGACATTGAGCTGTGTTAAAAAAACAACAACAAATTCTTTAGCTTCTTTCATGTCAAGGTATTTTGACAGAAACTTTTGAGCTATTCTGTGACTGAGTATAGGAATCAGCTTTTCACCAATTTATAAGGATACAGTAAATCTTTACAATCCACTTCCAAAGTTATTTTATGAGACATTAAGCTAATAAGCAGTTACTGGCACTGTATTAGAGTACTCTGCCAGCCTCCCACATCGCCCACTGTTGGGCTGTTTATTTTTTAACAGATCTCTACCATGTTTGTAATGTACCAGTATGTAATGTGTGGTGACTGCGATTTGCACCAAAACGTACTGTGGTACAAAACTTGTTTTATTACATTTTCAGTGGGTTTTGGCTCCATTGCTCACCCATTGACTCTCCTGGTGTACAAAGAAGCTACTGTCTGGGATATGGTGCAACCAAGAGCTTATAAGTGGTTCCAGCTTTTCTGTGCTTTTCATTTTATTATGGAGTATCACATGGTCCACAGCCTGGGAGCAGCAGGACTGTAGACCCAGTTGATTGGAGCGCTTTGTAACATAACATAACATCATCACTTTATTAACCCTTTACATTGTATGGCACCCCTGGAACAGTTGGGATTAAGGGCCTTGCACAGGGGCCCGACAGAGTAGGATTCCTCTGCCGGCTGTGGGATTTAAACCGGCAACCTTCCAGCCACAGGCACAGATCCTTATCCACGGAGCCACTGCTTCTTTGGTCACTGCTGTCTTGTGGTGTGCACAGTCTCCCAAAATATGCTGTTAACTATGATAGCATGATACCAATCCGACTAACAATCACTGGTCTCATGGCAACAGGGTTACAGGTCCTCACAGTGTATGCTTTTGTTATGTCATTGACCCCAATTATCACAGCTAGTAGAGCCTTAAAGCATTACAGTTTTAAATGCAGTGGTGATTAGACTCAAGCAACCTTGCTTTAAGTGTTTCCGTGGGACAAGTTCTCTAGTGGGAAGTTCTGATTACAGAACCTCCCAACAGAGGTTTATAGGAGGAGAATCAGCAGAAGTTTGGTTCACCCATGGTTTTCTATACATCTTAGAGCTACCGATGGGGACACCAATACTATGCCACTGCACTCTCCTGTGCTGAAGTATATGTAGAACCATACATTTCATCCTCATATTCAGACGATATGTGAAAGCAATACAAAAGACAAATAGAATTTTATGATATATATATGTATATATTATAATAGATTTAAATTCAAAGGACGTTATGTTAAAATTTTACTTTACACATTTAAAATACAATACAGTTATGAGAAAAATTGTATGAATTGATTAACATTAATTGCTCCTAAAAAGTGTGAACTGATCTTATCTACAAGAATAACTTTAGATAAACACAGTCTGATTGAACAAATAACACACACAATTGTACTTTTTCATGTCTAAATTTGTATATACTGTTTTAACATTCACTGTCTATGCTGGAAGACATTCGTGAACCTTCATATTTAGTATCAGCTGGAATCTCCTTTAGCAGCAGTGACCTCGACCTAAAATTTCCAGTAGCTGCTGATCAGTCCTTCACATTGGTCTGTTGGAATTTTGGCCAATTCATCTTTACAGAACTGTTTCTGTTCATTTATATTATTGGGATGTCTTACATGAATGGCTTGCTTCAGATCATGCCACAGCATTTCAGTTGGGTTAATGTCAGGGCTCTGTCTTTCACTTCCAAAATGTGATATTTCCTCTGTTTAAGCCATTCTATTGTAGATTTACTCCTCGTTTTTGGATCTGTCATGCTGCATGACCTACCTTCTTCAGCTTAAGATCAATGACGAATATCTTGACATTCTCCTGTACAATTTGGAATTCATTGTTCACTGATTTGATTGCAAGCCATCCAGCCCTGAGATGGAAAAGCAGCCCCAAACCATGACGCTGCCTCCAACATGCTTTACGTTTGAGATGAGGTTTTCCTGTTGGTATCGTGTTTTGTTTCCTCCAAACATAATGTTGTGTATTTATGCCAAAAAGTTCCACTTTTGTTCTGGACTCATGAACATTAGCCAGTGCAAGAAATACCTACAGATCCTTAGGTCTGAGCCTTAGGTTACCCTAAGGTTCTTTGTCACCTCCTTGAGCACTGTATAGCTCACCTTTGCAATGATTTTTGCTTTTGACCACTCCTTGGGAGCTTGGCATCTACACTTATTTTGGAGTCCTCTGAAACCTCTTTCAATCAGGGCATGATTCACCGACAAATCTGTCTTATAAAGAGAGACTCTGTTGCTAATCAAACTTGATAGGTTATTTAATGGTCAGGGCACCTCAAGCACCCACCTGAAAGTCATCTAATTGATTACTGTAGGTGTCCAAGACTCCAATTACCCCCTTTAATAGAGGTCATTATCTTAAAGGTTCACATACTATACTTTTTCCAGTATGGACAGCACATTTAAACAATGTGTTTAATATAGACAAGAAAAAATACAAATGTTCATGTGTTATTTGTTTAATCAGATAATGTAATTAATAATGTTTAACTATTATGACAGAGATGAAGATCATATCACACTTAAGCAGCAATTAATGCAAGAATACAGATGATTCCAAAGGGTTCACAAACTTTTTCTTACAACTGTACATTATTTTGAATTAGAATATAATTGTGGTCAACAGGTTACAAGAAAGTTGATTCTGTTCTGGAAACAGTTTATATATGTGCAACTAGATACATTTCTGAGATCAAGACATTGGGGGGGGGGGGGGGGGCAAATTACAATATAAAAGTATTCATTATCCACAAAGGAATTGATGAAGTCTTCAGAATTAACTGGGGACCCAATAATTCAAATAGAAACTATATGGAAAAATGAGAACAGTAGGCATTTCAAAAAGGTTTGGGGAGTATAGAACAAGGTGCCAGGTCATGTTGTTTAAAACAGACACCTGTGGTTTTCATCAAGAAATAAAACAATCTAGTTGACATGAATGGTCCATTTTTGTTTTTAACTGTTCTTGTGCTCATACTGTACATAACTCTATTCAGGTTTTGACTTTTATATTGGTCCTTTCAAATTTTATTTTGTTTTTATTTATTTAATTTCTTCATGGTTGCAGATCCTCCTAAATCTGTCTTGACGCTGGAGCTTGAATGGATGGAGGTATTTATCACGGAAAGTGTGACTATGAGGTGTGACATTCCATTGGGCTCGAAGTGGATCTATGAATGGTACAGAGATGGACAGGAGATTCTTGTAGACAGAGCCAGTTCCAACAGCATCAATGGAAACAGATACACAATCCTCTCTACTGCTCAGTCAGACAGGGGGAACTATGCCTGCAGAGGTCATCGCAGCAGAAAATCAGTTTACTCTGAAACTAGCAATGCTGTTACACTGCAGTTGACTTGTAAGTGTTTTTTTAATTTTGCTTCATTTTGTCTGTGATTCAGTTCACCTCAAGAAAGGGAGCGAATTATCATTTTCTTCATTTTGTTTTCTATGGCATTCTCCAGATTCAAAACTTTCTTTATGTTTTTCTATTACATTAAAAAATGAAGCAATAATTAATTTCTCCAAGAAAAGCAGTTCAGAGAATGCATTTCTATACCCCAGTGTTCCCCTATTTTCAACCTGAAATAAGTTGAAATGCCATAACATCTTTCTCAATTTTGTTCTTCATAAAAACATAATTATCAATTATAAGGTTGACATTGGTCACTTTGAATCAATTGCAATTAACTTGTGGGTTTATTACAGAACTGTGTGCTATGTAGAACGCTAGCTAGTACTGTACAATTTGGGGATCATGTCTAGAATCATGCTCAATTGCAATGAAAAAAAAACTGCAGGATAAAATTCTTCAGTTGATTGTTATTTAGTACGGTACTAAAGATTAACCAGTTTTGTTGTTCTACCATGCAGGAATTGCAGGTTACTCTGATCAACAGCAAGCTGCTTTTTGCTGTTATACAGTACCTATGTGTAATTTTTCTTAACATTGTTTTTTTTTTGTTTTGTCATGTGTTGTATGTTGCAACGCTTGCTGCTTAATTGCCCCCCTGGGGTGAATAAAGTTGTATTTATCGGATCTGATTGAAACAGTATATTTGAATTTTAACTGATTTTTACAATAGGTGTCCAAAAGTTGTATTATATAGAATTTTAAGAAATGTAAAATAATTATGATGTTACAATACCATTTCGGTATTAAGCTGCCGCTATATATGTGTGCAGCTTTTCTGCTCAGAAAGGTGATGATTTGTTTTTCAATTTCAACAGTTTGAAAGTTTGAAGATTGAATTGTTGCAATTAGAAATTACCTAGTTTACTAGTTTGTGATAGGTCCAAAATATCTTGCTTTAAGTTGTTTTAATGTTTTTTTTTGTAGTATTTTTGGTTAGGGGAGAACAGAATACTGGGCTGTGAAAAAAAAGCTTTTAAAATTAATAAGTTAAAATCTAATTTTTACTTTTAAATTTCATGCAAGTTATGCAGCTGTGGAAAGCAAATAGAGACAGTTGTTTCTTCTTCAAATATTTACAAAAAGAATGTTTGAAAACACCCCCAAAAGATTGTGCACAGCTAAATATTTATATTTCCTCATAAAATGTGTTATTGTATGAATGGGCTGACATAGCCTTGTAATATACTGTGTGGGCTAACAACAGACCCATTTTCTGTATTCAAAAACATTACTTTTACTTTGATAATTTAGGAGATAATCACCTGAAATATATATAAAAAAACATTTTCATTTTTGTTTGAGAGACACCTACTGTATATTTACAAATATATTGCTTGAGGCCAACTGCGTGGTGGTCTTTAGTAGCAGACCCATAATCATACCCTGCTAGTAAACATTTATAGGTAATTACATGTGCAGAATCTTTCTCATCTCATACTATTATGTAGTGAGAATGTATTTATTAGAACATGACTTAGTATTAATTCACCTTTTTTCCCATTGATTGAAGTGTATCCATGAATAACGTCTTTGCCTTCTCATTGGCGCTAATTGATTTAATGAGGCACATACTGTATAGGAGCTCTAAATCTTACGTCTGCCTCCATGTCCATTAAATATATTTTCCCTAGAGCAATACTAAATCTGCATTTTAAGTTTAAAAGCCAAATCTCAATTTAAGTTGAAATGTCAAGGTATTAAATAAAATTTCAGCATTATAAGTTTCACATTTTATGCAGTTTTAATGCATATTCTTCCATTGAGAAATGAGAACCTAATTATAAAAAATTAGGTTCTCATTTCTCATTTCTCATATAATTCCTTATACTTTTATATAATTTTAAAATTTGGCCAGGATGTCAGGGTAACACCCCTACTCTTTTAAAAAAATACCCTGGGACTTTTAATAACCACGGAGAGTCAGGACCCCATCACCCTACTAGCCCTGCTGACACCTCTTTCAGCAACAACTTTAGCTTTTCCAGGAGGTCTCCCATCCAGGTGCTAGCCTGAGCTTCACTGGGTTGTCAGTTGTGAGTTTGTAAGATGATATAACAGCTGGCAACTAAGATAACCTAAAATGAAAAGTTACAGTACCTGAGCATGGAACTGTTATAGGATGTTTTACCATTATATAAATCCCATGTGTACTGAATTTCAAGCTAAACATCTGTCTTGTCTAAAATCTATACTCACTCTTACACAGCTTTTCTAACCCTTCAATATTCACAGCTATACCTAAACCTGTGCTAAGCCTTGAGACAGCATGGACAGAATTATACACTGGAGAAATAATTTTTCTAAAATGTTGTATTAACTCTACTGAGTGGACCTATGACTGGTACAGAGATGGACAGAAGCTTGCTGTAGACAAATCTGATTTCAACAGCAATAAAGAAAACAGATGCATAATCCCTTTTGCATCTCAATCAAATAAGGGGAGCTATACCTGTAGAGGACAACACAGTAGACGTTCACTTTATTCTGAAACCAGCAATGCTGTTACACTGGATGTATCTGGTAAGTATTTTCTGATACAAATTCATGTTAGCTGTGATCCTGACCTCAATAATTTAAAGTCTCAGCATCCTCAGTCATCGTTTTTTTTAACGTTTTATTTCGGATTATATTTGAAAGAACTTTCCTTTTCCTTGTTTCAGTTTTATATTTCTGTCAGATATGGATAATGTTAACAATATAGCATATGGTAACACAAGTCTTCCTGGGCTAAGTAAAATCCCCTGTTCTGTCAAGAAATATGTTTCTAATTCCTAAAGCAGTGGTTCCCAGTCCTGATCCTGGTGACCCACAGACCTGTTAGTTTCTGTTCCAGCTGAGCATTCAGTTACACAATTATACTCTTCACCGACCTATTGATAAGATTGATGTTGAAGCTTTAACCATTGTATTTTCAAAGAGAAATAAAATACTAAATGAGTGACTAGAAACCAAATGCAAATATCCTAAGTAATGTCTTAGGTCAATTAAGGCTTCAATGATCTAATTCAGGTGGAACAAAAACAGCAAGTTAGTGGACCACTAAGACAAGGATTGGTAACCCCTGACCTAAAGACTTTTTTTCCTTTTGTGGTATTTACTAAATTTCTCTTTTTGCCACATTTAGGTTGTTGGAAGCTAATTGCGTACTTGTACCTCAATAGGCAAGCACAAATCATATCTCTTGAAATCTGTTTAGCAAGGTTGTCTTGCAGATTTGAGCTAAAACCTACACCTGCAGACTGTCTTTGGACTATTTATGTATGCTGTGATTGACCTAGACCCACACTATGCATTGAATTTACCAAATTGAACAGTGGTAATCTGGTAAAACTTTTTTTTCATTTTGTCAGCTTTTCCATTCTGCTGAGCAAGGATGTATCCTTGATACTGCTTTTTGACTTGATTCCACTCGCAAATGTGGGAGATTCACCAACTACAGGAGCTTACATTTACAACAGCTTATAAAAAGACAGTTTTCTAGCACCTTTGAATGACATGGAAGACTAATCTAGTAAATCTTAGGAATTTAAGACTAAATATGTTAGCTGATCTGCACACGATTGCAGAACTCTCCCACATATATTATCTGCACTCTTTCTTAAATGAATTCTCCTAAACTGCCTACATAAATCTGAGCTGTTGATTTTAATAAACTCTTTGTGTCAAGCCCTCTGCTGCCAGAGGGCGCTCCTTCTCTGTCCTGTCCCTAGTTTCTGGTCTGCTGTCCTTCCTGTCCCTCTCTTTCCCTTGGGCTATACATTTCCGGGTCTTGCACTCTGTCCGGGCTCAGCATTGACGTTCGGATGTCCTGAGACCCGCCTAGCACCAGGGCACCCCACGTCCGCTCCCTGAGGGCATGGGTTTCTATACGGCATTCCTGAACTCTTTGCACTAATGAGCCCGGGCCTTTTTCCCTTTGGACGCCCGTGACATAATGCTGAGCCACCTACTGACCCCGCGAGCGGCGTTTTTTTTTTGGTTCTCTGGGCTGTTTTTTTTTTCAGTTCCTCTATTCTAATCACTGGATATCACTCCGATCTTCCGTACCTGTGAGCGGGTCCTGTACCTGGCTTTCCTCGGATAGATCACTCCGATATCAGTGATTGAATGTTGAGCTGGCTTTCCTATTCTTATTACTGGATATCACTCCGAGCTTCTGTGTCTGGAGCGGGTTTTCGTGCCTGGCTCTTCCTGGTCTTGCTCTCTCCGATATCAGTGATAGAATGGTAAGCTTTCTGCCGTTCCTCCATTCTTTTCGCTGGATATCACTCCGGGCATCTGTGTCTGTGAGCGGACTTCGGTCTGGCTTTCCTCAGGTTGTCCACTCCGATATCAGCGTTAGAATGTGAACGTGCCCATTTGCTGTTCCTCCATTCTTTTCGCTGGATATCACTCCGGGCCTCTGTGTCTGTGAGCGGACTTCGGTCTGGCTTTCCTCAGGTTGTCCACTCCGATATCAGTGTTAGAATGTGAACGTGCCCATTTGCCGTTCCTCCATTCTTTTCGCTGGATATCACTCCGGGCATCTGTGTCTGTGAGCGGACTTCGGTCTGGCTTTCCTCAGGTTGTCCACTCCGATATCAGCGTTAGAATGTGAACGTGCCATTTGCCCAGTCTGCGGTATTTTTCCCCGGGGTTTTTGTGGTTTTTTGCCTTTTTGTTTTGATTTTTTCTTCCTGGTTTCCCCTCTTTTTTGGTCCCCCCTGCTCTCTGTGTCTGTATTTTTGGTTCCTGTTTGTTGTGGTTTGTCTCCCTGGTCTTTCCCAGGTTTTTGTTTGTTGTGTTTGTGCTTGTGTACTTTTTTGTTTTAAGTCTCCGGAGCTCTACTCTACCCCCCCTTCCTCCACCCAATAAAGGTTTATACCCCGGAGGAGGGGGTAGCTCTCAGCCGTGGACTCCCGGAGGTTTCCTTTCAGTTAAATGAGGTTTTTCCTCCCCCCAGTGCTGGGCACCTCATGTATTTGTATGGGCGTCGGGAGCCGCCCATGAAGGGGGGGGTACTGCCACGCCCTCTGCTGCCAGAGGGCGCTCCTTCTCTGTCCTGTCCCTAGTTTCTGGTCTGCTGTCCTTCCTGTCCCTCTCTTTCCCTTGGGCTATATATTTCCGGGTCTTGCACTCTGTCCGGGCTCAGCATTGACGTTCGGATGTCCTGAGACCCGCCTAGCACCAGGGCGCCCCACGTCCGCTCCCTGAGGGCATAGGTTTCTATATGGCATTCCTGAACTCTTTGCACTAATGAGCCCGGGCCTTTTTCCCGTCTCGCTGCTATGCATATGGGTCTTTTTACGCTCTCCTGCTCCCCACGGTTAGTCCCTTTGGACGTCCGTGACACACAAGACCTGTGGGGAATTCAGGAATTCAGCACTATTAACTAAAATGGTTATAGGTTTTATTCAAAATGGGTGTAAAACATGTTAAAATCATTTGTCAAGTGTTGCCCTATCTATACCATTTTAACACAGGTACCATATTACCATAACCTTTACCTGAGAGATATAGTGTACTGTAGTATTGGCCATGGATTTAATACCCTGCCACGCCATCCCTGTTTCATCCCTGTACTGATCCTTGGCTTTCCTGATCTGATCTTCTTTTTCACCTCTTTTTGCAGACCACTCATGAGCTCTATGAAACCTTAAGAAAAAAGTTTCATTTTAAGTAGTTTTTTGGTTAGAGAGAGAAAGTGTCTTTATTACCCCCTGAAGGGCAAGTTGTTCTACAGCAGCAGTGTTGGTGTACAGATGGACAGAAAAAACTACAGGAAAACCAATTTACATACTGTACATATTTGCATAGAAGGTCAAGTGTTAAATGACGACATGGCTACAGGTATGAATGAGAACGTAAATTTGTTGGTTTTGGAGGTGGGGAGTTGGTATCTGCTCTCTGATGGGAGTTAGAAGTGGAAATTATTAAAAAAGGGGTGTGAAGGATCATCACAAATGGATTTTGCTTTATGCAAAACATGTGACTGATAGATGGAGGAGAGGGGTGGAAGATCAGCACCAGTGACCTTCTGACATACTTTCACAAGGCTTTCCAGTTTGTTCTTGCTTCTCAGATTCAGGTTGTCAAACCAGCAGAGCAGGGTAAAAGTTAGAACAGATACAAGCAAGGACTGATAGAACAAAATCAACAATGAATCATTGAACTTAAAATACTTAAGCTTCCTTAAGAAAAACAGACGCTGTTGACCTTTTCTGGGGATCAGGTCAGTGTTTGCTTCGAAATTAAGCTTGGAGTTCAGAACAGTCCAAGTACTTGCATTCTTCTACTAGCTCCACCGAAACTCCCACGACATGGGTAAGGATGGAAGTGTGGGTGTTATTCCTGAAGTCAGTTATCATGTCTTTGGTCTTAGCTTGAGGAAGTTTTGTTCATACCAGGTGGCAAACTCATTTGCTCGTAACAGGCTAACAATGACAGAGTCGTCTGCAAGTTTGATTATGTTTCTTGAGTGGTGATAGCTCGAGCAATCGTTTGTCTATAGCACAAACAGTAAGGGAGATAATACACATATTTGGGGGGATCCAATAGAGGAATGCTTTTTGTTGGATAAAACATGATTGTCTCTCACCCTCTGAGTTCTGTCTGTTAGGAAATCAGTAACCCCGCTGACAAGATTGAAGACCAAAGTTTGACAATAGCTTATTTGCCAGTAGGTGAAGCTGTTTACAATTAAATGTCGAGGAGAAATTCACAAACAGCAGTCTAGCACGGGTCTTGTTTCCATCAAGTTGTTGGAAGGCATGCTGTAGCATCTTCCAGCCCCCTACCTGCCCTGTAAGTGAATTGTAATAGATCTAGCTGATCCTTTACTTTGGCCACAATTTCATTTTTCACAATCTGATCAAAACTTTTCATAACCGGAGAGGTCAGCACTACTGGTCTGTAATCATTGAGTGAACTGGGAGATATTTTTATGTTACTAGTTTCTCATACAGCCCCTTTTAGAAGGCATAGACCTTTCCAAAATACCGACCACTCACCTGTCTCGTTTATTCCTCACAGTCTCTGTCTTTCTCTATTTTAGGAAGTCTTAGTCATTATCCCTTTGCTCAGTATTTTTGGAATTTCTCTCCAAGTACTCGGCGCTTATCCTCGTTTTTTCTCGTTTCCCCTGGGTTCCGGATTGCCCTTCACCTTGGACCTTGATTCTTGGATTTAGGTTTTCTGCTTGCTGTTCTGATTTTTTTTTTTGCTTTATTGATATACGGGCTCTTTGACTTTCTGGCTCCCTTGTTTATAACTTTGTTTTGTATTTTGGTTCTTACTCTGGTTTTTATCCTTCAGTTTTGAACTTTTGGACTGGTTTCTGGTTTACGGCATTAGAACACGGTTTCACTACTCTGCCCAGAATCCTTCACGATCTACCTGGCTATCCTAACAGATTTGAGTTTAGGTACTGAAACAACAACTGATTCTTTCCACACTTTAGGAACCATTTGTTGGGTTAATGACATTGGGAAAATAAAAGAAAAGATCCCACACAGCTGTCTAGCACATCTTTTCAATACTCTTCCCCCAACCGAACCAGGACCTGAAATCTTCCTCTCCTTAATCTGACTGACCTTAGACTCATCAATTCTTATTGGACAATCAGAGATCCTACCTCTGAACGCACTAATTTCATCAGAAAAATCATTTTTGTCAAACCGAAGACAAAATTAATTCACATCACTGGCAATGTCAGCGTCTGATTTACCAGATGTATTAATACTGCTGCTTCCATTCTTGTGCATTCCCACCATAGACCTAATACCCTCCAATGCAGAGCATGAGATACCCCGGCACATCATTGTCTCCTCCACTTTATGCCTCCTTATGCCTACGTTTAGCCTTCTTAACCTCTCTTTTGTGTTTCCTTAAACAGAACAGCATCACTTTGATGGAAAATGTTTTTTTTCAGATCAAGAGCTGACTTGAGAGACTTGGTCACCCAGGGCTTATTCTTAGTATATATGTTGCAAGATTTCAGAGGTATAACAGTATTTAAAAAAAATAAACATAACTGGTGATTGCATCTGTCAGTTCATCGAGATCAGGCCATGAGTGCTTAAACATGTCCCAGTTTGTGCGCTCGCAGCAATCCTGCAGTCGCTGTCTGGAGTCCTAGGGCTAGACCGGAACCGCTCTTCGTTCGCTTTTACCTCTCTTACGGCTGTTTTATAGATCGGAATCAAATGCACAGCGTTGTGATCAGACAATCCCGATGGTGCTTTGACAGCGGATTTGTAAGCTTCTTTAACTAATCTGTAACATAGGTCCAATACCCTATTATGCCTTGTAGGGCAGGTAACATATTGATGGAAATTGGTAAGTGAGCAGTGGTTGAAATCTCTCATGATGAAGTAAGGAGCATCGGGGAAGTTGTTTTGCAGTGTTGAACAGTCCGCACAATTCTCTCTGCTGCCCTGATTGCGTTGGCTGAAAGATTGGCCTAAGATGTAATGTGTTGTGATTGAAGTTGCCCAGTGGAGGTCTTGCAAGGGATGAGTAGGCATTTGGAATTGTCATACAGCAAAATCAATAATTCTGTTCATCCACGGTAAGCAGATCACATATTGATAATATGTACAAAGTCTGTGTTTAAGTGCGCAAATGTTAAGAGTTCCCAAAATAAATGTAGTAGCACCGGGGGATGCAGCATCCAGCATCAAAAATGGTTTCATATGGTATTCCCACATATGGTGTATTCAAACAAACATTGTTAAAATTCATATTCTGTGTAAAACTCCAAATCTCTTGAGGAAATTTGACAATTTAAAATATTTAAGGATAGAAACAGAATACACTTTCACATTAAGAGGAATTCACTACTATATTTCAAACTAATGCTGCCATCATACAGCACATTCCAGCCATTAATAATGAGAGCCAGGTAGTCCACAGAAAACAGTAACAGCAAAGTAATTACCTTAATGAGTTTCATCATATCTTCATCCTGATCATCCTGCACCTGTAGATCCTTCATTGTACAAGCATCAGACAATCAAACGTTGTAATAATCAAAAGATATGAAAAAAGTAATGAAACAAACCAACATGGACAGAAATGTGCCATCAGTCGCTACAGAGCTAATTTTATGGACAGAGGCACTGGGTGTATTACCTCCTACATGGTGTCAGCAGTCATCATGCTGGGGCACTCTTTTTGGAGTTTCTGGCCAAGATGCAAGAATCTACAGGTGCTCTTAGAAAAGCAATCTACTTTGAGATCACTTTTGTCCAAACACATGATTGCAGCTCATATTCCAATTATGATATATTTGTCTACTAGAAATACTGCCAAAGCCCAATATATTACAAGATCCTCCCAGTGAGCTGATATACACAGAAGATACGGTCACCCTGAGATGTGGATTTGGAGGACATTCTACTGGCTGGAAGTATCTCTGGCATAAAGACACACAGGCATTATCTGACACTCACAGTGTGAGCACTGATGGGTCATGTTTCAAAATCAGCTCTGCTGCTCTGTCCGACAGTGGAGAGTACTGGTGTCAAGCTTTAAGGGGAGAAGTGAACTTTTACTCTCTGCACAGTGACTCTCTGAAATTAGAAATCAGAGGTAAGATGTACAATTCATAAAAAATGATTTCAACAATGTCTTTATTTGTTTTTGTAAATACAACACCACAACTCATGCTATTAAATGACATTTTCTACCAATCTATTTAATATTTTATGCAGCCCGAGCAAAAGCGGTACTCACCTTGGAGTCAGGATGGACAGAAATATTCATCACAGAAAGAGTGACTCTGAGGTGTGAGATTCAGGGGGACTCTACTGAGTGGATCTATACATGGTACAGAAACGGACAAGAGTTACCTATAGACAAGACTGCCTCCAGTAGGGGAAATGAAGACACATACACAATCCTCTCTGCTGAGCAGTCACACAGTGGGGAATATATCTGTAAAGTAAAAAGTAATAAGAATTCCTTTTTTTTCAACAATAGCAATTCTGTCACACTGAAGGTGTCTGGTAAGTATTCTGTAATATAACTTTAACTTTGACCTTTTAACTATCAACAAAGGTGATAGTTAGCTTTTCAGAATTTTCAGCTTTTCAGCACTTGCTTAACTTTCTCTAATCCTGATATTTGTATGGGGACATGAGAATATACAAAAGATAATAAATGATAGGATATCAATCAGCCTTATCTTACTATTTTTTTATCAGAGCATTGTGATAAGAATAAATAAAAGCTAAAGGAATCTTTTCAGGTCATCTTATTCTTCTACTTTTTTAGAAGTTAAGTGAGGAAAAAATATTTTCCCTAAAAGTGACCAGACTTTCAGCTACAGTACCTGCCCAATAACCCTGGTTCAGATCTAGTCAACTCTTTGTGCACTGAATGTGCAATGTTTCTTATTCTCTATCCTACAGTATGTGAATTCCATTTTAAGTTCCAAGGTAATCCCTCTAGTTACCTAAGTTACCCTTCTTATACCCTTTTGGATATTATATACTTGAATCAAATGTTGTCTCAGTCTCCTTTGCACTAGATTGACAAAATGAGCACATTTATGCTGCCTTTATTTGAAAATATCTTAAAATTAAGAATCATTGTTCCCATTGTTCTTTGAACTTTTTCTAACTTAGAAAAATAAAATACTGTAATGTACACCAATGCTTACATCTGCCCAACGAGACCTTTTGCCACTCAGGATGATGCAATGCTTCCTGTTCATTAAACAGTTTTCAATCCATGTTCATATATAGAATAGTACCTTAGCATCTAATGATATTTAATTTTAAGAGACAACAGCTTTTTGGAAGTGCTAAAATAGATTTTATTATTAAGAAAGATTCATACAATGTTTTTGTATAATATTATTTATTATTATCCGGTGTGCATTCTGAATGGCTGGATCTATATGCCTACAAAAAAGATTTCCTTTATACTTTTGGTTCTGGGTACAAAACACACTGCTGAAAAGATTAGGATTGTGTCTGTGACACATAGTGTGTGGTGTTGTGTTTTGATTTTGCTGGTAGAAATATTTGTAATATCCCCATTGTGCACTTTCTGTCTGAAGTGTTGTTGTCAGCATTATACGTTTCATTTGTTCATTACAAAATAGTTTATAGTATGACATTAAAAGAGATTCAGAAATTAACGTTTAGGCAGCTTGGCCTATGATGTTTAAATAGTGTTTAAGTCCAGATTCTAGCTAAGTGTTGGAAACTTTTTGTCTTTTATTTAATGATGCTTCGATTACCTTTATAAAGAATCTCCAGGTTAAAGACAGTTTTTTCATGTTAGTAGTGCCTTTTTTAGAATAGATAGATAAGATCTGATTCCACTTAGAGAGGAAGAGGAATTTAGCACTGGGTTGTATTTTGTGTGATTTAGAATGCAGTTATATTTATTTTGTTGGCCTATTTGTCATATTGTAGGTTTTCTGAGAACTGAGTTAGCAGTCTGGGTTATTCTGGTTGTCAGGAGGTTGGCCTGTGAAATGCCTTGTTTGTAAATAGGGTAATTCGCACGATGCACAGTGTTATTTTAGTCACAAGTTTTTGATTTAGGCGTAGTCTTAGCCAAGTCAACCGAAACGTCTATTTGTCATAGTCACTTTCTAGTCACCAACTTTAAATTTAGTCTTGTTGCCTAAATTTTGAGTATAATTATTCTTACTTTTAGTTAACTAAAGCAGAATTAATATTAGTGGCAGTTTAATCATGCAGTTGATTTATTTATATAATAATATATATATATAATATAATGATTAAATGTATTTCTAAGAAAATATTTGATGCATCTGATAAGATTCTATCAAAAAGCACATTTTTGTTGAACATTTTAAAGCCATTGATCCCCAAAGATGTCAAATATCAAATAAAAGAAATAATTGTGAAATAAAGGGTTAATGCAGAACATTGCACCAAGCATACAGCACAGCATGTGGCTCTTTTTAAAAAATATTGTTGTGGTACCGCATCTGCATTTATGTAGTATTTTGGTTTAGGGAAGCTCCAAAGTCCATCAGTAATTATGAATTCTCCAGCACAATGTAATTGTAAAAGCAAAAATTTGCCAAAATATATAAAAATCCTTTGTCCCTTACCTTGACAACAGCGACTTTTTTATATTAAAACTTTATGGAGTAAAGCCATTTGGAAAATATAGTAAACAAAAAAAGAAATGACTGCCGAAGAACCCCATATGTTTTCAATCTATCCAGGCTTCGGAAAAAGATGTTCAAGTAGGTAGCTGCATCAGCATGCGTAGGCTGCAAAGGAAAAGGTAAAGGTTTATTCCGTGCTGAAAGGAAAATAAATGAGACATAACATTTTTGCTGTGGAGCCATCTTCAGGTATGAACACGGCTGAAATGTTGCGTCTCTTTTCTTTGCCTTTCAGCATGGAATAAACCTTTACCAGAGCCTATGGAAAAAGTCAATGCAATAAGTAGAAATAGCTGTCATTCAGCAAATTCTAACCATTCAGTGACTTTTTAGGGTGTGTTTTAGACAAGTAGGGTTCTTAGCTGTTCTGTTTTTTTCTGCCAATAAATTGAAGATCACAAGGCCTCTTGTCAATCAGTTATAAATTTACAACAGATAAACATCACCTCTATAAACATAGATAAACAAAAACCTCTATAAACATCATAAGTAGGCTCTCTAGCACTGCCAGGAGTCAATGCAATAGAAAAACACAATGAAAAATGTAATTCCATGGTGAGGTGAAAAAAGCAGCGGCCACATTCTCCGGATCCATTTTGAGCCCAGAGGAAAAGATGATGTGTCTTATTACTTCTCTCTGATGAAATTCACGTTTCTAGATGGTTATCAAGAAGCTGAAGGAGGATGTGTCGGACATGATGGATGTGTTCAAGAAGACCATGAGAGAATATGAGAATGTAATTGAGATAGATCACTAGGAATTTGTCCATAAAATCCCACATCTGTAGATGCTACTCCTATTAAGTGAGAGAGTTGAAGTATCTGAACCAAAGGATGTTAGATTAATAACTTATTTCCTTATGTATTACTGAACAAATACCATTAGGTGTTGGTTTTTAGCTTCCTTATCCACATACAGAAACTCAATGTCAATTATGTTAAAATTTGTAATACCACTAAAACATTTCTATAGCATAGGCATGTTATTGACATTTTCTATGATAAAAACCTGTGTGAAATATTTATTTAGCATGCTTACTTTATCATTTTCCATTTTCAATCCTCTCTAATCTTATAAACTCTGCCTTTATAGTTATTTTGTTGTTGTGGCACTGGAATATAATAATTTGACACAATATTCTTTTGTCTCCTTAAGGTCTATTGTTATATCTTGTATCACCTCTACCTTAAATCAGTACACTCCTATCTCTGTATTTTAGGGCCTTAAACATTCTGTAAAGCACATTTATTTTTGTATTTTACTCATATAATCTCCATTGAAATTTGAAACATTTAGGTCATAGACATTAATGTGGGTAGACGTGAAGACGAGTTCATTGTGGAATATAACTTGGATTTTATTATTTTAAGGATAAATTAGCAGATACTGTAGTTGCTCCTGTGAAGGATACTTAAACTGAAATTAATAACATTGTTTTAGAGTTGTCACCTGATTTACCTTATTTTTTTCAGAAATAAAGCCAAAGCCAAACCTGACCCAGGACCTGCCCATTGGAAAGATATACACAGGAGACAGAGTTGCACTCAGCTGTGGGTTTGTGGAAAATTCTACTGGATGGGAGTACCTCTGGTACAAAGAACCAGTTCAGAACAACACTGAGAGCAACAGGACTGTTGGCTCTAATTACACCATTGATTCTGCTGTTGTATCCAACAGTGGAGAGTACAGGTGTCAAGCCAGAAGGGGGACTGTGCCCTTTCATTCTCAAAGAAGTGATACTCTTACATTAAATATAACAGGTATTCTACTAAACTACATCTTTTAAATCTTGATTTCAGCTCAGTAAAGCAGCAAATAAAGAATTTCATTATACGTTAGACATTTTTAACTTAGATATTTTTTTCTGTTTTTGCATTTGTCATGTTTTTATAGTTGAGGCTCGACCTCAGGCTGTCATCACCCTGGAGACTGCATGGACAAAGATTTTCATTACAGACAATATGGTACTGAGGTGTGAGGTTCAGGCCAGCTCTATTGAGTGGAACTACACATGGTACAGAGATGGAAGTATGAGTGATCTGAGCAGTAGAAATGGAGACAGATACACAGTTATATCTGACAATGAATTGTACAAAAGTGCCTATACTTGCAGAGGAGAAAGGATCACAGAGCCTTTTTACTCTGTTACCAGTGATTCGTTTGTACCACAAGACATCTGTGAGTTACATCAGTCTTTTCCAGTTCTATTTCAGTTGTAATTTTTATTTTATAACAACTTTCTAAATAATGTCCATGAGAAATGTAAGAATGTTTACAGAATATTATAGAAGCAGCAAGTCAATAGCACTGGTGTTTTTAGACACATTATAACAATAAAACGTACTGTAAGCACAACCTACAGTATGCAGCATGGTGGGTAGCTGTTACAAAAGGCTCTGTAGTTCGTGTCTGGTGTTATATTAGACCCTATGCGAATCGGTAAGAGCTAAAGGAGACAAGAGGCGGAGTATGGGAAGGGGAACACAGGGGTTTAATGATGCAGTAAAGTAACAGTGATAGTTTGTGAGACAGTGAACAGGGAAACAAAGAGAGGCATCCATATCCGAGCAGGTCCAAGGCAGGTCAGCGCACAGTCTTTGAGTCCATTAACAGTAGATCCATCCTGGCATGCGACAAGGTTAAAATCCCCGGGAAGGGGGAAAACACGAACACACGAAAAACATGGAGATCCTGGGATGAGGGGGCGAGGTCCTCCAGACCCCAGGCTCAGAAAACGGTTGCACACATTGCCAGATTTATGAAGTGTGCATGCTATTGTTGTCCCATGCACAGTTTCTCCCATCTCTGTCATGGAGGACTGTAACTCCTTTAGAGTTGCTGTAGGCCTCTTGGTGGCCTCCATTACTACAGCTCTTCTTGTCTGGACACTCAGTTTTGGAGGACAACCAGTTCTGGGCAGATTCACAGTTGTTCCATATTTTCTCACATTTTTAATGATGGACTTCACTGCGCTTCAAGGTATATTCAGTGCCTTGGAAATGTTCTTATATCTTGTACTGACTGGTATTTTTCAATTGTCTCATATCTGCTTGGAATGTTTCTTAGTCTTCATGGTGTAGTGTTTCCTTGTAAATGCACTATCTAAGTGGAGAAGCTCCCAAACACAGGTGTATTTATTCTAAAATCATATGAAACACCTTAACTGCACACAGGTGGACTCCAGTCAAGTAATTATGTGACTTGGAGAAGATTTTCTATTTTTTATTTTCAATTAATTTAGTAAAATGTTTGGATTTTTTCACTTTGACATTAGTGAGTACTTTTTGTTGATGAGTGGCAAACATTTTCAGTTAAATACATCAGGGTTCCATGCTGTAACAATAAAATGTGAAAATGTCCAAGGGGGGTGAATATTTTTGCAAGGCACTGTAATTCTAATGTGGGACAGACAAAAGGGGAATTCCTTGAGTATTGATCTGAAAGTTCATCTGAAGGTTGGACTATGATTAACCACATACTGTAGGTGTATGACTGGAAAATGTACAGGGCCTTGCAAACATATTCACCTACTTCCAAATGACATTTTATTGAATTACAAATGATACAGTATATAGACATTTTTGTAAATAGAAAATTTCACAATGTGAAAAATCACAAAGAAACACAAAAAATAAACAGTATAGAGTCAGTATTTGGTGGAAGTACTTTAGAACAGTAATTAGTCTTTGTCAACTTCTCACACCAGGATGGAGCAATTGTCAAACCGCTCTTGGTTGAGGATTGTAGATAATTATTATTTCTTCTCTGTTCCCGCAGTACACAAGTGGATATGTGTCATGGGCATTTCTGGTTTTCTAATTCTCCTTATCCTCCTCATAATCGTGGTTGTGCTTTGCAGGAGATCTCAGAAACTGGGTGAGAATGTCTTTGGGATATTCACATAGCAGTATCAAATTCAGGATATTTTTCAATCAGATTCAAGTCAGTGCCTTTACTGGTCCAATCAAATACATTTTATTTCTTCTTGTTAGCTAATCCAGAGTAGCCTTGATTTAGATCATTGTCCTGCTGAAAGATAAATTCCTGAATTAGTTTAGGTTTTTAGAGAACTTAAACAGAGTTTTCTCTAAGATTTGCCTGTATGTTGCTCCATTCAATACATGCTTGGTCTCGATGTTGTTTAGTTTCGTGCGGTGCTCCTCTTCTTATTTCGGTCTGCTTCACGTTGAGTGGCTGCCAAAATAAGATGACCTTGTGGTACTTTAGCGGTACAATATGAGACTTGGAACAATGATGAAAAGTTGTAAGGGAATCATGTAATTAGTAACCCCTGGTAATTCCTAGTCGTATAATTTGACACCCTCTAGGACAGATAAGGCAGGGAGATTAAGTAACTGCAGTTGTTAAATTTGACATGCTCTTCAACTAGAAGATGTGTCAAGTCATATAGTGTGACGCCGATTTAAAACTGTAACAGTCTCAATGTTAATCTGCAAGAAAAATATAAATAAAAATGGAAGATTTACATTTACATTTAAAAATACGAACCATTCCTGACTCTAATCAGTAACAATTTAAATTTTTAAATTAAAAATAAATAAACCAATTTTGATTCTGCAATTAAGTCTATGTATTTTGAACAAGCCCAGTAGTCTTACTTTCCAGGAGCTGTTGGAACCTTGACATTGACAATTATGAAATGAGTAGAACATCCAATAGCAGACAAAAGTATGATTTCCACAAAATTCCTCACATTCTTTTTCATGAAGGCGGAGGCTTTATGTTTTGGTAATTACCATATGGCTACACAAATCTGTCACATAAATTTAGAAACACAGTCCCATAAGTGTAAAATGCTTGAATCAGACTGTTTTTCAAATAATACATATGGTTTAATTTAAAACAGCGATTACTAAGCAATGTGTTCCAAAATCAGAGTAAGTCAATAAACAAAGCATGGTAAGGTAAGCATGGTATTGGTAAACAAAACAAGACAAGCAAGAATGTATCTTGATTTTTCACACATTTCAGGTGAAGATTTCAGGATAACAGAAAGCACATTGTGAAATCTGATGCAACATCTTAATTGAAATTAAACTTGTAATAAGGCTGCGATAGTTTTGAGGAGACTTTACATGGCTGAAGAGTCTAGAGATACAGTACTGTATATAAAAGAGTTAATCAAGACATACAGTAAGGACATAAATCATTGTCATAAGGATAATAGATGAATTAGGCAAATGTGGGTATGTCGGTTAAGTACACATATTTGCATGAGTAAGTCAACGAACAGAGCACAACATTCTGCTGCAGTTGAAGTTCATTAGTCAGCTTTCTTAAATAAATGTTTAACAAGACACAAGTTTTCCATCAAATACTACACAGTACAGCATATGCAGGAGATAGCTGTTTATGATCCAACGAGGAAGTCACCCATCTCATGAGGGTCAGGCAGGGGATAAGTCCTTGGGTTCCCCGAGAGGGTAAAATGGGAGAACTCCCTTTATGTGTTAAATAAGTAGAATTAATGCCCTAGTTTCAGCGGGGAGCTGAGATAGTGGTAGGATCGAGGGACACCAAGAAGGTACAGGTAAGAGATCTTGATACAGGAATCTGTGACAATTCAGGGATCTTAAAGAGTAAATGCTCAGGTACAGCAAGTTTGGTTAATAAGAAATCATCACAGCTGTATTAGTTACAACACTCAGTATCCTAACCTCAGGAAGTAGCTGAGAATTTTCTCTTGAAGGGAAAAACTTAAATTAAATAGTCCCAGAGCAGATTATGTGTAATAAGAGTGCTAGGTTATCTGTCTATAGGAGACAAAAAAGTTATAGTTGAAATAAAAGGCACAGAATGTCACGAACACGGACTGAAATCCGTGTCAGATCTTATAAAAGACCATATGCGATGTGGTAAGAGCTGGAGAAAACAGGAGGCATGGTAAAAGGGAACACACAAGGGTTTAGTGCACAAAATAATGGTGACAGTCCGTGAGACAGTGTACGGGGAAGACAAAACGGTATCCAAATCCAAACGGGTCCAAGGCCAGGTCAAAGCACAGTCCAAGAGTCCATCAACAAGGAATCCATCCTGGGACGCGACAAAGTTAAAATCCCCGGGAGGGGGGAGCACACGGACAAACAAAACATGGAGGTCCAAGGGTGATGGGGCGAGATCCTCCAGACCCCAGGCTCAGGAAGTGGGAGGTGTCGGGGATGAGGCCTATGCCCTCAGGAGACGGACGTAGGGTTTCCTGGTGCTAGACAGGCCTCGCGACATCTTACCCTAATGATGAGCCCCGAAGACTGGAGGAGCTGGACTTTAAATAATAACGCTAACAGGGTACACCTGGAGAGCTTAATCACACGAACAATAATGGGAGCAGTGGAGCGCCCTCTAGGGAGGGATGTCGGGCGTGACACAGAAGGACTATGGAAAGCTCAAGATGTCACTGAGGGGTGGGTGTCTGGGCCTGGAGTAAGCATGATCTGGAAAAAGAGTAGAGTCATCTCCTCAGAGACAGGTACGACGGGTCCATAGAAAGAAACCCAGCTGCATCTCAGCAAAATTCACAGAACTGATGCAAACCTGACAGTTACTGACCAGGCGTGGCTGAAAAGTCTGTTGTCATGGTAATGAGGCTGTTGATGAGCAGCTGCAAATCTACAAGCTAAAATAACTTTTTAGTTGCCAGGGATTTGGCAAAATTCTTTGCTTTGCAATCCTGATCCTGGAGATATCATCTGTTTCAAAAGATCGGGAATTCCTTAAATGTTTTGGTACATTAAACAATTAATCTGTTCAATAAAGCCAATTTGAGGGGTCAAGGCTACATATTGTAATCCCAGATCACTTCTACATTATTTAATTGCTAATTGATAGATTATTTAATTGAATTGATAGATTGCTAGATTAGGGTTCTTCAGGATCAGGGTTGTAGAACCCTGCTATAGATGTATTTCTTTCTTCTTCTACTGCAGGGAAAGGGATAGAGTGCATAGCATTAAGGATACATTAAAGACATTTACATCTGAGTAACACTTCAGTGCATATGGAAAGAATTTACTGTCATAATGTGAGAAAAGGCAAATAATGTTTAAGAGTACTTGAATGCTTGTCATTAAAATGGGATCTAGTGAAGACTCGCTTTCTGATATTCTCTATTTAAAGTGAGATTCACTGTCAGTGGGAGATAAATGCCAAAAAAAGAGATACCCATAAATCTGTCTTTCTCTTTACCAGGTAAATTAGCTGAGTCTGATGGATTTTATGAAAGCATTGACCCTCTCACTGAAAGCCACAGTAAGTCTAAACATTCTGCTGTTGTTTGTAAACCAAATTATGCAAAATCACATCCCTAGATATTTTATGTCTTTGTGTGGAAAAATTTATGATTTTCAAAAAGTCGTATTGTGTGAATTTATTACAGGGTTTATCTATGCTTCCATTTGTTTTAGTTATAGTAATTAAAGTGTAAATCGTTGGTTACTGATTCACTATTATGAAACCTCTTTGAAAATTGCATAGTATATAACATTGGTATACTGTAATTTCCAGTATGACAGCTCTAATTGTGAGAACTCTCCTACACAATCCTAATACTACTCACTTATACAGGACATGTATACTGTATATATGTAATTATATTCAATATTTTGTCAATACAATAACACACAGTATATCATTCAGTAATATACTTAATGTTCACTGTGTCCAGTAAACATCTCACAAAGAAATACCATTTGAAATGCATTAAATTATGTTTCATAAGTTGCCTTTTATATCTTCTGTACCTATGTTCTTCTGCTTCCCCCTTGTGTGTAACTCCGCTGTGTTTTCAGGTACAAGTAATTCAGGACTGACTAATAAAGTAGCTTTTTACTCTGCTACCAATTTGAAGCTAAAAAATCAGGGTAAGTATTTGTTGGTATCTTTCTCTCTTTTCAAGCCTGAAATGTTTGATTATCATAGTATAATAACCGTTGCATTCATCGTACACTCTGCTTTTATTATTTTCTTATTAACTTTTTAATTCTTGTCCCCTTATACATAATGTACAGTCAATAGTATGTGCTAAGCCTGAGTAATATAAAAGTCGAAAGGACCTGTGAATAGAAATCAAAGATGAAGTGCAGTCTGCAAGTGTAGATTAACTTCATCAATATGTGAAGTGTGAACAAGTGCAAAGGCACTTCTATATATAGAGATTTTGGTACAGCCTCCTAGCCCTACAGTACAGTCCATCTCTTATTCATATACTGTATCTAATTATGTCTTCATGTTCTATGTTTTATTCTATGTTCCATGTTCTATCATTAACAAGGTACAGTTGTACTAAAAAAGTCATACTTTGTTTCAAATAGTTAGATTCCAGAAGTATTATCTGGTATGAAGCAAAGACACCCTCAGTTTTTATGTGTGACTGGTATCACTATAAACTAGCTTACATATTCATCATATTTCTTACAACGTAATACAATTTAAAAACAATTTAGATTATTTTTTTCCTATGCTGTGTCTTTCCCTGTGTCCCCCCCCCCCCCCCTTGTGTGTAACATCTCTGTGTATTCAGGTACTCAAAATTCAGGAGTGACTAATTAAGCTGATTTTAACAGTTACTAATCTGAACCTTAAAAAATAATCAAGGTAAGTATATTTTAATATCTGTTTTTCCATGACTGAAATGTTTCATTACCGTTGTTTATTTCTTTCCTTACATTTATCCTACTAGCTCTTTTATTCTTAAGCCTAACTCTTAAAGTACAGCCACAGCCAACAAGGTGTGCTAATGCTGAGTAATATAAAAGTCAAAAAGACTGTGTTGCTGGTGACCTGTACTGGCGATAGAAATCAAATATGAAATGCAGTCTGAAAGTACAGGTGATCCTGAAAGAAAGGAACTGAATCACCTTATGCCTGAAGGCAGATCTTTACATTCAGTTTAGATGCCCTTATGTACTGTACAGCTTCCTAGCCCTATTTCTCTTATATACATGTATATAGAGCTATTAAATTAGATTACTTTCTCAAGCTCTCAAGCAATATTTTACTCTTTTGTAACCGACCCAACTCATTTATAAAACCAATGTCCTGTTTTGACCTATACAATATGTACTGTTCACAAGGAATGACAGCAGCCAAAAGCTTGGGAGAAATTAGAATTGTTTGTTGGGATGTGGAGATTTGGCGTAACCCGCTTGGCTGAGGGCCATCCTCCCGGCCGTTGGACAGGGAGGATAGGACCCCCATGCGACCAATTGGGTAGCTGCTAAGGTGGAGAGGGGGTGGAGGAGGGATGCAGAAAACGAACAAGGAAGAGGAGAGGGTGATGTTTGATGTATATATATGGAGACCAGTTGCTTACGTCAGGATTAGTGAGAATTGCAGCAGCTGTGTCGAATGAGCGCGGCTGCCTTCATTCCTCCCAAACTTTCATTAAAAACTCCATTTCACTAAGGAATGACGGCAGCCAAAAGCTTGGGAGAAATTAGAATCGTTTATTGGGATGTGGAGATTTGGCGTAACCCGCTTGGCTGAGGGCCAACCTCCCGGCCATTGGACGGGGAGGATAGGACCCCCAAAAGAACCAAGCGGGACCCCCAGTCACCAGTGCAGAAAAAACAAAACAAAAGATTTGACCAATTCAACCGAGGAGAGAAAGTGCCCGCTTGAGGATACCGGGGTTAGTTTTAATGTATGCATAGTAAGCCTCGGAGGATCAATGGCCGAGTTGCTTGATGATATACTCGGGTATGCCTTAGCGAGTGGCGGAGGATGCGGCCCCTGATCTAAAAGGAGTGCCCGGAGAATTCTTCAGGAGGGTATCACGATACGGCCCTTCTCGTTTACAAACAGAGGGGCAGTAGGCAAAGCTCCGGCAGAGGTGCGAAGATGTGGGTAATGGGATAGAGGCTCGTAAGGGCTTATGTAGGAACAGAGTTTGAAATAATAGATGAGAGTGGCCGATCTGAGTTGGTCGGTTTTGCTTTTCTTGAGATAGAAGGTCAGTGTCTCGTAAGATAAGACAGAGATGTCAGATAAGCAGGGTTGAGAAGTAGGATCAAAGAATGTGGAAGCAGCGGTAATTTTGGAGCACCTTTGGAGATGAAGAAGGCTAACAAGAATAAAGATTCAAGAGTGCGGTCGACCCAGGGTGAGTGGTAACCCAACCTGAAAACGTAGATGTAGGATTCAAGGATGTCCGAGGTAAGTGGTACGCGTAGGTTCGAAAGGAGAGTAATTTGAGGGTGGATGAGGGATGGACAGATCTTGCCGAAAAGGAGTTAATGGAAGAAGTGGATGCCGCACAGGTATACTTTGGTGGTGGATGCTCGTACCTTGAGTGAGTTTCTACAATAGCAAATGAAGGATGATACGGTGAGAATGTCGAAAGAAGGGAATTTTATGTTCACGGAGAGGTTGAAGGATTGGAAGCAGTAAGAATTGCAGAGTTCGAGGGGCAATCCCTTAAAAGGATAGCTTGCTGGGCCAGCTGGAGATAGTGATGGAAAGGATGATTCGGAGGAATGTGAGTTCCGAATAGGGAGGTACTGTGCACGGGTTCGGTCTTGCATCTGGTGCCAAGTTCCTGAATTTCTGACTTTGAAAACGAGAGAGAGAGTCAGCTATCTCATTAAGGTGGCCTGGAATGTGAGCAGCTACGAGGATGAATTGATGTGTGAGAGTAATCCATTTAAGGCGGCAGAGGAATTTCATGATAGATTGTGATGAAGACCTTCCTTTGTTGATTATATGAACTACTGCATAGATGGCCGAATGGACGAGGACGGATTTTTGTTTCCAATTGTGGCCCCAAAGAGAAGCAGCAACAACAATTGGAAATATTTCTAAAGAGGCCGATGACTGGTTGGCGAGAGGGATTGGAGAGAACTCTGGAGGCCAAGGGGATGCAAACCATTGGCCTTTGTAATAGCCTCCGAAACCGACTGAGGGGGCTGCGTCTGTGAAAAGCTGGATATCCTTGGTGTCAGAGAGGAGGTCATCGTAGAAGAGAGATATGCCATTCCAGTTGGCCAAGAGAAGCTGTCAAAGCTTGAGCTCGGATTTGCAGTCGGCTGAAAGGCTTACGTGGTGGTAAAGAGAGGGCACAGAAGAGGCGAGGTCGAGAAGGTAGACCGTCCTTGAGGAATGATACGCATGGCGTAATTGAGGTGGCCGAGCGGGGAGAGAAGTTCCCTCTCTGTGCAAAATTTGGCAGAAGAATAGATAGAGATATACATCTGGATCCTGTCGATTTTGTCACGAGGCAGGGAGGCGGAGAAATTGATGGAATTGAGGGTGATCCTGAGGAATTGGATTATATGGGAGGGGCCAGTTGTTTTGTCAATGGCAAGGGGTACCCCTAGTTTCCTAAAAACAGAAATAAGTGTGGAAGAGGCTCTTGCAGGTGGGGTGTGGGGAAAGTCTATGGTAAGGAAATCGTCGAGAAGGTGGACAAGAAAAGGAAGCTTATAGTTATTCTAGGGGATCCAGCAGAAAAATTTTGGGCTACTCCTACGTCCGAAGGTAAGGCGGACTGCGAAGAACTTGTTCCGCCAGTGAACTCCTAAGAGGTGCCAGAAGTCTGGGTCAGGAGGCATAACTTTAACGGCACTGGAGATGTCGGCCTTAGCGAGCCAGGCACCCAGATGGATCGCTATACCAATGGGATTGATGTGGTATACAGGGAATGGGGGAGAGTCAAGTGGGACGATCATGAAACCATTCTCGACTTCGGATGCTAGCAAGGAACCAATGGACTGGGGATCAGCGGTGGCAGATTGCAAATTTTTGCAAAAGACGGAGGAAGAAGGAAGTGTGCACAGGCGTCAGGGTGACGGGCATCAGAGGGGTCAGGGTGACGGAGCAAGTCAGAAACAAGAGCGGGGATGTCGATTGTGATAGACAGAAAAGCCAGTAGTCTTTTGGGAACGCTGAAGGTGGAGTGAGTGTGAAAGGGGCCGGCGGGGGCAGGCAGGGTGAGCATGAGCTTCGCCGCAGAAGCTGCAAATATGAAGGAAGCGACGAAGGGGAGAGGTACGTGTCGAGGAATTGAAGATGTTGGAATGTTGGAAATTTGTTGGCGTCTGATCATCACGATGGGGCGACCGCGAACGTCTTTGGAGCGGGAAGGTTTGAAGAAGACCTGGCGGGAGAATAGATGCTGTGGGGGAGAAGGGGCGGAGTCAGGGTTGAGCTTGCGGATGGTATCTGGGCAAAGATTTGCTGAATGTGTCCAAGAGGAACAGAAGTCGCAGGAAAGATCTCGGACGCCGGGGAAAGTGCGGCAGTAAAGCTCAATGTCGAGGGCTCCCCAGAAGGTGCGCTGGTTCCGTTGGAGTAGGCGGGCAGCGGCCTCAGCCAAGAACTGCTTATGGTAATCGTAGAACAGGGAGCCCTCGAAAAGGACAGATAGATCGAGGACAATGTGCATGTAATCTTTGAGTTCCTGACGACGTTCGGGAAAGGCGGAGCATGTGATGTCGCGGAAAATGCTGAAAGCCAAGCAGAAGTTGGAAATTTGAAGGACTGAAGCAGAGTGAGGGTCAGAAGATTTGAGAGTAACAGAAATCGAGCCACAGTCGACTGTTCTAGAATTGTTGTATGTGGAGGAAGAGAGAAGGTGAGCTAGATTGACGTCCGCACCTCGTAGAATTTGCTGCCGGAGTGAAAAAGGAATGGGAGGAGGACTAAACTTTAGTGTGTTAGGAGGAGCTGGGAGAGGAACGGCTGTTCGGAGAGGAAAGTCCTTAGCAAAGGGGAGATTGGGATCCAGGGCTGAAGGCATGGAATGACGGATGCCGTGTTGGACACCGGGGAAGGGAGAAGATGAGGAGGGAAGAAGAGCAGAAAGCAGATTGTGGTAGGAAGGGTTAGACGGATCTGGCGGAGCTTGAGCCATGTTGGAGGTCGGAGGTAGAGACAGAAGAGAGTGCAGAAATTAGATTAAGCAGAGAAGGGGGTGGGGGAGGGGAGTGAGCCTGGGGCCTTAGACTCGGCAGCAAGGAGTTTAGGGAAGGAGGCTGGGTGGAAGAGGCTAGGTACAGTTGTTCGGCAGAGGTATGGATTGCTTGGGGAAGAGACACAGACACGGATGTATCAGGACAAGACAAGACAGAAGACGCGACAGGCAGAGGCGCAGGCGGCCTCGGGGTCCTCACGTTGGGATGAGTGGCGGCGGTGCGGGTGATGTCATCAGAGGGCGCCGGGGGAAGCTGTGGAGCTGATGTTTCCTTGTGTAGACTGCGGTTAAGTACATGGAAAACAGAGCTTTTTTGGAAGCTTTTCTTTTAAAATGGACGCCATGTTTTCGAAGTATCCTCTGGAGGCTTGCTACGGTCCGGTTGGAAATCGCGAGAGATGATCCAGGAGAAGGGGGAGCCGATGTGCGTGATGCGCGGCGGCGGGGACATCCTCGAGAGAAGCGAGAGTTATTTGGAGACTTTGCCGTGGAGGAACAGGAAGGCTGAGTTTGTAATGAGAGAGGGACTATGATGGCGGAACGCAGTCTTCGTTGAGGAGTTGGATCTTGTGAGGACTGGCTGGGAGATGAGCGGTGCTAATGTAGCACAGCGGCTGAAGGAGGCGATGAGACGGAGGTAAGGGGAGCAGTAGGGGGAGGACTGGATGAGAGGGGTAGGAGAGTCTCCTGCGCTGCAGAAAAGTTCTTCATATGAGTGGCGGATTTGTAGATCCATGAGAAGGGAGCACGGATTCGAGCTAGGCGAAAACGAACCATGCAGAAAACGAACGAGGAAGAGGAGAGAGTGACGTTTGACGTATATATATATGGAGACCGGTTGCTTACGTCAGGATTAGTGAGAATTGCAGCAGCTGTGTCGAATGAGCGTGGCTGCCTTCATCCCTCCCGAACTTTCATTAAAAACTCCATTAAATTATTAAATTTATTTTATTTTTGAATGCATGGGATTTAGGTCATTTCCCAAATAAACATTTACTTATATTAACTTAAGAAAGACTTAGAAAGCTGTAACACTTTTGGAATCTGCACAGGGCCCACTCCTTGTTATTCCGAGCTGTCTAGACGGCCATTGTACTTGGGAAGCCTTGGCAGCATATATGGACATGCCCTTATACCTTTTTTGGAGATTGTTTTTCTGCACACTCATTCTACTACACTCTACACATATTCTCCTCTGAGAGTGCTGAAGGCTTCAGAGCCCTTGACAAGGTTAGACTCGAGGACCCAGATTCTCCAATTCGCCCATATCCTTTTCCTCTCCCAAGAGATCATTACGAGGTCCCTCATCCAGTCAAGTCCATCATTTGCAGTTTCAATGAGCTTCGCCTTTAACTCCCGCTCATTCCTTCTGGGGAGTAGCAGTGGAAAGCACTTGACTCAGTCTCAGTCAATATCATTTGTTCGGACCCACTTTACAGCCTTCATTACCTTACCAAAGGGCCAACATGGAAGCGACTGAGGTTGCTACTCTTTCAGGGCCTTCCCTGTACCTCGATAACTCTCCTAGTCTACTGGAGGCTCCTGATCCTGCTCCTGCTCTCAGATGATTCAGCTTTCCTGCTCTCTTTCTATAACAGCTACTAGTTTCCATTACCACTGATCTACTCTCAGACTTCCAGGTCCACCTCCAGCTGCTGACATCTACTCTCGAGGCCACCAGGCTTGGACACTCACACTCTACTCACAATTGAGTCTTCAGCATCATACTGGTACACTCAAGACTGTCTTTGACACTAAGTCTCCAGCATCTCTCTCTCATGCCAAGACTCCATACACACTCTGCTACCTCTCCAATGCCTCTCTGCTGTGTCTCATTGTGTCTCATGTCATACACACTTCTGATGTATCTTCTCCCGTGCCCAGCCCCCACTGCTAACTTACACTATTGGGAGTTTCCCTCACTCTTTTCTCACTCTCATACTATAAGAGCTTCTCTCACTTCATCACAGTCAGCTGTAAAAGAGGTTAGTAGTCAGATAAGCCCTTTCCATTACTCTACACTACAATGTCCTCCAGAGTAAGGTCTTTTCTATTGCACTCTACTCTCTGTCTTCTCTCACTAACACAACAACTCACACAACTCTCACAAATATACACTTACTCTCACACAGCGGACTGATTGGCCAGACCTGTTCTTCCTCTCAAACAGGCTGTCATCTCTTTAAATCTGTTGATCTTACTCTCTGGACAATTCCCTCTAGAAGTGTCTTGTAACCAACCCTTCAGGGGTCCCCTATATGGCTCTTCTCCCTTTACCAAACCATACAGTGCTTCTTTACAATCTCCTCCAAGATTGCTGCCCTTATTCTGCCCCCTAACCAGGGTATACAGCTCCAGCCAACAGATATTTGCAATAGTAACATTGCACACTTGCTTCTAACTGGCAGATAAGTAGCGAACGGTTCAGCCCACTTACTACTGAACTTCAGGACATGGGAGACCTGATATTGTGTCTGCTCTCACCTGCAGCTACTGTAGCTCAGGAGTGATGTCCTGGCTTGGTCTCCCCTGAGGGAACTACTCCAGCTTCGCTCTGTCACAACTGTACCTCATTATTATCCCAACTCAGCTCAGCTGTGCTTACCTAAGTAATCACCTAGGTACTGAGGCATCCCCTTCTCAATGAGGGCTCCACCCCCTAAAGAGGTCACACCTGGATGGGATTACAATTTGTTTAGTGTGTCAGTTCTCTACTTTGGTATATATTATTTTAACTTCACATTCCTGATATTAATGTTAAACATTCAGTCAACCTGTTGCATTTTTAGTTTTTGTATTTTAGTTATTCTAATAATTTTTATTTTCCTTTTCTTCCCAAACAGAAAGTGCTATACTGTGACTTAATAATGGAAAACAGTGATTTTAACAATAATGGCAATCATCCCACTGAATAAGATGAACTTCAGCAAAGGAATAACCTTAATTTCATGTAAAATATAACCAGTGTAGTGTTTGTTTCATTTACAAGCAATATTGTGTGTAAATTGACCTAAATAAATGAAGGTAGCTTTGACGATATACCTCTATGTTAATAGAGAATGGAATTCCAGTAACCTACTCAAAATAAAGTGATAAAATTTAGTTGAAGTGTAAAAAGGGCAAATTATAAGATGAATTAAAACATCATGAATGGCATTAATGGCATACTGTAAAAGCTTGTCTAAATCACTCAAAGAGAGTGCAACCAAATACTGACTTTTTGGCTAAAAATGCTACATAAATGTGTTGCAGTACTAACGGAAACTTTGAGTCATTGAGTTGAACTCCAAGCATGCATGGAATCCCCAAAAAATGACAAATATTGCGCTTATTTGCATTACTACAAATACAAAATTGCTTGACTGAACAAAGAAGTTTTGACATGCTGTTTCTAAATGACTGTTTGCACGGCACGTGACCTTCTTGTTTTGCTTAGTACAGTGTATAATGAGTACATAAGAAAGAAAAAACAGGATACGGTGTCTATATACAGTAAATAATATTGTTAATGACAATATGAAACCTGTGTATTAAGAATAGAGATTCAACTTTTGCTGTGACAAATGCGTTACAGAATTGCCAGATTTCTTGACTTTTACATTTTATTGAAATACTGTAGGATTACTTAAAATAATAGACTTTTGATCTTTTGATAGTCTTTTGAAGCTAAGAATACTTTACACAAAAAGGTGAAGCCTGGGATACCTCTGATGTATACTTGGAGGATTTTTTTAAATTGTTCGTATTGGAAAAAACACACATCCAACTAGAATTCATTAAGCAACCTGGACAAATGTGCTTTATATCTGGAAAATCTGCTTTTTTGAGAAATTCTCTTGACCTGTTGATCTAATACAGTACCTGTTATTGCATTAACTAATATTTTATGCTTATGTTATAAAACCTTAATAAAAATTGAAATCAGTACACTTTTTCCATGATTATTTCTCCTTGTTTCAAAGTAAAAATAGTCACAACATCACCGTCTGAAATATTTTTTATTAAAAAAATGGTAATCAGGTGGGTGGCATAGTGGTTAGTGTTGCTGCCCTGGCTTCAGCTGCTGGGGTGGGATCTGTACCGAATTTATGTTCTCCCTTTGTTCGCATGGGTTTCCTTCAGGTGCTCCAATTTCCTCCCACAGTCTAACCATTTACTGGTAAATTCTGGGAAGATTGTCCCTGACATGGACTGGCGTCCCTGCCTTGCACACACAGTGTTTGCTGGGATAGACTCCTGCATGATCTTGTATTCAGTAAAGTGGTTAGAAAATGGATGGATAGATTGTAAGGAAGTTAGAATTTATGTAAATGGATTATTAATTTATGAACTGACAACAGCAGCTACAAAAAGCTGTTTCATCCTCATGGGCAAAATGAGGCAAAAGTGACATGCTTGAATGATTACTGCCCAGTAGCATTAACATCTATGGTGATGAAATGCCTGGAGAAGCTGGTGTTGTCACACATCAACTCCTCCATCACAGAGTCCCTGGACCCCTTGCAGTTCGCCTACCAGAACAACAGATCAGTGGATGATGCTGTCTCATTGGCTCTGCATACAGCCTTGGAACACCTGGACACTAAGAACTCGTATGTGAGAATGCTGTTTGTGGACTACAGTTCAGCATTCAATTCCATCATACCCAGTCAACTGGTGACAAAGCTCAGGAGATTAGGTCTGTGCAACTCTGTCTGCAACTGGTGGACTTTCTTGTCGAGAGACCACAGGTGGTGCGGATAGGCAATAAAACATCAACACCACTCACCCTGAGCACTGGAACCCCACAAGGCTGCTGTCTGTGTCCAAGGTTGTACTCCCTGTTCTCTCACAACTGCACAGCAAGACACAGCAACAACCGCATCATTAAGTTTGCAGATGACACCACTATAATAGGACTGATCAGTGATGATGACGAGTCCACTTATAGGGATGAAGTCGTACAGCTGCGTAGGTGGTGTCATAGCAATAACCTGGACTTGAACGTAAAGAAAACGAAAGAGCTAATAGTGGACTTTTGGAGACACAGGCCACACACTCACAGCCCACTCAGTATTGATGGAACAGAAGTTGAAACAGTCACCAGCTTTAGGTTTTTGGAATTCACATTTCTAAAGATTTAACCTGGACTGTGAACACTGACTCTATCATGAAGAAGACTCAGCAGCGCCTTTATTTCTTGAGGTGCCTCAAGCGATGGGGGATGCCAATACATGTGTTGGTGAACTTCTACCGCTGCACCATCGAGAGCATCCTCACCAACGGGATCACCGTGTGGTATGGAAACACCTCTTCGCGAGAAAGAAAGGCACTGCAGAGAATGGTCAATATGGCCTTGAAGATCATCGGCTGCGGTCTCACCTAGATTAAACAGCTCTATGAGAACCGCTGCCGTGGTAGAATTCTGGCCATCACAGAGGACAGTCACCACCCCGGGCATGAGCTCTTCATCCCACTGCCCTCAGGCAAGAGATATAAGAGCATACAGACACTTACCACTAGATTCTTCAATAGCTTCTATCCACAAGCAGTGAGATTGGCGAACACATTTAGCCATCCCCCTCGGACCACACCTACACCATCACCATCTACCTCATTATGATTTCTTATTTATTGCACATCTCCAGTCATTGTTTAAACGTCTGTATTGTTTACATTCAAACTGTCTACATGTTTATTTGCACATTGTCTACTGTTTGTTTGTATATTGTCTTGATGCACTGTTTGCACTTTGTTTTGTTTTTTACACTTGTTTTACAATCAAGAGACTTTCTGTAAGTAAGAATTCCATTGTACCAGTACCGGTTACATATGGCAATAAAGTTCAAGTTCAAGTTAGATAGATCACTTTATTGACCATGTACAATTTCTTGTATTAGGAATTTGTCTTTTCACATACCCCAACTCGCTCTCCATGAGACAAACAAACAGGGAAAGAGGCTTGGGGGCAGAGCATAGGGTCTATGGGGTATATGGCACCCCTGGAGCAGCTGGGGGTAAAGGCCTTGCTCAGGGGCCCAATGGGGTAAGATTCCTCTGCCGGCCACGGGATACAAAATGGCAACCTTCCAGCCACAGGTGCAGATCCTTAGCCACAGAGCCACCACACCACCTGCCTTTTAAGAGCATGAGGAAGCTAGAGCATGAGCTCTAGCTATAGTTAGAGCCATATCGTTTAGAATAGCTATGGTCTGAGCCATTAAACAGGTTTATATATAGTTACATATTGGATGAACATCCCTTCTTCCTTATCCGCATGTCTTCACAGTGTCAGGACAAGCCTTGCATGAGAGCTTTCTAGAGGCCCAAAGCTTCTCTGAGGCTCAGTTCAGAATTTGTGCTTATGTGTTCTTCTCTGTGTTACTCCTCTCAACATTTCTCTCAAGCTACATTGCATCTTCCTGAAGATTACTGCTTTCAGTAACTATAAAGTTATGTATTTTATGTACATTTCTATTACTCACTCTTACCACAGTGTCCTGGTCAAATTTCCCATAGCCTTTACCAATCATGGCCTCCCAATAAACCCTAATAATCTGTTCTCCTCCCTTGATAGCTGGTGTGTGGTGAGTGCTGTGACACACTATGGCTTCTGTTGCATCATCCAGGTAGATGCTGCACTTTAGTGGTGCTGATGGAGGGGAGTCCCTATTACCTGTAAAGCACTTTGAGAGGAGTTTCCAAAAAAGTGCTACAGTATATAAACGTAAGAATTTTTATTATTATTGTGTTGACCATACAATAATATTAGCAGCTTAGTCCTCTGTGTAAAGCTCTAGGAATGCAAAAAGACACATAAGAAACAGGTTCTGGGTCTTTAAAACAACCTAGTGCCTTAAAATGCTCTTACTTTTAATGATAAATGGCAGCCACAGGAATTTATATATAGACACAGAAACCATTACATCTGTAAGATGATCCTAGCTGCAGGACATGATCAGTCATACAAACAATGACAAACCAATGAGGAACCTACTGAGTGGTGTAGGAAACAATCAATCACCAGCCTTGATTACTGCAATTGAAAAGTTTTAAAAGGCCATCACATTACTCTCTTTCTCTGCTATATCATTTAATAATTCTCTTGATGGTTTGCTATGCATCTTTTGGGATTGTGTTAATACATTTTATATTTGTATAATTTTAATCTATGTGCAGCAGACTGCTTGTTATCCTGTCCAATTAATTCCCAATAGCTATAACACACTCTTGCAATTTGCTATTACAATTTGTAATTAAATCAATGCATTATACCACTACAATAGTAAATAAAGTACCGTGTAAGACCTTTGACAATAAAGGTTTTCAAATCATTTCAAATTCTAAACCACCCTGACAGCTAAAGCAATACTAAAAACAAATTTCTACCAAAAAATATATAGCCTTTTCATTCTTCCCTAAATTAATTATATAGTCTGCATATAAATAAAACATACTAATAAGGTGTTTATTAGTACAACAAATGTGTTTATTGCTCAATTATAACACCCCACTATTTGTAAATCGTAGGAGTTGTAGGAGCTCAAGTGGAATTAGGCACAACCTTTCCTTGTTTACAACACTGTTGTAAATGAAGGTTTACAACCAGAAGGTTTATTTTAAACCTAAAGGTCCTGACTTTATTTGAATGATAAAACAAAATGATAAAATCAATTATATTTGAAAGGGTGGCTGCTACTAGCCCCCAACCTTCTACCACCTTCTGTACTGTGCTTCTGAAACAACTTTATAGACATGTAGCAACTGAAGGACAAAAATGTACATTCCATATTTCAAGCACTGGTGACATACTGTATGTACACACATGTACTGCATATTTACAAAACAAGTCACAACTGCCACTAAGTTTATTTGTATTTAATCTGGGGTTTTTCTCTTCGTCTCATGCACTCATGGTACAAGGAACACTGGATGTCTGCCATGTCTAACTTACTAGCAGTTGGTAAGACAGCTGTGCAGTGGGAACTCAATCATCTGCCCTAATACAAAATTATATACTCTGCCCTAATACAGTATATTCTACTATTCCATACTAATCATCTGCCCTAATACAAAATTCTATACTGCCCTAATGTGGACTGGTCAGCAGCTTTGTGGAGTAGTGTGGGGAGAACCACGTGCAATTGAACGTGGCAAAGACGAAGGAGCTGTTGATAGATTGGGAGTGATGTGGAGATAGTGGACTCATAAAAGTACCTGGGAGTGCACACCGACGATAGACTGGAATGGTCTAAGAACACCAAGGTCATCTACAAGAAGGGTCAGAGCCAACTTTACTTCTTGAGGAGGCTCAGGCCCTTCAATGTGTGTAGTAAGATGCTCCATACAGCATGTTCTATCAGTCAGTTGTGGCGAGTGCCATTTTCCACGCAGTGGTGTGCTTGCACTCTGGGATTAGAGCAGGGGATGCTAACAGGCTGAGCAAGCTCATCAAAAGAGCAAGCTCTGTCAGTGGGTCTGACCTGGATCCCCTGGAGGTAGTGGGCTGAGAGGAGAATAGTGTCAAAATTAATGGCCATCATGAACAACGTCTCCCATCCCCTCTATGACATGCTTGTGAGAATGAAGAGCACATTCAGCAATAGTCTGATCCAACCACGGTGTGACAGGGTTAGGGTTAGGCTACAGAAGGTCATTCTTGCCTTCTACCATTAGACTGTACAACGCAACATTGACATTGACCTGTTTTTGGACTAAACATTAAACTCTCTGCTTACATCTGTTTTTTTCTTTTTTACAACTGTTTTTTTTTGTGTGCAATATATGCTAGGGACTTGTGCAATATATTTTTATATTTATAATGTGCAATAAAACTTTGTGTACTGTTCTGTTTTTTTGTATATTCTGTCCTGTGAGAAACTCTTTTTAGTGCATTTCTCACTGATTGTATTGTATGTATTGTTTTGTTGTATTATTGTATTATTTCGTTACACTGTGCTGTGTTGACTGTGCTAAGCTGTGGTTCCACTGCAATTTGTACAGCTTTCCTGGAAGTGATCAAATGTCTCTTCTTGCTGCCCAAGTTTAGTATTCCTGCAACCATTACTACGATTTTTTTGTGAAGCTCACAATTTAAAGGATAAATGTTTCTTATCTGAATATATGCATATCTAATTTAGATATAAGTAGAAAAATCATAGGTACTGTACTTTACACATGGGACCTATGAAACAATGTTTTTTATGTCACAATGTCACATTAGTTGTTGTTTGACAGCATTAATAGGATCAGTCCTGAAAAAACTATTGCTCTGATTCTTGGCTGTTCTTGGAATAAATTAGAAATTTAATCTCATACATCAGAGATGATGGCATGCAGTTTACATTCTGTCTCCATTACTTTAAATTGTTTCAGAAAGGTGAAAGTTGTATCAAGCATATTTGATAGTATGCTCCCGCTTTTACTTTCAACTATCATCTGTGGCATTTTGGAGTGTCTGGTTGTTTTTTTCCCAGTAGAAAGCAGATTAATAAAGATTTATAAAGCACATTTTCCAGTATAAAGCAGAAAACAAGCCTCATGGATAATTTCATTTCTTGCACACTTCCAGCACAAGTTATATTTCCAACTCCTCCTTTGTTTAAACAAAACAAAACCTTGTTCTACCTCTGGAGTCCTAACTACACTTGAATTTCTAGACTTTCTAATGTTCAGGCTAGGTAAGCCTTTATTTTCCCACCTTTGAGTAATTGCTACAACATACCCAAGAAAACTTTCCTTTTTCTCCATCTGTCACACTTTAAACATGTTCATGATTAAATGTTTAATTGATTTTGGCAAATGGAAATTATTAACTGAAGTGTTGGTAAGATAATGAAAACCAAGTCTTTTGCTTCAGTTGTTCTAAATCATAATCGGTCCCAACATAATTTCTCCAAGCTTTACATATACAGTATTACATGAATCCATTTTGTTTTGGATTTTGTCTCATGCATCCCTCCTCCACCAAGCTCCCGTTTGGTTAATTCCACTTTCTGTATGGGGGTCCCAGCCCTCTTGTCCTATGGCCTGGGGTCCAGCTTTCAGCTAAGCAGGTTAAGTGAAATTTCACTATATTAAATACTCAATAAATATCTTAAGCACATATATTTTGATGGTATCATGATTCTTCATAAACTATGATAGACGAAAGGAGAGGAAGCACATATTGTATGGGCAGAGAAGAAAGATTTGAGATGTGAAAAAGGGTTAACTGATTTCTTTCTGCACAAAGACTTCTTTTGGTACGAAACATTTGATGCTTCAGCACTTGTGAGTTATGGCAAGGACAGGAGTTAACTGATAAGAGATTCCAAGTGCGAGCTAGAGACTCCCTAACTATGGGAAGATGTGACCATCAAAAGTGTTCAAGGTCTGGAGAATGTCCGAACACAGATGGCCTCCCCCCATTACCATGGTAACAATTTGCATCAGAAACGGCTGAGATGTGTTATATTAACTTCTTTGATTGCATTGTTCCTTGCATGCAATGAAACACGTTGTTACATGATGACTAAGGGATAACTGAAATCACTATCTTTAAAAGACAAATATCCAACAAAGATTTAAAAGCTAAAAATTCACAAGATAAACTTTTATTCAGGGATGCTTTTTTCACTGATACAAATAACAGCCAGGAAAAATGTACAAAACTAGCAAGGCCAAAACGCTTCAACAGCAAATTACATTCTAAACAAAATAGCTATTCTACCCTCAGAAAACAATTGCAGGTGAGAATGCATCCTTACCTAATCACACAAATGCAATCAATTACTATAAAATTGCCAAAAACTTCACACTGTCCTGTCAGTTAGCACACACTCACACAAAAATCCACACACAAAAATGTGACCCCTCATTAAAATAAATTGAATTGAATTCCAATGAATGAAAAACCCCATTACCACAATCTGTAAACAAACAGTAAATTATTTTCTAGTCTCTTGTCTAAAATGTTTTCAGTACCAGGATTTGTTTCTCTTACTGGTGTCACGCCCTCTGCAGCCAGAAGGCGCTCCTACTCTGTCCTGTCCCTTGTTTCCTGTGCTTTGCTGTCCTTCTGGTGTCTCTCTCTCTGGGACTATATATTTCCGGGTCACTTATTCACCTTTGCTCACCATTGACGTTCGGATGTCCTGAGACCCGCCTAGCATCCAGGTCGCCCCACGTCCGCTGCCTGAGGGCATTGGTCTCTACACAACTCCTGAACTGCTGAGCCCGGGCTAACCCCCCGTTCTGCCGCTATGCATATGGGTCTTTTCCCACTCTCCTGCCTCTCCACCGTTTGTCCCTTCCGACATCCGGGACAACTGGTTTGAATTGAATTTTAGAATGTTCTCGTACAGTGCATCTAAAATTGTACAATGAACAATATAAATATTTTCTCATTATCCAAAGGAGTTAAGATACAGTAGCTATTATGCAGATCAGTATTGTTACCCTTAAATTTCTGGTTTCTTAAAAATCATTAAAAAAATTATTTTGTTATGTTTTTGTCCATTGAATGTCACTCTGCTTTTTCAATGTTTTTGATCAACTTCTATTGGACATCACTGCATTCAATCGGGTATGCGTTTTTTATTTCTTGATTATTTTTTATTGTGTAGTTTTGATAAACCATATTGCAGTTTTAGTTTTTATCGCCGTGAGACATTATTTTCATGTCTGTTTTTTTTATATAAAAGCCTACCAAATAACTTACCCACAAACCACAGGTGTACCACAGAACACATGAGCACAAGACAAGTTGGCAAGCCAGCACATGTGGTACACATTGGCATAACATATTTAACTCAAGCTGGGTCTTTCCATTTTACTACAGCCGGCAGTGATTTGGGTTTGAAATATAATTGTAATTAAAGTGCATTAAGACACACCTGTCTGGTTTTAGCGGACTTGCACCTCACTTTAACTTATGTCCATAGTATTTTTTAGCACAGTGGCATAATAAATCCGATGTTTTCTGTCATAGTCTTTTAAAGGAACAAAATCATGATTCTGACAGCATGGATGAACCATAGAAATGAATTCCTATTAGGGAAACATGATTAGGCCTATTAAACTGCTTCCAGTTTAGAAAAGAAAATACTGTTGGTACTGTTACTCATGTACAGTATACTATATGATTTTAGATGCATTATCTGACATATTCAGTTAGTTATCAGCAGTGGGTTAGACACGTTTCTGACCTCTAGCTAAATAGGCCATGTGCTGTAATGCCCTGCTGAAAGTATTGCACACATCATGAAAACTGCTGTTTTAATTGATGGCAAGTTCTGTTTTAATGAAGACTTTAGGTCTGAGCTGTAAGAAAATTCTGTTGTATGGTACTTAAAGGTTAATGTACATAATAAATATAGAGGTTCTTTCCTGTTAAATATGTGCTTTTTACAGTAAAATTATTATGAAGGGTTATGTCAAAGTTTTCTAAAATGGTAACAAATTACTTTACAGTTTTAGGTGACTGAGGAGTGGCTCTTATTTTAGATTAAGTTTGTGACACTTGTGAGAGTAAATACTTCTAGCTTCAAAGCAGAGAGGATGTTTGTTGAGATGTGGTCAGAAACCATTGTGAAGTTTACCTTGGTATACCTAGGTAAGTTGTGGGTTAAAGATCGTCAATGAGCAGTACAGAAACACGCAATATAAGATCACATTAAGAACAATATAAGATCTCACAATTAGAACACAGAGAAATGACAAGGAAGGGGTAGAGCAAGAAGGAGATGGCAGGAAGAGAGGGAAGAGAGAAGTTAGACCTTGAAACTTGCACGAGGTGAGAGCCCCTACTTCATGATCATCCAAACAAAACCTGACTGGAGCTAAGTAATTGAACCTTGCTAGAGATAACTTCCTATTCTGTGTTTTTAGGGAATTTGGATTTCCTGGGTAAAAGATACCTTGGTTAGAGAAGCATTTTTAGAATAGGGAGATACTGTAGGCTCCCATTTATTTTGTGGCATCTGGGACGCAGAGAGAAATTTTACTGCAGGTTGTTTCACATTTATTTAGAAAGAAGCTTATCTCTTTTTTGGCCTCTGTAGGCATTATTTATAATGTTTATAATATTTCATACTTAGTAGAAGTCTGGATTTTTTCTGGGTAAATAGAATGATAGGCCTCTATAAATACTCTGTAAATACTGTATATAGAGTAACTTGTGTGTTGTATGTTTTGTTGTACAGTATGTAGTGTAGTTTGTGTCTTGTCATTGTAATAAATAGTAATAGAAATACATTTCATTGTAATTGAAATATAAAAGATCTATATTTCAAACTGTGCTCAAGAGGTTTTGATGCTAAAAAGCAAAAGTATGTTTTTTTTTCTGCAAATAGATTACTGCAATGTGTATTTTCCCGGTACCTCTATAAATTTTACCAATGTGTTAAAAAGCTAGAAATTCAACAGCTTTAATTCTTACAAAAACAAATACAGTATATTTAAGCTATGAAACCAATTATAGCTTATCTGCTTTGGTTTCCTGTGGAACTAAGGGTTAAAATCAAAATACTTCTCACTTTTAACGCCCTGAATTGTTTAATACCAGGCTATAGCTATGATCTATGATATGAACATTAGCAATTCTGTTTTAAGATGAAAGATAACCCTTGGCAATTTGTATTTTTTAGAGCCTCCTTGGTCGATTGGACCAATTCAAATAACAATGAAACAAGCCAACAAATATAAAGGGATAGCATATTTTTAATACATTAGTTAAGAAACTCACTTGGCTGAGGAAATTATAGCGTTGGCCAAAGGTCAGTGCTGCCACAATCGGCCTCACTTCCAAGGACTAAACCAGGGTATATCATGTAATGCTGAAGGTGGGGGTAGAGGGAGAGGTACTGGAAAAGATGTGCATAGAGCTCAATGTAGCAAGGGAGTACACGTAATGGGTAAGTTGAGAACATCCCTGTGCAGGTAGCGAACAACTCCAATAGGCTAGGTGAGGTCGGTGTCGGTGAGGCAGGCAGAGTCGGAATCCAAAGAGCTACAGAAGATTGTCAACAAGATTGTAACTCGCGAAGGGAGATGGTGCATACGAATCCTCCGAAGGAACCCATCCTGTTAAATGGACAGCCCATCCAGGCCCTCATAGATTCCGGGAGCGCTCTCTGTTTGGTGACCCCTGATGTAGTGCGACCACACCAGGTTGAAAAACACCACAAAATCACCGTAGGCTACATTCATGGGGAACAACGAAAACACTCGGTAGTGCGTCTACGGCTCCGTCTCAGAAGGCAGACGGTAGTTATTACAGCTGCCGTAGTACAAGGGCTGCCACACCCCCTCAGTCTCGGAAGAAATGGTTCCTTGTGCAGCGAGCTATACTCTGTGACCAGCTCTAAAACTAACTAGGTAAAGAAACCAAAGCACTAACAAAACTCCAAGCCAGAGGTAGGCATTTGCGCCTTGGGAAAATGCAAAAGAAAAGGGGGCGCTACCCAAACTAAACTTGATGCGTCTACCTCTGCGTCTTCGCTCCCCAGATCTGAGCAAACCAGGCCGTCTACGGTACAAAGAGACCCCCTTGACAACTGGGAGATGGGCATCCCCACAGCTGAGGAACCTACCCTGGCCCATGCCTGAGGCCAGGTGAAGGAATTGAAAGGGCAACTGGTGGAGGCTCTCCAGGGACGTCCGAATTCTTTTATTATAAAAGAACGACCTCTTATACCAATGCAATGGTCCCAAACAGGAGCGTCAGGACAGACCAAATCACGAATAAGCAAATTCAGTATTTTAAAATACAAGTTAAATATTTATCTTTTGATTTTTGATATGTTGTTTTTAAGAACAACTCCTAGCAACCCAATATATTAAATTGTCCCTCAAATGTATTATTTTTCTTTGCGGGTAATACTGCTTATTAATGTAGTACTACTGTATGAGTTCATGTTATATACAATTTAAGCTGATTAAGTAGTTCGTAGAACTGAATAATGGCTAATTAATGTATTTTCTTGTGAAAGGAAATATCTATTTCACTAGCTGCATTCTGATTTCTGCATGTTTTTAATAAGGTTTATGATTGACAGGAGATGTTTCATAACTTTGGAAAGCTAGAAACTCAGTTCTATTACCACTCAAACAATCTTAGTCCCATAATCCTGGAAATACAACAGAAGATAAAAAGAGAGTCGAAATAACGCTTCCTCTATATTTTTACACTGAACTGTGCTTCACTTCAGCTAAATACACTCTATTCTTTTATTATTTGACTAAAAAGAAATCGTACAAACATTCTGTGGGAAGAAAATAAAACCACAGAGCTTAGTTCGAAGCTGCAATTCTGAGAAACTAAAACCATTGTAACCACAAATGCCTGTACAGCATGGTGGCAGAATAGTTAGCATTGCTTCCTCACAGTGCTGGAGCCCTGGGTGCGATTCTTGACATAGTGTGGTTTGTATGTTCTACTTGACCCCAAGTGTGCAGGGCGAGTTTGTTCTGAAACTCTCAGAGCAGGACGTGCAGAAAATCCGTAAGGCTGCAGGGCCTGATGGGATACCACCTCGCGTCCTGAGGACATGTGCAACCCAGCTGACCACAGTGTTTACAGACATCTTTAACTCCTCCCTGTCACAGTCCATAGTCCCCACCTGCTTTAAAAAAAAACACTATTGTTCCAACCCCCAAAAAGACAAAAGTGACATGTCTGAATGATTACCGCCCAGTAGCATTAACATCTGTGGTGATGAAATGCCTGGAGAAGCTGGTGTTGTCACACATCAACTCCTCCATCACAGAGTCCCTGGACCCCTTGCAGTTCGCCTACCAGAACAACAGATCAGTGGATGATGCTGTCTCCCTGGCTCTGCATACAGCCTTGGAACACCTGGACACTAAGAACTCGTATGTGAGAATGCTGTTTGTAGACTACTGTTCAGCATTCAATTCCATCATACCCAGTCAACTGGTGACAAAGCTCAGGGGATTAGGTCTGTGCAACTCTGTCTGCAACTGGCTGCTGGACTTTCTTATCGAGAGACCACAGGTGGTGCGGATAGGCAATAAAACATCAACACCACTCACCCTGAGCACTGGAACCCCACAAGGCTGCTGTCTGAGTCCAAGGTTGTACTCCCTATTTACTCACGACTGCACAGCAAGACACAGCAACAACCGCATCATTAAGTTTGCAGATGACACCACTATAATAGGACTGATCAGTGATGATGATGAGTCCACTTACAGGGATGAAGTTGTACAGCTGTGTAGGTGGTGTCATAGCAATAACCTGGACTTGAACATAAAGAAAACGAAAGAGCTAATAGTGGACTTTCGGAGACACAGGCCATACACTCACAGCCCACTCAGTATTGATGGAACGGAAGTGGAAACAGTCACCAGCTTTAGGTTTTTGGGAATTCACATCTCTAAAGATCTAACCTGGACTGTGAACACTGACTCTATCATGAAGAAGGCTCAGCAGCGCCTTTATTTCTTGAGGTGCCTCAAGCGATGGGGGATGCCAATACATGTGTTGGTGAACTTCTACCGCTGCACTATCGAGAGCGCCCTCACCAACGGGATCACCGTGTGGTATGGCAACACCTCTTCGCGAGAAAGAAAGGCACTGCAGAGAATGGTCAATATGGCCCAGAAGATCATCGGCTGCGGTCTCACCGAGATTAAACAGCTCTATGAGGACCGCTGCCGTGGTAGAATTCTGGCCATCACAGAGGACAGTCACCACCCCGGGCATGAGCTCTTCACCCCACTGCCCTCAGGCAAGAGATACAAGAGCATACGGACACTTACCACTAGATTCTTCAATAGCTTCTATCCACAAGCAGTGAGACTGGCGAACACATTTAGCCATCCCCCTCGGACCACACCTACACCATCACCATCTACCTCTTTATGATTTCTTATCTATTGCACATCTCCAGTCATTGTTTACACGTCTGTATTGTTTACATTCAAACTGTCTACACGTTTACTTGCACATTGTCTATTGTTTGTTTGTACATTGTCTTGATGCACTGTTTGCACTTTGTTTTGTTTTTTACACTTGTTTTACAATCGAGAGACTTTCTGTAAGTAAGAATTCCATTGTACCAGTACCGGTTACATATGGCAATAAAGTTCAAGTTCAAGTTGTTTTTGCTGGGTGCTCCATTTTTCTCCCACAAGTCAAAGACATAATTTTAGGCTTCCCCTTGACCCTGAATTAATTGAACCAGTTAGAAAATAGCTAGTTATATTATTTTTATTCCAATGTGGATAACAATAGGACACTTAGTGTAACACTAAAATCATATGAATCCTATAATTAGGTTTGATTGTAAAAAAAAGACACATCTTTGAAAAAGTAAAAACAAAACAAAGCATGCCACATCCTTCTGTTGTAAAGCAAAGATCACTTGATCTCTTTCCAACATAGGTAACAAATGACTTCTTTTGGAGACATTGTATCTCAAATAAAACTACACCACTAGACTAATGATATTATTGCATGTTCTATTAAGTTGGAAAACAGATTTTGATACTAGTGAATAGCCTTCACAATGATGTTTACATTTCTAAAGGTTAACTTCGCATGGTATGTTCACTTTTCACATGGTTTCAGAAACCTGTGGTTTCCTACACTTACAGACCACTCTAAAAGTAACATCTTCAGACAGCAGTAACAAAGTTGTCTTCATTTCCTGTTTGATTCATTTTGTTTATGTATAGATGCATCAAAGTAAACAACAGCAAAAGATAATAAAAGTGAAAAACATCCTAATTACTCCCGCTCAACATGTTCTACAATCTGCTACAGCAAGTCTGGTACCATTTCACCAACTCCAACTACTACTAAACACGAAAAACTCTTTCCCTTTCACAGTTCTTCAGATTTTGTCAATCATGGAATGATGAAAAGGCCTTCCAAAACTAAACCTTTAAAAAGTTCTTCTTTATTGACAGGACCCTTACCTAAGACCACAGAAAATAGTCACAGAAAATCAACCCAAAATCACACCACACCCAGAACTGGAATCACTGGTGCATTCCTTCAACCCCCTACATCCTTCCTATTATTAGGATCAACAATATTAACCTCTCTATTTTATAGGATGAAACCACAACTAGAATCATTTCCCTGGATCCCCCTGTCATCTCATACTGATGAACGCCTAATATGCACAAACTTCATTTCCACAGTTCCTGTAACCTCCCATCCACTATCTACATCAGGCACCTCTTGCTGTAACAAAAGTCACAGCCTCACCTGCAAATATGTATACAGTATCACACATACAGTATACAGTACTAAGTGGCTCATACTTCAAATTCACCCGTTGAATTCCATGCGTATCGGTAATGTGGTCAGTTATCGGTGATATGGCCAGCAGCCATATCACCCTGCAACTCACAACTGGCAACCCACTGAAGCTAAGCAGGTGTGAGCCTGGTCAGTACCTAGATGGGAAACCTCCTGAGAAAAACTAAGGTTGCTGCTGGAAGAGGTGTTAGTGGGGCCAGCAGGGGGCACTCACCCTGCGGTCCATGTGGGTCCTAATGCCCCAGTATAGTGACAGGGACACTATACTGGAAACAGGCGCCGTCCTTCGTATGAGACGTAAAACCGAGGTCCTGACTCTCTGTGGTCATTAAAAATCCCGGGGCGCTTCTCGAAAAGAGTAGGGGTGTAACCCCGGTGTCCTGGCCAAATTTCCAATTGGCCCTTACCAATCATGGCCTCCTAATAATCCCCCTCTATGAATTGGCTACATTACTCTGCTCTCCTCCCCACTGATAGCTGATATGTGGTGAGCGTTCTGGCGCACTATGGCTGCCGTCGCATCATCCAGGTGGATGCTGCACATTGGTGGTGGTGGAAGGGAGTCCCCATTGCCTGTAAAGCGCCTTGAGTGGAGTGTCCAGAAAAGCGCTATATAAGTGTAAGCTATTATTATTATTATTATTATTATTATTATTATTATTTACTGACTTTTTGCAGAAACTTCTCTGTCATTTACATCAGTGAGACAGAAAGAAGACTGGCTGACTGTTTCAGGGAACATGTCTGAGAAATGAGGATCAAAGATCTCTCTAAACCTACAGTTCCCCTGTCAGGGGGAATGTTCTATGTTCTAACTTCTTCCAATTCAGTGTTGCGGGCAAGCCGGAGCCTGTCTCAGCAAGCAAAAGAAGCAAGGCAGGATACACCCTGGAAAGAATGCCAGTCCAACAGAGCAGAAACACAGACATGCACACCCTCACACCTACTGTAGAGCCAAATTTCCCAGAAGCCATTAAACTCCTAGTAGGTTTTTGGACCGGAGCACCCAGAGGAAACCTGTAACGAACAGTTCTTTCCTGACCCTATGCGGACGACACAATCCGAAGAAGTGGGGAAACACTAGGAAAACGTCATGCAGGGATACGGGGCTGAAAACAGGGGGGCGTGTCCAAAGTGCGCTGGTGCACGGGGAAGGTGTGGCCGAGGCAAACAATCCAAAAACTATCCATAGAGGGAATGCAAAACACAAGAATAAGTCCATTGCCAGGTGATCCATCCAAACTAGGAATTAAAAACCATGAACCGGGTCGGAACCGGCGGACAGGGAACGGGAACAGAGATTAAAACCTTAACGGGACCAGGCGCTTACAGGTCCCGGACTCGCACGGTGCGGAAACCAGATGCAGAGCAGTCCTGGCCTTCTTCCAGAGTATAAAAGAGACATACTGAAGTGATGCAGGTGATAGAGGGCTTCACTTCTATTGTACCTATTTACTTTCATGCTGCAGTGTTCCCAATATGTTTTAAAAGCTTCATGTTTGGAGGCAGCTTGCAATGTAGTAATTGCTCCAAGTGAACGTCAGTTAATCTGCTGCTATAACAACTGCACTTATTAAAAATGAAGATATATTCTACTGTCCTGAGAGTTATTGTACCCACTATTCTTCCCAAAAACTTTGTTCTCTGAACCAGCACTGAGAGATGCAAAGATGAATGACCATTCTCAATCATGTAACCTGACATAAGGTATTTCCTCATTAAGTTAGCACAAAATGGAAACTCAAGATGAAAAGTAAAATATACAAAACATTAAAACTTTTGCCCATTTAGATTTACTAAAACTATTTCCCTGTCATTTATATTAATTAGATTGTGCCGCCAATAATAATAATAATAAAATACCCCCTTTCAATTGTTTTGCAGAAGAAAAGAACAACTGATCAAAATCATGCTATTTGGGAAGGTGGAAAGGAGCAATTTAAACATGAATAAACTCCAGTACATAGTGCATATAATAATACTAAACTAACATCTATCCACATATATGCACATATAGTATATGCTGAAGAAAAAGAATATTAAAAACAGAATTTAAGCAGATCAAAATAAAGTTAATTAAACAATATACAGGCAGTTAATACTTATTGTTATGAGTAATCCACGCCACCTCATTTTCCTGTGCGACGCAATCAAACAGCAACAATAATTATAAGATCTACTTCGGTTTCCTGAGTGCTTTATGTTGCAGTCTCCACTGTAGGCGGTTTGTCTTTTATGGTTTTTTTTAAAAACAGCAGTTTTTTTTGTCACATTACTTATGCTTTTTGTTGCATATTCTGCTTATATTCTTTTACATACTAGATGAATTTATTCACATTTGAAGAAATAGGAAATGTATTTAATACTATTTAATCTAGCAATTCATTTCCAGAATACACACATGCAATAGAAGAAACCAGGAATTAAATACATGGACAATGATTTTGAGCTGTACAACATTTCCATTTTTTTAAAGAATTACTATACCATTTCTTTCTAGCTTTCTGAGAATGCATACAGTAGGATGTAAAAGCAATTGTAGTGAAACTTTCAGTGCTGGGAACCTGATGCTTGGTTGTACAGAAGTTCTTGATATAATGCCCCAAAGAGATGAATGTCCACTGTTACAGTCTTTAGTGTGCAGTTTATGATTAGTTTCACTGCATTTCCCTGTTCTTTCATTACTCTATGATTTAATATGATGCATTGTGTGTTCTGCTGGATACACTCTTGTTGTTTAGTCATAGGTTTTACTCCATATATTGTAAGCATTACGGTTAGCTCTTTCTGAATTGGTACTCATTCAGAGTAAAACAAAATACCTAAAACTCATGAGTGGATCTGGAGTAACATTGATGTATTTCTGCTTACAGTCCTTACAAATCTACAAGTGATGGTGTGTGTTGTGAAAGTATTGAGGCAAGGCAAATAATAATAAAGCAAGATTTGTTTGAACAAAATTTGTTTTAACTTGTTTGTACATGTTTGTACCACAATCTGGTGCCAGAATAATTTATACTAAGTAGGAGCAGATCAACTGTTTTACTTTTGTGATAATGAGATAATGAGAATTATTTGTTTAGCTGGTTATGGCTCCTATAGAATGTGTGATACTGTACAGTATATTCTGAGTAGTTATAGTACCTACTGTATCTGAATCACATAATTATTTGAATGACATGAGAACATGAAATAATCTATGAAGGCAGTCAGATTACTTTAATTGATATTTTCCTGTAGATCAGAATCATCCACTGCAATGTGTATAGTGTGTTACTATGTTAAATACATAGTACACATCCTAAATCTCTAATGTAAATTTAAAAATAAACATTACAAATCAGCACTGCTGTGTGCCAGTTAGAGGTGATGTCGTATTTCCTGTTTGTTAATCATTTTTAATCCATGTGTTTGCATTATCCTAGGTTCTTACAGATGTTCTTACAGCTGTTTAGGATTTTGGATTCTAAACACCAAGAACCAGAACCTCTTTTCAGGTGATGCATCTGATGCGTCTGAACAGGAAATGAGGAACAAGTTCTGTGGTTCAACTGAAAGTTTAGCTCGAATTATTTATTATTGCAGCAGGTGTTTCTGCTGTAAACGCTCACATTACCATCTGCACCTAAACTAGTTCGAAGTGATAATGATACAAGTAAATAAGGCAAAGCTCTACCAGATCACCTAGTGGTGATTGAAATTTCAGCCAGTCTCTGGATCTCTGCCACAACAACTTGTTACACTTATGATTTTTGACTTTGCTGTGCTGAAAAGAAAGATAAAAACCTAGGTTAAATGCTATCGTTTCTGTGCTAAGACTACCATAATATTAAAAATATAAAAAATGATGTTTGAGGAGACCATGAGACTATTAAACAAAATACATTTGTATAACCAATGTGCAGTATTAGAGTTATTGTGTAAGACTGAAAGGAAAAGACTTGAAAATGTATGTGGTCCTTTAACCACATCCGCATCCTTTAACCCTTAATTTAAATTTACCCTTTATATGGTCCTTTGAGGCAGTATGCTGCATGCAGATTGTATTTTCTTTCTATGTTTGTGTTGGTTTTGTAAGATAGGGCTGCTTGGGCAATAGGATCCTATGCAGGACTCAAGACAAGAGAATGACAATAAGCAGATACGCTAGGCAAAAACGAAAACCAGGAGGCAGGTGAGTAGGTCAGCACACAGAGAGACAAGCAGGAAGCAACAATCCAAAAACACTAGGCAAAATCGAATCCAGGAAGCAGGCGAGAAGATCAGAACACGGAAGCACAAATGAGGAAGCAGCAATCCAAATCACAAGACGAAACCGAAAACGAGAGGCAGACTAGGAGATCGAAAACCGGAGAGAAGCAAGAGGTAACCGCGCACTAGGGAGCTCGAAGAGAATCCGCAATAGTGATCAGGGAAGTGAGGAAAAAGGAGAACTAAAATAGAGACGGGAGAGAAAGGTGATTGGAATGCAAGAAGGAAGAGCGGCGCGAGTGGAATGCGTAACAGTACCCCCCCCAACAGGGTCGGCTCCTGACGACCGGATAGCCGGCGCAGGATGGGTGTGAAGGAAGTCTCGAATAAGGTTTTGGTCCAGGATATCCACTTCAGAAACCCAGGAACGTTCCTCTGGACCATAACCCTCCCAGTCAATGAAAAACTGGTGGATACCTCTACGCCATCGGGTGTCCAAGATCTTATTCACAGTATAGGTGGGAAATCCATCCATCAGTCGGGGAGGAGGTGGGCGAGGTTGCCGAGCAGAAAGTGGGGATCTGTGGTAAGGCTTCAAGAGGGAAACATGGAAGGTGGGGTGAATCCTGAGGGTGGGGGGGAGGGCGAGGCGGTAAGAAACAGGGGTAACACGGGATAGAATTCTGAAAGGGCCAATGAAGCGAGGACCCAGCTTGCGGGAAGGTTGCTGGAGTGGAATATTCTTGGATGACAACCAGACGAATTGACCTCGACGTAAACGGGGAAAGGGGCGTCGGAGTATATCAGCAGAAGTTTTCTGTCTCCTAGAGGTCTTAGGCAGAGCTTCTCCTCAGCCCCAGTTCTCCGTCATCCCGATCCCTCTCTTCCTTTTGTGCTCGAGGTCGATGCCTCCGCTCTTGGAGTTGGTGCCATTTTATCTCAACGCCATGGTCCGAAGGGCACGCTCCATCCGTGCGCCTTTTTTTCAAGACGCCTATCCCCTGCCGAGATGAATTATGATGTTGGGAACAGGGAACTTTTGGCCATCAAGCTTGCCTTGGAGGAGTGGAGACACTGGCTGGAAGGGGCCATCCATCCCTTTACTATCCTCACTGACCACAAGAACTTGGCCTACTTGCAATCTGCTAAACACCTCAACCCCCGCCAGGCTAGGTGGTCCCTGTTCTTCTCCTGGTTCCGTTTTTTCATTACCTATACTCCAGGCTCCAAGAATATCAAAGCTGATGCCCTTTCCCGCATTCACGACCCCATGGACTCCGAAGACCCTCCAGTGCCCATCATGCCGCCTGACAGGTTCCTCGCAGCTGTACATTGGGACATCGAAGACAAGGTGAGACGGGCTCTCCGGAACCTCACAGTTCCTCCCCAGTGCCCCCCAGACCGACTCTTTGTTCCTGATTCAGTGCGCTCCGCAGTTCTTCAATGAGGCTTCGCTGCTCATTCTGGCATCCGTCGTTCCATCGAATTCATTTCCAGGGGCTTCTGGTGACCTTCCCTAAAGTCTGATGTAACAGAATACGTACGAGCCTGCCCCACCTGTGCTAGGAGCAAGACCCCTCGGCAGAAGAGGGCTGGTCTCTTACAACCTCTTCCCATTCCTTCACGGCCTTGGTCTCATCTCGACTTCCTGACGGATCTCCCGAAAAGCCACAGTAAAACAACAATCATGGTGGTCATCGACCGTTTCTCTAAAGCTGCGCATTTTGTTCCTCTTCCAGCCCTCCCATCAGCCCGGGAGATGGGAGACCTTTTTGTCCAACATGTTTTCCGCCTCCATGGCATTCCAAATGATATTGTTTCTGACAGGGGTCCGCAGTTTATATGTAAATTTTGGAAGGCTTTCTGCCAGACCTTAGAGGCATCCTCCTCCCTCACTTCTGGTTACCACCCCGAAGCCAATGGTCAGGCAGAGAGGATTAACCAGGACCTGCTGACTTACCTCAGATCCTATGTCTCTGCTGCCCATGATAACTGGGCTTCTCTATATACCTCCTCCACTAATATGTCTCCGTTCCTCTGTTCACTGGGCTATCAACCCTCGCTCTTCCCCGACACTATTCCCGACTCTGATGTCCCTGCTGTTCGGGCATATTTTTCGTCCCTCCCGGAACTCTGGAAGAAGGCCAGGACTGCTCTGCATCTGGTTTCCGCACTGTGCGAGTCCGGGACCTGTAAGCGCCTGGTCCCGTTAAGGTTTTAATCTCTGTTCCCGTTCCCTGTCCGCCGGTTCCGACCCGGTTCATGGTTTTTAATTCCTAGTTTGGATGGATCACCTGGCAATGGACTTATTCTTGTGTTTTGCATTCCCTCTATGGATAGTTTTTGGATTGTTTGCCTCGGCCACACCTTCCCCGTGCACCAGCGCACTTTGGACACGCCCCCCTGTTTTCAGCCCCGTATCCCTGCATGACGTTTTTCTAGTGTTTCCCCACTTCTTCGGATTGTGTCGTCCGCATAGGGTCAGGAAAGAACTGTTCGTTACAGGTTTCCTCTGGGTGCTCCGGTCCAAAAACCTACTAGGAGTTTAATTGGCTTCTGGGAAATTTGGCTCTACAGTAGGTGTGAGGGTGTGCATGTCTGTGTTTCTGCTCTGTTGGACTGGCATTCTTTCCAGGGTGTATCCTGCCTTGCTTCTTTTGCTTGCCGAGACAGGCTCCGGCTTGCCCGCAACACTGAATTGGAAGAAGTGGTTAGAACATAGAACATTCCCCCTGACAGGGGAACTGTAGGTTTAGAGAGATCTTTGATCCTCATTTCTCAGACATGTTCCCTGAAACAGTCAGCCAGTCTTCTTTCTGTCTCACTGATGTAAATGACAGAGAATTTTCTGCAAAAAGTCAGTAAATAATAATAATAATAATAATAATAATAATAATAATAATAATAATAATAATTGCTTACACTTATATAGCGCTTTTCTGGACACTCCACTCAAAGTGGTTTACAGGTAATGGGGACTCCCCTCCACCACCACCAATGTGTAGCATCCACCTGGATGATGTGACGACAGCCATAGTGTGCCAGAACGTTTACTACACATCAGCTATCGGTGGGGAGGAGAGCACAGTAATGAAGCCAATTCATAAATGGGGATTATAAGGAGGCCATGATTGGTAAGGGCCAATGGGAAATGTGGCCAGGACGCCAGGGTTACACACATACTCTTTTCGAGAAACACCCTGGGATTTGTAATGACCACAGAGAGTCAAGACCTCGGTTTTACATCTCATCCGAAGGACGGCGCCTCTTTACAGTATAGTTTCCCGGTCACTATACTGGGGCATTAGGACCCACAAGGACCGCAGGGTGAGTGCCCCCTGCTGGCCCCACTAGCACCTCTTCCTCTTCTGTTAATACAATGGCAAACATAATTCTGATTCTCTCCAAATAAAATAATCTTCAAACTGTATTCACTTTCTGATAATTGCATATATCAGAGTAGGTCAAATATTAATAATAATATTCATAATCATATTTGAGTAATAATCTGAATAAGCCTACAGACTATCTTCAAGATGTTCGGAAAGAGCAGGGAAATTTAAAGATGCACTTAAACAGAAATGACAATTGAGTATTTTACATACATACAGCATTTAGAACAACTAAGTTGCACTTGTAGTGCACTTACTTCAGTTTAACTTTTCTAATGTACTGTAGCACAGGAACTGCACCTCCTTGCAGGAGGAGGGAAACTGGGTGTGGGCTTTTATTTCCTCTCTCCATTAATACACATTACCAATAGTCACTAATGCAGATTTAGCTAAGTAATTTTTGGTTTTAATCTGCTCTTTTAAATATGAACATTTTAAAGTCACTGCTAATATATTTCTATAATTAAAATCTTAAATAATTAAAAGTATTCCCTGATACTTGAATTAAATGAATACATACTGTATATTATATAGACATATTTATTAATTTTATATATCACAGTATTAAATATTAACTTTATATTCACAATCTCTTAAACCCCATGGCGATATTGGGGACGTATCAGATGTTAGATTGAGGAAGGGAGACAATAGCCCCAACTCCAATCCCCAGAAAGTCTGAGAAAGATGTTATATCCAGTCAAAAGGGTGCAGTGTCAAGGAATTCAGCACATTTGTAAATGGATGTGTCTGTAAACTGCAGCGGCCCCTGTGTCAATGTTGGCAGTTTTATAGCAAATCAAATTCCAATAAGATTAACTACAGAACATCTTATTTTTCTGTTTCAGGTGAATGAGACAAATTGAAAGTCAAATCAGTCAGGATCTTGTTTAATAAGGGTCAAAAAACGTTTTGCATAAGTAGACTGTCAAAGACACAGACCTTAAATTAAGATCAGATATCACAATATCCTTTCTTAGCAAACTCATAAGGCATTCTACTCTTTTTAAAACTCTGTAATATCTACAACCGTGCTGTCTTGGTGGAAAATAAATTCAAACACTAGCTCTACACTCTGATGTGGTGATCAAGTACAGAGGTCCTGATATCTAAAAATCATTTTAAAACGTTTTCAATGGAGATGAAAAGAAATATCATATTGTATGTACATCACATTTTTAAAGATATTACTCTCCTCAGCCTCCCGAATTTGAGCAAAAAGTATGTCATCCAAGAAAAACATAACATACAATACCTGCAATTGAAAAATTTAGACCAAGATTAATATTATATTCAAAAAATGTATCTAGATTGTATACAATTATTAATACAATAGATGATACTTAATCTCTTCCTAAAAAAACAAAAACAGAACAAAAATGTTTAAAATAGGACACTGTATTCAATCAGTTAAAAGTACACAATGCACATTTGAGACCTCTGACAATAATTTCCATTTCACCTTGCTCCAAACCAAATGTTCTGGAAAAAAGTAGTAAACATTTCTTTTTCTGCAGCATCCTACTCTCTCCGTATGTAAACTTGGTGACCTGTTCATTTTAGATTCCACACTAATTTCCAAATCAATACCATTATAAAGGAAACAAAGCTTTTACACTCGAAAACTAGACATGAGATCACAATATTTTAATCGTTTAACCTTCCAATAGACTACATATCTCTTGATAAGATCACAGCTTCTTATAAAAATCAAATTCCACACTTTAATGAGACCCAGAATTCATTCATTACAGCACACAATTGCACACATGTACTGTATACCACATACTTACATGCATATTAAAATCACACATTGGAAAACAGATAGACATCAATACCACTACAATAGTTCTAGAAACAATATTACATTATATACATATAAAATATAACATAAACACAAAAAAACATATAAACACATCAAATAAACATAAATATTTTTATTTTGACACAACTCTTACTACTGTAATTATTACAGCCATTTTTTTTTCTTGCCTTATGTTCAACTTAATATTATTGTAGATTTTTCTTTCCTATTCCCACTTTTAGCATTTGTTTTTTCTTCTCCTTCTCCTTTGTTTGCTCTATTTTTTTATTCACAAATTCTCGAATATCTCAAACATGTCACATACGTTCACTCTGTCTGCTTGTATGTGTGCCTGTAAAAATAATTAAATTTCAAAATAAAAAAGGTCAAAATTATATCTACTTGGACCTGTATATTATACAACCAGTTTCAGAAATAAAAATAAGAGTAAAATATTTCTGGAATATCAAATGTAGTAGTTTGACCACAGCATTCTGCAAGAAAAAGAAGACTGGACCCTGAAAGCAAAAATACAGGAACTAGTGACCAGTCATGTATGCATGAGCTCAAAAACAGATCCAGCCATTCAGAATGCACACGGGATAATGCAGTACTTTGCAGTGCTGCATTTGCGCTGCATTTTACTGCACCTTTACAAAAATATTCAGTTATGGGACTTCACTACTTTGTAAAACCACCAGGTGGAGCAGTGAAAGCTGAACTTGGTGTGTAGAAACATTTGGTCTGTCGCCAGAAAATGCTTGATGACAATGCTGAGCGACAATCTTTTTATTATAGAATTTAAGTTGTATAATGTTTAATGTTTCGACTTTTATCAATATTAAACTGTATAGTACAGTAGTAATTGTAACAGTAACATTAAAAAAAACAAAATTACTCAGTTCAATATATGAAAAATAGTTTATTATTCTACTGTGGCTTGCTGTGAACAAATGTGATTCTTTCAGGCTTACATCCGCAATGAGATAATCTATATTGTGCCTTAATGTAAATTTCAGTAATGAGTAATCATGATTATTTAACTTTAAATTTCTGTAAATAATATGTTTCTGAAAATATATTTCACACATACTGTACTGTAGTGGCTTTAAAGCCTTTAAAGGTCCCATCGGGAATATACCTAATGCACATACAGTAAATGGTGGCTAAATAAAAAAAATACAAAGTACTGTATAAACAGTATTCCACCGTCTGCATAAAGATTTTATACATCAAAGTCTTTACCTCAGAAACTTGGGGTGGTTATTTTGGAAAAGTTTTGATGTGCTTGTTCTAACTGTACAAAGTTTATATACTTCATAAAAACCTGTTTTATACTTTTTGAAGAATATGTAATAAGAACACTTGCCATTATTCTTGTAAAAAAGGTGCAATGCTGATTGAAATATTAATGTAACCTTAGGTCCTGTGGTTGTTTTGTTCAGTTGAGCAGTTTGAAATGGTTTTGGTGGAGTTCTTTAGTTAAGCTGCTGGATAGGTTTATTGGGAGAACGGGACAGGGGGAGATCAGGAAGGCAGCAGGAGAGAACATTGAACAGTAAAGGTGGCTGTTCAGTAATAAAGTGCAAAAAATATACAGTTACAAGAACAAGTTTGTGAACCCTTTGAAAGTACCTGGATTTCTGCATTAATTACTCATAAAAATGTGGTCTGATCTTCAACTAAGTCACAATAATAGATGAACACAATTGTCTATTATTTAACTAATAGCACACTTACAATTGTACATAAATATACAGTATATTATAAAAAGGCACAAAAAGGTTGGTTTATGGCAGAGCTGTTCATGTGAACGATGCCCTGATCAAAAGAAATATCAGAGAACCTTAGAAGAAGAATTGTAGAGATGCATGAAGCTGGAAAAGGCTACAAAAGCATGTTCATCAATCCACAGTATATTGTCTACAAATGGAGGAAATTCTGTACTATTGCTACTTTCTCCAGGAGCGGGCGTCCTGCAAAGATCACGGCAAGAGCGCAGCGTGCAATGCTGAAGGAAGTGAAAAAGAACCCTAGGGTAACAGCACTGGACCTGCAGAAATCTCTTGAACTTGCCAAAGTCTCTGTTCATGTGTCCACTGTAAGAAAAACACTGAACAAGAATGGTGTTAATGGAAGGACACCACAGAGGAAACCACTGCTCTAAAAAAAAACATTGCTGCATGTCTCAAGTTTGCAAAAGACCACCTGGATGTTCCACAACACTTCTGGGACAATATTTTGTGGACGGATGAGACAAAAGTTGAACTCTTTGGCAGAAATGTGCAATGCTGTGTTTGGAGGAAAAAACAGCACTGCACACCAACACCAGAACCTCATCCCAACCATGAACCATGGTGGATGGAGCATCATGGTTTGCAGCTACTTTGCTGCCACAGGGCCTGGACAGCTTGCTATCATAGAGGGAACTGTAGTGGCTTTACAACCATATGGTATCAGTATATTTATATGGTGTACGATCAAACTGCAGAGGTGGAGGTGAATGCTACTGTTTCGGTATATCTGTGGACCTGACTTCATGGGATTTGCATGTGTGAAGCGGCGGGAGACGGCACCAACGGGGGAACTCTGTTTTGATTATGCTATAAATTAGTTCCTAAAGGCATACTGCTCAAGTTTAGAAATTATAAAACAAATAAAACTTTGATGTGTTTGCACGAGAGAAAAAAAGGTACCTTCAAGGAAGTTGTGTACTGCTTGCAAAGTAGCTGATTTTTACAAACAGCTTATTTTTCTTGAATAATTTAAAATCTGTCTCCACTGCAGCTTTCAATCAATTGAGCAGAAAGTCACCTTGCTCTTACGAGCGGCTCTGTTCGCAGAGTTTGTGTTAACACTCCGCACCCTTTTGAATGAATTTGTATCACCTTTATCACCTATGTTTGTCCAGGGGGTGGGGGTTGGGAATAGTGATGGAGAATGAAATAAAAGCCCACAAGTACTTTCTCTTCCCCCTAGTCCGAGGTGATAATGTGCTGGCTGCATGAACCAATCTTGGACCATCTTGGTCATGGTCTGGAGGTTCATTCATGTTATTATTAATATTAATATTTGATATGTACAATTATCAGAAATGTGAATATACAGTAGCTTGCGTAGTATTTTAGTGTGAGAGAATCACAATTATATTCGTCATTACATTAACAGTTACAACAGATATCTCACACTTGAAAATACAGGGTTTTTATTGTACTGGGAGTGTGAAGACTAAGTGGGCACAGGAGCTAACAGTGAGATTGACACAATGAGATTACTGAAATGGATAATTTTAGTAAATATGTTGCCAAATGTCTGGATTTTCTGTTTCACGAGATAAAATTGTATCCAGCTGTGAATTAGCTTTAAGACGTTGCCCCTGTGAAGTTTTGGGAAAGGGGGTTAGTCGGCAGCTATCCTCACAGTGTAGTGCCCAAGGAGTGTTAGTTTTAATATAACAGTGCATTACTGTGATCTTGCAAGTACATTTTTTAAAACATTTGTAATAACTCTTCTTGCAAATACATTTTGTATTGTTATTTAATTTATGTCTGCTTGTCAGTTGGTGGGCAAACGTTCGAGGTAAAAATTCTTCTATTTGAGCCATTTTTAACCATTCTGTGTCAGAATTGCAGCGGGTGAGAGAGAGTAGGGAGAGAGAGAAAAAAGTGAATCCTAGCTTCAATGTATTTAGAATTTTTTTTTGTGGTAAGGGGAAGCAAAACATGAGGATTTACTGCAAGTAATTAATGTAAGATTTATAGTTGAAATATGAGCCTGAGAACAGAGTTAAAATCTCAACAAAAAGAGTAATGTTGGAAATGTGTAATTTCTCTGGAGCAGAAATACAAATATAAAATAAATGCTTTTTGACATCTCAAATCAATTTCAATCAAGGTCTCCAAAACAAACAAGAAAAACATTTTCAGAGAGCAACTACTTTGTGTTGACATAAAATACGTAATTAGAAATTTGAGCATTCATTAATTTTTTATTCATTAAAATGTCAAATTTTACCTGCAGAAGAATGCACCAGAGACAACACTAGCTATGCTTGCCATAGAAGTTCATGGAAAGCCATGTAAGCTCTTCAGAGTTGAAGCTAAAATTCAGTCTAAATAATTAAGACAAAAATGTAGGACGTTTAGAGTTTTAAAATGTATCTTCAGTGAGTAACATTACATTACATCACATCATTACATTATCATTCTCACTGTGTATAACAAGGAAGATTAATAAACATAAGGTTGTTTAATGACAATCTATTGTATATCTCATGGCTAAATAGTCAAGTCTAGCCAAAAGAGAAAACATCGACTTTATTTAAACTCCAGCGAAAGTATTAATGGTTTTTAATGACCATACTTTTATGCTACATGACTTTGCTAAAATGTATTTAAAAATAAAAACGATTACAATTATACGCCTTTTGCTTTTTCACAAAACCTCCTAAAGTAACTAAATTTATTGCGTTGTACAGCTTTTCGGCTAAATATACAGTATGTAACGCTTTCGCCTCACCGCATTTCCCTCTGAATAGCGACTGAATAAGCAGTGAAAACATTTGTCTGTCTTTCCGTGTGAGGAAGGGGGACTGTCTTTGATAGGAAAGCACGACTATTCTACTCTGAGAATGCCCGTTGTCTTTTCACTGAAAAACTTGTTTTAACAAAAACCACAGTATGCTTAAGTATTCTTAAGAGTTGTCAAACCGGTTTTTATTTATTTTTCGGCACAGCCAGCCGGCTGTCGAGTGGTCACCGCGCAGGCGGGCACCTCAAATATCCTGCCCCCACTGTGACTAGAATATACAGCACACAGAGCACTGAAATCTTTCGAGCAGATGATCAGGTGTTTCGCAGATGTAGGCATAGTACGTAATTCAGGCTTTATGAACTCACACCCGGGATTCGATTAATTAGGGTTATTACTTGTTAGAGTTCATCAAGCCTGAATAGAAACCTGTTTTTATAGCTTTTAAAGTGTAAGCAGGAACACATCATTATATCTTATATATGAAAAATACATATATAGCACCCAAACAAACGCAAATGCGTTTTTAATAAAATGTTTTTATTCATTCATAATCTAACTCACATAACTTACGTTCCCGAATGCCCCCCACCCCGTCTTACAATTTTAGGAAGACTAAGGAAGGACTAAGGAAGTTGTCATCTGTTGTTGAAGCTCTGTGAGCTCGGAGACTTTGAGACCACCTGTTATCCCAAGTTATTTGAATCACCACAATTCAATTTGAGAAAAAAGAGCTGACTGACAAGATTTAAGATGTGGCTGTGTTCTTCCTAGGATTGTTGAGCGGGGTGGGGGGCATTCGGGAATGTGAGTTATGTGAGTCAGATTAAGAATTAATAAAAGCATTTTATAAAAAATGCGTTTGTATTTGTCTGGGTGCTGACAAAGTAAAAAACAATTACTTTTTGACAATGAAAACCGGTTTGCGTGTCTCTCTCTCTCTGCTGGCGCGCAGGTGTGGTGGGGTGCTGTACCAGCCGTACAGAAAATTGCAGTGCCCCTTTCCATTCAACGGGTGTCTGAGTCGCTGTGTCCTATCTTCTGACAGTCGCTGTTGTGAATGTCTGCAGAGTGTATCTTATTTTTAGTATTGTAGCGCATTCGCCCCGGGGGGCACCTGAAGAGCGCCCGGCTGGGATGCGCGATGAGGGGCAGGACAGGAGTGGTCAGGGCGGGGTTTAGGAAGGCCGCTGACTATTGCAGCTGCCACACAGTGAAAGGGGCATACAGGCTGGGGAGATCGCCCGTTTTCCATGTAAATAGTTCCCTGGTTCCACACCCCTGGGGGTCTCTCTCAATTCAATTCAATTCAAGGTGCTTTATTAGCATGACCGATGGGTACAATCAGTGTTGCCAAAGCAAATGAAAGTAAAGATATTTACATTAAACAAAAAAAAAATAGAAGTAAAATAAAATCTACAGACATATTACAGACATTTACAACAAAGACATATTATAAAATATTTACATATACTGTAGGCGGCTGGAGCATTATTGGGAGACAGACTCACTGTTCCTCAGGCTGTGACAGGAGATCACATACTGGGCTGCCAGATCAACTGAGTTCCCTCCTCCCTCTCCCAGTAGGATTGGGACCCATTGTGATTCTGGCAGGTGTGGGAACTCTGGGGTTAGATTTCTGAATTTCGGGAAGAATGTTTCTAATCCCAGAGTATCTGTCACAGTGCAGTAGAAAGTGCACCTCTGTCTCTATTTCTCCCCGCTGGCAGTGGGAGCACAACCTGTCCTCTCTGGGCAGCCAGGTCTGCCTGTGTTGCCCAGTTTCTATGGCCAGGCTGTGGTCGCTGAGCCTGTACTTCGTCAGGGTCTGTTTCTGTTTGTTATTTTTTATTTTGGTCAAATATTCAGCTAGTGTGTATTGTCTGTTTAGGGTTCTGTAGCATTCCAGTTTATGTTGTGTTTGTGTGTGTGTGTCCCAGTGTGTGAGATATTGCTGTTTGACCTGTGCTGTGATGTGGTTGAGTCTGGGTTGGTGGGCGGCCTTGGTGAAGAATTTAGTCCTTTTGTTTCCAATTTTCACTGCACATTTGCTCTGAATACTTTGATTTAATTATGTCGTACACTTTGCCCCCTATGCCACTTTGGAGGAGTTTGTAAAACAATCTCTCATGCCAAATCGAGTCAAATGCTTTTTTGAAATCGACAAAGCAGGCAAAAATTTTTCCTATGTGTTTTTGGTGGAGGTGTTTGTCTATCAGTGTGTGTAGGGTGTAAATGTGATCAGATGTGCGGTGATCTGGCAAGAAGCCAATCTGACTTTTACTCAGGACATTGTGTTCGGTAAGGAAGGCCTGTATTCGTGTATTTAGGATACTGCGGAATACCTTCCCCAGGTTACTGTTCACACAGATGCCCCTGTAGTTGTTGGGATCGAGTCTATCTCCACTCTTATAGATGGGCGTGATCAGTCCTTGGTTCCAGGCCTCGGGGAAACATCCAGCTGTCATGATGAGATTGAGGAGTTTGAGCAGGGCTTGTTGCAACTTTGGGCTGCTGTGTCTCAGCATCTCATTTATGACTCCATCATGGCCACAGGCTTTGCGTGGTCTGAGGGACTGGAGTATGTCCAGTAGCTCCTGCTCAGTGATTGGGGAGTCTAAGGGGTTTTGGTTGTCTTTGATAGCCAATTCCAAAACTTTGAGTTTTTCATAAATGGTGTTTTGGTATGATTGATTTGTATTTGGGAGCTTTTCATAGAGATTTTCAAAGTATGTTTGCCAGATTGTTCCATTTTGGCTGGCCAATTCTTCTGGTTTTGATTTTCTTAAGTTGTTCCACTTCTCCCAGAAACAGTTCTGATTTAGTGACTCCTCAATTTCTGCAAGTTGTTTGTTTATGTAGGTGTTTCTTTTCTTTTTCAGTGTTTGTTAGTAAAGTTTAACCATGTCACAGTACAGTACCTGAGGCGCAGATCTGTGTTGTGTGGTTGTCTGTGTTTTTCATTTGAGACTTTTCGTAGAGCATTTCTGATGTTTTTGCACTCCGTATCAAACCACTTTTCTTTTACTTTTGTTTTTTGGTAGTGAAGTAAGAGACAAGATGTTAAAAGGGTTAATAACTTAAGTCAGTTCTGCCTGAAAATTAGACTTCTAAGCAACAGGGGTTTATGGGAGGAAAGGGGGTTAACTGATAAGGATTCCAGATGCGAGCAAGGAACCCCCTGGGGTCTTAATCTTAAACTGACCATTTGGCCAAATACCATGACCCCCCCCCTCTTACCATAACATCGAATGACGTCTGAAGCAGCAAGCAAGGACTATATAACCTAAAAGTTTGTACCGGCACATCAAACAATACTTCGGTTTTGCGGGAAACAAGACTTCGGCTTTATTGTTCCTTGCATGCAATAAACTCATCTGTTTTACTTCATCTCAGGATCAAGAACCTTATTCGTTCTGTTACAACAAATTTGGCGTAGTCGGCGGATGCTCCAGAAGGCGCAGAACTTCCTATCGGCAGGAGAGACGGTCAGGGCTCACATTATTAAGAGGTAAGGACTCCTCTTTTAAAAAAAAGTCCTGACTCTCTCTGACCGATTGCGAAGTCTCTGCTCCCTGCGAGAATCGCCCGAGATGACAGAGTAAACATGAGTTCCTGTATTCCTCTGGCCCGGGGAAGACACCGGTGTATGTAATGGCTTGTTTGCTGTAAGCCCAGAATTTGGTCTGGCAGGCGGTCCGCGGTATTGTGTACAGGCGTTCGAAGCTGGTGTATGCCTTAATTGCGTGTGGAGTTTTTGAACGGGTTTTGGACCTTTACCGCGAAGTTCAGGACTGGTGTGGGCCTTAATTGCGCCAGGAGTTCTGGAGGTCAGAACTGGTTTGGGCCTTAATTGCGCCCGGAGTTCTGAGGCTCAGGATCGGTGTGGGCCTTAATTGCGCCCAGGGTTCTAGAGCAAGTGGTGCATTAAATGCACGGAATTCAGGAATGGTGTGGGCCTTAATTGCGCCCGGAGTTCTGAGGCTCAGGATTGGTGTGGGCCTTAATTGCACCCGGGGTTCTGGAGCTGAGTGGTGCATTAAATGTACATATAATCCAGGATTGGTGTGGGCCTTAATTGCGCCCGGGGTCCTGAGATTAGCTACGCCTTGATCGTGCACGGATTGGCGTGGCGTGGTTTTTTGTTTTAAAGGAAACAGAAGTAGGAGATATATATATATGTATGTTTTTGGTGTTTTCCTTGTTTATGAAATACATATACACACGCCATCACTAACATAAACACACCTCATAATAAAAGAGCAAAGCACTAAGTAGCAGGATTTAAAGGACGTTGAGACCCGAGAATCGCCCTGATTGAGCTCAGTGTGTAAGTCCACCCCGGGGCAAAAGCAGGTGAATTACTGATCAAGTTTTCGAGGTCTCGTTCCTTACCTGTGAACAGTGTGGTGTAAGTCCTCTCTAAAGTCTGAGAGGCATTTAGATCTGGAGGTAACAGACGCCCTTGGCTGAATGAGTGCAGGAATGCACAGGTTTTTCAAGTGAAAGCATCCCCTTACTGTATGAGCTGTTACCTCACACACGACAAAAGTAAAAGAGACTGAACATGTGTGCTAACTGATGGTTTGAGAAAATGGTGGAAGGGTCCATTTATATATCGGAAAAGTGTAAGTTGACGAAAAAAAAAGGAGAAAAATATGCGAAAAGTTGAGTTTGTCAGAGGGAGTCTGGGGCGAAGATGCCTGTAAAGAAACCATGTGAGTATTGATTGGCAAAAGCGCAAGCATGTAGCTCCCACCCTGGTGCACGGCCGGCACCAGTGGTGGCAGATACATGAGAAAAAAAAGAGAAATTGGGATGTGACTTCTTAAAAGTGTGTTTACGGGGAAAACAAAAACCCGGAAGAAAAGATACTTTACTCGCTACGAAAGAGTATAAACAAAAGCGAAAAGAGGCAGTGCAGGAGAATCAGAAATTAAAAGAAGAATTAGTTCCTGGTCGTTCCTGGACGGTAATGTTTAGGGAGAAATGGAATACTGGTTTGTATTTTTTCTTTAAAGAACCGAAACCAGCCATATACAGTTTGCATACTGTAATACTGTATGTTTATGTTCCAAAATTAATATTGTTTATGGCCTTCACACGCATTATGCTCCTATTCTTTTTATGCTCAGCTACTAAAATTTCCCGTCAGTGGTAAAATTCCATATAAATATTCAATACTAAAAAGGGCACAGTAAAGACATTTAAATCTTTCTATGACCGACCAACGCACCACGAGTGCCCCTGTCGGTCAACCAATCACGTACCGTGGTATGACGCGCAATGACATAGCCAAATGCGTGCGGTACGTGTTTGTGCCACACACTTTGAATGGCTGCATCTGTAAATGTCAATTACATAAATAAATGTGAGGAAAGTCATCATAAAATAAGAACAATTAAAGAGAACTAAAAAAAGAAACATAAATAGAAAGAACAAAGAACCACTTTAACTAAAATCTAAATTTAAAAAATATATATTTTCAAATGTTTTTTAAAAAATGTACTGAGTTTGACTGCCTAATAAAAAGTGGTAGTGAGTTTCATAATTTAGAAGCCTAAAAACAAAAAAGCAGCCTCTCCACTTTTTCTGTATTTCATATGTGGTATTTGCTGTAGGCCAGTATTTGCAGATCTCAGGTCACATACAGATGCAGCCATTCAAAGTGCGCGGTACAGACACGTACCGGAGGTAATTGTCTACGGCGTCGTGCATCGTGACTCGCGATGACGCAAAATACCGCGGTGCGTGATTGGTTGACCGACAGGGGCACTCGTGGTCCGTTGGTCTGTCGTAGAAAGACTTACTGTAAACATCTTTACTGTGCCCGTTGTAGATATTGAATTTTACCACTGAAGGGAAATCTTAGTAGCTGAGCATAAAAAGAATAGGAGCATACTGTAACGCGTGTGAAGGCCATAAACGATATTAATTTTGGAACATAAACATACAGTATATAGCTGGTCTTGGTACTTTAAAGAAAAAAATACACACCAGTATTCCATTTCTCCCTAAACATTGTAAGCTTCGAAGTCTTTAACTAACGTGATACCGGAATCAACAAGCATACTTTTTGAATTTGATTAAAAGGGAATATAATATGGAATCGCGTATCTCAAGAATTTAATAACGGTATGATTATATCCGTGTGCTGCGACAGGGCTGTGTAGGGCTGTTTCGCCTGCCTGTTCATGGGAGCTGTCTTGTAGCCTACTGGTCTAGGTGCATGACTCCCAACTAGCAGGTTGTGTGTTTGAATCCAGCTGGTGCTGGACTTTTCTTTTAACAAACATTTCTTCGAAAAAATAGGTAAGCGATATTATGGACAATCAATTGACTTTTATATTTCAAAATATCGCAACATGATCGATATTTGCGATATTTTGAACATATCTTCCCTTCTGACAGCGGTTCCTGCTTCTATTGTGTGTGTGTGTGCAACAGAGTAAATTTTTATAGAGAAATTGAGGCTGGACAGTATGAGTTACAATATAAACATTTATATTGATTTAAATCGTGTTCTGATTTAAATCGCAAACGCGTGTTTAATTATGTGTTTTTTAAACATAATCAGGCTAATGCATTTCTACATTTTCTGTATGAACCAGCTAAGAGGTTCATACAGAAAGACAGCTTGTGTATAAATTGAGTGTAAGGTAATTTATGCTTCTAAAGTCATGGTCAGCATTTATTATTGTACTGTGCTGTAAACTTTTTCTGTGCCTAGTCACATTATTTTATAGCGTTTTTATTGCATTATTAAATCCGGTGGCGCTGTGTGTTAGTTTCCTTACTCCCATTATTTAAACTGCGACACTGATCATTCATCTCTAAATAAACTTTATTTTATATAGCGTTTTAAGCGAATAGGTAATTAGATTGCTCATAAACCTAATCGCTTTTTCTACATAAACACAGCGTGATTGCTCTCTGAAAATGCTTTTCCTTTATTTTTAAAGTAGGCTCAGATTTCAACTATAGATCGTATTATTATAAACTTTCTTGGAAAAATGTATTTTATGTAAACCATGTTTGCTATTAATTCATTTAGGGCTAAAATACATTCATTGTCTTCCAATCGAGTCGAGTTGACATTGGAAGCCTGCCACACCCGGACTGTTAAACCAACGCATTAGCACGTCAAAGCTTTTCAGAATAATTGCAAATCTAGCAGGATAGAGAAAGCACAGAAAACTGGCAGTTAGATTGATCAGATTAGTATGTAGATCATGTTTCCCTAAAACAATAATAAAAAACTTTATTTGATATATCACCATTAAAGGTGGCATCTCAAAGCAATACAGTAGATGTAAAAACAGATAAAAGGACCACAGATTACAAAGTAAATGCATATAAGAAAGACAAGCAGTTAGAGGTGCTACCAAAATTAGAAAATGAAGCAGATACAGACACTAAGTCTTCTGAAAAGAAAGGTTCTGAGGTTAGATTTAAACTGGCCCTGGTGTGTGTGTGTTTGTGTCTGTCTGTCCTGTGATGGACTGGCGCTATGTCCAGGGTGTATTCTGGTGTATTCTGCCTTGTGTCCGTCGCTTACTGGGATAGGCTCCAAATCCTCTATACTGGATAAAGAGATTAGAAATGGATGGAAGTAAAGGCACTGTGTGGATGGAACTATACACAGTGTTAGAAACCCACTATGAAATGGCAGCATCTCACTGAGAATAAAACATTTTATAGTGCTGGCTTAAGGAAACAGCCTTTCCACCTCTCTTGCACATCAGTATCCATACCTAGTTATTTAAACAAATTGCCTCTAATTATAAACATCTTAATATCCTGGCTCTGTGGATCCGCATCAGCTATGTTTGCCCATTCCTTCAATTCATGTGCATCCAACACACAGTTCAACGCTAGCAACTACACAGAATCTAAAATATGAGCTCTACTTGCCACTTACAATACCAACAGTACCAGCTAACTTTAGTAGTGACATTTTCATGGATCTTTTTAACAATAAAATTTACAACATCAGACTTCAGACACAATTAAACAGGCCTCAAAAAAGTCTGGTACAAACATTTTCAGCATGGAATAAACCGTTACTTTAATGGTATAAACCTTAAATGGATTCATATTCTCAATAAGATTTGGTGCTCAGTAACATGACTTAGAAAATGACAGAAGACATACGTATCATGCTTATCCTTCTATTTTTCATAATCGTAAACTCCTTAAGGCAGTTACATTTTCTCTGTTCTGACCTGGAGTTACAGAGAAATTTAAATTCTAATAAGAGATTTGTAATGAGGAAAGTCATACCAATCACTCATACATTACCAGGATTTGCAATTACAATACAAATACTTTCTTTCTGTATGTGTTTATTTTGCAGTTTGAGTCTATGGCATTCCTTTGGGGGTCTATACTCCAAGGCATGACTTTTTTATGGGAACATGACATTTTTTTAAACATATATTTTTGTGGTAGGAGGGCGCAAAACATCAGTATTTACTGCTATTAATTACTGTACGATTTATAGTTGAAATCTTAGCCTAGATATAAAGTTAGATATAAAGTTAAAATCTCGACAAAGCAATGTAGGAAATACAGAGAAAATAAATCCTTTCTGACACCTAAAATCAGTTTCGATCAAGGTCTCTAAAACGAACAAGAAAAGAGGATTTTCGGAGGGCAATTACGCTGTGTTTATATAGAATAAGTGATTTATGAGCAATCTAATTTCTTGTTCGTTTAAAACAGTGAAATGTCAGCTGCAAAAGATAGCACCAGAAACAGCACTCTCTCTGCCTGTCATAGACGTTCAGGAAAGGCTGAATGAAGTCATGTCAAGTATAATAATTCAGTGATCAATAATAACAGTTGTAGGACAGTATATAAGGAGGATAAGGATTTTGAAGTTGACTCGAAATCTGATAGGTAACCAGTGCAAGGACTTGAAAACAGGTGTAATGCATCCCTGATAGGATTCTTGCTGTCATATTCTGAACATATTGAAGATTGCTCAGTGTGGATTTAATTTCCCCAGTGAACAGGATGTGCATTTATTAATTCTAGAAAAAAAGCCTTTCTTGATTTCTCTAGTTCTTAGTTTCTCTAGTTCCCTTTAAAATAAAGTATTATTCCACAATGCAGAGTATTACATGGCCAGTATTTACACATGATATTTGTGATTTAAAGAAATTAACACAAGCAGCTTTTGGAGATTTAAGTGTTGGCTGAGTTATTGCAGGATAAAAGACTAGAGATGTTGGCGAAAGGAGATAATTTGGGGAAAGCTGAGGAATACACTTATAACAAGAACACTTCCTAATGGGGTTAGGCATACTTTTGATGAAGATGATGAAGTTAACAGACTATATGTTTACATAGATACTGAAATAAGGATTGTATTTTAGATTATGTGTAGTTGCTGGCATTGAACTGTGTGTTGGATGCACATGAATTGAAGAAATGGGCAAACATAGCTGATGCGGATCCACAGAGCCAGCATATTAAGATGTTTATAATTAGAGGCAATTTGTTTAAATAACTAGGTATGGATACTGATGTGCAAGAGAGGTGGGAAGGCTGTTTACTTAAGCCAGCACTATAAAATATTTTATTCTCAGTGAGATGCTGCCATTTCATAGTGGGTTTCTAACACTGTGTATAGTTCCATCCACACAGTGCCTTTACTTCCATTTCTAATCTCTTTATCCAGTACAGAGGATTTGGAGCCTATCCCAGTAAGCAACGGACACAAGGCAGAATACACCCTGGACATAGCGCCAGTCCATCACAGGACAGTCAGACACAAACACACACACACCAGGGCCAGTTTTCCCATAAACCAATTAACTTACCAGTATGTTTTGGAGTGCGAGAGGGAGTCATATCACACATATGGAGAAAAACCATGTAACCCAGAGAGAACATGTAAACCCCACACACACAGGATGGCAGGAATTGAACCTAGGACCCCAGTGCTGCAAGATAGCAATGCTAACCACTTTGCCACCATTATAAATGGATGGATAGCTTAGTTATCTTTCTAGTTCACAGGTTTGCATGCATAATTTAATTTTGAAAGCCACTGAAACATCAGGTACTACTGTTGTATTTATGAAAAAGAAACAAAACAAAAAACATACTAACAACTGTGCCATCCTACTCCTTAGTTAATACATTTTATTATTCATAAACAGTTAACATTGTTAGCAAAATATTTTGAATTATATTTAACCCTATTTTTTCTTTAGTTTTGTATTTAACTTATTATATGATAGTCAGACTTAATGTATATTTGAACAATGAAAATATATTTTTACAAGATTTTACATTAAGCACTTAAAATGAATATGGTTAATAATAGTAAACTGTAACATGCTGTAACAAGATCAGTTAAACTGCGAAGAAAATGCTTTCAGAGAAAATGTTTCAGGTGTGAAGAACATAGATCTCCAATGCAATTTCAACCAAACCTGTTCCCACACACCCTGCCCCCACTACCATTAGAATATACACAAAGCACTCAAATCTTTCTAGCTAATGATCAGGTGACCCGAGAGAGAGCGAGAGAAACACCAAGGGGTGCGGAACCAGGGAACTATTTACATGGAAAACAGGCGATCTCCCCAGACTGTCCGCCCGTTTCACTGTTACCTGGATACCTCTTTATTTAGAACTCACTAACACTGATTTTTAGTTTAGAAGGATTCAAATAGGGTTTTAGATGAAAGGCAGCGACCTTAATCAAGCCCAAATCATAATTGAACCCATTCAGAGCCTACATTACATTTTAGCGTTTCATTCTGAGCAGAAGACCCTCACACCTGAAGAAGGGGGGGGTGTTTTTCGCTGGTAATCTCGCCTGCTTCTACTTTACAACCGGAGTGCTGGCTGTGACGAATTAAACCGGTTTTACAGGTTTCAATCACAGACCGTGTGACATGGGAGTCAGGAAACTAACACACAGCGCCACCGGATTTGATAACGCTATAAAAACGCTATAAAATAATGTGACTTGGCACAGAACAAGTTTACAGCACAGTACAATAATAAATGCTGACCATGACTTTAGAAGCATAAATTGCCTTACACTCAATTTAAACACAAGCTGTCTTTAGCCCTCTAAGCTGGTTCATACAGAAATGTAGAGATCCAGGCTCAGAACACACAGCTTCATTAGCGAATACATATGCAGGACAACTAGAGAAGACGTTTTACAGAGGATGGATTTTTAGAAACATCCCATCAGTGACATCACTGAAGTCAACTCCTAGGTACTGTAACTGTCGTGTGGATAGTTTCACAAGAATCAGACAAAGGTTTAAGCATCGCTTGTTCTAGATAAAACTGCAAAAAAAAACAACAACCTATAATGTACTTCTTTGCGGCTCTGTTTGCCCAAATCATATATTCACAACGTGAAATCTAGAAAATAATATTACGTAACCAAAATCCGCAATATGGAAACAGAACCTGTGTAATTGTTGATAGATGATGTACTCGTAACATTTTTTCAAGACGAACTACAACGTTTAAAAAATGACTTGTATGTACTTGATATCGCTAATCAATCCACGGGTCCCAGCACAAAACGAAACTAAAACGCATACCGTTTCGCACTTCTTATTAGTTGCTCAAAAGTAATTTGACCGTATGAAATGCATAATATAAACCTAGAAACATATACGTGAGCAGTACTTAAGCACTGTAGTATCGGTGTTAAGACATACCTCTCAAATACTGTAAATCAAGTTAAAAATATCTCAAGACCGATTCTGGTCATAATGAAACCATGTTTCGTGTATGTTTTCTTTAAAGTACCGAGACCAGCCATATACTGTATGTTTATGTTCCAAAATTAATATCGTTTATGGCCTTCACACGCGTTGCAGTATGCTCCTATTCTTTTTATGCTCAGCTACTAAGATTTCCCTTCAGTGGTAAAATTAGATATGAATATTCAATACTTAAACGGGCACAGTTAAGACATTAAATATACATATACATACTGTATAGAGTACAGTTTGCATACGGTAATATGTTTATATTACGCGATTAAAAAATAAATAAATAAAAATGAAAAGTCCAGCACCAGCTGGATTTGAACACACAACCTGCCAGTTGGTAGTCACGCACCTAGACCAGTAGGCTACAAGACAGCTCGCATGAACAGGCAGGCGAAACAGCCCTACACAGCCCTGTCGCAGCACACAAATTCTTTAGATACGCAATTCCATATTATATTAGCAGAAAAGCTTAAAACTACCACTTTTTCACACGCTATTTCACATGCTAGTTAAATACTTCGATGCTTAAAATCGTTAGGAAGTTGGAATACCGGTGTGTATTTTTCCTTTAAAATGCCGATTCCTGGAATCTGACTGGCTGACACCCCTCTGAAGTGGTTCCATAAAATCTGGTATACGGAAAAGAAAGCGTTGATAAATACAAGTGTCTTTTAATACACTCTTTGCTGTGCTCTTGAGGATCCTTGTGATATTTTAAGCTCTAGTTGAATGATAGGTGTCGCATTTTAAATCATTTTCGTAGTTAGAAATTATGAAACGCCCTGTTAAAAGCAAGGAAGTTTTTATGCCCGTTGAAGTAAAACAAAATGCCTGACAAAGTATGGCTTGGACAGATTCCAAGTGCTTGTACAAATGTGCTAAAGAAATTATACTTTGAGTATACAGCTTGTCCAAAGTCATCCATTATTAATACTATTAGTAATATCTTCAGTAAAGGCTTTGATGCATAAATATTTCTGATAAAGGTAGGTTGTGTACTTTTGTCCAACTGAGCAATCTTGCTTTCATAAAATCTACCAACATTTTAATGACTGATGATTAACATGCTGTAATACACAGTTCAAAATTAAAGGCTCAAATGCTGTACATGAGAGGTTAAGCTCCCCCTGGCGGTTTTACAAGGCGACGCCGGATAGTTAGCCACGTGACACACGTGAACTGCGTGATACCGCGACACGCCCACCGGGGTATGCCGCGAAATACCTCACCCATTTTGAATGGCTGCATCTGTATCATGTACAGACGTACTAGATCGTTTAGAGCTTTAAAAACAAGTAAAAGAACTTTAACATTTATCCTAGATAATACAGGTGACCAGTGAAGTTTTTTCAAAACAGGAATGATATTCTCTTTCTTGTATTTATTAGGATCTGTGCTACTGCAATTTGAACAAGTAGTAAGGGATTTATTGTTTTCTTGGGAAGCCCACAAAACAGAGCATTACAATAATATCCATATCAATGTGAGCAATGGAGAAGTCAAATGAACGTGTCTAAATATCATCTAGTTCTATCCCAGGGAAGAGGACAGCTGCCTACACAGATGACAAGACACAAAACGCTCAACTGTGCAAAACAAGCATAAGGACATCAGTCAGGAGGAACAAGGTAAAGTGTTTTTACTTGTTCAACATGGTCATGTAGTTTCACACCAAGCACTGTCATATGAAATAACTGTGGAAACGACCTCCCCAACAATTTGGGTTGTTGCATTTAGCTTCAATTGATTTTAACCTTTTCTTTTACACATTAAGAGGAAGGACGCATTCACCTTTGGTAGAGATTCAGTTGTTCTTTGAGATGTAAAACCTGAAGAAGGCTCCACGGCCAAAACGTTGTGTTCTCTTTCGTCTTTTTTTCAGCATGGAATAAACCTATTACTTGTTCCTTTGCAGACTACGCATGCTGACACAGCTACCCACCTGAACTAATATAGAGGATGTTGGACTTGTAATAAATAATTGAATAATAATAATAACCAATGAAAGTGCTTAAAAGTATCAACAAATGTCTTCAAAGTACTTGACATGTACTTTACTTTCAAAAGTGAAACAGATTTAATGCTTACGTAAGATTTCTCTTGACTTCTCAGGAGTAAGTAATAGGTTTATTCAGTGCTGAAAAAAAGGAGAGAGAAAACACAGCGTTTCGGCCGTGGAGCCATCATCAGGTGTGAGAGAGACAAGGCAGTAGGCAAAGTTAATGTAGTAGGAGAACAAAGGCTGGGAGGGAGGAGGAGTGAGAGGCGGGAGCTGGGGACAGAAAGAGAGGTCAATCAAGAGGTGTGAAGTCAGAATAGGTGTAGAGAGGTGTGAAATAAAACTTCCAATGAATGGAGAAAATGTAAAAGAAGAGTAGTCTGTCGTTAAGAGAAGGGGGAATGTGTGATCCTAGCTGCAGGATAAGTTTGATTTCGATAGTCTTTCTGATGTATGAGTTCAGAAAACCGTCTTTGAGAACACAGACGGAGAGATTAGAATGGTCGTGGCCGTCAGAGGTGAAATGAGAAACAATGGGCTTGGAGAGATCTTTAATCTTCACAGCCCTGACATGTTCTCTGAAGCGGTCTCCATGTCTCCTTCCTGTTTCTCCAATGTAGATGGCTGGGCATTTACTGCAAGAGATACAGTAAATAAGGTTGCTGGAGGTACAAGATGCCCTCTGGGTGATGCAAAATTGTCCTGAGGGGCCTTGAATGAGTGTGGTGGTGGATGTGTACTTGCAGGTGAAACAGCAAGCCCTGTTGCAAGGGAAAGTGCCTTGTGTGGATGGTTGCTGAGGGCGGTCAAGGGAGCTGTAAACAAGGAGGTTGCGCAGATTAGGTGCTCTGCGATATGAGATGATGGGGCGGTCAGAAAAGAGGGCCCCAATGGAGGGATCATCCTGTAGGAAGGAAAATTTTTCGTTAATAGTCTGGGGATATGCAGTGTGTTAGGGTGGTAGGGAAGTACCAAAGGAATGCGGTTGTTACGGCAGCAGTTCCTGATCAGGTTGATGGTCCGAGGGGTGTTTTTGGCTCGGGCAAGGGCCCTGTCAATAACTGTTACGATCCCTGCCTCCCGGCTACGGAAGAGGCAGAAGAAGGCGTAGCCTCACTCCATCAGTTTACCTATCAGTTTTCTTATTCACCACCACACCCCCGTCTCATCCTATACTTAAACACCTGTCTTCTCCTACCTCCTCGCTCAGTATTGGTTTTCCTTTCGAGCTTCCTAGTTGCGCTACTCCTTCTTCTGCCTTGTGTCCTTCTTGGTTTTAGGTCTACGGTATTTTCCCCTTTTGGCGACAGTTTTTCGGATCACGGCTTGGCTTCGGTACTCACGCTCTGTTCTGGATCTCTGGCTTCCCCTGGACTATTGGATTGCTCTTTTGTCTATGGTTTCGGATCACTCTTTGGCTTCGGTAACTCGTTTCATTTTGAATCTCTGGCTTCCCCTGGACTCTCGGCTCATTTCTTCGACTATGGCTTTCTTTGGATCACGGCTAGGCTTTATCAGCTCCTGCAAGTGGGTTCATTCACTGGTTTCGGTTTCTCTTACCGAATCCGTAACAATAACACTGCTGGGGTGTCCTCTGTTGATGAAACAGGAGTACATTTTGAGGGCTTGGTTCTGGAAGTCGATGCCGTCGCTGTATAATCGTCGTAGCCAAAGGAACTGTGAAAAAGGGAGAGAGTTTTTAGTGTGTTTGGGGTGAAATGAGCTATACAAAAGATAGTTGTGTGAATCCGTGGGTTTGTAATAAACTGAAGTGGACAGTCGGGGGTAGTTGATGGAGAAGTTGATGTCTAGAAACGGAAGAGCAGTGGAAGATATGTTAACCGTATATTTGAGGGACGGGTGGAAGTTGGTGAAATGGTGCAGGAAGAACTCAAGCTGATCGTTGGGGCATGTGGCGGCACCGACGCAGTCATTAATATATTGTTTGTAGAGGTCAGGGACATAGCCAGTTTAGGAAGCGAAGAAGCGTTCTTCTACCCAGCCGACAAAAATATTGGCATAGCTGGGTCCCATTCTGGTGCCCATGGCAACTCCACTCACCTGTTGGTAAAAAAGATTATTGAAAGAGAATGCGTTCAAGTGTGAGGACCAATTCTGCAAAGCGTACCAGGGTGTGGGTGGGTGGATCAAGCACTGTGCGTTTGTCCAGCATGTGCTTGAGGGCTGTAAGGCCATCATTATGGGGAATGGCGTAAAGAGATGTGATGTCCATGGTAAAAATGTAGCATTCGGTGCCCTGAAATTGGAAATCATTAAAAAGTTGGAGCGCGTGGTTGCAGTTTTTGATGTATGAGGGAAGACCTTCAACCAGCGGTCTCATAAGGCTGTCGAGAAAGGCAGATCTCTTCAAGCCCATTGTTTCTCATTTCACCCCTGACAGCCACGACCACTCTAATCTCTGTCTGTGTTCTCAAAGACGGTTTTCCGAACTCATACATCAGAAAGACTACCGAAACCAAACTTATCCTGCAGCTAGGATCACACATTCCCCCTTCTCTAAACAACAGACTACTCTTCTTTTAAATGTTCCCCATTCATTGGAAGTTTCATTTCACACCTCTCTACACCTATTCTGACTTCACACCTCTTGATTGGCCTCTCTTTCTGTCCCCAGTGTCACGATTATAGTCCCCCCTCCTTAAGGGTGCTCCAGCCCTTTCACGTGAGACTTTATTCTGTGCACCTGCTCCCTATTCCCAGCCCACCTTAAAAGCCAGGCGCTGACGCTCATCCGGGCTCTGCATCTGGTTTACGTGCCGTGCGAGTCCGGGACCTGGAAGCGCCTGGTCCTGTTAAGGTTTTAACCTCGGTTCCCGTTCCTGTTCCCTGTCCGCCGGTTCCGACCCGGCCTTCGTGGTTTTAACTTCGTGTTTTGATGGATCTTCTGGTTTTGGACTTACCCTTGTGTTTTGGATATTCCCAAAGGACTACTCTCTCGGATTGTTCGCCTCGGCCACACCTCCCCCGTGCACCAGCGCACCTTGGACACGCCCCCCTGTCTTCAGCCCCGTTTTCCTGCATGATGTTTCCCTAGTGTTTCCCCACTCCGTCGGGTTGTGTCATCCGCATAGGGTCCGGAAAGAACTGTTCGTTACACCCAGCTCCCGCCTCTCACTCCTCCTCCCTCCCAGCCTTTGTTCTCCTGCTACATAACCTTTGCTTACTGCCTTGTCTCTCTCACACCTGATGAAGGCTCCATGGCCGAAACATTGTGTTTTCTCTCTCCTTTTTTCAGCATGGAATAAACCTATTACTTGTTCCTTTGCAGCCTATGCATGCTGACACAGCTACCCACCTGAACTTCTCAGGAGTCTACTAACTCCAAGGACAAGTAACATCACAAACCATAATTTAAGTGCTGATGTTGGAGCTGTAATACTACTACCAAGACAAAAAATGATACAGGTAACACTGCTTTCAGATTTCTAAGAATTGCCAAAATAGTATGTTTACAGAGCATTCAGAGTCTCATAAAGAAAATAAGTTGAGAAGATGACAAGTTCTTACCATCTCAAACACTGCCAATCTTTAATAAAAAGAAAGTACTTGAACCTACAGTAATCAAACACAAACCAGAAGATATCAGTGCAGACAATGAAATGTAGTTGGGGGACGGCTGAAGAGTGCCAGGCTGGGGTGCGCGGTGAGGGGCAGGTCAGGAGTGCTCTGGGCGGGGTTTACGAAGGCCGCTGACTATTGCAGCTGCCACACAGTGAAAGGGGTGCACAGGCTGGGGAGATCGCCCGTTTTCCATGTAAATAGTTCCCTGGTTCTGCACCCCTCTCCCTAATCAGACACAGCTGAATGAGCTTCACCAGTCAGGACAGGAGGCTCTACTGTACACAGAGAGGGGCGGGAGGGGGAACAAGCTGCCCAGCCATGTGGTTGAAGCTGATACCCTGGATCCTCTCCAGACACAACTGTATGAGCTCCACCAGTCAGGACAGGAGGCTCTACTGTACACAGAGAGGGGTGGGAGGGGGGAACAAGCTGCCCAGCCGTGGGGTGGAAGCTGATGCCCTGGATCCTCTCCAGACACAGCTGTATGAGCTCCATCAGTCAGGACAGGAGGCTCTATTGTATACAAAGAGGGGCGGGAGGGGGGAACAAGCTGCCCAGGCGTGGGGTTGAATCTGATAACCTGGATCCTCTCCAGACACAGCTGTATGAGCTCCACCAGTCAGGACAGGAGGCTCTACTGTACACTGAGAGGGGCGGGATGGGTGAACAAGCTGATACCCTGCCTTCTCACACAAACCATAATAATCAAGTAATAGGTTTATTCCATGCTGATAAAAGAAGAAAGAAAACACATTCCATAGGAATCAGAGCCTTTATATAGCGCCTTTAAAGGTGGCTTCTCAAAGCGTTTTATGGTATAAAAATAACAATAACAACAACAACAACAATATTGTATTCCATTGCACTTTGACAGATCGTCTTTAAATCAATTGTTGATTTAAAGTTTGACAGTAAATGTTTATATTGTAACGCATGACGGCGCTTTTTACCAATCAGATCGCCTTATTTCTGGCGGTCTTACTTCAGACATTTACAGCAAAGTCAATAACGTTCAATAGCCTCCAGGTCTGGAGATAAGCTAGTCTGGGCTACTGTGGATATATGTTATGCTTCAAAATAAGGTAAAAACATGGGATATATATATTTTTTGCTGGTTTTTGCTTTTGCGGTCTTGTTTAGCTGGCTTATTGATTGCGTTATCGATGCATATTGGAAGTTTGGAAGTCCATCATCAGATAAAAAGTGACTTTGTGATCGATTGTCTTGTTTTTTTTTTAAAAAACACGTTTTTTTTAAAGCTCCGGTTGTCCTTTTTCAATTGATAACATGGTTTTGTTGGTACAAAATGATGAAAAAGTATGAAGGAATCAAAGGTAGATATTGATTTCCACCTCGGACGTAAGTGACCACGCTGGGCGGAGCGGTGGCTCTGTGGCTAAGGATCTGCGCCTGTGACCGGAAGGTTGCCGGTTCAAATCCCGCGGCCGGCAGAGGAATCCTACTCCGTTGGGCCCCTGAGCAAGGCCCTTAACCCCAACTGCTCCAGGGGCGCCGTACAATGGCTGACCCTGCGCTCTGACCCCCAGCTTCTCTCTCTGTCTGTCTGTGTGTCTGTGTCTCCCTGGAGAAAAGCTGGGGTATGCGAAAAGACGCATTCCTAATGCAAGAAATTGTATAGGGCTAATAAAGAAACATTACATTACATTACATTGAAGAGAGCACACGTGTGGCATTATGGACCTTCTCATGCAATTTCCAAAAGTGGTTTTGTGAAAAACAATTTTGACACTTTTTGATTAATAAAAGGTTTTCTGTAAAGGTTTTGTGGTTTTGGTGATATAAAAGATGGTACTTTTGAGGCAGGTTTTTCCGGAAAAGGGGAGACCCGCGTGGTCGTCAGTGACCACGATCCGGACTAAGAGGCTAATTAGTTCTCTTTTATTTTTCTTATTTTATTACGAGTTTTCTCATTTGTATTTATTTATTTAATTGACATTTATGTTGCTTTACTGTATTGCTGTGTTTTCCTTTACAACTGAAAGTATATCTCTTAATTTTAATATTTTATTTTTATGCTTGGTTTGTAAAGCACCTTGAGCTGCTATTTGTTTGAAAGGTGCTCTATAAATAAAGTTTATTATTATTATCATTATTGCACTTTAATGTTTGCTACAGTTTTGGTTAGGAGAAAGATTCTAGTAGAGGTGGCCTCTTTTACCCCTGTTCCAAAAAATTGGAAAACTACCTTCAGAATACACTGACAATGACCTGTGGAACACTTCCTAGGAAAATTAAGTTATTTCCATGAATAACTCGCAGTTGAACTCTCAGCTGCTCTGCATCTCATTGAAACATCTCTTTTCTATCTGTAAATGCAAGAGGCTCGTCTGCTGAGAGACGCACTTCAAGAACTGCACCTTCTTACACGTGTAGCCAGCTGTGTTGAGCCATCATCTTTTATTTTATTATTTTATTTTTGTGAACTTCCCCAAAATGAGTTCCGTTTTTCTGTATAGAACTGGCTTTGCGACAGCCCTTGGGGTTTGTTGGTGACGGGGCACCAGTGAAGGTGCCCCTGGGGTCACAGGTGGCTCGTTTCTCTGGGGAGCCCATAGACTGTGGCCGCCAGTCGGGTGAGACACCATCACTGGCTCTCTTCAATGAGCTCATGCCACTTGTTTTAATCCGTTTATTTTCTGTTTGAATTTATGACTAGTGTGGTGTGATATACTGGTGACCTGTGCTGCCCGTGATGGTTTCTTGCTGGAGGAGAGAGTCGGGGTGTCTGGTCTGAGGGCCTGTGGCTAGATGATCATGTGCTGGAGTGGAGTGGAGTGGGGGGCGACATGTGCTCCTGCAGGTGAGCATGCCTGCGCTATTTTTTTATTTTATTTTTATTACAGATTCATGTGGCGATATTATATATATTATTTCTGTAAATATTACAGTTGTGTGCCAAATTAATCACGGTAATGCATAAAGGTGATGTTTAATGCCTCACACAGTATTGAACCACGTTATGTTTTGCTGAGCAGGAGAGAGAGAGAGACATTCAGCGTGTGTAACGCCAACGGGTTTTCTGTTCTAGAAGGTATGTCATCTGTTTTGTTATAATTTTTTTCTTTCTTATTTAATATTTTAGGTATATTGATTTTATTAACCAAATGTTAACGTACAACATGGGAAAAGTTGGATTGTAGAGTAAGATAACGGATATTGGCTTATATCGTGGAGAGGACGTATGTGCTGAAAGATGGGAAGAGAAAGGGGAGATTTCTGTGGGCATGTTTATCATTGTGATTGATTTGATATTGATCTGATATGTGTGGTCATGTGAATGTACATAGATGGTGGGTATGGTGTTAATAATATATGATATTATATAATATCATATTTACTTTTATATATCATATATCATACTTTTATATAAGTCATTCTTTATATTTTTATATATGGTATATCCTTCTAGATAATATTATTCTGTTATCTTATATAGTATGATTATAAGGTGATTTCTCAGACGCACTGTGGACGCCAATCGGGAGAGAGAGAGAGATATTTAGCGTGTGTAACGCCAACGTGTTTTCTGTTCTAGAAGGAAATAAAATTGCAGACCTCTACCTGGTGTCCCTGGGTGCTCATCTGACACAGCGCAGACTATTGGCCAAGAAAATTCTCACATATACTTTACTGGTTCTGGGGTAAGTTTTCCGAAAGCATCGTACAGATGCAGCCATTCAAAATGGGTGAGGTCTTTCGCGGCATACCCCGGTGGGCGTGTCGCGGTATCACGCAGTTCACGTGTGTCACGTGGCTAACTATCCGGCGTCGCCTTGTAAAACCACCAGGGGGAGCTTAACCTCTCATGTACAGCATTTGAGCCTTTAATTTTGAACTGTGTATTACAGCATGTTAATCATCAGTCATTAAAATGTTGGTAGATTTTATGAAAGCAAGATTGCTCAGTTGGACAAAAGTACACAACCTACCTTTATCAGAAATATTTATGCATCAAAGCCTTTACTGAAGATATTACTAATAGTATTAATAATGGATGACTTTGGACAAGCTGTATACTCAAAGTATAATTTCTTTAGCACATTTGTACAAGCACTTGGAATCTGTCCAAGCCATACTTTGTCAGGCATTTTGTTTTACTTCAACGGGCATAAAAACTTCCTTGCTTTTAACGGCGTTTCATAATTTCTAACTACAAAAATGATTTAAAATGCGACACCTATCATTCAACTAGAGCTTAAAATATCACAAGGATCCTCAAGAGCACAGCAAAGAGTGTATTAAAAGACACTTGTATTTATCAACGCTTTCTTTTCCGTATACCAGATTTTATGGAACCACTTCAGAGGGGTGTCAGCCAGTCAGATTCCAGGAATCGGCACTTTAAAGGAAAAATACACACCGGTATTCCAACTTCCTAACGATTTTAAGCATCGAAGTATTTAACTAGCATGTGAAATAGCGTGTGAAAAAGTGGTAGTTTTAAGCTTTTCTGCTAATATAATATGGAATTGCGTATCTAAAGAATTTGTGTGCTGCGACAGGGCTGTGTAAGGCTGTTTCGCCTGCCTGTTCATGCGAGCTGTCTTGTAGCCTACTGGTCTAGGTGTGTGACTACCAACTGGCAGGTTGTGTGTTCAAATCCAGCTGGTGCTGGACTTTTCATTTTTATTTATTTATTTATTTTTTAATCGCGTAACATAAATATATTACCGTATGCAAACTGTACTCTATACAGTATGTATATGTATATTTAATGTCTTAACTGTGCCCGTTTAAGTATTGAATATTCATATCTAATCTTACCACTTAAGGGAAATCTTAGTAGCTGAGCATAAAAAGAATAGGAGCATACTGCAACGCGTGTGAAGGCCATAAACGATATTAATTTTGGAACATAAACATACAGTATATGGCTGGTCTCGGTACTTTAAAGAAAACATACACGAAACATGGTTTCATTATGACCAGAATCGGTCTTGAGATATTTTTAACTTGATTTACAGTATTTGAGAGGTATGTCTTAACACCGATACTACAGTGCTTAAGTACTGCTCACGTATATGTTTCTAGGTTTATATTATGCATTTCATACGGTCAAATTACTTTTGAGCAACTAATAAGAAGCGCGAAACGGTATGGGTTTTAGTTTCGTTTTGATGTCACTGATGGGATGTTTCTAAAAATCCATCCTCTGTAAAACGTCTTCTCTAGTTGTCCTGCATATGTATTCGCTAATGAAGCTGTGTGTTCTGAGCCTGGATCTCTACATTTCTGTATGAACCAGCTTAGAGGGCTAAAGACAGCTTGTGTTTAAATTGAGTGTAAGGCAATTTATGCTTCTAAAGTCATGGTCAGCATTTATTATTGTACTGTGCTGTAAACTTGTTCTGTGCCAAGTCACATTATTTTATAGCGTTTTTATAGCGTTATCAAATCCGGTGGCGCTGTGTGTTAGTTTCCTGACTCCCATGTCACACGGTCTGTGATTGAAACCTGTAAAACCGGTTTAATTCGTCACAGCCAGCACTCCGGTTGTAAAGTAGAAGCAGGCGAGATTTCCAGCGAAAAACACCCCCCCCTTCTTCAGGTGTGAGGGTCTTCTGCTCAGAATGAAACGCTAAAATGTAATGTAGGCTCTGAATGGGTTCAATTATGATTTGGGCTTGATTAAGGTTGCTGCCTTTCATCTAAAACCCTACTTGAATCCTTCTAAACTAAAAATCAGTGTTAGTGAGTTCTAAATAAAGAGGTATCCAGGTAACAGTGAAACGGGCGGACAGTCTGGGGAGATCGCCCGTTTTCCATGTAAATAGTTCCCTGGTTCCGCACCCCTTGGTGTTTCTCTCGCTCTATCTCGGGTCACCTGATCATTAGCTCGAAAGATTTGAGTGCTTTGTGTATATTCTAATGGTAGTGGGGGCAGGGTGTGTGGGAACAGGTTTGGTTGAAATTGCATTGGAGATCTATGTTCTTCACACCTGAAACATTTTCTCTGAAAGCATTTTCTTCGCAGTTTAACCGATCTTGTTACAGCATGTTACAGTTTACTATTATTAACCATATTAATTTTAAGTGCTTAATGTAAAATCTTGTAAAAATATATTTTCATTGTTCAAATATACATTAAGTCTGACTATCATATAATAAGTTAAATACAAAACTAAAGAAAAAATAGGGTTAAATATAATTCAAAATATTTTGCTAACAATGTTAACTGTTTATGAATAATAAAATGTATTAACTAAGGAGTAGGATGGCACAGTTGTTAGTATGTTTTTTGTTTTGTTTCTTTTTCATAAATACAACAGTAGTACCTGATGTTTCAGTGGCTTTCAAAATTAAATTATGCATGCAAACCTGTGAACTAGAAAGATAACTAAGCTATCCATCCATTTATAATGGTGGCAAAGTGGTTAGCATTGCTATCTTGCAGCACTGGGGTCCTAGGTTCAATTCCTGCCATCCTGTGTGTGTGGGGTTTACATGTTCTCTCTTTGTTACATGGTTTTTCTCCATATGTGTGATATGACTCCCTCTCGCACTCCAAAACATACTGGTAAGTTAATTGGTTTATGGGAAAACTGGCCCTGGTGTGTGTGTGTTTGTGTCTGACTGTCCTGTGATGGACTGGCGCTATGTCCAGGGTGTATTCTGCCTTGTGTCCGTTGCTTACTGGGATAGGCTCCAAATCCTCTGTACTGGATAAAGAGATTAGAAATGGAAGTAAAGGCACTGTGTGGATGGAACTATACACAGTGTTAGAAACCCACTATGAAATGGCAGCATCTCACTGAGAATAAAATATTTTATAGTGCTGGCTTAAGTAAACAGCCTTCCCACCTCTCTTGCACATCAGTATCCTGATATTATACCTAGTTATTTAAACAAATTATTTAAACAAATTGCCTCTAATTATAAACATCTTAATATGCTGGCTCTGTGGATGTTTATAATTAGAGGCAATTTGTTTAAATAACTAGGTATGGATACTGATGTGCAAGAGAGGTGGAAAGGCTGTTTCCTTAAGCCAGCACTATAAAATGTTTTATTCTCAGTGAGATGCTGCCATTTCATAGTGGGTTTCTAGCACTGTGTATAGTTCCATCCACACAGTGCCTTTACTTCCATCCATTTCTAATCTCTTTATCCAGTACAGAGGATTTGGAGCCTATCCCAGTAAGCGACGGACACAAGGCAGAATACACCAGAATACACCCTGGACATAGCGCCAGTCCATCACAGGACAGACAGACACAAACACACACACACCAGGGCCAGTTTAAATCTAACCTCAGAACCTTTCTTTTCAGAAGACTTAGTGTCTGTATCTGCTTCATTTTCTAATTTTGGTAGCACCTCTAACTGCTTGTCTTTCTTATATGCATTTACTTTGTAATCTGTGGTCCTTTTATCTGTTTTTACATCTACTGTATTGCTTTGAGATGCCACCTTTAATGGTGATATATCAAATAAAGTTTTTTATTATTGTTATAGGGAAACATGATCAGATTTTCCCTGGTTCAGAAAAAAAGATCTAAAGTATACTAGTTTGTCACTCTTCTCATTCCCTTTGCTAAATGACTTTTCATACTAATCTGATCAATCTAACTGCCAGTTTTCTGTGCTTTCTCTATCCTGCTAGATTTGCAATTATTCTGAAAATTTTCATCTTGAAATAACTCATTTCTAAATACCTTTTTCACTGTTAACATCTTGCAGCAACTCTGCGACAAAATATACACTCTGACAGTTCATCCTGCTACCAACATTAAATAAAACAAATCTTAAGATTTCTATATTTATGTCTTTATTTAGTGGTTTCATTAGTGACAAAGGCTAAACTTTCTTGGAAAAATGTATTTTATGTGTTGCGGAAAAAACTGACTTGCTTTAACAAAATATGTTTACAAATCCTTTCACCTGGCATTTTCGTAGTTAGAAATTATGGAACGCTCTGTTAAAAGCAAGGGAGTTTTTATGTCCGTTGCAGTTCTTTTGCAACATGAATATAATTATATCGTTATTAATTTCTTGAGATACGCGATTCCATATTATATTCCCTTTTAATCAAATTCTAAAAGTATGCTTGTTGACTCCGGTATCGCGTTAGTTAAAGACTTCGATGCTTAAAATGTTTAGGGAGAAATGGAATACTGGTGTGTATGTTTTCTTTAAAGTACCGAGACCAGCCATATACTGTATGTTTAAGTTCCAAAATTAATATCGTTTATGGCCTTCACACGCGTTGCAGTATGCTCCTATTCTTTTTATGCTCAGGCACTAAGTAAAAGGAGATGCTTCATATTGCTTGACTAATTTTAAAAACTAAGTTATAAATGCAGACGCTCCCTCGGTGCGCTGCTCTGGTGCGCCGGCTCTTACACAGTGCCTGTCTGCCGTAAGCGTTACAATATACATACCCAACACTGCTTGTACCCATCTGTCATGCAAATAAAACACCTTGAATTGAATTGAATTGAGGGGAGAAGGGGGGAATACTAAAGCCAATACTGGCTCAATGGGCTTTGACGTGCTAATGTGTTGGTTTAACAGTCCGGGTGTGGCAGGCTTCCAATGTCAACTCGACTCGATTGGAAAACAATGAACGTATTTTAGCCCTAAATGAATTAATAGCAAACATGGTTTACCTAAAATACATTTTTCCAAGAAAGGTTATAATAATACGATCTATAGTTGAAATCTGAGCCTACTTTAAAAATAAAGGAAAAGCATTTTCAGAGAACAATCACGCTGTGTTTATGTAGAAAAAGCGATTAGGTTTATGAGCAATCTAATTACCTATTCACTTAAAACGCTATATAAAATAAAGTTTATTTAGAGATGAATGATCAGTGTCGCAGTTTAAATAATGGGAATAAGGAAACTAACACACAGCGCCACCGGATTTAATAACACAATAAAAACACTATAAAATAATGTGACTAGGCACAGAAAAAGTTTACAGCACAGTACAATAATAAATGCTGACCATGACTTTAGAAGCATAAATTACCTTACACTCAATTTATACACAAGCTGTCTTTCTGTATGAACCTCTAAGCTGGTTCATACAGAAAATGTAGAAATGCATTAGCCTGATTATGATTAAAAAACACATAATTAAACACGCGTTTGCGATTTAAATCAGAACACGATTTAAATCAATATAAATGTTTATATTGTAACGCATACTGTCCAGCCTCCATTTCTCTATAAAAATTTACTCTGTTGCACACACACACACAATAGAAGCAGGAACCGCTGTCAGAAGGGAAGATATGTTCAAAATATCGCAAATATCGATCATGTTGCGATATTTTGAAATATAAAAGTCAATTGATTGTCCATAATATCGCTTACCTATTTTTTCGAAGAAATGTTTGTTAAAAGAAAAGTCCAGCACCAGCTGGATTCGAACACACAACCTGCCAGTTGGTAGTCACGCACCTAGACCAGTAGGCTACAAGACAGCTCGCATGAACAGGCAGGCGAAACAGCCCTACACAGCCCTGTCGCAGCACACGGATATAATCATACCGTTATTAAATTCTTGAGATACGCGATTCCATATTATATTCCCTTTTAATCAAATTCTAAAAGTATGCTTGTTGACTCCGGTATCACGTTAGTTAAAGACTTCGAAGCTTACAATGTTTAGGGAGAAATGGAATACTGGTGTGTATTTTTTTCTTTAAAGTACCAAGACCAGCTATATTCTGTATGTTTATGTTCCAAAATTAATATCGTTTATGGCCTTCACACGCGTTACAGTATGCTCCTATTCTTTTTATGCTCAGCTACTAAGATTTCCCTTCAGTGGTAAAATTCAATATCTACAACGGGCACAGTAAAGACGTTTACAGTAAGTCTTTCTACGACAGACCAACGGACCACGAGTGCCCCTGTCAGTCAACCAATCACGCACCGCGGTATTTTGCGTCATCGCACGTCACGATGCACAACACCGTAGCCAACTACCTCCGGTACGTCTCTGTACCGCTCACTTTGAATGGCTGCATCTGTAGAGCTAAGAACATCGTAATCTCAACATCGTAAGTTACATCGTAACTTCGTAAGTTAATTTTTCCATTGAGTTCCAATACACCCAATAACTATAAATAACAGTTTTTTTCTCATGAAACACTGTGATTCTTAACAATGGCAGCGCACCAAAAAATACTGCTTTAAATCAAAGACGTCGTGCGGGACGCATACACTGTTCACGCAGTTAATCTTGGTTTTCTTTTACGTCATGTCAGTCATTTCTTTTCTTTTCTCTTAGAAACAATAAGGGTCCCATTTTGTGCCTATCTATACGCTTTCGTTTAAATGGTTGTTAAATTATGATGTCAAGTTTACTTCATATTCCTTTTCACAACTTTATTTCATCCCACTGAAGGACCAAAACCGACACCATATAATGAAAAAATTATCAATCGATTGTTTTTCAATCGACTTGTGATGCTTTTTGCTGAGCCACTTCAGGGGCGGGGTAAACAAAGAAGTACTTTATACTTGCTCGTGAAATGACCGATTAAGAGGGGTTTTGCCAAACGCATGAAAAAGTAGCTCGTACGTTACATACGTACATCGTAAAGTTGCTCGTTAGTCACTAAGATTAATCGTTTTCGGGAAACTCACCCCTGTTCTTTATCCTTCTGCTCCCACTGTGTTTAGTACCACCATCTACTGTCTCCTCTAACTGTGTATTGTCATAATGAATAACTTGTGTATTATTTATTGTTGTTGGTTTTGTCATTCTGTAAAGAAGCCACCTTTCAAGGTGCTATATATATAAATGTTTATTATTATTATTTACTTTTTTAAAAAGTTGTACATTCTGACGCCATGAGATTTTGAGATTTTGAGATTCTCATATTTTTGGCTTCTACAACAAACAGTAACAATGTCCTTGAATGGTTCTGCAAAAGTTTAGCTGTAATTTTAAAGCCATCCTCATCTTTATCAGGTACAAAGAAAAGAAGGTAGGCCGGCTTGTGTTTGGAATGTTCTCTACTACATAGCTGAAATTGAAGCAGCCAGGCTGCAATAATATTTTCAAACCTATGGCTGCTTAGCCTGCACCAAAGGCCTCTTAATACAATATCACTTCATCGTTAAATGTGGCGAAGAGTCTTAAGAGAATATCAAAGGACACGTTGCTCTTACCTTTCCATTCCAAGAAATGCCCTCAGCTCGGATTGCAGAGATTGAACTCTCTTTCTCAAATTCTGAGAAACATAGACACGATTGAAAAATGACCATTTATTAAGATTCACGTAACATCACCAGTCAACATTTGCCACTTGACATCAATAGAAACCATAGAGTACATGACATTTCCAATCAGTTTTCTTTCAAGGTACAATACCAATCACCTTGCCAGAAAAGTTATACTGCGGTAGATAAATATTACAAATGTCAGATACACGCAGAGTTGTTTGGATTACTATGAAAAGATTGGCAAAATATATTTATGTTCATTATATTCTTCAGTTTATCCCTCGGGAGGGGGATCAGAATACGTTCTGGGTATCCCTGCCTGTCGTAAGAGGCGACTAAAAGGGTTGTGTCAGGAAGGGCATCCGACGTAAAACCAACTTGCCAAAACCATGGTTGCAAAGAATGTACAAGACTGTGATTAGACCTGTACTACTATATGGAGCTGAATGCTTGGCAGTTGGAAAGAGGGAAGAGAACTTGATGAGAAGAACTGAAATGAGGATGTTGAGATGGATTCTGCAGATTTCAATGAAGGATAAGATCAGAAATGAAGAAATCCGTAGACGATGTAGGGTTGTGGATGTGGCTGAGAAGATGCGAGAGGCGAGGTTACGGCGGTATGGACATATCATGAGGAGGAACGTTGAGGAAGTAACAAAGAAGGTAATGGAATTTGAGGTGGAAGGTAACTGAGGAAGAGGCAGGCCTAGAAAGAGATGGATAGATTGTGTGAGAAAAGATATGGAGGTATGTGAAGTGAGTGAGAAAGATGTGCTCGACAGAGACAAGTGGAGAAGAGCAACCAAAGCAGCTGACCCCAGGACAGTCTGGGACTAAGGCTGTGAAGAAGAAGAAGAAGAAGAAGAAGAAGAAGAAGATATTCTTCAGTTACAATGGGTTTTGGGAAACACTCGTCAATTAACGATCTATCTTAAGAGCGAGTTACGATGTTGCGAGGGTGAGGTTACCATGGTCATCATCATTAGCAGGGATATACAGATGCAGCTATTCAAAACAAGCGGGTGATATCGGATTATTTTGCGATGCGCTTCTTGCGGTGTAATGCAAGTTACCGTATTAATACCATATATTCTCGCATAGTACCGCATAATACCACATGTTATAATGAATGACCTTGGACAAGCTGTAAACTCAAAGTATTGCCCAGGTCCACATTCTTTTTTTCATTGACTGTCTTTGTAAAAGTAACAACACAGCATTTCGTTGATCCAATCACTCATTTGTTTCCAATCATGCAAAGTACAGTAATTTTTGAGAATCTCCAATTCACCATGCCTTTCGCATGCTCATAAGAGATATTGATTTAAGAACATAAACATATTACTGTATGCAAACTGTACTGTATACAGTATATATATATTAAATGTCTTTACTGTGCCCGTTTAAGTATTGAATATTTATATGGAATTTTACCACTGAAGGGAAATCTTAGTAGCTGAGCATAAAAAGAATAGGAGTTTAACTCGTGTGAAGGCCATAAACGATATTATTTTAGAACATAAACATACAGTATTACAGTATGTAAACTGTATATGGCTGGTCTCGGTACTTAAAAAAAAAAACACACACCAGTATTCCATTTCTCCATAAACATTTTAAGCATTGAAGTCTTCAACTAACATGTGAAATAACGTGTGTATAAAAAGTGGTAGTTTTAGGCTTTTCTACAAATACACTCGATACCGGAGCAAACAAGCATACTTTTAGAATTTGATTAATGGGGAATATAATATGGAATCGCGTATCTAAAGAAATTAATAACAATATAATTCTATTCATGTACTACAACACAATAGTACACGTTGTACAATGTCTCTTGACACAGTATGTGTAGGGTTGTTTCACCACTCCTCATGTGACCTTGTGAGTAGCGCTGTGCTGGACTTGTAAGTGAGAGGTTGGTTGTTCAAATCCAGCTAGTGCCATGACTTTTCTTTTAACAAACATATCTTTGAAAAAATAAAATAGCAATATTATGGACAATGAATTGACTTTTTATATTTCTAAATATCACAACATGTTCGAATCTAAGTCATTTTTTAATAACAATGAATAGTCACCACGCATGCTTACACAGCTCCCTGGGTAAATTATCACAAAGTCTTAGAGAACTTAACATTTTTATTATCAACAAATTTTAAATACAACGTTTACATTGGCGTTATTAATTTTTCACTTGAGTATATGGGGGATTGTCAGCTGTCACTGAGAGCAGACCCCCACTCTTAGACTGCGCAAACAATTTTTTAAATTTTTATAAAGAAATGGCGGCTGTATGCGTTACAATATCAACATTTACTGTCAAACATTAAATCAACAATTGACTTAAAGATAATCTGTCAAAGTGCAATGGAATACAATATTGTTGTTGTTATTGCTGTTTTTATCCCATAAAGCGCTTTGAGAAGCCACCTTTAAAGGCGCTATATAAAGGCGCTGATTCCTATGGAATGTGTTTACTTTTTTCTTTTTTTCAGCATGGAATAAACCTATTACTTGATTTTATGGTTTGTGTGAGAAGCCAGGGTAGCCTCCTGTCCTGACTGGTGGAGCTCATACAGCTGTGTCTGGAGAGGACCCAAGGTATCACCTTCAACCCCACGGCTGGGCAGCTTGTTCCCTCCTCCCTCCCCCCTCTGTGTACAGTAGAGCCTCCTGTAATGACTGGTGGAGCACATACAGCTGTGTCTGGAGAGGGTCCATGGTATCAGCTTCAACCCCACGGCTGGGCAGCTTGTTCCCCCCTCCTGCCCCTCTCTGTGTACAGTAGAGCCTCCTGTCCTGACTGGTGGAGCTCATACAGCTGTGTCTGGAGAGGACCCAGGGTATCACCTTAAACCCCATGGCTGGGTAGCTTGTACCCCCTTCCCACCCCCCTCTGTGTACAGTAGAGCCTCCTGTAATGAGTGGTGGAGCACATACAGCTGTGTCTGGAGAGGATCCAGGGTATCAGCTTCAACCCCACGGCTGGGCAGCTTGTTCCCCCCTCCCGCCCCTCTCTGTGTACAGTGGAGCCTCCTGTCCTGACTGGTGGAGCTCATACAGCTGTGTCTGGAGAGAATCCAGGGTATCAGCTTCAACCCCATGGCTGGGCAGCTTGTTCCCCCCTCCCGCCCCTCTCTGTGTACAGTAGAGCCTCCTGTCCTGACTGGTGGAGCTCATACAGCTGTGTCTGGAGAGGATCCAGGGTATCAGCTTCAACCCCACAGCTGGGCAGCTTCTTCCCCCCTCCTGACCCTCTGTGTACAGTAGAGCCTCCTGTACCAACTGGTGGAGCTCATATAGCTGTGTCTGGAGAGGGAGAGGGAGAGGGGTGCGAAACCAGGGAACTTTTTACATGGAAAACGGGCGATCTCCCCAGCCTGTATGCCCCTTTCACTGTGTGGCAGCTGCAATAGTCAGCGGCCTTCCTGAACCCTGCCCTAACCACTCCTGTCCTGCCCCTCACCAGGCACCCCAGCCAGGTGCTCTTCAGCCGCCCCCCGGCTGGGGTGCCTTGTTTAACAGGAATGTTTTGTTTCTGGACAGACTGTTAAACTAGGGGAAAGAGCGCCTATGAAAGTCGGGTTCCTTTCGCAAAGTCGGGAGACATTAGAAGCTTGCCACACCCGGACTGTTACACCAACGCATTAGCAAGTTAAAGCTATCCCATTGAGGAGCCGGGCGCAATAATTGTTTTGTTCCTTGATTTTCTGATCTGCAAGGCCATTTGGCTGCAGCGAATGTGAATTCTGTCTGGCATTGCCAGATTGTGAAAAAATAAAAGTATTTAAATCAAGATGGGGGTAAGGGAGTCGTCTCTATGACACTCTCCCTTATAAAATTAGCGTGAAACAAAACAAAAACTAAAAATAAGATACAATCTACAGACATTCACAACATAGACATACAGTATCTTAAAACATTTACATATATTGTTAAATTATTACTTTTAATATATACTTTAAGTTACTGAAACAGCCAGTTAATAAAATCGTTGCAATTTTGTTCTCGTTTGGAGGTGGGGATATTCTGACAACAATTGATTTAAAGACAATCTGTCAAAGTGCAATGAAATACAATATTACGCTGGGTTAACGTTCCGAGGTCAAATTCTTTTGTGACGGGGGTACCTTTAAAGGTCTAAGCCAGAAACCATCATTATGTCTCATTTTTTATTCTCTCTTCCAAACAAGAACAAAATTGCGACAATTTTATTTGCGGGCTGTTTCAGTAACTCAAAGTATTTATTTAAAGTAATAATTTAACGATAAATCCCGCAGCCGGCAGAAGAATCCTACTCCGTTGGGCTCCTGAGCAAGGCCCTTAACCCCAACTGCTCCAGGGGCGCTGTACAATGGCAGACCCTGCGCTCTGACCCTAGGCTCTCTCCCTAACTGTTGTCTGTGTGTCTCATGGAGAGCAAGCTGGGGTATGCGAAAAGATAATTCCTAATGCAAGAAATTGTAAAGGGTTAATAAAGTAATGTTGTTGTAAATGTTTTATGATATGTCGCTGTTGTGAATGTCTGTAGAGTGTATCTTATTTTTAGTTTTGGTTTTAGTTTTGTAGCCAAAGGCTACATTATCATTCTCACAAGGAAGATTATTAAACATAGAAATAAACATAATCTCATGGCTAAATAGTCAAGTTAAGCCAAAAGAGAAAACATCAACTTTATTTAAACTCCAACGAAAGTATCGATGGTTTTTAATTACCGTACTTTTATGGAACATGACTTTGCCAAAATGTATTTAAAAATAAAAACGATTACGATTGGCACGCCTGTAGCTTTTTCGCACGCCTGTAGCCTGTAGCTGAATAGGCAGTGAAAAAATTTGTCTGTCTTTCAGTGTGGGGAAGGGGAACTGTCTTTGATTGGAAAGCATGACTATTCTACTCTGAGAATGCCCATTGTCTTTTCACTGATAAACTTGTGTTAACAGAAACCACAGTATGCTTAAGTATGCTTAAGAGTTGTCAGACCGTTTTTTATTTATTTTTCGGCACAGGTCAGGTCTGGCTTTTTTCTGGAAAACCATAACTCTGGTCTTGTCCAGATTGACTGTCAGTGCCCAGGTCTGACAGTGCTGCTCCAGCAGTGCCGGGTTCTGCTGCTGCCCCTATTCTGTGGGCGACAGCAGGAGCAGGTCATCTGCATAGAGCAGGAACTTGATTTCTGTTAGATTAAAAAAAAAAACACAATGCCCGATGTTAGAAAGCATCTTGCCCATCTTTATTTCTAGAGACTGGATAAGTAATTCAAGTGTTTTTTAACTTCCTGAAAAACAAGCCAAGCTATGAGTCATCTTTACAAGGCAGGTTAAGAGAAGAAATCCTGTTTTTGGATGTTTATGTAATGTGATTGGAAGACAGCAAGTGAGGTAAAAAATATGTATTTTTCACATTATCTGGAGAGCCTTGTTTTGTCAAAGAACCAGAGATCATCTCATTTTCAAAGGACAGCACAGACTTTCAAAAGGCCACAAAGATACTAGCAAGGGTTAATTGCACTATGAACCGCACAAAGAAATGTAAAATAGTCTTCTTTAGGTGTGAGGGCAGGAGTGGATCGTAGCAGGCATACACAGCAAATAACAGGAAAACAAAGAGCAGGGCAGGTGAGACGAGTATCCAAACAGTGAGTGATCAGAAAAAGGAAACAATTGTCACGCCTGGCTTTTTGACACAATTTTTTTTTACTTGCTAATGCATCAGACACATTTCCTGGCGTATTGTGCTTTTAAATACTGAATACAGGTACAGACTTCAAGCTGCACCACTGTATCGCTTTGGTAAGGAGACGGACTATGGCCAAAATCACTGTTGATCTCTTTTTTTTCCCAAGTCCTATTGTGCGAGCCATCGACAGACTGACAGATGAAAATGATGAGCTACCGGCGATACAAGTTCAAAGACGGCTATGGGCTGACCTCGGTGCGAGCGTGAGTCTGATATCGATAAGAAGAGTGCGCAGAAGGCTTAGATGGAGATATAAAAAAACAACACATGCCCCATGATAAGGGTAAAAAACAAAGAGGAAAGACTCAAACAAGTGCTCCAATGGATTGAACAGGGAGAGGCATTTCATGATGTACTACTCACCGATGAAACAACAGTGGCTCTGGAACAGTTTTCAAGCATATCATTTTGTGAAAAGGGGAGATATGCGGACAAACCAAAGCCCAACATCCACTGAAGGTTCACGTCTGGGGGGGTAAATCTAGAAGAGGCCCGGGACCACTTCTTTTTTTCGAAAGAATTATGGATCGTGAATTCTTCAAAGAAGTCGTGGTCAAACAGCATGCTGCCCCATATATCGGGGAGCATTTCGGATCAAGGCACTGTCTCTTTCAAGATAACGATCCGAAACACACAGCAGCAAGGGTGAGGCTTATAGCAGAAGGAGTGAACTGGGTGAAAACTCCAGCCAAATCCCCAGATTTAAATCCAATAGAGATGGTATGGCATTCGCTGAAAGACTATGTTCGGAAAACTGCTAAACCCAGCACAAAGCAAGAACTTATCACTGCGATCTACAAGTTTTGGGAGGAAGAACTGACCGAACAAAAATGCAACAATTTAATTAACAGGCTGTTTCGTGTTCTTCCTAGGATTGTTGAGCGGGTTGGGGGGTATTCAGGAATGTGAGTTATGCAAGTCAGATTAAGAATGAATAAAAGCATTTTATTAAAAACACGTTTGCGTTTGTCTGGGTGCTGACAAAGTAAAAAACAATTACTTTTTGACAATGAAAAAAGAGAGAGAGAGAGTGAGAGAGAAAGAGAGAGATCTGCACCCGGCTTATGAGCTGAACTTCCATCACCCACAGCGACAGGCAAAAACCCAGCATAATACTTGCATTTGGGCTGAAGAGCACTGATCCCGAATTTATCAAAGATGTAGAGGAGACAGACATCATGATCCTACAGGAGACATGGTGTCGGGGAGACTTGGCTACCCACTGTCCCCCAGGCTACAAGGAGATCACACTGCCCTCTGTCAAAAAAAAAACAAATCACCAGGGGCAGAGACTCTCATTCACTCCATACAATTAGTAAAGAAAGAAGAGTCACGAGTTTGGCTTAAAATCAAAAGAAATACCATCTATACAGAAAATGAGGTCTTCCTGTGTGCTGTCTACATCCCGCCCTCAGAATCCCCCTACTACAGTGAGGGAATTCTCCCCAGTCTCCACACGGAGATCGGTCACTTCCAGGGCCAGGGAAACGTGCTGCTCTGTGGTGACCTCAATGCACGAACAGGCACACTGGCAGACTACACCAGCACACAGGGAAACACTCACATCTGTACAACACACCGGTCACCTCACACAGGTGCAGCCATGACACCACGGTCAACAGCACCGGGCGCGATCTGCTCCAGCTCTGTCAAGGGCTAGGCCTGTACATCGTCAACGGCAGGACTAGAGGGGACTCTCTAGGCAGGTTCACCTACAGTTCAGCTCTGGGCAGCAGTGTGGTGGACTACGCCATCACCGAACAGACCAAAACACCATTTATGAAAAACTCAAAATTTTTGAATTGGCTATCAAAGACAACCAAAACCCCTTAGACTCCCCAATCACTGAGCAGGAGCTACTGGACAAACTCCAGTCCCTCAGACCACACAAAGCCTGTGGCCATGATGGAGTCATAAATGAGATGCTGAGACACAGCAGCCCAAAGTTGCAACAAGCCCTGCTCAAACTCCTCAATCTCATCATGACAGCTGGATGTTTCCCCGAGGCCTGGAATCAAGGACTGATCACACCCATCTATAAGAGTGGAGATAGACTCGATCCCAACAACTACCGGGGCATCTGTGTGAACAGTAACCTGGGGAAGGTATTCTGCAGTATCCTGAACACACGAATACTGGCCTTCCTTACCGAACACAATGTCCTGAGCAAGAATCAGATTGGCTTCTTGCCAGATCACAGCACATCTGATCACATTTACACACACACAAACACAACATAAACTGGAATGCAACAGAACCCTAAACAGACAATACACACTAGCTGAATATTTGACCAAAATAAAAAATAACAAACAGAAACAGACCCTGACGAAGTACAGGCTCAGTGACCACAGCCTGGCCATAGAAACTGGGCGACACAGGCAGACCTGGCTGCCCAGAGAGGACAGGCTGTGCTCCCACTGCCAGCGGGGAGAAATAGAGACAGAGGTGCACTTCCTACTGCACTGTGACAGATACTCTGGGATTAGAGAAACATTCTTCCCGAAATTCAGAAATCTAATCCCAGAGTTCCCACACCTGCCAGAATCACAACGGGTCCCAATCCTACTGGGAGAGGGAGGAGGGAACTCAGTTGATCTGGCAGCCCAGTATGTGATCTCCTGTCACAGCCTGAGGAACAGTGAGTCTGTCTCCCAATAATGCTCCAGCCGCCTACAGTATATGTCAATATTTTATAATATGTCTTTGTTGTAAATGTCTGTAATATGTCTGTAGATTTTATTTTACTTCTATTTTTTGTTTTGTTTAATGTAAATATCATTACTTTCATTTGCTTTGGGCAACACTGATTGTACCCATCGGTCATGCTAATAAAGCACCTTGAATTGAATTGAATTGAGAGAGGGCGAGCGAGCAAGAGAGAGAGAGAGAAACACCCAGGGGTGCAGAACCAGGGAACTATTTACATGGTACAGTCTGGGGAGATCGGCCGTTTCACTGTGGGGCAGCTTTAAGGGCGCTATATAAAGGCGTGTTTGGCTGGTCTTGGTCTTGGTCTTGGTCTTGGCAGCCAGGTCTGCCCATTGAGTGTAATCGTGGTCTGTGAGGATATCAGGAAGACAATAGCATATGTTGTTTCTATTCGAAAAGTGTATTTTAAAAGTTTAATTAAGAAGTAAAAACTTTATATCATACACAGATTTCTAAGCTGATCAGGAGGAAGAAAAATCACCCGTGTTTCGCACATAAAAAGTGGTTATTAACAATCGAAACCTGTTTTATTTATTTTATTTTTATTTAGATTAAGAGTTCCTGTCACCCCCATTCCCATTTAAATCGCAAACCCGTGTTTTATTAAATGTCTTTATTGGTTCACAATCTGGCAAGGCAACGTAACTCGTTATCTTTCTGCATAATAATGTTCACCTCTCTGTCCAGCAAATTAATAATAAACTTTATTTTATATAGCACCTTTAAAGGTGGCTTCTCAATGCACTGTACAGGTAAAAACAACAATAACAACAATACAGTTATGCTGGGCAAACGATTTTCAATTTTGTTTTAAAATAAATAAAAAATGAGATATAGTAATGTGGTCCGGCTTAGATCTTTAAAGGTACCCCCGTCAAGGAAGAATTTGACCTCGGAACGTTTACCCAGCGTAATATTGTATTTCATTGCACTTTGACAGATTGTCTTTAAATCAATTGTTGTCAGAATATCCCCACCTCCAAACGAAAACAAAATTGCAACGATTTTATTAACTGGCTGTTTCAGTAACTTAAAGTATATATTTAAAGTAATAATTTAACAATATATGTAAATGTTTTAAGATATGTCTATGTTGTGAATGTCTGTAGATTGTATCTTATTTTTAGTTTTTGTTTTGTTTCACTAATTTTATACTTTTATTTTTTCACAATCTGGCAGTGCCAGACAGAATTCACATTCGCTGCAGCCAAATGGCCTTGCAGATCAGAAAATCAAGGAACAAAACAATTATTGCGCCCGGCTCCTCAATGGGATAGCTTTAACTTGCTAATGCGTCGGTGTAACAGTCCGGGTGTGGCAAGCTTCTAATGTCTCCTGACTTTGCGAAAGGAACCCGTCTTTCATAGGCGCTCTTTCCCCTAGTTTAACAGTCTGTCCAGAAACAAAACATTCCTGTTAAACAAGAGGAATGTAAAACAAATTGTACAAAAGTAAAAAGTACTTTTTGACAATGAAAACTGGTGTGTGTCTCTCTCTCTGTTGGCGCGCGGGCGCGGTGGGGTGCTGTACCACCCGTTCAGAACATTAATGTGTCCCTTTCCATTCAACGGGTGTCTGAGTCGCTGTGTCCTATCTTCTGACAGTCGCTGTTGTGAATGTCTGCAGAGTGTATCTTATTTTTAGTATTGTAGCGCATTCGCCCCGGGGGGCGGCTGAAGAGCACCCAGCTGGGGTGCCTGGTGAGGGGCAGGACAGGAGTGGTCAGGGCGGGGTTTAGGAAGGCTGCTGACTATTGCAGCTGCCACACAGTAAAAGGGGCATTCAGGCTGGGGAGAACGCCCGTTTTCCATGTAAATAGTTCCCTGGTTCCACACCCCTCTCCCTCTCCCTCTCCAGACACAGCTGTATGACCCCCACCAGTCGGGACAGGAGGCTCTACTGTACACAGAGAGGGGCGGGAGGGGTGAAGAAGCTGCCCAGTCATGGGGTTGAAGCTGATACCCTGGATCCTCTCTAGGCACAGCTGTATTAGCTCCACCAGTCAGGACAGGAGGCTCTACTGTACACAGAGTGGTGCTGGAGGGGGGAACAAGCTGCCCAGCAAAGGGGTTGAAGCTGATACCCTTGATCCTCTCCAGACACAGCTGTATGTGCTCCACCAGTCAGGACAGGAGGCTCTACTGTACACAGAGGGGGGCGGGAGGGGAGAACAATCTGCCCAGTCGTGGGGTTGAAGCTGATACCCTGGATCCTCTCCAGACACAGCTGTATGAGCTCCACCAGTCAGGACAGGAGGCTCTACTGTATACAGAGAGGGGCAGGACGGGGGAACAAGCTGCCCAGCCGTGGGGTTGAATCTGATACCCTGGATCCTCTCCAGACACAGTTGTATGAGCTCCACCAGTCAGGACAGGAGCCTCTACTGTACACAGAGAGGTGCGGGAGGGGGGAACAAGCTGCCCAGCCGTGCCGTGGGGTTGACTCTGATACCCTGGATCCCCTCCAAACACAGCTGTATGAGCTCCACCAGTCAGGACAGGAGGCTCTACTGCACACAGAGAGGGGTGGGAGGGGGGAACAAGCTGATACCCTGGCTTCTCACACAAAACTTAAAATCACGTAATAGGTTTATTCCATGCTGAAAAAAAGAAGAAAGAATACACATTCCATAGGAATCAGTGCCTTTATATAGCGCCTTTAAAGGTGGCTTCTCAAAGTGCTTTATGGGATGAAAACAACAATAACAACAACAATATTGTATTCCATTGCACTTTGACAGATCATCTTTAAATCAATTGTTGATTTAAAGTTTGACAGTAAATGTTGATATTGTAACGTATACAGACGCAATTTCTTTATGAAAATTTAAAAAATTGATTGCGCAGTCTAAGAGGGGGGGTCTGCTCTCAGTGACAGCTGACAATCCCCCATACACTCAAGTGAAATATTAATAACGCCAATGTAAATGGCGTATTTACAATTTGTTGATAAGAAAAATGTTAAGTTCTCTAAGACTTTGTGATAGTTTACCCAAGGAGCTATGTAAGCATGCGTGGTGACTATTCATTGTTATTAAAAAATGACTTAGATTCGAACATGTTGTGATATTTAGAAATATAAAAAGTCAATTATTTGTCCATAATATTGCTATTTTATTTTTTCAAAGATATGTTTGTTAAAAGAAAAGTCATGGCACTGGCTGGATTTGAACAGCCAACCTCTCACCTACAAGTCCAGCACTTAGACTACAGCGCTACTCACAAGATCACATGAAGAGTGGTGAAACAGCCCTACACATACTGTGTCAAGAGACATTGTACAGCGTGTACTATTGTGTTGCAGTACATGAATATAATTATATCGTTATTAATTTCTTAATATACGCGATTCCATATTATATTCCCTATTAATCAAGTTCTAAAACTATGCTTGTTTGCTCCGGTATCGAGCGCATTCGCAGGAAAGCTTAAAACTACCACTTTTTATACACGCGTTATTTCACGTTAGTTAAAGACTTCGATGCTTAAAATGTTTAGGGAGAAATGGAATACTGGTGTGTATTTTTTCTTTAAAGTACCGAAACCAGCCATATACAGTTTACATACTGTAATACTGTATGTTTGTGTTCCAAAATTAATATCGTTTATGGCCTTCACACGCGTTATGCTCCTATTCTTTTTGTGCTCAGCTACTAAGATTTCCCTTCAGTGGTAAAATTCCATATAAATATTCAATACTTAAACGGGCACAGTAAAGACATTAAATATACATATACATACTGTATACAGTACAGTTTGCATACAGTAATATGTTTATGTTCTTAAATCAATATCTCTTATGAGCATGCGAAAGGCATGGTGAATTGGAGATTCTCAAAAATTACTGTACTTTGCATGATTGGAAACAAATGCGTGATTGGATCAATGAAATGCTGTGTTGTTACTTTAACAAAGACAGTCAATGAAAAAAAGAATGTGGACCAGGGCAATACTTTGAGTTTACAGCTTGTCCAAGGTGATTCATTATAACATGTGGTATTATGCGGTACTATGCGAGAATATACGGTATTAATATGGTACCTTGTGTTAGACCGCGTGAAGCGCACCGCAAAATAATCCGATATCGCCCGCTTGTTTTGAATGGCTGCATCTGTATATCCCTGCTAATGATGATGACCATGGTAACCTCACCCTCGCAATACACCGGCTGAAAGAACTTAAGAACAGGGTAAATCAAGAACAGGGCATTGGCAATGAGTTCCCCTTCTTTTCATGGTTAAAATCATTTTTTTGGGTCATGGGGACTGTTTTTCTTAAAGCTATTCATGCCTGTTGTAGTGTTCTTGCTGTTGTGCTGTTGTCTGACTTGCTTTATTCCTATGCTTCGATCTATGGTAGTGAAAATGTTTACGCATCAATATGCACTGCTCAGAACAGACTCCAAGGAGCCCTGGGACCCACCAGGTATGAAGGACTCTGTGGTATGAACACATTTCAGGATAAAAAGGAGGGAATGTAATGAAAACTTACTGAGAAAAAGTGTTTTATCCTAAAAATGTTGTTTACAGACAGAGCTGTGCTGCAGAAGCAGCTGGATACTTAGAACAAAGTGTGATAGCACCCAACTCGTCAAGGGCACTGGATGTTTTAATACTGTTTATCTCGGATGCTTGACGAAGGGAGTATGAGAAACTATTTGAATAACTGCTCTTCTTTGCTTAAAGCAAAAACCTATAAGGAATGGAAAATGACTGCTTTGCCTGTCCTTGAAGTGTTGCATCATCTTAAAAAAGATATAAAACAAGGGCTCTCCCTGCTTGCTTTTGAATCAGCTTTCAATTCTCTGCACAGACGGGTGATGGCTTTTTCCCATATTGCAATATGAATTAAGACCTTACTGAGTGAATGAGAATACCTCTCCTGGCTCTTCTTCGATAAAATTCCACAACACATCTCAAAGAACAACTGAATCTCTACCAAGGGTGAATGTGTCCTTCCTCTTAATGTCTAAAAGAAAAGGTTAAAATTCATGGAAGAGAAATGCAACAACCCAAAATGTTGGGGAGGTCTTTTCCACAGTTATTTCATTTGACAGTGCTTGGAGTGAAACTACATGACCATGGTGAAGAAGTAAAAACACTTTACCTTGTTCCTCCTGACTGATGTCCTTATGCTTGTTTTGCACAGTTGAGTGTTTTGTGTCTTGTCATCTGTGTAGGCAACAGCCCTATTCCCTGGGATAGAACTAGATGATATTTAGACACATTAATTTGACTTCTCCATTGCTCACATTGATGTGGATATGATTGTAATGATCTGTTTTGTGGGCTTCCGAAGAAAACAATAAATCCCTTACAACTTGTTCAAAATGCAGTAGCACAGATCCTAACAAATACAAGAAAGAGAATATCACTCCTGTTTTGAAAAACCTTCACTGGTCACCTGTATTATCTACGATAAATTTGAAAGGTCTTTTACTTGTTTTTAAAGCTCTAAACAGCCTAGCGCCTATGTACCTTACTGAATGTCTGTCTTCATGTGTTCCTATACGTGACCTGAGATCTGCACATACTGGCCTACTGCAAATACCACATGTGAAATACAGAAAGAGTGGAGAGGCTGCTTTTTGTTTTTATGCTTCTAAATTATGAAACTCACTACCACTTTTTATTAGGCAGTCAAGCTTGGTACATTGTTTTAAAAAACATTTGAAAATATACATTTTTTAAATTTAGCTTTTAGTCAAAGTGGTTCTTTGTTCTTTCTATTTATGTTTCTTTTTGTAGTCTTACTCCCAGTGACACATTTATCCAATGTCTGCCTGGAATTTCCTCCCCTTAAACAATTTGTTATATCGCTGCAGCAGAACATAGCAGGAGCCTGATTCAGGTCTTAAATTGAAGCTAACCCCCTTGGCTTTGAGTGTGAACAGTCAAATGTCTTATATTTCTTAATGTGTCTACTCAGCAGACAAACATATGAACCCCCCCCCCCAAAAAAAAAGCAGGCGGAAATGTTTTTTGGTCTTCAGAGGTCAGATTTTTCAACTATATGCATGTCATGGGAATGATTTGAAAACCTTGTTCTAGGTGACTACTAGCTTGGATACAAATCTGGGACAAATTGATCAATTAGAAGAAATTAAACATCATGTTTTGTGAAGACTGGACCTGGAATGAAATTTCACCCCTATAATCGAAAACATAAAAATATTGAAAATAATAAGAATAAAAACAATTGCAATTGCTATAAAAACCTTTAGACACTGCTAGAGAGCCATTATCTGCTGTTATGCAATAAAAAAAAACCTCAAAGAGTCAATGATTGACAGCTAAAAGGCAGGTAGAATATAGCCTGAGGCTTCTAGAGGAAGTCTTACCCCCTAAGGCCTCTGAATGGCTGAAAATACAATGAATGGCGGCGCTTTTAACCAATCAGATCGCCTTGTTTCTGGCGGCTTTTGCTTCAGACATTTAGTACACAGTCAATGATGTTTAATAGCCTCCAGGTCTGGGCTACTGTGGATATATGTTATGCTTCAGAATAACGTAAAAAAATGGGGTATATATATTTTTTGCTGGTTTTGATTGCGTTATTAATGCATATTGGAAGTTTGAAAGTGCATCATCAGATAAAAAGTGACTTTGTGATCGATTGTCTTGGGTTTTTTTTAAAGCTCCGGTTGTCCTTTTTCGATTGATAACATGGTTTTGTTGATAAAAAACGATGAAAAATGATGAAGGAATCAAAGGTAGATCTTGATTTCCACCGCAGACGTGCGTGACCACACTGAGGAGAGCAAAGGTGTTGTGTGGACCTTCTCATGCAATTTCCAAAAGTGGTTTTGTGAAAAACAATTTTGACACTTTTTGATTAATAAAAGGTTTTTTGTAAAGGTTTTGTATTTTTGGTGATGTAAAATAATAAAGTGAGATGGTACTTTTGAGGCAGGTTTTTCCAGAAAAGGGGAATCCAGATTGGTCGTCGTTGACCACAATCCGGACTAAGAGGCTAATTAGTTCTCTTTTATTTTTCTTATTTTATTATGAGTTTCCTCATTTGTATTTATTTAATTGAGATTAATGTTGCTTTACTGTGTTGCTGTGTTTTCCTTTACAACTGAAAGTACATCTCTTAATTTTAATATTTTATTTTTACGCTTGGCTATTTGTATGAAAAGTGCTCTATAAATAAGTTTTTTATTATTATTATTATATTTCTGCTGAGAGCCGCACTTCAAGTACTGCACCTTCTTACACGTGTAGCCAGGTGTGTTGAGCCGTGGTTATATGATGTGATCTTTTATTTTATTATTTTATTTTTGTGAACTTCCCCCAAATGAGTTCTGTTTTTCTGTATGGAGTTCGCTTTGCGACAGCCCTTGGGGTTTGTTGGTGGCGGGGCGCCAGTGAAGGTGCCCCTGGGGTCACAGGGGGCTCGTTTCTCTGGGGAGCCCTCAGACGCGCTGTGGCCGCCAGTCAGGTGAGACGCCATCACTGTCTCTCTTCAGCGAGTTCATGCCACTGGATTTTAATCCGTTTCTTTTCTGTTTGAAATGCTGACTAGTGTGGTGTGATATACTGGTGAGCTGTGCTGCCCGTGATGGTTTTTTGCTGAAGGAGAGAATCGGGGTGTCTGGTCTGAGGGCCTGTGGCGAGATAATCACATGCTGGAGTGGAGTGGGGGGCAACACGTGCTCCTGCAGGTGAGCATGCCAGCTGCATTTTTTATTTTATTTTTATTACAGATTCATGTGGCGACATTATATATATTATTTCTGTAAATAGTACAGTTGTGTGCCAGATGAATCGCGGTAATGCATGAAGGTGATGTTTAATGCCTCACACGGTATTGAACCACGTTATGTTTTGCTGAGCAGGAGAGAGAGAGACATTCAGCGTGTGTGACGCCAACAGGTTTTCTGTTCTAGAAGGTATGTCATCTGTTTTGTTATAATTGTTTTCTTTCTTATTTAATATTTTAGGTGTATCGATTTTATTAATCAAATGTTAACGTACAACATGGGAAAAGTTGCATTGTAGAGTAAGATAACCGATATTGGCTTGTATCGTGGAGAGGACGTATAATGTGCTGAAAGATGGGAAGAGAAAGGGGCGATTTCTGCGCGCATTCTAATCATTGTGATTGATTTGATATTGATCTGATATGTGTGGTCATGTGAATGTACATAGATGGTGGGTATGGTGTTAATAATATATGATATTATATAATTACATTTATATATCATATATCATTCTTTCTATTTTTATATATGATATATCCTTCTAGATATTATTATTCTGTTTCCCGAAAGCATCGTAGCGCTAAGAACATCGTAAACTCACTCTTAAAATTGATCGTTTATTGACGAGTGTTTCCCTAAACCCATCGTAACTGAAGTAGCACGTTAAATCCTTCGTCATCTACAGATGCAGCCATTCAAATTGCGCGGGCGATACCGCATTATTTTGCGGTGCGCTTTACGCAGTCTACCGGGAGTTACCGTAAATTCTCCTATAATACCGCAAGTAAAATAATAGTGTCCGGAATTTCCGCAAGGTGGAGCTAATAAAGCTCAACCTCTCATGTTTGAGCTGTCGCCATCAAAGTCTTTACCGAAGATATTACTAATAGTATTAATAATGAATGACCTTGGACAAGCTGTAAACTCAAAGTATTGCCCTGGTCCACATTCTTTTTTTCATTGACCGTCTTTGTAAAAGTAACACCACAGCATTTCGCAATCACGCATTTGTTTCCAATCATGCAAAGTACAGTAATTTTTGAGAATCGATTCACCATGCCTTTCAACTGCTCATAAAAGAGATTGATTTAGGAACATAAACATATTACCGTATGCAAACTGTACTGTATACAGTATGTATATGTATATTTAATGTCTTAACTGTGCCCGTTTAAGTATTGAATATTTATATGGAATTTTACCACTGAAGGGAAATCTTAGTACCTGAGCATAAAAAGAATAGGAGCATACTGTAACGCGTGTGAAGGCCATAAACAATATTGATTTTGGAACTTAAACATACTGTATATGGCTGGTCTCGGTACTTTAAAGAAACATACACACCAGTATTCCATTTCTCCCTAAACATTTTAAGCATCGAAGTCTTTAACTAAAGTGATACCGGAGTCAACAAGCATACTTTTAGAATTTGATTAAAAGGGAATATAATATGGAATCACGTATCTAAAGAAATTAATAACGATATAATTATATTCATGTACCGCAACACAAGAATAGTACATGCTGTACGATGTCTGTTGATAATGTTTGTAGGGCTTTTTCAACACTCCTCCTGTGACCTTGCTGGTGGCGCTGTGGGTTAGGTTCCTGACTCCCATGTCGCACGGTCTGTGATCAAACCCTGCTGAAACCATGAAATTTTTTTAACAAACATTTCTTTGAAAAAATGAAATGTTTCCCTGAGTCAGAGATTAAATAAAACCTCACTCGCACCAAACAAATTTATATTTCTAAATATCACAACATGATCGAATTTAAGTCATTTTAATAACAATGAATAGTCACCTATGCGTTACAATATAAGCATTTATATTGATTTAAATCGCGTTTTGATTTAAATCGTAAACGCGTGTTTAAATATATGTGTTTAAAGGCGATATACTGTATAAAAGCGCTGATTCTTATGGAGTGTGTTCCGCCGGGGATTCAAAAAAATTATTTTTTTTAATCGCGTATCTAAGGAAAATTGCAGTATAACTTTGTTCATGCACAAACAGTGGCATGTTACATTATAATTTGGGTGTCTCCTCTTGCCAGAAAGCTCTAAATTGCATTTTGAGTGCGGTTTTTGACTTTTTCTAAATTGCAACCCATAAATAAAGCTGATAAAGTTTAGACTAACTGTATTCTAAACTGTATTACAACGTAAATTGCAAAAATGCACTTGGAATCTGTCCAAGCCCTCCTACGAAAATTATTTAAACTGCGACACTTATCATTCATCTCTAAATAAACTTTATTTTATATAGCGTTTTAAGCGAATAGGTAATTAGATTGCTCATAAACCTAATCACTTTTTCTACATAAACACAGCGTGATTGCTCTCTGAAAATGCTTTTCCTTTATATTTAGGCTCAGATTTCAACTATAGATCGTATTATTATAAACTTTCTTGGAAAAATGTATTTTATGTAAACCATGTTTGCTATTAATTCATTTAGGGCTAAAATACGTTCATTGTCTTCCAATCGAGTCGAGTTGACATTGGAAGCTTGCCACTCCCGGACTGTTACACCAACGCATTAGCATCTTAAAGCGATTTCATTGAGGAGCCTAGCTACCAGTTAACACTGTACTTCCTACTTTGAAAATACCGAAAAAAACGGTTTAATTCGTCACAGCCAGCACTCCGGCAGAGAGGGGGTTGTAATCGTAAAGTAAAGCAGGCGAGATTTCCAGCGAAAGACACCTCCCCCCCCTCAAAAACCCAGTAAGTACAGTACCAGTTAAGAAAGGCGAGGCTCCTCAATGAAATCGCTTTAACATGCTAATACGTTGGTGTAACAGTCTGGGCGTGGCAAGCTTCTAATTTCAACCCGACCACGGCGAAAGGAACCCTTCTTTCATTTGAAGACAATTAACATACTTTAGCCCTGAATGAATTAATAGCAAACAAGGTTTACATAAAAGCCCTTTTAGCCTTTGTCACTAATGAAACAAAGGTCACTAGCCTTTGTCACTAATGAAACCACTAAATAAAGACGTAAATATAAAAATCTTAAGATTTTTAAAATACATGACTTTGCTCAAATTTATTTGAAAATAAAAACGATTACAAACGCCAGGGGAGAGAGAGAACAGGGGAGGGAGGTTGGTTTTGCATAAGGGGCGGGGCTATGGAAATGAGGTCTGTTTGGGAATGTGGAGTTACATGTTCTGGCTGTTTGTGAATTATCGTTGTTGAGTATGGAGTGTTGAGGTATTGATTTTGTGTAATGCTTTATGTTGAAAATTGAGGTGGATTTTGTTTATGATAAAGAGGATAAACTGGGATGGGAGGAGGGTTTGGTTTTGCATAAGGGGATTATGATAATTGGAGGAATTTGCGAGAGTATAATGGTTTGATATATTTGATTTTGTATTGTGGTCGTTATCTATGTTTTTGGTTGGTATTATGTTTATATGGTTGTTTTTGTTGGTTGGTTGTTATTATGGTTATTAATAATACGATCTATAGTTGAAATCTGAGCCTAAATAAAAAGAAAAAGCAAGTGATTAGATTTATGAGCAATCTAATTACTTATTCGTTTAAAACGCTATATAAAATAAAGTTTATTATTAATTTGCTGGACAGAGCGGTGAACATTATTATGCATAAGACAAAGATAACGATCCTGATCAGTTTAGAAATCTGTGTACGCTGTAAGGTTTTTACTTCTTAAACTTTTAAAATACACGTTTCGAATAGAAAGAAATCCTCTTCCTGGTACAGTCGCATGAAGAGAGAGGCGAAACAGCCCTACACAGCCCTGTCGCAGTACACAAATATAATCATATCGTTATTAAATTCTTTAGATACGCGATTCCATATTATATTAGCAGAAAAGCTTAAAACTACCACTTTTTCAGACGCTATTTCACATGTTAGTTAAATTTAATTTATTTATATATTATATATTTAGATACTTAGAAGACAAAGATACTGTATCAATTTATATTGCATTAGCCTGATTATGATTAAAAAACACATATAATTAAACACGCGTTTGCGATTTAAATCAAAACACGATTTAAATCAATATAAATGTTTATATTGTAACGCATACTGTCCAGCCTCCATTTCTCTATAAAAATTTACTCTATTACACACACACACACATAATAGAAGCAGGAAGCAGAAGCAGGAACCGTTGTCAGAAGGGAAGAAGGTGACTATTCATTGTTATCAAAAATGACTTAGAATTTTGAAATATAAGTCAATTGATTGTCCATAATATCGCTATTCTATTTTTTCGAAGAAATGTTTGTTAAAAGAAAAGTCCAGCACCAGCTGGATTTGAACACACATCCCATGATTTGGTAGTCAGGGACGTAGACCAGTAGGCTACAAGGGAAGTCGCATGAAGAGGGAGGCGAAACAGCCCTACACAGCCCTGTCGCAGTACACGAATATAATCATATCGTTATTAAATTCTTTAGATACGCGATTCCACATTATATTCCCTATTAATCAAATTCTAAAAGTATGCTTGTTGACTCCGGTATCTTTTTAGTTAAAGACTTCAATGCTTAAAATGTTTAGGGAGAAATGGAATACTGGTGTGTATTTTTTACTTTAAAGTACCAAGACCAGCCATATACTGTATGTTTATGTTCCAAAATTAATATCGTTTATTGCCTTCACACGCGTTACAGTATGCTCCTATTCTTTATATGCTCAGCTACTAAGATTTCCCTTCAGTGGTAAAATTCAATATCTACAACAGGCACAGTAAAGACGTTTACTGTACTGTAAGTCTTTCTACGACAGACCAAGGGACCACGAGTGCCCCTGTCGGTCAACCAATCACGTATCGCAGTACCCCGCGTCATCTTGCGTCATGATGCGCGACGCCGTAGCCAATTACCTCCGGTACGTGTCTGTACCGCTCACTTTGAATGGCTGCATCTGTATGTCGGTATCTTCGCAAGGGAATCAGTGCGACTTTTAATACTAATGAAATGACCGCAGGCACTTTCCACCCCCTCTACATTCTCAGAGTAGAACAGACTAACCTTCTAATGAAAGACAGTCCACCCCCCACGGACAGGAAAAGTGCCCATAGGCACTTAAACTTAATATGGTCAGTAACAGTAAACAGTAACATGGTCAGAAGGAGCAAATACAAACGTTTCTGAAATAACCACATGTAAGACTCTGATGCTTAAAATGTTTAGGGAGAAAGTGGAATACTGGTGTGTATTTTTTAATTAAACTACCAATACCAGCCATATACAGTCTGTAACGTAGGGATTTCTATATGTCTTTATTCAGTGGTTACATTTAGTGACAAAGGCTAAACTTTTAGCTTCAGTAACGCATACAGATCTCCCCTTTTTATAAAACGACATGGTTGAAAATTGTTCCAGAGCCACTGTTGTTTCATCAGTGAAAACTACATCATGAAATGCCTCTCCCTGTTCAATCCACTGGAAAAAAGAAAAGGAGCATAAAGCGTCTGATGGTCATAAACGATATTCATTTAGGAACAGCATCAGAGAAATGTTTTTAGCTGCACTGTGTAGTGGCAATGTTTGTTAATAAGACAGAATTAAGTGTTGCTGTGCTTTCCCAAATGAGGCCCCATCTCTCTGTTCATCTCTGTGGTGCAGCCACAGAGAAGCTATTCATGCAGGCTGATTTAAAAATGTTTTCTTTTGATAAGGGACAGCTCCCAAATGGGGATGCACTTAGCTAAGCCTTGCTATCATGATCAATGGTCATCCATTGGCGCCTATCTGTCTAGGGAGTGCCAGATGGACATCTGGACTGCATTCCTAAGTGTCAGGAGTAAGTGACTCATATCTCACCTTGATCAACCAATCAGGGACTGGTAGGGCCGAGTAACCCACATGGGACTTTGATGCCCATGGAACTTTCAGCCAATGAACGAGCTGAAGTTCCTCCAGGTAAAATCAGGCAACACAGGGGGCCTGAGAGACTATTTCGGTGGACTTTTCTGAAAGGGAGAATCTCAAAGGAGAATTCCAGGGCAGGATGGCCCAGGAGCAGAAGGCTCCCAAGGGCAGGACATTCTCGCAGCGCGCCTCTCGACCATCCTGAGACTCAGCCCGGACAACCACAGAATGGCCAGTGTGTCCGAGTGCCAGAACTTTCCTTTGTTCTAAGAGTCTCGAGCGGAGGTTGCCAGAGAGTAACCAGAGGATCCACCCGAGGTTAGCATCAGCAGCAGGCCTCATGAACAGGTCGGAACTGTGGACAGCTGAATCACTATTCAGAACTAGCTCTTCATCAGGTACGAACAGGTCCTCTTCCTGACTTGCTGGGACCCACAGTCGTCTTTTCTCCTGTGCACAAACTTTGCTAGTTAAAGCCAACACTAACTAGCCGGTCAGCGAGCATCAGCAGCGCATTGTCGCAAGCCTCACAGCACAGCCTGGCACCGAGCCAGAGAGCGCGGATTGGACAGCAACAGCCTGCAACTGTTTCTTTGTGCCCGCAGGAGATCTGAATCCCCAGAGACTGGATGAGTATTCAACTTCAATGCATTACAGCTCGAGAATTCAATTGTTATCCCAACCAGTTGATATCAATTTAATTCCTAAGCGTTATGTACTTGTTTTGAGTATCTAATGTAGAAGTTGTAACCAAGTTCACTTTATGAAACGGTCTAAATGAATGATATACTGAATGTATGTCCTCTTGATATGTGTAACTCTTCGTAACTGACTGAATATATATCTTTTGTATTCTGATAACCCTCACGATAAGATCTGTTAGGTTTACATGCATATATTATGTATTAATAAATGTATCCTCGTGTATTAGTACCTGTGTGTGCGTTGTTTGAGTTATATCGCATGGTTGGATTCTAAGGCCATTAAAAGAATCATTTCGTGATTTACTGCTACAATTAATAATTGTCCCAGTAAATGCCCAAACCCTACAGAACTGGTGCCTCGTGAGAGCACACTACAACTGCATCGGAGAGAATGCCATAGTGTGTTTTTTTTTTTTACTCCCTGGCGGAAACTGCCTTCAATAAGAATCAGTATGGCTCAGAGATTAAATAAAACTTCACTCGCATGTATATTTCTAAGTATCACAACATGATCGAATTTAAGTTATTTTAATAACAATGAATAGTCACCTATGCGTTACAATATAAACATTTATATTGATTTAAATCGCGTTTAAATCGCCTTTATTTAAAACCCATAAATAAAGCTGATACTGTTTGGACTTTTAATTATTTAAAACTGTATTACAGCAGCACAATGCACAATGCAACGAAAATCGCTATCTGTCTTCTGTGTAATAATGTTCACCTCTCTGTCCAGCAAATTAACAATAGTAATAATAATGAACTTTATTGTATATGGCGCCTTTAAAGGTGGCTCCTCAAAGCGCTTTACAGGTTAAAAACAATAACAACAATACTGTTAGACTGGGCAAATGATTATTTTTTTTAAGAAATACAACATGAGATATAATGATGTGTTCCAGCTTAGACATTAACGAATAGCATAACACTTGGAGGCGTAGCGGTCGGCTCTGGCTTTCCCATCTACTGTATTAACGATGCACTGCAAATACAACCCCCCTCTCTGCAGGAGTGCTGGCTGTGATGAATTAAACCGGTTTCACAGGTATTTTCAAAGTAGAAGTGGGTGAGATTTCCAGCGAAAGACACCTCCCCCCTTCAGAAACCCAGTAAGTACAGTACTTACTAGTTAAGAAAGCTAGGCTCCTCAATGAAATCGCTTTAACATGCTAATGCCTTGGTGTAACAGTCCGGGCGTGGCAAGCTTCTAATGTCAACTTGACTACGGCGAAAGTAACCCTTCTTTCATTGGAAGACAATGAACATAATCTAGCCCTAAATGAATTAATAGCAAGCATGGTTTACATAAAATACATTTTTCCAAGAAAGTTTATAATAATACGATCTATAGTTGAAATCTGAGCCTAAATAAAAAGAAAAAGCATTTTCAGAGAGCAATTACGCTGTGTTTATGTAGAATAAGTGATTAGGTTTATGAGCAACCTAATTACTTATTCGTTTAAAACGCTATATAAAATAAAGTTTATTATTAATTTGCTGGACAGAGCGGTGAACATTATTATGCATAAGACAAAGATAACGATCCTGATCAGTTTAGAAATCTGTGTACGCTGTAAGGTTTTTACTTCTTAAACTTTTAAAATACACGTTTCGAATAGAAAGAAATCCTCTTCCTGGTACAGTATGTATAGCAAACCAGCACGTCTTTTTTCTCCAATCAGAGGGGTGTCAGATGGTGTCAACCAATCACCATTCTGAAGCCCTACCATAATCTCTGGTATGGGGGGACCCCAGAATTCTGTCCCATAGTTTAGATAGATGATAGATACTTTTATTGATCCCGTGAGGGAAATAAAGTAAATCATTTTTATTTTAGGAAATTATTAAACGCTCGGTTAAAAGCAAAGGAGATTGTCTGTTATAGTGGACATAAAAACAAGAGTTCACTGGCATTATATCCTAGAAGACACAGACTGGCGCCAGACTGGGAGAATGCCCGCAGCGTAAAAGAAAATGCCTGATGAACTAGGAATTGGACAGTTTCCAAGTGCTTGTACAATCGATGGAAATGTTCAAATAAATGTGCAAAAGAAATAAACAAAATAATCATTTATTTCTTTATCATATTGGCTAGCTAATGTCCTCTCTTTGCTAGTTAGTGGCTATGTTTCTGCGTTGGGTAGCAACGGGTGACTGTTCTCAGGCGGAAGATGTAAACAGCTTAATTTTCGTGTTAAATAACTTTTTTAAATTAAAATTCATTCTATACAGCAATCGCATATTTGGGTAACATTTCATAAAATGTTCATGCTTAAAATGTTTAGGGAGAAATGGAAGACTGGTGTGTATTTTTTCTTTAAACTACCAAGACCAGCCATACACAGTACAGTTTACGTACATACAGTAATGTTTATGTTCCTAAATTAATACCGTTTATGACCTTCAGATGCATTATGCTCCTCTTCTTTTTATGCTCAGCTACTAAAATTTCCCTTTAGTGGTAAAATTCCATATAAATATTCAAAACTAAGCGGATTAAAATATGCACAGTAAAGACATTAAATGATTAAATCTTTTCACTACCAACCAATGCACCACGAGTGTCCCTGACGGTCATTTTGGCCAGCCAATCACTTACGGCGGTGCCCTACGGTGCCCTGCGGTGGCTTGTGGGTAGTTTACCGTACCGCGGGTTTGAACAGCGCATTTTGAATGGCTGCATCTGTACATGCTCCCCGACCCGCTCGTTCATCTCTAAGTGCTTCTTAAACTGGCCACCTCCTGCCCACCCTTAACGCCAGAGATCGCCAGACAGAGCACAGTCAATTCACGGCATGGGCATCCTCTGGGAATATAGGACACTAAGAGTTTATATGAAGGATTTTTGATATTTTGTTGTACTATGTCAGAGGAAATTTGAAATAAGAACATTTATTTATACAGTGATGAATTTATTAGTCATCTTGGGTATATTTCATATTCCTAAGTCAAATGATTTAATAATATTGCCACTTTTAGCACTTTTGAGGAGGGGTTTAAATTGTATTTAAATTCCATAAAGAATGTGAAAAATGCCAAAGCAAGGAAAACATTTGATACATGTAAAAATCTAACTTGGTTACATAAATATTTACCTCATTACCGCTGGCAGTTAATTGTTTTTTGTTCTTTTTATGTTTTCTTTCTTTTATCTGTATTTTCTCCTCTACTTGTATTTGTTTGGGAGGTGCGAGGGCATATGCCCAGAGAACCCCAATCCGTTAGAATATAGTTAATTAAAAAGAAAGGCTAAGTTTGTAGCGGGACGGACTGTATAGCAGGACGGAGGCTGGGATACAGTCTCTTCCCTTCTTGTGTGTGTTAGTGTAGGTGCAGCGCTGTAACCCCTGTCCCTCTGTGTGTACCTTTCCCGATTCGAGTTAATAAATGTGTTGTTCAGCCCCATTCCTGAGTCCCACGCCTGCTCCATTCTGTACCGAAACCCGCGGTCGATACAAAGTTCCAATACCGTTTTATGTTCTGTCGTGATTGTTAACGGTAAAGCTTAGACCTACTTGTTTTTAAATTTGATTATAGGTCCTGTATTTGTTGAGTGACACATGCCAAGCTTAGTAGTTAATTTTTCCATTGAGTTCCAATGCACCCAATAACTATAAATCACAGTTTTTACTCATGAAACACTGTGATTCTTAACAATGGCAGCACGCCATAAAATATTGCTTTAAATCAAAGATGTCGTGCAGGACGCATACATTGTCCACGCAGTTAATCTTGGTTTTCTTTTACAGCATGTCAGTCATTTCTTTTCTTTTCACTTAGAAACAATAAGGGTCCCATTTTGTGCCTATCTATACGCTTTCGCTTAAATGGTTGTTAAATTATGATGTCAAGTTTACTTCATATTCCTTTTCACAACTTTATTTCATCCCACTGAAGGACCAAAACCGACACCATATAATGAAAGAATTGTCAATCGATTGTTTTTCAATCGACTTGTGATGCTTTTTGCTGAGCGACTTCAGGGGCGAGGTTAACAAAGAAGTAAAGGTTGTGAAATGACCGATTAAGAGGGGTTTTGGGAAATGCACGAAAACGTAGCTCGTACGTTACATACGTATATCGTAAAGTTGCTCGATAGTCTCTAAGATTAATCGTTTTCAGGAAACTCACCCCTGTTCTTTATCCTTCTGCTCCCACTGTGTTTAGTACCACCATCTGCTGTCTCCTCTAACTGTGTATTGTCATAATGCATATCTTGTGTATTATTTATTGTTGTTGGTTTTGTCATTCTGTAAAGAAGCCACCTTTCAAGGTGCTATATAAATTAATGTTTATTATTATTATTTACTTTTTTTAAAAGTTGTACATTCTGACGCAATGAGATTTTTAGATTTTGAGATTCTCATATTTTTGGCTTCTACAACAAACAGTAACAATGTCCTTGACTGGTTCTGCAAAAGTTTAGCTGTATCTTTAAAGCCATCCTCATCTTTATAGATAGATAGATAATACTTTATTAATCCCGTAGGGAAATTATCAGGTACAAAGAAAAGAAGGTAGGCTATCTTGTGTTTGGAATGTTCTGTACTACATAGCTGAAATTGAAGCAGTCAGGCTGCAATAATATTTTCAAACCTATGGCTGCTTAGCCTGCACCAAAGGCCTCTTAATACAATATCACTTCATCGTTAAATGTGGCGAAGAGTCTTAAGAGAATATCAAAGAACACGTTGCTCTTACCTTTCCATTCCAAGAAATGCTCTCAGCTCGGATTGCAGAGATTGACCTCTCTGTCTCAAATTCTGAGAAACATAGACACGATTGAAAAATGACCATTTCCTAAGATTCACATAACATCACCAGTCAACATTTGCCACCTGACATCAATGGAAACCATAGAGTACATGACATTTCCAATCAGTTTTCTTTCAAGGTACAATACCAATCACCTTGCCAGAAAAGTTATACTGCGGTAGATAAATATTACAAATGTCAGATACACGCAGAGGTTGGGATTACTATGAAAAGATTGGCAAAATATATTTATGTTCATTATATTTCTGGGAATGACAGAGCTAAAGAGAAAAACATGCTAACCTTTATCTCTGCAGACAGGATCGCAAGGGATTCCATTATACTGGGTTCCTATATAACAAATAACACATTATTAAAAAAACATGATATTTCTCTGTTAATTGGCAGCATGATTGTCTATCATTACAGTTTTAGTTAGCTTTAATTTTGTAAACCCCAGGTAAACATAGTTTGTGCCTTTCTCTGAACTTTTTGGCATTTCAATTCAGTTGTTTGTAAGCTTATTTTACAGTTGCTAGGTTGATGAAGTTCCTGAACTGTGCAGTATTTCTTTTGGGTTTGGTGCGAATCATATTCTAACGGTTGGGGGGAAAAAAGCACAGGTGCCATCCCACCAATAAACCCTGAAACTTACCTTAGCCGATTCTTCAACTAAACCAGACATGTTAACTAAGTGTTACAGTATGTTTCAAAGTGTGTATATTAACTCTCCTTGGAGACACTTGGAACTGCTGTGATGCTGGTAGTTGTTCTATGACATCATTAGTTCTAAATGTAAATGCAGGTATTGGCACAACATAGTAAAAAGATGTAAAGTTATGGATCCATTTATGATTTTCACTCAGTTTGAAAGAGTTCCTGTCGTGTAGTTAAACTTTGTGTTACGGAGGGTTAACTGGGGTTCTGGCTACTAGTTAGGCCTGGTCATTCAGTCATCTGCTTCATGAAATAGGAAGCTAAGAGATCTGTGTTTTAGTTTTACTGTTTGTTTTTGTTCTATAGAATATGAAATGTTTCATTAATTTTAGTAATAGAGTAGCTGTTTCTCTAAACAGTGTGTGTCAGTTTGCACTGCAGGTGTGCCAGGAAGAGACCATTTGAGAACCCAAAAATATGCTGTCATTTACTACCGTGGCTAATTTCTGTTAACCTTGTCTCTCACTCACTTTGATGAGCAAAATGTTCATACATAAAACATACATTTCTGATTGGTCAGAAGAAGCTTCTTAACATATAGATGCAGCCATTCAAAGTGCGCGGTACAGACACGTACCGGAGGTAATTGGCTATGGCGTCGCGCATCGTGATTGGTTGACCGACAGGGGTGTCTTTACTGTGCCCGTTGTAGTATTGAATATTCATATGGAATTTTACCACTGAAGGGAAATCTTAGTGCCTGAGCATAAAAAGAATAGGAGCATACTGCAACGCGTGTGAAGGCCATAAACTATATTAATTTTGGAACATAAACATACAGTATATGGCTGGTCTCGGTACTTTAAAGAAAACATACACGAAACATGGTTTCATTATGACCAGAATCGGTCTTGAGATATTTGAGAGGTATGTCTTGACACCGATACTACGTAAATACTGCTCACGTATATGTTTCTAGGTTTATATTATGCATTTCATACGGTCAAATTACTTTTGAGCAACTGATAAGAAGCGCGAAACGGTATGCCCAGGGCATTTTAGTTTTCGTTTTGTTTTAATGCAGTGCAGTGGATTGATTAGAGATATCAAGTACATACAAGTCATTTTTTAATTGTTGTAGTTCGTCTTGTAAAAATGTTACGAGTACATCATCTGTCAACAATTACACAGGTTCTGTTTCCATATTGCGGATTTTGGTTACGTAATATTATTTTCTAATTTCACGTTGTGAATATATGATTTGGGCAAACAGAGCCGCAAAGAAGTACATTATGGGTTGTTGTTTTGTTTTGCAGTTTTATCTAGAACAAGCGATGCTTAAACCTTTGTCTGATTCTTGTGAAACTATCCACACGACAGTTACCTAGGAGTTGACTGCAGTGATGTCACTGATGGGATGTTTCTAAAACTCCATCCACTGTAAAACGTCTTCTCCACTTGTCCTGCATATGTATTCGCTAATAAAGCTGTGTGTTCTGAGCCTGGTTCTCTACATTTCTGTATGAGCCAGCTTAGAGGGCTAAAGACAGCTTGTGTTTAAATTGAGTGTAAGGTAATTGATGCTTCTAAAGTCATGGTCAGCATTTATTATTGTACTGTGCTGTAAATTTGTTCTGTGCCTAATTACATTATTTTATAGCTTTATCAAATCTGTACATTGTCTGTCGATAATGTTTCTGTATTGCTTTTTCAGCACTCAGCATGTGACCGCGCCGGTGGCGCTGTGGGTTAGGTTCCTGACTCCCATGTCACACGGTCTGTGATTGAATCACATGGAACTATGACTTTATTTTTTAAGAAACATTTCTTTGAAAAAATGAAACGTTTCCCTTGGTCAGAGATTAAATAAAACCTCACTCACACCAAACAAATTTATATTTCTAAATATCACAACATGATCAAATTTAAGTCTTTTTAATAACAATGAATAGTCACCTATGCGTTACAAAATAAACATTTATATTGATTTGAATCGCGTTTTGATTTAAATCGTAAACGCGTGTTTAAATATATGTGTTTAAAGGCGATATACTGTATAAAAGCGCTGATTCTTATGGAATGTGTTCCGCCGGGGATTCAAAAAAAATAATTTTTTTAATTGCGTATCTAAGGAAAATTGCAGTATAACTTTGCTCATGCACAAACAGTGGCATGTTACATTATAATTTGGGTGTCTCCTCTTGCCAGAAAGCTCTAAATTGCATTTTGAGTGCGGTTTTTGACTTTTTCTAAATTGCAACCCCTAAATAAAGCTGATACAGTTTAGACTGTATTACAGCAGCACATTGGACAATGCAACGTAAATTGCAAAAATGCACTTGGAATCTGTCCAAGCCCTACTACGAAAATTATTTAAACTGCGACACTTATCATTCATCTTTAAATAAACTTTATTTTATATAACATTTTAAGCGAATAGGTAATTAGATTGCTCATAAACCTAATCGCTTTTTCTACATAAACACAGCGTGATTGCTCTCTGAAAATGCTTTTTCTTTATATTTAGGCTCAGATTTCAACTATAGATCATATTATTATAAACTTTCTTGGAAAAATGTATTTTATGTAAACCATGTTTGCTATTAATTCATTTAGGGATAGAATACGTTCATTGTCTTCCAATCGAGTCGAGTTGACATTGGAAGCTTGCCACGCCCGGACTGTTACACCAACACATTAGCATGTTAAAGTGATTTCATTGAGGAGCCTAGCTACCAGTTAACACTGTACTTCCTACTTTGAAAATACCTGTGAAACCGGTTTAATTCGTCACAGCCAGCACTCCGGCAGAGAGGAGGGTTGTACTCGTTAATGTCCGATGACATACAGATGCAGCCATTCAAAATGCGCGGTAAAAACCCGCGGTACAGTAACCTACCCACAAGCCATCGCAGGGCACCGGAGGGCACCGCGGTAAGTGATTGGCTGGCCAAAATGACCGACAGGGGCACTCGTGGTGCATTGGTTGGTAGTGCAAAGATTTAATCATTTAATGTCTTTACTGTGCACATTTTAATCCGCTTAGTTTTGAATATTTATATGGATTTTACCACTAAAGGGAAATTTTAGTAGCTGAGCATAAAAAGAAGAGGAGCATAACGCATCTGAAGTTCATAAACGATATTAATTTAGGAACATAAACATTACTGTATGTATGTAAACTGTACTGTGTATGGCTGGTCTTGGTAGTTTAAAGAAAAAATACACACCAGTCTTCCATTTCTCCCTAAACATTTTAAGCATGAAAGTTTTATGAAACGGTACCCAAATATGCGATTGCTATATAGAATGAATTTTAATTTAAAAAAAATTATTTAACACGAACATTAAGCTGTTTACATCTTCCGCCTGAGAACAGTCACCCATTGCTACCCAACGCAGAAACACAGCCACTAACTAGCAAAGAGAGGACATTAGCTAGCCAATATGATAAAGAAATAAATGATTATTTTGTTTATTTCTTTTGCACATTTATTTGAACATTTCCATCGATTGTACAAGCACTTGGAAACTGTCCAATCCCTAGTTCATCAGGCATTTTACCGGTCTGGCGCCGGTCTGTGTCTTCCAGGATATAATGCCAGCGAACTCTTGTTTTTATGTCCACTATAACAGACAATCTCCTTTGCTTTTAACCGAGCGTTTAATAATTTCCTAAATTGAAAATGATTTACTTTATTTCCCTCACGGGATCAATAAAAATATCTATCATCTGTCTAAACTATGGGACAGAATTCTGGGGTCTCCCCATACCAGAGATTATGGTAGGGCTTCAGAATGGTGATTGGCTGACACCATCTGACACCCCTCTGATTGGAGAAAAAAGACGTGCTGGTTAGCTATACATACTGTACCAGGAAGAGGATTTCTTTCTATTCAAAACGTGTATTTTAAAAGTTTAAGAAGTAAAAACCTTACAGCGTACACAGATTTCTAAACTGATCAGGATCGTTATCTTTGTCTTATGCATAATAATGTTCACCGCTCTGTCCAGCAAATTAATAATAAACTTTATTTTATATAGCGTTTTAAACGAATAAGTAATTAGATTGCTCATAAACCTAATCACTTGCTTTTTCTTTTTATTTAGGCTCAGATTTCAACTATAGATCGTATTATTAATAACCATAATAACAACCAACCAACAAAAACAACCATATAAACATAATACCAACCAAAAACATAGATAACAACCACAATACAAAATCAAATATATCAAACCATTTTACTCTCGCAAATTCATCCAATTATCATAATCCCGCCCCTTATGCAAAACCAAACCTTCCTCCCATCCCAGTTTATCCTGTTTATCATAAACAAAATCCACCTCAATTTTCAACATAAAGCATTACACAAAATCAATACCTCAACACTCCATACTCAACAACGATAATTCACAAACAGCCAGAACATGTAACTACACATTCCCAAACATACCTAATTTCCATAGCCCCGCCCCTTATGCAAAACCAACATCCCTCCCCTGTTCTCTCTCTCCCCTGGCGGTTGTAATTGTTTTTATTTTCAAATAAATTTTAGCAAAGTCATGTATTTTAAAAATCTTAAGATTTCTATATTTATGTCTTTATTTAGTGGTTTCATTAGTGACAAAGGCTAAACTTTCTTGGAAAAATGTCTTTTATGTAAACCATGTTTGCTATTAATTCATTCAGGGCTAAAATATGTTCATTGTCTTCTAATGAAAGAAGGGTTCCTTTCACCGTAGTCCGGTTGAAATTAGAAGCTTGCCACGCCCGGACTGTTACACCAACGCATTAGCATGTCAAAGCAATTTCATTGAGGAGCCTAGCCTTTAACTAGTAAGTACTGTACTTACTGGGTTTTTGAGGGGGGGGGAGGTGTCTTTCGCTGGAAATCTCGCCTCCTACTTTGAAAATACCCATGAAACCGGTTCAATTCGTCAAAGCCAGCACTCCTGCAGAGAGGGGGGTTGTACTTGCAGTGTATACAGTACACGCGTTATGCTCTTCGTTAATGTCTAAGCCGGAACATATCATTATATCTCATTTTGTATTTCTTAAAAAAAATCGTTTTCCCAGCCTAACAGTATTGTTTTTAACCTGTAAAGCGCTTTGAGGAGCCACCTTTAAAGGCGCCATATACAATAAAGTTCATTATTATTACTATTGTAAATTTGCTGGACAGAGAGGTGAACATTATTACACAGAAGACAAAGATAGCGATTTATGTTGCATTGTGTATCGTGCTGCTTTAATACAGTTTTAAATAATTAAAAGTCTAAACAGTATCAGCTTTATTTATGGGTTTTAAATAAAGGTGATTTAAACGCGATTTAAATCAATATAAATGTTTATATTGTAACGCATAGGTGACTATTCATTGTTATTAAAATGACTTAAATTCGATCATGTTGTGATATTTAGAAATATACATTTGTTTGGTGCGAGTGAAGTTTTATTTAATCTCTGAGCCATGCTGATTCTTCTGGAAGCCAGTTTCCGCCAGGGAGTAAAAAAAAAAAAAACACACTATGGTATTCTCTCCAATGCAGTGCAGTTAAAAACATACCTCTGATGCTGCTCCTTAATGAATATCGTTTATGACCATCAGAAGCTTTATGCTCCTTTTCTTTTTTCCAGTGGATTGACCAGGGAGAGGCATTTCATGATGTACTTTTCACTGATGAAACAACATTGGCTCTGGAACAGTTTTCAACCAAGTCGTTTTATAAAAAGGGGAGATATGTACACATTACTGAAGCTAAAAGTTTAGCCTTTGTCACTAATGTAACCACTAAATAAAGACATATAGAAATCCCTACGTTACAGACTGTATATGGCTGGTATTGGTAGTTTAATTAAAAAATACACACCAGTATTCCACTTTCTCCCTAAACATTTTAAGCATCAGAGTCTTACATGTGGTTATTTCGGAAACGTTTGTACGTGCTCCTTCTGACCATGTTACTGTTTACTGTTACTGACCATATTAAGTTTAAGTGCCTGTGGGCACTTTTCCTGTCCGTGGGGGGTGGACCGTCTTTCATTAGAAGGTTAGTCTGTTCTACTCTGAGAATGTAGAGGGGGTGGAAAGTGCCCGCGGTCATTTAATTAGTATTAAAATTCGCACTGATTCCCTTACGAAGATACGGACATAGGAATATTCGTGCGTGGTCAAAAAATGGCATAAAAACGACAAAGTGAAGGCCGTGAAAACATTCACAATGTACTTTATACACAAAGCAAATATACCCCCCCCCCCCCTCTCTCAATTCAATTCAAGCTGCTTTATTAGCATGACAGATGGGTACAATCAGTGTTGGGTATTTACTTTGCTTTGAGATGCCACTTTTTAAGGTGATATATAAAATCAAGGCTTTAACTTGCTTTAACTCTGCAAGTCTGAGTTCTTGTGTCTGTCCTATCCGAACCCGAAAGTATTACAATATGTATCTTTATAGCAGGTGGTGTACAGCTTTTTAGTATAGATTACACTTTTCTAAAATGTATTTAAAAAATAAAAACGATTACAATCTAATCTTTCCACGTTTGATCCCAATATAAATCTAAACGGGGAGAAAGCTATGCTGAAAGTTTATTAAGATACGTAGAAGACAAAGATATCAATTTTATGTTGCATTTGTCTGATTGTGAATCAAAAAACACATATATTTAAACCCGCATTTGCGATTTAAATCAAAACGTTATTTAAATCAATATAAATGTTTATATTGTAACGCCTAGGTGACTATTCATTGTTATTAAAATGACTTAAATTCGATCATGTTGTGATATTTAGAAATATAAATTTGTTTGGTGCGAGTGAGGTTTTATTTAATCTCTGACTCAGGGAAACGTTTCATTTTTTCAAAGAAATGTTTGTTAAAAAAAAAAACATGGCTCTAGCAGGATTCGATCACAGACCATGTGACATGGGAGTCAGGAACCTAACCCACAGTGCCACCAGCAAGGTCACATGGAGAGTGCTGAAAAAACACTACAGAAACATTATCAACAGACAATGTACAGCGTGTACTATTCTTGTGTTGCGGTACATGAATATAATTATATCGTTATTAATTTCTTTAGATACGCGATTCCATATTATATTCCCGTTTAATCAAATTCTAAAAGTATGCTTGTTGACTCCGGTATCACGTTAGTTAAAGACTTCGATGCTTAAAATGTTTAGGGAAAATGGGATACTGGTGTGTATGTTTTCTTTAAAGTACTGAGACCAGCCATATACTGTATGTTTAAGTTCCAAAATTAATATCGTTTATGGCCTTCACACGCGTTACAGTATGTTCCTATTCATTTTATGCTCAGGTACTAAGATTTCCCTTCAGTGGTAAAATTCCATATAAATATTCAATACTTAAACGGGCACAGTTAAGACATTAAATATACATATACATACTGTATACAGTACAGTTTGCATACGGTAATATGTTTATGTTCCTAAATCAATCTATTTTATGAGCATGTGAAAGGCATGGTGAATCGATTCTCAAAAATTACTGTACTTTGCATGATTGGAAACAAATGCGTGATTGCGAAATGCTGTGGTGTTACTTTTACAAAGACGGTCAATGAAAAAAAGAATGTGGACCAGTGGACCAGACTTTGAGTTTACAGCTTGTCCAAGGTCATTCATTATTAATCCTATTAGTAATATCTTCGTTAAAGACTTTGATGGCGACAGCACAAACATGAGAGGTTGAGCTTTATTAGCTCCACCTTGCGGAAATTCCGGATACTATTATTTTACTTGCGGTATTATAGGAGAATTTACGGTAACTCGCGGTAGACTGCTTAAAGCGCACCGCAAAATAATGCGGTATCGCCCGCTCGTTTTGAATGGCTGCATCTGTACAAGTGGAAAGATTACAGATTTTAATCGTCTTTTTCTGAACCAAGGAAAATCTGATCATGTTTCTCTATACCAATAATAATAAACTTTATTTTACATTATTTTACAGATCCCGCTTACACATCGCACGACTTTAATAAATCTATTCTTTATTAATACTAAATAAATAATACTAAAGATACTACAGCAAAGAGGTCACTTGATTTTTGGAATAATTCCAAATAGCACAATGATCCACTGGCATCCCTGAAGTCTGTTTAGTCCATAATTTTCCAAATACAATCACTAAGCAATTATAAGAATTTTACCATCCTATTTCTTTGTGATGTCCTGTAAAAACTAAACCTATTTTTATAAGGCTTTTACTCAAAAGATTTCCAAACACACAAAGCATTTGTGAGGTACTATAGTATTTCTAAAGGTTACTGGGACAACATCAATCATTAAAGCTTAACAATAAAGTTTAGATTGCTGACTATGGACTAACTACATTAACTAACTGCAATGCAACAGTAGACATTTTACAAGTAAGAATATCTGGTTGAATTCTTGCATTTGTAGCCAATTTAATGCGAGAGATTTTAAGTTTTAACAGAAGAAAACTACAAATATGAAAACAGCCATAACAACAAAAAATACTGTGCAAATATCAAAAGGCTACTTCAGTAATGAAATAATGATCACAGTAGAAACCAGACACTGTTTACACCATATTGTTAAGAAAGACTCAAGACAGAAATGTTCATGTACAGCTGGAAAAAACAACTTCTAAAACAACAGTGAAGGCTGCAACATTACGCCCATGCTTTTCCACACTTGTAAGGATAACCTGTTGGTGTTAAATGGTGAGGTGTTATTATAATCTAAGGTATGAAAACAAACTAGCTACATTTTTTAACACACTTTATAATACACCACTTTTTTGTTGTATCCCAAGTGATTTGAGGAATTTCTGTTTTAATTGAACTTCTAGAGTTATTTCTCCAATGTTTAGGAGGATATTGCCATAATAAGGGCATGCTTGTCATATGCTAAAAGAATAGCTTATAACAGGAAAGGCAAAGTCTGTTTTTTTAAAAACGCTCCTTTAAAGCCTGTGCCCCAGAAGGTCCATTTATGTTGAGCTGTGAAAGTGCTTTACAGTAAAAACCTTGTGTAAATGGTTAAAAGCAATGATCGAGGGACCAAAGGTGATTCAGGAGCCTAGAACCAATATTTGTGTGCTCGGTGCAGTCGGATGTTGAAATGTGTTCCCCGTTTTTGAAAAAGTCCCACTGTATGCTGTTCCTTTTATTTACAATAAGAATCTAGGAACCTCTAGGAGACATCAACTGCAAAGTGACATGACTGAGAGCCTCTTGAGTCCTGCAGATACTGGGACTGGTAGATTCAGGGACTGGTAGGGCCGAGTAACCCACGTGGGACTCTGATGCCCATTGAACTTTCAGTCAATCAACGAGCTGAAGTTCCTCCAGGTAAAAACAGGCAACACAGAGAGCCTGTAGTAAGATTCAGGAGGATTCAGTAGAATTCTGTGGACTTTTCTAAAGGGAATTCAAAGGAGAATTCCAGGGCAGGACGGCCCAGGAGCAGAAGGCTCCCAAGGGCAGGACATTCTCGCAGCGCGCCTCCTGACCATCCTGAGACTCAGCCCGGACAACCACGGAACGGCCAGTGTGTCCGAGTGCCAGAACTTTCCTTTGTTCTAAGAGTCTAGAGCGGAGGTTGCCAGAGAGTAACCAGAGGATCCACCCGAGGTTAGCACCAGCAGCAGGCCTCGAGAACAGGTCAGAACTGTGGACAGCTGAATCACTATTCAGAACTAGCTCTTCATCAGGAACGAACCGGTCCTCTTCCTGACTTGCTGGGACCCACAGTCATCTTTTCTCCTGTGCACAAACTGTGCTAGTTAAAGCCAACACTAACTAGCCGGTCAGTGAGCATCTGCAGCGCACCGTCGCAAGCCGCACAGCACAGCCTGGCACCGAGCCAGAGTGCGCGGATTGGACAGCAACAGCCTGCAACTGTTTCTTTGTGCCCGCAGGAGATCTGAATCCCCAAAGATTGGATGAGTATTCAACTACAATGCATTACAGCTCGAGAATTCAATTGTTATCCCAACCAGTTGATATCAATTTAATTCCTAAGAGTTATGTACTTGTTTTGAGTATCTAATGTAGAAGTTATAACCAAGTTCATTTACGAAACGGTCTAAATGAATGATATACTGAACGTATGTCCTCTTGATGTGTAACTCTTTGTAACTGATTGAATATATATCTTTTGTATTCTGATAACCCTCTCGATAAGATCTGTTCGTTTTACATGCATATTCTATGTATTAATAAATGTATCCTCGTGTATTAGTACCTGTGTGTGTGCGTTGTTTGAGTTATGTTGCATGGTTGGATTCTAAAGCCATCAAAAGAATCAATTTTGTGATTTACTGCTACAATTAATAATTGTCCCAGTAAATGCCCAAACCCTACAGAACTGGTGCCTTCAGAGAGCACACTACATTACAATATAAACCTAGAAACATATATTCCTATATTCCATATATTCCTAGAAGCAGTATTTACGTAGTATCTGTGTCAAGACATACCTCTCAAATACTGTAAATCAAGTTAAAAATATCTCAAGACCGATTCTGGTCATAATGAAACCATGTTTCGTGTATGTTTTCTTTAAAGTACCGAGACCAGCCATATACTGTATGTTTATGTTCCAAAATTAATATCGTTTATGGCCTTCACACGCGTTGCAGTATGCTCCTATTCTTTTTATGCTCAGGCACTAAGATTTCCCTTCAGTGGTAAAATTCCATGTAAATATTCAATACTTAAATGGGCACAGTTAAGACATTAAATATACATATACATACTGTATACAGTACAGTTTGCATACGGTAATATGTTTATGTTCCTAAATCAATCTCTTTTATGAGCATGTGAAAGGCATGGTGAATCGATTCTCAGAAATTTCTGTACTTTGCATGAAATGCGTGATTGCGAAATGCTGTGGTGTTACTTTTACAAAGACGGTCAATGAATGTGGACCAGGGCAATACTTTGAGTTTACACTTACAGCTTGTCCAAGGTAATTCATTATTAATACTATTAGTAACATCTTCGTTAAAGACTTTGATGGCGACAGCCCAAACATGAGAGGTTGAGCTTTATTAGCTCCACCTTGCGGAAATTCCGGATACTATTATTTTGCTAGCGGTATTTACCGGTAACTCGCGGTAGACTGCGTACAGCGTACCGGAAAATAATGCGGTATCGCCCGTGCATTTTGAATGGCTGCATCTGTATAAGGTATAAACAAAGTCAGAAAGTTAGGCACTTAGGTCAGCCTTAGGCAGTTAACCAAGACCATAATCCGATAAGAAGCTATTCCCTTTCATGTTGCTAAATCACATGTAGGATACATGAGTTACAGCTCCACTTAAGAGACCTTAAAGAAACCTTGGCCAGCCAGGAGTGTAGGAAACCGTAAAAGTTCTTGAGGACCTTATTGTTAACTCTTAACAGGCAAAGGTTCCTTCAGTCCTATGAGAAATATTTTAGAATTGAACGAAAGTGTGTTTCCGATACAGGAGCATATGTCTTTCAGGGCCGAAGGCTGGTGCCTATTGGAGAGGCCCTGCATGAGAACCCCTGGCTGCAGTTCCACATCCCCCTGAAAGTAAAGAGAGCCATAAGCACGGAGCTGAGGACACTGCTCCAGGACATGCTGGCTGTCGATCCTGACCAGTGACCAGAAGCCATCCAGCTGGAGAAGCAAGTCAGGCAAGCCATGGCACGAGAGAAAACATCTTTGTAGTGACTGATAGCAGGATGTTCGTGACCAAGGGGAATTCGTCTGAGTGAAGTCTAATTTCATTTTTATATTCCAAAAGGCCACTGCATTTGTGCTGTAGATTTCTGATTTAAAGTATAGATTACACTTTTCTAAAATCTATTTTAAAAATAAAAACGATTACAATCTAATCTTTCCACATTTGATCCCAAGATCCCAAGAAAAATAAATCTAAACGGGGAGAAAGCTATGCTGAAAGTTTATAAAGATACTTAGAAGATAAAGATATCAATTTATGTTGCATTTGTCTGATTGTAAATCAAAAAACATATATATTTAAACACGCGTTTGCGTTTTAAATCAAAATGTGATTTAAATCAATATGTTTATATTGTAATGCATCGGTGACTATTCATTGTAATTAAAATGACTTAAATTCGATCATGTTATAATAATAATAATAAACTTTATTTTATATAGCGCCTTTAAAGGTGGCTTCTCAAAGCGCTTTACAGGATGAACAATAACAATAAATAAGAAGACTACAACAATAAATAAGAAAATTTCACAAGACAGGACACAATTATAATTACAACAATACAACAATAACAATAGAGGAGACCGTGGAAGATGGTATTAAGAAGAGCAGAGGGGTGAAGAATGGAACCAGTTAAGTAAAGGCTTTTCTGAAAAGGAGGGTTTTGAGTCTGGATTTGAAGGAGTTTAGAGAAGGTGACTCTCTAATATCCTTGGGCAAGGAGTTCCAGAGCTTGGGGGCATAGCAGGAGAAGGCCCTGTCGCCCATACAATGTAGACGGGCTTGGGGGACAGTAAGGAGGGCAGAATTTGAAGAGCGGAGGTTGCGAGGTGGGGAGTAGGGCGATAAAAGTTCAGACAGGTATTGAGGTGCCAAGCCATGTAAAGCCTTGTAGGTGAGCATGAGGATTTTAAAGTCTACGCGGAATTTGACCGGAAGCCAGTGCAAGGACTCCAGGATAGGAGTAATGTGAACACTTGCACTAGATCTGGTCAGGATTCTGGCTGCTGAATTTTGGACATACTGCAGCTTGTTCAGAGTAGATTTAGATACCCCAGGGAGCAGAGCATTGCAGTAGTCAATTCGAGAGAATACAAATATGTTGATCAGCTTTTCAGCCACAGTTAATGATAGCATAGGGCGTAGTCTTGCGATATTTCTAAGGTGAAAAAAAGATGTTTTGACAGTATGCTGTACATGTGGGTCGAATGTTAAGCCAGAATCGAATATAACCCCAAGGTTTTTCAATTTTGATTGGAGCTCAAGTACAGAGCCATCTACAGACAGGGTTACAGGACTGGCTTTACGAAGTTGATGGGGGGTACCAATAAGCATGACTTCAGTCTTGTCACAGTTAAGATGAAGGAAGTTTTGAGTCATCCAAATTTTTATGTCAGAGATGCAATTAGATAGTTGCAAATCTATTGCAAATCTATCTATTGCAAATAGATGCAATTAGATGCAATTAGATGTTGTGATATTTAGAAATATAAAAGTCAATTAATTGTCCATAATATTACTATTCTATTTTTTCAAAGAAATGTCGCAGTACACGAATATAATCATATCGTTATTAATTTCTTTAGATACGCGATTCCATATTATATTAGCAGAAAAGCTTAAAACTACCACTTTTTCAGACGCAGTAAAAGAAAATGCCTGACAAAGTAGGGCTTGGACAGATTCCAAGTGCTTGTACAAATGTGCTAAAGAAATTATACTTTGAGTTTTCAGCTTGTCCAAAGTCATTCATTATTAATACTATTTACTATACAATTAGCTAGATTGTGTACTTTTGTCCAACTGAGCTATCTTGCTTTCATAAAATATACCAACTTTTTAATGACTGATGATTAACATGCTGTAATACACAGTTTAAATTTAAAAGCTCAAATGCTGTACATGAGAGGTTAAGCTTTATTGGCTCCTCCTGGCGGTTTTACAAGGTGATGCCGGATACTTTCTGGCATGACGTCAAATGACGCGATTTACCCCGTGGTACTGCGTGATACTGCGACACGCCCACCGGGGTTTACCGCGAAATACCCCACCCATTTTGAATGGCTGCATCTGTAAGTCAGGCTTTATGAACTCACACCTGGGATTCGATTAATTAGGGTTATTTATTATTAGAGTTCATAAAGCCTGAATTACGTACTATGCCTACGTCTGCGAAACACCTTTGCTAGTTAATGCTACAGTACTTCACTTTCTCGGGCGTGATTTTTTAAGGCAAAAACCAGGCTAACAGGCTTGTTTTGTGATCTTCCTAAGATTAAGCGCGGTGTCAAAATGTTTCCATATGAAAGGATTCATATGAAAGGCAGTGACATCACCGTCCTGAGGTGTGTGTGGTAGATGTGGTTGAGTGTGAATTGTGGTGAGCCTCTGATTGGGGAAAAAAAGACCATGTTAAAAAAATCGTGAAGAGAATTAAAGTTTCACACAACAAGGCATGACTGTGAAAGTTCAATATGCCTGCCTAATGTGCACAACACGGTGCAGTGTGCTGGCAGCTGTGTGGTGTGATGCAGCGGTGGCCTGGTACGGTGAGGTGCGCTGGCAGCTTTCTGACGCAGTGGTGGCTGGGCATGGTGAGGTGCGCTGGCAGCTGTGTGGTGTGACGAAGTGGTGGCCTGGCACGGTGAGGTGAGCTGGCAGCTGGGTGACGCAGTGGTGGCCTGGCACGGTGAGGTGCGCTGGCAGCTGTGTGATGCAGTGGTGGCCTGGTACGGTGAGGTGCGCTGGCAGCTGGGTGACGCAGTGATGGCCTGGCACGGTGAGGTGCGCTGGTAGCTGTGTGACGCAGTGGTGGCCTGGCACGGTGAGGTGCGCTGGCAGCTGTGTGACGCAGTGGCGGCCTGGCACGGTGAGGTGCTCTGGCAGCTGTGTGACACAGTGGTGGCCTGGCACGGTGAGGTGCGCTGGCAGCTGTGTGGTGTGACTCAGTGGTGGCCGGGCACAGTAAGGTGCGCTGGTAGCAGTGTAACGCAGTGGTGGCCTGGCACGGTGAGGTGCGCTGGCAGCTGTGTGGTGTGACGCAGTGGTGGCCTGACACGGTGAGGTGCACTGGCAGCTGTGTGACACAGTAGTGGCCTGGCACGGTGAGGTGCGCTGGCAGCTGTGTGGTGTGACGCAGTGGTGGCCTGACACGGTGAGGTGCGCTGGCAGCTGTGTGACGCAGTGTTGGCCTGGCAGGGTTAGGTGCACTGGCAGCTGAGTGACGCAGTGGGGGTCAGGCACGGTGAGGTGTGCTGGCAGCTGTGTGGTGTGACGCAGTGGTGGCCTTGCACGGTGCCCTAGCAGATGTGGTGTGACTCATTGGTGGCTAGGCACAGTGAGGTGCAGTGGCAGCTGTGTGGTGTGACGCAGTGGTGGCCTGGCACAGTGAGGTGTGCTGGCAGCTGTGTGATGCAGTGATGGCCGGGCACGGTGAGGTGCGCTGGCAGCTGTGTGACGCAGTGGTGGCCTGGCAGGGTTAGGTGCACTGGCAGCTGAGTGACGCAGTGGTGGTCAGGCACGGTGAGGTGCGCTGGCAGCTGGGTGACGCAGTGGTGGCGTGACACGGTGAGGTGCGCTGTCAGCTGTGTGGTGTGACTCAATGGTGGAAGGGCACGGTGAGGTGCGCTGGCAGCTGGGTGACGCAGTGGAGATCTGGCTCGGTGAGGTGCGCTGGCAGCTGTTTGTTGTGACGCAGTGCTGGCCTGGCATGGTGAGGTGCGCTGGCAGCTGGGTGACGCAGTGGTGCCTGGGCACGGTGAGGTGCACTGGCAGCTGTGTGACGCAGCTGAGGCCGGACACGGTGTGGTGTGCTGGCAGCTGTGTGACGCAGTGGTGGCCTGGCACTGTGAGGTGCACTGGCAGCTGTGTGACGCAGCTGTGGCCGGGAACGTTGAAGTGCGCTGGCAGCTGTGTTACGCAGTGGTGGCCTGGTACGGTGAGGTGTGCTGGCAACTTTGTGATGCAATAGTCTCCTGGCACAGTGAGGTGCGCTGGCAGCTGTGTGGTGTGACACAGTGGTGGACTGGCATGGTGAGGTGCGCTGGTAGCTGTGTGGTGTGACGCAGTGGTGATCTGGCATGGTGAAGTGCGCTGGCAGCTGTGTGACGCAGTGGTGGCCTTGTATGGTGAGGTGCGCTGGTAGCTGTGTGGTGTGATGCAGTGGTGGCAGGGCACAGTAAGGTGCGTTGGCAACTGTGTGGTCTGACGCAGTGCTGTCCTGGCACGGTGAGGTGCACTGGCAGCTGTGTGGTGTGAAGTAGTGTTGGCCTGGCACGGTGAGGTGCGCTGGCATCTGTATGATGCAGTGGTGGCCTGGCACGGTGAGGTGCACTGGCAGCTGTGTGATGCAGCTGTGGCCGGGCACGTTGAGGTGTGCTGGCAGCTGTGTGATGCAGTGGTGGCCTGGCACTGTGATTTGCGCTGGCAGCTGTGTGACGTATTGGTGGCCTGGTACGGTGAGGTGTGCTGGCAACTATGTGACGCAATAGTCGCCTGGCACGGTGAGGTGCGCTGGCAGCTGTGTGATGCACTGCTGGCCGGGCACAGTGAGATGCGCTGGCAGCTGTGTGAAGCAGCTGTGGCCGGTTACGGTGAGGTACGCTGGCAGCTGTGTGACGCAGTGGTGGCCTGGTACGGTGAGGTGCGCTGGAATATGTGTGACGCAATGGTGGCCTGGCACTGTGAGGTGCACTGGGAGCTGTGTGACACAGCTGTGACTGGGCACGGTGAGGTGCACTGGCAGCTGTGTGACGTAGTGGTGGCCTGGCATGGTGAGGTGCACTGGCAGCTATGTGGTGTGACGCAGTGGTGGCCTGGCACGGTGAGGTGTGTTGGCAGCTGGGTGACGGAGTGGTGGCCTGGCACAGTGAGGTGCGCTGGCTGCAATGTGGTGTGACGCAGTGGTGGACTGGCACGGTGAGGTGCGTTGGCAGCTGTGTGATGCAGTGGTGGTCTGGCACGGTGAGGTGTGTTGGCAACTATGTGACGCAATAGTTGCCTGGCACGGTCAGGTGCGCTGTCATTTGTGTGATGCAGTGGTGGCCGGGCACAGTGAGGTGCGCTGGTAGCTGTGTGGTGTGATGCAGTGGTGGCCGGGCACGGTGAGGTGCGCTGGTAGCTGTGTGACCCAGTGGTGGCCTGGCACGGTGAGGTGCGCTGGCAGCTATGTGGTGTGACGCAGTGGTGGCCTTGCACGGTGAGGTGCGTTGACAGCTGGGTGACGCAGTGGTTGCCTGGTACAGTGAGGTGCGCTGGCTGCTATGTGGTGTGACGCAGTGGAGGACTGGCACGGTGAGGTGAATTGGAAGCTGTGTGGTGTGACGCAGTGGTGGCCTGACACTGTGAGGTGCGCTGGCAGCTTTGTGACGCAGTGGTGGTCTGGCACGGTGAGGTTCGCTGGCAGCTGTTTGGTTTGACGCAATGGTGGCCTGGTACGGTGAGGTGCGTTGGCAGCTAGGTGACGCAGTGTTGGCCTGGCACAGTGAGGTTCGCTGGCAGCTGTGTGATGCAGTGAAATCCGGGCAAAGTGAGGTGCACTGGCAGCTGTGTGGTGTGACCTAGTGGTGGCCTGGCACGGTGAGGTGCACTGGCAGCTGTGTGGTGTAATGCAGTGGTGGCCGGGCACGGTGAGGTGCGCTGGTAGCTGTGTGACCCAGTTGTGGCCTGATACGGTGATGTGCGTTGGCAGCTGTGTGGTGTGATGCAGTTGTGGCATGGTACGGTGAGGTGTGTTGGCAGCTGTGTGACCCAGTGGTGGCCTGGCACGGTGAGGTGCTCTGGCAGCCGTGTGGTGTGATGCAGTGGTGGCCGGGCACGGTGAGGTGCGCTGGTAGCTGTGTGACCCAGTTGTGGCCTGGTACGGTTTTGTGTGTTGGCAGCTGTGTGACGCAGTGGTGGCCTGGCATGGTGAGGTGCGCTGGCAGCTATGTGGTGTGACTCAGTGGTGGCCTGGCACGGTGAGGTGCGTTGGCAGCTGTGTGGTGTGACGCAGTGGTGGACTGGGACGGTGAGTTGCGCTGGCAGCAGTGTGATACAGTGGTGGCCGGGCACGGTGAGGTGCGCTGGCAGCTGTGTGATGCAGGTTGAGGTGCGCTGGTAGCTGGGTGACGCAGTGGTGGCCGGGTACAGTGAGGTGCACTGGCAGCTGTGTGACGCAGCTGTGGCCGGGCACGTTGAGGTGTGCTGGCAGCTGTGTGAACCAGTGGTTGCCTGGCACGGTGAGGTGCGCTGGCATATGTATGATGCAGTGGTGGCCTGGCACAGTGAGGTGCACTGGTAGCTGTGTGACGCAGCTGTGGCCGGGCACGGTGAGGTGCGCTGGCAGCTGTGCGACGCAGTGGTGGCCTGGTACGGTGAGGTGTGCTGGCAACTATGTGAAACAATAGTCGCCTGGCACGGTGAGGTGCGCTGTCAGCTGTGTGATGCAGTGCTGGCCGGGCACACTGAGGTGCGCTGGCAGCTGTGTGACGCAGCTGTGGCCGGTTACGGTGAGGTACGCTGGCAGCTGTGTGACGCAGTGGTGGCCTGGTACGGTGAGGTGCGCTGAAAAATGTGTGACGCAATGGTGGCCTGGCACGGTGAGTTGCGCTGGCAGTTTTATGATCCAGTGGTGGTCTGGCTCGGTGAGGTGCGCTTGCAGCTGAGTGACGCGGTGGTGGTCTGGCACGGTGAGGTTCGCTGGCAGCTAGGTGACGCAGTGGTGGCCTGGCACAGTGAGGTTCGCTGGCAGCTGTGTGATGCAGTGGTGGCCTGGCAAAGTGAGGTGCACTGGCAGCTCTGTGGTGTGACGCAGTCATGGCCTGGCACGGTGAGGTGCGCTGGCAGTTGTGTGATGCAGTGGTGGTCTGGCACGGTGAGGTGCGCTGGCAGCTGTGTGACGCAGTGGTGGCCGGGCACGGTGAGGTGTGCTGGTAGCTGTGTGACGCAGTGGTGTCCTGGCACGGTGAGGTGCACTGGCAGCTGTGTGACGCAGCTGTGGCCGGGCACATTGAGGTGTGCTGGCAGCTGTGTGACGCAGTGGTGGCCTGGCACGGTGAGGTGCGCTGTCATCTGTATGATGCAGTGGTGGCTTGGCACGGTGAGGTGCACTGGCAGCTGTGTGACGCAGCTGTGGCCGGGCACGGTGAGGTGAGCTGGCAGCTGTGCGACGCAGTGGTGGCTTGGTACGGTGAGGTGTGCTGGCAACTATGTGACGCAATAGTCGCCTGGCACGGTGAGGTGCGCTGTCAGCTGTGTGATGCAGTGCTGGCCGGGCACAGTGAGGTCCGCTGGCAGCTGTGTGACGCAATGGTGGACTGGTATGGTGAGGTGTGTTGGCAGCTAGGTGACGCCGTGTTGGCCAGGCACAGTGAGGTGCGCTGGCAGCTGTGTGACGCAGCTGTGGCCGGTTACGGTGAGGTACGCTGGCAGCTGTGTGACGCAGTGGTGGCCTGGTACGGTGAGGTGCGCTGAAAAATGTGTGACGCAATGGTGGCCTGGCACGGTGAGTTGCGCTGGCAGTTTTATGATCCAGTGGTTGTCTGGCTCGGTGAGGTGCGCTTGCAGCTGAGTGACGCGGTGGTGGTCTGGCACGGTGAGGTTCGCTGGCAGCTAGGTGACGCAGTGGTGGCCTGGCACAGTGAGGTTCGCTGGCAGCTGTGTGATGCAGTGGTGGCCTGGCAAAGTGAGGTGCACTGGCAGCTCTGTGGTGTGACGTAGTCATGGCCTGGCACGGTGAGGTGCGCTGGCAGTTGTGTGATGCAGTGGTGGTCTGGCACGGTGAGGTGCGCTGGCAGCTAGGTGACGCAGTGGTGGCCTGGCTCAGTGAGGTTCGCTGGCAGCTGTGTGATGCAGTGGTGGCCTGGCAAAGTGAGGTGCACTGGCAGCTCTGTGGTGTGACGCAGTCGTGGCAAGGCACGGTGAGGTGCGCTGGCAGTTGTGTGATGCAGTGGTGGTCTGGCACGGTGAGGTGCGCTGGCAGCTGTGTGACGCAGTGGTGGCCGGGCACGGTGAGGTGTGCTGGCAGCTGTGTGACGCAGTGGTGGCCTGGCACGGTGGGGTGCGCTGTCATCTGTATGATGCAGTGGTGGCTTGGCACGGTGAGGTGCACTGGCAGCTGTGTGACGCAGCTGTGGCTGGGCACGGTGAGGTGCGCTGGCAGCTGTGCGACGCAGTGGTGGCTTGGTACGGTGAGGTGTGCTGGCAACTATGTGACGCAATAGTCGCCTGGCACGGTGAGGTGCGCTGTCAGCTGTGTGATGCAGTGCTGGCCGGGCACAGTGAGGTCCGCTGGCAGCTGTGTGACGCAATGGTGGACTGGTATGGTGAGGTGTGTTGGCAGCTAGGTGACGCCGTGTTGGCCAGGCACAGTGAGGTTCGCTGGCAGCTGTGTGATGCAGTGATGGCCGGGCAAAGTGAGGTGCACTGGCAGCTGTGTGGTGTGACCTAGTGGTGGCCTGGCACGGTGAGGTGCACTGGCAGCTGTGTGGTGTAATGCAGTGGTGGCCGGGCACGGTGAGGTTCGCTGGTAGCTTTGTAACGCAGCTGTTGCCGGGCACGGTGAGGGGCGCTGGTAGCTGTGTGACCCAGTTGTGGCCTGATACGGTGAGGTGCGTTGGCAGCTGTGTGGTGTGATGCAGTGGTGGCCGGGCACAGTGAGGTGCGCTGGTAGCTGTGTGACCCAGTGGTGGCCTGGTACGGTGAGGTGTGTTGGTAGCTGTGTGACGCAGTGGTGGCCTGGCATGGTGAGGTGCACTGGCAGCTATGTGGTGTGACGCAGTGGTGGCCTGGCATGGTGAGGTGCGTTGGCAGCTGGGTGACGGAGTGGTGGCCTGGCACAGTGAGGTGCGCTGGCTGCTATGTGGTGTGACGTAGTGGTGGACTGGCACGGTGAGGTGCGTTGGCAGCTGTGTGGTGTGACGCAGTGGTGGCCTGGCATGGTGAGGTGCGCTGGAAGCTGTGTGACGCAGTGGTGGTCTGGCACGGTGAGGTGTGTTGGCAACTATGTGACGCAATAGTCGCCTGGTACGGTCAGGTGCGCTGTCATTTGTGTGATGCAGTGGTGGCCGGGCACAGTGAGGTGCGCTAGCAGCTGTGTGGTGTGAGGCAGTGGTGGCCGGGCACGGTGAGGTGCGCTGGTAGCTGTGTGGTGTGACGCAGTGGTGGCCTTGCACGGTGAGGTGCGTTGGCAGCTGGGTGACGCAGTGGTTGCCTGGTACAGTGAGGTGCGCTGGCTGCTATGTGGTGTGACGCAGTGGAGGACTGGCACGGTGAGGTGTATTGGCAGCTGTGTGGTGTGACGCAGTGGTGGCCTGACACGGTGAGGTGCGCTGGCACCTTTGTGACGCAGTGGTGGTCAGGCACGGTGAGGTTCGCTGGTAGCTGTGTGACCCATTGGTGGCCTGGTACGGTGAGGTGCACTGGCAGCTGTGTAGTGTGATGAAGTGGTGGCCGGGAACGGTGAGGTGCGCTGGTAGCTGTGTGACGCAGCTGTTGCCGGGCACGGTGAGGGGGGCTGGCAGCTGTGTGACCCAGTGGTGGCCTGGTACGGTGAGGTGCACTGGCAGCTGTGTGGTGTGATGCAGTTGTGGCCTGGTACGGTGAAATGTGTTGGCAGCTGTCTGACCCAGTGGTGGCCTGGCACGGTGAGGTGCACTGGCAGCTGTGTGGTGTGATGCAGTGGTGGCCAGGCACGGTGAGGTGCGCTGGTAGATGTGTGACCCAGTGGTGGCCTGGCACGGTGAGGTGCGTTGGCAGCTGGGTGACGCAGTGGTGGCCTGGCACAGTGATGTGCGCTGGCAGCTATGTGGTGTGATGGAGTGGTGGACTGGCACGGTGAGGTGCACTGGTAGCTGTGTGACGCAGCTGTGGCCGGGCACGTTGAGGTGCGCTGGCAGCTGTGTTACGCAGTGGTGGCCTGGTACGGTGAGGTGTGCTGGCAACTATGTGACGCAATAGTCTCCTGGCACAGTGAGGTGCGCTGGCAGCTGTGTGGTGTGACTCAATGGTGGACTGGCATGGTGAGGTGCGCTGGTAGCTGTGTGGTGTTACGCAGTGGTGATCTGGCATGGTGAAGTGCTCTGGCAGCTGTGTGACGCTGTGGTGGCCTTGTATGGTGAGGTGCGCTGGTAGCTGTGTGGTGTGATGCAGTGGTGGCAGGGCACAGTAAGGTGCGTTGGCAACTGTGTGGTCTGACGCAGTGGTGTCCTGGCATGGTGAGGTGCACTGGCAGCTGTGTGGTGTGACGCAGTGCTGACCTGGCACGGTGAGGTGCGCTGGCATCTGTATGATGCAGTGGTGGCCTGGCACGGTGAGGTGCACTGGCAGCTGTGTGACGCAGCTGTGGCCGGGCACGTTGAGGTGTGCTGGCAGGTGTGTGACGCAGTAGTGGCCTGGCACTGTGAGGTGCACTGGCAGCAGTGTGATTCAGCTGTGGCCGGGCACGGTGAGGTGTGCTGGCAGCTGTGCGACGCAGTGGTGGCCTGGTACGGTGAGGTGTGCTGGCAACTATGTGACGCAATAGTCGCCTGGCACGGTGAGGTGCGCTGTAAGCTGTGTGATGCAGTGCTGGCTGGTCACAGTGAGGTGCGCTGGCAGCTGTGTGACGCAGCTGGGGCCAGTTACGGTGAGGTACGCTGGCAGCTGTGTTACGCAGTAGTGGCCTGGTACGGTGAGGTGCGCTGGAATATGTGTGACGCAATGGTAGCCTGGTACGGTGAGGTGCGCTGGCAGTTTTATGATGCAATGGTGGCCTGGCTCGGTGTGGTGCGCTGGCAACTGTGTGGTGTGACGCAGTGGTGCCCTGGCACGGTGAGGTGCGCTGGCAGCTGTATGATGCAGTGGTGGCCTGGCACAGTGAGGTGCGCTGGCAGCTGTGTGGTGTGATGCAGTTGTGGCCTTGTACGGTGAGATGCGTTGGCAGCTGTGTGACCCAGTGGTGGCCTGGCACGGTGAGGTGCACTGGCAGCTGTGTGGTGTGATGCAGTGGTGGCCGGGCACGGTGAGGTGCGCTGGTAGCTGTGTGACCCAGTGGTGGCCTGACACGGTGAGGTGCGCTGGCAGCTATGTGGTGTGACGCAGTGGTGGCCTGGCACGATGAGGTGCATTGGCAGCTGGGTGACGCAGTGGTGGCCTGGCACAGTGAGGTGCGCTGGCAGCTATGTGGTGTGGCGCGGTGGTGGCCTTGGACGGTGAGGTGCGCTGGCAGCTGTGTAGTGTGACGCAGTGGTGAACTGGCACGGTGAGGTGCGTTGGCAGCTGTGTGGTGTGACGCAGTGGTGGCCTTGAACGGTGAGGTGCGCTGGCAGCTGTGTGGTGTGTGACGCAGTGGTGGCCTTGCACGGTGAGGTGCGCTGGCAGCTATGTGGTGTGACGCAGTGGTGGCCTGGCACGGTGAGGTGTGTTGGCAGCTGGGTGACGGAGTGGTGGCCTGGCACAGTGAGGTGCGCTGGCTGCTATGTGGTGTGACGCAGTGGTGGACTGGCACGGTGAGGTGCGTTGGCAGCTGTGTGGTGTGACGCAGTGGTGGGCTGGCATAGTGAGGTGCGCTGGAAGCTGTGTGACGCAGTGGTTGTCTGGCACGGTGAGGTGTGTTGGCAACTATGTGACGCAATAGTCGCCTGGCACGGTCAGGTGCGCTGTCCTTTGTGTGATGCAGTGGTGGCCGGGCACAGTGAGGTGCGCTGGCAGCTGTGTGGTGTGAGGCAGTGGTGGCCGGGCACGGTGAGGTGCGCTGGTAGCTGTGTGACCCAGTTGTGGCCTGGCACGGTGAAGTGCGCTGGCAGCTATGTGGTGTGACGCAGTGGTGGCCTTGCACGGTGAGGTGCGTTGGCAGCTGGGTGACGCAGTGGTTGCCTGGTACAGTGAGGTGCGCTGGCTGCTATGTGGTGTGACGCAGTGGAGGACTGGCACGGTGAGGTGTATTGGCAGCTGTGTGGTGTGACGCAGTGGTGGCCTGACTCGGTGAGGTGCGCTGGTACCTTTGTGACGCAGTGGTGGTCTGGCACGGTGAGGTTCGCTGGTAGCTGTGTGACACAGTGGTGGCCTGGTACGGTGAGGTGCACTGGCAGCTGTGTGGTGTGATGAAGTGGTGGCCGGGAACTGTGAGGTGCGCTGGTAGCTGTGTGACGCAGCTGTTGCCGGGCACGGTGAGGGACGCTGGCAGCTGTGTGACCCAGTGGTTGCCTGGCACGGTGAGGTGCACTGGCAGCTGTGTGGTGTGATGCAGTTGTGGCCTGGTACAGTGAGATGCGTTGGCAGCTGTGTGACCCAGTGGTGGCCTGGCACGGTGAGGTGCACTGGCAGCTGTGTGGTGTGATGCAGTGGTGGCCGGGCATGGTGAGGTGCGCTGGTAGCTGTGTGACCCAGTGGTGGCCTGGCACGGTGAGGTGCGCTGGCAGCTATGTGGTGTGACGCAGTGGTGGCCTGGCACGGTGAGGTGCGTTGGCAGCTGGGTGACGCAGTGGTGGCCTGGCACAGTGATGTGTGCTGGCAGCTATGTGGTGTGATGGAGTGGTGGACTGGCACAGTGAGGTGCACTGGCAACTGTGTGACGCAGCTGTGGCCAGGCACGTTGAGGTGCGCTGGCAGCTGTGTTACGCAGTGGTGGCCTGGTACGGTGAGATGTGCTGGCAACTATGTGACGCAATAGTCTCCTGGCACAGTGAGGTGCGCTGGCAGCTGTGTGGTGTGACGCAGTGGTGGAAAGGCATGGTGAGGTGCGTTGGTAGCTGTGTGGTGTTATGCAGTGGTGATCTGGCATGGTGAAGTGCGCTGGCAGCTGTGTGACGCTGTGGTGGGCTTGTATGGTGAGGTGCGCTGGTAGCTGTGTGGTGTGATGCAGTGGTGGCAGAGCACAGTAAGGTGCGTTGGCAACTGTGTGGTCTGACGCAGTGGTGTCCTGGCACGGTGAGGTGCACTCGCAACTGTGTGGTGTGACGCAGTGATGGCCTGGCACGGTGAGGTGCGCTGGCATCTGTATGATGCAGTGGTGGCCTGACACGGTGAGGTGCACTGGCAGCTGTGTGACGCAGCTGTGGCCGGGCACGTTGAGGTGTGCTGGCAGCTGTGTGACGCAGTGGTGGCCTGGCACTGTGAGGTGCACTGGCAGCAGTGTGATTCAGCTGTGGCCGGGCACGGTGAGGTGTGCTGGCAGCTGTGCGACGCAGTGGTGGCCTGGTACGGTGAGGTGTGCTGGCAACTATGTGACGCAATAGTTACCTGGCACGGTGAGGTGCGCTGTCAGCTGTGTGATGCAGTGCTGGCCGGTCACAGTGAGGTGCGCTGGCAGCTGTGTGACGCAGCTGTGGCCAGTTACGATGAGGTACGCTGGCAGCTGTGTTACGCAGTGGTGGCCTGGTACGGTGAGGTGCGCTGGAATATGTGTGACGCAATGGTAGCCTGGTACGGTGAGGTGCGCTGGCAGATTTATGATGCAGTGGTGGCCTGGCTCGGTGTGGTGCGCTGGCAACTGTGTGGTGTGACGCAGTGGTGGCCTGGCACGGTGAGGTGCGCTGGCAGCTGTATGATGCGGTGGTGGCCTGGCACGGTGAGGTGCACTGGCAGCTGTGTGATACAGTGGTGGCCGGGCACGGTGAGGTGCGCTGGCAGCTGTGTGGTGTGACGCTATAGGTGGCATGGCACGGTGAGGTGCGCTGGCAGCTGTGTGACGCAGCTGTTGCCGGGGACAGTGAGGTGCGCTGGTAGCTATGTGACCCAGTTGTGTTCTGGTACGGTGAGGTGCTTTGGCAGCTGTGTGACCCAGTGGTGTCCTGGCATGGTGTGGTGCACTGTCAGCTGTGTGTTGTGATGCAGTGGTGGCCGGGCACGGTGAGGTTTGTTGGTAGCTGAGTGACGCAGTTGTGGCCTGGCACGTTGAAGTGCGCTGGCAGCTATGTGGTGTGATGCAGTGGTGGCCTGGCACGGTGAGGTGCGTTGGCATCTGTATGATGCAGTGGTGGCCTGGCACGGTGAGGTGCACTGGCAGCAGTGTGACGTAGTGATGGCCTGGTACGGTGAAGTGTGCTGGCAACTATGTGACGCAATAGTCGCCTGGCACGGTGAGGTGCGCTGCCAGCTGTGTGGTTTGATGCAGTGGTGGCCTGGCATGGTGAGGTGCGCTGGTAGCTGTGTGACGTAGTGGTGGCCTGGTACGGTGAAGTGTGCTGGCAACTATGTGACGCAATAGTCGCCTGGCACGGTGAGGTGCGCTGCCAGCTGTGTGGTTTGATGCAGTGGTGGCCTGGCATGGTGAGGTGCGCTGGTAGCTGTGTGACGTAGTGGTGGCCTGGTAAAGTGAAGTGTGCTGGCAACTATGTGACGCAATAGTCGCCTGGCACGGTGAGGTGCGCTGCCAGCTGTGTGGTGTGACGCAGTGGTGGCCTGGCATGGTAATGTGCGCTGTCAGCTGTGTGATGCAGTGGTGGCCTTGCATGGTGAGGTGCGCTGGTAGCTGTGTGGTGTGACGCAGTGGTGGCAGGGTACAGTAAGGTGCGTTGGCAACTGTGTGGTGTGACGCAGTGCTGGCCTGACATGGTGAGGTGTGCTGGCATCTGTATGATGCAGTGGTGGCTTGGCACGGTGAGGTGCACTGACAGCTGTGTGACGCAGCTGTGGCCAGACACGGTGAGGTGTGCTGGCAGCTGTGTGACGCAGTGGTGGCCTGGCACTGTGAGGTGCACTGGCAGCTGTGTGACGAAGCTGTGGCCGGGCACGTTGAGGTGCGCTGGCAGCTGTGTTACGCAGTGGTGGCCTGGTCCGGTGAGGTGTGCTGGCAACTTTGTGACGCAATAGTCTCCTGGCACAGTGAGGTGCACTGGCAGCTGTGTGGTGTGACGCAGTGGTGGACTGGTATGGTGAGGTGCACTGGTAGCTGTGTGGTGTGATGCAGTGGTGATCTGGCATGGTGAAGTGCGCTGGCAGCTGTGTGACGCAGTGGTGGCCTTGTATGGTGAGGTGCGCTGGTAGCTGTATGGTGTGATGCAGTGGTGGCAGGGCACAGTAAGGTCCGTTGGCAACTGTGTGGTCTGACGCAGTGCTGTCCTGGCACGGTGAGGTGCACTGGCAGCTGTGTGGTGTGACGTAGTGTTGGCCTGGCACGGTGAGGTGCGCTGGCATCTTTATGATGCAGTGGTGGCCTGGCACGGTGAGGTGCACTGGCAGCTGTGTGATGCAGCTGTGGCCGGGCACGTTGAGGTGTGCTGGCAGCTGTGTGATGCAGTGGTGGCCTGGCACTGTGAGGTGCACTGGCAGCTGTGTGATGCAGCTGTGTCCGGGCACGTTGAGGTGTGCTGGCAGCTGTGGGATGCAGTGGTGGCCTGGCACTGTGAGGTGCGCTGGCAGCTGTGTCACGTATTGGTGGCCTGGTACGGTGAGGTGTGCTGGCAACTATGTGACGCAATAGTCGCCTGGCACGGTGAGGTGCGCTGGCAGCTGTGTGATGCACTGCTGGCCGGGCACAGTGAGATGCGCTGGCAGCTGTGTGACGCAGCTGTGGCCGGTTACGGTGAGGTACGCTGGCAGCTGTGTGACGCAGTGGTGGCCTGGTACGGTGAGGTGCGCTGGAATATGTGTGACGCAATGGTGGCCTGGCACTGTGAGGTGCACTGGGAGCTGTGTGACACAGCTGTGACTGGGCACGGTGAGGTGCACTGGCAGCTGTGTGACGTAGTGGTGGCCTGGTACGGTGAAGTGTGCTGGCAACTATGTGACGCAATAGTCGCCTGGCACGGTGAGGTGCGCTGCCAGCTATGTGGTTTGATGCAGTGGTGGCCTGGCATGGTGAGGTGCGCTGGTAGCTGTGTGGTGTGACGCAGTGGTGGCCTGGCATGGTAATGTGCGCTGTCAGCTGTGTGACGCAGTGGTGGCCTTGCATGGTGATGTGCGCTGGCAGCTGTGTGACGTATTGGTGGCCTGGTACGGTGAGGTGTGCTGGCAACTATGTGACGCAATAGTCGCCTGGCACGGTGAGGTGCGCTGTCAGCTGTGTGATGCAGTGCTGGCCGGGCACATTGAGGTGCGCTGGCAGCTGTGTGACGCAGCTGTGGCCGGTTACGGTGAGGTACGTTGTCAGCTGTGTGACGCAGTGGTGGAATGGTACGGTGAGGTGCGCTGGTATATGTGTGACGCACTGGTGGCCTGGCACGGTGAGGTGCGCTGGCAGTTTTATGATGCAGTGGTGGACTGGCACGGTGAGGTGCGTTGGCAGGTAGGTGACACAGTGGTGGCCTGGCACAGTGAGGTTCGCTGGCAGATGTGTGATGCAGTGGTGGAATGGCAAAGTGAGGTGCACTGGCAGCTCTGTGGTGTGACGCAGTCGTGGCCTGGCACGGTGAGGTGCGCTGGCAGTTGTGTGATGCAGTGGTGGTCTGGCACGGTGAGGTACGCTGGCAGCTGTGTGACGCAGTGGTGGACGGTCACGGTGAGGTGTGCTGGTAGCTGTGTGACGCAGTGGTGTCCTGGCACAGTGAGGTGCACTGGCAGCTGTGTGGTGTGACGCAGTGCTTTCCTGGCACGGTGAGGTGCGCTGGCATCTGTATGATGCAGTGGTGGCCTGGCACGGTGAGGTGCACTGGCAGCAGTGTGACTCAGCTGTGGCCGGGCACGGTGAGGTGCGCTGGCAGCTGTGCGACGCAGTGGTGTCCTGGTACGGTGAGGTGTGCTGGCAACTATGTGACGCAATAGTCACCTGGCATGGTGAGGTGCGCTGTCAGCTGTGTGATGCAGTGCTGGCCGGGCACACTGAGGTGCGCTGGCAGCTGTGTGACGCAGCTGTGGCCGGTTACGGTGAGGTACGCTGGCAGCTGTGTGACGCAGTGGTGGCCTGGTACGGTGAGGTGCGCTGGAATATGTGTGACGCAATGGTGGCCTGGCACTGTGAGGTGCGCTGGCAGCTGTTTGGTTTGACGCAGTGGTTGCTTGGCATGGTGAGGTGCGCTGGTAGCTGTGTGGTGTGACGCAGTGGTGGCCTGGCATGGTAATGTGCGCTGTCAACTGTGTGACACAGTGGTGGCCTTGCATGGTGAGGTGCGCTGGTAGCTGTGTGGTGTGACGCAGTGGTGGCAGGGTACAGTAAGGTGCACTGCCAGCTGTTTGGTTTGACGCAGTGGTTGCCTGGCACGGTGAGGTGCGCTGGCATCTGTATGATGCAGTGGTGGCTTGGCACGGTGAGGTGCACAGTCAGCTGTGTGACGCAGCTGTGGCCGGACACGTTGAGGTGCGCTGGCAGCTGTGTTACGCAGTGGTGGCCTGGTACGGTGAGGTGTGCTGGCAACTTTGTGACGCAATAGTCTCCTGGCACAGTGAGGTGCGCTGGCAGCTGTGTGGTGTGACGCAGTGGTGGACTGGCATGGTGAGGTGCGCTGGTAGCTGTGTGGTGTGACGCAGTGGTGATCTGGCATGGTGAAGTGCGCTGGCAGCTGTGTGACGCAGTGGTGGCCTTGTATGGTGAGGTGCGCTGGTAGCTGTGTGGTGTGATGCAGTGGTGGCAGGGCACAGTAAGGTGCGTTGGCAACTGTGTGGTCTGACGCAGTGCTGTACTGGCACGGTGAGGTGCACTGGCAGCTGTGTGGTGTGACGTAGTGTTGGCCTGGCACGGTGAGGTGCGCTGGCATCTGTATGATGCATTGGTGGCCTGGCACGGTGAGGTGCACTGGCAGCTGTGTGATGCAGCTGTGGCCGGGCACGTTGAGGTGTGCTGGCAGCTGTGTGATGCAGTGGTGGCCTGGCACTGTGATTTGCGCTGGCAGCTGTGTGACGTATTGGTGGCCTGGTACGGTGAGGTGTGCTGGCAACTATGTGACGCAATAGTCGCCTGGCACGGTGAGGTGCGCTGGCAGCTGTGTGATGCACTGCTGGCCGGGCACAGTGAGATGCGCTGGCAGCTGTGTGACGCAGCTGTGGCCGGTTACGGTGAGGTACGCTGGCAGCTGTGTGACGCAGTGGTGGCCTGGTACGGTGAGGTGCGCTGGAATATGTGTGACGCAATGGTGGCCTGGCACTGTGAGGTGCACTGGGAGCTGTGTGACACAGCTGTGACTGGGCACGGTGAGGTGCACTGGCAGCTGTGTGACGTAGTGGTGGCCTGGTACGGTGAAGTGTGCTGGCAACTATGTGACGCAATAGTCGCCTGGCACGGTGAGGTGCGCTGCCAGCTGTGTGGTTTGATGCAGTGGTGGCCTGGCATGGTGAGGTGCGCTGGTAGCTGTGTGGTGTGACGCAGTGGTGGCCTGGCATGGTAATGTGCGCTGTCAGCTGTGTGATGCAGTGGTGGCCTTGCATGGTGAGGTGCGCTGGTAGCTGTGTGGTGTGACGCAGTGGTGGCAGGGTACAGTAAGGTGCGTTGGCAACTGTGTGGTGTGACATAGTGCTGGCCTGACATGGTGAGGTGCGCTGGCATCTGTATGATGCAGTGGTGGCTTGGCACGGTGAGGTGCACTGGCAGCTGTCTGACGCAGTGCTGTCCTGGCACGGTGAGGTGCACTGGCAGCTGTGTGATGCAGCTGTGGCCGGGCACGTTGAGGTGTGCTGGCAGCTGTGTGATGCAGTGGTGGCCTGGCACTGTGAGGTGCACTGGCAGCTGTGTGATGCAGCTGTAGCCGGGCACGTTGAGGTGTGCTGGCAGCTGTGTGATGCAGTGGTGGCCTGGCACTGTGAGGTGCGCTGGCAGCTGTGTCACGTATTGGTGGCCTGGTACGGTGAGGTGTGCTGGCAACTATGTGACGCAATAGTCGCCTGGCACGGTGAGGTGCGCTGGCAGCTGTGTGATGCACTGCTGGCCGGGCACAATGAGATGCGCTGGCAGCTGTGTGACGCAGCTGTGGCCGGTTACGGTGAGGTACGCTGGCAGCTGTGTGACGCAGTGGTGGCCTGGTACGGTGAGGTGCGCTGGAATATGTGTGACGCAATGGTGGCCTGGCACTGTGAGGTGCACTGGGAGCTGTGTGACACAGCTGTGACTGGGCACGGTGAGGTGCACTGGCAGCTGTGTGACGTAGTGGTGGCCTGGTACGGTGAAGTGTGCTGGCAACTATGTGACGCAATAGTCGCCTGGCACAGTGAGGTGCGCTGCCAGCTGTGTGGTTTGATGCAGTGGTGGCCTGGCATGGTGAGGTGCGCTGGTAGCTGTGTGGTGAGACGCAGTGGTGGCCTGGCATGGTAATGTGCGCTGTCAGCTGTGTGACGCAGTGGTGGCCTTGCATGGTGAGGTGCGCTGGCAGCTGTGTGACGTATTGGTGGCCTGGTACGGTGAGGTGTGCTGGCAACTATGTGACGCAATAGTCGCCTGGCACGGTGAGGTGTGCTGTCAGCTGTGTGATGCAGTGCTGGCCGTGCACATTGAGGTGCGCTGGCAGCTGTGTGACGCAGCTGTGGCCGGTTACGGTGAGGTACGTTGTCAGCTGTGTGACGCAGTGGTGGCCTGGTACGGTGAGGTGCGCTGGTATATGTGTGACGCACTGGTGGCCTGGCACGGTGAGGTGCGCTGGCAGCTGTGTGATGCAGTGGTGGCCTGGCAAAGTGAGGTGCACTGGCAGCTCTGTGGTGTGACGCAGTCATGGCCTGGCACGGTGAGGTGCGCTGGCAGTTGTGTGATGCAGTGGTGGTCTGGCACGGTGAGGTGCGCTGGCAGCTAGGTGACGCAGTGGTGGCCTGGCTCAGTGAGGTTCGCTGGCAGCTGTGTGATGCAGTGGTGGCCTGGCAAAGTGAGGTGCACTGGCAGCTCTGTGGTGTGACGCAGTCGTGGCAGGGCACGGTGAAGTGCGCTGGCAGTTGTGTGATGCAGTGGTGGCCGGGCACGGTGAGGTGTGCTGGTAGCTGTGTGACGCAGTGGTGTCCCTGCACGGTGAGGTGCACTGGCAGCTGTGTGACGCAGCTGTGGCCGGGCACATTGAGGTGTGCTGGCAGCTGTGTGACGCAGTGGTGGCCTGGCACGGTGAGGTGCGCTGGCATCTGTATGATGCAGTGGTGGCTTGGCACGGTGAGGTGCACTGGCAGCTGTGTGACGCAGCTGTGGCCGGGCACATTGAGGTGTGCTGGCAGCTGTGTGACGCAGTGGTGGCCTGGCACTGTGAGGTGCACTGGCAGCAGTGTGACTCAGCTGTGGCCGGGCACGGTGAGGTGCGCTGGCAGCTGTGCGACGCAGTGGTGGCTTGGTACGGTGAGGTGTGCTGGCAACTATGTGACGCAATAGTCGCCTGGAACGGTGAGGTGCGCTGTCAGCTGTGTGATGCAGTGCTGCCCGGGCACAGTGAGGTCCGCTGGCAGCTGTGTGACGCAGTGGTGTGACGCAATGGTGGACTGGTATGGTGAGGTGTGTTGGCAGCTAGGTGACGCAGTGTTGGCCTGGCACAGTGAGGTTCGCTGGGAGCTGTGTGATGCAGTGATGGCCGGGCAAAGTGAGGTGCACTGGCAGCTGTGTGGTGTGACCTAGTGGTGGCCTGGCACGGTGAGGTGCACTGGCAGCTGTGTGGTGTAATGCAGTGGTGGCCGGGCACGGTGAGGTTCGCTGGTAGCTGTGTAACGCAGCTGTTGCCGGGCACGGTGAGGTGCGTTGGCAGCTGGGTGACGGAGTGGTGGCCTGGCACAGTGAGGTGCGCTGGCTGCTATGTGGTGTGACGCAGTGGTGGACTGGCACGGTGAGGTGCGTTGGCAGCTGTGTGTTGTGACGCAGTGGTGGCCTGGCATGGTGAAGTGCGCTGGAAGCTGTGTGACGCAGTGGTGGTCTGGCACGGTGAGGTGTGTTGGCAACTATGTGACGCAATAGTCGCCTGTCACGGTCAGGTGCGCTGTCATTTGTGTGATGCAGTGGTGGCCGGGCACAGTGAAGTGCGCTGGCAGCTGTGTGGTGTGATGCAGTGGTGGCCGGGCACAGTGAGGTGCGCTGGTAGCTGTGTGACGCAGTGGTGGCCTGGCACGGTGAGGTGCGCTGGCAGCTTTGTGACGCAGTGGTGGTCTGGCACGGTGAGGTTCGCTGGCAGCTGTTTGGTTTGACACAATGGTGGCCTGGTACGGTGAGGTGCGTTGGCAGCTAGGTGACGCAGTGTTGGCCTGGCACAGTGAGGTTCGCTGGCAGCTGTGTGATGCAGTGAAATCCGGGCAAAGTGAGGTGCACTGGCAGCTGTGTGGTGTGACCTAGTGGTGGCCTGGCACGGTGAGGTGCACTGGCAGCTGTGTGGTGTAATGCAGTGGTGGCCGGGCACGGTGAGGTGCGCTGGTAGCTGTGTGACCCAGTTGTGGCCTGATACGGTGATGTGCGTTGGCAGCTGTGTGGTGTGATGCAGTTGTGGCATGGTACGGTGAGGTGCGTTGGCAGCTGTGTGACCCAGTGGTGGCCTGGCACGGTGAGGTGTGCTGGCATATGTATGATGCAGTGGTGGACGGACACGGTGAGGTGCGCTGGCAGCTGTGTGATGCAGGTTGAGGTGCGCTGGTAGCTGGGTGACGCAGTGGTGGCCGGATACAGTGAGGTGCACTGGCAGCTGTGTGACGCAGCTGTGGCCGGGCACGTTGAGGTGTGCTGGCAGCTGTGTGAACCAGTGGTGGCCTGGCACGGTGAGGTGCGCTGGTATATGTATGATGCAGTGGTGGCCTGGCACAGTGAGGTGCACTGGCAGCTGTGTGACGCAGTGGTGTGACGCAGTGGTGGACTGGTATGGTGAGGTGTGCTGGCAACTATGTGAAACAATAGTCGCCTGGCACGGTGAGGTGCGCTGTCAGCTGTGTGATGCAGTGCTGGCCGGGCACAGTGAGGTCCGCTGGCAGCTGTGTGACGCAGTGGTGTGACGCAGTGGTGCACTGGTATGGTGAGGTTTGTTGGCAGCTAGGTGACGCAGTGTTGGCCTGGCACAGTGAGGTTCGCTGGCAGCTGTGTGATGCAGTGATGGCCGGGCAAAGTGAGGTGCACTGGCAGCTGTGTGGTGTGACCTAGTGGTGGCCTGGCACGGTGAGGTGCACTGGCAGCTGTGTGGTGTAATGCAGTGGTGGCCGGGCACGGTGAGGTTCGCTGGTAGCTGTGTAACGCAGCTGTTGCCGGGCACGGTGATTGGCGCTGGTAGCTGTGTGACCCAGTTGTGGCCTGATACGGTGAGGTGCGTTGGCAGCTGTGTGGTGTGATGCAGTGGTGGCCGGGCACAGTGAGGTGCGCTGGCAGCTGTGTGGTGTGACGCAGTGGAGGACTGGCACGGTGAGGTGCATTGGCAGCTGTGTGGTGTGACCTAGTGGTGGCCTGACACGGTGAGGTGCGCTGGCAGCTTTGTGACGCAGTGGTGGTCTGGCACGGTGAGGTTCGCTGGCAGCTGTTTGGTTTGACGCAATGGTGGCCTGGTACGGTGAGGTGCGTTGGCAGCTAGGTGACGCAGTGTTGGCCTGGCACAGTGAGGTTCGCTGGCAGCTGTGTGATGCAGTGAAATCCGGGCAAAGTGAGGTGCACTGGCAGCTGTGTGGTGTGACCTAGTGGTGGCCTGGCACGGTGAGGTGCACTGGCAGCTGTGTGGTGTAATGCAGTGGTGGCCGGGCACGGTGAGGTGCGCTGGTAGCTGTGTGACCCAGTTGTGGCCTGATACGGTGATGTGCGTTGGCAGCTGTGTGGTGTGATGCAGTTGTGGCATGGTACGGTGAGGTGCGTTGGCAGCTGTGTGACCCAGTGGTGGCCTGGCACGGTGAGGTGTGCTGGCATATGTATGATGCAGTGGTGGCCTGGCACAGTGAGGTGCATTGGCAGCTGTGTGGTGTGACGCAGTGGTGGCCTGGGACGGTGAGTTGCGCTGGCAGCTGTGTGATACAGTGGTGGACGGACACGGTGAGGTGCGCTGGCAGCTGTGTGATGCAGGTTGAGGTGCGCTGGTAGCTGGGTGACGCAGTGGTGGCCGGATACAGTGAGGTGCACTGGCAGCTGTGTGACGCAGCTGTGGCCGGGCACGTTGAGGTGTGCTGGCAGCTGTGTGAACCAGTGGTGGCCTGGCACGGTGAGGTGCGCTGGTATATGTATGATGCAGTGGTGGCCTGGCACAGTGAGGTGCACTGGCAGCTGTGTGACGCAGCTGTGGCCGGGCACGTTGAGGTGTGCTGGCAGCTGTGTGAACCAGTGGTGGCCTGGCTCTGTGAGGTGCACTGGCAGCAGTGTGACTCAGCTGTGGCCGGGCACGGTGATGTGCGCTGGCAGCTGTGCGACGCAGTGGTGGCCTGGTACGGTGAGGTGTGCTGGCAACTATGTGAAACAATAGTCGCCTGGCACGGTGAGGTGCGCTGTCAGCTGTGTGATGCAGTGCTGGCCGGGCACAGTGAGGTCCGCTGGCAGCTGTGTGACGCAGTGGTGTGACGCAGTGGTGGACTGGTATGGTGAGGTGTGTTGGCAGCTAGGTGACGCAGTGTTGGCCTGGCACAGTGAGGTTCGCTGGCAGCTGTGTGATGCAGTGATGGCCAGGCAAAGTGAGGTGCACTGGCAGCTGTGTGGTGTGACCTAGTGGTGGCCTGGCACGGTGAGGTGCACTGGCAGCTGTGTGGTGTAATGCAGTGGTGGCCGGGCACGGTGAGGTTCGCTGGTAGCTGTGTAACGCAGCTGTTGCCGGGCACGGTGATTGGCGCTGGTAGCTGTGTGACCCAGTTGTGGCCTGATACGGTGAGGTGCGTTGGCAGCTGTGTGGTGTGATGCAGTGGTGGCCGGGCACAGTGAGGTGCGCTGGTAGCTGTGTGACCCAGTGGTGGCCTGGTACGCTGAGGTGTGTTGGTAGCTGTGTGACGCAGTGGTGGCCTGGCATGGTGAGGTGCACTGGCAGCTATGTGGTGTGACGCAGTGGTGGCCTGGCACGGTGAGGTGCGTTGGCAGCTGGGTGACGGAGTGGTGGCCTGGCACAGTGTGGTGCGCTGGCTGCTATGTGGTGTGTCGCAGTGGTGGACTGGCACGGTGAGGTGCGTTGGCAGCTGTGTGGTGTGACGCAGTGGTGGCCTATCATGTTGAGGTGCGCTGGAAGCTGTGTGACGCAGTTGTGGTCTGGCACGGTGAGGTGTGTTGGCAACTATGTGACGCAATAGTCGCCTGTCACGGTCAGGTGCGCTGTCATTTGTGTGATGCAGTGGTGGCCGGGCACAGTGAGGTGCACTGGCAGCTGTGTGGTGTAATGCAGTGGTGGCCGGGCACGGTGAGGTACGTTGGCAGCTGTGTGACCCAGTGGTGGCCTGGCACGGTGAGGTGCACTGGCAGCTGTGTGGTGTGATGCAGTGGTGGCCGGGCACAGTGAGGTGCGCTGGTAGCTGTGTGACCCAGTGGTGGCCTGGTACTGTGAGGTGTCTTGGTAGCTGTGTGACGCAGTGGTGGCCTGGCATGGTGAGGTGCACTGGCAGCTATGTGGTGTGACGCAGTGGTGGCCTGGCACAGTGAGGTGCGCTGGCTGCTATGTGGTGTGACGCAGTGGTGGACTGGCACGGTGAGGAGCGTTGGCAGCTGTGTGACGCAGTGGTGGTCTGGCATGGTGAGGTGTGTTGGCAACTATGTGACGCAATAGTCGCCTGGCACGGTCAGGTGCGCTGTCATTTGTGTGATGCAGTGGTGGCCGGGCATAGTGAGGTGCGCTGGCAGCTGTGTGGTGTGATGCAGTGGTGGCCGGGCACGGTGAGGTGCGCTGGTAGCTGTGTGACCCAGTGGTGGCCTTACACTGTGAGGTGCGCTGGCAGCTATGTGGTGTGACGCAGTGGTGGCCTTGCACGGTGAGGTGCGTTGGCAGCTGGGTGACGCAGTGGTTGCCTGGTACAGTGAGGTGCGCTGGCTGCTATGTGGTGTGACGCAGTGGAGGACTGGCACGGTGAGGTGCATTGGCAGCTGTGTGGTGTGGTGCAGTGGTGGCCTGACACGGTGAGGTGCGCTGGCAGCTTTGTGACGCAGTGGTGGTCTGGCACGGTGAGGTTCGCTGGCAGGTGTTTGGTTTGACGCAATGGTGGCCTGGTACGGTGAGGTGCGTTGGCAGCTAGGTGACGCAGTGTTGGCCTGGCACAGTGAGGTGCACTGGCAGCTGTGTGGTGTGACCTAGTGGTGGCCTGGCACGGTGAGGTGCACTGGCAGCTGTGTGCTGTAATGTAGTGGTGGCCGGGCACGGTGAGGTGCGCTGGTAGCTGTGTGACCCAGTTGTGGCCTGATACGGTGATGTGCGTTGGCAGCTGTTTGGTGTGATGCAGTTGTGGCATGGTACGGTGAGGTGCGTTGGCAGCTGTGTGACCCAGTGGTGGCCTGGCATGGTGAGGTGTGCTGGCATATGTATGATGCAGTGGTGGCATGGCACAGTGAGGTGCACTGGCAGCTGTGTGACGCAACTGTGGCCGGGCACGTTGAGGTGTGCTGGCAGCTGTGTGAACCAGTGGTGGCCTGGCACTGTGAGGTGCACTGGCAGCAGTGTGACTCAGCTGTGGCCGGGCACGGTGAGGTGCGCTGGCAGCTGTGCGACGCAGTGGTGGCCTGGTACGGTGAGGTGTGCTGGCAACTATGTGAAACAATAGTCGCCTGGCACGGAGAGGTGCGCTGTCAGCTAGGTGACGCAGTGTTGGCCTGGCACAGTGAGGTTCGCTGGCAGCTGTGTGATGCAGTGATGGCCGGGCAAAGTGAGGTGCACTGGCAGCTGTGTGGTGTGACCTAGTGGTGGCCTGGCACGGTGAGGTGCACTGGCAGCTGTGTGGTGTAATGCAGTGGTGGCCGGGCACGGTGAGGTTCGCTGGTAGCTGTGTAACGCAGCTGTTGCCGGGCACGGTGAGGGGTGCTGGTAGCTGTGTGACCCAGTGGTGGCCTGGTACGGTGAGGTGTGTTGGTAGCTGTGTGACGCAGTGGTGGCCTGGCATGGTGAGGTGCACTGGCAGCTGTGTGGTGTGACGCAGTGGTGGACTGGGACGGTGAGTTGCGCTGGCAGCTGTGTGATACAGTGGTGGCCGGGCACGGTGAGGTGCGCTGGCAGCTGTGTGATGCAGGTTGAGGTGCGCTGGTAGCTGGGTGACGCAGTGGTGGCAGGGTACAGTGAGGTGCACTGGCAGCTGTGTGACGCAGCTGTGGCCGGGCACGTTGAGGTGTGCTGGCAGCTGTGTGAACCAGTGGTTGCCTGGCACGGTGAGGTGCGCTGGCATATGTATGATGCAGTGGTGGCCTGGCACAGTGAGGTGCGCTGGCAGCTGTGCGACGCAGTGGTGGCCTGGTACGGTGAGGTGTGCTGGCAACTATGTAAAACAATAGTCGCCTGGCACGGTCAGGTGCGCTGTCATTTGTGTGATGCAGTGCTGGCCGGGCACAGTGAGGTGCGCTGGTAGCTGTGTGGTGTGATGCAGTGGTGGCCGGGCACGGTGAGGTGCGCTGGTAGCTGTGTGACCCAGTGGTGGCCTGGCATGGTGAGGTGCGCTGGCAGCTATGTGGTGTGACGCAGTGGTGGCCTTGCACGGTGAGGTGCGTTGGCAGCTGGGTGACGCAGTGGTTGCCTGGTACAGTGAGGTGCGCTGGCTGCTATGTGGTGTGACGCAGTGGAGGACTGGCACGGTGAGGTGCATTGGAAGCTGTGTGGTGTGACGCAGTGGTGGCCTGACACTGTGAGGTGCGCTGGCAGCTTTGTGACGCAGTGGTGGTCTGGCACGGTGAGGTGCGCTGGTAGCTGTGTGACCCAGTTGTGGCCTGGTACGGTTTTGTGTGTTGGCAGCTGTGTGACGCAGTGGTGGCCTGGCATGGTGAGGTGCGCTGGCAGCTATGTGGTGTGACTCAGTGGTGGCCTGGCACGGTGAGGTGCGTTGGCAGCTGTGTGGTGTGACGCAGTGGTGGACTGGGACGGTGAGTTGCGCTGTCAGCTGTGTGATACAGTGGTGGCCGGGCACGGTGAGGTGCGCTGCAGCTGTGTGATGCAGGTTGAGGTGCGCTGGTAGCTGGGTGACGCAGTGGTGGCCGGGTACAGTGAGGTGCACTGGCAGCTGTGTGACGCAGCTGTGGCCGGGCACGTTGAGGTGTGCTGGCAGCTGTGTGAACCAGTGGTTGCCTGGCACGGTGAGGTGCGCTGGCATATGTATGATGCAGTGGTGGCCTGGCACAGTGAGGTGCGCTGGCAGCTGTGCGACGCAGTGGTGACCTGGTACGGTGAGGTGTGCTGGCAACTATGTAAAACAATAGTCGCCTGGCACGGTGAGGTGCGCTGTCAGCTGTGTGATGCAGTGCTGGCCGGGCACACTGAGGTGCGCTGGCAGCTGTGTGACCCAGCTGTGGCCGGTTACGATGAGGTACGCTGGCAGCTGTGTGACGCAGTGGTGGCCTGGTACGGTGAGGTGCGCTGAAAAATGTGTGACGCAATGGTGGCCTGGCACGGTGAGTTGCGCTGGCAGTTTTATGATCCAGTGGTGGTCTGGCACGGTGAGGTTCGCTGGCAGCTAGGTGACGCAGTGGTTGCCTGGCACAGTGAGGTTCGCTGGCAGCTGTGTGATGCAGTGGTGGCCTGGCAAAGTGAGATGCACTGGCAGCTCTGTGGTGTGACGCAGTCATGGCCTGGCACGGTGAGGTGCGCTGGCAGTTGTGTGATGCAGTGGTGGTCTGGCACGGTGAGGTGCGCTGGCAGCTAGGTGACGCAGTGGTGGCCTGGCTCAGTGAGGTTCGCTGGCAACTGTGTGATGCAGTGGTGGCCTGGCAAAGTGAGGTGCACTGGCAGCTCTGTGGTGTGACGCAGTCGTGGCAAGGCACGGTGAGGTGCGCTGGCAGTTGTGTGATGCAGTGGTGGTCTGGCACGGTGAGGTGCGCTGGCAGCTGTTTGACGCAGTGGTGGCCGGGCACGGTGAGGTGCTCTGGCAGCTGTGTGATGCAGGTTGAGGTGCGCTGGTAGCTGGGTGACGCACTGGTGGCCGGGTACAGTGAGGTGCACTGGCAGCTGTGTGACGCAGCTGTGGCCGGGCACGTTGAGGTGTGCTGGCAGCTGTGTGAACCAGTGGTTGCCTGGCACGGTGAGGTGCGATGGCATATGTATGATGCAGTGGTGGCCTGGCACAGTGAGGTGCACTGGCAGCTGTGTGACGCAGCTGTGGCCGGGCACGGTGAGGTGCGCTGGCAGCTGTGCGACGCAGTGGTGGCCTGGTACGGTGAGGTGTGCTGGCAACTATGTGAAACAATAGTCGCCTGGCGCGGTGAGGTGCGCTGTCAGCTGTGTGATGCAGTGCTGGCCGGGCACACTGAGGTGCGCTGGCAGCTGTGTGACGAAGCTGTGGCCGGTTACGGTGAGGTACGCTGGCAGCTGTGTGACGCAGTGGTGGCCTGGTACAGTGAGGTGCGCTGAAAAATGTGTGACGCAATGGTGGCCTGGCACGGTGAGTTGCGCTGGCAGTTTTATGATCCAGTGGTGGTCTGGCTCGGTGAGGTGCGCTTGCAGCTGAGTGACGCGGTGGTGGTCTGGCACGGTGAGGTTCGCTGGCAGCTAGGTGACGCAGTGGTGGCCTGGCACAGTGAGGTTCGCTGGCAGCTGTGTGATGCAGTGGTGGCCTGGCAAAGTGAGGTGCACTGGCAGCTCTGTGGTGTGACGCAGTCATGGCCTGGCACGGTGAGGTGCGCTGGCAGTTGTGTGATGCAGTGGTGGTCTGGCACGGTGAGGTGCGCTGGCAGCTATGTGACGCAGTGGTGGCCTGGCTCAGTGAGGTTCGCTGGCAGCTGTGTGAATCAGTGGTGGCCTGGCAAAGTGAGGTGCACTGGCAGCTCTGTGGTGTGACGCAGTCGTGGCAAGGCACGGTGAGGTGCGCTGGCAGTTGTGTGATGCAGTGGTGGTCTGGCACGGTGAGGTGCGCTGGCAGCTGTGTGACGCAGTGGTGGCCGGGCACGGTGAGGTGTGCTGGTAGCTGTGTGACGCAGTGGTGTCCTGGCACGGTGAGGTGCACTGGCAGCTGTGTGACGCAGCTGTGGCCGGGCACATTGAGGTGTGCTGGCAGCTGTGTGACGCAGTGGTGGCCTGGCACGGTGAGGAGCGCTGTCATCTGTATGATGCAGTGGTGGCTTGGCATGGTGAGGTGCACTGGCAGCTGTGTGACGCAGCTGTGGCCGGGCACATTGAGGTGTGCTGGCAGCTGTGTGACGCAGTGGTGGCCTGGCACTGTGAGGTGCACTGGCAGCAGTGTGACTCAGCTGTGGCCGGGCACGGTGAGGTACGCTGGCAGCTGTGCGACGCAGTGGTGGCTTGGTACGGTGAGGTGTGCTGGCAACTATGTGACGCAATTGTCGCCTGGCACGGTGAGGTGCGCTGTCAGCTGTGTGATGCAGTGCTGGCCGGGCACAGTGAGGTCCGCTGGCAGCTGTGTGACGCAATGGTGGACTGGTATGGTGAGGTGTGTTGGCAGCTAGGTGACGCCGTGTTGGCCAGGCACAGTGAGGTTCGCTGGCAGCTGTGTGATGCAGTGATGGCCGGGCAAAGTGAGGTGCACTGGCAGCTGTGTGGTGTAATGCAGTGGTGGCCGGGCACGGTGAGGTTCGCTGGTAGCTGTGTAACGCAGCTGTTGCCGGGCACGGTGAGGGGCGCTGGTAGCTGTGTGACCCAGTTGTGGCCTGATACGGTGAGGTGCGTTGGCAGCTGTGTGGTGTGATGCAGTGGTGGCCGGGCACAGTGAGGTGCGCTGGTAGCTGTGTGACGCAGTGGTGGCCTGGCACGATGAGGTGCGCTGGCAGCTTTGTGACGCAGTGGTGGTCTGGCACGGTGAGGTTCGCTGGCAGCTGTTTGGTTTGACGCAATGGTGGCCTGGTACGGTGAGGTGCGTTGGCAGCTAGGTGACGCAGTGTTGGCTGGCACAGTGAGGTTCGCTGGCAGCTGTGTGATGCAGTGATGTCCGGGCAAAGTGAGGTGCACTGGCAGCTGTGTGGTGTGACCTTGTGGTGGCCTGGCACGGTGAGGTGCACTGGCAGCTGTGTGGTGTAATGCAGTGGTGGCCGGGCACGGTGAGGTACGTTGGCAGCTGTGTGACCCAGTGGTGGCCTCACACGGTGAGGTGCACTGGCAGCTGTGTGGTGTGATGCAGTTGTGGCCTGGTACGGTGAGGTGCGTTGGCAGCTGTGTGACCTAGTGGTGGCCTGGCACGGTGAGGTGCACTGGCAGCTGTGTGGTGTGATGCAGTGGTGGCCGGGCACAGTGAGGTGCGCTGGTAGCTGTGTGACCCAGTGGTGGCCTGGTACGGTGAGGTGTCTTGGTAGCTGTGTGACGCAGTGGTAGCCTGGCACAGTGAGGTGCGCTGGCAGCTATGTGGTGTGACGCAGTGGTGGCCTGGCATGGTGAGGTGCGCTGGCAGCTGTGTGGTTTGATGCAGTGGTGGCCGGGCACGGTGAGGTGCGCTGGTAGCTGTGTGACCCAGTGGTGGCCTGGTACGGTGAGGTGTCTTGGTAGCTGTGTGACGCAGTGGTAGCCTGGCATGGTGAGGTGCACTGGCAGCTATGTGGTGTGACGCAGTGGTGGCCTGGCACGGTGAGGTGTGTTGGCAGCTGGGTGACGGAGTGGTGGCCTGGCACAGTGAGGTGCGCTGGCTGCTATGTGGTGTGACGCAGTGGTGGACTGGCATGGTGAGGTGCGCTGGCTGCTGTGTGGTTTGATGCAGGGGTGGCCGGGCACGGTGAGGTGCGCTGGTAGCTGTGTGACACAGTGGTGGCCTGGCACGATGAGGTGCGCTGGCAGCTTTGTGACGCAGTGGTGGTCTGGCACGGTGAGGTTCGCTGGCAGCTGTTTGGTTTGACGCAATGGTGGCCTGGTACGGTGAGGTGCGTTGGCAGCTAGGTGACGCAGTGTTGGCTGGCACGGTGAGGTTCGCTGGTAGCTGTGTGACCCAGTGGTGGCCTGGTACGGTGAGGTGCACTGGCAGCTGTGTGGTGTGATGAAGTGGTGGCCGGGAACGGTGAGGTGCGCTGGTAGCTGTGTGACGCAGCTGTTGCCGGGCACGGTGAGGGGCGCTGGTAGCTGTGTGACCCAGTTGTGGCCTGGTACGGTGAGGTGCGTTGGCAGCTTTGTGACCCAGTGGTGGCCTGGCACGGTGAGGTGCACTGGCAGCTGTGTGGTGTGATGCAGTTGTGGCCTGGTACGGTGAGATGCGTTGGCAGCTGTGTGACCCAGTGGTGGCCTGGCACGGTGAGGTGCACTGGCAGCTGTGTGGTGTGATGCAGTGGTGGCCGGGCACGGTGAGGTGCGCTGGTAGCTGTGTGACCCAGTGGTGGCCTGACACGGTGAGGTGCGCTGGCAGCTATGTGGTGTGATGCAGTGGTGGCCTGGCACGGTGAGGTGCATTGGCAGCTGGGTGACGCAGTCGTGGCCTGGCACAGTGAGGTGCGCTGGCAGCTATGTGGTGTGGCGCGGTGGTGGCCTGGGACGGTGAGGTGCTCTGGTAGCTGTGTAGTGTGACGCAGTGGTGGACTGGCACGGTGAGGTGCGTTGGCAGCTGTGTGGTGTGACGCAGTGGTGGCCTTGAACGGTGAGGTGCGCTGGCAGCTGTGTGGTGTGTGACGCAGTGGTGGCCTTGCACGGTGAGGTGCGCTGGCAGCTATGTGATGTGACGCATTGGTGGCCTGGCACGGTGAGGTGTGCTGGCAGCTGTGTGATGCAGGTTGAGGTGCGCTGGTAGCTGGGTGAAGCAGTGGTGGCCGGGTACAGTGAGTTCCACTGGCAACTGTGTGGTGTGACGCAGTGTTGCCTGGCACGATGAGGTGCGCTTTGAACTGTGTGACGCAGTGGTGGCTGGGCACGGTGAGGAGCGCTTGGAACTGTATGACGCAGTGGTGGCTTGGCACGGTGAGGTGCGCTGGGAACTGTGTGACGCTGTGGTGTCCGGGCACGGTGATGTGCGCTGGCAGGTGTGTGATGCAGTGGTGGCCTGGTACGGTGAGGTGTGCTGGCAGCTGTGGGACGCAGTGGTGGCCTGGCACGGTGAGGTGCGCTTTCAGCTGTGTGACGCAGTGGTGGCCTGGCAAAGTGAGGTGCGCTGGCAGATGTGTGGTGTGACGAAGTGGTGGCCTGGCACGGTGAGGTGCGCTGGGTGTTGTGTGACGCAGTGGTGGCCTGGAGCCGTGAGGTGCGCTGGCAGCTGTGTGATGGAGTGGTGGCCTGGCACAGTGAAGTGCACAGGCAGCTGTGTGGTGTGATGAAGTTGTGGCCTGGCACGGTGAGGTGCATTGGCAGCTGCATGGTGTGACGCAGTGGTGGCCAGGCACGGTGAGGTGCGCTGGCAGCTGTGTGACGCAGTGGTGGGCTTGCATGGTCAGGTGTACTGGCAGGTGTGTGATGCAGGTTAAGGTGCGCTGGTAGCTTGGTGACGCAGTGGTGGCCGGGCACGGTGAGGTGTGCTGGCAGCTGTGTGACGCACTTGTGGCTGGGTACTGTGAGGTGTGCTGGCAGCTGTGTGACGCAGTGGTGGCCTGGCACTGTGAGGTGCGCTGGTAGCTGTATGACGCAGCAGTGGCCAAGCACGGTGAGGTGCACTGGCAGTTGTGTGACGCAGAGGTGGCCTGGCACTGTGAAGTGCGCTGGCAGCTGTGTGACGCAGCTGTGGCCAGGCACGGTGAGTTGCGCTGGCAGCTGTGTGACGCAGAGGTGGCCTGGTACAGTGAGGTGTGCTGGCAGCTGTGTGACGAAGTGGTGGCCGGGTACGGTGAGGTGCGTTGGCAGCTGTGTGATGCAGTTTGAGGTGCGCTGGTAGCTGGGTGACGCAGTGGTGGCCGGGCACGGTGAGGTGCGCTGGGAACTGTGTGACGCGGGGGTGGCCGGGCACGGTGAGGTGCGTTAGGAGGTGTGTGACGCAGTGGTGGCCTGGTACGGTGAGGTGTGCTGGCAGCTGTGTGGTGTGACGCAGTGGTGTAGCACACCTCAGCGTGCCAGGCCACCACTGCTGACAAGTTCATCAGTGAAAAGACCACTGGCATTTTTCCTTCCACCTACATTCTCAGAGAAGAATCGAATTTAATATTAGCATAATTTATTACAGTGCTAAGTTTAATATTATTTATTACTAATAGTTTATGCTAACAACTAACTTTCTTAACGCGAGAAGTACTACTGTAAGTACCTACTGTACTTAAGTACTACCATAAGAAGTACTGCTGTAAGCAAAAAAAAGGAGGCGTGGTGAAAAAGCCCTACACATACATTATCAGTATCAACAGACATTGTATCAGTATCAGTTCTTGCTCTGTGCTGGGTTTAGCAGTTTTCCAAACAGTCTTTCAGCGAATGCCATACCATGTCTATTGGATTTAAATCTGGAGATTCGGCTAGAATTTTCACCCAGTTCACTCGTTCTTCTATAAGCCTCGCCCTTGCTGCTGTGTGTTTCGGATCGTTGTCTTGAAAGAGACGGTGCCTTGATCCAATGTGCTCCCTAATATATGGGGCGGCATGCTGTGTGACCCTCGAAGAATTCACGATCCATAATTCCTTCGAAATAAAAATATTTTTCAAGCAACGTAATGCAAGATGCTTTCTAACGTTGGGCAATGTGTTTTTTCTCAAAATTTTGTTTCTAGAGACTAGATAAGTAATTCAAGTGTTTATGATATGTCGCTGTTGTGAATGTCTGTGGAGTGTATCTTATTAGCCTGTCCTGACTGGTGGAGCTCATCCAGCTGTGTCTGGATATCTTGGTCAAATATTCGGGTAGTGTGTATGGTCTGTTTAGGGTTCTGTAGCATTCCACACGGCTGGGCAGCTTGTTCCCCCCTCCCGCCCCTCTCTGTGTACAGTAGAGCCTCCTGTCCTGGCTGGTAGAGCTCATCCAGCTGTGTCTGGCTAATATTAAAGCCATTACTTTAATATTGTTTTCTGTATGTTTATCAATAGTGGGTACTGGCCTAATTCGGTCCTGCACCCGTTGTTAGGTTTTTTTTAGGTGTTGTTAGGGCTTCTACCAAATATGAACACGTGGGTGAAAATGTATACAATTCTAATATTTCCTTTTTTCCCATTGAAAGTACAGTATAAAATATGTGGTGTGAGAAAGAGGTCCTCATTTAAGTGCATGAAACTCAGGCACTGGCGCAACAAACTGAACAAAGTTCAAGGGGGTATACGCTTTCTGTAGACACTTTATTTCCTCTTTTTCCATACTTTAAGAAATGATTTGGGAAACCTGTGGGACACTGGAGGTCATTATACATGAGCCTCTTTATGCACCTTTTAAGCCATTGAAACCTAGTTGCCTTGTTACAAGGTCTAATATTACAGTAGGTGTGATTTCTGTCTCCTAATTTCTGAGAATGATCAAATTGGGGAATAAGTTGTAGGGAATACCACTCTTGCACTTCTAAGAAAAGACTATCTCAAATGAAACTCGCTATAGAAAGACATCTTGTTGAAAAACTCTTTATTTTTTGTAATTTCTAAAGAAGAAACATTCACCAAGTACTTCACAAATGTTTTGTTTGTGACTTTCTCTGTTGTTCCCTTTCACACTCAACTGAACTATGTGTTATGTCTTGTAAACGTAATCACACATTTCACTTAGGTGTGTGGGTTAACACAAACCCATATTGTATGAAACATTCAGTTTTATATTCAAGTTTTTTCTAACAATTGCATCCATGCTAGGACTACAGTAAACAACACTTTTTACTAAAGTAAATGAAATTGTTCATTAAACAAGACACATTGTTTTAAATGTATGCAATATGACGACACTAAAAACAACACTGAAACTTTTCATTGAAATACTGTTCGAGATTGTGCATATCCAATGGATTTCTCCTGGTGCTTTTTTTCATCAGTCTTTTCGTATTCTTGTTCTCTACTCAGGTGTCTCCTATTCCTTTGGTGATGTCTGCTGTACACACATGGTATCATACACTTGAGCAAAGTGTGATACCACCGTTTGTTCTTCTCCTAAAATAAAGATGAACATTGACAAAAGTCAGAAGCACTCTTTTCTTTGACAGACGAACAAAACAATGCAAGAATAACCATACTCTCTGTTCCTTACTCATTTCTACCTACCTGTTTGACCACTTTGTCTCCTTCAGTCAGGACAGGGTCCTGGGGCTGACTCTGAGCAATCTGAGAAGAGCTCTCTGTGATCTTCTCCCCTACATTGGCTACATTGTGCTCTGTTTGAAATCCAGGGATCGCCTCCGGTAAGTTCCTCGGTCCTTTTTGGGACTTGAAAGGGTAGAATCATTTTGTGACTACATTTCATTGTCATGCACTGATATGTTGTGGTTTGTGTTTGATAACTGTAGGCGTTCAAGTACTTTCTTTTTATTCTAGATTGGCAGTGTTTGAGATGGTAGGAACTTGTCATATTCTCAACTTATTTTCTTTGAGACTCTGAATGCTCTGTAAACATACTATTTTAGCAATTCTTAGAAATCTGAAAGCAGTGTTACCTGTATAATTTTTTGTCTTGGTACTAGTATTGCAGCTCCAACATCAGCACTTAAATAATGGTTTGTGATGTTACTTGTCCTTGGAGTTAGTATACTCCTGAGAAGTCAAGAGAAATCTTACGTAAGCATTAATTATGTTTCACTTTTGAAAGCAAAGTACGTGTCAAGTACTTTGAAGGCATTTGTTGATACTTTTAAGCACTTTCATTGATGACGATGATGATGATGATGATGATGATGATGATGATTATTATTATTATTATTATTATTATTATTCAATTAGTTATTACAAGTCCAACATTCTCTACATTATCTCACTCCATATTCAGAATGTGGGAATACAGTTGTTTTAAGGAAATGGCACTGAATAAATAGTAGCTGCACTCTACAAAGATGAATTTGCTAATTATTCAGTTAGGGACACAGCTTATGCTTCAATAGTCTTAGATAATTTAATGATGATTATTATACTTTATAACTAGAAGAAGACCCATATCCTGTTTATTGCCCCTTTTTCAGTCATGTCGATTGACTTATACCTGAAGTGGTTAACTGTAAAATAATTTACAAACAACTGAATTGAAATGCAAAAAAGTTAAGAGAAAGGCTCAAACTATGTTTACCTGGGGTTTAAAAAATTAAAACTAACTAAAACTGTAGTGATAAACAATCATGCTGCCAATTTACAGAGAAATATCATGTTTTTTGAATAACGCATTATTTGTTATATAGGAACCCAGTATAAGGGAATCCCTTGCAATCCTGCCTGCAGAGATAAAGGTTAGCAATTTTTTCTCTTTAGCTCTGTCATTCCAAGAAATATAATGAACATAAATATATTTTGCCAATCTTTTCATAGTAATCCAAACAACTCTGCATGTATCTGACATTTGTAATATGTATCTACCGCAGTATAACTTTTCTGGCAAGGTGATTGGTATTGTACCTTGAAAGAAAACTGATTGGAAATGTCATGTACTCTATGGTTTCCATTGATGTCAAGTGGCAAATGTTGACTGGTTATGTTATGTGAATCTTAAGAAATTGTCATTTTTCAATCGTGTATATGTTTCTCAGAATTTGAGACAGAAAGGTCAGTCTCTGCAATCCAAGCTGAGGGCATTTCTTGGAATGGAAAGGTAAGAGCAACATGTTCTTTGATATTCTCTTAAGACTCTTTGCCAGATTTAACGATGAAAAATGTAAATAATAATAACAAACATTATTTTATATAGTGCCTTGAAAGGTGGCTTCTTTACAGAATGACAAAACCAACAACAATAAATAATACACAAGATATGCATGATGACAATACTCAGTTAGAGGAGACAGTAGATGGTCATTGTCAGTGTATACTGAAGGTAGTTTTCCAATTTTTTGGAACAGGGGTAAAAGAGGCCACCTCTACTAGAATCTTTGTCCTAACCAAAAGTGTAACAAAGTATAATAATAATAATAATAATAATAATAATAATAATAATAATAATAATAATAATAATAATAATAACAAACTTTATTTATAGAGCACCTTTCATACAAATAGTGCTTTGGTGCTTTACAAACCAAGCGTAAAAATAAAATATTAAAATTAAGAGATATACTTTCAGTTGCAAAGGAAAATACAGCAATACAGTAAAGCAACATAAATGTCAATTAAATAAATAAATAAAAAATAGGAAAGTCGTAATAAAATAAGAACAATTAAAGAGAACTAAAAAAAAAAACATAAATAGAAAGAACAAAGAACCACTGTAACTAAAAGCAAAATTTTCAAATGTTTTTTTAAAACAATGTACCGAGCTTGACTGCCTAATAAAAAGTGGTAGTGAGTTTCATAATTTAGAAGCATAAAAACAAAAAGCAGCCTCTCCACTCTTTCTGCATTTCACATGTGGTATTTGCAGTAGGCCAGTATGTGCAGATCTCAGGTCACGTATAGGAACATATGAAGACAGACATCCAGTAAGGTACAGACGTGCTAGGTCGTTTAAAGCTTTAAAACAAGTAAAAGAACTTTCAAATTTATCCTAGATAATACAGGTGACCAGTGAAGTTTTTTCAAAACAGGAATGATATTCTCTTTCTTGTATTTGTTAGGATCTGTGCTACTGCATTTCGAACAAGTAGTAAGGGATTTATTGTTTTCTTGGGAAGCCCACAAAACAGAGCATTACAATCATATCCACATCAATGTGAGCAATGGAGAAATCAAATTAACGTGTCTAAATATCATCTAGTTCTATCCCAGGGAAGAGGGCTGTTGCCTACACAGACGACAAGACACAAAACGCTCAACTGTGCAAAACATGCACAAGGACATCAGTCAGGAGGAACAAGGTAAAGTGTTTTTACTTCTTCACCATGGTCATGTAGTTTCACTCCACGCACTGTCATATGAAATAACTATGGAAACGACCTCCCCAACATTTTGGATTGTTGCATTTTGCTTCAATGAATTTTAACCTTTTCTTTTAGACATTTAGTGGAAGAACGCATTCACCCTTGGTAGAGATCAGTTGTTCTTTGAGATGTCAAGGTGAGAATTAACCACTTCAGGTATAAGACAATCCACATGACTGAAAAAGGGGCAATAAACAGGATATGGGCCTCTTCTAGTTATAAAGTATAATAATCATCATTAAATGATCTAAGACTACTGAAGTATAAGCTGTGTCCCTGACTGAATAATTAGCAAATTCATCTTTTTTAGAGTATATCTACTGTATGGTATATTCAGTGGCATTTCCTTAAAACAACAGTATTCCCACATTCTGAATATGGAGTGAGATAATGTAGAGAATGTTGGACTTGTAATAACTAATTGAATAATAATAATAATAATAATAATAATAATAATAATAATAATAATAATAATAATAATAATAATAATAATAATAATCTAAAAGCAATCTTCTAATTGCTAAAATAGTATGTTTACAGAGCATTTAGAGTCTCATAGAGAAAATAAGTTGAGAATATGACAAGTTCCTACCATCTCAAACACTGCCAATCTAGAATAAAAAGAAAGTACTTGAACGCCTACAGTAATCAAACACAAACCACAACATATCAGTGCATGACAATGAAATGTAGTCACAAAATGATTCTACCCTTTCAAGTCTCAAAAAGGACCGAGGAACTTACCGGAGGCGATCCCTGGATTTCAAACAGAACACAATGTAGCCAATGTAGGAGAGTAGATCACAGAGAGCTCTTCTCAGATTGCTCAGAGTCAGCCCCAGGACCCTGTCCTGACTGAAGGAGACAAAGTGGTCAAACAGGTAGGTAGAAATGAGTAAGGAACAGAGAGTATGGTTATTCTTGCATTGTTTTGTTCGTCTGTCAAAGAAAAGAGTGCTTCTGACTTTTGTCAATGTTCATCTTTATTTTAGGAGAAGAACAAACGGTGGTATCACACTTTGCTCAAGTGTATGATACCATGTGTGTACAGCAGACATCACCAAAGGAACAGGAGACACCTGAGTAGAGAACAAGAATATGAAAAGACTGATGAAAAAAGCACCAGGAGAAATCCATTAAATATGCACAATCTCGTACAGTATTTCAATGAATAGTTTCAGTGTTGTTTTTAGTGTCGTCGTATTGCATACATTTAAAACAATGTGTCTTGTTTAATGAACAATTTCATTTACTTTAGTAAAAAGTGTTGTTTACTGTAGTCCTAGCATGGATGCAATTGTTAGAAAAAACCTGAATGTAAAACTGAATGTAAAAGTTTCATTTGAGATAGTCTTTTCTTAGAAGTGCAAGAGTGGTATTCCCTACAACTTATTCCCCAATTTGATCATTCTCAGAAATTAGGAGAAGGAAACCACACCTACTATAATATTAGACCTTGTAACAAGGCAACTAGGTTTCAATGGCTTAAAAGGTGCATAAAGAGGCTCATGTATAATGACCTCCAGTGTCCCACAGGTTTCCAAAATCATTTCTTAAAGTATGGAAAAAGAGGAAATAAACTGTCTACAGAAAGCGTATACCACCTTGAACTTTGTTCAGTTTGTTGCGCCAGTGCCTGAGTTTCATGCACTTAAATGAGGACCTCTTTCTCACACCACATATGTTATACTTTCAATGGGAAAAAATGAAATATTAGAATTGTATACATTTTCACCCACGTGTTCATATTTGGTAGAAGCCCTAACAACACCTAAAAAACACCTAACAATGGGTGCAGGACCGAATTAGGCCAGTACCCACTATTGATAAACATACAGAAAACATTATTAAAGTACTGACTAATATTAGCCAGACACAGCTGGATGAGCTCTACCAGCCAGGACAGGAGGCTCTACTGTACACAGAGAGGGGCGGGAGGGGGGAACAAGCTGCCAAGCCATGTGTAATGCTACAGAACCCTAAACAGACAATACACACTACCCGAATATTTGACCAAGATATCCAGACACAGCTGGATGAGCTCCACCAGTCAGGACAGGCTAATAAGATACACTCCACAGACATTAATAACAGCGACATCTCATAAACACTTGAATTACTTATCTAGTCTCTCGAAACAAAATTTTGAGAAAAAACACATTGCCCAACGTTAGAAAGCATCTTGCATTACATTGCTTGAAAAATAATTTTATTTCGAAGGAATTATGGATCGTGAATTCTTCGAGGAAGTCGTGGTCACACAGCATGCCGCCCCATATATCAGGGAGCACATTGGATCAAGGCACCGTCTCTTTCAAGACAACGATCCGAAACACACAGCAGCAAGGGCGAGGCTTATAGAAGAACGAGTGAACTGGGTGAAAACTCTAGCCGAATCTCCAGATTTAAATCCAATAGACATGGTATGGCATTCGCTGAAAGACTGTTTGGAAAACTGCTAAACCCAGCACAAAGCAAGAACTGATACTGATACAATGTCTGTTGATACTGATAATGTATGTGTAGGGCTTTTTCACCACTCCTCCTTTTTTTTGCTTACAGCAGTACTTCTTATGGTAGTACTTAAGTACAGTAGGTACTTACAGTAGTACTTCTCGCGTTAAGAAAGTTAGGTGTTAGCATAAACTATTAGTAATAAATAATATTAAACTTAGCACTGTAATAAATTATGCTAATATTAAATTCGATTCTTCTCTGAGAATGTAGGTGGAAGGAAAAATGCCAGTGTTCTTTTCACTGATGAGCTTGTCAGCAGTGGTGGCCTGGCACGCTGAGGTGTGCCACACCACTGCGTCACACCACACAGCTGCCAGCACACCTCACCGTACCAGGCCACCACTGCGTCACACACCTCCTAACGCACCTCACCGTGCCCGGCCACCCCCGCGTCACACAGTTCCCAGCGCACCTCACCGTGCCCGGCCACCACTGCGTCACCCAGCTACCAGCGCACCTCAAACTGCATCACACAGCTGCCAACCCACCTCACCGTACCCGGCCACCACTTCGTCACACAGCTGCCAGCACACCTCACTGTACCAGGCCACCTCTGCGTCACACAGCTGCCAGCGCACCTCACCGTGCCTGGCCACCACTGCGTCACACCATGCAGCTGCCAATGCACCTCACCGTGCCAGGCCACAACTTCGTCACACCACACAGCTGCCAGTGCACCTCACTGTGCCAGGCCACCACTCCATCAAACAGCTGCCAGCGCACCTCACGGCTCCAGGCCACCACTGCGTCACACAACACCCAGCGCACCTCACCGTGCCAGGCCACCAATTCGTCACACCACACACCTGCCAGCGCACCTCACTTTGCCAGGCCACCACTGCGTCACACAGCTGAAAGCGCACCTCACCGTGCCAGGCCACCACTGCGTCCCACAGCTGCCAGCACACCTCACCGTACCAGGCCACCACTGCATCACACACCTGACAGCGCACCTCAACGTGCCAAGCCACCACTGCGTCACACAGTTCCAAGCGCACCTCACCGTGCCCAGCCACCACTGCGTCACACAGTTCAAAGCGCACCTCATCGTGCCAGGCAACACTGCGTCACACCACACAGTTGCCAGTGGAACTCACTGTACCCGGCCACCACTGCGTCACCCAGCTACCAGCGCACCTCAACCTGCATCACACAGCTGCCAGCGCACCTCACCGTGCAAGGCCACCACTGCGTCACACCACACAGCTGCCAGCGCACCTCACCGTTCAAGGCCACCACTGCGTCACACCACACAGCTGCCAACGCACCTCACCGTGCCAGTCCACCACTGCGTCACACTACACAGCTGCCAGCGCACCTCACCTTGCCCGGCCACCACTGTATCACATACTGCCAGCGCACCTCACCGTCCCAGGCCAACACCGCGCCACACCACACAGATGCCAGCGCACCTCACCGTGCCAGGCAACCACTACGTCACACCACACAGCTGCCAGTGCACCTCACCGTGCCAGACCACCACTGCGTCAGACCACATAGCTGCCAGTGCACCTCACCATGCCCGGACACCAGTGCATCACACAGCTGCCAGCGCACCTCACCGTGCCAGGCCACCACTGCGTCACACCACACAGCTTCCAGCGCACCTCACCGTGCCATGCCACCAACTGCGTCACACCACACAGCTGCCAGTGCAAATCACCGTGCCCGGCCACCACTGCATCACACAGCTGCCAGCGCACTTCACCGTGCCAGGCAACCACTGCATCACACCACACAGCTACCAGCGCACCTCACCATGCCAGGCCACTACTACGTCACACCGCGCAGCTGCCAGTGCACCTCACCGTGCCCGGCCACCACTTCGTCACACCACACAGCTGCCAGCGCAACTCACCGTGCCTGGCCACCACTGCATCACATAGCTGCCAGCGCACCTCACCGTGCCAGGCCACCACTGCGTCAGACAACATAGCTGCCAGTGCACCCCACCGTGCCCGGACACCAGTGCATCACACAGCTGCCAGCGTACCTCACCGTGCCAGGCTACCACTGCATCACAACACAGAGCTGCCATCTCACCTCACCGTGCCAGGCCAACACTGCGTCACACAGCTGCCAGAGCACTTCACCGTGCCAGGCCACCACTGCGTCACACCACACAGCTGCCAGTGCACCCCACCGTGCCCGGACACCAGTACATCACACAGCTGCCAGCGCACCTCACCGTGCCAGGCTACCACTGCATCACAACACAGAGCTGCCATCTCACCTCACCGTGCCAGGCCACCACTTCATCAGACCACACAGCTGCCAGTGCACCCCACCGTGCCCGGACACCAGTGCATCACACAGCTGCCAGCGCACCTCACCGTGCCAGGCTACCACTGCATCACAACACAGAGCTGCCATCTCACCTCACCGTGCCAGGCCACCACTGCGTCACACAGCTGCCAGAGCACCTCACTATGCCAGGCCACCACTGTCTCACCCAGCTGCCAACGTACCTCACCGTGCCAGGCCACCACTGCGTCACACATATTTCAGCACACCTCACCGTACCAGGCCACAACTGCGTCACACACCTGCCAGCTCACCTCACCATACAAGGCCACAGCTGCTTCACATAGCTGCCAGCCCACCTCATCATACCAGGCCACCACTGCGTCACACAGCTGCCACCGCACCTCACCGTGCCAGGCCACCACTGCGTCACACAGCTGCCAGGACACCTCACCGTGCCCGGCCACAGCTGCATCACACAGCTGCCAGTGCACCTCACCGTGCCAGGGAACCACTGCATCATACAGATGCCAGCGCACCTCACCGTGAGAGGCAACCACTACGTCACACCACACAGTTGCCAACGCACCTTACTGTGTCCTGCCACCACTGCGTCACACCACACAGCTACCAGTGCATCTCACCATTCAAGGCCACCACTGCGTCACAAAGCTGCCAGCGCAATTCACCGTGCCAGGCCACCACTGCATCACACCACACAGCTGCCAGCGCACCTCACCGTGCCTGGCCACCACTGCGTCAACCCACACACCTGCCAGCGCACCTCACCATGCCAGGCTACCACTGCGTCACACAGCTGCCAGCACACCTCACCGTACCAGGCCACCACTGCGTCAGACAGCTGCCAGCACACCTCACCGTGCCCGGCCACCACACCGTCAAACAGATGCCAGCGCACCTCACCGTGCCAGGCCACCACTGCGTCAACCCACACACCTGCCAGCGCACCTCACCATGCCAGGCTACCACTGCGTCACACAGCTGCCAGCACACCTCACCGTACCAGGCCACCACTGCGTCAGACAGCTGCCAGCACACCTCACCGTGCCCGGCCACCACACCGTCAAACAGATGCCAGCGCACTTCACCGTGCCAGGCAACCACTAAGTCACACCACACAGCTGCCAGTGCACCTCACCGTGCCAGACCACCACTGCGTCAGACCACATAGCTGCCAGCACACCTCACCATGCCCGGCCACAGCTGCATCACACAGCTGCCAGTGCACCTCACCGTGCCAGGGAACCACTGCATCATACAGATGCCAGCGCACCTCACCGTGAGAGGCAACCACTACGTCACACCACACAGTTGCCAACGCACCTTATTGTGTCCTGCCACCACTGCGTCACACCACACAGCTACCATTGCATCTCACCATTCAAGGCCACCAATGCGTCACACAGCTGCCAGCGCACTTCACCGTGCCAGGCCACCACTGCATCACACCACACAGCTACCAGCGCACCTCACCATGCCAGGCCACCACTGCGTCACAATGCGCAGCTGCCAGTGCACCTCACCGTGCCCGGCCACCACTTCGTCACACCACACAGCTGCCAGCGCAACTCACCGTGCCCGGCCACCACTGCATCACACAGCTGCCAGCGCACCTCACCGTGCCAGGCCACCACTGCGTCAGACCACATAGCTGCCAGTGCACCTCACCGTGCCCGGACACTAGTGCATCACACAGCTGCCAGCGCACCTCACCATGCCAAGCTACCACTGCGTCACACAGCTGCCAGCACACCTCACGGTACCAGGCCACCACTGCGTCAGACAGCTGCCAGAACACCTCACCGTGCCCGGCCACAGCTGCGTCACACAGCTGCCAGTGCACCTCACAGTGCCAGGCCACCACTGCATCACACAGCTGCCAGCACACCTCACCGTGACCGGCCACAGTTGCGTCACACAGCTGCCAGTGCACCTCACCGTGCCAGGCCACCACTGCATCATACAGATGCCAGCGCACCTCACCGTAGAAGGCAACCACTTCGTCACACCACACAGTTGCTAACGCACCTTACTGTGCCCTGCCACCACTGCGTCACACCACACAGCTACCAGCGTACCTCACCATGCAAGGCTACCACTGCGTCACACAACTGCCAGAGCACTTCACCGTGCCAGGCCACCACTGCATCACACCACACAGCTACCAGCGCACCTCACCATGCAAGGCCACCACTGCGTCACACAGCTGCCACCGCACCTCACCGTGCCAGGCCACCACTGCATCACACAGCTGCCAGGACACCTCACCGTGCCCGGCCACAGCTGCATCACACAGCTGCCAGTGCACCTCACCGTGCCAGGGAACCACTGCATCATACAGATGCCAGCGCACCTCACCGTGAGAGGCAACCACTACGTCACACCACACAGTTGCCAACGCACCTTACTGTGTCCTGCCACCACTGCGTCACACCACACAGCTAACAGTGCATCTCACCATTCAAGGCCACCACTGCGTCACAAAGCTGCCAGCGCAATTCACCGTGCCAGGCCACCACTGCATCACACCACACAGCTGCCAGCGCACCTCACCGTGCCTGGCCACCACTGCGTCAACCCACACACCTGCCAGCGCACCTCACCATGCCAGGCTACCACTGCGTCACACAGCTGCCAGCACACCTCACCGTACCAGGCCACCACTGCGTCAGACAGCTGCCAGCACACCTCACCGTGCCCGGCCACCACACCGTCAAACAGATGCCAGCGCACCTCACCGTGCCAGGCAACCACTACGTCACACCACGCAGCTGCCAGTGCACCTCACCGTGCCAGACCACCACTGCGTCAGACCACATAGCTGCCAGCACACCTCACCATGCCCGGCCACAGCTGCATCACACAGCTGCCAGTGCACCTCACCGTGCCAGGGAACCACTGCATCATACAGATGCCAGCGCACCTCACCGTGAGAGGCAACCACTACGTCACACCACACAGTTGCCAACGCACCTTATTGTGTCCTGCCACCACTGCGTCACACCACACAGCTACCATTGCATCTCACCATTCAAGGCCACCAATGCGTCACACAGCTGCCAGCGCACTTCACCGTGCCAGGCCACCACTGCATCACACCACACAGCTACCAGCGCACCTCACCATGCCAGGCCACCACTGCATCACAATGCGCAGCTGCCAGTGCACCTCACCGTGCCCGGCCACCACTTCGTCACACCACACAGCTGCCAGCGCAACTCACCGTGCCCGGCCACCACTGCATCACACAGCTGCCAGCGCACCTCACCGTGCCAGGCCACCACTGCGTCAGACCACATAGCTGCCAGTGCACCTCACCGTGCCCGGACAATAGTGCATCACACAGCTGCCAGCGCACCTCACCATGCCAAGCTACCACTGCGTCACACAGCTGCCAGCACACCTCACGGTACCAGGCCACCACTGCGTCAGACAGCTGCCAGAACACCTCACCGTGCCCGGCCACAGCTGCGTCACACAGCTGCCAGCGCACCTCACCGTGCCCGGCTACTGCTGCGTCACACAGCTGCCAGTGCACCTCACAGTGCCAGGCCACCACTGCATCACACAGCTGCCAGCACACCTCACCGTGACCGGCCACAGTTGCGTCACACAGCTGCCAGTGCACCTCACCGTGCCAGGCCACCACTGCATCATACAGATGCCAGCGCACCTCACCGTGCCAGGCCACCACTGCGTCAACCCACACTCCTGCCAGCGCACCTCACCATGCCAGGCTACCACTGCGTCACACAGCTGCCAGCACACCTCACCGTACCAGGCCACCACTGCGTCAGACAGCTGCCAGCACACCTCACCGTGCCCGGCCACCACTGCGTCAAACAGATGCCAGCGCACCTCACCGTGCCAGCCAACCACTGCGTCACACCACACAGCTTCCAGCGCACCTCACCGTGCCATCCCACCAACTGCGTCACACCACACAGCTGCCAACGTACCTTACCGTGCCAGGCCACCACTGCGTCACACATATTTCAGCGCACCTCACCGTACCAGGCCACCACTGCGTCACACAGCTGCCAGCTCACCTCACCATGCAAGGCCACAGCTGCTTCACATAGCTGCCAGCACACCTCATCATACCAGGCCACCACTGCGTCACACAGCTGCCACCGCACCTCACCGTGCCAGGCCACCACTGCGTCACACAGCTGCCAGCACACCTCACCGTGCCCGGCCACAGCTGCATCACACAGCTGCCAGTGCACCTCACAGTGCCAGGGAACCACTGCATCATACAGATGCCAGCGCACCTCACCGTGAGAGGCAACCACTACGTCACACCACACAGTTGCCAACGCACCTTACTGTGTCCTGCCGCCACTACGTCACACCACACAGCTACCAGTGCATCTCACCATTCAAGGCCACCACTGCGTCACACAGCTGCCAGCGCACTTCACCGTGCCAGGCCACCACTGCATCACACCACACAGCTACCAGCGCACCTCACCATGCCAGGCCACCACTGCGTCACAATGCGCAGCTGCCAGTGCACCTCACCGTGCCCGGCCACCACTTCGTCACACCACACAGCTGACAGCGCAACTCACCGTGCCCGGCCACCACTGCATCACACAGCTGCCAGCGCACCTCACCGTGCCAGGCCACCACTGCGTCAGACCACATAGCTGCCAGTGCACCTCACCGTGCCCGGACACTAGTGCATCACACAGCTGCCAGCACACCTCACCGTGCCAGGCCACCATTGCGCCACACCAAGCAGCTGCCAGTGCACCTCACCGTGCCTGGCCACCACTTCATCAGACCACACAGCTGCCAGTGCACCCCACCGTGCCCGGACACCATAGCATCACACAGCTGCCAGCGCACCTCACTGTGCCAGGCTACCACTGCATCACAACACAGAGCTGCCATCTCACCTCACCGTGCCAGGCCACCACTGCGTCACACAGCTGCCAGAGCACTTCACCGTGCCAGGCCACCACTGCGTCACACCACACAGCTACCAGCGCACCTCACCATGCAAGGCCACCACTGCATCACACAGCTGCCAGCGCACTTCACCGTTCCAGGCCACCACTGCGTCAAACCACACAGCTGCCAGCGCACCTCACCATGCCAGGCCACCACTGCGTCAACCCACATACCTGCCAGCGCACCTCACCATGCCAAGCTACCACTGCGTCACACAGCTGCCAGCACACCTCACCGTACCAGGCCACCACTGCGTCAGACAGCTGCCAGCACACCTCACCGTGCCAGGCCACCACTGCATCATACAGATGCCAGCGCACCTCACTGTGCCAGACAACCACTACGTCACACCACACAGTTGCTAACGCACCTTACTGTGCCCTGCCACCACTGCGTCACACCACACAGCTACCAGCGTACCTCACCATGCAAGGCTACCACTGCGTCACACAACTGCCAGAGCACTTCACCGTGCCAGGCCACCACTGCATCACACCACACAGCTACCAGCGCACCTCACCATGCAAGGCCACCACTGTGTCACACAGCTGCCAGCGCACTTCACCGTGCCAGGCCACCACTGCGTCAAACCACACAACTGCCAGCGCACCTCACCATGCCAGGCCACCACTGCATCACACAGCTGCCAGCGCACCTCACCGTGCCAGGCCACCACTGCGTCACACCACACAGCTACCAGCGCACCTCACCATGCAAGGCCACCACTGCATCACAGAGCTGCCAGCGCACTTCACCGTGCCAGGCCACCACTGCGTCTACCCACACACCTGCCAGCGCACCTCACCATGCCAGGCTACCACTGCGTCACACAGCTGCCAGCACACCTCACCGTACCAGGCCACCACTGCGTCAGACAGCTGCCAGCACACCTCACCGTGCCCGGCCACAGCTGCGTCACACAGCTGCCAGCGCACCTCACCGTGCCCGGCTACTGCTGCGTCACACAGCTGCCAGTGCACCTCACAGTGCCAGGCCACCACTGCATCACACAGCTGCCAGCACACCTCACCGTGCTGGCCACAGTTGCGTCACACAGCTGCCAGTGCACCTCACCGTGCCAGGCCACCACTGCATCATACAGATGCCAGCGCACCTCACCGTGCCATGCAACCACTACGTCACACCACACAGTTGCTAACGCACCTTACTGTGCCCTGCCACCACTGCATCACACCACACAGCTACCAGCGTACCTCACCATGCAAGGCTACCACTGCGTCACACAACTGCCAGAGCACTTTACCGTGCCAGGCCACCACTGCATCACACCACACAGCTACCAGCGCACCTCACCATGCAAGGCCACCACTGCGTCACACAGCTGCCAGCGCACTTCACCGTGCCAGGCCACCACTGCGTCAAACCACACAACTGCCAGCGCACCTCACAATGCCAGGCCACCACTGCGTCACACAGCTGCCAGCGCACCTCACCGTGCCAGGCCACCACTGCGTCACACAGCTGCCAGCGCACCTCACCGAGCCAGGCCACCACTGCATCATACAGCTGCCAGCGCACCTCACCGTGCCAGGCCACCACTGCATCACACCACACAGCTGCCAGCGCACCTCACCATGCCAGGCCACCACTGCGTCAAACCACACAGCTGCCAGCGCACCTCACCATGCAAGGCCACCACTGCATCATACAGCTGCCAGCGCACCTCACCGTGCCAGGCCACCACTGCGTCACACCACACAGCTGCCAGCGCACCTCACCGTGCCAGGCCACCACTGCGTCACACAGCTGCAAGCGCACCTCACCGTGCCAGGCCACCACTCTGTCACACCACGCAGCTGCCAGTGCACCTCACAGTGCCCGGCCAGCACTGCATCAAACCACACAGCTGCCATAGCTTTAGCAAGTTAAAGCTATCCCATTGAGGAGCCGGGTGCAATAATTGTTTTGTTCCTTGATTTTCTGATCTGCAAGGCCATTTGGCTGCAGCGAATGCAAATTCTGTCTGGCATTGCGAGATTGTGAAAAAATAAAAGTATTTAAATCATAAGATACAATCTACAGACATTCGCAACATATACATATCTTAAAACATTTACATATATTGTTAAATTATTACTTTAAATATATACTTTAAGTTTCTGAAACAGCCAGTTAATAAATTTGTTGCAATTTTGTTCTTGTTTGGAGGTGGGGATATTCTGACAACAATTGATTTAAAGACAATCTGTCAAAGTGCAATGAAATTCAATATTACGCTGGGTAAACGTTCCGAAGTCAAATTCTTCCGTGATGGGGGTACCTTTAAAGGTCTAAGCCGGAAACCATCATTATGTCTCATTTTTTATTCTCTCTTCCAAACGAGAACAAAATTGCAACAATTTTATTAGCGGGCTGTTTCAGTAACTCAAAGTATTTATTTAAGGTAATAATTTAACAATAAATCCCGCAGCCGGCAGAAGAATCCTACTCCGTTGGGCTGCTGAGCAAGGCCCTTAACCCCAACTGCTCCAGGGGCGCTGTACAATGGCTGACCCTGTACTCTGACCCCAGGCTCTCTCCCTATCTCTTTCGTCTGTGTGTCTGTGTGTCTCATGGAGAGCAAGCTGGGGTATGCGAAAAGATAATTACTAATGCAAGAAATTGTAAAGGGTTAATAAAGTAATGTTGTTGTAAATGTTTTCTGATATGTCGCTGTTGTGAATGTCTGTAGAGTGTATCTTATTTTTAGTTTTGGTTTTAGTTTTGTAGCCAAAGGCTTCATTATCATTACATTATCATTCTCACAAGGAAGATTAATAAACATAGACATAAATATAATCTCATGGCTAAATAGTCAAGTTTAGCCAAAAGAGAAAACATCAACTTTATTTAAACTCCAACGAAAGTATTGCTGGTTTTTAATTACCGTACTTTTATGGAACATGACTTTGCCAAAATGTATTTAAAAATAAAAACGATTACGATTGGCACGCCTGTAGCTTTTTCGCACACCTGTAGCCTGTAGCTGAATAGGCAGTGAAAACATTTGTCTGTCTTTCTGTGTGGGGAAGGGGAACTGTCTTTGATTGGAAAGCACGAGTATTCTACTCTGAGAATGCCCGTTGTCTTTTCACTGATACACTTGTGTTAACAGAAACCAAAGTATGCTTAAGTATGCTTAAGAGTTGTCAGCCCGTTTTATATTTATTTTTTGGCACAGGTCAGGTCTGTTTTTTTTCTGGAAAACCATAATTCTGGTCTTGTCCAGATTGACTGTCAGCACCCAGGTCTGACAGTGCTGCTCCAGCAGTGCCGAGTTCTGCTGCTGCCCCTGTTCTGTGGGCGACAGCAGGAGCAGGTCATCTGCATAGAGCAGGAACTTGATTTCTGTTAGATTAAAAAAAAAAACACAATGCCCGATGTTAGAAAGCATCTTGCATTACATTGCTTGAAAAATAATTTTATTTCGAAAGACTGGATAAGTAATTCAAGTGTTTTTTAACTTCCTGAAAAACAAGCCAAGCTATGAGTCATCTTTATAAGGCAGGTTAAGAGAAGAAATCCTGTTTTTGGATGTTGATGTTGATGATGTGATTGGAAAACAGCAAGTGACATAAAAAATATGTCTTTTTCACATTATCTGGCGAGCCTTGTTTTGTCAAAGAACCAGAGATCATCTCATTTTCAAAGGACAGCACAGACTTTCAAAAGGCCGCAAAGATACTAGCAAGGGTTAATTGCACTATGAACCGCACAAAGAAATGTAAAATAGGCTTCTTTAGGTGTGAGAGCAGGATTGGATCGCAGCAGGCATACACAGCAAATAACAGGAAAACAAAGAGCAGGGCAGGTGAGACGAGTATCCAAACAGTGAGTGATCAGAAAAAGGAAACAATTGTCATGCCCGGCTTTTCGACGCTATTTTTTTTAACTTGCTAATGCATCAGAAACATTTCCTGACGTATTGTGCTTTTAAATACTGAATACAGGTACAGACTTCAAGCTGCACCACTGTATCGCTTTGGTAAGGAGACGGACTATGGCCAAAATCACTGTTGATCTCTTTTGTTTTCCAAGTCCTATTGTGCGAGCCATCGACAGACTGACAGATGAAAATGATGAGCTACTGGCGATGCAAGTTCAAAGACGGCTATGGGCTGACCTCGGTGCGAGCGTGAGTCCGACATCGATAAGAAGAGTGCGCAGAAGGCTTAGATGGAGATATAAAAAAACTAACACATGCCCCATGATAAGGGTAAAAAACAAAGAGGAAAGACTCAAACAAGTGCTCCAATGGATTGAACAGGGAGAGGCATTTCATGATGTACTTCTCACCGATGAAACAACAGTGGCTCTGGAACAGTTTTCAACCATGTCATTTTGTAAAAAGGGGAGATATGTGGACAAGCCAAGGCCCAACATCCACTGAAGGTTCACGTCTGGGCAGGTATATCTAGAAGAGGCCCGGGACCACTTCTTATTTTCGAAGGAATTATGGATCGTGAATTCTTAGAGGAAGTCGTGGTCAAACAGCATGCCGCCCCGTATATCAGGGAGCACTTTGGATCAAGGCACCGTCTCTTTCAAGATAACGATCCGAAACACACAGCAGCAAGGGCGAGGCTTATACTGTAGCAGAAGGAGTGAACTGGGTGAAAACTCCAGCCGAATCCCCAGATTTAAATCCAATAGAGATGGTATGGCATTCGCTGAAAGACTATGTGCGGAAAACTGCTAAACCCAGCACAAAGCAAGAACTTATCACTGCGATCTACAAGTTTTGGGAGGAAGAACTGACCGAACAAAAATGCAACAATTTTATCAACAGGCTGTTTTGTGTTCTTCCTAGGATTGTTGAGCGGGGTGGGGGGCATTCGGGAATGTGAGTTATGCAAGTCAGATTAAGAATGAATAAAAGCATTTTATTAAAAATGCGTTTGAGTTTGTCTGGGTGCTGACAAAGTAAAAAACAATTACTTTTTGACAATGAAAAGAGAGAGAGAGGGAGAGAGAGATAGAGAGGGTGAGCAGCGAGCAAGAGAGAGAGAGAGAAACACACAGGGGTGCAGAACCAGGGAACTATTTACATGGTACAGTCTGGGGAGATCGCCCGTTTCACTGTGGGACAGCTTTAAAGGCGCTATATAAAGGCGTGTATGGCAGGTCTTCGTCTTGGTCTTGGTCTTGGCAGCCAGGTCTGCCCATTTATTGTAATCGTGGTCTGTGAGGATACCAGGAAGACAATAGCATATGTTGTTTCTATTCAAAACGTGTATTTTAAAAGTTTAATTAAGAAGTAAAAACCTTACAGCCTACACAGATTTCTAAGCTGATCAGGAGGAAGAAAAATCACCCGTGTTTCGCGCATAAAAAGTGGTTATTAACAATCGAAACCTGTTTTATTTATTTTATTTTTATTTAGATTAGGAGTTCCTGTCAATGAAAAAAAGAATGTGGACCAGGGCAATACTTTGAGTTTACAGCTTGTCCAAGGTCATTCATTAGAACATGTGGTATTATGCGGTACTATGCGAGAATACACGGTATTAATATGGTAACTTGTGTTACACCGCGAGAAGCGCACCGCAAAATAATGTGATATCGCCCGCTTGTTTTGAATGGCTGCATCTGTATATCCCTGCTAATGATGATGACCATGGTCACCTCACCCTCGCAATACACCAGCTGAAAGAACTTAAGAACAGGGTAAATCAAGAACAGGGCATTGGCAATGAGTTCCCCTTCTTTTCATGGTTAAAATCATTTTTTGGGTCATGGGGACTGTTTTTCTTAAAGCTATTCATGCCTGTTGTAGTGTTTTTGCTGATGTGCTGTTGTCTGACTAGGGTGACCCCTATGAGGACTCTGTGGTATGAACACATTTAAGGATAAAAAAGAGGGAATGTAATGAAAAGTTACTGAGAAAAAGTGTTTTATTCTATGTTGTTTGCGGACAGAGCTGTGCTGCAGAAGCAGCTGGATAATTAGAACAAAGTGTGATAGCACCCAACTTGTCAAGGGCATGGGATATTTTAATACTGTTTATCTCGGCTGCTTGAAGAAGGGAGTATGAGAAACCATTTGAATAACTGCTCTTCTTTGCTTAAAGCAAAAACCTATAAGGAATGGAAAATGACTGCTTTGTCTGTCCTTGAAGTGTTGCATCAGCTTAAAAAAGATATAAAACAAGGGCTTACCCTGCTTGCTTTTGAATCAGCTTTCACTTCTCTGCGCAGACGGGTGATGGCTTTTTCCCATATTGCAATATGAATAAAGACCTTACTGAGTGAATGAGAATACCTCTCCTGGCTAAATCCCTTACAACTTGTTCAAAATGCAGTAGCACAGATCCTAACAAATACAAGAAAGTGAATATTACTCCTGTTTTGAAAAACCTTCACTGGTCACCTTTATTAACGAGGATAAATTTGAAAGTTCTTTTACTTGTTTTTAAAGCTCTAAACGGCCTAGTGCCTATGTACCTTACTGAATGTCTGTCTTCATATGTTCCTATACGTGACCTGAGATCAGAAAATACTGGCCTACTGCAAATACCACATGTGAAATACAGAAAGAGTGGAGAGGCTGCTTTTTGTTTTTATGCTTCTAAATTATGAAACTCACTACCACTTTTTACTAGGCAGTCAAGCTCAGTACATTGTTTTTAAAAACATTTGAAAATATATATTTTTTAAATTTAGCTTTTAGTTAAAGTGGTTCTTTGTTCTTTCTATTTATGTTTCTTTTTGTAGCCTCTTACTTCCAGTGACACATTTATCCAATGTCCGCCTGGAATTTCCTCCCCTTAAACAATTTGTAATATCGCTGCAGCAGAACATAGCAGGAGCCTGATTCAGGTCTTAAATTGAAGCTAACCCCCTTGGCTTTGAGTGTGAACAGTCAAATGTCTTATATTTCTTAATGTGTCTACTCAGCAGACAAACATATGAACCCCCCCACCCCAAAAAAAAGCAGGCGAAAATGTTTTTTGGTCTTCAGAGGTCAGATTTTTCAACTATATGCATGTCATAGGCCTGGGAATGATTTGAAAACCTTGTTCTAGGTGACTACTAGCTTGGATAAAATCTGGGATAAATTTATCAATTAGAAAAAAATTATACATCATGTCTTGTGAAGACTGGACCTGGAATGAAATTTCACGCCTAAAATAAAAAAACATGAAAATATTGAAAATAATAAGAATAAAAACCATTGCAATTGCTATAAAAACCTTTAGACACTGCTAGAGAGCCTTTATCTGTTGTTATGCAATGAAAAAAAATCTCAGAGTTGCCTTCTGGTGTGAAAAAAAGGAGCACTGATAAGAAACTGATCAAAAAACTGATTGATTACCCCTTCTGAGTCAATGATTGACAGCTTAATAGCCTGAGGCTTCTAGAGGAAGTCTTACCCCCTAAGGTCTCTGAATGGCTGAAAATACAATGAATGATGGTGCTTTTTACCAATCAGATCGCCTTGTTTCTGGCGGTTTTGATTCTGACATTTAGTACAAAGTCAATGACGTTTAATAGCCTCCAGGTCTGGGTTACTGTGGATATACAGTATGTTATGCTTCAGAATAAGGTAAAAACATGCGATATATATTTTTTTTGCTGGTTTTGATTGCGTTATCAATGCATATTGGAACATTGGAAGTGCATCATCAGATAAAAAGTGACTTTGTGATCGATTGTCTTGGGTTTTTTTAAAGCTCCGGTTGTCCTTTTTCGATTGATAACATGGTTTTGTTGGTAAAAAACGATGAAAAATGCCGAAGGAATCAAAGGTAGATCTTGATTTCCACCGCGGCCATGCGTGACCACGCTGAGGAGAGCACACGTGTGGTGTGGACCTTCTCATGCAATTTCCAAACGTGGTTTTGTGAAAAACAATTTTGACACTTTTTGATTAATAAAAGGTTTTCTGTAAAGGTTTTGTATTTTTGGTGATATAAAATAATGAAGTGAGATGGTACTTTTGCGGCAGGTTTTTCCAGAAAAGGGGAGACCGGCGTGGTCGTCGGTGACCACGATCCGGACTAAGAGGCTGATTAGTTCTCTTTTATTTTTCTTATTTTATTACGAGTTTCCTCATGTGTATTTATTTAATTGACATTTATGTTGCTTTACTGTATTGCTGTGTTTTCCTTTACAACTGAAAGTATATCTCTTAATTTTAATATTTTATTTTTATGCTTGGTTTGTAAAGCACTTTGAGCTGCTATTTGTATGAACGGTGCTCTATAAATAAAGTTTATTATTATTATTATATTTCTGCTGAGAGCCACACTTCAAGTAATGCACCTTCTCACACGTGTAGCCAGCTGTGTTGTTATATGATGTCATCTTTTATTTTATTATTTTATTTTTGTGAACTTCCCCCAAATGAGTTCTGTTTTTCTGTATGGAGTTGGCTTTGCGACAGCCCTTGGGGTTTGTTGGTGGCGGGGCGCCAGTGAAGGTGCCCCTGGGGTCACAGGCGGTTCGTTTCTCTGGGGAGCCCTCAGACGCGCTGTGGCCCCCAGTCGGGTGAGACGCCATCACTGTCTCTCTTCAGCGAGCTCCTGCCACTGGATTTGAATCCGTTTCTTTTCTGTTTGAAATGCTGACTAGTGTGGTGTGATATACTGGTGAGCTGTGCTGCCCGTGATGGTTTCTTGCTGAAGGAGAGAGTCGGGGTGTCTGGTCTGAGGGCCTGTGGTGAGATGATCACGTACCGGAGTGGAGTGGCGTGGGGGGCGACACGTGCTCCTGCAGGTGAGCATGCCAGCGGCATTTTTTATTTTATTTTTATTACAGATTAGTGTGGCGACAATATATATGTATATATTATTTCTGTAAATAGTACAGTTGTGGGCCAGATGAATAGCGGTAATGCACGAAGGTGATGTTTAATGCCTCACACAGTGTTGACCCACATGTTGTGTTTTGCTGAGAAGGAGAGAGACAGACATTCAGCGTGTGTGACGCCAACGAGTTTTCTGTTCTAGAGGCTCTGTCATCCGTTGTGTTATAATTGTTTTCTTTCTTATTTAGTATTTCAGGTGTGTCGATTTTATGAACCAAATGTTAACGTACAACACGGGAAAAGGTGCATTGTAGAGTAAGATAACGGATATCGGCTTGTATCGTGGAGAGGACGTATAATGTGCTGAAAGATGGGAAGAGAAAGGGGCGATTTCTGTGCGCATTCTAATCATTGTGATTGATTTGATATTGATCTGATATGTGTGGTCATGTGAATGTACATAGATGGTGGGTATGGTGTTAATAATATATGATATTATATAATTACATTTATATATGTAATCTGTTACTTTTATATATTATATATCATTCTTTCTATTTTTATATATGGTAATCCTTCTAGATATTATTATTCTGTTTCCCGAAAGCATCGTAGCGCTAAGAACATCGTAAACTCGCTCTTAAGCTCGATCGTTAATTGACGAGTGTTTCCCAAAACCCATCGTAACTGAAGTAGCACGTTAAATCCTTCGTCATCTACGTGCTCCCCGACCCGCTCGTTTGTCACTAAGTGCTTCTTAAACTGGCCTCCTCCTGCCCACCCTGAGCGCCAGAGATCGCCAGACAGAGCACAGTCACTTCACGGCAGGGGCATCCTCTGGGAATATAGGACACTAAGAGTTTATATGAAGGAGTTTGATATTTTGTTGTACTGTGTCAGAGGAAATTCGAAAAAAGAACATTTATTTATACAGTGATGAATTTATGAGTCATCCTGGGTATATTTCATATCCCTAAGTCAAATGTTTTAATAATACTCCCTCTTTTAGTACTTTTGAGGTGGGGTTTAAATTGTATTAAAATTCCATTTCACGAGGAATGATAGCAGCCGAAAGCTTGGGAGAAATTAGAATCGTTTATTGTGATGTGGAGATTTGGCGTAACCCGCTTGGCTGAGGGCCAACCTCCCGGCCGTTGGACAGGGAGGATAGGACCCCCATGCGACCAATGGGGTAGCTGCAAAGGTGGAGAGGGGGTGGAGGAGGGATGCAGAAAACGAACGAGGAAGAGGAGAGGGTGACGTTTGATATTTATGGAGACCGGTTGCTTACGTCGGGATTAGTGAGAATTGCAGCAGCTGTGTCGAATGAGCGCGGCTGCCTTCATTCCTCCCGAACTTTCATTAAAAACTCCATTTCACGAGGAATGACAGCAGCCGAAAGCTTGGGAGAAATTAGAATCGTTTATTGTGATGTGGAGATTTGGCGTAACCCGCTTGGCTGAGGGCCAACCTCCCGGTCGTTGGACGGGGAGGATAGGACCCCCAAAAGAACCAAGCGGGACCCCCAGTCACCAGTGCAGAAAAAACAAAAACAAAAGATTATTGGGCCAATTCAGCCGAGGAGAGAAAGTGCCTGCTTGAGGATATCGGGGTTAGTTTTAATGTATGCATGGTAAGCCTCGGAGGATCAACGGCCGAGTTGCTTGATGAGATACTCGGGTATGCCTTGGCGAGCGGTGGAGGATGCGGCCCCTGTTCTAAAGGAGTGCCCGGAGAATTGTTTAGGAGGGTATCATGATACAGCCCTTCTCATTTGCAAACAGAGGGGCAGTAGGCAAAGCTCCGGCAGAGGTGCGAAAATGTTCGTAATGGGATAGAGGCTCGTAAGGGCTTATGTAGGAACAGAGTTTGAAATAATAGATTGAGAGTGGCGGATCTGAATTGGTTGGTTTTGCTTTTCTTGAGATAGAAGGTCAGCGTCTCGGAAGATAAGATGGAGATGTTGGATAAGCAGGGTTGAGGAGAAGGATCGAAGGATGTGGAATTAGCGGTAATTTCAAAGCACCTTGGGAAGATAAAGAAGGCTAAAAAGGATAAAGATTCAAGAGGGTGGTCGACCCAGGTTGAGTGGTAACCTGACAACGTTGATGCAGGATTCAAGGATGTCCGAGGTAAGTGGTGCACATAGGTTTGGAAGTGATTTCCAAGCCACTGAAAGCCTTTAAGGAGAGCGATTTGAGGGTGGATAAGGGATGGACAGATCGTGCCCGAAAGGAGCGGATGCTGCACAGGTATACTTTGGTGGTGGATACTCGTACCTTGAGTGAGTTTCTACGATAGTGAATGAAGGATGATATGGTGAGAATGTCGAAAGAACGGAATTTTATGTTCGCGGAGAGGTGGAAGGATTGGAAGCCCTTCCAGGCAGTGCAGTAAGAATCGAGAGTTCGAGGGGCGATCCCTAAGAGGATAGTTTCCTGGGCCGGCTGGAGATAGCGATGGAAAGGATAATTCAGAGGAACGTGAGTTCCGAATAGGGAGATACTGTGCACGGGTTCGGTCTTGCATCTGGTGCCAAGTTCCTGAAGCAAGAGAGAGAGTCGGCTATCTCATTAAGGTGGCCTGGAATGTGAGCAGCTACACGGATGAGTTGATGTGTGAGAGAAATCCATTTAAGGTGGCAGAGGAATTTCATGATGGATTGGGATGAAGACCTTCCTTTGTTGATAACAGATGCAGCCATTCAAAGTGCGCGGTACAGACACGTACCGGAGGTAATTGGCTACAGCGTCGTGCATCGTGACCCGCGATGACGCAAAATACCGCGGTACGTGATTGGTTGACCGACAGGGGCACTCGTGGTCCGTTGGTCTGTCGTAGAAAGACTTACTATAAACGTCTTTACTGTGCCCTTTGTAGATATTGAATTTTACCACTGAAGGGAAATCTTAGTAGCTGAGCATAAAAAGAATAGGAGCATACTGTAACGCGTGTGAAAGCCATAAACGATATTAATTTTGGAACATAAACATACAGTATATAGCTGGTCTTGGTACTTTAAAGAAAAAAATACACACCAGTATTCCATTTCTCCCTAAACATTGTAAGCTTCGAAGTCGTTAACGTGATACCGGAGTCAACAAGCATACTTTTAGAATTTGATTAAAAGGGAATATAATATGGAATCGCGTATCTCAAGAATTTAATAACGGTATGATTACATCCGTGTGCTGCGACAGGGCTGTGTAGGGCTGTTTCGCCTGCCTGATCATGCAAGCTGTCTTGTAGCCTACTGGTCTAGGTGCGTGACTACCAACTGGCAGGTTGTGTGTTCAAATCCAGCTGGTGCTGGACTTTTCATTTTTATTTATTTATTTTTTAATCGTGTAACATAAACATATTACCGTATGCAAACTGTACTGTATACAGTATGTATATGTATATTTAATGTCTTAACTGTGCCCGTTTAATTGAATTTAAAAAAAATATTTAACACGAACATTAAGCTGTTTACATCTTCCGCCTGAGAACAGTCACCCGTTGCTACCCAACGCAGAATGGTGATTGGCTGACACCATCTGACACCCCTCTGATTGGAGAAAAAAGACGTGCTGGTTTGCTATACCAGGAAGAGGATATCTTTCAATTCTAAACGTGTATTTTAAAAGTTTAAGAAGTAAAAACCTTACAGCGTACACAGATTTCTAAACTGATCAGGATCGTTATCTTTGTCTTATGCATAATAATGTTCACCGCTCTGTCCAGCAAATTAATAATAAACTTTATTTTATATAGCGTTTTAAACGGATAAGTAATTAGATTGCTCATAAACCTAATCACTTGCTTTTTCTTTTTATTTAGGCTCAGATTTCAACTATAGATCGTATTATTAATAACCATAATAACAACCAACCAACAAAAACAACCATATAAACATAATACCAACCAAAAACATAGATAACAACCACAATAAAATCAAATATATCAAACCATTTTACTCTCGCAAAGTCCTCCAATTATCATAATCCCGCCCTTTATGCAAAACCAAACCTTCCTCCCATCCCAGTTTATCCTGTTTATCATAAACAAAATCCACCTCAATTTTCAACATAAAGCATTACACAAAATCAATACCTCAACACTCCATACTCAACAACGATAATTCACAAACAGCCAGAACATGTAACTACACATTCCCAAACAGACCTAATTTCCATAGCCCCGCCCCTTATGCAAAACCAACATCCCTCCCCTGTTCTCTCTCTCCCCTGGCGGTTGTAATTGTTTTTATTTTCAAATAAATTTTAGCAAAGTCATGTATTTTAAAAATCTTAAGATTTCTATATTTATGTCTTTATTTAGTGGTTTCATTAGTGACAAAGGCTAAACTTTCTTGGAAAAATGTCTTTTATGTAAACCATGTTTGCTATTAATTCATTTAGGGCTAGAATATGTTCACTGTCTTCCAATGAAAGACGGGTTCCTTTCGCCGTAGTTGGGAGACATTAGAAGCTTGCCACGCCCGGACTGTTACACCAACGCATTAGCATGTTAAAGCAATTTCATTGAGGAGCCTAGCTTTCTTAACTAGTAAGTACTGTACTTACTGGGTTTTGGGGGTGGGGAGGTGTCTTTCGCTGGAAACCTTGCCCCCTTCTACTTTGAAAATACCTGTGAAACCGGATTAATTCGTCACAGCCAGCACTCTCGCAGAGAGGGGGGTTGTACTTGCAGTGCTTCGGTATAGATGGGAAAGCCAGAGCTGAACGAACGCCGCCCCCGTGTTATGCTCTCCGTTAATGTCTAAGCTGGAACACATCATTATATCTCATTTTGTGTTTCTTTAAAACAAAAAAATCGTTTGCCCAGCCTAACAGTATTGTTGTTATTGTTTTTATCCTGTAAAGCGCTTTGAGGAGCCACCTTTAAAGGCGCCATATACAATAAAGTTCATTATTATTACTATTGTTAATTTGCTGGACAGAGACGTGAACATTATTACGCAGAAGACAGATAGCAATTTTCGTTGCATTGTGCATTGTGCTGCTGTAATACAGTTTTAAATAATTAAAAGTCTAAACAGTATCAGCTTTATTTATGGGTTATAAAAAAAGGCGATTTAAACGCGATTTAAATCAATATAAATGTTTATATTTTAACACATAGGTGACTATTCATTGTTATTAAATAACTTAAATCTTAAGATTTTTATATTTATGTCTTTATTTAGTGGTTTCATTAGTGACAAAGGCTTAACTTTGTCTTTTATGTAAACCATATTTGCTATTAATTCATTCAGGGCTAAAATATGTTCATTGTCTTCTAATGAAAGAAGGGTTCCTTTCGCCATAGTCGGGAGCCTAGCCTTTAACTAGTAAGTACTGTACTTACTGGGTTTTTGAGGGGGGGGAGGTGTCTTTCGCTGGAAATCTCGCCTCCTACTTTGAAAATACCCGTGAAACCGGTTCAATTCGTCACAGCCAGCACTCCTGCAGAGAGGGGGGTTGTACTTGCAGTGTATACAGTACACGCGTTATGCTCTTCGTTAATGTCTAAGCCGGAACATATCATTATATCTCATTTTGTATTTCTTTTAAAAAAATCGTTATCCCAGCCTAACAGTATTGTTTTTAACCTGTAAAGCGCTTTGAGGAGCCACCTTTAAAGGCGCCATATACAATAAAGTTCATTATTATTACTATTGTAAATTTGCTGGACAGAGAGGTGAACATTATTACACAGAAGACAAAGATAGCGATTTACGTTGCATTGTGTATCGTGCTGCTTTAATACAGTTTTAAATAATTGAAAGTCTAAACAGTATCAGCTTTATTTATGGGTTTTAAATAAAGGTGATTTAAACGCGATTTAAATCAATATAAATGTTTATATTGTAACGCATAGGTGACTATTCATTGTTATTAAAATGACTTAAATTTGATCATGTTGTGATATATAGAAATATACATTTGTTTGGTGCGAGTGAAGTTTTATTTAATCTCTGAGCCATACTGATTCTTCTGGAAGCCAGTTTCCGCCAGGGAGTAAAAAAAAAAACACACTATGGTATTCTCTCCAATGCAGTGCAGTTAAAAACATACCTCTGATGCTGCTCCTAAATGAATATCGTTTATGACCATCAGAAGCTTTATGTTCCTTTTCTTTTTTCCAGTGGATTGAACAGGGAGAGGCATTTCATGATGTACTTTTCACTGATGAAACAACAGTGGCTCTGGAACAGTTTTCAACCATGTCGTTTTATAAAAAGGGGAGATATGTACACGTTACTGAAGCTAAAAGTTTAGCCTTTGTCACTAATGTAACCACTAAATAAAGACATATAGAAATCCCTACGTTACAGACTGTATATGGCTGGTATTGGTAGTTTAAAGAAAAAATACACACCAGTATTCCACTTTCTCCCTAAACATTTTAAGCATCAGAGTCTTACATGTGGTTATTTATTGCATAATTTAATTTTGAAAGCCAATGAGACATCAGGTAATACTGTTGTATTTATGAAAAAGAAACAAAACAAAAAACATACTAACAACTGTGCCATCCTACTCTTTAGTTAATCCATTTTATTATTCATAAACAGTTAACATTGTTAGCAAAATATTTTGAATTATATTTAACCCTATTTTTTCTTTAGTTTTGTATTTAACTTATTATATGATAGTCAGACTTAATGTATATTTGAACAATGAAAACATATTTTTACAAGATTTTACATTAAGCACTTAAAATTAATATGGTTAATAATAGTAAACTGTAACATGCTGTAACAAGATCGGTTAAACTGCGAAGAAAATGCTTTAAGAGAAAATGTTTCAGGTGTGAAGAACATAGATCTCCAATGCAATTTCAACCAAACCTGTTCCCACACACCCTGCCCCCACTACCATTAGAATATACACAAACATTTTAGCATTTCATTCTGAGCAGAAGACCCTCACACCTGAAGAGTGCTGGCTGTGACGAATTAAACCGGTTTTACAGGTTTCAATCACAGACCATGTGACATGGGACTCAGTAAACTAACAGCGCCACTGGATTTGATAATACCTAACCAAAATCCGCAATATGGAAACAGAACCTGTGTGATTGTTGATAGATGATGTACTCGTAACATTTTTTCAAGACGAACTACAACATTTAAAAAATGACTTGTATGTACTTGATATCTCTAATCAATCCACGGGTCCCAGCACAAAACGAAAGTAAAACGCATACCGTTTCGCGCTTCTTATTAGTTGCTCAAAAGTAATTTGACCGTATGAAATGCATAATATAAACCTAGAAACATATACGTGAGCAGTACTTAAGCACTGTAGTATCGGTGTTAAGACATACCTCTCAAATACTGTAAATCAAGTTAAAAATATCTCAAGACCGATTCTGGTCGTAATGAAACCATGCAAGGGAGTTTTTATGTCCGTTGCAGTTCTTTTGCAACATGAATATAATTATATCGTTATTAATTTCTTGAGATACGCGATTCCATATTATATTCCCTTTTAATCAAATTCTAAAAGTATGCTTGTTGACTCCGGTATCACGTTAGTTAAAGACTTCGAAGCTTACAATGTTTAGGGAGAAATGGAATACCGGTGTGTATTTTTCTTTGTGATATTTTAAGCTCTAGTTGAATGATAGGTGTCGCATTTTAAATCATTTTCGTAGTTAGAAATTATGAAACGCCCTGTTAAAAGCAAGGAAGTTTTTATGCCTGTTGAAGTAAAACAAAATGCCTGACAAAGTATGGCTTGGACAGATTCCAAGTGCTTGTACAAATGTGCTAAAGAAATTATACTTTGAGTATACAGCTTGTCCAAAGTCATCCATTATTAATACTATTAGTAATATCTTCAGTAAAGGCTTTGATGCATAAATATTTCTGATAAAGGTAGGTTGTGTACTTTTGTCCAACTGAGCAATCTTGCTTTCATAAAATATACCAACATTTTAATGACTGATGATTAATATGCTGTAATACACAGTTCAAAATTAAAGGCTCAAATGCTGTACATGAGAGGTTAAGCTCCCCCTGGCGGTTTTACAAGGCGACGCCGGATAGTTAGTCACGTGACACACGTGAACCGCGTGATACCCCGGTGGGCGTGTCGCGGTATGCCGCGAAATACCTCACCCATTTTGAATGGCTGCATCTGTATATGAACTACTGCATGGATGGCCGAATGGATGAGGATGGTTTATGTTTCCAATTGTGGCCCCAAAGTGAAGCAGCAACGACAATTGGAAATATTTCTAACAAAGCCGATGACTGGTTGGCGAGAGGGATTGGAGAGAAATCAGGAGGCCAAGGGGCCGCAAACCATTGGCCTTTGTAATAGCCTCCGAAACCGACTGAGGGGGCTGCGTCTGTGAAAAGCTGGATATCTTCAGTGTCAGAGAGGAGGTCATCGTAGAAAAGAGATATGCCATTCGAGTTGGCGAAGAAAAGCTGCCAAAGCCTGAGCTCGGATTTGCAGTTGGCTGAAGGGCTTACGTGGTGGTAAAGAGAGGGCACGGAAGAGGCGAGGTCGAGAAGGTAGACCGTCCTTTAGGGATGATACGCATGGCATAATTGAGGTGGCCGAGTGGAGAGAGAAGTTCCCTCTTAGTGCGAAATTTGGCGGAAGAATAGATAGAGATATACATCTGGATCCTGTCGATTTTGTCGCGAAGCAGGGAAGCGGAGAAATTGATTGATGGAAAGTCTATGGTAAGAAAATCGTTGAGAAGGTGGCGAGAAAAGGAAGCTTATAGTTATTCGAGGGGATCCAGCCGAGAGCTTCGGCTAAGGTACCGAAAATGTTTTGGGCTACTCCTACGTCCGAAAGTAAGGCGGACTGCGAAGAACTTGTTCTGCCAATGAACTCCGAAGAGGTGCCAGAGGTCTGGGTCAGGAGGCATAACTTTAACGGCACTGGAGATGTTGGCCTTAGCGTGCCAGGCGCCCAGACGGACCGCTATAGCAATGGGATTGATGTGGTATGCAGGGAATGGGGAAGAGTCAAGTGGGCCAATCACGAAACCATTCTCGACTTTGGATGCTAGCAAGGAATCAAGGGACTGGGGATCGGCGGTGGCAGATTGCAAATTTTTGCAAAAGACAAAGGAAGAAGGAAGTGTGCACGGGCCTGGTGAGAATCCGAAGGAAAGGCCGTCGAGTAAGATGTGGGTGGAAGAGGGGTCGGGGTGATGGAGCGGGCCAAAAGCAAGAGCGGGGATGTCGATTGGGGTAGACAGAAAAGCCAGTAGTCTTTTGGGAACGCTGAAGGTGGAGCGAGCATGGAAGGGCCGGCGGGGGCAGGCAGTGCGAGCATGAGCTTCGCCGCAGAAGCTGCGAATGTGAAGGAAGCGACGAAGGGGAGAGGTACGTGTAGAGGAATTGAAGATGTTGGGAATTTGTTGGCCTCTGATCATCACGATGGGGCGACCGCGAACATCTTTGGACCGGGAAGGTTTGAAGAAGACCTGGCGGGAGAATAGATGCTGTGGGGGAGAAGGGGCGGAGTCGAGGTTGGGCTTGCGGACGGTATCTGGGCAAAGATTTGATGAATGTGTCCAAGAGGAACAGAAGTCGCAGGAAAGAGCTTGGACACCAGTGAAAGTGCGGCAGTAAAGCTCAATGTCGAGGGCTCCCCAGTAGGTGCGCTGGTTCCGTTGGAGTAGGCGGGCAGCGGCCTCGGCCAGGAACTGCTTATGGTAATCGTAGAACAGGGAGCCCTCGAAAAGGACGGATAGATCGGGGATGCTGTGCATGTAATCGTCGAGTTCCTGACGACGTTGGGCGGAGCACGTGATGTCGTGGAAAATGCTGAAAGCCAAGCAGAAGTCGGAAATTCGAAGGACTGAAGCAGAGTGAGGGTCAGAAGATTTGAGAGTAACGGAAATCGAGCCGCAGTCGACTGTTCTAGAATCGGAGTTGTAAGTGGAGGAAAAGAGAAAGTGAGCTAGATTGACGTCCGCACCTCAGAATTTGCTGCCGGAGTGAAAAGGGAATGGGAGGAGGACTAAACTTTAGTGTGTTAGGAGGAGCTGGGAGAGGAACGGCTGTTCTGAGAGGAAAGTCCTTAGTAAAGGGGAGATTGGAATCCAGTGCCGAAGGCATGGGATGACGGATGCCGTGTTGGACACCAGGGAAGGGAGAAGATGAGGAGAGAAGAAGAGCGGAAAGCAGATTGTGGTAGGAGGGGTTTGACGGATCTGGGGCCTGAAGCTCGGTGGCTTGGGATATGGAAGCCGAAGACTGTTGGGAATTGAAGCAGGGGGCTGCGTTAAGGACTGAGGAGGCTGCCGAGTCGTCTTGGACGCCAGGGGGTGGGGGAGGGTAAGGGCCGCCTGCTAGCTGAGCTGGGGGTCGTTTACTAGCTGGCCTTCGGGCCGTGGAGACAGCAGCATGGGCCGAAAGAAAAGCCCATGGCCATGGCGAAGCTTGAGCCGTGTTGGACGCCGGAGGTAGAGACAGGAGAGTGCAGAAATTAGATTAAGCGGAGAAGGGGGGGGGGGGAGGGGCGTGAGCCTGGGGCCTTAGACTCGGCAGCAAGGAGTTTAGGGCAGGAGGCTGGGTGGAAGGGGCTAGGTGCAGACTAGAGACAGACACGGATATATCAGGACAAGACAAGACAGAAGATGCGACAGGCAGAGGCGCGGGCGGTCTCGGGGTCCTCACGTTGAGATGAGTGGCGGCGGCGTGGGTGATGTCATCAGAGAGCGCCGGGGGAAGCTGGGGAGTTGATGTTTCCTTGTGTAGACTGCGGTTAAGTACGGGGAAAACAGAGCTTTTTTTTTATTTTGGAAGCGTTTCTTTTAAAATGGACGCCATGTTTTCGAAGTATCCTCTGGAGGCTTGCTACGGTCCGGTTGGAAATCGCGAGAGATGATCCAGGAGAAGGGGGAGCCGATGTGCATGAAGCGCGGCGGCAGGGACATCCTCAAGAGAAGCGGGGGTTATTTGGAGATTTTGCCGTGGAGGAATGGGAAGGCTGGGTTTGTAATGAGAGAGGGACTGCGACGGCGGGACGCAGTCTTCGGCGAGGAGTTGGATCTTGTGAGGACTGGCTGGGAGATGAGCGGCGCTGATGTGGCACGGCGGCTGAAGGAGGCGATGAGACGGAGGTGGGGGGAGCTGTGGGGGGTGGACTGGACGAGAAGGGTAGGAGAGTCTCCTGCGCTGCAGAAAAGGTCTTCATCGGAGCGGCGGATTTGTAGATCTATGAGAAGGGAGCACGGATTCGAGCTAGGCAAAGACAAACCATGCAGAAAACGAACGAGGAAGAGGAGAGGGTGACGTTTGATATTTATGGAGACCGGTTGCTTACGTCGGGATTAGTGAGAATTGCAGCAGCTGTGTCGAATGAGCGCGGCTGCCTTCATTCCTACCGAACTTTCATTAAAAACTCCATAAAGAACGTGAAAAATGCCAAAGCAAGGAAAACATTTGATATATGTAAAAATCTAACTTGGTTACATAAATATTTACCTCATTACCGCTGGCAGTTAATTGTTTTTTGTTCTTTTTATGTTTTCTTTCTTTTATCTGTATTTTCTCTTCTACTTGTATTTGTTTGGGAGCTGCGAGGGCGTATGCCCAGAGAACCCCAATCCGTTAGAATAGACTTAATTAAAAAGAAAGGCTGTTTTATACTTGACAAGATGATATTTTTTTCAGGATGAAATGCAGCAATGTATTGTTGACGGTAAAGCTTAGACCTACTTGTTTTTAAATTTGATTATAGGTCCTGTATTTGTTGAGTGACATGCCAAGTTTAATTGTTAATTTTTCCATTGAGTTCCAATACACCCAATAACTATAAATAACAGTTTTTTCTCATGAAACACTGATTCTTAACAATGGCAGCGTGCCAGAAAATATTGCTTTAAATCAAAGACATCTTGTGGGACGCATACACTGTCCACGCAGTGGACGCAGTAAGGGTCCCATTTTGTGCCTATCTATACACTTTTCGCTTAAATGGTTGTTAAATTATGATGTCAAGTTTAGTTCATATTCCTTTTCACAACTTTATTTCATCCCACTGAAGGACCAAAACCGACACCATATAATGAAAGAACTGTCAATCGATTGTTTTTCAATCGACTTGTGATGCTTTTTGCTAAATGTGACTTCAGGGGTGTGGTTAACAAAGAAGTACTTTATACTGGCTCGTGAAATGACCGATTAAGAGGGGTTTGGGGAAACGCAAGAAAAAGTAGCTCGTACATTACATACGTACATCGTAAAGTTGCTCGTTAGTCTCTAAGAATAATCGTTTTTGGGAAACTCACCCCTGTTCTTTATCCTTCTGCTCTCACTGTGTTTAGTACCACCATCTACTGTCTCCTCTAACTGTGTATTGTCATCATACATATCTTGTGTATTATTTATTGTTGTTGGTTTTGTCATTCTGTAAAGAAGCCACCTTTCAAGGCGCTATATAAATTAATGTTTGTTATTATTATTATTATTTACTTTTTAAAAGTTGTACATTCATTTTTAATAACAATGGGTAAACTGGGTAAACTATCACAAAGCTTTAGAGAACTTAACATTTTTATTATCAACAAATTGTAAATACGATGTTTACATTGGCGTTATTAATTTTTCACTTGAGTATATGGAGGATTGTGAGAGCAGATGTAGCCCCCCTTAGGCTACATTTTTTTTAAGAAATGGAGGCTGTATGTGTTACAATATAAACATTTACTGTCAAACTTTAAATCAACAGCTCATTTAAAGATGATCTGTCAAAGTACAATGAAACACAATATTGTTGTTGTTGTTATTGTTGTTTTTATCCTGTAAAGCGTTTTGAGAAGCCACCTTTAAAGGCGCTATATAAAGGCGCTGATTCATATGGAATGTGTTTTTCTTTCTTCTTTTTTTTCAGCATGGAATAAACCTATTACAGTACTTGATTCTTATGGATGCCCGGTTCCGCCCGGTTCACGTGTCTAAGGAAATAGCAGTATAACTATATCCATGCACAAACAGTAGCATGTTACATTATTAATTTGGGTGTCTCCTCTTGCCAGAAAGCGCTAAATTGCATTTTGAGTGCGGTTTTTGACTTTTATAAAATTACAACCCATACATAACCTGATACTGTTTAGACTTTTAATTGTTTTAAACTGTATTACAGCAGCACAGTGTGCTTTTTCACGAAACCTAGAGTAACAAAATGTCTTGCGTTGTACAGCTTTTCAGCTAAATATATTTATCGCTTACACCTGACACTTGAAAAACCCGACAAAAACCGGTTGAACAGCTCTGTTGGAGGTTTGCAGATCAGATCAGATTCCCTTCCCCCCACAGAAAGACAGACTTATTAGTCGCTATACATTGAGCGGCGAGCAGCTCCAATTTCAGGCGTAAGCGATAGATCCCAGTTTAGCCTATCTTGTAACAGCATGTTACAGTTTACTCTTATTAACCATATTAATTTTAAGTGCTTAATGCCATTTTTTGACCACGCACGAATATTCTTATGTCCATATCTTCGCAAGGGAATCAGTGCGAATTGTAATACTAATTAAATGACCGCGGGCACTTTCCACCCCCTCTGACAGCAGGAACATAACCCATTCTCAGCTCGGCAGCTCAATACAATATAGGGTGTTCGAATCTTTTGCTGCCTTTTGCTGCCTCACAAAGCTTTAGAGAACTTAACATTTCTATTATCAACAAATTGTAAATACGACGTTTACATTGGCATTACTAATTTTTCACTTGAGTGTATGGAGGATTGTCAGCTGTCACTGAGGGCAGTTAATAAAATGTATTTTTTGATTCACAATCAGACAAATGCAACATAAATTGATATCTTTGTCTTCTAAGTATATTAATAAACTTTCAACATAGCTTTCTCCCCGTTTAGATTTATTTTTCTTGGGATTTTGGATTTTCAAATGTGGAAAGATTAGATTGTAATCATTTTTATTTTTTAAATACGTTTTAGAAAAGTGTAATCTATACTAAAAAGCTGTATTTATTTAATACCACTCGATACTTATATGAATGGAGTTTAGTTGATACTGTTTAAACTTTTAATTATTTTAAATTGTATTACTGCATTGTACAAAGAGGAGAAAACGCAAGCCTTCTTCAGGTGTGAGGGTCTTCTGCTCAGAATGAAATGCTAAAATGTAATGTAGGCTCTGAATGGGTTAAATTATGATTTGGGCTTGATTAAGGTCACTGCCTTTCATCCAAAATCCTGCTTGAATCCTTCTAAACTAAAAATTAGACACGAGAAGGGGCTCTGGTGAAATTTTTTCTTTTTTTAATTTATCTTTTTTTCTTGGAAAAATATCTTACCTGCTGCAATCTGGGCACAGAAGGATTAAAAGAAGCCAGACAGGCAGGGGGAAGAGTGAGTTCTAAATAAAGAGGTATCCAGGTCACAGTGAAGGTAACAGCCGCAGACGTGGCCTACTTAGCCCGCCAGGGTTACCCTACTCTCCCGGAGGAGGCCCACTGGGAGATAGCGCTCCAGGCGTTCCTCTGGGCCCTGCCGCCACGTGATGCTGGCCGCGCCGGTCCTCTTGGAGCAGACCCTGGCTCTGGCTGAGCAGGCTGATGCCATATTCGAGGAGACCGGTGGGCAACAACGGAGAGGCGCACGGGGAATCAGATGGGGAGGAGGAGACGCCCAGCGCGGCGATGCTGGGGGAGCGACGGCGGCTGGTCATCTGCCACCGCTGTGGGGAGAGTGGACACATCGCACGGGAGTGCCGGGCGCTGGAGCCCCGGGGACTCCGGAGGCCGTCGGGAAACGGGAGCAGGGTGGCCTAAAGAGAGGAAGGCCGCCCTTGAGGGACCCTACCCCCACTCTGGAAAGCCAGAAGGAGCGCTTCACCCCGTCTTCTGCCGGAAGGGTTGGCCACAGGCGGGGCTTATTTCTTCCCTACCTCATCGAGGGCAGCCCCTGCCAGGCCCTCGTCGACACTGGTTCGATCATCACCCTGCTGCGGCCTGGTATCCTGGCGCTCACCGTGCACTTTGGGGCTGCGAGGGTGAAACACCCCTTCTACAGTACCTTGCCCCAGTCCGTGAGGACTGTATCCTGGGGTTGGGGTGCTGCGCCGGGGGTGGCAGGTGCCCTCCAACGGCGAGGTCACTGCTTGGCAGCCTCCGGCTGGCCGTGCACCGCTTGGAGAACTGCCCCACAGAGCGACCGCAACACCACAAACTGCCACCTGACCTCGCCACTGGAGGGTACCCGCCACCCCCGGCGCAGCACCCAGTCCCTCACGCCCAAGTCAAGGCAACCACCCACCTGCTGCAACCAGTCCAACCCCAGGATACAGTCCTCACGGACTGGGGCAAGGTAGAAGGGGTGTTTCACCCTCGCAACCCCAAAGTGCACGGTGAGCGCCCTGGGGGTCCGGCTGCCTTGGTGCCCGGCAGGACACCAGGCCGCAGCAGGGTGATGGTCGAACCGGTGTCCACGAGGGCCTGGCAGGGTCTGCCCTCGGTGAGGCAGGGAAGGAATAAGCCAACTCTTTCCACAGCAGGCAGGGTGAAGCGCTCCTTACTTAGAATAGCAATATTATGGACAATCAATTGACAATAAATATAGAAAAGCACATATTAAATTTGGGAAATTTGGTTTCAAAAGTCCTCATATCAACGATGCCTATACTGTTTTCCTCTACAGTATGCTAATCTATTGTAGTGCATTCGCCCCCCTCTTAGGCTGCGCAAACGATCTTTTAGATTTTTATAGAGAAATAGAGGCTGTACAGTATGCGTTACAATATAAACATTTACTGTCAACCTTTAAATCAACAATTGATTTAAAGACGATCTGTCAAAGCACAGTGAAACCTATTACTCGATTCTTATGGACTCCCGGTCCCGCCAGGGATTAAAAAATAACATGGAATCGCGTATCTAAAGAAATAACAGTATACAGTAACTATGTTCATGCACAAACAGCAGCATGTTACATTATTAATTTGGGGGTCTCCTCTTGCCATAAAGCACTAAATTGCATTTTGAGTGCGGTTTTGGACTTTTTTTTAAATTACAACTCATAAATAAGCTGAGACTGTTTAGACTTTTTTAAAAACTATTACAGCAGCACAATGTGCTTTTTCACGAAACCTCCTAGAGCAGTGGTTCTCAAACTGTGGTACGCGTACCGGCAGTGGTACGCGGAGTGCCGCCAAGTGGTATGCCAAATGACCCTGGAACTGTGTCGTATGCGCTGAAAATCGGGACGGGTTTTCATATTTTGTATTTTAATACGTGTCGAATACGCAGCCTACATACTACGATACAGTGCACGCTAATAGTTCAGTGGACACAAGAGATACTCTGTAATTCTATACCACTCTATAGGAATGCGTGCTACGGATGCAAATGACCAATTGTATTTAAAAAAAGCTACTGTATCTCCAGCAAATAGGGAGAAAGGAGAATGTGCGTGATTTTGGAACAATGCCAACGTTGTAAACACAGGAATGCATAGAAATACGTGCTACGAACGCAGGTAATCTTGTGAGCAAACGAAAGCGTGATAACAGAAAAATATTTAAGAACTGTTCTAATTTGAGAAAAATACACCGAGCGTCTCTGTGTTTCGCTCCCATGCGCATGAAATAAAAACTTTAAATAAATATGGAAATAAAAACGGAAACACGGAAAAATGCAAGCTTGCGGATTGCTTAATCAGGTAAGCTACAGTACACTATTTCTGAAGAACCTTATTTACCATTGGCAAAAGAGCTGACACGTATTATGTGTAGAGAAAAAGCTGCTAAACAGCTCGACCTGCTGCCCCCCTCCCCCTGAAAGACACAGTCATTCATAGAATTATTGAAATGAAGGATTATATCAAAAGTACACTGAGTCTGTAGTCGATTTGGCCAATTTGCTCATTTACATTAGATGCAAGTTTGAGGGCATGTCCCATGAAGACTTTCTGTTCTGTAAACCGCTACCAACAGGAACTACAAGAGAGCACATATTTCAGCTTCTTATCGAAGAGAATGGCCTCGACTGGATAAAATGCGTCTGAGTTTGTACAGACGGTGCTAGAGCAAGGACAAGCCGACAAAATGGTGTACAGATGCAGCCATTCAAAATGCGCGGTAAAACCCGCGGTACGGTAACCTACCCACAAGCCACCGCGGGGCACCGGAGCATACCGCAGGGCAAGTGATTGGCTGGCCAAAATGACCGACAGGGGCACTCGTGGTGCATTGGTTGGTAGTGCAAAGATTTAATCATTTAATGTCTTTACTGTGCACATTTTAATCCGCTTAGTTTTGAATATTTATATGGATTTTACCACTAAAGGGAAATTTTAGTAGCTGAGCATAAAAAGAAGAGGAGCATAACGCATCTGAAGGTCATAAACGATATTAATTTAAAACATTACTGTATGTACGTAAACTGTACTGTGTATGGCTGGTCTTGGTAGTTTAAAGAAAAAATACACACCAGTCTTCCATTTCTCCCTAAACATTTTAAGCATGAAAGTTTTATGAAACGGTACCCAAATATGCGATTGCTGTATAGAATGAATTTTAATTAAAAAAAAATATTTAACACGAACATTAAGCTGTTTACATGTTCCGCCTGAGAACAGTCACCCGTTGCTACCCAACGCAGAATGGTGATTGGCTGACACCATCTGACACCCCTCTGATTGGAGAAAAAAGACGTGCTGGTTTGCTATACCAGGAAGAGGATATCTTTCAATTCTAAACGTGTATTTTAAAAGTTTAAGAAGTAAAAACCTTACAGCGTACACAGATTTCTAAACTGATCAGGATCGTTATCTTTGTCTTATGCATAATAATGTTCACCGCTCTGTCCAGCAAATTAATAATAAACTTTATTTTATATAGCGTTTTAAACGGATAAGTAATTAGATTGCTCATAAACCTAATCACTTGCTTTTTCTTTTTATTTAGGCTCAGATTTCAACTATAGATCGTATTATTAATGACCATAATAACAACCAACCAACAAAAACAACCATATAAACATAATACCAACCAAAAACATAGATAACAACCACAATACAAAATCAAATAATCAAACCATTTTACACTCGCAAAGTCCTCCAATTATCATAATCCCGCCCCTTATGCAAAACCAAACCTTCCTCCCATCCCAGTTTATCCTCTTTATCATAAACAAAATCCACCTCAATTTTCAACATAAAGCATTACACAAAATCAATACCTCAACACTCCATACTCAACAACGATAATTCACAAACAGCCAGAACATGCAACTCCACATTCCCAAATAGACCTCATTTCCATAGCCCCGCCCCTTATGCAAAACCAACACCCCTCCCCTGTTCTCTCTCTCCGCTGGCGTTTGTAATCGTTTTTATTTTTTAATAAATTTTAGCAAAGTCATGTATTTTAAAAATCTTAAGATTTCTATATTTATGTCTTTATTTAGTGGTTTCATTAGTGACAAAGGCTAAACTTTCTTGGAAAAATGTCTTTTATGTAAACCATGTTTGCTATTAATTCATTTAGGGCTAGAATATGTTCACTGTCTTCCAATGAAAGACGGGTTCCTTTCGCCGTAGTTGGGAGACATTAGAAGCTTGCCACGCCCGGACTGTTACACCAACGCATTAGCATGTTAAAGCAATTTCATTGAGGAGCCTAGCTTTCTTAACTAGTAAGTACTGTACTTACTGGGTTTTGGGGGTGGGGAGGTGTCTTTCGCTGGAAACCTTGCCCCCTTCTACTTTGAAAATACCTGTGAAACCGGATTAATTCGTCACAGCCAGCACTCCCGCAGCGAGGGGGGTTGTACTTGCAGTGCATCGGTATAGATGGGAAAGCCAGAGCTGAACGAATGCCGCCCCCGTGTTATGCTCTTCGTTAATGTCTAAGCTGCAACACATCATTATATCTCATTTTGTATTTCTTTAAAACAAAAAAATTGTTTGCCCAGCCTAACAGTATTGTTGTTATTGTTTTTATCCTGTAAAGCGCTTTGAGGAGCCACCTTTAAAGGCGCCATATACAATAAAGTTCATTATTATTACTATTGTTAATTTGCTGGACAGAGAGGTGAACATTATTACGCAGAAGACAGATAGCAATTTTCGTTGCATTGTGCATTGTGCTGCTGTAATACAGTTTTAAATAATTAAAAGTCTAAACAGTATCAGCTTTATTTATGGGTTATAAAAAAGGCGATTTAAACGCGATTTAAATCAATATAAATGTTTATATTTTAACACATAGGTGACTATTCATTGTTATTAAAATGACTTAAATTCGATCATGTTGTGATATTTAGAAATATAAATTTGTTTGGTGCGAGTGAAGTTTTATTTAATCTCTGACCCAGGGAAACGTTTTATTTTTTCAAAGAAATGTTTGTTAAAAAAAAGTAATGGTTCTAGTTGGATTCGAACACCCACTGTGTGATGTGGGAGTCAGGAACCTAACCCACAGCGCCACCGGCAAGGTCGCATGAGGAATGTTGAAAGAGTCCTACAAACATTTTCAACAGACATCTTATAGCGTGTACTATTCTTGTGTTGCGGTACATGAATATAATTATATCGTTATTATTTCTTTAGATACACGATTCCATAATATATTCCCTTTTAATCAAATTCTAAAAGTATGCTTGTTGACTCCGGTATCACGTTAGTTAAAGACTTCGATGCTTAAAGTGTTTAGGGAGAAATGGAATACTGGTGTGTATTTTTTCTTTAAAGTACCGAGACCAGCCATATACTGTATGTTTATGTTCCAAAATAAATATCGTTTATGGCCTTCACACGCATTACAGTATGCTCCTATTCTTTTATGCTCAGCTACTAAGATTTCCCTTCAGTGGTAAAATTCCATATAAATATTCAATACTAAAACGGGCACAGTAAAGACATTTAAATCTTTCTACGACCGACCAACGCACCACGAGTGCCCCTGTCGGTCAACCAATCACGTACTGCGGTATTTTGCGTCAAGATGCGTGAGGCTGTAGCCAATTACCTCTGGTACATTTCTGTGCTGCGCACTTTGAATGGCTGCACCTGTATATTAACAAAAACAACTGAGGTTCTGTTGTCTCCTTGGAGACACTTGGAACTGCTGGCAAAGGTTCCTTCAGTCCTATGAGAAATATTTTTTAATTGAAGTGTGTTTCCGATACAGGAGCATATGTCTGTCAGGGCCAAAGGCTGGTGCCTATTGGAGAGTCCCTGCATGAGAACCCCTGGCTGCAGTTCCACATCCCCTGAAAGTAAAGAGAGTCATAAGCATGGAGCTGAGGACACTGCTCCAGGACATACTGGCTGTCGATCCTGACCAGTGACCAGAAGCCATCCAGCTGGAGAAGCAAGTCAGGCAAGCCATGGCACGAGAGAAAACATCTTTGTAGTGACTGATAGCAAGATGTCCGTGACCAAGGGCAATTTGTCTGAGTAAGGTCTGATTTCATTTTTATGTCCCGAAAGGCCACTGCCTTTGTGCTGTAGATTTCTGATTTATACGGGCATTTCTATTGACAACTTTTACTTTTCTTTGGGTCCAATGAAAATACATTTTTAAATGTATTCTTTGTTACAGTTTTTGAAAGTTTAAAGACATTCACTGAGTTGACGATAAAGGAAAAGTTTCATCTTTCGCCTCTTCGATGGTAGGCTGGTCAGAGGTATATGTGTCTACATGTCTTCATTCTCCATGTTTGTAAGTATGGAGATTTTGTATTGTGTGCTTTTGCACTGTTCTGCTTTATTGAAAGAAATCAGATGCTCTTCCTGAAGTCTGAATTTTTGGTGGGGGATTTAAAAACTTTTTTACAATTTTAACTGTTTCAAAACATTTTAAGGTATAATACCATTCATCTTGCCAGAAAATATATACTCCAGTAGATTAAACGTAGAAATGTCAGATGCATGTAGAGTTTGTTTATACAGTTGCAGCCATTCAGAGTTCGCGGTACAAACCCGTACCGCTGGCATCTACGCCCTACCGCGGTACGTGATTGGCTGGCCAAAATGACCGATGGGCACTTGTGGTGCGTTGGTCGGTAGTGGAAAGATCTAATCACTTAATGTCTTTACTGTGCATGTTTTAATCCGCTTAGTATTGAGTATTTATATGGAGTATTTAAAACGCATGTGAAGGTCATAAAGGATATTAATTTTGGAACATAAACATATTATGTAAACTGTATATGGCTGGTCTCAGTACTTTAAAGAAAAAATACACAGCAGTCTTCCATTTCTCCCTAAACATTTTAAGCATCAAAATTTTCTAAAATGGTCCCCAAATATGCGATTGCTGTATAGAATGAATTTTAATTTAAAAAAATTATTTAACACGAAAATTAAGATGTTTACGTTCCTCCGCCTGAGAATATAGTCCCTCATTGCTACGCAACGCAGAAACAGAGCCACAAGTAACTAGCAAAGAGAGGACACTAACTAGCCAATATGATAAAGGAATATTTATAACTTTTTTTGTTTCTTTAGCACATTTATTTGAACATTTCCATCAATTGTACGAGCACTAAAAAACTGTCCAATCCCTAGTTCATTAGGCATTTTCTTTTACCATAACAGACATAAAAACTCCCTTGCTTTTAACAGAGCGTTTCATAATTTCTAACAACGAAAATGATTTACACTGCGACACTTATCATTCAACGAGAGCTCAAAATATCACAAGGATCCTCAAGAGTGCAACAGACAGCAGCAAAAGATAATCAGATACATGAGAATCCAAGGTTTTTTATCTACGATAAGACGTAGTCTTAAAGATTTCTTTATCAAACAGTGAAGTCAAAATTCCGGTGTGTGCGTATATTAGAGAATATAGCACTTCTTCGAATGTGTGTCAGCCAATCAGATTTCAGGACCGGAATTATTGGTTTTGTAATAGGGAATATAGTATGGAATCACGTATCTAAAGAAATTAATAATGATCTTAATTTAAGGATCTGAATATCTAAAAATGTGTCTTTATAGCACCTATAAAGAGAATTAAAGTTTCACACAACAAGGCAAGACTGTGAAAGGTCAATAGGCCTGACTAGTGTGCACAACACGGTGCAGAGTGCTGGCAGCTGGGTGGTGTGACGCAGCTGTGGCCGGGCACGGTGAGGTGCGCTGGAAGCTGTGTGTTGTGATGCAGTGGTGGCCTGGCAAGGTATGGTGCGCTGGCAGCTGTGTGACGCAGATGTGGCCGGGCACGGTGAGCTGCGCTAGCAGCTGTGTGACGCAGTGGTGGCCTGGCATGGTGAGGTGTGCATTCAGCTGTGTGACGCAGTGTTGCCCTGGCACAGTGAGGTGCACTGGCAGGTGTGTAGTATGACGCAGTGGTGGCCTGGCACGGTGAGGTGCGCTGGCAGCTGTGTGGTGTGACGCAGTGGTGGCCTGGCACGGTGAGGTGCGCTGGCAGCTGTGTGGTGTGATGCAGTGGTGGCCTGGCACGGTGAGGTGTGCTGGCAGCTGTGTGGTTTGACGCAGTGGTGGGCTGGCATGGTGAGGTATGCTGGCAACTGTGTGGTGTGATGCCGTGGTGGCCTGGTACGGTGAGGTGCGTTGGCAGCTGTGGGACGCAGTGGTGGCCGGGCACGGTGAGGTGCACTGGCAGCTGTGTGGTGTGATGCAGTGGTGGCCTGGCACGGTGAGGTGCACTGGCAGCTGTGTGGTATGACGCAGTGGTGGCCTGGTATGCTGAGGTGCGTTGGCAGCTGTGTGGTGTGACGCAGTGGTGGCCTGGCACGGTGAGGTGCGCTGGCAGCTGTGTGGTGTGATGCAGTGGTTGCCTGGCACGGTGAGGTGCGCTGGCAGCTGCGTGGTGTGACGCAGCGGTGGCCTGGCACGGTGAGGTGTGCTGGCAGCTGTGTGGTTTGACGCAGTGGTGGGCTGGCATGGTGAGGTGCGCTGGCAACTGTGTGGTGTGATGCCGTGGTGGCCTGGTACGGTGAGGTGCGCTGGCAGCTGTGGGACGCAGTGGTGGCTGGGCACGGTGAGGTGCACTGGCAGCTGTGTGGTGTGATGCAGTGGTGGCCTGGCACGGTGAGGTGCGCTGGCAGCTGTGTAATGCAGTGGTGGCCTGGTACGGTGAGGTGCTCTGGCAGCTGTGTGGTGTGACGCAATGGTGGCCTGGCACGGTGAGGTGCGCTGGCAGCTGTGTGCCGCAGCTTTGGCCGGGCACGGTGAGCTGCGCTGGCAGCTGTGTGACGCAGTGGTGGCCTGGTACGGTGAGGTGTGCTGGCAGCTTTGTGATGCAGTGGTGGCCGGGCACAGTGAGTTGCACTGGCAACTGTGTGGTGTGAGGCAGTGGTGGTCTGGCATGGTGAGGTGCGCTGGCAGCTGTGTGACGCAGTGATGGCCGGGCACGGTGAGGTGCGCTGGGAACTGTGTGACGCAGTGGTGGACAGGCACGGTGAGGTGTGCTGGCAGGTGTGTGATGCAGTGGTGGCCTGGCACGCTGAGGTGCACTGGCAGCTGCGTGGTGTGACGCAGTGGTGGCCGGGCACGGTGAGTGGCATTGGCAGCTGTGTGGTGTGACACAGTGGTGGCCTGGCATGGTGAGGTGCACTGGCAGCTGTGTGGTTTGATGCAGTGGGGGGCTGGCATGTTGAGGTGCGCTGGCAGCTGTGTGGTGTGACGCCGTGGTGGCCTGGTACGGTGAGGTGCGCTGGCAGTTGTGTGATGCAGTGGTAGCCGGGCACAGTGAGGTGCACTGGCAGCTGTGTGGTGTGATGCAGTGGTGGCCTGGCATGGTGAGGTGCGCTGGTAGCTGTGTGACGCAGCTGTGGCCGGACATGGTGAGGTGCGCTGGCAGCTGTGTGATGAAGTGGTGGCTTGGCAGGGTGAGGTGCGCTGGCAGCTTTGTGATGGAGTGGTGGCCTGGCAAAGTGAGGTGCACTGGCAGCTGTGTGGTGTGACGCAGTGGTGGCCTGGCACGGTGAGGTGCGCTGGCAGCTGTGTGATGCAGTGGTGGCCTGGCACACTGAGGTGCACTGGCAACTGTGTGGTGTGACGCAGTGGTGGCTTGGCACGGTGAGGTGCGCTGGCAGCTGTGTGATGCAGTGGTGGCCTGGCACAGTGAGGTGCACTGGCAACTGTGTGGTGTGACGCAGTGGTGGCAGGGCACAGTAAGGTGCGTTGGCAACTGTGTGGTGTGACACAGTGGTTGCCTGGAACGGTGAGGTGCACTGGCAGCTGTGTGGTGTGACGCAGTGCTGGCCTGGCACGGTGAGGTGCACTGACATCTGTATGATGCAGTGGTAGCCTGGCACGTTGAGGTGCGTTGTCAGCTGTGTGATGCAGTGGTGGTCGGGTATGTAGAGGAGCACTGGCAGCTGTCTGTAGTGACGCAGTGGTGGCCTGGCACTGTGAGGTGAGCTGGCAGCTGTGTGATGCAGTGGTGGTCTGGTACGGTGAGGTGCGCTGGCAGCTGGGTGACGCAGTGTTGGCCTGGCATGGTGAAGAGCGCTGGCAGCTGTGTGGTGTGACGCAATGGTGGCCTGGCACGGTGAAGTGCGCTGGCAGCTGTGTGGTGTGACGCCATGCTGGCCTGGCACGGTGAGGTGAGCTGGCAGCTCGGTGACACAGTGAAGGCCTGGTACGGTGAGGTGCGCTGGAATATGTGTGACGCAATGGTGGCCTGACACAGTGAGGTGCGCTGGCAGCGGTGTGACGCAGTGGTTGCCTGGCATGGTGAGGTGCGTTGGCAGCTGGGTGACGCAGTGGTGGCCTGGCTCAGTGAGGTGCGCTGGCAGGTGTCTGATGCAGTGGTGGCCTGGCACGGTGAGGTGCGCTGGCACCTGTGTGGTTTGACGCAGTGGTGGCCTGGCACGGTGAGGTGCGTTGTCAGCTGGGTAACGCAGTGGTGGCCTGGCACAGTGAGGTGCGCTGGCAGCTGTGTGGTGTGACGCAGTGGTGGCCTTGAACGGTGAGGTGCGCTGGCAGCTGTGTGATGCAGTGGTGGCCGGACACGGTGAGTTCCGCTGACAGCTGTGTGGTGTGACGCAGTGGTGGCCTGGCACGGTGAGGTGCACTGGCAGCTGTGTGATGCACTGGTGTCCGGGCACGGTGAGGTGCACTGGCAGCTGTGTGGCGTGACGAAGTGGTGGCCGGGCACGGTGAGGTGCACTGGCAGCTGCGTGGTGTGACGCAGTGGTGGCCTGGCACGGTGAGTTGCGCTGTCAGCTGTGTGATGCAGTGGTGGGCGGGCACAGTGAGGTGCGCTGGGAGCTGTGTGACGAAGTGGTGGCCGGGCACGGTGAGGTGCACTGGCAGCTGCGTGGTGTGACGCAGTGGTGGCCTGGCACGGTGAGGTGCGCTGGCAGCTATATGACGCAGTTGTGGCCTGGCACGGTGAGGTGCGTTGGCAGCTAGGTGACGCAGTGGTGGCCGGGCCAAGTGAGGTGCAATGGCTGCTGTGTGGTGTGACATAGTGGTGGTCTAACACGGTGAGGTTCGCTGGCAGCTGTGTGACGCAGTGGTGGCTGGGCACGGTGAGGTGCGCTTGCAGCTGGGTGACGGAGTGGTGGCCTGGCACGGTGAGGTGCGCTGGCAGCTGTGTGATGCATTGGCGGCCAGGCACGGTGAGGTTCGCTGGCAGCTAAGTGGTGTTAGGCAGTGGTGGCTGGGCACGGTGAGGTGAGCTGGCAGCTGAGTGACGGAGTGGTGGCCTGGCACGGTGAGGTGCGCTGGCAGCTGTGTGATGCAGTGGTGGCCTGCAAGGGGAGGTGCGCTGGCAGCTGTGTGTTGTGATGCAGTGGTGGCCTGGCAAGGTATGGTGCGCTGGCAGCTGTGTGACGCAGATGTGGCCGGGCACGGTGAGCTGCGCTAGCAGCTGTGTGACGCAGTGGTGGCCTGGCATGGTGAGGTGTGCATTCAGCTGTGTGACGCAGTGTTGCCCTGGCACAGTGAGGTGCACTGGCAGGTGTGTAGTATGACGCAGTGGTGGCCTGGCACGGTGAGGTGCGCTGGCAGCTGTGTGGTGTGACGCAGTGGTGGCCTGGCACGGTGAGGTGCGCTGGCAGCTGTGTGGTGTGATGCAGTGGTGGCCTGGCACGGTGAGGTGTGCTGGCAGCTGTGTGGTTTGACGCAGTGGTGGGCTGGCATGGTGAGGTATGCTGGCAACTGTGTGGTGTGATGCCGTGGTGGCCTGGTACGGTGAGGTGCGTTGGCAGCTGTGGGACGCAGTGGTGGCCGGGCACGGTGAGGTGCACTGGCAGCTGTGTGGTGTGATGCAGTGGTGGCCTGGCACGGTGAGGTGCACTGGCAGCTGTGTGGTATGACGCAGTGGTGGCCTGGTATGCTGAGGTGCGTTGGCAGCTGTGTGGTGTGACGCAGTGGTGGCCTGGCACGGTGAGGTGCGCTGGCAGCTGTGTGGTGTGATGCAGTGGTTGCCTGGCACGGTGAGGTGCGCTGGCAGCTGCGTGGTGTGACGCAGCGGTGGCCTGGCACGGTGAGGTGTGCTGGCAGCTGTGTGGTTTGACGCAGTGGTGGGCTGGCATGGTGAGGTGCGCTGGCAACTGTGTGGTGTGATGCCGTGGTGGCCTGGTACGGTGAGGTGCGCTGGCAGCTGTGGGACGCAGTGGTGGCTGGGCACGGTGAGGTGCACTGGCAGCTGTGTGGTGTGATGCAGTGGTGGCCTGGCACGGTGAGGTGCGCTGGCAGCTGTGTAATGCAGTGGTGGCCTGGTACGGTGAGGTGCTCTGGCAGCTGTGTGGTGTGACGCAATGGTGGCCTGGCACGGTGAGGTGCGCTGGCAGCTGTGTGCCGCAGCTTTGGCCGGGCACGGTGAGCTGCGCTGGCAGCTGTGTGACGCAGTGGTGGCCTGGTACGGTGAGGTGTGCTGGCAGCTTTGTGATGCAGTGGTGGCCGGGCACAGTGAGTTGCACTGGCAACTGTGTGGTGTGAGGCAGTGGTGGTCTGGCATGGTGAGGTGCGCTGGCAGCTGTGTGACGCAGTGATGGCCGGGCACGGTGAGGTGCGCTGGGAACTGTGTGACGCAGTGGTGGACAGGCACGGTGAGGTGTGCTGGCAGGTGTGTGATGCAGTGGTGGCCTGGCACGCTGAGGTGCACTGGCAGCTGCGTGGTGTGACGCAGTGGTGGCCGGGCACGGTGAGTGGCATTGGCAGCTGTGTGGTGTGACACAGTGGTGGCCTGGCATGGTGAGGTGCACTGGCAGCTGTGTGGTTTGATGCAGTGGGGGGCTGGCATGTTGAGGTGCGCTGGCAGCTGTGTGGTGTGACGCCGTGGTGGCCTGGTACGGTGAGGTGCGCTGGCAGTTGTGTGATGCAGTGGTAGCCGGGCACAGTGAGGTGCACTGGCAGCTGTGTGGTGTGATGCAGTGGTGGCCTGGCATGGTGAGGTGCGCTGGTAGCTGTGTGACGCAGCTGTGGCCGGACATGGTGAGGTGCGCTGGCAGCTGTGTGATGAAGTGGTGGCTTGGCAGGGTGAGGTGCGCTGGCAGCTTTGTGATGGAGTGGTGGCCTGGCAAAGTGAGGTGCACTGGCAGCTGTGTGGTGTGACGCAGTGGTGGCCTGGCACGGTGAGGTGCGCTGGCAGCTGTGTGATGCAGTGGTGGCCTGGCACACTGAGGTGCACTGGCAACTGTGTGGTGTGACGCAGTGGTGGCTTGGCACGGTGAGGTGCGCTGGCAGCTGTGTGATGCAGTGGTGGCCTGGCACAGTGAGGTGCACTGGCAACTGTGTGGTGTGACGCAGTGGTGGCAGGGCACAGTAAGGTGCGTTGGCAACTGTGTGGTGTGACACAGTGGTTGCCTGGAACGGTGAGGTGCACTGGCAGCTGTGTGGTGTGACGCAGTGCTGGCCTGGCACGGTGAGGTGCACTGACATCTGTATGATGCAGTGGTAGCCTGGCACGTTGAGGTGCGTTGTCAGCTGTGTGATGCAGTGGTGGTCGGGTATGTAGAGGAGCACTGGCAGCTGTCTGTAGTGACGCAGTGGTGGCCTGGCACTGTGAGGTGAGCTGGCAGCTGTGTGATGCAGTGGTGGTCTGGTACGGTGAGGTGCGCTGGCAGCTGGGTGACGCAGTGTTGGCCTGGCATGGTGAAGAGCGCTGGCAGCTGTGTGGTGTGACGCAATGGTGGCCTGGCACGGTGAAGTGCGCTGGCAGCTGTGTGGTGTGACGCCATGCTGGCCTGGCACGGTGAGGTGAGCTGGCAGCTCGGTGACACAGTGAAGGCCTGGTACGGTGAGGTGCGCTGGAATATGTGTGACGCAATGGTGGCCTGACACAGTGAGGTGCGCTGGCAGCGGTGTGACGCAGTGGTTGCCTGGCATGGTGAGGTGCGTTGGCAGCTGGGTGACGCAGTGGTGGCCTGGCTCAGTGAGGTGCGCTGGCAGGTGTCTGATGCAGTGGTGGCCTGGCACGGTGAGGTGCGCTGGCACCTGTGTGGTTTGACGCAGTGGTGGCCTGGCACGGTGAGGTGCGTTGTCAGCTGGGTAACGCAGTGGTGGCCTGGCACAGTGAGGTGCGCTGGCAGCTGTGTGGTGTGACGCAGTGGTGGCCTTGAACGGTGAGGTGCGCTGGCAGCTGTGTGATGCAGTGGTGGCCGGACACGGTGAGTTCCGCTGACAGCTGTGTGGTGTGACGCAGTGGTGGCCTGGCACGGTGAGGTGCACTGGCAGCTGTGTGATGCACTGGTGTCCGGGCACGGTGAGGTGCACTGGCAGCTGTGTGGCGTGACGAAGTGGTGGCCGGGCACGGTGAGGTGCACTGGCAGCTGCGTGGTGTGACGCAGTGGTGGCCTGGCACGGTGAGTTGCGCTGTCAGCTGTGTGATGCAGTGGTGGGCGGGCACAGTGAGGTGCGCTGGGAGCTGTGTGACGAAGTGGTGGCCGGGCACGGTGAGGTGCACTGGCAGCTGCGTGGTGTGACGCAGTGGTGGCCTGGCACGGTGAGGTGCGCTGGCAGCTATATGACGCAGTTGTGGCCTGGCACGGTGAGGTGCGTTGGCAGCTAGGTGACGCAGTGGTGGCCGGGCCAAGTGAGGTGCAATGGCTGCTGTGTGGTGTGACATAGTGGTGGTCTAACACGGTGAGGTTCGCTGGCAGCTGTGTGACGCAGTGGTGGCTGGGCACGGTGAGGTGCGCTTGCAGCTGGGTGACGGAGTGGTGGCCTGGCACGGTGAGGTGCGCTGGCAGCTGTGTGATGCATTGGCGGCCAGGCACGGTGAGGTTCGCTGGCAGCTAAGTGGTGTTAGGCAGTGGTGGCTGGGCACGGTGAGGTGAGCTGGCAGCTGAGTGACGGAGTGGTGGCCTGGCACGGTGAGGTGCGCTGGCAGCTGTGTGATGCAGTGGTGGCCTGCAAGGGGAGGTGCGCTGGCAGCTGTGTAATGCAGTGATGGCCTGGCATGGTGAGGTGCACTGGCAGTTGTGTGGTGTGACGCAGTGGTGGCCTGGCACGGTGAGGTGCGTTTGCAGCTAGGTGACGCAGTGGTGGCCGGGCAAAGTGAGGTGCAATGGCAGCTGTGTGGTGTGACGTAGTGGTGGTCTGGCACGGTGAGGTGCACTGGCAGCTGTGTGATGCAGTGGTGGCCTGCAAGGGGAGGTGCGCTGGCAGCTGTGTAACGCAGTGATGGCCTGGCATGGTGAGGTGCACTGGCAGTTGTGTGGTGTGACGCACTGGTGGCCTGGCAATGTGAGGAGCGTTGGCAGCTGGGTGACGCAGTGGTGGCCTGGCACGGTTAGGTGCGCTGGCAGCTATATGACGCAGTGGTGGCCTGGCACGGTGAGGTGCGTTGGCAGCTAGGTGACGCAGTGGTGGCCGGGCAAAGTGAGGTGCAATGGCAGCTGTGTGGTGTGACGTAGTGGTGGTCTGACACGGTGAGGTGCACTGGCAGCTGTGTGACGCAGTGGTGGCCGGGCACGGTGAGGTGCGCTGGCAGCTGAGTGACGGAGTGGTGGCCTGGCACGGTGAGGTGCGTTGGCAGCTAGGTGACGCAGTGGTGGCCGGGCAAAGTGAGGTGCAATGGCAGCTGTGTGGTGTGACGTAGTGGTGGTCTGGCACGGTGAGGTGCACTGGCAGCTGAGTGACGGAGTGGTGGCCGGGCACGGTGAGGTGCGCTAGCAGCTGGGTGATGCAGTGGTGGCCTGGAACGTTGAGGTGCGTTGGCAGCTGGGTGACGCAGTGGTGGCCTGGCTCAGTGAGGTGCGCTGGCAGGTGTCTGATGCAGTGGTGGCCTGGCACGGTGAGGTGCGCTGGCACCTGTGTGGTTTGACGCAGTGGTGGCCTGGCACGGTGAGGTGCGTTGTCAGCTGGGTAACGCAGTGGTGGCCTGGCACAGTGAGGTGCGCTGGCAGCTGTGTGGTGTGACGCAGTGGTGGCCTTGAACGGTGAGGTGCGCTGGCAGCTGTGTGATGCAGTGGTGGCCGGACACGGTGAGTTCCGCTGGCAGCTGTGTGGTGTGACGCAGTGGTGGCCTGGCACGGTGAGGTGCGCTGGCAGCTGTGTGATGCACTGGTGGCCGGGCCAAGTGAGGTGCAATGGCTGCTGTGTGGTGTGACATAGTGGTGGTCTGACACGGTGAGGTTCGCTGGCAGCTGTGTGACGCAGTGGTGGCCTGGCACGGTGAGGTGCGTTGTCAGCTGGGTAACGCAGTGGTGGCCTGGCACAGTGAGGTGCGCTGGCAGCTGTGTGGTGTGACGCAGTGGTGGCCTTGAACGGTGAGGTGCGCTGGCAGCTGTGTGATGCAGTGGTGGCCGGACACGGTGAGTTCCGCTGGCAGCTGTGTGGTGTGACGCAGTGGTGGCCTGGCACGGTGAGGTGCACTGGCAGCTGTGTGATGCACTGGTGGCCGGGCCAAGTGAGGTGCAATGGCTGCTGTGTGGTGTGACATAGTGGTGGTCTGACACGGTGAGGTTCGCTGGCAGCTGTGTGACGCAGTGGTGGCCTGGCACGGTGAGGTGCGCTGGCAGCTGTGTGATGCATTGGCGGCCAGGCACGGTGAGGTTGCTCTGGCAGCTCTGTGGTGTGACGCACTGGTGGCCTGGCAATGTGAGGAGCGTTGGCAGCTGTGTGACGCACTGGTGGCCTGGCACGGTGAGGTGCGTTGTCAGCTGGGTAACGCAGTGGTGGCCTGGCACAGTGAGGTGCGCTGGCAGCTGTGTGGTGTGACGCAGTGGTGGCCTTGAACGGTGAGGTGCGCTGGCAGCTGTGTGATGCAGTGGTGGCCGGACACGGTGAGTTCCGCTGGCAGCTGTGTGGTGTGACGCAGTGGTGGCCTGGCACGGTGAGGTGCACTGGCAGCTGTGTGATGCACTGGTGGCCGGGCCAAGTGAGGTGCAATGGCTGCTGTGTGGTGTGACATAGTGGTGGTCTGACACGGTGAGGTTCGCTGGCAGCTGTGTGACGCAGTGGTGGCCTGGCACGGTGAGGTGCGCTGGCAGCTGTGTGATGCATTGGCGGCCAGGCACGGTGAGGTTGCTCTGGCAGCTCTGTGGTGTGACGCACTGGTGGCCTGGCAATGTGAGGAGCGTTGGCAGCTGGGTGACGCAGTGGTTGCCTGTCACAGTGAGGTGCGCTGGCAGCTGTGTGATGCAGTGGTGGCCGGGCACGGTGAGGTGCGCTGGCAGCTGTGTGGTGTGACGCTGTAGGTGGCCTAGCACGGTGAGGTGCGCTGGCAGCTGTGTGATGCAGTGGTGGCCGGGAACGGTGAGGTGCGCTGGCAGCTCTGTGACGCAGTGGTGGCCTTTCATGGTGTGGTGCTCTGGCAGCTGTGTGATGCAGTTGTGGCATAGCAGAGTGAGGTGCACTGGTAGCTGTATGACACAGCTGTGGCCGGGCAAGGTGAGGTGCGCTGGCAGCTGTGTGACGCAGTGGTGGCCTGGTACGGTGAGGTGTGCTGGCAGGTGTGTGATGCAGTGGTGGCCTGGCACGGTGAGGTGCGCTGGCAGCTGTGTGGTGTGACGCAGTTGTGGTGTGGCACGGTGAGGTGCGCTGGCAGCTGAGTGACGGAGTGGTGGCCTGGCACGGTGAGGTGTGCTGGCAGCTGTGTGGCGTGACGCAGTGGTGGCCTGGCATGGTGAGGTGCGCTGGCAGCTCTGTGGTGTGACGCAGTGGTGGCCTGGCACGGTGAGGTGCGTTGGCAGCTGGGTGACGCAGTGGTTGCCTGGCACAGTGAGGTGCTCTGGCAGCTGTGTGATGCAGTGGTGGCCGGGCACGGTGAGGTGCGCTGGCAGCTGTGTGATGCAGTGGTGGCCGGGAACGGTGAGGTGCGCTGGCAGCTCTGTGACGCAGTGGTGGCCTTTCATGGTGTGGTGCACTGGCAGCTGTGTGATGCAGTTGTGGCATAGCAGAGTGAGGTGCACTGGTAGCTGTGTGACACAGCTGTGGCCTGGTACGGTGAGGTGTGCTGGCAGCTGTGTGGTGTGACGCAGTGGTGTGGCACACCTCAGCGTGCCAGGCCACCACTGATGACAAGTTAATCAGTGGAAAGACCACTGGCATTTTTCCTTCCGCCTACATTCTCAGAGCAGAATCGAATTTAATATTAGCATAATTTATTACAGTGCTAAGTTTAATATTATTTATTACTAATAGTTTATGCTAACATCTAACTTTCTTAACGCGAGAAGTACTACTGTAAGTACCTACTGTACTGTACTTAAGTACTACCATAAGAAGTACTGTTGTAAGCAAAAAAAAAGGAGGAGTGGTGAAACAGCCCTAGTCATACAGTATCAGTATCAACAGACATTGTATCAGTATCAGTTCTTGCTTTGTGCTGGGTTTAGCAGTTTTCCAAACATAGTCTTTCGGCGAATGCCATACCATGTCTATTGGATTTAAATCTGGAGATTCGGCTGGAGTTTTCACCCAGTTCACTCGTTCTTCTATAAGCCTCGCCCTTGCTGCTGTGTGTTTCGGATCGTTGTCTTGAAAGAGACGGTGCCTTGATCCAATGTGCTCCCTGATATATGGGGCGGCATGCTGTGTGACCCCGACTTCCTCGAAGAATTCACGATCCATAATTCCTTCGAAATAAAATTATTTTTCAAGCAATGTAATGCAAGATGCTTTCTAACGTTGGGCAATGTGTTTTTTCTCAAAATGTTGTTTTGAGAGACTAGATAAGTAATTCAAGTGTTGATGATATGTCGCTGCTGTGAATGTCTGTGGAGTGTATCTTATTACCCTGTCCTGACTGGTGGAGCTCATCCAGCTGTGTCTGGATATCTTGGTCAAATATTCGGGTAGTGTGTATTGTCTGTTTAGGGTTCTGTAGCATTCCACACGGCTGGGCAGCTTGTTCCCCCCTCCCGCCCCTCTCTGTGTACAGTAGAGCCTCCTGTCCTGGCTGGTAGAGCTCATCCAGCTGTGTCTGGCTAATATTAAAGCCAGTACTTTAATATTGTTTTCTGTATGTTTATCAATAGTGGGTACTGGGCTAATTCGGTCCTGCACCCGTTGTTAGGTGTTTTTTAGGTGTTGTTAGGGCTTCTACCAAATATTAACACGTGGGTGAAAATGTATACAATTCTAATATTTCATTTTTTCCCATTGAAAGTATAACATATCTGGTGTGAGAAAGAGGTCCTCATTTAAGTGCATGAAACTCAGGCACTGGCGCAACAAACTGAACAAAGTTCAAGGGGGTATACGCTTTCTGTAGACACTTTATTTCCTCTTTTTCCATACTCAAATGATTTGGGAAACCCATGGGACACTGGAGGTCATTATACATGAGCCTCTTTATGCACCTTTTAAGGCATTGAAACCTAGTTGCCTTGTTACAAGGTCTAATATTACAGTAGGTGTGGTTTCCGTCTCCTAATTTCTGAGAATGATCAAATTGGGGAATAAGTTGTAGGGAATACCACTCTTGCACTTCTAAGAAAAGACTATCTCAAATGAAACTCGCTATAGAAAGACATCTTGTTGAAAAATTATTTATTTTTTGTAATTTCTAAAGAAAAAACATTCATCAAGTCCTTCACAAATGTTTTGTTTGTGACTTTCTCTGTTGTTCCCTTTAACACTCAACTGAACTATGTGTTATGTCTTGTAAACGTAATCAAACATTTCACTTAGGTGTGTGGGTTAACACAAACCCATATTGTATGAAACATTCAGTTTTACATTCAAGTTTTTTCTAACAATTGCATCCATGCTAGGACTACAGTAAACAACACTTTTTACTAAAGTAAATGAAATTGTTCATTAAACAAGACACATTGTTTTAAATGTATGCAATGCGACGACACTAAAAACAACACTGAAACTTTTCATTGAAATGCTGTACGAGATTGTGCATATTCAATGGATTTCTCCTGGTGCTTTTTTTCATCAGTCTTTTCATATTCTTGTTCTCTACTCAGGTGTCTCCTGTTCCTTTGGTGATGTCTGCTGTACACACATGGTATCATACACTTGAGCAAAGTGTGATACCACCGTTTGTTCTTCTCCTAAAATAAAGATGAACATTGACAAAAGTCAGAAGTACTCTTTTCTTTGACAGACGAACAAAACAATGCAAGAATAACCATACTCTCTGTTCCTTACTCATTTCTACCTACCTGTTTGACCACTTTGTCTCCTTCAGTCAGGACAGGGTTCTGGGGCTGACTCTGAGCAATCTGAGAAGAGCTCTCTGTGATCTTCTCCCCTACATTGGCTACATTGTGCTCTGTTTGAAATCCAGGGATTGCCTCCGGTAAGTTCCTCGGTCCTTTTTGGGACTTGAAAGGGTAGAATCATTTTGTGACTACTTTTCATTGTCTTGCACTGATATGTTCTGGTTTGTGTTTGATAACTGTAGGCGTTCAAGTACTTTCTTTTTATTCTAGATTGGCAGTGTTTGAGATGGTAGGAACTTGTCATATTCTCAACTTATTTTCTCTATGAGACTCTGAATGCTCTGTAAAAATACTATTTTAGCAATTCTTAGAAATCTGAAAGCAGTGTTACCTGTATCATTTTTTGTCTTGGTAGTAGTATTGCAGCTCCAACATCAGCACTTAAATAATGGTTTGTGATGTTACTTGTCCTTGGAGTTAGTATACTCCTGAGAAGTCAAGAGAAATCTTACGTAAGCATTAATTATGTTTCACTTTTGAAAGCAAAGTACGTGTCAAGTACTTTGAAGGCATTTGTTGATACTTTTAAGCACTTTCGTTGATTATTATTATCCTTCAATTAGTTATTACAAGTCCAACAAGTCCAATGTAGAGATAATTCTCTACATTATCTCACTCCATATTCAGAATGTGGGAATACAGTTGTTTTAAGGAAATGCCACTGAATATATAGTAGCTGCACTCTACAAAGATGAATTTGCTAATTATTCAATCAGGGACACAGCTTATACTTCAGTAGTCTTAGATCATTTAATGATGATTATTGTACTTTATAACTAGAAAAATCCCCATATCCTGTTCATTGCCCCTTTTTCAGTCATGTGGATTGACTTATGCCTGAAGTGGTTAATTCTCACCTTGACATCTCAAAGAACAACTGAATCTCTACCAAGGGTGAATGTGTCCTTCCTCTTATTGTCTAAAAGAAAAGGTTAAAATTCATTGAAGCAAAATGCAACAGCCCAAAATGTTGGGGAAGTCGTTTCCACAGTTATTTCATATGACAGTGCTTGGAGTGAAACTACGTGACCATGGTGAAGAAGTAAAAACACTTTACCTTGTTCCTCCTGACTGATGTCCTTATGCGTGTTTTGCACAGTTGAGCATTTTGTGTCTTGTCGTCTGTGTAGGCAACAGCCCTCTTCCCTGGGATAGAACTAGATGATATTTAGACACGTTAATTTGACTTCTCCATTGCTCACATTGATGTGGATATGATTGTAATGCTCTGTTTTGTGGGCTTCCCAAGAAAACAATAAATCCCTTACTACTTGTTTTAAATGCACAGATGCAAATGAAGTAGCACAGATCCTAACAAATACAAGAAAGAGAATATCATTCCTGTTTTGAAAAAACTTCACTGGTCACCTGTATTATCTAGGATAAATTTGAAAGTTCTTTTACTTGTTTTTAAAGCTTTAAGCGACCTAGCACGTCTGTACCTTACTGAATGTCTGTCTTCATATGTTCCTATACGTGACCTGAGATCTGCACATACTGGCCTACTGCAAATACCACATGTGAAATGCAGAAAGAGTGGAGAGGCTGCTTTTTGTTTTTATGCTTCTAACTTATGAAACTCACTACCACTTTTTATTAGGCAGTCAAGCTCGGTACATTGTTTTCAAAAACATTTGAAAATTTTGCTTTTAGTTAAAGTTCTTTCTATTTATGTTTCTTTTTTTAGTTCTCTTTAATTGTTCTTATTTTATTACGACTTTCCTAATTTTTATTTATTTAATTGACATTTATGTTGCTTTACTGTATTGCTGTATTTTCCTTGACAACTGAAAGTATATCTCTTAATTTTAATATTTTATTTTTACGCTTGGTTTGTAAAGCACCAAAGCACTATTTGTATGAAAGGTGCTTTATAAATAAAGTTTATTATTATTATTATTATTATTATTATTATTATTATTATTATTATTATTATTATTATACTTTGTTACACTTTTGGTTAGGACAAAGATTCTAGTAGAGGTGGCCTCTTTTACCCCGTTCCAAAAAATTGGAAAACTACCTTCAGAATACACTGACAGTGACCATTGTAGTGGTTTGATGGGTTTACTGAGACCATTATTAATTGTAGCAGTAATCACGGGGTTGTTCGTTGGGGCTTTTAGAAAATCAATCGTCAGAACAACTAACAACGCACACACACGGGTTCGATACACGAGATACATTTATTAATAAAAATTGTGCACCAAACATATACTAGTCTGCCTGGATACGAGCGGCAGACCTTACTGTGAGGGTTATCAATATACAAGGCATATAATCTCGAAGAGATGCAAACACAAAGAGATACACAACAGAGAATATATGTTAATATATATCGTTCGGTTACCAAATCGTTAACCAGTGTTATTACCCACTGTTACTCTAAACTCGGAAGTAAATACATTACTCATGAATTAAATTGATAACAACTTGTGTTGAGGTACAATTGAATTCTCGAGACACAATGTAGAACATGGGGTTTACTTATTCACTGTGTATGGATTTGGAATTTCCCGGCACGAACACCAAACCAGCTGACAGGCTCTGTTGCAGCCTCTGTTCCAGCGGTTGTCCAATGGGCGTTGTGTCGGCGTCCTCTGGCTACCGGCCAACCAGTCAAGGTGCAGCTCGGAGTAGGACAGGCGGAGGAATCTGACTGCGGCGCGCAGGGCAGTCGTTGCTCCGAGGGGATCTACCAGCAGTCCGGCTGGCTAGTAGAAAGTCTCTATGCACAGAGTGTGACCGCGAGTCCTCACAAGTCACTCTTTTGCCTGGGAAGAAGCTGGTTCGTTCCTGGTCCAGCACTGCTTCTGAATAAGCTATTCAGGTTGTCGACGAGGGTCCAACTGTAGGCTGCCGTTGATCAAGCGGAGCATTCACGTTGGTAGAATTCTGAGTACGTACGGGATCCTCGGCCTCGCGCTTAGAACAAAGTCCAAGTCCCTTTGCAGACAACAGCAGTTGTCACGTGATTGTCTCTGAGGATGCGCGAAAATGGCCAAGGAGAGCCCCGATCTGAGCTTACGCTCCCTTTTTGACCAAGACACAGATGTGTGCTGATTGGTTGAGAGTTTGGCGGGCATTGGAGACCCACGTGGTATTACCACGCCCTGCCAGTCCCTGATTGGTTGGTCAAGGTGAGATATAAGTCATTTACTCTTGACACTTAAGAATGCAGTCCAGATGTCCATTCGGCACTCCCTAGACTGATAGGTGCCAATGGATGACTATTGATCATGATAGCCAGGCTTAGATAAGTGCATCCCCGTCTGGGAGCTGTTCCTTATCAAAAGGAAACATCTTAAATCAGCCTGCATGAATACTTTCTCTGTGGCTGCACCACAGAGATGGAGGGTGAGATGGGGCCTCCTTTCGGAAAGCATACCTACGCTTAATTCTGTCTTATTTACAAGCTTTGCCGCTACATGTATGTGTTTAAATTTCTGCTACTGGAGTTAGCTTTCACTGCTGGAAGCTCCTGTCCATCCTTGTACCATTTATAGTTCCACCAAGCTGAGTCCATCTCAATCTCACACCTCAGAGTCACACTTTCTGTGGTGAATATCTCTGTCCATCCAGACTCCAAGGTCAGTACAGCCTGTGGTTGAGCTGCAGAATAGACAAGTTTGAATAGTGGGTAGAATTAATAATATGAGGTATGCTAATAGTATGAATCTAAGAATTAATATGGGGGAAAAATAAATATACAGTTGTGTGCTAAAATTATGTTTACTAAAAAAGATACTAAAATGATCAATCATTTTACTATTTCAATCTCTTACCTATGATTTCTAATTTCAGAGAATCACTGCGATCAGTGTAATAGAACACACTTCCCCTTCTAGCTCGACACCAGTACTCTCCACTGTGGGACAGAGCAGCAGAGCTAGTGGTGTAACTGGACCCATCAGTCCTACTGCTGTCAGTGTTGAGCAGGACTTCTCCCTGTATGTCTTTATACCAGAGATACTTCCAACCAACAGATCCACCCCCAACTCCACAGCTCAGGGTGACTCTGTCTCCTGTGTATATCTGTCCTCTTGTGGGGAACACAGTCAGAGCAGGCTTTGGCCATTTTCCTGATGGAAGAGTGTTGTAGATGTTCAGGCCTTGTCAGTGCCACCAAAAACCTATGTGCAAAATCAATTTCACAGCTTGTGGCATAAGCCTCTGAGATTCTAAATTGTACATCTACTACATAATTATTTCATGAATGCAGGAATAATATTACATTCTAAGTAGGAGTGATCCAATTGATAACTAAAACTTGTGCCTGGGTCTCAAAGAGTTTAAAAATTGGCCTTTATTTATAACATTAAATCACATTTTTTTCTAAAGTAACAATCAATTATTTGAATAATCTCCTCAGTATCAATATATATGTTTGATTTTCAAAATAATACAAATACTTACCAGATACCTTCAGTTTAACAGGATTGCTGATGTTAGAATAAAATAGTTTATTATGGTCACTTTCCCCTCTGCAGGTATATTCTCCATTATGTAACTGAGCAACAGAGAGGATTGTGTATGTGTCTCCATTTCTCCTACTGGAGTCTACTGGCAGTTCCTGTCCATTTTTGTACCATTTATAGCTCCACCCAGCAGAGCCCATCTCAATCTCACACCTCAGAGTCACACTTTCTGTAGTGAATATCTCTGTCCATCCAGACTCCAGGGTAAGTGCTGCCTGTGGTCGAGCTGCACATAAAACAAGATTGAAGAGAGGGTAGAAAAGACCATGAAAATAAGAGGTATAATTCAGTTTCTTACCTATTATTTCTATTTGCAGAGAATCACTGTGATCAGTATAATAGACCACACTTCCCCTTCTAGCTCGACACCAATACTCTCCACTGTGGGACAGAGCAGCAGAGCTGATGGTGTAACTAGACCCATCAGTCCTGCTACTGTCAGTGTTGAGCAGGGCTGCTTCCTGTATGTCTTTATACCAGAGATACTTCCAATCAACAGAATCTCCCCCAACTCCACAGCTCAGGGTGACTCTGTCTCCTGTGTATATCTCTCCACTGGAAGGGTTCTGGGTCAGGATGGGTCTTGGCCATGTTCCTTAAATGAAAAATGTATTAAGTGGTGAAATAAGTAGTATTTTTCCTACAATATATTGGGAATTTAAAAACCTGCAACTACTTGATAAAACTTAGGTTTAGTGTTTTGACATGTAGAAGAGAAAATGAGTTTTTGACAAAAGATGAAAGTCAAAATCTGATCTTATTTCACCAATTTCCATTGCTGAAGGAATCCTCTGACAATTGTTCCACCGCCAGAATCCAACTTCAGTTATGCCTTTTCTCCAAGTGCTTTTTTTTCTAAGCAAACCTCTCCAGTCCACTCTGAAAACAATCCATTTGCCCAAATTGTCATTAACACTTTCCTGCTGACTCCTGTTATTCATGCTGCTCTAATATAAAGTTACTGTGCCCCTATGATCATCTTGCACCCAGTCCTCTATCTATTTGTTGTATCTATCATCGATTCTTTATTTATTTCTCTTGCTGTCCTCTAAGCTTGCTGTCTCTTTCTCTCAAAGTGCTCACTGCTCATTTCTCATTTCACTGCTAATGAGATAGAAGATTGCAATAATAATAAACCTGATATCATAGATTAGATTGGATGTATAGTAGACTCATCTGCAAAAGATAGTGAAGGAGTATGGAGTCAGTTTATGTGAGTTTGAAGAACCAACTATTCAATGTAAAGCCAACTAAATATGTTTGGTCACAACATTTGTTCTTTTTCTTTTGCTGAAAAAATAGAAGTCTGGTCCTTCTCTTATCTCCAATTTAATGAATCTCAAATCTTCATGAATTTCAGGGGCTATTCTCTGTCCCTTCCTCTTTCTCTTCTCCACTTGCTCCCTTGCTTGGTCCTTTGCTACTACCACAGCTGCACTGGTCTGTGTTACCTCAAATGTACAGTTAAAGGTTAACTTTAATCTCTTTCACATTTCTTATTATCTCTTTTCATTGTCCTTCCTGGCAACTGACATTCACTTAACCTCCTCCGTGAGCCAAGCACAGTGTCCATCTGCCTCAGATCTGCGTTTTCCATTTTCAGCTATCTCTTCCCCAGGTGCCCACACTACAGTGTAGCCCAGGCAGTGGTGATAACCAGTTCCCTTTCCTTCTTTCCACCCTGCAAGTGTTCGTGTCTGACTTTCTCCCCTTCCTCAGTCCCTTGCAGTCTGTGTGTCAAAATGTCTGGTGTTGCTTGCTATCAGCACAGTCCTACTGTCCTACTGTATGTCAACCTACTCCTGAAGTTCTAATTATAAATTATATTCATAAATATCAATTTCAGCATGGTCACTGTCTTCTCATCTATGATTCTGTGAATGAAAACGTGAATTACGGTTTTCATTTGATACCCTTCTTCCCCCTGGCTCAAAGAGTGTTCTCCAGAATAGCTGTCCAAAATGTTCTCTCTCTACTCAGTTTAGAAATACTACTAAAGTGTCCCTTGAACCATCATTTCCCTGTTACGTGTTTGCTTTGATAACCTTCATTCAAATGTATCTATAGTTTTCTGAACTTAAGAATTTTGCAGTTCAAGACAATTCAAGCCATGCCTATGCTCTGTGTTAATGAGTTTTAATGAACTACTGAACAGGTGATTGGACTAAAAAAAAGCAATCATGTTTAATCCAATTTGAAATTCCACAGGAGATAGATCTCTTTTAACTTTTCATTTTGTCTTTTTGTGTATTTAAGACAGAATTAAGATTTTATGTTGCATGTGAATTCTGGGTGAAGATTTGTCACATCACAAACAGCATATTAAAGCCTAAGAAATTCTTCATAGAAGAATAGGAAGCATTATTCCTGGTCTTTGCGGTTTGTAAAAAAAAAGGCAGGATAAAGGGAGGAATAAAGGAAATTGAGAAGAAATTTGATTTAATTATTAAATCCATGGAGGATACAGATAAGGCAGCCTTGTGAACTCCTATAGTCTCAGTAGCAAAACATGGATATACAGTAGTGTCACACTTGGAAGCTGAAATTGAATTTATTTAAGATGAGGAATAGGAAACAAATTTTACTGAAACAGTTGTGGATGCCAAGAGCAAGCTTCCCATTCAGGTGGTTGATGCCCAATATCTGATCCCCCCGAACACTGTTTTATGTTCATTTTCCACTACTTCCTTCCACTACTAAGGGCAGAAAGATGTTTTCTTTATTACCATTTTATATGTTCTTTAAGGTAGAACTACATTGTTTTGATTACATTTGAAGGTGGGGTGAATTGTAAATGCATCACACAGCTGAGGGTGCCTCTCTCTCCTGAAAAAAACACTGAATCTGGGGGGTCTATGGTCACTACAGCGGGTGTCTGGCCCTCTGAAACAGATCAGAAATGTATAATTTGCTAAACATACACCATACACCTCTAACACAAATGATTAAGTAAAACATTTAAACAGATATGAAAATAACTAACCAATTACTGTCAGCGTGAGAAAGTCACTGTCACTCTGATCAGTACCTCTCTCAGCTTGACACCAATATTGTCCACTGTCAAACACTGACACAGCTCTTAGGATGTAATGGGAACCATACTTTCCACTGGAGCTCCTGAGTGTCACCATTCTCCCCTGCTTCTCTAGGGCCCAGTAATATTTCCAGCCACCAGATCCTCTAACCTCACAGTTGAGGGTGACTGTCTCTCCTACAAACACCTCTGTCCATGGAGGGTCTGCAGTTACCACAGCTTGAGGCCTGGACACTGGAATACAGACAGTGGTTAGGGTGAAGCAACAGACTGGTGTTCAAACTTGAAGAGTGCCTAGTAACCAACTTGTTGTTTTACAACCAACTGTTGTAATTTCACAAATTCATACTTTTGTTATGATGAATTAATAATCCATCAATTTTTAATTTACAGAATGCTAAATTTTCCTGGTAAGATTTGAGGAAACTCACGGTCTATCCTGGAAGCATAGACCACAAGGCAGTACCACACCATAAATGGGTTGCCTGTGGCATACATACAGTAAAATAAGGAAACTCCCATTAGATTTATGGTTTAACATAATAAGACCAGTCCTACTACTAAACAAAAACTAACCTCATTTGATAATAGCACACAAAACGTCTATTGTGTCATTATTTATAAAAAACATCAGCCTGCATTCAATATCTTTGTATGAAAAGTAAGTGCACCATAAATTCTACCATCTTATCATCTTAAATAGGTAGGTAGATAGAATCAGGAGCACCAAAACATGAACAAATGATGCGTTGATCATCAAGAAGTGATCCCACCTGTGTATAAAATCTGAAACTTTGGAAATTTGGTCTTAAGCGTTCGGTTTTGTGGTAACACATCATCCCCTGATCAAAATAAATCTATGACAGTCTTAGAGAAATAATTGGTGTTGCTTGTCAGTCTGGGAAAGGTTACAAAACCAGTAAAAAACAGTTTCATAGTCCATCATTCCATGGTAAGAAAGATAATCTACAAATAGAGAAAATTCAAGACTGTGCCTAACCTACCCAGGAATGGCTGTCCTACCAAACTATCTCCAAGATCTGAGCATAAGATGTTCCTAGAATTCTTCAAGAACCCCAATGTTGCATTCAGGGTTCTCTTGCTATGATAAATGTCAGTCCACCAGATGGAAAAAATTGAATAAGAATGATTTTCATGGAAGGATAGCCAGGAGGAAACCCCTGCTTTCAAAGAAAAATATACACTTAAAGTACTTTTGCAAAAGTTTTAGGATAATTTTGGTTTCGGATGTCTTTCTGCAATAGGATTTCTGAACCCCTCTTTGAGAATGCAGATGAAAATTATCCTGAATTCACAACAGTATTCCACTTTCTTCATAAGTATTTTATGCAGCAAAGTTTTTAACTTAGTCACTTACAATGGTTATTTTGGAAAAGTTCTGACATGCTCGTTATGACTATATTAAGGTTATATACTTTATAAAAAGTTATAATGTTTTAACCTTTTCTATGAGTACTTGCTGTCATTATTGCAGTAAAAACTGTGTTACTAAAAGTCGCTAAGTACTCTCGCCATATACTGTTACATTTTCTGATTGTTACAGTAAATTGATGCCAGTTTTTTATTTGTGTCTGGTTTTACACATTTGACATAAAAATATAGAAAGCACAGAGTATCAAAACACCTAGAAATCAAAGACAATACAAAACTCTGTCTTAACAGTATGTGGCTAAAATATATTGTATGTCTCTTTTCCTTGTTATTTAATTATTGCTGTAGGATGATTCCTGAATGCCATAGCTGTACATTGCAAACTGTTCTGCTGCTGAGCTTTTCTCTTACTTGTCTGCTGGGAGGAGAAGAATAGTCCTTTCAGAACTGAAAGAAGAAAAAAATACAGTGAGAGTGTGTATGTCTGTGTGTGCCCTGCAATTGCTTGATGTCCCATTCAAGGTATATCCTGCATTGTGCCCATTGCTTGTCATAATAAACTCCAGTTCCCTATCAACCTTGAATTAGAATTGGTTAGAAAATGGATGGGGACTTCCCACCACCACCATCAATGTGCAGCATAGTGCACCAGTACATTCACCACACACCAGCTATCTGTGTGGAGGGGAGGAGCACAGAGTGGTGAAGCCAATTCATAGATGGAGATTAATATAGGAGGCCATGACTGGTAAAGGCCAGTGGGAAATGTGGCCAGGATACCCCTACTCTTTTCGGGAAACGCCTTGGGATTTTAAATGACCACAGAGAGTCAGGACCTCAGTTGTATGTTTCATCCTGATGCACCCTTTTACAGTAAAGTGTCCCAATCACTATATTGGAGCATTAGGACCCACACAGACCGCAGGGCGGGTGCCCCCTGCTGGCCCCACAAACACCTCTTCCAGCAGCAACCTTGGTTTTTCCCAGGAGGTCTCCCATCCAGGTATTGACCCAGCTCACACCTGCTTATCTTTAATGTGTTGCCAGTTGTGAGTTGCAGGGTTATATGGCTGCTGGCTGTACTCATCAATGGGTTAACCACTTTACTATAGCTTGTGTTATATCTTTCACTGACTTCAAGTGTCATTTTTTTTTCAGCTGACGAGAACCAGGTGACCATAGTACACAGTATATTCTATTATTTAAATTTTCCCTCACAATCATAATTATTTCTCGGTAGAAACGGCAAATTATAGCATATTAAATTTAAAATGTTTACGTCACTGCAGATAATATTAAAGAGGAAGACCAGAGAGTTAATCTAATATTTAAATAAAAAATCATATTTTAGGGAAATTTCCATACACTGAGATTTTGTAATTTACTGTATGTCCTTATTAGTCTGATATAGAGACAAATTTATTTTGTGTAACTTGTCCAGCTGAGTTAATGGCATCTGAAGGAGTGGGATGAAAAGAGTTGATCAATGAAGCCAGCTTTTGTTAGCACTTTGTGAATGTGTAGACCCACTTGCCAATTTTCACAAATGCACAGGGGACTGGATAAGATGGTTGATTGGGATAAGGGAAATGAATTATAGGAATAAATAAAATAAATAAAGACTTGTAAGGGTTAATAGTGGAATCAAGCTTGAAGTAATAAAAAATAATGCTTTGACCTACAGATGCAGCCATTCAAAATGCGTGGGCGATATCGCATTATTTTGCGGTACGCTGTACGCAGTCTACCGCAAGCTACCGGTAAATCCCGCGAGTTACCGTAAATTCTCCTATAATACGACAAGCAAAATAATAGTATCCGGAATTTCCACAAGGTGGAGCTAATAAAGCTCAACCTCTCATGTTTGAGCTGTGGCCATCAAAGTCTTTAATGAAGATATTACTAATAGTATTAATAATGAATGACCTTGGACAAGCTGTAAGTGTAAACTCAAAGTATTGGCCTGGTCAACATTCTTTTTTTCATTGACCGTCTTTGTAAAAGTAACACCACAGCATTTCGCAATCACGCATTTGTTTCCAATCATGCAAAGTACAGTAATTTTTGAGAATCGATTCACCATGCCTTTCACATGCTCATAAAAGAGATTGATTTAGGAACATAAACATATTACCGTATGCAAACTGTACTGTATACAGTATGTATATGTATATTTAATGTCTTAACTGTGCCCGTTTAAGTATTGAATATTCATATCTAATTTTACCTATGAAGGGAAATCTTAGTAGCTGAGCATAAAAAGAATAGGAGCATACTGCAACGCGTGTGAAGGCCATAAACGATATTAATTTTGGAACATAAACATACAGTATATGGCTGGTCTCGGTACTTTAAAGAAAACACACACGAAACATGGTTTCATTATGACCAGAATCGGTCTTGAGATATTTTTAACTTGATTTACAGTATTTGAGAGGTATGTCTTAACACCGAAACTACAGTGCGTAAATACTGCTCACGTATATGTTTCTAGGTTTATATTATGCATTTCATACGGTCAAATTACTTTTGAGCAACTAATAAGAAGCGCGAAACGGTATGCATTTTAGTTTCGTTTTGTGCTGGGACCCTGCTTTTAACAATGTGGCCGTGGATTGATTAGAGATATCAAGTACATACAAGTCATTTTTTAAATGTTGTAGTTCGTCTTGTAAAAATGTTACGAGTACATCATCTATCAACAATTACACAGGTTCTGTTTCCATATTGCGGATTTTGGTTACGTAATATTATTTTCTAGATTTCACGTTGTGAATATATGATTTGGGCAAACAGAGCCGCAAAGAAGTACATTATGGGTTGTTGTTTTGTTTTTTTGCAGTTTTATCTAGACCAAGCGATGCTTAAACCTTTGTCTGATTCTTGTGAAACTATCCACACGACAGTTTCAGTACCTAGGAGTTGACTTCAGTGATGTCACTGATGGGATGTTTCTAAAATTCCATCCTCTGTAAAACGTCTTCTCTAGTTGTCCTGCATATGTATTCCGTAATGAAGCTGTGTGTTCTGAGCCTGGATCTCTACATTTCTGTATGAACCAGCTTAAAGGGCTAAAGACAGCTTGTGTTTAAATTGAGTGTAAGGTAATTTATGCTTCTAAAGTCATGGTCAGCATTTATTATTGTACTGTGCTGTAAACTTGTTCTGTGCCTAGTCACATTATTTTATAGCGTTTTTATAGCGTTGTCAAATCTGGTGGGGCTGTGTGTTAGTTTCCTGACTCCCATGTCACGGTCTGTGATTGAATCCCATGGAACTATGACTTTATTTTTTTACAAACATTTCTTTGAAAAAATGAAATGTTTCCCTTGGTCAGAGATTAAATAAAACCTCACTCGCACCAAACAAATTTATATTTCTAAATATCACAACATGATCGAATTTAAGTCTTTTTAATAACAATGAATAGTCACCTATGCGTTACAAAATAAACATTTATATTGATTTGAATCGCGTTTTGATTTAAATCGTAAACGCGTGCTTAAATATATGTGTTTAAAAGCGATATACTGTATAAAAGCGCTGATTCTTATGGAGTGTGTTCCGCCAGGGATTCAAAAAAATTTCTTTTTTAATCGCGTATCTAAGGGAAATTGCAGTATAACTTTGTTTATGCACAAACAGTGGCATGTTACATTATAATTTGGGTGTCTCCTCTTGCCAGAAAGCTCTAAATTGCAACGTAAATTGCAAAAATGCACTTGGAATCTGTCCAAGCCCTCCTACGAAAATTATTTAAACTGCGACACTGATCATTCATCTCTAAATAAACTTTATTTTATATAGCGTTTTAAGCGAATAGGTAATTCGATTGCTCATAAACCTAATTGCTTTTTCTACATAAACACGGCGTGATTGCTCTCTGAAAATGCTTTTCCTTTATATTTAGGCTCAGAGTTCAACTATAGTTCAACTATAGTATATACTTTCTCGGAAAAATGTATTTTATGTAAACCATGTTTGCTATTAATTCATTTAGGGCTAAAATACGTTCATTGTCTTCCAATCGAGTCAAGTTGACATTGGAAGCTTGCCACTCCCGGACTGTTAAACCAACGCATTAGCATGTTAAAGCGATTCTATTGAGGAGCCCAGCTACCACTTAACACTGTACTTCCTACTTCGAAAATACCTGTGAAACCGGTTTAATTCATCACAGCCAGCACTCCGGCAGAGAGGGGGTTGAGTAAAGTAGAAGCAGGCGAGATTTCCAGCGAAAGACACCTTCCCCCCCCCTCAAAAACCCAGTAAGCAGTAATGCTTTAAGTTGAAAATCGAGGTGGATTTTGAGGATGATAAAGAGGATAAACTGGGATGGGAGGAGGGTTTGGTTTTGCATACGGGGCGGGATTATGATAATTGGAGGAATTTGCGAGAGTATAATGGTTTGATATATTTGATTTTGTATTGTGGTCGTTATCTATGTTTTTGGTTGGTATTATGTTTATATGGTTGTTTTTGTTGGTTGGTTGTTATTATTATGGTTATAAATAATACGATCTATAGTTGAAATCTGAGCCTAAATAAAAAGAAAAAGCAAGTGATTAGGTTTATGAGCAATCTAATTACTTATTCGTTTAAAACACTATATATAAATTAAAGTTTATTATTAATTTGCTAGACAGAGCATTACTATGCAGAACATTATTATGCATAAGACAAAGATAACGAAATCTGTGTACGCTGTAAGGTTTTTACTTCTTAAACTTTTAAAATACACGTTTCGAACAGAAAGAAATCCTCTTCCTGGTACAGTACTGTATGTATAGCAAACCAGCACGTCTTTTTTCTCCAATCAGAGGGGAGTCAGATGGTGTCAGCCAATCACCATTCTGAAGCCCTACCATAATCTCTGGTATGGGGAGACCCCAGAATTCTGTCCCATAGTTTAGACAGATGATAGATACTTTTATTGATCCCGTGAGGGAAATAAAGTAAATCATTTTCATTTTAGGAAATTATTAAACGCTCGGTTAAAAGCAAAGGAGATTGTGTGTTATAGTGGACATAAAAACAAGAGTTTGCTGGCATTATATCCTAGAAGACACAGACCAGGAGAATGCCTGCAGCGTAAAAGAAAATGCCAGATGAACTGGGCGTTTGCCCAGCGTGATTTCTTTATGAATGACAAATTTGAAACTACTGCTTGTGCCCACAGATAGAAGTAAAATTCTGCATGGAAACAGTAATCATCTTAAACACAATTACGAAAATATCATATGGTCAATTTACAGTATATGAATTAAAATAATATCGAATCATGAATTTGATTACAGATTTTATTATAAAAAACAGTCAAAAAGCATATAGTGGAATACAATCTATTCTGGCAAATATTCTGTTACAGGACACAAAACAATAACACAAAAACTCACAACTGGGGGACAGGGGGAGGGGGCACTCACCCTACAGTCCATATGGTTCCTTATGCTCCAGTATAGTGACTGGGGCACTATACTGTAAACAGGCACCGTATTTCGGATGAGACGTAAAACCAAGGTCCTGACTCTCTGTGGTCACTAAAAATCCCAGGACGTTTCTCGAAAAGAGTAGGGGTGTAACCCCAGCGTCCTGGCCGAATTTCCCATTGGCCCTTACCAATCATGGCCTCCTAATAATCCCCATCTATGAATTGGCTTCATTACTCTGCTCTCCTCCCCACTGATAGCTGATGTGTGGTGAGTGTTCTGGCGCACTATGGCTGCCGTCGCATCATCCAGGTGGATGCTGCACATTGGTGGTGGTGGAGGGGAGTCCCCATTACCTGTAAAGCGCTTTAAGTGGAGTGTCCAGAAAACCGCTTTATAAATGTAAGCTATTATTATTAGTAGTAGTAGTAGTAGTAGTAGTATAAAAAAGAAAAGGTACATTATATAATTAAATTGGCATAACAATAATTAAATTAGACTCTATGAGCTATTTAATTATAATTAAATTGTATTTAGAATATTATTTTGAAACATTGGAACATTTTGGAATGTGATCTACAATAAGACATTTTGTTAAGGCCTAATAAGATTTTGTTTCACTTAAGATATAAGTTCAAAAGACACACTACTTCTGCCAAAATGGTAATTAATGCAATGTATCAACGAATTAATATTGATTTTCACCCTTATTTATGTCAAAAGTTTCATGAAAATGTTAGCAATTGTAAATCAATATCCTTGTTGGCTGTCTTATAATGGACAAACTTAAAAGCATGGATAGGAGAATAAGGCAGAAATTCCCAATAATAACATGGATTATGTAATATACTGTAGCTAGCCATTATAAAACACAGAATTGTGGTTTATCTATCATAATAATATTCACTTCAATATGAGGTGGCCACATTATCAATCAGATTGAATTGTGAGTTGTGGAAGAATGGAAATAGTTGCACATCCATGAAGGCCAGAATTACCATCTTCTTTCAGGAAATGGCAGAGTAAGAATCTTAGTTCAATTAGCAAGTAACTACTAAATGAGCTTTATGGCCCAGTTGGCCTCCATATCTTTGTAACTATTCTTATTATTTTATATTTAGATGAGACTCATTTTAAATATACTTTAGAAGCCATTAAGATTTATGGATGAAAACTTCGGTCCATATAAATGATTAAATGTAATGTACAGTAATCATTATGAGGACGTATTGCTTTTCACTATGATTGCTATTAAAATCTTACTTCTGTATTTATTATAATGTGTGATTCATATTGATATTGTGTATGTTGTACAGCTCAGTTCAAGATTTTTAAAATTTGTTTCTGTGTTTTGGTATTTCTTCAATAATGACATAAATTTATAGTCGTGCACACTAAGAAACTCAATAAACACATTTTGTTTCTTTGTTATTTCAAAATGACTTTTAAAGAAATAAAATGACTTTACAAGGAACAGTAAATTTGCCTGGAGAGGTATGTTGGTCCACATAGATATTTTACTTTCCTTTGATTACCGCATTTTAAGGACTTCAATAATATTAAACATAAGTTACAGTAATAATATTAATAAAACAGTGGAAAACAACAAGTATTTCGACTGAAACATTTAGAATAAAATAAAAATAGTGTTAATAAAATTCTATTTGGGAGATAAAACATCTGGAGTACTTACATATTGCCATGAAGATTTCATACCGTGTGTTTCAAAACGCATTGTGTTTTTCAAGATCTACAAGAGTGACCACTGAAATTCAGAGAAGCTCACTGTATTTCCTTAGATGACAGCTGAAGACTTCATTTGAGCTACAGTAAACAAAAAAAGTGCTGACGACACTATTGTGGGTATGTGTGGAGTTCGTGCACCATATAACCACTCTTACTAGGCACTACACACTGCAATTCAAGCTCTGACGCAGACAGGTGATATTGATGATATTGTTCATTTTCTGAGCTCTGTAGGATTACATGAAGTCACAGTGTAGTTTGGCTACACAAATTGATTTCCTACGGGAAAGGCCATTTCCAGAGAACAGACAGTATAGTGCATTTTTTCTGTAATGCTTTACACCCATACATTTACAATCAGTATTATTGTGAGGGTGCTGTACCCCCATGACGGTTGAGGGGGACAGTCTCACTGAAAAAATTGCCTCCTTGTCCTACCGGAGGAAACCTCCCAAAAATTGTATTTTCAAATATTATAATAGAATAATTGTAATTTCAAATAAAAATGGGAAAATATGAGGAGATAAAGATTCAACACAAGAACAACCTGATTTTAACTGTTGTTTAACAAATAAAAAACATGATATCAAGTACTGTATGTTCCAATGGCAATTCACTAATCACGATTCACAGTTCGTCATCTTCAGGGTTTTATCTTTTGGTCTACAAGGAATTTGAGGCAAGTACAGTAAACATACAACTGTTGTTTCCTCTCAACTTACTATATTTAGGAATTTAAATTCCTTATTCTCCTGTGTGGAAGATACCACTTAGTGTGGCATAGTGAGGCTGTAGTGCTATTGTAACAACCCGTAAAGTGTCATATGAATAATGTAAATACTTAACATTCACTATAAATCACAATGTGTCAGAGTGTCTTGACAATAGACATGTTGAACACTCCAGGTATGTGATGAAATTTTCAGAATGCATTTCCCTTTCATTATGACATTGTTGGGGTGGCTACCTAAAAAGAAACTGCAGCAAGAAGTGTGCAAGATCTAGTAATATATATATATATTTATAGATCTAGTAAAAGATCTAGTAATATATATATAACTATCTTGGCCATGCCTTGAACAGAGAGACGCCTTGTTTTATTTTTATGTAAACTCTTCAAGGGCATCTACCAATTCATCAGAAAATTTAGACAATCTTTCTCAGTTACCATAAATGTCATGTTTAGTATATCAGGTGGGTAGCTGCGTCAGCATGCGTAGGCTGCAAAGGAACAAGTAATAGGTTTATTCCATGCCAAAAAGAGAAGAAAGAAAACAAAACCTAGACCTAGGTCCCTCGGGGCATTCTCAAGGTCATTGGACTTCACATGTTGCCAGGAAGCCACAGATCAGATAGACCCTCTTCCTATATCTTTCCATACACAGCTGGGCTCCCATCGGACATACACCAACTCTCTGGTCTTAACTCACTTACCCACACAGAGTCTCTCTACTCACTTTTAATCAGCTCACCATGCTTTCATTCACTTTGGCATGACAGAAAGACGAGTGGCCCTGCAGATTTCAGATAGCTCAATCTGTGCAAGCAGTTTTTAAACAAGTTTAGAACTCCATAACTAAAATCCAATTGTTATACTGTAGGTATAAGGGGTAGATAGATAACATCTGAGTCATAGTATGGTAATGCTGAATTTCCAGTTCTTTCATTTGCTGGAGTACAGCATGAGACTGGAAGCTTTCAGTCAGGATTGAAGGGAGGAACAGTTGGTAAGTCACATTTTATGTTTAAATAAACAGTGATAATGAAGGGACTAAGACTAACCACACTCTCCTCTTCTTTATTACAGTTACTGCGATCCCTTGTTTGTATTCACACACAGGCACAGGCATGTGTATGGCATGCTAAGGTATTAACTATCTTAAGAGATGTGTATGCTATTGAGCATGCACCAGAGAATATGCACATCATACTGCCCCCTTTAGCCACAATGGATCTCCACGGTACACAGTGATAGGAGCTTCATATTGTTTTCTCTGACAATAACATTCCACATATAGTGCCTACCAGATTATACATTACCCCCCCCCCCCCCCCCCCCCGAAAAAAAAAAGGAATTAAAACAACATATAGAAGATTGGGCTACAGATTTTAAAAAAGGCAAACAATGTTAAACCATAATCATAATATCACTGTACAGAGAAAAAATAACATTTGTCATAAATGTATCCTACAAAAAATGTTACATTTATTCACATCTGTTTTATTCATCAGTATTTATTTTAATAAATTAACAAAAAAACAAATGTACAATAACTGTTCTTTGGAAATACAATGGAATCCCCCCAAATGATGAGGACTCAAGGTTTACTGTTTCCTGCAATCTGCAATACACAGTGACATCTTCTGGATATACTTGCATATATCCATACAGTATCTGTAGGTTTGTTGAAAATGTTCCTTCAAAGTCTTCTGAATATGATACACAAATAGATCACTCTCAAACTTGCCAAACATTATTTCAATGACAAGTTTAAAAATATCTCATGGTTAGATTAATTGAAATTTCAAATTTCCATACTTGGTCATTGGGCTTATATTTGGCATAAAAATGATTAAACTCATGTTGATAAAACAGTCATGCCCACTGTGTAATATTGTCTAAATTATATTTAAAATTGTTTTGCAAATAGATGCACATTTTTAATTCTAAAAGATAACATATTGCCAAAACATCTGGTTCTTTCTACCAAAAAGCTTTAACTTGGCCAAGAATGGACACTCCAGCTTGATAATTATCCAAAATATATGCCCAAATCGTTGTGGAATGTTTAGCTGTACACAAAATAATTGCTATTGACACTACAACACAAAATAACGTGATAGAAACCAAATGGTGTGGAGGAGTAATTCTATATAGAAGAAAGGTAGTACATTTCTCTTCTGAAGTACAGTACCAGCTCCTCATAACACACTTCAAAAAGAGTCTATTCAAAGTAATGCCAGAGGAGTTATAGACTACTAACTACTGTATATTCACGAGGAAAGACGGCAGCCGAAAGCATCGGAGATATTAGAATCGTTTATTAAGATGTGGAGATTTGGCGTAACCCACTTGGCTGAGGGCCAACCTCCCGGCCGTTGGACGGGGAGGATAGGACCCCCATGCAACCAATGGGGTAGCTGCAAAGGTGGAGAGGGGGTGGAGGAGGGATGCAGAAAACGAACGAGGAAGAGGAGAGGGTGACGTTTGATATATATGGAGACCAGTTGCTTACGTCAGGATTAGTGAGAATTGCAGTAGCTGTGTCGAATGAGCTCGGCTGCTTTCATTCCTCCCGGACTTTCATTAAAAACTCAATTTCACGAGGAACCCATTTAAGGCGGTGGAGAAATTTCATGATAGATCGAGATGAAGATCTTCCTTTGTTGATTATATGGACGACCGCATAGTTGTCCGAATGGATAAGGACGGATTTTTGTTTCCAATTGTGGCCCCAAAGAGAAGCGGCAACGACAATTGGAAATATTTCGAACAAGGCTGATGACTGGTCGGCGAGAGGGATTGAAGAGAATTCAGGAGGCCAAGGGGCCACAAACCATTGGCCTTTATAATAGCCTCCGAAACCGACTGAGGGGGCTGCGTCTGTGAAAAGCTGGATATCCTCGGCGTCGGAGAGGAGGTCATCATAGCCAAGAAAAGCTGTCAAAGCCTGAGCTCGGATTTGCAGTCGGCTGAAAGGCTCACGTGGTGGTAAGAAGAGGACACGGAAGAGGCGAGGTCGAGAAGATAGGAGATGAACGACCGTCCTTGAGGAATGATACGCATGGCGTAATTGAGGTGGCCGAGCAGAGAGAGAAGTTCCCTCTTTGTTCAAGATTTGGCGGAAGAATAGGTCGAGATATACGTCTGGATCCTGTCGATCTTGTTGCGAGGCAGGGAGGCGGAGAAATTGATGGAATTGAGGGTGATCCCAAGGAATTGGATTATATGAGAGGGACTGGTTGTTTTGTCTGTGGCAAGAGGTACCCCTAGGTTCCCAAAAACGGAAATAAGTGTGGAAGAGGCTCTTGCAGGTGGGGCGTGAGGAAAATCTATGGTAAGGAAATGGTCGAGAAGGTGGATGAGAAAAGGAAGCCTATAGTTATTCAAGAGGATCCAGCAGAGAGCTTCGGCTAAGGTATCGAAAATTTTTGGGCTACTCCTACATCCGAAAGTAAGGCGGACGGCGAAGAAGAACTTGTTCCGCCAATGAATTCTGAAGAGGTGCCAGAAGTCTGGGTCAAGAGGCACTGGAGATGTCCGCCTTAGCGAGCCAGGCGCCCGGACCTGCGATTTTGATGAGAGAAATGGCATGGTCGATTGTGGCATAGTGGAGGGAGAAGTCTGAACTGGGAATAAGGCTATTGAGACTTGGCACGCGGGACTTATGGGGGGCTGACATGTCGATTATAAGGCGTTTTTTACCGGAATACTTATGGACCGCCATACCGATGGGATTGATTCGGTATGCAGGGAATGAGGGAGAGTCAAGTGGGCCGATCATGAAACCGTTCTCGACTTCAGATGCTAACAAGGAATCAACGGACTGAGGATCAGCGGTGGCAGATTGCAAATTTTTGCAAAAGACGGGGGAAGAAGGAAGTGTGCACAGGCCTGGTGAGAATCCGAAGGAAAGGCCGTCGAGTAAGATGTGGGTGGAAGTTGGGTCGGGGTGACGGAGCAGTTTGGAAGCAAGAGCGGGGATATCGATTGAGGTAGACAGAAAAGCCAGTAGTCATTTGGGAACGCTGAAGGTGGAGCGAGCATGGAAGGGCCGGAGGGGGCAGGCAGAGCGAGCGTGAGCTTCGCCGCAGAAGCTGCAAATGTGAAGGAAGTGACAAAGGGAAGAGGTACATGTTGAGGAATTGAAGTTGTTGCAAATTTGTTGGCCTCTGATAATCACGATGGGGCGACCGCGAAAGTCTCTGGACTGGGAAGGTTTGAAGAAGACTTGGCGGGAGAATTGATGCTGAGGGGGAGAAGGGGCAGAGTCAGGGTTGAGCTTGCGGACTGTATTTGGGCAAAGATTTGATTAATGTGTCCAAGAGGAACAGAAGTCGCAGGAAAGAGCTCTGACGCCGGCAAAAGTGCGGCAGTAAAGCTCAATGTCGAGGGCTCCCCAGTAGGTGCGCTGGTTCCATTGGAGTAGGCAGGTAGCGGCCTTGGCCGACAACTGCTTGTGGTAATCGTAGAACAGGGAGCCCTCGAAACGGACAGATAGATCGAGGATGATGTGCATGTAATCGTCGACTTCCTGACGACGTTCGGCACATGATGTCACGAAAAATGCTGAAAGCCAAGCAGAAGTCGGAAATTCGAAGGACTGAAGCAGAGTGAAGGTCAGACGATTTGAGAGTAACGGAAATCGAGCCACAGTCGACTGTTCTGGAATCGGAGATGTAAGTGGAGGAAGAGAGAAGGTGAGCTAGATTGACGTCCGCACCTCGTAGAATTTGCTGCCAGAGTAAAAAGGGAATGGGAGGAGGACTAAACTTTAGTGCGTTAGGAGGAGCTGGGAGAGGAACGGCTGTTTGGAGAGAAAAGCTCTTAGTAAAGGGGAGATTGGAATCCAGGGCTGAAGGCATGGGATGACTGATGCCGTGTTGGACACCGGGGATGGGAGAAGATGAGGAGGGAAGAAGAGTGGAAAGCAGATTGTGGTAGGAGGGGTTAGACGGATCACGGCTTGAGCCGTGTTGGACGCCGGAGGTAGAGACTGAGGAGAGTGCAGAAATTAGATTAAGCAGAGAAGGGGGTTGGGGAGGGGCGTGAGCCTGGGGCCTTAGACTCGGCAGCAAGGAGTTTAGGGAAGGAGGCTGGGTGGAAGATGCTAGGTGCAGCTGTTTGGCAGAGGAATGGATTGGTTGGGGAAGAGACATAGACACGGATATATCAGGACAAGACAAGACAGAAGACGCGAAAGATAGAGGCGCAGACGGCCTCGGGATTCTCACGTTGGGATGAGTGGCGGCGCGGGTGATGTCATCGGAGGGCGCTGGGGGAAGCTGTGTAGCTGATGTTTCCTCTGTGTAGACTGCGGTTAAGTACAGGGAAAACAGAGCTTTTTTGGAAGCGCTTCTTTTAAAACGGACACCATGTTTTCAAAGTATCCTCTGGAGGCTTGCTACGGTCCAGTTGGAAATCGCGAGAGATGATCCAGGAGAAGGGGGAGCCGATGTGCGTGAAGCGCGGCGGCTGGGACATCCTCGAGAGAAGCGGGGGTTATTTGGAGATTTTGCCGTGGAGGAACGGGAAGGCTGGGTTTGTGATGAGAGAGGGACTACGACGGCGGAACGCAGTCTTCGGTGAGGAGTTGGATCTTGTGAGGACTGGCTGGGAGATGAGTGGCGCTGATGTGGCACAGCGGGTGAAGGAGGCGATGAAATGGAGGTGAGGGGATTGGGGGGGGGGGGGGGGGAGACTGGACGAGAGGGGTAGGAGAGTCTCCTGTGCTGCAGAAAAGGTCTTCATCGAAGCAGCGAATTTGCAGATCCATGAGAAGGGAGCACGGATTCGAGCTAGGCTAGAACGAACCATGCAGAAAACGAACGAGGAAGAGGAGAGGGTGACTTTGATATATATGGAGAACGGTTGCTTACGTCAGGATTAGTGTCGAATGTGCTCAGCTGCTTTCATTCCTCCCGAACTTTCATTAAAAACTCCATTTAGTGTGGATAAATGTGATCCTCATGTTTTATGGACGTTAATTATTTATGTTAAGTATTGCTTTGTTCTTTGCAATGCTTTTAAGATTTCTATATAAAGGGTTTATTTTTAAGAAAGTATTATTTGTTTTCACAATTTCTTACATTGCAAACTCAGAAATACATTTATATGGGATTTTTGTCAGTGATCTATGATGTCCTACACACTATGTGATATTTGCTTTGTCAACTTTGCCACAATGTTTCATCGGTTACAGTTTGAATAACCCATAATGAAAAGAAGGATTTTTGTTATTATTTAAGATTTTCATTATCAGTTATTTTAACTGTTATGAATTAGAAAATGAAAAATTTGCTGCTGTTAGTTAGCATTGGGTTATTTGTAAAGTAAAAATGTGCGCAGTCTCAGAGTTCACTTGAGCACAGTTTACTGAATCAAGACTGCTGGCACCACAGTCTTTATTACATTTGGAGATTTGGTATGCTCAGGACTCACAAGCCATCTTATTTATAGAGAAGTCAATCACACCTAAAGACAGGGAAAAAATTCAACAAAAATATTTCTATGTAGTTGTGAGCACAGTGGTGAGAGTTCTCAGAGCCTTTTCTGTTAGCATTCTAATTTACCAGCAGACTGAAGGCTGAAAACCATTCTCATTTAATAACATCACAGTTGCTGTAAGCTTCTGCATGTCTATATTTGCCTTTAAAACCAGAATAGAGCATCAGTCAAACCCAAGGGTCACCACTTTTGTGGTTTAATTTGGTATACATAAATTCATTACAGTACTTATTAGGTATTAGGTATTTTTAAAGATACCAATTCAAGATACCAAGTCTGTTAGGGTTTGTAATCAAAATTGTGTGAAGATCTTCATTTAGTCTTGAAAGGGTGCTCTGAGCAACAAAGTCAAAGCACCTTCACGAAGTATTGGAGTGCAAAGTATTCTTGTATTTGTGATCATAAGATTATGAAAGAGAAGGTAAAAGAAGATTATGAAAGACAAGTACAGTATACAGTGATACATTTTATTTTGGGGATATTCTATTCATACATTTAGTATATACTTTGTTATTTGGTTGTATCTCCCTTTAAGGTAATAAGTACAGGAAGTCATTTAGCTCATTAAAGTTTTTACCAAATTATTCAAGATGTTTTAGTGCAGCCAGGTTGGGTCCTTGCCTATCCTGAGGGTGCATTGAATTCAAGTTTTATCATGCATTTTACAAGCTGAAGAAAACATTGTTGTCACAATCGCTACTCCCCATCTTAAGGGCGCTCCAGCCCTTCCTTGTTCTGCCCCATTACCTGCTCCTGTTTTAGTTCTGCCCCACGTAAAGTCAGATGCAGGCGTCACCCCGATGCTTCTCATTGAATCCCGTTTCGTGAGAGCCCGGGGTCCTGCCACGTCTGGCTCCATTATATTTTTAGTTTCCTGTTCCTGATTCCCTGCCCCGCCGGTCCGGACCCGGTTCTGGTTTTTAATTACTTTGGATGGATCCCCTGGTGTTGGACTCTGCCTCCAGTATTGGATTTCCCTTTTGGATTTATGCTTGGATTGTTGCCCCGGACTCACTTCCCCTGGACACCTGCTCACCTCGGACACGCCCCCCTGTCTCCTGAACCCACTCCTGCATGATATTTTTCCCTATTGTTTCTTCACTTTCTGGATCGTGTCGTCCGCATAGGGCCCAGAAAGAACTGCTCCTAACACTGAGAGCTAAGAGCTCTGAGAGCTAAGAGCTGGACTTAAATAAATATTGTGAAGGATACTTAAAAACTTGAAAGCTGATAAGGAGTTAAGGCAAATACAACTATGTAACTGTGGTATGTTTGTTTGTGAAATTTAATTTAAGTGTTTTTGAGGAAATCTGATTGAAAATATAACTTTAAAAAACTCCATTCAAAATTTTAATGTTCATAATACATTAAAAAAACTTTCATGCTTGTGTGAAAATGTCTTAAATTTACACTAAGTTTAAAGACATTGATGAGTAAAACTCATAGAAGCTCACTCTCATCTTCTCAGGAAAAAGTCTATAGACTTAATTTACACCAGATTGAAAAAGATATCATCTCATCTGAGGGTTTCTGAGAGGTTCTTACAGCAGGATCAGTACTGTCATTATAGATATAATAAAATGTGAAATTTAGACACGATTATTTTGCTGTGGGTAATGTTTTTTTTTAAAATACCTCAATTAAATTTATGAAGAAATCATCTGGAAACTATAATACCAGTGGCATACAGTATATCTTTTTTAAGGGCATATACTGTATATTCTTGCTATTGTCCTGTCAGACTGGCTGCAGGTTTATTCCTGGCTGTGCCTGCCAGCAAATGCTTATTAGTAATATAAATAGTATTTTGTAAATCAGAATGAAAGAAAAAAGGCTTGTATATTTAAGACTGTTATCTGAAATAGTGTTAAACTAGCACTATATTTAGTGAATATTTCAAGGTAAGAAGTAGGGGTTTTGAAAAATACAGAAAAGAAGCACTCGGACCATGCTGGTTCTAATGGGTTGGCTGACTCAGCAGCCCCCAGGGCATGAAGACACCCTGACTCACTGATAGTTGCTCGAGAGGTGCTGCCTCATGACTGGGAGCTGGACCCTCAGGGGTAGATAAAGAAAAGGAAGACTTCCGTGATTTACTGAGAGTCACTTGAGAGGTGCTGACTCATAACTGGCCTCGGACCCTGAATACAAAGGAGAAGGTAGACCCCTAACTTGCTGAAAGTCGCTTTTAAGGCACTGCCTCGTGACTGGGAAAAAATCCCTCAAGGGGGAAAAAGAAAGAACCCCATGAAAGAAAGTACCTCTTGACCGGAGGAATAATTCTGAGAGCAGCTGCCCCAGGGGTGGAGAATGGAAAGAAAGAATTTAATTGACTCTTGAGAAAGAAGTGAAGTCCCCAGAAACACCGAGAACCCCTTTGGGACCTGTTGTCTTGTGTACCTCTTCCTTAGGGAACTGACAGGAGGAGAATTACAGATGCAGCCATTCAAAGTGAGCGGTCCAGACACGTACCGCAGGTAATTGGATGCGGTGTCGTGCATCATGACGCAAGATGACGCGGGGTACCGCGGTACGTGATTGGTTGACTGACAAGGGGCACTCGTGGTCCGTTGGTCTGTCGTAGAAAGATTTACAGTACAGTAAACATCTTTACTGTGCCCGTTGTAGATATTGAATTTTACCAGTGAAGGAAAATCTTAGTAGCTGAGCATAAAAAGAATAGGAGCGTACTGTAACGCGTGTGAAGGCCATAAACGATATCAATTTTGGAACATAAACATACAGTACTGTACAGATGCAGCCATTCAAAATGGGTGAGGCATTTCGCGGCATACCGCGACACGCCCACCGGGGTATCACGCGGTTCACGTGTGTCACGTGACTAACTATCCGGCGTCGCCTTGTAAAACTGCCAGGGGGAGCTTAACCTCTCATGTACAGCATTTGAGCCTTTAATTTTGAACTGTGTATTACAGCATGTTAATCATCAGTCATTAAAATGTTGGTATATTTTATGAAAGCAAGATTGCTCAGTTGGACAAAAGTACACAACCTACCTTTATCAGAAATATTTATGCATCAAAGCCTTTACTGAAGATATTACTAATAGTATTAATAATGGATGACTTTGGACAAGCTGTATACTCAAAGTATAATTTCTTTAGCACATTTGTACAAGCACTTGGAATCTGTCCAAGCCATACTTTGTCAGGCATTTTGTTTTACTTCAACGGGCATAAAAACTTCCTTGCTTTTAACAGGGCGTTTCATAATTTCTAACTACGAAAATGATTTAAAATGCGACACCTATCATTCAACTAGAGCTTAAAATATCACAAGGAAAAATGCACACCGGTATTCCATTTCTCCCTAAACATTGTAAGCTTCGAAGTCTTTAACTAACGTGATACCGGAGTCAACAAGCATACTTTAAGAATTTGATTAAAAGGGAATATAATATGGAATCGCGTATCTCAAGAATTTAATAACGGTATGATTATATCCGTGTACTGGGCTATGTAGGGCTGTTTCGCCTGCATGCTCCTGCGAGCTGTCTTGTAGCCTACTGGTCTAGGTGCGTGACTATCAACTGAAAGGTTGTGTGTTTGAATCCAGCTGGTGCTGGACCTTCCAGTTTTATTTATTTATTTTTTAATTGCGTAACATAAACATATTACCGTATGCAAACTGTACTGTATACAATATGTATATGTATATTTAATGTCTTAACTGTGCCCGTTTAAGTATTGAATATTCATATCTAATTTTACCACTGAAGGGAAATCTTAACATAAACATACAGTATATGGCTGGTCTCGGTACTTTAAAGAAAAAAATACACACCAGTATTCCATTTCTCCCTAAACATTGTAAGCTTCGAAGTCTTTAACTAACGTGATACCGGAGTCAACAAGCATACTTTTAGAATTTGATTAAAAGGGAATATAATATGGAATCGCGTATCTCAAGAAATTAATAACGATATAATTATATTCATGTTGCAAAAGAACTGCAACGGACATAAAAACTCCCTTGCTTTTAACAGAGCGTTCCATAATTTCTAACTACGAAAATGCCAGGTGAAAGGATTTGTAAACATATTTTGTTAAAGCAAGTCAGTTTTTTCTGCAACACATAAAATACATTTTTCCAAGAAAGTTTAGCCTTTGTCACTAATGAAACCACTAAATAAAGACATAAATATAGAAATCTTAAGATTTGTTTTCTTTAATGTTGGTAGCAGGATGAACTGTCAGAGTGTATATTTTGTCGCAAAGTTGCTGCAAGATGTTAACAGTGAAAAAGGTATTTAGAAATTAGTTATTTCAAGATGAAAAAGAAAACATACACGAAACATGGTTTCATTACGACCAGAATCGGTCTTGAGATATTTTTAACTTGATTTACAGTATTTGAGAGGTATGTCTTAACACCGATACTACAGTGCTTAAGTACTGCTCACGTATATGTTTCTAGGTTTATATTATGCATTTCATACGGTCAAATTACTTTTGAGCAACTAATAAGAAGCGCGAAACGGTATGCATTTTACTTTCGTTTTGTGCTGGGACCCGTGGATTGATTAGAGATATCGAGTACATACAAGTCATTTTTTAAATGTTGTAGTTCGTCTTGAAAAAATGTTACGAGTACATCATCTATCAACAGTCACACAGGTTCTGTTTCCATATTGCGGATTTTGGTTAGGTATTATCAAATCCAGTGGTGCTGTTAGTTTACTGAGTCCCATGTCACATGGTCTGTGATTGAAACCTGTAAAACCGGTTTAATTCGTCACAGCCAGCACTCTTCAGGTGTGAGGGTCTTCTGCTCAGAATGAAACGCTAAAATGTTTGTGTATATTCTAATGGTAGTGGGGGCAGGGTGTGTGGGAACAGGTTTGGTTGAAATTGCATTGGAGATCTATGTTCTTCACACCTGAAACATTTTCTCTGAAAGCATTTTCTTCGCAGTTTAACCGATCTTGTTACAGCATGTTACAGTTTACTATTATTAACCATATTAATTTTAAGTGCTTAATGTAAAATCTTGTAAAAATATGTTTTCATTGTTCAAATATACATTAAGTCTGACTATCATATAATAAGTTAAATACAAAACTAAAGAAAAAATAGGGTTAAATATAATTCAAAATATTTTGCTAACAATGTTAACTGTTTATGAATAATAAAATGTATTAACTAAGGAGTAGGATGGCACAGTTGTTAGTATGTTTTTTGTTTTGTTTCTTTTTCATAAATATAACAGTAGTACCTGATGTCTCAGTGGCTTTCAAAATTAAATTATGCAATAAATAACCACATGTAAGACTGATGCTTAAAATGTTTAGGGAGAAAGTGGAATACTGGTGTGTATTTTTTCTTTAAACTACAGTAACGTGTACATATCTCCCCTTTTTATAAAACGACATGATTGAAAACTGTTCCAGAGCCACTGTTGTTTCATCAGTGAAAAGTACATCATGAAATGCCTTTCCCTGTTCAATCCACTGGAAAAAAGAAAAGGAGCATAAAGCTTCTGATGGTCATAAACGATATTCATTTAGGAGCAGCATCAGAGGTATGTTTTTAACTGCACTGCATTGGAGAGAATACCATAGTGTGTTTTTTTTTTTACTCCCTGGCGGAAACTGGCTTCCAGAAGAATCAGTATGGCTCAGAGATTAAATAAAACTTCACTCGCACCAAACAAATGTATATTTCTAAATATCACAACATGATCGAATTTAAGTCATTTTAATAATAATGAATAGTCACCTATGCGTTACAATATAAACATTTATATTGATTTAAATCGCGTTTAAATCACCTTTATTTAAAACCCCTAAATAAAGCTGATACTGTTTAGACTTTCAATTATTTAAAACTGTATTAAAGCAGCACGATACACAATGCAACGTAAATCGCTATCTTTGTCTTCTGTGTAATAATGTTCACCTCTCTGTCCAGCAAATTTACAATAGTAATAATAATGAACTTTATTGTATATGGCGCCTTTAAAGGTGGCTCCTCAAAGCGCTTTACAGGTTAAAAACAATACTGTTAGGCTGGGAAAACGATTTTTTTAAAAGAAATACAAAATGAGATATAATGATATGTTCCGGCTTAGACATTAACGAAGAGCATAACGCGTGTACTGTATACACTGCAACTACAACCCCCCTCTCTGCAGGAGTGCTGGCTGTGACGAATTGAACCGGTTTCACGGGTATTTTCAAAGTAGGAGGAGAGATTTCCAGCGAAAGACACCTCCCCCCCCTCAAAAACCCAGTAAGTACAGTACTTACTAGTTAAAGGCTAGGCTCCCGACTACGGCGAAAGGATCCCTTCTTTCATTAGAAGACAATGAACATATTTTAGCCCTGAATGAATTAATAGCAAACATGGTTTACATAAAATACATTTTTCCAAGAAAGTTAAGCCTTTGTCACTAATGAAACCACTAAATAAAGACATAAATATAAAAATCTTAAGATTTTTAAAATACATGACTTTGCTAAAATTTATTTGAAAATAAAAACAATTACAACCGCCAGGGGAGAGAGAGAACAGGGGAGGGATGTTGGTTTTGCATAAGGGGCGGGGTTATGGAAATTAGGTCTGTTTGGGAATGTGTAGTTACATGTTCTGGCTGTTTGTGAATTATCGTTGTTGAGTATGGAGTGTTGAGGTATTGATTTTGTGTAATGCTTTATGTTGAAAATTGAGGTGGATTTTGTTTATGATAAACAGGATAAACTGGGATGGGAGGAAGGTTTGGTTTTGCATAAGGGGCGGGATTATGATAATTGGAGGACTTTGCGAGAGTAAAATGGTTTGATATATTTGATTTTGTATTGTGGTTGTTATCTATGTTTTTGGTTGGTATTATGTTTATATTGTTGTTTTTGTTGGTTGGTTGCTATTATGGTTATTAATAATACGATCTATAGTTGAAATCTGAGCCTAAATAAAAAGAAAAAGCAAGTGATTTGGTTTTTGAGCAATCTAATTACTTATTCGTTTAAAACGCTATATAAAATAAAGTTTATTATTAATTTGCTGGACAGAGCGGTGAACATTATTATGCATAAGACAAAGATAACGATCCTGATCAGTTTAGAAATCTGTGTACGCTGTAAGGTTTTTACTTCTTAAACTTTTAAAATACACATTTTGAATAGAAAGAAATCCTCTTCCTGGTACAGTATGTATAGCAAACCAGCACGTCTTTTTTCTCCAATCAGAGGGGTGTCAGATGGTGTCAGCCAATCACCATTCTGCGTTGGGTAGCAACAGGTGACTGTTCTCAGGCGGAAGATGTACACAGCTTAATGTTCGTGTTAAATAATTTTTTTAAATTCAATTAAACGGGCACAGTTAAGACATTAAATATACATATACATACTGTATACAGTACAGTTTGCATACGGTAATATGTTTATGTTACGCGATTAAAAAATAAATAAATAAAAATGAAAAGTCCAGCACCAGCTGGATTTGAACACACAACCTGCCAGTTGGTAGTCACACACCTAGACCAGTAGGCTACAAGACAGCTTGCATGCACAGGCAGGCGAAACAGCCCTACACAGCCCTGTCGCAGCACACGGATGTAATCATACCGTTATTAAATTCTTGAGATACGCAATTCCATATTATATTCCCTTTTAATCAAATTCTAAAAGTATGCTTGTTGACTCCGGTATCACGTTAAAGACTTCGAAGCTTACAATGTTTAGGGAGAAATGGAATACTGGTGTGTATTTTTTTCTTTAAAGTACCAAGACCAGCTATATACTGTATGTTTATGTTCCAAAATTAATATTGTTTATGGCTTTCACACGCGTTACAGTATGCTCCTATTCTTTTTATGCTCAGCTACTAAGATTTCCCTTCAGTGGTAAAATTCAATATCTACAACGGGCACAGTAAAGACGTTTACAGTAAGTCTTTCTACGACAGACCAACGGACCACGAGTGCCCCTGTCGGTCAACCAATCACGTACCGCGGTATTTTGCGTCATCGCGCGTCACGATGCACGACGCTGTAGCCAATTACCTCCGGTACGTGTCTGTACCGGGCACTTTGAATGGCTGCATCTGTATATGGCTGGTCTTGGTACTTTAAAGTAAAAAATACACACCAGTATTCCATTTCTCCCTAAACATTTTAAGCATCGAAGTCTTTAACTAAAGAGATACCGGAGTCAACAAGCATACTTTTAGAATTTGATTAATAGGGAATATAATATGGAATCGCGTATCTAAGGAATTTAATAACGATATGATTATATTCGTGTACTGCGACAGGGCTGTGTAGGGCTGTTTCGCCTCCCTGTTCATGCGACTTCCCCTGTAGCCTACTGGTCTACGTGCCTGATTAACAACTCACAGGTTGTGTGTTCAAATCCAGCTGGTGCTGGACTTCTCTTTTAACAAACATTTCTTCGAAAAGTAGAATAGCGATATTATGGACAATCAATCGACTTTTATATTTCAAAATATCACAACATGATCGATTTTAAGTCATTTTTGATAACAATGAATAGTCACCTTCTTCCCTTCTGACAACGGTTCCTGCTTCTATTGTGTGTGTGTGCAATAGAGTAAATTTTTATAGAGAAATGGAGGCTGGACAGTATGCATTACAATATAAACATTTATATTGATTTAAATCGTGTTCTGATTTAAATCGCAAACGCGTGTTTAATTATGTGTTTTTTAATCATAATCAGGCTAATGCATTTCTACATTTCTGTATAAACCAGCTTAGAGGTTCATACAGAAAGACAGCTTGTGTTTAAATTGAGTGTAAGGTAATTTATGCTTTTATAGTAATGGTCAGCATTTATTATTGTACTGTGCTGTAAACTTGTTCTGTGCCTAGTCACATTATTTTATAGCGTTTTTATAGCGTTGTCAAATCTGGTGGGGCTGTGTGTTAGTTTTTTTTAAGGGACTTAAAAGTAAAAGGAGATGCTTCATATTGCTTGACTAATTTTAAAAACTAAGTTATAAATGCAGACGCTCCCTCGGTGCCGCGCCGGGAGTAAATATCAAAATATACATACCCAACACTGATTGTACCCATCTGTCATGCAAATAAAACACCTTGAATTGAATTGAATTGAGGGAGAGAGGGAGGAGGGGGAGAGAGATAACCAGGACTCAAGGCAAATAAGATACACTCCACAGGCATTCACAACAGCAACATATGAAACGTTTGCACGTATAGTTAAGTTATTACTTGGTTTTCAAAGTGCAATGAAATACAATATTGCTGTTGTTGCTGTTCCTGTTGTTTTTATCCTGTAAAGCGTTTTGAGAAGTCACCTTTAAAGGCGATATATACTGTAAAAGCGCTGATTCTTATGGAATGTGTTCCGCCGGGGATTCAAAATTTTTTATATTTTTTTTAATCGCGTATCTAAGGAAATCTCAGTTTAATTTTGTTCATGAACAAACAGTGGCATGTTACATTATTATTAGTTTTTTTGTTAACAAGGCTCGCCAGCTAATGTGAATCGAAACCTATCTTTCTAGCTTTTAAAGTCGTGTGATGTGTAATCCACAATTCAACTAGAGAAAAAAAGACCTGACTGACAGAATTTAAGATGTGGCTGTCAATGCTGGATTAAAAAAAACACATTGCCCGACGTTTGTTGCATTGCTTGAAAAATAACTTTATTTCGAGAGACTGGATAAGAAATTCAAGTGTTTTTTTTAACTTCCTGAAAAACAACTAATAATTTAACTATATGTGCAAACGTTCTATGATATGTCGCTGTTGTGAATGTCTGTGGACATGTGCTGGCTGGACAGGAGGCTCTACTGTACACAGAGAGGGGCGGGAGGAGGGGACAAGCCGATACATACTCTTAGAGTTTGATTAATAGGGAATATAATACAAAAATATAGTACTAAAAATAAGATACACTCTACAGACATTCACAACGGCGACTGTCAGAAGATAGGACACAGCGGCTCAGGCACCCGCTGAATGGAAAAGGGGCACTTTAATGTTCTGTATGGCTAATACTAAAGCCAATACTGGCTCAATACCCTCAATGGGCTTTGATGTGCTAATGCGTTGGTTTAACAGTCCGGGTGTGGCAAGCTTCCAATGTCAACTCGACTCGATTGGAAGACAATGAACGTATTTTAGCCCTAAATGAATTAATAGCAAACATGGTTTACATAAAATACATTTTTCCAAGAAAGTTTATAATAATACGATCTATAGTTGAAATCTGAGCCTAAATATAAAGGAAAAGCATTTTCAGAGAGCAATCACGCTGTGTTTATGTAGAAAAAGCGATTAGGTTTATGAGCAATCTAATTGAATGATGAATGATCAGTGTCGCAGTTTAAATAATTTTTGTAGGAGGGCTTGGACAGATTCCAAGTGCATTTTTGCAATTTACTTAAGTGGTTCCATAAAATCTGGTATACAGAAAAGAAAACATTGATACATACAAGTATCTTTTAATACAGTCTTTGCTGTGCTCTTGAGGATCCTTGTGATATTTTGAGCTCTAGTTGAATGATAAGTGTCGCATTTTAAATCATTTTCGTAGTTAGAAATTATGAAACGCCCTGTTAAAAGCAAGGAAGTTTTTATGCCCGTTGAAGTAAAACAAAATGCCTGACAAAGTATGGCTTGGACAGATTCCAAGTGCTTGTACAAATGTGCTAAAGAAATTATACTTTGAGTATACAGCTTGTCCAAAGTCATCCATTATTAATACTATTAGTAATATCTTCGGTAAAGGCTTTGATGCATAAATATTTCTGATAAAGGTAGTTTGTGTACTTTTGTCCAACTGAGCAATCTTGCTTTCATAAAATATACCAACATTTTAATGACTGATGATTAACATGCTGTAATACACAGTTCAAAATTAAAAGCTCAAATGCTGTACATGAGAGGTTAAGCTCCCCCTGGCGGTTTACAAGGTGACGCCGGATAGTTTCCGGCAGAGCGTCAAATGATGCGCGATTAACCACGTGACACTGCGTGACACCGCGTGACACCGCGACACGCCCACCGGGGTATGCCACGAAATACCCCACCCATTTTGAATGGCTGCATCTGTAGTAGGTTAAAACTGCTTAGAACAGTGTGAGAACCTCTCCAGGAGGGAACAAGGTGGTGCTGCTGACCTGAGATTGGAGAAGTGAGATTTACTTCAGAGGGAACCTGGATGCAAAAGCAATATGAAAGAAAGAGTAGGAGGAGGGGGTGAAGGGAACTCACAACTTTAGACATGACTGTTATAGTGGATAGCTTATAATAGGAAAAAAAATGAATAATAGAGGAAGAGGAGCGCCCCCCAGCTTCTCACCCCAAATCTTTTCCTGTCAATTTTCATTGTAATGCGACAGGGCATTGGGTGGGGTAACAATGACATTTCAATAGGCTGGATTTAGAAAACTAAGTACACAATCAGGCCCTTTAATGAGGAAACCTCTATTTATTTAGCAGTAGCATTTTAGACTGTACCAAACCATATATTGCATTTAAATGCAAAATTAGCACATTTAAAATGTTATAAGTATTAAACTCAATGTTATCTTGTTAGCCTAACAGGCTTCCATAGATTAATCTAAGCAGCATCTCTTCATGCTCTTTGAGAGAGCTAGAGAATCCAGACAGGACTCTCTCATCCTAGCGTCAATCCCGCATCAGCAGGGTCCGCTTGTTGGCACGCCCATCTCCATTTGGTGGTTTGAACTAAATCTTTGAGCTGACGTTGCCATTAAATGCGACCGAGAATACTCCAACCAGCGCGTCGCTCCACCTGCCGTCGGATGCTGGGGTGTCACCCCTACTCTTTTCAAGAAACACCCTGGGATTTTTAATGACCACAGAGAGTCAGGACCTCGGTTTTACATCTCATCCGAAAGACGGCACTTTTTTACAGTATAGTGTCCCCGTCACTGTACTGGGGCATTAGGACCCACATGGACCACAGGGTGAGCACCCCCTGCTGGCCTCCCCCATCCAGGTACTGACCAGGCACACACCTGCTTAGCTTCAGTGGGTTGCTAATTGTAAGTTGCAGAGTAACATGGCTGCTGGCTAGAATCCAGACAGGACTGAACTCACATATTCTCCCAACACTCAATAACCAACAGAAATCTGTAAATCTTTACAAAGTATTATTGTGTTTCATGCTTCCCCTTTGTCCATCAGATTTCCCATTATTTTAATAATCAACCATTCCCACCTATTGTTTCTTTTATTTTCCTAACAGACAAGAAAGATTTCACAGTATAAACATCACTGGACAACATTAAGTTCTTCTTGCTCCATTGCAGCCTGGAAATGGAAGTAGTGTAGTTTTCAACTGTAGCCTGTTGATCAAAGTCTTCACATCAAGCTAGAATCTGAATATTTTTTTTCTTTCAAACATTCTAATGGGTAATAGGGTAGAAAATGTTCGGTGTGCAAAAAGAAAAAAATAGAAATTATAGATTGATCACATTCTCTACCATATACTGTGGGAATATTGACATCTTCATGTTCATCATGTTTAAATTAATGTTTTAATTCTCCATATTTCTGCTCATGTGTAAGTTAGTGGTTTAGGTTGTTCTGAGAAACAGAACGAAGATTAAGTGGGTAACCGTACAACTGAAACTGTCCTATGTCCTAAATTTGGTTCTGCTTTTTCAACCCTGAACGGCTTGACCAGTACATGTACGTCATTAACTGCAGACCGTTGTTAAAGTGTATTCTTAGTGTCTGAGCTAAATTGATTTTGTAATTAGTTCTTCTGTGTAATTTGTTTATGTACATAGTTTAAGCACATAATAGTTTCTATTCTTGATTCTTGAATACAACTATTTACAGCTTTGAGCAAAACTTTGTAATTTAAGTCACACCTCTAATAAAGCAAATTGCATATATCTCAACTGTATCTTTATTTTCCAAAAAAGTTACCACCTTACAGTAAACTCACAACTGACCAGCATGTAGGCATGTACAATATCAAATCTGTGGTTTTGCTTGCAAATGATCAAATTCATTTCCTCATTAATTAATCAAGATGTTGACATGTGTATTTGAAAGTGCACACACTGTACTGAAAAAATCAGCCAGAAAAGTGAATGAACTAAATAAATTGATCAACTGAAAAAACTTCTCATTTACAGCCAACATTAGTAGTAGGATCACAGCACTGTAGCAGAAAATACTGTAAATGGATAAACAAGAAATTACTGTGTGTCACTTATTATATACTGTACAGTTTATGTATTGGCACCTTGATATCCGCCAGCTCTGAATTTGATTTGAGACTCAGGGCATTGACAGTAAAGAAATGTTCCGGTTTAGCATTTGTTGTACCTCATGTGTGGCAACCTGTCGTACAAACCCTGCCAACCATTAATTTATGTTAATCATGATTGTATGGAGAAGATGAAAACTATTATAAATTTGTGCTAATATCCTGGTTTTCCCATTTATAGTTTGTAGAACTGTAGATCTAATATTCTGTAGACTATACCAGAATTTCAGTAATTTTACCATTAAAAGACAGGCAGTTAATAAAATTGTAAAACAGCAATGACAAATATACACCATCAGAAATTGGGAATAATAAAGTAAAAAAGTCCCAAATGTGCTGTTTTCTATCTCCTACCTTAGCACAATCATATCGTTCATTGCTAGTTAGAACAGCAGTAGATCTGTTCCAGACGTGTGCTATATGGCACCAGATTGGAGAGAAGTTCTGTTCTAATTAGGCACGCTGTTTATTTAAATATATTTGTATGACTGAAATAATGCTATTCATGTACACTATCCTATCCTAATGCGGTATCATTACCCAATGGATTTCAATTGAACATAATTTATCATCCTTTATTTCAGCACATTTCTCATTGATTACTAGGGCTTAAAACAAATGTGCATTAATGCACTAAAAATAAAAAAGAAATCCAAAACTATTTATACTTCAGCATATACTAGACATACTGTTTTACTACAGATACTGTTATTACCTTATAGTATTGCTAAATATAATCATGATTAAAAATAAAAGAATCAGAGACAGAATCATTTCTTCCATTGAAATTTTAATCCATTTACATTGTTATTTCTGTAACCTAAAACTAAACTAGAGCAGAGTGCACAAAAATGTTCAAACTAAAATCTTTAAAAAAGTAATGTTGGATATCTGATGTACTGGTTCTCAATGCACTAAAATACTACCATGCTACTTCAACGTTTCAACGATTTCAACGTTTAGCTCTGAGTACTGTAGAAGTAATAACTAAAGTTCAGAGACGCTCACCAGCATTTCCTCAGGAAGGAGTGTATAGGCTGCTCATTTCCACTAAACAGAAAAAAAGAGCTGACCACTCTGCTGTGGGTTTCTGCAAGGCTGTTACTTTTAATTTCTGTCCTCATTATCCAGTTATGTCAAGCACACACTATAATGGAGACATTTCAAACACTATTCAATTATGTGAAGTCAGTAATATCTCACTATCTGAAACATTTTCTGAAAACACATACATTAAATTTACTAGGAAAGTATCTAACATACAGAATAGCAGCCCCTCATATTTATCTTCTTATGCTCTTCTTATGCCATTGTGCTGCCAGAGTGGTTTCAATTTCATTCTTGGCTATTATTATTATTATTATTATTATTATTATTATTATTATTATTATTATTATTATTATTATTATTATTATATTTGTAAAGTACAAGTACAAGTACAAAATGCAAGTACATGCTGTCTAAAATGTAACTGTTCAGTAAAAATGTTGTGTTTTCACCAAGTTCAATGAATATTTAAATATTTACAATTTACAAAATCTTGATACTGACTTTACAGTATGTACTATAGTTGTATGTACTGTACATACTGATACTGCATTGTTGATTATAAGATTAAAGAATTCATGTTTTACAGTATACAGCAGTTCAGAATTATCTAGTTCACTGTCAGCGCTTCCTCTTAGCTAGTTACTGTTCAGAAAGTTGTTCTTTCACCATACTTTTCCATTTCAAATATATTGATTTTATTTTTCTGAAGAAAATTAATATTTTAACAGTCCTTGTTCATTTAAAGGACCTCTAAGTTTCAAACTATTTAATGTGTATCTTTATAAGATAAATACAAAATAATAAACAATATGAGTATGTGGATATGCTCATATCAACAAATCAGCTAGATGGCTGCATACAGCTAAAGCAATGAGTGTACTTCCCTTTAAGGCATGTTGGGTGACAAAACTCACTGTCTCATAAAAGCATTGAGGAAATTGAGGTGAACCTTATAGGTAGACAATTAATACAGGTTTAAAACAGCATGAAGCTCTGTCATTTCTTTATTTTAATTTGTAAGTATGAGAATTTTGTAATTATTTTCATTCTGAATGTAATTTAGAATGTTATGTATATGGATATTCACAATTCTGTTTTTTTAAGTTACTAAAGTTACTTAAGTTACTGGCGATGTATTTTAAAAACGAGAGTTTTACAAACTGATAACTAGAATAAATTATATGTCAAGTTTTCCAACAATTGCCACAGATAAGAAATTTAAAGCTACGGTATGTGAACTAAACATATTCAATAATGAATGTTCCTGAATTTTTTTTCCCCATTTTTTACATTAATGGGGAACTTTAATATTAAAAACTAACTCAAATTACAATCAGCTCTACTATAATATGATAGTTGTATTCCTGATTAACACCAAATTTATGGAAAACTTGTGTTATACTGTAATAATAATTAATTCTGTCAGAATTAAGGGGTAAGGGGAAAATGTCAATAAAACACCAGCATGGTTGTATTGTCTTCTAGTTTTATATATTACTGTTTTATGTTATTTTATCAAAATAGTGTTTTATTGAAAGTATCATTCATGCATTGAGTAAAGCAATGGGACAATTGAAAAAAATCACATGAGAAGTATTCTTCAAACTTTCTTGCAAAGTCATTTAAGAAAGTTAGCAAAGGAAGAGGGAAAGAGGAGAGAAAGCAATGAAAATAGAGGAGCATTTTACTTTTTAATCATTTTAAGTGAAAATATTTTTTTTAATTCAAAATAATTAAACAAAGAAATTGTTCCAACTTGTTTCAGTTTCAGTACTCTTTCGTGCATTATAAATTTAATTGTTGACTAAATCTGACAAGCATAAAATGGGGATTGTTTATATGAAGAAACAATAATGCATCACATATTAATTATTTGGTAAAGTTAGCTAGTGTAGGTGCTTAGAGACAGTACCATTGTAGATTACTATAGTCACAGCAAAATCCATTTTTTTTAAATACGTGGTTAGGAGCTTGCATGGAAAGCCTGCAAAATGCTTGCAGCTTTGTAGTTTAATATGGTATTAAAAGTTTTTTTTTCTCATGAAAAATAACAAACATTTTCAGTATTGTGAGACATTGATCACAATCTTTTATAAGTTGTGAAGAATTTTAATGTAATCAAATGCAGTAGTTAGATTTGATAAAGGTCTGCCCCTTTCTAATGATAAGCGAATACTTTTATATATAAAATGAATAATGGATCATGAATAAACTCCTTTATTCTGGAAATGTCTTAAAAGGAGTCTCCATAGTGATGTTTTAGACCCTAGGCGAGACGGCGATTCCGGAAAAAGGGCCATGGACAGGGTTCAAGAAAGAGACATGGGGTTTATTGGTTCTCACAGTGAAGTAGGGAAGTTCATGCAGATGTGTGCGGATAATCTGTAGGCAAACATATCCAAGGAAGTTCAAAGGGAAGTCAGGAAGCAGTCCATAAGTCCATTGCCAGGAGATCCATCAGGAGACACAGACAAACAGGAACACAGATGAGACGAGACGAGATTCCAGGAAATTCCTTTCCAAACCCTGAGCTCAGTGGGTCGGGGAGTGTAAATAGGCCTGTGCCCTCAGGCCACGGATGTGGGGCGACCTGGTACTAGGCAGGCCATCGAGCTACCATGTACCAAAGCTGAGCCCCAGGCAGGAAGGGGTACATTTAAATAGGAAAACTAAAACAAGGCACACAAGGAAATAATGCCAGTAATGATTAAAAGGACTAACACGAGGAGGTTGGAGCGCCCCCTGGAGGAGAGGATGGTGACCGTAACACCTTGGTAGATAATTGGTATATCGGCTTGAACTGGTTTCAATAGAAATTCACTTTCAGAGATGGACTAAGCGTTTTTTCTCAAAACAATTGTGCTTAAACAGAGGCTTAACTGTATAAAATACACTAGATCTCTGTGCACCAAATTATTAAATATTAAAATTCCAGCTAATTATTGAGAAATATATTTTTTTCCTTAGGACTGCCAATCTGTGTTCTAATTGCCAGCATTTACACACTCGGCTGCCTCTTATTTTCCATTCTTCTTGAAAATTGTCTTATTGACCTTCGAAGTCCAAAACACTGTAAAAATAACTTTTCAAATGTTGGTTATTTTTAATATTTTAAATATAAAAATGAAAATATGAAATATTTCAAATTATGACCTTATTAAGAATTATGGTCAAATGCAAAGACCATGGAACAACATCTACTTTTTAAATTAAGTGTGAGCTATTGTTGGTGCTGTGGTTACTTCGGAAATGTTTTAACACTTATTGTAACACTTATTGTAATTACATTTCCCATGATCAGCTGGGACAAAGATCATATGGGTTCTTCAAGATTGTGGTGTTTCTTGGAATGTACTGTACATAAAAATTCACAGCCTAGAACTACCAGTATTTAAACCATCATATATATATAGTATTGTATCATTATTCAATCTTCTACTGAAGACAAGGAATTTTTAACCTGCATAAATACTTTTAAATGTTTCAAGAATATATACTATACAGTACAGTATATAGATATGCATTCAAAAAGAATGTCTGTTTGAAAATATGCTACTTACTAGTAAGAATTAAGAATCAGGGCTCTAATCATTGCTACAAGCTTCTTGTGAGTAGAATAATGATCTTAATCCTACGTTAACTAATTCTCAATTAATAAGTTCATATAATTTCTTATCAAAGGAAGCATGGTTGTGAATAGCGCTGCTTCACAGCTTCACATTTCTTATTTTTTAGTTTCTTTGCAACTGCTTGATAACATCTTGTGCCATCATTTCATCTTGACTACTATCTTCTGTGTCTGAGGCTGTATTACAGCCGCACATATTTTCTAATATTATACTGTACACATTTGTCATTATTGTAATAAGTAAATATAGACATTCTGTGGTCTATTCAAAAACATTTAACAGTCCAGTTCAGATCTGTGGTCTGCTGGTTGACTGTTTTTGCTCTGCACCTATCTGAGGAAAGTATCTGTCATTAAGCATCTGATTTACATCAATTTCACTAGTGTTTACTGGTCTTTTTGGCAGTTGCGCAAATATGGCTGAATTACTAACTATACTAAAATGAAGGACAGATAGATGTAAATTGGGAGGAACAGTGGTGATTTGAATATTTCATCCGAGTCTGAACATTTTCCTTTAGTGTAACTGAGAAACCTTGTTCTTTACTGCTGTTTTTGTGTAAAATCTACTATTATCTATGTTTTAAATTCATTATGCTCCTTTTTACACAGTAACTTATTATTTTCATGTTTCCTAAAAACACTTTCTTTCTGTCCTTATATTTATCTTCAGTTATCTATCTCGATGAAGTTCATCAAGCCCAGTTTTCTCACCTCTTTCTTGTTTCTTTGAAAAGATGAGGCATCTGATTTTAATTAAATCTAACTCTAAACTAAACTAATCTAACTCTAAGAAAGAGTTATTGCTAGGTCTGAAATCTACGAATCCAGTTATGGAGATTAAAGTCACTTATTTATGATGCACTGTATTTGGTACTTATGCTTTGTGCAGGGTTTCACCACTAGCATTAACAACAGTCACTGGCATAACTTTAGAGCCATGGCTTCATTAACCTGCTAAAGTGATTTGATGATGATGCAATGATAAGGTGTCTTATATTTACAAGAGCCAATTCAAAGGAAGGCTTTTCTCAATTTAGTCCTCGGGGCAAACTATTCTGCAGACTACAGTGGCCTACAAATCTACAAAGATTTGTTATTTGACTCTTACCAGAAGCTACTTGACATCTTTTGTTGTCTCCATGGGAGATCCTATAAATATGGTTTTGCCCTGTGCACTCAATACTCTTGATAGAAACAGGCACCACATTCACCTTTTATGCCTAAATAATCTTGGAATCACAGATCATCGATTGGAACTGAAATGTTTATATACATTTACTTCATATTGTGGGTATTTAATTCTAACGCAATACTCTAACCTACAGTATATATAGCCTTGAGATTTATTCATATACTTGACAAAAACAAAATACATGATATATGTTCATGTTATGTAATGGTTTTTGTTCCTTTTTCAATGGAGGGATGAATTAATCTGGTAGCATTGTGTATACAACTAGATTTTATATTTACAGTAAATATATATATAAATAGTGAGAAATTATTCAGAAGTGAGAAGGCCTCAATAGGGCTAAAGGAATATACCATCTTCAAGGTACCTGTCTCTCTTTTGAAGAGACAGCACATATACAGAACCATCTCCAGTGATCCTCTGAACAGGTATTATAAGCATCTCAATTAGCTCAGAGGAGTAGGTAATTTCGTGCAGAGCATTTTCTGACAGCTCATTTTCCTCATGTGGAATCTTATTCCCTCTGAAGTTGTTCTGCAGCTTTCCCCCAGTAAGCAAGCAGCCATCTTTGGCCTAAGGCCACACCACAGGTCCTACGTTTTGAGCCAAGATGATAGCTTCATAGCCACCTTACAGTACTTCACATGCATTTCCTTAAGTGTAAGTGCAGTAACACTGAATTTTGCATTTTTTCTGAACGTAGATTATCCAGACTGGAAGTTGTCTGTTGACCTATTCACCCTAGTACTTGACAGCCTTATTAAGAAAGCATCTACTGTATGTTTGTCATTCCTCTACACTTTCAGTAAACTTTAACACTAATCAAAACATCATATATTTTTATAGGACTACAGAGAAACGAAACATAAAATTATGGTACTTATCTCATCAATTCCTTTCTGTCTTTTAGCTGCAATAAAATGGTCCGTCTTTGGTCATCAGACAGGTAAGAATAAGCTTCATTTCACAAACACATAAAAATATAAAAATATATTAATATTTTTTCATCAGAAAAATGACAGCAAAAGTTCAAAATACAGTGTTATGATTCTACCATTTCAAAAAAGATAATATATGTAGAACTGGGATAACTGAACATCTGAAGATAACAAAAACATCTGTCAACAATAAGGCATTTTCGTTTTAAGAAAATTTAATCTACATTTCCTACAGAATATCTACAATCTACAGAATAGTTTCTTGGAACTGAGTGCCACCTATGGATATCTCAGTCATAAGGGGCCATCCAGCCCATCGTGTTCTTTTGGTAGTTAAATAGCTAAATGAATATAAACATCTATCCAATTACTACTTTAAAGACTTCAGAGTTTGGGCTTGAACCACATGCTGAGCAACCAGTTGTACAGTAGTTATTCTTTTTTGTACAAGTATGTGTGTTTCCTATTCTCTGTCCTAAATAAATTCACAATTAGATTCCATTTCTGATCCATTTCTCTATTGAAGTCTGAATTAGGCCACTGGGCTTACATTGTTTAAACCCCTTCAGGTTTGATATACTCCTTTCAAGTCTTGGTCTCCTTTATTCTATACTAAATAAATGTATCTTCTTTAACCTACCTGTTTATTAATATCCAAACAAACTACGAATCATTCCTGTTATGCAGCTCTGAATTCTTAAGGTCACAAATAATTGTTACAAATAAACTGAACACAATATCCTAAATGAAAATCATTACAGAGTTGGTGAGATTAGTCCAAATCCTAGCTCTGAGGCCTGGAGAGATACAGAGATGTCCAACAAGACCTGAATTTGAGGATATGAGGGTAACAAGCTTTAAAGATCACCATAGAGAAAGTGAAAGATTAGGGATGTGATACAGGAATTACATACTGGATGATGGAGTTTAGATATTCCTGGCTAGACAACATGAAAATTGGGAAACCTGGCACAGAGCACTTAATCATTGCACAGAATGATAAGTCCATCAATGACTGGATCTCGTGCCAAGCTCCAGAGGAAAAGGAGGGAAAAAGGAAGAAGAAAAGGGAGAGCCACTCAGGTCTAAAACTGTGCTCTGTCCAGTAGGCATGAGAGAGAGAAGAGGTGTGACCTCCGGGCCAGGTAGGAAACTCGTTTCGGGGTAGTCTGTATGGAGGGAATTGGAATCCCTGGCACCTTCTGGATCAGGCTGACAGAGACATCTGCTAAGGATGGGTCTTTGCTTCAAAAGGGTCTCCCTTTACTCCTGGAATCCCCCAGACACCAAAGTCCTAGTCAGAGCGCCCAGACAGAGTCCAGGGACCGGAATCCCAGAAAAAGGAATGGTCCACTGGGACCCTGGAACGTGGCCTGGGAAAAGAAAAAGGAAAAGAACAGATAGAGAATGGTGTAAGGTACAAGGTGTGAGTCGCAGCCTGGGAGTGCAGAAAGAAGATAATTTAAGACGAGCCCTGAGGTGCTGGATAAAGGAGGCTGCCCCCAATAGATGCCAAGAATATGACAAAGATGAGGGCAGCTGAACTGAGGGTCAGCATCCAGGATGGATCGATAGCATGGGAGACGGGTTGCTTCAGCATTGCCAGCAGCCATATCACCCTGCAACTCACAACTGGCAACCCACTGAAGCTAAGCAGGTGTGAGCCTGGTCAGTACCTGGATGGGAGACCTCCTGGGAAAAACTAAGGTTGCTGCTGGAAGAGGTGTTAGTGGGGCCGGCAGGGGGCGCTCACCCTGTGGTCCACGTGGGTCCTAATGCCCCAGTATAGTGATGGGGACACTATACTGTAAACAGGTGCCGTCCTTCGGATGAGACGTAAAACCGAGGTCCTGACTCTCTGTGGTCATTAAAAATCCCAGGGCATTTCTTGAAAAGAGTAGGGGTGTAACCCCGGCGTCCTGGCCAAATTTCCCATTGGCCTTAACCAATCATGGCCTCCTAATAATCCCCATCTATGAATTGGCTTCATTACTCTCTGCTCTCCTCCCCACTAATAGCTGATGTGTGGTGAGCGTTCTGGCGCACTATGGCTGCCGTCGCATCATCCAGGTGGATGCTGCATATTGGTGGTGGTGGAGGGGAGACCCCATTACCTGTAAAGCGCTTTGAGTGGAGTGTCCAGAAAAGCGCTATATAAGTGTAAGCAATTATTATTATTATTATTATTATAAGGATGAAGGCAGGTGAAAGAGAGCTCTGGGTCCTGGGGGGCATAGGCTGCCCTAAAGCAGAGACAGGTAAGTGGCTAAGAAGAGCACATTTGGAGAAGAGTCCAGGATTTCAAGACAGAGACTGGAACCAGAACAGTGGTGCAGTGTGAAGATAACTGCAGTGCTATGCAAATGCTGGGGGAGCAGAGCTGTTGGGGACACAGAACTGGAGGGCAGGACTGGAATAGCAGCGAACGGTAAAGACTGGAGCAGCAGCACTGTGGAACAAACACTGGAGAAGCAGCACAGTCTGTACTGGTGGTGCAGACTGCATGGACAGTGCAAGCTGCTTCAGCGGTGTGGATTGAGGGCAGTCAAGTGCTAGACAACAGATGTTGTCGGAGGCAAAGAGTAGGAAGGGGTCTAGAATTGCAGGTTGAACTGATGAAAAGTGGAGTTGTGAGTGAAGGCAGTACTGCCACAGAGTGAAGTGGAGAGATGCCTGTGATGATCTAGAAGAAGTGCAGTGTATACAGATCCAGCCATTCAGAATACATGCCAAATAATGCGACAGATTGGAGTTTTTAAAAAACATTTTCTTGTGGGACTGCACTATTTTGTAAAAGGTGGCGCATTGAATGGCTTGCGGAAGAATTTGGGCTGTTGCCAGAAAACACCTAGTTTGGAATCCTGGTCAATGGTGAGCCTCTTGGGACAATTTCATTCCAATAACTGTTTAGACTTGTATTAATTTATACTGTATATTATAGTATGTTAAATATTACATTAGTTTAGAAGAGAAAGTAGGGCTATTTTACAAAAACATCAGTTGGATATATAACAATAGTTTATTATTATAGCTTGTTGTGAATGCAATGTGATTCTTTCAGGTATACATCCACATTAAAATGATCTTTGTCTTAATACATATTTCAGCAAAAAGTAATCAAGGAAATAATTTAAATTTTGATTAAAAATACATTTCACACATACTGTTCTGTAGAGGCTTTAAAACCATATGGTATAATAATGTATATACTGTATATTTATACAGTATACCGATCACAATGCAGTTAATTAATGTGTTCGCTACTATTTCAGTATATCTGTGGATATGAAATCATCTGATTCGTGTAGGCTCTCATAATAGCTCTATTTGATTCATGTGGCTGATGTTTTAAAACTACTTTACATGCTTTTACATTTACAACTCTACTGCAAGTTGTGAGAAAGCGCTTCAACGATCACATTATTAGGTGATAAACAGGAGAAATGCAGGTGTATTTGCCGTTGTATCAACAGTTACAACAGTTATTAAGTTATTAACCCTATTGTATTTTACACCTGCATGTGAGATCACAGTGTGCCCAGCAGTGATTTGCTTTGATTATATCATGAATTAGTCCCTTAGGCATGCAGTTGTAATCCACATGAAGTCATGGGATACAGTTTTGCGATGTATTGCTGTAATACGCTGGTTACTTTGGTTTACAGCAGTGCCGCACTTTATTACTGTTGCAAATCATAGGGAGAACATGGGGTATAGGGTATAAATAGGGGGACAAGCACACCGAATCTTCAGTATTGAGTCACTGAAGAGCAGTCCGTGCTGGAGTGCAAGAGCAGCCAGCAACTCTTCCTGGCCAAAGTGGAAGTTCCGCCAGTAGAATGTGAGCCGACTGTTAGGAGGGGAAGAACAAAAAGTGTCTGACCACCTGAAGTTTTCTTTCGTTTTGCATGAAATATTCAATAACGAGAAAGCTTCAGCTTCCACAAAGTGTCTCACACAGTGAATAGGTCTACCCAAAAATAGGTGTACATAATTTTGTTTATTGTGTATGTTTCCTTTCATTAATTGTTAGGTTCTTTACACTTTATGATTTATGTCCATATATACTCGACCGTGTATATGTATACTGAAGTGCGCTTCAGTCTAGAAGAAATTTCTCAGAATTGTCTTCTGACCCAAGATTAAGTATACCCTGGTAAATATGGTATCTTAAAAGCGGTGAAAGCCGAAGTGAAATTAGCGGATGTGCAGAGATCGTTTGAATCGCTAGACACAGTTGAGCGAATCTGACAATGAGATTGAGAATTGTCAGATTGTCTGTTGTGTCAGTTTGAGGAGTCAGTGACTCCATTGTTGTTAGAACATGAAAGGTCTTAAAGTACTGCTGGCCTCAGTTGGAAAGTTGTTCAGTTAGGGGACTATGTTTCCACAACTGACAGTGAGGTCTCATCGAGCCTCAGTAACACTAAATTACTGCAGATAAAGGCTCTCTAGCAGTGTCTAAAGGTTTTTATAGCAATTGCAATGGTTTTTATTCTTATTATTTTCAATATTTTTATGATTTTTTTTTATTATAGGTGCGAAATTTCATTCCAGGTCCAGTCTTCACAAAACATGATGTAGAATTTTTTTCTAATCGATCAATTTGTCCCAGATTTTTATCCAAGCTAGTAGTCACCTAGAACAAGGTTTTCAAATCATTCCCAGGCCTTTGACAGGCATATAGTTGAAAAATCTGACCTCTGAAGACCAAAAAAACATTTTTGCCTGCTGTTTTTTAGATTTTTTTTTCATATGTTTGTCTGCTGAGTGGACACATTTAGAAATATAGGAAATTTGACTGTTCACACTCAAAGCCAAGGGGGTTAGCATCAATTTTAGACCTGAATCAGGCTCCCGCTATGTTCTGCTGCAGAGATATAACAAATGTTTTAGGGGGAGGACCTTCCAGGCAGACATTGGCTAAAGGTGTCCCTGGGAGTAAGAGGTTTTAATGATTCAAGTCTTTCTGAAAGCCAGCAGCGGTGAATAGTTCCCCCCTGCTCTTAATGTCTTAACATCTCTTAATATCACCCTGCAACTCACAACTGGCAGCCCAATGAAGCTAAGCAGATGTGAGCCTGGTCAGTACCTGGATGGGAGACATTCTGAGAAAAACTAAGGTTGCAGCTGGTAGAGGTGTTAGTGGGGCCAGCAGGGGGTGCTCAAGCCGCAGTCTGTGTGGGTCCTAATGCCCCAGTATAGTGATGGGGACACTATACTGTAAAAAGCTGCCGTCCTTTGTATGAGACATAAAACCGAGGACTCTCTGTGGTCATTAAAAATCCCAGGCTGTTTCTTGGAACACGATTTTTATATGTGTAAGCAATTAATTAACCTGCCCTTATTTACTCTTCTTAGTTATTTCTTTGGTGAAAGAAATAGAGGTATTTTCTTTAAGTTATATTTCCATATATACACCAGGTATATTGAAATCTGGATAGATCATGCCTGCTCTGTGAATAATTGAATTACCCGTTCATGATAGGTAAGAGCAGACTAGTATACTACTGTGTTCTCCAAACAAAATAGCGAAAAGAAACACACCGTGTTGCCAGCAAAGAAAAAACTTTTGATTTCCAGGGCCAATAGACAACATCACAAAATAAAAAAACAATGAACAAACAACAACAAATGAAAAAATGTTGTTTTGCACTGGCAAGACAATATGTTGCCACATGAGCAGCACCCCCAGAAGAGCCTATATCTATCATATATCTGTATCTAATCAAAAAAGAGCACACAAAAAGTATTCACAGTATCCAAAATTTGCTTTACTCAGTTACTATGGATCCTAGTTACCCAAAAGAGCAATCCAGAATTGATATTCTCTCAAACAGTTCCATTTGGTGACTTGGCATGATTCCTCCCACAGAGAAGAAAATGATGAAGCTGTGTAATCCTTCTGTATCACCAAAGTGTTGCCTCCAATCTTGACTGTCCCAAGGAATGTAGTCCCTTATGCTCTGGCCCTTTGAGTCCAGTACAGTAGGTGGCAGGAAGATGATGCCTGATAAGATAAGATCATTTATTATCCATATACAGTACAATTTCTTGAATTAGGAATTTGTCTTTTCACATACCCCAACTTGCTCTCCATGAGACACTGAGACACAGAGAGGGAGAGGAAAGCCTGGGGTCAGAGTGCAGGGTCAGCCATTTATACAGCACCCCTGGAGCAGTTGGGGTTAAGGGTCTTGCTCACAGAGTAGGGATTCCAGCCGTGAGATTTCAACCAACAACCTTCCAGCCACTGGCTCAGATTCTTAGCTGCAGTGTCACCACTCCTCCCATTTGCTCCTCAAATTTTTGTGCTGCTCAGTCCTCCTGGTTAGACTTACAGTTTATCTGCACTTCCTGGCCAGAGACCCAGGAGGGAGTGCTCCGGTGATGTCTTGGGTGTAGATGGAACTAATGACTTGGGGATAATTAATAAACTGATTATATGCAGATTGCCAGGTGTAATAATGTATTGTCCCCACCTCATTCGTTCTAGTGCATCCTTAATGTTCAATTATGTCCAAAGTCCGGTTAAGCCTGGTTAAGCAAAATCACTTGTCACCACCTGTTATCTTAGGATGTTAGTTGGTGTCTGTGCAAACAGAGAGTGATTAAATCTTTCTTAATTTCCAACTCTCCTACCATTTCAATTACTGCATTATCTGGGAGGCCTTGATTAAAAGGTGACTGTAGACATGAGAATGAAAAAAAAGGAACACACCCAATCCTGACAATTACACTGGTCATTGCAAGCACGCTGAAAGTCAGTTTTCAAAACTAACCGCTGGTCTAGTTTTGAAACAACTAACTGGAGTACGTTTAAAAATGCTTCTAAAGATTTTAATGTGATACGGAGTTGGTGATGTCCTAACTTAAATATTGTGTGAATATTGTGTGAAGTTAATATTCCTACCAGAATGATCTGGTTATACCCAAATCAAAAACCTTAGATAATGGCATTTCACAACATAAAAAAGACAGAGTGCTGAGTTACTCGGGAGATACCTGGAAAGGCCTTCAGAAATCAGAAAGCTGGTCTAGACAGTACTTCACCTTAAATCCTCAAACCTTTTTTAGATCAATTAACTCCCTGCATTCACAGAGATTATCAACCTCCCACTGTCCCTGCCTATTGGTCGTCTGGTTTAAATGTATGCTAACCTGTCCATCAAGAGGACACAAGGGTGGAGTTTAGAGAGCTACACCAAAAGGACAATTCTCTAGTCTCGTATTGATCATTGCGGTATACCTGGTCTGTGTGTTGTTACACAGCCTGTGCAATTGTAGGCCTATTGTTTTTAAAGCTGCTAATAGGAACATACCTGGGAGAAACTAAAATAGTTTGCTATTTTGTCTAGTGTTTCTTCCTTTTGTAAACCTTAGACAAGCCGTCTTGCAAACAGGGAGTGCATGTGTCAAGTACATTCACACACTGTGCTTTTTATTTTATGTGTTCAGAAATAAAACAATAAAAACATCTACTTATCAATATCAATTATTTATTTTCTAACTGATTCTTTTATCTGCTGATCACTGTCTGTATTACAGGATCTAGGTATAAAACTGAGCTGACTGCCGACCCTCCATGGACAGTGGTGTTCCCAGGAGAGACAGTCACCCTCAACTGTCATACTAGTGGACCTGGTGGCTGGAAATATTCCTGGCATTACACAGAGTTACTGTATTATGTGTATAGGAAGTGTATATTTTTTTGTAAATTATACATTTCTTCTATTTGTTTCAGATGTCAAGGCCAGTGCTGTATTGACCATAGACTCCCCTGATTCAGTGGTTTTCTCAGGAGAGTCAGTCACCCTCAGCTGTGTGGTGATGGGGGCGTCAGGTGCCTGGAGATATTCCTGGGCTAGAAACACAAAGGGGAAACTAGAGAACCTCTTTAGATCAAGTGCTGAAGATCAGCAAAATTACACCCTCAGTCCTGTAACAGTGACTGATAGTGGACAGTACATGTGTCATGCTGAACGGGGAAGCAAACCAATAATTCAGACATATCCTGGGTTTCATATTTTGAAAGTGTCAGGTGAGTAACAGACAAAATGAGTGCTTAATCAATGTACCTGATACAAATACTCATGTTAATTATAACATTTGTCAGTGTAACAGTGTTTGTGCTATCTTTAAATTGAAATCTAACAAAAATAGAAAAACAACAGCAAAGAAAACCCATTATGGAAAGAAATATCTATAAAATAATCTGAAACAAAATCTGTGAATTTGTTCAAAGATTCATCTTCTATCTGGTAAGTGAAATAGTTATTGAATAATTGGTCAGTGTATTTAAGTAATTAATTTCTGCACATGTACTTGTAGCGGCGAGGCTTATTAATAAGAAAGAATTAAGTGTTCTGAGCCTTCCCAAACGAGGCCCCATTTCTCTGTTCATCTCTGTGGTGCAGCCACAGAAAAACTATTCATGCAGGCTGATTTAAGGTTCCTTTGATAAGGACAGCTCCCAAAGGGGGATGCACTTAGCTAAGCCTGGCTATCATGATCAATGGTCATCCATTGGCGCCTATCTGTCTAGGGAGTGCCAGATGGACATCTGGACTGCATTCCTAGGTGTCAGGAGTAAGTGACTCATATCTCACCTTGATCAACCAATCAGGGACTGGTAGGGCCGAGTAACCCACGTGGGACTCTGATGCCCATGAAACTTTCAGCCAATGAACGAGCTGAAGTTCCTCCAGGTAAAAACAGGCAACACAGAGCCAAAATAACTTTTCTGAAAGGGGAAATTCTAAGAAGAATTCTGAGAAGAATTCCAGGGGTGCGAGACAATTCCAGGGCAGGACGGCCCAAGAGCAGAAAGGCTCCCAAGGGCAGGACATTCTCGCAGCGCGCCTCCTGACCATCCTGAGACTCAGCCCGGACAACCACGGAACGGCCAGTGTGTCCGAGTGCCAGAACTTTCCTTTGTTCTAAGAGTCTAGAGCGGAGGTTGCCAGAGAGTAACCAGAGGATCCACCCGAGGTTAGCACCAGCAGCAGGCCTCATGAACAGGTCAGAATTGTGGACAGCTGAATCACTATTCAGAACTAGCTCTTCATCAGGAACGAACCGGTCCTCTTCCTGACTTGCTGGGACCCACAGTCATCTTTTCTCCTGTGCGCAAACTTTGCTAGTTAAAGCCAACACTAACTAGCCAGCCAGTGAGCATCTGCAGCGCACCGTCGCAAGCCGCACAGCACAGCCTGGCACACAGCCAGAGAGCGCGGATTGGACAGCAACAGCCCGCAACTGTTTCTTTGTGCCCGCAGGAGATCTGAATCCCCAGAGATTGGATGAGTATTCAACTTCAATGCATTACAGCTCGAGAAATTCAATTGTTATCCAAACCAGTTGATATCAATTTAATTCCTAAGCGTTATGTACTTGTTTTGAGTATCTAATGTAGAAGTTATAACCAAGTTCATTTATGAAACGGTCTAAATGAATGATATACTGAACGTATGTCCTCTTGATATGTGTAACACTTTGTAACTGATTGAATATATATCTTTTGTATTCTGATAACCCTCTCGATAAGATCTGTTAGTTTTATATGCATATTTTATGTATTAATAAATGTATCCTCGTGTATTAGTACCTGTGTGTGTGTGTTGTTTGAGTTATGTCGCATGGTTGGATTCTAAAGCCATCAAAAGAATCAACTTTGTGATTTACTGCTACAATTAATAATTGACTCAGTAAATGCCCAAACCCTACAGAACTGGCGCCTTCAGAGAGCCACTACGTTTCATATTTGGCGTCCCTAGGCCGGTTTTCTTACATACTTAATCACAAATGGAATGTTTTTTTCATCCATCATTCATGTGTTATTAATAAATCAATAAATTTTGAGAGAGAAAGTCAATCCTGATTGCCTTTTAATCCCGATTGACTTTCTAGCAGTCAAATTTATAAATGTTAAATGAAACATTCCACAAGTCCACAAGTGAATGTTTTTTTTTTGTTATAGAAAAACAAGAATGCTAATCATGACCACATAAGGTAGCTTCTTTGCCACCTGGCACAATATGTTTTGAGAGTACTGACCATGTAATAATTTAGAAAACTATATTTACTTTAAATTGACAAAAAACAAAGATTATGATTTACAAATAATTGCAATTACTGTATGTGTTGAGCACAACCAAGTCTTATCCACCTGTTTCTGTCAGTGAAGGACAAGAAAGTTGAAGGCATTCTTATACTATGAAAATGCCTCTCCACATATAAAATATCCAGTCAGATTCTGTCCTTCAAGAAGAAGGCCCAAATTGCTGGATGTCTGGTTTGAAAAGATGGCGTTCTCTCAAAGTGAAACACATTCATTATCCAGAGCTAAAGAAAATTCCTTTGTGCAGGATTTCCTAAAAGTGATCGGCATTGAACCAAGATCTAGTAATCATAATAATAGCAGGAATACCCCTATAATATTTAAAAATCTGGAAAATTGAACTGGCTTTTGCAAAAATTGTGTTCTTGAGTAGAGCTTCTATGTTAAGTTTTCCTTCCATATAGAATGCAATCACCACCTTTTTGCTTTAGTTCAATCAATATCATCAAGGTGTCACTTTAGACCTGTTATTTCAGCAATTAATTGGTAGTCACCATAGGAACTGTAATTAGACAAATAGAAAATAAATCATTTTTGTTTACTGTTGCAAATAAATAAATTGATCTGCAAACACAAAGACTGTATTAAAATTGATAGTCAATTCATTGGCAATTGACAGTTCTTACTGGGGTCTGCCTTTAGGATGATGTGAAGTGAAAGAAGTGGCAGGCGAAGAAGTGTAAGACTGCCTTCAAGTGGCAGTGAAGGAAGGATTAAAAGTGATAAGATGGAGTAGGTCCAGGTGCAAGCACTATCACAGGGCATTTCCTGTACGTGCTCATGTGTATTGGCAAAGTTGGTGTTAGTTTCAAAACATCATATACTGTATTTATTTGTTGTAGGATAATACATGTAAGTGAATTATGGATTTATAGTTCAAGACATAGTCCTGATGAGTGGTGTGAAAATAGTATGTGCTGTTAGTAGTAGGACATAATTAACAAAATAGTAGTCTGTTTCTAAAACTAGGTAAGATTATCAAAAGTATTTTGGTGATTTTAAATCTTTATTATAAAATTCCTAAATCTGTCTTAATTTATTTGTAAGTGTAAGGAAATAGTAGCAAGGACTCTATGCAGAAAACCCGAATGTAATACCAAAGGTGTAGTCAATAGGAGCCACTACTGAACTAAAATTTCGAATAAATCTCTGTTGTAACAGACAAATAAGTTCTGGATCCCGAGATGAAGTTAAACAGATGAGTTTTATTGCATGCAAGGAACAATAAAACTGAAGTATTGTTCACACAAGGAACAATAACACCGAAGTATGTAGCCCTTTTCTGCCACTTCTGACGTAGATCATTATTATGGTAATGGGGGGAGGTCATGGTGTTCGGCCAGTTCACAGACTTTGGTCACTCTTAATGGTCCGTGTTAGGTTTCCTTCCCTGGAGGGTTTCCTAGCTGGCATCTGGAATCCTTATCAGTTATCCCCCTTTCCTGCCATAACTCTAGCCTGTTATTTAGAAGTCCAGTCCTCTTGCAGAAAGGAATCAGTTAACCCCTTCTTCACATCTTGTACTTTTCTTCATCCCCTATAAAAGTTGGCGAAACCCAGAAAACGTTGTACCTGTCTTAGGTTCTTTGTGGTTGGCCAATCCGTAAATGCGGAGATCTTGCTTTGGTCCATCGTGACCCCTTGCAGTAACAAGATAAAGCCCAGGAATGGGATCTTGGACACATGAAAAATGCATTTTTCCTTCTAAACATAGAGCTTGTGACGAATCAGACAAGACACAACCTCTCTTCAATGAGAAATATGTTCCTAAAGGTTAGTGGAAAAAATCAAGATATCGTCAAGATATATAAAGAAGCATTTCTGCATGAGATCCCGAAATATATAAAGACCGCAGGTGCATTCGCAAGACCGAAATGCATGACAAGATACTCATAATGCCCATGAGTTGTTAGAAAAGCAGTCTTCCAATCATCTCCCTCCCATATTCTAATTAGGTTGTATGCCCCCCTGGAGATCCAGCTTGGGAAAAATTGTTGCTCCCCGAACAGATTCTAGGGCTGAAGGAATGAGTGGGAGGGGATAGCGATTTTTGATTCCCCATGTGACAGAGGGTAAATTCTCCCCTTTGTGGGTAAAACACCCGGCAGGAGATCGATGGCACAATCACAAGACCTGTGGGGAGGCAGGGACAATGCTCTTTGTTCGCTGAAGGCCTCAGATAGATCACGTAACATGTAACAGCAACAGGAATGTCATGGGAGCTACCTGGGGAGAGTTTAATGGAACGGTGACAACAAGTCAAACACTGAGGACCCCAAGCTAACACCTCACCCCTAGTGAAATCTGGAAATCTGAGGATCATGCTTTTGTAACCAGGGGAACCCCATGACCAGAGGGTGGTGTGGTGTTTCCAGGAGGTAGAGTTGTGTAGGTTCCTGATGAAGGGCTCTGACTTGTAAAGATAATGGTAAGGTCTGCCAGCTAATAACACCCGGGGAAATAGGGGATCCATCGAGGGTCTGCACACGAAGAGGAGGTTGAATGGGGAGTACGAGAATATTCCAGGAGCGAGCCAAGGAGAGGTCTAGGAAATTTCCGGCAGCCCCTGAATTAATGAAAGCGAGCCCCAGGAGATGAAAGCATGAACAGACAAGGCATTAGAAGAGGTATCAAAATGTTTACTGCGTCTCACCTGCGTACTGGGTTTAGACAGGGGGCACCGTGGACATTGGGAGGGACAGTCCAAACAGTAATGTCCTAGAAGACCACAGGAAAGACACCAATTCCCCCGTATGCACTTCTCCCTTTCCTGCAGAGTGAGGCGGGAGTGAGAGATCTCCACAGGTTCCGAGGGGAGGGGGTCCAGCTGAGAGGAGCGAGGGTGAGAAGTTGAGTAGGTGCAGGAAGGTCCTGTTTGTCTCCATGGTCCTCTACCACGAAGCCCGTCATCCAATTCGATCACCAAGGAAATCACTTCCGTGCAGGATTTTCCTTTTAGAGGCAAGAGAAACAGATTGTCTTTCATTTCTTCCAAGAGCCTGTGGCGGCTGCCTCTGCTGCTGCTGCTGCTGGGACTGGCACTGCTGCTGGCTGTGTTGACATATTCACTAGGTGAGCAGTGATCTGCTGGATTGATGCCTGGAGCTGAGTCAACACGTGGGAATGTTGTGAGGGAATGCCGCGAATCTCATCACCTTCTGCGGAGTCCATGTTAAAGGCTCAGTATTCAGTTAGGAAATAGTAGTGAGGACCCTATGCAGAAAACCTGAATGATATCCAAAGGCATAGTGGAGAGAGCAATCCGAGGTCCAAAAGCCGTAGGTAAACAAGCCGGGCAAAAATACAAAACCAGAAGCAAAGCAGTTAGCCTTGAGAAAGCCGAGAGTCAAAACCAGAGTGACCAGTAAAGTGCCAAAACCACAACCAGGAGATGTAACCAGGGTCAGGAAGCCAATAACCAAGTAGTAAGTCACAGAGAAAGAGATAGTAGCTCAAGTCAGGAAAACCCTAATACTGAGCACAAAAGAGCGTGTGAAGCACCATTAAATAGGCTGTGTAAAATTGGCTAATTTGGAGCCGTGCTGGAATGCGAGGTGGAATGATGAGTCCTCCGAGGGCATATTGTAACAGTTAGTAGGGAACAGGAAGCTATTCTGGAGAGAGGTCAGGATAAAAGAGGGGCATAAAGCATAAGGCAGAATAATACACCAATATAAGACAGAATTAAATGAAAGAGTGACAGGTGACATAGTTCAGCTGTTTTCCCTTTGTTAGTGTGTCAGAATCAAAGAGACCATGAATGCCTTAAGTTATTAAAGATGTACAGTATGTGTAAATATTCATTAGTAAGTTATGTCAGTTCCATTGATTGCTTATTATTCTTCCCATATCTGTTTACTCAGAATATGTACAGGCATACTGCTAAATAAACAAACTCTACATAATCTAGTAGTTATTTGCATTTTGTGCAATATCTAATAAATTATTGGATCAGAGAAACATGGTTAGGGTATAGATCCCTTATAGGGAATGTTTCTTCAGTTGAGATTTGATTAATATTTTTTTTACAAATGACAGGAATAAGTTAAGATGTGTAAATTATGATCCATATTTGTCACATTTTAATTAAAATTACAGATTGATACAAACTACTAGTAGTATGAGTATGCTTTTTAATCATGTGCAATATGACATTGAGCTGTGTTAAAAAAACAACAACAAATTCTTTAGCTTCTTTCATGTCAAGGTATTTTGACAGAAACTTTTGAGCTATTCTGTGACTGAGTATAGGAATCAGCTTTTCACCAATTTATAAGGATACAGTAAATCTTTACAATCCACTTCCAAAGTTATTTTATGAGACATTAAGCTAATAAGCAGTTACTGGCACTGTATTAGAGTACTCTGCCAGCCTCCCACATCGGCCACTGTTGGGCTGTTTATTTTTTAACAGATCTCTACCATGTTTGTAATGTACCAGTATGTAATGTGTGGTGACTGCGATTTTCACCAAAACGTACTGTGGTACAAAACTTGTTTTATTACATTTTCAGTGGGTTTTGGCTCCATAGCTCACCCATTGACTCTCCTGGTGTACAAAGAAGCTACTGTCTGGGATATGGTGCAACCAAGAGCTTTATAAGTGGTTCCAGCTTTTCTGTGCTTTTCATTTTATTATGGAGTATCACATGGTCCACAGCCTGGGAGCAGCAGGACTGTAGACCCAGTTGATTGGAGCACTTTGTAACATAACATAACATCATCACTTTATTAACCCTTTACATTGTATGGCGCCCCTGGAGCAGTTGGGATTAAGGGCCTTGCACAGGGGCCCAACAGATTAGGATTCCTCTGCCGGCTGTGGGATTTAAACCGGCAACCTTCCAGCCACAGGCACAGATCTTTATCCACGGAGCCACTGCTCCGCCCAAGATTACATCTTTGGTCACTGCTGTCTTGTGGTGTGCACAGTCTCCCAAAATATGCTGTTAACTATGATAGCATGATACCAATCCGACTTTGAAAACAATCACTGGTCTCATGGCAACAGGGTTACAGGTCCTCACAGTGTATGCTTTTGTTATGTCATTGACCCCAATTATCACAGCTAGTAGAGCCTTAAAGCATCACAGTTTTAAATGCAGTGGTGATTAGACTCAAGCAACCTTGCTTTAAGTGTCTCCATGGGACAAGTTCTCTAGTGGGAAGTTCTGATTACAGAACCTCCCAACAGAGGTTTATAGGAGGAGAATCAGCAGAAGTTTGGTTCACCCATGGTTTTCAATACATCTTAGAGCTACCGATGGGGACACCAATACTATGCCACTGCACTCTCCTGTGCTGAAATATATGTAGAACCATACATTTCATCCTCATATTCAGACGATATGTGAAAGCAATACAAAAGACAAATAGAATTTTATGATATATATACGTATATATTATAATAGATTTAAATTCAAAGGATGTTATGTTAAAATTTTACTTTACACATTTAAAATACAATACAGTTCTGAGAAAAATTGTATGAATTGATTAACATTAATTGCTCCTAAAAAGTGTGAACTGATCTTATCTACAAGAATAACAATAGATAAACACAGTCTGATTGAACAAATAACACACACAATTGTACTTTTTCATGTCTAAATTTGTATATACTGTTTTAACATTCACTGTCTATGCTGGAAGACATTCGTGAACCTTCATATTTAGTATCAGCTGGAATCTCCTTTAGCAGCAGTGATCTCGACCTAAAATTTCCAGTATCTGCTGATCAGTCCTTCACATTGGTCTGTTGGTATTTTGGCCAATTCATCTTTACAGAACTGTTTCTGTTCATTTATATTATTGGGATGTCTTACATGAATGGCTTGCTTCAGATCATGCCACAGCATTTCAGTTGGGTTAATGTCAGGGCTCTGTCTTTCACTTCCAAAATGTGATATTTCCTCTGTTTAAGCCATTCTATTGTAGATTTACTCCTCGTTTTTGGATCTGTCATGCTGCATGACCTACCTTCTTCAGCTTAAGATCAATGACGAATACCTTGACATTCTCCTGTACAATTTGGAATTCATTGTTCACTGATTTGATTGCAAGCCATCCAGCCCTGAGATGGAAAAGCAGCCCCAAACCATGACGCTGCCTCCAACATGCTTTACGTTTGAGATGAGGTTTTCCTGTTGGTATCGTGTTTTGTTTCCTCCAAACATAATGTTGTGTATTTATGCCAAAAAGTCCACTTTTGTTCTGGACTCATGAACATTAGCCAGTGCAAGAAATACCTACAGATCCTTAGGTCTGAGCCTTAGGTTACCCTAAGGTTCTTTGTCACCTCCTTGAGCACTGTATAGCTCACCTTTGCAATGATTTTTGCTTTTGACCACTCCTTGGGAGCTTAGCAATGGTACTGATTTTGTGGATGTGGATTGATGAGAATTTGTTTCTAACCCTTTCCAGGATTATAGGCATCGACACTTATTTTGGAGTCCTCTGAAACCTCTTTCAATCAGGGCATGATTCACCGACAAATCTGTCTTATAAAGAGAGACTCTGTTGCTAATCAAACTTGATAGGTTATTTAATGGTCAGGGCACCTCAAGCACCCACCTGAAAGTCATCTAATTGATTACTGTAGGTGTCCAAGACTCCAATTACCCCCTTTAATAGAGGTCATTATCTTAAAGGTTCACATACTATACTTTTTCCAGTATGGACAGCACATTTAAACAATGTGTTTAATATAGACAAGAAAAAATACAAATGTTCATGTGTTATTTGTTTAATCAGATAATGTAATTAATAATGTTTAACTATTATGACAGAGATGAAGATCATATCACACTTAAGCAGCAATTAATGCAAGAATACAGATGATTCCAAAGGGTTCACAAACTTTTTCTTACAACTGTACATGATTTTGAATTAGAATATAATTGTGGTCAACAGGTTACAAGAAAGTTGATTCTGTTCTGGAAACAGTTTATATATGTGCAACTAGATACATTTCTGAGATCAAGACATTGGGGGGGGGGGGGAATTACAATATAAAAGTATTCATTATCCACAAAGGAATTGATGAAGTCTTCAGAATTAACTGGGGACCCAATAATTCAAATAGAAACTATATGGAAAAATGAGAACAGTAGGCATTTCAAAAAGGTTTGGGGAGTATAGAACAAGGTGCCAGGTCATGTTGTTTAAAACAGACACCTGTGGTTTTCATCAAGAAATAAAACAATCTAGTTGACATGAATGGTCCATTTTTGTTTTTAACTGTTCTTGTGCTCATACTGTACATAACTCTATACAGGTTTTGACTTTTATATTGGTCCTTTCAAATTTTATTTTGTTTTTATTTATTTAATTTCTTCATGGTTGCAGATCCTCCTAAATCTGTGCTGACTCTGGAGCTTGAATGGATGGAGGTATTTATCACGGAAAGTGTGACTATGAGGTGTGACATTCCATTGGGCTCGAAGTGGATCTATGAATGGTACAGAGATGGACAGGAGATTCTTGTAGACAGAGCCAGTTCCAACAGCATCAATGGAAACAGATACACAATGCTCTCTACTGCTCAGTCAGACAGGGGGAACTATGCCTGCAGAGGTCATCGCAGCAGAAAATCAGTTTACTCTGAAACTAGCAATGCTGTTACACTGCAGTTGACTTGTAAGTGTTTTTTTAACTTTGCTTCATTTTGTCTGTGATTCAGTTCACCTCAAGAAAGGGAGCAAATTATCATTTTCTTCATTTTGTTTTCTATGGCATTCTCCAGATTCAAAACTTTCTTCATGTTTTTCCATTACATTAAAAAATGAAGCAATAATTAATTTCTCCAAGAAAAGCAGTTCAGATAATGCATTTCTATACCCCAGTGTTCCCCTATTTTCAACCTGAAATAAGTTGAAACGCCATAACATCTTTCTCAATTTTGTTCTTCATAAAAACTTAATTATCAATTATAGGGTTGACATTGGTCACTTTGAATCAATTGCAATTAACTTGTGGGTTTATTACAGAACTGTGTGCTATGTAGAACACTAGCTAGTACTGTACAATTTGGGGATCATGTCTAGAATCATGCTCAATTGCAATGAAAAAAAAACTGCAGGATAAAATTCTTCAGTTGATTGGTATTTAGTACGGTACTAAAGATTAACCAGTTTTGTTGTTCTACCATGCAGGAATTGCAGGTTACTCTGATCAACAGCAAGCTGCTTTTTGCTGTTATACAGTACCTATGTGTAATTTTTCTAAACACACATTGCAGGTTACTCTGATCAACAGCAAGCTGCTTTTTGCTGTTATACAGTACCTATGTGTAATTTTTCTAAACACACATTGCTCAATTGCAATGAAAAAATTACCTATGTGTAATTTTTCTAAACACACATTGCTCAATTGCAATGAAAAAAAACTGCAGGATAAAATTCTTCAGTTGATTGTTATTTAGTACGGTACTAAAGATTAACCAGTTTTGTTGTTCTACCATGCAGGAATTGCAGGTTACTCTGATCAACAGCAAGCTGCTTTTTGCTGTTATACAGTACCTATGTGTAATTTTTCTAAACATTGTTTTTTTTTTTTTTTTGTCATGTGTTGTATGTTGCAACGCTTGCTGCTTAATTGCCTTCCTGGGGTGAATAAAGTTGTATTTATCGGATCTGATTGAAACAGTATATTTGAATTTTAACTGATTTTTACAATAGGTGTCCAAAAGTTGTATTATATAGAATTTTAAGAAATGTAAAATAATTATGATGTGACAATACCATTTCGGTATTAAGCTGCCGCTATATTTTGGAACTTCTCATGTGTGCAGCTTTTTAATTTCAACAGTTTGAAAGTTTGAAGATTGAATTGTTGCAATTAGAAATTACCTAGCTTACTAGTTTTTGATAGGTCCAAAATATCTTGCTTTAAGTTGTTTTAATGTTTTTTTTTTTGTAGTATTTTTGGTTAGGGGAGAACAGAATACTGGGCTGTGAAAAAAAAGCTTTTAAAATTAATAAGTTAAAATCTAATTTTTACTTTTAAATTTCATGCAAGTTATGCAGCTGTGGAAAGCAAATAGTGACAGTTGTTTCTTCTTCAAATATTTACAAAAAGAATGTTTGAAAACACCCCCAAAAGATTGTGCACAGCTAAATATTTATATTTCCTCATAAAATGTGTTATTGTATGAATGGGCTGACATAGCCTTGTAATATACTGTATGGGCTAACAACAGACCCATTTTCTGTATTCAAAAACATTACTTTTACTTTGATAATTTAGGAGATAATCACCTGAAATATATATAAAAAAATATATTTTCATTTTTGTTTGAGAGACACCTACTGTATATTTACAAATTTATTGCTTGAGGCCAACTGCGTGGTGGTCTTTAGTAGCAGACCCATAATCATACCCTGCTAGTAAACATTTATAGGTAATTACATGTGCAGAATCTTTCTCATCTCATACTATCATGTAGTGAGAATGTATTTATTAGAACATGACTTAGTATTAATTCACCTTTTTTCCCATTGATTGAAGTGTATCCATGAATAACTTCTTTGCCTTCTCATTGGCGCTAATTGATTTAATGAAGCACATACTGTATAGGAGCTCTAAATCTTACGTCTGCCTCCATGTCCATTAAATATATTTTCCCTAGAGCTATACTAAATCTGCATTTTAAGTTTAAAAGCCAAATCTCAATTTAAGTTGAAATGTCAAGGTATTAAATAAAATTTCAGCATTATACGTTTCACATTTTATGCAGTTTTAATGCATATTCTTAGAACCCTTCCATTGAGAAATGAGAACCTAATTATAAAAAATATATAATTCCTTATACTTTTGTATAATTTTGAAATTTGGCCAGGATGTCAGGGTAACACCCCTACTCTTTTAAAAAAATACCCTGGGACTTTCAATAACCACAGACAGTCAGGACCCCATCACCATACTGGGTTACCCTACTAGCCCTGCTGACACCTCTTTCAGCAACGACTTTAGATTTTCCAGGATGTCTCCCATCCAGGTGCTAGCCAGGCTCACATCTGCTGAGCTTCATTGGGTTGTCTGTTGTGAGTTTGTAAGACGATTTTACAGCTGGCAACTAAGATAACCTCAAATGAAAAGTTACAGTACCTGAGCATGGAACTGTTATAGGATGTTTTACCATTATATAAATCCCATGTGTACTGAATTTCAAGCTAAACATCTGTCTTGTCTAAAATCTATACTCACTCTTACACAGCTTTTCTAACACTTCAATATTCACAGCTATACCTAAACCTGTGCTAAGCCTTGAGACAGCATGGACAGAATTCTACACTGGAGAAATATTTTTTCTAAAATGTTGTATTAACTCTACTGAGTGGACCTATGACTGGTACAGAGATGGACAGAAGCTTGCTGTAGACAAATCTGATTTCAACAGCAATAAAGAAAACAGATACACAATCCCTTTTGCATCTCAATCAGATAAGGGGAGCTATATCTGTAGAGGTCAACACAGTAGACGTTCACTTTATTCTGAAACCAGCAATGCTGTTACACTGGATGTATCTGGTAAGTATTTTCTGATACAAATTCATATAGCTGTGATCCTGACTTCAATAATTTAAAGTCTCAGCATCCTCAGTCATCTTTTTTTAAAACGTTTTATTTCGGAGTATATTTGAAAGAACTTTCCTTTTCCTTGCTTCAGTTTTATATTTCTGTCAGATATGGATAATGTTAACAATATAGCATATGGTAACACAAGTCTTGCTGGTCTAAGTAAAATCCCTTGTTCTGTCAAGAAATATGTTTCTAATTCCTAAAGCAGTGGTTCCCAGTCCTGATCCTGGTGACCCACAGACCTGTTGGTTTCTGTTCCAGCTGAGCATTCAGTTACACAATTAAACCCTTCACCGACCTATTGATGAGATTGATGTTGAAGCTTTAACCATTGTATTTTCAAAGTGAAATAAAATACCAAATGAGTGACTAGAAACCAAATGCAAATATCCTAAGTAATGTCTTAGGTCAATTAAGGCTTCAATGATCTAATTCAGGTGGAACAAAAACAGCAAGTTAGTGGACCACTAAGAGAAGGATTTGTAACCCCTGACCTAAATACTTTTTTTCCTTTTGTGGTATTTCCTAAATTTCTTTTTTTGTCACATTTAGGTTGTTGGAAGCTAATTGCCTACTTGTACCTCAATAGGCAAACACAAATCATATCTCTTGAAATCTGTTTAGCAAGGTTGTCTTGCAGATTTGAGCTAAATCCTACACCTGCAGACTGTCTTTGGACTATTTATGTATGCTGTGATTGACCTAGACCCACACTATGCATTGAATTTACCAAATTGAGCAGTGGTAATCTGGTAAAACATTTTTTTTCATTTTGTCAGCTTTTCCATTCCGCTGAGCAAGGATGTATCCTTGATACTGCTTTTTGACTTGATTCCACTCGCAAATGTGGGAGATTCACCTACTACAGGAGCTTACATTTACAACAGCTTATAAAAAGACAGTTTTCTAGCACCTTTGAATGACATTAGAGACATGGAAGACTAATCTAGTAAATCTTAGGAACTTAAGACTAAATATGTTAGCTGATCTGCACACGATTGCAGAACTCTCCCACTTGTATTATCTGCACTCTTTCTTACATGAATTCTCCTAAACTGCCTACATAAATCTGAGCTGTTGATTTTAATAAACTCTTTGGACATTAGGAATTCAGCACTATTAACTAAAATGGTTATAGGTTTTATTCAAAATGGGTGTAAAACATGTTAAAATCATTTGTCAAGTGTTGCCCTATCTATACCATTTTAACACAGGTACCATATTAACATAAACTTTACCTGAGAGATATAGTGTACTGTAGTATTGGCCATGGATTTAATACCCTGCCACGCCATCCCTGTTTCATCCCTGTACTGATCCTTAACTTTCCTGATCTGATCTTCTTTTTCACCTCTTTTTGCAGACCACTCATGAGCTCAATGAAACCTTAAGAAAAAAGTTTCATTTTAAGTAGTTTTTTGGTTAGAGAGAGAGAGAGTGTCTTTATTACCCCCTGAGGGGCAAGTTGTTCTACAGCAGCAGTGTTGGTGTACAGATGGACAGAAAAAACTACAGGAAAACCAATATACATACTGTACATATTTGCATAGAAGGTCAAGTGTAAAATAACGACATCGCTACAGGTATGAATGAGAACGTAAATTTGTTGGTTTTGGAGGTGGGGAGTTGGTACAGTATCTGCTCTCTGATGGGAGTTAGAAGTGGAAATTATTAAACAAGGGGTTTGAAGGATCATCACAAATGGATTTTGCTTTATGCAAAACATGTGACTGATAGATGGAGGAGAGGGGTGGAAGATCAGCACCAGTGACCTTCTGACATACTTTCACAAGGCTTTCCAGTTTGTTCTTGCTTCTCAGATTCAGGTTTTCAAACCAGCAGAGCAGGGTAAAAGTTAGAACAGATACAAGCAAGGACTGATAGAACAAAATCAACAATGAATCATTGAACTTAAAATACTTAAGCTTCCTTAAGAAAAACAGACGCTGTTGACCTTTTCTGGGGATCAGGTCAGTATTTGCTTCGAAATTAAGCTTGGAGTCCAGAACAGTCCAAGTGCTTGCATTGTTCTACTAGCTCCACCAAAACTCCCACGACGCGGGTTAGGATGGAAGTGTGGGTGTTTTTCCTGAAGTCAGTTATCATGTCTTTGGTCTTAGCTTGAGGAAGTTTTGTTCATACCAGGTGGCAAACTCATTTGCTCGTAACAGTCTAACAATGACAGAGTCGTCTGCAAGTTTGATTATGTTTCTTGAGTGGTGATAGCTCTAGCAATCGTTTGTCTATAGCACAAAGAGTAAGGGAGATAATACACACATTTGGGGGGATCCAATAGAGGAATGCTTTTTGTTGGATAAAACATGATTGTCTCTCACCCTCTGAGTTCTGTCTGTTAGGAAATCAGTAACCCCGCTGACAAGATTGAAGACCAAAGTTTGACAATAGCTTATTCGCCAGTAGGTGAAGCTGTTTACAATTAAATTCCGAGGAGAAATTCACAAACAGCAGTCTAGCACGGGTCTTGTTTCCATCAAGGTGTTGAAGGCATGCTGTAGCATCTTCTAGCTCCCTACCTGCCCTGTAAGTGAATTGTAATAGATCTAGCTGATCCTTTACTTTGGCCACAATTTCATTTTTCACAATCTGATCAAAACTTTTCATAACCAGAGAGGTCAGGACTACTGGTCTGTAATCATTGAGTGAACTGGGAGATATTTTTATGTTACCAGTTTCTCATACGGCCCCTTTTAAAAGGCATAGACCTTTCCAAAATACCTGACCACTCACCTATCTCGTTTATTCCTCACATTCTCTGTCTTTCTCTATTTTAGGAAGTCTTAGTCATTTTCCCTTTGCTCAGTATTTTTGGAATTTCTCTCCAAGTACTCGGCGCTTATCCTCGTTTTGTCTCGTTTCCCCTGGCTTCCGGATTGCTCTTCACCTTGGTCCTCGATTCTTGGATTTAGGTTTTCGGCTTGCTGTTCTGATTTTTTTTTTGCTTTATTGGTATATGGGCTCTTTGACTTTCTGGCTCCCTTGTTTATGACTTTGTTTTGTATTTTGGTTCTTACTCTGGTTTTTATCCTTCAGTTTTGAACTTTTGGACTGGTTTCTGGTTTATGGCATTAGAACACGGTTTCACTACTCTGCCCAGAATCCTTCACGATCTACAGTACCTGGCTATACTAACAGATTTGACTTTAGGTACTGAAACAACAACTGATTCTTTCCACAATTTAGGAACCATTTGTTGGGTTAATGACATTGGGAAAATAAAAGAAAAGATGCCACACAGCTATCTAGCACATCTTTTCAATATTCTTCCCCCAACCGAACCAGGACCTGAAATCTTCCTCTCCTTAATCTGACTGACCATAGACTCATCAATTCTAATTGGACAATCAGAGATCCTACCTCTGAACACACTAATTTCATCCGAAAAATCATTTCTGTCAAACTTAAGACAAAATTAATTCACATCACTGGCAATGTCAGCGTCTGATTTACCAGATGTATTAATACTGCTGTTTCCATTCTTGTGCATTCCCACCATAGACCTAATACCCTCCAATGCAGAGCATGAGATACCCCGGCATATTGCCTCCTCCACTTTATGCCTCCTTATGCCTACGTTTAGCCTTCTTAACCTCTCTTTTGTGTTTCCTTAAACAGAACAGCATCACTTTGATGGAAAATGATTTTTTTCAGATCAAGAGCTGACTTGAGAGACTTGGTCACCCAGGGCTTATTCTTAGGATATACGTTGCAAGATTTCAGAGGTTTAACAGTATTTAAAAAAAAAGAAACATAACTGGTGATTACATCTGTCAGTTCATCAAGATCAGGCCATGAGTGCTTAAACATGTACCAGTTTGTGCGCACGCAGCAATCCTGCAGTTGCTGTCTGGAGTCCTTGGGCTAGACCGGCACCGCTCTTCGTTCGCTTTTACCTCTCTTCACGGCTGTCTTATAGATCGGAATCAAATGCACAGCGTTGTGATCAGATGATCCCGATGGTGCTTTGACAGCGGATTTGTAAGCTCCTTTAACTAATCTGTAACACAGGTCCAATACCCTATTATGCCTTGTAGGGCAGGTAACATATTGATGGAAATTGGTAAGTGAGCAGTGGTTGAAATCTCTCATGATGAAGTTAGGAGCGTCGGGGAAGTTGTTTTGAAAGTGTTGAACAGTCCGTGCAATTCTCTCTGCTGCCCTGATTGCGTTGGCTGAAAGATTGGCCTAAGATGTAATGTGTTGTGATTGAAGTTGCCCAGTGGAGGTCTTGCAAGGGATGAGTAGGCATTTGGAATTGTCATACAGCAAAATCAATAATTCTGTTCATCCACGGTAAGCAGATCACATATTGATAATATGTACAAATCTGTGTTTAAGTGCGCAAATGTTAAGAGTTCCCAAAATAAATGTAGTAGCATCGGGGGATGCAGCATCCAGCATCCAGTTTCTGGACAGCATCAAAAATGGTTTCATATGATATTCCCACATTAGCTTTATGATGTATTTAAACAAACATTGTTAAAAATCATATTCTGTGTAAAACTCCAAATCTTTTGAGGAAATTTGACAATTTAAAATATTTAAGGATAGAAACAGATTACACTTTCACATTAAGAGGAATTCACTACTATATTTCAAACTAATGCTGCCATCATACAGCACATTCCAGCCATTAATAATGAGAGCCAGGTAGTCCACAGAAAACAGTAACAGCAAAGTAATTACCTTAATGAGTTTCATCATATCTTCATCCTGATCATCCTGCACCTGTAGATCCTTCATTGTACAAGCATCAGACAATCAAACGTTGTAATAATCAAAATATATGAAATAAGTAATGAAACAAAGCAACATGGACAGAAATGTGCCATCAGTTGCTACAGAGCTAATTTTATGGACAGAGGCACTGGGTGTATTACCTCCTTCATGGTGTCAGCAGTCATCATGCTGGGGCACTCTTTTTGGAGTTTCTGGCCAAGATGCAAGAATCTACAGGTGCTCTTAGAAAAGCAATCTACTTTGAGATCACTTTTGTCCAAACACATGATTGCAGCTCATATTCCAATTATGACATATTTGTCTACTAGAAATACTGCCAAAGCCCAATATATTACAAGATCCTCCCAGTGAGCTGATATACACAGAAGATACGGTCACCCTGAGATGTGGATTTGGAGGACATTCTACTGGCTGGAAGTATCTCTGGCATAAAGACACACAGGCATTATCTGACACTCACAGTGTGAGCACTGATGGGTCATGTTTCAAAATCAGCTCTGCTGCTCTGTACGACAGTGGAGAGTACTGGTGTTGAGCTTTAAGGGGAAAAGTGAACTTTTACTCTCTGCACAGTGACTCTCTGAAATTAGAAATCAGAGGTAAGATGTACAATTCATAAAAAATGATTTCAACAATGTCTTTATTTGTTTTTGTAAATACAACACCACAACTCATGCTTTTAAATGACATTTTCTACCAATCTATTTCATATTTTATGCAGCCCGAGCAAAAGCGGTACTCACAGAAAGAGTGACTCTGAGGTGTGAGATTCAGGGGGACTCTACTGAGTGGATCTATACATGGTACAGAAACGGACAAGAGTTACCTATAGACAAGACTGCCTCCAGTAGGGGAAATGAAGACACATACACAATCCTCTCTGCTGAGCAGTCACACAGTGGGGAATATATCTGTAAAGTAAAAAGTAATAAGAATTCCTTTTTTTTCAACAATAGCAATTCTGTCACACTGAAGGTGTCTGGTAAGTATTCTGTAATATAACTTTAACTTTGACCTTTTAACTATCAACAAAGGTGATAGTTAGCTTTTCAGAATTTTCAGCTTTTCAGCACTTGCTTAACTTTCTCTAATCCTGATATTTGTATGGGGACATGAGAATATACAAAAGATAATAAATGATAGGATATCAATCAGCCTTATCTTACTTTTTTTTTAATCAGAGCATTGTGATAAGAATAAATAAAAGCTAATCTGCACTTAAACTTAGTCCAAGCTAAGTGTTGGAAACTTTTTGTCTTTTATTTAATGACACTTTGATTTCCTTTATAAATCTTCAGGTTGAAGACATTTTTTTCATGTTAGTAGTGCCTTTTTTAGAATAGATAGGTAGGCTCTAATTCCACTTAGAGAGGAAGAGGGATTTAGCTCTGGGTTGTGTTTTGTGTGATTTAGAATGCAGTTACTGTATATTTCTTTTGTTGGCCTATTTGTCATATGGTAGGATTTCTGAGAACTGAGTTAGCAGTCTGGGTTTTTCTGGTTGTCAGCAGGTTGGCCTGTGAAATGCCTTGTTTGTAAATAGTGTAACTTGCACGATGTGCAGTGTTATTTTAGTCACCAGTTTTTATAAGGATAACTTATGTTTTCAATCTATCCAGGCTTTGGAAAAAGATGTTCAAGTAAGTAGCTGCATCAGCATGTGTAGGCTGCAAAGGAGCAGGTAAAGGTTTATTTTGTGTTGAAAGGAAAATAAATGAGACAAAACATTTTTGCTGTGGAGCCATCTTCAGGTGTGAACACAACTGAAATGTTGTGTCTCTTTTCTTTGCCTTTCAGCATGGACTAAATCTTTACCTGTGCCTATGGAAAAAGTCAATGCAATAAGTAGAAATAGCTGTCATTCAGCAAATTCTAACCATCCAGTGACTTTTTAGGGAGTGTTTTAGACAAATAGGGTTCTTAGCTGTTCTGTTTTTTTCTGCCAATAAATTGAAGATAACAAAGCCTCAAGAAGCTGAAGGAGGACAAGTCGGACACAATGGATGTGTTCAAGAAGATCATGAGAGAAAATGAGAATGTCATCGAGATAGATCACTAGGAATTTGTCCCACATCTGTAGATGCTGCTCCTATTAAGTGAAAGAGTTGAAATATCTGAACCAAAGGATGTTAGATGAATAACCTATTTCCTTATGTATCACGGGACAAATACCATTAGGTATTGGTTTTTAGCTCCCTTATCTGCATACAGAACCTCAGTGTCAATTATGTTAAAATTTGTAATACCACTAAAACATATTCTATAGCATAGGCATGTTATTGACATTTTCTATTATAAAAACCTGTGTGAAATATTTATTTAGCATGTTTACTTGATCATTTTCCATTTTCAATCCTCTCTCATCTTTTTAAAAATATTTACTCTGCCTTTACAGTTATTTTGTTATTGTGGCACTGGAATATAATTATTTGACACGATATTCTTTTGTCTCCTTAAGGTCTATTGTAATCTCTTTTATCACCTCTACCTTAAATCAGTATACTCCTATCTCTGTATTTTAGGGCCTTAAACATTCTGTAAAGCACATTTATTTTTGTATTTTACTCCTATAATCTCCATTGAAATTTGAAACATTTAGGTCATAGACATTAATGTGGGTAGACGTGAAGACATGGAGTTCATTGTTAAATATAACTTGAATTTTATTATTTAAAGGATAAATTAGCAGATAGTGTAGATGCTCCTGTGAAGGATACTTGAACTGGAATTAATAACATTGTTTCAGAGTTAATAGAGACATGTCACCTGATTTACTTTATTTTTTTCAGAAAAAAAGCCAAAGCCAATCCTGACCCAGGACCTCCCCATTGGAAAGATAGACACAGGAGACAGAGTTGCACTCAGCTGTGGGTTTGTGGAAAGTTCTACTGGATGGGAATACCTCTGGTACAAAGAACCAGTTCAGAACAACACTGAGAGCAACAGGACTGTTGGCTCTAATTACACCATTGATTCTGCTGTTGTATCCAACAGTGGAGAGTACAGGTGTCAAGCCAGAAGGGGGACTGTGCCCTTTCATTCTCAACGCAGTGATACTCTCATATTAAATATAACAGGTATTCTACTAAACTACATCTTTTAAATCTTGAGTTCAGCTCAGTAAAGCAGCATAAAAATAATTTCATTATACATTATACCTTTTTAACTTAGATATTTTTTCTGTTTTTGCATTTGTCATGTTTTTATAGTTGAGGCTCGACCTCAGGCTGTCATCACCCTGGAGACTGCATGGACAAAGATTTTCATTACAAACAATATGGTACTGAGGTGTGAGGTTTAGGCCAGCTCTATTGAGTGGAACTACACATGGTACAGAGATGGAAGTATGAGTGATCTGAGCAGTAGAAATGGAGACAGATACACAGTTATATCTGACAATGAATTGTACAAAAGTGCCTATACTTGCAGAGGAGAAAGGATCACAGAGCCTTTTTACCCTGTTACCAGTGATTCGTTTGTACCACAAGACATCCGTGAGTTACATCAGTCTTTTCCAGTTCTATTTCAGTTGTAATTTTTATTTTATAACAACTTTCTAAATAATGTCCATGAGAAATGTAAGAATGTTTACAGAATATTATAGAAGCAGCAAGTCAATAGCACTGGTGTTTTTAGACACATTATAACAATAAAATGTACTGTAAGCACAACCTTTTGCAGCATGGTGGGTAGCTGTTACAAAAGGCTCTGTAGTTCATGTCGGGTGTTATATTAGACCCTATGCGAATCGGTAAGAGCTAAAGGAGACAAGAGGCGGAGTATGGGAAGGGGTACACAGGGGTTTAATGATGCAGTAAAGTAACAGTGATAGTTTGTGAGACAGTGAACAGGGAAACAAAGAGAGGCATCCATATCCGAGCAGGTCCAAGGCAGGTCAGCGCACAGTCTATGAGTCCATTAACAGTAGATCCATCCTGGGACGCGACAAGGTTATAATCCCCGGGAAGGGGGAAAACACGAACACACGAAAAACATGGAGATCCTGGGATTAGGGGGCGAGGTCCTCCAGACCCCAGGCTCAGAAAACGGTTGCACACGTTGCCAGATTTATGAAGTGTGCGTGCTATTGTTGTCCCATGCACAGTTTCTCCCATCTCTGTCATGGAGGACTGTAACTCCTTTAGAGTTGCTGTAGGCCTCTTGGTGGCCTCCATTACTACAGCTCTTCTTGTCTGGACACTCAGTTTTGGGGGACAACCAGTTCTGGGCAGATTCACAGTTGTTCCATATTTTCTCACATTTTTAATGATGGACTTCACTGCGCTTCAAGGTATATTCAGTGCCTTGGAAATGTTCTTATATGTTGTACTGACTGGTATTTTTCAATTATCTCATATCTGCTTAGAATGTTTCGTGGTCTTCATGGTGTAGTGTTTCCTTGTAAATGCACTAACTAAGTGGAGAAGCTCCCAAACACAGGTGTATTTATTCTGAAATCATTTGAAACACCTTAACTGCACACAGGTGGACTCCAGTCAAGTAATTATGTGACTTGGAGAAGATTTTCTGTTTTTTTATTTTCAATTAATTTAGTAAAATGTTTGGATTTTTTTCACTTTGACATTATAGAGTACTTTGTGTTGATGAGTGGCAAACATTTTCAGTTAAATACATCAGGGTTCCATGCTGTAACAATAAAATGTGAAAATATCCAAGGGGGGGTGAATATTTTTGCAAGGCACTGTAATTCTAAGGTACATGATGGGACAGACAAAAAATAAAACAACAATCAACATTCTTTTTCACCCTCTAGAGTCAGTATTTGGTGGAAGTACTTTAGAACAGTAATTAGTCTTTGTCAACTTCTCACACCTGGATGGAGCAATTGTCAAACCCTTTGTTTTTAACTTGGTTGAGGATTGTAGATAATTATTATTTCTTCTCTGTTCCCGCAGTACACAAGTGGATATTTGTCATGGACATTTCTGGTTTTCTAATTCTGCTTATCTTCCTCATAATTGTGGTTGTGCTTTGCAGGAGATCTCGGAAACTGGGTGAGAATGTCTTTGGGATATTCACATAGTAGTATTAAATTCAGGATATTTTTCAATCAGATTCAAGTCAGTACCTTTACTGGTCCAATCAAATACATTTTATTTCTTCTTGTTAGCTAATCCAGAGTAGCCTTGATTTAGATCATTGTCCTGCTGAAAGATAAATTCCTGAATTAGTTTAGGTTTTTAGAGAACTTAAACAGAGTTTTCTCTAAGATTTGTCTGTATGTTGCTCCATTCAATACATGCTTGGTCTCGATGTTGTTTAGTTTCGTGCAGTGCTCCTCTTCTTATTTCGGTGTGCTCCACGTTGATTGGCTGCCAAAATGAGATGACCTTGTGGTACTTTAGCGGTACAATATGAGATTTGGAACCATGATGAAAAGTTGTAAGGGAATCATGTAATTAGTAACCCCTGGCGATTCCTAGTCGTATAATTTGACACCCTCTAGGACAGATAAGGCAGCGAGATTAAGCAACTGCAGTTGTTAAATTTGACATGCTCTCCAACTAGAAGTTGTGTCAAGCCATGTAGTGTGACACCGGTTTAAAACTGTAACAGTCTCAATGTTAATCTGCAAGGAAAATGTAAATGTAAAGCTTCCATTTTTATTTACATTTAAAAATACGAACCATTCCTGACTCTTATCAGTAACAATTTAAATTTTTAAATTAAAAATAAATAAACCAATTTTGATTCTGCAATTAAGTCTATGTATTTTGAACAAGCCCAGTAGTCTTACTTTCCAGGAGCTGTTGGAACCTTGACAATGACAATTATGAAATGAGTAGAACATCCAATAGCAGACAAAAGTATGATCTCCACAAAATTCCTCACATTCTTTTTCATGAAAGCGGAGGCTTTATGTTTTGGTAATTACCATATGGCTACACAAATCTGTCACATAAATTTAGAAACAGAGTCCCATAAGTGTAAAATGCTTGAATCAGACTGTTTTTACAAATAATACATATGGTTTAATTTAAAACAGCGATTACTTAGCAATGTGTTCCAAAATCAGAGTAAGTCAATAAACAAAGCATGGTAAGGTAAGCATGGTATTGGTAAACAAAACAAGACAAGCAAGAATGTATCTTGATATTTCACACATTTCGGGTGAAGATTTCAGGATAACAGAAAGTACATTGTGAAATCTGATGCAACATCTTAATTGAAATGAAACTTGTAATAAGGCTGCGATAGTTTTGAGGAGACTTTACATGGCTGAAGAGTCTAGAGATACAGTACTGTATATAAAAGAGTTAATCAAGACATACAGTAAGGACATAAATCATTGTCATAAGGATAATAGATGAATTAGGCAAATGTGGGTATGTCGGTTAAGTACACATATTTGCATGAGTAAGTCAACGAACAGAGCACAAAATTCTGCTGCAGTTGAAGTCCATTAGTCAGCTTTCTTAAATGTTGAACAAGACACAAGGAGATCAGTTACCATCAGAGATCTGTTGATATAACAAGAGATAGTGACATCTTGTTAAGAACACACTGTAAGAGAGAGAATAAACAGAAAGCTCACATCACTTCTAGCTGCCAGGAGTGTCAATCGCATTTTTATTTCTTTAGTTTGCAGTAGCAGAAGGTACCTGGAGAGCAGTCTGTAGCAGTAATGGCAGGCTGGAAAAAAGGGACAAGTAAAGGTTTGGGTAGTTATAGTTATAGTTATAGTGGTTAAGTTCAGATCTGACCCATGGGGAAAAAGAAGGCTCTCAGGTTGATGCTGTCCTACCTTTAGGTGCTAAAGATCATTGTCATCAGTGAGAAGAATAAAATACAGTAGTATCAGACCCAGTTGTTGCTGTTAGCAGATGTTGGAAAGGTAATGGTAAGGTAAGAGCATTCAGGCCAATCGCATCAACAAAGTAGTGGTTACACTGCTACTACAAAGGGATGGAAACAGGGTTCTCTCACCCCGAAATGGAACATGCTTTTTCCAGTTTACTTCATGGTATTCTCAATTTAAAACCTGAAGGAGTTTGTAGTCATCAGGGCAAAGGAACTCAGGGTGTTGAGATAGAGAGACAGTTTTCCAACAAATACTACACAGTACAGTATATGCAGGAGATAGCTGTTTATGATCCAACGAGGAAGTCACCCATCTCATGAGGGTCAGGCAGGGGATAAGTCCTTGGGTTCCCCGAGAGGGTAAAATGGGAGAACTCCATTTATGTGTTAAATAAGTAGAACTAATGCCCTAGTTTCAGCGGGGAGCTGAGATAGTGGTAGGATCGAGGGACACCAAGAAGGTACAGGTAAGAGATCTTGATACAGGAATCTGTGACAATTCAGGGATCTTAAAGAGTAAATGCTCAGGTACAGCAAGTGGGGTTAATAAGAAATCATCACAGCTGTATTAGTTACAACACTCTTTCTCTTGAAGGGAAAAACTTACATCAAATAGTCCCAGATCAGACAATGTGTAATAAGAGTGCTAGGTTCTCTGTCTACAGATGCAGCCATTTAAAATGAGCGGTAAAAACCCGCGGTACAGTAACCAACCCGCAGGGCACCGCGGTAAGTGATTGGCTGGCCTAAATGACCGACAGGGGCACTCGTGGTGCATTGGTTGGTAGTGAAAAGATTTAATCATTTAATGTCTTTACTATGCACATTTCAATCCGCTTAGTTTTGAATATTTATATGGAATTTTACCACTAAAGGGAAATTTTAGTAGCTGAGCATAAAAAGAAGAGGAGCATAACGCATCTGAAGGTCATAAACGATATTAATTTTGGAACATAAACATACAGTATATAGCTGGTCTTGGTACTTTAAAGAAAAAAATACACACCAGTATTCCATTTCTCCCTAAACATTGTAAGCTTCGAAGTCTTTAACTAACGTGATACCGGAGTCAACAAGCATACTTTTAGAATTTGATTAAAAGGGAATATAATATGGAATAGCGTATCTAAAGAATTTAATAACGGTATGATTATATTCGTGTGCTGCGACAGGGCTGTGTAGGGCTGTTTCGCCTGCCTGTTCATGCGAGCTGTCTTGTTGCCTACTGGTCTAGGTGCGTGACTACCAACTGGCAGGTTGTGTGTTCGAATCCAGCTGGTGCTGGACTTTTCTTTTAACAAACATTTCTTCGAAAAAATAGGTAAGCGATATTATGGACAATCAATTGACTTTTATATTTCAAAATATCGCAACATGATTGATATTTGCGATATTTTGAACATATCTTCCCTTCTGACAGCGGTTCCTGCTTCTATTGTGTGTGTGTGTGTGCAACAGAGTAAATTTTTATAGAGAAATGGAGGCTGGACAGTATGCGTTACAATATAAACATTTATATTGATTTAAATCGTGTTCTGATTTAAATCGCAAACGCGTGTTTAATTATGTGTTTTTTAATCATAATCAGGCTAATGCATTTCTACATTTTCTGTATGAACCAGCTTAGAGGTTCATACAGAAAGACAGCTTGTGTATAAATTGAGTGTAAGGTAATTTATGCTTCTAAAGTCATGGTCAGCATTTATTATTGTACTGTGCTGTAAACTTTTCCTGTGCCTAGTCACATCATTTTATAGCATTTTTATTGCGTTATTAAATCCGGTGGCGCTGTGTGTTAGTTTCCTGACTCCCATTATTTAAACTGCGACACTGATCATTCATCTCTAAATAAACTTTATTTTATATAGCGTTTTAGGCGAATAGGTAATTAGATTGCTCATTAACCTAATCGCTTTTTCTACATAAACACAGCGTGATTGCTCTCTGAAGATGCTTTTCCTTTATTTTTAAAGTAGGCTCAGATTTCAACTATAGATCGTATTATTATAAAATTTTCTTGGAAAAATGTATTTTATGTAAACCATGTTTGCTATTAATTCATTTAGGGCTAAAATACGTTCATTGTCTTCCAATCGAGTCGAGTTGACATTGGAAGCCTGCCACACCCGGACTGTTAAACCAAAGCATTAGCACGTCGCCAGTATTGGCTTTAGTATCCCCCCCCTCTCCCCTCAATTCAATTCAATTCAAGGTGTTTTATTTGCATGACAGATGGGTACAAGCAGTGTTGGGTATGTATATTGTAACGCTTACGGCAGACAGGCACTGTGTAAGAGCCGGCGCACCAGAGCAGCGCACCGAGGGAGCGTCTGCATTTATAACTTAGTTTTTAAAATTAGTCAAGCAATATGAAGCATCTCCTTTTACTTAGTGCCTGAGCATAAAAAGAATAGGAGCATACTGCAACGCGTGTGAAGTCCATAAACGATATTAATTTTGGAACTTAAACATACAGTATATGGCTGGTCTCGGTACTTTAAAGAAAACATACACACCAGTATTCCATTTCTCCCTAAACATTTTAAGCATCGAAGTCTTTAACTAACGCGATACCGGAGTCAACAAGCATACTTTTAGAATTTGATTAAAAGGGAATATAATATGGAATCGCGTATCTCAAGAAATTAATAAAGATATAATTATATTCATGTTGCAAAAGAACTGCAACGGACATAAAAACTCCCTTGCTTTTAACAGAGCGTTCCATAATTTCTAACTACAAAAATGCCAGGTGAAAGGATTTGTAAACATATTTTGTTAAAGCAAGTCAGTTTTTTCCGCAACACATAAAATACATTTTTCCAAGAAAGTTTAGCCTCTGTCACTAATGAAACCACTAAATAAAGACATAAATATAAAAATCTTAAGATTTAAGTTATTTAATAACAATGAATAGTCACCTATGTGTTAAAATATAAACATTTATATTGATTTAAATCGCGTTTAAATCGCCTTTTTTTATAACCCATAAATAAAGCTGATACTGTTTAGACTTTTAATTATTTAAAACTGTATTACAGCAGCACAATGCACAATGCAACGAAAATTGCTATCTGTCTTCTGCGTAATAATGTTCACGTCTCTGTCCAGCAAATTAACAATAGTAATAATAATGAACTTTATTGTATATGGCGCCTTTAAAGGTGGCTCCTCAAAGCGCTTTACAGGATAAAAACAATAACAACAATACTGTTAGGCTGGGCAAACGATTTTTTTGTTTTAAAGAAACACAAAATGAGATATAATGATGTGTTCCAGCTTAGACATTAACGGAGAGCATAACACGGGGGCGGCGTTCGTTCAGCTCTGGCTTTCCCATCTATACCGAAGCACTGCAAGTACAACCCCCCTCTCTGCGAGAGTGCTGGCTGTGACGAATTAATCCGGTTTCACAGGTATTTTCAAAGTAGAAGGGGGCAAGGTTTCCAGCGAAAGACACCTCCCCACCCCCAAAACCCAGTAAGTACAGTACTTACTAGTTAAGAAAGCTAGGCTCCTCAATGAAATTGCTTTAACATGCTAATGCGTTGGTGTAACAGTCCGGGCGTGGCAAGCTTCTAATGTCTCCCAACTACGGCGAAAGGAACCCGTCTTTCATTGGAAGACAGTGAACATATTCTAGCCCTAAATGAATTAATAGCAAACATGGTTTACATAAAAGACATTTTTCCAAGAAAGTTTAGCCTTTGTCACTAATGAAACCACTAAATAAAGACATAAATATAGAAATCTTAAGATTTTTAAAATACATGACTTTGCTAAAATTTATTTGAAAATAAAAACAATTACAACCGCCAGGGGAGAGAGAGAACAGGGGAGGGATGTTGGTTTTGCATAAGGGGCGGGGCTATGTTTGGGTATGTTTGGGAATGTGTAGTTACATGTTCTGGCTGTTTGTGAATTATCGTTGTTGAGTATGGAGTGTTGAGGTATTGATTTTGTGTAATGCTTTATGTTGAAAATTGAGGTGGATTTTGTTTATGATAAACAGGATAAACTGGGATGGGAGGAAGGTTTGGTTTTGCATAAGGGGCGGGATTATGATAATTGGAGGACTTTGCGAGTGTAAAATGGTTTGATTATTTGATTTTGTATTGTGGTTGTTATCTATGTTTTTGGTTGGTATTATGTTTATATGGTTGTTTTTGTTGGTTGGTTGTTATTATGGTTATTAATAATACGATCTATAGTTGAAATCTGAGCCTAAACAAAAAGAAAAAGCAAGTGATTAGGTTTATGAGCAATCTAATTACTTATTCGTTTAAAAAGCTATATAAAATAAAGTTTATTATTAATTTGCTGGACAGAGCGGTGAACATTATTATGCATAAGACAAAGATAACGATCCTGATCAGTTTAGAAATCTGTGTACGCTGTAAGGTTTTTACTTCTTAAACTTTTAAAATACACGTTTAGAATTGAAAGATATCCTCTTCCTGGTATAGCAAACCAGCACGTCTTTTTTCTCCAATCAGAGGGGTGTCAGATGGTGTCAGCCAATCACCATTCTGCGTTGGGTAGCAACGGGTGACTGTTCTCAGGCGGAACATGTAAACAGCTTAATGTTCGTGTTAAATATTTTTTTTTAATTAAAATTCATTCTATACAGCAATCGCATATTTGGGTACCGTTTCATAAAACTTTCATGCTTAAAATGTTTAGGGAGAAATGGAAGACTGGTGTGTATTTTTTCTTTAAACTACCAAGACCAGCCATACACAGTACAGTTTACATACATACAGTAATGTTTTAAATTAATATCGTTTATGACCTTCAGATGCGTTATGCTCCTCTTCTTTTTATGCTCAGCTACTAAAATTTCCCTTTAGTGGTAAAATCCATATAAATATTCAAAACTAAGCGGATTAAAATGTGCACAGTAAAGACATTAAATGATTAAATCTTTGCACTACCAACCAATGCACCACGAGTGCCCCTGTCGGTCATTTTGGCCAGCCAATCACTTGCCCTGCGGTATGCTCCGGTGCCCCGCGGTGGCTTGTGGGTAGGTTACCGTACCGCGGGTTTTTACCGCGCATTTTGAATGGCTGCATCTGTATGTCTTTGTGTGGAAAAATTTATGATTTTCAAAACTTCATATTGTGTGAATTTATTACAGGGTTTATCGATGCTTCCATGTGTTTCAGTTATAGTAATTAAAGTGTAAATCGTTGGTTAGTGATTCACTAGTATGAAACCTCTTTGAAAATTGTATAGTATGCAACATTGGTATACTGTAATTTCCAGTGCCACAGTTCTAATTGTAGAACTATACTACAAAATCCTAATACTACTCACTTTTACAGGATATGTATACTGTTTATATGTAATTATATTCAATATTTTGCCAATACAATAACACACAGTATATCATTCAATAATATACTTACTGTACACTGTATCCAGTAAAAATCTCACACAGTAATACCATTTGAAATGCATTAAATGATGTTTTTCATAGGTTGCCTTTTATATCTACTGTACCTATGTTCTTCTGCTTCCCCCTTGTAACTCCCCTGTGTTTTCAGGTATAAGTAATTCAGGACTGACTTATAAAGTAGTTTTTTACGCTGCTACTAATTTGAAGCTAAAAAATCAGGGTAAGTACAGATGCAGCCATTCAAAGTGCGTGGTACAGACACGTACCGGAGGTAATTGGCTACGGCGTCGCGCATCGTGACGCACGATGACGCAAAATACTGCAGTACGTAATTGGTTGACTGACAGGGGCACTCGTGGTCCATCGGTCGGTCGTAGAAAGATTTACAGTAAATGTCTTTACTGTGCCCGTTTTAGCATTGAATAATTATATGGAATTTTACCACTGAAGGGAAATCTTAGTAGCTGAGCATAAAAAGAATAGGAGCATACTGTAACGCGTGTGAAGGCCATAAACGATATTAATTTTGGAACATAAACATAGAGTATATGGCTGGTCTCGGTACTTTCATAAAAAAATACACACCAGTATTCCATTTCTCCCTAAACATTTTAAGCTTCGAAGTCTTTAACTAACGTGATACCGGAGTCAACAAACATACTTTTAGAATTTGATTAAAAGGGAATATAATATGGAATCGCGTATCTAAAGAAATTAATAACGATATTATTATATTCATGTACCGCAACACAAGAATAGTACACGCCGTACATTGTCTGTTGATAATGTTTCTGTAGTGCTTTTTCAGCTCTCTGCATGCGACCTTGCTGGTGGCGCTGTGGGTTAGGTTCCTGACTCCCATGTCTCACAGTCTGTGATCGAATCCTGCTGGTGCCATGACTTTTTTTAACAAACATTTCTTTGAAAAAATGAAACGTTTCCCTGGGTCAGAGATTAAATAAAACCTCACTCGCACCAAACAAATTTATATTTCTAAATATCACAACATGATCGAATTAAAGTCATTTTAATAACAATGAATGGTCACCTAGGTGTTAAAATATAAACATTTATATTGATTTAAATCGCGTTTAAATCGCCTTTATTTAAAACCCATAAATAAAGATGATACTTTTTAGACTTTTAATTATTTAAAACTGTATTACAGCAGCACAATGCACAATGCAACGTAAATCGCTATCTTCTGCGTAATAATGTTCACCTCTCTGTCCAGCAAATTAACAATAGTAATAATAAGGAACTTTATTGTATTAGGCTGGGCAAACGATTTTTAATTTTTTTAAAAAAGAAATAAAAAATGAGATATAATGATGTGTTCCTGCTTAACTTAGACATTGCACGACTTTAAAACGTATAAAAATGGGTTACGAGAGTTAAAAACCACTTTTTATGCGCGAAAAATGGGTGATTTTTCTTCCTCGTGATCAGCTCAGAATCTCTGTGTACGCTGTAAGGTTTTTACTTCTTAATTAAACGTTTAAAATACACGAATTTCATAAAGACAACACACGTTTCGAAGAGAAAAAATCCCATTCTTTTCTCTTCCTGTTGTGTGAAACTCATCAGCAGGTCTTTTATTCCCAATCAGAGGCTCTGAAAATAGCGTACCGCCCACTGCGGTCCGTCAGAGAGGGGCGCGGCACCGAGAGAGGGAGGAGGCGCGGAGCTCAGCAGTACAGAACGAACGTTCTACTGCCTGGAGCGCTTATGGCAGCGATCGCGTCTGCATTTATAACTTAGTTTTTAAAATTAATCAAGCAATATGAACCATCTCTTTTTACTTTTAAGTCACTTAATTATCATTAAGCACAGCTTTCTCACCACCTAGACTACTTTTTGATACCATCCTTAGACAAAGCAGAAACTTCTTGTTCTGTCTAATGACATTACAAGTGGAAAGATTACAGAATTTAATCGTCTTTAAATTTGTTACGTTATACATTTTAGAAACGTTTCTTCCATACAAACACCACAAAACTATTCTCGATTGTATTTCTGAATGGTATGTTACACTTAGTTCACTGTTTTAATTACACCTAATTAAGAAAGTTAGGTGTTAGCATAAACTATAAGCAATCAATATTAAATTTAGCACTGTAATAAGTTGTTGCACTTTCCCCCGCATCTTGTAAAAATATATTTTCATTGTTCAAATATACATTAAATCTGACTAAATATAATTCAAAATATTTTGCTAACAATGTTAACTGTTTATAAATAATAAATTGTATTAACTAAAGAGTAGGATGGCACAGTTGTTAGTATGCTTTTTGTTTTGTTTCTTTTTCATAAATACAACAGTAGTACCTGATGTCTCGGCGCCTTTCAAAATTAAATTATGCATGCAAACCTGTGAACTAGAAAGATAACTAAGATATCCATCCATTTATAATGGTGGCAAAGTGGTTAGCATTGCTATCTTGGAGCACTAGGGTCCTAGATTCAATTCCTGCCATCCTGTGTGTGTGGGGTTTGCATGTTCTCTCTGGGTTACATGGTTTTTCTCCATATGTGTGATATGACTCCCTCTCGCACTCCAAAACATACTGGTAAGTTAATTGGTTTATGGGAAAACTGGCCCTGGTGTGTGTGTTTGTGTCTGTCTGTCCTGTGATGGACTGGCGCTATGTCCAGGGTGTATTCTGCCTTGTGTCCGTTGCTTACTGGGATAGGCTCCTAATCCTCTGTACTGGATAAAGAGATTAGAAATGGATGGAAGTAAAGGCACTGTGTGGATTGAACTATACACAGTGTTAGAAACCCACTATGAAATGGCAGCATCTCACTGAGAATAAAATATTTTATAGTGCTGGCTTAAGTAAACAGCCTTTCCACCTCTCTTGCACATCAGTATCCATACCTAGTTATTTAAACAAATTGCCTCTAATTATAAACATCTTAATATGCTGGCTCTGTGGATCCGCATCAGCGATGTTTGCCCATTCCTTCAATTCATGTGCATCCAACACACAGTTCAATGCTAGCAACTACACAAAATCTAAAATACAATCCTCATTTCAGTATCTATGTAAACATACACTCAGTTAACTTCATCATCTTCATCAAAAGTATGCCTAACCCCATTAGGAAGTGTTCTTGTTATCAGTGTATTCCTCAGCTATCCCAATATTATCTTCTTACCAACATCTCTAGTTTTTTATCCTGCAATAACTCAGCCAACACTTAAATCTCGAAAAGCTGCTTGTGTTCATTTCTTTAAATCACAATATCATGTGTAAATACTGTCCATATAATACTCTGCATTGTGGAATAATAGTTTATTTTAAAGGGAACTAGAGAAACTAAGAACTAGAGAAATCAAGAAAGGCTTTTTTTTCTAGAATTAATAAATGCACATCCTGTTCACTGGGGAAATTAAATCCACACTGAGCAATCTTCAATATGTTCAGAATATGACAGCGAGAATCCTATCAGGGATGCATTACACCTGTTTTCAAGTCCTTGCATTGGTTACCTATCAGGTTTCGAGTCAACTTCAAAATCCTCATCCTCATTCAGTACCTACAGTATATGGCTTATTATCTGTCTACTCCCCACCTTTGTCCGTCTGACTCTGGTCTTCTAGCTGTCCTCAAGAACATCTACATTCTGTGGGTGACAGGGTCTTCTCTAGCTGCACCCCAGAGCTCTCAATTTGTATTCCCAGTGATATCAGTCACGTACCCTGAGTGCATTTAAATCTAACCTCAGAACCTTTCTTTTCAGAAGACTTAGTGTCTGTATCTGCTTCATTTTCTAATTTTGGTAGCACCTCTAACTGCTTGTCTTTCTTATATGTATTTACTTTGTAATCTGTGGTCCTTTTATCTGTTTTTATATCTACTGTAATGCTTTGAGATGCCACTTTTAAAGGTGATATATAAAATAAAGTTTTTTATTATTGTTATAGAGAAACATGATCAGTTTTCCCTGGTCCAGATAAAAAGATCTAAAGCATACTAGTTTGTCACTCTTCTCATTCCCTTTGCTAAATAACTTTTCATACTAATCTGATCAATCTAACTGCCTGTTTTCTGTGCTTTCTCTATCCTGCTAGATTTGCAATTATTCTGAACATTTTCTTCTTGAAATAACTCATTTCTAAATACCTTTTTTCACTGTTAACATCTTGCAGCAAAGCTGCGACAAAATATACACTTAGCACAGTTCATTCTGCTACCAACATTGAATAACAAAATCTTAAGATTTCTATATTTATGTCTTTATTTAGTGGTTTCATTAGTGACAAAGGCTAAACTTTCTTGGAAAAATGTCTTTTATGTGTTGCAGAAAAAACTGACTTGCTTTAACAAAGTATGTTTACAAATCCTTTCACCTGGCAATCTACCTGAATGCCCAACTATCTGAGAAGCCCTCCATGAAACCATGGTTGCTATTAATTCATTTAGGGCTCACTGACAGAATTGCTGTTTTTTATGCATGCTAATTTTCTGATTCCTCACTCTGTTTCATGTTTATAGATAAGACTTTATTGATCGTGAAGGGAAATTGATGTACATGATGAACATGTTTGCATGTTCTTTTGTAACACACCTTTTTGTGATTTTTTTTGTATATCTAAGCAAGTGTTCCTGCATCCCTCTTCTGCACTTTAGTCATGGCTTTTTTTCTGTTTGCTTATTTCAAAGCAACACCTGCTCCATTTCTAAAACTTTTTACTCATGTGCATTTTTGTATTTTTTACACCTCTAGCACTTTAACATCCTGAATTTTCATTTGCCTTAATTTGTAGAATGAACTTGAGTTTTAGCCTAAAGAAGTTTTCATTATCTTTTGTTTCTTGTCCTACAACTGTTATTATTGATCACTGAATTATTGTTCTTAACATGACTTCATTCAGCCTTTCCTGAACGTCTATGACAGGCAGAGAGAGTGCTGTTTCTGGTGCGATCTTTTGCAGCTGACATTTCACTGTTTTAAACGAACAAGAAATTAGATTGCTCATAGATCACTTATCCTATATAAACACAGCGTAATTGCCCTCCGAAAATCCTCTTTTTCTTGTTCGTTTTAGAGACCTTGATCGAAACTGATTTTAGATGTCAGAAAGGATTTCTTTTCTCTGTATTTCCTACATTGCTTTGTCGAGATTTTAACTTTATATCTAACTTTATATCTAGGCTCAGATTTCAACTATAAATCGTACAGTAATTAATAGCAGTAAATACTGATGTTTTGCGCCCTCTTACCACAAAAATATATATGTTTTGTAGCTGGGATGAACTTTATTTCATACGCGTAGCTACTGCGATTCGGACACGGACGGTTAAACATGGCGGCAAATCAGACACCCAGAGAGGGGGGGGGGGGGCGTCTTCTCGCCTCCATAACTAAAATGCCAAATAGGAGTGGCTTAAGCGACATACACAGTCGTGTAACTGACAGTTTGAGGTAGCCTATCGTGTAAATTTCGCTTTGTTGCTGATAGGTTAAGCTTTCGAAACTCTGCCCCAAATTCATGTGACTGGTTTTTCGCCCTGTTTCGTTGGTTAAATGCAATGATCACAAGCACCACCATGGTAACTGGGATGTGTAGTTTTTAATTCCGTTTGAATTATAACTGTACGTACTGTCTTCGTATTTGGCCAGGGCTTTAAAGAGAGGGCGCGCCAAAAATTTTCGGTGCCGTCGTCTCCGCTTTAAAGGTACCCCCGTCGCGGAAGAATTCGATCTCGGGACGTTTGCCCAGCGTAATTGTATATGGCGCCTTTAAAGCTGGCTCCTCAAAGCGCTTTACAGGATAAAAACAATAACAACAATACTGTTAGGCTGGGCAAACGATTTTTTTTTTAAGAAATACAAAATGAGATATAATGATGTGTTCTGGCTTAGACATTAACGAAGAGCATAACACGTGGGCGGCCAGCGGGAGTGCTGGCTGTGACGAATTAAACCGGTTTCACAGGTATTTTCAAAGTAGAAGGGGGCGAGATTTCCAGCCACCTCCCCCCCTCCAAAACCAAGGAAGTACAGTACTTACTAGTTAAGAAAGCTAGGCTCCTCAATGAAATCGCTTTAACATGCTAATGCGTTGGTGTAACAGTCCGGGCTTGGCAAGCTTCTAATGTCTCCCGACTAGGGCGAATGGAACCCGTCTTTCATTGGAAGACAATGAACATATTCTAGCCCTAAATGAATTAATAGCAAACATGGTTTACATAAAATACATTTTTCCAAGAAAGTTTAGCCTTTGTCACTAATGAAACCACTAAATAAAGACATAAATATAAAAATCTTAAGATTTTTAAACTGACTTGACTTTGACTTGACATGACTTTGCTAAAATTTACTTAAAAATAAAAACGATTACAAATGCCAGCGGAGAGAGAGAACAGGGGAGGGATGTTGGTTTTGCATAAGGGGCGGGGCTATGGAAATGAGGTCTATTTGGGAATGTGGAGTTACATGTTCTGGCTGTTTGTGAATTATCATTGTTGAGTATGGAGTGTTTAGGCAAAATGCAATTTAGCGTTTTCTGGCAAGAGGAGACCCCCAAATTAATAATGTAACATGCTACTGTTTGTGCATGAACATAGTTACTGTATACTGTTATTTCTTTAGATACTCGAATCCTTGTTATTTTTTAATCCCTGGCAGGACCGGGAGTCCATAAGAATCGAGTAATAGGTTTCATTGCGCTTTGACAGATCGTCTTTAAATCAATTGTTAATTTAAAGGTTGACAGTAAATGTTCATATTGTAACGCATACTGTACAGCCTCTATTTCTCTATAAACATCTAAAAGATCGTTTGCGCAGCCTAAGAGGGGAGGGGAATGCACAACAATAGATTAGCATACTGTAGAGGAAAACAGTATAGGCATCGTTGATATGAGGACTTGTGAAACCAAATTTCCCAAATTTAATATGTGCTTTTCTATATTTATTGTCAATTGATTGTCCATAATATTGCTATTCTAAGCAAGGAGCGCTTCACCCTGCCTGCTGTGGGAAGAGTTGGCTTATTCCTTCCCTGCCTCACCGAGGGCAGACCCTGCCAGGCCCTCGTCGACACCGGTTTGACCATCACCCTGCTGCAGCCTGGTGTTTACACTATTTTATTATAAGATTTATATTGATTTAAATCGCGTTTTGATTTAAATCGCAAACGCGTGTTTAATTATATGTTTTTTTAATTGTAATCAGACAAATGCAACATAAATTGATACAGTATCTTTGTCTTCTAAGTATCTTAATAAACTTTCAGCATAGCTTTCTCCCCGTTTAGATTTATTTTTCTTGGGATTTTGGGATCAAACGTGGAAGGATTAGATTGTAATCGTTTTTATTTTTTAAATACGTTTTAGAAAAGTGTAATCTATACTAAAAAGCTGTACACCACGTGCTATACAGATACATATTGTAATACTTTCGGGTTTGGATAGGACGGACACAAGAACTCAGATTTGCGGAGTTAAAGCAAGTTAAAGCCTTTATTTTTCTTCTCCGTCACCACCTGCTAGCTCTCCCCCGCCCGCCAACAGCGCGAGCCAACACACCGCCCGCGCGCCCGAGAGAGAGAGAAAAGAGAGAGAGAGTAAGACCCAGGGGTGCAGAAGCAGGGAACTATTTTCAAGGAAAACGGATACCTCCCCAGACTGTACGCCCGCTTCACTATGGGACAGCAGCACTGGTCGGCGGCCTTCCTAAACCCCGCCCTGACCACTTTCACTCCTGTCCTGCACACCCCAGCCGTGCGCTCTTTGGCCTCTGCCTGGGGCGAATGTATATTTAGATATTTAGACCCGGCGCGGCACTGAGAGAGCGTCTGCATTTATAACTTAGTTTTTAAAATTAGTCAAGCAATATGAAGCATCTCCTTTTACTTTTAAGTCCCTTAATTATCATTGAGCACAGCTTTCTCACCACTTAGATTACTTTTTGATACCATCCTTACACAAAGCAGAAACTTTGAGAAAAGTGGAAAGATTACAGATTTTAATCTTCTTTAATTTTGTTACGTTATACGTTTTAGGAACGTTTCATCTATACAAACACCACAAAACTATTCTCGATTGTATTTCTGAATGTTACAGTATGTTACACCTACAGTAGTTACTGTTTTAAATACATCTAATTAAGAAAGTTAGGTGTAAGCACTTTAGATATTTTTTTCTGAACCACAGAAAATCTGATCATGTTTCTCTATAACAATAATAAAAAACTTTATTTTACATATCACCTTTAAAAGTGGCATCTCAAAGCAATACAGTAGATGTAAACCACAGATTACAAAGTAAATACCCAGACAAACGCAAACGCGTTTTTAATAAAATGCTTTTATTCATTCAGCAGAGAGAGAGCGTAAAACCTGGGCGTAACAGCTGTTCCTTTTTCTGATCACTCGCTCTCTGGATACACGTCTCACCTGTCCTGTTCTTTGTTTTCCTGATTATGCTGATTATTTTGCTGATTATGCCTGCTGCGATCCACTCCTGCCCTCACACCTAAAGAAGACTATTTTAAATTTCTTTGCGCGGTCCATTGTGCAATTTACCCTTGTATGTGCTGTCCTTAAGGTGATATCACATAATGATGATATGTAAAATAATGTTTTTTATTATTGTTATAGAGAAACATGATCAGATTTTCCCCGGTTCAAAAAAAGTTCTTAAGTATACTAGTTTGTCACTAGTATACTTTTAATACAGTCTTTGCTGTGCTCTTGAGGATCCTTGTGATATTTCGAGCTCTGGTTGAATGATAAGTGTCGCAGTTTAAATAATTATCGTAGTTAGAAATTATGAAACGCAAGGGAGTTTTTATGTCCGTTACAGTAAAAGAAAATGCCTGACAAAGTAGGGCTTGGACAGATTCCAAGTGCATCTTTGCAATTTACGTTGCATTGTGCATTGTGCTGCTGTAATACAGTTTAAAATAATTAAAAGTCTAAACAGTATCAGCTTTATTTATGGGTTGCAATTTTAAAAAAGTAAAAACCACACTCAAAATGCAATTTAGAGCTTTCTGGCAAGAGGAGACACCCAAATTAATAATGTAATATGCCACTGTTTGTGCATGAACAAGGTTATACTGCTATTTCCTTAGATACGCGATTAAAAAAAAAAAAAATTTTTGAATCCCCGGCGGAACCGGGCATCCATAAGAATCAAGTAATAGGTTTATTCCATGCTGAAAAAAAGAAGAAAGAAAACACATTCCATAAGAATCAGCGCTTTTATATATTGCCTTTAAAAGGTGGCTTCCCAAACAAACGCAAACGTGTTTTTAATAAAATGCTTTTATTCACTCATAATCTGACAATTTCAGGAAGACTAAGGAAGGACTAATGTTAGTTGCATTGCTTGAAAAATAATTTTATTTCGAGAGAATGGATAAGTAATTCAAGTGTTTTTTTTTAACTTCCTGAAAAAACAAGTAATAATTTAACTATATGTGCAAACGTTTTATGATATGTCGCTGTTGTGAATGTCTGTGGAGTGTATCTTATTTGCCTGTCTGTCCTGGCTGTGCTCTCTCGCTCTCTCTCTCTCTCTCTCTCTCTCTCTCTCTCTCTCTCTCTCTCACTCTCAGTTCAATTCAATTCAAGGTGCTTTATTAGCATGACAGATGGGTACAATCAGTGTTGGGTACTTACTTTGCTTTGAGATGACACTTTTAAAGGTGATATATAAAATCAAGGCTTTAACTTGCTTTTACTCTGCAAGTCTGAGTTCTTGTGTCTGTCCTATCCAAACCCGAAAGAATTAGAATATGTATCTGTATAGCATGTGGTGTACAGCTTTTTAGTATAGATTACACTTTTCTAAAATGTATTTAAAAAATAAAAACGATTACAATCTAATCTTTCCACGTTTGATCCCAAGATCCCAAGAAAAATAAATCTAAACGGGGAGAAAGTTATGCTGAAAGTTTATTAAGATACTTAGAAGACAAAGATATCAATTTATGTTGCATTTGTCTGATTGTGAATCAAAAAACACATATATTTAAACCCGCGTTTGTGATTTAAATCAAAATTTAAATGTTTATATTGTAACGCATAGGTGACTATTCATTGTTATTAAAATGACTTTAATTAAATCATGTTGTGATATTTAGAAATATAAATTTGTTTGGTGCGAGTGAGGTTTTATTTAATCTCTGACCCAGGGAAAAGTTTATTTTTTCAAATAAATGTTTGTTAAAAAAAAAGTCATGGCTTTAGCTGGATTCAAACATCACCATGAGATGTGGGAGTCAGGAACCTAACCCACAGCACCACTGGCAAGGTCACATGCAAAGTGCTGAAAAAGACAATGTACAGTGTGTATTATCAACAGACAATGTACAGTGTGTACTATTCTTGTGTTGCGGTACATGAATATAATGATATCGTTATTCATTTCTTTAGATACGCGATTCCATATTATATTCCCTTTTAATCAAATTCTACAAGTATGCTTGTTGACTCCGGTATCACGTTAGTTAAAGACTTCGATGCTTAAAATGTTTAGGGAGAAATGGAATACTGGTGTGTATTTTTTATTTAAAGTACCGAGACCAGCCATATACTGTATGTTTATGTTCCAAAATTAATATCATTTATGGCCTTCACACGCCTTACAGTATGCTCCTATTCTTTATATGCTCAGCTACTAAGATTTCCCTTCAGTGGTAAAATTCCATATAAATATTCAATACTTAAATGGGCACAGTTAAGAAATTAAATATACATATACATACTGTATACAGTACAGTTTGCATACAGTAATATGTTTATGTTCCTAAATCAATCTCTTTTATGAGCATGGTGAAAGGCATGGTGAATCGATTCTCAAAAATTACTGTACTTTGCATGATTGGAAACAAATGCGTGATTGCGAAATGCTGTGGTGTTACTTTTACAAAGACGGTCAATGAAAAAAAGAATGTGGACCAGGGCAATACTTTGAGTTTACAGCTTGTCCAAGGTCATTCATTATTAATACTATTAGTAATATTGTCATTAAAGACTTTGATGGCGACAGCTCAAACATGAGAGGTTGAGCTTTACTAGCTCCACCTTGCGGAAATTCCGGATACTATTATTTTACTTGCGGTATTATAGGAGAATTTATGGTAACTCGCGGTAGACTGCGTAAAGCGCACCGCAAAATAATGCGGTATCGCCCGCTTGTTTTGAATGGCTGCATCTGTATTTGTTGGTATCTTTCTCTCTTTTCATGCCTGAAATGTTTGATTATCATAGTATAATAACCTTTGCATTCATCCTACACTCTGCTTTTATTTTCTTATTAACTTTTTAATTCTTGTCCCCTTATACATAATGTACAGTCAATAGTATGTGCTAAGCCTGAGTAATATAAAAGTCAAAAGGACCTGTGAATAGAAATCAAAGATGAAGTGCAGTCTGCAAGTGCAGATTAACTTGTCATCAGTATGTGAAGTGTGATCAAGTGTAAAGGCACTTCTATATATTGAGATTTTGGTACAGCCTCCTAGCCCTACAGTACAGTACATCTCTTATTCATATACTGTATCTGATTATGTCTTCATGTTCTATGTTTTGAGTATAATGCTATATTTTTTTAATTTTATGCACAAATTTGCTAGGAAATGCTCACATATTAGCAAAAGTTCATCGTTAACAAGGTACAGTTGTACTAAAAAAGTCATACTTTGTTTCAAATAGTTAGATTCCAGAAGTATTATCATTAAGTAGTATCATTTTTTATGTGCGACTTGTATCACTATAAACTAAAGTGTTATCCATTGATTTATATGACGGAGCTCTTACATATTCAGCATATTTCTTACAACGTAATACAATTTAAAAACAATTTAGATTATTTTTTTCATATGCTGCGTCTCTCCCTGTGTCCTCCTGCCCCAACCCCCCTTGTGTGTAACATCTCTGTGTATTCAGGTACTCAAAATTCAGGAGAGACTAATTAAGCTGATTTTTAACAATTACCAATCTGAACCTTTAAAAATAATCAAGGTAAGTATATTTTATTATCTGTTTTTCCATGACTGAAATGTTTCATTACCATTGTTTATTTCTTTCCTTACATTTATCCTACTAGCTCTTTTATTCTTAAGCCTAACTCTTTAAGTACAGCCACAGCCAACAAGGTGTGCTAATCCTGAGTAATATAAAAGTCAGAAAGACCGTGTTGCTGGTGACCTGTACTGGCGATAGAAATCAAATATGAAATGCAGTCTGAAAGTACAGGTGATCCTGAAAGAAAGGAACTGAATCACCTTATGCCTGAAGGCAGATCTTTACATTCAGTTTAGATGCCCTTATGTACTGTATAGCTTCCTAGCCCTATTTCTCTTGTATACATGTATATAGAGCTAGATTACTTTCTCAAGCTCTCAAGCAATATTTTACTCTTTTGTAACCAACCCAACTCATTTATAAAACCAATGTCCTGTTTTGACCTATACAGTATGTACTGTAAATTATTAAATTTATTTTATTTTTTCACGCATGGGATTTAGGTCATTTCCCAAATAAACATTTACTTATATTAACTTAAGAAAGACTTAGAAAGCTGTAACACAAAATACAATTATACAATTCAAATCCTCTTAAGCGTTATCTTAACACACAGATTGAATAGCCATATTGACTCGACCCTATTTTCCACCAAAAATACTTGTACAACTGATACAAATGATAGCAAAACAATGTTAACGAGTATCAGATTTGTATTAAATATTAAACAAAAAGTCAGCAGAGGTGCAGACCAGGTAGATGTCTGTAATCCCTTATTACCTAGAAAACCCAGGACTCCATGCCTTCCCTCTTCAGACCTGCAGTATATAAGCTCTGCTCTCATATCTTCCTGTGCTCAGTATTGTTAACCTCTGCATAGATCCAGACTGTCTTGAGTTTTGGCCTGTTCTACGTATTTTCCTCCTTGTCCTGATTCCTTCACTAGTTAGCTTATGCCTGTTTTTTTTCTCTTTTCTCTTATAGCATCTTGTATTTTCCTTGTTTTTTTGTTCCCTGCTCCTGGTGTTTTGTTTTATTCTCCTTGAATTACTTACAGTACCTGGTTTTGGACTTCAGCCTGTTTCAGTTGCAGATTGTGTTTTATAGTTGTCTTTTGAATTTCTTCAAACTATTGGAATCTGCACAGGGCCCACTCCCTGTTATTCCGAGCTGTCTAGACGGCCATTGTACTTGGGCAGCCTTAGCAGCATATATGGACACACCCTTATACCTTTTTTGGAGATTGTTTTTCTGAACACTCATTCTACTACACTCTACACATATTCTCCTCTGAGAGTGCTGAAGTCTTCAGAGCCCTTGACAAGGTTAGACTCGAGGAGCCAGATTCTCCAATTTGCCCATATCCTTGTCCTCTCCCAAGAGATCATTACGAGGTCCCACATCTAGTCGAGTCCATCATTTGCAGTTTCAATGAGCTTCACCTTTAACTCCCGCTCATTCCTTCTGGGGAGTAGCAGTGGAAAGCACTTGACTCAGTCTCAGTCAATATCATTTGTCCGGACCCACTTTACAGCCTTCATTACCTTACCGAAGGGCCAACATGGAAGTGACTGAGGTTGCTACTCTTTCAGGGCCTTCCCTGTACCACGATAACTCTCCTAGTCTACTGGAGGCTCCTGATCCTGCTCCTGCTCTCAGATGATTCAGCTCTCAATGTTGGAGCCTCCTGCTCCCTTTCTATAACAGCTACTAGTTTCCATTACCACTGATCTACTCTCAGACTTCCAGGTCCACCTCCAGCTGCTGACATCTACTCTCGATGCCACCAGGCTTGGACACTCACACTCTACTCACAATTGAGTCTTCAGCATCATACTGGTACACTCAAGACTGTCTTTGACACTAAGTCTCCAGCATCTCTCTCTCATGGCGAGACTCCATACACACTCTGCTACCTCTCCAACGCCTCTCTGTTGTGTCTCATGTCATACACACTTCTGATGTATCTTCTCCTGTGCCCAGCCTCCACTGCTAACACTATTGGGAGCTTCCCTCACTGTTTTCTCACTCTCATACTATAAGAGCTTCTCTCACTTCATCACAGAGTCTCCCACTCAGCTGTAAAAGAGGTTAGTAGCTAGATAAGCCCTTTCCGTTAATCTACTACTAACTTACTACTGAGCTTCAGGACCTTGGAGACCTGATATTGTGTCTGCTGTCACCTGTAGCTCAGGAGTGATGTCCTGGCGTGGTCTCCCCTGAGGGAACTACTCCACCTTCGCTCTGTCACAACTGTACCTCATTATTATCCCAACTCAGCTCAGCTGTGCGTACCTAAGTAATCACCTAGGTATCTAAGTGTCCCCTTCTCAATGAGGGCTCCACCCCCTAAAGAGGTCACACCTGGATGGGATTACAATTTGTTTAGTGTGTCAGTTCTCTACTTTGGTATATATTGTTTTAACTTCACATTCCTGATATTAATGTTAATCATTCAGTCAACCTGTTGCATTTTTAGTTTTTGTATTTTAGTTATTCTAAGAATTTTTATTTTCCTTTTCTTCCCAAACAGAAAGTGCTATACTGTGACTTAATAATGGAAAACAGTGATTTTAACAATAATGGCAATCATCCCACTGAATAAGATGAAGTTCAGCAAAGGAATAACCTTAATTTCATGTAAAATATAACCAGTGTAGTGTTTGTTTCATTTACAAGTAATATTGTGTGTAAATTGACCTAAATAAATGAAGGTAGCTTTGACAATATACCTCTATGTTAATAGACAATGGAATTCCAGTAACCTACTCAAAATAAAGTGATAAAATGTCACTTTAGTTGAATTGTAAAAAGGGCAAATTATAAGATGAATTAAAACATCATTAATGGCATTAATGGCATACTGTAAAAGCTTGTTTAAATCACTCAAAGAGATATGCAACCAAATACTGACTTTTTGGCTAAGTATGCTACGTAAATGTGTTGCAGTACTTACAGAAACTTTGAATCATTGAGTTGAACTCCAGGCATGCATGGAATCACCCAAAAATGACAAATATTGCGCTTATTTGCATTACTACAAATACAAAATTGCTTGACTGAACAAATAAGTTTTGACATGCTGTTTCTAAATGACTGTTTGCACGGCACGTGACCTTCTTGTTTTGCTTAGTACAGTGTATAATGAGTACATATGAAAATAAAAAACAGGATACAGTGTCTATATACAGTAAATAATATTGTTAATGACAATATGAAACCTGTGTAATTAAGAATAGAGATCCAACTTTTGCTGTGACAAATGCGTTACAGAATTGCCAGATTTCTTGACTTGACAAATTTTATTGAAATACTGTAGGATTACTTAAAATAATAGACTTTTGATCTTTTGATAGTCTTTTGAAGCTAAGAATACTTTACACAAAAAGGTGAAGCCTGGGATACCTCTGATGTATGCTTGGAGGATTTTTTTAAATGGTTCTTATTGGAAAAAAACACACATCCAACTAGAATTCATTAAGCAACCTGGACAAATGTGCTTTATATCTGGAAAATCTGCTTTTTTGAGAAATTCTCTTGACCTGTTGATCTAATACAGTACCTTTTATTGCATTAACTTACCTTTAATGCTTATGTTATAAAACCTTAATAAAAATTGAAATCAATACACTTTTTCCATGATTATTTCTCCTTGTTTTAAAGTAAAAATAGTCACAACATCACTGTCTGAAATATTTTTTATAAAATAAATGGTAATCAGGTGGGTGGCATAGTGGTTAGTGTTGCTGCCCTTGCTTCAGCTGCTGGGGTGGGATCTGTACCGAATTTATGTTCTCCCTTTGTTCGCATGGGTTTCCTTCAGGTGCTCCAATTTCCTCCCACAGTCTAAACATTTACTGGTAAATTCTGGGAAGATGGTCCCTGACATGGACTGGCGTCCCTGCGTCGCGCACATTGTGTTTGCTGGGATAGACTCCTGCTCCTTCATGATCTTGTATTCAGTAAAGTGGTTAGAAAATGAATGGATAGATTGTAAGGAAGTTAGTATTTATGTAAATGGATTATTAATTTATGAACTGACAACAGCAGCTACAAAAAGCTGTTTCACCCTCATAGATAGATCACTTTATTGACCATGTACAATTTCTTGTATTAGGAATTTGTCTTTTCACATACCCCAACTTGCTCTCCATGAGACACACAAACAGGGAGAGAGGCTTGGGGCAGAGCATGGGGTCTATGGGGTATTTGGCACCCCTGGAGCAGCTGGGGTTAAAGTCCTTGCTCAGGGGCCCAATGGAGTAAGATTCCTCTGCCGGCCACGGGATACGAAACGGCAACCTTCCAGCCACAGGTGCAGATCCTTAGCCACAGAGCCTCCACACCACCTGCCTTTTAAGAGCATGAGGAAGCTAGAGCATGAGCTCTACCTATAGTTAGAGCCATATCGTTTAGAATAGCTATGGTCTGAACCATTACACAGGCTTATATATAGTTACATATTGGATGAACATCCCTTCTTCCTTATCCGCATGTCTTCACAGTGTCAGGACAAGCCTTGCATGAGAGCTTTATAGAGGCCCAAAGTGTTATGGGTTCGGTAATAGGGACCGAACCAGTGAGTGAACCCACTTGCAGGAGCGAACAAAGCCAAGTCGTAATCCGAAAGCAAACCGTAGTCGTAGGAACGAGCCGAGAGTCCAGGGGAAGCAAGATATCTGAAAGGGAACGAGTACCGAAGCCGAAGCGTGATCCGAAGTCGTAGTCCGTAGAGCAATCCGAGAATCCAGAGGTAGCCAGTGATCCAAAATAGAGCGAAAGTACCAATCCAAGCCGAGATCCGAAAAGCCGAAGTCAAAAGGGAAAAACCGCAAACCGAAATCCAAGACAAACACAGAGTAGATGAAGCGCAACCAGGAAGCTCGAAAGGGAAAACCAATACTGAGCAACGAGGTAGGGAAAGACAGGTGTTTAAGTAGGATGAGATGTGGGTGTGGTGGTGAATGGGAAAACTGATAGGTGAACTGATGGATAGGGGCTACACCTACTTCTGCCTCCTCCGTTGCCGAGAGGCAGGGATCGTAACATTACCCCCCCTCTACGGGCGGCTCCTGACGCCCTAACGGGACGATCCAGGAAGTTAAGGTGGAAGTCTTTGATGAGGTTGGGGTCCAGAATATCCTTCTCCGAAACCCACGAGCGCTCCTCCGGACCGTAGCCTTCCCAATCGACGAGATATTGTAGGGCTCCACGAGACCATCGGGAATCCAGGATTTTATTGACCGTGTAAGCAGGGAGTCCATCAATCACTCGAGGCGGTGGGGGTTTTTGTTGCGGTTTAGACAGTGTGGATCTGTGAAAGGGTTTAAGGAGGGAAACATGGAAAGTAGGATGGATCCGAAGGGTAGGAGGCAAGGCCAGTCTGTAAGTTACAGGGGTGATCTGGGCGAGGACACAAAAAGGACCAATGTACCTGGGAGCAAGCTTGCCAGACGGTTGCTTAAGAGGGAGGTTACGAGTAGATAACCAAACAAACTGACCACGTCGAAGTCTGGGTGGGATACGACGGCGCCGATCAGTCACCTTCTTCCGCTGAGCTGAGGTGCGAAGAAGGGTGGCTTTGGCCTTCCTCCAGAAGATCTTCAGGTTAGAGATGTAGTCCTGAACCGAAGGTACCTCTGTGTTGGGATGGGAGTCAGGGATAAGAGGAGGCTGATAACCTAAAGCACACTTAAAGGGAGACATACCGGTAGATGTGGTATACAAAGAATTGTGAGCATACTCTGCCCATGGGAGCAAGGACACCCAATTATCATGGGTAGAGGAGATATAAGTCCGTAAATAGGTCAGCAGTTCCTGATTCATTCGTTCAGTCTGACCGTTGGCCTGAGGGTGATAAGCTGAGGTAAGTGAGACTGAGGCGCCCAGTGACTTACAGAAGGCCCTCCAAAATCGGGAGACAAACTGAGGGCCCCTATCAGAAACAATATCCTTAGGGATGCCATGCAGTCGGAAGATATGTTGTACAAACAATTCTGCCAGTTCTCGAGCTGTCGGTAAGGATGGTAGGGGAATAAAATGGGCAGATTTGGAAAAACGGTCTACCACCACCATAATAGTCGTGTGTCCATGGCTGGGTGGAAGGTCAGTAATAAAATCTACTGAGAGGTGAGTCCAAGGACGGTCCGGGATGGTTAAGGGTTGAAGAAGGCCCGCTGCCCTCATCCGGGAAGACTTCATTTGGGAGCAGATAGAGCAGGCCTGGACATATTCCTTGACATCCTTGGCCATAGTTGGCCACCAGAAGTCTCTGGAGATGAAATCCAAGGTACGGTGGAATCCAGGGTGTCCGGCGAAGCGGGAGTCGTGTCCCCATTGTAAAACTGCCGATCTGACGGAGTTAGAGACAAATAACTTGTCCTGAGGGCACCGAGGAGGTACCGTCTGCCCTACCAAGGCTCGTCGGACAATTACCTCAATGTCCCATCTTACCGCTGCCAGGAACTTTCCAGACGGGATGATGGGTTCTGGAATCAATTCGGCCTCAGGGGGGTCGTGGATCCGTGAAAGGGCGTCTGCCTTGATGTTCTTGGAACCTGGAGTGTAGTTTGATCAAGAAATTAAATCTGGAAAAAAAAAGGGACCACCTAGCCTGGCGAGGACAAAGACGTTTGGCCGACTGCAGATACTCCAGGTTTTTATGATCAGTGTAAATCAAAAAAGGGTGATGAGCACCCTCTAACCAGTGCCTCCATTCCTCCAATGCCAGCTTAATGGCCAAGAGCTCACGGTTACTGACGTCGTAGTTCATTTGGGCAGGTGATAGCTTCTTAGAGAAGAAGGCACAGGGATGAAGAATCTGTTTTTCTCCATGACGTTGGGAGAGAACAGCACCCACACCATGGCCAGAAGCATCCACTTCGACCACAAAGGGCAAAGTTGGATCAGGGTGTTTTAGGATGGGGGCTGTAGTGAACAGGTGTTTCAGACGCTGAAATGCTTCTTCGGCTTGAGGGGTCCATTTGCCTTGTTTAGGTCCTTTACGGGTCAAAGAGGTTATGGGAGAGACCACCGAGCTGAAGTGTCGAATAAACTTCCTGTAAAAGTTAGCAAAGCCGAGAAATCGTTGAATGTGTTTTAGATTCTTGGGCGTGGGCCAATCAGTAATCGCCGAGACTTTACTCGAAATCCATTTCCACCCCCTCCGGCGAGATGACGTACCCCAAAAAGTGAATCCTCGAAGCATGGAAGGTACACTTCTCTAGTTTGACATATAGCTTATTCTTAATGAGCCGGGAGAGTACTTCTCTGACATGGAGAACATGATCCTGGAAGGAATCAGAAAAAATTAATATGTCATCTAGATAAACCAAGACAAATCTTTGTAGGAGATCACGAAAGATGTCATTAATAAAAGATTGAAACACTGCTGGAGCATTAACCAAACCAAAGGGCATGACCAAATATTCGTAATGTCCATGGGTTGTCATAAATGCCGTCTTCCATTCATCCCCCTCCCGAATGCGGATTAGATTATAGGCCCCTCGTAAATCCAGTTTTGTAAAGATCTTGGCTCCATGCACAGACTCAAGTGCTGCTGGAATTAGAGGCAAAGGGTACCGATTCTTGATGGTGATCTCATTGAGGCCACGATAGTCGATGCAGGGACGGAGCCCGCCATCCTTCTTCTCCACAAAAAAAACTGGCACATGCTGGTGAAGTGGATGGATGTATAACCCCAGCCTTCAGAGAATCTTGTATATAGACTTTCAGGGCCTCAGACTCAGAATTGGAGAGTGGAAAAATACGACCTTTGGCAGGGATAGTACCAGGCAAAAGGTCAATGGCACAATCGTATGGTCGATGAGGGGGGAGGGCCAAGGCCTCCTGCTCATTAAAGGCTTCCTGTAGATCAGAGTATTGAGGGGGTATGGTAGGAACCCCTGAAGGGGACGTCGCCATGAGTGCAATCTTCACTGGTAGGCGACAGCATTTTCTAATACATCTGGGTCCCCAAGCTACAATCTCTTTACGGGACCAAGAAATGTGTGGGTCATGCTGCTGTAGCCAAGGAAAGCCTAGCACCAGAGGATGTGTTGGAGTCTCCAGGAGATAAAACCAGATGTCTTCCACATGGGTGGCGCCTATCTGCAGGCTTATAATTTCCGTTTGCCACCTAATAAATCCTGGAGATACGGGGGAGCCATCAATGGACTGGACACGAAGAGGGGTAGACACCAGGGTCAAGGGTAGTTTCCAAGCTCGAGCGACGGAGGCGTCTATAAAGTTTCCTGCCGCCCCCGAGTCTATAAAAGCAAGAAGAGGTCTCCTTTCATTATCCCAGAATAGGGTAGAACAAATAAAAAATCCTGAGGAAAACTGAGGGAATTGAGTATTCTCACTCACCTTAGGATTCCGAGAAGGTGGGCGGCGCCTCAAGGATGAGTATGCAGCAGGGCAGGCCGCTTTAAAGTGTCCAAGTCTCCCACAGTACAGGCAGCGACCCTCTCGTTGGCGCCTCTCTCGTTCTTCAGGGGTTAACCGGGTGCGGGCTATTTCCATAGGTTGTTCCGAGTCGGCAGATCTGAAAGGTGATAGGCGAGGAGCCTCTAGAATAGGGGACCGAGATCTCTCAGCACTCCTATGACGAATTCTGAGTTCTAATTGCAATACCTGTGAAATAACTTCCTCCAAGGTATTGCCCAATTGCGGCATATTTACCAGATGGTCCTTAATTTCTTCACTGAGTCCTTGACGGAAAAGAAAAATAAGGACCTCATCGTCCCAGTGAGTCTCTGCTGCCGCTACTCGAAAATCAATAGCATAATCATGTACAGACCGGCGGCCTTGGTGGATGGAGGAGAGGCGGAAGGCAGAGTCTTGGCCAACTACGGAACGACAAAAAACCCCCTTAAATTTTTCTAAAAAAGATCATAATCCAGAATTTCAGGAGCCCCGCGATCAAGCAGAGCAGTAGCCCATTCCAAAGCGCGGCCAGCTAGCAGTGAAACTATGAAGGCGATCTTGTCTTGAGGAGAAAAAAAAGCATCCGGATGGAGCCTGAAAACCAGCGCACACTGTGCTTAGAAGCCCCGACATTTGGTAGGGTTGCCGTCAAACCTGTCAGGTGGAGTTAGTGGAAGAGGTTGAGGGGCAGGTGTAGCAGCTGGCGGGGGTGGAGCCAAAGCGGCAGCTCCAGCGTTGCTTCCTAGATTGCCGATGGGCGGCATTGCAGACAGGTGTGCAGAGATCTGTTGGACAGAAGCCTGGAGCTGGAGTAAGGCTTGTCCGTGCTGATCCAAAGCCGAGCGAATCTCCTGTTGCTCCGCTGGGTCCATGTTAAATGGCTCAGTATTCTGTTATGGGTTCGGTAATAGGGACCGAACCAGTGAGTGAACCCACTTGCTGGAGCGAACAAAGCCAAGTCGTAATCCGAAAGCAAACCGTAGTCGTAGGAACGAGCCGAGAATCCAGGGGAAGCAATATATCTGAAAGGGAACGAGTACCGAAGCCGAAGCGTGATCCGAAGTCGTAGTCCGTAGAGCGATCCGAGAATCCAGAGGTAGCCAGTGATCCAAAATAGAGCGAAAGTACCAATCCAAGCCGAGATCCGAAAAGCCGAAGTCAAAAGGGAAAAACCGCAAACCGAAATCCAAGACAAACACAGAGTAGATGAAGCGCAACCAGGAAGCTCGAAAGGGAAAACCAATACTGAGCAACGAGGTAGGGAAGGACAGGTGTTTAAGTAGGATGAGACGGGGGTGTGGTGGTGAATGGGAAAACTGATAGGTGAACTGATGGATAGGGGCTACACCTACTTCTGCCTCCTCCGTTGCCGAGAGGCAGGGATCGTAACACAAAGCTTCTCTGAGGCTCAGTTCAGAATTTGTGCTTATGTGTTCTCCTCTGCGTTACTCCTCTCAACATTTCTCTCAAGCTACATTGCATCTTCCTGAAGATTACTGCTTTCAGTAGCTACTGTATAAAGTTATGTATTTTATGTACGTTTCTATTACTCACTCTTACCCCAGTGTCCTGGTCAAATTTCCCATAGCCTTTACCAATCATGGCCTCCCAATAAACCCTAATAATCTGTTCTCCTCCCTTGATAGCTGGTGTGTGGTGAGTGCTGTGACACACTATGGCTTCTGTTGCATCATCCAGGTAGATGCTGCACTTTAGTGGTGCTGATGGAGGGGAGTCCCTATTACCTGTAGAGCACTTTGAGAGGAGTTTCCAGAAAAGTGCTACACTATATAAATATAAGAATTTTTATTATTATTGTGTTGACCATACAATAATATTAGCAGCTTAGTCCTCTGTGTAAAGCTCTAGGAATGCAAAAAGACACATAAGAAACAGGTTCTGGGTCTTTAAAACAACCTAGTGCCTTAAAACTCCATGCTCTTACTTTTAATGATAAATGGCAGCCACCGAAATTTATATATAGACACAGAAACCATTAAATCTGTAAGATGATCCTAGCTGCAGGACATGATCAGTCATACAAACAATGACAAACCAATGAGGAACCTACTGAGTGGAGTAGGAAACAATCAATCACCAGCCTTGATTACTGCAATTGAAAAGTTTTAAAAGGGCATCACATTACTCTCTTTCTCTGCTATATCATTTAATAATTCTCTTCATGGTTTGCTATGCATCTTTTGGGATTGTGTTAATACATTTTATATTTGTATAATTTTAATCTATGTGCAGCATACTGCTTGTTATCATGTCCAATTAATTCCCAATAGCCATAGCACACTCTTGCAATTTGCTATTCCAATTTGTAATTAAATCAATGCATTATACCATTACAATAGTAAATAAAGTACTGTGTAAGACCTTTGACAATAAAGGTTTTCAGATCATTTCAAATTCTAAACCACCCTGACAGCTAAAGCAATACTAAAAACAAGTTTCTACCAAAACATATATAGCCTTTTCATTCTTCCCTAAATTAATTATATAGTCTGCATATAAATAAAACGTACTAATAAGGTGTTTATTAGTACAACAAATGTGTTTATTGCTCAATTATAACACCCCACTATTTGTAAATCTTAGCAGTTGTAGGAGCTCAAGTGGAATTAGGCACAACCTTTCCTTGTTTACAACACTGTTGTAAATGAAGGTTTACAACTAGAAGGTTTATTTTAAACCTAAAGGTCCTGACTTTATTTTAATGATAAAACAAAATGATAAAATCAATTATATTTGAAAGGGTGGCTGCAACTAGCCCCCAACCTTCTACCACCTTCTGTACTGTGCTTCTGAAACAACTTTATAGACATGTAGCAACTGTAAGACAAAAATGTACATTCCATATTTCAAGCACTGGTGACATACTGTATGTACACACATGTACTGCATATTTACAAAACAAGTCACAACTGCCACTAAGTTTATTTGTATTTTATCTGGGGTTTTTCTCTTCATCTCATGCACTTGTAGCGGCAATGCTTGTTAATAAGACAGAATTAAGTGTTACTGTGCTTTCCCAAATGAGGCCCCATCTCTCTCTTCATCCCTGGGGTGCAGCCACAGAGAAGCTATTCATCCAGGCTGATTTAAAGATGTTTTCTTTTGATAAGGGACAGCTCCCAAATGGGGATGCACTTAGCTAAGCCTGGCTATCATGATCAATGGTCATCCATTGGCGCCTATCTGTCTAGGGAGTGCCAGATGGACATCTGGACTGCATTCCTAGGTGTCAGGAGTAAGTGACTCATATCTCACCTTGATCAACCAATCAGGGACTGGTAGGGCCGAGTAACCCACGTGGGACTCTGATGCCCATGAAACTTTCAGCCAATGAACGAGCTGAAGTTCCTCCAGGTAAAAACAGGCAACACAGAGCCAAAATAACTTTTCTGAAAGGGGAAATTCTAAGGAGAATTCTGAGGAGAATTCCAGGGGTGCGAGACAATTCCAGGGCAGGACGGCCCAAGAGCAGAAAGGCTCCCATGGGCAGGACATTCTCGCAGCGCGCCTCCTGACCATCCTGAGACTCAGCCCGGACAACCACGGAACGGCCAGTGTGTCCGAGTGCCAGAAGTTTCCTCTGTTCTAAGAGTCTAGAGCGGAGGTTGCCAGAGAGTAACCAGAGGATCCACCCAAGGTTAGCACCAGCAGCAAGCCTCGTGAACAGGTCAGAACTGTTGACAGCTGAATCAGTATTCAGAACTAGCGCTTCATCAGGAACGAACCGGTCCTCTTCCTGACTTGCTGGGACCCACAGTCATCTTTTCTCCTGTGCACAAACTTTGCCAGTTAAAGCCAACACTAACTAGCCAGTCAGTGAGCATCAGCAGCACACCGTCGCAAGCAGCACAGCACAGCCTGGCACGGAGCCAGAGAGCCCCCAGGAGATCTGAATCCCCAGAGATTGGATGAGTATTCAACTTCACTGCATTAGTGCTCAACAATTCAATTGTTATCCCAACCAGTTGATATCAATTTAATTCCTAAGAGTTATGTACTTGTTTTGAGTATCTAATATAGAAGTTATAACCAAGTTCAATTACGAAACGGTCTAAATGAATGATATACTGAACGTATGTCCTCTTGATATATGTAACTCTTCGTGACTGATTGAATATATACCTTTTGTATTCTGATAACCCTCTCGATAAGATCTGTTAGGTTTATATGCATATTTTATGTATTAATAAATGTATTCTTGTGTATTAGTACCTGTGTGTGTGCATTGTTTGAGTTATACCGCAAGGTTGGATTCTAAAGCCATTAAAGAATCATTTTGTGACTTACGGCTACAATTAATAATTGTCCCCGTAAATGCCCAAACCCAACAGAACTGGTGCCTCGTGAGAGCACATTACACACTCATGGTACAAGGAACACTGAATCTCTGCCATGTCTAACTTACTAGCAGTTGGTAAGACAGCTGTGCAGTGGGAACTCAATCATCTGCCCCAATACAAAATTATATACTCTGCCCTAATACAGTATATTCTACTATTCCATACTAATCATCTGCCCTAATACAAAATTCTACACTGCCCTAATGTGGACTGGTCAGCAGCTTTGTGGAGTGGTGTGGGGAGAACCACATGCAATTGAACGTGGCAAAGACGAAAGAGCTGTTGATAGATTATAGGAGGAAGAGGGTCCAACCTTCTTCTGTCTACATCCATGGGAGTGATGTGGAGATAGTGGACTCATAAAAGTACCTGGGAGTGCACACCAACGATAGAATGGAATGGTCTAAGAACACCAAGGTCATCTACAAGAAGGGTCAGAGCCGACTTTACTTCTTGAGGAGGCTCAGGCCCTTTAATGTGTGTATTAAGATGCTCCATACAGCATGTTCTATCAGTCAGTTGTGGCGAGTGCCATTTTCTACACAGTGGTGTGCTGGCACTCTGGGATTAGAGCAGCGGATGCTAACAGGCTGAGCAAGCTCATCAAAATAGCAAACTGTCATTGGGTCTGACCTTGATCCCCTGGAGGTAGTGGCTGAGAGGAGAATAGTGTCAAAATTAATGGCCATCATGGACAACGTCTCCCATCCCCTCTATGCCATGCTTGTGAGAATGAAGAGCACATTCAGCAATAGGCTGATCCAACCACTGTGTGACAGGGAGCGCTACAGAAGGTCATTCTTGCCTTCTACCATTAGACTGTACAACGCAACATTGACATTGACCTGTTTTTGGACTAAACATTAAACTCTCTGCTTACATCTGTTTTTTTCTTTTTTACAACTGTTTTTTGTGCAATATAAGCTAGGGACTTGTGCAATATATTTTTATATTTATAATGTGCAATACAACTTTTTGTGTACTGTTCTGTTTTTTTGTATATTCTGTCCTGTGAGGAACTGTTTTCAGTGCAATTCTCACTGATTCTATTGTATGTATTGTTTTGTTGTATTATTGTATTATTTCGATACGCTGTGTTGACTGTGCTAAGCTGTGGTTCCACTGCAATTTGTACAGCTTTCCTGGAAGTGATCAAATGTCTCTTCTTGCTGCCCAAGTTTAGTATTCCTGCAACCATGATTACAATTTTTTTGTGAAGCTCACAATTTAAAGGATTAATGTTTCTTATCTGAATATATGCATATCTAATTTAGATATAAGTAGAAAAATCATAGGTACTGTACTTTACGCATGGGACCTATGAAACAATGTTTTTTATGTCACAATGTCACATTAGTTGTTGTTTGACAGCATTAATAAGATCAGTCCTGAAAAAAAGTATTGCTCTAATTCTTGGCTGTTCTTGGAATAAATAAGAAATTTAATCTCATACATCAGAGATGATGGCATGCAGTTTACATTCTGTCTCTATTACTTTAAATTGTTTCAGAAAGGTGAAAGTTGTATCAAGCATATTTGATAGTATGCTCCCGCTTTTACTTTCAACTATCATCTGTGGCATTTTGGAGTGTCTGGTTGTTTTTTTCCCAGTATAAAGCAGATTAATAAAGATTTATAAAGCACATTTTCCAGTATAAAGAAGATATTACACACTTCCAGCACAAGTTATATTTCCAACTCCTCCTTTGTTTAAACAAAACAAAACCTTGTTCTACCTCTGGAGTCCTAGCTACACTTGACTTTCTAGACTTTCTAATGTTCAGGCTAGGTAAGCCTTTGTTTTCCCACCTTTAATTGCTACAACATACCCAAGAAAACTTTCGTTTTTCTCCATCTGTCACACTTTAAACATGTTCATGATTAAATGTTTAATTGATTTTGGTAAATGGAAATTATTAACTAAAGTGTTGGTAAGATAATGAAAACCAAGTCTTTTGCTTCAGTTGTTCTAAATCCTAATCGGTCCCAACATAATTTCTCCAAGCTTTACATATACAGTATTACATGAATCCATTTTGTTTTTGATTTTGTCTCATGCATCCCTCCTCCACCAAGCTCCCGTTTGGTTAATTTTCTGTTTTGGGGGTCCCAGCCCTCTTGTCCTATGGCCTGGGGGCCAGCTTTCAGCTGAGCAGGTTAAGTGAAATTTCACTATATTAAATACTCAATAAATATCTTAAGCACATGTATTTTGAGGGTATCGTGATTCCTCATAAAATATGATAGACGAAACGAGAGGAAGCACATATTGTATGGGCAGAGAAGAAAGATTTGAGATGTGAAAAAGGGTTAACTGATTTCTTTCTGCACAAAGACTTCTTTTGGTACGAAACATGCTTCAGCACTTGTGAGTTATGGCAAGGACAGGAGTTAACTGATAAGAGATTCCAAGTACGAGCTAGAGGCTCCCTAACTATGGGAAGATGTGACCATCAAAAGTGTTCAAGGTCTGGAGAATGTCCGAACACAGATGGCCTCCCCCCATTACCATGGTAACAATTTGCATCAGAAACGGCTGAAATGTGTTATATTAACTTCTTTGATTGCATTGTTTCTTGCATGCAATGAAACTCGTTGTTATATGATGACTAAGGGATAACTGAAATCACTCTCTTTAAAAGACAAATATCCAACAAAGAAATAAAAGCTAAAAATTCACAAGATAAACTTTTATTCAGTGATGCTTTTTTTACTGATACAAATAGCCAGGAAAAATGTACAAAACTAGCAAGGGCAAAACGCTTCAACAGCAAATTACATTCTAAACAAAATAGCTATTCTACCTTCAGAAAACAATTGCAGGTGAGAATGCATCCTTACCTAATCACACAAATGCAATCAATTACCATAAAATTGCCAAAAAATTCACACTGTCCTGTCAGTTAGCACACACACACAAAAATCCACACACAAAAATGTGACCCCTCATTAAAATAAATTGAATTAAATTCCAATGAATGAAAAACCCCATTAGCACAATCTGTAAACAAACAGTAAATTATTTTCTAATCTCTTGTCTAAAATGTTTTCAGTACCAGGATTTGTTTCTCTTACTGGTGTCACGTCCTCTGCAGCCAGAGGGCGCTCCTACTCTGTCCTGTCCCTTGTTTCCTGTGCTTTGCTGTCCTTCTGGTGTCTCTCTCTCTGGGACTATATATTTCTGGGTCACTTATTCACCTTCGCTCAGCATTGACGTTCGGATGTCCTGAGACCCGCCTAGCATCCAGGTCGCCCCACGTCCGCTGCCTGAGGGCTTTGGTTTCTATACAACTCTTGAACTGCTGAGCCCGGGCAAACCCCCCGTTCTGCCGCTATGCATATGGGTCTTTCCCGCTCTCCTGCCTCTCCACGGTTTGTCCATTCCGACAACTGGTTTGAATTGAATTTTAGAAGCTGGAAATATTTTCATCACTGTTCTCGTACAGTGCATCTAAAAATGTACAATGAACAATATAAATATCTTCTAATTATCTAAAGGAGTTAAGATACAATAGCTATTATTCAGATCAGTATTGTTACCCTTAAATTTCTGGTTTCTTAAAAATTGTTATGTTTTTGTCCATTGAATGTCACTCTGCTTTTTCAATGTTTTTGATCAACTTCTATTGGACATCACTGCATTCAATCGGGTATGCATTTTTTATTTCTTGATGATTTTTTATTGTGTAGCTTTGATAAACCATATTGCAGTTTTATATTCATTATATTCATGTCTGTTTTTTTCTTTTATCTAAAAGCCTACCATTTCAAAAATAACTCTTACCCACAAACCACAGGTGTACCACAGAACACATGAGTGCACGCAGCAGGGGCATAAAAAGACAAGTTGGCAAGCCAGCACATGTGGTACATATTGGCATAACATATTTAACTCAAGCTGGGCCTTTCCATTTTACTACAGCCAGCAGTGATTTGGGTTTGAAATATAATTGTGATTAAAGTGCGTTAAGACACACCTGTCTGGTTTTAGCGGACTTGCACCTCACTTTAACTTATGTCCATAGTATTTTTTAGCACAGTGGCATAATAAATCCAATGTTTTCTGTCAGACTTTTTAAGGAACAAAATCATGATTCTGACAGCATGGATGAACCATAGAAATGAATTCCTTTTAGGGAAACATGATTAGGCCTATTAAACTGCTTCCAGTTTAGAAAAGAAAATACTGTAGGTACTGTTACTCATGTACAGTATACTATATGATTTTAGATGCATTATCTGACATATTCAGTTAGTTATCAGCAGTGGGTAAGACACCTGACCTCTAGCTAAATAGGCCATGTGCTGTAATGCCCTGCTGAAAGTATTGCACACATCATGAAAACTGCTGTTTTAATTGATGGCAAGTTCCGTTTTAATGAAGACTTTAGGTCTGAGCTGTAAGAAACTTCTGTTGTATGGTACTTAAAGGTTAATGTACATAATAAATATAGAGGTTCTTTCCTGTTAAATATGTGCTTATTACAGTAAAAGTATGTTCAGTGAAGGGTTATGTCAAAGTTTTCTAAAATGGTAACAAATTACAAATTAGCTTTAGGTGACTGAGGAGTGGCTCTTATTTTAGATTAAGTTTGTGACACTTGTCAGAGTAAATACTTCTAGCTTCAAAGCAGAGAGGATGTTTGTTGAGATGTGGTCAGAAACCATTGTGAAGTTTACCTTGGTATACCTAGGTAAGTTGTGGGTTAAAGATCGTCAATGAGCAGTAGAGAAACACGCAATATAAGATCACATTAAGAACAATATAAGATCTCACATTAAGAACACAGAGAGATGGCAAGGAAGGGGTAGAGCAAGAAGGAGGTGGCAGGAAGAGAGGGAAGAGAGGAGTTAGACCTTGAAAGTTGCACGAGGTGAGAGCCCCTACTTCATGATCATCCAAACAAAACCTGACTGGAGCTAAGTAATTGAACCTTGCTAGAGATAACTTCCTATTCTGTGTTTTTAGGGAATTTGGATTTCCTGTGTAAAAGATACCTTGGTTAGAGAAGCATTTTTAGGATAGGGAGATACTGTAGGCTCCCATTTATTTTGTGGCATCTGGGACGCAGAGAGAAATTGTACTGCAGGTTGTTTCACATTTATTTAGAAAGCAGCTTATCTCTTCTTTGGCCTCTGTAGGCATTATTCATAATGTTTATAATATTTCATACTTAGTAGAAGTCTGGGTTTTTTCTGGGTGATTAGAATGATAGGCCTCTATAAATACTCTGTAAATACTGTATATAGAGTAACTTACAGTATGTGTTGTATGTTTTGTTGTACAGTATGTAGTGTAGTTTTTGTCTTGTCATTGTAATAAATAGTCATAGAAATACATTTCATTGTAATTGAAATATAAAAGATCTATATTTCAAACTGTGCTCAAGAGGTTTTGATGCTAAAAAGCAAAAGTATGTTTTTTTTTCTGCTAATAGATTACTGCAATGTGTATTTTCCCGGTACCTCTATAAATTTTACCAATATGTTAAAAAGCTAAAAATTCAACAGCTTTAATTCTTCCAAATACAAATACAGTATATTTAAGCTATGATACCCATTATAGCTTATCTGCTTTGGTTTCCTGTGGAACTCAGGGCTAAAATCAAAATACTTCTCACTTTTAACGGCCTGAATTGTTTAATACCAGGCTATACAGATGCAGCCATTCAAAATGGGTGAGGTATTTCGCGGCATACCCCGGTGGGCGTGTCGCGGTATCACGCGGTATCACGTGGTGTCACGTATCATTTGACGCTCTGCCGGAAACTATCCGGCCTCGCCTTGTAAAACCGCCAGGGGGAGCTTAACCTCTCATTTACAGCATTTGAGCCTTTAATTTTGAACTGTGTATTACAGCATGTTAATCATCAGTCATTAAAATGTTGGTATATTTTATGAAAGCAAGATTGCTCAGTTGGACAAAAGTACACAACCTACCTTTATCAGAAATATTTATGCATCAAAGCCTTTACTGAAGATATTACTAATAGTATTAATAATGGATGACTTTGGACAAGCTGTATACTCAAAGTATAATTTCTTTAGCACATTTGTACAAGCACTTGGAATCTGTCCAAGCCATACTTTGTCAGGCATTTTGTTTTACTTCAACGGGCATAAAAACTTCCTTGCTTTTAACAGGGCGTTTCATAATTTCTAACTACGAAAATGATTTAAATTGCGACACCTATCATTCAACTAGAGCTTAAAATATCACAAGGATCCTCAAGAGCACAGCAAAGAGTGTATTAAAAGACACTTGTATTTTTCAACGCTTTCTTTTCCGTATACCAGATTTTATGGAACCACTTCAGAGGGGTGTCAGCCAGTCAGATTCCAGGAATCGGCACTTTAAAGGAAAAATACACACCGGTATTCCATTTCTCCCTAAACATTGTAAGCTTCGAAGTCTTTAACTAACATGATACCGGAGTCAACAAGCATACTTTTAGAATTTGATTAAAAGGGAATATAATATGGAATCGCGTATCTCAAGAATTTAATAACGGTATGATTATATCCGTGTACTGCGACAGGGCTGTGTAGGGCTGTTTCGCCTGCCTGTTCATGTGAGCTGTCTCATAGCCTACTGGTCTAGGTGCGTGACTACCAACTGGCAGGTTGTGTGTTTGAATCCAGCTGATGCTGGACTTTTCTTTTAACAAACATTTCTTCGAAAAAATAGGTAAGCGATATTATGGACAATCAATTGACTTTTATATTTCAAAATATCGCAACATGATCGATATTTGCGATATTTTGAACATATCTTCCCTTCTGACAGCGGTTCCTGCTTCTATTGTGTGTGTGTGCAACAGAGTAAATTTTTATAGAGAAATGGAGGCTGGACAGTATGTGTTACAATATAAACATTTATATTGATTTAAATCGTGTTCTGATTTAAATCGCAAACGCGTGTTTAATTCTGTGTTTTTTAATCATAATCAGGCTAATGCATTTCTACATTTTCTGTATGAACCAGCTTAGAGGTTCATACAGAAAGACAGCTTGTGTTTAAATTGAGTGTAAGGTAATTTATGCTTCTAAAGTCATGGTCAGCATTTATTATTGTACTTTGCTGTACACTTTTTCTGTGCCTAGTCACATTATTTTATAGCGTTTTTATTGCGTTATTAAATCCGGTGGCGCTGTGTGCTAGTTTCCTGACTCCCATTATTTAAACTGCGACACTGATCATTCATCTCTAAATAAACTTTATTTTATATAGCGTTTTAAGCGAATAGGTAATTAGATTGCTCATAAACCTAATCGCTTTTTCTACATAAACACAGCGTGATTGCTCTCTGAAAATGCTTTTCCTTTATTTTTAAAGTAGGCTCAGATTTCAACTATAGATCGTATTATTATAAACTTTCTTGGAAAAATGTATTTTATGTAAACCATGTTTGCTATTAATTCATTTAGGGCTAAAATACGTTCATTGTCTTCCAATCGAGTCGAGTTGACATTGGAAGCCTGCCACACCCGGACTGTTAAACCAACGCATTAGCACGTCAAAGCCCATTGAGGGTATTGAGCCAGTATTGGCTTTAGTATTCCCCCCCTCTCCCATCAATTCAATTTAATTCAAGGTGTTTTATTTGCATGACAGATGGGTACAAGCAGTGTTGGGTATCTATATTGTAACGCTTACGGCAGACAGGCACTGTGTAAGAGCCGGCGCACCAGAGCAGCGCACCGAGGGAGCATCTGCATTTATAACTTAGTTTTTAAAATTAGTCAAGCAATATGAAGCATCTCCATTTACTTTTAAGTCTCTTAAATACATTGAGCACAGCTTTCTCACCACTTAAGATTGCTTTTGATACCATCCTTACACAAAGCAGAAGGGAGATCTTAGTGCCTGAGCATAAAAAGAATAGGAGCATACTGCAACGCGTGTGAAGTCCATAAACTATATTAATTTTGGAACTTAAACATACAGTATATGGCTGGTCTCGGTACTTTAAAGAAAACATACACACCAGTATTCCATTTCTCCCTAAACATTTTAAGCATCGAAGTCTTTAACTAACGCGATACCGGAGTCAACAAGCATAGTTTTAGAATTTGATTAAAATGGATTATAATATGGAATCGCGTATCTCAAGAATTTAAAGACCAGACAATCGCAAACGCGTTTTCAATAAAATTATTTTATTCATTCAGCAGTTTGTGAGAGGGACATCCAGCAGGTAGAGACACACACACCGGTTTTCATTGACAAAATTGTTTTTTTTTAATTCCTCTTGTCTAACAGGAATGTTTTGTTTGTGGACAGACTGTTGGACTAGAGGAAAAGACCGCCTCCTCCTACGAAGCATTTCGTTGATCCGATCACAAATTCTTTTCCAGTCGTACGCAGCAAGGGTTGAGAATCTCCGATTCACCATCGTACTAATGGTCACATTATTTTATAGCGTTTTTATAGCGTTATCAAATCCGGTGGCGCTGTGTGTTAGTTTCCTGACTCCCATGTCACATGGTCTGTGATTGAAAACTGTGAAACCGGTTTAATTCGTCACAGGCAGCACTCCGGTTGTAAAGTAGAAGCAGGCGAGATTTCCAGCGAAAGACACCTCCCCCTTCTTCAGGTGTGAGGGTCTTCTGCTCAGAATGAAACGCTAAAATGTAATGTAGGCTCTGAATGGCTTCAATTATGATTTGGGCTTGATTAAGGTCGCTGCCTTTCATCTAAAACCCTACGTGAATCCTTCTAAACTAAACATCAGTGTTAGTGAGTTCTAAATAAAGAGGTATCCAGGTAACAGTGAAACGGGCGGACAGTCTGGGGAGATCGCCCGTTTTCCATGTAACTAGTTCCCTGGTTCCACACCCCTTGGTGTTTCTCTCGCTCTCTCTCGGGTCAGCTGATCATTAGCTCGAAAGATTTGAGTGCTTTGTGTATATTCTAATGGTAGTGGGGGCAGGGTGTGTGGGAACAGGTTTGGTTGAAATTGCATTGGAGATCTATGTTCTTCACACCTAAAACATTTTCTCTGAAAGCATTTTCTTCGCAGTTTAACCGATCTTGTTACAGCATGTTACAGTTTACTATAATTAACCATATTAATTTTAAGTGCTTAATGTAAAATCTTGTAAAAATATATTTTCATTGTTCAAATATACATTAAGTCTGACTATCATATAATAAGTTAAATACAAAACTAAAGAAAAAATAGGGTTAAATATAATTCAAAATATTTTGCTAACAATGTTAACTGTTTATGAATAATAAAATGTATTAACTAAGGAGTAGGATGGCACAGTTGTTAGTATGTTTTTTGTTTTGTTTCTTTTTCATAAATACAACAGTAGTACCTGATGTCTCAGTGGCTTTCAAAATTAAATTATGCATGCAAACCTGTGAACTAGAAAGATAACTAAGATATCCATCCATTTATAATGGTGGCAAAGTGGTTAGCATTGCTATCTTGCAGCACTGGGGTCCTAGGTTCAATTCCTGCCATCCTGTGTGTGTGGGGTTTACATGTTCTCTCTGGGTTACATGGTTTTTCTCCATGTGTGATATGACTCCCTCTCGCACTCCAAAACATACTGGTAAGTTAATTGGTTTATGGGAAAACTGGCCCTGATGTGTGTGTGTTAGTGTCTGTCTGTCCTGTGATGGACTGGCGCTATGTTTACATAGATACTGAAATAAGGATTGTATTTTAGATTATGTGTAGTTGCTGGCATTGAACTGTGTGTTGGATGCACATGAATTGAAGGAATGGGCAAACATAGCTGATGCGGATCCACAGAGCCAGCATATTAAGATGTTTATAATTAGAGGCAATTTGCTTAAATAACTAGGTATGGATACTGATGTGCAAGAGAGGTGGAAAGGCTGTTTCCTTAAGCCAGCACTATAAAATGTTTTATTCTCAGTGAGATGCTGCCATTTCATAGTGGGTTTCTAACACTGTGTATAGTTCCATCCACACAGTGCCTTTACTTCCATCCATTTCTAATCTCTTTATCCAGTACAGAGGATTTGAAGCCTATCCCAGTAAGCGACGGACACAAGGCAGAATACACCCTGGACATAGCGCCAGTCCATCACAGGACAGACAGACACAAACACACACACACCAGGGCCAGTTTAAATCTAACCTCAGAACCTTTCTTTTCAGAAGACTTAGTGTCTATATCTGCTTCATTTTCTAATTTTGGTAGCACCTCTAACTGCTTGTCTTTCTTATATGCATTTACTTTGTAATCTGTGGTCCTTTTATCTGTTTTTATATCTACTGTATTGCTTTGAGATGCCACTTTTAAAGGTGATATATAAAATAAAGTTTTTTATTATTGTTATAGGGAAACATGATCAGATTTTCCCTGGTTCAGAAAAAAAGATCTAAAGTATACTAGTTTGTCACTCTTCTCATTCCCTTTGCTAAATGACTTTTCATACTAATCTGATCAATCTAACTGCCAGTTTTCTGTGCTTTCTCTATCCTGCTAGATTTGCAATTATTCTGAAAATTTTCATCTTGAAATAACTCATTTCTAAATACCTTTTTCACTGTTAACATCTTGCAGCAACTCTGCAACAAAATATACACTCTGACAGTTCATCCTGCTACCAACATTAAATAAAACAAATCTTAAGATTTCTATATTTATGTCTTTATTTAGTGGTTTCATTTGTGACAAAGGCTAAACTTTCTTGGAAAAATGTCTTTTATGTGTTGCGGAAAAAACTGACTTGCTTTAACAAAATATGTTTACAAATCCTTTGACCTGGCATTTTTGTAGTTAGAAATTATGGAACGTTCTGTTAAAAGCAAGGGAGTTTTTATGTCCGTTGCAGTTCTTTTGCAACCTGAATATAATTATATCGTTATTAATTTCTTGAGATACGCGATTCCATATTATATTCCCTTTTAATCAAATTCTAAAAGTATGCTTGTTGACTCCGGTATCGCGTTAGTTAAAGACTTCGATGCTTAAAATGTTTAGGGAGAAATGGAATACTGGTGTGTATGTTTTCTTTAAAGTACCGAGACCAGCCATATACTGTATGTTTAAGTTCCAAAATTAATATCGTTTATGGACTTCACACGCGTTGCAGTATGCTCCTATTCTTTTTATGCTCAGGCACTAAGTAAAAGGAGATGCTTCATATTGCTTGACTAATTTTAAAAACTAAGTTATAAATGCAGACGCTCCCTCGGTGCGCTGCTCTGGTGCGCCGGCTCTTACACAGTGCCTGTCTGCCGTAAGCGTTACAATATACATACCCAACACTGCTTGTACCCATCTGTCATGCAAATAAAACACCTTGAATTGAATTGAATTGAGGGGAGAGGGGGGGAATACTAAAGCCAATACTGGCTCAATACCCTCAATGGGCTTTGACGTGCTAATGCGTTGGTTTAACAGTCCGGGTGTGGCAGGCTTCCAATGTCAACTCGACTCGATTGGAAGACAATGAACGTATTTTAGCCCTAAATGAATTAATAGCAAACATGGTTTACATAAAATACATTTTTCCTAGAAAGTTTATAATAATACGATCTATAGTTGAAATCTGAGCCTACTTTAAAAATAAAGGAAAAGCATTTTCAGAGAGCAATCACGCTGTGTTTATGTAGAAAAAGCGATTAGGTTTATGAGCAATCTAATTACCTATTCGCTTAAAACGCTATATAAAATAAAGTTTATTTAGAGATGAATGATCAGTGTCGCAGTTTAAATAATGGGAGTCAGGGAACTAACACACAGCGCCACCAGATTTAATAACGCAATAAAAACGCTATAAAATAATGTGACTAGGCACAGAAAAAGTGTACAGCAAAGTACAATAATAAATGCTGACCATGACTTTAGAAGCATAAATTACCTTACACTCAATTTAAACACAAGCTGTCTTTCTGTATGAACCTCTAAGCTGGTTCATACAGAAAATGTAGAAATGCATTAGCCTGATTATGATTAAAAAACATATATAATTAAACAGGCGTTTGCGATTTAAATCAGAACACGATTTAAATCAATATAAATGTTTATATTGTAACGCATACTGTCCAGCCTCCATTTCTCTATAAAAATTTACTCTGTTGCACACACACACACAATAGAAGCAGGAACCGCTGTCAGAAGGGAAGATATGTTCAAAATATCGCAAATATCGATCATGTTGCGATATTTTGAAATATAAAAGTCAATTGATTGTCCATAATATCGCTTTGTTATGTTTGTTAAAAGGAAAGTCCAGCACCAGTCGGATTCGAACACACAACCTGCCCGTTGGTAGTCACACACCTAGACCAGTCGGCTACAAGACAGCTCGCATGAATAGGCAGGCGAAACAGCCCTACACAGCCCTGTCGCAGCACACGAATACCGTTATTAAATTCTTTAGATACACGATTCCATATTATATTCCCTTTTAATCAAATTCTAAAAGTATGCTTGTTGACTCCGGTATCACGTTAGTTAAAGACTTCGAAGCTTACAATGTTTAGGGAGAAATGGAATACTGGTGTGTATTTTTTTCTTTAAAGTAACAAGACCAGCTATATACTGTATGTTTATGTTCCAAAATTAATATCGTTTATGGCCTTCACACGCGTTACAGTATGCTCCTATTCTTTTTATGCTCAGCTACTAAGATTTCCCTTCAGAGGTAAAATTCAATATCTACAACAGGCACAGTAAAAACATTTACAGTAAGTCTTTCTACGACAGACCAACGGACCACGAGTGCCCCTGTCGGTCAACCAATCACGCACCGCGGTACCCCGTGTCATCTTACCTGTGGTACGTGTCTGTACCGCTCACTTTGAATGGCTGCATCTGTAGCTATGATCTATGATATGAACATTAGCAATTATGTTTTAAGATGAAAGATAACCCTTGGTAATTTGTATTTTGTAGAGCCTCCTTGGTCGATTGGACCAATTCAAATAACAATGAAACAAGCCAATAAATATGAAGGGATGGCATATTTTTAATACATTAGTTAAGAAACCCACTTGGCTGAGGAAATGATAGCATTGGCCAAGGGTCAGTGCTGCCACAATCGGCCTCACTTCCAAGGACTAAACCAGGGTATATCATGTAATGCTGAAGGTTGGGGTAGAGGGAGAGGTACTGGAAAAGATGTGCATAGAGCTCAATGTAGCAAGGGAGTACACATAATGGGTAAGTTGAGAACATCCCTGTGCAGGTAGCGAACAACTCCAATAGGGCTAGGTGAGGTTGGTGTCAGTGAGGCAGGCAGAGTCGGAATCCAAAGATGCACAGAAGATTGTCAACAAGATTGTAACTCGCGAAGGGAGACGGTGCATACGAATCCTCCGGAGGAACCCATCCTGTTAAATGGACAGCCCATCCAGGCCCTCATAGATTCCGGGAGCGCTCTCTGTTTGGTGACCCCTGATGTAGTGCGACCACACCAGGTTGAAAAAAACCACAAAATCACCGTAGGCTACATTCATGGGGAACAACGAAAACACTCGGTAGCGCGTCTACGGCTCCGTCTCAGAAGGCAGACGGTAGTTATTACAGCTGCCGTAGTACAGGGGCTGCCACACCCCCTCAGTCTCGGAAGAAATGTTCCTGTGTTCAGCGAGCTGTACTCTTTGACCAGCTCTAAAACTAACTAAGGCTTGGTAAAGAAACCAAAGCACCAACAAAATTCCAAGCCAGAGGTAGGCATTTGCGCCTTGGGAAAATGCAAAAGAAAAGGGGGCGCTACCCAAACTAAACTTAATGCGTCTACCTCTGCGCTCCCGAGATCTGAGCAAACCAGGCCGTCTACGGTACAAACAGACCCCCTTGACAACTGGGAGATGGGCATCCTCACAGCTGAGGACCCTACCCTGGCCCATGCCCGAGACCAGGTGAAGGAATTGAAAGGGCAACCAGTGGAGGCTCGCCAGGGATGTCCGAATTCTTTTATTATAAAGAACGACCTCTTATACCAATGCAATGGTCCCAAACAGGAGCGTCAGGACAGACCAAATCACGAATAAGCAAATTCAGTATTTTAAAATACAAGTTAAATATTTATCTTTTGCTGTTTGATATGTTGTTTTTAAGAACAACTCCTAGCAACCCAATATATTAAATTGTCCCTCAAATTTATTATTTTTCTTTGCGGGTAATACTGCTTATTAATGTAGTACTACTGTATGAGTTCATGTTATATACAATTTAAGCTGATTTAAGTAGTTCGTAGAACTGAATAATGGCTAATTAATGTATTTTATTGTGAAAGGAAATATCTATTTCACTAGCTGCATTCTGATTTCTGCATATTTTTAGAAGGTTTATGATTGACAGGAGATGTTTCATAACTTTGGAAAGCTAGAAACTCAGTTCTATTACCACTCAAACAATCTTAGTCCCATAATCCTGGAAATACAACAGAAGATAAAAAGAGAGTTGAAATAATGCTTCCACTATATTTTTACACTGAACTGTGCCTCACTTCAGCTAAATACACTCTATTCATTTATTATTTGACTAAAAAGAAATTTACAAACATTCTGTAGGAAGAAAATAAAACTACAGAGCTTAGTTCGAAGCTGCAATTCTGAGAAACTAAAACCATTGTAACCACAAATGCCTGTACAGCATGGTGGCAGAATAGTTAGCATTGCCTCCTCACAGTGCTGGAGCCCTGGGTGTGATTCTGGACGTAGTGTGGTTTGTATGTTCTACTTGTTTTTGCTGGGTGTTCCATTTTTCTCCCACAAGTCAAAGACATCATTTTAGGCTTCCCCTTGACCTTGAATTAATTGAACCAGTTAGAAAATAGCTAGTTATATTATTTTAATTCCAATGTGGATAACAATAGGACACTTAGTGTAACACTAAAATCATATGAATCCTATCATTAGGTTTGATTGTAAAAAAAGGACACATCTTTGAAAAAGTAAAAACAAAACAAAGCATGCCACATCATTCTGTTGTAAAGCAAAGATCTCTCTTTCCAACATAGGTAACAAATGACTTCTTTTGGGGACATTATATCTCAAATAAAACTACACCACTAGACTAATAATATTATTGCATGTTCAATTAACTTGGAAAACAGATTTTGATACTAGTGAATCGCCTTCACAATGATTTCTAAAGGTTAACTTCGCATGATAGGTTCACTTTTCACATGGTTTCAGAAACCTGTGGTTTCCTACACTTACAGACCACTCTAAAAGTAACATCTTCAGACAGCAGTCTTCATTTCCTGTTTGATTCATTTTGTTTATGTATAGATGCATCAAATTAAACAACAGCAAAAGATAATAAAAGTGAAAAACAACCTAATTACTCCCACTAAACGTGTTCTACAATCTGCTACAGCAAGTCTGGTACCATTTCATCAACTCCTGTTCATTTCTAAACTGACTCTCTATCAACCAGCCAGAATTATTTTCTATTTATTACAAACCCACTGATTCACACACCTGCCTCCAACTACTACTAAACACGAAAAACTCTTTCCCTTTTACACAATTCTTCAGATTTTGTCAATCATGCAATGATGAAAAGGCCTTCCACAATTAAGCCTTTAAAAAGTCCTTCTTTATTGACAGGACCCTTACCTAAGACCACAGAAAATAGTCACAGAAAATCAACACAAAATCACACCCACACCCAGAACTGGAATCACTGGTGCTTTCCTTCAACCCCTTACATCCTTCCTATTATTAGGATCAACAATATTAACCTCTCTATTTTATAGGATGAAACCACAACTAGAATCATCTCCCTGGATCCCCCTGTCATCTCATACTGCTGAACACCTAATATGCACAAACTTCATTTCCACAGTCCCTGTAACCTCCCATCCACTATCTGCATCAGGCACCTCTTGCTGTAACAAAAGTCACAGCCTCACCTGCAAGTATGTATACAGTATCACACATACAGTATACAGTACTCAGTGCCTCATACTTCAAATTCACCCATTGAATTTCATGTGTATCGGTAATGTGGTCAGTTATTTACTGACTTTTTGCAGAAAATTCTCTGTCATTTACATCAGTGAGACAGAAAGAAGACTGGCTGACTGTTTCAGGGAACATGTCTGAGAAATGAGGATCAAAGATCTCTCTAAACCTACAATTCCCCTGTCAGGGGGAATGTTCTATGTTCTAACCACTTCTTCCAATTCAGTGTTGCAGGCAAGCCAGAGCCTGTCCCAGCAAGCAAAAGGAGCAAGGCAGGATACACCCTGGAAAGAATGCCAGTCCAACAGACCTACTGTAAAGCCAATTTTCCCAGAAGCCAATTAAACTCCTAGTAAGTTTTTGGACCGGAGCACCCAGAGGAAACCAACACAAACATAGAGAGAAAATACAATCTGCATGCAGCATACTGCCTCAAAGGACCATATAAAGGGTAATTTTAATTAGGGGTTAAAGGATGCGGATGTGGTTAAAGGACCACATACATTTTCAAGTCTTTTCCTTTCAGTCTTACAAAATAACTCTAATACTGCACATGGGTTATACAAATTTATTTTGTATAATAGTCTCATGGTCTCCTCAAACAGCATTTTTTATATTTTTAATATTATGGTAGCCTTAGCACAGAAACGATAGCATTTAACCTAGGTTTTTATCTTTCTTTTCAGCACAGCAAAGTCATGTCATGATCAAAGTGTAACAAGTTGTTGTGGCAGAGATCCAAAGACTGGCTGAAATCTCAATCACCACTAGGTGATCTGGTAGAGCTTTGCCTTATTTACTTGTAGCATTCTCACTTCCAACTAGTTTAGGTGCAGATGGTAGCGTGAGCGTTTACTGCAAAAACACCTGCTGCAATAATAAATAATTCGAGCTGAACTTTCAGTTGAACCACAGAACTTGTTCCTCATTTCCTACTCAGACGCATCAGATGCATCACCTGAAAATACGTTCTGGTTCTTGGTGTTTAGAATCCAAAAAGCTTTAGCATATACAGTAGGAGCAACTGTGGAATTAAATGAAAAGAAAAGAAATGATCCTCAACCTTTAAAGTGCCACATTTAGAATAGTTTTGGTTACAATAACACAACACGTTTATGTCCTTAAAGATATAAAAAAGAGCAACAGAGCAACAAGAATGATCAAAAGATTGTAATATATAAAGAGATTAAAATAATTATATCTATTTCCTCTAGAACACAGGTCTAAACTACCAAATAAACAAGAGCCTAATGAAGTCCTCTCACTTTTTAAAAGTTTCTGGAAATCCATATAATTGGAGGTACGACTGAGTGCTGAAAAGAGGGTTTGGGATTTTCGAAAATCAAGCTTGATCATATATATATACATACAATACTTTACATTCCACTTAATAATAGATGCTATGGATTGTAGCCTTATTTGGCATGGAGTGCCATTCTCAGTGACCGCCTGCATTGTCTCTAACATACACTTGGACCATTTCATTGTGGTTATAACCCATAGGTTAGTATGGTTGACACCCCAGCTGGACGTACCGAAACAGAATCTTTTAAAACTGTCAGGTCCAGGATAACAGACACACCAGGTGATGTTATATGTTGTTACAGTATATAAAAGACATAAATGCAAAGCAAGCCAAACAAAATACAGGGCTATTTCCCTTTAGAGCTGCTTATTAGTCTTTTTCAGGTACCTCTGTATCACAGCGGGCAACTAATCTGCTTCCTGGGATCAAAATCAAACAAATGTAAAACTCCTGTCTCTCACTAAGACTACTCATAGAAATATCCAGCACATCCTTGAGACTCACAGTTCCACAGTTCCATAATTGTTCATTCTCCCCCTGGTGGAGCTGGTTTATATCCAGATGCAGAAAAGCATCTAGCAGACAATTTCAGCTAGCAAATTTTCAGGAGACTGAAGGGCAGCAGCTTGTTTGTACAGTTTTGTGGGGAATGTGATTCAGAGAAGGATAACCAGCAGTTGCTGCATTTCTACAACTAGTGATCACAGTTGATGTGTCAGAACTGAAAATACGGTCAGGTTTTACCTGGTAATGTAAACGTCCCCAGAAAAGGAACAGCCTGTGACGAATAAGAATAATTTAATAAACATGTCATTCAAATAATTAATGTGATTCAGATACAGTAGGTACCATTACTACTCAGAATATACTGTACAGTATCACACATTCTATAGGAGCCATAACCAGCTAAACAAATAATTCTCATTATCTCATTATCACAAAATTACAACAGGTGATCTGCTTCTACTTAGTATAAATTATTCTGGCACCAGATTGTGGTACAAACATGTTTGAAAAAGTTAAAACAAATTATGTTCAAACAAATCTTGCTTTATTATTATTTGCCTTGCCTCAATACTTTCACAACACACATCATCACTTGTAGATTTGTAAGGACTGTAAGCAGAAATACATCAATGTTACTCCAGATCCACTCATGAGTTTAAGCTATTTTGTTTTACTCTGAATGAGTACCAATTCAGAAAGAGCTAACCGTAATGCTTACAATATATGGAGTAAAACCTATGACTAAACAACAAGAGTGTATCCAGCAGAACACACAATGCATCATATTAAATCATAAAGTAATGAAAGAACAGGGAAATGCAGTGAAACTAATCATAAACTGCACACTAAAGACTGTAACAGTGGACATTCATCTCTTTGGGGCATTATATCAAGAACGTCTGTACAACCAAGCATCAGGTTCCCAGCACTGACAGTTTCACTACAATTGCTTTTACATCCTACTGTATGCATTCTCAGAAAGCTAGAAAGAAATGGTATAGTAATTCTTTAAAAAAATGGAAATGTTGTACAACTCAAAATCATTGTCCGTGTATTTAATTCCTGGTTTCTTCTATTGCATGTGTGTATTCTGGAAATGAATTGTTAGATTAAATAGTATTAAATAAATTTCCTATTTCTTCAAATGTGAATAAATTCATCTAGTATGTAAAAGAATATAAGCAGAATATGCAACAAAGAGCATAAGTAATGTGACAAAAAAACCTGCTGTTTTGAAAAAATAAACATAAATGACAAACTGCCTATAGTGGAGACTGCAACATAAAGCACTCAGGAAACTGAAGTAGATCTTATAATTATTGTTGCTGTTTGACCGCGTCGCACAGGAAAATGAAGTGGCGTGGATTACTCATAACAATAAGTAAGTATTAACAGCTTGTATATTGTTTAATTAACTTTATTGTGATCTGCTTAAATTCTGTTTTAATATTATTTTTCTTCAGCATATACTATATGTGCATATATGTGGATAGATGATTGTTTAGTATTATTATATGCACTATGTACTGGAGTTTATTCATGTTTAAATTGCTCCTTTCCACCTTTCCAAATAGCATGATTTTAATCAGTTGTTCTTTTCTTCTGCAAAACAATTGAAAAGGGGTATTTTATTATTATTATTATTATTATTATTATTATTATTATTATTATTATTATTATTATTATTATTTAATTAATATAGACGACAGGGAAATAGTTTTAGTAAATCTAAATGGGCAAAAGTTTTATTGTTTTGTAAATTTTACTTTTCATCTTGAGTTTCCATTTTGTGCTAACTTCATGAGGAAATACCTTATGTCAGGTTACATGATTGAGAATGGTCATTCATCTCTCAGTGCTGGTTCAGAGCACAAAGTTTTTGGGAAGAATAGTGGGTACAATAACTCTCAGGACAGTAGAATAGTGTATATCTTCATTTTGAATAAGTGCAGTTGTTATAGCAGCAGATTAACTGATGTTCACTTGGAGCAATTACTACATTGCAAGCTGCCTCCAAACATGAAGCTTTTAAAACTAAAGCTTGTTGGGAACACTGCAGCATGAAAGCTTAGTAAAGCTAAACCCAACTTCCTGTTACTTCCTGTAAATCTGGATTTCCTGGGGTGTGTTAGGGAATGTTTGTTACTGTTATCTGTCTGGGTATTGCAGTACCCTTCATTTGTTTCTCTGGCATCCATGCAGTAAATAGGTTCAACAGAACTGAAGCCCTCTATCACCTGCATCACTTCAGTATGTCTCTTTTATACATCAATTTAAACCTGTAATCTGAAAAGAAGGGTTATGTACTCCTTATGACTTTGCAGTTTTGCAGTTCTGCTGGTTTCTTTTGTATTAGTGTTTGGTGTTTTTTTACCTATTCTTGGAGATTTGTTTCAATGCTTTAAGTTGTTTTGTACAACACCTTGAGAAACCCTTTAACAAAAAGCTAGAGGAGAATGTAAGCTAAGAGGTTTTATGTTTTTTTCTCCATAAATATATACATTTAAAAAATTAAGAATTTAGTTTAAATTTACCTAGTTAAAGTGAATGTACTGTATGGTAGTCCAACACTCTTTCTATTAAAATGCCTATTTTTGAGACACAAAGTTACAGGTGTCAATAACTTTGCAAGCAAAACACATGGAAAATTTTCACAACTTTTATTTAAATAACATCTAGTATCTGTTTGCATTTTAAAAACCTTATTTTTAATTTTTTGTGTATGCGCAACTATGCATACGCTTGTATAAAGCGCATCCCTATTGTAAGTGAGAATTATTATTCAAAAGATACGTATGTATGCAAAAACCTCACCATATAAAGCAGAACAACACAAACTCAAAATCCTTTACAATTTTATGCATCTTGTATGAATATTGGGTTCAACCTCTCTTTAATTTGTGAAACTCTTTCTGTATTTTCTGTTTTTATTCAGATAATAATAAACTACATATGCAATTCTTCTTACAGATGATGTTCTATGTTCTATCTAGAAAGATGTTCTATGCTCAATAGCTTTTTTACTAAAGCTCGTATTATGTTACATTTTGTTACCCATTGATCGAGGCATTCTGAAGTCTCTAAAATATGTAAAAAAAAATAAAAAAATACTGTAGGTTGCACCCCTACCTTAACAAACCCAGTAATAACAGTGGACTATAAATGCAAAGCATGTAATGGCACTTTCATATACTGTATCTCTATGTCTTGCTATAACACACTAAAGTCACAAGAAGTCTGATCTTTTTTAAAAAAAGCTTTTTGAGTCTAGATTTAAAAGAGCTCAGGGAAGTTATCTCTCAGGTATCCTCAGGTAAACCAAGAGACTAGAAGAAACCTACTAAACCTGCATATATAAAATATATACCTTGTGACAATTCTCAAACTGCTCCAAAGTCTGGCACAGAGTAAAATCCTGTAAGCTGAATGCCATGACAGACACACCTGCAATTACCCTTACACAGCACCTGTAATACACAGGACCTCTAAAAACTAAAACAAGCCCAAGTGCACATGCGCCTAGAGATCCAGCACCAGCCCAGAAAATTGAAATCTCCACTATAGTTATGGCAAGGTGAAAGTGAGGAGCAACATAAAAAAGCAACATAAAAGCCAAATAAAACATGCAGACACAAACTCAAGGACAATACAAACTGTATTTGCAACAATAGCAATAGCAATTACAAACGTTTAATAAATGTTTAAAAAAGGCAAGATAAAGATCACAGTATACATTTATATATTAAAACTAACACTCTGTGGGCACTATACAGTAGTGTACACTGCCCACTAACTCTCTTTCCCAAAAACTTCACAGGGCCAGCTTCACATACAGTAGCTAATTCACAGCTGAATACAATTCAGTCTTGCCTCGTGAAACCAAAGATCAAGACTTTTGTCAATATATTTACTAATGTTATCCGGCTGAGTAATCTCACTGTTAAATACAGTAGCGCCCTGGTGCAAAAGTCTTCACATTTTGAGTGTCATTACAAATGTGTCATATCTTCCAAAAAAAAAAGTGATCTCATATGCAGGTGTGAAATACAGTAGGTTTAATAACTTATTTCTTAAAATATCTCAGATATGTTTTGTTTTCTGTATTGTATATTTAATTGTATTCTGTATCTTTTCTAACTGTTATAATAATAATAATAATAATAATAATAATAATAATAATAATAATAATAATAATAATTGCTTACACTTATATAGCGCTTTTCTGGACACTCCACTCAAAGTGCTTTACAGGTAATAGGGACTCCCCACCACCACCAATGTGTAGCATCCACCTGGATGATGTGACGTCAGCCATAGTGTGCCAGAACGTTTACCACACATCAGCTATCAGTGGGGAGGAGAGCAGAGTAATGAAGCCAATTCATAGAGGGGGATTATTAGGAGGCCATGATTGGTAAGGGCCAATGGGAAATGTGGCCAGGACGCCGGGGTTACACCCCTACTATTTTCAAGAAACATCCTTGGGATTTTTAATGACCACAGAGAGTCAGGACCTTGGTTTTACGTCTCATCTGAAGGATGGTGCCTGTTTGCAGTATAGTTTCCCGGTCACTATACTGGGGCATTAGGACCCACAAGGACCGCAGGGTGAGCGCCCCTTGCTGGCCCCACTAGCACCTCTTCCTCTTCTGTTAATACAATGGCAAACATAATTGTGATTCTCTCAAAATAAAATAATCTTCAAACTGTATTCACATTTCTGATAATTGCACATATCAGAGTAGGTCAAATATTAATAATAATATTCATAATCATATTTGAGTAAAAACATGAATAAGCCTACAGACTATCTCCAAGATGCTCATAAAGAGCAGGGAAATTTAAAGAAGCACTTAAACAGAAATGGCAATTGAGTATTTTACGTACATACAGCATTTAGAACAACTAAGTTGCACTTGTAGTGCACTTACTTCAGTTTAACTTTTCTAATGTACTGTAGCACAGGAACTGATCTCCTTGCAGTAGGAGGGAAACTGGGTGTGGGCTTTTATTTCCTCTCTCCATTAATACACATTACCAATAGTCACTAATGCAGATTTAGCTAAGTAATTTTTGGTTTTAATCTGCTCTTTAAAATACGAACATTTTAAAGTCACTGTCTAATATATTTCTATAATTAAAATCTTAAATAATTAAAAGTATTCCCTGATACTTGAATGAAATGAATACATACTGTATATTATATAGACATATTTATTAATTTTATATATCACAGTATTAAATATTAACTTTATATTCACAATCTCTTAAACCCCATGGCGATAATGGGGACATATCAGATGTTAAATTGAGGAAGGGAGACAATAGCCCCAACTCCCATCCCCAGAAAGTCTGAGAAAGATGTAATATCCAGTCAAAAGGGTGCAGTGTCAAGGAATTCAGCACATTTGTAAATTAATGTGTGTTTCGGCCATGGCTTCTTTCTTCTTTTATTCAGCATGGAATAAACCTATTACTTGTTCCTTTGCAGCCTACGCATGCTGACGCAGCTACCCACCTTAATATTATTGTAGATTTTTCTTTCCTATTCCCACTTTTAGCATCTGCTTTTTCTTCTCCTTCTCCTTTGTTTGCTCTATTTTTTTACTAACAAATTCTCGAATAACTCTCAAACATGTCACATACGTTCACTCTGTCTGCTTGTATGTGTGCCTGTAAAAATAATCAAATTTCAAACGATAGAAGAGGTCAAAATTATATCAACTTGGACCTGTATATTATAAAACCAGTTTCAGAAATAAAAATAAGAGTCAAATGTAGTAGTTTGACCACTGCATTCTGCAAGAAAAAGAAGACTGGACCCTGAAAGCAAAAATACAGGAACTACCAGTCATGTAGGCATGAGCTCAAAAACAGATCCAGCCATTCAGAATGCACGCAGGATAATGCAGTACTTTGCAGTGCAGGCACTGCGTTTTACTGCACCTTTACAAAAATATTCAGTTATGGGACTGCACTACAATGTAAAACCACCAGGTGGAGCAGTGAAAGCTTAACTTGGTGTGTAGAAACATTTGGTCTGTCGCCAGAAAATGCTTGATGACAATGCTGAGCGACAATCTTTTTATTAAAGAATTTAAGTTGTATAATGTTTAATGTTTCGACTTTTATCAATATTAAACTGTATAGTACAGTAGTAATTGTAACAGTAATGTTAAAAAAAACAAAATTACTCAGTTCAATATATGAAAAATAGTTTATTATTCTACTGTGGCTTGCTGTGAACAAATATGATTCTTTCAGGCTTACAGATGCAGCCATTCAAAGTGCGCGGTACACACACGTACCGGAGGTAATTGGCTACGGCATCGCGCATTGTGACGCACGATGACGCGCGGTACCGCGGTACGTGATTGGTTGACCGTCTTTACTGTGCCCGTTGTAGTATTGAATATTTATATGGAATTTTCCACTGAAGGGAAATCTTAGTGCCTAAGCATAAAAAGAATAGGAGCATACTGCAACGCGTGTGAAGGCCATAAATGATATTAGTTTTGGAACTTAAACATACAGTATATGGCTGGTCTCGGTACTTTAAAGAAAACATACAGTACACACCAGTATTCCATTTCTCCCTAAACATTTTAAGCATCGAAGTCTTAACTAACGTGATACCGGAGTCAACAAGCATACTTTTAGAATTTGATTAAAAGGGAATATAATATGGAATCGCATATCTAAAGAAATTAATAACGATATAATTATATTCATGTTGCAAAAAAACTGCAACGGACATAAAAACTCCCTTGCTTTTAACAGAGCGTTCCATAATTTCTAACTACGAAAATTATTTAAACTGCGACACTTATCATTCAACCAGAGCTCGAAATATCACAAGGATCCTCTAGAGCACAGCAAAGACTGTATTAAAAGAATTGTGTATCTCAAGAAATTAATAAGATATAATTATATTTGTGTACTGCGACAGGGCTGTGTAGGGCTGTTTCAACTCTGTCTTCATGTGACTCTATTCAAAAGCCATTTAGCAAAGAGGGGATGAGAAGAGTGACAAACTAGTATACAGTACAGTACTTTAGATCTTTTTTTTCAGAACCGGGGAAAATCTGATCATGTTTCTCTATAACAATAATAAAAAACATTGCCACACCCGGACTGTTAAACCAACGCATTAGCACGTCAAAGCCCATTGAGGAGCCGGCCGCAATAACTGTTTTGTCCCTTGATTTACTGATCTGCATTAATTACAGAAATTGAGTTCCTGCTCTTTGCAGACGACCTGGTCCTGCTGTCGCCCACAGAACAGAGGCTGCCGCAGAACCTGGCGCTGCTGGAGCAGCACTGTCAGACCTAAGCGCTGACAGTCAATCTGGACAAGACCAGAGTTATGGTTTTCCAGAAAAAAAGCCAGACCCCCATTAGTCTTCCTGAGATCGTCGGATTATGAACGAATAAAAGCATCTTATTAAAAACGCGTTTGCATTTGTCTGGGTATTTACTTTGTAATCTGTGGTTTACATCTACTGTATTGTTTTGAGATGCCACTTTTAAAGGTGATATGTAAAATAAAGTTTTTTATTATTGTTATAGAGAAACATGATCAGATTTTCCCTGGTTCAGAAAAAAGACGATTAAAATCTGCACTTGTAAGATGCGACACCAAAGATATGATTAATAACCTTTTAAATCCGAAGGGAGATCTGAAGGAATCCCCCCCACACACACACACACAATAGAAGCAGGAAGCGGACGCAGGGACCGTTGTCAGAAGTGAAGAAGCTATCAATTCAATGCTATCAAAAATGACTTAGAATCGATCATGTTGTGATATTTTGAAATATAAAAGTCAATTGATTGTCCATTATATTGCTATTCTATTTTTTCGAAGAAATGTTTGTTAAAAGAGTCCAGCACCAGCTGGATTTGAACGATTGGTAATCGGGCACGTAGACCAGTGGGCTACAAAGGAAGTCGCATGAAGAGAGAGGTGAAACAGCCCTACACAGCCCTGTCGCAGTACACGAATATAATCATATCGTTATTAATTTCTTGAGATACGCGATTCCATATTATATTCCCTTTTAATCAAATTCTAAAAGTATGCTTGTTGACTCCGGTATCACGTTAGTTAAAGACTTCGATGCTTAAAATGTTTAGGGAGAAATGGAATACTGGTGTGTATGTTTTCTTTAAAGTACTGAGACCAGCCATATACTGTATGTTTAAGTTCCAAAATTAATATCGTTTATGGCCTTCACATGCGTTGCAGTATGCTCCTATTCTTTTTATGCTCAGGCACTAAGATTTACCTTCAGTGGTAAAATTCCATATAAATATTCAATACTTAAACGGGCACAGTTAAGACATTAAATATACATATACATATACATACTGTATACAGTACAGTTTGCATACGGTAATATGTTTATGTTCCTAAATCAATCTCTTTTATGAGCATGTGAAAGGCATGGTGAATCGATTCTCAAAAATTACTGTACTTTGCATGATTGGAAACAAATGCGTGATTGCAAAATGCTGTGGTGTTACTTTTACAAAGACGGTCAATGAAAAAAAGAATGTGGACCAGGGCAATACTTTGAGTTTACACTTACAGCTTGTCCAAGGTCATTCATTATTGATACTATTAGTAATATCGTTAAAGACTTTGATGGCGACAGCTCAAAACATGAGAGGTTGAGCTTTATTAGCTCCACCTTGCGGAAATTCCGGATACTATTATTTTGCTTGCGGTATTATAGGAGAATTTACGGTAACTAGCGGTATTTACCGATAACTCGCGGTAGACTGCGTACAGCGCACCAGAAAATAATGCTGTATCGCCCGCGCATTTTGAATGGCTGTACATCCGCATTGAGATAATCTATATTGTGCCTTAATGTAAATTTCAGTAATGAGTAATCATGATAATTTAACTTAAAATTTCGATTGTGAAAAATATATTTCACACATACTGTACTGTAGTGGCTTTAAAGCCTTTAAAGGTCCCATCGGGAATATACCTAATGTACATACAGTAACTGGTAGCTAAATATAAAAAATACAAAGTACTGTATAAACAGTATTCTACCGTCTGCATAAACATTTTATGCATCGAAGTCTCTACCTCAGAAACTTGGGGTGGTTATTTTGGAAAAGTTTTGATGTGCTTGTTCTAACTGTACAAAGTTTATATACTTCATAAAAACCTGTTTTATACTTTTTGAAGAATATCTAATAAGAACACTTACCATTATTCTTGTAAAAAAGGTGCAATGCTAATTGAAATATTAATGTAAGCTTAGGTCCTGTTGTTGTTTTGTTCAGTTGAGCAGTTTGAAATGGTTTTGGTGGAGTTCTTTAGTTCAGCTGCTGGATAGGTTTATTGGGAGAACGGGACAGGGGGAGATCAGGAAGGCAGCAGAACATTGAACAGCAAAGGTGGCTGTTCAGTAATAAAGTGCAAAAAATATACAGTTGCAAGAAAAAGTTTGTGAACCCTTTGAAAGTACCTGGATTTCTGCATTAATTACTCATAAAAATGTGGTCTGATCTTCAACTAAGTCACAATAATAGACGAACACAATTGTCTATTATTTAACTAATAGCACACTTACAATTGTACTTCTTCTTTTCAGTACTGAACACACGGGGGAACTCTGTTTTGATTATGCTATAAATGAGTTCCTAAAGGCATACTGCTCAAGTTTAGAAATGATAAAACTAATAAACCTTTGATGTGTTTGCACGAGAGAAAAAAAGGTACCTTTAAGGAAGTTGTATACTGCTTGCAAAGTAGCTGATTTTTACAAACAGCTAATTTTTCTTGAATAATTTAAAATCTGTCTCCACTGCAGCTTTCAATCAATTGAGCAGAAAGTCACCTTGCTCTTACAAGCGGCTCTGTTTGCAGAGTCTGTGTTAACACTCCACACCCTTTTGAATGAATTTGTATCACCTTTATCACCTATGTTTTTCCGGGGGGTGGGGGTTGGGAATAGTGATGGAGAATGAAATAAAAGCCCACCAGTACTTTCCCTTATCCCTAGTGCGAGGGGATAATGTGCTGGGAACCAATCCCTCCAGAGCTCTTTCTGACCATCTTGGTCATGGTCAGGAGGTGCATTCATGTTATTATTAATATTAATATTTGATATGTACAATTATCAGAAATGTGAATATACAGCAGCTTGCGTAGTATTTTAGTGTGAGAGAATCACAATTATATTCGTCATTACATTAACAGTTACAACATATATCTCACACTTGAAAATACAGGGTTTTTATTGTACTGGGAGTGTGAAGACTGAGTGAGCACAGGAGCGCACAGTGAGATTGACACAATGAGATTACTGAGATGGATAATTCTAGTAAATATGTTGCCAAATGTCTGGATTTTCTGTTTCACGAGATAAAATTCTATCTAGCTGTGAATTAGCTGTGAATTAGCCCTGTGAAGTTTTGAGAAAGGGGGTTAGTCGGCAGCATTCCTCGCCCAAGGAGTGTTAGTTTTAATATAACAGTGCATTACTGTGATCTTGCAAGTACATTTTTTTAAACATTTGTAATAACTATTCTTGTAAATACATTTTATATTGTTATTTAATTTATGTCTGCTTTTTAGTTTGTGGGCAAACGTTTGAGGTAAAAATTCTTCTATTTTAGTCATAGTCATCTGGCTGCCTGACTTGTTCCCGTTTTTAACCATTCTGGTGTCAGAATTGCAGCGGGTGAGAGAGAAAAAAGTGAATCCTAGCTACAATGTATTATATATGTATATATACAATGTATTTAAAAAGCATGCTAACCACTATGTCACTTTATTCTTTATTATTGTTTAGTTAGTACAATATTTAAAATATATTTTACCTTCATTTTTTTATTTTATTATGTTTGTATTTTATTTATTTTCTAATAGATTTAACATATTTGAACAAAGTCTTGTAAATTAATATTTTAACAAGATGTGGAAGAAGTGCAACAATTTATTATGGTGCAAATTGGAATATTAATTATTGATTTACAATAGTTTATGCTAACACCTAACTTTCTTATTTAGATGTATATAAAATATTCAAGTAACTGTGACATAACATTCAGAAATACAATCGAGAATAGTTTGTGGTATTTGTGCAGATGGAACTTTTCTAAAATTTATAAAACATTTAAAACGATCAAAATGTATAATCTTTTCAAGTGTAATGTCATTAGGAAGTACAATAGGTGCATAGCGGTGGTTCTGTGTCTAAGGTTCAGCGTCTGTGGTTGTAGGGTTGTCGGTTTAAATCCTGTGGCCGGCAGAGGAATCCTACTCTGTTGTGCTCCTGAGCAAGGCCCTTAACCCCAACTGCTCCATATAAATGCCTGACCCTGCGCTCCGGCTCCAAGCTTCTCTATCCCCGTCTGTGTGTCTCATGGAGAGCAAGCTGGGGTATGCGAAAAAACAAATTCCTAATACAAGAAATTGTACATGGCTAATAAAGTGATCTTATCTTATCTAATAAATTCCTGCTTTGTTTAATGATGGTTTCAAAAATAAAAGTAACTGCTAAGAAAGATGTGTTAAATGATAATTAAAAGACTTGAAGTTAAACAAAATGATTTACATTGTTTGATTAGTTTAAAAGGCAGACGTTCTTGGTGCCCTTGGTGTGCCAGGCTTCTCTGACTGAGCTCAGTGGGCGGTGTGCTATTTTCTTAGTGACCTGCTGATCTGCTTCACACCACGGGAAGACTGGAGAATATGATTTTTTTCTGTACGAAACGCGTGTTGTGTTTACGAAATTAAACGTTTTAAATTAAAGGTTAAATTAAAAAGTAAACAAATATATACAGCTTACACAAAGATTCTAAACTGTTCACGACGAAGAAAAATCACCAGATTAACTTGCATAAAAGTGGGTTTTAAACTATCTAAACCCTTTTTCTTACGCAGGGGCATGTCACTGTTTCTTATTTTTGATTTTCTTTAAAAAAATAAAAGAATCAGTTACCCATCGTGCCATACAGTATTACAGGTACTGTATTTTACATTTTTTAAAGTTTTCAAGAGACTTCAGAACGCTTCGACTGATACATAAAAAAATTAGCATAATGTGTGCTGTTGTGAAAAAGCGATCACTCTGCTTTATATGGTCAGACGTTGCACATACATACATTTTATTCCATCCATTTTCTAATCTCTATCCAGTACATCTAAGCAAGCAACGGGTGCAGGACAGTTGAATAGTAATTTTCACGTTATGAACTCCCTTATACTTGGGACCCGCATTATTCAAACTAAGGTTTCTAAAAATGCAACCAGGTTGTAGATTTTGTTTAAATAAAAGTTTTAGTAATGCAATAAAAATTGCGATCTTTAAAATGCCTGTAGTCTGAAGGCTCTGTGTAATTTGTTAGCAAAGGTATTGACATCTGAAACATTGTGTCTCATAAATACTATTTAAAATAGGCATTTTAATAAGAAAGTGAAGTTTATGAAACCGGAGAAAACAAATGACCCTGAACAAAATACAAGAAGTTTGAAATTATTATTTATTAATAATAAATTGTTAATTATTATTGTTAATAATGATCAGTTTCAGTGATCTTTTTAATACCACTTTGTTATTCTCAATTATAATTATAATACATATATATGATTTCACTTTAAGGCTTGTTGTAAAGGCTTGTTTTTAATTGCCCTATGGCGATGAATAAAGTATTTTGAATTGAACAGAATTAAACTGGTTTTTACTCCCACTGTTGACAGTATTCACGTTTGCTCATTCATGTCTTTTAACACAATATCATTTAACACATTGTGATATATAAAAATAATAAAGCCATTCCGAATGGCTACATCTGGACATAGAAAGATAAGTGATACAGATGTGGTGCTTGTGCCATCTTCTGTTCAATTCTTGAATCACTGATTATTGTATGTAATAGAAAAACATATTTCTCCCTTTATGTATGAATAATAATACAGTGTAATGAAATATATCTTATTTTTTATTATGTTTGCATAAAGAAGTGGAATTTTATGACTATTTTTTCTTTTATTGAATAAGGAACTTCAATGATCTTAAGCAGATTGTTTTCCTGGAGTACACATGATAATCACTTAACTTTGAAAATTTAACCATGGTTTCACATACACAGTTTAATACTATTATTTAAATACTATTATTGGCTTGTCTAATTTACTAAAGAAAACAAGTCAATGTGTGTACATAGCTATTCCTGGTCTGTGTTAATATAAAGCTCACAGTGTATTAACAAATTGGTTCTTACTGTCTTATTTTTGCCTTTTAGTTCTGAGGGCATTGGCTTGCTCTACTCAAGAATCAGGTAAGGGAACATAAGAAACACAGCATCAAAAAATTCTAAAGCTTATCAGAGAAAAGGCAATGAGTGAGTTTGGAATGCACATTTACCCAAGAAAGTAATTTAAGCTCAGATATTACAGCAGTATGCTGCAACCGTAGCTTAATTAGTCTATCTCTTCAAAGAAAACAGAGCACAGAAGGGGGAGAGAACATCTGAGAGTCCAGTGGGATGAGCTCAAGACTATCAGAAGTGTCTTGGAAGGCTAGCAGTCACCTGTCTAGGTTAGATATGTTTCAGACTAAGAACTCATGTATTGCATAGGGTTAAAGAGATGGTAGTCTTCTAAGACAAGCCATCATATCTCTTTCTGATTAGATTCTAGACTTTATATCAGACAGGGACATTGAGAAGTGAAGTAATACAGTAGCTACAGTAGATTGGTTGTTGGAGTGAGGCCTGCCAGTCAGGTATAGAAGAAGGTAGAGCTGGCCTGGTCAAATGGTATTAACTGAGAAAGGTCTTGTACTGCTGCTACCAGAAATAATATGTTTCTATTTCCATATGACCTGATAGGGGTCCACAGATAGTTGCTGGGTATGGATATTGTTATAAATCCTGAGGGGATTTTATGTTCTCAAATAGGGGAAAATCAGAGACCGTAGGTTCTATAGGTTTATAAAATACAGGAGGGAGTTTGAGTAGGAGAGAAGAAATAGGTTAGGTCTCAAGAAACATGCTTGAGGAGACTTGTCTTGGCTCTAAGAGTTGAGAGGCTACTGTAGGTTGAGGGATATTCAGGAAGCCAGAGATAAGCAGCTGGGTGCACGGAATAGGGGTAGTGGTAGAGAAATTACCACTTTTTAAACAGGAGAGACATTTTATTAACCAACAGTTTATTAACCTTTTCAGCAACTTAAAGGGAATTTCCAAAAGCCAGCCACCACTTTAAAGACAAACAATTCCTAAACAAATCAGCAGCTAAAGGAAAATATATATATATTAAGAATAATTGGTGTTTGTAACAGTTCTCACAAAATGTGAACATTTTGAACAAAAGCAAACAGGTGACGGGCAATTAACCAGTTACAAGGTATTATTATGAAATAAGATGTGCAGAGCACAGAGTGGCTAGGTATGCTGAGGTATGCTGAGAGCACTGATCTAGGTGTCTCCCTGAGCCATTCATTAAATATGTGTTTAATTCAATAAAGTTTTAAAGACATTTTTGCATCCTAGACTTGATGCTTAAGTATTCAGCTCCAGCTGCAATTCTATCAGTTTTCATGGGTATACTATTCCAGAGGGGGAGGCTACTTTTGGAAATGAGAGGGAATATAGCCAACAGTATAACTGTGATTTTCTGAAAGTAAATAAAGTAGTCACCACAATCTTTTGTCCGCTTAGCAGTTCAAATGAAGCATGTTTCAGTTAAAGAGGAACTGGAAGAAACAGAAAGACTACTGTTAAGTATATACAGTATTCCCTCAGGAGACATGGTGGAGTCAGGGAATTTTGGTTTTGATTGGCACATTGACAGCACTGATATATTTAATAATCTGCACCTGGTCACAATAATGACTCTTCTTCTGTAGAGAATCATGGTTAAATTTAGTGACCTGATATTTTGTATCATATCTCCTTTCCTTTTTCCTACTCTTTGCTTTACAGTATTTGTTTAGCAGAAATAATATAGTGTATATACAGTACAGAAGCATTCTTTATATAGGCAAATGCAAATACATATGCTAAAATATTTATACAAGTAAATACTTATATTCTTATTTTATTTCTCAATTGAAAGTACTGTACTAATTGAAAATACTGGTTCATTTTAAATGATAATATCTAATTGTTTACTTGGCCCGTAACCCCCTCAACCAGTCAGCTATTTAGACAGTAAATGAATACTTAGAGATAATAGTGTTAACTGGACTGGCCAGTACCCCTGAAAGCCATTTACAGTACAGTATATACTGTATGATTTGAGATGATAGTAGGCCTTTGGGACATGATGTTAGGATTTTATAATAACACATTAAATATTAACATTGCAGTTAACAAAACTATGTATATGTTTGTTTGCTTCACTTAAAGTATGTGCATAGGAATGTGAACTATAGACTTGAAGCGCAAAAAACAGGACAGACAGCCTTACACATCACTGCTTCTCATGTTGCCATTGTAATAGTGAGTTTTTGGCTCATAATAGGAGCAAAAGATATGTGATGTTTTAAAAAAGACTTTAAAATGTTTCCTGTATGGATTAAATATAGAAAAGGGTGAAAACATTTTCAATAATAATAATAAAATTAACTTCTTCTTTTTCAGAAACCAATCATAAGCCCATCTTGACTCGTGAACCTTCCAGTAAAGACATATACACGGGAGACAGTGTCACCCTGACCTGTGCAATTGGGGAAGGTTCTGAAGGCTGGAATTATTTCCTGTTCAAAGACACACAGGCACTGCCCACAAGTGACAGTGGAAGTACTGCTGGATGCAGTTATACCATCAGCTCTGCTGCTCTGTCACACAGTGGAGAATACAGGTGTATCGCTCAGAATAGGAGTACAGGCTCTTATTCTGAATACAGTGATTCTTTAAAATTAAATATACATGGTAAGAATCTGTATAAATATTTAGATTTTATCTTCAATCTCTCGTAATGCTATAGAATAGAACTTCACTTCAGGCAGGAGAGTTTATGCAAATATATAGATATTCATTAAATATTCCCATTTCTCTGTTAGGTGATTTGCATTAGGCCTTGTTCTTAAGGTATCCCTGCCATCTTAGGGAATGTTTTGAAGCCTAGAGTGCTTGACAAGAAGTGGCCCCTACCTAGACAGAACGTCACCCCTCCAACAGGGATAAAAACCTTTTGAGATAAAGAGGAGAACTGGACTAAAATGCAACAAGGCTGATTTCTGTTTAACTGAATATGGATTGACAGAGGATTCCTTTTTCTGTGTTCATTGGATGTGTTTTAGTACTGATTATCAAATGTGTTATAGATAGTCTTCCCATGTAGTGATCATTTGTGGAAAAACAAAGTAAACTCATATGTTGTTTTCAGGAAGGAAATGTTTCGGCCAAATCATCATTTCTCTTTACATAAACATAAAACTCCTGTACTCGAAATTGGACTGTTGTTTTATAAAATCACATATTGGTAAAAATAGGAACAATACATAAAACATCAAATTGTACATTTTAGTCTGAAACTGTAGCATTCTTTAATCTTTTTTAGATAGTACTGTATTGCATGGTCTTCATTGGAGCATTTTTTACTGTAGATGAATCATCTGTAGTAATGTTTCGTTTCATTCAGTAATGTTTCATCTATGAATTGGCTTCATTACTCTGCTCTCCTCCCCACTGATAGCTGATGTGTGGTGAGCGTTCTGGCACATTATGGCTGCCATCGCATCATCCAGGTGGATGCTGCACATTGGTTTCTCCCATGGAGAAATATACACAGGAGACAGAATTACCCTGATATGTGACGCTGGGGGACGTTCTGTTGGCTGGAAGTATCTCTGGTATAAAGACACACAGGGAGCAGTCCTACTCAACACTGACAGCAGTAGGACTGATGGGTCCAGTTACACCATTAGCTCTGCTGCTCTGTCCCACAGTGGAGAGTACTGGTGTCGAGCTAGAAGGGGAAAAGTGTTCTATTACACTGATCACAGTGATTCTCTGCATATAGAAATCATAGGTAACAAATTAAATTAATAAAATGATTCATCCTTACATCTTGATGTTATCTTAATGTTTGATACTGTGGATGTTATTTCAATACACAACTGCTTTATTTGGTAGTTTCAATCTTGTCTTATGTGCAGCTCGACCACAGGCAGCACTGACCTTGGAGTCTGGATGGACAGAGATATTCATAACAGAAAGTGTGACTATGAAGTGTGAGATTGAGGGGGAGTCTACTGAGTGGACTTATAAATGGTACAGAAATGGACAGCAGTTTCCTGTAGACAAAACAGTCCCCAGTAAGAGAAATGGAGACACATACACAATCTTCTCTGCTGAGCAGTCACACAGTGGCAAATATACATGTATAGGGGAAAACAGAAAAAAATCACTTTTCTCTGAAACTAGCAATGCTTTTACAGTGAAGGTGTCCGGTAGGTATTTTCTGACACTGATTTATTTTACTGTGATCCTCCAACTATGTTTGTGCTGTTGTGTTTTTTTTTTAACTAATACTCTGGCTTTCTTCAAGAAATGGCTGTATGAGATGCAGTACTTGGGTCACTTGGATACTAACTACCTGATGGGTATTTTGTTTGGATATTTGTGATGTTTTTTTATGCAATCTGCATGTTCATATACTATATGATCCATAAAACCGTTGACAATATAAAAGACTTTTGAGATTAAAAATGGAAATGTTTAGGTTTACATTTGAAGTTCTAAACCTAAAAATCCTACAGTCCTAAAGTAAAAATGAATATAAGTGATATTTTGTCCTGTGTTCATGCATTACTTCACTGCCCTGTGTTTCTCTGCCAGAGAAAGAAAAAGAAAAAAAACACATGGACAGTAAGCTGTTCGAGGACTTTTTTTTGCATTTAGACAAAAAAAAACCAAATGTACTATAAAATCTGTATTAACATTAAAAAACACCTTTTCTGACTCTCTAATTATTCACAGCCCTACCTAAACCTGTACTGAATCTGGAGTCTGGGTGGACAGATATATTCACCGCAGAGAAAGTGGCTCTGAAGTGTGCGATTCAGATGGATTCTGCTGAGTGGATCTATAAATGGTACAGAGATGGACAGGAGCTTTCTTTAGACAAGGCCAGTTCCAGCAACAGTAACAGAAACAGATACACAATCACCTCTGCTGCTCAGTCAGACAGTGGAAAATATACCTGTAGAGGTCAACATAGAAGAAAATCACTTCCCTCTGAAAGCAGTGATGCTGTTACACTGCAGGTGTCTGGTAAGTATTTCTGACACATATTCATTCTAACTGAGATCCATCTCCCTAACTTGAAAGTGCTGAAATTTCAGTGGCTTTTCTGTTTGATTTCCCAAGTTAATCCCTGTATTTTCATACTTAATTTAAAAATGCCCTCCTGTTTTGCCATCCAGAATACACATTTCCTAGGAATAACAACACAATCACAAATTTGGCTCAACCTGCTTGACTGAGGATCAGCCCCCTGGCCATAGGATGAAGAGACTGAGCCCCTCATGTGGAGTGAGGAGTTAACAAGGGGTAGCTGCAAATGTGGAGATACGGAGGAGAAGTGATGAAAAAAGGGAGAGAGCAGGACTATGTATGGCATATAGAGTTTATATGAGTAAATTACTTCTGGAATTATTTTAAAATCCTGACAGCGGAGGTTAATTTTATTTGGCTGTTGTTATCCTTCACAAATGTTTGTTATCAAGTCCATTTTAAGCAAAAATGTCTAAAGTCTTTATTAACTGTTCTGTAAGGGATGAAGATTGATTATAAAATGGAGCTACAGTATTTTGGCCTATTGCATTGTTTGTAGTATTGTTTCATACTGAAATATTGAAGCACAGGCAACAATATAGGGAGTATGTTTCTTTTAACTCATTTTGTTTCCTTTATTTTTTATTTTATTCTGGTTTAAAGGATTATAGAAGTGCCCTTGTGTCCTGAGCAAAGATTAACTTTAAAACATTCAATTTATTTTTGTTTTTCATTTTTTTTTTCACATTTAAGAGACCAGAATTTAAAATCCAAGGAAGTTATATTCAAACTTTTCAATGCATTAGTAAGACCTTATATGGAATATTGTGTTCAATCTTGGTCATCATATCACATAACTACACTGAACCTTTAGAGAAAGATCATCATGAGTAACAGTAATAATTGCTTGGACAGATTGCCTTATACAGATATTACAAAACAACTTGAACTCTTAGGTCTAGAACGAATGAGATTGAGAGGAATTTAATCTAAGAATATGAAATATTACATTGGAAAGAAGTTTCATAGACACTTCCCTGTACAGAATCATGCTGATCTAACATGACTTATTAAACACCTACTGTACTGTACATTATGAACAATTACCTATTTGTTATTTGTTATGGTCTAATTTTTATATGCCTTATTCCCAGTGAATGAAATTTGTCATTGAATGTTTTCTCTCCCCTCTCACTGGTCATTTTAATTGATGTGATCAGACACAGGTAGGGGCATTGCTTCTCATATAACCTGCTTGCTCATAAAATATGCTATAACCAAAACTACACTAAATAAAAACACTTTAAAAGGTAAAATGTTTAAGATTAGAAATGAAATTAATATATTACTGTAATATTTTCAATTTAGTAGTTGGCATTTAATCCTGAGTTCCTGCATATCTTCAGTGGTCTCCAAAAGGGGAGAGAAAGAATAGGAATTTATGTTGGATATTTAGGTGGCTATGGAGTGTGTTCTAGGATTTCTTTACATTATGGCAAGATAAAACTCCAGTGCACTGAATTACAACTTAAATATCTATCTTGCCTCATATCTACATAACTCAACATTTCTGACCCTCTAATATTCACAGCTCTACCTAAACCTGTGCTGACATTGGAGTCTGGATGGACAGATATATTCACCACAGAGAAAGTGACTCTGAAGTGTGCGATTCAGATGGATTCTGCTGAGTGGATCTATAAATGGTACAGAGAGACACAGGAGCTTCCTGTAAACAAGGCCAGTTCCAGCAACAGTAACAGAAACAGATACACAATCCCCTCTGCTGCTCAGTCAGACGGTGGAAAATATACCTGTAGAGGTCAACATAGAAGAAAATCACTTCCCTCTGAAAGCAGTGATGCTGTTACACTGCAGGTGTCTGGTAAGTATTTCTGACACCTATTCATTCTAACTGAGATCTGACTACCAAAAATAAAGGTGCTAAAATTAATATGCTTCTGCATTTTAGTTTTTCAAACTGATTCCTCTTCCTTCATACTTTGTTTCAAATTTTCTTCGAGTTTTGCTACTAAAAAAAAAAAATTTAAGCAAAAAAGAATAAAGTATTTCTGATATCTATTCATTCCATGACTAATCTCCCAAAAATGAAGATGCTGATACTTCAGGTCTTTTCCATTTCATTTTTCAGTTTTGCTACATAAACATAAATTTAAGACAAATGACTGTAGTCTTCACAGAAGAACATGGGTCTGGAAAAAAGTGTTCATGCCCAGATTTATTTAGTATTTTCACACTGAAATGACTAGAAAGGTCATACAAATATCAACCATAAAAACTACAAAATAATTTCCACAATTAAAAATAAATTCTCTGTAAGGGTTGGAGACTGATTCTAAAGTGGAGTCATTTAGGACTTATTATATTGTTTAGAATATTGTTTTACAGTAGGATATTGAGAAGACAGCTATAGTGAGACTTTTACCTTACACTATTTTTATCCTTTATTTACTGTTTCAATTCTATTACGTGGGAATTGTGGCAACAGTTATAACTATGAAAAATATATTTATGTTTCTAATGTTTTACTTTAACATTTAAATGAGTGGCATTGGAAATCAAAGAAAGTTATTCTCACGATTTGCAATGCAGCAGGATCTTGACATTTGTAAGGGTTCTTTGCAGGGCACCTTCACAAATAGCTAAATTTGCTTATAACCAAGTCCACACCCATATTGTCGCATAATGAACTTCAGTATACAGTATTAAGTGTATAACTTAAATACAATCCTATAGCAATAAGCAAACAAAAACAACATGAATCCCTCCACTGTGTCCTGTGGATGTCTGCACTTTCTCTCTCTGCCTCTGTGATTAGCACACACCCTCATCCTAGTGTTAATCCCACATCAGCAGGGTCCGCTTGTCGGCACGCCCGTCTCCATTTGGTGGTTTGAACCAAGTCTTTGAGCCGACATTGCCATTAACTGCGACCGAGAATACTCCAACCGCCGCGTAGCTCCGCCTGCCGTCAGAGTGGGGTGAGGGGGGGGGAGGAGAGCAGAGTGATGTAGCCAGTTCATAGAGGGGGATTATTAGGAGGCCATGACTGGTAAGGGCCAATGGGAAATTTGGCCAGGACGCCGGGGTTACACCCCTACTCTTTTCAAGAAACACCCTGGGATTTTTAATGACCACAGAGAGCCAGGACCTCGGTTTTACGTCTCATCCGAAAGACGGCGCCTGTTTACAGTATAGTGGCCCCGTCTATTAGAATTACTGTCTAATTTTTATACCCCTTTTCCCAGGTAATGAAATGTATCATTGAATGTTTTTTTGCCCTCTCACTGTCTCATTTTAATGGATGTATCTTATAAGTTAAGTTCACTTTATTAGTCATATACTGTACAATTTCTTGCATTTGGAATTAATCTTTTCACATACCCCAGCTTGCTCTCCATGAGACACAGACAGGGAGAGAAGCTTGGGGTCAGAGTGCAGGGTCAGCCATTGTACAGCGCCCCTGGAGCAGTTGGGGTTAAGGGCCTTACTCAGGAGCCCAACAGAGTAGGATTCCTCTGCCAGCTGCAGGATTTGAACAGACAACCTTCAAGCTACAGGCAAAGATCCCTACCCACAGTGCTACTGCTCCACCCACAGTATATTATAATCAAAACAGCACTAAATAAAGCCTTTAAATGCTGGAATGAAATTTGTATAAAAGAATAAATTTAATGTACACATTTCATATTAATAGTTGACTTTTCATCCTGTGTTTCTGCGTATCCTCAGTGGTCTAGCATAAGGAAGAGAATGAAGACAAATTTATGTTGGACAATCAGCTGGAAATAAAGTCTGTTCAAGGATTTGCTCCCTTGACAACTTTAAACTCATGTGTACTGAATTAAACGTAAACATCTGTCTAGTCTCAAATCTGTGCACCCTGTAACACAACATTTCTGACCCTCTGATACACATAGCTTTACCGAAACCTGTGCTGACTCTGGAGTCTGGATGGACAGAGAAATTTACCACAGAGAAAGTGACTCTGAAGTGTACGATTCAAATGGATTCTACGGAGTGGATCTATAAATGGTACAGAGATGGACAGGAGCTTTCTTTAGACAAGGCCGGTTCCAGCAGTAGGAATGGAAACAGATACACAATCTCCTCTGCTGCTCAGTCAGACAGTGGAAAATATACCTGTAGAGGTCATCATAGAAGAAAATCACTTCCCTCTGAAAGTAGTGATGCTGTTACACTGCAGGTGTCTGGTAAGTATTTCTGACACATATTCATTCTAACTGTTATCCAACTACCCAAAATAAAGTTGCTGAAATATCAGCTTCTCCATTTTATTTTAAAAAAATGAACACTGTACTTCCATACTCAATTTAAAAATGTCTTCAAGTTTTGCAACAATAGTGTTTACTTTGCTTTAATCTTCTTTTTTCTTTATTTCTTGTTGCAGTTCTGCATTACAGAATTATAGAAAAAGCCCAGGGGCATCGGGAAATTTAGAACATGGATTTTTAACATGCAGTAGAGTAGAATTTAAAATTAAGTTAAGTTATTTTAAGGCTTTGTAATACATTAGTAAGGTCATAAAGACCATTTGGCAGCTTTAGAGAACATTCAGAGATGAATGATATAAATGATTTGAAGCTAATATACAGTAGACTAGACTTATTGTATACTAATGTCTTTTCAGCAAAACATAGCAATAACTGATTAACTTCTGTTGCAGATACAAAACCAAAGCCCACCCTGACCCTGGACCTCTTCTATGGAGAAATATACACAGGAGACAGAATTACCCTGATATGTGACGCTGGGGGACATTCTGTTGGCTGGAAGTATCTCTGGTATAAAGACACACAGGGAGCAGTCCTACTCAACACTGACAGCAGTAGGACTGATGGGTCCAGTTACACCATTAGCTCTGCTGCTCTGTCCCACAGTGGAGAGTACTGGTGTCGAGCTAGAAGGGGAAAAGTGTTCTATTACACTGATCACAGTGATTCTCTGCATATAGAAATCATAGGTAACAAATTAAATTAATAAAATGATTCATCCTTACATCTTGATGTTATCTTAATGTTTGATACTGTGGATGTTATTTCAATACACAACTGCTTTATTTGGTAGTTTCAATCTTGTCTTATGTGCAGCTCGACCACAGGCAGCACTGACCTTGGAGTCTGGATGGACAGAGATATTCATAACAGAAAGTGTGACAATGAGGTGTGAGATTGAGACGGGCTCTGCTAACTGGAGCTATAAATGGTACAGAAATGGACAGCAGTTTCCTGTAGACAAAACAGTCCCCAGTAAGGGAAATGGAGACACATGCACAATCCTCTCTGCTGCTCAGTTACATAATGGGCAATATACCTGTAGAGGAGAAAGTAATTTTAATCCATTTTACTCCAACAACAGTAATTCTGTGATACTGAAGGTATTTGGTAAGTATTATCTAATACTGCATAATTTTAACTGTGATATTTTTTCTTATAACAAAAGTAATGATGACATCTCTTCAAGTTCTTCTTGCTAGACCACTTTTCTAATTGTATTCCTTTCATAAGAACATAAGACTTTATAAAATGCTATAAATGAAAGGGAAGTAATCACCTTATTTTTCTTCTTGAAGGAATATTAACCCGGTGTTAATAACATTGTTTTAGAACAATGTGGTTGTGACAGAACCAGAACACATTATTTAACTTTCGTGTTTCAGAAACAAAGCCAAGGCCAATTATGACACAGGAACTCCCCATTGGAGAGATATACAGAGGAGATAGGGTCACCCTGACCTGTGGGCTTGTGGGAAATTCTGCTGGATGGGAGTATCTCTGGTACGAAGATAGACAAGGACTAGTTCTCCTCAACACAGACAGCAGCAGGACTGATGGGTCCAGTTACACCATTGAGTCTGCTACTATATCTAACAGTGGAGAGTACAGGTGTCAAGCCAGAAGGGGGACTGTGCCCTTTCATTCTCAAAACAGTGATACTCTTACATTAAACATATCAGGTATGTTACTGGAATATTTTGATTTACTTTTGAAATCTGATTTTTCTTTGTCAAAGGAGAACATAAAGAACTTCATTCTGTCATGATTTGAACCCCTTCCCCTTAAGGGTGCTCTGGCTCTTTCACATTTTACCTGATCTCCTGCATACAAATGTACAAGTTTAAAACAATATTTTTTTTCATCTCATTGTAGTAGAGGCTCGACCTCAGGCTGTGCTCATCCTGGAGACTGTATGGACAGAGATTTTCACTACAAACTATGTGACAATAAAATGTGAAGTTAAGGACAGCTCTCTTGAGTGGAACTACACATGGTACAGAGATGGACAGGAGGTTCCACAAAATGCAAGTGACTTTGGTAGAGGATATGCAGAGAGATTCACATTTAATTCTGCAACTGAATCACAGAGATCTAATTTCAGCTGCAGAGGGAAGAGGGAAATGAAACCCACCTACTCCTTTGAGAGTGATGTTCTTATACCGAAGGATATCAGTGAGTCATCTTTTTTTCCTTTTAAATAAATACAATAATAAATAGCAACTATAATTTTCCCTGTATGCTAATATAATAATTAAGTCAAATAAACTCGTCAAATAACATAAGTATATACTTAAGACTTACACAAATTATAAAAGTGTCATCAAAACAGATTATTAAACCATAGTATTTTCAGCGTGAATATTGTAAAAACTTTACATATACAGTATAGTGTTGGGTATGATCTTCATGAGCATTAACACAACATTTACCTTATCGACCTTTGTAGGTCAGGACTGTGAGTTAGACTTTCCTCTGGAACTGGGAGGTCAGCAATCTGATTTTGACCCTGCATTGTGGTACTGTAGCTGCATAATGTAGATCATTAATTACAGTAACACCTAACAGTGAAGCACTAACCGGGCATTTGCTGTTCTCCTGTCCTAACTGAGGGTTGTTGACCTCTTCTGTTTTACTCAGAATAGCCTCAGTGGTAGAAGAATTTGAGGTGGTCACTTTAGTAAGGTCAGATCACAGATCAATGGCCAGTGTTACACGAGCACCTGCTTTTTCAACTGTCTATAATCAATTATTAACCCATTGGGTTTCAGCACTGGAAGGTGTGGGAACTTACAGTATGAGTGATTTACCAATGAAATTCATTCACTCACGCATAAGTTATTGTTCTGTGAGAGAGTGCAGTGTGTCTGTGATTGAGTCACGCATAGCAGAAGAAATATTGTACTGCTTCTCAACAGCTGGCTGGGATTCAGGAACTGTGGTGTCACGCTCACTACACCTAGAGGGTGCTCTATTTTCCTTCTGTTCCTAGTTCCCTGTGATTATTCATGTCTTTCTGGTGTGTCTTGTTGTGTAGCCTATTTATTTCCTGCTTCTGCTCTGCCACTTGCTCAGCATTGATGTTCAGTATCTGCCCTGAGACCCGCCTAGCACCAGGTCACTCCTGTCCTTGGGCTGAGGGCATTGGTTTCTATACAGCTTCTCCTGAACAGCTGAGCCCGGGCTAGCCCCCGTCTCGTCGCTACGCATAGGGTCTTAATCGCTCTCCTGTCTCTCCACGGTTCGTCCTTTCGGACATATGTGACAGTGGTGCTACACACAGTGTGCAGTTCAGTTAGGCTGCAATCACAAGCCTCCTTTGTGAAAACATCTTGGAAACCTTGAAAGTTTAGAAGTTCAGTTTCCAGAGATTAGATTTGTGTAGCTATTTTATCTGCTCTATTTATTCTATTTATCTGCTTTACACAACTGTCTGGTAGTTGTATAGCTGCTGCATCTACCCTGAAGTCTGTGGAAAGATTTTCCTGAGCACCTGTGTGAGCTGCACTCTTATCATTAAGGTGCACTCTGCCTAACCCAGCTTTGAAGAAACCCTTTACCAGTAGGACAGTTGTCATCCACTTGGACTTAGAGTGGTACCTGTTCGCTACCCCCTTTCTTCACCGGGGGACTGGGAAACTTGTGAAGCTGGAGTAGTGACTTAATGGTTAGAGCATTTGGCAGACCCATTCTGTGTGAGTAGAGACCCTGCCACGCCCTCTTCGCTCTGTGCCAGCAATTAGAGGACTTGATCCTTTTGTTCAGGTTAAGGGTGCTGCAGACCATCAGGTTTGATGTTACAACCTGTGTTGACGGATGAGAAAATACTGTTCTCCCTGCTTACTCGGTCCCCTGCTCTATTTGAGGTAGAGAGCGACATCTCCAGTTAATGTGGGGACCACCATGTCACCCTCATTTACTACCTAGCAGGTCTGAGGAACAGTTTTCCCTATGATGTTTCTCTAGGTCATCATGCAGGGAGTTGTCACCTTGGGCTCACATGTGTCTGTAACATGTGGCTTATGGTATCCAACTGGACACTAGGTCTCAATATCAGGTCTGCACCTACTCGGGCTGGGTGAGACAGCTGGGGTGCTACCGGAGGGTAGTGAACTAACTGGTTCTTACTGATATGGCTAGAAACTGAGAAGGTTCCATAGATCCATATTGGTTTGTTAGCAGAAGAGTCTCATTGGAGCATGGTTTCAGGACAGGTGTTCAATGAATTGGTCACTAGCATCTGATTTATTCAGAACTTTCAGTCCCTGCACATCAGGGAGGCAAAAACAAACTATTTCTCCAGAAGTGTCAGCTTGAAGCTAAACAGCATTTACTAAGTCTGGCATCTTTTGCTTGACTACTGCACATTAATTCTTCCCTTTTTCCTGTGTAAAACAACTCTGGCAGACTTGACTTGAGCCCACCACTATAGCTGGTGGCAATCCAGTAAAGGTGGCAGCCTATATAGCCCATTCTGTCCAATAAGCAATGGCTCTGAAAATCTGGAAATATACAGTAGATGGGATGTTTTACAATTTTTTTGCCAAATTTTAAACTTTTACCCTGTGTGTTATTCTGGAAGTGTCTTACATGCTATTAGTAGTTGTTATATTACAAGTTTCCACTCTGAGAAAGTTTCCAAAATTTTGTATGTTTTGTTTAATCTTTGTGAACTGGCTGGATGAGACTAAACATACTGCAGTCCCGGTGTCTAGCAATGCTTTACAGTGCGTAGTATTTTTAATGGTGACATTGACATATAAGTGATTTGCTTAGCTTTTCTGTACCAAACTGCCTAGAGCCAATTTGAAGACAGTTTTCTTTTCACTGAACTTGGGTTGGTCTGTGTCCAAAGTTCCAAGCTGCGATCTACATGCCTCACCCTTCCTGGGGTTCTCCCACCCAATCAGATGGGATGTCAGAGGAGGAGGAAGAAGGTCCTGACTTGTTGACACATGTGTGGGGCATGCACTGCAATGCCGAGGGAGTGGCCCTGACCTCATTCACACTACCAGGAGCCAAGCGAGTGGCATTGGAGTCTCCTTGGTTACTCCTAGGCTTGGACGTCGTGCGGGGCTCTGTCAATATTGACCGCTGCATGGTTAACCCTACTTTGATGGCTTTTACCCACCTCAGGGCTAAATCGGCCAGGGTTGCTTTTATAGCGTGAATATGCTTTTTGCGCCATATTTCTGATAGCGGATGATCTCATTGTCTTTGCATCTGCATGCAGTACAATCGCGTCTCTGACCGATGGGTGAAGGATTTGCAATGAATAAACTATTAAAGTTAACATCCTCATCAGATTCCTGATAAGTCTGCCATGCAAAGTATATCAACCTAAATGTTTCGCAAAATACAAGAGGAGACTTGGTTTTCACCTGTGGTTCTGGGAAGAAATCAGCTTGGAGACTTGATGGAGCCCATCGACACTATATATTGTTAAATGTACATCATTGATAAAGTTTTACAACATATTTTATCAGAGGGGCCTTTTTAGCTGCATCCCTCTGCATTTGGAGAGAGGCACCAGCTACTTGGTCAAGACACACCAAGATTATTAGATAGATTTAATAACTTTAATAACATTTAATTCTAAATGAAGTCTGGTCTCTACACATTAAAACTCATCTGTAATTCGGTAAACAATGTTTTGTGGCATTGCACTGTAACTGCTTGAGAATGTAAGAGGGCTTATTTAAATATACTGTACCTCTCTTGCCCCTTACTTGGATAGCTTTCTGGGATATGAAAGCATTTCCAGGAGAATGCTTACATTAATAATAATGATAATTATTATTTACACTTACTGTATATAGAGCTTTTTCTGGACACTCCACTCAAAGTGCTTAACAAGTAATGGGGACTCCCCTCCACCACCACCAATGTGCAGCATCCACCTGGATGATGCGATGGCAGCCATAGTGCACCAGAACGCTCACCACACATCAGCTATCAGTGGGGAGGAGAGCATAGTAATGAAGCCAATTCATAGATGGGGATTATTAGGAGGCCATGATTGGTAAGGGCCAATGGGAAATTCGGCCAGGACGCCGGGGTTACACCCCTACTCTTTTCGAGAAACACCCTGAGATTTTTAATGACCACAGAGAGTCAGGACCTCAGTTTTACGTCTCATCCGAAGGACGGCGCCTGTTTACAGTATAGTGTCCCCGTCACTATACTGGGGCATTAGGACGCACATGGACCGCAGGGTGAGCGCCCCCTGCTGGCCCCACTAACACCTCTTCCAGCAGCAACCTTAGTTTTTCCCAGGAGGTCTCCAATCCAAGTACTGACCAGGCTCACACCTGCTTAGCTTCAGTGGGTTCCCAGTTGTGAGTTGCAGGGTGATATGGCTGCTGGCATTAGATCGTTTGCATGTAAATGTAAAAAGATACAAAGTCCATGTTTATTTATGAGATTTCTTGGTTAATTGAAAACATGTTAAATCAAAGTCAATGCATAGGTGATGAAAAAGCAAACTGAATGCAAATTAAAATGAGATAAAATATAATGTTCCTTTCCCTAAATGTTTGTACTATAAGTGCGTTATGATATTTGAACCATAATACCATCTAAAATTTATATTTCTCCTTTTGTCTTTCTTCTTGCAGTTCAGAAATGGAAGGTCATTGTGGGTTTTTCTTGTACTCTGAGTCTGATTGTGTTTCTTGTAGTCTTGTTCTTGTTTTGTATGAGGATCTGCAAAACATCAGGTGAGATCTGATGAAAATTCAAATGACATCTGTGGCATTGTTTGCATTATCCAATTTATTTTTTGTACTGAATTTGAACAATGACAGCTGTTGAGATTTGAAGATACTCTACCTGCATCAATTTGTCTTAGTGTTTTTTCTGTGGTCTGTTGATACAGTACTTATATATCTGCTTAAAAAAGACACTAACTGCTATATATTAAACATTATATTAAATGTTTTTGACTTGCTGTTTTCTCTACCTTTTCTGTCTCATTGTATGTTGTTATTTTTCACAGGTCAGAGCACTAAAAATCAAGAAGATATGTTTATTTCAATGAACGACCAAAAATCCAAAAACTCAGGTAAAAAATAATGTTTCGGTCTACTCCATGATCCATTATTCACTCTCTTTGACTTGTCCAATAATGTAGTCTTCTCTACTCCAGGTAATCCCATAATTCAGAATCTTTACAAAATAAAAGACTGTTCTCTTGAAAACATATATGCAGGTAAGTAAAAAATTCAGCACTGTTTCTCAGTTCGTCATGAACATGTTCAGAAAAAACAAGTTAATCTATTCATTTATTATTTCTGTGTGAATCTTCAAACTTTAAGATAATTACAAGACTCATTCGCCCTACAAAAGCATTTGTAGAAATAATTAAATAAAGCTGTAGCATTAGACATATTATGTAATCTAGGATTTTACTTATTAAAATGTGTGCTTAACTTAATATGAAACCATAGATAGTTTTTAAGAAATCAAATTAATCTGACTGCATTTAAGCATTTTTTTTCAGATGTATTACTCTTTCTTTTTCTCTTCCTTTCTAGTACACTTACTATATTTCACGTTTCTTATTTTCATATCCTTTAGGAAACTCTATGGAAGAGACTACCAGTTTAAATTTTCTCAACAGAGATACTAGTGAGTCTATGAGACAACCCCTTCATGTAATATCATGTAATTATTTGTTTCAACCATCTGTGATCTGTCTGCTTTCAAATATGTTTTTAACTATGTCATTGATTCTCAGGCAGCGGGTGTGATTTGCTTATTTGTTGTATTTTATTATGTTTTTGTTTGTATATGATTATTATTGTCCTCATTTAAAATTCAAAAACATATGTGTCTGAATATTAACGAGCTCTTTCTGCAGTCAAAAGATGGGTGTTACTGGTCAATGTTATCAATGACTAATGAGGAGAAAACTGCTGTACATGGTGAAAAATTTGAAAGCTCTTTCCACCCTAACCTAGAAGGATGTTCATTGTAGTATAATTTTCATATACAGTATGAATTTGAATTGCCCAAGGTAAGGGTTTCTGCTAAGCAAACAAATAAAACGTATTTATGCTTGCAGGTCAACTCACAGAAAAAAATATAGGTATACTCTCTTCTTTTAAAGGTAAGTGCCCCTTTTCTCTCAATCAAAAAAATAACAAATTGCTATTTACGTAAACCATATTGATATTGACATGTCATCAGTTCATTTAGTTGACAGTTCCTAGACTATAAATGCTGACAAAAATTTGTATAATAAAAAACAAGAATATTAATACATGTGTGCGAGGTGCACCGGGTTAGAAATAACATGAAAGCATTATATTAGATTTTCATCTTTAACAGTTAAATGTCTGCAGTAGAGCTCTTAACACAATACAAATGTGAGCTATTACAAATATTAAATAGGTTTTAAAATTGAAAGAGAAAACTAAAGAATATATTATTAAAGTTTATTTTTGCAGCTTAGTGTATGTAGTATTTATTGGTGAGAAACAATTGGAGTTTCTCTTATTTACAAGTTCCTCTTCACAAGTCATTTCATGAAAGGCTTGTCAGTGATGCCTTTTATAGAATTCTTCTGAACTGTTCTGAACGTTTGAGTTTCTATCAGCACAGAGAAAACTTTCCCTTTAAAAAGACCCTTTAAATCACTACCTGTCATGAACCTCTCCAGAGGTCTCACCCTTACTTTCTGTCTATAACTAGATCTTAATATTCACTGCTTGTATTCCTTTTACTCAAACTGACTTTCCACTGGTACTAACACCACTTTATACAATCACTAGCCCAGCCAGCTTTAGCTACGGTAAATTAATTCTATTTAGTTGTTAATTTGTTTGGCACAGCAGTCTTTACTGAATCCAAATCACTAAATTTAATCTATTGAGCGTGGCCACTGAGGTTATGGAGTTTAGGACTTAATCCAAACCTAATCCACTTTAAGAACGCTTACATATACCAAAGGGTACAACCTATGGTCTTAGATTTTTCTTACCAGAGTTCTTGTGATAATAGCTCTCACTTTGTGATGCTCACTCAAACCACGATACCAGATACAAGTTCTCTTTCGATGTACAGTGCAGAAAATTTACCATTGATAAAGACAACACTTCTCCACATACAGTAGTAGTGCTGTAGAATTAAAGCATTCAGATAAAGTAAAATAATCTTTCTGTTGTATTTAATTTGGTAAGTATGATGAACTTCCAATAAACAAAATGCATTGGAATTCTGACACAAACTAGGACCTCATAAACTTGGTCAATTATGACACCCTCAGTAATGAACTGTCCATATCCATACCTTTTTTTCTACCATTCCAAGAAGGGTATTGAGTAAGGAAGAAAACTACATGACCTCACAACCAATAACTGCTTGTGATGACTTGTCTTAAAAGATACTGCACAGCAACTGGGATTTGCTTTCTCATTCTCTTAACGTCTGATATCTCACAGCAAAAAGAATCCTATAATTGTTACTGTTGTTGTCAGATTGGCAACTCAAACAGCTTAGCCTCAAGTGATTGCCAGACTGAGAAAGACTGGCATAAACCAGAACTCTGCCAAAGAGTTTGTCTGCAACAAGAGAAGTTTGGACGAGCTTCGAATTGTAATTTTGCCTGATCAACAAAATGATAAAATTGGATGTTTGTCAACACCACTGAGTAGCTACTGGCTATTCATCATAACAGCAACAACCATGAGTACCAGACTAACTCATTCCTTACTTGTGAATAGACCTCAGAGACTCTTTGCATTCCAGGAAAGCTGACTGCAGGAAATAGCAAAGTAGGAAATACTTTCTTTTGTATGTGCCACTGGACTTCATTGCCACAGAGCCAACAAAGATTGGACTGTTGTGACTTGATCCGGTATTCCACTCTCTCTAGGACATTCAAATACAGTATATCTTACAAAAAAATGCCCAGCTATTTATAGGAGACTAGGAGACTGCTTCAGAGAACATGTTAGGGCTGTGAAGATTAAAGATTATTCCAAGCCCATAGTTTCTCATTTCACCTCAGACAGCCATGATCACACTGATCTGTCTCTGTTCTCAAAGAAGGGTTTCTCAACTCCCACAGCAGAAAGACAACAGAAATTAAACTCATCCTGAAACTACTGTAGGTTCACACCTTCCCCCTTCTCTCAATGATAGACTTATTTTCCTGTAATCGTCTTTATTCTCATGCAGGTTTTGACTTCACAACTTTCTCCACCCCTCTCCACTTTGCAATTTCTGACTGGTCTCTCTTCCTTACCCCTCTCCATCCTCCTACACTTTTCCAGCTTTTGTTCTCCTGTGCCATTTTAATCTTTGCCGTCTACCCTGTCTTTCTCACACCTGAAGGAGGCTCCACGGCCGAAATGTTATGTTTCCTTTCTTTTCTTTTCAGCATGAAATAAACCCTTTACCAGTTGCTTTGAAGCCTGTGCATGCTGACACAGCTACCTACTTGAACAATAACAAACAGTTTGACTACTAATCTAGTTAGAGTCAATGTATAGTCAATTAAACCTCTTGCTATTATATCTTGTAATCCCTGAATAATGGATCAGCAATTTTTATGTATCATGGCATATTGCATCATATATAGTCACTTTTCTCTTGATTAATTTTGCACATTTAATTATTCAATTAAAGAAAATTCTGATCTGTTTCCTTTGAATTTTATGTCACCATTTATGATGATTTATTCATACTTCCCATGAAGTACTCACAGAATTTATTGTTCTAATTTCTAATTGTTTTCTTTCATTATGACAGCAGTCTTTTAATGCATTGTTCCAATTTAATAGAAAATCCTTCTACATTGTCCTGATGAAGAAAATGATGTGTTGACAGAGTTGCATTTTCAAGCACTATTTTTCTTAACTTACATTTATATTTTTAAGCTACCTGCATGTAACTGCCTGCACTTGTACTGTATATTGTGGGTGTGTTTTACATCTCAGTTTGAAACAATGGGCGCTATTTTTAGTTTTTGGTCTTTCAGTGCTGGTCAGAACAGACCAGTACTATAAACTGCTGATTATCACAGCTAGTCTGTGTAATTAAAATTGTTCAGATTTTGTTCTTGTGTTTTAGATTGAATTTATACTTAGTGTCCAAGCATTAAGGAGTGTTTTGTATATTTCACATTTTGTATATCCCAGACTCTGCTCAACCCTTCATGCCCATGGGGTATTATATTTTCTTACCCAGTGGCTGATATAATAATTTCAACAGTCATTATAAGAGGTCTGATGACTTCTCTATATTATTTTTATATGCTAAAATCATATCTGCACTCAATTAACATTTTTATTAAAAATCAACAATACATTCATTGCAGTTTAACAATATTTTTTCATCTCTTTCTGGCCTAAACCACATTGGTTTTACTCAAAGCAGTCCTTCAGAATTAGCAACAATTTGAACCTACAGTAAGTAAAAAAAGTACAAAAATCATCTTTTACACTGCAATAGACTAGATACAGTCAGTATACATTCATAAACCTGATAGCAGATTGAAAATTTAATATATGGAGATACAACAAAATGCCCTTTCATTCAGACTGCATGTTCCTCAGAGCAGCACAATATTTACACGAAATGTGGGTTTAATTCTCATCAAAGCATGCATCTGGTTGGGCCCTATGTATAGCAGCTTCCAGTATATCACTTCCTTATCTGTACTAACCAGAAACCACCTAAAACTCTCTTGTCCATTGATACACTCAGAATGCATTGTGAACCTCCCAAGACAAGTTTTGTTTGTGTTCTGTAACACAATAGTTTTAGAAAGATGTACTCTCTGATAAGACTGGTTTGACAATGGCTCTAAGCCCCAGATGCCACTGTACTGTAACTGCTCCATCTCAGTGATGACAGTGAAGCTAGTTGCATTGATTTTCTGAAATCTGTTTTATGAAAAACACAGTTACATTATAGTATATATACAGTATATTGCTACCACATGAACTGTGAAACTTTTCTTTTTCTGCAGAGCTCCCTTTTTAATGTTTATTTTTCATGCTTAACCTTTAATCTGTTAATTAAAATTCCTAGTCTTTCTGTATGATTTTATAATATATATAAATTAAAAATTCAATTAAAAATAGTTTTTCAAATAGTATCACTTTTTTGTACTTGCAGAGCAACCAGTAAAAGATGAAATGGGTGGACTCTCTTCATTCATAGGTAATAATTTACATTTTCTTTCTTTGTAAAACTGAACAAAATATAGAGCCCCCAATATACTTGAAAAAAATAAAGTCTCAGGATCAATTTGTTTACAGGTAAACAAATTCAAATCTCTATCTACTAATTCAGGTAAACCATTACTAATATTTACTAATATGTTTGCTGAGTTTACTAATTCATGTACACAGCTCAGTAAGTTGTACATGGATTATGTAACATGCACATTTCAATCATCTAATAATTGACTGATCATGAAAAGTATGGACTCATATTAGTGCAGTTAAGTTTAAATTGATTTAGTAAACAATATTGTCTTAATAAAAATGCAAACTATTGTCTTGAGTATTGGCAGGGTGTGTCAAGTGCTTTCACAAAAGATGAAAAGGCAGGGACCTATATTTGCACAGGAAATATGTGTGGGGTTAAAAATCTCAACATGGAACAGGAAAATGTTACAGCAATATATTTTTTTTAAAGGCATATTTTTAACGTCCACTGCAGGATACAATGTATAAAGAACGTGTGAGTTGATGTTGAATATAAACAACTACTTTAAATGTTTCTTAGAACATTTTGAAAATACCACAGTATATGACATTCAGTATATAGATCCAAACCTACAACAGTTGGCTTATCTTTCATACATGAAAGAACTAAATCAATTTGAATTCTGCAGTCCTGCAAAAACTGTTGAGAGAGTTAAATTTGAAAGAATAAGCATACATGTTGATTCATATATGAAACCTAAATAATATTTACTGTAGATATTGTACATACTGTAGATACATACTGTTAGAAATACTGTATGTGACACAGTATGTGATGTGAGAAGTGATACAGGAAAAATATTAAATATATTATTTTCACTCTGCCAATAATACCACATATGGATGAATCATAAATAATTTAAATTAAAAAAAAATATTGTCTTAGAAAATAACTTTTCAGAAGTTTTTCCAAAGTCTAAAATGAAAAAAAAAAGAATGTAATGATCTATAGAACCTAGGCACTGTTACAGTATGCGTGAAGCAGGGTGAATGCTGGGCTTCTGGAGCCCTCTTCAGGTGTGACATTGTCATTGTTATCTAACAATGTTATCTGACAATTTTGATAACAAAACTACACATTGACATTCTTTTGATGTTGCTTTTAATGACATTGATTTTCTTAATGTTGTCATGGCAACGTTAGGTTAGATATCAGCTCAGTAATATTTTGTCATATTTTCTCTTAATGCAAAATAGATTTCAAGGCTTGGAAAAGGATAACTCAGTACTGTTTTCAGCTCAGCAGTATGTTCTCTTAATGCTAACTACATTTCAAGGCTTAGAAAAGGATAACTTGGGAGTGAAAGACTGGCATATCTAAAACTGCAGTTCCACATGTATTAGGTAGTTAATGCCACATCCACACCGTCATATTGCTGGTCTAAAAAATAAGCCATCTTAGTGCGCTATCCTATGATAGGATCAATGTCTTCCACTTCTACAGAAAAGTGTTATGACATATTCCCAATGCAGAGTACAGCAATAAAAAATGGAGGAAACACTAGTACTTGGTTACAAACAGTATAAGAGGGCAAAAATACTCCCTATTCATGGGTTTCATTTTGGGCGATCCATCCTACAGTATAATGTTCAATAGTCCTACCTTTATTTAGGAGTTAGTTGTACTGTACGTTAACATGGATTATTACAAGTTCATAAATATGATAAATAATAACTGGTAGACAATATAAGGCTCTGGCTGTCCTGTGACCAAGTATCGGATAAAGCTGTTAGAAAATAGACAGATGGATAGATAAATAACGTAGACAATACATTATATATTATTGTGCTGGGCTCAGAGATATACCACCATGTGATGTTGTCACATATCAGAAATAATACTATGTTGACTGTTGCCTCATTTTTGTTTTATTTGTTAACCGTACTATTTTTGGAGACATGGTTTAACTGAATCGCATTTTACTGTAGTTGTTGTCACTTTCTGGTCAGCAGGTAATAGAGAATAAAATGACAGCCTCCTCATTGTGGGATATTCGCAGTTCAATTATTTTTAATATAGTACTCAGTGCTGTACTTCAGTTCACATGCGTTGTTTAAGACTCTGAGTTGTAGTGTGAGACATTTTAAATAATACTGTATACGCTTAATTATATTAATATCGAGATACACAGTATATATAGCATGTATGAGTTTTTGAATGCATTGCTACTATTGCCTTTGTATCTATACTTAAATCTCTGAAAAATCTTTTACTATCATCATGTTTTTATTCCTTTCTCTTCTCTGGACAAATCCCTTGCCTAAAAGATTACTCCCGTTGAGTCCTACTTTAACTGCATCTATTTTTACTGCAGAAGGGGTTTGCATACACTGAGAGGCTGAGAATTATTGATTAACTGCTTTACTAGGACAGGAAACAGGTCATATGTGTTCCACAGTGGTACAGGTACAGTACACACATTTGCATTTCATATACAGTACTTCACAACACATTGCTACAAATGCCCGTGTACAAGCATTTTCCCTTTCTTGTTGAATTATGGAGATATTATAGCATATACAATTACTATACAATGGCCTAATACAGTATGTTCCTAACTCACAATAAGGATAGTCAGTTTTTCTGCTAGGTTTATGCTATGTAATACACATTTTTCTTTTCTTTTACACTTCCACACATTAACCTAAATTTCTCAGCTTCTTAGAATATATTTTAACTTCTTAGAATAAATTAGAATACATTTACTCTGCAACAGTTGTGAACTTAATAAACATTGTACAGTATATACAGCAAACACTGTTCGTGTTAGTAGAATCCACTAAAGTAGAACATTGAAATATACATTATACATTAGTATTCAGGCTTACTGAAGAAAATATGTATTTGCCAATTTTTTTTATTGTAATCCTAATACTAGTCACAATTTAATTTCTGAATCTTTATTTTCTTTAATTTTTCCTCTCTTTTGATTTAACAGGGCGAAAGACAAGCAATGAAAGTCAGAGTTTCATACAGTGAAATGTGCATGGAGAAGAAAAAAAGGTTTTGTTTTAATTCAGAGATAGTATTTTTGTTTTTTTTGTATATTTGTATTAACTCTACATAGAACTCAGACAATTATAAGGACATTGACTAAATTGAGAAACGATACAGCATCTAAACAGTGCCATGAATATACTGTATATCATTAATGTGAGTACACGCTTAATTTAATTAAATTAATTAGCAATGGTGTGAGGTGTGGGACTAAAATTATCATAAGTGGCTACTAGTCTTCAACTGATTATCTCCTGTGCTTTTTAGCTTTTAAATATTATTTTTAATGTATATCATTCATATCTTGTATTTTCTGTTTAGTCTGTTCACATCTCACATCTATTGTCCTATATAGAACTTCAGGGTATTATTGTATAGAATTTATTTAAGGGAACACCTTGGAGTGTTCCCTTAAATCATAAATTAATCATAAATTAATACCTATACTGTATAACAAGAATATAAGTTTAGACTGTGTTTAAAAATGTTTTAAAAATAAAAAAAATAAAATACTAATTCTTAGTTTCAATTTTATTTTTTGGTTTCATAATTCACTGTTGATTCTGAAGGTTAAATCTGTCAGTGCCACTAAAAGATTAAGATTAAAAAAAGATTGACCTTAACCTGTTTTTGTTTATGCTTTGACATGCTTTTTGCATGCATGACCTGTTAATGGTCTTCAATAAAGCATGTTCTAGATCTCCTTCCGTGGAACTCATTTGTTTTTACTCAGTTAACCTGTGTAAGTAGATATTATTTTGCACTCTAAGCTGCCTTTTTCTGTCATTACAAAACTGTGAGCACTTGACAGAGACTTGTATTTTCAATAGTTTCATTTTGAAAGTGACTCTCAAAAGGGTGTTGAGTACCCTCTACTGGCATCAGATGGAACTGTGCATCTTTTCTGGCAAAACATAATATCATAATCATAATAGAACAAAATCATAATAGAATATAAGCAGATATAATATCCAAAAACTGTTAATTACTCAAGGATAATGTGCATCGAAACTGTTTTGTAGTTCTTCTTTTTGTTTTAACTTGTAATTTTGACATAAATTCACAGATTTGAGTATACTTTAAATAAATACACTTTTTCAAGTATCCCTTTACAGATGAAACTACTGTAAGTCATGCAAGTTTTTCCATTGTGCCATTTGTCTAGTAACAAGGAAGCATAAAATTAGATATACCATAACCAAGAACCGAGAATCCCAACACCGGAAATATACCTCAACATAATACAATGATGCATTTCTGTCTTAAAGAATAGCGGAGTTACTAATAGAAATGTGATTATAGGTCACAACATAATCTTACAGGCTCAAGTGGAGATCAGAAGGAAGATAACAATTCTCTGCACCAAATCCTTGTAAATGTAGAGCTGAAGAAAAATATTATAATTGGCAAGAGAGGGAAAGTGAATATTGCAACATAGGCAAAAAATAATGTGAAGCATTTTTTCTAGCACATCAAACAATAGTAAAAGTGCAAATAAATCGTTTTTGAGTTTTTGAGAGCTGATAAAGATATGGCTATCATACAGGGACAGTTAGAAACAAATAATAATAATAATAATAATAATAATAATAATAATAATAATAATAATAATAATAATAATAATAATAATAAGCAGCAATAGAAAAACAAGGTAATCAAAAGTCTGAGATTAAGTCCTAGATAAAGAGAGCAAAGCATGTTTTAAATCTCTTCCCTTGGAACTAATTTGTTTTTGTACTCAGCTAGCCTCTATTCAGCTATGGAAGTATTATAATAATAAACTTTATTTTATATAGCGCCTTTAAAGGTGGCTTCTCAAAGCGCTTTACAGAATGACAACAACAATAAATAAAAAGAATACACAAGATAAAACACAATTACAATACACAGAGGAGACCTTGGATGGTGGTACTAAGGAAAGCAGAGGGGTAAAGAATGGAACCAGTTAGGTAAAGACTTTTCTAAAGAAGAAGGTTTTGAGTCTGGATTTCTAGGAGTTAACAGAAGGTGACTCTCTGATATCCTTGGGCAGAGAGTTCCAGAGCTTGGGGGCATGACAGGAGAAGGCCCTGTCGCCCATACAATGTAGACGGGCTTGGGGGACAGTTAGGAGACCAACTACAACTGAACAGAACCTATGGGAGTTCAGAGATGTACTGTATGATGGAGCCAGATTATTTAAAGCCTTAAAAGTCAGTAACAAGATCTTGTATTAAATATGTGACTTTATAGGCAACCAATGTAGAGATTTAAGTGTGAGAGTGATATGCTGTCAAGGTCTGGTGTGATTTAAAAAATCTAGCTGCAGAGTTTTAAACCTAGTAAAGAGGTTATGAATTTGACGTTATAAATTCAGGCTATCTGCATCACACACTAATAATGTAGGCTATGTTTATAGATGAAAGATAAATAAATCACTTAAATAAATCACTGATGGTATATATTATTGATATATAAATGTGGCCATTCAAAATGCGTGGTAAAAATCCATACTGCAGGAAATAATCTACAGCCTACCACAGTACATGCTTCGCTGGCCAAAATGACCGACAGGTGGCACTTGTGGTGCATTAGGTGTTAGGGAAATAATTGCTTCAAAAGTTAAAGTTGGCAAACATTCCTCCATTTTTGTTCATCTGGGCAAACCTGTGTCTTCCCATGACCTCCTCAATACCATTGCTATCACATCCAATTTCAGCATAGAAGGTGCTTATAATTACAGTGATGTCCTTTGTCTTTGAGGTCCTTTATATTGCTTTTGTTTTGTAGTCTATAGTAGAATTCATCTTTAGTTTTCAAGTCTCAAGTCTCATGTCTTAAGTGAATGCATATCACTGGTGGATGTTTGGCTTTATATTCCTGGCATTGGCTCTAAGACAAGCCTGGATGATTCTTGGGCCTGCTGCCTCCCAGCTGATAAGTGTTCACTGTGCAACTTTGTCATCTCACCTGACAAGAGCCTCAACTGGCCTGCTTGCAACGGTCTGGTCTCACTCAATCCAAGCACTTCAATGTTGTAGTTGGGCACAGTAGGAGTGTATGTTTTTCAAGGAGATGTAATTGAGTGAAGTGGAATTGAGACAGGGTGCCTCACAACAATCTGCTTATATTTGTCTACAATGAAGGAGGCAATTTAAGAACAAAAAGGCACTTGATGCAGAAAAGTCTAACATGATTTCAAGTATTCAATTTTCTTTGTAAATATTATTGAGCTTAAATACAGAGAACAATTAATTTCTGACAGATGTTAATTTAAAAAGTACACTACATATATTAGTTATATACAAATTATCATGTTTTGATGTACAGTAAATGATGTAAGTAAATGTTGCCTCTAAAATGCACTCCAGGTCTGGAGTTGGGGAAAAAAACAAGATATACTGCAATGTTTGTTTTCAATTTTATGTTCTGATCACACAGACACTTCTTGCTTGGAATGCCTGAACATTTTTAGCAACAGCTATTACTGTACTCCAGTGATTCTGAAAGAGACTACAATTAAAGCAAAGACTTACTTAAACACTTATCTAACTAAATACCCTAGCACAGTGTTTCTTGATCAGAGTATTAGATTTAATGGAGTCAATATTATCAGCTTATAGTAAACATATTGTTGGACTGAGAAACAAAAAAAGTCCTCTTACTAGAGCTGACTCTCCTAACAGGCACCGATAAATGCAAACACTGTTATAGAACTTATATTGTGTCCAGTGAAGGCTATTTCTGATAGGTTGTGATCGATGTACCCTCTGATTCTTTAAAAACTGAGCAAACGGGAGCATTTTGTGTGCACAAACATCACTGCTATTAGTAACTTGAGGGTTTGCTAAATGTATTGAAGTTTTTTGGCATACCCAAAATGAATCTAAACTAGTATAATATATTTTAATATGGTAATCCATCCAGTTTCTTTTTCTTTATCAAATACAGAGTCAAAGGGTAGCCATAGCCTATACCAGCAAACAAAGGATGCAAGGCAGCATACACCCTGGACATGATGCCAGTCAGGCACAGGGAACACACAAGAGGCCAGTTAACCTACCAGTATACTGTATGTTTGGACTTTGGAGGGAAAGCAGCACGATTGGTGAACACACTTGGCCATGCCCCTCGGACCGCACCTACACCATCTACCTCATTATGATTTCTTATTTACTGCACATCTGCAGTCACTGTTCACATGTCTGCATTGTTTACATTCAAGCTGTTTACTTGTTTACTTGTACATTGTCTACTGTTTGTTTGTATATTGTCTTGATGCACTGTCTGCACTTTGTGTTTTACACTTTTTGACCAATCGAGAAACTTTCTGTAAGAATTCCATTGTACCAGTACATGTACTGGTTACATATGGCAATAATGTTCAAGTTCAACAGGAGCACCCATAGGAAACCCGCATTAACACAGGGAGAACGTTAAAGCGTCACACAAGTAGCACCCCAAGAACTGAACCTTGTACCGCAGTGCTGCAAGGCAGCTATTCTAACCACTGCACATGTCACCCCATTACCTAATTATATAATAGAAAATTGTATGATTTAAATATACCATTTTTACTATAAGTAAAACATTAAAGGTTTGATTCCCTTGTTAATGCTGTCCCGGGTTTGGCACCTTTAAGAGGCAGAGCCCTTATTGAGATGGGCATGTAAATCAGTTAATCAGACTCAGCTGAGTTCATGCTTTAAGAACAGAATGACTATTTCCCTCAGCAGAGATTAAGCTAGGCTCTCAGTCCTATGCTAGTCGCAGACAAGTGAAAAAGTATGATCATGTCTCCTGCATACCGAGACCTGGCTTTGAGAGGACCAGGCTGAAGTAATGCTAGAAGTGAGTGTGAGATGTGTCTAAGCTGCGAGTGTCTACCTTCTGAAAAAGAGAGAGAAGGCTGACTAGTGAAGCTGTAGTTTTAACCCTTTACGGGGAGAGTACTTGAGTGACAGTCCCAGAGGGGATTGTGCAGAAAAATATGTACGTTATTGAAACCAGGAAGCAGCTGGGAAGAGTGGCAGTCACAGAGGGAAATGTGTAATTGTAATTCAGAGAGAAGCTGAAAAGTTCAAGAGAGTTGGAGAGATTTAAAGAGAAGGCAGCTTGTTTTAGTGTGAGAATAGGGCTGTCCAGTAAGTCCACTGTGTGAGAGTTGATGTGAGTTAGTTTGTGTTAAGTTGTAAGAGAGGGAAGTGAGGCAGAGGGAGCTGGCCATACTGTATGTGGTACTGGGGGACAGAGCAGGGTAACCACTGACCTCTCCCCAAAATGGACCAACTAGAAGGCATGTGACAGGTGAAGCTCAACAAGTCTGGGAATCCACAGAGAAGGGCTTGGTGATGCCCAGAACCTAAAATGATCTTGGAGAAGATCACAAAGGACAGTGGAATGAGTTGGAGACTCTGGGCCTGAGACTCTGCAAGCCCAGGGCCCAGACGTCTCTGACTATGTGCGCCATATGTCCTAGTACCCAGAAAAGGGGGCTATGTTCTTTACCATTCTTGAAGGATGTGCAAAAGTAGAAATAAAAGTGCAAAAAAGTTCCCCGGGAGGCTATAGGGCTTGTGTTGGCCCTATAGTGGTGGCATCACAATGTTGCCATGCCCTGCACTCTGCCTTGCAAACGCCGTTACATTCCCAAACCCACTGTTTCACTATCTCATTCCTAACTGAACCCATCGCATTCTCACAGGCACCAGATTCCACAAATTCTCACTTCCGGACCAATTATCCAACCACGTCCCTCTCCCTTCAGTATTTAAAGTTCCTTCACGCACCAACACATGCTCACTATTGAGAAGCCTCCCTTGGTATTCTCTTGTGCCACGATCTATGGATTTTGTTTTTCAGATTGTCTTTCTCTGATTTTCCTGGTTAGGGACTCATGGCTTCTCTAATCGACCAAGCCCCTGGATTACGTGTTTTGGATATTGTCACTGTGCTACTCTACATTCTGCAGGATTCACGGCTAGGTCTCTTACAATATTACAATGTCTCTTACAATATTCTTTCACATCACATAATGTTTCGAGGAAGGTTAATTCAGTAATGTTGTCTTGGACCCTATGTTTGAAAAATGCAGGTAACTTCTGTTTATCTATTAAAGTTCTCAAAAGATATGGCTCCAAAAAGATTGTTTAGTGGGGATGATAGAGAAGGTGTGGAGAATTACTTTGAACAGGTAAACTAGAAAGGTGGTGTCAGTCAAATATATTAATTTTAATAAAACTAAATAACTAGCTTTTGAATTGTACTGTAATTCTGGCGTTATGAACTCCCTTACACCTGGGATCTGCTTTATTCAAACTGTTTCTTAAAATGATGTTGTTTAGATAAAAGTTGTGAAAATTTTCACAAATCATGATCTTTAAAATGCCTGTGGTCTGAAGGCTCTGTGTCATTTATTCTCAAAGTTATTGACATCTGAAACATCGTGTCTCATAAATAGGTGCTTTAATAAGAAAACAAAGGTTATGAAAACCGGAGAAAACAAATAACCCTGAACAAAATACAAGATGTTTGGAATTATTATTTATCCTTAATAAATTAATACTGTTAATATTGATCAGAAACATTATTACAGTTCCAGTGGTCTTTTTAATACCTCTTTGTTCTTCTTGAATATAATTATAATATATACGGTTTTGTTTTAAGGCTTGTTGTAAAGGCTTGTGTTAAATTGCCCCACTGAGTAAAGTGTTTTGAATTTAATTAAACCAGTTGAACTGGTTTTTACTCCCACTGTTGACAATATTCATGTTTGCTCATTCATGTTTTTATTTCATTATTAATCTCATTAAACATTGAATACTTTGTGATATATAAAAAACAATAAATAATTGTTAATATAGTGTACATAATATTTACTATTTTATTTTTTAAAAGGAGTCTTTCTGTTATAGAAGAAAAACTTGCACTCTTAGCAAGTATTAAACCATGATCCCCCTAGATGGAGCCCTATTGACAAACCCACTGCACCAATGGGCCACTCAGATACACAGCTGAAACAAACAGCTTAAAATATTTTGAAAGTAATCATGAGTGAATGAGTAAGAAAAAATAAAACATGTTTGCAAAGAAAGTGGACTATGGTTATACTACCAGCTATTTAAATACAGTATTGATATATTTAGATTCTTAAATTAATATAATTATTAATTCATTTAATTACATAATTCCATATTAATATTCCCTATTAAGTGGATTCTAAACAGTACACATTTGTTATACAAAATAACGACAGCAAGTATTCATAGAAAAGGTTAAAACATTATAGTTTTTTGCAAAGTATATAAACTTAATATAGTCAGAACAAGCACGCCAAACCTTTTCCAAAATAACCACAGTAAGTGATTAAGTTAAAGACTTTGATGCATAAAATGTTTGGGAAGAAAGTGGAATACTGTTGTGTATGCTTTATTTAAGCTACCACTACCCGCCATATACAGTATGTATAATATATTTATATTCCTAAATTAATGTCATTTATGACGATATGATGTTCAGAGATGTTATGCTCCTATTTTTATGCTCAGCTTCCAACATTTCCCTGCCTGGAAATGGTTGTAAAATTCCATATTAATATTCCATATAAAGCGGTTTTAAACATGCACAGTAGAAAGATTAAATGAAGCACTAACATCTAATGCCCCACAAGCGCCACCTATTGATCATCTTTGGCCTGTGAATCACATGCCGTGGTAAAACACAGACGCTGTAGTGCGTTATAGACTTTTAATGCGCATTCTGAATGGCTACAGTTGTAGCATGACATAAGATTGATAGTCGAATCAACATAACCATTAGAAGAGAAGTAACCACTACCCAACAAAGCACATTCTTGCAGACAATACACACAAAATTAATAAAGGGGCTGTGTGTTTATATGGCATTTTAGTCTATGGCAACAAATTAATTGTGCCATAGACTAGGATCGTGAAACAAAAGTAGCTAGTGAGTTAGCTTTCTGTAAAAAAGCTTTCTGTGTTAGACCCTCAATGTCTGTCATTACCTATGACAGACAAACACTTTTAAACCTGAGGAAAGACTCCTTAGGGTCATCAAACAACTTTTTTCACGTATCGGACCCCAACTGCCGGATTGGACAAAGATGCAACATACTCGCGCGACTACGGACGCGTCCGCACAGACCACCGCTGCCGTCTATTTTGTTAGCTAATGTTCTGTCACTGGACAATAAGATAGATGAGCTACATTGTCGGATCCATGCGGAAAGGGACCTGAGGGAATGCTGTGTATACGCCCTCACTGAAACCTGGCTGAATGCATGCGTCCCGGATACCGTCATTCAGCCAAAGGGGTTCACCGTTTACCGCATGGACAGAAACCACCAAGCAACCGGCAAACACAAAAGTCAACAGCAAATGCACCAATGTGGAGGTAATCTCTAAATCCTGCTCACCGAATCTAGAATACCTGACCATAAAATGTTGACCCTTTTATTTGCCGAGGGAGTTTTCCATCACCATTATTACAGCCGTTTACATTCAACCTCAAGCCTGCGTGGAAGCAGCACACAGCGAACTCCACGACATTATCAACAAGCACTAAAACTCCCACCCTTAAGCCGTCTCAATTGTAGTCAGGGACTTCAACCACTGCAATCTGAGGAAAGTACTGCAAAAATACATTCAGCATGTCACTGTACCGACAAGAAGAGGCAATATTTTGGACCACTGCTACACAACAATAAAAGGAGAATACAAAGCGCTTCCCAAACCGAGTTTCGATAAGTCGGAACACATCGCTCTCCTGTTGCTTCCTGGGTACAAACAGAAGCTGAAGACCTCCCCCGTTGCGAACAGGTCAGTGCGTTGTTGGTCTGAGGAGGCGGAAAGCAAGTTAATAGACTGCTTTGATAGTACAGGCTAGGACGCATTCAGAGCTCCCGACACAGATTTAAATGAGGATATGGACGCAGTCACCATCTATATTAAATACTGCACCGACATTTGTGTACCAGAAATGAAAATTAGGTCATTTCTCAATCAGAAACCGTGGTTCAACAACAACATTCGCAATAAAATAAAAGATAGTTCCACCGCCTTCAAATCGGGGGACAAACAGCTGTACAGGAAATCACAGTATGCATTAGAGGAAGCCATAAATCGCGGTAAACGGAGCTACAGAGTGCGGCTTGAAACGTAGTGCGCTGACAACCGGAGGCTGTGGCAGGGATTACAGTCAATCACAGGCTACAAGGGCTGCAGCCAGGAGATTGACACGAACAACGCTTCCCTGCCTGACGAGCTGAACCATTTCTATGCCCGCTTTGATGCTCTGAACACGGGCACTGCTGAGAAGACCCCAAGTGTGCAGGGAGAGTTTGTTCAGAAACTCTCAGAGCAGGACGTGCAGAAGACTCTGAGCAGGGTGAAAATCCGTAAGGCTGCAGGGCCTGATGGGATACCACCTCGCATCCTGAGGACATGTGCAGCCCAGCTGACCACAGTGTTTACGGGCATCTTTAACTCCTCCCTGTCACAGTCCATTGTCCCCATCTGCTTCATAAAAAACACTATTGTTCCACTCCCCAAAAAGGCAAAAGTGACGTGCCTGAACGATTACCGCCCAGTAGCATTAACATCTGTGGTGATGAAATGCCTGGAGAAGCTGGTGTTGTCACACATCAACTCCTCCACCAAGGAGTCCCTGGACCCCTTGCAGTTCGCCTACCAGAACAACAGATCAGTGGATGATGCTGTCTCTCTGGCTCGTAGAACAAAGAACTCATATGTGAGAATGCTGTTTGTGGACTACAGTTCAGTATTCAATTCCATCATACCCAGTCAACTGGTGACAAAGCTCAGGGGATTAGGTCTGTGCAACTCTGTCTGCAACTGGCTGCTGGACCTTCTAATCAAGAGACCACAGGTGGTGCGGACAGGCAATAAAACATCAACACCACTCACCCTGAGCACTGGAACCCCACAAGGCTGCTGTCTGAGTCCAAGGTTGTACTCCCTGTTCACTCACGACTGCACAGCAAGACAGCAACAACCTCATCATTAAGTTTGCAGATGACACCACTATAATAGGCCTGATCAGTGATGATAACGAGTCCACTTACAGGGATTAAGTCATACAGCTGCTTAGCTGGTGTCATAGCAATAACCTCGACTTGAACGTAAATAAAACGAAAGAGCTAATAGTGGACTTTCAGAGACACAGGCCACACACTCACAGTCCACTCAGTATTGGAACGGAAGTGGAAACAGTCACCAGCTTTAGGTTTTTGGGAAGATCTAACCTGGACTGTGAACGCTGACTCTGTCTTGAAGAAGGCTCAGCAGTGCCTTTATTTCTTGAGGTGCCTCAAGCGATGGGGGATGCCAGTACCTGTGTTGGTGACTTCTACTGCTGCACCATCGAGTGCATCCTCACTAATGGGATCACCGTGTGGTACGACAACACCTCTTCTCGAGAGAGAAAGGCACTGCAAAGAATGGTCAATATGGCCCAGAAGATCATCGGCTGTGGTCTCACCGAGATTAAACAGCTCTATGAGGACCGCTGCCATGGTAGAATTCTGGCCATCACAGGGGACAGTCACCACCCCGGGCATGAGCTCTTCACCCCATTGCCCTCAGTCAAGAGATACAAAAGCATACGGACACTTACTGTACCACCAGATTCCTCAATATCTTCTATCCACAAGCAGTACGATTGGTGAAGTCATTTAGCCATGCCCTTCAGATCACACCTACACCATCTACCTCATTATGATTTCTTATTTACTGCACATCTACAGTCATTGTTTACACGTCTGCATTGTTTACATTCAAACTGTTTACTTGTTTATAATAATAATAATAATTGCTTACACTTATATAGCGCTTTTTCTGGACACTCCACTCAAAGCGCTTTACAGGTAATGGGGACTCCCCTCCACCACCACCTGGATGATGCGACGGCAGCCATAGTGCGCCAGAACGCTCACCACACATCAGCTATCAGTGGGGAGGAGAGCAGAGTAATGTAGCCAATTCATAGAGGGGGATTATTAGGAGGCCATGATTAGTAAGGGCCAATTGGAAATTTGGCCAGGACACCGGGGTTACACCCCTACTCTTTTCGAGAAGCGCCCTGGGATTTTTAATGACCACAGAGAGTCAGGACCTCAGTTTTACGTCTCATCCGAAGGACGGCGCCTGTTTACAGTATAGTGTCCCCGTCACTATACTGGGGCATTAGAACCCACATGGACCGCAGGGTGAGCGCCCCCCGCTGGCCCCACTAACACCTCTTCCAGCAGCAACCTTAGTTTTTCCCAGGAGGTCTCCCATCCAGGTACTGACCAGGCTCACACCTGCTTAGCTTCAGTGGGTTGCCAGTTGTGAGTTGCAGGGTGATATGGCTGCTGGCTGCTGTATTACTTGAACATTGTCTACTGTTTGTATATTGTCTTGATGCACTGTTTGCACTTTGTGTTTTTACACTTGTTTTAACAAACGAGAGACTTTCTGTAAGTAAGAATTCCATTGTACCAGTACGTGTACCGGTTACATATGGCAATAAAGTTGAAGTTCAAGTTCAAGCTTCTCCTTGCACCTTGTCCAAGCCCAGTATCTGCATTTCAATGGGTTTTCATTTTTATATTATAACACTTTTTTGTTCATTAGTTCTGATGTATCACTTGTTGTTAAAGATCCACAAAAATGTCTTGCCTATCCAGTTGTCTGATTAGAAACCCTGAATCATCCCTGGCAGATTCTTACTTGTCCATCAGGGGAATCTGGAGGAGGAGCTTAACTGCTTCCTCACACTAATGTGGTAGCAATCACTGATTTGTCCACAGTTTTATGTTATGTAAGTGGTACATCCACAAAAAAAGCAAGACCAGAAAGCAATGTAGGATTAGAAAAACAAGGAAAAGCTTTGGTGGGGCAGTTAAATACACACAAGTGTCACGCAGAGCTAAGTCTAATGTACACATGCAGCCATTCAAAGTTCGCGGTACAAACCCGTACCGCACGAACCTACGCACGAGCCACCGCGCCGTAACACGGTATGTGATTGGCTGGCCAAAATGACCGACAGGGGCACTCGTAGTGCTTTGGTCAGTAGTGAAAAGATGTAATCATTTAATCTCTTTACTATGCACATTTTAATCTGCTTAGTATTGAACATTTATATGGAATTTTACAACTAAAGGGAAATTTTGGTAGCTGAGCATAAAAAGAATAGGAGCTTAATGCATCTGAAGGTCATAAACGATATTAATTTAGAAACATAAACATATGATGTAAACTGTATATTGCTGGTATTGGTAGTTTAAAGAAAAAATACACACCTGTATTCCATTTCTCCCTAAACATTTTAAGCATCAAAGTCTAACGTGGTTATTTCAGAAATGTTTTTATGTGCTCCTTCTGACCATGTTACTGTACATTTATATACAGTACTTTGTGAGAAAAGTGATAGTTTTAAGCTTTTCTGTGAATACACTGGATATTGGAGTAAACAAAAGCATACTTTTAGAATTTGATTAATAGGGAATATAATATGGAACCGCGTATCTAAAGAGAAAAGGGTCTTGCAAGTTTCAGGCCTGTTTTCATGACCTGTCAAGAGCAGGAAATATAATCCAGAATTTGTAATCAAACCCATACTGTCACAAATGTAGCACCTGTGTGTGGAATAAGAAGCAGCCACAGAAAATGATATGCAATGACAGACTGTTTTCTGTGATAGAATTAGTGTATTATGGCAATATTATTGACAGTGTCAAGTTCTCTTGAATTGATGACTGTTTAACTCTGGTTCAGTTCCCACAGTGAGGGGAGTTTGGCAGACCAGGGCTGTCACTTCGCCAGTCAATGTTAAAAGTTATCCCCTTATATTTGTTGACTTGTCTAAATTTAAGTTCCAGTATTTTTCAAGTTATGTCAAGTATACTCTAAGTTATAAGTTATGTTTTTTGTTGGTTTCTGTTTTATCTCCACACTAAATGGTTGGATTCTTTTGTGTATTTGTCATATTTTCAATGCTTGTGTTTTGCATAGAGTGATGCATACTGTACTTTGGTACCACAAGAACTTGAAAAGATATTAAACATATGGTATTGATGTAGAATATACTGTGTTTGTAATAGTAATATGATTACTAATTTTTGTGTTAGGACACACACTTCTTCATTGTTAGAAAAAGCTATTTTTTTAATGTATTGTCATTTTCTTCAGTTTGTCAACCAGAGGGGTGGGGGAAATATTAAAATATACTAATTTCTTGTTTGTGATTTAGTATAACGTGCTTTCTGAATTTTATTTTTAGAAGTAATAAATATTTTAGCAAAATGAGAAAAAATAGCATACCACGAGAGATAAGCAGAAAGAGCTAAAGATAAATATCAGAGATAAGATGTGTAGAACATCAGTAATAAAACTAGCATTTTTTTAAGAAAGCAGACCTCAGTGACAATAGCGCAAACCACTCAGGAAACTGAAGTTATTTTATTACACTTGGTTGTGTCTGACAGATTTATATAAAAAAATGAAGCAGAGGGGAATACGCAGAACAATGAGTAAGTGTTTTAAACTTTATATTAAAATAATTGTTTTAATATGTTGTACTTAATTTACCAATGTTTTGCTAAATTTACAAAGCTGTATTTTGCTTCAGATAGTGTGAGAGTTACGGTATTTGAATATTTTAAACTGCCATATTTGATTAACCAGAATTTATGTACATACTTTATTTTGGCTAATACCTTATGTAAAACTCATAAATGAATGAATTAAAAAAAACGTTCTAATGTATAGTCAATAGTCATAGTTTTTGTAGTTATCCATGTGTTAATATGGGTGTTTATATTCTGTTTGTCAATAATAAGCTGCTAGGATTGTGGGACAGAAATTTAAAGTTTGTAGTTAAGGTATCCTAATATTAGGAAATGAAAGACCATAGTTTGAAGAGGCCAAACCTTGTCTAGTTGTAAAGGGGGTTAACAATTAATTGTCAGGAGCCAAAATATTCAAACCATTGAAAGCTAGTGCACAGAGAGTTACAGTAGCCGTTAAAATGGTCTAGCCTTTTAGTTTTTAGGTAAATATGAGGTGCTAAGGAAGCATATTAAGAACAGGTTTGGGTACACCAGTAAATCTGCAGATTTAGAACAGCCATTTTTCTGCAGAGCTTTAGAACAGCCATTTTTCTACAATACCTTCAGAAAGTATTTATTCTTCCAACTTGAATTTCTTCACAATTTGTTATGTTGCAAATGCGAACAGAAACACAATTTGATGGGGTTTTCTCAGTGATCTGCATAAATTTACAGAAATTTAAAGTTTGTAGTTAAGGTATCCTAATATTAGGAAATGAAAGACCATAGTTTGAAGAGGCCAAACCTTGTCTAGTTGTAAAGGGAGTTAACAATTAATTGTCAGGAGCCAAAATATTCAAACCATTAAAAGCTAGTGCACAGAGAGTTACAGTACCCGTTAAAATGGTCTAGCCTTTTAGTTTTTAGGTAAATATTAGGTGCTAAGGAAGCATATTAAGAACAGGTTTGGGTACACCAGTAAATCTGCAGATTTAGAACAGCCATTTTTCTGCAGAGCTTTAGAACAGCCATTATTCTACAATACCTTCAGAAAGTATTTATTCTTCCCCCTTGAATTTCTTCACAATTTGTTATGTTGCAGATGCGAACAGAAACACAATTTGATGGGGTTTTCTCAGTGATCTGCATAAATTTACAGAAATTTAAAGTTTGTAGTTAAGGTATCCTAATATTAGGAAATGAAAGACCATAGTTTGAAGAGGCCAAACCCTGTCTAGTTGTAAAGGGGGTTAACAATTAATTGTCAGGAGCCAAAATATTCAAACCATTAAAAGCTAGTGCACAGAGAGTTACAGTAGCCGTTAAAATGGTCTAGCCTTTTAGTTTTTAGGTAAATATGAGGTGCTAAGGAAGCATATTAAGAACAGGTTTGGGTACACCAGTAAATCTGGATTACAATGATCGGATCAGGAAAAGACAAAAGCATGCTTCTGCATAAAACTAGAACAAAAGGTTTTCTTTATCTAGTGTATGGAAATGAAGAATTTTCTAAATATGAATAGTAAAAGTTAAAAAATATCCTGTTTTAAAAGTTAAATATCCTGTTTTCAATACATTATTGAGTTCAGAATATTTTCTATAGAGAAAAACATATGGACATATTTAACAATACAAATAAAGTGTCTTCTTTTAGCTAATGAAGTTGCCAAGAGCCTTAGAACAGCCATTTTTCAACAATACCTTCAGAAAGTATTTATTCTTCCCCCTTGAATTTCTTCACAATTTGTTATGTTGCAAATGCGAACAGAAACACAATTTGATGGGGTTTTCTCAGTGATCTGCATAAATTTACAGAAATTTAAAGTTTGTAGTTAAGGTATCCTAATATTAGGAAATGAAAGACCATAGTTTGAAGAGGCCAAACCCTGTCTAGTTGTAAAGGGGGTTAACAATTAATTGTCAGGAGCCAAAATATTCAAACCATTAAAAGCTAGTGCACAGAGAGTTACAGTAGCCGTTACAATGGTCTAGCATAGTGCATAGCTAGTGATCTGCATAAATTATATTATCAAAGTGGAGTGAAAGTTCTGGAAATAGTTTACATGCTTTATAATCTAAAAGAAAAAACTGTAGAGTGTGAATTTACTGGCACAATTTAGACATTGTAACAGCAGTGAATTACATAAGCTTTTAACTGCTATAGGAATCAATCGCTAGAATAAGAAGAATTCTGCATTCTCAAAATACATAATATACTGTTTTACTACATGAGCAAGACACTCCTGTGTTAGATCAGAAAGAATTCACTGAAAGGTGCTACATGTGAAAGTGCTTTAATGTCTTTAGTGTTGAAAGCCAAATGATTCTAAAAACTATAAATACATCCTCTATCATAAGACCATATGAAACAAAAAACTCCAAACTCAAAATTGGTTACAATTGTGCATCTAGTGTGAGTATTGGGTTCAACATTTCTTTTTCCTGAAACTTTTCATTGAGATAAGAATCAACTGAACATGCAATACCCTTGGCACGAGGAAAGATGATCTGTACTCAATATTTCATTTTAATGAGAGCACCCATGATGTTCAAACCAAGTGTTCTACAACCAACAGACAACCACTCTGGAGCTTCAACAAGCTTTCTTTGATTTGTGAAACTTTCATTTAGGTTTTTTTAATATGGAAGAGGAAGAGGACAGAGGAAGGCTCGTCCACAGTCAACATTTTCACTTTTTTTTCACCTTTTAGTACTTAGTAATGGGGGGGGGGGCTTTTTCACAGTTAAAAGCTTTTGTTTGCCAGATAAACCATGTTTTTTGTAGTACACATATTGCATATAAAACAGCGACATATTAAAAAATAAAAAAGTAAAGCTTCACAAATCAAAGAAAGATTGTGGAAGTAAACCAGTTCTGTGTACTTTGTACAACATTTGACTTGAACCTCATGATTGCGCTGGTCCAAATTCTATTGAAGAACATCTTTCTTCCTTACAAAAATATAACTTATGTAGATGCAATACTACAGACCCTTATCTGAAAGAAAACAGAACATAAAGGGTTTGAGTAATCAAAAAACAACTTGAATCCAATACTCACACAAGATGCATGATTGTAACTATTTTGAATTTATAATTAAGCAAATATCTCAGTATGGAGTCCATGCAAAATTGCACATAAACAAAACTTACAAATAGTGATTAAATTACAAATAGTGATTAGAAAAAAAATAAAAAACCCTAGCAGAGATCTGAGAAAACGCTGGACCTTGAGCGCGAGCAGGCGGTACAAGTGCACAATCTTGGTTCAACATATACTGTACAATAATTAATTTACTGCCAGATTCCCACAATAAGCTTTCCTCTTATAGCTGATCACCCCTATTTCAAAGGGCAAGCACATTACCAGACGAGAAAAAAAATGTTCAAACTGATTATTAGGAGTCATCTAGCAGTGTTTCTCAAATATTCAGTTATAAATACTATTGCCATTGTAGAATGCCTTCATCTACAGTAGATTAAATTATCAACACCACTGTTTTGCAAGCGATCATTAAAATAACAATAACATGTTTCGAGCAGTGTATACATCATCAATATATTGTCAAGATTCAATATTAACAGTGTCACTCCAGACACCCCATGAAATTCCTTTGTCTTATGAGAATTTCAGTGAGACAAAGCACATAAAAAAATCAAGGTTTGCTTCAATTTCCATTCATGGAATTCATGACACTGTACAGCCACTCTCGTAGTTAAGAGTGCAGTTTTGGCACGGCTGATCTAGAGTTACTGTACCGAGTTAAAAAGTGTGATCTTTGTGAATCAGGGTTGTCTGATGCTTTTTTAATTGTCATAAATATCTGACAATGTTGCAACTTTGGAATGGCTATTTCAATTATGCAGATTTAGGTTTTGCCACTTCAAGAGATTATTTTAATTCTTTGCTGTAAAAATACGCTTCACTAAATATCCTTTCAGACTTACTGTAGTTCTTTGCATCACAATTTATATCTAAGTGGTTAGCATTAATGTGTTGCAGTGCTAAGGCACTGGGTTCAATTCCTGTGGTGCTGTCTGCGTGGAGTTTGTATGTTCTCCCTTTAGTGGTGTGCATTTTCTCCAGTTGCTTGAGTTTCTTCCAACCCACAATTATACTGGTAGGTTATTTGGCTTCTGGGTAAATTGCCTTTGGTGTGTGTGTATCTGTGTTGGAATCAGTCTGCCCTGTGATGGATTTGTTTCCTGTCCATGGTATACACTGCCTTGGACCCATTTTCTGCTGGGTTAAGCTCTAGCTCCCCTGCAACCCTGAATTGGAAGAAGTAGTTAGAAATGGATGGATGGATTCGCAAGCAGCAGATTATAAGAAGAACAGTTACCATAAAAAACAAAATTGATGCCCCTTGTTTCCTTTATGGTATTATACTTGTTTTAATGAAAATGTTGTGTGAAAAGGATAACCTGCTATGGTGGCACAGTGACACAGTAATTAGCATTACTGTCTCTCATCACTGGGGCCTTGCTTTCAATTCATGCATGTCATGACTGCTTTTGCTGGAGGGCTGCAGATTTCGCTAGTTCTATCATGGCAGCCAGCCGAGCTCATTCCACTTGTGAGGCTGGTTGCCATGGTAACTCCATTAAACAGGAAGCTTGCTTCACCTGTAGATAATCACATCCTCCCCTGTCTCTTGGTGAAAGTCTGACCTAGCAGTGCTCTGTGTTCCATTATAGATTTTCATCATTGCTTTGCTCCCAATCTTTATATGTATTTGCTTTAGACTTTTGCATGCTTTAACTCTGGCTTTGGATTTCTCGTGTTCTGCTTGGCTACAGTATGTAACTGGAATACTTCGTTGGAGATTGGTTTTCAGATATTTTCTTGTGCATCCATCGAGTCTATCCGGCTTTGAACTATGTCTCATTTGCTGACTATGATTCTGGATGTGTTTTGTCTGTTTTCTGCATCCGCCTATTGAGAGAGAGAGAGAGAGAGAGAGAGAGAGAGAGAGAGAGAGAGAGAGAGAGAGAGAGAGAGAGAGAGAGAGAGAGAGAGAGAGAGAGAGAGAGAGAGAGAGAGAGAGAGAGAGAGAGAGAGAGAGATGCGATAACCGTGCAGTGCCAGGCGAATGTGTAACATTAATGTAGGGCTTTTGGGCTCACGTGGATATGCGCCCTACACTCTGCGGTACCGTGGTGCACATACAATACAAACATGTTGTGATATTTAGAAATATAAAAAATGTCAATATAATGCCAATAATATTTGCTTTTTTCGTTTTTCAAACAAGTGCTTATTTGTTAAAAGAAAACTGATGGCGACATCTGAGTTTGAACACTCAACCTCATGGTTATAAGTCAGTCACTTAAGCTATTACACCACCAAGGCATTCATGTAACATATGAATACATATCAATGGAAAGTCTTATAGTACTGTTTGTGCAACAGTACATGAATATAGTTATACCGTTATTAATTTATTCAGATACGCGAATCCATATTATATTCCCTATTAATCCAATTCTAAAAGTATGGTTTTGTTTAATCTGATAACGAGCGTATTCGCAGAAAAGGTTAAAACTATCACTTTTCACAAAGTATATAAACGTACAGTAATATGGTCAGAAGGAGCACGTAAAAACGTTTCCGAAATAACCACATGACTTTGATGTTTAAAATGTTTATGGAGAAATGGAATACTAGTGTGTATTTTTTCTTTAAACTACCAAGACCAGCAGTATACAGTACAGTTTACATAATATGTTTATGTTCCTAAATTAATATCGTTTATGAGCATGTGAAAGGCATGGTGAATCGGAGATTCTCAACACTTACTTTGTATGATTGGAAACGAATACGTGATCGGATCAACTAAAAGCTGTGGTGTTACTTTTTGTCAATGAAAAAAATAAAGTATTTTCGCTTACAAAGACGGTTACAAAGAATGTGGACCAGGGTAATACTTTGAGTTTACAGCTTGTCCAAGGTCATTCATTATTAATACTATTAGTGATATCTTCGTTAAAGACTTTGATGCATAAAATATTTCTGCACAATTAAAATATGTATGATAAAGGTGTTAGGTTGTGTATTTTTGTCCAACTGAGCAATCTTGCTTTCATAAAATATACCAACTTTTTAATGTATAATGATTAACATGCTGTAATACACAGTTTAAATTTAAAAGTCTAAAGAGTATACAACTTAAATTCTTAATTTGAATAAAGATTGTCCCTCAGCAGTGATTGGGATTTGAATCCAGGTGTTTTCTGGTGACAGCTCCACCTGCCGGTTTTACAAGGTGATTCTGTATACTATTAACGCCCACCAACATGTACCGCAGCATACCCCACTTGTTTTGAATGGCTGCATCTGTAAACGAGAAAGGTACATGTGAGATGTTAAAATGGAATGGTACAACATCTTCAAAATCTTGTTTTGTAAGCTAAATGGTTTTCTAATGTTATTAAGGCAGCTTGTATCTCGTGTTGTTGAATAGTCTATAAGCTTTCTGGACATAATTTAGATGTTGATATCATTGATTGGCTCTCCCTTTTATCTGGTACTTTTTAATTTATTGTATGACTTCATATGTCCTAAATATAATAGAATAACTTATTTTGTGTAGTTTATATTCATATCGTTTTTTGTCTTATTTTGTTTAAAAAATCACACAAAATCTTAAATTATACGATGAAGGGAACCAAATAGAATAACTGTATTACTTCACTCTAGAATGAAATGGAGGATAAGGTATTTTCTCATTTTAATTTTAACTCTTTTTCTTTCACGGTAAGATCTACAATCTGTTAATTCACCTAGGCATCAGTGGGGCTTGAGTTCAGGTAGGAACATTTTTAATTATGTTTTTTTAATTTCTCCTTTGATACGTATTTATTATTAAGTTAAGAATTCATTTAATCAGATAAGTTAATTTAAATTCTCATTTATAATGAGGATCTGAAAACTAATTTAAATGGTGGAGCGTTTACTGGAGCAATTTAAATAAAATAGCCCCTAGCTTAATTGTGCAACTTTAACATCCACCATAGGATTTAACCCCCTGACCTATGTAGGAGTTGTGTGAATTTAATGCCGCAGTTGTTTAATTGTAATTGTAAATTATATTAGCTTTTCGGGCATTTCTTGGCTATTAGGGACAAATCTAAAGAATAACAAGTAGTCTGCATAAAAAACACAGTATACTTTTTTAATACATAAATTATATTAATAATTCAAAATAAATACATGAAACAGTCTACCAACAGTAGACAGACAAATACAATTTAATTTAAAATGTAATTAATTTCTTACACTTACAGTATATAGTGCTTTTCTGGTCAATCCACTGAAAGCATTTTACAGACAATGGGGCTCCCCTCCACCACTGCCAATGTGCAGCCCCACCTGGATGATGCAACAGCAATTAAGCTAAAATTCATGCACATAGGTGACTACTCACTAATGGGTAAGAAACTCAGTTTGCTTCCTGAATAGTGGCTACTTCTGGATATTAAAATATCCGGGTGAACAAAATCTATCCCTATTGCAGCAAGCACATGCACAGTGGTACAGTAGCTAGCTGGTCATGAGGTCATGCTGCAGGCTATACTTTTGGCAGAATTCTCTCTTACTCACCCTCAGATTTGGAGGCGTCAACCGTCATTACGGTCACATCACACTCGACTGCAAATTTCTAAATTGCACACCAGAAATCGCAGCTAGCTGAAGCAATGAGCATACAGCAGAGGTGCAACCTTCAGATCCCAAATCCCAAACAGGAGAGGATATAAGATGCTCCATTGGCAGACTCTGATGCCCATGGGCTCAACTTAACACTGAGAATGCAGACACAACTCTTGCTCTCCAAATAATAATAATAATAATAATAATAATAATAATAATAATAAACTGTATTTTATATAGCGTCTTTAAAGGTGGCTTCTCAAAGCGGTTTACAGGATGACAATAACAATAAATGAGAAGACTACAACAATAAATAGGAAGATTTCACAAGATAAGACACAATTACAATTACAACAATAACAATAGAGGAGACCGTGGAAGGTGGTACTAAGAAGAGCAGAGGGGTGAAGAATGGAACCAGTTAAGTAAAGGCTTTTCTGAAGAAGAAGGTTTTGAGTCTGGATTTGAAAATATATATTTGAATATAGGGAACAGGTGGCAAGCACCACTGGCCCTGGCATCCCATACAACAGGTCGCACCTCCTACAAGATACCCAGGAGTACACCGTTCTAAGTCTTCTCCAAGTCCACAAAATAGTAGACAGAGGGGGCAAACTCCCATGCCCTCTCACATGTCTGTGCAAGGATGAAGAGTAATTGGAACAAAACCTCTGGTACTCCTTTTTTACAAAATAAGACCACCACCTTTGTCTGCCAATCAAGATGCAACGTCTGCAACATCCAAGCAAAATTGAAGGGGCACATTAGCCATAGCACTAAAGATCTGTTTAATTACCATGGTGACTTCAGCTATAGAATTGCACCCAGTCCCACCAGAATAATCCAGCACTGCCTCTTTAAAGGATTGTATGTCCACGGGATTCAGGAGGTCCTCAAAGTGTTCCTCCCACCTGATATTGCCATTGCTGCATCTGCAGCCCTCTGGGCCTACCAGTACATCTCAGCCAAATCAAATAATGCATAGAAGGCTTCCTTGATGCTTCAGTAACTGTTGGTGTCCACCAGTGGGTCCTAGGATTCCTGTCATAACAGGCTCCAACCACCTTCTGGCAACAGCTCTTTATATTGCCTTAATAACAAAGGCTTGAACATGTTCTTTTCAGACTCAATGTCCCCAGCCTCCCCCAGGATAGAGAAGAAGCTCTTCCAGAGGTGGGAGTTGAACTTATCCCACACGCACGCATGCACAAGGCCTTTGCAGGACACACTGTTTGGGCATTCTGAGTCTGTCCAGACAACACCCCATCCATCTGCCCCAGCTCAACACCAAATGGAGATCGGTTGATAGCTCTGCCACTCTGTTTAACCATGTGTCTAAAATATATGGCCTTAGATCCAATAATACAACCAAAAAGTTAATGATTGACCTTCGGCCCAAGCTCTGGTACACTTATGTACAACTTTAAACATAGTGGTAATTATGGACAATCCATGACTAGCACAAAAGTCCAATAACAACTCTCCTCTTGGGTAAAGATCCAGAAGGTCTTTCTTCCCAGTCATGCATATCCAGGTTTCCCCTTCGTTCAGTAGGCAGCACTGCTCAAGCACTGTATCCCCTATTTCTATGAAGACCAAATAATCTTAACAGTTGTTAAGTGCATTAGCACAAACAACAGTCAGAGTTTTCCTTGCTGCAAGTTACATTGAGGTGACCCTCTTGTCCACCGTGAAAAACTTCAATTGTACGGCATCTAGCTGGGTACTTGTGAGTAACCCCGCACTTGTCCCTGGACCTTCATGTTGGGGAACTTCTGAGATAGGGAAAGAATACTACCAATCAAGAAGTCTCATTCAACCTCACATACTAGCTCCTCCTCCACAGAGTAGTGATGTTCCATGGCTCAAGACCCAGTGTCCTTTGCCAAAGTCTAGTCTATCCAGATCTGTCCCGCTCATGCCCTTCACCCAGCTGGCATCTCACTCTGCCCCCATCCTTCATCTTGTAGGTGGATAACCCAGACGACAGCCCCACACAACCGTTCTGGGCTGGGGTCGGCATGGTTAAGTGGGTGGCCTAGCTACCAGGGCATGCCAGCAAATAACATCCCCATTACCTGGCTCCGGATCAAACTCAAACAAAGCACCTGCCAAAACAAGGTAGCCAAATTAAAAAAGAACCATTTCCATAAAGCTTAAGAAAAAATATAAATAAAGATCTTCTTTTAGTTCTCAGTACAGAACTACTTCAACCATCAGTGAATATTTGGTAAAACATCTCTTCTGCCAATAAACCATCATGGGAATTTAGTTTACATCATTTTCTGTGTGGCCCTTCACCTTTTTTCAATGTGAAAAGGGTAACCCTTCTAGGAGCACAAAGCTCCCAACAATATACAGTAGCTCTAAGGCTCCCTGGGGCATTCAACCCACTCCACCACGACAAGGTCACAATCCCAGGAAAAGGAGATACTGGCTAATCTATGCAAAATTAACATCATTATAGTCCCTGATAACTATTGTCCCACACACATTTCTTTCACTGATCTGATACCTAGTGACTGATTACTGTATATTCACTTTGTCCAAGGGATGATTTAATGATCTTCAATAAGCAAATCTTGCTTTGATCACAATTCATGTCATACTCATACAGTCTACATTATCCCTTTTGTCAATCAGTATCTGTTTATCATCTGTTTGATCTTGTGATGTTTGTATTTTAATCTTATGCCGTATTGACACTGGAGTCTGGATAAGAAGTGCTATTCCTCACAGATCAATCACAGGCCAATTTTAAATAATTAACAATAAACCAAATGACCCAGAAGATATGAATAAAAACGTTGAATGAAAGCTTACAAAATTACTGAAAAACACAGTAAAAAACAACATATAAATAAAAAATATTTTGTTTTAGTTATTGCAGCACTGTTATGCCAGAAATGTGGTTTCTGCTCTTTAAAGAAAAACCCTTTATGTAGTGCTGACAGCTACACTGTATCAGCTACAATGCAACTAAGTAATTCTTTGAAAGTTATTCAAAAGTTATTTTTATGTGTTATTTTGTTCTTAAATACAAATGTTCACTATACATAATAATATTTATAATCAAAATCTAAAATAAAATTGTTTTCTAATTAGTATTCATATACAATTATTAATAATTTTATATATACAGTTGCAGCCATTCAAAATGCGCGGTAAAAACCCGCGGTACAGTAACCTACCCACAAGCCACCGCGGGGCACCGGAGGGTACCGCAGGGCAAATGATTGGCTGGCCAAAATGACCGACAGGGGCACTCGTGGTGCATTGGTTGGTAGTGCAAAGATTTAATCATTTAATGTCTTTACTGTGCACATTTTAATCCGCTTAGTTTTGAATATTTATATGGATTTTACCACTAAAGGGAAATTTTAGTAGCTGAGCATAAAAAGAAGAGGAGCATAACGCATCTGAAGGTCATAAACAATATTAATTTAGGAACATAAACATTACTGTATGTATGTAAACTGTACTGTGTATGGCTGGTCTTGGTAGTTTAAAGAAAAAATACACACCAGTCTTCCATTTCTCCCTAAACATTTTAAGCATGAAAGTTTTATGAAACGGTACCCAAATATGCGATTGCTGTATAGAATGAATTTTAATTTAAAAAAATTATTTAACACGAACATTAAGCTGTTTACATCTTCCGCCTGAGAACAGTCACCCGTTGCTACCCAACGCAGAATGGTGATTGGCTGACACCATCTGACACCCCTCTGATTGGAGAAAAAAGACGTGCTGGTTTGCTATACATACTGTACCAGGAAGAGGATTTCTTTCTATTCAAAACTTGTATTTTAAAAGTTTAAGAAGTAAAAACCTTACAGCGTACATAGATTTCTAAACTGATCAGGATCGTTATCTTTGTCTTATGCATAATAATGTTCACCGTCCAGCAAATTAATAATAAACTTTATTTTATATAGCTTTTTAAACGAATAAGTAATTAGATTGCTCATAAACCTAATCACTTGCTTTTTCTTTTTATTTAGGCTCAGATTTCAACTATAGATTGTATTATTAATAACCATAATAACAACCAACCGACAAAAACAACCATATAAACATAATACCAACCAAAAACATAGATAACGACCACAATACAAAATCAAATAATCAAACCATTTTACTCTCGCAAAGTCCTCCAATTATCATAATCCCGCCCCTTATGCAAAACCAAACCTTCCTCCCATCCCAGTTTATCCTGTTTATCATAAACAAAATCCACCTCAATTTTCAACATAAAGCATTACACAAAATCAATACCTCAACACTCCATACTCAACAACGATAATTCACAAACAGCCAGAACATGTAACTACACATTCCCAAACAGACCTAATTTCCATAGCCCCGCCCCTTATGCAAAACCAACATCCCTCCCCTGTTCTCTCTCTCCCCTGGCGGTTGTAATTGTTTTTATTTTCAAATAAATTTTAGCAAAGTCATGTATTTTAAAAATCTTAAGATTTTTAGATTTATGTCTTTATTTAGTGGTTTCATTAGTGACAAAGGCTAAACTTTCTTGGAAAAATGTCTTTTATGTAAACCATGTTTGCTATTAATTCATTCAGGGCTAAAATATGTTCATTGTCTTCTAATGAAAGAAGGGTTCCTTTCGCCGTAGTCGGGAGCCTAGCCTTTAACTAGTAAGTACTGTATTTACTGGGTTTTTGAGGGGTGTGTCTTTCGCTGGAAATCTCGCCTCCTACTTTGAAAATACCCGTGAAACCGGTTCAATTCGTCACAGCCAGCACTCCTGCAGAGAGGGGGGTTGTACTTGCAGTGTATACAGTACACGCGTTATGCTCTTCGTTAATGTCTGTGAAGTTTTATTTAATCTCTGAGCCATACTGATTCTTCTGGAAGCCAGTTTCCGCCAGGGAGTAAAAAAAAAAACACACTATGGTATTCTCTCCAATGCAGTGCAGTTAAAAACATACCTCTGATGCTGCTCCTAAATGAATATCGTTTATGACTATCAGAAGCTTTATGCTCCTTTTCTTTTTTCCAGTGGATTGAACAGGGAGAGGCATTTCATGATGTACTTTTCACTGATGAAACAACAGTGGCTCTGGAACAGTTTTCAACCAAGTCGTTTTATAAAAAGGGGAGATATGTACACGTTACTGAAGCTAAAAGTTTAGCCTTTGTCACTAATGTAACCACTAAATAAAGACATATAGAAATCCCTACATTACAGACTGTATATGGCTGGTATTGGTAGTTTAAAGAAAAAATACACACCAGTATTCCACTTTCTCCCTAAACATTTTAAGCATCAGAGTCTTACATGTGGTTATTTCGGAAACATTTGTACATGCTCCTTCTTACCATGTTACTGTTTACTGTTACTGACCATATTAAGTTTAAGTGCCTGTGGGCACTTTTCCTGTCCGTGGGGGGTGGACCGTCTTTCATTAGAAGGTTAGTCTGTTCTACTCTGAGAATGTAGAGGGGGTGGAAAGTGCCCGCGGTCATTTAATTAGTATTAAAATCTTAGTTATCTTTCTAGTTCACAGGTTTGCATGCATAATTTAATTTTGAAAGCCACTGAGACATCAGGTACTACTGTTGTATTTATGAAAAAGAAACAAAACAAAAAACATACTAACAACTGTGCCATCCTACTCCTTAGTTAATACATTTTATTATTCATAAACAGTTAACATTGTTAGCAAAATATTTTGAATTATATTTAACCCTATTTTTTCTTTAGTTTTGTATTTAACTTATTATATGATAGTCAGACTTAATGTATATTAATGTATATTTGAACAATGAAAATATATTTTTACAAGATTTTACATTAAGCACTTAAAATTAATATGGTTAATAATAGTAAACTGTAACATGCTGTAACAAGATCGGTTAAACTGCGAAGAAAATCCTTTCAGAGAAAATGTTTCAGGTGTGAAGAACATAGATCTCCAATGCAATTTCAACCAAACCTGTTCCCACACACCCTGCCCCCACTACCATTAGAATATACACAAACATTTTAGCGTTTCATTCTGAGCAGAAGACCCTCACACCTGAAGAGTGCTGGCTGTGACGAATTAAACCGGTTTTACAGGTTTCAATCACAGACCATGTGACATGGGACTCAGTAAAGTAACACACAGCGCCACTGGATTTGATAATACCTAACCAAAATCCGCAATATGGAAACAGAACCTGTGTAATTGTTGATAGATGATGTACTCGTAACATTTTTTCAAGACGAACTACAACATTTAAAAAATGACTTGTATGTACTTGATATCTCTAATCAATCCACGGGTTCCAGCACAAAACGAAACTAAAACGCATACCGTTTCGCGCTTCTTATTAGTTGCTCAAAAGTAATTTGACCCTATGAAATGCATAATATAAACCTAGAAACATATACGTGAGCAGTACTTAAGCACTGTAGCATCGGTGTTAAGACATACCTCTCAAATACTGTAAATCAAGTTAAAAATATCTCAAGACCGATTCTGATCGTAATGAAACCATGTTTCGTGTATGTTTTCTTTTTCATCTTGAAATAACTCATTTCTAAATATCTTTTTCACTGTTAACATCTTGTAGCAACTTTGCGACAAAATATACACTCTGACAGTTCATCCTGCTACCAACATTAAATAAAACAAATCTTAAGATTTCTATATTTATGTCTTTATTTAGTGGTTTCATTCGAAGCTTACAATGTTTAGGGAGAAATGGAATACTGGTGTGTATTTTTTTCTTTAAAGTACCGAGACCAGCCATATACTGTATGTTTATGTTAAGATTTCCCTTCAGTGGTAAAATTAGATATGAATATTCAATACTTAAACGGGCACAGTTAAGACATTAAATATACATATACATATTGTATACAGTACAGTTTGCATACGGTAATATGTTTATGTTACGCGATTAAAAAATAAATAAATAAAACTGAAAGGTCCAGCACCAGCTGGATTCGAACACACAACCTGCCAGTTGGTAGTCACACACCTAGACCAGTAGGCTACAAGACAGCTTGCATAAACAGGCAGGCAAAACAGCCCTACACAGCCCTCCCGCAGTACACGGATATAATCATACCGTTATTAAATTCTTGAGATACGCGATTCCATATTATATTCCCTTTTAATCAAATTCTAAAAGTATGCTTGTTGACTCCGGTATCACGTTAGTTAAAGACTTCGAAGCTTACAATGTTTAGGGAGAAATGGAATACTGGTGTGTATTTTTTTCTTTTCATGATAGGTGTCGCATTTTAAATCATTCTCGTAGCTAGAAATTATGAAACGCCCTGTTAAAAGCAAGGAAGTTTTTATGCCCCGTTGAAGTAAAACAAAATGCCCGACAAAGTATGGCTTGGACAGATTCCAAGTGCTTGTACAAATGTGCTAAAGAAATTATACTTTGAGTATACAGCTTGTCCAAAGTCATCCATTATTAATACTATTAGTAATATCTTCAGTAAAGGCTTTGATGCATAAATATTTCTGATAAAGGTAGGTTGTGTACTTTTGTCCAACTGAGCAATCTTGCTTTCATAAAATATACCAACATTTTAATGACTGATGATTAACATGCTGTAATACACAGTTCAAAATTAAAGGCTCAAATGCTGTACATGAGAGGTTAAGCTCCCCCTGGCGGTTTTACAAGGCGACGCCGGATAGCTAGTCACGTGACACACGTGATACCGCGTGATACCCCGGTGGGCGTGTCGCGGTATGCCGCGAAATACCTCACCCATTTTGAATGGCTGCATCTGTACATATACATACTGTATACAGTACAGTTTGCATACGGTAATATGTTTATGTTCCTAAATCAATCTCTTTTATGAGCATATGAAAGGCATGGTGAATCACTGTACTTTGCATGATTGGAAACAAAATTGTGATTGCGAAATGCTGTGGTGTTACTTTTACAAAGACGGTCAATGAAAAAAAGAATGTTGACCAGGGCAATACTTTGAGTTTACACTTACAGCTTGTCCAAGGTCATTCATTATTAATACTATTAGTAATATCTTCGTTAAAGACTGATGGCCACAGCTCAAACATGAGAGGTTGAGCTTTATTTATTAATACGAATTAGCAGTTACATGTTCTGGCTGTTTGTGAATTATCGTTGTTGAGTATGGAGTGTTGAGGTATTGATTTTGTGTAATGCTTTATGTTGAAAATTGAGGTGGATTTTGTTTATGATAAACAGGATAAACTGGGATGGGAGGAAGGTTTGGTTTTGCATAAGGGGCGGGATTATGATAATTGGAGGACTTTGCGAGTGTAAAATGGTTTGATTATTTGATTTTGTATTGTGGTTGTTATCTATGTTTTTGGTTGGTATTATGTTTATATGGTTGTTTTTGTTGGTTGGTTGTTATTATGGTTATTAATAATACGATCTATAGTTGAAATCTGAGCCTAAATAAAAAGAAAAAGCAAGTGATTAGGTTTATGAGCAATCTAATTACTTATTAGTTTAAAAAGCTATATAAAATAAAGTTTATTATTATTTTGCTGGACAGAGCGGTGAACATTATTATGCATAAGACAAAGATAACGATCCTGATCAGTTTAGAAATCTGTGTACGCTGTAAGGTTTTTACTTCTTAAACTTTTAAAATACACGTTTTGAATAGAAAGAAATCCTCTTCCTGGTATAGCAAACCAGCACGTCTTTTTTCTCCAATCAGAGGGGTGGCAGATAGTGTCAGCCAATCACCATTCTGCGTTGGGTAGCAACGGGTGACTGTTCTCAGGCGGAAGATGTAAACAGCTTAATGTTCGTGTTAAATAATTTTTTTTTTAATTCAATTAAACGGGCACAGTTAAGACATTAAATATACATATACATACTGTATACAGTACAGTTTGCATACGGTAATATGTTTATGTTACGCGATTAAAAAATAAATAAATAAAAATGAAAAGTCCAGCACCAGCTGGATTCAAACACACAACCTGCCGGTTGGTAGTCACGCACCTAGACCAGTAGGCTACAAGACAGCTCGCATGATTAGGTAGGCGAAACAGCCCTACACAGTTCTGCCGCAGTACACGGATATAATCATACCGTTATTAAATTCTTTAGATACGCGATTCCATATTATATTTCCTTTTAATCAAATTCTAAAAGTATGCTTGTTGACTCCGGTATCACGTTAGTTAAAGACTTCGAAGCTTACAATGTTTAGGGAGAAATGGAATACTGGTGTGTATTTTTTTCTTTAAAGTACCAAGACCAGCTATATACTGTATGTTTACGTTCCAAAATTAATATCGTTTATGGCCTTCACACGCGTTACAGTATGCTCCTATTCTTTTTATGCTCAGCTACTAAGATTTCCCTTCAGTGGTAAAATTCAATATCTACAACGGGCACAGTAAAGACGTTTACAGTAAGTCTTTCTACGACAGACCAACGGACCACAAGTGCCCCTGTCGGTCAACCAATCACGCACCGCGGTATCGCGTGTCATCTTACCTGCGGTACGTGTCTGTACCGCTCACTTTGAATGGCTGCATCTGTATATTTAATGTCTTAACTGTGCCCGTTTAAGTATTGAATATTCATATCTAATTTTACCACTGAAGGGAAATCTTAGTAGCTGAGCATAAAAAGAATAGGAGCATACTGCAACGCGTGTGAAGGCCATAAACAATATTAATTTTGGAACATAAACATACAGTATATGGCTGGTCTCGGTACTTTAAAGAAAACATACACGAAACATGGTTTCATTATGACCAGAATCGGTCTTGAGATATTTTTAACTTGATTTATAGTATTTGAGAGGTATGTCTTAACACCGATACTACAGTGCGTAAATACTGCTCACGTATATGTTTCTAGGTTTATATTATGCATTTCATACGGTCAAATTACTTTTGAGCAACTAATTAGAAGCGCGAAACGGTATGCGATTTAGTTTCGTTTTGTGCTGGGACTCTGCTTTTAACAATGTCCCCGTGGATTGATTAGAGATATCAAGTACATACAAGTCATTTTTTAAATGTTGTAGTTCGTCTTGTAAAAATGTTACGAGTACATCATCTATCAACAATTACACAGGTTCTGTTTCCATATTGCGGATTTTGGTTACGTAATATTATTTTCTAGATTTCACGTTGTGAATATATGATTTGGGCAAACAGAGCCGCAAAGAAGTACATTATGGGTTGTTGTTTTGTTTTTTTTGCAGTTTTATCTAGAACAAGCGATGCTTAAACCTTTGTCTGATTCTTGTGAAACTATCCACACGACAGTTACAGTACCTAGGAGTACGCTGGGCAAACGTTCCGAGGTCAAATTCTTCCAGCACGGGGGTACCTTTAAAGTGGAGATGACGGCACCGAAATTTTTTGGCGAGCCTTCTCTTTAAAGCCCTGGCCAAATATGAAGACAGTACGTACAGTTATGATTCAAACGGAATTAAAAACTACACATCCCAGTTACCATGGTGGTGCTTGTGATCATTGCGTTTAACCAACGAAACAGGGCGAAAAATCAGTCACATGACTTTGGGGCAGAGTTTTGAAAGCTTAACCTATCAGCAACAAAGCGAAATTTACACGATAGGCTACCTCAAACTGTCAGTTACACGACTGTGTATGTCGCTTAAGCCACTCCTATTTGGCATTTTAGTTATGGAGGCGAGAAGACGCCCCCCCCCCTCTCTGGGTGTCTGATTTGCCGCCATCTTTAACCGCTTCGTGTCCGAATGGTAGTAGCTACGTGTACGAAATAAAGTTCATCCCAGCTACAAAACATATATATTTTTGTGGTAAGAGGGAGCAAAACATCAGTATTTACTGCTATTAATTAGTGTACGATTTATAGTTGAAATCTGAGCCTAAATATAAAGTTAAAATCTCGACAAAGCAATGTAGGAAATACAAAGAAAATAAATCCTTTCTGACATCTAAAATCAGTTTCGATCAAGGTCTCTAAAACGAACAAGAAAAAGAGGATTTTCGGAGGGCAATTACGCTGTATTTATATAGGATAAGTGATTTATGAGAAATCTAATTTCTTGTTCGTTTAAAACAGATCGCACCAGAAACAACACTCTCTCTGCCTGTCATAGACGTTCAGGAAAGGCTGAATGAAGTCATGTCAAGTACAATAATTCGGTGATCAATAATAACAGTTGTAGGACAAGAAACAAAAGATAGTGAAAACTTAAGATTTTTAAGGCTAAAACTCAAATTCATTCTACAAATTAAGGCAAATGAAAATTCAGGACGTTAAAGTGCTAGAGGTGTAAAAAATACAAAAATGCACATGAGCAAAAAGTTTTAGAAATGGAGCAAACAGAAAAAAAGCCATGCCTATAGTGCAGAAGAGGGATGCAGGAACACTTGCTTAGATATACAAAAAAATCACAAAAAGGTGTATGTTACAAAAGAACATGCAAACATGTTCATCATGTACATGAACATGTACATCAATTTCCCTTCGCGATCGATAAAGTCTTATCTATAAACATGAAACAGATTGAGGAATCAGAAAATTAGCATGCATAAAAAACAGCAATTCTGTCAATGAGCCCTAAATGAATTAATAGCAACTATGGTTTCATGGAGGGCTTCTCAGATAGTTGGGCATTCAGGTAGATTGCCAGGTGAAAGGATTTGTAAACATACTTTGTTAAAGCAAGTCAGTTTTTTCCGCAACCCATAAAAGACATTTTTCCAAGAAAGTTTAGCCTTTGTCACTAATGAAACCACTAAATAAAGACATAAATATAGAAATCATAAGATTTTTTTATTCAATGTTGGTAGCAGGATGAACTGTGCTAAGTGTATATTTTGTCGCAGAGTTGCTGCAAGATGTTAACAGTGAAAAAAGGTATTTAGAAATGAGTTATTTCAAGTAGAAAATTTTCAGAATAATTGCAAATCTAGCAGGATAGAGAAAGCACAGAAAACAGGCAGTTAGATTGATCAGATTAGTATGAAAAGTTATTTAGCAAAGGGAATGAGAAGAGTGACAAACTAGTATGCTTTAGATCTTTTTATCTGAACCAGGGAAAACTGATCATGTTTCTCTATAACAATAATAAAAAACTTTATTTTATATATCACCTTTAAAAGTGGCATCTCAAAGCAATACAGTAGATATAAAAACAGATAAAAGGACCACAGATTACAAAGTAAATACATATAAGAAAGACAAGCAGTTAGAGGTGCTACCAAAATTAGAAAATGAAGCAGATACAGACACTAAGTCTTCTGAAAAGAAAGGTTCTGAGGTTAGATTTAAATGCACTCAGGGTACGTGACTGATATCACTGGGAATACAAATTGAGAGCTCTGGGGTGCAGCTAGAGAAGACCCTGTCACCCACAGAATGTAGATGTTCTTGAGGACAGCTAGAAGACCAGAGTCAGACGGACAAAGGTGGGGAGTAGACAGATAATAAGCCATATACTGTAGGTACTGAATGAGGATGAGGATTTTGAAGTTGACTCGAAACCTGATAGATAACCAATGCAAGGACTTGAAAACAGGTGTAATGCATCCCTGATAGGATTCTCGCTGTCATATTCTGAACATATTGAAGATTGCTCAGTGTGGATTTAATTTCCCCAGTGAACAGGATGTGCATTTATTAATTCTAGAAAAAAAGCCTTTCTTGATTTCTCTAGTTCTTAGTTTCTCTAGTTCCCTTTAAAATAAACTATTATTCCACAATGCGGAGTATTACATGGCCAGTATTTACACATGATATTTGTGATTTCAAGAAATGAACACAAGCAGCTTTTGGAGATTTAAGTGTTGGCTGAGTTATTGCAGGATAAAAGACTAGAGATGTTGGTAAGAAGAAGATAATTTTAGGATAGCTGAGGAATACACTGATAACAGGAACACTTCCTAATGGGGTTAGGCATACTTTTGATGAAGATGATGAAGTTAACAGACTGTATGTTTACATAGATACTGAAATGAGGATTGTATTTTAGATTTTGTATTTTAGTTTCTAGCGTTGAACTGTGTGTTGGATGCACATGAATTGAAGGAATGGGCAAACATAGCTGATGCGGATCCACAGAGCCAGCATATTAAGATGTTTATAATTAGAGGCAATTTGTTTAAATAACTAGGTATGGATACTGATGTGCAAGAGAGGTGGAAAGGCTGTTTCCTTAAGCCAGCACTATAAAATATTTTATTCTCAGTGAGATGCTGCCATTTCATAGTGGGTTTCTAACACTGTGTATAGTTCCATCCACACAGTGCCTTTACTTCCATCCATTTCTAATCTCTTTATCCAGTACAGAGGATTTGGAGCCTATCCCAGTAAGCAACGGACACAAGGCAGAATACACCCTGGACATAGCGCCAGTCCATCACAGGACAGACAGACACAAACACACACACACCAGGGCCAGTTTTCCCATAAACCAATTAACTTACCAGTATGTTTTGGAGTGCGAGAGGGAGTCATATCACACATATGGAGAAAAACCATGTAACCCAGAGAGAACATGCAAACCCCACACACACAGGATGGCAGGAATTGAACTTAGGACCCCAGTGCTCCAAGATAGCAATGCTAACCACTTTGCCACCATTATAAATGGATGGATATCTTAGTTATCCTTCTAGTTCACAGGTTTGCATGCATAATTTAATTTTGAAAGCCACTGAGACATCAGGTACTACTGTTGTATTTATGAAAAACAAAACAAAACAAAAAGCATACTAACAACTGTGCCATCCTACTCTTTAGTTAATACAATTTATTATTTATAAACATTTAACATTGTTAGCAAAATATTTTGAATTATATTTAACCCTATTTTTTCTTTAGTTTTGTATTTAACTTATTATATGATAGTCAGATTTAATGTTTATTTGAACAATGAAAATATATTTTTACAAGATGCGGGAGAAAGTGCAACAGCTTATTACAGTGGTAAATTGAATATTATTGCTAATAGTTTATGCTAACACCTAACTTTCTTAATTAGATGTATTTAAAACAGTGAACTAAGTGTAACATACCATTCAGAAATATTTGAGAATAGTTTTGTGGTGTTTGTATGGATGAAACGTTTCTAAAATGTATAAATGTGATTGAATCCCATGGAACTATGACTTTATTTTTTAACAAACATTTCTTTGAAAAAATGAAACATTTCCCTTGGTCAGAGATTAAATAAAACCTCACTCGCATCAAACAAATTTATATTTTTTAATATCACAACATGATCGAATTTAAGTCTTTTTAATAACAATGAATAGTCACCTATGCGTTACAAAATATACATTTATATTGATTTGAATCACGTTTTGATTTAAATCGTAAACGCATGTTTAAATATATGTGTTTAAAAGTGATATACTGTATAAAAGCGCTGATTCTTATGGAGTGTGTTCCACGGGGGATTCAAAAAAAATTTTTTTTTAATCGCGTATCTAAGGAAAATTGCAGTATAACTTTGTTCATGCACAAACAGTGGCATGTTACATTATAATTTGGGTGTCTCCTCTTGCCAGAAAGCTCTACCGTAACTGTATTCTAGCCTGTATTACAACAGAACATTGGACAATGCAACGTAAATTGCAAAAATGCACTTGGAATCTGTCCAAGCCCTCCTACAAAAATTATTTAAACTGCGACACTGATCATTCATCTCTAAATAAACTTTATTTTATATAGCGTTTTAAGCGAATAGGTAATTAGATTGCTCATAAACCTAATCGCTTTTTCTACATAAACACAGCGTGCTGGAAGAATTTGACCTCGGAACGTTTGCCCAGCGTAATGTTAAAGCGATTCTATTGAGGGAGTAGCCCAGCTACCACTTAACACTGTACTTCCTACTTTGAATACCTGTGAAACCGATTTAATTCGCCACAGCCAGCACTCCGGCAGAGAGGGGGTTGAGTAGTGGAAGCAGGCGAGATTTCCAGCGAAAGACACCTCCCCCCCCCCCCCCCCCCCTCAAAAACCCAGTAAGCAGTAATGCTTTAAGTTGAAAATCGAGGTAGATTTTGAGGATGATAAAGAGGATAAACTGGGATGGGAGGAGGGTTTGGTTTTGCATAAGGGGCGGGATTATGATAATTGGAGGAATTTGCGAGAGTATAATGGTTTGATATATTTGATTTTGTATTGTGGTCGTTATCTATGTTTTTGGTTGGTATTATGTTTATATGGTTGTTTTTCTTGGTTTGCCAATCACCATTCTGAAGCCCTACCATAATCTCTGGTATGGGGAGACCCCAGAATTCTGTCCCATAGTTTAGACAGATGATAGATACTTTTATTGATCCCGTGAGGGAAATAAAGTAAATCATTTTCATTTTAGGAAATTATTAAACGCTCGGTTAAAAGCAAAGGAGATTGTCTGTTATAGTGGACATAAAAACAAGAGTTCGCTGGCATTATATAATTATACGAATTACACGAATATCATTATATCTTATTAATTTCTTGAGATACGCGATTCTTTTAATACAGTCTTTGCTGTGCTCTAGAGGATCCTTGTGATATTTCGAGCTCTGGTTGAATGATAAGTGTCGCAGTTTAAATCATTTTCATAGTTAGAAATTATGGAACGCTCTGTTAAAAACAAGGGAGTTTTTATGTCCGTTGCAGTTCTTTTGCAACATGAATATAATTATATCGTTATTAATTTCTTGAGATACGTGATTCCATATTATATTCCCTTTTAATCAAATTCTAAAAGTATGCTTGTTGACTCCGGTATCACGTTAGTTAAAGACTTCGATGCTTAAAATGTTTAGGGAGAAATGGAATACTGGTGTGTATGTTTTCTTTAAAGTACCGAGACCAGCCATATACTGTATGTTTAAGTTCCAAAATTAATATAGTTTATGGACTTCACACGCGTTGCAGTATGCTCCTATTCTTTTTATGCTCAGGCACTAAGATTTCCCTTCTGCTTTGTGTAAGGATGGTATCAAAAGCAATCTTAAGTGGTGAGAAAGCTGTGCTCAATGTATTTAAGGGACTTAGTAAAAGGAGATGCTTCATATTGCTTGACTAATTTTAAAAACTAAGTTATAAATGCAGACGCTCCCTCGGTGCGCTGCTCTGGTATGCTGGCTTTTACACAGTGCCTGTCGGCCGTAAGCATTACAATATACATACCCAACACTGCTTGTACCCATCTGTCATGCAAATAAAACACCTTGAATTGAATTGAATTGAGGGGAGAGGGGGGGAATACTAAAGCCAATACTGGCTCAATACCCTCAATGGGCTTTGACGTGCTAATGCGTTGGTTTAACAGTCCGGGTGTGGCAAGCTTCCAATGTCAACTCGACTCGATTGGAAGACAATGAATGTATTTTAGCCCTAAATGAATTAATAGCAAACATGGTTTACATAAAATACATTTTTCCAAGAAAGTTTATAATAATACGATCTATAGTTGAAATCTGAGCCTAAATATAAAGGAAAAGCATTTTCAGAGAGCAATCACGCTGTGTTTATGTAGAAAAAGCGATTAGGTTTATGAGCAATCTAATTACCTATTCGCTTAAAACGCTATATAAAATAAAGTTTATTTAGAGATGAATGATCAGTGTCGCAGTTTAAATAATTTTTGTAGGAGGGCTTGGACAGATTCCAAGTGCATTTTTGCAATTTACGTTACATTGTCCAATGTTCTGTTGTAATACAGGCTAGAATACAGTTACAGTAGTCTAAGCTTTATCAGCCTATTTAAAATAATTTTTTTGAATCCCCGGCGGAACACATTCCATAAGAATCAGCGCTTTTATACAGTATATCGCCTTTAAACACATATATTTAAACACGCATTTACGATTTAAATCAAAACGCGATTCAAATCAATCTAAATGTTTATTTTGTAACGCATAGGTGACTATTCATTGTTATTAAAAAGACTTAAATTCGATCATGTTGTGATATTTAGAAATATAAATTTGTTTGGTGCGAGTGAGGTTTTATTTAATCTCTGACCAAGGGAAACGTTTCATTTTTTCAAAGAAATGTTTGTTAAAAAATAAAGTCATAGTTCCATGGGATTCAATCACAGACCATGTGACATGGGAGTCAGGAAACTAACACAGAGCGCCACCGGATTTAATAACGCAATAAAAGCGCTATAAAATAATGTGACTAGGCACAGAAAAAGTTTACAGCACAGTACAATAATAAATGCTGACCATGACTTTAGAAGCATAAATTACCTTACACTCAATTTAAACACAAGCTGTCTTTCTGTATGAACCTCTAAGCTGGTTCATACAGAAAATGTAGAAATGCATTAGCCTGATTATGATTAAAAAACACATAATTAAACACGCGTTTGAGATTTAAATCAGAACACGATTTAAATCAATATAAATGTTTATATTGTAACGCATACTGTCCAGCCTCCATTTCTCTATAAAAATTTACTCTGTTGCACACACACACACAATAGAAGCAGGAACCGCTGTCAGAAGGGAAGAAGGTGACTATTCATTGTTATCAAAAATGACTTAGAATCGATCATGTTGCGATATTTTGAAATATAAAAGTCAATTGATTGTCCATAATATCGCTATTCTATTTTTTCGAAGAAATGTTTGTTAAAAGAAAAGTCCAGCACCAGCTGGATTCAAACACACAACCTGTGCATTGTTAGTCACACACGTAGACCAGTAGGCTACATGACAACTCGCATGAACAGGGAGGCGAAACAGCCCTACACAGCCCTGTCGCAGTACACTAATATAATCATACCGTTATTAAATTCTTTAGATACGCGATTCCATATTATATTCCCTATTAATCAAATTCTAAAAGTATGCTTGTTGACTCCGGTATCACGTTAGTTAAAGACTTCGAAGCTTAAAATGTTTAGGGAGAAATGGAATACTGGTATGTATTTTTTTCTTTAAAGTACCAAGACCAGCTATATACTGTATGTTTATGTTCCAAAATTAATATCGTTTATGGCCTTCACACGCGTTACAGTATGCTCCTATTCTTTTTATGCTCAGCTACTAAGATTTCCCTTCAGTGGTAAAATTCAATATCTACAACGGGCACAGTAAAGACGTTTACAGTAAGTCTTTCTACGACAGACCAACGGACCACGAGTGCCCCTGTCGGTCAACCAATCATGTACCGCGTCATCTTGCGTCATGATACGCGACACCGCAGCCAATTACCTGCGGTACGTGTCTGTACCGCGCACTTTGAATGGCTGCATCTGTAGCAAAATAAAGTAAATATGTAAATATTGTAATTTGAATATTTTAATATTAATTACCAATTAGTAATAGTGTGCTTCTCTTGGTAACCAGAAAACCACATCCAGTTCCATCACTTAAATTCATTAACTTTATTAGAAATTCCATTTATCCATCCAGTTTCTTACCAATTTATCAAATTTATCAATTGTATTAGCTGACATCTTATTTGGAATGTACATTTTAATAATGGCTACCCCTCTTTTCTAGCCATACTGTAGATATGTGTTCAAGTCATGGATTTACTGGTTTTGCTGGTGTTTTTTCTATAATCTTTACAAAATATTTCCAATAAGCACATTTGTTTTATATTGTATTGCGCATCTTTCCTGTTAAAATAATTTTAGATTGCAGTATTTTACAGTATACATATTCGTCTTTTATGTTTCAGCAAACATAAAAACATTTTCTGACCCTGGTTGCCCCCCAATGGATAGATTCTGTACAGTGCCTTCAGAAATGTACCGGTCCTTGGGTTTTTTTACAATTTCTGTTGCAAATTCAAATGGATACATTTCAGTGGAATGTTTTTGTCACTGATCTAACTGATCCATACAAATTATATGTAAAAGTGGAACAGAAGTTCAGAAATTGTATTTTTTGGTACTTTAGAGAAAACAATGAAATGTCTTGATTTAATACCTATTCATGACCTTTACTATGAAACTCCATAATGAGCACAGGTACATCAAAGTTGCTCATTAGATCACTCTAAAACTTGAATGTAGTTCACTTGTGGTCAGTTAAACTTTGTTGATGTGATTTAAGAAGGTCCTTTAGTTGACAGCACATGTCAGAGCAGAACCTCTACTATGAAGACCAAAGGGGCTATATAGTTTGTACCACTCACATCTTGGGAGTGGTATAAAAATATCTCAGGTGTTGAAAGTGCCCAGGAGCACAGTCAGGACCATCATTAGGAAATGGAAAGAATACAGACACACCTACACACTTCCTGAGGCAGGACATCCTCTCAGATTGAGCAACCAGGCAAATACGACCTTGGTCAGATAAGTGACCAAGAACCCAATGACCACCTGATAGAACTGAAGAGTTCTATGGCTGAGATCTGAAAACCTAAGGACAACATTCTCTTCAGCACTACACAGTTGAAGAGTGGCTAGATGGAAGCTAATAGCATGAGTTTTCAAGAAGACATGTGGCGGACCCACAGACAATGTGGCAAAAGATTTGTAGCTCTGGTGAAACACAAACCAAGCAAAGAATGGAGCCAAATAAAGACAATTCATTAAGGTGAACCTGCTTTATCCAGCAAAAGACCTCAAACTGGGGCAAGGATTTATTTTCCAATAAGACAATGAGCCCCACGCATATTGCTAAATTGAACATGGAGTGGCTTCAGAAGAAGGGGCATATTGCTTAATGGCCCAGCCAAAGCCCAGATGTTAGTGCCATTGAAAGTCTGTGGAAGGACGTGCAGTTTTCAGTTCAATAACACAGCCCATTCAATATGACAGAGCTCTACAAGAAAGAATCCCTAAAATCCCCTACTACAGACATACCCAAAAAGAGTTTAAGTGATAATTTGCTGGTGTTTTACTATTTTCTTTTCTGTAAAGAGTTCTGCTACAATGTGTTGACAAGGAGTAAATACTTCAGTAAACGTGCTATTTTCTTTTTTAATACATCTGTTAGGTAATTGTTTTGTGTGATATATTGTGTAAACATAGTAAAAAAATCATTTAAATGCATTATGCATTTGCAGAATTTGAAAGGGGTGGCGAGTAATTTCTGAACAAACTGAATATACAGTAGATCGTGGCATCCTAAAATGTGGGTTTTACAGTAGGGAGACTCTACTGGCTTGGAATATTTCTGGAGCAAAAACACAGGAAACAGCCCTGTTCAAAACTGACAGCAGCAGGACTGATAGTTATGCCATCACTGCTGTTGTTCAATCCCATTGTGGATAGTACTGCCATCAAGAAATAAAGGAATCTGGTGATTCATTCTCAATTCAGTGATTATCTCTATGTAATATATTGAATCACATATTTTATAATTAAGCTTTCATTTTTTAGTCCCCATAAAGGAGGATAATAAAAATTAGTAACAAATTACAAATTATTTCATGTAAGTGTCACATAGTCATATACAGTAGATATACAATGGTCATGCTTACATCCTGTTTTATCTTATACCGCATGTAGCTCTTCCTCAGGCAGTAGTGACCCTGGAATCCAGATGGATAGAGATTTTCACTGCTGATATTCTGACACTGAGGTGTATGATTTAGGGAAGCTTTGTCCACTGGAACTATACATGGTATAGAGATGGACTAGAACTTCCACCAGATGAGAATAACTTCAGCAGCAGTGGCCATGGAGAGACATACAGATTTAGCTTTGCAAATGAATCACAGAGATCACAATTTACTTGTAGAGGGAAAAGGAATCCAAAACCCAGCTATTCATTGGAAAGTGATGCCTTTGTACCACAAAATATTGGTAAGTCATCAGGTGTTTACCATTCTTATTACATTCCATTATATCTAACTACAATATAGATGTGGTGTATAATTTACTTATTTATACAGTATTTTAACAAGCAGAATTAATACATTTCTGAATAAATACTGCACAGAGGCATTTGCACAGCCATATCCACAAGAGAACAGTATTAAAACAACTGTATGTTATTGCTGTGTGAAAGAATGGGATAATCTGGAGGGCTACACATTATTAAAAATCTATTATATATTTCAGATTTTAAGAGACCTTAAGAGTGTTTAGCTGTTGAGTCATAAAATACATCAAACATCATCTTCAAACTCACTTATAAATGATAGCTATGTTAGCTGCTGTATTCTATGCTGAAAACACAGTTTAGTACTAAACAGTTAAACCAAGGAGAAGTGTGGTAAAGTAAGATATACACCATGGTGAAGCGAATCATGTGTGCAGTTTGAAAATAAATTAAAAAGCTTCCCAAATAATGGAGCCATATGGTTCCATGATTCTATTCCTGCTTTTGGCACCAGTCTGTGTGAACTTTGAATGTTCTTCCCATTTTCCTGGGATTTTTGTCCGGTGCTCTAGTTAATGACCCTTATAATAGTTTATAATAGGCTTATAATAATAATAATAATAATAATAATAATAATAATAATAACTCTGGACTTCCACTCAAAGCGCTTTACAGGTAATGGGGACTTCCCTCCACCACCACCAATGTGCAGCTCCACCTGGATGATGCGAAGCCAGCCATAGTGCGCCAATACACTCACCGCACATCAGCTATCAGTGGGGAGGAGACCAGAGTAATGAAGTTAGTTCATAGATGGGGATTATTAGGAGGCCATGATTAGTAAAGGCCAAGATGAAATTTGGTCAGAACATCGGGGTAACACCAATACTCTTTTCGACAGATGGCCTGAAATTTTTTATGGCCACAGAGAGTCAGGACCTTGGTTTTACATCTCATCTGAAGAACGGTGCCCTTTTAAAGAAGTGTATATAGTGTATATACTGTAAGATGAGCGCCCCCTACTGGCCCCACTAACACCTCTTCCAGAAGCAATTTTAGCTATCCAAGGAGGTCTCCCAGGCTCACACCTGTTTAGGTTCAGCGGATTGCCAGTGGATTTTGGATTGTGAGTTGCATAGCTGCTGGCTGTAAATCTTGTCTTGTGGGGAAGACAGCTTGTCCATAAACATAACCTGTTCTGGAACTATGAAGACAAATTAAAAACTGTTTAAGATCTATATTTTACTTTCTGTTCTGTCCCTGCAGTGCTTATGTGGAAAATCATTGTGGGATTTACAAGCACTCTCATTCTGATTGGATTTGCCATATTCTCGGTCCTAGTTTGTCGAGGAATCAACAGGACATCTGGTGAGACAAAGAAAAAACTCTTGCAAGAACTACAGTATATGTGAGGTCATAAGTGTGGATGTGAGCTTATTTTCCATATTCTTTCTTTTTGCATTTAGACCTTTAACTCACTGTGGCACTTAATTACTATTACTCTTGTGTCTTACATTTTTTGAGCTTTCAAAAGGAGTATTTTTTTACAATCCACTTAGCATTTTCAGTATGTAGAGTATAATGATTCATTTTTAGACAAGGCTAATGTAATGCAAAATAAAATTTGATTTTAAAGCTAAAAATCAGATTCCCAGATATAAGCCACAACTGCTAAAGACAACTGAATGATAATATTACAAATTATCCAAAAAATGTAAACTAGTGTATCACCCTTGTGGTACCAGGTCTGTGTAAAAAAAAATATTGATGGTCTTGGAGAGTCACTGTACCTTCTGTTTTTAAGTCTAGTTGAACTCTGAATCACTTAACTATATCAATTATTGACATAGTAACTAGGGGCTAATATCCTTGGTTATTTAAGAAAAACCTGTAAAACTTGCAGATCTTCTGCTCTCCAAGACCAGAGTTGGCCCCCTCAAAACAATTATGTCTCAATTTAAACTATTTTAGTCATATAATGTTTTAGCATTCTGCTTTTCAAAACTAGCACATAAAGACAGTTAGACAAGTACAGGGATTAGTACAAATGAGAAAAACCCAGACATACATGGCAACCTTATGTATGCCTTTCTTATCTGATGACAAATTCAATTGTCAACAGCAATGGCTTCCATTCTTTGTCCTAGAGATGATAGATCTATGATATATTAAGACTTACTGTAAAAGAAACTCTATCTGTTTCAAAAGACCGGGAACATTTTAAAGGAACTGAAAAAGTATTGTGTTCAAAGAAGTGACCCCTGAAGCATATTAAGATTTTCTGTTCAAAATGTATATATTACTCAATTTAACAATTCATCTACTTAACATAATGAGTCAATCTTTGAGAAACAGTTGATTTAGTGGTTACCTGTGAAACCCGCTGGTAAGTACTCTCCTAGAACAGGGTTGAATAATTCTGCCATAACCTCTCCTGGTGCTAAGAGTTTCACCGCAATGTGGCTGCTTTCATGGAGCAGTGATCAGGGCTCTGGACTCAAATTTGTTGATTCAAATACTACAGTAGGTGAATGATTTGCCCGTTGTACATTTGAGATTCATCAAAAAATGCCCCAGTTAATGTGCCTCCAGGTTGTCATTACAAATGAGCTTTTTTTTCACAATTTACCTGGCAAAATAAAGGAAACAAAGGATTCCCTTTAAACTCTCTTGAGTGATGAACACAAGTGCACTTCAGTGGTGTCAATGTCTCAGGTGGCAAGCCAAAAAAGAACAACACATTGCAATAAGAAACATATAAATAACTTATAATTAGTCATACAAATTATTAAAATTGTTCCTTCTGAGTGCATATTTTTTCTATAGATAATAGGAATAAGGTTGAGATGTTGTCTTTCTTGGTGAGATGAAAAGACAAAGACTGGTGAAGAATAATGCTGGAATTATGTTCCCATACAGTATCTGAGTTTCTCTCAGTGCTGCTGAATTTTCTAGTGTTCTCTTTTCCAGGCTATCCCATTTCACCAGATGAGCTGTATGACTCTCTTAGAGACATCAGAGTAAGTCTAAAGCTCAGTACTTTTGCTGTTAGCCACATCTTTGTAAAACTACATCATTACACCCACATTTTAAATTATTTTCCATGTCACAGCATGGCCTCGCAATTTAAAAGGATAATGAAGTTAATTTTAAGATATTTTTTTCCACAGTATATAAAACTTTTAACAGTTATGAGATTTTCAGTTTTATGTTTTTGTGATATGCTGTATATGTACAGTATACTGTATGTCTTCCATTACACTCATTTCCCATTTCTCTATTTACAGGCATTCCATGAGAACCAGTCCTAGCAGCTTTTTATTCTGTTATTAATCTTAACCTAAAAAACTAAGGTACTACTGCTCTTTTTTCTACTGAAAACTTTATTAACTTTTCTTTTTTGAAACAAAAAGAATAAGCTAAGCATCATTAATGCACATAAGAAATGCAACACTCAGGTCTCCTAAATTCAATCAAATATTTTAAAAATGAGCATCAAACAGGTAACAATTTCATAAAAACAGACCAAATAATCATAGGTTTGCAGTATATAACATTACACACAACCAAAATGAAAGCATTACACAGCTAATGTTCAGCATGACCTCTTTGATCATTAATGTAATCTTGGCAATGCTGATGTACAAACCTAGTCAACCTCTGGAAAGACTACTGTTGGATCTTCCACCATTCTTTCCATATACTGTACGTAAGCAGTACTTAAGCACTGTAGTATCGGTGTTAAGACATACTGTATAAATACTGTAAATCAAGTTAAAAATATCTCAAGACCGATTCTGGTCGTAATGAAACCATGCAAGGGAGTTTTTATGTCCGTTGCAGTTCTTTTGCAACATGAATATAATTATATCGTTATTAATTTCTTGAGATACGCGATTCCATATTATATTCCCTTTTAATCAAATTGTAAAGTATGTTTGTTGACTCCCGTATCACGTTAGTTAAAGACTTCGAAGCTTACAATGTTTAGGGAGAAATGGAATACCGGTGTGTATTTTTTTCTTTAAAGTACCGAGACCAGCCATATACTGTATGTTTATGTTAAGATTTCCCTTCAGTGGTAAAATTAGATATGAATATTCAATACTTAAACGGGCACAGTTAAGACATTAAATATACATATACATATTGTATACAGTACAGTTTGCATACGGTAATATGTTTATGTTACGCGATTAAAAAATAAATAAATAAAACTGGAAGGTCCAGCACCACCATTATGTTTATATGGTTGTTTTTGTTGGTTGGTTGTTATTATAGTTATTAATAATACGATCTATAGTTGAAATCTGAGCCTAAATAAAAAGAAAAAGCAAGTGATTAGGTTTATGAGCAATCTAATTACTTATTCGTTTAAAACGCTATATAAAATAAAGTTTATTATTAATTTGCTGGACAGAGCGGTGAACATTATTATGCATAAGACAAAGATAACGATCCTGATCAGTTTAGAAATCTATGTACGCTGTAAGGTTTTTACTTCTTAAACTTTTAAAATACACGTTTTGAATAGAAAGAAATCCTCTTCCTGGTAGTGTGTATAGCAGACCAGCACGTCTTTTTTCTCCAATCAGAGTGGTGTCAGATAGTGTCAGCCAATCACCATTCTGCATTGGGTAGCAACGGGTGACTGTTCTCAGGCGGAAGATGTAAACAGCTTAATGTTCGTGTTAAATTTTTTTTTTTTAATTCAATTAAACGGGCACAGTTAAGACATTAAATATACATATACATACTGTATACAGTACAGTTTGCATACGGTAATATGTTTATGTTACGCGATTAAAAAATAAATAAATAAAAATGAAAAGTCTAGCACCAGCTGGATTCGAACACACAACCTGCCAGTTGGTAGTCACGCACCTAGACCAGTAGGCTACAAGAGAGCTCGCATGATCAAGCAGGCGAAACAGCCCTACATAGCTCTGCCCCAGTACACGGATATAATCATACCGTTATTAAATTCTTTAGATACGAGATTCCATATTATATTCCCTTTTAATCAAATTCTAAAAGTATGCTTGTTGACTCCGGTATCACGTTAGTTAAAGACTTCGAAGCTTACAATGTTTAGGGAGAAATGGAATACTGGTGTGTATTTTTTTCTTTAAAGTACCAAGACCAGCCATATACTGTATGTTTACGTTCCAAAATTAATATCGTTTATGGCCTTCACACGCGTTACAGTATGCTCCTATTCTTTTTATGCTCAGCTACTAAGATTTCCCTTCAGTGGTAAAATGCAATATCTACAACGGGCACAGTAAAGACGTTTACAGTAAGTCTTTCTACGACAGACCAACAGACCACGAGTGCCCCTGTCGGTCAACCAATCACGTACCGCGGTATCGCGTGTCATCATACCTGCGGTATCTGTACTGCGGTGTCTGTACCGCGCACTTTGAATGGCTGCATCTGTATATGTTTCTAGGTTTATATTATGCATTTATACGGTCAAATTATTTTTGAGCAATAAGAAGCGCGAAACGGTATGCGTTTTACTTTCGTTTTGTGCTGGGACCCGTGGATTGATTAGAGATATCAAGTACATACAAGTCATTTTTTAAATGTTGTAGTTCGTCTTGAAAAAATGTTACGAGTACATCATCTATCAACAATTACACAGGTTCTGTTTCCATATTGCGGATTTTGGTTACGTAATATTATTTTCTAGATTTCACGTTGTGAATATGATGGGATGTCTGATGGGATGTTTCTAAAAATCCATCCTCTGTAAAACGTCTTCTCTAGTTGTCCTGCATATGTATTCGCTAATGAAGCTGTGTGTTCTGAGCCTAGATCTCTACATTTCTGTATGAACCAGCTTAGAGGGCTAAAGACAGCTTGTGTTTAAATTGAGTGTAAGGCAATTTATGCTTCTAAAGTCATGGTCAGCATTTATCTTTGTACTGTGCTGTAAACTTGTTCTGTGCCAAGTCACATTATTTTATAGCGTTTTTAAAGCGTTATCAAATACGGTGTTACTGTAGTTTACTGAGTCCCATGTCACATGGTCTGTGATTGAAACCTGTAAAACCGGTTTAATTCGTCACAGCCAGCACTCTTCAGGTGTGAGGGTCTTCTGCTCAGAATGAAACGCTAAAATGTTTGTGTATATTCTAATGGTAGTGGGGGCGGGGTGTGTGGGAACAGGTTTGGTTGAAACATTTTCTCTGAAAGCATTTTCTTCGCAGTTTAACCGATCTTGTTACAGCATGTTACAGTTTACTATTATTAACCATATTAATTTTAAGTGCTTAATGTAAAATCTTGTAAAAATATATTTTCATTGTTCAAATATACATTAAGTCTGACTTTCATATAATAAGTTAAATACAAAACTAAAGAAAAAATAGGGTTAAATATAATTCAAAATATTTTGCTAACAATGTTAACTGTTTATGAATAATAAAATGTATTAACTAAGGAGTACATTGGCACAGTTGTTAGTATGTTTTTTATTTTTTTTAACCCAATCTCCGGGAAACCATTAGTACGATGGTGAATCGCAGATTCTCAACCCTTGCTGCGTACGACTGGAAAAGAATTCGTGATCGGATCAACGAAATGCTTCGTAGGAGGAGGCGGTCTTTTCCTCTTGTCTAACAGTCTGTCCACAAACAAAACATTCCTGTTAGACAAGAGGAATTGAAAAAAAAACAATGTTGCCAATGAAAACCGGTGTGTGTGTCTCTCCCTGCTGGATGTCCCTCTCACAAACTGCTGAATGAATAAAATAATTTTATTGAAAACGAGTTTGCGATTGTCTGGTCTTTAAATTCTGGAGATACGCGATTCCATATTATATTCCCTTTTAATCAAATTCTAAAAGTAGGCTTGTTGACTCCGGTATCGCGTTAGTTAAAGACTTCGATGCTTAAAATGTTTAGGGAGAAATGGAATACTGGTGTGTATGTTTTCTTTAAAGTACCGAGACCAGCCATATACTGTATGTTTAAGTTCCAAAATTAATATCGTTTATGGGCTTCACACGCGTTGCAGTATGCTCAGGCACTAAGTAAAAGGAGATGCTTCGTATTGCTTGACTAATTTTAAAAACTAAGTTATAAATATAAAAATTGCAGGCGCTGCTCTGGTGCGTCGGCTCCTACACAGTGCCTGTCTGCCGTAAGCGTTACAATATACATACAGTACCCAACACTGCTTGTACCCATCTGTCATGCAAATAAAACACCTTGAATTGAATTGAATTGAGGGGAGAAGGGGGGAATACTAAAGCCAATACTGGCTCAATGGGCTTTGACGTGCTAATGCTTTGGTTTAACGGTCCGGGTGTGGCAGGCTTCCAATGTCAACTCGACTCGATTAGAAGACAATGAATGTATTTTAGCCCTAAATGAATTAATAGCAAACATGGTTTACATAAAATACATTTTTCCAAGAAAGTTTATAATAATACGATCTATACTTGAAATCTGAGCCTACTTTAAAAATAAAGGAAAAGCATTTTCAGAGAGCAATCACGCTGTGTTTATGTAGAAAAAGTGATTAGGTTTATGAGCAATCTAATTACCTATTCGCTTAAAACGCTATATAAAATAAAGTTTATTTAGAGATGAATGATCAGTGTCGCAGTTTAAATAATGTGAGTCAGGAAACTAACACAGCGCCACCGGATTTAATAACGCAATAAAAACGCTATAAAATAATGTGACACAGTACAGCACAGTATAACAATACTGACCATGACTTTAGAAGCATAAATTACCTTACACTCAATTTAAACACAAGCTGTCTTTCTGTATGAACCTCTAAGCTGGTTCATACAGAAAATGTAGAAATGCATTAGCCTGATCATGATTAAAAAACACATAATTAAACACGCGTTTGCGATTTAAATCAGAACACGATTTAAATCAATATAAATGTTTATATTGTAACGCATACTGTCCAGCCTCCATTTCTCTATAAAAATTTACTGTTGCACACACACACACAATAGAAGCAGGAACCGCTGTCAGAAGGGAAGATATGTTCAAAATATCGCAAATATCGATCATGTTGCGATATTTTGAAATATAAAAGTCAATTGATTGTCCATAATATCGCTTACCTATTTTTTCGAAGAAATGTTTGTTAAAATAAAAGTCCAGCACCAGCTGGATTCAAACACACAACCTGCCAGTTGGTAATCACGCACCTAGACCAGTAGGCTACAAGACAGCTCGCATGACCAGGTAGGCGAAACAGCCCTACACAGTCCTGCCAGTACACGGATATAATCATACCGTTATTAAATTCTTTAGATACGCGATTCCATATTATATTCCCTTTTAATCAAATTCTAAAAGTATGCTTGTTGACTCCGGTATCACGTTAGTTAAAGACTTCGAAGCTTACAATGTTTAGGGAGAAATGGAATACCGGTGTGTATTTTTCCTTGTGATATTTTAAGCTCTAGTTGAATGATAGGTGTCGCATTTTAAATCATTCTCGTAGCTAGAAATTATGAAACGCCCTGTTAAAAGCAAGGAAGTTTTTATGCCCCGTTGAAGTAAAACAAAATGCCTGACAAAGTATGGCTTGGACAGATTCCAAGTGCTTGTACAAATGTGCTAAAGAAATTATACTTTGAGTATACAGCTTGTCCAAAGTCATCCATTATTAATACTATTAGTAATATCTTCAGTAAAGGCTTTGATGCATAAATATTTCTGATAAAGGTAGGTTGTGTACTTTTGTCCAACTGAGCAATCTTGCTTTCATAAAATATACCAACATTTTAATGACTGATGATAAACATGCTGTAATACACAGTTCAAAATTAAAGGCTCAAATGCTGTACATGAGAGGTTAAGCTCCCCCTGGCGGTTTTACAAGGCGACGCCGGATAGTTAGTCACGTGACACACGTGAACCGCGTGATACTGTGACACGCCCACCGGGGTATGCCGCGAAATACCTCACCCATTTTGAATGGCTGCATCTGTACATGTAGCTTTGCAGTATTTGAAGTTGTCTGCCACTGACTGTTTCCAGAGATGTTTTGTTGGACTTTTACAATTTCAAATGGCATGTCCTTAAACTTATTTAATTGACGTTGTGCCACGAATCCTGGCATTATGTTAACATTAGCTTTAGATGTCTTATATTGTCCATTTGTAAATTTAAGATTTACATATTTGCATGCAGGAATAGAAAACTGTTGGTTCAAGGTCTTCATCAATGTATTGGAAACAATAGTTACACTCAGTCTGCTCCTAAGGCTTTCTTGTTTTAAAGAAGGTGCCTAACCTATATCACCATGGTAGCACAACTTTACTTTACCGGTTGACTTGAACAAACTCACCTGATTTTCACATACTGTACATTGTCCTTTGTCAGTTGTGTCAAAGGCAAACAACATTTATCAGTGAATAAAGCTTGCTTAACAGTCTGTCTGCTTTCTCCTTAGATGTTCTCTGATCCACAGAAGACAGCAATTCTTTCTCTCACCTGTCTGCCTGTTGACCTTAAATGGCATCCTAAAGCACAGATGCGGAGAGTGAGCAACATCATGTTGAATTCTTTAAGCCACCACCGTTGCAATGCAAATGCTGTAACATAATACATTTGTACTGTATATTCAGGGGTTCATCCAATTTTCCTCTTGATATTTGATTTCTACTAACATGTTGGCTATCCTTTAGCTTCAACAAAGTTGAGCCAAAAAAGTGATCAGTCCTTACCTTCACCCTTATCAAATATGTTTTATGACATTCTGCCATTCTGTTTTTTTAAGTAGAATGTCTGGGGGAGTTTAACTGGCTCATTTTCCTTTTAGCTGGGAGCAGCACTCTTTTCCACAGGCTGTCTTCTCAGTACTGTAACAAGAATGGCCAAGAGCACAATCCACTGATTCTCACCCAATGGTACAGGATACACAGGAAAATAATGGAACAGACAAACAGTTGAGATAGGAGAGGAATGCAAATCAAAGAGTAGCTCATCTGCTTGCCTAGCAGAAGTCCTCTATCAGACATTACCACAAGATTTTAAGAGTTTAAATAAGATATGCTAAGTGAACATGTGAATCATTGTTAAACAATGAAGCATACATTGTTTCACAATGTGTTTTACATGCTCATTTAGTTTGAATTGCAATTACAGTATGTAATACATTCCAATGTCTTTTGTTTTAAAATAAATGTGTTCAAGGTTTGAATATTATTTCAAGTATTTTACTGGGTATCTTTCAAGAAACAGATGGACAAGAAATTTGTATAAATGAGGTATCACAGAATGAGAAAGATGGACTGATTGGTCACCTCTTATTTGCAACCTTTTTTATATTCTTAAACTCTTGGAATTGTGTATGGGTTAGCTTGGAAAATTGACACTTTCAGATGTCCTACTGCAGGGAACAATCATAGGATTTCAGTTTGGAAAAACTGTATCCACTGAATCTAACCTCGCTTTTGCTATATATATGTATATTTGGTTAATGTCAAAGTTACACATCATGAGGCTAAACAGGTGTAAGCCTGGTCAATACCTGGATGTGAGACCTCCTGGGAAAAACTAAGTTGCTGCTGGAAGTGTTGTTAATTTGGCCAGTAGGGGGTGCTCATCCTGTGGTCTGTGTGGGTCCTAATGCCCCAGTACAGTGACAGGGACACTATACTGTAAAAAAGGCGCCGTCCTTTGGATGAGACGTAAAACCGAGAAATGACCTGACTCTCTGGTCATTAAAAATCCCAGGGCGTTTTTCAAAAAGTGTAACCCTGGTGTCCTGGCTAAATTTCCCATTGGCCCTTACCAATCATGGCCTCCTAGTAAACCCAATCTCTGAAATGGCTTCATCACTCTGATCTCCTCCCCCCTGATAGCTAATGTGTGGTGAACGTATTGTGTGCACTATGCCTGTCATCGCATCATCCAGGTCCCCTCCACATTTTTGGTGGTGGAGAGGAGTCCCCATTATCTATAAAGTGCTTTGAGTGGACTGTCCAGAAAATTGCTATATAAGTGTAAGCAATTATGATTGTAATTATTACTTAACAACCAAGGAATTGAAATTAACTGTTGAATAAACTAACTGGCACATTCTTACTTACACGCACTAAACAGAATCAACACAGAACTGTCACTCCTATTTAAGCAATATACTGTATTGTATTTTTTGTTGAGATTTTTGTTTCCTACCAGCTTCATATACAATATTTTAATTTTTTTTACAAAAGCCATGTTGCATGTGAAAAAAATGAAAATGTGCTATACCAAAAATGTTTGATTTTGTATTGTTCAATAAAGTGCTTAACCATCCCTATTAAATGCCTGTTGCAGAAGTTGACCCAGTGTCAACTCCAAAATATCCATATATTTTTACATTTACAAGTAGATGTATTTTTTTTATTTCCTGCACATTATTTCTTGTTTTATGTCTTTTGTGATTATGTTATTCTGTACATATTGATACAGTATGCTCATGAATGCTATGGAAAAACATAAATTTGCATTAATTATCACTTTTGAATTTAAAGTGTAGAATACATGATTGAAAATATTATTTTGAATATACTGTAGTAGCTGCAATACAGAAGTATAGATAAGCTAAAGAACCCAAATTCTGTAATAATGTTTAATTAGTATCATAATAACATAAGAACATTTATATTTCTTATTTGTCTTTTCGAGAAATTATGTTTTATTATTTGGCAGGTTTCCACACATAAAATCCAAATTGTAGTGTAGACAAGCTTTACATGATTAAATAGTAATTTGATTTGGTTAAACATCCTTAACAGGTGAGTTCTGCACTTCTTTGGAAGATGTAAATCTCTTCCTATACTGTATATGCACTGCTTTTGTAAAAGCTTTAGAGAAAACCTGCAAAATGCAGGCATTTGTTATAAACCAAAGTAGAATTTATTTATGTTGTTCTAATGTATTATGGGTATGTACATTCAATAAATAAGGAAATGTTCACTGAGAAAGTGAGTACTGACACCATCTTGCCTAAAAAGTTAATACATTTTAATTGATAAGAGCACCTACTACTTTAGCCAGAAATGGCAAGCAAGGTAAAATGGCTTCTAGTTCCTGGAAACTCCAGCGTGATAAATAATGCTCTGCCATTACTAAGATTCAGTCATCGTTCCGTGATCTTAATATATAGTATGGCTCAGAGCCAACTCCCTAAATCATGCTATCTGGTGTAATAGGCTCTTTCTTGTGTCCAGTGTAACAGGTTAAAATTAAATAAAAATCTTAGCCATTCTTTTTTGCTCTCGGTACTCTCTACACACTTCATGTTTAGCAGCAAACTTTAGTCAGCCTGAATAAGCAATAAAGGTAATATGGCTTAAAGTTATAGGTGGAGTCTGTTATGGGTCTAGAGTCTGACATACAGTAGTCAATACCCCAAGTGTTTGTTTCTCTGTTTAATGTTATAGAAACATGGTCTTAAAAAGATCAATTAAAGTAATTGTTCTAAATTAATTGAGCACAAGTGTTTTAATAACAGTCTCAGGGCATATAAGGTTGTGGCAGATTGTATTTTTCTTTGAGACCAAGTGTACATACTGAAATCTGAATATTTTTGACAATGTAAAAGAAGCTGTTTCATAGCAAGAATTTTTTTGTTTTGTGAAAACCTTTATAAGAGGTTTTAGGGTTTTAAGAGGTTATAGGGTTTGTAGAAAATTAAAGTTAAGCCTACAAAAGGTGTAAGTTCCTACTTAAACAAATGTTTGAGGGCCTTCACATTTTTTGAGACACCAAAGTTCTTGTTGATATACTAGTAGACAAGCCAGGGAGAGCTTGGATGTGGTGTGTAAAATCCCAAAGTGTCATGCTTAATTAGCTTTTGAAATTTAAAACTCTTAATGCCTACAGATAAGCCACATACGAGATGAGCTTCCTTCTAACTAAATACAAAGCAACCTACAGTTAAATCTCTCTCTCTGCACCTTGGATAAATGGGAGCCTACTGTACTGTATATCTCTATCCATAAAAATTCACCCTAAGCAGGAAAGACGTTTCTAACCGAGGTAACTTTTACCCAGGAAACCCAAGTTCCCCCAAAACACAGAATAGCACGCTCTCTCTAACAAGGTTAAAATACTTACAGTAAAACGAAAACACATAAACAAACTCAATTGTGGTTTCTGTTTAAGGGCATCTTTAAATTCCCTTGCTCTTTCTGAGCATCCTGGAGATTGTTGTTCTGCTGGAACAAGATTGTTGTTCTTACTTTATTATTCATACTATTTTAATATATGACATTCTGTGATTATCTGAAATATGAATATCGTTTGCATATTATTTTATTGTTAGAGAAAGTCTTCATTATGCCCAAGAGACAATGTGTTAAAAAGGTAGCTTGGGTTTTGTCTGGAATCAAACTCTGACCCTATTGATTCATAGCACAGACGTCTATGTCACCAATGCATCACTCTAATTGGTATTTGATTTTCCATTACAAAAGATGTACTTAAAGGAACACTTTCCTTTCCAAAGTAATCACAACAAGAGACCAAATTAAAGACGTTGGTGCAGAAAATGTTTATGAAGAAGGTGGATTACTGTTTTGAACCTTATTTTTTATCTACTGCTACCTGTTCTACATTTATATCATTTTTTATTTGTCTTAAATTAATATCATTAATGGCATTCAGAGACATTATTATACTTATTTTTATAATTAGTTACCAAAATGTCCCTTTAGTCTCATGATCCCATTCTGAATATTCCCTATTAAGTGGATTTAAAAAAGTACTATAACTTTTTTTTTTACAACAATAACAACAGCAAATTCATAGAAACACTATTGAATTTTATAATGTACTGTATATAAACTTCATATACAGTAGTTGGAACAAACACCTTTCCAATATAACCACAGTAAGCGACCAAGTTAAAAACTTTGATGCAGAAAATGTTTATGAAAAAGGTGGAATACTGTTGTGTATGTACATCAAGTATAATATATTGAAATTAATAAATTAATATAGTTAATGACATTCAGATACGTTATACTTCTGTTGTTTTTATGTTAAGCTACCAAAAATACCCTTTACTTACATAATTCCATGTTAATATTAATAATATATTAAATGGATTTAAAGATGCACAGCAGAGAAATGTTAAATGAAGCCATATTTTTACTAACATCTAATGTACCAAAAGTGCCACCTATCAATCATCTTTTGGGTAGTAAATCACACACCCTACCTCATTGTAGTACCTCTAACATTCTGAGTGGCGCATTTTGAGTGGCTGCATCTGTACAGTAACTTGTGCGTTGTATGTTGTGTGTAGTGTAGTGCGTTTCACTGTCATTGTTAATAAATGTTTGTTTAACCAAGTGTGCCTGGATTATTACTCTTTTCACCAAAGCTGGCCGGAGAACAAAGAATTCATGTGCCTCTAATTATACCAACAGCTCAGGTTTATTCTTAACATAAATCTTTACAAGTTGGGGGTTATGATCATTTATTTGAGTATTCATTAAACTGTTTAGTCTATTCCTGATATTTTGCATTTTCATAACTCCCATTTATAACAATATTTCTCAGATGACAAGCTACAGGCTAGAAGGCACAAGGTAAAACGTTCAGTCAGGAAACAGGAAGTACTGTAAATAAGTATTGAAAATGTTGTCTATGAATATGAATACCCACATAAATGATTAAATATACAGGATCTCTGATCATCTCTGTGCGTGCCCTGCATCAGTGAACCAGAATTACTTGTGGACTGATAAAAAATTGAGCAGATGAAAAACAAAATCGACATAAAAACAGGAGTCACTTAAATTTTAAGACAGACACCACAAAACATTATTTAGTTTTTTTAATACAATTAATATTTAATTTTACAACTTTATAGTTTCTATAAAACTCAGGAGTTTTGTTTTACTTGGGGAGAATCTGGAACATTTAATTACTTTTAATTTGCTTTAAAGTAAATCATTTGACAGAAATAAAATTTATTCTACACTCCATTTTTAGCCAAATGTATTGTGCACAAAAGGTACCTTAGCAATTCATCATCTAAATTAATAATATTGTTTCTGTGCAAACATTCATCTGAAGTCTGATCTCCGATAATCAAGACTTTGGCTGAACTACAGAAAATATGATTGTGAGCTGTGAGTTGCAGTGGTGCCCTGATCAATTGATCTTTAAATAGTACAGAGATGGATAGGAGCTAATTGTTGACATGGCTGACTCTAGTGGGAGCAATGGGGACAGATACACAACCCTTTCTACTGAAAATAAATGAGGTTTGTTTGAGCTGCTATATAGGAGAAACTCCAGAGGCATCCTTGGCATGGGAAGGATCTGTGGAAGAAAACAGTATGAAGAGAAAAAATCTATTTCAGTATGTTATGCAGACGAGGTGCCAAATTATCCAGACATATACAGTAATCAAGAGGAATATGAAAGCAAACTTAGGAGACATAGAAAGCATACTCAGTGACTCCTGGGTTTGCTCCATATTCTTTCCATTTTCATATACTGTAAACTGCATGCTCAGGTGACACAGTTTCAAAGGTGACAGTGTAATGCTCTTACTATCTGTGCCACTGAGTAAGCGGTGTTACAGATTTGTAACCCAGAGTAAATTTTGCACTCTCTGGTTAGGTCCCTGTGATGTAATAGAGCACATTAACCTGGTAAATTAATGGATATTGTAGCCCAGAAAACCTAACCTGAGCAGATACAGTATATCACAACAGTCAGCTTACGGCAGAGTAGATTATGATCTACTAGCGAGACCCAATGAGTGATGTTTCAGTATGAACAATTCAGATGGGACCAAATCTCATAAAAGCACAGAAGACAAAATCAGATATTAAGAAAGACACAATCTGATATTAAGAACATCAATGTGATTAAAGTCCTATCTGGAAGAACACAGAAGTCTGAACATAACATTGTTGCTCCCCTTTGACAATTGTGACAATCATTCTCATATACAAACATGACAGAGATGAAGGTTCTGTAATTATTTAGACTGTCTCAATGAGGTAACACATTTTGATGCCTATCACATGTCTCATATTAGTTGAGTGCTTACATCCACCTGTCACAGGGCCCACTCTTTCCCTGCATAAAGATACATGTGTCCCATCACACCACTCTAGATGAAATTGAGAAATAGCTAATTGTTTTAGCTGGCTTTGTTACATCGTGACCCTTATGGGTCTTTACTATTATAGTGTGCTTCTTTTCAGCCACCATGTTGCATTCTCTACCTTTCAGCAGAATTTTAACAAACTGCTTTCCTCCATGTCCCCTCTGTGTTGGCACATGAAAGATATAGTGATTTTAAGTGAAGACTGGGCATCACACCTCCTTTACATTCAGGCCGCCTGGAAGTCTCACTGTCAACACTTCTAACACTAAATGTTTTGTATAAACATCCTACTGTCACGATCGTAAACCCCTCCTCTTAAGGACGCTCCAGACCTACCTTGTTAACACTCATCTCCCGCACCTGCCTCTGGTTCCAGCCCTCCGTGTTATATAAACATCTTTTGATAAGGAACAACTCCCAAATGGGGATGCACTTAGCTAAGCCTGGCTATCATGATCAATGATCATCCCTGGCACCTATCTGTCTAGGGAGTGCCAGAAGGACACCTGGACTGCATTCCTAAGTGTCAGGAGTAAGTGACTCATCTCTCTCCTTGATCAACCAATCAGGGATTGGCAGGGCGTGGCAACACCACGTGGGTCTCCAATGCCCGCCAAACTCTCAACCAATCAGCACACATCTGTGTCTTGGTCAAAAAGGTAGCACAAGCTCAGGTCAGGGCTCTCCTTGGCCATTTTTGCGCACCCTCAGAGACAACCATGTGACAACTGCACTGGGACTTGAACTTTGTTCTAAGAGTGAGGTTGTGGATCCTGTGCGTACTCAGAATTCTGCAACGACCAACGTGAATGCTCCGCTTAATCAACGGCAACCTACAGTCGGACCCTCGTCGACAACCTGAATAGCTTATTCAGAAGCAGTGCTGGACCGGGAACGAACCAGTTTTCTTCCCGTGCAAAAGAGTGACTTGTGAGAACCAGCGGTCACACTCTTTGCATAGAGACTTTCTACTAGTCAGCCGGGCTTCTAGTAGACCCCTGGGAGCAACGACTGCACTGCGTGCCGCAGTTAGATTCCTCTGCCCATCCTACACTGAGCTGCACCTCGACTGGTTGGCCGGTAGCCAAAGGACGCCGGGACAATGCCTATTGGACGACCGCTGGGAAAGAGTTTGCAACAGAGCCTGTCAGCTGGTTTGGTGTTCGTGCTGGGAAATCCAAATCCATACATAGTGGATAAGTAAACCCCGTGTTCTACATTGTGTCTCGAGAATGTAATTGTTACCTCAACACAAGTTGTTATCAATTTAATTCATGAGTAATGTATTTACTTCCGAGTCTAGTGTAACAGTGAGTAATAACACTGATTAGCAATTTGGTATAGCTGAACGGTATATTGAAGTATATTCTCTGTTGTGTATCTCTTTGTGCTTGCATCTCTTTGAGATTATATACCTTGTGTTTTGATAACCCTCACAGTAAGGTCTGCTACCTGTATCCAGGCAGACTGATATATGTTTGGTGCACAATTTATGTTTAATAAATGTATCTCGTGTATTGAACCCGTGTGTGTGCGTTGTTAGTTGTTTTGATGATTGATTGTCTAAAAGCCATAACGAACCACCTCGTGATTGCTGCTACTATTAATAATTGTCTCAGTAATCACAAAACCCCTACACATGCCTCTTTCCCCATGTTTTCTTCACTTCCCCCCGGATCGTGTTGTCTGCATAGGGCCCTGAAACAATGCTTTGTGACACCTACCTTAAGTACATACTGTAGTTGGAGTTGGACGGGTGTGTCTCCAAATGGGTACGGTAGCCACTATCAATAAGTTGACCAGTACCAGTAATGAAAAATAGACATGGTAGGACACTGCAACAGTTTATTACTCAGTTCATTAAAAGGTATTATCATTTAATGAACTGGTGAGAAAACAGGTCCACATCTGTATGAAAATATCACATTTTAAATAATTGTTTTACAGTATTTGTACATAAGACCATTCTCTGACAGTGCACAGGGTAGACCATCTATTGATTTTCCTCAGTAAGAATCTGTTGCCAGCGTAATGCAATTATGCAATGGTGAAAAAAAGTATCCTGAAGTTCAGTGGACTACATTGATACATCTTTGGTGGGGATTCATCTTGGTGACTGCTTATGCTCCCTTAATATACTGTAGATCCGTCTGAACAAGAAGATCTCCCCAGCTAGTTCCTTTCTCTGCACACCTATTGCTTCACTGTGGCACCCAGGACTAATGGGCCACTTGACAATGCAGATGCCCTGACCAGGGTGCACTGCCTTGCTGCACCTTGCAGACTCCCCTGAGTGGTTGTACTTGGGCAATATATATGTGATCATTGGGTGATGAGGTGGGGAGTAGTAACAAGGAAGTGTCTTTTAGGCAACCAGAGACAACATATATGTTTTTTTAAATTTCTGTCTAAGGAATGTTTTTGGTAACTTGCCAGACCTATTTAAATTATTGCATAGAAATGAGTGAATTAGTCACTGAGAGCTTAATAAACATGTCGCAGGTAACATATGTGGCTCAGCTGTGTGACAGAAATGCACATATTGAAATAGTACATCTTTTACACTTTAAACAGATTTAAATGTCTTGCACAAAATGGTGGACATCCTTGTATGTTTGATAGGAAGTGGCTTCATGATACAGTATACATAATGGTTAGTGCTTTAAAGCCTTGTTGGAATAGTGAAAAGGCAGCAGCCAGAAACAGTGAAGAAAGGTTATAGTGACCTTTTACGAACTCACTCAATTTAAAGTTTTGGAAAAATGCTATTAAGTAGGCCCTGGGAGAATGAATTGGCCTGTCTTAGTTAACTGTCTAATCACAGTGAAGGGAGTAAACTGAGTAGTTGGGCTACTTGCTCTATAGCATCTTAAGACAAGAGTGATAATGCTATCCCCAGTAGCAGACAGTTCCTTGGGGAACTGAGGATAGGAAGGCCCTGGGCCAGACGACAATAAAATAAAAACTGGAATTCCCATAAGTGAAAATGAAAAGACATGTAATTTACTCTGAAACCAAAAAGTATGTTACATTCAAAGTGGAATTTTTTAAACTATTATAAGACAATCATTTTGTTTAATTTACAGCTGTTCAATGAAAACAGTAGCCAGTGCAAGTTATTTTGTATTCAGTATTTGAAATAATAATAATAGTTGCAAATGCAAATGCAAGGGAGAGAATAGGTTTCTAAATGGTGTTCATAATTTCTATGGTGAGGAGTTTACATGAAGAATGATTATTATTTAGGACAGCTGAGACTAATTAAACTTGGCTATTGTCATGCCTTCCAAACATTCATTGTAAACTCCATTTAGTCCTGATATATATTATTTTATAGGACTAAAAAGATGTATTTTAGTCTTATGATAATAATAATAATAATAATAATAATAATAATAATAATAATAATAATAATAATAATAATAATAATAATAATAATAATTGATTACACTTATATAGCACTTTTCTGGACACTCCAATTAAAGTGCTTTACAGGTAATGGGGACTCCTCTCCACCACCACCAATGTGCAGCATCCACCTGGATGATGCGACGGCAGCCATAGTGCGGCAGAACTGCAGAGTGATGTGGCTGCTGTCTGCGGCTGAAATGCACATTATGATAAAGAAAGCTCAATAATGTAGGAGATTGGAGGTTTTCATTTTGCTGTGACAATCAGAAATTGTAGCAATTAATTGCTAGTGTACTTGAGAGTTGTAGGAACCTAATATAATACTTTATAGTCTCACACACAGATTTTAAATATACAATATGCAATTTATTGATATAACCAAAACATGCATAACAAACAACAAACTAATGCAACATATATTTGTGAAACTATTTGCTCTGAACATGGAATGCTGATCTGTAATGCTGATTACACAGATCAGAATTAATAAATTTACAGTTAAAATGTGCATTGACTATATGCATTGACAGTCTAGCTTGTAGGCTCTATCAGTCTCATATAGCTAAATCATGCTATTTTCTCAGATACAAGTAAATATACATTTACAATTGTGAACGTAACAACAAATGTGTTTTTGCAATAATAGTTCTTGAGAATTATAATGTGAAGAATTAAAATTAATACTCAAAAATCCATTGTCCAAATGACCTTGAAGAGTTTAGACTTTACCAGACTTTGTGCAGGTAAAAAATAGTTTGGCACGGTTTTCCATAGCAACTTCTCGGTGCTGGGAGGGTCTTGATGTACGAGAGAGAGAAAGAGCCTTAGCCTTGTTTTGTTTAGTAGCTTGCGTTGGCCTCAGGCAGCTCTGCCAAAGTAGTGACTTGCTCACTTTGGACTTTAAAACAGTCTGTGCACAGTTAGTCTTCTTGAGGTCCAGCAAGCTTGACAAGAGAGGAACTCAGTTTAGGTTGTCACTGTCTGGAGAAGACCTTTATCCAGAAAACAAACTCACCTCCCTTACCTTCCTTAATACCAAAACCACTAAGTCATTCTGTGGCAGAGATCACAAAGATGGGGCCTCTTCAGCTACATTCCCATGCATTTGAGAGAGGCACCAGGCTGCTCCCTCAAGGCACAGAAAGATTATTAGAAATCTTAATTCTAAGTGAGTGTTAAGGCCTTTTTACTACAATAATATTCATGAAATATATTCCTGTCTTTATTCTGCTGAAAGAATACAAGAAAAGTTAAAGTTTTCAGTTGTAATTTTAACCCTGGGTATTTTGCATAACACAAAATGATTGCCAGATCACAAAATATCAATTTTAACAACCAGTTATTACTGCTCCACTACATCCACATGTAGAAGAGCTACTGTAGTTTGGATACAGTGACGTCATTGCCCTCCCTGCGCGTAGCAGGGACCTCAGCCGCCTTGGCTGAGGGAGGTCTCCTTTAGCTAATGCAGCTGGTTCCCTGTTGTGACCCAGGTGTTACGGGGTGGAGCGACGGAGGGGACGAGCCCATGCGGAACTGCGACGGTCACACAAACTGTACTACAGCTTCCCATCTACATCTTAAAAATCTAGTGGAAGTCTTTCATTTTAAAGAAAACAGGGTGCCATTTTTTAAGAAAATGGAGTACAAACACCTGTGAGGTCAGGCAGGTATGATTTTGTGTTAGAAACAGAAAAGATAATGAAGGATTTTCAAAATCCTCAAAGGCACTGTCACATTCAACAATGTGGATTTCTTTAGATTCAAGAATGAAAAATTTACCAGATGCCACAAGTGGAAAGGAAGAATGTCTACTTGGTGGGAACTTATCTTTAGTAACTGAAAAGGATTAATTGAAAATATTTTATTGTACTGTGTGTTTAATGTATGAAAAAGGTGTCTAACCTATATTCCCATCCATTTTAATTTTTAATTTAAAAATGATACGGGTATAGTCTTTCCAAATAATATTGTATCAAATTTCTTTTGAAATTACATCATTTTAATTGGGATTTGGAATCTCCATAAATGAAAATCTTACACTAAATTTCACAATTACACATATATAACAGAAGGTGGCAGTGTAAGTCTTGTCAACTCCTACCTTAAAAATACAAAAATGCAATCTGAGAGAAGGTCATTTGGCCTGTTTGATTTTTAGTAGCTAATTGATGCAAGGATCTTATCCTGCCATTTCTGGAAAGAAGCCATGTATTGGCTTCAACAAAATGGCTGCATAGCCTGCTCCAGAGTCCTACTGGCCTTTAAGTAAAAAAATGCCTCCAGTTTTAAATGCACTTCCCCTCAATTTTCATCTGTTCTCTGATTTGTATTTTACTCTTAATTATGAAGAAGTCCACAGGGTTGAATTCATAAATGCCTTTGAGAATTGTGAGTACGTGCATGACGTTCACTCACAGTCTTTGTGTTCAAAAATGAAAATATATCATTTTAGCTGTGTCAGAACAGAACATACATTTGAGCATCGATGTGTCTGGCGGTGTTCTCTGGAATGAAACCAGGGCAATGTTTTTCTCTGTCATGATGACCATAATAGGATATAATATATTAAATATGGTCTCACTAGCACATTCTACAATTTTAACATGACACTCACTCCCCATAAAAGTCTGGGCATTTAACTGCAGCATAGACAAACAATAACAGGATATTCTTGCTCCTCACCATTGTTGATATTGTAAACAGCTTGTTCAAGCTCAGTGTTTCCCATTTTACTTTAATACACTAGTTAGTTTTTTTTTCTGCACTTGACCACTAATGTCACCTGACTTATGTTGGCCCAAACTTCTATTGGAACAACGTTCTGTTTTTATTCCCATTGCAGGTTCTACAAGGTTGGCTGATTTTCTTTTGCAGAGTTAGCCAGGTTTCATCCAAATACATACTGTACATTTCCTTGAAGGCCTACCACCTGCAATTTGCAAACAAATCTTTTATTTGTATTATTTTCAATATTTTTAATAATTATTTGTATTATTTAATTATACCCTGGACAGGACACTAGTCTTTTACAATGTACACAAACACAAGAGAACAGTTTAGAAGCATCAAGTAATCGAGCTATTCTGTTGTTGGATGGTGGGATGAAACAAGAGCACCCAGAGAAAAACCAAGTAAACATTGAGAGAACATGCAAATTCCATTCAAACGCCGACCCGTTTTGCACTATGTCTCAGGGCCCAAGAACTGTGAGATATCAGAGCTAACTGCCACTCCAATGTGCCTTACACTTGTGCATATACTGTATTACACAATTCTACTCATTACACTGCAATGTTCTGATTAAAATAGTTCAATACTCTTTAGAAACCATATTAATTTATTTTATCAAAATTTTACTTTGTAAATTCATGGTTAATTCATTCTGTCAATGAACACTATATTGAATGTTTAATAAAAGCTAGGGTATGAATTTTACATTTTAATGTTTTATTCCATCTGCATTTATTTAACTGGAATGCTTAATTTTGTGCCCCTGTTCACGTACAGAGAGAAATGTAGTTCTCTAAGGCAGTGTAAGACAAAATGATTAGAGAGAGTGCATTTTCATTGAGCTGGGTTAAACAATACCAAACTGTTAGCAATGCTAATCCAAACCATTCACTCACTGCTCCTCTGGATAGGAAAGCAAGGCACAGAGGCAAGAAAAGAGAGAAGGTGACTCCTGCATGATTTACTTTGACAGAACGGAACAAGCTGCACTTTCGCTAAATTGGTTTACATCCCATTGCCTACCTTGATGTAGCAATAACGCTTAATAGTGGACCTTACTTTCAGATGCTCAGTGAGAATTTTAACTAGAATGTGAAAAGTAAGCTGTTCTAGCTCCTATAGAAAGCTACAACTCTCCTTTAAAGGTGTATCTGAGACAAGATGCAATGCATACAGGACAATGTGAATACAAGTGTTTATTTCGAATCGAAAAATGCCAAGAAACACTTAAATTTGGAATTTTTAGTATTATAACCAAAGTGTTTAGGTTGGACATATTAGATATTCTTGGGGCTTTATACTCTTATAGTACATGTTATTGTAATGGTGAGATGAGTGGCTGTGACCTAAAACAAAAATTGAATGTACAGTTCTTCTGACTTAAGCCAAATTTGCCATAAATGTACAGTATAGAGGTATCCTCTACTTTTCTTTAGCTCTTTACTTTTAAACCTTCACACCCTCTTCAGTAATCGTATTTCTTATGCATTATGAAATTGAATCTCTTCCTCTCTTCCCATTCCTCTTCTCTAATCTGACCCATTTTCTCTGTAAACACTACAGACTGTGACACACAACCAGACAATAATGAAATACTTGTATTTATATTGCCCTGCTAAAACTATTAAAGATTATCCCTGATATTAAATCAACTCACTTCCAGTGATGCACAGCTTGGACATATACAGTAGCATGATGAACTAAATGGTTAGTGATATCTACAATATTAAGGTATAGGATTGCTCAGTGGTATTCAGAAAACATGGTATCTGCTGCCTGTCCATCATTAGTTTACTACAACTTGAACTATACCTAATAATGGAGGTTTCTTTTATTAACCAAGCAATCCTATAAAGTATTGAGGCTTTTTAAATTGACTAATTTTACAAGTTTATTATTGCTTTCAAGAGGAGGAATAAGACGTGTTTGTGTGCCATATGACCAATTCAACACCCCTCCAAGTTGTAGTCCACCCTTTTCCTGGATTGGTCCCAGGATTCTGCAACCCTTTCCAGAAATATACTCTCTCTTTTCCTAGCGTTAATCCCGCATCAGCAGGGTCCGCTTGTCGGCACGCCCGTCTCCATTTGGTGGTTTGAACCAAATCTTTGAGCTGACGTTACCATAAGCTGCGACCGAGAATACTCCAACCGGCGTGTCGCTCCGCCTGCCATCGGAGGGGGGGAGGACACAGGGGTTACACCCCTACTCTTTTCGAGGAACACCCTAGGATTGTTAATGACCACAGAGAGTCAGGACCTCGGTTTTACGTCTCATCAGAAGGACGGCGGCTGTTTACAGTAGTGTCCCCATCACTATACTGGAGCATTAGGACCCACCTGGACCACAGGGTGAGCGCCCCCTGCTGGCCCCACTAACACATCTTCCAGAAGCAACCTTGGTTTTTCCCAGGAGGTCTCCCATCCAGGTACTGACCAGGTTCACCTGTTTAGCTTCAGTGGGTTACCATTTGTGAGTTGCAGGGTTATATGGCTGCTGGCCTTTCCAGAAATATACAACGTTCTCATAATAAATGATAATTATTATAATTTACTGATTTTAATACAGCTTTTCACTCTAAAGAGTTCCAAAGAATGTTTTGTCTAGCCAGTACACCATGGCTTCAGAACAGTACATGGGATCTTTAATGAACAATAAGTATGGACTTCGGTATAATAATTCATCCTTAAAATAGCACATAGTGGTGGGTCTGTAATCTAATCTGGGGAGAATTGAGTTCTAATCCCACTTGGATTCTTAGACTTTTCTGTATTCAGTCTCGACTTTCAAAAATACTCAATTTCAAGGGTGCCACTTCGTCATTTAAAACTTTAAGAAATCTGTCCACAATGTATTAACCCTTATTTCTGCCTTAACAGCTATTAATTGGTGGTCAGTTTCTTGCAACAGACACAGGAGAGAATGATTATATAAAACCACTTACTGTACACTGTTCATTACATTAGAGCAGTGCAGAAACTCAGGGATTAATACAAGATGAAAGATAATATAAAAATGTACCCCCATAAGAATACGAAAAGGAATGTGGGAACAAACAAGAAAGTTCCAATGTACAAAAATCTTAGATGAAGAAGACTTGTGTGGGGTAGTAGCAGCTTTTAATATTAATATGTCTTCCATTACATGTAAAGTTATGGAAAAATATTAGAACTAGAGAACTACCTACATGAAAATAAGACCTAGTCAAAATGGATTTATAAAAGTTAGATCTTGCTTAAACAACTTGTAAGAGTTCTTTGACCAGACAACAATGTTGACCACTTACACCCAATGGATTGGCAATGAATATATTTCCTAGGTAGGTACTGTACTAGAAGCCAATATCCTTTTAGCAGATGATATCAGTCTTGTTAAGTGGTGTTCTATCACTTGCCCTTAATTAAACATGACTGGTTGTAAAGTTTCATTTTGGAGGAGAGATTCTCACAAGGTAAGCTGTTGTTGAAAACTGATTGTTGATTATCACTTGATAAACTGCTCCTTTTCTTATCTGAGTTGTACAGACACACAAAGTGAATTAATAGCAGAAATAGGTTATGCAATTTGTAAATGCTTTTTTGGCAAGAGCACAGGGCACAGGTACAGTATATACCAAACCCTCCAGTAATTATGGCTGGATATGATCCTTGGTTAGCACTGTAAAAGTGCTATATTAGTTTATTTAAATTCAGTGCATCACTGCCTTAATTAGTAAAACTGTGCTTCTCTGGCAACAGATATGTGCTGTCTAATCACTGCACAGTGAGATGTGCTTCTGCTGTCTTAAACCTTTCAAATTAAGCTGTTGACCCCTGCCGGTATGGTGCCAGTTCCAGAACTGCTGGGTGCAGTTTTAATCTGGAATTTCAATATTTGCAAACTACAATACAATTGTGTTTGTTAGAAGCCATTTTTCCCCGCTATGTATAATTTAAATGTCTCAAATTTTGAATAAGAAAAATGTCATTTTTAAGGCAACCTACTCTCAAAAATTTAAAATTTTTAGAATGAACATCCTCTAAGCATGGATAGAGGCGATGTTCCACACAGTGAGTTATAGGTAGGCATAATAGTTTGTGCTTTGTCAATCACAACACAGACAGACCTGTTTTATGATTTGTCATTCTGCCCCAGTGCACTTATTGTATAAAAGTTAGCAGACATGATAGCTGTGATATTCATAGACATGATATTCAACATAATTAAAGTTCAATAGCGTTGTGCAGCAAACGGTGACCAATGACCCATATGCATTTGAAAGTCAACTTTCTCTTTCAAGAAAAAGATCATTTTAAGTTGCATAAATACAATTTTTACTGCAGAGATATTGAAATATTGTGACTGTTTAAATTGTGAATAGTGTAATGCAATTGTCTTTGCTGAGCTTTAAGCCAGCATCACACCTGCTGAAAAATACTCTTAATGGAAGACCACCCCCCAGATGAGAGCAGCATGACGAGAATCCTGCAGTTTGATGTGCATTTCGGTGTGGTAGTAAATCAAAGGGAAGATCAGATGTGATTTAAGGAAGGTTGTTCCTTATATTGCAGCTGCTTTTTGCTGCATGAAGGATATCTCTGCATGGGCTGAATGACCAGTTCTTGGACCCTGCCATGTAGCGGGCATCCTTGGGCCCCTGCTCCACTATGTAATAATGCTGATATTAAAGCTGACAAACCATTCCCAGTGTCCCTTTCTCCATTCGGCAAAGGAAACATTTCACAGGTACAGAGTAATCAATAAGGGAAATTAGTCTTACGAATTAGTATTTGTAATCAAAGCATTATTGTAATTAATGCATTTGGGAGCAATACTTGGACAGAACTCTTTTCTCAACTGTACCAAGGAGTACACCAGACTGTAAGAGTATTTTAGAATAAATGGACACGATCTCTGGCTTACAACCTCACACTACAAAATTATCTTTTCAAGCAATAATAATGTTTGAATAATAAATAATTGTTGCATTTGGAGGATCACTATTTATACAGTAAAGTAAGGGGGAATATGGTAAAATGTCTATACAATGCAATATCTTAGACATGTTGCATTGTTCTACTCTTTTTGCTGATTTTTTTCTGCCTGTATGCAGAGACTGAGATTTCCTGCTAAAAGTTTCGCCATTTTGTTTTAATGTAACAGTTCAATAGGAGTAACACCACCCAGGAATTAAGTGTTTTGAAAATGTATTGTTGTGATGAATGTTTTAATCATAAAAAATTTGGCTTAACCCACTTTGCTAAGGGCCAATCACCTGGTCATAGGACAAGGAATCTAGGACCCCTATGCAGAGTGAGGAGTAACCAAGGGGTCGCTACAAATGTAAAGGTAGGTTGGAGGAGTGATGCAAAAAACAAATGCAAGGGAGAGAATAGGCTTCTAAATAGTGTTTGTAATTTCTATGGTGAGGAGTTAACATGAAGAATGATTATTATTTAGGACAGCTGAGACTAATTAAACTTGGCTATTGTCATGCCTTCCAAACATTCATTGTAAACTCCATTTAGTCCTGAAAGATGTTATTTTATAGGACTAAAAAGATGTCTTTTAGCCTTATACTGTATGTGTTCTTCTTTAGCTGTGCTGTGAGGCACAAATAATGTGACTGATGTGGATTGCAATGATAAATATAATGGATTAGCTGCAATGCTTCGTATTAGCTGCTCATGTATAGGTTAGTTTATAGTATTGTGATCATATGGTTGAAGATTCCGATTAATCCTGCTGCAGACCCTGCTGCTGTACTCTTGAGCCAAGTACTTTACACATGTTGTTAGCATCCACCCACTTGTATAAGTGAGGACCAATATTGCCTAGGGGGTATTCCCTACAACACACTGCTGTTTCTTCCATGGAGAAAATCTTGTACTCTCTAGTCCACTTAACACTACAGAAAGCTCTGACCTGATGAGCTACTGTGGTTCTGGTAGGGACTTTACCTTTTTGTTATAATATTAAAAAGCATGAGTTGAGGCTTTGAGTAAAATGCTGAATTGTAGCATTTTCTAACTTGTCTATGATGTCTTAGACTTTTACAAAACTGTATTTCTAATGTGCAAATTAAGTTTTGCATTCTATACAAATATAAATATGAGGTGTATTTTACTAAACGTGATATACATATGTAGTTTTAAGTCATACCAGGATCTTAGAAAATAAGGATCAACAAATACACCAAAACACAGCTGTAAGATTTTAAACAACCCAAGTGCAGTTTATTTGGAGTGCAGGGAAAACAATGACAAAAAACCCCACCTAAACCAATAATCATAAAACAAAAACCTAAGATCCTCCTTGAGCTCCTGCCTAAACTTCTTGCAGATCCTTACCATCATGACTGGGTAGCTACACTGCTTACAGGCCATCAAAAAAACCCACAAAGATGTTTAAAAAATAGTCTCTCAGATTCTTCTCTACTTTCAACACTGAGTCTCTCGCTCCAAGACGCAACTTTTAAAATTCACAAGTCCCTTGGTCAGTCTTTCTCCTCTGGTGAGTGGGACACTCGGGGGGTTCTGCCTTCTGTTCCCCTCTAACAGCAGACCCCACTGACCCCAGAAACTTCTGCTACCTGGTTTTATAAAGAGTCACCTGACCAATTGGCTTCCTGCAGCTCTTTCCCCAGTGTAATCTGTGGAATGTGATTCCTACCTGGATTGTGCTCTTCACAATATCTAATAACAGTAGTTTGATTTATCCCCACTAATACAAAGTAGACTGATGGTAAGACATGTTAAAACCACTTCTAACCATGGACACATTTAGCCAATTTCCGCCTGGAATTTCCTCTCCCTTTAACAATTGTTATATCTCTGCAGCAGAACATTGCAGGAGCCTGGTCCAGGTCTTAAATTGAAGCTTACCCCCTTGGCTTTGAGTGTGAATGTCTTATATTTCTTAATGTGTCTACTCAGCAGACAAACATATGAAAAAAAAAACCATAAAGCAGGCGAAATTGTTTTTTTGGTCTTCAGAGGTCAGAATTTTCAACTATATGCATGTAAAAAGGCCTGGGAATGATTTGAAAACTTTGTTCTAGGTGACTACTAGCTTGGATAAAAATCTGGGACAATTTGATCAATTAGAAAAAATTCTACATCATGTTTTGTGAAGACTGGACCTGGAATGAAATTTCACGCTTATGTAGAGGCAATGCTTGTTAATAAGACAGAATTAAGTGTTGCGGTGCTTTCCCAAATGAGGCCCCATCTCTCTCTTCATCTCTGTGGTGCAGCCACAGAGAAGCTTTTCATGCAGGCTGATTTAAAGATGTTTTCTTTTGATAAGGGACAGCTCCCAAAGGGGGATGCACTTAGCTAAGCCTGGCTATCATGATCAATGGTCATCCATTGGCGCCTATCTGTCTAGGGAGTGCCAGATGGACATCTGGACTGCATTCCTAAGTGTCAGGAGTAAGTGACTCATATCTCACCTTGATCAACCAATCAGGGACTGGTAGGGCCGAGTAACCCACGTGGGACTCTGATGCCCATGGAACTTTCAGCCAATCAACGAGCTGAAGTTCCTCCAGGTAAAAACAGGCAACACAAAGAGCCTGAGAGATTCAGTAAGATTCAGAGGGAATTCTGTGGACTTTTCCTAAAGGGAATTCAAAGGAGAATTCCAGGTCAGGACGGCCCAGGAGCAGAAGGCTCCCAAGGGCAGGACATTCTCGCAGCGCGCCTCCTGACCATCCTGAGACTCAGCCCGGACAACCACGGAACGGCCAGTGTGTCCGAGTGCCAGAACTGTCCTTTGTTCTAAGAGTCTAGAGCGGAGGTTGCCAGAGAGTAACCAGAGGACCACCCGAGGTTAGCACCAGCAGCAGGCCTCGTGAACAGGTCAGAACTGTGGACAGCTGAATCACTATTCAGAACAAGCTCTTCATCAGGAATGAACCGGTCCTCTTCATGACTTGCTGGGACCCCCAGTCATCTTTTCTCTTGTGCGCAAACTTTGCTACTGTAGTTAAAGCCAACACTAACTAGCCGGTCAGTGAGCATCAGCAGCTCACCGTCGCAAGCAGCACAGCACAGCCTGGCACCGAGCCAGAGAGCGCGGATTGGACAGCAACAGCCTGAAACTGTTTCTTTGTGCCCGCAGGAGATCTGAATCCCCAGAGATTGGATGAGTATTCAACTTCACTGCATTACTGCTCGAGAATTCAATTGTTATCCCAACCAGTTGATATCAATTTAATTCCTAAGAGTTATGTACTTGTTTTGAGTATCTATGTAGAAGTTATAACCAAGTTCATTTACGAAACGGTCTAAATGAATGATATACTGAACGTATGTCCTCTTGATATATGTAACTCTTCATAACTGACTGAATATATACCTTTTGTATTCTGATAACCCTCTCGATAAGATCTGTTAGGTTTATATGCATATTCTATGTATAAATAAATGTATCCTCGTGTATTACTACCTGTGTGTGTGTGTTGTTTGAGTTATATCGCATGGTTGGATTCGAAAGCCATCAAAAGAATCAATTTTGTGATTTACTGCTACAATTAATAATTGTCCCAATAAATGTCCAAACCCTACAGAACTGGTGCCTTCAGAGAGCACACTGCACTTATAATAAAAAATCATATAAATATTGAAAATAATAAGAATAAAAACCATTGCAATTGCTATAAAAACCTTGCTAGAGAGACTTTATCTGCTGTTATGCAATGAAAAAAAAAACTCAGAGTTGCCTTCTGGTGTGAAAAAAATGAGCACTGATAAGAAACTGATAAAAAATTGATTGATTACCCCTTCTGAGTCAATGATTGACAGCTAAAAGGCAGACAGAATATAGCCTGAGGCTTCTAGAGAAAGTCTTTCCCCCTAAGGCCTCTGAATGGCTGAAAATACAATGAATGACGGTGCTTTTTACCAATCAGATCGCCTTATTTCTTGCAGTCCTGCTTCAAACATTTATTACGAAGTCAATAATGTTCAATAGCCTCCAGGTCTGGAGATAAGCTAGTCTGGGTTATTTTGGATATATATCATGCTTCAGAATAAGGTAAAAACATGGGATACTGTATATATATATATTTTGCTGGTTTTTGCTTTTGCGGTTTTGTTGGTAAAAATGTATGATATTGACATACATGTCATGTATGATATTGGCCGGGTGGCCGGTTGTTTTTATTCATTACTTTATTGATTACTAGTTCATTACTTTATTGATTTATTGCACAATAGTGTCACATCTGTGGAAACAAACTTTAAGGTTTTGTTGTGATGATATTGGAGAATACGTGCATGTGAGAAAATTTGTAGAGCGGTTTGAAAAAACGTTGTTTATCTTGTGTTTATCTTAAAAAAAAGAAACGACAAGGGTGGTCGTCGGCGACCACGATCCGGGCTAAGAGGTTGCAATCCTGATAACAGAAACATGTAGATGTATCATTTCTGTTGCCTATCACTGAGCATCTGCAGTGCTGAAAACTAAAAAAACAAAACAAGTGCAGAGCAATTTACAGCCCATACTGCTTAGGAAAGTGTAAAGCATAATCCAGAATCTTAGAATTGTTTATAATATGACTGTAGGTCCATTAAAACATCATATTTCAGACTGGCTTATTCTGAGAAAATAAAATTGCCAAAGAAAAGAATGGGTTGGAGGAAAATAAATGAATGACCTCTGACATCTTTCTTTGAACATCAATCTTATCACTAGGCATAGGACTGATAGAGTAAATGCGAACCTAAGGGTTTGCTGCTAGAGACACTATTGACTCTAGTTTCTGACGCCATGGATCATTGGCTCAGTGACTCACCAGGAATAATTTCTCAAGTGCTACTCACCTTTCCATGCCTCAGACAGTCAACTCTGATTAAGGAAGTCTAGGCAGCAATGTTTTCATGTGGGCACAGATGGAGCCACACTGCTATATTTAAAACAGTTGTAGCTCAAGTCGGGCTGCACTGTCAGATATAATAAAAATTCCATTCACAATATACTTGTGCAAAGCATGTATCAAAAACTGGTGTACTGTGTATAGGTTTTTGTTTTTTCACCAGTAAAAACGAGTAATTATTATCCATTCTTAAATGTTCAGTTTCCTATGTCAGTTACGCTAAAGTTGTGTTATTATAGAAGGTTTTAACTGGCTGTACAGTTGTTCATAAATATGGTGTCAGTAAAATAAAAGAGATGAAACGTGTAAATGGAATATTGAACATATTTGTAGTATAATCGAACATAATGCATTACTGAAACATCACAGCATTTTAAACTTATTTTATTTTAAGAAGGAGCATAATATATAATTGAGAGGCAATATATTATATTATTTTAAAAAGTTTGTCTATGCATTTTGTCTTGTAAGATTGATAAGTAATGGAGATTGGACTTTCTCAGGAAATATAATTGGCACTTGAGATATTATTTCTGTCTTATAGCAGAGAATAAGAGATTTGTCTCTGTGCAACCTTTTCGTGATCCAATAGACACATCAAATTTAAATTTGGTTTAATTTTGAACAGAACTTCGAATGAAACTATTCATTCAACAGTATATAAGATCCACTCACAGTAAGACATTTGTGGAGTTCACTTGATTTCTTCATAATTGTGCTTAAGGAATTTAAGTGACACATCAATAGATATGATAGTGGCAGGTTGGATATCACAGTATGCCATGTCATTTTTTATTTTGAACAGTGTTTGATATTTTTTAAATGTATAAGCTATTAGCAGTTCAACATTTTAAACCACTACAAACATGACCATTGGAATTAAAATATCGAAAGTGGGTTATGTCCTCAGAACTATCTCTTCATAAACACTGGTTCTTTGCACAGTGACTTTTTTATTCTACAGTTGCCACTACCATGTTGAGTGCACCTAGTCAACAATGATATTAAGGAACAATACAACATTAATTTTGTCATCTAGCATGATCAGAACAACATTTAATTCAGTACCACAGAATATAATATCTATGCTGGCCCCTCTTAAGTTAATAAAGACCAGAATTCAAAGGGGGTACAAAGATAGATCATTAAGGCCTTCTAGTTAAAAACTTTAGTCTGAAGAGTTTTGTAGTTTGCAAAGACCGTATCAAGTCAGGGTTTTTTTTTTCCCCTGTATGTACTGTATATGACACTATCACTGGGATGGCCTAAGATGTCAGTGATTCGATCAGGAAGACCAATTAAATATATCACAAGTAAAGATCTGCACTAGAACAGCTAACCCTTTAGCAGGAAGAAGCAAGATACTGTACTGTGAATACGTTCCACCTGGTGCATTAATTCATACTGATTTTCTGGCAAAATGTTTTGTGTTTTTACCTGTGGAAACATTTCTAAACACATGTAAGGTTCTGTAGACTGTTGCTATTATAAAATTGTAGTGGAGGGGGGAGGGACATTCATCTAATTAAAATACTTAACTCAGAGCTTTATATTTCTAATAAAGGACAATTTTCGTTTCCTAAAAACTGTTCATTCAAGATCCAGTCAGAGAGGATATTGCATAAAGTCACCTGTCAGGAACACAACAGTACACATTTAATTCATACTATGCATTTAGATAATCTGTAGTAAGAATAGCGTACATAATAATTGTCTAGCTTATCCACTTGTTTGGTATGAAGCCAGACCTGAAATGCATTAACCCTAAAAGTCAGGTACAGCAGATAACACTTTATTGCATCTCACAACACTAACCCCAAATATTGCGATGGCTGTCAGCTTAAAATGGTTCTTTTCTCATTTTTATAAGAATACAGATTTTGGTTTCAGCTTAGAAATAATGGATTTCTTTGGTCTTTAAAATTTCCAAATGTACAAAGCCTAATGTACAAAGCCTAATTAACATGATACATCTATCATCATTGATTTAATAAGAGTCATACAGGTAAGTCATACCTAACGCATGGTGGTTTAAATATTTTTTAAAATACTGGATAAAGGGGAAAAAATCATGTAATTATTAATTCACAACAGTAAATTATGTTACTTTCATCTCAGAAACATTCCCTGTAATGGTCTTTTCTTGATTACACTGCTGCACAAACCCTGATTCATGCTTTCATTAAGTCTTGGCAGGAGTACTGCAATAGCCTTTACAGTGCTCTCCCAATCCACTTCCTAAACAAGCTCCTCTTCTTCTAATGTGTTCAAGGCCTTGTGACCACTCATTTCAATTCTCACATGTCTTCACTGGCTTCCCTTCATCTGTCGCACTCAGTTCAAAATTTAAGTCTTTAAAATAGGCACACTTTTTAATAGTACCTTCTTATAGGTACAAGCATCTTGGGATGTGTGCTTTCAGTTGCCTCGCTTCACAATTCTGGAACTCACTCCCTGCTCATTCGGGAAATTAGTTTTTAAATCTAGACATTTTTGTTTTATAGTTTATGAACCTAGACTAAATGCTTATGTGTCTTGTAAATTAATTTCTTTTAGTAGACCAGTTAAAGGACACATGATGCGACAGAAGATATCTTTCGCTTACAATTTGTAGTGTACAGTACTTTAAATAGCAATGGAAGCATGGTTTTAGGAATTCCAGTTAAGTTCTGTTCTACCTAGTTGGAACTTGATATAATTAAAAAATCTAAGTTTTCAGTTTGTAAACCTTTTTTGGAGAGATGTACAATAGATAGTTTTTATGTAGAACACAGAAACTTACTGAGTTTTGGAGTTTCTGACACTGCCCTCAAATGGTTTAAATCTTACCTCACTGATCGCTGTCACTTTGTCTCTCTCAATGGGTACAGGCCTGAAAGTGGTCTTGTCAAGTCTGGTGTCCCCCAGGGCTCATTACTGGGCCCCTTGCTCTTCAGCATTTACATGTTCCCACTTGGTCAGCTTTTAAGATCACATGGCCTCAGCTTTCATTTTTACGCTGACGATACTCAAATATACATCCATACCAAACCTGACACTGATGTGGCTGTCTCTATTCTATCTAATTGCATCTCTGACATAAAAATTTGGATGACTCAAAAACTTCCTTTATCTTAACTGCGACAAGACTGAAGTCATGCTTATTGGTACCCCCCATCAACTTCGTAAAGCCAGTCCTGTAACCCTGTCTGTAGATGGCTCTGTACTTGAGCTTCAATCAAAATTGAAAAACCTTGGGGTTATATTCAATTCTGGCTTAACATTCGACCGACATGTGCAGCATACTGTCAAAACATCTTTTTTTCACCTTAGAAATATAGCAAGACTACGCCCTATGCTATCATTAACTGTGGCTGAAAAGCTGATCAACACATTTGTATTCTCTCGAATTGACTACTGCAATGCTCTACTCGCTGGGGTATCTAAATCTACTCTGAACAAACTCCAGTATGTCCAAAATTCAGCAGCCAGAATCCTGACCAGGTCTAGTGCAAGTGTTCACATTACTCCTATCCTGGAGTCTTTGCACTGGCTTCCGGTCAAATTCCGCTTAGACTTTAAAATCCTCATGCTCACCTATAAGGCTCTACATGGCTTGGCACCTCAATAACTGTCTGAACTATTATCGACCTACTCCCCACCTGCGCAACCTCTGCTCTTCAAATTCTGCCCTACTTACTGTCCCCCAAGCCCCTCTACATTGTATGGGTGACAGGGCCTTCTCCTGTTATGCCCCCAAGCTCTGGAACTTTGCCCAAGGATATCAGAGAGTCACCTTCTCTAAACTCCTTCAAATCCAGACTCAAAACCTTCTTCTTCAGAAAGGCCTTTACTTAACTGGTTCCATTCTTCACCCCTCTGCTCTTCTTAGTACCACCTTCCACGGTCTCCTCTATTGTTATTGTTGTATTGTTGTTATTGTAATTGTGTCTTTTCTTGTGTATTCTTCTTATTTATTGTTGTATTCTTCTTATTTATTGTTATTGTCATCCTGTAAAGCGCTTTGTGAAGCCATTTTAAAGGCGCTATATAAAATAAAGTTTATTATTATTATTATAGGCATTGGAATCAATTAATTTATTATTTCTGGCCTCAGCATTTTGAAGCTCACAGCCTTAACTAGAAATGAAGAGCAGTTTGCAACATCATTATTGCAGTGTTTTTTCATTTGACGTCCTTATCCTTTCAATATCCTTTCAGTCTCTTTAACCCTGATTAAGATTTACAGTATATTATTCACATCTCAAATACTGTATTTTTTCATTCCATATGCAGAATCTTTACATTTATAATGATTTAGTTATATGTATACAGTTCATAGAACTAATGGGTTAAATCGTAAGAGCTTATTAGCTAGAGCACAAATAAATTCTTTAGCAAACTTAAAAATGAAAATGTTGATTTTACCTTTTTCTTCAGGATGCACTATATACTAAGTAGGTGTACAGGTATATGTAATTAAGTGATTCTGTAGTTATCCAGTTTGCTGTTCATAACATTGACCATATAGATTTGAGAGTGAACAGCTGTGAAGCTGGACAAATGTTTTACAAACATCTGTTTGACATATAACAGAATGACAATGAATTCATAAAGCTATCAGAAAAATCTTTGAAATTCTGTGAAGCAAGTTTAAAGAGACTTTTTTATAGTCAGGTATTATGCATGTTCATTATTATAATAATATATTTACTTTATATAGTAACATATAAATTTATTTAGTAAGAAAAAAAAGTTACCACAAAGTAACAAAATTAGCACAATTAAAAACAAGGCTTTAGAATGCAGAAGAAGATGCAAAGGGCAAACAAAATACCAATAAATTAAAAGTTTTTCTGAGCCCTAGATGTCACACATCATTGCTGCTAATTTCACAAATGTTCAGTGGGACTGAAGTGTTGTGTGGACGGACATCCACAGCATAAGTGTCACTTCTTATCTTGCAGTGTCTATTTGCTGAGGTGGTGCAAGAAAACTGCAGTTACAGAGGCAGCATGAGGACATACATTGTCTTTCTGGAATGTTGTCTTAAGGTTAACCCATAGGAGGTACAGATATAGTAAGTGAGATCCTAGGACTTGATCAGTGTAGTGCCATACAGTCAGGTTGTCATTAATCTCTTGTTGCGACCTGATGTTTCTGACGCAGTGAAACAGGCAGTGTGAAATCTATAATGAAGATTGAGTATGATGACGTGTCAATCTTAGCAAGATGTCTTGAATTGTGTGCTCCAAAATCTTGGCCTGCGTGATTAAATGCCTAGCAGTAAATCCAGGGGTGGTCATAGAAGTTAAGGAAAATAAGACAGAAGCAAAAATAAATTTCAAAAACATTTTGTTTCCTAATGTGGTGCAATAAAAAAAAGTATTTACAAAAGAGAAAGGAACAAAAACAATTGTAGTTTCTTTCACCAATATCTCCCACATTTTCAACTGATTTGAGAAATAACAAAAATAAAACATCTAATCATTTGTGCCCAATCAGCTATCTCAATAATGTGATATATTGCTTATGCAACAGTCACTCAAGAGTGTCAGTCATGAATAATAAATTAAAAATATCAATAACATTGAACATAATAAGATTTTTTTATAATCTTGAGACTTTCTCTAAAACACAAAATATATATATATACAGTATATATCAGGTGATCTATTTATTTTCATGCCTAATATATTAATTCATTATCTAATATTAGTATATTAGCTGGGTTTCAAAATATCTAGAAGGTTTTTTTTGTTCATTGACTCTAAAATAAGATCATTATGAAGCAAATATTTTAGCAGAAAAAATCATTGTCTTTTTGAGTCTACATGATTATTGTACGTGTGTTGGAGAATAACTTCAGACATACAGTATAATTGTACCTGCTATAAACTTGAAAAAATATATCACCTTTCCTAGGTATTAATGAATGCATTCATCTTTGTTTATCATCCGGAATTACTTTTTGAGATCTGATTGAGTATCTGCATGACCTCAACAATTCAATTAGTTCAGCACAAAAAATATTGAACACTTGATTTCAAAATCAAACTATTTAAAGCTTGCAAGCTATTTAAACTTAAAATTAAATATCTGAGTGTTCTGGCTATTCCCTGGCTTCATCCTTAATATCACATCTTGTTGCTTTTATACTACTTCCAAAACAGATCTGTTCTGCAGGATTGATTTTAGGGACTTATCTTTGATCGCTGTCAGGGGGCAAACAAGATTTTTTTCTGGATATAGAGCAAATTCAAAAACTGAGTAAGAGGGATTGATGGATGTCACAAGAGTGGCCCAGGGAGGTGTAATAAATTACAGCAGGATAAAAAGTACTACTAGTTTATCCATGAGACATCTGAGCAGACAGAGAATGACCAACAAGAGACTTCTTTGGCAGAATAATTCAAATAAACTTCTTTCTGTGACAGAAGCATTTGACAATTTGTCCATCTGTGCTTGTGCAGTCGATCAAAAATCTTTCCAAATAATCATAAAAATTCTGTTATATTTTTGGTCCCATTTGAAAAAAGAGAGAGAAAAGTACATATGAAGAATATATTTTGCAACATGTTTAAGAATATCGTGATTAATTATTGGATTGGAAATAATGTATAATAATACAATGTTTAATACTAAAATACTAAAGTCCTTTATCACTAGCATGCCAGTATCAAAATATTTTTATACATCCTCTCAAACAACTATAATATAGATTTTGTCACGATGTTCGATAATGATATTTATCGCGATATAATTTTCCCCGATATAATTTTAACAAAAGTTTGATAAATGTTCGATATATATATTTTTGCTTTGTGCCTGATATACGCATGCGCACAAAATACTGCGCGAGTGTGCGTGAGTGTTGCAGACCGGGCAGCTAATGTGGTGTTGTTTACCCACACGGTGGTGGCTGACAGGATTGTAGTTAGAGTGGAGAAATGAGCGACACTGAAGCAAGTGTAGTGCTGCCAACGACAAGCTCGAAGGACAATGACATAGTCGACAGAAAAGGTAATTCAACTTTGGTAATTTGGAGATATTTTGGCTTTTTACGATCAGACATAAAACGGAGCACTTTAAACTTTGCAGTCTGTCTGAGCCATCTTCTATGTGTGCAAAGGAACAAGTAATAGGTTTATTCCATGCTGAAAAAAAAGAAGAAAGAGAACACAACGTTTCGGCCGTGGAGCCTTCTTCAGGTTGACACCTGAAGAAGGCTCCACGGCCGAAACGTTGTGTTCTCTTTCTTCTTTTTTTCAGCATGGAATAAACCTATTACTTGTTCCTTTGCAGCCTTTGCATGCTGACGCAGCTACCCACCTGAACTACTATCTTCTATGTGTGTTTTATCACACTGTAGTATTTAATTTTTCTATGAAGATATTTATTTTGTAAATTTTACTCATGCATATTTTGACATAAAAAAGACTTGAATACTCTCTACCTCAGATTTGTTTAATGTTTCTGCTGTTTGGCAAGTGTTTCTTGTGTTCTTCAAATAAAGAGTTGTTTAATTTACCAATTAACTGTCTGGTTTCTTTAACTTTCACTCAGGAAAACAAAAACTGCCTTTAAACTTGAAAGAAATAATGATTTGACATTTATCGTATCGATATCGACTGATATGAAAATTTTTATCGTGATAATGTTTTTGGCCATATCGCCCAGCCCTACCTGTACACCTAGAGGGTGCTCTACTTCTGTCCTGTTCCTAGTTCCCTGTGATTATTCATGTCTTTCCGGTGTATCTTGTTGTGTAGCCTATTTACTTCCTGTGTCTGCTCTGCTCCTTGCTCAGCACTGAGGGTATGGATGTCATGAGACCCACCTACTGTATTACCAGGTCGCCCCATGTCCGTAGCCTGAAGGCATAGGTTTCTATACCGAATAGTCCGACCCCCTGAGCCTGGGCTAACCTCTGTGTTGCCCCTTTTGCCACTATGCCTAGGGTCTCTACTTCTCTCCTTATTATTCCACAGCATGCCCTTCCAACATCCGTGACAGATTTGTTTTGTTTTAATGTGTATGTCTATTGTGATTCAAAATAGCCATGTACAGAAAAATGTCGAAATAATGTCTTGTTTATTTTAAAGAAAATTCAACATATCAGAAAAAAATAATTGTAACATATGTAATTTTCATGTTTGTATCGTCATTATTTTGTCTCTTCTCTGAATCATAATATACTCAAGCTGATCTGTGTAATATTCTAACCTCTGATAGTTAGTTTGAAACATCAGGTAAATCATTTCAAAAGCATTTAAAAGAAGAAAAAATAGTGTTCTGTTTATAATATTCTTCACAGATCCAATTTTTACCATTAAGCATGTAACAAAGCATAGTCCTCATCAATCATGTAAACCAGGTTGTCAAGATTGTAGTCCCTCCTCCTTAAGGACGCTCTGGCTCTTTTACTTCGGACCTGATTTTGTGCACCTGCCCCTTGTTCCAGCCTCCTTCCTGTCCCCCTTAAAATCCAGACACCCACTCATTTCGGGGCTCTGCATTGATTCCCATATCATGCGAGCCCGGGACTTGTAATCGCCTGGCTCTGTTATGTTTTTAAGTTTCTGTTTCTGTTCCTGTTCCTGTTCCCCCTGCCGGTTCTGACATGGTTCCTGGTTTTAACCTGTCTGTTCTCGGATGGACCGCCTGGCCTTGGACTTTGCCCATTTTTGGATTCCCCATTTGGATTACCTCTGGATTGTTTGCCCTGGACACCTGCGCACTTTGGACGTGCCGCCCCGTATTCATTCCCGATTCCTCACTCCACCCCGGATTGTGTCGTCCGCATAGGGTCTGGAAAGAACTGTTTCGTTACACAGGTGTTTTCGACAGGAGGAATGAGAAGCCCAGGAAACCTTCAGAGATTCTCAAGAGGTTCCCTGAAACAAGGGATTTTTTTCACCTCCAGTTTTGCATAGGTAAAATTGATAATCTCACAAAGTGAATATACTTAAAAGTTCTATTGACCCCCAGTTTTGCTATTAATATTTAAGAAATACAATATTATAATTTACAATATATTTTATTTATTTAATACTATAGTTTATACATGATAAATGTATATTATAATTTATATTTTAATGGACATTAGTTTGATTTGATGGGGCATCTTATTGAGAGGGAAGTCTTACATTGAGACCTCTTATCAATGAAAGTGTGAACACCCTGATCTTGACAATGTTGCTAATGCTCGTAATGATTCATGGGGAAAACAAAAAAATATTTAGTGCAGAATTAATACAGTACAATTAAAATAATGATCTCAATGCAATGTTTTTTTCACATATTCATTTTTGATTATTTATTGGTCACATTCTGAGGCAAAAATGGCACCTTTTATAAACCAAAACTATACAGTATCATAGGTACTATAACTTGTATTTGTTCAAGTAATTAAATAACCAAAGCAAAAAACAAAGTTAAAGAATTTAATGAAGAATATACTTTTGAAGAAGATGGAATGATGTTGTGTACCTCATTTTGTAACATTAGTAGCTATATTAATATATTTAAATTCATGAATGAATAGGGTTAATGATGTTCAGAAACCTGTTTTTATTTTCAGATACCTAAACTTCCCTTTAGGTGATTTGGTATAAGGTGATTCCATATTAAGCAAATTTAAAGTAGTAGTACAACAGATTAAATGAAGCTATCATTTCTAATGTCCCACATGTGCTACAGTACCTACTGTATCAGTCTTCCTAGGCCAGGGAAGATTCTCTGGGCAGGATGGTTAGGCTAAATCATACTGGAGTATTGCTTAAATCAGCAATTAATTTTGACATGCATTTCGAATGGCTGCGTCTGTATGTATTTTAAAATGTTTACTAAGTAAGACTTCTTTTAGAATTTCACTGAGGGTAAAACCTGAAACAGATCCTATTGTGCCTTTTCATGTTGACAGGGGGCTCCTTGAGTGGCTCAACCAGTAAGGGCGCTCACTTGAATGCAGGCAGAGCTCTATGATCACACATTCAAACCTGGATTACTGTAGTAACTAGCCAGCTGTCACTGGGATTCCCCATGCAGCAGCACACAATTGCCCGAGCGCCGCCTAGGGCAATATAGTGGAATTGCTGACAAAACAACCCCTTCAGCCACTGGGTGCCTGCAGACATCCCTCCTTGATGTCTGATTGGAGGAGGGGCACTAAACATTTGCTACAGGACTGCCTCACCTCTGACATAGTAAAAGATGAATAGTAAAAGATCGTTTTGAGGAATCTTCTTACACCTCTTCACAATCACAGAGTTTGTAGGTGCATATAAGCCAAACTGTGAATAAACATACCTGTACAACTCGATATTTCAAATCAGGAGTTATAAAATCATTCTAAATTTAAAAAAAAAATTGAGTTTATTCTTCTCTCTTGCTACAGGACTGCCTCACCTCTGACATAGTAAAAGATGAATAGTAAAAGATCGTTTGGAGGAATCTTCTTACACCTCTTCACAATCACAGAGTTTGTAGGTGCATATAAGCCAAACTGTGAATAAACATACCTGTACAACTCGATATTTCAAATCAGGAGTTATAAAATCATTCTAAATTTAAAAAAAAATTGAGTTTATTCTTCTCTCTTACCTTTTTTAAGTAATCTTTCAACAGATTTTATAAAAGATTAAGTGTATTAAGTGTTAATCAATAATCTTAATTCTTCTTTTCTCAGGTTAACTGTCAAGTCCTACTTATTTTATTTCTCTGGTTGGTTTCTCTGCTTTAGCTAAATACTGTAATAAACACCAATTTGAAACATTTACCCTCTGAAACGACTAAAGAAATGTCTTTTTTACCATTTTAATTTTAAATGAATCTTCAGAAAATCACTGTAGTGTGTGTTGATTAGGATGCATTGGCTATTTCTGGAGTAGACTCAGAAATATTGCCCTGTGTGTAAAGAGGAGAAGCAGTCAGACACTATGTTGCTGCTGAAATTTCATCTTTTGCACCAGTGAAAGTGAACTGTCTAAATAAGCATTAACAGCATATTGCTGCCTCTCCTTTTCTAGCTCTTACAGCTGTCCTTGGCTTATTACCATGGCCGTGAAGTCCCAGCTGGTCAAAGGCCACACTTACTGTCACCTCTTAATGCATTATTGAATTTCGTCATTCAAGTATTGATTCATACACTAATTGAAATCCCTTCTCATAATTTCTTAGCCTTTATCATTGCCCCAGCCTGTTCAGTGACATCATTTCCTCAGCTGCTCTAAATAAATTAACAACTCCCCTCCAAAGCCACAGAGTAGCCAAGCAAGTGGTGGTCCTGTGTTTTTTGCTTCCTGTGCTTAGCTTATGCAAACAAATGCCTAGTACTAAACTAAAATTAAATGTTAAATGTAGAAGATGCTTTATCATTCTGAGTTAGTCCTGTGTTCTGACTGATATGGACAAAGACCGTAGCAAAGCCGCAGCCAACAAAGTCCTACAGTGGCTCATAAAGGATAAACATTAAGGAATAATTATCAATAGTAACAGGAGTTTCCAAAGAAACATAAGTCCTATACAGACTTGTAATTTTAGACTCTTTACATTTTAGATCTGTTTTAAACAATGTTTTTTACTACAGCACTTGCACATAAATCACAAGCTGCAAAGCAGTGACATATAATTAATCACTGACTTAAAATGAATAGCAAACAATAAATGCTTAAAGTGCTTTATGTTCTATCATGGGCTCCAGTTTGCAGGCTGTTCTGAATTTATTTTATGCATAACTTTACACCTTTTGTTTTAAAAAAAATAATATTTTTTCTATAATACATCCAGGACATCAAATGAATGCCGTTACTTGTAAGTCTGTTAATCTGTAGTAGCTAGAGAACAATATGGCTGTTTATTGGATAGCAGACAATCTTGTACTTGTCTGTTCAAATAACATACTGTACCCCAGTAATTCAAGTATAATTATCTTCTCCTTTATGCTGAACATGGAGAGCTTGGGGATTGATTGGAATTTATTTCATAATAGCAATGCTATAGCAAAACGATTGTGTGCTATTTCACCAATGGGGTATGTACAGTAAGTTTAAGATTTTTGTTCTCAGAGCAGACTTAGTTGTCTGTCCAGAACAATACAGCAATAATACAATTATGTATATACTGTACTTATGTGCCTTACTCAGAAGAAAAATATTATATTTGTTACCTTTAACATTTGAAGAAAAGCTACCAGAAAACTGGATATGCCTGTCTAGACGGAGGAGAAGACTAAGGTTTCTTACCAACTCCACTGATAGGCCACTAAGTAATCACTTCCCCACTCTTTGGATATACAGTATAGTGCCCACTTAGCTCCTTTATTCCTTTTTTTCATTTTCTCACACTAAGTGTGCATGTGTTCCCCTGGAAGCTGGTTTCTAAACCATACCTAGCTTGATCAACACACCACTTTTTCTCTTTCTAAGAACGAATTCAGAAAACCAAACAACTATTTTCAGTGTTGCCTGAGACCTTGGACCTGTGTCTTGTATTACTGTTATTTAGGAGATTTGGAAGTGGCCTCTTTGCCCACTTCAGTTTTGGTATTTAAATGAGCAAATCTTATTTTATACTGTCTATTACTATTGTTTTATTGTTATTGCATGGTCTCTAGTTGTCCACTCTGTTTCCTTCCATTAATTCTTTTTTACAATGGCTTTCTTTTTTTGGAATGACTCCTCTCTTTTTGGAGTTGACTGCCTGGTCTCTAGATGCTTGATCTGCCATTTTTTTCTTTCTGATTGTTATCCTGACATATTTATGGCACTTGAGACAGAAAAGGGGGGAATAATTCTACACCACTGTTTTGCCCGTCACCTGTTTTGCAGCTAAATAATCATTGGTGCCTCCTTCCAATCCATGCTTCCTCTTTGTTCACCGTGAAATTAGTGCAACTACTATATGTTCCCTGGGCACAACCTGTCGTCCATGCACCGCTTCCCATGTTCATGGTGTTAAGTGTAGCAACACAGTAAATCCCTCACCGTGGTGTTAAGTGAGCAATTCTATAACGCCAGTTCACAAATAGGCTGATATTTCCTTATATTCAGACTGTTTCTAACAAAACCAGAGCAACTGGAGTAACAAAGCATACAACCATGATAGTATAGCTGTCTGTGATTTATCATGCCTGGGTTTCACAATCTCAATCTGCAGATATGCTCTAAACCAATTTTAAAAGTGTATTTGACTGACATTTCTGTGCACTACATCAAAATTGATAGGGAAGCCCCTGGAGACCATTTACTGCCTACCCTTTTTCTTAGGAGTACAAGATACAGTACATCTGTCCTGCCTATCCCTAGTGTGTGGCTAGAGATACACACTAGACCAACGTGTTCAACACCTTCTCGAGCTCTGTGTGAACCTCTTTAGTTGAAAGATCTTTTCTTACTGTCTACTGTTGTATTGTTGTATTTTGCTTCCACACCTGATATATTAGTGCCCTCCATGCCCTTTAAGTGCAGGGTGCTATTCTATGTTTGCCTGGTGAGGGCTTTACTGTGTTGCTACACCTTAATGCTGTGTTCCAGATTATATGTGTCATATTTGTGATGGTAGTTCACAGAGTAATCCTTGTTTTTCTCCTTTTTCTATACAAATCCTTTTTTTAGTCTTTATGTGCCTTTACATAACACGATTTTTGTTGCTGTTTTATAGAGAATACAGCAGAGGATGTCAGATTCAGTAAAGCTGAGTCACAGAGCTAAACATTGTATTGTATCATATGCATTATTTCTTGTTCCAGAGCACATGTCACTAAATCTCATTTGGTATTCATTCAATTATCGTAGTGCATTCTAACACAAAGCTCTTACCAGGTTGATTGATGTGCAATTGAATTATCCTAATACTAACAGAATAAGAGAAAGGTCAATACATCTACTGCAAAGTTTCTGTTGCTTAGAAAAAAACACTTTAGGAATAAATAAGGAGAGACACCCTCAGCTATGATTTAATCATACTTCTATTTTGCAGATTTCAGGGTTGCTGTGTAATTGGAGAGGGATCTGTCTAATGAGTCAGTAGACATTTCCATTTCACTTCAGGACTCAAGAACACAAATAGTTCCTCCCAGGAAGGTCTAACATGGCTTTAGAATACCCTTTGTGAGGCTGAGGTTTGTAAACTTGATAGCTTCATCAAAGCCCATGTCTCTGCCATTTTCTCCGCTGTGTTTTTTCTAAGGACATAATTTGTTGAAAGTCTTTTGTTTCAAGTTTTAACAAGTCTTAACTGATTACTTAAAATTTATGCAATATATGATCAAAAATACATTCAGATTTTATTTCCAGTGCGTATAGAGCTAAAAACACATGACATCAGCTATAATTTACTGTAAGTCAAACTTTTGTCAAATGTTTAAATGAAGGAGGAAGCAATTTGCATCCATGACTGTCCCTGCACCCTTTGAGTCTAATGTGAAACCTGTTTAGTTGCATCTTAAAAACACTGATATTTTGGAACCCATTTTTCAGCATGTGTATTACGAATGCATTTCTGAGTGGAAAGGTCTGATCCACAATAAATACCACTTAAAAGTGATTTGGTCTCTCAAGTTGTGTAAGATTGAGACAGCCCATCCCTGCAGATAAGATGTTTTACTTCCCATTCAGAAATAAAAGAAAATGTAACTTGAGTTGGCATGGTACTACATGGCTACTCACAGAGCATCTCAAATAAAGCATTGTATAGTCTTGTGCTTTACCCACTGAGCTACCTCCAGGCAGATTTTAATAATTCATAAGACAGGCACATTAGCTGTACAAAAATGCAGCTTGCTCTAAAGCCCTGGTCAGAAGAGTGCTCCAGCATCACTGCACCCACAATGTAAAATGGTAAATGTTAAACTCTTACTGTATATACATGTACAGTACTGTACTACTGCAGAATGATTGAACTTTACACACCAAGCCTTTATTATATTAAAAAATACTGCCCAGAAACTATAGTTCCTTTATTATGCTTCGATATATATATATACTGTGTTATACCCATTCTCACACCTCTTTTCACTAGAGTCCTTTAGAAGTCTGGGTACTCCATTCTCTGCAGTATACTGCTCTGCATCTCTGCTCTTCTTATCCATCCGTTGATGTGCTTCCTCTGTTCCCTTTCTTGCTCCCCCTCCCTCTCTTGCTCTCTTTCTCTCTGCGCATGAAATTGCACAGCTCAGCATTTCTCTCTACAGGCACATAGAGGAAAAGCAAAAAAAAAGAGAGGTAGAGTGGGGGGCAGGGCAGGACTGGTGTAGAATCCGGGATGCACCATAAAAAAGCCCCCTCCCAATTAAAGATGAGGACTTTTATTATTGAACGGCAGCTCAGCCAATTAGATTGCAGAGCCAGGAAATACAGCAGGAAAACACCAGAGGGGCTAGTGGGAAAGAAAAACTGCAGTGTGTGTATATATATATTTTTACTGAGCTAATCAATTTAACACTTCCATCCCAAGGTTTGTGCTTTTGTGTATGTGCATGTGAAAATGTATTGAGGGCAAAGAAAAGCTGGTACAAGGACTGTTTAATAGGACATGATTCTCTTTTTCTTGACTACATAGAGAAAAAGTACTGTATATTGAAGAATCCTGAAGTGCAGGTTGTCTCTTTTTCTTTAAGAGTCATTCAAAGTGTCCTGAAGGAACTGCAGAAGTTTCTCCTTGGGAAGACGGTTCTGTACACGGTAAGATAACATTAAACATTTAAAGCTGAGCTGGTTTGTACTGTTAATTATACACTCCATGAGTATTCTCCTTTCTTTGCTTGTCTTCTTCACATATTTCTTTGAATAAGGTTTCCCTATCTTGAAAACTTATGTATAAAAAAGGGATAGTTTTAGAATTAATAATCTTCCCTGTGCTTTTTTCAAAGATGAGAACAGTTTAGAACAATAAATTGTTACAATGAGACTTCCAGCATCTGTCAGCGTAGTTTGTTTTAGTGTTAATGTTGCCTTTGAAAAGTGTGTACTGCAGTATCAAGGTATCTTGATCCAGGACTTTACAAGCATGAGGTCTGCTGCTAAGTCAGGTTTAGCTCTACAGTATGTTGAGTGAATGTAAAGTGAGCAAATTTACATAATTTACCTGTACAATAATACAGTAAGTGGATTGAAATGTGAATCTGGTGATATGTTGAGGAGGAAAGCAATCACGATAAGAAGAAGGTAATATGAAAGGGTTTAAAACTTTCAGTGACACTGCAATAAAACAACACTAAATAATACATGTACTAATAAACCTGCTAGAAATCTACATCAGGTGAAGTACCAGTTAAGCTTTGAGAAAAAAAAATATTAAATGCCAATATAATTCTTACAGAAATATAAAAACTTTTTTTGAAGCTTGAACATGGTTTCATTTAAAATAGCTGTACATAGTATTAAAAATATGGTCATAATCTTATTTTGTGGAATATAAACTGGTAATTATATTGATTGAACTAGAGGACAGTAGAGGTTTAGTACAGGATAAAATACATATTTTTGAGATAGAGTATATAGTGCATAATGCATACACTCACTTGCCTCGTTTCTACTCCTAATGTGATTTTAAACCAGAGTTCATTATATAGAGTATGTTAAATCGAATCAGCTAAAATAAATAAAACCAAGTCTATTCTTTAACTTTTAAAAAAATATATTTTTGCAATGTTTTTTTAAGTTATTTGCAGCTGTCCTGGTAACCTTAACTGTGACCTCAAAATGTGAGACAAGACTGCTTGTGATTCTGCATCAATCGGGCTGCAGTGCTGGAGCAGTTTTCACGAGATACTGTATAAGGGGTATGCAGACATGCATCTGCAGTGAAATTAGAAACAGGGACTGCATTTATGAGTTTTTTCCAATTTCTGAGCAAAAACGACGACAATGCAAATAACGTAACTAATGTAGCTAATTTCACAGGACCAGTAGCTTAATGTAAACAGGCAATCATTCCTAAAACAATACACTTGAAATGCTTTTTGTTATTGACTTCAGCAGTTTGTCATATTCCTGCAGCATGTTTAGAGTATACCCTTTTCGTTTACTTTCCAGGTACCCTAAATTGATGGTCAAAAGTAATTACCATAGTTACAGTTGAGTTATTTAGGTTTATACCAGAATTAGAACATTTCATATGCACATATAGTTTTAAAAGGAACAAATACATTTTTGTTAGTGTACCCCTCTCTTCACCCACCTATAATATTATATTTTACAGACCATTACAATTAATGACTTTTAAACAAGGCAGAGTATACAAGGCTATTAGACTGTGCCATTTTTAAACAATATATAAATTATATCTAAACATTTTTATTTTATTTTCTCAAATGCATAATAATTGCATTTCTTATCCAGAAATAAGACAGAAAAATTTGAGTACACAAAATTACATTGTGACACTGAAATGTGTGAACGTGGTATTTTAGTGAACTGGGCTCTGTGCTCATCTATTGCATAATCTAACGCACAATCATCTGAAAGAAAATGTAATGAGTAATTTTGTTTCAATACAGAAAGGAACACATTAAGCTGGTGTGTGTATACTGTCTCCATGCACAATTAGAAGTGAGGAAAGGACTAACAGTCATTATCAGACAGCTCAGTAGGATTAGAAGAGGTGTTATATTGCTTCTGCACACAAAGAAAGCATCTTTAAAATAACAGAATTTAGCCTTTTGGATTGTTGTAGGGGAGTGTGATTGAAAATACAAAATCCCATGTACTCAGGTCATAGAACGGGGTTATAAGTGAAATTTGGGAATTTCACAGAAAGGACTTCCAAGAAGCCCTAGCACATCATAGTGCTGAAAATGATATTGACTTATAAAAGTCAGGAGACTTTCATGCAATTGTCTGAGAGCTAAAGTAAGACGCAGTTAAGTCAAACTTGATTTTCTTATTAAGTGGAACTACTGTTTTGTTAATTTTGGAGTGCCTCAGTTGTAATTCGTTAGGTACCAGGAAATAAATCAGTTTAAAAATTTGATAGCCCGTTATTTGTTTTCTGATATATCTCAATCTATTGTTTTTGTCAGTGAAGTAAAAAAATCAATTATTTCTTAAGCAAGTTCAATGTTTCCTTTACAATCTCCTTTTTATCTGGAGTGCCCCACTCAAGACAGGGAAAGTTATGGTATTTCAACTCAGAGCCTTGACATTAAACTGAAGTCTTCTGTTGCCACTTCACAGGAAGAGTAATGTACTGTATATTGTATTGGTAACCCACAGGATCATGATTACTCATACCCCATATTTATTCCATTATTTCTTTGGTAATTCACAACTGCTTGTTGGTATTTTAAAAGTGGAGTCCAAAGTAAGGTCAGTTATGTCCTCAATGATCTCAGAAAGTTCTGTAAATGGGTGGATTGAGGAAGAAATTCTCCTAAAGCTGCCCAAATGTTTTGATCTGTTTTTATTTGTTTATGTTAAGATGTATAAGCACTGGTACAGTATCGAAGATGAAGCATTGTAAAAGATAGATCATGCATAACTCCTCCCTTAAGTTGCATCTCTCAGAACCTAAATAAGAACTATACTAGAAGAGTAAGAAGACTAAAAACAAGTTCTTTTCAGAATCTAAATATTTTACAAAGCACTTTCATTTCCTGGAGTCTTCCAGCAGTTTTAGAAAGCATTGGGAAAGCCACAATCCATGATTCACATACTGCACTTTTAGAGCATGGTTATTCTTAGGAGGAAGTAAGTCTGTACTGTCTTTTGGTTTGCTTGTAATGACTCCTTCTCTTATATACTCTTCAAAAATCCAAATCTATAATACATCATGAGATAAGCATTAGCAATTAGAACCTAAATCATTTTTTGTTCTTGATACGGTGTTATTTAACATGTTCAGGAAAAGGTTTAGTTCTCATCTTGCTCTCTCACTCTCCTACACATACAATAAATACTAGAACCCCTCACACCACAACAAATACAGCTCCTTCTTCTTTCAGTCCTCGTTAGTGAGTGGGGCTGTGATAGCACCGATCTTCAGCCAACACAGTTATTTCATCATCCAGGCATGTTACAGTGACACCAAAGTATGCTATCCCTTAATGTTTGTTCATTTCCCTTATTGTTTGCTCTTTTCATCGTTACTAGAATTTGACCAAAGTACTGAATTCAGTCAAAGTGAGAGGTAGTGTCCTTCCACTACCCAAGCTAGTACAAAAGTATTTTAATACTTTTAACATTCAATTTATTTAAATGCCACTTGAGTTACACCTTTATTAGACTAAACACAAGACAATTTTGGAATACACTTGTGATATGTATGTTTTTTTATCTGGGTGAGTCAAATAAACTGATATTTTAGCCTCCCACCCCAGCACACTCATATGTTTTTCTTTTATGTCTGAAGATAAAGAGAATATTTCCAAGAACACATTTCTGTTTATTGTCTTTGATGAAACAGTTGGCTGATTGGTCAGAAATAACGACTGAAAATTATATATATTTTTTTTTATTTATTTACGATATTTAGTATGTCAATTGTAAACCGGAGGGCATTATCTTTTCGGAGATCTACCGTAGCATTGTAACATATGGTTTCTCAAAGCTCTAGGACTCTGGGTTTGAATTCAACTTTGGCCACCAGTTTGTCTGGGGTTTGCGTATTCCCCTCCATGTTTGTGTTGGTTTTCTTCAGATGCTTTGTTTTCTTCCCACTTCCCACAAACATGCAGGACAGGTTTGATTGGTTACCTAAAAATTTCAACTGAACACCCAACCTCATTACTCATTATATTCTGAACGGCTCTGGGGACTCTGCCTTAAGCTCAGAAACTAGGATATTTAGGAAGAAATCGCAGTGAGAGAAAAATAACCACACTGTTTCATTCTGCAGAATATATCTAGCTGATGTGTCACTGAATAACAGCTCAATAAGCATAACTAGTACAGAGCTCAGAATCTTAACTCATTGCTCGATAACCCAGAAAAGGCTCAATTTTTATTTCTTGCTGCAGTCTTGTTTACATGCTGGTTTCATGAGTTCCTAAGAAAAATGGTAAAACTTGAGAAAGTTCAACGAAAACAAAGATATCCAAAGAGCACTGAAGAATTGAGGTGGTGATAAGCTTGTGTATGCCTGCCTAACTGTATTAAATACCTAATAAATTTGATAGAAACACTTGGGCCATTGAACACAGCTTCTCTGTCATGATGTTATTGGGCCCACCCATCTGCATAGTTTTCCATTACATTTCTGTCACTGCAGAAGTGATATGTGAAGCTCTATGATTTGTAAAATAATATAAGCCACACACTGTATTCCTCTTTAAAATCAGGGTCTTTAAACTAAATTCATTTTCAAGTTAATTCTTTTTCTGTTCATTTGTTTTGTTTTTCTAAGTTAGTACAGTAGCATTAGTAAGATCTGCATTTATATTGCTGCTTTCCAGGGACACATAAAGAATATTTTCATTTCTCTATAAGGAGTTATATAGAACTATCTTTGCCATCATAACACCAAATATTAAAAAAGGAGAATGCTCTTTTTGTGTTGTTCTTGTGTTGTTGAGCTGTTTAGCTCACCACTGTGGTAGACCAGACGCATTAGGACAAAATCCATAACATTAATGTGCCCAAAGCACAAGTTACCTACCAATGCCTACCAGTGAAGGATTATGCTAATAAAAAATCTGATTCATATTGAGTAACCCCTAACTTAATTTATGGCTCTGTGCCTAATGGATATGGTTGTAGTAAGAGTAAGTGACAAATGTTTTAACTACAGATTTTTTTCACATATCCAATAGCATGGTGTGTCATGAAAGTCTTTAAAGTTTTGGGCGACAGCTGGAAGAATTAGAATAAATCAATATAAACACCACCATTTTTTTCTTTGTTCATAGTAAAATCCCATTTGCCTGTCATCAAGAAAAAGAACTGTTTGAAAAAGAACCTTGTGTGTGTTCATTTTGTCATGGAAGTGCTTTGTATAGTACGTACTTCTCGTATCAATATTGTTATGTCAGCATAAGATGTTTTTATGTTATCGTTATTCATATGCCAGGAAACATTTTCGAGTGACAACTACAGTCTCCGTAAAGCTAACATTAGCAGTATGAATAATTTAAAATGTCAAATGCAAGGAAGCATTAAGTCCCTGAAATCTAAAGCTAATATAATTTAAATCTAAACTCTGTTTTATCCTTCCATTGCTTACTATTAATGTGCTCAATAAAATTATAACATTATAGTACACTTATGATTCACTTTGTAAATACTGCATGTGCTCATGCGTAGAGCAAAGGAGCAATGAAAAGAGAGTAAATACTGAGCTACATGCAAATGACAGACACAGTTTTCACGAGCTCTTCTGAGTGCTGTTACTTTGGGTGCAGGTGTACTGTGTAAGTGTTTTTGAGCAATTTGTTAAAGTCAGAGTATTTGACCAAATGTGTGTAACACACATAAAATCTAAGAAAATACTTAATTTATGTTTCTGTGCAAATACCGAATTGTTCACATGAAGTACAGTTCACATTTACATTTAGTAATCTGTATAGAGATATGATCACATTTCTGCAAATTTGGAATAATAAAAGTTATATTTTCTAAATAAATATTTACAAAAACAGCTGTAAAAATACACAGATGCTTGCATGTTTCAAATTATACAAAGGCTGTCCAATTTATTCCACAACAGCCTCCCCATCTATATAATTAACCTGTATATCAGGAAAAGCATACATAGTGAATTACTTTTTGTAATAAGGCCATATTACAGAAACTTACTGGCATAACCTGCGATCTCATGTATATTGTACTGTATCTCACTTGAGAAAACATATTATAGGAAAAAAGTAGAATTTGAGTAAAAATTGTGAAATGAGAACAAGTTAATTCTTCTCACAAACTGAGAATAACTCAAAAGAAGCAGGAAAAGGAACTATACACTAAGAAATTAAAAGAGTATCATGTTCCCCCATGTCTCATGCTACTGTATAAGAGCACACTCATCTTCTCTGGAGGGTCACCCGTGAATTGGGCAACTATGATGTAACATGTATGTGTAACAACCAGAGGAAATCTGGAAAAAAAAATTGTCCAGTCCTAAAGTCCAGGGTATAGAAATAAAGGTGAATAAACTACTTATGCTGTTACTAATAAGAAATAAGAATTTGGAATTGGGTTAGGGTGATCCAAAAGCCGTTTAGGATTTGGTGAGGCACTATAGTCACAGGTAGGAGTAAATAGATCATTCTGGAATACAATCAGGAGATACATTTTTGGCAATTTGTGGCAATGTTGACATAACATTGCTGAAGTGTGGATGCCTTGAAGAAGTTGGGCATAGGTGTGGTGCAAGTCTGGAAGTTTATTAGATGCCCAGCCAGGCTTTGCAGTTAGTGAAAGTGGGGCTGGAGACACTGAATGATGCCAGAAACATACTGTCCAAGTTGTACCACATAGTAGTTAATAATCAGGACTATAGTATGGGGTTTTGCAACTGGTTGTGCTGGAGTGCTGGATGGAAGGGGTTGGTCAGCGCATTTGACCTAACAGAATATTTCATTCGACAGAGTTTTGCTTTTCATAATGCTTTATAGACATATGAGTTTTGATTAAGGCTGCAATGGAGAGGACTTCATGGCACCAACTGTGACAATCGAGAGCTGATGGTGGGGACACTGGAGGTTGAAAGGAGGATAAGAAAGAAAACTCACTCTACATGATATGACCATGTGATGCAGTCTTGTGAATGGCGTCCGTAACCAGAAGCCAATCGGTAAACCACTGAATGTACTCAGAAAGCCAATTGTAATATATACAGTATGAGGGATGGTTGAGTTTTACAACTGTGGAAAACCCAAGCAAAGGTGCTGATTAAGCTCATCACTTGATCAAAACTGTGGTGTTCAGATACTCAACACTAATAAGAGATAAATAGTGTCCAAGTGCCTCTTAGAAGTACAGTATTTGTCATGGATCTTTGTTAAAAGGTTTGGAAATTGAAAGTGGTGCCATGAGGGAAAAATACTGGTTGAATAGGGCACAATTAAATGTGCCTTACTGAAGTCTGGGGATACTGGTCATGTAAGAGATGTACTATAAGGCTTCTCTAACACTGTATGAGAAGTTCGATAGAGACCAAATCCAGGAAGATTAAGGTGCTTGTAATAAGTATCAATGTGAGATTTGAGGAGAAAAGTGCAGTCAATGGGAGAACCTTTATCAGGATGACTGAGCACTATGTACAGTATTCTTCTGGCCTGATTGTGGTTGTGTTGGTGGCGATTTGGTGGGGGGAGCATAGATTGTGTGTACATGTAGAATATAATAAGAAAGAAGTATGTTGTTAGATAGGTGTAAACAGTTTTGGTGATGATGATGGTGTTTAGTTGGTCAGACTATGATAGTTTGTGTGGTCAAAAGTGAGCAATAATGGATATTTCTTAGGGTGTCCCCTACAAAGCAATTGTCTTAAAGTACATAAGCAGAATATTACACAATCTAATTCATTAAAAGAACAGTGCAAAAATGAGAAAATAAAGCAGATAAGGCAACTAAAATACTGAATTGAGAGTCTGTGTATCCTCGATGAGTTACAGGCATGTGGAATACTTTGTGTTCCAAGAGGTAAGCATTCTATATAAAATCAGACTTTAGAGGTGTTATGTACTTTGCAATAATACTTTCTTCTCTGAAGACCATTAAACTAGCTATAATATTACAATGACCAATATTTGCCATTACTGGAACATAGAACACACATGAAATGCTGTGTACACATCATAAATTATGTGACCAGGCCTATACTGTTGTTTTCCAGGATACCAGCAGAACTTTAAATGAGAAATATTAATAATCAGGCCATTTAATACAACTACTAATAATTGTTAAAGCAAAATACTGTATATATGTCTGTAAAAAAGTCCTATTATTTTTCATTTTGTATTTTATATGCTTGAGAACAGATATTAATCCGTTAAAATAATTTTATTTCACATTTCTTCAATTATTAATGTATTTATTTTTCTATACATCCAATATAAACAGATATATAAATATCCCATATAAACCTAAAAAATAAAATGTCTTTTTAAATGTAAAAGATACATGAATTTATATCTTCTACATGAAGTACAGTAGTCTCACATCCCGCTTCAAGCCCAATGCATGCATCTTCTCTTTAAAGCACTCACTTTTATACACTACTCTTAAATTTTCTCTGGACTACTGATCTCAACCAGATGTGATCAGCATGTCTGATGTTTAGATTTCTGCAATAGGTTGGCCTACTAAATTGTGAGTAAAACATTACACAACAAGGTTTTTATTAGAGGCGTTGTCAGCATACTATACAGTAAACTAAAACTGGTACATATTTAAAGTCGTCACAGAAATTGCAGATGTTTTTTCTGTATGTAGTGTACATAATTCTTTTTGTGGGTGGCATACAATAAAATCTAACATTCTACCAAAATAATTTGCCCCCTTGGTTAGGATTTCCCCTTTTGCTACTACATTTCTATTTTGTCCATATTTGATAAAAAAGTGGATAATTTGACCTTTTTAAAGTCAGAATCCATGAATTGTAATATATTGGTATTGCAAAACTTGAATTAAAACAAATTAAAAACTGGATTAGTGCTATTTGCACAGTGGATATTTCTTTTCAAATATCTCCAGGGATTTGCAATGCTAGAAAGTGCAGTGAATTTCTATGAGCACTGCATAGAGTAAGTAGCGGTAGAATTGGATTGTGTTTGCACAGTATATACTGAATAGCACAGTAGTGAAAAGGCTGGGGAAAAAGTATTTGTGATAGAGTCTCATCAGTGTAACAGACACTATAATTCTACGGTTCTGTACACAGCTGTGCAGTGCAAGCAGATGAAACCTGTGTACTTTATTGCAATCTTCATTAGAGACTGGTCACATAGAGGTTTCTGTGTGTACTGTAAAAGCTACTGTACTGTCTAAATAATGTCCTTTTTGACAGTGAAACTACTTATTATTTTTTCTTTCACTACTACTTTTTCTTTTGCAAGAATTATTGTTACTGTTTTATTGGCTTTTCTTAGCTCATTAGTTTATACTTCTGATACATTTTACTTTTTCAAGACAAACTTTGAAACAGAATGTAAAAAATCATAACACTGATAAGCATCTACTTCAAATATCATTATACTAAAATTAGGTCTAATTGACCTGTTAATCATGTACAGTATATAAAATGACACCAAACAATTAGAGCAATATGTTGTGCATACAGAAAAAATGAGAATTGTTTTCTGGCTTTTTGATGAAAGGTGTCATCTGTTTTGTGTTATATAACCTATGATAACCTATACTTGGGTTTACAGCAATGTTAAGTTCCCATTTATTCAAAGTTTCTTAAAAATGTCAAGGAATAATAATAATAATAATAATAATAATAATAATAATAATAATAATAATAATAATAATAATAATAATAATAATAATTGCTTACACTAATATAGCACTTTTCTGGACACTCCACTCAAAGCGCTTTACAGGGGACTCCCCTCCACCACTACCAATGTGCAGCATCCACCTGGATGATGCGACAGCAGCCATAGTACGCCAGAACGCTCACCACACACCAGCTATTAGTGGGGAGGAGAGCAGAGTAATGAAGCCAATTCATAGATGGGGATTATTAGGAGGCCGTGATTGGTAAGGGCCAATGGAAAGTTTAGCCAGGACACAGGGGTTACACCCCTACTCTTTTCGAGAAACGCCCTGGGATTTTTAATGACCACAGAGAGTCAGGACCTTGGTTTTACGTCTCATCCGAAGGACGGCGTCTGTTTACAGTATAGTGTCCCTGTCACTATACTGGGGCATTAGGACCCACATGGACCACAGGGTGAGCACCCCCTGCTGGCCCCACTAACACCTCTTCCAGCAGCAGCCTTAGTTTTTCCCAGGAGGTCTCCCATCCATCTCCCATCCCATCATGTCAACAGTTTTCAGTTTTACCTGTGTCCATGTTTTTGATTGAAATACATAAATAAAAATACATTAAAAATCCTGCCAGAAAAAACTGAAGACATGAAGTACATAGGAAAAATAGGATTAAATATTAGCTCAATCCTGTTCAATCTTAATATTTTTTGTTCATTTGCTAAATCAAATCATTGTTTGATCTTCAACATTTTGCTTTAAGTTAGCAGACTACATTGTGAGACCAATACAACACAAAAATGTGGATCTTTGTAAGAGAAACTGTCAATATAGAATAAAACTCTATCTTAACATTTGACCCACATGTGCAGCATATGGTCAAAACATCTTTTTTCACCTCAGAAATATCACTAGACTACTCCCTATGTTATTACTAACTGTGGCTGAAAAGATGATCAGTATATTTGTGTTCTCCCGAATTGACTACTGTAATGCTCTACGTGCTGGGGTATCTAAATCTACATTGAACAAACTGCAGTACTGTATGTCCTACATTCGGCAGCCAGAATCCTGACCAGGTCCAATGCAAGTGATCACATTCCTATCCTATCCTATCCTATCACTCCAATCCTGGAGTCCTTGCACTTGCTTCCTGTCAAGTTTCATGTCGACTTCAAAATCCTCATGCTCACCTATAAGGCTCTTCATGGCTTGGGACCTCAGTACCTGTCTGAGCTATTATCGCCCTACTCCCCGTCTCGCAACCTTTGCTCCTCTGATTCTGGTCTCCTAACTGTCCCCCAAGCCTGTCTACATTTTATGGGTGACAGGGCCTTCTCTTTGCTTAACTGGTTCCATTCTTTATCCCTCTGCTCCTAGTATACTTAGTTCCACCATCCCCGGTCTCCTCTGTGCATTGTGATTGTGTTTTATCTTGTGTATTATTTTTATTTATTGTTGTTGCCATTCTGTAAAGCGCTTTGAGAAGCCACCTTTAAAGGTGCTATATAAAATAAAGTTTATTATTATTAGTAATACTAATACTGGTTCACAGTTCAAGATGTCACAAAAATTATGGACAGATTAAAGATGGATTGTAGAGAATATTATCTGAAGCTTCTCCATACTGTTTTTTTTTCTGTTAACAGCCATCTTTTATGTATTGCAATGGTATCATAGAAAATTGAAACTGCATTACAAAAATTCAAAATCTGAGTTCACGAGGACGCTCCATGCCCAGGAATAACCATGAATTGAATAAGGATCTAAGACCTGGTTTAAAAAAGTTAGTGTACTTGAATCACATCAGGAACTGGGGCTATAACAAAAAAGATTAATCTTCCAAAAGGTGAAGCATACTGTAAATATATTCTCTTTATTGAGGACATGTAATGTACTATACCTAAATGTCACACCTTTGTCTGTGCTTAAGGATAATATTCTTTAATCTGTGCATATTACTAAAAGCATGAAGACAAAACTGAATTCAATATTTAGAGTAAATTCCATGTGTAAAGCTGATTAGAATATGTTTAGCTTTTCAGCAGTTCTGTTGACTTGTTTAGTCTACCCTATGTTTGGAGCAGTACGCTGGATACATGGTATGGCTTGGCTGGCAGTGGTTAATCTCAGTCACGATGCAGAAGAGCAAAGATCTGACTGCAGCTGGGCTTCAGAGTGCTGCATTGAGCTGCATAATTAATACAAAAGAGGGGGGATAAAACGGAGACAGGATTTCTCAGGCACTTAAACATTTTGATTCCACCTGCAGTTTGTTTAAAATGTGTCCTTCACCTGATCCTTTTTACTTCATACAGTACATGTATTTAGTTCATCTCAAGTAGGTATACATTTGTAAATAATGTTGGAGGTAAAATAATTATTTCCATTGTGTCTGTTTGAATGTTTATGGTGATAGAGTGCTTAATAGTTTTACAGTTTTAGAGTTAAATAAGAAATTACACAGTAAGGTCCTGGGCTATGGAGGAAGAATAAACATCATGATGGTTCGATCCATAAACTAAACTCTATGCAACTATTCTAATAGAGCAAACATATATTGAAAATGCATTGCACATGTGTGATAGATCTACTGAACATTTAAAATCAGTTTTACACATTTAGAATGGTTGCTGTTACCCCTCTGGACACTTGGGAGGGAGACTGGCAGGTATTAAGAAAACAGAAACAATCATGCCAGAATTCCTCTAGACTCTAGAATGTTCAATCTCCACTTTCGTTATCAGTTTGTTTGTCCTCAGACACCTTGTAAATGGTTAAGGCCATTAAAGTTGGTGTGCTCCAGTTTCTACAAACAATCCCACACTACAATACTGTATGCTTATGGGTGATACGGAAGTAGCTAAAAATTGAGGTTAAACCTTAAACACCACCATTGATTTCTTTGGGGATGTTTTTCTCACTTCTCAGGAACTCATTTCAGTTTCTATAACTCAGAACATCTTATATACTATAACTGCTTTAAAGGTCTTGTTGTGTAAAGACTGCCAATTCATTGTTCTACTTGCCTTAAGCCATTTTTAAGAACCAACACTGAGATGTGCATAATAAGCAGTTTTTATTTAATAAGTAGACCTCTTTAAAACCTACTTTATCTATAGTGCTGCGGGACTCTCTTAAGTTTTGTGTAGGATACAGAACATGCTTGTGTTCTTACTCATTGCAGCATCAGCACTGAATCTTTAATGTTCTAAGGCAGGAAAGCACAACTTCAATGCTATTGTAACGGGAGCCGGTCCTAACGCCCATGAAGTGCATAGTTTAGGACACCGTGCAGATGGTATAATCTGGAAGTGACCGGAGTAGGACACCGGGGGAAAGATGGCAGGATCAGGATGGGATGACAGACAGGGGGGCGTGTTGGCTGTGATCTGGTGCTCAGGGGGCGTGGTACAGGCAAATGAGTCTTAAACAATCCAAATAGGGAAACCAGGGCACAGTCCAATATCCAAAACCAGGAGATCCATCCTAGACAAGTCACAAATAAAAACAGGGAATGGGGACATGGAACCAGGAACAAGGAAGTTAAAAATAGAGTGGCGAGGTCAGGTACTCCGAGCCCCAGGCTCAGCTGGTCAGGATGCCGTTCGGAAGCCTATGCCCTCAAGCCATGGACATGGGGTTTAAATAATAAAAGGGAAACAAGGGACAGGTGAACGTCATAAAGAAACTAAAATACAAAAGGGTCGGAGTGCCCTCTAGAGGAGGGATGACGATCGTAACAGCTATTATGTAATTAGACATATGAAGATACTGTAAGAGTGGAAATTCTTTGTAAAGGTTGATGGGAAAATACATTTTAAATTAGTCTATGGACACTTCTGAGGGATTTAATATTTTTTTATTAGTATTCTCTATCAGTGAAGCACAGTGTGTTTTTATACTGCAGCCTAGAGATGTCAGTTTTTTTCAGCGCAGCACAGAGAACGTAGGACAGTATGACGTGAGACTTTAGACTTTAAGGCATCAGGCTCTGTGTGTTGGGTCTGTCACTGTGCTTGCCAGTTCTGTCCAACATGCTGCTCTGACAGAGATGACCTGTATTCACACTCAAGCAGCTCTGCAATGTTAAGATCTGTGATGTCACATTACACAGCCGTGATCTTAACAAGGTTTTAAAGATTTCATTTTCTGTTTTATAATGCATTTTTTTTCTACCATTTGTATTTCTATACTTATGCTTTTTGAAAAGTCTTCTTCTTTAATTGTCTATTAAAATAATGGAGAACATGTTAGAGACATCACAGAAGTTGAATAACTGTAAGACTCTGTATCACAGAGTTTTAAACCATTAGCAGCTCACCAATGCTAACATAAACAAAAAAATCCAACAACAAGAGATGTTAAGGCAGAAAAAAGTAATTACTGCATAAAATACTTTTGAACCTTCCCACCAAAACTTTGAAAACTAAAGAAATCAAAGCCAGTCTATGGCGATTGCAATCATAATAGAGTATTGATATTCATGGTAGTGAAGGAATTAATGATGTATACAGAAACCACATTTCAGATATTGCAGAACTATGTGCTTCGGCAGGCGGAGATCAGATAAATCGGGCAGCCCTCAGAGCTGTTTGTCATGATTGCGCATGTTCTGTAGCCAGTAACTGTGATCACAGATGGGTATCCTGCAATGTTTTAAATCATTTTCTTTTCACTACTGGTAAAAAAGGGAGCTAAAGTAATTATGTGATCTTCACTCTTGGCAGTGGTTTTAAGGAAATAAGCTATTTTGTTTTGTGTGTGTAGGCAGGGGTTTGCACTAAGTACTGTGTTAATTGTTGATAGAGGTGGACTGTTTGACATAATCAAATCACTGTTATCATTGTTTTCAATTAAATATTGGCAATATTCAATTAGAAATCTGCAAGGCTGTTTTCATTCCTGCACTGCAAGATGTTTTCTCACATTGTTAACTTATTAAACTATAGTATATGCACAAAGGCACTGAATTACAATGTGATCTTTGAATTAGTGTGGAATTGCTTCTTTAGTGTGTATGAAACCTATACCTATCATTGGAACACACTCCAGGGGGAAGCAGTTAGGTAGGTTTAATGTCCTTTATATGCCCTACCTTTTCATTTTACAGAGGTGCACTGTCAAAACACTGAAAGCTCCTGCAAGGTTCAGGAATACTTTTCTGGGTTACTGGAAAATGGTGCAAATTTAACTTTCATTTTCCAGTTGAACAGACATATCTTTATGCATGAAACATGTGCCAGTCAAGCAGCTTTTGTTGAGAAAACAATTCATATCTGAGAATGAATGGCTGGTGATAATTTCTTAATAGACTGGAATGTAAGCAGCTTACGCTTTAGCTACTAAATGGAGAAAATGTAAATGAAATCAGTGGTTGGGCTTTGGCTAAGTGAGTTGTGGTAAATAGTAAAGTCTGTTTGCAAAACATGACTGATGTGACACATATGTTAAATGTGCAGTTTGCCTCCAGTTTACCCATTCTTCAAATTAGCAGTAAATGTATTCATCAGCTAGATTCCCAGTGTTAATTCAGAGTAGGATCAGGTGACTTACTGTATATGAGCCCATGGCAAAATAGCATTATTGCATGATTGTATAGGGTATTATTATCATACAGTATATCCAAATCATACAATATATTTGGACTGGTGCTTGCTGCCTGCCTATAACAAAGAAATTCTCATTAGAGCAACCAAGACACTTCACACATTAGTAAAAGCACAATAACACATAATAATAAAAATGTAGCCCCCGCCGGGTAACAAAGAGGAAAAGAGGAGATGCACCCGGATAATGTATGCATGGCAGGGTGGGTACTGTAGCCGGGGTATGGTCTATGGGTCTGCAGAGTAGCCACTAGGTCACCCTTCTGATATAAATAGTCCTTTATGTACCCATTGTAAATAAAGTAGTAGTTAATTGTTTAAGTTTTCACGTTGCTCATACAGTGCAGCACCTCGCATCCATTTAATTTACTCCTTGTAGCTTCCAATAAGACAGTCCTAACAACTGAAATCCTTAACAAGGACTATGCCATGAGACTTTTAAGATGGGTATTTAACTAAGCACTGATGTCTTTTGTGGCAGAAAACCAGATTTATTTTTAAATGGTTATGAATAAAGGCAGTACTGATGGGAAGACTGCACACATTACAATGAGGGATCTCTGTGTAATTCTTGTATGATCCTACAGTATGCCTAAACATTAAAATGATTGGAACAAAAGTCAACAGAAAAGATAATATATTTATAATCTTGAAGTATATATGATTTAATAGCCTTGTTCAAAGTAGAGTTTCTGAGTCAGGTAAGAAAAAAAGCCTACCTGTTTCTAATATTATATCCTTTCCACTCTCTTGAGGGCTAGCAGTGGGCCTGGCTGTCCAGTAGTAATTGTCCTTCAAACCCATCCATGCGTTTTACACAAAAAGCAATTCAGTTTAGTTCTGAGATTCCCAGATTAGGTCTGAAAGCCTACAGAGATACTGCAGTACTCCTCAGACAAAAAAAAAATATTTAAAAAAATCTCACCATTTCTAGCTCCTCAAATAATTCATTATACAGTAGGCGACTATTTGCTCAATCGAAGGAAAGGCTGAAGATTAACCTATAGATCAAGTAAATAAAATCTGGCTGACATACAGTACAACGCTGGCATTGTTCACTGTTGTTGCCTTCTGTGCTCTCTGCACTGCTGCCATTTGCTTTTTGTCCTGGATTGCATTTCCTGAAAATAGAGAAGCATAAAATATAACCAAATTACTGTATTCACAACTCATGTAGAGGAGTAGATTAGCTACATGTTCTTGTTAATTAATTCCTTAGTGTTCAGGGAAGTTGTACACTGGAGTTTTGTGTCTTGGGGGTTCATTCATAGGCAATTTTCCATACTGATTTAATGTTACACACACAAAAAAAAACATTCCATAAAGGACATTTTCTAACCACTTTATCCAATTCAGGGTTGTGGGAAAGCCAGAGCTAGTCCCAGCAAACACCAACCACAAGCCGGGATACAGACTGAATGGGATGCCAATCCATCACAGGGCACACACAGAATCAAACATGCACACACTCATACCAGAGTTTTCCAAGAGGCCACAACCTACCAGAATGTAGGAAACCACATGAACATGGAGAGAATATACAAACTCACTCAGGTACAGTAGCACCCGAGGAATTAAATTTAGGACCCCAGCACTGTGAAGCAAAAATGCTACCGCTGTACCCCTGTGCCACCAATTATATGTAACATTCTAAAGGCAAAAACATGTTTTTTCAATTGGAAGCAACACTATTGCCCTGCTACAACTTCATCTACTCTCTTTACAGTAGATTAAGCTTTTAATTCAACTTTGTTATTTTCATATGATTTCAAGTTAAGGTTGAAAAAAGCTTGACTGAACAGAGAACAGGAAAAGTTGAAAAGATTTCAAAGATGCTTCATATAACTGTCTCCTGGTTAAGGAGAAGTGCCTTTTTATCCAAAGACTCTTACTTCATGCTCTGACTCCTTGTGTCACCATGAACAAGTTACTAAATCTCCTTGTGTTTCATACTTTGATTGAGACCTACTGTAAAACAAATATCTGTCTGTAATTCGGTGGCAGCAGTCATTGCTGTACTGTATAACTCACCACCTAACCGCTCTGAGCCCCTTCGATTAAAATCAGATTTGAATCTTTCTGTTGAAAAAATACTGCAGATTAAAGGTTGATGTAAGTCAGAATAAATAGTGTACTTTTTCTCTTTTCCATTCCTTTTATAATGTAGTCTAGAGATATTTTAGAAAGCAGACTGAAATGCAGTTCAATCCACAACCAAAAGAAGAGAGATGATGAAAAGTATACAGCATCTGTGAAATGGAGGGATTTGGGATGGAAAAGGTGTTTAGTACAGTACAGTATATACACTGCAATTTGTTTTCACAGGCTTTCCTGTGTCGCTGTTTAATTTATTCTGCCTAATTTCAAAAACTGTACCTTACCTTTTCACACCAAAGATTTGGTTGGTTCTATATAAACTAATCTATAAAAGCATGAACCCATTTCTTAAATTTCTATCTCAGTTTCCTCTGTAATTCCAAAGATCCAAAGTGTTCTATTTATTTTCCTTCGTCCTGCACTTTGCCCTACAGTATAGTGATGAGTTTAATTAGAAAGAACCAAAAAAATGCATGTTGATAACTTTAATTAAGACTAATTCTAGTGAGAGTCTCTCACAGTGCACTAACAAGTAGCCTGAAGCCAATAGATATAAGGAAAGCTTTGCTAGGAGTTACAAACCTTCACCTCTTCTGTACTGGGGATAGTTCCCTATCACTTCTTGCCTCCATTTGAATATCTGAAAAAGTGTTCTACATGATAGTGAGAAGACAACAGGGAACTTTTTTGAGAACATTAAAATTCTAACAGAATCCAGCTATCATCTGTTGTCAAGAACCTGGGTGCCATTAGAGCCCCCTGCATGAAATACAGTACAGTATATGTCATTATGGCATTTTATTTCTACTTTACCCTAAATAAAAATGTGAAAACATTTTGCAGTACCTTTTATAATTCAACCAATTTCTGAAATTGCTGCAGTTCTCCGTTTTATTTTCCTGTCACTATCTGTTAGGATGTTTTGACTGGTCTTGGTGTAAATTGCAATCATAAAGGTGAAGTGACACTGGCTCTTTTTTCTCCTGAAATATTAAAATGCCTGGTTTTCTATCTTGGGCACTTTCAGTAAAATTGTGCTTTGTTAAAATTTTGCTTTTTGTCCTACAGTATGTGGACATCATTGTGCTGGAAATCATTTGGGAGTGGACATATTCATGTGCTGTATTGTCATAGACAGTACATACTGCATACATCTTTTAAAAACTATGCCTTTCAAATGTTAAATAATTACATCAGTTTTCAAAATCAAAATCCAAAATAAACAAATCTAAACAAAAAACATTATAAATTTGATAATTCGCTCAAAAAAGGATTTAAATAAGAGAATAGGTTTAATCTGAAATATTTAAATCTGAGATACAATTACAGTTTTTAATGGGTAAAAATCTCAAACTGCAAATGGCTTTACAGTAGAATGGAGTTTTATCACTATTTTACATAAATTCTATTTCGGGTGGGTACATGACTGAAATTAAAATAAAAAAATCACACTAAGGTGCTTATGATTATAGCAATATAAGTAAGACTTTTTTATGTCTTACTTTTTTAAGTATCCATTTGAATATACATTCAAGATCTGCATTAGTGAATATACTGTACCAGAATACTAACTATTGCACGAGCAAATCACTACTTTTGGTCGTAGAACAGTAGGATGTGCTTTCAAGCTCTTATTGTCCGTTTGCCAGGAAATAGGTGATCCAAGATACCAAATGGATTTTCATCTGTTCAGCAACCTCAGTGGATTTTAATACATGCTTTCCTGAGGAAATGTTTATTTTTATCCAGTCTTTTTATCCTGTCTTACAGAACAGTGAAAAACTGTCCATTCATGACAATTGCAATTTAATGTAAATCAAGACAAAATGAAGAAAAGCATAATAAATAGCTTAAATAGGGCACCCTTCTCTGTGACTCATGCTTAGGAATTTTGTTGTGATAACATTTTAGTCTCAGATTATAGATGATTACATCAATATACTGTATATGCATTACGTTAGCGGGCTTTTAATGTCCCTAGTACTAAGAAATTACAGCTTGACCATTTCTCTTGTAATGTCTGTCATAATAACCTGATTGCCAGGGATGATAAATTATTGGCTTTAGTAGTGCAGAGATCAAGTGCACTAAATTAATTATTATTCTTAACCTAATTAAGATGCAACTGTACACAACTGTTTCTGAAATGCCAAAGTGTACAGTGGTAATCTGAAGAAATCTAGCCAGTCAGTCAGCCAGTAATATCGTCATTCTGATATTCATTTTAATATTCAGTATGCACCATAACCAGACTTGATCTGTGCTCAGGGCTCTTGAAAGATAAACAGGTTTCAGAAACTGGTTTCATTGTATTTATATGCTGATTACTATCATCAATTTTTTTGAGGTTCCATGTGATTTCATTATGTGGTATCATTCATAGACTACATACTGTAGCTTCATACATTTTGTATCAAATCCCTTCTGATGCGTAGGACCTTATCTACATAGCAAAGTTCAGAAAAATCACATCCTGAAGACTAGCTGGATACACTTACCACATGAAAACTATTCTTTTTTAAATAAAATTAAGATATTTCACATGAATCTCTAATCAAAGTGTTAGTTCTCTGTGTAACATTTAGCCCTTGCAAAATAATAACAAGCTACTCTAGGTACTTTTTGCCTGCTGTCATTAATGAATAAATGCACATCTTACATTAATAAATTGTGATACCTTAACTAAATTACACAATGGTGGTGATCTGTAAACCATGAATCAGCACTTTATTTATGGAGCATGAATGTAAGAGTCATATCACCCCCATCACAGGTAAGGGAAGAATAAGTGTGTTTGTAATATTTTAAAACAAAAGAACCCTGGAAGGCATACTTTGGCTATTTATTAATTATATAGCACTTAATTTGAATGTTGCTGCTTAATAGCTTCTTAATCTTTTCATAACTGTTACAAAAGATGTTGTAAACATATTCATAATGTCTTATTACTTACTACTGTAAGTACTTAATTAACTTGTGATGGACAACCCCTGTATAAAGGCTGGATAGGCTTCCAAACAGCTAATAATACTCAGAAATTCTCACAAGGCATACAGTATATTGAATATTTACTAACACTTGGTAAGCTGTATTTCAGTAAGAATTTGGTAAAATGTTCCTTACAGGCTTATTCTGTTCTAATATGTTACTGGTTTATTTTCTTTCTCATGTTTCAATGCATTAAAGAATCCCAATACAGAGAAAAATCTTATTAAAATCAAACATAAGTCAGTTTTACTAAACATAATATCAATTGCTTTGTCAATTATTATTTTTTCCTCCCATTTAAGGATTTGCTGTAGTACTACCTAAAAAACAGATATTTGCAAGGTCACTTACACATCAGATAAACTGTTAAAGTAGATACTGAATCCCACTGTGTTCAAGTAGGCATCCCATTGAATGTACAGATAATGGCTTCCATACAGCCCAGCATGGCAGTTCTGCATGTTTGCTGGTGATTAAGTTGGGTAAGGTTGCTATAAAGGGAAAGCTTTGCTTTTTCATGTCATTAACTGGAAAAGAAGACCTATATGCTGGCTGACCAAACTGTTTGCTGTACTCACCTACTTTCGATGAGACTATACATTACAGCATTAAACTTTTAAAAAACCTACAACAAATATTGATGTGTCAGTGACAGTGCAGAATATACTGCATGCTAAAGATGAGCTGTGTGACAATTTGGATTGCTGATTTTCCTCTCTTTGACAAACTGAACATAATTTCTTTATGTGAAAACAGTATTTGCATTTTTTAAACAAATTTATTTAGGCTTATTCAATAAGAGAGAATGCACAGAACATGTGCCTGAAAATGAATTAGCCTTAATCCAACCAGCTTTAGCCTGTTCAGAATATCATTTTTAATTCCATATGAATTTACCATGCTCCACATCTGGTTAAAACATATTCAAAACAGAAATAATACCTTCTTGCACACACAGAAGAAGCGGTTGATCTCAGTACACGTTCCTGTAGTGAATTTCCTACTTTTCTAAATATTCTGTTGTACTGTATGTTAGTGAGTGTTTCTGTGACTGTTCAATGGGTAACAACAAAATAAGATGAAAAGTTATGTGGATTCATAGCATGATGAATTACAACATGCTTTCTCATTTATTTTATTTGAATGACTGCACACCTGATTTAAGTGCTATAATTATTACTAAACAAAAAGCTGTTTGGGCTGGTACAGAAAACATGGCAAATAAAAACTGTAAAAACAAGAGTAAGAAGCTAAAAAGAAGACAATGTGGCAGATAAACCTTTGTTTTTACCAATCAGTGTTTATCACTGTAAAATGAGCCTACTGCAGTGCTGTTGAACTATTCGCTCTTATGAGCATCCACTGCACAAGGATAGTTTGGATAGAAAAGATACTCTATACTGCTCTTTTAGATTAAGAAGGTTGTGCATTCAGAGTTTTGCTTGTCTCATATGTTAGAAATATATGGACTTAAATGTCAAAATGCATTGTCAGCAACAAAGAGTTTTCCATGTGTAACAATTTTTATGGTCAGACAGATACTTGTTGTTGTGAGAGAGTGGATGTATATTTTGAAAAACAAAGTCCTTTTTATGCTTGTATTATTCTTAAAGTAGGTTAGGCTGCATTTGAGGAGCATCCTACCACAAGAGTAAGGCAAATAAAGTTCTTTTATGTGATTTTTCCCTCTTGATCTTTTTTCCAGAAAATAAGCCTATAGCTCTGTTCAGAAACAAAGCTACACCAGGAACAGGTTCTTCCTTAAAAAAAAAACTAAAAAGGTAGAAATAAACACTAATTTAAAAGGTGGAGGATAACATAGGTGGAACAGGAGCAAGACAGACTAATTTAATGAGTTAATGAATCATTTTTCCTCTCTGGTCTGTTCAGTGGTACTGTATTCAGTCAAAGTAACCCAGATCTGTTGAACAGGATCTAATTTTTTTATCATCACTTTAACTGTGTTTGGTTTGTGCAATTTAAACAAAATGAACCCGAGTAACGATTTTCTGACACCTTGACAGGGGGGCCTTGGCGTGCTCGGGACCATTGAGCTATTTTAGGTGCGAATGAGGGGGAGAGAGATCTGTGTATCTGAGCATCTGGGGCATAATGTCTGTCTGGCCTACTTTCTATGACCTTCGGCTGGGGTGGTAAAGACACTGCAGTGGAATGCTGCACAGCAGGAGACTAGAAGGAGGGTGTCTGTTTTGAGATACCTTTACCATTTACCATTTGTTTACATTAGGGCATCATTTTTCTTCATGCGGGCATCTTTTTGTTTTTTTATTTTTCGATCATTTTACCTTCATCCCAAATCATGTAATTGCTTCCATGAAAATGTATTGTGTACTGTAGTTGTATGCCTCCTTTTTGTCCAAGTTGCTGAATGTTTCTTTGTACTATGATAAAGCACTCTTCACCTTTAAACATGCTAGTTTAAGAATATTACTAAAATCCCTCTTTTTATAACACTGTACGGAGCAATTATATACTAATTTATTTTTGTACCAAAACGTCTAGAACACGTTGCTTGCATTCATTCAGTTAGAAAACACGTTGTCAAGAAATATTACTATTTGTATTTCATCCAGAACAAGACACAGAAATGTTTATTTTTTAATTTAGAACTGTACAGTATATGTTGATTCTCATATTTTCCCAATATTGCATTGCTCAATCTGAGAGCTAACTCAAACACTGAGTTAAGTTGATGAAAACCTCACTCTTAGAATTCCTTAGTGACTTAATTGGCATTCCTGATATTGTTTCTAGCTCTTTTTTATTACTCATATACGACACAGTCTACACCACTGTGTAATTGTGCCATAACTGTTATTTATTTTTACTGTGCTTCAGTGGTCAATACTGGACCCTCTCTTTTTATCATCGGTGTGCTACCCTTAGGTCAAATATTTAATTGATCATATTTAGGAAATACAAGGACATACAGTAACAGAATGGCAACAACAATAAATAAAAAGAATACACAAGATAAAACACAATCACAATGCACAGAGGAGACCGGGGATGGTGGAACTAAGTATAGTAGGAGCAGAGGGATAAAGAATGGAACCAGTTAAGCAAAGGCTCTTCTAAAGAAGGTTTTGAGTCTGGATATGAAGGAGTTTAGAGAAGGTGACTCTCTCATATCCTTGTGGAGAGAGTTCCAGAGCTTGGGGCATAACAAGAGAAGGCCCTGTCACCCATAAAATGTAGACAGGCTTGGGGGACAGCTAGGAGACCAGAATCAGAGGAGCAAAGGTTGCGAGACGGGGAGTAGGGCGATAATAGCTCAGACAGGTACTGAGGTCCCAAGCCATGAAGAGCCTTATAGGTGAGCATGAGGATTTTGAAGTCGACACGAAACTTGACAGGAAGCAAGTGCAAGGACTCCAGGATTGGAGTGATAGGATAGGATAGGATAGGAATGTGATCACTTGCATTGGACCTGGTCAGGATTCTGGCTGCCGAATGTAGGACATACAGTACTGCAGTTTGTTCAATGTAGATTTAGATACCCCAGCACGTAGAGCATTACAGTAGTCAATTCGGGAGAACACAAATATACTGATCATCTTTTCAGCCACAGTTAGTAATAACATAGGGAGTAGTCTAGCGATATTTCTGAGGTGAAAAAATATGTTTTGACCATATGCTGCACATGTGGGTCAAATGTTAAGATAGAGTTTTATTCTATATTGACAGTTTCTCTTACAAAGATCCACATTTTTGTGTTGTATTGGTCTCACAATGTAGTCTGCTAACATAAAGCAAAATGTTGAAGATCAAACAATGATTTGATTTAGCAAATGAACAAAAAATATTAAGATTGAACAGGATTGAGATAATATTTAATCCTATTTTTCCTATGTACTTCATGTCTTCAGTTTTTTCTGGCAGGATTTTTAATGTATTTTTATTTATGTATTTCAATCAAAAACATGGACACAGGTAAAACTGAAAACTGTTGACATGATGGGATGGGAAATGGATGGGAGACCTCCTGGGAAAAACTAAGGTTGCTGCTGGAAGAGGTGTTAGTGGGGCCAGCAGGGGGTGCTCACCCTGTGGTCCATGTGGGTCCTAATGCCCCAGTATAGTGACAGGGACACTATACTGTAAACAGACGCCGTCCTTCGGATGAGACGTAAAACCAAGGTCCTGACTCTCTGTGGTCATTAAAAATCCCAGGGCGTTTCTCGAAAAGAGTAGGGGTGTAACCCCGGTGTTCTGGCCAAATTTCCCATTGGCCCTTACCAATCATGGCTTCCTAATAATCCCCCTCTATGAATTGGCTTAATTACTCTCTGCTCTCCTCCATACTAATAGCTGATGTGGGGTGAGCGTTCTGGCGCACTATGGCTGCCATCGCATCATCCAGGTGGATGCTGCACATTGGTGGTGGAGGGGAGACCCCATTACCTGTAAAGCGCTTTGAGTGGAGTGTCCAGAAAAGCGCTATATAAGTGTAAGCAATTATTATTATTATTATTATTATTATTATTATATTATTATAAAGGAAAACATAGAGTTAACTATTGTAAGGATACTACAGTAACTGTAAGTAGTCTTTCCATTAAATTATTTCTTACTGATTTATAGTAAATACAGTACATTTCTTAGGAAAGTCATGTAATGCCGAAGTCTTTAATTTTTTTTCATTTTTTGTTTTGATTTAGTCTTGAAAGGATTTTAATATCGAGTAGACAATTATGGGAAGTATCGCTAAACAACCTGGTGCATTTGGGCACTCTTTTGAGGACCTTTGATATATTTCAGAGCGGACATGTGGGATTACAAAACAGGTCTAGCTGGCCTTGGATGAGGGGAGCTATGGAACTGGGTGCTAATGCACAATGCATCATTAGGCCTTCTGTCTATAGCCCTACAGATCAATGAGCCCTGAGCAGTTAGCTCTGCTCACACCCAGGAATCAAAGAGACTATTCCAGCACCTTCCCCAAGAATGAGTCATAAGCCATGGGAAGGGGGGCTGCAAAAACCCTACTGACAGAACAAAGAGATTGCTCCATTGAACACAGGCGAGGACTCGGGCGATAGGGACTCTACGGAGGACAAAGGATGAAGGCTCCAGCATCATCTTCCTGTCACGCCCTCCACGCCCTTCATCAATTTCCCTACGGGATTAATAAAGTATTATCTATCTTATCTATCTATCTAGAGGGCGCTCCAGCTCTGTCGTTTTCCTAGTTTTCCTGTGCTTTACTTGTTTTTCCAGTGTGTCTTGTTGTCTGGGGTTTTATATTTCCGGGTCTCCCTATCTTCCTCGCTTGGCATTGGTTGTAGAGAGGCTCGCCCCACCAGGTCGCCCCACATCTGCTACCTGTGGGCTTATGTCTCGTTCCGACTCCGCCCGACACCTTGAGCCCAGACCGAACCCCCGTGTTTGCTCGATTTCTTCCGCTATGCTTAGGGTCCTCCCATCTCGCCGGTCTCTCTCCATGGATAGCCCCCGGGTTCCATTACACTTCCTCCCCACTCTACCTGATGTTCGACTCAGAGAAATCAAAGTAGTTTGAAAGCTTGAAGAACAACATGGCTCAGGATGAGCCTGAAGAGGAGTAGGCCTAAAACCACACAGTTTCTTTATTGTGGTAAAAAGAGACACACCAGGTCACCAACCAGACCTGTTGCTGGACTGCTTTTCTTGAAAATGTTGTTTTGGTAACTGGGGTCCTTGAGATTTGTGTAGTATTCTATGAGTAAGATTTACTTGTGTATAGCTTGTATCTTGGGTCCTTTGTAATGGGTAGGCTAAAATAAAATGGGATATCATGTAGGTTGAATGTCTTCTCAGGTCTGTGCACAGGTGGTTCTGGGAGATGAAAAGATCATGTTGTAGGGGCAAAAAGGGTAATACCACATTAAAAATGCTAGTAATGTTAGTGCCTAGAAAGCAAAAGCAGTTCCTGGATTTAGGAGTCATTATCTGTAGCATTTACTGTAAGTTGAGAAAGATATATTAAAGCTATACTGAGGTCTGCCGTGGGTCCTGAACAGTTAGGTTGTTCTATCATCAAATTTACCATGCCCAGTGGTGTTGAGATGTGCTGCTGAGGAACAGGAATGACTCCCGGAGGGATTGGTGGGAGGCAATGGCACCCACAGCAGTGGTGCATTATCTGCCATTGCAGCAGCCCTTCATCTAATGTGAACACTGTAGACAAACTGGTGAACTGAGAGAAATGTAAAAAGTAAAAAAATGGAAATAAATGACAAAATCACCCAGTGCTGTGTCATTGCTCCAAAGGTTGATCATAAATAAGTGTCTCTGCACAGGATCTGCCAGGAGAAAAGAGAGACAGAGAAGAAAAGAGAAGGGATATGTTAAAATAAATACTCCATAGTCAAGTGTGAGATGAGAAGAGTGTGTCAGCGTTGAATAGTCCATTGTCTCAGACACTCTGGTGTCTAGTGTGTGACAAGAAAAGGAAGTTTATACTCTAAGCTGTTTTAGTATCTCAGTTACAATGCGAGATGTGTGTTGTGGGGAGTACTCCATAATCTGAAGTTTAGATAGAAGTGCTAGAGTGTATATGAGAATAGACTAGGGAAGACCTACAAGAAGAAAAGGTACACTCAGTCTTTTCTGAAAGGATCCCAGATTGAAATTTCTATTTAAAATTAATGACTGAATGAGTCACTTATAAGACCAAAAATAACAAATGGCATGACCAACATTGCCTACTGGATGGGAGTGTCATGGTCGTCTGCCTCCTCTAGAGGGCGCTCCTACCCTTTTCGTATTGTTTCTAGTTTATTACGTAGACCTGTTCATTGTTTCCTGGTTATTATTTAAACCTGGTGCTCCAGAAACTGCACCACTGCACTGCTGCTGCACCACACCCATACCTCTACTCAGCGCTGCTAACAGCCAAAGAGTCAGCCACCAGCGGCAGAATGCAGGCTTGAGCACTGGGGGACAACACAGCATAGGATGGGTTGCCCACTCAGAGTCCAGCTGGGCCAGGATATGGGCAGGAAACAGGGAAAGTCCAGGCTGGTGGTCCAGAAGTGTAGTGCAGGATGAGGACTGAAATAGCCTTGGGGAGAGGATTGAGTCTCTCTGCACTACCACACAGTGATTGCTTGTTCCAAAGCTATGAATGTGTGAATTCAAAGTCTTATTTTTCCATCATGTTCTCTTGATTTTGTTCTATGATTACAATATTAACATTTGCAACAGTTTATACCATTTTTTAAAGCTTGAACAATGTTTTGTTCTCATTAAAATGTTTTTTTCCCCCAAAATAAATGAATAATAATAAAATAAATAATGTCTGTCTGTTACACTTTATTGACATGTATTGTAGCATAAGATATTGGATATTGCAGGTAGGGCTGGGCGATATGGCCAAAAACATGATCACGATAAAAAATTTCATATCAGTCGATATTTATCACGATAAATGTCAAATCATTATTTCTTTCAAGTTTAAAGGCAGATTTTTTCTCCTGAGTGAAAGTTGAAGAAACCAGACAGTTAATTGGTAAATTAAACAACTCTTTATTTTAAGAACACAACAAACACTTGCCAAACAGCAGAAACATTCAACAAATCTGAGGTAGAGAGTATTTAGGTCTTTTTTATGTCAAAATATGCATGAGTAAAATTTACAAAATAAATATCTAAATAGAAAAATGATATACTGAAGTGTGATAAAACACACATAGAAGATGGCTAAGACAGACTGCAAAGTTTGAAGTGCTCTGTTTTATGTCTGATCGTAAAAAGCCAAAATATCTCCAAATTACCGAAGTTGAATGACCTTTTCTGTCGATGATGTCATCGTCCTTCGAGCTGGTCACTCGTATGTAGAGTTTGCAGCACTACATTTGCTTCAGTGTCGCTCATTTCTCCACTGTAACTACAATCCTGTCAGCCACCACCGTGTGGGTGAACACCACCACGTTAGCTGCCCGGTCTACAACACGCACGCGCTTTCCCGCAGTATTTTGTGCGCATGCGTATGTCATGAGCAAAGCATAAACATATATATCGAACATTTATCGAACTTTTGTTAAAATTATATTGCGGAAAATTAAATTGCGATAATTATCTTATCGAATTATCGCCCAGCCCTAATTGCAGGTATAACATTAATGGTCTCATCTCATTCATAATTCAGCAGTGTGAGTAGCTATTCTGAAGGTGTGCATAAATACTTGTATAAATACTAAGTTTGCATATGGCTTAGAACACACTCTATTATATGTCATGACAAAAACCCACTTACGTACACAGGAAAAATAAATTGAGGAGGTACCATTAATCTACATTTATAATGCATTTCACAGTGCAGAGCCAGGACAGCCAAGAATTTATGTAAGAACCTGAAAGCTAACAAGCAAAACCCGCTCTGTAACATGTGCTCTAGAATAACATTGATAGCTGCCTTGTGTGTGCTATTAAACAGTACTACTGAACAAAGATACAGTAGGTGTACTGTAGATGAAAAGTGATCGAACAAGTAAGTTCAATTCAACTTAATTCAATTTATTTTTATATAACACCTTTCACAACAGGGTTGCCCCAAGGCGCTTGACAAAGCAAGTGACCATACATGTTGTGAATACAGAACAGAAAAGACCAAAAGACAACGAAGGAGTGGAACCAAAACCTCCTTTGAAAGGAGAAAAAAAAACCTCTAGGGGTCCAAGGTCAACTGGCTGCCCAACCCCTTTGGGAATGCTAACATTATACAACTAAAAAAAGGAATAAATGAATAAGGCTTCTAATCCATCCATCATGTTTTCTGTATGTCAGTACTTGGATCCATGGCAGTGATGCAGCGTCCAACTCAGATGGTGCCCAGCATGCCCAGCAGCAATGGTTGCAGCAGGCTATGATGTAAGGTGTGAGTAGGCTAGGCTGAAGTAAAAGGTTTTCAGTCTGGATTTGAATGCTGAGATTGACTCGGTATCCCGAACATGGGGCAGGAGACTGTCCATAAACTAGGAGCCCTGTAACTAAAAGCTTTACTAAACTGTTTTTTATTAATGCATGGAATAAGAAGACCTTATTCTGTGATCTAGGCGGGCAACTTGGATTGTATACATTAATGTTCCATTAGATAGACAGGTGCCTAACCTCTGAGAGCCTTATAAATAAGTAGAAGGATTTTGAAGTCCGCCCTGTACCCGACAGGAAGCCAATGAAGAGAGCTTAGTATAGGGGTTATATAGTCATACTTTCTGCTCCTAGTAACAATTCTAGCTGCTGCATTCTGAATTCGCTGTAAGATGTTGAAAGAGTGATGGGTGCTCCCTGATAGTAGGGCATTGCAGTAGTCAAACCTGCTGAATACAAGAGCATGTATTAGTTTCTCTGTGTCTTGAGTGGAGAGAAACTACCTTTGTTTTGCAATATTTCTTAACTGTAGGAACCATGTTTTCGATACTGTTTTAACATGAGAGTTAAACGAGAGCCTTGTGTCTAATATGACACCTAGGTTACATGCTGAGTTTTTGAGGCAAAATTTTAAATCCTCTGAGTTATGTGCTGAAGTTACAGTAGTCCTATCAGTATTGTTGCATCCAACCAACAGAACCTTGAGTAATAAAAAGTTTTCACACATCCAAGTCTTTACTTTATTAATGCAATTAACTAAAGTGATAATAGACGAGTTGCCGTTAGGTGTAAAACGAAATGTATATTTGAATGTCATCAGCATATGAATGAAAGTTAATATTATGTTTTCATATTATACCTACCTAGCGGCTGCATGTGCAGAGAGAGAAGTATTGGTCCCAGCACTGATCCCTGTGGTACCCCAAATTGAAATGGTGACTTTGACGAAGCAGTACAATTATTTGATATTTGAACATAATGAAAATGATTAGTTAAATATGAAGTAAACCACTTAAGGAGGGTTCCACATAAGCCAACCTCAAATTCAAGCCTGTGTAACAAAACAGAGTTATAAAAGTAAGTTATAAAATTTTCTGACAGCATTACCTTAAGTTTCAACTAATGCTGATGCTTTAAGCAGTACCGGTTTTCTAATGTTGAATAACCTCTTTTTGAACAGTTTCAATTTCATCTGTTGTATTTAGTGCCTTGCAAAAAATATTCATGCTTTTCCAATGATGTTCCATTTTGTTGAATGAATTTTGAAATGCATGCAAATGGTAAAAAGTGAATATTTTTAATTAAAACTTGAATGCTCAAATTGAATAATTTTAAGGGTGAAAGGCTATATGTCAGATAAACTGCAAAGAACTAAAATATGTTGATTGCATAAATATTTATTCCTTTTACTGCATTGACTCCTGAAGCTTCTTTGGTGCCTGCAGTATTGCAGTCACATTGAGGAAGGAGTTTTTTTCCCCCCAATATTGCCCTTCAGTCACAGGAAAATATGTAGCAACAGTGTGGCCCTCCAGCCAGAGTTGGGAAAGAATAATATTCAGCAGTAATACTGCCCTTTCAGCTGGAGCTGAGGAATTGGTGATTTTGTTAATCAAAACCAAGGTTAACAGTAGGAAAACAGACTTTTCTAAACCTAAAATTCTTCCTGTGATCCAGTAATGCTACTTTCAGATAATCCACACTAGATCATTTATATCAGAAAAAAAATGTTTATATGTCAAGAGTTTGTCATCAGTGCTGGATGCTCATTACAATAGAGAGCAAATAAAATACATATATTTTTAACATGGCTAAAATTTTCTCAGGTCTTTACTTACACCATTTGTACCCCAGTTTGTCTCAAACTTCCACATTGTATTTTTCAGGTAGGGTCTGTTAAGATTTACAGATGAAGAGAGATCTGTTCCTTTAATTTATTGAACAGAAGGTAGCTTTTACAGGCTTAGGGACTGCAAGGGAGATGTCATAATATGAATACTGCAGTTGCTGTTTTTCCCTTAGGGTGTGCAGCTCAGTTAAGCCTATTCATGAAATTGTTCCAGGATGCCTTTTGAAAACAAATGCCAAAATAGAAAATGTTTTCAATTAGTTTATGTCTATATATAACTATCTCTCTGTACCTAATGCAGAGAAAATATGTACTGTACTTTCAAAACATTACCTCAATCAATTATCTAAATTCAACCTTTAAAGTGAAGTTGAGGATTTTAATTGCACTTTTTATCATGTGGCAGACAGGTGGCACGAAGAGCATCATCCTCAATCAGGGAAATAATTAAATTCTGTTCTGAGTGTTTTTTAATTTAATTGTGTAAAACGTTTTTAACCCCACAGAAAGAAACAGTACCTTTGGTTGAGGATTAACACAAATTACGTGTCAGGAACTAGGGTGGATTGCACAACGTTACAGCACAACAATTCACAGCTTTGTTAAACATTATTTCTAGTAGCATTATGTTTCTGTCACTATTTCCTTTTTTTTCCCCATCTGCAGATCAAAGGTACATTATCTGTAAATTTCTGCAAGACAATCATTGTAAATGCTTGTTTCATTCTTTATGGGAGAACTGGAGATTAGAGAAGCCCTAATTTGATTCTTTGAGACAATGGTGAGGTGCTGGAAAAATCCATAACAAGTTATTTTGCCAACTCTAAAAGTCAAATAGTGTCATGTCAGGGCACAGAGTGTACGTTGTTAGACTGGGTCAAAAAAGGAGCACCTACAGTAGGCATCTTGCTGAAGAAGCATGTTCAGGGAGCATTGATCTGGGTGATTGTAGCTGAACTCTTGTTTTGAAACTGCTGGCTGCAGGATTGTTCACTGTATTTAAAATGGCAAAGAAGGGAAGTCACTGACCAGAAGGTGCTCTACAGAACTGCAGTCTTTGCAAGGTGGTCAAGGTCCCCGATCATGGTCAGCTTGTCTGATGATAGGTAGCATACAGTAGTTTGGACGAATGGGAAGAAAAATGGAAATCCTAGTTTTGATAGATTTTGATAGGTGTTTTTGGTCCCGAACTTGAAAGATGATTTGTTTTAATCTTGAAGTAAAACATGCAAGAGAAGGAGCCAACTTTGTGCTATTGCAGAGCTCTCCTCAGAAAGAAGACCTCGGTCAGTTACAAAACTGGTAACCTGTGGCTTTACTATATGCTGAATATAACAACAACCTTCAAAACATATCATACATATAGCATCTCCCATTCCCACTGATGAATTTGTTATGTATATTTTTTAACATTCTTGCCATATCAGTGAATATATATACAGTAGTTTTAAGTGATGAAAAAAGTATGAATATCAATATTGATCTTTTCTGTCTTTATGAGGAAAAAGTTGAACACAGGGCTGACCACGAGCATCTTTATAAAATGTTACATTTGTTAGATTTTAAGTTAGTTTTTATGTCCTATATGAAGCTTTTATAATGTGTTGCATTTTTCCAAAGTAATAATGGTCATGATAGCATCCTTTGGCTAGTGGCTACCATGGGAAACTTGCACATTCTCAGGAGGGCTCATGGTTTTCCAGGGTTTTGCTGCTCTGACCAGATCGTGTTTTTGTGATCCATGTTAATAAGCTCATTATTCAATTCCCACTTTTCTATATATTGTTGAGGCACCACTTTGATGGCACTTCAGCATTTTTTCCCCACAAGCACCTTTTTACTTGCCATTCTGTCTCACGAAACATTTTTGTTTGTTAAGCTAGACCATCTTGTCTTCACTTACTGTTTGTTGCAGCCCCATAACTGTCCTGCATCCAGTTTCTCCATTTTATATAAGGCTCATTGTTCAGTTTCTCCATACTTAAGCCTGTCTTTTTATTTTTCTCTTTTTTATTCAAGGGCACTCATTATTTGGGTTCTCAATACCCGAGTCTCCCTGTATTTTTTCTGGACACTCATTAGTCGGGTGTTCTTTTATTTTTCTGCCCTTGCTCTGCACAGTACTGTAGTTTTCAGCTCCAGCATTGTGTGGTATACCAGCCTCTGCTCCGCCATCACCCAGCGCACACAGCCAGCCTTCCCTCAGCGGAGCTGTCTCAGAAGCCTTGAGTCTGTCCTAGCCGTTCAGCTCCTTTCCCTGTTTTCTAACCATTGGATTCTGTATGGCAGCATCCCAGTTTCCAATCTTCGCTCTGTGCTCCAACCTCTGCTCCAGCATCGCCAGGAAGCCCTTAACTACAGTAGCTCTGGGCATCAGCTGGTGCATCGGCTCCAGCTCCTAGCCTGCACCCCAAATCACCTGAGGTACAGTAGCAGTTTCTATTCTAGCCAGCACCTTTAATCTTCACTTCTCTTTTCACTGTTCATCGCCTTGACCCTCGTGTTTGCCAGTCTGCACCTGTTTTTTTTTTTTTTTGAGGGCTGCTTTTCTAAACTTGTTTGGTTTCTTTTTCAGGGGTCTCAATATTCAGGTCTCTTCCATACCTGAGACTCCCTTTCTCCCAGGCTGTATTTAGCAGCCTTTCTTTTCAGATAGCCCGGCTTCTCCTGGGATTGACATTTCTCCCACATTACAGACAGGCCTGGGCTGATAAACCCCACTGGTCAGTAATTCATTCTCATAATCACCTTTCACTTTTCACTCTCCAGTCTCTTGCACTTGGGTTCTGCCAAATCACCATGTGTGTGGCTGTATCCAGCCAAGGCATTACAACTTCATAGGACTTTGAGTAAGCAGAGAGAATTCTGAAGGGTGTCCACCCTCTCATTGATTGTACCTTTTTAAAACAGTCTGAGCAATAAGTGTGTTCATTGCACCACATGTTTTTGAATCTTAACAGCCTGTTGTGATCTTATTATAAGATATTCTTATATGCATTATAACAATACACAGGCCCTTTAACTCTGTTTTCCCACATTTGAAAAGGATTTCTCATCCTAAATTACATGGAATAAATGTGAGCCTTTACTAGTGGATGCCTCGTGAGTAATTGGACCCTTGCTGCTTCCTATGTAGTTACAGTATAACAGGCTGGGGATTGTGTGAATTATGTTTAGTGTGTGGGAGTTAGATGTACAGCCTCACCAGAAATCAGACAGCTCTAATTTAGAAGAGCAACATATCTTCAGTGGAACTGGTGTAGTGTAAACCTGCAGCAATGCTAAAGTATCATGCGTGTCCCAACTCCAGGTGAACCTGAAAATGAGTCAAAATAAATTTGTATGGTCTTTGTGTGGAATGAACAGCTTTAATGCACAGTGCCACCAGCATACAGGAAACAATCTTAACCTTAAAGAAGGTCAAAACTTTCTTTTGCTATGAAGACTTCAGCAGCGGATAACCAATGGTGCAGTGCCCAAGGTCAGACAAAAACCAGCCACATGCAGAACAAAAAAATTCACCAGCTTTTACCACTACTTTAGTAGATGTAAAGCACAAAAGCACAGAACCTTGTTACTAGACACCAACAGATAGGTACCTATTATGAGACATAGATTCTAGGCTTCATAGTGATACAGTGGTTACCTGTCACGATCCAGAATTGTGAGGAAACACTGGGGAAGTCATGCAGTAGAGGGTATGGAGACAGAGTGTCCAAGGGGTGCAGGTGTCCAGGGGAAGTGAGTCCGGGGCAAACAATCCATATAGCAAATCCAAACGGGTAATCAAAAAGCAGAGGCAAAAGTCCATGGCCAGGCGATCCATCCGGGGGGAATAAGGAACAGAAACCGGGTCGGAACCGGTGGGGGGAATCAGGAACAGAAAGTTAAAATCATAACGGAGCCAGATGCTGCAGGACCCGGGCTCTCACGAAACGGGATTCAATGAGGAACCTCAAGTAACGACTACGTCTGGCTTTTAAGGTGGAACTAAAGAGGGTCTGGAATAAGGAACAGGTGTGGGGAATGAGGTAGAACAAGGAAGGGCTGGAGCGCCCTTAAGAGGAGGAGTAGCGATCGTGACATTACTATTGCTGCTTCACAGCTTTACTGTAGGGTAAAGTTCCTGGGGTTCTATCTGCATTGACTTTGTATGGTCTTCCTGTGTTTGCATGGATTTCCTACTGGTACTCAGGTTTCTACCTACAGTCGAAATAAATGCTAGTAGGTTAATTGGCTTTTGTAAAATTGGAAGTGGAGTGAGTGTGTGCAGTGTGTTTGTCTGTGGGTGCATTGTAATGGACTGGGATTCTATCCAGGGAGTATCCCACCTTGACCCATAGCTTGCCGGGTTAATTTCAGTCTCCCCCATGAGCCTGTACTGGATAAAGTGGTTTAAAAAGAGATGGATGGGTGGCATAGATTCCATTAGACAATGTAGCAGGTGCATATTTTCTATATCAAGTGAATGCTATCATTTCTGAATGTATGTGAAAGGCAAAGAGATGCAGATAGAGGTAGACACAAGTACTTCAGCTACTGTGTAGGGCACACATACTGTATGAATACTTCAACAAAGGTAGTTGGCCATTAAAACTAGAACACATTGTCACAACTTTGAGAACATACCAAGAGAGCTCATTGAAATGTAAAGTGTTATACTGTTCCTTTTTCCTGCAAGATACAAGTAGGCCAGCTGCATATTCTGGTAATAAAATGATGGGGTGATTCTTTAAGGCTACAGTAAATAAAATTAGATTGAACAAAAGTCTAAATTGTGCTGAAATTCAAGAGGTCTTGCTGAAATATCAAAGAATTCATAGTACAATATCTAGGACAATTGCAATGTATGCAAGCTAAAATGTGGAGTGATCCCTAGGTAATACCACACTTCTTCAAGCCTAGATCAAAGTTCTATTCATTAAAAGTGTGAGGTGAAGCTGAATTGTATAGACTGCAAAACCTGGAAGAAATTCAACTCATTGTTATATTTTTCAAGTCTAAATAATTATCCAAACACACATTTATTTCGGCATTGCATCTGACTATGAAGAGTGAAGACAGACTTTTTTTTGGCATTTCTCCCTTTGCTTCAGCTATCATCCCACAGGCACATACTATATTTCTGGTCATTTTACTGACAAGATCAGACTGACCGGACAGGGTTTTACTTCACCAGATGTACTTAGTCTGGAACTACTACCCAAGTGCCACTGTAAAAGTTACGGAGTTGTTGCGGAACTCCCTGGACTCACTACCTGTGTGCATTTAACAAATCATGATTTGGACAAGTAGAAATCCAATTGTCTCTAATCTTAAAAGACTGTTAGCTAATTAATATTTCATCAAATAATTTTCTTCCACCCCCAAGCTAAGGGACAATCTATGCATCTAATGGACACTCCATTGTGAAACTCAACTATAAATGAAAGGTTTCTCAGTAGAATTCTGCTCTGTACATTAAACCAGTGGCAATATAGCTCACCAGCACCCTGCAAGCATCTTATATTTTTTTAGTTAGTATGGGCCATTGGGGGAAATATTTGGTATTGGGGTATGATGAAAAAAATAAAACTGCTTCACTTACGCATGCAGAATTGTAAAAAAATGACTAAAAGTAAAAACTTTTAGTTTTTTACTAACCTGAAATTGTTTCTAAAGGATTGAAACAATTTCACTGTTACCTATTAAGCAGTGAATTTTGGGTATAAGTAATGTAAAAACAATGTGGAACTGAAATCTGACTACACAGTATATACCAGAGTTCTGTTAATGGAGCAGTACACTTGCTTGGTTGATAGAAATAGTTATTTAGATATATATTTAGATGTTTAATGATCGGAGATTCCTGGCGTACCGTACATGATTTATCTCTCACTAACAGTTTAAAATACCCATAAGGGCTAAAACTTTTTATATATACTATATTCATCATCAAATTGTAAACCTAATTTTTTTATAGGTACACCATATCAAAAAGTAACATGCATGCATGTATCATATATATGCTACAGTACATACGTAGGCAGGCAGAAAGTGGTAAAGTTTTTATTGCAATTAAAAAACTGTCCTGTCAATCTTCAGACTCAAATGAACAGTTTTTTTGTGAGGGTGTGTTACAGTATGTCATTTTTACTTATTAAATATTTAGGATTCTTATCTTGGAAATTAACTTGAATATCTGATTGTTTTCATTGTAAGAAAATGATTGCCACTTTATGCATTTATTGTATTTTTCTATAATGAATTTTAATAACTTCTTAACTTACTGGAGGAGTGGCAAAGCGTTAAATGTGAATTTAAGTTCACAGCTCCTATACAGTATACTGTATGTACCATATGAATACTGTGTATGGTGATTATATACCCCCCTAGTATGCTTGCACTTACTGTATTCTTTTTTATTCAGAGAAATATACTTAACACATAAGTACGCAGCTTCCATGTAAATATTGTAACTATGACGCACTTCCTTGGCACTCAAGTATGAATGTATTCCATTTGCACCATTTTTAACTTTTTGTCATTCAGCCTAATTGTGCTAGCTCAAAATTGAGAGAAAATTAAAATGTTTGGGAGGATTCCATTAAAATATATACCACCCAACTCAATGTCCCAATATGGTCCGATATTTATACACCTATGCTTGGGGTTGCTGTGCTGGAGTTCTTGTTTTAGGTTTGAGCATCATCACACTTTAAAAACAGATGTAGGACATTGGCGTTTGTATGCTACTTTCTAAAATTGCTTCCATGGCTTGACATCTTGTACCTTCACATGCATTGCCGGTCCAGGCTCCCACGAAGTGTAGTTCAGGACCCTGTGCAGACAGTATAATTAGTGAAAGGTAAGTGGAGAAGGAAATTATAAATTAATTATAAATACTCAACCAGAAAAGCAAAAGAAAAACCAGACATACTATATACAGAAAATGTACAAAAATTGTGGAAGAAATGTGATTCTGAGAGTAGGAACAAACAGTAAATTAAAATTGCTCCCAAATCACTGACACTGACACTGACACTGACAGCATGAGATTATCACACCCCTCTGTCATTGTGGCTCAAGAGATACCATATAGATTCTCTGAGGCCAAGAAACGAGAAATCAAAGAAGTCCAAAAATGAAATTTGTAGGAGATTGAGGAAAGCTGCAGCCGTTGGTCTGAATTTGACTCTTACACGATGCCTTGCATGAATGAGCTTATTGAGGAGCTGGGGAAAACGAACGCCTCTCCACATTAGATTTAACCAAGGGACACTGGCCAATACCATTGATAGAAATGTCAAAAGGGAAAAAAGCTTTCATTACCCCCACAGGACTTTATCATTACATTATAAGTCGGAATAAAAGCCACATGGTTTTCGCAAGTATTTGTTTGGAGGGGGTCAAGTTTGTGTGATGGACATAAAAAAACTGTCCTTAGCCATGAACATAAAAATAGTTGTGAGCACTTATTGGGGTTGGTGGGTTACTACCAGTATGTCATTACCAGGTTTACAGAGGGGACAGTTCCGCTCACAGATCTTACAAAGTCCAATGCCCCTCACACAGTACGATGGACCCTGATTCTGAGAAAGATTTTGCAGAATTTAACCCAGGCGCTGTGTCAGGATTCCGTAATTAAAGTACCAGAGTTCTCTAAATGGTTTATATTGTACACAGATGTGTCCAAGACGGGTCTTAGAGCTGAATTATCTCAGGTCTTCAATGAATCGTTCCTTAGCTGCAAGCTTGTCCTGGGAGAGAGCAACTATGTGGCTGTTGAGAGGGATTTTTTAGCGGTCAAAAGGGCAGTGGAGGTTTTGAAATACTACCATCTAGTCATCTGTTTAAACCGGTTACTGATTATGCCCATCTGACCTGGATGTGATTAAAAAAAGAGAAAAATACTTAGGTTACTTACTGGTTTCTGCTACTCAAACGTTTCAGTTTACAATTCAACACTGTGTGGGGACACAACATACAGTACCTATGCAGATGTATTGTCCGTGGAACATTGCCTCATGGCAGTAGATGCTCTGTCCTGAGGATTGAGGTTGTGGTGGTGGTGTGTGATGTAACAGGGAACCAAATGGGGAGTGTAATAATGGGGCTGACAGTCAACAAGAAATGCTAACATTCTCACAAGGAAATCAGGGAAGGAAGGGAATGAGCTGCATCTTTGGACACAGTTCCATATAAATAGTCACTCAGAGTACCCATGAGTTGTCTGTTCCGACCCATACTAGTCTCTGGGATGATGTGTCCTTAAATCTTGGGAAGAGATTTGTAGTAAGTGTGTGAAGGGAAAACAACATCTTGGTTTTATATTTACATTCAGGGTGAGTATCAGACTTGATTGCTGCCAATACTAGAAGACTGGTATTGAGCAGACTGGCCTAAATGGGATCAACTGGGTTGGGATTTCCACTGCTACTGTACGTGCTTGGGTGAAGAAAGAGGTATGAGTTGTTATTCAGATAAGTAGAGGGATGGAAGCAAATGTAACACCAGGGATGTTTTAGGGACTGATGGTTTAATAAAGTTTTCCAGCAATGCTAGTAATGGTAGCCACGCTACCCATTAAAAGGATAACCCATCTGTTATATATTTTTAAAAATATTTAATCTTATTGAACATTAGAAAATATCAGGGCTGTTCTCTTATTTACCCAAATGTACAGGTACTGTATATGATTAAAGATATTTATAAATGCTTGACTTATCACTGCTTTCCAACTTTGAGTGAAAGCTAAGATGAAAAACCAGGCAAATTTCACACTAATGCTGTTCCAATCCATCAATGCAAATGCAATGAAATGAGTCACTGATCTGCAGCAGACAGGAATCCCTGGATTGACTACACTCCATCCAATCTTAAAACAGTTTGGTACTTTTTGGTCCTAAGCTGCTGTTGGTGCAATGGCTCATTACTGACTTGAAAACTGTGATCTGCAATCTGATCGATGTTTTTTCTACATCTCCTGTAGAAGCCTGTAATTAATGTGGAGATGGGTGGCAGACATTCCTCTATTCCAGTAATACCAACTGAGTATCTTTTTCAAAACTATAGAGTTATCTTACTGATTGACAGACTTTTAAGTTTCTGGTCAGCACTTTTGTCCCTTTCTTATTATTTGTTTGTTCTTGCTTTCAAAGACATTCTTGATATTTCATGTCAATAAATCTCTAAACATTTGCTTGACACATATGCTGATTCAGAAAGCTTGGAGTGCTAACCAAGTTCTGTCAGGAGCCAAGATTTGAGATGTGTCAGCTGTGTTCTGTGAATGTTGGCTACAGTACATCTACAGCAAATAAACAACAAGGCAATGAACTCCAAGGCAATTACTTGAAGAACCATTTATTTCTTACATAAAGACACAGCCAATTGTGATATTTTTTGGGGAAAAAACTCATACAGTACGTTACACACAAACACATTTTTAATAATAATAATAATAATAATTGCTTACACTTATATAGCGCTTTTCTGGACACTCCACTCAAAGCGCTTTACAGGTAATGGGGACTCCCCTCCACCACTACCAATGTGCAGCATCCACCTGGATGATGTGACAGCAACCATAGTGCGCCAGAACACTCACCACACATCAGCTATTAGTGGGGAGGAGAGCAGAGTAATGTAGCCCATTCATAGAGGGGGATTATTAGGAGGCCATGATTGGTAAGGTCCAATGGGAAATTTGGCCAGGAAGTCAGGGTTACACCCCTACTCTTTTCGAGAAACACACTGGGATTTTTAATGACCACAGAGAGTCAGGACCTCAGGACCATGTCTCATCTGAAGGACGGCACCTCTTCCAGCAGCAACCTTAGTTTTTCCCAGGAGGTCTCTCATCCAGGTACTGACCAGGCTCACACCTGCTTAGCTTCAGTGGGTTGCCAGTTGTGAGTTGCAGGGTGATGTGGCTGCTGGACATTTTTTAAGTAAGCGAATGAAGAAATGCAACATAACTGAAATGTTGTCATCAATACAGGTTTTCCTTTTCAGAGTAACTGTCTTCTCCAGCAGCACAATGCTGTTGAAGATGTTTTTCACTGCTTATCTTTGGTTGGTGTACAAGCCAAGTCTGGTGACTGTACTATGAACACTCAACTCCTATGGGAGCTGAATGGAGCTACTCAATTGCTAGTTAGTGTATTTGTTTTCCAGATTGACAAATGGCAAAGTATTAATAACACTTTATCTGAAAATCTAAAGATTTCAACTGCATCAATAAAGCCAATGCTAAGATTATCCAATTTGCACACATTAAATGTTCTATGCCGCTCCCCTGTGGAAGCTGTTGATTGTTGGAAACTCTATAATTACTGATACAGTAGGTGTTTAACTGGTCATCATTTTTCCCTCTCTTATCTCTGTTCCTTCTCTTATTGACTGCTTATGTAACCCTTAGCTTGTGTGTTGGGTTTGTACCTCATTTTCCCACATCACTGTTCTTGGCTGTAATGAGAAAATGTTCAGATTAATGAAACTGTGACAACTCTGGACTGGCTGCACTTGTAACCTTTCAGCATTAAAACCATCTATGTTACAAGAAAAAAGTCATTTTCTATCTGTTAACTTCACAGTATCTATGTTCTGTAATATTGAAATTGTACAGATAGAGATTGACTGAACCTCAACTTAAATTCTTTTTTGAAAACATAGCAATAATTTATTTACATTATGAGTAATAAGGATAATTGTAGGGAGTTACTAAATCACTCAAAGTTTTATAAGAAAAAACCCTAACACTTTATAATAATTCCAGAGAGTTCCAAGATCCATTTTTTATTTTGTACATGAAGAGACAATTATAAAATTAGGCTGAGACATTACCAGTAGATGATCACTATAACAGTATTCAAAATTTCCATATGTTTGAGGTCATATATTTTTAATAGTATTCAGAAAAATCAGCATGTTCAAGTCTCCTATTTGTGATTTACACATTCCCTCTTTTTTGTTATTTAAAATTAAAGCTGTAACATTTCTGTATCTCAAACAAACCATAGAGTATTCAGGATCAGTGAAATGATTTTAAAAAATCCATGAGCAGAGGAATTTAGCAGAAGAAATATAAATCCATATGAGAGTATATTTATTAAAATGCAAAGCTTGTACCTGAGGTTCTTAAAGATTAAACACTGCATAATCTACTGTAGTAAAAGTAGCTTTGCACAATCCCTTTTTACACCTTTTAAGACAGTCACTCTTTCTGCTTTGTTTCTTTCATGTGCAGCATACACACGTTTTAACAAGAATGCTTCTGAAACAAACAAGTAAATAAAATGCTTAGTGTATGAAAGCAGCTTCACTTATTAATGCAGTGAAAACCAGACTCCATTATTTAATGCCTAAAATTATTGCATGTGCATTGAATGTCAGATACAGCATTTTGCATATCTAATTAATTTTGTGGATGTCCTTCTTTACTATGATAATAACTAACATAAGAGAGTCCGGATTAGGAAGTCTTATCTTGTTTTCAGTGGATTATTTCACAAAACACAGTCAGTCACACTTGCATTCACTTTCTCACTGCTGTGATGTCTTTTGTATTATAAAATATATCATTATTAACACATTATTGATATAGATACATTTATTTTATGCTATGAATTTTCCGGTAATTAAAATTTAATACAAGGTCATTGTTTACCTTTATAGGTTTAATCTTTTATGAGATGCATGGTTGACTGATGCTTGCTGTCAGTTGGTTTAAAAGGCATAATTGAGATTACTTACAGTATGCAAAGGAACGAGTAATAGGTTTATTCCATGCTGAAAAAAAGAAGAAAGAGAACACAACGTTTCGGCCATGGAGCCTTCTTCAGGTGTGAAGAAGCACCTGAAGAAGGCTCCACGGCCGAAATGTTGTGTTCTCTTTCTTCTTTTTTTCAGCATGGAATAAACCTATTACTTGTTCCTTTGCAGCCTACGCATGCTGACGCAGCTACCCACCTGAACTACTAACTTACAGTATGTCTGTTTGATGCTTTACAACTTGTTTGGTGTAGCCGCTAATCTTCAGAACAATGTAGGATTGTTGCATATTGCATATATTGTTGCATATTCCAAAAACCTCAAAGACAATGACAAAGTCAACACAGTGTGTTTCTTAAGAATGAACAGTAAAAGAAGAACTCCTCAAGTGCAAACTATGTGAAAGTACATTTAAAACTGAGTGCATTTAAAACAGAGGACGTATGGAAAAGCAAAATATTCATGATGTGGAAGCTGATATTGTGACAGTAGAATGTCACTTTAGTTCTTCATGTTTTTTCTAAACAGTCCTCATGACCTGGACCTCCTGTGAAATCTAGATCTACACATTTTCCCCATCTCGGAAAAGACTGCATGGTGCTCTTCCTTTTCAGTTGCTCTTCTGTTTGTTCTATTTATACAGGTCTCCATATCTTCTCATCAGCTCTCCACTTTGTCTTCATTAGCCACCGGACACTAGAGCATCCATATTCATATTCATATTCATTCATTTGTGATATTCACTAAATGTGTCACTATACCTCAGCTAAGAGATTCAGCTAAGCCCTTGATGCCCAGTCTTCAATCTTTACATCATTCTCACTCGTCATTTTAACAGGAGACACTGAACCATTGAACTCTACTTAATTTTTTACTGATATGATGCAGCAAGGTGCTGCAGACAGGCTGAACACAAAGTTCAGGAGCTGCAATGTGGCTGTGTGCTGCTGGTGGCTGCGGAGGGTTAGTATCTGGAACCCAAGTGCATGAGCGTGACTTTCAGGAATCTGAGTGGAGGCTCAGCTGGAGCTCACCAGAGACCTAAAAAAAAGGCTAAGCCAGCTTCTAAAGCTGGCAGTGAAAAAGTCATTGCGTGTCTGGAGGCCCTCTGAGGTGCAGGAACAGAAGTTTTTGTCAGAACCTGGAGTAAATGTAAGCTTGTAGGTGAAATATCAGGATCACTGTCAGTGGTCAGGTGGATGTACAGCAAGCTGTTCTTCTTTCAGGGCTCAATGTCAGAGTGCTTCCAGAGTAGCATTTTGGGGCTAAATAGGAAGCCAGCCAGTTCCATGAGTGGGGAGGGCTGAACCAAGAGATGTGTGGCCTAATAATAATAATAATAATAATAATAATAATAATAATAATAATAATAATTGCTTACACTTATATAGCGCTTTTCTGGACACTCCGCTTTACAGGTAATGGGGACTCCCCTGCACCACCAATGTGCAGCATCCACCTGGATGATGCGACGGCAGCCATAGTGCGCCATAACGCTCACCATACATCAAAGTCCTCAGCTTCTGCAAGATTCATGATCACTTATGTAAATGTACAGTTTCCTTGTGCAACCAAGGACTGTGAGCCTACGCCTGCCCTGGTGTAACATTAAAAGATTAAAACCCAAACATTTGTTTTGACCATATTGGGTCAAGTGCATCAGACTGAAAGTAGTGTACTAACTGAGGATGATCCTAGCTGGTATGCAGTTCAATACTAAGCTAGGATGCCAGGTTAATACCAACAGCAATGAACTTACTGTAGCTGCTGAGATTAATATGCACTAAAAATGTTCTCAATTGCAACAAACCCAAACTAACAACTGCTGACTCTAGAGGATACTGAAGTATGTAAGTTAGCCCAACTCTTGCTATAGACGAAGCAATTAATACAGTTCCCGATGTGGTAGCTAATTATAAAATAATTGTAACAATAGGAAGTTTTCATTGCATGGAAATGTATTATTTTATTACTTATTAAATTATATTTATTATTATTCAATCAAAATTGCATTCTAACCAAAATACAATGGAAATGGAACAGGGGGATCATGCCAGTCTATAGCAAGACTGGGGATGACACATGACACATTGATGGTGATACTGTAGCTTTTACTGTACTGGGACTCAGATAACATGAGATACAGTATAAGAAAAACTTTTACAATTCTGAAGACTGTCTCAGCATAGGTTCTTGCTTTTTGACTTTTATATAACTTTTTTTTTGTTGGTGCGCTATAAAATTGAATGAGAAAGCAGTCATTAACTGTGTCTACCTTCAGTGTCTAAACCCGACCTTCCTATAGCAGGGAGAGTTGAAGTTGCCCATTATTACTGTTTTTTCTTTTGCACATAAATTCCTCATTTCACTATACAGAATCAAATTCTAAACATCTGTGTTTGGTGATTTTTAAAATAATTAGTATAACAGTATTTTTTTTTAATGAATCTAACCAGAACAGTGTATGCCCACAAAAGGTACCGTACATTCATTTCCATCATGTATGGTTAGCAATATTTCTATGATCCCAATAAGATCATAATGTCAAATTGGAACAGAAGATATAGTTGTTACATAAATTCAAAAGTAACATGCTTAAATGTCTTACTTTGATTAGTATTCTCTCCCTTTACTTTACATATTGGCCATGTTAATTGTCATTACTTTGCTGGAACCATCTCCAGTCAAGTTGATAAATGGAATGTGCAATTTTAGCTTCATGGATACACTGCTGTGTGCCTAAATTCAAATATCTTTATACTCCTTACAATAATTATCAAGTTTCAAATGGATAAACCTAACCGCACTGCCATCTGTAATAGCAGGGGTGTCCAGCTCTAGTTTTGTTGAGCCTCAGTCGGGTAAAGTCTATTGTAACAGTCTACTACTGTATATACAGTAACTCATTTTTATAGACTGGAAACTCATTTTGATCAATAAAGCATTTTGCCCATTTAAGGGAACTCTTATCCTTTATCATTGACGATTTTTGTTGCAAATGATCTGCAAATGACTTCAATTAACAAACCATCAGCAAATGATCAGAAATACAATTTTCCAAGGCTTTAGAAATTGGTGCTTGCATAGTGACCTATAAAACTGCTGGACTGGGGCACTGCAGGAGAAGGATTGTCTGCTCATAGTAAGCCCAATGGTCTTTTCTTGGAATGTTGCATTTGTTTTGTGCCAAAAGTTTAACTGTTCTTTCTCAGTCTAAATGTTCATCTCTCTGAAAGCTTTAGGTTTGTCTAAATTCCCTGTAGTAAAATTCTAACAAATTTCACAGTTTCTAGTCTTTAATAATCATGTCTTTCTTGCAATCCTAGCACATAGCCTAATTTGCACAAATGTTGTCTCGTTACAGATTTTTCATGTAATATGGGCTAGGATTAATTGAAATTCCTTTATTGTCACCCATGGGTCCTTACAGACCTCATGGTTTTATTTTTCTAGCTGTTTTCTGCAAAAGTTAAATTTTTCTACCACACACCCTTTGTAATTATAAAAAAATATGAATGATGCCAAGTATAGAAAAAAACTGGGACACTGATCCTTAGTGTTATAATCCTACACAAATTACAGATTTTGTTTCTGTGATTATCTGACAATTCTTTTGAGCAAGGCATTGTAAAGCTCAGCTTTACCATGTTAAGGTTTCCTTCACAAACAAGCTCAAAGTCTTGTGAAGACATAATTTTCTTAATTCATTTCTAAGAATATGTATATGCTTAGTCAACGTAGTTTTCCATACATTTATCTAGCAATAACCACATCTGTGTTCAGTACTTCTGCAAAATGTTATGTTAGTTATGTTATTAGGTGTAGGAATGTTTTATACTGTACACTGCTAGAAGACAGTGATTTGGAATGCTGAAGTCTTCCAACAAAGTCAACACAAAGTATTTTGCAAACTTTTATTGCAACTTTGAAGACTTAGGGCTATTTTAAAGGCTGAATAAGAAATGGTGAAGGAATTTACAATTTAGATATAATGAGTACGACAAAAGAAACTTCCATTGTCATTTTACATTTTAAGAAATATTAAGCATTTATTCAAAATTGAAGGATGTTCGTTATTTTAGTTGAAAAAAAAGGAGAAATAGGTGGTACTGTGTCTGCAAGACTATAAACATAATGAACAATAATGAAAGAATGCAATATTTTGATATTTAAATAAGTTATATGCTATTTTATCATCGCAGATATATTTTAATATTCAATGTTCTAAACATAAATACTCTCAATAAAAATGCATCACTTATACGGGGTTAGAGACAGTGCAGACATTGATTGGGTATGCAAATCCCCAGTCATCCCGAGGAATTCCGATTGAAGCGAGGCACTGCAGCATGTAATGCAGATTTTTTAGCGTCGTTTATCATAGCTGTCAGTACAGAAGCCGCTGCAGATTCGAAGGCGTTTGTCGCAGTGTGTGGAGACAGCAGGACTTCGCTCGCAGTGGTGCGGGGCTGGGACTGGTATCCAAATATCTAGAGATGTGGGGGTGTGAGCGTCCTTAGGGTGCTCAAGAGACAAGTAACAATAATCCAAACTGGAAAATAGCAGTCATGTGCGTTTGTAGCAGGCCGGAATTGTATTTCTAGCGGTAGTCCGCATAGAGAAAAAAAAATTGCTCCACTGAAATAGCTCCACCCTGGACAGCTTCCAGGAAGACACGACTACTTGGACTAATCCATAACCGCTTTCTCTGAGTTATGAAAATTGGTAATATTACATAAATCATTTCATTAAGCCATTATCACTTTCTAACAACTTCAGCAAACGGCAGTGAAGTAATGCTCCTTCACAATGAGGCGCTGCAGTTGTAAGTGGAGCTGTCCCTGTTGCGTTGTGCTGAAATTGCAGAGGTGCCGCATTGAAAAGCTTATCGAAATAGAAAGCTCAGCGCACTGTTCTAAGAGAAATAATATCCCTCTTAATGTATGGTTGTACAATATTTTTGTAAGGCTTTAATCAGTTCACAAGACTAATAACGACTGATGAAGTGATGTATTATAATTAGAATAAAGGGAACACTCATTGTCTTATTCATAGCTCAAACTCTTTTCAGAATAAGCACGTGTCGTTTGCCGGTTTGGCTTCGTCTCACATTCCGCATTAAATAGTCATTTCGTCAACAAATGCGCAGTGTTAAGACCGCTCATAGACATTCATACGTCCGTATAGTTTTCAGTCTTATGTCTAAAATGTAGCAAGTGCTTTACTGTACGTGTGGCTCATTGTCGAATACGTTGCGTGATGGATCCGAACTGGACTTGCCATCTATGTCATTATTTATCAGCTGGTGAAGTTCATGTTATTTCCTGTCAGCACTCGTCACACTTTCTCTTGGGTGTTTTTTATACCTACCCTGTATCCGTATCAGAATTGTAACTGTAAAAAAATATTTTAACATCCTGGATTTGACCACGTTATTCCTTGTCTTGATTGCCCAATGAGGCTGAACGATTTATGTATTTTTTAACCAACAGAAAGCGACATTTTCGGTAACTCATTTATAATCAAAACCTCTAGAAGCCAAATACGTGCTTTAAGAAACCGCCATAGTTACTCTACATGGTGAAATCTGGCTTCCAGAAAACAAACAACAAAACTTATTTGAGCATGATGACTTCACATTCTTTATCTCAGATTTCCTTAGCTTATAATTTATGAACAAATGTGACAAACATAACTGTTTATTTGCAGAAGAAAAGGACAAACGTTCCTCCATGGTGTTAAAAGAACCTGCTGTTCAGAAAACCATTTTTATGAACGATGTATACTAATCACATTAATAATGACGGTAATTTTCATTCTAATTATCATCAAGTATGTAAAATCAGATGTTCTTAACTTCCTCTAGTTTTCCCCATGCTCAGATGTTTCTGAGGTCAGTTTGTTATTTAGGTTTTAATGAAAGAGTAATTGGAAACGACTCCCTTTATTTCACAATTGATCTCTCAGTTAATTATCACAAAGCTCTTAGGTCAATAAATTTAATCACAGCTGGAAAAACGACAGCTAATGAGATGGAGGAGACACCTATCCTTGTTAAAACAGTATCTGAAACTTTGAAATCCAAATGGCAAAAATTATGTTGCATTGCATTTTTTACAAAGAAAACAAATCTCTAGCCTTATATTGTGTTCAAGAAATAGCCAAAACATCAATAATCTCACAATATTTTCCCAGTATTATGTCTAATGTCAGTGGTCTTTAAAAGTTCACTTAGCTCTTCTGTTTAATTGGATTTGATTTTGTGCTTGATACCAGACAGGATCTTATACTTACTGTATTGCTGGACCTTGCTCACAACAAATGTGTGTCTTGGTACATGTAAGTAACATATTTACAAGATAAGTCAAAATATCAGCAAACATAATACATTCCTGACATGTGGAGCAAGCTGAATTGTTCTGCGTAAGGTTAAACATATCTTGTGTTTGGTGCACACTCTTCATGCTCCATTAACGTAGGCACTCTCACGGATGTCAGAAGGGATGAACCGTGGAGAGGCAGGAGAGCGGGAAAAGACCCATATGTATAGCAGGGGGTTAGCCCAGGCTCAGCAGTTCAGGAGTCATATACTGTAGAAACCAATGCCCTCAGGCAGCGGACATGGGGCGACCTGGAAGCTAGGCGGGTCTCAGGACATCCGAACGTCAATGCTGAGCAAAGGTGAATCAGTGACCTGGAAATATATAGCCCCAGAGAGAGAGACACCGGAAGGACAGCAAAGCACAGGAAACAGAGTAGGGAGCGCCCTCTGGCTGCAGAGGGTGTGACAGGCACTTGCTTTTCACAAGGTTGTATCTGTGTTGTGGTCTCTGCAGAGACATGTCTTTAGTGTGATCTAATGTCCAGGAAAGCCATTCTTTATCTTGGGAACTTCAATAATGGTGTCCCTGTGTGAGTAAATAAGCACATTCATATTCACCCTTAATGATCTTGATTACAAATAAGGCAAGATCCATTAAAAAAAGTCCAATTCTATATACAAATTAATTTAAAGAATAGAAATAGTGCTTTCACAGTCTGAATTTGTTAATTTGCTTTTTCCAGTTCAAAGACCATATATGAAAGGATATTTTGGATTAAAATTATAGTGTTTTTGAGGTGCTAAAAGATACATGTAGTTGTTTAAACCTCTATTTTTGTACTAAAAGGTTAGTAACAATAATTTAAAGGTAAATAATTCACACCGTGTTTACTTTTAACAAATATTGGCCCTCTATATTATATTTTTTCTGACACTCCACAGCTGCCTGATAAAAGTTTGTATAAATCTTTTTGAATTGTGCACATTTCAACAAAACATAATTAAAAAGCGGGGTGTCACCTAAATCTATTTGCCAGACATTTGATATATTCTATAATCAAAATAGAGTTTAGGAATGACTGCAATTATTCAGAACGGCTTTGGGTTTTTTTATACTTATGCATTTTCAAAATGTGATTAGTCTGAGGGAATCCATAATCCAGTTCTTTTGGGGAACTCAAATTCCTTGGGAATCTGTGTGCAACTCAAATCCTCATTTTTTTTATTCTTAGCAGCATCACATTTTGTTTATATTTAATAAATGAATGGTGTGTGCTGGCTTTCTCCTCTTAACAAAGCTCTACCTTCAGCAATTTTTGCTTCCTGACTCTAATGGAAGTTTTCACGGCAGAGTAGCACTCTGTGGTTTTTGATGAGCTATGCAGGACAGCAGCTCATGGTCTAAGTAGAAGATGGATTGCAGACAGCTCATTCTCCTTGTTTCACTTACATCTGTTTTTTTGCTGCTTTCTTAAACAAAAAGGCAACAGAATGAACAGATTATATGAGTAGTGTTTAGTGGCACATGGGAGTAATATGAAGTCCCTTTTATCCAGCTTGCAGTAATGGATTATGGATCACCATGGACAGCTTTTGAACTTTGTTTAAAAATGGAAGTATTGTCAAGAGTAAAGATCAATCCAAAGATAGGGGATTCAATTTCAAATAAGCTTCAATATCGACAGCAGACTGATAAAACAGCCTTTATCCCTTGCTCTATCAGTTACTGTTGTAAGAAAAACCGTCTCAGGGACGCCAAATATGTAGTGATTCATAGCCGTTCAGGGACGCCAAATATGTAATCATAGTGGCTCTCTGAAGGCACCAGTTCTGTAGGGTTTGGGCATTTACTGAGACAATTATTAATTGTAGCAGTAAATCACAAAGTTGATTCTTTTCATGGCTTTAGAGTCCAACCATGCGACATAACTCAAACAACGCACACACACAGGTACTAATACACGAGGATACATTTATTAATACATAAAATATGCCTTAAACCTAACAGATCTTATCGAGAGGGTTATCAGAATACAAAAGGTATATATTCAGTCAGTTACAAAGTGTTACACATATCAAGAGGACATACGTTCAGTATATCATTCATTAAGACCGTTTCGTAAATGAACTTGGTTATAACTTCTACATTAGATACTCAAACAAGTACATAACTCTTAGGAATTAAATTGATATCAACTGGTTGGGATAACAATTGAATTCTCAAGCTGTAATGCATTGAAGTTAAATACTCATCCAATCTCTGGGGATTCAGATCTCCTGCGGGCACAAAGAAACAGTTGCAGGCTGTTGCTGTCCAATCCGCGCTCTCTGGCTCGGTGCCAGGCTGTGCTGTGCGGCTTGCGACGGTGTGCTGCTGATGCTCACTGGCCTGCTAGTTAAGTTTGTGCACAGGAGAGAAGATGACTGTGGGTCCCAGCAAGTCAGGAAGAGGACCGGTTCGTTCCTGATGAAGAGCTAGTTCTGAATAGCGATTCAGCTGTCCACAGTTCCGACCTGTTCACGAGGCCTGCTGCTGGTTACTCTCTGGCAACCTCCACTCTAGACTCTTAGAACAAAGGAAAGTTCTGGCACTCGGACACACTGGCCGTTCCGTGGTTGTCCGGGCTGAGTCTCAGGATGGTCAGGAGGCGCGCTGCGAGAATGTCCTGCCCTTGGGAGCCTTCTGCTCCTGGGCCGTCCTGCCCTGGAATTCTCCTTTGAATTCCCTTTAGAACAGTCCACAGTATCCCCTCCAGAATCTTACTGAATCTTCCCGAATCTGAATCTTGTTGAATCTCCCTTTCTTGTCTGAATCTCTCAGGCTCTCTGTGTTGCCTGTTTTTACCTGGAGGAACTTCAGCTCATTGATTGGCTGAAAGTTCCATGGGCATCAGAGTCCCACGTGGGTTACTCGGCCCTACCAGTCCCTGATTGGTTGATCAAGGTGAGATATGAGTCACTTACTCCTGACACTTAGGAATGCAGTCCAGATGTCCAACTGGCACTCCCTAGACAAATAGGCGCCAATGGATGACCATTGATCATGATAGCCAGGCTTAGCTAAGTGCATCCCCCTTTGGGAGCTGTCCTTATCAAAGGAACCCTAAATCAGCCTGCATGGTTTCTCTGTGGCTGCACCACAGAGATGAACAGAGAAATGAGGCCTAATTTGGGAAAGCTCAGAAACACTTAATTCTGCTTATTAATAAGCCTCACTGCTACACTCTCTAAATAGGAAAACAGAACTATAAGTTGTATGCTGTAAATTTGGTTTCAAGTCACTCGATGTTTCAAAGTTAATGAAAACATTTTCATTTAAATAGTATTTAAGATATTTTTTCTGAGCCTGTATAGATATTCCTGCTTTTTTCTTAAAGATGTTTAGCTGGATTAGTAAATAGAATATGGTACAATATGTGCTAAAAATGACTTTAAATTGTTATGGTGTCTACCTCAGAGACTTCCTGTTCTGTAGCCTACAGTACATCATTAAGCGTGATACCTAATCACCAACAAAAATAACATTTTTTAATAACATTGGAATGAAGCCTGAAAAAATGGCGGGAATATTTCCATGGAATACAATGCAAAATATTGCTATGCATGCTATGAATCCCCTGCTATGTTAAAGTGAAAATCATGTTAAATCATTGTAAATCCTCCAACTAGCCAACAGGACAGTGTGTTCTGCAGCAGGGTAAAGTAAAATGGGAAACTTGAATAAGGGATGTTTAGTTGTACTGGAACACAATGAATGTATTTGGACTTACTTACTAGTAATTAGTAATTACTAGTCAAGTGTGCCACAAAACCTACAGTCACAAAATGTCACAAAGCTGGACTAATAGCTCCAGAGCATGATGTTGGGAACTGTTGCAAATGTAATTTCTTAAGAATTCTATGTCAAAAATAATAAAATATTATATAATATATATTATATATTATATAATAATAATAACCAACGTTTGTCATAGTTGCCAACAAGGAGTTTATATAAATATAATTTGTACATTTCTAGGTCCAAACATTGTAGCAGATAACTCTCCAAGCTGGATGGTACAGTATTTCCAACAGAATAACCATTACAGAGCCCAAACCCAATAATCTATGCAGTCTAAACATTTTGTGACTGTGTCTAAATGTGTTAATGAGTGAGTTCTGGTGTTTACAAGTTGGCTCCTAAAAACATTGAAATCCAAATAAACTTTACAGTCAGTAGTTTTGTTAAAAAAATATTTTATTTTTAATCACATTTATAAAATGTACAGTTTTAGCCAGCTGTAAAACCACTGTGACTAGGTATAACGGTTCAAATTTGTTGCTCTACAGTATGTGAATTTCAGTTCTAAGTGACAAATGTATACAAAAAATTGCTTGAGAAATATGTGTTCTGTGGAAAACCATGGGATTAACCTCTTCATTGAGAATTTTAGTTTACAAAAAATGTGAATTTTTGAAAGAAAAGAACTAATTTAAGAATCAAAGTAATAGTAATTTAATTTGTTTTTCTATTTACTGTAAATAATCAAGTATATTATAGCATTGTGTATTTGTCTTGACAATAAAACCACCAGGAACATGCAGTTTTCAGCTGTGTCATGCCAGTGTCCAAGACTCCTTCCACTGACAGACCGGCAAATTTAAATAGACTATCTGTAGTGCCTGCAGTCTCCAAGGAGCCTAGCTAGAACTGAAAGTACCTAGTTAATGCTTAGTTTTAAAACACTTGTCATAGTTAATTCAGATATCACAATGTCTAAGCCCTTATTTTGTTGTATAAAACAAACGATATTGACAAATTTGTCTTGCAATAAGAAAGGCAGAACACTAAAGTGGAACTGGTGTTCTCTGCTGCCTGTCTCATGGTACAAAATGTTGGTTCTATCTTATGCATAACTAGCCACTTTGAATAATTAAAACTGATGCAAATGAACAAACACATAATCCCCCGAAACATCTATTTTAGCTTTAATTTTGTTTAACCACTAATCTGAGAATCTCCCACAAGAATTGACCCCAGCTCTTTGGAGAGTTGAAGTGAAACTTATGGTGAAAGTATTTATAGAGGGTGTCTTACTATGTACTTGCAGCATCTGGTATTCCATATGATCACAGAGAACACATTTTAGACAAGCAATGTGACTACTTCTGTAAATTCAAAACCATTTCCCATGTATGGTTTATACCCACATCAGCAACAACATTACTGCAGAGCTGTAGTTTGCTTCCAAATACTAAGCAACATGCCAGAGATCCTGGAGCTCAGGTGTATGATCCTGTAACTTGCCACTATGATCTAGACAGGAGGTCTGATAAACAATCTTCCTTCTACCTGACAGCTTGTACAGTAGCACAGATTAGAGAACATGGTGCTACACTGTACTTGTGATTTTAAAAGCATTGTGGGCCATATAGCATCATATTGGATAAAACTACCAGTCCTTTGCTCCACATTAATCTGGTGCTTGAATGTTAAAGAATAACTTTTCAGTAGAAAGGATTCTACTGATGCAAAGATATCAATGGAAACATTGGACAGACTAAGTGAGTCACATAGTTGCAAGGTACTGTACAGCATGTGTACTTGCTTCCAAAGAACATCATAGAGGACTGCTTTCTTTTGGTTGTTCACAGTGTGTTTTGGTCAAAAGGATCCCTTCAACATTGTCTGGAGAAGACATTGATATCTCTAGAAAAACAAGAAGACGTCTGCTGAGGAGGTCTGCTGTCTAATCACCTTGGCCTACCTAGAAGTAGAAATAAATTCAACTCAATTTGAAGTGATTGTTTTCTCAAAGGCCCGAGGAATGAAAAATACAAGGTGATACACAAAGGAGGCCTAAGGGCACAACTACAGAACAAAGCTTGACCATGGCCCTTAATCTTTAAAAGGGCACATGGCGGTTTCTGGCCAGTTTATAATATGGATGATGTGTTAAAGGGTCCTGACATTATTGTAAGTTTCATAACATCATATGAGCAACTGAATACTCTTACTGTTAAGAAGTAAAAATTACAATTATCTCAGGACATGTTGTAAACAAAGACATGAGCTCCCCTAAAGTATGTTCTTCAACCCAAGGAGGATGCTCTACAGGCTCTCTTTCTCAGACTATGGCATGATGGCCACCAAGACCAACAGGAAGGACAACATTCTCATCATTAAGACGTACAGTACTATCATCAGATGGACTATGCTAGCACAGTAGTGAGGAAGGGAATTATTGATACTCATTTTCATGTTGCTTGAGTACAGAACTGTTAAAAACTGAAAGATATGATTCAATAGGTCATATTGTCAACAAAAAGTGTTTATCAACAAGGTAGGAAAATAATTTTAAAAAATCATGACAATGACCAATTCACCTAATGGCTTTGAGAAGTAATACATTATGGCTTAAAAGCAATTTCCCCAACTTCGTATTAACTGAAAGAGAAATCACTTACACATGTACAGTAATGTGTAATTGTAATAATTTATTTTTTTTATTTTGTAAAAATTTGCATGCCCCAACACTGTTGAGGAGTTGCAGGCATGCAAATACATTTCTGAGAGAAGTTGAAAATGGCTCATAAAATGTAAAGTGAGTATTTCTTAGTCCATTTTAGGCAGGAAATGCATGAAGCAGTAAGCTCCATAATCCACAATCAGACCGGGACCCAAGAGTTAAAAAGCAAGTCTACTTCCTTTCTGTACAACCTACCGAGTGGATATCAGCATGGTGTATAGGGTCCATTTTTATGATATTCACAACTGTTTGAGTTTGATACTATTAACTTGCTTTAAATCAGTCACATTAACATTAGCCATAATTTAAGGAGGGCAACAGGGCATTCTACAGTATATACACTGGCACCAGCTGTGACTGGGTTTAACGTCACAACTATTGTTATTGCTATTAATATTTCCTATTGAGTATGGAGTTTGACGTCTGTCTCTAACTTGGAAATGTCAAATTTTGTATAAGGCTCTGCCTTTTGTATTTAGAGAAAGTAGAGGCATTACCTTTGCTGAAATATAATTCTATATCACTGTTCAGGGGATAAAAAATAAAGATGCTGGGCTTTAAAAACAATCTCTGTTTAAGAACAAATGATCACCAGGGCGCTGTAAGGCTGCCTATAATGACTCAGAGCTTAAACTGGAGTTCAGACTGTACGTGGTACTGCAATAGAAAGCGATGTTATTCAGTCTAGTTGTCCCTAATTGGTCTTGCACTGCTTTGTCCAAGCTTGATGGTAGGAAAATGTTTCATACAGTATATCTAATCAATGGCAGGGGGCTCATAGGCAAACTTCTCAAGTAACTTGCTAGAACTTCAGGTCAGCTTAGATTAATAGTGCCTTTATTTCTTTTAAATACAGCCAACTGAAAAAAAAAGATGAAATCTTGAATATTAGTGCTTATTTTGGCTTTCAGTCTTATCTAGGAACTGTTTATACTGTGTATGTGCTGCAGAGCAAATTCATTGCATCAGTATTTAGGAACTTGTCACTCCTAAATGATTTACTAAATTTTGATTGAATTCTTTGGTCCAATTTTTTTCCTCTCAGTGTTCCAATGTTCACGTTTTATGGTACATTAGAAAGCAATTATAGAGCATAGTAATTAATTAGAATTTCTCGTTCATTAGTTCCAACCGATAGTCATTTGTTTCTTTCGTGAAGCTGATTGATGCAATTTTTTTTTCCTGAAATAAACAAGCTTGAATGTTTTCCCTGAAACAGGTGCCAGAAAACAGTTATCTAGTGGGAACGATTGATCATTTGATTCTTCAAGTGATAAATTGCAATACAAAATGTATGGTTTATAGAAATCAATGGTATAGATTTTAATTACAAATAGATGTTAGCAGAACAAAAAATCCTACCCCTATATTCAACAACCTAGGAAAAGAATATCATTATTATAACTGTAATGCTGTTTTGGCAGCTAAAAAATATAATATGCAGTCTAGTTTCAATGTCATTGTGACACACCCAAACTTTGAACAGGGTGCCTCCTGGGATCTGTGCACATGAAAACTCACAATGACTTTACAGGAGTGCAGGAGGCTTTATTTAAGATATTCTGTAGCTTTTACAACCAATACACAGATCTTTAAAGCAGCCTCCCCAGACTGCTGCCAAAACCCAACCACCAACACTGTGAAAGCACTTTATATACCAAACACACTAATCAAACCCAGATGAGACTATGCATGTTTAAATCATCACCAAGCCTGTTACATTTTCTGTCCCTTAGTTCAACCCAAGGGAGAGAGCTTCAGCTTGCATCATTTCATTTAGGGGTTAAGGGAGACAGTTCAACCACCGGTTCTCTCATATCAAAGGCTCTCCTCTATGAAGCTCTTCTCATGTGGGTCTTAGGGTTGACAGTAACCCACTCTATTTCCCACAGACCAGCCCCAATCAAGGTTTTGTTTTAGAAGTTGCATAGACAAAGGCACTGGCATGCAGGTGACATGCTCTCCCTGGGACAGAGGCTGCAGAGAGAATGGCACCATTGACATCCTCCACTGTAGCTGAAGTGTCTAGAACAGTTGTGGTCAGTGTCCAGACAATGTATTTTTCCCTTTCACTGGAGTGGTGGAGAAGGTCATGGACTCAATGGCCTTTCCCTTTACTCCAGGGGGCATTGGCATAGACAGCCAACCACTGCTCTTTCCCTGTACATTTCCAGCAACCTTGTTAAACATCTCTTTCTATCTTAGCCGTTTTAAACTCCTTCTATAACTTGCCCATCTTTGTTCTTCTAAACAGCGTCTCCTTTTCCCCTTGTCTCTGAAGGTCTTCCAACACACTTTCAGTCTTAGCAAGTACACTTCTGTACTGCTCATGCTCTACTTCTGTTTCGAGACTTCTCTGTCTTCTTGAGCAGGACCAACAAGAGAAGTATTTAGTTGAGTGGCTGAGAACATACTGTGCTTTCTGCTTGAATTTCCACATTTCCAAATCCATTTATTCTGCTCTATGTCTCTCTTTCTCCCAGCTGCTCTTCCACTATTCATAGTCCAAGCAGAACTTAATTTCTCATAATACTACTTTTTAGCAGGAGCCAGGGTCCAATGGCTTCTGAACGTCCCTGCAAAAGATCACTTTGGATCTTTTGTTGCTCAATTTCTTCTTTCAGTTCGAGATTTTTCCCATTTTTCCTTTCCCTCACTCTGACTAGCTTCCAACAGGGCTTTTGTAGAGAGAATCTTTTCCATCTCTCTGTTCAAGTGCCTTGCTGATCTGGTATTACAGAATCTTCACTTGGATGGCTCGATCCTTCAGTTCTGCCTCTGTGCTACCAATCCTGGACTGGAGCTCAAGGAGGGACATTTCTTGTTTTATCCTTTTAAAGTTCTGCTTGGAGGCCATGGCCACTGCTCTGAGAAGTTTCCAGCCTATTGCTCAAATTTCAGTTGCTTTTATGAGCATTTACGTAGCCTGGCTGAACTGTACCTGGCTGATGTGTCTCATGGGTGGCCATCTTGAACTCTCCTCTCTTCTTCTGTAGTTTTTTTACCCTGTTCTAACTCTTCTCTCTCCTTTCACAGGTTCATTTTGGCTGCAGTTAGCTCCCCAGAGTAACATGCTAGTTTTCTAGATGCTTCTGCAAATGTCAGTCCCTGGAAAACATCTGCTGGACTTCAATTATTTGGTCCTGGCAGAAGGAACACGTGTATGCTTGTGGAGCTGGTGACTCCCTGGTAAAGTAAGCTCTGCTACTGCTTTTGGCTGAGGTTCTGAGATAGATTTTGATTCTGGTACTTTTCCATTCTTCTCTCTCCCCCCCTTAGTGGCTCATTATGTTTAGCTCATATCACCTAAATTTGGAGCACACTTTGATGCGGTTGTGCTCCTCCTGCACTTCTTGGTTGTCAACTGATAGCTGGACTTGGAATTCTTCTTCAATCTGAAGAATTTTGTTACCACCTCTACCACTCCTAAAAAGAGCCATTTTGGTCCTGCCAGAGATACATCCTTGAGCAGGAAGGCATGCGTGCCAATGTCCAATGGATTGAGGCACCAGTGCCAGTGATGACATAACACAGCTGCTGTACTCATCTCATGTAGGCCCCTCTCCGTGTTCTCCGCTCTCTATTGAGTTCGATTCCCACACCACAGAGAGCTAAGATAATCCTTTGTGTCCTCTGGATTAAGTTTTACCTGTGATTCTTATTCCATTGCCTTTGAATTTTGAATACCTGGATCAGATTCTCTCAAAGTTTCTGTTTTGAAATTAAAATTAATCAGTTATTTTAGCCAGGCAGTGTGGGTCATTTCTTCTATCCCAGGAATGCATTCTTTTACTTTACTGTTTCTATAGCAGTTCAACAGTGCAGGGACGGAAGCACTGGCGTGAGGTTAGCAGGGACCAAAAATAACACAAAAAGGGGTGAAAAATCATGACCTTCAGGCTGAGCTTATCAAATTTAATAGGGTCTGGCCTGGGAAAAAGAAGAACTGCTGGCACAGCGGGGTTCAGTCTGGTAGAGCAGGGCACATAAGGCCGGGACAAACAAAAACGTAGTGTGTGAGAAGGATGTGCCCGGTAAAGATACAGTAAGTGACGGGACAGGCAGAAAGGAAAGAAAAAGGCCTTACGGACATACGATCTCCTCCGTGTCTTCTGGTGAAAAGCTACTCCCCTTCAGGGGTGGCCCTGCTTGTCCCTTCGGGGAGTGTTCAGTTTGCCTTTATAGGACCTGCACAGCTGTGTCTAATCTTCTAGGAGCCGGGACAGCTGTGACGTCAGGGCTCTGCCTCTGCGCTGAGCACGCCGCCACGTAATGCCACACCGTATTTTCTTTTTTATTTTGTGGAGACCAAAATCGCCTCCAGACCAAAATTTACAATCAGTTATTACAAATACATTGAGCACCTTTAAATAGTACAGCTTTTGATCAAATATGTCCTTTGCTTTCTGTATCCTAACATTTCTGTGTCTTTATTGTTCTCCCATGTTTTAAAGAAGGTGTTCAAGCTTAGTGTTTCTCATATACAGTATATAAATATAGTATGAAGCTTACATTTCTGCTGCCTTCACATACCACTCTGCACTTGTCTAGATTAAATGTCATCTGCCAGGTACTGCAAAAGTTCATCAAGACAGCTACATAGATTTTAGTCCCTAACCTTGCAAATAACTATAAAAAGCAGAAATAGAACATTAGGGTGTGGGAATTATTATTATAATAGGGGGTGGGATAAAGGGATTTCTCCTGAATGAAAAAAATATAGAAACCTAATTTACTCTTTTGGGATACACCATTGTGAAGCTTATGAGTCCAAAATTAATTCTAATCTATTCAATGATGTCAGAAATGAAACTCCTCATAGTTTAAATATGCTTTATAGTGCTTAAAAGATATGGGAAAAATCACCTCTACCTAGTTATTCATTGATCCAGAACTAATTTGGTACATTCTATGAGTAATAAAACTTTTTGTAAATTAAGCAGTATAGATTGAAAAAATCACTCTATTACTGTTTGTATTCTTCTTCGGACAATTGATCTATAATTCACAATCCAAATGTTTTTTTTTTAAATAGCACAAAAGGCCCATTCTCTTAGGATGCAGACACCAATTAGGAGAGGTGGTAAGTTTTAAAATGAAGTTTGTCACATAGTATTTGTATCCATTTCCAGATCCGTATCAGTATCAGTATTAATGCTATGATTTAATGACAGAGACACAAGCAGAACATGATGTTGCTTCAGACATTTTCAATCATGCAGGTGCACATCTTGATTTCTAATCCCAAAATACCAAATAATTCTTATATCTTTGTATATTTGTAGCAGAAAGTTGTTTTTAAACAGGGTTATATAGAGCTCTACTCTACTTATATATGGTAACTATACTGGAGCTCTAGTGTTTCATTTTTACTGTCAGGCAATATTTCAAAGAAAGTCCTCAGATGAATAATAACACTAATAATGGTAGGGAAAAGAATTAAAGTCTGTGTTATTAGAGCCTGGAATTAAGAAGAAAGTGTCAGAAATGTAGATTTTGATAAACCCGATTAACTCTCATTTTATTGCATAACCTCAAGGCAATAGCATCTGTTGAAGGATCTCCTCATAGTTAAGATACTGTATGCTTTATACTGTACTATACTGAGTCAAACATGATAGACGAGGATGCAGACACTTCATTTCCTACTTTTATCAAACTTCCCTGTGTTTTGTGTTATTTATCCATAGCTAAAAAAAGCAAAGAAGAATTTTTGTATTTGGCCATTTGTCTGACAATTGCAACTAGAAGTTCTCACTGAACCATAATCAGGGGTGCACAACTTACCCATGGTAACAGTTATCAGTGGTCATGGTGGAAGTACAGTAGGCAGAAATAAGTGGAATTACTGTTTTTTGGAGATACTGAAAGAAGAGTATTTCTCATGTACATTATTTCAATTTTGGCCTGAAAGGAACCAAAAATATAATGCAAATGATGTGTTGGAAACACCAGTGAAAGGCTGAAAGGAGTCCCCACATGGAGAAGAAATAATGTGGCCATTGGACGTTGCTGTTTAAAAAATGTCTGCCAATGGCTAAGAGCCACTCTACTATCAAGCTTTGTTTATTTATTAAAGATTGATTCATGGACCCATGTACATTTTCCAAAGGTCATTTTGATTGATCTGTTTGAACATTCAGAAGGTGAACAGCAATTTGAAATGAATTGTACAGTGGCCAAAAAATACACAAGGCACTGATGGAAATAATTTGTTTAATATCATAATTATCCAAATACCAAAAGACCATATACACTGAGCTGCTCATAAAGCATGTAATGTATCTATCTTCCTGGAAACAATGCAAAAGGTACAAATTAAAAATTGCAGTTTTGTGAAAAAAAAAAAGATTTTTCTAAAATGACAAATGCTATTTCATGGTAATTATGAATTGTGAAAATGATTATACCAAGCTAAGCTTGTGTGACCTATGCAGTATCTGCCTTTTCCTATATTGCCAGGTATACAAATATTTATTTGAGCCAATAAACAATGTTTATGTTTAATACTTTTGAGCACAAAGGATACTTTATGCAGCACAAAGGGCAGGATTATCGTTTTGACTGGGGTGTCTTTTACTGCATAGAGTTTGCATTTGCTCTCTGTGTTTTGAAAATATTCTCCAGGCGCTCAATTTTCCTTGTACCTTCCAAACACATGCTGAGTGGTTTGATTGATATTGCTGAAGTGCATTCTGGAATACAGCGGTGTCCTGTTCAGTGTGATGTTCGTCCTTGCTCCCTGTATCTCTGGATAGGTTTCTGGGTAGATATTTGATATTTAGTAGCTATTTGATTCAAAGATCACATCCAGCCATTTCTTGAAGGAAGCCAGGGTATTAGCTTCAACAGTATAGCTGGGTAGTTTTGTTCCAGACCCCTATAACCTCACAATTGTTATAATAAATGTTTGTGCAACTGGGACCCTTTTGCTTTATTGTTATGTGCAGCAGTTGTCGGTAATTAGTTCTTTTGCTAATGGGGAGGTTGAAAGTGTGTTTAATTGCCTCTGTTTAGGATTCAGCATAAATTATTATAAAGGCAATTCACAAGCGCTAAAAAGATTAAATATTTTAATTTATTTAATTCTCCAAGCCTTTGCTAAAAGGACAAACATTGAGGGCAAAAGGGAAAGACTACTACCAAAAAAGCCCATGCAACACCTTGTATATGGCTAATAAACTGCTGCTTTGTTTGTAGAAACCCTGTTTATGTTGTCTCCCACTTCTTTTTTCTTTCTGCACAGTTACAATAAAGCTCTTGTTAATCATGTGGTTCTTTCCTTTTTTAAAGCTCTTAGGAGCTACAGGCTTTATGAGTTCAGAAGTTTTATTTTAATGAAACATTATCTACCAACAGAGAATGGTTCCTCTCAACTGCATTCCCAAGCAATCAGCTATTGAAGAAAGGAGTCTGAATTCAGCTGTAGGCTATGAACTATATTTCAGCAAATAATAATAATAATAATAATAATTGCTTACACTTATATAGGGCTTTTCTGAACTCTCCACTCAAAGCGCTTTACAGGTAATGGGGATCCCCTCCACCACCACCAATCCTACTTCATTGGGCCCCTGAGCAAGGCCCTTAACCCCAACTGCCCCAGGGGCACCGGTTGAATGGCTGGCCCTGAGCTCTGACCCCAAGCTTCTCTTTCCCAGTCTGTGTGTCTCTGTGTCTCATGGAGAGCAAGTTGGGGTATGCAAAAAGATAATTCCTAATGCAAGAAATTGTATATGGCTAATAAAGTGATCTTATCTCTTTTAATTTCTTTAGATATAGTTTATCTTTTGTTTATTCTATTGTTTTACTTGGTCTGGCAGTAACACACACTTCTTGCTGGTTTGCCACATTTTATATTACTTTGCCTTATAGTGATATTTGTGTGTATCTTCAGAATATCTTGTAGTTATTTTTGTCACACATTTTTCTATGCTCTGACACATCTGTGACACAGCTGATGAAGTGCAGCTTACAGTACTGTATGTTCAGGAACTAGGTTTCACATCATGTATTAAAAGGTCACACTGTAAGTACGCTTGAGTTATAGATATTGAAAATAAGCAATGCTACAGTATGTATAACAATGTGTATGCACTGTGGAAAAAGTGTCAGCTTCTAAACCACCAATTTCTAATTGGAATTCTGTGCATCTGTTTTGTGAAAGTGAACGTCCTGACAGGTGTCTTTACCTGCTGTCCATAACTTACCCATTTCCTTGGAGTTAAGGAACCAAATACAGTATGTGGAGGCAAGGGAGAAAAGTGTTCCCAAGTTTGTCACTGTATATTCTCCTATATATCACAACCTACAAAGGCTGCCTCAAAGAATTGTGTTTTACTATTCCACTTATTCCACTGGGGCTGATTTCACATCAGTTAACTTACTTCAGTTTTGTCCTGAGATGGATCTGGACCAAAAATTGTAAAATAAATAATTTGAATTTGAATAGTGAATTAACCTGCAGTGACATTTAGCCTCCCAGGATTGATTTACAAGGTCTGGTGTACCAGCTTGATGCCTGTCTTCCTTCTTTCTTTTGCAAATTACTAGCAGAAAACAAGATCAGTGCCTTAGAGGGGACACTCCTAGCACTATGGAGGTTCCTTTTTGCTGACCTCCACCCTACTGTCAGCGATCAGCCACACTGAAATCCAAAGATTTCATTGTGTCTTGTTCATGTTCTTTGTTTTTCTGGTATGTTTGCATGATGTCCTTTCTTTCTGGTCACAAGCACTCAGATTACAGCTTCTGAAGCTATTGAACAGTTTCTAGTCTGTAATGTTAAATTGGTATTCTTTACAATGCAATATTCAGAGTAGTAAGAATGTACAGTATGTAATTTGTGATTTCTAATGCACACCTAGTCACATGTTACAGATTTCACTGTGTATAATACTTGCTGGTGGCTAGAATAAGTATGTTATGAGTATCCCAACACAAGACATTTCCATAGTTTTATCCCGTATGCAGAAGGACCAACGTTTTGATTTCATTGTATTCAAAAATAAGTGACACACATCTATTTATTCAGTATATGATTCCAGTCAAACCTTTGACTGGATTTTGTTAATAAAGTATTATTTTCACTGCAAGCTTTGGAATCTGTGAATTAAGACTATTTCACCATTACTAGAAATGCATGATACACATCTACAGTATATGTTATTGTGGGAAAGCTCACTTTTTACTTATTGCAAATGACCACCTATTGTAGTGATAGAAACAGATTTCTTCATTTCAGTAACATTTAAAATACTAAATGTAGCTTTGACAGGGTCTAGGACAATGGAATTTTTAAGGTTCAGTGCTTGGCTTGTCTGTGAGCAGCAGACTGTTTTTTCTGCTTGCTGTAGCAAGCTGAATGACTGCTCACTTCATATCTCAATGCTAAACCCCTGCATTGCAGCACTGCCTGCAGGATCTGATAGGGTGCAGTTCTTTTTTGTTTCTTTCTCTATGGAACATGAGACTGATTATACAACCAAATTAACATAAAACGGTTTTTTTCTGCATATTCTGAACATAAGAAAGTGTCTCCTGTTAAATAATTTGTAAGCATTTCAAGATCTTTGCACTGAACTTTGAAGTGCAAGTAGTGACAGGGAAATGAAATGTTCAAATCTTCTGGTCTCAGACTAACAACGCTTATTTTTCTCTACAGAGTATTGAGTGTTATGCTGCTGAGAGTTTGGTAGTTATTGAGTTAATGAGGTTAGACTTCTGGGCTGCATGTTTTTTAAGAAGTCTGTTTGATAGTATTAATCTGTATAGTAAGTAACTCTATTTTCATATTAATAATGTTTTCTTTTTCTTTGATAAATGCTACTTCAGTATAACCCTACAGAATCCACTAAACTAGTATTATGATGCACACACATGAAACAAAAAGACAATCTGAGCCGGCATGTGATTGTGTTTAATTTATACATTGATTCCCATTGTGTATAATACACTGACATATAACACATTTTTTTTAGTAAGTGTCATAAATCACTCTTATGTCTTTAAATTTTAAAATAAATAATCAAGTTTGTCTGGGTTACAAAACTTCATTAGTACGGGGTAGCTCTGGATGGACATAAAAAACACTGATAGCCCAGTCAAGATAAGTATTGTCTCATCTGGCTTTCTAGCTCCAATGGTTCCAAGGAGCACTCTAGCACATAAAGAAGAGCAAGCAAGGCATGGATCTAACCCATTCATCTCCAAAGACATTATTGAAAATGGGTTTAGACATCTCATTTACCACAGAGCCCCATGGGCATCAATCCTGGACCTGTAGTTTGATGAAGCAGATGTCACACCAATGACATACTTTGACATTTTCTAATCATGTAAAACAGAACCAGCCAGTGCATTTACAAAATTCCCAATATCTGTCTTTGATTGCAATGAGAATGCTAAACGTTAATGGGGATATGATGCTTTCTTTTGTTATAGATTAATACAACAATTTGCTCTTCAGTGGATTGTGCCATCATACTGGACTATTCTGGGCACTGATTAAACGATTACATGATATCATGATGGGGCAAGATTTGTGCCAATTAACTGAAACAATTATAATCTTTTGATTTGACTGCAGGAAATTGTGTCACCAATTTTGGTCATTAATATAAAATAAATGGGCTGCTACTAGCTGCCAACTCACGTTTTGCTAAGAAAATTGTAAATTTTGTATCCAATTGGATACCACTTCCTTAATTGGTTTGTAAATCACGTCTGCACAAGCTTTCCGCTAAAAAGGGACAATTGTTGGAAAATAATACATTGGATACAATAAACCAATTAAAAAAAAAGATTTCAGACTAACGCGATTGGCTTTGTGTCCCTGTCAGGCCCTAAACAGAGAAAGCATCCAATTATTTTTAACAGCTTAGAGTAAGAAAGCTGTCTTCTTGTAGATCCACCATAAAAAGCTATGTTCTAAAAGGCAATGTAGTCACAAAGAAACTAGCACTATTTCAGTTGCTCATTTTAAACAGTAAGACATTAATACAAATCCACTGATCAAAGGTAATGTGTTTTTGATTCAAATCTCTGTGAGTTTCTACCAGAAATTCATCAAGCTGTTCATACCCCAAACATTTTTTTAAAACTGAAGTAATAAATTGTATGTGCCTAAGGAGTCCTGTCAGTATCCTAATGGTTGACATTATTATAAGCCTTCACTCATTGCCAAGGGCAATCTGAAATGACTTCAGAGTTTTAAAAGGTTATATCTTCAATGTCTGTCTGAGAAACAAGTAGCAGGTTCAGCACCTTGTAATTCACTTAACTTCTCTGTAACTTTCAAGGCTGTAAGGTCCATAAACACTGGGGGTGACGCAACACCCTGAAGAAGACCTGTATTGTGAGTTTTTGGTACTGGAATGATAGATAAGAAATCGGCTATAGATTATTTTTAGTTTTTCTTGTAAGGCTCAAAGAATGAACCTGAAAACTCTCCCTATGGACCTTTCTGTGAGAAACAAACAGCAATTATATTCTGTAAAATAGAAAACAAGTTTAGTGGAGCTAATAGCAGGAAGATAAGAGGTAACAGGATGCATGATAATGTGTGTTTTTTGGGTTAGGTAAAGTTCAATTTGGCACAGTGATGGTTTCTACATTCAGTACATGTTACTGACAGTTAATTTAAACCCAGTTGTACAAACTCAGGTATCTTCTGTCTGGAGCCAATGGTTCTTGAACCTTTTTTCCCACTTTGCTTAAAATTATTTCTTGCACAAACTTAAATTGCTGCTATAAAGTGCTGTGGTGTGCATGACTAAGTGTAACAGAAGCCGGTCCAGGGTCCCGCGAAGTGTAGTTCAGGACCCTGTGCAGACGGTATAATCTTATAATACAGTATAAGTACAGATGCAGCCATTCAAAATGGGTGAGGTATTTCGCGGCATACCCCGGTGGGCGTGTCACAGTATCACGCGGTATCACGCATTTCACGTGTGTCACGTGACTAACTATCCGGCGTCGCCTTGTAAAACCGCCAGGGGGAGCTTAACCTCTCATGTACAGCATTTGAGCCTTTAATTTTGAACTGTGTATTACAGCATGTTAATCATCAGTCATTAAAATGTTGGTATATATTATGAAAGCAAGATTGCTCAGTTGGACAGAAGTACACAACCTACCTTTATCAGAAATATTTATGCATCAAAGCCTTTACTGAAGATATTACTAATAGTATTAATAATGGATGACTTTGGACAAGCTGTATACTCAAAGTATAATTTCTTTAGCACATTTGTACAAGCACTTGGAATCTGTCCAAGCCATACTTTGTCAGGCATTTTGTTTTACTTCAACGGGGCATAAAAACTTCCTTGCTTTTAACAGGGCGTTTCATAATTTCTAGCTACGAAAATGATTTAAAATGCGACACCTATCATTCAACTAGAGCTTAAAATATCACAAGGAAAAATACACACCGGTATTCCATTTCTCCCTAAACATTGTAAGCTTCGAAGTCTTTAACTAACGTGATACCGGAGTCAACAAGCATACTTTTAGAATTTGATTAAAAGGGAATATAATATGGAATCGCGTATCTAAAGAATTTAATAACGGTATGATTATATCCGTGTACTGCGGCAGGACTGTGTAAGGCTGTTTCGCCTACCTGAACATGCGAGCTGTCTTGTAGCCTACTGGTCTAGGTGCGTGACTTCCAACTGGTAGGTTGTGTGTTCGAATCCAGCTGGTGCTGGACTTTTATTTTAACAAACATTTCTTCGAAAAAATAGGTAAGCGATATTATGGACAATCAATTGACTTTTATATTTCAAAATATCGCAACATGATCGATATTTGCGATATTTTGAATATATCTTCCCTTCTGACAGTGGTTCCTGCTTCTATTGTGTGTGTGTGTGCAACAGTAAATTTTTATAGAGAAATGGAGGCGGGACAGTATGCGTTACAATATAAACATTTATATTGATTTAAATCGTGTTCTGATTTAAATCGCAAACGCGTGTTTAATTATGTGTTTTTTAATCATGATCAGGCTAATGCATTTCTACATTTTCTGTATGAACCAGCTTAGAGGTTCATACAGAAAGACAGCTTGTGTTTAAATTGAGTGTAAGGTAATTTATGCTTCTAAAGTCATGGTCAGTATTGTTGTACTGTGCTGTACTGTGTCACATTATTTTATAGCGTTTTTATTGCGTTATTAAATCCGGTGGCGCTGTGTTAGTTTCCTGACTCACATTATTTAAACTGCGACACTGATCATTCATCTCTAAATAAACTTTATTTTATATAGCATTTTAAGCGAATAGGTAATTAGATTGCTCATAAACCTAATCACTTTTTCTTCATAAACACAGCGTGATTGCTCTCTGAAAATGCTTTTCCTTTATTTTTAAAGTAGGCTCAGATTTCAACTATAGATCGTATTATTATAAACTTTCTTGGAAAAATGTATTTTATGTAAACCATGTTTGCTATTAATTCATTTAGGGCTAAAATACGTTCATTGTCTTCTAATCGAGTCGAGTTGACATTGGAAGCCTGCCACACCCGGACCGTTAACGCATTAGCACGTCAAAGCCCATTGAGCCAGTATTGGCTTTAGTATCCCCCCCTTCTCCCCTCAATTCAATTCAATTCAAGGTGTTTTATTTACATGACAGATGGGTACAAGCAGTGTTGGGTACTGTATGTATATTGTAACGCTTACGGCAGACAGGCACTGTGTAGGAGCCGACGCACCAGAGCAGCGCCTGCAATTTTTATATTTATAACTTAGTTTTTAAAATTAGTCAAGCAATACGAAGCATCTCCTTTTACTTAGTGCCTGAGCATACTGCAACGCGTGTGAAGCCCATAAACGATATTAATTTTGGAACTTAAACATACAGTATATGGCTGGTCTCGGTACTTTAAAGAAAACATACACACCAGTATTCCATTTCTCCCTAAACATTTTAAGCATCGAAGTCTTTAACTAACGCGATACCGGAGTCAACAAGCATACTTTTAGAATTTGATTAAAAGGGAATATAATATGGAATCGCGTATCTACAGAATTTAAAGACCAGACAATCGCAAACTCGTTTTCAATAAAATTATTTTATTCATTCAGCAGTTTGTGAGAGGGACATCCAGCAGGGAGAGACACACACACCGGTTTTCATTGACAACATTGTTTTTTTTTCAATTCCTCTTGTCTAACAGGAATGTTTTGTTTGTGGACAGACTGTTAGACAAGAGGAAAAGACTGCCTCCTCCTACGAAGCATTTCGTTGATCCGATCACGAATTCTTTTCCAGTCGTACGCAGCAAGGGTTGAGAATCTCCGATTCACCATCGTACTAATGGTTTCCCGGAGATTGGGTTAAAAAAAAACAAAAAACATACTAACAACTGTGCCATCCTACTCCTTAGTTAATACATTTTATTATTCATAAACAGTTAACATTGTTAGCAAAATATTTTGAATTATATTTAACCCTATTTTTTCTTTAGTTTTGTATTTAACTTATTATATGATAGTCAGACTTAATGTATATTTGAACAATGAAAATATATTTTTACAAGATTTTACATTAAGCACTTAAAATTTATATGGTTAATAATAGTAAACTGTAACATGCTGTAACAAGATCGGTTACAAGAAGAAAATGCTTTCAGAGAAAATGTTTCAACCAAACTTATTCCCACACACCCCGCCCCCACTACCATTAGAATATACACAAACATTTTAGCGTTTCATTCTGAGCAGAAGACCCTCACACCTGAAGAGTGCTGGCTGTGACGAATTAAACCGGTTTTACAGGTTTCAATCACAGACCATGTGACATGGGACTCAGTAAACTACAGTAACACCGTATTTGATAACGCTTTAAAAACGCTATAAAATAATGTGACTTGGCACAGAACAAGTTTACAACACAGTACAAAGATAAATGCTGACCATGACTTTAGAAGCATAAATTGCCTTACACTCAATTTAAACACAAGCTGTCTTTAGCCCTCTAAGCTGGTTCATACAGAAATGTAGAGATCTAGGCTCAGAACACACAGCTTCATTAGCGAATACATATGCAGGACAACTAGAGAAGACGTTTTACAGAGGGTGGATTTTTAGAAACATCCCATCAGACATCCCATCATATTCACAACGTGAAATCTAGAAAATAATATTACGTAACCAAAATCCGCAATATGGAAACAGAACCTGTGTAATTGTTGATAGATGATGTACTCGTAACATTTTTTCAAGACGAACTACAACATTTAAAAAATGACTTGTATGTACTTGATATCTCTAATCAATCCACGGGTCCCAGCACAAAACGAAAGTAAAACGCATACCGTTTCTCGCTTCTTATTGCTCAAAAGTAATTTGACCGTATGAAATGCATAATATAAACCTAGAAACATATACGTGAGCAGTACTTAAGCACTGTAGTATCGGTGTTAAGACATACCTCTCAAATACTGTAAATCAAGTTAAAAATATCTCAAGACCGATTCTGGTCGTAATGAAACCATGCAAGGGAGTTTTTTGTCCGTTGCAGTTCTTTTGCAACATGAATATAATTATATCGTTATTAATTTCTTGAGATACGCGATTCCATATTATATTCCCTTTTAATCAAATTCTAAAAGTATGCTTGTTGACTCCGGTATCACGTTAGTTAAAGACTTCGAAGCTTACAATGTTTAGGGAGAAATGGAATACCGGTGTGTATTTTTTTCTTTAAAGTACCGAGACCAGCCATATACTGTATGTTTATGTTAAGATTTCCCTTCAGTGGTAAAATTAGATATGAATATTCAATACTTAAACGGGCACAGTTAAGACATTAAATATACATGTACATATTGTATACAGTACAGTTTGCATACGGTAATATGTTTATGTTACGCGATTAAAAAATAAATAAATAAAACTGGAAGGTCCAGCACCACCATTATGTTTATATGGTTGTTTTTGTTGGTTGGTTGTTATTATGGTTATTAATAATTCGATCTATAGTTGTAATCTGAGCCTAAATAAAAAGAAAAAGCAAGTGATTAGGTTTATGAGCAATCTAATTACTTATTCGTTTAAAACGCTATATAAAATAAAGTTTATTATTAATTTGCTGGACAGAGCGGTGAACATTATTATGCATAAGACAAAGATAACGATCCTGATCAGTTTAGAAATCTGTGTACGCTGTAAGGTTTTTACTTCTTAAACTTTTAAAATACACGTTTAGAATTGAAAGAAATTCTCTTCCTGGTATAGCAAACCAGCACGTCTTTTTTCTCCAATCAGAGGGGTGTCAGATGGTGTCAGCCAATCACCATTCTGCGTTGGGTAGCAACGGGTGACTGTTCTCAGGCGGAAGATGTAAACAGCTTAATGTTCGTGTTAAATATTTTTTTTTTAATTAAAATTCATTCTATACAGCAATCGCATATTTGGGTACCGTTTCATAAAACTTTCATGCTTAAAATGTTTAGGGAGAAATGGAAGACTGGTGTGTATTTTTTCTTTAAACTACCAAGACCAGCCATACACAGTACAGTTTACATACATACAGTAATGTTTTAAATTAATATCGTTTATGACCTTCAGATGCGTTATGCTCCTCTTCTTTTTATGCTCAGCTACTAAAATTTCCCTTTAGTGGTAAAATCCATATAAATATTCAAAACTAAGCGGATTAAAATGTGCACAGTAAAGACATTAAATGATTCAATCTTTGCACTACCAACCAATGCACCACGAGTGCCCCTGTCGGTCATTTTGGCCAGCCAATCACTTGCCCTGCGGTATGCTCCGGTGCCCCGCGGTGGCTTGTGGGTAGGTTACCGTACCGCGGGTTTTTACCGCGCATTTTGAATGGCTGCATCTGTAAGTGGAGAAGGACATCAGGGGAAGGTACAGCAGGGTTGGACAGATAGACAGACAGAGGGGTGTGACGACGGTGATGCAAGGGCAAGGGCAAGGGTAAGGGCAAACAGATCCAGACAATCCAAAAGGGGGAATCTGGGGCGCAGTCCAAAGTTCAAAGCCGGGGGATCCATCCAAGACGAGACAAACACAGTTAAAATCGGGAACGGAATCCGGAACAGGGACAGTTAATAAAACCAAGGTAACAAGGCCGTGATGAAGCCTATGCTGTTGGGTCTCTTCTGGACCCGCTGGTAGGTGGGCTTCCAGGTGTCCATCTCCCAATGCTGAGCCAGGAATAGCGAGAGCGCCAGGCTTAAATAAGGAGACAAAACAGGGGGCAGGTGCATGTAATCAACTAAGAGAGATTACGATCATGACAGTATCCACCTCCTTTCCAGGGCGGCTCTGAAGCCCTAAACAAAAAAGGTCCAAGGGGGAAATAATAAAGAAAACAAATGGAATCCCAGACTTCCGGGCTACCGCCTGTGGGGTCCTTGCTGTGGCTCAGCATTCTGTAATGGGAGCCGGTCCAGGCTCCTGCGAAACGTAGTTCAGGACCCTATGCAGATGGTATAATCCAGAGGTAAGTGGAGAAGGACATCAGGGGAAGGTACAGCAGGATTGGACGGGTAGACAGACAGGGGGGCATGACAATGGTGATCCGGTGCTCGGGGGGCGTGGTAAAGGCAAACAGATCCAGACAGTCCAAAAGGGGCAATCCGGGGCACAGTCCAAAGTCCAAAACCGGGGTATCCATCCAAAGCGAGAAAAACACAGTTAATAATAATAATAATAATAATAATTGCTTACACTTATATAGCGCTTTTCTGGACACTCCACTCAAAGCGCTTTACAGGTAATGGGGACTCCCCTCCACCACCACCAATGTGCAGCATCCACCTGGATGATGCGACGGCAGCCATAGTGCGCCAGAACGCTCACCACACATCAGCTATCAGTGGGGAGGAGAGCAGAGTAATGTAGCCAATTCATAGAGGGGGATTATTAGGAGGCCATGATTAGTAAGGGCCAATTGGAAATTTGGCCAGGACACCGGGGTTACACCCCTACTCTTTTCGAGAAGCGCCCTGGGATTTTTAATGACCACAGAGAGTCAGGACCTCGGTTTTACGTCTCATCCGAAGGACGGCGCCTGTTTACAGTATAGTGTCCCCGTCACTATACTGGGGCATTAGGACCCACATGGACCGCAGGGTGAGCGCCCCCCGCTGGCCCCACTAACACCTCTTCCAGCAGCAACCTTAGTTTTTCCCAGGAGGTCTCCCATCCAGTTAAAATCTAGAATGGGATCCAGAACAGGAACAGCAAGAGCGCCAGGCTTAAATAATAAGACAAAACAGGGGCCAGGTGCATGTAATCAACTAAAATACGAAAGGAGCGCCCGTAAGGGGAGGGATTATAATCGTGACACTAAGCAAATACTATTATCATGCCATTGGTGACTAAGAAGTAATGTAAGGTGAATAAGAAATAATGTAACCAGAATATATAATTGAACTTATATTTGCATTTTATCTTTATTTTTAATCCTGAAAGTGTGGTCTTTTAATGCAGTTTCAGTGCTCTCCTGGAAAGCATTGCTTATTTGATCATTTTGAACATATGGTGATTAATCAGTATGAACTACTGTACATGCCCTATCTTCATAAAAAAGAAAATTGATCTAATTCAATGATCGATTGCAGAAAAATACACTAAATAGGACCAATCATTTTGTAGTATGTTTTCTACATTTTAACACAAGCGGTCATCATTTATATTTCAGAAAATATACCAACATGATAAAAAGAGAATAATTATGAGGCTTTTAATTTTACTTGTCTTGTTGAAGAAGATGGAGAAGTTGTTCTGTTGTGATCAAATACCCATAAAGCACAGCTGCCACTGAGTATTGTGAGTAATATTTATTGATGTTAAATATGATTGCTAGGTCATATGTTGGCCTGAATTTGCGTACACCATGTGCAGTATAATTTTGCTTGTTTCAGTCAATCTACAGTATACATTTCTTCTTACAGGCTGCGAACATACAGTACTGTATGTCTTTCTGTGTCTTTAGTTAAGGCATCCAATTTAATATTCCTTCTCTTTGATTTTGTAATATTTTACATGTTGGAGGAATTTCTGAGAAAAAAAATGAAGGTTTGACCCTTTTCCCTTATACTGTGTATCTGTTACTATCAAGGATATTGAAGAAGCGTATTCACTAGTTTTACAAACTTGGGCTGAAAACCAACATGGGTTACATTTCTGTGTGGAAGTGCCTCCTCTTACATGTTTGAAACAACTTTCTTAATCTCAGCATAACTTGTATTTGATTCTGCCTACAAACCTCAAAGCATTATCACAGTTTTGTGAAGTATTTTGATTTTCTGATGATGCTCTAAATTACTTTTTTTCTCACAGAAATTCCACAGTGAGGATTATGTGTACAGTAGAGATATCACACTGGTAAAAAAAAATCTGCCACAGTGTGAAGGACACATGATGTCAAATATACGGCAGAATGAGTAATATTCCTTATAAGCAATAAGGCCACTCAACTTTTTTACCTTTTTTGCCATTTGCAGGTTACAAAATGATTTTAGGTCATACTAATACAGAAATATAAAATAAATCTAGACAGTTTAATATAACAGTCTGAAATTGATTCTGATTCTGTTTTGAAAGAAACCCTGGCTGCAGGTTTGGAATAGGTGACAACTCTGCAATGGTTTTTCCTGCATCTTTAAGTACCAATTGATTCAGCAAAAAGACTGTGTGTGTGCTAGGAAAGACTTCCACCACACCTGCCTGGAATCAGCAGAATGGAAGCACCCTGGGGAGGCTTTGTGAAAATAATTTAAAGTTAATTTAATTAAGTGCAGAAGACTCATTCTGATCAGAGGAATTAAAAGCTTGCAGCACAATTCCATTATTCACTTCCCATTACAAAATGGCCTCCAAACATTTATCATCTAGTGCTGAATAAGGGTCTGCTTAATGCACATCCGTAAAAAATATCTGAGGTTTTACAGACATTTGTTGGAGTGTGGAACTGTGGGAGCAAGATGTAAGTTACCCAGACATATTATTGAAGTCAGTACTTTTGTTTTGAGAAACAACTGGATGAAATTGTTGGATCAATTTACTACTTACTACTTGTACAGTACCTCATGGGCTAGATATGTCCATATTTGATTCTAAAGAAATAATTGTTCCTTCTTCCTTTTTTCTGAATCTACTTGTTATCTATATTTAATCTTGATATTTTTAATAGATAGTTTTCCATGCCTGAATTTTTTTTTTTCAGATCCTTTAATTTTATTGCTTATACATTGTAGGTAACCTGAACAAAAAACATTTTACCTCTTGAAGATCTCTATTTCTATACAATATTTCTATTGTTATTTCTATACAATAAAGTGCTCTGTTAAATGTTCTTAAATGCTCTAAAATAATATTTTCCACTTACAAATGTTTATTTAACCTTATTTATATGATCAATATGATTTTATGATGGATGACATGCATTTCTTATTAATTTATATTGCATTTTATGTCAGATTTTATATCCCAGCGTACAGTATGTACATTTTTAATGAAAGTAAAGTAGAGTAATTTTCCATACCTTCACATCACAGGAAGCAAATAAATATATCAGAATTATCCTAACTGTTACACCCCTTTTCCCCTAGACACTTGGGGTCGTAACATACAGTATCAACATTTTCACTCCAGTAAAAATATTATTGTAATCAAAATCCACAACTAAAGCTCTGACTGTGCCACTGACTACTTAAATATTTTCATATTTTTTTATTTGTTTTTATACACTTATATTTTCTATTCTTTGTCTGGGATACAAAACTGGGGCTCTGATCTAAGAGACTTTTCAGTGGTTGTAGATACATACTGTAGCTCACACCCCATAATACTGCAAAATCAGTTAATTGACTCGTTAGTTTATATGATCATGTATTATCAGTGTGAAATATTTGCGTAACTGTGACTAGACTGTAAACGTAATTTTGGGAAAATCCTCACATATACAGTAGCTGTTATAGATTTTAATAGTACACCCTGGAAAGGCATTTTTTCTTGATAGTTTCTATACTTCATTATAATGATTTTTATCGAAAAGTGTAATTGGAAAGGAGTGACAGTGAACATTTGCAGGGCCTAGCTGTATCAGGGTCAAAGGTGGCTTTGTTCTTTTTTGGAAGTAATGATCCATACATCAATACCCATCAGTCAATCCAGGCTATTGATAATAACATTAGCTCTATTCAGTGTTGGGATCAGTTGAATAAACAGTACAGTATATAAATAAGACAAACTCTCCAAACATACTGTAAGCATCGGATGTATGTTTGGAGGAATGGAGCATTTTAGTTGAATTGTTCTTTGGCATCCCATCCAAGGTATTTTCTGTCTCGCACTCATTGCTTACTTACAGTAGATAGGCTCTTCCTCCACTGTGACTCTATATCGGATAAAGAGGTTAGAAAATGAATGGATGGAGATTCTCTTTGGCCACAATTGATCAGCTTTTATTCTTTTTACTATAGTACAACACTGCACATTGTAATAATGGAGAATACAATACATAATATGCTCATAATATTATGAGCATATTATGAATATATTGAGTTTTGTTCTAATTTGCATACATTAGAGATTCTCATGTGTAAGCTATATTAGTATTAAATAGTACTTAAAGCATATTCATAAATTAATATGATTTTGTTTAGGAAATATTAACTCTTTAATAAGGAAATACTCAACAGTTTTATTAACATTGCATTTAGATGGAGAACAAGTTATAGGTGGCTATAAGTCTTCTCATGGCTTTTGTATCCTAATTATTTAATTATACTGTATTATTTTATTAGCATAACCTTTTTAACTAGTGTAAGGCATTATTACAGATGCAGCCATTCAAAATGCGCGGGCGATACCGTATTATTTTCCGGTACGCTGTACGCAGTCTACCGCAAGCTACCGGTAAATACCGCGAGTTACCGGTAAATACCGCTAGTTACCGTAAATTCTCCTATAATACGACAAGCAAAATAATAGTATCCGGAATTTCCACAAGGTGGAGCTAATAAAGCTCAACCTCTCATGTTTGAGCTGTGGCCATCAGTCTTTAACGAAGATATTACTAATAGTATTAATAATGAATGACCTTGGACAAGCTGTAAGTGTAAACTCAAAGTATTGCCCTGGTCAACATTCTTTTTTTCATTGACCGTCTTTGTAAAAGTAACACCACAGCATTTCGCAATCACGCATTTGTTTCCAATCATGCAAAGTACAGTGATTCACCATGCCTTTCACATGCTTATAAAAGAGATTGATTTAGGAACATAAACATATTACCGTATGCAAACTGTACTGTATACAGTATGTATATGTATATTTAATGTCTTAACTGTGCCCGTTTAAGTATTGAATATTCATATCTAATTTTACCACTGAAGGGAAATCTTAGCAGCTGAGCATAAAAAGAATAGGAGCATACTGCAACGCGTGTGAAGGCCATAAACGATATTAATTTTGGAACTTAAACATACTGTATATGGCTGGTCTCGGTACTTTAAAGAAAACATACACACCAGTATTCCATTTCTCCCTAAACATTTTAAGCATCGAAGTATTTAACTAACGCGATACCGGGGTCAACAAGCATACTTTTAGAATTTGATTAAAAGGGAATATAATATGGAATCGCGTATCTCAAGAAATTAATAACGATATAATTATATTCATGTTGCAAAAGAACTGCAACGGACATAAAAACTCCCTTGCTTTTAACAGAGCGTTCCATAATTTCTAACTACAAAAATGCCAGGTGAAAGGATTTGTAAACATATTTTGTTAAAGCAAGTCAGTTTTTTCCGCAACACATAAAATACATTTTTCCAAGAAAGTTTAGCCTTTGTCACTAATGAAACCACTAAATAAAGACATAAATATAGAAATCTTAAGATTTGTTTTATTTAATGTTGGTAGCAGGATGAACTGTCAGGTTGAGCTAAGTGTATATTTTGTTGCAGAGTTGCTGCAAGATGTTAAGAGTGAAAAAGGTATTTAGAAATGAGTTATTTCAAGATGAAAATTTTCAGAATAATTGCAAATCTAGCAGGATAGAGAAAGCACAGAAAACTGGCAGTTAGATTGATCAGATTAGTATGAAAAGTCATTTAGCAAAGGGAATGAGAAGAGTGACAAACTAGTATACTTTAGATCTTTTTTTCTGAACCAGGGAAAATCTGATCATGTTTCCCTATAACAATAATAAAAAACTTTAGTTGACATATCACCATTAAAGGTGGCATCTCAAAGCAATACAGTAGATGTAGAAACAGATAAAAGGACCACAGATTACAAAGTAAATGCATATAAGAAAGACAAGCAGTTAGAGGTGCTACCAAAATTAGAAAATGAAGCAGATACAGACACTAAGTCTTCTGAAAAGAAAGGTTCTGAGGTTAGATTTAAATTGGCCCTGGTGTGTGTGTGTTTGTGTCTGTCTGTCCTGTGATGGACTGGCGCTATGTCCAGGGTGTATTCTGCCTTGTGTCCGTCGCTTACTGGGATAGGCTCCAAATCCTCTGTACTGGATAAAGAGATTAGAAATGGATGGAAGTAAAGGCACTGTGTGGATGGAACTATACACAGTGTTAGAAACCCACTATGAAATGGCAGCATCTCACTGAGAATAAAATATTTTATAGTGCTGGCTTAAGGAAACAGCCTTTCCACCTCTCTTGCACATCACTATCCATACCTAGTTATTTAAACAAATTGCCTTTAATTATAAACATCTTAATATGCTGGCTCTGTGGATCCGCATCAGCTATGTTTGCCCATTCCTTCAATTCATGTGCATCCAACACACAGTTCAACGCTAGCAACTACACAAAATCTAAAATACAATCCTCATTTCAGTATCTATGTAAACATAAAGTCTGTTAACTGATGTTAACAAGAGAGGTGGAAAGGCTGTTAAATTAAATGCCAAAGAAGGTTCTTTCTTAATTCCTAATTGTGTGTGACCCAATCCAGTGAATGAGCAATGTTAGAGTAGTGAAAATACTGCATACTGTGTGTCATTTGTTTTCATATACAGTATTAGCATTAATAAGGCTAGTTGCAGAAGCAGGTGGTTTGATTTTAAATTACTGTACATTTGAAAAGCCTTGGTTTTAGTTGATCCACTCCGGTGCAATCAATCGAAGACTTCAGTATATCATTATGGTTACTCGCTGGGGTCAGAAGGCCAAAGAGGGATATTTTCAGATACAGCTTGAGGTCCAAGCAGCTCATTTAGGATTCTTTTTGGTATAACAAGAATTATGTCAATGGGTATTTAATGCATATTCATTAATATTGCCCAAATTGTTGATGGGGCTCCTATTACAAAGCACTGGTTGTTTGGGAGAAACAGGGCTGAGAAAAGAAATTTTTCTTCAGTTTTATTTCTAATATTATTATTTCGATATACTGTAAGTACTTAAAAAAGTGTTCCATCTTCCATCATTTCCTACAGTATGTACCTTCATTTTGTATTTTCTCTGATTTTTGGTATTTTTGTCATCTCCCTCAGATAAGGGTTTCTTCTTTCCCACACAGCTGATATACAGTTGATATGTAAGTGACATCTAATGGTAATTTTCTCAATTCTATATCCTGAAAATGTATGTATAGGAGATCTCTAGCTGTTGTCTTTGGGTTAACAGTTGCCTCCCTCATTTGTGTGATAAGCTTTGGTAGCAAAATACTCTTGTGTCCTATTCCTACACCAGTCACCTTATTACTTTTTAAATGGAAACTGAAATTCACTTAAATATTTATGACAAATTTTAATGCATTTAATTCTTATTAAATACCAGTAACAGAGTCCCCTGTGTTCGAAGTGTTACCAATAAAGGCCACAACACTGATCTGTCCAGTGCGAATTGTGCAATAGGTGTGGGGATCATATTGTGAGATGAAAGATGTTTGTTTTAGCAGTGCATGTTTTGGGAGAAATCATATAGTTCTTGTTTCTCATGTTGTGCTTGAACAATATTGGAAACTGGTACAAGTAATGGACTGGAAAGGCAGAGACATTTACAGGAAGCACAGGGCTAATAAAATAACTCTCTCCCTACTCTGTCTTTAGAGTCCAGATTTGCTGGATTGTGAGACTGTCGAGTGACATCTTCCAACAAATTTCCTGAAGAAAATCTGTTTTAATTGAAAAAGTTTTTAATTCAAATTAAAGTTGAAGGTCAAAAGGAAAAGAGAAAGAACCCCAAATCATAATTTCCTATTGTAAGCACCTGCACATTTAGATAATTACAGTTCCTCAGATTATTACCCAAGGCTCTTATAAGCTGGCATCTTTTTAGAGGGCACAATGTGTGGAGGGCAACCTACTGATTAGAAAATAAGACGTTTAAGAGTATAATAACACAGGAATGCTGAAACTGCTGACTCTTAAAGCTTCCTTAAGCTCTGTGCAGTGAAGCAATGAAGGCTTATGAAGTGTTGCCAGTCAAAGAGCTGAGTCAATAACTGCTACAGTATTCGCTACAGTATTTAAATTAACTTGTTTGCCTGACTACTTACAGTAGCTTTACCTGTCCACTGTGAACTTCTCAATATCCGCCATTTTCTTTTTCTTTATTACATATACTCATTATTACAGTTTCAAAATACTGTAAAAAGAGTAGAGTTTAAATAAAAACCCTTCTGGGGGATAATAATTGCTAAGTCACTTAAGGATATGTCAGCATAAAGGGTAGGCATTTCAGGTAAGAATAGGGCTGGACAATGTTCTAAATTAAGAATTAACTGAGGTTTAAGAGAATCACATTTTTTATTATTTGATTTATTTATTTGGTAGTTTGAAAAGTAATTACACAGAGAAATGGCAGATCTGCTTTGCAGACAGTGTTTATGTTTACTAAGTTCCTTAACTACAATATATACCAAGAAGTTATGGACAAGTTTTGAAAATGGCATTAGTGAGATACTATTATAAATGGAGCAGCATAAAGAGCACCATGTAACAATGTTATTAACTTGATTTAATGTGTAAGCTTTTAAAATTGTCCCCTTACATTTTAACTACTTCAAGTTTGAATGTTACATTTTGAAATGTACATTTTCTGATATTCCCAGTATCAACACACAGTATTCACTACAGTATGCTGTATGTTGCATTAAAATTAAAACACAAACAGGTTTATTATGATTGTTTTTATCTTTATTGGTTTCTGTACATTTTCACCCTGAGCACTGCTGGCACACAACTATATTGGCTGTCATTGATACCTAGGCTTTGGTAAATGGAGGAATACTAGGTTTTTTTAATAAGAAACTGATTAATTCCAATCTGTTCAGATTAAGCCCACTTTTGATTGATTTCTTAAGTAATATTAACTTTCAATTGCACAATACTGTATGCACGCATCTACTGAAATCCACAATTTTTGCAATATACTGTACAATGTTTGAAAAGTAGCTCTGGGTCGAAAGCATCATAAAGACCAATGCAAATAAAACTGCAACTCACAGATATAGTTTTTCATTATTTTATGCAGTAATTTTTTATTCTTTTCATATTTTCTCATTAAGGTTAATATTGAACTTTTTTTATATCTTTGACAGCTACTGTGGCTACCTTCCTGAGTGGTGAGTACTTCCCTTTGTGTCTCTTTGCAGCTTTCCCTTAGGTAACTATGTTCCATCTGTAATTTTTTTCTGTGAACTATTTTTGGTTAAAAATATACAGAAACAGCAGCCACAATAGGTTGTAATAATCAGCAGATGCAGTCCAAGCATAGGCACATGGACCCAAGTGATCGAGAGTTCCATACAATATAAATTATAGCAAGACAGGGTAATATTCAAACAATGCCAGGGGAAGGAATACAGAAGCTGCCATCATAGCTCCAACATTTTGTAACTGTTAGACCAGTCAACCAAATTATTTCTATGTTTAAATATTTAATCAGGTTAACAGCAAGGACCATTTTGAAGAGTGGGCAGAGAATAAATACCATACGTAATGCCCTTTTTCACTTGTTTTTCTTCTTGCTGATGTTCTGGCAATGTCCCCAAGCTTAACATATTTGACAAATGAGAAAGTAACTGTTGGAACTTGAAGGTCTAGATCTATGGACAGTTTAACCAACAGTTTCATTGTCACACTATGACAAATACATATTTTATTATAAGAAATATGTTACATTTGGATCACAGTCTTCTAGACTACATAAAAATACTTTTATATTTTTTATTTAAACTTCATGGAGTTCATAGTCATTAGGTGTGGTTTAAAAAAAACGTTTGGAATTTGTTCAGTATTGGTACAGTACATGTACTGAAAGTCAGAACACAATAGGGACACTCATCCATAGTATATCCTATGGAGTATTTCTTTAACTGCATTCACCAAAACTATTTTTCATTTCCCCCACATGTTGTCTAGGAGCACTATATCCACAACCTTTGTTGACTTTCATAAAAAAACAACAACATTTTTTTCCCTATTTCCTGTGAACTCATTATAGAGGGAAATAATTCTAAAGAAACTGGAAAAAAAAACATGTGATGCCTAAAGGAGCTTTTTTGCATCAACATTCTATTTTGTACTTTTTTTAAATTAAAATTGAAGATATCTTAAAACATTATTAAAAGAAAAGATATCTGTAATCTTAATCTTAAAGAAAGGTTTATGCTAAAGATTTTGAGGTATCCATGGCAGACATACTGACAACATAGCTGAAACAGGTTACACTCCCTGAGCCATAGGACTTGCCTGCCATTGAGTATATTTCAAATCGACAAACAAGAAAGTTCTGAATTATGTTTTGACTGGGATCTGCCCTGTTCTGGGAGATGTAGTACATCATGCAGTGCTGCAATTTTGTGAATGCCACTAAGTTTGTGATTTGTGATAGCAGTTGAATTTACTGTAGCATGAGACCTCGTGTGGAATTTTCAGCTTGTGTTCCTGTTTCTAACTATGAAGTACAAGCATGCGTCATTAAATTTGTCCAGAAGACAAAATTTAATGAAATTAGTCTTTTCTAATTGACTAGCTTTATATTTAATATGTAATTATGCTTCAAGCATGCTCAAACTGTGGATCATTTAAAAGTGACAGAGACAAATCGGATATCTATGATACAGAATGGACACTTCTTGCCATTTCCCTTAGTGGCCTTGATTGGAGAAATTAATTTTACAGTTGATTAAAAATTTTAAAATATCCACGTTGATTTTACTGCAGGAACGTGGATTAGTAAAAACATTAATGATCTCCATGTCCAGAATTTTTTCCTTCAGTTTGTCTTCTGTTGTGAAACCTAGTCATGATAGCTCTTGGATTCATTTTTGAGAATCTTTAATTTCTAAATTGGGTCCAGAGTCACAGCTATGATATTTACACTTTATATAGCTCTTTATATTCTGTGCAGCTAAGCAGTATTACCTCTTTTTAACATGCTAGTTATTCATACAGTACAGTATGTGTCTACACTACTGCATCTCCATTTGCTCTAAGATGTCTTAAGTAAGCTATGTCAGTACATGTGTTTTTATTGCAGGATGCTGTTACTCCAAACTGATTTCTAATTCTGTACAGGTAAACTTGGCAACAGCAGCATTATCACCTTTTGGCCCAGTCTCATTAGGTCTAAAAAGTGAGTCAACTCGGATTAATATTGGGATGTGAGATCTTTGACGAAAACCAAGTTGCTACACATGGTGCTGGTGGAATTTGTCTCTCTAGACAAAAATGTCCTAACCAATTCTTGAGTGTGGTGATGAGGGATACTGTGCTGTAGTAGGTGTTATCATTTAGATGATGGGGCTTTAATCTGAGTTCTTGTCTGCTTACTTATTAAAGATTGTATGGCACAGAATAGAAACGAAGAGGTGATAGCCCCAGTGCACTGGCTTAATTATGGAATTTAATACAATTAGTGAAGACCAATCTACCTGATGCCTGATGCTGGAGAGGAGCTAGCTATGAACCTTCTCCCAGTTGGGTGCTGTAGTTCAACAGTAAATCAAGTAGATTCCCTCCTGTATGCAAAGTACTTTGGGATCCTTTAGCATGAAAAACACTGTATGAGTGCAATTAATTAGTTATGTGAATTATTCACACATAATCATATGTTTTGCATCCTCTACAAAATATTAATCAATGAGACCTTTATAAGAAAGTGAGCAAAGAGTTATTTTTAAAGTACCAGGTTTTTCTTATTCACTAGTGAAAATTCATGATTGCATTTGGTTCATGAATAAAGAATATTTTTCACTGGAAACTCACATTCTGTGTTTATCATCATAGCAACACAAGGTTCAAGAATTCAGAGACCGTCTGAGATGGATACAATTGGGAATGGGAAGCTGCAGTCTTCGATCCTTTTGTTTTAATTTCTTCTGTGTTTAATTATTTAATTGAAGTGGGCACTTGATTAAGAAATAAAATCTTCTCCTTCAGTTTGGAATTTAAAGTTATCTGTAAAATCAGCAGAATTTCAACCCCAGAGGACTGGAGTTTTTATACACTATAGCAGTTTTCTGTTTTTAAAAACAAATTGCATTATCTGTACATACAGTAGGATGCAGGGACAAAAGGGAGGATGTCTGGGGTATGACAAATAAATCACTGTTCGGTAACATGGTAGAGAGGTGGTGAAAATGGTTGGTGGATATGTGGTCTCTTGAGTCAGACAAGAGGGCATCTGGGCAGTAGAAATGGAAGGAATGACGCAGAGCAGAGTCCTAAAACATGATTTATAAAGAGCTTTTTATGAGCTGGGCTCTACAAAAGCACAACCCTGGCTTGATAGTGTTTGTCTGATTCATTTAAGTAATTTCCCAGATTGATTACACTGTGGCAACTTGGGCAAAACCCAATAAAACTGAAAAAGTAATGCCTTCTCTTTGGGTTTCATTTTGTACGGATCTCAATGGACTTCCTGGAATGACCTGAGTCCTCCAATTTGTGTGCATTTCCCTGGTTAGCTTTTCCAATCACTGCCAAGAACTGATTTGTCTCATGGCTGTGACTTCTGTTACCAAAGAAAATGCACTGTAACTGCTATTGCTATTAGTAACATACGTAAGGAACAGCTACAAAAGAGGTGAGGCCATTCAGCCAATCAAACACATTTGTTAATTAGTAACTAGTTGATCCGAGGAACTCATCCAGCCTTTTCATCATGAATGAAGTTAGGGTATCGACTTCAACAACATGGGAATGTACAGTAGCTTGTTCTAAGCTCCTGCTCACAGCTGTGTAAAGAAGCACTTCCTCTTATAATCCCCCTATTCCGGTGTAGTCTGCAAACTTGAATAGTTTACTAGCTTGGGATCATTGAGATAAATTAAGCATAACTTTTTTATTGTCAGCTAATCATTTACAGTAGCTGTTGTCTTTATAGAACCCGAGTTGGGATGTATTTACCTGTCTTTGGGAAGAAAGTTTAGAAATACAATCGTGGCACCAGTTTAATTAGTTGCATATTGATTGTTTTGGAAACCTCATTTTTATTTTTTGCTGAATTGTTGCCACCACTATCGAGAATTTGACAGATCTTTGTGTATATAATAGTACACAATCCACTGCTGGCTAGTATTCTCCTCAAGATGCTTCAGCAAATCATCTGTCTGTGGCAATCCAAACCCATTGCCTTTTAGCAGGAGAACATCTTCTGGTACCTTGTTTGTCTCCAAATATTTTTAAGGTCATGTGATTTTACATTGAGGACCAACAGATCTACGATCATGTCAAGAAAGTAGTTGCTGCAACACTTCATTGCTCTGAGTCATGACCTCAATTTCTAATAACACATATGGGATACAGTAATTAGGAATGGGAAACTGGGAAATGACCATGTAAACCAAGTACTCTCGCTGCACTCTCCCTATGTCTGTACATGTACATTATATTCATTATGAGAATGTGAATCTTAATTGATTTTGTCAGATTCACAGTGAAATAAAGTGGAACTATTTAAACTATTTAAAGGAACTTCTATGCAAAGTGTCCCATGGGAGATGTATAAATCTATATAAACATACAGATAGAAACATAGAGTTCTTTTAATGATTTTTAATGATTGTCCAATATATTATTTTCATGGATAAAATTCACATTTTATGCAGCATGAATAGATTAATAATATCCCACTTAAATAAAACTAATACTTGCAATGACAGCAGTGAGACAGAAGAGGTACGGGCAACAATACTGCACTCAGAACAGAATGACACCTCCACCCATCCCCTCTCACAAGCTGTTTACTGGATAGGCTTTCAGGAGGTATTCCCCAAACAGATTGAAGAGAGATTACTGGGCTGTAGAATTGAAACACTGCTCTGCAGACATACAGGAGGCCAACATCAGAATGCTAATGGAAAAATTCGCTCGAGCTGAGGAGACGCATGTGTGAGGTGTCTGTGTGGTACCAGGGAAGGGTGCTTTAATCTTTAGATTCATAAATGTGCAGTTAGGTTTGCTTTGTTCAGATGATAAAGGTGATACTTAATATGCACTTGTGCTCAGTGTAGAATTACCCTTTTAAATGACAACTTGTGCGCTTGTATGCAGACAGCTAAGAGAAAGCTGCTGAAAGATCTATACATTCAGAAAGCTTAGTGTTTGTTTTTTGTACATTTCAGAAATCATATTTCAGCATAGAAGCAATCACACCATTCGTCTAGATAGCTTCATGCTGCGTTTACAGTGTGTTATGTACTCTTCATCATTAGGAATGGGAATGGTTTAAAATGTATTACTTTCTACGGAATAGCAAACACTATACACAATATACTGTACCAATAACTAGGAGGGAAGAAATGCACCTTCTGTGTTATAATAACTGGTCTGCAGTGGCATGTTTCTTTTCTTTGCATTTCCAAAATTATCCTTGTATCATAACTTTTACTAAAATACCCCTTTCAACAACACATGAAATAATTAGGAGCTTAATTCATTTGTAAGGATTCAAGAAGAACATACTCTATGTTTGTTATTCTTTGAAGTCAAGTTACAGGTGTTTAGATTAAAGCTTTTTAACCTTTTTTTTACACATTTTCACGATGGTGCTTGCAACTTTGCTGTGTAGGATGTTATCTAATTAACATACAGCTGATATTGTGGAAGTGAGGAGGAAAATGGGATAAGAGACAAATATCTTTCTGGGTTGGTTTCATTGTAGCAGGCATCTGCTTTCAGTTTATCTCAATAAGAATGGTATTGACCTTTTGTAAAGCAAAATTTGGAAATCAGATCAATTTTTGCTACCCTCTGCATGTCTGTTGCAATCCATAAACTATTTCAAGGCAATGAATTTAATAAATTGGCTTTATTAAAATTTGTGTCAGGAGGCAATAGGAGAGATTCTAATTTTCAAAACCAATTGAACAGTATATTATGGTATTTCAGGCATGCCTGTGACAATATGGAAATGCAATGTTCATGGCAAGGGAAAGATTAGCCAGAGAAAATGGCACACAGCTTTCTCTATTTCAGCAAATGGCACAGGTCATGACACAAAAGGAATTTGCAAAATTACATTGTGACTCTCAGGAGAGGTCACACAAGTGCTATAAATATACCAATGATCAATAACCTTGGGGGATTATGGGGAAAAGATGCAGAATCATTTTCATGTTTCAGGTCAAGAGATCATAAGCCCTTTTTATAATGAAAAGTTATTTTATCCCTGAAAACGTTGTCTTGCAATGTATATAGAATAGCAAATACTGACAGAAAACAAATAGTAGCGAGTGTAGTCAATTAAAGAAAAAAAACTAGTTATTTTCTAAATTAGACATAGTTAGGGTTTTTAAGGTCTTTTATAGCTGGTTACACAAGACTTTAATTTAATCAAAGGTAGAATTGCATATACAGTAAATATGAAGTATTACAATTATTCAGGCCTGTTTTGCAACTGTGAATATGGCTGGAACAAAAAAACAGAAGTCACTGGGGTCCCCAAAAATGCACTTTGAGATCGTAGGTTTGACATTTCTGTACATTTACTGAAAATACACATTGCTCATTGACAGTTACTTTTTTATTTCTTATTCCCAGATGTTTCATATAATTTCCACTGTAGAAATTAAGTTTAAAGTAAAATTATGTTTTCAGAATTACTATATGTTGCTGCTATTTTTATAAAAATGTTGCAGTTTTAGGATTTAGAATTTCAGTTTTCCATATTCATGCAGATGGAGGATGGATAATGTAGGCTGAATTGTCACATCCGTTCATACCAAACACAAGCACGTCAGTATCACACCTGTTTCACCTGCTTTAGAAAAAAGTAAACATGACCCAGACAGTGGGTAAACATGGCAAACAATAGATTATGCATAGCACTGGGACTGAAAAGAAGAGCAAAGGAGTATACAAACACTATTGATTAATAATGATGAATGATACATCCAAAAATGTATATGTCCAAAAATGGAGAAAAAAAATGCCCTCTACATTTTCATTCATAATACTTTTGTTATGTTATTGCCTAAAAAGTGTTTCCCCTTCCTCATCTGTATACATTCTCTTCCAATTGCAAACTGCTTCGTATTCAAAATCTTAATGCTAGCCTAGCATTAAGCCTTAAGGCCTCAAGAGGACTGCACCAGCATACTTCCAGACCACTGTTAGTCCCTGCTAGGGCACTGAGATCCAGTTCCTGAGATTAACTGGCAATGTCAATGATATGGGATCCCTGGGCCAATTGTCATCTGCACTGGCTCTCCGATGGTAAAATGACCTACTGTACCAGTCAGTGTCAGAACCACGAACTTACCATCTTCCAGAAGACATTGAAAACTAAACTCTTCTGGATACCTGTAATCCCAGAGACCTGTGACTGACCCTCACTTACTTTGTTCTTGTATGAGTACATCTTATTGCTTGCACAGAACCAAAACATCATAGCAATTATTTAATGCTGCACTTACTGGTTGCTGTGGTTCTTTTGTTGTTTTATGATGTTATTTGCGCCCTTTGCTTTTTGTTCAGGTATGATTGTAAGTCACTTTGGATGAAAGCACCTGCTAAATAATTTAATGTAAATGTTAAAAAGCTAATCTAAAGAAAGAAAACTTGAAAACAAAGGTCTCCAATTTGTTTAAGAGACCTTCATTGCATGTAAGTTATTTTCTGTGAATTCCATTCTAAATTAAAAAAACAGCATTTTTTAGTTACATTGTTGCTAAACAAAGATTTTAAAGGAGTATAAGGCATGACATTTGGATGTTTTTCTAAAGGATGACCTGATGCTTAAACTAAAAATGCCATCCCTTCTCACAGTCTGTGACTGAGACCTTATTGATTTCAGCTTCAAGTGCTCATTGCCTGGGCGCTGATGAGGCAACTTCACTTAAAGGCAGATGATAATTATTGATGACAGACAAAAAAAAACTCCAGCAACAGCAATTGTCTTGCTCAGCCAAAGGAACAGCTGTATAGCAAGTAAGCACAGACGTCCCCAAAACAGAGGAATTAGAGTAATACTGGGGAAGAACAGCAATAAAGTCAACTATTTCTCTTGGCTTCAAAATAATAATAAGCCATGCTTTAGACTTTCCATATTTCCCTGAAATTGAATTCACTAAACCATCATATATCATGCCTTTAGTATGACTTCAACCCTGCAATCTTTCATGAATTACAGGTAATTTCCAGATAGTACTATGGTTTTAACATTATTTCTATTCTGCTGTATCAGGGTGTATTTTAAGATACACAGATTTTGACTGCAGGACTTTACTGTGCAGTTAGATAAAAACATCAGTGGAAATGTGCCAGGGTCCATGTACTGTAGGTCACTGAATCAAGGAAATCAAGTAACACAGTGGTCCAAGCAGGCAGGCTGGTTCTTTTGTATCTGTGACATACTACAGTATACAGTATAACACAGAGCACTCAAACACATATACTGTATCATTTCAAAAAGGTTAAAAAGCTTTAATCTAAACACCTGTAACTTGACTTCAAAGAATAACAAACATAGAGTATGTTCTTCTTGAATCCTTACAAATGAATTAAGCTCCTAATTATTTCATGTGTTGTTGAAAGGGGTATTTTAGTAAAAGGTATGATACAAGGATAATTTTGGAAATGCAAAGAAAAGAAACATGCCACTGCAGACCAGTTATTATAACACAGAAGGTGCATTTCTTCCCTCCTAGTTATTGGTACAGTATATTGTGTATAGTGTTTGCTATCTAAGAGCACTGTAGCTAGCACTCATTCGAAAAGTAATGCAGATATACCATGAATGGTAAGGCAGGGATTGTTTATAGTTTAATATGAATCAATATTTCTTTGCACTGGAACTCTCCTCCCTTCCCCCAGGCTCCACCATTGAGTGAGGTGTGGGGAGGGGGCTGAAAGCTCATTGCGTTCTTGCCAAGGGGGGTTGCTGCTATTAAGGCAAGCTAAACCTAGCTTAGAGGGCAAGGGTATGTTAGAAGGCAGGGTCAAATGTGTATAGTACTATTGTAAAAATCTACAAAGTCTAGTAAATACAAATGTACTGTACATGCGTTTTTCCTCATGTACTGTAAACAACAAAAACCTACTGTATGTTACTAGTATATCTACTAATTCAGTGCTAGCTAGAAGTGGAGTGTGTTGTGGGTCATTGTCTTGCTGCAGAATGAACTTTGTGTTTGTTGGACTATGGTTCTTTATAATTCAGAATTCATTGTGCTGCTGCCATCATTAGTTACATCTTCACTAAAAATCAGTCAGTTCCAAAGGCAACCAAGCATGCCCAATCCATGGCACATCCATCATGTTTCATAAATGAGATGGTGGGTGTGCTTAGGATCGTTTGCAGCTCTCCTCCTTCTTAACACTTTTTCCTGTAACTTTGATAAAGGTTTTTCTGCTTTTTGTCTGTCTTAAAAACTACGTTCCAGAACTATTGGGAGTCATCTTTCTGTTTTTTGCAAATTTGCACATTGCGTCTTGTAGTGTAACCCTTATAATTCTCCTGTCAAAGTATTCTGCACACAGTGAATTGAGATGCTTTTACCGATGCACTCTGGAGATTCTCTGCAATCTCTTTGGCTGTTATTTTGGGGGTTTTTCTTCAGAGCTGTAATGATTTTTTTTTCTGTCATCAACTGCTGCTGTGTTCTTTGGATGGCCTGTGCTTTGATAATTGCTTACTTCTCTAGTAGTTTCTTTTTTTTCAAGTCATTCCATATTGTTGATTTTGCGATGTCCAATCTCTCTGCAGTGGTTCTAATTGGAAGTTTCCTTGCTCTCATCTTCACACTTGCTTGCTTTTCTGTCATAGACAACTCTCTAGCCTTCATCTTGATTTAAGCCTTCTATCTCTGTCTAGAGGCAGACCAAAAAGTAAAATCCCAAGGCTGAAACCGCGCTTATACATTCATAGCTCTTTAATTTTTCACAATTAAAGCAATATGAAAACATGTGATCATTATGAAACAACTGTCAGCCTTGTGTTTCAACAGGGGGATTGGATAAAAAACATTTATTGTTCTTAAGTGGCTAAACATATAAATATATGCAAAATACTGTAATATCCAGAACCAACAGCTGAAATTCTACATTCATTAAATATATATTTCAGGGTGGTGTGGTGGCTCAGTGGCTAGCATTGCTGCCTTGCAGCACTGGGGTCCTGAGTGAAAATTCTTAACCTAGGGGACTACCTGTGTGGAGTTTGTATGTTGTCTCCTTCTTTGTGTAGGTCTCCGCCAACAGTACAAAGACATACTGCTAGGTTGATTGGCTTCTGGTAAAACCGGCCCTGGTGTGAGTGTTTGTGTATCTGTGTCTGTGCATACCCTGGTGTACTGTCTAGGGTATATCTTACGTTGCTTCTGCTGCTGCTTGGATAAAGCAGTTAGAAAATGTATGAATACATATTTCATTAGTACACACATAAATGACACATTTCACTTCACTGTCCCGGTACTTATGCTTTTCACTGAATATAGAACGTCTAATATGAGAGAGCAATATGAAACCAAGGTGATGTGGTGACAACAGTGTGTTGTAAAGGAATCAACACAGGTGTACTACTGTAAATGTCACTATGAGAAAATAATCTGTAATACTGTAAATCATTGATTCTTCCATAAAATGCAAGAACTGTTATTACTATATTTAGTTACAGAAATAGAAGCATCAGTATAACACCAGAGCCCCTTTATGAGATGTTTGCAAACAATAAAGGAACTGAGGAGAGCATTATATGTATACAGTACATACTGTAAGAACACAAGTACACTGCAAGTGCCTTTGTAAAAATATTTGCCCCCTTTCAATGATATCCTATTTTGTTGCAATTCAAATAACATTTACATATTTTTCCAAATCAATATTATTAACCAAACCTTTATTTTTCAAATTGATTCTTTTTTGGGGTTAAAGAAGTTATCCTGACAGATGTTGGCAAGAAAGCATATACTGTAGGTGATACTACAAAGATGCAGCAGAAGATTTGTAGTCAGAAGACAGAAAAGCTTTCACCCCAGTGGACAAGTTAAAGCTCTGATTTGAATCCATTAGAAAAACAGGCAAGACTTTAAAATTGCTGTTCATCAACTATCCCTGATTATCTTTACAGATGTTGCACAAATTGGAAAATAAGAATTGTAGGAAATTTGCACAATCTCTCTGAGAAAAGTTGGTGCTCATCCAAACAGATGTACAGTAGCTGTAATTGCTGCCAAAGGTGCTTCTACCAAGTATTGACTCAATGTGGTAAATACTTATAATGCAAGCAACATTTTCTGGTTTGCAGGGTTGGCTAATCATCATGTTTTTTTAATAAGTGAAAATGTTAACTTTAAAAAAAATGTGTATAGAGAATTTGTAATTCAACAACATGGGGCATCATAATACTTTGCAAGGCATTATGGAATCATACATACACAACATTCTGTTTTGGAAGTAGAGGATTTTTGTACATTGCAAAACACTATCTGCTTAATCTGTTGTGCAATGCTGACACAACCTAAAATCTACAATAGTTGACAGATGTTAATAGTGCACTTGGAATAAAAGCTTTGGCATGATTAGGCAAGTTGAAAATTGAGATCCCTTTCTCAGCATGACCTACCACAAATCTCTCATGAAAATATGGGTTCAGTTTTTTTTTAATGAATCCTTCACAAAAACTCTTCTCTAAGGGCTGTGCAAGGAAGGGTTTAAAGAACATGAGCAAGGTCACTGCTTCATCTTACTCAGTCAGACACTATGACCTATAAATCCTGTGGTAAACAGTTAAATGAAAGTCTACACCCTAGATTTCACAATTTCAAGCTTGGGTAAAGTCGGACAAAATTGGGTAAATTTGGACTAAGATTTCACAGATTTTGACCAAACACAAACTTCGGTGATGTCCCTGTGGAAGCACCTGTAGGCTTACAGTATATGGAACTTGCAGTATGTCAATAGATGAATCGATCAATAATCGATAGTTTGGACGAGCACCTCTTTACTTTCTCATTTTTCTCTTGAAGTACAGGAATTATTGCTGTAAGACAATAAACAACTGGCGATTTCACATTGGGCAGATATAATATGAAAAATACAAAAAAGTTAAAATTTGGCACATAAACCATTTGTAATACAGTACTTTATGAAATAATGACTATAGAGATTCTCAACTAGATTTATACAAAACACAACTAACCAGAAAGAAGCCTGACTTTTGTCTATCATTGAACCATCCTTGACCCATCATGTCCCTTTGTAATTGATCTGTAATGCTGGCTGTTAAGACTGATACATGTAAAAGCTGTTGATGCTGTTTTTAGGGTTTAGAGCATTATTAGTAAAGAGCAGACACATAGAGACATGGATGACCTTTATTCTCTTCTGCAACCTCTCCAATTTTCTTCTATGTAGGCCAATTTTATTCTGTATGTCTAGACATTGGATTGTTCTTTCAGTGTAAGTGAAAACAAATTGTATTTTATCCTGTGGGTTAAGGGGATAAAAAAACCTCAAATGCTGCAAGAACAAAAACCACAATAACCAATGACAGGGACAAATTTAATGTTCATTGTAATAGTTAAAGTGGAGTGATGAGAGTGAAATGATCACATCACTACATTAAATAACTGAAAAGAACATTATAAATGTGTAGTGAACTGGTTGAGGATGACCAGTGTGTGCACCCAGTGCCTGGCTATATAACCATTAGCAGTGCTTCAGAAATAAGTGTTGTTACTTTCTCAATGGCACATACAGTACAGTAGCTGGCTTGCTGCAGCGTATGCCTTGGAGTTGAGTAACAGCCTGTGTGTTTTTTTCTTTCTTTTCCCCTCGACTAACGCAGGTTGGAGTGTACCAGCATCAAGTCCTCGGGGGATAGTTTTGCATATTGATTCTTTAGGATTGCCCTTGAATGTTGGACCAGGGCGTAGAGTACTGCATGCAGCACTGTGTGAGCAGCATCACAAATCAGGAGGCAGAGCAAGAGAGGGAGGTACGGGGGGGCAGAGAAAGAAGGGAGGAGAAACAGGAGGAGGGGGGATGTGTATCAAGAGAGAGGGGAGGCAAGTAAAGAGAGGAGGGGACTGAGAGGAGGGGGGTGTTGAGGGAGAGAGAGAGAAGGAGAGCTTGTTCTGCTGCAGTGGCAAAGAGTGAGGGAGACTGCAGTTTCTGATGCTGATGGGAGAGAGCAGGGGACATTACTACACGCTAAAATATTAACCCTAAGTGCCTCACTGTTGGATGGGTCGGCCTGTTAGAGGGAACTGGACTGAGATATCACTGGTAAGGGGGACCCCACACTCCTTTCTGTTTTAACTCTTTCAGGGAAAGGGGACTGCCGCCTGCTGCCTGTTTGTTGAAAGTTATGAGCTATGAAATGTTGAGCCAATTTTTATTTATCCGGATTCCAAGTTTAGTTGGTTGAAAATCATTTTTACTGAGAAAGGAAACTTTATTTGGAGGAAATTAAATTTTGTGTGATTTTGTTACATCACAGGTTTGTAAACTACTGTATGTTTTGCCTTTATATGCAAATGTTGGGATAATTCTGTAGTCTGTCTATACTGTAGATATGCATTAAGCTGTAATTGTATGTACAGTAGTATAAGCTTACAAACATAACAATATACAGTACAAAGAACATGAGAGGCAGTTTTTTTTAAAGGTACTTTATGGTAAAAGTCAACAATTATTTTCTTACTCCATAATTTTCATATGAACAGATTTGCTGGTTTCCTTTTTGTTTAACCATTTGACTGCTAAGTACAAAACGTGACTGGAGTGAGCTATATTTTTCCATATACTGTATGTGCATGTTTATGCTTACTGTACTATCATAGCCATGTGTGATTATGTCTACTTTTTCTTTTAAAACATATGATTTGTTATGGTAGAAGAAACATAAAATTACTACACAGGACTCCAGAGTATGTCAAAAAGGTTGATATGCTTGAAAGAATATGACTAAAGTGGTTTGGTCAAACGGAACTGAATTGAATGCACTTTGTATGTTTCACTGGAATATACTGGTTTGCAACAGAAGTTAGAATAATGAAGACAAAGTGATTTTCAGGACATATGAGCGCCATGATTTCCAAGATGTCATTCTTGATAACATTTAATGGATTTTGATTTTGATTTTGAAAGTTCAATAATGTTTGCTTATCTTGCAAGTATTTGCAGATGCATTATATACCTAGTAACCAAGCTATCAACCAATCTTTGAAATTACAAATATTTTCATGAATCCTCTTTTTAACTCAAGAATCTTTCCTGGAAAAAAAAGTTCAGTGACAACAATTTGGTTCTTAGACGCAAACACAGGACATGAAACTGTAGATAAACCCATGTATTATAGCTGGTTTTAAGAAAACATCTAGTTTTCTATTTAGAAGAAAAACAGATTTTCTTTTCTTTGATATGCTGGTAAAAGCTACAGCTACAAGAGGAACTTGTTTCAAAAACAGTGAATTAACCCTAATGAAAAGGAAGAGAATCAGTTGTGTCACAGCTGAAAGTAAGATTCATTGTGGTTTCCTTTAGAAATCTATGGAGAGTGGAGCACCACATGAACAAGAGGACATATCCAAGGACAAATCTATTTGATGCTGCTGCCACTTTTTAACAAAAACATTTGTGTACCCTGTACTTAGCATCAAGTCACATTTGCAAAGGGCATCAATGGTAATTATTTTAATAGACATTGTTAATTGGTTCGCAACCCTTGGTCACAATTGGTAGAGACTCACATTTTAATAACAGAATTTTAATTAAATAACCGTTCTTCAGGATTTTTTGTCTGTAGTTATACTAGTACTAATGCATCATATGCCAAACACACTATATAATAAGCGAGAATATGGAAATTTTCGATCTCCTAAGAGCAGGAAAAAATCTAAACATCAGGAAAGGGGGCAATACTTATAACACTTATAAAATGATAAAATCCAATAGGAGTTGCATTTTGTTTAGACCATATGTTCTAATAAATGCTTGGAACATCTACATTTATCCATCCGCTGGATACTTTAGCTCATTCTGCTGTTCGTAGTGCTCAGAAAAAGTACAGTACTGCAGTTTTTAGATACTGTGTCAAGTACTAATTTAGCAGCAGTTTCCTTTTTGATTATCAATTAAGGCTATATCCCTTTTTAAGCAGTTGTAATGCAGAAAAACAATACAGAGTTGGAAAAGGGTGAAAATAATATCTAAAGCTCTAAGGCTTAAATGCCAGAACAGTGTTTTACTTCTTTCAGATAATTGATGTTCCTGAGTTGACCAGCATGTCCACAGTGATATCAGTACCTACACAGAGAGAAGTCCAGGAGTTGCTTAACCTACTGTACACGAAAACTTATAGTACAAATGGTAACGTTCCATAAGCCTAAAGTAAGTTCTAGTTAATGTGCCAGTCATCTCTGTCAGTACTCTTCACTATGAAGTATAGCCATTGGTTATACGTTTTTCCCAGGTTCTTTTCACAGTATGTATTATAGATTTTCTTTGCTTTTCCATGGTTTTTCGATTTTGATACATGGTTTCCATTGTCTGTCTATGCTTTACTGTGACATTGTATGGGTGTTTTACTCCACTTTTCTATGTTTTTATGATGATATAACATTGTAATGGTGGGGCTACAGTTATTGCTCCTGTCTTTAGCATCATAGATAATTCTATAAAGCATCCATATCACCCTGCAACGAACTGAAGCAAAGTAGGTGTGAGCCTGGTCAATACCTGGATGGGAGATCTCCTGGGAAGAACTAAGATTTGTGCTGGAAGAGGTGTTGGTGAAGCCAGTATGGGTCCTACAGTGTGTGTGGGTCCTAATGCCCCAATACAGTGATTGGGACATTATACTGTTAAAAGGCTCTGTCCTTTGAGTTGATGTAAAACTGAGGTGCTGACTCTCTGTGGTCATTAAAAAAGAGTTAGAAGGGCTACCCCGGCATCCTGGCCAAATTTCCAAGGGGCCCTTAACAATTAAGGCCTCCTAATAATCCCCTTTTATGAACTGACTTCATCACTCTGTTCACCTCCCCACTGATAGCTGGTGTGTGGTGAGCATACTGGCATGCTCTGGCTGCCATCGCATCATCCAGGTGGGGCTGCAAATTGGTGGTGGTGGAGGGGAGTCCCCATTACCTGTAAAGCGCTTTGAGTGGAGTGTCCAGAAAAACACTATATAAGTGTAAGGAATTGTTATTAATTATTAATTTGTACTATGAAGTGATTGATTAAGAAACTCTACTAATAGTTCATAATATCCCTGTAAAACAGTGTTAAAGCTTTGATTTGGATCATCTTTACACAATAATGTGAAGCAGTCATTGTTGCATAATAAATAATTGATTTCATGGGTGAATGTTAAAAATAATCTGCTGATGGCATATATTGAATTAGACTGGAGTTGTTAAATTAAGTTAACTCACTGTATACAGTATATTTCAAAAATAAATTTTCATATTGTTCTTTTCCTTATCATCCTGTACAAGAAATTCTCTTAAACGTTTGTGGAATTGTATTTTTCAGTTTGGCAGTTTAACTCCTTTGCACTTAAGCACAAACTTGAAAAACATTTTCTGATGTCTGACCAACTAAAAGTATTTCTTGGCCGTTGTCTCGGATCAATGAGCATGTTACCAAGGTTAAACTTGTTCTTCATCAGGCATGTAACCCTATTCTGTCCAATTGTCTTTTTTCTTATTCAGATGCTGCTTTGAAATAGCCTGTCTTCTAAACTGAGACAGATTGTTTCTCTCGTAGGCTCTCAAAAGAGAGATAAAAGATTATGTTAAAGCTCAATACATGTATTGTGTAATGCTTTAAAAAGCTAGGTCTTGTACATTTGGCATATTTGATCAGAACTTTTCTGTTGCAAAGTATCCTAAAAATCTGTGTCTGAACAAAATAACTGCCCTTGCTCTAAGGATAACTCTTTGTAAATAATAATGCCTGGCAATGTAACTTTTATTAAGGTGTTTTTTTTTCCTTGCAGTGCTTTGGATCTCCAGATATTCATCCATCCATTTTCTAACCATTTTATCTAACTCAAGGTCACGAGGGAGCTGGGGACTTTTCAAGCAAGGAAGAAGTATAAGGTGGATCCCACCCTGCACAAGGACGCCAGTCCATAGCAAGGTACACACAGACACAAACACAGACACACAAACACACTCACACCAGGGCCAAATTTGCCCTGAAGCTCAATTACCTCTAACAGTTAATTAAAAAGCCAGCATATCATCCTGCAGCTCACAACTGGTAACCCACTGAAGCTAAGGAGGTCTGAGCCTGGTCAGTACCTTGATGGGAGACCTCCTGGGAAAAACTAAGCTTGCTGCTGGAAGAGGTGTTAGTGGGGCCAGCAGGGGGTGTTCACTCTGTGGTCTATGTGGGTCCTAATGTCCCAGGATAGTGACAGGGACACTACAGTATACTGTAAAAAGGCACCGACCTTCTATTGAAACATAAAACCAGGATCCTGACCCTTTGTGGTCATTAAAAATCCCAGTGTGTTCCTTGAAAAGATTAGGGGTGTAATCCCAGTGTCCTGGCAAAATTTCCCATTGGCCCTTACCAATCATGGCCTCCATCTATAAATTGGCTTTTTCACTGTTTTCCTCCCCACTAATAGCTGATGTGTGATGAGTGTTCTGGCGCACTATGGCTGCCGTCGCATCATCCAGGTGGGGCTGCACATTGGTGGTGGAAGGGAGTCCCCATTACCTGTAAAGTGCTTTGAGTGGAGTGTCCAGAAATATTTGAAGCAATCAGAAGCAATTATCAAAAAAATATTGTCTTTGGACTGTGGAAGTAAATCAGAGCACCCAGAAACCAAGGGAGAGCATACAAACTCCATGCAGATACTGTAGCACCCCGGGTTTAGAATTAAAGCCAGTTTCCAGCACTGCAAGGCAGTGATGCTAGTCACTGCACCGCCATGCAACCCTCCTCATATATCTTCTTATTAATTGCAGGAACACTTCTGTAAGATTTGCACAATAAATTTGATCAACAATTGTGGATGCGTCTGATGTACAGTATAATATACTAACTTTCCATGCAACATCATATGCTGAACACAAGTGTTCCAATGTTTTGTTTTCAGAGCCTCGATGGTACTGTATGTGAAATATTCTGGTTACGTTTTTGCACATACAATATCTATTACACACACACTATGAAGAAATGGCAGAAATAAGTATCACAGATATGGAAGTGTCATACTAGAGATGCATACACATACTCGAAACAAGTAATATTTATAGTCACATACTGTACAACCAAGACAACTCTACTAGAAAAATAAAAAAATGCAAGAAAACCTCTGAGCATTGCTGTATATGTATACTTAATATATGTCCCCCAAAACCTGTTGCCCTACAACCACTTTTGTCATCAGAGTTCTAGAATGTTTTTCTTGCTATAACAAACACCTAACTGCTTATACCTGAAAAGAGTTTTTTTTTTATTGATAGAAGCATTTCCATTAGATATATTGGTGGATGATTTTCTCTGTGATATTGCTGTACCAGTACAATTGTATATTCTTTTTTATTAAGATTTGGGTTTTTGTAAGAATATCCTTTCTTCAGTCGTTCAACCAAATCTAACTGATGTAATACAGATGTGAAACATATTGAAAGCTGGAAACATATTAAACTTAATTTGACACACCTGTAACTTTTCTGGCTGAGGAAAAAGCTGCCTATCCACAAGGCTGACAGGATCCCATCTGCCCTTGTGTGGAATGAGCCAGGGAGATGCTAAAAAGTTGAAGATGAGTAGGGTGAAGGAAAAGAAATGAAAGGGCCTTCATAAGAGAACATCCCAAACTTTTTTTAAAAAACATTTTTTTCAAAATGGAGACAGAAAAAGAGAGCTTTACAGCACTGAAACCATGGGTTAAATTCTAAACTTAAGGTACTATCAGTGTGGACCATACTGGTAGGTTAATTGGCTTCATGGAAAATTGGCCCTGGTGTGAGTGTGAGTATTTATGTACTGTACAGTATGTGCCCTGTGATGGACTGGCATCCCATCCAGGCTGGATCCTGTCTTGTGCCCCTTTGCTTGCCAGGACAGGCTCCGGTGTCCCCTGTGGTTAGCAAATGGACGCATGGATAGATGGAGACTAAAATGGAAAAGATGATACAGTCATATACTGTAGATGAATAATTTTGTGCTCCTTAAATATAGTGGTTTTATTTAATCTGCATGCTGAAATGCAATAGTTATTATACTGTAGGTATGGTGCATCTCTGTTTAATTCAATTGAGTCCCTTTTCAGTTATTTTTTTTTGTCAGGACAAGACTGCCAGTTCTGTCAGATTGTGTTCTGGTTCATTAAATGTTGTCTTACTGTTGTCTGCTGAAAGCAATGCTCAAGCCATCATTTCAGATTCATTTTAATAAGCATTTTCTGCATGGTTTAAAGTCAGGGAATTCACTGCAGATTTCACATTGTAAGATGGTTAAGAAAAGATATAATGTAGGTGACTACAAATTCGGAAATAGTAAAATGAAAAAAATTACAAAAAATAAAATATTTGTCATGCCTGCAACGCCATTACTGTATATTCAACTGATAACTGATCCCTCTGAATAATAATCTACTAGCAACCAGCTCTGAATTTCCTGAAATTTCACAACTGTGCTTTTGTGGTTGGTGCATTCTAAGTGAATTCAGTTATTTTCAGCTATTACAATATTATTGATTTATGCTAAGATTTATTTCATATTTGAACTGTAGTTCCAGAAACAGCAAACAAAATCCTGACATTGAAATTGTTGCAGTTGTATCAATTAAAAAGAGCGTTTTTGACTAAGATTAACAGAGGCAATATTCTTTATACAGTTCACTACAGACTTACAGTTATCGTGGGGTTAATAATCTGTAGGACGAGCTTTTTAACAGTTGCAATGCAGATATTAAAAAGTCCTCCAGCACTTACAAACCAGATCAAATTCTTATTCCTGATATTCCACAAATTTAAGACTGTGACCTGGGAAAGAGCTTCAGTTAGAGATGCTTAAAGCCTCCATTGTTCCCGAAGGTTATGAAGAAACTATCAATGAGTTGTCCACTTTCATACAGTACTTTATAACAAGAGTCAGCAAACTTTTTAGAGCAAGGGCCACTAAAATGTTTTACTAGCCTTGCTGGGCCATCTGAGTGAAATCCTCTATCTAGCCGATAAACTCACCAACTGGAATAGGTCGCGTGTCTCCTCTGCGACCTCTTGCATACACTGCTGAATAAACTCACTGTCCGTGAAGGGTTTGCCTTCTGCTGCTAGAAGCTGTGATACTTGATAACTAGCTCGGATAGCCACAACATTTTCTTCAAATTTTCTCTTGAACAGTTTTTGCTGCCCCTGAAGCAACTTTTTCGACTGTTCTAATTTTTCCCTCTCTCCATCTCCTGTGTATTCTGAAAACGTAGCCCGATGTTTTGTCTCGTAATGCCTTTTTATGTTGTATTTAATCACAAGAGATCCTGGAAGATCAGACACATTACCTTTTCTTTGCAAGGGACACAAAAGTACTCTTCTGACATGGCAGGAATAACTTACAGTTAGCCTCTTGTCAGTTATAACTTTTAAAACCGCTTGAAATCATTAACTGCTTTCAAACAAGATACACTAGAGCATACACCAAATGGCATTTGCATGACTGAGGCAATCAAAGTAGGCAACAAAAATCCAAATGTATTTATGATAAGAAAAGTTGTAGACAAGTTGTAATGTCTGATAGGCTAAAAGTAAAATGCATCGTGCAATGGGTGTTGTTCTTCAATTGACCGTTACTGCTGAGAGAGAGCAGCAAAGCTAACAAGTAGAGGCCACTGGTGGAAGATTGTTAATATCTGATGCAAAAAGTAACCCTCAAGATTCAAACAGTAGTGAGCTGCGGGCCACTCAGAAAAGTTCAGTGGGCCGTAGTTTGCTGACTCCTATTTTGTAAAAAAAAACAAGTATAACCACATAAACAACATCAGTATTAAATTAAACTGTGCCAAATAATGATGAACAAAGTCAGCACTACAAACAATGTCAGAAACTGGTTATCATTTGTTATGATAAGTAATTAGTGGCATACTGAGTATGAGCCAAAACTAGCAACTGGCCACCATAACTGTTTTGAGTGATATAGATTTAAATATTGCATAGATTAACAGATATTGTCAAATATCTCAATATAAAAAAGGTTTTGTTACATAAACATAAGGTTTAATCAATTGAAATTAGAGAATAGATGTTCTTTTTGCTTAAAAATATATATTTTTTAATTTAAAATCAGAGTTTGTTTGCATGTTGCACATGTTGCAAAAGTAATGAGAACATCCAAAAAGACTACAAGGTTGCCATACTAAATCCACAGATAAAATATCTCTATGCAGATTATTTAGCAATGTTTTCAAAAACTGTGCAATAGAAATCAAACATTCACTGATTTATGCATCATATAGTTTTGATTTGTGTTTCCTACTTAAAGAGTTTCATGATTGTCAATCACCATTTTCCTGGGATGATATATTTAAAATTTAATTAATAAAATTTAAGGTTACATTTTTTGCTCCTGTTTTTACTTAGCTGATACTGTACATCTTTGACCCAGGTTGGTAGCCATATTGGTTGTCCCATAATGCAGGTACTATAGTTTAGACATACTGTAGCTGTAGCTTGTGTCAGTCCCTTCTGGCAGTGAGATTTATTTGCCTTTCTGTGGAAGGGATGGCAGATTTAAGTGCAACACAGAGACTATTGTAAATCACTGCAATATTCTCTTCAAAAACAAATTCAGATGCGTTTGAAGCACAGAGAACAGTTGGAATGTTTTTTTTTTTTGTTAAAGCCTCACATGCAGAGCCATTGTTTAAGAGATTAGCTGAATCTACCTTTCAGTAGAAAATATATTTTAGACTCTAAGACGTTTGCATAGGATTTCCTTTCCTGCAAATTCTGCATCTCCTACATTAAATGTATTCTTATTTTAAGTTTTCTTACTGCTCTTCCCAATGCAGTTTTTTTCATTAACACTAGAATACAATTACAAATTACTGTTGCTTTTTTTTCTGCAACAATTAACAGATTTTAATCAACTTGACTCACAGCTTGATCTTTAATGTGGTGGCAATGTGACTAGACTTGAGTATTCAAACTTACCTCTGAGGTATTAATGTCACTTAAGCAGCAAACATCATCTAAGACTACAAACTGGAGGCAAGTCTTTATACAAAGGGCTGTCAAAATCAATGTCCAGAAACTAAAACAACTAGATGTGCGAAATGCTCTTTGGTTTCTAACCTCTATATATTATTTTGTAAAGAAGCAAAGTAGTGCAGTTGTCAGGCTATCTGTTTGTTATTCACAATGCAAGCTCATTGCAATGAGAGTGCAGGGACATCAGTGGGAAAACAGATACAACTCTCCTTGATGACACTGCAGCTTACAGTTATAGAGAGGTGTTGCTGTTACATGGCTAGCCACCTCTAACCACCCAGTTTTAATGGTGTCGGGCAAGTGTACACAGTGGCTCCCAGTCACGCTTTACTTAAACAGGTTATGATTTTCTAAGTCTAACAATCAGTCATAACATTGTCAGAGTGATGATTGATGATACTTAATTTTTCAGTGTGATGATATCACAAAATTCCATCTCACCAAGCCATGATCTCACCACTCTCAGCATAATTCTACTTAAATTGCAGCATTTTAACTATTTAAACACAGTTGTCAGTTTTCCTCTCCATTCACTGTAGACATTTTCATACTATGTGCTGTATGTTAGATCTAAAGTTCCCATTTTATTCAACTGGTGAAGCACTTTCTAACTCTCCACTTCATCTGTTGTGTAGTGAGACTGCTGATGCATTATTGCTGTCAAATGTCACCTTGGTGGATGCTGCATTTCAGTGTAGATGAAGTGCTTTAGGATCCTATGGAATGAAAAACACTATAGAAATGCAAGTAATTATTAATTAAGTGTTGTTGGCTCTCCTAACCTCTGTCAAAAGCGTCTTACGTCCTGTACCAAAACATTAATTCTCAGTATGGAAGACAGATGTAGGCATTTGTGAGTCAAATGTCACCTCTGAGATGGTGTCCCAACAGCATCGATATTGATTTTATACTCTCTGTCTGTGTGTGTTTTGTATGAATAGAGAAAGGGGTGTGGTGTCACGATTCTACTGCAAATGTCCCCTCCTCTGAGACCACTCAACCCTTACTGATCACAGAACACAAGCAATCAATGGCATATTGAGTTAGCAAATGTCACCTTCCTTCTCCTCCTGGTAATAACCAGCTGTTGTCTATAATGATGGGGGAGGCATAGACTAGGGGGTGTAACCTTGCAGAGTAGTCCTTTAGGAGCTCAGTTTCAAATCTCTATTCTTTAAGATATCATTCAATGGATGTGAGCACTCTTCCACACTTTTCACTGCAAAACTTCTGAATTCCGTTTGTTTCATGCCCATCTTAAAACATATCATCAAGTGATATATGATGGACAGATATCATCTATGGTGATTTAGATAAACTTTTGATGATACTGTAAGTACAGGCCTCCATGTTCATCAGTGCTTATCAATTTTTCTGATCATTAAGTGATTTTATAAGAACACCAAGCCTAATTTTTAATATTCCCTGCCTCTGCATATCCTGGCAATCCATTCCATAAAAGTTTTAATATTCGTGAAAAACTTGCTTCTGAGAAGTTTCCTTCTATGTGTTGTGTCATTGCCCTAAAACTTTGAAGAACATATTCAATTCACCACTAGCACATATTTTATTGAAATAGAAAATATTAAGTTCTTTTGATCTCTCCTTATAATATCTAGTTGTTGTGTTTCTGGACTTTCTGCAAGGCTTCCATAGCAAAATTCTTTGATTAAGAGGCCTCTTTTGGAAAATAACACAAAATCCATGGTGGATGAGGGAAATACTCTTTATTATTTACAAATGTAAAGAATGTCAAAACAACAGAAGAACAATGTATACATTATACATGATGTATGTCATGCCCATGGAGAGCTGTAGATTGAGCTACTGTAATATTGGCATGCCACCTGGCTATACTTCTGCTTACCCATAAATGAGTGCCAGTTGCTACAAATACACAATAGGAGACATGTACTGTAACATCAGTGGGCAATATATGACCATGCCTGTCCTAGGTCGTTCAGGATACTTTAAGTTTGCACTGAGAATGCTCTGGGCTCTGGCATAGTGTTGTGATCTTTGAGTCTACTCAGAGCCTACTGTATTCCTAGTTTTCAAGTTCTTTGGTTACTTGGTTGAGTTTCTTGAATCATGCTGTGCCTTTGATGTTTAACACTCACTTCGTTCTGACCATGTCTCCAGGATTTGCCCGGGGTGGTTTTATGTTCTCATGTTACGAACCTTACTTGCTTGTCTCAACTATGTATTTGCTTTGTTCTGTCTTGGTTTGGTTCTTTGTTTAACAAAGTTAAACATGTCAAGTTCATCAAGTTTAACTTCTGACCATGACTCTGGGCTGTTTTTGCCTGCACCACAGTTGCCTACAGTATACAGTATGCTCATCACCACTCTGCCTGTTTCTCTTGCCTGCTACTATCAAATCCTGCTGCCTCTAGCTTTTCTGTTTTGGCTCTCTCATCCTACACTTGAGTTTTGCTTTACGATTCACAGCCTCTGCTTTATTCCACCTTAAGCAGCAGGTATGACTAGACTGTACAGTATATCAGGGTTTTCTTAACCTTTTTTAGAGTGCGACCCTCTTTTGATGTTAAAAATATTTTGTAACCCCTCCTGCCTCCCTCCACACACACAGATTTAAAAATCGTCACGTTGTATAAATTATAAGCCTACTCACTTAATAATAATTATAGTTTTTTTATTTATATAGCACCTTTCATGTAATGTTTTGCAACTCAAAGTGCTTGTTAAAAAACATTAATTTAAAAAAACTTTAAGCAACTTAAAATAAGCAACAATAACCAATTAAAAGAACTAACCACAAACAATACAAATAGCACTGAAATTATATAAGAAAAATCAAGTAAAAGCAAAAGTAAAAAAAAATAGGTTTTGAGCTGCCATTTAAAAATATCCACAGAGCAGGTCTCTAATATTTTTAGGCATACTATACCACAGTTTGGGTGAGTAGTAGCAAAAGGCCGCCTCTGCAGTCCTCCTATGCTTAATTTTTGGAATAATCTTTAAAAGTTGTGCGCTTGTTGTACTGGCCTTGATGGAACTTACAGTATAAACACCTTCATCCATTACTTGTTTGAGTTGGGGTGGCATTTTTTAGCGGCGTGTGCTTGTCTATGAATTCTACAATGCGTCCAGAAAGCGAGCGGAGCAACGGCCTGTACTTACGTGACTAGCCCATTGTATCCGCCAGTCATAACTTGTGCACTATCTGAGATGCACACACTTGTTCCAGTCAATTTCATGCTCACATACATATGTTTCCAGCAAAAGAAAAGTTTATCTCCAGTGGCACGCTCAGGAAGAGGATGACAGAACAAAAAATCCTCATTAATTTCCCTCTTCAACAAATCTGGCATAAACAAGCATCTCCAAAGACATCAATGGTCTTGTCAAGTTGTAAAGAAAAATACACACTAGATCATCTGCTCTTCCATGTCTCTTGCCATACGCCCAGTGCGGCTAGACACGGTTTCATTTGACATTGGTATCAATGCTAGTCGCTCTGCACCACTCTTCCCACACATGATTGAAACCTTTTCCTTAGTGCACAGTAAGAAAAAAGTCTCACCTAACATGTGTGGCTTCCCAGTTTTGGCAATCCAGTTAGCCATTTGGGTTCTCAGTGGTGGCTTTTGGAGGGTAGATTGTTGGCCTCTTAGCTCCTGTTAAAAGCTCCTGTTGGCCTCTTAGCTTCCGTTAAAAAAACTCAACAGGTTTAGACTGCAAGGTCAAGTGTCTGGTCTGCAAGTGGCATAGAAGTTTGTAGGGCATGAGGCCTACCTTAGCCAACACTTCGCCACAAACCACACATAGCGGTCGTGCATCTTCTCCATCACTTGTCTGTGTAAATCAGTACTTTAAGTACTCTTCTTCGTATTTTCTAATTTTCTTTGTTTTTTTTTCTGTTCGGGACCAGTTGTATATGATTAAAAATGTAGAATTTGAATCAAGTGATGTTAAGTTAGAGTTCTGTAATGCACTTGTAAGGCCTCATTTAGAATATTGTGTACAACTGTGGACACCATGTTATTAAAATGCTGTTGCTGCTTTGGATTCATGGAAATGTCTTGCACTGATAAGCTGAAGGAACTGAACATATTTTGTCTTGAACAAACATTATGAAGGGACTTGATACAGATATTCAAAGTTCTCAAAGGCACCAGCATATTAACCCTGAAGACTAGTAGAAACAGCATGAAAGCCCATTTAAACTGAGAACTGGAGGCACTTTCTTACCCAAAGGGTTGTTTGACATTGGAACAAGCTGCCCAACCATGTTATTGAAGCTGATACCTTGGCTTCTCTAAAAAAAAAAATGGGTTAGATGGCCTGTTTGACTTCTTGTTTTTGTAACCTTTTTGTGTTTTTACAGTATGTTCAGATAAGAGACCTGAATACTTTCAATACTTTTACTTTGTTTTTTTAGAAATGTTTTGCAAAGCATTGCAAATGGGGGTCTTGTATGATCAGTGAACTATCACTAATTGATCTGATGTAGCTGTATCGTTACTAACTGTGCAGTAAAAGCAATAGAAAAAGTAAGAAAATATTTTTAGATTGGCAATGGCGTATCTCAGCAGAAGGCTGACACAAAGCCTTATAATCTAATTAAAATAGCAGATAATTAAATTTACTGCCCCCATTATTACAGGCTATGCAGCACAGAGATGTACCTTAAATATTATTAATCAGGCAAGACCTTGGATTTCACTGAAAATCAACATTTGCATATGATAGTATTACCTTAGGCTTGGCCACATCAATAGGGAGATCACTTACAATTATTACAACCTTTAAATTACAAAGTACAGAACTATGACATTCTTTTTATTACAGCCCCATGTGGAGATCTATCAAAATCATTCCGAATTCAGACATCTCACAGAAATGAATTTCCTTGCATGTATAACACTACAAAATTATACTGTATAACATGTTTTTCATAACATTTAAAACATTCTAAATATTTTTTTCCATAACAGTTGTTTCATAGTTGACTCACATTTCTCAGAGGAGCAAGTCAATTTCAGGGGGTTCTCAGGAAAATATTCAAAAAGGCCAGTTTCTTAGCATTGTTGTAACTTACAGTATTTGATTGGAGCACATGTGCTTATTTAATGGCTGGAGAACATTTATATGAAAGTAAAAGAAAATTACTGTATTAGCAAGCAGTACTTTTATTAAATCCCCTTAAACTATATTTAATTTATTGCAGGTTTGTATGCACCATGCTTGCTTATTTAATAAAACAATACAGGTCATTTATTGTAAATTTGAATTATACAACGTTGTCCCTAAATTTAGCTTTTTTAAATGAAGTCAATTCAATGGACTTGGATTTACTTGTATTGATGTAATGGATCAACAGTGAAACATGAACCAGAAGACAAAACTACAAACTAAGGGGAAAGTACAGTATTTAGGACCGAAAGCAGAAAGTACTTCTTTGAACAAAGGGCTTTGGGAGTCTGGGATATGTTTTTGCCATGTGTTTTTGAAGTTGATACCCTCGGGTATTGGTATCAACCTTCAAGAAAGAGCTGGAGGAGAACCTCAGCTAGCCAACACCCTCTTATTTGCAACTTTTCTCATGGTATTAAACATCAAACACTGAGACCATTTTACTGTATATTCCCCACTCATTTGTAATCTGAAGTGTGTACAAGCAACGTCATCTCTATTTCCTTCTCACATTCATTACCCAAAACTCATAATTTGAGATTATACAAGGCTGCTATTTGCTACTTTAAGAAAATGTTGGAAAGGAAAGGGAAGGGACTCTGCTTTTGTATCAAGCCAAAAAGAATATAACCTGTGTCTGAGTGATAGCTACAGTAAGTCTTTTGTCCACCTTTCTCCTAGTTTTGCATTAGAGTATGGCCAAATATAATGTGGTGTGTGTTTTCATTTAGCCCTCCTGCAATGGGTATTTTTTGGAAAATGTGGCTTTCCTCAATCACAAAAAGGGCAGCAGTCTACCAGGCACTTCAGACCTTTCAGTACTTCAGATTATTTGTGTGAGAGGTTGGTTTTTCCCAAGTGAAAAAATATATATAAAGGGCATTGTATTGCCCTTATTAACAATCCCTTTATTATTTTAAATTAAGGTTTCTCAAGCCAAGGTAATGGAAATGACAAACAAACAAATATTACTGTTCTGTTGAAAATCTCAGTAAACAATTTTGTATTCATTTACTGTAAGTGTATGCTTCCTTTTACACAGGTGATGGATATCACATATAGCCACAATACCATTCACTAGTGAACATCAGTTCTTTGACTGTAAGGAGCATTTTTACTACAGTAAAAGTAGCATTAATTTAAAAATAGCTCAATTAAAACAGTAATCAAAACCATTGTATTTAAATGGTAGCATGCATAAAGTTGCCAAGTATATTGTATATCACATTTTCCTACTCTTATTGAATCAGAGTACTGATACATTATCTACTATAATTTTATTAATAGATCCTTGCAGAAAATAATTCACATTCTAAGACATTTACTTTCTATTCTATACTGTGTTAATAGGAAAAACATGTATTTCTTTTAATTGAAAGCCCAACACATTAAACCTTAGTAATTATTTCAAAAATGAAATTCTGCAAATTATTTTATCAAGATTTTCTCATTTTATTTTGAAACTCACATATACAGTATAATTTTATACTTATGATTCTTACAGTATGTCAGATCTGTTGTATGTTTTCTGCATTACAAAATGTAAACTGTAAAACTTACAATCTTTTGTCCCTTTTCTCAAGTCTTAAACCAAACATCATTAAATAGATTACTGTTTTACTGGTGCAGACATCTCTCCCACAGAGAGCTGCTAGTTTTATGCAGTTAAAAGCACTAGAGGATTTTTTATTCAACCAGAACATTTGAAACTACAAAACCATATGAAAGTTCCATGTTCAGTCTGTCCTGTTTAGAATAAAATGACACAAATATCACTAAGTTTTATTCCATATTAGTTAAGGGAATAAACTGTATTTATATAATTTCTTTGTGCAATCGATTTGTATTAGTTCCTATTATATGACATTATTTTTCCAAAAGCCATTAGACGATCAGTTTACTGGATCAGTCAAAGGAAACCAATTTCAGTTTAGATTATTTAAATTAAAAAATAAATTTTATATAAAATTTCAAACGATAAATATACCCAGCAGAATAGATATATTAGTATCAGCTGACCTGGTATAAGTCATTTGGACCTCAGTTAGGTATCCTATATATAGATTCCATGGGGTGAATGAATTAATTAGCTAATTGGTTAGGGGTCAAAGTCACATTCTCACTTGGGTGTCATTGAGCCTAATAGTGTTGTACTGTATAAAGGGCTTTAAAGCTGTTGGTGTTGATTTACTAGAGTACAAACTGTATTTTGCATTTGTGCAAGCAATAAATCCTTATTTAGGCTGTAATTTGTGGTCTCGCGGGCTTCATATTCATGACCTCACAAGAGTCTGCAAAGGTTTAGCACCCCCATAGAACCATTTATGTACGCTTCTCGTAAGTCTGTATCAGACCAGACTTTGTTGAGGGGATATAACCCAAATTCCTTGCAGAATTGTGACATTTCAAGTTCTAACCTATCAGAGCAAAGCCAAGTAGCCATGAAACATAAAATCTTCAAGTATTACCGTCAAACTACAAAAAGAGGATGGAAAATTCTAAAATAATTCTCTGCCAGTGTGCACATAGACACTGGAAAAGTCACTGGAAAAGAAGGAGCGTGAAAGCAGGAAACCTTTTGACTGTGAGCCATAACAAAACAAGTGATGTCATGTGACACCTGCACTACGTTACAGAAGTGCAGTCCTGGAAGAAGGGCTTAGGGCTTAGTGTGAGATATGGCATTACTCATACAGCATTTTTCTTTTAATTGTGGTCTGGCTGTGTGGTCAGGCCTCATGATCCACCTGAGAAGAGGTAAGCCCAATAAGAAACTAGAACAGGGAGCTGGAATTCTAAAACATTAGGTGAGATCATGGCAGTCTAAAGCAAATATGTACTTTTTAATACTAACATTTTATTTGATGTAATTTCATTACTTCAGATGATATTTTCTAAATCAGTTAACTATCAGCATTACTCTATTAGAAATTGTGTAAGATATTGCATGGTTAGAAAGAAAAAATGTGTATCGTTTTTTATTTTTCTAAAGAAAATAATCTAACTTTTGCATCAACCCTATAGTACAGTGAGTTTACTGAGTGAGAAAACAGAAATACAGATTTGCATTAAACTGAACGAACAACACCCAGGCTATCGGTCAGAATCCCTTTAGTCAGTGACAAGTTAAGAATCTGTTAATGGTTCAATTCTGGATAGGAGTGATGGATGAAGCAATGAATGCTGGGAAAAGGTGTAAAGCTGTACAGTATTTAGACTTCGGTTCTTGCTCTCAAATTTTAATCATGCCATCTATATGGTTTGTTTTTTTTAAGCGTGTATTGGGATAGTATATACTGTATACAAACTGGATACTCAAAAGTTTGAGACCCAAGCAGTTTCATGTAAAGTTACTTTATCTTTAGTAAAAACACATACAGTAAATCTACTGGTGTTTTTTTTTTACTGGTTCTTCTGTGTAAGGTTTATGAAGCTACAAAGATGATAGAAGAATAAAAATAGCACAATGTATCTCTTGTCACAGGCCTGACCTTCACATTAAATTTAGAACCACAGAAGAGCAAATTAAAAAATCGATTAAAAATTCTGTCTTTGTAATACTTTTGTTTGGATTTATTTAGATAAACTTCACGGTTAAATAAAATGTATTTTATTACTTAGTGAAAGGTCAGTTACCATGCCAAGTAACTTTAGAATAATTAATGTGCTTGTAGTCAGAAGTGTATCTTATAAATATTTTTACTTGCATGCAATTGTCCTTAAACTGTTTGGGTGTTTTCCATGAAATTGAAGTTTTGGGGGGCAAAACAAGTTTTTAAAAACACATTTTTAATAATCCAATTATACAGTACATTGTAAGATCACCTTTTGTAAAAGACTCAAAGTGATGTACCAAAACAAGCGAAGTTAATTAAACACCTACAGTAAATGGTCAAACAATATAAGAACAAAACAAATTTTGTACAGGTACTATTAGCTTGGGTGAAGAGGTCTTTAAGTAACTTTTACAAATGTCTGCACTTGCAGAGTTATTAATTGATTTGAGAAATGAATTCCATAGTCATGAAGCTGCAAAACAAAATGCTCTACTGCCCATTGTGTGAAGCCAGGTGGTAGACACAAGAAGAATATCAGAATCAGCAGTTTTTAAATGAAGCATTGGAGGAAGGATGTACAGATGATAGACAGAGTAAGTACCTTAGGTATAGCTATTTAATTTTATTTTATAACCAAAAGTAGATTTGCCAGTTGTTCATCAATCCTAATCACTCATATACTGTATATACTAATATATATATATAGTATATGTACTCACATGCATGCAAGTGTAGTGGTTTGATGGGTTTACTGAGACAATTATTAATTGTAGCAGTAATCACGAGGTTGTTCGTTGGGGCTTTTAGAAAATCAATCGTCAGAACAACTAACAACGCACACACACGGGTTCAATACACGGGATACATTTATTAATATAACTGTGCACCAAACATATACTAGTCTGCCTGGATACGAGCGGCAGACCTTACGGTGAGGGTTATCAATATACAAGGTATATAATCTCGAAGAGATGCAAACACAAAGAGATACACAACAGAGAATATATGTCAATATATATCGTTCGGTTACCAAATCGCTAATCAGTGTTATTACCCACTGTTACTCTAAACTCGGAAGTAAATACATTACTCATGAATTAAATTGATAACAACTTGTGTTGAGGTACAATTGAATTCTCGAGATGCAATGTAGAACATGGGGTTTACTTATCCACTGTGTTTGGATTTGGAATTTCCCGGCACGAACACCAAACCAGCTGACAGGCTCTGTTGCAGCCTCTGTTCCAGCGGTTGTCCAATGGGCGTTGTGTCGGCGTCCTCTGGCTACCGGCCAACCAGTCGAGGTGCAGCTCGGAGTAGGACGGGCGGAGGAATCTAACTGCGGCGCGCAGGGCAGTCGTTGCTCCGAGGGGATCTACCAGCAGTCCGGCTGGCTAGTAGAAAGTCTCTATGCACAGAGTGTGACCGCGAGTCCTCACAAGTCACTCTTTTGCCTGGGAAGAAACTGGTTCGTTCCCGGTCCAGCGCTGCTTCTGAATAAGCTATTCAGGTTGTCGACGAGGGTCCAACTGTAGGCTGCCGTTGATCAAGCGGAGCATTCACATTGGTAGAATTCTGAGTACGTACGGGATCCTCGGCCTCGCGCTTAGAACAAAGTCCAAGTTCTTTTGCAGACAACAGCAGTTGTCACGTGATTGTCTCTAAGGATGCGCGAAAATGGCCAAGGAGAGCCCAGAACTGAGCTTGCGCTCCCTTTTTGATCAAGACCCAGATGTGTGCTGATTGGTTGAGAGTTTGGCGGGCATTGGAGACCCACGTGGTATTACCACGCCCTGCCAGTCCCTGATTGGTTGGTCAAGGTGAGATATAAGTCACTTACTCTTGACACTTAGGAATGCAGTCCAGATGTCCATTCGGCACTCCCTAGACTGATAGGCGCCAATGGATGACCATTGATCATGATAGCCAGGCTTAGCTTATTGCATCCCCGTCTGGGAGTTTGTTTCTTATCACAAGAAAACATCTTAAATCAGCTTGCATGAATTCTTTCTCTGTGGCTGCACCACAGAGATGGAGGGTGAGATGGGGCCTCTTTTAGGAGCATACCAACGCTTAATTCTGTCTTATTAACAAGCATTGCCGCTACACAAGCGTTTATAATTGTTCATGCAAATCCTCAAACATTAGATTGTACCAAAGGCCAAACAACTTTGTGGCCATAGAGGTGTATGTACAGTGAAACTCTCTTCACAGTACCCTACCAACATTTGGTGGCCTATTGTAATTGATAAGTCCTGGCCACAAAAGTGAGTAACACAGCTTGAATACTGACTATCAGACACATCTGGGGATTGCAAATGTTTTACAAATATTTAACAAATAATCTATTTTTGAAACAAATTTGAGCATGTATTGCTTCATTTTCTAATTCTGTACTTGGTGATCAATATGCAGTATACCGAATTTTAACTCCTTCCAAAGTCTGAAAAACTGACCAAATGGTACTGTATACAGTATGACTAATTTTCACATTTTCACATCAAAATAAACACATGATGTATCTTCATCTTAGAGTGAAACTTTGTAAACATTTGTTTTCCAACAATGAAGCAAGAACATTCTGTACCCCTTGGCAGTAAACAGTAGACTATGTAATACACATGAACTGTGGCATATAAAAAAATGACAGATTCAGCTCTCAGAATGCTGGCAAGCAGCTGTGTGAGGCAGGATGCATGCATGTAGTCAGGCTGAAGAAAAACAGATAACTTGGCCATTTTACTGTATAGGGTTAATTATTATCTGTCCGGATACTTGTTGTAAAATAGAACAGCTGCACTACGATTGATCATTCTCCAGAGATTATTAATGGAACCCTCTGACTGGGGTACAAATGGGATTGAGGGAGGTTTGCTTTCCATGATCTATGGTAAGGTTGATGTCCAATTAAAGGAGAGGTTTTCTGATTTTATCAATCTCTTTACCACCCAGAATGTTCTTATTAGTATTATTAGTCAATATGAAGTGAAAAGGCATATAAAGCAATGTCCTTCTCTTCAAATTATGTGATGTATTTTGTCTTTTGATTTGGGTTACTAGTGTTAAGATTCTCATTTAAAAATGATGTATTTCAGAGGCTTGAATTCAAATGTAGATTGCTTTACAAAATTCTTCAGTAAATTCTAATGAGTTTAGACACAATATAATTCCCTTTTTCCTTTTATAGTGCTCAGAGAATTCTATTTTTTCAAAAACAGCCATTTGTTGGCAGCATACAAAAAATAATTTGGTTAAATTCAGTGTTGATGTTCTTATAAGCAGAAGTATTTTTCTATTAGATTTCTGCTGTATTATTTTTTTCAACCATGGCAAAACATTTACTAAGGTAAAAGACTTTTCATTGTCTATCTCTTAAAGCAGCACTCTTCAATGTCAATCCCAGAGTGACTGAAATGGGTTTTAAAGGACTTTATGAGACTGTATTTTCTGTACATTATTTGTAACATTTAATATACAGTAGGTCCCCTTAACCTGCAGTTGTTCCAATTCATCACTTTATATCATTTTAAGCTGTCACCTTCTACTGTCTTTTGTATTTATCTTTCATCTAATTTTTAATCTTTAATCTGTTGTTCATCTTTCTTATGTTCTTATATTCATTTAAAATGATAATTAGCAGTATCAGCTTAACTATCAACATGCCAGTTGAACTGGTATACTTTTATTTAGCAGATTGGAATGCATTTGTTAGGGAGGTCTAATTTAAAATTAAGATTTTGTGTAATTGTAAAAACCACAATATTTGGACATGATATTTTATTCAAGAACGATACTGTAGTTATGATATGATGGTGCTAGAAAGAACTTATTATATTATATATATATATTATATTATTACAATTATATAAAATTCATAATTGTTTGAGAATACTTTGTGTACATTTTCTGTTTACCAATACATGGAAAGCCTAAGATCTTGGCCTATCCTGTACTTTTATGTAATTAAATACATTATTATACAGCAAGATGACAAGCATTCCATTGGAATGAACATAAGTTTCAGCTATAGAATAATGTGACACAAAAGTTAATATAATATAACTTTGCAAAAAGCATTCCTATAAAGACTAGGAAGCAGTGATGTCTTGTATCAAATTATGAAATGTAAGAAAATCCTCATAGCTGTTCATTCCAAATGAAAATTAAGATCACTTTATTGTATGTATACAATTTCTTGTATGAGGAATTTGTCTTTTCACATACCCAAACTTGCTCTCCATGAGACATACAGACAGAGAGAGAAGCTTGGGGTCAGAGCCCAGGGTCAGCCATTTATACAGCACCCCTGGAGCTCTTGGGTTTCAGGGCCTTGCACAAGGGCCAATGGTGTTGGATTCCTCTGCTGGCTGCAGGATACAAACTGGCATTTTCCAGCCACAGGCGCAGATCCTTAGCCTCAGAGCCACCGCAGCGCCTCCCAGCTATTGTAAAAATATTCACACTGTTGAAGAACATAATTGTATTTGATTATCCAAAGACTACATGGGTTTTAACATACTTAATTTAAATAGCCATTTAATGCAAGTGTATTCCATAAAATATTTAATTACATTTTTGAGTTAATACAGTCTAGAGTTATTTGTGACTAGTAAGTGGGGAACAAATCCTCTGCACTGCACAACAAGGAAATGAAATGAAAGTTTTGATGTCCCTAGATTGTGCAGGAAAAATATCTAATTTTAAAGGAAAACATACATATAGTTTAAAATTTGTTAATGTTAGCATTGAGATATATTGTCTGGTCGGCAGTGAAGAAACAACCTTTTGAGGTGGGCAACATGTTATTTAGTTGGGCCCAGCACATTGACGTATTTTCCAAACTTGCACACAATAAATAAGAATATATGGCAGTAGACAATTAAACTCTCTTGACTGATTTGTGACTTAAAGAATTTTCATTCTTCTGCTTGGTCTCATGTAATATTGGACTTAGAAATTAATGTAAACTCTTTGTGAAGTTTGTGCCTGCGACAGTATTAGCCAGCAGCCATATCACCCTGCAACTCACAACTGGCAACCCACTGAAGCTAAGCAGGTGTGAGCCTGGTCAGTACCTGGATGGGAGACCTCCTGGGAAAAACTAAGGTTGCTGCTGGAAGAGGTGTTAGTGGGGCCAGCAGGGGGCGCTCACCCTGTGGTCCATGTGGGTCCTAATGCCCAAGTATAGTGATGGGGACACTATACTGTAAACAGGCGCCGTCCTTCGGATGAGACGTAAAACCGAGGTCCTGACTCTCTGTGGTCATTAAAAATCCCAGGGCTCTTCTTGAAAAGAGTAGGGGTGTACCCCGGTGTCCTGGCCAAATTTCCAATTGGCCCTTACTAATCATGGCGCTATATAAGTGTAAGCAATTATTATTATTACATGCAGCATCTCCTGTGACTACTCTGATGGTTGTACAGTATAAATGGGTAAAACAGTAGACAGACATTGAAAAAGAACTTCAGATAAAACCAATATGTCAGTTTTTATAATAAAATAAGTCTGCACTCTGTCTGTAATACTGAGAGTTTCTCAGTATTATCTCAGAGTTTCTCAATCCTTTCCCCACAGTGATCTCTACAGCAAACACTGAAAAATACAAGAGTTTCCTTGAATCACTTGACTTGATTTCCACTATCTAGCAAAAAAATTACATGAACTAATGTAATCTGCACAGCTTCTATTCCAGCCCCTTCAGCTACTCTGCCCATTGCAGGCTCTTCTGCTACACTGTTGTCCATTATTTCTAAAATGAAAACATCTACTGTACATGCTCTCTTGGATCCTATTCCTCAGTATGCCTCTTTTCAAAGTTTTCTTCTGATTCGGTTTATCACAGACTTGATTAATACATTCTTCAAGCCATTTCTGCTCATAACACCTACTGTTACTCCCCTCTTGAAGAAATCTAACCTTGACCCCAACCTTCTCTCTAGTTACAGGCCTACAGTACAGTATCTCCAAACACCCTTTCATCTCAAAGGTTCTCAAGAAGGAGATAGCTTTTCAGCTACAGTTTCACACGAGTTCCCACAACAAATTCCAGTCAGGTTTCCCGCACTTACACAGCACAGAGTTTACCCTTGTGGAAGTTTCCAACGATCTAAGACTCGGTGCTGACTCTGGCTCTCTTTCCATTCTTGTCCCACTTGATCTCCTAGTATCCTTTGACACTGTGGTCCACAATATTCTTGTGTAGAAACTATAGGACTATTTTAAACTTCAAGGCAAAGATCTGAAATGTTTTTTCTCCGATCTTTCAAACCTGTCGCCACGGGTCGGTATTGGGGCCCAACTTGTTCCTCATTTACAGTACAGATGCAGCCATTCAAAATGCGCGGGCGATACCGCATTATTTTGTGGTACGCTGTACGCAGTCTACCGCAAGCTACCGGTAAATACCGCGAGTTACCGTAAATTCTCCTATAATACAACAAGCAAAATAATAGTATCCGGAATTTCCGCAAGGTGGAGCTAATAACGCTCAACCTCTCATGTTTGAGCTGTGGCCATCAAAGTCTTTAACGAAGATATTACTAATAGTATTAATAATGAATGACCTTGGACAAGCTGTAAGTGTAAACTCAAAGTATTGCCCTGGTCAACATTCTTTTTTTCATTGACCGTCTTTGTAAAAGTAACACCACAGCATTTCGCAATCACGCATTTGTTTCCAATCCTGCAAAGTACAGTAATTTTTGAGAATCGATTCACCATGCCTGTCACATGCTCATAAAAGAGATTGATTTAGGAACATAAACATATTACCGTATGAAAACTGTACTGTATACAGTATGTCTTAATGTCTTAACTGTGCCCGTTTAGGTATTGAATATTCATATCTAATTTTACCACTGAAGGGAAATCTTAGTAGCTGAGCATAAAAAGAATAGGAGCATACTGCAACGCGTGTGAAGGCCATAAACGATATTAATTTTGGAAATAAACATACAGTATATGGCTGGTCTCGGTACTTTAAAGAAAACACACACGAAACATGGTTTCATTATGACCAGAATCGGTCTTGAGATATTTTTAACTTGATTTACAGTATTTGAGAGGTATGTCTTAACACCGATACTACAGTGCGTAAATACCGCTCACGTATATGTTTCTAGGTTTATATTATGCATTTCATACGGTCAAATTACTTTTGAGCAACTAATAAGAAGCGCGAAACGGTATGCCCAGGGCGTTTTAGTTTCGTTTTGTGCTGGGACTCTGCTTTTAACAATGTCGCCGTGGATTGATTAGAGATATCAAGTACATACAAGTCATTTTTTAAATGTTGTAGTTCGTCTTGTAAAAATGTTACGAGTAAATCATCTATCAACAATTACACAGGTTCTGTTTCCATATTGTGGATTTTGGTTACATAATATTATTTTCTAGATTTCACGTTGTGATTATATGATTTGGGCAAACAGAGCCGCAAAGAAGTACATTATGGGTTGTTGTTTTTTTTTTTTTGCAGTTTTATCTAGAACAAGCGATGCTTAAACCTTTGTCTGATTCTTGTGAAACTATCCACACGACAGTTACAGTACCTAGGAGTTGACTTCAGTGATGTCACTGATGGGATGTTTCTAAAAATCCATCCTCTGTAAAACGTCTTCTCTAGTTGTCCTGCATATGTATTCGCTAATGAAGCTGTGTGTTCTGAGCCTGGATCTCTACATTTCTGTATGAACCAGCTTAAAGGGCTAAAGACAGCTTGTGTTTAAATTGAGTGTAAGGTAATTTATGCTTCTAAAGTCATGGTCAGCATTTATTATTGTACTGTGCTGTAAACTTGTTCTGTGCCTAGTCACATTATTTTATAGCGTTTTTATTGCGTTATCAAATCTGGTGGCGCTGTGTGTTAGTTTCCTGACTCCCATGTCACATGGTCTGTGATTGAATCCCATGGAACTATGACTTTATTTTTTAACAAACATTTCTTTGAAAAAATGAAACGTTTCCCTTGGTCAGAGATTAAATAAAACCTCACTCGCACCAAACAAATTTATATTTCTAAATATCACAACATGATCGAATTTAAGTCTTTTTAATAACAATGAATAGTCACCTATGCGTTACAAAATAAACATTTATATTGATTTGAATCGCGTTTTGATTTAAATCATAAACGCGTGTTTAAATATATGTGTTTAAAAGCGATATACTGTATAAAAGCGCTGATTCTTATGGAGTGTGTTCCGCCGGGGATTCAAAAAATTTTCTTTTTTAATCGCGTATCTAAGGAAAATTGCAGTATAACTTTGTTCATGCACAAACAGTGGCATGTTACATTATAATTTGGGTGTCTCCTCTTGCCAGAAAGCTCTAAATTGCAACGTAAATTGCAAAAATGCACTTGGAATCTGTCCAAGCCCTCCTACGAAAATTATTTAAACTGCGACACTGATCATTCATCTCTAAATAAACTTTATTTTATATAGCGTTTTAAGCGAATAGGTAATTAGATTGCTCATAAACCTAATCGCTTTTTCTACATAAACACAGCGTGATTGCTCTCTGAAAATGCTTTTCCTTTATATTTAGGCTCAGATTTCAACTATAGATCGTATTATTATAAACTTTCTTGGAAAAATGTATTTTATGTAAACCATGTTTGCTATTAATTCATTTAGGGCTAAAATACGTTCATTGTCTTCCAATCGAGTCGAGTTGACATTGGAAGCTTGCCACTCCCGGACTGTTAAACCAATGCATTAGCATGTTAAAGCGATTCTATTGAGGAGCCCAGCTACCACTTAACACTGTACTTCCTACTTTGAAAATACCTGTGAAACCGGTTTAATTCGTCACAGCCAGCACTCCGGCAGAGAGGGGGTAGAAGCAGGTGAGATTTCCAGCGAAAGACACCTCCCCCCCCCTCAAAAACCCAGTAAGCAGTAATGCTTTAAGTTGAAAATCGAGGTGGATTTTGAGGATGATAAAGAGGTTAAACTGGGATGGGAGGAGGGTTTGGTTTTGCATAAGGGGTGGGATTATGATAATTGGAGGAATTTGCGAGAGTATAATGGTTTGATATATTTGATTTTGTATTGTGGTCGTTATCTATGTTTTTGGTTGGTATTATGTTTATATGGTTGTTTTTGTTGGTTGGTTGTTATTATGGTTATTAATAATACGATCTATAGTTGAAATCTGAGCCTAAATAAAAAGAAAAAGCAAGTGATTAGGTTTATGAGCAATCTAATTACTTATCCGTTTAAAACGCTATATAAAATAAAGTTTATTATTAATTTGCTGGACAGAGCGGTGAACATTATTATGCATAAGACAAAGATAACGAAATCTGTGTACGCTGTAAGGTTTTTACTTCTTAAACTTTTAAAATACACGTTTCGAACAGAAAGAAATCCTCTTCCTGGTACAGTACTGTATGTATAGCAAACCAGCACGTCTTTTTTCTCCAATCAGAGGGGTGTCAGATGGTGTCAGCCAATCACCATTCTGAAGCCCTACCATAATCTCTGGTATGGGGAGACCCCAGAATTCTGTCCCATAGTTTAGACAGATGATAGATACTTTTATTGATCCCGTGAGGGAAATAAAGTAAATCATTTTCATTTTAGGAAATTATTAAACGCTCAGTTAAAAGCAAAGGAGATTGTCTGTTATAGTGGACATAAAAACAAGAGTTCACTGGCATTATATCCTAGAAGACACAGACCAGGAGAATGCCCGCAGCGTAAAAGAAAATGCCAGATGAACTGGGCGTTTGCCCAGCGTAGTTATAGTGGACATAAAAACAAGAGTTCGCTGGCATTATATAATTATACGAATTACACGAATATAATTATATCTTATTAATTTCTTGAGATACGCGATTCTTTTAATACAGTCTTTGCTGTGCTCTAGAGGATCCTTGTGATATTTCGAGCTCTTGGTGAATGATAAGTGTCGCAGTTTAAATCATTTTCGTAGTTAGAAATTATGGAACGCTCTGTTAAAAGCAAGGGAGTTTTTATGTCCGTTGCAGTTCTTTTGCAACATGAATATAATTATATCATTATTAATTTCTTGAGATACGCGATTCCATATTATATTCCCTTTTAATCAAATTCTAAAAGTATGCTTGTTGACTCCGGTATCACGTTAGTTAAAGACTTCGATGCTTAAAATGTTTAGGGAGAAATGGAATACTGGTGTGTATGTTTTCTTTAAAGTACCGAGACCAGCCATATACTGTATGTTTAAGTTCCAAAATTAATATCGTTTATGGACTTCACACGCGTTGCAGTATGCTCCTATTCTTTTTATGCTCAGGCACTAAGATTTCCCTTCAGAGGTAAAATTCCATATAAATATTAAATGCTACAATGGACACAGTAAAGACGTTTACTGAAAATCTTTCTATGACAGACCAACGGACCACGAGTGCCCCTGTCGGTCAACCAATCACGTACCGCGGTACCCTGCGTCATCTTGCGTCACGATGCGCGACGCCGTAGCCAATTACCTCCGGTACGTGTCTGTACCGGACACTTTGAATGGCTGCATCTGTATATGGTCCTTCTGGGTCTGATCATGCAACATTGAGGCATTAACGTTCACAGTTATGCAGATACAGTATGTACTGTACTGTATATTCACAGATATGAGTTATGCAGATATGATGATTTGCATCAAACTTAACGTATTCACCGCCTTGGAAAATTTAAACAGCTGTCTGGGGAGATCAAGATATGAATGAGCCACGATTGTCTCATGCTTAATAGTACCAAAACTGAGACCACGTTGATAAGAACACCTAAGTCCTCATATTTCCATTTGAAAATTATCTCCCAGCTAAGGTCTCACAAAGGATAGCATTGTAATGCACACTGTTCGTGGTCTTTAAGGCTCTAAAAAGGTAGAGGTCCACTCTGACCTTCTTTTTCAAAATTCACCCAGGTCTGATCAGGTCAATTGAATTTGCTGCAGGTCCCCAGAACCAAACTATGTCCTATGGGTGACCGTAGATAATAAGCAGTTTCAACTGAAAAATATAAAAGAGATCTTAAAACCCTTCTCTACCAACACGCCTATCTACTTCCGGTATTTTAAACTGATTTCCTGTCCTTTTCCTTCATAGTTACTGTTACGTTCCTTGGCTTTTTTTTTAGCTTTTTCGTTTATGTGAAGCACATTGAGATTCACTATATGAAATGTGCTATATACTTTAAATATATTATTTTCATTATTGTTAGGAGCATTTTAATTTATTACAATGAATTAGCAGCTGTTTTCTATTTACATTCTGCCATTTTGAAGCCACCATCTGTTATTGAACTTAGCTTGTCACCTACAGTACCTGGCAGTGCCCTGTGCCAACTAATATACTGTATAATACAGATATGAATAGAGCTGGTACTAATCTACAGCAAGCACATTTTTCTAGAATCACTGTAAGATCAGAGGGTGCCAGGAGTCACTGATACACGACAAGACAAAGAAAGCCTGGCTGCCTCAAGCCCTTTTGACCTTTCCTTTATCAGGGATGATCCCAAAAATCTGTCATTTCATTGACAAAATCACAATTTCATTGAAGTCCAGGAGTACAGGACGCTTTATTGAAGAATTTTTCAAGGTTTACAGCAAAAAAGGCCTGTCTCTATGATACACTTTTGTTTCTTGAGGTCTAGCCTTTTTGTGTCAAAAGATTTGTCTTTTTGTTTGAGTCACAGACTCCTGTCTCATATATATTTTCAGTCAACATCATTATATTACATCATTATATTTCCAGGTTCCACATTTCACATCCCTATGGTAGGATGGTCACTTTCTTTTGAGGCACAAATGTAGCTTGTTTGCAGAAACCCATTTCATCTCTCATAAGTGCTCAGGTCCACTTTGAGTCATTTCTTAGGACATCTGGTTTTCAATTAACAATATCAATTTACATAACTATTTATTCACTATAACAATTGCCTTCTAATTATTTATGGTATTGTATGTAGAATATATATTTTAAATGCACACTGTATATAAAATGGTGCTCAGTGAAATAGAAATGAAAAAAAAGTTTAAATGGTCTTGCAATGAGTTCAGCTTTTATTTGTAATACCGCTATACTCATAGGGATCTTGAAGTGGTCAGAGGTAGGGGACAGGATTCAGGTACTGGTTCAGGGACCAAGCCAAAATGCAATGTAAATCATATCTAGGACAGGTGTTAAGTCAAAAGTACGTGGAGGCTTGGAATGCAGTACCAGGGAAATTAGCAGATTAGTCAAGGGTCAAACCAGAGAAGTAAATTGCAGTACTGGGCTATCCAGAAGCATGACAATGTAAATCACATGGTTTTAGTGGGTTGGCTGTACTTCCAGTCAATCATGTATGAGGGAAATAGTGCATGTGACCAAACCTTACACCATATTGTAAGCATTTTCAAATGACAGACCTACTGTACACCACATGTCCTAGATGTTACTGACACACCAAGATAAGGTATAACAGGCCTAGTGATCTAAATGTAATCACCACACCAACAGTTAAGTGACTGTGTCCTCTGAAAATACAATCAAGTGATAATCAGCACAATGCTTAACAACCTAAATTCAAGATATCAGTAAGGCTGATCTGAGTGAATTAAATTCAGGACTGCTTTGTTTTATTAAAATAGACCAGATTATTAGGAATAAAAATAATACAAACAAAAGGCTTATGAAAAGAGATGAAGAAATGATTGGAAAAAATAGAATTAGAAAAGTGCAAATTGCAAAGATATAGAACAACTGTTAGTTCAAATGCTAATTCGAGGCAAAAGGTATTCCATCAAATTCTTTTCAAGAAAAATGTCTTACTCTATCCCTATCAAGCATTGAACCCAAGAACAATGCAAAGCAAACTATTTCTTTAGGAAGTGCACAAACTAGGAATGCTTGGTGTATTCCTATTGCTTATATTCTAGACAGCGGGAAAGTAGGCTTCACCTGATCTGTGAGGATTTCTCAATGCAAGGAACACTGTGACTCCGGTATTGCTGTGGAGTGCAAGTAGATGGGCTGCTGGTTAGAGATGGTGGAGCAGTGTATCAGACTTTGCTTCCCTGGTCCAGTTGAGCTCTCTGCTGCTTCATCTCCCTTGCAAGGATAGAAGTTAGTCCTCTCGGGCCTAATGTCGAGTTTCCCTGGACCTAACTTCCAATTCTTGCGGACCTAACTTCTGAAGCTTACTTCCAGTTGTTCTCAGCTTTTTTTCCAGTTGTCCTTAGCTTGACATATTTATTAGACTTAGACAAGGACATTCCAAAGTCTTGTCTGCCAGGGTTCTGGTTGGCCAGTTCAAATCTGAGTTCTGCGTATCTCTCCTTCAGAAAATTATATTGCTTCTATCAGGAGAGGCAGGATAAAATATCCAGTATTTGTATAAACTTGTAACTTCTTCTGAGTAATACACACAGATTTTATATGTAGGTTTTTGCATTTTTTTGCCCATTATTTTGAAACCAAACATCGCCCACTTCTTCCTGAAGTGATTGTGATTATGAATAACATATTGTGTATTGTATGTTATATTCTATTTGAATATTTTGATTTTACCCTTTTGTAAGGGAATGAAGAATGTGTTGTGGCATCATATCCAGTACTTCATGTACTCTTTTACCAATAAGGATTGAAGGATGCCGTTTTATTGGGTCAAAATTCTGACTTGCTTTACAAGAAATAGGAGAGATTTGTGCCTCATTCTGCCACTAGAGGTTTGACTCAGTTTTCCAAATTTGAACCCTCAATTGGTGTTGATGGATAATAATTATCAAAATTATTTAATAATGCATGTTGCAGTCAAACCCTTTGTTTTATTAAGTTTTTTTCTGTTTTATTTTGAATTGCTCTTCAATTTTATTCCAAACAAGTGATATCTATGGGCATTTGCTCAGCTATCCCTTGTTTCTTGAGGTTTAATATAGTTGGTTATGTTTCTTTTGAGTATAACCCTAACATTTCTTCATTTAATAACAGAATGGTAAAACATGGTGTTTGAGATTTATAGGGTATATATATGGATGATTTTAAGTTATTTTTGCAGTTTCTTTAAGGGGAACTTACAGTGCCTTGCGAAAGTATTCGGCCCCCTTGAACTTTTCAACCTTTTGCCACATTTCAGGCTTCAAACATAAAGATATAAATTTTTTATTTTATGTGAAGAATCACCAACAAGTGGGACACAATTGTGAAGTGGAACGAAATCTATTGGATTTTTGAAACTTTTTTAACTAATAAAAAAATGAAAAGTGGGGCGTGCAAAATTATTCGGCCCCCTTGCGTTAATACTTTGTAGAGCCACCTTTTGCTGCGATTACAGCTGCAAGTCGCTTGGGGTATGTCTCTATCAGTTTTGCACATCGAGAGACTGAAATTCTTGCCCATTCTTCCTTGCAAAACAGCTCGAGCTCAGTGAGGTTGGATGGAGAGCGTTTGTGAACAGCAGTTTTCAGCTCTTTCCACAGATTCTCGATTGGATTCAGGTCTGGACTTTGACTTGGCCATTCAAACACCTGGATACGTTTATTTGTGAACCATTCCTTTGTAGATTTTGCTGTATGTTTGGGATCATTGTCTGTGAAAAGTGGGGCGTGCAAAATTATTCGGCCCCTTTACTTTCAGTGCAGCAAACTCACTCCAGAAGTTCAGCGAGGATCTCTGAATGATCCAATGTTGTCCTAAATGACTGATGGTGATAAATAGAATCCACCTGTGTGTAATCAAGTCTCTGTATAAATGCACCTGCTCTGTGATAGTCTCAAGGTTCTGTTGAAAGCGCAGAGAGCATCATGAAGACCAAGGAACACACCAGGCAGGTCTGTAATACTGTTGTGGAGAAGTTTAAAGCCGGATTTGGATACAAAAAGATTTCCCAAGCTTCAAACATCCCAAGGAGCACTGTGCAAGCGATCATCTTGAAATGGAAGGAGTATCAGACCACTGCAAATCTACCAAGACCTGGCCGTCCCTCTAAACTTTCAGCTCAGACAAGGAGAAGACTGATCAGAGATGCAGCCAAGAGGCCCATGATCACTCTGGATGAACTGCAGAGAACTACAGCTGAGGTGGGAGAGTCTGTCCATAGGACAACAATCAGTCTTACACTGCACAAATCTGGCCTTTATGGAAGAGTGGCAAGAAGAAAGCCATTTCTCAAAGATATCCATAAAAAGTCTCGTCTAAAGTTTGCCACAAGCCACCTGGGAGACACCCCAAACATGTGGAAGAAGGTGCTCTGGTCAGATGAAACCAAAATCGAACTTTTTGGCCACAATGCAAAACGATATGTTTGGGGTAAAAGCAACACAGCTCATCACCCTCAACACACCATCCCCACTGTCAAACATGGTGGTGGCAGCATCATGGTTTGGGCCTGCTTTTCTTCAGCAGGGACAGGGAAGATGGTTAAAATTGAGGGGAAGATGGATGCAGCCAAATACAGGACCATTCTGGATGAAAACCTGTTGGAGTCTGCAAAAGACCTGAAACTGGGACGGAGATTTATCTTCCAACAAGACAATGATCCCAAACATACAGCAAAATCTACAAAGGAATGGTTCACAAATAAACGTATCCAGGTGTTTGAATGGCCAAGTCAAAGTCCAGACCTGAATCCAATCGAGAATCTGTGGAAAGAGCTGAAAACTGCTGTTCACAAACGCTCTCCATCCAACCTCACTGAGCTCGAGCTGTTTTGCAAGGAAGAATGGGCAAGAATTTCAGTCTCTCGATGTGCAAAACTGATAGAGACATACCCCAAGCGACTTGCAGCTGTAATCGCAGCAAAAGGTGGCTCTACAAAGTATTAACGCAAGGGGGCCGAATAATTTTGCACGCCCCACTTTTCATTTTTTTATTAGTTAAAAAAGTTTCAAAAATCCAATAGATTTCGTTCCACTTCACAATTGTGTCCCACTTGTTGGTGATTCTTCACATAAAATAAAAAAAATTATATCTTTATGTTTGAAGCCTGAAATGTGGCAAAAGGTTGAAAAGTTCAAGGGGGCCGAATAGTTTCGCAAGGCACTGTAAGTGGGAACTAAAACACTATTTGAATATTTCAAGGTTAGAAAGAATCAGCATTAATGGTTGCATTTCAAACCACAAAAAAAGTAAAATGTACACAATAACTTGTAAAACTTTTACTTTGTAATAACTTTTACATCACAAAAAAGATTACATTTCCAAGAGCGCACAGCACCATATTCTGCAACAAAACTTCCGGTGACATGAAGTAGCCCTATTATATTGTTAACAAGCAGGCTTTTAATCCAATAGAAATGTTGCGCTCGACTTCAAGACGGTTTTGGAGATACTGTAAGTGGAACTTGTTAACTTGGCAAATCACATTGGAACCTTTCTCGGTAAAATATCTGCAGCACAATCTGAACTCAATTTGCCAGTTCATCATATTACATCAGTGACTAGTGATCAGGAAGGGCCACTTCACGTCACAGTTGGTGGGAACTCTTGCTGTAACGCACGGCGAGACCAGGGATTTGCGACAACATGGCAACTTACAGTACTTTCACAAAGTTCCCAATTTTGTGCTTAATTCAAAAGTCATTACATTTTTTCTAAACTGTGAATTTATACTGTTACTGAGATTTAATAACTGGTCTGAGAAATTGGGACTGCAGTTCCCTTTTAAAACTATAGCTTAACAAAGGTCTTATCTTGCATTCCTTGCCAAGTAATGACTCCACATTTATGATCCTGTCTCTGAAGCAGATTGGTCTTTTCTTTTGACATGATTATTATGAGGCCTACTTTGTTCATGGCCAAATGGTTTTATGGACATATCTGTGTAGCTCTTATCTCTGCTTGAGAGAGGTTCACGGATCTTCTGACCTTTTTGGAGCCACAAGGAATAACGAATCCCTCATTATTAAGGACAGTTTCAAGTAAGGGATGCATGCAGGCTAGCAAGAAATGAGCACACATACACTGATATCAGACAATGAGTAGTCAATCATGGGGAGAATACGAGAATGTAATTGACTTAAGAATGCTAAGTCTAGTATGAAAACTAAGATTAAGCACATGAGAATGAGAAGGTAGGTCTTACATATGGGAAGTAATTATAGTCATCTGGTGCAGCTATCTTGTGATTGAACAACAGGATTAGGGTTGTTAGCAGTTACTCTGGTGTGATTTTTCGTGGTCTGACAAGTGTGGGTATGAACATATTGAGCTAAACGCAGGTAGAGTTAAAGTCAGAGCAAAACACATGGATCCATCCTGTTTCACAGGACACAAAATAGTAGAGCAAACAGACTATGTGCAGGTTTGAAAAGCCTCAATTTCTGAGTACCCAGTATTTCCAATTCACTTGGAATCTGTTCCCAGCAACATCAGCTGATTAGGCTACCATTTAAATATACGTATTTATACACATCATTATGAAATGTTGAGAATGTCAATAACTTAAATAAAGCAGTCAGGTTTTCAATATTCATTTTGTAAATGCAGCTCACTCAAAGAAAATCAACTAACTCAATACAACTAACAATCCCATTGCTCAGAGGCATTTCAATAGTTCTACTCCACAACTGAGTCTTACTTAGAATAACCAACATCAATGATTCAGCATAAATGGCGAATTCTACCTGTCCTATGGAATAATTAATTCATCCTTTCTTTTCTGCTATTTTTTTCTATTTGGAGCAGCAAGCAAATCACAAACTAAATAAAGAAGTTACAGTGCCCCAACTCACAAACTATCATAGTTTCTATCTCACAAGTTTGCCGCATACACATTTAAAAACAGCTAACCTTGGGAAACTTTGTTCGGGCTTTTTAAGCATAATATTGTTGCAAATGGGGAGGGTATGAAAATAAAAAAATCACTGAGCACATACATTAATAGGTAAATTGAATAATCAGAACCTTCAACTTGTAAAGGTTAATGTCAAGAATATACTCGAGTGGTTGGTATAGTTAGAGGTACATTAATTATTTGTTCTTTGGAACAGTTTAGATAAAGAGTAATAATGAAGGCACACTTGGTTAAACAAATATTTATTAACAAGGAAGGTGACACACAATATAAACATACAATACACAAGTTTCTCTACAAGATTACAGACAAGGCATTTCAGAGACCTATGTCTAAACCACCCAGAAAAACCCCATATTCAATTTTTGTGACTATGAATTAAAGAAAATAATATTGGTTACACCCAAACCTTTCTAAACTTTTAACAAAAGAGCCTATTAACAATTCACCATGCTTTAAAGAATAGCCAAATTATCACCCATTCCCCACAACAATAAAAGAGAAGCTGTCATTGTGAATACATGCAACTTTAATGTATAGTAGTCTGGGATATTCATGTCCCAGAAATCAAATCAGAGAAGCCTTCAGATATATGGAAGTTGTGATTGAGCTCTAATCAATATTCAGTGTAGCTGCAGCCTTTTTAAGCTAATAACGCTGTTGTTTCACAGACTGAACACAGTGTGATCATATACACTACAATTTGTAGTTTTGCAACACTATTTTTTAATAAAAAATAAATTTGCAATATTTCTATTTATTTTCTTAATTAATTTTTTCTTCCTAAAATTATATGTATTTAAATTGTAAATACAGATCTGCAAATAAGGATGATCCTTTTATTAATCTGATTATGGCACCTGGTTTTATAATAATTAAACAAAATACTGTATATAATAATCAATTAAAGTAAGAAACACTAAATAAGTAATTCCAAATATACTTGAACTTGAAAATTCACATCGATTTAAAATAACTTCTTAAAAATAAAATAATTTCTTCTTTCATGTATAATCACAGGTTCCTGTTCAGACAAACTCTGAAATACATTCTAATTGAACCAATTATTCAATTGCTGACTTTAAAACCTTGGTTTTTGAGTTACCTTGGCATTCTCGATCTGTCAGGTATTCTTCAAGAGAAATCTCTTTTGAAAGTGGCATCACAAAGTGGCATATTAATCAATCTAGGATATCAGGGAGCATTTTCAAAGTTTATCTTTAACTAATCTCTCTACTAAAGCTTGGTAGCCCTCGGTCTCCTAAGCCCTCAAGCACATTAGTACAAGGAGAAGATCACCTCCCAGGGCTGTGAGGACTTTCTTTGGCCATTTGTTCCAACCACTAATTAACAGGCCCCTTTTCCATCCATGCAGGATATTCAAACCCTAATCTGCCACTGATATGGTTCTCTGTTATTGAGGTACTTCTGACCAATGTAGTGCCCTCAGCATAACTAGCCTGCTTCACAGAAGAACACTCAGCCTAAATCCTGCCAGAAAATATCTTCATATGCCTCTGCTCTTCCTGTCAGTACCCTGTCTGCTCAGCCAGGACAGGGAATCCTAAATTCCCTGTCGATAACCCTCTGTGGTGGCACAGCCACCCTGCATAGATCTGCCCCGACAGCTGCTCTCACTAACCTGCTTCTGCAATCTCCGTCTGCTCTCGTCTCTCCCAGAGCCTTCACTGGGCTCAAGTTCCTGGATTCTTCAGCCTGTCAACATCTTAACTCATCTGCTCGCCACATCATAAACTGTTGATGAACTGCAAACCTCAAGCCATTCTACAGATTTTCAAATGGATTGAGGTCAGGGCTCTGACTGGGCCAGCTCAGGACATTTATGTTCTTTAGCAGCTCTGCTGTTGCTTTGTGTTTTTTATTTGTATTGTTTAAGTACTTCTAAACTATACCCAAGTGTTGCACAGCTAACCTAATGAAGTTGCAGCTAAATTAAATTAGCTTTGTCATGCCAAAGGGTTTGAATACTTACACAATCATGTATTTTCTATATTTCTATCATAGTTTGTATATAACAAATATTAGTTGTTATTAAGTATCATTACAGCAGGTTTTGAAGCAACACAAGTGAAGACATTTGCAAGAATAATATATAAAAGATTAGTTAAATATCTTTGTTTCAGTTTATATATATACTGTAGTACAAATATGCATGCCTATCTTTACAAAGAAAGATACATACAGTATATACTCTCTTTCGTAGCGTTAATCCCGCTTCAGCAGGGTCTGCTTGTCGGTGCGCCTGTCTCCATTTGGTGGTTTGAACCAAATCTTTGAGCTGACGTTGCCATTAAATGCGACCGAGAATACTCCAACCGGCGCGTTGCTCTGCCTGCCGTTGGAGTGGGGGGGGGAGGAGAACAACGTAATGTAGCCAATTCATAGAGGGGGATTATTAGGAGGCATGGGAAATTTGGCCAGCACACCGGGGTTACACCTCTACTCTTTTCGAGAAACACCCTGGGATTTTTAATGACCACAGAGAGTCAGGACCTCGGTTTTACATCTCATCCGAAGGACGGCACTTATTTACAGTATAGTGTCCCCATCACTATACTGGGGCATTAGGACCCACATGGACCGCAGGGTGATCACCCCCCCCCCCTGGCCCCACTAACACCTCTTCCAGCAGCAACCTTTTTTCCCAGGAGGTCTCTTATCCAGGTACTGCCCAGGCTCACACCTGCTTAGCTTCAGTGGGATGCCAGTTTTAGTTGCAGGGTGATATGGCTGTTGGCCCCACATACAGTATATACTATTTTCTTTAAATACTCACTAGTAATGAATCAATAAATGGTGACTTGGCAATAAACAGATAAATGAAAAAATAATAAATAACTAGCTTGACATTAAGGGTCTAAAACATGTGAGGACCAGGGGAAACCTGGCAAGATGAACATCACTGCGGACTACTTATCTCGATTGGCGACCTTCGTCAATCCTGAAGAGGAGGGAGGTAATGTGACAGAGGCATTTCTGTCACCGTCCGCAGACAGTACAGTACACGACACCCATTATCCAACTTAAGTTACACACGTTCATGTATACACTTTCCTGTTGGCTAGCTAGCTCATGAGGGTGCACACTCGGGGCTTGGCTAGGAGCTTCCTATTTCATACATGAAAAACATTACCACATCTTATTTCAAAATCAGTTCCTGTTACCTTTAGAGACACAAACACAAACTCTGTAGGTCTATCATTATGTTTCTGTTTATTTGTACTTAGCTGTGTGAGAGAGCGCTCTGTCTGTCTCTTCCCTGTTGCTGTCTGACTTCCGGGTATGGTAGCCTCCTTGGTCCAAACCCGATACCCGTTTTCAGCTTGACTTTGTAGTGTCAACGCTGATTGGTGCATGCACACATCTTCTGGTAAAAGAAATACCATTTTTACAGGTGGTTAAAAATAAGTAAAATGTTGTATTCAGGGTTGGTATTTTTTTTGTACATTCTGTATACACTATTGTTTAAAAGAATGAAGGAATTACCATGTTTGGAAATTAGTTTATCTTGGGGGAAATGCAGCTCCATAATTATGTAACAGTGGTACAGACTGAGGGGGCAGGACTATACGGTACCTATTTAGAAGGGGGGGAGAGACCTAACAGCTGCAGTGGGGAGCTGATAGGACCTAAGCATGGTAGGACTCCTGGCCTCTATTTCTTAGAGAACGGGTTTATGCGTGTGTGTGCTAGTTCCATTTTGTTGTTGTTTTTTCGAACCCGGGCCTCTGGTGTAACTCTCAGGTTCACGTGGGTATGCGCCTTCGCCTCTTCCGCCTCAGGTCGGCCCCCCCACCGATGGGGAATCAAACCCAGGCCTCCGGCTTCACTCAACAGGGACCCAGCCAGTTGAGCTAAAGGGAAATCTCCCTTCAGCACGTCGGCTGCGGTCCCTGCTATCCACAGGAAAGGGCGGTGACGTCACCCCGCTGGTAAGCCGGCTCAAACAACCTGCAATGGCGGCCATATGCGTTACACTCTCCCCCGCTTAATTCGCTGTCCTCGGCAAAGGGCTATCCCACCCCGCTTCTGACACCAATATTTCTCAATAAATAAACCTTGCTTCTACTACAGATATTATACAGTGTTAGATTTACGTAAGAAAAATGTGTGCTCTGGTAGGTTAAATGTTTTTTTTCATCAAAAAATGCATTGTTTTTTTAAAACAATGTCCTTTTGTCTGCCAACTGATCCTTTGAATCATCAAATGCTTTAATGATTGTGCCCAAACCCTTGGGCACCAAGGTGGTAATGAAACTGGCGGCCCTTATCTTCTCAAGGAGGTCATCAATACGTGCATTGGGTAAGCATCAAACTGGGAGGCAGCATTGAGCTTACGGAAATCCAAGCAAACTCTTAGTGACTCATCCTTCTTGGGCACAATGACTACGGGGGTACTCCATTCACCAGTCGATGGCTCAATAACTTCCATGTCTCTCATGGTTTGGATTTCTTCTTTCAGTGCTCCAGCTAACCTCAGGCATGCGATGTGGTCTCTGGCGAATTGGTATAGGATTCTTGAGAACTGAACTTGAACTTGAACTTTATTGCCATATGTAACCGGTACTGGTACAATGGAATTCTTACTTACAGAAAGTCTCTTGATTGTAAAACAAGTGTAAAAAACAAAACAAAGTGCAAACAGTGCATCAAGACAATGTACAAACAAACAATAGACAATGTGCAAGTAAACATGTAGACAGTTTGAATGTAAACAATACAGACGTGTAAACAATGACTGGAGATGTGCAATAGATAAGAAATCATAAAGAGGTAGATGGTGATGGTGTAGGTGTGGTCTGAGGGGGATGGCTAAATGTGTTCGCCAGTCTCACTGCTTGTGGATAGAAGCTATTGAAGAATCTAGTGGTAAGTGTCCGTACGCTTTTATATCTCTTGCCTGAGGGCAGTGGGGTGAAGAGCTCATACCCGGGGTGGTGACTGTCCTCTGTGATGGCCAGAATTCTACCACGGCAGCGGTCCTCATAGAGCTGTTTAATCTCGGTGAGACCGCAGCCGATGATCTTCTGGGCCATATTGACCATTCTCTGCAGTGCCTTTCTTTCTCGCGAAGAGGTGTTGCCATACCACACGGTGATCCCGTTGGTGAGGACGCTCTCGATGGTGCAGGGGTGAATGGCATGGTGAGGACATTGGTTTTCTCAGGTTTCTGAGCAAACAGGACAGGAAACTCTGTAAACAGTTGCTGCAACTCTGCTACCTGACCCCCAGTCAGGTGTTTTAGGTTCATTTCTGTCTGCTGCTTCCATGCCTCTAAGCCAGCAAAGTCATCCTTTTCCTCCTCCACCTTACACACTGTAAGCAAGGTTGCAGACTCCCGTTCTTTCCACTCCTTAATGAGATTAACTTGGTATGTCTGCTTTTCCTTCCCCTTGTCTGGGTGGTGCACTTCATATGTAATCGCCCCTACCTTACGGAGGATGGTGTAAGGCCCTTGCCACTTGGCCAGCAGCTTACTGTTTGCAGAGGGAAGCAGGAGCAAGCCCTTCTGTCCTGGCTGGTACTCCCGGTGGAGTGCATTCTGGTCATACCAATGCTTCCGGGCCTGTTGGGCTTCTTTTAGGTTCTCTTGAGCTTCTTCCCAATACTTTTCAAGGCGGTCTCTCATCTGCAACACATACTGCACAATACCTTTCTCTGAAGTTATAAGGGGAGTGGCTTCCCAGGTCTTCCACAGAAGATCCAGAGGTTCTTGGACAGTCCACCCATACAGTAACTCAAAGGGGGAGAACCCAGTACAGGACTGTGCCACTTCTCTGTATGAAAAGAGAAGGAATGGCAACCACTTGTCCCAGTCCTTACCCGTATTTTAGAGGGTTTGGTTAAAGTGATGCCAAGCTGTTTGTGGAGTTGACCCATCAGGTGGGATGTGAATTAGTTCCTTGGTCTGTGATTATGTCATCTGGAATGCCCATCCTGGAAAATAACTGTACCAGAGCGCTTAAGATCTTCGGTGTTGTGATGGAGCGAAGTGGAAAAGCTTCTGGGAACCGGGTGGCATAATCACATACAACCAGTATATATCGATATCCTGTATGGCTCTTCTGTAATGGTCCCACTATATCCATTGCAATGCGCTGAAAAGGAGAAGAGATCACCGGCAACGGATACAGTGGAGCTCTATCAGATCTCCGGACAGCACTTGTTTTTTGACAAACTGCACAAGTAGTACAGTATTTTTGGACATCAGTGTACATGGTGGGCCAATAAAAACATGAACTGATGCGCATGTGTGTCTTCTGCTGTCCTAGATGATCTGCTGGCAATAAAAACAGACCAGGCCCTTACTAGTACCATGCAAACTAGGGTCCTTGACCTCCCCCTGTGTCCTCCTTGCCTCAACAGAGTTACCTCTGGGCTCTTGATTATCTGTGGTCCTTATTGACACAGAAGATGGATGTCGTGGAGGACCCCACTTGTCTCACATTGATATATTGCAGAGCCAGCTTGGCTGCTGCCAACCCATCGGCTGGCTCATGCTCTTTCACCCAAGTCCTGGTGTCATAGGGGAGGACACATGGCAGCTGCTCCAAAATAATGGCCTTGCCAATCTCCTCTTTGGAACACTGTTCTGGGCGACTCCATCTTCTGTACAGAGCCCTCAGGCGGTAGTAGGTTTCTGTAGGTGTATCTTCTGGAGAAACTGTGGTCATCCTGAAGCGTTGTCTGTATGTTTCTGGGGATATGTCAACTTTAGTAAGTAGCGCCTCCTTCAGGTCACTGTATATGTTAGTTCAGTCCTCCTACTCATCGCGGCCTAGCCCCCGCCGGCTCCCGGTGCAAGCGACGGCTGGGTATGGGCCCGACGCTCCAGCGTCCATCCATTTTCAGGGCTAGTTGATTCGGCAGGTGAGTTGTCACACACTCCTTAACGGATTCCGACTTCCATGGCCACCGTCCTGCTGTCTATATCAACCAACACCTTTTCTGGGGTCTGATGAGCGTCAGCATCAGGCGCCTTAACATGACGTTTGGTTAATCCCGCAGCGCCAGTTCTGCTTGCCAAAAGTGGCCCACTAGGCGGCTGGCATTCCAAGCCCGGCTCCAGGCCAGCGAGCCAGGCCTCTTACCCATTTAAAGTTTGAGAATAGGTTGAGATCGTTTCGGCCCCAAATTAGTGGGTGAACAATCCAACGCTTGGTGAATTCTGCTTCACAATGATAGGAAGAGCCGACATCGAAAGATCAAAAAGCAACGTAACTATGAATGCTTGGCCGCCACAAGCCAGTTATCCCTGTGGTAACTTTTCTGACATCTCCTGCTTAAAACCCCAAAAGCCAGAAGGATTCTGAGGCCCCGCTTTCACGGTCTGTATTCATACTGAAAATCAAGATCAAGTGAGCTTTTGGCCTTCTGCTCCACAGGAGGTTTCTGTCCTCCCTGAGCCCACCTTAAGGCACCTGCGTTACCGTTTGACAGGTGTACCGTCCCAGTCAAACTCCCCACCTGCCACTGTCCCCGGAGCGGGTCGCGGTCGGGTAAGTGAGGAAACTATAAGAGTAGTGGTATTTCACTGGCAGCGCACCCAGGGGCCTCCCACTTATTCTACACCTCTCATGTCTCAACAGGGTCTCCTTTCCCCGCTGATTCCGCCAACCCCGTTCCCTTGGCTGTGGTTTCGCTAGATAGTAGGTAGGGACAGTGGGAATCTCGTTCATCCATTCATGCGTGTCACTAATTAGATGACAAGGCATTTGGCTATTATAATCACCAGATTAACTGGTTTCTTTTCCGGGTTCAGTGGCCCGTCCACTTAATCTTCCAAAATGACACTTGCATGACAGCATCTGGGATGACACACCCACCAATGGCTTTGGGTGCTCCCATGCCGATTGTAATCATTACAAGGTCCCCAAAGTAGGGCTCTTCGGCTGAGTTTTGCCAGCTGTTTCTGTCTACTTTCTCCAATCTATGAAGACTCTCCAGACTCGTAGAAGCCGTAGAAGGTGAATTTTTCGGCTCCTGTTGTTTCTTTTATCTGGTCTCTCAGAGGCTCATAGTAAACTACTTTCTCTCTTGCTGCCTCCTTTAGTGTGTGCAGGTTCTGCTCATATTGTATTGTTACATCGATTACTATTGATTCTTTGTTTTTCGTGAAAATTAGGTCAGGTTTTCTCAGTTCATTTGATTCTTTGAGCCTGAAGTGCCGGCTCTTTTCCGATTTCCCAATTTTGTTTTCTCTTGGCACTTGCGGCAGAGTGTTGGGTATCCCCTTTGACCCCTGTTTCAGGCTTTCCCTGGTGGAGTATACATTAGCCCAAAGCTGTAGTGCTGCAATATAGTGTCTTTCTTTGAAATCTTTGTGATGCGCTAGCCAGGAGTTACTGTCAGGGTCATGACATTTTTAATTCCAGTTCCTTGAATGGGTAATTTTGTCAAGTTCTCGAATTCGTCATTACGCCAGTTGCGGGGAGTCATGAATTTTGGTTTTTGGTTGGGACTGGGTTCCCATCCCTCTGGAAGCAGTATATCCTCTGATTGCACTGTTAAGGTTGTTGGGTCATTTAGCTGCGGGATTTTGCTTACATTGCCTCCAGCCTGGAGCCAGAGTTTCTGAAGTTTTTCCTGTGCTTCTTCCGATCGCATCAGAGTGCTGTAGCCTTCTGATTTGTATTGATGTTATCAGGTTGGAGAGGTTGATTATGCCCAATCCTCCATTTCTATTACTGGAGTAAAGTAGTCCATTACATGTGGATTCAGGGAGATGTAGCCACCTTTTTATTGCTTTCCTTATGAGTCCGTCCAGATTCTTTAGTGATATTTGAGTGGTATAGGCATGGTCCATCTGCTATATCAGTCTTGGGATTGTGTATACAGTACATTCAGTATTGTTGACTTTTGAGAAGGTTTTAGTGGGGCTTTGTCAATTTTGTGGATACAATCTTGTAGCAGATTTACTGCGTTGTCCATGGGTTTATTTTGAGACCGAGGTATTTCTCTGATTCACAGTGTGTAATCATATGTAATTGATTGTTTATGGATCGCAGTTCCATAGTTCGCAGTTATTGATGACATATGAGTCCCTGGTCGGTGAAATCAGGAACCCGTGGCACTTCTTGGCTAAGACCATCAGTCCTGTTTGAGCGCAGAATACTTCAAGGGTGCAAATGTTCTTTTTCATCCCTTCTCAGCTGTCGCTCAGCAGAACCAAGTCATCTGCAAAAGCCAATGTCGCAACTGAGTTCTTCCAAGGCGTTTATCAGGGGGTCCAGGGCTAGGTTAAACAGTAGAGGTGACATAGGATCACCCTGTTTGACTCCAACATTGATGGAGATTTCATGTGAGGATTGTTTGTCTGCTTTAATCGTGGTTGTGCATTCATGGTAGGAGTTCTTGATCAGCTCAATTATGTGGTTATCTAACTCTTTTTGTTCTAGTACTTGGAATACTGTATGTGTTCGTGGGCCACTGAGTCAAAAGCCTTGGCAATATCAATGAATGCCACAGCAATTTGCTTGTGATTCTTTATGGTGTTATTCAGGATGTGTTGTAGTGCTGTCAGATTCTCTGAGCAGCCAGAGGCTGCGATGAAACCACGCTGTCTTTGATTGATTGGACAGGCTTTCTCTAGTCGTTTGGTTATTATTCTTGAGAAGAGTTTGAGGAGCATTGACCCGATGGTAATGGGTATCCAATCGCTGATGTTATCCAGGCTCTTTTCATCTGTTGTCTTTGGTATCAATATTGTTCAGCATTGCTTTAATTGTTTGGGTATATGGCCGGTGATTAGCCAGAGGTGGAACAATTGGAGTAGTGTCTCGCTGTCACCCTCCAGATTATTGATGGCATGTCAGTCAACATTGTCTGGTCCAGGCACAGATGTTTTCTTCATTGCTTTGATGTTTTCTTGGATTTCCACTTCCCTGATGAGAGTTTCGAATATTTCATTGTCAGAACTCCCCCTTGATTTGAAACGTAGTGGGATCCTCCCATTTCTTTTTGTAGGAGTTGTAAAATTGGCAGAAGTGAAATCTACAAGATATACTGTACTTTATGCTCCATCAAGGATGAGAAAAGTCCGTTTTGATCTGTTCTTGTTGTACAGAGATTGGTGATATTTATAGATCCTTTTTTTGTTTGCTCTTCTTTTTATCCATGACCATTCTTTTCCATTTTGGCGTTTGTTGTGTCTTCGCTCTTTATTGTTCCCTTTTAGAGTTTCAGATTTAGGAGTTTGTAATAGCTTTTCTGTTGCAATTTCAGTTAATTGCTTGATTGTTTCAGGGTCCTCTGAATCATTGAGAACAGCTTCTTTCCAGGCTGTTTCAGTTTCATCTCTGTTAGCGATGTCTTGAGATAGTCTTTTGATTCTGAAGTTGATTCCAGCGATTTTTTTGTAGGTTGAAAAGTTGGGTGTCCTCTTTTTTGTTACTTATGGGTTTTGTTCAGTGTTAGTTAGTGAGTTTTCTTGTAGTTTTCTATTTCTTGTTGGTCTTCTTTTTTCACCAACTTGTTTGTTATTTTTTGAGCCGAGTTCTTGGGCAATTAGTTGGTTAATGTTTGTAGCCCCTTTATACTTAATTTCCAATGTTTTCAGTTTTCAGTAAGTTCTTCTTCCATCCATGTCTTACTGGATTCTTTGCTTTTGTTTTTATTTAGATCATCGATTCTTTCCTTATTCCTGATGTCAGGATGGGAATGTCTTTTGTGTTGTGATTTTGTTTGGAAGTTCATGTTGCAATCATTACACTTCCATTTGCCTTTCTCATCATTCATGTTTTTCTTTTGCTTTTGCACTTGGGAAGGTGGCACTGGATAGAGTGAAGGCTATTGCAAGTTTTGTTACATTTGTTTGAGTACATAGTGTTGTAGTGACAATCTCGGTCTTCTGATCTTTTCATTGCAGACCAGGCATGTTTGGTTGTCGTCTGGTAGATGCATGGTTATGGTGTTCTTGCCATTAAGTCCACTTAGGAAAGCTGGTTCAACAAGTGACTCATTTGCTTCTGGGTTAGTCATCTTCCACTTGCAGAGGTGGTGATGGGTTCTCATTGCTGTATTCAGATGTTTCGTTTTCAGCCACCTCCTCCAGAATGTTCATCATGGAGGAATCACATTCTAATATTAGGCTTTCGAGGTCAATGGTATCGTTTAGCCTCTTTATGTCTTTTTATTGGGATCCTTAGATCACAAACGCGTGACTTATCATGATCGAGGATGCTCCAGTCGAGCAGAAGAATAAACTCTCATCAGCCCTGATCTGGGCCAAGTCTTCATGTGTCGTCTGTGTACTCACAGAGATGAGTCTTAATTCTCCTTCTTTGGATCTTGTCTTCGATCTTTACACTACTGGAGCAGGACCCAGCCCCAGGTCCTTCCAGGGCACCTTGTTGACCCGGGCGACATGCCAGCCGGTATGGTTCAACATGAACATTATTTTTAATTTTAAGGTTTTGCCATTGGTACTGCCTACTGCCTAGACAGAGCAGTGGAGTTACCAGCGGGACCATGTGGAGGTAGAGGTCACTAAGTCTCCAATCCTTACCCAAGGGACTTAAGAGAGTCATAGTTACTTCCGCCATTTACCTGCTCTTCATTGAGTCTCTTCACTTTGACATTCAGAGCACTGGGCAGAAATCACATCGCGTCAACACCCGTCGCGATGCTTTGTTTTAATTAAAAAGTCGGATTCCTCTGGTCCACACCAGTGGAAACATCAAAGAGGTTATATTTTCTTGAAGGAAGACAGTTCTAAACTGCAAAGAGTTAACATACTGTATAAACATGTATACTGTGTCCAAATGTTTAATCAAAAAAGTATACTTTTCAACACCTTGATGGGAAGTGTTTTTTTATGATTTGTGAGTCACTGACCTCTTAAGGATGTAATTTCCCCAAAGTATCTAATGTAATATTGTTATAGATGTAGGTGTTTCAAAGAATCTAGAAAGCTAATGCCTAGCTAGTGTCAACATCTCCAGCTTCAAAGCAAACGGGATGTTTGCTGAAATGTAGGGGGTCCAGATTTAGTGATCAAAGCAATCATAAAGTTGACCTTTGGTTTACTTTAATAAACCAGTTTACTTTACTAGTTTACCTTAGTTAACCTTTGGTTTATTTGGTACAAAAAATGGTACCAAATAATTGTCTGCATAGTCTGTGTTCTGAGGTAATAGAATTTCTTCTCATGGATGTAATTCTACTAAAAGGTGAGGTGAAGATTTTCTTTTTAGCTATTGCAGTTTTCTGTATAAGATCTAATAACTTTTCATGTCAAGACTGAAACTGTATTGAAGTGTGTTCATTAATACTGACAAATGATCACTGGGTTTAAGATTCAAACACACAATTTATATTTCCTGCCTTAGTATTAGTTCTCAGAATACAATCCCAAAGGATGTAACTTAATCCACAATGTCATTTATAAAACCTTAAACCCCAAAAAGTCAATAAAGAAAACTTTAGTGTATTCTGTGGAAAAACAACATTTCAGAGGTAGAGTGAATTAGTTTTGAGTATTGAAATCTAATAAAAATCACAATAAATAACAGCTAATTTTAAGTATTAATAGTCTCCAAAAAATCACAACCTCAAATCCACACATTCTTATTGAAATCCTTAAATATGTTTTTATCCTTCAAAATTTACAAGGAGTAATTTAAAGACCAGATCATAAACCAATATAATAGCTGACATAAAGTAAAAAGCTAGATCATAAAATGTGTCTTGTCTAGAAGCCACATAAGATGCCTCAGGTGTAGATTAAATCACAAATACTGCTACAACAGCCCTGTAAACTTTAATTCAATTTAGGCCTCTAGTTCACTTAGGGGGTTATGCCAAGAAATAAATCCTCTGTTTTGCTGAACATTCATATAATTATCTTGCCATTTGAGATTACTATTTCACATTGTAGTACAGTACATATGTCAAACCCTCCAAATTCAATTGCCAGTTATTTCAGAAAATCTGATTTTAATTTTTTCCCATTTTTTTAAGAACAAGAGATGTACTTTGAAAAAATATGAAATATAAAATGTTGTTAAAGAACGGAACAGGACTTTTCTATATCCCAAGCATATACATTAGGGACCATGTGAATCCATATTCAAACTAATGTGAAATTGTATTAAATTTTAAATGAAGTTCTTAAATTGAGTTCTGCTTTTGATTATTGTGTGTAAAAAATCAAAAAGCATAGTTTTATTGTTAAAAAATGTATTATTTAGTTTGTTTTCTTGCACATGCTTATTTGTTAAAGTGATTAGCCTTTGTTAATAAATATAATTCATAATGACTGAGAAATCAGTTTCAACAACGAATTTAGTCTCTGTATATCAATAAACTGTCCTATTGTGTCTAGAGACTAAACTTCTGTGACCTTTATCAGCAAGTAAGGACAACTGGAAGATGTAACCATTTGTATTTGTGAAATGCACTTATACCCCTGGACATTACAGGATCAATGATCTGTGAAGTGGTGTCGCATTGCTTTAGTGAAACAACACCATTGATTAAAATCAGCACTCTGCTGCTCCACACACCACATAATCCTTAATCAAGTACATAAAATAACAGGAAGAAGTTGTGAAATCAGATCACAATGTTGTTAGAGATTATTTTATTCAATTTTACTTATTTCTAAAGAGTTGACTGAAGACAAGAGAAGTGTAGAACAGTTTAGATGTTTTTAAGCCTGTTATATAAAGAAAAGGTAAAGTTGAAAATGAAAAAGAGAATACAGTTCTTTTGTTTAGAGTTTGTCTATCAGCCAGTCTTCATCTGCCTCACGTAGTGTAATTCATATGTTTGCTTTCCTAACCACAACTTGTACTCTCTACTACCAACCAGAAAACGATACCAAAGTATACAGACCAAGACCAACAGGTTTCGAAACAGCTTCTTCCCCCAGGAAGTAAGACTGCTAAACAGCCAACCACAGCAGATGCCTGCAATTACCCCAACGGCCGCTGGCGAATAGGCGAACTTGTTAAACTGATAGGGTGCACACGCGCCCTCCTGTCACTTGCACTCACAGGACACATATTGTACGAACAGCACTAAATACCTTCTGTCATACCATATCACCTTCTTTTACTTTCGCACAATCTGTAAATTGTATTGTAAATTGTAATTGTGTAATTTATTGCATCCTAATCTTAATTTAATTCCTAAAAATTTCTGTCCTACTCTTCCATCCCTCTTTCCGAGCCCAAGGATAAAAGCATTTCATTGCCGACAACACCGCTGAATGCTGTACTGCTCGTGCATTGATAAATAAACCTTGATTGATTGATAACAAATGTAAAATGACAGGCAGATAAGAAAGCACAAATAATTCCATTTTGGAAGGGGCCAACAGGTAAGTGTTTAATTAATTAAAATCGGCAATCCCAAATGAGGAAGCATAAAAGATAATATCAGAGCACTCTCGGGTTCACGTGGGTATGTGCCCTCACCGCTGCTGCCTCAGGTCGGCCCCCCACCACTGGGGACTCAAACCCAGGCCTCTGGCATCACTCAACAGGGACCCAGCCAGTTGAGCTAAAGGGAGATCTCCCTTCAGCCCGGCAGCTGAGGTCCTTGCAATTCAGAGGGAAGGGCAGTTACGTAACCGCGCTGGTAAACCGGCTCGCACAACTTCTAATGTCGGCCATACAGATGCAGCCATTCAAAGTGAGCGGTACAGACACCGCGGTACGGATACCGCAGGTATGATGACACAGGATACCGCGGTGCGTGATTGGTTGACCGACAGGGGCACTCGTGGTCCGTTGGTCTGTCGTAGAAAGACTTATTGTAAACGTCTTTACTGTGCCTGTTGTAGATATTTAATTTTACCACTGAAGGGAAATCTTAGTAGCTGAGCATAAAAAGAATAGGAGCATACTGTAACGCGTGTGAAGGCCATAAACGATATTAATTTTGGAACGTAAACATACAGTATATAGCTGGTCTTGGTACTTTAGAGAAAAAAATACACACCCGTATTCCATTTCTCCCTAAACATTGTAAGCTTCGAAGTCTTTAACTAACGTGATACCGGAGTCAACAAGCATACTTTTAGAATTTGATTAAAAGGGAATATAATATGGAATCGCGTATCTCAAGAAATTAATAACGGTATGATTATATCCGTGTACTGCGGCAGGGCTGTGTAGGGCTGTTTCGCCTACCTGATCATGCGAGCTGTCTTGTAGCCTACTGGTCTAGGTGTGTGACTACCAACTGGCAGGTTGTGTGTTTGAATCCAGCTGGTGCTGGACTTTTCATTTTTATTTATTTATTTTTTAATCACGTAACATAAACATATTACCGTATGCAAACTGTACTGTATACAATATGTATATGTATATGTATATTTAATGGCGCGAGGCCAGTAGTGTTTTGTTCCAATATCACCAACCTCTGGAGTACCTTGCGCTCTCAGGTGGAGCAGTTACCATACCAGGAAGTGACACAGCTGGTTAGGATGCTTTCAGTGGTGCACCTGTAGAAATTGGTCAGGATGTGCTATGGCATGCCAGTGTACAGGTTAGATCGTCTGTGATGTTGACACCTAGGAATTTGAAACTGTTGACTCTCTCCACTGCGGACCCGCTGATGTGAATGGGTGCATGGTCTGTTCCTTGGTGCTTCCTGAAGTCCCCGATCAATTCCTTAGTTTTGCTGGTGTTCAGAAAGACGTAGTTGTCCTGACACCATGCTGTCAGCATTTTTACCTCTTCCCTGTATGCGGACTCATCATCATTTGTGATCAAGCCGATGATCGTTGTATCAACCGCAGATTTAACAATCGAGTTTGTTTGTTCCTGGTGACGCAGTTCCGGTTGGTAGGGAGTAGAGGAGACGGCTGAGTACGCAGTCCTGGGGGGCAACTATGTTCAGAGTCAGGGTGTAAGTCTGATAATGGCATTATAACAGAGGTAGCATTGAGTAGAAAAGTTTCTTGACTTTTATTGACAATATAAAAAATAAAAAAAAATTAAAATACATGTCTTAACACCCACAATATTAATTTATTAAACCTGGAATATTAATGTGGCAGTATCATTTTATAACAATGTAGCGGCGAGGCTTATTAATAAGAAAGAATTAAGTGTTCTGAGCCTTCCCAAATGAGGTCCCATTTCTCTGTTCATCTCTGTGGTGCAGCCACAGAGAGACTATTCATGCAGGGTGATTTAAGATGTTTTCTCCTGATAAGGACAGCTCCCAAAGGGGGATGCACTTAGCTAAACCTGGCTATCATGATCAATGGTCATCCATTGGCGCCTATCTGTCTAGGGAGTGCCAGTTGGACATCTGGACTGCATTCCTAAGTGTCAGGAGTAAGAGACTCATATCTCACCTTGATCAACCAATCAGGGACTGGTAGGGCCGAGTAACCCACGTGGGACTCTGATGCCCATGGAACTCTCAGCCAATCAACGAGCTGAAGTTCCTCCAGGTAAAAACAGGCAACACAGAGGGCCTGAGAGATTCAGTAAGATTCAGTAATATTCTGGAGAGGATTCTGTGGACTGTTCTAAAGGGAATTCAAAGGAGAATTCCAGGGCAGGACGGCCCAGGAGCAGAAGGCTCCCAAGGGCAGGACATTCTCGCAGCGCGCCTCCTGACCATCCTGAGACTCAGCCCGGACAACCACGGAACGGCCAGTGTGTCCGAGTGCCAGAACTTTCCTTTGTTCTAAGAGTCTAGAGTGGAGGTTGCCAGAGAGTAACCAGCAGCAGGCCTCGTGAACAGGTCGGAACTGTGGACAGCTGAATCACTATTCAGAACTAGCTCTTCATCAGGAATGAACTGGTCCTCTTCCTGACTTGCTGGGACCCACAGTCATCTTTTCTCCTGTGCACAAACTGTGCTAGTTAAAGCCAACAGTGAGCATCACCAGCGCACCGTCGCAAGCCGCACAGCACAGCCTGGCACGGAGCCAGAGAGCGCGGATTGGACAGCAACAGCCTGCAACTGTTTCTTTGTGCCCGCAGGAGATCTGAATCCCCAGAAATTGGATGAGTATTCAACTTCACTGCATTACAGCTCGAGAATTCAATTGTTATCCCAACCAGTTGATATCAATTTAATTCCTAAGAGTTATGTACTTGTTTTGAGTATCTAATGTAGAAGTTATAACCAAGTTCATTTATGAAACGGTCTAAATGAATGATATACTGAACGTATGTCCTCTTGATATGTGTAACACTTTGTAACTGATTGAATATATACCTTTTGTATTCTGATAACCCTCTCGATAAGATCTGTTAGGTTTATATGCATATTCTATGTATTAATAAATGTATCCTCGTGTATTAGTACCTGTGTGTGTGCGTTGTTTGAGTTATGTCGCATGGTTGGATTCTAAAGCCATCAAAAGAATCAACTTTGTGATTTACTGCTATAATTAATAATTGTCTCAGTAAATGCCCAAACCCTACAGAACTGGTGCCTTCAGAGAGCCACTATGATTACATATTTGGCGTCCCTGAGCCGGTTTTCCTACAACAACATCTTCAATAGTCAATCAGCATTTAACCAAATGTGTAGAGTAACATTAGAAGAGGTGGAAGAGGTGTTAGTGGGGCCAGCAGGGGGCGCTCACCCTGCTGGCCCCAGTGTAGTGACGGGGACACTATACCGTAAACAGGCGCTGTCCTTCAGATGAGACGTAAAACAGGTCCTGACTCTCTGTGGTCATTAAAAATCCCAGGGTGTTTCTTGAAAAGAGTAGGGGTGTAACCCCGGCGTCCTGGCCAAATTTCCTATTGGCCCTTACCAATCATGGCCTCCTAATAATCCCAATCTATGAATTGGCTTCATTACTCTTCTCTCCTCCCCACTGATAGCCGGTGTTGTGGTGAGCATTCTGGCTCACTATGGCTGCCGTCGCATCATCCAGGTGGATGCTGCACATTGGTGGTGGTGGAGGGGAGTCCCCATTACCTGTAAAGCGCTTTGAGTGGAGTGTCCTGAAAAAGTGCTATATAAGTATAAGCAATTATTATTATTATTAGTAGTAGTAGTAGTAACATTGTATACAGTAATAAACAGTTGGCTATGAAATGTTATAAGCACTCAATTTTAGAACATTACTCATTCATTACTTTCTCCTGGTCAATTCTGTACATACGTAATTACAACCAAGGATCTATCCAAGGTGTATTTAGTTTTGCTTTCTTTGTTGTGGATCAACAGTAAATGTGTCACTTTTCAGCACAGAAAAATGCAGAAACAGCTAGAGATTGATACATGTACTGTAGACATTTTGTGTATATTCAGGGTAAGTTCCTCTTTTACATGAAGTGCTTTTACATGGCTATAGCTTATGTGTCTGTATTTCAGAACATAAAAGCGCTTTTTTAAATATACAAAGCATTTTTTGATACCCAAAACATGCAAATACTGTATTCATACAATTCCATTGTGTATGAAACTGATTTTATATTCCAATTCTTCATTGACTTCATTGTAACTTAATGATTAGACTGTCACAGATTAGATAAAGCCTTTTTGATAATGAAGAATTCTCAATGAGCATTGTATAGTAGTCTTAATTTTTTTGGCACTTTGCTCCTCCCAAAAGACATATTGCTTGGTGCTAGTCCACAGTAAGCAAATAAAGCCAATACTGTCACAAAGCGTAGGTCAGGACCCTATGCAGATGGTATTATCCGGGAGTAAGTGTTAGCGGACACAGGGAGGAGACGACGAGGAACTGGGCAGGTTGGCAAACAGGGGGGGTTGACAATGGTGCACTGGTGCTCGGGGGGTGTGGCACAGGCGAACAAATCCAAAACTATCCAGAAGGGGAAACCAGGAAGCAGTCCAATAGTCCATAGCCAGGAGATCCATTCGAAACAAAAACTAGACAAGGATAAAAACTGGAATGGGATCAAGTGCTGGGAGAAGGAATAAAAATGGGATGATAGGGCCAGGCACTCTGAGCCCCGGACTCAACTGGGTCAGGACGCTGCTATGCCCTCAAGCCGCAGACGTAGGGCAACTTGGTGGTAGGCCGGCCCAGAGAAGCGAGAGCGCCTGCCTTAAATAAGGGGGGGTAGGATTGGAGGCAGGTGCACATAATCAACTAAAATGTGAAAGAGCTGGAACGCCCGTAAGAGGAGGGATTACGATCGTGACAAATACACTGTGTGCTTTTCTTTGTATCCAGAAGCAACAACTGATGAGCTGGAGCTTGTGCAGCTATCTTGGCACGTTTCACCAGTAGTGGATGATTTTTAAAAATATATCTGAAAACATTTTCACTTTAATATACAAATTATATTTTTTAAGAAAATTAAATAGTGCAATTAGCACATCAGAAAGGGCCTTTCATAAATGGCTTGGCACCAAACAAATTACTAGTTTCCCTTTGCATTGAATGCAAGAAAGCCCACCTCTGCTAATGTAACTCAGCCAGTTGCAAGGTCTTTTTAAATCCTGGATACAACCAGCTATAGAAAATGTCATCCCACACTTCCTCATTCTCCTTGTGTGATTTCTCGTGTGTGCTGTTTGTTGAGACAAAATGTATTACTGACTAATCTGTACTTAACTAACTAACAAAAAATATTTGGGAATTCTAAATTTACTTACTTATACATGTATTTTTTTATCAGCTATTAGATCCCATTCCACCACTCTATTTCAATCCTGTTTCACTTTTCTCTGCATTGAGCACCAGTGCTGTACTAATGGTTCTCAAAAGTGCTGCCATTACCCCCATGCCAAAAAGACAATCTAAACAATTTATACCCTATCTCCAACTTACCCTTTCTTGTAAAAATTCTGGAACGTGCTGTTACAATTTAGTTAAATAACCACCTCATTGCAAACAACCTTTTTGAATCCCTCGAATTGGGTTCCCAACAACTTCACATCACAGAAGCTGTCCTATAAAGTCACTAACAATCTTCTAATATCTTCTGATTCCGGTTCTCTTTCTATCCTCATTCCTCTTGATCTCAGTGCTGCTTTCGACACTGCTAACCACAATATCTTCTCGTCTTGAGACTGTGTTTGGAATTTCTGACACTGCTCTTAAATGGTCTTACCTCACTGATCGCTGTCACTTTGACTCTCTTGGCGGATTTAGGTCTGAAATTGAATTCTTTAAGTCTGGTGTTCTTCGGGTCTCAATACTGGGCTCCCTACGTTTCAGAAATTACATGTTTCCACTTGGTCAGCTTTTAAGATCACATGGCCTCAACTATCTCTTTTATGCTAACAATAATCAAATCTACATCTATACCAAACCTGACACTGACGATGCTGTCTCTATTCTCTCTAATTGCATCTCCGACATAAAAACATGGATGACTCAAAATTTCCTTCATCTAAACTATGACAAGACTAAAGTCATGTTTATTGGCACCCTCATCAACTTTGTAAAGCCAATGCTTTAACCCTATCCGTGGATGGTACTGTACTTGAATTTCAGTCTTAATTGAAAAACTGGGGGGTGATATTTGATTCAATTCATTTGATTCGACCCACACGTGCAACATATTGTCAAAACATTATTCTTTCACCTCAGAAATACTGCCAGAATATATCCTGTTTTACCACTTACTGTTGCTGAAAAGCTGATCTGTCTTCTCCTGAATTGACAACTGTAATACTCTACTCACTGGCATTTCTAATTCCACATTGAACAAACTGAAGCATGTCCAAAATTAGGCAGCAAGAATCCTGACCAGGTCTTGTGCAAGTGATCACATTACTCCTATCCTGGAGTCTTTGCACTGGCTTCCTGTCAGGTTTCGTGTTGACTTCAAAACCCTCGTGCTCACCTACTGTATAAGGATCTGCATGGCTTGACACCTCAGTACCTGTCTGAGCTACTGTTGTCCTACTCCTCACGTTGCAACCTTCGCTCTTCAAAGTCTGGTCTCCTATCTGTCCCCCAAGCCCATCTACACTCTGTGGGTGACTGGGCCTTCTCCTGTTATGCCCCAAAGCTCTGTAATTCTATCCCTAAGGACTTCAGAGAGTCACCTTCCCTGAACTCCTTCAAATCTAGACTCAAAACCTTCTTCTTTAGAAGGGCCTTTACTTAACTGGCTCTGTTATTTACCCCTCTGCTCCTACTGTATTCAGTACCCCCATATGTCTCCTCTCATTGTGTATTTTCATTGTGCATATCCTCAAGGCTTTAATGCTAATAAGTACACCAATGATTTATAAATGTAGCCAGCTTTTTTGTTCTTGCACCCCCAGTGTCTTGTGCACAGCTATTCTACAGAATTACAATAGGCACATGTTGTATTTATCACGTCAGATCACCTATTCAAACAAACAAATGCATTATGATGAAAATCAAGTCAAAATAAATGTCCAGCCAGTGGAGCCATAAAGGTTGAACAAGTTATAAATCAAGGTTGCAATTACTGCAGTATTACAAGCTATTCAGCTAAACCTCCTGAAGGGAACATTTAATTAAATAATTAAGTCTCTCTGTAAGTACTGTATGGTGTTTTTGCCTTTCATATTGAAATGTAAAAAACAAAGTGAAAATGCAAAAAAAATGCTGTTGGATGGTTTTACAATGTGAGATCGTCATATAAATATAGAGACATATATTAATCATATCTGCTATTAAAATTAATTAAATCAAGTGGTTAAGCCATTTCTTATTTCTCTACCTAATTTGCTGTGTAGTGCCACTGCACGTGCATAATAACTATCCATTCCTCACACCTCCCATGTGTAAAGTGCATTGGTGTCCTCTGGGATTAAAAGCACTATATAAATGCAATTAATCTTTATTATTCATATTTTTATACATTATTTCATGTGAAAATACAATTCCACAGAAAATTGTTTAAACATAATACATAAACATAATTTGTATACAAACAGTATGGGAAACTAATTGTTAATTGCTTTGCTGACATATATTACTGTAGATCAAAGAATGAATGAATATATTTTAAACACGCAATTCTATTTTCATAAATCATTTTCAGACAAGTTTTTAAACAGAATCTATGCATTACCCGTAAACCTTCAAAAATGTTACATTAATCTTGAATCATCTTGCATGATTATTAATAGATAATAATCATAATAATATTCATGATAAAAAGTACTGTACCGGTACAGTATGTGTTACATTGTCAATGGCAAAATAAAATAAATCGCATTTTAATTTAAATATTTTTCATCTGAGCCATTATTCCTCTGCAAAATCTCCTTGAAATAATGTGTGAAAGTTTTTCTAAGATGGTACATTTATAACCAGTTTCATCTTTTGAATTATAAAAGAGTCTTATTCTTGTATAATGCTGTGCCATTCATTATTAACAGCCCCTGACAGAACGAAGTAAAATGTCTGAAACAAGAGATGGATTATAGTGTAAAGCAATGAGAAATCCTGTGGCTAAGCTATATTATTATCATTTAATTACATATTATCTGAACGTTAGCTTTCCCATTATCTCTTGAGTTATGTGGATTAGACTGAAGTATAATCACTTAGAACACTGTATTGAAGTAAGCAGTAATCACAAGTAATCAGGAAAAGTCTGTGTGGTCACTTAAAAAACAGTGCCAACTGATGCTTTGTTTTCTCTGTTTAGAAAAAAATTGCAAATAAGGTTTCTCAAGTCCAAAAGACAGATTGTGATATTTTATATGCTTGAATTGCTGGTGAAAAATCACTGTTATTTACAATTGTGGTTATTTACAAGTCAAATCATTTTAATTGTTTTCTTATGAGTTAATGGTTAGCTGTTTCATTGGCTACAGTCCCACATATCAGATTGCACCCTTAGTACTGACTCTTACTTCTTTTTTTGCTTTTCAGGGAGTGTTCATTGCCTAGCCTTTCAGGATGACTTGGAACTTATTCAAGAAAAAACCAGAGCCCATTGTGGGCGCTGAGCCCACCAGTACCATGACAATGGCTCCAGCACCAGCCATGTCCACTGTGGCAGACAACTCCACCGAGGCTGAAGGGCCCATGGGCAATAAGAAAGAAGACTATAAGGAGCTCATGAACAAATTCTACAATCAGATAGTCAAAATCCCTTGTAAGTCACTGAGAGCTGGCACAAGGCAAGGAGGAAAAGTGCAGTTCCCTGTTATATTAATTAGAGAAGGAGCACAATTGACAAATGATATACGAAATCAAAATTTAAAAATGTAGAATAGGATATTATATTTTCTCTATATTAGCTTTTCTGGTTTGAGTTATTCTTTTGGGGTCTATGTGTACACATATCATTAATTTCAAGATTTATGTTCATTTGATCTTAGATGGTTTCATAATGTTCTTGCCATTTGTTTGTAAATTAGACAATAAGTAATAAGTAAAATTCACTCAGTGGAAAATCATAAATGGTATGATATTATTTACTATTTTGAAGGGATATTTTACATTTTAAACACAGTTTAGCCTGTAAGATGCCTTAAAGAATGGAGAAACTGTTAGCTGAGCAAGATGACATTGTACTGTATTTTTTGTTTGCACATTCTTTTCATCACCAATGATTTATAACTGGAAGTTCATCTACTGTGTACTCAATGCTTGAATATGGTGCCCCACCTAACCTGTCTCTTTAAAACAAATCCAGGGGAGGGGGGAAGAAGACAGTGTCTGAGTGTTTCTCTGCTGATCTTTGTTGAATCCTCTCCTGCCCCTAAGTCCTCTCCTGTGCCCAGTGGTGCAAATTGTCTATCCCAAATCTTTCTCATTGAGCCTGTGCTGACCGTGGCTTATATCTCCGATTCCTGGCCAGAACTCCTGGTGACCACAGGGGCTGGGCAGACCCAATGAGTCAGGGCTATTTAATGATCTTACTGTATGCCTTTGACCTGTATTTAATGGTGCTTTGTTCCCTGTATTTCCTCTCTGACTCCTTGTTCCAGGGCTGATGTAGGGCTGATGTAGCCTGTTCTGTAATCCCACATGTCACCGCTGAACTGTATAGTAATTAATAATCATCTGGGCAATCAAAGTCATTCAGGCTTTTTTGATTTGCACCTGCCCCACCGTGTGATTCAAGACGCTTGGACACCTCAATTGAAGAGGAGAAAAAATAAACATTGGCCATCATAGACAGTCAACATAACCCTCCACCCATTTTTCTCACCCTGTTACACCACCTGCTGTTAAAATAAAGTTTTTGGTGGTGGTGGGTGTCTGGAACAAGCTGCCAACCCATGTTTTTCAACTTTGAAGAAAATGTTGCATGAGATTTTTGGATTACTATGATAAGAAAAGTCTATTTAGCCCTTATTTGTTTTATTTAGTTTTCTGAAGTTCCTTGCCATTTTGTGATATATGACAGGCCACAATGTGTCTAAATAAACAGAAATCCTCTAAAAATAGCTTGTAGCTGACCATTTACAACATAAATATTATGTATTAATACTACTGGATATGGCACACATCTTATTTATGCCAAAACAATTTCACTCTGCCACTTTTTTAAGTACGCCAAGCACCTACTGTATATCTCCTTTTATTTTTATTTGCAAACTGTTGAAGAGAAAATAAAACTGCTCATATACACTAGCTTCAATTTCTTTGTCATACAGTCTATGTTGAGGGACTTCATATTGGAAAGATGGTTGTATGCAAACCTTTCCATAAATAATTTACTCTTGATAGACCAAATAAAAAATGAAGACATGCTAAAAGCTAAGGTTTTGGTAACTACGCAAAAAGCAAATAAAGGAAGAGTGACAAATGTTCCCAAAGTTGGAGATGTACACGTATTTCTTGAGATATGTTTCCCAAACTGATTTCTTTCACTGTGATTCAGGACATAGTTGAGTCCATGTTCCTCCTGACATCTCCTTTGTAACTCTTTCCCCTGTCCACTGGACTGGCAGTGCCACCCTGGGCTCTCATCGCCATTGCAGTGGTGGCTGGCCTTCTCATCCTCACCTGCTGTTTCTGCATCTGCAAGAAGTGCTGTTGTAAGAAGAAGAAGAACAAGAAAGAGAAGGGGAAGGGCATGAAGGGAGCGCTCAATATGAAGAACATGAAAGGTGGCGAGGTATGACACACGGCACAGACTGGCTTTCTAAGAATGAAGTGCAGGAGTCAGAACTAGTGTCTCCAACCCCAGCTCGTGAAGCAGTTTTTTTTCTAGTGATGCCTCTTTAAGAGTGTCATCCAGGACAGTTTTCTTATGGTTTAAACACCTCTCAAATTAAATAAGACCACACCAGAAAAAAGAACACATCTGATAAACAAAAAGCCAATCCACTTCAAGAATGACCTTTCTTTTCTTTTTGTTATCATTTTATACATAGTCTAGACTCCAACATGTTGAAGAACATTCTTAAATTATTTTCCCTGCATTATCACCAGCCATATCTTCCAGGATTTCTTCCCAAATCAAATCCCGGCATTTTGAAATTTGACATGCTTTATAATCATAGGTATGTTTTGTCTCAAGAACTGCAAAGTACTGCATTTGAGCCTCTATATTAAACATAATTTCTGCCTCTTATATTGACACATTTCTGTTCAAGCAACAGTATAGCCCTGACCGTGGTCATGATTTGCACTTTTTCACACCACAGCTCATTAGAGAGAATAGCTGCAAACAGGAATCTAATTCAGATAATAGGGCATGTGGCTTTTATAAATAGAAGTAATTTAGTATGTTTTAAAATTCATGGAGTATGAAAAATTTAATAGCTAAATCTCAAGCAGTAGAGTAGGAAGTTTAGAAATGCTCTGCTCGCTCTTTAATTTTCTCTGTTATTATATTCTGTATTTGTGAAAAATGTGAGTGCTGTATTTTCTTGTGCTCTGGGACTTTTGTGAGAAATGACATACTTGCTGGATCAGGAAATAATGGGCTGGGGGTGATAAAGTACTTTCGCTGAGTTTTTTTTTTCCTTCAACAAAAAAGTAGACTGGTTTATTGAACCGGGTATAGTGTTTCTGAAAGTCATCACAGTATGTTAAAGAGCAAAAAGGGTTTCAGAAATACAATAAAATAGTAATAATACAAATAACGATAAAACATTTAATATTTAAATCCACACAGTAACCGTATAAAAGCACCTATTATACTATTAAGCACCATTATTATTTTCTATTTCTATTAATTGTCTATTTTTATTCTGTATCATTGGGAATTAAACTGTAAAAAAATATCTTTACATCAGCAACCATTTAAAAATAAAAATCCCAAAATTAAAAGCAAAAAAAAATGACGGGTAGAAGTCTGTCATTTCTCAATCTGCCTGTTGTGTTTCTTTTTTGTGTGTCTGTGAGTTCAATCTCTCCCTCTCTCTTTGCTCTCCTCTCCTGCTTTGTGTCTTATCTGTCTGCTGTGTATCTTGACTGTCCCGGATCCCTGCTTCACGGTAGGTGTGCGGCTCGAGGCGCCTCTCAAACAGGCCTGCTTAGGCGAAGCAGGGGGTGGATGTGAATTTTCAATCACTTTCTTTCTTTGCAAATTCAGTTGCTGAGAATCCTTAAAAGCAAAGAGGAGTTTAAGTCACTTCTCATTGCACTTACTACGCAAATTGCGGAGTCTCGGAAATTAGGGTAGAGGCCGCAGTTTTGGCTTAAAATATAGGGGTTTTGAAAAAAATGCATAAGCATTTTTTCCTTTTTTTTAAGACAAGAATTCAGCTTAAAAGTTCCAGCTCATCCTAAAGTTGAAAAATTGGATGATAGTGCACACAGCACCACACCAGAAAGCACTTGAACATATGCATGTTCTGATTACAACTTGACTTGACAGTAACTTTCCTTACTGACATATTGTGTGGGAAAAGAAGCTTCCCTGTGGCTTTTGTTTTGAATAACATGCGATGGAACCTTTTTTATTACTGAATGATATGCACTTTAAAGAGCCACAAACTCCAATCTAAATTGTATGCATGCTTTCGCAATATTTCCATGCATCATCAGCAAAAAGAAGCAAACATGATGTACGAACTATTGTTGTGTTGTGTTTCTAAATAGTGTTTGTTGAAAAATGGTTGGTGTACCAAGCAAGTGCAGGTGGCTCCAACAATTATCCATATGCTGTTTTGTAGTGGAGAAAAAACCAGGTAATAACTTATAAGAAGTATTACTTACAAAAAACTAACTTGAGACAAAAGTAATATTTACAAACAATTTATATTTGGAGAGAACTTTGGATCTCAACACCTTACACCTTAAATCCCACTCTAAATCCCTTTAATCAAAACAGCTTGAAGTGTTCCATAGTAACAAACATTTTTTTTTTTCATTTCAAATAAAGATTGAGCAAGTCACAGTTTATATACTGTACACAAGCATTTGTTTGTATAATGCTTTAACATTCAAAACTCATATTAATAGTTTGGAATTTAATATCAAGGCTAGACTTGGTTTCTTTAATAATCACAAGCTTCACCATACACAACAAGCCCAGATGAAACAAATGTTGTTTTATATGTTGCTTTAGGCGTACAGTAACTCAAATATCTACACCCCCATCTAAGGTTATGGTGATGTTGTTACTGAATAGCCTCTTTCTGCAGCACAAAGTTTTTCATGAATTGATGAGAATCCTAATATCATTCTGTATGACGATTTTTTACTGGTGGCCCTTGTCACTCTTCTTTGTGATCTTTACTCTTTGGTTGATTGCCCCTCTACACTAGGGGAATACTTCACTTTTTTTTTAAGTTACAGATCATAGTGATAACAACTTCTTCCTAAATGCACAGTGTATTTTTCCACCTTTAATTTTAAATTGAATTTACTCTTAGCAAATTGAATCTTCCAAGACCCCCTATCATTTTAGATCCAAATCACATCAATGTACCGGTGTAAATGACTATCATAATTTAAGAAATCACATATATAGAAACTATCACCTTTGGATCTGTTGGTATTGGTTGGTATCAATCTGTTGGTTGATTGGTTAAATAATTTCTGTCTGACTTGCACTTCTTAATATTACCACATCCTGTTATGCCCCCTCTGATTATGTTGTTTACAGTACATCTTTCATTTGTTTTCAATTTCAATTGTGTAAGCCTGTTCACCAGGTTGGTCTTGTAAATGAGAATTTGTTCTCAGCAGCCCATCTGATGAAATAATTAATTAAAAAATATATATTTTTTAAAAAAATAGTTGTTTAATAATATAAAAGTAATGATGGGACAGAATATGGTGTTTCTCTCAGGTTTAGGAATGTCATTTGGAAACAAGTTTTCTGTAGTGGATCTGATCTGTATATTGCTGGGGAAGTTAAATGAGATAAATTGTGGATAGGCTGTCTGTAGAACTAAAGATATTCCTGGCTTTGAAATCCATAAGTATTTCCATGATCAACACTTGATGTCTCAAAGCTGTAGTGCTTGAAACAAATGACAGCTCAAAAGAGCTAAGCTGATTTTCATCATGTGTTTTCTCTTTTCTGAACTTAGAAAGGTTACATGGAATATGTGCAAATTGACATTGACTTTATGTCTATTCTATGAGGCAGCCTCAGTGATGGTGTGCACTATGCCTTAGACCAAGGATAAGAATCATGAAAGGCTGTGAAATATGTGACTTTTTGCCACACTCCCTTTCTTTATTATATTGTATAATGTCTCAAACAGGTTTATGCAAATAAAGGTTAGGGATATTATAGAATCTTTGAAACAGCTTTCTGCTTTAGTCAAGTTTAGTCTTTCGAGTCATTCATTTTGCTTCTTTTTTTCTGTTTCTCAAAAAGGATCTAGCTGATAATCATTACAAATATTATGCAAATTGTTATGCTGGCATTAGTGATATACTGCATGGCATTTATCAAAAGGCTGGTATTGTTTGTTTGAATGTCCACCTTAGAATTATTCAATTAAATTATAACTGGTATTTCCATTTCTCTCAGTCTGTCTTTCATTGCAACACATACAGTACAAAAGGCAGTTTAGAGACGGGAAACAGTATTTTCTACAACCCACACATGAAGTAATATTTCTCAGTTTTCTAAATTGGATGGCAAACTTTATTTTTAAGATTTGTACCTGAAAGTTGCATAAAATGTGTCAATAAGGAAAGAGCTGAATCAAGTCATGTTGCAAACAACAGTTTCCAAACGAATGCAGTAAGTACAGCTGCTTTATTATGAGATGGGTAATCAGGGTGATGCACAATACAGGTAGGTGATGCAATTGATCAGAGGTCAAAGAGCAATTTCCATGTGCATGCTGCTGTGTAAATTGTGCCACGATTTGGTTTGCAGAGCTGGTTGTGATGCAGGTGTGCAATGACCACCCTCCCTCTTTCTGATTTGCTGCTGCAGAATAAACAGGATGACGATGATGATGATGCAGAGACAGGCCTGACTGAAGAGGAGAAAGAAGAAGAAGAAAAGGAGCAGGAGAAACTTGGCAAGCTGCAGTACTCACTTGATTATGATTTCCAGGACAACAAGGTATGTACAGTGATAAGTTGGTAACGCGGGGCTTGGTCACTCCTCATTCAAAATAAGGACTCTAGTGTCATATTATTACATATTGTTATTTGTGATAGAATGCCCACAGGATGTTGTAAAAAGGCATACAGTAAATAAGTATCATCTGATTTTTCCCCACACACATACTGTACATACACACCAAATTGGAATTACCAAGTGTTATTCATCTTAGACACCACTATGGCAATTCATTTACAGGTGTGCAAAAATATCCAAGAATATATTTGGAAGGGATTAAACAGATACCATTAGTTTCTCTTCCTTATGCATATATGGCATATATTGTGCAAACTAATTCATTGAGTAGAATACTGAAGTAATTTTTACAGATAACAGTACAAGCTCGACAGTGACCAACAAGCCATAGGAGTCCCTGATGAAACAGTGGCCAACCTTAAATCCACACAACCTAGCCACTTGCATTTACCTGTAGGAGCACCTGGTCATTGTTTCTATTGAGATTGCATTTTATGGGATATAGGGTGCAGTCTGTGCTTCAAATACATACCTAGGAGTCCTATAACATTACCATTACTATGTGTAATTGCAGTGATGTGAAGAAGAAAGTACACTCCCTTATAATTCTATCGTTTACATATTAACCTTCACCTAGATCTCACAAGTCCAGTAGATAAACCTAGCCTTAACCTATATACCACAATAAATGCTGTTATTATTTACTAAACCAAAAAAATAGCCAACATTCAGCAGCCTTCTGTGAAAAAGTAAGTGCACCCCATGATTCAGTAACATGGGGAACCCCTTTAGCAGCAATTATTTGAAATAAACATTTCTTGTAAGAGTTTGGGAGGAAATCTGACCCAGTCCTCCTTACAAAACTGTTTCAGATTAGTGATCTTTAAGGGTATTCATTTATGCATTCATTTATGCTATCTGTAGGTTCCACTAAAGTATCACAGGGTTGAGGTCTGGACTTTGAATGGGCTACTCCATAAACCTGATTCTTTTCTTTTTCAACCATTCAGTCATGGACTAACTGGTGTGTTTTGGATCATTGCCCTATTGCATGATCTACTTTTAGCTAAACTTTAGCTGTTGGATAGATGGTTTCACACTTGCCTGGCAGTTGGTATGAGGTTTTTGAGGTGATGCAGTGGTTGGTTTTCACCAAATCATTTTACATTACTTTGTTCTCATCTGTCCAGAGAACATTGCTCCCTAAGTGCTGTGTTTAATTCAGGTGCTGTTTTGCAAAACCTAAGGCTTGCAACAATATTATTTTTGGAGAGAAGGGGTTTTCCCTGGCTACCCTTCAACAAAAGCCATTCTTGTTAAGTTTTTTTCCTAATGGTAGAATCATGAACTCTAATGTTTACCGTATTGACAGAGGCCTGTAGATCCATGGATGTAGCTTTGGGGTTCTTTGAGATCTCTAGGAGCATCATGCAGTCTGATCTTGGGGTGAATTTGCCGGGACGCCCACTCCTGGGTAGGTTGGCAACTGTCTTGAATGTTCTCCATTTGTAAATTGTCTTTCTCACTGTGGAATGATGGACGTCATATTGTTTGAAAATGGCTTTATAGCCCTTCCCAGACTGATGATTCTTTCCTTGAGACCATCCCAGATATCTTTTTACCTAGCATGATGTACTGTAGCCATGGCTACACAATTCTTAATGCTCCAGACCAAAATGACAAAGTTTTTGAACTTACAACATATACTGTACAGATTTAAAGCACATCCAGATGATCAACTAATCAGGTGCACTTGTTTAGCAGCACCTGATTCTAATCACCTTCTGAATTGTTATAGGAGCAGTAAGGGCGCACTTACTTCAAAAATTTGTTTTAAAAACGCAAAACAAGTTAGAAAACAAATGTGTGTTATACAGTATGTCACATGAGATTAGATTTATCTGTAAGGACTTGGTGGGACAAGGTGAGGGTCGGGATCAGTCTTAATATGCACTGTATAATAATATAGGAGGGTGTAAATTATTTTTCACATCACCGTATACTATACAGTATGTTAGCATGACTATTTTTAAATATTTTAATGCATTTTTTCTTTTTAAAATTAATATGGTAATATTACTGGAAACACTTTATGCAACATGTTGTTGGAATATGGAACAAGCTACTTAGCCATGTTGTTGAAGAAGATACCCTGGTTTCTTTCAAGAAATAGCTGGATATCACTTAACCACTACCTACCAAATGGGAAAAATTGACTAATGACTTCCTTACAATTATAACCGTCCTTATGTTCTTATATTACTGGAGTACCATTAATGCAAAAATAAGATAAATGTGCTAAGGAAATACTGTAGCATATGAGTAACAAATTAGCTGATTCTCTGTCAAGAAATTCAATGAGGAAAACTCATTATGAGCATTTTCTCATTATGTAGATTTTCAATTGAGTCAACATAAACTCTTAAGTCACTTTAATACATCAATTTTCTAGTTCAGTTCAGTGAGTACATGATTACTGCCAGCATACAGTATATTACTTTGTACTTGTCTATGTACTTGTCTATTGTCTACTTGTTTCTTGTCATAATTTAACTAATTTAAACAACTTGCAAGTTCTCTGCCTAGTCTTGAATAATATCTGAATCTTTTTGTATTTAATTTTCCACAACTATGTTCTTATGAAGTGTTAGCAAATTTCACTAGTTAATTTAATATAAACGATGAGGAAATTATAAATTAATAATATAAATTATGAAGAGCAGCTGCACTAATATAGATCCCAGACATGTTGCAGCTGTTATGCACACTAATGGCATAAAGATAAAAAAGAATATGCACTATATATCCTTTAGAACTATAACCATGCACACTCATTTATACTCATGACTTCACTAACGGCCCAGACAGAAATAGACTGAGGCACTGGGCCTTCAGGAGCCTAAATTAAGAGTGTTTTAATATGAACAATAAAGATAATAAGCGGGATAACAGACTCTAAATCAGGGTTGTGAAATATACAGGCCTAAAGAGTCCAAGGGCCAGATCTGGCCACAAGACTGTTGTGGTCAGAGCTATTGGGAAGGATTCATTTCACTACTTGTATGATCGTGAATAGACCACAAAGGTGTAGGAGTACTCAGCTGTGTTACTATATCACTCTCTGAAATGCATGTTTCCTGTGGTTCTCTACCTACAGTATGTACCTCTGTGATACTACTTGATGTCACAGATCTAGAATGACAGGGGCATGGATTTGCGTAACATTTGCGTACAAATGAAAAACAGTTAAAAAATAACACTCTAAGACTGCATACACACTTCCTCCATTATACTCTGGATTAACCTCAGCGTCAAATCCATGACTGGACTCACTTTATAGTACGTTTTATTTTTATGCTCTCATAAGGAACTTTTTTAACACAATAGTAGGGACCTTGTAATTATTTTAAGTAAAATAAACATGTTTGGTTTAAGATACTGTAAGAAGAGATATTTTATATTTCATTGCAAAAGTGAATAGAAAGCCAAAATACTTTTTTTAGCAGGTAGTTTTTGCCAAATAGAAATAGAATTTGCTGCTTTATATCACTGATACTTGCAAATAGTGTTCTGCATTTTTTGGTGTCTGTTTCTTTGTCCTTTTAACCTTTTGTCCTTTTGTTGATTCTCCTTCTCAAGTTAACAACTCAAACACTAAAACCCAGTTTCCTTAGTACAATATTCAATAAAACAAAATATGAAAAAATATGAGCAATGAACTCACTGCTAAAGAAATGACAGTTCCTCTTTTTCGATCCTTCTACCATTTTTTTTTGTCAGGTTAATGTTTACCTTTTTATGTTTTTCGACAGTTGAGGCACTGTCAACACATTTTGATGACATGAAAATAAGGAGTTTAATGATAAAAATCCCAAATAAGCTATTACAGCACAACAAAAGGCAAGCACCATTTGTATACTAAGTAATGGATTTATATTAGTTGTTCATTTATTTTCAACAACCATAGAATGAGATGAATCATGGGTAATGACCCCAAAATGTAGGAATTTTAACTTATAGTAGATGACTATTTTAAGGGTGCTACGGCCCTTTTCCCCTGTAAGAAGTTCACTATATCTTTCAGAACCACCAGTGCACCTACAAACCAGACAACATAGTTACCCTACATAATTGCCCTTTTTATTCGTTAGCAATTATGACATTCATCACCGTCTGCATGACGCAGAGAACACTTGGCACAGAGTATCTACAGGCGAAACCCACACTTACAGAATCACATGAACATTACTGTCCCTAGCAACCCACAACCAATGTTCCCGAAAGAGGAACAAAAAGTCCTGCAACACCATTTACAGTACAGTAGGTATCCTTTTCAGTCTTATGCTCTCCCCCATTCTGTTTCTGTGAGTCCTCATCGATACATTGAGTCATTGGGCTTTAGAGCATATTTTGTAATTAGCACACAGCTGGACAAAGTAGCAATGTTTCCTTTTTTTCTGTGTTTGTCTGGAATATGGATAGTGCTATATTTGTGACAGTATTCGAAAATATTCATTTGGAAAACTGACCGATAAATAATACAGTAATTGAGTAAGACCAGCAAAGCCAATGCCAGGCAACTCACATAGCCAAATGAGATTATATCAGATACAAATACAGTACATTAGTGACCATATGAAGAAAAAAGGTGCACCTACAGTAAATGGACCTTCTTTAGGAAACTACTCATAGATCAGCAGTATCATATTGATATACAGTATACGTGTTTTCTATGACCAAAATAATTTCTTTACACAAACATAATGGTGTCTGGAACAAACTGGAATTGAAAGAACTTTAAGAAACAGCTGGATTCCTCTTTGGGATCCATTTGTAGCTCAATTAAAGGTTTCAATGATTTAGGAGGTGAGTGTTTTTTGTGCCATTTTCTAAATATAGAAAGCATGAGAGAGGCTTCACATGGTATTTAAACCACCAACATCAATTTTTCCCTCTACTTATACTGTAAGTGTGTAAATGTAAAATGCTAGAAACAACCATCATAAACATCCTGATTTAGGGTCCACCACATTTGAGAAATACAACTACCACAGTTCAACCTAGGCTAAAGTTAAAATGAAGCCTAGACCTTCAGATTTCAAGCCCAGCATTTAATTGCAGATGGTTATTTTTTCTACCCTCTTGGAATCTTCTCTAATGTTCTTGTCCTGAGATGTGAATTTTTTGAAGAAAGGAACAAAGATTTAAACTGGGCTCCAGACTCAAAACTATAAGCAGGAACAATAATTATTTACTGGCACTTACCGTATTCTTATACTGTATAATTTATTGAAAAGTACTGTATACACCATTATAATTCTCTTTCAATGTACGTACAGTACTGTACCATTTATGCACCATTTGTATGCACCATTGTCAGAAGATCCTGTTAAGAGATGATGTTTGCTGTGTGAGAGGTTGGTGTTTGAAGGTGTCCCATGTGTTCATGTCCTCCTGCAGAGACTGACCTGTTCATTCTTTGTGTTCAGCTGACAGTGGGCATCATTCAGGCTGCTGACCTGATCTCCATGGACATGGGAGGCACCTCTGACCCCTACGTAAAAGTCTTTCTTCTACCAGACAAAAAGAAGAAGTATGACACCAAGGTGCACAAAAAGACACTGAATCCTGTCTTCAACGAATCATTTGTTTTCAAGGTAACCTTTGCTAATTTCAATCTCTCCTCTCCTGTGTAAATGATTCTCATTCTGTTTTGGAAAACAGTATAAAACAAACAACACTGAAGCAATTTGAAACAGTTAAAGGCAACTGTGGCTAGATTTCCAAGCAGTTTAAAAATGTTAGGTTAAAATCTTTAACATGTTTTCTAGTGGTGGCTTTTTCGTGATACAAACACTGTAGCAGACTTAGTGTGTAATAATTGAAGACCTTGAAAGCTTCTTGCTATACATAGGAAAATGCTCCATTAAATTGTGCAATATTTGTTGTCTTTCTAATGTGCTGTATAACTGCAATATAGAACAAAGTGCTCTTATAGATCCAGGAAAATTGTTCCATTATCTCACATCAAGTCTTTAAGGACCAGGAGAACACATGTCTATTGTGTGACCATCTCTTGAATTCTAAGAGGCCTTAAGTTATAGTCTAGGCATACAAACTATTTTCTACAGGATTTATACAATATGGTCTATGTAGTAATTCAATTATATTAGTTAACATCTTTTTCTCAAATACAAGAATAAGTAAAAGTACTTTTGTTAGGGATGTAACTGGTGTTTTATTAACTGTATTAATTTATGAAATTGCGCTTCAGGCTAAAGATGTTTTAACATTTTATCAACCGTTTTTAACTGATTGCAGAGCAACAACCTCACCCAGTTGCTGTAACATTAAGCAGTAAGGTTTTTTCCTATCCACGTATAGCCTGTGCACTGTGATCAGAATCTTTTAATGACTGAAATTTGGTCAGAAATTAATTTGCATATAGCCATAAGGGATTGCGGTGCTGTTAATATGTCCTTTATGGAGGAAAACTGTGAAAGTCAGTGACTCATTTAGTTCTATGGTGTTAATAGGTGTTGTTATCTTTTATTGTAGTGTTGTAAACTTTTGCTTCATAGTAGCACTAGATTCAGGAATACGATAAGTTATCTTCTGTAAGATGACTGATGGGGTAGTTAGAAACAAGAGGATATGCAATCTTGAAAAAACTGTTAATGATGCCAAATGGTACTGTACTTAGGAGCTTAATGATTTAATCAACATCAACTTTTTAGGGTTCAGACCTAATGATCTTCAAGTGTCATCATTAATAATATACCATGGCATTTCATGGGGTGTAGATTCCAGAAAATCAAATAAAGCAAGATTAATTAGATTAGACCAGACTACAATATTCATAGCAATGCTACATTGACATCCAATACTCTTTTCATAGAAATGTACTTTTTGTAGCAATTAGTTATGATATTGAAAATAGCAAGTCTAAATTTCAGGATCAAAACAATCACTTTAAATATTTTTTTAATATCCTTTAAAAGGATAAAAGGATACAAATATTTTGTATTACAAACGTATTACCGTATCAGGTCATTGCATCAAGATATATAAGTTAACTTATATACAGTATAACTTATATATAACTACTTGAGTTAACTTCAATTAACTTAAACTTAAAAATAAAAAACATCTGCAACGATCATCAATGATATTCACCTGGGGGAACTCTTCAACTCAAGTTTTTATTGTCTCTCAGAGAGCCCCATTGCTTTCACAGCTTCCTGTAAATCAAAGCCGTACTGTTAGCTTAATATCTGAAATATGTAAACAGTGAACATACTGTGCTGTTTAATTTCACCATATCACTGAAGTGTTTTGCAATTTTCTTTTCAAACTGTTTATAATTGAAGGGACTTTATACATTATTTTTGGATCCAATCTCTGTATTGATTTCACCCTTCACTGTAATAATGCAAGTGTTTCCAACGCACCTCTGTTTCAGGTTCCCTACCAGGAACTTGGAGGGAAGACCTTGGTGATGGCAATATATGACTTTGACCGCTTTTCAAAACATGACATCATTGGGGAAGTGAAAGTACCTATGAACACTGTTGATTTGGGCCAGCCCATTGAGGAGTGGAGAGATTTGGAGAGCGCGGAGAAAGAAGAGGTATTAAAAAAATATATATTCCATTTTAAAATGTGAAATAACAATACTTTAATGGTATGTTCTGTTAAAGAAGTACACATGAATGTATTATTGTTTTTAAATGCATTTTTAATTAAAAATAAAGCAGCTATTCTTGAAGTGAAGGTCCTCAATTATTTTGTTAACAGCTCAGTCAGTAAAAAGTATGGAATATCTGCCTTTAAACATACTGTATGAATAGTTGACACTGACCATTTCCTCACTTGTCCCTCTGCTTGTTTGTGCAGCCTGAGAAGCTAGGTGATATCTGCATCTCCCTGCGCTATGTCCCAACAGCAGGCAAACTCACCATCTGCATTCTGGAGGCCAAGAACCTCAAAAAGATGGATGTGGGTGGGCTGTCAGGTAAATGTCATTGGAAATGGGTCCTCAATGGAATGGAATGTAAATGCATGTCTATTCCCAGAGATGTGGGTGCATAACTAAACATGTACTGAACAGGTTCTACAATGAATCTAAGAACATTGTTTATATGTGTTGGGTTCGTTTGAAAACGAATCATTACCATCATGTGTTGTGCGTCAAGTCACCCATAGAAACATTCGGTTCCTCTGTCCTCCACTGGAAGTAACCACACATTAAAATCTTCACTTACATATAATATTGTATTCCTACTTGTCTAACATGATACATCCATGCAGCATGCTGTCAAATAACATATATTTGGATCAAATGGTAATATGTCACATCTCTTGCTGGCCTTGCAAATTAATGCCCAATCTTGGCTTATAAATTAATTTGGAGCTATGGTACACATTTCAGCATATTTTATACATTCAAATAACATATACAAAATAAATATGAAGACCATATAGAGGATATGTATTGTGATGCCAACAGGGGCAGGGTCCCTGGAAAATGGTGTCTTCACCTGAAGTGCTGTGCCTTAGATACCCCTCAGTCCTTACTAGGAAGGCTGACTGAGGTTGCCAACTGCAGAGTGGCCACTCACTTGCACAAACATGCAAGAGAGTGCAAGGGAAGTGTGTTGGCATCTGCTAGCTGATACAGCCTGGTGATGTGGGACTGAGGCATCAGTGGCTGTTTGTATTGAGCGAGAGGCCAACTGGCTAGACAGTTCTATCTGAGATCAATCCATATAGAAAAGGAGTCTGGCTAAAATATTCTATTCTAGCTGCTACACTGCAAGAAAACTATGGTGTGATAAAAATCCCTTGACTTCAAGTTATCTGTGTTAAGCCAGTAAGTAGCTATACACTGTAGCTGTCACACTATATTTATAAAACAGGGACCAGGAGTTCAGACAGGAGCCCAATGAAGGTTTATGTTTTCTTTTAATTTTCTTTTTCTTTTCATGGTGATGCTGTGACTCCACATTGTAAATAAATTGCACAACTGAACCTTACGGTTTGTTTTGGAGTGTGTCTGTTGCCCAGGGATCCCAACAAATGATCTGATTGTTGTAGCCCGCCTCAGGCAGTATCACAGTATTGTGAAATAGCCTTGTCAAAGTGAAGAATTTAACCTAATTCAAAATAAACTATTACTTTATTGAGCAGAAACAAATAATTTTTTTGGAAAGGCAGAAAAGGAAGAATATCCTATTTGCTGAAACATTGTTATAAGATACAGTTATTGCATTACTCCATCTGCTGGTGGTTCAAGGTAAAAACAAAATCTCTTTTAAATGTCTATAGTCCAGAGTAATCTGAGTGATCTGAGCACAATTTGTTCTCTATGTTTTAACGCCAATAATTTAACTTCAACATGAGCATAAACAAAATAGTTTCTATAATCCATATACGGAGTTCTATACCTTTAAAAGTATTATTGACTTTGGAAGGTTTCTGATTTTTAAAAAGAAAATCTAGCAGATGTTCCTCTTGCTACTTAGTATACTGTTAAGATAGTAATTGGGAAGCTACGGCAAACAGTGAAGAATCCACTTTTGAAATATGATATACTGTAGATGCAGTACTGTAATGAACTGTGCATTAAACTTCAAAATCCTGTAGTGAACTTTTCATAAGCAAGCATGACATTTATCTCTCTTTACTCATTAGATCCCTATGTGAAAATCCATCTGCTGCAGAATGGTAAGAGGCTGAAGAAGAAGAAAACAACAGTGAAGAAGAACACATTGAACCCTTACTACAATGAGTCCTTCAGTTTTGAAATCCCATTTGAGCAGATCCAGGTAAACCCTAACCATAACATAATGAGACATACTGTATTGAAAAGGGCACAATAAGATAACATAGTGGGTGTGTCAATAATCCCAACTGGATAATAGAGCACATAAACATCCCAATTCCCTAGAAAACACATCCTGTTTTAAAACGTAGGTATTAGCCGAATGTTTCTTACAAGGCTAGAAATTCTAAAACAATCAGTGAAGTTCAACATAAAGAAAGGCTACTGTTTTAGTGGAAGAATGACCCGATCAAAGTCAAAACTTATCTTCACCACTGTATCCATGCAAAGATTTATCAGGAAACAGTGATGGCTGTTTATTTTTGTGGTTGGTGATATTGAAATACTTTAAATAGAGCGTGAATTAATGATTTGAACAGTTCAATAAGATATTTGGATATTCCAGTACATAGAACATCATTCAATGGTCAGCTTCCAGTGGCCAATACACACATGTATTCAGAAGTTTTCAGCTTCGTCTTTTTCATACACATTTTCTAATAACAATAGAAAAGAATCTATAAACTGCATGAGAAGCTTCATTTCAGATTGCAATAGATCATTGTAGAATACCTATGTGCTCTCTAAATAGAGGATCTCAATCCTTGTCTTAGATGCCCACACACCTGCTGGTTTTAATTCAATTCCACCCTAATTAGATAATTGAAGCCTTAATTTGTGTACTTTTTATTTATTGTTGTTGTCATTGTGTAAAGCACTTTGAGAAGCCACCTTTAAAGGCTCTATATAAAATAAAGTTTATAAGTATTATTATTACTCCATTGAATTAACTTTAACCAAATTTAAGTTAACTCCATCAATAAAACAGTTAGAGCTCCTACATATTTAAGATTTCAGAAAATACAGTTCAAATTCATATTATTTAGTCAATGAAGGGTCTGATTGTGTAGCTGAGGACTCGGCTGGAGTGAAAGCCAACAGTTGTGTGGCTAACAAGGACCAGTATTGGGAACCAGTGCTGTAGAATATCAATAATGATATTTTATCTGAGAACTTGCACTGGCATACTCAGCCATTTAATGTTCATAGATGTGCAAAACATTCAGTGAAGAAAAAATTCCTTAAACTTTGAACAATGTCTGAATAAAATGTGAACATTTAATTAGAAAATATTTAATGCAGCATGATTACTTTTGGCATACACTAAAATATTTGAGAGGGGAGCTGTATCTACTTCCCGAGATACAAAATACAGGATTATTATCTAACAACATATCAGTGTAAAAGAATGGTCACAAAGATTTACACAACATTCAAGACAAAAAGCAAAATACCTGTAATTGTTAATGGAGTGCCGCAGAGCCCTGCATTAGAACTACTGCTATATTGTTTGACATTTTGTTGTAGTTTGTAGATCAGTCAAATTCATCAATGATGTTAAAACAAACAAAAAAAGCAAACACTGCACTCCTGCTGTTTTCAGCTCAAACCTTATTCTCCACTACTGTTCAACCCCTTCTTTAGGCTTGGGTCACCCCCACCTGCATCTGTGGAATCATCATCTCCTTACATTGTTATGCTTTAGTCCTCTGATCTTGATTCCTGTTTTACCTACTGTATTTCCCCCTTTCCACTCCATCCTCTGCTCTCTTTAGAACTCACCCTTTTTGGTGTAACTACTCAGACGGATTCTAGTTCCAGAACCTCGCAGTTGAACTCTCTGCCCCATAATTTCTCTGCTTCTGGCATTAAATACTTAATCAACAACCATTGTTGTGGCATACCTGATACCTTTAAATTCATGCCTGTCAACCCTTAACATTGTTGGGGGTGCTGTGAGATACAGTATTATTTTGCAGTCCATTTTGTTTTCAGCTGTTTTCTACACAATTTGTGATACCTTATGCAGAATCTCCCTTCATCTTTGCAAACTACCCATGAACTTTGATTTCAACATTCACTCAGTTTGGGTTTTCAGATGTCTGAGTTCCTCACAGGATGGCATTTCCTCCTCTTTTGAGTCTCTCTCCAGGAATAATCCGTATTTCTAACCTTTTCAGTCTTCCTTGCCATAAGCCAAATTTGGTGGGATTAAAACCATTCTCATCACTCCCCTTTGCTCTTATTTATCTTAAGCTCTTATCCCTTCTTGATCATTTCAACTCTTCTGTGTGCATTGTTGCTCACGGTGCACTGCCACTTCTTATCTCATTAACCTCACTTCCTCCAAAATATGTCTGCCCTGCTGTGTTAACCCGGACACCAACTGTGTGCCGGAAATGGAACACCATCATGTCCAACATTTCACTGTCACCGTAACATCCATAGGATTAGTGTCTTTACAGAGGAAAATAATTTGTCATCCACTGGCCCCGATTCTTTCGTGGCATTATGCAAACTACAGTACACTGAAAACTGTAGGTCATTGCCACTTTTCTTTGGAGATGGACTCAAAGCCAAAAATTGTATTTATTCGTATATCTGTGGAACACATTTTAAATAAAGATGTTTTAAATCACTGCATATCATGAACCTTTTTCTGTCTGTAACCAATTCTTGACACAATTTGCAGACTCATCCTTTAAGAACTTAAGACATCTGATGCCTATTCTACCCCTTTTCAGGAGTCATATTGCAGTGTCTCTTCCTCTGTATGCTGTATCACCTTCTCTGATCTTTATTCTCCAGAGTTCTGAGCCCTAAACTTTCCTGTTATTCATTACTTCTAATCAGTCTCCACAAACAGTCCTTTGGAGCCCTTCTATTCCTGCTGCAGATTGCACTCATCTCAGATTCCCATCTGACCCACTACAAAATCAGCAGCCATTCCCTTAGATTGGAGCAGCATCCTTCACTACTCATTCAGGAATCCCAGCTGATATAAATAATTTGCGGGCTAGTCTTCTGAAGAAACAAGTTTATATCAGACTAAAATCTAATATTCTAATAGCTTCTAATATTCTATCTACTCGTATACTGTATCTATTTTACTTGTCCAAGTACACATTGATACACATCTATTCCTCCCTTGTTTAAAATAGGCATTACTGTATGATTATTATGTACTAATACTCTGTATACAGGTACATAGAGCACAAGGGAAGGAAAATCTTTTGATGTGTTTAAATTATTTTAAGGACGGCTCCACAGTATGTCTGATGCTCTTAAGGCAACCCACATCCATCCTTCTTCTATCATCTACATTTCCTATCAGCTACAGGGTCAAATTCAGGGTTGCAGTGATGCCGGGGCCTATCCTGGCAAGCAACAGGAGCAAGGCAAGATACACGCTGGGTGGGATGCAGTCGATCATAGGACAGACAAACACAAACACCTCACACCAGGGACAGTTTTTCCAGAAGACAATTAAAGTACTAGTACTGTATGTCTTTGGATTGGGGGAGAAAACCAGAGCATTTAGAGGAAATCCACACAAATACAGGGAGAACATACAATATATAACATCGCTTTATTAACCCTTTACAATTTCTTGCATTAGGAATTATCTTTTTGCATACACCAGCTTGCTCTCCATGAGACACACAGACACACAGACAGGGAGAGAGCCTGGGTCAGAGTTAAGGGTCTGTCATTGTATGGCACCCCTGGAGTAGTTGGGGTTAAGGGCCTTGCTCAGGAGCCCAACGGAGTATGATTCCTCTGCCAGCCACAGGATTTAAACCGACAACCTTCTAGCCACAGGCCCAGATCCTTAACCACAGAGCTATAGACCCTAGACAGATAAAACCCCAGATCCAGAAGTGAACCCAGGACCCTAGCACTGCAAGCCAGCAATGCTCACCACCAACCAACCATGCCGTCCCCAAAACACACATCATGGAGTTAAATATCTTCCTTCTTCCTTCCTGTAGAAAATCCAAGCAGTCATCACAGTCCTGGATTATGACAAGATCGGCAAGAATGATGCAATTGGTAAGATCTTCGTGGGCTGTAGTGCCACAGGCACAGAGCTCAGGCACTGGTCCGACATGCTGGCCAACCCTCGCCGGCCCATTGCACAGTGGCACCCGCTGAAGCCTGAGGAGGAGGTGGACGCCATTCTGGCAGCACTGGCAGGAAAGAAGTAAATGCTGAAGTTATTCACTAGCTACTGTAACTAACTCTCCAATACTGCATGAAATCAAATCAAGGGATTACCGATTCTACAGACGTGGCAGCAGAAATGTTGAAAAAAAAAACCAACAAAGTAACAAAAGATGAGAACAACACCGTTTCTAATATTCAACAACCTTGTGCAATTTTTCTTTCACAACATTAGTGTACAGTGAGTAAGATGGATGGGTATTCTACATGGGTACTCTGGAATACATTTAAAATGCATTTCAATTTTGAACATTAATGAGTTGCATTTTAGTCTTTCATTTGTTGTTGAGGTACACAGATTTCATGTAAAAATGATAAAAAAGGGAAGACTCATTTGCAAATGATGTGGAAAACATGCATTTTATAGGTATAGCAGTATATATGGCATCTTTATCTTCTTGCGTCTCTTAGGAGTCATTATGCCAAATGTTCTCAATGCTTTATGATGTTTAGGTAAGCCATATGGGCATGTTCACTAAAAACGTGTCTTGCCAAGTTCATTTTTCTGCTGATCAGCTTGCGTTTCATGCAGAACCAGTGGTGGGTATTGGTACTCTCCATCAATGGGCATGGATGGGTGTTCAGGATGTGATAAAATTAAATCAATTGAGAAAAAAAGACAACTCTTAGGACAGACAAACCCTTTAACAATCTGATGCCAAATTAACTGTCTGGTAATTGTGAAAGTTTATTGGCAGCATAATGTACTAACTGTATGTACTGTAGTTACAAAACAGAGCCCTCACAAAACAAAATGTTTCTCAAATGTTTAAAAATCTAGTTTTCATATACCTGTTAGATTGATTTGTCATTAAGGTGATGATTTAAAAAAAATAACGATCTTTTTTTAAATTGTATTTGACCACTATTTCAGAGATAAAAGGGATTATAATATTTTCCTTTGTAAGGTCAGTTTTGTTCTCTGGACACTAGGCGGGAACATTGCACAAAGCTGAAACAACCCTGAGTTGGGCTTTCTTTTCTGTATTGTAACTGATCCGAAAATCAATCCTTTTGTAACACTGCTAAGGTTCCCAGTCATGTATACATTTTTCGTAAGGAAAAGTATTATTATTATTAAAGTATTCGAAGAACAATAGATGAAATACGTTTTATAGGACTTTAGAACTTACGTTTTTAATGTAGTTTTATATTTTACAGCCATCAATTTATCACCTACCTTTTCAACATCATCCTTTTAAGTCCACATGTTTTAATGTTCATACTATTGAGGTCTTGTCCATCCAGATCCGTTCCACTCATGCCCATCCACCAGCTACCTTCTCATCCAGCCCATTTCCTTATTGGTCTCCACATTGCCATTTCTGGGTGAGCCCAGCCGGGTTGCAAGAGTGGCCAGGCCACCAGCCGCTTGCCGATGGACGCCTCCCCCAGGCCTGGCTTCAGGGTTGGGCCCCAGTGTCCCTGATCTGGACGGGGTTCTCTTAGTTCTTAATGGAGCTCTCAGGCTTCCTGAGGCAATCAGGCCTCTACCACCATGGCAAGATCCCAAAGGGAATATGTGTCTCTCAGTTGGCCCGTGAGCTCCTGGAAATCCTCCCCAGGAGAAGCTGGAGACTGTTCCTGGTTAAAAGGGAAGTCTGGTCAGCCCTGCTCAGCCTGGTATCATTGCAACCCTCACCAGGAATGAGCTGTTAGAACATAGATGGTGGGATAACTGAGGTCTTCAGAATGTAAGTTCAATTTGTTGCACCTAGTCAAGGAAAAGAAAAATCCCATTCTTTCAGAATTTGAAACCTGTTATAAGTCTTCTACTTCACAGTTTTTTCCTAAGATGGGAATTTTAAAGTGAATGTTCTGTGAATTCTGCCCTTAGAGTTAAGAAGCTCAGCTCGTTATCTTCAAAGCCTAAGTCTTCAGTAGAATTCTAAGGAAAGTTTTTTTTCCTAAAAAAAATTTAAAATATGAGTGTTAAAGTAATTGATTTGTTCCTTTTTTTTTCTTTTTCTATTCAGCAAGGTTGGCAATCCTCCTTAGTGTACATGAATTTAGACACAAAAAGTATTTAATTTAGATATGTATTTAAAGAAGCATTACTTTGAAGGTTATGGAAAGATACAACTTTATATGTGTTTTAAAAAATGGAACACAGAAAGGCTGAATTGCACTATTATGAAAATTGTTTTTAATGTGTGATTTAATTTTCACTGCAATGGTCTGGCATCCTGTCCAGGAATTACCCTGTCTTGAGCCTGTTGTTTGCCAGGATAGATATAAACTATCTATAAAATTCAGAGACCCTGAACTGGAAGAAGCTGCTAGACAATGTATGGATGGATTTTCTTTTCATAATGGGTCTATATACAGTACATGCTAATGAGGAACAACAAAAATAATTTTTGCAAACAATTTTTGCTGGCTCCTTTTGAAGAGTATGTTCACAATATGTGTAAAATGGACAATTATTAAAACTTTTTGCATACAAGACAAGTAATATTTATTTTATGGGACTGACAATAAGCTGTTGTACCTGCTGTTTGTTCTAAAATTTGAATTCTGAATCAGTTTATTTCAAGACTATGTTTATGTTTATTTGTTGTATTAAAAAATCAGTTTGGGATATTGGCAGTAGTGTAGTGCAAACAAAAAGCCCCAGTTAGATTTATATACTGTAGTAACATGTTATACAGATACTGTATCTTGAGTGCAGCAATAAGATTGTAATCGACTTGTTAATAAAAGTTATGGTATGACTAAGAGGGTTGTTTTAGATCATTAGTTTGTTAAAGGTGATTTTGCAGAGCAGAGAACTTTAGATAAATCAAATAAATTGTTTTGGTAGACAAGATGAGTGCCCTTTTCACTTAAATAAAAACTTTCCCTGAAACTAAATTAATAAGCTCATAAAGAAAAAGACTGGGCAAGACACTCAGAAATAAACAGTAATTGCGCTGATCAAGCTTTGATCAGCATATCCAGAATTCATTATGTGCAAATGCTGAATAGACAGATCCTCCAGTGATAATTTTCACTGGCCTTTAGCATTATCACCTCCATCAAGTATCACAGCACAGTATATCAGTTAACACTATGATGAATCCATATACACAAGCCATTTTAACTTTTTTTTTCCACTGATGCAATAAATTCCCCACATATAAAGACATGCAGAGTATGCGCAGAAAGGCTGAATTTCGATTTTTAAGAAATTATTTTGCACATTGGCTATTTATGGGAAAAACAACTGCCAGTAGAAATTTAGCTCCTGAGACTAAATGAAATTCTCTTTTTTTCTGGATATTGCTACAAAACTGGGCTTTGAAATACAAACAGATGGATTTCATCAGTCAGAGATCAAAAGTTTCAGTTCTGTTAATACCCCCTAGATGTCTTCAAGATTCATGCAAGAATTCTACATGTCTACAGAATTCAAGCTTACCTGATGGGCAGCAAACAGACTTGGTCTGGTGCTGCAGTAGGATACAAGCCATTGTAAAAGATCAATAGACATATCATTTTACTTGTAAATGTTCCATTGCCACCAACAAATATTATAATATTAGATGTCCAATAACAAGTTGTTTCACCTCCAACAGAGGGCTCTCTAACTGTCAAATGACTTGCCTATAACAATGTATTAATAATATGCAATAGATCACAACTAAATGGACATTCTGTGAGGGGGTGAGATTTTGTACTGATTAAGAGTTCTGAAATACGTTGTTTTTAGCCACCAGAGCCTTGTTTTTGTTCCAAAATCCAAAAATCTGGAAAATTGAGGGACAAGGAACAAACAAATATACCAATCCACCGGTGTGTAGTTTTGCCTATATATATAGACTAACTTTGTTAATATTGCATGTTTCTATACAATACTGTAAATAGCAGCATGTTTTAAAGAAGCAAAAATCTATTGTGTAAGTGTGTGTCATTTGTCATTTTAATAATAAAAAAGGATGCACTGACTGTATATTTTCTAAAAGACAAAAATCTGTATTTTCCATGAACGGGTAGGGGAAAGAATAGAAATTAGAGATGAGTATTATTAATATCCAAACTGCTATTCTGCCTGATCTACATGTGAAAAGGGTGTTGTTTAGTGCAATTTCAATTCATTTAGGTTGACAAAATGTAGCCGCATGCTTGCTCATTTTTGTGAGAGAAATGTTTGTCCTTTTTTCTTTTGTTGATGTTTGTTGTTTTTTAATGTTTGTAAATATACAAATATAGATATATATATACTGGGGGCTCCAAGTTAAAAAAATGCAGGCTTTGTTGTAATTTAATTAATTTCTGATTACATGAAAGCAGATGTTTGTTTTTTTCATTTTAGGTTCATAATAGTGGGTGCAAGCAAAACTCTTTGAAGATCAATTTGTTTTTTGAGTTTATGTAATATATGTAACTTTTAGTATCATTTTTGTGTTTTACACTGAAAAAAAATAAAGTTGACCTTAGATTTCCTTTTTGAAGAGTACCTTCAAAATTATAATCTTTGCGTTCATTTTATTGTTTGCCCTGATGGAAAACACACATATCTACTTTGTGTGTATGCATAGTAAGAGTTTAAAAACAGAAAAACTTGGTTTTATGAGATTATCATTTTATAGTGCACCTGTGATAATCCTTCAGGTGAGCGATGCAAGTTGTTTTGTCTGCTTCATAATTTGGAATTTTACACAAGAAATTTTCAGTTCGCTCATACATTTTGTCTCAGGGCATCTAGCAACTGGACATCCTGAAAAGTAAAAAAAATAAATAATATTATACCAGTAGGTACTGTACAGTATATATGAAATCTTCAATATGAAAATTCAATCATTGAAAGAAACCACTTTCTTAGAGAAAATATACATTTTACAGTACATACATCTGAATCATAAGATTTGTTATGTGATCTCGTATTTTAGAGATAATAAAATTTAATTCTAATGGCTAGGCTTTTCCAATATTATATATTATATATTATATATTATATATTATATATTATATATTATATATTATATATTATATATTATATATTATATATTATATATTATACAGCATTTAGGAAATATAGATGTAAAGTAGTAACAAAAGACAAAGAATGCCAATTTAAACTGGTTAAACATACTGTAAATGCCTATTACTGCAACAGGAACATTGCTTTATCTGTTAGTTGTTAACAAAGTAGTCTTAATTTATTAACATGATTTAGCCCTTCAATAACTATACACATGAATTAAAATGCCATATAAAATAATAATATACACAAAGATTTACCTTGAAATATATACTGTATATGTGTGTGTACTGTAAGTATATCTGGCCAACACTTTCAGTGAAAGAAAATCACCTTAATAAAAATAAAACAGAAATATCTGATTTAAATAAAGCACAAGCAATGAAATTATTGCCTGGTGGCAACACAAAAATGTCAACCATATAGTCTCAAGAATGGCTGCTTTATGATCCCAAAGCTGTATCAAAGAGTTTTGAGCTTGGTATATGATTGAAGGGGCCTACTAGTTTGGAGCATTGTTTGCTGTGTTACATCCTTTTATGAATGACAAAAATAATCTTACTCAGGTCTTCTGTATATACTGTATGACACCTACTGTACATGGGGAGCAATCCAGATGGCTTGAAGATTATCTCTTATTATGTGTGTTTTAGCCTTGGTTTAAGCCAAGATTTCAGCTTTCACAACCAAGTGCTGCTAAAATGCCATAGAGAGGACCAGTCAAGACAGAAGTGCCCTACTGTACCTTCTCCAAAGCTTGGAGCCCCCCTGTATATCCTTTTCTTAAGAAGCTGTGCTTTGTGTAGGCTAAAATATTCTATTTCCTAAGCTATAAGCCACGTTTTCCAGCTTTTGACTAAAAGCTCTTTGTGCGTGTGTGTATAGAGATTATTCAATAAAAAATTTTAAAAAGCCATATGACTTGAGCACTAACACCTTAGAGCTCAGCTGTGTAGAGACAAACCTACTAAAAAACCATAACTCTTTTTGCTTGTCCTTTCGAATAGCTTTAACAGTCATTTTTTTTCTTTCTTTTTGTGAACGTTCTAAAACTAATGCTGTTCCAGGAGAAGTAAATGTCTTTGGTTTTGTGTAGAGTAACTGTTGGATGTAAAAGGGCAACCTGTTGTTTTTTTATTTTTTTAAGCAAAATACTTTATTCTTGCCAATCACTTTAAGGCTTTAATTTGATGTTTATATTGTATACAAAGAAATATAGTAAAAATGTAATGGAATTCACCAAACATCTTCCTTGAGAGAGTATGTTTGTTAATTGCTTCTGTAGAGTGATTATGATGGTAATCCAATATATTGCTGATAAACCAAGTTTGATTGTAATACACTCAATGTATGTATAATTGTTGGGCTGGGTGCAATTTCTAAAGCATGAAATCCAAATGACTTCGTATTTGTCTGTATTTTTTTTCTAAACAGCGCTTTGACTTTTTGTTTCATTGTAATCATGAATCCACTAAAAACAGCCTATCAGAAGCAGGAGTGAAGACAAAGAGGCTTTTGATGAAACACTGTATATCCATAAACGTTACACTATAGGAAAAATAGTTGATGCTGATGTGAGGTGGTGTATTAGAAAGAATGTCACTTTTTTTATATATTTTGATATGATACATAAAATCCAGTTCTCCACTTCTATGAAAGCCATAGTTTACCCCCTTCAACAAATTTATTGTTGTATATCTTTTGTAGGTCTTTGAAGTAGGTACCGAGGCCCATTGAAAAGTAGTTACATGTTTTGTGTGTGTCATCTATTTAATCTTAGATTTTCTCCCCTTCTATTCTGCATCTTAATCTAAATTAGGATTTACACCACAAAGCTCAGGGTGCTTTATAAAACAGTGTAAACCAGCAAAACTTCGGATTATATTGATTGTTTTTCATGAGAATCATTAATGAATGCCAGAAGAATAGCACAGATTAAATAATCACAGATGTGTAAAGAGAACAATAAACAGAACACTCAACTTTCCATAGATAAATAGATTGAAGCCATTACAAAAACAAAGCGTGGATTCATCATTATATTGAGCACATTCTGTGACAGAAGATCATGTTATCTATTATCTGAGGGGTTTGCTGTAAATGCTTTGGGGGAAAATACAGCCAGGGCACTGCAGTCAAGCAGTTAAGAGGCAGTCCTAGCTTGAAAAATAAAACATACCTGCTATTACGGTTACCCATATGTAGTAAAATAATATGATTATATTAATGCTTTTATGCTATTGTTAGTGATTGTAAGTCAGGAGAGAGATGCTACTTCCAACTTGACAAGAAATGTTAATAATTGTAATATGGTGTAATCAAGTGGGAGTTTATTTATGTTTATTTTATATGAAACATGAAAAAGATCTTTGTATGGACCTAGAAAACTCAACAAAGAAATGTGAAAGAATGTATGGTTAAAATGTGTTGAATGAGTAAAAATAGGATTCTGCAATCTTTATATGAGAAAATAATGTTTCAATAACAATTATGCTGTTTAGTTCCAACCAGGCTTTTCCAGGATTTGACAGGTGTCTAAGAGAAAAGACCTCAGTTCTGACAATATTAATGTTATGTAGATTTTAATGTACGTACAGATGCAAAATATTATTTTTACTTGGTTCTTTTATTTCGTTTTTTAAAGGTATGATTGGTGTGATTTTAGTACCTGTTTACATTATTTATTCTGAAATCTATTTTTCGGCTTTGAACTGCATCTATTTGAATAACCTTGTTAGCATTAACAACCACTACGAAGAATACAAAATGCATTAGGACCAACAGGACAGACTTTAAACTTAAATCATGCACATTAAAGACTGCCGTAATTTGCATCTTGTAATTGCAATGTCCATACAATGATTTTTGGCTGATTGTGGGATCGGCATTGAAGTGCTTCTTGGTTTCCACCTGTTGGTGGAAATGTAGTAGGAACTACTGCTCTCCCATTGCAATATGACTGCTGCTAATATCCAGTATCAAAAGTGCAACTGTCTTCCATTTCATCCACTAAGTGGTTATCATATCCTTTTAACAACTGTAAAATAATATTCCAAAGAACTGCTCCTTCTTTTTTGTTTCTTTTCAATGGCAAGAACAAAGTTCTTCCTTGTACTTGATTTTCCTGTCTTAGTAGTGTGGTGTGTGTTCATGTCAGTGTTGTACCTTCTATGGATCGCATGCTTTATCCCTTGTGGGGGACACTTTGCAAACGTTGTTCCAGCAACTCTCGCCACCATGGTATTAATTAACATCAATGCATCAGCAATCCTTGTAAAGACTTCAAGGGAACACCAAATACAATGAAATAACTCAATACAGATTTATCGTATATGTTACCAACTCTGTACTGAACAAATAAGAAATAAAGGCCTTTTAACTATCTTTGTCTTTGATTCATTGTTTTTTGTTTTGTTTTAATGGATCTGTTCTGCTTTCTTGTTGGAATGTTTTCTCGTTCAAATATTTCAAGTATCAAATATAATTATGTTTGTCTTGATTGTATGGAAGTTTTTAACTGAAATCTGGGAGGGATAATGACAGACAAGCCAATTTCACCCATCTGTTTTAAATCGCTACTGACTTTTGCTATATACAGTATACAGTATATAACTTTTTCACACACCCATTCTCACATTTTTTTGTGTAACATTTTTTTAACTTCATCTTGTTTCAACCCCATCTTCACTTTTACAGCTGCCCCTTGGTTATCTGCTCTGTCTGAATGTCCCTCAAACCTTCTTGTCCTCCTTGGATGTCGTCATTCCCTGTGAACTGTAAAGTGGTTAGTATTTAAGAACTAAAGAAAAAACATAAGATTTGCTTTTTATAACTTTGAGTCTTTCCTATATAAAAAGTTGATGCAGTACATACTATGACACTAAAGGAGAAACCATAACAAAGTGCAGTAAAGGTGTGATAAAAGCTATTAAACAATTTTACTTTGTAACGTGTTGGTCATGATTCAGGATTTGTTTAGAAGTACAAAGTTACGCCAGAATAGTTTGGGAACAAACTTTTATGGGCAGAAGGGAAGAAAATAAACCTTAATCATACTGATTGAAAATGTAAAATTTGAAGAAAGAAAAACTGCAGTTGCTCCAAAGACCTCCACCTCTTCTAGGAAGCAAAGCATAAAGTTATGGCCAGGGCATGCACAACCATCACTGTAACTGACTCAGCTGTCTTTATTGATAGTGCAAGTAATAATGGCATCGGCAAATTAATTCTTATGTAGATACTTATGTAGAAGGCTTTCATGCATATTGGGTAGCACGTTTACATGCAGCATCTCAATCACCTACAATAAAAGGCCAATGTAACCAAAGAGCTCATCAGGAGAAACAAAAATGAAAAATCTTAAGACTGGCCAAGTCAATATCCAAATACAACTGAGAATTTAATTTTAAGTCCTGATGAAAGAAAGTCTGAAGGCCCTAAAAATAGGCAGAACCTGGTTTGGCAAAGCATCTCAAATGATTACACAGAGTATGAGTTTGGTGAGCACCAGGCTTGACATTCTCAGTCTATGTGCCGTTATTGTCTAAAAGTGATATGCAACCAAGTAAAACCCTATCTTTTGCACTCAGAAATCAGCAATGTGAATGTGTCCCTATACTTATGATCATTTGAAATCACCAGATTGATTTTTTGATTGAAAAGATTTTGTTCTAATGTGATCAAATTTATCCACTGAATTACTCAGAAAGAAATGACATTATGTTATTCATACTACTCTCATGACAAAAGTACAAATTGCGAGACAGTAAAGCAAAAATAACAATTTCTTAAACTTTCAACACTGGTTTTAAACAGTAATCATAATAGTTCTTTGCATTAATATGTTTTTTTATTGCAAAGGAATACCAAAGTGTTTTACACATTGGAGGGGAGCCCCTTCCTCTGCTACAGTATAGTTATGCTCCAGAAACCCCACTACACAGTACTATACTACTCAGTAAATTAATTTGAAATAAGGATTAAATCCACTGTCACGGACGTCCAAAGGGACTAACCATTGGGAGCAGGAGAACGGAAAAAAGACCCATATGCGTAGCGGCGAGACGGGAAAAAGACCCGGGCTCATTAATGCAAAGAGTTCAGGAATGCCGTATAGAAACCTATGCCCTCAGGGAGCGGACGTGGGGTGCCCTGGTGCTAGGCGGGTCTCAGGACATCCGAACGTCAATGCTGAGCCCGGACAGAGTGCAAGACCCGGAAATTAATAGCCCAAGGGAAAGAGAGGAACCGGAAGGACAGCAGACCGGAAACTAGGGACAGGACAGAGAAGGAGCGCCCTCTGGCTACAGAGGGCGTGACACCCACAAGCTAAAGTTGTACAAGCCCAGTGTGGAATTTATCCAGGACACTGTGGCTGAGACTAGTATCCATAAGAACAGTGCCATGGGATCTTAAATGGCTGAAGACATCCATCTGTGTACCTAAAAATACTATATGGTCCTACAGTAAATGAACAAAGAGTGAAATTGGTGACTTCATACCGTACATCCTCACAGTGCTGTTTGTCTGTATGTGCTGTATTGAGAAAACATGTGAGCCCAATGAAAAAAAACTTTGATCTTATTGTAAGTGCAATGATAAGAAGTGGGGAAGAATAAGTGTAACAGTAGAGAAAATATAACCAGCTTATACAGTACAGTTTTTTTTCACAAAAGTGGTAGGCTAGTTGCAAAGCTTTCAATGTTCTGGAACATTACAAACTTCATCCATAAATGGTCTAGGTACCTGCACTGAATCTACTGTAGTTAAGACAGATAAACTATAAAATATAAAAAATAGTTAAAGTAGGTAGCTGTGTCAGCGTGCGTAGACTGCAAAGGAACAAATAAAAGTTTTAGAGACTTTCGACTCTTTCTCATACCCGGAGAAGGCTCCACAGCCAAAACGTTGTGTTTCTTTTCTTCTCTTTTCAGCATGGAATAAACCTTAACTTGCTCCATAAAAAATAAAATATATCAATTGGTTTTTGGTTTTTGGTTTTCTTTTACACTGTAAGTAAAGGCCATTGGGTCTGTACCCTTATAGCTTATAGTATTAATACTCTTAAACAGCTGCCTTTAAGATGTGCATGTTGCTACACCCCAATCCTTTTATGTTTCACTATACAAACTGAGGAACATACTTTATATACAGATGGAAAAAAGAAACGCAACACCTCCTCCACACTCTGGCTCTCCTGTCTGCGTAGAACAGGCTGAAGAGTGACTCATCCATGAAGAGGACCTGATGCCACTGCTGGCGAGTCCATCGTAGCCTCTGTCTGGACCAAGCCAGTTGGGTGTGACGTCTAGGAGGTGTGAGCAGATGGCCTCTGACAGGTCGCCTTGCTCTAAGGCCAGCAGCATGGAGCCTCATTGCGTAAAAGTGCACCTAACGAGCTTTCATGTGATTGGCAAGTTGCAATGCCTCACTGCACAAGCTGTGTTGCTGGTCAGAGGACTTAAAACAAATGGACAACGTTTTGTGAATGTACATAAATTATAACTATAGTATTCTCATTCCAGAAAATGTTGTGTTTCTTTATTCCATCAGTTTATATTGCATCCACTAACATCAAAAAGACATGAATCACTTCAAATGGACAGTTTTCAGGAAAAGGAAAAAAGGAATATTTTGTAGAAGGTACTCTGAATTCAGGTTGAACAGAAATTACATTAATAAATTAATTACATTTGCCATCAATGGGTCTAATCAACAGGACATGTACAGTACTGCAAAGGTCACAAGCCAGTACTGTTTGAAGCAAAGTGAACTGTACACCTGCGATGCATTGTGCTAATCTTAGTGTGATCTTAGTATTTCTCTCAAAGACCCTTTTAAATTCACATCTTGCAAAAAAGCCATTGTAGCATTGAGGATGTGCATTAATCTGCTGGGTTCAGTCAGTAGAAAGGTCACCAGGTGAGGTCAATGTAGCACTGTGCAGTCAGGTTTCCTCACAACTACTAGAGTTCTGTACTAGACATTAATGCCCAGGTCATCTCTTTTGGATTATGTACATTTCATGGAAAGGCATCCTGTGCTGTGGTCTACAAGATTGTTTAGCTGCAGCATCTTGCCAGGTTAGAAATTTCTAGCTGTGAACATCTCAGAACATGTGCAACAGTGCACTGACACCAGTCCAGTGTACCTGTAGGCAAAATGGAAGCTTTCTAGACTTTCTAATTAGGCTTGAAATTAAACAGGAACAATTTTACTTTATAATAAAAATAGGCAAAGCAGTATAGTACTGTAGTTATTTTTTATTGATGTGTCACATTCCATTTTTAGGATTTTCAAATATATAGCATAAATACATATTAAATAGTAAACACTGGGGCTTGCTTTACTTTATATTTATGGGAAGGTTTTCACTTGTTTTCTTTGCAAGTCAAATGCAAGGCACAGGAAGCAAAAGTGTTAAAGATACTCTTAAAGATGAAATTGTAATTTTACCAAAGTTTCTTCATCATGATGTCATCATTTTCTACCTATATACTGTAATTAAACATATAAAATGGAAGTCATTAATGTTTCACTTTTTGGCTGAGATGTATCTTGCGATAGTTTGAAGCATCTGCAATCATTTCTTTTAAAATATATCTGCATCAAGAAGTGTACATTCAAATTCTACTAATGAGACTTCAACATGAAATATTGGAAAAACTGCCAAACCTAAGAAGTATGATAAGTGAAATCCAAGTCTGTAATATGATCAGTTTACCAGAATTAGAACTGGAATTGAAATAAGTTGACATAAACTATGATACATTCCATGCCCTGTGTAAAATGTTTCTCTCAATGTAATGTACTGTAGTCTTGAGATTTTTGCACCGTCTGGACATTTGTATATTTTCTGGATATATTTCAATCAATGGGGAGCTTTTAAGGAAGGATTGTGGAATGCAGATGTTCTGGAAATGGTTTATGATCATGGATAATTTGAAAAGCAAGTGGAGGGTAAAGGTAGGATGAAGTGAATGGATGAATACAGTGAGACTCATGGTCTCTTACCTGCTGATAGTCAAGCAGAAAAGATCCTGCTATTAGATTACAAAGTCAGTTTGAACACCCTTATTGAATGTTTAAGCTGAATATGTACTGTAGACTAAAAATTAGAATTGGTACCGTACACACTCGATACTGATAACAGATGTCTACACGTAATCTCTAGCTAATATAACATAACACCTTCAACACTCATTTCTTTGGCAATAATTTAAAAATATGTCATATAAAAATCTCTGTAAACCTTTGTTATCTTGTGTGGTAAATCAATAAAAGAGTATCTTTATGAAATACTGTATAGTCTTAGTGTAGTATGTGACTCTTTCTAATAGGGTTTGTCTGTCTTCATGAATGTTCTAGGGAGGGGCTCCAATGAACTTGAGGCTATGGCTACTTAAAATGTTACAGAGTCCTGGCTGCTACTCCAACTAAGATGTGTTTATAGCAAGTCCCTGATTGACGAGTCTTTGTCCTTGCATCCTCTACAGCAGTGTGAGTAGTTTATAGCAGGTGCAGATCTGTGGTGAGCCAGCGAGTGATAGTGAGCCAGTACTGGACTGTGAGATGGCCGTGGATGTGCATGCTCTGCAGCTCCTTCGTTTCTGCCTTGTAGTCATCACTTTGACAGCTTGCTGATGACACGGATTAGGGCTCCATTTTCATCCTTCAGCCTTTGGTTATCAGATTTGAGTTCAGTTAAAACCTGAACAGATAGAGAAAGGGAGGTTTGTAAAGCAGCAGCTGGAAACACTTCAAATAAGCTCGGTTTTCCTCAAGCAGATTGTTCTTCAGACATTGCTGAAATACCTTTGAGAGCATTTGACACAATCTGTTCTTTTTAGTCAACCAGCAACAAAACATAGTTATTCTGACCATTGCCTTTGATCAAGAATATACTCCATAATAGAATATAAAATAAATCATATTATACATTCATTAATTTAAAAACACATGATTTGATAAAAAAAAATCCACTTTAAAATATCCTTAGAGAATTTTACCCCTTATTTTTTCCACAATAATTCAGAAAACCTTAGAGAAATACCATTCTCAGTGGGGTAAGTAAAATGCATTATGTCTGAACTTTCAAGTGTCATTGGTACTATAGTTGTTTTTCAAACACAACAACCAATTTCAACTGTCTGTGCATATACAATAATTCCCTGGAATGCACAACACAAAACCACTATTAATAGTTCAGAGGCAAAGATGCTGTCATTGTTGTTAAGCCTGTAATTTTAATATCCCATTGCTTGACAGCTGCTGTACATTTAAGGATTGTTTCTCAAGAGCAGACATCTTTAGCAAACAATACAGCTGTTACACAAACACAAACTTCCATAAACAGTTACAAGAAATGATTGCATTTTCAATCAGTTGAATTCCAGTGCTCAATGATACATAGTGTTTTTTTTCTGTTCAGATGGCATATATTTGACATTAAATTATAGAAGGATAAATCCACTTATTTTTTGAAGATCTGATGTGATTTAACATACAGTATGCTCAAGCTAAATCTTTTCAATGAAAATGAAGAGCCTATTCTTTATTTCCTAAAAAGGAAAATTGTTTTCCTTATGTTCATTCTGTGGATAGACTCTAAAACATTGTCCTAGTTTACCAACATGTTTAAAACCTTTTACCAACATGTTTAAAACCTTAGAACTAAAATATTTTGCACTGCTGTCATTAAGGAAAGAACGTGTAGTTGAAGTCTATCAAACCAAGCGTGTTGTTTTCTAGCAAAGTTTTAAAACCTTTTAAAACCACAGTAGGTGCCATGAGATACGCTTGGTTTGCTTGCATCCAGTCAGTAAAATGTTTACTTTTTTACACGTACCTAGCCATGTTGTTGAAGCTCATACACTGGGAACCTTTAAGAAGCAGCTGGATGAAATCCTGGGATCAGCAACCAAATCGAGGATATTAGCAACTACTGTAAATGAGCATGATGGTTTGGATGATCACTTAAGTGTTACCTTCTCATGACCTTTTTATTTTTCTTGTAGGTTTAATTTGGTTGTCACCATAATTCAAAATTAAAGCTTTGGACATAGGACCTTTTGTCTTTATTGAGGTTGAAGGAAAAAAGAAAACAGTGTACAGTATCAGACTGTAAGTCACAGCACAGAGAGAGACTTGAGAAAAGTACAGCCCAAAGGAAGCCTTCAATGACATAGTGTGGGGCTGTGTGGGGTCATGACCTGCCTGAGAGCAGTGCAGCAGAGAAGACATGTGAAGGAACAGGAGGAGGAAGAATGGAGAGGAGTGGAAGAGTGGGGGTTAGAGGTCTTCAGTCTCTGGCAGGGAGGTGACCTTGGATAGCTTGGCGATGACCCGCATCATGGCTCGGTTCTCTGCCACGAGCCGCTCGTTCACCCAGCGCAGGGTCTGAATCTGTGCCAGCTGGGGGAGGCTCTGGAAAGATGAGACAGAGGAGGAGGGGAGGGAGATACAGTGGAGGACAAGCAGGCAGAGAGAAACATGGACAGACAAGGCAAGACAAAAGCAGCGAGCAAAGTGTACAGAGCACAGAGTGAGGGACTGTGTTTTGAAAGCATAGACCTTGCACGGAACAATAGGCCCAGGAATGGTTCGATTGTACTGTCTGATTGTTGGTTTGGCCCTCACAATATATAATGATCTAATGTTCATTATATTTGTGCCATGGTCAGCACAGAATGCAAAGTGGGACAGAAAACTCATGACTGTTGTGTTCAAGTCCAATGTACAGCAATTGAGAAACAAAAATAATTTAGAAAACTCAGTCAGCATGTCTTCAGAGGTGGGAGGAACCTGGAGCACCCTGGGTGGAAATTCCCACACAAACATGAGAGGGAAATGCAAACTTCAATCAGACAAGTGGCAGAGGGTGGAAACAAAGCCATGATCCTGGAGCTGTGAGGTAGCAATACATATTGTAGTACCACCATGCCACTGAGCCATTTTAAAATTACCATTTCGGTTTATTTTAATCGAAGGACAATGAAACATTAAAGTATTGTAGTGTATGTGATGTACTGTAAAAATGACTTTTTAAGAGAGCCCCTAGTAATTCCCTGTTGCACTGTATTTTCATGATATGGTGGTTTACACATGGCCTCATACGCAGTTTTTCCACACTCAACGGGAGCATGGCTTAAGTAAGGTAACAGGGGCACCAGTATAGGCAAGAGTTAACAACACATTTGAAATTGGCTCTTTTCCTTTAAGGCCATTTGGTAACATTTACTGTGGAGCTGTTAAAATTATTAGTCACTCCACTCACACAAACTCGAGTAATGAGCTAATGGCCATCCTTTTAACTAGCCAAAAGAAGCTACAGTATTGTGAACAAAATGATGAAAGTAAATAGCAACAGAATATTTATTTTTTAAAACATTATAAAATGCATTCCTGTTACTTATTTCAAAACCTACACCAATAAACTGTCAGAGAAACTAACTTTATTTGACTGATAAGCGGATGACTCTTTTATAAAGCTTGTATTCTTTCATATAAAGTACTAGAAATCATCTTATGCTTTCCATCTTATGCTGTTTTGAAAGTAGAGAGTGTGTAATCAACTTAGTGGCTTTGCTCCTAGACAAAGCATTCTTCCTCAAACCAGAAGGTATATGCTTTACTTATTTATTTCCCTTGAATAGCATATGATATACAGAAACATAATTTAATTGACGAGTAACGTGTGCTATATAAACAAATTGATTAATTTTCGTGAAATAGTCAATTGGAAAGACTTGCAAGCCAGAAAAGACTCCTAAAAATGCAGCTAAAAACATCTCCCCAGTGTCTTGTTCATGCATTGAGACTATTGCCTCTATGTAAATATATTTTGGATTGGTCACAACCTTTAAGACTTACATTTTAATCAGTGAAACACTGACGTGAACAGTATGCATCCAGCCATCTGTGTTCATACCACATACTTGTGCAAAAATGTATTTCAGATCTTTTGAAAAACATAATGGACACATTTTACTGTTTGGTAATATGCTGTAATTGTCATTGCATGGTTAAAATACTGTTTGGTGTGATCTGAAATTTCTTCAGACTTAGAAAGGGTGTTTTAGAAATCCCATGCAAGCGTCATTTCAGGATACAGCAAACTGGCCTGAGTTCTGATGTACAAGCCTTGTGCTGTTCAGTCTTAAGCTTCTTAATAGGCCCCACTGCTGCTGGTTGCTGGTTCAGTTTCAGACAACCTTTACAGATTTGATTTGATAGTTCTACCAACCAAATGCCTGTGATACTGCCTTGGATAGGAGCCTAGTGAAACACTTCTGGTGCCACCCGGCAGTGTCCTTATTCAAATCTGTATTTTTTGCGTGTTGTTTCAGTCCAGTACACAATTTGCTCCATGGTAACAATAAGTTTAGTATTTTTAAAATCAATTAGGCTATTGTTTATTTAAATGCTTTTTAAAACTTCTATATATGATTTTCAATTCTCCTAATCATATATTACACACAATGCTTGATTTCTATGTAGAGCTTATTCTGAGCCTAAGCAAAAAGATCTGAAAATCATTAAGTGAATTAAAAGGAACCTAATACATTCAAGAGTGGATAACAATAACAAACTAAAGAAATCAGAAACACGCAGAGTGGGTGGTGTGTATGAGGGTTGCTTTAAAAGGCTGGTAAAAAGAAGCCTTTGTCATGGACAGGCCATGGCCAGACACTGCAGGGGTGTGTGGCAGCAGGAAGCAGGTCTAAGTTTTTTCTGTGCCACTCACCAGAAGCCCTGCACCAGGATTAATGAAAATGAGACCACAGTCTTAGAGAGCTGTCCTGCTGAAGTAACGGTAATAACATCATTAAATGCAAAGAAGTGGCCACTAAGCAAAATCATTTTTTAGCTTTCCTTTCTTGAAACTTTACTGCAAGCATGACATGAGAAATACTTGTGAGAAATACTTGTAAATACAACAATAGTATTTTTAACTGTAAAAATATGATATAATGTATCATTATAATCAAAGATTTGGAAACAACCCATAAAGATATGATGGGAACTAAACAATATTATTTATTTTTCGCTGTTATGCTTAGATTTTTTGGGCTGCCATCACTCTTAGTACTCAATGTTTGCAATTTATTAGAAAGTTGTCTATTAAGGGTTGCCAAGATGAAGCTGGAGATTACTGTGAAGAAGAATTAATAGTATTTTTCTGTCCATCAGGCTCTCTGCACACGTTAAGAATGGCACTGTACTATGTATGTATTTGTGTGCATACTGTGAATAGATACTAAAACTGTGCTTGAAATGCAGGCACTAACTTTAAAGTAATAACAATCATGTAAATACCAATAGTATTAATTCTATCCTATTGTTTTCTTAATTAATACAAATATGATGCTTCTTTAAGGGCAGGGAATGATTCATTTTGCTATTGTTTAGTTAAACTAAACTAGTCTGCACTAGTGAGGACATGCTTGTTAAGATCTATCAAACATCTAATGTAAAAACCTTTACCTTGAGCTCTTCCTCCATTTCCGACACCTTTTTCTCCAGAGTGCGTTTTTCCTTCAAAGAAGTAAGAAAATAATAAGATGTAAGAAAATAATTTATATCACAGAGTCAGGAGGAGATTTTGCCTCTGTTGCTGTCAGTCTCAATTATTTATTTCTATTCTACCAGACAGTCAATACAAAATTAAGCATCAAGCTTACAGAAAGAATTAACCCTTAAAAATAATGTAACTAATAAGTTATAAAGAAAAAATGTAAAATTTAGTTAAAAGGAAGGGAAAGAGACCTAAAATTGGGTTTTTAAAGAGCATTTGCCAGTGCTAATATTCTGCTTATATGAAAAAAGATTTGAGAACAACTGATGAACATTTGTCAAACTATGGAAAGGGTTTAAATTAAATAACAGGATCCTTCAGTATATACCCTTACTGATAATAAGGAATTAAAATGAGAAAAATGTGAATACCCTTTTCTCAGTCTCAAACACTGTGGATTTTTCAGACATGCTATCCTGCTTCTGCAACAAAAAGTGGCAAAGTTACTGTAACAAGACAGAGTTTTGAAACCAAAAAAGATCTACATTGTGGCGACAACACATACAGTAAGATTAATCTCTTTTCATTCTGAAGTGAACTACTTATGACATACTGGAAGGCCTTAGCTGAACGTACTGAAACAAAAAAATGCGTACATTTGACTAGACACTTGACTAGATTACACATAGGAGCAATTAAAGGTTTATTCTGTGCTGAAAGAGAAGAAAAGAAAGTGTTTTGGCTGTGGAGCATTCTTCAGGCATGGGAAACGTGTTTCTTTTCTTCTCTTTTCAGCATGGAAAGAACCTTTATTCATTCCTGTGTAGCTTACACATGCTGACGCAGCTGCCTACTTGAACTACTTAGATTACACATAGTTGTCGATTAATTAGTTTGCAGATTAAAAAAAAGTGTTTCTTTTTTTGATAGTTTAATAAATCTATTAACTCTGGACATTAATAGATAATATTTGGTGAGACGCTGTTTCAGAATAAACAGCACTGCATTCCAGACATACTGTAAATGATAGTAAAATGTAAGCTCTCTCAAACACATTCACCTGTGTGACTTTATCCAGCTGTGTCCGGATCTTGGCGAGCTCTTTCTTGCTGTCTTCCAATTTTGATTTTAGCTTTTCGTTTTCAGCCAAAGCATCTTCGTACATCTGTACAACCAGATGTTAGAATGAGAAAAGGCACTGAACAGGTGCTAAAAGGAAACTTCACATACTTCATGCTAACAAATAGTTTCATATTATAACTGTAGTTGGAAGCTGTCTGATTAATAGAATACTTATACATAATATATCTTTGAGAACTAACGAGTTACTCTAAAAAGATTTAAATCTGTGGTAAATGAAAAAATCTTCCAAGCAAATCTAGAATCTAGATTCCATCCTTTACCAGTGACATTATTTTGCAAAGAAAGAGAATAATTTAATTACAAATTGGCTTACGATTTCCCACTGCACAGAACTCCTTTTAACTGTAAAGTGTCATACTGTACATGCACCTACATTTGAAAGGCTTAGCAAAAATCATTACATTTGTATCATTCAATTCTGAATCTTGCACACATATCTGTACAAGCTTACTCAAAAAGAATATTATATAAAATTGGTCATCAGTGAAGAATCTTATATAAAATCATGGCTGTTGGTTTAAAAGACAACTGAATATAAACTGTAAAATGCCTTTTTATAGTCCTTGGTGTTTCTGTCTTCCTCAGACTTGCTCAGTGAAGCCAAACGATTCTCTCGTCGGGTGTAGGAACTGGTTCGGCTCAGCAGTCGGTCTGTAGCACTGTCTCCAGAGCTGGAGGAATCTAACCTGCATTTAGGAATGAGAAGTCCAAAGTCAACATCTGATGACAATATTGATGACAATACACTCCCCTTTCCGTTCTGTAAACAGACATGGCATTGGAGATGAACAGCCTTAGAAGTGCAAGGGCTGAAAATCTATTAATTTCAAAAGAGAAAGCAGATTAGGTCATTCTAAAGCTGAACACATACTGTAGATCTTCTGCCCCACAACTGAAAAACCTGAAGGGGGCAGCATATGAACCATCTTATTAACATCAGTAGTTAAGAATAATGCAATGTACAGTAAGGTAATGATTTAGCAATTTAAACTGTATAAGAACACAATCATATACAAGACTGAAAGTATGCACTTACTGCATACATTACATGTGTCCCATAATAAAGCTGCTATGAGCCTGATTATTTTAATTCAAGACACGTGTTGTGAAAAGTTTGCTTAATAGCAAAATGGTGCTGTGCCAAGCGTACTGCCAAGCGTACTTCTACCCCTAGAAAACAACCTAAAACCCACAAGCAAAACAGCTCACTTAACTCTGTATTTAAGCAGTATAGGTAAAGGACTTTGAAATGGTCAAAATAGTTTCTTTATATGAGAAAAATTAAATTACATCCTCTCTATCATCCGTGATGTGTATTAAACTTCATAGTGAACTATCTAAATGGTAAACAAATAATACTCGAAATTCTTAAACACAGTATTAGTCTCATGCTGGAAGTCAGAGCATGGACACCACTGTTTATAAGCAGTAAGGCAGGTTCCCATTAATTTAGGGGCAGTTAAACAGAATTCCTGTTGGCCCCCCAAAGTGGCCTAATAAGTGATGTTATGCTGTGGTAAAGGCATTGTGAGTTTAAGCCTGGATATATGTCATTAGCTAAATGTGACCAGGCTGTCCTAAGTGGAGTTGAGAGGTGCAATTTGTTGAGAAGAAAACAAACTATATGATTGGATTAGTAAGCAGGGTTCTATCAGCTATTAATGACACATCAGCCCCTGCAGCCTACTAATGAGGTGCTTGTGAGCTTGCAGTACTTTCAGTGATGGTTGAGCATCTCCACCAATTGACGGTGAATCTACATTGTGCTAAAAGACAAATAGCTCTGCTGTAATGTGGACAGGTCAAAAGAGTTTGTCTACACTTCCTCATTCTACCCTGTGAGTATGGTTTGTATCCTCGAGCTGACACATGAAAAACACTCAGTAGGCTATTTTGGATGAGTAATTGGTCAAAATGAATAAAACATGCAGTACTTGCAATATAATCTACATACAAAACAGAGACATGTTGACTAGTTCTGCTGATGAAGGTACTACAATTTCTGAACATACTGTACTATTTAAAAAAAGTTAAAAAACTCATTACTTTTAAACTCAAAACTCATGGTGCGTCTTTATTTTGTCTAATTAAGACAATTTGTTTTAAATTAAATGCTTTTGTTCCAGAATTGTTGGAATTTTGGGAGTTGACATTTCAAAGGAGTGCATTTACTGTAGGTCTAAGAATAGGAGGCCCTTTATTTTAAGAGTTGTGGATGTCTGGTGCAAAATCAGGCATTGGATTAAGAAAATGAGACTAAAATAGAATCATGATTGGAAAGCTCCCTCTCCCAAATTAAACATTTTACGTTTTCTTATATCATGGACTTGAGAGGATATCACACAATTCTGAACTATACATTCAGCTCAATTTCCTCAAGAGAATGAAATAAATGTGAGGGATTCAGTGTGAAATGAGTGGCTAACAGCAATGGCCATTGTCCTGGTGGTCGCCCATGTTGTTCCTACAGTAAGTGTGAAAAGAAAGCAGTCTGTCTAGGGTGGGATGTTGTTATGTTAACTTAAGGACATAAAATAGGTACAAATTAGAAGAGGCCATTAGGCCCATCTAGCCTGTTTTGTACCTAATTGACTCAAGCATCTCATCCAGATGTTTTCTGAAGAAAAGTTCAGAGAAAATGAGGTGGTTATGAGGTCACATTCCCCTGTTGGTTTTGGAGTAATTGGAAAGATGAGGAAATAGCTAGTGAACAGAAGAAAAATGCTCTTTTTGATGGGAGCATTGTGGAATGAAGGAAAACACAGATGATACAGTAACTCTATATCTGCTACTGGTTCTATTAATTAATTGAATAAAATAATGGACTTAATTGGTTACAAATGGAGGTTTGTGCCAATTATTTGTTGATTGATTGTTTAGAAAACCTAGTGAAACCTGCAGTACAGGGACCCATAAGGAAAATGGTGAACTAACCTTGAATTGTGTAAATGAACATGCCCTGGTTTAATATACTGTATGTATAAGTTGCTGATAAATTGACATGATAATGTTTATATACTGTACATGATAGATTAGGTTTGTAAAATAATTAATGCATATGTAGTTTAATGCATATGACTACTTTGGTGTCAGTCTTCAGAAACTACAATTGAACTATGTTTTTATATTCAAAGTGTTTTCCTTTTCATAAAACCATAGAACTATGGATATACAGTAAATGAAAGTTACAGACAAAAAAAATGCAATTACTTACCTGGATGTCCTATCATGCTGTAAAACAAAAAAGAGAAAAGCAGTTAATATGTAAAAAGATTAAATTAATATTATCAACATATATTAAATGAAACATACAATATCCTTATTGTACCTGTAGGCCCAAGCGTATTGGAATGGACTGAGAGATTTGCCTGTCCTTTAAGTATTTACTGGAAGCTCTGTAACTAATCCTCAAATACATCCATCCACCATTATTTAATAGCTTTACAGGCTTGCAGGGGAGCGGGATCCTGTGCCAGCAATCAGCGGGCACAAAGCAGGATACGCACCACATGGGATGTCAGGGCACACACAGAAGCAATCACACACATTCACACTCAGGCACAATTTTCCCAGAAGGCAACCTACCTACTGTATATGTGTTTGGACTAAGGGAGGAAACCAGAGCACCACAGCAACATGAACACAGCATACAAACACTACGCAGATAGCACCCGAGGAATTGACTCTATGGCCCCAGGCTGCATGTTAACCACTGTGCCACTATGCCGCCCTGCTTCTATCCCAATAAAAAGAATAATACAATTACAGCTCTCAGATATGCCTTAAACAGGTTCTCCTATTTTTTGAGCGTATGGAGTTGGACATGTTTCAATAAGGGTCTTAGATAACATAACAACAGTGACATCATTTTTTGTGTAAAGTCATTTTATTTCCAAAAAGGAAAATAAGGGTGTATCTAAATAACAAGGTGTATACAGTATATAAGAAAGGACACTACACATACCGTGATTCTGAGAAAATTCTCTTTCAAAAATAAGGGCTTTGGTGAAATGAATGTGACTGAAAAAGAATTAAAAGCCAAATATACAAAAAAAAAACATTTGGAGGATTAATTTAAATCAAATAACCATAGAACAAAACTGGGACAGTATGAAGAAAATGACGGGAATAATGACTGATAATGAACTTCAGTTTTCAAATGAGCTAAATTTAAAGTTTTGCTTTTCACCAGGTATGATAAAGTAGACATTTATGATTCTTGTTATAAATTTCTAAATTAAATTTCACTTAACAGTTCAGACATGGTTATCATTAATGTAGACCAAGTCATGAACACTTTTCAGTCTACAAATGTTTGTAAGGCAACTGGTGATGATCATACACAGCATTTATTCTGAAGTTCTCCGCAAGGAAATTAGCTCCAGATTGGCAAACAATTTTCCAGATGTGTAGACACAAATTTTTCCTATATACAAAACCTTACGTATTATACCCCTCGCTAAGAAAACCTGTCCAAAAGAACACAGTCATTTCAGGCCAATACCTCTTATGTCAGCAAACTGTGATGAAATCATTGGAGAGGATCTTGGTTTAGGCATACAGCCAGTAAATGGTAAACTTGATTTATATCACTGTGCATGTATTCTAAGATAGTGGGGCAAAACACTTGAACAGAGCCGTTAGTATTTCCTCTGATACCCCACATGCTTTGCATGAAGAATATCAACTGGTGCCATCAAACAGACATGTTAGAGATCCTCAATGCAGACATAACAAAATGGGGAATTTGTTTATCCTGTGTTCAATCAAACTACTCAAAAAATGAACTCATAATAAAGGAGTATCAGTTTAGGGGCAAGTGCAGTTAGTGGTTATTTGTGAAAATGAAGGGGTATTGTGCAATTATAGGAGCTTAGGGTGATTGTGGGAAAGTAAACTTGCAGGTTTTGGTAAACTGTGTGAATCCTTGTAGGAGGATTGTATCGTATAATGACTATGTATGGGTCGATGTTTTTATGTATTGTGAGATTTATTTTTAATGTACAGTAGTGTTTATATGTAATGTTTGTATTTTTTTGTAAAACTCCCCATGTGTTAAACAGTTGTTTGGATGCAAAACAAACAATTATGATATACTGTAGTATCAGTTTTATAGAGTTATTGTTGTTTTCTTTTTTCAGTTATTTTAGAAAAACTCTAACAAACCCTCACTTCTTGGTAGTATAGGTCTGAGTAAAACTACATCTTTTTTGCCCATACAGGACTGACTCACAGTAGGAAACACATTCATCTTTATTCCACAGTGGAAAAAAAATGTTTCAGGTCAATCACCAGGAATTATGTACAGTACTTTTAACCTATATCATTATTAAATGTAATTTTAATTTAAAGGTTATAATTTGTAAATGGTTTATGCATTTTCCCATTTATTCTGTTTATTTGCCAGCTCTTAATGAACTGCACTCACCCCTGCAGCTTTGTGCAAGCACAAGCGAAGTGAAGAAAAGGTTAAGATAAAATACTGTACATACCTACTGTATTTCAAAATGTGTACTGCTGGGACATTAAACTATTTACACTGCCTAGCAATGTTGTAAAACAGCAAAGCTAAAGTATCAGATGAAGTATTAATGGAACTGCAGCCTTGCAAGTGCCTTGAAAACTCTCATTACTATAACTCATTACAGGAAGCAGGAAGCCAGCTTCATTCTCTTCTGACCGTGGCAATGCCTGACCAATTCTGTTCAACCAGTCGGAAAATTCCATTCGCACTCACCCATATCAATCCAGGAATATCTGTACTATAAGGCCTAAATTGCTATCTAAATGAATCCTTCACAGACTTAGAGTAGATGTTCCAAAATGAGAGATAGAGGGATCAAAGCTCTTTAGATATTTTTTATTTTATTTTAAATTGTGCATTAAAAAAACAGTTCTGTGCCATAGTTGATTGACTATGGTAAAAAGCCAATGTTTTGATAAGAACCTGATGCTGCAGCTCACCTACTGTGTAACAAAACCTCAGCAATCACTCAAGCAGACCTTTAAAAAAATCAGGCCCCAAGACACACTGACCCTGAAAAGTGATATGCTCCCTGCTGGTCTTATTGCATTCTTTTTTACCTACTGCAGTCCTCTCCAATATCTTTTATCCAGTTTGTCATTCAAGAGCTGTTCCCAATCCATCATAAATAATTTCACTTCGCTACAAAGTTATGACCTTTTCAATTGGGACTACTTAAATGTGTGACTTTTGTGCTTTTGAATGGACCTTGTTGACACAAGGAGTCCTGCTTTCTAAGGAGGCAAAGGTTTGCAGGTTGCCTTGGAGAATAGGTGAAACAAACCATGGTCTTTGCCACTGCTATTCTTGTTTTAAATAGTGCAAGAAAGTTAGGAAATTAATCAAAATTTAACCTGAGAAATGTCACACATTTTAGTGAAAGATTTTGTATTGTGTGTATTATCTGGCGGCGAGGCTTATTAATAAGAAAGAATTAAGTGTTCTGAGCCTTCCCAAATGAGGCCCCATTTCTCTGTTCATCTCTGTGGTGCAGCCACAGAGAAACTATTCATGCAGTTTCTCCCAAAGGGGGATGCACTTAGCTAAGCCTGGCTATCATAATCAATGGTCATCCATTGGCGCCTATCTGTCTAGGGAGTGCCAGATGGACATCTGGACTGCATTCCTAAGTGTCAGGAGTAAGTGACTCATATCTCACCTTGATCAACCAATCAGGGACTGGTAGAGCTGAGTAACCAACGTGGGACTCTGATGCCCATGGAACTTTCAGCCAATGAATGAGCTGAAGTTCCTTCAGGTAAAAACAGGCAACACAGAGAGCCTGAGAGATTCAGACATTCTGTGGACTATTCTAACGGGAATTCAAAGGAGAATTCCAGGGCAGGACGGCCCAGGAGCAGAAGGCTCCCAGGGGCAGGACATTCTCGCAGCGCGCCTCCTGACCATCCTGAGACTAAGCCCGGACAACCACGGAACGGCCAGTGTGTCCGAGTGCCAGAACTTTCCTTTGTTCTAAGAGTCTAGAGCGGAGGTTGCCAGAGAGTAACCAGAGGATCCACCCGAGGTTAGCACCAGCAGCAGGCCTCGTGAACAGGTCGGAACTGTGGACAGCTGAATCACTATTCAGAACTAGCTCTTCATCAGGAACGAACCGGTCCTCTTCCTGACTTGCTGGGACCCACAGTCATCTTTTCTCCTGTGCACAAACTTTGCTAGTTAAAGCCAACACTAACTAGCCGGTCAGTGAGCATCTGCAGCGCACCGTCGCAAACCGCACAGCACAACCTGGCACGGAGCCAGAGAGCGCGGATTGGACAGCAACAAGCCTGCAACTGTTTCTTTGTGCCCGCAGGAGATCTGAATCCCCAGAGATTGGATGAGTATTCAACTTCAATGCATTACAGCTCGAGAATTCAATTGTTATCCCAACCAGTTGATATCAATTTAATTCCTAAGAGTTATGTACTTGTTTTGAGTATCTAATGTAGAAGTTATAACCAAGTTCATTTATGAAACGGTCTAAATGAATGATATACTGAACGTATGTCCTCTTGATATATATGTAACTCTTTGTAACTGACTGAATATATATATCTTTTGTATTCTGATAACCCTCTCGATAAGATCTGTTAGGTTTATATGCATATTCTATGAATTAATAAATGTATCCTCGTGTATTAGTACCTGTGTGTATGCGTTGTTTGAGTTATATAGCATGTTTGGATTCTAAAGCCATCAAAAGAATCAATTTTGTGATTTACTGCTACAATTAATAATTGTCCCAGTAAATGCCCAAACCCTACAGAACTGGTGCCTTCAGAGAGCACACTACGTTACATTTTTGGCATCCCTGTGCCGGCTATGGCAACATTACAATTATGTTACCCAAAAGTTTTGTAATTATTAATAGTTTGAGTCCGTTTCAAACTATAGTTTGAGTTTGAATCCACATGGCTCTTTCAAGTTACAAAGACACATTGGTCAATTATGCCAAAAAGCTGACAAAGGTCTAAGGTTTTATGTTTGTAAGGATTTGTGGAGCTGCAATTCTTCAGTATTAGAATACAAGAACATATGGTTAGATATGCACCTTTTGGCACATCTTATAAGATATTTTGCTTTGCTTTCTTCTTTTCATTTCTGATCTCATGTTCTCTACATTCCAGGAGATTAGGAGTTCTGCTTCTGCATGGGAGAATTTCATAAACACTCACTGGGAGATTTAGCTTGTCCTCAAGGGAGCTTGCTCTTTTTTTCATTTCTTATGGGCCTATTTTGAACGAAACTTGATTCTGATAAACCTGATTCTCATGAAAGGAATGAAATATCAAATGCAAAGAATGAAACCAGGGGTATATAAACAACACCGAAAAAGGACAGAGAATCAACCCTTCCACTTATTTTTTTCCTCTGACATTCACGTAGTTGAGCTGGACTTACAGTACAAAGCAATATACTGTATACAGTATCTATACAGTGTATCAGGATGTTAAGGGATTAGAATTCTTCATCATTAAGAAATCTTTAAAAACGTTTAGCGATTCTGGATAAAAAAAAGTATCAGCCTTGATTGATCACAAAAGCCAGGCTAATTTGAGAAAATAGTGTCATAACATTACTAGCACCTAATCATAAATAAAAAGTACATATATAATAAATAGTAGTAAAGCCCTTGTCTTGAAACTCTGGATCATATTCATACATCCTTGACCATCAAGCTAACACCTGTCTTTTCCTTTTGATAAAAGTTTATACATTTGAGAAAAACGAAGATGAAGAAGATAATCTACAGGGTTAAAATATGCTTTGGATTTCTTTTACTCCACAATCCACCACACATAAGTTCGTTAAATTGAATACAGTGTTTCTGTAATCCCATTTCTCCTCTATAAATATTTATGTGCTGCCGCTGCAGCTGCCTGTCCTTATGTGGTCATGCACTCAAGTTCGGGACGGATGCTTGCTGTGGAGCTGCAGAGGAGATCTTTCCAAAAGCCATAGCCCTTGCTCATTAACTGAGGTCGATCTGCCACCAGGGACAACTCCCTGATGAAGACACAGCTATTTAAAGCTCTTTATGTGCGGTCCACACTTCCCACAACAAGCAGCTGAATCTCTATTGAAAAGAATAATTATTTCATGTTTGTAAATAAAACAAGCAAATCTATTCATTCTGAGTGACCACAGCACAGGCACTCACCACTTCATTATACTATTTAGCAAGTGGTGGAAACTTTGCATTTATTAGATAGCACCCAGGAGATCTCAAGAATCATGTTCTTATTTCCTCTATTTCACTGTTCTTTCCCATTCCACCATTTAATACTCTCCTTTACATCCTCTCTTTTTTTAGAAATCCATTTCTTTCTCCCTGTCTTCATCCTTCTTGGCAATTTGCCCCCTCTAGCTGTCCTCCCACCTTCCCCTGCTCCTTTGGTTCAGTGTATTTCTAGGGTGCCCAAGCAGCTGGCCCTAATTACACCCTTAATTCATCTGCTAATTTTTTCCAGCAAGAACCTATATTACTATACAGGGACCACACAACCATAGTCAGTTGTGTTAGGGACTTCAGACAAGCACAAAAGCCAGGTGCATTTTTTCACTAAACTCTGTTTGGCATATTATTAACAGTTCATTTTAACATCTGTATTTCTCCACACTATCAACAAATCCTATTACTGTGGCAACCAATAAAGAATATAGCTGAGTTCATATCCTTGTAGTGCCTTTGCAATAAATCACCATTACAGCAAATACATAGCCATTACTGAGTTCCCTAATGTCTTGTAGGTCTATCTGTTATTAACAAACACTTCCTTCCCATCCGTTTCATATTATAGCCACATAACTCCTTATAAATTAGCTAAGACACAACATGGGAGTAAACGCATGATTACATGATATTTTCCATTTGCTACAATCAATTCCTCGTTAAGACTTTAAAAAAGAAAGGACCCTTAATTTCTTTTACTTGGTAAGAGCCTGAGAATAAAACAGAGTGTTCAATGTGAAGGAAGGATTTCTGATACATGTTAGTACACATTATCAGTAGGAGCAAAGACATACTGTACTGTAATATAGACTTAACAGGAAGTTCTGCTTGGAGTTGGGAAGGCCTGTTAACTTAATGGTCCAGAAGTAACAATAACATTGAAATAGGGTTGGGAGACACATTGGTGTACTGGTTAGCATGGCTGCCTTGCAGCAATGGGGCCCTTGTTTCAATTCCAGACCTTGGATGTTATCTGCATGACGTTTGTATGTTACCCTCGTATTTGTGTAGGTGATCTTTGAGTTCCTGTTCTTGAGTCCAAAGACATCCTTGTACAGTAGGTTAATTGGCTTCAGGAAAAAGTGGCCCTGGTGTGAGTGTGTGCATATACTGTCTTTGACTATGTGTGCCCTGTGATGGACTGGCATCCCATCCAGGCTGTACCCTGCTTTTCACCCATCGCTTGCTCCGGCTCCCTTATGACCCTGAATTGGATGAAATGGTTAGAAAATGAATGAATGAACTGGGCTTTGGCAGGCTAGTTTTGGATGGGACTGTGATAACAGCTGGCTTATCACAAGAGGATATAAAAAGGCCTCTATCTTTTCTAAATACACACACCTGGTGTTTATCATATTAGTTAATTAGATTATTGGTAGTGGTTAATACATATGATACATACTGTACCAGCCATATCACTCTGCAACTCACAACTGGCAACCCACTGAAGCTAAGCAGGTGTGAGCCTGGTCAGTACCTGGATGGGAGACATCCTGGGAAAAACTAAGGTTGCTGCTGGTAGAGGTGTTAGTGGGACCAGTAGGGGGCGCTCACCCTGCGGTCTGTGTGGGTCCTAATGCCCCAGTATAGTGATGGGGACACTGTACTGTAAACAGGCGCCGTCCTTCGGATGAGATGTAAAACCGAGGTCCTGACTCTCTGTGGTCATTAAGAATCCCAGGGCATTTCTTGAAAAGAGTAGGGGCGAAACCCTGGTGTCCTGACCAAATTTCCCATTGGCTCTTACCAATCATGGCCTCCTAATAATCCCCATCTATGAATTGGCTTCATAACTCTGCTCTCCTCCCCACTGATATCTGATGTGTGGTGAGCGTTCTGGCACACTATGGCTGCCATCGCATCATCCAGGTGGATGCTGAACAGTGGTGGTGGTGGAGGGGAGTCCCCATTACCAGTAAAGTGCTTTGAGTGGAGTGTCCAGAAAAGCACTATAAGTGTAAGCAATTATTATTATTATTATTATTATTATTACTGTATATGTTGCCCATTTTATGAAGATGTGCAGTGTTTGCTCACTGAAAAATAGGAAGGGAGCTGCTCACACACCCTATTAAATAACAGCAAGCTGAAATTTGTTCCATTTTGTCTACAGCGAGTGTCTTAGTGGTCCTTCCTCCATCTTCATCCAGATGTGTATGCAAAGAGCAGTCTGGCAATAGCAATTGGACATGTTACTGCAGGCTTCCAAGACTGGCAAATTTATTAAAATCTTCCACCCATCAGAGGGAGCAGGTGCTCACCGAGTCAACTGTGCAGGAGAGCAAGAGCTCCTGAGAAAGAGTGATCAAGCGATTAACCAAAATAGTGTACATGGGTTTGCAACAGGGACCAGTATTGTTCTGTGTTTGGTTATGGTGAAAACCAGTAAACAACAAGTAGAGAAAGAACTGAAGAAGTCCAGTTAGATCTTAAAGAAGAACTAGGTTTAATTTTCAGCTTCTTACTATTTTGTCCTGTTTATTTTTGTGTCAGTTTCTGGAAACCATGTGACATTGCACCACTCCGTACAATGATACCTTGAAAACTCACAGAGAACTTGAATTAGACACAGGCTTTAAATCTTCTACCACCCCCATTACAATTAAGAGTCCCCATACAATAAAGTTCAGATGGGTAGCTGCGTCAGCATGCGTAGGCTGCAAAGGAACAAGTAGTAGGTTTATTCCATGATGAAAAAAGAAGAAAGAAAACACAGCGTTTCGGCTGTGGAGCCTGAAGGCCACCTGAAGAAGGCTCCATGGCCGAAACGTTGTGTTTTCTTTCTTCTTTTTTCAGCATGGAATAAACCTATTACTTGTTCCACATACAATATGTTTGGCCAGATATGCTGATACGTTTGGATTTTTCACAGGAAACATCAGGATAATTAGACTGGATACTGTATATCCACCGCATGACACACTCTAAGTCTTTTTACACTGTAGTTCAAAATGAGTGAAAGCAGAATTAATTAGCTTGTTGTCAGACAGGAATCAGTATAGTTCTGCTCCTCTATTCCAATGTTGTGCCACTGCTAGTGACCCACATCTGCAATCTACTGAGATGGGATAGCTCTAAGATTGCTGTTGCATGTGGAATTTGTGGATAATTAGGTGGTCTTCTTCCCTCTGATTACAAACATACACACAAATATGGAGACCAGGGGTGCTGTGCTATGGGAGATACCATTCTTCCAATGAGAAGTGAACATGAGGCCTTTAAAGTTCATTAAAAATCCCTTGAAACAGTTTGTAAGAGTATGGGTGTTAAGCCTGGAGTCCCAACTGACTATGTTCTACATTGGATATGCACATCTGGCCTGTCTTATCTTTCAAATTAATTCTATATAGTAAATGAAAGTTTTGTTGTGTTGTTGCAGTGTTAATGTCTTGTATCATGGAGGTGGGTACTGCACTTCAGTAGTGGATGGTAATATGTAAAGAGCTTTGGGATGAAAAGTGCTATCAAATAATGATGTTTTTATTATTTTAATCTATTTAGAATAAATTTGCATTCATATATTATCTTATTATAGTAAATGCCAATCTCTTATTCCTAGCTAAGCTAGGTACAGTAACTTAGCAGTCACCATGAGATGGTTGCAGGATGGTTGCAGGCATGACCGCTTTCTGCATTTGAAGACAATTTGAAATTCTGTGAAGTTTGAAGTCAGGTTCGATTGCATGTCCATGTCAACTGGCGTCTGCTCCAGAGTTAGTTCTAGTCTTGTGGTAGTCTTCAAATGCTGGTTTGTAGAGCTCTGGCGCAACATGCTCAAAGAACTATAACCTCTTGGTATGGTGATGTGCCCATTGAAGTGAATTTGGACAATCCTTTGCCACAATTATTGATCCAAAACATCCAGTTTCCTGCTCAGAGATGCAGCCATTGACCACATTTATAAATGGTGCTTTTATGAAGATATACTGTACACATTGTGTAAATGGGTCTTTAGTGAAGCTCTAGATACTGTATATCTGTAGAGCTGGTCAGTATATATTCTTTTAATTCCTATTTCACAGCCAGGTTCACACGTTTGTTGTGGAAATGCAGCTGAGGAACAGTAGATTAATTATTTTTACTAATTCACAAAAAAAACATTTGAACAGTTACAAATAAGCATTTTCTCAGTCGTTTCCAAATGCATAATTGACCTGAGGATCTCATCTCGTTGTTTTTTCAACCTTCAAGCATAGTGAGGTAGCTTGTTCCACTTCCACAACTCTTGAAAAGTGACTCCAGTTGCATTTCCACTTCTGGTGCACATTTCATAATGTAGGTGCTTTTGGGGAAATAATTTGGGTTGACTTGTTCATTTCCTTAAAGGATCTTGAATATTGGAATCCATTCCTTTCAAATTCTATAGGCTTTTAAAGTATAAAAAGGTTCAATTATTTTAGCCTCAAAACTAGCTTGTCCAAACTCTGTTTTTCCTATTTTGTATTTGTAGGTTATGTCTTTGCTATCAACAAACAATACCCTGCACCTTATTAAATGTCTATATTAATATGTAATCTGCAAGATGGTTGTTCATTTTGAATTTTGAACTTTTGCAGTTTCCTAATCCATCTAGTATGGGATAATCTGCCTGTGTGACTAATCTAACTATACCAGAATTTAGCTAATCAACATAAATTAGAAGTGCAGTGTAGATCCACTAAACATATCACTATAATTTTAACATTTACACCTTATATGTAAACTCAGTTTCCTGTCTATTAACCAATTCTTCTTGTAAGTACTGTACATGCATTACTTTGAATGCTTCCTGACAGGAGTTCGAGGATTACTTTTTAGGGATTTTGTAAAAAGCCTTATCATTTTAGACACTGCTTATTTTTATTTACTAATGGGATAAATATGATCTTTTCTTCAAACGGAATATCCTACGCTGTTTACACACACTTCCTATTGATCTCAAATGTAACCTGTCCCATTGTACTTCTCTTTAATCTCTTTCTCATTCCTTCATTGTTCTTTGGACTTACATTGGTTCAAAAGTATCCTTCAAAATATATTATACTGTGAGCTCAATAACTAGTACAATATATAGTACAACAGCATATTATGATTTCAACAACTCAACACTGTTATCTGGTATTTGTATTACAGTCATGACATTTGGCTATTTATCAGTAGTCAGTATTTTTTGTTTTAGTCTATATTCTGCCAGAAAGGAAGAGAATAATTTGTCATTATTTCCAGAGCAAGAAATAACATTTCATACATCTCAGCTAGGAGACATCTGCATAATCAGGTCAGTGAAGATCTGTCTATCATTGTTTAGGTTTGCCCCATTCACATACCTGTATTTGTATGTGAGGCGTACATTGTAAGATAAATTATAGATATACAGTATACAGTAATATACATTACTAGATACATTAGCTTATTTTACATAATAAAAATGTAAAAACATTATAAAATACCTGATAAATGGAGGTTTGAAAGGAGGGAGCAGAAAACATATTTGTTAAAGGGTAACTTTACAAATTCCTTTGTCTCACACAGAATTGTTGACAATTGCATGAATGAACTGGTAAACATTTCTGCCAAGGTGGTATACTAAAGCATCAACATGTTTGAGATGTGCTTGAATTTCTTAAAACTTGTAGGCTTACTCAACAATGCTTAACACTTGTGTTGCTTCACTTTAAATCAATTCCTTTGCAGCTATAATGTTTTTGGACTCATGTTCTGTTAAGTGTTATATCTTTGAAATTGCTCCTTGCTTGCATGTTTTTTCCTTTATCCCCCCTGGGACCAGCTGCACTTCTTGCCAGCTCTCCCCAATGGAAAATATGAGCTTCACCCACCGGAATGACTCATGATAAACATGACCATAAAAGCCTGTGCTTCCTTCCCATACAGTGTACTCCTCCTGTGTTTTCTCCATTTCTCTCGCTTCTGTTCTATATTAAAACTTGAGCATTGTTTTTTTTTTGTTGGTCAAGTAAACAGCCCAGATTAAACCCTCCAGGATATGTTTCTCTCACAGCAGTCTTTGAAAGGGTTCATCATTTAAATATGTATTGTTGCTTTTACATTTATTCTTATTCGTTTTCATTTTCTCTACGGCTTTAAAAAACAGATGAAATGAAACTGTGATGGCTTCCCCTTTCTCTGAGGTCAAAGAAACTGTTTACAAACTGCTCCTGTATATATGTTAGCTAAGCTGGAAATCCCATATTGTCTGGTTGCTTTACTGCTAAATAGAGTCAGTGTACCACTGAATAATTAAATCTGTTCATATAGAGGTGTTAGTGGGGCCAGCAGGGGGCGCTCACCCTACGGTCCATGTGGGTCCTAATGCCCCAGAATAGTGACGGGGACACTATACTGTCAACAGGCGCTGTCCTTCGGATGAGACGTAAAACCGAGGTCCTGACTTTCTGTGGTCATTAAAAATCCCAGGGCGTTTCTAGAAATGAGTAGGGGTGTAACCTCGGTGTCCTGGCCAAAATTCCCATTGGCCTTTACCAATCGTAGCCTCCTATATATGAATTGGCTTCATCACTCTGCTCTTCTCCCCACTGATAGCTGATGTGTGGTGAGCGTTCTGGAGCACTATGGCTGCCATCGCATCATCCAGGTGGATGCTGCACATTGGTGGTGGTGGTGGAGGAGTGTACCCATTTCCTGTAAAGCGCTTTGAGTGGAGTGTCCAGAAAAGCGCTATATAAGTGTAAGCAATTATTAATTATTATTATACATCTACATATTAAAAGATAAAACTTACTGTATATACCCTTTGGGTTTGAATATTTCTTCTGGTGACTACTGATTGTTAATTAATGATCTATTTCAATGGCCAAACAACTACGAAAAAACAGCATAAGAAAGGTTGCAAATGAGGGGAGGTAATTTAGTTTATCTTTACAGATTGGCAGTTTAAAGTTTAAATAAGTCTGTATTTTCATCCAGATGTTTCTTAAAAGAGTCCAGAAGTTTGAACCTCAAACATCTGATGGTAATCCTGTTCCTGACAACCACAACCCTTTGTGTAAAGAAGTGTTCCCTATCCCCTGTCCTAAAAAATTCCCTTTCATTTTCCAATACTAATCCTTTCATTTTCTAACCACTTTGTCTGATTCAGGGTCATGGAGGACCCACAGCTTATCCTGAAAAGTGCTTTCTAATATCTATAACCCATAATATTTTTCCTGACTTGGATCTCCTCTTATTTACTTTTGTTCCAGATTGAAAGGGTTGTGATTCTTTAAACTGTGAAGGAGTAAGATGATTGCTCTATAGATTACTGGTTCAGTTTTATCCACCCTTCATGAACCCATGTTACATTTGCAATTCTTAAATACAGCATAGGGGTCCCTCTCCATTCTGTGTGAGCCTTGACATACAGTATCCTATGAAAAACATCTTTAATTTCCTGAAGTATGGCTGGGAGAACACCACCAGGCTCTGGTGAATTACAACATTTTTGCAGTCATAGCCCCTCTAGAAACTCAGTGACAACTATGCAACAAAAGAGTAGGGGTGTAACCCCGGCGTCCTGGCCAAATTTCCCATTGGCCCTTACCAATCATGGCCTCCTAATAATCCCCCTCTATGAATTGGCTTCATTACTCTGCTCTCCTCCCCACTGATAGCTGATGTGTGGTGAGCGTTCTGGCGCACTATGGTTGCAGTCACATCATCCAGGTGGATGCTGCACATTGGTGGTGGTGGAGGGGAGTCCCCATCACCTGTAAAGCGCTTTGAGTGGAGTGTCCAGAAAAGCGCTATATAAATGTAAGCAATTATTATTATTATTATGCCAAAATTATTTCATGCTGACAGTGCTCAGTATATAACACTGATAACGTAATTGATGTTTTCTATTGTAAAAACATGTGGTGAAATCTTCACTTAGCATATTACTATCTTTAAGACTTAAACGCTGGTGGGGAACTGTAGAGAGAATGGAAGCCTTCATGTTTCTTGACATGACCATCTACCACTCACTGAAGTGTGAAATTAATACCAGCCTCATCATGAATAAAACCCATTAAAGACTGTGTTTCCTATGACAATGCAGAGTGTTTGTAGTTAATGAGGAAGCAATGACGCATTTCTATAGAGCTGTAAGTGAGAGCCTGGTCACCTTCTCTGTGACAGTGGGGTATGGCAATATAACTGCCCAAGAGAAGAAATAGCTTGAAAAGTCATATGCACAGCATCCAAGATCAATCGTTTGCAATCGTCCCTCTGTTGGCTCTATGTATGATAGCTGCTTTAAACGGAAATCTAAGGTGTCCACAGACCCTTGCTCCCGCCCGCTCCTTTTTTAAACTTCTCCCTTCGAGGAGGAGATTTCAAATCATCAAATGTAGTACTGCTCAGTTCCTGTCTAGAGGCCATTAGGCACCTCAATATGAAGATCTTGGATGTTGCAAATATTGAGAGTGAATGTACAGTAAATATAAGTAGACTAGAATCTTTGATTGATTACTATGTACTGTGTATGTGTAAATGTAATATGCATCTTGTAATATGTTGTTTTTATCTGGGCTGCACTGCAACAAATTCCAATCAACTTTGTTGACATGGCAAATACGTATTGGACTGAACAGAATCGTCCTCATTATCTCATTAATATTAAACTGGTTTTAGTACTTAAGTAATTTTCATGTCATTTTTCAATTGTGCATTTTGCTCATTGTATTCTTTTTCTGTTTGAATCTTGAACCATGTTAAAGAGTCTACATATCACCATCTAGCCATCTAGACTACATTTACCTGATTGCATCACACAGTATGTTAAGTACTCTTTATGTGTGTACTTCATATTTAACAAACAAAAGGACACCAATTTATTTTATATTCATGCCCATTATCTTCCCCCATTTCAGTTATTTATATAAAGTAATTCCCAATAATGCAGTAGCTTCAAATTTATACTTATTTTTATGCTTCAAACATGAAGGTCAAAGCATTTAAGACAATGCATTATTGGAAAAATAAATCTTGGTGTAGCCTGGGACTTTTTCGTTCACAACAGAGTTTCCCTGTTGTTAGCTTCCTGCTTCCCATTTCCCCGGTTTAAAGATACCTTAATCACTCTACACATTTGCTTCCCTAATACATCAATATACCTCTGGTTCAAACTCAAAAAGTTCTGCTCTCGCAAGTGTCATTTTCAGAGAAAGTCCTCCATGGCCCTGTACACCTATAGACTTTTCTCTACACTAATATTTTAGAAATGTGTTAAATTTCCATATTGCATACATACTCTACCTGGGCTTGCATTGCCAATTTGTTGATTTCCTGAGAAGACCACCATAGATGTTCTGCTCCAAGGTTTATAAGCTATTGCTTAAAACTGTCTTGCAGAATCATCAGCCTACCCTTTTTTAGTTGTTCAGTTGTTCCTACATTGACCATGACAAATGGATTCTCAGGCCAGGAGCCTGTCCACTCCCTAAGAGGGGTCCTAAGGCCTTTAAATCCTTCCATTTCCCTCCAGGCAATCATTACGCAGCTCCATCTCCAGTAAAGCCTGGAAGTGGTCAGACACAGCAAACTCTGAAGATGCTTCTCAAGTATGATATACATGTCTGCAGCTGCAATATATGTTAACAAAGTTAATCTCCTACACATCCCTGCATCTGAAGTGCACACAATGTCTTTATAGGGCAAGACAGAAAGTTTCTGAAACTCTGTTAATTCCTAGTTGGGTACAGTAGATGTCACCAAGGTGGGCCTGGAGCCACCCATCTTGGACTCCAGCTGGTAAACCAGCTGACAGCTTTTGCAGATGAAGTTTCGTTGGCTATCTTTAGCCAGAAAGCCAATCATCAAAAACCCCTACAATGGCCTCATATACTGTAGATTCTTTGTGACACTTTAATGAACAACCTTATTAACATATCTCTATGGTTGACATATCTTTTCATCTACTTTTTGTAACAGTAAATATGGAGATTGCAAGAACAAAAATATTTGAACATCTAGTATGTAATGAATACCAAAACAAAACCTGCATAGAAGAAACAATTTGAAAGAGAAGAAATAAAAAATGTAAACTCAGCAACAAAAAACAGTTGATTTTATGCTAACTTGTTAATGATAACAACGATAATTGTAGGTACAGTGCCTTGCGAAAGTATTCGGCCCCCTTGAACTTTTCAACCTTTTGCCACATTTCAGGCTTCAAACATAAAGATATAAATTTTTTTATTTTATGTGAAGAATCACCAACAAGTGGGACACAATTGTGAAGTGGAACGAAATCTATTGGATTTTTGAAACTTTTTTAACTAATAAAAAAATGAAAAGTGGGGCGTGCAAAATTATTCGGCCCCCTTGCGTTAATACTTTGTAGAGCCACCTTTTGCTGCGATTACAGCTGCAAGTCGCTTGGGGTATGTCTCTATCAGTTTTGCACATCGAGAGACTGAAATTCTTGCCCATTCTTCCTTGCAAAACAGCTCGAGCTCAGTGAGGTTGGATGGAGAGCGTTTGTGAACAGCAGTTTTCAGCTCTTTCCACAGATTCTCGATTGGATTCAGGTCTGGACTTTGACTTGGTCATTCAAACACCTGGATACGTTTATTTGTGAACCATTCCTTTGTAGATTTTGCTGTATGTTTGGGATCATTGTCTTGTTGGAAGATAAATCTCCGTCCCAGTTTCAGGTCTTTTGCAGACTCCAACAGGTTTTCATCCAGAATGGTCCTGTATTTGGCTGCATCCATCTTCCCCTCAATTTTAACCATCTTCCCTGTCCCTGCTGAAGAAAAGCAGGCCCAAACCATGATGCTGCCACCACCATGTTTGACAGTGGGGATGGTGTGTTGAGGGTGATGAGCTGTGTTGCTTTTACGCCAAACATATCGTTTTGCATTGTGGCCAAAAAGTTCGATTTTGGTTTCATCTGACCAGAGCACCTTCTTCCACATGTTTGGGGTGTCTCCCAGGTGGCTTGTGGCAAACTTTAGACGAGACTTTTTATGGATATCTTTGAGAAATGGCTTTCTTCTAGCCACTCTTCCATAAAGGCCAGATTTGTGCAGTGTAAGACTGATTGTTGTCCTATGGACAGACTCTCCCACCTCAGCTGTAGTTCTCTGCAGTTCATCCAGAGTGATCATGGGCCTCTTGGCTGCATCTCTGATCAGTCTTCTCCTTGTCTGAGCTGAAAGTTTAGAGGGACGGCCAGGTCTTGGTAGATTTGCAGTGGTCTGATACTCCTTCCATTTCAAGATGATCGCTTGCACAGTGCTCCTTGGGATGTTTGAAGCTTGGGAAATCTTTTTGTATCCAAATCCGGCTTAAAACTTCTCCACAACAGTATTACAGACCTGCCTGGTGTGTTCCTTGGTCTTCATGATGCTCTCTGCGCTTTCAACAGAACCTTGAGACTATCACAGAGCAGGTGCATTTATACAGAGACTTGATTACACACAGGTGGATTCTATTTATCACCATCAGTCATTTAGGACAACATTGGATCATTCAGAGATCCTCGCTGAACTTCTGGAGTGAGTTTGCTGCACTGAAAGTAAAGGGGCCGAATAATTTTGCACGCCCCACTTTTCATTTTTTTATTAGTTAAACAAGTTTCAAAAATCCAATAGATTTCGTTCCACTTCACAATTGTGTCCCACTTGTTGGTGATTCTTCACATAAAATAAAAAAATTTATATCTTTATGTTTGAAGCCTGAAATGTGGCAAAAGGTTGAAAAGTTCAAGGGGGCCGAATACTTTCGCAAGGCACTGTACTGTATTGAAACTGCTGGGTGTCATCAAGAGATAAAGACAAGCATTATGTACTGTATATGGTAAAAACTCCTAGTACACAGAGGTACTGTATACACTTATGTGCTGTAACAACCTGCTACAATAATACATATATATATTATTATATAAATAAAAAATATTGTCAATCTGCTTTATCTGGTTGGGGTTTTGCCAGCTACTGTAGTAATTCAAATAAAATGTCAAAAGTAAGTTCTTATTGTACATGACTGATACATAGCTCAAGCCTAATATCCTTTGAGTCAGAACTTCCCAATTCTAATCTTTGAGGCTCCATCAATCTCAGCCTTTGAGGATCCAATATCTTTTGATTCTTGTTAGAGGTGCAAACAGTGTTGATTGATATATTTAATTAAAAATCTTTTTTGTATATTGAAATTCAGTTTTGTAGACCTGACAATGAAGAGTTCAACTAAAGTCCAACTACCAGAGATTTCATGTGATACTGTATGTAAATAGAGATGAACAAGGACACGGATTGGGAATACTGACTTTATTGAGTTGTGCTACCCAATCCCTCTGGTGACACCTAATCTGATTACAGAAACAACTGCAAAAGTGAGTTTTTTTTAGGAGTTTCAGGTCTTAACAGATTGTCCCTACAAAGTCTGATATTGTGCAATATTACAGTAACATTATATATTATTCATCATCTGGTACAATTAATAGCAAAATTATTTACAATAGCTAAAATCTTGAATTTCATTATATTCTTAAACTGTACAGTATGTCTTCCAGCCAGATATGGTAAATGTCAGTTTTATAAAAAAGAATGCATACAGAATAAAAATACAGTATATAATCAGTGCTCCTGCAGATATAGAACTATGATTTTGAAATGTTATAGTAGCAAAACAGATTACAGAACTATAGAAGCTATTGTCTGAATATTGGATTTTGTCAGTGTATAATTTATGATGACACTATAGAAGTGTGGATATGTGAGAAAACTTCAGAAAATTAAAGACTTAAACATATGGAATCTGTTCCTGAAGTTTGCTTTCCAAGCTTTTTGGCTTCAACACTGGTGCCTTCGAAAGCATAAACAAGCTGTGAAGTTACCACCTGGCAGTTCTTCGCACTTTCCAGATGGAAGTGCACACACTCTACAAGTTATGTTCTGGTTCTTAGTTTCTTCTGCTTTTTTTAAAAACTGAAAAAGACAACCAGCACAGATGAGCAAAGCTCTTTTAAATTTTGCATGATTCTCTTTAACTAATCTTAGAGAACATTCATGTGTCACTCAAAAATAATTCTGACACAGATATGGAGAAGTTTTGCTTACAGATAAATGGACAAATAAATTAATTCAAATAGTTGCTAGTTTGTATCATGGCTAATCCGAAAAGAGTTAAAATGTATTTCCTGAAGGAGTTTATCATAGCATATTTCTCAGTAATGTATTAACAGGACCACTAAAGAAGCAGACAGATATTTATTAAACAAGCTTTAAACCAAGAGATTTCTGATAATCTAGTTATTGGCTGTTTTGGATTAATTGATTTATCATCTCAGGATCTCTGAATCCACCTATTTCTAGAAGGATCCCAGCAACTGTGCTTCAACAACTTTGAGGCAATGAAGTATGGCACTGTAATCATGCGGTCAGTTGTGTGTCTGGGCAGATCAGGTTGAATAGCATTGTAAGCACAATCATTCCAGAACTGTCTTTATTTTAAAGATATTCAGATTTATGTATTGCAGTTACCGTTTCTCTTATCTCATTTAGCTGCTCTTATCCACTTCTTTGGGAAAAAAAAGGAATATTTATTGCCTTACCCTGCAGATCCATTTTTCTGTCATAGCTTTTTTAGAGTTAAGCTTAGACATCAGTTTGGTTATTACAAATAGCTGAGCAGCTTCATTCAGACATCAGTAATCCTTGGTTAAAATACTGTAAGTGCTTCTTTTTTTTAATTCAAAATCCACACACTCTTAAATTTGACTTGTGTTACCTGTAGTTTTGAAATAGTCCTTTTTCTCTTTAAACTGTTTTTATATTACATTTCTTAAAGGGCAGGACTAAACCTTGACACTCATATTTGAAAAGCCATGTTTTTTTGTGTTTTGACACTCGAAATTGTACACTATATTCTAAACAAGGTTATTCTATTTAATTCTATATATAATGTTATATACAGTGGTGTGAAAAATTAAGTACACCCTATGAAAAAGTTTGTTATTTTTGGACAAAAGGATATTTGATTGTCATTTCAACAATACTGATAGATAAAGGTGATATAATTTGTTTTAAAAATTAATACTTATTTCCACTAATTTGTTCTATTTAAATCAATAGGAATGCAATTTCCTTGTGTGGAAAAAGTTAGTACACCCCTACCTTTATCATTGCATCAAATGCCTAAAATTAGAATCAGGTGCACCACAACAGGGGAAAATGATTAGAACATCATTAGAGAGTAACTTGGAGGACACTGCTTTCTGTAAACATCAGAAACCTGCGGTCTGGTTTGGTCTTAGCAATTGAGGTGTGTGGCTACATTATGCCAAGATCAAAAGAGCTCTTTGAGGCCCTCGGAAGAAAGGGATGTTGATGCCTATGAGTCTGGTAGGGGTTTTAAAGCCATTTCCAAGCAATTTGTAGTCAATCACTCAACTGTCCGAAAGATCATCTATAAATGGAGAAAATTTCAAACCACTGGCAATCTATCCAGGCCAGGTTGTCCCACCAAATTCAGTCCAAGAGCTGAACAAAAGATGCTGCAGGAAGTCTCCAAGAACCTCAGGATAACATCAAGGGATTAACAGGCAAGTCTTGCCTCAGTCAGTGTCAAACGTGCATGAGCCACCCACCCAAAAGAGACTGCAGACCTTTGCCCTACATGCGAGGCCAGGAAGGAAGAAGCCACTGCTCTCAAAAAAGAATATACTGTAGATGCACGACTGAAGTTTGCCAGACAACACCTAAGTGAATATCAGGACTATTGGAATAATGAGCTCTGGGCGGATAAGACAATGGTAGAGCTGTTTGGCCACAATGCCAGATGTCATGTTTGGCCAAAGCTCTGTAAGGAGGAGTGGGCAAAAATGTCTCCAAGTCAATGTAGCAGACTGATAGACAATTACAAGAAAAGCCTACAAGAAGTGATTTCTGCCAAAGGGGGCAACACCAGCTATTGAAGCTAGGGGGTGTACTTATTTTTTCTACAGTACACTATTGCATTTCTGCCTTTTTTTTGTTGAATAAATTATTGAAAAATTTTTTGCAAAATCATATTTGTTAAATTAGATCAACTTTATCTATCAACATTGTTGAAATTAAGATCAAATATCAATACACGCAAATATGTTGAAAAACACACCTTTTCATGGAGTGTACTTACTTCATCACAGCACTGTAATTCTAATGTTTCTTGACCTGCATTCTACACCTTTCACCACATATGCTGGCTTTTTTTATCACCTCCTCACATTTTGGAAGTCCACAAAAACATCTAAATTCTTTCCATAAGTCTCTTCTTCAGGTTGAGTGTCTCCCTTTGTACATTTTAATTATATGACAATGTGCACATATATTACCTAGAGGGATGTGTGGTAAAGGACGTGTTTCCAATCTATCAGGTAGTTGGCAAAAAAGTAGAGTGCTTTTTTGCTTGCTTTACTTTCAGTGTGCAGAAAGAGACAACTTCTACTTCTTAATGACCAAATTCAGTGAGCTCACAGGGATATTCATTTTCATTCAAATTTTAACCTTTTTCTGAACTGAGCCTTTGTAAGAAGTTATCATTTGAGTTGTTTTGAAAGTTCCTTTTTCTTAATAGTTGTAAAAAAAAACTACCGGACAGATGGACCTTATAGAAACAGGTGTTAAGTATATATTCTGAAATAATGTGGACAACTATTACTGTCACAGATAAGGCCATGCAATTGTGTGAGTTATAAAAGTAATTTTGTGTACCTAGCAATTTAGTTTTTTCATAGCAAAAGGAGTAATGCAATCAATATATTTAATAATTGTATCTAAAGTTTCAACAGACATAAATTAATTCACCTATTAAATTGAATGTTCGCCTATTAATACAGTTTTAATTCAAATATTCACGTGCATCATTTGTAAATCTACAACTTGGGACATCATTTGAATACTTGTGAAGAAACATAAAATTATCATTATTATTATTATTATTATTATTATTATTATTATTATTATTATTATTATTATTATTATTATTATTATTATTGTTCCTGCTCTTCTTATTATTATTGTTCTTATTGTTGTAGCCCTACTACACAGCTATTCTGTGTAAGGATTTGCAGAATATAATCTTTAATATTTAGCTTTAATGATTCATTCAACATTTCAGAAAGTGGTATACTGTACATTTTATTGTGCAACAAAAAGCACCAAAAGCAATTCTATCTTACTTCAAATGGCACAGTGCTAGATTTGAATGAATTAGGGAGGCTCTATGAGCATATTTAATAGAACACCTTCAAAACTACTGTATGAAAAATATTTTTTTTTGCTTTTAAAATAGATTAAGTTTCATTTCTGGTGATGAAGAAGAGAGTCTTTAGGAGGGGGGACAAGGAAGAAGTTAAGCGTGTACAAAGGGAACTAAAGCAGAAGTTTAAGAAGAGCAAGGTCGCCTACAGGAGGAAGGTAGAGGACAAGCTGCAAAGGAATAGGGTGAGGGACATATGGAACAGCATGAGAGAGATCACTGGCTTCAAACAGGCTGGGGGTGTAACAGAGGGGAACCTGGAGATGGCCAATGACCTGAACCAGTTCTTTAATAGGTTTGATTCAGGGCCCTCTGTGGCTCATCACCCATCCCCCCACAGCCACACGTTCAATAAGCCCTCGCAGCTGTGACTGCCCTACACCTCCTCTATCCCTCCACAACCACGGCTGCCTACAGCTACAACCGCCAACTGCTACTCACTCCCCCATCCCCCACAGCTGCAACTCTCCAACACCTCCCCCATTAACACCTACATCACTGACAGGGCTATGAGCACCATCCACCAGGCCAGGCTGATCATCACGGCTGACCAGAGGAAGAGGGAAGGGTAAGGCCACAGGACCAGATGACGCCTGTCCCAGAGTCCCAGTCCCTGTGCTCTAAGAAACATCATGCCTGGTCCCGGTACCAAAGAAAGGGCACCCTTCTGTACTCAATGACTATAGACCAGTAGCGCTGACTTCTCATGTCATAGACACTGGAGAGGTCCTGGTCAGTTAATCACTGGACACTCTACAGTTCACCTACCAGCCAAGTTTTGGTGTGGAGGATGCAATCATCTACAGTACATGCTACAAAGGGCCTATTTACATCTGGACAAGGCTGGCAACACTGTGAGGATTACGTTTTTCAACTTCTCCAGTGCCTTCAACACTATGCAGCCCTTATTGCTAGGAAGGAAGCTGGAGGAGATGCAAGTGGGTACCTCCATGATCTCATGGATCACCGACTATCTCACAGGCAGACCACAGTTTGTGAGACTGCGGAACTGTTTATCTGAACAGGTAGTGAGTAACAAGGGGGCTCCTCAGGGGACAAATTCTTTCTCCGTTCCTCTTCACCCTCTATACTTCAGACTTTAAAAACAACTCGAAGTTGTGCCACCTGAAGAAGTTCTCAGACAATTCTGCAATTGTGTGGGATGTATCAAGGGTGGGCAGGAGGAAGAGTACAGTGGAGTGGTCAGTAGCTTTGTAGAGTGGTGTGGGGAGAACCACCTGCAATTGAATATGGCAAAGACGAAGGAGCTGATGATAGATTTCAGGAGGAAGAGTGTCCAACCTTTTCCGGTCTGCATTTACGGGAGTGACATGGAGATATTAGACTCATACTTTACTTAACTGACATACATAACCGACTTTACTTCTCTAGGAGGCTCAGGTCCTTCAATGTGTGTAGTAAGATGCTCCATATGTTCTATCAGTCAGTTCTAGTGTGTGCCATTTTCAACACAGTGGTGTGCTGGGGCTCTGGGAGTAGAGCAGGGGATGCTAACAGGCTGAACAAGCTCATCAAAAGACCAAGTTCTGTCATTGGGTCTGACCTGGACCATTGGAGGTAGTGGCTGAGAGGACAATACTGTGAAAATTAATAGCCATCATGGACAGCGTCTCCCATCCCCTCTATGACATGCTTTTGAGAATGAAGAGCATGTTTAGCAATAGGCTGTTCCAAGCACGTTGCAACAGGGATTGCTACAGAAGGTCATTCTTGCCTTCTGCCATAAGACTGTACAACTTGTCCACTGTGTGTCTGGCAGGGTCAGCACTGACCTGTTTTTGGACTAAACATAAAACTGCTTACATCAGTTTTTTTTTCTTCCTATTTAAAACTGTTTTTTTTATTCAATACACTGTATGCTAGAGATTTGTGCAATATATTTATAATATATATTTATAATGTGTAATACAACTTTTTGTGTACTGTACTTTCAGGTCTCTTTTTGTATTTTTTGTACTTTGAACAACTCTGTATAATCATTTTTTTTCTTTTAAATGCACTTCTCAATGACTGTACTGACAGTATTGTATGTATAGTATTGTTGTATTATTGTATCATAATACTGCATAGGCTTCAGAACGGTGTCCTGACCATCTGAGTCCGGGGCTCGGAGCTCCTGGCTCCATTATGGTTTTATCTTCTGTGTTCCTGGTTTCCTGTTTCCTGTGTTCGTCTTTGGCTTTGGATCTCCTGGTATTGGATTTTGGACTGCACCCTGTTTTTTCCCCCAATTGGACTCCCCTTGGACTCGTTCGCCTTTGCCACGCCCCCCGACCACCGGATCACTGCCGTCACCCCCCTGCCTGTCATCCCCACCTGTTCCAGCTGTGTTTTCCATTGTCATTTTCCAGTCACTTCCGAATTATACCATCCGCATAGGGTCCTAAACAACGCACTTTACGGAAGTCAGGTCTGGCTCCCTTGACACTGCCGAGCTCTGTCAGTAGAGCATTATACTCTTAATCTCAGAGTAGTGGGTTCATGTCCCACATTGGGTGCCAGGTCCTCCATGTTGGAGGTTGGGCACAAGGCTGACAACCCTGTTGTAACAGGAAGCAGGAAAGGGAGTATGGATCCTGTGCAGGACTCAGGAGAGAGAGAGAATTCCAATCCAAATCACTAGACTAAAACGTAATCCAGGAAACAAGCAAGAAGGTCTGATAACACTTGAGACAGCAAGAGAGTAACAACCCGAAACACAAGACTAAATTGTAAACGAGGGGACAAGCAAGAAGGTCTGATACCAATTAGACACATGCACTATTGAGCTCGAGGAGAATCCGCAATAGTGAGCAAGGAAGTGAGGAAAAAGGGGAACTGAAATAGTGATGGGAGTGAATGGTGATACGTAAATTAGTTGCAGTGTGAGCGTTTGTTAAACACAGTGCACGTAGGAATGTGAAATTGGTCAGATATTTGTGCGGAATACGTAACACCTGTCCTGTAAAAAACTAATGTTACGTCATGCCAGAAGGCATAATGGACAAACATCCATCCATCCATTATGTGGGAATAACAAGTGAATAGCTGAAAAGTACTTAATATAATTAATATAACATTTCCTTGTCCAAAAAGGTATGTTGCATTATTCAGATATTTATTTAACAAGTACATTTAAAGAAATTAGAAAGATTTATATAGCAAGTACATTCAAAGGAATTAGAAAGATTTGGATTGGAAATGTCAATTTTCAGATTTGAAGAGTGTTATGGAAATAACAACATTTATTTTATTTTATGTCGAATGGAGGGGTTCAACCATTCAAGCAGAAACCCAGTCAATCACAGTCAGCTTGAATAAAAATGTGATTAAGAGAATTACATTTTCTGGAGTGATATTCTTGTAGAGTAAGACTGGGCATAAAAGCAAGTTGTTCAAAATCACTGGAGTGATTGTACAGGACTGGGCATTTTAATTGAGCAAGTTGGAAAGAGAGTGGATCATGCATTTTCTAGACTGCTTTTCTTACTAAGATAATGAATAGTCATTTTTGTTTCTTTATGTAATAAGAAAATAATTCCTCATGCATTCTTTGTTCAAATAAGCTGATTAAAACCCTAAGTGAAAGTGTCCCAAAGTTCATTGCACATTTAAATAAAGGTGAAATTGCTAATACTAATACCAGTTTTGAAATTACACTGTGAAAGGAATTTCAAGACATTTACCTAAATCTGAATCACCGTAAAGTCAGAAGGAATTAATTACTCTGGTACTGACAGTTTGAGTTATTTCTGCCTGCAGTGCTGCGCTGTTTATGGTAATAATAATGATCAGCAGATGTAGAATTCATATATTTCTTTTTTAGTGTATCATATAAAAGGCATGTGGTGTGATCATTTTACGAATAAACTTCAATGAACCTAGGAATTTGTGCTGGATTATTAATATGCAATCCTGCATTAGCCCTGTGTCTTTCGGTTTTTACTCAATCTCTGAAGAAGAAAAAAATAACAGTCTGAATGTACAATCTGTTTTGGCTGTGTCAACTGTGGTTTGTAAAATATCCATCTTGATTATATACTACAGCATCTGGCAACCACAAGTGTGCCCTTCAAACCACACTCAGATTAAAAATGTTCTAAGCAATATATTCCTGAACTGGGAACCCACAGTATACAGTAGCTCACAGGAACTTGCCAAGATCTCCTTTCTTCGGGTTTTACAAAAAATGACAATACATTTGCTTCACAGGAGACTTGATCCTGTTTCCTCTTCCTGTCCCTGAAACTCTTATTTACACACGACAGCGTCATTCTTGAACTCCAGATCACTTTCACTAAAACTTCTCTGAACCTTGCCTTCTGTGGTAAGAACAGTAAGCTCGTTCTAGAGAACTGGCAGGACATGACATTACCTCCTCCACTCTTCAGAATTTGCTTGAAGTACAATAATGAGCCATTACTATAGTACAACATTTTATGGACAGAGGAAGCCAAGATATACTTACTTATACCTAAGTGATGGAAAGGTTGAAGTGAGGAGAAAGAAAGGAAATAAAGATGCTCCAGGGAATACCATCTTATCAGTGGAGTTTGGTTGCCTCTGGAACTCGATCACTTATCAGTATTGACGATATAACTAATTATTGCAGAAATAAAATTAATTTCTAAGTTTACAAAAATATTGTGTCTGCTTATATAGAAAAAAATATTTCTATATGAAGTCTGCATGGAGTTTGTACTGAATGTTCCTTCACATTTGCATGGCTTTCCCCTGGGAGCTCAAGTTTCCTCCCACAGTCCAAAAACATACAGTAACTAATAGGTTACTCAGCTTCTGGTCTGGGAAAATTGGCCCTGGTTTGAGAGTGTGCATACAGTATACAGTATGTCTGTGTGTGCCCTGCAATGGATCGGTGTCCAGTCCTGGGCTAGACAATCACCCAAAATACTGTATACATGGTACATTATACCACTTTATAACATATGTATCTTAGGAATTATAATGTGGAGTTAAGAGATCTTCACTCTCTAGATATACTAATGTGTTCAAACAGTGTCTGAACTTGCAGTAAGGTACTGTATACTGTATATGATATCATTATATTAAGTTTGACGTGAGTGATAGTTAATGTCAAACGTAATGGGCAGCCTGGAACTGGTTATTGTTTTAACTTTTCAACTATTAGGTTTTGTGGTATTTCATCGCCCTTCTCCACCTCAAGTTCAAAGAGATTTTAGGGTTCATTGTACTGTTTCAATTTTTCCATTACTACCCTAAATCGTGAATGATAACATGAAGATGCAAAGAGTAGATGAGCCAGTAGACAATAAAGGCACACATAGGACGAAGTTGAAATTGGTTCACTAGCCCAAAATACTGTAGCACTAGATTTTGTATTTTTGTACCTCAGTGTATGAAGTGCAGTTATTTCTAGAGCATCTGCACAGAAAGCAAATGTGTTGTTTTGTCACATTTTGTTTTGAGGTAATAGACTTGGACAATAGACAATAGACATGGGTCAATTGTTTTTGTATTACTGGTGAAAGAAATTGACACTTTAGGTGAGAAACCCCTTCTTGTGATGGAGAAAGCAAAGAAAATCTGCTGTTACATAAAATCACCAGCAAAATAACATGTTGGTCATAAAAGTACACCTACAGTATTATGAGAGCACTCCACTTATCTCAGGACAAACTAATACATGGCTGTGCTTTCAAGTTCTTACCACAACTTTTTCATATAAAAACAAAAGGAGCAATAAATGTGGCATCCATAGCATAACTCTCATTCTAATCTTGCTAGAGAGTCCACCACAATGGATGCTTAACATCATGCATTGTTCTGATGAAATGTTACAGTTTGTCAGGATAGATCTTGATCACTGTAGCTCTCATGTTGTCATCCATTAGTGTACGTGAAGTTCTGTAGTGACAAGACACTCCTACCCTTGCCAACAAAATTGGATCTCCACATCACCTGGTCTTTTGTGCACAACAAATAGTATCACTCTAGGCTGGGACTAACCAACCTGTCATTAAAGACATTCAAAGGCCTTTATTCTTAATTACTATGTTATTGTTGAGAGGTAGTTTGCACATTTGAAATGGGTGTAAATAAGTGATTAGAGTATACAAAGTGCTTACATGATTTTTAGTGATAGTGTTGTTTTTAGGAAACAGCAGGGGGTGACTGCTAAGGTTTACCAATAATAGAGAATGGGGGCATCTCTCTAAAGCTTTATGTGAAAGGCCTACTGTATATAAACTGCAACAAAGCCTTTTGCACCTCAAAGTGACTGTCCATATTTTTATATGCTCTAATCCCTGTAGCAACCTTACCTAAGGGTGGGGTCATTCTTATTCATATGCAGTATGCAATAGTCAAATTCACTCAAGTGCATTACAGTCAGTCATTTCAGCAGTATCTAAAATCTACATATATTTCTGAAAATATACATGCATAGTTAATTGCATGCATTTCACTTTATGTTTAGTATAGTTTGCTTTCACTACTTGTATGTAACACTATGCAGTTTAATTAAATGGGGAGAGTGTTAAAAAATAACAAAGCCTGAATTCCATCTCATTTTTTTAATTTCTTCTGCAGCTTGTATGGTGTTTGCCAATTCTCCTATTTTGGTATCATCTGATAACATGACTAGTTTACTAATTGTTTTTGTTATTAATTACAAAATGTAGATCTTTAATATAAAATTAGGAAAAGCAGTGATCCTAATTCAAACCCACACACCATCCACTAATTACATCACCTCCATTTGAGCATTTACCCCTACTTTCCACTTTCTGTTTTTTTTATCCATCAATAATTCTGTAGTTCTAATACACACTTTTTCTTGTATACTTGCAGTTTTGAGAATTGATAATTTTGGAAACTTCATAAAAAGAAAAATTCAAAAATGCCAAAATTGGCACTGAAATTAAAATTGTGGCACTGAAAATTTAAATATTCCACATTCAAAACGTAGTTTTCATACGTTTTCATACATAGATGCATAATGTAAATACAAACAATCATTTAAATAAAGTAAAACTTGAAAAAAAGGTAAAAATATAAATAGCGAGAATAAACAAATAGTGAAGCAGACACAAGCGGAAAGTGCAATGCCTTCATTGAGCTGTGAAAAATACTGTATGTAGGTAAAGACTCATCAGTAATAAATACCAAAGAACTTGATTAAAATAATACATACTAGCAGTCACAGCATTATTAGTCTAAAGCCAAGACCATAGTTTTGCAACTAGCTGGTGTCAAGAAATGACCATATAAAACATGTTGCAAAATTAGAGGTGTTGTCAACTGTTGCTGCAGTATTCAAAGATGGGAGAGAAATACAGTACTACTAAGAATCCAGTGAGGATCAACTCAGTGATGTCTGGGAAATGCCTGGTTAATTGTGAAAATACAATAAAGATGCCAGATTTGCCTTGAATGTACAGTATTTCAGATAACTATTTACTGTAACATAGGCCTCGTAATCTATTGGAATGTTATCGTTATAGTCTTGATGACTGTTACACTAAAAGCCTCCAGATATTCCAGGCAGTGCTTACTATAAGTAGTCAGGCAAAATGTATAAATGGAAAGTTGGTTTAAATGTCTCTCTAATGAGATCAGCTCCTGCTGTTACAATGTAGCTTTGTACTATTACTGTAGTACAAGAAATGACAGTGAGCATGGTACTTCCCCCTATTTAATTCACACCATTCTAAACAAAATTAATTGCTAGATCTAATAATCATTTATAGATTATTTTTTTTTTAGAAACAGGAGTCATGCAACATTTGTTTTACATTTAGGGGATTGTTTATGCTTATGTTTTGTGCTGTGCTGCTATCCTAGAAAATAAATATTGACTGCCATGAAAAATACATTTGACTTTGTATGAGTGTGAACTGATTAAAGAAGATAGATAGTTTTGCAAACTGATTGTAACACGTTATGTTGCACAGATTAAGACCATAATTGACTAAACACAACTAAAATCAACCACACCTTCAAAATGACAAATCTTTATGTTTTTCTTAGCATTCATAACGGTAGGTTTATTGCATGATACTAGGTCATATAATATGAAATATTATATAGTAGGATGATTTTTAAATCAGACTGAAACAAAAATTGGTCCTCTTTTTCTGTAACTGAAAAAGCATAAAGGTTCAAAATGATCAAGAAAGAATGTATATAAGGAAAATAATTATTTTTGTTCACTTAACTTTTGTTAATAACATTGGCGTTCACAAAACATTGATCAAATGTTACATTAGGGCAGAATCCTTTGACTGATCACCTGCAAATGACTTGCATTAATATTGATTTCTTATATCAGGAAAACAAAAAGGTGTCTTACTCTGAAACTCTTGGCGGTAGGGGAGGGTGAAGATGGTGGGGAGTCCGACTGTGACTTTCTGGTTCGGGACAGTTCCTTTGTCCGTGAGTAAAGGGATGACATTGCTCTACTGTCCTTCAAAGCAACAGGGTTAAATCCAAAATTTTAGACTAAAACTACATGGAATCCCATAACAGCTCAAGCTGGGTAAAGCTTTCTTCAGGCTTTTAGTGTGTTCTTCAGATGAACAGTGCATCCAGGAACATCCAAAAACCAAAGAAGAGACTTCAGTGGCAGAGAGGGCAGCGGAGTTCACACAGCAGGTCTAAGAAGCTGTCTTCCCAAATGAACTGTGACTGCAGTGGTCATTAAACAAAAATGAAAACAAAACTGCTTTCTCTCCCTCTTCCTTTCTCTCGCTGTCTTTTCTCACACACGACTACTCAAGCCAGTGCTGTAGAACTCAAATAGGAAAGAGAGGAGCCAGTTTTTCTAGTCTTGAAGGTATTTCAGCCACCCCCAGCCCCAGACAAGCAAGCACCAGGTCCCTCCCATGTTACCCCCCATGACACACACACATTTAGACACATGGGAGAAGATGAAGTTTGATTTTTTTCTCAGGTCTTAATGCTCTTTGTACATTGCTCTACAACAAACTTACACAAAAACACGCAAGCTCCTCCCAGTGTCTCTCTCTGCCTGCTGAGCTGAACCCCATTCCAGCGTTGGCTGCTGATTCTGGAGGGCTGCCAGGGGTTTTGCTGTGCTCTCAAGCTCTGTTGATAGGAATGAAGGGGGGAAGGACAATGCCTTATATGTCCACAGACAGATGTAGGAGACTGAAACTGCTGCTTCAGAGGTCTGTGGTTAACATTGAAGGCTAAGACGGATCATGCCCTGCTAAGCAGTTCTATGTACCCATGATGCTTTGTCATGAGAAGGCTTTAATGAAGAGCTGTATGATCTGTTGCAAATGTGCAACTAATTGTTGTTGCGTTGGGACTGGGATTTACTGTAAATTTATGTCCTGTTACTTCTGAGTTCCTTCTTTTAGTTCACTGTTCACTTGACTGTTAACATGTTGCAAAGACCTACAAAGTGCCTAAACAACCAGTGAAGTCAAGATTAATGTTCTTTTGTAAAAGGATTTGGCAATCACATATTACAACCTTTATCAAATTACATTTAAAAAGAATGGTGGAGATCAGATGACTTGCCAATTTATTAGTGAAAGATGAAAGACAATTTTGTCTAATATTTTTTTTTTTTCTTCAGTGTCAGGTTCTATTACTTTTAGAAATTCAAATACAGTATGTCAAATACATAATTTACTGAGCACTCCTATTATTACAAGGCATATGATAAACAAACGGTTGTTTTTTGTCCTAGTTGAACCCTCAAACCCTTACGTGACCTGGTAATATGATTAATATAATCCTTTTAATAGTTTTTGGTTCTTAAACGTGTTGGCAGCTGTCAAGCTGTTAATTAGAGGTGCTATCCACCGTTATTGCAATATTTAAAGATTGGAGAGAAATACTATAGATGTCTTTAGATTACTTTTGATCTAATTATTAATATTTATATTATAATACTATTCAATATAATGATATCTAATATAACATTAAATATGATATTATTATAATTTCTTTAGGTCAATTATTACAGCCCATTAATAAGCTAGATATTAGTTTATTTATAATATCAAAATGAATTAAATTCCTTTTCAATTCTGAGGAAAGATCCATCTGCTAAAAAGTTACAACTGGAAGATATGAAAAGTTAGTTCACAGAACTTTTTATTAGTGAGAATATTTAGGACCTTTCTAGACAATAAATGCTGGTGATTTTATTTTAAAGGAGCATGATAAGCCCTCTACTCTTGGCAATCGATAAGGTACAATTCTTCCACAGTAGTATGCCATGCCAGTATGCCAGTATACAGTTCTGCCATGCAAAACTCACAGACAGTATGACAGAAGAAGCTTGCAAAACATGGTTTTCATAATATTTTCTGGTGAGAAAGGGTATGTAGAATAAATAATGTCTTTATATTTCAAACATTATTTCAAAAGTTCCATGTCCAAAGAAGCTGACTTGTAAGTATGACACAGAAAATCAAGCTGCTGTGTGCAAGAAATAGACTATTGGAATTGCTTGAATCTGTGGGGGCTGAAGGTTATAAAAAATGAAAGAAAATAATAGGAGGCATTGTAATATTCCAGTCCCTTATGAGCACTGAAACCCTCGCCAACCCCCAGGCTGCAGCACCCTGAGTTGAAATGGTGTAGTCAAACACAAAGGCTGTGTTAGGGCCAGAGCATTGCCTTATATAGAGCTGTCTGCCGAGAAACACTCACTTTCACCATCAGTTATCTACCGGGATCTTCAAAATCAAGAGCAATGGTAATTATCAACAGTACACTAATGGTAAAAAGAAGCAGAAACTCAAGTCATACAAAAAATGGTTCTTATTGTTTTTCTTTTCTAAAATATGAAAATTAATATTTATCCCTTCCTTAAATAATATTCACTGAGATCTTTAACTAAATGCTCATGCAAATCATGTTTTGTTTTCTTCATGTGTTTTTTTTTCCATTGCTTTAATAACAGAGAAAAACTGTTGTGTAGACATTAATGCCATAGACATGTGATGTAGCAATTTCTAAAGAAACTGGTGCTCTGGAATTTATACTTGTATGAATAGGAATTAATCTAGAACTGCAGATGTAGCTCGGTTAATCTGAACTTTTCCATTTATAAAAGGAAACATCTGTATTCACCTTATCATCACTAATGCAAGTGTCTGCATTTCTTGGGAAGAAGTGATTTTATTTTTTTTAAGTGACAGGAATTTTTAAACAATGCATTTACACTTGAGGAAAAATCTTTCTTGTCTCAGGCATTCTGATATCTGTGTAAATTCCCATCTGTATTGCCATGCTACACATTTTTTTAAAGCAAAGGTCTCACCAGGATTTGGTACCATTGCTAGGTTTTGCACTATTTATACTTAGGGTAGATGGTTCTGTAGTTAAGAATATTTCTGGTTCAAACATCAAGAAAATTTTTGACTGGTCTGATATACTGCATAAATGTATTTGTGAAGACCACTACTCATATTCTTTTCCAAATGGAAAGTTATAAATACATCCCTGGCATATAGTTTTCTCTTTCTTTAAATTGTTTAATTTAAAATTCATTCAACGACTTGGAATGTGCTCCTTTTAACATTAGAACATCCCAAGTCAGACATAAGATGTGAAATGTATAACATGATTAAATTTTTAAACCATCAACATCAACAACAGACCATTTCTCTTCTAAATGTATTTAGTGCAGGTTTACAGATAGACTATAAATAAAAAATGGGAAAAAGTGAACAAGAGGGTACTTACGAAATTCATTCCAAAGCTTAAGAGAGTGTCCCATAAAGAACAGTCTGAAGGAACTGAGTCTCTATAGTCTTAAACAGGAGAAAACTATGAGCAGACCTGATACCAGGGAATTTTGAGATTTAAGACTGAAATTAAAAATATAATAATAATAATAATTATAATAATAAAAGCTTACACTTATATAGCGCTTTTCTGGACACTACACTCAAAGCACTTAATGGGGTAATGGGGACTCCCCTCCACCACCACCAATGTGCAGCATCCACCTGGATGATGCGACGGCAGCCAATGTGCGCCAGAACGCTCACCACACATCAGCTATCAGTGGGGAGGAGAGTAGAGTAATGAAGCCAATTCATAGATGGGGATTATTAGGAGGCCATGATTGGTAAGGGCCAATGGGAAATTTGACCTGGACGCCGGGGTTACACCCCTACTCTTTTTCGAGAAATGCCCTGGGATTTTTAATGACCACAGAGAGTCAGGACCTCAGTTTTACGTCTCATCCGAAGGATAGTGCCTGTTTACAGTATAGTGTCCCAGTCACTATACTGGGACATTAGAACCCACATGGACCGTAGGGTGACCACCCCCTGCTGGCCCCACTAACACCTCATTTGCATTGGCAAAGGTTTCTCCAGAATGTACAGTGAAGTATGAACCAGAGGGCACAAATAGAAACTACATGGCTAAGTCCATAGTCCATTAAAAAGCAAGAACAAGAGGCATTTTTTCACACGAATGGTTGTGAGAGTATGGAACAAACTACACAGTTACAGTATGCTGTTTAAACCAGTATGTTGGCTTATTTCAAGAAAAGTCTGGATTAAATCCTTGGATTAATTAACTACTAACTACCAAACAGGCTACAAGCACTGAATAGCCTTCACTTGTTCATTTTATGTTCTAAAGAAGGTCACTGAGACTGTTTCCTCTAAAGTGCATTTATATATGTTCGCTTGACTGATATGTGAATAAGAGCACATACAGTATCTGGAGTGCTTCACGGAATACTTGCTCTTTTTACAGATACTGAAGTTTACAACCACTCTGTGAATTTTGCAAGCCAGTGCAGAAAACATGCAGAGTTCATCTGTATCACAAAAACCCTTTAGAGAGTTGAAAGATGAATGTATCTGGCAGAAGAAGTGATGATACAAAATACAGACTGAGCTGAATAAGGCCCACAAAGCTAGTTTGATGGGCTAGGAGATGGAGTGTGAATAACATTTGAGTATAGCACTTCAGTTAACAGCACTTTAAAAGAGTACTTGGAAGAGTCACAGTCACAAAAGTGTCAAATGTACAGTAGTATTACAAGATCACAGTCTATCCATCCGTCCATTTTCTGACCATCTTATCCAATGTAGGGTGGTGGGGGAGCGGGAGTCAATCCTGGGAAGCAATGGGCAGAAAGCAGGATATACCATGTCCATCTCAGGAATCACACAGACATAGAAACATAAACACTCACACCTAGGGCCAATTTTCCTTCCCCCAGATGACTGAATAACTAATTCAATCATCTGGGAAAATTGGAAAATTGCACCTCTGACATTTAAGCATTGTTATAAGTGTTTGATGCTGGTAGTGTGTCTCGTGAAATTCTTGTGTTGATTAGCGTTAAAAGAATGGGGAAAAAAGCCTGGCAAAAAGGAAGGAAGCAAGCCAGGAAGTGGGTTTTGATGTCTTAATCTTATCAGCTGTGAAAAATAAGTAAAACGGTTCTTAAATGTACTTGGTTCCAATCCCAAATTAAGCCCCTCAAACTTGTGCAAAACTCTGGGAAATTTATATTTGCACCTCTGAGGCAAATGTAGGCTGCTGTGGCTATGCAGGAACTGTCTGGGTTCCTTGTCAAGAATAATTATCAGCCTGAAGCTTCATCCGCATGGCTGTGCCGCATTGATCCGTGAGCTCTGATTTTTTCAAAGATTGACTCCTGCTGTTTCCAGCTGACTCTCCATCAAACACAAAGATCCTGGTTCATTCACATCATTGCAGCTTGACTTTAAGTGAACAACCACTTCTCTTCACACCGATGATTTGTGAGTTAAGCTTGCTGCATCTCAACCAATTCTAGTGAAAATAATTTAATGAATCACATACACTATATGCTAAAATGTATATCATTTTGCCTTTACATGCACACTACATCTGTGAATTTAGCTATAAAAAACTTTTGCAGATCCATTCTGTAGCTCATACTGTACCATTATTATTGTGTTTCCTTTTATAAAGTAGAGCAGTACTGTACGTATGGCTATGCAATTCCTTAAACGCTGGTTTAGAAATAATGCCAAATTTCACCTGCCAGTTCATTTATTTTCATGTAAAATGGAACAAATTACATCACATACAGTTTTTCACATCTGCAAACAGTTAGGCTCAAACAACCTGAATTGTAATTATTGGATGAGGGAGTTGTCCAAGATGTGTTCAAGATGTCTTTCACAATTGTTAAAAACTAGAGATTCCTAAATGTTTTTCCTTAATGGCAGGCATTCATTAAGGTCTGCATTTGGTATTCATTTTTCTTGTCTAACCACTTTTCTCGTGTAACCACTAAAATGATTAATGCTGACCTTCATTTGCAGGCACTACAGTATATTGCTACTAGAATGATTTATACTGACCTTCCTTTGGTATAATTGTTTAATTACATTGATCAGGATGTGATTTCTAAATAGGCAAGTGAAGATCTTGAGTAGAAGGCAGAGAGTTTTGTAAATAAATGTGGAAGGCACACATATAAATGAGGACAGCCATATGTACTGTACCTCAGATCAAGTCAAAATGTTCACCCCATCACCAAGCAAAAATTACTACCCCAGGGCTTGATGCCTGGGTGTTCAATAGATAAAAGGAAAAGAAGCTAAATTTGTTTTTTTACCACTGAATAGATGAGTTAATGTTGACAGAAGACTGAATTACTTCTTGTTTGTAACCTTTGTATGTTCTTGTGAGCATTCCAGTTCATTTTGTAGGATAAGACATTTCTGAATTAGATGTTGAGAGTCATGCAACATGAAGCCCTGAAAAATTCTTCAGAATCATTGTGCACAGCTAAATACACAATACACAGGTAAAGTCTAGTTTTTACATTTCAAATAAACTGTTCAAAGCAGGAAATGTGCGTGGTTTGTTTTAATTTAATTGTCATGCACAATTTAATCAAACAGAGCATCAGCTCAGAGGTTACCATTGTCTGACCCTGTAAAATTTTACAGACTGAGATCTGGGACTCAATAAGAACAGCTGAACAGAGAAGACTGATGTTTGCATTGTAAACAAGACCCGATGACATAATCTTGGTGGTATCAAGGACATTAAGCATCTGCCATGGCCTAAAGGGCTATTCCATCATCTTCAAATCACTCTATAATCCACTGTTTATTTCTGACCCTCTCTCTATATCTGTTCTTCTGCCAGGATCCTGAGTGAGCCGTATCTATTTCAGTGCTCTACAGCATTTCAATGGGATTGCACACGCTCTGTAAAATTGGACATGCGTCTTTTACATATTTAGAGTATTGTTATTATGAAAGGATGTACAGTAATGTACCCAGTTTTATATGTTCTCTAGTTTTGTATTTAAATATTATTGGACTTTTCAATGTTTTCTATTCGTATTCTTTTTTTTTTTGCTTGAAAGACTACACATGAATGTGGATGTGGAAAAACCTCAGATCATATATAACAATCATATACACCGATAAGGCACAGATTAAGTAGCGCTGAAAGGAATGTGTATGCTGGAACACTCTGGTTGGACACTACACAGTAAATTCAAGACAGACTTTAAGTCTGTGAAAACACTAGCATTCAAAGAAACTCTGGGAAAGCCTGCCCTTTCAAGGTAAAGGACTGTGGATGGATAAGCAGTCTGTTTCCCCAAGTATGGTATGGAATTTAAATCTACCTAGAACATGTGACAGAGAGAAGAGATTCCGGAGGTCAACTCTTCTGAAGTAGTTCCCAAAGTAATACCAGACAGATCTGCTACTGTACTGGCATCCATCATTCTACAAAACAATCATACAGTACACCTCCTCACTGTACATGTTAATCTAGGCCTGAGGATATACAGTGCCTTGCGAAAGTATTCAGCCCCCTTGAACTTTTCAACCTTTTGCCACATTTCAGGCTTCAAACATAAAGATATATTTTTTTTATTTTATGTGAAGAATCACCAACAAGTGGAACACAATTGTGAAGTGGAACGAAATCTATTGGATTTTTGAAACTTTTTTAACTAATAAAAAAATGAAAAGTGGGGCGTGCAAAATTATTCGGCCCCTTTACTTTCAGTGCAGCAAACTCACTCCAGAAGTTCAGCGAGAATCTCTGAATGATCCAATGTTGTCCTAAATGACTGATGGTGATAAATAGAATTCATCTGTGTGTAATCAAGTCTCTGTATAAATGCACCTGCTCTGTGATAGTCTCAAGGTTCTGTTGAAAGCGCAGAGAGCATCATGAAGACCAAGGAACACACCAGGCAGGTCCGTAATACTGTTGTGGAGAAGTTTAAAGCCGGATTTGGATACAAAAAGATTTCCCAAGCTTCAAACATCCCAAGGAGCACTGTGCAAGCGATCATCTTGAAATGGAAGGAGTATCAGACCACTGCAAATCTACCAAGACCTGGCCGTCCCTCTAAACTTTCAGCTCAGACAAGGAGAAGACTGATCAGAGATGCAGCCAAGAGGCCCATGATCACTCTGGATGAACTGCAGAGAACTACAGCTGAGGTGGGAGAGTCTGTCCATAGGACAACAATCAGTCTTACACTGCACAAATCTGGCCTTTATGGAAGAGTGGCAAGAAGAAAGCCATTTCTCAAAGATATCCATAAAAAGTCTCGTCTAAAGTTTGCCACAAGCCACCTGGGAGACACCCCAAACATGTGGAAGAAGGTGCTCTGGTCAGATGAAACCAAAATCGAACTTTTTGGCCACAATGCAAAACGATATGTTTGGCGTAAAAGCAACACAGCTCATCACCCTCAACACACCATCCCCACTGTCAAACATGGTGGTGGCAGCATCATGGTTTGGGCCTGCTTTTCTTCAGCAGGGACAGGGAAGATGGTTAAAATTGAGGGGAAGATGGATGCAGCCAAATACAGGACCATTCTGGATGAAAACCTGTTGGAGTCTGCAAAAGACCTGAAACTGGGACGGAGATTTATCTTCCAACAAGACAATGATCCCAAACAGACAGCAAAATCTACAAAGGAATGGTTCACAAATAAACGTATCCAGGTGTTTGAATGGCCAAGTCAAAGTCCAGACCTGAATCCAATCGAGAATCTGTGGAAAGAGCTGAAAACTGCTGTTCACAAACGCTCTCCATCCAACCTCACTGAGCTCGAGCTGTTTTGCAAGGAAGAATGGGCAAGAATTTCAGTCTCTCGATGTGCAAAACTGATAGAGACATACCCCAAGCGACTTGCAGCTGTAATCGCAGCAAAAGGTGGCTCTACAAAGTATTAACGCAAGGGGGCCGAATAATTTTGCACGCCCCACTTTTCATTTTGTTATTAGTTAAAAAAGTTTCAAAAATCCAATAGATTTCGTTCCACTTCACAATTGTGTCCCACTTGTTGGTGATTCTTCACATAAAATAAAAAAATTATATCTTTATGTTTGAAGCCTGAAATGTGGCAAAAGGTTAAAAAGTTCAAGGGGGCCGAATACTTTCGCAAGGCACTGTAGGAGATAGCGAATAGCAGATCATTCACAACCAGCATTTTACAGCTGTTAAACACTGGGGTAAGTTTTTACACTTGATTCATATTGTTATACTTTTCAGGGCAACACATTTTAATTATATTATCTATCCATCCATTTTCTAAATGCCTTATCCATTACAGGGTTGCAGGGTCGCCACAGCCTGTCCCAACAAGTAACATACGCAAGGCAGGGTACACCCTGGACAGGACACCAGTCATATTATTTTTTGCTAGATTATGCAATGTATTATATTAGTGTGCATATTATACACACATGTATTTTCAAACAAAATATTTATATTATAAATCACAAAGTGCCACAGTTCCAGGGCTTATATACCAAACCGGGGGAAGTGTTGAGACTAGAAATGTTAAATGTCTCTAGAACTGCACGGCCTGGATTAGTTTATTCTATCTATAAGACAGCTCATTGTTGCTTCAGGAAAGAAAAAATATAATTTAATACTTTTTACATCTCAATATACATTATTAGGCATACATCTGCCATGTTGCATAGTCCATATAAACCTGTGGACTTTCATTTCACTGTAGTGCTTACAGTCAATTATTGGTGGTAGCACCACTGGACAATTTTTGGATAAGTCTCTACCAACTTTTCTCACACTTTTCACTCATTCTTTTTCTTCTTATAAACTTGCTCAGGCTTGGTCTCCTTTCAAGTGTTAACACAGCTTCACTGTCAGATTTAAATTAGACCTCTAATTGAGCCATTCAACTCATGGACGTTTTCTTTATTCTTTTTAAGCAAAGTGTAGAATTCTCCTTGTGCTTTGGGTCATTCCCCAGCTAATAGATACTGTACCTTTTAGTACAGTTGTATGTTTTTGTACCACTCATTTTCCCCACAATCTTGACTTTTCTGATCACAAAATATTTGCCCTATTTGGAGTATCACTTAAATGTTTTGATGGGTGTTGTTTCAGTAATGGCTTCCTTCTTACTGATCTGCAGTACTGGCAAAGTTTGAGGAATGTACAACATTGAAAGTAAAATACTGTTGACTAATAGACGTTTTCCACTGAACTTTAAGTAACATTTAGATCTTTCAAAGTCACCATTGGCCTCACAGTGGCATCCCTGACTAGCTTCTTCCTAGCCAGATGCTCATTTTGGAGTCTCAGCCTGATTTAGGCAGTGTTAGGGTGTTATAATAAATGACTTAAGTACTGTGCCTTATAGAGACTAATACTGAAATCATGTGAACCATTATTATTGCACACAGATAAAAGCCAACTTCTGTAATGTTGCGCACCTGAACTAATTTAGGTTTCCCACAGCACGATGAATACATATGCATAAAACATACTCTAGTTTTCATAGCAGTTTTTGCTGACATTTAACTCATTTCACCCATAAAAGTACAGTATGTAGTTTAAGCATTCAAGTCAGATTAAATATAAATATTAATAAACTTAAAAAAACTGTATACTGTACATCCTCTGTAATTGAATAAAATGGGGCATCTTTGGATGGGGGTGAATATGTTTTCAAGGCATTTTGAATCCCTGTAACTATACAGCCTGGAATAGCTTACAGTATACTGTAGATTGATACAGTAGATTACATACAGTGTACTGTATTTTACCATGGTTTAGTAATAGTTTTCAGCTCAAAACAGCCTTATATTTTGCTTAGCACTTCTATATATGTGAAGAATATGATTTCAAGGGCAAATGACGTAAAGGAAACTGCTATTTCAGTGGTTTTAGTTTGGGTTATACAACAGTAAATTCATTATTTGTTGGTATTATTTGCATGACCAACTGGACACACAATATAGATACAGTATATATCAATACAGTACATATTCAGTCATTCTTATTATCAAGTCACAGGATCATTCTGTTTGTAATATGTATTACAAAATGGCTTAACTATTGTAAGACATACTTTATATACTGTAACAGTTCCAGGAGGAAAGTCAACGATAGGTCACATAAGAATGACAACATACCACAGACACCACAAAGCAAACTCAGCTGCACAAATTATTCATTTCTAAAAACCACACACTTAATTCAAGATAAATTAGAATCTCAAGTTGCACCTGTATACTGTCAATGTCAGGTTCAGAGGGGACGTTTTGTGATGGTGAACTAACATGTCAGCTCTGGGCTATAGAATAGTGGACTATTTTGTCAATGACCTGGACCCCTCTCATATGTGCTACATGCCCTCTCTGACCACAACCTTATACAATGCACACCTGTCCAAATGCACACTGGCACAGCACAGCAAGCTACGTGTATAACCTTAACTAGTCATACAGATGGACTACAAACCATAAAAATAGACACTTAAACAGGCAATTTGCAGGAATCGAGAAGTCAATAAGCCAAAATTGCTTCTGGGAAAAATAGAATTCTCTAAATAAAACAAAACACAAAGAGTCGTCTGTTTAAAATAAACTGTTCTGGAAAACTCATTTAAAAAATTTACCAAATGTTATCAAATGCATACTCTGCAAGGTTCAAGACAGCCCTGCTAAACCACTGCAAATCACAGTCATGCCAATTACAGAAGAAAAAGGAGTAACAGTACTTCACTACTGTGACAAAACACAAACTACAGTATAATGCTGGTAGACACTTAGAATATAATACACACTGGCAGAGTATATGAGCAAGGTAAGAGACAAGAAAGAGTAGGCTCTGACAAAGTACAACATTAACATGCACATCCTGGCTGTAGAAACAGAGCAACACTGGCAGACGTGGTTTACTCAGAGAGGACAAGCTGTTCTCCTACTTCCAGCTATAAAAGTACAGACAGCACTGCATTTTCTGCTACACGGCAAGAAATATTTAATGATTAGAGAAACATACTTCCCTATAATCCCCAATAATAAAATCCCAGAAATCCAGCATCTGCATGAACAAGAACAGCTATGATTCCTAATGGGGAAGGTGGGGAGGAATATCAATAGTGTAGTATGTGATCTCCTTTATATCCTAAGGAACAGACAGTAAGCTTCTCAAATAATAGGATGTAACTGTTCTAAATTGAAATGTTCACTAATTGTTATAGTTTAGGTAGCACTGTGTCAGTCATGCCAAAAACGATTTTTGAATTTGAATTTAATTTCAACCTAATTTCTATGTGGCTGTAAGAAAATGTTATTAAACTATAACTTATACTTTATCTCTTTTAGACTCTTAATTACTGACCATATGCTTCTTTATTTTTGAAAATTACATCTTTCTCAAATTGCTTTGATAAAGCAAAAAATTAAAATTAACTTCAGCACCATCTTGTGGTGTGTTGTTACAAGTGAAGTACATGAAAATGTACTTTATGTGTAACACAAAGCGTTATTGCTTTATGGATTGTCTAACTTTACAGTTCTCAGGATGTGAATTTTTACTTATTTTTTATTATAAACACACATTTCTTGCAAAGCATGTCTGAGCTCAGAATGTCTATATTCTGAAGTACTGTATAGTGTCTGGAGAAAGATATTTCTTTTAAAGTAGTGTTAGCAGTACTGACAATAAATACCATTCACCTACTGTAAATCACCCAAATTAAAAAAATCCAACATTTTGAGGTTTACTTTATTTTCTCTGTGCTTATTTTTTTTCTCTGTGGAATACTTACTACAAGAGGATCTATTTTTTTTTCCTGTAGTTTAATTAAGTTACATTTACTTTTAAAGAAGAAAACAAGCATTCCAAAACATGTCTCCATCCAGACACATTATCAGTTAAATAATGCTCCATTTTTTACTGATAATACAGATACAAATAATATGGCCACAAATATTTTTCCTTCTTGCACTTCCCCTTTGAGAAATCATTTGAAAGATTTTTGCTAGTGTTAGCAAATTCAATAACAATCTAAGATAGTCATGGAAAACTTCATAGAAATCACACCCTAGTAGGTTTTATGAATTTCCTTAATTATTCACTTAGGAAAAGTGTTGATCTGATCCAATTAACATAATAATTAATTTAAATATGTAAACAATCCCTAATCAAAGGACAGAAAACAGCAGAAGTTTGTACTGAGCACATTTTCTGTAATAGAACACTCAACAACCAGGTCATGGAAAAAAAGCAAGGACATGGCCTACTTTCACTTATTCATTAAAATAGTGAACAAATAATTGAGGTTTGGGACCTACTACTAAATCTTTTACATCTTTCCTTCCATCTGTTCCATCCTAAAAGAATTAAAAACAAATTTTGTTATTACTTATGAGATCCACAACCAGAGGGAATTGTGAAAAATAATTTCCTTGCTGCCTGTCTCTAACCAGCACCAGAACCTGAAAAAAGAGACATCTACCGCTTTTTTACAAGTTCTTCAGAACAAAACACTATTAAACACTATTGCACTATAAAAGCGCAATTTTGCAGACAATGGTTTAGTACATGTTCAAGTCAAATATGTCTGTTACCTCGTGTGTCCAGAAGGAGGTGTCTGTCCCTCGGCCATGGTCTCTAGCTTGTCTTCTGTCTCTGAGAGATAGGATGAAGTCAGACACGGTGTCAAATTCTCTCTCCCCTTCATTTTTCCATTCATGACCTAGAGGTAATGGTTATTAAGAATGCTATTGAAGATTGATCAGATCTACAAGCTTACTGGTCTAATTTTAATGTTGACATTGTACCTACTGTTCCCTTTTTTTCAGTTAGTGCTTAGTGATGGCTGACTTTATTGTAGAAAAGAGAGGAAGTGTTTGGGATTTAGTGTGTGAGGTACAGTATGTTAAATTATGCTTGTAATTAAAAGTGCCATTCCCAAAAAATAATATACCGTATATTTCATGCTTCACAAGACCAAAGAATCAGGTGTGTTGGTCCTCTCATGTCTGCATGTTATTCTGCATGTTAAATTTGTGTTATCTTTCTGTGAGGGTTGTATTATACTTGCTTAACACAAGGCAGCTTCTAAATCCTTCTAAAACCTTGTATGCTTAATTTTAATAGGCGTTTAACACCTGTTGTGAGGAAAAGGATGTCATCTGTTAAGCAAGAGTGTATGCTGGTGTATATCTGTAACTGGTGTACAGTAGCTCCAGAAAATTGGACACATCAGAGACTCAGATAAGGGGATATTTTTCCTTAAATCCCATCTGTCTGAACTGGAGGATAGTATATCTACTTCAGCTACATTTCCTCCAGAAATACAAATCATTATATATGATCCTGCTCCAGATCTGCCCTCTTGTAGAATCGGTTCCAGGAGCCAGTCATATCAAGAACTGGAATTGTATTTATTTTTCTTATTTAAGATTGAGAAAAAAACATCATTCCGAAGGTTTGAAAGATTTTTTAGAAACTAACAATAATCCAAACATTAACTGTTGTTGGCTGTGTGATATCTAGTCAGCCCTTTAATGCTCTTCATCCATAGCCATATGAATCCATAGCCACCTCACCCTAGAAGGTTTACAGTGATCCAGGGCCTAATCTAGCAGACACAGGGCACAAGGTGGGGGTGCCCATACATCACACACACAAACACACGGACAATTTAAAGACATAAATTAATCTACCCAGCATGGCCTTGGAAGGCAGGAAGACATTGGAGGACCCAGAACAGAACAATGCCAAATGCACATTGATTGAATATGCAAATAACACAAAGAAGGCACCCCAGCCCAGACTCAAACCCAGGACCAAAGAACTGTCAGAGATAATCACCATGTCACTGTTTAATCTGAAATTCTGTTTTTTCATTGCAAACTGACTCTTTTTACAGATATAAAAATCATCTCTATTAGAATAATTATTAGGTAATTATCTATTAGAATAATTACCACTAAACTCCAATATAAAACTAGTTGCTATATAAGGTGCCATACTGTATATGGAAACCAGATACACATCTGATGGGCTCAGATAAGAAATAGAGCATCCTCTATATACATACTGATTTGAGATTATTTGTGGATATTAAGCAATAATTATTCTGTTTCTTTAATATAAGATTCCTTATGATCCTCAGTCTATTCTTTCTACAAATTCCAAGCCTGCAAGCATTTGCTCAGATTGAATCAGCATGGTGTTTCTGTTATTAATCTCACCATTTTTCTCTGTGTCCCGGCACAGACCCCTTGAAGAAATGTGATTGGGTGAAGTGGAAGAAGGGAAGTAAAAGCAGCCTCTGGTAGAGGGGGGTTTGCTGGGGCTCTCGGTCTGGGACCCCAATTTGGACCTGTTGTAGCCAAACTGAAAAAAGAAAGATTGTTGACAATGGGGAGTGCTGATTATGACCTACTTCGGCAATAAAATTAGTTGTAAGAGGTTTGAGTAGGGAGCTATGGAAATTGATGGAACAAGTAGGGTTTAATTCCATGCTGGAAAATAGAAATTAAGACCATTATTTTCCTTTTCATATAATGAGAGATCTCTTCTCAGTGAAAACGTCAATTTTGTAGTGCCTACCAAGACACTGGATGCCCCACAGGTGCCGCATGACCTCAGCTATTTTTACTACAGGATTTGTGTCAAAGAACATTTCTCTAATGAGTCCCCCTAGTCTAAATCTGAGAACAGATAGTTATTGACTAGATTTACCAATTGAACTCAAAGATGTTGAAGTCCTTTTCAGACTTTTTCAGTGGACTACCAATGCAATAACCAAGCTACAAAACTATGTTCTATCCCCAGAAATCTTAGGTATAACCTCACCCCAGGGGAAAGCCGGGCATTCCAGTCACACCACAAATGAGATATTATCATTTAAGCAGCAAACAAAGGAAGCACTGATATAGTGTGACAAATGGATCTGTATTTCTAAAGCCACTAGAAAATTAAAACTTCTGCATACTGTCCTCTTCCAAATTAGTCAACCACTGACTTTCAAATAGAGGTTTTATCCACAATCTCACTCCTGATTAGTAATAAAGAATTACCCCCAAATATCAACTGTTTTATAGTTAAACATCCTCAGGCATCTCAATTTGATTTTATTCCACATCCACAAACCTGACACTCCAAGGATGACCAATTACTCACACCTCAACTATCCTTGACATCCTAATGAGACCAATTGATTGTAGTGATTCCTTTGTATATTAAGAACCCCAATCAATCTCTTCAGCTTTTTGACAGTTTTCAGTTTTAGTGTCCAGAACATTTTATTTTACACCATGAGAATCAGATCCCTGTGTACCGTCATTGCTATTGATGACGGTTTCACAGCATGAAAACACAGACTTAACAAACTTGATCCACCAATTCACACAGGTATCTCCTTTACAGCTCCTTCCCTTCCAAATATACTAAACGTTTTCAAGTTCTCAAGTCAGACTTTACTGGTTATGCATTGATGATACAGACCTCCAAAATCAAGTGCTTTTGAAAAACAAATGTGTTCTTTTTAATTGGCTGGGAATAGCCTGCACTCAGAACATTAGTTCAGGAACGAGAAATTCCCACACTCAGAAACATATTCCACTGGTGTTTCCTTTTCACCGCAAAACCCTTTCTATTCCCAGGATCATCAAAAATAATGTCTTTATTATACAGCTTCAACTGGAAGCTTTTTTTCTTAAAGTGACATATCATGCCATACTGCTGACCCCTGAATCTGTGAATCTGACAGGCAGAGACTGTATCTTTTTACAGTGATTTCAGGACTCCCACTCCAGGGGAAAACATAGACAATTTCTCTTAAAACCTATCCATTTATTTATGTATTTCAGGTTTACACAACTGTCCCCCAGAGCTCCTTAGTTTGGACACTTGTTCTCACCTGCCCACTGCACATTCTCATCTGCTCTGTCCTTTGTTCTCCTGTGCTTTATATAACTGCTGCCTTCCTCTTTCTCCCTCACACCTTAAGAAGGCAGATAAAACATTGGTTTACTACCTTTTAGTTTTCAGTGTGGAATTAACCTGTTCCGTGACATCTATATGAAATGTAAACTCTGGCACAATCCCAAACCAGTGGAGGCTATCTTGTGCCAATACTTGTCACAGTGAAAATTACACATTTAGTAACCTACATCACTTTTCTACTGCACTAAATAAAAAAGATATATAATGTTATCACAAAAAGTTCTACTAAAAAGCTCCTTGCATAACCTTCACAGCCCAGAAGTTCCATATATGTGAAACCTCAGCTAAGCTAATGTTACAGACTTAAGCCTTTTATCAGACTTAACTTTATCAATTGGGCCACTCTTTGGCTCATTATATGCTGCACATTTGATAATCATGGTATTATGAATTCATAACCTTAAGGCTGTATGGCATATGACCTATATTCAGATTTTGTACATACTTGAAATGTGGATTATTCTTAACTAAGTCCTGGAATGACAAGGGGTCTCTGCAAAAAATTAATGGAAGAAGAAGATTGAAATTCATTAAAAACTGTTTTCCTAAAAGTTTCACTGACCTCCTCCGGTTCCACTGTCCATCTCCAGCTTGGTTCCTCTGGCTCCTTTGACTGTGAGGGTGATGCTTTTGGATCCCGTCTGGTATCAGCCTCCTCCTTTTCCAGGCTGTCCCCATCCGCCTCTTCGATCTGTCTTTCCGATCTACACAGGCCGAACATCTTCTGTGCTTCCTTCAGCTCAGCAAGAGTCACACCCTGAAGCAATGTGTGGTGGGATCAAACCGGCAGATTAAAGGCTCAGTTTGAATGTTTAAGAGAAGAATCTCTGGATAAGGCACAGCCCTCACCTGGACAAGCAGATTGAAAATTGACGGAGGGTTGAATACTTAACTTTAACTGACATAAATAAAGGCTTTGTACTATTCCACTAACTTGCTGATACTGTATCTGGTTTTCTGTGTTTGTTTTTGATCATGTGATTCCCGTTAACCCTATAATTTCTGTTAGTTATGAAACAAAGTTAATTACTAGATTACCTCATTGAGCTTGAGTGGAGAAGTTCGACACTTTTTAAAGATTGAAGTGATGATTTATTTGCTTTATTGGTATCTGTGAACCTAGCACGCTCTGTTTTAATACCTCAAATAACCTGATTAAGCTGCAAGAGAATTGTTTGTGTTTTATGCTAACACTGTTAATTTGTACCACTTTTTGGACACAAAATCTGTTGGCAATGATTATTTCTGCACAATATATGTGTATATACTGTACAGTATGCTACATTTAAAATGTTAAAGATTTATGAAAAAATCCAAACCACAGGCCAAATTAATACTTAATGAGTTTTTAAAACTATGTTTTAAAGGGTGGTACTGTATACAACTGGAATAAAATGACAGTAAAACAGATGTTTAACTCATTTTTTAACATTGACTAAATTTGGATTTCTCTTCATCAGTAAACTGCTTGTTGCGATGTATGTTGCAAGTTAACTCGGCTTTTGAAAGTTTCAAGGAGGAATTTCTCTTCTAACTTTTTAAGCTCAATAAACGTGCTCCTGCCAATCTCCAAAAAGATATCAGATGAATTTATTCATAAGTGCTGAACATGTAGGTCAGTGTTTTCAGTCTACTCTTTGCTGACCTTCCTGGGTTCTTACATACCTGTGTTGATCGCCTTGTCTGGCGTGCCTGGCGAGACCTTGCTTTTCTCTGAGACTCTGCTTCTTCATCTCGCACTGGTGTCAGATATGGCCTGAAAATATGTTGAAAAGGGTGTTTCTTGTTTTGTTTAGCACAGTCATACAGCATGTAAACTGTTATTGCCATCAAATGCCTGCCATGGGAGAAAGGAGATGTTGTTTTTTGTTTTGCTGGAAGAAATATGGTATTGTTTTATTCTTTGACCATAATTTGAAAAAAATAAAATCAAATCAACACAAAGTTTAATTACCCAAAAGTGCCTTAGCTCATGCTGTTCAGAGTCAGACAACATTGCATTTCACGCTTTCTACCACACAGAATTAATAAGAATTGCAAATGGATATTTTCAAACCAGTATACTAAACCATTTATTAGAAAGTACTTGTCAGTTTTAAACATGTCAAATTTTATTGTGATTCTGATTTCACATTGTTTTTACTCATTTAATTTTTTTAAAACATAAACATCAGTGTTCTTGACCTAGAAAGCAGCAAATCAGAACTTGTAGTATTGATAATGAACACAGGATTGTTATCATAAGGAAAACCTTTATGCAAAATGAAATTCTTATGTTACTAGTCTTAATAGAATCATTGTGAAGCGGTAATTTGTGAAATGCTTTATATACAAGTATTTTCCATCCTGTTTTTCAGTTACAGGCATTTGGAAAAGTGTGGATGCTGAGTGACAAATATTTAATTAAATTCCAAATCATTTTACATCTCCATTTTATCTCCAAAGAAAGACACAAAAAAGCTAGGATAATATTGCTCTAGGTGCTGAGATAATTTTATTTCTGAAATTCTTTTAAAGTTTATTGATCCTGATCTATTTGCAAGGCTTCCAAAACTGGGAAAGAAAATTACAGGCATTTTGTCCACTCAGCTAAATGGTACATCTTGTTAATATTTTATATTTTACTATTATTTACTCAGTTTCATGCACTAAAGAGTATGAGAGCTAATGGGCACAGACACTGTGAAGACACTGATCTATTACAACATTTGAAAATGAGGAGAGGAATAGTATCAATCACTGTGATATGCAATTCTACCTCTTAGTCTGGGTTTTAAGAGATCTTTTCCCCACTAATTGTAATACCTCCTTTCCTCCCCTTTTTTAACTTGTCAGATTGTAGATGCAAAACCTCAGGGAGACAAAAGACAGGGTGATGAATGACTCTCTTAAGTGGGACACACTAAATGTATTGCATTCACAAGTTAAAGGGAAAAAAAATCTGTGAGCATTTAGAAATTGAAGAAAAGGTTGGATAAATTTGTATGAGTGGCGGAGTTGTGCATATACTGAACATCTGAAAGCAACCTACATGTTCTAGATTTCAAGTGAGATTTAAAGTGGAGTAAGGCTCTAAAAGAACATATAAAACCTACACAGATAAATCTCGATGCGTTATCATCATTCCCTACAGAGCAGTGCATACTTCTAAAAGAATAAACTCTTAAAATAGGAGTACTGTATACAGGCAACCAGAGCAGACAACACTATCCTGAACATATCTTTCCTGCATCCTGATTATGCAGCAGGAATGTACTGGGCTAGTTTTCTTATTGCTCTTTCCACACCCCTGCTTAATTCAAGTGACTCACATTTTTTAAAGCAAAGCAAGCTAAAACCCAAACGAGATCCTGAACCAGAGAGGAGGAATGTACTGTACCTGGTTATGCAGGCTTGCATGTCTGCTGCGAAGGTCAGGGGTGGAGGCAGGCAGACTTGTGGAAAGACTGCAGTGCTGGGAGCGGCACTCTGGGACAGATCAGACTCCAGCTAGGAGAGTGAACAGGAGATGCAAACCACCCAGCACACACAGCAAGGAGACAGTCTGGCAGCAGGACACTTCGCTATGATACACTATCTGTAAGTACCTGATACAAACAGAGCTGGTATTTAAAGGCATACAAGCTCCTTTTTCTCTTATTTCCTTTTCTAGTCACAGTGAAAAACAATGTGGTACAGTCCTACAGTCAAATCCTAGTTAACCTACTTTGGATTTTTCACGCAGGGGAGTTCTCAGTGCTTCAGGCAGCTGCCAAATTCTGCTCATGCTGTAAAACAGCTCTGTATTTAAAGGGTGAACAGACTTTGTGAATCTAGGACAGGGCTGGGAAGAAAATGAAGGCACAGTTTTACACATAGGGTGGTGGGTGTCTGGAGCTACACAAGCTGTTCAAATCATTTCTCTGAGTACCTCTAAGAAAAGGTTTAATAAGCTTCTAGTATCCATATGAGCCTGTGAACATCCTGCATACAGTGTTGTTCCTTGTCCCCACTCAACCTAATTTCTGTGAAGAAATAAGAAATGTTTGTTTAAATAACATTACTGTGTTTGTAACATACCAGTCTTATGAATCAAAGGGTACCCACCACCCCCATGTCAGAAACTATTTAGAATCATTTTATACTACATCTTATTTGGTTTTGTTTTAAAAGATGGATTAATCTTAAACATTTCCTTAAACATTACAAAAAGACAATGGAAATTCATTACAGTATCACCCACCTCTGTTCAATTGCATATGAATCACGATTCTCTTATTCTGTATCAGTTGATAGACAAATCTCTCCATCATCTTAAGAGTTATACTGTATATGTTGTTCCTTAATCCCATTTACACATGAACTTATTTTTAAGCAGATAAGATAACTTTATTGGCCATATACAATTTCTTGCATTAGGAATTTGTCTTTTCGCATACCCCAGCTTGCCCCCTATGAGACACACAGGCACGGAGAGAGAAGCTTGGGGACAGAGTACAGGGTCATCTTTTATACGGCACCCCTGGAGCAGCTTGGGTTAAGGGCCTTGCTCAGGGGCCCAACAGAGTAGGGTTCATCTGCCAGCCACGGAATTTGAACCGGCAACCTTCCAGCCACAGATCCTTAGCCACAGTGCCCCACATCGCTCTCTGCCCCTGTCCAGTATATTATTGAGAAAACGTATGCCTGCTTTGTTGGGAATTGCACTTCAAAATTTAAAATAGCAGTCTCTCTGTAAAAAGCTGGATAAATATTGACTCCAAGGTTTACAAACTCTTGACTGTGACTTCTCATTATATTGATTTCTAGTACGATATTACTCTATACTTATACACACAATTCCCAATTGACCAGCTCTAAAATTCTGAAGAAGCACTAACACTACTTTTGTGCACATTAAGAATGACGGCTCATTAGATCAAATTTATTTTCAACTAAGAACACTAAATAAAGTGTGTAACATCAGGACTTTTGTCAGTTCTTTCACCACTGCTGCTCCTAGTTTTCCAGCTGGGAAAGCTGAGTGGGGGACAAACTAATCTCCTGGTCTAAATGAGGAAACATGAACATTGCTTTGAGCTTTCACGACCTCGAGCTGCCACATTGATTTTTATCTGCACAAATCCGCCACGGCAGGTACTTCACACAGCTTGCTCATGCTTCCACAAAGGAAACTGGGAAGCTACTAAGGTATTAAAACTTTGGTGATATGCTTCATGATATTTTTTGAAATACCCAATGGGCACTGTGTGCTTTTCACTCACTACTTCCTCTGAGTCTGGCTAAGGGGATGAACTTTTGAAGTGTCTGATATGTGGGGGATCAAACTTTTCAGGTACTTTGAAATTCCCATAACTCAATGAAAACACAACAGCATTCTTACTTCATGAGGAATAACACCACCCAAGAATTAAACGTATCAAAAAGTGTTTATTGAGTGTTTGGTCAGGGTGGGACAGTGGAGCAGTCCTGGGGCCCTGGCTTCAATTCTGAACCTTGGGTGCTACGTATCTGCGTGGAGTATAGTGACAAGTTTGTCACAATAAAATCTAACTATAAATGAAAACTTTTCAAAATGTGGATAAAAGTAAGATAAAATGATAAAAAGATAAAATTTACCTTGATAAAATGGAGAAAAAAAGTTTGCAGTGTACTGTATAAAGTAACCTCATTTCGTTCACACAAAAGTCAGTACATTGTCTTACTGAATTACTTTGAATTGTTTGTAATCCTTTTTACTCAAGCTCAAGAATTATTGGCACCCTTGATAAAGATGAACAGAAATGCTTGATAAAATAATCAGCACAGATAAAGAGCTACTGTATATTTTATTTCCCCAGAAACTTGAAAACAGCAGGCTTTTAATCTAACACAATTATTTCAAAACAAATGTTTTTAAATCAGTTATACTATTGTTTTCTCAAAAACACAGGCATCACAACTATTGGATCTCCTTTGTGTTTTTTACAAGAAAATCAAACAAAGAGAGAGCTGGAATAAAATTCTGCTTATTTAAATACAACCCAGTCCTAAGGAACACACTTCCTGGTTCACCAGGTTCTAAGAAAGAGGTAACACAAATGATAAAAAAACTTTTACCATCCATGACCATGGGGAATGGCTGGCTGTGATCGTTGATCTTCACAAATCGAATAATAAATACAAAAAATACATAAAAAGTTAAACATACCAGTTAGCACAATTAGGACAACAAGGAAGAAGTTCAAAAGCACTAAAAGAGTGGTTATCCTACCAGGAAGTGGAAACAAGTATACCTTGTCCCCACGTACAGTGAGGAAAATGATGAGGCAAAAAAGAATCCAAGTGTCATGAAGAAATGCAGTGTCTGGTTGTGTCTTGGGGTCACCAAGTCTCCAAATCAATGGTTAGATGGTATAGTACATACTGTGCATTCCAACAGGCTACAGGGTTGCTAGAAAAGGCCCTTAATGACAAAAACAAACAAACTGTAGCAGTTGAAGTTTACCAAATGCCATTGGGACTTTGATTGGAACCAGGCGATGTGGTCAGATGACACCTAAATTGTACTCTTTTGCTATTCATACCTTCAATATGTTTGGCGTCCGCACAGGGCTGCATACAAAGAAAAAGACCTCATACCCACTGTGAAATATGGTGGTGGATCGTTGATGTTTTGACTGTTTTGATGCCACTGGCCCTGGATTCCTTGTTATGATCAACGACATCATGCACTCTACTATCAGGATATTCTGGCCAAAAACCGGGTTGCCTCTGCCAGAAAGCTGCAACTTGGTCACAGGTGGACCTTCAATGACCCTATGCACAAAATTAACAAAGAAATTGTTGAAAAACTGATTGAAAACCCGTGGTCTGAATTGAAGAGGGCAGTCCAAAAGCATAGACCTAAGGACGTCAAGAATCTGGAAAATGTCTTCATAGAGGAATGGTCCAAGATCCCTCCATATCTGTTATCTATGGCAGAGGAGGCTGCACCAAGTACAAACAGGGAATCCAAAATAATGACACTGATGTTTTTGAGGAAAATAAAATACTATTACCCATTTAAAAATGTTTTGAAATGTTTTCATGTGTATTAGAATTAAAGCCTGTAGTTTCCCCTTTTTTTGTGCATAACATATAGCTGATTATCTGTGCTGTTTATTTTCTATGCTTTTTTTGTTCATCTTTATCAAGGGTGCCAATAATTCTTAAGCCCACTGTACCTTTGTACTGATTCTAATTAAAATTGAAGGTTAAAACAAAAGCAAACTTCAGCTGGCATTGCTGGGAAACAAAGATAGAAGTCTTCTCCAACTGAACTTTGATTTTCTCCAGTTTATAAGACAGTTCAAAGAGTGAAAGTATAAGAGCCCTTTCTTACAGCTTGATCTGTTGTTCAAAAAAGAGATAAACAGATGTCAGGAAACATGACTTCTGAGCTACAAGCTGACTGACACAAAGCATACAGCAAAGTTCAAATTTGAGCTTACTAGAGTATCTGAAAGGTGTTCTTGGACTTTTAGTGCATTATAGTAGTGCATCGCCACATGTTAAAGCAATGTTCCATGTTATCAATGTTACTACAGTAGATTTGGTTTTCCAATAAATATGAGTATCATTAACTTAAAGTGGAATTAATTTGACCAAATAAAATACTGTATATACTAAACATAAGCTAGGATCTACTGTATGGGACACCACAGGAGACCAAACTAGTAGCAGATCTTGATCCATCAATAGAGACAAACTACCTTGTTTAAAAAAGAAAATAACCTAAGAAATGGGTTGGATTAATAAGCACCTAGCAACCAAGCAAGATGGCCAAACAGTTCCCTCTCATTATGTCAACATTCTTATGGAAAAAGTCTTGTTCTGGTGGCCATTCTTGGGTGTTTCTGATGGAATGCGAAAAGCAACTTCCACAGACTGAGTTATATGTGAAATTCAATGCAACATCAAAACTTTAAAATCATTACAGAAAAAATATATACTTAAGGAGAGGGCAGCATGGTGTCACAGTGGTTAGCATTGCTGCCTCCCAGACCTGGGGTGCTATCTTTGTGGTGTTTGTACAGTATGTTCTCCCAATAATCATGTGGGATTTTGATGGGTACTCTGGCTTCCTCCCAGTTTAAAGGCATACTAACTGGTTTCTGGGAAAACTGGCTCAGGTGTGAGTGTCTGTGTTTGTGTTTGTGTCTCCCCTGTGACCCTGAATTGTAAGAATTGGTTAAGCCAAGGTGTATTTATATCATTACTGAAAGGAGAAGAACTAAATACAGGGTATGCTGAAGGTATTGCAAAGATGATGTGGTTAGTTATAAACAATAACAGCAGTAAAACAAACTGTAACTGAATGAATCGTATTCCCAATCCCAATTGTTGCTATCGATATTTTTACAACAAACTTTTTAAACAAATTAATAAGGAATGTCATGATAATAGCTATGCATATTAATTGCAATTTCTCTACTTGTGCATGTATTAGAAGATTTTGAAACACACAAAAGTACCAAAAAGAACCCAACAGCCTTTGAAGTTCCCTGCTCAAGGAGAAACAATTTTTTTCCTGGTTTCATGCTGTAGAACAATAACTTCTCAGCTCCCTCTTGTGTTGGCTGATGATATATTTTTTACTTCACCCAGCTCACTTCAGAGACTTGAGCTCACACAGTGAGAAAAAAGCATACAGTACATAACAAAAGCAGAGGTCTTACACTCAACACTTATTCAAACAAAATATGCATACTTGTAGTGGTTTATTTTCATGAGGAGAACATATCATTCGGAATTAAAGCTTCCAAGTCCCTTTTGGCCTTTAGAGCCCTTAAAACCTTTCTTGTCCCCAATACATAGAAATATGCATTTATTTAAAATTCCTCAAATGTTTTTTTTTTTTCCTTTTTTGTAACAATATGAAGCAGGGGAACATGGGGCCCAGCACCAAAATATGTTGTTAAGGCCACAAAATGGAACAGTGAGTTTTCACACTTGTCTTTGCAATGTTCAAATTCAGAGCTCAAGCCTAGCTCTGGTCCCTCAAAGCACCCAGGGAAGTCTGGACCTATGCTAGCTATGCTACTGTAGTTCCTCTAGGCACAGGCGATCCAGCTGGCCTTTATAGTGCTGGGGCCAGTCTCCCCAGCTCTGTCCATGAGCACCTTGAAGCCAGACTGACCGGGATCTGCCACTCTCACCCTGATTCCAGGGCTGGCCTGAGTCAGGCCCAGAGAGATGACAGGTAGCCGCGCTGCTGGTTCAGAGAACTGGACCAAGTGCTCCAGTGGCCAGGAGCACTCCTCACAGCTCATCTCCACCTCTCCAGAGAAACCTGACAGAAGAGATAAAAAAAAGTGCTGAAGAAGACGGGTAGAAATAAAGAAAAGCCCCTTCTTGCAGTCACTTGATCGTGTCTGTTGTAGAATCATGAAGCAGTGGCAGGTCCCAATACTCCTACAGGAAATTTCAAATATGAAACATATAGGGCTTCTGATTTTCAACGTATATCTTCCACATATATTTATAATCCACGTCTTCTTTTAAGCAATTTTATTGTTTTTTTTCAGTGATCTCTGCATCCTAATTAAGAGAAAATATTGAATGCTACACAATTTGGGTGCTTTCGATTTATCATCTTTCTTAAAACACTGGTTTTGTTATTTTCAGACAGCATACGACTACAGGGCTGTTTTATGCTGAATATATATTTTAGAAAATGTCTTTTCAGCAGGTGGAAAAATGACCAAAGTATGAAGAAAAAACAACAAATAAGATATGTGCTACTTTATATGACTCTAGGTTGGAGGAATGAAATTCAAGTACAGTAAATCAGGTTTGGGGGGAAGTGATCACCATAATGTATCAGCTGTGCTCCAAATACAAATAACACGAAACATCCAGAGGTTCAATCAAGACAGTCACTTTAGAACAAGAGCCTTATTCACTAACTAATGGAATGACGTGATTTGTAATAAACAAATCAAATTTGCTCAAAATAAGTGCCATAGTATAACAAAAAAACACAGAAATCCAGAAGCCCTATTAATTTAACCTCAATCTTGCAATAATTAGGACCTGAGTAACAATATGAAGTTAGGTCATATTATACCTTATTATATTATATTTTCTAGCTTTTGTTCTGTATAACATTTATGAATTATCCTTCAAATCCCTCACACATTTGTCATTAAAAAAAAAATATGTTTGTGTAAATTGTAATTATCACCTACTGTACATGTACATATTTGTTATGGCTTTTTTAAATCATTGTCAGTCAGGAGAGTTGCATTTACATTTAGGGTTAAAAAATCATTATAAAAGTAGATATGATTTTTATTTTTTTGCCCCATTTCAATTTTATACAAAACTACAGTAAAGAGAAAGGAATAATTATCTTTCTTTAGCTCTGGAAGTAAAAACAGAAGAAATATTCACTCTTAAAACAGACTCACAGCTCTGCACAGTTGCACCCACTCTGGCTTCAAGCTGGTCCAGTTCCTGTTTGAGGTTCTGTACCTCCCCTAGGACTGTGGAATCCTTCTGTTCCCTCTGCCCTGTGTTCTCCAGCCAAAAGAGAAGAGATTTTGCTCAGTGTGGACAGCCCCCTCCTGCACTGCATTCTGACTCACACTCACAAAGAAATTTCAGCTGTGTCTTTCACCTTTTGTCATACTCCAAGACTTGCAAAACACAAGGTATAATGAATTAGGAAATCAATTGCTTCACTGAAGACAGGAATGGCCAGATGCAGTCCTACTTGGTGTAGGTATTTTACAGATCTAAGGGTTACCTATAAATCCTGCTGGACAGTCTATCTGGTGATGTTGATCACCAGAGTCTAATGCCTTTTAGTGTACTAAGGCCAGACACTTTGCTTCAATCTGTTATGACAGCATCTGTAAAGAGAGCAGAGTAAGAAGATTCTAAAATGCTTTTTATAACAAAAAACAAGAGGAGACCATTCAGCCCTTCTAGCCCATTTGTTAGTTAACAGCTAATTCAAGCAAGCATCTCATTCAGATTTCTCTGTAGGGCTGTGGGATTACTGTGAGTGACGGGGTCAGGAGTTCGTCAATCTGGGAGGACCTTGGAGAAGAGTCACTGGGGCATGGCAAGGATGGTAAGGACCCATTGTTAAGAGATCCCAGGGCAGACCCAGGACATGGAGACTGTTGTTGGGGAAAAGGAAGTCTACTCTGCTCAACCACTGAGACCCTCACCAGGAATAAACAGTAAAATGAAATGAGATCTCATTCAGCTTGAGAGAACCCAAGATATCAGCTTCAAATTAATACTTGGTCCTAAACTCCCAAAAACCTTTGCTTTATCAAGTGCCTCAGTTTCAAAGGAAGTTCCAGATAATTTCTACTTCTGTCCTCTGGTTCATGTTTCAATATTGATTCTAAAGATGTCACTGTGTTGACATTGTCAAAGGCTTTTCAACACCTGTCAGCCACACAAAGAAATACATTTTTCAGTTTGTAATCATGGAAAGAAACTATATTGTCCACAAAAAACATTTTTTTTTAAATCAACACATTATGAGGAGGGGTCCCATTCTTTTAAATGTTTTCATGCATAAGCAATCCAAAAGCTATTATGGAGTATTTTTCCTCTAATGAATTTCATGGCGTATCAAAGCCAATCCAAATTGTAGAAGGAAACTAATGGAAATTTCAATGACATTTAATATTAATATTTTTTGTCTGCACCTTGCAGCACTTCTTTTGTCATGATGAATAATTCTCATTAGCATACCAATGCTCAGTTCACCTGAATGACATTTTCTGAATTCTGGCTTTTTATTTCAAATAGTACCAGTTGATATTCTCCTGTTTTAAATGTACAGTATGCCATTGCCTAAAACATTTGTTTGTATGATTGCTTCTTTTTGTAACCTTGAAAAGTACTTTGAATGATGCTCAGACTTCAGTGACAAAACGTTCCCATCAGTGTTAGAATTTTTCAGCTTTTCCTGCTTGGTTAGGCAGGTGCTTATGACTTGAGCTTCTGATTCACAAGCTGTCACATTCCATCAAGACACAGAACACTCTGGATGGGCGTGTCGGCAGGATCTGACAGGATCTGCCCTCAAACCATGAGAGACATGCCCCAGTAAGAGCAATTTTCGTAGCTTGTTATTCCAGTACTGTCACCATATTTTTTTCCTATGCGCTAACAAATGCTTCCTAAGCTTACTGAATTAAAAATAGTATACTTCTTTTATTATCTTATACCAAAGTTGTACTCATTCACCTTGCACTTGAGATAGATTGCATTTGCCTTCCTAAATTGTGAAGGGAGTATAAAGCTTGCATTAAAGCAGAGCTTTTGCTTTGACTTTTTGCTTTATTTATTCACATATTAGTGCACCCGTAGTGCTATAAAACATCCACTTTTATTTGTAAGGTGCACTCCCATTCCAATATCTGCATGTTGTGTGGTGTGCGCTTTTATAGCACATACTATACAGTATATCTAAAGAACAATAATGACGGTTATTGTCCTTTAGATATACTGTATAGTATGTGTTCAGTCTAAATTATATCAAGTGAAACTGACAAGTTTTTAAAGAACTGTGCTTTAACTGTCCTAATGTTACATACTGTAAATGTTATGGAATCTGTGGAATTTAAAGTGGCTGTATTACCTGGCTGATCTGCTCCTGGACAGAGTCCAGCTTGGTTCTGAGCTCACTGTTGGTATTCTGGACATCTCTGCTCTGTTCAGCCAGGCTGCTCTGCAGAGAGTGCAGCTCTTCTTGTAGTGAAGTCCTCTGTGACTGAGCAACCAGCAGCACTTTCCTGACATACAGAGAGACACTAGTAACAATTAAGCCAGTGTGAAGACTGAAAAAAAGAACTGGATCTACTCCTGAGATAATGAAGGAAATGTACACATGAAAGAGAATGGTCATGCTTACAGTATGTAACAAAACCCATTTAAACGTTCTACAAAAAGGCACATACAGTACTATACCTTATATTTGTTAGTTCCTGCCCACTTGTATCCAGCTGAACCTTCTGACTCGCTGCAGAATCTTTCAGATTCAGAATCTCCTTGTTATGCTCCACCACTTGAGACGACAGAGTGTGAACAAGACTGGTATGTTGTTTCAACAAGGTCTCAAGATTTTCATTACTGCTAGTAAGCCCTTCTAGATTTTGGACCAACATGGAATTCTCATTTCGGACCTCCTCCAGCATTTGGTCTTGGGCTGAGAAAGTTTTCTCTAAAGAGTCCACCTTCCCGAGGTAATCTGTGACAGAATCTGAGAGGGATTTCAGGTTTTCTCCCTGCTGAGAGCTTGTGTTAATGACAATAGTGACCTGTTGCTTTAGCAAATCCAACTCTTTGGTCGTAACCTCCAATAGGCTCTGGAGTTCAATCATCTCATCTCTTGGGATCATGGTCTCCTGTAAGGCAGTTAGTCTAGTATTCATCTGTGTATGAAGTGTAGATACTCTGGCAGCTAGTTCAGAGGTTCTCAGCTCTTCAATAGTGGTGACTGACTTTTCAACATGCTTCTGCAACAGCCTGTGTTCTTCTTCCAGATTGAAGAGTCTCTGCTCATATCCCTCGGAGCTGTAAATCTGTACAGAAATGTGAAAAGATACTGAAAGGTAAAATTTGGACATAATTCATAATTTTTTACAGAATAGTAGCATCTATAGGGGGTTAAAGAGAACCCCACTGGTAAGAAAGGCCTCCAGTATGAGTGCCTTTTAATGTACAAAATTGACTTTTTAACCAAAAATGCAAAGAGGGCTTAAATAAAAAACACCGACCAAAATACTTTATTATGTGTGAAGAGGCCCTTTCTGTCATAGGATACTATTTTTTCCCATGTCAAATTCACCTGAAGCATTTTTACTGGCTCCTAATGTGACTTATGTAACAAATGTATTTGCCAACACATTAAATATTTAATTTAATGCAAATTAAATATACTGAATGCTGTATAGTATGTATAAAGTGAATACAAAGCAAAAGCATTCAGTACACATGCAACAACAGTACAAACACAGCTAAATTAATGCATAGCACATGAAGTGTTTAACTGTAATTTTTTTTTATTTAACTGTCTTTGCTCTGAGGTGCGTTTAATATTGTTTCTAATATAGTACTAACACTACAAGATAGGAAGAATTTAATTAAAAGGCGAAAGAATTAGTCATTTTTAACCTGACAAGACAAGCAAATTGGATTCAAGACCTCCTGTTCAATTTACTGTTAGTTTATTTACTTTTACAGTACTTGTTGTTCTTCCTATACCTCTTTTCTTACCTCATATAGCATTTGTTTTAAGGATGCTAGGCAACCTACAGTAATAGCATTAGGCAGACTCCAAAGACTTCCTCTTGCAAAACTATTTTTATCTTGGGCAAGGAATAATTCTGATGCCCATGGTAAGGCTTTGATGCTCCTCTGCAGACACCCCGTAGCCTAAGGGTGTTAATGTCACAAATATATCATGCAACTTACAGTAGCTATACTTTACCTCATAGTAATGCTAGTGCTCATTTTTCCAATAGTAACTCTACTAAAGTAGTTCTAGTCTTGTATTCTCCCTCTATTCAATGGCTATCATTGTTTCTGTGTACATTTTATTAAACTTAAACAAGGTAGGTGCCATGCCCTAAGTGTTATTACTCTGTATCAATGATTTATAATGTGAATACATGCTGTTCAGTGAATAATTCAACGCATGGAGTGAACCATTCATATTCACAATGTTCACAGCTAGCTGTTTTTTTATCTATTGATTATAGATTATGTGCCGATAAAAATGAAATAAATCTCTTAGTGTTCTGAGCATTTAAAAAGCTGAAGATTAAAAATGCTGCCTCATTAATTCCAAAACAGTTTACTTAGACAATTAAACCTCACTTGCACAGATCCTTGTTGTACTGTACATTATTATTCTAGGGGGCTGCAATACTGGAAAATGTTGGAATGTACAGAATACCAATATGATAAATACTAGCACTCAAAGGCAGTCTAGCATGTTTAGCAAACTGAATTAACTATGCAGTAAAAGGTACCTAGGTACTTCTAGGTAGCTGTAAAGCTCTGAAGGCCAGTCTTTCTTTAGTTCTTTTCTCACTGTGTTCTTATGGGTTTCCTCTGAGCACTCTAGTCTGCTTCCACCTTCCAGGTTAATTGGAGTCCCGAAACTGGGTGTGTATGGGTCTGCATGCTCATGTGTTTACGCATGCGTACCTGTACATGTCCATGCCATCCACAGTGGAATCCCGCCTTGTACCTGTGCTGACAGGATACTCTGGGACAATAGTACTGTGCTTAATTAACGCCAGGCTGAGAATGGTCAATTGGAAGGATCAGCTACTGTATATAGAGGGGAAATAATTTGCTTCAATATAGAGATATATTGTATATGTATCTGATATGCAATATAAAGCAGGTGTAGCAATTGTTTTTTTAATTCTTTAAACAATAAAGGCATACATAGTCTGTAAACTGCACTGCATATTATTTACAAAGTGAAAGGTGTATTGCATTTAATCTATTTAGTACCTGACTATAGACACTAGCACTGTTTACAGTATATAAAATGTGTAAGTAATAGTCAGTACTCTGAAAGCTCAGGTGAGGTTGAGGTAGGGCATGTTTCTAGGGAAGTTCAACTAGGGATGAACTGAGGAAGGCTCCACAGTCGAAACGTAGTGTCTCTTTTCTTTTCACATGGAATTAACCTTAACGTCTTTCTAGGAAGCCTAATACCCACTTGGTAGTCAAGGTGGTGTTACAAAACCATTGTTTGACCCCCTAAAACTGTTGCTGGATTAGATTTACAGTTAGTCCTTGTGAGCACAAATAGCCTTTGTAAACATGTTGCAGGTTCCTATTTTTGAATAGGGTGCCAGAGGTCAGTATTTACAAAAGCATAGCTGTGGTCTATATTTAATGACCTGACAAGTGGTTTAAAGTTTCAGTTATTACAGATGCAGGGCATAAACCAATTCTGAATCATAGGGGAATGAATAATAAAACTATTTAAATTACATTGTATACTGTATACAGTATGTTCCCTTCGCTGATATTACTTACATTATATTGAACTTACCCAGAGATAAAGTAGCCCATATTCTGCACATGAACTTTCATGTATTGAAAAGGGTTCATTACATTTAAATAATATGGTTTTAGCAAAAAACGTAATTTCATGTATTTTTTAATCTCTTGAATTTCATGCATAGAATAATTACATTTAAGGATCTGAAAGGAATTGACTTGGTTTTAGATTCTGATTTTTTGGTAAAATCAAGTGACAATAACAGTTGTGACTGTGAGTTATCACTCACAGGATTTTACAGGAGCTTTAATTTAGCAACTGAATAATATTAGAATTATGCAGTTACTTGCTAAAACTGTTATACAGTGTGTGTACAGTATATATAGTTTATACAGTATAACATATAGTTAGGGCAGGGCAGATGCATATTATGTAAATATATACAGTGCCTTGCGAAAGTATTCGGCCCCCTTGAACTTTTCAACCTTTTGCCACATTTCAGGCTTCAAACATAAAGATATAATTTTTTTATTTTATGTGAAGAATCACCAACAAGTGGGACACAATTGTGAAGTGGAACGAAATCTATTGGATTTTTGAAACTTTTTTAACTAATAAAAAAATGAAAAGTGGGGCGTGCAAAATTATTCGGCCCCCTTGCGTTAATACTTTGTAGAGCCACCTTTTGCTGCGATTACAGCTGCAAGTCGCTTGGGGTATGTCTCTATCAGTTTTGCACATCGAGAGACTGAAATTCTTGCCCATTCTTCCTTGCAAAACAGCTCGAGCTCAGTGAGGTTGGATGGAGAGCGTTTGTGAACAGCAGTTTTCAGCTCTTTCCACAGATTCTCGATTGGATTCAGGTCTGGACTTTGACTTGGCCATTCAAACACCTGGATACGTTTATTTGTGAACCATTCCTTTGTAGATTTTGCTGTATGTTTGGGATCATTGTCTTGTTGGAAGATAAATCTCCGTCCCAGTTTCAGGTCTTTTGCAGACTCCAACAGGTTTTCATCCAGAATGGTCCTGTATTTGGCTGCATCCATCTTCCCCTCAATTTTAACCATCTTCCCTGTCCCTGCTGAAGAAAAGCAGGCCCAAACCATGATGCTGCCACCACCATGTTTGACAGTGGGGATGGTGTGTTGAGGGTGATGAGCTGTGTTGCTTTTACGCCAAACATATCGTTTTGCATTGTGGCCAAAAAGTTCGATTTTGGTTTAATCTGACCAGAGCACCTTCTTCCACATGTTTGGGGTGTCTCCCAGGTGGCTTGTGGCAAACTTTAGACGAGACTTTTTATGGATATCTTTGAGAAATGGCTTTCTTCTTGCCACTCTTCCATAAAGGCCAGATTTGTGCAGTGTAAGACTGATTGTTGTCCTATGGACAGACTCTCCCACCTCAGCTGTAGTTCTCTGCAGTTCATCCAGAGTGATCATGGGCCTCTTGGCTGCATCTCTGATCAGTCTTCTCCTTGTCTGAGCTGAAAGTTTAGAGGGACGGCCAGGTCTTGGTAGATTTGCAGTGGTCTGATACTCCTTCCATTTCAAGATGATCGCTTGCACAGTGCTCCTTGGGATGTTTGAAGCTTGGGAAATCTTTTTGTATCCAAATCCGGCTTTAAACTTCTCCACAACAGTATTACGGACCTGCCTGGTGTGTTCCTTGGTCTTCATGATGCTCTCTGCGCTTTCAACAGAACCTTGAGACTATCACAGAGCAGGTGCATTTATACAGAGACTTGATTACACACAGGTGGATTCTATTTATCACCATCAGTCATTTAGGACAACATTGGATCATTCAGAGATCCTCGCTGAACTTCTGGAGTGAGTTTGCTGCACTGAAAGTAAAGGGGCCGAATAATTTTGCACGCCCCACTTTTCATTTTTTTATTAGTTAAAAAAGTTTCAAAAATCCAATAGATTTCGTTCCACTTCACAATTGTGTCCCACTTGTTGGTGATTCTTCACATAAAATAAAAAATGTATATCTTTATGTTTGAAGCCTGAAATGTGGCAAAAGGTTGAAAAGTTCAAGGGGGCCGAATACTTTCGCAAGGCACTGTAGTTTATTTGAAAGTAAATACAAGTATCCTTTGTAATGTTTAAATAATATCTTCAGGCACTATTGAATACAGTAGGTTGTACTAGCTCTTGAGAAGATAAGGCTTAAAAATATTGGTATTGATAAGATACTGTTATCGGACTGCATAAAGTTAACAGAGCAAATCATAAGCTATGCTTTACAGTAACACCTCCACCATGACACACCACCAAAAGGGTACACAAATCCTAGATGTCTTCTAACACGTTTAAATTCTAGACACTTTCAGGTTGTAATTACTGTAAAATACGATACCAGAAATTGGCCCCGTTGTTAAAATAATTGCGCTATTGACCCAATGACAAATTCAAGGATCCCTCAAACTGCGATCTCTGATTTTAAAAATGGAAAAGCCGAGTTCACGCTGGTCAAACGATTCGCAAAATTCTAAGGAACTTTTTGACAGCCATTTTGAAATTAATCTATATCTAAAAAATAATAACAATAACAATAACATATCTTTATGTTTCGATTTGCACTTTTGTTTTGGGGCTAAATATTAATATGTATCCGTGCACTGTAAATATATGCACACTGTCACTGATCATAAAAAAAGCATCATACCTTTGCATTAACCTTTTGGACTTCATCCTGGTGGGTTTGTAGCTGCGCTATTTTCAACTGCACGCCCCTGAGGTTGTCAGTCAGGTAACCTATGGTCTGGAGTTGCTGGGTGAAAAACCAGGCGGAGGTGACAACCCCGACCCCAATCAGGAAGAATAAAATGATCACGGATGTATTATACTTTCCATTTCTTGGTCCCCGCTCGAAAGAGTCGTCCTCAAAAGAGTTCTCTTCCTGCCTGTGGTTATTTTTCCCCTTCCGATGCTTAGCTGTCATTTTAAAAAAATATATATTCACCTACTATGAACTTTTAATTGAAAGCGATGACAACAATCAACATTGACTAGACGTATTTCCAAACCACACGCTACTAGCTTTTGGAAATTTAATTTCTTAATTACATAACTTAAATGTCTGAACTTTTTTTTCCCCCCTACACAGTCCAATGAGTACATTTGCCATTCATCTTACACTAATAACCAGCAACCCGTGGCAGGTGGGACAGGCTGGAACACGAATAAGGAAAGGGGCGGGTTTATCAAAACCAATTGGAGGAACGCAGTCAGGCTAGTCAGGGCGTAAAGAGATTGGACCCTGCCAATCATGGTGTCCCGTTTGTACAGTGTTATCTAAGGAAGGCAACGCGTGCATGTTGGAGTTGGGTTTATTTTTGGAGTCCTGCGGTGTATTTTTAAGCAGCAGTGGTGGTGGGAGCTACTTGTTTATTGTTTCGTGGAGTTTCCCTAAGCTCGTATTCGACAGGGTTGCAAAACACGTACTGTAGGCGTGGTGTACAGTAGGAATGTTTATCTTTCTGTATATCTGTATATCTTTCAATAGGGCGTTCTTGCAGTGAACATGACAGCTGACAGTACAGTTTGGTTCCAGTCGTGCCTTGCCAATGTTATTTACTATTATTTATATACTGTATACATACCTGCACAATCATCTCTCTTAAGCAGTAGCCGGGTCACATTCTAATAATTCACATAATAATTGTGATCCAGCTACATTGTGCTGCACGTTGTACCACCTGACTTTAGTCTATTCTCGTATTTACCCAATTATTATTTCAAATATATGGTTTTCATAACACAATGGTGTTGTTATTCTCTTGGTGGGTTTTTGTCTCAGCACCATTTGGTCACATTTAAAGAGTAGATAGCCATTAACCTCACCAGAATTATACTATTGTCTGCAGCAGAATGAGGTATAATAAAGGAAACAAATGTACTGATTTCTTGAAGATAAAAAGGTTTCTTGGAGAAAAAACAGAGTGTGGACTAGTAGCAGATAGTACAGGGAAGTGGTGAAAAGAAGATAATTTGGGGGATTTGTCAAAAAGTAGGAAGTGTATACGTTTTTTGAGAGAGAAAAGTAGTAGGTGAACCACAGAAAGATGGTTAATGCAGGTGCAAGAAACCTGCTGTATAATAAAAAGATTTAGTGAGAAAATAATAGTTTTTGTGCGAGCCGCTAGAGAAAATAATCAGAGCATCAACAGAAATGTATTACTCTTTTTATACATCATGTATGTTTTATAAATATGAAAGATACAGACTTTGGATATTGAATAAATATTTATTTGCCATTTTAAGTATTGGATTATTCAAGATGGACTTTGGTGATACTCGCAGGTGAGGTTGTTGCAAAAGCAGTGGTGAATTTCTGAAAAACATTCCCATTCTTGTCCTTGAAGACTGATTGTGCTGCACTTTGTAATGGAAAGTTACCAAAGAAAAGTGTTTTATCCTAAAAATGTTGTTTACAGGCAGAGCTGTGTTGTAAAAACAGCTGGATTCTGTGAACAAAGTGTGATTGTACCCAGCAAGTCAAAGGCACGGGATGTTCTAAGAATATGTTTATCTCTGCCCCAGCAAAAAAGGTAGATACAAAACTGCACGTAGCTGTCTTCTCTGTCCTTCAAGGCTAAGACCTACTGTATAAGGACTGGACAATTACTGTCTCGCCTGTCTTTGTATTACTAACCAACCATAATGAAGTAAACAAGTTGAGGTGTTGCATCAGCTAAGTGTATAAAATAAGGGACTTTTATCTATTTTACTTTGGAAATTAGCTCGCACTTGCTGCACAGACTGGTGGTTGCTGTCTTTCCCTATTGCGCAATATGAATAAATGCTTTACTGAGTGAATGAGAACACCTTTCCTGGCTCTCCTCTGATAAAGATTCCACGACAGCTTCACTCTTGCCTATTGAATGGGCAAACTGCATTCCTTGACAGTAAGTTTTAGAAGCAAGGGTCTGGCTTCACTGATCTTCAAGCAGTACCTGGTGCACTGGATTATCCACAAGATCTATTTACTACAGCTACTGTGGGGCACAACCTCGGTTACCTCTTGGGCTTTATTTGCAGGTGTGTCCTTGAGAGTTGTCTGCATGGCTGCTATGTGGTCTTCTCCTTCCATATTCATGTCCATCCTTCAGCACCAGGAATCTGAACACTGCTAATTCCCAAGTACAACCTCAGGCCGTCACATTGGTGAAGACTGTATTCCATAACAAAGGGAATATCCTTGTGTTTTCACAACTTTCGCTTCCCGAAAAGGAATGCAGACATGACACTTTTTTTCCCTCATAGCTGACCTACTGTATCTACTCTTCAAGTAGGAATAATAACACCCAAGAATGAAGCATATTGAAAAGGTTTTCTGGGGTGATTTAGTTACAGTACAATTTGGTTTAATCCACTTGGCTGAGGGCTGACCACTTGGCCATAGGACAAGGAGGCTAGGACCTGCATGCAGATTGAGTGACCAAGGGGCAGCTGCAAAGGTGGAAATGGGGTGGAGGTGGGATGCAAAAGAGTATGCAAAGGAAAGAAGGGAATTATGTGTATTATATATAGTACAGTATATTTGTAATGTTTTAGGTGAGGAAATGATGTCAGGAATGATTAAATTATTCACAGCTGAGGCTGTTTGAACTTGATTTATGTCATCCCTCCCAAACTTTCATTATAAACTCCATGTAAAAGAGCACAGCATAGTCCCTGTGATCACGGTTTTAGAAGCCTGGAATATCTTCCCAGGATGGTATAGCTGGGTGCCTGCCTGGTATTTGTTTCAGTACTGAGTCAGTGATGTTGTCACTTTTCCATTGGTAATGACTGCATTCTTTTTTAGGGAACCAAGATTAAAGTAACAGTTGGAAATTCCCAGCTTTGGGAATAGCGATATTTCATAGGTTGGTGGCTGCTCTTTGGAAAGAAGAAGAACAGGAAGCATTTTTTTCCTTCAAACTCTTCCCCACAGTTTTTGCTGAGTTTTATGAGCCTGAATGTTCCTTCCTAATTCTAGTCTTACATAGTATTCTAAACCCTACTAGTAACCAGTGATCGAGGGTAATAATACCACATTTCCTATTATAGGGAGCCGTGTGACTGTACAGTATGTACAGTATGGTATTGCTCAAATTAGGGAAGTTGTTACATAATAAAAATATATTAATGTTTCCTGAGAGGAAGTCTGAGTTTGTGGGAACAAAATGCTAATGGGTAATTACACAAATGCATAGTGTGTGAGTTGGTAGAATTTAACTATACAGTGAAATATTTTGGGGTTACCAGCAAATCACAGTGTTCACAACCTCCTTCCAGGTGGCGAACTGTGTAATATTTTCCTGATTAAGCTTTTGTCCAAGTATAATTATTTACTGTATGAGAGTTACATTTTCTGGTTTAGCTAGCCTCTCTTAATAAAGTGGGAATAAATATGCTTTTAATAATGTGTTCTTTTTTTCCATAATTGTGCTAATGCAAAAAATGAATAATATTTTTATCCATGTATCAAATATATATATATTAAAAACTATCCTCAAAATTACATTGGGCAGAAGATTGAGGTATTTAAATAGATACAGTACAAATGATAGCAGGACCAGTCCCAACTTCTCAAACCGGTTATTAAATCTCGGTAACAAAATAAATCCAATAACGTTCTATTTTTTTCTACAGTTTTCTAATTAAGCACAAAATCTCCCTGTCTATGAGATTCTTGGGAACATCTGGATTGCAGTCCTAGATGCCAGAGGTCATTGTTACTCAACTCTCACCTTGATCAACCGATCGGGAACCTGCAGGGCCTGGTAACCCCACATGGGTCTCAAATGCCCGCCAAACTCTCAACCAATCATCGCCCATCTTTGTTCTGGATAAAAAGACACTGCACAGCTCAGAACACTACTTCTCTGGCTGTTTTTGCGCACCCTCAGAGACAATCAAATTACTGCCAGTGTTGTCTGTATAGGGACTGGAACCTTGTTTCAGCAAAGCGTTGGCCTGGGGAAAGCCCGTATGTAAGAATTCTGATTCCGATTCTGCTGGAACAATCTGCCACCAGGAAGGCATTATCAGCGCACATGCGTTTGCCTGGGGAGAGCTCTCTAAGGCAAGAGTCAGGTAGAAGAGGCTGTAAGATGTCCATCAGGTTGATAGGCCTTTGCTGCTGGGGAATAGGTGTGAGTCTATAACCCACAATGGAAGAAGGTGCAGTCCCCAAAACTCTCTGCATCCTGGCAATACCCCTGCACTGTGCTTGGTCAACTATCAGATTTGGATTACCGGGTGAGGATCAGGCACCTTCGCTGGGTGGTGGTGCCCTGACTGGCCCCCCATAGAAAGCACGGGGACTCAATACCAGCCAGTTTTGGTCATGTTATATACAGTACTTTGCTTATACAGTATACTGTACTATGTATTATATTATTATAATATATATTATATTATACAGTGCCTTGCGAAAGTATTCGGCCCCCTTGAACTTTTCAACCTTTTGCCACATTTCAGGCTTCAAACATAAAGATATAAATTTTTTATTTTATGTGAAGAATCACCAACAAGTGGGACACAATTGTGACGTGGAACGAAATCTATTGGATTTTTGAAACTTTTTTAACTAATAAAAAAATGAAAAGTGGGGCGTGCAAAATTATTCGGCCCCCTTGCGTTAATACTTTGTAGAGCCACCTTTTGCTGCGATTACAGCTGCAAGTCGCTTGGGGTATGTCTCTATCAGTTTTGCACATCGAGAGACTGAAATTCTTGCCCATTCTTCCTTGAAAAACAGCTCGAGCTCAGTGAGGTTGGATGGAGAGCGTTTGTGAACAGCAGTTTTCAGCTCTTTCCACAGATTCTCGATTGGATTCAGGTCTGGACTTTGACTTGGCCATTCAAACACCTGGATACGTTTATTTGTGAACCATTCCTTTGTAGATTTTGCTGTATGTTTGGGATCATTGTCTTGTTGGAAGATAAATCTCCGTCCCAGTTTCAGGTCTTTTGCAGACTCCAACAGGTTTTCATCCAGAATGGTCCTGTATTTGGCTGCATCCATCTTCCCCTCAATTTTAACCATCTTCCCTGTCCCTGCTGAAGAAAAGCAGGCCCAAACCATGATGCTGCCACCACCATGTTTGACAGTGGGGATGGTGTGTTGAGGGTGATGAGCTGTGTTGCTTTTACGCCAAACATATCGTTTTGCATTGTGGCCAAAAAGTTCGATTTTGGTTTCATCTGACCAGAGCACCTTCTTCCACATGTTTGGGGTGTCTCCCAGGTGGCTTGTGGCAAACTTTAGACGAGACTTTTTATGGATATCTTTGAGAAATGGCTTTCTTCTTGCCACTCTTCCATAAAGGCCAGATTTGTGCAGTGTAAGACTGATTGTTGTCCTATGGACAGACTCTCCCACCTCAGCTGTAGTTCTCTGCAGTTCATCCAGAGTGATCATGGGCCTCTTGGCTGCATCTCTGATCAGTCTTCTCCTTGTCTGAGCTGAAAGTTTAGAGGGACGGCCAGGTCTTGGTAGATTTGCAGTGGTCTGATACTCCTTCCATTTCAAGATGATCGCTTGCACAGTGCTCCTTGGGATGTTTGAAGCTTGGGAAATCTTTTTGTATCCAAATCCGGCTTTAAACTTCTCCACAACAGTATTACGGACCTGCCTGGTGTGTTCCTTGGTCTTCATGATGCTCTCTGCGCTTTCAACAGAACCTTGAGACTATCACAGAGCAGGTGCATTTTTACAGAGACTTGATTACACACAGGTGGATTCTATTTATCACCATCAGTCATTTAGGACAACATTGGATCATTCAGAGATCCTCGCTGAACTTCTGGAGTGAGTTTGCTGCACTGAAAGTAAAGGGGCCGAATAATTTTGCACGCCCCACTTTTCATTTTTTTATTAGTTAAAAAAGTTTCAAAAATCCAATAGATTTCGTTCCACTTCACAATTGTGTCCCACTTGTTGGTGATTCTTCACATAAAATAAAAAATTTATATCTTTATGTTTGAAGCCTGAAATGTGGCAAAAGGTTGAAAAGTTCAAGGGGGCCGAATACTTTCGCAAGGCACTGTATTTATTATATTATTCAAGTGCACTTATTCTTCTAAAATGATGCACTGGAATCGTTGGCTATCCTTTTAGATTTTATTAAAATTTCATAAAAGAATAAATAGCATCACATTTCTTGTTCATACAAACATAACAAAGTAACAAAACATTTTTGTCTTTATAATTCATTCAGAATATAAATCTGGCCACTGAAGCCTGTCGCAGTTCTCTGGTTTATCTCAGGCACTTATGCTCATTAATATAGTAGTTACATATTTTGGGACACCTCTGAAAAGTATCCAAATTTTGCTCACGTTATTTCTTTTCATGTCAAAATGTATCATAATATAAAAAAAACATGATTAAAAATGCATTATCTTTTGTGTCAGCGTAGTTTTGCTGCACTCATATAATTTGTTAGAGATTGTAATTTATTAAAGATTATGTCAAATAAAGTTCCTGCTTTGGTTTTAAAAGTCACCATCCCATGTGATTCATTTTCATAGTGTGCTCTGCCCTTGGAAATAAAAAATAAAACGTTTGCTAAATCTTCAAAACTTCAGGTACCAGAGATAAAACTTCGTATTCTCCTTGGTTCAGAACACAAGTTTTCAGGCCTAGAGGATATGCAAAACTATTTGAACAACAATCAGAAATGAAATAAATCAGCATTTAAAGTTAGAAATAAGATTGGTTAGTAACTGTATTAAGATGTAACATAAATGCGATTACATAGAACACAATTAGTGGAGTTAATAAAAGATAGTCTGCCTGACTGCAGGAAGTCAGGATAACACAAGAACGAAAATCAGTTCCCAACCCAGCTAGTCCAAACACCACAAGCTGTTTTTTTATCTCAGAAAACAATGAATGTATAGTGAAAGCTGAGATAGCATAAGTATCATGCAGGGTAAACTAAACAAATACAAATTCATCCGCAGATTTAAATGCATTAATATTTATAATGAGTATACTTTTAACTGCATAGGCATACCGTTTAAAAGAACAGAAAAAGTAATTGTAATTGTATTTTCCATCAAATTATGATATTTATTATCTGCTTTTGAGATGTTAAAAAATCTGGAAACCCTACATATAATGTGTCTTGGAACGACTGAAATTGCTCATTGCTTCACAATTTATGTAGAGCTCATTTTATTTCCAGCCAGGAACTCTGAGATCTACAATACTAAGTAAATTTATGTCAACTTCCTAGGTTGAATTGTATTCTTGTACAGTATATTTTAGACTTAAAAGATAATTGGGGTGGCATGGTGACACAGTGGTCAGCATTGCTTCCTTGTAGCGCTGGGGGCCTGGATCCAATTCCTGGAGTTCTATCTTTGTGGAGTTTGTATGTTCTCAATGTGCTCGTGCGGGTTTTCTCCATTTGCTCTGTTTTTCTCCCATAGTCAAAAGACATGCTTGAAGGTTTAGTGGCTTCTTGGAAAATTGGCCCAGGTGTCACTATGCGTGTGTCTTTGCGTGCCCTGTGATGGACTAGCGTTCCATCCAGGATGTATTTTGCCTTGTGCTCATTAATTGCCAGAACCCTGTATTGGATAAAGCGGATACCAAATGGATGGACGGAAGATTGAATATCATTACAATTTTAATAAGCAATGGAGATTTTGTGTTTGCCAAATGAGTAGATAATGTACTGTATAGTGCAAAGAAAATGTTCCTTAGGTTCCTCAGGGTGCCACCTGGACATTTCACAACATTCTGGAAAATAGTCTTTGGATAGACAAGCCAAAGTCATTCATTTTGGCAAGAATAAGAAACATTTCATGTGGTGAAAATCAAACACTGCCTTCCAGCAGAAGAACCCTTCCTGACCATCAAACATGCTGGTGGAGAACGATGGTTTGGGACTGCCTCAGGACCTTGACCGTTCACCATCATTGACAGAATGACAGAAAGGCATTGTATCTGAGAAATAGGAGAAATCCGAGAAATGCTGTTCTGAAGCTAGCAGAAAGTGGGTCATGCACCAAGACAATGATCCTTAACATACAGTAGAAGCAGATCTACAATAGAATGGCTATAGAAAAAGAGATTTCACATTTTGGGATGGCCAAAGTCTGAAATTAAACTCAATTAGAAATGCTATGGCATAACATGAAGTTGTTCATGCGGGGAAACCATCAGGTATTGTTGACTGACATGAAGCACTTTTATAAGGAAAGATGACCCAAAATTCCTTAAAGTCGATGTAATATACGAATTAACAATTACAAGAATTACAACGAGTTATTGAATCTCAGAGTTCATATTTTTACAAAAGCTTATTTGGTTTTTGAATTATTTTGTTAATCCAAATCCAGATATATCTTATATATTTGTATTATGGATTCCATCAGGTTGTCTTCATATTTTGTTAAGACTTTCATGAAGATTTAATTGTGTTTGATGTCTAAAATATATGAAAATGTGGACCAAATTAGGAGGCTGACAAAAGTTTTCGTCACTGCCTATAAGATAAGATCATTTTATTAGCCCTATACAATTTCTTGCATTAGGAATTTGTATTTTTGCATACCCCAGCTTGCTCTCCATGAGACACACAGACAGGGAGAGAGAAGCCTAGGTTTTAGAGTGCAGGGTCAGCCATTGTACAGTGCCCCTGAAGCAATGGGGGTTAAGGGCCTTGCTCGGGACCCAACAGAGTAGGATTCCTCTGCCAGTCATGGGATTTGAACCAGCAACCTTCCAGCCACAGGCACAGATCCTTAGCCACAGTACCACCACTCTACCCTATGATACTGTATGTTAATCAAATTTGTGAAAAGATTTTTAGATTTACATTTTTTTTATTGTGTTTTTGTATCTAATGTTGGAAGCAACAGAAAAGCTGGAGACATTCAAATAAGGTCCTAGCAGAAAATAATGTCTTGGAATCATCAGCTGACTTTGAATACCCTAACAAACTGACTCAATCACAGACACTGCACATCTCATGCACTGCAGGCCGGGAGTCTACTGATTTCCTGACATCCACAAGGTACTGTACATGCACTACTGGGTAAATAAAATCCATTCTTTAGCCTGTAGCAGAAGTTATTGCTTTTGCTCATACAAATTATACTTAAGAATTTTTACACAAAACTCAAACAAAATATGAGAGGATTTCCAGGAAATGATAGATTGGAAAATAACAGAGGCAGTCTGTGACATCTGCTTGCTTTCCTTTCCACTTTATTCTGCAAAAGAAAGGAAAGAATGACAGTTTAGGAGAAAGACAGCAAATAACTTTACTGTAAGGCCTTTACTTGGGTTCTATCAAATTGTCAAAGAAAAGGTAACACAGGATTACAGATTCTGTGATTCTTTATCAAAAATGTTAAAATTCCTGAATTTTAGAACATGTACTAGCCAGTATTGTTTTTATTTTTGGATGCTCATACTGTAAGTGTTAATTGCTGTTTTATATAAATCTAACAAAAGCCAGTTTGTAATTATTCATTTTGTAACAAATGTGATCTTTTTAGCAGGATCAGGATTAATAATGAAAAAACAGCAGAAATCAGCCAGTATTTGATATGCAGGCTAGGAGCTCCAATGGTAAAAGAAACATGTTGTTACCCTAGGAAAATTGGTTTAAGCCCTCTTCCCCACTTTTTGTTACTCTGCCAAAACGTTTTTAACCACCTTGTTTTTTCCCTTACAAGAGACATAAAGTGAAGGTCACACAAGTTATTTTACACCCGATTGCTGAAAAACCAGTACCAATCGATGAAGCTGTTCTAATGGGAATAATCTTTGGTAAGACAACTCGGGATTCTTATTCAAAAGCATAGCAGCAGCATTCACTCTCTGGGATTCCACACTGTCAGTCACTCTGCTCTCTGCTGATTGTTTTATCTATCAATCAAATGCTAGTTTACTTTCTGTTCTACCAACCTTCATAAAACATGTTTTGGCTGTAATTTACTTGAACAATTTCTGTTTCAAAACTCTTATGCTCATTTCTTAATGATATTAATTCCAGTCACCAGAGGCCTGTACCTCTGACTGTGAGTCTGGTGGAGCACTCTGCCCTTCCCAGGCTGTTCTCTGCGACGACAGTGTAGTCCCCGCTGTCTCTGGGGCTGACTCCTATGATGAACAATGACCAGACGCCATGCACGTTGGACACCAGGTAGTGGGCATTGTGGTTGAGGCTGATGTTGTTGTGATACCAGGTGACATGTGGCTTAGGGGTTCCCCTCACGGCGCAGCTCATGTGACACTCATATCCACGGGGAACAAAATGCGTCTTTAAAGGAACGATGAAATACGGTGCTTGTCTGTGGTCTTTTTCCTTATAGCTGGGCACATTTACTGTGAGCTTATCTGAAAAAAGAGAGATTATGTTCTCTTAAGAACCCATAAGAAAGATCTCCTTAGAAATCTTTTACTGTTTTTTTTTAAAGTAACCTCCTATCTTTTTTGCTGGATTAGGTAATCAAGGTAGTCAAAGAGAATAGTGTTGTGTTTATTTAGAATGGCTAACAGTTGATTGATGGGCTGTGTTTAGTACTGTATTTTTATAAGTAGCATGTTTAAATCTGTCAGGTCTACCTGTAGAACTAGATGATAAAAACATTTTATGTTCTAAAATTAACATAATGTACAGTGCTATTTTGTTGGTTTTCCCAATCATAGGGTTTTCATTGTTTATCTCAGAACATTCAGAATGATAATTGCTCTTGGGTCATTTCATAGAGTTTTTAGTTCCAGCAAATGGTCAAAAAGAAAAGGTAAACTCTCAAGTATCTCTATTTGGTTTTTGCTTAATTATTTTAAGTAAATTAGTGCTGTGAAGATGAGTTTAGTCCAAGCACTGAAGTAAATGAACCACAATATAACAAAACTTTAGCAAATTAATTTTCAGACCTTTTTTTCAGTGTACCCACATTATATATCATGAAAAACATAATTTGTTGGTATATTATTTTAAAAATAAACACCTTTAATTCTGTGCTCATTATGAGATGCTGAATACTTATGGGCTTCTCTTCTCAAAAGGATTCTGTTTTTTGGTTTTGCTAACCTTTCTTTTTGCCTATCTCCCAGGCTGAAGATTCAGAGGGTGCACTGAGGCCCATGTCGTTCTTGGCATACACCCGGAAGTAGTATGAGCGGCCAGCGACAATGTTGATAGCAGTGAACTTGTTGTTGAAGATGTCATCTGCTACTGTATGCCAGGACAGCTTGCTGGAATCTCGTGTCATCACCATGTAGTGTAGCCTGTTGTCCCGTTTTTCATCCGGTGAAGGTTCCCAGGACACCGTCACTGTTCCAGACACATTCTCCTCCAGCTGCACTGGTCCTGGTGGCTTGGGCTCGTCTGAGATCCAGGAATGAGAAACATTTTCATGACATAAAATGCGGTGACTTTCAAAAGTCACCTCTCCTTCCCAGCACAATTACTGTTTACTCTGTGCAAAAATCTATATAGATACAAAGAGACAAAGTAGGAGTGGGGAAGATACATTCATAATTTATTAAATTAAGAGAGTTTTGGAATAGTAATTATGATTTAATAGTGACAGTGGAGAAATTGCATTGAAGCACAAATTGTTGTCAGTTACAGCTTTGAGTTGTTTTTTATTTTTCAATTAATTTCCCTTTTTGCCCTATATCACTTATAACAAACTAGTTTAGCTAAAAAATGCAAAAAAGAGGTTTTTAAGTTCCTAATATTTTTAGAATTCAGTTTCTCATATACAGTAAGATGCTTTAGGGAGGTTGCTCTTGACTGTTCTTTTCAAGTTCACTAGTGTTTTTTAAGATTTAAGCAATGTTTTTCTGAGTACTGCAGATATGGGTGAAGGTTTCTGAGGCTGCTATAAGAGTCTTAATGTTTGTGAAATCTCAGCTTGAATATTTCTACATAAGACAAGACCACTTTATTAGCCCCATACAATTTCTTGCATTACGAATTCATTTTTTTTGCTTACCTCAGCTTGCTCTCCATGAGACACAGACACAGAGAGAAGCTTAGGGTCAGCCATTGTACAGCACCCCTAGAGCAGTTTGGGTTAAGGGCCTTACTCAGGGGCTTAACAGAGTAGAATTCCTCTCCCAGCTGTGGGATTTGAACCAGCAGCCTTCCAGCCACAGGCACAGATCCTTAGCCACAGTGCCACCATGTTGGGTATCTCACAATTTACATTTTTAAAATGACTACATTGATTATTTTCAAGTGCACATTTTTGCAACTTTTAAAACAGATTGGAATGAGATCTTTTGATAAGCTTTCACACTTCAAACTTATCAGAAGTAGCCCCTAATTTAAAGGAAATGTCCAAAAGGCTGGACACCTTTTAGCCTGGAACTTGTGCAGCAAATATCTTCTTTTAGCATCACCCCAGAACATAGATCTCCAGCCCTGGTACTGATGAGCCCCAAGCCTCTTAGTCTTATAGGTTGCTTACTTCTAAAGATTGGTAACTTTCTTTAGAGCATTGATGATAGTTAGCATTACTTAATTGATAACTGATCACAGTAAGATAGTTCCTTCAAAATTTGACCTGTAATATCTGCTGTATTAGAGCTCTCCAGGACCAGGGCTGGAGACCCTTGGTCTATGGTGTAAATTATGATAAATATTTTATATTTTTCCAGGTATAGATTCATGTAGTGTATACAGTGTAAACTTCTAGATTTTAGTTAATGAGTGTTTGAAGTATTGATTTAATGTTTGAGCTCATGTACATCAAAAGTCCATGTCATATTTATGGTTTTTATTTTGTTTAATGCATTCTTGTGTTAAAAACTGTTGTTTATTTATCAATAAATAGAAAAGTAAAAGATACCTTGTGACTTAATTTGGTATTTCTGACCTTTGGAATTAAAATGTTATTATACTTTTATTATTTAATGACTGACTATTCTCATCTTCTGACATAACAGTAAGAAAAAAAACATCAGTTAAAGCCAGTATTAAACAAAATCCATGTATTTATCCAAGTTGGCACATTTTCATTGTTAGAAGTGTCTGTGGATATTTATTTAGAGGTATTTGGAATAACAACCTTCATATGTACCTATTGTTGAAGCCACAAACTTCAATTTTTAATTCCTATGAAGATATTATTAGTATAAAATGTTTATTTTTTCTGAATTGCATGAGGCTTGCACCTAAAATCCTGTTGCTGTCTGGGACAAGTGTTGCCAACTGCAATTTTGAGACATGATTACCTGTGACTCTGATCTCAACACTGAACGATTCCTGACCAATGCAGTTCTTGACATTTATGGTGTAGATTCCTGAGTCAGAGCGTTCAGAGGAGGGGATGAGTAGCTGGGACACCCCATCAGAGTTGGTAATAGTGGCCCGTTTGGACACAGGAATGCCATCCTTCAGCCAGACAATCTCTGGTATAGGAGAAGCCTGTGGAATGCAGATAGATGATCAGGGTCAACACATACAGTATAAGATGTTATGCATCACGTACTATACTGTATGTGTGATTTCAGTAAGCAGAGCACTTTGCTATGGCTGTCAGAGGCAGAAGTTAGTACTTACTAAACAATGTTAATGAGAACAGGCTTTCATGACAGTTGTGAAAAGTATGGTATGAATGTTTTATAATAATTATGCCAAAATGTTGAATGTTGATGGCATTATCAGCAGTATTATTTAAATATTTATAGGGTCCGATGCAAATTGAAACAAGATTATGGAACAATTGAGGCATCAATTGTGTTTGTAAGCATGGAACATGACAATGTAGACCTATGACTTTTATCCTCTCCTGAGAGAGCAATTCAGGGTATTATCTAGTATTGTGAAGAGTTTGTGGATAACAAGGCGTTCAGTAGAAATTATTATATAACACTCTGTAGTGTCCTACTTATAGAAATCAGTTCAGAATGTTAATGCTTATGAGAGCTTTACTTTTAAAATGGACAAATTGAAACTCATGTAAAACTATATAACTTATAAACTTAACTTATATTGTCAACAAATTTTAGCTGCATATAATTTGTAGAATCGTTTTGTAGATCCCTGAGAGATCTTTTTTTTAAATATTTTTTGTTTATGGCTGCCATTTGATTCACATATATACACTTTTGCACTGATTTTTTTACATGGTTTACTTATATAGTGGTTTATTATTAAAATTATTTGCAATTGTATATGATACAATTATTATAAAATTGTACAGTATATTCTATTCTTTGGCACCATGTAAATGCTGTTTCTTCTGTTTGATTCTTAGTAGTTCATTGAATTTACTTTCCCATTTTTGGTGCATTTGCGTGTGTCAATTCAAATAATCAAATTCTATGGTATTGTCAAGACAGACACTGCAGAGTGGGGAGATATTAAAGTCCCTGTGTGGTGGGACTCCTCACCTCAAAGTTCATGTTGACTCGGACTGTGTTTCCAGCTTTCACTACAATAAAACTCTTAAATTTGGAATCAATGAGGAAATGAGGCCTCACTATAAAAAAAGCAAAGAGGAATGTATAGGTTAAAAAGATCTTTCTAAGTAGTGCCAAGAAAAATAATCAGTACTTACATACAGTATTTTATTCAAACTTTATTAAAACATGCCATGATTTAACTGTAATTCGGAATTTCACAGAGACTCCTTTATTTCTTTTCACAATCTTTTTTAGATTGTAGCTTCTTTGTAAGGAGCAGCTGCTAAGATTGTAAGCAAAGAGAGACATACTGTACTGTAACAAGTTTGTGAGGAAACCTCCAAAGACTACCAGTCCTCACCTGGAGGGGGCATGGCGAGGACATAGTTGTCCAGCTCTTGTGGTTCCCCGTCACCCCCGTTGTTGCTGGCGACCACCCTTACAAAGTACATGCCCATGGATTTGAGGCCCTTAATCGTGTAGGAGCTCATGCTGAGCGGGGCTGTGTGGCAACGTTCCCAAGCTTGGCCATCAGCTGGCTTCACCTCCACGTAGTACCCTTTGGCCACATCTCCATCATCCTCGCTGGGTTTAGCCCAGGAGAGGGACAAAGAGTTATACGTAGAGTCTGTCACCTTCAGGTCTTTAACTTTGCCAGGTGGCTCTGAAATTCCACACCGTGAGAGTTAGAACCTGAGCTTTTTTCAGCATCCTAGTCAATAGTTCAGATTTAGACATTCAACAGGATAAGGAAACACTAAGCAATTAGCCCCAAGACCTGGTCCAGGGAATACATATAGCTAAACACCTAGAAAATTATTTCCTTTCTCAGGATAAATTGTTTGTCTATATAAGCTTCACTTGTAATACTATGCAAGCAACTTTTGTACAGCAAAAAAGGAAATGTACAAACAGGTAATTCTCTGTGGAAACTAATCGAGAGGTCTAGAGACACTCCCATGGAGTTGCAGCCGTTTTAAGTTGGGATATTACAGTATGTTGATGAGCATTGCAGAAAGGTTTTCAGGAAATATGAATGGAAGAATATATAAAGTTCTGTAATTAAAAACATGAATAATATATTTTTTATTTCAGTAACTGGAGGTTAATGTTTACTTTGGGATAATGTTTATTCTATTTAAAGTTAGTAAAGTCCCTCCTTTTATTTTTATTTTTATTATCATAAGAAGACAAGAACCTCAGAAAATGTACAAACAAGGGGGGTTGGGGGGGGGGGTATTTTGCTAATGTAGCCCATTTGGTAGTTACTGTAGGAATTAGTCTGTCATATGCAGCTGCTGCAGGAACAGTAGTATAAGCAGGGGCATGTTTGTGTGAGATAAATCAAAGAGCAGGAAGAGAAACACTAGCTAACAGGCAAGCAGGAGTGTGAGCTGGTAGCACTGTGTTTACAATGGACTGGACTGGAGCAGCAAGGTGAGCACAGGCAATCGTGGTACAGGCAAACACAAATCAGGGCGTAATCCAACTCAAGACGGGTGAGCACAGCACAAAAAGAAATCCAAACTCAGAGCCGAGGGAAGCAAGCAGCATCAGTAAACTAACAGACACAGTACAAAAGCACGAGAGGAGAATCCAATGAACGTCATTAGGATGAAACGATGGCCTAGAATCCAGGAAACACACAGTGAGAAATAAGAACTCAGGGCAAAGCTGGAAGTGCAACAAACTCAGACAGAATTGCATAACACTGCCGGATCACATCTTATGTAGCTTGATCCATCTGCTGCGGGCATGGGAGATAATGTTAAATTAGTAACCACGGTAACAGAAGCTTGAAAGACAAGTCAATGTAGGAGTGTCTGGCTACCGTGAAGTACTAGCTCATTCCACAGTACACCAGCAGGGGTAAATATAAATCCCAGTATCTCATCCAGAAGTTTCTTAAAAGCAGCACTGGTATTGGCTTCCTGCTGAAGAGAGTATCTGTGGTCATTATTTGCACTGTCTCCCTCTGTCTGTTGTCAGTGTTACTTACTCATGGGATCTCGTGCAAATATAAAATCTGATGGAACACTGGGCTCTCCTATCCCGGATGCATTGACTGCAGCCACCCGGAATTCATACTGCTGCCCCTCAACAATGTCCCTCACTGCAAATTTTTTCTCTGGAAAAAAAAATTAGGTGAAACAGAAGCTATTAAACATAAAGTCACATGCCATAGCATATATTATTATTGAGAGATTATGACACTGTGGGAGATCTATGGGAGATATGCAGTTTTAATCTCTTGATTAACTGATTAATGAGAATTAACACATACTAATGTTACTTCCTCTACAGTAATATTCTGAAGCTGGTTAATTCCCTGCTGTGAAAACCCAACTGGGTGAATGATTCAAAACAAAATGTATTATCTCATTTGCAAGAAGAGATACATTTAGCTAAAACTGAAAGTAACCTACTGTAGGAATTTGATATTTCAGTTTACTTGAGACTCCTGTGTTAAAGAGCACATCGAAAAAAATCCTCATATTAAGTTACACTTTCTATTAAATTTCTTTATTCTGAGTCCAAAGAATTGACAAGAAACAAAAGGTATCCTACCAGTAATCGGCATGTCTGACACAGGGCTCCAGATGTTACTTCCCTTCTTCCGTTTCTCCAGGATGTAGCCAGTGATACGACTTCCCCCCGTATTGTGAGGGGGCACCCAGGACACAGTGATGCACTTGGAAGTAGCACTGATCACTTTTGGAGGAGCTGGGGGGCTGGAGTAAGCTGTCATGAACAAAAATAAATACTGTAGCAGGACTATTGTCAATAAGAACAGGAGAGGTTTCAGGCAGGATGAATGTGATGAATGAATGCCCTGGTCTTCAAATCCAGTCCTCAAAGGCCACAGTCCATAAGGATTTTGCAGGCTTAAGTGTATTCCTGCTTTTAGCTGTCAAATTATTTTACTTACATGAATAACTAGTTCAGGAGAAAGTCAGAGGATCCTTATGGATTCAATTTGAAAAGCTGTGTGGTATGATTTTTTGCTCAGGCTCCTGTTGTTTAAACAGTAAATGCACTTACTCTATGGACTAAAGGCCAGAAGCTCAAACTTGGGTCATGTCAATAGTCAATCATGATCAGTGGAAGACAACAGACACAGCACCATCAGAGTAGGTGCTTTAAGGCAAACAGCAACTGCTGGGTACATGCAGGCTTGCAGGGGAAACATTAATCCTGTGAGGCGCTACACTGCGGAGCTAACACACAAATGGTACCACAAAGTCTACCCTACCTCAGCTTTCCTATGAAGTTCAAAATATTTACACTACATTTAAAAGTTCAAGAGTTCATAAACCTATTCCATCTTCACTCATTAAAAAAAAGAAAAAGAAAAGCAAATAAACCCTTTCCACTTTGTTATTGAATACTACAGTAATGTCTGAATTATCTTGTTTGTTAAAGACTATAGGAAAAGTTTAGAGTTTACATGAAGCCATTGTGACAGTGGAGCACCCCTCCCACTGCACTCCCAAATCCACGGTGCGTGGGAATGCGCAGCTTCCACACCTGAGGCTAATCAGGTCTCATATTTAAGATCCCCCACACGTCCACAGACTTTGTTCACCCTTAGAACCAGAGTATTTGCAAGCCGGCTACAAAGGATTATTCTTTGCTACAAAAGGATTATTCTTCTCATTTTTATTCAATCTTCTCGTATACCAGAGAACGGACGCCTTCCCAGACGACTACACAGCGTCACACTGCTCAAGGATAGGAAGCGCTCTGCTGGTGCTCAGGCAGCACCCTTTAGAACCCAACACTATCACAACATGTTTATTATGATGTCATGAAGCTGTCAAGAGATAGGAAAGGATTGCTGTACCCTTTGTGCCGGCAGTGATGTCGTCAGTCTCCAGCACATTGCTGACACCCTCTGCTGTGTGAGCCCGGATTCTGAAGCTGTATTTCTTGCCGTGCTCCACTTGGTTAGTGGCAAAGGTGGTGGTGGTGCCAGGGACTTCTCCCAACTTCAACCAAGTGTTGCGCCCCACCTGCTGCCTCTCTAAAGAATAACTCAGAACTGGGGAGCCACCGTCGTCCCGCGGAGGTCTCCACTTGATCCCGATGCGTGTGGGTGAGCTCTCCAGCACCTCCACTGGACCTTGTGGAGGGGTGGGCTTATCTGCAAGAAGAGAATGGCAACACACTATCCTGGTTATGAAAAGTGATACAGTATAGGGCACAGATATACAGTGTAGCATATTGTATTGCTTGTCCCATGCTTCTGGAACAAAGCGTGACATTTTCAAAGATAAAGATCTCCATACTTTGAGATACAAGAGCAGCCCTATGATGTGGCTTATGGAGTAGGTGCATGTTACATTATCCCTAGTGCCACACTAAAATTGTTATTACATAATAATATTTTTGAATTGCTGGTTTTTGCTTTTTATTGTTTGTATTGTATTTATGTATTTGATGTATTGTTTTAAATACATCCATGTATTTAAGCACAAAATGAAGCAAGGATTACTGCTCCTCTTAACTGCCCACTGCCTTAGTTAACTAAATTCTGGGTAAATGGTCAGATCAGGCACAAGAGGGAAAAGGAGAAAAATAATCTCAGCCCCTAAGAGAGAGAGGAGAGAGGAGGGGAACTTGATGCTTGTGCCAGTTCTTAGTTCAAGATCCTCTGAAAAGACCCAATAGACTTCCATTTATTTCATGGTATCCGGGCTTGCAGCAAGAAAGATTTAACTACAGGTTGTATTGCACTTTGTTCAGAAGTTTGCATATCTCTGGCCTCTGTAAACTGTAGGTTGCAGTCTGGGGTTTTCTGTGTTGTCTAGACCTAGGTCTCTGAAACGCATTGTCTGTAAACTTGTAGAGAAAGCTGTGTTTTGTGTGTTTATGTTGTGTGTAGTGTAGTTTTACATCATTTTCATTGTTAATAAATATTTGTTTAACCAAGTATGCCTGAATTTTACTCTTCACCAAAACTGTGTCAGAGAAGAAAGAGGTCCCATGACTCTATATTACACTCTTTATTACACATGACCCAATCGTTCGGGTATATTCTTGGAGAACTCTTTACAATTTGGGTGTTCTGATTATTTTAGTTATTGACTAAGCCACTTGGTCCATTCCTGCTTATTCTCCATTTTCTGAACCCTCCATTGTAATAATGTTATAACATTTTTTCCACTAATAAAAATCAACAACGTAAACAACTGTATTCATTGGTGTGTGCTCTGAGCTGCCTTCTGTCTCTCAGCAGTGCTCTTTCAGTTTTTCTTACCAAGAACAACAAGCTTGGTCGTGGCCTCGACAGCACCGCTCTCGTTCTTGACCTTGACCTTTATGTCTCCACTGTCCTTGCGCTGGCACTTGCTGAGGAGCAGGCGGCTGTGGTTGGGCCCTCTTTCCACCTTCAAGCTGACGTCATCCTGAAGCTCCTCGCCATCTCTGAACCAAGAGACCTTGAAAGGCTCCCGCCCTTCGAATGGTATTTTGAACACAGCGTTGTGCCCAGCCTTCACAGTCACGGGCTGCGAAAACGTCTGGAGCTCCTCTTTGTCCAGCACAGGAGGATCTGATTATGGGGGAATAAAACAAACACTGCAAACCAAAGCTTGGTGAGGTATTTGATACTGTATATTTAAAATGTGTTCTGTTCCTTTGAGTGTTTGAAATTTATATTCTATGTCTATTCCATTTTCATTTCTATTTGTTTCTATTTTTTATGTGAAATATCATAAAAACATTAAAATAAAAACAAAATCATATTTGAGTTATGTTTCTGTGTCATTTTTATTTTCGCAGCAGTTTCTTTTTTAATTCCTCATGTAAGAAAAGTGTTTAAAACTTTTGCCTGTTTTATCATCAGTATAATATGGAAGTGCAGGAAAAGATTGATTTTCACCAAGATTATTTTTGCAAAGTTCAGCATAGACATGAAATAGAGTAAACGTTGGTTATTAATTGCCATTTTGTCAAGTTAGCACATTTTTACTAATTGAGTTTATAATGGAAGCCTAAGAGGGATGATAACCGCCAAGTTCAATCAGTCTCAGGTGTCTGTAGTTTGTAATCAATTATGACATTTCCTCACAACATTTCCTCACTTAAACATTATACATACTGTACATACTGTACACTATCTCCTCTCCCTTGCATACCTTTTTGCATTCTTCCTCCACCCCATTTCCACCTGTGCAGCCACCCATTGGTCACATTCCTACTCTGCTAGGGGGTTCTAGCTTCCTCATCCTATGGCCAGGTTAACCATCAGACAAGGAGGTTAAGACAAATTATTGTAACTTTAAAAAACCCAAAGCAAACCTTTTAATATACCTGATTGTTGGCTTTTGTAATTCCTAGTGAATACACATTTGGGATTTGCTTTGAAAATAATAGTTTATTTGTATATTCTGAAACAAATTCTACATATTAAAACAAAAAACTAGATACACAAACCTTCAACAACTATATGTGCTTCTGTTTTTCGTCCCTCTGCTTCAAACTTGTATTTCCCTGCATCAGAGTCCTGAACATTGGACAAGATTAGCTTATGGATAGCTCCTTCTTTGGAAATAGACAGTCCATCCTTGGGTGATAGCTGTGGACAGATTTACACAAAAGTCAAAGGTTAAAGTGTCTCTGTGGTCTACATTCATTATAGTGTCTATACCAAATCACTCTGACAGGGATTATCAGAACTTTTGCTTCCGTAAAAAAGTGGCACATTTTTTATCTTTATCATGTTAAATCCATGTTTATCTTGGATTGTCTACATTGCCCACATGGATGTAACAACATGGAGACACACACAACCCCTTCTAGTTTTCAGTCATTGTCATTTTCAATTGTACTTTTCAGTTTAATCGTAATCTGCACTGTAAATATATTCCCCTAGAGCATAGCTTTCTACTTCTGGTCTTGGACAGACAGTTATTACCCCTGCACTATCAAACTATTAAACTCCCTGCCTCTCTCACCTACGATCTGAACCCTCACTGTGCCTTCTCTCTTTATCAAAACTCAAACAAACATTGAAATCTTCCTCTACCTCACATGTCAAGAAGATCACTCCCCATAATTTTCTATCCTTTATTTCATTCTGTTGATGTATGATTTTGCACAACTGATGTTGTTTTGCACATGACCTGTTACCTGTTGTTGTTTTGCACATTGCCTGTTGTGTTGTTCATTGCCTGTTGTCTCTGTCTTTCTTTTCTTATACAATTGTATTGTTGGTTTTTTATGTACTACTTACTGTCTGAGAGCTAGCTAAACAGCATTTAGTTATACCATATACAGTACCTGTGTATGAGTATAATAACAATAAACTTGAACTTGAACTTGAACTTGGAGAGCCTCAGTCCATACTTTAATGTATAACAGCCTTTTTATTGAACTTTAGGAACACTTGCAAGTTATTGATCAGTTTGGCAATTAATTTGTCCAATTAAAAGAATTCAGATCTTTGAAGGTTGAAGGATCTTCAGATTTTTAGTCCAAAGGATCTATGATTTACTGAATTTAACACATTACCAGTTTAATCATAGTTAAATACTGCAACAGTTTCAAGGTCTTAAGAAATGTATGATTTAATGAATATCTGTTGGGTTTCCCAGGGCTAGTGTTGGAGACCTGGTGTCACGATATTAGTTCCCCCTCCTTAAGGGTGCTCCAGCCCTATCGCTCAAGACTTTATTCCATGCACCTCCGCCCTATTCCCTCCCCACCTTAAAAGCCAGGCGCTGACGCTCTTCCGGGCTCTGCATCTGATTTCCGTATCATGCGAGTCCGGGACCAGGAAGCGCCTGGTCCCGTTAAGGTTTTAACCTCGGTTCCCGTTCCTGTTCCCCGTCCGCCGGTTCCGACCCGGCCTTCGTGGTTTTTAATTCTTGTTCTGATGGATCTCCTGGTTTTGGACTTACTCGTGCGTTTTGGATTTTCCCTAAGGATTACTCTTGGATTGTTCGCCTCGGCCACACCTCCCCGTGCACCAGCGCACCTTGGACACACCCCCTTGTCTTCAGCCCCGTTTTCCTGCATGACGTTTCCCCAGTGTTTCCCCACTCCGTCGGACTGTGTCGTCCGCATAGGGTCCGGAAAGAACTGTTCGTTACAGAATGCAGAGCCTACACCTGGACCCCGCGGACGGCACCCTGGCAGCCTGGATTCCATCGTTTTTTTTTTTTCCTCCCCTTTTTTTTACTTAGGGCTTCGGAGCCGCCCTGAAAAGGAGGGGCGTACTGTCACGACTATAGTCCCCCCTCCTTAAGGGTGCTCCAGCCCTTTCATTAAAGACTTTATTCTGTGCACCTGTTTCCCATTCCCAGCCCACCTTAAAAGCCAGGCGCTGACGATCTTCTTGGCTCTGCATCTGATTTCCATATCATGCGAGTCCGGGACCAGGAAGCGCCTGGTCCCGTTAAGGTTTTAACCTCGGTTCCCGTTCCTGTTCCCCGTCCGCCGGTTCCGACCTGGCCTTCGTGTTTTTTTAATTCTTGCTCTGATGGATCTCCTGGTTTTGGACTTACCCTTGCGTTTTGGATTTTCCCTAAGGACTATTCTCGGATTGTTCGCCTCGGCCACACCTCCCCGTGCACCAGCGCACCTTGGACACGCCCCCCTGTCTTCAGCCCCATATTCCTGCATGACGTTTCCCCAGTGTTTCCCCACTCCGTCGGACTGTGTCGTCCGCATAGGGTCCGGAAAGAACTGTTCGTTACAGAATACAGAGCCAACACCTGGACCCCGCGGACGGCACCCTGGCAGCCCGGATTCCATCGGTTTTTTTTTCTCTCCCTTTTTTTTTTCTTAGGGCTTCGGAGCCGCCCTGAAAAGGAGGGGCGTACTGTCACGATATTAGTTCCCCCTCCTTAAGGGTGCTCCAGCCCTATCGCTCAAGACTTTATTCCATGCACCTCCGCCCTATTCCCTGCCCACCTTAAAAGCCAGGCGCTGACGCTCTTCCGGGCTCTGCATTTGATTTCCGTATCATGCGAGTCCGGGACCAGGAAGCGCCTGGTCCCGTTAAGGTTTTAACCTCGGTTCCCGTTCCTGTTCCCCGTCCGCCGGTTCCGACCCGGCCTTCGTGGTTTTTAATTCTTGTTCTGATGGATCTCCTGGTTTTGGACTTACTCGTGCGTTTTGGATTTTCCCTAAGGATTACTCTTGGATTGTTCGCCTCGGCCACACCTCCCCGTGCACCAGCGCACCTTGGACACACCCCCTTGTCTTCAGCCCCGTTTTCCTGCGTGACGTTTCCCCAGTGTTTCCCCACTCCGTCGGACTGTGTCGTCCGCATAGGGTCCGGAAAGAACTGTTCGTTACACCTGGGACCTATGGAAGGGGCAGGCAACTGCAGTGCTGGGGTTCCACATTATTATTTCTGTTTTTCTTTCATTAATGGCATACTTAAACTAATTAACTGGATGAGAAGTAAAACTAGTTGTTTTTCCTAGGTCTTAATCGATGCTTATACAAAGGTATCTCTTAAACCTCCAGGATTATGGAATTCTAACACTGGTGTTACTTACTGTATGTCTGTACTATAGTGCAGAATTAATTCTCACCTTGTCTCCATCTTTAAACCAGATTCCCTCTGATTGGTCACTGCTCAGCTTGCACACAAGCTCAGCAGGGTGCCCTTTACAGGCATGCACATCTGACAGCCCACAGGTGAAGTGAACTCCAGGTTCTGCAAATCAGCGAAAGGAGACAATTCATGGAACATTCTGCAAACATGTCTCAAATTATTAAGCAAAGTTGTTGTTTTCAGAACTACTGTATGTATGTGAACAGCATCACCAGTAGAAATGGTTTGTAACCCATTTTCCATGAAACACAAATACTTATAGATCATATCAATTTAATCTGCATTGTAGCTGTTATTTTAAAATAGTAAATTCAATGACCTTATAAAACACAACAGCAATTACATCTAATTTATTCATAGTGCTATATGCACAGGTTCCTTCATACAAATTGGATTAAGTCAAAAGGTCAGGTTCATTTATAACAGTCTATAGCTGACCTCTCTGTAACTAATAGTTGTATTAAATAGTTTTCTGCATCAAAAGTTCACTTGAAGTATTTTCTGTATAACAACATCTGTACTTAATTGAAGATATAATCTGAATGAAAGAAGGAACATAACTGGGTCAGCAAATATACAGTAGCATTGTGCATTAAAATAAAATAATATGGTCTGTAACAAAAAAGGGTGATGCATGCTTGAATTAGTACAGCTGCCATGCAGCAGGCATTGTGATCATTGTAGAGCTCATACCAACAATAGTGTCCTCGATCAGCGGCCCACGTCCAGCATGTCTTTTTTTCCTGTTTTGCTCATCTGTGAGTCCTCTGCCATCATCCCCAGATACTAATCGAGTACCACCAAGCCCTGAGTTGCCACCCTTTCCTCTTCCATTTCCTGATAGCCTGGCCCCTTCTAATCCAGAGCCCATTCCAGACCAATCCCCAGCACCCATTCCACCTTCTTCTCCTGGACACCCTTTGCCAGCTCCTGATCCATCTCCAAGGTCTCCTTTTCCACTTTGGCCATGACCCAGCTGTCTATCTTTTCTACCCAATCCTCCCTGCCGATCAGCTAATCCCCCTTGCTCTACTTTACTGTCTTGTAAATCACCTTCTCCTTCTCCTAAGCCACCTTGTCCTGCCCCAGACCCCCCTAAACCTCCACTTCCACCTCCTAAATTTCCCATTCCATCCACTAGCTCTCCCTTTCCTCTTTTGCCATCTCCTTCACTTTGGTCACCACCCACTTCACTTACCCCTAGTACTCCTTTTCCTCCCATCCTTTGCCCTACTCCTCCCTTTCCCCTGCTGTCATCTAACCCATTAATTAGGTTCTGGTTCCCAGCCCCTGTGCCTGCCCCTACCCCTGCACATACACCTGCCCCCAGTCCTGCCCCTTGCCCTTCCCCTCTTTCTGAACCTGCTCCTATCCCTGCACCTTTACCTGCTTCCCTTCCTGCACTGATCCCTGCCCCTGTACCTGCCCCTAGCCCTGCCCCAGCTCCTGCAACAGTGCCAGAACCTACTCCAGGTCCAGGATCATTCCCTTGCCCAGCTCCAGTCTCATCCTCAGCCTTATACCACAGTTTTTTCAGCTTTTCTGCTTGCTCTCTGGCTAGACTCTCAATCAAAGTCCCTCCCCCACCAGCTCGGGTAGTTTTTCTGGCTTTCTTCTTGCCATGGGCACTTGGACTGTCATCTTCATCACCTTAGCCAGAAACAAAATGGAGTACACAGGAATAGATGGAGGAAGATAGAAAGAGGAAATGACGATATGTGAGTGATGAATAAGGAGATGGCTAATAAGGATGATGTCTAACATGTAATGATCAATCCTTTTTACTGTATTTATGGGTAATCAAGACTGTAGCATGAATAACTGAATGTCTCCAGATTAGGATTAAATAAAATACAAGAAAAAGACTCAATAATAGATGGCATGCTTTGCGATTTCAAATGGTTTCAATGATGATCTTAAGATTTTTAGTTAGTAATGGCCATGAATTTCTATTTGCTTAATACATGGTAATTCTCTGCTTGGATCTACTGCATCTACTGTATGTACAGTACATGCTATAATCAATCTTTTAATGTAACATCAACATGTTAAACAATGGGAGAGGGATAGCAGGGCTAAAATCAGACACGCATGGATAATGACATAGGGATTTGGTTATGCTGACAAGAAGAAATGCCTTTGGATGGTATTAATTGCAATATTCTTTTAGCTTTGTTCCACAACACAGTTGTCTCTTGTATGCTCTTAAAATAACAAATCCTTAAAATGACATATCCTTGAAAAAATGGTAAAAACACAATTTTTGGTACTTTTTGTTAACCACAGTGGATCAATAAATGATTTGACTTACTTTCCACCACTAGCCAAGCACTGGAAGATTTTATGCCAGCCACTATGGAGTAGATACCCTTGTCAACAGGCATGACATCCTTCACAAGCAGTCTGTGAATCAGTCCATCCTCAGACACTGTTATTTCATATTTGTCACTATTCTCGAGTGGAGTGTTCTTGCCCATCCACACTGCCCTGAAGAGTGGCTGGGAGAGGACACACTCAAAGAGAGCATCCTCACGTTCCTTGGCACGCACCTCCTGGAGCTGGCAGAGGAACTGGACAGGAATAACTGGAAAGGAAACAAGAGCCCATTTGGTTCATTTAATTTTTTCTAGTGCACGATGTACCTAACTTATTTTATAATTGGCATTTTTTAATTGAAGTAGGCTCAATTAAAAAATGCCAATCTTTTTCATCTTTTTAAAAATGCCAATCGTTTGTTGAATCAGATCAGCTGGTTTGAAGGTAATATAACTACTAACCTGAAATCTTTTTTACATATATTGGTTCTAAAATGAGTAAAGAATTTAATCTGTATCCAGTTCTGGAATTATATTGTGTGGTATTAAGATTTCAAATATCTAATTGCACTACTCCTTTAACCTCTGAACTTCTTATACAAACACAGGCTTTCAAAGATATTGGTAGCCAGAACAGTCCTTATTGACACCACAAAGAATTGTTTGGAATTCGGGAATCAAATGGGCACTCATGCTTTGCAGTGAAAAGCATGAGTGCCCATTTGATTGGTGGTGGTGGAGAGTAGCTATTATCCGTAAATGGGAGAAGGTCCATTTAGGATGGAAAATGTAATTAGTTAAATAGCAACCTTTGGTGTCTTTTCCTATGCTTTTCTTGCTCTGCTTGTCCTGCAGTAAAGCAGCACTTTTAAAGTGCAAACTGAACACCAAACACTACTGCCACTAAAATCCTCAAGATCCCGTCATGTTTCCTGAACCTTATTTACTCTGTTCAGTAGTGCTGCTTGGAGAGCTTTTAACTGCTTATGAGGAACTCACATGTGAAATCCATGGGAGGAATAGCTTGGACTCTAATATACAGTAATTGCATTTCAGCCTTTCACTAAGTGCAACATTTCGAATCCCTTTTTATTCCTGAACCTTACTGATTGAGTGGTTGTGTTAAAAAACAACTTGGTTTTCAGTTGGTGCCTGAACTTACATTTAAATGGCAGTTCAGTAGAGAAGACATTGGCTTCTTCAACATCTACCTGGTACAGCCCAGCATCTTCAGGTCCCAGGTCTTTAATGCAAAAGATGTACTTCTTTCCAGCTTGCTTCAGGGAGTGCTTCATTTCCATGTCCTTGCTATAAGGAATCATTATTCCATCCTGCAGGGTAGAGAGAGCTTTAAAAACATTTTGGTTGGCATGAAAGAGTGGACTTATGGTAGAATTAAACTCAGACAAATGAAGTGCAATGAAGTGTGAGAAATTTGAAAATAAAAAAACAGCCATATCCATGCTCTTTATAGATTAACATTGTTTTGTGTTATCATAAATTCATGTTGCCTATTAGCAATGTTTATAAAGTATACATTTCAGGAATACATTCTAACACATTATTAGTATTTTTTTTAATTATAAGTTTTATCTTCTCAGCTTTTTTGCTGGTTGCTATTGACTTAGGTCCTGCATTGTCTGATGGTCAGGACTTTGCGGAGTATGTGGGCTGGTCCAAGGAGAGTGATTTTATTATTATTATTATTATTATTATTATTATTATTATTATTATTATTATTATTATTATTATTATATCACCCTGAGACTTACAACTGGCAACCCACTGAAGCTAAGTAGGTGTGAGCCTGGTCAGTACCTGGATGGGATGGGAACACTATACTGTAAGAAGGCGCTGTCCTTTGGATAAGAAATAAAACTGAGGTCCTGACTCTCTTTGGTCATTAAAAATCCCATGGCGTTTCTCAAAAAGAGTAGGGGTGTAACCCCGGCCTCCTGGCCAAATTTCCCATTCGCCCTTACCTATCATTGCTTCCTAATAATCGCCATCTATGAGTTGGGTTCATTACTCTGTTTTCCTCCCCACAAAAAGCTGATGTGTTGTGAGCATTTTGGCGCATCATCCAGGTGGGGCTACAGATTGGTGGTGGTGGAGAGTAGCTATTATCTGTAAAGCACTTTGAGTGGAGTGTCCTGAAAAAGCACTATATACAGTAAGTGTAAGACATTTTTTATTATTATTTATAAAGTACAATCGGGGCAGAAATGTGGGGTATTGGTTAGGACTATAAGATTGTGTATGCAAATCCATGGTTGGGAGCTGTTGTTTACCCTCAAGGAAGGTACTTCACTCTGGTAAATGCCCTGCTGTATAAAAAGGCACTCTACAGGTACTGATAGGTTTAAATAAAATATTACATACAGTCCATCTATTTCAATCCCCTTGTTCTGGTAAAAGGCATCTTAAAGGAATAAATCAGCTATTTAAATATTAAAGTAATGTGTGTTCCCATAACATAGTCACTTAGTAAGAAAATGGCTAATAGAAACATAAAACTGGACAAAAGCACAACATGGTGCCTGTCACGTGGTAGGGGCAACACACTATGAAGCTCAGATGGCATAGACATTGCAGACATAGAGCTTTGCAGCATGGGATAAAGTGTAGAGTTAACCTTTCAGTGAGGGAGATTCCATGTGCAATTCAATATTTTCTCAAGACATGATGTTCAAACCCATTGAAAATGAACCTGTACCACTGCTCTGTTTCCCATTGAGCTAAAAATTTTTTATTGTAATTAGTATGATACAATACATAAATTTGGTAAGTTAGTTAAAATGATCATGCTGTTAAATTAATCAAGACTTACCATCTCATTTAAATTCAAAATTCAACTAGGATTATTTATTGAAAGAAAGCTTTCTTTGTTCTTGCACTATACTATGGAAGCTTATTAGTGCCATAAAAATAAATATATTTTTAGAAAAAAAATATGTTTATGTTTAAACAAGATACTATACTCCCATACTTCTGAACACCTGTTAAAAGCAAAGACTTTCCTGTATACGAGGGAAAGATAGGACATGCAAAGCAGACTTTCATGATAAACAACAAAAGGGATTGCAATTAATTTTGACAATACATACTTTCATTATTAGCAATAGTTACCACAATCTGTCTAAGTTTATTTAATTTATTTAAATATAAATCCAGTGATCATAAAAAGCGTTACATATTATGCTTAATAGAAAGCATGAAGGAAGGTTTTTTAATTGTTTTATTAATTTTAATTTTAAATATTGATATAATGTGAAGTTTTAATGTTGTGAGGGGAAAATAAATCAGGTAGTATTTTTTCTGTGTATGTTGCAGTTCCACAAGACTAAATGTCAATAACTAAACTGGTATTTAGATTAGCACAGTCAGAGGAGACCTGTCCTAAAAGTCAGAGTTTTGTCCATGAGCAGTTGAAAGTTATATAATGTGAGGCTTAATGTGGTAAGGCATAGATCTGCCACCATTAATAGGCTGTCAGGCCGTTGGATTTATTATAACCCTTAACCCATCTCACCTTATACAGGAAAATTCTGCTGCTGGGGTCTTTCAGGTCCATGTCAAGTTCAAACTCCGCTAAGCCCTCTGAGTTAACTTCGATGTGTTTCAGGTTACGAATGGTTTCAAGGTACTGGCAGGGGGCGGGGGTGAACAGGGGAAGGGAGAGGAGATGAAAGGTGGGGAGAAAAAGATGGATGTTTTAAAACATGATGGTCTAGAGGAGAAACAGATGCAAAGAAAAGGACTTACTGTAGAGTAGGGACTGTCACTGCTTTTAAAAAGAGAAGCAGACCTGTTTCAAACAAGCTGTGCAATACATAGTTTGTCTTTGTAAAGGTCTAGAAGTTTTGTTTACTCTTACAACTCAAAGTATTAGGAACCCCCACATGAAAAATCTTTTGGGTCTGTGCGAGAGTTAAAAACCACTTGAACACACTTGCAGTTGCTGGATTTAGAATGCAGAGCTTGCTCTCCAATGTTTGTGAACCATCTCATTCTTCTAACGTGATTAGCATGAAGTCAAGATTTCATAAAGGTAACAGTGTGAAACATTGAGTTGGATGTTCCTCCAGCTCCTCATACTCCTCAAGCTAAAATCACATTGCTTGCTATTCTACATTCCTTGATGAGTGATTACTAATATTTTTACCAGTGTAAGCATAATGGCACATATAATACAGTACAATATAATAAAATACAATAAATATAATTAAAAGTCTATGTTCAACAATGTGCCCATATGAATTGCCCAGGAATGCCCATGGACAATGAAATGTGCCCATATGAATTTACTGTAAATTAATTCAGATTAAATGAGTAATGGGTGTGTGTTCTTAAGTGCTAAATTATTATCACCCATTATTATATATACATATTTTTTGTGATGGAGTGCTGAATGCAAAGTTGTAAAGAAACAGGCCTTTGTTAGGAAATTACTGATTGAAAGATGGTGTAACAGTGGTTTGAAGGTAAGATAATGTGTTAGTATTGGGAAAGCATGAGAGATAATCAAGAACGTTCCTTTCTTATAAATACAGTATGTAAGATTGGTCTTCCGTTGCTGTTACTTAGAGTACACATCCTGGTTCTCAGTACTGGTATCAAGTGCTAAAAGCATCATATTTCTTTTCAAAGGAAAGGAAATATATTGCCATATTTTGAGGTCAGTTATACAGTACTTTGTACTTCACAGAAAAAAAAATGTGCTCATGTAAACCCTACATTTGGATTGATTTACATTATATTTAGGTATAAATACAGTATGGGATAACACACCTACTGTATACAGTACATATACTGTAATAATAGTATGAACTTTTTTCAACTGTTTTGTTTTTTCTTCCAGAGAAAATGAATTCTTTAGAACAAATTAGGTCATCATGTAATCAGTGTATTCTCCAAGACATCCCCATAATGCCAGACTATCCATCTCAGAATCCGGTACAACCTTCTAAAATGCACTAGTACTCTACTGATCTCACTGACACATAATTCGGAGACACATTTACAGGTCTGAGATTACAGGAATTGTGTGGCAAAAGCTGTCTCATATAGCATGATTTTCTGCTTCCATTCATACATTTCATGTTGCATCTGTGATGATGATTGATTGGATACTTTAAAGCAACAGTACAGTACCTTTACCTAAGGGGTAGTTTTATATAAATCTACTGTAAATATGTGGGTATAATAATTAGTATATTATATGTTGTAGATTAATAAATAAAACATTTGTAGTTAATTAGGCTACCACATTATAAAGTATGATATACTTGTTGAAAACAATGAATAATTGCAATTTTTATTCAACCATAATTATGGCGATGATGATAAAATCCCTATAAGGGATGCATGTGATTGATCTGGATTTTATTTTTTTCATCTGTTACACTGTTCAACAATGGGTCTTATACATTTCAGACTAGCACACTTCTTTTTTTGTTGCTGGAGTTGTCAAAAAAATCCTTGCCTTGGTATAGCTCTTTTCACCCTAAAAGACCACAGATTGCAATAAGGTGACATGTACTGTAGCAGTCACACTTCTCCAACAACCCCATTAAATCAGCAAATTAGGCAAAGAAGTGATCACATCATCAGGTTACTGATCAATGGAGTCTCATTTGTTCTGCTATTTAATACTGTACTTTCAAACAGAATTTAGAATTAATTATTTTGTTTAGTTTAATACTTGATAGTTTACTTTGCTTGCTTATTTATTTTCTCAGTACTCAGTACTTATTAAAAATATTAATAATCTTTAAAATGTTAAATACAGTAATGTAACTGCTCGCTAGCCTTTTGTGTGTAATTTATATTAACTAAATATGGTCTACTAAATTAAATCCCAAAAGAATTGCAGAAGGTATCTGTTTGGCTTAAGCAGTTGCACCAAGAGGACTTGTTTGTGAAATTGGCAGTGTAGCATCACAGAAATGTCTTGGAGCTGTAACTGAACACTGACCCAACACAGTCTGAACTATAGTTTGCGATGTTTGTGTCTGATTTTTGTTTCACTCCAGCATTCTTTAGTCATTAAACTCTGGTTTAGTACTTTTTTACAGATTTACCTCTGTTAAAATAATTTTGTTCATCTGGTATTTCAGGTTGAGCTGGTATTTAGACAAACATATACTTTTCTAAAAAACTCAGCCATATCCTAAACACGATCTATTCTAGCATATTATTCTAAAATAGTGTTTTTGTATTGTTTGCATAACTTTATAAATCCACAATTGGGTGACAAAGACATACATATTATTGCTATAAAAATAAATAATTATTCTAAAAACAATTAATGGCAATCTAAATAGAAATAATGGTTTTAAATATAATGAACAGACATATAGAATTTATGTGTAAAACATGTTCTGCTTTAAAGTCCTACTATTAGGTAGAACTAAGTAGAATTTATTATTTATAAAGACGATATGTGGATTAAACATACTGGACTTAGTCCTGTGCTAGAGAACAGAGAGATAGGTATCTAGATATATTGTCATATTTATATACTCATTCATTTTTGTCATTAAATGGATGTTTTCAACTAGTTTTTTTGGTGAAAAACAGCTACTGTACAGTATACCTTTGCTTGCTCCTCCTCTCTCTCTTTCTTCATCTCCTGCAGTCTCTTGAGCATTCCTCGGAAGTCAGTGATTCCATGCTCAATACAGATACGCTCATAGTCTTTCTTGTCAGCATTCAGCAGGATATCCCACACTTTTCCATCAATCACTTTCTCTTCTTTTTTGACTTCATCTTTAACACTAAAATACAGTATACACATATTAAATTAACTCTGATAAAGGAATATGGGGCATTTTATAATATTTTATTTTTGTCTCATGTTTTGTTTCACTTACGTTTTTAGAAATTACAACATATACAGTAGATCTGTTTTATGCACTACAGGTTCATTGAATTTGACCTCTCTATTTTACCCACTATTGGGTACAATGGAGCTCTGCTTTTTCTAATATTTGATTGTCATTTGTGTAATTTTCAAAATGTGAGGTTGTTAGCCTCTCCTTGCAGCTTGCATGAAGTGTACCTTTCAGCTTTGGTTAACTTTGGCCAAAGTTCTAACAGCTCAGACAGGGCTCTGTATTTATGAAATGCTCAATAAATCACTTAATCTAAATGCTACTACTGTACTGAAAAAAAACTTTAACTGAAAAGTCTTCCTTTCCTGTGTATGGAGGAATGCATGTTATGCATGTCAAAATTATCTTTTGTAAATTACCAATGTAGAGTATAGTATGAAGACATGGTTTAAGATCTGACTTCCACAGCACTGCGATAAAGCATCTACTGTAGCATAACATACTGTATTTGCATCTTTATGGTAAAATTAGTAATTGTGAATTGTGTTTCTAAAACATGCAGTCACTACTTTTTGTGATGTCAAATGCTAATACATCTGTTTGAGAAATATAATGATTTTGACACTGTAGGCTTATTGTAAATTAAAAATATAAGGTATCCGTATCCTTACATTCAGAAAGAACATACAAGCAACTACCTTCCTAAAATTCATGACACTGTTTTTGCTTTCTAAAGCTATACAGCATGCTGAGCTGATTCCAAAATCATTAAAAACAATTTAAACAGAACTTATCAGCAATAAATTGTTTCTGGTGACTGATAAGATTTGCAATGCCATGTAAAGTATGTCTAACAAGACTTAAAACATTTATATTCTTTATTGACATTTTTGTTAGTATTTACTGACATGTTTTTCATTGGATGCTTTTCAAGCTTGTTGAGCATCCAGGTACAGTATAAAGATCATGCCAACTTACCGTTTCCTGAGCAGCTTCCTGAACTCTGCTGGGTCCTTTGTCACTGTTGCTGTAAGTGGGTAGAATTTCAGGTTGTCAGAAGCATGATCTCAATTTGATAAGCTATTAATTTGTTTGATTCTTTGTTTGTCTGTGTTCAAAATAAACAGATTTCAACAACACATTCTTAGTCAAATCACTGCATTGGTGGATAAGGGGTATCACAGCAGACTCAAGACTTTCTCACAAAATAAATAAAATTAAAGTGAGCAAGAAAACTATGCGAAAGTAAACATCTAGCAGATTAATGAGAAAAAAATTATAATAAATTATGAATTTATGAATATCTTCTGACTTATAAGGTTCTCTGATATGAATTTCACCTCTGGTTTTATTTTTAATGATCTCAGGAAGTCAAATTAACAGTTTTTCATTTATATTTTTAGTACCTATAAAACCTATAGGAGTCTAGCCCTTGATGTTTGAAATCATCCATTAAATCTATTTTCTGTTATTAAATGCATGACACTTCATTTACAGAAATAGAAGGATTAGTGAACACTGCATAAGTGGCAAAGAACATACAAAAATAAGCTTTAAGCTAGACTTCAAGCCTGGGACTTGAATGATTAGATTACATTAATGTTGATTTGAAAATATTAATGTATAATCAGCTAGATTGATCTTATTTATTTTACAATGAAGTTGTTAAGCCATGTTACAATACTGGCAGATGATGTTTAATGTAGCCAAGAAGAGAGCATTACATGCAGGAAGCAAAATCATAAGATGCAGATACTGTACAAAATACGAAACAGTGAACATGTAGAAGGTACTAATGAGTAAGCCTTTAGTGTTTATGTCGACACACAATTTACATCTTTTACTAGACAATGTAGAAATGCTTTAAAAAATGGAAAGAATGTTAGGGTAAATAGTATAATTTAAAACATTGGATGTTATAAAAGCTGTACAATGCCCTAACAGGACCTTATTTAGATTTTCTATATAATGTTGGACTTTAACCAGTCTAAGAGCAGAGCAACTAGATACAGTACATTTCTGAAGTCTTATACTGATTGCCTAAGAGAACTAAGAACTTTGTAGAAATAAACTCTTGAACAAAGAGAAGTGGATAATGATTCCAGTATTCAAAACCCTGAAAAAATAACCCAGTTGACAGAATCAACAGTGAAACACAAACATGGAAACTGTGTAGAAGTGCATTTCAATATGAGAACAAGAGGGAGTTCTTTAAACAAAGGGTTGTGGGAGAATGTAAGAAGGTACCCAGCCATGTTGTTGAAGCCTGGTTTGTTTCCAGAAATGGATGGATGAGACAGCTATTTCAATACAAGGAAGTTAACATTTCAACTTTTAAAATTTTAAGTTACATTCTTAGGAGATATTACTTTTTGAATCAACACTTTATGTTGTAGCGAAAGGTAGCTCTCTGAGGAGCCACCATTTTGGCTCAGAACCCAGGCCAAAATGCTGTGTTTGCCTATGAAATGAGAAAAGATGCTGAATTAGGCACAGCTACTTGAGTGAGTCAGAGTGAGTGGAATTCCATGCGAGGGAAAGCACATGGCCCTGTGGAATAAACAACTCCTCCTAGGACCCAAGACGCACTCAGGCCAGCTGTGCTAAATTCTGTAGCATTTCTCAAGTAACAGATGGCCTTCTTGTTAAGACCTGTGTTTTAAACCAAGATGGCGGCTTATTCCTGGAGACAACTCTTTCTACAGTACATTGCATACACTTACAGACACAGTTATGGATACACCTCTAAGTATTAATTCCTTCTCTGTTTTTATATTACTACCAAGATTGCTACTCACATTCTTTCTGCTCTTGGGGCTTCTTCTTTTTCTTAAATCCAACTGAAAAACGGCAACAGAGATAAGAAATATTAATGTTTTTTCAAAATACTAAAATCAGCTTTTCAGTTTGTGAAAATGGTTATTACATATGCACACTATAATGTATTATCAGTGAAAGATACCATGAGTTGATTCTTTATTTGTGCTTAGGACAATGTTCATATACACCCACCCCATGTTACACCCCAGCTATTAGGTGGAAATCCAAATGCAGGGACTCAGTGGCCTTCAAAAGCTGGCAATGAAAGCCAAAGTTGGATAAGCTCAGGACCCAGGAGACAGTGTTGAATTATGGCAGACAGGGGTCAGGCTGTGGAAGATGATCACTGCAGAGAGGAGGTGTTCTGGACTTCAGAGTTCTAGGCAATTGATTAAGCCAGCAGCCATGTCACCCTGCAACTTACATCTGGCCACCCACTGAAACTAAGCAGGTGTGAGCCTGTTTAATACCTGGATGGGAGACCTCCTGGGAAAAACTAAGGTTCCTGCTGGAAGAGGTGTTAGTGGGGCCAGCAGGGGGCGCTCACCTTGCAGTCTATGTGGGTCCTAATGCCCCAGTATAGTGAAAGGGGCACTATACTGTTAAAAGGTGCCAACCTTTGGATGAGATGTAGAACTGAAGTCCTGACTCTCTGTTGTCATCCCAGGGTGTTTCTCAATAAGAGTAGGGGTATAACCCTGGCCTCCTGGCTAAATTTCCCATTGGCCTTTACCAATTATGGCCTCCTGCTAATCTACATCTATGAAGTGGCTTCATCACTCTTTTCTACACCCCTCTGAGAGCTGGTGTGTGGTGAGTGTTCTGGTGGGGGTGCACATTGGTAGTGATGGAGGGGAGTCCCCATTACCTGTAAAGCACTTTGAGTGGAGTGTCCAGAAAACTGCTATATAAGTTTAAGAGGTATTAGTACCTGGGAGTGCACATCGACGATAGACTGGAATGGTCTAAGAACATCGAGGCCATCTATAAGAACGGACAGAGCCGACTTTACTTCTTGAGGAGGCTCAGGTCCTTCAATGTGTGTAGTAAGATGCTACACATGTTTTATCAGTCGGTGGTAGCGAGTGCCATTTTCTACGCAGTGGTGTGCTGGGGCTCTGGGATTAGAGCAGTAGATTCCAAAAGGCTGAACAAGCTCATCAGGAGAGCGAGCTCTGTCATTGGGTCTGACCTGGACCCCTTGGAGGTAGTGGCTGAGAGGAGAATGATGTCCAAACTGGAGGCCATCATGGACAACTTCTCCCATCCCCTCTATGACAGGCTTGCAGGAATGAAGAGCACGTTCAGCAATAGACTGATTCACCCACGGTGCGACAGGGAGCGCTACAGGAGGTCATTCTTGCCGTCTGCCATAAGACTGTACAATGCATCCACCTTGCGTCTTGGCAGAGGCAATAGCGACAGTGACCTGTTTCTGGACTAAACGCATATACACATATAGTGCTACATCTGTTCTCTTTCTTTTTCTTTTTCTTTTTCCCGTTTACAACCACTTTTGTGCAATATATGCCAGGGACCTGTGCAATACATTTATATTTATATTTATATCTATGGTTACATCTATATTTATATTCATACGTGTGATACGATTTTCTGTGTACTGTTCTGTTCTAGTTTCCTCTTGTGTGTCCGGACTGTGAGTAACTCTTGTATTGTATTGTATGTATGTATGTATGTATGTACTATGTATGTATTGTACTATTATTATATAATTCGTTACACTGTGGCTGTGTTGTGTGTGTTAAGCTGCTGTTGCACTGCAATTTCCCTCACGGGATCAATAAAGTATCTATCTATCTATCTATCTATCTATCTATCTATCTATCTATCTATCTATCTATCTATCTATCTATCTATCTATTATTGTCAGTGTTCAGATTGTCAGACTGATGCATCTCGCAGATCACTATTGCAACTTGCATCTCATGAACATAGCACTGCTGTGAGTATATCAATATCAGAGCCCCATTCCAGTGGCATAACAGGATTTAAATAGGGAGAATGTGGATGATCAATCGGAGGATTGATTGGATGAAGGGGGCACCAATAAATGGCCTAAGATTGTTCTGAAGGCCCTGGAACTAATGGTCACTTGTTGGAATTTGACCACTGTGTGTTCCTGGGGCAAATGAAGACTGCAAGGTCCCACTCGCCCAGGTGCTCTCCGGGTGCAAGACAGTGTCTTCTGGGGTGTGGAAAGATATGATTTACATCACATTCCTCAATACCTCACTTGTTCTGATTTTTATTGTTGTACAATACAATGTATTTGTTAATTGTTATATTAGTCTTTAACAATAATTGATAATGTTAATATTTTGCTGATTTAAAGGTCAAAGGAAGCAAAGTTTTTTTTTTAATGAAAGAGCTGTTGACTCAGTTCAGTGGCTTATTCTTTGTGAATATACAGTGTGGCAGTAACTTACTTACCTTCAATAACAATGAGTGTGGCAGTGGAGACAGCCTCTCCATAATCATTGGTAGCATAGCATTTGTAGGTGTCTGCCTCATCCCCAGTGATTTGGACTACCTGTGAAAGCATAGACGAGTTTGTATATGAATCACGTGACAGTTTAAGTGCGAATTACCCTCTGGATACATCTTTATTACTCCTGTTATTAATATGCAGAATGTAAATTATTGTTTTTCTGTTTTAAACACTCAGCTTTTACCCAAAGTATTCCAGAAGATTTATGTCACCTGTAACACATATTCATTGGAGAATCTGTCATATGTCATTTTGAATTTATTTGGGTCATCCATGTTGCCCTTAGCCCTTTTCCAGGTAACCACTGGTGTGGGCTCCCCCTTCACAACTGCCTTGAATGTAGCCGTTTTACCTGTTGAAAGAGACATACTGTATATAATGGATTGATGGTATGGGAACATTTAGCCAAGGCAATAAGTGTTGGTAACAGACAAGGTCAGAATTTTGGACAAGACATAGGTCTAACCTCAAACTGATTAATCATTAAAACATGGTGTTTGATTATCGACCTATTCATTTTTTAACTGATTCTTCCAGTTCACGGTCTCAGGAGAGCCTATCCAAGCAAGCAATGGGTACAAGACGCCAGTCTATCCCAGGACAGACACAAACACAAACACAGACATGCACACACTCATGACCAAGGCTAAGCTTTCCAGAAGACAGTTTATCTGCCAATCTGTCTTTAGATTGGGGTAGGAACATGGAAAAAACATACAGTACATGCACATAGCACACCAGGTCTGGAACTGAGCCCAGGGCCCCAGTGAAGCAAGGCAGCAATACTAGCCACTGTTCCATTATTCTGCCTGGTGTTTGATTATGCAAGTCATAATTAAGGATGCATGAACTATGGCACCGAGACCTGTTCTGTAAATGTCTGAAAGCATTTAGAGTACATCTAAGTAGTGTGTTTTCCGCAGTCAGTATGCTGCCCTGAATATTAGTCTGTGTTGCTCGGCCAAACACAAATCCGTCCCTCTGCTTATGAAATACTTACATTCTTAAGATGTGTTCATATTTCTGAACTGTATCTGGTTTAGATATGTAGGGTGTAATGAACATTACAGTATGTTTTTTTTCTCAGTCCTCTGCTGAAGTTATTAGCCTTTGATTAGATGCTTAAACTGATTTTTTTTAAGCTACCACTATCAAGACAGTTGAATTTGATCCTTCAGAAAATCTGAAATTTTGAATTTACAAAATTAAGTTTTGTTAAGGGTTCAATTAAGTGAAGAGCAGGCTGCAAGAAAATCCTATGGGTGAGTTATTTCTCTGAACCAGGAATTGGGAATCCTGGCAGTAGGGAACTGAATAATATTTAATTTTTTCCCCACATTTACCTCAGCATCTAGGGCTCAGTGATCAATGAAAAATCATATGATTGTCCAGGATTAACAAGGGAAATAGAAAGTGATATTCTTTATATACCTATAAAGGATAGAAAGCCCCATGGCATTAGTTTGCAACCTGGTTAAAAACATACTTCACGGATCTCCAGACCGTACTTAGTGTCCAAACTAAAGTCGTGCCTGTTCAACAAAACACCAATGCATCTGTAACAAAAAAACATTTTTTTCCTGATAATAGCTTTGTGAATATGATACAGGTGAAAGCAATGAGTTTCTTTTTGGGATGCTTTGTATTACCTTTACTGTACTGTCTGTACTTACTGTGGCAGATCGTTCTATGGAAACACTGTAATGACACTGATTCTGCCACCAGAGGTCACAACAATATGGTTTTAAACACTTGTGTAAAATGCTTTTGTCTGTGTGAACAGTTGCACCTGGATTATTTTTCATTGAAAGGTGTGCATTCTCACATGGTTAATGGGTAATTAAGTAATTTTATTTAGTATAAGTGTATCTCAGGGGGGTGCAAGTAAGCAGTATGGACCAGTGCTAGTTATGACTGGAGTTAGTTTAACTGTTTTAGTTGTTCAGGTGATGTGGTCCTGATTTACTAGTTTGTGTAAGTTATAGTTTTTACTGATATTTGTTTTTGCTTTGTTAATAGCATTAAAAAATAAAACCAGTAAATTTCCTAGACAGATTCCAGTCATGTTCACAAGAGTCTGTGTGTGAAAGTCCCCTGAGCCATGCACCTAAAAGTGAGAATGTATTATACTAGATCTTTTTTATATTATTTAAGATCCATCTTCTCTCTGTACAGTCGCATGCAATTATATTTAACAATTCTACTAATACCATGAATTAATCCTTCTGATAACGAGCTGCAACATCTTTAAAATGCAAACTACAGTACTTATGCAGTTTGCAGTTTTCTGTTGCATTTATTTCAGAGCAAACTTGTCTCTGCCCATTGCTTTAATTTTTCTCTGTTGTATGTCTGAATTTTGTTGTCACAAGGATTAAGTTACTTCTGTACAGTACATAGCATATTCTATTACAATGTATTGTACTGAATCCTGACACAATGTGGTGAATTATAGTACCCCTACAGAGCATACAGTATACAATAAATTACAAATCATTAAGAGGTAAGATCTAACAATAAATGCTTTGCTTTGAGTATGTTATTGATGTGTAAGACTCATTTTGCAATAGAAACATCTAGATTTATAACTATAACTTCAACATCACCTCCAATTAAAAAAAAAACATGAATACCAATGATTTGGAAGATTTATTTTTCAATATCTCAGGAGAGTGCAGAAAAGGGCCCTGGGAAATATTACTTGTAATTGTAGATAATCTGAATCAATCAAAAGCAATATTGTACATACTGTATCTAGCAACAATCATATGCATGGAGTACACTGGATGTCAATTATTTGCTAGGTCCTCTTGTTTCAAACCCAGCCCAAATCCCAGGTTAATCAGACTGATGAATTCTCACCTTCCTGAATCGTTAATGCGATGGGTTTGCGCTCGAAGTCTGGAGTGCTGCATCCATTTGGGATGTCTTCGGTGTACTGTGTTATCATAACCCCTGGAATCTTCGATTTTTTCCTGATACCAGCTGATAGAGTAATAACAAAAAAAAAAGTGTTAGAGTTACCCTATTACCTTTCTAAAGCAGTTATGTAGACCCACACCCTTCTGCCAGTCAGTTATGTTTTCTTACTCCTTACTCAAACACAGCCAAAGGAGATGCTTTCAGCTGTACATCAGGTAAACGTAAATTATATATGTGCTCAATGTTAGCTTTATGTAAGTCAGCTGTTAATAATAATAATAATTGCTTACACTTATATAGCACTTTTTCTGGACACTCCACTCAAAGCGCTTTACAGGTAATGGGGACTCCCCTCCACCACCACCAATGTGCAGCATCCACCTGGATGATGCGACGGCAGCCATAGTGCGCCAAAATGCTCACCACACATCAGCTATCAGTGGGCCCTGCTGGCCCCACTAACACCTCTTCCAGCAGCAACCTTAGTTTTTCCCAGGAGGTCTCCCATCCAGGTACTGACCAGGCTCACACCTGCTTAGCTTCAGTGGGTTGCCAGTTGTGAGTTGCAGGGTGATATGGCTGCTGGCCTGTTGCTGCTGTAGGGGATTTAGTACAGGACTTGATACGTTTTTGTGGGGAATGGGATGGTTGGATTATTGCCAGTATAATAGACATTATTTTTCCTGTTTCAGGAAATTGTCAATGATTTTTAATTATATACCCCCCAATTTGAAATGACCAATCATGTCTTTACATCTTGGCTCACAGCTATAATCGCTGTGCCCACATGGGGAGAATGGAATGCAGGATTCTGTCCCAATCATACAGTACATCATGTCTTTCTTTACAGGCTCTGGAGAGACATATAGTACAGAAATTCAGTGCTGATTGGAGAAGAGCTGCATCCTCCACTGACATCACTGCCAGCTTGCAGGTAGCAGGAAGAGTTTTGCTATTTTGCTGATACTCAAGAGAGCTGGAACTAATTTGGCTGATTAATTTCAATCCTGCCTCTTGCGGCACTGAGCCAATTTCACACTATGGAGCCAGGTGCAAACTTCAATATCTAGAAGTACCAGTTAAGACACTTGGTGTCTCTATATCATTTTTTGAATGAAACAAACACAAAAATGTCAGTACAGAATGTTGTTTGAACAGTCCCGTTCATAAACCTGTGTATTTGACTTCATACCTCTTTTCTTGACAGGGGCATCACTTCCGGTTTTATATGACTGGGCATGATCTGGAGTTGTAGTGGATAAAAGCATGACAAGAGCATGGAAGGAAGCAGGATAGGAAAATGTTAATCATAGCAAAAGCAGCACAGAGCACAGTGGAAGGATGATGAAGGATAGTGTATTGTTACATATGACATGTGAACGGGATATACAAATAAAATGAGAAAAACTGTTAAAAAATATATGGACAGCAAATTAAAAATCTAGAGTTTAAAGTTGAACAAAAGTGACAAATGGATTTAATATAATGTTAGTCGGTATATTCACTATGGGACTCAATACACGTACTGTATTTAAAATCCTCAAAGGCATTAATACTGCAAATTCAGCTGAGTGGGTTACTTCAGAAGGGGTTGAATCTGGAATAAGTTATCCAGCCATGTGGTTGAAGAAGACACTCAGGTTTCTTTAACCAAACAATTGGATGAGATGGACCAATTAACTACAAACTACTAAATCCACTATGAAAAGGCTACATGAACTGAAAAGCCTCTTCTCATTTGTAACCTTTCTTTTGAACTCAGTGAATATGCTGTACTACTATTAAATCAACTTTAAAAATGAAATGGATTTTTTCATTCAATATCAATATCTAAATATCCCAATATCCCACCAGTAAAAGTGAAGAAACTTTGCTTCAATTTGTTTAAACACCTGGATGTTTTCCTACTAGAGATTATACATTTTTTGGTTAAATCTATGACTGAAGTTTCCAAGTGAGCACACGATGCCAAAGACTGTGAAACAAAGGCTGAAGCTAAAGAGCAGCAAATATGCAATGACTCTTTTTTCACTTTGTTTTTGCACGTACAATTACAACTAAATTGATATTAAAAAAATCAACAGCAACTGTGTTTTGTTGATTTGCTACAGTACAGTACTGTAGGTGTAAGACATTGTTCTTCTGTGACACAGGAAATAAGATGTTTTCTTTGTTCTTGCTGTAGATCTGGAAGAGAGGTGAAAGAGGGAAAAACTTCTTACCCTGCCCTGAGGCTGGTCCATTTGTTATTTTTGATGTCTTCATTTCCAAAACCCAAAATGCTCAGGGTGAGTAATTCTCAGGAGCTGTGAGGTGGAAAGACAGAAACACTGGGAAGTGTGCAGCTCATGGGTTTGTTTCAGATAAGTTTACCACCAGGTCAGTTTCATGTTTGCACAGAGGTGTATAAATAGGGCTGCAGGCAACTGAAAGGACAGTGACCATCAAAGAAATGTTGCACATTGAATTTCAGCTGTACAACCTTGTAGATTAAACAAAATAGGGAATTTTGATTTCACTTTCAGGACTTCAAAGGCAGGAACAACCACTGTGTGTAAATGAGCACTAGACAGTGACACAGAAACATGGGTCAAAACACTAATAACAATAATAATAATAATAATTGCTTACACTTATATAGCGCTTTTCTGGACACTCCACTCAAAGCGCTTTACAGGTAATGGGGACTCCCCTCCACCACCACCAATGTGCAGCATCCACCTGGATGATGCGACGGCAGCCATAGTGCGCCAGAACGCTCACCACACATCAGCTATCAGTGGGGAGGAGAGCAAAGTAATGTAGCCAATTCATAGAGGGGGGATTATTAGGAGGCCATGATTAGTAAGGGCCAATTTGAAATTTGGCCAGGACACCGGGGTTACACCCCTACTCTTTTCGAGAAGCGCCCTAGGAAGGAAATGGAAGGAAAGGAGGCTGATTTTTCAAAAATGCTAATTAAAAACCCTTCTTTATGTGTTCACTTCCTCTATATGTTGTAGCATTGAAAAGGTACTGTTATGAGAACATACACTTTCTTGCTTTAGACAGGTTTTAAGCGGCATGATGAAACATGATGTTGTATTTGATAATAAAACAAACAAATGACAAATAATTGCACTGAAATAAATTGTAAGTTAGCAGAAAATCATGATCCAGTAAACTTGTTTTTGTGGAAACAAGGGCAACTACCTTAAGTAAGAAAAGAAAAGGTACTATAAGAAAAGACTGTTAATTCATGAACGTTAAGCCACAGATCATTTAAATTTAAATAAGATCTAAGATGATAGGTTGGACCCATTGCTACGGCCAACCTGTGGTGATACAGCAAGATAATAAATTACTTTCCTGACTACATACTGTATAGAACTGCAGATGTACAATACACTTTATTAGCTCAAATGTTTTACTGTTAAAGGTCTGTAGGTGTCACTAAAGGCATGCTGTTTGCACTGTTATTTTGAAAGACTAAATTTATCCAGATTAAATTGCATGGTGAGAGACTGTGGTAAAAGTGTGGAAAACATTTTCCAATGAGATCAACATTTTCCAATCCACACTTTTCGTTCACTAACCATTTCAAGAACCTTTTGTGCAATGCAAACACAGAAGATAATGGCAGGCTTATTTTCACGTTTTGGCATTGCACCAACATGCTGTTCTTTTCTCCAAACTTGTCATGTTTTACATCCTTTGAAATGAATCAGATAAAAATGATAAAATCCATTTAAACAACAAAATATGATTTAACACACACAAAAAAAAACTATGTACTTGTGTCTAAGCACATCAAACAACAGAAGAATTTAACCTACTACAGAAAAGAAAAGTCATATATCTGAAAAATAATGTCAGATGTTTGGGGACTAGGAAGATAAGGAAAAAATAAGATGCTTTGTGAAAAACATCTGCCCCATCCACATAAATCTCTAGGACTAATCCTGAAATGGAAGGAAAGTTGAAGTAAACATATTAATTGTAAATGTACAAACCTAAATGTACAGTTTGTGACACATAATGCCTTTTATCTATCAGTTCATCAGAAATAATGACCTAGACCAGCACTTCTAGTTCTTCACACCACTCTTGATCGGGTGGGACACCACTGTATGGCTAAGTCATAAAATACCAACAGGGGTGCTGAAACTAAAGAACAATTTGTCTTCCAAGGCCTTGCACAGTCAACAGCCAAATGTCATTAAGCTGTCGGCCTTGCCACCAACCTCTGTATTGAGGTAATAAGTCTGCTGAAGGAATTCAATGTTGACATGTTTTGAGTAAACCCTGGACTTGCTTTGGTCTCTACTAAATTGCAAAGAGGAATTTAACTTACTGTAGGACCTAGAGCTAGAGCTGCACAACAAACATACTGTATATAGATGGCAAAAACAATTTCAGAAAGCAATCCTTTTTAAGAAAGTGGTGAAGGGATTACACACCACTAGACTCCTATACCAACATGTTTCTATGTTCCCCCCTCTCAGCTGATGTGATGAAAAGAATGTGCTGAAACTTCAACATGCTGTCCATTTTCAATCTTTTTCAATCATCTCAACAGTTCTCCATTTCCAATCTTCATTTTGATGTCACTGCTGGTGAAACGTATTTTGTTTCCAAATAGTTTGTAAACATGAAATTGACAGTAAGGGGTTGAAATACTCTTATAGAATGATGTGAAACTGCTTTTTATTTGAAACCAGTATTGCTCTGCAATACAGTACGTATTAACTGAGTACCTACAACTACAGCTGCAGAACACACAGATATCGATGGCAAAAACAATAGCAAATGTCATTCCTTTTTAGGAAAGAGGTGAAGAGATTTTTCTTCCCTTACATACTTGTAAAAATAAATCCAGAAATATATCATTGTCAGTTTTATGTCCCTAGACCTGATCTTAAAAAGATCTAACTTTAACACATTGCTGTAATTGATTGCAGTCGCTTTGTGTAAGAAATGATTTAGTACTTCCCCCAAATAACTATATGTATAGCTGCATATTCATTTAGTTGTTTTTTTTTATTCTGATGTTTGTGGTTTAAAACTATAAACAAAGAGAACTGGTTACCTTAGCCACGAGCAAAACACATTTTCGTTGTACCTTTAAGGAAATAGTAACCTACTAAATTTGATTACTTCTTTTCAACAACATTGAATAAAGCATTTTCTGGTCCCTTGTGAGCTATTTATCCCAATCATTAAAGACAAGGCTTGTTTTCGTTTTCTTTCTGTTGTATTAGCTGCTGAGCTCTCAAATGCAACATTATCAATAGTCTTTACTAAATCAAGAAACTATCTCTTCTCCTCCTACTATTACCATTTCTTCCTATATGTGTTTGACCAGAAAAGATCTCTGACTCATTTAGTAATAAAAATATATTAGGGCGTGTTCTGGAGGGGTAATTTAAAACTGTAAGTAAACACATATATGATATTCTATGGGATCATGAGATATTTAGCAAGTCTGTTGCCAGTGTCAGAAAATGTACCCTGGGCTTTCTATGCCTGTGATAGGTCACATACCTCATAAATTAAAACACACTATAACAAACAGGAGTCAGAACTCAAGGGACAGCTGGTAATGTGGGATTAGCAGACCTTTGATAAGGGAACAGGAAGAATCCTGACTTCTTCCTTTTGCACACCTACAGCATGCCCTTGGCGAATCTCTAGCGGAAACAAACAATTAAAATCATTACTCAACATTTGCAAATTCTGAGCAAAATCTAAAAGATTTGATGTATAAGGGAAGAAAATGTATTCTAATGTGAACTGAGTAATTTAAATTGTAGTCAGATATTAGAGTACTGTACAGTATGTGAACATTATTACATTTTATGTGGATTTTGAATACTATTAGACCTATATTAATATTAAAAGATGACTGCTTAAATATAATACTACATTTTCTGTGATTTATATTTAAACCTCTGGAAATGTTTATTATAAGCACAGTTTGAATTATAAGGTATTTGACTGTATACTGAATCATATAGTGTCTGAGTGGCTACCAGTGAAAACAAAACATATGACAAAGCTGAAGTAGGCTTTAGAGGCCCAGTGTCTATTCAGTTATGGGACCAATATGTAGATAAGACATCTGTTTTCTGGAGTCTTGAAAGTCTGTGTAGAAAACAGCTTTAAATTATACAGTTATTATTTTGTACATTTTTTTAATAATAGAAAGTACATGGGCTATTGTCAAGACTAAAAACTAAGTCAGTCAGAGAGGAGGCAACATATTTGCATATGCTTTAAGAAGTGGAAAGAATAGTAATGTTAGAGGCTTGGTCATCTTTTATATAAGACAACAATTGCAGAGTGACCAATGTGTATTAGCAAAAAAACAGAATGATTAAAAATTATTCAAATACATCCAACAGTATCTGTGTACACTCTAGAAAATTTCCATTACTTAGTTTTCAAATAAGAGGATCATTCAATTATTTTTTTCAGAATAAGTCACGTTTCACATTACCATTGTGGTAGTGGTACATATTTCCTAGACAATATTATGTATATGTGTATATAGTGTAAACAGTAATATGTATTTGATATAAGAACCCTTGAAAACCTGCTGGAGTAATAACTTAATTATTGTTATGCATTTTCATTTTAATGCGAATTAACAATACTGTGTGAGTTTAGAAATCTCATTATAAAAGAACATCACCACTCCGCCCTAACTTGTCTGACGATCTTCATAAGTAATTTTGGATCTTTCAGTAAGATTTCAAATGTCTGTGTACAAAAATCACAGAGCACTTATTTTTGGAAGACACTGCTTATTCATCTGAACACAAAGCCAGTTTAACAGAACTCTACATCCATTCAGACATACTGTAGGAAAGTCCATTTTTAGTCACTTTTCAGCATTTTCATTTGGCATTATATATCTCATGATTTTAGCTATATTAACATATAATAAATCTTTTCTTGACTAACAGTATAACATACTGTATGTGTTTAGAAATAAAAAAAACAATCAAGCCATGTAGAGAGGAAAGTTTCTTGTCCCAAATGAGTTGCCTATCAACGTTTTTAACAACTCTCTTCCGTGTAGGGTACTGTGTCAGTGTATGAGCTGCAAAGGAAGAAGTAGAAGTTATTTTAACTCTAAGAAGTAAATATAAAGAAGAAAAATATATTGCTTGGCCTGTGGAGCCTCTTCAGGTTTTTGATACCTTTCTTCACAGCCCTGAAGAAGGTTTCATGGTTGAATCGTGGTCCATCCGTTTTCTAACGTCTTTACTCTTTATCCAGTTCAGGGTTGTGGTGGAGTAGGAGCCTATGTCAACACATTACGAGCCAAAGGCAGGATACTCCCTGGATTGGATGCCAGTCCATTGCAGGATAGACAGACACAAACACATCACTCAGTAGATTAATCTACCACTGGTAGTACCAGTCTGCCTTTGGGAGGAAACTCAAGCACCCAGAGGAAACATGGAAAGATACCTGAGTAGAACTTTCAAACTCCACATAGATCACACCAAAATTGAACTCAGGGCCCTAGTGCTGCAAGGCAGCAATCCTAACCACTGCACCGCTGTGCCACCCCATGAAACATTGTGTTTTTTATATTTATTTTTATTTTTCAATGTAGAGCTTACCTCAGCTTATTTCTTTGTAATTCACTCTGATGTCTTCTGTGTATCAAGCCTCTCAGCCCTCTCTGTCCTAGAATTAAATAAACACACAACCCTTGATTGCAATCTGTCTCATTCAGAAGTAAGTCTGTGCCTCCAATTCACCTTAATTGTGTCAGACAAGTTATGCAGATTTTGATTTTGGAACATGGTCATGGTTTTTCCAAAGGGCAAAACTATTTATACAAGATGACTTTTCTGTAAGTCTATTTGACACTACTTTACTGCAAAGGAGGTAAGGTTTTTCTAATGGGTAAGGAGCACTTGATGAAATATGATAACACATGGCAGCTGTCATAGGTGCAAACTCACTGCAGTAAAGTCAGTATACTGTACAAGTTTAAAGGTGTTACAGTGAAACAAAGGGGGTGGAATGAGAATTTCCATCAAAGTGAAATAATTATTCCTTTGAGTAAGGAAACAGAAACACAATTTAATTAAGAGACAAATTTTGTTGAAGGTCTGTAACTGTGATGTATTTAAACAAACACAGCTAAATATGGAATAAAACCATTATTTCTTCAGTTCAGTTTTTCAGCAAGCTCATACTGTATATTACATGTACTGCAGTAAGGGAGACTTTTATTACTACAGTATACAGTATATGTAACCTACAGGTTGCATTTAAGTAAAACCTGTTTGCAAAACTGTTTGGTGTTTTCATTCATTCTTACAGGTAAAAAGTATTTAGTTGATATGCATCAATTAAAAAATGCTCTTGCCTGCAATTAACTTTTCACTCAAAAATGCTATCATTAGGGCTAGGTGCTGTTATATTTCCTTTTTCAATGTTTTATTTGTGTTATCTTCAATATTGTGGAAAACAAAATATCATGCTCATACCACTATTCCTTGCAGTGGTAAAAAATCACAGCCCTTCTGCATGTATTACCATTGCATGTTCTAGATTATCACATTCACTTCATTGCATGTACTGTACTGTACTGTACCATCAGCTGCTCGATACCTTCAGCCTATTTGAATTTTCAACCTAGCCAAAACTGTAGTAAGTATACCTATTATACAAGACACTCAGATTCACAGGCCACTCATGGCAGTGTTACAGTACAGCACTTTCAGCTTTGTGTCCTCATTCACTGCAGGCTGCTAAAAGCAATAAGATTGTTTTGAACCCAAAAGAACATTTGCGACTGTAACCAGGAACCGCATGTACGTACAGTATCTTACTAAATGTACTCTAAGATATAGCTATCACATAACAGTCCACAAATCTTTAATTAATTTAGAATGACTTAGTCATTAGCAATTCATTCATTGGTTATCTCTTGAAGTCAAGGATGATTTTCTTCCACCTACAGTACTTGAAGGTTACTGATAAGACCAATGTGGGATATTCAAAATCACTATCTCAGGAGATATCTGGTCATACTGTATACATGCAATCTGGTCATTGTGAGCCCACTTTGATCTTCTCCCTTTGCTTTTAAATTTTAACATCTCTGGGTTACAGAGCTTCTTCGCAAGCTTCTTCGGAAATATTTTTCCTCTATTAGTCTTGTTAAGGGGCATAATATCCCAGGTCTTAATAGTGATACTTCATTTTTTATTATTTTATGCTAAATCTTGGCAATATTCCTTCTGCCCTCCTCTCAGGTGATTGCCTTGGTTAAGATGGGAGAACAGAATATTTTCAGGAGCCTGGATTCAGATTATAGTGACATTGAGATTATATTGACCAACTCAATACTGGGTGATCACAGCTTCAATCTCTATTACAGTATATCTACATATCTACTGTCAGTTGCTCTGCTGTTCAACTGGTTGCCAAAGCTTTGTTTACTCAGTATGGTGAATATAGGAATCCTAATAGATTCATGGTAACTGAAGTATCTTTGGGACTGAAGGTATCACTTTGTCTATACTGGCCCTGTATTATTATAGGTTTTGCCCAGGTCTTACTGCATAGATGAAGGCTGGACTTTGGAAACCTAATATTAGTAACATTAACTGAATAACAGCAAAAATAACAACAGCAATAAGAACTAACCATTGTGTATTTTATCACAAAACTAACAGTTAAAATAAGGAACAAGTAATAGGTTTATTCCATGCTGAAAAGAGGAGAAAGAAAACACAATATTTTGGCTGTGGAGCCTTCTTCAGGTGTTTTCTTTCTTCTCTTTTCAGCATGGAATAAACCTATTACTTGTTCCTTTGCAACCCACCTGAACTAACTGTTAAAATATGTCAATTAATACTTTCCATTCAAAGCTAAAAGTTCAATTCATTTTTTTTATCGAGTATAGTTCTTTATACATTGAATTGCCACACAGATCATTAACCAATAGATGTACATCTAGAGTTTAAAACTAGAAACCCGTAGGCACAGAGGAGAGAAAAACTAAAAAAACAAAAGAGAATAATAAATCTAAAAGATGCAATGTCCAATGGGTTTTGCTGTTCATTTGGATGACAATCAAGAAATCCAGAGGTTAGTTTATCAAGTGATCAATGAGCTTCTTCAGACTCTTATAAAGGGTTATAAAATTGTAGTTGTTGTGGCCCATGTCTAGTCAAACCCAGTTTGTCTAGTCTACCATCTAAATTTTGTAATAATTTATTCCAAGAGCACATTATAAAACCTGCATTATCCTAAGTATGTGCATTTTTATAAAAATGATTTAAAACTTGAGTCCATCCATCCATTTTCTTAACTGCTTCATCTAATTCAGGGTTTAAAGCCAGTCCTGGCTAGCAACAGGCACAAGGCAGAGTACACCAATCCACTGCAAGGCAGACACACAGACACACTCACACCAGGGCAATTTTCTTAGAAGTCAATTAATCTGGCAGTAGAACATGTGAAGAACATGTGGAGAACATACAAACTGCATGCAGATAGCAACCCAGCTCAACTGGAACTGGACCCAACACCCCAGGTCTGGAAGACAGCAATGATAACCACTCTGCCACTGTGACAGTAACGTGAATCATTTATGATTAAAAGATACAGAAAAATACACTTAACACCGCAGTCCTGGCACTCTGCAGACTGCTAATCCACTTCTTGATTTAGTTCCAAAAACTCACAATGTCCCTTCCACCTTTAGTCTCCCAGCATTCAGCTCTCAAATTATTCTAACTCCTCTCATGTGACAGTCAGACCATGCATGTGGGTCACATGTTGATGTGCTTTTTAATGAAGATAGACATCATAATGGTTTTAAAGGATTACAGGGAGTTAAGAGTGTGAGCTGTGAAAAAGTATCACAAACCAGGAGCTAACAGATCTCTCCAAGGTTTTTCTTTTATTTTGGCTGCACAGCACCAATTATAATACTTCAGGTTATGCAAAATATCTTTAATTTTCAAGTTTAAAAAAGAAAATCTAGAAATTGTATATGTGGGAAATTACTGTAATTAATAAATACATTAGGTATGATGAATGTTCTGTGGTTTCTCTTATTTTGCCCCCAAGTGAATTGCAATTTTTCATGTATTTGCTGCTTGTTACAGTACAGTATGTAGTCCTATTTACTGTATATGTATAGTTGAATATAATACAGTAATAAATTGTTACAAATACATTTCACAAAAGGAAATCATAAATAAACACAAAAGAAATTCAATATAATGCATTTTTAGAGAACAGTACTATTTTATCTTAAGAGCAGGAATGGGAATTAATAATCCTACCTTCATAAGTATAAGATACTTCAAAGTGTATAACATTTTATTATAAAGCAAGGTGCATTGTAAATGCACAATCCACACCACACCACACCATAGGTTAAATTCTTCAAATGTCTATAGCAATATAAAGTTACTTGGGGATTTCTTTAGCTTTGTGAAAGAGTTTTCTGTTATAGAAGATAATATCTTCTATGCTAATGATTCATTTGATCTGATGGATGTACTGACAATTTAAGTTAACTGATGTGGCCCTTGATAGGCATTTAGTGTAAAGCACAGCTGAAGACAGGCTAGAATACAGGCAATGGAAACCTTTCCCTATAGAGTAACACAGCATTTTGCAGAGGCCAACCTGGTGATTCCTCAAACCAGTTCAGATATTTTCTAAATAAGGCAAAAAAGGCACTGTAAGTTAAAGTCACAAGCCCCTGATTCCAATAGAGCAAATGCCGAACTAGCTACAGTATCAATTGCTGGGAAATAGGTAATTCATAGTTTATGTATCATCTTTAACAGACCACACCTTTCTACTTAAAGTTTAAAACACAAATTTCTACTTAAAAAAAAATCTAGCACTAGGACAACAAACAAGAGACATGCTCATAAACATGTCCAATAGCATGTAATACTCTAGATTCTTTGCAGCTGCATTGCAATACAGTATTGTAAAATGCCAGTGAATATGAAATATACAGTACATTGGTTCTCAATCACAATTTCTCTGTATACTGTATGTGTATAGTATAATATGAGTGCCAATATTACCAGTCAGTATTCCACTCAGCTCACAAGAGTCTGATTGAAAAAATATGAATGCAGTATACTCATTTCCTTTCTGTTTACCGTGACAAAATAAATAGGATTCTTGTCTTTAGACTCTGAGATTTTTTTTGTAGTGATTACTGACCATGAAAGAATTCTGTGAGTAAATTGTTCAGAAATGTGCTACATCAAATAAAAACTGGATAGTTTTGTACCCACAGTAGACACCCAAGGTAACTGACATGCAAGGCAAATAAACATTTTTGACTGATGTTATTAATTTACAAATATTAAAAGTAATTATAATACATAACATATATATATTATACTGAACCTCATTTATGGATGGGGGTATTGCTAATAATTTCCATGAAATTATGCTATGAGGTTCAGGATAGAGGGGGTTCTTATGATTTACATGTACAGTACCTTTGCAAATCACAAACAACAGGGAGGTGAACCTCTCCTGTTGATTGAAAATATAATTACTTTGAACTAAAAATACATATTAATGAAATGTTAAGACATATAACAATTAAGCCTACAAGTGTAAGTCAGTTTGATTTTTATTTTTTAATATATAAATCTTACAGTATGGGTTGAAACTAGAATTTTTAAATGGGCTTCCAATTACCACTGGTGTTAGAAAGAAAAGGCTATTAGTTTTAAACCTATTTATTTTATTTTGAGCAGGGATATTGAAGGTGCTCTGCGTGCACTTTACTTTTAGTGTAAAGCATTATTCCATTGCTAAAGACATATATTATTACTTAGGAGTTCTTTAATGACAAATAATGCCAAACATATCACAAAACATTATGAAGAAAAGAAGACATACAGTAAATTTTAAGTATGAAACAAGACAGATTTATTAAGGTTCTCAAAGAGGTATATCGTACTCATAATGTATCATCATGACAGATGATAAATATAATGGATTTGTTCCTGCCCACACTTTGCTTCAAATTAATTCGTTTTTGAAGTGTATTTTCCTTGTAAAATCCTGCTTAAGCATGTTTCATAAATATTTGTCTTCATTTTGAGATGTGTAAATGCATTTCTTATTCTCTTTTAAATGCCATTGCTGTTTGTGAAATGCTTGTGACAGGTTCTGCCCACACATATAGCTTGTAAGAAGACTTGTTTTGCTTGGCACAAGCACTAGCTAACTCCACATTAAAGCAGTAAGAAGTTAAATCGGGCCTGTTTTTTACTGACTGGAAGCCATTTTTATCACCCAGGCAGCTGTTAATTGCAGCCACACACAACCCCAGCTGTTGTCGTCTTTATTTGTTGTATCGACACATATTAATGGCAAAGTTATGGATTGATGTTTTAGACAGAAGTGTTGGCATGGCATCTGAACCAAATGAATGTACCTGGAATTCTGAACACTGCTCACTGGTCTTCAATAGATTTAGAAAACACTATATTGACTAAATCAGATATAAAAAAAAACCCTGTGTACAACATTAAATGAATTTGTAATTAATTTTCAAGCATTGTTTACTAATTAAATTCAGCAATACTTCTGTGTCAGGGCATCAATCAATTGATCCTATATCTACCTACAGTATATGCAATAGGTAGCTTGCAAATCAAAATCTAAAAAGGCAGCCTTATTCTTTCACGAATCCAAGGTTTTTCAAAAGGTTTCAATCTATGAAAAAAGATTGACCAGTCAGTATACAAAAAGATGAATGGAATACAATCGAATAGAATGTCAATACTGTAGTATTATTAGTATTATAAGAGGAAGAAATCAAGCTCCTAGGTAAAACCAATTTCCATCAAAGCGTTTAGCAAAGCATGAAAATGCTTTCTGCATTTAAATCCATATTGTTTTAGGACTTTTCAGGAATCTGCTTGGCCTGCATCTACAGTATGTGGTTGCAAAGAGACCTTAATGATTCTGAGGTCTACTTAGGAACACTAAAAAATGCATTTCTATAGGTAGATGCATGTACAGTAGTGTTTGCTTGCACAACAACAAAGATTAATTCTGAGATGGTACAAAATACCATAGGATGTCTTTATTAATAAGGACTTTTTAGGAAAGGCATCTGCTATACCCTACTATTATGTAAAATAGGCAACTGCCTAGGACCCCAGGCCTGTCAGGGGGCTCCCTTAATGGGAAATACATCATTAATCTGTACCTTCATACTGTATATGAGCAAAAAATTCCCTCCAGTGGCTCTTTGCTGTTACTGCTGTTCTAATCTAGGCTGTTAAATACTGTTAGTTGTATAATGTATAATCGTTAGTTGTGAATATAAGTGTAGTAGTTTATGTTGTAGTAGTTGGTGGTGGGTAGCTGCGTCAGCATACATAGGCTGCAAAGGAACAAGTAATAGGTTTATTCCATGCTGAAAAGAGAAGAAAACACAACGATTTGGCCGTGGAGCCTTCTTCAGGTGTTTATGTTACTGTCAATGTAGTCTCATCTTAACTGTAAGGTGACAATATGGTTTCAGCTGCGAATACACTTAATGCTGCTACATTGAATGTTATAATGCTGAACGTTTAATTTGGGAAAGTAGTAAATGTTGTGATGATCAATTTTATTAATCGTCATTATATCTAACAAGTAATGAAACATTACAAGTGACTTTTTACTTGCATTGCAAATTATGTACAGTACATGTTGTTTAAAGATTTAAAATTGAAATCTTGTACAGTAGTTGCAACTGGTAATTGACATTGTCCTCCTAAAGGATAATATACAATTTCTATATCTTGTTTGTTAGTTATTTATCATGTGTTCTTCAAAGCTAGTTAATTAATACAAGTTTTCTTGTATTAAAGTAAAATAAGGTTGTGTCAGGAGCTAATAATAGTAGTGTACTGTATGTGCAAATCGTGTTCTGGAGTGGCCCCTTTCCAAGATCTTGTCTAGGGCCCCCAAAAGACTAGGGCTTGCCTTCGCTATATCAAAGATTTAAACACCATAATTTTGTTAAGTAAAATCTTCTTAACTTGTTTGACAGTGCATACCAGTAATTACGTTGTGTTTGATAAGCTGCATGTAAAACAACTCACAGACATTGGGCACTTTAATAGGATGATTCGTTCTGATGAAAGGAATGCAGTTTGATTGGGTGGAAATCTGAAATTGCTTTTGTTTTATTTATCCCCTTGCATTTCATAAACTTGCTTACCTGCAGCTCCCTCTTAATCCAGTTAAGTGAAGCAATTTCTCACTTTTCTTCTTGATCTGCTGAGTAGTGGGGCACAGAAGCTGATGTATTGTACAGTACAGTATGTTATCTAAATGGGTACTACACTTCAGTGGTGAATAAAGAGAGTACCCTCTTTTATGTAAAACATTTTTCCAAAATGACCATTCATGGTCCACAATACCAATGTTTCTTCAGGTACTGAGTTCCAGCTTTTACAGGTTTCAAGAAACCAGAGGACTGCAGCTTTCAAAGACTTAGCAAAACCTTAGCCTTGGTCTCAAGATTTGAGTGGAAAGCAACAATTCAAATGCATTTTGTGGTCTTGGGGTGACTACTGTATGGTGTGTTGTTATTCTTGTAACTAAAATGTTAATGTGATACATTTTTAGAGCTTTTTACATACAGTAGGCTTTTTATCAACAATTAAATCTATGTGACACAAGCTACAAAACGTTATGTCTTTGTAAAAACTGGTAAACTGGTAAAACTGGTAAAAACTAAAATAATTATATATTATCAGCCTGGAAAAAATAACACATTCCTTATTTTTAGAAAAATCTGAGTGAATTTTACCAAAGCCCCTTCCCCATATTTAAAAATATTTAAAATATTTTGTGTATAACGATTCCAAAAGCAGAAAAATTAATTCTAATATATTGTGCATCACTAAAATAAACATTTGAAAGTACCCATGAGATTAGCTTAATATGAACATTTTACTTGTTTCACAAAATGAAGATTGCTCTGCTCTGTGCTTTCTAATTTTGTCTGTCTTCTCCAAGGAATCTTCTCACTCTCGTGACACTCAGGCTGTACTCAGCAGGCTCTTCCTTCTATAGTTAGCAGTCGTTTTACAACTCAATAGCAATGACATCATGCCACCTCACTAAAGTCACCATCCAGCTCTGGAGGACCACAGCTCTGACATTAAAACTGAGAAACACATCTCCTCAAAATGATACTGTGTGATGTTTCCAGTCACCTCATCAGCTGTGTACATCAATGGGTGTAATACTATTCAGGCATACAAGCATGCTGTATGATAATTTCTATGATAGAATTGTCTGTTTCAGTATACAGTAATCATTTTAATGATTTCCTGAAATCGGTAAAGAGATATAAGATATATAACACTGTATGTCAGGTCACTTTGCATTTTACACTTTGCTGGTCCAGTGATGTTGCACTTTCACAAACCTTGAAGCATTTTTTTAAATGTGCTGTAGTATGTTGTTAACATAGTAGTTAACAGTTTACAGCTGAATTTGTCATTTAGTTGTCTTTGATATGAAGTCAAAATTAACATTCAAAGCTTAAGAGGATTTTGTTTTTAATTTAATGATAGCACTAACAAAAAAAAACATCCAGCCAATAATATAGGCAGTAGTAGTGCATTATGATAACATTTATAGTGTTTTATATGCTTAGGTTCTGTATACTTACTGTATATAAAAATTGGACAAAACAATTCTTTCATGAATACTTGAAGCACTAGTGAAAAACTATTAGACTAGCAGTTTTTGCAAACAAACTGAAATAAAAAGCCTAGAAATTCACACACAAACATACTGTACCTTGAAAACTAGTAAGCAAGAAACAAGTACAATAACGTACTTACTGTATGTGCATTATAAACAATGTAATAACATATATTGATATGTTGTATGTCAGATAAATATTTATATATTAAATTTGCTATGTATATTGTATATTGCATTGTATATTGCATTACGTATACAGTATGTTACAGACATATACACTACACTATATGGGAGCAGATAATATGTATATAGCCTTACCTGCCCCCTGTCTTCAGTGCTGTCAGCTCACTTCAGCTCAGCTCCACTACGACCTAGACTTCTGACAGGGTCTGATATTGGTGTGCCGCCTCACTGTTCTACTAGTTAATAAATCCAGTAAGAATATGTGTGGTTCTCCAGCAATCTCCCTCATGCTTTGACCCAATGAGTGGCGAAGAGAGGTCTGTCTGTTCGTATTTAGGAGAGGTGAGGGGGCTGAGGGGGCTGAGGGGGCTGAGGGGAGGGAGGGTTATTACAAGAGAATGATTCCTGGGTTTTTTAACTTCCAAGAACTCAGAGTGCCCTTTGATGGTCTATCACACTCATGGCTGTTTTTAAAGGTGAACCCCAGGGTTACATTTTTCTTAACCTCAAATACTTTTTTTATATTGATTAACTGTCTGATGAGCTGGTTTAGCACCAGCTAAATGAATGGTCAATGGCGATCCAAAACCAATTAAAAGTATTACATTTCGGCAGGTTCTTGTAAATGCCAGCAGCAGGCAGGTTTCTGTCTAGGGTTCTGTTTTATCAGCTGTTTGGAGTGGCAGAGTTGAGTCAGAGATCCAAATATTGTACATATGGCAGTAGTGCAGTCTGAGACGAGCTAGAAGATGAACATACTATAGCAAGGGGAACACATTCTGTCTTTGAAATGGAATGACGTAACAAAATGAAAATAGAAATTAATACCAAAATATATACAGTACTTTCCTTTGTGACTGCAAAATCTCCACTGTACTTTTCTTTAAAAAAAAAAAGCAGTTCAGTCTCCAGGACAAAAAAGCATTTAAAATGTATTAAGTTATTCAAGTGAACAGTAGAGTGCTAATGTATATCAAATGTATTCAGATATGTTTTTTATTTAAAGTAAGGTTTTAGAATTTTTTTTGCTCTGAATCATAGAGCATTCTTACATAGATTCTGAATTTATTTACACTGTGTTCATAATTTACTTAAATGTATCTGAGGTATCTCATTTTAGCAACAGAGACAAACTTAGTACATGTGAGTTTGACACTAAAGCCAAAGGAAAAAGGCCAGGATTATGGAGGACAGAGATCAAAGTACATTACCTTTACCTGGATTTATCCTCTCTTCCTGCTCAGCAGAAGATGTTTAGGCACAGCAGAATAACCGTAATCAATTCACTTCTCAAACTACAGACAGTAACCGTAGAAACTGCTGTGTTCTGCAAGACCCTTTTTCAACTTCCAGTTAAACACACCTATCCAAGCTATCAAGAATTAATTGTAAGGTCTTTGTTGCAGTCAGAAATGATAATAATAATAATAATAATAATAATAATTATAATTATAATAATACCTTATATAGTGATTTTCTAGACACTCCACTTAAAGCAAATAACATGTAATGGGGATTCCTCTCCACCACCAATGTGCAGCCCCACCTGAATGATGCAACGGCAGCCATAGTGCGCCAGTTCACTCACTGCACATCATCTATCGATGGGGAGGGGAATGGAGTGATGAAGCCAGTTCATAGATGGGGATTATTAGGAGGCCATAATTGGTAAAAGCTAATGGGAAATTTGGCCAGGGCACCTGGGTAACACCCCTAGTGTTTTCGAGAAACTCCCTGAGATTTGACCACAGAGAGTCGTGACCTTGATTTTATGTCTCATATGAAGCACAGCTCCTTTTTACAGTATAGTGTCCCCGTTACTATACTGGGGCATTAGGACCCACACAGGCTGCGGGGTGAACGCTCCCTACTGGCCCCACCAACATCTTCCAGCATCAAACTTTTCCCAGGAAAACCTTTCAATATCCAAGTCACTCTACAAAAGGGGCTTCCATGGAAATTTCACATAAACCCAAAATTCCACATGGGTTTTGCAACAAAACTCCAAAGCATGCCATGCAAACATGGCAAAGGGTTTTGTGGTTAAACAATACAAAAAATACTTTATATATATAATTTTGGTCACAATGTAAAGAATTACAAAATCTAACACAGAGCATCACTCAGTCAACACCACTCCTATGGTCAAGCGTTGTGATGGCAGAATTAGAATAATGTTGTAATTTTGCTTCTCATCAGCTGAGACTAGGATGTTTGTCAAGACTGATGGGAACATAGAGTAAAGCACTATTAAATTTACTTCTAACCCAAAACTGAGAAAAAATGCACCTTTCAGCAACAGAATGGCCTAAAGCACATGGCAAACGTTACACTAGTGGCTAGTGTAGTGGCTTATGCATGAGAAAGTAAATGTCCTAGAAAGGCTCAGTCCAGGTACTGACCTGAATTCTATTGAGAATTTGAGGAATGAAAAGAATTACTGTCCCTAAGTGATCCCCAAGCAACCCAGCTTGAGCACATCTGAACAGAAAAGTGGGCAAACATTGCATCAGTTCTATGTGAAGAGTTGGTAGAGACTTAACCAAAAAGACTAACGGCAGTAATTGAGCCAAAGGTGCTTCCAGCAAATACTGAGTTCAAGGGTTTGAATACTCATGCAAAAAGCATATTTATTTCTTTATCTTTAATTTCTGCTGACATTTTTTGTAACCTACTGTATCGTATCCTTAGAAGTTTTCGGATTGAGCATTTGGAATTTGAATAAAATATTAAAATAAAAAACATGTGATACATCAGTTTGTGTTTTCACAAAATAGTACACCATAGGAAGAATTTGAATGTTTTTGTAAGGAAAAGGAGTTGACATTCACTGACTACTCAAAATTGGAAAACACAAACTTATTAATAGAGATACTAGAACTACAGATAATATTGCACTTTTTTGTCTTTCAGACCCCCACTTTGATAAATCATAAATGATTTTTTTAAAATAATATATTTATTCATTTCTTCTACAGGCATATACTGTACCATTGATTTTATAGGTTTTATGCGTCACAGCACCAGATAGCAAATTAGCATTTGAAGGAGGAATGTTGTGGCCCTCACTGACAAGACTAATATTGTGTATATCCCTAGATATAATCTATGCAGAGATAACAGAAAAAAAGGAGAGTCTCAGTTTTCACTTTTACTTATAAATATTATATATTTTGTGGATGACTTAGAGATGGTGGCATATCATGTTGATGTTTCTTACCAGATTGATAAAACACATTAAGGGTGTACTGTATGTTGGCCTTAAGGAAATCCCCAGCAAAGTTCTTGGATTTGCCTTGGATTGTCCCTTTTACCTCACAAAAATATCTGAAACAATAATCCTAAAATATTTATTATTAATTCTCAACAAAAATGACAAAAAACACAAATATACTGTAAATCCATGTCACAAGAAACATCCTCCTAGTTCTCATTTAGATTATTTGCTTTTACCGGTTATTTGCTTTGGTTTGTTTGTTGTGTTCCAACATCTAAAATCTCCATCCATCCATTCTCATTCTTTTCCTGGTGAGGGTCGCGGTTGCAGCAAGCCAAGTAGATCAGCCCAGACTTCCCTGTCCCCAGCAACAGATTCCAGCTCCTCCTGTGGGATCCCCAGGCACTCCCAAACCAGCCGAGAGATATAATCCCTCCAGTGTGTCCAGGGTCTGCCACGGGCAGAAGCGGCTGGGAGGAAAATCGGCGCCTCCAAGACTGAGGTCATGGTTCTCTCCTGGAAAAGAGCGGATTGCTCTCTCCAGGTGAGGGAGGAACAGCTGGCCTTTGTGGAGGAGTTTAGGTATCTCAGGATCTTGTTCAGATGGAAGAGGGGAGCGTGAGATCGACAAGCGGATTGGGGCAGCGTCAGCTGCTTTGCAGGCACTGTACTGATCTGTGTTGGTGAAGCAGGAGCTGAGATTGAAGACAAAGCTCTCGGTTTACCGGTTGATCTACAGTATGTCCCTGTGCTCACCTATGGTCATGAGCTGTGGGTAATGACCGAAATAACGAGATAGCGGATACAAGCGGCAGAAATTAGGTTTCTCTGCAGGGCTGCTGGGTTGACTCTGTGACAGGGTGAGGAGCTCGGCAATCCAGGAGAGTCTTAGATTACAGCCACTGCTCCTCCAGATCGAGAGGAGCCAGTTGAGGTGACTTGGGCATCTCATTAGGATACCCCTTGGTTGGTGTCCGAGCTGTTCCAGTCACGTTCCACTAGGCAGAGACATCTAATATCTTTCTCTGCAAAATATGATAGATAGCGTGGAGACACTCCTCTGCAGGTAATTTAAATTCACTTGAGTATTCACTTGGTAGATTTATGGTGTAGAATTGAATTGATTAATTAATTAAAATGTAATTGGTAGAATTAAAGTGAATTAGAGTTTTCAGAAAGAATACAATAATCTTCACGTTGTCTTGAAATGAAAATGATCTGACAGACCTTAGCTTTGTGACTCATTTTATATTGGGAATGCTGTTAAAATGGGCCTGAACAACAAAACATTTTGGGATTCTGACACAAATCAGACCATTCTAAATTTAATAGATTTTTTAAAGTGTTAAACTGTACACATCTTCACCTTTTTGTCTACCATTCCAAGAGGTAGGCAACTTAATGTAGAACTCAATAATGTACTAACAGGGCTAGGCTAATCCACTAAAAGGGAACCTTCTGGGTGGAGAAGAACATTATACCCAATGGCATCAAAACCCATCACCACTCATGATGACCTGCCTAAAAAGATACTGCACAGCAATTTACAATTGCTCCCTTGCTCTCTAAACCTCTCACAGCTTTACAGTAAAAAGAAATATGCAACTGTTTGACCTGTACCTCAACTAACTGAGCTTCAAATGACTGCATGACAGAGACTGTACATGCTGTAAACCACGATACTACCCAAGACTTTCTCTGTAACATGATAAGCTTTGGATCACTCCCAATTACAATTCTGTCTGCACCACTGAATATGAATGAATATTCAGTGTACAGTAGCTGCTACAACCATGGGTAAGCAGACTTCAAGCTTTTTTCCATCTAAGTCTTGATCTGAGCTTTGACATTCCTTGCTCCCTCAAGGAAAGTCAAGGCGGAACACAGAATCCTTTCCCTTTCCTGTACCAATAGGACATCCTTGGTGCTGATCCAGCAGACCAAGTTTAGACAAGGCTACTTCTGAATCCTGTATTCCACTCTCTGCAGGACTTTTAAATCTCATCAGGATATGTGCTAGGCCAGTCGTCTTGTTTGGATGAGGATATTTCTTAACACATTTTAACACTCAATAATTAAGCTATTATTCAAAATTAGTGTGCTTGATGAAGATTAATTCCTGACACTAATTATTTACTTGTCTTTTGACTATATGAATAGTCATGAGTTTCTGTATATGAGTTTGACTCCTAACCGAAATAATGTCAATGCATGTTTAACTCCATGTATCCCCTTGATGGCAGCTGAGCGTGGGGGAAATCTGCCATATTAACCCTTGGTTTTTACCACACTTAGGCAATACTCAGACCAAAGTTGTTGTTTGTAGCTGTGTTTTAACCTTAAGTCAGTTCGTGATTGCACAGTTTACTTAATCTTGTAATACCATAGCGTGAATAGCAGCGGAATCACCTGGTCACTTGCATTTAGGTCTGTCCCCTCTATAAACCATATTCTTTCTTACTGGCAGGCTGAGACTGAAGCACCCAAGGCTTCTGCTGAGTAAGATCTTTCCCTGCTCTCTGTACTCATATCTGTTTGTGTCTAGGAGCCCCCTACTGTTACTAACTCTCAGCCATTTGTTTCCCTTTGAAACTGACTTTCCCATGAAACTCCACTGATTGCCTCACTTAACCTTGAATGAACCTTTAGTTCAAACAGCCCTCTCCCATAGAACAGGCTGCCTGTAGCATCACTCAGTGCCTTCCAGGACTGTTGCTGGAACCCACCCCTTCTGGAGTTAGATCTTATCTCGGCATCTCACGGCTAAACCTGGTGTCTCACGGACACACAGTGAAGAACTTATATTCTTGCCTTTCAATGAAATGTCTGTCAGTGAGGTAATCGCTCATCTGGCATCTAATTGCAAGACCTGGCTACTCAATGTCCCCTTGGCAATAAGAGTCTAGTTCCCCATGAGCCGACCATGAGAGTCTCCTCATGATCTCTGTTACTTGATTCCAAACCAGATAACAAGGGTCTGACTCAACTATGACTAGGACTGTTAAAGGACTCATTAAAGCCTAAGAAGTCTGGCTTGAAACAGGTGAGGCTGGTTCTCTCATATGTGCTGTTAATGCATTTCTGTTAAAGAATCTCAGACAAACTCAATGAGTTTCATTTTCTCTTTCTGAATTGTTTTCCAAATAGATTCAAACCATCATCATGGAAGAGAAGAGTGAAGGAACTGATTATTTAAGAGGCAGTACACTCTGTATTTACATTATGTTACTAAACTCATGTAAATGTATTACACCATTTAAAATGGAGGTTTGAAGCATATTTTGTAAAATTAAAAAAAAACATATTTACAATTTCAGGAAAGCAGACTATGAGACAGAGTTTAAGAATGATACTGTCCAGTTTAATCAAAACCTACCTTTTCTAAATCTATGATGACTCTCCCATAACATCCAGTTTCCATATAGGCATAACTTTAGTTTAGTTCTGTTTTTCACAATTATTCTTTCTATATTTTCTTGCATGTAACAGAATTAAGACATATAACACTATAATAATTTGGTTCAGGTTTGTCAGCCTTTTTATGGATTCACTCTGCACTTAACTACTTTCCTGTCAATGTACAATATATTATCTTTGTCTTGAGTGATGTTTGGAGACTTTTTCTAATGGGCTATGAATAACACGCCTTGATTCCTTCAGTACTATCAGGCCCAGGGGATTTGTATATTATGTGTGTCTAATATCTAACACTTCCAATGCTTCTATGCTAATGTTATTTAATAAAGAACTTCACCTTTTCTCATCCTGAGGCATGTTGTTGATTTGTTCCTTGGAGTATTTTATTTAATTTTATATTTCAGATATTTCCCTTTCTAAAGGATTCCCATTCCCATCTTAGATGTACTGTATTACCTTTATTTATTTATTTTAGCCTTCATTGCAATATTCAATCTCTCCCATGGCCCTTATTACATTACTGTATATATTTTATCAACTGTACTTGTACTGTAGTTCATTATGGTCTTCTTCTCTAACTTAATACCATCAATTTAATATCATTTTATAAAGTCCTTTCTTCTTAAAGAATGTAATGACCATTTGGGTCACTGCTTTCTAGCCTTCAATTTTCATTTTTTTGAATGAATCCCTTTTGTCTGTACTTTAAGTAGAATATCTTAAACTCTTACATATTTATCCTATCCCTTTGTACTTCTCTTAAGAGGTTAGTGCACCAGTTTAGGTTCAAATTCATATTATTGGTATATCAATCACTGACCTAGATTCAGGTACAGTATAGTTAGTAAACTAGTGACATTCTCAGCATCAGGATGGACAGTTGTTAAATGAAGAACCTGCAAAAGGAGAAATAGCTACTCTGAATGAGTTACAGGAATCGTACTCAGAGTGAATGAAGATGTTGCGATAGGCCTTGCATCAAATACAGTAATTTACTCTTCTGGACTAAGTAAAAGGTTTTTAAGACCACCTAGAGGCAAAGGGTTATACTTTAGACATCAGGTACTTTGGAGAAGGTGAAGGAGAGACGTAAACAGTTCACATTATTAACTAATTGGCTTACAGACTGGCTTACAGACCTGCGAGACTCAGCATTTTAAAAATACTTAAGAAAATAGTTAGACCCAGGATCCTGGGTAGAGTCCAACCAATGAGAACAGACCACCTTGCTGGCAGGCTCTGTCATTTTGTCAGGCACTCATTACCTAGTGTGTTAGTCATCACACTTTATGTTGAAACCACAAAGGAAAATCCGATTTACATTAAAGACAAGGAGAACATCTGAAAGGTGACATCTAATGTAGATGAGTGCAAGATATTAAATGAACATGCTTTGTGCATATACTAATACAGTATGTGCAGATAATATACTGTATACCTAAACTATAAATATAAAATGAGAAGTCCCAATCTTGAAGAAGCTTTCAATGACAAATGTTTATGTGGACTCATTTTCTGGACAGTAATAAAGGTACATGCACAGGATTTATGTCAAGTAGGGTTAAAGTTCTACAATGTACTCGAGGACCTCATTTAGAATGTGAAAAATTTTGTTCACCAAAAGAATAAAGCTCTGAAATCAGTCCAACACTACAACCTGATACATTATTAGATGTAAGAAATGTCCTACTTTGACAGGCTAACATTATCTAACTTTTTTAGCCTAGAACATAGTTTACAAGAGGACCTGATTTAGGTACTTAAAACCATCATCTTAAAGGAGTTAAGTTTGCCCTATTTATCTCTTGTGAATCAATGGTGAAACAAAACAGAATGTCACATTACGTAATTCTGGACCCTATGCAGATGGTATAATCCAGACGTAAGTGGAGTAGGACAACAGGGAGGAGACAACGAGGATCATGGTAGGTTGACAAACGCATGATGGCAGTCAACTGGTGTTCGGGGGGCTTGACCATGGCAAATAAGTCCAAGGGAGTCCAGTGGGAAATCATGGGCGAAGTCCAAGGTCCGAAACCGAGTGATCCATCCAAGACGAAAACAAGACAAAGTTAAAAACTGGATTGGGATCTGGTACAGGGACAGGGAAGTTAAAACAGGATGACGAGGCCAGGCGCTCTGAGCCCCAGACTCAGCAGGGTTAGGACGCCGATAGGGGGCCTATGTCCTCAAGCCACAGACATAGGGTGACTTATGAGTAGACGGGCCTCCGGGCATCCATTTTCCACTGCAGAGCCCAGAGTAGCGAGAGTGCCCATCTTAAATAAGGAATCAGCAAAATATGAAAGATCCGGTGCGCCCTTAAGGGAGGGATTACGATCGTGACAAGCCCATTCGTTGCTAAAACATGCTCCGGTTCTCCCACTGACCTGAATTGGATAAAGTGGTTGAAGATGGATGGATGGAGATGTCTTGAAGAAATCACAATGTCCAAGAATTGTGTCAGACAAGAATGATTAGCTTGTCCTTTGATGATAATGAAGATATTGTTAATAATACTGAACTACGGAACATGATACCTTTAAAAACAGTCAGAAAGAATTCAGCAATACAATATTGCTGTTGTCAAGAAGCTCTTTGTAGAAGATACATGTTGCTGAATTTGGTCAGTTATATCCAATTTGTAAGTGGAAAGAATTTAAAGTGCAGTATACATATCATTTCACTTGTATGTTTGGACAAAATCAATCTTAGCTCAACAGCTTTTTACAACTGAAAGACCTTAATTCACTGCACTACAACACATCCTAACCCAGCTTTATGTAGCAACAGGGTAACAGGCACTGCAACAAATTCCCCACTGACCAATTACCATTTTAATAGTTTTGTTTAGGCCATAGCTTTCCTGTTACTAAAATAAGATCCCCTAACTTCTGCCACCCACAATGGTGAATAGAAAAACGGAAAAAATCCCCTCCCTCTATACTTCTGTAGCCTGTATTATGCAACTTAAAACTACAAGCAACTGTCTTATCTTCTCATTTAAACAACCTGACCTTTTGTTTTTCAGCTTATCTATTGACGAGACTGTTATTAGCTGGAACATTTACAGGCCTCTTGGTTAGAATTCAATATCCAAAGCTTGGAAGCATGATGTATTTTGTTTAAGAATAATATTTATTCAATAAATACTATAAACTATAGAGCTATTAATCCATGTAATAGCAAAGTACGTTACGGCTTCTAGCTTAAATGATTGCAGCCTGATTGTATGTCAGAAATATAATTCACAGATGTAAAATAGATTAACTGAAACAACAGATATGGCTATAATTAGGTTCTACATATGAATCACTTTTGGTATATAAACATTATTGAAAAGCATAATTCTTGGGGACATTAACTTAATTAGAAATGTTTTTTTCTTGCTTTTACTGAGTTGACAAATGTCAGTAATTTGCAAGTAGCTCTCACAATTGTTTATTTCTTCACATTCAAACTTTCTAATGGGTCTATAATTTCAAACTAAGTTACCCATGGCCAGCTCCAGTTCCTATTGATCTTACAAAAAACTAAACAATGATACACACCTTGCCTTGAAGGAATAAATTAAGTGACTGCTTATATAATTGGTGTTTCATCATCGACATGTTTTGTACAGCAGGTTAAATGGCTACATTTGCGCTTCACATTTTTATGCATATCCTCACTGTTTTTTGTGTGTCAAATTTGACTTAATTGAAAGAGTACTTCCAGCCCCTGACGCAGCACTCCATTTTGGAGTTTTGAGTAACTGAGGGCTAAATGCATTGATAGATTGTTATGATCAATACACTGCCATCTGGAGCATTATTCATCACCCCAGGTCGGGACTCATCCCTTTGCTGGTGACATTCTAATTTATAACACTTTTAGGATATTGGATTCTCAGGCTATGTGCTATCTTTATGCACCATAAATATCATGCCCTGGTTAGGTAGAAATTTAATGACAAATTCGGAAAGGTAAGCATTAGCACTTCAAGAATGTTCTTATGAAATTGACACCTCTTCCATAAGCATCTGACAGACAAATGATTTATTCAGGCAGACATATACCAGTGTATACGATTTATTCATGCTGAATTACTCATAAGAGCTATCTCTGTTGTTTCAGATTAAGAGAGTCAAAAACTTAACTGTGTCATAGAAACATAAAAAATACCTTGTTTGTAAAATTGTGATACTTATATGTATTTGATTTAAACATGCCATATTTTTTCTGTGTTGTGTGTGCTTCTGAATAAATTACCTTGAGGTACATTCTCATAAATTATACTCGCTACACTAAAATGTTTTTTTTTTTTTATGGTGAGAAACCTAAGCATAAATTTAAGCAATTAAAGACACTAATTTTATTCACAATGTGCAGTAGATATACTGGCTGAAAAATACAAGTTTAATTTTTAATATCAAATGATTTCTTCATAAAAGAAATCTGACATTCAATTATTTTAAAGTATACCACAAAGAAACATTGTAATTACAATATTGATAACATATTAATAAATAGAATATTAAATGGTGATTAGATTCATATAGTTAAGCAGCTCATCAGAATATTTTTGTTCTTAATTTGAGAAAAGAATATTTATCTCTTTCGATAATTTACATTTAAGTCAGTATATCAGGGAAGCCACACATGATTAGCCAGTTTTCTCATACGGGAGGTACTGTACACAGTCAGCTGAACACTATTAAGATTCCCAGTCTTAAACCAATCAGGATACCCGTGGATCACCATATACTGTAGCAGTGATCCCTGCGATCCAGTGAAAGTAAAAAGAAAGATTTTAAAAAAGACTAGGATATTTAACTACTGTAAACTACTGTAGCTCATTTGGTTTTCAGCTGTTACATGTTTCGGCCAGCTGTTTATATAAGGAAGCAGTGGTATCAGCCTCAAAAACCTGCTGTGTTCCAGACTTCTTATATATATTTGCTCCTTCTATGTCACGATCATAATCCCTCCTCTTAAGGGCACCCTGGTCGCTCTCACATTTTGCTGATTCTGTGCACCTGCCCTCAATCCTGCCCCGCCTTATTTAAAACCGGCACTTTCGCTACTCTGGGCTCTGCATTGGAAGACGGACGCCCAGAGGCCCGTCTACCATCCAGCCGCCCTACGTCCGCGGCTTGAGGGCATAGGCCTCCTATCGGTGCCCTGACCCTGCTGAGTCATCCTGTTTTTATTTCCCCTGGTCCCGTTCTGGTTTTTAACTTTGTCTTGTTTTCGTCGAGGATGGATCACTCGGATTAGGACCTTGGATTTTGCACCTGATTTCCCCCTGGACTCCCTTGGACTTGTTGGCCACGGACATGACCCCCGAACACCAGTTCACTGTCGTCACACCCCCCTGTTTGTCAGCCTGCCCTGTTCCTCGTCGTCTCCTCCCTGTCGTCCTACTCCACTCACTTCTGGATTATACCGTCTACGTAGGGTCCAGAAATCCGCAATGTTACAGGGCTCACGTTAGGGTACACTTTGGATGGGATGCCAGTCCCCACAGAGACACAGACATGCACACACTCACAACAGATCCAATTTATCCCAGAAGCCAATTAATCTACCTACCTAACCCTACCTACAGTACTTGTATGTCTTTAGAATGTGGGAGGAACTAGGAGATCCCTGAGAAAACCCACACAAACATGGGGGGAAAATAAAAATTCCCCACAAATAGCACCCCAGATCCTGAATCAAACTCAGGACAACAGTGCTGAGAAGCAGCAATGCTAACGACTCTGCCATCATGCTGCCTGACAACACCATCGAGCAAGAAATATGATAATAGAAATATATTACTGTTATCAAATTTGGATGACGCATGCTGCATTAGAAGTCACTGAAATATTGTTTTTTAATTGAACAGAATTGTACTAATAGAACTAATATTTTTTAAATAGAAAACTAGTCCTTTGATGGTGCAAATCCTATTGCTACAGTAGTTTGAAATGCTGAATGCTGCTTTCTCTAGGCCGCTTGCCAGGCTTGTCTTAGACAAGATTGTTATTGCAGTTGTCCACTTTTTCCACAGTGGATGTAGCAGTAAGGGAGGGGGTGGTATTTTATATTTTTAAATATACCACACCCTCTCTCTCTTAACTCTCCAGCTCTTTTGATGCTCACCCTTGATTTGCCTTTGACGCACCATTCATCTAGACTTTCGACACAGGAGCAGCACAGGAAAGATCAGGGAAAACCTCTTTAAATACACATATACAGTAAATATGCTTTGGCAGTCTTAACCATTCCAGGTTTCTTGAGCTGTACAGATGTGAGTACTGTCCATACTGGATGTTAATATGAGGAACTAGGCATTTTGGGCTTTTGTTGTTTAATCTGAAGCAAATTTCTATGGAAAGTTGAGGAGTTCATATACAGTAGTATTAATACCAGTGTTTCTGAGTGGTTCAAGCAGTAAAGGTGCTCATTCAGAGCACAGGTGCACTCTCATCTAGACCATCATATGATGTATCTGTTCAATTCCTGGTCATAACATTGACTATCTGTAACCTGGATTCCCTAAGTGAAAGTACATAGCTGACCACTGTTAGAGGGCAATGGCTAGTCAGGGTTCTCTAGATTTCAGGTGCAATGAATGAATCCTGGGATCTCCCAGGTGTCTTTGATGCTTCCACAGGATCACATGAATAATGGCTCTTACAGGTGGATGCATATCTATAGTTCCACCATCTCTCTGATTAGCATGAGATTGTAACCAACTGGTTATTCCCAATCTGGTGGATACAAATAATTGCAATATCCAAATAAATAACTATATGATGTTACACTACTTGTTTTTCTCATTGTTAAAGTTTCTATAGGAACCAGCAGTTCCTAAACCTGAGAAAGTTTGAACTGCTTTGAACTGCTTTGCAATCTAAATTACACATTCTGTCACAAAATCCATATCTTTTCTGAGGACTTTCTTATTCTGCACTAATGAAGATACTCACAGGTTTAACAATGTATTTTCCCACCCTATCTCAATGAATTTCTAAGAAATGTAAAAACATACCCTGTCAGCAGCTGAATTGTTAAAGCATAAATAACTACTTTCTACTACAGCTCTGGAAAAGAAAAACAAAATACAAATACAGAACCTAGGGTGATATGTCTAACGTATTGTACACCATGATACAATTTTTCATGTTTTGCTAAAAGGAATCATGTGTTTTTATAAATTTTAAATTTCAATACATTAAGACTTGTAAATAGCGTTACAAAGTATTTTGTGAATGATAGCATATAAGGTGGAGCACGGTGGAACCCATTGATGCCCATTGATGTTACAGTGCCTGTGCTTTGCTTTGAATACCGTAGTGTAGTTCAGCTGTGTGATTCACCGGCCAAAGACGATCAATAGGTGGCATTTGTGGTGCGTTAAATGTTCATGAAAACATGAGCTTCCTACAATAAAAATGTAGTACTTTTTAAAATCCACTTAATACAGAATATTAATCTGATATCAATATAAAATAAATGTATAAAAAAATAAATATACATTTTAAATTAATATAAAATATTAATATCATGTAACTATAAGGGGAATTTTAGTAGCTGAAAAAATAATTGTATTAATGGCATTAACGATATTAATTTAACAATATAAATATCATATATTTATTTATCATATATTATCATACATTTATTTGGTTGTTTTAGGATATTCCATTTCAATATCTGCATCTAATACTTTAACTCAGTCACTTTGGAATTGGTTTGATATACTTATTTGAACTACATTTTCAGTCATGATTGTTGCAATGGAAAATGAAAAGCTTGTCAAAACAAGCCATTCAAACCAAGTGGTGATTTGGTTCAGTTGAGCAATTGGTGCCTGTGAGCTAGAAGGTCACGGGTTTGCTTCCTGGCCAACATGCCAATAAAGACTCTTTCTATAATATTTAAATCACATTAAATATGCATTTTCACAATATTTATACAGTATGTACATATGAAAACAATATGAACATTAGATTAATGAACATAAATGAGAAAACATGTGAATACTGACAATGGTTTGAGTAAAGATCAGTTTTACCAGCCAGATCAGACGAACAATCTCCAGTTGTTTAATGTTACAAAGTGGGAAATACTGTATGGTGTTTCTTTTCTTTTCTTAACCTTTCAGCATGGAATGAACCTTTACCTGTTCTTTTGTGACCTACTGTATGCATACCAACACGGCTCCCTACTTGAACATCTTCAATCAATTTCTCCTACCATCCACTACGCCTTTTCTACTAAAACTCTCTATATCACTTCATCATTCCTTCTCTTCCTCCCTGGATTCCTTGCTCCCCTCTCACTAAACCACCATTCCATCACTTCACAGCTATCTGCTTCATAACTAGAATTTCTAACCACCTCCTGTTTCTCTACAGATGTCGTCATAATAATATCTTCCTACAGGATTTCATCTGAAATTCAACCTTTTCCTTCAGCTTGGACCTAGCACCTACAGTATCTTCCAAGAAACGAATGCAATGTACTTTCTCCTTTTCTGCCCTAACCTAGCCTGTAGTTCAGTGATTTCAAGATCATCTTGTGTCTTGTGTGTACCGCTTAAGTAGTGTTAGTTGTTCTTTTCGGGAAAAAAAAAATTGATTCTACCATATCCATATATTTTACATTTTCTTTTACGTTAATACAATATATAGTTACCTAAAGAAGCCTGAAATCCGGCCAACTGAGGTATGATTTGTGGACATTCTGATGGCTTAGCATCACTCCAGATCCGCTGTGAGGAATTTATAGATACGTTCCTCACGTGTTGAGATTTATGAGGGTTTTCAGAAGCACATTTCTTAAAGAGATAATTACAGGCGCCAAGTCCTACTGCAGGCAGTGGACACTCATGAGGACAGTTCTTATTATTTCATGGTGTCACTGTTATGCCTCCAGGCTTTAGAGGTGTGGCAAGACCTGGGCAGCCTTGCCTAGGGGATGCCCTCAGGGCACATCATCAGGAAGGAGGGCCTGACTATGGACTTCTCCACTGTAGGCGCAGTTTGGAATGGAGTTAAGGAAACCTTGGCTTTCCCATGATGATCAGCACTCACTTTGGAATTGTGGGCTGCATGACTGGTGAAGATGCAAATCTTTGTCTATATGGATAACCTTTGGATAACCTATATATGGTGAACCTTATCAATCATTATAGGGGAGTACAACCCACTCCATATTTGCTCTAACCTGGGAATATTTTGTCCCTCTGATTCTTTTGTTGTTTAAAGAAAGCATTACTCAAAGAATTACTTGCTAGGTTTTTAAGACTTTTTCCAATTATGGGTATCCTCTCTCTTAGTTTGTGACAGATACATTTAAGCTTTTTCAGCAAATCTTGACTTTCTACAGTAAAATGAAAACATCCAGTTACTTTTATTTTGTTATAAATTACATATCTTTAATTCTGTTTAAAACCCTGTCATCTCAGAATATAAAAAATAATATAAAAAACTATGCATACCCACTCGTATACATTTTTATAATGAGTCTGACTGTAACCTGTCACTAACTTGCCCAGGTCATTGTACTCCATCTAACTCTTTTAGTCTTTTGCCAGTTTATACATATCACGGGGGACCCCGAATAATGGATAGATGGCATAGTCTGGATACAGACCATCTGTGTCCAGGCAAGAGAATTTAACTGAATTTTTCCCAAAAATGAGCCAATTATGACAAAACATAAGCCAATATGACATTCAATATATATAGATAGATACACATATACAGTATACCCACTCCGACCCACACTATGCATATATAGTACTGTATATGGATGTATACAGGTATATAGGTACATATACAGTACAGTACATACTGTGTATAATGACGCAAAAACTAAATACAACATTTTCTGGAATGAGAATACTACAGTTATGGCTATATACTTTCACAAAAAGTTGTAAATGTGTTTTAAGCCCTCTGACCAGCAATACAGCTTGTGCAGTGAGGCATTGCAACTTGCCAATCACACAAAAGCTCGTTAGGTGCATTTTTACCCAAAGAGGTCCAGGTGGAACAATGCCTGATCAGGTCAACTTTAAAAAAGCCTTAATTCAAAGCTTAGGTCACTGCAAGAAAAAGGCCACACTTAGTTTTCTGTGCATTCCATAATGCCTCGAATGTCATAAGAAGCAAGGGAGAGAGCCATTGGCATGCTGCAGGCAGGCATGTCATGTGCCAGCATTTCCAGACACTATGGAGTAAGCCGCTCCACTGTGTCCCAACTGCAGAGAAGGTTTCAGCAGACCGGCAGGACAGATGACCGTCCAAGATCCGGTCACCCTTGAGTGACCACACCAGAGCAGGACCGACACATCAGACTGGTCCATCTGAAAGATTGTTTCAGATCTGGCACCTGTACTGCTGCTGAAACTGCTGGCAGACACAATGCCCGCATCAGTGACAGGACAGTGAGGCTCCATGCTGCTGGCCTCAGAGCAAGGCGACCTGTCAGAGGCCCTCTGCTCACACCTCCTAGACATCACACCTGACTGGTTTGGGCCAGACAGAGGCTGCGATGGACTCGTCAGCAGTGGCATCAGGTCCTCTTCACGGATGAGTCACTCTTCAGCCTGTTCCATGCAGATGGGAGGGCCAGAGTGTGGAGGAGGAGGTGTTGCTTTTTTTTCCATCAGTATATACAGTATGTAGAACAATATAATATCTTGGCAGATACTGTAGTACCATTAATTCACAGCTCCAGGCTTAGGTTTTAACTCTAGCATTTGGAGTCTGTGTAGAGTTTGCATGGTCCCCTGTGGTTTCCTCCAATCTCCAAAACACACGCTGGCTTGTTGTGTCAGCAATTTCTAAACTGTCCTTTTCTCATTGGCAAAGCAATGGACAGCTATCCCACTGAGGATGGGAAAGCAGTCTTTTGCTCTCGATCCTGCTTTGTGCCTTTTGCTGTTGGGACAGGCTTTGGTTTGACATCAGTAGCACTGGAATAATCAGCTTGCTGACAGTGTTAGAACAGGTGGAACAGAAAGACAAAACATTGACAGATTGTGCTGCTTATGTTATTTGTTTTTGATATTGTCCCTCATGTTGTGTTATGAGTGATGGTAAAAAAAGGGAGAAGGTAAAAGAAATGGAATCTGACAAGAAGAAAGTGAGAAATTAGTCATAAATGAGATAGAGAAGGTGAAAAGTTCAAAACCAATATCCTGTAACTCTACAAGACTGCTCAGATTCTAAGACTGGTGTCCCTGGTTTATTAGTATCCATTAAGAGGACACAGTTCTTTACAAAGAATAAAATACAAAGTAGCTTTTAAAAATAAAGAAAATACAATTTGACTATTGGCAAAGGAGCCACAATTGAAACAGAAAATTACTGCATGGAATTATTACATTGCAAGATGTTCTAAAGCTCAGTTTTTGGAAATATTCTTGCAAAACTATTGAGTAAATGGTGCCCTAAAGGGAGCTGGTCACTCCAGAGCAGTTTGTGTAACTGGGCACAATCATCCTCCCTCTTGATGTGGTACTAATACCCCCAAGCTGGGTCACAAGGTGTGATACCCCACATAAACCTGCTGGATTAAACAATAAAACCTCTTGCCTATCAATTTCATCTTCCTGAAATGTCAAAGCACATTAGGATCATGCCTGGTATCCAGAATGCTTCCAATGCACTAAGTAGACAATTTTTGGCACCTCTGTTACATCCCTTATGTGGGACACAGCAGATTCACAGGAGGAAAATGGAAAAGTGAACTTGACAAACGTAACTTCTTATGTCTTGTGCTCAATATAATGTATAATTGCTTGGGTGTGCTCTGAAGTAATTTACAATACCATGTTCAGGTTTGGTCACTGTTTGGCAAAAAGTAAATTACTGTTTGCTTTGCTTTGCAAAATTTAATTTGAAGAAGAGCAAACAAATTCCTGATCTCAAAGAAATCGTAAAGGACAGGAAGTTCTTAGGCTATAACAGAGTGAACTGTAAAGAGATTTTTAAATAGTATCAAATACATTAATTTTATTAACCAAAGAATACAAACAAGAAAAAACTGAGAGAAGAAGCATTTATGGTATGTCAAAAATTAAGGGGACGTAATTTCACATAAAATATGTACTGGGTCATTCAGGAAGTGTCTGAATGAATTTTATCCCAGAATTCACTAGGAATAACAACACACAAGAATTAAGTGTACTGAAAGTTTTATAGAATGTTTAAGTTCAAATTTGATTTAACTTGCTGGCCAACCTCCTGGCCATAGGACCCCCATGAAGAGTAAGGAGTGACCAAGGGGTGACAGTCAAGGTGGAGATAGGAAAGAGGTTTGGTGCAAAATCACATGTGTATGAGGGATAGAAGGGGATAAAATATAATACAGTGTTTTTGGTTAAGAAATTATGTCAGAAGTGATTGTGAATTACTGACAGCTGAGACTGATTGAACTTAGCTGTTGTCTTTATAAACTCCATTTAAGTTAAACGTTGTGCACTTTTTTTTAATGAAGAGGTGGCTCCAACTGTATCTGTCAGGTGATGCTGAATATGTTTACTTTTATCTTGTAAACTAACCGTTTTCAGCCAAAACCATCATTCACACACACACAAATCCCCCAAGGGACATCTGAAAATGTTTATATTATAATATTATAATATAATAATAGTACAGTGCTTTTTTGTTCAAAACATTTTTGTATGAAGCCAAAAATAAACAGATTCAAAATCATGTTTCACAATGGGGGAAGCATATAGTTTTGGAGCTCAGCACTGCTGCTTCACAGCTCTTGAATCCTGTGTCTAATTGAACATGGTACTGTACCTTCTGTGTAGAGTTTGAACAGGGTATGTTCTATTTCTGCTGTGTGCTCCAGTATCCTCTCACTATCTAAAGGTACTGTACCTGTATACTGTCTAGGTTAATTGATGTATCTAAATTGTTCCAGTGTGTATGCCCTGAATGTATCTGGAATGGAAGCTGGGCTTGTTTGGAAATTAGCTTGTTGTGGTGAGTATTCCATTGCTAATGAGAAATGAATGGCAATATGTTGATAGGTACAGGTAGGTGATATAACTTGATAATAGACTTTTCTTATATTAAGATAGTCTTCTCTCTTTCTTTCTTTCATTGCAGTGTTAGTTTTGTGTTTCTAGTCCACTTAGTGTTCTTGTTTATTGTGATTTTTTTCCATTTATATTTATGCATCTGCTACGAGCATTTTTTATGGAAGAAAAACAATTGCAACAAAGTAATTTGTTTAAGTCACTTTCTGTGTATTTTTATGAGAAAAATGTGACTACAACTGTGTACAGATGTTTTTGATATACTTTCTGTTATTATGTGAGAAAACAGACCTAATTCCTGGAATACATGTATCTCGGCTTAAATCCTTTTTATGTGCTCTATACCTGCATATATATACAGTTTATACCGTGTTGTACCTACAACTGCAGCACATTTCAAGTGGTGAGTGTGGTTCTGCAGCTTTAAGATGCCTGACACAGTGATTTATTTATAAAAGCCATTCCACAGACTCATGACTATGACCTTTGTGGCCCTAGTTTTATGTTCTGTCTCTACTTGGAGCAGGTGGGTGATTAATGTCCAATCATGAGTAAAAATGGACACCTATTAGACACCCCAGCAAGTGGTGTCTCAGTTCAGCTATCTTGGTGAAATGATTACTAAGAGAGAAATGCAGGCAGCCTCTCCAAGCAATTACTTCATCTCAGGGCAATACTGTGTTAATTCTGTTACTGATGAGTGCTACACTTTGGGTATTCAAGGCTATTTCTAAAGTGTCCTGGAAGCACAGGGAGAAGATCCAAGTTAAATATTAAAAATGTTTGCTCTGCAATTTATATAGTACAGGTACATCAGGAAGAGCTATCTACAGTAGCTGCAAACAGTGGTTTTCCTATGCAAAACAATTATAATACAATAACTTTGGGACTTCTTTGTTAACGTAAAGTAGTTACCTTATCTATGGAATGTATCTGCAAAAGATAAAAACAACTGATTTATATGGTTTAACACCATTTACAATATTATGTCATCCAAGCAGCATCCAAATTATACAAAAACACAAAGTACACAAAGATATTTGCAATTTTATTGTCGTAGCACAAGAGGCAAATGCCTCATCCTGCTTCAATAAGCATATAATAGGTTTGTTATTTCTAGAATGTATTAATATTAGATACAAGCATCTTTGGATGTTTTCATTTGTTCTTTCATAAAATGTTGAAAGCAGAGGACTATCACACTTATTGGTACATATAATGTATAGACTGGGTTTGAGTGGCAAGCTCAGCATTGCTGTGGCTTTGAGGGAAGAAGTAAAAGGTTATTCCATGTTGAAAAGAAGAAAAAAGGCACAATGATTTGGCCTGTAAAGCTTTCTTCAGGATTAAAGAAGTATTCTTTTTTTTCTAGTTCTCATTATGGAATTAACCTTTGCTTGTTCCCACATAAATAGAATGTGCACCTCAACTAAAGCAAAGTGACACATGAAATGAAAGAAAGAGAATTCTAAAGAGTAATAAATGCAATGTTTTTGATTAGAATGGAATTCATTCTATTAATAGTAACGAGGCTGAGAGTCTACACCGCAACAAAGGATGCATGAGGGATTCAAGACTGGAGCCTGGGAAAGGCTGCTGACCAGCTGAGAGTCAGCGACACCTTCCTAGGATAGCCAAGTGCTGGTAAGCTGATAGCACGTCCATGGTACCTTAACATGAGGTCTCCTCTTCAAACCTCTGTCTCCTGTTCCATTCATAAGTTAATGGAGTTATAGCGGCTGTAAAGATGACAGCTGCCCCTCTGCAAATATGTGGGGTGAACGTTTTCCACTAGGGTTGGCTTTACACTTTATATTAAAAACAGAATTCCCAGAAGCCAATGTACACATTAGTTTATATTGTTCATTATGATATAACATGATTATTTCAGACATTCAAATGCAAGTGAGGCTCGTTAAATAACATTACATAACTTCAGTCTGATCTGCCTTACCATCTATTGTATTGTGTGTCCTCTTTGTACTTGTACTTCTTGGTACTGCTGTCCAGGTCCAGTACTGCAGATATTATCCCTTCGTTGTTACCTGGCTTTTTTATGGTAGTAGATAGTAATGACCCTTGCATCCTTGAGTTAATTTTCCACTAAGACTTCTAGGGAACAATGTTTAGTAGGAATGATAATCATTTATTTGAAAATACTTCACATAAATTGACGCATAACAACATGAAAATCAGAAGGGCATCAGAAATCATAACACATGCACTACACCGTATCCAAAGACTTAATGTCTTTCCACAGTTTGTTACCACAGAGTAATACAGTACTGTACATGCTATGTTTTTGGGATAGATAAACATAATAAATTAACACATACCACTTTCGATTCCATCTGTTCAATATTAATGTAATCTTTATAGTACAGAACATCATTTTTTAATCTTTATAATTAATATTTTTAGACTGAGAACAAGTTGTCTTTTGTGTAAATCCCACAAAACATGTTACATGTTCTGTAATACCAGTATCCACAATGTTTTTTCTATAGTTTATACTGTCTGCTGATATTTTTTATTTGAGCTTTTCCAATTTAGGCAGTCATTAATGTTTTTATGTGATTCTATTTCTTCCTAGAGTGTAGCTTGGGACACAGTCTTTATTAAAAATAGGGCTGCCCTGTCAGCAAAAAAGAGATGAAAAATAAAAGAGAACTTCAAGCCAGTTTTGGAATGATCGGAATATGCTGACAACTTGAAAACTGGTTCTCAAATTGCTTTTAAGGACTGTGAGGGGCCAATTTCTAATCCCACCTTTAGTAATATAATGTATTCTGAGTCATAATAGTATTCATCAGGTAGATGTATTAATGTGATATACTGTGGAATTAATCAAAGAAAATCACAGGTAACAACTTATACCATAGTGGCTTCTGAAATAATTCATTTAAGTTCTGGAAAGAAGGACAGCTGCAGTTATTCTTGAAGTTTAGTGTCTTTAGCAGAGAGCTGCAATGAAAGTGGCCATTCATGAATGCTACTTTCTTGCCCTTGCATCAGAGTCTCTTGATAGCAGTGTGCCCTGGTCATTTGACTCTCTGCTTTGACATAATGCTCAGGGCAACTATTTTCCTGAACAAATTATTTTGCATTAGGCAAACTTGCAATGATTGTTAGATGAGTAAGGTAAACAAACATTCCTACTCCTTTTACATTTTAAAAGGTATACCGAACCTGAGGTCACACCATGCAAGCACCTTGAATGATTTATAACTCAGTCAGGGCAGTAATGCTGAAATAGCTTGCTTATAACACAGACTGAGACAGTACATAAATCAGACATAGTAATTTTAGAGTATGGGTCACTGAGTAACTGTTGGCTATGGGGAAGTTACTCAAAAGTTGGATAGTCTTTCACAGGAAGACTGTTCTGGGGAAGAGGTCTCTGGTTAACAAATTGATGTAACTCTAGTTGATAGTGGTCACTACTTGATCTGATGGCAGATTTTAGCATTGCAAGCTTCTTTCATCAAAAGGATGCGGTAAATTGTAGAGAAACTACAGTATAGTGGTACATAAGGTCTAGACGTAATATGCTATAAGCAATTCAGTCAGTTGGGCTTTCAAAGAAGCACTGTCAAACCTGCCAACCATGTTTTGAGATATCCAAAAGGAAAATAAGATACTGTTCAAAATTCCAGCCAGAGAAACTAAGATCTAATATATTAACCTCTTGTTAATTTCTTTAACATTTTTGTTTAACCCTTGCTTACACTGTCTGAACGATATCTTCTGAGTCAAGCCTGCACCTTTAAGCTCTCATGCTGGGCAGATGTCAAAGTGTTCACTAGCTGCCATAAATCAGGGGGCAGCAATGTTAGCCAACTGCTAGGATAATAAACCATGTGGTTGCCAGGTTTTTTGGTAATTGTAATATCATGGCATTTATTGCATGGCTATACTTATCACTGTTCATGTTAGCTTCAAACTGTCTGTCCCCTTGTTAGGGAATACATGATAGTGATTAGGACAGTTAATTATATTCCAGCTAATTTACAGCTAGGTTGCTGTAAGCTTTGTTTGGTAGAAATGCAGCATTTCATATACCGTATCTGAGAGATACTCGTAGACTCAATAGCAGGATAAACTCAATTAACTTTGTTAATGGCCTTTGTGATAGAACATTACAATGTGCTGTTAACTTTAAGTAAAAGAATGTACAGTATAATGGTAAATGTCTAAAGCCTCTACAAATTCCATTGGTTAGTTTTTCTTTGGACAAGTTACAAATAAATTTACACAAGCCATTTAGAGTTTTTAAATTGTAGAACTGTTAATTCTTTAACTTAAAGTAATATTAAGAAATACAAGGTTGAAGATTTCATGGGTGAAGATTTAATTAATGCCTGCATTGTGTTTGATAAGCTGATATTTAACAACTAAGGTTCAGTTGAATTCGATTAAGTCAACCTCTAGAGTCCCTTCAGATTTATGATGCAGTGAGTTAGTGAATTGGAAGTGGTCACTGAGCTTTGTAAAATTTACAGCAATATGTTTTCTGGTCACAATGGCATTGAACCCTTTTTTAGAAAACTTGCTGTTCATCTTACAGTATATGCGCTCCACTGACCACCTTATTAAATCTCACTTGAAAAACAGATGAAATCCCGGTATACTGGAAATCTGTCCTTATCCTGCCTCATTTCAAATGAGGTGATAAGTCAGACCCAAACTTCTATAGAACAATATCCATTTTGACCTGCCTTTCTAGGATGGGAAAAAAATGTTAACAAGTAGTTAAGCTACTGTATTCTTTAGACAGCAACTATATTTTATCTGAAATCCAGTCTGTTTTTTTGGGTGTGAACGTGTTTCAGCAGCCTTGAAATTTTTCAAGGAATTTATAATGACTCTCAATAAAAGTCATACTTCGCTAGCTGTCTTTAGAGATTTATTTAAGGGTTTTGATACACTCAATCCTTGTGAAAAACGTCTGTATTATGGGTCTTTATTTAAAATCTCTTGCATGGTTTCATTACTTATAGAACTATGAACTGTTAAACTCTGACAGATTTGTTTCACAGTCTCTTTTAGTTACTAAGGGAGTGTCAGAAGATTTTGTCCTTTGCCCTGCTGTCTTCTCTATCCATATTAATAATACCGCTTAGGCAATAGGCAACTCATATTCTCTGCACCGATGACTCCATCTTACATTCAACTGGATTCACTTTATTGTCTGTAATGTTTGATGTGGATTTTAATTTTAGTTACAAACTAAAACAGAATTGCTAAACTCTGATAAAGCTAAATTCATGCTATTTACAAAAAATAATTAAACTGCCTCTAATAATGATCATAATGTTTTAGTGGGGGATTCGCATGCTGGCACAGTAGTTTTCATTACTGCCTCCTAGCTGCAGTTCTGGGCCTGGGGTGCTATCTGCGTGGAGATTGTGTCTGCAAATGGGTTTCCTCCAGGTGCTCTAGTTTTCTCCCACAATCCATAAACATGAAAGTGGTAGGTTAATTGGCTTCTCAGAAAATTGGCCCTGAAGTGAATGAATATGTATCTGTGTTTGTGACTGTATGCTCTGTGATGGACTGGCGTCCCATCTAGGGTGTACCCTGCCTTGCTCCCAATTTTTGCCAGGATATGCTCCAGCTCCCCCGTAGCCCTGAATTGAAAGAAGTGGTTAGAAAAGGGATAGATGGATTTTTAAAAGGAAAACAAAGTTGGAGCAAGTACTGTTTGATTAATGTTTAGGAGAAAATAAAACTTTAACTTTTCAAAAGTAATATTGACAAACTTTAAGCAATAAAGTCAAGTTTAGACTTCCTTTCAAAACATTTTCCTCGCAAAACTTGTTCCTTTAGAAAAACACTAGTTGAAATGTCAGTACTCCACAATTTGAAATACAGTATAATGATCAAGTAATAGGTTTATTCCATGCTGAAAAAAAAGAAGAGAGAAAACACAACATTTCGGCCGTGGCTTCTTTCTTCTTTTTTTCAGCATGGAATAAACCTATTACTTGTTCCTTTTCGGCCTACGCATGCTGACGCAGCTCCCCACCTGAACTACTACGGTATAATGATGTTGTTTACAAGATTGTCTCTAAAGCTGTACATGGAAGCCATTACATCACATACCTGTGGTTCCCAGCCTGGTCCTAGGAAAATGTGTAGTCTTCAGGTTTTTGTTTCAGTTGCGTTCTTCTCCAATTGATTTTATTTTCTATCTAGTGCATAATTTAAAATCTGCCTATATCTCATAAAATACAGAGGGCAGATTGCGTAACGTTCTGCATACTGAAGATGTTATACACCTGAAATATTTTTAAACAAAGGACTGAGTACAGAAAATATGGTAAACAAAAATTCTAAAGAAGGAAGCCGATCAATTAAAGATGTCAATTAGCACTTGTGATAAACAGGACAAAGGTTGCAAACTGCTTACACCATCCTGTCTTAAGATTTATCGCAGGCGCCCTCTACTGTACATATCACTTGTGGTACATGTATTCATGAGTGATTGGTATTGTCTCTATACTAGACAAATTTAATTTACAGATCTTTAATTCTGGAATCACCTTTCTAACTCAATAATGCATTACAATTCTCTGTTCCATTCAAAAAACTAAAATACATTACGTTTATCACACTGAATTATTGAATTTGATGTTAATTTATTTTTTTCCTGACAATAACTGGGACAATCTAGAGAGCTGAAACAATACACCATCATGTATTGAGGATGTTTTCAGTTGTATTATGAAATTTCTACCAGAAATGTGAACTTCTTATCTAAGCTAAGTCTTGTGATGTTATTTACATTTTATTGATTGTTCTCTTCTTTCTTTGATTTTTCTTCATGTGTGAGCTTCTGGGCTAGTTTGTCATGGTCGATGGGGATTTGTTCTCAGCTTGTTTTATGTGGCAAAATGAAGTTTTATTATAATAAATAAATGGAGAAAGGTGGCATAGTGATATAATAGTTAGCAGTGCTGGGGCTTTAGATTCTATTACCCAGGTACTACTGTATATTTGTGGATTTTTTATATTCTCCCTGTGTCCAAATGAGTTTCCTTTGGGTGCTTCGGTTTCCTACCAAAGTCTAAAGACATGCTAGTACCGTAGGTTACAGTATTTGGCTTCTGGGAAAATTGGCTCTGGTGTAAGTATGTGCGTGTTTGTGTTTGGTTGTGCCCTGCAGTGGATGGTGACCCGTCCAGGGTGTATCCTGCCTTGCATCAATTGCCTGCAAGGATAGACTCTGGCTCCCCAGTGACCCTGTACTGGATAAGGTTTTGTAAGACGAATGGATAAATGCTGTGAGACGATGGTGTCAAAAGATGTTTCCTCCACTGTGATTATCACTGCCTTGTCCTTAGAAGACTATAAACCCACCAAAGACACTACAGATTTGCTCTCTTCAGCTGATTCAAAGGGAAGAGGGCCAGTGTAAAAGGGTGAGATGCATTTACAGTAGATGTGAAAAGCAATCAACTTTCTTTGGAAAGAAATGTCCCAAAATGTCAGCTTACAATGTATGACTTGTCAGTTCCCCTGCCCTATCTGGCCACAAGAGCCTGTCCATTACTGTAAGTCATTCTGTTATTGTTGAAGACTGTCAGGAACTGGGTTAGGCAGACCTCATTGTTGAGCTACACACTTTGCAGTTTTTCTGCTTCTTATTTATAATTTATTAACCTTAGCCTGAGGGGGCATACATATTTGATAATACAATTCCATTATATATAATGGAGTATTATGAACTCACAGGCAACTGTAAAAACTAACAATAATATAAAGATATATGAAGTGGAGTGGCTCTGAAAGGTATAAACTTGGCCAGCTAGCTCAATTTGCAGGTCTGACTGCTTGTTTGAATGAATAAGCCCTACAGAAATGCAGATAAAGAAAAATTGGATAAGTTTTGGATTACTCTACCAGTTCTGTTTTAAGTCCTGCAGTGAATGTACTGTATACTGTAATGTGACAAATATTGTTTATAGATAGCAACTGCACTGCCAGTATTGAAATTATTTTTCAACAAAAAAGTTAACAGGTTCACAGAATTCTGACTTACTGTATGTTTCCAGATTCATGCTGTAGCATATAGTATTTTAAAAAAGTAACTTTCATTATTCATGAACTGCATTTGTGTATGTATACTGCCAAAACAATCCTTTCACAAAAAAATGTAGGTCTCTTGACAAACAACAACTATACAGGACTTTACAAAAGAATTTACTGCTTTACAAAGATGTATTGAATAACAAATAATGTGATTTTCATAGACAATATTTTAAAACAAAACATGAATGCTGAAACTTTTATTTTGAAAAAGTATGAATATTGCACATGGAGGTATTGTTTTCATCTCTTTTTTTATTTGGAAACTTGTGAAGCTCTGTCAGACAAGTTAGAGATCATTGACAGCAATTTTCAGATTTTACCACAGATTTGCTATTGGATTCAGATCAGGAGTTTGACTGGGCCACTTACGGACATTCTTTTAAGCCACTCTAATACAGCTTTGACATTGTCTAACTGATAAGTATGTTTTTTTTTTTCATTTTTGCAGACTGAAGCAAAACCTCTGAGTTTGAAGCAACCTGATTTACAGGTTGTTATGGCACAACAGATTCAGGTAAGATGACAACCATTGTTTGGCCTAATTTCCTAGTGTTGAAAATGTGGCGAATGAGCTGACGAAATTGGTTACCCGACCAGGTGACCTGGAATTGGTTTGGTGGCAGGTGGCAGGAATTGGAGGCTTTTCAATGGTTGATTTTGATCTGCTGTCTGAGGGTCAGACGGCCTTATGTACAGTAGATACTGTAGATAGATAATACTTTATTAATCCAGTAGGGAAATTGATGATATCCCGTAGGGAAATTGATGAATCGATGTAGGTGTATTTATTCTGAAATCATGTGAACTAATATTATTGCGCATAGACAGAGGTCATTTAATTATCAGTGTGACTTGTCTAAGTAATTATATTTGACTAAATAAGGTTTGCCATAGTAAAGGGCATAAATATAAGTTCAACGTATTTTTGTTTTTGCCTTTTCTTTGCAGTTTTTGAGAACATTTAACATTTCAACTATTAAAGTGTTTAGTATTAAATTTTAATTTTGAATGGTATAATTCACTTTGAAATAATACTAGATATAGAATTTACAGTTGGTACAGTACGTAATAGTATAAATTGTATATACTGTACAGTACATGATACAGTATGTGTCAACAGGAGTAACATGACATGTGGAGTAGAACCATAGCACAGCTAAATGGGCTGAATGGTCTTCTTGTCATTTAAGAACTTTGTTATGTTCTAAGCAAAGTTTAATCAAAATCAGGTAAGCTGTATTGATGACAAAATTTGTTTAATATCTCTCTCAGTTTATTTAGAGACTTAAAGTAGGACAGTAATTCCCTAATACCCAGTTATGGAATATGAAAAAAATGACTATGATTTGTAATGTTATTTTTTATTTTAATATTTACTAATTTGTCTTCAGTATTCTGAGTATTTTACAATCTGTACTGTATAGTAGAGATGGACAACTCTGCTTGTGGAAAGTCCCATTAAGACTTTTGAACCATTTAAGAAAAAGAAGAATTCTTAAATAATAATTTATTTAATAATTGATTGCACTTCTATGGCGCTTCTCTGGACACTCCACTCAAAGCGCTTTACAGGTAATGGGGACTCCCTTCCACCACCACCAATGTACAGCCCCACCTGGATGATGCAACAGCAGCCATAGTGCACCAGAAAGCTCACCACACATCAGCTATCAGTGGGGAGGAGAGCAGGGTAGTGAAGCCAATTCATAGATGGGGATTTTTAAGAGGCAATGATTGGTAAAAGCCAATGGGAAATTTGGTCAGGACACTGGGGTTACACCCCTACTCTTTTTAAGAAACACCCTGGGATTTTTAATGACCAGAAAAAGTCAGGACCTCGGTTTTACTGTACGTCTCATCGGCATTTTCACTACTGAAGTAGGTGATCATTTCAAAGACGTAATTTAGAGGCCATTTGAAATGAAAATACTGTGTGAGCTCCCCTCATTTCTCAAAGACTACAACAGGTCTTCGTACAACTGAATCAGTTAAGTTGATGAATTGATCATACACCCACACATTTCCTCAGTCTGTACATTTTACTATATATTGATAAGTACCTCATTTATTGCATCTCTTAAATAGAATACTGTATGCGCCTGTCTAGTTGAAACTAGGCAACCTGTAGCTTTTTCACAGATCAGACTTTTAATTGGGAAATGGCACTATGGAGTAAAAGACAAAATGACCTATTTTTTATTTATGATTTCAATGTGAAATTAAGCATTGATACATTAAAAGGAGGAGTTCTTATACTCCTCTTGTAAGTCAACATTTGGCCTTTGTGCAAATGTGAAAGCGTAAGTATTAAAATGATACATACAATACACTGTACTTTATCACCAATGAAGAAACACCACTGCTCTGTCCTATCAAGAGTCAATTAATTTAATCTTATTAAAATATGTTTATTATTAGTTTCCCAGACATAAACAGCTGAAACAAAGACTTAATCTTTCAACAGACTTGCTATTTTAATTTCAGGTTATCACGAGAACAGCCATTCTATAAATACACTTAATTGATCACAATTGAACATACAGCTCTGTTTCAGTATTTATTCATTAGTCCACATAACAATTATGTATACAATGTAAGATTTTTTTAGATCCAGGGTGTATTACAATGACATTTGAGAATGGGTTTTGATTGATTTCTGCAGTACTTGAATACCAGGACAAGTTGTTTATGAAAGTCATTGGTCACCATATTGAGGCTTCAGCTGGGCTTGGAACAGGATCATGGTACTATACTTTGATTCTTGCTAAGCTGTCCTTCACAGGGAATCCTGGTTATGTTGTGAATAAGCCATGATAAAAGGCTTATTTGCTGTAGGGTTTAACAGACCATATAAATCCCTTGGTTATACAGCTGTCATATTTCATGTGCACAATAATCGTCCAAGCTCTGTTTGGTTGGAGCAGCAGGAGTCAAGATTAACACATACCTCCTCTACCACAGTGCAGTGAATCAGGGTCAATATGTCAGAATACAATAATTCACTTTTAGAAAATATTTAACAGTCTTATCATTTGGATTATTTTCCAATACATTTGCCATTGGGTAACCTAGGGCTTTAATTTCTGTTCTTTCATGGCGTTAAAAAGAGTTGACTGTGTGGAATAAGAGGACAGGGGAAATGCTTTAAGAGTAGAAAGTGAGCCACCTGTATATATACAGTACAGTATGTGAGGTTCACAAGAAAAAGAACGGCTATACAGTATCTGACTTATTCAATATTTTAATCTCAGCAGGTTAGAAAAAATATTAAACTTAATATGAATGAAGGATTTGACCATTCATTGTTTAAACATGGATTTATATATTTATGTATTAAGATTGGTGGGTTATATTTTTTATTATAAATGTACTGCTATATTTTTAGCAGTAAATCAATTCCTAAATTTGAATGGATGTCATAAACTGATTTGAGGTCAATCTAAATCTAACATGTTTTACGTGTCTTATTGTTTTCAGTCCTCTTTCCACTAAGCACTAAACCTGGATCAGACAGGTAAATTGGCGATATGCAAGGTGTTGCGAAGAGGGCAGTAAAATGAGATACACCTGTGTACTGGTACTAAACCATTTGTGAGGAATATCAATAATTTAAAAGGTGATATTGTGAAGGGGGTAGATGTGAAGAGGAAACTGTTCTTATCGTTATGCTATATTAAACAAAGTTCACGTATACTGAAGTTATTGATGAGTATTACCATTAGGACAACAATCTCCCATAATAATAATGAATTCTTGCATGTTTGTAGCATTTTTCATCAGTAAGTCAACAGTGTCATTTAACACCTGAATGTAGCCTTACTAAGATACAGACTTCTTCTATTGTTCTATATCATCTATTTTTCTTGTGTTAGGGATGTTGCAAAAGTAATCTACATCCCTTTTTAATGGGAGAAACAACATGTATAATAATGCCATTTTTGTTTTGAAAAAGACACTATGGGTATTAATGTAGTTAATTAATATTTAACAAATGCATAACCCCTAAGATTTTACATTCAGCTTTAACGGTTGCATTATATGTGCATTTCAGAGGGAAAAAAAATGGAAGTAAAGACATACAGTAATAGCAACTTATTAAATGGACACCTGTAGTTTAGTTTTTTGTAATTTAATTGGTAATATATTTCCCTTTTAATTGTTATTTTTTGTTATTTCCACATCCCATTTTGTGGTTTCCTAAGCCAGATAACTGCTGCTTTAAAAAAGTGGCTCTTGAGAAGATTTTCCAAAATGCTTTGCCTGAGAAAACATGTTAAAAGTCTAGTTACGTGGCAGATAGCTGGGAAGACTACTGTTAGGGTATTAAACCTTATATTTCCCTCTTTTCACTTCTTGTCTATCAGCAGTGAGAAGAGGTTTATTTTTGCTAAATATTTCACTTAGACAAGAAAAAAACCAGAGCAGATTACACTAAAATCACAGGAACTTGAATAAAACAGGAAATCCAGAAAGTGTCACGTTTTAGCACTTTGCACTATCTTCTCTCCAGATGAAGGACACAGAAGCTGATATTGGGCCCTGCCTCCCTGGCACCCTCCATCAGTTGTCATGTGCTCTGTTTGTGTGATGGTGGGGAGGGGTGTCTCTATTTACAGCCCCCGACAGTTGGTTTTAATTTGTTCCAGGAGATTTGGAATGGCAGAAAAGCACACTTAATGTGAAAACACCAAATTATGACCTCAATCAAGTGATCAAGATTAGTCTTAACATTTCTAAACATTTCTTTTTAACATCTCTAATGCTCTTTCTGTGGCTCCTTTCTCTATATTCTCTTTTCTTCTCTTCCTCCGTTTCTAACCACTAACACTTAAACTTGAGAGCCTCTGCCCCATAGCTCAGAGTGCACCCATAAAGTGTCCACCTGTTGTTTGTAAATGCCTTGGTGCTTTTAAGCAGAGTACTGCAAACATGGCACTCCCCATCTGGCTTGACCTCTATAATATATGTTTGTTGGTGACATGTTACCAGTTAATGCTACTCAATCCTGTGCTAACACAGGAATAACTAGATTGCAAAAGATGAAAGATCCCAGAGACATGACTTGGCCGCTTGTCAAGAAGAGATTAACACTGTACAGCGGTGTTGGAGGAGGTACTCTCATATTCTTAAAGCTCTGCTGCAGTCGCACCCCCCCTCATCTCAGGGACTTATGAGGTGTGGGGTTTCAGTCTCTTATTCATTTGACCTCACTACGCTATGTGTTCCTTAAGGTCTTATCAACATAAGAAAAGAAAAAAAAATGAGAGAAGGCCATTTGACGCATCAACCCTTTCAGCTAGTAGCTACTGTACTAGCACTAACAATGTTTGTGCCCTTAATGCTCTATTAACTTGGGTATTACTTGGTGTTTTTTTATTAATCAGGCAAGGTAAAATACATACTGTAAAATATTTTAGTAATGATACTGTTCTTAGTATGACAATAACTACTAACATTAGTGTTAAAACCTTCTCTGTTTTTGCACTACATAGACAAACTACCAAAAAAAGCAATTTCCATTTGTTCATGGAAATTTGTTGTCTAATATATCAGAATCCATTAATTGCCAAAACACTAACACAGAAACTCCCTACTTAAAAGCCACAAATTGGTGTATAGGTTTAGGAAAAGTCATATTCAAAAATGAAAAAGAAAGAAATTACCATTGTTAGATGCTGTACAGTATGTAAAGGTGTGTATCCTGAACATTCAATGCATTCTGTCTTGGCCTTTATGAAGTAGTTGTTTTATCTGACAGCTAATTTAGCAAATAGGGAGAGCAGGAATTGTTATGTAGCATGATACAAATAATAAAGTATTCCTAGTCAGATGTACTATGTCTCTTTTTCTCTAGAGGTTTAAGTGTCCTCATTCAAACACACCTTCATTTCATGTAAGTGGAGCAAATGTTGTTAATAAACCAGTCACTAATCATATTTAAGAGCTGAATGTACACAATTGCTTTTTAAACCAGTACAACAAGAACTTGGCTAGTTACAATACAAGCTGCATGTACAAAAAGAATAATTATGTTTCATAAAATCAAATTTTTTGTTCAAATTATTAAATTATAGGAATGATACAGAGAAAAAACATTGAGAACTGGAGAAAAATGAGTCTAAAGTGACAGACACATAAGAGGAAGGGGGTGGTGAAGTTAAGTGAATGAGAGATAGACCCGCTCAAGGGACAGAAGAGGAATGGAGGTAAAAACCAGACTTTAAGAGCCTTAATTAAAGATAACAGGAGAGCATCCAGGACATGATAGCTGTGAGACATATACAGTAGAAGGAAATATTTGTTTTGGGGAGATGTTGTCTGTATAAAGAGCATCATCAGCATAAAAAATGTATGAAACACCATGGGAGAAAATGGGAGAGTAGTTTTTGAAAAAGACCAGTAGGGGTCCCAGGAAAGAACCCTTGTGGGACACCAGTGGAGGGACAGAGACAACCATTCTTGGCAGCAAAACTGATGTATGTGATCAGTAGAGTTGGAATAAAACCCACCTGGTGAGCAATACCATAAATTCCCAGAACAGCAAGTCTTGACAAAAGAATAAAATCATCCATGTCATAAAATGCAGCAGAGATTTAAGATACATTAAGACGAAGTAAAAAGAGACAGCAAGGGTGAAAAGAATGAGAAAAAAGACAAAACCAAAAAGAGGGTAAATAAAAGTGAAAATGTTGTGTATAGCACCCTCAAGGCTTTTAGAGAGAAAAGGAAAAATGGAGGCAAGATGATTGTTGTGAAAGGAAGAGGGAGAATGGGTGGTTTTTTCAAGAAAGATGTGAAACAAGACTCTTTAAAAGCAAAACAAAATCCCCAGAATATACTGTACATGTGATAATGTGAAAGGAAATAAGGGAAAGAGAACTGGGAAAACATCAATAAGGAGGTGAATTGGGAGAGGTTCTTGAGTGTGGAAGAAGTACTGTATGAAAGTGTAGCAGGAGGGAAAAGAGGAAATACTGTAGGAGAAGGTGGGGGAGATTCAAATCAGCTCAGAAAAATGCTTATGTTTACCCCCTGAGACCATGCAGCAAAGAAATTAGTGGTCCCAATTGTGTTCTTCTTGCCTGCACCAACATCAAATGAACTATAGCATTGACATTGGTGCCTGAGAAGTTTTAATGGATTATTCTATAGCTGCCTCATTCTAGGCTACTGTGATGCCATGATCCCTATTGACCTCTGTACACGGATAACCTATTCTAACCTAAAGACATCTACTATTGGGATTGTTGCATCCCCAATACTTGGCTGTTCAAGACCATCATAACATCATGGTTATGGCAATTCAATGTCTGTCTCTCCTCGGAGATAGACGCATTCCTTGAGAAGCAAGCTATTCTCTTAATTCTAACTATTCTATAGGCTTTCTTTCAAAAATAACTCTCATTGCTCAAAAAGGACAGAAGAGGCTTTCTAGTCCAGACAGTTAACTAGTTTACTATGGTAGACTGGTTTTAGAATTCCTACATTTTTACAGAATATCTAATTTTGCCAGTTAGTTCCACAGGGCTCCTTCTCCTCGTAAGGCGTGTGTTTCTCAATGTGGTATCAAATACAAACACCTAAGCGTCCTTTACACCTCTGCAGATGGAAAACTTTATTTTCTATTCACAAAAATTGGCTATTATTGTAACTATGCGAAAGGTAATAATGACCTCTAGAGTGCTGTTATGCATTAGTCTGGCTTTCTTTCAAAAGGTAACTTCCCTTTCATTGTTGACTACATGTTGGATTTAATGGTGATTACATGCGCTGTTCTCTGGCTCTACACTGTTAAGTGTGCTGAATTCTGGCACTGTTCCATATTGACAGATTTGTGTCGTTACTTCTCTAGAATGTTGGGTCAGCTCCTGACGAAACAGCACATTTCCCACTGCATTATTAATTCTGTTTAACAGGCTGCCGTAGCCTAGGTTTTTGGTGCACTGCTCCCTATAGTTTGTGGTTACACTTCAAATTAAAAATGGAATGCTAGGCTAACCATGGTTCCCTGAAAGAAGAGAGTTGCCAGCAGGCTCTGTAAAAGAGAAAGGGATACAGTTTAGCTGAGTGAGTCCTATACCTCCATGGGGAGAGGGTGGAGACAGGGCATCCAATATAAAAACTCTCTCTCTCCTCGCTGTTTGTAACAATATCTTTCTAGTTAATGACAACCTTTTTCAACTTACAAGAGTAACCTGTAAAGTTGTAAAGATATTGTAGCATGTGAAAGTGGCCTTAATTTATAACCATAAGTAAAAGGGCTGTTTATCAGTGGTGTACCTGTCTACAACTAAATGGAAGTAATGCTGGGAATAGACATGCAGTATGAAGGTAAAAATAAAACAGCTGCTTGCTGACTTATATACAGTATACTAGTGATATACTTTATGAACAATAAAGACTGGAACTTCTTTTCCCTGATATTTTCTGTACTTTTCTTTGCATTGCTGGTTGTTTCTCCTACCTATTTTCATTTCATTGTTGAGAAACTCCTGTGTGAATGGAACATATTGTTTCTCTGTTTGTAACTGTGCTGAGATAAATTGCGTCCTGACACTTCTGGGCCTAATTCCCATTCTCATACAAAGCCATTTCACAAGTGGAAAGCTATCCATGTACATCAAACAAAGATTGGATTTTTTAAGTTATCAAACTTAGAGTATTTTTTTTTCCTTGAGAACAATGACAACGGAAACCTTTCAATTTGTGTAGTGCGAACAAATGCTTGAAAGATACAAGATTATTGACTAATATTAACATCATCCTAACAAAACAATAAAATCTACTATATATTAAGAAGTAATATACAGTATACAGTAGTTTATATCATTTCTTGTACTGTGCAAGGTTTATACAATGTTTATCTTTTGAAGGGATTAGTTACATTTTTATTTTCTAGTTCTCTGGTTCCTATTATATTTCAAGTGGAGAGATGAGCCAGTGTGCAAGCTACAAAAGCGCAAATAAAAGTAAATTCCAAGATAACATGTAAAATAAAATATGCAAATATGAAAATATTCTTGTTTCTTGTTTGAAAATTCTCAACCAGTTTACACAAGTCTATTTGTTATATACTACACACGCACTGGCCATAATATTAGGATCCCCATCCAAAAGAACAGACTGGGTTTTATGAGTCACCCCTAAAAACTACAATTTCTACACCATGCCCTCAAAACATTTTAATTTCATTTGGATCTCTTAGTTTGGAGAAAAATACAATGCCCTGTAGATCTTAAGGAACACAGTTGACCATCCCCAGCTAAACTGTACCAATTAAATTAATAAATATATCAAAACCTACTAGTTCCAAGTCTTAACTTAAGGGTAACCTGTGTCTATCCAGGGATGGGGTTGGCCTTCCTAGAACACACTCTTTCAGTGGCATCACTGCAATGTCATCTTAAGGAGCAGACTTGCATCCTCTTCTTTGGCCAGAACAGCACACAGATCCCACACCTTTCTGGGACATGAAGCTCAGTACCACGCACCATTATCCTCCTCTAGTTTAGGTTTGTCTAAAATGGCATGAAATTAGCATGGAATGGGATTGGGTAAAATAAAAATTGTATACACATTCTGAAAATAACCTTGTATAATATCTACTATGCCAAACACTTCTTGATTTTAGTTTAATTCCCATTAAAAGTTTACTGGTGTGAATCTTTAGATTCTTTGGAAGTGTCTATTAGCAAATTGTCAAATTGAATCCCTGAAAACAATTGGGCCTACCTTCTGTGTTCTTCCAAATTAACCTCGGAGCTAAACATTATGACTCTCATATTTTGCTTACTTTGACATACCTTGACATACTGTATGCATTTCATTCAAGGTTCAGCAGCTAAACAAATTTTTAATTGTACAGGTAAAGCCATAACCTTCACCAAGACAAGAAAGCTAAAATGGATGTATTGGTAAACTGTAGTCCTTTCATGTAATCGGATATTGATTTTGATTTAAAATGTATTAAAAATTAATTATTCATTCTAAATATAATTTTGTTTACTGTGATATAAAAAACACCTCACCCTAAAATAAAAAATATTGTTTAATTGGATTTCTTTAATAATCAGACTCGTATAGCTTTAAGTATAAATGCACTTTAAGTATATGCACTCTATAAACTTTACTTCATGGTTGTAGAGCATTGTTAAAATACTGTAGATAAATAAGTTTCTGTAGAGTGTATGCCTTACATGAGCAGAGTTTGGTGACAAGTGTGCTGGTCAAAATTATTTTCTTGGAATCTGCTGACATGTAAAAGTAGCAAATTATTCCAGATACTTCACTGACAACCAGGCAGCCAGCTATTAATCAGCCAAGACCATTGCTGGCTGGCAATCCATCAAACAGCTGTTCAGTTATTCTGCTTACTAGCAAAGAGAATCACGGGAGACGTTGTCCAGTAACTAGTCTCATTAAAGAAACATTTTACCCTCTGCATTACAGTAGTACATCACCTACTAGAGTTAAAAGTTTTGGAGAGGTGAACATTCTAGCACTTACAGTATTTTAATACTTTCATTCATTTCACTAAATCTAAAATATTCCCTTTATTTATGCTTTGAAGCACCTAATACCCCAGAATTTCCATTTCATTTCTGTTGCATTTATAAATTATTTAAGTATTGGATTTAGTAGATCAAGGATATACCGTCAGTTTTTGAAACTTTTTTATTTTAATATACCCTAATCTCATTTCAGGCAATTGTTCCAGAAATCAATTTTGAGGAAAGGATTAAGCTCACATACAGTATACTCTATTTAAATGTAATGAATCACGCTGTCTCTACAGTATTGTGAGTTTGCAATTTAATTTCCACAATTTAATGGCCCATTCCAGTACAAAATGGCTTTATTCTTTCTCTGACAAGAACCTTATATAGAGCAAAAAATCCTTAACATTTCTACATGCTAAATAGTCTTCAGACCTCAGACATAGGTCCTTATGTGTTAACGTAAATTTCAGAAATTATCAAAATAGGGGCAAAATACGGAGAAGAAGAATGCATAACACATGTTTTGCATATTTAGTGATGTGATATCCTGCCACCAGTATGCCAAAAACAAAAGAAAAGGCACTTGCTCTACATGACTAGTGAAACTGGAAAGTATGACATTAATATTTAGTACAAATAGAGAATTGTGTTTGCAGAATTTAAAATAAGTGGAAAAGACAATTAAAGCATTACCCCATGGATTGGCCTCAGAATATTCAGAATATTCACTGCAAATGTGGGTTTTGTCTGAAGCTATTTTCCCACTGGCTAATGTTCCAGAAAGACTTCTGTTTTTCCAAAGCCTGAAAGTGTGAAAGGCTGCCTTGCCAGCAAGAACATTTAGCACAAAATGTTCTTAGTGATGGAAGAGTTATTGACCAGTAATAAAATTTACTGGACAAGCCTAGAGGAACTTTACCTTAATACACAGTTTATGCCAGCTCTAATTCAAATGTCACATCTTTATTTATAAAATGGCGCTTCTCGTGACAGGGAATAAGCACTTTGTCAACAGGTTCTCTCTCGAAGACCTTACTGAAGATGGATAGCATTTCAATACAAATTGCTTGACCCTGGCATAACTTGACACTTCAGTAACATTAAGCAAAGCCTTTTGCTATTGGGGAAAAACAAGTAACCTCTCACGTGCTCTAACGTCTTAATTTCAAGATGATGCCATTTGATCTTAAAAGCTGAGCTCTTATGATGGATATGTCATAGATGGCTTTGGATCCTTGTCAGGACAGACTTGTAAGCTGTCCATCCTAGTACAAGCAACTGGTATTCCCACCTCATGATTTCCAAATGATTTCCATTTCAAGCCAGGTATCGACAGGCATACAAAAGAATATTAGTAAAGTAGAAAGCAAAGAATCACAGATCGGTCTGATGAAGATAATTGAATTTAGGCCTATAAATAGAATATTGGGCTCACAAAATACATCTTGCATTTCATAAAGTATTACACTTCTTGAACAGTGAATATGCATGTTTATTTTCTGAAGGTGCATACTGGAATACTGGACAGGATGAATACATGCATAATTATCTCATAAAAGTGAAGTGCACTAATATAAGGAGGCCTACTACTATTATTTTCATATGAAAACAGTTCTCGTTTCACCTCAGATCTTCAGTTTAAAAATATTTAAATCCCATTTAAGAAACAGGATGTTCAAAAATAAAGTGACGGATTCAATAGCTTTTATTTTCTGAAAAGTGCTTTCATATGATGTCACTTTTAGAACGGATATAATATTTTGTTTTCCATTTGTCACTTAACTTAGAATTAAGTCATGTTTGACAGTATGTTTGGAGGCATTGTAACACACCAAGCAGCACAACATTGTAACTGTCTGTCAGGGCACTCTTCCATAACATTTAACTTTAATGGGTCTTTATTCAGAAGGATAACAAACCATTTTACAGGATAATCTGTCTACATGCACAAAGTTAATGAATTATTCAGTGGATTCCTTTTCAGTTTTAATTAAGTTTAGGTAATGTCAATTAAAACAGGAAATTATGCCCGTTGGGCATTGCTCTCTTGTTGTGGTAAGATATCTCTTCCATATCAAAGGAAAATCAGTAAAGGTAAAATAAAGCTCCAAGGTCAAACCTAAACAGATTTCTGGTTTATTATATAAGTATTCTTCTCTGAGAATTGCTAGGTGCATAACAATATGATTGTGAAACAATCATAAAAAAATAAGCTTTGACCACAATATGGTGTATTCAGTGCAAATAAATAGTTTGTGAACCCCATATATAATTATTGTAATTACATTTAGTTACCATGATAACATTGTTTAATCAAAACCAGTCTTATATTTTAGGTTTATTTTATCAATTCAATGTTTTTGAGATGTGATAATGTACAAAAAATGTGATACATTTGAAGTGAAACCATTGATTATCTAGCCAGGAGTAATTAGAATCAGGTGGTAAAGTAATTGGGTATCTACAGTAGTAAACAAGAACTTGATTGGGATTTTTTTTTATAATATAATGGTCAAAAACCTTTGAGCTTGGTTTTCAATGTGCAGATGAGTGGAAACACATCATGCCAAGATAAAATAGATTTTAGAGCACCACAGAAAAAGAGTAGTTGGTGCTCATCAGTGCTCATCAGACCACAGTAACTCTACACATCAGTTGTGCCAAGATCTCGTCAAGAGCTACATGTCATATCTAAAGATCTGCAAGTTTCTCTCACTACTACTAGAGTCAGTCTTAATGCCTTACATATCAGGAAAGTGTTGAATATGAGTGTATTTTATGGAGGATAGACAGAAAGAGACAACTGCTCTCTGAAAAGGTGTTTACCACTCCAAGAGGTTCACAAAAGAGCACCTGGATAATGCAAAAGACTACTCGAAGCATGTTCTCTGAACAGATAAGTCCATAGTTGAACTTGGTAAAAACCAATCAAAGCTGCCTAACAGAAGTATCCATCTCCACCATCAAGCAGGCTGCTGGAAGGATCATGGTTGGGGGCTGCTTTGCTGCCTTGGGTCCCAGACCCAGGTTTGCCATCACTGACAGAATCATTCATTTGTTTCTACAGTCTATCAGCCAGTTATGGAGCATCAGAATATCTAGTTCATTCATTCATATTATGAATATCCATACATTCATCAACTAAAGATTGAAAAAGTATAAAGTGGGCAATTCAGCAAGACAATGATCCTAAACATGCAAGCAAATCTACAGCAGAATGGCTAATGAAGAAGCATGTTTGGATTAGAATCTTTGCAGCAAGATGTTCATGCAAGAAAACACTCCAGTATCACCAAATTGAAGAAGTTCGACGAGGAAATATAGGACAAAATTCTTAACCGTTGATGGGAGGAACAGATAGACAATTACTAAAGATGTATTGTTGATTAATTTACTGAATATAAAGGTTCATACACTTATTTACATAAGGATATTTATTGCTGGATCATTTTTTAATTAAATACATGTCAGTATATGTACAGTACAGTATATGTCACACATGACATATATGTCAAACAAATACATCTTACATTTTTGGATTATACATTTAATCAGGTCAATTTTTAAGACTTTCTTGAAGGTTTACTTACATATAAAGTCTAAAATAAAGAAGAATATGAGAAAACTAGGGAGTTCACAGACTTTTTCTCAGTACAATATACTGCATGGTTAAGGGAAATTAAAAAAGGTATTTTAAAAAATAAATATATTTATTTTTCCTAAAGAAACAACATATTTTATATGTTTATAATCCTACAAGCATCAACTAAAATAAATCGATCTACAGTACATCCTCTTTCCATTTTGTGTTATTTAACAATAATAAAAAAGACCTCTGAAAGATGCTTTTCTCTGGAACAGGTAATTACTATGTTAAATTAGATTTTTTATATAAACAGGAAACAAATCATCATAATGATGCAGTTTGAATATAGGCAGCCTTTTAAAATGTTGACATTATTTTTAGTTTGAAGACAATTCCAGTATGATGATATTATATTTTTCAATATTTCAATTTTATTTCAAATAATTTTGCATCAAGCTTTTCCTATGGGATAGATTCTGCAAATAGATTTAAACGAATTTGGACATATACAGATGCAGCCATTCAAAACAAAGTCATGCAATGTATAAGCTGGAACACATCTATATATCTCGTTTTTTATTTATTTTTTAAGAATTTGCCCAGCCTAATTTTAAAGACCTCTACTTGTAAAACATTTCACAGCCTGTACATAAAACTATATACACAATACTGCTGACAGCAGGAAAATTACTGTTCTTTACTCAGCAGCTTATTAAAAACAGCAGCCATGGTGTTAAAACCAATTTTTTTTTACGCAGAAGACTGACACAGCTTCGCGTTGTGAATCTGTTTTTTTAAGAAAACATTTGTCAGTCTGTCCGTGGGGGGGAAGGTGGACTGTCTTTCATTGGAAGACTTGGCCTATTCTACTTTGAAAATGAAGAAGCTGAGAAAAGACTTGTGAAACCGGTTTGTTTACAAACAATGTAGACACAGAGACTCAGACTTTGTGGAGTGAAATTCGGCACAGCCAGCCAGTCAGCACTCCCACACGCCAGCAGAGAGAGAGAGAGAGAGAGAGAGAGAGAGAGAGAGAGAGAGAGAGAGAGAGACCGACCGTTTCACAGTGGGTCAGCTGCACTGGTCAGCGGGTTCCATAATGTTCGCCCTGATCACTACCACTCCTGTCCTTTCCCTCACTGCGTACCCTCTTTGGCCAAAGCGCCAGGCGAATGCGCAACATTAATGTAGGGCTTTTTGGCTCACGTGGGTTTGCACCCTACACCCTGCGGTAATGCTGTGTACATACAGTACAAACATGTTGGGATATTTAGAAATATAAAAAATGTCAATATAATGCCAATAATATTTGCTAATTTAGTTTTACAAAGAAATGTTTATTTGTTAAAAGAAAACTCATGGCAACAACTGGGCTCATATCTCTAACCTCAGCCTTATAAGTCAGTCACTTAAGCCATCACGCCACAGAAACAGACATGTATCAAGCACTGAAACAGCCATACAGATATCAATAGAAAGTCTTATACTACTGTTTGTGCTACAGTACATTAATATAGTTATATCGTTATTGATTTCTTTAGATACAAGATTCAATATTATATTCCCTATTAATCCAATTCTAAAAGTATAGTTTTGTTAACTCCAATAACGAGCGTATTTGCAGAAAAGGTTAAAACGATCAATTTTCACAAAGTATATAAAGTATATAAAGTATATGCCAAAACGTTTCCAAAATAACCACATGTAAGACTTTGATGTTTAAAATGTTTAGGGAGAAATGGAATTCTGGTGTGTATTTTTTCTTTAAACTACCAATACCAGTTTACATAATATGTTTATGTTCCTAAATTAATATCGTTTATGACCTTCAGATGCGTTATGCTCCTATTCTTTTTATGCTCAGCTACTAAAATTTCCTTTTAGTTGTAAAATTTCATTTAATATTCAATACTAAGCAGATTAAAATGTGCACAGTAAAGAGATTAAATGATTAAATCTTTTCACTACCGACCAACGAGTGCCCCTGTTGGTCATTTTGGCCAGCCAATCACGTACCACTGTACTGCGAGGTGGCTTGTGCGTAGTTGCTGTTGAAAAGTGGGATACACCCTCACATGGAACACTCAGACAAACACATTCTCACCAGGACCATATTTCCCAGAAGCCAATTATCTTGTCAGCATGTATTTGGATTGTGGGAGGAAACTGGAGCACCCAGTGGAACCCACACAAACACAAAGAGAACATACTGTACTGTACAAACTTCATAAAGATAGCACCTCTGGAATTGAACCCAGGGCCACCATGCTGCCCTAGCTGAATTATTTGGTATTTCATTCATAGTTGATCGAAAAGATTGTTTCAGTGCTCTCTTTAAAGAACATTTAACTGATAGTTGAATAAGAATCATCATTGATTCAATTATTCAATTATTTTTAGCTGCAATGTCTTTAGAGGGCACTTATTCTTCTGAGGCTTTTTTTTAGGCAGCTCTGCACCCTTTCTCTTCCAAGATATAACCACAAGGTGGTGCTGTGATCCTTTGTATCTTAAACTTAACTTTTTGTTCAGACATGTTTAATGTAATTTTCTCTTTTGTATATTTATTTAAATTGTCTCCTGGGGAGTGCTGAAGATGCATTAAGAGAGAGTCCAGGAGCTCTAAGGTGTAGTGCCAGCTAGAGATAGTAGTGTGTCTCAGTCTGCAGCAACCAAAAGCTTTCACACATTAGATATCACACTAAGCCTTCTCGGACCATGGACTGTGTTCAAATATTGGAAAGTTTATGAAAAAGTAGCTTAAGTGTCTGGGATACTACGTCCCGACTATATATTTATTTAAAAAATAATGTTGAGTAAAACTTGGTTACAAATGAGGTTAAAAATTCTGCTCTTCTAGCCCATTTGGTCATAAGCAGCTACTATACTTAATTCATTCAAGGATCTCACCCAGCCATTTCTTGAATGAAGCCAAGGAATCAGCTTTATCAAATGGCTGAGAAGCTTCTTCCATACTCCCATACTTTCTTCCATTAAATATGGCCAGTTTGGCCTGACTTACAAAGGAAATTTGCAAACGGTACTCTTACGTTTTTGTTCTTACAGTATTTTACCTCAAAGATAGACATCCTTGAACAAAATCAACAACCCAGAGAAAAAATAAAAGATCCTTCTATCTATAAGTTAACCCAGTGTAGTTTGTTTAAGATCTTTTGAATTCCTTGCTGTACACAGGATTCTCTCTTTGTTTGTCTATTCCACCTATCATGGCAACTGACCGGAAGGTCCCGGGTTCAATCCCAGGTAGGGGCAAGTGATAGCTACCAGGTCCACTAAGTCTGCTTTCCAAATGAGTACAGGGGGTTAATCCTTCTGGGGTAATGGGCTGGCCGGAGAGTGGTGCTGACCACATCACCTACTGTACACCTCAGGTGTCAGATGGTCAAGGAAAAATGGTGGCCCTTGCCCCCCATTCCCCATGGGCCTTTATGGCCTGAAAAGGGGACCTACTTTCCTATACACTTGGTGGCCAAAATATTAGGACATGATAGTCAAATGAATAGGCTTTCTTAGGTTCAGATAATGTGTACTTGCCATAAGACACAGATGTCAGTCCTAATGAAAACCAATTGAACCAGTGAAATAGATTAATCCCACATGCCATTACCATTTCATCCCAATGTCAACTAAAGATGATCAAGGTGAAAAAAATGGAATAAGCTTTACCTTAATGTATTATATAACCCTATGAAATTAATTTTCAAGCAGTTCTTGCAGCTCAAAGACCCCACCATATTATTTGAGAGGGTTCCTAATAAACTAGCCTGTGGATATATTACAACAACACAAATGGATATTATTAATAAAAATGCACGCTCTTGGTGATTTCCAGGAAGACTATTTGCATTTACATGATCACCTGTTAAACATCTTTTTCCTGTCTGTTAAAAAATACTTAAAAATAAAATACATTACTCTCAGTGTTTCAAGTACTGTATATTAATGCTAAGTATTTAATAGCTTAATAAGAAAGAAAAGAGAAAATAGGAATCGGTTTCAGACAAAGTTCCATGCTCATACAGTATCAGTCAATACCTTCGTAATGAGTGGCAGAAGTAAATGAGCTGAAAAGTAATCTACAGAATTTAGGCAAACCTATAACTAATTTCTCCATTAATTTTAGGACACAGGTATGACATCTCAGGAACTGTAGTTCTAGGGTTGTACAAGATTAAAAAGTCATAGATACTACAAGTACTGATAGTGATATTGCCGAGAAAACTACAATATGTCACTCAGTAATTTAATTAGTTTAAATGTAACATGTTTACTTATTTGACATGTTGGTTAGCGCAGCTGCCTTTCAGCACTGGGTTCAATTCCTGAGGTGCTAGCTGTATGGATTTTGTATGTTCACCTTGTGTTTGTGTGGATTTCCTCCAGGTGCAGTGGTTTCCTCCTACAGTCCAAACATATACTAGTATGTTAATTGGCTTCTGGGAAAACTGGTGTGTAGTGAGTGTGTCTGTGTGTGGTTGTGTGTGCCATGTGATGGACTGGTGTCCCAGCCAGGATATATCTTGCCTTGCTCCAGTTGATTGGCAGGATAAGCTCCAGCTGCTCCAAGACCCTATATTGGTTAAGGGAGTTAAAAAATAGATTAGTTGGTAAAATAAGCCTTTATTAATCCTGCATCAGTAAAATACTCTTCATGTTTCAGTGTAGATGTTTGTCATTGGGAGTGGGAATCACAACCTCTGGCCACACTCTAGTTTAAAGTTTTCCCTAAGAAAGAGCTCTTTTAAACTAAAAAGAAACAAAAACATTTGGAAAAAAAGCAAATTAAGCTGAAATGTCAAAAATGCTCTGTCTTGCATCCCTTTAAATGATTTATAGTGGCTGAAGTTGATTTAATTTCAGCCAGTACAGCACTCACGTTCTCCATATGAATGTGTGTTTATTTTGTTGCTGCACCTCATTGATCTGTTGCACGACATCTGTGCTTCTCTCAGTAGCTGCTGCAAAACAAATGGTAAATCAGAACTGACATGGTCTTGTGTATGAGTGCAGTGCACTCTTTTAGTCCTGTCACTACAGTACCTTTAACGAAGCAGGGCCATAGTCAGACATGTCGATCACCCTGAGTATCTGCATGGGGAGCTATTGTACCACCTAAATTATCCTCAGAGAACTCTCCACATACCTATACAGTACAGCTTTTTCCATCTAAAAAATAATATTAATTGCAGAGGTCAGTGTGATTGATGAGAAGCAACTGAGACACCAACAGGGTTTGTGTTGCAGCCCAGCTCTCTGCTATACAATTGATCCCTTTATTGACTTAATAATAGGACTAATTTGAATTATTTGATTGTTTTCTACTCTTAAATGTATTTAAGTACTGCATTTCCATCCATGACAGATTTTGACCTTACAACTACCTCTCATTAAATATTTTTTTTTCTGTAGTTAGCATTACAGTATGTTTTTCTTACTAGACAAAAAGATTGCTTTTTCCACTTGGGGAGAGGAGCCCCTGTGCCCCTTGTGGCAAGCTAGTCTTTTGAAGCAGCTGACCCAAAACTAGAGAATGTCAAAAGCCTCTATCACTTGCAGCACTATGCAGTTTTTGCATAGTCTACCATGTTTTGTTTTCACTACTACTGTCCCCCAACATAGGTATTGTTCCTGTTGTTATTATTTATTATGTTTGTAATGCACTGACCACATTACGTTATACTGTGCATATCCCGAGAGATCAGCGCAGATAAAAATTCCAATGTACATGTACATACTGTACTCTACTCTCTACTCTGGTGATTGGTTAATTAGATTAGTGTAACGCATACGGCTAACATTGCAGGTTCCACCCTTCCCTATGAATAGCGGGGGGAGATTTCCCTTTAGCTCAACTCTCTGGGTCCCTGTTGAGTGATGCCGGAGGCCCTGGTTGGAGTCCCCAGCGGTGGGGGGCAGACCTGAGGTGGCAGCGGCGAGGGCTCATAGCCACGTGATCCCGAGAGCGCTACATTATATATGAAGGTATAGAATCCATATTCTCACATGGTGGTTAATGAACGAACTTAGAGTTTAAAAAAGGTACAGTATGTACAGTATTAATAGTGATTAAGTCTTAGAAAACTGTGGGAGTGGGCAGACTGCTGGAGTAGTGTACTAATAGTGAAAGGAATGCTAGCTTCCTGAGATTTTAATATTTAAAACTTTGCAGTGCAATAACATCTCCTGCACTTTAAAATGACTGTTCTTGTGTGTTTGTGTGCTCAGACCCCCGGAAGCCAGCTTGTCTAGCATCTTTGTTTGAAAAAGCACATCTTGCTCTTATTTTTTAAAGTCTACTTAAACCATGTGTATTACAGCAAACTTTTAAATGAAGACAAAAGAAAGGTTGATTAGTGAGGATAAGTAATGGCATGTTTTTATATCTGTTATAATCTGACATATTGGATTAAAGGTTTTATTTGACATTTTAACCAACATAATTAAAAAAGAGCAAAATTATTTCCTGACATGAATCTCATTGTTCCATTGCCCCCCTTACATTTGAGTATGTTTATGACATTTTGTCCTAATAAGTATGGTATATTTGAAAATGAGCTAGACATCTGTCCTGGGATCTCTTCATGTAGTTTAAAAATGTAAATAAAAATGTTATAACTTACATGCGATATAATCATTATAATAAAGTTATAAAGTTATAATAAAGACCATTTTCTGGACACTCAAAGCACTTTACAGGTAATGGGGACTCCCCTCCACCACCAATGTGCAGCATCCACCTGGTTGATGTGACGGCAGCCATAGTGCACCAGAACGCTCACCACACATCAGCTATCAGTGGGGAGGAGAGCAGGGTAATGAAACCGATTCATAGATGGGGAGGCCATGATTGATAAGGATCAATGAGAAATTTTGCCAGGACACCCCTACTCTTTTTGAGAAATGCCCTGGGATTCTTAATGACCACAGAGAGTCAGGACCTTGGTTTTACATCTCAGCCGAAGGACGGCGCCTGTTTGCAGTATAGTGTCCCCTTCACTATACTGGGGCATTAGGACCCACATGGACTGGAGGGTGAGCACCCCCTGCTGGCCCCACTAACACCTCTTTCAGCAGCAACCTTAGTTTTTCCCAGGTCTCCCATCCAGATACTGACCAGGCTCACACCTGCTTAGCTTCAGTGGGTTGCCAGTTGTTAGCTGCAAAGTGATATGGCTGCTGGCTATACAGTATATCTATGTATACAGATATATACATAGTATATATACACATGTATGCTGTATATCTACTGTACCTATAAATACATATTTATACATTTACACTATATATATTATATACACACGTGTATATATACATATACATATTGGTATCTATATATATCAATGCAATCTTGTTTCTCCACATATTTGATTTACAAAGGAAATTCTGCAAGACAAGTAATATAAACCCAGGAGGAACTGAAATGTAACTAAGTCATTCCACCCCAAGTTACTGAATATAATTTGCAACCCGGATCTGATTTACCCCATTGCCCTTACACACCTCCCAGTACCTGAGCCACAAATATAATATTTTCAGATATACTGTATAACAGCAAAGTGTGCTATGCTAAAAGGTCAACCTGTCGCCTGATCTGACCACTTGATTAGGGAGTAATATCATTGCTTGAATTTTATCTTACACTCTAAGAGCTGTGAAGTTCTCCCCTTCTAAATCCCCATCCCCCACACTCCCTCAGACTTCACGGTAGCTTCAGCGATTGATAAGCAACAAAGTAGTTTGTACATTCAAGCCTAATTAAGCTTCGATATGCCATGAGAGAATATTAAGAAAATAAGAACATTAAGAGAGATTAGAAAGAAGAACAGACCATTTTGCCCATCTAATTAGTAATCTAAGTAGTTAGTAACTAATTGATCCAAGGATCTCATTCAGCTGTTACTTGCTAAAAGCCAGGGAACAGGCTTCAACAACTTAAATGAGTTCCGTACTCCCACAACCCTTTAGGTAAAAAACTGCTTCCTGTTCTCTGTCTTAAATGTATTTCCACAAAGTAAGTCTTCACTTATGTCCTAAGGTTGGTGTTTGTGCTTTCTGAAGAAATCTCCTGGGTTGACTTTGTCAAAAATGTTCAGTTCCTTCAGCCTGTCATTGTAAGACATTCTCTTAAACCTAGAGTTATTGGATTGCGCGTCTCTTTACCGATTCCAGAGCGGCAGTATGTTGTCTAGAATGTGGTGACCAAAATTGTACACAATATTCTAAATGAGGCTCTACTTTTGTGTACAGTTTTAACATGACATCCCTTGATTTTAATTTTGCTTATTGATCATAATATTTTCTTAGCATTTTTAATTGCTTCCCATCTTTGTCTAGAATTTTTTTTAATCAGTAAAATTCTGATTGTGACTTTGAAATGCAATTATTAGTATGTGATAAATTGGTATAGTTCTTTATAGTGTAGGGAAAAACTCCGGATGTCTTTTATATCCTTTTCAGCCAGGATACAGTTGGGTAGGCAGAGCATGTCTGTAATAGTGAGTTTTAAATGGGTGCAGGAATAGCAGGCAGAAAAGCTTGTGGAGAGTACAGTCACTAATAAGCATTGAGACTAACACCTCTCCAGGGAACCCCTTACATAAACAAGAATAATAATAGGCTTGGAAGGGGCTTGAGAAGATGAACTTCCTTTGAAATAATAGCTTTATTGAACTCTACTGCAGGAGAAAAAATGATTGAAAATGTAAACGAATAAATCCCCATCAGAGCATGAGGAAAAACGGGGGCTATTTTTTTTTTTCTACTATTGACCTAATCAATGTGGAGTCTCTGATTAATCCTCTTTCTGTCCTTTATTTCCTGCTAAAGAAGTGATCAATTCTGAGTGAGATCTTTTAGTTTTCTTGGATGAAACTCAAACACGTTATGGTTTGATAATTGAGCTAAGGTTTTGTTTCTAAAAGTTGTTTTTCTTTCTCTACCAATCCATACTTATTAATTTCCTGCTCCTCTTGGTGAGAAAAAGCCTTTTGTTAATTCCATCCAGAGCAATAAAGCATGACCATTGGTGTCAGTAAGTCAAGGAGGGAAAAAAAGCTGTTAAGTTGAGATTTTCAACATTTTTCAAGCACACAATGGCAGGTTATTTATTTTTGATATTACGCAAAAACTCTAAATTTCTATATCAAAAAACCTGTATTAGTGGTAAATAACTTTTGTTTTCTGTAGGCATTGGCCAACAAAGTCCACTGACAAAGCAATCTTTTTAATGCGAATTGCATCCATGTACTTTCTTATTGATGTATCCAATTCAAGATCACAGGGAGATGGAAACAAGGTGGGATACACCCTGGATGGGACAGCAGTCCATCACAGACCAGACACAGACACAAACATGCACACATTCACACTAGGGTCAATTTTTCCAAAAGCCTATTAGCCTACCAAAGCTACTGTACCCACTAGAACATACTATACAAACTCCACCCAGATAGCCCCCCAGGTCTGGAATTGAACAAAAGGCCACAGTACTTTTCCAGTAGGTAGCAATGTTAACCACTGCACCAACTACAGCTACATTCCCAGGAACAGTCTAAAGTCTATTTATTAACAAATGCAGTAGTAAGTCAAACCCTAAATAAAAATAAGAAGATATATGATGTGACTAGTAAGCTTTACATCCATAACTTGCTTGGCTGTAAACAATGGAAATCCATCTAGGAGGGATGAGGCAGGGACCTAGTACAAGGGTTTAAATGGGGTGGAGCAAGGGATGTGAAAACCAAATGCTTAAACGAGTAAGTACTGCAATAACCATGATATTAAAATAAAAAATAGGTAGAAGTGAGGGAGATTAGGGTTTGACCAAGTTTACTCAACCTTTGTTTCATTTTCCATTACATAATGCACACAGGAAATGAGCTTGAATAGGAATTTGTGCTCTTTGGCTCTAAAATTCTGTGGTACACAAATGCTCAATAAGATATGACAGGAATAGCTGCCCTGTTTAATTTTATTAAAATTGACCTCACTTAAAATTTCATTTTGAGTATATACCGTACTGTACATTTAAAAAAAATTCATGATAATGTTAGTTATTTTTTTCCCCATGTTGAAGTGATGTGCACGATGATTGTCAAGACTTTTTGCTCTTTACCAGACTTTTCTCAATTTTTGGAATGTGATATGAATGATCATGAATCATGAAAAACGAAATGACTGTATGATTGGGAGGGATATTTAGGGTAAGCCGTTTAGAAGATTTCTAACTTGGAATCTTCTTTAGTTTGATGTATTTTTCCCCTAGTAAAACGTCAATGAAAATATCTGAATGGAAAACAAATTCATAATGTTTTTCAGTTTAAACATGTAGAAATGATTTTAGATGTTTTTGCTTTTTTTCATGAAATGCTATCACGATTTTAATTAAGCAATAAGCAAGAATTAAGAAATATTAATTTTGCAATCATAGGCCAATGTGTAATTAGTTTTGTGGAAATGTAAATGCATATGTTGTGAATTGCAGGATGTGAACAATGCACCTTTTTGGTGAGCAGTATCTTTGAATGGTTAAGCTTAGATTTAGTCATATTATACCAGTGCAATAGAGTTTCCCTCACAACACTTAAAGCATGGCAACAATGAAAAATTAAACAGAGACTGCCATGACCCTTTGCAGTCTTTCTTAATTCAAAAGGATAGTTAACAAGGATGCCCTTAATTAAAATTAAAGAAGATAAACAGCAGCTCAGCTCTGTAATCAAGGCTATGCCTTCCATTGCATCCAGAAAGGGCCCTCAGAGAATTATTTGGCAGTCAAGGTCATCGTTTATCAGGCTATCAGAAACTACTAGATGCACTTCTCTAAATGCTCTGTAGATTTTAACAAGTCTGAGAAACAGTCAACTGGTGGGTATGAAGGAAAAACAACCAGATCTGTTTTTCCTCAGTTAAGTCCAATGACGGTCCCTTTGTGTGTTACTCTCAACACTGCTGTGTTATACATCACTGTTACTCAATTTCACAGTAATGAAAATTCATTGTGGACTGTACTTAGAAAATTCTGGTGTCTGTTGAAAAAAAACGTTTTCTTTATATTATAGGTTAACATCTTATTTCTTTTTGATATTTCTTTGTCAATTTACACTCAGTTTAGTTGTTTTTTACCTCTCTACTACAGTACACCTCTCACACTCCACACAAAGTGCAATGTGGGCAGTGTATGCTTTCCTCTACAAGTTGTTCACTTGTCTCAGCAATTTGCCTTTTTCCAATTGAGAGAATGTGATAGTACCATATAGGGTAGTTAGCATTGATTATAAGATTGCTATAGTTCTCACTGACAAGATTTCAACTTTACAGAATTTCAACAAATCACAGTAGCCATGTTTCAATGTGTGTGATAACAATGCAATAGCTGACTAAAGCCTGCCAATTCCAGAGCAATACTCAAATCTATGTTTGTTCCAGACTGGGGAAAGCTGGTCACATTGAACTCATGACATACTATAGCCCACGTATGAACCAGCAAAGGACAAAATGGTCAGTTCTGTCACACCTGCAGTCTAAATGAGTATGTGATGGAGTAACCTTACATGGTCTGCAAACAGCATTTACACTTGGTCATGTACTAAATCAAAATGTTGTAGACTGCTGTAAAACAAATAAACTGTAAATTTTTAGTCATGAAGAAACCATTCAGTAGCTGACTTACTTTCAGTCGAAATCTCACAGCACTATCTTGGGGTTTGGAGGGGAACTGATCTACCCATTTAATATTCATGCAATTTAAATTTAGAAAAAATAATAAAAATGTATGATTATCCTATAACTGGAAATTTGTTGTATGGCTAGTTTAGCATAACAGCAAAACACAGCAGCCATCACCAACAAAGAGGTCAGGACAAGCAATTTTCCATTTCTCTGGGAGTTCAAACAGTTGTAGTGCCAATGCTTGTTAATAAGACAGAATTAAGTGTTGCTGTGCTTTCCCAAATGAGGCCCCATCTCTCTCTTCATCTCTGTGGTGCAGCCACAGAGAAGCTAATCATGCAGGCTGATTTAAGGTTTCTTTTGATAAGGGACAGCTCCCAAATGGGGATGCACTTAGCTAAGCCTGGCTATCATGATCAATGGTCATCCATTGGCGCCTATCTGTCTAGGGAGTGCCAGATGGACATCTGGACTGCATTCCTAAGTTTCAGGAGTAAGTGACTCATATCTCACCTTGATCAACCAATCAGGAACTGGTAGGGCAGAGTAACCCACGTGGGTCTCTGATGCCCGTGAAACTTTTAGCCAATGAACGAGCTGAAGTTCCTCCAGGTAAAAACAGGCAACACAGAGAAGAATTCGTAGGAGAATTCTAAGGAGAATTCCAGGGGTGCGAGACAATTCCAGGGCAGGACGGCCCAGGAGCAGAAAGGCTCCCAAGGGCAGGACATTCTCTACAGAACTGGTGCCTCGTGAGAGTACACTACACAGTGAAAAGGAGAATTGGGAAAAATGTAGAGAGAGGCAAAAGAATAAAGATACAGTAGATGGGTTTGGGCAGGGGTGCAGTGGGTAGGATGCTTGACTACAAACGGAAATAAAGACAGGTGAGGGAGAGAGTGGAACAAGCAGGGAAAGTGGAAGAGGGAGGGGAGTTGGCTGAAAATGTTTTGGAGTTCAACGGATGACTACATCAGTGAGTGTGAGAGACCTCTGTCTCCAATGACACCGAAACACCGGGAGCCAGCAAAAATACTGGGCAAAATACTGACCTCTGGGCAGCTAGAAACAATTTACAGTATAGGAGATTGGAATTACGAGATTTGATTTTGACTTACTGTACTCCTGAACTTTTGTTTAATAACACCATAAAATAAACAATCATCATTTGGAATAATAAATTATTATTAATAATAATAAATAATCTAAACTTACTCAAATTGCAAACTTTAATTCCCTAAGATAGAAATGCCACAGTGCAGTTAATGTCCCTTTTTTTTCACATAAGTAGAATTACTGCAACATCCTTATTATTATTTTTATCATCAATCATCATCATCATCTGAGCAATCACAAAGCATCATACCAACTGATGACATGGAAGAAAAGATTAGGCTGAAGCTTCTTGAGTTGCAGTCCATCAGCATCAAGGAGCGAAAAAACATCAACAAAGCCAAGCCTAACAAAGAAACAAATGAGCTACTGAAAGCTGCCAACTTAGTTTTGGTCAGGATCTAAAAGGATAGACATCTAACCCTTACAAAGTTAAACCAACTGATATACTGTACGCGGCAGCAGTATCTGGCTAAATCGAACCAAGGGTGCCGGTATCTTGCGAAGGACCCAAGTGGAAGATGTGAATTAAGAACAAAATTGCATCCCTTCGCAAAGACATAGCAATTCTGGCCGAGCTTGGCAAAGGAGTCGCCTGTCAAAAACTGCACCATAAGGCAGAGAAGATAGTGACCCACCATGGTATAAGCAACTTAACAGAATTGTCAAGAACCCTCAAGATGAAGCACCAGGCAAAGGCAAACAGACTGAGCAGGTACACGGAACAGTTTTATCAATACCACCAGAACAGACTGTTCTGAGAGAACACCAGAACGTTCTACAGGGAACTTTATCAAAAACAGCACCCTGTTGTGGAACCACCTTCTCAGCAGAACATCGAAGACTTCTGGAGAAACATAATTGAAGTTGGCAGGTCTCACAACATCAAAGCCTACAAGAAAGTGGCAGCTGAACCATGGACAGCCTTCTCATATGAGGACATAAAAAATGTCATCAAAGGTCTCCATAACTGGAAAGAACCTGGTTCAGATAAAGTACAGAACTTCTGGATCAAAAGCTTTGATGCTCTGCATGGTCAACTTGCGAGAGCTGTCAGTGAGGTCACCAGGGATCTGAAGGATCCAGACTGGTTCACTACCAGAGTGAGTCTCAAAAGGCAAAGACCAAAGGACCCTAAGAATTACCGTCCAATTACTTGCCTCCCAACTATGTACAAGATCCAGACCACAGTGATCTCTGAAAGGCTCTATAAACACCTTCTGGACAACAACATCTTGCCAGCAGAACAGAAAGGCTGTAGGAGGTCAACACGAGGATATAAAGATCAGTTTCTCATGGATAAAGCAGTAATAGAGGACACAAAAAAATTTAACACAACCTTAGTATTGCTTGGATTGATTACAAGAAGTCCTTCTACAGCATTCCGCATAGCTGGATCATTGCAGCCCTTAAGATCTACGGAGCCAATCTGACAATCGTAAGGTTCCTTATGGCTGTAATGGGAAGGTGGAAAACAGAGATGCAACTTTACTTTGCAGGAGGTTGCATCAAGACTGGTAGAATTGCCATCAAATGGAGAATATTCAAAGGCGACTCTTTGTCACCACTGCAATTTTGTGTGTCGCTGATTCTACTGACTTAAATGCGACAACCTAGGATATGTCATGTTTAAAGAGCACAGGGTCAGCCACCTGCCTTACATGGATGACCTGAAGTCATTCGCTAAAGCTGATGGTCAGCTGGATCAAGAGCTCAACATAGTCAAGGCATTTAGCGATGACATCCAGATGGAGTTTGGACTGGACAAGGGCTCTAAAGTGACCATCAGGAGAGGCAAAATTGTTGCAAGCCCAAACGCCAGACTAAATGATGACGCCGAGATCCAGAATCTTTACCAGGATGAAGTCTACAAGTACCTTGGTGTAGACCAAACCAACGGTATTCAACACGGCAAAATAAAAAAGAAAAATCCGGAAAGAATATTACCACCGAGTCAGACTCATCCTTGGCACTGAGCTTAATCCGAAGAAGAACATGCAAGCAATTAACAGTTTAGCAGTGCTGCAGTACATCTTTGGAATCATCAACTGGAGAGAGCAGGAAATCCAGAAGATGGCATCTCAAGATCAGACACTTAACACTCGCTATCATCAGAGGAATATACTCAAGATGGATGTGGATGGCAAATGCAGGTTGTGTCACCAACAAGAGGAGCATATCAGCCATATTGTTGCTGGATGCTCTAAGTTAGCGCCAAAAAATATATGCATCAACACGATAGAATGCTACCTGTACTGGTCAATGCTTCTGGAGCATGGCCTACCAGTGCCTAATCACTGGTATGATCACCAGCTTTAAAAAGTTGCGGGAATGGAGAACATCAGCATCAAGTATGACAAGGCTGTTAACTTCATGTCCTCCATGATCGGAGCAAGAAGGGATGTTTTTGTATTGGTGTACAGTAGCTCATGATGTAGCGGTTCCAGATGACGCAAATGTTTGTCACGTCTGTTGCGAAGGTTGAAAAATTAAGCAAATACAAGGACCTTGAGATTGAGATATTGTGCATGTGGAACACAAAGGCATGTGTGATCCCAGTTGTAGTCGGTGCTCTTGGAACTGCTCAACTCGGATTTGTAAAGTACCTCGATGAGTTGCCAGGCAAAGTGAGTGCTATTCAGGTGCAGAAGATTTCTCTCCTCGCAACAGCCCACATACTCTGCAAAGTCCTGACATGGGAACTAAGGAATCTGGTGGATCCCTGGTCAATAACAACCAGCAGAAAAGCTAAAAAGATAAAACTTTTATAATAACAATAAAAATAATTACTATTATCATTACTACTTTTGTATCATTATTATTAATATTATTATTACATATTTTGAAAGAAGGTAATCCCAAGCTGTGAAAAGACATTGCCTACAAGCAAATGCTAGTATATTTTTCTTAACTGGGAGAAAAGTAGCACAATGACTTTATTAACATTATCCAGCCCAGTGAATATTTTATTGAATGCTGTCCTCCTTTGCTTGGTGCTTCAAGAGTGCCACTTTAAAACAGAGAAATATTCTAGCTCTGAAAAAAATTGAAGGTATCTTTACACAGATTTGTACCCGCTTGTCACTAAGCAACAACAACAAAAGCAAATTGCGCAATTCCTATCTCCAGAAGCCCTTTTAATTAGCACCCGAGACCTTGACAGAGCTTGAATCATTTACAATGTCTGTTTTCCATCATTGGAAGCTTGCAAAACATTTTCAAAAACTTCAGAAGAATCTTTATCATGGTGGCACCTGCAAACTTTTTCTAATTACCAGAAGCCAAAGAAGACCAGCAGCTCCTCAAAATGTTTTAGCACTATAATCCATTTAGAAGGGAGACAGAACAATGACCTGAGTTAAGTGAGAAAGCTTTTTCTTGCAATGACAACTGCCAGCATTTTCATTTAAATAAAATGGCTTTCATTGCCAATGAAAACCTCTTTGCTTTAAAAAAACAAACCTGCAGCTGACTGAAAGATTTTCTTTTTCTTTTTCAGAAACATACTGAATACATACAGTAGCTTCAATCTACCTGTGAGTTACTGAAGTGCTGGAATGTCATTGTATATGCAGGCGATAAGTCATACAAAGCTGGGGTTTAATGTAAATAAGTGGCTAGCCAAGCTGTTCACTCCTAAAGCGATATGTGACAGCTACTGAAATCATGCACGGACATAAACATCTGCCATATGCGAATAATTTGCCTTTGACCAAAACAAGCCTAAGGCAATTACTCAGAACATTGCAGCAGATGTTTATTTTTGAGAACACTCAGGGACAGATTTAATATAAATTTGGATGAAAAAAAGAATTGCTTAGCAAAAACATAAAATTACTACTTTCCATTCCGTTACATAGTTAAAACCAACCTGTAGTTTGCACAGAATTTATTCTGACTTCTTTTTCTCTATAATATATATGTATATATTATATATATGTATTTTTACCTGTTTTGTTCACAAAGGTTGAATTTGCTGGTGCCCATTATTAGCAATTTAAATATTCTAATGTATTTCCTCATCATAGTTTAGAATGTTTTTTTTCCTGCAGAATTTTCAGTAATGAAGAAACATGCCGTATAAATAGTAATTCCATTTGCCAGTACAGTACATCAGGTGGGTGGCATGGTGGCTAGTATTGCTGCTTTGTAGCGCAGATGCCCTACAGTAGGTTCAATTTCTGGTGTTCAATCTGCATGGAATGTGTATGGTCTCCCCGTGTTCACATGGATTTCCTCTGGGTGCTCTGGTTTCCACCCACTGTCCAAAGACATACTAGTATGTTAATTGGTTCCTGGAAAATTGGCTCTGGTGTGTGTGTGTGTGTGCCCGCCCAGTGATAGACTGTTGTCCAAGGTGTACACTCTCCTATTAAACAAATTAACCGTCATTCCTTGTTCTCCTATATTTTTAAGGGAAAGTCCCCTAATCTTCGTATAACAACAGATTCTGTTGTTTTTCTCAAAATTGTTAAATGTATGTAAAGTAGTGATTATGGTCCTGAACTCATAAATAGAAAGTTTGATGTCGAAATTTCTGCAGTGAATGTTGATGTTTTTATGTTTGAGCAGGGTATGTTACCTCATATTCTCCAGTCATCTCTGTAATACAAAAGGGACGCTGGTATTTTTGGAGGTAACCCTAAAAATAATTTAGCCCAATCTAAGGGGCATTCATATTCAGAAAGTATATAAGATCAATTACAAATCAGAGGAGGTCATTAAACTTATCTTTTCAATTTGTTATTTAGCTCCTACTCGGTCTCCTTCAGGCATGTCTTGAAAAAGGAATGAGCTTTATCTTCGAACCTAGGTAGTTTGTTCCATACTTCAACAATCCTTTGAGTAAAGCAGTGTTTTCTGTTATAGGTTTTAAATGTACTTCAATGTAGTTTTTTGTGTGTCTTCTGGTTCATGTAACACTGTTGATACTGGGTTGTCTTTGTCAATACCTTTGAAGACTTTATATATGTGCATCAGGTCTCTGCTGTCCAACTTAAAAAGGTTAGTTCTTTCAAACTGTCAGTGTAAACCATTCTTTAAGTATGTCTAGCTGCTCGTGTCTGTAAGCCTGGTCGACAGCTCAGTAGTCAGGGAATGGACCCCATGCGGGTTCTAAGGTCACAAAAATCTAAAACAATTAATGAGGAATATCAAAAGCCAGAGTCTAGAGGTGAGCAAAAGTCCAAAACCAGAAGGATAAATCTAGAAAAATGAACCAAGAACACGATCCAAAAGTCAAAGATGAGAAACAGGCCAAAGTCCACAACGAGGTAAGAAAACAAAACACCGGGGGCTAAAGAAAGCCAAAGTGTGGAAAAACAAACCATGATACAACAAGCAAACACAGCTCAGGAACAAGGACAAGGCAAATGATAAACAGAGAAGTTATAAGGAGCAGGAGAAAAATGCAGTAACAAAGGAAAACTTCACAAAAGGCAAGATGTAGAGCTGAGTAGTGTAAATAATACTAATCATAGTTTGAACAATGAGCAGGATTTACAGTAAATAGGCTTGAGGAGGGGAGGTGTGGTGAGCTATTGTAGAGACACAGGGAAGCAAGGGTTTGGTTACCAACATCTGCCTGGTCTGTGCCTCTGCTGCGCAGTTGGAGCAGGCACTAGAAGTTGGGCTGCCCTAAGGTGATGAGATGGTGGAACCGTAACAGTGTTGATCTGACAGTGACAGTGTCTCCGAATCAGTGACTAATTCTAGAGCAGCAATATTTTTTGTAATACCTTGACCAGAAATGAACACAATATTCTAAATGAGGTCTTACATGCACATTGTACATTTTTTAATTCTGTAGCAGCAATGCTTATTAATAAGACAGAATTAAGTGTTGCTGTGCTTTCCTAAATGAGGCCCCATCCCTCTACCGCATACCTGTGGTGAGCCAGAGAGAAGCTATTCATGTACTTTCTGATTTAAAGTGTTTTCTCTCCGATAAGGGGCAGCTCCCAAATGGGGATGTGCCCAGCCATTACTATCATGATCAATGGCCATTCCAGGCGCCTATCTGTCTGTGAGATTCTTGGGAACACCTGGATTGCAGTCCTAGATGTCAGAGGTCATTGTTACTCATCTCTCACCTTGCTCAACCAATCAGGAACCTGCAGGTCCTCAAATGCCAGCTAAACTTTTAAGCAATCATCACCTGTCTCTGTTCTGGATAAAAAGACACTGCAGAGCTCAGAACTTTGCTCTCCTCGGCCATTTCCGCGTACCCTCAGAGACAATCATGTGACTGCCGGTGTTGTCTGCACTGGGACTTGGATCGCTGAGGCCGAGGATCCCGTTTATAACCAGACAGAAGTCTGCAATAGCCAACATGAACGCTCCGCCTGATCAACGGAAGCCAACAGTTGTACTCTTGTTGACAATCTGAATAGTTTTATTCAGATGTACAGTAGTGCTGCACCGGGAACGAACCAGACTTCTTCCCGTCTAAAGAGTGACTTGCTCTGACCCGCATTCACCCTCTGTGCATAGAGACTTTTTACTAGTCAGCCATACTACTAGTAGGTCCCTGGGACTACTGTCCCGTGCGTCGCAGTCTTCCCTTCTTCCGACACGGAGCTGCACCAGGATTGGTTGGGCACCAAGCCAGATGCCTAGGACACCGATTGGAAACCACTGCGACAGAGCCTGCCAGTTAGTCTTTTGTGTCCGTGCCCCAGGAAATACAAATCCATATATGGTAAGTAATACAATATTCTGCATTGACGATCAAGAATTCAGAAATTGGATGAACACTACAACAAAATATATGGAAAACTATGTAGACTTCGAAACCATTTTGGAAATGTGATGATTTTTACTTGACCTGTTTTGATCCTCTGTCATCTGGTTTTAGCAGAGTTTGCTCAGAAGAAGTGCAAGTAAGAACAATTCCATTTTTTGTCTCAGCTCCTCTGTCAAGTCTCCTCTGGTTTGAGACATTAATGTGTCTATGCATTCTGCTCAAGTCTTCATCATGCAGCTTTTCCTGTCCTCTGAAAAGCAAACGTACACATCTCTCCTGGGCCTGGTGTGATCCCGATTGAATTGGTTTTCTAATGAAAAGACAGGTGAGATTCTCTGAACAAATGTCAGTGCTGGAGAACCAACACAGCATGCATCATGCTGCTGTATGTAACACAGGTCGACTATTTGCAAAGTACAGCTGGGGAAAAAGCTGAGCTCTCCGCTACCTCTTAATGAGCTTGCCTTATAAAAGACAATACTGATTACACTAGCAGATGACCTGTTCCTCATTTCTCAGTTTCAGCCCTCTTCCATCTAATTTAAAATAGCCCACTTATGTCTTTTTTGACATTGTAAATGAGTTTGATTTTTTTTAACTTTGTCATGTAGATAAAAAAATGTATTATCTGGATAAAAAATGATGAAACTGATCTGTTAATAATAGTAAGGAATTCACTGTTTTGGGAATACCTCTGTTCTGTAGATGTAAGGATATATAAGGAAGCAGATTCTACATCATACAGTGCAGTATGTGATAACAATTGGCCTTTTGGTCAATAAAAGACTGCTATTGTAAACAAGCAATTTTAAAAAAGAAATATTTTTTTGTCTTATTTTGCTTGAATTCATTTACAGACTCTAAATAAAAGGCCTTAAGTTTCATATTTTGATAATGATGTATTAACAAGAAATAGAAATGAAATATAAAGGTGGCTACTAGATTACTGTACCTGGACCTTGTACAGCATATCGTTATGGAGAAAGGCTTACATTTGAAGTCAGTGACTGATGTTGAATTTAAAGGCTCAGGATGTCATATGCATTATTAAAGAGATGTGATATTTTCCTTAATAATACGAGCCAGGCACTGAGCTACAGGCTACACAGTAATAACAGTTCAGTGAACAATAATTTTGGATTCAAATGGATTAAGACAAATAAACTCTTGTAACTTGCTCTGATATCAACAAATCCTAGCTCTGCTGGTAATATAAACAAAATGTGCTCCTCTCCACTTCCTGGAATCAGACATGAGAGTGCACAGCAACAGCTGACAGGATACAGAAAATGTTTATACTAGATTCTACTATAATAGAACTAATATCTATAAAGGAACAAGTAATAGGTTTATTCCATGCTGAAAAAAAGAAGAAAGAGAACACAATGTTTCGGCCGTGGAGCCTTCTTCAGGTGTGTCGGCTTCAGAAGGCTCCACGGCCAAAACGTTGTGTTCTCTTTCTTTTTTTTTCAGCATGGAATAAACCTATTACTTGTTCCTTTGAAGCCTACGCATGCTGACGCAGCTACCCACCTGAACTAATATCTATATAGTTATCTATATAGGAGTCTCTCAGCCTACATGAGTCAGATTAATTACAGAAGTACAATGAACAGTGATAAGAGTATGTCATATACTAACAAATGCAGATTTTGATCATAATTCACATTGTATAATGAAATTAAGACTAAATTGTGCAAAAAAAGAGATGAAGACGGGTATTTACGTTGACATATTATTGAATGTACATTTCCTAGAAAATGTGGGGAATCAATAAAAAGTTAAAAAAAATTTAGAATATATTGTATAGTTAAAATCATAGAATGTAAATAAAGGGATGATGTCATGTTAAAATTGTATCATGTGCTAGTGAGGCCTCCTTTAAACTACAGTACAAATTTTGTCACCACCTTATAGAAAAGATATTGCTGCTCTGGAATCTGTCCAAAGAAAAGCAATCAGACACATTCTAGGGCTTAAGGGGATGTCCTACACCAACAGACTGAAAGACCTGAACATATTTTATCTTAAACACAGATGATTTCAAGGGGACTTGATACAATTCAATATCCATGACGGCATCATAAAATCGACCGAGTGGACTTCTTCAGAATGAGTAATGAAACAGGAACAAAAAAAGGTCATGATTTGAAATTGTTATATGTGGAAATGTCTTTTACACGAAGAAGAGGAAAGGATTGTAGGAGTATGGAATAAATGACCCACTCATGTTCTTGAACCCAGTACCTAGCTTCTTTCAAAAAACAGCTGGATGATATCCTTGGATCAATTAGCTGCTAAATACCAAATAGGTTAGATGGGTCAAATGGTGAACTCTTTCTTGTAACTGTTCTTATGTTCAAATTTGTATTCCTTTTCCAAGTTGGGATGACTTTGATTTGAATGTTTGAAAAGTGTGGAAAAGAACTCAGATGACCACTCATATTTCCTGTTGATACTTGGTAATCAAAATAAAGGATACTCGACTACTATAAACATTAAGAAGTAAAAAGAAAAAAAAAGGAAAACACAGTTTTAGTTTGTTAAAGAGGTTTTATTCTGACATTTTCTGTTTTTTACTCCTCACTCACACGTTTGCCTTACTGTATATTGGTGCTCTCTTCTGTTACCTTTCACACAACAAAATAGGCTACTCTGTGAAAATGTTGTTTATTTCTACCTTCTTTTTCTTTTTCAGCATAGAATAATCATCTGCTCGTTTTATGTCTCACACTCTGACACAGCTCCCACACTAAAATAACAATTAGGTAGTTAGGTAATATTGTAGACAGAGCAAACTTTTTATATGCACTCTTTAGCTATTAGGTTTAGCCCTTTGTCAACATAAGGCACTAGAGATTTTCCCAGGTACTGTTGGCTGAGTGTGTATTCTTACATTACATGTGTCTAAAATCTACAGTGCCTTCAGAAAGTACTTAGACCCCTCCACCTTTTCCACTCTTTGTTGTGTTGTAGACCTATTCAAAATATAATTAATTGATTCTTTTTTGCCAAATGACAACGTGAAAACATGTTTTTAGAGATTTTTGCAAATTTATTGAAAATAAAAAACTGAAATCTTCAGGTCTGAATAAGTATTCAGACCCTTTACTATAACACTCCAATTTCAGCTCAGAAGCATCCTATTTATTTTCTTTTGATCATCTTTGAGATGTCTCTGGAACTTGATTGTAGTCCCCCTATGGCAAATTCACTTGATTGGACATGATTTAGAAAGGCACACACTTGTCTTTATAAGGTCACACAGTTCACAGTGCATGGCAGAGTAAAAACCAAGCCATGAAGTCCAAGGAACTCTCCATAGAAGACTAAGAGGATTATGTCAATGCATAGATCTGGAAAAGGGTATAAAAAATTGGCAATGCATTGAAGGTTCCCAGGATCACAGTGGCCTCCATCATTGTCAAATGGAAGAAGTTTGAAACCACCAAGACTCTTCCTAGAGCTGGCCATCCGGCCAAATTGGGTATTTGGTAAAGAGGGCCTTGGTCATGGAGGTGACCAAGATCCCAATGGCCACTCTAACAGAGCTTCAGAGTTCCAGCGTAAAGATGGGAGAACCTGCCGGAAAGACAACCATCTCTGCAGCACTCCATCAATCAGGTCTCTATGGTAGAGTGGCTAGATGGAAGCCACTCCTGAGTAAAAGCATATGACAGCCCACTTACTCCGAGAGCATGAGTAAAAAGGTTCTCTGATCCGATGAGACAAAAATTGAACTCTTTGGCCTGAATACCAAATGCCATGTCTGGTGAAAACCACGTACCACTCATCACCTGGCAAATAGCATCCCTACAGTGAAGCATGATGGTGGCAGCATCATGCTGTGGGGATGCTTCTCAGCGGCAGAGACTGGGAAACTGGTCAGGAGTAAGGGGAAGATAAACAGAGCCAAATACAGAGAGGTCCTTAAAGAAAACCTGCTCCAGAGTGCACCCAACCTTGGACAAGGGTGAAGATTTACCTTTAAACATGACAATGATCCGAAGCACTCAGACAAGGCAATGCTGGAGTGGCTTCGGAACAAGTCTCTGAATGTCCTTGAGTGGCCCAGCAAAAGCCTGCACTTATACCCCATACAAAATCTGCGGAGAGACCTGAAGATTGCAGTTCACCAATTCTCCCCATCCAATCTGAAACAGTTTGAGAGAATCTGCAGGGAAAAATGGGAGAAACTGTCCAAATCCAGGTGTGCAAAGCTGGTAGAAGCATACCCAAGGAGACTCGCAGCTGTAATCCCTGCTCCAGGTGGTCCTACAAAGTACTGAATAAAGGGTCTGAATACTTATGTAAAAAGAGATTTCAGTTTTTTATTTTTAATAAATTAGCAAAAATTCCTAAAAACATGTTTTCACTTTGTCATTATGGTGTCAATTGATGGCAAAAAAGAATCAATTAAATCCATTTTGAAAAAACTCTACAACACAACAAAGTTTGGAAAGAGTGGAGGGGTTTAAATACTTTCTAAAGGCAATGTATGGTTTGAAATGTAAGCAATTTATTATAATATGCTTGGAGTACTTTGTTCCTAGATTCATCTACTTCAGTGCAAAAAAGTACTTTGTGACTTCCAAATTCAATGGAAATGGTGTCTCAATGAACATTTACTATTATGTTTTCCAAAGTTATGTTCTAGAAATGTAGGCTGAAATTCTTTCTGCTTAAAGGTTCAACACAGTATTTGACTTTTTAAAATGTGAAAATTGTGAAAATATGGTGAAAACCTGTGAAACATTTGTGGAAAAACTTGTGAAAATTTTTTTGTTAACCACCACCAGATAATTCCACTCAGGCTAACATGAATCTCTTCTCACATGCTTTTAATTCAGTGCAATTCCACAAAACTGGAAAAATTAGTAATTGCAACAATAATTAGCAATGTCAATTTGGAAAACCAAAATCTCTCTTTATTCCGTAAATTGATAGTACAGTATACAAGACTGCAGTTACCTTCTTTCTTTCTAATTTGTGGCTTTCAAGTTTAGACAAAAACCTAAGAAAATGTTGCATCCCTGACGAAAAGTTCTGAAGTGTTGTGAGGATGCAGAATACTGTACATTGAATGCTGCTGATGTAGATTACCTGAGTTCCATCAAGAAAGTCATAACCAAGCTCTTTGCGTCAATAATTTGCATCAATTACTGTTAATTAAAATAATCAGAAAATGACCCAGTAAATAAACCAATAAGTGAATTAAATAATAATAACCCCCAACTTGTAAATATGTTGTCAAGAATATACCTATGTCAGAGGCACATGAACTCTTTGTTCTCTGACACAGTTTTGGCGAAAAGAGTAATAATTCAGGCACACTGATTTATATTCTCAAAAACAAATATTTATTAACAATGACAGTGACACACACCACACTACACACAGCATAAACATACAAAACACAAGCTACTCTGATTTTATGCTATTTACAAGTTTACAAACATGGCATTCCAGAGATCTATGGCTTAACCACCAAGAACAACCCCAAACTGCTGCCAAATATTTAAACTCATAATACCTACAAAGGTAGATACAGTAAGTCCCTTTCCAGGCTATAAGGGCCCATGGGGAATTGGGGGGGACAAGGGCCACCATTTTTTTGACCATCCAACACTGGAGGTGGAGGTGATATGGTCAACATCACACTCCGGCTGGCCTATTACCCCCGGAAGGATTAACCCCCAGTATTCATTTGTAAAGCAGGCTGATTGGACCTGGGACCACCATGAAGGAATTAGAGTAAGCTACATCACTTGCCCCCACTTGGAATTGAACCTGGGACCTTCCAGTCAGGAGCTAGACACTCTTGACGTCTGAGCTACCACAGCTCCAATGTCTACATAGGCCCAAAAAAAAGATGGGCTGCCTTATAAACTAAATAAGATACAACCGTCAGTTCAATATCTCTTTCTGTAAACCCAGATGCCAAAAAATAAATGGTAACTATCTCCCTATTCTAAAATGCACCCACTAGCAGGAGAGGCCATTTTAACTGAGGGATTCTTCACCCACGCATGAAATCCAAGTTCCCTAAAAATACCTTGATAGGTATTGGATTTAACAGATTATTTTTATTCCAGATGATTTTTTTCTGTGGGATGCAGTGAAATCAAATATCTGATAAATGAGACTGTTTTTCATCATAACTTCAAATACTACCATAATCACATTTTCTTCCACAAAGCACAATTATAGTCCAGAAAATAAGTGTCAGGACAGCATCCTTCGGCTAGCAGTTGCCCTGGGAAACCTTCACATTTTCGTGAGGGCTTTGCAGGGTTTGCTGCTTTGACTGGATCACCTTTTCATGATCCGTGTTAATTATCTTATTATTCTATTCCCACTTTTCTATTTAAACCAGATGCACTTCTTTTTTTTTTCAGCTTGCTATGAGATTTTTCTGTACCCAAGGGCTGTATGGCAGTTTTTTTTCTCAATTCTGCCTTTGCTCTTAGCAGTCTCTGCAGCCTCAAGCCACTGCTTTAAATCTGCCCTGCTCCCTTCTCAGGAGGGTCTCCATCAGGTTTCATCTGTACCTGAGGCTCCCTGTTTCTGACCAGCAGTTTTGGCTTCAAGACATGCTTCACTCTGCACAGCAAGATCAGCAACCTCAAGTCTGCTCTTCTAATCCATCCAGCTCATTTCTCAGGAGGCTCATTTGGTTTCTCTTGTACATGAGGGTCCCTGTTTCCGACCGGAGGACTGTTTTCGGCAACAATTTCAACTTCAAGACTACTCTTTGCTCTGCGCAGCATCCTCAGCTCTCGACATAGCCTGGTGCAGCAACGTCAGCTCCAAGTCGGCTCTCAACGTCACCCGGTGCAGCAGCCTCAGCTCCAGCATTGCCTCGTGCTCCAGCTGCACTCCTTACCTGCTCTTCACACTGACTGACGCAGCAGTCTCAGATTCTAGCCCACGGTCCCAAGTCACAGCGAAGACCCTCAAGTTTGCTGACCTGTATCTTGGCACTCCTGAGGGCTACCCTTCTAAGCCCGTTCAGCTCCCTTTTCAGTTGTCTCACTATTTAATTTCTTTCCGTACCCGAGACACCCTTTGTCCGCCCAAGGGGCTGTGTTTAGCAGCCCCTTTTCACGAGGGATGCCTGTTAACCCAGCTTCTCCTGGGGTCATCGATCGTCCCCATTACTGATAGGCCTGGGCTGATTAAGCCCCGCTGACCAGTAATCATTTATTTCATTATCACCTTTCACTTTTCACTTTATGGTCTCTTGCACTTGGGATGTGACAAATCTCCAGCAATATTACAATAAGGGCATGGCCTCACCTAAACTGTGAAATTATCAGCAATTTTCAGTTTTCAGTATCTAATAAGCACAGAGCTTTCTGTGTTCTTCACAGACATGGATGAGCTTTAACGTGTGATCAGTTACACAGCTAAACTTCTTATGCAGTTCAGGTTCAACATAACACTGGGTGATGAGGTGAGCTGTCTTTTGCTGTTTACATACATTGCAGGAAAAGTCACATATAGATTGAAACATGTTTATCTTGATATTCAGAAATGCTTTAAGGGGTAGAGTATATGATATACTGTATCATGTAGAAGCTGACAGCTACTGTAGAAATGTAATAATAATAATAATAATAATAATAATAATAATAATAATTACTAACACTTATATAGCGCTTTTCTGGACACTCCACTCAAAACACTTTACGGGTAATGGGGCCTCCCCTCCATCCACCTGGATGTAGTTAGAGCACACTAAATAATGTGCACTTACTGTGGATCTTTTTCAAAGGCTGCAATGGACTTTTTTCTTTATGTATCTGGCAACACAAAAATATCCATTGATTTCTAGTCAACATAATGACAAATCACAACATAGTGAGAACCTGGTATGCAGTAGATGGGAAAGGCAATCGTTAAGATGATTATTAACGTTAATGATGAAAACCTTTTTTTTTTCTTTTGTTGGTCTGTTAGATGGATTTGAAAAAAAAACACAATGAAAAAACTGTCTTGTGCAGAACATACTGTATAAGGTGTGCATTGGTGTGCAAACATTATAAAAGACTACTTCATTAGATAAATTAAAATGGCATATTTTTATTTGAACTTGTGAGTAGAAGTAAGGAGTAAGGTCCACACGCACGCATTACACACACTCTATCGGGGGCTAAACGAAATCACCATTAAGAACCAGTACCCCCTTTCCCTCATCTCGTCAGCTCTTGAATCAGTTCAGGGCACCACCATTTTTACCAAACTTGACCTTTGGGGTGCCTACAACTTGATTCACATTCGTGAGGGGGACAAATGGAATATGTCCTTCATCACCACCTTTGGCCATTACGAATACCAGGTAATGCCTTTTGGTCTAGTTAATGCTCCCATCATCTTCCAAAACTTTATGAATGACATCTTCAGGAACATCCAGAAATATGTTTTGGACATATCTGGACAATATCTTAATTTTCTCCCGCAGCCTTCAGGAACACATCTTCCAAGTTTGTGAACTCCTCTCTTGCCTTATCCAAAACAACCTATATGCCAAGCTGGAGAAGTGCACTTTTCATGCTTCTAAGGTCCACTTCCTGGGATATATTGTTTCACCCCTTGGGGTTGAGATGAGCCCAACAAAGGTTTCTGCCATCCGTAACTGGCCTATTCCCAAGAACTTGAAACAAGTACAGCGATTCCTGGGCTCGCAAATTTCTACTGTCACTTCATTAGGAATTTTAGCTCTATTGTGGCACCTATCACTGCTCTGACCTGTAAAGGCCCCAAACAAGGCAAGTGGACCCCTGAAGCTGCCTTAAACTGTCTCAAACAGCACTTTTCCACAGCACCAATTCTCCATCACCCAGATCCTACACACCCCTTTGTACTTGAGGTTGACTGGAGTTGGCTGGAGTTGGAGCCATATTGTCACAACACCATGGAGAACAGGGTATCCTTCATCCTTGTGCCTTCTTTTCGAGAAAACTTCCCCCGGCTGAAGCTAACTACAACATCGGGAACAGGAAAGTTCTGGCCCTGAGCTCGCCCTGGAGGAGTGGAGGCATTGGCTGGATGGTGCCCAGCCTCCTTTACACTATCCTCACTGACCACAAAAACCTGGCTTAATTATAGTCAGCTAAACGTCTCAATCCCTGATAGTCAAGATGGGCTTTATTCTTCTCCAGATTCCGCTTTTTTATTACCTATACCCCAGGCTCCGGAAACATCAAAGTCGACACCCTCTCCAACCTTCATGGTTCCTTTGTGGTTGAGACACCCCCCCCCCCCCGAACCCGTCATACCTCCTGGCAAGTTTCTCACAGCTGTATATTGGGACATTACAAATCAGGTTAGACGTGCCCTTCAAGGCCACTCTGCCCCCCACCCCCACCCCCCCAATGCCCACCAGACAGACTCTTTGTACCAAACTCTGTTCGTTCTGCAGTTCTCCACTGGGGTCAGGATTCCCACTTCACCTGCATCCTTGGCACTAGAAGAAACATTGAATTAATCTCCAGAGACTTCTGGTGGCCTTCTCTGAAGACTGACGTAGCGGAATTCATACGGGCATGCCCCACCTGTGCCAGAACCAAGACCCCCTGCCTCTTGCAATCCCTCCCAGTTCCCACACGCTCATGGTCCCACATCTCAGTGAATTTTCTCACCGATTTCCCCAAATGCCAGGGCAAGACCATTATCGTGGTTGTTATTGACCGATTCTCTACATCCACACATTTTATCCCTCTCCCTTCTCTCCCTTTGGCCCAGGAAATGGCTAATCTTTTTGTCCTCCAAATTTTCTGACTCCATGACATCCCGAAGGATATAATTTCTGACAGGGGCCCTCAATTTATATCCAGGTTCTGGAAGGCCTTCTCTACAGCCTTGGGTGCTTCTGCCTCACTCACCTCTGGAAGCTCTCTCTGGAACTCACCTCTATCATCCAGGAGCTAACAGACAGGCAGAGAGGATTAATCAAGACCTTCTTACTTACCTCAGAGCCTATGTCTCCGCCTCCCAAAACAACTGGGTCTGCCCTTTCTCTCTCTCTCAGAATTCATCCCACCTTCTATGTTTCCCTCCTAAAGCCTTACCATAGATCCCCCCTTTTAATACCACAACCACACCCACCTCCTCCCCATCTCATTGATGGCTCTCGGTGGCACAGAGGCTCCTGGCAATTCCTGATTGACTGGGAGGGGTACAGTCCTGAGGAGTGTTCCTGGGTTCCAGAGGCTGATATCCTGAACCGAAATCTGGTCTAGGATTTTCTTCATAACCATCCTGATCTATATGCTGGGGCGTCAGGAGGGGGAGGGGGGGGGCACTGTTGCACATTCCACACAGGCTCATATTTCCACATGCAAAGCCTTTTACAAATACTCACGCTGTAAATAATTCTCCTATCACTTTTCTCTGCTGTCACTTAGTTCCTCTCTTTTCCCCCTTCCTTGCTCACTATTGTGGTTAGTTTTCCAGAGCTCCTGTAGTGTGCGTTGCTTTTTTTTCTAATTTTTTCCTGATGCGGATAGTTTACTGACTTTTGCCTGTTTCTTGTTCTACACCCTCGCTTTCCGGATTTGGATTTTTTCACTCGGATCTGCTGCCTTTTGGTTTTTGACCTTTTGCTTGTTTTTTGAATTTTGAATACTTGCCTAACATTTTTGGACTTCCGGCTTTAGTGCTTGTAGCTTCCCCTTTTTTAGTCTTGCACTGGGTCTTTATCTTTCTTTTCCCTTTTACTGACACATACTGTATAAGTTAAGATCATTCCAATGGAACTGTAATATATAATAAAATACCAATAGGAGTCAGAGGTTGTAGAGGCAGTTAACAGATGATAATTAGTAATAATCAAATATTAGTCAGTTCTACTACCAGGTTGATGTACAAACAAATTCTAAAATTATTACATAAAAAAACACAAATCAAGTAAGTTCACAGGATTCTATAGTTTTCCATGAACAATCTGGTGGTGGAGTTATACAGCAGGGTTTCGACATTCACGAGGGTTCAGAGAAAAAAGTCACAAATTACCAAATTCACATATAACCAAGTTCACTTCCATGCCATTGCATAATGTGCTGCAGTATATAGTATATATGGTTAAAAGACATAAGTAACCCTCCATTATATGATATTTAAAGTACTAATGTATTGGCTTTAAATTAATTTAAATAATATTGATCAACTAAAAGAAACAACTGATTACAAACTGGAACATGAATAAGGTTTCATCCTGCTTTTACTTCATCTAAGACCCTGTTGGGTCAAATTGCAAATAAGGAGGTCAGTAAATGTTAAATTCACAGATGCTAATACCCTGCTGTAAGGCAGAAAAAGTTTATACCACATTCATCTATTATTAACAACACTAACAGCCTATAACAGAGCTCGCAACAGTATATAATATCTACATGCTCAGTTAACATCGGCTATACATAATGAACTACAGTATAAAGTAGCAAAATGGCTTTGCATAGTGGCGCTGTGGTTAGCAGTGCAACCTTGGGGTTCAATTCCGGATCTTAAGAAATCTGTGCATGGAGTTTGAATGTTCTCCCCCCCTTGTTTGTGTGGGTTTCCTTGGGGTGCTTTGATTTTCTCCCACCGTCCAAAAACATACTGGTAGGTTAATAGGGTTCTGGGAAAAATGGTCCTGGTTTATGTCTTTGTTTGCCAAGTCTGTCTGCCCTTTGACGTACTGGCATTCTGTCCAGGTTGCACCCTGTCTTGTATCCGTTTCTTGCCAGATTACCTGTATTTCCTGGCTAGTCTGCAACCCTGAATTGGAAGAAGCAGTTAGAAACTGGATGGATGAATAGTCGAAAATCTTTATCTGAGAAAGTAAGGCAGTTTTCATTAAATAATCCTCTAAAGCTAAGCAGCTTTTTGAGCCAGTACAAAAGAGCATCTAAATACCAGAATGAGTTACAAGTGTTGTATGGCAGACCTGAAAGGAAAATAATTATTTTCACAAGTATGAAAACTGACATTTATTTCCATATACCTGAAGCTCTGCAGTGCCCAATTCCAAATAGATTTTGATAATTCAAAGAGGAGACTGAGAAGCCTGCCTGCAGTGCTAAAACCTCACCCACTGGATCTTTCTTTTCTTTGATGTTTTTCTTTTCTCTCCTTTGATTTAAGTATGTTGTTGTTCACATGAGCTTGGCTGGTCTGATCTAGAAAGTCTCAAAACATCTGGTGTCTCTACTCCACTGTGGTATCTCTATCAAACCAGATATAAACAGTATTGTATAGCAATGCATAATGTCACCTTTACATACTGAACTTCAAGATTGAAGCTTGAATTGTATCTATAATGTCTGAATTAGGGAAGAACAGAGGCACAGTGCTTAGCATTGCTGCCTCTCAGTGCTGTGGCACTGGGGCAGTCGGCTTCCCTGCAACCCTGATTGGATGAAGTTGTTAGATGGATGGATTTCCAAATTATATACTGTACCTACAGTATGTTAAAGACGGGGAGCTGTGAAGAAGATGCCATAAATAGTGAAAACAAACATTTAGAAAACAGTGCTCTGAGGTCTATCCCTCTTGTTCAATCTTGCGACTTTCCTAAAATACTTTCCTAAAATAAACACTACAACCAGGGAGTTTTCTTTATTTTACAAGTGATACAAAGTGAAATGAAGGTGCAAATGAAAGGTTTGTCATTGTAGACATCCAATCCTATTAGTTTTCTCCATGGGGAAATGGTGGCATTAAACAGCTTCTGAACTTGTCAGCAGCACTCTGAATACCTACCCTGGAAAATAAGAAGGGCTTAGAGTTGCTTTGTACAGCTCTGCTTGCTCAGTGTGTGGGCTTCATGGACCCTTCTGTAATGAGCTGTATGGGCACTTCTGTTGTATTAAGCCATGCATCTACTCAATTTGCAATTTCAATTGTTTTCATCAATAAAACTGTTTAATTTAGCTTCCATAAGTGCCTTTATTTCCAATGTACTCAAATAATGTGATTTATGTAACACTTTCTCTGACTAGGATGATACTTTTTGTATCACCCTCTCCAGGTTTGGACTGTTCTGCATTTAATATCTGAAACTACAACTTTTCTAGCTCTTGTTTAGCTTTTGTAACATTGTCAAATACAGCATGTTTTTGCATCCAGTGGAAAAATATGTTGATAGTGTATGTATCTTTCTGTATATTTTCAGGTACATGAATACAAACTGAGACACAGTAATTTAAAAAACAAGGTTCTAAAACACAACATTATTAGAATCATGGGATATTGCCAATGTATTATTAACATTTCTGAAAAATGTTCTGGCTATGACTCTGAATCAATGAAATATAGTCCATAAGCCTCAGTTTATTCCTTACCATTCCTGAAAGATAAAAATTAAAACAGACCATTTATTTATTTAAATAAATAATAGTTATAATACTGCCAGCAACCATATCACCCTGCAGCTCTCAACTGGCTACCCACTAAACCTAAGCCAGGTTGAGCTTGGCCAGTACCTGGATGGGAGACCTCCTGGGAAGCTATGGTTGCAGCTGGAAGTAGTATTTGTGGAACCCACCCTGTGGTCTGTGTGGGTCCTTATGTATAGTGGCGGGGACACAATATTGTAGTTGGCACTGTCTTTCGGAAGAGATGTTAAACAGAGGTCCTGACTCACAGGGGTCATTAAAAATCAAGGGGCATTTCTCGATAAGATAGATAAATAGTGTAGTGATTCATAGCCGTTCAGGGACGCCAAATATGTAAGAAAACTGGCTCTCTGAAGGCACCAGTTCTGTAGGGTTTGGGCATTTACTGAGACAATTATTAATTGTAGCAGTAAATCACAAAGTTGATTCTTTTGATGGCTTTAGAATCCAACCATGCGACATAACTCAAACAACGTACACACACAGGTACTAATACACGAGGATACATTTATTAATACATAGAATATGCATGTAAACCTAACAGATCTTATCGAGAGGGTTATCAGAATACAAAAGATATATATTCAGTCAGTTACAAAGTGTTACACATATCAAGAGGACATACGTTCAGTATATCATTCATTTAGACCGTTTCGTAAAGTGAACTTGGTTACAACTTCTACATTAGATACTCAAAACAAGTACATAACTCTTAGGAATTAAATTGATATCAACTGATTGGGATAACAATTGAATTCTCGAGCTGTAATGCATTGAAGTTGAATACTCATCCAATCTTTGGGGATTCAGATCTCCTGCGGGCACAAAGAAACAGTTGCAGGCTGTTGCTGTCCAATCCGCGCTCTCTGGCTCGGTGCCAGGCTGTGCTGTGCGGCTTGCGACGGTGCGCTGCTGATGCTCACTGACCGGCTAGTTAGTGTTGGCTTTAACTAGCAAAGTTTGTGCACAGGAGAAAAGATGACTGTGGGTCCCAGCAAGTCAGGAAGAGGACCGGTTCGTTCCTAATGAAGAGCTAGTTCTGAATAGTGATTCAGCTGTCCACAGTTCCGACCTGTTCACGAGGCCTGCTGCTGGTTACTCTCTGGCAACCTCCACTCTAGACTCTTAGAACAAAGGAAAGTTCTGGGACTCAGACACACTGGCCGTTCCGTGGTTGTCCGGGCTGAGTCTCAGGATGGTCAGGAGGCGCGCTGCGAGGATGTCCTGCCCTTGGGAGCCTTCTGCTCCTGGGCCGTCCTGCCCTGGAATTCTCCTTTGAATTCCCTTTAGAACAGTCCACAGAATCCTCTCCAGAATCTTACTGAATCTTGTTGAATCTCTGTGCTGCCTGTTTTTACCTGGAGGAACTTCAGCTCATTGATTGGCTGAAAGTTCCATGGGCATCAGAGTCCCACGTGGGTTACTCGGCCCTACCAGTCCCTGATTGGTTGATCAAGGTGAGATATGAGTCACTTACTCCTGACACTTAGTAACGCAGTCCAGATGTCCAACTGGCACTCCCTAGACAGATAGGCGCCAATGGATGACCATTGATCATGATAGCCAGGCTTAGCTAAGTGCATCCCCCTTTGGGAGCTGTCCTAGGACCTTAAATCACCCTGGGAATAGTCTCTCTGTGGCTGCACCACAGAGATGAACAGAGAAATGGGGCCTCATTTGGGAAGCTCAGAAACACTTAATTCTGCCATATTAATAAGCCTCGCCGCTACAATAGATAGATAAGACTTTATTGATCCCGAAGGGAAATTGATGTGTTACAGCAGTCCAGCCCAAGACAAGCAAAAACAGACATTAGAATAGACGAAAACCTATACAAAATAAATACAAATAAATACATAGGTGTGTGCAAAATATGATGATCATAGTCACTGTAAAAACAATAGAATATGTGCAAAATGTGCATAGGTTTATACAGACTGATTGTCCAAAAAGTACAATGGAGCAAACATGCTCTCCACAGTCGAGCAAATGAAGGGCTAACAGTCCTAGCCTAGGGCAGCATTATACACCCCGACAGCCGTCGGGAGGAAAGACCTGCGGAAACGTTCCCTTGAACACCGTAGCTGGAGCAGTTTATTGCTAAAAGTGCTCCGCTGCCCAGTAACAGTCCTATGAAGCGGATGAGAGGCGTTGTTCATGATGGCTGTGAGCTTGGTCAGCATTCTCCTCTCAGCCACAGCCTCCATGGGGTCAAGGCTCAGCCCAAACACAGTGCCAGCCTTCTTGATGAGTTTATTGAGCCTATTTGCATCTCTTGTCATGATGCTGTTGCCCCAGCACACAGCAGCATAGAAGATGGCCGCTGCCACTGATTCATAAAAAATGTGTAGCAGTGTTCCACACGCACCAAAGGACCTGAGCCTCCTAAGAAAATAGAGTCGGCTCTGACCTTTCGTGTACAGGGCGTCAGTGTTACCAGACCACTCCAGTTTATCATCTAGGTGTACCCCTAAGTACAGTACTTGTAGGACTGCAATCCCTCTATGTCCTCACCCTGGATGGAAACAGGGTTCAGCGGAGACTTCCCAGTGGGCATTGATTCGTCGAATATACGTATATTCACGGCGAAAATACGGCTATACGTATATATACGTCGCCGCGACGTATAATAAACGTCGAATTGCAACCGTAAAATCGACGACATTGTAGCGGCGAGGCTTATTAATAAGAAAGAATTAAGTGTTCTGAGCCTTCCCAAATGAGGCCCCATTTCTCTGTTCATCTCTGTGGGGCAGCCACAGAGAGACTATTCATGCAGGGTGATTTAAGATGTTTTCTCCTGATAAGGACAGCTCCCAAAGGGGGATGCACTTAGCTAAGCCTGGCTATCATGATCAATGGTCATCCATTGGCGCCTATCTGTCTAGGGAGTGCCAGTTGGACATCTGGACTGCATTACTAAGTGTCAGGAGTAAGTGACTCATATCTCACCTTGATCAACCAATCAGGGACTGGTAGGGCCAAGCAACCCACGTGGGACTCTGATGCCCATGGAACTTTCAGCCAATCAACGAGCTGAAGTTCCTCCAGGTAAAAACAGGCAACACAGAGATTCAGAAGAGATTCAGTAAGATTCAGTAAGATTCAGAGGGAATTCTGTGGACTTTTCCTAAAGGGAATTCAAAGGAGAATTCCAGGGCAGGACGGCCCAGGAGCAGAAGCCTCCCAAGGGCAGGACATTCTCACAGCGTGCCTCCTGACCATCCTGAGACTCAGCCCGGACAACCACGGAACGGCCAGTGTGTCCGAGTGCCAGAACTTTCCTTTGTTCTAAGAGTCTAGAGTGGAGGTTGCCAGAGAGTAACCAGCAGCAGGCCTCGTGAACAGGTCGGAACTGTGGACAGCTGAATCACTATTCAGAACTAGCTCTTCATCAGGAACGAACCGGTCTTCTCCCTGACTTGCTGGGACCCACAGTCATCTTTTCTCCTGTGCGCAAACTTTGCTAGTTAAAGCCAACACTAACTAGCAGGCCAGTGAGCATCAGCAGCGCACCGTCGCAAGCCGCACAGCACAGCCTGGCACCGAGCCAGAGAGCGCGGATTGGACAGCAACAAGCCTGCAACTGTTTCTTTGTGCCCGCAGGAGATCTGAATCCCCAGATCTCCTGCGGAGAATACTCATCTAATCTCCCAAAGATTAGATGAGTATTCAACTTCAATGCATTACAGCTCGAGAATTCAATTGTTATCCAAACCAGTTGATATCAATTTAATTCCTAAGAGTTATGTACTTGTTTGAGTATCTAATGTAGAAGTTATAACCAAGTTCATTTATGAAACGGTCTTAATGAATGATATACTGAACGTATGTCCTCTTGATATATGTAACACTTCGTAACTGATTGAATATATATCTTTTGTATTCTGATAACCCTCTCAATAAGATCTGTTAGGTTTACATGCATATTCTATGTATTAATAAATGTATCCTCGTGTATTAGTACCTGTGTTTGTGCGTTGTTTGAGTTATGTCGCATGGTTGGACTCTAAAGCCATCAACAGAATCAACTTTGTGATTTACTGCTACAATTAATAATTGTCTCAGTAAATGCCCAAACCCTACAGAACTGGTGCCTTCAGAGAGCCACTATGATTATATATTTGGCGTCCCTGAGCCGGTTTTCCTACAACATTAATAAACGCATATATAACGTCGAAAACACATCTAACACAGTGCCTGAGGCTTTTTACTGTATATATCGTGTGTGCTGCAACTAGGAGTATACGGCAGTAATTAATTAATTTATTATATTTATTACTATATTTATTATACACGTGTAAATAAATTAATTACTGCAAAAATAATTTACTTCATACACTGTGCAGAGTGCCATATACTCCTAGTTGCGGCACACACGATATATACAGTAAAAAGCCTCAGGGACTGTGTTAGATGTGTTTTCGACGTTATATATGCGTTTATTAATGTATTCGATTTTATGGTTGCAATTCGACGGTGATTATACGTCGCGGCGACGTATATATACGTATAGCCGTATTTTCGCGGTGAATATACGTATATTCGACGAATCAATGCCCACAGCTTGGCATACAAGGGTTTTGCGGAGGGGGTCTTGCCACCTGCCTGAAAAAAAACAGTAAAATGTTTGAGTGCCTATAGTTTCTATTTTTATTTTCTTGAGAAAAGTTGATACCATTTCCTGGACACCCCGTCCCCCATCAGTGCGCGGTGCCCGGGGAAAATCTGTAGGGGGTGTCTGAAATTCTGAGGGGGGGGGGGTGATATTTCGGTTGAAACGGAGCTGTACGGTGCAGCTACCCAAATTAAATCTCGCAGCTATGCCATTGATTAGTGCTTCATGATAGAAGATAACGACTAGCAATCTGGTATTTGCGATGAAGTTCAGTTTCACATTTTTCCTCACTCTCGTGGTTTGTATTGCCTGGAGCGAAAAGTACCATAAGCGTTCATTTTTGCAGCTACATGGAGGTTCTGAATCGTTAAGAAAAAATTGTTGTAAAACCAACAGAAAGCACAGACTGCTATAACTAGTCCTAGTTATATAACGATTTTAAGTATAATGATAAACTACTGCAAGGGATCGGTCCACCTGAGCAAACAGGATCGTAATGTTGACACTCAATAACGACACTGATATGTGCAGTTCCTGTACGGATAGCACTTCTGCACATAAAACAGTCCGAGTGACTGTTAGTGTCATTTAGTGTTGTCTGACCATTGACAAAGTACAACTATTTTTTTAGGGCGCAAATTAAGTTAGGTAAATCTTTTTGCCCAAAACCGAAGAGGCGACACTCCTCCCTCCCCCCGTGATGCCAGGCCTGTCCCCATCCTATTCCATAATGTCATTATATATTATACCATAAAACAGTGACCGATCCTTACTAACTGCACGCGTTAAAATTGCACATCAGCACATAGCAGGGGGCACATAGCCGCGATGTATTATCAATGTTAAATTTCAACCATAATATCGACAACATTAATAAACGCATACTTTGAAAAAATATCTAACCCAGCATATTTTCCGGTTATATACCACAATGCATTGCTAGTATTCGTTGGTCACCATTTTGGACACGTTTTTCAAACGTAGAAGATTGAAGTATTTATCCGCAAATATCTCAGCAATCCTCTTTTGACGAGTAAGTATGAATAATAATAATACTATCTGAATACATACAGATCTTTCTTAATATTATTTTGATTAAAATAGTATGTGAATAAGCAAAAAATGGCACATAAAAATAGTGTGAATGGGGAAGATGACACAAAATCGTTTTGCCGTTTCTCTAATTATTCTTATTCTATGTTGTACTTTCAAACTTTGGGTACTCTTTAATTAGGACAGACTTTATTGCTCAACTGCTATGATGCAAGCCAAATTTTATACATTTATTTCAGCTTTGAGCTTGGTAAACCGTTCATTTTTTAGATTATACTAAAGAAGATATTAATTAAGTAATATTATATAATTTTCTCCTAGCTGCGGTGCTGAAGTCCCACCCTACATCAACAGAAAAAGAAATAAAGGAGCACGCAATGTGTTACTTGAAGAATGCATATGCAAGGCAGGGGGCCAGGAGATCTGGACACTGAAAATAATAGGTTTCTGGTTCTAACTGTTAGGACAATTAGACAGGGTTTGCAAATAGTGGACAAAAATCATCTTAACTTCCATTGTAATATTTTTTTTCTTGGAAATATAGAAGTTGTACATTTTAAAATGTATATTTGAATCAAAATGTGGTTTTGAGTTAGTGTGTTAATTTTATTAGTTTATGTTTGTCATTACTGTACTGTATATTGCCATGTTACCAGAATTTGTAACTGAAGTTTAAGACTAGTTGTGTTTTTTATGATTATTGCCCATATGTTGATTGTTGATTTATTGTATACAATGTATAAACTGAAATACATATTTTTCAGGTGTGAATGTGTATTTTCAGAATAAATTTCTAAACCAAATCATTGGCTTGATTTACTAGTTTCTACACCTGTAAAACCTATCTTTGATGTATAATAGACCTCTAACCATATTCGTATAATAGACCTCTAAAGTTATCCGTATAATAGACCTCTAACCATATACGTATAATAGACCTCTAAAGTTATCCGTATAATAGACCTCTAACCATATACGTATAATAGTCCTTTAAAGTTATCTGGAACTCCAACCATATATGTATAATAGTCCTCTAAATTTATCCGTATAATAGAACTCCAACCATTTACATATAATGAACATCTAATCATAGACGTATAATTGACGTATAACAATAGACGTATATTAGAATTTCATTCTAGACGAATTGCGGACCACATTTAGACGTCTAAGGTATGCGTTTAATAGACGTATATTATACGTCTTTTGCCCACTGGGTTATTCCTTTGAAAGTCCATGACCATTTCTTTGGTCTTGCTGGTGTTTAGCTGGAGATGGTTAAGATGACACCACTCCACAAAGTTGGTAATCTCCTCCCTCCCCTCTCTAATACACCCCACAATTGCAGAGTCATCCGAAAACTTCTGCAGATGACATGCCTCAGAGTTGTACCTGAAGTCAGAGGTGTAAAAAGTAAACAGGAATGGAGCAAGGACAGTCCCCTGTGGAGCCCCAGTACTGCAGTAACAACCTGTTTGGACTCACAGCTCTGTAGCCGTACAAACTGTGGCCTGCAGGTCAGATAGTCTATAATCCAGGACACCAAGGGAGTGTCCACCTGCGCCGCCCTTAGCTTACTGTATCTCTCAGTAAAGGTGGATGGATGGTGTAAAAGGCACTGGAGAAGTCAAAGAAAATAACTCTCATAATGCTCCCCGTCTTCTCCGGGTGAGAGTTAGCTCTGTGTACCAGATAGATGACTGCATCCTCCACTCCCAAGTCTGACCGGTAGGCGAACTGCAGGGGGTCCAGTGCTGTACTCACCAGGGTTCTGAGGTGGTCCAGTGCAAGCCTTTCCAGAGTTTTCATAAGGTGTGATGTCAGTGCCACTGGTCTGGGGTGCCCCTTTTTTGGGTACTGGCACCAGGCAAGATGTCTTCCAGAGCAGACTGTAGGGAGTCAAGGGAGTAAGAGTAGGGAGTTAGAAATTGTCCCCATGTACGATTGGCTTGCACTTGCCCTACGATGAACTGGGGCCCTGTCCAGGGTGAACCCTGCCTCGTGATCGTTGCTTGCCAGGTAGGCTCTTTTAAAAAAAAAAGTGTTTGTTCCATGTTGTTGCTCACTTGAGAAACAGGTTTCAGTATTTCATATACATTAATTCACACATGAGGAACCAGCTTGTAAAGATACTGTCTGCAATCTTGTAATCCATTCTAAGGGGGTACTGGGTGGTAATAACGGCAACTTACTTTAATTGCTTAAATGTTTATATATGACAGTCCATATAGGACAGTTCTTGGGTAACATTTGGAATGCACAACATCTAAATACAGTACCTCTCCCCAAAGTAACAAAATACTCCCCTTGCCCAAATACCTCATTAGCAGTTCCTCATTGTTAAAACATGCACTGAGATTTTCCTTATCTTTCAGTTTTCTACAGTGTAGCAACAAGGCCTATTATTTCACTTAGTATTACGTATTAGTGTAGTAATGTTTGTGTGCCTTGTTCAAGCAGCCTGGTGCTTTCCTTCAAGCACAAGGCAACAGGCAACAGCAGTTTTTCTCTTTCCCCAGTCTGAACCAGGACCCTCCCTGCACAGAGAAGCTGCCACGAACAAATCAAGCCCAGCTTCAGCTGCAAAAATTCAGCTCATCAAGAATGTGTTGAAACAGATCCTTATTCACATCATAATTATCAAGAGCTGAAATAGTAATAGTAATAATAATAATAATTGCTTACACTTATATAGCGCTTTTCTGGACACTCCACTCAAAGCGCTTTACAGGTAATGGGGACTCCCCTCTACCACCACCAATGTGCAGCATCCACCTGGATGATGCGACGGCAGTCATAGTGTGCCAGAACGCTCACCATTCAGCTATCAGTGGGGAGGAGAGCAGAGTAATGAAGCCAACTGATAGATGGGGATTATTAAGAGGCCATGATTTGTAAAGGCCAATGGGAAATTTGGCCAAGACGCCGAGCTTACACCCCTACTCTTTTCGAGAAACGCCCTGGGATTTTTAATGTCCACAGAAAGTCAGGACCTCGGTTTTACGTCTCATCCGAAGGACGGCGCCTGTTTACACTATAGTGTCCCCGTCACTATACTGGGGCATTAGGACCCACGTGGACCGCAGGGTGAGTGCCCCCTGCTGGCCCCACTAACACCTCTTCCAGCAGCAACCTTTGTTTTTCCCAGGAGGTCCCCCATCCAGGTACGTACCAGGCTCACACCTGCTTATCTTCAGTGGGTTGCCAGTTGTGAGTTGCAGGCTGATATGGCTGCTGTATAATACATATTGCAAACTTCAACTCCTGTCCAGACTGTATATAGTAAAAAATAATAAAATTATTAACCGTAAGTGATGCATAAAATAACTGCAACATGCAAGAAAATCTGTACCAGGATGAAAATAAAATTGTCACGACTATAGTCCCCCCTCCTTAAGGGTGTTCCAGCCCTTTCACTAAAGACTTCATTCCATGCACCTGCGCCCTATTCCCTGCCCACCTTATAAGCCAGGCGCTGACGCTCTTCCGGGCTCTGCATCTGATTTCCGTATCGTGCGAGTCCGGGACCAGGAAGCGCCTGGTCCCGTTAAGGTTTTAACCTCGGTTCCGACCCGGCCTTCGTGGTTTTTAATTCTTGTTCTGATGGATCTCCTGGTTTTGGACTTACTCGTGTGTTTTGGATTTTCCCTAAGGATTACTCTTGGATTGTTCGCCTCGGCCACACCTCCCCCGTGCACCAGCGCACCTTGGACACGCCCCCCTGTCTTCAGCCCCGTTTTCCTGCATGACGTTTCCCTAGTGTTTCCCCACTCCGTCGGACTGTGTCGTCCGCATAGGGTCCGGAAAGAACTGTTCGTTACAAAAATAAAACAAACATCATTGATATAAAACAAATCGGATGTTATGAAACGATGACCTACTGTACACACACGCAATGTTCTTATGCTACAATCAGCACACCTCTACAATGAAAGAAAATATTACTTTCTGAAACAGTTAGGCTGAGAAAACAGTTCTGAAACTGTTAAACCACTATAGTGATTGAAAGGCTGAAACGTTTGAGTCATGTTTGCCTTTAAATTGCCATTCTGAAAATTGAAACTGAGTACTAAGTAGTTACTGCATTCATCTGGTAGTTATTATCACGAAAAAACTTTTGTTAAATGAAGATCACAACCTAACAGTACCTCAAAATGTCCCATTTTAACTGCACCTACAGTATTTAAAGTCCATCAGAAATACACCTACAGTATAAACCACTACAATTCACAGATGCATTGGGAAAAAACTTTCACAACTCTTAACCAATCACAGCTACAAGCCCATTTAGCATTAATCTGGTTCTTTTCTACTGAATCTTCAATTTTTTTGTGCATAAATCTCAGTTCTCAGAACTGCATTAGAAACAGGCATAATTTAGGGTTCTTTAAGTTGAATATTTCCAGTTAATTAAAAATCATATAATCTGTATACATCTTACTTTATATCTAATGTCTAATTATACAGTATGTGAGAAATATCTCAGAATATTAAAATCTGAATGATATAATACCTTCTAATACTACAGGTAACTTTAAAGGTAAACAACTCACAAATGTCTGTGAGGAGGCTAGTGCCATGCTGGCAACAGTGTTTTATAGCTGTAACTTCACCAGTAGTGGTCAATGTTGGACATCTTGTTCCCTTGATATCTGTTAAGGCTCCAGACAGAAGGAATTAATTTAGGTTCATGTTTCAGGTGCTCCTCTGTCAGAATGCTTGTTAGAAAAAGTAATACAGCAAACCTAACAGAGGAATAGGAGACATGCAGCCTTTTTGTACCTGAACACTGTTCTGCATAATTATGTTCACCTCTCTGTCCAGCATATTTTATTTCATTGCATTTTGACAGATCGTCTTATAATCAGTTGTTGTCAGAATATCCCCCCCCCCCAAAAAAAAAATCATTTTTTCGTTGTTTTGCTTGCAGTGAGGACAATCTAAACATCACTTTTTTTTCTCTATTTTAATCAAAAACGGGTTCTTTCATGTGGTCATACCCAAACCATACAAATTCATCTGTAAATGAATTGCACTCTAAAGGTTTGGCATCTACTTAACTAAATGATTTACAGTATCTCTCAATTTCCCCATTAATATCCTGGTAAAATGCATGGTGATGCAGTAGGAGGAGCCGTCTCTTGGACGTGACATGAAACTCAGGTCCTGTCTGCTTGGTCATTAAACATCCTATTAAAGTTTGTAGGAGCTTAAATTAAATAGTAAGAGTTTACCCTGGTGACCTGGCAAAACTCCACTCTAGACTTGTACAATCTGGCCTCCCTAAAATTCAATTGGTAAAGCAATTTCTCACTTCATCTGATCTGCTGTGAAGTGGGGCTGCTGGCACAGAGTAACTTCAGTGTGTAACCCAAGTACCCACCTGCACTTCAAGTGGTGTAAGAAGTGTCTCCCTTTCTACGTGCTATGAGCTTTGTGAACCTCTGTAATAAAAAGTTCTATACAAATGCAGAGAATCATCATTACATACTGTATCACTATATACAGTATGTGTTTATTATCTTAGCTTGTAATACAAAGTTGATCAGTTCTCAAACAACTGATCTTGTATTATCTCATCAGTAATTATCTATTATTTTATTGATTTCTGTATTGTTTTTATTCATTGAGTATGTCAATTATGTTGTTCACTTGCGTTTTTATAGAATAAAATTGTGAATAATAAGTAAAATAATATTCGAGTGGTAGAACTGTGTCAGTGTGGATTGGCTGCAAAGAAACAAGCAAAGGTTAATTGCACTATGACCCGCATAAAGAAATGTAAAATAGTCTTCTTTAGGTGTGAGGGCAGGAATGGATGGTAGCAGGAATAAACAGTAAATCACAGGAGAACAAAGGGCAGGGCAGGTGAGAAAGAGTATCCGAACAGTGAGAGATCAGTGGGAAGAGGTGTGAAGATGAAATTGGTAAACGAACGCAGTGATTTAAAAAATAGATCAGTTTGTTATTGAGAGCTGGGGGAAAGTGTAATCTGCCTGATACAACTATTAAGAATAATATAAGAATTTAATCTTAAAGAAGAAGTCTAAAGAACACTGGACACTGACAAGACAGACCGTAGCTTTTCCACTTTTTTGTTTCCTAAAAAGTGGCTTAATAATTGCTATGTATAGATAAGGAGAAAACCTGCAATACAGGGATCTAGTAACCACTACCCATTATCTACACTCCTTCATATTCCTCTTCATTAATGTTCCAGTTCTACAACTGCTAGAACAAGAATTTATTCTGTAAAAAAAATTGTTAAAGCATTTCTACACTAGGTATTACACTATTTTGATCTCTTTATAACCAGGCATTCCTTGCTAGATTTTTACTGGGCTTTCACTGCACAGACTTAAGTATGCCAGACATTTCCAGAGTTCTTAAGATTTCAAACGCACAAACCCTGAATCTTTGATCTGATAATTGATACAGATGGCTTGCGTAAGTAGCTTATTTTTACACAGGACTTTTCAGCAATATTATTTTAATTCTTAAAAAAGTTAGTTAGTGAACACACACCTGTACAAACATTTACCCATGTACTGTACGTGGTGCTAAAGCTCTTTGGAAACCATTTTTTTCAGCTTTGTTGCTGTTTGAAGGTAGCACAAAACAACAGCATCCAAATCATATCAGCTACTGTATATAAAATAAAGTAATAAATTTACAGCCAATATTTTTGTCGGCTGGGTAGAAGAATGCTTCTTCGCTTCCTACACTGGCTATGTCCCTGACCTCTACAAACAATATATATTGATGACTGCATCGGTGCCGCCACATGCTCCTACGATCAGTAATTATAAGTATATATGTAAGGTTATAATTTAACAATATATGTAAATGTTTTATGATATGTCTTTGTTGTAAATGTCTGTAATATGTCTGTAGATTGTATCTTATTTTTAGTTTTTGTTTTGTTTCATGTTAATTTTATAAAGGAGAGTGTCATAGAGAAACCCCATTACCTCCATCTTGATTAAAATCGCAAACGTGTGTTTCATAAAATACTTTTATTTTTCACAATCTGACAATGCAAGACAGAATTCACATTCACTGCGCCCAACGGCCTTACAGATCAGCAAATCAAGGAAGAAAACAATTATCACGCCCGGCTTTTTCAATAGAATTGCTTTAACTTGCTAATGCGTTACTGTAACAGTCTGGGTGTGGCAAGTTTCTACTGTCTCCTGACTGTCTTGGGCGAAAGGGACCTGTCTTTCATTGGAAGAAAACGAACATATTCTACCCGTTCATGAGAATATATTATAAATACACCAAGGGATTGGGTTGGGTTCCCACTACAAAAAAATCTGCGAGCCTGCACTACAGCTGCCATGGTATGGAGACAAAGACCTTTTATGAGAAGAGACGCGGTGCTTCAGCTGCCTCGGCTTGCAAAGTGCGAAGGGTAAGCAAATACAGCAGGCTTTGTCTGAAATACGCGATTATAGCGCATATTACTATAAGGTATTATTGCTGTATTGAATTATACATTCTATTATAAATATTTCTTCGCCGCCTGTTCTTCAGGAAAACACTGCATGGGCGAAACGATCTTTGAAGACTACCAGGACAGTAAAAAAGAAAGCGGTAAGACTGATGAAAAGAAAAGATATTTTGACGTCTGTTCCGCAACTGATGAATACTACTGTGTGACTTTATTTCTTACATGGATTCTGTTATTTTGCCACAGGCTGTGGATCTCTGCTCTCGGCCACTGGCCAGGGTGCCAACGTATAGAAGCAGCACCTGTGTGAAGACTTTCCAGCAGCAGCGGGAGCAGTATGACTCATTACTGGGGAGGATTGGGAGGTTGGAGACACTCCTGAAGATGCATAAGCAGGAGACAGTATGTTCCGGCAGTCAAACGCTAGGGCTTCTGTCTCCAGACAGACCTTCATCTCCTGATAAGTGCCTCTCCTTGCTGCAAAGGTTGCATATCTCCACACAGCCCTCTGCCCCCCCCAGAGCACACACCGCCTCAGGACACTCCATCCTGGCCTCTCTGCTCACCAACGCCCAGGAATTGGCTGATGCTGTCCCCGCTGTCTTTCTCCCCTCAGGAAGATCCATTTACACAGCGGAATTCACAGATGCCAGTGCAACATACAGTTCTCCCAGATATCCAACTGTTGCCCATCAGTCAAGAGAAGGAGAGGGGATTGTACTTGCAGTGCATCGGCATAGATGGGAAAGCCAGAGCCAACCGCTACGCCACCATCGTGTTTCGAAACGTGGACCACATCAGTAAATATCGATGGGTCCAGAGGCAAAAGTGCTTGGCCTTGTAATCTCCAGGAAACCATTAATAGCACGGTGACTCGGAGATTCTCAAAACTTACTTTGTACGATTGGACCAGCTGCTCTCACTGTCTGCAGATGAGGTGAGGAGATCTCTGCTAAAAGTGAACACACGCAAGGCTGCAGGACCCGACTGCATACCCAGTCGCATCCTCAGAGCCTGTGCCAATCAACTGGCGGGTGTATTCACAGATATTTTCAACATGTCTCTGGCCCAAGCCGAAGTCCCCACCTGCTTCAAGACAACCACCATCATCCCAATACCAAAGAAAACCACAGTGACATGTCTTAATGACTACCGACCAGTGGCACTAACACCTGTCATCAAGAAGTGCTTCAAGAGGCTGGTCATGAAGCACATTAAAGACGCCATTCCAAACACAGTGGACCCATACCAGTTTGCCTACCGGTCCAACAGATCCACAGACGACACACTCTCCATTGCCAGACACACTGCCCTATCCCATCTGGACAAAAAGAACACATTCACAAGACTACTTTTCATCGACTTCAGCTCAGCTTTTAACCCTATCATCCCAGAGAAACTAGTCAAGAAATTCAGTGCACTGGGTCTCAACACCACCCTGACAGGCAGACCTCAGGGTGTCAGGGTTGGAAACCACACCTCCGGCACACTAACTCTGAACACTGGGGTCCCCCAGGGCTGTGTGCTTAGTCCATTGCTCTACTCCCTCTATACCCACGACTATAAGGCCAAACACAACACCAACTCCATCATCAAGTTTGCAGATGACACCACAGTTGTAGGTCTGATCACAGACAATGATGAGAGGGCCTACAGGGAGGAGGTCAATCTCCTTACAACGTGGTGTGATGACAACAACCTCACCCTCAACGTCAGCAAAACCAAGGAGCTTATCGTTGATTTCAGGAAACTGCAAACCGGACATGTCCCTATCCACATCAACGGGACTGAAGTGGAAAGGGTCAGTAACTTTAAATTCCTTGGCGTCCATATCACCGAGGACCTCACATGGCTCTCAACACCACCTGTCTGATCAAGAAAGCGCAACAGCGCCTGTACTTCCTAAGACGGTTGAAGAAGGTTAAGATATGTACCCAGATCCTCACTAACTTTTACAGATGCACTACAGAAAGCACACTGACAGGCTGCATCACAGTGTGGTATGGCAACTGCAGTGCTGCTGACCGCAAAGCCCTACAGCGGGTGGTGAAAACTGCCCAGTCCATCACTGGGGTTGCCCTCCCATCTATACAGGACATTTATGAAAGACGGTGCTTGAGGAAAGCTCTAAGCATCATCAAAGACCCCACACACCCCAGCTACAGACTTTATGATCTGCTACCATCTGGAAAACAGTACCGGTGCATTTGGGCCCGGACTACCAAACTCAGAGACAGTTTTTACCCCCGCACTATCAAACTATTAAACTCCCAGCCTCTCTCACTTTCACCTCACCTCTCACCTATGATCTGAACCTCACAGTGCCTTCTTTCTTTCTTACCAAAAACCCAAACACACATTGAAAATCTACCTCTACCATACATGTCAAAAGCTCACTCCCCATAATTTCTATCCCTTTATTTCATTCTGTTGATGCATGTTTTTGCACATACTGTAACCTGTTACCTTTTTGCTGTTTTGCACATTGCCTGTTGTTGTTTTTTTGCACATTGCCTGTTGTTGTTTTTGCACATTGCCTGTTGTTGTTTTCGCACATCGCCTGTTGTTGTTTTTTTCACACTGCCTGTTGTCTCCGTCTTTCTTTTGTTATACAATTGTATTGTTGTTGTTGTTGTTTTCTTTTTACTGCTTATGTCCGAAAGCTAGCTAAATAGCATTTCGTTATACCATCTACATGTATATGAGTGTAGTGTGCTCTCTGAAGGCACCAGTTCTGTAGGGTTTGGGCATTTACTGGGACAATTATTAATTGTAGCAGTAAATCACAAAATTGATTCTTTTGATGGCTTTAGAATCCAACCATGCGATATAGCTCAAACAACGCACACACGCAGGTACCATATACACGAGGATACATTTATTAATACATAGAATATGCATATAAACCTAACAGATCTTATCGAGAGGGTTATCAGAATACAAAAGGTATATATTCAATCAGTTACAAAGAGTCACATATATCAAGAGGACATACGTTCAGTATATCATTCATTAAGACCGTTTCATAAATGAACTTGGTTATAACTTCTACATTAGATACTCAAAACAAGTACATAACTCTTAGGAATTAAATTGATATCAAATGGTTGGGATAACAATTGAATTCTCGAGCAGTAATGCATTGAAGTTGAATACTCATCCAATCTCTGGGGATTCAGATCTCCTGCGGCTCAAAGAAACAGTTGTAGGCTGTTGCTGTCCAATCCGCGCTCTCTGGCTGCGTGCCAGGCTGTGCTGTGCGGCTTGCGACGGTGCGCTGCTGATGCTCACTGACCGGCTAGTTAGTGTTGGCTTTAACTAGCACAGTTTGCGCACAGGAGAAAAGATGACTGTGGGTCCCAGCAAGTCAGGAAGAAGACCGGTTCGTTCCTGATGAAGAGCTAGTTCTGAATAGTGATTCAGCTGTCCACAGTTCTGACCTGTTCACGAGGCCTGCTGCTGGTGCTAACCTCGGGTGGATCCTCTGGTTACTCTCTGGCAACCTCCACTCTAGACTCTTAGAACAAAGGAAAGTTCTGGCACTCAGACACACTGGCCGTTCCGTGGTTGTCCGGGCTGAGTCTCAGGATGGTCAGGAGGCGCGCTGCGAGAATGTCCTGCCCTTGGGAGCCTTCTGCTCCTGGGCCGTCCTGCCCTGGAATTCCCCTTTGAATTCCCTTTAGAAAAGTCCACAGAAGTCTCCAGAAATCTCTACTGAATCCTCCAGGCTCTCTGTGTTGCCTGTTTCCACGTGGGTTACTCGGCCCTACCAGTCCCTGATTGGTTGATCAAGGTGAGATATGAGTCACTTACTCCTGACACTTAGCAATGCAGTCCAGATGTCCATCTGGCACTCCCTAGACAGATAGGCACCAATGGATGACCATTCATCATGATAGCCAGGCTTAGCTAAGTGCATCCCCCTTTGGGAGCTGTCCTAGGAAACCTTATCAAAGGAAACCTTAAATCAGCCTGCATGAATAGTTTCTCTGTGGCTGCACCACAGAGATGAACAGAGATGGGACCATTTGGGAAAGCTCAGAACACTTAATTCTTTCTTATTAATAAGCCTCGCCGCTACATGAGTATAATGACAATAAACTTGAACTTGAACTTGGAAAAGAATATGTGATCGGATCAACAAAAATGCTTTGAAGAAGGAGGCGCTCTTTTCCTCTAGTCTGTCCAGAAACAAAACAATCCTGTTAAACAAGAGAGTGTGGCGTTACGTTTTGTCAATGAAAAAGTGTGTGTGTCTCTCTCTCTCTGCTGGCACGGGCACGGGGGGTGGGGGTGGGGTGCTGTACCAACTGTTCTGAAAAATAAAGTGCTGTTTTTAATTCAGCGAGTGTCTGAGTCATTGTGTCTGTCTTATATAATAATGCCATAATACGTCTTTTATGTGTCGCAAAAAACTGACTTGCTTTAACAAAATATATTTACTAATCCTTTCGCCTGGCAATCTACCTTAATTGATTCACAATCTGATAATGCAACGTAAATCATTATCTTTGTCTTCTAAGTATCTTAATAAACTTTCAGCATAGCTTTCTCACCATTTAGATTTTGTTTTCAAACCATTGCTAAACAAAGCAGGAGCGTATTGTACTTCCTCTTGGGATCAAATGTGGAAAAATTAGATTGTAGTCATTTTTATTTTTTAAATAAATTTTAGAAAAGTGTAATCTATACTAAAAAGCTGTATTTATTTAATACCACTTGATTGTTATATTAATAGAGATAAGAATTCAAGTTGATACTGTTTAGACTTTTAATTATTTTAAACTGTATTACAGCATCGTACACATTAAACATGAAGAAGTCGGTATATTTTATAAAAGCAAGATTGCTCAGTTGGACAGTATAAAGCAAGTATGATTTTAATGTTTGTAATCGCTATTCTTGCAAGTACAAACATAAACAGAAATGCTACAGAACCCTAAACAGACAATTCCCACTTTTAGTTTAGCAGGATTTGTGCGATAAGCACGTTTAGTGGGGATGACATTATAATTATAATTATTAATAATAATTGCTTACACTTATATAGTGCTTTTCTGGACGCTCCACTCAAAGCACTTTACAGGTAATGGGGACTCCCCTCCACCACCACCAATGTGCAGCACCCACCTGGATGATGCAACAGCAGCCATAGTGCACCAGAACACTCACCCCACATCAGCTATTAGTGGGGAGGAGAGCAGAGTAATGAAGCCAATTCATAGAGGGGGATTTTAAGGAGGCCATGATTGGTAAGGGCCATTGGGAAATTTATACATGTCACCAGGGTTACACCCCTACTCTTTTCAAGAAATGCCCTGGGATTTTCAATGACCACAGAGAGTCATGACCTCGGTTTTACATCTCATCCAAAGGACAACACCTGTTTACAGTATAGTGTCCCTGTCACTATACTGGGGCATTAGGACCCACATGGACCGCAGGGTTAGTGCCCCCTGCTGGCCCCACTAACACCTCTTCCAGCAGCAACCTTAATGTTTCCCAGGAGATCTACCATCCAGGTACTGACCAGGCTCCCACCTGCTTAGCTTCACTGGGTTGCTAGTTTTGAGTTGGAGAGTGATATGGCTGCTGAACATTACCCACGTCTATTATCACTGTACAAGACTACTTCAGCCTGTGTAGTCTGCAAAGGAACAAGTAATTTATTCCATTAGGTTTATTCCATGCTGAAAAGAGAAGAGAGAAAACACAATGTTTCGGCTGTGAAGCCTTCTTCAGGTGTGAGGGCCTTCAGCTCAAAATGAAACACTAAAATGTAATGTAGGCTCTGAACGGGTTAAACTTTGATTTGGGCTTGCTTGACGTCACTGCGTTTTCATATGAAATCCTGTTTGAATCCTGTTAAACTAAAAATTAGGCACAAGAAGAGTATTATTGGACAATGTTGTGAGGCTCTGGTGAAATTTCTCTGTGAACTGCGACACAGAAGATATTACTGTATTAATGATGTAGAGTTTTTGGGCTCACATGGGTTTGCGCCCTTCACCCTGTGGAACCGCTGTGTACATACAGTATGAACATGTTATATTTAGAAATATAAAAAATGTCAATATTCTGTAGTGTCCATAATATTTGCTATTTGAGTTTTTCAAAGAAATGTTTATTTGTTAAAAGAAAACTCATAGCAATTGGTGGATTTGAACACCCAACCTCATGCATATAAATCATTCACTTAAGCTATCACGCCACAGACACAGTGACATAGCATAGGGGTGAAATATATCAATAGAAAGTCTCATACTACTGTTTGTTCTACAGTACCTGAATATAATTATATTGTTATTAATTTCTTTAGATACGCAATTCCATATTATATTCCTATTAATCAAATTCTAAAAGTATGCTTTTGTTTACTCCGATAACAAGCGTATTCACAGAAAAGGTTAAAACGATCACTTTTCACAAAGTAAACACATACAGTAATATGGTCAGAAGGAGCACGTAAAAACATTTTCGAAATAACCACATGACTCGTGCATAGTTGCGTGCGGTACGGGTTTGTACCGTGCATTTTGAATGGTTGCATCTGTACATGAATTAATTTGCAGGTTCATTCCTCTGAAGCCCCAAGAGCCCTTATAAGTTTTACAATGCACCTGTTTTTCCCTGCTTGGTGATTTTAATAAGCTCCAAAGTGTGTCATGTTGTTTATTTTGTGTACATTCAACCAAACCAAAAAACATTCAACTGAAACCAAAAAAATAACCAATCCCCAAACAATAGGAACAGAGAAATAAAAACAGACACTACAAAAAATACACAGCAGAAATAAAGTCTATTATGAGAGGTAAGTTCAAGTGTTAACCACCTTAAGGCATTACAACATCTCTCTCTCCCTAACTAAAGGATTCTGATTGGACCCTGTATGCAGAAGCCATACCATTCAGGATGTACAGACAGACAGAAAGAAATACAACAGAGCACTCTTAATACACCACAGATATGCATACTGTAAACAGAAAAACAGTATGGTAATTGTTGTGTGTGTACTTGGATGACAGGTACAATATTTAACCAGAATGTTTATGAATATTATTTGTTAGCTTTGTACGCTTGTATGCTAACTGGCAGACATGCAGATAAATGTACAGTATAGAAAGTATGTTATAGTATACAATGGTGTGCAGTCAGTACCTTCTAAATGTTCTGAGATGGGGTGGCAAAAAAAAAATCTTCAAGTCATATTCAATTAAGACTATAATAATTACAGATACCAGCATGCTACACATACATTAATACAACTACCCAGACAAACATTAAACCAATTTCTTTTTTGTTTGTTTTTTATTGTACATGTTACTAAAGTTAAAAAAAGGACAACAAAAATTATGAAAACATTTCTGATTATAGCTATAAAATATTTTTATATTTTATACTTTATTAAGTGATTTTAGTTTTTAGTGTTAGAAGTACCTTAAATATACTACATGTAAAATGCCCTGCTCAAATTTTTAAGTTTCCTTATTCTCTGGTTGTCAGAATAGTGGTATAACTAGTTTTAGTTCAATTCCAGAAATGCCATCTGCATGGAGTTTGCTTATTCTCCTTGTGTTTGTGTGGGTTTCCTTTGGGTCCTCCCACAGTCCAAAGACATACTGGTAAGTTAGATGGCTTCTGGAAAAATTCTCCCTGTTGTAAGTGTGTGAATTTGAGTTTGTGACTGCCCTGTAATGGACAGGTGTCCCATCCAGGGTGTACCCTGCCTTGTGTCCGCTGCTTGACAGAATAGGCTTCACTTCCCATATGACCCTGTACTGGATAAGAAGGTTAGAAAATGTATGGTTGGATATATAATTGTATTGGATATTAATTGTTTTGTATTAATTGTATAATAAATATAATTGTAAAAATGTTCCAAGGCAAAGACAATAAAGAAGATATTATTTTCAAATTTATTATAATACAAATAAACGTGTTCAAATATTACTGAAGTCTGTATGTGTGATACAGTAATATTTTGAATATTGTTTTGCGGATGTGTTATTAACTACCTAGGCCAACGTAGTACATTCTGTAGTGCCCATAAAAAAACACACTGCATAATCAGTTTTTCTTGTATTTTTCAATGTTTATGTATTTGCTTTGCATAAAATAATATAACAAAGACATTTTAATGCAGGAAATTGCTTATTCTAAGCTTTTTAAATATGTAGCTCGAAAGAAGGATCGAATCTTTTAATGTCCTTTAAATTGTCTATTTCTTAAAATGGATACAATGAGAAACAATACAATAAGGTACAATGAGAAACTCCTATGATTACTTCTTCAGTTTAAAAATATTCAGACCCAGCTGCAAAGTATTATGACATGCCAGTTAAAGCTTTTTTTAAGGAAATGCAATTGTTTGTTAATGTGGAGACACATTTCTTTTTACTCTTGGCATAAATGCACAGAAAAGACAAAAAATCAAATAGAAAATGCCCACTCCAACCCCTTCCATACAGACTGAGACAGCAAAATGTAGGCGTTGATATCCTCACATCAAGTAATTAAAAGTGCATGATTAAGGAGAGTATTACTAACTGTAAACTGCCTTGTGTAGACAGTAATGTGATTTTCCAAAACAGAAAGAGCTATATCATGGGAATCAACACAGCTGGAAACTACTTTAACTAGCACAAACAGGCACAAATGCAGCACTAACAAATTATACTGGGTCCGTTCTCCTGTGCTGTTGTATGCGGGCTGAGTTCGCACCAGGAAAAATAAGGTGCTACTGTATACAGTATCTATGGAATGAAAGCAGCACAAACTACTTTCAAAGGCACAAACCAGCAAAAACAAATCCCCGAAAAATTTGACTGGTTTGGTTCTCCTGCAGCGCTGTAGGTGGCTGAATGACTTCACTCCCCGAAAAATAAGGCATAGTATCTTGCAAACAAACAGCACAAACAAGAGTATTAAAAAATGCAGTGGGCTTCATTGTTTGTGCTGTTTGTAGAGGGGCAACTTCAATTATTGTTGTTGTAATGTTTTGTTTTTTACTGTATACGTTTATTTGCTTTTAAATGCCGTTTGATAGTTTAAAGTTTAAAAGCACCACGGTATGTGTAAAATGTACTTTTTTAGAATCAAAACATAAAATAAAATTATGTTTCCTAATCATTTTTTTCTAAGTTAGCATCAAGACAAAATATTGATTTTTTATGTGTACAAAAACCTGAAAAAAATATAAAAGCATCTACAACAGGCTATAACAATAAACTATTTTTTTTATGCAGGTGAGTAGTCTTGGTTCGTAAAAACATCCATACTTTTATTTTTAATACAATCAATGTCTTGTGCTGAAGTGGTTACAGTATACAACCAATGTCATTCTTTGACTCAAACTACTGACCTTTTCTTTACGTTTATTTGTTTTTAAATACAGTATGATATGTTTTTAAAGCCACTACAGATGCAGCCATTCAAAGTGCGCGGTCCAGACACGTACCGGAGGTAATTGGCTACGGCGTCGTGCATCCTGACGCGCGATGACGCAAAATACCGCGGTACGTGATTGGTTGACCGACAGGGGCACTCGTGGTCCGTTGGTCTGTCATAGAAAGACTTACTGTAAACGTCTTTACTGTGCCCGTTGTAGATATTGAATTTTACCACTGAAGGGAAATCTTAGTAGCTGAGCATAAAAAGAATAGGAGCATACTGTAACGCGTGTGAAGGCCATAAACGATATTAATTTTGGAACGTAAACATACAGTATATAGCTGGTCTTGGTACTTTAAAGAAAAAATACACACCAGTATTCCATTTCTCCCTAAACATTGTAAGCTTTGAAGTCTTTAACTAACGTGATACCGGAGTCAACAAGCATACTTTTAGAATTTGATTAAAAGGGAATATAATATGGAATCGCGTATCTCAAGAATTTAATAACGGTATGATTATATCCGTGTACTGCGGCAGGGCTGTGTAGGGCTGTTTCGCCTGCCTGATCATGCGAGCTGTCTTGTAGCCTACTGGTCTAGGTGCGTGACTACCAACTGGCAGGTTGTGTGTTCGAATCCAGCTGGAGCTGGACTTTTCATTTTTATTTATTTATTTTTTAATCGCGTAACATAAACATATTACCGTATGCAAACTGTACTGTATACAGTATGTATATGTATATTTAATGTCTTAACTGTGCCCGTTTAAGTATTGAATATTCATATCTAATTATTTTTAACTTGATTTACAGTATTTGAGAGGTATGTCTTAACACCGATACTACAGTGCTTAAGTACTGCTCACGTATATGTTTCTAGGTTTATATTATGCATTTCATACGGTCAAATTACTTTTGAGCAACTAATAAGAAGCGCGAAACAGTATGCGTTTTAGTTTCGTTTTGTGCTGGGACCCGTGGATTGATTAGAGATATCAAGTACATACAAGTCATTTTTTAAATGTTGTAGTTCGTCTTGAAAAAATGTTCCGAGTACATCATCTATCAACAATTACACAGGTTCTGTTTCCATATTGCGGATTTTGGTTACGTAATATTATTTTCTAGATTTCACGTTGTGAATATGATGGGATGTCTGATGGGATGTTTCTAAAAATCCATCCTCTGTAAAACGTCTTCTCTAGTTGTCCTGCATATGTATTCGCTAATGAAGCTGTGTGTTCTGAGCCTGGATCTCTACATTTCTGTATGAACCAGCTTAGAGGGCTAAAGACAGCTTGTGTTTAAATTGAGTGTAAGGCAATTTATGCTTCTAAAGTCATGGTCAGGATTTATTTTTGTACTGTGCTGTTAACTTGTTCTGTGCCAAGTCACATTATTTTATAGCGTTTTTATAGCGTTATCAAATACGGTGTTACTGTAGTTTACTGAGTCCCATGTCACATGGTCTGTGATTGAAACCTGTAAAACCGGTTTAATTAGTCACAGCCAGCACTCTTCAGGTGTGAGGGTCTTCTGCTCAGAATGAAACGCTAAAATGTTTGTGTATATTCTAATGGTAGTGGGGGCAGGGTGTGTGGGAACAGGTTTGGTTGAAATTGCATTGGAGATCTATATTCTTCACACCTGAAACATTTTCTCTGAAAGCATTTTCTTCGCAGTTTAACCGATCTTGTTACAGCATGTTACAGTTTACTATTATTAACCATATTAATTTTAAGTGCTTAATGTAAAATCTTGTAAAAATATATTTTCATTGTTCAAATATACATTAAGCCTGACTATCATATAATAAGTTAAATACAAAACTAAAGAAAAAATAGGGTTAAATATAATTCAAAATATTTTGCAAACAATGTTAACTGTTTATGAATAATAAAATGTATTAACTAAGGAGTAGGATGGCACAGTTGTTAGTATGTTTTTTGTTTTGTTTCTTTTTCATAAATACAACAGTAGTACCTGATGTCTCAGTGGCTTTCAAAATTACTACGGTAAGGTGCGCTGACAGCTGTGTGGTGAGGCGCAGTTGTGGCCTGGCACGGTGAGGTGCGCTTGCAGCTATGTGACGCAGTGGTGGCCGGGCACGGTGAGGTGCGCTGGCAGCTGTGTGATGCAGTGGTGGTCGTGTACCGACCACGCACTTCACCGTGCCAGGCCACAACTGCGCCACACCACACAGCTGTCAGCGCACCTCCCCGTGCCCGGCCACCACTGCATCACACAGCTGCCAGCGCACTTCACCGTGCCAGGCCACAACTGCGCCACACCACACAGCTGTCAGCGCACCTCACCGTAGAGACGGGGTGCTTCTGCCGCCCCAGCTTCCAAAGAGCGAAGGGTAAGCAAATACAGCAGACTTCATCTGAAATACGCGATTACAGCGCATATTACAAGGTATTATTGCCGTTTTGAATTTTAAATTCAATTATAATTATTTCTTCGTAGCCTGTTCTTCAAGAAAACACCGCACGGGCGAAACGATCTACCACCAGGACAGTAAAAAGAAAGCGGTAAGACGGAAAAAAAGAAAAGTTTATTTTGACTTCTGTTCCGCGACTGATGAATACTACTGTGTGACTTTATTTCTTACATGAATTATGTTATTTTGCCACAGGCCGTGGGTCTCTGCTCTCGGCCACTGGCCAGGGTGCCAACCTGTAGAAGCAGCACCTGTATGGAGACATTTCGGCAGCAGCGGGAGCAGTACGATGCATTACTGGGGAGGATTGGGAGGCTAGAGACACTCTCTAGCCTCCCAATGCAGAAAATGCAGAGGAAGGAGACAGTATGTTCCAGCAGTCAAACAGTTGAGCAGCTGTCTCCCGAAAAGTGCCTCTCCCCGCCGCGCAGGTTGCAATGCCTGGCGGAAGCTCTGCCCCCCGCAGAGCACACACCGCCTCAGGACACTCCATCCCGGCCTCTCAGTTCACCACCGCGCAGGAATCTGTTGATGCTGTCCCCGCCGCCTATCTCCCCCCAGGAAGCACAGCGGAATTCACAGACGCCAGTGGGACGAATAATGGGTTGTACTTGCAGTGCATCGGCATAGACGGGAAAGCAAGAGCCGACCGCTACGCCGCCCTCGTGTTTCGAAATCTTGTGACTTTTGAAATTTACTGGGGGTGGACCACGTCTGTAAATTTCGATGGGTCCAGAGGCAAAAGTGCCTTGCCTTGCAATCTCCGGGAAACCATTAGTACGATGGTGAATCGGAGATTCTCAACCCTTGCTGCGTACGACTGGAAAAGAATTTCGTGATCGGATCAACGAAATGCTTCGTTGGAGGAGGTGGTCTTTTCCTCTTGTCTAACAGTCTGTCCACAAACAAAACATTCCTGTTAGACAAGAGGAATTGAAAAAAAACAATTTTGTCAATGAAAACCGGTGTGTGTGTCTCTCCCTGCTGGATGTCCCTCTCACAAACTGCTGAATGAATAAAATAATTTTATTGAAAACGAGTTTGCGATTGTCTGGTCTTTAAATTCTTGAGATACGCGATACCATATTATATTCCCTTTTAATCAAATTCTAAAAGTATGCTTGTTGACTCCGGTATCGCGTTAGTTAAAGACTTCGATGCTTAAAATGTTTAGGGAGAAATGGAATACTGGTGTGTATGTTTTCTTTAAAGTACCGAGACCAGCCATATACTGTATGTTTAAGTTCCAAAATTAATATCGTTTATGGACTTCACACGCGTTGCAGTATGCTCAGGCACTAAGTAAAAGGAGATGCTTCGTATTGCTTGACTAATTTTAAAAACTAAGTTATAAATGCAGACGCTCCCTCGGTGCGCTGCTCTGGTGCGTCGGCTCTTACACAGTGCCTGTCTGCCGTAAGCGTTACAATATACATACCCAACACTGCTTGTACCCATCTGTCATGCAAATAAAACACCTTGAATTGAATTGAATTGAGGGGAGAAGGGGGGAATACTAAAGCCAATACTGGCTCAATGGGCTTTGACGTGCTAATGCGTTGGTTTAACAGTCCGGGTGTGGCAGGCTTCCAATGTCAACTCGACTCGATTGGAAGACAATGAACGTATTTTAGCCCTAAATGAATTAATAGCAAACATGGTTTACATAAAATACATTTTTCCAAGAAAGTTTATAATAATACGATCTATAGTTGAAATCTGAGCCTACTTTAAAAATAAAGGAAAAGCATTTTCAGAGAGCAATCACGCTGTGTTTATGTAGAAAAAGTGATTAGGTTTATGAGCAATCTAATTACCTATTCGCTTAAAACGCTATATAAAATAAAGTTTATTTAGAGATGAATGATCAGTGTCGCAGTTTAAATAATGTGAGTCAGGAAACTAACACAGCGCCACCAGATTTAATAACGCAATAAAAACGCTATAAAATAATGTGACTAGGCACAGAAAACGTTTACAGCACAGTACAATAATAAATACTGACCATGACTTTAGAAGCATAAATTACCTTACACTCAATTTAAACACAAGCTGTCTTTCTGTATGAACCTCTAAGCTGGTTCATACAGAAAATGTAGAAATGCATTAGCCTGATTATGATTAAAAAACACATAATTAAACACGCGTTTGCGATTTAAATCAGAACACGATTTAAATCAATTTAAATGTTTATATTGTAACGCATACTGTCCAGCCTCCATTTCTCTATAAAAATTTACTCTGTTGCACACACACACACAATAGAAGCAGGAACCGCTGTCAGAAGGGAAGATATGTTCAAAATATCACAAATATCGATCATGTTGCGATATTTTGAAATATAAAAGTCAATTGATTGTCCATAATATCGCTTACCTATGTTTTCGAAGAAATTTTTTGTTAAAATAAAAGTCCAGCACCAGCTGGATTCGAACACACAACCTGCCAGTTGGTAGTCACGCACCTAGACCAGTAGGCTACAAGACAGCTCGCATGATCAGGCAGGCGAAACAGCCCTACACAGCCCTGTCGCAGTACACGGATATAATCATACCGTTATTAAATTCTTTAGATACGCGATTCCATATTATATTCCCTTTTAATCAAATTCTAAAAGTATGCTTGTTGACTCCGGTATCACGTTAGTTAAAGACTTTGAAGCTAACAATGTTTAGGGAGAAATGGAATACCGGTGTGTATTTTTCCTTGTGATATTTTAAGCTCTAGTTGAATGATAGGTGTCGCATTTTAAATCATTTTTGTAGCTAGAAATTATGAAACGCCCTGTTAAAAGCAAGGAAGTTTTTATGCCCGTTGAAGTAAAACAAAATGCCTGACAAAGTATGGCTTGGACAGATTCCAAGTGCTTGTACAAATGTGCTAAAGAAATTATACTTTGAGTATACAGCTTGTCCAAAGTCATCCATTATTAATACTATTAGTAATATCTTCATTAAAGGCTTTGATGCATAAATATTTCTGATAAAGGTAGGTTGTGTACTTTTGTCCAACTGAGCAATCTTGCTTTCATAAAATATACCAACATTTTAATGACTGATGATTAACATGCTGTAATACACAGTTCAAAATTAAAGGCTCAAATGCTGTACATGAGAGGTTAAGCTCCCCCTGGCGGTTTTACAAGGCGACGCCGGATAGTTAGTCACGCGACACACGTGAACTGCGTGATACCGCGACACGCCCACCGGGGTATGCCGCGAAATACCTCACCCATTTTGAATGGCTGCATCTGTATGTAAAATATGTTTCAATTGAAACTTAAAATAAAATTATGTTTTCGAATTACTATTAATTTAAATTACTTATAATTCTGTATGCTGTACTCAACTAGAAAAATGAACAAAATATTCTGCTAGTGTTACTGTATGGTATGATTAATGCAAGAAACCACCAACGGATTAAAAAACATTTAATTTTTTTTATTACAATTAGGTTTACAGTACAGTATGTGACAGACACTTAGTACATGAAGGATTCACTGCACGACCTGTCAGTATCTCCAAAAAGTGCAGTTCTGCATCAGATTATTAAAAAATAAATAAAAAAAGGTGTTGGGAGTTACCTTTCTGCATACAACAACATTTTAATTGCAGTACCCCTGAGTGGCTGCGTGTGTACCAGCTGACAAAATAAAGATGTCTTCTGGACTTGAGGTTGATCGTTTGCCTGATTGTTGCCATCTTGTGTCCTTGTTTTGTCCTGCATTGTTGTGGTTTTGTGAGGTGAGTTAATGGCGTGACAATAGTGTGTGTGCAGGTACGTGTGCAATTACTGCAAATGAATGGCACATTGGCTGATTGTTGGGAGGGGGTTTGAGCCTGTAGCAGAAAGGGTGCGATCAACATGCACTGCACCCCACTAATAGAATGGATAGTAAAATTTGAAAGAATGTATAGAATCAAGCACATTATCATTTTAAGTCAGTGCAGGTTTAGAATGCCATCCATGTCCAGTGAAACAGCCCTGTGTCACATATAATAAAGAGGATTTAATTTGACTGTTAATTTTGAGACACAAGAAATGCTGGCTATACTTTCTTATGGCAATTGACATTTCATAAACGTTGCACACAAAAGGAGAACATTCAGGACAACTAGCTTTTTGGTGCTAGTAGCTACAGTTATTGATCTGAAGATCTCATACAGATAATACATGAAAGTGGATGTTAACCTCAATAACAAATCTGTGTACAGGTAGCAAAGGAACAAGTAATAGGTTTATTCCATGCTGAAAAAAAGAAGAAAGAGAACACAACGTTTCGGCCGTGGAACCTTCTCCCACAACCCTTTATGTGCAGAAGTACATGCAGGTAGCAAAAACATGAACTATAAATAAAAATGGGATACACCGAGATAGAAGAGATAACTTAAAAAAACATGTGTTGGTGCATTATTTACATGTTCAAGACAATGTGGTGAAGCCAAAGAAAATGATACAAGTATTTGGAATCCTTAAAGCCATTGATCAACTTAATCAAGAAGATTTCTTCAGAATTAACAATGAAAAAAATACAGAGGGCAAGTGTAAAAAATGTTTGCCAATGCAGTGACAGTACACTGGAGTCGGACAAAAAAGCTGCTCAGCCATGTTGGTAAAGCCAATACCCTGACTTCTTTAAAGAAATGGCTAGATGAGATCCTTGAAACAATTAGCTACAGTATTAACTTCCAAATGGGTTAGGAGGGCCAAATAGCCCCCCTCATTTGCAACTTTAATTATGTTTTATGTAATGTTGATCATCTGTTAACTTTATGTAGCCACTGTGTGAACTTGATGGTTGTTATATGTATTATACTGTATTACAGATAAAAACAGCAAGTTTATTCATAAAATGTGAGGAATCCACAGGAAATGTTGCAGCACTGAAAACACTGCAAAGACTGAAAATGAAGCAGGAGCACATCAAATGTCTTTAACATTTAACATTATCATCAAGTATCATCTCCTTTAAGTCATATCTGTCAGTTTAAAAAACATGTTCAATGGTTGACATTTTAGCACTCCACCACTGGGTTAATATGACTTATAGTGATTGCCCTTTAAAAGTGTTGAAATCTGTTAGAGAGTTAATTATTAATGTCATTAACGTATTTTTTTAAGGCCATCAATGAATGAACATAGGACAAGACTTTAGAGACTGTAGATTGCAGTCTCCACACAGACCTACTTTTCGCTGCTGTTAGACCTTATAGTAGAAGTTATTCTGCCTGATATACAATAAATTTGAATTTATATTGAACAGGATCTGGCTGGGACTTTTTGACACAGTCATAACTGTAACATTTGAAAGCACTTTATTATAAGTAACTCCTAAAACATATGTAGGAAGTGCCAGTAACATCCTGCATGCTTCAGTGACAAAGAAGATAGAGAGCAGTTTTCATCTGTACATATGTTATGGTGCTAGAAACTGATTACATTCTGTGTTGTTTTAAGTGAGTTACTCCTAAATGTTTAGAAAAAGAAACACAATGTTGTCATATAAAAACAAATTAAACAATTACATCAACCACTCGGTGGGAGGGCAAAGCACTACTCCATGTACAGTATGTCAATGAAAGCAATATTGACATGCTGTCTAGCTTAAGTCAGTGGTTTAACCTCAAAAGAGGTGACAATGAAGTGTCCTATTGAGTGCCTCTGTCAACAGAGAACCTCTGTAACAAACATGATCTGAGCATACTATGTGGGGTTATTGTAAAGGGCAGGAATCATATTTTCAGCAGCTCATTTCAGCAGTCTATTCAGATGCCTTTGCTCCGTTTAAGGTAGTTGTGGACAAACTACAGCCCGCGGGCCGGATCCAGCCCGCCAGCCAGTTTTAACCGGCCCTTGAGGTAAAAATTAAATTGGTTAATATTCTCCATATTCCACTTTGGTGCCATTTTTTCTCACATTTCACTATTCGTGCCGTTAGATGGCACATGAACGTTTTACCACAGTGATTTCAAACTGTGTATCGTGCCACCTAGGGGAGGCGCCATTGTTGGTCAGGGGCGTCTCAGGTATCTCCAATTTTATTACGAGCAGAACCCGCTGTTTGTGCACACAGGATGTAGGAGTTGCGCACTACCTACAGATGCAGCCATTCAAAATGCATGGTACAAACCCATACCGCACGCAACTATCTACAAGAAACCGCAGAGTACAGCGGTACATGATTGGCTGGCCAAAATGACCGACAGGGGTACTCCTGGTGCATTGGTCGGTACTGAAAAGCTTTAATCATTTAATCTCTTTACTGTGCACATTTTAATCCGCTTAGTATTGAATATTTTTATGGAATTTTACAACTAAAGGGAAATTTTAGTAGCTGAGCATAAAAAGAAAAGGAGCATAACACATCTGAAGGTCATAAATGATATTAATTTAGGAACATAAACATATTATGTAAACTGTATATGGCTGGTATTGGTAGTTTAAAGAGAAAATACACACCAGTATTCCACTTTCTCCCTAAACTTTTTAAGCATCAAAGTCTTACATGTGGTTATTTCGGAAACGTTTTCATGAATTGTGTGCTGGATGCACCTGAATTGAAGGAATGGGCAAACATACAGTAGCTGATGCTGATCCATGTTTATATTTTAAGATGTTTATATTTAGAGGCAATTTGTTAAAATAACTAACTAGGTATGGATACTGATGTGCAAGAGAGGTGGAAAGGCTGTTTCCTTAAGACAGAACTATAAAATAATTTATCCTCAGTGAGATGCTGCCATCTCATTCTGGGTTTCTAACACTGTGTATAGTTCCATCCACACAGTGCCTTTACTTCCATCCATTTTCTAATCTCTTTATCCAGTACTTACCAGTATGTTTTGGAGTGGGAGAGGGAATCATATCACACATATGGAGAAAAACTACAGAACCCAGAAAGAACTTGCAAACTCCACACACACAGGATGGCAGCAATTGAACCTAGGGTCCCAGTGCTGCAAGGGAGCAATATTAACCACTTCGCCACTATTAGAAATGGATGAATATCTTAGTTATCTTTCTAGTTCAGAGGTTTGCATGCATAATTTAATTTTGAGAGCCACTGAGACATCTGGTACTACTGTTGTATTTATGAAAAAAACATACAAAAAGCATACTAACATTTGTGTCATCCTATTCCTTAGTTAATACATTTTATTTTTATTAACAGTTAACATTGTTAGCAAAATATTTCGAATTATATTTTACCCTATTTTTTCTTTAATTTTGTATTTAACTTATTTTCAGATTTAATGTACATTTGAACAATAAAAATATGGTATTACAAGATGCTGGGATTTAAAACAGTGCCAAATGTAATATTATTGATAACTAATAGTTTATGCTAACACCTTACTTTCTTAATTAGATGTATTCAAAACAGGTTTTCCCAGCCTAAAAGGGGGGGTCTGGTCTCATTCACAGCTGACACTCCTCCATACACTTAAGTGAAAAATTAATACAACCATATACAGCCATATACTGTACAGTTTGTAATGTAGGGGATGCTATATAACACAGCCTTCATACCAAATGCATTTTAAAGACCTCTACTTGTGAACGTTTTCAGAGCCTCTACATAAAACTATTTACACAATACTGCTGACAGCAGGAAAGTTCCTATTCTTTACTCAGAAGCTTATTAGAAACAGCACCCATGATGTTCAGACTGATTTTTTTTACACAGAAGACTGACACAGCTTTGTGTTGTGAATCTCTTTTTCTAATAAAACATTTGTCAGTCTGTCCGTGGGAGGAAGGGGGACTGTCTTTCATTGGAAGGTTCGCCTATTCTAATTTGAAACTGAAGAGGGGGAGGAAAAGAGTTTCTTTCTAAACAACCCAGTGGGGGCAATTTAACAGATGCCTCAGGCCTTTGAAAAGCTTCTTTGAAAAACTAAAATAGCAAATATTATGGACACTATATTGACATTTTTAGAATTTGATTAATAGGGAATATAATATGGAATCGCATATCTAAAGAAATTAATAACGATATTATTATATTCGTATACTGTAGCTTAAATCCTGCTAAACTAAGAATTAGACACAAGAAGAGTATTATTGGACAATGTTGTGAAGCTATGGTGAAACTTCTCTGTTAACTGAAAAGTTAAAGAGGAGACACTTGTGTATCCAGGTGGATGCTGCACATTGGTGGTGGTGGAGAGGAGTCCCCATTACCTGTAAAGCGCTTTGAGTGGAGTGTCCAGAAAAGCGCTATATACAGTGCCTTGCGAAAGTATTCGACCCCCTTGATCTTTTCAACCTTTTGCCACATTTCAGGCTTCAAACATAAAGATATAATTTTTTATTTTATGTGAAGAATCACCAACAAGTGGGACACAATTGTGAAGTGGAACGAAATCTATTGGATTTTTGAAACTTTTTTAACTAATAAAAAAATGAAAAGTGGGGCGTGCAAAATTATTCGGCCCCTTTACTTTCAGTGCAGCAAACTCACTCCAGAAGTTCAGCGAGGATCTCTGAATGATCCAATGTTGTCCTAAATGACTGATGGTGATAAATAGAATCCACCTGTGTGTAATCAAGTCTCTGTATAAATGCACCTGCTCTGTGATAGTCTCAAGGTTCTGTTGAAAGCGCAGAGAGCATCATGAAGACCAAGGAACACACCAGGCAGGTCTGTAATACTGTTGTGGAGAAGTTTAAAGCCGGATTTGGATACAAAAAGATTTCCCAAGCTTCAAACATCCCAAGGAGCACTGTGCAAGCGATCATCTTGAAATGGAAGGAGTATCAGACCACTGCAAATCTACCAAGACCTGGCCGTCCCTCTAAACTTTCAGCTCAGACAAGGAGAAGACTGATCAGAGATGCAGCCAAGAGGCCCATGATCACTCTGGATGAACTGCAGAGAACTACAGCTGAGGTGGGAGAGTCTGTCCATAGGACAACAATCAGTCTTACACTGCACAAATCTGGCCTTTATGGAAGAGTGGCAAGAAGAAAGCCATTTCTCAAAGATATCCATAAAAAGTCTCGTCTAAAGTTTGCCACAAGCCACCTGGGAGACACCCCAAACATGTGGAAGAAGGTGCTCTGGTCAGATGAAACCAAAATCAAACTTTTTGGCCACAATGCAAAACGATATGTTTGGCGTAAAAGCAACACAGCTCATCACCCTCAACACACCATCCCCACTGTCAAACATGGTGGTGGCAGCATCATGGTTTGGGCCTGCTTTTCTTCAACAGGGACAGGGAAGATGGTTAAAATTGAGGGGAAGATGGATGCAGCCAAATACAGGACCATTCTGGATGAAAACCTGTTGGAGTCTGCAAAAGACCTGAAACTGGGACGGAGATTTATCTTCCAACAAGACAATGATCCCAAACATACAGCAAAATCTACAAAGGAATGGTTCACAAATAAACGTATCCAGGTGTTTGAATGGCCAAGTCAAAGTCCAGACCTGAATCCAATCGAGAATCTGTGGAAAGAGCTGAAAACTGCTGTTCACAAACGCTCTCCATCCAACCTCACTGAGCTCGAGCTGTTTTGCAAGGAAGAATGGGCAAGAATTTCAGTCTCTCGATGTGCAAAACTGATAGAGACATAACCCAAGCGACTTGCAGCTGTAATCGCAGCAAAAGGTGGCTCTACAAAGTATTAACGCAAGGGGGCCGAATAATTTTGCACGCCCCACTTTTCGTTTTTTTATTAGTTAAAGTTTCAAAAATCCAATAGATTTCGTTCCACTTCACAATTGTGTCCCACTTGTTGGTGATTCTTCACATAAAATAAAAAATTTATATCTTTATGTTTGAAGCCTGAAATGTGGCAAAAGGTTGAAAAGTTCAAGGGGGCCGAATACTTTCGCAAGGCACTGTAAGTGTAAGCAATTAGTATTATTATTATTATTATTATTATTATTATTATTATTATTATTATTATTATTATCGCCTCCTTTTAAATTTGTAAAAAAGGAACATTCCAATGTTAATGCCACACGGAAGATATTATTAATAATGTAGGGCTTTTGGGCTCACGTGGGTTTGCGCCCTACATCCTGCGGTACCACTGTTTACCTACAGTCCAAACATGTTGTAATATTTAGAAATATATAAAAATGTCAATATAGTGTCCATAATATTTGCTATTTTAGTTTTTCAAAGAAATGTTTATTTGTTAAAAGAAAACTCATGGTGATAGCTGGATTTGAACACCCGACCTCAGCCTTATAAATCAGTCACTTAAGCCATCACGTAGTAAGTAGTAAAACAGCTATAAACATATCAATAGAAAGTCTTATACTACTGTTTGTGCTACAGTACATGAATATAATTATATTGTTATTAATTTATTTAGATACGCGATTCCATATTATATTCCCTATTAATCTATTTCTAAAAGTATGCTTTTGTTTACTCCGATAACGAGCGTATTCGCAGAAAAGGTTAAAACTATTACTTTTCACGAAGTATATAAACATAATATGGTCAGAAGGCGAACGTAAAAACGTTTCCGAAATAACCACATGTAAGACTTTGATGCTTAAAATGTTTAGGGAGAAAGTGGAATACTGGTGTGTATTTTTCTTTAAACTACCAATACCAACCATATACAGTTTACATAATATGTTTATGTTCTTAAATTTTGTGAGCATGTGAAAGGCATGGTGAATCGGAGAGATTCTCAAAACGTACTTTGTATGATTGAAAACGAATACGTGATCAGATCAACGAAATGCTGTGATGTTACTTTTTGAGAATGAAAAAATAAAGTATTTTCGTTTACAAAGAATGTGGACCAGTGTAATACTTTGAGTTTACAGCTTGTCCAAGGTCATTCATTATTAAAACTAAAAGTAATATCTTTGGTAAAGACTTTGATGCATAAAATATATCTGCATAATTAAAATATTTGTGTTAAAGGTGGTAGGTTGTGTACTTTTTTCCAACTGAGCAATCTTGCTTTCATAAAATATACCAACTTTTTAATGTTTAATGATTAATATGCTGTAATACACAGTTTAAATTTAAAAGTCTAAAGAGTATAAAACTTAAATTCTTAATTGAATAAAAATTGTCCCTCAGCAGTGATCGGAATTTGAAACCGAGTGTTTTCTGGCGACAGCTCAAATGCTGTACATGAGAGGTTAAACTTTATTACTTCCACCTGGCTGGTTTATAAGGTGATTCCGAATACTATTATAATGAACTAATTTGCATGCAGTAAAATGCGGTTTACCGATAAATGACGCATTAAACATGTTTTGATGCGAGACACCCACCGCGAGGTATCGCAGTGTACCCCGCTTGTTTTGAATAACTGCATCTGTAGATCGTGTCGCATGACACTAGGCAAGAGAGTCTGCAGTCTGTAAGCAGCGTACCAGTTGACTGCGGCTTCCGTGTTTCATGTTTCTATGAGTGGTCATTTTGTGAGTTTTTTGTTACACGATTGCAATTGAGAGGTTTTTAAATATGAGTAAAAAATGTGAAGGACATGGAGCCTAGTTCTAAAGAGAAACGGAAACACAAATATAGAAAGTACTGTATGACGACAGTTTATTGAATTTGGGTTTCACATGCACAATTGTGGACACTGAAGAATGTCCTCAAATGAAGAATGTGTTGTTTGCCTTTAAAGTGTTGGCTGCTGAGAGCATGCTCCCCAATAAATTGAAACGTCATTTGAAAACAGTAGTTTGATGAGTAAGCTTCGTGAGTATTTTTCGCGCAAGGTTAAAGAATGAACAGAAAGCTGCTTTTTCTTACCAAACTACAGTCCCCAGCAAAGTTCTTTTTTCATCATAAAAAAAAGCGTTCCAACTAGCACAATGCAAAAAAACTCATACTGTTGGAGTACCAGGGAACAAGCCACAGAGCTCTGTGAATTCTGCTTCCACTTGCGATATCCTGCCTTTGTGAAGCTGGGTTTTCAGCACTTGCGGTTATCAAATCCAGGTTCAGATCAACAGTAGGAGATGCATGTTGCCATTTAAAAAATACTACCCAGTATTTTTGGTGAATTTTGTTAACATAATTTATTAAACAAGCCCAACTACCCATTTAGAGGCACAAACAGAAATACATTGTATTTCTCCCCCTTTTTTAAAAAAAAACATTGATGTTAGATTTTTACATTTTTATTTAGTCATTTTATTTGCACTTTACAAAGATCTTGACAATTTTTTATTTTTTTCAAATTGTTTGCACATTCAGACATTTTCAATAAAATGTGTTGTCAAGTATTTGTACAATTTTGTTCAAGCCTTATGGTTTTGAAAATTATTAAAAATAATAAAAATTGGATCAACTTTGTTTTTATTTTGACCCATCATTTCCTTTTTTTAATTTATAATCTTTTGTAAAATATTGCACTGCCATAGAACTTATTTTTGATACAGGGCGGAATGTGGATAATGTGGAAAATTTGACAGGTCAAGAGAGGCATGGAGCCAAAAAGTTTGGGAAGCCCTGCTTTACCAATTAGATTCACCAGTTAGAGTGTGTCCATCTTATTGTGAGGGAACCTGCGCCAAAATGAGTGGATTGAAGAAGCAGAAAGTTGACAGTGAATGCAGAGTGTGCACATGAAAAGGGGAGCTTTTGAAGTAGTGTATGTTAGAAACCGCAGATATTCTTTGTCCAGAGAGCCAGAGCAAATTTAAGAAAATAAGTTTATCACGCAGAACAGTTACCTTTCGGGTTGTGGTAATCAGTGAAGACTTGGCTTGTGAGTTGAACGGCAAGTTTTATTCAATTTTTATTTTTTAATATTTAAAATATTTTTTCTCTCAGGTTATCGTTAACCTTGAACTAATAAGCCTATGTTGGATTCTAAATTTACATAGGGCATAGGCTATCTGTAACAGCAGCCTGAAGTGACCCCCTATACATTTTCCAAATTTTATGTGGCCCTTGAGATAAAAAGGTTTGCCCCTGATTAAAGGGAATACTGCACATAAGGTTGGTTGATGAGGAAGTTGGATTAGAAAGCAGAAACAGTGCTGTGCTATCAGAAGCAAAGTGACCATTCAAAAGGTCTTTTCTGCTATCTGACAGGGAGACGACTCCCTGCATTTTCTGCATTTTGTCATAAATCTAATAAACATGAAAAGACAATGCATACAAATACTGGGAGCTCAGTGAAAAGGAAAAGAGGGCTAACTAAACATATTTTAAGAATCAGAAAAGCCATCTTATCAGGCTTTCACAGCCATTGTACAAGAAAATGTGTAACTTAGCTGTACCTCATTCCATTTTCTGCATGAATCCAACCATATGTTTAGATGGATTTTTTAATTATACCTAATATTGACAGTGATATGGGAGCCATAACTGAGAAAGGGCAGACAAGGGGGTCAACAACACTGTTATAGCAGTAATATAATAACATAACAAGTGAGTGCATTACCCATTTGTAAAAGCAAATTTACAGGGTTCTTCAAATATGAACAGTATACTGTAGATAGGAACTGGATAAACCTTTAGTATATCTCTGACAAAGAAAGTTATAAGCAATCTTTCTCTGAATGTGTTATTGTGGTCCTATATTCTAATTAAAAGTAGCTTGCCAGGTGTATTAGTTACTTTGAAAATGTAAAAAAGTATTATCCCACATTGTATCCTACTTAAAACTACCATATTCAGAACTATGTAATTTTGTGTCTATTTAGAGATAACTGGTAAGCCCTTTCCTGTTTTTATTTTCCTGACACTGAAGTCACAAACATCCTCGAGTGTCAGAAAGCAGTAATGTTCCACTTTCACATACTGTAGTCCAATAGCATTAGAGCTGCCTTTAGAGACCTAAAATGGATAGCCATATACTTTACGGAATATATCTTTATACCTCTATTTCTGTATATTTTTTAAACATGAGATCCTTTTTCTGCTCAAATTTATATGCAACTGTTTTTCCAATATGCTCTTGGGTGGGAGGGCTTACCTGAAGCATTTTCTTTCTCATCCTGGTGCAGGATAGCTGTAGAGGATTTCTGAAGAAGATATCTTATGGCAGTTGTAAACTTGCCTTTATACAACTAACTTTTTATCATGGCTTACTATCCCACGAAGCTTCAGAATGTGAACCTGCTATATTAATGGTTAATGGAGTAAAGGCAGCTCTTCTTTGTCACCTCACCACAATCAATAGCCAGAAACTGAGACTGATAGATACAGTACACGGATCCTTGAGAATTCATTAGAAGACATATGGCAGACTAAGGGCATAAGGTAAGAAAAAAATAACATTTTCATTGGCATTCAGGTTAAATAACTCAGAACCAGATTTGATCTATATTTAGCCACTTATTGCATGTGGCACATAATCCTAATAGTTTAAGAATGAGGGCATTGGAATCAACTATTTATTATTTTAGTAGTGCACTGTCTCAAATGCTATCAGCCTAAATCTTTAGAACATTTGCACTTCAACAGATGGTGATTTCATCTGGCAAAGCATTTTCTCTATCTAAATAAAAATTATATCATCCTTATTCTAAAATAACAGAATAGGTCTTTTTAAACCTCCAAAAATAACTATTGTTTTTGTAAGTTATTTCACACCAGTTTTACAGTGACAGTTCAGAAGTGTATAACCCTGGCTTAGTAGTTTAATTTTGGATATCACCCTTTCAATATAATTGAAATTTAGAGGAATATATGAATTATCTTATTTAACGTATTCTTTAATTCAGATTGTGCTGATAGACAGATTGTGTATATTTCTTTGAAATATTTATGATGGATGTTAAATATTAATTTAAATATAAAATATCTTAAATATTTTAATGCCCTTAAATACTTTTATAGGCTGCTATTCTGAGCTTTTTATTAAAACATTAAACCTTTCAAAGATACAGAATTTTATAGATATTTCTTTTTGGGCTTATTGCGTGAATAAATGCAATAAAGTTGACCTTATTGCCATTAATGTTTTAATAATTGCCTACAGTAGGTTAGCTGAATATGAAAAGGAATTATTAGAAAGTAGAAAATGTGGTAAAAGCAATTTAAGTTCATAGATGTATTTATTTTTTTCATATGCTGCTGAATACCTTAGTTTTAAGCAAGCTCTATACATTTCCATGCTGATGGTACAGGAAGACCAATCCTTTACTTACAAAAACCTACTGTATGTGGATAATTCTGAAAGTGCTCAGCATTTACAGTATGTCTGCATTCCTACCCTGGATTCAATAACTTGGTGGATAAGTCACACATGAATATGTATCCAGAAAGAAATGTCATTAAGGTTCTTGTTCTCAGGATGGCCTTGATAAATAACTTGAGTTTATTTGTTTGGAGATAAAAAGAGACTCTGAGTGCCGTAGCTATCAGGCAAGACAGGCTAATCTTTATAAATAGAGACATCAAGGGTGTACAAAGGAGACGTCTTTATTGGTCACTTCTTTGCTGAGAAATACTGCTAAAATACATCAGAATTATGCACAGTGAAGCATTGCTGCTTCACTGTATGAAATATTCTAATAAATTATTAGCCTTGAAAGTATGCATTCATTACAGAATTTCTCCAGGGGGAATGTATAATTCATGACATTTGTAGATTTCATTTGTTAACTTATATGTATTTTTTTTCTGGAACACAGGACTGATACTTTGTCTTACACTGAGCTCTCTGCTTGGAATGAGATTTAAAGAATGTGCATACAGTACATTGGCATTCAATACCGTTTATTCACTCCTCAGAACATTTAAACACTGTTTCGATTATGTAATCAATTACGAAATATATCTGATAATTTAACACTAAGATTAGATTTGACAGCAGAGCCTTAAGGTTTCATTCACTAAAGAGTCCTGTGTGATGTTGTCTTATCCAAAATTAATAATATATGGTAAAACACTGTATTCCTAAATGACATGCAATGTTATTTTAAATTATATTATTTCATAAGGAATTATTTTATGATATTTCATTTACTAAAGTAACACATATGTCATATAGACTAATGACTACCTAATTACAATTCAGTTAGTGGCAGCCATAGTGTGTTTTACAATAAAAGTAATGTGTTTATGTTCACTGCAAAACTGCATCTTGCTTTTCACTGTGATTAAACTTATGGATGGAAGGTCTATTGATCTACAGTGGTTCTGTCTTACAATGTAAAAGGTAGTGAATTAGAGATATCACAAGGAGGTTTAAAAAAAATCCTTATAAAAATAGCTCTGATATTAGTCATTCAGCTTAATAAGGCATGTTTTGCTGCCCTAATATTATGCTAAGAAATTTCAAGACACAAATCTTAAAAAGGCACATTCACATTATCCCAGATAAGTCAAGCGCCTGTAAGGTGTGCCTGCTGTGGCTAAAATTAAGCTACAGTACATACTGTCAGTAATGTACAGTATGCAGTGCACCTAAAAAAAAACTGACATCTTCGATGACTATTTGGACCACTGTTAGATGAGCACAGAATCTAGGGTTAGAAAAAGTGTATTGATTAGGGTTAGAAAAACTGTTAGGCTTTTACTTTAATCAGGGTTATGGCTGTATTCCTCATAGCTTAAATAAGATAGTGTGCTAAAGGATTTAAGCATATCTTTAAATTTGTATTGTAGAGGAATGTTTGTTTCACCTTTGGCAAATGCTATTACTACAGATTTGACCAAGTTAAAACCGTTGCAAAATTTGTAGGTAAGACGAAACACTGTTAATACTAGATTTTTGTTAAAAAAAGAATCGCAACATTTTGGCTGTGGAGCCTTCTTTGGGTGTGATTCTATTTATCATCTTCCCTTACCTCAGCACAAAATCCCATCCCAGAAATAATGTCTTCGATATGTTATACAAACCTGACTTGCAGAAGGTGATATCAGTAATTTACTGAAGTTTTTGTTGCTTCCTACTGTACAGTATGTGGCCTTTTCTCAACTATGGAAATAAGGAATGATTTTGATGACTTTCAAATAATGCATTTGGGATCATGTTCAATAGATAATGACTATGCTGCATTGGCAATCAATCAGCTCCATAAATTGAGGTACAAAATTTAATTTTTAATTTAATTTAAGATTAGTTTTAATTTTTTTCATGTTTTCACGGGTATGAGGGATATGAGCACTTGAAGGCACTTGAAACATGAAAAATGGCTCCTTGCTTGTAATTTTTTATATATATATGGATTGTTTTCTGTTTTCTGTGTATAGATTGCTGATTTGCTAATAGTTTAGTTTCTTTACATGAGAATAACAAGCAACATAAACAGGAACCAGCATTGAAATCTGGACAGACTAAGTACCAGACAACCTAACCAAAATACAAATTATTCTTTCTTCATCCAGGTCTGCAATGTTAATGTCATGAGCTTGCTGGTTTTTCAGTGTTGCAATTAATTCATACTTTCGGCTTAAAGAAAATACTGAAGTGTGCAACCAGTTGTGTTTACTGGTAAATAAAAGTTGAGTATTTTTATTTTAAAAAATAAAAAATGATCAGAATAAATACTGAGTGCATATTTTTAAAGGACATTCATGTCTTATCAAATATACTGTATAATTCATATTGGCAGCCGTTTCCGATTTCTGTGATAGGACTTCAATGAAAACATGGCTGAAAGGACCAACTGAGATTTCTTAAATTGACCCATAACTTAAGTTTTGGAAGACTGTTGTGACAGCCCGACTACGAAGCTTTATTCTCATTACTCTTCATGATGAAACCTTAGGTCTCCAAGTCAACCTTAAGTGATTTCTCTTGAAGTGCACTTGAATTACTCTGCTCTTTTCCGGTCTCCACCTGTTTTTTTAGTTTATGTGATGGGGGTAGGGGGGTGATGGTTGATACCAAAATGCTTCTTGTTCAGGATTTGGCACTGATCAGGAAAGCTAATATATATTTGTGGTTCAGAGCAAGACAAAAGACCAGGAAGGCACTGCTTTTGTTACTGTATATTACTGCTTTAGATCTACTGAAAGACAGTGGTGAAAAGCTTGGAATGGAAGTGGATGCATTGTTCTGTGTAAGGTGATCAAGGACTAGTTGAAGTCTTTTGAGGCCATGAGTGCCCATTTTAAGAAAATTATATGCAATTTTTTTGTAAGGCTTTGTAATGAAAGTGCTGTAGGGCAGACAAGCACAATCTATCAATCATCCATTCCATCAATCTTTTGTTGGTTTTAGTTTCATTCACATTGCACTTTGCACATATATATACAACAGATATTTTATGTACAGATGTAGTAGACCAAGTAATAGGTTTATTCCATGCTGAAAAAAAGAAGAAAGAGAACACAACGTTTCGGCTGTGGAGCCTTCTTCAGGTGTGAGAGAAACAGGGCAGTAGGCAAAGGTAAAGTAGCGGGAGAACAAAGGTTGGGAGGGAGGAGGAGTGAGAGGCGGGAGCAGGGGACAGAAAGAGAAGCCAATCAAGAGGTGTGAAGTCAGAATGGGTGCAGAGTGCAAATGAAACTTCCAATGAATGGAGAAAATTTAAAAGAACAGTAGTCTGTCGTTAAGAGAAGGGAGAATGTGTGATCCTAGCTGCAGAATAATTTTAGTTTCAGTGGTCTTTCTGATGTATGAGTTCGGAAAACCGTCTTTGAGAACACAGATGGAGATTAGAGTGGTCATGGCCGTCAGAGGTGAAATGAGAAACAATAGACTTGGAGAGATCTTTAATCTTCACAGCCCTGACGTGTTCTCTGAAGCGGTCTCTGAGTCTCCTTCCTGTTTCTCTAATGTAGATGGCTGGGCATTTACTGCAAGAGATACAGTAGATAAGGTTGCTGGAGGTACAAGATGCTGTCTGGGTGATCAGGAATTGTCCTGAGGGGCCTTGAATGAGTGTGGTGGTGGATGTGTACTTGCAGGTGATACAGCGAGCTCTGTTGCAAGGGAAAGTGCCTGGTGTGGATGGTTGTTGAGGGCGGTCAAGGGAGCTGTGAACAAGGAGGTTATGCAGATTAGGTGGTCGGCGATATGAGATGATAGGGCGATCAGAAAAGAGGGCCCCAATGGAGGGATCATCCTGTAGGATGGAAAAGTTGTGGTTAATGGTCCTGGGGATAGGAAGTGTGTTAGGGTGGTAAGGAAGCACCAAAGGAATGCAGTAATAGTAATAGTACTATTTCTGTAGTATCATTTTTTAAATTAAAAAGAGATTTTGAAAAAGAAATGTGGGAAACTGTAGCATAATCTATCTTTCACCAGGAATAGCAATACCCCAGAAATTAAGCGAATTGAAAGGGGTTTTGTTTTAGTCATCATCATAGTTTTTAGTAATAAACTTGTCTTTTGGTGGAGTTGGGTGGGGGATGCAAAAGACATATGTGAGGAAGAGAAAAGGATTATATATATAGTATTTATAATGTTTTAGGAAATTATGTCAAGAGTGATTAGGAATTACTGCCAACTGAGGCTGATGTGTTTTTCTTTTGCTGACAGGGCCTATGAATAGATCAAATACTGCATACAATATTAATATACAGTATAAGGAATTTAAAAGTGCTATGAATACAAGCTTTAAGATAATGTTAATCATTAAAGATCCACTATGCAGTAAGACCAAAGACATCTTTTTGTTTAATTTGTTAACAATAAGATAAAAACCCCACTAATATTAAAATGTTTATGTGCAATGATTTTAATTTACTATAACAATTAAAAATCAATGAGACATGAATCTAAGGGGGTACCTCAAGACTGCTAGGAAACAATCGGAATGGTGATTTGAACAGATTCAAAGAATACAATATACATTTTATTTTATTAATACAATAAAAAAACAACAAAATAATCCAATGCAAAAATAAATATTCATACTGTATCAATCTGCCACGATACAAATGGTTGATCAATAACTCATGGATTACAAAAGACTAATTACAGGTTTCAAGTACTGTACATTGACTGTAAAAGTCAGGATAGTGGAGTCATCCTTGTGAATAATCACCCTCAAACAAACACCAATGGTAATAAATGCTTTAAATCCATCTAAATACTACTTTCCTGGAGTAATGTTATATTTAGAATATACATGTTTAGAATACTACACGTTTAGTTCTTGAATGTTTTAAATTCAATGTTTGTCCGCTGGTTCTGTGCCAAATGTGCTATTACAGTGATAAGGTGAAATTACTATTGCAAGCTTGTCAAAGTCTCTTGTTGCAGGGAAGTATTGAGAGGAATTCTGGTTTCATACAGTTTCATATGGCCAGTTACTGGCAGTTACTTTAGCAAATTTGTTTCATGTGTGGTTCAGACTGTCAAGTTTCCAGAGATTCAGAGCATTTCCCAAGTGCTGTGAAAACACTTTTATGTTTTGTCTTTATAAGTGATTTTGACAATGTCAGGTGTAGTGGTGATCTGCATATGGTTTGTGAATTTATGTCAGGTGACCTCTAGCTGGTGCCTGAGTGCAGATGTACCTCCACTGTGGAGCTGGAGAGCGAGAGGCATCAATGGGAGTATCTCTTTACTGGGGGTTCTATAATTGACTCAATTTCTTTTTCTTAAGTTTTGTATTGGAGAATCAGCACATCGTGCTTATCAGAGTTTCATCTCAGTAGAATTCCTAATGCGTTGAGTCAAAGGAGTTAAGATGTTCCAGAATACTATTTTTATTTCAAGACAAGAGAGACAAATTATTATAATTTCTGAACACTTGAACAGCTCTAAGCATACTCATAGCCTTACTACTACATACTGTATGAATACAAAACAGTAAGGCATCTTTTAGTTCCTATTAAGCTGTATCAATTTAATCAATCTTAAAGGAAAACAGGACATGTTATACAAGAATAGTCTGCTTTAAACTGCAAGCAGCAGGATTTAACTAAAAGCATGAAGTCCTGTGTCAGAATTTGCACTAGAAACATGTAATAGAAAAGAGGACCAAAGAAGTAACAAAATGAGCTTAGAAAAGAGAGTTTTCTGCTTTCAAGCTACAGTTTCAGTATTTCAATGATGACAGCTTCACAGTCTCAGGCATGCATGTCCCTGAACAGCCAGAGCCATGATTCTGGAGATTAAGTAAAAAAAAAAGAATTTTCAGAAAAAATACCTTTCTTTTTGGTACATGATGCATCTTCTTTACTTTGAATGATCACATTTGCCTACAGCTTAGTTACAGCAAATCATACCCATGGCTGATATGCAATGATAATAAATAGAAAGAAGAGATGATGTCTGTGATTGAATTCTGCTTCAGCACACAACCAGTGGAGTGGAGAGTGTTAAGTGCTAAAAAAAACAATTCTAATAACAAAGAAAATCCTTCTGGTTAGAAGGGTGATTAGCTGAATGATGAAAAAGTGACAGTTGTGTGGCTTCCTTTATCAGTTATATAAGGGAAAATATATTGCATTGAGTAGTAAGAGAAGTCATTCTCTTAAAAATACTAAGTGAATGATCGCCTGTTACATCTTTCAATAGTCAATAATGTTTGACAATATTTTATAATATTTTAAAAATCTTACTGTACAGTAGCTTGGAACTGACAGTCACATGGTAATAACCCACCATAATTCTTTTCATGGGGCAAGAAACACAGCACCAGCACCAGGACCAGTGAAGGAAGTGTACTGAAGCCATGTCATGTCATGGAGACAGGTGTGCATGGGAGGCAAGGCCTTTGATAATGACAGGACAGGAGTCCAGTGTGCACAACAACCTAGACATCCCAAGATCTGAGCAAATTAAGACATGAACAGGGAAAACAAATGTGCTTGTATTGCAGTCAAATTCAACATTTTTCTAGGTACTGTACACAATATTGTCAATGGACAGTTGGGATACCACATAGCTGGGATACTGGAGAATGTAATGTGCCCTTCGGTTAATTTATTAAAATCACACATATTCTCGGTTGGGGATCTCTCTGATTTATTTGACACAGTGGCACCAGGCCACAGATTGCCAGCTGGATTCTTGAGTGTTTAAAGTGTTATAGGTGAGAGGTTGTGGGTCACCTACTGTACCTTACAACCCTGTCCTAACTCTCCCTTAAGGAAGCACCTGTCCAGTAGATGATTTACAACCAATAGTGAAGTATAGCTGGCAGTTAACTCTTGGCTCCACAAACGAGACACAGATTTTTATACTGGATCAAGTATACTTGTATCAGTGAGATATACAGTATGCCAAAACAAGTTTGGAAATAACACGTGCAAAAGTAATATATACTGTGCAGTTGAGGTTCGTCTATTCTTTTTGTCATACTGTATACAAATGATTGCCTTGCTACTGAACTCTTGCTGTTTATAGAAACCTATTATTTCACCTTTAAGATGCCACATAAGCAAGAGAAGAAACTTTTGAGGATACATAACAAGCTGTGAACCTTTTATTTTCCTTTCATATTTTTATGTGTATGTTTTTTTCCATGCACGATATTTAGAATGGGAAAAGCATCTTCTGACAATGATATTCATACAGTATACTTAATGCAGGAAAAGCTCTCTCATCCTAGAGTTAATCCCGCATCAGCAGGGTCCACTTGTCGGCACGCCCATCTCCATTTGGTGGTTTGAACCAAATCTTTGAGCTGACGTTGCCATTAAATGCGACCGAGAATACTCCAACCGGCGTGTTGCTCCGCCTGCCATCGGAGTTGGGGGGGGGGGAGGAGAACAAAGTAATGTAGCCAATTCATAGAGGGGATTATTAGGAGGCATGGGAAATTTGGCCAGATACACCCCTACTATTTTCAAGAAATACCCTGGGATTTTTAATGACCACAGAGAGTCAGGACCTCAGTTTTATGTCTCATCTGAAAGACTGCGCTTGTTTTACAGCATAGTGTCCTCGTCACTATACTGGAGCATTAGGAACCACATGGACCGCAGGGTGAGCACCTCCTGCTGGCCTCACTAACACCTCTTCCAGCAGCAACCTTAGTTTTTCCCAGGAGGTCTCCTATCCAGGTACTGACCAGGCTCACACCTGCTTAGCTTCAGTGGATTGCCAATTGTAAGTTGCAGGGTGACATGACTGCTAGCATTAATGCAAGAAAAGCTGTTACTTTTTAATTAGTTTAATTAGTTTAATTAGTTACACAGTGCCTGTGTTGTACATTTGTGTGAGCTGATTGACTGTATTTGCCTATGGTACTGTAAATAATTTACTCTGCTGCGGCCTTGTCATAGCCTCTCTTGACAGACCACTGAAGATGGTTCCAACTTACCATGTCAACCAATGTTTCTGCTACTTCAGCTGCCAATTAATCAATTACTGTGAAAACACGAAATGGCAGGAAATCAGCCTCATCTGTCTGCTATTAATCAATACTTACCTTATGCCCACAGGATATTTAAGATCTTATTTCACATCTCTTCTCAGTCTTAAAGAGTCATTTCTCTAGTCTCAGCATCAATCCCTGTTGTCCCCTGTGATCATCATCACTTGCTTGTGTTTTTGACTGCTTGGGCTTTTCTGGTTTTGATCCATGCCTGTGCCTTCAGATACACTTCTGGATTCCCTTTTGTGCGTTTTTGTCTCTACTGGTTAACTCCGTTCCTGACTAAGGGTTGGACTTCGCAGTCAGGCTGTCCTTATGGCTTACATCTGCACCCGGGTACACTTCAACTTCTCAGACCGGTGCCTTTGCCAAGTAAGAGCAATGATTATTACAAGCATATCTATTATTTATTAACTAATATTTATTAACTATTAATTGCAGCAAATAAATTATACATATAATCCGCATGTTCTATGAGTACTTTTCATTATTTGATAACCCGTCACAATAAACTGGTAACAACATGTGGATTGAAAATGAAAGGTATCCTGCTTTAATCACAAATGTATCATGTTGCACCATTAAAGATTTTCTTTCTGAAAAGTGATTAAGTGAAAATTACTTTAAGCAAGGTAAGGCTCACTTTACCTCATATCTGACACCACAGCTCTTTTTACCACAGGAGCCTCAGTGAAAATCCTGAGTCAAACCTGTCCCTTTCTTGCTGTGTAATGGTGATCTGAGTCACAGGGTATACAGGTCAAATATGTTCAGATAACCTCTTAAGGTTATCTTTAAAATGTCTTTAAAACATTTGTAGCGGCGAGGCTTATTAATAAGAAAGAATTAAGTGTTCTGGGCTTTCCCAAATGAGGCCCCATTTCTCTGTTCATCTCTGTGGTGCAGCCACAGAGAAACTATTCATGCATGCAGGCTGATTTAAGGTTTGATACAGCTCCCAAAGGGGGATGCACTTAGCTAAGCCTGGCTATCATGATGAATGGTCATCCATTGGCGCCTATCTGTCTAGGGAGTGCCAGTTGGACATCTGGACTGCATTCCTAAGTGTCAGGAGTAAGTGACTCATATCTCACCTTGATCAACCAATCAGGGACTGGTAGGGCCGAGTAACCCACGTGGGACTCTGATGCCCATGGAACTTCCAGCCAATCAACGAGCTGAAGTTCCTCCAGGTAAAAACAGATTCAACAAGATTCAGTAAGATTCAGAGATTCTGTGGACTTTTCTAAAGGGAATTCAAAGGAGAATTCCAGGGCAGGACGGCCCAGGAGCAGAAGGCTCCCAAGGGCAGGACATTCTCGCAGCGCGCCTCCTGACCATCCTGAGACCACGGAACGGCCAGTGTGTCCGAGTGCCAGAACTTTCCTTTGTTCTAAGAGTCTAGAGCGGAGGTTGCCAGAGAATAACCAGAGGATCCACCCGAGGTTAGCACCAGCAGCAGGCCTCATGAACAGGTCGGAACTGTGGACAGCTGAATCACTATTCAGAACTAGCTCTTCACCAGGAACGAACCGGTCCTCTTCCTGACTTGCTGGGACCCACAGTCATCTTTTCTCCTGTGCACAAACTTTGCTAGTTAAAGCCAACACTAACTAGCAGGCCAGTGAGCATCAGCAGCGCACCGTCGCAAGCCGCACAGCACAGCCTGGCACCGAGCCAGAGAGCGCGGATTGGACAGCAACAAGCCTGCAACTGTTTCTTTGTGCCCGCAGGAGATCTGAATCCCCAAAGATTGGATGAGTATTCAACTTCAATGCATTACAGCTCGAGAATTCAATTGTTATCCCAACCAGTTGATATCAATTTAATTCCTAAGAGTTATGTACTTGTTTTGAGTATCTAATGTAGAAGTTGTAACCAAGTTCAATTACGAAATGGTATAAATGAATGATATACTGAACGTATGTCCTCTTGATATGTGTAACACTTTGTAACTGACTGAATATACCTTTTGTATTCTGATAACCCTCTCGATAAGATCTGTTAGGTTTATATGCATATTTTATGTATTAATAAATGTATCCTCGTGTATTAGTACCTGTGTGTGTGCGTTGTTTGAGTTATGTCGCATGGTTGGACTCTAAAGCCATCAAAAGAATCAACTTTGTGATTTACTGCTACAATTAATAATTGTCTCAGTAAATGCCCAAACCCTACAGAACTGGTGCCTTCAGAGAGCCACTACATTACATTTTGGCTATGGCAACGTTTACATATTTGGCGTCCCTGAACGGCTATGAATCACTACACATTTCTTTACGTTCTAAACCAATTGAAGAGTTCAGGAAGGCCTGATGGGTTATTGGTAATGCTTTATTTGAATGTTATTATACAATGGCTTCACAATCCCTTCATAACTGCTACACAACACTTGATAATCACATGCATAATGCTTAACAGGGGCATGACAAATGACAAAAAGTGTACAAAAGAGGTCCTGAGATTTGTTTTAGCATTGTTTATAGTGTTTGGTATGATGTAATACATCAGTGAAGGGAACTTTATCAACACATTAATAAACCAGAAAGGGCAGTTATTCTAAATATTTTTAATGTTTTCCTGTTTTATTGTCTACCACCTAAGTGGTCTGTTTCTCAAGAGTGATGTTTGTGGCTGCCATTATGGTATATCTAAATAGCTTTAATTTAATTATGTGTTGACACATATTACACTGCATGCAAAAAAAAAATATTGTCGCACATTCCCATATTATGATGATGCAACTCTTTGAAGCCACCTGTGGTCAGAATCAGATAATTCCTCTACTGTAAAAACCAAACCAGATGTTTTTTTTTTTATTTAACATACAATTATTAATTGATTATCTGCTTAAATATATGTTTTCTGTAGTTTATGTTACTTGATTTTGTTTTAACACATATGATAATTAAATGCATGAATTCCACAGATAGCAATCTTTAGATATGTTTACTGTACTGGAAATTTGAACATCTGGTGATAATTGTTTAATCGATGTCATTTTCTCCCAACAGCCTAAAACAAAATGTTGTACCATTAAGAAAATGTCCTCTTTACCTCTCCCCCTGCCATTGTCAGTTATAGCTGAGCCTCCAGAAGAGGTGCAAAACAACATGAGGGCTCTGCTTACAGGAGTTTAATTAAATGTTAATTATGCACAGCAAAGTCTGTTCATTGAAACTAATGAGATTAGAACACCTCCTGTCTGGCGAAGTCTGATGTGCAATGACAGCTTTGGCAGAAGCTTTTTTGCTTATAGAACCAGGGTTAGCATACACATTTACAGGTGGAAGAACTATTCATAACACAAAATGTATTATTCCTGATCCAGGAATAATTCATGGATTTTAATACATGGATAGAACATAGCATTAAGTTAAAACTGTTTAGGGTGGGGGACCATTTGGTCTAAATATTTTTTTCTCTTGTTTTCTCTTTCAACAGGCAAAACAGCACTTTAGCATAAATGTGAACACAAATGTTACTGTACTTTTTTCTTTAGTAATTTTGAATACAACCATTCAAAATGCAGGGATGTGTCTGACCAAAATTCACAAACACAAAATGCTAAAAAAGCAGTCATATTTTTACATTTGTACTAAATCTGTTTTTTTTTTACACAAGTAGAGTCCACTTGAAAAATAAAAGGTGACAGAAAGAGAATTCATATGTTAAATAAACAGCACAACATAAAACTGAATCTCAACCACTTTTCTCACAGAACAAAAATGTTATTTCTATTGAAAGAAAGACTGCAAAGCAGATCGGCATATTGAATTTGACATATAAGATATAAAAGTAACTGAAAATGAGGCATGCACAACTGGCCTTGAATGTGCAATATGCAATTACATGAAGTAAAAAACAGGAGTAAAGTGAATTTACAGTTAATTAAATAGCTCATAGACTACTGAGGAATCTGCAACCAGAAAGAGGTTTCAAAAACAAAGTCCATATGTTTTCTTAGAATAAAAGGGGCAGCTGGAGAGATGGAGATGAAGGTCAAGGTCATCAAATATTTAGTTTTTACAAATGTAACCTCTTACAGGTAAGTTTTAGATCAGTACTCTACATATTGTTTTAAAATTCACAATTTGTATCTTTACATGTTATACTGTAGATAATAAATGTATAATTAATAATGAATGTGAACCAAAATGAACACAATGGACATTCAAGATGCCCCTAAACAACACAAGCCCTTGCAGCAAAACACAAGAAAGAAATATGGAGCTCATCATTTATTTTTCTCACTTTATAGACAGGTGGGATGAGATATCATCTCTTGTTGAATCAGGGAATGTGTAAACTTAACACCTATTAGCCCGCAGTTAAACCTTTTCAATGGTGTTGAGGGAAAGGCATATCATAATAAAAACTATTAAGTAGATTAAAATCAAAATATAACCCTGCTCTAAACTTTTCCACCTGAAACAGAATATTTACTATTATTCCCCCATAAGATAATATTGGGTACATACTGTATAAATAACTGGTTAACAAATTCTGACTTTTATTCTACTAATGAATGAAAAACATTTGATTCCCAATTCCCAAGACAATACAGTGTGAATATAGGCTGAATGTTTTTTTAACATTCACTTGCCTTTGCCTTTGTATAGATTTCAATTTTCTCTTTGCGGCAGTGGCAAACCATGACTTCAGTCCTCCTCCTCATTGGGGTTTCTGTGCATCGTGCCCTTTTACAGTTTCAGTTAATGGTAAACGGAATGTACCCCTGTATAAGTAGAACTGGAATGGCAGAGCCATTAGTGTCACAATTGCAGGATATTAAATGACTCAGAAAGAGATTTATAATGGCTTGTGGGAGAAAACATGAAATAGAAGAAATAAATTTAAAAATACCTTAGAAAGGAATTTCATTATTTGTTTATAAAGGTGTTCCAGTTTTAAAGAACTCCTTCAAAAGTAAAACTGGTCTTGTCGTTGTGCCATGCATCTCTCTGCACTCTGGAGCCCTGTGCTCAATAGATCTATATGAAGAAAGGCTGATAATCTCAAGAGAAATATGACCCTGGGGCCTGTGTCAATACATTCAGATAGCTTGCCAGTAGCTTGAAAGTCAGTATAATTTAAGGGGATCATGTCTCTGGTTAGAATGGGTCTGACTTTATTTTACATTTCAATTCTGTTAATCAAACAAGTGAAATACAGTACATTCATATTCTTTCAAGAAACTGAATGTACTGTATGAAACTGCTTGTCTTTAACATTATGAAAAAAATGTATCTTTATAAATGTCCCAATTTTCAATTAAAACCTATAGATTAAAGAAACTAATTTTTCTATAGAAAACAATGTGTCATTTATACAGTAGGTTTTTTAGTAGCGTAGATGCAAAACTTCTTGCTCCCAACAGATTTCTTTATTAAAGAGCAGCCCATGCACAGTGTTCACCATTTTATCAATCACTTTTCATCAAGATTGACTGGCATCTGAAGCCCAATCCCCAAGAAAAATCTTTCCACAGATTCGAGTTCTGTTGTGTGCAAATGTTCAGTCAGCTTATAACAATATGCTGTATGATTCACAATAAAATGTGTTGTATGAGTCTCTTCACCTTTCACCATTCAAAGAGAAACATTTACTAATTGTTATTTAAATAAAATACATTTTAAAAATGTCATAAACATGTATGATTTATTGTGAAATATATTTTAATTACATACTGTACACAGTTCAGTACACGTACAGTATGGGCAATCATTCTCTGATGTGAATTTGCCTAACAGGAAGCTTTGGAGGAATTTAACTCCTACATTGGCCAAAGGGTCTACTGTAATTGCTTGATTTGGGTTTTATGAAAAGCCCACTGACTTGGGAATTTGCCTTAATGGCTTCTTTCTGAGTATCCATATCTATTGTGCCTTTTGCCCTTAATTTAAAATGAAAATCTCTATGTAATAAAAATAACCCAGCAATAGACAGAATTTCTCAAGTAAAAATTGAAAATTATTTGTTGAATACTGTATGTTCTTCCAATGTCACACAACACAGCTGTTCACCAAAGCTGACTTCTAATGCAGACCAGGAAAACTATTAATAAGCATACATTTCAAATCAGTTTAAAAAAAGAATCAACAAATTTCAAACACTGTAACAACCAGACTTGATTTCTGTTGCCTGAATTTATCCTCTGTGTTCTCATGTGTTTTTACTGTGTGCTCTAGTTTCCTCCCACAGTCTAAAGACATACTTGTAGGTTAATTGTCATCTGAGAAAAATGTCCATGGTTTGAGTGTGTGCATGTTTGCGTCTCTTTGTTCCCTGTAAAGGAATGGCTTCCTACGTATTTAAGCCTAAATATTTATTACATTGTACATAGGGGCACAACAGGTATCTAAGAAGGAGTTGCAATTTTGCCAAGAGACAAATGAAGGTGAGGGGGCTGTGAACAGGGTCCCAAGCAGCCAATGAATGTGAGGAAAGCAGTCTAGGCTTCCAGGCCTATTGGGCAAGCCTAGAGGGAAAGGAACTAACACCTCACAGGTCAAAAAGTGATCGTGCAGCATTATTATACTTGTTGAAGTTTGTTTGCCTTGCTTAGCTGCTGCTGAAGATCAGTTGGCTTGTTAAACCATGGCTAATGGAATATGTTAGCACCTAAAGGAGTAGGACATCACCTGGCATGGTCACATATCTCATCACTATTACTTAGAGTGAGGAGTCTAGAACTCAGAATTTTTAATTTTTGTGCTGTTTATAAGGGGGCCTGCTTCAGAAAATAACAAACCAGCCTTCACTAACTATCTGGGCCGAGCTATCTAAAAGTTATATCCTTCCTGTCAGTTGCATCAGATTTGCTCACCTGTTTAAAAGGACATTGTACTTTGGCCGAGCTATCTAAAAGTTATATCCTTCCTGTCAGTTGCATCAGATTTGCTCACCTGTTTAAAAGGACATTGTACTTTAGGATGCCCAGACTCCAGATTTGAGAGGTGCTATTACTCTATAAAACTGCTACAAATCTGTACAAACATTTGTCTCACTTGCTTACGGTTCCTCCTTCTTAAGCAGAACAGACATTAATTTTAATCATAATGTTTTACATCCCTTTTTCACCTTTCAACTCAGGTCAATCACCAAAATCATCACAATGCTTTCTGGGAAATCTAGGTCTCTGAGCTTGGCTTACTCCTCCACAAAAACATGGGTTCCTGTGTTGACGTTCCATCTGTTAACTGGATTCACACTGTGCCACAGTATTTTAGAAGGAGTGTATAGGGGATTTTAGTTTTGAAAAGTTGGAAAGTCTAAACTCAAAAATAGGGTGAAAGATGTAAATTCCAACTTTTCCGATAAAGGAATGTTACCTTGTTTGAGTAATATTTGAAGAGCAGAGTGCAACTAAAAAAAAGAGAACCTTACTTACATTTTTGCTCATGTTTCTGACTGAAGGCTACAGGACCAAAAATGAAAGCTAATTTGGATAGCAGGCAGAATAATGTGGAGTTTTGACATGTACACTGTTTTCTTTCCCTGTTGATCTCTCTCTCTAGCCCTTACAATCTTCATTGTGTAGTGCCTGCCTAGGCTAGTCGCTTCAGGAGAGATTTCCAGAGCTTTCTGCCATTTTGTGTTTGCCTTGCTTTGAAATCAAAACTGCCTAAGTGCCAGAGGCAGAAAAAATGGGGTATGCAGCCAGCAGAGTGTGACAAGAACCAAGGTAATTAAAATAATCTTGTTTCTCTGTCAGCCTGAAACGTCAACATTGTTTCCCATGAAAACCCTTGAGCCTCTGTATGTTAGTAGCTTTTATAATGATGTACTGTAAGTCTTGCTGTTTTAAGTGTCAAGAATTCCTGTATTGATCACCAGATAAGATTTGGTTCTGTGATTACTTTAAGGAGTTCAAACAGGCTGGGCTTACTTGAAAACAAATAACCTCATTCTACTTTAAGAACATAACAACATAAAGTGAAAGATCTCTGCTCCTGGTAACCTGACTCAGGGGACCTTCACACATAGAGCTCTCCAAAATGGCAGTGCTGTGCTTTATTTTTAGGTCCCAGGGCTTTCTGTACTGGATTTATTTACAACATTTTTTAAAGACCTCTCAAAAGCACCTACATAAACTTCTACAAAAATAAGCTCCTACAGAGAGGGAGGTTACCACCAACCACCAGCTACTATACTGCTTTTATTGCATCAAACAAAAAGTTCCCACAAACAGTTCTCACACCACATCTACAAAACAAATGTTATACGAAGTAGGACATATACACCGTATCCTAAATTAACCCTTGCACACCTTAAGAATGTGGATTACAAATAATTCTTAATTGTATTAAATTATTGTGGTAAGTCCACCCCATTGAACTATTTTGATGTTTTTTGAGGTGTTTGTGACACCTTCTTCTTTTGGAAATGATATATCAATGTAAACACCTACTGTACAGTATGTATTTTCTCTCTGAAACCAGGTGTTCTTCCAGCCTTGAATCCAAAGTATTTTATATTTATTATATTCTGTCATTTGACGTTTTCACAGTGTTCACTTATCCTATTGTTTTGGGATAATCTGTGAACTTGACTGATTCATTAACTAGATTTGATTGAGGACCCATGTCAGTCTGTGAAGAACCTGAAGAAAGCTTCACAGCCAAAAGATTATGTTTTTTCTTGCTTTCTGCTGTTCGGCTTGGAATTGTCTTCTGCTTGTTAGTTTGCGAACTACATCAGCACTGGAATAAATTTCATACAACAAAAAATATTTTTCATTAGATTAATATACCCTTTTGAAGGTGAGTCTGGATTTGTGATTTCTGCCTTTACCCTCAGTTCATTTGAACAATGTTGATGCTGATTTGCTTCCATGGTGTGCAATGTAGTCAACCATCACTCTTGTCACTTGTTTTGTCAGTTTATTCATCAGTGGGGAGATGGAAAATCACTCCTATTCCTCACTGCAGTCAGCTAGTCTTAAATAAGTTAATAACAAGTCAATACAAGTTTACAAAATAAAACAGAATTTAAGAAAGTTGTGATTATGAATGGTGCAGTGGTTAGCATTGCTGTCTCACGGTGCTAGGGTCCTGGGCCCATTTCCTAGGGTGCTATCTGTGTGGAGTGTGTGTGTTCTCCCTGTTTGTTTGGGCTTCCTGCAGGTACAGAATGAACAGCTACTGAAATTTGTAAGGGTCCGTGCTAGTTACTTATTATTATTATTATTTATGTTATGTATTTGACTTAATTAATGTAATTCCTTATCTGTTTGAGTTAATTTATCACCTTTCTAGATAGTGTTATGCATTTATTTGTATCTACTGTATAACACATGATAAAGTTTTTTAGTATATCAGTAACCTCTCAAAGTACTAAAGTACAAGTTGCCTTCAGTGAAATTTAGTGTTTGTTGCAACTAAAATCACCATTGATCATAATTCTGTACCCTCCCTTAAGTGTGAATTAAAATTCATGAAATATATTACATATTGGAACACTCCAATAGTCTCGTTCAGCAGTATGAAACACAGGAATGTGTTGATAAAAATGTTACTTCACAAATGAAGTGATCTCAATATACCTCAAAATGGCCTTTAATAAAATTTTCTATTTTTTTTTACAAAAATTAGATTAAAAATAAAAATAAAATAAGCTCATAGTTATCACCAGACATCTGTATCTCCATACAGAGAATACATACAATCTAATGGTGGTGATGATGGTACAGCCGTTATGGACTTAACAGAGATACAAGTTCTCCTTTCACCTTAAGTAGTAGATAGGGGTTGGACTGAAATACTGCTTTATTGCTTAAAACTTCAATGTTCATTGTCATTGCCTGCATATAACCTAAAGGGCTTTGGGGATGCTGTTTTTGTGCTGCTTTATTTGGCCTCCTTGTTTTCAAAACAAAGTTTAACTGCCCTAGGCTTGTACTGATACAGAATACCGTCTGAGGCACAGTGACCCTGCTTGGGCCTGCATGTTCCTTCTGTAACAGCTGCCTGGAAAGTGCTAATCTTCTTGTAAACAGATCTACAAACCCTTGAAGTATGAATATATATGCATTAAAATGAATGGCAATTGCTATGTGGAACGTGCCATTCACTTGCTTTGCTGTCTGACGGTAGTCAGTCTTGTGAGGAGTGCTATTCTGCATCTGGTCACCTCTGCCTTCCTCTCCACACCAATTCATCATTTCACACAATCTCAGTTTACTGCCCTTGTGCTCTCAGACTTGGATTGCTGCCAGGATGGAGATCCAGTTCCCAGGAGGTTTTCCACTGTCAAATGGTTTGGTCAGGAGACCAGTGCCAATAAGGTGCTGACAGAGGCTCTTGATAAATCCTTGTTGGTTTCATTACATGTATATATAGTGATGCTTTCTAGTATTTAGTTATGTTTGTCATGTTGCTGAACACCAGGTTAAAACAATGCAGTTTAGTAAGCAACGTGTCTCTTGGGTGCTGTTATGAACTTAATTTGTCTCCTGTTTGTGTCAGCCCTCAATAATAATGAAATTCAAGACTGACATCTCCATCATTGTGTAACAAACTAAAGTGGTTATTTATTGACAATCATTTCTATTGAGATTGAATATCACAAACTGGGTTTTAAACAGCTTGCAGTCATATAGTCCTGAAATATACATCATTCCTTGGAACTGGATACGTTTTTGAGTGTCACTTCAGGAACAGACTGATGAGATTTAAGATTTGCTAAGAAACAGAAGAATATCTACAATACATTGCAAGCTGCTTTGTTTTTTAACTCTGCGTGTGTATACAAGATGTTGCGTCTGATACGGGAATGGAACAGGAATGCATTAATGAAAGAAACCATATAACTTTTCTCCATAAAAGTATCACCAGAAGTATTTCTACTGTGTATTCAAGTATTATAGAAAACGTTTCACCTATAAAATCATAGTTATTATAAGGGAAAGTGACAAAATATTTTTGTAACAGGTGAACTGACATTTTGATGAACAGTACTACTGTGGGAATCCTGTTGTTCTCCTACATTTCTAGATGCCACTCACCATCCCAGTTCATCCCACAAATGTTTAGTGGCACGTGAGCGTGGTGAGTAGGGCATCCATGACATGATAACTGCTGCATTCCTATCTTGCAAGAAAGCTGCTTTTACACTTTCATGTCACATCAGGATGAGCCTGTAGACAGCAAGTGAGGTCACAAGAATTGATCAATATGACACCATGCAGTCAGGTTGTCAGAAATGTGTACAGCATGTACAATCTATGATATCTAGTCTCTTCTGCCAAGCCCATCTCACGTGAATCTTCAAATGGATAAGTTATCAAAATTAATAAATAATTAATAAAAAAATAAATAATAGCGTATATGCAACACACTGGCTGATGTCTGTGAACTGAAGATCTGTACACTCAATCCACCTAATATTACATTAAAGTCCATTGAGTTTTAATGTGTTCAGATGCTTCAAGCTACATTAGTTAAGGATGGGGTCTTTCACACATTGCTACTATATCTCGTACATCTGGTGTGTTAAAGAGCAAAAAGCACTGAGCCCCTTTGTGATCATCTGATCTGAAGAGTGTTTATCTCCACAAGGCTGAACTGCCAACGCACAGTGTGGTAGTCCATCTGTAGTGAGGATGGTAGTTGCAGCTGACCTACCATTAGAGACCATTAAAGTCTCTTTTAACTATATATGTCCATATGTGGGCCATTGTCTAATTAGCTGAGTGGTGAAAGAATAAGGATGACATTCTCACATGGGGATAAATTAAGAGTGTTTGGGATATAAAGAGACTTAGTTAAAGTGGTAGTTGGTGGAGATCGTCTATTGTTTGTCAGTACCAGCTTCTTTATGCTGGGAGGGTCCCTGTTCATATAGAAGTGAGAAACAGAAAGAGCTTTTGCTTGCATTGGGACACAGACAGCATTGTTCTGAATTTGGTCTTTAAAAAAAGTCTGTTTACTTGTTTTGTCTCCTTGAGGTCCATCTACAAGGTAGACAAAGAAACTGAGTTTGTTCCAGCTTGAGCTCTTATACTTGGATATTCTGGATGGATTTCACCTGATCAACAAAGGTCTGATTGAAATATTTTTCTGTATTAGAAATTCCTAGCTGTGAACATCCCAAATGGCAAAATGAGATTATATCCCCCCCCCAAAATAACTTTGTTTCGGGAAATAAAGCTCAAACTAGCACAAACAAATGTGGTAGGTTTTAATTTTTGTGCTGTTTATAAGGGGGCCTGCTTCATGGAGCTTGTCATAACAGCTAAAAGAAAATAACAAACCAGCCTTCACTAACTATCTGAGGCTGAGCTATCTAAAAAATTAAAATACATTTATCATAAAATGTCCACAAAAACAAGCACAAAAATCCAACAGATTCACACAAAATAATCCCCAATAGCAAAAAGAAAATGAAAAAATAGCTCAGTAACCACAGTTGCAGCTACTGTATGCAGTTCAGTTTACCTGACACTTACACTGTTCCAGTTCATTGCAGGTCATGTTTTACTTTACAATCCTTCCAAGCACCACTGCCAGTTTAAAAATGGGTAGTATGAAACTGGTCCTCATCTCGTCACCCGAAGGCCAGTTAGGCAGTTTGCAAATATCCTCGCTCATCATGCTAGGTTTCTTTCCTGTTTTATTGCTTCAGTTTGCAGTACTGTTTTTATCATCGTGTTCATTTTGAGTGTTCATAGTTTGATTACAAACATTCACTTTAAAAAAATATTTATAATTTTTAATTCAAGAAAATAGGACATCATTGGAAGAGACTGAATACCTTTTCAAGGCATTGTACAGTATGTATTACATACCTTGACAGAAACATTTAAAAATATGAGACACAATCACAACAGAAATGTATTTGCCTCATCATTGGCAATATATGAGAAATATTGCTGTACTGTATGTCATTGTGCCGAGAACTCCAACATCTTTATATCTTACGGATGCTAAGATTATTTAACCTTTCCCATTTCTATTTTGAATGTACTTAAAAGCTGTAAAGTATTTTCACTGATTATTATTCAAGCAATTCTAAATTACCGACCTATTTGTACATATTATGAGTGGTTTTAATATGCACAAGTTTTTATTTGTACTCCTCTGCACCTCCCAAGTATCAGATGACTAAATGTATGAAACACATGCTTATTACTGGAAGAATTCATACAGTAGGTGGCTGAGTGTGGCTCACCGCTCTGAGAATGCCATTAGTTGAATATTATATTGGTCTCAACATGACATCACTGAGAAATTATGTATCTCCATTCATCGCTATTAGGCTCCAGCAGCTTTACCAATACTCAGGAAGCACCCATGACTGAACTAGTCCCAGTCAACCATGTGTAGCAACACAAAGATAGGACAGTCTTATTTAGAGTGATGGCCTGAGAAATTACTTCCGCAGAGCAACAGCTAACATTGCAAACACAATTGCCATGGTAGATACATAAACCTGATCACAGGCATCAGAGAAAGTTTTAGCATCCAATGCCCAGCATTGTTGTTTAACATTCAAGGAGCCATGTTTTACACACAGAGAGACTGACAGTAAACATACTGTATAGGTAAGTAGGTCCCCTTTTTAGGCCATAAAGGACCATGGGGAATGGTGGGCAAGGGCCACCGTGTTTCTCAACCATCCAACACTGGAAGTAGAGGTGATGCAGCCTATTACCCCCAGAAGGATTAACTGCTGGTACTCATTTGGAAAGCAGGCTAAGTGGACCTGAGAGCCGTCTGGAAGGAATTAGAGCAAGCTACTGTACGTCGCTTGCCCCTTCCTGGAATGGAACCCAGGACCTCTCAGTCAGGAGCTAGATATCCTTTTTGTCTGAGCTACCATGGCTGCAACTGTAAACATACAAACAGTTCAAATAAACGCCACATTAAAAGAAAATACAACATTACATTAAAGACATCAATCAATGCATAGATATGTTGTAACAGAAGAAATAAGGTTCTTGATCCGGAGATGAAGTAAAACAGATGAGTTTATTGCATGCAAGGAACAATAAAGCTGAAGTCTTGTTTCCCGCAAGAAACAACAAAACCGAAGTATTGTTCAACGTACTGTTACAAACTTTTGGGTTATATAGTGTTTTCTTCTCCGTTTCGGTCGTCACTCGGTCTGATGGTAAAGAGGGGGGTTCATGGTATTTGGCCAGTTTACGATGTTCTGGACAAATGGTCAGTTTAACATTACACCCAGGGGGGTTCCTAGCTTGCATCTGCAATCCTTATCAGTTAACCCCCTTTCCTGCCATAAACCCCAGCTTGTGACTTAGAAGTCTAAACCCCCTACAGAAAGGATTAAATTCAAACCCCCGTCTTCACATCTTTCTTCATTCCCCCCTTATAAAATATGGCATACGTCAGTGTAGCCTATTTTTATACATACAATGTCAGGGCAGATATTTCCTTTCTTGGCGAACAGGTATGTATTGCCATGTCATTGTACGTTCCACAGTTATAGCAAGATGTGATACATGTTTTTGTGAACGTGATGATTACAATTATACATATAAACAATACTATTCCTACAGATAAACACTATAAAAAGGTTCCACCCCAGGCCCCAAACACAGACTTTACCCAAGACCCAGTTCCCCAATTTTCATTATAATAGTCCTGATATTTCTGTCCCTCATTGTAAATGTGTTGGGCCAGATCTGAGATGTTCTCAGAATTATCAGGAATATATGTGCAGCATTCAGTGCCAATTACTGCACAAGTTCCTCCTTGGGCCGCCAGTACATAATCTAAAGCTAGTCGGTTCTGCATGGCCACTGTTCTGAGGGCTACCATCTCATCATTAACAGCCTTCAGACTAGATGAGGTAGAATTTGCTAATTCTTCTAAAGTCGAGGCCATTTGAATTAACTCTCGACTCAGAAAGTTCATGCCGGCTTGTGGAAATATTATACCTAAATAATATTCCCAATCAGCCAATTTTCTTTGCGGTCTGTGGTTAGGTCCGAAGGGGCTGTGGGTTTGAACACGGATATGAGGAACCACATATCCTAAATAACATGAGCCAGACCACTGGGCTGGCAACCATGGGTAGGCTCGTTTTCCACAAATGAAAGATGTTCCGTTTGGCGCTCCCCATGCCTCTGAAAATAAGAAGCTTATACCGAATTGTGGGGTGTGCCGATCCCATCCTGGAATTTGGAAGGTAGAGGTGGATATATTTGCAGCGATGGTAAGGTTGCAACGACTCCATCCAACTAAGTGCAGACCATTAGTGTGCTCAAAACATATGTTTCCCTCACGTTCCTTATTTAGAGTCAGGTATGGTGGTGTATGGCTTCTGTTATATTTAGGAGCGTAAGAGCCTGTGAAACTCGTGGGCTCTAAGCCTCGCTCCTGTAGATATTGTAATGTTGTGCAGGTTAAAGTCGTGTTATGGCAACCCCCATAGTTTGTCATATTAAAATTTCCTAAATTATCCCTCCAAATGATCATGCCTATGACTTCCTCGCGACGCCAAGGAATGGCCCCCATAGGAAGTCCTCCCTGTACATATTTGGGTAATGCGGCACACACCCAGCAGGCACTTTGGTTGGTTTTCTTAGCTGTCAGATAGGAGAGGCCTAAAAAGGAATTAATTCCATGTTCTCCTTTGTGGGAGAGATGATAATTAATTCCTGCGGAACATAGTCCTACAGCAACAATTATTGTTATTAACAGAAATGATTTCATTCTGAGTCTGCAACTGGGGATGAGGCTCGTCGGCAGTGTGACGCGTGGATCCAGCGATCTTTTCCTTCCACTCGAACCGCAGACTCGGTTGTCAACAGGATCTGGTAGGGTCCGTCCCACCTGGGCTGGAGAACCTGTGAAGGAAATTTCCTGATCCACACCCACTCTCCTGGGATGAGGTTGTGCCCTCCTTCAGGTGGTGGTCCCCACGCCTCCAGGACCTGCTCGCGGGCTCCTTGGGTGGCCTCTGTCAGCTACTTGCAATAATACAAAGGAATGGTTGATCCATCTGAGGAAACCCCAGTCTCAGCACCTGTAAGAGAACTTGTTTCAAATTATTACAGGCGGCTTTTGCTACGGGAACCAAGGCAATCTTGTCCTTGTACTGCACTCCCCCCTTAAGCAGATCTGTTAAGAGTTGTGCTCACCCCGTAAGAACATTGCACCCAGGCCCTGTTAAAATTTCACAATGCTAGACACAAAAAGGGCCTTATCATAACTGCATCTATTAGACACTTTAAAGCTGAAGCAACTCAGACTTGTGGGTTTCCTCGTCAGGGGAAGCACTCAGAATACCATCAACATACTGAGTGATCACAGCCAGTTGAAGCCACGTGATACCCTGTTCTGGATAGTCATTCTTTGTAATACATAATATTCCAACCCAATAGATCTGGGCTAAAACCACCCATTTAAATCTGATACTCGGCAAGTAAAACTTGCTGTCCCAATACTCCTGTGGCCTCCTGCCGTCTTCCCGTATACATTAATCTATAGCACACTGTCGAACAGAGGAGTGAAACAAGCATGACAGTAGTGCTCCAGTATCCCCTAACAGAGAAACCAACACTCCATTAACAGTACATTTTTAACCACTGGACTGGGACAGACTTAGGGAGGCTACAAGGGATTTACAGGATCTAATCGTTAGGTAAACAGATTTTCTCACAAGACGTTATTCTCCCCAGTCTTGATTCTAAACCTACAGCGTTTCAGCATGTCTGGTTTTGAGACATTCGAATAAAACCAAATTGTTTCCATTATTGCAATCGTTATAAAAATACAAAAACTGTTTAACTACTTTTACGTCCACCTGTACTGTACTTATACGTTTCAGACGCTCTTATATTTTCCAATCTCCTTAAGTTGATTTTCGTCAAGTCTCTTTAGTTACGTCTGTAGCCAGTCCCGCTGGCCAAACACATTCACACCGTCATTTAGTATACCAAAACTCTCAGTTACACACATACATGCCGGCACACAAATTCATAAAACACACATACACATCGAGAATATATTTTTCTCTTCGTAATACAATGTGCTGTATTCTTGTATTACTTCTACATGAATCCTTTTAATTCCTGAAGCGCACTCCAGGTTCGCTGCATTTCTAATTTCGGGTGCGGTGCTTTAACCCACCGGTCAATATTTTCCGGTTTTGGATTTGATCGTATGGGGGAATCAGGGAAGGTAGGTGCGAGTGCAGACCCCCTCGACGGGGTGCGAGACAGTGTTAGAGTGGCGCTGTCATCAACGGCGCCAGCCCCTGCTACATCAAGTCCTTTCCCACTTCGAGTGAGAGTACAGATCTGCGGGCGCCCTCCCTCTAACAGGGGAGACCCTGATCCGTCTTTATCACACTCATACCAAGTGTTATCCCAATCAGACCCCCCTTCTCCATATGGCCACTGTGGGAATTGATCCCAATTATTTTTGTTTCCTGCCTGTTTGTTCCCCTGTGGGAGAGCAGGATATAACTTAGTCGCCGGCTGTAGCACATTAACCAGTGCAGCGTGACCAGGAGTTAATTCCTTCTTTAGTTTCTCATTCTCCTGTACTGCCTCTTTTAGCTTTTTTTTTCTGTACTCTTTCGTAGTGAGTAAAGTATCTTTTCTTCCGGGTTTTTGTTTTCCCCGTAAACACACTTTTAAATCACATCCCAATTTCTTTCTTTTTCCTCATGTATCTGCCACCACTGGTGCCGGCCGTGCACCAGGGTGGGAGCTACATGCTTGTGCTTTTGCCAATCAATACTCATATGCTTTCTTTACAGGCGTCTTCGCCCCAAATTCCCTCTGAAACTCAGCTTTTCCCATATTTTTCTCCTTCTTTTCCGTCAACTTACACTTTTCCGATATATAAACGGACCCTTCCACCACTTTCTCAAACCATCAGTTAGCACACATGTTCGGTCTCTTTTACTTTTGTCATGTGTGAGGTAACAGCTCATACAGTAAGGGGATGCTTTCACTTGAAAAACCTGTGCATTCCTGCACTCATTCAGCCAAGGGCGTCTGTTACCTCCAGATCTAAATGCCTCTCCGAGACTTTAGAGAGGACTTACACCGCACTGTTCACAGGTAAGAAACGAGACCCCGAAAACCCCCTTTCTTGATCAGTAATTCACCATCCCCAGAACGCCAGCATCGCTGCTTTTGCCCCGGGGTGGACTTACGGACTGAACTCAATCAGGGCGATTCTCGGGTCTCAACGTCCTTTAAATCCTGCTACTTAATGCTTTGCTCTTTTATTATGAGGTGTGTTTATGTTAGTGTCGTGCGTGTGTATATGTATTTCACAAACAAGGAAAACACCAAAAACATACATACATATATATATATATATCTCTTCTACTCCTGTTTCCTTTAAAACAAAAAAAACCACGCCACGCCAATCTGTGCACGATCAAGGCGTAGCTAATCTCAGGACCCCGGGCGCAATTAAGGCCCACACCAATCCTGGATTATACGTGCATTTAATGCACCCCTCAGCTCCAGAACCCCGGGCGCAATTAAGGCCCACACCGATCCTGAGCCTCAGAACTCCGGGCGCAATTAAGGCCCACACCAGTCCTGAATTACGTGCATTTAATGCACCACTTGATCTAGAACACCGGGAGCAATTAAGGCCCACACCGATTCTGAGCCTCAGAACTCCGGGCGCAATTAAGGCCCAAACCAGTTCTGACCTTCAGAACTCCGGGCGCAATTAAGGCCCACACCAGTCCTGAACTTCACGGTAAGGGTCCAAAACCCGTTCAAAACTCCACACGCAATTAAGGCATACACCAGCTTCGAACGCCTGTACACAATACCGCGGAACCCCTGCCAGACCAAATTCTGGGCTTACAGCAAACAACCCATTACATACACCGGTGCCTTCCCCGGGCCAGAGGAATTCAGAAACTCACGTTTACTCCGTCATCTCGGGCGATTCTCGCAGGGAGCAGAGATTTCCCAATCGGTCAGAGAGAGTCGGGACTTTTTTTTTTAAAAAAAGGAGTCCTTACCTCTTAGTAATGTGAGCGCTGACCGTCTCTCCTGCCGATGGGAAGTTCTGCGCCTTCTGGAGCATCCGCCGACTACGCCAAATTTGTTGTAACAGAAGAAATAAGGTTCTTGATCCCGAGATGAAGTAAAACAGATGAGTTTATTGCATGCAAGGAACAATAAAGCCGAAGTCTTGTTTCCCGCAAGAAACAACAAAACCGAAGTATTGTTCAACATACTGTTACAAACTTTTGGGTTATATAGTGTTTTCTTCTCCGTTTCTGACGTCACTCGGTCTGATGGTAAAGAGGGGGGTTCATGGTATTTGGCCAGTTTACGATGTTCTGGACAAATGGTCAGTTTAACATTACACCCAGGGGGGTTCCTAGCTTGCATCTGCAATCCTTATCAGTTAACCCCCTTTCCTGCCATAAACCCCAGCTTGTGACTTAGAAGTCTAAACCCCCTACAGAAAGGATTAAATTCAAACCCCCGTCTTCACATCTTTCTTCAGATACTAGATATCCTTCCTACAGGAATCCACACAGCTTACCAGAAGTTGTAAGTTTACTCCCCTCACAAGCATCCTAAGCCCCTATAATAGGACATTGCCACTTCATTTTGCACATAACCACTGATTGCATTGGTTTATTGGATTACCATTACAATGGTGATTTCTGCTTCCACTAAATTCTATCAGTTCTGTTGTAGCTATTCTACCCATTGATTGAAGGAGGGCTCTTGGAGGACAGTATTAATCATTTACATATCAGTAAGAGACATGAATGTGGTCCATACCTCATGCCACTTAAATGTTCATATAGGAAACTTGTTTATGAATGACAAAATGATAGCATAGCCAAAACCTAATATACAAGTGCATAAGAGATGTGAAAAATAAGAGCAATCCATTGGGATGATCTTACCAATTGGTTGTTAGTAGTTCATTCTCTTTTTTATTGTTGGAAGGATTCCTATGAATTATCTTCAGTAATATGGACTGAAGGTTTACTCCACAGTCAGAAAAAGACACTCTGATCTGTATCATTCGGGCTGAAGTTTTTATCCTATTCAGATCATTCCATCCACAGTTCATTTTGTGTATGTGTGTATAAGTTGCAGTAAGAATATGAATATACAGTATACAGTAGATATATTTTGTATTTAGGTATTTCTTACAGTAACAGGTACAGTATAATTAAAATGTAAATACATATTTGTGTAAATAACCTGCATTTATTTTCAATTGATTCCTGCATATCATTATAATGTATTTTTATACATAATTGTGGATTTTTTCATTTAACCAGATGTTTCCTATTGGAGCTTTAAAATCTGTTTTCAGATAAGGAGGATTGTGCTTCATATTTGTTGTTTTTCCTCACAGCAACTAACACAACTATTGCAGACTACATTGTCCCAAGTTAGTGTTTCCACAGGAAGTTTATGGTGCGTGTATGCTCTGCATCTGACTGGGCAAGAGTATTTCAGTTTATGCCAGTTTATTTTGAGTTGCATTGATTGTTTATCTGGTAACTTGGCAGTGATCCTTGAGAACTGGATTTATAAAGCAGACAATTAGTATTTATTGAGCAACCACAGTCTTAACAGCAGGATAGTATGCTTTATATTTTAAACACCTGCATTACTACAATAATTTATTTGCTCTAATGAATGCTTAATTGCCTGATTGACTCGATTCCTGCTGTGCCTTTTTTCTATTGAACTAAGCAATGTGCTTTCATTTCAGATGTGAAGTGAGCTAGTCCTGGAGGAACATCAACATATAAATTCATGGAGTCTGTTGCACTATTATTTTTAAACCAACCATTCTTTGTTTAATTTAAATTGTGAATCTGTGTTAGGAGTATTAGTCACCTAATACAAACTAAGTAACTCATATGCAACCTACTTGTATGTGATTGTTGCAAACAGACACTCCAAATATTGTTTCCTCATGTGTTGTTTGAAGTTTCAATGTCAAACTGATGGTACAAACATGGAAAATTCTTTTAAAAATGAAGGACAAAATCCCCTAATTAATTTTCCAATATCATAAGTGACTGCTGAACATCCAAATAATTGACTTCTCTTATCACTTCATATTCATTACTTGTACCAGACAATGGTTATCAATGGTAATTAAATCCAAATTAACACTTTTTCTTTATGATACATGCAACAATTAACATGAAAGAGAAAATGACTTGTAAACATGGCAAGCATGATATGGTCCTACACAGCATGGGAAATAGTGTGGTAATTAAATCATTGAGCATTCCTGAATTTAAAATGCTTAGGTTAAAAACTAAATCAGAATCTCTGTGATAATACAAATTGAGAATTGCCACATGCAGTGCAGGGTTTATAAAATTGCATTGGAATCCTCCATCCATTCCTTACACAGTGCCCTGCAAAAGTATTCAGACTTTTACTTTTATGTCTCATTTTGTGAAATTACAAAAGGACGAACTGTATGTTCATTTTATAGACCTAAGGGTAATATAAGTCACCATAAATGTCAGCACAAACTAAAGAGAAAAAAATAAATTGTGTTGATTGCATGAATATCTGGACCTCAATATTGGTGGGGGCACCTTTGGCAGCAATGACAGCTATTGTACAAGTCATTTAGGGTAATTACCCAAACTCGACTGGCATTGCACACCATCCATTCATTTTCTAAACCATTTTATTCAGTACAGGGTTTCTGGGCATGTTGGAGCCTATCCCATCAAGCAATGGGTACAAGACAGAATACACCAAGGACAGAATGCCAGTCAATCGCAGGGCAGACACAAAAATAAAAATAAAGATATGTACACACTCACATCGGGGCCACATTTCCCAGAAGCAAATCAACCTACCTGTACTGTATGTACTGTAGCACACAGAGTATCATACAGGTTCCACACAAATAGCACCTCAAGAACTGGACCCAGGGCTCCAGTGTTGCGAGGCAGCAAAGCTAGTAACTGCAAGCTCAAGGTTGCTTGGGGATTGCTAATGAACAGCAGTTTTCAGATCAGAATTTTGACTGGGCCACTGAAGGACATTCACTTTCTTATTCTTAAGCAACTCCAATGTAGCTTTGACCTTGTGATTTGGATCATTGTCCTGCAAAAAGGTAAATTTTCACCACAGTTTTAAGTCTTTACCAGACTAAAGGGGTCTGAAAACTTTGGAAACCACTCTATATACTGTAATTCAGATTCTGTTAAGCTTTATTGGGATGAAAACCTACATCTCTGTGACTTTTATTGAGTACCTGAACATTTTAACAGATCAATAAATACACAAATTTAAGTGCCCATGCTTAAAAGGAAACTCTTCCACAATTTATTTTGATTTTGAAATGTCCCATGGGACCATGTACAGTATATGAGTGTTACTCGATATGCATGTGTAGGTGATGCAGCAGCTTCTTTTGCAGGAAAATGTGCCTGGGTTGTTTGTGGTTTAGGAAACTGTGGACAAGAAGGTTGCATTGATTAGGTGATGGACAGTATGACATAATAGGTCAGTTTGGGAAAAAAATGGTTTTCATTTAGGGGTCATCCTATAAAAAGGAAAGATTTTCTTTGCTGATTCTGAAAATAGAAAGGTTGCTGGGATGGAAGGAAAGCACCAGTGGAATGTGATTCTGGGAGCAGAAATTCCTTGCCAGGTTGTCACAATCGTCATCCCTCCTCTTAAAGGCACTCCAACCCTTTCGTATTTTAGTTGATTATGTGCACCTGCCTCCTGTTTTGTGTCATTATTTAAGCCTGGCACTTTCGCTATTCCTGGCTCAGCAGTGGGAGATGGATGCCTGGAAGCCCACCTACCAGTGTGTCCAGGAGAGACCTGACTGCATAGGCTTCATCACGGCATCCCAACCATCTGAGTCCGGGGATCGGAGCGCCTGGCCTCGTTACCCTGGTTTTATTCCCTATCCCTTTTCCAGATCCCATCCTGGTTTTTAACCTTGTTTGTCTCGTCTTTGATGGATCACCCAGTTTTGGACTTTGGACTGCGCCAAGGATTTCCCCCTTGGACTGTCAGAACTTGTTTGCCTGTGTCACGCCCCCCGAGCACTGGATCACCGTCGTCACGCCCTCCTGTCTGTCGACCCATCCTGATCCTTTACGTTTCTTCCCTGTTGTCCTTCTCCACTTACTTCAGGATTATACTGTCTACATAAAGTCCTGAACTACACTTCACTGGAGCCTGGACTGGCTCTCGTTACACAGGCTGATGTTCTGAGGGATATAAGGAAATGCTGATCATTCATATGTTATGCATCAGGAAGAGCTCATATTTCAACCCTCAACTTTCTTGACATGCCCATTAAGGTTTCTAAATGTGAATGGTGGAATAATGACAGAATATGCTATATTTTTTAAGCATGTTGGGTGCAGGACTTGCCCGTACTGTATGCAGGTTTATTTATTGTCAGTGCAGAAAAGAGTTTAAGCAGCCAGAGGTAATACATGCAGGGATCACTGAGAGGCTGTTTTGTCATTGAAGTAAGAGACAAGATGTTAAAAGGGTTAATAACTTAAGTCAGTTCTGCCTGAAAATTAGACTTCTAAGCAGCAGGGGTTTATGGCAGGAAAGGGGGTTAACTGATAAGGATTCCAGATGCAAGCAAGGAACCCCCTGGGGGCATAATCTTAAACTGACCATTTGGCCAGGGCCTCTTAACTGGCCAAATACCATGACCCCCCCTTACCATAACATCGAATGACGTCTGAAGCAGCAAGCAAGGACTATATAACCTAAAAGTTTGTACCGGCACATGGAACAATACTTTGGTTTTGTTGTTTCTTGCGGGAAACAAGACTTCGGCTTTATTGTCCTTGCGTGCAATAAACTTATCTGTTTTACTTCATCTCGGGATCAAGAACCTTATTCCTTCTGTTACAACAAATTTGGCGTAGTCAGCAGGATGCTCCAGAAGGCGCAGAACTTCCCATCGGCAGGAGAGATGGTCAGCGCTCACATTACTAAGAGGTAAGGACTCCTCTTTTTTAAAAAAAAAAGTCCCGACTCTCTCTGACCGATTGGGAAGTCTCTGCTCCCTGCGAGAATCGCCCAAGATGACAGAGTAAACGTGAGTTCCTGAATTCCTCTGGCCCGGGGAAGACACCGGTGTATGTAATGGCTTGTTTGCTGTAAGCCCAGAATTTGGTCTGGCAGGCGGTCCGCGGTATTGTGTACAGGCGTTCGAAGCTGGTGTATGCCTTAATTGCGCGTGGAGTTTTTGAACGGGTTTTGGACCTTTACCGCGAAGTTCAGGACTGGTGTGGGCCTTAATTGCACCCGGAGTTCTGAAGTTCAGGACTGGTTTGGGCCTTAATTGCGCCCGGAGTTCTGAGGCTCAGGATCGGTGTGGGCCTTAATTGGGCCCGGGGTTCTGGAGCAAGTGGTGCATTAAATGCACGTAATTCAGGACTGGTGTGGGCCTTAATTGCGCCCAGAGTTCTGAGGCTCAGGATCGGTGTGGGCCTTAATTGCGCCTGGGGTTCTGGAGCTGAGTGGTGCATTAAATGCACGTATAATCCAGGATTGGTGTGGGCCTTAATTGCGCCCGGGGTCCTGAGATTAGCTACACCTTGATCGTGCACGGATTAGTGTGGCGTGGTTTTTTGTTTTAAAGGAAACAGAAGTAGGAGATATATATATATGTATGTTTTTGGTGTTTTCCTTGTTTGTGAAATACATATACACAGGCACGACACTAACATAAACACACCTTATAATAAAAAAGCAAAGCATTAAGTAGCAGGATTTAAAGGACGTTGAGACCCGAGAATCGCCCTGATTGAGCTCAGTGTGTAAGTCCACCCCGGGGCAAAAGCAGCGATGCTGGTGTTCTGGGGATGGTGAATTACTGATCAAGAAAGGGGGTTTTCGATGTCTCGTTCCTTACCTGTGAACAGTGTGGTGTAAGTCCTCTCTAAAATCTCTGAGAGGCATTTAGATCTGGAGGTAACAGACGCCCTTGGCTGAATGAGTGCAGGAATGCACAGGTTTTTCAAGTGAAAGCATCCCCTTACTGTATGAGCTGTTACCTCACACATGACAAAAGTAAAAGAGACCGAACATGTGTGCTAACTGATGGTTTGAGAAAGTGGTGGAAAGGTCCATTTATATATCGGAAAAGTGTAAGTTGACGGAAAAAAAAAGGAGAAAAATATGCGAAAAGTTGAGTTTGTCAGAGGGAGTCTTGGGCGAAGACGCCTGTAAAGAAAGCATATGAGTATCGATTGGCAAAAGCACAAGCATGTAGCTCCCACCCTGGTGCACGGCCGGCACCAGTGGTGGCAGATACATGAGAAAAAAAAGAAATTGGGATGTGACTTCTTAAAAGTGTGTTTACGGGAAAAACAAAAACTCGGAAGAAAAGATACTTTACTCGCTACGAAAGAGTATAAACAAAAGCGAAAAGAGGCAGTGCAGGAGAATCAGAAACTAAAAGAAGAATTAGTTCCTGGTCGCACTGCACTAGTTAATGTGTTATATCCTGCTCTCCCATGGGGGAACAGACAGGCAGGAAATAAAAATAATTGGGATCAATTCCCACAGTGACCATATGGAGACGGGGGGTCTGAGTGGGATGACACCTGGTACGAGTGTGATAGAGACGGAACAGGAACTCCCTTCTTAAACAGAGGGCGCCCGCAGACCTGTACTCTCACCCTAAGTGGGAGAGGGCCTGATGTAGCGGGGGCTGGCGCTGTTGATGACAGCGTCACTCTAAGTGTCTCGCACCCCGTCGAGGGGGTCCGCACTCGCACCTACCTTCCCTGATTCCCCCATACGATCAAATCCAAAACCGGAAGATATTGACCGGTGGGCTAAAGTGCCGCACCCGAAATTAGGAATGCAGCGAACCTGGAGTGCGCTTCAGGAATTAAAAGGATTCATGTAGAAGTAAAACAAGAATACAGCACATTGTAGTACAAAGAGAAAAATATATTCTCGATGTGTATGTGTGTTTTATGAATTTGTGCGCCGGCATGTATGTGTGTAACTGTGAGTTTTGGTATACTAAATGACGGTGTGAGTGTGTTTGGCCAGCGGGACTGGCTAGAGACATAACTAAAGAGACTTGACGAAAATCAACTTAAGGAGATTGGAAAATATAAGAGCATCTGAAACGTATAAGTACAGTACAGGTGGACGTAAAAGTAGTTAGATAAACAGTTTTTGTATTTTTATACAATTAGTTGCAATAATGGAAACAATTTGGATTTATTCGAATGTCTCGGAACCAGACATGCTGAAATGCTGTAGGTTTAGAATCGAGACTGGGGAGAATAACGTCTTGTGAGAAGATCTGTTTACCTAACGATTAGATCCTTTAAATCCCTTGTAGCCTCCCTAAGTCTGTTCCAGTCCAGTGGATAAAAATGTACTGTTAATGGAGTGTTGGTTTCTCTGTTAGGGGATACTGGAGCACTACTGTCATGCTTGTTTCACTCCTCTGTTCAACAGTGTGCTATAGGGTAATGTATATGGGAAGACGGCAGGAGGCCACAGGAGTATTGGGGCAGCAAGTTTTACTTGCCGAGTACCAGATTTTAATGGGTGGTTTTATCCAGATCTATTGGGTTGGAATATTATGCATTACAAAGAATGACTATCCAGAACAGGGTATCACGTGGCTTCAACTGACTGTGATCACTCAGTATGTTGATGGTATTCTGAGTGCTTCCCCTGACGAGGAAACCCACAAGTCTGAGTTGCTTCAGCTTTAGAGTGTCTAATAGAAGCAGTTATGATAAGGCCCTTTTGTGTCTAGCATTGTGAAATTTTAACAGGGCCTGGGTGCAATGTTCTTACGGGGTGAGCACAACTCTTAACAGATCTGCTTAAGGGGGGAGTGCAGTACAAGGACAAGATTGCCTTGGTTCCCGCAGCAAAAGCCGCCTGTAATAATTTGAAACAAGTTCTCTTACAGGTGCTGAGACTGGGGTTTCCTCAGATGGATCAACCATTCCTTTGTATGTAAGTGTGGACAAAGGGTTCTGGGCAGCTGTGCTGACGCAGGAGCATGGAGGTAGGCACTATTATACCATTAGATACTGTAGCCAAAGGGTGGGGGAAATTTAAGGAAATGTAATACTGTTTACTGATGGGTCCTCCCTGATGCATGAGGGAGAACATAGAACAGGCTGAGCTGTTACAACAGAATTCAAGGTGCTAAAAATCGGAAAAATGCCCCTCCACTGCCTCAGCGCAGCAAGCCAGTTAAGAGCACTGATGGGAGATTGTAAAAAGAAAGATGTTAAAGGGTTACTGTATATGTATATAATGTATGTATTTGTTGCATGTAGGCCACAATTCTGGATGGCTATGGAGAAATAGGATTCTCTCACAACGGCAGGGACTCCAGTTAAGAATACTGGGCTTGTCTCTGAACTGATTTGTAGTTTTACAGCTGCCGACAGAAGCAGCTTGAGTAAGGTGTAAATAACACAATAAATAAAGAATTCCAGTAACTCAAGGTAACAACCATGCAGATGCAGATGCCAGACGAGCGGCACTGGGAAAGCGGGAGTCTGAGACCCCTGTGAAACCTCTATTGGGGAAAAGGGAGAATTCAGGTTGAGGCCTTTAAAAGATGTTTAATAGTGGTTAGAACAAATGTGTAAAGAATGTGGGGTTGTACTGTATGATGATGTGATGTGGGCTGGCACATACCCAAGTGTATGACAAAGATGATCCCGTGGTATGGACTGCCCTGCCACTTGGATACTGATCTAGGGGCATACTACACTGGGAAGGTGTGCCAGGCTGTAATTGCCTCACTAGGGGTAAGTTGGAAGTCACATTGCCCCCATCACCCACAGTCTGAAAGACCAACTAAGGAAATATCAACTGAAGGAACACCGTGGGTAGATGCTCTACTTGCAGTCCTGTGCGGTTTGCAGGCTGGAGCAAACAGAACTGTGAGACTGAGCCCATTTGAGATCATCACGGGCAGCCAAAGAAACTCCCTGGAGGCCAAGTTTGGCTAACGCACTGATGAATTCACTAACTCTCTATTAAAGTATTGTAGGTTTGTTAACTGAAGCGGTGCACAGGGCTCGTGAACAGGTGCCGGATGCTTGGGGACCTCCAGCAGAGGGGAGACACGACCAGATACCTGGCGAGTGGGTGTAGGTGAAGAAGAGATACCCTGCCAGACGTTGCAATCCTGCTGGGAGGGACCATATCAAGTGCTCTAACTACTGATTGTGCCATCTGAGTGACAGGATGAGATCGCTGGATCCGCGCATCGCACTTTCACCGACCCACGGCACCAGAGACTGAGTGAACAGAAAGAAGGATGTTGTTACCGTTTCTGTTTCTGATGCTTCCTAAGACCAACAGTGTGCTTGTTAGGCCTGAGGAGCATTACTGGGGATAAGGTATCAATACATTTCAGGTGTTGGCATATCTATCAGCCAAAAAAATTATAATCGGAGTTGGGTCAATATTGCTATTCCAAGATCCTGACGATAGATCTCTGCATGGCTGAGGTCTGCGTTTGGGTCCTGGGGTAGGACTTTATGTATTTGTAGGATTAGGATTGTTTTATATGTATAATTGTAACTATCACTTGTAAAAAAACATCAATAACATCTTGTTGTAACCGTGGAACGCACAATGTCATGGTAATGCATGCCTGTACATCTAAAAAGGAAAGATCTGCCCTGACATTGTATGTGTAAAAATAGGCAGTCCTGACGTATGCCATATTTTATAAGGGGGGAATGAAGTAAGAGACAAGATGTTAAAAGGGTTAATTAATTTAAGTCAGTTCTGCCTGAAAATTAGACTTCTAAGCAACAGGGGTTTATGGCAGGAAAGGGGGTTAACTGATAAGGATTCCAGATGTGAGCAAGGAACCCCCTGGGGGCATAATCTTAAACTGACCATTTGGCCAGGGCCTCTTAACTGGCCAAATACCATGACCCCTCCCCCCTTACCATAACATAGAATGACGTCTGAAGCAGCAAGCAAGGACTATATAACCTAAAAGTTTGTACCGGCACATGGAACAATACTTTGGTTTTGTTGTTTCTTGCGGGAAACAAGACTTCGGCTTTATTGTTCCTTGCATGCAATAAACATATCTGTTTTACTTCATCTCAGGATCAAGAACCTTATTGCTTCTGTTACAACATCATGAACGTGAAAGCATGATGCTTGATGTCTGGTATTGTATAAGGAGGTTACGGTTTCATAATTATGTAATAATGCATACAAGAAAATGAGCAATTGAAGTGTTCAGATTTATGTTGGAATTTATTACTGTTACAATACTAGTAGCAGTCATTATTAATGGCTAAGTCCAAGCAGTCTCTGTCAGTTTGTAATATACATACTGTATTACATATATTCTTGATTAGTCTTTCTGTGTCTTGTCATTGCTATTATAGCCATTGTGGTCAAATTAAAAATAAAAGAGTGAATGTTTGAAGCTGTGGCTTAGGGTAAGATTTATATTCTCTACTTGATTTCAAACCTATTTCTAATTGCTATTATACAGTTAATAATACAACCTTAATACATTTTGATGAAAGCTTAATGTTTTGTTGATCATAAATTACTCCATACCCTCAAGCTTTACATTCTATATGCATTCTAGCAATTAGGTTTGTCCTCTCTTGGCTCCCTCACACTCCTGCCTGGTGTCTGTGGCAGTTGGGGATATATTTTATATATCTTGCCAAAAATTAAATGTAGCAGAACTCTAGTGTGGGATATGTGACTGACTGTTTACAAACATTAATTTTATATCGCATGCTGTTAACACTTAAGTATACATTAGCAGGACAACTGCAGCATTTTCAGTAGGTGTAGGGGCTAAATTACATATTCTGTATTACAAATGCTCTTTGTAGATAGAAGTGAATTCTCTGCATTTAAGGTAGTTTTATCTTTATACATTATGTATTTAAACACGAAGCCATGTAGCCCATCATACAACAGACTGACATATTTTTTGCAGAACAATTTAAGTTAGTATTATTTTCTTACTATGATTTTTTAGATTTCGCCATAAAAAGAAAATAAATCTCACACAGCTGCACCTAATCACCATCACCTCTGAACCAGCTACTGTATATATACTAAACCCAAATTCCTCCCTTTACATTCATGTCAAGCATCCCTCTTCCTCCCGATCTCCACCACAGTAGTAACCCATTGGTTCACTCAGCCTGAATAGGGTTAAAGCCTCCTCATCCTATGGCCAGGAGGCATTAACCAAGTAGTCAATCCAAACCTTTTTCACCAAGTATTCCAAACATTCACAAGCATTCAATCCTTGTATGTTGTTGTTCCTAGTGAAATCTTTCATTAAAAAATAAGCGTTTTATCTTCAAAGTTATTAATTTTATGTACTGAAGTTACATTATAGTATGAAGGATATATATTTCATAGTATTTTAAGAGCTAGTTATTCAATTTTATTTCTTCAGGTTTACTGTCTTAATTTAATGCTTATGAACTAATTTTTTCAAGACTTAGCATCACATTAAAAGCCTACCCACTACTTCATAATTTGGCACATAGAATGTATAACTCTCAGAGGGATACTTAGTCTTTATAGGAAGCTAATCACAAATAGGATTATCTACCATCTGGTTAACCAATTAATACTGTTAATATTATCAACTCCCATGCTGGTGGTCTGTCAATGCAAGCCAGTCTCCCACGTCAGATTTGCAGCAGCAACAAGAAAAGCAATTTAACACCTGGCCCTGGGACATTTCAACAGTGCCCATGCGATGCTTGGATGTTAAAGATTGTTATGAAAACAATGATAGAACAGTACAGTATCAAATGAATAGTATAGAAGAGGAATAGTATTGAAGTACTGAATGAACAATGTTAATATTCCATACTGTCTTATTCAAAACAGCATGGCTCTTATTTCACATGAGTTTAAACAAACGTGACATGAAAAGACCTTGACAAGGAAGCATGAAAAATCTGTCATGTTCCTTTTTTTGGCCAGATATACAAAACAAGGTGGCTCAACTCTGCATTGCCATTCTAGATTGAAATTGATTTTAATATCAAGTCTTATTTTTTCCTAAGTTGTGATTCTTGTTCCATTTTGTATATTCTAGCTCCATTGCTGTACATAGCTTAAAAGAACTCCCCCTGCTTCCAGCCAGCAGCCTTCTTGTAATATTCAACACACACCCTGCTTAGCTGGTGCTGTGTTCTGTTCACTAGATGTCACTGCTCCTCCGCAGAGGCACAGACATCAAGACCTTGCAAACACAAATCAAGCAGAATTCAAATCTCAAATGCATTATGGAGTCTCCAACACTATTGTGATGTGGCTCCCTGAATGTGGCTCTGAAAGGGCAAAAAGAATCACTGAGGGCTTGTCTGATATTTTTCTTCTGATATTCAGGGACTCACCAGATTCCGAGACCAATCAAAATTCAAGTTGATTAATGCAGTCGCACAATTCTAAACACCATTCAGTGTACATTTGATATTTTGCTTCAGGGAAACTGGGATTTTACAGCATCCCATGGCTTGCTTAAAAAAAAACAACCTACAAATGTTTGTCCCTTTATTTTTTCTGTTTCCTGTGATGCTTTCAATTTAATTAAGACTGGCCATATTTCCAGTATCAGCCTCCAGGGGAAATCTAAAAAGCAAAATGAAAAATAGAGCACAGACATGTGACATCCACATTTCCACTTACAAGCTAACATGCGTGAGATGTGTCAGTTCAGATTTTGAAAGTACCAGGGGACATGAAGTCTGGTCTGAAATTCAGAGTAAGTTATTAACTAGACCTTTCGTCACACTTAGTCCATGGTGACTTTCACAGTACGTTTTGTGAACAGGGAAAATTCGAAATGTTACAAAGCCTTACACTAACATTTTTAGCAATAATGGTAACTTGTACAATTTGTGGTGTTCTTCATTTATTTTTTTCTCTATTTTATAGGAATATTTTTTTGTTATTGAAAAATAATAAAACCAGAAAATCTAAACTTAAAACTTAAGTACCACCATTGTATATTACATAATTGACATTCTGTAGCAAGATTAGACTGCAAGCAAAACAACTTTGGTTTTCATCTAATTGTTCTTGGTCAGAAGCATTCTTATTGTTGCTTAAAATAACAAAATGCTGCATAATGTGCAGTGGAAGGGCACACAACTTACTGTTGGATACTGAAACAAAAAATTGTCATACATGAGGATCAATGCAGTACTAATTGCAACACCAATTATTTAGTACTTTTTTATTCCCCTTCATCTAGTTTATTTTTAATTTATTTATCTATTGCAAATCCTTTATTTCTAACATATTTCACTGAGCATCAAATATAGATGTATTAGAATCTTTGAGTTACATCACTGAAGCAGCAAAACAGTACTTTATTAGTGCTGTTGCTGCCATCAGATGATAATATCTATTTTAAGAATTGAATTTCTTTTCAGTTTTCTGCTGCTTGTAAAATATACTGTAGCTTTGTGGCATAGATATATTCTCAGTGTAATTCAAGGGGAGAAGCAGGGGTTAGTAAAGTAGAGAAAGAGCACCCCGACCTCGTGTTAAACCCAGGTGGCCGACTGGGTTGGCTGGCTCGGTAGCCTCCGGGATGTGAAAACACGAACACCCCTGACTCGCTTGAGAGGCGCTGCCACACGACCAGGCGCTACCCTCAGGGGATAGAAAGGAGGAGATAGTGCCTTGACTCGCTGAGAGTCACACGACTCGGAACGAATCCCTCAAGGGGGAAGAGAAAGAACCCCTGACTGGAGAAATCACTTAAGAGGCGCTGCCTGAGGGGTGGAGAATGAAGAGAAAGCTGCTCAAGAAGGAAGCAAAAGAAGTCCCCTGACTCTCTGAGAGCCGCTGCCTCGCAATTGGGATAAACCCTCAGGGGTTTGAGAATAATCTGGCCGGGGGTCCCCTCTGTCTCGTGCTTGAGAACCTCCCCAGAAAGGTTGGGAAAGTGAGCTTCACTTGCCCCCCAACGATGGACCCCGGACCAACACTTTCCCTCCAAACACCCATGAGGACAAAAAAAGTGTGTGCCAATGCATAATTAAAACAAACAAGAGAAAAAAAACAGAAGAGGAAGGTGAAGAGGCTATGTGTGAGCCTGACCACACAGTGGAGAAGAAAAAATACGTAAATGCCAATTCAGGGGAAAACCTCTGGTGGCCCCGGAGGAACAGACACCACCACTCCAGGCATACTAGCAATAGGTAATGAGTAGCTGAAATGCTTGAGAGAGTGGCGTTGATGTAAAAGTGGACTGCAGAGGTGGACGACTGGCCTGTTGTTTAAATAAGTTGAATATCCAGGATAGCTCGGGCAGTGGAGATGACAGCTCCAATTCTGAAGGAACGAGGAGAGTAAACTGAGGGTTGAGACCAGAGTTGGAGATTGAAACTCACAGCTGTGGGGAAAACATGTATCTGGGTACTGAAGAGTCCATAAATAAGTGGATCAGGCTTGAAGAGCATAGAAAAAATTAGAGGCTGGGTCAGGTCAGGGGAAGTCAGGTCAATCAATTCTGGAAAATGGAATACAGACAAACTAGTGAATTGCAGCTCTTAGAATCTGTGGCAGTCAAACACATTGCATCCAGAAGAGCATCATTGAAGGGGTAAAATGGCCTTGTCTCAGGAAAAAAATGAATGATGATGGAGGAGATAGGCTTCCTGGAAGGAACTCTTAGAGGTGCTGTCTCTGGATTCCATGAAGTGCAAGATGGAGTGCAATAGTGGAAAAGAAAGCAATGAGAACGTTAAAGGGGCTGAAAACGTGAGGGAGAACTGAATCCCAGAAGTATGATCCTGTTGCATTTAGAAAACAGCAAGAAGAGCGAGGTTAAAATGGAAATAAAGGTGGCTGGTGGAATGGGGGAAAGGGAGAGCATACAGTCCTGGCATAAGAGTAGGCTGTGTGGGCAGATGGGGCTAAAGCATGTGGTAACATGTCCATTGAAACTGAGTGGAGATTTGATTCTAGACGACAAAAGAATGCAGAGTTCGTAACTTGAAGAGGAAAAGAGCCGAGATGGGCATGAGAATGCCAGATTCGTGTAACTGTGAATGGTAAAAAGCATTGGTTGAGCATTGGAAAGGCCAAGAGCTGAAGGAAATCCGGGAGATGGCAAAGGAAACTTGAAACTAGTGTAAGAGGATCTTCCTTTACCAGTAATGGAAGCAGCAGACCCAATATCAGGAATAAGATTGATCACTGGCCCTGAGGTATCACAGACATGGATGGCAACAACAATAGGGAAATGCTCTAGAAGGGCTAACGATTATACAAGGAGAGAGAGAAAACCACTGAGTATTGAATATTACCGAACGACTGACAGAAGCGCTAGAGAAAGGGAGGAGGTCATGCAGAGTAGAACACTAATTGGGCAAAATAAAGAACCACTTTAACAAACAAAAAAAAGCAGTAGTAGTCCACTCTTGGCACCGCGGAGGGTGGAAAGAACAGATACAGAATACATTTGCCAAGAGTGAAACTTAAGAAAAACGGAACTGACATCTTTACCTTCAAGGATCTGGTGGTGAGAATGAGGGTGGCCTGAGAGCAGCATAGAGTCTGAAGCTTTAGCTGTACTGACGGTGGGAAAAAAAAGACTGAAGATGGTGTGGGGCTGAAGGAGGCAGAGCTGAATGAACGGAATTTTCGAGCTTGAGCAAACGGGAGTTAAAATCGGTTACAAAGCAAGAAAATGGTTTGAGTTTGAGAAAGCTGCACAGAAAGAGAAACTGCTAGAGAGCTGGGTAGCTGCGGAGGAGGAGAAGGCAGAACTGGAGAGTTGAGAGAAGGAGGGGCTGTCCAAGTTACAGAGGGCGGAGCTGCAGATACTGCTGTAGAGAGAGAAGGATGGAGGACTGGTTGAGCTGAAATGGAATCGTATAAAAGTAGAAAAAGGGGGCTAAACGGTAAGAGTGAGGAGGAATAGGACTACATCTGTGGAACAGTGATATGAGAAACCGTGGAAGAGGGCAGTCCATGTAGACAAGAGTCAGCGTGTCCGAGTTGGTGCTGCAGCGTTTGGATGACGTAATGCGAGAGGCTGGATGGGAGAAGCAGAAGCATCGGCGATGGGGAAGAGGAGGAATAGGTTGAAAATTCGAAGGTCGTGATGGCGAAACAGCAGCAAACGAAAGGCGTGGAGAATCTTCAAGGTGCTGGAGGAGAGGAAGGCGGTCTGTAGATGATGGAGAGTTGGGCCTGAGCCATAAATCTAGTACTCAGTATTCAAGTAAGTTGAATTAGAAAACTTTAGATGTGTGTGTTATCAGGGTTAGGGTTTATGTATATACTGTAGGAAAGATAATTGAATGATAGAGGAAGGGGTGGAGCACCTCCTGCTTCTCCCCTAGAACGGTTTCCATCAAAAATAATGTAAATAAAATGCATTAATTATTGATTCTTTTGTTACTTAATCTAATTACCAATTGTATTTAAATCTAATTATTGTGTCTTGATAAATTAACAACAGTACACTTTCTTGGACTGAAGAAGTCACTGACCACCGCATTAGTTAGCCTGATGTCAGATTAATACCCTAAACGGACCAGTATTAAAACCACTCTTCCCAATTTCTATAAATGAATAAGTCTTGGTGTATTTAAGTTAGTGAAAGCTACAGATTATACCAACAGAGTAAGGTCAGTAAACCCTGTAAAAGCAGCAATGGATAATAAAAAAGCACCTGGAAGATAATGTTTTATGTAGAGAAGCATATAATATTGTAAGCATCACACACAGGTAGTAAAACACACTATAGACACTTCAACTGACTCCAGGGTCTTCTAGGATTCTAGGAACAAAGAAACTTACTAATTTTTTAATTTTTGGTCCTGACAATGGAGTTTGGTCTAAGGCCAATGCAGCCAATAGCTGGAAAAATAAGTAAACTGACATCACAAACATCTGTATCTTCAGAATGCTGTAAAAATCTGTATTTTCAGAATGCTGTTATATGCTGCTGAGATGTTGGCATAAAGAAAGAGAGACATGGAGAGGCTAACAACTTTTGAACTTAAGTGTTACAGGAGAGTGTTATGGCAACAGAAGATGGCAACAGAAAGTATTGAATGAAGTTGGGAGAAAGAAGATGGGATTGGAATGAACAGTATGACAGTGATAGAAAGAAAATGGAATGTATTTGGACACAACTGCAGAATGAACAATGACAGGCTGATAAAACACATCAGTGCTTGGACTCATTGCAGAGAAGGACAGAAAGAAGCCGTGAAGAGAGTGGGCAGATGATACAGAAGACTGGTGTCACTGCCTCTTCTTGTTTTTATTTTGAACCACTGTACTGTATATAACCAAACCCAAGGATAAGGCACTTGACAGAACAACATGGAAATGTGTGGTCAAGAAATTGGCACCAACAGGCAATAAGACCCTTGGTTACTGATGATAATGATGTTGGTGTCCTGGTAACCATACCTCTGACTTGCTTCTAAGACCCGTTTACCGTTTACCACCAAATTCCACATTTTTGTTTTACCAGGATTTTTACTTCAGCACAGTCAAGAATAGTGAAGCAAAAATAAAGGCAAACAGCGTGTTTGAAAATATAGTTAAAGCTTAAAATTAAAATGCACTAGTAAAGCTTTATTTAGAATACTGTGTAGAATTTTGAGAACTCCATTATAGTACTACATTACTGTAGTACTGTATTTGGATTAGATCAAGGGAGTACAAACAGATATAGTATATCCCGAGGCTTAAAGGAACGTCCTATACTGACAGACTAAAGAACTGGAAATGTCAAAGGTATAGCATTTTTTGAATCAACAGTGAAACACAAATGAGCAAAACACAAATCAGCAGTGAAACTCAAGTGAAAACTACAGTATATGCTCAATGTATCTAAAACTCAGAACAAGAGGCCTTCTTTACAAAAAGAGTTGTGGGTGTTTGCAACATGTTTTGTTGAAGCTGATACCGTACCTTGGCTGGATGAGAACCTCAGTTCAATTAGCCACTAGCTTCTGTACCAAATGGTCTACATGGGCTGAATGGCTTCTTCTTGTTTTTATTTTGAACACAGAGACGCCTCTTGTGGGTAATATTTTCTTTTTGCTTTTGTATTACAATCTGCTGTTATGGGAAAGCATCCATTTGCAATGTAAAGAGGCATAAATTCAGTCCTATCTTTTGTCAGCACAAGTGGCAGAGGAGGAGAGGGCATGGCAAACTCAGTCTTTTATCTACTAGACCTAGCAGGCCCATCTGATACATTATGTATAAGTTCTGTGAGTAGCCAGTAATGAAGTGCTGTCTAAAATGATGGTGTTGCTGATTAAATGTTTGTAACATAAAGTGATATAAAAAGGGGCAGCCTTAACAATCACATGAAAACCAAATTCTCCTTTTTCATAGAATAAAAAGGCTATTTTAGCAAATGAAATGTGATATTGAGATACAGACCACAGTTTTTTTTTTCAGTGTAAAATAGGTACAGTACATTTAAATGCTGTTCCACATTTTACTTCCCCACCTCTCATTTTCCTCTCATTGGGAATTTGTTTGACATGTCTTGATTATTTAACAACATAATGTGATCTCTCATATACATATATATCACTTGAAGCTCTAGAAATGATTTAGTGTTAGTAGTGTAGTCTAAAATGTTGTGTAAAACATAAATAATACAGAGCCATAAATTGAACTGAAGTACCTTCATGCTTGCACTCTGCATCCAGGTGGAGTTTCACTCCCATCATGCCCATAAACTGGCTGATGCAGTAAACAAAGTCTTGAATTTCAGCTGCTATTGTTTGCAGAGCAGAAATGAGATTAATTGCAATTGATGAGCTGTCATCACTGCTAACAGAAAATGGCACAGAGCTTGTTCAGCATCAGACAAAAAAAAACAGGTCTGCAGGCTATAGAGTAACTGGATGTGGGAGATCTTTTAGATGTGTTTATCTTTTAACTGTAGCTCTTGGGATTAAAAAATAGCTAAATACACATGCCATGCTCAAAGGATTTAGAGTTCGACAACTGTGACTTGCATCACTGACATTATAGACTTTACTGTATATACACCTTTAGAAAAAAAAAATCAAACTGCATTGTGTAAAGTATTGTAACTGTGGATCCCTTGTTGCAGTAACAACCAATGTACTGTAGTAAGACAGACATTTAAAAAAGACATTACATTGTCAAGAAAGAAAACAGTCAACAGCAAAAGAATACTGATCTGTACACTAAACTAGAAGGACATAATAAAGAGGAACATGTAATAGGTTTATTCCATGCTGAAAAGAGAAGAAAGAAAACACAACATTTTGGCTGTGGAGCCTTCCCCACCTGAACTACTATAATAAAGAGGTTTTGCTTTCTTCCTTTAATTCAGTGCTCAAGCAATGAATAGACGTTCATGTCAAGGTCACTTTCTGTGATGCATTTGGTCCTTTTAGGGAAAGAAAGAGTGTTCTCCTGAAAAAACAAGTGCATGTTTGCATTTCTAAATAATTTCAAATTCCAATGTCGAACGTAACTTTTTTCAAAAAGATTGAATCAGGAGTGGCATGGTGGCACAGTGCTTAAAATTACTGCAGTGCTGAGGCCCTGGATTCAATTCCTGGGCAGCTACTGTATCTGCATAGAAGTTGTAGTTGTCCCCATGTTTCCTCCTAGAGTCTGGAGGCATACTGGAGTAGTGATTCATAGCCGTTCAGGGACGCCAAATATGTAAGAAAACTGGCTCTCTGAAGGCACCAGTTCTGTAGGGTTTGGGCATTTACTGAGACAATTATTAATTGTAGCAGTAAATCACAAAGTTGATTCTTTTGATGGCTTTAGAATCCAACCATGCGACATAACTCAAACAACGCGCACACACAGGTACTAATACACGAGGATACATTTATTAATACATAGAATATGCATTAAACCTAACAGATCTTATCGAGAGGGTTATCAGAATACAAAAGGTATATATTCAGTCAGTTACAAAGAGTTACACATATCAAGAGGACATACGTTCAGTATATCATTCATTTAGACCGTTTCGTAAATGAACTTGGTTATAACTTCTACATTAGATACTCGAAACAAGTACATAACCCTTAGGAATTAAATTGATATCAACTGGTTGGGATAACAATTGAATTCTCGAGCTGTAATGCATTGAAGTTGAATACTCATCCAATCTCTGGGGATTCAGATCTCCTGCGGGCACAAAGAAACAGTTGCAGGCTGTTGCTGTCCAATCCGCGCTCTCTGGCTCGGTGCCAGGCTGTGCTGTGTGGCTTGCGACGGTGTGCTGCTGATGCTCACTGGCCTGCTAGTTAAGTTTGTGCACAGGAGAAAAGATGACTGTGGGTCCCAGCAAGTCAGGAAGAGGACCGGTTCGTTCCTGATGAAGAGCTAGTTCTGAATAGCGATTCAGCTGTCCACAGTTCTGACCTGTTCACGAGGCCTGCTGCTGGTGCTAACCTCGGGTGGATCCTCTGGTTACTCTCTGGCGACCTCCGCTCTAGACTCTTAGAACAAAGGAAAGTTCTGGCACTCGGACACACTGGCCATTCCGTGGTTGTCCGGGCTGAGTCTCAGGATGGTCAGGAGGCGCACTGCGAGAATGTCCTGCCCTTGGGAGCCTTCTGCTCCTGGGCCGTCCTGCCCTGGAATTCTCCTTTGAATTCCCTTTAGAATTCTCCTCAGAATCTTACTGAATCTCTCTGAATCTTGTTGAATCTGAATCTGAATCTGAATCTCTCAGGCTCTCTGTGTTGCCTGTTTTTACCTGGAGGAACTTCAGCTCATTGATTGGCTGAAAGTTCCATGGGCATCAGAGTCCCACGTGGGTTACTCGGCCCTACCAGTCCCTGATTGGTTGATCAAGGTGAGATATGAGTCACTTACTCCTGACACTTAGTAATGCAGTCCAGATGTCCAACTGGCACTCCCTAGACAGATAGGCGCCAATGGATGACCATTGATCATGATAGCCAGGCTTAGCTAAGTGCATCCCCCTTTGGGAGCTGTCCTTATCAAAAGAAAACATCTTGCATGAATGGTTTCTCTGTGGCTGCACCACAGAGATGAACAGAGAAATGGGGCCTCATTTGGGAAGCTCAGAAACACTTAATTCTGCCTTATTAATAAGCCTCGCCGCTACACTGGTTAGTTAATTGGCTTCTGCACATGTTTGTGTGTGTGCCCTGTGATAGACTGGCATCCTGTTTAGGGTGTATCTCTCCTTGCCTCAGGTTAGTCTTTGGCATCCCCTGCAACTCTATATTGGACAACTGGATTAGAAAATGGATAGATCGAATCAGACTTAGTCATTCAGGGATACTAACTAATAAGTAAAGGCATTTCAAACAGTATTTATACACGTATGCGATCTTTTCAAAAGCTCATTTTTGATGTTACTTGTGAAAGTTAATGAACTCAACAATTTTTAATTGCTTCCATATGTCTTAATCCTTTAAGTATTTATCCTGGATATACAGTGGTGTGGAAAAGTAAGTACACCCCATGAAAAAGATTGTCTTTTTTTACATTTTTGGACAAAAGGTTGTTAGATTGTCTTTTCAACAATATTGATAGATGAAGGTGATCTAACATTAAAAACTAACATTGAAAAATCACATTCTGCACTCATTTGTACTATTTAAATCAACATAAATGCAATTTCCTTAGGTTAGTACACCCCTAGCTTTACCATTGCATCAAATGCCTAAAATTAGAATTAAGGTGCACCAAAACAGATGCAAATTATTAGAACATCATTAGAGACAAACTTGGAGGGTACTGCCTTATTGTATATTAACTTCAGAAACCTGTGGTCTGGTTTGGTCTTAGCAATTGAGGTATGTGGCTACATCTTGCCAAAATCAAAAGAGCTCTCTGAGACCCTCAGAAGAAAGAAATGTTGTTGTACCTATGAGTCTGGGAAGGGTTTTAAATGCCATTTCCAAGCAATTTGTAGTCAACCACCCCACTGTCCTAAAGATAATCTACAAATGGAGAAAATTGCAAACCACTGTTAATCTATCCAGGCCAGGTCATCCTACCAAATTCAGCCCAAGAGCTGACTGAAAGATACTGCAATAAGTCTCCAAGGATAACAGGATAACATCAAGGGATTTACAGGCCAGTCTTGCCCCAGTCAGTGTCAAAGTGCATGAGTCATCCATCCCAAAGAGACTGCACAACTTGCTCTACATGGTCAGGTCAGGAAGGAAGAAGCTTCTGCTCTCAAAAAAGAATATAGAGGCATAACTGAAGTTTTGCAGACAACACCTACTGTACAGTAGGTGAAAATCAGGACAATGTGGTCTGGATGGAAGAGACAAAGGTAGAGCTGTTTGGCCACAATGCCAGGCGAAAACCGAAAACTGCCTTTGACCAACTGTAAAGCATGGTGGTGGAAGCATTATGGTTTGGAGCTGCTTTTCTGCCTCAGGGCCTGGCCAGCTTGCCATTCAACCATGAATTCCACATTGTACCAAAGAGTACTTGAGGAGAATGTGAGGCCATCTGTCAAAAAGCAGAAGCTGAACTGTAAGTGGACCTTGCACTGAAGAATGGCTCAAAAAGAAGAAATGAAGGGTTAGCAACTGTCCAAGTGAAAGCCCAGATCTTAGCAATCCTATAGAAATCCTATAGATCCTATAGAAATGCTGTGGGGAGACTTGAAGCGGGCAGTACATGCAAGAAAGCGCTCAAACATCACACAGTTGAAGGAGTTCTGCATAAATTTCTGCAAGTCAATGTAGGAGACTGATTGACAATTACAAGAAACGACGCATACAAGAAGTGAATTCTGCCAAATGTGGCAACAGCAGCTATTGAATCTAGAGGATGTACTTATTTTTTCCACAGCTGACAATTGCATTTCTGACTTTTTTTGTTGAATAAATGATTGCAATGAATAATTTCCATTGTTATTTGTTAAATTAGATCACCATTATCTATTAATATTGTTTAAATGAAGATCAAATATCCATACATGCAAATATGTTGAAAAACATACACCTTTTCATGGGGTGTACTTACTTTTTCACAGCACTGTACATTAATCTACCAAAATATTAGAGAATGTCTGCTTTTTTTTGCATCTTGAGCACACTTCGCAATGCAAATTCAAATAAGAATTTACATGTAGAATCTACCAATCTAAGTTGATGAAATAAAAAAAAATATTGTACATTTTATAACCACTTCATCCATTTAAGTGTCATTGAGGAGCCGGAGTCTATCCCAGCAAGGAACACACACAAGACAGAGAACTGTTTGGGTGAGATATCAGTCCATCATAGGGCACAGAGACACACAAACAATCAAACTTTGAGGCAATTTGCATACCAACATGTTTTTTTAAGATTGTGGGAGGAAACCAGAGCAACCAGAAGAAGACAGCAATGCTTTTAAGCTGCAAATCACATACACTAGTGATCCAATAAAACAACCATGAAGATCAAGGTGCTTTCAAAACAAGTTAGGGATATAGGTGTAAAGTAAAAGCACAGAGCAGGTACAGAAAATTTGAAAGGTGCTGATTATCCCTTTCAGTGCAGTTAAGTGCAGCATTAAGAAATGAAAGAGGAATCATTCAACCCAGAATTTATTCAGATCAGCTGCCCCTCCCAAACTGAACAGTTTGGCAAATAAAAAAATAATTTGGGAGGTCCTAAATCAATCAGATCCTTGAAAGATCTGTCAAATTAGCCCAGTCTTTATGAAAACAGGCTTGGATGGGCAAGTGGTAAGAATGGAACCATTTCTGAATCACACTCATCTTGTGTGAGACATGCAGAAGACATTTGGTAGAAGGTTTTCTGGTCAGACAAAACAATCTTAACTTGAGTTCAAATACAAAATATTAAATTTGCCACAAGGACAACACAGTACATCACCCAGTGAACACTCTCAAGTGCGTAGTATTTTTGTGGTAACATGATGTTGAAAAATCTATATTTCATCATAAAAATGCACAAAGTCATAGTGGAGTGGTTTAACAAGAGATAAAATGACCTTGAATATTCCATTCAAAGCACTGATTTAAATCAAATAGAAAATGTATGGCAAGCATTAATTATAGTTGGATGATTCTATTTTTTCCTTTGCTTTAATGTTCTTCTGATCTTGAAGAAGTCTCCTGCATTAACTTAGTCAATGCTTTTCAGAATTGTTAATATCTGCTAAAATTATTTTTTCCTGACTAAAACAGATTCAATTACTTTAGTCTGTCCAAGTATGACATTCTATTCAGACTAGGAATCACTCTGTGTACGCACTTTTGAACTGCTACTAAAGCAGCAAAATCCTTCAAGTTGTGTGGTGACTAAATATGAACAGTTTTAACTCATGCATTGCATAATGTTAACACATCTTTCTTTTCTACACTCTGAATCTATGCATTTTTGATGAGAACCTTCATATGGTTTATATGCAAACAACTGCTTCAAAATAAATTAGATTTAATAAAATATTACTACTTGTTACCTGCAGTTCCATGTCCAACAAGATAAAAGGCTGGAAGTTAGTTCCCTTACATATCACACAGGTGACAGTACTCTTTAGTGTTATTATTTCACAGGGAAGAAAAAAAACATGCCTTAATGTCCTTAATTTACCCTTTGAACATTGTCAAGTGTTAATTTTTACATTGGGTAAAAACAGGACAAGACCCATTGCAGGTGATTTTAAGAGCTGGATGGATGTTCACCATAGTGAAAACTTCCAGATGATATAATTTCTGTCATGGAAAATGCCTAATGTCAGGGCATAGCAAGAGTAGCAGTCAACTGTCCTAAAAGTCATGATGTAAGGAGGCAACAAAATAACTCTTAGAACTATTGTCACAATCGCTAACCCCTCCTCTTAAGGGCTCTCCAGCCCTTCCTTGTTCCCTCCCGTTGTCTGCACCTGTTCCCTTTTCCCGCTCCCCCTTAAAAGCCAGACGCGGACCTCACTCCTGGTTCCTCATTGAGTTCCGCATCATGAGAGCCCGGGGTCCTGCTGCGTCTGGCTCCGTTATGGTTTTAATCTTCTGTTCCTGATTCCCCTCCCTTCGCCGGTCACGACCCGGTCCGTGTTTTAACTCTCTGGATGGATCCCCTGGCCTTGGACTCTACCCTTTGTCTCGGATTACTCTTTTGGATTTCGCCTTGTTTGTTCGCCCCGGATTCACTCCCCCTGGACACCAGCACTGCATGGACACGCCCCCCTGGACACCCTCTCCCGCATGACTTTTTCCCTAGTGTATCTTCACTATTCTAGATCGCGTCGTTCGCATAAGTCCCGGAAGGAACTGCTACGTGACAACTATAAATGCCAGAGTCAGTGACCATGCCTCTTCAGAGCCCTGCTTGGCATCCCTTTCCCAGAAAAACTTTTGCCAAAACAGCTGGAGAAACTGGTGAGTATTTGATGAGTTACTGAAGAGTGTGATTGAGACACAAGAGCTACATTGGCACAATTGCAAGTACAGTAAGTACAGTCTTGGCAATAAAGGTCATTAGGATGGAGACTGATTGCACTTGTTGGAGCCAGAAAACTGGCAGAGCAAACAGAAAGAAGTAGCTCCCAAGCAGGAGCATCTAATTATTAGGCCTGACACAAGCCACTCTAAGTCTTTATACTGGTCAAAGAACATAATTGTTCACTACCATGATGATACTGACGCATAGCAGCAAGGATTTGAGAATGGCGAAGGGAGCAACAGGTTGTCTGGTTGGCAGTAGGTGTATACTATTACACTAAGAATGAAGGGTTATTGAAGAATTTAATGTTATGTTGTGTGTACTGTATGTGCTTGCCTTAAACAATCACACAGTAAACAGCACCTCTTCCTGAGGATGACTACAAAAGCAACACCCTTACACTGCTTTCCCTCCCTGAGAATCAGATACTTAGATCCAACAAACAATCTCATTAACAAGCAGACAGTGCAATTAGTTACATCTTTAGCAGCATTAAATTGCAGCTTTATATTCACTAATGGACCCCATTGTGTCACTCCCTAATCCCACCACATTCTCACACAGAAGCGCAATTGTGTTAATTACATTACAGCCCCAAGCACTTCTGCCAAACGACACTGCTCCTGCCAATCAGCCAACCACGACACTCCATCAATCAGCGCACCGTCTTCCTCGCACAATACAGATGCAGCCATTCAAAATGGGTGAGGTATTTCGCGGCATACCCCGGTGGGCGTGTCACAGTATCACGCGGTATCACGCATTTCACGTGTGTCACGTGACTAACTATCCGGCGTCGCCTTGTAAAACCGCCAGGGGGAGCTTAACCTCTCATGTACAGCATTTGAGCCTTTAATTTTGAACTGTGTATTACAGCATGTTAATCATCAGTCATTAAAATGTTGGTATATATTATGAAAGCAAGATTGCTCAGTTGGACAGAAGTACACAACCTACCTTTATCAGAAATATTTATGCATCAAAGCCTTTACTGAAGATATTACTAATAGTATTAATAATGGATGACTTTGGACAAGCTGTATACTCAAAGTATAATTTCTTTAGCACATTTGTACAAGCACTTGGAATCTGTCCAAGCCATACTTTGTCAGGCATTTTGTTTTACTTCAACGGGGCATAAAAACTTCCTTGCTTTTAACAGGGCGTTTCATAATTTCTAGCTACGAAAATGATTTAAAATGCGACACCTATCATTCAACTAGAGCTTAAAATATCACAAGGAAAAATACACACCGGTATTCCATTTCTCCCTAAACATTGTAAGCTTCGAAGTCTTTAACTAACGTGATACCGGAGTCAACAAGCATACTTTTAGAATTTGATTAAAAGGGAATATAATATGGAATCGCGTATCTAAAGAATTTAATAACGGTATGATTATATCCGTGTACTGCGGCAGGACTGTGTAAGGCTGTTTCGCCTACCTGAACATGCGAGCTGTCTTGTAGCCTACTGGTCTAGGTGCGTGACTTCCAACTGGTAGGTTGTGTGTTTGAATCCAGCTGGTGCTGGACTTTTATTTTAACAAACATTTCTTCGAAAAAATAGGTAAGCGATATTATGGACAATCAATTGACTTTTATATTTCAAAATATCGCAACATGATCGATATTTGCGATATTTTGAATATATCTTCCCTTCTGACAGTGGTTCCTGCTTCTATTGTGTGTGTGTGTGCAACAGTAAATTTTTATAGAGAAATGGAGGCGGGACAGTATGCGTTACAATATAAACATTTATATTGATTTAAATCGTGTTCTGATTTAAATCGCAAACGCGTGTTTAATTATGTGTTTTTTAATCATGATCAGGCTAATGCATTTCTACATTTTCTGTATGAACCAGCTTAGAGGTTCATACAGAAAGACAGCTTGTGTTTAAATTGAGTGTAAGGTAATTTATGCTTCTAAAGTCATGGTCAGTATTGTTGTACTGCGCTGTACTGTGTCACATTATTTTATAGCGTTTTTATTGCGTTATTAAATCCGGTGGCGCTGTGTTAGTTTCCTGACTCACATTATTTAAACTGCGACACTGATCATTCATCTCTAAATAAACTTTATTTTATATAGCATTTTAAGCGAATAGGTAATTAGATTGCTCATAAACCTAATCACTTTTTCTACATAAACACAGCGTGATTGCTCTCTGAAAATGCTTTTCCTTTATTTTTAAAGTAGGCTCAGATTTCAACTATAGATCGTATTATTATAAACTTTCTTGGAAAAATGTATTTTATGTAAACCATGTTTGCTATTAATTCATTTAGGGCTAAAATACGTTCATTGTCTTCTAATCGAGTCGAGTTGACATTGGAAGCCTGCCACACCCGGACCGTTAACGCATTAGCACGTCAAAGCCCATTGAGCCAGTATTGGCTTTAGTATCCCCCCCTTCTCCCCTCAATTCAATTCAATTCAAGGTGTTTTATTTACATGACAGATGGGTACAAGCAGTGTTGGGTACTGTATGTATATTGTAACGCTTACGGCAGACAGGCACTGTGTAGGAGCCGACGCACCAGAGCAGCGCACCGAGGGAGCGTCTGCATTTATAACTTAGTTTTTAAAATTAGTCAAGCAATACGAAGCATCTCCTTTTACTTAGTGCCTGAGCATACTGCAACGCGTGTGAAGCCCATAAACGATATTAATTTTGGAACTTAAACCTACAGTATATGGCTGGTCTCGGTACTTTAAAGAAAACATACACACCAGTATTCCATTTCTCCCTAAACATTTTAAGCATCGAAGTCTTTAACTAACGCGATACCGGAGTCAACAAGCATACTTTTAGAATTTGATTAAAAGGGAATATAATATGGAATCGCGTATCTACAGAATTTAAAGACCAGACAATCGCAAACTCGTTTTCAATAAAATTATTTTATTCATTCAGCAGTTTGTGAGAGGGACATCCAGCAGGGAGAGACACACACACCGGTTTTCATTGACAACATTGTTTTTTTTTCAATTCCTCTTGTCTAACAGGAATGTTTTGTTTGTGGACAGACTGTTAGACAAGAGGAAAAGACTGCCTCCTCCTACGAAGCATTTCGTTGATCTGATCACGAATTCTTTTCCAGTCGTACGCAGCAAGGGTTGAGAATCTCCGATTCACCATCGTACTAATGGTTTCCCGGAGATTGGGTTAAAAAAAAACAAAAAACATACTAACAACTGTGCCATCCTACTCCTTAGTTAATACATTTTATTATTCATAAACAGTTAACATTGTTAGCAAAATATTTTGAATTATATTTAACCCTATTTTTTCTTTAGTTTTGTATTTAACTTATTATATGATAGTCAGACTTAATGTATATTTGAACAATGAAAATATATTTTTACAAGATTTTACATTAAGCACTTAAAATTAATATGGTTAATAATAGTAAACTGTAACATGCTGTAACAAGATCGGTTACAAGAAGAAAATGCTTTCAGAGAAAATGTTTCAACCAAACTTATTCCCACACACCCCGCCCCCACTACCATTAGAATATACACAAACATTTTAGCGTTTCATTCTGAGCAGAAGACCCTCACACCTGAAGAGTGCTGGCTGTGACGAATTAAACCGGTTTTACAGGTTTCAATCACAGACCATGTGACATGGGACTCAGTAAACTACAGTAACACCGTATTTGATAACGCTTTAAAAACGCTATAAAATAATGTGACTTGGCACAGAACAAGTTTACAACACAGTACAAAGATAAATGCTGACCATGACTTTAGAAGCATAAATTGCCTTACACTCAATTTAAACACAAGCTGTCTTTAGCCCTCTAAGCTGGTTCATACAGAAATGTAGAGATCTAGGCTCAGAACACACAGCTTCATTAGCGAATACATATGCAGGACAACTAGAGAAGACGTTTTACAGAGGGTGGATTTTTAGAAACATCCCATCAGACATCCCATCATATTCACAACGTGAAATCTAGAAAATAATATTACGTAACCAAAATCCGCAATATGGAAACAGAACCTGTGTAATTGTTGATAGATGATGTACTCGTAACATTTTTTCAAGACGAACTACAACATTTAAAAAATGACTTGTATGTACTTGATATCTCTAATCAATCCACGGGTCCCAGCACAAAACGAAAGTAAAACGCATACCGTTTCTCGCTTCTTATTGCTCAAAAGTAATTTGACCGTATGAAATGCATAATATAAACCTAGAAACATATACGTGAGCAGTACTTAAGCACTGTAGTATCGGTGTTAAGACATACCTCTCAAATACTGTAAATCAAGTTAAAAATATCTCAAGACCGATTCTGGTCGTAATGAAACCATGCAAGGGAGTTTTTATGTCCGTTGCAGTTCTTTTGCAACATGAATATAATTATATCGTTATTAATTTCTTGAGATACGCGATTCCATATTATATTCCCTTTTAATCAAATTCTAAAAGTATGCTTGTTGACTCCGGTATCACGTTAGTTAAAGACTTCGAAGCTTACAATGTTTAGGGAGAAATGGAATACCGGTGTGTATTTTTTTCTTTAAAGTACCGAGACCAGCCATATACTGTATGTTTATGTTAAGATTTCCCTTCAGTGGTAAAATTAGATATGAATATTCAATACTTAAACGGGCACAGTTAAGACATTAAATATACATGTACATATTGTATACAGTACAGTTTGCATACGGTAATATGTTTATGTTACGCGATTAAAAAATAAATAAATAAAACTGGAAGGTCCAGCACTTCCATTATGTTTATATGGTTGTTTTTGTTGGTTGGTTGTTATTATGGTTATTAATAATTCGATCTATAGTTGTAATCTGAGCCTAAATAAAAAGAAAAAGCAAGTGATTAGGTTTATGAGCAATCTAATTACTTATTCGTTTAAAACGCTATATAAAATAAAGTTTATTATTAATTTGCTGGACAGAGCGGTGAACATTATTATGCATAAGACAAAGATAACGATCCTGATCAGTTTAGAAATCTGTGTACGCTGTAAGGTTTTTACTTCTTAAACTTTTAAAATACACGTTTAGAATTGAAAGAAATTCTCTTCCTGGTATAGCAAACCAGCACGTCTTTTTTCTCCAATCAGAGGGGTGTCAGATGGTGTCAGCCAATCACCATTCTGCGTTGGGTAGCAACGGGTGACTGTTCTCAGGCGGAAGATGTAAACAGCTTAATGTTCGTGTTAAATATTTTTTTTTAATTAAAATTCATTCTATACAGCAATCGCATATTTGGGTACCGTTTCATAAAACTTTCATGCTTAAAATGTTTAGGGAGAAATGGAAGACTGGTGTGTATTTTTTCTTTAAACTACCAAGACCAGCCATACACAGTACAGTTTACATACATACAGTAATGTTTTAAATTAATATCGTTTATGACCTTCAGATGCGTTATGCTCCTCTTCTTTTTATGCTCAGCTACTAAAATTTCCCTTTAGTGGTAAAATCCATATAAATATTCAAAACTAAGCGGATTAAAATGTGCACAGTAAAGACATTAAATGATTCAATCTTTGCACTACCAACCAATGCACCACGAGTGCCCCTGTCGGTCATTTTGGCCAGCCAATCACTTGCCCTGCGGTATGCTCCGGTGCCCCGCGGTGGCTTGTGGGTAGGTTACCGTACCGCGGGTTTTTACCGCGCATTTTGAATGGCTGCATCTGTACTTAAGCCCTCCAGAACCCTCTGCCCTTTGCCTGGTATTGGTTGTTCTTTGGAGCTCCTACCTTGCCTTTGCCTTCTAAACCGTCTCCTTGCTTTTCTGGTTATGAACCTCATAACTTCCCTTTGATCACGTCTCTTGCCTAGCCCTCTCCTGGATTGGAAGCCTACTTGTTACCCTTTGCAGGAGCAGCAGCCATGCACAATCCAATTTTGCATTTTTGAATTACGATACCTGTTTTCTCATTAATGTGATTAAATTCTCTGCTTTCATTGGGGCCTATTGACAGGTTCCACTATCTTTCTCATTACTTAAATTTTCATTTCAGCTTCAAGTACAGTATACACTGAAGTTTAAAGTTTTAATGGAATAAAAAACTGCAGTGTACTGTACATGATCAGTAAAGCTGCATTCACATCCACATAATGGCCTGCTTTATAAGGCTGATTGGGTAAAGCAGGTAGTTCAAAAATCAACTTTTTTCTGCCTTATAAACATTTTATGATTATTATTGGAGAATTGCTAGCATTGCCAATAAATTGTGGGTAACAGTCAATTCCAGATGTCCTAGAAAACAATCAACATCAATGATACACATCAGCCTACATTGAAGTCGCTAGGATGAGAAAATCGGAATTCAACATCATAAAATTCCAATAAAATTATGCACAAAACGTTCTTGAACTTAACAGAACGTAGCTATTAATTCCAAGATGAAAACTAGAGAGAAAAAAATGACTTTTCTCTGTATTAACCTAAAATATGGAATACCAGAATGTAAAGTATATTTGATGTTACAATACTAAAAATGCACTGGAGACAGTCGATAATGGTTTCGGCTGTGGAGCCTTCTGTGAGCCACACCTCATGAAAGGTGAAACAAAGGAAGATGTCAAAACCCAAGAGCAAAAGTCAAAGGTTTATTATGGCTGCAATTTTGTTTTGCATAATTTACACTAATAATTCCAAATCCTGCCTAAGTTTCTGACTGCTGTTTTAGTGACAAGGGTAAACGGAGAAGGTAGAGACAAGTGTATGGTACAATACATGGCAGTCTATCAGGTTTCGTTCTTCTTTTTAAGATATAGTATGTTGCCATCAGTAAATGTACAAGAAAATCTCCATTGGTCCAAGGAGGATCCATACTATAAATTTGAAAATTGAAGCCTGTGGTGCCCCCTGCTGGCACCACTTTTATAAAAGAGGTGGACCATACAGCCATTGAAACCTAAAAAGAACCAAACAAAAGAAAATATAGGTTGGGTAATAATTTCACCACTGATGGCAAACAGAGGATTTTGATCCTTAATTTCATTGAGGCTTTTGACCGTTTTATGGCTTGTGAGCCTGCACCTCTTTATAATTTGGCAACTTCAAGAGTACTATTTAAGAGCTAAATCTTCTATACAACACACACCTCCAAACAGTCTATTTCAAAGCAGATTTTTAACAAGAAAATCTGTTTCAAAAGGAGAAATGCATGCAAAATGATTTGTTAATCCAAAAATATGTGACCATTCAGTCAAAGTAACCATTGCCTTAATCATATAGAGAGAACAGCATGAACTGATGGGTGAAACTGACAGGTTATGGGTTCATGGCCCCAGTAGAGACACTGCTATTGTTGCCTTGAAAAAGGTGCTTTACCCCGTTTGCTTCAGTCCAACTGGACTTCTTTGTAATCTTTGTAATGTACGTATCCCATCTAGGGGAGTCGCATATTTTCAGTCCACTCAATCTACAGAAACCAGGCTGAGCACTGACCTGATGAGCCACTGTGTCCTGGTATAGATTTTACTTTTGCCCCAAATTGTATGGCAAACATTTGTAGATTTAACACTAGTTTAACAAAATGAAAGGCCTCACTCAGCTAGTCCTTTCCTCTGCTATCTCAATGGATAGTAAACAAGCAAATTTTGTCAAATAGCACGTGCTGCCACTTAGCTCTGCACTTTCCCATATAACACTATTAAAATATTAAATTACATTTGAATAGACTGCTAAGTGTGTTTACCAGTCCTAGAAGAGGTACTTTAAAGATTAGAACTGGGCTAAAATCAAATAACTATAAACTGTAACTATATAAAACTATAAAGAAAGGGTTTGATGGATAAGAGGAAATATTTATTGATACAGGTAAGATCTCAACTGTTTTATTTTAACACTATCTGCCTTTCTCAATATGCTGCTTTAGCTACTGATTAAATATTGCAGGTACAGTATATCACTGCGTTGTTTGTTGTCATTGAGGAAAGGCTTTCCATACCTTATTTGGTTGCGACAACATGTCGACAATTTGACAACTTGAATTTACAGTTCAAGGAAACATAATTGCCTCTCACAACTTTGCATTTATTACAGCTGAAATAAAAATAAATGCAAATATAAATAAATAAAATAAAAAAAGTTATACTGAAAGAAGCACAACACATGTTTTGGAACCAAAAACATTTGCTGTGGTTTCATTGTTTCTCAGTATATTATACTACTCACTCCTATAGTATATCATAATACATGTATTTTTACTTTGCCCCTCTCTATAGTATGTCATCTTGTTTACATTTATTGTGTGGTGATGATATGACTTACCTTGGGTAGACATTTAACCCAAATCTATTCTGGGTCTAATTATAATTGATAGGGTTTACAGCAATTCCTAAATACATTGCGTGTGGAAAATAGTCCAAGGTGATATGACTGGAGGAAAGAGATGTATCACAGGAGGTTTATTGCAGTGAATGTGTGATCCAGAGCTTTCGGCTTAAATGCATGCAAAACTCTCTACAATTAAATGTAACAGATAAGCAACTAGGTACAATTGCAATATAAAGCCAAGTGTTTCAGTTGTTAATGTTTGCAGTGTGTTCTGAGTTCTAACTTCAGGACTCCTGAGACAAGTGAGGAGGGTAAGGCTATGGAGGCATGTAATCGCTGTTAGTGTTAACTTAATGGAAAAGCACTCGGTTCCTAATTATGTGTGTTTGAATATACAGCTTCGTATAACATTTTCAGAAAAGCTGCTCTGTTTGTTAATCTGTTCTTGAGATAGAGCTTGGCACAAAGTAGATGGTGCCTTAGGCAATATCTGAGTATACCGATAAGGAAGGCTAGAATTTTTCTTTATATACAGTATAACGATTTCCGAAAAATACAGGTGGAACCTTTAAACTGGTACCTGACAGGGATGTACATGGTGAAAAGCAAAAATAATGTTATGTTTTTCAAAAGACAATTTAATAATTATGTCTTGTGTGTGGAATCTGGGTCACACATTTTAAGTGTACATTGTTTCTTTGTTGTAACATCATCTACTGCACATTGAAAGAAGGTTTTTAATGCAAATTAAGTAGGTTTATGTGGGTGGGAGGATTATTACAGAAATGTAGACAATAGCTGCTTAGGTTTCTTAACTTACATTAATTTTGCTATGTGTGTTCACAAAAATCTATGAATACATACTAAAATAAATAAAACAGTACACAGATTTACAGTACTAACAAATGTTAAAGTAACACATTCACATCAGCTCCGTCAACACATTATGTATTTCACCCTTTCTCTATGGAGCTGTAGATGTAGTGCTATACATTCTTTACCAAATACTGTACTTAGTATATACTGTGCATATGCTACACATTTGAAAATATTTAAATAGCTGTGCAATAATACACAAGCATAAAACAAAAGTATGTACTAAAACCTATGGTAAAAATGTTGAGTGTTGCAGATGTCTCCATGTGCAGTGTTTCTAATGGGTTTGTGAAATAAGTTCCATAGTCATGGAGCTCCACAATGGGCTTTATCTCCAATTATGTAGAGCCTGATCAGAGATTGAATATGAATAGCTGAATAAGCAGATCTATGATTAAATGCTGGACTATTACATTCTAAACTCCATTTCACAGGTAACCAGTGCATCTTACACAGTATGGAAGTATTATGTTGAGGCAGAGTAACATCAGTTTTATCGCATAACCTGCAGAATTTTGGACATACAGTACTGAAGCTTATTTTGTAACTTAGTAGAAACTCCAGCGTTACACTAGTCAAATCAAGATGAAATAAAGGAATGTATCCATTCTTCAGTAGTCAATAGGAAGAGCAAGGCCCTTAAACTGGAAGTAAGAAGTCTAATGGAGACCAGCTCACACAGACAATCCCCCTCTGTCTTGCATTGCTTCTTTATTCTCCCAAATGTAATACATAATGCATGATGTATGTCTTTATATATTTTTTCCACCAGTATCTATGCTGAAGTAGCTTACACAATACCTCATACTGTAAACATGAGGATGCATTTTGTGTGTTGTAGAGAAGTGGGATATACTGTACATGTACTGTATACCAGACAAACAAACGCATCCTGCAAATCCTGATCAACTTTAGATCTAGATCTTTCAATAAAAAACATCTTTTTTGGAGATATTTTGAAACAGGTAGATCAAAAGCTGGCTTAAACTCCAAAGGACAAAAGGATGTGGGTAACAGCTTATGAAAAAATGTTGAAGGTTATAAGTGATCAAATATAGGATAAGATCAACTTTATCTTATATATGGGAAACCAATCTGGATGTGAGTAGGATAGGGAAAATACAAATGTACAATAGTATAATATAAATTATGAGAATAAAGCAATTATGTAAAAAGATAAATGCCTTTTATGATGAGCAGAAAGGTCTAATTCTTTCTGAAAAGCCAAGAGCTGTTTGTTTTTCATGTCAGTGCATGAGGTTTGTGTTCTTGATTGTTCTTCAGTTCAATAAATATGAGAATCTATTTAGCTAGATTTCATCTGTGAGCTACACAGGATATATAAAACTTCTGATAAAGCTTTGTAATTGAGCATAAATGTACAGTAGAGTTGACCTGAAAACTGAGAAATTGAAGTTGCAGGGCTTTTTTTAAGCTATGCTTATGTGGGCTCTTTTTTTTCTTTTCATGTGAAAAAATCTTTTTTTTTCTTCCTGTGGAGAAGACAGAATGCGCTCATGCCTTGCACCATCAAGCCATCTGCTTGTTTTGACAGCACAAGACTGGAATGTAAACAACAGTGCTTTTAGTGTCAACAGGAAGAAGGTCAGAGCCTTCAATGAGAAGGAGAAATGGGCACAAACAGAGGCCGTGAAATGTGATAGAATGAGCAGGGAGAATGACTTGCCCTTAATTGTAACCTTTCTTAAGTTCACATGTTGCAGCACGTACCAGCCAAAGCAATATTATACCAGTCCTGTGTCATCTTAAAGGGAATATAGCTTCATTTGGTCCTTGGCAACCTGGGGACTGTTTCACAAAGCAAGATTACTCAGTCAGATAGAAGCTAGTTCAAATTTAGCCTGACTTTGCAGTTTAGAAATTGTCTTATGGAAGAAATCGGTCCCCTGCAAAAAATCATCTTTCTTTAGGGATCCAGGGAAATTAGAGATTTGCTGAGAGGAAGAAAGTTTAGAAATTACCAAATGCCTTTACACCTTTCTAATATTTTTTTTTTATTTGAAAAAATACAATTTCAGCAGATGGGGTATAATTTGCATTCACAATACATTGTTAAAATTGCTTATTGTAGATCAGTGTTAATAGAAGCTCAAACTCAGCTTTGCTCTAATTTCTCGTGACTAGTGCACTTTTTTTTTACTGTGTTAGTGATTCGTAGCACTTCAGCAAAGCAACAATGTATCATGCAATAAGGAAAGTGGTGTTTGCAATAAACCAGTTTTTGCATATATTCATAATGTTTCCTGGCCACACATTGGTGAGTAACATCAAAAAGGGATTTCATGAAATAGCAGGTAATATTCTCATGTATCTTTCTATTCACTGTGCATGTGGCTTCTGTTCACTGTATGTACATACTGTGAATTACACATTTTCTTGTATTTACAAATAAAACACTGTACAGTACTGTATGTGGTCTGTACAGCATAGACATCCCCTTTAAAGCCCCTACATGGCCAAACGAGGCTGTGATTGTAAACAGAACATCAATCCACTACTTCAACATAAAGGTAGAAAAAATCTAGCCTGAAAAATAAAAAAAAACATTAAACACTGTCAATCATTTCCATGAGAAGATGTTTTTAATATGTGTCCCCTCAATGTGTGTTACACATTCATAATGTACAGTTTCCATCATCACCATGTTTCTTTGTCAGATGATCTAAAATAATGTCACATCAGCGACATGTACTGTATATGATATACTGTATAGCCAGCACCTATATCACCCTGCAACTCACAACTGGCAACTCAATGAAGCTAAACAAGTGTGAGCCTGGCCAATACCTGGATGGGAGACCTCCTGAGTAAGCTAAGGTTGCTGCTGGAAGTGATGTTAGTGAGGTCAGTAGGGGATGCTCACCTTGTGATCTGTCCTAATGCCCCATTATAGAGACAGGGACATTATACCGTAAAGGGGCACCATCTTTCGGATGGAAGATCCTGACTTTCTGTGGTCATTAAAAATCCCAAGGAGTTTCTTGAAAAGAGTAGGGGTGTTACCCCGGTGTCTTGGCCAAATTTCCCCTTGGCCTTTACCAATAATGGCCTCCTGATGGTACCATCTCTCTGCTCTTCTCCCCACTGATATCTGATGCTGCCATCACATCTTCCAGGTAGGTGCTGCACATTGGTGGTGGCAGTGAAGGGGAGTCTCCATTACCTGTAAAGCACTTTGAGGGAGTGTCCAGAAAAGAGCTACAGTATATAAGTGTAAAGTTTTATTATTATTATATTTAGAGAGTCCAGATTGAGATTCCTACCCTCTACCTGTACCCTGTGATCTTCATTCCATTCATCTGGATCAACAGGATGGCAGAGCTTCAACAGCTATAGCTAAACATCATTCTAGTAAAACCATGGTCAAATGTTTTCACATATATTTTTTAAGTAAAACACATTTAGGTTAAATTTCCAGTTTTTTAGGTAACGTTTACCTGCCTTGAGATTTTCTATAACATGGGGGGCAAAGCCTCACCTACTACTGTATATACTAGTTAATACACACTCAAAAATATTGGGGACAAAAGACAGTAACTTAATAAAGGCCTTCTTTATTTTGTCGATGATGGTTCACCCCTTTCAGTTTTCTGCTGCTCACACTTATTGTTATTGGCTAAAATTAGGGAACATTCACATCCAGAACATTGCACAATGCTGTGTATTGTACAGTAGTTCTAAAGGAGAACAACTTACCACTTGTATTTGATAAAATCTTGTATTTTGTCTTGACCTGCTGCCAAGTCCTACCATTGTGGTACAACTACATGCCTACAGTACATTACTGCAATTCCTGTTGCATGAAAACTGTAAACACTACTGTATAATTACACAATGGCTTAAATAGAAGCTCCATTTGAATAGCATAATTAGGTAAGGTAAGCAGTGACAATACTGTACATGCGTGCTCACTCAATTTGATAGTTTTGTCATATATTAAGATATTTCATTGTATTACATGCTATAATTGATTTCTGTATTCAATTTTTGATTATTTTTTGCCAGGCATTTTCTCTGGCTTTTGCAGTGGCTATTGTATTATTCCTCACTTTAGAGCTTTTTTTCTCATAGTTTTCCATTAGGAGTCATAATGCATAGTCACTTAAATAAAATTTATGTTTATTTGTGGTGGTTTTGCGTGCACTGATGAAGTACTTGATATCTTCCTGCCTTCCTGCCTTCTCGATATCTTCCTGCCTTCTGCAGTGTGGTGTGCACACACTGTTAGACAGATTTTTTTAACTTGACTTTCCTTAACCGGTCAACTGAAACTAGAGTTTGTCATTGTGAAACCTGAGCAAGTCTGAAGTTAGTTATAGGGTTAATTCAATCTTGCAAACTTGAGAAAATCCTGAAGTAGCTTAAACCTGCTTTGTGAAATAGGCACACTATAGTTTAAATTCAAACCAACATTAACTTAATGTATGTTCCTGTGAGGTAAAGAGAGCTGGTTTTAACAGAAATTGTCCAAAGTAAGAAGAAAGATAATTAAAATGAGACACATTTGGGCTGATTCTGAATTGGCATCCAGAAGGAATGCACAGGGAGGGAAGGAACAGATGGGACAGGTTCTGTGTGTAATTTGTCACACTCTTGGGCTAATTGAGACTTATAGACGAGCCAGGAGGAAAAGGCTTCTAGTCTGCTGGAAGATAAGAAGGGTGAGAACTCCAGCTGGAGGTTCATTTTCTTTAGCTTGAGCTGGTTTACAAGTTGTTGGGACTCAGTGTGTTAAAAGCCTGAGAAAATACAGATCTAGCTATACTGAGGATGACCTCAGCTGCTAAACCAGAGTTAACCCACCCCCCCCTCCCCCACATAGAAAGGGGAAATAAAATTGCTTTCCCACCTTATGGATGCGTGAAGTTTGGAAGTTTTTCTTCAAAGACTATAATAGTATTCTGAAGTAAGTTATACTATAATCAAAGGAGGCACATTCTTTCAATATTATTACACATTGACAGTAATCACACACCAGAAATTAAAGCAGAAGAGGCATTGGTTGACCTTTATCAGATTTTGTCATGAATCTATAATAACTGTTTTTCCTTTTTCCAAAAAGAGAGCTGAGAGGGCCTTGATATCTACTCTGAAAGACAGCCAGTCTTACAGTTTGGAGACCCCATCACAATGTGGGGACTCTGATAAGGAATTTTCCCAGTATTATGCTGGCCAGTCAAGACTGCATTGCTTGTGCACTGTGATACGTCAGCTTGAATAGGTTTGACTATTTTGCAGTTGATGGGGTAAAATGAATAGGGTAAACTTAGTGCAAGAAAACTTAAAAACATGTTGGTGTTTCCACTATGCTTTTTTCAGGGAAGTGCTTATACAGTATAGTATATATTCTACTGTATATACTGTATTTTTAGATGCACTTTAGAATAAAAATAGAAGTATGGACGTTTTACTATTTCTATTTTATAGCAATTTGGATCCAGGAGATAATACAGTAGATGCAACATGCCATTGTTTTCAGTATCAGTCTGTTTTGGCTGCCCTTTGAAACATAAACTGATGGTACTGTACAGTATATCGTAGCCTAGAGGTAGAGGACTGACAAATGAAGTCTTTCTTAGTCTAGTGCAAGTTGCCCTGGTTCCACACCCTCTACTTACAGTTTCATTCTTACAGTACTTTTCAACAGGGTGATAGAGCCTGTTCTTTCAATGAATCTCCATGTCTGACTGGAATGTGACTTCCATCCCTTCCCTGAATCAATATCAATATCATCAATAGCTGTTGATGAAAGTGTGGGTTCAGTTCCAACGAACCCTTCAGCTTTATTTTAATTTATTTTTAAAGCTTTAATTTTGCATGAAAATTGTGTGATTGGTTTTGAACCTTACCTTATTGTTAGCAGTTACAAGGTTTAGCAAGGGGGTACTTGTTCCTCGTTTCAGCTTTTTAAGACATTAGTAGAGCAGTTCTCATTTCTTCCATTTTTGGTTGTCTTCTTGTATTTTATTTCAAGTTGAGTACTTGCATGTTCCCCCTTTTAAATATATTTTGACATCGGATATGCCAACATATTGTAGTGTCTGGGATATTTCACATTAGTAGGGCCTCAGGAAAACGGAAACACAAAGGCAGTGATTCTGTGAATTCCCAATCCTTTCATCTCACTCAGACATCTCTGTTTTGATTCAGCTTCCATTTCTTATTTTCTAAGTGTTCCAAAAATCCATAGGAGGGGTTTGTTCTTGGCTTCATGTTATTTTTTCATAAAATGCTATCCCTCTTGGGTATATGCACTGAGGTACAGTAGCTGATAAGGCATGTGGGATAAGCACACACTCTAGCAAAGTGGTTCTTGCAGCCCCTCCCTGGGGGTGGTAGAACTGTACTGGTTGTTAGTTACTTCTCTATCTTAGTTTCTTAGTTGCTTCTCTATCTTATTTCTTCTCTTTTATTTTCTAGGATATTGAAACTTGCTCTGAATCACACACACAGCATTTTACATGTTCTTCTTCAGGCTATACTAAACGAGGATCACACATGTGATTCCAGAAGCTAGTTTGTGGTACTTTTTAATTAATAATTAATATCATGATCATTAAATGCTTGGTAAGACTTTTTTTCATTCATATGTTGCTGTTTGCATTTGATATGCATTTACACACCCACATATGTTTATTACACTAGTCAAATAGGTCTTTGACTAGTGTAAAGTCTTTGACTTTGACTAGACAGGTCTTATAGTGAAATAACTCCCTAGTACTCCTAAGAACTTTCACACTTAAAATGCCAGCCTTCTGAAGTAATTACTGTAGCTTGTCCACTGTGTCTGGGCTTTGTGTGCTTTGGGTGCTTGAGAGATTGAATCTTAGCTCAATCCAGAAATGTTGCATAAAACATATAACACTACAGAGGCAATTATAATTATTTATACACTTGACCATCAAAACAAAAGTGTTATTTATAATTGCTGCAAATTGACAAATATCATGAAAATGTCCTTGCTCTGCACCAGTTTGCAGTTGCTAATATTTTAACATTTGATTTACCATTTTTAGGAATTTCATAGCATAGAGTGTTAAACAAAAACACTAAAACTAACCATTTTAGTTCTGGTTAAAGTACAGTATATTTGCAATCTATTAAAAATGGTAATTCACTTTTGGATTTTTTGTTAAAATTTTATTACACATGTGCAATCAGATTGTTTCAGTTACATTGACAGTTAATTTAACATTTTTGTATCACAATCATGTTATATGTGAAAGTTTAAATTCAAATGACTTTTAAAAATGATCATTTCCAATAGGCTATACATGGCACATTTAATTTCAAGGTAAATTTGTCATGTTTTAAATTGTCTTCAGAGTTCAGGCACTGGTAACAGCTGGATCACTCCAAGGCAGAAGTAGTTGGTTGGTTGTTTGATTTAAGAGCAAGATGCAGAACAAAAAAAAAACTGCAACTCATATTTTGACACAAAGCTAACACAGCAGCAACTAAACCTATGACCAGAATTTTATGCAGTGTCCTCTCAAGGTTCTTAATTGCTTCTGTTTTCAAGATCCCTGGCCTCACCAGTTTTCTACCTCTAATGGATTCACAGATTCACAGAAAGTTCAAGTCTATTATTGATTTTTCTTTGACAAACACCTTATATGGAATTTCTTTGAAACAAATACACTTCACCAGATGTGAGACCTCAGTGCTCAGCAAGCATAAAGAATCTCTCTTGCCCTTTTGGCTACTCAGATTCTGAGTCCAATGGCCTGATTCCAATACACCATCAGGGCTGAACACTTCTTCAGGCATACAGTAGCTTCGTTTAAAAAAAACAACAATCGTATTGCAGAGGCTAGCAGATGGCGCTGTAAAAGCTGTTAACATTTCTAGATCTCTAAATATCACTACATATAACATTTACCATATATCTACTGTAATGTGTCTTGGATAAGGGCAGCTGCTAAACAAATTAATAATTTAATTTGTCTATCCATCTATTTTCTAACCACTTCTTCCAATTCAGGGTTGTGGGGGAGCCAAGCCTATCCCAGCAAGCAATGGGCAACAGGCAGGGTATACCCTAGGAGGGACACCACCCAGACATAACCACACACAAACTCACATTCACACCAGGGTCAGGTTTCCCAGAATTAATTAACAATTAACCTACCAATATGCTTTGATAATAAAAATAATTGCTTACACTTATATAGCGCTTTTCTGGACACTCCATTCAAAGCGCTTTACAGGTAATGGGGACTCCCCTCCACCACCACCAACATGCAGCATCCACCTGGATGATGCAACGGCAGCCATAGTGTGCCAGAACGCTCACCACACACCAGCTATCAGTGGGGAGGAGAGCAGAGTAATGAAGCCAATTCATAGATGGGGATTATTAGGAGGCCATAATTGGTAAGGCCAACACCCCTACTCTTTTCGAGAAACGCCCTGGGATTTTTAATGACCACAGAGAGTCAGGACCTCGGTTTTATGAAACCCACACAAACATGGGGAGAACTTGGGTAGATAGTACCCCAGATCTAGAATTGAATCCAGAGCCCCAGTACTGTGAGGCAATAATGCTAACCACTGTCACTGTGCAGCACCCAATATTTATTATCCCCAGTAGAGACTAAGGATTTAGAGTAGGATCTTTGGAGGAAAACACGGTGAAACACTTTTTGCAGAGTTCAAAATGCTTTGAAAGCAGTTATGTACATTTATGACAATAGTAGCAGATTTAGAAAGTAAGCCAATTGTGGATTTTTTCATTAACTTTCCTTCTCAATGATTGGTTTAATTTGAAAACTTTGGCAGGATTTGAGTTCATAGCCTTAATGCTGGACTTTCTTTGTTATGATTACAGGATATTGTTAAAAATGGTATGCTAACTTGCAATAATACTCAATTTTGCTCATGGTCTGCAAAAACAGTTATCCAAACTGATCCTAAAACTAATATTTAATCCAGAAGTCTTTACAACAATTCAATTTTAATTTCTGAAGTAGGGGAAAAAAATATGAAAATGATAAAATACTGACACTGAGTATTGCCAGCTAAATATTCCCTAGGCTAAAATAAATGTTAAAGCTTATCAGCATTTAAACACAATTTTTTAACTCATTTTAACAGTATGATTTATGTATGTACATTATAGCTTCCCTTCTGCGATACCATGAGAATCCATCCCTGCCATTTTCATTTTTTAAAGCATCTGACAGGGTTTCTTTGAGATAGCTGTGAAATCCAGCAAAAGATAGTGATAACAAGATTTCATAGTTATCCACACACCCTCTGACCAATGTGCGATAAAAATGACATCCTCACAGCACAACAGTTCTTGTAATTGGAATGTTATTTGGATGCCACTGTCAGATCTCATTACTCAATATTTGCAGATAAGATTACAATGATGGGCATGATAGCTGCTGTCATGCTTTTAAAATATGCTTTCCCAAGAAGCAGATTCAAATATGAAAAATGAGCTTCCAATTGTACTGTATGTCGCCTCTATTTCATATTGCCTTCACCCCCTGCATCCCTGAGTTTTGTCTTTCTCTCCACCATGTTTCTTTCCTCTATCTCCCTCTCCTGTTTGTGTCTTTCTCCCCACTTTCTCAAGAGCTCTGTGACCATAGTGTCACAGCCTCGCAAATACTATCCAATCAAACAACTGCTGCCCATCATTTATTATGGACGCCCCTAAGTAGCCATAAATAACCATTGCTGAGGCACTCATTTGTCATGTGATGCCCTGCCTGCCATAAATCTCACCTTCTGGGCACCATAGCTCTTCTTTATGGTCTCTGTTCCAGGCACTTCGGAGTGTAGAATGATGGCAACAAATAACTCTGGGATAATAATGGCCTGCCGCATTGGAGTAATGCTGTAAGGGCTTCACTCATAAAATATCTTTCTTTCATTTTATTAAACAACAGTGGCTCAATCTTGCTATTTGTTGTGCAGAGTCCATTTTATCAGAGACCCCTAAAGGCACACAAGGAAAGAGAAGTAATTAGTTTTTAACTATCACTTAGTATCTGCGTTGCAAAAGTGAGGGGCTGGTGTGACAGTTTAGTACCTTCATTCACATTAATTAATGAGCTGCCTGGCACTCACCACTTTGCATCTGGAGTGAGTGCCTGCAGTACCATCTGTAGACTGCTTAACTCCTACCCTGCCAAATTGTTTTCTCACCAGAACCTGTAAAACATCAGGATTTGCCACGACTGACAAGTTGTGTTCAACGCATTACATTCAAGAAATATTTTAGACAGCAAACACTTTGAATAGACAAGCCTTTCTCTTATATGCAAGAACACCACTGCTGTTCAGTTCTATGAATGCAGGCACTGTACCACATAACTGACTTTTTTAGTACTCATATGTGATATTTCATACTGTATACTTTATATTGTATCATAAACCAAAACAAGCATGATAAAATTGTAGATGATGGCTTTCATTAACTTTTCAATGTTAGTTTTTTTGTTCAACAATATATCACTGGTTTTATATTTTGGCTGTGTGCAAAGAACTTTACTGTATTTTCTGAAACTCATTCTGCTAACCAGCTAACCGGCTAACCTAGTTACAAGTATCCTTGTCTAATAAACATTGGTGCACGTTTTCTTACATTTTTTTTATAACTCCCCATACTGAAACATTAGCTTCCATGCCAGAAGAAAATTACTGTCATCATCTGAGAATATATTCACCAGTTAAACAATGCATCCTTAGGCCTGCTGAGGCATCAATGCAGGTCATAAATCTCCTACAATCTGATGAACAATTTACAGATGTAAATAGGCTGTTAGCCTCCTCTTTTTTACTTACAGCAGACAAAGGAGAAAAGATACTATTAGAATGTATGTACTGTATATGCAGGGAGGAGGATTAGATTAATACTCCATGGCTGAACTGTCTACCTGATGAGACTACATATGTGGACAATGAAATTATGAACAAGTAATAGGTTTATTCCATACTGAAAAGAGAAGAAAGAAAACACGTTTCAGCCATGGAGCCACACCTGAAGAAGGCTACACGGACGAAACGTTGTATTTCTTTCTTCTCTTTTCAGCATGGAATAAACCTATTACTTATTTCTTTGCAGCCTACGCATGCTGACGTACAGTAGCTACCCATCTGAACTAATGAAATGAGTTGGACTACTGTAGTGGTGTAGACAGGACTCTTCAACCTACTACTCTACAGCAGAGTGTCCTGAGAGCTGCCTGATTATCTGTCCTGGAATGATACAGTACATGGGTTTAGATAAGAGACTTGGAGGTATAGTACTGTAGTGTTTTCTGTTCCCCGAGATCTATCCATGGGATTCCCAGCTATTGATTTTTTTCTTATAAAAGTGATATTTTGGTTCATTTTCACAGCTTGTGAAAGCTGATTGTCAGGTTGCAGAAAATGAACCATTCCACTGCAAGCCACAGTGTAAGTAAGAAGGCAGTCAGTCAAATGTGAATACTGTACTGCGTTTCGGTGACACTAGCCAATTTGGTGACATGTAGCTCAGATTTGTCTGCCTATGAGTTCCTGTCACATACTCTACAAACTATACAAAGGGATTTTAAAGGTTGTCAGATTATGTTGTACATTTGTAATATTGATAAATAACCACTGGGACCAAAACAGGTTTATCGGGAAATTTTGAGGACTGATCGCATTGCATATGTACCTCTGGATATGGAAGATTTGTTTCTAATTCAGCTTCTAAATGTAGAATAAACTTTCCTCTTAACTTTATTTGAATAATATTCTTTTCAGAATTCTAATTGAAACAAAACTAAGTATAAAATAAAGCTCTACTGATTTAAGTAATTAGGTCTGTTATTGCCCCTTTCTCTATGAGTTCTGATTGTAAAACTGTGAAATTCAAGCATACTGTATGCCCTATCATTTGATCTCATCTTGTGAAAATCTGATATCTTTTAAACAGTCTTCATGCTGATTTTTGCGTCGTTGGTTGAAAAATACCTTAAGTGACTAAACATATTCTCATTAGTTAAAGATCTTTTCATTAGGTTTATATTGTTGTGTAAAAGTAGTCATTTACAGATAGTGCACATAGAAATATTAATTTTTATATTCATCACAGCTTCTATAAAAATGAATGTGTTTGACAGTCATTATTTAAGAGTACCAATTTCAAGGAAACTTAGTCTGTTTTGTTACTGAGGCATCATAAGCTTGTCTACACAAATTAATTTAACAAAAAACACTGTTTTTTTCCTCAGGCCCTTGTGAATCTCTTAAATTAAAGATATGTGTCAGCTAGTTTCAAACTTCTATTATAAAAAAAACCTGCCAACTTCATTTTAAAAGAGAAATACTGGTAAATATATTCTTTGACGTAGGTTTATCAAATACTGAATGGTGTGGTTCCCTACTGTGCTTCATGAACAGTTAGAGGATAAATTATACCAGTTAATGTTAGAAAAGAGCTTTTTCTACTGCATGGCTTTTTGATACTGTACTGTATATGTGTGCATTTCAAACATATACTGTAGAAGCTTTGAATGGTGTATGCAAGTACTGTATAAACTGTCAATTACTGAGTTAAGAGACTTACTGTACAGCTCGCTTTAAAAGAGACTAGTAATGTATTCCTTATATAGTAATGTACATGTGAAAGCAAGAAGATGAGCACTTTGTTCATTTGCTGTTTCTCAATAACAAATTTAACAAGTTTGTCTGAAATGTTCTGTCAAACATTTTGTCATAGTCTTAATAACAATAATGTTGTCTTTTTTTATATTTTATTTTGTAGAGTGAAATTCATCGTTCCCTGAACTCCTGAAATCAGGGATGACCAAACATGGCCATGTGTTTGTACAGTACAGTAGGTTCCAATTAAGCTGTTTATTAGATCAATTTAAAAACTTCTCCCAGCACCTCAAGTGATAATGCTGATGGCGAGATCTCAAAAACCTTAAGACACACAAACTTTGCCCATGCCTGCCTTAAATGATAAGTGGAGTGGGTGTCATACTGTTTTATCATACTGTACTGTACATGCCTGCACAAATATAGGGTGCTTAAAAGGTTAGCTAGCCTGTTAAAAAATATATGTGCCCTGTGTAGCTTTGCTATTTGGTATACATACTGTACAAACGAGACCTTGGCATCACACACTGCTGCCTTAATACTGGCAGGCTTGCTGGGTATTTAATACTGCATGGCACTTGATGGATTCCAAATGAAGTTAGTATTTGTGTTGCTATACATGATGACATCTTCCTTATGGTTTCATTGTGGTCGTGATCTGCAACTTACCATTACTTATATCAGTTTGTGAAAAGTGTTTTTTTGCCATTTCTTTTGACATGGAGAAGTTTGATTTCAAATCAACAGCAGGCTGAATGCTGGTTAGGAGTCAAAAATGTGCTAATAAACTAAGAAATGTCTTCTCTCCGTTGCTTTCAACAATATTTATTTGGTTAACTAGCAGTTTGGTTTTAATAACTGGAGTGCAAACATTGATGTACAGTAGCTTGTAATGTATCTTAGTTTAATCTTTCCTGTGAAAATTTGGAAATCTCTTCTTTTTTCTAATCATAATAAGTTATTTCCTATTTACTCTTTTTCAGGCTTCCTTACAGAAATTATCAAATGGTTTGTCTGTGATTTTAAGGTTTTGCTATTAACTTACTTAGTTCTTGAATCAGCCTTTTGACTGGAACAAAATGTTCACTGCATTACAAAGTGCAGTAGTGACAGTAGTTCGTGGCAGTAGCCACACAGGAGCTGTAGCTAAGAACTGAAATACACTGTTCTAGGATGAAACGTTTAAATACAGCCCAAGTAATTTATGTTGTCTTAACTATATATTTGTCCTAAATTTATTTTATTTAGACATTTTTGCATGTCACTTCAGTTTTAGGACGTATTCAACTGGTGAGAAGGCCTAAACCAGCTAATTCAGTCAGAATTACTACATTTTCAATGTTGGCGTTTGGCTGTCTTTCATCATAATACTGTACAGACAAAACTGTCAAGATCAGCGTTGGGTAAAATCAAGAGGGTTTTCTTCCTTTAGCCAACCATCTGTATTTAAAACTCTAGTTATAATTTTGCTTATAGACCAATGTCCTGTGATTTGGGTTTGTTGTCCAGTTGAACATTTTTTTTTATACCTTTATTATGGGTCAGTTCTTTGAACCTAGGAACTATTGTTGATTCTTATTATTTTGGACTTAACACATTTTTTTTCATTAGAAGTGACAGTAATTGTATCTGCTAAAATTACAGAACATCGTTTTCATTGTTTAGGCTTCACTCTTTACAAGCTCTTGTTGCATGAAATGTTTGCACCATTGCTGCTGCTGCTTCATTTTCCAGATTACTGTACATATGTTTCATGGCTAGGACACATTTGGAAATACTGTCTCAAACTTCAGTTCCTGCTTGCAAATGTAATTTCAGAGTTTAACTACACAAATTCTATTATTCTATTATTATCAATTGGGTGCTAAAGAGTTACTTTATTACTGTTGTGGTATCCCTGTAGAGCAAATCCCTAATTTATAAAGAAACTAGCATCCTTTCAACCTTAGTCATCACTCTTTGTTTGTTTATGCACCAGTATCCATCAAAGCGCAGCATCTATTTGTTTCTTCTCATAATGTGAAAAATCAGCAGTGGCAATGGCACCATATTGGTGATAAATGTACCTGAGGAGGAGTTTGATGATAATGCACTCTACACTCCCTCCATTGTACACATCACTCGATGGGTTTCAGTAAGAGCAAGCAGGTTAATAGGTTGTAACTGCATTGGTTACCTGCAGTACCTGCTATAAACCTTCAACTAAAGCCCATAAATGAAATCAGGATGATCCAGAAGCAAAAACTGTTTTCCTTTTGTAGAATGTCTGGCATAGAGATAGTTCTCCCAGTTCCCTTTCCTCATGCAGATGATAAAACTAAAATGTTTCTGGGAAATGCATCCCTCCAGGTTCTTCCACTCCCAAGGATCTACCCCAAAGGTTCTTATTCCATACATAGAAACATGAAGTACAATAAAGACAATGCCATGCATATGTTCCACTTCAAGATGGATTTTCTGTACCAGGCATATTATATTCAAACTATTCATCAGATCACCCTGTTTTACGGGATTAGATTGCGGAAATACAGTACAACGTTTCTACAGTTGCCAACTTGGCAGATGAGAGCAAGAGTCCATCCTCAAGCAAAATATCATTTGCTGTCTTATAGGGAGAGGCTTGGTGGTGCCTCCTCAATTGAGATCAGCCTTCCTGAAATATCACCATGACAGCCTTTTATGCATTAAGACCTTGCTGCACATCCTGGAACTGGCTTGGTGGCCAGCAGTTCACATTGATACCTGGAAACTTTGAGTAATGTACAGTGCAGAAAATGTACTACAGTGAACATTCAACAAGAAGGAAATATGTCACAGTATAGAGTAGGATTATCTTGTTAACATAAATACCTGTGACCTTTTCGTAAGGTGAGGCACACTGTATTTTCTTGTCAGATTGATCTTTCCAGTCAAGTTCTGTAGGATGTATGCATGATGTTTATACAGTAGCTACTGTATACAAAACCTGTCATCAGGCTATTACTTACTGATAAGTCTTGTTGAGCCACAGGACCATCGAGATGGATTATTTCACTTGTAGGTGAAGACTTTAAGCACTAAGAATGAGTGAAGCCTTCAAAGTTATGTCTCTCACTGTGTAACCAACAAGATAGCAATCTTTATGTTGGAGTTCATGCACTGCACATAATACAAGTATACTATAAAGGTTCACTGAACTGGAAAGGGCCACCTTGGTGCAGGATCACCACAGTTGCAACACTGGCTTTGAGCTGTGATTCATCCTCAAAACTATTACCCATTTTTGATTAGTGTGGAACTGGATTTTCTTTAATTTGCTCAATATGATCATTTTCTGTATTTAAAGTTCTTTGGATTATTTTGATTATAAACCAGTGCCCTGGGATGTGAGTTTACAGTCAACTAAAATGTCTTTGTCTATTACTCAATTTCTACTAATTTGAGGATTATTTTAATTGATTTTGGATTACTTCTTCAATAGACTTTGATGTTTATCAAATAATTGAAAGGCAACTCTTGTGTATAATCCTGTTTTTCTCTCTCTGTACAGTAATGTGTTCTTTGGGGACAGTATGTTTATTCCTAAAACCAGCCTTTTTTTCATTATTATCTCTTATCTGTCTTTTATTTTCTACCTTACCTGTGCACCTGCAGTGTGATTGTATACTGTACCATATAAATATGCTGTACTGTATATACAATAGGATACCATAAGGTTTTAAAGCCAATACAGTACAGTATGTGTTAAATATTTTTCATAATCAAAATTTAAGTTAAATTGTTTCCTGATTACTTGTTGCTAAAATTTGAATTACATTAGACACTTTACATATTTTGTTTCACTTCTGTTTTTGTTTCCTACACACTGGTTGATCAGATTTAGGAACCTAGTGGGGCTTCACCATTATATGTTTATATACGGTAGATGTTTCAGTTACCTGAATTTACAATCTTACTTTCTTAAATCAAACACATTCCATGGCACATACAATTGAACAGCTATCCCTCTTTAAAGTTATTTAACATTCCATCCTTTTGCCTTTTTTTCTTCTACTAAAAGTTAGACATTAAACTGTTTTGCATGGTATTCCACCATACTAAAGGCAGAACCTTATGAGAGTATGGCAGAAGGTTTAAAATGATTATAGTCTGGATAAAGATATGCATCACATTCTTCTCAGAGAAAATACAATAAAGCTGTGTGACAGAGTGCTTGTTATTTTTTTCTTTCTGAATGTGAAATACTCAAATAGTTCCCCCTACCCTTCTGGTATGTTTGAAAGAGTGTATGTGATACAAATGAAGTGTAAATGATACTTACCCTTTTTGTTGTATCCCTAACAGCACTGCAGTGTTTTCCCCTTTTGGAGTATTGTATTGTATTGTGTTGTGTTGATCAAGATGGCTACCAGTCACCTTTCCTGTTTGTAGTATCACACAAATGATCTTAACGGGAAAGGTTACTGGTGAGCCATCTATAAATAACCGATGTAAGGTTAGTTGTTTTGTTTAAGTGAATATATCACAGTTGCATGACTCTGTTAAAATTGATAAGTTTTTTGGGGGATGGTTAAATACTTTATTTTGAGCAAACTGCCCATCTCTGTTAAGAAAATGTAATTGTAGCAGTAAGTCACAAAATTGATTCTTTTAATGGCCTTAGAATCCAACCATGTGATATAACTCAAACAATGCGCACACACACAGGTACTAATACATAAGGATGCATTTATTAATACATAGAATATGCATGTAAACCCTTATGATAAGATCTGTTAGGTTATCAGAATACAAGAGGTATATATTCAGTCACGAAGAGTTACACATCAAGAGGACATGCGTTCAGTATATCATTCATTTAGACCGTTTCGTAATTGAACTTGGTTACGACTTCTACATTAGATACTCAAAACAAGTACATAACTCTTAGGAATTAAATTGATATTAACTGGTTTGGATAACAATTGAATTATCGAGCTGTAATGCAGTGTAGTTGAATACTCATCCATTCTTTGGGGATTCAGATCTCCTGCAGGCACAAAGAAACAGTTGCAGGCTTGTTGCTGTCCAATCCGTGCTCTCTGGCTCCGTGACAAGCAGTGCAGTGCGGCTTGCGACGTGGTGGAGATTCCTGCGGCGCTGCTCTCTGAAGACTCGCTAGTTAGTAATGGCTTTAACTAGCAAAGTTGTGCACAGGAGAAAAGTTACTGTGGGTCCCAGGAGGTAAGGAAGAAGACCAGTTAGTTCCTGATGAAGCGCTAGTTCTGAATAGTTATTCAGCTGTCCACAGTTCCGACCTGTTCACGAGGCTTGCTGCTGATGCTAACCTTGGGTGGATCCTTTGGTTACACTCTGGCAACCTCTGCTCTCGTCTCTTGGAACAAAGGAAAGTTCTGGCACTCGGACACACTGGCAGTTATGTGGTTGTCCTGGCTGAGTCTCAGGATGGTCAGGAGGCACGCTGCGAGAATTTACTGCGCTTCTCAACTGTTCTGGCCTGCAGGCCGTCTTGCCCTGGAATTGTTCTTCCCCTGGAATTCTCCTTCAGGCCCTCTGTATAGTCTGTTTTTACCTGGGGGAACTTCAGCTCGTTCATTGGCTGAAAGTTTCATGGGTATCAGAGACCCACGTTGGTTACTCGGCCCTACCAGTCCCTGATTGGTTGATCAAGGTGAGATATGAGTCACTTACTCCTGACACTTAGGAATGCAGTCCAGATGTCTATCTGGCACTCCCTAGACAGATAGGCAGGCGCCAATGGATGACCATTGATCATGATAGCCAGGCTTAGCTAAGTGCATCCCCATTTGGGAGCTGTCCCTTATCAAAAGAAACCATCTTTAAATCAGCCTGCATAAATAGCTTCTCTGTGGCTGCACCACAGAGATGAAGAGAGAGATGGGGCCTCATTTGGGAAAGCACAGCAACACTTAATTCTGTCTTATTAACAAGCATTGCCGCTACACTGGTCACTTGGCCGGTGACAAGCTGTCTGATTAAAAACTGATTCACACCAATGTGGGATTTCTATGTTCAAGTACATTGACTTGATAGGCTGATGTTTTCTTACTTGCCACTATGAACCCAGGTTGCAATTTTTGGTCAATCTCAAAAGAAGAGAGAACTAGAGTTCTCAGAGTGTTTGCTAACAGATTAAGTGAAAAGCCAAAATGAAAACAGAAGGTCTGCAGCAGAGAGAGAAAAGTCAAGTTTTCCAAAAAAGGAATTAAGTAGTAAGCAGGATCACAGACTTTGACTTAAGTGACCTTTTAAGAAGAATGTGTTGTGAGGTGCTTTAAGCAGCTTAACCAAAACATTACCCACTACAGAGTTCTTTTAAACAAAACTCACGCCAGTAGCATTCTACCACAGTCAAAGTACAGGTATACTTGTCAGTGGAAGTCACCAGCAAGATCCAAGTCACTTTTTGACCTCTGATGAATGTGATGAGAATAAAAAATGTATTTTACCAAATCTGTGTGGATATTTAAAATCAGTCTCTTTTCTACAATGTACAGTTTACAGTACTCCAAATTACTAAGGATTTTTAAAATAAATTATTTGTACAGTAAGAATTATGTCAAACAATTGACATAGCTTTTTAATATTTGTTTTTACCACGGGTTCAGAAAAGGACATTTGACATTTGACTGTAGACATTTAAAGTCTTTTGCCGAAGCATAACATTTAATTTCTCCTTTGTCTGCTAGTGACCTGCTAGTGTTGAAACAAGCTCAATTTTAAATGAATGTAGACTACTGGAAGTGTATTATATTTAATCTCATCTAACTTTCTGAGGGTAGGAACAGGCTGAGCAGGGCAGACTAGACTTCCCTTTTCCCAGCAACAGTCTCAAGCTCCTCCTGGGGGATTTCCAGGCCCTCACAGGCCACCTGACAGATATAATCCCTTCACCATGTCCTTGGGTTTCTCTCCAGTGACCATAGCCTCTACTCCTCCCACATAGGTGTCCAGGGGCATTCTTACCACATACTCTACCACCTTGATCAAGAGGAGCAGAGAATCTACTCTCAGGTCCTCCCAGACTGCTGATCTCCTCACTGTGTCATGGAGAGGAGTCCTACAAAGAAACGTCATTTCCATCACACCATTCTTTCACTATCCAAAGCTCATGACCATAGGTGAGGATAGGAGCATAGATTAACCAGAAAACTGAGAGCGTCATCTAAGAACTGACTTCCCACTTCACCATCGTGGTTCAGTACAGTGTCTGCATTATTGCAACCTCCAATCTCAGTATACCCTCTATTCACACTTATAAACAAGATCCTGAAGTACTTTAACTCATCCACCTGGGGCAGTTGTTTCCCCTTAACCTGAGAGAGTAATCCAGTAATCCATAACCTCAGATTTGGAGATGCTGACTTTCTACCCGACTGTGTCATTGCACACCATAGTCAGGTCACAGTTAGGTGAAGCAAAGAAGACAGCATCATCCACTAACAACAGAGATTCAGCTCAGAAAGTTCACATTTTGTCACTTCTGACCACAAAATAATGTTACAGCTTTAGGTGACTGAGAAGTGTCTCTTAGGTTAGTTTATTAGTTTATGACACTTCTAGCAGAGTAAACACTTCTAGCTTCAAAGCAGAGAGGATGTGTGTTGAGATGTGGGGGTCACTTGATCAAAAACCATTGTAAAGTTTACTTTGTTATACCTAGGTACAGTACAGTAGAGGTTAATGATTGTCAATGAGCCGTACAGAAAGACAAAATATAAGATCACATTGAGAGCACAGGAGGATAAACAAGGAGAGGAAAAATAAACAAGGAAGGAGTACACCAAGAAAGAAGAAGAGAAGAACAGTGAGAAGAAAGGAGTTGGAACTTGAAGCTTGCACCAGGCAAGAGCCCCTACTACATGATCCTGTGAACAAAACCTGACTTGAGCTAAGTATTTGAACCTTGCTAGAGGTAGCTTGCTATTCTGTGTTTTTAGGGAACTTGGCATTCCTGTGTAAAAGATACTGTACCTTGGTTAGAAATATCTTCCCTGCTTGTGGGTAAATTTCTAGAATAGGGAGATACTGTATGCTCCCATTTATTTTGTGGCATCCAGGTTGTAGAGAGAGAGATTTAACTGCAGGTTGTATTGCATTTAGTAAGAAGGCAGTTTATCTCTTATGTGGCCTGTGAAAGCATTATTTAAGAGTTTAAAGCTTAGTTGCAGTCTGGGGTTTTCTGATTAGAATGTTAGGCCTCTGAAATGCTGTGTTTGTACTGTACATAGTGTAGACATAGTAACTTGTGTGTTGTATGTTTTGTTGTGTGTATTGTATTGTAGTTTGTTGTTAATAAACATTTGTATAACCAAGTGTGCCTGGATTATTACTCTTTTCACCAAAACTGTGCCAGAAAACAAAGAATTCACTTGCCTCTAATTATACCAACCTCTTGGGTATATTCTGGTGAAATTACAGTACTTACAGTACAAGTTGAGGTTATGAATAATTGTTTTACATATTGACAAAACTGCACCCTCAAATTCCTGAAATTCACCATTTTCGTAACCCCCCATTTGTAACAATATACTGTATATTCCATGAGGAAATTGCCACATAGGAGCTACTCATGTTTGTGCACTGATTTAGGGATGTTTGTCTTCCTGATAAGGAACAGTTCCCAGGATCGGAATGCAACCAGCTATCTTGACAGATGCCCACTCTTGGCGCCTGGTTGTCTAGTGAACCCCTAAGAACATCTTGATCGTGGTCCTAGAGTCAGAGGTCATGGTCAATCATTCCTAAAGTTGACACACCAATCAGGAACCAGCAGGGTATGGGGACCCCAACTGTCCGTCAAACTCTTGACCAATCACCAACCGTATGTCCTCCAGTTAAAAGGCATTGCACAGAGCTCCGAGATTGCTCCTCCGTTCACTCTCGCATGCCTCCAGACTTGCTTGAGCAACTTGACTGTCTGACAATAACTTGACTGCCAGTGCTGTTGTCTGAATGTTGGGACTTGTAACTTTTTCCCTAGTGCCGAGGCAGAGAGAGCCCATACATAAGAGGTTAAGCCTGCAGCAAGACTTCGTGAACTGCTAGCAACCATCCGTCTGATCACCGGAGCAATATGGTTGAATTTCTGTCGACATCCGAAACCTTTTCATAGGTTCAACCAAGTTTCTCCCCACAAAGAGTGACTTACTCTGACCACACCGCGAAGCTGACAGAAGAACACTCTCTCTCTTTCTACCCACGACTCCGAGCCGCACCAGGACTGGTGGGCATCGGGCCAGAAGACCACGGATTGGATACTGCTTCGACAGACCTTTCAGGTGTTCCTTCGCTGTCCATGCCGGGAGATACAAATCCATATCCATAAGAGATAGTATAGTCAAATGTTACACTAAATGCATATTTCTTGTCTTTTACAGTATCTCTTCATGATTGTGATATATTCTGTATCTTGGTAACCCTCACAATAAGATCTGCCATCTGTATTCATCACAAAATGTATTTCGTGTATTTGAACCCATGTGGGTATTGCTGATTATTCTGATGACTGAATCCTAATAGCCAAAGAACCACCATGTGAATTACTGTTACAATTAGTACATTTGTCTCAGTAAACTCACAAAAATCCTACGGTGGAGTGACCAGGATATTGTTGACTCATGAACAGCATTTTCTCACATCCAAGTCATTGTATTCTTTTGTACTTTCAAAATTGCTGTTGGCCTTATGTTGACATCTGTCACTAGTTTCCTCCCTGTGTATCAGTTCTGGAGGGACAGCCTGATCTAGGCAGTGATTTGGTAGAATGATACACATTATACTTCTTAATGATCACCTTCACCATGCTATATGGTGTATTTAGTGTCTTTGACATTACTTAGATGCTTCTCCTGGTCTGGGCATTTCTACAGCTATCTCTGAGTTGTCTTTGAAAACTCCTATTGTACATGTTTGTACTTGTCTTAGAGACATGGGTATTTATTCTGTTTTTTTTAATTACTAGTTGGCAATTATTTGTGGGACAAATAATTGCCAAAGTACTTTTTGCACCTTAACTAAATTAGATTTGCAATAACAAGGTGGTATATACTTATACAATCAAAATAATTTAGTTTTTATATTTTCTATGATATTTTTTATCACATTTAACTTCATAAACATGTTCAGCTGGAACATTCCAATTACGATTGAAATATTCACTTTAAAAAATGTGTATACATTATATGTTATTCAACAAAATAGCACACCATTGGATGGAGGCAAATACTTTTGCAAAACATTATGTCTATGGAAGGAATGTGCTGCAGCAAAGAGAATAAATCAATCAATTTTTGGTTTCCAAGGGTTAAATGTATTTACAGTAAATCTTGTGAATAGACTTGGAAATACATGGAGACATGAAGAAAGGACAGAAGCAGACTGTTACACCATGACCCCGAAGGACTCGTCATTCCACCTCACATTCCACCAGAGTTCCCAATTAGCCCTTTGCCCCAGCTTATTTAATGCTGCCTCACACCCTCCCCTATGCTCAGTATTAGGGTTTTCCAGGCTTGAGCTACTCCCATTCTCGTTGATACTTACTACTTGGTTTTTGGCTTCCCAACCCTGGTTTGTTCTCCGTCTACATCTCCTGGTTTTGGTACGTTGGCTCTCGTTCTGGTTTTGACTCTCGGCTTCCTCACGGCTTACGGCTCCCCTTCTGGTTATTTGTACTTTTGCACCGGCTAGTTTATCTTTGGCTTTCGGACCTCAGATTGTTCTTTCAACTACGCCTTTGGAGATTGCCCTAGTTTTCCGCATAGGGTCCTCACTACTTTTTGCTAACACAGACAGTATATGAAATAGCTGTCTAGTGCTGGTTTAGTAATCAAAATTTCCTGACAGGAGTTTCACTTTTCAGTTTAAGATGAATGCTTTACTTAATCCAGGAACTATGGATTGTTGTTAAGCACCAAAAATGTTTAGGTGCTTAAATTGATGAAAAGAACAACTTACCAATGTAAGTACTGCAGTTATTTGACAGAAGCAATTTTCAGTATCATTATTATAAGTATTTATAGTACAATTTATCTTCCCATCGATGACTACAAGAACCACACTTGTTTAATTCAGTGTGCAGGAATGCGCAATGACTTTATAATGTTTATTCTGAAGTCAGTGAGCATCAGTAGACTACAAATGGGATTCCTGATATAAAGTGATATAAACATTTTTCCACTGTATAAAATCTAAACCATTAGCTCTTTTGATGGTTTCAGGTTGCATCTATTCCTGGATATAACATTTTGTCTATTAAAGGGATTTAAAAACATCAAGAACAGCTCTCTCCTTGGATACAGGAAATGCAAAATATATCAGTAACGAAAGAGAAGGAATTATGCGTAATGTATCTACACTGTAGAGATCTGTATTAAGACCAAGGATCTCAATTCTGCTATAGCTAATGAAGTAATGAGGTTTGTAGATGATGCTAAAACAGGAAGATTAATAAGGAGTTCTGAAATTCAAAAAACATTGTGGGCAAGCACAAGGCAGATAAAGTGTTATGTAATATTCTGCGCCTGTCTACATGGAGGTAGCTAAACCATTAACTACAAAACCTATAGATGGAAAATGAGAAGCACTGAGCTTGAAGAAAATCTGAAAAAGACATAGATGTTTATGTTGACACATCCTTTACAATGTGGGAAGCAGTAAAAACATAAGGACACTTTCACATTCTCTGAATAGGCCCTAGACAGAATTAAGGTCTAGGGATTTTATGCTAAAATTGTACAATACACTAGCAAGACTTCATTTAGAACTGTGTATAATTTTCTTCTCACATTACATAAAAGAACAACCAGATACACATCTAAACTTAAAGTAATGTCGACACCGAAAGGCTAAAAAACTAACGTTTTCAATCTTGAATACTGAAACTATGTAGGGACCCAATTCAATTCAAAACATCTTAGAACATTAACAAAGGTAACAAGTTAGTTACCAGCAAACAAATGGGTTAGACTAGGCAAATTGTCTCCTCTTGTTATTAACCATTCACATATTTTTTACAGAATCTGTACAGTGGTTAGTGCTGACACCTTGCAGTACTGGGGCCCTGTGTTCGATTCCTGGTTTCTGTGGAGTTTGTATGTTAACAATAATATATTTTATGTATAAAATACCTTTCCAAACCCACTGTATGTACATAGTGATGAAAAAAGAAAAAGAAAAATAAATTATAAAAATTTAAAACATCAAACAAGAACATATACGAAAGACTGAAAAACAGCCAGAGATAGGCCTAGTAAAACGATGAGTTTAACGTTTAGATTTGAAAAGGATTGAAAAAGTGGAGGAAGGGCATTCCATAACAATAGAGCAGCCAGAAACAGCACAGAAGTCCGAGATTTAGTTCTGGTACAGTGAGCAAAAGACCAACTTCAGCTGAACGTAGCCTACAGGAGGGTGTAAACATGAAGGGGTTAACAGATGTACAGTATGATGGAGCCAAATTATTTAGAGTCATATAGGCAACCAATGTAGAAATTTAAGTGTAGGAGTGACATGCTGCCAGGGTCTGGTCTGAGTTATAAGTCTAGCTGCAGAGATTTGGACATACTGTACAGTGATGTGAATAAGAAAGTAAAACCTCTTATGTTTCAAAGGTTTTACACATTAAGATAAAACTAACCTTGTGTGACAAATAACACCCACAGATTTTACTTTATCATTATTTATTTTAAAAAATTCAGCCAACAAGCCTAGTGTGAAAATGTAAGTGTACAGTACCTTACTGCTTCCATATTGATTAAGAAGATAATTAGAATCAGGGTGCTGCTAAAAAAGGATACATGATTAGTTTACCATCAGGAAGTGCTGGAGTATTTAAGTGTGTGGTAACACATGTCTAAGATATCTGACAGTCATTGCTGTTCATCAATCGGGAAAGGGTCATAAAGCCATTTCCAAACAATATGAACTCCATAATTCCACAGTGAGAAAGATAATTTACAAATGGAGAAAGTTCGAGACGGTTGCCAATCTACCCAGGTGTGGTCATGCCAGCAAATTCACCCCAAGATCAGACTGTATGATACTCCTAGAGATCACAAAGAACCTCAAAGCTACAGTACATCCAGGGATCTACAGGCCTACAGTTTTACAATATGGTAAACATTTGAGTTCATGAGTTCATGAACAACTGAACAAGAATGGCTTTCGTGGAAGGGTAGGCAGGAGAGCAACCCCTTCTCTATAGAGAGGCCATTGTTGCATGGCTCAATTTTGCAAAACAAGAACCTGGATGAACCACAAGACTTCTGGAAAGTCTTGCACAATGCAAAATGACATGTTTGGCAAAACCAAACACTGCATATCACCACAAGAATCTCATACCAACCATCAAGCATGGTGGTGGAGGGGTGATTATTTGGTCCTGCTTTGCAACCGCAGGACCAGGATGTGTAGCGGCGAGGCTTATTAATAAGAAAGAATTAAGTGTTCTGAGCCTTCCCAAATTAGGCCTCATCTCTCTGTTCATCTCTGTGGTGCAGCCACAGAGAAACTATTCATGCAAGCTGATTTAAGATGGTTCCTTTGATAAGGACAGCTCCCAAAGGGGGATGCACTTAGCTAAGCCTGGCTATCATGATCAATGGTCATCCATTGGCGCCTATCTGTCTAGGGAGTGCCAGATGGACATCTGGACTGCATTCCTAGGTGTCAGGAGTAAGTGACTCATATCTCACCTTGATCAACCAATCAGGGACTGGTAGGGCCGAGTAACCCACGTGGGACTCTGATGCCCATGGAACTTTCAGCCAATCAACGAGCTGAAGTTCCTCCAGGTAAAAACAGGCAACACAAAGAGCCTGAGAGATTCAGTAAGATTCAGAGGGAATTCTGTGGACTTTTCCTAAAGGGAATTCAAAGGAGAATTCCAGGGCAGGACGGCCCAGGAGCAGAAGGCTCCCAAGGGCAGGACATTCTCGCAGCGCGCCTCCTGACCATCCTGAGACTCAGCCCGGACAACCACGGAACGGCCAGTGTGTCCGAGTGCCAGAACTTTCCTTTGTTCTAAGAGTCTAGAGTGGAGGTTGCCAGAGAGTAACCAGCAGCAGGCCTCGTGAACAGGTCGGAACTGTGGACAGCTGAATCACTATTCAGAACTAGCTCTTCATCAGGAACGAACCGGTCCTCTTCCTGACTTGCTGGGACCCACAGTCATCTTTTCTCCTGTGCGCAAACTTTGCTAGTTAAAGCCAACACTAACTAGCAGGTCAGTGAGCATCTGCAGCGCACCGTCGCAAGCCGCACAGCACAGCCTGGCACCAAGCCAGAGAGCGCGGATTGGACAGCAACAGCCTGCAACTGTTTCTTTGTGCCCGCAGGAGATCTGAATCCCCAGAGATTGGATGAGTATTCAACTTCAATGCATTACAGCTCGAGAATTCAATTGTTATCCCAACCAGTTGATATCAATTTAATTCCTAAGAGTTATGTACTTGTTTTGAGTATCTAATGTAGAAGTTATAACCAAGTTCATTTATGAAACGGTCTTAATGAATGATATACTGAACGTATGTCCTCTTGATATGTGTAACACTTCGTAACTGACTGAATATATATCTTTTGTATTCTGATAACCCTCTCGATAAGATCTGTTAGGTTTACATGCATATTCTATGTATTAATAAATGTATCCTCGTGTATTAGTATCTGTGTGTGTGCGTTGTTTGAGTTATGTCGCATGGTTGGACTCTAAAGCCATCAAAAGAATCAACTTTGTGATTTACTGCTACAATTAATAATTGTCTCAGTAAATGCCCAAACCCTACAGAACTGGTGCTTCACAATCATTGAGTCCACCGTGAATTTCTCTCTATACCAGCACACAACAGCTGAGACCATCTAACCAACAGCTAAAGCTTAGCCGAAAGCAGATCATGCAATAGGACATTGATCAAAAACAAAAGTAAATCTATACCTGAATGGCTGAAAAGCCCAGGCCTCAACCTCTTTGAGATGCTGTGGAGGGACACAAAGAAAATTGTTTATAATCGAATGCCGTCAAATATCACTGAACTGAAACACTTTTGTAAGGAGTAGTGGGCCAGAGTTCCTCCAAGGCGATGTGAGAGACTGTATGGTAACATATTGAGGTTATGAAGCCATAGTGTTCATGAGAAAAAAAATAACTTCAAGGAATTTGTCAACCAGAGCTGGATGTCAGATAAGAAATACATGGAGGCAATAGATCAGAGGGGGAAATGGTTTTAATGTAAATCTAAATATCATCAGCATAACAGTGAAACTGAATACATCATGTTTGCATATATTCTGGCAGAGAAGAAACATTTAAATGATAAAAAGCAATGGGCCCAAAACTGAACCCTGCAGCACTGATTGACTGTGGCCATGGGATATTTACAGATGCAGCCATTCAAAATGCGCGGGCGATACCGCAGTATTTTGCGGTGCGCTTTACGCGGTCTACCGCGAGTTACCGTAAATTCTCCTATAATACCGCAATTAAAATAATAGTATCCGGAATTTCCGCAAGGTGGAGCTAGTAAAGCTCAACCTCTCATGTTTGAGCTGTCGCCATCAAAGTCTTTAACGAAGATATTACTAATAGTATTAATAATGAATGACCTTGGACAAGCTGTAAACAAAGTATTGCCTTTGTCCACGTTCTTTTTTTCATTGACCGTCTTTGTAAAAGTAACACCACAGCATTTCGCAATCACGCATTTGTTTCCAATCATGCAAAGTACAGTGATTCACCATGCCTTTCACATGCTCATAAAAGAGATTGATTTAGGAACATAAACATATTACCGTATGCAAACTGTACTGTATACAGTATGTATATGTATATTTAATGTCTAAACTGTGCCCGTTTAAGTATTGAACATTTATATGGAATTTTACCACTGAAGGGAAATCTTAGTAGCTGAGCATAAAAAGAATAGGAGCATACTGCAACGCGTGTGAAGGCCATAAACGATATTAATTTTGGAACTTAAACATACAGTATATGGCTTGTCTCGGTACTTTAAAGAAAAAATACACACCAGTATTCCATTTCTCCCTAAACATTAAGCATCGAAGTCTTTAACTAACGTGATACCGAAGTCAACAAGCATACTTTTAGAATTTGATTAAAAGGCAATATAATATGGAATTATCTAAAGAAATTAATAATGATATAATTATATTCATGTACCGCAACACAAGAATAGTACACGCTGTACATTGTCTGTTGATAATGTTTCTGTAGTGCTTTTTCAGCACTCTGCATGTGACTTTGCCGGTGGTGCTGTGGGTTAGGTTCCTGACTCCCATGTCACATGGTCTGTGATCAAATCCTACTGTTTTTTTTAACAAACATTTCTTTGAAAAAATTAAACGTTTCCTTAGTCAGAGATTAATTAAAACCTCACTCGCACCAAACAAATTTATATTTCTAAATATCACAACATGATCAAATTTAAGTCATTTTAATAACAATGAATAGTCACCTAAGCGTTACAATATTAACATTTATATTGATTTAAATCGCGTTTAAATCGCCTTTATTTAAAACCCATAAATAATGCTGATACTGTTTAGACTATGAATTATTTAAAACTGTATTACAGCAGCACAATGCACAATGCAACGTAAATCGCTATCTTTGTCTTCTGTGTAATAATGTTCACCTCTCTGTCCAGCAAATTAACAATAGTAATAATAATGAACTTTATTGTATATGGCGCCTCAAAGCGCTTTACAGGTTAAAAACAATAACAATAATACTATTGTTAGGCTGGGCAAACGATTTTTTTTTTTAAGAAATACAAAATGAGATATAATGATGTGTTCCGGCTTAGACATTAACGAAGAGCATTACATGTGGGCGGCGTAGAGGTCGGCTCTGGCTTTAACATCTACTGTATACACTGCAAGTACAACCCCCCTCTCTGCGGGAGTGCTGGCTGTGACTAATTAAACCGGTTTCACAAGTATTTTCAAAGTAGAAGCAGGCGAGATTTCCAAAGAAAGACACCACCCCCCCTCAAAAACCCAATAAGTACAGTACTTACTAGTTAAAGGCTAGGCTCCTCAATGAAATCGCTTTAACATGCTAATGCGTTGGTGTAACAATCCGGGCCTGGCAAGCTTCTAATTTCAACCCAACTACGGCGAAAGGAACCCTTCTTTCATTAGACGACAATGAACAAATTTTAGCTCTGAATGAATTAATAGCAAACGTGGTTTACATAAAAGACATTTTTCCAAGAAAGTTTAGCCTTTGTCACTAATGAAACCACTAAATAAAGACATAAATATAAAAATCTTAAGATTTTTAAAATACATGACTTTGCAAACATTTATTTGAAAATAACGATTACAAACGCCAGGGGAGAGAGAGAACAGGGGAGGGATGTTGGTTTTGCATAAGGGGCGGGGCTATGGAAATTAGGTCTGTTTGGGAATGTGTAGTTACATGTTCTGGCTGTTTGTGAATTATCGTTGTTGAGTATGGAGTGTTGAGGTATTGATTTTGTGTAATGCTTTATGTTGAAAATTGAGGTGGATTTTGTTTATGATAAAGAGGATAAACTGGGATGGGAGGAGGGTTTGGTTTTGCATAAGGGATTATGTTAATTGAAGGAAGTTGCGAGAGTATAATGGTTTGATATATTTGATTTTGCATTGTGGTGGTTATCTATGTTTTTGGTTGGTATTATGTTTATATGGTTGTTTTTGTTGGTTGGTTGTTATTATGGTTATTAATAATACGATCTATAGTTGAAATCTGAGCCTAAATAAAAAGAAAAAGCAAGTGATTAGGTTTATGAGCAATCTAATTACTTATTCATTTAAAACGCTATATAAAATAAAGTTTATTATTAATTTGCTAGACAGAGCGGTGAACATTATTATGCATAAGACAAAGATGACGAAATCTGTGTACGCTGTAAGGTTTTTACTTCTTAAACTTTTAAAATACACGTTTCGAACAGAAAGAATTCCTCTTCCTGGTACAGTACTGTATGTATAGCAAACCAGCACGTCTTTTTTCTCCAATCAGAGGGGTGTCAGATGGTATCAGCCAATCACCATTCTGAAGCCCTACCATAATCTCTGGTATGGGGAGACCCCAGAATTCTGTCCCATAGTTTAGACAGATGATAGATACTTTTATTGATCCCGTGAGGGAAATAAAGTAAATCATTTTCATTTTAGGAAATTATTAAATGCTCGGTTAAAAGCAAAGGAGATTGTCTGTTATAGTGGACATAAAAACAAGAGTTCGCTGGCATTATATCCTAGAAGACACAGACCAGGAGAATGCCCGCAGCGTAAAAGAAAATGCCTGATGAACTAGGGATTGAACAGTTTCCAAGTGCTTGTACAATCGATGGAAATGTTCAAATAAATGTGCAAAAGAAATAAACGAAATAATCATTTATTTCTTTATCATATTGGCTAGCTAATGTCCTCTCTTTGCTAGTTAGTGGCTGTGTTTCTGCGTTGGGTAGTGTAGCGGTGAGGCTTAATAATAAGGCAGAATTAAGTGTTTCTGAGCTTTCCCAAATTAGGCCTCATTTCTCTGTTCATCTCTGTGGTGCAGCCACAGAGAAACCATTCATGCAAGGTGATTTAAGGTCCAAGGACAGCTCCCAAAGGGGGATGCACTTAGCTAAGCCTGGCTATCATGATCAATGGTCACCCATTGGCGCCTATCTGTCTAGGGAGTGCCAGTTGGACATCTGGACTGCATTACTAAGTGTCAGGACTAAGTGACTCATATCTCACCTTGATCAACCAATCAGGGACTGGTAGGGCCGAGTAACCCACGTGGGACTCTGATGCCCATGGAACTTTCAGCCAATCAATGAGCTGAAGTTCCTCCAGGTAAAACAGGCAACACAGAGAGCCTGGGAGATTCAGATTCAACAAGATTCAGATTCAGAAAACAAGATTCAGAAGGGATTCTGGAGAGGATTCTGTGGACTGTTCTAAAGGGAATTCAAAGGAGAATTCCAGGGCAGGACGGCCCAGGAGCAGAAGGCTCCCAAGGGCAGGACATCCTCGCAGCGTGCCTCCTGACCATCCTGAGACTCAGCCCGGACAACCACGGAACGGCCAGTGTGTCCGAGTGCCAGAACTTTCCTTTGTTCTAAGAGTCTAGAGTGGAGGTTGCCAGAGAGTAACCAGCAGCAGGCCTCGTGAACAGGTCGGAACTGTGGACAGCTGAATCACTATTCAGAACTAGCTCTTCATTAGGAACGAACCGGTCCTCTTCCTGACTTGCTGGGACCCACAGTCATCTTTTCTCCTGTGCACAAACTTTGCTAGTTAAAGCCAACACTAACTAGCCGGTCAGTGAGCATCAGCAGCGCACCGTCGCAAGCCGCACAGCACAGCCTGGCACCGAGCCAGAGAGCGCGGATTGGACAGCAACAGCCTGCAACTGTTTCTTTGTGCCCGCAGGAGATCTGAATCCCCAAAGATTGGATGAGTATTCAACTTCAATGCATTACAGCTCAAGAATTCAATTGTTATCCCAACCAGTTGATATCAATTTAATTCCTAAGAGTTATGTACTTGTTTCGAGTATCTAATGTAGAAGTTATAACCAAGTTCATTTATGAAACGGTCTTAATGAATGATATACTGAACGTATGTCCTCTTGATATATGTAACACTTCGTAACTGATTGAATATATATCTTTTGTATTCTGATAACCCTCTCGATAAGATCTGTTAGTTTAAGGCATATTCTATGTATTAATAAATGTATCCTCGTGTATTAGTACCTGTGTGAGTGCGTTGTTTGAGTTATGTCGCATGGTTGGACTCTAAAGCCATCAAAAGAATCAACTTTGTGATTTACTGCTACAATTAATAATTGTCTCAGTAAATGCCCAAACCCTACAGAACTGGTGCCTTCAGAGAGCCACTAACATGACATATTTGGCGTCCCTGAAACGGCTATGAATCACTACTTATTTGGCGTCCCTGGGTGGACGTGGCAAGACTGAAATGAGTCAACCAAGCGAATAATTCATATAAAACGCCGCGGGTTTCATACACGACAATACAGTGTGCTGAAAGCCGAAAGGAAAAAAAGTTCCCCTTGCTCTTTAAGCAGTGCTTGATTGTTTTGTGATCTTTTGCGATCTACCGGGTTGATTGCATAATTGATCTTGTGGTTTTCTGTGGTAAAACTGTAATTTCGTACTTAAAAGTAATACTCTTTAAGTTTAACGATGGTTGCTAAAATGTCTGAATTCGAGTCGCTATTAAGCACTCTCTCTAGCAGCGACAGGTCTGACCACGATCTCTTCCATATCTCCGTCAGCGGAGAAGCTAGAATAAATCTCCATTCTCTGAGAGAGCTAGCGAAGGACATAGAGAGATTTGACCCCGCAGTGTCAGAGAATAATATCGAGAGTTATATTCAAGAACTCAGGTATACCCTGCAGTACCTGCCAAACGCCACAGAACAGGAGAAAGTGTTTCTGGTCAGGAAAACTACCAGCAGAGCTGTACATGAGTGGATGGCTAGGCAGATGAAAGAAGTCTGTAATGACTTTGAGCAGCTATGTCAAGCACTTATCGAAGAATACAGTGCGTTTATTGACCCGACTGCCGCGATAGCCGCCGCACTTAACATTAAGCACGAGAGAGCAGAGTCCCCTCGCGAATATTACGAGAGACTTAGACGAACTTATTTTGCAGGGCGAAATGATGAGGGTTGCGAAGAGAACACACATTTCAAGGGTTTATTCATTGCGAATCTCCACCCATCAGTCAGAAATATGATCTTAATGCATACAGATGCACACACCATGAAAATGACTGATATTAAGAGATTCGTCCAGAAAGCCTGGGAGTATGATGTCCAAAGTCGCTCTGAGAAAAAAGCTGTTAAAGCGACTGTGTTCGCCGTCAGAGCCAGCAGGGTTAACTCCCTCCTGCTCGAAGGAGCACAGGTTCCTGAGCTGGCTAAGCCCCGTTCCAAAGCACTCACACAGGACCGCACCCAGCGTCCTAAGTGCCATGAGAACACCGGGGGAGGGAAAGGGCTAGATAAAGCTGAACAAAAGGATTCAGTAGCCGCCCGCCTGGCCAGGCTTGAACAAGCTTTATTAAGACAGGGACAACCGCTCCCCAAGGCTGCCGGAAACGTGAATGAGCTGATACTCTCCACTGGAGGAGGCGGAGACCCGCCCCCTCTCCCTCCCTCAGTCTATCTGATTGAGCGGAAGAGTTCCTGCCTGGATAAGGTCAGCCACTCCCAAGCGAGTGCTGACTCCACCCCTGAAGTCACAGAGCAGGCAGTAAAACAGAGAGGAAAAGCAGGAAGCTTTTACCTCAAGGCTGCCATGGGAGATGTCTTACCCAGTGAGACACTGATTGACACTGAGGTTGAAAGGTGTTTGATGTCACACGGCAAGCTCAAACGGGTAGAAAAAGAAAAGGGCATGCGACTCAGAGAGGAACCTTTGGTGGATCACCAGAAAGGCAAAGTGTGGAAACAGGTCAAGGCTCCTAAGTCTTCTGTACAGAAGGAAAGGGGGGCCAAGAGGCAGACTGTGCTCACACAGTGCCCACCGAACACAGAAGCCCATGCGGAGATTCCTTCTGTTCCCTCTGGACAAGAAATAAAAATATTTTCTTGTTCCCCGAATATACAGGGAAGTCGTGTCCCGGCCGAGGTCTCAACAGCCTCCCTGCCACAGGAGCGGTGCTCCAAGCAGCCGCCTGATCCACCAGGTAAAGCACACACCTTTTACATCCCTAAAGAGGAGCAGATCTCCCCACCTGGCGATGAAAAGGAGCTTTCCCTGTGCACCCTGGCACCCAAGAGGGGTCAGGACCACCACCCCGCAGTGGTGGAAAGGATCCAGATGGCAGGAGAGCAGGTTGGTGATGTAGCCCCCACCCTTAGCCCTGAGAGGTCCTCTATTAGTGAGGATCTGCTTGAGCAGCTGTCACAGGGCCACCGCCAGGTGCCCCTGGTGCAACATTCACAGGTTAGACAGGAGGTCCAGCTGGACGCTGAGACTACTGCGCTGTGGACACACCTGATCCCAGATGCTGATTCCCTCTGCTTTGACCCAGGGAACCTGCAGTCAGGTAACATTATTTCTCACGACTACCAGGTAGTGAGTGAGACTGACCTGATTGTTCCTGCCTCAACGGCAGGGTTTCCAACACACCCAGTCCCCCAGAAGGGACAGGGAATGAAAGCCGAGCCGGTTTTCTTACAGCCACCAGCTCAGTCTGTCAGTCTGAGTCTGACCAACAGTGGTTCAGCCAGACTGGAGCTGGATGGTCAAGTCACCCGCCTGCCAGTGCAGGACATCGCAAAGAGAGGTGTCAGAATCCCCGCCTGCACTGACATGGGCCTGGTGAGTGATAGTAAGTTCAAAGACAGTGAACTAGCTATCCCAGTGCTGGGGCAGCTCCCTGAACCCCTAGCGAGGGAAGGGGGGAGCGAGCAGGTGTCCTACACCTACCCCCAGCAAACGATTGGAAACATGCCGATAGAGGGATTCCTCAATCAGGAAGTGTGCAGGGTGGACCTGAACAGTGAGAATAGGATAACAATCCCAGATCACTCAGGTGCTCCAGATGACCACTCAGCCGAGGGTCAGGCATGCTCCACCACTGCACCACCCCCTGCAGGGTTCCTAGAGCACAGGCATGAACAAATTGAAAAAGCAAATGCCCTGGAAAAGGAGGAGCAGCATCAGCAGCTGCGTCAGATCTCCCCAGATTTCCAGGATGTTGGTGCCCAAGATGCCACATGGCATACTGAGAAAGACACCATGTACACGCTGCACCAGCTTAGAAAGGCAACAGTCACTCAGAAGGAGATGACTGGGATCAGCCACCCGAAAAGACTTTTGGGAGGACTGATTGCTGCCGCCACTGTTGCACGTTTGCTTTTTCTGGTAGGTTTGTGTGCTACTGGCACTCTCACCCTGACTGCCCCAAGAAGGCAGGTGTCAGAGAGGCCAGAGGGTAGTGACAGACTGTATCGACAGCAGCAAAAGTTGGAAAGCTTAGGGAAAACCCTACAGGCAACTTCCTATGCAACAGGGTTAAACCTTATTCCCCAAACAGTGGACATGATTGTTGGTGTTATACAGTGGGTTTATGCTTGTGTGCAACAGGCCAGAATGTTGACACAAGACCTGTTAAGGGAGTTTAGTGCCACTGTGGCCAGTCTAGCCATGGCACAATTCCCAACCCACTTGATTCCACTCTTCTCAGTAGAGGAGTATGTGACATTAACCCCATCGCTCATAGCTCACCCAGAAGGCAATCCAAGATTGAATTCGGTTCCAAGTCTTGAGATGGGTATGGCTACCAAAGCTATCCATTGGCTGTGTCTAAACGATTCACCAATGAAGGGTGTAAAGCTACTAACGAGCAGAGGGAGGTTAATGGACCCCATGAAGAGCAGGTGGGAAGTAAATGGCTGGTCAGCACACCACATTTAACTGACACTATGACTTGTGACGGGCATGATACAGCTACCGCAATGCAGCTACCTAATCAAACAGTTTTCCTGTAAGTTCCCGAGGAGGCCATAGTACAGCGTGGTAACTTAACACTGTACGGTCTGGAACCAGACAATATAAGACCAAACCTGAGGTCGTGGATGCCTTCAGGTGCCACACTAAGGAATTGGATAGAAATCCAAGAAACAGTAAGCCCTGAAGAGGTACAGGTAGTTGAGTTTGCTTTAATGGAACAAACCTCCAAACCACCCTAGCAGATACCCAACACAGGTGTTGTGGTTTATCGGGGGCTGGGAACAGGAACTGTTGTTATTGTAACACTACTGCCAGGTAGCTGGATCATGACTGACAGTGTACTCTGAATGCTGTACTCTCACATCAAGATGTACTCTGGGTAGCATGAATGAGTCAAAGGTAGCATGTCAAAAGAAAGGAAGTGACTTCTCCCCAAATATCTACTACAGAGGTTTTAGATATTGACAGTGAACTTCCTCATGTGTAATTCCTAGACTTAGATAATGTCTCCTACCGTGTTTATACATACTCCAGATGTTATTCATCCTGTTTGTATCCAATGCTGGTTCCGGTATGAATTCTCGAGGAGTAATGTAGACATTTAAGGTTAATGTTCTAATTTCTTCTGTGTTTTTTCTTCATACCTTTGCCGGCAACTAGATTTGCGATCACAACATGATGGATACTAGGAAGCTGAGAAACTTTTTCTTGTTTTTTCTGATACTCGGACCTCTGTGGCTATCGAGTTGCAATGCCGATAGCCACAGAGGCATTGTCTACACGCGGGACCAGCTGATCGCGCTAGCGCGTCCGGCTCTACTCACTGGAGAGAAGCCATCGGTGCCGGAGGAGCTGAGGAGGAGAAGCCGAGGCTGTAGGGCTGGTGCGACGCGAAAGGCGAAGAGAAGGAGATTTAAACCCTACCTTCCTTCGATCATCATGGGAAATGTGCGGTCCTTAGCGAACAAGATGGACGAACTGGGAGCATTGGTGAGAAGCCAGAGGGAGTATCGTGAATGCAGTATCATGTGTTTCACCGAGACGTGGCTGCAGGAACTTATTCCGGACTCGAACGTTACCATCGGCGGCTTTCAGACGGTGCGGGCGGACAGAAATACCGAAAGCGGTAAGAGGAAAGGAGGGGGGCTCGCGGTGCTTGTAAACAACAGATGGTGTAATCCTGGACATATTCATGTTAAGGAGCGCGTCTGTAACCCGGACATTGAACTGGTAGCCGTAGGACTGCGTCCGTACTATCTGCCGCGGGAGTTTACATGCGCCATCTTTGTTGTTGTTTACATTCCACCTACGGCAAATGCAGAGGTAGCGTGTGACGTCATAAACACAGTCACAGCCAGGCTACAAACAAAGCACCCAAGCGCTTTTATAGCTATTTCAGGAGACTTTAACCACGTATCTATTTCCACCACTCTGCCTACTTTCCACCAGTTTGTTAAGTGCCCGACCAGGGAAAACAAAACACTGGACTTATTATATGCCAATGCTAAGGATGCATATAGTTCCACAGCCCTTCCCCCCCTTGGCAGATCAGATCACAACCTTGTCTTGCTTACACCACTATACAAGCCTATTGTCCAGCGCCAACCTGTGACCATGAGGACCGTGAGGAGATGGTCTCAGGAGGCTATGGAGGATCTACGTGGTGCTTTGGAGGCCACCAACTGGGATGTGCTGTGCGAACCACATGGGGAGGACATAGACAGCATGGTGGACTGTGTCACTGACTATATTAACTTCTGCGTAGACAACACCATCCCCACCAAAGACGTACACTGCTTTTCAAATAACAAACCCTGGATCACCAGCGACCTGAAGGCTCTTCTGAATGACAAGAAGAGAGCCTTTAGGAGGGGAGATAAGGAAGAGGTCAAGCGTGTACAGAGGGAGCTAAAGCAGAAGTTAAGAAAGAGCAAGGATGCCTACAGGAGGAAGGTAGAGGACAAGCTGCAAAGGAATAGGGTGAGAGATGTATGGAGCAGCATGAGAGAGATCACTGGCTTCAAACAGGCTGGGGTTGCAACAGAAGGGAACCTGGAGATGGCCAACAAGTTGAACCAGTTCTTTAACAGGTTTGATTCTGGGTCCTCTGTGGCGCAACACCCATCCCCCCACAGCCACACGCTCCCTAACCCTTCACAGCTGCAACTGCCCAGCACCTCCTCCATCCCCCCACAAACATGGCCGCCTACAGCTACAACCCCCGACGGCTGCTCACCCACCCATCCCCCACAGCTGCCACTCTCCAACACTCGCCATTAACACCTCCGGCACTGAAAGCACTATGAGCATCATCCCCCGGGCCAGGCTGACCATTACAGCTGACCAGGTGAAGAAGGAGCTGAAGAGGCTGCACGGGGGTAAGGCCACAGGACCAGATAACATCTGTCCCAGAGTTCTGAGGGCCTGTGCTGATCAGCTGAGCGGAGTGCTCCAGCGACTGTTCAACCTGAGCCTGCGCTTGGAGAGAGTCCCGGTGCTCTGGAAGACATCATGCCTGGTCCCGGTACCAAAGAAAGGGCGCCCCTCTGTCCTCAACGACTACAGACCAGTTGCACTGACTTCTCACATCATGAAGACACTGGAGAGGCTGGTCTTATCCCACCTGAGACCCATGGTCAGCTCATCACTGGACACCCTACAGTTTGCCTACCAGCCCAGTGTTGGTGTGGAGGATGCGATCATCTACATGCTGCAAAGGGCCTACTCACACCTGGACAGGGCTGGCAACACTGTAAGGATCATGTTTTTCGACTTCTCCAGTGCCTTCAATACCATCCAGCCCTTACTTCTAAGGAGGAAGCTGGAGGAGATGCAAGTCGATGCCTCCATGACCTCGTGGATCACTGACTACCTGACGGGCAGACCACAGTCTGTGAGACTTCAGAACTGCGTGTCTGAACTGGTAGTGAGTAACACAGGGGCATCTCAAGGGACAGTTCTTTCTCCATTCCTCTTCACCCTCTATACTTCGGACTTTAAGTACAACTCAAAGTCATGCCACCTGCAAAAGTTCTCAGATGACTCTGCAATTGTGGGATGTATCAAGGGTGAGCAGGAGGAGGAGTACAGAGGACTGGTCAGCAGCTTTGTGGAGTGGTGTGGGGTGAACCACTTGGAACTGAATGTTACAAAGACAAAGGAACTGGTGGTAGATTTCAAGAGGAAAAAGGTCAAACCTACTCCTGTCTACATCCATGGGAGTGGCGTGGAGATGGTGGACTCGTACAAGTACCTGGGAGTGCACATCGACGATACACTGGAATGGTCTAAGAACATCGAGGCCATCTATAAGAACGGACAGAGCCGACTTTACTTCTTGAGGAGGCTCAGGTCCTTCAATGTGTGTAATAAGATGCTACACATGTTTTATCAGTCGGTGGTAGCGAGTGCCATTTTCTACGCAGTGGTGTGCTGGGGCTCTGGGATTAGAGCAGTAGATTCCAAAAGGCTGAACAAGCTCATCAGGAGAGCGAGCTCTGTCATTGGGTCTGACCTGGACCCCTTGGAGGTAGTGGCTGAGAGGAGAATGATGTCCAAACTGGAGGCCATCATGGACAACTTCTCCCATCCCCTCTATGACAGGCTTGCAGGAATGAAGAGCACGTTCAGCAATAGACTGATTCATCCACGGTGCGACAGGGAGCGCTACAGGAGGTCATTCTTGCCGTCTGCCATAAGACTGTACAACGCATCCACCTTGCGTCTTGGCAGAGGCAACAGCGACAGTGACCTGTTTCTGGACTAAACGCATATACACATATACTGCTACATCTGTTCTCTTTCTTTTTCTTTTTCTTTTTCCCGTTTACAACCACTTTTGTGCAATATATGCCAGGGACCTGTGCAATACATTTATATTTATATTTATATCTATGGTTACATCTATATTTATATTCATACGTGTGATACGATTTTCTGTGTACTGTTCTGTTCTAGTTTCCTCTTGTGTGTCCGGACTGTGAGTAACTCTTGTATTGTATTGTATGTATTGTACTATTAGTATATAATTCGTTACACTGTGGCTGTGTTGTGTGTGTTAAGCTGCTGTTGCACTGCAATTTCCCTCACGGGATCAATAAAGTATATATCTATCTATCTAATGGCAAGGGACATCACTTAACTCTGTTTTGTTTTGAAGGCAACAATGCCTCGGGACCTCGTGGCCTTCAAAAAGGGGGGATATGTAGCGGTGAGGCTTAATAATAAGGCAGAATTAAGTGTTTCTGAGCTTTCCCAAATTAGGCCTCATTTCTCTGTTCATCTCTGTGGTGCAGCCACAGAGAAACCATTCATGCAAGGTGATTTAAGGTCCAAGGACAGCTCCCAAAGGGGGATGCACTTAGCTAAGCCTGGCTATCATGACCAATGGTCACCCATTGGCGCCTATCTGTCTAGGGAGTGCCAGTTGGACATCTGGACTGCATTACTAAGTGTCAGGACTAAGTGACTCATATCTCACCTTGATCAACCAATCAGGGACTGGTAGGGCCGAGTAACCCACGTGGGACTCTGATGCCCATGGAACTTTCAGCCAATCAATGAGCTGAAGTTCCTCCAGGTAAAACAGGCAACACAGAGAGCCTGGGAGATTCAGATTCAACAAGATTCAGATTCAGAAAACAAGATTCAGAAGGGATTCTGGAGAGGATTCTGTGGACTGTTCTAAAGGGAATTCAAAGGAGAATTCCAGGGCAGGACGGCCCAGGAGCAGAAGGCTCCCAAGGGCAGGACATCCTCGCAGCGTGCCTCCTGACCATCCTGAGACTCAGCCCGGACAACCACGGAACGGCCAGTGTGTCCGAGTGCCAGAACTTTCCTTTGTTCTAAGAGTCTAGAGTGGAGGTTGCCAGAGAGTAACCAGCAGCAGGCCTCGTGAACAGGTCAGAACTGTGGACAGCTGAATCACTATTCAGAACTAGCTCTTCATTAGGAACGAACCGGTCCTCTTCCTGACTTGCTGGGACCCACAGTCATCTTTTCTCCTGTGCACAAACTTTGCTAGTTAAAGCCAACACTAACTAGCCGGTCAGTGAGCATCAGCAGCGCACCGTCGCAAGCCGCACAGCACAGCCTGGCACCGAGCCAGAGAGCGCGGATTGGACAGCAACAGCCTGCAACTGTTTCTTTGTGCCCGCAGGAGATCTGAATCCCCAAAGATTGGATGAGTATTCAACTTCAATGCATTACAGCTCAAGAATTCAATTGTTATCCCAACCAGTTGATATCAATTTAATTCCTAAGAGTTATGTACTTGTTTCGAGTATCTAATGTAGAAGTTATAACCAAGTTCATTTATGAAACGGTCTTAATGAATGATATACTGAACGTATGTCCTCTTGATATATGTAACACTTCGTAACTGATTGAATATATATCTTTTGTATTCTGATAACCCTCTCGATAAGATCTGTTAGTTTAAGGCATATTCTATGTATTAATAAATGTATCCTTGTGTATTAGTACCTGTGTGAGTGCGTTGTTTGAGTTATGTCGCATGGTTGGACTCTAAAGCCATCAAAAGAATCAACTTTGTGATTTACTGCTACAATTAATAATTGTCTCAGTAAATGCCCAAACCCTACAGAACTGGTGCCTTCAGAGAGCCACTAACATGACATATTTGGCGTCCCTGAAACGGCTATGAATCACTACAGTAGCAACGGGTGACTGTTCTCAGGCGGAAGATGTAAACAGCTTAATTTTCGAGTTAAATAATTTAAAAAAATTAAAATTCATTCTATACAGCAATCACATATTTGGGTACCGTTTCATAAAACTTTCATGCTTAAAATGTTTAGGGAGAAATGGAAGACTGGTGTGTATTTTTTCTTTAAACTATCAAGACCAGCCATACACAGTACAGTTTATGTACATACAGTAATGTTTCCTCTGTTCTAAGAGTCTAGAGCGGAGGTTGCCAGAGAGTAACCCGAGGATCCACCCGAGGTTAGCATCAGCAGCAAGCCTCGTGAACAGGTCGGAACTGTGGACAGCTGAATCACTATTCAGAACTAGCGCTTCATCAGGAACGACCCGGTCCTCTTCCTGACTTGCTGGGACCCACAGTCATCTTTTCTCCTGTGCACAAACTTTGCTAGTTAAAGCCAACACTAACTAGCCGGTCAGTGAGCATCAGCAGCGCACCGTCGCAAGCCGCACAGCACAGCCTGGCACCGAGCCAGAGAGCGCGGATTGGACAGCAACAGCCTGCAACTGTTTCTTTGTGCCCGCAGGAGATCTGAATCCCCAGAGATTGGATGAGTATTCAACTTCAATGCATTACAGCTCAAGAATTCAATTGTTATCCCAACCAGTTGATATCAATTTAATTCCTAAGAGTTATGTACTTGTTTCGAGTATCTAATGTAGAAGTTATAACCAAGTTCATTTATGAAACGGTCTTAATGAATGATATACTGAACGTATGTCCTCTTGATATATGTAACACTTCGTAACTGATTGAATATATATCTTTTGTATTCTGATAACCCTCTCGATAAGATCTGTTAGTTTAAGGCATATTCTATGTATTAATAAATGTATCCTCGTGTATTAGTACCTGTGTGAGTGCGTTGTTTGAGTTATGTTGCATGGTTGGACTCTAAAGCCATCAAAAGAATCAACTTTGTGATTTACTGCTACAATTAATAATTGTCTCAGTAAATGCCCAAACCCTACAGAACTGGTGCCTTCAGAGAGCCACTAACATTACATATTTGGCGTCCCTGAAACGGCTATGAATCACTACAGTAGCAACGGGTGACTGTTCTCAGGCGGAAGATGTAAACAGCTTAATTTTCGTGTTAAATAATTTTAAAAAATTAAAATTCATTCTATACAGCAATCACATATTTGGGTACCGTTTCATAAAACTTTCATGCTTAAAATGTTTAGGGAGAAATGGAAGACTGGTGTGTATTTTTTCTTTAAACTATCAAGACCAGCCATACACAGTACAGTTTATGTACATACAGTAATGTTTCCTCTGTTCTAAGAGTCTAGAGCGGAGGTTGCCAGAGAGTAACCCGAGGATCCACCCGAGGTTAGCATCAGCAGCAAGCCTCGTGAACAGGTCGGAACTGTGGACAGCTGAATCACTATTCAGAACTAGCGCTTCATCAGGAACGACCCGGTCCTCTTCCTGACTTGCTGGGACCCACAGTCATCTTTTCTCCTGTGCACAAACTTTGCTAGTTAAAGCCAACACTAACTAGCCGGTCAGTGAGCATCAGCAGCGCACCGTCACAAGCCGCACAGCACAGCCTAGCACGGAGCCAGAGAGCCCGCAGGAGATCTGAATCCCCAGAGATTGGATGAGTATTCAACTTCAATGCATTACTGCTCGAGAATTCAATTGTTATCCCAACCAGTTGATATCAATTTAATTCCTAAGAATTATGTACTTGTTTTGAGTATCTAATGTAGAAGTTGTAACCAAGTTCAATTACGAAACGGTCTAAATGAATGATTTACCGAACGTATGTCCTCTTGATATATGTGACTCTTCGTGACTGAATGAATATATATCTTTTGTATTCTGATAACCCTCACGATAAGATCTGTTAGGTTTACATGCATAATCTATGTATTAATAAATGTATCCTCGTGTATTAGTACCTGTGTGTGTGCGTTGTTTGAGTTATATCGCATGGTTGGATACTAAGGCCATTAAAAGAATCAATTTCGTGATTTACGGCTACAATTAATAATTGTCCCCGTAAATGCCCAAACCCTACAGAACTGGTGCCTTCAGAGAGCACACTACAGGCCCCTGAGCAAGGTCCTTTACCCCAACTGCTCCAGGGGTGCTGTACAATGGCTGACCCTGTGCTCTGACCCCAAGCTTCTCTCCCTGTGTGTGTCTCATAGAGAGCAAGCTGGGGTATGCAAAAAAGACAAATTCCTAATGCATGAAATTGTGGCTAATAAAGTGATGTTATGTTACATTATAGTAAATGTATATTTTGGAAATTTTGGTCCTGTGGGAAGATAACCAACTTCTGGTTCACCAGCTCAACCTATAATAGAAACCTAGATTTCCTAGAGAATCTTTGATGTCAGTATTGATCTGGACCAGCTTTGGTTAGCTTCTGACATCTGATGTGATTAAGCTAGAACATGGTAACATTGCTGAATTGTCATAAAAAGGTGGTAAAAGATATCTGTGATTATTGTTGTTTTTTCTAGTGTTCAAGCCTGTGCCATAATAAAGTATTTATAGAAAATATTAATCTTGAATCACACAAAGTTGCCCTGCTCCTTAAAATTAATAAAAGTAGCCGTACCTACTTTTTCGAATGCTAGGTTTAATTTAGATTTAAAATAGTGGTCATTTCAAGTGGTCAGAATTCATATATTTTCATGGGATAAAGAACTAGGATTGCAAACATCTCATGTTCTTTTGCCATTTTAATCCATAAAACCCAGCTCTATGAGAAAGTGTGGCTTATGGTATTTATTGTTATTCTCACAAGATCAGCTCTTAGAGCTTGTTTCTGTGTACTGCAGGAGTAATTGAAAACAATCAGCAATAAAGCTGTATGTTTAAATATCCCAGTGTAGCAACATCTAAATTGTACAGTGTAATAAACCTGTTAATAGGAAATCTGCTGCAGCTCCAGTTGGTTCCCAATAGGCCATTCTCTGCCAACACATCATTTTTGTACTGTGTGTCAGCTGTAACAGACGTGGCATGCAAGCCCAGTTCTGAATGTTTGGTCCCTGATATATTTTTCAATGCAGGTTGAGCACTTTTGCAAAGTATTTCACAAGACAAGTAGCTGTACCTGCCTTGCCTAAGGATTTTTTCTACCACTTTATAGAGCTCTGTGCTGGTGGTATTGTGTGGTGATATGAAAAGCAAAATAAATTGTGCAATCCCAGGTCTTGGCCAGACAGGAAGTTTACTTGGGGATTACATTGCTAATACAGTGCTAATGTTCACCTCATTAGAGGAAAATGACCAGAGAGCTTTGCAAATGAGACAGTTAATGGAATGAAAATGTGCTGGAATGGCTTTTTGCAGATTTTTGCAGATGTGACTGTGTAGAAAAGCACAGAGTTGCAAAACAGCCTATTTAGTACATCCCATCACTAGGTTTCACACAAGTTTCTGAGAACACACCCCTCACATTATTTAAAATGTCACATTCAAGTGTGTTCAGATTCTCATTCTTGTCAGCTTAGATTGACATTTTGATCTTTTTCTTTCCTTTACATAAAGTGCTTATGCAAAGCCCATTATAAAAGCCATTATAAAATATTATTATCTATTGTTCCTAAATTTTTAATGCAGCCTTTTTAATTATACAATTGTATGGTGTCGTTTCATTCAAATTAGGGGCTGCTTCAGTCATTCCCTTCAACCATTTACAAATTTTAGATATTCAAATCCCTACGCCATATCTCCATTTATTTGAACCCTCTTTCTCACCTGCTCTATCTTTTGTTCTCCTGTTCTTTACTGTATATTCATATTACTTTCCTTTCTCACACACCTGTAGCTGGCCAAAACTTTATATTCTTTCTGTTTTTCAGAGTAGAATGAATCTTTACATGTTTCTTTCCCTCAGTGTGCTGTGCTGTGATAAAGAAGGCTTATGTAAGCAACATCAAAAGGTGTTATTGTCAGTTCATGTCTCCAAGGAATCACTGAAAGCAACAGTTACCTGGCTGATGTGTCCGTTCAGGTATCCTCACGTTTACAAGCAGCAGTTGGAAGATAAACAAAAAGCACCAACAGGACATGGAATTCAGGCCACAAGAGGATACTGGAATAAAGGCACAGGCAGTCGATTCCATATCTTGTGAGGAGGCTGCTAAATGTTCCCTTGTATACACAGACATCTGTGAACATCAAGAGGAATTGATATTACAGTACTGTATGTTGCAATTGTTATCAGTACTGGAGGTGAACCTGCCTTCAATTACAGCCATTATCTAATATTTTGTTGAACAGGTACAGTATAGTGTAGCGGTGAGGCTTATTAATAAGGCAGAATTAAGTGTTTCTGAGCTTCCCAAATGAGGCCCCATTTCTCTGTTCATCTCTGTGGTGCAGCCACAGAGAAACCATTCATGCAAGATGTTTTCTTTTGATAAGGACAGCTCCCAAAGGGGGATGCACTTAGCTAAGCCTGGCTATCATGATCAATGGTCACCCATTGGCGCCTATCTGTCTAGGGAGTGCCAGTTGGACATCTGGACTGCATTACTAAGTGTCAGGACTAAGTGACTCATAGCTCACCTTGATCAACCAATCAGGGACTGGTAGGGCCGAGTAACCCACGTGGGACTCTGATGCCCATGGAACTTTCAGCCAATCAATGAGCTGAAGTTCCTCCAGGTAAAACAGGCAACACAGAGAGCCTGGGAGATTCAGATTCAACAAGATTCAGAAGGGATTCTGGAGAGGATTCTGTGGACTGTTCTAAAGGGAATTCAAAGGAGAATTCCAGGGCAGGACGGCCCAGGAGCAGAAGGCTCCCAAGGGCAGGACATTCTCGCAGCGCGCCTCCTGACCATCCTGAGACTCAGCCCGGACAACCACGGAACGGCCAGTGTGTCCGAGTGCCAGAACTTTCCTTTGTTCTAAGAGTCTAGAGTGGAGGTTGCCAGAGAGTAACCAGCAGCAGGCCTCGTGAACAGGTCGGAACTGTGGACAGCTGAATCACTATTCAGAACTAGCTCTTCATCATAAACGAACTGGTCCTCTTCCTGACTTGCTGGGACCCACAGTCATCTTTTCTCCTGTGCACAAACTGTGCTAGTTAAACAACACCAACTAGCCGGTCAGTGAGCATCAGCAGCGCACCGTCGCAAGCCGCACAGCACAGCCTGGCACGGAGCCAGAGAGCGTGGATTGGACAGCAACAGCCTGCAACTGTTTCTTTGTGCCCGCAGGAGATCTGAATCCCCAGAGATTGGATGAGTATTCAACTTCAATGCATTACAGCTCAAGAATTCAATTGTTATCCCAACCAGTTGATATCAATTTAATTCCTAAGAGTTATGTACTTGTTTCGAGTATCTAATGTAGAAGTTATAACCAAGTTCATTTATGAAACGGTCTTAATGAATGATATACTGAACGTATGTCCTCTTGATATATGTAACACTTCGTAACTGATTGAATATATATCTTTTGTATTCTGATAACCCTCTCGATAAGATCTGTTAGTTTAAGGCATATTCTATGTATTAATAAATGTATCCTCGTGTATTAGTACCTGTGTGAGTGCGTTGTTTGAGTTATGTCGCATGGTTGGACTCTAAAGCCATCAAAAGAATCAACTTTGTGATTTACTGCTACAATTAATAATTGTCTCAGTAAATGCCCAAACCCTACAGAACTGGTGCCTTCAGAGAGCCACTAACATTACATATTTGGTGTCCCTGAACGGCTATGAATCACTACAATAGTATGTACAAATATGCAGAAATGGAGAGAAAGAGACACACAGAAATGCCTACCAGGGGTCCTTGAATATGAAAATAGAGTAACTTTGTTCTGAAGAAATTAGGTTCCAGTAGAAGATGCTTATTTACATATAAGGCAACTGTGTGCTTTTTATTTTCAGTTGTAAATTCTGTCTTTAAATTCATAATAATTGAAACCAGTATGCTACACCCCTTAAATTTCACATTGTTCAGAACATTAAAACTCCAATCTCAATTAATGTCAACTTGAACCAATAAAATGTTTTCCCATTTTTTAAATGATCTGGAATTTTTTGGGATATTTGGGATTGGAATGTACTGTTACTTGCATGTACTGTATGGAATTGTATGACATGTTGTATGTGTTGCATTTATTAATTTTACACTAAAAAAATCTATTCTCCCTAGGTTACTGAGGTGGAAGGCCACTAAATTGTAAAGAACTTTCATAGTAAATGTAGTCTTCTTATATTTTTACAATTCTGATTCTGATTTCTACACAATATACAGTATGCCAGACATCAGCAGCACTTAATGATAAAAAGCAATGTATTAACTGTTCTTTTTCTTTTTCTGTCACAACTCATTGTACATAATCAAATAGGATAACTGGTGTCAGTACTGTAGGATGTATATTGGTTTATCTTTTCCTGTAATGTTTAATACTTTCATATTCCTCATGACCACCAGGGTAGGAAATAAAACTTATGAAACCACAGTCTGTGTGAGGACTGAGAGTGACTTCTGAGCGAGTCAGGTACTCGTTACAAAGCGTCTTTCAGGACCCTATGCAGATGGCATAATCCAGAGGGGAGTGAGAATCACGGGGAGAAAAGGGCTAGGATAGGGGCTGGAAGAAGAACAGGGGGGCATTTCCAAGGTGCACCGGTGCTTGAGGAGAAGTGGTCCAAGGCAAACAAATCCAATGAGTGTTCATAGGAAATCCAGGGGATGCAAATCCTGAGCCGGGTGTCCATCTGTGACAAAGACAAGACAAAGACAAAGACGGAGCAGGATCTGGTGAAGAGTCGGGGGAATAAAAAAGGGTAATGGGGCTAGCCACTCCAAGCCTGGAACCATATGGTCAGGATGCTGGGGAAAAGGCCTGCATTTGGACAACCCAGAAAATAATCAAACCTTGTGGTGTCCATCTTCTTTTAAAGGGGAGACTGGAATAGGAGGCAGGTGCAGGAGATCAGGTAAAATATGAAAGAACCGGAGTGCCCTTAAGGGGGAGGGATTACAATCTTGACAGTACTGTAGTAAATTCACTTTGAGACATTGATCCAGGGTAGTCTGCTCCTTTGCTCTAACTTTTGACCTAATTTCACTATTTCACTCCTCCAAGAGCAGTGTTATAATTTGGCCCCCTTCCAGGGTTTTACACTAGATTTGAGGCATTTAGCGTTAACCTACAGTACCTGCCTTTGATTACTGTTCTTATCATCCATCTGAGCGATGGGTGTCCTGAGGATCTACTGTATGAGCCCTTCTTCTTGGGTTTCCCAGGTCCAGAGATTTGTTGACCCAAGCTATACAACCCCCAGCGGTATGAGATAGCCTTTCTAATGCCTCAGCACTAGCTTTTATGACCCCCTACATGGAGACTGGAACACAGGAACACCGAACCCTTCACTCGCAATATCTCTGCTATGCCCCTGGCCTCACTCGGACTCAGTGTATTTGGGTACGAACAACTGTTTTACACATTGGTCCCTCTTTGGTAGTAGAAGTGGAAATCCAATTCCTGGTCATTCCCATGCCTGACATGTCAACAACTGAGTCTGCTACTAGTTTAGAGTTCCCAGTTCCCTAAAGTATTACATTCGGAGTGTTTGGCTCCTCTGCATACTCTACTGCTTTAGCAGCGACTTTACTTGGAGCACTCAGTTCCAGCAGTGTATTATCTTGGAGCACCTGACTGCATGGTGGATTCCCTTGGAGTACTCAGCTCTGCAGTGTAATTTAACTGCCATAGCAGCCACTGGCTTACTGGCTGCTCTCCAAATTGCAGACATGCGTTAGCTTAGCTCTGATCTCCTCTGTCATACTCACTGGAGGAAGCCAGGTGATTCCTATTTATAATGCTGCTTTAAGGCCACCCATAGCTATCACTTGTCAAATCACTGACTGTTGACAGCTGTTGACACCTTAAAGACACAGTTTCTCAACAAGAAGCTCCTCCCCTCACCATACCATGCCTAGTGTGGCCTTACCATGTGTACAGTTTGAACCTATGGCCCAGATGTCACAGGTTCAAGTATGGTTCATGTCACCAAACAACTGTGACCAAGATTCCCCAAGTCATGATGAGTATTAGTGGTATCGGATTAGAGTTGGTTTCATCTGGCCAGGAACCTCCTACTATGGATGATGTCAAAACAGCAGCAAGGTTTGCACCTTGTCACTGTAATCTTTCCCTAGAGATACCCAATCAGCAAGCAAAAGTTGTTACTATACCTGTCTGGGCAAGAAAGTTAACATTTATTATAGAACCCTGGATCCAGAGAAAGGTATTGCTTCTATCCTGCACTTCAAGTTCCATCCCGGGTCCATTGGTTTCTTCTGTGGTGGTCTGGTGTAATAGTGGTACTAGTGGACATCACCCACATGGGTTTATTCTTTACCTGGTCAGGGATCCTTGATACCAGTTGATAACCTCTTGCAGTGTCACAGAACACAAATATGAGAAGCATTTATCTTCTAATTGGCCCTAACAGTCCTGTAAGACACTGTGGTGTTTGCAGTGTGTCAATGTTGCTTCTGATAGCCGGGAATGTCAAAATGGCATGTCTGCAGAGCTTTATTCTCCCTGTGCACTACATAAGTCTTAGTTGTTTTCTTTAATAGCTGGCAAATACAAATTGGGTGTAAGCCTATTTAATGAAAAAGAGCTAGCAATTACAAGCAATTATATTTTAACGAAAGGCAGGAAGCATATTTTTTTGTTATCACACGTTTTGTGTTCTTAAATGTAGTCATCAGTGTGTGATCAAAACATTTTCCTTGTGCTAAAACAACCAAGATAAAAACAAGGATCATCCTGGTAAAGATACCAGTGATACCAAACCACTAACTGTAAGTTTCAACAAGTCAGTTCTTAAAAGCCCTAAATTATGATGTTATAAATTCAGCCTTGTGGTAGTTGCCACATACTGTACTGCATTTTACAGTACTGTTCTTGAGAGAATAATTGAAATCATAACCAGGAATTCTATAATGATATAAATATAACACCTCCTATTATCCCTATCCAGCTACAAGTCACTCCAATTTTAGGGAATAATTAAAGGGAAAAACAGGTCTAACGCTTTGAAAATCACATTCAGTGTAACCAATCCTTAATGTTTCAAGTGCACACTTATTCTAATCTATATTATTCACCTTATAAGTAATAGAATTACTCATTAATAGGCTTTGTTTTTTTGTGTGGAATGGTTGTGGCAGTAAGCAGTTAGAAGAAGCTTTTGTTGGCAGCTTTGAACAAGATTTGGTGCTTAATCTAAATCTTAAACTGTCTGTAATCATCAAGGAAGAAAACCCAGAAAATACACCAGTCAGTTGAACTAGGTTTTGTGATAACTGAAAGAACATAAAACGTTTTAATCTGACTTTCCAATTGTAGTATAACAGTTTATAATTAATTGCTTCCATTTTGTATAGTGTTTTTAATCCCAAAGGATCTCAAGTCTTCATAATGTGGAGGGGACTCGCTTCATCCATCACAACAGTGCAGTATGCAGCTAAGTGACTTGCAGCAACCATTATACATCTGCACACCTACTAGAGAACAGATGAAATGGGAAGTGAAAAAATACTTCATTTATTGAATTAAGGGAGGAGTTAAGTAGACCAGGGTCTAGTCTGTACATACAGTATGTGTCACCTGACTGACATTGCACCCATTCCCATCTCTCTCCTTGCTGGTGATGAGTAGGCAGTTAACACCACCCCCAGGGCCATCTCTAGGGACCAGAGATATGTCCCAATGTCCCTGATACAGGCAGCATTCTCAGTTTTTAATGGAACCATTCAGAGTAGTCCAGTTTGAATCATTGATAATCCAGACCTTCAACATAGACAAATTTGCCAAGAGTAACTCTAAAAGCAGAGCAAAGCTCTGCAACATCATAGCACTAAAGCTCCCTGGGGCACTCAAGCACCTCTACCACCCAGAAACACCCCAGACTGGCACCAACTATTTGACTCTTAAATAATGCCTGCAGAGGCCAAAAGAAGGGAAAGCTGCCTTCTAAACAAAATGGAATATAACCTGTAGTTCAATCTCTATATCTGCAATCCCTGATGCCACAAAATAAAATGGAACTACAGTATCTCCCTGTTTTAAAATTCACTCACTCAGGAGGGAATGTTTTTTTATGAAGGGATTCTTCACTCAGGAAACCCAAGCTCCATAAAAACATAGAATAGCAGGCTCTTTACACTAGGTTTGAATATTTATGATAGGCTGGCCAACAGGTCCAAAAACAAGGAATGGACCATATGCCGGTTCCAAGGTCACAAGGAACCAGAACAGTAAATGAGGGTAATCCAAGGCCAGGATCAAAAGGTGAGCAGGGAGTCCAGTGCCAGAAGGTGAAATCAAGAATCAAGGTCAGGGAACACTCTCCAAAAAGTCAGAATCAAGGGGCAGGCCAAAACCCCCAAACCAGGTAATCAATCCATGAGGAAAACAAAAGATCAAGGGCTGAAAATACCAAACTGAAGAAAACCAATCCAGAGAGCTACAAACAGACAAAACGCAGGAACAAAGAAAATGTAAAAGACAAACAGGGAGGTAAACAGATCAGATAAGATCACTTGATTAGCCATATACACGTTTTTGAATTAGGAATTTGCCTTTTCACATATCCCAGCTTACTCTCCATGAGACACACAGGCAAGGAGAGAGAGAAGCTTTGGGTCAGAGCACAGGGTCAGCTATTTATACAGCGCCCCTGGAGCAGTTGGGGTTAAGGGCCTTGCTCAGGGGCTCATCAGAGTAGGATTCCTCTGCCAGCTATGGGATTTAAACCAGCAACAGGGATTTGATCCTTAGCCACAGCACCACTGCTCTGCTCCAGGTGTAGGAGATAAAAACAGGAACCAGGGGAGAATGCACCAAAGTCTTAAATTAGCACTCAGAGTAGTGGCAACAATACTGAGCACTGTTTGAACCATGAGCAGGGTTTAAGTAGGCTGGAGGAGGGGAGGCACGGTGAGCTAGGGACACTAGGCGAGTAATGATTGGCTACAGACATCTACTTGGTCTGCGCCTTGTCTGCTCAGTCGGAGCCTCTGGTGCAAGATGGTGGAACTGTAACAACACCCCCCCTCCAAGGGGCGGCTCCTGATGACCTCGAGGGATGAACTGGGAATCTGGTGGCCAGATGGTGGAACCATAACAATTTAGTTTCAATCTGGTCTTCCTGGTTGATCTTGAACAAGGAACTCTTGTCTGGCAAATGCTTTATGTTCTGTCTCCTCCTGTCTCCTCTCTCTCTCCATGTTCTATTCTCTCTCCCTTCTATTTTGATCTGATCTTATATGTGTCTTTCTGGACTGCTGATACAATCATTTACTCAGAATTTAACTAACTAAGATAAATCAAGGTAAAATTCATGATTTCTTTGATCACTGAATCTGGAACCCATATTTTTCTGGATTGTTGATTGACACTTAATCATTTACTCAGAACTTAATTAACTAAGGTAAGGTAACAAAATCCTCTCTTATTTGAAGCTGGAAATGTTGACAATAATAGCTAGGCATTACCCATTGTTTCTAGATTCTTTGAGACATATCTATGAACAGCTACAGCTATAACAATATTCTGAACAAAAGTTTATATACATTTTCAAATTTATTCATTTAGTGCCACCAATGTCTACCAAGTAAAAAGAAAATGAGAAAAAAAATAAAAGGATTTTTGTTTTCTTTGAATAATTTTGTCTCACTGAAAGATTAGATTTCTCTCATATTTTCAGTGTAAAATCAAGCCGATGAACAGGTTTTTCATAGCCTTTATTGCTTATCTTTACCAAGGGTGTCAATACTTCTGGAGGGCACTGTACAGTATATGAGGTGTATAGGTTCTACAGAGCTGGGCAAAAGCAGGCCGTGTGAGCTAACATACTGTATAAACTATTAACTGAATTTCGAAGCTGCAACCTGAGAAGACACTTATTCATATTTTGTGGTGGCATATGTAAATAATACTGTATGCTTCTCCCATATATTGAAGATTTATAATGCATAACAGCAAAAGGAAACTGCAAAATGTAAATAGTGCAGCAAGAAAAATCCAGTCATTTCATTATATTGGTAGCAGCAAAAAACAAACCACAGAAAAACAACTTATAATAATAATAAGTAAAAATATTAAATTAAAAAAAACTTGAACTTGTCTTCATTAGTATTCTTGTTCATCTGCAGCATTGTTAAACACCAGTACTCAATTAAGAAAAAAATACAATGTTTAATTTGCACAGTTAAATGCCCATTTTAAAATCCTGTATTGTTTTAAAGTGTCAGGGTGAACACAGACACATTTGTTAAATGTTAGCGTTTGAGAATAGGAACAAGCTGAGTTTTTCTGCAGAACCCAGGGGAGAGCTGTCTAAGCAAAGTGTGGCAGATACAGAGCTTCACAATTAAAATGTCTGTGAATTTGAAAGAAAATCATCCATTTCAGTAGTTCAGTTAGATCCTAATAAGTGCAAGAGAGAGATGAATATCTGCAGAGTATACAGTATTTGGCATAGCTCACCTGGCTACAGGAATTTGGCAGCATCTTATTAATGGGGAGGCTGCCCAGCCTCCCATATTGTATGGAGTCAAAGAGCTGCTGAAAGGGTGTACGTGGTGTGAAGGGAGGGGTAAGAGAGCTACACTACAGAAAGTCCCAGTTGCGAGACTTACATTATATATGAATGCAAGCAGAAGAGTGCAAGATTATGATCTACCCTTCTTCCAGATTTTATTTTATAACTTGTTGCAATACCACTTAGTATTTGGTTCCTGTAGTATGTGTAGCATTTTGTGGATCCTGTAACTTGGTTTTGTTTAGGAGACGTACATTGTAGATGTCAGTAGCAATTCCAGGGCCATCCTACTGTACATACTTTGATCAAACTGTATTGTGGATCATTTTCCTGAATTAATTTCTTTTACCAAACGTGTATATTTTTTGTATAGTTTTTCAGAAGGATTTCAAGATCAAAGCTTCATTTTCTAGTTTTTCATTAAAATGCTCAAATTTACTTTTGTTTTGTAAGACACTGTGTTCTGGAGGGAAATGATGTCAAACCAACCTCTGTTTATTATCTTCTTCCTATTTATTGTCTTCTTCCTCTTTATTGTCAAACCTCAAAATGAGGTTGAATGAAAATACCGCAAACAGTTATAGATTATGATGCATTAGTGGTGACCATGCATGACAGTGATTGAGCCGGAACCCAGCTAAACGGACAAGTTGCTGTCAAGTTACCTCTCTACGAAAAATCCACTTGCTTCAGACTGCACCATTGGCCCCTTAAACCCATCTGTTACTGACACTAACAACAACTGATGTTATAGTTTCTGTCATCTGGTCAGTGCAGAGAACGAAAGGTTAAGTCTAAAGGCTTACTATAATTAAGACACTGAATATCCACAAAGTATGACCCTAAAGGCCAATAACACATTGTCATGTATAATAATTAATTCACACACGTTTTCTTCACTAACAAAAAATGCATTTGCAGGTGAGGTAGAAAACAAATATTGAACTTGACTTTGAACCCAGGCTGAGGTTCCAAGTGGAGGATTTATACCTCTCAACCTCCTCCAAAGTTGACATCTGCCACATCTTAATGACAAAAACTGTCACTGACGTGGTTTGTCAGTGAAGCTTGGAAAAAGAACTTGATTAATACTTTGCAAACAAGTGTGGAATATGTGGGACCTATAGTAAAGTTTCGCCAAAAATATAAAATATGTGGAGTTTGCAATCACATCAATTTAAAAAAGGGAGAAAAAAAATAAAGACAATGGCACAGAAAGAAGATTAAACTTAAGATCCCAAAATACTGGTAAATACATTAGTAAAATAAAATAACCTTATTTTCCTCTGGCAATAGTGCTAATGTTTTCATATGCACTGCTGTAATCTTATAGTATTCCTGATGACCTTTGCTAATTTGTACTGTATATTAATCTGAGTATTTGACAATTACATAACTGGGATTTCAATGTTTATCATCCTTAATTTATAATGTCTTAGAGTTCCATTATGTTTTTTAATCATACCCTATTGTTTTTTGTGTGTTATAGATTTGCCTCATCAGCCATCCCCAGACCCACAGTTCAAAGAAGACAATTACTCTTGATTGTTAGAGATGCCAAGAAAGATAAATTGTTTTTATTTTACGAAATTCTTATTAATCATTTCCAAGATTAGTTTAATTCCCCTGTGCAAAAAAAAAACTTTCATTCCATTGCTGCAGACGTACTGCATACAGAATATAAATATAAATGGATTAATTACAAAATTTTAAAAACTGCACAATTTGTACATTTATGGATATGTTTGCAATATGTGTAGCAACACTGCTGGATCTGGTGAGTACCAGGATAGAAGATCTCTAAGAAAAAACAGTGGTAAAGGTCGAGCAGTAAGGGGCACTCTTCCCCCTGGATCCTGCTTTCAAAATAAATACATCAATATGTATGTATTTACTTATGACCAGGAACATGGTGCTATAAGAGATAACATAAGATAACTTTATTAGCCATATACAATTTCATGCATTAGGCATCTGTCTTTTTGTCTACCCCAGCTTGCTCTCCATGAGACACACAGACAGGGAGAGAGAAGCTTGGGGTCAGAGCACAGGGTCAACCATTTATATAGCATCTCCAGAGCAGCTGGGGTTAAGGGCCTTTCTCAGGGGCCCAACAAAGTAGGATTCTCCTGCCAGCCATGGGATTTGAACTGGCAACCTTCCACCCACAAGCACAGATCCTTAGCCACAGTACCACCATTTCACCTGAAGTGACCATCCTCCAGAAGACACATTGCAGATGCAGCCATTCAAAGTGTGCGGTACAGACACGTACCGCAGGTAAGATGACACGGGGTACCGCGGTGCGTGATTGGTTGACCGACAGGGGCACTCGTGATCCGTTGGTCTGTCGTAGAAAGACTTACTGTAAACGTCTTTATTGTGCCCGTTGTAGATATTGAATTTTACCACTGAAGGGAAATCTTAGTAGCTGAGCATAAAAAGAATAGGAGCATACTGTAACGCGTGTGAAGGCCATAAACGATATTAATTTTGGAACGTAAACATACAGTATATAGCTGGTCTCGGTACTTTAAAGAAAAAAATACACACCAGTATTCCATTTCTCCCTAAACATTGTAAGCTTCGAAGTCTTTAACGTGATACCGGAGTCAACAAGCATACTTTTAGAATTTGATTTAAACGGAATATAATATGGAATCGCGTATCTCAAGAATTTAATAACGGTATGATTATATCCGTGTACTGCGGCAGGGCTGTGTCAGATCTTGTAGAAGACCCTATGCGATGCGGTAAGAGCTGGAGAAAACAGGAGGCGTGGTAAAAGGGATCCCCACAGGGGTTTAATAGTGCACAAAATAATACTGACAATCCGTAAGACAGTGAGCAGGGAAGGCAAAACGGCATCCAAATCCAAACGGGTCTAAAGGCAGGTTAAAGCACAGTCCAAGAGTCCATCAGCGAGAAATCCATCCTGGGACACGACAAAGTTAAAATCCCTGGGAGGGGGGAACACACAGACAAACAAAACATGGAGGTCCAAGGGTGACGGGGCGAGATCCTCCAGACCCTGGGCTCAGGAAGCGGGAGGTGTCGGGGATGAGGCCTATGCCCTCAGGAGACGGACGTAGGGTTTCCTGGTGCTAGGGGGGCCTCGCAACATCTTACCCTAATGATGAGCCCCGAGGACTGGAGGAGCTGGTCTTTAAATAATAACACTAAAAGGGTACACCTGGAGAGCTTAATCACACGAACAATAATGGGAGCAGTGGAGCGCCCTCTATGGAGGGATGTCGGACGTGACAACTGTAACATGACAACATGGTATGGGTAAACTCTAACCTGAGTTGACTATGGACTTTCCCTATAGTATGTGATTAAATCTACACCTTCTGATATACTGCATATGACAAGAAATCAATAGGTGTGCGGGAAGTTGAATGAGATTACACAATGATCTAAATTTTGGTGTTTCCTTCATCTTGTAAAGGCAGTATACAGATGCAGCCATTCAAAATGGGTAAGGTATTTCGCGGCATACCCCGGTGGGCGTGTCGCGGTATCACGCGGTATCACGCAGTTTACGTGTGTCACGTGACTAACTATCCGGCGTCGCCTTGTAAAACCGCCAGGGGGAGCTTAACCTCTCATGTACAGCATTTGAGCCTTTAATTTTGAACTGTGTATTACAGCATGTTAATCATCAGTCATTAAAATGTTGGTATATTTTATGAAAGCAAGATTGCTCAGTTGGACAAAAGTACACAACCTACCTTTATCAGAAATATTTATGCATCAAAGTCTTTACTGAAGATATTACTAATAGTATTAATAATGGAAGACTTTGGACAAGCTGTATACTCAAAGTATAATTTCTTTAGCACATTTGTACAAGCACTTGGAATCTGTCCAAGCCATACTTTGTCAGGCATTTTGTTTTACTTCAACGGGCATAAAAACTTCCTTGCTTTTAACAGGGCGTTTCATAATTTCTAACTACGAAAATGATTTAAAATGCGACACCTATCATTCAACTAGAGCTTAAAATATCACAAGGAAAAATACACACCGGTATTCCATTTCTCCCTAAACATTGTAAGCTTCGAAGTCTTAAACGTGATACCGGAGTCAACAAGCATACTTTTAGAATTTGATTAAAAGGGAATATAATATGGAATCGCGTATCTCAAGAATTTAATAACGGTATGATTATATCCGTGTACTGCGGCAGGGCTGTGTAGGGCTGTTTCGCCTGCCTGTTCATGCGAGCTGTCTTGTAGCCTACTGGTCTAGGTGCGTGACTACCAACTGGCAGGTTGTGTGTTCAAATCCAGCTGGTGCTGGACTTTTCATTTTCATTTATTTATTTTTTAATCGCGTAACATAAACATATTACCGTATGCAAACTGTACTGTATACAGTATGTATATGTATATTTAATGTCTTAACTGTGCCCGTTTAATTGAATTTAAAAAAATTATTTAAAACACGAACATTAAGCTGTTTACATCTTCCGCCTGAGAACAGTCACCCGTTGCTACCCAACGCAGAATGGTGATTGGCTGACACCATCTGACACCCCTCTGATTGGAGAAAAAAGACGTGCTGGTTTGCTATACATACTGTACCAGGAAGAGGATTTCTTTCTATTCAAAACGTGTATTTTAAAAGTTTAAGAAGTAAAAACCTTACAGCGTACACAGATTTCTAAACTGATCAGGATCGTTATCTTTGTCTTATGCATAATAATGTTCACCGCTCTGTCCAGCAAATTAATAATAAACTTTATTTTATATAGCGTTTTAAACGAATAAGTAATTAGATTGCTCATAAACCTAATCACTTGCTTTTTCTTTTTATTTAGGCTCAGATTTCAACTATAGATCGTATTATTAATAACCATAATAACAACCAACCAACAAAAACAACCATATAAACATAATACCAACCAAAAACATAGATAACAACCACAATACAAAATCAAATAATCAAACCATTTTACTCTCGCAAAGTCCTCCAATTATCATAATCCCGCCCCTTATGCAAAACCAAACCTTCCTCCCATCCCAGTTTATCCTGTTTATCATAAACAAAATCCACCTCAATTTTCAACATAAAACATTACACAAAATCAAAACCTCAACACTCCATACTCAACAACGATAATTCACAAACAGCCAGAACATGTAACTACACATTCCCAAACAGACCTAATTTCCATAGCCCCGCCCCTTATGCAAAACCAACATCCCCCCCCTGTTCTCTCTCTCCCCTGGCGGGGGATAAATAAATAAACATAAACGTTATATTAAATTTATTATATTTATTATGTTTATAATAAAATAAATTTATTATTTATTAATACGGGATAAATTAATAAACAACGGGTTTAGAAATGAGTTATTTCAAGATGAAAAAGAAAACATACACGAAACATGGTTTCATTACGACCAGAATCGGTCTTGAGATATTTTTAACTTGATTTACAGTATTTGAGAGGTATGTCTTAACACCGATACTACAGTGCTTAAGTACTGCTCACGTATATGTTTCTAGGTTTATATTATGCATTTCATACGGTCAAATTACTTTTGAGCAACTAATAAGAAGCGCGAAACGGTATGCGTTTTACTTTCGTTTTGTGCTGGGACCCGTGGACTGATTAGAGATATCAAGTACATACAAGTCATTTTTTAAATGTTGTAGTTCGTCTTGAAAAAATGTTACGAATACATCATCTATCAACAATCACACAGGTTCTGTTTCCATATTGCGGATTTTGGTTAGGTATTATCAAATTCAGTGGCGCTGTTAGTTTACTGAGTCCCATGTCACATGGTCCATGATTGAAACCTGTAAAACTGTTTTAATTCATCACAGCCAGCACTCTTCAGGTGTGAGGGTCTTCTGCTCAGAATGAAACGCTAAAATGTTTGTGTGTATTCTAATGGTAGTGGGGGCAGGGTGTGTGGGAACAGGTTTGGTTGAAATTGCATTGGAGATCTAAGTTCTTCACACCTGAAACATTTTCTCTGAAAGCATTTTCTTCGCAGTTTAACCAATCTTGTTACAGCATGTTACAGTTTACTATTATTAACCATATTAATTTTAAGTGCTTAATGTAAAATCTTGTAAAAATATATTTTCATTGTTCAAATATACATTAAGTCTGACTATCATATAATAAGTTAAATACAAAACTAAAGAAAAAATAGGGTTAAATATAATTCAAAATATTTTGCTAACAATGTTAACTGTTTATGAATAATAAAATGTATTAACTAAGGAGTAGGATGGCACAGTTGTTAGTATGTTTTTTGTTTTGTTTCTTTTTCATAAATACAACAGTAGTTCCTGATGTCTCAGTGGCTTTCAAAATTAAATTATGCAATAAATAACCACATGTAAGACTCTGATGCTTAAAATGTTTAGGGAGAAAGTGGAATACTGGTGTGTATTTTTTCTTTAAACTACCAATACCAGCCATATACAGTCTGTAACGTAGGGATTTCTATATGTCTTTATTTAGTGGTTACATTAGTCACAAAGGCTAAACTTTTAGCTTCAGTAACGTGTACATATCTCCCCTTTTTATAAAACGACATGGTTGAAAACTGTTCCAGAGCCACTGTTGTTTCACCAGTGAAAAGTACATCATGAAATGCCTCTCCCTGTTCAATCCACTGGAAAAAAGAAAAGGAGCATAAAGCTTCTGATGGTCATAAACGATATTCATTTAGGAGCAGCATCAGAGGTATGTTTTTAACTGCACTGCATTGGAGAGAATACCATAGTGTGGTTTTTTTTTTACTCCCTGGCGGAAACTGGCTTCCAGAAGAATCAGTATGGCTCAGAGATTAAATAAAACTTCACTCGCACCAAACAAATGTATATTTCTAAATATCACAACATGATCGAATTTAAGTCATTTTAATAACAATGAATAGTCACCTATACGTTACAATATAAACATTTATATTGATTTAAATCGCGTTTAAATCACCTTTATTTAAAACCCATAAATAAAGCTGATACTGTTTAGACTTTCAATTATTTAAAACTGTATTAAAGCAGCACGATACACAATGCAACGTAAATCGCTATCTTTGTCTTCTGTGTAATAATGTTCACCTCTCTGTCCAGCAAATTTACAATAGTAATAATAATGAACTTTATTGTATATGGCGCCTTTAAAGGTGGCTCCTCAAAGCGCTTTACAGGTTAAAAACAATACTGTTAGGCTGGGAAAACGATTTTTTAAAAAGAAATACAAAATGAGATATAATGATATGTTCCGGCTTAGACATTAACGAAGAGCATAACGCGTGTACTGTATACACTGCAAGTACAACCCCCCTCTCTGCAGGAGTGCTGGCTGTGACGAATTGAACCGGTTTCACGGGTATTTTCAAAGTAGGAGGCGAGATTTCCAGCGAAAGACACCTCCCCCCCCTCAAAAACCCAGTAAGTACAGTACTTACTAGTTAAAGGCTAGGCTCCCGACTACGGCGAAAGGAACCCTTCTTTCATTAGAAGACAATGAACATATTTTAGCCCTGAATGAATTAATAGCAAACATGGTTTAAATAAAAGACATTTTTCCAAGAAAGTTTAGCTTTTGTCACTAATGAAACCACTAAATAAAGACATAAATATAAAAATCTTAAGATTTTTAAAAGACATGACTTTGCTAAAATTTATTTGAAAATAAAAACAATTACAACCGCCAGGGGAGAGAGAGAACAGGGGAGGGATGTTGGTTTTGCATAAGGGGCGGGGCTATGGAAATTAGGTCTGTTTGTGAATGTGTAGTTACATGTTCTGGCTGTTTGTGAATTATCGTTGTTGAGTATGGAGTGTTGAGGTATTGATTTTGTGTAATGCTTTATGTTGAAAATTGAGGTGGATTTTGTTTATGATAAACAGGATAAACTGGGATGGGAGGAAGGTTTGGTTTTGCATAAGGGGCGGGATTATGATAATTGGAGGACTTTGCGAGAGTAAAATGGTTTGATTATTTGATTTTGTATTGTGGTTGTTATCTATGTTTTTGGTTGGTATTATGTTTATATGGTTGTTTTTGTTGGTTGGTTGTTATTATGGTTATTAATAATACGATCTATAGTTGAAATCTGAGCCTAAATAAAAAGAAAAAGCAAGTGATTAGGTTTATGAGCAATCTAATTACTTATTCGCTTAAAACGCTATATAAAATAAAGTTTATTATTAATTTGCTGGACAGAGCGGTGAACATTATTATGCATAAGACAAAGATAACGATCCTGATCAGTTTAGAAATCTGTGTACGCTGTAAGGTTTTTACTTCTTAAACTTTTAAAATACACGTTTTGAATAGAAAGAAATCCTCTTCCTGGTACAGTATGTATAGCAAACCAGCACGTCTTTTTTCTCCAATCAGAGGGGTGTCAGATGGTGTCAGCCAATCACCATTCTGCGTTGGGTAGCAACGGGTGACTGTTCTCAGGCGGAAGATGTAAACAGCTTAATGTTCGTGTTTTAAATAATTTTTTTAAATTCAATTAAACGGGCACAGTTAAGACATTAAATATACATATACATACTGTATACAGTACAGTTTGCATACGGTAATATGTTTATGTTACGCGATTAAAAAATAAATAAATGAAAATGAAAAGTCCAGCACCAGCTGGATTTGAACACACAACCTGCCAGTTGGTAGTCACGCACCTAGACCAGTAGGCTACAAGACAGCTCGCATGAACAGGCAGGCGAAACAGCCCTACACAGCCCTGCCGCAGTACACGGATATAATCATACCGTTATTAAATTCTTGAGATACGCGATTCCATATTATATTCCCTTTTAATCAAATTCTAAAAGTATGCTTGTTGACTCCGGTATCACGTTTAAGACTTCGAAGCTTACAATGTTTAGGGAGAAATGGAATACCGGTGTGTATTTTTCCTTGTGATATTTTAAGCTCTAGTTGAATGATAGGTGTCGCATTTTAAATCATTTTCGTAGTTAGAAATTATGAAACGCCCTGTTAAAAGCAAGGAAGTTTTTATGCCCGTTGAAGTAAAACAAAATGCCTGACAAAGTATGGCTTGGACAGATTCCAAGTGCTTGTACAAATGTGCTAAAGAAATTATACTTTGAGTATACAGCTTGTCCAAAGTCTTCCATTATTAATACTATTAGTAATATCTTCAGTAAAGACTTTGATGCATAAATATTTCTGATAAAGGTAGGTTGTGTACTTTTGTCCAACTGAGCAATCTTGCTTTCATAAAATATACCAACATTTTAATGACTGATGATTAACATGCTGTAATACACAGTTCAAAATTAAAGGCTCAAATGCTGTACATGAGAGGTTAAGCTCCCCCTGGCGGTTTTACAAGGCGACGCCGGATAGTTAGTCACGTGACACACGTAAACTGCGTGATACCGCGTGATACCGCGACACGCCCACCGGGGTATGCCGCGAAATACCTTACCCATTTTGAATGGCTGCATCTGTATACTGCCTTTACAAGATGAAGGAAACACCAAAATTTAGATCATTGTGTAATCTCATTCAACTTCCCGCACACCTATTGATTTCTTGTCATATGCAGTATATCAGAAGGTGTAGATTTAATCACATACTATAGGGAAAGTCCATAGTCAACTCAGGTTAGAGTTTACCCATACCATGTTGTCATGTTACAGTTGTCACGTCCGACATCCCTCCATAGAGGGCGCTCCACTGCTCCCATTATTGTTCGTGTGATTAAGCTCTCCAGGTGTACCCTTTTAGTGTTATTATTTAAAGACCAGCTCCTCCAGTCCTCGGGGCTCATCATTAGGGTAAGATGTTGCGAGGCCCCCCTAGCACCAGGAAACCCTACGTCCGTCTCCTGAGGGCATAGGCCTCATCCCCGACACCTCCCGCTTCCTGAGCCCAGGGTCTGGAGGATCTCGCCCCGTCACCCTTGGACCTCCATGTTTTGTTTGTCTGTGTGTTCCCCCCTCCCAGGGATTTTAACTTTGTCGTGTCCCAGGATGGATTTCTCGCTGATGGACTCTTGGACTGTGCTTTAACCTGCCTTTAGACCCGTTTGGATTTGGATGCCGTTTTGCCTTCCCTGCTCACTGTCTTACGGATTGTCAGTATTATTTTGTGCACTATTAAACCCCTGTGGGGATCCCTTTTACCACGCCTCCTGTTTTCTCCAGCTCTTACCGCATCGCATAGGGTCTTCTACAAGATCTGACACGGATTTCAGTCCGTGTTCCTGACAACAGTATGTACAGTACAATATAATCAGATATACAGTAGACTGATATCTTAGTCCAGGTGTAATCCAGCTCCCTATACTTTCTGTATAAGCTTCAGGTACTGTAGCTGTTACTCTTACCAGGAATAAGCAGCTTTCTGACAGTGGATGGATAAATGAAGGAATGGACTATAGATTATTTTGTTGTTGTTGTATTTACAAAACAGCACAGTCAGACTAGGTCTGCAATTGCATACCTTCCATGTCCATATGTAATCTGTGGGTATAATGCCCTGATCCATGAGGTGAGAGAGAAATCTATAGCCATCCTCAGAAGTTCTCATTATGTGCAAGGTGAGGTAGTAGCAGGTGGCTTTAAGAGAAAGGAGAAAAAAACAACAATAAAATAGGACACACCTGATTAAATAACTGGCTCCCAGAGGGGGTGAAATTCCACATGAAGGAGAAAAGCAGATAGGATAAGCTTGAAATTTACAAGAAATGAAAACTCTGAAAATCCAGGAATTGAACCCAGAAGTGTTAACCACTGTAAGTAGAATAAGTATACATACACTGTTAGGTTATTTTCAGTCTTTACTTTTTGCAAACCTCTTTGGATTACACCACAAATCTCTATAACTATTCCATGATTTTACATCTGAGAACTATAAATGTCCCTGAAGTCCACAGTTCAAAAAGCACAATGCAGGTCTTCCTCAAATGGTGCCATCATTTCAATAGTCATTTTACTCTCTTTCTTGTTGAGCACAGTAATAGCAGTCAATAGACCACTAAATCAATAAATTTAAAAGGAGAAAGAAGGATGAACTGAGATTAGTTTTTTTGGTTTTGAGTCCACTGGGAATGAGAAAAAAAGTAATTCTGCAGTTTGCTTTTGGGCATGACAAATGTATGTACGGAACAGACCTGATACAATTTAAAACTTCCTATTGACTTTTTTATGACTAATCTATACCTGAAATGGAAGCTATACTGACATTTTTTTACATCTCTCAAAGTGAGTGTTTGAAGGAGACAAAAACCTTATCGTGCTTTACATAGCAAACATTTGTCCTTCAGTACTGTAGGTGTTTGCCAGCAAAGTCAAGTTTGACTCAGGTAGTCATTAAAACATGATGTCACCTGTGCTGCTGATCACTAGAGTAACACCATCTTCTATGAGTGTATCCCTTATTCCTTGTCAGTTCTAAGATGCCTCATAAAATATTATCTTATTATTAATATTATTATCTATTGCATGATAGATTAAACTCTTTATACTGTACCTTGGCTGTGGGGTCAATTGCAGAAATATTCTTACCAGTGCTTTCTATTTAGACTTTCCTATAGTGCTTTAGCCATTTCCTCACAACAGTAATATACAACAGTGAGCTATAAATGCTTCCTGAAACAAAATCAGAGCACCTCAAGAAAATTGACTTTTTTTCAAATGGCATTTCTTCAGTCACCATGGTATAAATAACCATTCTTGAGTGTTTTACCACTTGTGCATTATTCATGTGCTAAAGATGTTTGTTGGCTAGACTCTAAATACTGTATCTGTTCTATATTTATTATTCTGCTTAAAATTGTGTTCTCCATTTTTTATAGATAAGATCACTTTATTGGCCATATACAACTTCTTGTATGAGGAATTTGTCTTTTCACATACCCCAGCTTGCTCTCCACAAGACACACAGACAGGGAGAGAAGCTTGGGTTCAGAGCACAGGGTCAGCCATTTATACAGCTCCCTTGGAGAAGGGGAAGAATTCCTCTGCCCAACGGGGTAGGATTCCTCTGCCGGCCACAGGATACAAACTGGCAACCTTCCAGCCATGGGTGCAGATCCTTAGCCACAGAGTCACCGCAAGCATTCCCAATTCTGAAAAAAAAACATTGATGAGACATTCTGGGGAAGCCATTTACTGACGCACAAAACACACCTTTTCAATTGGCCAAACAATATAGTTCAAATTGTATACATTTCTTTTCTTTGCGCAGATTGAACATCTTTAGTTATTTTTTACATTATTACTTTATTTCTACTAGCATAGTTATCAAATTAAACTGGAGTCTAATAGTGTAAATCAGAGTCTAAAATTCATATTTTCTAGGTCAGTGGCCTCTTTGTCTGATATTATACCTGTTTTAACTCCCTTTGACTTTGTGCAGTTACAGTATGTGAGTATTTCCTGTTATGGCTGAAAAACTTTATGAGGCTGTATGAGGTGAGTACTGTGAAACTTTTCATTTAAACTTTTGATCTAAAGGTAGATAGACTAAAGGAGAAGGATGAGTAGATTAATTATCACACATTTGTTAAACCTATTAAACTTGTTACAAACCATTTTAAAAGGTGACAAAAGGTGATATATATATATATATTGTTCTTATCCTACACAACGTGAAGATATCCATTTGTATCTTTTATGTTAACATATCTAAGGTATCTTAAGATATCTACAGTAGTTAAGATATCTCCATGTGTAAGTTTTCCCTTTCTTGGTAGCACAGAGGGGTGTTACAGAAAAATACTTAAATTAGTGGCCTAGTCACACCAGTGCAGCACCTTCACCTTCACTTCCCTGCTTTCCACATTTTTAACTTTCATTTATGGATTCTCAGACTCAGTCAAGTATTCCAGCAAAGTTGATCCACCAAAGTTAGTGAGTGATAGACCAATGCTGTGTATACATTACAATTTTACAGCTTTCAGCTGTTGCAACAAAATTGAATATTGACTGCTCTTATGCTCAGTGTAATAATTTTTGCTGCTGAAATATTGCAAAGGGACTCCAGTATTGACTGAGTCAGAGGTAGTCATACATAACATTATGTAAATTGTGCTGAGTGCATGGGAGAGCACGCTGTGGGATGAATGAGTGAAAATTTGGATCTGGTCCCAGAGTGCTATGCAAGCAAATAATATTGAAATCAGAAGTGTGGGGGAACCATTCATGTCTGCTCCATGGGTCTTAAATTAAGGACATAATAAATAAATTAGACATGTGGTATGCATGACTGGCAGAGTCACTGGAGGTATGCCCAAACCCATTGCGACTTACTGTCTAAACAAGAATCAATTGAAGGGGATTATAAAGCATTTTTATTAATGCAGAAAACTGCTGGGAATTAAAGATAAGCCTACGATGCAATACAAGCCCAGCTTTGCTGCTTTAGTTCATCAAGTGATAATACCCATGATTTCCTTATAGTAATGTGTTTTCTATCATTGAAAGGTTTACAGATTACATAGAAGCAAATGGAGACTCTCTTGGAAAAACAACTTTGTATTTGTTGAACCATGCACAGCAATAGCTAAGTAAACTGGGATTAATCCATATATGATATAGTTTTCCTCACCTTCACAACACAACCACTATCTTATCTAGTGTGTGAATAAGATGATAAATCATTTTCAGTGGTTTCTCAATACATTTCTAAATGATAGAATCTGAGAAAAAGGTTTGTTAGGAAAAGTCTACTGCAGTCTATCAAGAATAAATAATTCTTCATATCTCTCAGGCTAAGTGATTGAGCAAGCCATGATTGAGCTGCCATCAAAGTTTTTGTGCATTTCCTTATTGTGAATCATCATATTAGCATATTCACATAGAAGATGTAAGCAAATCCAGCAAAAAATGAGACTCTTGTGTTTCTAGAAAACTAATGCTTTCTACCATTTACTCTCTCAAACAACAGATTACCCTTTCTGACAACAACATCAAAGAAGCTAAGGAATTTTTATGACTTACAGCTCCATATCTTCCTTTTATAACTAACCTCATCAGATCCCTCAACTCCCAACTCTTACCAGTTCCTCACTTCAGAGAAGGATAAAAAACTCAATCATTTTCTACAGAAAAAAACATCAACACCCCGACCTTGTTGTTACTATACCCTCTGACATTTCCCTTTCACAGGATGAGTGAATACTTCTCAGCAAAGTTTTGTACCAGTTCCCAAGAATCTGGACATCCCCCAAACCCAAGTCAACCTCAACCGCTCAGAGCACATTTTGGTGATGACCCCTCCTCACATCAGCTGACAACAACACGGTTATTCGTGCCATTAATAATATTAATCCTAAACAGAGCTGTTGGACTCTCCCCTCCAGCCATTTTCCACCAGTTGAAAATTCATTAACCATGCATCAATCAAGCTTGCAAGACCATTTCTATACCCAATAAACTCAGGTCTAACCTCACTCAAGAAGAAATTCAGGCTCTCCAATCTCTCCACAATGGAGATGATATTGTCCACAAACCAGCTGACAAAGGAGGTGCTGTTATGATGTGGCGAAGGACCTATATATTAATAAAGCCTCTAGACAACTAACCAACACTTCTGTCTACCTTACTCTCCAACAGGATACTACCACTGACTGCCAAAAGGAAGTGGTATCCACCCTTCTTATCAGCAACAAGGAGCTCCCCCAGGAAGCAAATTGGCTCATCTTTGAACATCCCCAGGTATCCCAATTTTACCTCCTCCACAAAATCCACAAACCTGACATCGCTGGACACCCCATCACCTCAACATGCAACTGTCCGACTACTCACATCTCTGCCTTTCTCAACAGACTTATGAGTACGCTGGTTGAAGGTCTTCCTTTATATATCAAGGACACCAACCATACCCTCCAACTTTTTAATGATTTCCTGTTTCAGGGCCCAGAATGCTATATTTTTACTATGGACATTACATCTCTTAACACTGTCATTCCCAACAATGATGGTCTTACAGCTCTCAAGCACATAATAGACAAACACACAGTGCTTGATCCACCCACTCACACCCTTGTACACCTTGCAGAATTGGTACTCACACTTAATGTTTTCTCTTTCAATAACCTTTTTTACCAGCAAGCTAGTGGAGTTACCATGGGCACCAGAATGGGACCCAGCTATGCATTTATTTTTGTCGGCTGGGTAGAAGAATGCTTCTTCGCTTCCTACACTGACTTTGTCCCTGACCTCCACAAGCGATACATTGATGACTGCGTCGGTGCCGCCACATGCTCTAATGACCAGCTGGAGCACTTTCTGCATCACTTCACCAAATTCCACCCATCTCTCAGATATACAGTTAATATATCCTCCGCTACTCTTCCATTTCTAGACATACACCGTCTAAACCTATCCATTAACCATCCCCAACTCTCTACTTCAGTCCATTACAAACCCACAGATTCACACAGCTATCTCCTGTACACGTCATTTCACCCGAAACACACTAAAAACTCTTTCCCCTTTTCACAGTTCCTTGGCTACGACGACCTTGCAGTGATGACATCGATTTCCAGAACCAAGCACTCAAAATGCACTCTTTTTTCATCAACAGAGGATACCTCACCCATGTTATTGATAGGGCCTTCATCCAAACCAAAAACAGCCCTCAAACCATCAACTCAATCAGGAACTCCGAGCCTAAAAATCGCATTCCTTTGGTGATTCCCTACCACCCTAACACACTATCTATTCCCAGGAACATTAACAACAGCTTTTCTATCCTACAGGATGATCCCTCCACTGTGGCCCTTTTTTCTGACCGCCCTTTCATCTCATATCGCCGACCACCTAATCTGCGTAACCTTCTTGTTCACTGCTCCCTTGACTGCCGTCAGCAATCATCCACACCAGGCGCTTTCCCCTACAACAGAGCTCGATGTATGACCTGCAAGTACATATCTAACACCACACTCATTCGAGACCCCTTAGGACAATTCTGGATGACTCAGATTACATTTTGTACCTCCAGCAACCTTATTTACTGTATTTCTTGCAGTATATGCCCAGCCATCTACATTGGGGAAACAGGAAGGAGACTCGAAGACCACTTCAGAGAACATGTTAGGGCTGTGAAGATTAAAGATTTCTCAAAGCCCATAGATTCTCATTGCACCTCTGACAGCCACGATCACACTGATCTCTTCGTCTGCGTTCTCAAAGTAGGGTTTCTTCACTCCTATAACAGAAAGACATCATAAACTAAAATTATCCTGAAACTTGGTTCACACCTTTCCCCTTCTCTCAACGACAGACTTGTTTTCCTTCTTATTCTCTCTATTCATTTGTAGGTTTCGTTTCACACCTCTCCTCACTTCTCTTTACCTCAAAATACCATTCTATATTATCTTTGCTTACTGCCCTGTCTTTCTCACACTCGAAGAAGGCTCCACAGCTGAAATGTTGTTTTCGTTCTTCTCTTTTCAGCATGGAATAAACCTATTGCTTATTCCTTTACAGCCTACGCATGCTGACGCAGTTACCCACCTGAACGACTCTTGTGTTGTTTGCTCATGTGCATGTACAATTGCAAAACTGATAATTGAGCTCCTAATAAAACGTGGTTGTTTAATAAATGGTAAAATATTTATTAGTTAGTAATGCCTAATCTGTGTACATTAAATGTACAATTCATCACAATAACTAGCACATGATGTTTTATCAAAATAATTTTAGGATGTCAAGTAGTACTTTTATGGATACATACGGTATATTTATTTTATGTACTGTGGTTTTATTTTTTAATCACCCACCCATTCAGTTTGTAATGGCTTTATCAAATACAGGGTGGAGAGGGAGCCAGAGCCTATCTCAGCAAGCAATGGACACAAGGCAGGATACTCCCTGGACAGGTAGCCTGTCCATCACAGACTAGACATACTGTAGATACAAACATGTACACGCTCACACTAGGGCCAATATTCCCAGGGCCAATTAATCTACCAGTATGTCTTTGGACTGTGAGAGGAAACCAGAGCACCCAGAGGAAACTGAGTCATGGGTTAAACATATTGTACAAACACCACTGTGGCGGCGAGGCTTAATAATAATTAAGAATTAAGTGTTTCTGAGCTTCCCAAATGAGGCCCCATTTCTCTGTTCATCTCTGTGGTGCAGCCACAGAGAGACTATTCATGCAGGGTGATTTAAAGTTTGATAAGGACAGCTCCCAAAGGGGGATGCACTTAGCTAAGCCTGGCTATCATGATCAATAGTCATCCATTGGCGCCTATCTGTCTAGGGAGTGCCAGTTGGACATCTGGACTGCATTCCTAAGTGTCAGGAGTAAGTGACTCATATCTCACCTTGATCAACCAATCAGGGACTGGTAGGGCCGAGTAACCCACGTGGGACTCTGATGCCCATGGAACTTTCAGCCAATCAATGAGCTGAAGTTCCACCAGGTAAAAACAGGCAACACAGAGAGCCTGTAAGATTCAGAAGAGATTCAAAAAGTAAGATTCAGTGGAGAATTCTGTGGACTTTTCTAAAGGGAATTCAAAGGAGAATTCCAGGGCAGGACGGCCCAGGAGCAGAAGGCTCCCAAGGGCAGGACATTCTCGCAGCGCGCCTCCTGACCATCCTGAGACTCAGCCCGGACAACCACGGAACGGCCAGTGTGTCCGAGTGCCAGAACTTTCCTTTGTTCTAAGAGTCTAGAGCAGAGGTTGCCAGAGAGTAACTAGAGGATCCACCCGAGGTTAGCACCAGCAGCAGGCCTCATGAACAGGTTGGAACTGTGGACAGCTGAATCACTATTCAGTACTAGCTCTTCATCAGGAACGAACCGGTCCTCTTCCTGACTTGCTGGGACCCACAGTCATCTTTTCTCCTGTGCACAAACTTTGCTAGCTTAAGCCAGTGAGCATCTGCAGCGCACCGTTGCAAGCCGCACATCACAGCCTGGCACCGAGCCAGAGAGCGCGGATTGGACAGCAACAGCCTGCAACTGTTTCTTTGTGCCCGCAGGAGATCTGAATCCCCAGAGATTGGATGAGTATTCAACTTCAATGCATTACAGCTCGAGAATTCAATTGTTATCCCAACCAGTTGATATCAATTTAATTCCTAAGAGTTATGTACTTGTTTTGAGTATCTAATGTAGAAGTTATAACCAAGTGCATTTACGAAACGGTCTAAATGAATGATATACTGAACGTATGTCCTCTTGATATATGTAACTCTTTGTAACTGACTGAATATATACCTTTTGTATTCTGATAACCCTCTCGATAAGATCTGTTAGGTTTACATGCATATTCTATGTATTAATAAATGTATCCTTGTGTATTAGTACCTGTGTGTGCGCGTTGTTTGAGTTATGTCGCATGGTTGGATTCTAAAGCCATCAAAAGAATCAACTTTGTGATTTACTGCTACAATTAATAATTGTCTCAGTAAATGCCCAAACCCTACAGAACTGGTGCCTTCAGAGAGCCACTAACATTACATATTTGGCGTCCCTGAACGGCTATGAAACATTACACCACACACATAGCATTTCAGGAATTGAACCCAGAAGTTCAAGCCACTGTACTACTGTGCTGCACGGGATTTTTAATCAATTTCTGTCCAGAATATGTGGATATATAGATTACTAGAAAATACCTAAGGCCATTCTCTGCTGTTGTATTTGGGTAAATCAGGGTGCAAGACAGCCTTTAAGAGATGACAGCTCATAGGAATGCCTGATAAATGGCAATTGGGAGGCTGATTTGAAAAATGTTCCAGCAATCTCTGGCTTGTTCAAAATCTAATCAGTCCTTTATGAAATCTTCTGCCATCCTGACAGTTGCAACCTTGGAAATGGTAATAAAACGAGAAGACTAAATAAATGTGTGTTATCCATCTCTTCACATCACAAATTCTATCCTTTAACCCACAATGTGTGCTACCTATTGTTACTTCACCTCACATTGTGTACTGCATGTTGTTCCTTTCTTTAACTCACAATGTACAGTATACTGCATATTGTCCTTTTGTATTTTTATGACTTTCTGTTCATTTTCAGAATTACACCATGCAATAAGAAAGCATATCTGAAGTAAAATAAAAATATTAATTTTTAGATTTGCGCAAGAGAGGAAAAATATGGTTTTATTTTTTTTATGGATTAAATCAAATCTCAGTTTCTTATACCCCATTTCTTGCAAGCAATAAAAACACCTGTTTATTTCCACAACCACAACAATGTTTGATCTGTGACTCCTGCTGGGAATTTCGTTCCGACCTTGTGTCCATGGTTTTACAAAGGTACTGTTTGAATCCCCTTTAAACTTAGCAGTTTCCATGGCAATTTCTTACTTCCTGTTTTAGAAGCACTTAAATTATCCAATTTTATTTTCATGAGAAAAAGGTACATTAGACGGTTTTTTTTTCACTGCTGTTATAGTGTAATGTAACTGTTCATAAAAATATTACTTGTCTAAAAATGACATTTTATTTCTCATTTTGGATTTGGATCAACAGTTATTTTTTTTAATTTCCTGCATTTTTATTTTAATTGTTTTAAATGCAAAACTCTCCCCCAACCTCCTTTTGGCAAATCCGAACACACCTCCATCCTGCTACTCCCTGCCTATAGGTAGAAACTCAAACAGGAGAAGCCTGTGACAAGGACCATTCAGTGCTGGTCGGAGGAACATACCTCTACAATTGCCTCTCTCTTAAACTCACTGGGTTTTTTTCTTCTAAACAAAGCATTATGGCTAATGAGATGCCCAGCATTTTTGTACATGACCCTAAGCATTATGGGATGTTAATTTCTTAATTAACTTAGGAATGAAACCCGTTAGAAGCACCTGCTTTCAATACACTTCGTATCCCTCATTTACTTAACTATTTTCTTTATTTTGGCAATTACCTGTTTTAACCCACAAAGCTTCTGTAAGATTTTCTGGAAAGTTGAACGCAATGGGGGAGATGGCATAGAAGACACAGAGTTTGAGGGAAGGACTCTTCCTTCATGGCAGCTGTCATCCCAGAGTAGTTCCATTTTGTTAAGAAAATGACTCTAGCCCAAGAAATGGGGGTTTCACATTACCAAAATGGCATTATAGAGGCTACTTTAGCTAAGGACTTATTGCTCATCCATGTCCAGGCAAACCTCATGTGGGGCCTTATAAAGCTGCTGTAAGCTGGGCAGCCAGTATCTGAGCCTTTGCCACAAGAAAAAAATATAATTTTGAAGGTTTCTTATGATGTGATCACACAGAAAGACTGTGATCAGAGTAGCAGGTACAAATACATACATTAATTTTCCAATAATATCTCTCTTATAGCAGTGGTCACCTGTACAATGTGTGGACCTACAATATTTTTTCTAAAATTTAGAAAAGGTTAAATTAATGTCACAGAGAGGTGTGAACCAAATTTATAATAATAATAATATTCCACACAATGGCTCTCATTGCACTGTGGTAATTGACTGTGATAATTGCACTGCAAGGTTCAGGATTGGCAGTGCATAAGACAATAATGTCTGCCCTTTGTTTCTCCACCAAAATGCTTTTTATTATGTAACTTTTCTCCAAATCAAAATGGTAGGTCCTTTGGAGCACCAAATTCACAGTACCAGGTCAGGTTAGCAATTACTTTTGTGCTTTCAGACTTTCTTTATTTTTTCTAATTTCTTGTCATCAAAGCATTGTGTCAGAAATAAAGAAATATGTACAGATGCAGCCATTCAAAGTGCGCGGTACAGACACGTACCGGAGGTAATTGGCTACGGCGTCGCGCATTGTGACACACGATGACACGCGGTTCCACGGTACGTGATTGGTTGACTGACAGGGGCACTCGTGGTCCGTTGGTCTGTCGTAGAAAGATTTACAGTAAAGGTCTTTACTGTGCCCGTTTTAGTATCGAATATTTACAGATGCAGCCATTCAAATTGCGCGGTACAGACACCGCAGTACAGATACCGCAGGTATGATGACACGCGATACCGCGGTACGTGATTGGTTGACCGACAGGGGCACTCGTGGTCCGTTGGTCTGTCGTAGAAAGACTTACTGTAAACGTCTTTACTGTGCCCGTTGTAGATATTGAATTTTACCACTGAAGGGAAATCTTAGTAGCTGAGCATAAAAAGAATAGGAGCATACTGTAACGCGTGTGAAGGCCATAAACGATATTAATTTTGGAACGTAAACATACAGTATATGGCTGGTCTTGGTACTTTAAAGAAAAAAATACACACCAGTATTCCATTTCTCCCTAAACATTGTAAGCTCCGAAGTCTTTAACTAACGTGATACCGGAGTCAACAAGCATACTTTTAGAATTTGATTAAAAGGGAATATAATATGGAATCGCGTATCTAAAGAATGTAATAACGGTATGATTATATCCGTGTACTGCGGCAGGACTGTGTAAGGCTGTTTCGCCTGCCTGATCATGCGAGCTGTCTTGTAGCCTACTGGTCTAGGTGCGTGACTACCAACTGGTAGGTTGTGTGTTTGAATCCAGCTGGTGCTGGACTTTTCATTTTTATTTATTTATTTTTTAATCGCGTAACATAAACATATTACCGTATGCAAACTGTACTGTATACAGTATGTATATGTATATTTAATGTCTTAACTGTGCCCGTTTAATTGAATTAAAAAAAATTATTTAACACGAACATTAAGCTGTTTACATCTTCCGCCTGAGAACAGTCACCCGTTGCTACCCAACGCAGAATGGTGATTGGCTGACACTATCTGACACCCCTCTGATTGGAGAAAAAAGACGTGCTGGTGTGCTATACACACTACCAGGAAGAGGATTTCTTTCTATTCAAAACGTGTATTTTAAAAGTTTAAGAAGTAAAAACCTTACAGCGTACAAAGATTTCTAAACTGATCAGGATCGTTATCTTTGTCTTATGCATAATAATGTTCACCGCTCTGTCCAGCAAATTAATAATAAACTTTATTTTATATAGCGTTTTAAACGAATAAGTAATTAGATTGCTCATAAACCTAATCACTTGCTTTTTCTTTTTATTTAGGCTCAGATTTCAACTATAGATCGTATTATTAATAACCATAATAACAACCAACCAACAAAAACAACCATATAAACATAATGGTGGTGCTGGACCTTCCAGTTTTATTTATTTATTTTTTAATCGCGTAACATAAACATATTACCGTATGCAAACTGTACTGTATACAATATGTATATGTATATTTAATGTCTTAACTGTGCCCGTTTAAGTATTGAATATTCATATCTAATTTTACCACTGAAGGGAAATCTTAACATAAACATACAGTATATGGCTGGTCTCGGTACTTTAAAGAAAAAAATACACACCGGTATTCCATTTCTCCCTAAACATTGTAAGCTTCGAAGTCTTTAACTAACGTGATACCGGAGTCAACAAGCATACTTTTAGAATTTGATTAAAAGGGAATATAATATGGAATCGCGTATCTCAAGAAATTAATAACGATATAATTATATTCATGTTGCAAAAGAACTGCAACGGACATAAAAACTCCCTTGCATGGTTTCATTACGACCAGAATCGGTCTTGAGATATTTTTAACTTGATTTACAGTATTTGAGAGGTATGTCTTAACACCGATACTACAGTGCTTAAGTACTGCTCACGTATATGTTTCTAGGTTTATATTATGCATTTCATACGGTCAAATTACTTTTGAGCAATAAGAAGCGAGAAACGGTATGCGTTTTACTTTCGTTTTGTGCTGGGACCCGTGGATTGATTAGAGATATCAAGTACATACAAGTCATTTTTTAAATGTTGTAGTTCGTCTTGAAAAAATGTTACGAATACATCATCTATCAACAATCACACAGGTTCTGTTTCCATATTGCGGATTTTGGCTAGGTATTATCAAATTCAGTGGCGCTGTTAGTTTACTGAGTCCCATGTCACATGGTCTGTGATTGAAACCTGTAAAACCGTTTTAATTCGTCACAGCCAGCACTCTTCAGGTGTGAGGGTCTTCTGCTCAGAATAAAACGCTAAAATGTTTGTGTATATTCTAATGGTAGTAGGGGCGGGGTGTGTGGGAACAGGTTTGGTTGAAACATTTTCTCTGAAAGCATTTTCTTCGCAGTTTAACCGATCTTGTTACAGCATGTTACAGTTTACTATTATTAACCATATTAATTTTAAGTGCTTAATGTAAAATCTTGTAAAAATATATTTTCATTGTTCAAATATACATTAAGTCTGACTATCATATAATAAGTTAAATACAAAACTAAAGAAAAAATAGGGTTAAATATAATTCAAAATATTTTGCTAACAATGTTAACTGTTTATGAATAATAAAATGTATTAACTAAGGAGTAGGATGGCACAGTTGTTAGTATGTTTTTTGTTTTTTTTTAACCCAATCTCCGGGAAACCATTAGTACGATGGTGAATCGGAGATTCTCAACCCTTGCTGCGTACGACTGGAAAAGAATTCGTGATCGGATCAACGAAATGGTTCGTAGGAGGAGGCGGTCTTTTCCTCTTGTCTAACAGTCTGTCCACAAACAAAACATTCCTGTTAGACAAGAGGAATTGAAAAAAAAACAATGTTGTCAATGAAAACCGGTGTGTGTGTCTCTCCCTGCTGGATGTCCCTCTCACAAACTGCTGAATGAATAAAATAATTTTATTGAAAACGAGTTTGCGATTGTCTGGTCTTTAAATTCTGGAGATACGCGATTCCATATTATATTCCCTTTTAATCAAATTCTAAAAGTATGCTTGTTGACTCCGGTATCGCGTTAGTTAAAGACTTCGATGCTTAAAATGTTTAGGGAGAAATGGAATACTGGTGTGTATGTTTTCTTTAAAGTACCGAGACCAGCCATATACTGTATGTTTAAGTTCCAAAATCAATATCGTTTATGGGCTTCACACGCGTTGCAGTATGCTCAGGCACTAAGTAAAAGGAGATGCTTCGTATTGCTTGACTAATTTTAAAAACAAGTTATAAATATAAAAATTGCAGGCGCTGCTCTGGTGCGTCGGCTCCTACACAGTGCCTGTCTGCCATAAGCGTTACAATATACATACAGTACCCAACACTGCTTGTACCCATCTGTCATGCAAATAGAACACCTTGAATTGAATTGAATTGAGCGGAGAAGGGGGGGATACTAAAGCCCATACTGGCTCAATGGGCTTTGACGTGCTAATGCGTTGGTTTAACGGTCCGGGTGTGGCAGGCTTCCAATGTCAACTCGACTCGATTAGAAGACAATGAACGTATTTTAGCCCTAAATGAATTAATAGCAAACATGGTTTACATAAAATGCATTTTTCCAAGAAAGTTTATAATAATACGATCTATATTTGAAATCTGAGCCTACTTTAAAAATAAAGGAAAAGCATTTTCAGAGAGCAATCACGCTGTGTTTATGTAGAAAAAGTGATTAGGTTTATGAGCAATCTAATTACCTATTCGCTTAAAACGCTATATAAAATAAAGTTTATTTAGAGATGAATGATCAGTGTCGCAGTTTAAATAATGTGAGTCAGGAAACTAACACAGCGCCACCGGATTTAATAACGCAATAAAAACGCTATAAAATAACGTGACACAGTACAGCACAGTACAACAATACTGACCATGACTTTAGAAGCATAAATTACCTTACACTCAATTTAAACACAAGCTGTCTTTCTGTATGAACCTCTAAGCTGGTTCATACAGAAAATGTAGACATGCATTAGCCTGATCATGATTAAAAAACACATAATTAAACACGCGTTTGCGATTTAAATCAGAACACGATTTAAATCAATATAAATGTTTATATTGTAACGCATACTGTCCAGCCTCTATTTCTCTATAAAAATTTACTGTTGCACACACACACACAATAGAAGCAGGAACCGCTGTCAGAAGGGAAGATATGTTCAAAATATCACAAATATCGATCATGTTGCGATATTTTGAAATATAAAAGTCAATTGATTGTCCATAATATCGCTTACCTATTTTTTCGAAGAAATGTTTGTTAAAATAAAAGTCCAGCACCAGCTGGCTTCGAACACACAACCTGCTAGTTGGTAGTCACACACCTAGACCAGTAGGCTACAAGACAGCTCGCATGATCAGGTAGGCGAAACAGCCCTACACAGTCCTGCCAGTACACGGATATAATCATACCGTTATTAAATTCTTTAGATACGCGATTCCATATTATATTCCCTTTTAATCAAATTCTAAAAGTATGCTTGTTGACTCCGGTATCACGTTAGTTAAAGACTTCGAAGCTTACAATGTTTAGGGAGAAATGGAATACCGGTGTGTATTTTTCCTCGTGATATTTTAAGCTCTAGTTGAATGATAGGTGTCGCATTTTAAATAATTTTCGTAGCTAGAAATTATGAAACGCCCTGTTAAAAGCAAGGAAGTTTTTATGCCCCGTTGAAGTAAAACAAAATGCCTGACAAAGTATGGCTTGGACAGATTCCAAGTGCTTGTACAAATGTGCTAAAGAAATTATACTTTGAGTATACAGCTTGTCCAAAGTCATCCATTATTAATACTATTAGTAATATCTTCAGTAAAGGCTTTGATGCATAAATATTTCTGATAAAGGTAGGTTGTGTACTTTTGTCCAACTGAGCAATCTTGCTTTCATAAAATATACCAACATTTTAATGACTGATGATTAACATGCTGTAATACACAGTTCAAAATTAAAGGCTCAAATGCTGTACATGAGAGGTTAAGCTCCCCCTGGCGGTTTTACAAGGCGACGCCAGATAGTTAGTCACGTGACACACGTGAAACCGCGTGATACTGTGACACGCCCACCGGGGTATGCCGCGAAATACCTCACCCATTTTGAATGGCTGCATCTGTATATGGAATTTTACCACTGAAGGGAAATCTTAGTACCTGAGCATAAAAAGAATAGGAGCATACTGTAACGCGTGTGAAGGCCATAAACAATATTAATTTTGGAACATAAACATACAGTATATGGCTGGTCTCGGTACTTTAAAGAAAACATACACACCAGTATTCCATTTCTCCCTAAACATTTTAAGCATCGAAGTCTTTAACTAACGAGATACCAAAGTCAACAAGCATACTTTTAGAATTTGATTAAAAGGGAATGTAATATGGAATCGCGTATCTAAAGAAATTAATAACGATATAATTATATTCATGTACCGCAACACAAGAATAGTACACGCTGTACATTGTCTGTTGATAATGTTTCTGTAGTGCTTTTTCAGCACTCTGCATGTGACCTTGCTGGTGGTGCTGTGGGTTAGGTTCCTGACTCCCACATCACACGGTCTGTGATTGAATCCCACTGGAGCCATGACTTCTTTTTTTAACAAACATTTCTTTGAAAAAATGAAACGTTTCCCTTGGTCAGAGATTAAATAAAACCTCACTCGCACCAAACAAATTTATATTTCTAAATATCACAACATGATCGAATTTAAGTCATTTTAATAACAATGAATAGTCACCTATGTGTTACAATATAAACATTTATATTGATTTAAATTGCATTTTGATTTAAATCGTAAACGCATGTTTAAATATATGTGTTTTTTGATTCACAATCAGACAAATGCAACATTAATTGATAGCTTTGTCTTCTAAGTATCTTAATAAACTTTCAGCATAACTTTCTCCCCTTTTAGATGTATTTTTCTTGGGATCTTGGGATCAAACGTGGAAAGATCAGATTGTAATCGTTTTTATTTTTTAAATACATTTTATAAAAGTGTAATCTATGCTAAAAAGTTGTACACCACCTGCTATAAAGATACATATTGTAATACTTTCGGGTTTCGGATAGGACAGACACGAGAACTCAGACTTGCGGAGTAAAAGCAAGTTAAAGCCTTGATTTTATATATTACCTTTAAAAGTGGAATCTCAAAGCAAAGTAAATACCCAACACTGATTGTACCCATCTGTCATGCTAATAAAGCACCTTGAATTGAATTGAATTGAGGGAGAGGGGGGGAGGGCGAGCGAGAGAGCAAATAAGATACACTCCACAGACATTCACAACAGCGACATATCATAAAACGTTTGCACATATAGTTAAGTTATTACTTGGTTTTCAAAGTGCAATGAAATACAATATTGTTGTTGTTGCTGTTATTGTTGTTTTTATCCTGTAAAGCGTTTTGAGAAGCCACCTTTAAAGGCGATATATAAAAGCGCTGATTCTTATGGAATGTTTTCCGCCGGGGATTCCAATTTTTTTTTTAATCGCGTATCTAAGGAAATAGCAGTATAACTTTGTTCATGCACAAACAGTGGCATGTTACATTATTTATTTGGGTGTCTCCTCTTGCCAGAAAGCTCTAAATTGCATTTTGAGTGCGGTTTTTGACTTTTTCTAAATTGCAACCTAAATAATTTATTATTTATTAATTATTTATTCTAAATAAATAAAGCTGATACAGTTTAGACTTTGAATTGTTTTAAACTGTATTACAGCAGCACAATGGACAATGCAACGTAAATTGCAAAAATGCACTTGGAATCTGTCCAAGCCCTACTTTGTCAGGCATTTTCTTTTACTGCAACAGATATAAAAATCTTTTAACAGAGCGTTTCAGAATTTCTAACTATGAAAATTATTTAAACTGCGACACTTATCATTCATTCCATTCCATTCCATTATCAGTCTTCCATTTCTCCCTAAACATTTTAAGCATGAAAATTTTATGAAACGGTACCCAAATATGTGATTGCTGTATAGAATGAATTTTAATTTTAAAAAAAATATTTTACACGAAAATTAAGCTGTTTACATCTTCCGCCTGAGAACAGTCACCCGTTGCTACCCAACGCAGAAACACAGCCACTAACTAGCAAAGAGAGGACATTAGCTAGCCAATATGATAAAGAAATAAATGATTATTTTGTTTATTTCTTTTGCACATTTATTTGAACATTTCCATCGATTGTACAAGCACTTGGAAACTGTCCAATCCCTAGTTCATTAGGCATTTTCTTTTACGCTGAGGGCATTCTCCCAGTCTGGCGCCGGTCTGTGTCTTCTAGGATATAATGCCAGCGAACTCTTGTTTTTATGTCCACTATAACAGACAATCTCCTTTGCTTTTAACCGAGCATCTAACCCCTCTGATTGGAGAAAAAAGACGTGCATACTGTACCAGGAAGATGATTTCTTTCTATTCGAAACGTGTATTTTAAAAGTTTAAGAAGTAAAAACCTTACAGCGTACACAGATTTCTAAACTGATCAAGATCGTTATCTTTGTCTTATCCATAATAATGTTCACCACTCTGTCCAGCAAGTTTAATAATAAACTTTATTTTATATAGCATTTTAAACGAATAAGTAATTAGATTGCTCATAAACCTAATCACTTTTTCTACATAAACACAGCGTGATTGCTCTCTGAAAATGCTTTTTCTTTTTATTTAGGCTCAGATTTCAACTATAGATCGGATTATTATAAACTTTCTTGGAAAAATGTATTTTATGTAAACCATGTTTGCTATTAATTCATTTAGGGCTAGAATATGTTCATTGTCTTCCAATTGAGTCGAGTTGACATTAGAAGCTTGCCACGCCCGGACTGTTACACCAACGCATTAGCATGTTAAAGCGATTTCATTGAGGAGCCTAGCTTTCTTAACTAGTAAGTACTGTACTTCCTTGGCTTTGGAGGGGGGAGGTGTCTTTCGCTGGAAATCTCGCCCCCTTCTACTTTGAAAATACCTGTGAAACCGGTTTAATTCGTCACAGCCAGCACTCCCGCAGAGAGGGGGGTTGTACTCGTTAATGTCTTAATTTTTGTTGTTAATATCTCATTTTGTATTTCTATAAAAAAATCGTTTGCCCAGCTTAACACTATTGCTGTTATTGTTTTTATCCTGTAAAGTGCTTTGAGGAGCACATCTTTCTCACCACTTTGATTACTTTTTGATACCATCCTTATACAAAGCAGAAACTTCTTGTATTTTCCGATGACATACAAGTTGAAAGATTACAGATTTTAATCGTCTTTTTTCTGAACCAGGGAAAATCTGATCATGTTTCTCTATAACAATAATAAAAAACTTTATTTTACATATCACCTTTAAAAGTGGCATCTCAAAGCAATACAGTAGATGTAAACCACAGATTACAAAGTAAATACCCAGACAAACGCAAACGTGTTTTTAATAAAATGCTTTTATTCATTCAGCAGAGAGAGACCGTAAAACCTGGGCGTAACAGCTGTTCCTTTTTCTGATCACTGGCTCTCTGGATAAACGTCTCACCTGTCCTGTTCTTTGTTTTCCTAATTTGCTGATTATGCCTTCTGCGATCCACTCCTGCCCTCACACCTAAAGAAGACTATTTTAAATTTCTTTGCGCGGTCCATTGTGCAATTAACCCTTGTATGTGCTGTCCTTAAGGTGATATCACATAAAGGTGATATGTAAAATAATGTTTTTTTATTATTGTTATAGAGAAACATGATCAGATTTTCCCCGTTTCAGAAAAAAAGATCTAAAGTATACTAGTTTGTCACTAGTATACTTTTAATACAGTCTTTGCTGTGCTCTAATGATAAGTATCGCAGTTTAAATAAATTTCGTAGTTGGAAATTATGAAACGCTCTGTTAAAAGCAAGGGAGTTTTTATGTCCGTTGCAGTTTTTTTGAATCCCCGGTGGAACACATTCCATAAGAATCAGTGCTTTTATATATCGCCTTTAAAGGTGGCTTCTCAAAACGCTTTACAGGATAAAAACAACAATAACAGCAACAACAACAGTATTGTATTTCATTGCACTTTGACAGATCGTCCTTAAATCAATTGTTGACTTTTCTCTCTTTACTACTGAACTTGTTTGGATTGAATGAGCTCTGTTCTGTACCACACAATGATCCCCCCAGAGTCTCTGCCCCGGGTGATTTGGTTTTTTTTGACAGAGGGTAAAAAACTCTCTCTCTCGCTTGCCCTCCCCCCCTGTGTATTGTCTGTTTTTTTTGTGCTGTCCTTTGACAAAACAAGGCTCGCCAGATAATGTGAATCAAAACCTGTTTTTCTAGCTTTTAAAGTCATGTGATGTGTAAGCGGGAACACATCATTATATCTTACATATGAAAAATACATAATATAAATCCCAAACAAACGCAAACGTGTTTTTAATAAGATGCTTTTATTCAATCATAATCCGACGATTTCAGGAAGACTACTGGAGCTCTGGCTTTTTTTCTGGAAAACCATAACTCTGGTCTTGTCCAGATTGACTGTCAGAACCCAGGTCTGACAGTGCTGCTCCAGCAGTGCCAGGTTCTGCCGCAGCCTCTGTTCTGTGGGCGACAGCAGGACCAGGTCGTCTGCAAAGAGCAGGAACTCGATTTCTGTAATTAATGCAGATCAGTAAATCAAGGGACAAAACAATTATTGCGCCCAGCCCCTCAATGGGCTTTGACGTGCTAATGAGTTGGTTTAACAGTCCAGGTGTGGCAATGTTTTTTATTATTGTTATAGAGAAACATGATCAGATTTTCCCCGGTTCAGAAAAAAAGATCTAAAGTATATTAGTTCGTCACTCTTCTCATCCCCTCTTTGCTAAATGGCTTTTGAATAGAGTCACATGAAGAGAGAGGTGAAACAGCCCTACACAGCCCTGTCGCAGTACACGAATATAATTATATCTTATTAATTTCTTTAGATACGCGATTCTTTTAATACAGTCTTTGCTGTGCTCTAGAGGATCCTTGTGATATTTCGAGCTCTGGTTGAATGATAAGTGTCGCAGTTTAAAGAATTTTCGTAGTTAGAAATTATGGAACGCCCTGTAAAAGCAAGGGAGTTTTTTTGCAACCTGAATATAATTATATCGTTATTAATTTCTTCAGATACGCTATTCCATATTATATTCCCTTTTAATCAAATTCTAAAAGTATGCTTGTTGACTCCGGTATCACGTTAGTTAAAGACTTCGATGCTTAAAATGTTTAGGGAGAAATGGAATACTGGTGTGTATGTTTTCTTTAAAGTACCAAGACCAGCCATATACTGTATGTTTATGTTCCAAAATTAATATTGTTTATGGCCTTCACACGCGTTACAGTATGCTCCTATTCTTTTTATGCTCAGGTACTAAGATTTCCCTTCAGTGGTAAAATTCCATATAAATATTCAATATTAAAACGGGCACAGTTAAGACATTAAATATACATATACATACTGTATACAATACAGTTTGCATACGGTAATATGTTTATGTTCCTAAATCAATCTCTTTTATGAGCATGTGAAAGGCATGGTGAATCGATTCTCAAAAATTACTGTACTTTGCGTGATTGGAAACAAATGCGTGATTGCGAAATGCTGTGGTGTTACTTTTACAAAGACGGTCAATGAAAAAAAGAATGTGGACCAGGGCAATACTTTGAGTTTACAGCTTGTCCAAGGTCATTCATTATTAATACTATTAGTAATATGTTCGTTAAAGACTTTGATGGCGACAGCTCAAACATGAGAGGTTGAGCTTTATTAGCTCCACCTTGCGGAAATTCCGGATACTATTATTTTGCTTGCGGTATTATAGGAGAATTTACGGTAACTAGCGGTATTTACCGGTAACTCGCGGTAGACTGTGTAAAGCGCACCGCAAAATAATTTGGTATCGCCCGCGCATTTTGAATGGCTGCATCTATACCTTTATGTTGTGATACTTTATAAATTAAACAAAATTAAATAATCACTTACAGTATAGACTTTAAAAGTGTAACACAGGACACAGACAGATACTGCAAAACAATTTGTGAAATTACAAGATGGTGAATACATGTTTTTTAAAGTTAATATTTTATTCAAACTCTGAATGCTTAAATTGGATACTTCCAAGGGTAAAATATAGTAAATGTCAACAAAAACTAAAGCAGCCAGCAGCCATATCACCCTGCAACTCACAACTGGCAACCCACTGAAGCTAAGCAGGTGTGAGCCTGGTCAGTACCTGGATTTGAGATGTCCTGGGAAAAACTAAGGTTGCTGCTGGAAGAGGTGTTAGTTGGGCCAGCAGGGGACCCTCACCCTGCTGTCTATGTGGGTCCTAATGCCCTAGTGTAGCAATGGGGACACTATATGTAAACAGGCGCCGCCCTTCGGATGAGACATAAAACCGAGGTCCTGACTCTCTGTGGTCATTAAATCCCAGGGTGTTTCTCGAAAAGAGTAGGGGTGTAACCCCGGTGTCCTGGCCACATTTCCCATTGGCCCTTACCAATCATGGCCTCCTAATAATCCCCCTCTATGAATTGGCTACATAGGCCTGAAGCATGTTTCCATCTACTATTTGTGTAGTACTTTGCTCCACTTATGTTTCCATCAGTCTTGATCAGTCCCCGCTAGTGATAAGCAGAACTATAATATAATGGTGCTGCCACCCTGCTTATTAGGAGAGATGGTGTTGCCTTCGGATGAACTATGTTGAATTTGTTGGATTTGTGTCAGATACAGTATAGCACTTTAGATCAAAATGTTCCAATTTCATCTTACCTGACTACAAAATTATTGCAAGACGTTTGTACCATAGTATCACTTAGAGTAGGTGCTTTGTTGGGCGCAAAAAAAAAAAAACATTTCAAAACCCACAACAACATACAGGATTCAGGATATTTTACAGGTCCACACAAGCTCCCCAAGTGATGTTTCCTCCCATGTCAGCCAGTAAACTGTGTAACTCTTTAAAAATTGTCATGGGCCTCACAGATGCATCCCTAACCAGTTTTTTCCTTGCCTGGCTGCCTAGTTTGGATGGGCAGCCTGATCTATGTAGTGTCTGAACGCCTCCACTTCTTTATGCTCAGTTTCACCTTGTTCAAAAAGACATATTGTCTTTGTAATCCTTTATAATGTTGCTGTTTTGAAAGCTCCTTAGTCTTCATGGTTGAATCTTTGATTAAAATTTAGTGCCCAACTAAAGGACCTTACAGAGATAGTTGTATTTAGTCAACCAGCATGACTGAACACAGACAGAGGACACTCAACTAATCAAGATTATTTTGTGCACCTACTGTAACATACAGTAATTTAGCTTTCCCACAACAAAGGGTTTGAATCTTTACACAATTGCTTTTCCATTTTTCTTTCCTTTTATCTTTTACTTCTTTTATTGTTTGTTTTTGTTGCTTTGAAGTAGTAGGAGTAGGTTGTGTATGTAACAAATATTAACTGTTGTTAAAAGTCTCATTATTTCAAAATATAAAGCAACAAAATGTTCAAACTCTGCAAAGTTCTGTATATAGTACTTTAGTAAGGCTCTGTATCTTTTTCTCAACAACTCTCATCTTTGTCTAACAATATTAATATTCTTTCTGTTTTAATGCACACAGATCAATATTTAAACATTTATGGTTCCTCAATATTAAGTACTGTACAGTGCTCAGTCATAGTTTTTCCCTCTTGGCATACTTTTTATTTCCAGCTCGAGGTAATACAAATTGGAATCCTATAGTATCTCACCATAATCTTCATTTTAAGAGGTATTTGCAACCACTTGTTGCTAAGTCCATAGCGAGTCTCAGGAAATTACAGTATTCTAAGCCTTTTTCATCAATTTTAAGAAACAAGCTAAACATATCTGCTTTATTATATTATTTAGAATGCATTTTCTACCGTGTTTGACAGCCCTGAAATCAAAACATCCAGTGCCTGTTATGAATGTAAAATTGGTAATACAGATGTATCTGAAGATAAATGTAGATATCTGTATATAAAAACTCCACTGTGGGAGGTGGACAGGAAATTCATCTGTGTAGGTTGGTGCATGAGGAGACTATAGTAGCAGCCAACGTTCCACTAGGTGCTGCCAGTGGGCTTCTGATAGTTGTAAATAAGCTCTTTGGGTGATAATTAGTTAATGATTAGGTTATTGGTGAGGTGTATCCATTCTCATTTGGATTAAACTAGTGGTGTGTTTGTTATAAAAGGGGCTTGCACAGAGTTAGTTGGGGTTTTATTTGTTAAAGAGCAGTCGAGGCATATTGATACAAACTATTAAGTGGGACGTGAGTGAGAACTGGAGTGTTAAGAAAGCCTGAATCTCTCCATGCCCCTAATTCTGTCTTTAATCATGTGTTTTTATGTCTGCAGACCACTGGATCTACTGTACCTTTGTTACGGGTGGGGGTCTGTCACACCATCCTTTCATTTGTTCCCACACATTTTACAAGACAGCTTTAATTAGAGAACGAGCATGTGAAAACTTTCTTTTTACATTTTGATTTAAGATACAGATGCAGCCATTCAAAGTGCGCGGTACAGACACCGCGGTACAGACACCGCAGGTATGATGACACGGGGTACCGCGGTGCGTGATTGGTTGACCGACACGGGCACTCGTGGTCCGTTGGTCTGTCGTAGAAAGACTTACTGTAAACGTCTTTACTGTGCCCGTTGTAGATATTGAATTTTACCACTGAAGGGAAATCTTAGTAGCTGAGCATAAAAAGAATAGGAGCATACTGTAACGCGTGTGAAGGCCATAAACGATATTAATTTTGGAACGTAAACATACAGTATATAGCTGGTCTTGGTACTTTAAAGAAAAAAATACACACCGGTATTCCATTTCTCCCTAAACATTGTAAGCTTCGAAGTCTTTAACTAACGTGATACCGGAGTCAACAAGCATACTTTTAGAATTTGATTAAAAGGGAATATAATATGGAATCGCGTATCTAAAGAATTTAATAACGGTATGATTATATCCGTGTACTGCGGGAGGGCTGTGTAGGGCTGTTTCGCCTGCTTGATCATGCGAGCTGTCTTGTAGCCTACTGGTCTAGGTGTGTGACTACCATCTGGCAGGTTGTGTGTTCGAATCCAGCTGGTGCTGGACTTTTCATTTTTATTTATTTATTTTTTAATCGCGTAACATAAACATATTACCGTATGCAAACTGTACTGTATACAGTATGTATATGTATATTTAATGTCTTAACTGTGCCCGTTTAATTGAATTAAAAAAAAATATTTAACACGAACATTAAGCTGTTTACATCTTCCGCCTGAGAACAGTCACCCGTTGCTACCCAACGCAGAATGGTGATTGGCTGACACCATCTGACACCCCTCTGATTGGAGAAAAAAGACGTGCTGGTTTGCTATACACACTGTGCCAGGAAGAGGATTTCTTTCTATTCAAAACGTGTATTTTAAAAGTTTAAGAAGTAAAAACCTTACAGCGTACACAGATTTCTAAACTGATCAGGATCGTTATCTTTGTCTTATGCATAATAATGTTCACCGCTCTGTCCAGCAAATTAATAATAAACTTTATTTTATATAGCGTTTTAAACGAATAAGTAATTAGATTGCTCATAAACCTAATCACTTGCTTTTTCTTTTTATTTAGGCTCAGATTTCAACTATAGATCGTATTATTAATAACCATAATAACAACCAACCAACAAAAACAACCATATAAACATAATGGTGGTGCTGGACCTTCCAGTTTTATTTATTTTTTAATCGCGTAACATAAACATATTACCGTATGCAAACTGTACTGTATACAATATGTATATGTATATTTAATGTCTTAACTGTGCCCGTTTAAGTATTGAATATTCATATCTAATTTTACCACTGAAGGGAAATCTTAACATAAACATACGGTATATGGCTGGTCTCGGTACTTTAAAGAAAAAAATACACACCGGTATTCCATTTCTCCCTAAACATTGTAAGCTTCGAAGTCTTTAACTAACGTGATACCGGAGTCAACAAGCATACTTTTAGAATTTGATTAAAAGGGAATATAATATGGAATCGCGTATCTCAAGAATTTAAAGACCAGACAATCGCAAACTCGTTTTCAATAAAATTATTTTATTCATTCAGCAGTTTGTGAGAGGGACATCCAGCAGGGAGAGACACACACACCGGTTTTCATTGACAAAATTGTTTTTTTTTCAATTCCTCTTGTCTAACAGGAATGTGTTGTTTGTGGACAGACTGTTAGACAAGAGGAAAAGACCGCCTCCTCCTACGAAGCATTTCGTTGATCCGATCACGAATTCTTTTCCAGTCGTACGCAGCAAGGGTTGAGAATCTCCGATTCACCATCGTACTAATGGTTTCCTGGAGATTGCAAGGCAAGGCACTTTTGCCTCTGGACCCATCGAAATTTACAGACGTGGTCCACCCCCAGTAAATTTCAAAAGTCACAAGATTTCGAAACACGAGGGCGGCGTAGCGGTCGGCTCTTGCTTTCCCGTCTATGCCGATGCACTGCAAGTACAACCCCCCCTCCATCTCCTGGGTGATGGGTAGCAGTTGGACATCTGGGAGAATTATTCGTCCCACTGGCATTTGTGAATTCCGCTGTGCTTCCTGGGGGGAGATAGCCGGCGGGGACAGCATCAACAGATTCCTGCGCGGTGGTGAACTGAGAGGCCGGGATGGAGTGTCCTGAGGCGGTGTGTGCTCTGCCGGGGGCAGAGCTTCTGCCAGGCATTGCAGCCTGCGCGGCGGGGAGAGGCTCTTTTCGGGAGACAGCTGCTCAACTGTTTGACTGCTGGAACTCTAGCCTCCCAATCCTCCCCAGTAATGCATCGTAATGCTCCCGCTGCTGCCGAAATGTCTCCATACAGGTGCTGCTTCTACAAGTTGGCACCCTGGCCAGTGGCCGAGAGCAGAGACCCACGGCCTGTGGCAAAATAACATAATTCATGTAAGAAATAAAGTCACACAGTAGTATTCATCAGTCGCGGAACAAAAGTCAAAATAAACTTTTCTTTTTTTCCGTCTTACCACTTTCTTTTTTACTGTCCTGGTGGTAGATCATTTCGCCCGTGCGGTGTTTTCTTGAAGAACAGGCTACGAAGAAATAATTATAATTGAATTTAAAATTCAAAACGGCAATAATACCTTGTAATATGCGCTGTAATCGCGTATTTCAGATGAAGTCTGCTGTATTTGCTTACCCTTCGCTCTTTGGAAGCTGGGGTGGCAGAAGCACCCCGTCTCTTCCCGTAAAACGCCTTGGTCTCCATACTGTACTATGGTCGCTGTAGTGCAGGTTCGCAGTTTTTTTTTTTGTGATGGGAGCTCACCCAATCCCTTGGTGTCTTTTATGCGTCACACATACTGTATTTCAGCGCCATATATTTCATGGATATTATGGAATATAATGGATGGATATCTTAGTTATCTTTCTAGTTCACAGGTTTGCATGCATACATCAGGTACTACTGTTGCATTTATGAAAAAGAAACAAAACAAAAAACATACTAACAACTGTGCCATCCTACTCCTTAGTTAATACATTTTATTATTCATAAACAGTTAACATTGTTAGCAAAATATTTTGAATTATATTTAACCCTATTTTTTCTTTAGTTTTGTATTTAACTTATTATATGATAGTCAGACTTAATGTATATTTGAACAATGAAAATATATTTTTACAAGATTTTACATTAAGCACTTAAAATTAATATGGTTAATAATAGTAAACTGTAACATGCTGTAACAAGATCGGTTAAACTGCGAAGAAAATGCTTTCAGAGAAAATGTTTCAGGTGTGAAGAACATAGATCAATGCAATTTCAACCAAACCTGTTCCCACACACCCCGCCCCCACTACCATTAGAATATACACAAACATTTTAGCGTTTCATTCTGAGCAGAAGACCCTCACACCTGAAGAGTGCTGGCTGTGACGAATTAAACCGGTTTTACAGGTTTCAATCACAGACCATGTGACATGGGACTCAGTAAACTACAGTAACACCGTATTTGATAACGCTTTAAAAACGCTATAAAATAATGTGACTTGGCACAGAACAAGTCACATCAAGTCAATTTAAACACAAGCTGTCTTTAGCCCTCTAAGCTGGTTCATACAGAAATGTAGAGATCCAGGCTCAGAACACACAGCTTCATTAGCGAATACATATGCAGGACAACTAGAGAAGACGTTTTACAGAGAATGGATTTTTAGAAACATCCCATCAGACATCCCATCATATTCACAACGTGAAATCTAGAAAATAATATTACGTAACCAAAATCCGCAATATGGAAACAGAACCTGTGTAATTGTTGATAGATGATGTACTCGTAACATTTTTTCAAGACGAACTACAACATTTAAAAAATGACTTGTATGTACTTGATATCTCTAATCAATCCACGGGTCCCAGCACAAAACGAAACTAAAACGCATACCGTTTCGCGCTTCTTATTAGTTGCTCAAAAGTAATTTGACCGTATGAAATGCATAATATAAACCTAGAAACATATACGTGAGCAGTACTTAAGCACTGTAGTATCGGTGTTAAGACATACCTCTCAAATACTGTAAATCAAGTTAAAAATATCTCAAGACCGATTCTGGTCATAATGAAACCATGCAAGGGAGTTTTTATGTCCGTTGCAGTTCTTTTGCAACATGAATATAATTATATCGTTATTAATTTCTTGAGATACGCGATTCCATATTATATTCCCTTTTAATCAAATTCTAAAAGTATGCTTGTTGACTCCGGTATCACGTTAGTTAAAGACTTCGAAGCTTACAATGTTTAGGGAGAAATGGAATACCGGTGTGTATTTTTTTCTTTAAAGTACCGAGACCAGCCATATACTGAATGTTTATGTTAAGATTTCCCTTCAGTGGTAAAATTAGATATGAATATTCAATACGTAAACGGGCACAGTTAAGACATTAAATATACATATACATATTGTATACAGTACAGTTTTCATACGGTAATATGTTTATGTTACGCGATTAAAAAATAAATAAAACTGGAAGGTCCAGCACCACCATTATGTTTATATGGTTGTTTTTGTTGGTTGGTTGTTATTATGGTTATTAATAATACGATCTATAGTTGAAATCTGAGCCTAAATAAAAAGAAAAAGCAAGTGATTAGGTTTATGAGCAATCTAATTACTTATTCGTTTAAAACGCTATATAAAATAAAGTTTATTATTAATTTGCTGGACAGAGCGGTGAACATTATTATGCATAAGACAAAGATAATGATCCTGATCAGTTTAGAAATCTGTGTACGCTGTAAGGTTTTTACTTCTTAAACTTTTAAAATACACGTTTTGAATAGAAAGAAATCCTCTTCCTGGCACAGTGTGTATAGCAAACCAGCACGTCTTTTTTCTCCAATCAGAGGGGTGTCAGATAGTGTCAGCCAATCACCATTCTGCGTTGGGTAGCAACGGGTGACTGTTCTCAGGTGGAAGATGTAAACAGCTTAATGTTCGTGTTAAATATTTTTTTTTAATTCAATTAAACGGGCACAGTTAAGACATTAAATATACATATACATACTGTATACAGTACAGTTTGCATACGGTAATATGTTTATGTTACGCGATTAAAAAATAAATAAATAAAAATGAAAAGTCCAGCACCAGCTGGATTCGAAAGACAACCTGCCAGTTGGTAGTCACGCACCTAGACCAGTAGGCTACAAGACAGCTCGCATGATCAGGCAGGCGAAACAGCCCTACACAGCCCTACCGCAGTACACGGATATAATCATACCGTTATTAAATTCTTTAGATACGCGATTCCATATTATATTCCCTTTTAATCAAATTCTAAAAGTATGCTTGTTGACTCCGGTATCACGTTAGTTAAAGACTTCGAAGCTTACAATGTTTAGGGAGAAATGGAATACCGGTGTGTATTTTTCCTTGTGATATTTTAAGCTCTAGTTGAATGATAGGTGTCGCATTTTAAATCATTTTCGTAGCTAGAAATTATGAAACGCCCTGTTAAAAGCAAGGAAGTTTTTATGCCCGTTGAAGTAAAACAAAATGCCTGACAAAGTATGGCTTGGACAGATTCCAAGTGCTTGTACAAATGTGCTAAAGAAATTATACTTTGAGTATACAGCTTGTCCAAAGTCATCCATTATTAATACTATTAGTAATATCTTCAGTAAAGGCTTTGATGCATAAATATTTCTGATAAAGGTAGGTTGTGTACTTTTGTCCAACTGAGCAATCTTGCTTTCATAAAATATACCAACATTTTAATGACTGATGATTAACATGCTGTAATACACAGTTCAAAATTAAAGGCTCAAATGCTGTACATGAGAGGTTAAGCTCCCCCTGGCGGTTTTACAAGGCGACGCCGGATAGTTAGTCACGTGACACACGTGAAATGTGTGATACCGCGTGATACCGTGACACGCCCACCGGGGTATGCCGCGAAATACCTCACCCATTTTGAATGGCTGCATCTGTATGGATTTCTGTTCTGTTTCTGCTTTGATTTTAATCACGCAATCATGGTTTCTTCATTATAGAAACAAAAAACACTTTCCTATCTCAGTCTCAGAAATAACATTGTATACAGTACAGCTGGCTGCTTGAGCTTCCCAAAATACAGTGTAGCTTTATAATACACATAAGTTTCAATATTCTTCCTCTGTTTCAGAAAGGTTAGGCTTATACAGTAGCAATACATTTGTTTCTTTGCCCAATTTTGTGGAACTAATCTGTGGTGTACAAAGGTGCCTCATTTAATTTTTTACAGCCAGAAGAGGCATTGTTCCCTTGCCTTTTCTTATACTATTACAGAATTTTACACTGCTATTACTTTAATGTGAAGTATTGCCGCTCATTGTAACATCATTTTTTCTAATGAGCTAGGAGGAGTTTATTGGATTTTCTTTTGTGCCGTGCTAATGGGTTTGTGATAACATTGCCTATATAATGCCTATAGCAACTTAACTAATTTCAGAAGATTAATTCACCCTTGTTACATTGCAAAAATAGCGCTGATCAATGCTGTCATCAAGCCACCACTGTCTTAATGAACATCTTTGGGCTCATAATCTTTAATGCAAAGCTGAAGAACATTATCAAGAGTTGATGGCTTCTGGAAAATGTTTTGGGAAAAAGTATCTTTTAAATTAAAAGACAAAAGAAGCTAGATACAGAGGTTTTATGTAGGACTGTGTCTGCATCCAATGAGTATGGGAAACAACCTTCATGTTCTTAAAATGCACTCCTATGGGAGAAGAAGTGAGTATGAGAGGAAAATAGAGGAACAATTTCAGCAACACCAACATAAAAAATGCTTGAAGTAACAATGAGTTTCACTGGAAGTCCTGGTTAGAGTGATCGGCTACGTACTGTAGGTGGAGAACTAGGTGTCAGGAGTCCCAGAAGTTCCTAGGTCAGTGAATGTTGATGGACGAACAAGTGATCTACTGTGGCAAAGGTTTTGGACAGATTACAAGGCATAGGGTTAAGACAGATGAGCAGGATGCAGCATGAATTGAACAAAGAGAATTGATGTACTGATTCTAAATGAGAACAGCAGGGTCTGTACCAAATGAAAGTCAGACATAGAGCACAACCAGAGATATACAGTATAATTCAGGCCAGGTGAAAAACAGTAAAAATCACCCAAGAGTAAGGTTAAGGTCCTAAAAGCAAACTGTAGTTTTGCTCTAGGGTAGAAATAGGTGTAAAGAGAAAGAGGAGGAAGAGCCAATGGGTGAAATAGAAAAAAGTTGACTGAGGATGAAGGGTTGAGAGCGAAGGAAAAGAAGAAGAGTTACAGAGGTTGAGAATGTTGGGAAGGTCAAATTTGTTTTATGAGATTAAAGAAGAGAAGGTTAACAAAGATTATTAGCAGAAGACTAAAAAATAGAATAAAAATAGTAATATTTGACAATGAGCTGCTAATGTGAGTGCTAAGGAAAAGAACAAAAGAAAACAGCAATAAAGATACAAGACAGAGGGCAATTTCAATAAATCTTCATTCTTTCTTTTCAGATGAGTTCAGCTTGATCTTAATTCTGGCAGAGAGATGCTAGAGGAGAACACGAGACAAAAAAGAGTGGGAGGGTGGAAAGTGAGTGGACAGGGAAATCAAGGGATGAACAGAATGAAGGTTAGTCTTCATTATATTTACAGAATAGTGGCCATTATGAATCTTTGCAGAGCATGAGTGTTTTTAGAATATTTATGTTACGCATTCCACTTGTGTCTCTGTCCCGTCTTTCATTCCCATGCGTGCAGTGTTTAACAAACGCTCACACTGCAAGTAATACACCTATCACCGTTTACTCCCGTCACTATTTTAGCTCTCCTCTTTCCTCACTTCCCCGCTCACTATTGTGGATACTCCTAGAGCTCCCAAGTGCGCATTATCCTCTTCTAAGCCGAAGCCTAAGCCTAAGCCTAAAACTAAACCTCGGTATTTGATCTTCTAGCCTGCTCCTCGTTTTTGACTTTGCCTTTCGTTTTGGATTTCTCTCTCGTTGTCTCTCCCGTGTTCAGACCTAATCGCTTGCTTCCTGGTTTCATTTTTGCTTAACGATTCAGGTTGGTGATTTTCTTTCTCTCTCCTGAGTCCTGCACAGGATCCATACACCCTTCCTGCCCAACCTGGCAATTTAGGTCTCTGGGCAAATTACTGACAAAGTAGATTAATTGTTCTATTTAATTGTTTGTCATTTCTTTGTCGAAGTTTGTTACATTGTTTTCACTCAAAGAAACGCATACACATGAGACTGTTTAAAAGTCAGTATGACTAAATATATCTTACATACATAACTACACAGGAATAAAACAATCCAAGCCTTAAGTCATTCTGCAAAACTATTAATACTTCTGTGTTACATTGAGACAGGATTACAGATTTCAATATAATAATATAAAGATGAGTTATTTGCAACATCTATTTGACTGGTTGCATTATGCAAAATATTATTTAAAAATAGATTAAGGATGAAGATGAGCTACATTTGACTTGGCTTAACATAATGTAAGCATGTAGAAAATGTAATTTAAATTGTACTAAGGGACATGGAAAATAATTCTGAACTCTGGTAATAAAAAGGCTATAATTTGCATTCATTTAATACAGAACACTTAAAAAATAGCTCCCTGCTCATTCTGGGAGAGCTTAAATGTCATCAGTTTCTTGACTTCAGAAAACTCAAATTATTTCTGACATCTTGCTAAAGTAATGAGCAGAGTGTCTGTTGCTACAGAGTTATTGGGCCATTTTTGTAATACATAATGTAGTCAGAGCATATGACTGAACCTTTAACTATTCTTTATTACGGGAATATAGTGCTAGACGCTGATTTTAATTAGAAATGAACTCCGCGTCGAAAGCAGAACAGTGTGCCAAGGGATTTCAAAATTAAATTAAATAATTACAGGTGTCTCACAAATGAACAAAATGTTTATGAGATCTTCAGAGACTGAATTTCCAGGGATTTCAAAGTCAGCTTTTGTTGTTTTGTTACCGTTTGAGCTCTCATTTACATTAAAAGAAAAATTAATTTGTTTAATTGGATTTTGAATTAACTTCTTCAATAACTTGAAGATGCTTTATATTTGAAGCCGAGTAAGGGAAATATTATATTAGCATAAATAACAGGCTGTCCTTCACTCATTCAAAGAACAGCTCCTGGATTCACAGTGTACTGTAAATGCAGAAATGAAACTTTTTCAGCAAAACACTGCTTGCTAAGTCCATTTGAAAAAAAAAAATATTTAGGCATTAATGGTTTTATCACAGCCACTTAAGTCAACTCATCTATAGGTGTTTTTAATTAGCATTTTATTTAATCTACACTAAAAAGCAAATGTATTGTATGGAGGTTACTAGTTGTTTTTTGTATTGAGTATAAAAGCCGCTTTCAAGTTTCCCCGCACCCTCCAAACAGTGAGAGCTTTTTGATTATGCCCTCCTTTACATGTGTTTTAACCTGTCAGATTCTACTTCAAATGTCTACTGAAAACAATGCCAGCTCCAAGATGTGGTTAATCTGCTTTCATTTGGTTTTCATCTACAGTATGTTGCTTTCAGTAGCATTTCTGATAATGGACAAAACAAACGTTTGACAATTGTAATTATATACAGTATGCCTCATAAATAAATAAGGCCGGTCATTTCTTTTCCTAAAACTTCACACAAAACTAAACACTTCCACTTACTGTAACTCTACTCATTTGTACATGTATGCAGCCCCAATGTTATCTGAACCTCTGTATGTTTGAGATATAAGTATACTGCTCCACAAGAGATGAATGGAATGACAAAATACTGTACCTTATTGTTAAGGTATTAGAGCTACAATGAAATAACTAACCCAAGAATGAATGAAGCAGTCCTTGACCAATGTGTACCCCTTTCATCTAACGTGACAAGAAAAACGTTTAACCCCAAAGATTAATATGGAAATATAGTTTTCCCATGTAAGTTTTCTTGAATCAAAAGTTAAAATACCCAATAGGGTATTTTTAAATATCTTAATAGGATTTACAGTATAGTAACCAATTCCATATCACTAGAAACTAAATAATGCATGAATTAAACAATGAGTAATTTGAGTAAAAGTGAATTATAAAGGTGAACGCCTAGTTTCATTAGCTCAATTAAGCGGATAATTAGATTCAGGTGTTTAAATAATAGATTTAAATTTGATTTAGAAATAGATTTCAGGAGCTGGATTTAGGAGGCCCCACCTTTTAAATAGATCAGACAGTATGAGTTTGATCTTCACCATACAGGTGTACTGTATGAAAAATGTTATACATTGATCTATTTCCATGATCTATTGATCTGATTGAAAATATAATCAATTTCCATTAATCTATTTCCACGATCTAAGGAGGACCTCAGAAAAAGAGTTTTTGATGTTCATCAGTCTGGAAAGGGAAAGAGAACTATTGCTAAATATTTGGGTCTCCACCAATTCACCGTCAGTCTACAGATGGAGACAGTTTAAGACACCTGACTCAAGAGCCGATTCTCTTACCATTGCATTTTATCATGGCCTAATCAATGACCACACTTAACTCTCATCAAAATGTTGTGGTAGGATCTGATGTGAGCTTTCCATGCAAGGCAGCCCTCAAATGTCGCAGTGCTAAATGAGTTTTGTAAGGAGGAAGTCCTCAAAACCAATTTAAGTAACTAATCAATGGCTACAGGAAATGTTAAGTTGTAGTCCTTGTTCAAGGGGGTGCTACCGGTTAAAGTGAATCTAAAGTTTCTCATACTTTGTCACATGTGGATATTGAATGTTGCACCATTTAAGGATAAATTGATGTTGAGAGGCTATTATGTTTTGTGTCGTTTGTTTAATCAGGTTGACTTTATTAGTAAAACTTAGATTACTATCTAGTAACCTTTTACGTTCCAAATATATGAAATATTTAGGGCTTAACAAGCTTTTTTCCCAGCACTGTAAGCCTTCAAGTCCCCATCAAAGCAATGTAATTTTCAACCACAACCAGCATTAACATTAATGACTGCAAGGCTTCTGTGTCATTTTGGTATAGAGCTCCTGTAGCATGTCATTCAAAATAGTGGCCAGCTCCCTGCACAGTGCCTATAGCAGCAAGTGTCTGTGGGCTCACAAATTTGGCATAAAAAAGGGGGACATGGAAGCACTGAAATCATGATTTCATGATCTGTCAGACATTCTGCACAGTGCTGTGCAGAAGATTATCCTGTTACAGTACAAGACCTGGGCCATGACCTGCAAGAAGGAATAATGACAAGGTATAGAATGTTATGTCTGTGTCATATTGGTGTGAGGCCAACAATAATCATTAGCTGAGTATTTGATTTAATAACTTTCCTCCCCAGATCACCACATATCCTCCAACAAATCATCCCTCAGAAGTGCACTAAGAAGTGCACTAATGATTGAGTTCTGAAGTGGCCTGTTTTTGGTGCTGCTCAAAATTGGAGTGAGTCAGAGACTTATATGTTAGAAATGTATGTCTCCCTGATATATCCTAAAACTGAGCAGTTTCTACTTACACTACAATGATTAAAGAGAGGCCCCACTTTGCACATGCAATTAAAATAATTCATGGTTAAACATTTTCCTTTATCATCAGTTCTCACGAGAAAAATGTTTAGGTTCAGAACACTGTGTAAATCATAAAACGTAATTAGGATTATGCAAATTATGTATACATTTGTCATATTACTGATACAATATTTTATGCAGTTATAGATTTTTCCACAGTAGAAAAGTTAGACACACAGAAAAACCTTAACAATAGATTGTGATTACTGAACACATTTTCATAGTGAGATGCAATATAATGGAACCATTAGAAGGAGTGAATAAAATTAACAGCACAGAAATAGTGTTTTCCTTTAATATTTTAGCAATACTTTATGTTGATTTTTTACTTAACAATTCACTTTGGGCCTTGTAATTACAGTACAACGAAGCACAACTGAGATTTTAATGAGGTATATTAATCTGTGGAAATAAATGACTTTATGAGAAAAATCTCATGGAATTACACAAGTATAATTTTACCATTTATTAAGAAGAAAATCAGTGTGACATAAAGTAAACTACTTGACAGGAAGATGATTCAGCAGTAATGTGCCTGGGCAGCCAGCATTATCACTCTATTCATTTTTCACTGTTACATATTGAAGAAAAAACTTGAGTCACTGCAGTGAACTCAGGAGTTGAAGCCTTTACAAAATTAAAAGTATTATAAAAGTAAATGGTTCCATTCTTCAAACAAATGTTTAAACTTCTGTTGTAGATTTAAGTACTGAACTTTCTTGATTTTATAAAAGCAAATATATGATTAACCAAAATTGGCTTACCAATAGTCAGTTTAATAAGCTTCTCTTTCTAATTAAAATTCTCCTCAGTTTTGGCTTTGGGATGCTACTTAGAATAATTATTGTAAAACTGCAACAGTATGTTGTAACCACACTCTTATAGGCACGATTGTTTGGAGGGCCATTAATGACTTGGGAGACCTACATGATGTAATCTGAGATTTCAATTTCTGGTCAGTAAACAAAACAAAACACACAGTTAATTTCCATGATAAGTCAATGGCAGTGAGATGCTAGTAGTGAGGGGTTTGAGCTCATGTTGAAGGAGAATCACAAACGCTGCGTATATATCTTGAAAATACGTCTTCCTTTACTGCTGCCTACTGTATAGCTTATTGTAGATACCCAAGGCACAGAGCATACCACAGGAACTTCCATTATTCAAATGTAAATCATCTACTGGAAATCAAATGCTACACATTATGCTTTTCACCAGGTATTGATTGGGTAGGCAGATCATAATTCAGGAAATACCTTCATTGTCCAGGCTGGTTTTGAAACATACCTCTTTGTCTTTGATATTCAGAGCCCTGCAGTATTTAAATGTTCAACTCTGAGATAGAGATTCAGAGAGATAGCATACAGTAGCATCACCAGAACCATAGCCACAAAAAGGAATTGAACTGCATGTTCTATTAGTTTTCCTCACATTTTGGCCAGTGTGTGAATATACTGTACAGTACTGTACATGTAACAGCAAAAGCCACCTGGTCACTTAAGATGATTTGTCACTATCAGCAACACTCCATGTTTTGGTTGAAGTGACTGAAAATACATTGCCTGTGTTGTTAGGATTACTTCTGTCATAGTTACACATTCATATTTACTGTACATTAGATGTGATTGTCACGCCCTCTGCAGCCAGAGGGCGCTCCTTCTCTGTCCTGTCCCTAGTTTCCGGGCTATATATTTCCGGGTCTTGCACTCTGTCCTCGCTCAGCATTGACGTTCGGATGTCCTGAGACCCGCCTAGCACCAGGGCGCCCCATGTCCGCTCCCTGAGGGCATAGGTTTCTATACGGCATTCCTGAACTCTTTGCACTAATGAGCCCGGGCCTTTTTCCCGTCTCGCCGCTACACATATGGGTCTTTTTCCACTCTCCTGCTCCCAACGGTTAGTCCCTTTGGACGTCCGTGACAGTGATGAACCTTGATCCAGTAGGTCTTATGCTCTAGGTCACCTGTAATTGATAATTTGTAAAGATGTGGTGTCACGATCACTACTCCTCCTCTTAAGTGCGCTCCAGCCCATCCTCATTCTCTCCCATTACCCACAACTGTTCCCTATTTCAGTTCCTCCTTAAAACCCAGATGCAGACTTCACTCAAGGCTCCTCATTGAATCCCATTTCGTGAGAGCCCGGGTCCTGCTGCTTCTGGCTCTGTCATGGTTTTAACCTTCTGTTCCTGATCCCCCCCCCGCCGGTCCCGACCCGGTTCATGGTTTTAATTCCCTCGGATGGATCTTCTGGCATTGGACTTACTCTTCTGTCTAGGATTACCCGTTTGGATTTCTTCATGGATTGTTCGCCCCGGATTCACTCCCCCTGGACATGCCCCCTGTATCCATACCCTCTCCTGCATAACTTTTTCCCCAGTGTTTCCTCACAATTCTGTCGTCTGCATAGGGCCCGGAAAGAACTGTTCGTGACACGTGGGTTTTGATCAAGGCTTCAGGCTAATCCCAGTCTGTGAGAGCTATGGGGCATTGGATGGTCTGTCTCAAAAGATCTCTAAACTCCTTCATTAAATAAACTACTTGCTGCCATATCAAGTAGGTCATATCAAGGGTCAAACTGAATTATTTCTATTGTTTAGAAGGTGACAATTTAGCTGTGAGCCACACAAGCAATCTTCAAATATCCATACTGTTAAGTAATGCTTTTTCCTATTAGTCATTCATTATTTACAATAATAAAATATGCACACACAAAATACTGAACCAAAGTACTTTTATACAGAAAGTTCTCTTCAAAGAGGCTGTACAGTATGCACCTTTAACTAAGTTTTCTTTTAGTTAGCATTACACTCTCCAGGTTAAATTCACAGTGTTCCTGATTGGATATTGTGAAACCTCTAAATAATATCATCTTACTGTATATGCAAAACAGAAAGTCATGCATTTTTTATCTTCTGTGATAATAATAATAATGATGGTCAGCTGGATCAAGAACTCAGCATAGACATTTAGCGATGGCATCCAGATGGAGTCTGGACTGGACAAGTGTTCCAAAGTGAGCATCAGGAGAGGCAAACCTGTTGAAGGCCCGAACGCCAGACTAAATGATGCTGCCGTGATCCGGAATCTTTACCAGAATGAAGTCTACAAGTATCTTGGTGTAGACCAAACCAATGGTATTGTCACGATCGTAAACCCCTCCTGTTAAGGATGCTCCAGCCCTACCTTGCTAATACTAATTTTCTGCACCTGCCTCCCATTCCAGCCCCCCGTATTATAAACCAGACGTTCATGCCTATTGGGGCTCAGCTTTGGAAGATTGACGCCCGGAAGCCCGCTTACCCGCGAGTCCAGGAGCGGCTCAAAGGCATAGGCTTCACAATGGCGTCCTGACCATCTGGGTCCGGGATCAGGGAGCATCTGGTCCTGTTCCGCTCCGGTTTTTAACTCTGTCTGTCAGGATGGATTACCCGGTTTTGGACATTTGCTTCATTCATGGACTTGCCTCGGACTCCCTTGGATTGTTTGCCTCGGCCACACCTCCCCCGAACACTAGCGCACCATGGACACGCCCTCTGTTTTCCTTCCAGCCCCTAACATGTCTCTTTCCCCATGTTTTCTTCACTTCCCCCCGGATCGTGTTGTCTGCATAGGGCCCTGAAAGAATGCTTCATGACAGGTATTCAACACGGCAAAATGAAAAAAAAAACCTGGAAATAAATTCTACCCCCGAGTCAGTCTCATTCTTGTTACTGAGCTTAACTTGAAGAACAAGATGGAAGCAATTAACAGCTTAGCAGTGCCCATGCCCCAGTACAGCTTTGGAATCATCAACTGGAGAAAGCAGGAAATCCAGAAGATGGATAGGAAGACCAGAAAATTGCTTACAAAGTATGGTCTCCTACACCCAAAAGCCGACGTAGACTGAACACCTGGGAGTAGTGGTGGGCGTGAGCTCACTGAACTGGAAACCTCATACAAGAGCACAATTGTCGGCCTAGCAAGGATCTGACAAATACACCAGGCTCATAATAAGAAATGAAAAAAGCGAAGAAGAAATACTCTCTGGTCAACATCAGCGAGGAAATCAAGAGCCAATACATCAAGCCTGAAATCAGCTCCCATACAACAACATCTAGTCGGGAGTTCATCAAGAGTAGGATGAAGGCTTCACTCATTGAATAGAACATCAACAAACTCTTGTCAAAGCCGCTCCACGGTCAGTTTTACAAACAGACTTTTAACAATTATGTTTATAGAAAACTGACCTTTGGATGGCTACAAGCTCTGGGCTAAAAGAGCTCAAGATCAGGCACTAAACAATCGCTATCATCAGAGGAATATCCCCAAGATGGATGTGGATGGCAAATGCAAGTTGTGTCACCAACACGAGGAGTATATCAGCCATATTGTTGCTTGATGCTCTATGCTAGCGCCAGAAGGATATACACATCGGCACAATAGAATAGAATAGCTAGCTACCTGCACTGATCAATGGTTCAGGAGCTTGGCCTACCAGTGCCTAATCACTGGTACGATAACCAGACTGAAAAAGTTGTGTAGAAGGAGAAGATCACCATCGTGTATGACATGACTGTTAACACCGATTGTACTATTGAAGCAAACTGACTGGACATCATTCTCCATGATCGGAGCAAAAAGTGATGTTTTCTCATCGATGTAGCTGTTTCAGATGACCTGAATGTGTCTTAAGGAGTTAAAAAAAATAAGCAAATACAAGGACCTTAAGATTGATATAATGCATGTGGAATACAAAGGCATGTGTGATCCCAGTCGTAGTCAGAGCTCTTGGAACTACTTGACTCAGATTTAAAAAGTACCTCGCTGAGCTGTCGGGCAAAGTGAGTGTGGCTAAGGTGCAGAAGACAGCCTCTCCTCGGAACAGCCCACATACCCTGCAAAGTCCTGACCATCAGACAATGCAGGACGTAAGGAATCTGGTGGATCCCTGGTCAATAGCAACCAGCAGAAGAGCTGAGAAGATAAAACTTATAATAATAATTATTTTAATTATTTTCTATTTCAGCGAATCAGTGATAGTGTGTCCAGGTATATTTTCTTCAGCAAAAGTAAAGCATCACTCACTACACTAGACTATTAATGCTGGTTATGCAAATGATACACTTGGTACTTAATAATGTAATAATATGTAATGATGTAATTATAGTAAGAATTTGATCGCACATAATTTTTCACTGTAACAGAGAATGATATGCAGCAGGCAGGATTTCAGGAGTCCACAATGTCAAATAACATTTAATCGAGTCAAATTGTATTATCTTAAGTGTAACAGGACATATGCATGTATTCAAGTCAAGTAGCATTTATTCATCATCCTAAGAGATTTTTCTGTCTCACTGTTTAACGTTACATGCAGAGGTGCAGAGCTTTTCTCTGAGAAGCGTGTGTCTCTAGGTGACCAAAGCTGTAGAAGCTACTGAATGTGATCTGATGAAATACACCTGTGTGAGGTCCTCTAAGTGCAGGCTAGATATTTACCTTGAGGACAGTAACTCAGGACTGAAAGGTACTGTAGTAAGATCATGTCTCCTGTTAAAATGCATGGTAGTTGTCAATAGACTTTTTACCAGCAGGGTAATGAGGACGACCTGGCTGAGCTACTGTATATCGTATTAGTTGTGAGTGTGTGTATGTACCCACCTAACTCATTCTGAGACACGACAGTGAGAGTGTTTGGGTCAAAGCTGAATGACTGAGGAAACAGGTCTAGTAGGAGCAGGTCAGTGGTTGTGTATGTGTCAGCAGCAGGCCTGTGATGCTGCTACTGTCTGTGTAGAAATAAGCCTGCAAAAGGAGTCTGTGTAGCAGCTGCTTTAACAGCAGAAGGCTATGTGTTATAGGTGAGCAGGCTCTGTTCTGTGAGCAAGCAGGCTTGTTATTTGTAGCAGCTGCAGATGGAGAAGCAGGCTGACAGTTGTGTGCATGAGATGAGTATTTTTAAAGATGATGCAGGATGCAGCTTTACCCCCAGAAGGGGCCAATAATTGGGCGATTACAAAACATATAATCTGGTTATATATCTCTGAGGGGAGTTATATTTATGTTTGTGGAAGATCTCTTCTGGAAGGAGAATAATATAACAACAAAAGTTAAATAGAGGATTTTATATAGAAACAACTATTCTGAGTGTTGGGGGTACAGGGCTCAATCAGGAATGGAACAATCTTGAAGTGGAAGAAGCAGTTAGAAAATGAATGGATGTTTGATGAAGAGACTGCAAGGATTGCAAGAGATTGGCAAGGCAGTGTCATCATGTCTCACACTGTCCTACACACACGTCTTAATGGGACTACTAAGGGATTTTGGAATGGTTGCATTGTGCTTTATACTATTCTTGTCTCCTAGTTTAATTCTAGTCTGTAGCACCATCTGTTTAGTGTACACCCACTTCCAAAGTCTTGCTGCCTAGGTTTGATTCAAAACTCTAAATGGTCTCTTTCTCCAAGGTCTTAGTTATTACACCTAGTTTAGGAACTGCAAAGTAACATTAAGAATCACTATGAGGTAACAACTATGAATCACATGAAACGCCACTGCCAACTCTATGGAAGAGACAGGGATAGGTTTCTACTGAGGCATGTTCTGCAGTTTAGGAATTCATTACATACAGCAAAGGGGTAGAGGCATGATCCTTGTGTAGTGGTTTGATGGGTTTACTGAGACAATTATTAATTGTAGCAGTAATCACGAGGTTGTTCGTTGGGACTTTTAGAAAATCAATCGTCAGAACAACTAACAACGCACACACACGGGTTCAATACACGGGATACATTTATTAATATAAACTGTGCACCAAACATATACTAGTCTGCCTGGATACGAGCGGCAGACCTTACTGTGAGGGTTATCAATATACAAGGTATATAATCTCGAAGAGATGCAAACACAAAGAGATACACAACAGAGAATATATGTCAATATATATCATTCGGTTACCAAATCGCTAATCAGTGTTATTACCCACTGTTACTCTAAACTCGGAAGTAAATACATTACATTATTAAATTGATAACAACTTGTGTTGAGGTACAATTGAATTCTCGAGACGCAATGTAGAACATGGGGTTTACTTATCCACTGTGTTTGGATTTGGAATTTCCCGGCACGAACACCAAACCAGCTGACAGGCTCTGTTGCAGCCTCTGTTCCAGCGGTTGTCCAATGGGCGTTGTGTCGGCGTCCTCTGGCTACCGGCCAACCTGTAGAGGTGCAGCTCGGAGTAGGACGGGCGGAGGAATCTGACTGCGGCGTGCAGGGCAGTCGTTGCTCCGAGGGGATTTACTAGCAGTCCGGCTGGCTAGTAGAAAGTCTCTATGCACAGAGTGTGACCGCGAGTCCTCACAAGTCACTCTTTTGCCTGGGAAGAAGCTGGTTCGTTCCCGGTCCAGCGCTGCTTCTGAATAAGTTATTCAGGTTGTCGACGAGGGTCCAACTGTAGGCTGCCGTTGATCAAGCGGAGCATTCACGTTGGTAGAATTCTGAGTACGTACGGGATCCTCGGCCTCGCGCTTAGAACAAAGTCCAAGTCCTTTTGCAGACAACAGCAGTTGTCACGTGATTGTCTCTGAGGATGCGCGAAAATGGCCAAGGAGAGCCCCGATCTGAGCTTGCGCTCCCTTTTTGATCAAGACCCAGATGTGTGCTGATTGGTTGAGAGTTTGGCGGGCATTGGAGACCCACGTGGTATTACCACGCCCTGCCAGTCCCTGATTGGTTGGTCAAGGTGAGATATAAGTCACTTACTCTTGACACTTAGGAATGCAGTCCAGATGTCCATTCGGCACTCCCTAGACTGATAGGCGCCAATGGATGACCATTGATCATGATAGCCAGGCTTAGCTAATTGCATCCCCGTCTGGGAGCTTGTTTCTTATCAAAAGAAAACATCTTAAATCAGCCTGCATGAATTCTTTCTCTGTGGCTGCACCACAGAGATGGAGGGTGAGATGGGGCCTCCTTTAGGAGCATACCAACGCTTAATTCTGTCTTATTAACAAGCATTGCCGCTACACTTGTCTTTACACAAGTTGACTTCTATACTGAAAAGTAAGAAAGACAGTAAAATTGTGCAATATGTGTGTGACAGACTGCTTGTTTTTCTTTCTTTCTTTCTTTTAATGAATAGGAAATACTCCAATATTTCCCTCTACCCTTCTGGTATGTTTGAGAGTGTGTATGTGAAACGAATGATGTATGAATGATACTTACCTTTTTTTTGTTTCCCTAAAATCACTACAGTGTTTTCTCCAGTGGAGTATTGTATTGTGTTAGTCAAGATGGCCACCAGTCACCTTTCCTGTTTGTAGTAACCCACAATGCTCTTAAAGGGAAAAGTGACTGGTGAGCCATCTACAGTATAAATAACAGATGTAAGGTTATTTGTTTTGTTTAAGTGGATATATAACTGTTGCATGAATCTGTTAAAATATATACGTTTTATGGATAGTTAGATACTTTATTTTGATCAAATTGCCCATCTCTGTTAAATGTTTGATAAGAAAATATGAGCGAGTCCCTTTAAGGGGATGGTCCTTGGAGAGGAGGGGCTATAAAAGAGACTGGGAGAGCTCAGTATGGAGAGGGTGCCTTGGAGGGAAGGTGTGTGGAGAGTACTCCTGTGAGGGTTTTTTTTTGTTACAGATGCAGCCATTCAAAGTGCGCGGTACAGACACCGCAGTACAGATACCGCAGGTATGATGACACGCGATACCGCGGTGCGTGATTGGTTGACCGACAGGGGCACCCGTGGTATGTTGGTCTGTCATAGAAAGACTTACTGTAAACGTCTTTACTGTGCCCGTTGTAGATATTGAATTTTACCACTGAAGGGAAATCTTAGTAGGTGAGCATAAAAAGAATAGGAGCATACTGTAACGCGTGTGAAGGCCATAAACGATATTAATTTTGGAACGTAAACATACAGTATATGGCTGGTCTTGGTACTTTAAAGAAAAAAATACACACCAGTATTCCATTTCTCCCTAAACATTGTAAGCTTCGAAGTCTTTAACTAACGTGATACCGGAGTCAACAAGCATACTTTTAGAATTTGATTAAAAGGGAATATAATATGGAATCGCGTATCTCCAGAATTTAAAGACCAGACAATCGCAAACTCGTTTTCAATAAAATTATTTTATTCATTCAGCAGTTTGTGAGAGGGACATCCAGCAGGGAGAGACACACACACCGGTTTTCATTGACAACATTGTTTTTTTTTCAATTCCTCTTGTCTAACAGGAATGTTTTGTTTGTGGACAGACTGTTAGACAAGAGGAAAAGACCGCCTCCTCCTACGAAGCATTTCGTTGATCCGATCACGAATTCTTTTCCAGTCGTACGCAGCAAGGGTTGAGAATCTCCGATTCACCATCGTACTAATGGTTTCCCGGAGATTGGGTTAAAAAAAAACAAAAAACATACTAACAACTGTGCCATCCTACTCCTTAGTTAATACATTTTATTATTCATAAACAGTTAACATTGTTAGCAAAATATTTTGAATTATATTTAACCCTATTTTTTCTTTAGTTTTGTATTTAACTTATTATATGATAGTCAGACTTAATGTATATTTGAACAATGAAAATATATTTTTACAAGATTTTACATTAAGCACTTAAAATTAATATGGTTAATAATAGTAAACTGTAACATGCTGTAACAAGATCGGTTAAACTGCGAAGAAAATGCTTTCAGAGAAAATGTTTCAACCAAACCTGTTCCCACACACCCCGCCCCCACTACCATTAGAATATACACAAACATTTTAGCAGTATGCTCAGGCACTAAGTAAAAGGAGATGCTTCGTATTGCTTGACTAATTTTAAAAACTAAGTTATAAATATAAAAATTGCAGGCGCTGCTCTGGTGCGTCGGCTCCTACACAGTGCCTGTCTGCCGTAAGCGTTACAATATACATACAGTACCCAACACTGCTTGTACCCATCTGTCATGCAAATAAAACACCTTGAATTGAATTGAATTGAGGGGAGAAGGGGGGGATACTAAAGCCCATACTGGCTCAATGGGCTTTGACGTGCTAATGCGTTGGTTTAACGGTCCGGGTGTGGCAGGCTTCCAATGTCAACTTGACTCGATTAGAAGACAATGAACGTATTTTAGCCCTAAATGAATTAATAGCAAACATGGTTTACATAAAATACATTTTTCCAAGAAAGTTTATAATAATACGATCTATAGTTGAAATCTGAGCCTACTTTAAAAATAAAGGAAAAGCATTTTCAGAGAGCAATCACGCTGTGTTTATGTAGAAAAAGTGATTAGGTTTATGAGCAATCTAATTACCTATTTGCTTAAAACGCTATATAAAATAAAGTTTATTTAGAGATGAATGATCAGTGTCGCAGTTTAAATAATGTGAGTCAGGAAACTAACACAGCGCCACCGGATTTAATAACGCAATAAAAACGCTATAAAATAACGTGACACAGTACAGCACAGTACAACAATACTGACCATGACTTTAGAAGCATAAATTACCTTACACTCAATTTAAACACAAGCTGTCTTTCTGTATGAACCTCTAAGCTGCTTCATACAGAAAATGTAGAAATGCATTAGCCTGATCATGATTAAAAAACACATAATTAAACACGCGTTTGCGATTTAAATCAGAACACGATTTAAATCAATATAAATGTTTATATTGTAACGCATACTGTCCAGCCTCCATTTCTCTATAAAAATGTACTGTTGCACACACACACACAATAGAAGCAGGGACCGCTGTCAGAAGGGAAGATATGTTCAAAATATCGCAAATATCGATCATGTTGCGATATTTTGAAATATAAAAGTCAATTGATTGTCCATAATATCGCTTACCTATTTTTTCGAAGAAATGTTTGTTAAAATAAAAGTCCAGCACCAGCTAGATTCGAACACACAACCTGCCAGTTGGTAGTCACGCACCTAGACCAGTAGGCTACAAGACAGCTCGCATGATCAGGTAGGCGAAACAGCCCTACACAGTCCTGCCAGTACACGGATATAATCATACCGTTATTAAATTCTTTAGATACGCGATTCCATATTATATTCCCTTTTAATCAAATTCTAAAAGTATGCTTGTTGACTCCGGTATCACGTTAGTTAAAGACTTCGAAGCTTACAATGTTTAGGGAGAAATGGAATACCGGTGTGTATTTTTCCTTGTGATATTTTAAGCTCTAGTTGAATGATAGGTGTCGCATTTTAAATCATTTTCGTAGCTAGAAATTATGAAACGCCCTGTTAAAAGCAAGGAAGTTTTTATGCCCCGTTGAAGTAAAACAAAATGCCTGACAAAGTATGGCTTGGACAGATTCCAAGTGCTTGTACAAATGTGCTAAAGAAATTATACTTTGAGTATACAGCTTGTCCAGAGTCATCCATTATTAATACTATTAGTAATATCTTCAGTAAAGGCTTTGATGCATAAATATTTCTGATAAAGGTAGGTTGTGTACTTTTGTCCAACTGAGCAATCTTGCTTTCATAAAATATACCAACATTTTAATGACTGTTGATTAACATGCTGTAATACACAGTTCAAAATTAAAGGCTCAAATGCTGTACATGAGAGGTTAAGCTCCCCCTGGCGGTTTTACAAGGTGACGCCGGATAGTAAGTCACGTGACACACGTGAAACCGCGTGATACCGCGTGATACTGTGACACGCCCACCGGGGTATGCCGCGAAATACCTCACCCATTTTGAATGGCTGCATCTGTATCTCTATTTTGATGGCAATAATCCAGTTTTGTGTGCATTTGAAGACTGCTGTTTGGGAGTTTTTATCAAAAGAAACCAAACCTGGTCACTTGGCAGGTGACAATGTGATATGGAGCTATTATCTCTATTCACCTCAGATGAAAAAAATGTACTGAGTTGTTTTTTCATGTTTCTATATTACTGTATTTTTCTTTAACATGCATTTCAGTACAACCTGGCATTTAATGTGACAGAGTGCTAATCCAATAGCGCAAAAAGCCAGGTTAGCATTGTTTTTCACCTACTTGCATTTTCTGAAACCGCCAAGATCCACCATTTTTCTGGTCTTTACTTTGCACCCACCCGCCAATTCTCCCCAAGTCTAACTTTTCCCAGGCTTCTAAGGACAATACACCATGAAAGTTTAATGTCTGTAAATCTCCCACTTCAGGAATTAAATTTCAGTGAATTAAATCCAGACTCCCTATCCTTGGCTATACTTTAATACCAGGTAGATCCTGGAATCTTGAGCTGAGTAATAACTGTGTCTGGAACAGCAATTCAGAAGTGTCCAGGTATATTGATTGAAGATGTTTTTGTCTCAAGTTCTCAGAAGCATTCACTAGGACTGTAATTTATTTTCACACCAGGAGCATAAGATATTTTTTTTGGTATTCATTTGAAATGTTCACAACCATAAGTCAAAGTATTTGATTTCCACCTGAGTCATCTTTCTTTTTATGCATGGCAGGAACAGTTATGATCACAAATGTTTTATTTGCTTTTGAAAGGAGAAGTCATGTTATGAAATCAGTCAATCTGTATTTTCTATTCTTGAGCCATATACCTCTTCTCTGCAACCTTTATATAACCATATATTAATTCTTGTTAAGGTTTAGCTCACCTTGTGTTATGAGCAATAGTAATTCCTTCTGTTGAAGTATGTCTACTTGCTAATACAAAACAGAGAGGCTCAGCAGAGCCTGTTGTATAAGCATTTAATTGAAATACAAGGATAACATTGTATAATGTGATTAAAATTGTATAATGCACTACTAATGCCTTACTTAGAATACTGTGTTCAAGTTAAGTCATCACCATATAGAAAACATATTGCTGCTATGAAATCAGTCAGAGAAGAGCACCCAAATACTTTACAGGGCTTAATCGAAAGTTGAAACATGTTGCTGTATAACAAGGCTCTGTTTGCTGTTTTGTAAAGAAGAATGTTCAAATATTGTTCAAATATATAAGGTGTGCAAAGTTGGTAGAGACCTGTCCTAACAGTTTAAATTGTTATCAAAAGGTATTTTCACCAGATATTAACTCAGAGGGGTGGAGACTTACTTTATCTACTTACTGTACAATATTTCAGTTTTGTTTTTTAATATATAATTTTGGCTTAATAAATGTGTTTTCCCCCTTAAAAACGAAGAAGTATGGGGTTTAGATAAGCACAGGGAATAAGAAAAAGTTATAATTTAAAAGCATGAAACTCTGAGGTACTGACACAAAAAAATGTACACAAATTCTCTAGTTACTGTATAAGCGTCCACTAACTAGAGCATTGTTTCCATGAACATAACAAGTTCCATCCCATTAAAAAGTGAGCTGTCCAATGGTTTTGAAGAGAGCTGTAATGCAATGCTCTTGATCCCCTGGCAGTATACAATCTGTCTGAAGCAATGCCACATACAGTATAGAATGTAATATGGTTGGCCATTGGCAAACATGAGCAAATAGTGAGGTGTGGAGTTTGACCCTATGTCATGTCATAGATGATAAGAAGCAGGAGTGATTTTGTGCAAAACCATTGATAATATTGGGATGGACATTTATACTTTCCACTGAAACAACTCAAAGATGATAAATATTCATAGATCCATTCAGAAGTTGGTCTTCTCTGTCCTTTGACGTGTTACCATTGTGAGGATGGCTGTGGGACTATACTGTACTCAAGGCTGTATTTTTATCTGTTTTTCTTGAACCCTTTATAAGAAGATCTAGAAGAACAAGCATTAGAAATCTCAGTTCCTTGGGAAATCATAGCATGTAAAACACGACACAGTTCTGGAAAGATTAAGAATATATACAGTATGTGAAGTGTTCTCTAAAAAATAAAGCATTTAAATATAACAGCTTGTATAATAATATAAAAATTACATTGACTCATGGCACATTTTACATTACTATTCAAATACAGTAGGTTGTCCTTTGAAACAGTTGAATAATAACAAGGGGATGATTTCAGTGTCTTGAAGTATATGTTGGAGGATTATCTTTTAAAGCAGAACAATTGCAAGTCAAAGAAGGGGCATAGCTTTGCAGAATAACATTTCTCTTTCGTTTTAGCACTTATCAGTAAGTAATAAGACAACCAAAGTGAATGTGACCAGAGGAAAGTTAAAAAAGTGATAAAAGAACATAAGAGCTTTTGGTAAAGACAGGAACAAATATAAAATGTGAGAAGCTGTAGATACAATAAAATTAAATGAGAAAGTGTGAAGACCAAGAAATCAAATCCAGTAGAAAAAAAGTCAATTTTAAAATGAAGGGGAGTAAGCTCAAATTGAATAAATCTTTTGAAATAAAAGATAAAACATCTCTACCAGCCTTTCCTTTGGATACAACAAAAAAAAAATTATCTCATAATTGAGAGATTTGTTCTAGGTTCCAAGCTGATAAAATAAGCTCCTCATGTAGCTTCCGTTGGCAAAGTAGGAATCTGCTTCAAATATGATAATGTTATTTACATGGACATGGTTTTAAGGAAAGTGTAGGTTAGTAATTCCTTGCACTTTGTGTTTTATCCCCCTAGCTATGATGAATTGAGATCAAGCATGCCTTTACAGTAGATTTTAAAATGTAAGGAGTGGCAGAAATTCACTTTTTGTCATAAATAGACAAAGACAGCAATGTGCGGTAAATTGATTTAATTTACAAAGCTCTTACATAAATACTCATGAGGTGTCATGTTCATATCCACATTCAGAATGATTTTTCTCTTTCTGTAAAATGACTGCACAGATTACTGCAGCATTCATGTAGTGTTATACATGGTTGTTTTAATGCATTTTAAATTCTTTAAGTTACTTTTCTCATTGATTCAGTAACAGGTCCCATCTTTAACAAGTACTGTAATAATAACTTGGTGCCCAGTCCTTAACGGGATAGGATCGTAGATAAATGACAGAATTAGCAGTTATTCTTAACTACAGTATGTTTATGTACTACCTTTCTGTTTGATGATGTTCACAGACACTTTCCATATGCTTAAAGAAAACATCCTGAGTAAAATAAAACCTATTTTCATTTTATATGTTGCATACTCTGAAAACATCTCCGATATGCCACACTGCAAATCTTAAAATCAGATCTTAATAGTAATAGTCCACAGTAGCACATCTCTCTTTGGCTCACCGGACTGGGTCCCTGTTGAGTGACGCGGGAGTCCTGCGTCCGAGCCCCCGACGGTGCGGGGCCGACCTAATGCGGCAAGGGCGCCCGCCTGAACCCCCATCATCAATTTCCCTACGGGATTAATAAAGTATTATCTATCTATCTAGTACAGACACCTAAGACTCAAGTGATTCCTTAAGAACAAGAAGCAGATCATTTCTGTATAGTGATGCATTCTGAAACAGCATTTAGGATTTACATGTACAGTTTAGCAAACATGAAATTGAAAAAGTTACAGTGCCAAGAAAAAAAAAACGTTTGTGAATCCCCTGTATTAATTATGGGAATTACAAGTTCTTACCATAAAATTCATACCCTTGTTTAATTGAAAGCTTTCTTTTTTAAAAATAACCAAAAGTGTTTATATACTGATTGAAAAAAGAAACACAACATTTTCTGGAATGAGAATACTATACAGTAGTTATAGCTTATGTACTTTCACAAAATGTTGTCTATTTGTTTTAAGTCCTCTGACCAGCAATACAGCTTGTGCGGTGAGGCATTGCAATTTGCCAACCACACGAAAGCTTGTTAGGTGCACAATTCCTGCTCAGGTTACAATTAAAAAGGCCTTAATTCAAAGCTTAGACCGCTGCAACAAAAAGGCCACACATAGTCAGTTTTCTGTGCATTCCATAATGCCTCAAATGTCACCAGAAACAAGGGAGAGGGCCATTGGCATTCTGCGGGCAGGCATGTTATGTGCCAGCAACCTGTCGAAGGCCCTCTGCTCACACCTCCTAGACATCACACCTGACTGGCTTGGGCCAGACAGAGGTTGTGATGCACTTGTCAGCAGTGGCATCAGGTCCTCTTCACAGACGAGTCACTGTTCAGCCTGTTGTACGAAGATGGGAGGGCCAGAGGTGGAGGAGGAGGTGTTACGTTTCTTTTTTCCATCAGTATATTTATTAATTCAATACTTTTGAAATACAATGATATATACAGTGGAATAGATGGAATTGATGTACACTATGTGCAATATTAAGTGAACCACTAGTTTACTTATTCCAATCAAAGTGGTAATTAGAATTAGCTGGTGTGGTGTCGCCAGGGGAAAACAAGTGTAAAAGAGATGTAACTCACACCACACTGATCTTCTTTGTCCTTCATCCGTATGTTTCCCAAGTCCCTTCCGTAATCCGTTGCCAGTATCCTTAAACGATCCAAATTTCCGAGCCCGTATGTCCACACTACTCCGCACCGTATCCAAGTCGTAATCCGTAAATCTTTGTCATATACCGCATCCAATAGTCCGTTATTCTTTAATTCCTTCCAGCACAATCCTAAACTTCTCCTTCCTCCAAAATGCTTTCACCTTATCGGCTTCAGAGCCAGCTCACTGCTTCTGGGGCATTTATATTCCATTTCCTGACACAGTTCACCTGTGTCTCATTGTTTCGCCGCATAGATCTTTTCCAACAGTGGGTCAGCTGGTTATCCTTGGCGGCCATCTTGCATAGGTCTATATCTAGTATATCCAGTGTTTCGTTACGGAAATACCGGTTATAAATGACCCTTCCCCTGGTCCTCTACATTGGTTATATAAATTCCTAACAAGTAAATGATCACTGACTTTGGACAGCCTTGTCCTATTTGGTCTTCACCAAATAGTGGAAACACTTCATGCTATTTTCAAAAAGGATTTCAGAGGGCTTCAAAAAAGAGCACCTGATGCTCATCAGTATGGTGAAACAACTCAAAAGTGGAACTTTCTGACCTCAATGATTGTGTGGTGAAAACTAAACATTTTGTTCCAAAAGAAGAAACTCATCCCAAAAGTCAAGCATGGTGATCAGAGTATCATGGTTTGGAGTTCCTTTATTGTCTCGAGACCTGGATGGTATGTCATCAGTTATAGATCTCTTCTATCAGCAAATTCTGGGACAGAATACCAGGCCATCCATTTGCCAGCTAAGGATGAGCCGAAAGTGAATCATGCAGCAAATCTATGACCCTAAACATACAAAAATATACAAACAGAATGGGTGAAGAAATTTTGCATTAAGTCAAATTTCGGACATACGATACTGTAAACCCTATTGAAATGTTATAGCGGGCCCTATAACAGCTTATATAACAGAGAGCTGTTCATGCAAGGAAAACCTCAAATACAGAATGACCAACATGAAGCAGTTCTGTAAGGAAGAATGGGCCAAAACTCATAAAAGATTACTGAGAAATTAGAGACAGATAAACACTTACAGGAGTTGCCTGATTGAAGTCTTTTATTTACTGAATCTAAAGGCTCATGTATTTATTCACACAATGATATCTACCATTGGATTTGTTAGTCATCTTGTTAGTTAAATATATCCAATATTCTGAATAACTTGTGTTTTTGTGTTTTATTTTTAACCAGGTTATCTTAATCTTTTAAGACTAAGATAATCTTTAATCCTATTGACTCCATTGTAGGCCTCTCTGACGACGAGTGTCAATTGACTTCTAACACTACACTTTCCATCACTAAAAACAACATTTTTTTAATCATTTCTCAAAATATCACAAATGCAATTGATCTCCATTTTCCTCTTAACACAATCATTTATTTTTTTTGCAACAGAGAAACTATTTCGAAATAACAAAGCATAATGCCGACAACAACACTTCAGACAGAAACTGCACAACAGGGGTATTATAAATATTTTGAGCAGCAAAATCAAAACACAGCACTTCGAACCGTACAGCACAACAAACAGGAAAACCTAATCTTTTCAGCAGTGTTTCGTATCCAGATACAAAAGCATAAAGCAAATAGTTTCTGAAGGTATATCCTGCTGTGGTTAACTACTGATAGAGCGACAGTGTGACAATGTCAGTGTCAGAGCCTGCTGGAATCCAGGGAATCTTTTAAACAAGAACTCTGCAGCATACAGGCAGTGTACTATAATTTAAACTTCTTAATTTCCAGCAAATCTATAGATTATATGTGTAAGCAAGAGTTCTGTGTTTCATTGTTAGCAATTTCAGTCAGGATAAGAGAAAGTATGCACATTGAGCTGAAATCAAATATAAATATATATGACTTATAATATTAATAACAATGTGCTCAGGGCGGTGACATTCATGTGTGTGGGGGGGAGTGGGAGTTGTACCACAAGCTCTTTTATATTTATGTAAAATGTAAATTTTAAACACTCCACAATTAAAGCAGCTACAGTAATGCTGGCTGCACTCTATAATTTTTAAGGCAAGCATACCACGTAATCAGGCTTTCCATATTTATATAACAATTCACATCAACTTGATTGGGAACATTATTGTTTTCATCTAAATTATCTGTCCCAGCTTTTATACCCTATCTCTTGATATGTTATTCACTTTTGATAGAAAGTGTTGTCTCAGATTTAGTGTATTTCAAGTGCTAGCATCAGACAGGATGAGAATAACTCCATTTATTATTCAGAGATTCCTCTCTTCAGAAACTGGCAGTTTTAGTCGAATTTCTTCCAAATGACTGAAAAGGTATGCAATAAGTGTTTTTTTTTTCTAAATAGTTGCATGATTAGGAATATTTATATGTGGCATACACTGTAACTATCCATGCATGCAATGATGAGAATCTATACATTTTAATGTGAAACAATTAAAATAATTATTACAAAATCCTGGAAACGACATTCCCTTAATAAACATAATATAATGAATATAGGTTTTTCTCCAATTACAGGTTGAGCTCTATGGCCCAGTTGTCATGAATGCCTGGCTCATGTCCCTGTTCGAGTGGACTCTACGACCAGGGGCATATCATTTACTAGAACCCTGCCAAGTGTGGAGTTGGAAGTAGTCTGCCCCTGGCAGCTAAAGGATTGCAGTGACATCAGTGAGACACTTACCACTTCTCCAATCAGTGCTAACCCTCCCACTGTTCACTGTGGAACTTGTACTGCCAGAATTTCACAAAAAAGCTAGAGAATGTCTTCCAATAAATAGATGATATGTACTGTATATACTGTAACTAACATTCAGCTCCCATGTACTTCCTCTTCATTAAAAATTAACTGTGGTACAAATGTGGCAAAAAATAATAAAATAAATAATGTTGGTGTTTGATATAGTGTGACTCACAAATGGTTCATGATATACCATTAATGTTGCTTTTAAATATTTATAAGATTGATGTACTCATTTATTTTAATAAGAGGTTTAGAAGTAGCTTTTACACATGACTCCACTATGAATTAAATAATTTAAAAGGCTGCTAAGCGCTTTAAGGGTCTGGGAAGTAATAACATTACATTCGACATTGCAGAAAATTCACAAAAATGAACACACACAGTAAACACTAATATAATCTTTACATATATGTTGTGTAATGTTTGAATATAATACATAAGAAGAATTACAAAAATACTTTGCATGATTTTTGAAAAATAAAGCTTACAGATTTGCAATATTAAATGTTAGGCATCATTTTGATTGACTGTTATACACTTGAGTGATTTTGACTCTTGCATAAATATTAAATCACCTCATTACTGAGAGATTGTGCACAGATGATGTGCTGATTTAACATGTTGAATGTAAGTCTAGGTGAAAATCAAGAAAGAAAAATACAGAAAACGATGAGTATACCCTGTGAATCAGGAGTTAAATGTGTGTCACTGGTGTGTTGAAGGCTACACAAGTTACTGCGGTAACTCAGGTGGTGTTGCCAGAAGTGGAGCCAACTGTTCTTTAGTGAAGTTTCATGTAGACTGCTGGGATGGATGTCAGCTGTGGCACACAGATGTGTAGAATGATACACTAATAGTGTACAATGGGCCAACTGGTGAGTTGGTGAGTTGGTGATGGTCTGATAATTTAACGAGACAGCATTCCAGTATGACCACTCACATCCTCGTATTGTTCTTGTAAACATATTTCTTGTAAGATGATAATGTAGCATTTACTCTGTTGATACCCTACTCATCACTTGAGCCATATTGAACGGTTGTGGGATGATCTGGGATGACATGTAACATCTACAGCTTGTCTTGGCCCTAAGAGAGGACATAAGAAAAAAATCCCTCATGACAGTATCTGCAACCTTGTCCATCACAGATAGAGTTTGTATTGCTTTCAATGTTGGATAAATAAGAATCATATGTCTTTGACATTCACCGAAGACCCCACAGTAATGTGATGCCTGTTCTATAAAAACACAGTAGCTAGAGGTAATGAACCTTGAATGTCTTACCAGTTGAATAAAATCACCCTCTCTTAAATATTATTTGCTGTGAAGCAACCAAGCTAGTTTCCTGTTTTGTTTTCAATGTATTTTTCCCTCACATGGGACACAACATTTTCCACCAGATTAAATAGGGAAAGACTACTTCATGCAATTAAACTTGAGATTTTTCTGAAACAGACATTTTTGTCCAGTTACCAGATGGATTTGAACATATTATTTTTTTGATTTGGACATTTTATTTATTTTATTGTCAATGGTTCATTCTGCCCTTTTAAAGAGGTTCTCGTAGAGATAACATCCCCACCATCACCACTACACCCTCTATTTTTTGGAACAAATGTTAGAAGAACATGTATTCGCAGAAATTTACATTTCGAAAGAATAAAGTGATAAATCTGGATATTTTCTATCCCTTAAGAGCTTTGCAAATTAGACAGCCTGTGCCCTTTAGATTTAACAATAAAGTGTATCTCCACTGCAGAATAATAGAATAATGAATAATGCATATACTTTTTCTTTCCCCCTTTTTTTGAATTTATGGGAACACATCACATGAGGTGCAGGATTTCCAAATTAAATAATAAATTAAAATCCCGTGCAATCCTTTGACCTTATGTTTCTCATCTATTTTTTATTTTTCATCTATTTGACCCCCCAAGAACACAAAAGACTATAGATGTGAAGAAAGATGTGAAGACGGGGGTTTGAATTTAATCTTTTCTGTAGGGGGTTTAGACTTCCAAGTCACAAGCTGGGGTTTATGGCAGGAAAGGGGTTTAACTGATAAGGATTGCAGATGCCAGCTAGGAACCCCCCTGGGTGTAATGTTAAACTGACCATTTGCCCAGAACATCGTAAACTGGCCAAATACCATGAACCCCCCTCTTTACCATCAGACCGAGTGACGTCAGAAACGGAGAAGAAAACTCTATATAACCCAAAAGTTTGTAACAGTACGGGGAACAATACTTCGGTTTTGTTGTTTCTTGCGGGAAACAAGACTTCAGCTTTATTGTTCCTTGCATGCAATAAACTCATCTGTTTTACTTCATCTCGGGATCAAGAACCTTATTTCTTCTGTTACAACAGATGAATATACAGTATATTAGATATTAATGTATGTTTACATTCAATAAATGCACTGTCACTCTCAACAATTTTTTGGGATTATATTTCATTCTTGTTTTTAATGTTACTGTTTGTTTTTAGTTACTTGAGTTTTATATATTTATTTATATTTAAATTTAAGTTAAGGTAGAATTCCGTTGCTTATATTAGGTTTAGAAGGCACAGTGGCCCAGGTTAATTGGCTTCTGGGAAAAAAGGGCGTGGTGTGAGTATGAGTGTGTTTTTAAGTGTGTCTGTGATGGACTGGAGTCCTGTCCAGGTTGTATTCTATGTTGTGTCCATTGTTTGCTGGGATAAGCTCTGCCCGCACACTGTATTGGATATATCATCCAGGTGGATGCTGCACATTAGTGGTGGTGGAGGGGAGTCCCAATTACCTGTGCTTTGAGTAGAGTGTTCAGAAGCGCTATATAAGTGTAAGGAATTATAATCATTATACATGTATTAATGTATGTATACATTGTGGATATACAGTATTATTATACTATACATCTAATTCTTAACAAGGTTAAAATACGCAGGCCCAGAAAAACACATTTGTTCCTAAGCTAATATTAACTGAAATAAAGTATTATTCTCCTAACCTATGGGCACACTGTTGTGGACTTGAACCACAATAACTACAGTAGGTAGACTTTACACAAATTCTGTCCAAGATCCTGTTAACAAATGTGCAACTCTAAACCCACCGATCATGTACTACACACAAAAGTTTTGATTAATCCCTGACATTTTTGACATTCTTTAATACTGTGACCTGGCATTTCAGACCTTAGCGATCTATGTCTTTTATCAGGGAAATTTAATCAAAGTGTCAAGCTTCACAGCTACAGAAACTGACAGATGTGGAAAACTAAAAGGCAAGGCTGCTCATAACACCTGCTAGAAGACAGCCTGCTATACTGAGTAGATTTCACCCAATCTGTGACTAGAAAAGTTTTTATTGAAGCAATCACGGAAGCCTATTACTGCTTACATGTGAAAAAAGAGTGATCTTCATAATATTACATGAAATTATATTGAATGTGGATTAATATGCTTTACATGCATTTTCATTATTTTTAAAATGTATCAATTTAGACACATTTTTTACATAACTATGCTAATCGCTTTTTCCACACTGAACATCTGCATCAAATCCAAATACTTAATGTAGTAGGGGTGTTATCTGAGGAAGGTAAAAAAAATCCTTCTCTTTCACACTCCAAGGATACTGGGCATGGCCTTGAAATGGTTTGTATGGTAAGGTTACTGTATGTAAAATACAATGTGCTGCTGTATATTCAAAACACTTAGGTACTTAAATCTTCACAGGGAACAATACTGATGTTTTGGATTCTACTTAGTGTTTGGCCAATACACTTTTATGGAAGAGAGTTCCCAAACTTTAAGCATTAATCAACTATTGAGTAACATGAGCAACGTGTGACACTGTGTAGAGTGATGTATTGCTGGATGTATTTTAATTAGATTGTATAAAAATGGCAAATATTATGCAAAAACAGCAACTTTTCTTATAAAGTGCTAAGGAAGAAACCAAAAAAAAAGAAAATAAAACCTTTACATGCAAGACGGGCCTTTATATTTCTCAGGATCTTTGTTGTATCTCCTGAACAATACAGTATCTTACCAGTTCAAAAAACATGGCTCTGTAACATTTTTCCATACTCCCACAACCTTTTGGGTAAAGAAGTCCCTCCTTTTTTAAATGCACATTCAAATATTTTACACTCATGTCCCCAGGTTTATGTTTCACAGTTATTAATTCTGATGAAGTCCCACTTGGTGAAATACAGATGTAACCACTCAGAATGTGCTGTATTTCTTCAGAATACGGAACTTTTAGTCGCTGTAAAAGTAGCTTTAGTAGTAGTAGCTTTAGTAACAATAACAAGAGCATAATGTCTCTAAGCATCTTAAATTATATTAATTTAGGAATATAAATATATTATACATACTGTATATGGCTGGAAGTGGTAGCTAAAATTTTTACAAAATACACAACAGTATTCGACTTTCTTCATAAACATTTTAATCATCAAAGTCTTTAACTTGGTCACTTACTGTGGTTTTTTGGAAAAGTTTTGACATGCTCGTTCTGACTATATTTAGTTTATATACTTTATAAAAAGCTATAAAGTTTTAATCTTTTCTACGAATACCTGCTGTCCTTATTTCAGTATAAAACGTACTTTTTAGAATCCAATATAATATGGAATAGCATAACAAAATTAATAACAGTATTAATTTAAGGACCTACATGTAATATATTTATATAACTGGTAGTGTTACCGTATTCCACTTTCTTTGTAAACATCTGCATCAATTTATCATTCACTTGTAATTACTCTGGAAACATGACCTGTCTGTTTCATCTATGTTTCCAAGCCGTGTGCTGGTACAGTGGTTTTGGTGCATGCCTCACCATGAAGGTCTGTGTTTCATTCTTGCTCAGGGCAGAAGTTTTTCTTTTAACAAACAAAGACTCTACTATGTCCATTATATTGACTTTATTATTATTTTTATATATCACAAAATGTTCAATGTTAAGTGATACTAATAAATTAAAAACATGAATGAATAGATGTGAATACTGTCAACAGTGGGAGTAAAAACCAGTTCAACCAGTTTAATTAAATTCAGTTTCATTCAAAATATTATATTAATCCCAGTGGGACAAGCCTTTAAAATAAGCTTTAAAACAAAATTGTATACATTATAATTATTATCAAGAATAACAAAGTGTTATTAAAAAGACCACTGAAACTGAAGTACAATAACTTATATTTTGTTCAAGGTAATTTCTTTTCTCTAGTTTTCATAATGTTCAACAAACAAATGACAGTCTTCAAACCACGGGCATTTAAAAGATAAAAATTTGTGGAAATTTTCACAGCTTTGATTTAAACAACATCTAGGTTGCATTTTAAGAAACCTTAATTGAATAATGCAGATCCCACGTGTAAGCGAGTTCATACCGGGAGAATTACTATTTGAAAGCTACTGTATGCATGCGAAACACTTGACCATGTAAAGCAGAATAACACAAACTAATTGGGTTCAGCCTCTCTTAAATTTGTGAAACACTTTCTGTATTTCCTGTTTTAACTCAGATAACAATAAACTACGAATGTTTAAAAAAAGTTCTTTTGACAGGAGGAGATATGTTCTGTGCTCAATTGCTTTTTCACCACAGCACACATTATGCTACATTTTTTTTACGTACTGTATCAGTTGAAGCGTTTTGAAGTCTCTCAAAACATATACAAGATGTAACATAACACTGTATGGGATGGTGGGCAACTGAATATTAAAAGATAAATCAGAAATAAGAAACAATGATGTGTCCCTGCTTAACTTAGAGATCACATGACTTGAGCTATAAAAAAGCCTCAAAATGTTTCCAAAATATCTACAAGTAATATTTTTAATTGCCAAACTTTCTTTAGTTACACAATTACGTATTAATATTCCCTATCATGTGGTATACAAAAATAATGGCAAGTCTTATTACTTTTTCTTCAAAAAATATAAAACATTATACTTAGCTTTTTATGAAGTATATAAACTTTATATAGTTAGAACAAGCACATCAAAATGTTTTTATCCCCATCAAGAGAGACTTCCATTTAAAACAATGGAGATTGTGGAGTAGAATAAGCACTCATGGGTGGAACACTATGAAAAGTGATTGAAACAACATAGTCACAAAGATGAAGAAGAAAGGGAAGTTTATAATGATTTCATTAGAACCAGCAGACTGCTTTGACTTGGGTTTTCAAAATGTTTGAGCTGTTTTAAAGACAAAGGTTAAACTAACTGCAAAGCAAAATTAATCTCACCAACAAATGGAGTTTATAAAGAAGATTGGGAGAAAGGTTAGCTACTAATCTTGCACACTTCCACTTGCCTATATACTGTACGTCTCGAACCTGGGACTTCCTCCTCCCCATCTACACCCTTGCAGCAACCCCCTGGCTCAGTCCTCACAATAGGGGAGAATACCAACTACGCTGTTAGGCCCTAAGCTGGGCAAGTTATGCCAAACACTGTGTCCATATCTTAGCTCTCTTTCACATTAATTAGGAACTAACTGAACTACAGAAATGCTAAAAAAGGTGATGGATATCAGGCTCAAGAGACATGATTTTGGCAAGGCATTGAAGATGTCAGCTTTCCAAAGCCATGTGCCTGGTCCTTCCAACATAATTAAATAATGGTGTGATTTGTGGTAGTGTAATGAATAGAGACATCATACCCAGCATGATCTGTGGTATGACATGAAGTATGAGTGATAAAACAAAATAAATATGATGCATCTGTTAGCATTTGGTTAATTTTGCATCTTTTGGTTTAGGAAGTTAAAAAGGAATATTAATTTTATTAATTTACTTTATTAGAGTACTACTAAGCATTTGTTAACAGAGCTTTTAACAGAGCTTTTAACCTGTCATATAAAATCAAAAAAGTCTGTGCAGGATGTTCTTCTAGTGAATAATCATGTGCCTATTACAGTGAAAATCCCATGGGATTTGTGCTTTCTGGTTAATAAAAGCATTTTCCTGGTGCACAAACAACTGCACAGTTGGTTATTGAATTAGCTTTTAAATTACCAGCTATTTCATTTTTATCAAAATATTTTTATTTATAATAACAGCCAGAAGTGTCATGTCACATTCTCAGTAAGATCATATATTTTAATTACAGACTACTGTATATAGTAAATTGACTTGACTTAAACTTAAACACATTTATATAGAATTTGTGGCGCATTGCTTCCCGTATGAGAATGTGACTAGACTAAGATGTGACTAAAATGAGTTGGAAAAACTCTGAACAGTATGCTCTGCAGGATGGGTAGTGGCAGGGCAAGAGGCTGGTGTGTGAGGTGTCTGACTTTGAGAGACAAATCAACCATAAGTGACCCACACAAGCTGAGCACAACCACACACTGCAGAAATGTCTAGGTGAAGTGAATGTAGAGCTAAGAAAGTCTCAGGGCAGCAACATCACCCTCCAGCCAGAGATCTTTTCTTTAACTGTAGCTAATTTGTTTAATAATTTGAAAGCATGTTCTTTTCCTTTGCTGTATACAGATGCAGCCATTCAAAGTGCGCGGTACAGACACGTACCGGAGGTAATTGGCTACGGCGTCGTGCATCGTGACGCGCAATGACGCAAAATACCGCGGTGCGTGATTGGTTGACCGACAAGGGCACTCGTGGTCCGTTGGTCTGTCGTAGAAAGACTTACTGTAAACGTCTTTACTGTGCCCGTTGTAGATATTGAATTTTACCACTGAAGGGAAATCTAAGTAGCTGAGCATAAAAAGAATAGGAGCATACTGTAACGCGTGTGAAGGCCATAAACGACATTAATTTTGGAACTTAAACATACAGTATATGGCTGGTCTTGGTACTTTAAAGAAAACATACACACCAGTATTCCATTTCTCCCTAAACATTTTAAGCACCGAAGTCTTTAACTTACGCGATACCGGAGTCAACAAGCATACTTTTAGAATTTGATTAAAAGGGAATATAATATGGAATCGCGTATCTCAAGAAATTAATAACGATATAATTATATTCATGTTGCAAAAGAACTGCAACGGACATAAAAACTCCCTTGCTTTTAACAGAGCGTTCCATAATTTCTAACTACGAAAATGCCAGGTGAAAGGATTTGTAAACATATTTTGTTAAAGCAAGTCAGTTTTTTCCGCAACACATAAAATACATTTTTCCAAGAAAGTTTAGCCTTTGTCACTAATGAAACCACTAAATAAAGACATAAATATAGAAATCTTAAGATTTGTTTTATTTAATGTTGGTAGCAGGATGAACTGTCAGAGTGTATATTTTGTCGCAGAGTTGCTGCAAGATGTTAACAGTGAAAAAGGTATTTAGAAATGAGTTATTTCAAGATGAAAAAGAAAACATACACGAAACATGGTTTCATTATGACCAGAATCGGTCTTGAGATATTTTTAACTTGATTTACAGTATTTGAGAGGTATGTCTTAACACCGATACTACAGTGCTTAAGTACTGCTCACGTATATGTTTCTAGGTTTATATTATGCATTTCATACGGTCAAATTACTTTTGAGCAACTAATAAGAAGCGCGAAACGGTATGCGTTTTAGTTTCGTTTTGTGCTGGGACCCGTGGATTGATTAGAGATATCAAGTACATACAAGTCATTTTTTAAATGTTGTAGTTCGTCTTGAAAAAATGTTACGAGTACATCATCTATCAACAATAACACAGGTTCTGTTTCCATATTGCGGATTTTGGTTACGTAATATTATTTTCTAGATTTCACGTTGTGAATATATGATTTGGGCAAACAGAGCCGCAAAGAAGTACATTATTGGTTGTTGTTGTTTTTTTTGCAGTTTTATCTAGAACAAGCGATGCTTAAACCTTTGTCTGATTCTTGTGAAACTATCCACACGACAGTTACAGTACCTAGGAGTTGACTTCAGTGATGTCACTGATGGGATGTTTCTAAAAATCCATCCTCTGTAAAACGTCTTCTCTAGTTGTCCTGCATATGTATTCGCTAATGAAGCTGTGTGTTCTGAGCCTGGATCTCTACATTTCTGTATGAACCAGCTTAGAGGGCTAAAGACAGCTTGTGTTTAAATTGAGTGTAAGGCAATTTATGCTTCTAAAGTCATGGTCAGCATTTATTATTGTACTGTGCTGTAAACTTGTTCTGTGCCAAGTCACATTATTTTATAGCGTTTCTATAGCGTTATCAAATCCGGTGGCGCTGTGTGTTAGTTTCCTGACTCCCATGTCACATGGTCTGTGATATTGAAACCTGTAAAACCGGTTTAATTCGTCACAGCAAGCACTCTTCAGGTGTGAGGGTCTTCTGCTCAGAATGAAACGCTAAAATGTAATGTAGGCTCTGAATGGGTTCAATTATGATTTGGGCTTGATTAAGGTCGCTGCCTTTCATCTAAAGCCCTACTTGAATCCTTCTAAACTAAAAACCAGTGTTAGTGAGTTCTAAATAAAGAGGTATCCAGGTAACAGTGAAACGGGCGGACAGTCTGGGGAGATCGCCCGTTTTCCATGTAAAAAGTTCCCTGGTTCCGCACCCCTTGGTGTTTCTCTCGCTCTCTCTCGGGTCACCTGATCATTAGCTCGAAAGATTTGAGTGCTTTGTGTATATTCTAATGGTAGTGGGGGCAGGGTGTGTGGGAACAGGTTTGGTTGAAATTGCATTGGAGATCTATGTTCTTCACACCTGAAACATTTTCTCTGAAAGCATTTTCTTCGCAGTTTAACCGATCTTGTTACAGCATGTTACAGTTTACTATTATTAACCATATTAATTTTAAGTGCTTAATGTAAAATCTTGTAAAAATATATTTTCATTGTTCAAATATACATTAAGTCTGACTATCATATAATAAGTTAAATACAAAACTAAAGAAAAAATAGGGTTAAATATAATTCAAAATATTTTGCTAACAATGTTAACTGTTTATGAATAATAAAATGTATTAACTAAGGAGTAGGATGGCACAGTTGTTAGTATGTTTTTTGTTTTGTTTCTTTTTCATAAATACAACAGTAGTACCTGATGTCTCAGTGGCTTTCAAAATTAAATTATGCATGCAAACCTGTGAACTAGAGAGATAACTAAGATATCCATCCATTTATAATGGTGGCAAAGTGGTTAGCATTGCTATCTTGCAGCACTGGGGTCCTAGGTTCAATTCCTGCCATCCTGTGTGTGTGGGGTTTACATGTTCTCTCTGGGTTACATGGTTTTTCTCCATATGTGTGATATGACTCCCTCTCGCACTCCAAAACATACTGGTAAGTTAATTGGTTTATGGGAAAACTGGCCCTGGTGTGTGTGTGTTTGTGTCTGTCTGTCCTGTGATGGACTGGCGCTATGTCCAGGGTGTATTCTGCCTTGTGTCCGTTGCTTACTGGGATAGGCTCCAAATCCTCTGTACTGGATAAAGAGATTAGAAATGGAAGTAAAGGCACTGTGCGGATGGAACTATACACAGTGTTAGAAACCCAGTTTCTCTAGTTCCCTTTAAAATAAACTATTATTCCACAATGCAGAGTATTACATGGCCAGTATTTACACATGATATTTGTGATTTAAAGAAATTAACACAAGCAGCTTTTGGAGATTTAAGTGTTGGCTGAGTTATTGCAGGATAAAAGACTAGGATAAAAGAAAGCTGAGGAATACACTTATAACAAGAACACTTCCTAATGGGGTTAGGCATACTTTTGATGAAGATGATGAAGTTAACAGACTATATGTTTACATAGATACTGAAATAAGGATTGTATTTTAGATTATGTGTGGTTGCTGGCATTGAACTGTGTGTTGGATGCACATGAATTGAAGGAATGGGCAAACATAGCTGATGCGGATCCACAGAGCCAGCATATTAAGATGTTTATAATTAGAGGCAATTTGTTTAAATAACTAGGTATGGATACTGATGTGCAAGAGAGGTGGAAAGGCTGTTTCCTTAAGCCAGCACTATAAAATATTTTATTCTCAGTGAGATGCTGCCATTTCATAGTGGGTTTCTAACACTGTGTATAGTTCCATCCGAACAGTGCCTTTACTTCCATTTCTAATCTCTTTATCCAGTACAGAGGATTTGGAGCCTATCCCAGTAAGCAACGGACACAAGGCAGAATACACCCTGGACATAGCGCCAGTCCATCACAGGACAGACAGACACAAACACACACACACCAGGGCCAGTTTTCCCATAAACCAATTAACTTACCAGTATGTTTTGGAGTGCGAGAGGGAGTCATATCACACATATGGAGAAAAACCATGTAACCCAGAGAGAACATGTAAACCCCACACACACAGGATGGCAGGAATTGAACCTAGGACCCCAGTGCTGCAAGATAGCAATGCTAACCACTTTGCCACCATTATAAATGGATGGATATCTTAGTTATCTCTCTAGTTCACAGGTTTGCATGCATAATTTAATTTTGAAAGCCACTGAGACATCAGGTACTACTGTTGTATTTATGAAAAAGAAACAAAACAAAAAACATACTAACAACTGTGCCATCCTACTCCTTAGTTAATACATTTTATTATTCATAAACAGTTAACATTGTTAGCAAAATATTTTGAATTATATTTAACCCTATTTTTTCTTTAGTTTTGTATTTAACTTATTATATGATAGTCAGACTTAATGTATATTTGAACAATGAAAATATATTTTTACAAGATTTTACATTAAGCACTTAAAATTAATATGGTTAATAATAGTAAACTGTAACATGCTGTAACAAGATCGGTTAAACTGCGAAGAAAATGCTTTCAGAGAAAATGTTTCAGGTGTGAAGAACATAGATCTCCAATGCAATTTCAACCAAACCTGTTCCCACACACCCTGCCCCCACTACCATTAGAATATACACAAAGCACTCAAATCTTTCGAGCTAATGATCAGGTGACCCGAGAGAGAGCGAGAGAAACACCAAGGGGTGCGGAACCAGGGAACTTTTTACATGGAAAACGGGCAATCTCCCCAGACTGTCCGCCCGTTTCACTGTTACCTGGATACCTCTTTATTTAGAACTCACTAACACTGGTTTTTAGTTTAGAAGGATTCAAGTAGGGTTTTAGATGAAAGGCAGAGACCTTAATCAAGCCCAAATCATAATTGAACCCATTCAGAGCCTACATTACATTTTAGCGTTTTATTCTGAGCAGAAGACCCTCACACCTGAAGAGTGCTGGCTGTGACGAATTAAACCGGTTTTACAGGTTTCAATCACAGACCATGTGACATGGGAGTCAGGAAACTAACACACAGCACCACCGGATTTGATAACGCTATAAAAACGCTATAAAATAATGTGACTTGGCACAGAACAAGTTTAAAGCACAGTACAATAATAAATGCTGACCATGACTTTAGAAGCATAAATTGCCTTACACTCAATTTAAACACAAGCTGTCTTTAGCCCTCTAAGCTGGTTCATACAGAAATGTAGAGATCCAGGCTCAGAACACACAGCTTCATTAGCGAATACATATGCAGGACAACTAGAGAAGACGTTTTACAGAGGATGGATTTTTAGAAACATCCCATCAGTGACATCACTGAAGTCAACTCCTAGGTACTGTAACTGTCGTGTGGATAGTTTCACAAGAATCAGACATAGGTTTAAGCATCGCTTGTTCTAAATAAAACTGCAAAAAAAACAACAACAACCAATAATGTACTTCTTTGTGGCTCTGTTTGCCCAAATCATATATTCACAACGTGAAATCTAGAAAATAATATTACGTAACCAAAATCCGCAATATGGAAACAGAACCTGTGTAATTGTTGATAGATGATGTACTCGTAACATTTTTTCAAGACGAACTACAACATTTAAAAAATGACTTGTATGTACTTGATATCTCTAATCAATCCACGGGTCCCAGCACAAAACGAAACTAAAACGCATACCGTTTCGCGCTTCTTATTAGTTGCTCAAAAGTAATTTGACCGTATGAAATGCATAATATAAACCTAGAAACATATACGTGAGCAGTACTTAAGCACTGTAGTATCGGTGTTAAGACATACCTCTCAAATACTGTAAATCAAGTTAAAAATATCTCAAGACCGATTCTGGTCATAATGAAACCATGTTTCGTGTATGTTTTCTTTTTCATCTTGAAATAACTCATTTCTAAATACCTTTTTCACTGTTAACATCTTGCAGCAACTCTGCGACAAAATATACACTCTGACAGTTCATCCTGCTACCAACATTAAATAAAACAAATCTTAAGATTTCTATATTTATGTCTTTATTTAGTGGTTTCATTAGTGACAAAGGCTAAACTTTCTTGGAAAAATGTATTTTATGTGTTGCGGAAAAAACTGACTTGCTTTAACAAAATATGTTTACAAATCCTTTCACCTGGCATTTTCGTAGTTAGAAATTATGGAACGCTCTGTTAAAAGCAAGGGAGTTTTTATGTCCATTGCAGTTCTTTTGCAACATGAATATAATTATATCGTTATTAATTTCTTGAGATACGCGATTCCATATTATATTCCCTTTTAATCAAATTCTAAAAGTATGCTTGTTGACTCCGGTATCGCGTTAGTTAAAGACTTCGATGCTTAAAATGTTTAGGGAGAAATGGAATACTGGTTTGTATGTTTTCTTTGAAGTACCGAGACAAGCCATATACTGTATGTTTATGTTCCAAAATTAATATCGTTTATGGCCTTCACACGCGTTGCAGTATGCTCCTATTCTTTTTATGCTCAGCTACTAAGATTTCCCTTCAGTGGTAAAATTAGATATGAATATTCAATACTTAAACGGGCACAGTTAAGACATTAAATATACATATACATACTGTATACAGTACAGTTTGCATACGGTAATATGTTTATGTTACGCGATTAAAAAATAAATAAATAAAAATGAAAAGTCCAGCACCAGCTGGATTTGAACACACAACCTGCCAGTTGGCAGTCATGCACCTAGACCAGTAGGCTACAAGACAGCTCGCATGAACAGGCAGGCAAAACAGCCCTACACAGCCCTGTTGCAGCACATGAATTCTTTAGATACGCGATTCCATATTATATTAGCAGAAAAGCTTAAAACTACCACTTTTTCACACGCTATTTCACATGCTAGTTAAAGACTTCGATGCTTAAAATCGTTAGGGAGAAATGGAATACCGGTGTGTATTTTTCCTTTAAAGTGCCGATTCCTGGAATCTGACTGGCTGACACCCCTCTGAAGTGGTTCCATAAAATCTGGTATACGGAAAAGAAAGCGTTGATAAATACAAGTGTCTTTTAATACACTCTTTGCTGTGCTCTTGAGGATCCTTGTGATATTTTAAGCTCTTGTTGAATGATAGGTGTCGCATTTTAAATCATTTTCGTAGTTAGAAATTATGAAACGCCTTGCTAAAAGCAAGGAAGTTTTTATGCCCGTTGAAGTAAAACAAAATGCTCGACAAAGTATGGCTTGGACAGATTCCAAGTGCTTGTACAAATGTGCTAAAGAAATTATACTTTGAGTATACAGCTTGTCCAAAGTCATCCATTATTAATACTATTAGTAATATCTTCAGTAAAGGCTTTGATGCATAAATATTTCTGATAAAGGTAGGCTGTGTACTTTTGTCCAACTGAGCAATCTTGCTTTCATAAAATATACCAACATTTTAATGACTGATGATTAACATGCTGTAATACACAGTTCAAAATTAAAGGCTCAAATGCTGTACATGAGAGGTTAAGCTCCCCCTGGCGGTTTTACAAGGCGACGCCGGATAGTTAGTCACGTGACACACGTGAACTGCGTGATACCGCGACACGCCCACCGGGGTATGCCGCGAAATACCTCACCCATTTTGAATGGCTGCATCTGTATGTTTCCTGTTTTATTTGTTGAACCATATGAGATACATTTTTTTAGCTTTAGATTTATTTGCTCTTGAGATAAATGTGTTCTATTCTTCAAGCAGAATCATTATTTTACTGTTACCACCCATTTTCCTGATTCTATATCTATCTTTGCCTATTTTCCTTCTCTTAACCTTTGTTTCATTCAAGTCTGGTTCTTTCACTCTTCCATGATTGTTTGAAAAGAAAAGATCTATGTCAGCATTTCTTTGTCTATCTGTTATGACAAAAGCTTATGATAAGAAAGTATATCATTTTCAATGTAATGTGTATACATTTTTCCATTTCTAAAAGGGCTAAATTCAAGGCTAAATTCAAGTATTCCATAAAAAAACAACATATTACATAAATTATAATACAAAAATTATACATAACATCCTTCTTATTGATTAATTTTACAATTAATGTTGGATTATACTCAGCATCTGCATTTGGTGGTCTAAGTCATACCCCTAACACTATACCTTTGAAATATTTTGTTTGATTCAAAGTTATACACCTTCCCCTCTGTCTTTCCTGTGTATTTGGAAGTGTATATCCACTAATCTTGCTTTTGTCTCCATCATTATCAGTTAGTCATGTTTTTGTGATTCCATAAATATCATAATAACTTGCTAAAATGGTATCTTCTACAGTACCTCAAATAGTTTATGTCTAACATTCCTAAGAGAGTTATAATCAATTACTTACCTGTTTCTTTGTTTTGTTTTTCATTTAGTTGTCTGTTGCTCTTTGCTCCTCATGTAACTCTCTAATGGGCTTTCTTCTTAACCCCTCTAATTTAGTTTAAATAGTTTTTAAAATAGCTTTTTTTTTCTGAGTTCTTGTGCGATGATGACTGGTGACCCTCTCATTTAGATGTTGTCTGTCATGTCTCTACAGATACCCTGTGTTATGGAAAGGTTTCCAGTGGCCCAGAAAACTTTAGCTTTGCATTCTCCACCATGTCTTCATCCATATGTTGTGATAGGATCTCATTTGTACAGTAGTTGTTCTCCTTTGCTGGTAGTATAATTGAGGAAACCACAAATGTAGTCCTGTTCTTCAGTTTATTGTCCAATATGCGTAAGCTTAGAGATAGAAAAGTGTGCTGTTTAAACCAATATTTTTGCGCTTACTTGGAAAGCAACAACTGGGTTATTAAAAAAGCCTGCCTTTATGCAAGAAATGACTGGATGAGATTCTGAGATTAATTATCTACTAATAAACAAATTGCTTAGTTGGGCCAAAAAGCTTCCTCTTATTAATAATGTTCTAAATTCTGTATCATTTCATTGTAGATGACTTTTCTGATACTGTCAATCTTTGCTTTGGGTTCTGTCTATACATTTTCAAAATATGCATTTAATCATACTATATTAATATGTCCTAATTGTTTTCTTGTGTACCTTTCCCCTTACTTTATCTTGATTTTAGTTTGAAAAATTACCCTAGACAAGTTAATTTAATCTAACTTAATTTGCTAAACTTTCAAGCTTATTTCCAATGTTCAACACTTCCACCTCTTCTCTCTCTTCAGTCTGTTTTGGGTAGCTACTGTATGAACCCACTAATACTGTATTCTTCTCTATCACTCTGCATCAGCCATATGTAACTGGATGAACCAGTATTAGCCACGTGCTGGACCAATACAATAGCAACAAGAAACTTTTTGTTCACCGTAGCTCAGATGCACTCTTACTTTTTAAGAAAATTATTTGAACAATGAAAAATAATAATAATAATAATAACTATGATAATAATAAACTTTATTTTATATAATGCCTTTAAAGGTGGCATCTCAAAGCACTTTACAGAATGACAAAAACAATAAAAAATACACAAGATATGCACAATGAGAATACACAATGAGTGGAGACAATAGATTGGGGTACTGAATACAGTAGGAGCAGAGGGGTAAAGAACAGAACCGGTTAAGTAAAAGGTCTTCTAAAGAAGAAGGTTTTGAGTCTGGTTTTGAAGGAGTTTAGAGAAGGTGACTCTCTGATATCCTGAGGCATAGAGTTTCAGAGCTTTGGGGCATAACAGGAGAATGTCACCCATAGAGTTTAAACTGGCTTTGGAGACAGCAGAACAGAATTAGAAGAGCAAAGGTTGCGAGGTGGGGAATAGGGCGATAGTAGCTCAGACAGGTACCGAGGTGCCAAGCCATGCCGAGCCTTATAGGTTAGCATGAGGATTTTGAAGTTGACATGAAAATTGACAGCAAGCCAGTGCAAGGACTCCAGGACAGGAGTAAAGTGATCACTTTTGATCTAGATCTGGTCAGGATTCTGGTTGCCAAATTTTGGACATACTGGAGTTTGTTCAATGTGGATTTAGAAACTCCAGCGAGTAAAACATTACAGTAGTCAATTCGACAGAACAAAAATGTGTTGATGAGCCACAGTTAGCAATAACATAGGATGTAGTCTAGCAATATTTCTGTGGTAAAAAAGATGTTTTGACAGTATGCTGCACATGTGGGTCGAATGTCAAGCCTGAATCAAAAATCACCCCCAATTCAGAATGAAGTTCAAGTACAGTACCATTCACAGATGGGGTTACAGCATTGGCTTCACAAAGTTAATGAGGGGTGCCAATAAGCATGACTTCAGTCTTGTCACAGTTTAGATGAAGGAAATTGTGAGTCATCCATGTTTTTATGTCGGCAATAAGATGGAATAGAGACAGCCACATCAGTGTCAAGTTGAATGAATGAATGTAGATTTGATTATCGTCGTAATAGAAATGATAGTTGAGGCCATGTGATCTTAAAAGCTGACCAAATGGAAACATGTAAAAGTAAGGGGTCTAGTATTGAGCCCTGAGGAACCCCAAGTTTAATGAGTCCAATTTCAGATCTAAATCCACCAAAAGAGACAAACTGACAGCAATCACTGAGGTGAGACTTGAACAATTTGAGAGCAGTGTCAGAAACTCCAAACACAGTCTCAAGTCGAGAAAGTAAGATATCATGGTTAGTATTTTTTTTTGCCATTCCACAAAAATATTTTCCTTTTGCCAATCCACAACCCACAGAACCCTCTTTTCATTTTCAGTCATCAGCATTTACAACTGCTTCTATAAGGCTGGTTTCCTAATTCATCCACAGAGACCCAGGAGTATTTTGTCCTCAGCTCAAACTCCAAACCCTTACTGAAGATAGCACTGGATTTTTATTGGGCCAATAACACCTGCTACATGTGAAGGCACTAACTAGCAGCAGCCGTAGTTTCCCAGGAAAGCAATAGCTGATATCCTGTCACATCATGTATAAGTAATTCCAAATACAATATAGTCACATGCTAATGCTGTAGCTTCTGTTCCTTGCCATTTCTTTTCCTAACAGGGAGCTTCGAGCACTTACAGTAATTACCTGGTTCTTTGAAACTATGTTTTGTCCTAATGCATGTCCTTTGCAGAATTTTGTCCCCCACCTTCCATCCTATTTTAATTTTTTTAATTGGTGCATACTGCAGATCCTTAACTAAAGCTAACAAGTACTAATCTTGTTCAGATGTATTCCATTATGTAAAGTACTTACTAGGTTTTCTAGTGGCTGAGAAAGCTGAGCCTTTTTTCATCAAAAAATGTCTTCAGGCATACATTGTGATGACAGATTAATATTTATAGCTGATTACCTTTGCATGCTGCAGGATCTCTGAGAATAAAAACACTGATTTAAACCTACAGTACTTTTTAGTTTTTTAGCAAGATCTACAGTATGAAGTATTTAGCATGGACATTTTATGTACAAAATGTACTCTTAGATAATCAACATTTCTCAATGATAGTAGACAGATAATACTTTAAGAAAATAAGAAAAGTTACAAATGAGACAAGGCCATTCAGCTCATCTAGCCTGTTTTGTAGTTATTAGCTTATTGATCTGAGTGTGAGTATGAAAAGTGTGAAATTTGACAAATTAATATTACAATGTACAGTAAGTGGTGCTTTTTCAAATACATAAGTAACAAGTCCTCCTTAAATCTTTTTTTTTTTTTACCAGATATAAAAGTTATATATTATGCTTACTCTTAACAATGAGGTTTTAACACCACAAGTAGATTTGGTTTAGGATTTCTGAAAAAGGAAAACGATACATTTTAATCGGTAATTTAGGAAGTTAATATTAGAAAAGCGGTAATCACATTTGGACAAATTTGCAACTCTGAAGGAGATGTAAATCCAAATTAATTCAATCATATCATGAGAAGATTTAATATTAACAATCTACTAAATACGTTTGGAACTGAGCCTTTAGTAAATCTAAAATATGAATGCAGAACAGATATTAAAATCTCATGTCATTAAATATCATAAAGCTGTTCATTCCAGACCTGTAGACTCATATTCATTAGCTTATCTTAATGATTTTTAGCAAAGGAAAAAGCCTGTCTGAATTGTTTACCACACTGATTTCTTCCTTTCCTTTGACTAGTGCCCAGAACGTGAGGATGAGAATGAATTTATTTTCGTAATCCAAAAATGATAAGTGTTCAAGAATCAACACAATATGTTCCAATTTATTTCTTTAATTAAGAAGGGCATTAATAATTAAAAATGGAAACTGTAGGTTTAGGACACAAAGCATTAAAACTCATAAAGAATTTGAAGCAAGTTGAGTCATAAAACTGTAAGTCAGTATTGTATGTGGAAAAACTTCCATTAGTAAAATCTAAGCACTACAGTATGCACCTGGCAAGTTGACACAAGTTCTGTATTCAAATACTGTATACTGTACTGTACATAATTTCTGATACGCCTGCTAGGTTAGACAGATACTTATTCATGAACAATACACAGACATACTCTGAAATTAAGGTAAAAATAAAACATATTAGATGATACAAAAATATATCTTATTTATTTCACTGATGTATTACAGTCCCCAAATATAATTTATTATTACTATTGATGTATATTTAGCATGCACCTTTATCCAAAATGATTTTCATAAAACAATTACAATTTTCACAATAAAGCACATCAATTCCATTGGCAACTGTAACTAAGTCCAGTGCAGGAAATGTGGACAGTGTGGTAATTAGTGTTTATAGTCCTTGGGCTCTCCAGAGGTGTTGAGTTCCTCCTGTGTGGAGCTTGCATGTCATCACTGTGTTGGGTATTCTATGGGTGTTCTAGCTGCCTCCCTTCCTCCCTCCTCCAAAGACAGCAAGTTTGGGTTGATTAGCTAGTCCATATTATTACCTAGGCTTTTTTTTCCCAAGTCCTGCTTAGTTAATCATACATGTGATTTGCCAGCTAACATTCAAATGAGGCATTTGATAGAAACAATTGTTAGAAGTAAAAAGATTGATTTTACAAAGCTAATCACTTATAACATATTAATTATAATTGCTACGAACTCACAAAGTTATCAGGAAACAATAAAAAGTAGTGAATGTGCTGACAATTGAACAAACATGACATTCATGTAATTGCATTATTCGTATTAAAACGTAGTCAACAGATAGCCAGCAGGGGCTCTAATGTGAAAGTCACAAGTTAGTAGTATGTGTGGCTAGTGTTGAAAGCTATTCTTCTGGAAAACATGGCTAACACCAGGCTGTCTTGTGGGATTCTGTATTATTCGAATTGTACAGCCTCAGCAAACACAGGTTGTACAAGTCGATCACAGGTCTAGGACACCAGAATGACACAAGCCAACCCAACTCATCCCACAAATGTTTGGTGAGGTCCAGCTCCAGTGAGTAGGGCTAAGAAGGTATAATTGTCAAATTCTCATCTTCCAAGAAAGCTGCTGTTATACAAGCAGAAAGAGGACGTGTGTTGTCCTGCTGGGTTTTTGTCATATTAGCATGAGCTTGCAGGAAATCCAACAAGTGAGGTCCCAGGACACAATCGATGCAGCACCATACAGTCAAGTTGCTATTAATCACTAGAATTGGAGTTCTGTAGCAACTGGCCAATCCTGCCCACAGCGTCAAATTGGATTGATCATTTGCCAATCTTAGGGAGATATCATGACTCATGAACTTCAAGATCATGGCCTATTATTGACAGACTGTGTTTTGTTTTTATGTCTTGCCAAGTATATACCCCAATCAGTGAGATATAAAACACCCTTCAACATACAGTACCAATAACACAAACTCATTATTCTCTTGATAAGTGGGAAATATCGGTTCCTTTCTGTGTTCTTCTTTCTTGGTTTTCACGAGGCCTGACATTAAACAGGTTAAATCATTTCACAGTTAAACATGCTTAATCATTACTTACATGACATAATGCCAGTCAAAGTCACCTGAGTATATCATGATTAGTTATGATCAAATCATTTAAATGATGCCAAATAACTATACATATATACATATACATATACATACAAATATACATATACTTTAATTAAAAAATACAAAATGCATAGGTTTAAAAGCTTCCTTTGATGCTCAGTATATGCAAGTTACATACAGTAATAAGTAATATACCATAATAATAAGTAACATGATACTGTATGTGCAACCTAAAGTAAAACAATGGTTTTAATCATGGTTTAATAATTATCACCGAAGTCACTAAGATTAAACTATAATAAATAGGAATATTTGGGATGATATAATAGATAGAATTATCAAAGACGTTGCTAAGATGCTATTGTAATAGATAGAATGCTACTGTAATAGATGTAATAGCAAGTGAACTAAGGCAACTTGTTTGAATCTCTTTTATTAATCTGCTTTGTTCTTACAGCCTGAATGTTTTTTTAATGATTTTGTTCTGATAGTTATAATTAAAGTTTTATATTTTGGAGTGAGTAGTCACCCCAAGACTAGTTTTGACTGACAGTTGACGTTTGAGGTCATTAATAAATATGGGGCTGTTGGACAGATAAACTGTGAGACAGTCCATCTGTTGCTAATAAGAATATAAATGGAACTTAGCTGATGGCTACACACAGTGTCACCAGCCTTGTAGGCTTTAGAACAATAATCTCAGTCTTCTGATAAGCTGTGTGATAGTGGGCAGAATGCATTGGAATCAGGCTGTAATGAATTATGAGTGCTACTGACACTTATCTGAGAAGAGAAATATTACTTTTTGTAACTGAAATGTGTATTTTTTTTAAATAGAATCCTGATTAATTTAATCCTCATGATAAAATTGCCAGTGATAGAATTGTCAGTATAGAATGGATTTCCTATCTGTGTGTCCTTTTTGAATTTTGTGTGTTTTAGAACCCTTGATTATAGGTTATCATATTAAAAAGATCAGTTGGCAGTACTGAAAAGTACAAATATTGAAAAATGCATTTTCATCTTCCCCTGTACAAGGAAACCAATGCCTTTGTAAAAAAAAAGTAGATTTTAAGTACACACTAATTTAATTAGTTTGTACTAATTAAATAATTCGTTTTAATAATTGTTGTGAATTTTCAAGTTTCTAGATATTAGCACGTCCAAAGATTTTTATGTGATACAGAATAAAAAAGGTATGCATTTCTTGTATATCCTTTACTTATCATTTACTGTAGCTAATCTTGTGTATATAATTAGGAGCCATATCACTGGCAACCCACTGTCATGAACCGGATTCCCTACGAGCACCTCTCACCGCCAACACCCGCAAGCTAATTAATCAATTGTCATTCCTCACTCTCTTCCCCATTAACTGGCTTTCTCTTGTGCGTGTAAACTGTTCTTGACCTGATTTCTGGCTACCTGACCTTTTTTTCCTCCTGCTTCGACTTTGTCTCGCCTCTCATTTGGATTTGGATACTTTAGACCTGACTCTTGTGATACCCGACCTACAGTAGCTCTTCTACCTTGACATAGACTTTTGTCTTCTGCCTTTAGGATTTGGACACCAATCACTAGCTACCTACAGTCTCAGCGCCGCATAGGGTCCAACCAGGTGCTCCTAACGCCATCCTTGAGACCCACTGAAGCTAAGCAGGAGTGAACTGGTCAGTACCTGAATAGGAGACCTCCTGCGAAAAAATAAGGTTACTTCTGGAAGTGGTGTTAGTGGGGCCAGTAAGGGGCGCTCACCCTGCGATATGTGTGGTCTTTAAATATCCCAGGGCGTTTCTTGAAAAGAGTTGGAGTGTTATCCTGCTGTCCTGGCCAAATTTCCCACTGGACTTCACCATTCATGGCCTCCTAATAGTCACCAACTATGAAGTCGCTTCATCACTCTGTTCTCCTCCCCACTGATAGCTGGTGTGTGGTGAGTGTACTGGTGCACTATGGTTGCTGTCGCATCATCCAGGTACTATAGGTGCTGCACATTGGTCGTGGTGGAGGGGAGTCCCGGTTATTTGTAAAGTGTTTTGAGTGGAGTGTCCAGAAAAGCGCTGTATAAGTGTAAGGAATTGTTATTATAAAACACATTTTTGTGCAGTGTTAAAGATTACATTTCTGTTCTTATATAATCTCTAGCATTATATAAGTGTTCGTACATTACATGTTTTGTTATACTTTTAAGATTTAAAATCCCAAACATTTGGAGTGACATAATTTGAGTCCTGCAGTATCTATCTTTACCTCAGATACTGGTAGTTAAATATTGTTAATAGTCTCCAACACACATATCTTAAATAAAAAGTATAATTTATATGAATTGATAATGGAAGGTGGCACTATGGCATGACAGTTAACAGTTCTGCCACGCAGCTCATGACTCATGATACTCATGACACCTTCTGATTGGAGCTTGCACATACTGTACAGTATATCACAAGTACAGGTGCTCTGGTTTTCCCCCACGTTCAAGACAGGCAATCTTCCAAGACAATTTGTGTCTAGGAATTGTGTATTTGTATGTGTGTCCTGAAATATACTGACATCTCGGTCAGGGTATATTTCCTCTATTTACCCCAGGTTGTCTTTCTGTTAGACAAGAAGGAACATAGCACAAGCAATAAGATCTATCTAGGGCAGGAGAGTGAATACAGAGTGAAAAAAATCAGATCCTTCTGCACCTCTACACCCCCCTTGCAGTGAAGCAAAGACATTGAGATAGTTCAACAGTGGCCATCAGTGATGCAGTATTTCATGGTGTTGATTATTTAACTGCCCAATCTGCAAAGAAACGACTAGGAAGACTGCCTTCAAGCCACTGGTTCATGTGTCTAAGCCAGCCAGTCTAGTTTTGCAGATTTGAATCATATTCTCAACCAGAGTAGAAAAGTATTTTCTGCATCATGGCTTTTAAACCTCTGAGCGGTGATGGGTAAGGATTAAGACCAAAGTTCCTAGAAATGAGACTCATACAGCAACAAACAAAAAAGCTTATTGGAAGCTGAATATGAGATGACTCAGATGAAATCCTGATTTATTCTGATAAGCCCCAACAACTTATGTAGATTGAAAAGGGAAATTTAACAGCTAGAAAGTTGTGTGCATTAACTGAAGTTGACGCATGTGAAATTTTCTTGCCAATTTGCAGATTTGGAAAAGTGGCTCTGCAAATATTGCAGTATTCTAGAGTTCTTTTGTATTGTGACAAAACAGGTATCGTATTTCAAAGTATATGCAAACTAATATTGTAACTGCACCTGTTTGTGTTTTCTCTACATGTGGCTAGTAATTTTATTTTTAAAAAGTAGGTCATACTGTACTTAACATTTCCCTAAAGCTTTTATTATTACAGAACTAAAGGACTTAAACAATCTTTAAAAGGCCTCTTCTATTGTATTATTTTAAAAATAGTTGAGTTTGAAACTTCTCAAAAAACAAAATAGATTATTTTAACTTTGCAGTGCTTGCTGGATGGCATAAAAGAACTAATAAGAGTGAGGAAAACCTTTTTCTGATTTCATATGGGCTCCAATCCTGCTACAGCTTTTTGCATTTGAAAAAAAGATTTTACACCCAAGTTGGAGTGTAAAGTACCTTGTTCTTGCACCCCAAATGGATTCCCAGAACCCAGAGTTTGTGTGGTTTCTCATGTTCAAAGCCTTGCATTGGTGTACAGTAGGTGGGAAAATGGAACACTATCATGAAAAAAACAGGCTGTGAAAAGAGCCTATTAGCCAAGGAGTGTTCCTGCTGCTGAGCCCTCTTGTCATGAAGCGTTTTCAGGACCCTTATGCAGATAGCAGAATCCAGAGGGGAGTGAGACAAACATGGAGAAAAAGACTAGGATCGGGGCTGGAAGAAGAACAGGGTGAGGTGTCCAAGGTTCGCTGGTGCTCGGGGGGGGGGAGGGCATGGCCAAGGCAAACAAGTCCGAAGGGAGTCCGTAGGAAATTCATGGGAATACAAATGTCCAGAGCCGGGTTGTCCATCCATGACAGAGCCAAGACAAAGTTAATAGCCGGGGCGGGATCCAGCGAAGGGTCGGGGGAATAAAAGGGGGTAATGGGGCCAGGCGCTCCCAGCTCCGGACCCAGATTTGCGCCCCTCCTGGACTCGTTGGTAGACGGGCATCAGGTATCCATCTTCCAAAGCTGAGCCCAGATCGGTAGGAGCATCTGGCTTTTGTAGGAAGGGGGCTGGAACCGGAGGCAGGTGTAGGAAGTCAAAAATAAACAAGGAAGGGCTGGAGCATCTGGAGGAGGGGCTTACGATTGTGACACCTCTCCTTTACGACAAATCTCAGATGAAGAAATGTTTAGTCCAAAACCTCAGCCTTAAAACTGGGAATAGCTATTGCTCCTAATTGGTGAAACACATCTGAACAAATCCTGAAGGGGGCACAATTCAGTTGCATGATCTGAAGGAAAAACAAAAACAACCTCATTGAAAACCACTGCAGAATCCCCATGGTAGGATTTGCCCCTATTGTTCTGAGTATGAGGCGTTAGGAGCATGTTTCTATACAGTATGCACCCTAAAACTGAACTGATATCCTGTGCCATTTGTTTGCTTTATCACATTGTGAGCTCTGATGTTTTAGAAATATAAAAAGTCCAAAGCCTATAGGAAACATTCAGGTTGGAATACCAACCCGTGCTTTAGAACCACCCCTACATCCCACTTCTCATAAACTGCATTCACCAGAGCAGGGGAGATAGGACATTTTTCTTTTCTGAAATGGGGGAAACAACTGACTTTGGTATGTAGAATCTGAATGTGCTCTTTCTAGATTTAAGCCATTTTTTATCATTCCTAAGCTCCAGAATCTACTGAATGCAATGAAGCAAGAAAATTGCAAACAGTGTTCATATTCAGGGACTTCTTGAGCATTCAGGGATTTGAGTGTTTTGAGTTAATGTTTAAACTTTTATGACAAAATGCACAGTAATCCAGTAAAGGGAATATTAATGGGTAAAATTTTCCTTTTTAGTTGTCTGGACCTGTCATGTTTGTTTTAGAGGAACAAGCTGTTGTTAACATTTCCTTAGGTTACCAATCTGGCCCAATTATAAGAATGCTTTTCATATTGTAGTTTAAACAGGAGCTATTTTGATTTTAATTGAATATGAAAAATCAGCCACATATTTAGTGTAAGTATATATTACTTTTTCTTCATTTGCTTCATTCTATCACACATTATACGATGATTGAGATGATTGCATTTCAAGTTATGTTCAACAATTAATTCTCTTTTCTCTTAAGGAGTTTCCAAGCTTCAATATGCAGTTAATGTGATACGGAAGATCATTACAGTGCAGTATGCATACTAAGAATACTTACAGTATATCCATGATATACCAGAGAATGATTATTGTCTTTATTCGGTAATGCATATTTTTGTGTCAGGCTCACCCTGAGGCAGAGAGAGCTAGTGTTTGTCATAATAGCTGGCCACACATTCTTTAACCTGTCACTCTGTGCTTGTTTCTATGCAGGTGGTTTTGACAACACCTCTGCATCACCTGTGAGCAATTTACATCAACGCCCGCATCAGGTGGTGCAGAATATTTAAGATCTGCTCAGACACTGTTCGGGGAACTGTTATTGAGTTTGGGCACTGAGCCTCCCAAGTCCCGAGCCTTGTTCCTTAGTTGTGCCTTGTTTGGATGTTGGAACCTCACTTTGCTATCTACTTTGTCTCTGGGATCATCCCCTGTGCTGGTTTATCTCAGTCTGGACCCTTACTTACTTAGATCTCGTCTCCCTTTATGCTTCACTACAGTATCTCCCCAGCTTTGACCCCTGCCTACTCAATTACAAACCTTAAAAGCTTAAAACACACTGTTTTTAATTTTGTTGTAGGTTGGATTTTGATACTTAATGGAGTTGAACAGAATTCCTAGGAGGATATACAGTATGCCTTTCAGATATGTACAAGTACCAAGTTTATGTGTCTTCACTTACATGTCCTTGCACATGCAAAGCACAATATTTTCAAAGATGGACAACTGTACTTTTCAAAGAGGAAAAAAGAGTAAAGGGCACTCCCTGTCTCTTCTCTATATGACATGACAATAGGTCAAAAATGAAAGCTAGCTTGCGCTTATTCTAGCGAGTCTTTGACACCAGCATATGAGCTGTGTGATAGTAAATGCACTAACACTGCAGAATAAACAGCTCTGCTGTTAAATCGATCTGGTCATAAATAAATTGTGCAGGTGCTCCACTTTACGGCACATAACTTCATTGCATGAAGACAGAGATCTCTGCAGTGTGAACCGGCATTTGAGTTTGCATTACAATGCAATTACATTGTCTGCTGTGCTCTGTGGCAGTCCCCATTGAAGGCACTTAAACTGTGCCTTCATGTCAGGGCTCTATCAGAACAGGATAGAAATCATTTGAGCTTTTTTCCACTTCAGAGTACTCAACATAGGTGAACACAGGAACAGTCCTTCAAAAGTCAGAAATAATAACAATAAAAAAAAAATTACTCTCACACCAAAGACTTTATTATTGCGATTAATATGATGATTTAATTGTAAACTGCCAAAGATTATAGTCCCATTTTGACACTGTGGGAGAAGAGGATTACAGCTTTAGCCATTTATGACGTCACACCTTTTCATTGTGAAATCCGATGTGATTATCTCAGCAAGAGAGAGGGAGTAGTAATACCATCCTTCTGGCAGTGGTGCAGCTTTTTGTGTATTTTCTTTTTTCTTCCCATTTTCAGTTTTGAACCTTATTTTCTCCCTTTTCCTTGCAATGTTTCTCACCCACAGCTCATTTCTAAAGTTGGCACAACTGACATTCTTTGGGCTTTTGTTGGAAGGAACACTATTGATCCCTTTTCAGGCTCATCAAAAATGTGCAGATTCTTTAAAAAGCAATTGTGAATACTGTGAAACTCATTTGGTGCTTCTTCAAGCTGAAATCTAAAATAAGATTGATCGCTTAAAACCTGTAGAGAAACTGCATGTGAGTTATTCAATAATTTACTACTTATTTTATATGTAAAATATATCAATAAAAGAAGAGTTTAAAATATGTTTTTACCATTTAATCCCTTTCTACAACAGTCCTTTACACTGAAATTTAATTTCTCTTCCTGCTAAATTCCTAGTTTACTTGGAATAACAATACCCCAAAATTAAGCATACCCGATGTGTTTCAGTCATAGTAAATCTGCCTTAACCTACTGGCATATCTTAACCTCCTGGCCATAGGACAGAGAGGTTAGGACCCCATGCAAAGTGAGGAGTGATTATGGGGTTGCTACAAAAGTGGAGGTAGGGTTGAGGATGTACTGTATGTAAAAGAAGAATGCAAAGGAGAGAAGAGGCTTATATATAGTATGTGACATCCAGATTTATCCACAACGATTATGGCAGCTGAGGTCGATTGAATTTAGCTGATGGTATTTCTCCCAACCTTTCTATGTAAAACCCGTTAAAACCAAAGTCAACAATGTAGTGTACTGCCCTAGTCTTAGTTGGAGAACAGACTCCAACCATATTAACTGCGCTGTTATCAAATGAATGAGTTACTGTTGAGCATCCAGAGAAACTTCAGAGCTCACTTTCTGTCTCTACTGTTCAGGGTTCAGCCACATCAGAATTGCCAATTTGCATGTTCCATCACAGTCTGCAAGAGGTTTAGTCTCCCTTAAACAGTCTGTCTCCACATTTACAAGATCACAATTCGTTAGGAATCTTAGACAGCAAATGTTCCAGGTCTCCACTTGCTGTTCTTTGCAAGCCTATAACATAAAAAGATAAGAGAGATTAAAAACTCCTTGTTTTGTAGTTAGTCATTGAAGGAACAAAATATGTACAAGAACATGTGTGGTCTAACGTTGGCTTTATGCCAAGAACATAAAGCGGAACTTGTCTCTGTCAATGGGCCAAGAGACATGATCTAAGATATAAGTTGCTTATTCTGGATGTTTATTATAAACTTTTCGCCCAGACATTTATACAGGGAAATTTTGCTTATTTATACATTTGAGCAGTTTGTCATGTATCACTAGGTAAGCTCATTGAGACACAATTATATGGGCGGTGCGCTAAACAGTTTGCTTCACAATCTTTGCATGAACTTTATGTGATGTATATCCATGTATAGACATACTTCTGTATTACTAACTATTAGGGGGAGTGTCACTTTAGCTTGTTTTCTAGCACTTGGCTACAGGATAGAACCAAATACCAGATTATGGGAGGGAGGGGGAGAGTAAAGAGAATAAGGTCAGCGTGCATCAATGAGCAAAAAGGGTGAGAGTACCCTTTTCCATCATCATCAAGGAGGTTCTACCCTCAGCAGTCTGGTTCTAGAAGCATGTACTGTAACTTTGTATCCTATTTTGTGCTCTATTACTGTGTCTTTTGTGCTGTTTCATGATAGAGGTGACTCATAAAGATATTACAAGAAGTGGTTGAGAAAATCAATGCCCTCTTCAGGAGTGGAGCCATGTAGGAGGCTATTTGAAATGCATCTGCTTCTATCACCTTAGGCTGAGGCTCCTAGCTGACATTTCACGTAACAGAAGCTCACTCCCCTGCAGTATTTAAATTTGGTAATGAAGTGCAATTCAGTGAGCAGTGATTAAGGCCAAAATTGGGTTCAGCTGTAATTTACAAGGGAGAAATACCTGTGAGTGGTTTCTCATTTTTCAAAAGGTGTTGCAAAAGACAGTGACTGTGCACTTTCTGTAAACTGCTGCAGTGCTTCTCTGTAGACCTTCAGTATCCAAGCAATTACTGTATGTCCGTTTCCTGTGTCATAATCAGATCTAGTCATTCTTGTAACGGGTGTCGGGAGGGACGAACAGTGGAAAGACAGGAGAGCGAAAAGACCCTCTGCGTAGCTGCGAGACGGGGGTTACCCGGGCTCAGCTGTTCAGGGAATGCCGTATAGAAACCAATGCCCTCAGGTAGCGGATGTGGGACGACCTGGTGCTAGGCGGGTCTCAGGACATCCGAACATCAATACTGAGCGAAGGCAGACTGAAAGACCAGGAAATATATAGCCCCAGAGAGAGAGAAACACTGGAAGGACAACAGAGGACCGCAAATAAGGGACAGGACAGAAAAGGAGTGCCCTCTGGCTGCAGAGGGCTTGACAATTCTAGTCATTACAAATCAATCTAGTAGCCTTAATCTCAAGGTGTGTATGAACATGCTGATAAAAATCTAATAATTATCATTGTTAGGCTTTTTTGTTATCATCTTCAGTACACTGCTAGAAAATCCTTCCTCAAATCTCTGTCTCCAGCAACTCATTTCCCTCTTGCATGACTACAGTTTTCATCTCTTTGGATACAGTTATGTGTTTTGTAGTGGTTAGGAATTTTGAATTAAAATACTATATTTATCTCGGGGTTAACCATCGAAAGAATTATTTGTTCATGTATTGAGATTAAAAATTTAACTATGTTTTTTTTTCATATTCAGTATGTACATGGATTTGCATTACATGTCAGAGTCTAGAAGGTACGATTTCATTATTCTCAGCTTTCAATTGTGTAGCCCAGGGCATATTTAATCTTCAGCAGCAAATGTAATTTATCATTGTAGGCAAAATATTTAATATTAACAAAAATGAGAATGAATGAGAACCATTTCAGAATAATCTGCCACAGGGTTTACAAGAGATTAATCTGTTTGCCAGTTATCAAGTTGTGAGCTTTTTTTTCCAGTTTTGGTCAGTATTTTGGGAGATATCCTTAAGTGTCTTGCTTCACAAATAAATATACAGTATGCATATTTTATTTAAAACTGCCATATATTGTTCTGTTTTGCAATCATGCCTGGTGATTTTCAACAGCTCTTGGCTCTCCAGACCACCACTACAGCACAAGCAACCATGAGATGGTATACTGTGCATTTTCTTCTCTGACAAACAAACTCTCAAGCCTTCTGCCACATCAAGCATTGCAAACTACAAGTTTTCCTACAGTTGAGCATTAATTAAAAGAGTGATTTGTTTTTCTCTGATAGCACCCCAATCTTATACATGAAACCTAGCACATTCAGTCCTAGGTTTCATTGCCACATAGCCAAGGCTCAAAACAGTTACAGTATGTCATTGGCCTGTGCCTTTACTGATTTAGATCCAGACCATAAGTATTACCTGTTTATCTACTCTGAGTTGCAGTGAAGCTAACATGCGATTTATAAAAACATGGAAAAAATATTTTAATAGTGTAATTGGAAGCTTTTACCCTCTGCCCCCAAAATCAAGAGGTCAAGATGGATTGCTTCTGCCAAACCTGGGACATTTCTATGACCATCAATTCAAAGATTCAACCACATAAACAGAATAGAACTTAATAAACAAATCTAATATAACCATTATTTTACTCACAGAAAATACATATATCCCTTCTGATTAAGAGCTTGCCTATTAAACTTAATTTTTTAACATTGTGTCAGTTACCATTGAACACACTATTGGGAATACTGTATAGTAACCCCCATCTCAGTATTTTCTATTTTATAACCAACTCTCAATCTTAATGTACACATCTCCTGAATTTGAACCACCTGTCACTTAAGAATTATTCTTTTATGGGGGATCTTTATGAAAAGCCTTCTGAAAATCTAAATCTATAATTTCTTATGTGATTTACTGTATGTGTACTGTACATTACTGTTGTAGGCAAGACTTACCTTTTTTAAATCCGTGTTGACTATTTCCCTTTAGGAGATCTTCCAATTTTGTTTGAACAAATGTCTCCATAACCTTACATGTAATTGAGTTAAATGTTTTGGTCTATGTACTGTATTAAGTTGTTTCAGTTTTGTCAATCTTCTTAAGGATGGGCACTACAGTACATTAACTATTCTCTAATCCCTGGCTTCTACCTCTGTTTTTAAGGTACTTTTGGAAGAGTTGTGTTAAAGGCTTCTAGAGTACACCTCTTGATACCATGAGTGATTGGTAAGATGCTGTCAGACCCTAGTATCTTCATCCTGAGTGCTTCTACAACCTGAAACACTGCTGCCTCTTTTATCCTAAAATTTAATGCCAACCTTTTCTCTTCTGTTTCCAGAGGCATTTTGCTGGTGCTGTAAATATGATGACTAAATGCGTATTTACTAAATCAGCCATTTCACTTTCACTATTTAAAATGTTCCTATTGTTGTCTTGGATGTTTTTAAATTCATTCACCTGATTGCAATTCACTGTACTCCTTCTCTTTAACTGCATCTTGTTCTTTTTTAATCACTTTATAGAAAGTTTTCTGTTGTCCTATATTTATTTCCTTAAATTATCTGGCGAGATAATTAAATTTTCATTTACTTACTATTGGGATAGATTTGTTCTATGCTTTAAGCAGAATCTATTTAAACTCTTGCCAGTTGTTCTCCACTGATTTTGCAGCTTTTCTTTCGCTTCTCTTAAACTAAATTTCATTCCTTGAAAGTCTGCATTCTGCAAATTGAAAACATTTCCTGTGATTTGTTCCTTATGAAGAGGTTTAGACTTCTATTTAATTATGCCTCATCTTTGTCTTTAATTAGTATTTGTCTACTAACTACTTATTTGGCTGATTATTTCAGGGATAATGTCAGAGTAGTGAAGGTCATAGATCACTCCAGACTGATAGTTCTTCACTTTACCTCTTCAAGTTACCTAATTTGTTTCTATATCTTTCATTTACAGCTTTGTTTGAAATTCCATTTCTGTTTCTTTTGTCCTCTCTACCCTTCCCATTTGTTTCATATTCTTGCACTCTCAATCTTTTACACATCTGAAGAATCTCTACAATCAAAATGGAAAACGTGTTTAAAGAAATGGATGGATAGTTTTTTTTTCTGTTTGGTATATACATGTATATGGTATATAACCTAATAATTGATACAGTTTCATTATTAATTAGTATATATTGTCAATTAAATTGAGGGGATTTATACTGTCTGACTGAAAAAATGGGGCAATTTCTTTGTAATTTTCTTTGTAAGATATTTGCTGCCATTTTATTTGCAACTTTTAAATGTGACCATTAAACTCTGCCTACATAACCTTGTCTCTTGCCTAGAGTGTCAGTACCTATCTGGAATCCAATGAGACAATAAAACAGCCAAGGGAGTACAGTATTGACTGCCGGATAATGCTTAGGATAACTTTCTGCTTACCAGAAGGAATTTATTGACAGATGTTTCATATATTCAGGTACTAGTAACTATGATTTGTGGGTAATTATGTTATTGGCCAGTAAAGGATGTGAAACAAATACAACAAATGTGTCCTGCTAAAGATCATTGATCTGAAAGGTAATTATTATATCGTTGAATCCAGAGTGATATACATTTCAATGGTGAGATTATCAAGGAATGTTGGCACAGGAAAGCACTTTTTCACCTCTGAGCAAAGTCAAGAATGGCTCTGAAAGCAATTTGAAGACCTGCTAGCCCTTGAAGCAGTCTCAGTGCCTCAGAAATATCTTGTGTTAGTAGTTAAAAAGAGACTAAAAAAATTGATGCATTAAAATGTTTGCAGAATGGTGTAGTTTGCAAAATAAGGAAATAATGTCAGTTGAAGAAACACATTAAAAGCAATGAAAACGTAGTGCAGCATGCATTATATCAAGTTGACATACTTCTCCTGTCCACCATTCCACTTCAAGGGCCTCTGAGCTGAAATTGCACAGGGAGAGGACAGTTGTGTCAGATAAATCTGACTCCTTGAAGAAGCTGTCTTTCAGACCTTCGTGGAATGGACCACTTTTCATGTTGTTCCTGTCCGGACAGATTCCTTCATTCTATATGAGTTGCTGTCTCTTCTGGTATTGAAAATGAAGAGAACACAGAGTTGTAGGGGATGGCCAGGAGAGCAGAGGTATACCTGTAGTTTATTGATCGGAAAACTATTTCAGTGTCTCCTGAATTTCTATATGATGTCTAGAAAAATAACTTGTTATTGTTTTGATCAAACACACCTGTCCATTAGTTAAACTCTAGCGCTTAGTTCAGAAATCCCCTTTTACTAATAACCTGTGCATGACTGTGACAGGCATTCAGCCTACCTTCTGAGAGGAGACTGCTGTCACTTCTTACAACCCTGATATCTGACAGCTCCACTCCCTTCTATTTAGACGTGTGCTCCTTTTCTAGCAGCTGTGTGAGGCGCAAGGGCAACAGCGGCTGCAACACTGCGGGTGTAGGTGAGAGTTCTAGAGCGAGAGAGTGACCAGAAGGAAGAGCTTAAGGTCCTGAGTCGAGGGACTAGCAGGGAAAAGAGAGCCCTACCGAGTAAACAAAACAAAGGTCACAAAACACTGAAAGAACCAAACAAAGGGCTCTTTGTTAAAGACAGAAACTGAAACAATGCTCCTTTTCTACTGAATTCTTTTTGTTAAACAAGTAAAGAGCACTGGTGTGCAGTTGCAAACCCCCCACCAGCACCACCACCACATTGTCAGTCTTTTACCAACCGGTAACAGTGAACTATAGGTTTCTGTGGTCAAGTCCAAATTCTCTGTAGAGCCCTATGTAGAGATCTAAAAATGCACCGTAAATGTAATGAATTGGTACATTTCCATGGAAACATTTAAATTATTTTCGTAATGGTTAATTAACCTCAGAATAACATTGGAAATGTAATGTGAGAATTAAATAAAATGAGTAGGATAGAAAGTGAATACAACTGGTTGGCAAAACAGAAAAGTGCAATCTTTGTGTGGGGTTGTCAACATATTAGACATATTAGACATACCATAAATCTTATTTCTGGAGAAACACTAGATGGAGCAATTAAGACAGGTAGATTGGGTTTATTTAGCAGAAGAGAGCACTACGAGTTTAGGATGGCCTTAGGAGTTTTTTAGGTCATTTAGAAGAGACGTGTAAAAATGTGAAATAGTGTAGTGTAGAGTACAGAATAGTCATTTCTCAAAGCCCTTTCTGTCACAGCAAATTAACTTTTCTTTAAAGTTATGGTGTGCTCTATCAATTGTAAAAAAAATGCATTTAAAGGGAATATTTTAGAATGATTGCCTTTGTTTTCAATTAATTATTTTAAAATGGTTGTCTTTGATTTCAAGGTTTTAATCATTATAAGTCTTCCCAATTTTTTAATCTCAAACAAAAAAAGGAAGGAGCTCATCAGATTTAGTGTCTTGGTTCATTTGTTTTTGGTTGTAATGGGTTTAATTTCTTCAACTGCTGCTGCAGTGCTCTGAATGACCAACCTTGTCCTTAGTCCTGACTTTTGCCGGAGATGGTTCACAGTCACCATGATCAATTATCTAGCAGTAATGCCTTCTCCCTGGGGACACTGATGCTTAATTAGGATCCAAAATAACTCTTTACTTTTCATGTCTGACTTTGGAAACTTTAAGTCAAGACTGTAATTTATTTCTTTCCTCTCCACAGTTACAGCTGCTAGCAAGAACCTGGGGTTAAAGATAAAGGAATCCTGCCACTTATCTACAGGCAATGAAAAAGTACTGTGGTGTGCTGGAAAATATTTCAGCTGTCATTCAGCAAGACCTGACAAGGAAAATCCTCATCTGGTACAAGAAAAGGTCCCAGAGAGTTAAGCCCTGCTGCAAGGAGAAATAAAATGACCTCTGAGGCCTTAGGATGATGGTGAGAAATGCAAAGTGGAAAAGAGGATAACTGGCTTACTGACATAAAATCCTTCCTTCAATTAAAGAATTTCAGAAAAAAAACTGAATGCTCTGACACAGAATCCCAGATAAACACAAGAAAAAATGAGAAATGCTTTAAAAATCAAAGCCTTCAGAATTCAGTAATCAATGAAAATGTACTCAAATACTGTACGTGGATGTCTTAGATGGTACTCTGCATCAAATGAACCACTGAATAGTTCATTTTATGAGCATAGAAAACAATAATCCAGTCTACTTGCTGCTTTTCCAGAAAAGCTTATTCATATTGCTGCTACTCTTCAAGGTACCAAAAGATTTGAGCATGTATTATATTGATAATGATTCCCTCTCCCATAACCTTTTTCAGTCACAGGGGAAGGAATCACACATTTCTGGTAGTTCTTTTTGGTTCACTGCTGTATTTAAGGAAATGAGAAAATTTACACACAACAAAACTCTATTTTGCACACCAGCATCCTTAAACGGATCTCCTGAGAGAAAAAAAATCACTGATATAAATTTAACACAATTGGATGTTGGATGAATGTAATTGCTTTCTATTAAAAGCATATTATGGTACTTTTTCCTTTGAATGCAACTCTTTACTGTACTATTCCTATTCATGCATACATCATGATTTATTTTTATTATTTAGATTGTGCTGCACAGTTAAACATAGCACCTTGTTTTGTATTTATCTCCCTAAGTTTCTGCACCCACACTATGCTCCAAACTTATTCCAGACTCATTTTCCTGTTTTGTATATATACTGTAGATGTTCACCCATATTACTCTTATTCATGATCCCTTAGGTTAATTTTATGCCACAGGAGTTTTTAAGTGACATTTAGGAGATGAATAGCTCCTTGTCCTGGCAGTAATTGCATGCAGTTTTTCAAGGTAATCATTAATCTCCATGTACGATCTGTGGGCCTTTATCCTAAGAACAAAAAAATTATACTGTATTAGAGATATTTGATTCAAGTCTTCACCACGTGGTGGTGCACAGTTTTAAACAAGATCACTTTTTTCTTTAAAGCAATTCACTATGAATTACAATGAATAATGATTAAAGTAAACATACGATGATTAGCAGTTTTTTTATAAAAAGCTTAAAAAGAAACAGAGGTTAAATGTGTTGTATTTAATTTAATTTATTTAATTAGTTGCATAGTTTAATTTTCACACAAACAAATGACCTTAATCATTTCTACGTTTTCTAAGCAGAAGCCCACATACATCTTTAAACAAGTCTTCATTAGTCATTAGTAATTAGTCTTTTAGTTCTATCTGATGCAGTGACTTAAATTTTGAGAGTCAGAGAAGTTGTTTCATGAGATATGGCCAGAATATTGTTATATTAACTGTGATACCCTAAGCAGTAGTGAAGTGGCTGTGGAGGTGAAGAATGGTTAACTGGGTGTTAGTGGGTTTGAAAAACAACTGCTATTTGAGGAAGATACTGTTGTTGAACTGACTGTATCATCCATCCATTAAATAACCTTTTCATCCAATTCAAGGTCACAGGGGAGCTGGTGCCTACTGATGCCACCAGTACCAGAGCCAGAACCTTCCAGTATGTCTTTGAACTGGGTGAGGAAACCAGAACACTCAGATAAAACCCACACTAACACGGGGAGAATATATAAATTAAACTCAGGTAACACCCCAGGTTGAGAACTAAACCCAGGGCTCTATCTCTGCTGGGCAGCAATGTCAACCACTTTGTTGCCACTGATGACAGTGCAATGATAATATAATATATTACAGTGCAAAGTGACATGAATTAGTGTAGAGTTCTTTGCACAGAAAGCAGTCTCAACTGCAGTATGTGTTTAGTTTGATACTTTTTTCCTACTACTTGTAATAATTAGTTATTTCATTACTTTTTTTTTCTCTGTACAGCTGTTTTCCACACCATGTCCTAAGAGTACTTGCAAACCTTTAATATAGTCAACATCAATCATTAGCTTGAACTGAAGCATTCACATACCTCGAAACATTAGTTTACATAGGAACAAGTAATAGGTTTATTCCATGCTGAAAAGAGAAGAAAGAAAACACGACATTTTGGCTGTGGAGCCTTCTTCGGGTGTGAGCAAGGAATAAACCTACAGTATTACTTGTTCCTCTGCAGGCTATGCATGCTGACGCAGCTACCCACCTGAACTATATGAATCTACATATCTCCATTGTCTTTAATTTTTCAAAACCAATTTATTAACGCAAGAGCTTATCAGCCTCTGTTTTCAGTTCTGTTAATAAACCTAATAGAGTATAAAGAGCAAAGTTATTACCCCTGATGCCTTCAGTAATATTTCATTTAATAATGCAATAATTAATACAAATAATGCATTAAATATTTTTTTTTTCATTTTAGAATCTCAGCTGTCTTAGTTGAAATTGTAATATCTAATATCTCCTCACCATTTCAGATGCATTCACTAAGTGCATTTAAAATTAAAACTTTTTTCTTAATTTTAAGGTTGAAAAGCAGAGACGTACTGTAAAAACTTTATTTTGTATTGTTAAAAAAGTTTCCATGTGTACCATTCCTCCCATTCTTCTAACAGCTGTGTGCATTTAGCATAAATTATAGCCAATTATACATTCTTTTCATGACAATCAGCTATACATAACACCTGCAATGGTTACTTCAATACATAATCACTTTAGATTCACATAAAAATTCACAACACACGATTTTCTAAAACAGGTAACTTTCTGTCAATAAAAGAGACAAACACAGACACACTTAAGTATCATTTTTTGTACTGAACATGGTAAATACAGCTTCATTCTTTTAGTCATAGATTACATATTTAGAGCATCACAATTATAGTGTGGCTGTTACCTATAATGGCTTTATTTGCACCACAGGTACAGTGTATGAGCAGCTGATATCCTTTGATTGTTAAGTGTATAAAGTCACCTGATATTAATCTGTAATTTATTACCTTAGTAAGTGTGATTTGCACTAAAATAGATTTAATTCATGGAAATGTTTAAGTTGATTACACAATGAGGTAATTGTAATGTGCTACATATTGTTGTTCATAAAAAATAGTTTATGATAAACAGAATATAGTCCTTAGAGCAATGTTGAACAGGCCCACCAATATTTTGGTTAAAATGTTAAGTTTATTCTCTATACTTCTTTAGTCCATTCAATTAATAAAGACTTTTTCCTGAAAAAAAAAGTTATTTTATTTTTCTAGCATGACAAGCACTGGCAACTGGACAGAGGGTGATTTGAGATTGCTGTAAAACTGATGTTCCAGTTTAATGAAATCTGTGAAGGATTGTATCTCACAAATCGAGAGACTCATCTTTGAGCTGGCTTTAAAACCCATCTCCTGCAAATCAGTCAGTTTGCTGTGACTACAGAAAGGTATGAAATACACACTCTTTAAAACATGTTTGCTGGACTGGGGAAGTATAGATAGCTACATGCACAATTGGTTTTAATAGGCAATCTCACTCTCGAAAAAATATAATGGAATACAAGTCTGATCACGGAGAGCTGGATTTAAATGGAAGCTTACGAATGAAGTAAATGCTCTAAAATAGTTATTAGCTGTAACTTACATGCTTTACTAAAATTGTCTCTCTGGAAATTAAGAAAGCATTTAAAGGACATTCTGTTACTGTAACATGATTTTTCCATTCAACTTCTGAAAAACAAACAAAACTTTAAACTCAACTTCACCAGCTGTATGAAAATGGGTGGACAGCAGTTGGACTCAGACATCTACAGTATGAGCCACATTCTCAAACAGCAAAAAGATGTTTGAATCAATTCTAGCCTCATTTACTCCTTAACATAATCTCAGGCAAATGCATACAGTATAACCTACTCATGTGTAAAATATTTTTTACTAATGCAACTTTTAGGATATGGATTTTTGATTAATTATAAGTGGTAAAGTGCCTAGCTGTGTTTTTTATCCCTTATCCACATGTTTTATGTTAATGTAAACGTGTAACTGGTGCATTCACAAAATTCATAAATACTTAAAACACCTGACTCAATTTTGCTTTTTGATGTTAATATAACACATATTTAGCCTTACTTTCCTAAAGCGTGTATTGTTTTAAACAAGTACAGATCATGCTCCTGTAGGCATCCTGTCACGAGGCACAAGTACAGATGCAGCCATTCAAAATGCGCGGGCGATACCGCATTATTTTCCGGTGCGCTGTACGCAGTCTACCACGAGTTACCGGTAAATACCGCTAGTTACCGTAAATTCTCCTATAATACCGCAAGCAAAATAAAAGTATCCGGAATTTCCGCAAGGTGGAGCTAATAAAGCTCAACCTCTCATGTTTGAGCTGTGGCCATCAAAGTCTTTAACGAAGATATTACTAATAGTATTAATAATGAATGACCTTGGACAAGCTGTAAGTGTAAACTCAAAGTATTGCCCTGGTCCACATTCTTTTTTTCATTGACCGTCTTTGTAAAAGTAACAATGCAAAAAGTAAATGCAAACTGTACTGTATACAGTATGTATATGTATATTTAATGTCTTAACTGTGCCCGTTTAAGTATTGAATATTTATATGGAATTTTACCACTGAAGGGAAATCTTAGTGCCTGAGCATAAAAAGAATAGGAGCATACTGCAACGCGTGTGAAGGCCATAAACGATATTAATTTTGGAACTTAAACATACAGTATATGGCTGGTCTCGGTACTTTAAAGAAAACATACACACCACTATTCCATTTCTCCCTAAACATTTTAAGCATTCGAAGTCTTTAACTAACGTGATACCAGAGTCAACAAGCATACTTTTAGAATTTGATTAAAAGGGAATATAATATGGAATCGCGTATCTAATGAAATTAATAACGATATAATTATATTCATGTTGCAAAAACCTGCAACGGACATAAAAACTCCCTTGCTTTTAACAGAGCGTTTCGAAACCTCGAACCTCGAAAGCGTTTTCGAAATCGAAACCTGTTTTTTCTAGCTTTTAAAGTCGTGAGATGTATAAGCAGGAACACATCATTATATCTTACATATGAAAAATACATAATATAGCTCCCCAACAAACGCAAACATGTTTTTAATAAGATGCTTTTATTCGATCATAATCCGACGATTTCAGGAAGACTACTGGAGCTCTGGCTTTTTTTCTGGAAAACCATAACTCTGGTCTTGTCCAGATTGACTGTCAGCGCTCAGGTCTGACAGTGCTGCTCCAGCAGCGCCAGGTTCTGCCGCAGCCTCTGTTTTGTGGGCGACAGCAGGACCAGGTCGTCTGCAAAGAGCAGGAACTCGATTTCTGTAATTAATGCAGATCAGTAAATCAAGGGACAAAACAGTTATTGCGCCCGGCTCCTCAATGGGCTTTGACGTGCTAATGCGTTGGTTTAACGGTCCGGATGTGGCAATGTTTTTTATTATTGTTTTTATTATTATTATTTTATTAATGTTTTAAAGAACTGTATACTAGTTTGTCACTCTTCTCATCCCCTCTTTGCTAAATGGCTTTTGAATAGAGTCACATGAAGAGAGAGGTGAAACAGCCCTACACAGCCCTGTCGCAGTACACAAATATAATTATATCTTATTAATTTCTTTAGATACGAGATTCTTTTAATACAGTCTTTGCTGTGCTCTAGAGGATCCTTGTGATATTTCGAGCACTGGTTGAATGATAAGTGTCGCAGTTTAAATAATTTTCGTAGTTAGAAATTATGGAACGCTCTGTTAAAAGCAAGGGAGTTTTTATGTCCGTTGCAGTTTTTTTGCAACATGAATATAATTATATCGTTATTAATTTCTTTAGATATGCGATTCCATATTATATTCCCTTTTAATCAAATTCTAAAAGTATGCTTGTTGACTCCAGTATCACGTTAGTTAAAGACTTCGATGCTTAAAATGTTTAGGGAGAAATGGAATACTGGTGTGTATGTTTTCTTTAAAGTACCGAGACCAGCCATATACTGTATGTTTAAGTTCCAAAATTAATATCGTTTATGGCCTTCACACGCGTTGCAGTATGCTCCTATTCTTTTTATGCTCAGGCACTAAGATTTCCCTTCAGTGGTAAAATTCCATATAAATATTCAATACTACAACGGGCACAGTAAAGACGTTTACTGTAAATCTTTCTGCGACAGACCAACGGACCACGAGTGCCCCTGTCGGTCAACCAAACACGTACCGCGGTACCGCGCGTCAGAATGCACGACGCCGTAGCCAATTACCTCCGGTACATGTGTGTACCGCACACTTTGAATGGCTGCATCTGTAAATGTAGGGGTTTTGTGCTCTTACTGGGACAATTATTAATCGTAGCAGTAAGTCACAAAATGATTATTTTGATGGATATTAGAATCAACCTTGCGGGATAACTCAAACAACGCACACACATGGATACTAATACACAAGAAAACATTTATTAATACATAAAATGTGCATATAAACATAACAGATCTTATCGTGAGGGTTAGCAGAATAAAACAGGTATACAGTATTCAATCACAAAGAGTTACAAATACCAAGAGGGACATACGTTCGGTATATCATTCATTTAGACCGTGTCGTAAATGAACTTCTACACTAGATAATCAAAAGCAAGTACATCACTCATAGGAATTAAATTGATATCAACTCAGGTTGAGGTAACAATTGATATCTCCAGCTGTAATGCAGAATATTGAATACTCATCCAATCTCTGGGGATTCAGATCTCCCGCAGGCACAAAGAAGCAGTGGCAGGCTTGTTGCTGTCCAATCGGTGCCCTCTGGCTCTTTGCAAAGCAGTGCTGTTGCGGCTTGCGACGTGGTGGAGGTTCCTGCTGCTCTGCGCTGCTGATGCTCACTGAAGACTGGCTAGTAAGTGTTGGCTGAAACTAGCAAAGTTTGTGCACAGGAGAAAAGTGACTGCGGGTCCCAGCAGATCACACTACTTAGGCAGGAAGACCGGTTCGTTCCTGATGAAGCGCTAGTCCTGAATCCTTAGATTCAGATTGGGTTCACGAGGCTTGCTGCTGGCTAACCTCAGGTAAATCCTTTGGTTATGCGCTGGCAACCTCCGTTCTCGACTCTTAGAACAAAGGAAAGTCCTGCACTCGGACCCACTGGCCTTTACGTGGTGGTCCGAGCTGAGTCTGAGGATGTTCAGGAGGATCTCTGAGTCTGAGAATGTCCAGGAGGCGCCCCTTAACCTGGAAGAACTACGGGCGTTCATTGGTTGAAAGTTTCATGGGCATTCAAGACCCACGTGGGGTTAACCTGCCCTACCAGTTCCTGATTGGCTGATGATGAATAACAATCCACTCTGACCTTAGAGTTTTAAACAACTTTGAATAAGACTCTCCCAGAATCTCCCAGACTTTGAGGCGCCAGAGATGACCATTTGTTAGGGTTGCTAGAGAATCTCAGCTTTGGGAGTTGTTCCTTATCAGCTAGAAAAACACCTTAATTGTGAACCAAATGGAATGGCCTCTCTGTATCCAGCACCACTAAGATGAGGAAGAGAGAGGCTGGCAAGGGAGCAGCAAACTTAATTCCTGTACTTTAATAAGCCGTGCCGCTACACTCCCTTCTTATTGATGTTGCATTGAATTTTTGAAACATGTTGTGCAAAAAAACAATTTCAACATACATATGTATATATATATATGTTTAATGACTCTCATTCAGGGCAGCACAATGGGGGCAGTGTCTAACAGTGCTGCCTAACAGCTCTGGGGCCCTGGATTAAATTCCAGTCCTGGGGTGCTATCTATGTGGAGTCTTTATGATCTCCCCATGCTTGCATGGCTTTCCTTTGGGTGCTCCAAGTTGCCCTCACAGTCCAAAGACATACAGATAGGTTAATCTGCTTATGGGAAAATTGGCCCTGGTGTGAGTGCATGCCCTGCAAAATTAGAATTACAAGCCCGTTCACACTTTCTGTTTTGCAAGATGTTGCAAGCAATTAGGCAAGTGAAATGATTTATCAAGTTCTGTTTTTTTTATTTCAAATATGTCTTCTCCAGAAAGTCTGCTCCACAAAGTTAAATATTTTTTCTCACAACTTAAACAGTGGATCCCTTTAATCAGGCTTGATTACAAATACTTTATTTGTATATTGTGTCTAGTGAAACAGGGGTAACAACAATAACAGTTTCATAAGATTTACACACTATTTATTATTAATATAATTAACGCTATGTTCATATAAATTGCCATTTATCAAAGAAACAAAGGTATTTTGCTGTAACTAAATTAAAGAAGAATTATGTTACATACTGTGCAGTATGTGGGTAATATTTCTGATTTATAGCTAATACAGGTGGGCTGCATGTCATGATGATGCGTTTGGAAAATATTTTACAGCTATAAAGTAGATCTATATCAAGATAAATATTCTACTAATCAGGACTGTTAAAAGGCAAAATAAATGTATGATGAAGATGCATTCTTATTTATCTCTGTTCTCCTCCCCACCGATAGCTGATGTGTGGTGAGTGTTCTGAGGCACTATGGCTGCCGTCGCATCATCCAGGTGGATGCTGCACATTGGTGATGGTGGAGGGGGAGTCCCCATTACCTGTAAAGTGCTTTGAGTGGAGTATCCAGAAAAAAGCTATATTTCCAGAGATTTGTCAGTACAAAGAACAATGCAGTGCTTACAAAGTGTATAGATTGACAATTTACATCTGGCCATCTGTTTTATTTGCATTGTGGTACAGAATGTATCAATAATTATTTTGGCTTGCAACTTGCAAGGCAGTAGTGCACGTGTGTGTATGGGGGTGGGGGGGGTGGGGAGGGGTTGGGCAAAGGACTTTTAAATTTTAAATTGTATGTTACATTTTTATCTTATTTCAAAAACACAATATAAAACTCAAATTTGTGCGTGAAGCAAGTCTAAGAACTTTCTCAGTCCACCACGTGACCAGGCCACTGGCATTTTTGTCATTAAACTAAACAGGATATGTTTCATTGTGTGTGCATTTTCTTCCGGTGTTTAACACCTACAGTGCCTTGCAAAAAAATCTGCTAATTCCAATCATGTCCAATTTTAATTACAAATGATATATATATATACAATACACTATCTTTATAGCTAAATACTACAAATGAAAATCAATATTGGTTGCATACTATTCACCCACTTAGCTAAGGCAAACCTAAGTTCTGAATATTCACTTTAAAAGAATGTGTATACATATAGTATTATTAAGAGGGAGGTACAGGTGCAGCCATTCAAAGTGCGAGGTACAAACCCGTACCGCGGTCATTTCCCTATGTCATAGCGCGTCATAACACGTCATACCGCGGTACTTGATTGGCTGGCCAAAATGACCGACTCGTGGTGCGTTGGTCGGTCGTGGAAAGAATTAATCATTTAATGTCTTTACTGTGCACGTTTTAATCTGCTTAGTATTGAATATTTATATGGAATTTTCCAACTAAAGGGATTTTTTAGTAGCTGAGCATAAAAAGAAGAGGAGCAAAATGCATCTGAAGGTCATAAACAATATTCATTTAGGAACATAAACATATTACTGTATGTAGACTGTACTGTATATGGCTGGTCTTGGTAGTTTAAAGAAAAAATACACACCAGTCTTCCATTTCTCCCTAAACATTTTAAGTATCAAAGTTTTATAAAATGGTCCCCAAATATGCAATTGCTGTATAGAATGAATTTTAATTTTAAAAATGTATTTAACACAAAAATTAAGCTGTCTACGTTCCTCCACCTGAGAATACAGTCCCTCGTTGCCACGCAACGCAGAAACACAGCCACAAGTAACTAGCAAAGTGAGGACATTAGCTAGCCAATATGATATAAATAAAAGGAATAAATTACTTTTTTTGTTTATTTCTTTAGCACATTTATTTGAACATTTCCATCGATTGTACAAGCACTGAAAAACTATCCAATCCCTAGTTCGTCAGGCATTTTCTTTTACTATAGCAGACATAAAAACTCCCTTGCTTTTAACAGAGCGATTCATAATTTCTAACAACGAAAATGATTTAAACCATGCAAGACATTCAACGAGAGCTCAAAATATCACAAGGATCCTCAAGAGCGCAACAAAGACTATATTAAAGATACTTGTATCAGATACATGAGAATCCAAGCTTTTTTATCTACGCTTTCTTATCTATGCTAAGAAGTAGTCTTTAAAATTTCTTTATCACACAGTAAAAAGTCAAAATTGTGGGGTGTGCGTATACCAGAGATTAATGCTTAAAATGTTTAGGGAGAAATAGAATGGTGTGTATTTTTTCTTTAAAATACCAATACCAGCAACATACAGTTTACATAATATGTTTATGTTCCTTAATTAATATCGATTATGACCTTCAGATGCGTTATGCTCCTCTGCTTTTTATGCTCAGCTACTAAAATTTCCCTTTAGTGGTAAAATTCCATATAAATATTCAATACTAAGCAGATTAAAATGTGCACAGTAAAGAGATTAAATGATTAAATCTTTTCACTAACGACCAATAAGCCACAAGCCCGAAAGCTCAACATTATTAATAATATCTTCTGTGTCGCATTAACATTGGAATGTTTTTTTCACAAGTGTAAAAATAAGTGATACACAACGTGTCTCCTCTATAACTCTTCAGTTTACAGAGAAATTCATTATTAATACTATTAGTAATATCTTCAATAAAGACTTTGATGGCGACAACTCAAACGCTGTACATGAGAGGTTGAGCTTAATTAGCTCCACCTGGCGCTAATTCCGGATACTTTTATCTTACTTGCGGTATTATGCAGTATTATACAGTATAATACGGTAACCCGTGTTATACCGCAAATCGCAAACCACGTTTTACCGTGGTATAACCCGCTCGTTTTGAATGGCTGCATCTGTAAATACTTTTGCAAAGAACTGTACTTGTAGACTTTATGGATTAAAGATTACATGTACAAAACCAAACAGGAGAAAATATTTTGAAACATGAAAGTACTAAAAGCTAGCCAGTCACTGACATTTATAAATTGAGAAATGCTGTTTTCAGTTTATATTTGGTGACTTTGGTTTACAGCTTATGATGCCTCTGAAACAGTTTTCGTTTTTTATTACCTACTAATGAGCTCTAAACCTTTTATATTCAATGCCCAGGGAGTCACTTTCAGAGCAATACAGTGAAGAATTAACAGTACAATCCTTTTGGGTGAAGCAAACTGTCGCCACAGCTGCAGTCTAAATTGCATATTTTTATGTAGTTTGGTAAGACCAGGGAACATTTCTCTTCCTGCTGTTGTCTCACAGAAAACAACGAGAGTTCAGCTCAGCCCCCTGCAGGGATGCCAGGTTTCCAAAGTGGAGCACAGTCTAATAGAGCACAGGAGATAGGCGAGCTTCCTTAAGTCTCTTCACACAGTGATAATTAAATGGAGTCCTTTTCATAACAGCTCAGCTCCAAGGGGAGATTAGATCCACTAATCTGGATCTGAGCTTTTGATTCCACATGTTTGTATATCATTCAGCAATGAGGACAGCTAAAGGACTGGTGGAGGACAGGGGAAAGTATTAGATATTACAGGGGATAGTGCTCCAGAATTTCATTTGAAAAATACCTAAACTTTTATGAGGAAGCAATTTTTACATAAATCCTGTGCATTTGTCAGATTTCAAGCCTGCGGTTACATGCTATGATGTTAGTCTATATCATGCTACTCTACTGAGAATATGCATGACTTTGTAGTTTTGCATTCTTTAGAAACTCTCAATATCACTACTGTTTGCTTCTCTCCAACAATAATGTTTTCCTGTCCTCACCTTTTACCTCTCTGCTTCAGAAACTTTTGCAGAAAAACAGGGTATTTCCCGGATGCTGCACAGAGTGGAGGTTGGATGTATCCCAGTAGGGGAGGGCACATGTACAGTACTGTACCTTTTTAATAATAGATGGTCATACTTTTGGCTTCTTGGGGGATTAGACATATAGCGTTTTCAGCAATGAAGAAATAGTTGTATGCCACATTCGTCCCTGTGCCCAAAATAGAGGGAACCCACACCTAAAATTCCTTAAATTTGCATATGCTCTATAACTGTTATGGACCTCAGAAACACAAACATACTGCTAGTGAAGACTAACAAAAAGCTCCCTTGGAAGAGGATAAAGTAGAAGAGAGGTTACTGAGTGATTAAGAAAAGTGAACCAGCATGTCTTTCAGTCTTAGAATATTGACTAATTGTGTTTTTGCCCACAGGAAGTACAGTACATGTACTGTACTTACAGGGTATACTGAAAAAAAGGAACATGTTGAGTATCAAATAAGCTTAAGGTCCTCTTTGTTTTCTTTCTTCTGTTTCATTTAGAGTAGCGTACAAATCTGTTAAAAGATTTCTAGACAAATTCAACAAAAAATGATGGTTTAATAATATAAAATGTATTTATACTTTCTTTTGGGAATCATTTAAATTGCTTTAAATTGATTGTGTATTAGAGATTACAAGTGATAATTAAATGCCCCACTGGATTTTTTAAAATATGTGGTTTATTGCATCAAAGAGCTCAGTAAATAACCCTACAGTAGGTGTCTGGAAAAGGTGAGAATGTTTTACTGCTTTTTCTGTTGTTTTTTTTTAGTAAATTGGCTGTCTCTGTCAAGGCTTTTGGCTTTACCTTGATTAGGATTTTCATGGGATTCTTGTGCACAGAGCTGAAACAACCTTTCCCACCACTTTAAATGTGTCACAGGTCATACACTGTAATACAATATAGGCTCTGCAGATTAAGCTTCTTTATGGCAAGCATATTGCACAGATCCAACACACCGCACACTGGTAGATCAGGTTACATAAGGTCACACAAATATATTAATGCTCACACAGCATGGCACAGTGTCCTTTCCCCTGATCTCCTATCCATTCTTTCTCTTACTTTTTTTACTGTGCCTTTTTTCTCAAGATGCTTTATGGCCACCTACTGTATGATAAAAGCATCTGAGTTTACTTTTTTCCTGTTTTCAGTAACCCAGAGTCTGAAAGAAAGTTTGTTATACAGTATATTTGAGTTTAGCATTAAACAATTAATCAATGCTGATGGTGAAATATATAGTTTGTTAATAGATACAATATTTCTATTAATTCTGATCAGTATTTCACTGTAATTAACACGATTTCTGGGGAAATATTAACTCTTTTAAGAAGCTGTAATAGTAGTCCTTTAGAAACGTTGAAAGAATTTACCGCTCACATTAGACTACAAGGAAAGGACATTTTGAGTTGTGGATGTAATAAACAATTTTTGAGATCCCTGTTAAAAAATGATAATTTACTTGCTGATACAATATATTGGAATTCCTCATTTGGAAAACGCATTGATTGGAAAAAAATGTGGATGATGCCAAATAAATATTGTATAACCAATAAGGTTAAGGAGGTTTCATACAAAATAATTAATCAAATTTACCCAGTTAAGACTCTTGTTATCCAGAGATTTAAAATTAATATAGGCGATAAATATGTTTTTTGTGACAATAGCCCTGAAACTATTCAGCATTTGTCTTGGTTATGTCCCAGTGTAAAAATTTTCTGGACTAAGTTACAGACTTATATTAAAAAAGAAACCAATATTGATATTTGTTTTGATGAAAAAGAAGTTATGTTAAGTTTCAGTCCCTTCGAAAACAATATTAAAATATTGTTTGTAATAAATTTAATTATAATGGCACGTAATTATATCCATAAAATGAAGTGGTCTGGGAAGAACCCTTTGTTTGAGCATTTTAAAATGGATGTTAGGGAGTATTTGCAGACTATTTCAAAGTGCAAAAATATTAAAGCAGTGTGGATGTTATTTTTATTTAATTTGTTTAATATTTTTTCATAACTTGAATTTATGTTGTAATATGAACATATTACATCCCTGACGATCTTTTTGTCTTGAAATGTTATACAGTATATACGGTGTCCCAGCATTTACAATTCTTTGAACTCCAAACCATTTTCATTACTCCCTCCAATTTAAGCCATAATGTATAACCCCAGGGTATTTCCAATTTTCCCTGTATTTTCAGGGTTTTTGATTTCTAGAATAATAATAATCTAGAATGATTTCCTTACATACTTCCTTGCAGGATCAAGGAAGACAAAACATATCTTCCATAAAATAATCATTTAACTGCTTACAAAAAAGAAAAACTATGACCTTCTGTGCAGTCTGAGTGTATTATGTTGCTATAAAACCTAGATAAATGACATAACAATTGGTCTTTGTTCTTTGTGTAATGAACAAAATGATTGAAATGACTTTGAGTTAATGAAAAACAAATGCATTGTTACAGATATCTTAATCCTAATAATGATTTATGTCAAGAAGAATGATTTATTTAAAGTCACTATTTTTCTACCCGAAGAACACTAGAGAAAAAACATAAGAGACAGCGAGGCTTTATGCAGAGTGCTGGCTAGTCAGCTGGCTCTTCCCCAAGGAGCTGAATTGTGCAAACCTAGCATGCAATGAAGCTGAGTTTCTGTGTGTAAGGACAAATCGTGCAGGAATTTTGAATAAAAGAGATGAGAGGTACCCGTCTTCAGTCCTGCATAGTGGATGCTAAAACAAAGTGAAATCATTACCTCTAGAATTCCTGCCAAAATCTCACTTATCCTGTGGTGGACATGTGTCACAGACAGGTATTACCACAATTGAGGAAGGAGTGTGTCTCTTTTAGTTGCAGCTCCAAAGTGGGGGAAAGGGTGCTTGAAAAGACCACAGGTAGAAACCATAGGCGATGTGGGGAGAATAACAGAGAGGGAGAAAAGAGAAAACAAAAATCAGAGAAAACAAAATGAGTGATGGCAAACAAAAATGTTAGACTAAAATAGTAAAGGAAGAGCCAAATAAAAGGGGAGTAAATATGAGAAATTCAGCTATCTTATCTTTTCTCAGGGTCCAATCCTGTTCACTTACAGGTACTTCTGTAATATGCCTACAGAGGCCACAGAAGAAATTAGCTGCCTTCTAACTAAATACAAAGCAACCTGCAGTTAAATCTCTCTCTCTCTGCACCCTGGATGCCACAAAATGGGAGCCTATATGCCTATCCATAGAATGCACCCTAATCTAAACTTATGCACCACTGCTTTTTGTTCTGCAGATTGATTCCTGAAAGCCAAAGTAAACTCAAACGATTTACTGTTGCAACTAAATATTGTGCCGGTAATTTCACACAACCCCTACACTGCACAACGCCTCAGAATTCAATACACCTCTGCACGTTCACATACTATCACATACAGTATGCATTGTCCTGTGTGTTTATTGTTCAGTACTACCTGTTGTATCTTGTTGTGCTTTGTTCTACAGTCATTATTATTTACTGTTTTTACTGTCATTATATATTATTATTTACTGTATTGCACATTGTGAGAAAGTGTCTATTATACTGTGCACATCCAAAACAGAACAGCACAAGTATGAATCCCAATTTACTTTTACATATGGCAAAATAAATTCCTTTTTCTCTCTATGAAAGTAGAAATGACATGGTTGAACCAATATAAACATGAAACATTTAACTATCCCCCTCCTGCTTAAAATATTGTTAAAAGTGTTTTAACTATGTAAATCAGCCCAGAAACCTGTTATTCTAATTACTCATTGGCTAAGTCATAGCCATAGTTATTACCTACCCAGAATGTGTTACTGATAAAACAAAATGTGAGATACAAAAATAAATACTGTATATACTGATGGACAAAAGAAACATTTTCTGGAATAAGAATACTATAGTTATAGCTTATGTACAGTACTTTCACTAAAAGTTGTCAATTTGTTCTAAGCCCTCTGACCAGCAATACAGCTTGTGCAGTGAGCCATTGCAATTTGCCAATCATACAAAAGCTTGTTAGGTGTACTTTCACCCAATGATGTCCAGGTGGAACAATGCCTGATCAGGTCACCTTTAAAAAGGCCTTAATTCAACACTTTGGTCACTGCAAGAAAAAAGCCACACCAAGTCAGTTTTCTGTGAATTCCATAATGCCTCAAATGTCATCAGATGCAAGGGAGAGGGCCATTGGCATGCTGCAGGCAGGCATGTCATGTCCCAGCGTTGCCAGTCACTAAGGAGTAAGCCGCTCCACTGTGTCCTGACTGCGGAGAAGGTTTCAGCAGACCGTCCAGGATCCGGTCACCCTCGAGTGACTACACCAGAGCAGGACCGACACATCAGACTAGTCCATCTGAGAGATGTTTCAGATCTGCCTCCCGTACTGCTGCTAAAACTGCTGGCAGACAAAATGCATCAGTGACAGGACAGTGAGGCTCCATGCTGCTGACCTTAGAGCAAGGCGACCTTTCAGAGGTCCTCTGCTCACACCTCCTAGACGTCACACCCGACTGGCTTGGGCCAATCAGAGGCTGTGATGGACTCTTCAGCAGTGGCATCAGGTCCTCTTCACGGATAAATTATTCTTCAGCCTCCACGCAGATGGGAGGGCCAGAGTGTGGAAGAGGAGGTGTTGCATTTCTTTTTTCCATCAGTATATATAAATATTTTTGCTTTTAATTAGAAAAATATCAGGATATTTTTTCAGCGTTTCAGAAATTCAAATCAAAGTTTATTAATCAAATGCACAACAAAACAGCGTGCAGCAGTAGTTGCTGGCAATGAAATGTCTTTTCTGCGAGCTCACAAAAATCACAAGAATGACAAAAATCACAAAATTAATGTTACAAAAATAAAGTTACATAATAAAAGATAATAATGTAATAGAAATTTAATAAAACTCAATATGAATAGAGCTACTGTGTGTCCATGGTGTATGCATTATATTATGTCCAAGTAGTGCAGTATGCTGAATACAGTGAAAACTGTATGTCCATGTAGCCATTACGGGTGATTTGCCAAAGGAGCTGCAGTCTTATTGCCTGGAGGAAGAAGCTGTTCCGTAGTCTGCTGGACTTTGACGGAATGCTTCAGTACCAATTATCAGACAGTAGGGGAGAAAACAGTTTATGACTGGAATGACTGGGGTCCTTGAGAATGGACCTGGCCTTCTTGAGACATCTAGCTGAGTAGATATCCTGGATGTTTGGTAGCTCACAGCTGGTAATGAGCTGCGCTGAATTCACCACCCTCTGCAGTACTTTGCGATCCCGGGCAGAGCAGCTCCCATACCAGGCAGTGATGCAACCAGTCAGGATGCTCTCAATAGTGCACCTTTAGAAGTTGGCCTGGATATGTGACAGCATGGCCTGGATATGTGACGGCAAATTATAACATATCATTTCACACAGACATGTTATCATTCTTTCCAGCCATGCTGTCAGGGCCCATGATACTAGCCCAAAGTTCACTGGCATCTGAATAAACTATGTGGAAGTTTACGGCAGGAACACATTGTGAAGTATTCCATTTGGGCTGGCTGCTTTGAGAATGTTAACCTTATATAATATAATAATCATAACAATATTTTCCAGAAAAGTAGCTTTAATTTTTTTAGTATTCACTGCAGCATTAAAATGGACGAAGGCTGATATGCTGCTCTACCCTCTCTGGTCTGCAGCACATTTACTAGCACACCACATCAATGCTGCATCAGCTCCTGAGCAGGGTCACTCCTTGCCTTAACAAATCCTCACAGATCAGGTGATGCCTATTTCCCCACTAACCAAAACATAAGCAATAGGAGCACACTAAGTCACATACTGTATGACACACACTATAGATGTTATTGTTCCAGTATCTTCACTTACAAATTAAGGAGTTATCAATGCCTTTGTGTCATGTAATCTATAAAATGCCACATTAGGGGAACTTTAGTGTCTAAAATAAGTGGGCTGTGACGAAGAGTTTTTCAGGACCCTATGCAGACGATAGAATCTGGAAGGAAATGCAAGAAACATGGGGAGGAGACGGCGAGGAAGTGGGCAGGTTGAGGAACATTGGGGCGTGACGACGGTGCACTGGTGCTCGGAGGGGCCTGGTCCAGGCGAAACAAGTCCAAGGGAGTCCAGGGGGGAAAACAGGGGCGAAGTCCAATAGTCCAAATACCAGGAAATCCTGAAGAGATGACAACAAGACAAAGTTAAAACTGGAACAGGATCCAGTGCAGGGAGAGGGAATAAAAACAGGGGTGATGAGGCCAGGTGCTCTGAGCCCCTGACTCAGCTGGTTGGAGCCGCCGATAGGAAGCCTATGCTCTCAAGCCGCAGGCATAGGGCGACTTGGTGGTAGGAGGGCCTCCGGGCATCGGTCTTCCAATGCAGAGCCCGGGATACGGTGAACATCTGGCTTTTTAGGAGGGGCAGGATAGGAGACAGGTGCACATGATCAAGTAAAACGTGAAACATCCGGAGCACCCTTAAGAGGAGGGATTACAATCGTGACATGGGCAGCACAATCCCACTGTGAGAACACATTAGATGTGGGAAAAGGAAAAGCTGCTTTCAAACCAACAGCCAGAGATGTCTTTTCCGCAAATGTCTCCTAACTCCAGCATTATGACTCCTGCAATAAAAAACAGTATAAAGTACGAGTTCTAGTAAGAGAGGCTTTTTTATATTTTGGGAGTGAGTCATTATGACTGAGTTTCTTGCCAAAGTATAAATTAAGTGAATGGCTGTGCATTATGTTTTTTCTATAAGTGCAAATAACAGAGAATTGACTCAGCTGTTATATTAACTGGATAGCATATTAGTAAACTTAAAAGTAATTATATATAGAGTGCCTAGCAAAAGTATCCTATTTTGTTGAATTACAAGTGATAAAAGTGATCACATTTACAGTATGGGCGAAAAAGTGAAATGTCAGCAAAAACTGCGAAGAAAGAATGTGAATAGCATTTAGCATTCACTCCCGAGTCAATACTCAGAGCACAAGAAGAATACAGAAAAGGCTTTGACAGTATTAGAGCCACAAATCTTTAAGATTTGTAAAAACTTTACACTTTAGAAATATACAATATTTACTTTTTTTTCTTTGCAAGCTTGCTCTGTCAAGGTGTATGGGAATCAGTGAATATTTTTAATCAAAATTATAAGATAAAACTGAGCACTCTTGTGTGTAAAAGAAGTTAGAATATCAGCATAAATGACATAAAATATGTTGATTTCACATAGTATAATTACAGTATACTGCATGATAGAGTGAGATGGAAAGAAGGAGGGAGATGGATATACAAGTGAAAGGCAGCAACACAGGAAAAACAAGATCCAAGAAACTATTCACTGAATGAGACATAATTTTAACCAGATTTTTAAGGTAAATAAATCATGTTTTCACATAATAATTCTAAGAAATCCAATGCGTTTCTTTTAAGGCTTGTAAAATCACACACAGTAGCCAAATGTTATGAAAATCTTATAATGGTATAATTCCCCATGTGTGATATACCAGCAACGTTCATAATATTTGCAATCTGGAGATTTTAATTTTTGAAAATCTAGCACTTAAAAGTGAGTCAATCAAATCTAGTGAAAATCCTTATGCCAGGTGTAGTGGTTTTGTGATTTTACTGAGACAATTATTAATTGTAGCAGCAATCACGAGGCTTTTAGAAAATCAATCGTCAGAACAACTAACAACGCACACACACGGATTCAATACACGAGATACATTTATTAAACATAAATTGTGCACCAAAGATATACTGTACCAGTCTGCCTGAATACAGGCGGCAGACCTTACTGTGAGGGTTATCAATATACAAGGTATATAATCTCGAAGAGATGCAAACACAAAGAGATACACAACAGAGAATATATTTCAATATATTGTTCGGCTATACCAAATCGCTAATCAGTGTTATTACCCACTGTTACACTAGACACAAAAGTAAATACACTACTCATGAATTACATTGATAACAACTTGTGTTGAGGTAACAATTACATTCTCGAGACTCAATGTAGGACATGGGGTTTACTTATCCACTGTGTATGGATTTGAAATTTCCCGGCACGAACACCAAACCAGCTGACAGGCTCTGTTGCAACCTCTGTTCCAGCAGTGGTCCAATAAGCATTGTCCCGGCGTCCTCTGGCTACCGGCCAACCAATCGAAGTGCAGCTCAGAGTAGGATGGGCAGAGGAATCTAACTGCAGCGCGCAGGGCAGTTGTTGCTCCCAGGGATCTACCAGCAGTCCGGCTGACTAGTAGAAAGTCTCTATGCACAGAGTGTGACTGCGGGTCCTCGCAAGTCACTCTTTTGCACGGGAAGAAACTGGTTCGTTCCCGGTCCAGCGCTGCTTCTGAATAAGCTATTCAGGTTGTCAACGAGGGTCCAACTGTAGGCTGCCGTTGATCAAGCGGAGCGTTCACGTTGGTCATTGCAGATTCTGAGCACGTATGGGATCCTCGGCCTCGTGGTTAGAACAAAGTCCAAGTCCCAGTGCAGACAACAGACAACAGTGATTGTCTCTGAGGGTGTGCGAAAATGGCCAAGGAGAGCCCCGACCTGAACTTGTGCTACCTTTTTGACCAAGACACAGATGTGTGCTGATTGGTTGAGAGTTTGGTGGGCATTGGAGACCCACATGGTGTTACCATGCCCTGCCAGTCCCTGATTGGTTGACCAAGGTGAGAGATGAATCACTTACTCCTGACACTTAGGAATGCAGTCCAGATGTCCTTCTGGCACTCCCTAGACAGATAGGCGCCAGGGATGACCATTGATCATGATAGCCAGGCTTAGCTAAGTGCATCCCCATTTGGGAGCTGTCCCTTATCAAAAGAAAACACCTTAAATCAGCCTGCATGAATACCTTCTCTGTGGCTGCACCACAGAGATGAAGAGAGAGATGGGGCCTCATTTGTGAAAGCACAACAACACTTAATTCTGTCTAATTAACAAGCATTGCCGCTACACAGGTTACTAAATACTATTCTTGGGCTTGTTTATTACCTGTCATATATAGATGTTTGAAAATCTATCAATTAATCCCCTACTGTAATAGGTTGTGGTTCTTGGTGATGTTAATACACACAAAACGTCACCCTTTTAAACCTTTTAAGAGTAAATTTGACATGCTCCTCTTTCATAGCCTCTGATTTGGTAAAGAAACATTTACTAGTTCCTGTACATTAACACCTGCTTTAATTAACATAATATGTTATGCAAAGTGATTTTTGAAATGATCAGAAATATCAGAAAATATATATTTATTTTTGAAGGAGATGTGATGGTAAAATCCTAGCTCTGTTTTTTTATTCTCAAATACTAGGATTGTTAACAAGGATTAAAGCCCAGGAGTATGTACAACAAAAGTGTTTCTGATCCTATTGGCTTGCAACACAAGTGGTAGAAAAGAAGGTTGTCACAGTTTTGCAAAACACATATTATTTAAGGGCTTTACACACTCCTCCACACTCTCAGTATATCTTTGCTTCAGGTTAATTTCTGCTGTGAATTTATGGATAAACCTTACAATAACATCATAGGACAGGCAAGCTACAGTATTTGATCCTCAAATTAATCAGGGAACAGGAGAAGTGTAGGAAGACTGTATTATATAAACCTATATACAGGATGGAATGTTTAACTCCTACGTGTCAGGCCTGTGCTGTGTGGTTTTTCAAAAGTCAACCTGTAAAAGATGTCATTATTTCTGCTGTGAAATTGATACTGTACATGACAACTGTAAAATAGCTCAAATCTGTCACCATATTTTTAACTCTCAGAAAAATCATACATTTAAAGTTTAAAATGACCATTTTTATGAGATTCAAAATAGTTTTAAAAAATACTCTTGGAGCTAATAGGGAGATTATTATTAAAGTCTTCTTGCTTAACTTAGAGCGATCATACTTTGCAGCCTACAGATAATTGAGAAGATCAAGTGCTGCCGAGTGGGAAGTGAAGCAAAAATTGGCAAAAAAAAATCGCAGGGTCAGAACAAATTGGCTGATGTGTACTTAAAACCTTATGTACATGCTAGACGTTAGCCAAGTCTGACTGTATATTGCTTATAGGTGTGAAGACTTTTTTAGTACATGTACAAATAGACAATGAAGACAATAAGACTGAGGTGAAGGAAGTAGGCCACTTTCCCATGTTGATCAGTGAATGGTCAATCAGGTCTCACTTACAAGGAGCACTTAAGTGTAGTGGTCAGATGGGCCTTGTTAAACAGGCCAATAAACAACAGAGATTTTGCCATGCTGAGAATCCCTAGTAAAAATAAGTGAACAAACTAATAGGTGGTACTTTTGAAAAACAACACTAAAGAAGTTTGGCATGTCGTCACATATCCACCTCCGCTCCGCCTGGGACCGCAAAGTACTGCAGAGGGTGGTGAAGTCAGCACAGCTCATTACCAGCTGTGAGCTACCACACATCCAGGATATCTATTCAGCTAGATGTCTTATGAAGGCCAGGTCCATTCTCAAGGACCCCAGACATCCCAATCATAAACTGTTTTCTCTCCTACTGTCCAGTAAACAGTCTAACAGATTATGGAACAGCTTCTTCCTCCAGGCAACAAGACTACTAAATAGCCAAGCTGCAGTTTCTTCAGCAAACCACCGTAATGGCTACATGGACATACAGTTTTCATTGTGTTCGGCATACTCCACTACTTGGACATAATGTACTACCTGGACACATACAGTATCAGCTCTATTTATATTGAGTTTTGTCTGAGTTTATCTTATTAAATTTCTATTGTACTATTATTATGTAAACTTATTTTGTAATTTTTATGCTACAACAAAAGCTTGCTTTTCAAAAAGTCCTTTACTGAATGTCAATGTCACTTGAGCAAAATAATTTAATAATATAACTAATATTTACTGTAAATAATCAAACTGGTGTTTATTATCCTTCAGTTTGAATATTACCTTTATACAGTATATATTACCTTTAATATTTTTGTTTTTACTACCATTCTTGTGCTTATTTATTAAAGAATCCCAGGTCACCCTGCATAGACCTAATGCACATCATCAATAGCAGCAACAGAATAATAACATCAGTAATCAAAATGCCTTGCATTTTTCTAGTGCTATCAGAGAATCAAAAAGATAAAAAAATTACTTATAATTTACTTGTTATGTTATCTAGTTGTAGATTGGAACATTCACCTTTGTATCCATTCAACACCAGCAGCTAAGTGGTAGATTATGACCTGATTGTATTGTAACATTTCTACTTAAAGAAAAAAGATATGCCATTGATAGCTCATTAACGTCTAGCATTGAGGTAGGTGTAATACCCACTTCTAATGAAGTACCCATAAAAAAGTATACTGCTAAAAAAAGAGCTACTGTATTATTGCAGAGAACCTTTCATTCAAATCAATAACACAGCACTTTTTATAAGGGTGGGGATCATTCCCAGAATTGAAATGTGGCACCACCTTGGTGATATACTGGGTGTGCATTGTCATGGCACCACCTACATAAGAAGAAAATTACTCCACCAATGCTCTGGGTCCATTTCCTGGGATGCTATATGCATGGAGTTTGTATGTTCTCCCCATGTTTACATGGGTTTCCTCCCACAGGTCTGATAGGTTAATTGCCTTCTGGGGAAATTGCCCATGATGTGAGTGTGTGTGTATGTGCCATCCAGGATGTATCCTTGTTTGTGCCCATTGCTTCCTGGAATAGCCCCCCAATATTGGATAAAGTGGATAGAAATTGGATGGATGGACAAGTAGTCAGGACCTCGGGTCTCCACCAAAAGACAATCCTTCCTGTAGCACAGTGATGCACTTTCCTTTGGCAAAGTTATTATGGTAAATTAAAAACTTGACATGGAGACAAGCCTGGTCTTGTACATCACCAAGAACATGATACTGAAGACTTTCATATTTTTCATCACAGATGGATTGGAGGATTGTGTTGTGACTGGAGAAGCGTTTCTTGTTATAATGTTTCAAATTGTGTTTCCTCAAATAGAGTCAAAGCTGCATGTACTGTCTTATACTACTCTTCTGTTTATCTGGGAGACACAAGTCATTCCATTTCTTATGTGAGGCAAATTACAGAGTTGAAACAATTGTCTTTGTTTACTTTGATTTTTTGGGATGCTGGTTCTTAAATTTAATTTTCAGTCATTTAAGTTTACATAATCAGCCTACCTTATCAGAGATAATTGTACTTGAAGCCACCCTGAAGCTCAAAGGCATAAACAGAATTTGGCATCCATAACACTTGTACAGAGCAGCAATATTATACTAGTAGCAGATGGTAAGAGTCCGATAAAATGTTATGTGCTTGCTAATATGTTTTCTGTTAACATTTTAAGATATGACTTGAAACCTAGGGTCTTCCTGTTTTGTTTAAATTCTCATATTAAAAATCTTTTGGCATCAAATTTACACAGCACACAAGATTTTTAAAGGAAAATAAACTTTAAAAATTAATTTTGCTTTTCCCTTATTCTCTCATATCAAAGTGCTTTCCATCACTAAAGAAAACATGTGTCTATTTCAGATGAAACTACAGTAACTAAAGTTCACTCTTTATTAATTTCTTTTATGCACTGTACAGTATATGATTTTCATTCTGCTTTAGTTTTAAAAACTCTAAGAAATAAAAAAGATATTCTTCTGCACTTTGGACTGGTTCCATAGATTCTATTTTTATTGGTTAAATATATTTCTGAACTGTGCACAACTGTTTAGAGGAGAATAAAACTCCAACATCTTATTCACTGTTTCTGACACTGAATTAGGGAGTGTTGTTAAAGCTTTCCTCTGCCAGACCTGGTTTGGCCTGGTGCTATTGAATACATAAATACAGTAAATCAATATCATTAATGCAGTGTCTGGGAAACAACTTAGATGTTACACTTTATTGAATTACTAGAAGTCTTGTAACAAGTTACTGCAATGATGGTGTTTCAAGTAATGAAACAAATATACAGTAATTACGTTTCTTCCTCTCTGAACAATATGAGTTTTCAATCAATAAAGGGGCCTGCCGCTCTCTCTCTCATTTTCTAAGCTGATGCCTTTAGCAGCAAAGCCACTTGATTGCACATTGTCTAAATAAGAATAGGGAAATAATGTTTCAGATTATAAAGCACATGGTTAATAAAGTTTAAATTGATTATTGATTATATAAATAAAGAATCATGGCTGACTTACTGTGATTAAGTCAGAATTTAAATATTGGCTTGGAATGATGTTAATTCACTTTTCAGCTTTTGTTTTACCCTGAGCTTCACTGACCTCACAGCCTGTGTTAAACTGTGAGGCCTGAGGTTCAATGATGACCATTTAAAACTCAGTGGAATAAGTCATAAATCAATGGCTTGTAAAATTATCATCTGGACTGCCGAGAGTGAAAAGCTGCAGCTGGCAGAAATGTCTGTGCTCTAATTTAAGATGCCGGAGAAATAATGAGAAAGGTGAAAAAACGGGAAGAAGCATCATCTGAGATGAGAGAGAGCATCTTGAGCTGAGGGCCTGTCACCCTTCAGTGAAAACTGGCAGTGGAAGTCATTCATACTGAGGTACTGAGGTAATTAGTCTTGCACCTTTGTAAAAACAGAAGGCGCTGAGTTTTGCATTAATGTGAAAAGGTTAAAGAGTTCTGCCGAAAATAGAAAGTGATAAAAAATTGTGAAACAGGATCATGCACTCCGTTAAACAAATGGATCTCATTGGAGGCCTTTGGGCAAGTTCTGTTTTATTTATTTGATTTTTTTTCTTTTAGCCCAGTATTCTACTGTATATCTTTCAGTACAGAGACCAACATATGAGATAACTCATTGAGTTTTAAAGAGTACATTTTTTATTGAATACTCTGCAGACCATAAACTGGGATCTGTATTGGATTTACAACAGAATGTAATGTATGGAATGTTCTTGCAGAGCAATCCATTCATCCAAGCTTCTAACCACTTCTTCCAATTTAGGGTCTCAAGGTGAGCCAGAGCCTATCCCTGCAAGCAAGTGGCGCAAGGCAGGACACACCCCGGACAGGACACCAATCCACTGTAGTCCAGAAAAGCAATGTTTTGAATAAATACTTTTGATGACCTGGTGACATAGTTTTCAAAATAATTAGTTCAACATACTGTACTTCTATAATATATAATAGTTTAGTCTGACCCAAAAATCTATTCTATTTCTGTTCCTTCAGCCTTACTAATGATCTATGCTGTCATAAGGCTTAATGGAGCAATATGTACTGGCCAATTTCTCGCAGAAATATATTTAACTGGAGGAAGTGCTTATACCAGAAAGTACTGGCCTTTTCCCACAGAAATATATTTGCAGTAACTGGAGGCACTACTTGCCCCAGCAAATTACTGGCCTTTCTCTCACAGAAATATATTTTACTAGAAGCACTGCTTGTTCTGCTCATTCTAAAAAATGTAGATCAGTTACAGGATTAAAAAAACACTTTTTTCAACTTGATGCTGGAAATCCCTTTGCCAGCTACACAAAGTACATCTGGAAGTTTCATGCTCCAAATAGTATAACTGTATGTAATATGTTTAACCTACTGTAATATGAATATCATAAATGAATTTCACAATCAATTTTAATTATGTGCAATTCACTTCAGATGGGAGTGAGAGCTTATACATTTTATTTGCAACTGACAGTAAAATGAGGTAAAGAAAGACATAAAAAATTGCTTCTTCTCTGTTAAAACTGGCAGATTTTTTAGTTTAAAAAATATGAACAAGGACATCTGCTGTGTACTTTGAATCTTGTAAATTTGCCATCTGTTAAGTTTTAACCCCTTTTTGATTGCACTACTTATCACTTCACAAAAGACAGAAACTCGCTTCCTTAATGTACAGCTGTTCAGTGCCCTCCATGATATTCTGAGAGTTAAGAGTGCTTTGAATCTCTTAACATTTCTGAAGACTAATTCCTTTTAAACCCTTGATAATACAGATCACAGGAAGAAACCATGAGGAAAACCCACTCTCAGATGTTTCACTAGCAGATTATCATCAGAGTAAGCCTCCATGTGACACTTTCAGCTGTGTATGAAAGTGAATAAAGAGGCCATGTTTGTGTTTTCTTCAGTTTGTTTTCTTTCAGCACGGTGTATGCTGTATCCTTTCTCCCCCACTGCATGGCGTAAGAGCACAGCTAAGAGACAGCACAGAATGCCTATAGCTGTCATTAAGTGAACAGGCAATGAATAGAAGAATACTTCTGAATTAGTTTGACATCAAGAGTGTTTTGTGATATCACCTTTGGAGTTTGATGCAGTCTGTTCACTGGGTTTGTATAGATCAGTCTGGAGTTTTTTTCTTTCTTACTTTGGTGAAAAGATAGGAATACAGTATCTGAACCATTTTGACTTTTGTATTACAACTTTTGATTACATGTACTATCTGCAGTCCTATAGTAGTTTTCTCTAAAAATTAAGTTTCTATTCTTTTAGGTATTATACTGCAGGTCATACCTCATTTTCTGTACTAATGAACCACAGCAACAAAACTTTATGGGCAGCTTTATTGTTTCTCCCAATAATTTAAAAAATACCTACATTTTATTTTTTGAGTGTAGTATTTTATTTGTCTATCCCTATATTTTTGTGTGAAAAACAAATCATATTCATTTCTAACTAACCCAAGAGCAAAGATCTTTTAGTGGTGTTACTTTGATGATAACACAGACTTGGTGGAAGAGAGTTTGCTTCTAATGATAAGATAAGATCACTTTATTAGCCATATACAATTTCTTGCATTAAGAATTGGTCTTTTCGCATATCCCAGGGGAGAGAGAAGCTTGGGGTCAGAGTGTAGGGTCAGCCATTTATCCAGCACCCCTGGAGCAGTTGGAGTTAAGGGCCTTGCTCAGGGGCCCAACGGAGTAGGATTTCTCTGCCGGTGGCGGGTTTTGAACCGGCAACCTATTGTGCTGATAGTAAAAGAATTATTAAGGTGTGATGATGTCATTAAAGTCAGAGATTGACTTCATTGTGTGGTATAGAGCGGAGCTCAGTCACTCCATACAATTAGTAAAGAGAGAAGAGTCACGAGTTTGGCTTAAAATCAAAACAAATACCATATGTAAAGAAAATGAGGTTTTCCTGTGTGCTGTCTACATCCTACCCTCAGAATCCCCCTACTACAATGAGGGAATTCTCCCTAGTCTCCACACGGAGATCGGTCACTTCCAGGGCCAGGGAAACATGCTGCTCTGTGTGACCTCAATGCACGAACAGGCACACTGCCAGACTTCACCAGCACACAGGGAAACACTCACGTATTCGGACAATCCCCTCTGTACCACACACCGGTCACCTCACACAGGTGCAGCCATGACACCACAGTCAACAGCACTGGATGCGAGCTGCTCCAGCTCTGTCAAGGGCTGGGCCTGTACATCGTAAATGGCAGGACTAGAGGGAGCTCTCTAGGCAGGTTAAACTACAGCTCAGCTCTGGGCAGCAGTGTGGTGGACTACACCATCACCGACCTGGACCCCTCCTGTATCAGTGCCTTCAATGTCAGGCCACAAACTCCTCTCTCTGACCACAGCCAGATCACAATTTACCTGAAGATAGCACACCAGCACAGAGACAAACTGACACAGCCCAGCCTGCTGTACGACCTCAACCAGGCGTACAGATGGGACACAGACAGCTTAGACAGATACCAAACTGCACTGGACGATGATGAAATCCAGACACTGTTGGACACATTCCTAAACACTCTGTATCAAACCAACAAGTTAGGCATAAACTTGGCCACACAAAAGCTAAATCACCTATTTCACAAACTAGCATCAAAATCTAAGCTAAAAACAACTAAATAAAAAAACTACCAAAAAACAAAAGCAAAAGAAAAGTGGTTTGATACAGAGTGCAAAAACATCAGAAATGCACTACGAAAAGTCTCAAATGAAAAACATAGACAACCACACAACACAGATCTGCGCCTCAGGTGCTGTGACATGGTAAAACTTTACAAACACACGCTAAAAAAGAAAAGAAACACATACATAAACAAACAACTTGCAGTAATTGAGGAGTCACTAAATCAGAACTGTTTCTGGGAGAAGTGGAACAATTTATATAAATCAAAACCAGAAGAAATGGCCATCCAAAATGGAACAATCTGTCAAACATACTTTGAAAATCTCTATCAAAAGCTCCCAAATACAAATCAATCAGACCAAAACACCATTTATGAAAAACTCCAAATTTTGGAATTGGTTATCAAAGACAACCAAAACCCCTTAGACTCCCCTATCACTGAGCAGGAGCTACTGGACAAACTCCAGGCCCTCAGACCATGCAAAGCCTGTGGCCAAGACGGAGTCATAAATGAGATGCTGAGACACAGCAGCCCAAAGTTGCAAAAAGCCCAGCTCAAACTCCTCAATCTCATCATGACAGCCGGATGTTTCCCCGAGGCCTGGAACCAAGGACTGATCATGCCCATCTACAGTATAAGAATGGAGATAGACTTGATCTCAACAACTAGCGGGGCATCTGTGTAAACAGTAACCTGGGGAAGGTATTCTGCAGTATCCTAAATACATGAATACTGGCCTTCCTTACCGAACACAATGTCCTGAGTAAGAGTCAGATTGGCTTCTTACCAGATCACCGCACATCTGATCACATTTACACCCTACACACACTGATAGACAAACAAGTCCACCAAAAATACAAAGGAAATTTTTTTTCCTGCTTTGTCGGTTTAAAAAAAGCACTTTGATTTGGCATGAAAGTTTGTTTTATAAACTACTCCAAAGTGGCATAGGGGGCAAAGTGTACGACATCATTAAATCACTGTATTCAGAGAGCAAATGTGCAGTGAAAATTGAAAACAAAAGGACCAAATTCTTCACCCAAGGCCGTGGGGTGAGACAGGGCTGCAGCCTGAGCCCAACACTGTTCAATATCTATATCAAGGAATTAGCAGGAATGTTGGAACAGTCTGCAGCCCCTGGTCTCACACTACACGACACAGAAATCAAGTTCCTGCTTGATGCAGATGACCCGGTCCTGCTGTTGCCCACAGAACAGGGGCTGCAGCAGAACCTGGCACTGCTGGAGCAGTACTGTCAGACCCTGGCGCTGACAGTCAATCTAGACAAGACCAGAGTTATGGTTTTCCAGAAAAAAGCCAGACCTCAGGAAACAGGTACAAATTCACACTTAACAACAACACATTGGAGCACTCATCTAGCAATACATATCTCGGTCTCACCATCAGCTCATCTGGGTGTTTTGATCTGGCAGTGAAGGCACTGAGGGAAAAGGCACTCAGGGCATTCTACGCAATAAGAAGGAGGCTCTTCAACATCAATCCACCACCAAGAATTTGGCTCCAAATATTTGAAAGTGTAATCCAACCCATTGCCCAGTGAAGTGTGGGGCCCTCTCACAGACCAGGATTACACTCAATGGGACAAACACCCCACAGAAACTCTACACATGGAGATCTGTAGAAACATCCTCCGTGTGCAGAGAAAAACACCTAACAACGGGTGCAGGGCCAGATTAGGCCAGTACCCAATATTGATAAACATACAGAAAAGAATATTAAAGTATTGGCTACACCTAAAAAACAGCGACCAAAAGTCCTACCACCACAAAGCCCTGCTGAGCCAAGAGCTGAGCCCAAAACAGAGACTCCTGAGCAAGCTGGTCCTGAGGCTCACTGACCTGAGCCACACCGACACTAACCGGCATCAGGACAGCACTGCTAGAGCAACAAAACTGAGACTCAAGCACATCACAGCACAGATCAAACAGCAATATCTCACACACTGGGACACACACACACAAACACAACATAAACTGGAATGCTACAGAACCCTAAACAGACAATACACACTAGCCGAATATTTGACCAAGATAAGAAACAACAAAGAGAAACAGACCTTGAAGAAGTACAGGCTCAGTGACCACAGTCTGGCCATAGAAACTGGCCAACACAGGCAGACCTGGCTGCCCAGAGAGGTCAGGCTGTGCTCCCACTGCCAGCAGAGAGAAATAGAGACAGAGGTGCACTTCCTACTGCACTGTGACAGATACTCTAGGATTAGAGAAACATTCTTCCCTGAATTCAGAAATCTAGTCCCAGAGTTCCCACACCTGCCAGAATCACAACAGGTCCCAATTCTACTGGGAGAGGGAGGAGGGAACTCAGTTGAACTGGCAGCCCAGTATGTGATCTCCTGTCACAGCCTGAGGAACAGTGAGTCTGCCTCCCAATAATGCTCCTTCTGTCTACAGTATATATAAATATTTTATAATATGTCTTTATTATAAATGTCTCTAATATGTCTGTAGATTTTATTTTACTTCTATTTTTTGTTTTGTTTCATGTGAATTTCATTATTTTATTTGCTTTGGCAACACTGATTGTACCCATCTGTCATGCTAATAAAGCACCTTAAACTGAATTGAATTGAATTGATAACAGGGGTGTGAGAACATAAACATGCAAATCATTTTTTCACCAGATGTGGTTTTCTCAGACAGCGAAAAACTGGGAGAAACATTGCACATTTTGAAATGTTTTGATAGTTGTTCTTTTTGATTTTTAATCATAAATGTTTCAGTATGATGTACAACATGATCTTTTTAAAGTGTAGGAGTTAATAAAGGATATTATTCATATAGTTAAGGGAACAAAAAGGGGGTCTTTGCTGTTACCACTGCTGTCTCGAAGCTATTGCGTTCGATTCTGGACAGGGACACCTTCTTTGTGGAGTTTGCATGTACTCTCTGCTTTTGTGCTGCTTTTTTGCAGGTGATCCAATTTTCTTCCATCTTCCAAAGATGTACTGGTTAGGTTAATTGGTGTGTTGCATTTGTTTGTCCAGCTTTTTGATAATACGTGGAAAGTGACAAAGCTGTATTTCTATTGACTTATTTCACAAAATGACCTTATAAAATTTTGATTTTTTTTTATTTCCATTTTCTTGGAATTAGAAGGACTGTTTCTTTTTCGCCTTTTTACCTGCCTACTATGTCTGCACATTCCTCTTCTGTCCCTTCAGTTTGAATGCAGTATGTGTAAAAAAACAAGTGTGTATGCCATCTTATAATTAGGAGTGTTATATGACATTAAAGAGCATTGCAGTAAAAAGCTGTAGGAGGATGACATACTGTATTATTTATGCCACCAAACATGAATTCTTTATTTGTATGAGCATGATGTTTGCTCGTGAATATAGAAGTCACTTTTTTAATGCACAAGTGGGGCTACTTTATAGAATTCAGATAAAATCATAATGAATGCTTTAGAACTGCCTGGTCCGTGGTTTTGTTAATTTGAGGCTCTTGAAAACAAATTGAAGATATTGATATTTGATGAGAATAAGGCTAATCTATATCTTGTTTAGCACTTTTCATGACACATCTTCCCATAGAACTCATTCTGTACTTAGTTGAGCTCCTTTACCAATTGAATCATTCAGAAGGCTCGCTAAATGGTGTTTATTTAACTAAAGTCTGGGAGAAATATAATTCTAATCTCAAACATCTATTGTCTTACAAACAAATACTCCCTGGCTGTACACAAATCTGCATGCATCTTTTCTGGCATCCCTTTCTCCATCCCATCTTATCCCAACTTCACCATTGAGCAGACTCCCTTGTTTATTCCTCATAAGTGAGGGGGTTGTGAGAGCATTTACTGTATCTTAAGTGAGCACTATCATTTCCTGAACCAGGCAAGTTAATGTCAATATATAAAGTACACCATCCCTGTATATTTATCAGCCTTTTTCATTGTTATTGGATTTTGACCAAAATACTGTAAGGTGAAATTTCATGGACACTCAATAGATCTTGAATTTGTTTTTTTTTTGTTTGTTTGTTTTTAGTTGATAAATTATTTTCATTTTTACAGTCACTTCACTTATGTGGATATTGTTTCTTACTATAAAGAGTATTGCACAATTCTCCTAACATGTGATGGATCAAACTGTATCCAAAATTCAATATGTGCCATCTCTAAATTTGAACTCTATTACTCTATCATTTGCTGAGTTTTGTTGATTTCAGTGTTGCTATTGACATATTGACATTATTTTTTAAAATCAATACTTTGATGGAAGTTAGAAACAGTAAATTTACTTTTAACCTTGTACTATTATTTAAATGGATAGGATTGGCACATCTATTTCCACTAGCGCAACAATGCTCATTTGAATTATTGATACGCTGCAAAAGGAATCTTTGTACTCTATCTTGTATCTTTCTTACACCCAAAGAAGGCTCCACAGCCGAAAGGTTGTGTTTTCTTTCTTCTCTTTTCAGCATGGAATAAACCTATTACTTGTTTATTTAATCTGTTTTAATGCTTTGATTTCTGGGGTAATCTCTTAAGGTACTAAATAGACTTCATTATGTCCAAAATGTCCAAAATTCAGTGTCCTGTGTACTAAAACTACTCACTTTCAGCAAATAATTTAGAACTTAATAATCTTTAGCAGACCGTCTATGACGTTGAGAGCAAACTTTATGGCTTTTCTGCTCACATGCATACAATTAGTGGTATAGCTCCAGATTATGTCAAGGAATCACTGCACAAATAATGTATAGTACAGCTCCTAACCTGTTGGCTGATTCAAGCCTTGCTCTTCAAAATATCAGACTCCACACAATGGATGACACAGATGTCTCACGTGTACAGTAACTTCATGTTTCTTTCACTCACTACTAAATTCCATACACTATCTCTCTGTGACAGACCTTAAAACCTGCTTAAAGATCTGGGGTGAGTTTCCCGAAAACGATGAATCTTAGAGACTAACGAGCAACTTTACGATGTACGTACGTAACGTACGAGCTACTTTTTCAAGTTTAACTGCGTGGACAGTGTATGGGTCCTGCACGACATCTTTGATTTAAAGCCATATTTTTTGGTGCGGTGCCATTGTTAAGAATCACAGTGTTTCATGAGAAAAAAATGTTGTTATTGTTTAACATGAAACGGTATTCGAACTTTAAATATTGTATCGACCGCGGGTTTCGGTACGGAATGGAGCAGGCGTGGGACTCAGGGAATGGGGCTGAACAACACATTTATTAACTCGAATCGGGAAAGGTACACACACAGGGACAGGGGTTACAGTGCTGCACCTACACTAACATAAACACACACGAAGGGAAGAGACTGTATTCCAGACTCCGTCCCACTATATAGTCCGGTAGTCCCCAGGTACTGTTCTCAGCCCGCCCTGCGTGGCGCTACATTGTAATACATGTTACATGTTTCACGTTCTTTATGGAATTTAAATACAATTTAAACCCCACCCCAAAAGTACTAAAAGAGGGAGTATTATTAAAACATTTGACTTTGACATTTGACATGAATATGAAATTTACCCACGATGACTAATAAATTCATTACTGTAGAAATAAATGTTATTTTTTTTAATTTCCTCTTACATAGTATAACAAAATATCAAAATCCTTAATATAAACTCTTAGTATTCTATATTTCCAGAGAATTCCCATGACGTGAATTGAATGTGCTCTATCTGGCGATCTCTGTCACTAAGGTTGGCGCAAGAGGTGGCCAGTTTAAGAAGCACTTAGTAATTAACGAGCGGGTCGGGGAGCACGTAGATTCCGAAGGATTTAATGTTCTACTTTAGTTACAGAGGTTTTGGGAAACACTCGTAAATTAACTATCTATCTTAAGAGCGAGTTTACGATGTTCTTAGCGCTACGATGCTTTTGGGAAACTCACCCCTTATTAGTACAGCTTTTAGTGTGTTGTTTAGTCTTACTGTTGACTTTACTAAGTCAATTGTGTGGACTTTTTTTCACTTTCAGGTTCTGTTTTGTATTGACTGTAGAATTGTACAGCTGTCTGAGTTTCTTAAAAAACCCTCAAAAAATGTATTATTAATCATTCTCCTGTCACAATGTGTAGTTTAGGACCCTACGCAGACAGTATAATCCGGAAGTGACTGGAATAAGACTTCAAGGGAAACACAGCAGGAGCAGGACAGGATAACAGAGAGGGGGACGTGACGTCTGTGATCTGGTGCTCAGGGGGCGTGGTGCAGGTGAACAGGTTCAAAACAATTTAAATACGGAAACCGGGGTACAGTCCAGTATCCAAAACCGGGAGGTCCATCCAAGACAAAGACAAGAGTAAAAACAAGGAATGGGGACATGGAACCAGGAAGTTAAAAATAGACTGACGAGGCCAGGCCCTCCGAGCCCCAGACTCAGCTGGGTCAGGACACCAATAGGAGGCCTATGCCCTCAAGCCGTTGACATAGGGTGACTTGAAGCTAGGCGGGCCTCTGGGTGGCCGTCTTTCAATGCAGAGCCAGGAGCAGTGAGAGCACCAGGCTTTAATAAGGAGGGACAAACAGATGGCAGGTGCACATAATGAACTAAAATACGAAAGGGCCAGAGCACCCTTAAGAGGAGGGATTACGATCGTGGCATCTCCAAAGTCTGATAACATTTCTTCATTTGCGTTCCACAGCTAAGCTTTTAAATACTTGTTGACAGTTTGTTATTAATGTGATTTCCCAGGTTTCCAAATGTTTTATAGGCATCTTTCAAGCATACATTTTACATAATTAAAACAACAACACAATAATATACAGTACATCACATATTTACTATGTCATGTTGAGCACTTTACTAAAAATTAAGTTTAAAACAATGAATCCCAAAGGCCAGAGAGTGAAAGGTCTTTCACTACATTAACTTATAGAAGAGTAACTTCTTAGTTGTACTGTTCTGCAGTAAAATACTGTACAAAATCAGTACAAAATATTTTTGCAGTACTTATCTGTCAGCTTACAAAAGCCCCTATATCTGCAGCGCAGATTCCCTATAAGGCTGCCAGACTGATTGCTAGAGACAATGATAGATTGTTGCTCCTTCTACTGTACCAACACTTGCAGAATTCCATTCTCCTGATCTCACACCCTTGTGCCATCAGATTCCTACAAATGACCGAAATATGTAACAAAGTTAACAGTCACAGTCAATCGGCAGATACCTTTGTGTAAACTCGCAAATGCTGAATATAACTATTGAAGATTTGTATTAATTTCTCCAACCATTCTAATCTTGTTAGAAGGATGCAGTGGAGAAGAGAAATTCGGTGCAGCCACAGGACAGGGAAAAGCATTTTCTCATTATGTCTTATTGCACTGGGAACAATCTGCCCCCTAATAGCTCAGCTTAATGAGTGCTATGATATACCTTGGCTAGTTTATTGGCAGGGGTAGGATGTCTGCTGTGCACTGGAGGTCATTTGTCATTGGGTAAGAAGAGTGGCCTTTGTTGAAGCCGGAGTTAGATAGTGTCTCTGGGGAGGAAAGAAAATGAAAGCCTATAACATCGTTTACAAAGGAAATCAAGTTTAATTGTCCTTCCTTTGTCACGGGTAATGAAGTTGCTAGGGTTATATATTCAATGATCGTGTGAAGTGAACACCTTATAGATTAATTTTAAAACTTTGAATCTCAAACTGAATGGGTGCTTTTGATATATAATTCTCTCAGTTGACTTATTTTAGATTAAAGTTTTTTTTCCTGTTTTACTTTTGCAAGCACATCCTACGATTCCTGCCATGACTGGCTGCTCTGTAGTAGGTTGTTAAATGTAATCATTCTGGAGAAAATAACATTGCAGAACTGGAAATCACTGGACAAGAGCCACAGACAGTGTAAGAGATTTGATTTTTTTTTTTTTAAATGTGTTGTGATATGAGGTGTTTTTTTCTTGTTGTATTGGGCATTTTGCATTTACATTTTTTGATAAAACAGTGAATGAAAACATCCTTTTAAACTCTTCCCCACCAGTAGTATACTGTACATTTTTTTAATTGCTTGATCTCTTGCAGACTGAATAAACATATAGAAAACTCATATCCAAAGCCTTTGCATATGTAACGCAGTTCTATGGCCAGTTAACATTTCACCACCTCTCACATATCAATTTGACATGCCAGTCGATGTTGAAGAAGTTCTCCTAGCAGAATGGTGATCTACATCAGGCAGCTGTTCAACATTTAAGGTGAAAAATATCTTCACTGCTACCTTCACCCAAATTAAGTAAAATATCTTCCCTATCATCAGATTATTTTAAATAATCCTGCTTGTCAGAGCAATTTAGCAGCCAGTATATCTGGTAATTATTTAATGAGCATGTCACAAGATAATTTGAATCAAAACACTTGATTATTATAATGTTTCTATGTGGTTATTAAGAGCAATATTTATATCAATTTTTTGCCCCGTTTTCTTGTTTTCTTACACACATACTTTATGATATACTGAACATCAAAAGGAAATTTCACTTATACCGTGCATGCCAAACATTCACAAAAATATTAGGAAAATGACCAAATCAATTTATTAGCTAGTGCAAAGACATGTCTTTGAACAGAATTGACATACAGATGCAGCCATTCAAAATGCGCGGTAAAAACCCGCGGTACGGTAACCTACCCACAAGCCACCGCGGGGCACCGGAGGGTACCGCAGGGCAAGTGATTGGCTGGCCAAAATGACCGACAGGGGCACTCGTGGTGCATTGGTTGGTAGTGCAAAGATTTAATCATTTAATGTCTTTACTGTGCACATTTTAATCCGCTTAGTTTTGAATATTTATATGGATTTTACCACTAAAGGGAAATTTTAGTAGCTGAGCATAAAAAGAAGAGGAGCATAACGCATCTGAAGGTCATAAACGATATTAATTTAAAACATTACTGTATGTATGTAAACTGTACTGTGTATGGCTGGTCTTGGTAGTTTAAAGAAAAAATACACACCAGTCTTCCATTTCTCCCTAAACATTTTAAGCATGAAAGTTTTATGAAACGGTACCCAAATATGCGATTGCTGTATAGAATGAATTTTAATTAAAAAAAAATATTTAACACGAACATTAAGCTGTTTACATGTTCCGCCTGAGAACAGTCACCCGTTGCTACCCAACGCAGAATGGTGATTGGCTGACACCATCGGACACCCCTCTGATTGGAGAAAAAAGACGTGCTGGTTTGCTATACCAGGAAGAGGATTTCTTTCAATTCTAAACGTGTATTTTAAAAGTTTAAGAAGTAAAAACCTTACAGCGTACACAGATTTCTAAACTGATCAGGATCGTTATCTTTGTCTTATGCATAATAATGTTTACCGCTCTGTCCAGCAAATTAATAATAAACTTTATTTTATATAGCTTTTTAAACGAATAAGTAATTAGATTGCTCATAAACCTAATCACTTGCTTTTTCTTTTTATTTAGGCTCAGATTTCAACTATAGATCGTATTATTAATAACCATAATAACAACCAACCAACAAAAACAACCATATAAACATAATACCAACCAAAAACATAGATAACAACCACAATACAAAATCAAATAATCAAACCATTTTACACTCGCAAAGTCCTCCAATTATCATAATCCCGCCCCTTATGCAAAACCAAACCTTCCTCCCATCCGAGTTTATCCTGTTTATCATAAACAAAATCCACCTCAATTTTCAACATAAAGCATTACACAAAATCAATACCTCAACACTCCATACTCAACAACGATAATTCACAAACAGCCAGAACATGTAACTACACATTCCCAAACATACCTAATTTCCATAGCCCCGCCCCTTATGCAAAACCAACATCCCTCCCCTGTTCTCTCTCTCCCCTGGCGGTTGTAATTGTTTTTATTTTCAAATAAATTTTAGCAAAGTCATGTATTTTAAAAATCTTAAGGTTTTTCTATTTATGTCTTTATTTAGTGGTTTCATTAGTGACAAAGGCTAAACTTTCTTGGAAAAATGTCTTTTATGTAAACCATGTTTGCTATTAATTCATTCAGGGCTAAAATATGTTCATTGTCTTCTAATGAAAGAAGGGTTCCTTTCGCCGTAGTCGGGAGCCTAGCCTTTAACTAGTAAGTACTGTATTTACTGGGTTTTTGAGGGGGGGTCTATTCCGCTGGAAATCTCGCCTCCTACTTTGAAAATACCCGTGAAACCGGTTCAATTCGTCACAGCCAGCACTCCTGCAGAGAGTTGGGTTGTACTTGCAGTGCATACAGTACACGCGTTATGCTCTTCGTTAATGTCTGTGAAGTTTTATTTAATCTCTGAGCCATACTGATTCTTCTGGAAGCCAGTTTCCGCCAGGGAGTAAAAAAAAAAACACACTATGGTATTCTCTCCAATGCAGTGCAGTTAAAAACATACCTCTGATGCTGCTCCTAAATGAATATCGTTTATGACCATCAGAAGCTTTATGCTCCTTTTCTTTTTTGCAGTGGATTGAACAGGGAGAGGCATTTCATGATGTACTTTTCACTGATGAAACAACAGTGGCTCTGGAACAGTTTTCAACCAAGTCGTTTTATAAAAAGGGGAGATATGTACACGTTACTGAAGCTAAAAGTTTAGCCTTTGTCACTAATGTAAACACTAAATAAAGACATATAGAAATCCCATTTTTAGGATCAGAGTCTTACATGTGGTTATTTCAAAAACGTTTGTAAGTGCTCCTTCTTACCATGTTACTGTTTACCGTTACTGACCATATTAAGTTTAAGTGCCTGTGGGCACTTTTCCTGTCCGTGGGGGGTGGACCGTCTTTCATTAGAAGGTTAGTCTGTTCTACTCTGAGAATGTAGAGGCGGTGGGAAGTGCCCGCGGTCATTTAATTAGTATTAAAATCTTAGTTACTGTATCTTTCTAGTTCACAGGTTTGCATGCATAATTTAATTTTGAAAGCCACTGAGACATCAGGTACTACTGTTGTATTTATGAAAAAGAAACAAAACAAAAAACATACTAACAACTGTGCCATCCTACTCCTTAGTTAATACATTTTATTCAAAAACAGTTAACATTGTTAGCAAAATATTTTGAATTATATTTAACCCTATTTTTTCTTTAGTTTTGTATTTAACTTATTATATGATAGTCAGACTTAATGTATATTAATGTATATTTGAACAATGAAAATATATTTTTACAAGATTTTACATTAAGCACTTAAAATTAATATGGTTAATAATAGTAAACTGTAACATGCTGTTACAAGATCGGTTAACTGCGAAGAAAATCCTTTCAGAGAAAATGTTTCAGGTGTGAAGAACAAACCTGTTCCCACACACCCTGCCCCCACTACCATTAGAATATACACAAATATTTTAGCTTTTCATTCTGAGCAGAAGACCCTCACACCTGAAGAGTGCTGGCTGTGACGAATTAAACCGGTTTTACAGGTTTCAATCACAGATTGGGACTCAGTAAAGTAACACACAGCGCCACTGGATTTGATAATACTGTACCTAACCAAAATCCGCAATATGGAAACAGAACCTAATTGTTGATAGATGATGTACTCGTAACATTTTTTCAAGACGAACTACAACATTTAAAAAATGACTTGTATGTACTTGATATCTCTAATCAATCCACGGGTTCCAGCACAAAACGAAACTAAAACGCATACCGTTTAGCGCTTCTTATTAGTTGCTCAAAAGTAATTTGACCGTATGAAATGCATAATATAAACCTAGAAACATATACGTGAGCAGTACTTAAGCACTGTAGTATCGGTGTTAAGACATACCTCTCAAATACTGTAAATCAAGTTAAAAATATCTCAAGACCGATTCTGGTCGTAATGAAACCATGTTTCGTGTATGTTTTCTTTTTCATCTTGAAATAACTCATTTCTAAATACCTTTTTCACTGTTAACATCTTGTAGCAACTTTGCGACAAAATATACACTCTGACAGTTCATCCTGCTACCAACATTAAATAAAACAAATCTTAAGATTTCTATATTTATGTCTTTATTTAGTGGTTTCATTCGAAGCTTACAATGTTTAGGGAGAAATGGAATACTGGTGTGTATTTTTTTCTTTAAAGTACCGAGACCAGCCATATACTGTATGTTTATGTTAAGATTTCCCTTCAGTGGTAAAATTAGATATGAATATTCAATACTTAAACGGGCACAGTTAAGACATTAAATATACATATACATATTGTATACAGTACAGTTTGCATACGGTAATATGTTTATGTTACGCGATTAAAAAATAAATAAATAAAACTGAAAGGTCCAGCACCAGCTGGATTTGAACACACAACCTGCCAGTTGGTAGTCACGCACCTAGACCAGTAGGCTACAAGACAGCTCGCATAAGCAGGCAGGCGAAACAGCCCTGCCGCAGTACACGGATATAATCATACCGTTATTAAATTCTTGAGATACGCGATTCCATATTATATTCCCTTTTAATCAAATTCTAAAAGTATGCTTGTTGACTCCGGTATCACGTTAGTTAAAGACTTCAAAGCTTACAATGTTTAGGGAGAAGTGGAATACTGGTGTGTATTTTTTTCTTTTCATGATAGGTGTCGCATTTTAAATCGTTTTCGTAGTTAGAAATTATGAAACGCCCTGTTAAAAGCAAGGAAGTTTTTATGCCCGTTGAAGTAAAACAAAATGCCTGACAAAGTATGGCTTGGACAGATTCCAAGTGCTTGTACAAATGTGCTAAAGAAATTATACTTTGAGTATACAGCTTGTCCAAAGTCATCCATTAAAGGCTTTGATGCATACATATTTCTGATAAAGGTAGGTTGTGTACTTTTGTCCAACTGAGCAATCTTGCTTTCATAAAATATACCAACATTTGAATGACTGATGATTAACATGCTGTAATACACAGTTCAAAATTAAAGGCTCGAATGCTGTACATGAGAGGTTAAGCTCCCCCTGGCGGTTTTACAAGGCGACGCCGGATAGCTAGTCACGTGACACACGTGATACCGTGTGATACCCCGGTGGGCGTGTCGCGGTATGCCGTGAAATACCTCACCCATTTTGAATGGCTGCATCTGTATATAAATTTTATATACTTATGCTTGCCATCAACAGGGTTCATCAACAGGTGGTCTGGTGTGAAAGACACTCTGTTAGCCTGTGTGGCCACTGTTGGAAAGAATAGAACCTGCACATCTGCGTTTGCGTTTGTCTGGGTATTTACTTTGTAATCTGTGGTTTACATCTACTGTATTGCTTTGAGATGCCACTTTTAAAGGTGATATGTAAAATAAAGTTTTTTATTATTGTAATAGAGAAACACGATCAGATTTTCCCTGGTTCAGAAAAAAGACGATTAAAATCTGTAATCTTTCCACTTGTATGTCATCGGTAAATACAAGAAGTTTCTGCTTTGTGTAAGGATGGTATCAAAAAGTAATCTAAGTGGTGAGAAAGCTGTGCTTCTCAAAGCGCTTTACAGGATAAAAACAACAATAGTGTTAAGCTGGGCAAACAATTGTTTTATAGAAATACAAAATGAGATATAATGATGTGTTCCGGCTAAGACATTAACGAGTACAACCCCCCTCTCTGCGGGAGTGCTGGCTGTGACGAATTAAACTGGTTTCACAGGTATTTACAAAGTAGAAGGGGGCGAGATTTGCAGCGAAAGACACCTCCCCCATCCAAAGCCAAGCAAGTACAGTACTTACTAGTTAAGACAGCTAGGCTCCTCAATGAAATCGCTTTAACATGCTAATGCGTTGGTGTAACAGTCCGGGCGTGGCAAGCTTCTAATGTCAACTCGACTCGATTGGAAGACAATGAACATATTCTAGCCCTAAATGAATTAATGGTAAACATGGTTTACATAAAAGGCATTTTTCCAAGTAAGTTTATAATAATACGATCTATAGTTGAAATCTGAGCCTAAATAAAAAGAAAAAGCATTTTCAGAGAGCAATCACGCTGTGTTCATGTAGAAAAAGTGATTAGGTTTATGAGCAATCTAATTACTTATTTGTTTAAAACGCTATATAAAATAAAGTTTATTATTAATTTGCTGGACAGAGCAGTGAACATTATTATGGATAAGACAAAGATAACGATCCTGATCAGTTTAGAAATCTGTGTATGCTGTAAGGTTTTTACTTCTTAAACTTTTAAAATACACGTTTCGAATAGAAAGAAATCATCTTCCTGGTACAGTGTGAATAGCAAACCAGTTTGTCTTTTTTCTCCAATCAGAGGGGTTAGACGCTCGGTTAAAAGCAAAAGAGATTGTCTGTTATAGTGGGCATAAAAACAAGAGTTCGCTGACATTATATCCTAGAAGACACAGACCGGCGCCAGACCGGGAGAATGCCCGCAGCATAAAAGAAAATGCCTGATGAACTAGGGATTGGACAGTTTCCAAGTGCTTGTACAATCGATGGAAATGTTCAAATAAATGTGCAAAAGAAATAAACAAAATAATCATTTATTTCTTTATCATATTGGCTAGCTAATGTCCTCTCTTTGCTAGTTAGTGGCTGTGTTTCTGCGTTGGGTAGCAACGGGTGACTGTTCTGAGGCGGAAGATGTAAACAGCTTAATTTTCGTGTTAAATAATTTTTTTAATTTAAAATTCATTCTATACAGCAATCGCATATTTGGGTACCGTTTCATAAAACTTTCATGCTTAAAATGTTTAGGGAGAAATGGAAGACTGGTGTGTATTTTTTCTTTGAACTACCAAGACAAGCCATACACAGTACAGTTTACGTACATACAGTAATGTTTATGTTCCTAAATTAATATCGTTTATGACCTTCAGATGCGTTATGCTCCTCTTCTTTTTATGCTCAGCTACTAAAATTTCCCTTTAGTGGTAAAATTCCATATAAATATTCAAAACTAAGCGGATTAAAATGTGCACAGTAAAGACATTAAATGATATGATTATTTAAAAATTTAAATAAAGATTTAATAGAATCTTTATTTAAATCATTACCACAGAACAGAGGCTGCGCCAGGACCTGGCACTGCTGGAGCAGCACTGTCAGACCTGGGCGCCGACAGTCAATCTGAACAAATCCAGAGTTATGGTTTTCCAGAAAAAAAGCCAGATCTCAGGGAAACAGGTACAAATTCACACTTAACAACACATTAACACCTAACTACGGGAGCAGGGACGAATTAGGCCAGTACCCACTATTGTTAAACATACAGAAAAGAATACTAAAGTATTGAAGTATTGGCTTTAGTATTAGCCATACAGAACATTAAAGTGCCCCTTTCCATTGAGCGGGTGTTTGAGCCGCTGTGTCCTATCTTCTGACAGTCGCCGTTGTGAATGTCTGTAGAGTGTATCTTATTTTTAGTACTATATTTTTGTATTATATTCCCTTTTTATCAAACTCTAAGAGTATGTATCGGCTTGTCCTCCCCTCCCGCCCCTAGGAAGGCCGCCGACCAGTGCGGCTGTCCCACAGTGAAGCGGGCGTACAGACTGGGCAGGTATAGATTACACTTTTCTAAAACGTATTTGAAAAATAAAAACTATTACAATCTAATCTTAATACGTTTGATCCCAAAATCCCAAGAAAAATAAATCTAAATGGGAAGAAAGCTATGCTGAAAGTTTATTAAGATACTTAGAAGACAAAGATACTGTATCAATTTATGTTGCATTTGTCTGATTATGAGTAAAAAAAACCACATAATTAAACATGCGTTTGCGATTTAAATCAATATAAATGTTTATATTGTAACGCATACTGTCCAGCCTCCATTTCTCTATAAAAATGTACTCTATTTACAATTTGTTGATAATATAAATGTTAGGTTCTCTAAAGCTTTGTGATAGTTAACCCACCCAGGCAGCAAAAGATCAGCTGCACTGGTAAGATGCGACACCGAAGATATGATTAATAACCTTTTAAATCTGAAGGGAGATCTGAAGGGATTCCCCCCCCCCACACACACACACAATAGAAGCAGGAAGCAGAAGCAGGGACCGTTGTCAGAAGGGAAGAAGGTGACTATTCATTGTTATCAAAAATGACTTAGATTCGATCATGTTGTGATATTTTGAAATATAAAAGTCAATTGATTGTCCATAATATTGCTATTCTATTTTTTCGAAGAAATGTTTGTTAAAAGAAAAGTCACAGCGCCAGCTGGATTTGAACACACAACCCATGAGTTGGTAATCAGGCACATAGACCAGTGGGCTACAAGAGAAGTCCCATGAAGAAAGAGGTGAAACAGCCCTACACAGCCCTGTCGCAGTACACGAATATAATCATATAGTTCTTAATTTCTTTAGATATGCGATTCCATATTATATTAGCAGAAAAGCTTAAAACTACCACTTTTTTACACGCTATTTCACGTTAGTTAAATACTTTGATGCTTAAAATGTTTAGGGAGAAATGGAATACCGGTGTGTATTTTTTCTATAAAGTACCGATTCCTGGAATCTGACTGGCTAACACCCTTCTGAAGTGGTTCCATAATATCTGGTATACGGAAAAGAAAGCGTTGATAAAAAAGCCTGGATTCTCATGTATCTGATACAAGTATCTTTTAATACAGTCTTTGCTGTGCTCTTGAGGATCCTTGTGATATTTTGAGCTCTAGTTGAATGATAAGTGTCGCATTTTAAATAATTTTCGTAGTTAGAAATTATGAAACGCCCTGTTAAAAGCAAGGGAGTTTTTATGTCTGTTGAAGTAAAAGAAAATTCCTGACAAAGTAGGGCCTGGACAGATTCCAAGTGCTTGTACAAATGTGCTAAAGAAATTATACAAGAGTATACAGCTTGTCCAAAGTCATTCATTATAAATACTATTAGTAATATCTTCGGTAAAGGCTTTGATGCATAAATATTTCTGATAAAGGTAGGTTGTGTACTTTTGTCCAACTGAGCAATCTTGCTTTCATAAAATATACCAATATTTTAATGAGTGATGATAAACATGCTGTAATACACAGTTTAAATTTAAATGTTGTACATGAGAGGTTAAGCTTTATTGGCTCCTCCTGGCGGTTTTACAAGGTGATGCCGGATACTTTCCGGCATGACGTCAAATGACGCGATTAACCCCGTGATACTGCGTGATACTGCGACACGCCCATCGGGCGTACCTGTATACTTAATTTTTTTCTAAAAACATATACTATAAATAGTGATAATTTTCTTTCAATATGCAGACTCTTCAAGAGGGTGAAAGTGGACACGAGCCATAATGTCACTATGCAATGTTTAGCAATCTTGAAACATATTGTGATATCACAGTCTAAACTAGCTCCAATAAATCACACTTAAATTAAAAACATAAAATATTATCAAAAGTATTCATGCCTTTCCAATGACCTCTTCTTTTGTTGGATTATGGATAATTTCTATACATTTTTTATAAACAAATACTAAATGTTTTGTTCAAATCTTGAATGATCAGAGTGAACACTTTCATGTGTAAATGAAGTTAAATGTTAATAAACAACTAAAATAGAAAAGTGGGAAAACAACCACACAATAATTTTCACAACCGTACATCTTCCCAATAAAATGCTGTCTAGCCACTTTGTTTTGTCTCATTTGCACATTTGGAAGATACAGTTACAAGTGCAATACATGGTCTATGAAACCATAAGACAAAAGTGAAGTAGGTAAAAATACACTGTAAGAATAAGCCACCAGTCTGGAGTTGCTGTTCATTCATGGATAGGTGTTTAAAAATTGTAGTACCCTGTTTTTTTTATACTGATACTAAGGTATTGTAGAGGTATTGTTGACATCTAAAAAAAAACAATAATCTACGTTCCAATCTGAATAGTACAATAGTTCCAATCTGAATAGTCATCATCTGCAGTAACAACGTTTTCAAACAAGGTTTAATTGGAGATGGAAACTCAAATTCATTGTTGTTTTTTTCTGACAATCTTTTTCAAGAGAATTCAAATGACTCTGGGTTAAAAAAAATATCCTTTCAATATATCTTTGAAGTGAATCATGAGATTCTACATCATGACAGGCAACAAAGGTTGATTTGTGTGTTTGTATCCAGCATAATACAGACTAGAATCTTATTTTAATAGATGAGATCCAATATAAACAAGGTACATCATGCACTAAGAGACAGAAAAATGTTTCTTTAATGTTTTCAAGGGGGGTTGCAGTTCAACTCAATTGATGTACACAATTTCATTTTCTGCTTGAAACATAACCCTTCTTTTCTTTTTTTCATTTGTATTGTTCTGAAAAAGCAGCAAAAGTTTTTAAAATAAGTTTTGGAATGTCAAATACTTATTTCATTTTAATAATACTACAATAATGTTTTGCTTTATGCCAGCTTGCTGGGATTTCTTAAATTTCTAACAATTATTTTTCAAGAGAAAGGGCTCCAAGGTGGTTCAAACAATTGCACGAAGGTGCATGATTAGAGAGCAGGCTGAGCTGTGTAGATGATAACATCAAGTCTAGATTACGTCATTAGGCATCCAGGCTATTCTGGGGATGCTGTTCAAGAGCAATCCCAGGGAGATATCCAGCACCTAGAAAATTACAATGTTATAAGTGAGAGATGTTCTGCTTCTCCAATTGGTACTAACTCTCCCTGAAGTCAGTGTGGTGCACAGCATGTCAAAATGTCTAACAAGTCTGAAGGACAGGCATGTCAAAGGAATGCATGCACTGGTCCTCATTTTTACGAGACAGGGCTCGTAATATGATAAATTAATCCACCGTTAAGGATTCAAAATAATAAATAAATTTTAAAAATTACACTGAAGTTTTCCCTAGACTGCAAACCATTGGTACTTTTTCATGTGGCAAATTAGTCTTGATTGAGTGATTATATACTAATTAGCTTGTAATTTTTGCTTAATAGATGCCTAATGCTTGTTTTCAGCAATTATCCATGATCAGTTCAGCTCAAATCAGAGAAATCATATTTTATTCATGGCCAAATATATTAAATACTGTATATTCATACTTATAAAATAATGTTGTTTAACTCCTAGACTATCTTATGATCAATTCTGTTACTCATACCATATTGATCACTCAAAATGTGTGACAAAATGTGATCTAATACACATTCTTATGAATGGATAAGTATATTGTCTGTGATTCCTTGACAATGAATTAAATGTGTTTGACATTTTCAAAAACAAATGATGGATCCAATTAATTTGCTACTGAGCATAATTTCTTCACAATGTAGAGTCTTCTTCAAATTTTTTTCATCAGTTTCTTTGAGTTTTTATAAGAGACCTTACTGTTGTAGATTTGGGATTTGGCACATCAGTGCTTTCTAGCATCCTGCCAGTGACCTTGAATGCCCAAATACAGAGAGTCCTGAGCCTGTAGTAAGATTCTTTACTTCCCCCCAATACACTGTAGAAAGAAGAGAGACACTCACCATGTGGCAGTCTGTTCCTGTAAGCATCAAGAACTTCTATTACAGAATAAAGGAACAAAAAAGTATTTCATTATTTTCAAATGCTAAAACTCACCCAGGAGTTTGGGCAAAGCAATACAGAGAGATGTGAAAGATCACACTACTACTGTACCTCAGTGGAGGTCTCATTCAGTACATCAAAGGTAGATTGATTTAGAAAGGTGTTTTCAGATGTTCTGTGTCTAATGCAGAAGAAAGCAAAAAAATGTTGTCTGTCCATGTTAAGTTTGTGCACAGAGACTTGCCATAATATTGTAGATCCCTTCTCTCCGTACTTGCTTTGTTTGAGATTCTATAAGACAATGAAAATAGTACTGTATAAATGTATGAAAATACAAGTATAGTTTTGTTGTCAAATTCTTGGTGCTGGAAGTCTTTTAGAAATGTGTTTTCCTTTTTGGTTTTCCCTTGATTTAATTTAATTTAATTCTCTTCTCAATAAACTTTATATCTAGTTTAAGGATACTAAACACACCTGTCCAACAACCTTATCATTCACCTAAAAACAGAAAGCCAGGCTGTCTCTCAGTTATTTTAAAATTAGTGTACAATCTCTACCTAGTGCCTTAGCTCAGAAGATAATATGAAGCAGTGAGGTCATGTCATTCTGAAAATCATACTGCTTTCCTTATTGTCAGTTTAATGAAATAACAAAGGGGTCAGTTTTCCTATCTTCTCTACAGGAATCTGTTCTGTAGTAACTAAAATGTGGGAGGGTTCTTTCTTCCCTTTTGCAAGGAGTTCTCACCTCCAAAATATTGTACTGGGGCCCTTCCAATACCCTCCAAAACTACTAATTATTATTAGCTTCCTACACTGGCATCTTTGCTTCCTACAGTGGCTATGTCCCTGACCTCTACAAGCGATACATTGACAACAGTGTCAGTGGCGCAACACATGTTCCAATGACCAGCTTGAGTGCTTTCTGCATCATTTCACCAACTTCCACCCATCCTTCAAATATACGGTTAACATATCTTCCACAACTCTTCCGGTTCAAGACATAAACTTCTCCATCAACTACCCCCGACTCTCCACTTCGGCTTATTACAAACCCACGGATCCACACAGCTATCTCTTGTATAGCTCATTTCACCCCAAACATACTAAAAACTCTCTCCCTTTTTCACAGTTCCTTCGGCTACAATGATAATGCAGCGACGACATCGACTTCCAGAACCAAGCCCTCAAAATGTACTCCTTTTTCATCAACAGAGGATACCCCGGCAGTGTTATTGACAGGGCCCTTGCCCGAGCCAAAAACACCCCTCGGACCATCAACTCAATCAGGAATCCCCGCCGTAACAACCGCATTCCTTTGGTACCATCCCAACACACTTCCTATCCCCAGGACTATTAACGACAACTTTTCCATCCTACAGGATGATCCCTCCATTGGGGCCCTCTTTTCTGACCGCTCCATCATCTCATATCGCCAACCACCTAATCTGCGCAACCTTCTTGTTCACAGCTCTCTTGACCGCCCTCAGCAACCATCCACACCAGGCACTTTCACTTGCAACAGAGCTCACTGTATCACCTGCAAATACACATCCAACACCACACTCATTCAAGGCCCTTCAGGACTATTCCGGATCACCCAGATGGCATCTTGTACCTCCAGCAACCTTATTTACCGTATCTCTTGTAAAATGTCCAGCCATCTACATTGGAGAAACAGGAAGGAGACTCGGAGATCGCTTCAGAGAACATGCTAGGGCTGTGAAGATTAAAGATCTCTCCAAGCCCATTGTTTCCCATTTCACCTCTGATGGCCATGACCACTCTAATCACTCCGTCTGTGTTCTCAAAGACGGTTTTCCGAACTCATACATCAGAAAGACTACAGAAACCAAAATTATCCTGCAGCTAGGATCACACCCTTATCTTAATGAAGACTACTTTTCTTCTAAATTTTCTCCATTCATTGAAGGTTTCATTTCACACCTCTCTAAACCTATTCTGACTTCACACCTCTTGATTGGCCTCTCTTTCTGTCCCCTGCTCCAGCTTCTCGCTCCTCCTCTCTCCCAGCCTTTGTTCTTCCACTACATTATCTTTGCTTACTGCCTTGTCTTTCTCACACCTGAAGAAGGCTCTACGGCAGAAACGTTGTGTTATCTTTCTTCTTTCTTTCAGCATGGAATAAACCTATTACTTGTTCCGTTACAGCTGTAGCGGCGAGGCTTATTAATAAGGCAGAATTAAGTGTTGCTGTGCTTTCCCAAATGAGGCCTCATCTCTCTGTTCATCTCTGTGGTGCAGCCACAGAGAAACTATTCATGCAGGCTGATTTAAAGATGTTTTCTTTTGATAAGGGATAGCTCCCAAATGGGGATGCACTTAGCTAAGCCTGGCTATCATGATCAATGGTCATCCATTGGTGCCTATCTGTCTAGGGAGTGCCAGATGGATATCTGGACTGCATTCCTAAGTGTCAAGAGTAAGTGACTCATATCTCACCTTGATCAACCATTCAGGGACTGGTAGGGCCGAGTAACCCACATGGGACTCTGATGCCCATGGAACTTTCAGCCAATGAATGAGCTGAAGTTCCTCCAGGTAAAAACAGGCAACACAGAGGGCCTGAGAGAATTCTGTGGACAATTCTAAAGGGAATTCAAAGGAGAATTCCAGGGCAGGACGGCCCAGGAGCAGAAGGCTCCCAAGGGCAGGACATTCTCGCAGAGCGCCTCCTGACCATCCTGAGACTCAGCCCGGACAACCACGGAACGGCCAGTGTGTCCGAGTGCCAGAACTTTCCTTTGTTCTAAGAGTCTAGAGCGGAGGTTGCCAGAGAGTAACCAGAGGATCCACCCGAGATTAGCACCAGCAGCAAGCCTCGTGAACAGGTCGGAACTGTGGACAGCTGAATCACTATTCAGAACTAGCTCTTCATCAGGAATGAACTGGTCCTCTTCCTGACTTGCTGGGACCCACAGTCATCTTTTCTCCTGTGCGCAAACTTTGCTAGTTAAAGCCAACACTAACTAGCCAGTCAGTGAGCATCAGCAGCGCACCGTCGCAAGCTGCACAGCACAGCCTGGCACGCAGCCAGAGAGCGCGGATTGGACAGCAACAGCCTGCAACTGTTCAGAGAGCCCGCAGGAGATCTGAATCCCCAGAGATTGGATGAGTATTCAACTTCACTGCATTACTGCTCGAGAATTCAATTGTTATCCCAACCAGTTGATATCAATTTAATTCCTAAGAGTTATGTACTTGTTTTGAGTATCTAATGTAGAAGTTATAACCAAGTTCATTTACGAAATGGTCTAAATGAATGATATACTGAACGTATGTCCTCTTGATATATGTAACACTTCGTAACTGACTGAATACATACCTTTTGTATTCTGATAACCCTCTCGATAAGATCTGTTAGGTTTATATGCATATTTTATGTATTAATAAATGTATCCTCGTGTATTAGTACCTGTGTGTGTGCGTTGTTTGAGTTATGTCGCATGGTTGGACTCTAAAGCCATCAAAAGAATCAACTTTGTGATTTACTGCTACAATTAATTATTGTCCCAGTAAATGCCCAAACCCTACAGAACTGGTGCCTTCAGAGAGCACACTACATTTTTATTGGCGTCCCTGGGTGGCCTGGTAAGACTGAAATGAGTCAACCAAGCGGAATAATTCAATATAAAACGCCGCGGGTTTCATACACGACAGTACAGTGTGCTGAATGCCGAAAGGAAAAAAGTTCCCCTTGGTCTTTAAGCAGTGCTTGATTGTTTTGTGATCTTTTGCAATCTACCGGGTTGATTGCATACTTGATCTTGTGGTTTTCTGTGGTAAAACTGTGATTTCGTACTTAAAAGCAATACTCTTTAAGTTTAACGATGGTTGCTAAAAGGTCTGAATTCGAGTCGCTATTAAGCACTCTCTGTAGCAGCGACGGGTCTGACCACGATCTCCGCCATATCTCCGTCAGCGGAGAAGCTAGGAGAATAAACCTCCATTCTCTGAGAGAGCTAGCGAAGGACATAGAGAGATTTGACCCCGCAGTGTCAGAGAATAATATCGAGAGGCATATTCAAGACCTCAGGTATACCCTGCAGTACCTGCCAAACGCCATAGAACAGGAGAAAGTGTTTCTGGTCAGGAAAACTACAGAGCTGTACATGAGTGGATGGCTTGGCAGATGAAAGAAGTCTGTAATGATTTTGAGGAGCTGTGTCAAGCACTTATCAAGGAATACAGTGCGTTTATTGAACCGACTGCCGCGATAGCCGCCGCCCTTAACATTGAGCACGAGAGAGCTGAGTCCCCTCGCGAATATTACGAGAGACTTAGACGAACTTATTTTGCAGGGCGAAATGATGAGGGTTGTGAAGAGAACACACATTTCAAGGGTTTATTCATTGCGAATCTCCACCCGTCAGTCAGAAAGATGATCTTAATGCATACAGATGCACAGACCATGAAAATGACTGATATTAAGAGATTCGTGCAGAAAGCCTGGGAGTAGGATGTCCAAAGTCGCTCTGAGCAAAAAGCTGCTAAAGCAACTGTGTTCGCCGTCAGAGCCAGCAGGGTTCATTCCCTCCTGCTCGAAGGAGCACAGGCTCCTGAGCTGCCTAAGCCCCGTTCCAAAGCACTCACACAGGACCGCACCCAGCGTCCTAAGTGCCATGAGAACACCGTGGGAGGGAAAGGGCTAAATAAAGCTGAACAAAAGGATTCAGTAGCCGCCCGCCTGGCCAGGCTTGAACAAGCTTTATTAGGACAGGGACAACCGCTCCCCAAGGCTGCCGGAAGCGTGAATGAGCTGATACTCTCCACTGGAGGAGGCGGAGACCCGGCCCCTCTCCCTCCCTCAGTCTATCTGATTAAGCGGAAGGGTTCCTGCCTGGATGAGGTCAGCCACTCCCAAGTGAGTGCTGACTCCACCCCTGAAGTCACAGAGCAGGCAGTAAAACACAGAGGAAAAGCAGGAAGCTTTTACCTCGAGGCTGCCATGGGAGATGTCTTACACAGTGAGACACTGATTGACACTGAGGTTGAAAGGTGTTTGATGTCACACGGCAAGCTCAAACGGGTAGAAAAAGAAAAGGGCATGCGACTCAGAGAGGAACCTTTGGTGGATCACCAGAAAGGTAAAGTGTGGAAACAGGTCAAGGCTCCTAAGCCTTCTGTACAGAAGGAAAGGGGGGCCAAGAGGCAGACTGTGCTCACACAGTGCCCATCGAACACAGAAGCCCATGCGGAGATTCCTTCTGTTCCCTCTGGACAAGAAATAAAAATATTTTCTTGTTCCCCGAATATACAGGGAAGTCTTGTCCTGGCCAAGGTACCAGCAGCCTCCCTGCCACAGGAGCAGTGCTCCGAGCAGCCGGCTGATCCACCAGGTAAAGCACACCCCTTTTACATCCCTAAAGAGGAGCAGATCTCCCCACCTGGCGATGAAAAGGAGCTTTCCCTGTGCACCCTGGCACACAAGAGGGGTCAGGACCACCACCCTGCAGTGGTGGAAGGGATCCAGATGGCAGGAGAGCAGGTTGGTGATGTAGCCCTCACCCTTAGCCCTGAGAGGTCCTCTATTAGTGAGGATCTGCTTGAGCAGCTGTCACGGGGCCACCACCAGGTGCCCCTGGTGCAACATTCACAGGTTAGACAGGAGGTCCAGCTGGACGCTGAGACTACTGCGCTGTGGACACACCTGACCCCAGATGCCGATTCCCTCTGCTGTGACTCAGGGAACCTGCAGTCAGGTAACATTATTTCTCACAACTATCAGGTAGTGAGTGAGACTGACCTGATTGTTCCTGCCTCAACGGTAGGGTTGCCAACACACCCAGTCCCCAGGAAGGGACAGGGAATGAAAGCCGAGCCGGTTTTCTCACAGCAACCAGCTCAGTCTGTCAGTCTGAGTCTGACCAACAGTGGTTCACCCAGACTGGAGCTGGATGGTCAAGCCACCCGCCTGCCAGTGCAGGACATCGCAAAGAGGGGTGTCAGAATCCCCGCCCGCACTGACATGGGCCTGGTGGGTGATAGCGAGTTCGAAGACAGTGAACTAGCTATCCCAGTGCTTGGGCAGCTCCCTGAACCCCTAGCGAGGGAAGGGGGGAGCGAGCAGATGTCCTACACCTACCCCCAGCGAACGATTGTAAACATGCTGATAGAGGGATTCCTCAATCAGGAAGTGTGCAGGGTGGACCTGAACAGTGAGAATGGGGTAACAATCCCAGATCACTCAGGTGCTCCAGATGACCACAGCCAAGGGTCAGGCATGCTCCACCGCTGCACCGCCCCCTGCAGGGTTCCTAGAGCACAGGCATGAAGAAATCGAAAAAGCAGATGCCCTGGAAACGGAGGAGCAGCATCAGCCGCTGCGTCAGATCTCCCCAGATTTCCAGGATGGTGGTGCCCAAGATGCCACAGGGCATACTGAGAAAGACACCATGTACACGCTGTGCCAGCTTAGAAAGGCAACAGTCACTCAGAAAGAGATGACTGGGATCAGCCACCCGAAAATACTTTTGGGAGGACTGATTGCTGCCGCCACTGTTGTACGTTTTCTATTTCTGGTAGGTTTGTGTGCTACTGGCACTCTCACCCTGACTGCCCCAAGAAGACAGGTGTCAGAGATGCCAGACGGTAGTGACAGACTGTATCAACAGCAGCAAAAGTTGGAAAGCTTAGGGAAAACCCTACAGACAACTTCCTATGCAACAGGGTTAAACCTTATTCCCCAACCAGTGGACATGATTGTTGGTGTTATACTTCTCAGTAGAGGACATTAACCCCATTGCTCATAGCTCATCCAGAAGGCAATCCAAGATTGAATTTGGTTCCAAATCTTGAGATGGGTATGGCTACCAAAGCTATCCATTGGCTGTGTCTAAACGATTCACCAATGAAGGGTGTAAAGCTACTAACGAGCAGAGGGAGGTTAATGAACCCCATGAAGAGCAGGTGGGAAGTAAATGGCTGGTCAGCACACCACATTTAACTGACACTATGACTTGTGACAGGCATGATACAGCTACCACAATGCAGCTACCTAACCAAATAGTTTTCCTGCAAGTTCCCTAGGAGGCCACAGTGCTCTTGAACTTAACACTGTACTGTCTAGAACCAGACAACAAAAGACCAAACTTGAGGTCATGGATGCCTTCAGGTGCCACACTATTGAATTGGATAGAAATCCAAGAAACAGTATGCCCTGAAGAGGTACAGGTAGTTAGTTTGCTTTAATGGAACAAACCTCCAAACCACCCTAGCAGATACCCAACACAGGTGTTGTGGTTTATCGGGAGGCTGGGAACAGGAACTGTTGTTATTGTAACACTACTGCCGGGAAGCTGGATCATGACAGTGTACTCTGAATGCTGTAGTCTTACATCAAGATGTACTCCGGGTAGGATGAATGAGTCAAAGGTAGCATGTCAAAAGAAAGGAAGTGACTTCTCCCCAAATATGTACTACAGAGGTATCAGATATTGACAGTGAACTTCCTGATGTGTAATTCCTAGACTTAGATAATGTCTCCTACCTTGTTTATACATACAGTACTCCAGATGTTGTTCATAATGTTTGTATCCAATGCTGGTTCCTGTATGAATTCTCGAGGAGTAATGTGGACATTTAAGGTTAATGTTCTAATGACAAGGGACATCACTTAACTTTGTTTTGTTTTGAAGGCAATAACGCCTCAGGACCTCGTGACCTTCAAAAAGGGGGGATATGTAGCGGCAAGGCTTATTAATAAGGCAGAATTAAGTGTTGCTGTGCTTTCCCAAATGAGGCCTCATCTCTCTGTTCATCTCTGTGGTGCAGCCACAGAGAAACTATTCATGCAGGCTGATTTAAAGATGTTTTCTTTTGATAAGGGACAGCTCCCAAATGGGGATGCACTTAGCTAAGCATGGCTATCATGATCAATGGTCATCCATTGGCGCCTATCTGTCTAGGGAGTGCCTGATGGACATCTGGACTGCTTTCCTAAGTGTCAGGAGTAAGTGACTCATATCTCACCTTGATCAACCAATCAGGGACTGGTAGGGCCGAATAACCCACGTGGGACTCTGATGCCCATGGAACTTTCAGCCAATGAACGAGCTGAAGTTCCTCCAGGTAAAAACAGGCAACACTGAGGGCCTGAGAGAATTCTGTGGACAATTCAAAGGAGAATTCCAGGGCAGGACGGCCCAGGAGCAGAAGGCTCCCAAGGGCAGGACATTCTCGCAGAGCGCCTCCTGACCATCCTGAGACTCAGCCCGGACAACCACAGAACGGCCAGTGTGTCCGAGTGCCAGAACTTTCCTTTGTTATAAAAGTCTAGAGGTTGCCAGAGAGTAACCAGAGGATCCACCCGAGGTTAGCACCAGCAGCAAGCCTCGTGAACAGGTCGGAGCTGTGGACAGCTGAATCACTATTCAGAACTAGCTCTTCATCAGGAACGAACCGGTCCTCTTCCTGACTTGCTGGGACCCACAGTCATCTTTTCTCCTGTGCGCAAACTTTGCTAGTTAAAGCCAACACTAACTAGCCGGTCAGTGAGCATCAGCAGCGCACCGTCGCAAGCCGCACAGCACAGCCTGGCACGCAGCCAGAGAGCGCGGATTGGACAGCAACAGCCTGCAACTGTTTCAGAGAGCCCGCAGGAGATCTGAATCCCCAGATATTGGATGAGTATTCAACTTCACTGCATTACTGCTCGAGAATTCAATTGTTATCCCAACCAGTTGATATCAATTTAATTCCTAAGAGTTATGTACTTGTTTTGAGTATCTAATGTAGAAGTTATAACCAAGTTCATTTACGAAATGGTCTAAATGAATGATATACTGAACGTATGTCCTCTTGATATATGTAACACTTCGTAACTGACTGAATTCATATCTTTTGTATTCTGATAACCCTCTCGATAAGATCTGTTAGGTTTATATGCATATTCTATGTATTAATAAATGGATCCTCTTGTATTAGTACCCGTGTGTGTGCGTTGTTTGAGTTATATCGCAAGGTTGGATTCTAAGGCCATCAAAAGAATCATTTTGTGATTTACTGCTACAATTAATAATTGTCCCAGTAAATGCCCAAACCCTACAGAACTAGTGCCTTCAGAGAGCACACTACACAGCCTATGCATGCTGACACAGCTACCCACCTGAACTGCTAATTATTATTATATTCTGCAATACTACATGATATTTGTAGATTAATTTCATAATTAATTTCCAAGCATTTCCTATAGCCTATTTACCCCTGCAAATGATGAACCTGCAGTACCTGTTATTACCTTGATGAGGGGATAGATTTGTTTTTCCTAATGCCAAAGCTGCACTCAGAGATACTAAATTCTTAAGCAACTGTTTGATGATCTTATATCTTATGCCACCATGCCCTTTATGAGGAACATATTATTTTTGTTGTGAAGCAGTTACCAGCTCTCTAAAAGTACTCATAGATGATTTAATAGTACTTGCCACCAGAATATAAGCTATATTTCCCAGTATTGTTTATATTGTCTTTAGTCCTTTTGGTATTTTATTCTCAAAGTTCAGGGGCTATTTTTAAATTGTGCAAATCATGAGCCAGGTCAATTATTTTTTCTTTCTTAGAAGGTCTGTCCTTTACTGCAGGATAAAGCCTCTTATATCATAAGTCATAACACATTTGGTTATGTACAAAAGAAAAAACAAATACTCAACAGACCTCATGAGCTTCTGTCTAATTCATAAGGCCCTGCCTTGTTTTCAGTGCAGAGTAAACTGTATAAGTGCAATCTAAACCATGTTATGCATCCAAAAGGCTTATCAATGAATGGAAGGAGATATGTTTAGTAAGATGGTACACATGTAAATAAATAACGTCTCTAAAGAACAACAGCATTAGGCAACCGTCAAGTACAACTGATTTGTACAATATGTTGGAATTTATTTCTGTAGTCTTGGCATTATCATGGGAATATCTCATTCCTCACATTTTATATTGTTATATATTAGCTATCTGTGTGAGATAAAGTCTGAGTTATCCAAGGGTCTGTCTACAGCTAAATATATTTTTGTATGTTGTCAAATATCAGATAACTAATTGAGTTATTACTGTTCACTCAGCCTTTCAATATTGTACCACTTGACCACTTTTGCACGACTGTGCTAAACCATTGTAATGTAGTTTAGATAAAATGCAGAATCCCAGTAGGAGTTTCTTTTTTCTGAGCAGATTGCAGAGATAACCTTAACAGAGACTTAAGAGTTCTCATCCATTTATTTTAAGTGCAAGAATGAATCGATTAAATTAAAAGTAGAATGTGTAAGTACGCAAAACTGAGTCATGGAAAATGCTGTTACTCTGATCAATGTACAGTAAGTTATTTATGGGTTAGTCCACTGATTACCCAACTGGGGTTCCTAGACACAGTTAGCAGGTTTCCATTGAAAATTATTATTTTTTAGCCCAAAACAAGCCATGCTACATTTTAAGTGGTTGGTATCAGTTTTCTACTCATTAGTACAGCTGCCTCGACAGACTTTTTAAGGATCCCAAGCCTAATGTTTGCCGTGAATTGTTTGAGCTGAATATCTGAAGAGATTTCTATTTAGGTTTAGTGGAGTTTAAAAAGGGCATCCCTCCTGAAGGCTAAAACTTAGGAATATCACAGGGAGAGTGGAACAGACCTCCAGAGGTACTGGAGATATAAATGTTGCATTACAAAAATAATAACGATTTGAATTAAGGGAGATACCCAAGTGTATATCACCACGCTCAGTATAACTTATTATTCATTCAATTTTATTGACCACTGCTTTGTAGACATGCATGCATATCAAGAACATTTAACTACAGCACAAGCTATTAGACTGACCTCCTAGGGTGTAGTGTCATCATCATATAATGGTGTCTGTTTCCTATTTTTAACATTAATGCTAAGGGTGTCTGTTCTTCCACTGATTAATGAGAGGCCTGGAGTCTTTTTCTGCTTCTGTAGCTGAGGATCACTTTTTCTAATGTCAAAGGTTGCAGTGGCTCTGTTCAATTAGCATAGGGGACAAAGTAAGCTGCCTAGGGAATCAAATTATTTTGGCAAAGTAATTATTGACTGCAAGTAATCCTGTTATTTACCACACAAAAACATTGCATCCTCCATGTGCTATTGCTGTCCTCCATGTGCAGGTTTTCTAGATAAGACTCTGCCACAGCACAGCTTTTCACAGCTTCCTACCCTTGACAGTGAAGAGAAACTAATGCTTGAGTACTGTAGATTGTGCCTAAAATCAAATCTTGCTTACCTTGACCATGATTATCCAACTCTGTATTATCCTGATTAATTATTTGTAAACAGCTTTGCTAGTTTCTGAATGAAACAAAAATGCCATATTACACTGTAGTATTTACTGTAGTCAGTCAGGTCAATTCTAATAATGATGAAATGAGCTGACAAATAGACAGTGTAGTGTGCTCTCTGAAGGCACCAGTTCTGTAGAGTTTGGGCATTTACTGGGACAATTATTAATTGTAGCCGTAAATCACAAAATTGATTCTTTTAATGGCCTTAGAATCCAACCATGCGATATAACTCAAACAACGCACACACACAGGTACTAATACACGAGGATACATTTATTAATACATAGAATATGCATGTAAACCTAACAGATCTTATCGTGAGGGTTATCAGAATACAAAAGGTTTATATTTAGTCAGTTATGAAGAGTTACATATATCAAGAGGACATACGTTCAGTATATCATTCATTTAGACCGTTTCGTAATTGAACTTGGTTACAACTTCTACATTAGATACTCAAAACAAGTACATAACTCTTAGGAATTAAATTGATATCAACTGGTTGGGATAACAATTGAATTCTCGAGCAGTAATGCAGTGAAGTTGAATACTCATCTAATCTCTGGGGATTCAGATCCCCTGCGGGCTCTCTGGCTCCGTGCCAGGCTGTGCTGTGCGGCTTGCGACGGTGCGCTGCTGATGCTCACTGACCGGCTAGTTAGTGTTTGCTGAAACTAGCAAGAGTTTGTGCACAGGAGAAAAGATAACTGTGGGTCCCAGCAGGTCAGGAAGAGGACCGGTTCGTTCCTGATGAAGCGCTAGTTCTGAATAGTGATTCAGCTGTCCACAGTTCCGACCTGTTCACGAGGCTTGCTGCTGGTGCTAACCTCGGGTGGATCCTCTGGCAACCTCTGCTCTAGACTCTTAGAACAGAGGAAAGTTCTGGAACTCGGACACACTGGCCATTCCGTGGTTGTCCGGGCTGAGTCTCAGGATAGTCAGGAGGCACGCTGCGAGAATGTCCTGCCCTTGGGAGCCTTTCTGCTCCTGGGCCGTCCTGCCCTGGAATTGTCTCGCACCCCTGGAATTCTCCTTAGAATTCTCCTTAGAATTTCTTTAGAATAGTCCTCCTGTGTTGCCTGTTTTTACCTGGAGGAACTTCAGTTCATTCATTGGCTGAAAGTTCCATGGGCATCAGAGTCCCACGTGGGTTACTCGGCCCTACCAGTCCCTGATTGGTTGATCAAGGTGAGATATGAGTCACTTACTCCTGACACTTAGGAATGCAGTCCAGATGTCCATCTGGCACTCCCTAGACAGATAGGTGCCAATGGATGACCATTGATCATGATAGCCAGGCTTAACTAAGTGCATCCCCATTTGGGAGCTGTCCCTTCAAAAGAAAACATCTTTAAATCAGCCTGCATGAATAGTTTCTCTGTGGCTGCACCACAGAGATGAAGAGAGAGATGGGGCCTCATTGGGAAAGCACAGCAACACTTAATTCTGCCTTATTAACAAGCATTGCCGCTACAACAGCATGCTTAGTATTTTAGATTTAGTTCACCTGGATAAGGTCATGACAGTGCTAAGCATGTCCTCGTGCTAGGCTATGCAAAGATCAAAGCTGTGTTCAGCTCTGTGCATTGTATACATGAGAAAGTGGAAGTGCAACATTAGAATTTGATCCCAACCCACGGTTCTGTTCAATAACACCATAAAGAAGAAATGTAAAACTAAGGTAAACAGCGTCTGTTACCAATTTTATTTGAGGAAACAAGAGAATGTTGTTCATTGGTCATAAGCCCAACTCTTCCAGTAGGCTCTTGGTACAAACCACAGGGATCACTGACAAATTCCTAATGCATTTCCTAATGCAGAAACCATGCATAAAATGTGAAAATAAACTAGGTAATTACTGTATATACTATTTTACAAGGGAGATTATGGAAATAATCCTCATAACTAAACTAGAGGGACATTTGTATAGTAATACGACATTAAGTAGGTGGGTCTTGCATAACTACATATGTTAGAGTTCTTTGAACAAACAACAATGTATTTATATAGAGCATGTGATACTGTATGGCATTTAGATTTTCATATGGCTTTGATAAATTTCCTTCTATAAGATCAATCCTCAAATAGCAGGTGGAGAACAATCAAAGTGCAATGACATGGCCTATCATTACACTAAGAATTGTTATTTAGGATTTCTTATAGTCTTTGTGTTTCCTTGACAAGGCAGCCTGAGTTTCTCTCTAAAAGCAAAGGAATGTGGCTAAAGTGGCCCCTCTGATAAGAGACTTTGTAAAGGTCTACCAATGCTGAACAGTGATGGGCTCCATCAGGTCTGTAATCTACAGTATTTTCTTCCCAGGACCATATGTCCAAGGTCACAATACATCACCCAAAGGAAGATCCATGCAACGTATGATATTGCACATTAAAAGCACTTATTTTCATTGGTTAACTCTCTGGCTCCTTATCTCTCTCCATCTAAACTGAAAATCAGACCTGTTTAATTGGAGAGAGATAACTCTTATGTCATGACTTAAACTTTTATCTAAGTCATAAGGCTGAAGGTGTGTCGGTGAATTCACTTACTGTATATTCGTTCTACAAATTTAGAAATCTTTTTTTTGTGAACCCAATGTTATTTTCATCTGATCATCAAAATAAGACATTTATTAAGGCTCTTTATATGGACATCCTGAATATCCAAGTATATTCAGAACCAAACCTTAGCTGGGACAAACCGAGTTCTCTAACCTGTCTACCTTGTGGCCAGACCCAAGAAGACAACTGTGGACAGATTATTGTTTCAAGACTGAAGTTTAGCCATGCTAACTAGTGGGGCAACACTAGCTGCTGAGTCTTAAAGCAAGACAAAGTTTTCTCTCTCCTCTCTGGAACTGAGACACTCCAATTACAGAGCAAGCAGTTGTCAAGTTTGTAATTAACCAATCCATTTTCTCCAAGTCTTCTGAGCAGGAAGTTTAACTTATCAAGGTCATTTGGCTTACATTATTCTCATTATAATTATTGGGAGCTGCCCTATTATTCAAAATATGTTTGATGCTTAGTTCACAATAGTAACTTCCTATTTATTTGTATCTAAGCATAATAGAATATAAATGTGATGCAATTATATGAGACTGATAAAACCTAAGGGATTATCCCTGAGTGAATGATAAACCTTTTGTATTACAGCAGATCATTTCACAGATATATTCTATTACATTTGATTTTTATTATGCAAGTTGGGTGTTATATCAATAAACTGTATATTTTATATTTAGAATCTGTGTGTGAGACTGTTATTATGTTTGATTGGTTCCTAGTCATCAAGTGCTCTTGCAATTTACCATAACAATTCCTGATTCTTAGAATACATTTTAACAATTCAAGTGGGTAGCTGCTTCAGCATGCACAGGCTGCAAAGGAACAAGAAAAGGTTTATTCCATGCTGAAAAGAGAAAAAAGGAAACATGATGTTTCAGCTGTGGAGTCTTCTTCCTTAAGGTGTCACCTTTCTAAATTCTAATACCCATATCACTACAAAGGTAATGCATGTACCTGGATTAAGAATGAACAAGCAACAGGAGGTATAGATAAGGAGTGAATGCACAGATTTTGTTGTTGTAATTAGTGGGGTAAAACAAGTATCTGTATTAGGACAACTTCTCTTTCTGAGGAAAGTAATCTCGATATATACCAAACTTAAATAAGCTAACGCTGTAGAAACTTCAAGAGAAACTCAAAAAGTTTCAGATTTTGCTTTTTAACAGATCACAGATAACATTTTAAATAGACAAATGCAGGGTGTTGCATGCAGGCAGCAAAACATACAGTAAATATTTGTAGCTGGAAACAGAGTGGAAGAAGAAACTACTTATGAAAAAGACTTAAGGTAGATCCATACTTACAGGATAAAATAACTGAGCCTTTGTAGACACAAATGTGGAAGCAATTACAGGGAATTGCGTTTAAAACTGAGAACAAAATATTTTTGACATAAAGGGCTGTGGAATAGAACAAGCTAACTAGCATGATGTGTTGGGTACCCAAGAAACAGGTGGATAAGGTCTTTGGATCAATGAACTACTAAAATCAAATAAAATATATACTCGCATTTTAAATATTTATTATTCTAAAAATTTCCTATGAACACTGCAAGAAAACATTCTTAAGCATACTGTGCTACTGTGTATTATATACTGTAGGAAAGTAAAAGTATTTTGTAATATTTATTGAAATAAAAATGTGATTGTGGCAGGTCAGCTGTAATATCGGTCTTTCATGACCCAGTTTTGCTCTAGAGGTAAACATTGTAAATAGACACACTGGGTGAATACTAGTTAATGAATTGGATAATTGGTGAAAGGCTCAGAACATACATTCTCACATGAGTATTATGAGTTTTGTTTGGTATATAAAGGGTCTCAAACTCATATTTTGTTGTGGGGGTGTTGAAGTAGCAAACCTTTGTATGGATTGGTGGGGGGGGACGCCCACCCTCCCAGCTACAGCAGTGGCCAGTATTATCATTGTGTGTTGTTTTTTTAATGTGAGCAGACCACTTTCGCTGGGGCCTTGTCACAGTGTTTCAGGGATGCAAGATATGGTTTTGAACTAAAAATATGATAAATATCTTAATAGAAAACAGTGCTTTAATAAATTTATCTGGTCACACCTTTAAAGGAAACTCATTATGAACTTTCCAGAAATGGATGAAGGAGACTCTGGAATTGGTTAGCTAAAATAAGTAAGAGGTTCCTAAAGGCAGTGTCCCATTTTTAAAACTTGTGTTTTAGCAACTTGAAAAATTAAATACCTTGGATCCAAACATTCACATACAAATTATACACCTAAAAAGCTCTGGAACTGAATATTCTGTTCTTTGTTCACAGTGTTTTTCCTTTGCTCTTACATCAAACAATCCCGGTTATTATTAAGACTCAGATACTGTAATTGTTCAACTACTGTGAAATGACAAGTTTCTCTTTTAATTCTTTAATTTCTTACTGATGAGTTGTTCTTTTTCACCAAAATGTATATCTGCCAATAAGCACAAACCCCTTTTGAATGCATAACATATTGGTGTTTTTAAATACTTCAGAAAGGAATTGATTCCCCTTTCAATTTTCAAAATAATGGTGTAATTCACAGAAAGAAAAACAGCAAACCCCCAGAAAATCTATGTTTAATAACACTTAGAGATGCAAATCAATGGACCACATCTAAATCATCCTAATCGATAATTCACAACAAACAGTTACAATCTTCTAATCTTCTATCATGAGCTCCCTTTTTTCTTTTTTATGTATATCAGCATTTTTCACCAACGGGAAAAGTAAAGCAAAATGTCACTGACTGTGCTGCTCCATTAAATGTGTAACTATTCCCAGTCAATCAACTTGTTAGTCCTTTAATCCTTCCTTTTGTCAGGACAGGCCAATACTCTGCAAAAGATGTTAAAATACCTCAAACAGGTACTGTTTATACACATTATATTTTTAAATTTATCAACATTGTTTTTAGTTCTTGGTGTGTAAATTAAGGGGGTGATATTATTGTTTTGCCACTGACTTGAGCGAGCTGACAAATCATTTTCCATCTGCATGCATCCTTGAAACTGTCATAGTAGCCATGGTGTCCTGAGGCCATGTGCATTACATTATTTTATTTTTTGTTACTTACTGTAGGTTCCCCCAAAAAACATGAAGTGTAACTTCGATAAGAAATAATTCCCATTTACCTCTTACTACAATCCCAAGAAACAAAAAGAATACAAATAGTCACACCGATGGCTTTCTAACAAAACAGAACAAAACTTCAGAGGGCATAATATGAGTCAAACCAAGTTAGGGAGAGAAGTGAGAACGTGTTTTGGGTATTTCATTGATATGTATTTTTTCCAGAACACTTTCTGGGATCTTTCCTATGGATGGGAACAATGAGATTTATGTGTGCTGTATACTGTATGTATTTCCCTGGTGGAATATTGCTCTATTACTGCATAATATGCTCCTGTTTAGCTTGCCTCTCACGAAGGTAGGTAACAATAACCTGCTATTGCAAGTGACAGAGTTATATGCTTTGTGCAGTCAGTCATTCACTGAGGCATGAAGAAAGGTTATTGATGACACCCTCAGCCAGTCTGCACACTTGGCCACATTCAACCCAGTCCTTGACCAACAACTGAATATTTGCTTTGTGCCGCAAGCAAAAAAATGCAGAAGAAGAAAGCCACAATGGTAGATGAAAGCTTGATGGTCCCACAGAAATGGTGATTAATATGTTTAGCTGTATTAATTCATTTCGTTTGTAATTTGAAGTACCTGTACATGTCATGTTACATGTTCAATAGCGAACAATGTAGAAATCGCATTGTCCTTGTCGCAGACCCCACCCTTGGTTTTGGGAGGTCCCAGAGATCTGCATAGACAAAAACTCACAATAACCAGACACGTGAATGTGCAGGAGACCTTTTGGTTTGTTTGAGAATGTACAATTTACCACCTGTTACCAATAATCTAATATACTGTATATTCATTTAAAACCAGTGCAGTGCAGTTGATGCCACTATAGCTGCCAGATTCTTTAGTGACTGTCATATACTACTGAGTTTTTTTTTTACTTTACTACCACTTTATTTATTGATCACAAAATAACATTAAACATTAAACATTTTGTAAATTAATAATCTTGCTATGGACAACAGTGGTTAGCATTACTTTCTCACAGCACCCTGGCTTTGGGTTTAATTCTTTGGGTGCTATTAGCATGGAGTTTGTATGGACTGATTTTCTCCTACAGTCCAAAGACGTACAGTGTATAGTGACGTGATTGTATCTTTGTGTGCTTCTTTATGGACTGGAGTCCTACCTAAGACATATCCTGCTTTGCGCACATTGCTTACCTGGTTAGGCTCCGGGGTCCCCCTCAACTAACAAACTAAAGCTGAATATAAAATAGATGGATGGATAACCTTGCTGCATTATGATTGCTGCATTGAGTATGTCAATAAGTATGCACAACAATTTAATTAGGCCACAGAAATAAAATAAAGTACCCTGCATTAAGAGCACTGATTTCTACAGTACCAATACCATTAAACTAACACAATCTATTTTTTGTGTCATTTCTAAAATACTTAGGAAAGGACTTATATATTTATTTTATGAGTCTTAACGTTCCTCAAGAAGAAAAAGATACTGCATCGTGTAATTGTGTGATGTTGACAGTGGTACAGTAGCTTTGTTTGAAAGCCAAATATTTGAGAGAAAATGAGATGCATATCTAATTAGATATTTAATATCAAGAGTGAGTGAGCTGATGAGCTGGTGTATATGAGCACCCAAGAAGCTCTCCAGGACAGGTTAAGTAGAACTTAGCCTGACTTTGTGGTTAAGAGTGGTTAAGAGCTTGATTTACAGACCAAATGGTCTTCTGTAAAAAAATGACCTTGCTTTTCTTCAGGGATCAACTAGAGCTTGGGGGAGAAAATGAAAAAAACTTTTATAGTGAGCAAATAATTTTTATTTGACAGGATATTGTTTACATTAAAGATCTCTTATTCCCATACATTGTTAATACTACTTGTAATATCTCAGCGTTTTTACTGTGTTGCACAGACATTGTCACTAAACCACTCATAGGGCCAAAAAAGGCTGTTTTGTTTAACATAATATCAATTCACCTCATCAATTTAGTTAAAAATCTAATTCTAGCTTAAAAAATATGAACGTTGATTACACAAGACAATAAAAAACTATCAATCAGTTCAATCAAAATGATTTTTGAAATGTGTGACTCTAACGGGTGTTAACTACACATAAGCATTTATAATGTACAATACAGTTTGAATCATCATATTGTTTTCTATGCTATCAAATGATCTATGATGTTTAGTATCACATCAGCAAAATCTCTATAAATCTGTCTAAGAATATCCCTAGACAGGGCATGTGACATCATGTGCTGTGCTGCATAAAATTACAACTCTTTATCCCCTCTGCCTCTACACTGTGATGACCATCTGGATCAACAGGATGGCAGAGCTGAGAAACATAAACATCATTCTAGTGAAACAGTGACCAATTTCTTTAGGATATACTATATATTTGTTTTTTAATTTTATTTCAGTTACATTTTTTATTATTATATTTAGGTCAAGTTTTTTACGTAGATTAAGACAATACTGTACTATATGATTCACAGCAAAAAAATGTTAAAAAGACAATATCTTAATAAATGAAATAATAAAATGCATTATTTATTATGTTAATGATGATGTTTTCTAATTCCAGATTTATTCTTCTTAGGTTTCTTCTTCTTGGCTAAAATTATGAAACATTTTCATTCATAGCATTTCACTCCACTGTATTGTACAGTAGTTCTAAAGAAGATCCACAACTGTACCATTTTATCGCATTTTTTTTTTACCTGCTGCCAGGTCCTCCCATTGTTGTCCAGCTACTGTAAATGAATAAATTACACTTGCATAAAAATAATGTTGTATAACATTATAATAGCTCAAAGAGGAGCTTCACATAATATGCCATATAATGCCATAATAATGTAACTATAATGCCAATACATAAGAGCTTGCAAATGTTTTATAGTTTTGTCTTATCTTGAGATTTTTTTTTGCATTTCATAATTGACTTCCACATTTCACTTAATGGTGATTCTTTGCCAGGCATCTACTCTGGCTTTTGCAGCAGCCACACTTTAGCTCATCACTATTGCAATAGATTTGATCCTCATAGATTTCCATATTCATCTGGAGCTGTAATTCATGATCACTGAATAAATATGCACGTTGTTTTCCAATGGTTTTTCTGGCATGGATGAAGCATTTGATGAGTGAATTTGTAATTTGTCAGATTGTTTAAAACCTTTAACTACAATAGATAACTTAAACCAGAGTTTTCATTTGTGAAATTTGAATATTTACAGTGCCCTGCAAAAGTATTCACCTCCCTTGGACTTTTTCCATATTTTATTTTGTTACAGCATGGAACCACGGTGTACAGATCCAGCCATATATAATTATGAGTATGAGTTTTTTTACTGCGATAATGAACGCAAAAATTTATAGAAAAGATTTAAACATGGAATACAGAGGGAGTTTCAAAAATTAAACAGAGGTCTGGAACAACATGTCTGAAGTTTGTGAAAACAGTGACAAATCAACAAAATACAATTTTAAAATACAAGCAGTTTGAAATTATTGGTTGTTATTAATAAATCACTTAACTTTGAACTTGTTGTGATATTTAGCAATACCAACAAATTCAATACAGTGTCGATAAAGGATTCAAGATGGCGCCATGTTAGTGGCAGCCTGCTACAGCAGCTCCGTGTCTTTTTGTTGTCTTTTTGTTTCTTTCAGTTAGTTAATGCTAGTGTGTTAGTGTTTTTTCTTCATACCTTTGCCGGCAACTAGATTTGCGATCACAACATGATGGATACTAGGAAGCTGAGAAACTTTTTCTTGTTTTTTCTGATACTCGGACCTCTGTGGCTATCGAGTTGCAATGCCGATAGCCACAGAGGCATTGTCTACACGCGGGACCAGCTGATCGCGCTAGCGCGTCCGCCTCTACTCACTGGAGAGAAGCCATCGGTGCCGGAGGAGCTGAGGAGGAGAAGCCGAGGCTGTAGGGCTGGTGCGACGCGAAAGGCGAAGAGAAGGAGATTTAAACCCTACCTTCCTTCGATCATCATGGGAAATGTGCGGTCCTTAGCGAACAAGATGGACGAACTGGGAGCATTGGTGAGAAGCCAGAGGGAGTATCGTGAATGCAGTATCATGTGTTTCACCGAGACGTGGCTGCAGGAACTTATTCCGGACTCGAACGTTACCATCGGCGGCTTTCAGACGGTGCGGGCGGACAGAAATACCGAAAGCGGTAAGAGGAAAGGAGGGGGGCTCGCGGTGCTTGTAAACAACAGATGGTGTAATCCTGGACATATTCATGTTAAGGAGCGCGTCTGTAACCCGGACATTGAACTGGTAGCCGTAGGTCTGCGTCCGTACTATCTGCCGCGGGAGTTTACATGCGCCATCTTTGTTGTTGTTTACATTCCACCTACGGCAAATGCAGAGGTAGCGTGTGACGTCATAAACACAGTCACAGCCAGGCTACAAACAAAGCACCCAAGCGCTTTTATAGCTATTTCAGGAGACTTTAACCACGTATCTATTTCCACCACTCTGCCTACTTTCCACCAGTTTGTTAAGTGCCCGACCAGGGAAAACAAAACACTGGACTTATTATATGCCAATGCTAAGGATGCATATAGTTCCACAGCCCTTCCCCCCCTTGGCAGATCAGATCACAACCTTGTCTTGCTTACACCACTATACAAGCCTATTGTCCAGCGCCAACCTGTGACCATGAGGACCGTGAGGAGATGGTCTCAGGAGGCTATGGAGGATCTACGTGGTGCTTTGGAGGCCACCAACTGGGATGTGCTGTGCGAACCACATGGGGAGGACATAGACAGCATGGTGGACTGTGTCACTGACTATATTAACTTCTGCGTAGACAACAGCATCCCCACCAAAGACGTACACTGCTTTTCAAATAACAAACCCTGGATCACCAGCGACCTGAAGGCTCTTCTGAATGACAAGAAGAGAGCCTTTAGGAGGGGAGATAAGGAAGAGGTCAAGCGTGTACAGAGGGAGCTAAAGCAGAAGTTAAGAGAGAGCAAGGATGCCTACAGGAGGAAGGTAGAGGACAAGCTGCAAAGGAATAGGGTGAGAGATGTATGGAGCAGCATGAGAGAGATCACTGGCTTCAAACAGGCTGGGGTTGCAACAGAAGGGAACCTGGAGATGGCCAACAAGTTGAACCAGTTCTTTAACAGGTTTGATTCTGGGTCCTCTGTGGCGCAACACCCATCCCCCCACAGCCACACGCTCCCTAACCCTTCACAGCTGCAACTGCCCAACACCTCCTCCATCCCCCCACAAACATGGCCGCCTACAGCTACAACCCCCGACGGCTGCTCACCCACCCATCCCCCACAGCTGCCACTCTCCAACACCTCCGCCATTAACACCTCCGGCACTGAAAGCACTATGAGCATCATCCCCCGGGCCAGGCTGACCATCACAGCTGACCAGGTGAAGAAGGAGCTGAAGAGGCTGCACGGGGGTAAGGCCACAGGACCAGATAACATCTGTCCCAGAGTTCTGAGGGCCTGTGCTGATCAGCTGAGCGGAGTGCTCCAGCGACTGTTCAACCTGAGCCTGCGCTTGGAGAGAGTCCCGGTGCTCTGGAAGACATCATGCCTGGTCCCGGTACCAAAGAAAGGGCGCCCCTCTGTCCTCAACGACTACAGACCAGTTGCACTGACTTCTCACATCATGAAGACACTGGAGAGACTGGTCTTATCCCACCTGAGACCCATGGTCAGCTCATCACTGGACACCCTACAGTTTGCCTACCAGCCCAGTGTTGGTGTGGAGGATGCGATCATCTACATGCTGCAAAGGGCCTACTCACACCTGGACAGGGCTGGCAACACTGTAAGGATCATGTTTTTCGACTTCTCCAGTGCCTTCAATACCATCCAGCCCTTACTTCTAAGGAGGAAGCTGGAGGAGATGCAAGTCGATGCCTCCATGACCTCGTGGATCACTGACTACCTGACGGGCAGACCACAGTCTGTGAGACTTCAGAACTGCGTGTCTGAACTGGTAGTGAGTAACACAGGGGCACCTCAAGGGACAGTTCTTTCTCCATTCCTCTTCACCCTCTATACTTCGGACTTTAAGTACAACTCAAAGTCATGCCACCTGCAAAAGTTCTCAGATGACTCTGCGATTGTGGGATGTATCAAGGGTGAGCAGGAGGAGGAGTACAGAGGACTGGTCAGCAGCTTTGTGGAGTGGTGTGGGGTGAACCACTTGGAACTGAATGTTACAAAGACAAAGGAACTGGTGGTAGATTTCAGGAGGAAAAAGGTCAAACCTACTCCTGTCTACATCCATGGGAGTGGCGTGGAGATGGTGGACTCGTACAAGTACCTGGGAGTGCACATCGACGATAGACTGGAATGGTCTAAGAACATCGAGGCCATCTATAAGAACGGACAGAGCCGACTTTACTTCTTGAGGAGGCTCAGGTCCTTCAATGTGTGTAGTAAGATGCTACACATGTTTTATCAGTCGGTGGTAGCGAGTGCCATTTTCTACGCAGTGGTGTGCTGGGGCTCTGGGATTAGAGCAGTAGATTCCAAAAGGCTGAACAAGCTCATCAGGAGAGCGAGCTCTGTCATTGGGTCTGACCTGGACCCCTTGGAGGTAGTGGCTGAGAGGAGAATGATGTCCAAACTGGAGGCCATCATGGACAACTTCTCCCATCCCCTCTATGACAGGCTTGCAGGAATGAAGAGCACGTTCAGCAATAGACTGATTCACCCACGGTGCGACAGGGAGCGCTACAGGAGGTCATTCTTGCCGTCTGCCATAAGACTGTACAACGCATCCACCTTGCGTCTTGGCAGAGGCAACAGCGACAGTGACCTGTTTCTGGACTAAACGCATATACACATATACTGCTACATCTGTTCTCTTTCTTTTTCTTTTTCTTTTTCTTTTTCCAGTTTACAACCACTTTTGTGCAATATATGCCAGGGACCTGTGCAATACATTTATATTTATATTTATATCTATGGTTACATCTATATTTATATTCATACGTGTGATACGATTTTCTGTGTACTGTTCTGTTCTAGTTTCCTCTTGTGTGTCCGGACTGTGAGTAACTCTTGTATTGTATTGTATGTATTGTACTATTAGTATATAATTCGTTACACTGTGGCTGTGTTGTGTGTGTTAAGCTGCTGTTGCACTGCAATTTCCCTCACGGGATCAATAAAGTATCTATCTATCTATCTATCTATCTATAATATTTACTATTTAAGTTTTTCAAAGAAACGTGCCATTTAAACTTAAACTATAGCTGAAAGGGGCAGGCAAAAAGTTCCCACGTAATCGTGGGTGAATGAGTCGAATTGATGCAGATGTTTACAAAGAAAGCGTACTACTGTAATAATTTGAGTTATATGAATATAATGATATTGTTATTAATTTTTTAGATATGCAATTCCATATTATACTCCCTATTAAGCAAATTCTAAAAATTATGCATTTTTTTAACTGCAATAACAAGTGCAAGTATTCATAGAAAATACTTTCTCCCTTGCCAGTCCCTCTCTCCTTCATCTCAGTGGTGCTTGATACAGAGAGGCCATTCCATTTAGCTCACATCTAAGGTGTTTTTCTAGCTGATAAGGAGCAACGCCCAAATGCTGAGATTCTCCAGAAACCCTAACAAATGGTTATCTGGCGCCTTAATGTCTGGGAGATTCCAAGGGAGTCTTATTCAAAGTTGGTTTACAACCCTAAGGTTAGAGTGCATGGTTACTCATCATCAGCCAATCAGGAACTGGTAGGGCAGGTTAACCCCACATGGGTCTCTGATGCCAATGAAACATTCAACCAATGAATGACCTGCAGTTCCTCCAGGTAAAAACAGGCAACACAGAGGGCCAGTAGGACAGTTCCGAAGGCAGAACAGTTCCAAGGGGCAGCACAGTTCCCAAGCGCAGGACATTCACAGCCTCAGAGCACCTCCTGAACATCCTCAAACTCAGCCCGGAATAGCACGTAACGGCCAGTGTGTCCGAGTGTAGGACTTTCTTTTGTTCTAAGAGTCGAGAGCGGAGGTTGGCAGCGCATAACCAAAGGATCCACCCCAGGCTGGCATCAGCAGCAAGCCTCGTGAACAGGTCGGAACTGTGGACAGCTGTATCAGTATTCAGAACTAGCGCTTCATCAGGAACGAACCGGTCTTCTTCCTGACCTGCTGGGACCCGCAGTCACTTTTCTCCTGAGCACAAATCCTGTTAGTTTCAGCCAACACTAACTAGTTGGTCTTCAGAGAGCATCAGCAGCGCATCGCAGGAATTTCTCTCCAGTCGCAACAGCACTGCCTGGCACCGAGCCAGAGAGCGCCGATTGGACAGCAACAAGCCTGCCACTGCTTCTTTGTGCCTGCAGGAGTTCTGACTCCACAGATAGATGAGTATTCAACCCTCTGCATTACCGCCCGAGAATTCAATTGTTACCTCAACCAGAGTTGATATCAATTTAATTCCTATGAGTGATGCACTTGTTTGAGTATCTAGTGTAGAAGTTGTAATCTAAGTTCATTTACGAAAACGGTCTAAATGAATGATATACTGAACATATGTCTCTCTTGGTATTTGTAACTCTTCATAATTGAATATATACCTGTTGTATTCTGCTAACCCTCACGATAAGATCTGTTATGTTTATATGCACATTTTACGTAATAATAAATGTATTCTCGTGTATTAGTACCTGTGTGTGTGATGTTTGAGTTATCCCGCAAGGTTGGATTCTAATACCATCAAAAGAATCATTTTGTGACTTACTGCCACAATTTATAATTGTCCCAGTTAAGCACAACCCCTACATTTACTGGTGCCTCGTCAGAGGATGCTACACATATAAACTTAATATAGTCAGAAGGAGCACGTAAAAACTTTTCCAAAATGACCACAGTAAGTAACCAAATGAAAGACTTTGATGCTTAAAATGTTTATGAAGAAAGTGAAATACTGGTGTGTAGTTTTTATTTAATATACCAATACCAGCCATATACAGTTTACAGTACATAATATGCTAATATTCCTAAATTAATATAGTTTATGACCTTCAGACACGTTATGCTCCTTTTTATGCACAGCTACTAAAATTTCCCTTAGTTGTAAAGTCCCATATTAATATTCAATATTAAGCAGATTTACATACACAGTAAAGAGATTAAGTGAAGCAATCACTTCACTAACAACCAATGCACCACGAGTGCTGCTGTCGGTCATTTTGGCCAGCCAATCACGTAATGCAGTATAATGCATTAAACTTTAGATAATTTCACGCAGTACGGGGCTTTTCCATACATTTTGAATGGCTGCATCTGTATTTTTGCCACTCATCAACACAAGTACTCCATAATGTCAAAATGAAAAACAAAATCCAGACATTTTACTAAATTCATTAAAAATAAAAAACAGAAAATAATTCAATGCATAATGGCAAGACCCTTAACCCCAACTGCTCCAGGGGCACTATACAATGGCTGGAGTGGCCCAGTTGAAGCCCAGACCTCAATCCAATTGAGCATCTGTGGAATGACTTAAAAATTACCATTCACAAATGGTCCCCATCCAACTTGATGGAGCTTGAGCAAATGTGCCAAGAAGAATGGACAGAAATTCCAGTGTCAAGATGTGCAATGCTGATAGAGACTCACCCAAAGAGACTCACCGCTGTAATTGCTGCCAAAGGTGGTCCTACCAAGTATTAACTTTGGGGGGTGAATACTTATGCATTCAATTATTTTCTGTTTTTTATTTGTAATTAATTTAGTAAAATGTCTGGATTTCTTTTCAAATTGACATTATAGAGCACTTTATGTTGATGAGTGACAAAAAGTCCCAGTTAAATACATCATGGTTCCATGCTGTAACATAATAACATGTAAAAAATGTCCAAGGAGTGAATCCTACTGCAAGATACTGTATGAAGTCAGTTATTGGGTTCATTCTGCCTGGATAACAGATTCAGTAAATTCTGAATTAAATCTGCTTTAGTTAACTGCCTCAGGTCTACAGTCCTGTGGTAGAGGAAGTATGATAGAAATCATGAGAAATCATCAAACTGGCAGCAAATGTATCAGAGGCTCAAGTGGATTATTAAAGAAGACAGAAAAATATGTCCCTGGCCAAACAGGATCAGCAGGTATATGGTATGAATAGGGAATGTGGTACATGTACTTCAAGATCTTGAAATGGGATGAGTGATAAGATAAGCGACAGAGAAATATTTGCATGAATTCTGAGGAAAAAAACTGTGAAAAAAGTCACTTAGGTAGAATACTCTAGTGTTTATTTTATAACAATGAAAAGTGGTTAGTACTGATTAAAGTGAAGATAGAAAACCTTAAAGGTTAAACTGAGTGAAACGCACCAGAGTTTATTTGATAAAAGTGACAAATGAGAATTGTAAATGGGAGACATGGCGTGGAGAGGAATTTTCCTGTTGTGGTCTACTTAAGATTGACAGATAATGGAGTGGACGAAGAACATATGACTTTCTTAACAGGAAATTCTGCATGTTGAACATCTGAATAGTTGACTATACAGGCTTCGTCAAAAGTGGGCCACCAGAACATCTAGGATGCCAGTGGAGTTTTGTCTGCAAGACTGTGACAGGCCACTAAAATATATAACGTTTAAGATGACAGAACTAAGAGCTGCAATCCATGGTTCATATGTCGGCATCAACAGAGCTTGATTTTGTATGAACTTATATTGTCCTCTTTTCTTTCTTTAAAACACCAAACTATAAGTTTGTTCAAAACATAATATAAACTTATAAAATAAAGTAACTGGTCTGTAAATTATGTGAATAATCTGTCCCTAAAAAACTCAAATTATGGTTTTGGAAATGAAATGTATTCCAAATTGTTGTAAATATACTCCAATGAACCCTAGAAACCCTGCAGTGAGATCAAGACAGAAATTCAGCTACAACATCTTGTAACAGAAAATAATATAAAATATGATAGAATTCCTTGCAAAGGCAATACTCAGCTGACAACTTCTTCATGTAAGCATTTCTTTTATTAACTGGAATGGTCAGTTAATAAATATAATAATAATATGCTGGAATGGTCATCTGGGTATACCATTAAATGCAATGTTTAAATGTTGCATTCACTAGAAAGACTTTAACATGATTCATCACCTAGTGCAAACTAATAGAGTGATTTCAGGATTAAGCGCCAAGCAAATTCCAGTTTCACTGTATGGAGAAAAAATAGGGATTTTGTTTTCTTGAAAAGGTATTTATTTATAAAGATAGTCTATTATTAGTGGATTAGAATTTTAAAAACGATTTTATATGGAAGGTATTGTGATTGGTCCTTGATATTAAACCACAACTGATTTCTAGGCTTAGCCGTAGCACTGACATCAAAACTAAAGCTTTCATTATTTATAAATATTTTTTTCTGTTTTTCACAACTTCAAGCCTTGCTTTGCTTTCTCTCTCTAAAAACTAGAGACACAGAAATTGTCTGGAGCTGAATCTGTATTTATTTAAATTTTAAGACGAATAGTTCTGAAGTGTGAAGGAGAGTAGTCAATATTTGTTTCTTCACTGGTGCTTTTTATGCACCCTATTTTGTTTTCTCAATCGACATCACTAGGATGATTTTCTACAATGTAAATCTCGGAAAATTATACAACTGCAATAATCTAGTTTTTTTTACTATGCACCTCTGATGGGCATGAACAATCTTTGGTAATAAAAATAAACCCTGAATATAACAAAAATGTTTGCCCTACAACATTTCTTACATACAGTATTATCATGTTGGAAAAAGCAGTGAAACACAAGAAGCCCTTTTGTTCAAACACAGAGCACTACTGTATGTCACGGAAATGCACAGAATCGTTTTAATCCAGCATGGTTTGAAAGAAAAGCTTGCATGGAAGTAGACTAAACAAGAAATTTTGTGAAGCACAGAAATAAAATGGAGGGAAGACAATAAAAGGGAAAAAACGGAAACAGAAAGGAAAAATTCAGTACTTGGAGGTCCTGCACACAGAAAATTGAAAATACCATCAAAAACCTGACCTGGAGATCACAGCTCAAAATGCAGTAAGATATACTGCAAGCAAATTGACTGCATTTGAGAGTACAAAATGCTGCATTGTAGGACTATAAGGGCTTAGAACTTCAAGGTAACAAAGTAGAGAGGATCAAAGAAATACACTGAATTCATATACTGTATATATATAGACTCTTTGGCACTGGGAGGCAGAGAGCCAGCAAACATAATGCTCTGCTTATTATAAGCAGCATGGAAAATGAGTCACTGGCGCTCAGCCTCCTGGGGCAATATTTTTAAGAGCAAGGCAAATCTTCTTGCAGAAACCACTTCCTATTGAAGTCCTTAGAGTTTCTGTTAGAGTTTCTCTAGTCTCTAGTCTCCTCTAGTCTCCTCAGCATTTACAGCTATTGTACATGTACCATACACAGTAAACAAAAAGAGAAGTTTCAGTAATTGACAGTAGCGTTGTGTGTTGGAGTAATTGCCTACAAACACACCAATACTGCAATGTCTTCTACTTTTGTCAAAAAGAAGAGTCATTCACTCCACACAAAATTAGAGTTTAAAAAGTTTGTCTGATTTCAGTAATAATATTATTGCAGGTATATTAATATTCCTAAATCTTAACAGCTAACGCATGCAGACATATTGATCCATACACATTCTTTATTCAACTCCCAGTTTCTATATTTGGGTATATTTTATCTAAGTCATTTACTTTTCATTTATTTTAATGATTTTTTTTTACCTAAAGTAAGTATTGGTATTGGAATTAAGACCATCGGGCACAGATTAAGCCAGGGGTTGTCAAATTTAGCAGTAGGATTCAATGTGATTAGAAGACTTTTCCTTTCAGAACTTTAAGTACTGAATTGATCCTTAATTTTGCACATCAGTTTGATAATTAAGCACTAAGGCATTGAGGCCAGGTACGTAAGGTATTAAATTGGACATAATAGCTTGTCTGATTGGCACTTCATTTAAAGTCTATGTTTTTATGCATAGGCATTATTTTTGTAATAGAAAGACAAATTCTATGTTTTTTTCAATCTGGAAAATGTATATTACTTATATTTTTTCAATGCTATTTTCCTTTCTTCCTGTTTTTAGGAGTCTGCATTTTGATTGCTTGTTTTTTGTTGTTGTCAAAGTATTTATATGTCTTCACTTTCTAAACAGACTTGAAATGGCAAGGGTTCAGACTTTTCTAGGATTAACCATGCAAACCAAATCAAAAGGGAACTTAAATGAAATGAAATTAATGGACATAATTATTTAAAATGTGTATATTAATTGTACCTTATTAATTGTTTAAGGAAAAAAATAAACGTCCATATGATTTCTGCATATTGTTTATGATGTATCATTTATAAGTGATGGGAACAGCTTTGTAATAGAAAAACAGATAAGGGTTGAGCACTCAGTGAAGTAATTAGTGTACTGTGTACTCTCAAGTTCTTATCTGTTCACTGATTTAGAATCTAGTATAGCTAGTATACTGCCAATACCAAAATACAAAGATTAGCAAATGGAAGCAGCAAATGCTTTTCTCAAGGTATCAAACAAAATGTTTCAATTTTACAGAAGTAACCTTTTCTCCGGCTTCCACGTGCCAGGAAACTTTTGTTGTAAAATAAGCTATTCCAAATACATATCCAGCAGCACACAAAGGTATGCCCCCTCTGGCCATCCCAAGAACATCCAGAACATCATGCTTGTCCAGCCACCTCATTTATCACATCTCTTGCAGAACATACCCTTCGATTTATTTATACTGACAAAACAAGAAGACGACTTGACAATCATTTTAATAATAATGTCAAAACAGTTAGAATCAAAAGATCTTCCCAAGTGGATACATCCCCATTTTACCTTTCCCATCTAAGAGACAAGATCTATTATTATCACTTAGAATTAAGTGTTATTAAAGTTTTATAATAGTTTTTGTGTTGCCTTGACCAAGCATCTTGGTGCCTCTCTGTGTAAGTGCACAGGAGTGTGATTAAAGAGGCCCATCAATCTGATCTGACATCAGAAAGCTGTATACAATGCTGTACAATCTAATGATATGTAGCACAGATGTTTTACAGCAAGTCTGCTGTCTGTTTCTTTCCAAGACCATGGGTGGAAGGTCACTGTTCATTATCCAAAAGAAGATCTATCAATGGGTGATCTGCATAGTGGGTATCAAAACTATACCTGATAGCATCACAACCAATCACTAACTGTGCTTTCACACTTAAAAGCGAAACCCAACATGAATGAAATAAGACAGTTGGACTTTTTATTGACACCCTGAATATCTGAATGTATTCAGAATCAAACTATAGCTGGGATTAACCACGATGAACCTACTGTACCTGTTTACCTTGACCCCAAGAACATAACTGTGCACAGATTATTATTTTAAAACTGAAGATCAGCAAGACCCTAACTTACTCACATCTACATCTATTCTAAACCTGTCCCTGAAGTGGCTGTCTCTGCTTCCTCTAATTGTATCTCTGACATAAAACATGGGTGACTTAACATTTCCTCCAAACAAACTGCGACGAGATTGAAGTCATGCTTATCGGCATGTCCCCTCAACTATCTAAAATCAGTGCAATTACCCTCTCTGTGGATGGTACTGTACTTGAGCTTCAGTCTAAATTGAAGAAATTGGGGGTGATATTTGATCCAGGCTTGATGTTTGACCCACGTGTGAAACGGTTGCTGAAAAGCTGGTTTACAATTTCATCTTTTCCTGATTGAGTACTGTAACACTCTACCCGCTGGGGTATCTAAATCCACACTGAACACACTGCAGTATGTCCAGAATTTGGCAGCCAGAATCCTGACCAGATCTTGTGCAAGTGATCAAATTACACCTATCCTAGAGTCCTTGCACATGCTTCCTATCAGGTTTCGTGTCAACCTCAAAATCTTCCTGCTCACCTACAGTATAAGGCTTTGCATGGCTTAGCACCACAGTACCTGTCTGAGCCACTGTTGTCCTACTCTTCATCTCACAGCATTCATTCCTCAAATTCTGGTCTCCTGTCTGTCTCCCTAGCCTATGGGTGACACGGACTTCTCCTGCTATGCCCCCAAACTCTAAACTTTGGAACTCTGGAACTCTGACCGGGGTGATATTGGACATGAAAATTTAACTAACTGAGCAACCCATCTCTTTCCAGTGGTCCCGAGCCTAGCAGTCTGATGGTGACACAGTTACAACTGTAAACTGGGAACCTAGTAAATAGCCATGGAAATTTTCACCCACCGTCCATTTGAGAGCCAGAAGTTTGAGTTTCATGCTGCTATAATTCTTGTCGTTCTTTTCTGCATTTACAAGTCATCTGCTTGCATAAGAAATCACTCGTTTTCTGTCACCTTGATATTGATAGAGGACAGCTCCTAGACCATGACTGCTCGCATCTGTTTCTAAAATAAATGGCTTTGTACTGGTGCAAATCCTTTATAGTTGCCTGCATTAATCTCTAAAATGTTACTGACCCATTAGAAACTCCCATTGGAATTTTCATGTATTCAAATAGCCCAAAAGGTGTTTTAAAGGCAGTCTTATGCCAGTCTAGCTTATCTTCTGCTTCCTGATGGTAACCACTGGCCAGATCAATAGATTGGTACCCTGCAACACATCAAAATTTTAATCAATGCGAGGTAAAGGGAACACATCTCTTCTCATCTTCTGATTTAATTTCTGATAGTCTACACACATACGGATACCACCATCTGCTTTCTTCACTATAACAACAGAAAAAGCACCACTGGACACACCCCAATAGCACATTCCATTACTTGATCCTGAGATAGCTTCACTTTGTTGGAGTCTACTGCATACTGTCGACTACTCTCCTGTATGACCCCTTCTTTTAAGAGCTTTGAGATGTGCTCTTTAACTTCCCTGTATTGTGTCAGAGGAATATGATGATAGGGCTGTGTCACCGGAACATCATCCACTAGAGGGATTTCATACTTAACCATATCCGTATACCTTAATTCTTCCACCTCCGGGGCAAAGGTATCTACATGCCTAGATAGTACTACAAGTAACTATGCCTGCTGTTCTGCAGAACCTTCAATATCAAACTGGTCTAACACTGACAGCACACTGGGAGGATACTGTGAATCTTTTACATCCACTGCCACTTTTTCTACACCAGCACACACCCGTTGGAACTTCACTGCACAACCTGATGCACTACTAACTCTCTCTACTAGTGACAGGACACCCAGACATGGTCTAGGAGGAAGCCATACATCCTCTGTAGAGAGGTTAACTACAGTACTTGCACAGTTGAGATAAGTCGGTGACACTCTATCAAAGTGGGAACAACAAGGAGACCTCCTGGCAGTGGTATATTTAATGGCATCTGCATGTCCTTCTCTGATGGTTTTGGACTACCTGTAAGGTTCCATTATTTGATCCCTTCATTTTGTTAGCGTCTACTGCTTACCCCGCGATTGTCTGACTCAGCACAACCAAGGGCTCTAATTTCCCTGCTGACTAGGGAGCAACTGACCTTTCCCCATTTTCAGGCGGCCTCACTGGACAATTTCGTGCTACATGTCCTTCAGTCTGACATTTAAAACAAATGGGCTTGCCATCATCTGTGAACTTCATCTGAAGGTGTTGTTTACCTCTAACACTGTTAGGACTTATTCTTTGGACAGCCAGATCTTTTACCACTTGTGTTAGCTTGTTAATGGTTTTCCATTGCTCTGCTACCACTCTCAGGATATCCTCCAGCGTGACTGACTTTGTTTCATTAGCATTAAGCAAAGTACATTGTGCCCCCTCTGCAAACTTATCAGGCCCCTTGCTTGTAGTTTTAGAGGCCCTTACATTCACCGAGCTCTCCTCCATACTCCACATGTATGCTTACTCACGCACTTCTAAGGGTAGATTCTGGTTTGTCCCTCACATATTTTCTGGAGCTCCCCACTAAGTACAGGATCTCTGACTCCCACTATGAACTGATCTCTAAGCATCTCTCTCTCCTTGGCGACAACCCTGGGAGCTTGTTTCAAGTGCAAACTCAAAGCTTGAGATAGGGCATGTGAAAAATCACGAATGCTCTCACCCTCCTCGGGACCTCTTAGAAGAGACCTAACAAAATCAAACTGATCAACAGGTGACTGGTTATGAACACTCAATACCTGGTCTACTTCTTCAATGAAGTCATCGAATGACCTGCCATCTGTTTCATAATCACCACTTATTTTATTTTATTTTACCTTATACTGCATCCAAAGCTTCATCCAAATGCTTAGAATATCCCATACTAACACCAAAATTTGTAGCCCGGCAAAGAACACACAATAGTACAATGAATTTGAAATGGCACTTTTTATTCCGGATCTGAATGAAATCATAAAACTGAATGTTTGTTTCTTTTTATTATTTTCTGTTTGTGGGCGTAGTAAAGCAAATCAGCAAATCTGAGAGAATAAAGAATCCCTTTTACAGGAACTTAGATTGGATGCAGTATAACCCTTAAACCAAAAGCTTCACATACAGTATGTGTACAGTAATGGCAGTTTCCTTTTTAATCTCTCGTCTAATCCAAGATGCACAGAAAATCACAGTCTTCTTTTAACGTGCTCCAAACATCACTGGAACCTCATGGGGGTCAGTGTCATTTCTTTCATGAAGCCCAACAATTTTCCACCAAAATCCACCAATTTTCTCTAACCAATATGTCACCATCCACTCATACTGTATATCAGCAATATACGCATCTTTCAAGGCCAAACTCTATTTTCGCTACACAATCAACTATCCACTTTCTGAACATTTATATTTGTTTTCAAATCATGTGTAGCCACACACAACACTCAACGTTATGACATCCACTCCCACAATTACCGGGCATGCTGACGTCACTCATATGTACACGCCTTAAAGCGACAGCATCCAATTCCAGTGTCAGATTTCAAATAGCCCCTCCATAACCATCAGGTTACATACTGTATGCAAATCAATAAGGTTAAAACATGAGTAAGCATACTTTTATGCTTAAAGTGCTTCCTTTCATGGAGCTGCTAGAGAAGAGGGACTGTTCTTTTTGTTGCATATGTTTGGTACTGTACATACTGATTCTTGACATACAATGTAATAGTACTACTTTTATAGATCAGATTTCTGTTGAGTGTGCCAGCAGCTGTACATAATCATAAAATATTAATAAGGAAATGAACAGCTCAGAGCAAACATGGCAGCTGATTTAATTAGTTACACAATGTGTTTGGGTAACTTCTCTTACTTGAACAAAGCAAACAGACTAATGGTGGAAACTCTGTTTTCTACTTTTTCTTTAGCCTTTGTGGCCTAGAAATGTACAGTAGTTTGCAATGAAGATGTTCAAAGTTTTTTCTTTTGTGCGCTGAATTAAATGTTGTTTTATACCTCTAGTTAGCAAATGGTTAGGGCACACATTGTCACGATTATAGTCCCCCCTCCTTAAGGGTGCTCCAGCCTTTCACATGAGACTTTATTCTGTGCACCTGTTTCCTATTCCCAGCCCACCTTAAAAGGCAGGCGCTGACGCTCATCCGGGCTCTGTATCTGATTTCCGTATCGTGCGAGTCCGGGACCTGGAAGCGCCTGGTCCCGTTAAGGTTTTAATCTCTGTTCCTGTTCCTGTTCCCTGTCCGCCGGTTCCGACCCGGCCTTCGTGTTTTAATTCCTTGTTTTGATGGATCTCCTGGTTTTGGACTTACCCAATCTAAGGATTACTCTTTTGGATTGTTCGCCTCGGCCACACCTCCCCCGTGCACCAGCTCACCTTGGACACGCCCCCCTGTCTTCAGCCCCGTATTCCTGCATGACGTTTCCCCAGTGTTTCCCCACTTCTTCGGATTGTGTCGTCCGCATAGGGTCCGGAAAGAACTGTTCGTTACACACATACTGTACTGTATAGTGGACAGCACAGTGGTGTGAACTCTGGAAAACAGCCACCCCATGAAAATTAGTTATCTCTTATCATGTTGTGCAGAACACAGTTAAAACAAAGCTTAGCTCTTTGAGCACTAACTCAACTTTTGGAATCCCTCACACCTCAGCCAAATCAGCCAAATGTACCAGTATAAAAAAGCAATCTGCCAAATTACAAAACAAATACAAACTGTAGTCCCAAAGTTCTTTATTCGCTTGATTTCTTAATCTTCTCCAGTTGTCAGTCTTTTTACCTCATGCTATACAGTTATATGATGCTATACAGATTATAAACAATGCTCACACTTCACATTAAGAATGCATAATCAGGCCTAAGCCCTTAGTGGTTGATGCCTCTGATACATTTTTCACTAGACTGCAATTGAAATGAGCTGTTTCTCCATGCCAAGCAATAATCTTAAGGTTATACCGCTAAAATCTTCAATAATGCAGAATCAGACAATTGTAACATGAGATGTTAACTGTAGGTGGTTTTCTCACTTGCTATTCCAGCTGTTCCTTCTGCTCTGTGCTCACTGGAATAGAAAAAGAGACAACTTAGTGTGTACCACCCTTTTATCAGTTCAACAAGTTTCACTTTCTTTTTTTTACAAGAGGGTAGGTTTCTACCTGTTGAAAAGCCCCTTAGGTTTTTGTAGCATGCGTAGCAGGTCTCAGCACATAAGGCTGTACTATCCTAATCTTTTTTTTTTCTGCAGCCTTAAAATATTTTGAATACCCTAAATTTCTAAATTACAGTATCTAGTGTGTTCTTGTGCTCAATTTAATAGAGAAACATTAGCACTAGCTTTTGGCAGATCTTTGATACAATGAGTTTTAATGTGTTCGGAGTGCAAGAAAATGACTTCCACTTTCTTTTTCAGTATGGTTGTGAATCGATGCTCTGTAGACTGGAAAAGTTTGATGTTTCATTGTGCGTACCTCTTTCTTTATTAATGCCAGTGTTTTGGAGGTTCTCCTTCCTAATGAGAAATGATAAAGCTAAGAAAGGAAATGCCTGCAAGGTGAGTAGTACATGTGCAGAGACTCATGGAGCTGTAAGTAAGGTGATGGAGACAGCTTGCATTAGGTCAAACAGACACCATTGGTGTTTGGGTGAAAAATAATTTGTTTCCCCAGGAGAGACCTGCCAGCTCAGGGACTTGTAAAACATACAAGTAACTTCAAAAGACAAGTCAGGGTGGAAATATATGTCTGTTTATGGAAGTACAATATACAGTAAGTGAACAAGTAATTGGTTTATTCCATGTTGAAAAAAAGAAGAAAGAAAACATTTCGGCTGTGAAGCTTTCTTCCGGTGTAAGAGTCTTACACTTGAAGAAGGCTCCACAGCCGAAATGTTGTTTTCTCTCTTCTCTTTTCAGCATGGAACAAGCCTATTACTTGTTCCATTGCAGCCACGCATGCTGAGGCAGCTCTCCACCTGAACACATACAGTAAGTTACTCCATGAGTTCATATTTATTCAAAGTTCTAACTGGAAACTAATCTTTAAAACGAGTATAAAATTGTGTTTTCTGGGTCCCCGAGTGCCTGAGCACTGCCAGGGCAAGGCCAGGATTAATCTCGTACTGGAACTTGTATGTCAAGTGATAAATGAGTCCACATGTGGGCTCATTTGAAAGGTGATTGCAAATCTGTCTTATTCTCTCCCATGCTGTACTGGAGTCTGTTAGAAAATTAGACTTAAATGTCCAGTGATTCTAAATTAGGGGAGTATACAATTAAATGTTTTTTAGTCTAGTAAACATATTTCTATTTAGAACTATTCCCCCCATACATACTGTATGTCTCATAGTCCTCTTCAAGCATAAGGAGCTACTATAATGATTAGTGTAGGATTGGAGTAGTGGAGATGAAGCAGTGTTAGATCACTGAAGGAATGCTCTGTCTGTCTATTCCTCTGGGGCTTTTCATGATCACTCAAGCTGAAGACATTTTATTGACCAAGGAGGCAAGAAGGGCAAAGTTTATGAAAGCTTATGTTATAGCTCTGAAAGACCAGGGGGACTTAATGACACATTCAATCAACTGACGTTCAGCTGGGTCTCAGATTACCTTTCACATTCGGTTCTTAAAAATGCACCAGCCCACTCATGCATTTTATGGGTTAGTACATTTAAGCTATATTTTCAGTTTCATTTTGTTCTGAATGATTCCAAGAGGGCAGGTTTTAGAAGCTTCAGGGTGGACGCAATGTAATTAACACACTGCTGGTACAGTTTATTATACATACTGTATGTTCTTTTTTAATACACGAAGATTAATATTTCTTTCTTCAGTGTTCTTGACTCCACCAGCTGCCAATACAGTAAAAACATTATTACCTATTAAGAAGGATTGTTCAGTTTCCAAAGCCTGGGGGTATAAATATAAAGCCATCTGAAAAAGAAGCAGGCCTGCATTTGCATAAGGTTCCATTTGGCCCGCAAGTTTGTGATGCATTATAGATACATTTCTGGAATTCTTCACACTGGGTATAAATCTGAGTTCTGTTAGCTATGAGTATCCAAAAAGGTTAATAGTCCAAGTAGTCCCTTTCCTTATGTTTTTAGGCACAGACATTATCTCTTTGTCAAAGCTTTTGATTTTAACACGTCAAGACTTCATCTTCAAGAGTTTATCACTGTTAACTGCTTGATTTATGAAGCCTTGAGGCATGTCCCATCAAAGCAGTCATGAAGATGCCTCCCATACGAAACATGACAATCTTAATTTGGCTCCCATGCACTCAGTGCCTCGGTTACATACAGTATATAGGGTTATATGGTTTTGCAATGCCAATCCTCTTAAGGAGAGCAGGGAAAACAAATAGTGTTTTTAGTGCTTAAAGTTTAGACATTATAAAATTAACCAATGAGATAAAGAGAAATATCTGCAGTTTATCATTTTCAAAACGATCTTTTTCACTTGCCTAGCTTCCAAGATCTAACTGTCATCATCTTGAGACATTATTGTCATACTGTACCGCACATGTCGTTTATTTAAAATATAGAGAAAAGCATTGCAAAGCATATAGTTGTAAACTGTTGGCATATCCTATTTTTTAAAGAAATGTTCGGTTAGATGGTTTTGATTAATAATACAGATGAAACTGGCAGTAGAATTATGTGTGAAGGCATCATGACATATTTCAAGTGTAACCTTGTACTAACAGACACTAGTAGACATGAACAGCCAGGAGCAGAATCCTTCAGACAATTTATCTTCTGTTATCATAGACCGGATTGATGAATATTCATCCTCAAATTGCCTTTATTTGACACCAAACTGTTCAAAACATTAAAATTCGGAAAGACAGTATTTTCCCTTCACATTTAGCAAGGCACTTATTTTATGTTAAATAACTTTGAAATACAGATGTCATTTTAAAATTGTACTGTATGTGTGACTGAAGACCTGTCAAGCTACTTCAAAGATACCCGAATTTAAATAAATTGTATATTTCTTCCATGATATAAATGAATAGAGAAAAACAATATTTAAAAAAAATACAATCATTGTTATGGCAATAAGATACATTACTACTGTATGTCTAATTTGAAACCAGTAAACATTACATTTTAACTATTTTAAATTTTATTTATTTTTTTAATTTAAATTAAATCCTATATAATACCTTGATAGGCCAACAAGAGAAATGTTGTGCATCCTAAATGAAAGAACCCAGCGCTTAATCTCCCTTCCTACAACACGTGAGTGTGAATGGGAACCTTTCTCTGTTGTTATCATCACACATCACCTCACCAAATTAGGAGAGAACATTTTTAGCCTGCAGAACCTACAATTAAGGAAATCAGGATTTCTTCAAATAAATCGTATAGAAAGCTCTCTATACCAGGGCTTAAATGACATAACCTGGGCTCTAAGATTGATCAGAACAAGGTCCACTCATACAGTATGGCACAAACGTGGAGGAAGAGGAAAGTGATTGTCTTCCTTTCTGTGTCTCTTTTGTTTCCCTCCCTCTTATTCCTTTTCTTATCTCTCTTCAGTATTCTCTTCTGTGTTTTTTTTATCCTGTGTTACTCTTCATTGATGAAGAAGTTAATTGACTAGAGTAAACCCAGTTAATTCCCTTTGACCATACTGGATGTGTTTACCTGCCAGTGAAATCACCTACAACTAAATTCTAATCATACTTCTTAGGCTCTGTTAAGGCCTTTACTAGTGCAATAAGATGTGAACTTCCAAAATTATTTTATGACCATCACATGCATACCAACAGCTTGTAGCAATTTATTTTAATAAAATTGTAATTTCAAATACAGTCCACAATGGTTTTATGCAACCATACTTTATGTGTGTGAATATGTCAAAATCATGAAAGTTAGGTATTGTAGATCCCTTTTCAGGCCATAAAGGCCTATGGGGAATAGGGGACAAGGGCCAACATTTTCTTGACCATTTGGAGGTGGGGGTGATATGGTCAGTGCCATGCTCCGGCCAGCCTATTACCCCCAGAAGGATTAACCTCTGGTACTCATTTGGAAAGCAGGCTGAGTGGTGTTCACGAAAGGTGGTTTAATATTGAAATACTGTTACTTAACAAGTTACAGTATGTTGCAGCAAGACACTTGTAGTTTAAGGTACTTAAAGTGCTTCCAAACAATAAAGGTCTCTGCATCAAGTTCTACAGTCTCTACAGTCCTGTCCTCCTTTGAGCTGTACATGCCAGAATACTAAATTAATAATTTTAGATTCACTTTAGTTAATGCTGTAAAAAATAAAATTGAAATGCTTTGTTATAACTGACCACTCCTCACATTGTAGCTCCTTTAAATATGGAGGAACTGTTGTGACTTAAAATAGACTGTATCCCTGAAAAAGTGTCTAACTCATCACCACTTATGCCAGTGTGGGACAGCTGAAGATAATTCACAGAATCAGTAACTTAAATCAGCATTCTGCTCACAGAAAGCCCTTCAAAAGGTTGCCTTTAGGATATCAGTCAGTCAAAACAAGCCGGGGTTTAACAATGCAACAGGACAGGTGCTCTATATCTCCAGTTAGTGAAATATAATACTTACGCTTCATCTACACTGGTCCCAGATACAACCAGAACCACCAAACTATCATAAAGTCCAACTAGGTCATAAATCTTCATAACCCCTGTTCATAAATCGCTATGGTTCTTGCAGCTGTCGTCTTCGGCACTGCTTTTACAATCCGTTCCATTTCATTTAGCACTTGCCAGGAGCATTTAATCGCAGGCTGTCCCTTCCAGCTACTGATGATTCATTTACTTTCATTCTTTTGGACCCCTGTTCCTAAGGTGTTTTCAGCTTTATTTGTATTGTTGCAAACAGAGCCTAAAGTAGGCTTCCAAGCAGTTTTCTGCTTTTGTACGGATTTTATTTTTTAAAATTATATATAAATTATATATGTTTTATAGCGAGCTATGACCATGCAAGTGGAGGTAAAAAGAGAAAAATCAATAGGATATTTGATTTTATGTTTTGAAAAAACCTATTTCCTTGCCCATTTCAATTCCTCCATTTTGGTTTAATTTCAAACTTACCAAAATACTGCACTGCTCCCATCAGAGTAAAGGTTTGATCATTTACTTTAAATTATTCTCTATTAATATTGCTAGTGCTACTTATTGTATAAAACGGACCATTTAGCAGATGGTCCTGTAGTGCCACCGTGTAAATCTTGCCCTGAGAATATTTTCCCCATGTCCTGTAATAATGTGAGCACCAGCACTAAAAAGCTATAACTTGTTAGTGTGTTGTAGTTACGTGCAAGGCTAATAGAGTCATTTGGGTTAACACTAACCACCTCTAAACGGTAAGAAATCTGTCTTTAAGCATTAAACATTTAAAATCAGTTTGTTTCTGTTCTGTGGGATTTATAAATATCAAAAGATTTTATGTCTTTTTTTACCCTCACCCTCTGTCAAGCTTTACTCACAGATGGGATTACTGTTTACAGATCTTTAATAAACAGGAAAGAATCATTAAGGATTAATTCTTGTTACACATGTCACGTTCAGCAGGACTTGTAAAGCTGGAATGCCTATAGTTGCCAGTAAGGGGCTTATCTCTGCATTCTTCTCTGTGATTATAGTATTTTTGCACCAGGGGTTGATGCCACTGATGATAGTGTAATTGAATGGCTATCACACTTCTGGTGCTAGCGGAAAGATTTGTTAGAGCTCAGGGACTTATTAGAAGTGATTAATCCCATCAGTCACAGCTAAGCAGCTCCTCACAACAGGATGTTGAGAGATTGAGATGGTTACAGTGCGGTGACAAGACATGTCAAGATAAAAATGAATGTTTAACTACATTGTCTCCTGTTCACATGGGGAGCACAAATGTGTGAATGAAATCAGGATAAGGGTGCAAAAGTAAATAGCACAGTCTCTATTCATTCTAACAAACAGCTCAAAACATTATTTTTTTCTTATTCTATCCAAATTTCTCTAACATATGAGGCTCTACCTGATGTCTCATTTTGTTTATGGCATCTATCTGAAGGTGAGAGCATAGGATGATGGGATAATGATGAGCCTCTGCAGTCATAACTAACAAGTTAAGGATTTCAGTCTCTGCAGAAAGTTGCCCTGCCTCAGTTCCTCCAATCCAGCCAGCTTAATAGGGACCAGCACATCTGGAAGAATCTCTGCAATGGACTAGAGCCCCTTCCATGGGGGAAGACATATAGTACTGTATGCTCCAATTCTGCTTGATGTAATGGTAAACAGAATAACGAAATGTAATGGTTAACGAAAACTAGTTAGTAGAAAACATTAATACCCACCACTGAACGAAAAAAATACTGTAACTGGACCCCAAGAATCAAAGGATTTAAATGACCTCCTGTGAGATGGCAGCATCAATTTGGTTTGGTTCCAGGTGCCTGTACTGTATGCATGTGAGGGATCATAAGGCCGTTAAAAAAGGCTTTTGCCCTCTGAAACAGTTAGAAACTTTAACATTATTACAGTGTGTTGTTTAAACAAGCATGGAACTGAAAAAATGTTTTTGTTTTCTTTTTAAGAAAAAGAAATAAAGGATTTATTGATGTAGACCATAGCTTGAAAACAGGCAGAATTAAGACATATGCTGTGTTAGAGTCACCAAATGAAAAAAAGTACAGATTACTGCTTCATTTCTTAATACAAAATGCACAATTTCTTTCCCATAGCCAACATAAAGAAACAGCCTCTATTTGTTAGGTACAGTCTGGATGTACAGTATTACAGATAAATTACCTATCTGAAGAGACACAAAACAAGGAGGTGAAAACAGGAACAAAACACGAATAAGAAAAAGGAGAGATAGCCTTCCATATTCAAACCAAAACCAGATTTCCCATTTTGAATCAATAAGTGTCTAATTCTTTGTCACATGTTGCTAGTTTTCTGCATTTACTCTCTTTGACAAGGTTTACAGATGAGCTCTCACCTCCATTGAGCCCTTTTCTGAAGAAAAAGATAGTGTTTACACAAAAACTAAAACAAGTCATTTCAATAAAGTCTGCCTTACTATGGCTGTTGGATCACAAGGAGACAGCTTACAAAATATGACAAAAATGAATCCATTTTCTAAGAAAAAGTAATGTATCACTCTTTTGAAACTGTTCCAAACTGTTCGGCATAGTTGGTTCTTGCTGGTTGTAGTGGACCATTGTCCACTGCTAAATCTAGAATTTAGATGTACTGTACGGCTCATGTGCTGTTTAAATGTAGTTCAGTGCCAGGAAGTTAAGACAGAGTTAAGAGAGTGCTGTAGTGTTAGCAGGCTGGCAGGCAAACAATGACCAACAAATAATGGCAAAACATGCTGGCTTTATTCTTTTACTTTTCAGTTAGTTTTGATCATTACCAAACTAAACAGAGAAAGCATGACAGAAAGTCAATAACTTAGCAATTACTATCAAGATAGTGTTTCAAGTCAAAAATACATTTTCCATTTTTCCACTGTTTTAATCATCTTCATTTCACACTATATTCTCTCAGGAATGTACACACTTTTTCACTTTTAACAGAATGTGGGCCAAATATTTCAGGATCATGTTTCTTGTTTCATTTACAGTCAACAGTAACATATTCTTATCTACAAAAGGCATGCAGTTCTCCTGCCAATCTTTGGTGACTGTCCATATGCAACATACTGTATGCAGCAGAAGCTAAACAGAAGCTCCGGATCTCATTGTTTTGATTATTTATTTCACCAATTGCCAGATATGTTTTATCAAGGCTGTTCAGAATTAGGGCTGTTCAGAATCTTTGATTTACAGCATGTCTGAATAGCTGCAGAAGAGATGCTGGTGTTAGCACCAGAATAAGGAATCAATGACAGTAGTTACTGTGAGTATCAGTTATCACTCATTAGGGTATATTAACAATATTACTATTTAGATTATAGAGCACGGTATATGTATTGAGGTCATACATATACAGTAAGGGGTATAAGGGGTAGTTAGTGCTGTCCAGTTGTGTGGCAATTACTTTGATAACATTTCTCATTTTCTATCTTAGTCTTAGTTTTATTAATTTGATCTGTGATGGAGTGATGACTCATCCCAGGTTCTTGTAATATAGCCTGATATATTTCCAATTTGAAAATGCCAGCAGGCTTTGATTTAACTTATACAGCTCCATGCACCTTTCACTAAGTGCCAACAAACACATTGAAATCTCAATGTAAAGTGTTCACTCAGTGTTTCATGACTAACCTTGAAACGCTTCACAGAGAAAAATGTAGTCATACTATTATGTAGTTTTTTAATCCATTTGTAGACTAGTAATGGAAACACTATAAATATAAATATCTGGTAGAAGAGGAATATCCTGATATGAAGAACTGTGGAATATATTCCCAGACAGTGCCATTATAATGTGTTGAGTTTGCAAGAATATAATTTAGTGTTGCACAATGTTATATTTTTCTGGGCTCCTAGTGGTTGCAGTGGACTTGCTGTCCAAGAGTCCACTGTTTGGCCAGACTGTTGGGGCTGGATACTGTAACAGTTCCAAGATCTCTCACTTTGTGGAGCACTAACCAAGAGAAGAGGGGTATCTGTGATTTCGTCTATGCAGGATGTTAAGCCTTCGTCTTTGATTTCTCAGAACTTTCAGCTTGCATGCATGTTTCATATTGCCTTCAAATCTCATTACATACTGTACTACTGACTCTGCAGCTCAATCACTGTACGGTATATTCTCCTCACACAAGAACACACAGTCATCTTGCTACAGTGTGATATATCAGAAAGAGAGGGAGACAGTGGCATACAACTGTCTATATTGCTAATTTTTAAAGATGCAAATTACATTCTTACAGAAATTACAGAAATTATGGTTCTATTTCCTATTATAAAGCAAAACAATGAGAAACAAACAGTTTGATTGTGCATTAGTTTCTTTATCATTGTTCTATTTTTACACTAGCCACTCTTCTGTAATTTGTATTACAATTGAATAAAATTGGGGCTGATGAAACATTAGGAGCTATTGTTACATTCATTTATCAGAACAGTTAATTTATTCATTTTTATGTTTTAGTTGTCTTCTTTGGAAACCTGAGACTGAGGGGACACTTGCAACATACTAAAACCATAGAACATGTTTAAAAGATACAAATCAATGCATATAATTTGTTTAAATGAAACATTCCAGGTAAAAGGAGGGGAAATGAGAACAACAGCTTTATAAATCAAGAAAACATCATGGTTACAATGTCTATTGTACAAGGTACTGTAGGTCTCAAATTCCTACAAGATGGATTTTGTCTATAGTGAATAATTTTGCACTCCACTAATTCACACTTCTTGGAATGTTAGAAACAGATGTCCCCTTGGAAACTGAAAAGATTAAAAAATAATACAGTTACTTAATGGGATGTATTTTCTATTTTTAAACACAAGGAGTTGTTACATAAATAATAAAGTAGCACACTTTCCATCTAGTAGCAGATGGGAGTAAGGCAGCTATTTCCACTGTGTGAAAATAGTAAAAACATAATTCAATTGACTTTTCCAGGGCACCTGTTCTTAAACAAATTAAAATAAGTGAGTATGCTTATAACAAATAAAGCAACAACAACAATGTGTATTAAATGAAAATGTCCTCAGTGTATTGTACATGCATGTTTCTTTTTTTCTCATTGCCTTCTTTAAACCTTCTGTAAAGGATTCCTACAAAAACATCACCAGATGCTGGTACTTAAATTGTCTCCATCCATCAATTTTTTAACCCCTTTATCCAATACAGGGTTGCAGGGAGGAGCTGTAACCTATCCTGGCAAACAACTTACTAAATAGCATATATCTTGAGCTGTCTCTGTCAAGGGTTATGGGAGTTGAGAATATGCTACATGGCCATGTTGTTTGCAGATGAAACTCTGGGTTCATTGAAGAAATGGCTGGTGGAGATCTTTGGATCAATTAACTATTAACTGAATCGTTAATAGACTGAATGGTTTTCTCTCTTTTGTAATTTTACTTTTTGTAATGTACTTTTTTATAATCTTGGCAAAGTTCACCCAGGCTTTCACTTCAGTTAAATACTATAGACTCTGGCAGCTGTTAGCTGTCAATCCATTACCCTTATATTATTTCAGATGTTATCAGTGTCTATTTTTAATAGGTAATTTCAGGTTGTAATCTGAGCCCTTTTCCTGTGTATCTGTGCTAATTGTTTAATTTCCCCCATTAAAAAGGGAATACATTTAATTACTGTATCCTTCTTAGTATTATGACGCATTCCAAAGCCATGATATTCATTCAGACAATAGGATCTACTATAGAGCAAAATATTATTTTTTATTGAGGGGAGTGGCAAAGGAGTGATACAAAAGACCTTAAGAGTTGCCTCAAAACTTACATCACAGTTTGGAAGATCTGATAATAACTTTTAATAAACATCTAGTGGTGTTTCATGATTTGTCCAATCAATCTTGCAAAATAAGCTGGGCTTTATGTAAGATAGAGTAGTTGATACGCTTTAGTATTACTGTCAACAATCTACTGATTCACAGTCATGACATTATGATAGGCTGGGTTATTGTACTTGTAAATGTTAAAGTCTTCACTGCAGAATTCTGTCAAAGCAGGCACTGCTTCTTTGTTGAAAATGATTTGGTGGCATACAGTTTATAAAGAAAATGTTTCCTTGAGTGTTATGTGAAGTGAGGTGGAAAAGAACAGAGCTTCCACCCTCTGGCTTTGGTTTAACAATGTGTTGTAATGTATCTATATATCTATCTATGCAAAACCAAAACTACAGGGGTCCTGTAGAAAACACCTGTTTTCAATAATGGTTTTGTGATAACACAGGCACCAGCTTTGAAGGACCAAATGAGTTTGTCAGTAAAAGCGTTAAATGAAAGCTGTTCAGTTGACTTCTTTCCTGCAGCTTCAGGTCAACATTGATTTGTTGTCTGAGGCTTAAGTAATCTTTGGCCATAGTAGAAGACTTAATACCTCTCAATTAAGTTCTTCGTTATCTGATTATCGATCTCTCATCTGGTGATTGCGTGGAAGTTAGTAGCTGCTTGTTGCTGATACAGAGGGCACATTGATTAAGTGCTGCATCCTCAGTGTAGAGAGCAGCAGTTTTAAAACAAGTACACATTATTTAATGCACATGTGGCTCCTACATGTCAAATAAGTGATATAGCTTTAAAGCAAAAGAAAATGGACACCCTGTAAAATAGAACACTGTGCTCTGTGTATCCACTTAACTTGATTAATAAATGAAGAGCATTTGTAGGACATACAGTAGTGGAGTGTCTATTTCTTTCAAGATCAAATTCTTCCATAATGCCAGTGTGGGGCAAATTTGATATACCTTGTTATAAAGCGTGGGAAATATATTGACATTTTCCTTGTGTTTTAGGTATTTTTGTGTGAATTTGACATAAATAAGTTACATGTTTTTAGTGCTTTGGGGTGGTATACAGTAAGTCAGATAGCACAGGCATAAGAGTAGTCTATGCATTTTAAGAAGTACTGTAAGTATTATTCAAAAATGTACAGTAATACAGTAACACAGTCTAACACTTATTCTACGCAGTGTTCAAGAAAGAAATACTTTTTTATTATTTTCACTGACCTGTTCTAACAACAATTGATACCACTGTGCAACAGTAAATACTAGGGATTTTATGGTGTCTGTCCATGTCAGCTGTCAGTTGAAGGCTTTGAGGACAGTATGATTTCAAATGCTTTTCATGTGTTTTGAACGCAACTGGTCTTGGGGTGCTTTCCAAAAATATGCAGGTATACCACGGATCTGAAACAGGCATCATGGAACGGCTGTTGGTTGCATAAAAGAAAAATATCAAAACAAGTTGTGCATAGGTTCTCAGGTTTTTCAATAGATGGTGCACATACAGTACAGTATTAATACAGTAAATATTCTTTTACAAAATCTTTTAACCTTACAACTTGTAACAATAAAGAAACAGATATTTGAATACACCTTTTATAACTAAAAATCTAAATATAACTATGTTATTCCTAATTACTGTAGTAAATATGTAAAAAATGATTTCAATTTCTAAATGAATATTATAAGGAAAATATAATGGTGTTTTTGTTCAAGAATCTGTATTTGCGTAAAGAAGATTCTTGGAGGTACCAGAGGGTCTAAAAGGTTGTATTTTCAAAATCAAATTTATCTCAAACTGGAGCCCTTTTTTCTTTAAACAAAAGTATGTATCTCAACACTGAGTCAGAGTCATTCCATAAGGAATTCACAGGGATGACTTTTTTGTTGTTGTGAGTACCAACTTAGATGAATCATAAATTCTTGTGATTATTCAGCAGAAGCCTTGATTAAATTGCATGCCTGCATGCTGTAAGTGTCGCCCTCTCTTCCTCAGCCTCTCCATTTTAGAGGAAACAGCTCTGTGACAGATCATATGAGTTGAGGTTGTTTGTCATGCATTTCCATCCCTGGGGCAGCAGGAGGGAATACCGCAGCTAAAAGCAAAGCAAGCCCTCAGGCAACTGCTGTCAGGGTGGCTTTTCACTTTCAGAAAGTTTCAAATAAAACCTCCTGGAAATCCTACCTTAATTGTGTTTACTCTTATCTTTCCTACTGTCCACATTTGCAGCTGTCTGCCTGTGGCTGGGAAAACTTTTGAAACTACTGCCAGAAGTCGTTATAAAAATTGTATTACATTTTTTCCCATTTCCCCATCCACAGGCTTTTGATTTCTGAAGGAAAGAACTGTGGCAGGGGAAGCCACCTGCACAATTATTACTTCCAGGCAAACAAAAGAACATACTGTAGGTGAGACTGTATGCAAGTTTCTAAATGTTTTTGATAGATTTATAAGCAATCCTGTGCTTTCCTGCAAATAAATACAGACTTGTTAAAAGGATATTATTTTGGGAAAGTCAGGTAACAAAGCAGGTGCATTGAAAACTCTTGCTGTTTAAACTTGGTGTGTTATCTCATCCCATGTGCTGTGAACACATTATCCCCCAGACTATTTCAGGGTGGCTGGGAAGCGTGACAATTTGAAAGCAGTATTGTCCCAAAAAAGTGTGTTTTAAGAAAGTGTTTTATTCAGAAGCAGACTGTTTCCATCGCAGCTGGCTTCTGAGACACAAGCTTTTGAGTAAGTTTATCTGAGAAGACGAGAGTACCTTTGTCCCAGGTAGTGCTGCCAAGCTATTATAAGATGAATCTATTGAAAGATGCCTGAATGTTCTTTTTTCTTTGTTATGTACATTTTTGTGATATGTGTTCACATCTATGGGTTGATGATGAAATGAGAAAGTCAGAGTTCCCTTTTATGTTTGAGTTGGTGTCAGCATGTGCTGATAAAAACATAAAAGCTGTGATTTTGTAATGCATAGTACAGTATGTGGTTAAACAAAGCTGTGTCACTTGGTGTTGGTTATCAAGGAAATGTGATGTCTTGTGCCTAAACAATGAATGCATATTGGTGCATATTTGTAAATCATGTGCTTAATGAAGCATTCAACAACGTGGAGAAGGATAACACGTTTCTAACTTTCCCAGGAGGTCTCCCATCCAGATACAGGCTAGGCTCACAGCTGCTTAGCTTCAGTGTGTTGCTAGTTGTGAGTTGCAGGGTGATATAACTGCAATATCTGTTTTTTAGAGAGTTGAGGTTTTCAGTATAGCATATTTTGATAACTTACTCTAAGACTGTGGTGAAATGAAAATCTACAACCACTCTCCAATTCCTCTGCAATCCAGTTTGAGTATTGCACACAATTTGTCACTGTATAACACGTTTTAAAGTATTTTTATTTTAGAGTTCCACAAGAGTGGCGTATGTACTGTAGATGGGATCTCTCTTTATGAGGTAAATATTCCGAATATATCATCCTAACATCCTAACTTAAAAATACATCTCCTCTGCTGTAGAACATACTGATAACTGCATACAGTATACCTCTATATAAATATATAGTCATCCATCCATTTTCTTACCATTTCTTTCAATTCAAGGCTGCTGGGAAGCCAGAACGCCAGCAAGCAATGGGCACAACAAGGCAGGATACACCCTGGACATGACGCCAGTACATTGTAAGTCAGGGACACACTCACTCAAACCAGGGCCAATTTTCCCAGCAGCCAATTAACCTTAGAAAGAATAACATATGAATAGGGTAGAACAAAAAAAAACACACAGAAAGCACCTCAGGTCCATAATTGAGCCCACGGCCCCAATACCACAAGGCAGCAGAGCTAATTCAACATTTTCTGGAATAAGAGTACTATAGTTATAGTGTATGTACTTTCACAAAAAGTTGTCAATTTGTTTTTTAGCCCTCTGACCAGCAATACAGCTTGTGCAGTGAGGAATTGCATCTTGCCAATCACATGAAAGCTCGTTAGGTGCACTTTTACCCAACGAGATCCAGGTGGAACAATGCCTGATAAGGTCAACTTTAAAAAGGCCTTAATTCAAAGATTAGGTCACTGCAAGAAAAAGGCCACACTTAGTCAATTTTCTGTGCATTCCATAATGCCTCAAATGTCACCAGAAGCAAGGAAAAGGGCTTCTGCGGGCAGGCATGTCATGTGCCAGCATTGCCAGACACTATGGAGTAAAGCCGCTCCAATGTGTCCCGACTGCAGAAAAGGTTTCAGCAGACTGGCAGGACAGATGACCATCTAAGATCCAGTCGCCCTCAAGTGACCACACCAGAGCAGGAGGGACGCATCAGACTGGTCCATCAAAGAGATCATTTCAGATCTGGCACCCATACTGCTACTGAAACTGCTGGTAGACACAGTGCCCGCATAAGTGACAGGACAGTGAGGCTCTATGCTGCTGGACTTAGAGCAAGCTTTTCAGAGGTCCTCTGCTCACACCTCCTAGACTTCACACCCGACTGGCTTGGGCAAGACAGAGGCTGTGATGAACTCACCAGCAGAGGCATGAGGTCCTCTTCATGGATGATCAGCTTCTTTTTCTATGAGCCTGAAATGCAAATCACCAACAAAAATGCAAGGACGGAGTATAATTCAATGGTGTCCTACAGTCTATTTTAATAGTATATGCCTATGTCCAAAAATTTCCCATTTTATTGAATTCCAATAATGTGTATAATAAATTAAATATACACAGTTATTAAAAAGTAAATATTTTAATCAAAGTATTGTAGGGGTTTTGTGCATTCACTTGGACAAGTATTAATTGTAGCAGTAAGTCACAAAATGATGTTTTGATGGCTATTAGAAAACCGACCTTGTGGGATAACTTAGCAACGAACACACACAGATACTAATACATAACAATACATGTATTAATACATAAAATGTGCATATAAACATAGCAGATCTTATAGTGAGGGTTAGCAGAATGCAAATAGTATATATTCAATAACGAAGAGCTACAAACCAAGAGAGACATTCAGTATACAACTTCTACACTAGATACTCGCAAGCAAGTAAGTCACTCATAAGAATTAAATTGATATCAATTGGGGTTGAGGTAACAATTAAATTCTCAAGCTGTAATGCAGAATGTTGAATACTCATCCAATCTGGTGGATTCAGATCTCCCGTGGGCACAAGGGAATAGCGACAGGTTTTGCTGCATCCAATCAGCGTTCTTTGGCCCGGTGGCAGGCAGTGCTGGTTCAGCGTGAGGTGGGGGAGAAGGAGGGAGAGATTCCTGCTGCTGCGCGCTGGCAGTTACTCTCTGAAGACTAGCTAGTTAGTCCTGGCTGAACTAGCGAGAGTTTGTGCACATGAAAATTGACTGCGGGTCCAAGCAAGTCACACTCTTTAGACGGGAAGAAGACTGGTTCATTCCTGATGTAGCCCTAGTCCTGAATACTGAGATTCAGCTGTCGACAGTTCTGACCGTAGTTCACTCGTTGAGCAGGCGAGCGTTCCCGGTGGGGTACCGGCGGTTCATGAGGCTTGCTGCTGGGCTAACCTTGGACGGATCCTTTGGTTACGAGCGAGCGACATCTGTTCTTGACGCTTAGAACAGAGTAAAGTCCTGGCACTCGGACACACTGGCTGTCACGTGATTGTCCGAGATGAGTCTGAGAATGTCCTGGAGGGGGCCACCTTCTGGGCCCTGTGCTGCCTCTTTTATCTGGAGGAACTATGGTCATTCATTGGTTGAAAGTTCCGTGGGCATTCGAGACCCACGTGAGGTTACCCTGCCCTACCAGTTCCTGATTGTCTGATCGAGGTGGAGGATGAGTAACAATGCACTCTGACCTTTGGGTTGTAAACCTTGGGATGAGACTCTTCCATGGAATCTCCCAGGCCGTAAGGGGCCAGAGATGACCATTTATTAGGGTGGCTGGAGAATCTCAGACTTGGGAGTTGTTCCTTATCAGGAAACTCTATCAGATAGAAAAACACCTTAAATGTGAACCAAATGGAATGGCCTCTCAGTGTCCAGCACCACTGAGATGAGAGAGAGAGGGACTGGCAAGGGAGCAGCAAACTTAATTGCTGTATTATTAATAAGCCTTGCCGATACCGTGTTAATATGAGGTTAAATGCTCATTTTTATGGTTGAAAAAATGTAAGTGCCAGCAAAACAGCTAAACAAAATATCAAAAACTTTCTAAATTTTTTAATTTATTATGTTGATCCTGAGTACTTACAGTATGTAGTTTTGGAATTGTTTTAAATGTAAGGTATGCAATATTATGTCTTTATGAAAGCTACTGTACATTAAATGAAGATTCAGTTTGGTTGAATCTCTGAGTAGTCGGATTTACAGTATATATATAGATATCTGTTCTATTACCTTCATATTTATCTGTTTGTGTTCATCTGAATTGTTCACTGAGCAGTAATTTCTTCTTGCCTTGTTGTGGTAATAAGCACATTAGATCTTTCGATTATAACTACAAGATGGAAGCTATAAAAGAATTAAATAAAAGAGGCTAACATTTTAATAAGAACATCAATTCCTGACAGCTGCTTACCTTACAAGGAATGAAAATTTAATAATTATAGTGTAAAAGAATTAATAATAATTAAATAACTAAGTGTAATTATTAAAGCGTTAACAGGTGTAGGATGTGATTTCTTTGTTCCCAGTACAGTGAGGTAGCAGAGGAATAAAAAAGCTGCACAATTTAAATGGCATACCATTAATTATTTACACTTATTAACAGTAACACACTATATACTAGTATAGTGTAGTATACTAGTAGTAGTACAGTACTACAATAGTAGTTGTAGTATTTGTAAGAATTTACTGGGCCCAGGTTTCCACAGAACAAGTAAAAAATGTTAACACTGCAAATTAAATGCAAATACTATTGATGAAAAGGAGAACCTGTTTCTAATAAAATAATACACCATATGCAGGACAATATTACTCTAAATGGATGCTAAACAAAGGGAAAGCTTTCATGCAACACCAAACAGTGTGACAATATATAAGATATATTTTGCTAGTAGATACAACAAAATGGAATTAAACAGTTAAAAACCTGTAAGATTACAGTCTCACCCCCTTACTGCCTAACATCTGTCTATCCAGTGCTTAATTTTCTGGGTAATGAGTTAATGAGTTCATGGGTTGTGTTAATGGAAGAGGTGATATTAATCTGGTCTGTAAAAGGTGAGAATCATGATGCTGTTTCTTTGTTGGGTGGAGGATTGGAGAGAGACAGGGTCTTATTGTGTGGAGTTTTACGGTACTGAAGTCTCTCCTCTTTACTGTACTACTGCACTTTACTGTACTTTTGATTCCCAAAATGGGTTGGCTTACTGCCCTCCCATGACTTGCCTGGTACTTTCATAATATGCCTGGCCATCTGGCACTTGGCCAGTTGGGATACCTCTGTTGAAAAGGTCAAATGAGTGCTCCATGGGGCGCATAATCGTAACTCAAAAATGAGAAATAGTAGGTTATTTATTTTACTGATACTCTGTCACACACCACAGGTACTGTATATTAACCTGAAATCAAAGACATGACGGGATTTCTCCCGTTTTACTTAGTGCTCACTTCAGCAGTACACTTTGTGTATCTCTTTTAAAAAATATAATAAGGAAGACATTTTTAAAATGTTCCAGTTCTCAAAACACTTCAAAAGCATATTTTTATACATAATTTTATATTTCTAGAGAAATAAATTGTTATCTTATACAGGTGTTGGTTCTGGGTCATGGTCAAAGTATACTGCATTGCACCCTGCTTTTTCTTACCATTTCAAACACTAACATCCGAAATGGTACAGTATAGTGACATCCGATAGGCACTTGCTTAAAAATATTCGATTTTTTTAAGCAAAACCGCATAGTGTAAGTGGTCTTATCAGCAGTGTGAAGGACAAGAGCTTTGTATCTCTGAATTTATCCATCTCTCATCATTTCTGCAATTGCAGTGTACCAAGGCCTATTTATGCACTAGAAAAATGTACTCTTGGCATTCAGAATTTTGATGGGAAAGCAGATTTCTTCACAGGGGCCCTGCCTGTTGTTTGAAAGTGAAAGTCTTGACCCATTTGTCATTCCACAGTATTGATATAGAAGGGCCTACCTTCTTCACTGCTCTAAGATTTTCTACAGAAAAGTAAAAAAGCAATACACTTGGAACACTTTTTTTAACAGTTCATTTCATTCTTCTCAACTTGTCTTTTCCTGGCAAAGTGTCTCTCAATCTCAGTATGTTGAAATATGGGTATGTTGACTCTTTACCCATGTTCTTGGCCACCAAATGAAATACATAAGTATTAAGATCATAGAAATTATAATCTGTTGTAAATGTAACTGTGACACTGTAAATACTCGCATTAGCAATAGATACTATGGCACAGTGCCATCGAAAAAAAAGCTTAAACAACACACCAGTTCCTGAGTTAGAGCAACTAAGTGAGAGCTTTACATTTAGGGGTGTCTCTCAAAGAACTGTGGTTGGACTTACTATTAGCAGCTGAGAAACTCAAACAGCTAGAAAAGACCATAATAAGAATTAGGAATCCAAGAGACAGTAGCTGTCTCAGGGAGATGATAGTGGAGGACCAGAGAGAGAAGCCTTATACAGTACTTGGCACAGTTGGATGTGTTGGATCTCTCCAACAGAGATGGATCTGTGGAGCAGCCATTGTATGGAGCTTATACTGTATGTACAGAGGGAGGGGTACTTACATAAAAAAGGGTCGTTCGGCTCCTTGATGGAATACAAGCAGAGCAAAAGAAAGCTCTGCTTCTAGTCTTCTGATTGCATGGAAAATCATAGTGGGAATTGAGACCAATTAGCCTAAACTAAGCAGAACAAGAGGAACAAGAGATGGTCATTAATAAAAAAAAAGAGATGGTACCTAAATACAAAAACCTTTTTAAAATATTTCTCTGTGAAAGAGAGTCATGATGATGATGCTAACAGACCTAAACAGAGAACAACACTTACTTGACCAGACCACAGCATTAGGGGCAGAGATAAAGTTATGTTGTTTATGTCTGGGGGGGCTGTAGTCAGAGAATTACCTAGAAAGAAAGAGAGAAGGGACCACCAATCTGATTAGTGACTCACAGAGTGAATAGGGCTCACAAAGTGAAGAGCAACATCTCTGAGAAAGGTCCTCCTGGGAAAACAGGACAGGGCAAGACACTGTGAGAACAGCCAAAACATTGTGTCTCCTTTCCTCTCTTTTCAGTATGGAATAAATCTATTACTAGTTCCAAGGAAAGAAGTGTTTGAGTCCCCTAGATTCACTGTTATACCATAAGGTGTAAAAGAAGAGATCTGCAACCCCAGAAATGGGTTCACTTATGAATTAAGGGATAACTGCACAGCTTCTGTCTTTATATGTTCCACAGTTATTAAATAGTGATTGAGATTAAGCAGAATTATTTTTTCTTCATTGCTTTCTGGACTGCGTAAACTCCTATACCGCTACCTATAGGCTACCAAAATTTCTTTACTCGTATCCTTATGTGATTTTTAATTGTTTTTCATATATTTATAACATTATTAGTCCTTGTAATACTTCTGTGAATTACTGTACCCAGACATAAAAATATCAAGCAAATGCAATATATTAAGAAATATGATAGTAATAGTATACTAAGAGGTATTAAAAATGCAAGAAATTAGTTTTTAATGCCACTTAGTACATATAAATATTTATATATTTTGTGCAATAACTATAGTACACATAGTCTTACACTAAGGCATTTACAGTATTTCTTAAAAACATGAAGGATTATGATCTAGTTTAAGTGATGAGAATTGCCATAATATGAATGTATGCTCCATTTTAAGTGCCTGTTAAACATTTAGAAGTCTGCTTTAAAGATAGTGCTCTATTCAAGCATAAAATGCTTCTTTAAAATATGAGACTAATGCAATATTATTTTTTTTTAATGTGAGACATGTTATTAGCTGTTATTGGTATAATGGATGAGTATGAGCAGAAAGGGTTTTAACTACTAAAAGATGATATGTGCCAACAGCTATTTGACTCACCACTATTTTCTAAATAGCCCCAATCAAACTAATGACAAAAGTTCACATCATACAAAATTTTAACTAAAGTGTCACAATGCACTGCAGAAGAGCAGAAGAGAAACCAAAAAAGAGAATCCCAACATGGCTCCACTAAAATCACTAGCTCTTTTTTTGCTTTTCCACATGAGCTTTTTATCAATTACTTGATTCAAAAAGATTAAGAGGTTTCCCTCCCCTTCAAGACTTCAGGACAATGAAGCAAATAATACAAGATTCTGAACTGTTGGGTGATGTAAACCACTGATGGAAGTGATAAACTGTACTGTAGTCAGCGGCAAACATACAGTAAGTCTACGTTAAACTACAGGTGAATACTAAGTCTGATGAGGGACAGGTTGAGGGGTCATTAAACCTATTCTGAGGGAGCACAGCTCATTCACCACAGGTCTGCTGTTTTTCTTCAACACATAATTATGCAGTGCAATAAACAATTTTTACTTGTCGAAGCTAGGGTCTTTATTTTATGCTTGTCTTTCTAAAAAAAATAGTAATAGATTTGCCTCCTTCATTAAAATCCTGATGCAGGTTACATCAATAGGTTCTTATGAGAGCTACTTGCTCAGCTCCTTCAGCTTATTAGGGAAGTGCTGCAGGTGCCATTAAAGACACCCTTATCTCATTCTAATTAAAATTGCATTTGCTGTTATTTTTGTCTGTATCTTATCCCTTCTTTACTAGAAAACTAAGGTTGGCTGGTTTCTTAATTAAAAAGAAATTAACATTCTGCTCTCAGAGAGGAACAGGATATTTACATTTTGGATGATTACTCTTTTATAGGCCTAATTTTAGTATGTTTTTAAAGCAAATAAATGTCGTTCAGAGACGTCTGGAACATCTTTCGAAATATCCAATGGGCCACATTTTTCAAAATGAGAGGAAACTGTCAGGATATTACAAAACTATCAAGAGGCCTTGCATTTTACTTAGATGTACATACAGTAAGATACATAAGATTAAAAAAATGAGAAAAGTAGCCAACACAGTTATTTCCTTTAGGCTTGCAATGTAGCAGAAAAACAAATACATTTTCTTATCCCAACAGTTCAGAATAAGGCAACATAAGTTAAGTATATACTGTATATGGTTTCAGCACTTTTTGTACACAGTACTTTCACTTTTGTAATGTCTTGTGTTTTATTTATTCAGTCTAAGGCTGCTTTACTCTGTTTTCCTCATGTTTTGGAGAATTTGGAAAAGCCAAAAGCACATACTGTACCTCATATATTATAAAATACAAACAGAATAACAGGAGAAAGGGAATTTCAATGCAGTTTCCATTCTTATTCTGAGGCTAGGGTGAAGTTTAAAAAAAGTAAAAATGCAAAAATTAAAAACACAACAAAGAATAATCAAACACTATAATATGGTGATTGCATTTGTATTCACCACTTCTGAGTTGGTAACTGTGAAGAATTGTCTTTTCACAGATGTTCTATTAGATGGAAGTCAGGACTTTGTCTGGGACTCTCTTTCTGCTTGTTTAGTTACTACACTATAGCTTTGTATCATTCTCCTGCTGAAAAGTGAGTTTACTTTCCAAGTATAGGTCTTTTACAAACTGAAGCAGGTTTTCCTCTAAGATTTGCCTGTATTTTGATCCATCTATTTTCTCCACAATAATTAGCCCCATAAAATAATGCTGCTACAGCCATGCTAAACAGTAAGAATGGTGTTGGCAGGGCAATGCCCATAGCTTTTTTCTTCTATAATGTTTGAGTATTTCAATTTTGAGGAAAGACATTCACATTGAAAATACTGTACATCATTTGTTTATACAGTAAGTCAACAAAATGGAACATCACAGGAAAGGGGTGAAATATTTTGCAACTACATTTAATTAATTGGATTTAACAAATATGTAAGATGACTCACTTTAAAGTAAACATCTTTACTTATCTTAAAGTAAACAATGCAGCAAGTTGATATACAGTTTATATATGTGTATATAAATATACATTATATAAATATATAAAAATATTTACACTGAATGATAGTGATATACACTGAATTTTTCCTCAATGCAAAAAAATATACATTAATTGTCAATATATTATAGTGTAATCACTGCATGTCATATACAGTAGTTCTCTGGGAATCTTAGAAGATCCATAACACATAATATTATGCTTCTAAAACAATGACACAATGAGCAACACAATCATATTACAGAAATACCTACTGTGAAAAAAACAACTTTTAGTACAGACAACCATTGATAAAATGAGAAATCTGGCATTACAGACTGGTTAAGAAATTTTGACTTGGTCTTATTGTTTTTTTTACAATATTTGTAGAATGTTTCATGTTTTTAATTAACTGATTAACATTAAAGTTGATGGTTGCCATGCTCACTGCTGGTTTTATCTGTAATTGTCTGAGTTTTTGAAAGTACTTCCCATGTTATTTGCAGAATGGCACGGTATAAAAACACAACCATCTTAAAGTTTTTATTTTAATTAATCTGTTTTTCAGCTTTTTTTCTTATTTTAATTCTTAATTAACTTATTTTCAGTTCCTTCTGAGAGATAACTTCAAAAAAGGGAGAAAGGCTGTCAAATTCTAGAATGTAGGAAAGCCAAATGACCATTTTAATTGACTTAATTAAAGGCTTCTGCTTTGACTTCCTCACTTGATAAGGAATATATTCCTCAAAGTGGAATGCAGGTAACTGCCAGATATAATATGAATCTATTCTCAGGAAATGTTAAAAACCATGACTTTAAATTGGGTTTCAAGCTGTGACTGAATTTGAAGGGTGTCAGCAGGCATCTCACTCAGGATATATGGTTCTAAGTGCCAGAGATACAGGTAATTGGTGGCCTGAGAAGTTTGAGCATTAAAAAACAAAAGTCTTTATCTCACAAGAACATTATTTTAGCGGGGAGTAAAATGAAATTATTTGCTTTGTTAAGTGAGTACTCACACTAGAAGAAACCATGTTGTTTAATTTTATAATTAAAGGGAGATTAAAAGGAAAAAGCCTTTTAGATTTCACTCTAATAATGAATATCATGCCTAGGTGTTCATTATAATTACAGTATATCTCCCACTTTTTGCAAGTGCAATGTTTTTTTTTTTTTTCCAGGCTGTACACTAGTCCTAAGATTACCTTTCAACAGATTTCTTAGTCTTCTTCATTATCAAGCACACCTTAAGATTCAGTGAGAGTGATTACATTAATCTAGTTATGTCTTAACTGGCCTTATGCTGTGGATGATTTTATAAAAACCTGGTAAATCTGTTGGACTGTCCTCTAGGATGAAGACCGGAAAATGTTATAATCATAAAAATTTTTTTTTATATATAGCGCCTTTAAGGGTGGCTTCTCAAAACGCTGTACAGACTGACAACAATAACAATAAAAAAATACACTAGATATACAGAATGAGAATACACAATGAGAGGAGACATTAGATTGGGGTACTGAATAAAGTAGGATCAGAGGGGTAAAGAACAGAACCCGATAAGTAAATGCCCTTCAAAAGAAGGTTTTGAGTCTTGACTTGAAGGAGTTCAGGGAAGGTGACTCTCTGATATCCTTAAGGATGGAGTTCCAGAGCTTTGGGGCATAACAGGAGAAGGTCCCGCCACCCATAGAGCATAGACGGGCTTGGGGGAGAGATAGGAGACCAGAATGAAAAAAGTGAAGTTTGCGAGGTGGGGAGTAGGATGGTAGTAGCTCAGACAGGTACTGAAGTGCCAAGCCAAGCAGAGCCTTGTAGGTGAACATTTTGAAGTAAACACGAAACCTGACAGAAAGCCAGTGCAAGGGACTCCAGGATAGGAGTAATGTGATCACTTGCACTAGACCTGGTCAGGATTCTGGCTGCCAAATTTTGGACATACTGGAGTTTGTTCAATGCGGTTTTAGAAACCCTAGAGAGTAGAGTGTTACAATAATCTAATTCAGGAGAAGACAAATGTGTTTATCAGCTTTTCAGCTATAATAACATACTCCAGGATGTAGTCTAGCAATAGTTCTTAGGTGTAAGAAAGATGTTTTGACAATATGTTGCATGTGTGGGTCGAATGTCAAGCCTGAATCAAATATCACCCCCAAGTTTTTCAATTTAGACTGAAGTTCAAGTACAGTACCATCCACAGATAGCGTTACAGCATTGACTTTACAAAGTTGTTGGAGGGTGCCAAAAAGCATGACTTCAGTCTTGTCACAATTTAGAAGAAGGAAATTTCTAGTCATCCATGTTTTTATTTTTTCTTAATTAGAGAGAATAGAGACAGCAACATTTGTGTCAGGCTTGGTATGGATGTAGGTTTGATTATCATCAGAATAGAAATGATTGTTGAGGTCATGTGATCTTAAAAGCTGATCAAGTGGAAACATGTAAATACTGAAAAGTAGGGGGCCCAGTATTGATCCCTGAGGAACACCAGACTTAATGAGTTCAATTTCAGACCTAAATCAGCCAAGATAGAAATAGTGACCATGATAAGTAAGGTAATAATAATAATAATAATAATAATAATAATAATTGCTTACACTTATATAGCGCTTTTCTGGACACTCCACTCAAAGCGCTTTACAGGTAATGGGGACTCCCCTCCACCACCACCAATGTGCAGCATCCACCTGGATGATGCGACGGCAGCCATAGTGCGCCAGAACGCTCACCACACATCAGCTATCAGTGGGGAGGAGAGCAGAGTAATGTAGCCAATTCATAGAGGGGGATTATTAGGAGGCCATGATTAGTAAGGGCCAATTGGAAATTTGGCCAGGACACCGGGGTTACACCCCTACTCTTTTCGAGAAACGCCCTGGGATTTTTAATGACCACAGAGAGTCAGGACCTCGGTTTTACGTCTCATCCGAAGGACGGCGCCTGTTTACAGTATAGTGTCCCCGTCACTATACTGGGGCATTAGGACCCACATGGACCGCAGGGTGAGCGCCCCCTGCTGGCCCCACTAACACCTCTTCCAGCAGCAACCTTAGTTTTTCCCAGGAGGTCTCCCATCCAGGTAAGACTTGATCCATTTGAGAGCAGTGTCAGAAACTACAAATAGTCTCAAGATGAGAAGATAAGATATCATGGTTAACAGTGTCAAAAGTAGCACTGAAATGCAGTTCTGAAATGTTGATGCAACTAATGGCAGCATGAATGTACCAATCTGTCAATATTAAATTATGAAAATGTTTAAGTATTTTATTTGATATGATGTTTCATTGCAAACATATTAATTTTTATATAAGGCTCTCATGTTAATTTTTAAGTGGATAACAGGAATACAATAACAATAGTGATAACCATATCCCCACTGCTTGGTAACTAATATGAGTTATTTGTGTGTTGCTGGCTTATTAATTAAAATATCTGGCCTCCGAGGGAATGCTGACTTGTATGTTCTATGCCAGCACAGCCCTGCTGGGACTACATTCCCAAGAAACCTCTGGGGGAATGAGCGTCTGCTTTGAGTCACCTAACCAGCCATAGGAAGACAATTGGTCAGGTGATTGTTTAAAAAGCATGAAGGAGAGACTTTCTGTGTCAGTCTGTTGAAGTGATGCTTGCTATCTAGGGAAGAAGGCAGAACCCTCACTGTATGCATCCACAGGAGGGAGAAGGACTGACTGTGTACCAAGGGGTTCTGTGACTGAACTGTGAGTTTTGAGGCTTTGGAAGTTTTCTGAAGAGTCTCAGTGGAGAGACTGACACATTTCTGTCAACTGTTTGAGTCTGAAGAAGTTTGTCTGTAGCTGAAAAAGAAGCTTAGGCTTTTGATTCTGTTTTTGGTTGCTGGGTTTACGCCTCTATACTATAAATAAAGAGCAACGGTGTCTGTTCTCCTGGACCTGCCTAATTTTAAAGATCCTGTTACAACATGTCCTATAGGGTCTCAGTCTGAGAAACCTGAGTTGGTGGACCTCAGTTAAAATATGTTTGGTTTGGTGATTAGCTAAAACATATTTAACTTGAGTAGGGGAGAAGGGAGTAAGTAAGGAAATGACCAAGTGACATGTTACAATTTTTCAAAGAATGGAGTTGGAAATGCACTTTTCTTATACTTTATGGATTTATGTGTCCCTTTTTATGAGACCCACCTATTTAAAGATACAGCTACAGGTGTATTACATTTTATACATTATTATTGTAACCAAAGGGTTAGCACAAGAAACAGTGCCTGCCTTGTGCCTTGGTCTACAGCTATGTGCAACAGATAATGCATTTCAATGCATTTTTTTGTCTCCAATATGCTCTTGGCAGTTCCCTTACTCAGCAACCTGTCATTTCATCCCACAAAAAATCTCCCTGTACATAAAGCAAAAGAGCTAGGCCAAAGACCGTGTGCCTCCAAATGCACCTTAACTAAAAGGCTTGTTTGCCTTCTTTTTAATTCCCCATTTATGAATAGAGAACATAATATTTTGTAAATGAATTCAAATATAATAGCTTATTTTATTTTTGTTGTCGCTCTTGAGTGTGTTCTCTAAATCTGAAGAGAAGGGGGAGGTTTAGAGTTTCAGTATAAAGAAATATTGTTCCCTTTTAATGTGGAGGCAGTCAAAGAGAAACGTATATCAATGTTATCGTTCTCCCACCTCCTTTTGCTTCAGAAATCTCACTGTCTTCCAGAAGCTCAGATTTTGGTTCTGCAAAGAGAAAGAGGGAGAATTTATCTTTTCCCCAGTTTAAAGGGTGCTTTCCAAACCAGCTGTTTTGTCTTTATCTGAAAACCAGGAGGACCCACGCAAGATTTGTAATCCCACAACAGACATGTTTACATTATGTCCCTAAAAGGTGACTGAAATGAGTTCACTCTCAAATCTAAAGCATTTTAAGATCATTCACAATTAAAAAAATGATACAAATAATAACTTGTCATTCAATGATAAAGCCACATTTGACCTCTTAGTGTATTTAAGTTTTTAAAAGATGCAATTATTATACTTTATGTGAACAGATGCTTAAAGGGGAGTTGGTTGGTCAGATGACACTGATCCCTGTTGGTCCCATCGAGAGGAATGTTGCGCTCCAGTCCTTATCGCCTGCCTAAGAGAACAATGCCTCTTTCCTCTATGATCTGAGCTATTTATGTACACAGGATTTATAAATAAAGTACTGTATAATAAGCAGGAGAAACCAATAAAAATGCAAAATGGTAAGATGGCATTCTAGCAGTATCATGATGGTTGAGAAGTGTAGTGGGATATGGGCTGGTGTTATCACAGTACTCTGATAGACCCCTTGTTTAACATGATAATAGCCAGAAACCAGCAGTTTTCAACTTATGGATGACTTTATTTCCAAGAGCAAACTGTGCTTCTTTTTTTCAATGTGCTAAACTACAGTATGTGATAGATATCAGTAAATGTATTAAAGTTCAATATTTTGGGATAAAAGAGGCAGTTTTGTATATGAATGCTGCTGCTGCTTTTGAAAATGGAGATCTGTGGATCATTATCCAACAGTTACATTACTGTACCTCTGAGATCACAATAGCAATGTGTGGGGTGGCTCACACTAGGGGCACTGATCCAGGTGTGTCAGCACTCCCTCCACAGACCACCGGGAAAATTTTACACTCTACTATTTGAGCTAATGTCCCCATTTTTCTCATACTCTTCGCTGAGAGTAGTGTTACATTTTAGCCTCCTTTCAGGGCATGCACAAGATTCAAAGTGTCTGGGGTTTTGTCCAGGATGCCTACAAGATATTTTCCCTTGCTCTGTCAGAGCAATGGTTTAAGTAAAGAAATCTGAGCCCTTCTCTCATTGTTACCCATCCCAAGAGATCTGTCCACCAAACTGCATTGCCGATGACTGCATTAAATACCTACCTTTTACACCTCAACGCTAGATTTTATGACAATCTCTAAGGTCATGCTCGAGGATAGAACAAGAGCCCTCACTTGCAGTATCCCAAGCAACCCATACACTTGTTCCTACATCTTGCAAGCTAAGTCTTGATGTTGCTCATGCCCCTAGCCATTTATTTTTCCCTCGCAAGTAGTAGCAGTGGAAAACCCAACGCTTGGTCATTCTTGTTTGGATGGGACCGAGTCTGCTAGTATTTTTGAGCCCCATTCAGCCTCTCACTGTTTCCCTAGCTTGGCTCTTGGCTCCTCAGGGTAATTATCGGAGAACCCAGTTCCTCTGTGAATTTGTCAGAACACTCGGCTTTTTGATGTACAGTAAATGATACGTGCTGGGAAGACCTATAATTTGGAGCACCCTGTTTCTCTGTATTTAATCATACTTACAGCTTCTGGCTCAACTCGCGTTCTGTCAGGCTGCCCTTTGACCACATGTCAGCATACTGCTGCTGACATCTCTGACCTGCACCATCAAGCTGCACCTTATACACAAGCAGACATTACACTCAGTCTTTTAACATACTAATAGCAGAAGCTGGCACACCTAGTGCCCATCGGTTTGCTCTTCGACTTGCTGCTGGTGGGATCAGAATTATGTCAGACCTGGACCGTATTCTGTATTGTCATAGCAGCAGTCTGCTCTTCGATTTCTTTTTGTATATAACTGCAAGGGCCTCTACTGTGTGCCACTAGGCTGTGCATACAATACACAGCTGCCAGTGCACCTTCCTCATGCCCAGCCTTGCTGTTACACTCAACCCAGAGCTACTGGGGCAGATTGTGCTCCACCAGCTGGTCTGCTGTGCACCACTGCCAGAAGACACCAGCTAGTCAGACCTTTGTATCACTCTGTACTTCCTGTAGATTGAGGGTCTCCTGGTTCTGTTCTCTGGACTTTACTCACTTACTCACAAAACGTCACTCACTGCCAATGAGGAAGTAAAAAGAAAGTAAAAATGCCTTTCGGCTATGATGCAGTTTGCAGGCGCATGGTCTTTAACCTTCTTTTTTTGCTCTTTAAAGCTTTACTGTTGGATGAAATCATAGGATGCTGACAGTCTTACAATATATACAAGATTTACTAATTACGATCTGTAAGTGCTTTCATTCCATCTAAATGATTTCGACATGTGGTCTATAATGCAATTTTGGTTTGTATTTTCCCCTTTGGAGAGCTTTTTCAAAAGCATAACACCATTTCAATACCGTTGCTTTCATCATCACTCATGAGACTTTGTCCCATCCCATGTAATACCCTGCCACAGGGAAGCTGGATTCCAAACAACTCCCTTAGTTCGCTGTTGGCTCATCCTTTCATTTTCAACAGGTGTAGCTTTACATTGTACTGAAACTCACAAGCACCAGAGTTTGAGAAACAGATGTTTCTCTTTGCCTAAGAAGTCAGTGGGGAGGGGGGAGGAATGTTTATCTTCGAGTGAATAGGGTAACAAACAGATTGATGTTATTTGCAGAATCTGTTGAAACCTTATGCTTGTAATTGTGTTCTGACATTCCTGAGTACTGGTTCATTGTAATTTCCACTGTGAATAAATCAGAAAAAACTGCCCTGAATAATTTTGATTCATTTATTTTATTTTTATATATATGACAGTTATACATGAGTACCTTATGTCATGCGCTTGTATGACTTTACAAGAATACATTATTAAAAAATATTTGTTTTTCTAAGTACTTCATCCAATTCAGGGTCGGGGGAAACAGCTGTCTATCTTGAAGAGCAAAAAGCACAAGCTACATAGAGGTACTGTACATCCTTGAAGGAACGCCAGTCCATCACAGGGCATACACAGACACACTCACACCAGGGCCAATTTTCCCAGCAGCCAATCTGGGAAAAAAGCCAAAAGCCTGTATGGTTTATGGACTGTGGGACAAAACCAGAGCACTCGGTGGAAACATGGGGAGAACATACAATCTCCTCACAGATAGCAATGTACTGCAGGTCTGATCTTGAATCCAGGGCTCCAGGACTGCATTTAAAATATCTGTTCAAGAGAAATATTTGATGAGATTTTTTTGTGAGTTATATTTGTGCTATTGTTTCATCTTTTCTAAATACAGACTGAGAGAGAAATTACACATGAACCAGGTAAAGTTTTGTACATTTATGTTGCATATCAAATGCCAGATCACCAATATTTGTTTTTAATATATATCTCTTCCTGTGGTTATATATAATACAATATTATAATAATAATAATTGCTTACACTTATATAGCGCTTTTCTGGACACTCCACTCAAAGTGTTTTACAGGTAATGGGGACCCCCCTCCACCACCACCAATGTGCAGCATCCACCTGAATTTAACTGCAATTTATAAAGATACCTCAGTATAAAAACAGAATAGTAAATAGCTTTTTTTTTTACCAAAGGAAAGATGTGGCATGCTGCACATCTCTGTCTTGGATATACTGTACAGTACAGTACTTGTATGAAGCAGGTCTCCAGAGATGTAGAACATCAGAAAGTGAACAAAAGAAAGGAGGCCATATGGTCCATCATGCTCATTTGTTTAGATTTTTCTATAGTCCCATACTCAGTAATAGTGGTAATGGGAACAAACCCCCAGGTAAAATTCAGCTTCCCACTCCCAGTGGAAAGGAACAATTTTGAGTACTCAATCAAGCCTAGTCTTTGTGAATTTGGAGGAAACCAGAGCATCTGGAGAAGACCCTTATGAATACATAGAGAACACGTGAGCTCCATTCAAAGAGGCAGCTCAAGATGGAATTGAACCCAAGTTCGGAGACCATGAAGCCATGTTCTGGCTTCCAGCCATGATATAGTGGTGCTTATTTTCATGCCTCAGTGAAGTTAAAACTAAACATACACATATATGTAATAAAATCAGGAACAAAATTGTGTCTTCCACCAAATACAGTACCTGTCACCACAAGAAAGCAAACAACCGAAAGGGAAAAAATGTCTCAACTCACCATTTTGGACAATGTGTGTTAAATGTTCAAAGTAAAATAATTAAATTTGTATTGATTTAAAAGATAGATCACTTGTTAATAAATTGTGAAATTATTACCCTGGGATGAAAGATTTTAAATTGAGTTATTCTTTTCCCGCATTATTTAAATTTACTTGCATATACTAGTGTGACATGGTGGTGCAGTGGTTAGCATTGCTAACTTGCCCTGGGCTTAATTCCTGGGGTGCTTTCTGTGTGGGGTTTATATGTTCGCCCTGTGTTCACATGGGTTTCCTTGCAAACCATTGCTTGCTGGTGAAGGCCCCTCCCTTGACCCTGTACTGGATTAATTACAGCATACTGGGTAACAACACAGTAGAGAAAAGTAAAGAAGAGCAAAATACATTGAAATACAAAGAAACACAGCAAAGACTACATGGTTCTAGATGCACATGGTTCTAGAAGTGGAAAACCATGGCAAAAATCTGCATATGATTAGTAAATGCGTGGTAAAGACATTGTAAAACAGTCCAAGAGCTTTGCAAATTTAACATGATTAAAAGAGGAGACTTGTGAGACTGATGGTGTGCCAAATGATGACCATCTTCCACGTTTTTTATTCTGAAGCTTTTGATTGGTTTGATTTGTGGGGTCCTAGTGGGAACTTTATTTCTGGACAGTCAGGATCAGAACTTCTGTGGTGTGTGTTTATGGAGGTTTCGTTACAATGATGCTAAAGCAGTGAAACATTTTTCACATCAGTTCGGATGCCAGGAGGAGGTGCTGGAGGTTAGTTCTCACTTTTTTTTTAAATTCGTTTTTATCCCTAGGAATGAAGGAATTTTCTAAACAGCACATGCTGAGCATTGCAAAGCCTGAACTTGTTACTGAAGAGTCATATTGAATTCTAAAATGAGCTGGGCCCGTCTATTGATTTTTAATTTTTTTTTCCACCCCTACCAGTGCATATTTCCTAGAATCAATAATAAATGTGCTTCACAGGGATGTGAAAGCACTGATTCTGGACAGTGATAATGTGAGGTAGCTGCATGGATGGTCTCCGATATCCATAATGGAACAGCAGTTGTGTTGTGTGGGGAGTGGACTCATATTCCAGGCTTTCTGGTGACATTAGATCTGTTATTTTCTTCCAGACTAAAGGTCAGAGATGTTAGAAAAAGGATCCTCATGAACCTTACAGCAAGAACCCTGTTTTGTCCTAGTGCAGGATGAGAAAGCTTTCCATGTCAGTTTTTTCATAAAGGTCACAAGACTGAGCCTTAAGGCAGGGTAGTGAAAGCTGTGCTGTTATTGCCTCAGACTTTCCACCGAGAATTGATTTTGCTTTTAATTTCCTCTCCAGGTTTTGCCTTTGCTCTCTTACAGCCGACATCAGTAAACAGAACAGTACTTATTTGTACAACACAGTGATGGAAAAAGCTGAATAAAACAAAACACAAACTGATTTCGAAAGGTGTTTCTCAGTGCTATTAAGAAATACATCTGATGAAAACATTTGTCTTCTGTAGTCCTGGATGACGGACGGATTAAATAAACAAAAATCCACCAGAAAAGTTAAACAACTGTTCTGGAATACAAATGATGATAAATAAATCAGAATTTAGCTAAAAAACATTCTGAAGCTTTTATGGTTTTTGTATGGCCTTTTCTGCATTATTAAAATATGACAACGCTGCACTCTTCATTAAATTTCAACTACTATTATTAACTTCCTCTCAAAGGAATGAAGAAAGCAGGCTATGTTGGCCATTTAATAAGGATTTAAACATGGAAAACAACAATTTAAACCATTGCATGCAAATATGTTATTCCCTTGAAGGGAAAGGCTCATTATACTTTATTTGGGATTATGTTATAAAAATAATCAGGCTGCAGCAATTTGCAGAGCTGAATCTGAATAAACAGAACTTGAATATCAGACAAAGGTTCAAAACCAGTTTCTCAAAATAAGGTGACACAAAATGTACAACATAAAATGTGGAATTCAGTATCACAGGTTTAATATTTAGACCCTGGAGTAAAATTGGTACCCAAATGATAATTAGGGTATATTAATCCACTGTTGAGATACATTTAACAACATTACAATAAAGTCTTACTGTATATAAACTGTCTTGCAAAAGTATCCAGACCTTTCCTATGGTGCTATACTCCAGTCCATCACAGGACAGACACAGACTCACATACCTAGTGCAACTTTTGCCAGAAACCAATTAACCTATCAGTATGTTTTTGGACTGTAGGAGGAAACTGGAGCACCACGAGGAAACCTACGCAAACACAGGGAGAACTTACAGTACATACAACATACATTACATGTTTTGGGTCTCTATGAACTTTTCCCACTAGATTATTGAAATAGTAGTCCATTCATCTTGACATATTATCTCATGCTTGCTTATAGACAGCATTTTTAAGTCTTTCCACAGCTTTTCAAGTATTTAAAAGTTAGGGCTTCAACTGGGACACTTACAGTAAGTACATTCAATAAGCTACTCCAGTATAGCTGTGGCCTAGTGCTTTGGGTCATTCTCCCACAGGAAGGTGAACAATCAGTCTAGTTTTAGGTCTTTAGCAGTCTGAAACAGGTATTCCTTTAATATTTGGTCATACTTTATTGATTTTCTCTCAGTGTTGACAAGCTTTCCAGGCCCTGATGATGAGAATCATCCTCTTAACACAATACTGCCAGCACAGTGCTTGACATTAGGGATGGTATTAATGTGTGGTGCACTGTGATGGATTTGTGCCAGATTAAACATTTTGTAGTTAGACCAAAAACTTCCAAACTTGTCTTACCACAAAACAAATTTTGTCACATTTACAGTGTCACTTAAATGCTTTCTTGCAAACTCAATGAAGACAATGAGATGTTTTTGTTCAGAATTATTTTCCTCTAGTCACTGTGTGTTTGTGTGTGTGTGTGTGCGCTTTGCTTCTTGGACATTTTCTCTCATCCAGTTTTCTCTGTAGGTTTCTCAAAGTATCTGTTTGCCTCACTGTGGCATGCTTCTTCAGTATCCTACTGACCAGCTAAGCAGTTTGGAGGTCCAGGCTGATCTAGACAGTATCTGGATAGTACAATACATCTTCCACTTCTTCATAATCGCCTTAAAGGGATAATTAATGTCTATTAAATAATAACTTTATCCCTGAGTTGTTTTGAAAGCTCCAAAGTCTTCCTGGTTGAATTGTTGATGTTATGAAAGTCACCTTCTGACTTAAGAACCTTTCCGAGATAGGTGTATTAATTATGAAATTATGTTTTGAAGGCTCCTAAGTCTTCCTTGTTGAATCTTTGTTATGAAAGTCACCTTCAGACTTAAGAACCTTACCGATATAGGTGTATTAATTCTTAAATCATGAGAACCGCTATTATTTCACATAGACCAAGGCCAATTGTGTGGCTTGTTAAGGTAATTCTTTGCATCTGTGGGTTTTGAATGCTGTTGCATTGATGACTTTTTCATTTTTTTCTTTTATATTGCTTACTTAGTTACTTTTTTACTTTTGTTTGGAATATGTTATGTACATACTGTATTCTGTACAGAACAGAATACAGAATAAATATTAATTGCTAGTTCAAAGTGTCATGAATGCAATCTTTAGAGCAATAAAATGTGAAAACTGAGCCTGAAAAGGTTCTGAGTACTTTTAGAAGATACTGTTCATTCATCCTTTTTATAGATGTTACATTTCCAAGTGGTGGACTTCTGTTACAGTACATGACACGGGAGTGCCAAAAGGATGGAGATGAAGCATGAATAAAAACTTTTTCACTAGACCTGAGAAGTAAATGGAAACAAGCAATAGAATAGACAGCACTCTACAGAACTGTCATTCCATAACATATTGGCATACTTAAGCTCCTCAACAGAAAAAAAGAGAGAAAATACAGCCTCTTACGGGTCTGGACTGCCCAAGGACTTTTAAATCAAAGTGAAATTTTCACTGATGAAATTTCACACACAGCCCCCACCCCAAAGGTAGGTAAATTGCAATCCATAAAGACAAATGGAAAAACCTAACAGCAGATGTTAAACCACAGAGCCACTCTGTGTTTATTAGTACATGAGAAGCGAGTTCATGGGGCCCAGTGCTGGGAGCGGATTTCTCTTTTAATCTTCATTTAAAGGCTGTTCCCCGGGCCCTCTATTGATCAATACCAAATTTTCTGTCTGCTAACTGTTTTATATCAGAGTACTGTTTAAGAGCACCGCATCATAAAGCCATCAGCAGAGGAGTCAATTGATTCTAGAACGACTTTTCATAGCAGATAATAAAGTGTTTTTACTGCTGCCTTTAAGTTATGAAGTTACTGTACTATAGGTACAACAAAGTGTTAATAGTCAGCCAGAGTTTGGAATGGAGCATCATTTCTTTAAATCATAATCAAGAAATTGGCACCTCGCAGCAATCTGTATTGTTCAAACTATTCATCCATCAATTATGAGCAAGCGATCTCTACAGAGGAGGGAAGACTAAAGAGGTGTGCATTTGCAAATGCATTTAATTGGCAGGCTTTCTAGCAAATAGCCCATTTTAATGGGCAGATATTGAAGAGTAATAGTACTGTATTCTGTCTTGGTTCTTGACAGTTCTCAAGTGGATGAGCATCATATCATTCTACATTTTATTTTGTTGACAATTAGTAAAGGTGTTTTCCTAGAATGTGAGTTGAGAATTTCTCATTTTCATGATCACTACGGGGTTGCCTATTTCTGTAACTTAAGCTGTTTTTTCCCTCACAATCTGATTTTGAGATGTTATTGCTACTATTGAATTATTTCATAATACATAAAAAAAACAGAATGGTGAAACACTATACAGTATATCTGAAGGGAATCAGAAACGAAACTGATGTTAGCATACTGGCTTCTGTAAAGAATATACAGTAACTACAGGAAATAAAGATATTTAATACACTTGACTGTAGATCAACCCTATATTTACTTCAGACTTTGAAACGTTCTTTACGGTCCCTGCCAAAGTAAACCTGCACCAAACTGGATTTTTAGCCACAGAGGTGGTAGAGGGCTGTGAGCACAGTAGTGTTGTGATTGCTGTTGCCCTGCAGTTAAAATGATTCCTGCTTGGTGTTGACCTGATGTTTAATTGAACTGGGGGACCCAGAGGGGAAAGAGGTGAAAGCCCATTACCAGCGTGCTGACCCATTCAGTACCCCCTAGGCAATTATGAGGTTACTGACATTATCCACAGCTTTCTGGGGACTGCCACAAATATGCTGACTCTGAGGAACACTGCATGAATAAAAAATTCTGAATGCAATCTTTGTTACTAACCTCAGACAACTCTCGAAGTGTTCAGCTGACGTTCTTACTTGGAAATGGATAAATGGGACACTTCCTTAAAGAAAAAAAAAATCCACAATGACAGCAGAAGAAGTCAGCTGCTAATGAGTCCATTGTGATGCCAGTCATAATGCAGTTCCTGTTTTCTCCTATTTATCTCAATCTCTGACAGCTCTGAGGCCATCGAGGTCAGGTTGCATTTTATCAGTCTACGCAACAGTTTCCTGTGTTTGAGAGAGAAGCCTTGTTCTAAATGGGATGCCCTTTTGCTGCAACGGTAAAAGATTGGTTTAAAGTGCAGTCAATTTGAATTTGGTTTTAGACACAGTACCCTTGAGATTAAACTGTTACTTGCACATACAGTATTCTCTTAAAATGCCTTGAAGCTGATATAATGAATTAAGAAAGACATCTATTTTCCTTCTGTTTTTTTATTTTAAATTAAATAACAGTTTTTTTATATGTTCTGATCTTGTGTAGCAGGAAAGTAGAAAAGGTTTATTCTATACATATTTGCATGGTAAAATATTAATCTAACCAACATGTTTTGAATAAAAAGAATTGGTGCTTTCTTTTCCTAGTGATTAGAAACACCAGAAGGTATGGATGAGACAGAAGTATAGAAATAGACATTTTTAGATACTACTGTAGGTGAGGACAAGAGCAGGAATCTCTTCATAAAACTCACAGCTGAAATGAGCAGACATAATTCCTGGTGTCAATACCAGAAAGTCTCATATTGCCTCTAAAACCAAAGACTGTAAAATGGTTTTGCCCATTCCCTGGCTGAAGTAATGCATACTGTACATTTTGAGAAAAAGCCCATCTTTACAAGGAATGTTTTTATCATGTTGTGTAGATGTCTAAATTAATAGCTGTCAAGAATGCTTTGTTTACCTCTTGGCCATGAAACAGAAGGCATTCATCAATGTTTCCTGGCAACAGTCATCAATAAGTAGTCCCCTGCAATTTTGAGCTATCTTTAAGATGTAAAATTTAAGATTTTTTGTAAGATCCTTTTGAAAATTGGACTTTTGGGGTTTTAGAAATACATAGAAATTTGTGTTATATCTTTGAAGTGATATGTTGCAGCATTTGATTAGTTAACTCAGCTGTATCCATTCAATGAATAATTTTTTAAAACTGTTACTTTCCAATCATCAAGACAGTTAGAAAATAACTTTAAATATTTGCAATCATACAAAAAGTGTCTGAATTTCTTGAATTTTTACCCATCAAATGAGTGATCCAATGACACCACACAAAATTCTTCTTCCCTTTTTGTTTTGTTTGGTTCGTCAGCAAAGATACATATCTCCTAAAAATGTTTTGAGTTTTTCCGGTAAGCATGAGCAATTATTTTATTATTGTATTTTTATGGAAGAATAACATATTGCACCTTGATTTCAGAGCCATTTACTGGAATTCCAAATTACACCTATCTCCATAGTCCCTGTTCTGCAGAAGCATGGGTATATTTCTGGTGAGACAGAATCTCACCTGTCTTTCTAAAACTGTTCAACCTACCATTCATTTCAGTTTAATTAACAAGTCTAATCAGTGTCAGAGGAACTGCTGCAGCACACAGGTCTGATGAAACAGAGAGAGAGGAACAGAATATGAGAGCACTTGTAGGGTGCTTGAAGGCTCATTAATATAAATGGGGTTTTTATAGGAAAGGCTGCTGGGATAAATTAGCTTGTGTTTGGTGATACAGATAGGCAGTTCTCAGCTGCCAGAATGAACAAACTGTAAATACTTCTGAAGCACAGCAGTAATGTGGAAAATAGCAAAAGCGAATGATGAATAATGACAAAGAGCTTGTAATAAGAACTCTAATTTTTTTTTTCAAATCTCAGGTTGAGTGTTTGCCTTTTGCTGATTCAAATCACTAACTTTTTTTTAAACCTAGTATGTTCAATTTTAAAACAAAACAGTTTCATTTGCTTCATGAAACCGAAAACAATTACTTAAAGGTCTCAGAGTCTGACTGGATTTGATGCTGTCAAGGTAATCCTTAAACAGTTTTTGATGGTCCAATATAAGTGTCTGTGTGATTAACTTCAGAGAACCATAGACATTGTAAAAATAATAGAAAAGGGGACTATTAAAAATAAAAGATAGCATATTTTTGTAAGTTTTGTCAACCATATCCTAGCATTTGATATATCATTTTAATGCATGCAGTGCTATTTAACATTTATGTAATTTCTCAGGCATAGGATAGAAAGATGTCCGCTTGCAATCACGGTACATAAAATATGCATTTAATTCTATCTTAGTGTTTCAAATTATTTTACTCTTCTTTATCAAAAGCAGCTTAAATTAGCAAAATTCTAAAAAGCAGCATTTATACAAAATAATTCAAATTACAATTTAATTACTGGAAACAAAATGTTGTAACTGGATACTGTATATAGTACATTGATATGTACTAAATAATATGCTTAGACATGAATTCAGTTTACAGATTTATTCCATTAAACCAAAAGAAGTCCTGACACTTTAAGTACATATTTAAGCATTTTATATTTTTCTAAAAAAGACTGTTTACATACAGTACAGTAATGCATCTCATATTGGTAAATAAAACAAGAATAATAAGCAGCTTTCCAAGCAAGTTCAACTTTTGTAAAATACTATAGTAAAACAAAGTGGCAGTAAAGGTGCTACAGAGCGAAATGTAAGAAAAAAAGAATGTCTTCAATAATATGCATGAACAAAAACTAGTGTTATGAAATACTGTAGTTAAAGCTTTTATAGACTGTAATGTTAGTGATAAAAAACAATATATAAAGATTTTGTGCATTTAATGACATAATCTCTATTATATAATATAATTCACAAAAAACAACATCCATGAATTAGATGCTTTTGAATGGCTAGTTCATTTGGTTTATGTATAGGTTTGGCTGAACTCACTTGGATAAGGGACAGCTTCTCGCCGTAGAACGAAGAGGCTTGAACTTCATTCAGAGAGGAGTTAACCAAGGGGGGGCAGCAAGGTGGAAATGGGGTAGAGTACTGTAGTTATGCCTCAGACGGAAGTAAAGGGAGTTGTTTGTACTCAATATACGGTACAGTATATAGCTGATTCCATAATGACTGTCATTAAGAACAGCTGTGTTCTTAATGTGAGACTGTGACATTAACATTCAAATTTCAGTTAATAACTTCCATTAATTGAGAAATAGGCATCTGCTTAATTCCAAGGACACTACCTGAGCCCATAAAAATTAAGCTACTCTTTGTTACTGGAGAATTACTGTGACATTATTATTAAATTACACTGGTATTGGCAAGATTTTGTAAATGTTTTTTATAATGTTGCTGACCCTATAAGAAACAGTTAAGCTATAAAAGAGAAAGAGAAATGTGTCCTTTTCTTTAAAAAGACTGGTTTATTTCAATGTAGAAACATCAATTAGGCGACAGAGGACCAAAGGAGTCACAGAAATAATATAGAAGCATATTGAGGGACCTAAAATTTTTTCTTGACTATACAGTATGACCGTCTGGACTGCTAAACTGTAGTTCAATTATTTCTTGCAGGCACTCATTGCAATAATCATTAGTTTAGCATTACACCAACTTTGATTACTTACACAATCAGAAACTATATCTGATAATTAGTTGGTATAAATCAATATAATAATGCAATTCAAATAAGAAAAAAATGAAAATGGACATGGAAACTATTTCAAAAGATTGCAACTACAATATCACCCTACTGAAATATCATCAACATCAACAAGTAGAACATTTAAAATAATTTAAAATCACATAAAACACAAAATGAAAGGCTAAGATTCACAGTCTAAAACTTATAAGGAAAAGCAAATATATATTATATTATTATATAAATATATATAATTATATTTTAGCAAATACTGTATAATAAAATACTGGGGAATTTCTACAACAAGTCAACTAAGAAAAGTGCATTTACCGCATACAGTAAAGCTGTGTTACACTAAAACAAAATTAAAGAAATAATCGAAAACGTTATTATGAAATAATTGTGACCTCAGTTCCCACGAAGTTGTTACAGAAAAAATAATGCTTGCCCAAGCAGGAAAATACAGTATCAAGCCAAAAGGCTGTGTTCTTCCCATAAAGCTTTTTCCAAAGCCATGTACAGTATACAGTACAGTATAATGGGGCAATGGCATTCTGCAGCAGAATACCATTTCAAACATATTGGTTTTTTTACCCACACTTTGTGCAGCAATGTGCATTTTATTAGTAAAATGTTGTTAAAATGAACATGTTTCCAAAAATAACCAAAAATAATGTAAGATACATTATACTTCTGTTATATTAATTGCCTGTTACCACAATTGCCCAATTTATGAAGTGGATTTAAAGATGCACAGTAGAGAAACTAATTAAATGAAGCAATTGTTGCACTAACATCTAACGCACCACAAGTGCCACCTGTCGATCATCTTTGTCTAGTGAACCACATAACGCAGTATACCATGGCGTACTGTAGTACATCTAATGCAGCAGTGAAAATTAACACGCATTCTGAGTGGTTGCATCTGAGTGGTACTAAGGCATACAGTGCAAGACTGTGGCTGCTTTAATATAGTGAAGTGCAAGTCATTAAGTTAGATTAGGCAAAACAAAAATAAATAAAACTAAGGAATTGATAGTAAATACATACCATGCTCTAGCACTGCACAAACACAACACAGACAACACACAAAACTGACCTTGTGATTAAACCTCAAAAGTTGCAGAAAAACTGACTGCATACAATAAATCAACCCAGATCCATTATAAAAGAAATGTTTCAACAGCCATATCACCCTGCAACTCACAACTGGCACCACACTTAAGCTCAGCAGGTGTGGGCCTGGTCAGTACCTGGATGGGAGACTTCCTGGGAAAACCTAAGGTTGCTGCTGGAAGAGGTGTTAGTGGGGCCAGCAGGGGGCACTCACTTTGTGATCTTTGTGGTTCCTAATGCCCCAGTATAGTGATGGGGACACTATATTGTAATCAGGCGCCGTCCTTCGGATGAGATGTAAAACCAAGGTCCAGACTCTCTGTGGTCATTAAAAATCCCAGGGCATTTCTCTAAAAGAGTGGGGGTGTAATTTCCCATTGGCCTTTATCATTCATGGCCTCCTAATAATCCCCATCTCTGAATTGGCTTCATCACTCTGTTCTCCTCCCCACTGATAGCTGGTGTGTGGTGATCGTTCTGGCGCACTATGGCTGCCATCATATCATCCAGGTTGATGCTGCACATTGTGGTGGTGGAGGGGAGTCCCCATTACCTATATAGTGGTTTGAGTGGAGTGTCCAGAAAAGTGCTATATAAGTGTAAGCAATAATAATTATTATTTATTTATTAAACTACCTCACAAATTTCTAAAGGCAGTCAGTGTCACGATTATAGTCCCTCCTCCTTAAGGGTGCTCCGGCCCTTTCACTTCAGACTTGATTATGTGCACCTGACCCCTGTTCCCAGCCCACCTTAAAAAACCAGGTGCTGACGTTCATCCGGGCTCTGCATCTGATTTCCATATCGTGCGAGTCCTGGACCTGGAAGCGTCTGGTCCCGTTAAGGTTTTAATCTCTGTTCCCGTTCCCTTTCCGCCAGTTCCGACCCAGTTCATGTTTTTAACTCCTTGTTGGATGGATCACCTTGCTATGGACTTATTCTTGTGTTTTTGGATTCCCTCTCTGGATTATTTTTAGATTGTTTGCCTCGGCCACACCTCCCCCGTGCACCAGCGCACCTTGGACACGCCTCCCTGTTTTCATCCCCGTATTCCTGCATGATCTTTTTCCTAATGTTTCCTCACAATTCTGGATTGTGTCGTCTGCATAGGGTCCGGAAAGAACTGATCGTTACAGTCAGAGTATTTGATCCAAATCAACTTAATTACTGTATGCAAAAGAAAATGTCAGTGGAATGTTTTTGGATGAATCTAGGAATGAAGAAATATTCTCCACCAAATAAGAAAAGCTCAACACATTTATCAGTTGTTACCAAATCTATGGATGCTAAAAAAACACCTTTTCATATGGTCAAGTTTTTACACAGCAGTGCCAATCCATGACATTTGCATTTACTTTCTCATTGTAGCATAATTTTGTTAATTAATATTTTTGTATTTCAATGTTTTCAATATTTTTAAACAACATGAGAATAATCTATTGATGCATAGTATAAATCAGTGGTTCTCAAACTGTTGAGTGCCGCCAGCTGGTACGCCATATGACTCTGGAACTTTGTTGTGTGCGCCGAAAAATCGGGATGGGTTTTCATATTTTCTATTTTAAAACATGTTGAATACGCAGCCTATGTACTACGATACAGCGCGCGCTAATACTTCAGTGGACACAGAGCTACAGTACAATGTAATTCTATACCACTCTATAGGAATGCGTGCTACGAACGTAAGTGACCAATTGTATTTAAAACAACGTATCTCCAGCAAATAGGTATGAGAATGTGTGTGATTATGGAATGATGCCAATTTTGTAAACACAGGAATGCATAGAAATGTCTGCTATGAATGCTGGTTATCTTGTGAGCACAGGAAAGCGTGATAGATAACGGAAAAATATTTAAGAACTGTTCTAAGTTAATTTGAGAAAAATACACTGAGCGTCTCTGTGTTTCCTTCCCATGCGCATGAAATAAAAACTTCTTTTAACTTCTGAGACAGACTCCTGAAATGGAAATGGGGAAAAATGCAAGCTTGCGGATTGCTAAAGCAGGTAAGCCCCACACTATTTTTGAAGAACCTTATTTACCGCTGGGAAAAGAGCTGACACGTATTATGTGTGGAGAAAAAGCTGCTTAACAGCCTGACCTGCTGCCCCCTCTGAAAGACACAGTCACTGATAGAATTATTGAAATGGCAGATTACATCAGAAGTACGCTGATAGAGCGTGTTAAGATGAGCAGATGCTTTTCACTGCAATTAGATGAGTCTGTAGTCGATTTGGCCAGTTTGCTCATTTACGTTAGATACAAGTTTGAAGGTACATCCCATGAGGACTTTCTGTTCTGTAAGCCACTACCTACAGGACCTACAGGAGAGCACATATTTCAGCTTCTGAATATGCAAGAGAATGTCACTGACTCGATAAAATGCATTGGAGTTTATACAGATGGTGCTAGAACAAGGGCAAGCCGACACAGCAGTGTAGTTGCACGAGTTAGAGAGGTTGCACCAGAAATGAATGGACGGAATGCATCATCAACCGCGAGATCTTTGCTGTCAAGAAAATGCCTGACGATTTAAAATCTGTTAGACTCTGTTGTGAATTGTATCAAGGCTCAAAAAATGAATTCACATCTGCTTTGCTTGACTAAACAGGCTCACCCCTCTCACTGAAATGGTGCTTTTTTATTGTTTATTTTTATTTGTTGTTGTTCCTGTTTTTTATGTAAAGTGCTTTGAGAAGCCACCTTTAAAGGCACTTTATCAAATAAAGTTTATTATTATAATATTTATTATATGTGTATGTGAGCGTGTGCGCACACGCACACTCATGTTGGTCATTGAGAATTTCTGGGGTTCCTATGAGAAGATGACTTGTACTGTAGGTGGTACTTGGATGCTTTGTTTTGATCCGGGGTGGTACTTGGTCCAAAAAGTTTGAGAACCACTGGTGTAAATATTTCTAATGATTATTTTGTTGCTGCATGGTCTGTGGTAATACTGAATAAAACCAATGTGTGATTAATTGCCAAGTGCCATAAGTTGTAATACTTTAATGACTAAATGAGATTATTATAGTACTACTTCAGAGTGAATATTTAAATAGTGGCTCGTGATATTATATATCAACCACTTACAGGAGAATTAAAAAACAGATTATTAAAACAGTCAACAAAACTTACATCTGAAGCTTATAGTAGTAAATGTCATACTGCAGGAATACAATTGACTATTGTGGCTATTGAGAGAAAAAAATAAGTAGAAAATGTTGTTCTTAGAGCTAAGCTCTGAACTTCATGGTATTGACAAAAATAAACTAAAATGCCCCCTGAAGCCCTCAAAAGGCCAAGGACACTTGAACTTCTTGCACTGCACAACAAAGATGACTGCTTTCATGCACAGTTTGTTAGCGCCTCAGCAGAAGACAATTATTGTCTGTCTATAAACCTGTATTTTGATAGCTATTGCGACCACATGGGGCATAGGTTTCTATACGGCATTTACTGAACCGAGAGCGGGCTAACCCTCGTCTCGTCGCTACGCATAGGGTCTATTTTTGCTCTCCTGCCATTCCATGGTTCGTCCTTTCCGACATCCGTGACACTGGTTCTTTGAAAGAGAAGAGTAGTCATCAAGCTCCATAAATCACTTAATAGCACCTAGGAAAGACAGGGAAAAGCAGTCCTAGGAGAATCCAAATGGATGTGGTGGTTTGCACAATACATATAACATGCGATCTTGCTTGGAAGGGAAAACCTAGCCAAGGCACCCTTAGATCCAACACAGTATATACAGTAAGTACCATGCACCCTGGTGTCTCCTGCTCTCCCTTCAAAAGTCTGACAGCAAGATTGCAGGATCTTCCCCACCAAGCTGTCAATTTTACCTCTAGATTAGCAACATGGAGATTGTTAGACACAAGTCCAGCCAAGAAACAAAGTGGATGAAGTGATGACAGATGACTCACGCCACCAGGAAAAATGTCTAGAACTGTCCCTGATTAACAAAGAGCAAGAGAAAGTGGAAGAGAAAAAAGCATACCAGAATACCTGTCAAATTAATACAAATCCTCAAAATAAAATAGAAGTAAGTGAGCTTAAGAAATATTTTTAAAAAGGAAAGTTAAATAACTAAAGATACCTTACAAATCAATAAATAATAAAGATTTCAAAGTCAGTAGTGGCTTTCCAACACAGTGGTGCTAAAATGAATAGACTTGTTTCACACACAACAAGAAGAGCAAGAAGACAGCTTTCCATTTACCCAGCATTTCAGGTTTTAATAACTCTCTTATTTACACAAAAGGGGTCTTTACTCCATGTTTGCAGAGATATTATTAATTTCTCTGAAAGGGCAATTTACAATGCTTTTCATAGGATCTTCAAAATCTTTTTTTGTAAACTTTGGTTTTACTTCAAATGAAGAGGAGCAATAAGACACTTGTGCTACTTTACTATGGATCTTGAAGACTTGTGTTCGTTTTTTACTGCATGGAGGTTGTTAGGGTATTTGGAATGTGAGGGTTGCCTAATTATTGTTTTCAATTATTTCAATCATGGCTTATCGTTTTTGGAATGTAAGACTCAAAATTATAGTGGACGAGAAGTGCAAAACACAAAAACAAAAATAAGTACACAAACAAAAAATGACACGACACAAACAAAGAAGAGTGTACAAACAATACAAGAATTTAAACACTCAAGGAATATGCTGGCCTTTCTCAATGTTCTTTGGTATTTAATGTATCAATCTAATGTATTTACATTGCAGAGCACATACTGTAACAACACAAGACTTTTTGTGAGGTAACTGTTGGGAAGTCAGTGAAAATGTGTACTTGATTTTGCAATTCAAGCTCTCAAATGTGAACATCTGAGAAATAAAATGTTAAGTTTTATTAGAGATGCTTTCAATACAATGGACACCTTGGCTGCTTGGGGTGGCATTTAAACTAACCCTAACCTTTGAATTGCATGGCTCCTAGCTACTGGAATTGAAAAACTATGGTAGAATACACTGCACAGTGTCTGTTGCTTGGCTACGCATTGCGCCAATAATTCTTTAATCTTCTTTTGCCTTAGCCTCTTGCATGTTGTCTGTAATTGCACTGGAGAAATATGTCACATTTTATTATTTGGAATGCTCAAGGTGTGTTTCTAAACTCAGAGATGTATTATACAATATGTCATCAACAAATCACAAAATAATACAAATGTAGAGGAAATTAGGAAAGGAGTGAGATCTAAAATACAGATAATGGGGTAAATCTGTTGTATTGCTCCACAGACACTTGAATCTCAGTTACAGTATGTTGTCTTTTTGTCTCCGCAAGACAGACTGGAAATGCTAGGCTGTAATGCTGCTTGTACTCTTTGTGAGATATGTGCTTCTGTGGTGTGGGTCAAAGCTGGCTGAGGCTGTTGTGATGGAATATTAATCTCTAATATGGGGTCTTTTATGATATGATGTGATTTTTTTATGTTTATTTGAATCATCTGCTATTAACATTTGTAATGGATTTTTGTACTGATTTTTTTGTATTACATACTGTCACGGACACGGATTGAAATCCGTGTCAGATCTTGTAGAAGACCCTATGCGATGCGGTATGAGCTGGAGAAAACAGGAGGTGTGGAAAAAAGGAACACAAAGGGGTTTAATAGTGACAGTCCGTGAGACAGTGTACGGGGAAGACAAAACAGCATCCAAATCCAAACGGGTCCAAGGGCAGGTCAAAGCACAGTCCAGAGTCCATCAACTAGAAATCCATCCTGGGACGCGACAAAGTTAAAATCCCCGGGAGGGGGGAGCACACGGACAAAGGAAACATGGAGGTCCAAGGGTGACGGGACAAGATCCTCCAGACCCCGGGCTCAGAAAGCGGGAGGTGTCGGGGATGAGGCCTATGCCCTCAGGAGACGGAAGTAGGGTTTCCTGGTGCTAGGTGGGCCTCGCGACATCTTACCCTAATGATGAGCCCCGAGGACTGGAGGAGCTGGTCTTTAAATAATAACACTAAAAGGGTACACCTGGAGAACTAAATCACACGGACAATAATGGGAGCAGTGGAGCGCCCTCTAGGGAGGGATGTCAGGCGTGACACATACAGCTTTGAATTTTAATGCGCATACAGTCTTTTTTGGTGCAATTTAGGCTTTTTGGATATAATTGTTTTTGGTTGTTGTTAGCACATAATATTTGTTGAAGGCTAAAGAAGGACTGACAAAATTGTGACAAAAAAAGGAATGTATGGTGCATTAAAAAACTAGGCTGATGCTTAAATACAGAGTACAGCATGTCATTGCTTTTAACAATATTCCATTGTTTTGTAGGTTTTATATTTCACATGAGTGTATTTTATTTTGTTTTCTTCAATCACCAAAATAAAATGCTTGTAAAAACATTAACATGACACTAAATTGTCATTTTGTACCTTTAACATACCTTTAACATAAATTTATTAGCCCTATACAATTTCTTGCATTAGGTATGGAGTTTTTAATGAAAGTTCGGGAGGAATGAAGGCAGCCGCGCTCATTCGACACAGCTGCTGCAATTCTCACTAATCCTGACGTAAGCAACCGGTCTCCATAAATATCAAACGTCACCCTTTCCTCTTCCTCGTTCATTTTCTGCATGGTTTTTCGCCTAGCTCGAATCCGTGCTCCCTTCTCATGGATCTACAAATCCGCCGCTCCGATGAAGACCTTTTCTGCAGCGCAGGAGACTCTCCTACCCTTCTCGTCCAGTCCACCCCCCACAGCTCCCCTCACCTCCGTCTCATCGCCTCCTTCAGCCGCCGTGCCACATCAGCGCCGCTCATCTCCCAGCCAGTCCTCACAAGATCCAACTCCTCGCCGAAGACTGCGTTCCGCCATCATAGTCCCTCTCTCATCACAAACCCAGCCTTCCCGTTCCTCCACGGCAAAATCCCTGCCGCCGCGCTTCACGCACATCGGCTCCCCCTTCTCCTGGATCATCTCTCGCGACTTCCAACTGGACCGTAGCAAGCCTCCAGAGGATACTTCGAAAATATGGCGTCCATTTTAAAAGAAACGCTTCCAAAAAAAAAAAAAAAGCTCTGTTTTCCCTGTACTTAACCGCAGTCTACACAAGGAAACATCAACTCCCCAGCTTCCCCCGGCGGCCTCTGATGACATCACCCACGCCGCCGCCACTCATCCCAACGTGAGGACCCCGAGGCCGCCCGCGCCTCTGCCTGTTGCATCTTCTGTCTTGTCTTGTCCTGATATATCCGTGTCTGTCTCTTTCCCCAAGCAATCCATTCCTCTGCTGAACAACTGCACCTAGCCTCTTCCACCCAGCCTCCCACCCTAATCTCCTCGCTGCCGAATCTAAGGCCCCAGGCTCACGCCCCTCCCCCCCCCCTTCTCCGCTTAATCTAATTTCTGCACTCTCCTCTGTCTCTACCTCCGGCGTCCAACACGGCTCAAGCTCCGCCAGCTTGGTGCCTTCGGCCCCGGTTTCTTTTCTTTCGGCCCCTGCTGCTGTCTCCACGGCCCGAAGGCCAGCTAGTAAACGACCCCCAGCTCAGCCAGCAGGCGGCCCTTACCCTCCCCCACCCCCTGTCGTCCAAGACGACTCGGCAGCCTCCTCAGTCCCTAACGCAGCCTTCGCCCCTGCTTCAATTCCTCAACAGTCTTCGGCTTCCATATCCCAAGCCACCGAGCTCCAGGCCCCAGATCCATCAAACCCCTCCTACCACAATCTGCTTTCCGCTTTTCTTCCCTCCTCATCTTCTCCCTTCCCCGGTGTCCAACACGGCATCCGTCATCCCATGCCTTCGGCCCTGGATTCCAATCTCCCCTTTACTAAGGACTTTCCTCTCCAAACAGCTGTTCCTCTCCCAGCTCCTCCTAACACTAAAGTTTAGTCCTCCTCCCATCCCCTTTTCACTCCGGCAGCAAATTCTGAGGTGCGGACTTCAATCTAGCTCACCTTCTCTCTTCCTCCACTTACAACTTCGATTCTATAACAGTCAACCGCGGCTTGATGACCGTTACTCTCAAATCTTCTGACCCTCACTCCGCTTCAGTCCTTCGAATTTTCGACTTCTGCTTGGCTTTCAGCATTTTCAGCGACATCACGTGCTCCGCCTTTCCCCAACGTCGTCAGGAACTCGACGATTACATGCACAGCATCCCCGATCTATCTGTCCTTTTCGAGGGCTCCCTGTTCTACGATTACCATAAGCAGTTCTTGGCCGAGGCCGCTGCCCGCCTACTCCAATGGAATCAGCGCACCTACTGGGGAGCCCTCGACATTGAGCTTTACTGCCGCACTTTCACTGGTGTCCAAGCTCTTTCCTGTGACTTCTGTTCCCCTTGGACACATTCATCAAATCTTTGCCCAGATACCGTCCGCAAGCCCAACCCTGACTTCGCCCCTTCTCTCCCACAGCATCTATTCTCCTGCCAGGTCTTCTTCAAACCTTCCCGGTCCAAAGACGTTCGCGGTCGCCCCATCGTGATGATCAGAGGCCAACAAATTTCCAACATCTTCAATTCCTCTACACGTACCTCTCCCCTTCGTCGCTTCCTTCACATTTGCAGCTTCTGCGGCGAAGCTCATGCTCGCTCGCTCTGCCTGCCCCCGCCGGCCCTTCCATGCTCGCTCCACCTTCAGCATTCCCAAAAGACTACTGGCTTTTCCATCTACCCCAACCGACATCCCCACTCTTGCTTTCGGCCTGCTCCGTCACCCCGACCCCTCTTCCACCCACATCTTACTCGACGGCCTTTCCTTCGGATTCTCACCAGGCCCGTGCACACTTCCTTCTTCCTTCGTCTTTTGCAAAAATTTGCAATCTGCCACCGCTGATCCCCAGTCCGTTGATTCCTTGCTAGCATCCAAAGTCGAGGATGGTTTCATGATCGGCCCACTTAACTCTTCCCCATTCCCTGCATACCACATCAATCCCATTGGTATAGCGGTCCGTCTGGGCGCCTGGCTCGCTAAGGCCAACATCTCCAGTGCCGTTAAAGTTATGCCTCCTGACCCAGACCTCTGGCACCTCTTCGGAGTTCATTGGCAGAACAAGTTCTTCGCAGTCCGCCTTACCTTCGGATGTAGGAGTAGCCCAAAACATTTTCGGTACCTTAGCCGAAGCTCTCGGCTGGATCCCGTCGAATAACTATAAGTTTCCTTTTCTCGTCCACCTTCTTGACGATTTCCTTACCATAGACTTTCCTCACACCCCACCTGCAAGAGCCTCCTCCACACTTATTTCCGTTTTAGGAAACTAGGGGTACCCCTTGTCATGGACAAAACAACTGGCCCCTCTCATATAATCCAATTCCTCGGGATCACCCTCAATTCCATCAATTTCTCCGCTTCCCTGCCTAGCGACAAAATCGACAGGATCCAGATGTATATCTCTATCTATTCTTCCGCCAAATTTCGCACAAAGAGGGAACTTCTCTCTCCGCCCGGCCACCTCAATTATGCCATGCATATCATTCCTCAAGGACGGTCTACCTTCTCGGCCTCGCCTCTTCCGTGCCCTCTCTTTACCACCACGTAAGCCCTTCAGCTAACCGTAAATCCAAGCTCAGGCTTTGGCAGCTTCTCTTGGCCAACTGGAATGGCATATCTCTCTTCTACGATGACCTCCTCTCTGACACTGAGGATATCCAGCTTTCACAGACGCAGCCCCCTCAGTCGGTTTCGGAGGCTATTGCAAAGGCCAATGGTTTGCGGCCCCTTGGCCTCCTGATTTCTCTCCAATCCCTCTAGCTAACCAGTCATCGGCCTTGTTAGAAATATTTCCAATTGTCGTTGCTGCTTCTCTTTGGGGCCACAATTGGAAACAAAAACCGTCCTCATCCATTTGGCCATCCATGCAGTAGTTCATATAATCAACAAAGGAAGGTTTTCATCCCAATACATCATGAAATTCCTCTGCCGCCTTAAATGGATTTCTCTCACATCAATTCATCCGTGCGGCTGCTCACATTCCAGGCCACCTTTAATGAGATAGCTGACTCTCTCTCTCGCTTTCAATTCAGGAACTCGGCACCAGATGCAAGACCGAACCCCTGCACAGTACCTCCCTATTCGGAACTCACGTTCCTCTGAATCATCCTTTCCATCGCTATCTCCAGCTGGCCCAGCAAACTATCCTCTTAGGGATCGCCCCTCGAACTCTCAATTCTTACTGCACTGCCTGGAAGGGCTTCCAATCCTTCCACCTCTCCGCGAACATAAAATTCTGTTCTTTCGATATTCTCACCGTATCATCCTTCGTTTGCTATCGTAGAAACTCACTCAAGGTACGAGCATCCACCACCAAAGTATACCTGTGCGGCATTCACTCCTTTTCGGCACGATCTGTCCATCCCTTATCTACCCTCAAATTACTCTCCTTAAAGGCTTTCGGTGGCTTGAAAAACCACTTCCGAACCTACGCGCACCACTTACCTCGGACATCCTTGAATCCTGCATCTACGTTGTCAGGTCAGGTTACCACTCACCCTGGGTCGACCGCCCTCTTGAATCTTTATTCTTGTTAGCCTTCTTTATCTCCCTAAGGTGCTCCGAAATGACTGCTTCTTCCACATCCTTCGATCCTTCTTCTCAACCTTGCTTATCCAACATCTCCATCTTATCTTCCGAGACACTGACCTTCTATCTCAAGAAAAGCAAAACCAACCAACTCAGATCCGCCACTCTCATCTATTATTTCAAACTCTGTTCCTACATAAGCCCTTACGAGCCTCTATCCCATTACGCACATCTTCGCACCTCTGCCGGAGCTTCGCCTACTGTCCCTCTGTTCGCAAATGAGAAGGGCCGTATCATGATACCCTCCTAAACAATTCTCCGGGCACTCCTTTAGAGCAGGGGCCGCATCCTCCGGATGCGCTCGCCAAGACATACCCCAGTATCTCATCAAGCAACTTGGCCATTGATCCTCCGAGGCTTACCATGCATACATTAAAACTAACCCCGGTATCCTCAAGCAGGCACTTTCTCTCCTCAGCTGAATTGGTCCAATAATCTTTTGTTTTTGTTTTTCTGCACTGGTGACTGGGGGTCCCGCTTGGTTCTTTTGGGGGGTCCTATCCTCCCCGTCCAACGGCCGGGAGGTTGGCCCTCAGCCAAGCGGGTTACGCCAAATCTCCACATCACAATAAACAATTCTAATTTCTCCCAAGCTTTCGGCTGCTGTCATTCCTCGTGAAATTGAGTTTTTAATGAAAGTTCGGGAGGAATGAAGGCAGCCACGCTCATTCGACACAGCTGCTGCAATTCTCACTAATCCTGACGTAAGCAACCGGTCTCCATAAATATCAAACGTCACCCTCTCCTCTTCCTCGTTCGTTTTCTGCATCCCTCCTCCACCCCCTCTCCACCTTTGCAGCTACCCAATTCGTCGCATGGGGGTCCTATCCTCCCCGTCCAACGGCCGGGAGGTTGGCCCTCAGCCAAGCGGGTTACACCAAATCTCCACATCACAATAAACAATTCTAATTTCTCCCAAGCTTTCGGCTGCTGTCATTCCTCGTGAAATTCGTGTTTTCGCATACCCCAGCTTGCTCTCCATGAGACACATAGACACACGGACAGAGAAGAGAAGCTTGGGGTCAGAGCGCAGGGTCAGCTATTGTACAGCATCCCTGGAGCAGTTGGGGTTAAGGGCCTTCCTCAGGGGCCCAGCGGAGTAGGATTCCTCTGCCAGCTCCAGGCTTGTGGTGCTACAAGTAGGAAATAAACATTGTGCCTAGAGACAAATTAGAACTGCATCCAGTTTTGATAACCCAGTTTTGGAGGTAAGAAAATACACTAAATTAAAAATTGAATTTTGTTTGTATGAAATACAGATAACAAAATGACTGCTGGTACAGAAATTCAGGTCATGACAGTGGTAGATGTGTCTTGTGAGCCCCCTAAGTGACAGAACTAAGACAGTCAGAGATTTCAGTTTGATTGAATCATCTGCTGTGATTTTATCTCTACCTGTGACTTCTTTCATTTGAGCCTGTGTCCTTCTACAGTAATTATTCTCTTTCAAGGGCCTCTGTCACTGGGTCATAGAGCGCACTGACATTTCAGCTTCAGACTAAAACACATTTCACAAAGCCTGTGAAGTTCTTCAGTGAAATGACCAATACACTCAAAAACATAAAATCTGGGCTCTTCAGTACACCATTGATGTACACAAGAGCCTCAATAAAGCAGACTTCACCCCTGATTAGAATCTGAAAACTGTGACAGGCTTGCTTCTACAAGGACAACCTGAACAGAATTTGAAGTCTCAGCATACTCTATACCTGGGTTTTCATGCATCACTTTTGATAGCAGCATTTAAGATATTTTTGTGCACCAGGAATGCAAAAGGTTATTGCACTGACAACTGAAAGAACCAAAATGAAACCCTTTAAGCTCCATATCATATTTTGGAAAATACATTGGGCTAAAAGGAAATTCTTCCTTGATACCTCAAAGAGATTAATTTCAGTTTCATTAAATATTTGTACTCTCAGTGTACTGTACATATTTGAGACATTTTTATTTCTGTTTATATGATTTTAGAAAATAAAAGTAAGTGAACAGGAAAATAAGTTTGTGTTTCACATTAGATCCTAATGGTATTGTCTTTGGTTGTGATATGTCTTTGAATATAAACATGAATTGCTGTAACTTATTATTCATTGAGCATCACAATCAGTAGGAAGCAGAGTCTTAGGGTTCATTATAGTTTATACTTAGAGACAGTCTTACATGTCAAAAGAGGTTAATGTGCGCTGAACTTTGCAGGAAGACTTAATCTATTTTAGAGGTTGTCATTCAGGGGATCCAACACCTCTAGAAAACATGTAGCATTCTAAAATATTTGCTGGCATGATTCAGTTTGCTGTTTATTTACTTTTATGTTATTTTTCCATGTATAGTTTAGCATGCCTTTACTTTTAATAGTGTTTATTATCTCATAACACGTTAGATTTAGACTGCAATTGAATGAATCACTAGAGACCAGCATCTTCACATGACACAACAGGAATTTAATGAGTGTTACCTGTCTGAGAGCAGATTTCGTTAAGAAGAGTATTAACAGGAGAAATGGGAAGTGTAAGCAGAGAAAAAGACGACTAGGCACTCAGTAGCAAGAGCTTGAAAGGCAGAACTGTGGCTTTGGGAATAATTATTTTGTGTTTGTTTGAGAAAAAGGTTGCAAAGCTGAATATTGTTTTAGCTGTACAGTGTTGCTTAAAGACTGGGAACGAAATAAGAGATATAGATTTCCTGTTCTTTTTTATATTTGAGAGCCGCCAAAATTGAAACTGCACCCTTAAAGAATGAACGAGGTACAAATGATTAGGAGGCGCTGAGGGATTATTGATAATGCTGTGATTTAGAAAAGGGTTGAGACTAAATGAGACTGTTCTTTCTTGATCACAGTCTGATTGCCCTCTAAGATTGTAGTAGTTTTTTTAATTTTCAGATTTTTTCAAGACTTACTGTTTCTTTATTGGGACTAAAATAAAGAGACTATGATTTCTTAGTGTTCCCCGGCTGAGCTGGTGTGGCCCACAGGAGCTGCAGCAATGCTGAGCTGGAACAGGATGTGAATTGGCTAGGCGTTGAGGAAGTTCCAGTCCAAATGGGGAGAGATGAGCACTGCTGTTCTGTCCTCCAGTCTTTTCACACAGAGTGAAACTTTGGGTAGGAAGACGATTAGAACTTGGCTAAAGTGCCAAGATCTTACTCAATCGCCTGGCTGTTTCCTTACAATTCAGTATCCCCACCCTTACTACAGGATTTTCATAAACTTTTGATGAAGTTCCTTGAATTAATTCTCTAGATGCATAAGAGCATAATTATAAATAAAATAAAATAATAAAGCAATTTAATAAAAACACAACTCCCCAAAAACATTAAATGATTTCAGACCAGTGGCATTGATCTCTTTAGTAATGAAGTCATTTGAAAAATTGTTAAAAGGCATGTGCTCTACCAGGTAGAGCACCTGGTAGATCCCATGCAATTTGCCTAGAAGGCTTAATCCTTGTGTATAGTGTATCTAACCACACTTGTTAGGGGAGAGATTGCTCTTAAATTTTAATCTTATATTGTTGGGTGGATTTTAGACTTTAGCCAACAGATCACAAAGAGTGAGGATAAATTATTTTTGTTCTTCCACTGGGACTACTCATTCTGTGTACTATCCCACATTCTGTACATTCTTTCTACAGACAGTGGTAGATGCCCTTTTGAGGACAGACATATCATTAATTTTGCTGATGACTCTGTCATTGTCAATCTCCACAAGGTATTCGATACTGATCACAGGCCTGTGGTGGATTATTTTGTCGAATTGTGTAACAACACCTTCCTTATTTTGATGGAAACCAAAGATAAGGTTGTTGATTTTTGAAAGTAGCCACTAACAAAAGAAGGTGGTGCAGTGGCTCTGTGACTAAGGATTTACGTCTGTGGCTGGATGGTTGGTGGTTCATATCTTGTGGCTGGCAGAGGAATCCTACTCCGTTAGGCCCCTGACCAAGGCCCTTAACCCAAGCTGCTGCAGGGGTGCCTATAAACAGACTGACCAGGACAGTGAAAGAAGCTAGCAAAATTATCAATGCACAACAGCTACAGCTGTGTATACAGATGCAGCCATTCAAAGTGCGCGGTACACACATGTACCGGAGGTAATTGGCTACGGTGTCGCGCATTGTGACGCACGATGACGCGCGGTACCACGGTACGTGATTGCTTGACCGACAGGGGCACTCGTGGTCCGTTGGTCTGTCGTAGAAAGATTTACAGTAAACTTGCAGCTGCATTGATAGGTGTTGAAGTGTTTTTAAGATATTAGTGCTTTCCTAAAGCACCCATTTATAGGCCTGTAAGCCTAGCCAGAGGGGGAGAATGAATCACTCATTCATTCTGATAACATCTATCATGAATTGTACTGCTCTCCTTTAGTTAGTATGTGTACATAATTTAAGATTCTGTAATCTGGATGAGGATTATTTAGTGTATTGTGCTATTTTTATGGTTTTTATGGTTTGTTTTGGCGTGTGCTTGGTAGCATTTCACACTAAGGTTGCGATATTAAGGTTTTATAAATGCTCTATTAATGATGAACTGACAAGGACTAATAGTTTATTGAAAAAGCACAACGTTTTAATTAAGGGTTAACTAAGGTGTTCTTAGGCCTCTGATTTTCATGTTTTGTAAATGTTTTCTTAAAACAGATCTAACTCAAACTCATACTTTATAGAGAGTGAACAACACATTAACAGATGTCAATTTTTGTTTTGCTAAACATGAGAGACATTGGCATTGGAACAGAGGTACTGTACAGAGACTTTTAACACCTGAAGGCAAGGAACAAAAAAACTGGCCCAGCTAGCTGATTCAAACTGAGGGGAATGTAATACAGCCTGCAGAGGATTTCTATTGTTACTTGAATGGAGACAGGGGAAATAGGACTGGGTGGTACCCCTCTCCTTCAAGTGCGCCATCAGAGACTACAGGTACTAAGAAGAAACATTCGAGTGGCCTCTCTTCAGTGCTTTACAGGAAAGACTGCTGTCCCTCCGGATTCATTATGACCCTGGATAGGACCTTCTGTTGCTGTGAATACTGTTTTCGTTGTACAGATGCAGCCATTCAAAATGGGTGAGGTATTTCGCGGCAAACCCCGGTGGGCGTGTCACAGTATCACGCGGTATCACGCGGTTTCACGTGTGTCACGTGACTAACTATCCGGCGTCGCCTTGAAAAACCGCCAGGGGGAGCTTAACCTCTCATGTACAGCATTTGAGCCTTTAATTTTGAACTGTGTATTACAGCATGTTAATCATCAGTCATTAAAATGTTGGTATATTTTATGAAAGCAAGATTGCTCAGTTGGACAAAAGTACACAACCTACCTTTATCAGAAATATTTATGCATCAAAGCCTTTACTGAAGATATTACTAATAGTATTAATAATGGATGACTTTGGACAAGCTGTATACTCAAAGTATAATTTCTTTAGCACATTTGTACAAGCACTTGGAATCTGTCCAAGCCATACTTTGTCAGGCATTTTGTTTTACTTCAACGGGGCATAAAAACTTCCTTGCTTTTAACAGGGCGTTTCATAATTTCTAGCTACAAAAATGATTTAAAATGCGACACCTATCATTCAACTAGAGCTTAAAATATCACAAGGAAAAATACACACCGGTATTCCATTTCTCCCTAAACATTGTAAGCTTCGAAGTCTTTAACTAACGTGATACCGGAGTCAACAAGCATACTTTTAGAATTTGATTAAAAGGGAATATAATATGGAATCGCGTATCTAAAGAATTTAATAACGGTATGATTATATCCGTGTACTGGCAGGACTGTGTAGGGCTGTTTCGCCTACCTGATCATGCGAGCTGTCTTGTAGCCTACTGGTCTAGGTGCGTGACCACCAACTGGCAGGTTGTGTGTTCGAATCCAGCTGGTGCTGGACTTCTATTTTAACAAACATTTCTTCGAAAAAATAAATAAGCGATATTATGAACAATCAATTGACTTTTATATTTCAAAATATCGCAACATGATCGATATTTGCGATATTTTGAACATATCTTCCCTTCTGACAGCGGTTCCTGCTTCTATTGTGTGTGTGTGTGCAACAGTAAATTTTTATAGAGAAATGGAGGCTGGACAGTATGCGTTACAATATAAACATTTATATTGATTTAAATCGTGTTCTGATTTAAATCGCAAACGCGTGTTTAATTATGTGTTTTTTAATCATGATCAGGCTAATGCATTTCTACATTTTCTGTATGAACCAGCTTAGAGGTTCATACAGAAAGACAGCTTGTGTTTAAATTGACTGTAAGGTAATTTATGCTTCTAAAGTCATGGTCAGTATTGTTGTACTGTGCTGTACTGTGTCACATTATTTTATAGCGTTTTTATTGCGTTATTAAATCCGGTGGCGCTGTGTTAGTTTCCTGACTCACATTATTTAAACTGCGACACTGATCATTCATCTCTAAATAAACTTTATTTTATATAGCGTTTTAAGCGAATAGGTAATTAGATTGCTCATAAACCTAATCACTTTTTCTACATAAACACAGCGTGATTGCTCTCTGAAAATGCTTTTCCTTTATTTTTAAAGTAGGCTCAGATTTCAACTATAGATCGTATTATTATGTAAACCATGTTTGCTATTAATTCATTTAGGGCTAAAATACGTTCATTGTCTTCTAATCGAGTCGAGTTGACATTGGAAGCCTGCCACACCCGGACCGTTAAACCAACGCATTAGCACGTCAAAGCCCATTGAGCCAGTATTGGCTTTAGTATCCCCCCCTTCTCCCCTCAATTCAATTCAATTCAAGGTGTTTTATTTGCATGACAGATGGGTACAAGCAGTGTTGGGTACTGTATGTATATTGTAACGCTTACGGCAGACAGGCACTGTGTAGGAGCCGACGCACCAGAGCAGCGCCTGCAATTTTTATATTTATAACTTAGTTTTTAAAATTAGTCAAGCAATACGAAGCATCTCCTTTTACTTAGTGCCTGAGCATACTGCAACGCGTGTGAAGCCCATAAACGATATTAATTTTGGAACTTAAACATACAGTATATGGCTGGTCTCGGTACTTTAAAGAAAACATACACACCAGTATTCCATTTCTCCCTAAACATTTTAAGCATCGAAGTCTTTAACTAACGCGATACCGGAGTCAACAAGCATACTTTTAGAATTTGATTAAAAGGGAATATAATATGGAATCGCGTATCTCCAGAATTTAAAGACCAGACAATCGCAAACTCGTTTTCAATAAAATTATTTTATTCATTCAGCAGTTTGTGAGAGGGACATCCAGCAGGGAGAGACACACACACCGGTTTTCATTGACAACATTGTTTTTTTTTCAATTCCTCTTGTCTAACAGGAATGTTTTGTTTGTGGACAGACTGTTAGACAAGAGGAAAAGACCGCCTCCTCCTACGAAGCATTTCGTTGATCCGATCACGAATTCTTTTCCAGTCGTACGCAGCAAGGGTTGAGAATCTCCGATTCACCATCGTACTAATGGTTTCCCGGAGATTGGGTTAAAAAAAAACAAAAAACATACTAACAACTGTGCCATCCTACTCCTTAGTTAATACATTTTATTATTCATAAACAGTTAACATTGTTAGCAAAATATTTTGAATTATATTTAACCCTATTTTTTCTTTAGTTTTGTATTTAACTTATTATATGATAGTCAGACTTAATGTATATTTGAACAATGAAAATATATTTTTACAAGATTTTACATTAAGCACTTAAAATTAATATGGTTAATAATAGTAAACTGTAACATGCTGTAACAAGATCGGTTACAAGAAGAAAATGCTTTCAGAGAAAATGTTTCAACCAAACCTGTTCCCACACACCCCGCCCCCACTACCATTAGAATATACACAAACATTTTAGCGTTTCATTCTGAGCAGAAGACCCTCACACCTGAAGAGTGCTGGCTGTGACGAATTAAACCGGTTTTACAGGTTTCAATCACAGACCATGTGACATGGGACTCAGTAAACTACAGTAACACCGTATTTGATAACGCTTTAAAAACGCTATAAAATAATGTTACTTGGCACAGAACAAGTTTACAGCACAGTACAAAGATAAATGCTGACCATGACTTTAGAAGCATAAATTGCCTTACACTCAATTTAACCACAAGCTGTCTTTAGCCCTCTAAGCTGGTTCATACAGAAATGTAGAGATCTAGGCTCAGAACACACAGCTTCATTAGCGAATACATATGCAGGACAACTAGAGAAGACGTTTTACAGAGGATGGATTTTTAGAAACATCCCATCAGACATCCCATCATATTCACAACGTGAAATCTAGAAAATAATATTACGTAACCAAAATCCGCAATATGGAAACAGAACCTGTGTAATTGTTGATAGATGATGTACTCGTAACATTTTTTCAAGACGAACTACAACATTTAAAAAATGACTTGTATGTACTTGATATCTCTAATCAATCCACGGGTCCCAGCACAAAACGCATACCGTTTCTCGCTTCTTATTGCTCAAAAGTAATTTGACCGTATGAAATGCATAATATAAACCTAGAAACATATACGTGAGCAGTACTTAAGCACTGTAGTATCGGTGTTAAGACATACCTCTCAAATACTGTAAATCAAGTTAAAAATATCTCAAGGCCGATTCTGGTCGTAATGAAACCATGCAAGGGAGTTTTTATGTCCGTTGCAGTTCTTTTGCAACATGATTATAATTATATCGTTATTAATTTCTTGAGATACGCGATTCCATATTATATTCCCTTTTAATCAAATTCTAAAAGTACGCTTGTTGACTCCGGTATCACGTTAAAGACTTCGAAGCTTACAATGTTTAGGGAGAAATGGAATACCGGTGTGTATTTTTTTCTTTAAAGTACCGAGACCAGCCATATACTGTATGTTTATGTTAAGATTTCCCTTCAGTGGTAAAATTAGATATGAATATTCAATACTTAAACGGGCACAGTTAAGACATTAAATATACATATACTTATTGTATACAGTACAGTTTGCATACGGTAATATGTTTATGTTACGCGATTAAAAAATAAATAAATAAAACTGGAAGGTCCAGCACCACCATTATGTTTATATGGTTGTTTTTGTTGGTTGGTTGTTATTATGGTTATTAATAATACGATCTATAGTTGAAATCTGAGCCTAAATAAAAAGAAAAAGCAAGTGATTAGGTTTATGAGCAATCTAATTACTTATTCGTTTAAAAAGCTATATAAAATAAAGTTTATTATTAATTTGCTGGACAGAGCGGTGAACATTATTATGCATAAGACAAAGATAAGGATCCTGATCAGTTTAGAAATCTGTGTACGCTGTAAGGTTTTTACTTCTTAAACTTTTAAAATACACGTTTTGAATAGAAAGAAATCCTCTTCCTGGTATAGCAAACCAGCACGTCTTTTTTCTCCAATCAGAGGGGTGTCAGATGGTGTCAGCCAATCACCATTCTGCGTTGGGTAGCAACGGGTGACTGTTCTCAGGCGGAAGATGTAAACAGCTTAATGTTCGTGTTAAATAATTTTTTTAAATTAAAATTCATTCTATACAGCAATCGCATATTTGGGTACCGTTTCATAAAACTTTCATGCTTAAAATGTTTCGGGAGAAATGGAAGACTGGTGTGTATTTTTTCTTTAAACTACCAAGACCAGCCATACACAGTACAGTTTACATACATACAGTAATGTTTATGTTCCTAAATTAATATCGTTTATGACCTTCAGATGCGTTATGCTCCTCTTCTTTTTATGCTCAGCTACTAAAATTTCCCTTTAGTGGTAAAATCCATATAAATATTCAAAACTAAGCGGATTAAAATGTGCACAGTAAAGACATTAAATGATTAAATCTTTGCACTACCAACCAATGCACCACGAGTGCCCCTGTCGGTCATTTTGGCCAGCCAATCACTTGCCCTGCGGTACCCTCCGGTGCCCCGCGGTGGCTTGTGGGTAGGTTACCGTACTGCGGGTTTTTACCGCGCATTTTGAATGGCTGCATCTGTATCTTTGGTGATAGTGAATGTAGTTAGAAAATAAAAAGGGCACTTATACAATACAAAAGCTTGTCGCTGGTCTGTGTGTGCATTGGTGATTCTGGGAGATAAACAGAACCTCTGGCAATGTAGAGGGGCCCTAGCACCCCATTTGTATTGCTAGGTGGCGTAGTCATACGCAAGGCAGGAACATTCCTCACCCAAAGGTGACCCAAAGGGTTCACCTCACTGTGACAACCGCACCAAACTTTTTCGGCTCTGTATGTCGCTCAAGTCATTTCTCTTTGACACTTTCTTTAGTCATAGAGGTGGGAAGACGTCTCCCCTTTCCCTCTGTCTGCCCCAGCTGTTCCCATTTTTAACCATTCTGTGTCCGAATCACAGCAGCTGAGAGAGAGTAGAGAATGACAGAAAAAAAAGTGAATCCTGTTTTTTTGATAGTCAGATCTAACTTATGTTTGAACACAGTCTTGTAAATTAATGTGAAATTGTAAAATGTGAAAAGCAGTGAAATTTTTCACAAATCGGGATCTTTCAACCTGTAGGTTGCAGGCTCTGTGTCATTTGTTTACAAAGTTATTGACATCTGAAACATTGTGTCTCATAAATACATATTTAAATAAGCAAAACTTATGAAAACCAAAGAAAAAAATGACTCTGAAAAAGATACAAGAAGCTTGAAATTATTATTATTAAATGAATACTGTTAATAATGACCAGACACATTATAGTTTCAGTGGAATTTTAATACCGCTTTGTTATTCTCAATTCTAATTACAATAGATATGATTTCGTTTTAAGGCTTGAGGCATCTGTTAAATTGTCCAACTGAATAAAGTGTTTTGAATTAAACTGGTTGAACAGTTGACGGTATTCACGTTTGCTCAATCACGTTTTTTATTTAATTATTAATATAACTTAACATTGAATATGCTATGATATATATACAAAAAACAAAAACATGTTAATATAGTGTACATAATACTATTTTATTTTTAGAGTATTTGTTAGAAGAAAAACTGCACAAATGGGCTGCCTAGAAATAGAGCTGAGACGAACAGCTTAAAACTATTTCGAGAGTAATCATGTGTGAATGAGTCAAATTAAAACTAAAACGTGTGGACAAAGAAAGTAGATTACAGTAATACTAACAGCTAAATGAATATCATCATTAATTTCTTAAGATAAGCGATTCCATATTATATTACCTATTTAGGCTATTCTAAAAAGTATGAGGTTTTTTACTACGATAACGAGCGCAAGTATTCATAGTAAAGGTTAATCACTTAACTGACTTAACTTTGAACGTGTTGTGATATTTAGAAATACCAACAAATTCTACATAGTTTTGATAATATTTACTATTTTAGTTTTTCAAAGAAATGTTTATTTATTAAAAGAAAACACACAGCAAGAGTTGGGTTTGAACCCCCAACCTCTAGCATACAGTACATACCAGCTGCCTAAACCATTACACCAACGTGTCTCTTGACAGCTACCAACTAATCACAGGTGAATGAGTCAATCATTATTAATTTATTTAGATCCGTGATTCCATTTTGTATTCCCTATTAATCAAATTCTAAAAAGTATGCGTTTCTTTTCTGCGATTATGAGCACAAATATTCATAGAAAGGGTTAAAGTATTATATGTTTTTATTTAGTATAAAAACTTAATATAGTCAGGTTAGTTTTCCAAAATAACCACAGTAGGTAACTGAATGAAAGGCTTTGATGCTTAAAATGTTTTAGAAGAAAGTGGAATACTGGTATGATTTTTTATTTAAACTACTAATACCAACCATATACAGTTTACATAATATGTTTATGTTTCTAAATTAATATAGTTTATGACCTTCAGACACGTTATGCTTCTCTTCTTTTAATGCTCAGTTACTAAAATGTTTCTTTAGTTGTAAAATTCCATATAAATATTCAATATTAAGCAGATTTAAATATGCACAGTAAAGAGATTAAATGAAGCAATCGTTTCACTAACATTCATTGCACCACAAGTGTTGGTCATTTTGGCCAGCCAATCACATACTGCAGTACAACGTGGTGAACTGTAGATAATTTCGCGCGGTACGGGGTTGTACTGTGCATTTTAAAAGGCTGCATCTGTATTATATGTTATATATTATTATATATAATATCGTAATGCATACGGCCACCATTGCAGGTTGTTTGTGCCGGCTTACCAGCGCAGTGACGTCACCGCCCTTCCCTGTGAATAGCAGGAACCGCAGCCGTCAGGCTGAAGGGAGATTTCCCTTTGGCTCAAATGGCTGGGTCCCTGTTGAGTGATGCCAGAGGCCTTGGTTTGAGTCCCCAATGGTGGGGGCTGACCTGAGGTGGCAGCAGTGAGGGTGCATACCCATGTGAACCTGAGAGTGCTACCATATATATACTTTAATATAGTGTTATAATTTCTGATTGTTAAAGCAAATTAATGTAAAACCCCCATCTCCTATACCAACATACAACAGTGATGCTATTGTTGCAGGCAAAAAAATAATCACGAATGCTGTGACTGTCGCTATTTGACAAAGCAACTTGAGTGCTTGAACTTTGTAGCCACCTATCAAAAACTTGGCATGCTGTATTCTGCTCCCATATTAATGTATTTCTCATGCCTCTTTCAGAGGTCTCAAAATGAATTGCAGTTAAAAACCTGGACAACCAACTAAATACAAGTACTGTAACACATTTCTATTAAAGAGATACACCACATTATTTTTGTTTGGAGATAATATGATAAAATGCAGGTGGATTTCGCTAAATTAAATGCATGACAATATTTCATTGAAAATGTTAGGAATTGTTAGGAATAGTAGCAATTGCATTTAAATGTGAAATACTTTTGAAATGTAATATCTTGCCAAAACAACTGCTGTGTACAAGAATAGTATCAAAAGTCCTACCTATGAGTTTATGAAGTCCTAATTAGGAAATAAAAAATCATGACTGGGAGAAAAAATGCCTAAATAAAGTATGATTTTTTTTCAGCAGGATGCTGGTGTAGATAGTATATACTGTACTGTAGTCTAACAACGTATTTTAACAATATGTAAGGCAAATTATACCATAAACATAAAAATACATATTTGATTTAATTATAAAACCACGAACATAAACATACTGTAGCAGCATATTGTTTCATATGAAATAACACGTGTACTTGTATGACTCTCAATATTAGGCGACAAACAATAGAATCACAATTATATTCACCATTTTAATTACAGTTACAACAAATACAAATTTTACAACAAATCTGAAATCTTTTAAAACAGAAGTTATTAACTCTATTTTTCACCCATGTGTGAGTTCATGTGTATCCAGCAGGTGTTATGCTTAGATTACTAATAGTGTAAAGATTCAATAAGCACCAGAGAGATGTTTCACAAAGTGAGATTAATCAACTGGATAACTTTAGGAAATATGTTTCAGATTTTTGGTTTCAGGAAGTAAAATTGTACGCAGTTAAGTAACTAGCTCCTGGAATATTGGCATTAACAACATGCACATTCATAACATTAACACTACCTTTAAAAAAACAAAAGAGAAGCCAAATTATAATATTTTGAGTAGTAATTTGAATGAATGTGTCGTGTACTGTAAGGTGAATTTGTAACCTGGTGATAAGGTGGTGAGTCAAACACAGACTGATGCTGTACTTACTGTAGATCCCCACTACCAGCTTGCAGTACTCCTGACCTGTGAATACCTCTGCAAACCCTCCAATGGTACTGTATATCTTTTTTTAGAAAATAATCTTTTGAAAAAGGGGTCCCGTATGAATTCCTGTTGTCGGTGACAATGGCCAATTGTAAAGCTGCCAGAGCTGTGCAGGATTTATAGGACTTCACAATTGCCAGGCACCACAGAGACTCATAATGTACTGTAGATGTCACCAGGAAGACATCCTGTGAGTATTATGAGAGTAGTGTTACATCTTCATCTAGTATTACTGATACAGCCACTCAGATTATGTGTCAAAACTCATTGCCGTGGCAAAATAACTTTGCTGTACTGTTCACTGTTAAAAGAATCTTCACTGGGCACAGAAGGTTGATAGGTGGCCCTTGTGATGTGTTAGATGTTAGTGAAAACACTATCTTCATTTGATCTGTTGTCCTACTTCTTTAAATCCACTTGATATGGAAACATGTAACTAAAGGGAAATTTGGGTATCTTAAAACAAAAATACATTTCTGAACCTCATTAATGATATTTATATAATATAATTTATGAATATAAATATAATAATATATTATAAATATAAATATAAATATAAATATAATATAAATATAAGATTTATATTTATATAAGGAGAAAAGTGGAGATCTTGTGTGTGCAAGAAACCAAGTGGAAAGGAAACAGCTCAAGACACCTAGGAGAGGGATACAAGATTCTATATGCTGGAAAGAGTACCAAAATGAATGGAGTGGGTGTGATAGTGTGCAAAGACCTAGCAGACAAGATAGTGAGGGTGGTTAGACACTCAGACAGGATTATCAATGTACAGGTGGCTTTTGAGAGTGGGTTATGGAATATCATCTCTGTATATGCACCACAGGTAGGAAGACCACAGGAGGAAAAGGATAGCTTTTTGGAAGATCTCGAAGAAGTGGTTAGCAGAATCCCAGGAAATGAAATGGTGGTAATTGGAGGAGACTTCAATGCACATTTAGGAGAGAAATGCCCAGATTATCCAGATGAACATGGTCAGAGAGGGCTAGGAGAGAGAAATGAAGAAGGAGGAAGGCTACTAGAAACACTCCAAGCTCTTGAATTGTTTGCAGTGAACACAGGGTTCACGAAGAATTATGAGCAAAAGGTGACATACAGGAGTGGAGGCCATGATACCCAAATAGATTACATATTAGTGAGAAGAATTGATAGAGCGAAAGTCCAAGATGCTAAAGTCCTGCCCTATGAGGCTGTTACCAGACAACACAGGCTACTGGTGATGGACATCACAATATTGAAGGAGCGAAGAATAAGGCAGAGGAAACACCCAGCACGAACAAAAGTGTGGAAACTGAGAGAAAACAAAGTAGATTTCAACAGGCTGGTGAAAGAAATGAAAAACAACACAGAGGAAACAGAGGAGCCTTCAGTTGAAGAAGAGTGGACTGAGATGAGCCACATCCTAGAAGAGGCTGCTACCAGGGTTTGTGGAAAGACAAGAGGAGGCAGACCGAGGGAAAATGAAGAGTGGTGGTGGGATATGGAAGTTCAGGAAACACTGAAGGAAAAGAAAAAAGCATACAAGGCACTGAAAGATGGCACTGGAGAATTACAAGAATATAAGAGACTAAAGAAGGTAGCAAAAAGAAGTGTAGCAAGAGCAAAGGAAAGAGCCTGGAAAGAATGGTATGAGAAACTTGAAACAAAGGAAGGAGAGGACCAAATCTACAAGATTGCTAAACATAGAGCGAGACAGAAAAAAGATATTATCCGGGTGGCGGTACTCAAGGATGGAGAAGGCAGAGTCTTGATTAAACAAGAACAGATCAAGCAAAGATGGCTGGAGTACTTCAAAAATCTGTTAAATGTAGAAAATGAGAGGGAGAACCTAGTGGAGGCAGACGTAGTGTGTGGACCAATCCAAGAAATTTCAGTAAAGGAAGTGACAGAAGCTATCAAAGAGATGAAAGTGGGCAAAGCAACTGGACCATCAGGAATAGCAGCAGAACACTTTAAGAACCTCGATGAAGAGGGGATTCAGTGGCTGACGAGATTGCTAAACAATATTGCAAAGGAAGAGAGAATTCCAGAAGAATGGACAAAAAGCAGTATGGTTACCATCTACAAGGAGAAAGGAGACCCAATGGAGTGTAAAAACTATAGAGGAATAAAACTTCTGGAACATGGATTGAAAATCCTGGAAAAAATTCTGGACAAGAGACTCAGGAAGATAATCAGGATCCACAACTCACAATTTGGATTCTCAGCGGGGAAAAGCACAACAGATGCCATTTTTGTGATGAGACAGTTACAGGAGAAGACACTAGAGAAAGGGAAAAAGCTGTATGTGGCCTTTCTGGACTTGGAGAAGGCATATGACCGTGTGCCCAGAGAGGTGGTGTATTGGTGCTTGAGGAAGAAAGGAGTACCAGAAAGCATGGTCCTGGGTTTGCCAATGGGAAATTAGGCAAATGTGCCAGCTGTAATTTTAAGAAATAAAGATTTAAATACATATTTAAAGCAAATAAATAATATGTATATATTATATTTGACATCTTTACTAATCATAAATGTCACAATAGTAAAATATACGTTTGAAATAATATTAAAAATACATGAATGAGCATGTGTGAGCAGTTCAAGTAGGTGGTAGCATCAGTATGTGTAGGCTGCAAATGAACAGATAATGCTGTGAATACTGATAATGGTAAATGGAAGTAAAACCCAGTTCTATCAGACATTATGGAGCAGTGTACCAGTGATGTAGTTGTTGATAGTATTACTCACAGGTTCAGTCTTAGTGTTTTCACATGGGAAAAATATGCATGAGCTATAACCAGACATTCTTGCCCAACTGTCACACTTAAATCACCGACAACTTTCTTGTTGTAAACAACAACTCGCATGTTGTTCTATCGTTCTGCACAATGCTTGTAGACACCCATCGTGGTAGTATAAACAAATACTTGATTTTTCACCAAAAGGACTTGGTGCGACTACTGCAAAGCTTACCTCAGATGACTTAGTGCAGCCTCCAGCATATCACTTCATAAGAAAGTACATTAGTATCCTTTTATGTTTTTCTTTTAGAATTTTCGCAGTGCTTGGCATTACCTCATTTTTGTTCTCAATCAGCTCTGTCATCAATGAGATGATTTACTGCTTTGACAAGAGTTCAAGTCACTTCAGTGTATCACAGTCAGTCTTGAATAATCAATCCAAATGAAGCCAAAATCAATCAATATATACAGTGCAAGCATATATAATATAATACAATATAATAATTTTCTAGATTTATATTTGTTTTGATGCTCAATAAATGTTTTCTAGATAAGACAAAAAAATACATCCATAATAGCACAGTATATGCAGTATATTGATGAAGTGCATTCAATTTCAACATAGGAAATAAAAAGTAAAAAATAAAACCAGGCAAAAGAAGAAAATATGGCCTTCATATTCTCACTTCACAAACATTTGCGTTCACACTGCATGGGCTCTGCATTTCACTTCAATTCCTTTGAGTTATAGTTGTCTTTTTTATTCTTGAATTACTTTATTTTGCCAGTTAAGTCAAATAAGAACACATTATGAGTTACTGTAACAACCTGGAGACCTATATACACAGCAGGGTGTTTAATGGAGCAGTGTGAGTGAAGTGCCTCATTCAAGATTACACTGCAGCATGACACATAAGTTGTGATCACTCACGACCTCTGGTCCAGAGCTCTAAACACTACACTGCAGCCTCAAGAGACCAAATTAGAGAACCTCTTAAAATCCTGTCTCTAAATAAATTAGGCTGCAAAAAGGGCAAAACATTCTTAAGGAAGTTGCAAAATACTCATGCCTAAACAATGTCCATCATTAAGCAAAAACATGAACCCAGCACACTTAGGATAAACAATACATATGCAATAAAATAGGTAGAAATTTCTGATTATATAAGTTGCTAATTTCAGGTACAGATGCAGCCATTCGAAATGTGCTGTAAAACCACGTACTGAGGGAAATTATTTGCAGAATAGCATAGAATACCGCAGTATATGATTGGCTGGCAAAAATGACCGGTAGCACTTGTGCTGCACTGGTTGTTAGTGAAATGATTGCGTCATTTAAACTCTTTACTGTGCATGTTTAAATCTGCTTAATATTGAATATCAATATGGAATTTTAAACTAAAGGGAAATTTTGGTAGCTCAGCATAAAAATAAGAGGAGCATAACGTCTCTGAATGTCATAAACAATATTAATTTAGGAATATAAATATATTATCAAACTGTATATGGCTGGTAGTGGTAGTTTAAATAAAAAAATATACAACAGTATTCCACTTTCTTCATAAACATTTTAAGCATCAAAGTCTTTCATTCGATTAGATATTGTGGTTATTTTGGAAAAGTTTTTTCGTGCTCCTTCTGACTATATTAAGTCAGGGCAAATAAATGTATTTCCCACAAGCTATACTGTAGTGGCTTTAAAACTATACAACATCGTGCGGTATACATGTGGCACGTCTTTGTTCATGTTTTAAAACTACAGTACAGAAAAACGAGTGTGACGAAAAAACAGGACATTTGATTGCTGGTTGCCTTATGTTAAAGAGCAACAATGACAACAGAGAATGATACTGAAAATTCATTCCCACCCCCCAAGCAGAACTGTCTATTCTACATAAACAGAGCGGGGTGTAACACTCCTAGCCTTTGTGAGAAGTACTGTACGGAGCTGTGTTACATAAAGTGGCTGCAATGGAATATACTATAGTAGGTAAAAGTGAATTCCAAGCTGAAAAGACTCAACGTGTCTCCTCTATAAGTCTTCAGCTTACAGACTACCCAAGGTCATTTATAATTAATAATATCTTCCGTATTGCATTAAAATTTGAATGTTTTTAACAAGTGTAAATCCACCTGTCTATTTTCTAACCACTTTATCCAGGACATGTAACAGTTTCACCAATACTATTGGGTAACATTTTTGACATTATTGACAGACTTCAGAATGTTGTGACTGATGCTAAAAGATGTAACATAATGCGTACTGTGGTAAAAGAGCTATTGAGCACAGAACATATTTCCGCCTGTGAAAAGATTTGGATATGTAGTTTATTCTTATCTGTGTGAAAACAGGAACTACAGAGGGAGTTTTGGAAATTAAACAGAGGTCTGGAACACCCTGTCTCAAACATACTGTAGATGTTTAATAAATTAAAGGTTGTAAAATTAGTGTAAAATCACTCCGAACAAAATACAATTTTAAAATACAGGCCGTTTGAAATTATTAGTTGTTATTAATAAATCACTTAACTTTGAACATGTTGTGATATTTAGAACATAAAAAATGTTAATTTGTTAAAGGAAAACTCATACCAGGAACTGGGTTCAAACCCCCAACTTCCAGCACAGGAGTCACACGCCAAAGCCATTACACCAACGCACCGCTTGCCAACTTAAGTTATAGCTGAAAAGGGTAGGCAAAATGTTTTCAAGTAATGAAGGGTGAATGAGTCAAATTGATGCAGATTTTACAAAGAAAGTGGACTACGGTGATACTTTGAGCTTACAGCCTGTCCAAGGTCATTCATTATTAATATGATTAATAATATCTTCCGTATCACATTAAAATTGGAATGTTTTTACAAGTGTAAGAGGCAATACACAAAGTGTCTCCTCCTAACTCTTCAGTGTACAGAATAATTTCCCCAGAGCCACACAACCTTGTCACAACATAGTGAACAACAGTCACTGGCTTATATAAAGGTGTAACACATCTTCACTGTCATGGTATGGTTTCCACATATTGATAAGCTGTTCTCCATTATCACTATAAGAACAATACAAGTTGTTTTTTTAAAACGAATGTCAAAATGTTTCCAAAATGTCCACTTGAGATATTTTATCCGCTTAGTTACACCACTCAATATTACTATCAAGTGGTGTTAAATCAGTACAACTTTTATTTTTTACAATAATGGCAGGTGGTGTTCTTACCACAGAAAAGGATAAAATGTTTAACTTTTTTGTGAAGTAAAGTACATAAGCTTTATAAAGTTAGAACAAGCGCATTAAAACCAGAAACCACTGGTTTTAAGTTACCAAATTAAAAACTGTATTTTGCATAATTAGGATATTTACAGTATGAAGAAGGTGGAAGGTTGTGCACTTTTGTCCAACTGAGCAATCTTGCTTTTATAAAATATACCTACTTTTCAATCCGTTTAATGTTTAACATGCTGTAATACAAAGTTTAAAATGTTTAAAAATCTAAAAAGTATAAAACTTAAATTCTGAAATTTAAGTTAAATTCTTAAATTCAGCATTGACCGGAATTCGAAACCTAACTTTTTCTGGTGATAGTCCAAATGCAGCTTTCCCAGCTTCACCTGGTGGTTTTACAAGGTATTTCACCCTATTTAAAAATATAATGGTATCTTACGGTATCTTTGGGTTCCTTGCGGAAAGTGCACTGTGATTTACTGCAGCATACCTTGCGCATTTTAAATGGCTGGATCTGTAGTTAATGTTGCCTAAATTAGTAATTCTGTGAGGACTTTGGATATGCTTGCTATTTTCTGTATTAAATAACATTTACAATCAAGGTAATTAGACCATCCATTATGTATTTCAGAAACACAGTCTGAAAAAAAGTTAATGGGTTCCATGAATTGTAAATATTCAGTTTCTCAAATGTGTTCATGAGTCTCAATTTAGTTCTGTCAGACATGCTTTAAATTGAGTAATTTTAAGTGATGGTTTTAATAAACAGGTGGAAAGTGCAATCCGTCACAGAGCAAGAAATTTCCAGATTTCTGTATTTTACGTTGTTCTTTCCAGTTCTCTAATTTGATCGTACAGTTTTATGTATTACTTTGCTTAAATTCTGAAAAAATCATCCGTGGGCTAAGGCTAAAAAAACAAAACAAGTGCACCTTCAAAGACTTTTGCATCAGAAACCTAATACTCTTTGAGGTTTAATCTATCTGCTTGACAGAGCCACTGAACACACATAAAACAAATTAGTCATCTCACTATGTTTATGGTCAATGAAATCAATTCCTTCACAGAAAAAGGTGTGTATGATAGAAAACTTTACAACTTAAATAAGTAATTTCTTATGATTGATACTTCCCACTTGCAGTATCACATATTACAGCATTTACACTTACTTAGAAAGGAGCAAAAATAGTTTCAAAATATCCAAATATGAGACTGCTGTATGTGGTAACCCTTATCCTATCGAAGGGTACAGTATTATTCATGTTGTCCTTGGGAACTGGAGCTTCAGATTTACAATTTCAGTATTCTTTATTGTCCTTATACATTCAGACAGAGAAGATTCATTCACAAACAGTATAAATGTACAGTATCCTGTGCACGGCCTTCACATGAATTACAATTATTATTTTATTTTGTCCATCTTAAATGACTTACAACTAATTATACCTTTTTGGTGTAAAAAAAATTAAATTATCCTCTGGCTATTGATCTGAGTAGAGCAATTTGTCTAGAATATACAGTAGCAACAGTATCATACCCTGGGTATTAATCTCACACCCTTCTAGTAAGGCATCTAGCACTCTAACATTATACACACCACCACTCAGAATGCCCGAAAAATATAATACTGTTGCAATGGGAATGATTACACAATTTGTATGTTGAAAGCATAGAAGATGGAAGAGAGTGAGTAGGATAGTGTGTTCTGAAAATTACACAGTTTGAGTTTTTAGGTCAGTCAAAAGAGTCCAACTGCTGAAGCATTTAAAAATAAACTTATATCTTGGTGTGTAATAGATCTCTGGATGAGTCCCCAGTTTTATTTTAGAGCTTGCATTGATTCAACTTGCTGCAGGTGCTGTCTAATTGGACCCTAGAGAGCCAAAATGTAAGACAGGAACAGTAAGGTAGACAGCGACACACAAGCTCAGGCAGAACTCCAGCTGTAGAATGGCTGGAGGGAATCTGGCTGAGATTGAGGGGGAATTGACCACCTTGAAGGGGGGGACAGAAAAGGAGTGAGAGAAGAGTTTATCATAAATTGACGTGTTTCGAAGGAATGGAGTTCCATTAGTAAATGCTCAGCATCTATATTATTATCATCTTAGAGACAAATGTTCCTAAACCAAATTTTTCATCCTTTGCATGTTAGTGGTAGGAACCTTGGCTACGTTGGTAGCTGAAAGAAAGGATTCCCTAACAAGTAGAATAAATCTGGGCTAGCACTGTTGGGGGTAAATGGGTTACAGTTTAACAGGGTCCTGTCCTAAATTTTAATTGAATAATGGACATTTCACACGAGGCTTGGTTTGTATAAAATATGTCTTTGTTTGAATATGCTTGCATTGATTGTATATGTTGATTTGTTGTATCGATCTGGGTAAAGAGTTTAGCAGTCCTAGAATGAGATGGATACTGTCGCCTGGGTAGTTAGGGCTCAAAGTGAGATAGAATTTCTTATTTTCTTATACAGTCGGTTTTGAATGTTTCTGAATCCACAAAATAATGCCAGGAAACCTCCTAGATTTTCTTGTAACACTATGTGTGAAGGTCCCCATCAGTCATCCTGACTGTAGTTGGGATTTTTCATACAACTTAATTATATCTAAAAAAATCCTGGGTTCATGCTTCTACATCCGTGTACTATTACAGTCTTTTTTTCTATAGAAGCAAATTACAGTGTCTGTGAAGCTTAGTGTTTTACTAATTGTTACATTCTTACAGTTAAGTACTTAACATCAAAAGAAGCTACAGAGATTTTTCTCATTATTTGCTTTTGAACTGATTTGAAATCCAATACATTTATGGATTTGTCCTGTCTTTAACGTGCAGAATCAGGTGACCAATTAAGTACAATATACAGTCCTCCATTTTAAAAATTACTACTATAAGTCTCTTCCAGCTATTAAATATATACAGGTTGAAGGGCTCTTACACAGTGCCTGTCGGCCGTAAGCATTACACTATTTTCCATAAATTAATAAAGGCTTAAAAAAATCAAGTCAAGTCAATAACTAATTTAATGGACAATGTGGTTTTAAAGAATGTACAGTATACAACAGAACTCAATAGAGAGCTAAGATGATTTAGTTTTGTTTGAGATGGCAATTCTACAGTTAAACTCCATATAATTTCCCACATGATTCAACTGTCTTCTTAACATGGTGGTGAAACAACATTGTTTTACAGCAGACCTATTTATAAATCCCCTTTCCTGACCTCAAACACAAAGACCACTATGTGCCTGTATGCCTGATTTTGCAAGAGGTTACAATGGACATGGTGATGCTGAGAAATGCCACTGGGTGTTAAGGGGATGAGAAAGAGTACCCTGCGTGCTCAGTTTTCTAAAATCAGATATGAGTAAAAAAAACATCGGTCAGTGTTCTTTTGAGAAGCAGAGAGGGAAAATAGAGATGAAACATAACACAAGTGGAAAACCATTTATATCTTACTGGAGGATTTGTGTCATTTTTGTTACAAGGATTTAGGGAGTCCCATGAGTTTTCATTAGTGCACCACTGTCAATTTTGGGATGCATTTCTGGCAATCAAACAAGGTGTCACCCACAGGAACTTCATTACATCTTTGAGAGAAATGGCCATTCACACACAATGACCTTTACAATGAGCTCCAGGCTTTTTCAGTTTGAAATGGACTGTGGATGGAGAGCGCTGAGGAAATACAGAAGCTAAACACTACAGGAGTTTAAGGCTGTGCCGATGGCTTGTTTGAAGAAATAAAAGGGCTGCTGACAGTTTGTCTGAATAAAAGATAATTGAGTTCTTCAACTGAAGGATGACAAACAGTTTACCTCTCAAGAAGTGATGGCAATGGCTTTTTCTTGAACACATGCTGGGAAGAAACTGAAGACAGAGATTTAACATACGAACTGAAACAAACCTTTGAAAGTAACCTTTGTTTAAATTAAAATAAATCATAGTATAATATACTGCCAAGAAATATTATAAAGTTTTTTGAGCTAATGATACACACTGAAACCCATTTTTCTTTGAAGTGCTTAATTGTAACACACTACCTGATAGTTTTTATACAGCAGCATTTTATAAAAAAACATCAATGACTGTAAATAGCTTAAGGTGAAATTGCAGAATTACTACTGGTCTCCAACAGAGGATGTGAATGGGCCAATCTAACATGTGGCTCTCAGATTTATTTTTTAATTCACTATTTTTAATATATATACTGTATATAGTGGCAACAGCTGAATAATTTATGTCTGCATTAATAATAGAATAGATTGTGGCTGTGTGGATGGCACACAGTTTCCGCTGCTTGTTTGATTAGGCCAAACAAGATTTATCTTGCAGATATCGACCTGAGAGGAAAGGGACTAGAAACAGCTGCTAACTGCTCTTTGATTAATGGGGGGAATGAATCCAATGAGACATCTTTGGATTCTGTTCCCAACCTGCCCCTTAAAGTTCTTGTGGATTTGGAAGGGCACCCATTTTCACACTGTTGCCTTTTGCCCAGACTTCACCTTTTAAAAAAGATCTTTAAAATGCTCTTCATTGTAGTTTCCACTTGTGCCCCCCTTGTTGTGTTTAATTACTCACGTTGAGGAGATAGGTTGTGTGTTAATTCCTTCGAGGATTTTGCCCACTGATATCACAGATGGGCAGAAACATCACAGAAACATCCCTCTTTGAGGTCCTGTGTTTAAGTGTACTGCATTGCAAGCTTTAGAAAAAGCTTTATTTTTTTTAAATAAAGTATGATTTACATGTACAGAAGATATTGTATTTTTAAAATTGGATTAAAAAGCATTGTGTTCCCTGAAAAAAAAATGCTAGTTTGTTTTGTTTATGATTTAAAATAACCGCTTAACAATATACACCCATTTAGTGATACAAAATGAAACATTCATTTGGAGTTGCCATTAATTTTCCAATTTTCCTAATAAACCCTAATTGAAAATTTTGAATTGCCACTTGCTTTCAGAAATAGCTTACAGTTAAGACTCCTGTACTACAAGGGGAGGGGATCCATTCATTCTTTGACATGTTCCATCATGCCTGACAAGATTCAAGATTTCTTTATTTGCCATATACAACAAGTGTATTGGAATGCTTACTTGTTCAGCTGTACCCAGTGACATTAGAGAAAGAAAAAAAATGTACAAATGACAAACAGACATGGACAATAAATTCAGACAATAGACATTATAATACAGCCAAGACAGGACATAGTGCAAACAGTGCAGTACCTTACAGTGCAGGTGCTAATTTGAGGTGTTTAAGATGCAGACTGCTTGGGGGAAGAAACTGTTTTTGAATCTATTTGTCAATGTTCTGACACTGCAATACCTCCTACCAGAACCCATTGGTGAAAACAGACTGTGGCGAGGGTGAATTGGGTCCCAAAGTATAGCTTGAGCCCGGTTGTGGCAGTGGTCGAGATATATCTGGTCGATGGAGGGTAGCTCGGTCCCAGTGATTTTCTGCGTGGACCTTACAACCCTCTGTATGGCTTTTCTGTCCTGTACTATGGCTCCACCATACCACACCATAATACCACCAGTCAGGACACTTTCAATTGTATTACGGTACAAATTGGTGAGTGTTGTCTTGCTCATCCCCCACTTCCTTAACTGTCTCAGGAAGTGAAAGCGCTGGCGGGCTTTATTGAGGATGGCAGCAATGTTCTCTGACCATCTCAGCCTCTCAGTGATCTGGAGGCCAAGCAATCTGAGGGTGCTGACAGTTTCGACTGGAGCCCTGTGTATGATGATGGGTGTGTGATGTCCACCATGCCTCCTGAAGTCCACTATAATCTCTTTTGTTTTGCCGATGTTAAGTGTGAGGTTGTTGTTCTGGTACCACCCCACTAGCTCTGCTACCCAGCTCCTGTAGGAAGTTTCATCATTGTTGCTGATAAGACCAATTACTGTGGTGTCATCAGCAAACTTGATGATGTAGTTGCTGTTAAATCTAGCCACACAGTCATGTGAACTGTAAATAGAGAATACAGCCATGGGCTCAGGCAGAACCCCTGGGAGGCCCTGTGTTGAGGATCAGAGGGGATGAGGTTTTGTTTCCAATCCTCACCACTTGGGGTCTGCCTATCAAGATGTCCAGGACCCAGTTACAAATGGAGTTGCTGAGGCCCTAACCCCTGAGCTTGACCACCAGCCTACCTGGCATTATTGTCTTGAAGGCTGAGCTGAAGTCAATAAATAACATCCTGGCATAGGTATTCCTCTTGTCCAGGTGCTCAAGAGTGGTGTAAAGGCCCAGTGAACCAGTGAGAACTGAAGGGGGTCCAGGGAGTCCGGGACAATACTGTTGATGTGTCCCATCGCCAGTTTCTCCATGCCTTTCCATGACTACTGAGGTGATTGCCACTGGGCGGTAGTCATTCAGACATGACACCTTGGTTGCTTTAGGCAGTGGCACGATAGTTAGTCACAGGGCCGTCTAAATTACACTTTCATTTAGAGTGGTGGGTCCCAATCTGTTAACCCACACATCTGTTGGTTTCTGTTCCAGCTCCAGGCCCTCAGTTACACAATCAAACCCTTCATTGTCTTAATAATCAGATTAATTTTAGCTATTTGTTCCCAACTCTTAAATATGTTGGAGCTTTAAAGTTTGTACTTAAATTTGTAATAGAAATAAAATCCCAAACTTGTGGCTAGAAACAAAATACAGTTATTTCAACGACTCAACTTAAGATAAGATAAGATCACTTTATTAGCCATATACACTTTCTTGTATTAGAAATTTGTCTTTTCACATACCCCCACTTGCTCTCCATGATACCAAAAAGACAGGGAGAGAAGGGGTCAGAGCACAGGGTCAGGCATTTATACGGCACCCCTGAAGCAGTTGGGGTTAAGGGCCTTGCTTAGGTGCCTAACGGAGTAGGATTCCTCTGCCAGCATACAGTACACGTGTGGCTCAAAGATACACTCAATGTGAGCATAGATCTGATTCATGTCATTCTAACTTCTTGGATTACTTAAGGCTCCAATTATATAATTAAGGTGGGATGGAATGAAAACCGACAGGTGTGTAGGTTACCAGGACCAGGTTTAGAAACCACAACTTTAGTGGACACTGACTGACAAATGTTTGCCCTATCCTGCTTCCAGTTTCTGTGGCAAATCAGTGCTAAAACATGTGATATCTCATCAGTTAATGACACTTTCTTGTATTAGAAATTTGTCTTTTCACATACCCCCACTTGCTCTCCATGATACCAAAAAGACAGGGAGAGAAGGGGTCAGACAGCAGACAACAGCAGCCATATCACCCTGCAACTCACAACTGGCAACCCACTGAAGCTAAGCAGGTGTGAGCCTGGTCAGTACCTGGATGGGAGACCTCCTGGGAAAAACTAAGGTTGCTGCTGGAAGAGGTGTTAGTGGGGCCAGCGGGGGGCGCTCACCCTGCGGTCCATGTGGGTCCTAATGCCCCAGTATAGTGATGGGGACACTATACTGTAAACAGGCGCCGTCCCTCGGATGAGACGTAAAACCGAGGTCCTGACTCTCTGTGGTCATTAAAAATCCCAGGGCGCTTCTCGAAAAGAGTAGGGGTGTAACCCTGGTGTCCTGGCCAAATTTCCAATTGGCCCTTACTAATCATGGCCTCCTAATAATCCCCCTCTATGAATTGGCTACATTACTTTGCTCTCCTCCCCACTGATAGCTGATGTGTGGTGAGTGTTCTGGCGCACTATGGCTGCCGTCGCATCATCCAGGTGGATGCTGCACATTGGTGGTGGTGGAGGGGAGTCCCCATTACCTGTAAAGCGCTTTGAGTGGAGTGTCCAGAAAAGCGCTATATAAGTGTAAGCAATTATTATTATTATTATTATTATTATTATGAGTCAGATCCATGCTCACATTGAGTGCCTCTTTGAGACACTCAGGACACCCTATTTATCTGGTCACAACCATTAAGTGCACCTCAGAATTTTATTTTTTTAAGTGTTGATATTCATTGCTGCCAGTACCTTAATATCAAAGAACATGTTTATAATTGTTTACAACTGTTTTAGTTTTGTAAATTCATAAAATGTTGTAGACACCTGTACTCCTCGTACAGGCCTTGCAACACCTTTGACATATGACTGCTTTATGCAGATGTGAATGGCTTCATAGAACCAAGAGAATAGTTTTTAAACTGGGTAGATCAAAAGACAAAACACACCTGGTGACATTTTCGGTTAAATTGATTGCACTCTCAAGTTATTTGTTGAAATGCTTCCTTTTGAATATGAGTCCTTATCATTGTCCTTATAACCTGTAAAATAATTTTGTGTGCATGAATATGCACTGATGAGAAAGAGGCCTAGTCAGTTTTGTCATTTTAAAGTTAATTCGGTGTCTCTCATTGTTATTTGATGGGACATGATTGATCTGCAACATCCATATTACTTTGTGGTAGATCTAATACAAATGTGCGGACGAAAGATTTATATCGAACCTCATCTTGAAGAGCCACTCTGCCTGCTCAAGGGGAGTGTATCTGTTGAAGTATGTTTAGACAGCTGAGGCATTCAATTAGGTAAAAAGCCTGAAGATAAGGCTTAACTCAAGGTTATATAGTAAGATAAGCAAACCCCAATTGAGGATAGACCAGTCATTTTTTCAGCTTATCAGAATGAAATTTCCACTACGTACTAGGTAGGAATTTTCAGAAGATGACCAACAGTTCATGTAATCATGTAGTTTACTCAAAAGTGGCAGATACAAAAGAGTGTTCAGAATACAGCAAGAGAGAACAAATAGCAAGAACAGAATTAAAGATTTACAATTCATTTTCACCTCTTGATTCAACCTTGGCCAAGCCAAACCAAGTGAATCAAGCATTGTCACTGAAGATAAATTTAGGGAAAGAGGCTGTTTCAGCTATAGGTGAGTAGGAAATGTCTCTAAGAATTTAGATAAAGTGTGTAACAACTGATAGTGTAAAATTTACAGCTTCAAAGCAAAGGGGGTGTTTGCTAAAATGAAGTGGGTCCAGATCCTTTGATCATAGCTATTGTAAAGGTTACCTTAGTTAATTAAGTTTTGAATAAATGATTGTCAATCAACAGTCCAGAAACACACCATTTACGATCAGATCAAGAGAGAAAAAGGTGAAAAAGAATGGAAAAAGGTCAGATCACGAGAGAGAGAGAGAGAGAGAGAGAGAGAGAGAGAGAGAGAGAGAGAGAGAGAGAGAGGAGACAGGAAGAACTTGAAGTGAAGCCTGTTCCCTGTTCAAGATCATCTGAAAAGACACAACTGGAGCTACTTGTAAATATTAGGCTTGTAAGAAGAGCTTGCTATTCAGTGTTTTTATGGAACTTGGATTTCCTGAGTGAAAAATACCTCGGTTAAAAATGGCCTTTCCTGCTTTGTGGGTGCATTTTTAGAATAGGGAGATCAGCTCTTATTTTATGTGGCATTTGGGTTTGTAGTGAGAGATTTAATTGCAGGTTGTATAACATTTAGTTTATAAGGTGGCTTTTCTTTTATTTTGGCATCTATAGGCATTATGTAAGAGTCAAATATTTGGTTGCAGCCTGGGTTTTTCAGGGTGGTCTAGACGTACTGTAGGTCTGTTAACATGAGCATAGAGATTATTACTCATTTCACCAAAGCTTTGCCAAAGAATAAAGAATTCACATGCCTCTAACTATGCCAACTGCATGGGTATATGGTTGGAGAATTACTTTCATGTAGGGGTTTATAATTATTTATTTTAGTTATTGACCAAGCAATTTCGTCAATTTTTGTTATACACCACCCTTTAGTAAGATAGCATTTTGTGGATTTTAAGTTTTCTTTTTAAATACACCATGCTAAGTTTAACACTTTTGTTAATTTGAATGACAGGGCAAATTGGCATTTAGAGAACTTCTTATTGTGCCCGTATTTACAGTAAATTTGTTTTTAGATATTTAATTGTTCTAGGAGTGTTTTGTTCTTTAGGGGAAACACAGAAGGCTTCTCATGCTACAGTATATGCAAGTATAAAAGCATTTAGAATTGGCCTGTGCTTTAGAGTTCATTTCTGTGCAGACAATGGTGTCTTCTCAACTCTTTGCAAAACCTTTTGTAAATAAACTTATTTCTAAACTACAGTGAACTGTGCTGTGGTCTCTGGTAGATCTACTCTGCTATACATAAGTTTGACTGTAATTGCTTATTTTAAGAAGCTACTGTACATACAATATAGTGCATTTCCCCCATCACTGTGAAGCTACAACAGTGAGTATTCACCCCCAGTCCTTGAGGCCTGCAGTCCAGGATTTGGAGCTTATTATACCAAGTGAGTAAAGGAAACAATGGTAATATAAACATTAAATGAACAGTGGATTCAGGGTGAAATAAAAACCAGAAGACACAGTGGCCATACAGGACCAGGAGGAAATATCAGTGAGAGCAATTCAGCTGCAGAAATGTACATACTATATATTATGCAGGTAAAGAACTTTCACTGGACAGAAAAATAAGAACTTCAAATCAGAGGACTGTTTTCACTGGCAGTCAAACTGTGGTTTACTTAAAGGGGAAATGCAAGGCTATTTTCATATTTCGTGGTGAGAAAGAATCAGCATTGATGAGTGCATTTCAAATCGCAACGAAAATAAAATGTACACAGTAATTTCTAAAACCTCCAATTTACACCACAAAATAGATGAAATTTCCAGGTACTGTACATCTGCGCAAGGCCGTATTCTGTGATTCAGAACAAGCCAACGTCTAGTAATGTGTGGCCCTAAGACATTATAAACAAGCAGTTTTGTGAATTCACCTCTGAAGAAGGCTCCACAGCCGAAACGTCTTTTTTTCAGCATGGAATAAACCTATTACTTGTTTTTGTGAATAATGTACATCTCTTTAAATCTAGTAGAAATATTGGTTTTGATTTCAACACAGTTTTGCAAACAAATACTACTTAATTGTTAATGCATGCAGGTCATGTTAGAACATTTCTGCACTGAAATGTCTGCTGCACAACCTGTTTTTTTATTTACTCATAGATCACATAACATAAGTCATTATAAGAACTTGCTAGGGGGTAGGGACGAATCACTTTGCAATTTGTGGGAACTTGGACGCAAGTTTCTAACAGCATGGCAACTTACAGTACTTACAGTATTATAAATTTTGTGATTAATTCAAAATTTGTATTTTTTTTCTGTAACATCAATGTATTTTATTTAATTTAATTTCCATATCTTTTAAAACTAATGGAAATAGTGAAATGAGAATTTGCACTTGAATGTGAATTCCATAGAGAACCCTGATCACAGCTGAGAGTGATCCTGCTTAAAGAATGGGGTGGATAAGGCTCCATATATTGCAAATCTTGTAGAATATTGTACAAGCCACATCCTGGTCATGCTGATCTGAATTTGTGGCTAGAAATTGTCCATTTCAAGAGAATGTGTGACTCAATAGACAGACATTTTGAGGTAGATTCTTATTTCAAGGAAAATACAACAAAATTAACATGTCCTAAAACAAAGTGTTGATAGCCAAACCAGGTAAATATATCATTTAAAGTAAAGCACTACCAAACAAAAGTCAATAGGTTCTGCAGTTGATTAGTCACTTGTTGGAACTCATTTTCTGGCACTTAATGGGTCAATTATCCCAAACTTAGGAATACACCTAAACACACACAGTCCATTAATTAGGTTAATATCGTTGCACTAGCTCACAAATATTCAATACTAATGGTAAAATATTAAGCACATGCAGGAGGAAGCTGAAGACACGAGCAGCAAAAGTTGTAGAAGTTGGTCATAGAGACAATGCTCATTAGTAAAAACTTTTAAATAATCCTCAGGATCCAAAATCCATACAGGGGTTAATTTTAGAATCATGTTAAATAAAAAGAAATATTTATCACTACGTAATATCAAATAAATTTGAAGACATTACAATTTACAAACCTTACTTACCAACTTCTATTCTGTTTTATTATTCACTTAAATATTGATATTCCTTTGAACAAGGCAAGGTTACAAACCTCATTAAATTATGTTTGTCACCCACTGTACTGTTATCCTGTGTACACAGCAGATGGTGTTGAGGATTGTGGAACAATATAGCTGATGACTAGGCTTGGATCCCTAGCTCAGAGGCTAGGCTTCTCCTTAGAAGACAATGCCATAGCATGATAAAATAGAGAACATATGACACATTGGTATCTTATGTTACCAAAATCAGATGGTACATTTTGTTTTAACTACCGTCAATGCTATTATTTCTTGATTAGCATGGAACATTGAAACACATGTTTACTAGAAGTGAACCTTGGCTGTGGAACAAATAAACTCATTAAATACCCTTCTCCTAACAGCTACATTTACAACCCTGTTTGTTCTTGCTGATTGTACTACATCAAGGTTAAAGACCCCCTGATAAAATAAACAATGAAATAAAAAGCTCCCTATAAATCAAGGCAAGGAAAACAAAGGAGACAAAAAGCCTTTTTCAATTTCTCATGTGGCACTTTGATAAAGTACCCCCAGTTTGCCTTTTAAGTTACACATGGGTCAAAGGAGGCCTGATAAAAACAAATGTGAGGAAAGCTTTCACGTTATTTATTTTTCTATAATGGAGGATTTGGTCCTCTAAAATAACCATTAACAAAGCAACAAAGACTCACAATCTGAAAACGTTATTCACATTGGCAAACCATATGTGGTGCAAACAACACAAATGTGATAATAACATCTGCTGGCATTTGCATAATGTGTTTCATCCCAAAGGATACCAAAGTGCTTCATATACTAGAGGGGACCCATTTTATCCACAAGTGCAACATCCACTTGGGTGACATGTGACAGCCTCTCTGTGCCAGCACCCCCACTTCACAACAGATCAGCATAACACCACCCACAATGCAGCCACTTTCTCTCTATAGATGCATGGACCAAAGAAGATTTTCTTTGCAATAATCCCATGTGAACCCCTCTCTAGAGTTTTTGATGTGTTTTCCACCACAGAAACAGCTGCACTTAGCATACCACCTTTTTAAAAACATGAGGCACTTAGTTTTAACACATCACACATTTTATGTAGGCAAGACATTGACACACACCATCACATCATATTTCACTTGAATATGCCTTATCTGGTCCATTAGCATACAGCACAGGCATTGAGACATTTCAAGTTCTCCAGCTGCTTTACTTCAATTGTATTTACAGTACAATATGGTTTGAATATTGCACAACGGTATGAAAACAACATTACAACAGTGATTACTCATGTTTTCAAGCATATTTTATACTTGCAAAGATAAAGATATCCTGTCAGCTATACTGTTAGAAGACAATAAGTATTACTAAACAAGGAATTTTCAGAGCTGATGTGGGGATTAAAAGAATGTCTCCCAAAATTGGCCCACCTGGCTGACTATTTTATAAAGTACTAGGCCCTGTTACAGTTGTATCAGATTTTATCCACTACTCAAGAATGTACTGTAATTCTTATTTGTGCTATACATCTGTATTTTGGAGCTGCCTGATGGAAGAAGCTCAAATTCAATAAACAAGGGTTGGTCATGACAGTCAATGGTTATACTAGGTTTCTGCACTATTAGTTGATACAGATGCAGCCATTCAAAATGCGCGGGCGATACCGCATTATTTTCCGGTGCGCTGGACGCAGTCTACCGCGAGTTACCGGTAAATACCGCTAGTTACCGTAAATACTCCTATAATACCCCGAGCAAAATAATAGTATCCGGAATTTCTGCAAGGTGGAGCTAATAAAGCTCAACCTCTCATGTTTGAGTTGTCGCCATCAAAGTCTTTAACGAAGATATTACTAATAGTATTAATAATGAATGACCTTGGACAAGCTGTAAGTGTAAACTCAAAGTATTGCCCTGGTCCACATTCTTTTTTTCATTGACCGTCTTTGTAAAAGTAACACCACAGCATTTGTTTCCAATCATGCAAAGTACAGTAATTTTTGAGAATCGATTCACCATGCCTTTCACATGCTCATAAAAGAGATTGATTTAGGAACATAAACATAGTACCGTATGCAAACTGTACTGTATACAGTATGTATATGTATATTTAATGTCTTTACTGTGCCCGTTGTAGTATTGAATATTTATATAGAATTTTACCACTGAAGGGAAATCTTAGTGCCTGAGCATAAAAACAAAGTAAATACCCAGACAAACGCAAACGCGTTTTTAATAAAATGCTTTTATTCATTCAGCAGAGAGAGAGCGTAAAACCTGGGCGTAACAGCTGTTCCTTTTTCTGATCACTCGCTCTCTGGATTAAATGTCTCGCCTGTCCTGTTCTTTGTTTTCCTAATTTGCCGATTATGCCTGCTGCGATCCACTCCTACCCTCACACCTAAAGAAGACTATTTTAAATTTCTTTGCGCGGTCCATTGTGCAATTAACCCTTGTATGTGCTGTCCTTAAGGTGATATCACATAAAGGTGATATGTAAAATAATGTTTTTATTATTGTTATAGAGAAACATGATCAGATTTTCCCCGGTTCAGAAAAAAATATCTAAAGTATACTAGTTTGTCACTAGTATAGTTTTAATACAGTCTTTGCTGTGCTCTAGAGGATATTTTGAGCTCTGGTTGAATGATAAGTGTCGCAGTTTAAATAATTTTCGTAGTTAGAAATTACGGAACGCTCTGTTAAAAGCAAGGGAGTTTTTATGGTATTAAAATACAAAGCGGTATTAAAATACCACTGAAACTATAATGTGTCTGGTCATTATTAACAGTATTCATTTAATAATAATAATTTCAAGCTTCTTGTATCTTTTTCAGAGTAATTTTTTCTTTGGTTTTCATAAGTTTTGCTTATTTAAATATGTATTTATGAGACACAATGTTTCAGATGTCAATAACTTTGTAAACAAATGACACAGAGCCTGCAACCTACAGGTTGAAAGATCCCGATTTGTGAAAAATTTCACTGCTTTTCACATTTTACAATTTCACATTAATTTACAAGACTGTGTTCAAACATAAGTTAGATCTGACTATCAAAAAAGCAGGATTCACTTTTTTTCTGTCACTCTCTACTCTCTCTCAGCTGCTGTGATTCAGACACAGAATGGTTAAAAATGGGAACAGCTGAGGCAGACAGAGGGAAAGGGGAGATGTCTTCCCACCTCTATGACTAAAGAAAGTGTCAAAGAGAAATGACTTGAGCGACATACAGAGCCGAAAAAGTTTGGTGCGGTTGTCACAGTGAGGTGAACCCTTTGGGTCACCTTTGGGTGAGGAATGTTCCTGCCTTGCGTATGACTACGCCACCTAGCAATACAAACGGGGTGCTAGGGCCCCTCTACATTGCCAGAGGTTCTGTTTATCTCCCAGAACCACCAATGCACACACAAACCAGCGACAAGCTTTTGTATTGTATAAGTGCCCTTTTTATTTTCTAACTATTTTCTCACTATCACCCAAAGATACAACGAAAACAGTATTCACAGCAACAGAAGGTCCTATCCAGGGTCATAATGAATCCGGAGGGACAGCAGTCTTTCCTGTAAAGCACTGAAGAGAGGCCACTCGAATGTTTCTTCTTAGTACCTGTAGTCTCTGATGGCCCACTTGAAGGAGAGGGTACCACCCAGTCCTATTTCCCCTGTCTCCATTCAAGTAACAATAGAAATCCTCTGCAGGCTGTATTACATTCCCCTCAGTTTGAATCAGCTAGCTGGGCCAGTTTTTTTGTTCCTTGCCTTCAGGTGTTAAAAGTCTCTGTACAGTACCTCTGTTCCAATGCCAATGTCTCTCATGTTTAGCAAAACAAAAATTGACATCTGTTAATGTGTTGTTCACTCTCTATAAAGTATGAGTTTGAGTTAGATCTGTTTTAAGAAAACATTTACAAAACATGAAAATCAGAGGCCTAAGAACACCTTAGTTAACCCTTAATTAAAACGTTGTGCTTTTTCAATAAACTATTAGTCCTTGTCAGTTCATCATTAATAGAGCATTTATAAAACCTTAATATCGCAACCTTAGTGTGAAATGCTACCAAGCACACGCCAAAACAAACCATAAAAACCATAAAAATAGCACAATACACTAAATAATCCTCATCCAGATTACAGAATCTTAAATTATGTACACATACTAACTAAAGGAGAGCAGTATAATTCATGATAGACGTTATCAGAATGAATGAGTGATTCATTCTCCCCCTCTGGCTAGGCTTACAGGCCTATAAATGGGTGCTTTAGGAAAGCACTAATATCTTAAAAACACTTCAACACCTATCAATGCAGCTGCAAGTGCAAGCAGCACAGCACCCTCTTACAGCTGACATGTATACTTTGGTCTCTTAAGATGTAGAGACAAAGATAGGAGGAAGGTAACACACAGGGCAAAAACAGACAGATCACATAGAATGAACACCCATATGCATTATTTGCCCAAATCTCTTTAAATAATCTTATGAACCAATTAATCATTTGGCTCTCTGTGTAAGCTCCCCTCCCAATGATAGATGCCCTGTTAACATTAGTTGATAAGGAAAACAACCATATTAATATAACTCTCACAAGATGCTTAAAAAAAACATCTGAGACCAAATCTTGAACAATGACCAGATGGATACCCTGATGCTTGAAGTGCCGCAAATACCAATTACAGTATATAAACTGAGAATCAAAGAAAACCCATCTCTTATAACTGCAAGAAATTTACAAGGTATTATCAGGAAAGTTACCAGATATTGTTTGGAGCAGGTGAATTGACATAGTAATGAACAAACAGGGACATTCATTATGCTGATTAATAACATTAACAGGGATGATCACAGGGAATATGAATGTACCGTATGTGTCAAGGCTAGGGGTATGAATGCCTGCAACTGAGAACAATAAATACTGTAAAGATATGGCCATTTAAAACATACTGCAACAAATGCCACGGCATAATGAAAAGCAACATGTTTTGCCCCTTTTATTTTTTCAAATAATCAGATTCAGGACTGTACTACACTCTAAAACTTCCAGGTGGCACAGAGAATGAAGCTGCGTGTGGTTGTCACACAAATCTCATTTTAATATAAAAATGAAATATTCATTAAGTGCATGTGAAAAATGTGCAAACATTTGTCCCAATCTCTCTAATAACCGTATCAGCCATCCATCCATTTTTTGACTGCTTTATCCAGTACAGGGTCACAGGGTAGCTGCAGTCCATCCCGGCAAGCAACGTGCACAAGACAGGTTACACCCTGGACAGGACACTTGTCGATTGCAGGGCACACACAGATGAGACACACACCAGAGCCAATTTTACAGAAGCCAATTAACCTACCAATATGTCTTTGGACTGTGGGAAGAAACCAGAGCACTCAAAGGAAACCCACATGAACATACAAACTCTTTGCAGATAATTGAACGAAGGACCCTAGTGCTGTGGGGCAGCAATGTTAAACACTGCACCACTGTGCTGCCCCCATGTACAATTGACAGCTTCCCTGTTACACTAATACACCTCCAAATTGCAGCTTGCATCCGTGCATCATTGAAATTGCTCCCTTTGCTGTTTCCTTTCAGGTAATTGCAACAACATGTGAATAACATGATACTGGACAAGGCTGCGCAGTCACAAAAAGAGACTGACTGACATGAATGTGAGAAAATATTTGAGAAGAACACTTTGGGAGAAGAGTCTGGAAGAGTGACTGTTTTGAAGCTGATAAGTACAGTAACTTGACTAATAGGTGGTTTTATAGAGCTAGGTGCTTCAAGAAGTGCAAGAAGTGTAGTTAGTGGTACAATCGTAACTGGTTTATCTTGCACTGTAAATAAAATAGCACAAATGTTTACCTTTGGGCAGAATTTGTGTGTCTGTTTTACTTAGAGCTGACTACTTAAAGAATCTGTTATGGCATCCTGCCTCCAAGTGTGGCACACTACCTGTTGTACCTAAAGAAACGTGGTAGAAAGGAGAATATTTTCAAGCTTTAGACCTAATAAAAGGTGCTTTTTCTTTACTTTCATCCAAAGGATTGTACCTTTTTACATTAGAGTGTCACTACCACTATACTGGGGCATTGGACCACAGTCTAAGCACCCCTACCGGCCCCTCTAATACTGTACCTCCTCCAACAGTAGCAACCTTAGCTTTCCCAGCAGGTCTCCCATCCAGGTACTGACAAGGTCACACCTGCTTAGCTTCAGTGGGTTACCAGTTGTGAGCTGCAAGGTGAAAGGACTTCTATATGGCAAGCTTAGACATCAGACACCTGAAGAAAATTTCAGCCATGTAGGAGGGCTTTAAGAGTTCCACTCACAACCTGGGGCACTGTCTCCTGCCTCAGCATATGCGTCTGTGTACACAGTTGAATGAAAGCTAAAGGTACCAGGGCTTCCTCCTTGGTCTGTGACTCATTTCACAGGACCTTTTGAAGATGAGTGCATCGAAATGCACCACATTAGTCAAGCACGTGTTCAAGTGTCAGAAAACTCCAAATGAGAATCGACATTGACAAATGAAAAAGTTGAAGAGTGGAAAATGTTCTTTGCTTGCTGGTCTGTTTGTTGTTATTCAGGCACTTTGTGTTAGGGGGGATGTTCAGAAAAAGATTTGTTTTCCCCCTTCCAAATAGAAAACTAGTTGTTATCTCAACCACTTGAAGAATTCTCCACAGATTTTGCTTGCACACACACAAAGAACTACAAAGCTACACTGGTCACTTACTGTAGGTCCCAGATTTATTACTTGCTGATGCTTTACGTTTCTCCTCCTTGCCAGGTGGCCGGGTGGCTGTAAAGACAATGCTTACTGTAGAATAGATAGGCCAGTTCTCCCAGTTCTCCAGATCCATGTGGCCTGACAAGCAGTGCCCAACAGTTTACTCAGACACTGCAGACTATGGAACTAGTTCTTGTAGGGCACAGCTTACAAACAGTGCAGTTTCTGTTTTCCATTTTGTAGAACAGAGTTTTTTTTTAAGGAATCCATACCTTAAAATGACAGGGCTGAATAGAACATATACAGTACAAGTAGGTGAGGTAACTCATCTCACAGGAGGAAAACGTATCAAACCATAAAGGGCACAAAGCATCCTTGGGTCTTTGTAAATCTCTCATAAAACACAGCTGATGTAATGAAAACACTACTCTTTTTGTTTCAATTAAAAAAAAAAAAACATGATTGTTTTATCTCAGTGGGCTCTGAGATCGGACCATTTTTCCTTTTTTTCAATGACACCCTGCTGCTAGTGTTTCCTATAAGCATAATTTCTACATTGCCAGTAATTCAATTCCTAAGAACATGGAAAAAAATAATAAACCAGTTAAATATGTTTTTTAAACGTTAAACACTGTACAGCAGGCTCTGCTTAACGTGTGGCTCTTCCTATCCAATCCATTCTAGAATATTCATATAACCTGTTCCTTAATTCTTTCATTATTCAGAAGAATCAATAAATAAATGAAGGCACTAGCTCAAAAATGTTGAAATGGAGTAGATTAGAAGGGCCACTGCTGAAGAACGGAGAGATGACATTTTATATATGCAGAACAAAGTCATTAATGTTGAAGTATGCCTTAGCGAAACATTTGTATGTACAGTACGAGAAAACTGAAAATCTGATTTTGTTCATTACTATGGACTTAGTCATTAGTAATTTCTAGTATGAGTAAGTTGCTTGAAAAGTTTTAATCTGTTTATCCACTACAGTTTCAGAGGAATTTATAAATGTTACCATAGTGAGTGCACAACATGTTCATTTAATAACCAGATGCTACTGAGGCTTTTCTCATTGCCTTTTAAAATAATGCTATGGCTCTATGCAAAATGGTGATAGTTATATAGATATTCCAGTCAATTTCCATTTCATTTTACTTACAAAGAGCCTCTTAAAAATTAAGATGAAATCATCTGACATTACAGTATCTCCTGTTTGTTCACACAGGCAGTTGTCATTAAAGTGCTTAATGAGGTCTTTGTGTCACTTCCCCTCATTAAGAGAACATATTTCTCTGTTTCTTTAGATCCAGGGCATTCTATTAATGAAAGGTTTTCTCACTTGAGGGTAGCACTTGCTCTCACTGAAAAATAATGTACAGTAGATGAATCTCCAGGGGCATGTTATAAAAGTGATAGTTCAGCTTTGCACAGAAGCCTGAATAAGACATACTACAGTATGTATCATAGTAGTACAGTTTCATTAAAACAGACTTTTTTTTAGCAAAACAATACATTGAATTGCACAAAACATTTTTTTTTCTGAAGAGTGATCAGTGATTTATTGGATGTTATTGAATTTAATGTATTGGGAGTAAAAACATAAATAATGACCTGAAGGTCTCCCTTTAAATCTACCTTAAAAATTCTATTAGTTTTATTTATGAATATATATGTTAATTGTACATGTCCTTCCATTTTTCCTTCTGGTATAGTTCTTGGCAGGTACTTTCAGTCTTATGCAGCAATCATTTTGTCATTTTGTTAGCTCAGGGCACTACCTGAACCAGATTTACTGTACACAGTATGTTGTTATATATTCTAATGTACAAAAGAGGCAATAGTCTAATCCAATAGAGTTGGATTTCATTAAAAATTTTAAGCAAAATTTAAATTTAAATTCAAAATTGTTTGCTGATTACTCGTTGTTGAAATTTGCATTAAGACAAAATATAGATTTTCTTAATGCAGATGTAAACCTGAAAGAGGCACATCATGCTTACAACAAGCTATAATAATAAACAATGTCAGGCTATGTAAAGAGCACTCTCATTGGGACTTGAACCACATTCCTCAGAATAGCAACCATTTGTCTTAACCTCTTTTCAAAACTGCCACTTAGGCACAGCGTATTACATTACAGTCGCTGAGCATTTCATTGTCCATTACCTCTATAAGGACAATCATTTAAAAAAAAAACATTAACAAAATTTCCAAATTATATACAAGAGATATTTTAACTGCCAAAATGTCGTTGCATACATGACTCCATATTAATATTCCCTATCAAATCAATATTACATCTTTTTTTCTTATTACATATTCTTAGGAAAAGGATAAACCATTATCGTTTTTTATGAAGTACTGTACAGTATCTAAACTTTATATAGTTAGAATATGAACATCAAAACATTTCCAAAATAACCACCATAAGTTACCAAGTTAAAGACTTTGATGCAGTTTTGGCCTGGATATTACATTCAAGGACAGTACAGTAGCACAATGGTTAGCATTGCTATTACGCACTAGTGGGGCCTTGGGTTCCATTCTGGACCTGGGGTATTATTTGAATGGGTTTCGTATGTTCTCCCCGTGTTTGTGTAGGTTTCTTCTGGTAACATTACCTATGTTCTTGGTAAGTTAATAACTTCTTAAAGTGGTAAAAATCATTCTTAAGTTCATAATTGGATACAAGCTGTGATTAAACTGAAAATTGGATTTGTTTGATTGCTATTTTGTCCGTTCTTGTTTTCATTCTATTTTAGTGGACTATGTGCTGCTGTGTATTTATGACTGGAAAATGTATCTTATAGAACTCATTCCTGAAATATCACCTCAAGGACTTGTTGCTATGGAAACCCCCAATGACCAAAACAGATTAGAATTGATGAGAAAGTATTTAAAGGTCAAATACTGTACTGGCATGGCTAAGGGTTAATTTAGGAGAATTTGTTATAACTAATGCCCTACCAATACATTTCACATTTACAAATCATCAATCTCACTCTCGGTTTGGGTGTTTTCAAATTTATATTTTGGAAGGTAATGAGATGTTTCTCAGGGGAATGCTGAAAGCCCTTTATGAGTCATACATGTTTAGAAGTCTTTTTCAAAAGTGATTTACACAAAAAGGATCAGAGAAAAAAATCACACTTTTGCAGCTATAAAGCTAAATTTAGTCCTTTAGTGTGCCCCATTTGAAAAGCTGAACCAGTGACATTCAGTTGTTGTGATTTTTTTTGTGTGAAATTTACCTTCATGCAAGACTTTCATGTGCAGGGATGCACAGGAGTCCAGTGAGTCCAGTGAATGTTCAAGATGAGTTTGCAACGAAAATGTCCACTTTTGGAGAACACTGAGGAAGACACACACAAGGTGAATTTCCTACAGTGCCCCAAATTGCAAGAGTTATACAGAGGTTTTTATAATTTTATAAAGAGTCCAGCCATGGTATTACCATGAATGGGGGCTTAAGAGTCTGCATTCTACTGATGGCTTGAGGTATTTCTGTGGTGTCATGTACAACAACTGGTATCTTCAAAATTCTCCCAAGCCAAGTCATTAGACCAGAACCATATATCTACATAATGTATGTCTACTCGGAATCAAGCATTTAGAACAATTATGCAATACAATCTTATTGATACAATAATAAAATATGGATATTTTATGCACAAACAGAAATCAAACTGTTGTAGTGGACACAAGCATCTGTTCAGTCATTGAACCCGGATGTAGTGCGCATAAGGCAGGAAAAGCCCTGGACAATACGCCAGTCCATCGTATGGCAGACACAGACACGCACACACACACAAATTGGGACCAGTTTTCCCAGATGGTAACTCACACGAACATGGGGAGAACATACAAAATGCAGATAGCAACCCAGGTCCATAACTGAACCCAGGGCCTAAGTACTCCAAGGCAGCAATGTTAATAACTGTGCCATTATGCTGCCCATGAAGTATTTTTGAATAAATTAAATATTAAAATACTTAATATGATATGAATTAATATATTATTGGACAAATACTATTTTGGAATAATTAATTCAAGACTTAAAATGTGAACATCGAGTGATCTATATCTGTACTGAGTTATCACTCACTTCCAGGTGTTGTTTCCTCAGGATTTGCGAAAGCCTTGTGGGGAGAGATACAGCTGGATCTGTGTAAAAGATAATGCAGTCATTAGACACTGTGGCAAGAAGGATTCCTGTTGGAACAGAGATAGTAAGGAACTTTGTCACAAAGTGAAAAGGATGAATATGGGGTCACATGTTGTCAATGGATGTACTCATGGTAAGTTGCATTGATTGGGCAGTGCTGATGCAGTTGCATGCACTATGCTCTCCCTTTCCTTGATCAAAGGCCCTCTACACACAGATGTTAATCAATTACCCCAACATTCAGGGTTAACATATGGGGTTGCTGTCACGAAGCATGCATCAGGACCCTATGCAGACGGCAGAATCCGGAAGGGAGTGAAACAGACACAGGGAAGAGACGACTAGGAACTGGGCAGGTTGACGAACAGGGGGGCATGATGATGGTGTACTGGTGCTTGGGGGGCGTGACCAAAGCAAACAAGTCCAAAGGAGTCTGAAGGGAAATATCAAGGGAAATAGCAAGAGTCCAGAGGCGGGTGATCCATCCAGGACAGAAGAGACAAAGTTTAAAAACCAAAGCAGGATCCGGTGCAGAGATGGGGAATAAAAATGGGTTAACGGGGCCAGGTGCTCCAAGCCCCGGACCCAGATGGTCAGGACACCATGGTGAAGCCTGTGCTGTTGGGTCTCTCCTGGACCTGCCGGTAGGCGGGCTTCTGGGTGTCCATCTTCCAAGCTGAGCCCGGAATGGTAGGGGAGTCTGACTTAAGTAGGGAGGGGCTGGAATAGAAGGCAGGTGCACAAAATCAACTAAAATGGGAAAGAGCTGGAGCGCCCTAAAGAGGAGGGAGTTATGATCATGACAGTTGCAAACAGATTTGACTGGACCTCCGATCAAGAAGGAGGACCTAAGTCAAGAGTCAAGAGCTCATGAAGAGGGCTTCAAAAGCTCCAGTCAACATAGAACGCTGGGCTTTTGGAAGAAGGAAGGTTTGCATGATAGATTACAGCATGGGACCCAGGAGAGGACACCAGGGACAATTCAGGGATCAGCTGAGGAAGACCCACCTAACATTGAATTTGGAGAAATCAAGGTAGGGGGGCATGAGGAAAACATGTTGTTCAGGACAACTAGGACTGGAGAAGATGCCAAAGAACTGTCAAAGGAACTACATGGAGGACAGAACCACTGGTCTACATTTATTATCTCTGGACATTTGTTTGGTAATTGGAATAACCATAAAATCCAGTTCAGTGTTTATAACAAAATCTCTCTAGTTCCTAAGAGAAATAGATGGAAATACCTTTGAATTACGGCATCTATGATTTTCAATAAAACAAATATTTTCTTGAATTTAAGGATAGAAACACAGAGTAGGCTGTGATGAGTGAAAAAGACAAAGCTAGGCTTAGGTTTTATGCCTAAAAATAGTCCTAAACAAACAAAAAGTGAATTCACGAACTAATAACTTCACTTGATGTTAATTTGATAAAGTTGTATAGTATCCATCTTTATCCATTAAGTTACGTTCTAGAAGGACTTAAGTTTGTAAGCATACATTACAGTAAAGCAGAGCACTGGAAGATGGATAGCTGGTCTTTGAATGCTATTCATGTACTCTCAAGGTGAGGTGGGGTGTTTACTCCCATCCTGGTGGCTGCTTAGAGGTTTCAGGTACACTCCTGCCTCTGCTAAACTTGCATCTCCTGCTGCCTATAAGAAGGAGTAGGGCAATAGTATACTGTAAGTTAGTCATGGTCTTTAACTGAGACAAATTTATGCCCTTCAGTCTCAATTATTGTGCAGGTTTTGCAGGTCAGCAAGCAGCTAAACACGGGAAGGAAAAGATGGATCTGCTTTTAAATTATTGACCAAGAGGGGAAAAATAATGGGATATGCTTCTGGGCTTTACTGCATTCCTTGCTCGGGAAAGGGCTGCTTGCAATAGGGAAATGAGAGAATACTGTTAATACTCATGGTGAACTCCTGCAAACTGCATACTCTCCAATCCAGAAAAAAGCAGACCTGTTAGCATGTAATTCAGGTAAGATCAGAGAGCTTCTGCTTCTCTACACAGCAGATGCACTGGTGATGGGTAACCTATAGATCTGTTCATGAATTAGAACTTTATTAATAATATGCGAATTGTACTCACCATGTAGCTACTGTACATATCCACAGAAACACAAATGACCATGGCTGTAGTGGTGGATATTTGTAGTCATGTTGGGAATACAATCCCAGAGTGTAAATCACAGAATTTCAATTGAATTTGCTTGACACTCAACCAAAGGGAGTTTACTAATGTGTACTGGAAGCATTCTCTAGTGCCACAAAATTGAAGACAGACAATTGAAGGCACAGTGTTTGATTTTTTTTACAGTGGATTAGGAGTGATTATGGGCCTTTAAACAGTACTACAGATGGGTCTGAGCCTAAACTGACTAATAGACATGTCAGTCTACTATTCTATTCATTATGCATTTTTCCTAACACAATAGTATGTTGTGATTAAATTATATCAGCAGCATATAATTGCAAACTTCAGTTTAACAGCAGAGTGTATTAGAAAAAAACTAGACAGGGCAGCATACAATTTTTTCATATTATGTCATTTAAAATTCCAATTGTCTCATACTTGCTGTGATGTTTTTTGGTAGACAGGACTTCATAGGGCATACAATCACATGAAAATCACATTGGTTACAAGGCATACATTGGGCATACAATCATATGGAATGTTTTGACTCCTCAATACAAAAATAGAGATTACTATAAACCTTTAATATGTGTACAGGTGTTTTCCTGTCAAGGAAAAATCAGGGATTTTCTTGATATTGTATTTCTGTAACATTATCCATGCTTGCACCTGATTTCCATAATGATCAATAAGGATTCTACTGTACGTATACAGTATGCTTCAATTTTTTGTTCTTTTTGTAACATACTCTAAGGTTAACATTTATTAAGATTTTGAAATTTCATCCTGCCATAACAATTCTTGGGACTACATACTATAGTAATACAATTTTGGAAATAAAGCACATTTACAGCATGCAATTTGTTATGTGGGATTGGTTTTAATTCTCTTAATTAAGTGGTAATTATTGCATATTGATTACCAAGCTTTGAGCAGATCACTGAAGTAAAAACCTCCTAGTCCTTCTTTTCTTTGTTGAAGTCACTGAGCTTGTGAGAGTCAGCTTGACTGATTATCAGATAGAGTCATCACAGCATTAGCGCTGATCAGAAGAATTCAATTTGGGCTAATCCATCACAGGACCCACATTATGTGTGCATAAACAAAGTGGCTTATGAAGTCATATCAAACCTCTGACATTAAAAACAAAGTTCATAACCAAAATTCCTCTTGCCACATCTGATGGGCTGAAAATTTGAAATCTTGAATGTGACAAATCCAAAATACAGTCTAGTTCTTAAGAAAATTGAGGGATCTTAAATAGAACTGCTGTCTCTCTGTCCATGTTAGAATTAGATGTGCTGGGGTACCATTCAGGGCCCCTTTGTTATTTTGAGGTTTGTGTTTTGTGTCCTGTTAATAGTTCAAAATGTATTTATTTTGTGAATGGAGTTGGTATTAGTACTCCGTTAGGAAGCAATGCCACAGATTTCCTTTTCAATGCTGTTTAGCAGCAAATAAGTATACTTTAACCAAGCAAGGCATTCTTTCTTGTACATTACATCTGATCTTTGATCACCCTGGATAATTCTTCTTTTTTGCCTTCTTTCATGCGTGCAAGCTGGTAACATTTGTTATAGAGCAAAAAATGAAAAAAAAAAATCATAGCAAGTGGGTAGCTGCGTTAGCATGCATAGGCTGCAAAGGAACAAGTTAAAGGTTTATTCCATGCTGAAAAGGGAAAAAAAGGAAACACAATGTTTCGGCTGTGCAGGGAAGAAAAACGTTGTGTTTCCTTTCTTGTCTATAAAGTATATTTGGAATAAACCTTTAACTTGTTCCTGAAAAAATAAATGGTTTCATCACAAACTGTAGGAGTGTTGTTTGAAACAAGATGTTTGGTTGACTAATACTCTGTTGTGATTATTATTATTATTATTATTATTATTATTATTATTATTATTATTATTGTTGTTGTTATCTCAAGTAGAAAAGCCTTTGGTTATAGTTTATGGCATAAGTAATGCTCAAACCAGTATTTTCCAATATTCTGACCAAATTCCAAATATAAATCACTGAGTTTTGTGTGATTTACGGTGTTGATATGAGATCAACATGGCAGTTTTTACAGATTTCTACACTCTCACACAGCTGGAATTTTAAAGCCTTGCTATTACAAAATTTTGGATGTGTTTTTGAGCTAAATTAATTTCTTATTATTCTGATTTTAATTCTGAACTGGTTGACGACCTCTTCATTTTATGAGATATAGTTACACATTTTGTGTAAACTAAATGTGTTGAATCCACATTCAAATGCAAAACTCTTGTCCTCATAAAATGTCTGCATTGGCAATAAATTTGCTATTTTTAGAACTATTTTCTTCTGATGTTACTGCATTGAAAATCAGCCCTGTAAGAAAACAATTACATTTCTTGCATAGACATTATACTGTACCTACTTTTGGTATACAGTATATTGATTTGGCATACGTTGATAATTAACTAACTTACATTTATTAAACTTTTATAATTAGAATAAAAATAATGGGTAGCTAAATGTTCTCATTGTTTGTTATGTTCTTATGAAAGAACATAACATAAGAACAATAACATACAGTAACTGTCACGCCCTCTGCAGCTAGAGGGCACTCCTACACTGTCCTGTCCCTTGTTTCCTGTTCTTTGCTCTCCTTCCTGTCTCTCTCTGGGGCTATATATTTACGGGTCACTTATTCTCCTTCGCTCAGTATTGACGTTCGGATATCCTGAGACCAGCATCCATGTCGCCCTACATCCGCTGTCTGAGGGCTTTGGTTTCTGTACGACTCCTGAACTGCTGAGCCCGGGCTCATCCCCCGTTCCACCGCTATGCATATGGGTCTTTTTCCGCTCTCCTGCCTCTCCACGGTTTGTCCCTTCTGACATCTGTGACAATAACATGTTATTAAAAAAATATAAAGATCCCACACTCTGTGCAAGTTACCACCACATCTCTTTGAAGCTCATTTTAAAATATGCCTTGCTTCAGATAATTTTAGGCTCAGGAATAGGTTTCCTCAATATCAATATCAGTGTCAACTTTTGTATACCTATCCTTCAGCAATTGGCATTATTTGGCATTTAAAAAGCAGAAAGTTCTCTTTTCAATTCTCTGTTCCTAGGATTCCCATTTTCACCTCTGTTGTTTGCCTTGTATGAGGAACCTCTATCTCAAACTCTCCATCATATCACTATAGTTTCCTTGTTTTGATTAGCAATGCTCAACATTGCATATTGCTGTATGCTGGTGAACTACTATATGTAGGCAATGTATCCTGCTCCCTGTCTCATTTGATAATTGTTTGTGATGACTTTAGTTCTCTGTCAGGGTATAAAATTAATGGTCCAAGTAAGCATTAAATTTAGCAATGGAGAAAGCCAGCTACTTCCAGGTGGTCTGCTGGTCAAACACTTCGTATAGCTTCGTATAACGGGAATGACATATTTTTTCTATGTCATAAAAACATTATATCTAAATTAATGTGTACATGGAATTCATCAAGAATCAAATCACATTTGCAGCTCTGCCAAAAATTTTAATTTTATTTCTGTATTGTACAGTATATAATCCTTGACTGTTGTTTTAGATTGCAACAATCCTTTATATTGGTGTTCATTTGAAGAAAGTCGGCTCAATTCATATATAATTCAAGATTTCATTACAATTTAGCATCATACCATATTTAATTCACACTCTCTTCACTTTGGAGAAATAAATGTCTTCACACTGTCCCATTACAATATTTCTTGGGACTGCATTTGGGACAATATAAATTCAGTTTTCAAACATCCTAACTTTGAGTGAATTTGGGCACCTTTTATGATGTTTTGAGAATACCTAGAGGAAGCTACATTTTAGGAACAGGTCTCTTTTTTTGGCCACTATTCAAAATTAGGAAGTCCTTTCCCATCCCCCAGTACCGTTGCTACTGTAAACGATAATTCTGATCTTGGTCTCTCACAGAAACATAAACATCTTTGGTTTGCTTCTCAAGGCAGTACATTTTAAAAATGTTGGTGTTAAGTTGGGAACCTCATTATTTCCTCCCCTGACAGTTATACAAACCTATCTACAGCTCGAGTTCACTGTGCTGAAGAAGGTGAATGTCACGACCACCAACCTGCCCAGACCAGCCCCAAGAGAGCTAATCAATGCCAGCAGCAGGGCAATAATTACAAGCGCCGCCGCATGTGTTAACCCGGCACCAGATGCCCTACCGTGCAGGCTGCAGTATTAAAGCCATTCCAACCCACTTCATGCTGCTCGGTATCGAGTCTACTCCCTGAGAGCTCTGCCTGGCGATTACTGTTCCTCGTATGACCTTGGATTTTGGGCTCCCCTTTTGCCTTTTGACTTCGGGCTTTGCCTCTCGACTCTGATTGTTTGTCACCAGAGTACGACCTGGATTTCGACCTACCTTACCCCTTTCGACCATGACCTCGCCTCTTGTTTCGGATTGTTTGCTCCTATCTGACTTCCTGGATACCAAACCACCTTTTCCTTTGGACCATAAACTCGCCTTTCGCATTATATTGTACACCTGCCGTGTCTTCTGCCTACCCCTGCATCTGCACAGGATCCATATCTCTTCATTAGGGTTGCCTTACAGTGAAGAGTAGGTGCTTCGAGTGCTTCTTCCTTGTGCACAATGCATTCTTCACAGCTTAAGTTTCATTTGGTTAGAAACTTGGAGGGAAGTACAAACAATAGTGAGGGGTGGAGAGGAATGTTACACTACTTCATTTCCATTTGAATAACTAGTTCACAAGAACCATATTCCTGTTCTGTTTGGTAAAGTATTTTACAACAACAAGGGTTAAAATTATATGGGGGGAATTTTACAGTCATTGCTGTACATTAGAGAACATACAGTATAGTAAACTGAAAATGGGGCTCTAAAAGAGGTAGGCATTTTAGGATGCTTTTTTAAACTTTATGACTAGAAGAAAATATCCGGGTTCCACTCGGTTCAGATATAAGTAATATCTCTATATATTTTCCAGTTAGGTTGGCTTATCAATAAATATAATTATCTACTGTATGTCTGTTGTAAAATAGCCCTAATTTCAAGCCAAGTAAATTAAAGTAATGTCAAATTGCTAAGTATCTATTGTAATGCTAATTCCACAAATTGTGTCACTATCAAACTAAACAGGGATAAATGCTTTTGTTGTTCTGTTATTTTTAAACTTATTTTAGGTATATGTATACTGTATATTATAACAAATAGTACGGAGTGATAACTACGGTAGCTAACAGTCCTCAGAAACAAATTGCACTACGGTATAAAAAACATCATTAGACTTTCAAGGCTAATCTGTTTGTTCCCTTAAATTGTTAAACAACAGAAATAAACGGAAATATTGAAAAATGATAAGTGTCTTTTTTCTGTTGATGTGAAATAGACTGCTTCATGCATAATGGCCTCCTGAAGGAGAAGAAGGGGCAAAGAGTATTAACAGTTTGTGTGGGTGAATGTATCAGAAGAGCCAGTCTTTCACAGGGATAACAATCTATTTCATGTATGTGCAATTGTCCTTTGAACTCTCCTATCCATTTCTGTTGAGTGCAGGGACTGGAACCTCATTATTTGCATCTATGCAGTGATCCACAAGGTGATGAAAAAAGAATTTGATTAAGAATGAGCTCTTAACATGACACTGACTCTAAATGAATGGGCTGTTGCATAACTCTTTCAACAAAGAAGTTATTCATCTGGAGGTAAAATAATCCTAAACACAATAGTCTCTTCTTTACACAATGCATTGGACCTTGAGTCACCCATGCTGTTAGGGAACCTTGTGCTCAGCTACAGTACAGCACAAAGCTAGAAATTATTTTCCAGCATTTTTTGGAAACAAAAGCACAGATTTTTTTTTTGCTTCTTATTAGCCATGTATGAGTTATTTCTTATAGAAAGTTTACCATAACATTAACTATATTGTAACAACGTTTCTCAGGATACAATAATTTCTTGTCAAGGATATATTGGATCACTTTAGAAATGCAATCTGTTTTTTCTTCTCTTACTGTTAATTATGCAACACTGATTAACTGCTTGAGTATCATATTTGGAGAGGTTGTTGATGTGTCTTTAGGATGGTACTCCTCATTAACTCCAGTGTTATGAAATGCAGTACATATATGTGTGAATTGTGTAGTAGATGTTTAAAGATATTATATAATGATATTCATTTCGACTCTGATGTCTAATCAGTAACATCTAAAAAGTCATAAACCACTGAAATAAAATTAACATTGAATAGGCTTTGGTAGTTAAACATAACCTGAAAAAGATAGAAACCTAGCAGCTTGATGAGTCAGTTATGCAGGTTAATCTCATCGAATCCCTCATGAATTATGAGGGTCCATTTAATTAAGTTCTTTCAATGAAACTTAGATTTTTATAAAGCGTTAAATAAACAACTAATTACACAATGAGTGGGTGGACAAAATAATAAAAACACCAAGCAATATACAGTATGGAGAAGTATGAATTAATAGGGAGTTAAACCTCTCTTTGCCTTCAGAACAGCATCAATCCTTCTTAAATTACTGTTATACAAGTTCTGAATTGTTTCTAGTGGAATGTTATTATTAATTCCTTAATAATTATAAATCCTTATACTAATATAACACTTTTCTGGACACTCCACTCAAAGGTAATGGGGATTCCCCTCCACCACTACCAATATGCAGCCCTACCTGGATCATGGGATGGCAGCCATAGTGCACCAGTATACTCACTGCATATCAGCTATCAGTGGTAAGCAGAACAGAGTGATGAAGCAAATTCATAGATGGGGATAATTAGACGGACATGATTGATAAAGACTAATGGGAAATTTGGCCAGGATGCTGGGGTAACACCCCTACATGGCAAATTGGACATATGTGGCATCACATGGCCTTCTGACATATTAGACCAGTCTTCAAGAAGGAAAGCCTCCACTTCTTTGAGAGATGAAGGAGGTGGAAATCTACTTTTTACTCTGTGTTCCGGAGTTTCCTATAAAGGTTCAATGATGTTTATATCTGGAGATTTAGGAGGCAGTGTAAGGTGTTTGACCTCATACTGGTATTTATGAAACCACTCTTGAATCCTTTTGGCAGTTTGTATTGGGGTGTTTGCGTCTTAGAATATGAGAACATCTTGAGGAAGCAATGCTTACACCCTAGGGTATACTTGATCACCTAAAATGGCTTTGTATTCTTTGGCTGTAATTCTACCATGTAAAGTAATCATCAGACCTGATGATTCATTACACCAGGTTATGTGTTCCTGTGCATTGCTCTTGGTTAAGAGATTTCCAAATGGGAGAACATACCATGAATACCATTTTTTGTACAAGATGTACAGTTTTTGTAAAAATTGGGTCATGGAGGTGTAGATTCCCTTCTGTGGTCATTCTGAGGCTGTATATACTGTATACAGTATACAGTATATGGATTTTAGCAACTATACTGTTAAGTGTCTGTCTATCCGTGTCAGTAAGTTTCTTCTTTTCCTTCATTTCCTTCATTTGGCATATGCTGTAATGATTTTCGACACTGTTTCCCTTCACACATTACATTATTTTTGTAATTTCTGCAACTGACCTGCAGTTCTGACTTCTTTCAATATCTGTTAGATCTGACATATGGCTTTAGAAACTCACATACACTATATTAAAGGGCTGATTTTAAGACATCTTAAATAGTGTAAACAATCAGTATTGATGTTAATACAAAATGTGTTGAATCCTTTTTAATTGAAATGTAGCTACATCAAAATACGATTAATTTTTTGTTAGGTGTTTCCATTATTTTGTTCACACCTTACACTATACAGTATGTAGTATAGTATAGTGTAAAATTATTGCATTGTAGCAGTAATATACACATCATACTGCACCCATTTCAAAAGCTTTTAAACAGCTTCCAAACAATATTTGGAAATTGCTCATATGAACTGGATTTAAAAAACAACATTTGATTTCTTGAAACTGGGATATTTATCTTACTGACAAAAGATAAGCTCAGTGCCAAGCAGACAGGTTCATTTTACATTTCTATTAAGTTGGCATAGACATTCCTCACATTTTACTGTATTTTTACCATGTATCTTACAGCAGAAAGCAAAGATTCAGTTTCATAGTGCACTGTTCGCTAGTTTGTTTGTTCTCTGCACTCCGACTTGCAATTAAACATCTGATGTACTCTGTTGGTTGTGCAAGTTGTTAAGTGAGGAGGTTACATAAATTCCAGTTTGGCAGACATGCCTTTGCAGAGATAAGAAAAAAACTAACACGACGCACAGTGTGGCACAGATAAGACTTTGCTTCAGCTGCATCCTTTTGAACAGACTGGCTGAGCCTGCTGCTCACTGCTCAGCAGTTCTGTGTGAAAAAATAGTAGTTTTCCCATCACCAGATCATTGCTGTTTTTAATAAGGATGTTTTCTTTAATTGAAGAACAGAGGGATGCTTGAGGCAGGCTTTGTTGTCTCTTATGTTCAAATAAAGATTCAATGAGTGTTAATTTTATTCCCCCATTATACTGTATAAGCAAAAGGAGGAATGAAATCCTTATGTGCACATAGTGAAAATGTATCATTTGTGAGGTTGTTGTCAGTCATTTAACCATTACTGTAAATACAGTATACTGTAACTACAATATTAAACAGTGGATGGATGTGTATATTTACCTTTTTAATTAAAGTTTCATTTTGTTTATTATATACTGTATTTCAAACTAGAAATCTCTGGAAAATATTTCAGCATAACTAAAAAGTGAGGACAGTTTTGTGTCTTCATGCTTTCGTCTTGTTTAATGAACCAGAGACAGAGCTACATTTTGCATTTCATAAAGCTTTTGAATTCTGAGATTTAGTGGCATGGAAAAAAGGTCCTTAAAGCTGTGGGACAACACAAATAAACAGTGGATTCAACAAGGATGTGGAAAAATACTTCAAGTTAGAGTTTTTCAGAATTTACCTTTTTTTCTATAGAGAATATATTTATCAGTGATGTTCTATGCAAAAAAGTGAAAGAATTCAAAAGCACAATACGGGTTTTGTTTTCATTTTTATAATCCAAAACTGCTGTGCTGACCTTCTTCATGTTATTGCTTTTTTTGTATTTGCAAAAGTACCGATACGGTAAAGTTATTAGAAAGGCCAAAAGAGAGAAAAAACATTCCAATAGAATAAAATTAGTAATGAGAACTAGCACAGTAGAAGAAAGTAAAAGAACTGTCTTTGGGAAAATAATGGGTAATTCTTACAAAATGAAATGAAAGCATAAAATGTATTAGATCTACATTATGTCACTCAGGACTTTATGAAGGATGTCAGCAACAAAGGAGGATTAATAAACACTATGGAGTATCAAAGGATATTTTACAATGTTCGCAGCTGAGCACCTTCCAGATGACATTTAAAAATAGATATGCAAAGTGTTTCATAGAAAAAGCTTTTCTAACATTTTGCTAACATTTTCAGCTTCTTGATCATGCGAATAAGCAATAAAAATGGCAAACAGCTAGGATAAATTAGATTAAATTGGGTTACATTTTTAGAATTATTAATTAATGTTAAAATTGTATTATGCAGTAGTAAGACTTGTTTGAATTTGTTGCATACAATCATGGCCTCCTAATAATCCCCATCTATGAATTGGCTTCATTACTCTGCTCTCCTCCCCACTGATAGCTGATGTGTGGTTAGCGTTCTGGCGCACTATGGCTGCCGTCGCATCATCCAGGTGGGGCTGCACATTGGTGGTGGTGGAGGGGAGTACCCATTACCTGTAAAGCACTTTGAGTGAAGTGTCCAGAAAAGCGCTATATAAGCAATTATTATTATTACAATACAAAAAGTGTATTGCTGCTCTGGACACAGTCCCATGAATGACTTTTAACTTCAACTTGTTAAAAGAATTTAAACTTTATATTTTGCACTGTATGTACTAAGAGTAGGCAAAACATGGACTGCTTTAACTCCAACATTAAAGGGAAATGCCAGTAAAACTCAATACAGAAAGTGTGCTCACTCTGGCAAAATTTACACTAAACCTGCAGCAATACAGTGAAGATTTGCATGGATCCCACGCACTTTATTCACAATGGGCTTCAGGAGCCTAAAATAAGCCACCTAACCATATTGTTGAAGCTGATAATCCTGATTATCAGAACCATGAGAATGTAGGTGTTACAGTAAAGGCATTCTTTAGAAATGTGTAATATGTTATGATACAGTAAAACACACTGACGTTATGTTCGAATATCATAGCAATAACATAAAAAGCCTGTATTTACCAAAGCTAACTAGGAAAGCTGGTTGAAATAGGCCATATGATGTGCAGTTTAATGTGCATCAGAACCTGCTACAGTACAGCTGACCTAGTAGAGATGGGGCATAACCTGCTCAAAAAGCATGAAGTCTAGCAACACTTATTTGAGACAACTGTTACCGTATACAGTATATGTTCTTGTTTCTTCTTGGTTAATTCAGGACTTCAGTCACAGATTTGACTGAAGAGGATTTGGATATCGTTGAAAGAATTTCCATATTTGATTTCATAAAAACAAAATATACTGTACCAAAATCCTTCTCTCCTTAAAATCTTTAGCAAGTGGTTGCAAGCTCAGACACATTTCTCTGTATTTTCTATTTTTGTTGCTGTTTAAGTGAGGCCAAATAGCTAAAGTCTTTGCATTGTTACACTCTTTTTTATACATTCTGTTCAGAACTTTTCTTGAAGCTGCCAGTGCGCGCTTTGCTATACTAAAAAACCTGGATTCCAGACGAACTGGCTTAAGTGAGAAATTCTTCTCAGGAAGAGAAAGAATAGATATTAAAGTATATCAGTTCATGAAAAAGTGTTTTTGTAGACAAGATAAGTCCCAGGAGAGATAGCAGGAGACTCAGAACTGCATCTGCAAAAGGATTTTTTCTTCACTGTCGAATTGGTACATCGCTCTGCTTTTTTGACAGGATAAACCTTGCAGATAAATCAGCAGCAAGAAAATACATTGCTTTCATAGATTAGCACTGCTATGCTTGAGTAGAGAGGAGAGGAGCACATTTCTACCCCACCACCACCATTAACTCTCTCCAAACAGTGATCAGTTTAATTTTGTTTGACGTGACAATCTTGTAGTGTCTTTCAGCAAGCACAGTATTAGTGTGCTGCTTTACAAGTCCACCTGGCAGATATACAGAGAAGCACAGGGAAGAATAAGCACTGTAATGCAGTAAGCAGTGGTGATGGAATGTCAAGTTAAGCAATCACTCACTCTAGTTCATATAGAATTGCCCCAGACTAAGGTTAAGTTGCTTTGTTGTTTCTACAGCTGGAAAAGAGGCAGATATTCACTTGGTTGTCATGGAGGTCAAATCACTGGTGCTCACTGCATGTGTCCCAGTTCAGTCAGCCTAAAAATCTGTTGTCACCCAAACCATTAACTTTCTGTTCTAGTCATTTACTTTACCTGCCTGCCTGTAGCAGCAGTGTTGTTAGTTTTCACACCTTGTTGTTTCCTTGATCATTAAATGAGATTTTTAAATACTACTCACACATGACCTAATCTAGTGGGATTGTTTTTCTCTGTTGCTGACAGCTGAAATAAACCCATTGGGTAGTGAAAAGACAGATGCAAATGTCTAAAATAACAACAATTATAAAGTACAGGGCCCTTGAAAATAATTGGGGCTGCAAAATCAAAACTATTGTACAGGCAGGAAATGTACTGTATATGTGTGATCATTTGATTAATATATAAAATAAGATATAATATACTGTTGTAGCGGCGAGGCTTAATAATAAGGCAGAATTAAGTGTTTCTGAGCTTCCCAAATGAGGTCCCATTTCTCTGTTCATCTCTGTGGTGCAGCCACAGAGAGACTATTCATGCAGGGTGATTTAAGGTCCTAGGACAGCTCCCAAAGGGGGATGCACTTAGCTAAGCCTGGCTATCATGATCAATGGTCATCCATTGGCGCCTATCTGTCTAGGGAGTGCCAGTTGGACATCTGGACTGCATTCCTAAGTGTCAGGAGTAAGTGACTCATATCTCACCTTGATCAACCAATCAGGGACTGGTAGGGCCGAGTAACCCACGTGGGACTCTGATGCCCATGGAACTTTCAGCCAATCAACGAGCTGAAGTTCCTCCAGGTAAAAACAGGCAACACAGAGAGCCTGGGAGATTCAGTGAGATTCAGTAAGATTCAGGAGATTCTGTGGACTGTTCTAAAGGGAATTCAAAGGAGAATTCCAGGGCAGGACGGCCCAGGAGCAGAAGGTTCCCAAGGGCAGGACATTCTCGCAGCGCGCCTCCTGACCATCCTGAGACTCAGCCCGGACAACCACGGAACGGCCAGTGTGTCCGAGTGCCAGAACTTTCCTTTGTTCTAAGAGTCTAGAGTGGAGGTTGCCAGAGAGTAACCAGCAGCAGGCCTCGTGAACAGGTCGGAACTGTGGACAGCTGAATCACTATTCAGAACTAGCTCTTCATCAGGAACGAACCGGTCCTCTTCCTGACTTGCTGGGACCCACAGTCATCTTTTCTCCTGTGCACAAACTTTGCTAGTTAAAGCCAACACTAACTAGCCGGCCAGTGAGCATCAGCAGCGCACCATCACAAGCCGCACAGCACAGCCTGGCACGGAGCCAGAGAGCGCGGATTGGACAGCAACAGCCTGCAACTGTTTCTTTGTGCCCGCAGGAAGATCTGAATCCCCAAAGATTGGATGAGTATTCAACTTCAATGCATTACAGGATTGATCTCACCATGTGACTGACTTTTCTTATCCTGTGTTCCATACCTATTGATAGAGAAATCTAATGAAAACTAACTACATTATATTCCTCTTTTATAACTTTGTATAAACATAGTTATTGCCTCTCCTGAGTGTCTCTAGGCCTCCCCCTAGTGGCTTAAACCAACATGGACACTTTGAGATTCAGCATGTGCTGTTTCAGGTCACATTCACTTTAAGTACTTTTTAGAGTGTAAAAATCTGTATTTACTGTAGATCCCTTGTAGGCAATAACTGCATGAAGTCCTATGCACTCAACAAATTCTTTGGGTGTTCTGATTTCAGTTTTTTCTTTAATTATTTAAATCTGGAAACTGACTCGTCAAACTGAATATACAGTAAGAATAGCATTCATAGTTCATCAAAGAAGACGAGTGAGCCAGTTCCAGAAGTAGCAATGCATGCCCAGGCAAAGCTTCTCAGATGAGGTGCTGTTCTTTGAAGCATCTGCTTTTCTTTCTTCATACTTTAACATTTCTATCACCTTGGTAAAGGTTTATCTCCATTTCATCTGTCCATTATACTTCTTTTATACATTCATATACTTCACTATACATTATACCAAAACACACCTGGCTAAGCACCTTGGTGTACCTCTGAGCAAATTCTGAAGCCTGTTGGTTGTACTGTCATTAAACATTTGCAGGCATTTTTAAAGCCTGTACAGAAATGAGTTATTGCAGAGACTTTATTCATTTTATTTTTTTTCCAGCTCAATTTGTACCGTGCATTTTCTAGAAACAACAAAAAATGCAATGTTCCCTCTAACCACCATCATCAAGTGGTACTGCCTTCAATGTTTCAAAGCACCTTTGAAATAATATTAGACGGCTACACTACAACAGAATCAGCTTGCAGTAAGGAGCTGACTGTGTCTAAGTACTCCAAGCCTTATTGAGGTCATTCCAACACAATAAATAATGTCTGTGGATGAAACAGATAATTTTTTGGCTATAACAATGTAACTACTGTATATAGAAAAGATTTAATGCATTTATTTAAACAGGCTACTTATTGTCTCACAACTTTGCTTACCCTTTAACAACACAATGCTGTTGTAAAAATCCTGACTTCAATCTCTGTACAACAGAAGTGAATGCAAAAGCTGATTACAAAACTGTTTTTATTTAATTGTTTGAGTGACACACAGAACTGACAGTAAAATCTGAAACCTAGAGGCAGTATAGCCTGCCAGATGTGAGGTAGTGGTAGCAGGAATCATAGCATTTTGCAATGCATTAAACAGAAAGTAAATAGCAGCAGGAGGTAACCTTTTAAATGTGTTTTGTATTATGGTAATTGTTTTAGCAATTTCTTGCCCCTAAGTCTTCCATATGTAGTATTCAAATATAAAACTCATTGATTCATAAAATGTTGAACTACTGCAAAGTGCCTTTTAGGTATTGGAATTCTAAAGATTAATACCTGCTTTTATTATCAATTAATTTTTTAAGGACATTTATGGCAAAAGTAATATTCATTTTTTTAATAATGTGTTTGTTTTGTGTTTATATGAGCTTTAGTCAGGAGAGATTATTTCTTGTGAATAACCATTGATTGTATATCCGATTATATTGTATTTCAGAACTGTCCTTCACTTTTCAAGGTCCTCATGCCTCTAAGTAGCTCTTAACATTAGAATTGGCCATACACTTGGTATAGCCATTGGCAATATTTGAGCAGGAGGGCTTTTGTACTGCAACCCCAAAAAATGTAAGATGTGCAACACAATGTCTACATGTATTACTGTAAGCTATCTAGCGATAACACTTAGTTCGGTAAGAAGAGAACCTGTGTACCATCCAAGCAGTTCAGATGATCTCTCGGCTGAGTGTACAGAAATGATGTCAACATTGATTACATGACAACTGAACATTGTCCCAGGATAATCCTTACCCAACTAATAACAGCAATCTAATAGAGGCAGGGTATCGACTTCCTCCACTGCAAGACCTTGGCAGGAACATCACAGAATGCAGATCTGCCCAACACTGTTCCATCGTACCCCCATGATGCAACAGGGATCCTGTCTGCCACATTTGTTGTTCCAGTGAGGTCCCTGCTAGTATACAGAGAAAATCTATATCCTCTATGGTGCTTTACAAGAGCAGCATCAGCTATGAGGAACTCAGCAGAGACTGCATGAATGATGCGAGTCCTGAGTTTGCATCATGACGTCTACAGTATCTACACAACAAGGGATGAGGGACATTTTGATTGTACTATGACAGGAATACACTATGTGTACCCTGAGTGTGACTGCTGGAGGCCTATAAGTTTGTCACCTGATTTGGTAAGATCAGCAAAAATGCTTTCTTAACCTTAAAAACAGCCCAGTAAGTGTCAGTTTTTTGCCAAACATGTAGATAATATGCAGTGCCAAGGAAAGAATGTTTTCCGGCCAGATGAGTCAAAAATTGAACTTTTTTTTGGCCACAATCAGAAATGTTTTGTGTGAAGAAAGTCAAACACTGCCTTCCAGCAGAAGAACCTATCCTGATTGTAAAGCAATATGGTATTTATGCAAGGGAACCATCTGATGTTATTGCAGTTTTGTAAGGAAGAAACAGCCAAAACTGCTAAAAGTCCAAGAGACTCATAAACAGGTAGAGAAACATCTATTTGAAGTCACTTGTACTTAAGGAGGTGCCCACCGCTTACTGAATCCTAGGACTCTCATACTTATTAACACAAGAATATTTACTATTCAGTCATTTTGTTAATTGAATAATTAAAATATCTTATATGTGTGAGTTATACATGTATGTTCAATCAGGTTATCTACATCTTTTATTAAGACTTTCAACAGAATGCTGAGTTCTATGTCTAAAATATACTTTAAAGGAATATGGACCTACCTAAAGGATTCAAAAACGTTTTTTCAACATTGTACATCAGAGCTCATAGAAATTTAAACAAAAAAGAAAAGAATCAGTAAATAATTTGGGAAGTCTATTTGTTAGCCAATATGTGTGGATATTATTGATTAATTGGCAGTAAATACTTATTCACCTTGAGCATATCATATGCTGCAAATAGAACATGAACACAATTTTTGTGTTTTGCATGTTTATGTACATGTATGTGCATGTTTAAGAAACAAAAAAAACATTTATTAATTTTATCTAAATAAATGGCTTGTATAATAATCATATAAGAGGAAACTGGAATATAATGTAAAAAGCATGTTAGAAGTGAAGCAAATTAATTAATTTAAAATGAAAATTCCTGTATGGAAGTCAAGTAAGGAGAACCATATTATACAGGGAAAGCTTCACAAGCGTAATGCTGATGTTTCCTGAGGCAACAATATAGATGTAATAGCTATGAGCAGTTAGTTATGGAACTCTATATATAAATATATTGCAATTCAAGAAGCCAGGTATTAACTATTCACTAGTTTTTGCATTATCTATCGAATCCAAGAGAGTGCACAGTTAGTATCAGTAAACAATGGGAGAAAAAGGCAGACGTTAAAAAGATTGCTTTACCTCTGAATACTGAATAAGTTTATTTCATTCAGTAAATGTTCTTTCATTAGATTTACAGTAAGTGGCCTTTAGATTAGATAAACTTTGTAGCTGTGTTGTGTGTTGGTGTATGTCCCGCCCTCTGCCGACGCAGCCTCAGTGTGTGATGTCATACACACTGTTACAGCTGGACTACAGACTTGTCACCCTCAAGCCCTGTTCCGGATAACCGGTGAATTTAATTATATTTCGCTCTCCTCTACTCTTCCTACTTTTAGTCCGTTTGTTAATTAAATGCCCTACCAGAAACAATAAGACTTTGGACTTGCTGTATGCTATTGTCAAGGATGCATACAGCTCCTCATCATCCCCCCCCCCACCCTTGGCAGATCTGACCACAACCTTTTAAAGCCTCTTGTCCTACAGCAACCAGTGACCACTAGGATAGTGAGGGGATGGTTAGCAGAGGCCAATGATGCACTAAGGGACTGTTTTGAAACAATGGAGTGGGCGGTAATTTGTGAGCCTTATGGAGAAGATATTGATGGTCGCATCACAGATTGGAGAAACTTCTGTGTTGACAGTGCAGAGTTAGGGAGTGTGAGGCTGGACAGGCTGATGGAGAACATTGTTAGAGAAGTGTGGGATGGCATGAGGAAGATCTCCAGATACAAGCTGTCCGGCGGCCAACAGAGTGAAGGAGGCCTGGAGAGGGCCAATGAGCTGAATCTTTTTTTTTTAACAGATTTGACACCGGGTCCACTATCCATTCACCTCACAGGCCTTCACCCCAGAAACCCTCTTCATGTCCTCAGTCATGCCATCATGAGATCCCTCCTACTCCATCTTCCCCTCTCCTCCTCGGCCTGTCCATTACAGCTGACCAGGTCAGAAGGGAGTTGAGGAGACTCCATGCCGGGAAGGCAGCATGTCCTGATGGTGTCAGCTCTAGGTTGCTAAAGATCGGCATGGACCAACTGTGTGGAGTGCTGCAGTACATCTTCTACCTGAGCCTAAGATTAGAAGGAGTTCCAGTGCTCTGGAAGACATCTTGCCTGGTGCAGTACCCAAAAAGGGACACCCTGAAGTCTTGAATGACTATAGACCAGTGGCACTGACATCACACCTGATGAAAACTCTGGAAAGGCTTGTACTGGACCACCACAGAACCCTGGTGAGTACAGCACTGGACTTCCTGCAGTTTGCCTATCGGCCACACCTGGGGGTGGAGGCCACAGTCAACTAACTGCTACACAGAGCTAACTCTCACCTGGAGAAAATGGGGAGCACTGTGAGAGTTATGTTCTTTGATTTCTTCAGTGCTTTCAACACCATCCATCCCCCATTACTGAGAGCTAACCTAAGGGCGGCACAGGTGGACACTCCCTTGGTGTCCTGGATTATAGATTATCTAACATGCAGGCCACAGTATTTACGGATACAGAGCTGTGTGTTTGAACAGGTTGTTAACAGTACTGGGGCTCCACAGAGGACTGTCCTTGCTCCATTCCTGTTCACCTTTTACATATCTGATTTCAAGTACAACTCTGAGGCATGTCATCTGCAGAAGTTTTCAGATGACTCTGCAATTGTGGGGTGTATTAGTGAGGGGAGGGAGGAGGAATATAGGAGCCTGATTACCAGCTTTGTGGAGTGGTGTCATCTTAATCTCCAGCTCAACATCAGCAAGACTAAAGAAATGGTCACGGACTTTTAAATCACTGTTAACCCCAGTTTCCATCCAGGGTGAGGACATAGAGGTGGTGCAGTCCTACAAGTACCTAGGGGTATTCCTGGATGATAAGATGGGGTGGACTGTTAACACTGACAGCCTGTACAAGAAAGGTTAGAGCCGACTCTATTTTGTTACGAGGCTCGGGTCCTTTGGTGTATGTGGAACACTGCTATGCATTTTTTATGAATCACTGGTGGCAGCGGCCATCTTCTACGCAGTTGTGTACTGGGGCAGCGGCATCATGGCAAGAGATGTAAACAGACTCAATAAACTCATCAAGAAGGCTGGTTCTGTTTTGAGGCTGAGCCTTGACGCCCTGGAGGTGGTGGCGGAGAGGAGAATGCTGACCAAGCTCAGAGCCATCATGAACAACGCCTCTCATCCACTACATGGGACTATTATTAGACAGCGGAGCACTTTTAGCAACAGCCTGCTCCAGCTATGGTGTTCAAGGGAACATTTCCGCAGGTCCTTCCTCCCTGCAGCTGTCAGGGTGTATAACACTGCCCTAGGCTAGGACTGTTAGCCCTTCATCTGCTCATCTATGGACAGTATGTTGCACTCATGTACTTTTTGGTCACTGTATTAATATACTGTTTATACTGTGGTATTTTCAATCTGTAAATAACTATGCACATTTTGCACATATTTTACTGTTTTACAGTGACTATGAGCATATTTTGCACACACCTATTTTTTCCTAACTCTATTTATTTTATTTTTGTATTCTATATACTTTTTAATTACTCTAATCTTGTAGTTATATTAATTTTAGTCTGTCTGATATCTGTCTTGCTTTTCTTGGGCTGGGCTGCTGTAACACCTCAACGATTTTATCTTATCTTATCTTATCTTATCTTATCTTATCTTATCCTCATCTTATCTTATCTTATCTTATCTTATCTTATCTTATCTTATCTTATCTTATCTTATCTTAGTTCATCCAAATAAATATACACATTAGACAAACTAGGCCTTGGGAGAAAGTATCTAAGACTCTGTTGGAGGTTGTTTTATAGTGTGATGGGAGCAACCAGAATGAATCAGGATCACAACACAGAAGGTAACAAATTGAAATTAACAAAAAGGATAGGGACAAGGAATCTTGTACCTTACTCTTTTACCTTTAACAAATGAATATTACTGTGGCACCATCCCACAGCAAATGAGAGAATTTGGTGTCAGATGCACCAAACTAACTCTGGCTGCTTGTTTAAATTTCCACTGTAATACATAGACAGGACATGGCTAGGGTAGGTATAAATATACTGTATATACTTATTTTGAGGACAGGGCAACACATTTCTAGACATACACACAAATCCAGAAACAGCTGAATTAAAAGAAGAGACTAATGGAATTTAATCAGAGGATAGTGACAGAAGCATCAGGAGATGTTGGATTAGGCTGTACAGAATCACAGAAAGAGGAGTGGAACATTGTGGAATAAGTTTTAAAAAGACCGTCCGAAATACTCATTACCATTGCTTATAAGAAGGAGTTTGACATTATCCTTCCTGCCAGTCATTGAATGTGCTTCATTGTTAATTGGCTAATGAGACTCATTATCTCATCCAAGGGATGATGGCATGTGGGAAAGAGGAGAGCTTCGTTTCGTAACAGGGAGAAATAAGACTGAACCATTACTTTGCTACGTTAGGAACCTACTTTGCTAAATTAGTAACCTGGTGCATTTTACTAAAACAAGCAAATATTGGCCATAGTGAAAAAAGTGTTTCATCAAGATTAATTACCTTTTTTAATTAATGACATATTTTTGCTATGTGAAATGATTTCGTCTGCTGTTTCACTTCATTGTTTTTCCCAAACTACATTTTCTACAAGGTGATTGGTTGTCATATTGTATTAACTGTTAAATAGATTTAGACAGAAAGTACCAAACTGCTCATAAATACAATCATCAGGTGGTGTTCATTTATTAACCTTTTTTTTGTTTTTGAGGGATGAGGCTTTCAGAAAGACTGAATTGCAAAAAGAAAACATTCTGAAATACAGAAATAGCTCAGGGAAAAATGTGACTCAGGCCTTGAATTTCTTGACAGACAAACAAAGAAAAATGAAGAAGCTGAAGCTGATAGGCAATTGTTTGCAAATGCCTGTTCATTATTTTTTATCATCTAAAATGTCATTTATCTTATTTATTCCATATCCTGACACTTGTAAATGCATTCATTCCAGTCATGCTACTATGTACCAAGTATTTGCTAATAGAATTTGTATTATTTTTCTTAAATATTTTTTTTATTCATGACTTCCCTGGGGAGATGTCAAATCTAATTTTCCAACATAGCCTACTCGTTCCTTGTTAAACAGATGTGCTGCCGACAGCAGAGCTACACGTGACATAGAAACTGTGGGGTTATAGAATATAAAATGAAGGCTTTAAAGAGTGCATTATCTTACAATTTAATGCATTTATGCTTACACATTGTGATTTGAAGAACAAAAATCTTTTTTTAACAAGACACTGTTGCCAAGCTGCCTTTCAACATGCAGCTAACAGATGAGGGACCATCCTGATTTTAAAATGACATACTTTAAATGTAACTACACAGTCAAATATTACTCCTGTTACAGAACATGAGTAAAGCTTTCATTGTTTTTTTTAATTATCTAAAGTCTTGCACCAACCAGGTCTGCTTACAAGACTAATAAGCAAATCTGCATTAAAAACTGCATTTGGATTTGGTTTACTTGCTAAGAGGTATCACTGATTGGAGACATTTATGCATGCCATACTATCAGAATTAATCAAGTTTATCACATGATTGGGATCCTATAAATAAAATCTATGAGCATGGTTACTCCTTTTCACTTTTGCTGTTCCTATTTCTCACCCTATACGGTCCTGACAAATCAGATTCTTGTAGCTGTTCTTCAATTTTAAGTGAGTATTGCCTCAGTCAGTACTATTCTCACCCTGTATCTGAAAGCACTCTTCAAGTGATAGAATAATCATTTTGTGTATCTCTGCTTCACCTATTTCACCTATAAACTATTCACCTTTGTACCCTTGATGCAGCTTCAGCTGAGGTTAGAATGAAAATACTCAGAATGGGCCTTGCTTCACAAAAGACAAATATAATCCAAGGCTAAGCATGACTAGTTTTTGAAATTTCTGTAGTGTTTAGAGGTGTTTACTGTATGTCTTGTAGATCAGGTTGAAATTCATTTAACAAACAAAAGAAAATTATGTTTCATGCTTGTTAATACAGTACAATACTTGCTTCTCTTCAGCATAAGCTGCAATAACGACAACCCATGACAAGCCACCATTAACTTGATCTTGGCACATTACTTCAAGCTTCATCCTCCAGTGTTGATGGTTGTTGGCTAAAAGGATCAGCCTGTTTGTAACCTTCCTGAATCATCAGCAAACATACAGATGTCAATCCAGCTCCAAGGATCAAACACAGAAGGGTCTAAAGGAACAAGACATCCTTCTGGAGTGATCTCAGTAGGACACTTTATAGGGGACATTAAGTGTCTATATCTTTTAATTGTTGTTTCATTATTAAGTTCACTTCTAAACTGTGGGTTCCAAGGCCAGACTGTTAAGGATTCGGTAAGAGGGACCGAACCAGTGAGTGAACCCACCTGCAGGAGCGAACAAAGCCAAGCCGTAATCCAAAAGCAAGCCGTAATCGTAGGAACGAGCCGAGAGTCCAGGGGAAGCCAGATATCCAAAAGGGAACGAGTACCGAAGCCGAAGCGTGATCCGAAGTCGTAGTCAGTAGAGCAATCCGATAATCCAGGGGTAGCCAGTGATCCGAAACAGAGCGAAAGTAACCAAGCCAAGCCGAGAACCGAAAAGCCGAAGTCCAAAGGGAAAAACCGCAAACCGAAAGCCAAGACGAACACAGGGTAGAAGTAGGAGTAGCGCAACCAGGAAGCTCGAAAGGAAAAACCAATACTGAGCAAAGAGGTAGGGAAAGACAGGTGTTTAAGTAGGATGAGACGGGGGTGTGGTGGTGAATAGGAAAACTGATAGGTAAGCAGATGGATAGGGGCTACGCCTACTTCTGCCTCCTCCGTTGCCGGGAGGCAGGGATCGTAACACAGAGGTCCAAGCAAATGATTTTGCTTCCCACTGAGAGAGATCTGAAAGTAATTTAGATTTGTTATGCTGATATGCCTCGGAAACAACATTAGGAAGTGTTTGAATATGCTATTCCATTGGTTCAACTTCTCATGTTTTTTTTTCAACAAGAGCACAGCTAATATCAAAATCACACACAATTGTCAGAAAATGTCATAACATGTTTTCGTGTTTGCATTAAGAAGATAATTCATTTATTTATTTAATTTACAATTCATTTATGTTCCATTTGGGGTACAGACAAAACATTACCAGGATCATGCAGCTTTCCGAAAGTGGATAGATGGACATTTAAAAATAAACTTGCGTCTTCTGGACTAACAGATTGAGTATTAGATACCTTCCAAACAATTCCAAACAATTGTTTAATCACAGATTAAATCATTTTTTATCAAGTGTGATTTGTACTCTGCAATATGAAAAATACCCACAATTTAATTAAATCTGAAAAACCTCTTAGATCTTTTTCATAGGTAGCATTGCATTTATAAATCTGAAATGCGCACTGGCACACAAACCAGCAGCATTTGTTTTGTAGAAGCAGATGTCCTTAAAAAACATTAATTTGTAACTACAAAAGTAGGATATCTGCCTCTCAGTGGCTGCTTTAGCTCTCTAGCATGTTAGATGCACAGACCCCTGCTAAGGGCTCCATTAGTACTTGAGTGGAGAGGCACATTTCTTTTTCCCAGAGCAGCACAGGTTTCCTGGGCTGAAGCAATCCATGGCCCTTCAAGCCCTCTAAATTTGATGTGCTGGAGGTAAGGTTGTACCTGTTAAACAACCACATTTGCTGAGGTCCCTTAGGTACACAGCCCAGGAACTGCATTACCAGGAAGCTTGTTGGAATAATCCACCATGCGAATATTAACCACCATCTCCACTGGGCCCTGGGAACTGCCAGTAATTGAATTGTTCGCTTCATTTCACTAAAGCTTCCAGACAGCGCTGATGTTCTCACAAGGGAAGTCATTAACAGGTCACACCAAACCCTCATCTCCACCCTGTTTCCCTTGTATCGGAAAAGAGAAATCCTTTAAAGTAACATTTTAGCTATATTCACCCTGCAATAAACAGGGGACTGATTACTTAGGTGTTTTGCATTTGAAAGAGGAAAGTCAAGGTCACTATTTAACCCTAGAGGGACAAGCAACAAATTAACACACCTTTAAATATAGGTCTATATATAGGAAGGAAAATTGAACTAAACTAGAGGTCTTATCCCACTGGCCTTAAATAATGAATAGCATGCAAATAGTGAGAAGAAAAGAAACATCTCTCAAGGTTCCATTCCACATGTAAATCACGTAAATGTGAAATGACTAAACAATTGCTTCTTATACTAACTGGACCCAGGTTTCTCTTCTGTAAATTTTAATTTAACAGTATCAGAACTGATGTGAGTCAGGAATTGTCTCAGCCTACTGTATATTGGCCTGAACTGGGTGGCTAGAGTAAACATCACAATTATTGCTGACACATTAGTCAGTAAAATTGCATAAAATTACCACCATTTTTTAACATGAGCTTACTTTCTTGTTTTGAGACTGTGTTTGGAGTTTCTGACATTGTTCTTACCTTACTGATCACTGACACTTTATCTCACTTCTTCAGTTCTGAAATTGGGTTAATTAAATCTAATGTACCTCAGAGCTCAATACTAGGCCCACTACTATTCAGCATTTACATGTCAACTATTAAAATCACATGTTCTGAATTATACTTATATCTATGTCCATACTTAACCTGTCACTGAAGAAGTTGTCTCTGCATTCTCTAATTGCATCTCTAGCACATAAACTTGGGTCAAAATGTCCTTCATTTAAACTGGGACAAAGTCTTGCTTCTTGTCATCTGCCATCAACTAAGAAAAGACAAAGTAGTAACCCTATCTGTGAATGGCACTGCACTTGAATTTCAATCTAAATTAAAGAACTCGGGGGAGATATTTCATCCAGGTTTGATCCATATGTGTAAAACATTGTAAAAACATAATTCTTCTATCTCAGAAATATCACCAGATTGTACATGATGTTGTTTCTGATTGTAACCAAAACAACATTAATGCATTTGTCTCTAGAACATATTACTGCAACTCCCTACTCACTGAGGTACAGTATCTAAAATAACACCAATCAAACTTCAGTATGCCCAGGATCCTGAGCAGGTTTTGTGTCACAAATCCTTATGATCAGCTATAAGGGTCTACATGGCTTGGAACCTCATTACCTGTTTGATTTATTATCTTTCTACTCTCCACCTTGCAACCTTCATTCATCTGATTCTGGTCTTCTTTTTGCTGCCCAAGCTTGCTTACATTTTATGAGTGAAAGGGCTTTTACTTGCCTCAGAGCTCCCGAATTCTTTTCCCAAAGATATCAGAGAGTCACCTAACCTGAGTGTTTTCAAATCCAGACTCAAAACCTTTTTCTTCAGAATGACTTTTATTAAATTTATGTCTCTGTCCGCCCCATTAGCATCTTTTGCATTCTAAACTCTTGTTTTTCATTCAGCCCTGTTGTCTCTTACTGTGAAGTATTTTTTCTCATTTTTAAGCTATTTTAAATAAAGTTTATTCTTATTTTTTATTTTTTAAAAGGTTCCCTGAACTAATGCAAATGTGCATTAAGAGCCCCTGATTTGTGCCCCTTGTGTGTTCTGAGTAGCAAATTAAAAGCCTTCCTGGAAAAGTGTTTGTGCACATGGCCCTTAAAGAAGGCGATAAAAAGAATGCAGGGGTTGTCTCTCCTTAAAATAGTACAGTATAGCAGCTGAGTGACAGCTTTGATGGAAGATGGGATATCAAGAAACAAAGTGTTGTTAGAAAAGTTTCTTCCTAGCCCAGTGAAAAAGCAAGCACTTCAGGTGATGCCTTCCAAGTGAAACTCTTCAGGATGTCTTGAAATGAAAATGGAAAAGAATCCTACAGCCAACCTCAAGTTGTTGAAGAAGTTTCATAAATAGATGGAAATAGTTAAATATTCACACAAGCTTCAGACTGCCATCAGCGTAATGAAAGAAGAGGCATTGTTTTCAATGGCTACTGTTGAGGGGTTACCATTAAGGCTTCAGCACACACGGGGTTTCATATAATAGAACAAAAAAACAGCTGCCTTAAGGAAAAGACAATTTCATCTAATCATCAATTTTCTAACCCCTTTACCCAATGTGACTCAATGCAAAATGGTTACTGACTCATTACACATTTTTACTGCTACTAGGTATTGTTTCATATACAGATGCAGCCATTCAAAGTGCGCGGAACAGACACCCCAGTACAGATACCGCAGGTAAGATGACACGCGATACCGCGGTGCGTGATTGGTTGACCGACAGGGGCACTCGTGGTCCGTTGGTCTGTCGTAGAAAGACTTACTGTAAACGCCTTTACTGTGCCCGTTGTAGATATTGAATTTTACCACTGAAGGGAAATCTTAGTAGCTGAGCATACTGTAACGCGTGTGAAGGCCATAAACGATATTAATTTTGGAACGTAAACATACAGTATATGGCTGGTCTCGGTACTTTAAAGAAAAAAATACACACCAGTATTCCATTTCTCCCTAAACATTGTAAGCTTCGAAGTCTTTAACTAACGTGATACCGGAGTCAACAAGCATACTTTTAGAATTTGATTAAAAGGGAATATAATATGGAATCGCGTATCTAAAGAATTTAATAACGGTATGATTATATCCGTGTACTGCGGCAGGACTGTGTAAGGCTGTTTCGCCTGGCTGAGCATGTGAGCTGTCTTGTAGCCTACTGGTCTAGGTGCGTGACTACCAACTGGCTGGTTGGGTGTTCGAATCCAGCTGGTGTTGGGCTTTTCATTTTTATTTATTTATTTTTTAAACGCGTAACATAAACATATTACCGTATGCAAACTGTACTGTATACAGTATGTATATGTATATTTGATGTCTTAACTGTGCCCGTTTAATTGAATTAAAAAAAATATATTTTACACGAACATTAAGCTGTTTACATCTTCCGCCTGAGAACAGTCACCCGTTGCTACCCAACGCAGAATGGTGATTGGCTGACACTATCTGATACCCCTCTGATTGGAGAAAAAAGACTGGCTGGCGTGCTATACACACTACCAGGAAGAGGATTTCTTTCTATTCAAAACGTGTATTTTAAAAGTTTAAGAAGTAAAAACCTTACAGCGTACACAGATTTCTAAACTGATCAGGATCGTTATCTTTGTCTTATGCATAATAATGTTCACCGCTCTGTCCAGCAAATTAATAATAAACTTTATTTTATATAGCATTTTAAACGAATAAGTAATTAGATTGCTCATAAACCTAATCACTTGCTTTTTCTTTTTATTTAGGCTCAGATTTCAACTATAGATCGTATTATTAATAACCATAATAACAACCAACCAACAAAAACAACCATATAAACATAATGGTGGTGCTGGACCTTCCAGTTTTATTTATTTATTTTTTAATCGCGTAACATAAACATATTACCGTATGCAAACTGTACTGTATACAATATGTATATGTATATTTAATGTCTTAACTGTGCCCGTTTAAGTATTGAATATTCATATCTAATTTTACCACTGAAGGGAAATCTTAACATAAACATACAGTATATGGCTGGTCTCGGTACTTTAAAGAAAAAAATACACACCGGTATTCCATTTCTCCCTAAACATTGTAAGCTTCGAAGTCTTTAACGTGATACCGGAGTCAACAAGCGTACTTTTAGAATTTGATTAAAAGGGAATATAATATGGAATCGCATATCTCAAGAAATTAATAACGATATAATTATATTCATGTTGCAAAAGAACTGCAACGGACATAAAAACTCCCTTGCATGGTTTCATTACGACCAGAATCGGTCTTGAGATATGTTTAACTTGATTTCCAGTATTTGAGAGGTATGTCTTAACACCGATACTACAGTGCTTAAGTACTGCTCACGTATATGTTTCTAGGTTTATATTATGCATTTCATACGGTCAAATTACTTTTGAGCAATAAGAAGCGAGAAACGGTATGCGTTTTACTTTCGTTTTGTGCTGGGACCCGTGGATTGATTAGAGATATCAAGTACATACAAGTCATTTTTTAAATGTTGTAGTTCGTCTTGAAAAAATGTTACGAGTACATCATCTATCAACAATTACACAGGTTCTGTTTCCATATTGCGGATTTTGGTTACGTAATATTATTTTCTAGATTTCACGTTGTGAATATGATGGGATGTCTGATGGGATGTTTCTAAAAATCCATCCTCTGTAAAACGTCTTCTCTAGTTGTCCTGCATATGTATTCGCTAATGAAGCTGTGTGTTCTGAGCCTAGATCTCTACATTTCTGTATGAACCAGCTTAGAGGGCTAAAGACAGCTTGTGTTTAAATTGAGTGTAAGGCAATTTATGCTTCTAAAGTCATGGTCAGCATTTATCTTTGTACTGTGCTGTAAACTTGTTCTGTGCCAAGTAACATTATTTTATAGCGTTTTTAAAGCATTATCAAATACGGTGTTACTGTAGTTTACTGAGTCCCATGTCACATGGTCTGTGATTGAAACCTGTAAAACCGGTTTAATTCGTCACAGCCAGCACTCTTCAGGTGTGAGGGTCTTCTGCTCAGAATGAAACGCTAAAATGTTTGTGTATATTCTAATGGTAGTGGGGGCAGGGTGTGTGGGAACAGGTTTGGTTGAAACATTTTCGCTGAAAGCATTTTCTTCTTGTAACCGATCTTGTTACAGCATGTTACAGTTTACTATTATTAACCATATTAATTTTAAGTGCTTAATGTAAAATCTTGTAAAAATATATTTTCATTGTTCAAATATACATTAAGTCTGACTATCATATAATAAGTTAAATACAAAACTAAAGAAAAAATAGGGTTAAATATAATTCAAAATATTTTGCTAACAATGTTAACTGTTTATGAATAATAAAATGTATTAACTAAGGAGTAGGATGGCACAGTTGTTAGTATGTTTTTTGTTTTTTTTTAACCCAATCTCCGGGAAACCATTAGTACGATGGTGAATCGGAGATTCTCAACCCTTGCTGCGTATGACTGGAAAAGAATTCGTGATCGGATCAACGAAATGCTTCGTAGGAGGAGGCGGTCTTTTCCTCTTGTCTAACAGTCTGTCCACAAACAAAACATTCCTGTTAGACAAGAGGAATTGAAAAAAAAACAATGTTGTCAATGAAAACCGGTGTGTGTGTCTCTCCCTGCTGGATGTCCCTCTCACAAACTGCTGAATGAATAAAATAATTTTATTGAAAACGAGTTTGCGATTGTCTGGTCTTTAAATTCTGGAGATACGCGATTCCATATTATATTCCCTTTTAATCAAATTCTAAAAGTATGCTTGTTGACTCCGGTATCGCGTTAGTTAAAGACTTCGATGCTTAAAATGTTTAGGGAGAAATGGAATACTGGTGTGTATGTTTTCTTTAAAGTACCGAGACCAGCCATATACTGTATGTTTAAGTTCCAAAATTAATATCGTTTATGGGCTTCACACGCGTTGCAGTATGCTCAGGCACTAAGTAAAAGGAGATGCTTCTTATTGCTTGACTAATTTTAAAAACTAAGTTATAAATATAAAAATTGCAGGCGCTGCTCTGGTGCGTCGGCTCCTACACAGTGCCTGTCTGCCGTAAGCGATACAATATACATACAGTACCCAACACTGCTTGTACCCATCTGTCATGCAAATAAAACACCTTGAATTGAATTGAATTGAGGGGAGAAGGGGCGGATACTAAAGCCAATACTGGCTCAATGGGCTTTGATGTGCTAATGCGTTGGTTTAACGGTCCGGGTGTGGCAGGCTTCCAATGTCAACTCGACTCGATTAGAAGACAATGAACGTATTTTAGCCCTAAATGAATTAATAGCAAACATGGTTTACATAAAATACATTTTTCCAAGAAAGTTTATAATAATACGATCTATAGTTGAAATCTGAGCCTACTTTAAAAATAAAGGAAAAGCATTTTCAGAGAGCAATCACGCTGTGTTTATGTAGAAAAAGTGATTAGGTTTATGAGCAATCTAATTACCTATTCGCTTAAAACGCTATATAAAATAAAGTTTATTTAGAGATGAATGATCAGTGTCGCAGTTTAAATAATGTGAGTCAGGAAACTAACACAGCGCCACCGGATTTAATAACGCAATAAAGCGCTATAAAATAATGTGACACAGTACAGCACAGTACAACAATACTGACCATGACTTTAGAAGCATAAATTACCTTACACTCAATTTAAGCTGTCTTTCTGTATGAACCTCTAAGCTGGTTCATACAGAAAATGTAGAAATGCATTAGCCTGATCATGATTAAAAAACACATAATTAAACACGCGTTTGCGATTTAAATCAGAACACGATTTAAATCAATATAAATGTTTATATTGTAACGCATACTGTCCAGCCTCCATTTGTCTATAAAACTTTACTGTTGCACACACACACACACACAATAGAAGCAGGAACCGCTGTCAGAAGGGAAGATATATTCAAAATATCGCAAATATCGATCATGTTGCGATATTTTGAAATATAAAAGTCAATTGATTGTCCATAATATCGCTTACCTATTTTTTCGAAGAAATGTTTGTTAAAATAAGTCCAGCACCAGCTGGATTCGAACACACAACCTGCCAGTTGGTAGTCACGCACCTAGACCAGTAGGCTACAAGACAGCTCGCATGATCAGGTAGGCGAAATAGCCTTACACAGTCCTGCCGCAGTACACGGATATAATCATACCGTTATTAAATTCTTTAGATACGCGATTCCATATTATATTCCCTTTTAATCAAATTCTAAAAGTATGCTTGTTGACTCCGGTATCACGTTAGTTAAAGACTTCGAAGCTTACAATGTTTAGGGAGAAATGGAATACCGGTGTGTATTTTTCCTTGTGATATTTTAAGCTCTAGTTGAATGATAGGTGTCGCATTTTAAATCATTTTCGTAGCTAGAAATTATGAAACGCCCTGTTAAAAGCAAGGAAGTTTTTATGCCCCGTTGAAGTAAAACAAAATGCCTGACAAAGTGTGGCTTGGACAGATTCCAAGTGCTTGTACAAATGTGCTAAAGAAATTATACTTTGAGTATACAGCTTGTCCAAAGTCATCCATTATTAATACTATGAGTAATATCTTCAGTAAAGGCTTTGATGCATAAATATTTCTGATAAAGGTAGGTTGTGTACTTTTGTCCAACTGAGCAATCTTGCTTTCATAATATATACCAACATTTTAATGACTGATGATTAACATGCTGTAATACACAGTTCAAAATTAAAGGCTCAAATGCTGTACATGAGAGGTTAAGCTCCCCCTGGCGGTTTTACAAGGCGACGCCGGATAGTTAGTCACGTGACACACGTGAAACCGCGTGATACCGCGTGATACTGTGACACGCCCACCGGGGTATGCCGTGAAATACCTCACCCATTTTGAATGGCTGCATCTGTACTGTGTAACCAAATATATAAACCATTCTTCCATGAATATATTTTCTAACCACTTTGTTCAAAATAGGGTTACAGGGGACCCAGAGGCTATCCTGTCAAGCAACAAGGCAGGATACACACGCAACAGAATGCAAGTAGTTCGCGACAGTCACAAACACACACCCACACTCACACCAGGGCCAATTGTCCCAGAAGCCAATTAACCTGTATGTTTAATTGTATGTGTCACAAAGTGGAAAGAATGGGTGTTGGACACCAAGTGTTGTGGGCTGTATGAATGTGAATTGCCTTGATGGGACAGTAACACTTTAGTGATGATTGCATCTCCTGGCCTGATCAACAGCACTTTTAACATACTGTACTGTAAGCACCAGTCAATTGCCACACTTCTCAGGGGTAATGTGTGAGGTTGCAAACAGGTTTGATGAGACCTGTGACTGAGAGGAGGGCCTGAGAACAGAGATAGAATGATCCAATAGAACTTCTGGACAGCTACTTCCTGAAAGAACCCTGGGTAGCTGGCTCTGCCCTCACAACCCCCCCACCCCGGAAAGAAAGGGAGACGCCTTTGGAAAAAGGAAGTTATGTGGGATAGATCATGTCAGCTGGACACAGGAGAGAAGACTCAGATGCCAGGGAATAGTAGCAGGGGAGAAAGACCCCAGCATCAGATTCCCCCCCCCACCACACCCATTGGACTTTTAGACATACAGGATAGAGGGGGGATCACTTGTGGCATATTTGTTCAGAACGCCTGGACAGAGGAGGATGCCTGGAATTTCACTGTTTCTTTATTGTAAGGAGATACAGATGCAGCCATTCAAAGTGCGCGGTACAGACACCGCAGTACAGATACCGCAGGTAAGATGACACGCGATACCGCGGTGCGTGATTGGTTGACCGACAGGGGCACTCGTGGTCCGTTGGTCTGTCGTAGAAAGACTTACTGTAAACGCCTTTACTGTGCCCGTTGTAGATATTGAATTTTACCACTGAAGGGAAATCTTAGTAGCTGAGCATAAAAAGAATAGGAGCATACTGTAACGCGTGTGAAGGCCATAAACGATATTAATTTTGGAACGTAAACATACAGTATATGGCTGGTCTCGGTACTTTAAAGAAAAAAATACACACCAGTATTCCATTTCTCCCTAAACATTGTAAGCTTCGAAGTCTTTAACTATCGTGATACCGGAGTCAACAAGCATACTTTTAGAATTTGATTAAAAGGGAATATAATATGGAATCGCGTATTTAAAGAATTTAATAACGGTATGATTATATCCGTGTACTGCGGCAGGACTGTGTAAGGCTGTTTCGCCTGCCTGATCATGCGAGCTGTCTTGTAGCCTACTGGTCTAGGTGCGTGACTACCAACTGGCTGGTTGGGTGTTCGAATCCAGCTGGTGTTGGACTTTTCATTTTTATTTATTTTTTAATCGCGTAACATAAACATATTACCGTATGCAAACTGTACTGTATACAGTATGTATATGTATATTTGATGTCTTAACTGTGCCCGTTTAATTGAATTAAAAAAAAAATATTTTACACGAACATTAAGCTGTTTACATCTTCCGCCTGAGAACAGTCACCCGTTGCTACCCAACGCAGAATGGTGATTGGCTGACACTATCTGACACCCCTCTGATTGGAGAAAAAAGACGTGCTGGCGTGCTATACACACTACCAGGAAGAGGATTTCTTTCTATTCAAAATGTGTATTTTAAAAGTTTAAGAAGTAAAAACCTTACAGCGTACACAGATTTCTAAATTGATCAGGATCGTTATCTTTGTCTTATGCATAATAATGTTCACCGCTCTGTCCAGCAAATTAATAATAAACTTTATTTTATATAGCGTTTTAAACGAATAAGTAATTAGATTGCTCATAAACCTAATCACTTGCTTTTTCTTTTTATTTAGGCTCAGATTTCAACTATAGATCGTATTATTAATAACCATAATAACAACCAACCAACAAAAACAACCATATAAACATAATGGTGGTGCTGGACCTTCCAGTTTTATTTATTTATTTTTTAATCGCGTAACATAAACATATTACCGTATGCAAACTGTACTGTATACAATATGTATATGTATATTTAATGTCTTAACTGTGCCCGTTTAAGTATTGAATATTCATATCTAATTTTACCACTGAAGGGAAATCTTAACATAAACATTCAGTATATGGCTGGTCTCGGTACTTTAAAGAAAAAAATACACACCGGTATTCCATTTCTCCCTAAACATTGTAAGCTTCGAAGTCTTTAACGTGATACCGGAGTCAACAAGCGTACTTTTAGAATTTGATTAAAAGGGAATATAATATGGAATCGCGTATCTCAAGAAATTAATAACGATATAATTATAATCATGTTGCAAAAGAACTGCAACGGACATAAAAACTCCCTTGCATGGTTTCATTACGACCAGAATCGGTCTTGAGATATTTTTAACTTGATTTACAGTATTTGAGAGGTATGTCTTAACACCGATACTACAGTGCTTAAGTACTGCTCACGTATATGTTTCTAGGTTTATATTATGCATTTCATACGGTCAAATTACTTTTGAGCAATAAGAAGCGAGAAACGGTATGCGTTTTACTTTCGTTTTGTGCTGGGACCCGTGGATTGATTAGAGATATCAAGTACATACAAGTCATTTTTTAAATGTTGTAGTTCGTCTTGAAAAAATGTTACGAGTACATCATCTATCAACAATTACACAGGTTCTGTTTCCATATTGCGGATTTTGGTTACGTAATATTATTTTCTAGATTTCACGTTGTGAATATGATGGGATGTCTGATGGGATGTTTCTAAAAATCCATCCTCTGTAAAACGTCTTCTCTAGTTGTCCTGCATATGTATTCGCTAATGAAGCTGTGTGTTCTGAGCCTAGATCTCTACATTTCTGTATGAACCAGCTTAGAGGGCTAAAGACAGCTTGTGTTTAAATTGAGTGTAAGGCAATTTATGCTTCTAAAGTCATGGTCAGCATTTATCTTTGTACTGTGCTGTAAACTTGTTCTGTGCCAAGTAACATTATTTTATAGCGTTTTTAAAGCGTTATCAAATACGGTGTTACTGTAGTTTACTGAGTCCCATGTCACATGGTCTGTGATTGAAACCTGTAAAACCGGTTTAATTCGTCACAGCCAGCACTCTTCAGGTGTGAGGGTCTTCTGCTCAGAATGAAACGCTAAAATGTTTGTGTATATTCTAATGGTAGTGGGGGCGGGGTGTGTGGGAACAGGTTTGGTTGAAACATTTTCTCTGAAAGCATTTTCTTCTTGTAACCGATCTTGTTACAGCATGTTACAGTTTACTATTATTAACCATATTAATTTTAAGTGCTTAATGTAAAATCTTGTAAAAATATATTTTCATTGTTCAAATATACATTAAGTCTGACTATCATATAATAAGTTAAATACAAAACTAAAGAAAAAATAGGGTTAAATATAATTCAAAATATTTTGCTAACAATGTTAACTGTTTATGAATAATAAAATGTATTAACTAAGGAGTAGGATGGCACAGTTGTTAGTATGTTTTTTTTTTTTTTTTAACCCAATCTCCGGGAAACCATTAGTACGATGGTGAATCGGAGATTCTCAACCCTTGCTGCGTACGACTGGAAAAGAATTCGTGATCGGATCAACGAAATGCTTCGTAGGAGGAGGCGGTCTTTTCCTCTTGTCTAACAGTCTGTCCACAAACAAAACATTCCTGTTAGACAAGAGGAATTGAAAAAAAAACAATGTTGTCAATGAAAACCGGTGTGTGTGTCTCTCCCTGCTGGATGTCCCTCTCACAAACTGCTGAATGAATAAAATAATTTTATTGAAAACGAGTTTGCGATTGTCTGGTCTTTAAATTCTGGAGATACGCGATTCCATATTATATTCCCTTTTAATCAAATTCTAAAAGTATGCTTGTTGACTCCGGTATCGCGTTAGTTAAAGACTTCGATGCTTAAAATGTTTAGGGAGAAATGGAATACTGGTGTGTATGTTTTCTTTAAAGTACCGAGACCAGCCATATACTGTATGTTTAAGTTCCAAAATTAATATCGTTTATGGGCTTCACACGCGTTGCAGTATGCTCAGGCACTAAGTAAAAGGAGATGCTTCGTATTGCTTGACTAATTTTAAAAACTAAGTTATAAATATAAAAATTGCAGGCGCTGCTCTGGTGCGTCGGCTCCTACACAGTGCCTGTCTGCCGTAAGCGTTACAATATACATACAGTACCCAACACTGCTTGTACCCATCTGTCATGCAAATAAAACACCTTGAATTGAATTGAATTGAGGGGAGAAGGGGCGGATACTAAAGCCAATACTGGCTCAATGGGCTTTGACGTGCTAATGCGTTGGTTTAACGGTCCGGGTGTGGCAGGCTTCCAATGTCAACTCGACTCGATTAGAAGACAATGAACGTATTTTAGCCCTAAATGAATTAATAGCAAACATGGTTTACATAAAATACATTTTTCCAAGAAAGTTTATAATAATACGATCTATAGTTGAAATCTGAGCCTACTTTAAAAATAAAGGAAAAGCATTTTCAGAGAGCAATCACGCTGTGTTTATGTAGAAAAAGTGATTAGGTTTATGAGCAATCTAATTACCTATTCGCTTAAAACGCTATATAAAATAAAGTTTATTTAGAGATGAATGATCAGTGTCGCAGTTTAAATAATGTGAGTCAGGAAACTAACACAGCGCCACCGGATTTAATAACGCAATAAAGCGCTATAAAATAATGTGACACAGTACAGCACAGTACAACAATACTGACCATGACTTTAGAAGCATAAATTCCCTTACACTCAATTTAAACACAAGCTGTCTTTCTGTATGAACCTCTAAGCTGGTTCATACAGAAAATGTAGAAATGCATTAGCCTGATCATGATTAAAAAACACATAATTAAACACGCGTTTGCGATTTAAATCAGAACACGATTTAAATCAATATAAATGTTTATATTGTAACGCATACTGTCCAGCCTCCATTTGTCTATAAAAATTTACTGTTGCACACACACACACAATAGAAGCAGGAACCGCTGTCAGAAGGGAAGATATATTCAAAATATCGCAAATATCGATCATGTTGCGATATTTTGAAATATAAAAGTCAATTGATTGTCCATAATATCGCTTACCTATTTTTTCAAAGAAATGTTTGTTAAAATAAAAGTCCAGCACCAGCTGGATTCGAACACACAACCTGCCAGTTGGTAGTCACGCACCTAGACCAGTAGGCTACAAGACAGCTCGCATGATCAGGTAGGCGAAACAGCCTTACACAGTCCTGCCGCAGTACACGGATATAATCATACCGTTATTAAATTCTTTAGATACGCGATTCCATATTATATTCCCTTTTAATCAAATTCTAAAAGTATGCTTGTTGACTCCGGTATCACGTTAGTTAAAGACTTCGAAGCTTACAATGTTTAGGGAGAAATGGAATACCGGTGTGTATTTTTCCTTGTGATATTTTAAGCTCTAGTTGAATGATAGGTGTCGCATTTTAAATCATTTTCGTAGCTAGAAATAATGAAACGCCCTGTTAAAAGCAAGGAAGTTTTTATGCCCCGTTGAAGTAAAACAAAATGCCTGACAAAGTATGGCTTGGACAGATTCCAAGTGCTTGTACAAATGTGCTAAAGAAATTATACTTTGAGTATACAGCTTGTCCAAAGTCATCCATTATTAATACTATTAGTAATATCTTCAGTAAAGGCTTTGATGCATAAATATTTCTGATAAAGGTAGGTTGTGTACTTTTGTCCAACTGAGCAATCTTGCTTTCATAAAATATACCAACATTTTAATGACTGATGATTAACATGCTGTAATACACAGTTCAAAATTAAAGGCTCAAATGCTGTACATGAGAGGTTAAGCTCCCCCTGGCGGTTTTACAAGGCGACGCCGGATAGTTAGTCACGTGACACACGTGAAACCGCGTGATACCGCGTGATACTGTGACACGCCCACCGGGGTATGCCGCGAAATACCTCACCCATTTTGAATGGCTGCATCTGTATACTAGCTGACTGTCCGGCGCTGGGTTCAGAGAATAATGCTGGTGGATTATAAACTAACATATACCATAAGATTTTTCCTTATGGACATTGCTTTGGGTGACTGAAGTCCCGGTGTTTTTTTTTTTGCACTGTTCTGTCACCAAGTGCCTCTGGTGTATGAGTGATATTGTGTCTACTGGATAGGCAGTTATAAAAATTTATACTATGGAGATATTTTGGGGGTTAGTGGTAGAATTATAGTCTGCAATAAATGGGTTGTTACATATGATGATTGTCTTGTCTGATCTGTGGATGCACTGTTGATTCTACGAGATGAAAAGGCCCTGTGGCAAGGAAGTAAGGGGCCTAGCACCCTTTATACTTGCTAAGTGGCAGTGCTAAGTACAAGGCAGGAATAATTCTTGTTTGAGGGATTGCATATCCTTGACACATATCTTTCAACTGTGGAAGGAACCCGGAGCAGTTGAAGGGAGTCACAGCAAACACGGGGAGAATATACAAACTCCAGACAAATAGCACCCCTGTCTGGAAGTGAACCCCGGGGCCCCTGAGCTGCGAGACAATTTCTTAAACACAGTTTGTGTTCACTTAATCTCTCATGTGTGCTTCCCGGGCACAGTTATGAAGAGTTTGGTACCATTCCTTTTAGTTTAAGCTTTATAGTCTGTTGTTCCATCGCAATGAGGGGGAGTAAAGAAATCGAACAGATTGCTAATCAAATTCTCACCTTCCATGGTACCTCTTTTAAAATACTTTTAGGATTCTGTCTGAGATCAGAAACTGTGATGCGCTTTGATGATATTGCTGTTTCATGATGAGTCATATATTTATGGCACAAAGATACAAGCATATTTAAAAAAGTTAGAAGGAAACACCATGGGCATGGATACACCCTATGGGACAATCATATGGTACACACAGATGCAAACACACACACCCGGGCAAGGTTTTACTTAACCTACCAGTATGTCTTTGGACTGTGGGTGGAAACTGGAGCACCTGGAGGAAACCCATAGGAACATGGGGAGAACATACAAACTCCACACAGATAAATAGAGAATCTGACAGAACTACTGAGCTACCTATTGATAGCACCAGCTGAGAAAATTTTGGCAGGGTTCAAACCTTTGCAAGGCACTCAGTCCATGGCCCGTTGTGTCTTCTGAACTCCTGGTTGCAGTTTTCTAATGACATAATTCAGATTCAAGCTGGAGATCTGTGGACTTCATGGTCCAAAACCACATTAAACTGGGAGTCCTTCAAGATCCACCTTCCTCTATATATTAGAAATAGCAATTTGAATACAACAATTTAAGCTTAAATGTCAGCTGAAACATTTGTTAAGATGGTCTATAAGCCTGAAGGAATAAGCACTGTTCTACAGTATGTCCTCTAGGTAGCCATAACATAAGTGCTAATTAAAGCCCTTTTCCATTGAAACAATAATACAGTAGAAGTGTGCTTTTTCTGTCCTTGAGTACAGGACTGAAACTTGGTAAAGGCTATTAAAAGTTTCAAATAGCCAAAAACATCAGGAGATTTTTGTTCATTTTTCATCTCCACTACGGCTACCTCCATGGGACTTCAACCATTCCTATTACTTTCTAACATGAAAAAAGGATTCCCTGCTGTAAAGCATATCTGCCTTGGATATTTTTCAGTTGTCACTGTGCTCCAAAGGAACAGAAATTATATAATAGACAGTTACACCTTTGTGATGAAGCTTCTTTCCTTAAACAGTCCTCTGATGAAGTATTTGCTCAGCCTGTCTTGGTTCCTCTACAGTGCTCATCCTCTTGGGAAGAAATTCAGATCTGCTGTGATTTTTCCTTTTGCTTATCTTGTCTTTTGCCAAAAAAAGAGACCTCTGTGAGATATCCACTAATGGAGGCTGGCCAGATAAGGTCCACTGATGGTAAAAGTCAGCAGCTGTGCAGCAGACTGGCAGATCCCAAACACTGTGTTTCATTCAGGCTATGATACAACATGAGCTTGACAGGCTTTGATAAATGAAATCAAGCTCCCTTTTCTGTGTAAGGTTGTGGAATATATTGATCCATCTTGTGTGGTTAAAGAGCTTACGTTCTTTGATATTCTTCTTTTAGTCTTTAAATAGATCACAGCTTGTTTTCTTTTCTTTATTTATTCATGGTTATTTTAAAATGTATATGCCTATACACAGGCATTAAGCACAAATAGTTCTAGCTATTTGCATTATCACAAAAATTCTATCATTCTTTCTTTTTCTCTCTGTTAGAGAGATATGTCAGTCAGTGAAGGTTATACGCTCTAAGCAGTATTCTCCTGGGTTGCTGGGTTTTACTGTAAGCAAGAGCTCTGCCCCAAGCAGCTCCCACTGATTCTAGAGTTGACCTTTCATTCAGTCAACTAGAATTTATTTCATTTTTGGCTTACGTTTCTGAATACTGTTCAACTCCAATGCAAGATGAAACAAGATGTATCCTAAGAGATAATTATTTTAATATGTGTGTGCATAGTGCATAGTGTTCATGACATTGACTACAATTGTCCATGCTTTTATAATAACAATCTATAGTTAATGTTAATGATATTTAGCATAAGCATAAGAGTAAAGGTAATTTGCATGGCAGTCACCTACCAAAATATTCAGAAGCTTTCACAAAGGAAATCCAACAGACTTCATCCAGAATCAACAAACACTAACCAGAGAATATGAGTGGAAACTATAGGAAGATGCATCCTAAAAAAATATTTCTTTACACAAAATGTTTGTGCAAATCTGGAAAAAGCTACTCCGCCATGTTGTTGAAGCCTACACCCTATCAAAGGGCTAAAACTATCAAATTGGCTAGAGGGACCAAATGCCCTCTTCTTGTTACCTTTCTTATGTCCTTAAGGAAACAGGGTTTGACTCAGAGAGGTACTTTAGATATCCCTACTTAAAAATGTCAAATGCCTGGTTCAATTGTCAAGATAAGCAAAAACCCAAGGATAGAAGCCATACATATCACCATACTGTAAATAGTGACTGGATATGGAGAAATAGGCCGTTCTTGAATGTACAGTATGTGTTTATTCAGAATGCTAATCAGTTACAGATGCAGCCATTCAAAGTGCGCGGCACAGACACATACCGGAGGTAAATGGCTACGGCGTCACGATGCAAAATACCGCGGTACGTGATTGGTTGACCGACAGGAGCACTCGTGGTGCGTTGGTCAGTCGTAGAAAGATTTAAATGTCTTTACTGTGCCCGTTTTAGTATTGAATATTGATATGGAATTGTTGCTGTACATGAATATAATTATATCGTTATTAATTTCTTTAGATACGCGATTCCATATTATATTCCCTTTTAATCAAATTCTAAAAGTATGCTTGTTGACTCCAGTATCACGTTAGTTAAAGACTTTGATGCTTAAAATGTTTAGGGAGAAATGGAGTACTGGTGTGTATTTTTTCTTTAAAGTACTGAGACCAGCCATATATTGTATGTTTATGTTCCAAAATTAATATCAGTTATGGCCTTCACACGCGTTACAGTATGCTCCTATTCTTTTTATGCTCAGCTACTAAGATTTCCCTTCAGTGGTAAAATTCCATATAAATCTTCAATACTTATACGGGCACAGTAAAGACATTAAATATCCATATACATACTGTATACAGTACAGTTTGCATACAGTAATATGTTTATGTTCCTAAATCAATCTCTTTTATGAGCATGTGAAAGGCATGGTGAATCTGAGATTCTCAAAAATGACTGTACTTTGCATGATTGGAAACAAATGCATGATTGCGAAATGCTGTGGTGTTACTTTTACAAAGACGGTCAATGAAAAAAAGAATGTGGACCAGGGCAATACTTTGAGTTTACACTTACAGCTTGTCCAAGGTAATTCATTATTAATACTATTAGTAATATCTTCGTTAAAGACTTTGATGGCCACAGCTCAAACATGAGAGGTTGAGCTTTATTAGCTCCACCTTGCGGAAATTCCAGATACTATTATTTTTCTTGCGGTACTATACGAGAATTTACAGTAACTCGCGGTAGACTGCGTAAAGCGCACCGCAAAATAATGCGGTATCGCCCGTTTGTTTTAAATGGCTGCATCTGTATATTAGACTGAATAGAATGAAGTTGAGAATACTGCAAAAGAAGTAAAGAATTTAGAGTCAGAGTTTGATATATTTTATTTATTATATATATTATTGATAAAATATACTGTATATATTATTTATTTGTATACCATATACATGGTCTTAAGCTAACAAATAATACAGTCTTTCGTTTTAGTATAAGTCATAGCTTATAAGATTAATTGTACTGATAAGCAACAGTTAAAGTAAACAGAGCATCATGGGTACATGAAGATGTGTGAGCTTGGTATATTACTATGATCATATGTTCTATGATCAAGTAGAAATATTACAGTTCAATAACAGTTTCTCATGAATAATACACAAATGACCCTTATATAGTAAGGTCCTGATGTGTAGCTTAGCTGTAGGCTAAAGAAGGTACTTGTTTCTTGAAAGCCTCTAAAGGAAAACAATTCACTAATGTAGCATCAAGTTTGTCTACCTAAAATGGTCTAGAGTCTAAAGTAATCTTAATATCTATAGCAGATAGAGGGCAGCGCTTTCACATAAATTAAAGATTTTCTGACACAGCTGCCACCAAATTAGTAAAATACATTTCAATAAAAAATAAGCAAGCCTTCATATAGGTCTCCATAGCACTTTGTTAACTCTCTCATGCCCTGTGTCAGTTTGCCACAATGCTTAAGGGAGTTGAGGATTAATATGATGATGGTATAATGGCCTACAGACAGCCTTTTGCAATCTTTCTATCACTCCTGGGAGGGTTAAAGTACTATAAAAGTAATGTTGAGCAATGTTCATTCAGGTTTATTCAGAAAGAATTTGGGTATGGTGTTCATGCCATATCTTGTATAAAATAAGTAGTGATGTCAGGGTTAATTTAGATATAATGGTTTATACTGTATTTTAGGCAGTAAAGTGTTGCAGTGGTGAGCATTGTTACCTCTCAGCACTGAAGCTCTGGGTTCAGTACTAGATCTGGTGTGCTATCTGTGTGGTGTTTGTATGTTCTTCCCATTTTCTCATGGGTTTGCTCTGGGTGCTTTGGTTCAGTTCAAAGATATACTGCTAGATTAATTGGCTTCTAGGTAGACTGGTCCTGGTGTGAGCGTAGGTGTTGGTGTGTAGCTGTGTGTATCCCGCAATAGACTTGAGTCCCATCCAGGGCATATCCTGCGTTGCACCCATTGCTTGCTGGGATCGGTTCCAGCTGCCCTGCGACCCTGAATTGGATAAAGAGGTTAGAAGATGGATGGATGGTTAATTTGTTTCAATATTCACACAGAAAGTTAATTATAGCAGTAAAATGTGTGTTAGTTGGGCCAGTAAGCAGTTTGCATTGAGTCACATGGCTGTCAGAACCTCTGTATAAAGTAGATTGAGCCAAGGAGCTGTTGCCAGTTTTCATATGTATTCAGGCAAAGCTGACATGTTTATCTTTTCACTTTTAGGCTTTTCTTTGGTCAGAGAGGTCTATAACTGGTAGTCATCAGATTTTGATTACAAGGTAGTAATAAGGCTGTAAAAATGAGTATTTATTTACTATAAAATAACAGTGTCTAAAATGTCTGTCATCAATTGTTGTGTTTTTACTTATACAGGTTCCACAGAATATCAGCATATGTATAGCTCAATAGCTACCATTATTGACTCCTTGGACAGACACATAACGTTAATTACATTTTAATTAGTGACCAGATATGGCTGTTGATTTTTTGAGAAATCATTTTCCTTGGAATAACAAAACACTGAGATTTCATAAAAATGTCAGGTACTTAGTATTTGGTATTTGAGTTGCAATTTATTTGCCAAAATAGCTTGATTAATAATCTGTGTAAATAACCATTCAAAAAGACATGATTCTAATTAAATTAAATCACCATCTGCATCAAAGTGATCTGCAATGCTTGGAGGCTGTTCAGAGATAGCACCGAGGGAGGCAAAGTCACCATATTTTTTGGCCAGTGAACATATGGGATAGTAAAAAGAAAGCGTTGGAGTGTTTTATTTACCTATGGATACTAGCTTACCCTTGACAGACTTGTGTAATATAATCTGTAGAGATTTTGGGGTAAATGTTTGCATGATTGTTGCACTATTTGACGTACACAGTGGGGTGGTGTAGAATTTGTTACGCATTCCACACGCGTCTCTGTCCCGTCTTGCATTCCCAACGACCGTCATGTTTAACAAACACTCGTACCACAAGTAATACCCCTATCACCGTTTACTCCTGTCACTATTTTAGTTCCCCTCTTTCCCACTCACTATTGTGGATACTCCTAGAGTTCCCTAGTGCGTGTTATTGTCTTACTAGCCTTTATTTCGGTATTTGATCTTCTAGCCTTCCCCTAGTTTTTTTACTTTGCCTTTCATTTTGGATTGTTGCTCTCTTATCTTTGCCATGTTCAGACATACTCGCTTGCTTCCTGGTGTAGCGGCAAGGCTTATTAAAAATACAGGAATTAAGTTTGCTGCTCCATTGCCAGTCCCTCTGTCTCTCATCTCAGTGGTCCTGAATACAGAGAGGCCATTCCATTTAGTTCACATTTAAGGTGTTTTTCTAGCTGATAGAGTGTCCTGATAAGGAACAACTCCCAATGTTGAGATTCTCCAGCAACCCTAATAAATGGTTATTTCTGGCGCCTTACTGTCTGGGAGATTCCAAGGGAGAGTTTCATCCCAAGTTGTTTACAACTCTAAGGTCAGAGTGCATTTTTACTCATCCTCAGCCAATCAGGAACTGGTAGGGCAGGGTAACCCCACATGGGTCTCGAATGCCCACAGAACTTTCGACCAATGAACAACCGTACTTTCTCCAGGTAAAACAGGCAGCGCAGGGCTCCTCCGGTGCTCCTCCAGAACTTCTAAGACTCAGCTCGGACAACCACGTAATGGCCAGTGTGTCCGAGTGCCAGGACTTTACTTTGTTCCAAGAGTCGAGAATGGAGGTTGCCAGCACATAACCAAAGAATCCACCCGAGGTTAGCCCAACAGCAAGCCTAGTGAACCCACCGCGAAAGCTCACCTGATCAACAAGTGAACTACGGTCGGAACTGCGGACAGCTGAATCTCAGGATTCAGGGCTAGCGCTCATCAGGAACGAACCGGTCTTCTTTCCTTCTAAAGAGTGTGACCTGCTTGGACCCGCAGTCACTTTCCGTGTACAAACTCTCCCTGGTAAAGCCAGAACTAACTAGCCGGTCTTCAGAGAGCCTACTACCAGAGCATCACAGCAGGAATCTCTCCTTCCTTCTCTCCTTCTCTCTCCAGCACTGCCTGGCACCGGGCCAGAGAACGCCGATTGGACACAGCAACAAGCCTGCCTTTGTTCCTTTGTGTCTGCGGGAGATCTGAATCCACACAGATTGGATGAGTATTCAACATTCTGCATTACAGCTCTAGAATTCAATTGTTACCTCAACCCCAGTTGATATCAATTTAATTCCTATGAGTGATGTACTTGCTTTTGAGTATCTAGTGTAGAAGTTGTCATCCAAGTTCATTTACGAAACAGTCTAAATGAATGGTATACTAAATGTATGCCCCTCTTGGTTTGTAACTCTTTGTAACTCTTTGTAACGTGATTGAATATATACCTTTTGTATTCTGCTAACCCTCACTATAAGATCTGTTATGTTTATGCACATTTTATGTATTAATAAATGTACTGTCGTGTATTAGTATCCGTGTCTGTGCGTGCTGAGTATCCTGCAAGGTCGGTCTTCTAATAGCCATTAAAGAATCATTTTGTGACTTACTGCTACAATTAATAATTGTCCTAGTAAATGTACAAAACCCCTACATTTATTGGTGCCTCGTGAGAGGATGCCTACACTGGTTTCGTTTTTGCTTAGTGATTTGGAATGGTGATCTCGCTCTCTCTCTCTCCCTCCTGAGTCCTGCACAGGATCCATACACCCTACCTGCCTGCCCTCACAGAATCTCCTTGAACACAAGAATGCCTTTGGTGTAGATAGAGGGCAACCTTATTCCTCACTGATACATTGGTGATATCTTAATGCAAACAGTTTTTGGAGACATTTCTTTCAAACAATTTGGAAACATTCAGTATTCACATAAATGTTAAGACCACAAATGCTCTTGAACACAATGAGACAACTTCAAAGAACCGAATTCCAAAGCTTTTCAGTTCAGTTCAGCAGAACATCTGTAAGATCAACTTGTCAACACCATCAAAGGGAGACAACCACAATCATCGAGCTTTCACCTGCTGGCTGTACCTGCATAATCAGTGGAGGAACATCCCACAGCAATCTGTCCAGAAACTGATTAGGGCTATGCATCAACACTAAGGAAGGTGTTAATCTGCAGGGAGGTCATAATATTAACTTTGTAAATATAAACTGGCCTTTTTGCTGAGGGTATTACAGGCCAATTGGATTAAATACACCCTCAACTTAAAATAAAGCGGTTATTTTCCAAAGACAGTGACATACAGTAGACATACCATAAATTTCTCTGCTGTAACTTTTCCGACACAACTTTTCATGCTGCTGTGCAGCTTCAAACAGCACCCCCTTATATTTCTCCAGCTCTTACTATAGGCGAAAACCGTTCAGGTTGGTGTATATCTTACAATTAGTACAGTAGGTCCATCCATTTTTGAATCTGCTTATCTAGAACAGGGTCAGGCCGAGGAGCAAGATCCTACCTCAGAAAGCAACAGGCACAAGGCAAGATACACCCTGGACAGGATGCCCGTATGTACAGTAAATGCACACATTCACATCAGAGCCAATTTTCCAGAAGCCTACCAGCATATCTTTGTACTGTGGGAGGAAACTGGAGGAAGCAGAGGAAACCCACGTGAACTTGGGGAGAACATATACTGTAAACTTAATAATTTATACATTTTAAACATTTTGGATTGTAAAAATAACTTACAAATTAATCACCTCAGCTTTGGGGAACTTTTTCATTTGGGTGCAACAAAGTCACCTACTGTATTATTGTATTGTTCTGTTTCATTGAGGTCCTTCAAGCAGGAGGCAAGAATGACCTGTATCCATTATATTTGAATAAGAGTTGGCAATGTTTTAAAAGGCCTTTATGACCTCTGTTTTTACGTTGTGACTTACATTACTCTGTGTGCAGTCCTACAGTACAAAGCAATATAAGCACAAGGCAAATTAGAACCTGTTGTTTGGTTGAAATGGTATGTTTAATTATCCTTATCAGTGTTCTGTTTTTTTATGGCATTTTGATGACTGTAGGCTGGAGTTTGCTCTGTTACAATCATGACTCCTGGATAGGGATTTTTGCTTACATTTTCTGTGCTTTAAACTGAAATGACTTTTGTACATCCAGGTATTTATTTGTTTTCTGCTGTTATTTTTATAGCTGGTGATTAACAATGTGAGATACACAGAATAATGGACAGATTGGATTTATTAATCCCAACGGGTTTTCCATACAGGTTATCCTTAAAATACTGTATATATTTTTTTTTTGGTTAAATATAGTACAAGATGAAGGCTTTCTCATTTTATACAGGTGGAAACCTGGGTTACAGCACTCACTGCCATATTGTTTTTATTTTTTGCATGCTATTTCTGTTCATGTCCCACTTCTATGATTTTTTTTTGTTTTAAATATATATATATACAGTACATGTAAAATCAGCATAATGAAAGACAAAATAGATACAGTATTTGCTGTAGGGGGTTATGCTATCAGGTGCAATTCAAATTTGAGTGGGAGTACTGCACAGAGTGAATTCACCCTACTAGAATGAATAATGGTTTCTGTTTAACCTCAGGAATTCTTTATGAGTACACCTCAGGGTACCAGGATACTCTAGCTATTGGTAAATTATTTTTGCACAATACACGTTGACTACAACACATCTATTTTTCTTATCACTGCTTTTCCCTGTATCCATACTGTACTTCTTCAACACATATGAAGTTTAGAATGCAAATGGTTACAACATTTTTGCATTTTATTTACAGTATACTGATCTTGCAATGCTATTATGTGAGGCCTCGCTCTGTGTGTAAATTGTGCATATTTTATATAGCCATTCTTTACAGTCTGCTCTGACTAATACACTCATGTTTAGAAGCAAGAAAATAAAAATAAAATCTTCCTCAAGCTTTTATGAAAACTGCAACAGATGCATGATGTTATTATTTACATTAAGAATCTTAACAGATGATATCTAAAGTACTCTAGATTCAACACAGGGATGCACATACAGTACTTGGTGGTTTGTCTAATCCGCTTGGCACAACGAAAGTCATTTAGAACACTGGAAATCACTTAAAATTGCATAAGAGAATTTGAAATAAGTATTTTAACACTCATGGCTACATAGCATGAAGGATAAAACAGTATAAAAGGATTAGCAAAGTGCGGTTGTGATATATGGCATTAACGATCAGTGTTTAATGAACTGTACATCATAATGTTGCACATTTTTTTAGTTACATTGCAACATTTCTTTTAATAGGAAAATGGTATCTGGTTCACAGCAAAAATGGAGAATTTTTTTCTGAGCACATACAGTAACTTAGATCTAACACCTTTTGTGTACTTTGAACATGTAATGCCTCCATAGTTAAAAAGCTCTTTATTCTGTCTTTTAATGCAGATTATAAACACAATTGTTGAAGTGACAGTAGCACAGAAACATTAAATACTATAATGCTGAGTTTGTAGTTGGAAGAATTTTTTTTTCTTGTTGATGTGTTTCAAGGTGTTGGAGGTTGAGAAACAACTTATTTCCCATGAGAACCTGGGGATTGAAGTGGTGGTAGCTGAAAGGCAAGTTCTGTGTTTAACAGCTCACACAGCTAGGCAGTATCAGAATGTCCTGCTGGTACTGACAATGCATACAGCTGCATTGACGCTTTCTAGAAGTCCAGTTTCAAAAACTTGTTGGTGTGACAAAGGCAATGTGTCTCTGATTTACTGTATTGCACACTTTGTCATAACTTGCATGTGTTCAGAGACCCCAAAACATTTTTTGGTTCCTTGACTGATGACAGGAACAATACCAGACAATTGATGTAATGAAATAAAATAATCTAGCTGTCCATAAACTCAAAATTGTGTGATACAAAATAGGGAGTTGAATGGTACACTCAATGAGTCACAGATGTCACTCCTAACAAACAGCCCAACATTTTATTTGTTTAATTTTCCTCTGTTCCAATATGATAAACCACTCTTGCTAGCACAGAAACTCTCAAAGAACTTCAAATTAAGGATTAAAAATCTTGGAAAGATAAGTACTAGACTTCTTAACAAACAGGTCAGTGGGGAAATTATTATCTGATATATACAGTAGTATACTGCATTTCTGCTGGATTATCACAGGGCTGTGTCTTGTCCCCCTTATTGTATATTTTGTGCACTAACAATTGTAAGAGAAAACATAGATAAGACAAACATCTTGTTAATTTACTGATGACCCAGCCCTACAGTAGGTCAACTATTAAAGGGCCCAGAAAATGATCATGTGTCCATACTATTTTTTGTTGTTAAACATTTTAAAAACAAAAGAATTAATCATTGATTTTAGGAAAAATGCAGCACCCCTCCAACCTACTGTAATTAGTGATCAGATTGTAGAGCTTGTCAATGGTTACAGAACAAGTACTTGGGATTGATCATGGAAAAAGCCTGAGGTGTGACAAATGTATAAAAAAGCCCAACAGAGATGGTTTGTTCTCAGGAAATTAAGCTACTTTAAGGTAGACAGAATTGTTTTAACACTTTCCTCCAAATCATTTATTGAAGGTGTTTTAGCATACTGTTTCATTTGTTGGATTGGCAACATCCATGCCATTAATTGTAATAAGCTGGGAAAACTAGTAAAGCTAAAATCACTTTATTACACTTTCTTGCATTAGGAATTTGTCTTTTTGCATACCCCAGCTCGCTCTTCATGAGACACACAGGCAGGGAGAGAGAAGCTTGGGGTCAGGCATTTATACGGCGCCCCTGGAGCAGCTGGGGTTAAGGGCCTTGCTCAGGGGCCCAATGGAGTAGGATTCCTCTGCCAGCCATGGCATTTGAACTGGCAACCTTCCAGCCACAGACGCAGATCACAGACGCTTTGTTAATGTTTGTCTGTTGTTGTTGTATTGTTGTGTTGGGCTTTGGTGTAAAACAAATTTCCCCCAGGGGATAATAAAGCCAGAATTGATAGTGTCCAGGGTATATCCTGTCTTGTGCCCATTGCTTGCCAGGATAGACTCTGGTTCCCCAGTGACCCTGAATTGGATAAAGTGATCAGAAATAGATGGAAGGACTGAGTTAATATTGGTAAAGCCCGGGACCTGGATTCGCCTGGCTCCGTTATGGTTTTAGCTTCTGTTCTTGTTCCTGTTCTTGTTCGCCCTGCTGGTCCCGACCCGGTTCTGGATTTTAATCGTCGTTCTCGGATGGATTGCCTGGCCTTGGACTTTTTGCACCGTTTTGGATTTCCCGTTTGACTCATCCCTGGACATTTGGCTCAGCCACACCTCCCCCGACCACCAGCACTCCATGGACTGCCCCCCTGTTTTCATCCCCGTATCCTGCATGCCTTTTTTCCCAGTGTTTCCTTACTCTACCCTGGATCGTGTTGTCTGCATAGGATCCGGAAAGAACTCTTCCTGACAAGGGTGTTTAGCTCAGCAGCAAAAATGTTTCTGAATTGAGTGCCAGCCTTCATCTGATTGGTCTATACTTTCTCTTTTACCAGGGTGGGTGAAAGTGTTGGTGGCTTTCTGTATTTTATATTTTTTGGAGAGGTTTAAAAATGTAATTGCACCTATTCGTAGGAAAACAAAGTAAAAAACATGAATGCACTACGGATCAGAAGATGTGTGAGGGTGGAAGGTCTGTGATTTTCAGGCTATAACACTTTAGTGTATATTACAGATAATTTCAAAGTGCAAATGGAAGGCTTTCGTTGAGTAAATGGAACCCTTGTTGATCTGTGTATCTGTTAGCAACAATTCTAAAGAAAAGAACATATACTTAGCTGCTGGAAGACAGGGGTGTTTTTCTCAATCTTTTAACCAAATTAAAGGCTATCAGCCCATGCGGAGAGCGTCAAATGAAAAGTGCTATTTAAGGTTGTACCCTGTCATGTGGGTGCAAGAGACAAAGAGATCAACAGTTCAATATATACGAATTTAAGGTAACCTATCTCTTTCAGCACTTCTTGTGTTACACATAGATTATAATTATCAAAAACAATTAGAAGAGGGTCACAGTTTAGAATGTGGAAAGGAGAATTAGGGTTTTTTTTTACCATCAGCTGGATGCTGCTTTTTATTGCTTCAATAGTTAAAACTTTATCATTTTGCAGGCTAAGTCTAAATGATAGTTTTTGATAATGCATCTATTTAATGACAAGAACCTTTCAGGTTTATGGTGTCTTTTAATAGGGTGCAGTCACTATGCATTATGGGCATGGATATTAATTATCTCTTGCTGTTTCTCAGTGCTGAGGCAGATGGGCGGGAACTACAGTATCTAAGATACTCCTAACTCTGTTCTTTTGAGTATGTGAAGAGAACTTTATTCTAATCCCCAAGGAACAATAAACATATGAGAGAAAGATTTATGGAGTGCATGATTTATCCTGCTGAAAACAATTAAGAACATGTCATACTGTAATCTTAATGGCACTCCACAGCGCAGTATTTAGTAAATCCTCCTCAGGCATGGCTAACATTGACAAGACATCACCTTTAGTATGCTGTAATGTTTTGGCACTTCAACTAGGCAAGCATGAATGCTTTTGCTCAATCTGACCCTTCAACTTCCATTTGTGAATACCTTGAGTTTAAATAACAATGTAATGTACATTGTGTACAATGAATCACAATGTAAATCACAATGAAACATTATATTAAGTTCTGGAGATCGAGATAGCTAGATAAGAACATGTGGACATATATTTTTTTGTCAATGTGGATGTATGGTTTGGTCATTATTATGGCTTGTATCATTTCTACCCATTTTTAAGCCAAACATAATGCCATAATTGATTAAGATGCATGTTACGTTTACTGTATAACCCAGGGAAACATGAGAACTGTTTTAGGTACTCTGTAGTTCTGGGATCTTCTACCACACTTCTAAAAAAAGCAGAATTTTATTGGAGATTTGTTTTGTTAGATCTAATTTCTAGGAATGCTTAAAAAAGTTGAATAAATTTGACCCTTATGTTTTATGAAGTTCACTTAAATTTGCAGCCATATCACCCTGTCTCTCTCAACTGGGTACCTACTGAAGCTAAGGAGGCTTAAGCCTGCTCAGTACTTGGATGGGAGACCTCCTGGGAAGCTATGGTTGCTGCTGGAAGTGGTGTTAGTGGGACCAGTGGGGGGCACCCACCCTGTGGACTGTGTGGGTTCTAATGCCCTGGTATAGTGGCGGGGACATTATACTGTAGTGCGTGCTGTCTTTTGGATGACATGTTAAACCGACATCCTGACTCTCAGTGGTCATTAAAGATCCCCTGGCATTTCTAGATAAGAGTAAGGAGTTATCACAAATTTCCCTCCTCAACCTTTACCGTGGCCTTCAAATTGTCCCCATGTATGAATGGGTTGGACTGGTGCCCTGTCCAGGGTGTACCCAGCCTTGTGCTCGTTGTTTGCTGGGTAGGCTCCGGCATAGGTTTGGCAAATGACGTGACTTAACTACTGTATAAGGAAGGTGACACTGTTCTGTGCCATACTATTATGATCACAGTATAACTTTAAAAACTTGTTTTATGCAAGACATTGAATATGTAACTTTTCTATTATATGAGTTTTTTTGTTCCCATTTAATATGGGCTATGAATATACTGTATCTAGTGGGCACAATATGACTGGTTGATGATAGTTATTTCAAATGGTCAAACCCTAATGAATATTATAATAATAAAAACATCTGTCTGAATATACTGCATATGTATTCAGGTGATCATTTTTTTTTTGTTTCTGAATTTTTTATCTTATTTGCTGTTGTTCAGAAAACCAGCAAGCTCAATTGAAAAGAGAACAGGAGCCTACTGATTGTTGTTATAAAACAATGTAGCCATTGTATACAGTATATCTCATATCAGTGAAAATACTGGACTAACTGACATCAAAAATACTTTGATGAGAATGAATAAAATTCTACACATAAGGAAAGCATAATCTGAGAAATTGTGATACTGCCTTGAAGAGTTATTTTTTCTTCTTTGTAATAACACTCCTTAAGTTTATATGACAGGCTATCAGCTTCATATTAATAAGGCTTAGTGGATGCATCTTAGGATTTTGAAGTGTTTTGAAGGTTAAATGATAGATAAGTAAAACATCACAATAGACCAGGTGCTGCTAAATTAAAATTCATTCAGAAATAGAAGACCAGTGGTTGAAATGAAAGATTCTTTTCTGCCTTTTCTGTCTGCATCGTCTGCTTTGCCCTTATATTTTTCAAACCTCAACCACAGTGTTGTTTGTATTCTTGCCCAAGGGCAGGCTGACTTAAAACTCTTTTCCCTAAAAATAAAAATTTCTTTGAGACAATGGAGTGTAATTATTTCTGCTTGGATATAGAATGGACTGGCAGTAGTCTTTTTTATTTATTTTTATACATGGTCAAAACAACGGTCTACCAGCAAGAAAAAAAAACCTTGTAAAGTAAATTAATTCTGTCTTGGGTAGTTTTCTTTTTTATATTGTCCACCATAAAACAGAACAGCAGGATAATTTCTCTGTTAGACTTCAGATTGATTTATTCAGTTGTGATGGGTTAATGCATCACAATAAAAAAAGCAAAAAGTCTCATCACAACTCTCCACACAACTGCCCCTCCTCTTGTTGCACTGAGTGGGGATAATATGAACAGAACTATTTATCTCTATTTATATGAATGACAAATATATAATGTTACTTTGGCAATTTAACTTGGTGAATAGTTGGAAATTCCAAATTCAAACCTTAATAGTGAAACATGAAAGATATGTACTGTATCCGTGTTGTTCGTGACATCACGTCATTGGAAGAGGGTGAATATAGTACATTTTAAAAGAACTGCAAATATTACAACACTTTCAGATGTCTCCTAGTCTGAAGTGTAACTGTTACAGTATGTGTTTGCTGTCATCTGTGAGACTAAGATTTGTGAAGCGTCTTATCTATGTACACAGAATGATAAAGCTGTGTGGTTCTTGGTAAAACAATCTTTCAATAAGATTTCAACAGCCAAAATGGCTCACACAGAGCAAGAGCTTAGCCCTATCTCTGTTGCATTAAAATACTGTCTTACTGCATTAATTTGGAATTCTATAATCTCATCTGATGAGAAACTACTCTATTGCAATTTAACAGCCCACTGAATAAAAGAAAATAAAAAGGAGAGAAAAACATTTGGCATCTCATCCAACCATTTCTTAAAAGAACCAAGAGTATCAGTTTCACTTGAAGTCTGCAGGATTGACTTTAAACACGCCTGATTATCTTGTCATAGGAAGAGTGTGTGGGTGGCATGGTGGCACAGTGGATAGCTTTGCTGCCTCACAGCACTGGACCCTGGGCTCAATTACTGTGGTGCTATCTGTTTGGAGTTGGTACAGTATGTTCTCCCCATGTTCACAAGGGTTTCCTTTAGATGCTCCAGTTTCCTCCCACAGTCTAAAGACATGCTGGTAGGTTAATTGGCTTCTAAGAATCAAAGTTGGCCCTGGCGTCAGTGTGTGTGTGTGTTTGTGTCTTATTGTTCCCTGGTATTGCTGGCATCCCATCCAGGGTGTATCCTACCTTGTACCCATTGCTTGCTGGGATAAACTCTGGCTCCCCTGCAAGCCTGTAATGGCTAAAATCATTATAAAATGGATGGATTTCCCTTGTGTCCTCTGCCCATGTTTCACTGTTAATTTGAAGGCTACAGGATTGACTTTAAAGCCTTTGAAGATTTAAATTTCTCGAATCAGGTCCCCTTGTTCAATTCTCTGTTAAAGATGGAAAAAATTCAGTTCTTTTTGCCTTTCAGTTCAAGACATTCCTTTAAGCCTTAGGATGTTCTTTCTTGGACTGATTCCAGAACAGTAATATCATTTTGTAAAATTAAGTCTACAATATTCTTAAAAACATTTTTTTAATTTAAATTCCATTGATTTAAACTATACACTTAACAACAGATCCTAACATATCCCTTTTCCTAAGGAAACCTAAGGTTTCCTTTTTTTATTGCTTTGCCACTTAGTCTAGGTCTGGAAAATTGTGTGTTAACTTCTCATCCTTTCTTTATAGATATTTTCTTCAAAATCAGTGTTTCATATTTTTGTAATCTATCTTTGATTCCTGCATATTCTATACATTACAGTATACAGTATGTCATCTGTCAGCAGTTTGCCTACTCCTGAATTTGATCTAAGCCTTAATGAATTTCCTCACAGCCTCTACAATGTTTGCTGTTTTGGTGTCATTAATAGATTATTGGTTATAGCAGAACTAATAGAACCTAGATCGTTGATATAAAATAGAAAAAGCAGTGATTCTAATTCAGTACTGTAGCGGCGAGGCTTATTAATAAGAAAGAATTAAGTGTTCTGAGCCTTCCCAAATGAGGCCCCATTTCTCTGTTCATCTCTGTGGTGCAGCCACAGAGAAACTATTCATGCAGGCTGATTTAAGGTTTCTTTTGATAAGGTTTCCTAGGACAGCTCCCAAAGGGGGATGCACTTAGCTAAGCCTGGCTATCATGATCAATGGTTATCCATTGGTGCCTATCTGTCTAGGGAGTGCCAGATGGACATCTGGACTGCATTCCTAAGTGTCAGGAGTAAGTGACTCATATCTCACCTTGATCAACCAATCAGGGACTGGTAGGGCCGAGTAACCCACGTGGGACTCTGATGCCCATGGAACTTTCAGCCAATCAACGAGCTGAAGTTCCTCCAGGTAAAAACAGGCAACACAGAGAGCCTGAGAGATTCAGTAAGATTCAGAAGGGATTCAGGGAGAATTCTGTGGACTTTTCTAAAGGGAATTCAAAGGAGAATTCCAGGGCAGGATGGCCCAGGAGCAGAAGGCTCCCAAGGGCAGGACATTCTCGCAGAGCGCCTCCTGACCATCCTGAGACTCAGCCCGGACAACCACGGAACGGCCAGTGTGTCCGAGTGCCAGAACTTTCCTTTGTTCTAAGAGTCGAGAGCGGAGGTTGCCAGAGAGTAACCAGAGGATCCACCCGAGGTGAGCATCAGCAGCAAGCCTCGTGAACAGGTCGGAACTGTGGACAGCTGAATCACTATTCAGAACTCATTTTCTTCAGTACCATTGTAGAATGCCATCAGACCCGGGAGATTTGTTTCTCTTAAGGCATTCTGGTACCTGTAACTATGATGCCACTTATTTGTTAATATTATTTAACAAAGAACATAGACTAGAATTTAGAATTATTGCTTACTAAATAATTGAGCTTTGTTCCATTTAATACATTAGTCCTTTTCTTTTCATTTTCTACTGGTTACCCAGTATTATGTTTGACACACAAACTATATTGTTCTTTTGCTGTCATAGTGCTGAAAACACTATTTTCACCATCTTCCATTGTAATATTATTTTCTGTCCCTACCTCTTGGCCTCTATATGCCTGGACATTGTAGTGTTTTTAATGGATGCTGTTCTTTTAAAATAATTGTTTAAAGTGCTATCTTTCTCCTTACATTTTTATAAATTATGTATTAAAAACTTTTCTTCTGCTTTTTACACTATTATATAATTTATTTCAGGATGGTCTGTGTGGTGAGCCGAATACTCTTAAAATACTGTCATCCATACTTTACTGTTTATTTATCTTATTTCCTTCTGGTTCTCATGTCTTCATTTACTGTTTTTCTTCAAATCCTTATTATGTGCCCTGAAACCCAAACTTTTTAAATATATTCTTCCAAACATACCATGTAACAGTTCCCCACTGGCTCTCTTGTCTTTATTTTTCTGATCTACACTACCTTGATTGTTTGAAAAGACTAGATACTAGATTATTACAGGTCTCTAGGTGCTCTGACAAATTGAGTAAGAAAGTAGACAGTATCCATTAGCAGTTTCATTTTCAGCTTTTGACTTTCCAGATGTTTGGTTCCTCAGATGTATTTTTTTTTCAATTCAAATTACTATTGGACATACTGTAGGATGAGGAGGCTCAAACCCCAGTCAGAGGTGGTGATGGGGTATAGGGGGAAGCTTGAGACCAATGTGAAGGGAGGTGTTTGTGTTCAATATACTGTATATAGCTAATTTGCTTATTTTGTCATGATGGTGATTAGGTACTGCTGTGTGAGATTGGCTTGTCGTTGTTATCCCTACTGAACTTCAGTTAATAATTTGCTTTTAATGGTTTTATATAAGTCTCATTCATATGGGTTTTGCATACCATGCCTTACTCCCCATGACTGAATTACATGCTTGTCCCACTCTCATGCTCAAGCGTCTATTTATTGCATTCTTTTCCTAACCTCTTCTCTGGACCTTCTCTTTTTGACCTTATGATTTATCTCCCTTTATGCTTTTCTTCCATTCTAGTTTTTTTTTCCTGTATAACTGCTCTGATTTTATTGGTCAATGTCTCATGAAAACATATTCTAAGTATCCTACAGTACCTGTATGTCTGTTCAGATGAGCCTTGCTAAAAAAAGGTTTCTGTTGAAACCTTCTTCAGCATGCAACCATGCCCTCGGGCCTGCATTGTGTTCATGGATTTGTGCCAACAGATTCGCCTTGGCAGGATCCCTAAGAAAACCAAAGTCTTTAAATTTGGTTTGCAGGGAAAGCATGCAGCTTGTGCTAGCATCCTTTGTCCCAAAATGAAAGAGACTCATCACTTGGCCTTGCTAGGAGACTGTTCTGTGGTGGTTTTTGACTGATTTCAGCTCTTCCTCTCCAACCTGGAGAAGTGACTATTGTTATTATTAGTGTTGCAAAATTAATGATTTTGTTATTAATAACAAAATGACCACAGGGTCAGGAAATAACCCAAGAGATATTCAATCATGAGGTACACAAGTTCTTTTGTATCCTCCAGGACTGTTCCTTGATAGAGTATTAAACAAAGTTTTAATATGAAATATTTATTTAAAAATAACACAACTACACAACATCCAGTATAACACAAAATGCACCAGCTACACTATAACTCAAAGGTTAGACCAATAAAACCAATGCTTTTATTTGTAGTAGTATCACAGTCATTGCTGTTTGCTGTATTAGCTTTCTGATGCCAATTTTATCCAAAAACAATTTGCACAATACTGCAATTGACAAAGATGAAACTTTTAAATACCAAGTAAGCGCAATGTACAATAGAATTACCTTTAAGCAAAAAGATGCATCTTGGAAATGCACACATTATACTTGTGTAGGAAAGACTGATTGAGAAGAGAGCTTCCAAAGAGGATTAATTCCACACTAAAAATTTGAATGAAAAAAAAAACACCAACATTTCAGTCTTGGACCCTTCACACACATTTTGTTTTTCTTATTTCCTTTTACATTTCACTGTGGAATTAATCTCTATTTGTTCCTTAAAAGAATATGACTCACAAAAGTATTACAGTTAACAAATGAAATTTTCTAGACCACATTTTGTAAATACAAATGACATAAATAATTGCAAAACAAATAAGAAATATCAGATATACTGTACATATTCTACAGAGTACAATAACAGGAGAGTTTCTGCAATATATGATAGAAACACCTAAATATATATAGGAATGGAAACATTAGTGGAAATTATGTGATCCTTCCTGGTCAAAGGAAAACAAATATGGGTGGCTTCTGCATTATGGATATAAAAATCATGTACAATTAAAGTTCAGCCTGTTTGCTTGTTTGAACAGGTTTTAAATCTGCTTGATCAAGTGTGCTTTGTTTACATAAAACCTCTTTTTCTGTCTGTTCAACATTGGGTATCCTACCCACTCTGTCTGATCTACAATCCATTATATCTGTAATTTAATTGTGGGCTATTGTGGCCAAATCTTTGGAGCAAGGTCCAATTATGTTAACCTCACAAGGAGCAACAAAGCCGGTGTATGTGTATTCCTTTTCAACACATACTGTGCATAGAAATCTTTCGTGGAATTAATGTTTCTTTGTGAAGCTTTTGCCACACTTACTGTAGATCAAATTTGTATTTCATTCTCTAACTGCATAAGAATCGTGTAAATGTCAGTGGGTTGACTCCATATATTTTCTGCGGCTTGTGGATTATAATTACATTAATTATAACACTAGTTTCTGTATGGTTAATGGTATGTTTCTGGAAACTTATATTCCTTGACAATAACAAAAAAACACAAATATTCATTTTGTCAAACCCTTCTAGTGGGTTTTGATTAAGTCTGTACAGCACATCAACATGTAGTGTCACTTATACTGACCTTCCTTTATTATGCTATTGAAAAATGAAATGATACAGTAAAACATGCAAATTCAGCTTGTTTTTCCTAACCTCGCTAGCAGTGGAGGAATTTTCAGATTTGGTTCAGGAGAAAGGAAGAATCTTAAAGTACATAATTATAGAGATTTAATAAGATGAGTTTAGTAAGCATGCTGAATACACCGTTTACAATTTGAAATGAAATCCTGAGATGTGATGGATTTGATCAGTTCAAGGTTTGAGTAAATAACTGTTAGAGGTGCATGAGTACTACGGTACTGCAACTATTAAACTATTAAAATGTAATACACTGATGCATATATTTAATATCTACAGTATGAGAAATACAAGCCAAGAGAAAAGAAGGCATCACATTTAGATTGGAGGGAACACTTTAAATTAGGGGTCTTGGGTAACAGTCCTAGAATAGCAGTTACAAGATGAATACTCAGAATGTAAATATAAAATACAACTCATTCATTATTCATGTCAGACTCCACCTACCGCCTGAAAAACTTACTATGAATGAAGACCATGAAGAATTTATCACTGTGGTTTTTTTTTGCTTTTATTATTATTCTGAAGGGTGAAGGACTACAGTGCAAACACTGTGGGTTGCAAGTGCTGGGAATGAGTAGCCTGGACCTGACACAGTCCAGTGATGTGTGTGCTTGGACTCACAAAGGGGTCATGGGTGGCTGTAACAGATTGCTCTTTGATGGTAGCATACATGAAACCAATCTTAACATGGGAGATTAAACTGCCGAGGAAACCACCCCAATATTACTCTTCCTTCTCTTTCCAGTAATTGCCCCTAAAAGCATGTGTTTAACTCTGTGTAAGACCTGAGTATCTGTGGAAATGCTCCTGTTTAGGAGTGAGTCTAAACAAGAGTAAGTCTGCTCTCGCCTGTCTTCTTTCTTACTGCTGGGCTGACACAGCAACAATTGAAGCTGATACTAATTAAAAATGACGAGTCTTGACCTTGTTGAGAGGTTACCAACTCCTGTTGAAAACTTGGGGGCAGTAAAGAGAGTAAGGGTTATAGAATACCTGCTGACAGATAGGATGTATGGAGCCCAGTGAGCAGCAGGAGCTGAAAGAAGAAATCAAGGTGATAGGCCCCAAAGGTTTAAAGTTAAATGTATTGAAAGAAGAAGATATAAGATCAGGGAGCATGAAGCACAGAAGTACAGATAAGGAAGTTTTAGTAGAATTTTTAATTGAATACAAAGAAGAGGAGAAACCTGATGTGTGGAAGAGGAAACAAAAATGAGAATACAAGGTGGACTGCTACTGTATGTGACAGAAGACCTGGAAGACAGAGACACACAGGCAGACATGGGTCCTTGCAGCAGGCTGGAATTCAGTACCATGATCAATGAAATCATCACCAAAAACAGAAGAATTCTTGTTTACTGCCTTTACATCATGGCTGTTTCTTTTTTAACACTTCTTGATCTCCTTTTCCTCTTTTTTTACTTCTGTCTCTTACTTTTCCCTTCATTTGTTAATAGTTGGATTGTTTATTTTTGCCATACTCCAGTTCAGCTTGTTCGGTGTATATTTTTTGATACTGCCACACCAGAACAGTTGATTCTGAAATAAAGGATAAAATAACACTGTTCTTCTCTGGGGCATTTTCTGGTGAAATACTACGTTTATGAAGAATCTGATGGATTTTGGCTACAGTCCAATCATTAATAGCAGGACAATTGAGTACATAGATGAACTCTGGGATATATGTAAAATGTGAGCAGAAACCAGAGTTTGAAGGCAAGGCAATTAAGGGAAGGATCAAGAAAGCTTAACTCATTTTGAAACTGAGACAGAGAAGTGGCTGGTGAAAAGGACATGGCTAGTCATCTGGAGCTGAATTTTCCCTGCTGTATATCCATGGAGGACAGCTTCAGAACAACAGAATATTGGCGGATCTATTTAAGAAGAAAAGATGAAGCAGCAAAAAAGGTGAGAAAGTAATCAATCAAGTTAGCACAGGTTTTAATGCACATGGACAATATGAGCAGAAGAAAGAAGCTAACAGTAGTATTGGCAGTTTTCTAGAAAGTGGCATTGTGGAGAATAATGAGTTAGCATAGTAGAAGTGAGGGAGATCTTGGTTGCTGTCATCTTTCCTACAAAATCATTCAAAACAGTATTAAACACTGATTAGAAATAACCTTTAAGGCTTCACATAAAATGAAATTTTCTTCTTATTATTTATCCTTGTGATAAATTACATTTCGAAGTCCATACAGGAAAATATTTCTTATACTGTATTTGCAGTATACAGTATGTACACAGTTTTATTAATATGCAATTCGCCTTTGCATAAACAAAATCTTGTGCAGCTACTGCAAAGAGTTAATGTAATGCACTTCACAGTGTGCCTTTCTTGATGAGTAGGATAAAAATCATGTCAGTTATTCAGAGATGAGAATCAAATAGCCCCTTTTCTTACCTCCTGTGGTTCCTTTCTTTTAAAGGCTGATACCCCAAGGCATTGTTTTCCAAATCCTAACACAGATGAATGGATAAATGTATTGTAAATACATATGGAACCCTAGATATATAGATATAAAATAGAGTTTTAATTGAAAAGAGTTCCCTGCTGTACTTATAGCACTGTTTTGTCTTCTTTCATTGTTTCTGATCACCATATACTGTATACTATACATGTATGTGTGTGTGATTGTGATTTCTGTTTTCTCTTGTTTACAAAACGTATACACATTGTACCTTAGTTTACTCTGGTCTGTCTCCTGTGGGACATTTGTCCTTAGAATCCACTAACATGACAGGATTTGTTGCTTATAACGCTTATAATTTACATATACTGTATTTTACACTTTTGTGATGTGTGGCAGATTGAGTATAGAAGAGATTTAATTCTTGTCTTCAATGAACTCTTTTCTCAAGTTTATTTTTTTTCTTTGGAGCCAAATCCAATCAGTCACTGCTTGTTTCCGTAGCTTGCACAAATACACAAGTATCTGTCACAGTGTCACTGCATGTCAGATCAGTGTGCTATAATGTAAATAAATGATGAAAAGGCATCATTTTTTCTGACAATAGGAAAATGCATCTGGGGCTTTAAATTGCAGGACAGGGCATAAAACTACTCATAATGTAATTTCCTGACGTTTTGACCATCCACCTTGTGGAGGTAATTATTCTAGCTGTTCTTCTGTCATGTTGACATGACCCTTGAGTGTAATTATTTCAGCTGATAGTAGGAAATATTGACTGTAATCAGATAAAAATGTGTTTTTATCATGCATTTGCTGACAGCTGTGCGGTTCTGTCATAAGTGTCACATTCTCTTTCACCTTCTTAGTGATGATACTTCAGCGATTTGATTGTCCCAGGGTTGACAACTGTAGTTACTGTAGGTGTCATTGTGCTTATTTCTTAAACAGCTCCATAAATAATATTGCCTGTTAATCCATAAAACAAAACAATTTTTCTTTTACGATGTCATTTGTTTCAGGTGTGTTAAATGAAAGTGAAAATGTAACAAAAATGCAGCAAAATGCATTGCAAATGCGGAAAGTTATAGTTCACCCCCTTAGAACAAGTAACGTTTCGGCTGTGAAGCCTTCTTCAGGCAATAGTACAATATTGCATCTTAGGCGTAGAGAGCTGTACAGTACGACACTACATCTTACAGTACATCTCATAGATCTACCACAGTAGAAAACAGCTTTAGACACGGGAGAGGACTTGGACACCAGGAACACTACAGAGAACAGAGGAGCTAAGCTCCAAGAATCATTTTCTTCCCCCCTCTACACAAAACTGGACCCAGATACAAACACTGTATGGGGGCAGTGTGAAGAACCTCATTGTTCAGGATTGCTGTGACTAAAAGCAATGCCTAAAATTATATAAAGTTTCTTTGCTGTGCCAGAAGGAGGCACAACAGCTTTTGAAAAATAATGCTTTGGGACCTTAATAATAATGGATAATGGACCTTTGGGACAATGGTATTGGTAACTGGGGTGTTATACTCTCCCCGCTGCTGCACCTCAGCAGGGCGTGTTGCAATTGCAGTGGTCACTCTGCTGGATCACCAAGAGGACAGGATATAAGAAGACAGGATATACTGTACAAAACACCTGGCAGTAGTGAAAACTCTTATGGCAGTAGGTGTTCTAGGATACTTAAATCCTGGTCTATCTCTCCATGGCAATCTGGTACTGGTGTATGCAGGACTTCACCTACTGAACCACATTTCAGTGTCCCAGCGGAGCCCTTCCTGTTCCTGGTTTCCCATTCTTCTGGGCTCCATCTGGGATCACTGCCCATTGCTGTGCTGTCTAGAGGCTGCAGGGCATTGAATGCTGATCAAATGTCAGTACCCAGTTCCAGACCTGGACCTCAGCAGATGGCTCCTAGTCTTGTCTTTTGCACCTCATCTCTGGAGAAGACCACCTAATAAGTGTGCCCCTGTTCAACCCAGCAGTTTGTGATCCTTTTGAATGAAGGTCCTGAGTGGCAGTATCCCCTTAGGCCTGTACTTTACTGTGGACAAAGCATAACTCTAAACCCTGGTGGCTCTTCCTGTCCTGCACCTGTTATTCCTGTACTCCTCCCCTGCATACGAGTCCCAGCCCGGAACTGCATCCCGAGTGATTCCAACGGAATGTCCGCAGCCCTATGCAGCCCTTTCTTCCACAAGCCTGGCTGGGTCCCTGAGCCCATTCGCAGATATCACAAGACAGTTTTGCCTCAGACTGGCTTTGTTCCAGCCTGTCTAATGTGTGAGGAGCAGAGAGCTGGCTATTACCCCTGGACTGTGATGGCCTAGGTCTTGGGTCTGTAACACCTACAGCCCACACTCCAATTCCCTGGGTGCCAGTGCTGCATTGTTACAGGGTCCATGGGGTTCTGGTACAGTTTTGTGAGTGTGTCCCCCTTGTGGAAAAATTGTCTCATGTGTTCTGTATGCTGGATGGGTGGTGGTAGAAATTGCTCTTTTACAGGGATACTTTTGTAGATGGAAAGATTGATATACTGTAATAAAATTTGATATTATGAAGGATGAATTTCTCTTCTGTTCTGTGGGTGCACTGGTGACTCTGGGTGCTAAAAAAACCTGTTGTAGGCAAAAGGGTCCTAATAAATTAAATTAAAGGGTCCTTGAAATTGTTAGGCAGCATAATTGGTTACATATCAAAAGTAGTTCCTGCATTTAGGGCTCACCACCTACAGTATAACAATGTACTTATTAATAATAAGCTAATATTATTAATTAAAGTAATGATAAGCATTTGTTTATTTGTAGAGTAAACGTCACCAAAAGCAATGTAGTAAACATTTTATATTGTAACGCCCTCGCCTGGTGGTGAGGAGGAAGCGCACCTAGGCGCTCATAGTACCGCTGGGCATGCTGGGAGTTGTAGCCAGGGATAGTCTGAGGGTCAGCACGATGACCAGCGGCTGACCCTACTTGTGTAAATAATGTCATAGTAGTACTAGTGTCCTGTGTAGTCTTATAAGTGAATAGCGTGTTGTTAAGTAATTACCACCCTTAAGATGTGTACGTGTTCCGTGTTCTGTCAGTCTCCTCATGTGCGTGTATATCCTGTGTTTGGTTTTGTGGTTGTTAATGAATAAAGCTATCGCTTGGTTTGTTAATCCCATCTCCACTGGTCCTTTGTTCTGGTCCACTGGTCCTTTGTTTTGTAGCAATCTTCCCTTGCTACAGGTTCTTTGATCTCCCAGGACCACCAGCACACCCACAGACCAACATAAGACTTCATTATTAAACAGTACTGCCTAAGTGCCCTTTATATTTTCCAGTGATTACAACATTCATCACTATTCAAAAATACAACAAATACACCATAACCATAAGTAACTCCAGGCAGCACACTTGAGTCCAGGGGATCAACAATCCATTTACCTATAAGAAAAAGGCAAAATAATGTCTGTATTACTCTATGCAGCACAATTATATAAATACATACAAAAATAAACAGTTCCTTTGCAGTAGTCTCTGTTGGTAAGAAGAACAACCACAAAGAAGAAGAATACTTCCCAGTTCAATCTCCCAAGTCTCTGTAGTGGCATGGCTGTTACGGAAAACTTCTTGCAGGCTGCTCTCGGTTCGACTGCTCATTATCAGCTCTCCAGGCCCATTTCTTTGTTACTTGTCTCCCAGCACAGTGCCTCGCTTCTGTCACCAGTGTCTCCATTGGTCTGCAATTTCTGGACCAAATTATTCCTCTCTCCTCAGGTCTCACAGAAAGTGGCTTCTCTTGCTTTGTCCGTCTTGCATAGAGAGCCTCGTGGAAGGAATGAGTGCTGCTCTGTCCAAGCCCAGGCTTCTTATTTCCCTTTCGGCCAGCCCATCCCACTCAGTGGGGGTTTGCCATTGCCTCAGTCAGGGGCAGATGAGTCTAGTTGATTACAGGAGGAAGCTTGGTGAAATAATATGGGTTGTTTGAGGCCTGACAGTATGCAGATTTCCAGGTGTAGTGGTGCCCCATCACTCTTTTGTTTTCTATCCTGCTTTCCTCTGTCCAAGATCTGGACCAAACTGGTTTGGCTCCACCAGACGCTTCCACATTAAATTGTGTGATTTGAGCAAACATTGTGTTCTTCCATTCTTGTTAATTGCTTCCTGCTCCACTGTCAGGGTTTGAAGACTCTAATTAAGGGGAGGACACAAATACATATCCACACAGAAGAAATCACTGGCCATTACATGGAAACTAAATTAATTACAACCTATAGGCCTTCTTCACTGTTGGAACCTGTAGGCACCCTGTGACATATTGAACGTGCAAAGAGAATAAATTAAAATAATTAAAGCTAGCACAAATTGAAACAGTATAAAATGTGGATCCAAAGTAGTAAAGCTGCAAAGTACTGAAATCAGCCTGTATTCCATGTATAGTTCAAGTTCAATTTCAAGTTTATTGTTTATTTTACTCATATACTGTACATGTACTGTATATGGTATAACGAAATGCTATTTAGCTACAGTAGCTCTCAGACGGTAAGAAGTACATAAAAAAGTCAGCAGTACTGCAGTTGCCATACCACACTCTGATGCTACCTGTCAGTATGATTTCTGTAGTGCATCTGGAAAAGTTAGTGAGGATCTGGGGAAATATCTTAACCTTCTTCAACCGTCTTAGGAAGTATGGGTGCTGTTGTGCTTTCTTGATCAGACAGGCGGCATTGTGAGACCATGTGAGGTCCTTGGTGATATGGACGCCAAGGAATTTGAAGTTACTGACCCTTTCCACTTCAGTCTCATTGATGTGGATAGGGGCATGTCCATTTTGCAGTTTTCTAGAATCAACGATCAGCTCCTTGGTTTTGCTGATGTTGAGGGTGAGGTTGTTGTCTTCACACCACGTGGCCTCCTCCCTGTAGGCCCTCTCATCATTGTCTGTGATCAGACCTACAACTGTGGTGTCATCGGCAAACTTGATGATGGAGTTGGTGTTATGTTTGGCCTTACAGTCATGGGTGAAGAGGGAGTAGAGCAATGGACTAAGCACACAACCCTGGGGGACCCCAGTGTTCAGAGTTAGTGTGCCAGAGGTGTGGTTTCCAAGCCTGACAGTATACTGTGAAAGTTTATGTTGTGCTTCCAAATGTTGGTCTGATCTGCTGTCTGAGGACAGAGAGCAGATTCCCAGTGTGTGGCTTCACCTTAGGGAGAAGATGCACCTGAAAAAGTATGTGGAACTACCAGTATCTTTAAAGGACTTTTTATGAGCCTAGTAAGCAGCTTAGCTGCTGGCAATATTGATAGAGAGGGACATATGTCTTGTCAGTGGCTCAAAAAGGAGTTCAGACTTTTGTTTTGTTGTTTTGCCTGGTTTGCAAGCAGATTCCAACAATATAAATAAAAAACACTCTTTACCTTACAGTTCCTTTCCTTTGTGTGTTAGCCTGACCTTGTCTTCATTTTTATGATACCCTGTTTGACAGCAATGTGAGGATTTTTTAAGACAGAAAATGCTGGATTTAATACAGATAGAAGTATCCCAGAACCCTGCAATGGTTTCAAATAGAGTGTAGGAAATGCCTTTCCTCAGTTTGTAAATTTTGGACTTATAAGGCTGCCATGATTGGGAAAGGCTGGGGAAATATTTGGTAAGGGCACTGAGGTTAACACCTCTACTCTTTTCAAGAAATACCCTGGCCTCTAATAAGAGGCAGGGCCTCAGTCTAAGTTTTATCCAACGGACAGCACCCATTTTACAGTATAGTGTCCCCATCACTATAATGGGGCATTAATGACTCACACAGACCACAAGGGGAATACCTCCCACTAACACCTCTTCCAGCACATCTTCCCAGGAGGTCTCCCTTCCATGTACTGGCCAGGCTCACACCTGTTTAGCTTCAGTTGGCTGCTAGTTGTGAGTTGCAGGGTGATATAGCTGCTGGCTGACATGAAAGAAGAGGAGCTCCTAGCAGAGGCAGATGATGGGTCTTGACAAGAATATGAAGATAGGATGCAAATAGAAGGTCTTCCTAAATTCAGAAAAAGGTTATAGCTAGAGCTGCCTGTTGGTGTACTGACTAAAATGAGAGATGGGGCCAAGTTATACATCTAGCCCCTAACTGATATGGAGGAAAGTGAAAAAGTTAAGATGCTTCTACATATTGTGAAATTGGTGTTGGCCACTCAGGAGCCATTCAGGTGGTTGCTGATGTTGGTGTCTCCAGTACTCCAGAAAGAAAAATTGTTCCCACTCCAATTTCACATAGAAGTTTGTGAGCTGCAGGAAATAGGTGGAAGAAGATTGACAGTTTGTATTACCATTTTCTGTTACATCTCACAAGCTCATAGTTCTTTAACTTAAACTTACATCTATCATTAATGCATTTCTCTAAATTACACAGAAATAGAAAATATACTGTAGTGATTCATAGCCGTTCAGGGACGCCAAATATGTAATGTTAGTGGCTCTCTGAAGGCACCAGTTCTGTAGGGTTTGGGCATTTACTGAGACAATTATTAATTGTAGCAGTAAATCACAAAGTTGATTCTTTTGATGGCTTTAGAGTCCAACCATGCGACATAACTCAAACAACGCACACACACAGGTACTAATACACGAGGATACATTTATTAATACATAGAATATGCCTTAAACTAACAGATCTTATCGAGAGGGTTATCAGAATACAAAAGATATATATTCAATCAGTTACGAAGTGTTACATATATCAAGAGGACATACGTTCAGTATATCATTCATTAAGACCGTTTCATAAATGAACTTGGTTATAACTTCTACATTAGATACTCGAAACAAGTACATAACTCTTAGGAATTAAATTGATATCAACTGGTTGGGATAACAATTGAATTCTTGAGCTGTAATGCATTGAAGTTGAATACTCATCCAATCTTTGGGGATTCAGATCTCTTGCGGGCACAAAGAAACAGTTGCAGGCTGTTGCTGTCCAATCCGCGCTCTCTGGCTCGGTGCCAGGCTGTGCTGTGCGGCTTGCGACGGTGCGCTGCTGATGCTCACTGACCGGCTAGTTAGTGTTGGCTTTAACTAGCAAAGTTTGTGCACAGGAGAAAAGATGACTGTGGGTCCCAGCAAGTCAGGAAGAGGACCAGTTCGTTTATGATGAAGAGCTAGTTCTGAATAGTGATTCAGCTGTCCACAGTTCCGACCTGTTCACGAGGCCTGCTGCTGGTTACTCTCTGGCAACCTCCACTCTAGACTCTTAGAACAAAGGAAAGTTCTGGCACTCGGACACACTGGCCGTTCCGTGGTTGTCCGGGCTGAGTCTCAGGATGGTCAGGAGGCGCGCTGCGAGGATGTCCTGCCCTTGGGAGCCTTCTGCTCCTGGGCCGTCCTGCCCTGGAATTCTCCTTTGAATTCCCTTTAGAACAGTCCACAGAATCCTCTCCAGAATCCCTTCTGAATCTTGTTGAATCTGAATCTTGTTGAATCTGAATCTGAATCTCTCAGGCTCTCTGTGTTGCCTGTTTTTACCTGGAGGAACTTCAGCTCATTGATTGGCTGAAAGTTCCATGGGCATCAGAGTCCCACGTGGGTTACTCGGCCCTACCGGTCCCTGATTGGTTGATCAAGGTGAGATATGAGTCACTTAGTCCTGACACTTAGGAATGCAATCCAGATGTCCAACTCGCACTCCCTAGACAGATAGGCACCAATGGATGACCATTGATCATGATAGCCAGGCTTAGCTAAGTGCATCCCCCTTTGGGAGCTGTCCTTGGACCTTAAATCACCTTGCATGAATGGTTTCTCTGTGGCTGCACCACAGAGATGAACAGAGAAATGAGGCCTAATTTGGGAAAGCTCAGAAACACTTAATTCTGCCTTATTATTAAGCCTCGCCGCTACATATCCCCCCTTCTTGAAGGTCACGAGGTCCTGAGGCGTTGTTGCCTTCAAAACAAAACAGAGTTAAGTGATGTCCCTTGCCATTAGAACATTAATCTTAAATGTCTACATTACTCCTCGAGAATTCATACCGGAACCAGCATTGGATACAAACAGGATGAATAACATCTGGAGTATGTATAAACACGGTAGGAACATTATCTCAGTCTAGGAATTACACATCAGGAAGTTCACTGTCAATATCTGATACCTCTGTGGTAGATATTTGGGGAGAAGTCACTTCTTTTGACATGCTACCTTTGACTCATTCGTGCTACCCAGAGTACATCTTGATGTGAGAGTACAGCATTCAGAGTACACTGTCAGTCATGATCCAGCTTCCCGGCAGTAGTGTTACAATAACAACAGTTCCTGTTCCCAGCCCCCCGATAAACCACAACACCTGTGTTGGGTATCTGCTAGGGTGATTTGGAGGTTTGTTCCATTAAAGCAAACTAACTACCTGTACCTCTTCAGGGCTTACTGTTTCTTGGATTTCTATCCAATTCCTTAGTGTGGCACCTGAAGGCATCCATGACCTCAAGTTTGGTCTTATATTGTCTGGTTCCAGACCGTACAGTGTTAAGTTACCATGCTGTACTATGGCCTCCTCGGGAACTTACAGGAAAACTGTTTGATTAGGTAGCTGCATTGCGGTAGCTGTATCATGCCTGTCACAAGTCATAGTGTCAGTTAAATGTGGTGTGCTGACCAGCCATTTACTTCCCACCTGCTCTTCATGGGGTCCATTAACCTCCCTCTGCTCGTTAGTAGCTTTACACCCTTCATTGGTGAATCGTTTAGACACAGCCAATGGATAGCTTTGGTAGCCATACCCATCTCAAGACTTGGAACCGAATTCAATCTTGGATTGCCTTCTTGGTGAGCTATGAGCGATGGGGTTAATGTCACATACTCCTCTACTGAGAAGAGTGGAATCAAGTGGGTTGGGAATTGTGCCATGGCTAGACTGGCCACAGTGGCACTAAACTCCCTTAACAGGTCTTGTGTCAACATTCTGGCCTGTTGCACACAAGCATAAACCCACTGTATAACACCAACAATCATGTCCACTGTTTGGGGAATAAGGTTTAACCCTGTTGCATAGGAAGTTGCCTGTAGGGTTTTCCCTAAGCTTTCCAACTTTTGCTGCTGTCGATACAGTCTGTCACTACCCTCTGGCCTCTCTGACACCTGCCTTCTTGGGGCAGTCAGGATGAGAGTGCCAGTAGCACACAAACCTACCAGAAAAAGCAAACGTGCAACAGTGGCGGCAGCAATCAGTCCTCCCAAAAGTCTTTTCGGGTGGCTGATCCCAGTCATCTCCTTCTGAGTGACTGTTGCCTTTCTAAGCTGGTGCAGCGTGTACATGGTGTCTTTCTCAGTATGCCATGTGGCATCTTGGGCACCAACATCCTGGAAATCTGGGGAGATCTGACGCAGCTGCTGATGCTGCTCCTCCTTTTCCAGGGCATTTGCTTTTTCGATTTGTTCATGCCTGTGCTCTAGGAACCCTGCAGGGGGTGGTGCAGTGGTGGAGCATGCCTGACCCTCGGCTGAGTGGTCATCTGGAGCACCTGAGTGATCTGGGATTGTTATCCTATTCTCACTGTTCAGATCCACCCTGCACACTTCCTGATTGAGGAATCCCTCTATCGGCATGTTTCAAATCGTTTGCTGAGGGTAGGTGTAGGACACCTGCTCGCTCCCCCCTTCCCTCGCTAGGGGTTCAGGGAGCTGCCCCAGCACTGGGATAGCTAGTTCACTGTCTTTGAACTTACTATCACTCACCAGGCCCATGTCAGTGCAGGCGGGGATTCTGACACCTCTCTTTGCGATGTCCTGCACTGGCAGGCGGGTGACTTTACCATCCAGCTCCAGTCTGGCTGAACCACTGTTGGTCAGACTCAGACTGACAGACTGAGCTGGTGGCTGTAAGAAAACCGGCTCGGCTTTCATTCCCTGTCCCTTCTGGGGGACTGGGTGTGTTGGCAACCCTGCCGTTGAGGCAGGAACAATCAGGTCAGTCTCACTCACTACCTGGTAGTTGTGAGAAATAATGTTACCTGACTGCAGGTTCCCTGGGTCAAAGCAGAGGGAATCGGCATCTGGGATCAGGTGTGTCCACAGCGCAGTAGTCTCAGCGTCGAGCTGGACCTCCTGTCTAACCTGTGAATGTTGCACCAGGGGCACCTGGCGGTGGCCCTGTGACAGCTGCTCAAGCAGATCCTCACTAATAGAGGACCTCTCAGCGCTAAGGGTGAGGGCTTCATCACCAACCTGCTCTCCTGCCATCTGGATCCCTTCCACCACTGCGGGGTGGTGTTCCTGAACCCTCTTGGGTGCCAGGGTGCACAGGGAAAGCTCCTTCTCATCGCCAGGTGGGGAGATCTGCTCCTCTTTAGGGATGTAAAAGGGGTGTGCTTTACCTGGTGGATCAGGCGGCTGCTCGGAGCACCGCTCCTGTGGCATGGAGGCTGTTGGGACCTCAGCCGGGACACGACTTCCCTGTATATCTGGGGAACAAGGAAATATTTTTATTTCTTGTCCAGAGGGAACAGAAGGAATCTCCGCATAGGCTTCTGTGTTCGGTGGGCACTGTGTGAGCACAGTCTGCCTCTTGGCCCCCCTTTCCTTCTGTACAGAAGGCTTAGGAGCCTTGACCTGTTTCCACACCTTGCCTTTCTGGTGATCCACCAAAGGTTCCTCTCTGAGTCGCATGCCCTTTTCTTTTTCTACCCGTTTGAGCTTGCCGTGTGACATCAAACACCTTTCAACCTCAGTGTCAATCAGTGTCTCACTGGGTAAGACATCTCCCATGGCAGCCTTGAGGTAAAAGCTTCTTGCTTTTCCTCTGCGTTTTACTGCCTGCTCTGTGACTTCAGGGGTGGAGTCAGCACTCGCTTGGGAGTGGCTGACCTTATCCAGGCAGGAACTCTTCCGCTCAATCAGATAGACTGAGGGAGGGAGAGGGGGCGGGTCTCCGCCTCCTCCAGTGGAGAGTATCAGCTCATTCACGTTTCCGGCAGCCCTGGGGAGCGGTTGTCCCTGTCCTAATAAAGCTTGTTCAAGCCTGGCCAGGCGGGCGGCTACTGAATACTTTTGTTCAGCCTTTTCTAGCCCTTTCCCTCCCCCGGTGTTCTCATGGCACTTAGGACGCTGGGTGCGGTCCTGTGTGAGTGCTTTGGAACGGGGCTTAGCCAGCTCAGGAACCTGTGCTCCTTCGAGCAGGAGGGAATTAACCCTGCTGGCTCTGACGGCGAACACAGTCGCTTTAGCAGCTTTTTGCTCAGAGCGACTTTGGACATCATACTCCCAGGCTTTCTGCACGAATCTCTTGATATCAGTCATTTTCATGGTCTGTGCATCTGTATGCATTAAGATCATCTTTCTGACTGACGGGTGGAGATTCGCAATGAATAAACCCTTGAAATGTGTGTTCTCTTCGCAACCCTCATCATTTCGCCCTCCAAAATAAGTTTGTCTAAGTCTCTCGTAATATTCGCGAGGGGACTGTGCTCTCTCGTGCTTAATGTTAAGAGCGGCGGCTATCGCAGCAATCGGGTCAATAAACGCACTGTATTCTTCGATAAGTAATCGACATAGCTGCTCAAAGTCATTGCAGACTTCTTTCATCTGCCTAGCCATCCACTCATGTACAGCTCTGCTGGTAGTTTTTCTAACCAGAAACACTTTCTCCTGTTCTGTGGCGTTTGGCAGGTACTGCAGGTTATACCTGAGGTCCTGAATATAACTCTCGATATTATTCTCTGACACTGCGGGGTCAAATCTCTCTATGTCCTTCGCTAGCTCTCTCAGAGAATGGAGATTTATTCTAGCTTCTCCGCTGACGGAGATATGGAAGAGATCGTGGTCAGACCTGTCGCTGCTAGAGAGAGTGCTTAATAGCGACTCGAATTCAGACCTTTTAGCAACCATCGTTAAACTTAAAGAGTATTACTTTTAAGTACGAAATCACAGTTTTACCACAGAAAACCACAAGATCAAGTATGCAATCAACCCGGTAGATCGCAAAAGATCACAAAACAATCAAGCACTGCTTAAAGAGCAAGGGGAACTTTTTTTCCTTTCGGCTTTCAGCACACTGTATTGTCGTGTATGAAACCCGCGGCGTTTTATATTGAATTATTCCGCTTGGTTGACTCATTTCAGTCTTGCCACGTCCACCCAGGGACGCCAAATAAATGTAGTGATTCATAGCCGTTCAGGGACGCCAAATATGTAATGTTAGTGGCTCTCTGAAGGCACCAGTTCTGTAGGGTTTGGGCATTTACTGAGACAATTATTAATTGTAGCAGTAAATCACAAAGTTGATTCTTTTGATGGCTTTAGAGTCCAACCATGCGACATAACTCAAACAACGCACACACACAGGTACTAATACACGAGGATACATTTATTAATACATAGAATATGCCTTAAACTAACAGATCTTATCGAGAGGGTTATCAGAATACAAAAGATATATATTCAATCAGTTACGAAGTGTTACATATATCAAGAGGACATACGTTCAGTATATCATTCATTAAGACCGTTTCATAAATGAACTTGGTTATAACTTCTACATTAGATACTCGAAACAAGTACATAACTCTTAGGAATTAAATTGATATCAACTGGTTGGGATAACAATTGAATTCTTGAGCTGTAATGCATTGAAGTTGAATACTCATCCAATCTTTGGGGATTCAGATCTCTTGCGGGCACAAAGAAACAGTTGCAGGCTGTTGCTGTCCAATCCGCGCTCTCTGGCTCGGTGCCAGGCTGTGCTGTGCGGCTTGCGACGGTGCGCTGCTGATGCTCACTGACCGGCTAGTTAGTGTTGGCTTTAACTAGCAAAGTTTGTGCACAGGAGAAAAGATGACTGTGGGTCCCAGCAAGTCAGGAAGAGGACCAGTTCGTTTATGATGAAGAGCTAGTTCTGAATAGTGATTCAGCTGTCCACAGTTCCGACCTGTTCACGAGGCCTGCTGCTGGTTACTCTCTGGCAACCTCCACTCTAGACTCTTAGAACAAAGGAAAGTTCTGGCACTCGGACACACTGGCCGTTCCGTGGTTGTCCGGGCTGAGTCTCAGGATGGTCAGGAGGCGCGCTGCGAGGATGTCCTGCCCTTGGGAGCCTTCTGCTCCTGGGCCGTCCTGCCCTGGAATTCTCCTTTGAATTCCCTTTAGAAAAGTCCACAGAATCCTCTCCAGAATCCCTTCTGAATCTTGTTGAATCTGAATCTTGTTGAATCTGAATCTGAATCTCTCAGGCTCTCTGTGTTGCCTGTTTTTACCTGGAGGAACTTCAGCTCATTGATTGGCTGAAAGTTCCATGGGCATCAGAGTCCCACGTGGGTTACTCGGCCCTACCGGTCCCTGATTGGTTGATCAAGGTGAGATATGAGTCACTTAGTCCTGACACTTAGGAATGCAATCCAGATGTCCAACTCGCACTCCCTAGACAGATAGGCACCAATGGATGACCATTGATCATGATAGCCAGGCTTAGCTAAGTGCATCCCCCTTTGGGAGCTGTCCTTGGACCTTAAATCACCTTGCATGAATGGTTTCTCTGTGGCTGCACCACAGAGATGAACAGAGAAATGAGGCCTAATTTGGGAAAGCTCAGAAACACTTAATTCTGCCTTATTATTAAGCCTCGCCGCTACAATACATAAAGGCATTAACCAGAATATAGTAATTTGACCTATAGAGAACCTAGAACCTATACCTCCTCCATTTACATTTATCAATAGGAAATGCAAGATTTCACTTTACATAAGATTTTTGCAGAACACATTTACCATGTTAATCAAGGAATACATGTATTAGAGGTTTTGTTTTCTTATTTTCAGTAGCATTGGCAAAAGAACAGTAAAGTACAATGTAAGGTGTCTGAGAAATAAAAATAAGAATTTTTGTTCCTGACAATGACAAAGATAAGCTGATAATATATTAAATGAATATTTAATTCAGGTGTTTACAAAGGAATTAAATAACCTCATACTGAAGAGAGGCTCAATTCTATATTAAATAATTTTGCACAGTCCCCCAAGTATTCAAATCACTAAACCATTAACAAAATGACATGATCAGATGTTTAGATCAATTAACTACAAAGTAAGAAACAGCATAGATTCCTTTCACTTGTATTACCTTTCTTATGTACTTATGTATATTATTGCAAAATTAGGGGGAAAGCAGGATATAAGATAAACTCAAATACCTGTGTAGTAGAAATGATTTTTATTCCTCTGGCACAGTTCTGATGGAAGACTAATAAAATCAAAGTCAAAACTTAATAGACAGGACAAAACAATATTTATTAACAAGACACAATAACACAACACAAAATGTTACACAACATACAGTGGTGTAAAAAAGTGTTTTTCCCCTTCCTGATTTCTTATTTTTTTGCATGTTTGTCACACTGAAATGTTTCAGATCATCAGACAAATTGAAATATTAGACAAAGATAACAAGTAAACACAAAATGCAGTTTTCAAATGAAGGTTTTTATTATTAAAGGAAAAAAAATCCAAACCTACATGGCCCTGTGTGAAAAAGTGATTGCCCCCTAAACCTAATAACTGGTTGGGCCAACCTTAGCAGCAACAACTGCAATCAAGCGTTTGCAATAACTGGCAATGAGTCTTTTACAGTGCTGTGGAGGAATTTTGGCCCACTCATCTTTGCAGAATTGTTGTAATTCAGCCACATTGGAGGGTTTTCCAGCCTTAACCGCTTTTTTAAGGTCATGCCACAACATCTCAATCGGATTCAGGTCAGGACTTTGACTAGACCACTCCAAAGTCTTCATTTTGTTTTTCTTAAGCCATTCAGAGGTGGACTTGCTGGTGTGTTTTGGATCATTGTCCTGCTGCAGAACCCAAGTACGCTTCAGCTTGAAGTCACGAACAGATGGCCAGACATTCTCCTTCAGGATGTTTTGGTAGACAGCAGAATTCATGGTTCCATTTACCACAGCAAGTCCTCCAGGTCCTGAAGCAGCAAAACAGCCCCAGACCATCACACTACCACCACCATATTTTACTGTTGGTATGATGTTCCTTTTCTGAAATGCTGTGTTACTTTTACACCAGATGTAATGGGACACACACCTTCCAAAAAGTCAGTTCACAGAGTATTTTCCCAAAAGTCTTGGGGATCATCAAGATGTTTTCTGGCAAAACTGAGACGAGCCTTTATGTTATTTTTGCTCAGCAGTGGTTTTCGTCTTGGAACTGTGCCATGCAGGCCATTTTTGCCGAGTCTCTTTCTTATGGTGGAGTCATGAACACTGACCTTAACTGAGGCAAGTGAAGCCTGCAGTTCTTTGGATGTTGTTGTGGGGTTTTTTGTGACCTCTTGGATGAGTCGTCGCTGCGCTCTTGGGGTAATTTTGGTTGGCCGGCCACTCCTGGGAAGGTTCACCACTGTTCCATGTTTTCGCCATTTGTGGATAATGGCTCTCACTGTGGTTCGCTGCAGTCCCAAAGCTTTAGAAATGGCTTTATAACCTTTTCCAGACTGGTAACTCTCAATTACTCTGTTTCTCATTCATTCCTGAATTTCTTTGGATCGCAGCATGATGGCTAGCTTTTGAGGATCTTTTGGTCTAATTCACTTTGTCAGGCAGGTCCTATTTAAGTGATTTCTTGATTGAGAACAGGTGTGGCCGTAATCAGGCCTGGGTGTGGCTAGAGAAATTGAACTCAGCTTTACAAAGATGTTATAAACCATGTAGGGCCATGTAGGTTTGGATTTTTTTTCCCTTAATAATAAAAACCTTCATTTAAAAACTGCATTTTGTGTTTACTTGTGTTATCTTTGTCTAATATTTCAATTTGTTTGATGATATGAAACATTTCAGTGTGACAAACATGCAAAAAAATAAGAAATCAGGAAGGGGGCAAACACTTTTTCACACCACTGTATATACAGTACACAATGTACAGTATATACTGTGCATGTACAAGTCAATGCTTCTCAGTGGTCTATGCTCTACAGACTCAGAAACCCAGATTGCTAGCTCTTGAAACATTATGCAACACCTAAATAGGTTACATAGAGAACAAAACCTTCTTTCCTATCTGAATCTCAAGCTAAAAGAAAAAAAAAGTCAAATTGTTGTTCAACAATAGTGGCAATTTAAACCAAAGAGTTTGCATGTCTGGATTTATGTCTATCACCCATTAACAGAAATTGCTTGTTACTGCTGTGTACAAACACTTGGATGAAAGCAGTAAAATTAATTAGGCTTAAAAATTAATGTCTCGGAGAGAGAAAAAAATGGGTGTGGGGTGACCTGTTGTGATGAAGTGGATGTTGAATAGACAATGTCTCTGTAAGGACATTTGTATTTTTGTTTTCTTTGTTTTGTTTCCCATTGATCAAAGGTCCTTGCACTGATGCTCGTTAGTTGCCACACAGTTTAGATGTTCAATTCAACTTTATTTTTCATTATACTTACACGGGTGCATAGTATAGTGAAAAGTGTTTCTCATTAAACTTTCAGGTGCAGTATATAAATAGAACAGAAGACAAGACAATGGACAGTAATACTATAACAATAAGACTAACAGTGTAAACCACAAAATGCGCCAGTGCAAAATTGTCAAAAACTGTGCAAATCCGCAAACAGAGAAAAGTATACAAACAGGAACAGTGCAGAAGGTAATATGCATTATGCAAAGGTAATATGGCGATTAATAAATAGTACAACTAGTACAGTTTTAAGTACAATTTCGGCTTACATTCAGTTGTTATGTATGTAGTGGTGTAGGAGTACAGTCATTGTGGGTACAGGAATATGTGAGGAAAGATCATAATATGATGGAAGGAAGTGGAGGCTTCACCAGCTTGACGGCTCTGGGGAAGAAGCTATTTTGGAGTTTAGTTGTGTGCGACAGAAGCATCTTGAACCTTCTGCCAGAAGGTAGGGGGACAAACAAGTAATGACTGAGGTGAGTGGGGTCAGACATAATTTAAGTGGCTTTTTTCAGATTTCTGGTGTTGTACAGTAGATTTCCTGGATGGATGGTAAGGCACTGCTGATGATGTGTTGGGCAGTTTTGACCACCCGCTGCAGGGTCTTACGGTCAGATGCGGTGCAGTTGCCGTACCAGACTGTGATGCAGCTGGTCAGTATGCTATCCACCGTACTGTACATCTGTAGAAGTTGGTGAGGATCCGTGGATGCAGGCGTATTTTCTTCAGCCTTCTCAGGATGTACAGCCGCTGTTGTGCCTTCTTGATGAGACTGGAGGTGTTGAGTGCCCATGTGAGGTCCTTAGAGATGCGAACACCTAGGAATTTGAAGTTATTCACCATCTCCACCGCAGACCCTTCGATGTAGATTGGGGAGTGGACTTTTCCTTGTCTCCTGAAATCAACGATCAGCTCTTTGGTTTTGCTGATGTTGAGACATAGGTTGTTGATTCGGCACCAGTCTGCAAGTTGTTTTATCTCCTCCCTGTAGGCAGTCTCATCGTTGTTAGTGATCAGGCCCACATCTGCATCGTTCTCAAACTTGATGATGGTGTTTGTGCTGAACTTGACAGTACAGTCATGGGTGAACAGGGAGTAAAGCAGTGGGCTGAGCACACAGCCTTGAGGGGCACCGATGTTGGTAGCAACTTTTATGCTGTTAAATGCTGAGCTAATGTCAATGAACAGCATTCTGTATAGTTGCTCCTTTTATCCAAGTGGGTGAGTGTGGTGTGTAAAGTTTTAGAGATTGCATCCTCTGTGTAGTGGTTTGTGCGAAAAGCAAACTAGAGAGGACCAAGTGTTTTTGGAATACTGGCTTTAATGTGTGGAATAAGTAGTTTTTCAAAGCACTTCATTAGTGCAATAGGGTGGTAGTCATTCAGGCATGTGAAAGATTTGTGGGTGCTGATTTTTTTGGTACTGGCATGATGGTGGTTGTCTTGAAGCAGCTAGGTACAATAGCCTGGGCCAAGAACAGGGTAAAGATGTCAGTACAGACATCAGCTATCTGCCAGCACATGTTCTGAGTACCAGGCCAGGGATACCGCAGCTTTTTGTGTGTTCACTCTACTTAGTGATTTCCAGACATCTAGCTTGGATAGTGTGGTGGTTGGGGTGGCAGGAGAGTCAGTGGTCCAGGTGGCTGGTTCAGGGTTTTGAGCTTCAAAGCGTGCGTAGAAGGTGTTAAGCTTGTTTGGAAGGGAGGGGTCATTAGCGCTTACAGGGCTTGTTTTGTTCTTGTAGTTTGTGATTGTATTAATGTCTTGCCACATGCGTCGTGGGTTAGCATTGTGACATGTGACATTTGGGATAGAGATACAGGTCTGACTGGGTATTGGACTGAGATGGGGAGCTCTGGAATATGGTGCAAAAACACAATGGCTCATTATTCATTAGACCTGGCCATCTGTATACAGCTAGTTCATCAATAAGCATCAAGCAATTAGCTCTGTCCCAAACCAAGCAATCAAAGAGACTCTTCCACCACCAAAAGGAAGAATCCCGGGCCCTGGTTGAGGTTATAAACCTTAGCTTTCCTTCAACAAATCTTTACCTAGCCTCTTTGAGGCGACAAAACCTCAAAGACAAAACACACAGAGAGATGCTTAAAAACGCTTGAGATTGCAGTGGTTGGATCCAGAAAAAGACTCAGACTGCAGAGACTGAGAACTGAGGAGGAATACCCCAGCATTATCTTCATCCCCTCTCTACCCAACACTGGACCTGGAGACAATAGAATATAGCGAAATAGAGTTGAATGTTACAATTGCAAGAAAGTAAAAAGATCACTTCAACAGCACTAGTGTCTGTTGCTGGTATGTGGTGCTGGAAAATAAAAATGGCATGGATATGAATATATTCCATGGCAGGGAATAAAGGCCTTAGCCCCCTTTCTACGGTAATTGCTAGGGTGTGTAGTCTGCTACAAAGCAAAAGCAGCTCCTGCATTTAGTGATCACCAACTCTGACATTAAATAAAACTTAAAGAATATACTGTACTACTGCTGTAGAGTATTAGAAAAAACCCTTTGAAATTAAAAAAAAACCAAAAGAAAATGTGAACATACAATACTCAACTCAAACAGTTTTAAACTTTAAAACTAAATAGTAGTAAAAGAAAAAGGACATATCTCTTAACTTAAAATAATACAAAAACTATGAGACAAAACCAGTAGTGTGGAACAAGAAACATGTCATTTAACAAGAAAACATGTCAGATTTCACAACTCTGGCAAAAGAGATTAGACAAAATCAGACTCAAAACTTGATAGAAAGGACAAACCAATATTTCTTAAAAGAATGTAATGAACAAACTCCACAATCCAAAATGTTACAAAACATACAGTACACCACTTACACAAATATACAATTCAATACTTCACAGAGACCAATGGTTCTACAGACTCATAAATCCAGAATTCTAGCACTATAACTTGCATCACCTAAACTGGCTACAAAGAAAACAAGATCCTGCAACCTAAATTAAAGAATATGACCCAACACTAAATCTCTCTTCCTTCAACATAGATGCTCAAAAGAAAAGGGGCAATTTTCCCCATATTCTAAAGATACATCATCAGATTAGGAGAGCACATTTTTAGCCAAAAGGGTTCCACAATAAAATAAATCAGATTTTCCTAATTTAAGACTGCAAGCTCTCCATAAGAAGGTTAGTTACTTATCCAAACCAATCAGAGCAAGATCCACTCACCTGGCACAGACTTAGAGGACGAGGAGAGTGACAGTGTTACTTCTGTCTTTCTTTTGGTTTTTCCTTTCTCCTCTCCTGCCTTTTTCTCTTTTTCCCTTTGTTTCTTTTCATCCTGTGTTTCTCTGTGTTGAATGTGTATCTTTGATTATGATTAACCAGAGTAATTGACCAGAAAACTCCCTTTGATCATTTGTGTTGTCTTGCCTGTAAGCTTCCCCTCTATCTTGAAAGCTACATCATATGCAACTCTTTGTATTTAAATTTCCTGACCCATTTATGGATTATAATACACATCTACCCCAATCAAGTTGTTTTCTGTACTTATATAATTTAGCAAGTATGAAACTCTTTCAATACAGTATTAATGAATCATGATCTGAGTCTATAGTGTGCACTGATTACTCAGTGATTGATTAGACTGATTGTTAGTCTGTCTTAATCAGAAAAGATGGATTTAAAATAAACACTTGAACCTAATAATCTTTCTATGAAAGCTGTTTTATCTATCCAATCAAAATAGAAACAACGTTCAAGGACTTTGGGAAAAAGTGACAACCATCATGCTTTCTGCTTTTTTAATAGTGGAATGTTTTCTCTGTTTTTGGGGTGCTTTTCTTTGCTCTGCCCTATGAGAGTTTCCAGATCAGTATTTGCCTAAAACACCCCCAGCAGTCTTCTTTTTTTACAAATGCCTTTTCCCTCACCTTCCTGTCTTTATCAGGATAAAAAAAAACATGGGTTACAAAAAGATTTGGTTGGGGTAAGAGAGTTGTAGCCCCCATATGCTGGCTGGAGACTGTACTTTCCTGAATGTGTGTTTTGATTGGGTTATTCACTTACCACTGCAATTTCTGAAGCATGTAATAAAAAGATGAGGTCCTGCATGGCTGTTTCCTACTAGGCTTTAGTCATAGTTGACTTTACTGTATGAAAGGCTAGGAGACTTCTTAGAAATAGTTTTCTACTGAGACAGCATCCTCTCCCTGTCGATACAGGGTGAGAAAATAGTTTGTTTTACCCTTAGTAACTGCCAGTGCTGCATGCAATTCAATTTACAGCTATGTTTTAGTAATAGACTAAAGCTTCCAGGGTGCAAGAGTTGGCAAAAAATTTCTGAAACCATATTACTGAACTAAAATTCATAGGTGAAGCTGCATTTTCTCAATGCATTATGTTTTTGAAACGGTGCTGAATAGTTTCAACTATTTATCTTGTATTCTTTGTGCCCAGCTACCAGAAACGGTGTAAACACAGTTTCTAATGGTCTTTCATCAGTGAAAATATTTTTATCACACACACACATGCCTTTTTTCTTTGTTTACATGAATGTGATGGCTATGAATATACAGTTTACAGGTCCTATAAGAAGGTGGTAGGTTCTCATCTGAACCAAACATCCCATAAAGCAATGGGGAATGAGCTCTGTTACAATATGTGTTGCACCAGAGACAAAAGGAAGCTTCTGTGGAGCTTAGCACTTTGTTAGGTTTTTTCTGATGCCAGTAAGCAGATTAACTGCCCAGCTGTGTTTATAGAAAGGAAAGTTGGAGAAGTGTAGCCAAAGAAAAGCTAACTTTATTTTATTTGTTTTACTGCACTCTGTTAATATTTTTCTTTACCCTTAAGACCTTGTAAATCTGTTTGTTGACTGAAACCTGCTTATGTAAAGATCCATTTCCAATGCTCTAACAGTGTATTTAAAGCTACTTTGACTGGGGAAATATACTAGTGCAGTAACACAATGCCCTACTAAAATGCAACAAAATGGTCTTTTCCATAGGAGTGATCCATCCTGTGTAGAGTAGTTGAAATAGCCCAACATGCACCATGTTGCCTGAAAAATAAAGTAGTAGCATACCAGGCCTTTGCACAGGATGGTGTTCTATGAGGGAAATGGGCAAATTGAAGAGACCTCACAAGAGGCATAGCTATGCACTCCATGCACTTCTCTGTTTGCTCCAATCTTCTGCACACTTTTCTCCCTATACTCCTTGCTCCATTCAGCCAAAACATTGTGTCTTTTCTCAGCACAGAATAAAACTTTTAGTTAACTGATTTAAAATACATTGGGTCAGTCAAATGCACTGGAAAAAATATACTGAGGTTTTTTAACATTGTAGAACTACAGATATATTGATTTGACCACAGAATCACAGCACACAATTATTTTTAAGACACATCACAGCTGCTGTTTGAGGGAAGTGAGCAATCATCCTGACTTGGTTGTTTGGGACAAAGTCCAAGTCCTGTTATATCTATTCATAATAGTGTTAATCTTTCATGGTCACTAAAGATTGAAATATGTCAGGGAACCTTATAGGTAGAATTGGAGGATCCTAATGCGTAACCAGAATCCCACAGAACACGGAGTAGGAAAGGGACAATCCAAAAGGTTAGGTCAATTACACGGACACACGGACACACGGACACACGGACACACGGACACACGGACACACGGACACACGGACACACGGACACACGGACACACGGACACACGGACACACGGACACACGGACACACGGACACACGGACACACGGACACACGGACACACGGACACACGGACACACGGACACACGGACACACGGACACACGGACACACGGACACACGGACACACGGACACACGGACACACGGACACACGGACACACGGACACACGGACACACGGACACACGGACACACGGACACACGGACACACGGAGAGGCTTCTCAATAGTGAGAAAGGTGTATGAGGGTAGTTTAAATACTGAAAGGAAAGGGATGTGGTTGGATAATTGGTTCGGGAGTGAGAATTTGAGGAATCTGGTGCATGTGAGAATGTGATGGGTTCAATCAGGGATGAGATTGTGAAACAGTGGTTTTGGGAATGCAACATCGTTTGCTAGGGAGTGTGTGGGGTGTGACGGATGGAACGGCGTTTCCGAGGTAGAGTGTGGGGCATGACAAAATTAAGTAATCCAGACATACCACAGTCATTGCCAAATAATTTAACTATGGAAACATAGAAAAATAAATCCTGAAATGAACTTTGAAAGATTACAGGAGATCAACACAGGTCAGTTGATTGAACATACTTGGGATTTGTTTGATAATGGGGGGTAGCTGAGCATCAGCTAGGATTGTCTTGTTTGCAGAGTTATCAACTTGATTTTCTAATTTTGAAGAAAAACATTATTTTCCCATATTTAAACACCTTTCATCTAGTCCTTGAGACAACAAAATATACTAGTGGCCAAAAGGAGTCCTAATAATTTTCTCAGGTTAATTATTTTCACTGTTAAATCATTAAGACAGCCATTACAGCAATAAATATTCAACAGTAGGACCAGGCCACTCATATTGAGGGAATTAAGATAGTCTTTATCGGAAATCAACATAGCTTAAACACAGGAACATAAACGCAAAAATGAAAAGAGAATCAGACTTGAAACCAGATTCTGTCCTGGCATTTGAACCCTGAAAGTGTACCATACTCTAAGCTTTATTAAATGACTGTCTCAATGATTTGGACGTTTTGGTTTCCTTTAATGTGGAATCTGAAGGCTAAAAACATCTCTCATTTTTCAATGATGCCATAGTTAGAATAGGGAAAGAGGTTAACTCTTGGTTAGGGCCTTTTTTGTTTCTGATGAGTTGCTTTTTTATATTAATTTCATAAAAATACATTTTTGAAATTTAGAACTCACAGATCTGTAAATACCAGGTCACAGTGTTACTCCTGTACGTTTAGCTTTTGTGTATTAACAGAATACAGATGTATTAGATATTAGATAATTATTCTATCAAGCACTGCCAGAGAATAAAGGACACAGGTGCTGTGCAATGCTCAGTAATCCTTGACTTTAGGGAGTAAATTAACAAATCTTTATTAGTTTCTTGCATATGAATCTAATGTCATAGAATTGATTCATTGCAATATTACAATATTTTTAAAATAACTCTTAGAAATAAATTCTATTTGGGGCTTATTTGTAAACATTATTATTTACTTGACTATACATTGAAATATAAAGTTATGGATAAAACTATTTGGTTGTGTTAAGAGTTTGACCATCAGGATCATTTAACCTATTGAGTGATGGTTGTCAGATATTGCTGATTAATATTACAATGCTTATTGCTAAAATCAACCTAAAAGGAAATGAAAAATAGAGCTCTTAAACGTACTGTGCTTGCAGGATTGGCATCTGGCAAGCCAGATGAGGAATAAAGTTTATCTTTGAAAGATACTCCCACTTGTGTTCAGAATGAATCTCTGGCTTAACTTACTGCTTTGTTGCAAATGCCATGCAGGATTTTAGATGTTTTTTGAGGCTTGAGATGAGTTCCATTGTGGATTAACTAGAATATTGTTAACCTATGGACATTTTTTTCTCATCTCAGCCCCTGAACTCTGTTACTCTTTCAAAGTCATCACTATGCTCAAGGTGGCATCACCTAATTAGTTTCCTCCTTGCCTCGCTGCTTAGTTTGGACAGATAGACTGAGCCACTTCTTTATGATCCATAATTCAATGAGAGATGTTAAGGGTCTTTGAAATGTTTTGAATACATTCCTCCTAATCTGTGCATTTATAACTGTAATAACTGTAACTGTAATCCTTCTCTAATTGGAAGTGTGGTAGGGAAATCTGCACATAAACTGTTGTAACGTTGCCATAGCAAAATTAAATGTAGTGCACTCTCTGAAGGCACCAGTTCTGTAGGGTTTGGGCATTTACTGGGACAATTATTAATTGTAGCAGTAAATCACAAAGTTGATTCTTTTGATGGCTTTAGAATCCAACCATGCGATATAACTCAAATAACGCATACACACAGGTACTAATACATGAGGATACATTTATTAATACATAGAATATGCATATAAACCTAACAGATCTTATCGAGAGGGTTATCAGAATACAAAAGATATATATTCAATCAGTTACGAAGTGTTACATATATCAAGAGGACATACGTTCAGTATATCATTCATTAAGACCGTTTCGTAAATGAACTTGGCTATAACTTCTACATTAGATACTCAAAAAAAGTACATAACTCTTAGGAATTAAATTGATATCAACTGGTTGGGATAACAATTGAATTCTCGAGCAGTAATGCAGTGAAGTTGAATACTCATCCAATCTCTGGGGATTCAGATCTCCTGCGGGCACAAAGAAACAGTTGCAGGCTGTTGCTGTCCAATCCGCACTCTCTGGCTCGGTGCCAGGCTGTGCTGTGCGGTTTGCGACGGTGCGCTGCAGATGCTCACTGACCGGCTAGTTAGTGTTGGCTTTAACTAGCAAAGTTTGTGCACAGGAGAAAAGATGACTGTGGGTCCCAGCAGGTCAGGAAGAAGACCGGTTCGTTCCTGATGAAGCGCTAGTTCTGAATAGTGATTCAGCTGTCCAGAGTTCTGACCTGTTCACGAGGCCTGCTGCTGGTGTTAACCTCGGGTGGATCCTCTGGTTACTCTCTGGCGACCTCCGCTCTAGACTCTTAGAACAAAGGAAAGTTCTGGCACTCGGACACACTGGCCGTTCCGTGGTTGTCCGGGCTGAGTCTCAGGATGGTCAGGAGGCGCGCTGCGAGAATGTCCTGCCCTAGGGAGCCTTCTGCTCCTGGGCCGTCCTGCCCTGGAATTCTCCTTTGAATTCCCTTTAGAAAAGTCCACTGAATTCTCCAAAAATCCTACTGAATCTCTCAGGCTCTCTGTGTTGCCTGTTTTTACCTGGAGGAACTTCAGCTCGTTGATTGGCTGAAAGTTCCATGGGCATCAGAGTCCCACGTGGGTTACTCGGCCCTACCAGTCCCTGATTGGTTGATCAAGGTGAGATATGAGTCACTTACTCCTGACACTTAGGAATGCAGTCCAGATGTCCATCTGGCACTCCCTAGACAGATAGGCACCAATGGATGACCATTGATCATGATAGCCAGGCTTAGCTAAGTGCATCCCCCTTTGGGAGCTGTCCTAGGAAACCTTATCAAAAGAAACCTTAAATCCGCCTGCATGAATAGTTTCTCTGTGGCTGCACCACAGAGATGAACAGAGAATTGGGGCCTCATTTGGGAAGCTCAGAACACTTAAGTCTTTCTTATTAATAAGCCTCGCCGCTACACTGTCCTTAATATAAATGGCAAACAGAACACACCAATGTTATGTAGCCTTCCCACCATAATGATGTCGCAAAGAAGGCTTACCTAGGTCCCTGTTTTAACCCATTAGTAATAGAGGGAATCCACAGCCAGTCAAACCCAATAATTTCATCATTTGGCATTTTGTTGGTGGTGGAAAACACTGTCTCAGCTAGTATTCAATTATGTTGAGATCTGGTGACTGGGAAGACCATGGCACATCGTTAACATGTGGTTTGTGCCTCATCAAACCATTCAGTGCCCACTTGTAACCTGTGAAGGTAGCATTGTTATCCTGGAAGATTCCACTCCCATCAGGATAGAAATACTTTACAATATGGTGAACGTGATCACTCTGAGAGTCTTTGTGTTTATTGCCATTTACCTTGCCCTCTGAGGGGTTGATAATTGAACCACTAGAACGCTTCACCATGAGAAACAAGCACTCAAGCCTGTAGGCTTTTTTTGCATGAATCATACACATACATGTACTTGTCTCACTCGTTGAGAACGGTGTGAAGGATATTTTATTTTGACCTGATTTTTTTCCAACTGCTCAGTAGACCACTGCCTGTGTTCTTTGCACCACTTTACTCGCAAAACTGCATTTTTTTTTAGGTGTAGTAAGGAGTTTATGCACTGTGAGGTTCTGTATGGACTGTACTTGATGAAACTCCTTACTTACGTCTTAGGTGGACATTTGCTGTCAACTGATTCAGAGTTGCTCAGCTGTTTTGTCTAGCATCTCAAACAAATGCACAGACATCGTGTGCAAGAAGTATGCACATTCTTCCATAGTTATCCCTTGTGGACAATGTCTTTCTCTCAGACTTTCAACATCACCTTAGCTACTGTTCCTCATGAAACATTGACAAGTTGAGCAGTCTTTGTCACTAAGGCTCATGCCAAACGTTTCCCAAAAATCACCCCTCTCTCAAAGTCACTGAGATCTCTTCTTCTAGCCATGGTAGACCAAATAATAGGCAACTGGACCTGCCCAGCATTTTTATACATGACTCTAAGCATGTTGGGTTGTTAATTACTTAATTTTTGTTTATTGTTTTTAATGAGTGGAATAGGTTGTGTATTTTACCCACATTAATAGCTACTGCAAAGTGACTGATAGCTTTAAAGCAACAAAATATGATAATATTGTCTTTCTCAAAGTCCTTATCAGTAAGACAAGTGGGAGATGTCCATACTCTGTGCCTCCTCATTCTTGCCTAACTCATACTTTTTGTGTTAATCCCAGAGATTGGAGAATGGAGAGCCCATAGATTATTTATCATCTTTACACTCTCAGTACATTTTAGACTGGTTTAGACAGGGTCCTTGAGGACATCAAAACATCTTTGAGAGTCTCAAAGAACCCATTCATGGTTCTTTAATATGAGAGCTTTAATGTTCTCCCACCAGGTGGATTGCTGTCAGATGGTGGTTCTTCAGACAAAAACAGACACAAAGTCCCCTGTGGTCTGCTACCAAATACTCTGTCCTGAGGAATGTGGTGGGTTTCTAAGAGGTCCATTGAAAAAAGGAACAGGTGAGACCATTCAAGAGCACTGTTGTGGCTTCTCCATTCAGGGCAAGCTGTTGAGTCACTGTCTCTTTCAGTGACAGGGAGCAGAACTGAAAGCAGGTCCACTGGATGGCCAGAAATCCTCAAAGTCCTTCGCCATGAAAACTGTCAGCTTAAGAGAGCTGAATGTTGTGGATCAGATAGTTTTGGAGCGTTGCCTGAAGCTCCAGTAATTCATGTACATAATCTGGGACAATAGCACATGTGACTAAACCGTACACCCTTTTGTAAACACTTTGAAATGCAAGATCCATACCACATGTCCTATGTTACTGAAACACCAAGAGAACATATAAAACAGGATCTAGTGGTAATCACCACACCAATTGTTAAGTGACTATGTTCTCCGAAAACACAAATGATAATTAACACAATGCTTAACAACTCAAATTCAAGATGGTGGAATTCAAATCAGGATGGCTTTGTTTTATTAAAATGGGTGAGTTTATTAGGTAAAATAATATAAACAAAAGGCTTATGGAAAGAGATGATAAAATGGTTGGAAATACAGCAGTTAGAAAAGTGCAAGTTGCGAAGACATAGAACAGTTTTAATAAACTCAAATTCTAGTTTGTGGCAAAAGGCTTTACCTTACTTTAAATCCTTATTACGATAAACGTTTTATGCTATCACTGTCAAGCATTGAACCCAAGCACAATGTAAATGCAAACTTTTTCATTAGGTAGCATGCAAACCAAAAAAGCTTGGTGTGTCCTTATTGCTTATGTCTTAGATAGCAGGGAAATAGACATCACCTGATCTGTGCTGTGATCCTGCTCAGGAGCTGATCTGGCATTGTTGTGCAAATAGATGGGCTGTTGGCTGGAGAAGGTGGAGCAGCATATCAGACTTTGCTTCCCTGGTCCAGTAGAGCTCTTCGTGTTATTAAATTTCTTTCAGGACCCTATGCAGACGATACAATCCGTAAGGGAGTGAACACACACAGAGGGGTGACGAGGAACTGGGCTGGTAGAGGAACCTGGGAAGGCATGACGAAGGTACTCCAGGGGGCGTGGTCCAGGCGAACAGTCCAAAAGGGAATCCAAAGGGAATTCCAGTGCAGGCGAAGATCCAGAGCCGGGTGATAAATCCAAGACGAACAAAACAAAGTTAAAAGGCGGAGCGGAATCCAGCGAGGGTTTGGGGGAAGAAAGGGGGAACAGAACCAGGCGCTTTAGGTACCAGGCTCAGCTGGTTCGGGACTCCTAGGAGGGGAATGCTCCCCGAGCCACGGACATAGGGCAACTCGGTGATAGCAAGCCTCCGGGAGTCCGTGTTCAAATGCAGAGCCCAGAACAGAGTGAGTGTCTGGCTTTTAAAGGTGGGCTGGAACAGGGACCAGGTGCACAAAATCAACTAAGAAGTGAATGAGCCAGAGCGCCCTTAAGGGGGAGGGACTACAATCGTGAGACTTTGCTACTTCTTCTCCTGTGTGAGCTGGCTTGCCTGGGTCATGACATCCAATCCTCTTGGGCCAAGTGTCCACATTTCCAAACTTCCTGGACCTAACTTCCTTTTGTCATGGGCATTACTTTCAAATTGAGCTTCTTAGCTTGCCCTGTTTATTAGCCTCAGACAAAGACAAAGTAAAAGTCTAGTCTGGTAAGGGTTCGGGTTGGCCCATTCAAATCTGAAATTTGCATATTTTTATTGCCTCTATCTATTTGGGAAAGCTCATAACTTCTTCTAAGTAATACACACAAGTTTGATAATTAGATTTCTGAACCACTAATATTTTGCCCATTCATTAGATACCAAACTTTATGCTGTATTTATATGACTGTATGTTATATGGTGCTTTATGTTTTATTTTAATTGAAATTGAATATTTTGTGTTTACCGTTTTATAAGGGAATGAATTATGTATTGTGGCAACACATCCAATACTTCATACAGTCTTTTATCAAGGATGCTATTTTATTGGGTCAAAACTGATTTGTTCTACAAACACTGGGAGGGGGTGGTACCTCATTTTGCCACTAGAGGAGTGACTCAGTTTTACAAACAATGTGGATGGATCAGAATAATAATAAATAAATAATCTTTTTTAAATTCTAAATTCTTTCAATAAGACTTGGTGCAATCAGAATTCTGACTGTTTCATCTGCCTTATCATAAGTTGCTCTTTAATTTAAGACCAAACAAATACTAATTATTCCTTTCATTTATATAGCTCTTTTCTGGACACTCCACACAAAGAGCTTTACAGGTAATGGGAACTCCTCTCCACCACCACCAATGTGCAGCTTCCACCTGGATGATGTAACAGCAGCTATAGTGCACCAGAACACACACCACACATCATATAAACTGTATGTTTTTCTGACTAAATTTGAAATATTCTTCACTAAAGAAACAAATCATAGCAAGGTAGAAGGAAAATGAAAGTGATTGACAGGAAATGACAGAGAAATGGAAGGAGCATAGCAACCTCACATTAGGATAAGTTAGGTCTCTATAGGAAACATACTGACTTTGTTATAAGCAGCAGAGGGTCAGTGGCAGCCTGCGGCTCAGGGAACAATGTTTATTATGTGACCATATATATTACTTGCCAAATAAATAAATAACCACCTTTACAATACACACTGTCAATATTTACTTCAATAACTGTATATCACCTTGCGCAATGCTGAAAAAATAATTTAAAAAAAGTTTTTTGCTGTACTTACAAAAGGGTCTAGTACTTATTTTTCTGTATTATGTATTTGACCTTGAGGAATTGGTTCAAATGAAAAAAAATATAACTGTCCTGTTTCTTTCTACCAAGCCAGTCGTACTGAAAAGAAATACAAAAAAAAAGATTACATACAGTATATTATAAAACCACAATATAGACTCAATGTTTTTGCCTAATTTGTTATTTTTTCTTTTTCTAATTCAGATTAAAATGTATATTTTTAGGTAACATGAAAAAAATAACTATCTGCATAAAGAAAGCTTTGATTGCTTAAGAAAGAACCTCTTTCACCATTAATTGTTCTAGTAAGCAATTGGTATCTCTGCTGAATCCAACTGTGCAGTAGGAGTATGCTGATGAATGATGCTGTGCCCCATGTCAGATCAGCACACCACAATTGGTATCCATGTCTGTTTATTTGCCCTAAAGGTACCAATGGGGGATATCCAGTCTTCTGCAGGAAGCCTTATTGCCTTGGAAAGTCAATCTAATAAGGAACTGCATGAAATACAATTAAAGTAATAAGACAGACAGACTGGGAAACCTCCCTGAGGACTTCTAGAATGCTTAGATCTGAATAATCTGACCCCTTGAATAATCTAAATAGACCTCCGTCTCGCAGAGCAAGAAGCACCAACTAGCATTTCCATAAAAAGTCAAAGTCCGTTAAACAGAAGATAGTTATGAGGGGTTATCTATTGTCAGCTGAGGTAATTAAATAACCTAGTTAATGTAAGAAAAATGACAAGCTGAGCTGCTAATGAACAGTCTGTGAATACTTGACATAGACACTCATACTGTACTGTATATACAGTACGTATATCAAGACTTCACAATCCGAGTACTCTGACTGAAGGTGACTTTGGCTGTGGTGGTGAAGATGATGATGATAATGCATGTGTCATTTTCTTTTTTCTGCTTTCTTTCACTCTTATTCTTTAGTTTTGTCATGCGTTTGGCCTTTCATAGTTCTTCATGTTACAGAACAGCCATACATTAGGAAGCTCCAAACAAATCTACACATCCCTCACCAAACAGTGTGCTTGGTGTGGCTGTGAAGACAATTCATTTTTTACTCTCCCATTCTTGCCTTGACCTGCTCGGATAACCTGTAACTACATCAAATACATTGATTGGTCTTTTCTTTACTACTGTCAACATAAAGAAAAGAAAGAAGGTTATTACAGTAAGTACATTTTGCTTATTTGGTACTGTATTTTAGTAAATCAATCCAAAATGAAATCTATCCCCATCTTCAAGGAGTCCTGTGTTTGGATCTCAGCCACCAAATTGGAAATTTCCAGATACTCACAGTGTTCTAGCCCAAATAAATTTCCAACTGGGACACTATGTACTGTGCTTGTTTCACTACTGACATTGGAACAGTCACATGGGTTGACCATATTTACAGTATGTCCCTTAGTGTTTTATATACCGCGATCAACGATCCTCTCAATGTGTTTAGTTCTGCATTGCAGATATTTAAAATCCCTTAATCTGTCTGCATATTACAATTCCCTGAGACCAGAAATCCTTCTTGCTACTCTTCTTTGAACTCTTTCTAAGGCTATAGCATCTATTTTGTGTCTGGGTGATCTGTACTGAATACAATATTCTGAAATTGATCTTTAACACTTGTAAAGGTAGAGCATACAGTACAGTACCTTCCCTCAACTTGAATTGCAACTGTTTTGCTATATAGTGCCTCGCAAAAGTATTCACTCCCATTTAATGAAGGCCCATTTTGTTAAGTTAATAATGATGCATATACATTTTAAAGTGATTTATAAATACATAACACGTATACACAAACTGAACCACGAGTCCAACACTACACTGAAGTGGCTTAACAAGAAGAAAGAGAATGTCTCTGAGTGACCCAGTAAAATTCCTCACTTGAATAGAATAGAATATCTGTGTCAAAATTTGAATATTGTTGTCCATCAAAAATCCCAAGATAACTTGACAGGTCTTGAGCAAGTATGCAAAAATGAATGGGCAAAACCGTTTCATCCTAGTGTGCAAAGTGAGTACTATCCAAAAATTCTGTGAAAAAGTTATTATTGTAGTTATATGTTATTATAGACTCTGTTCTCCTCAACACAACCAACTCTGCCCAAAGACCATAGAACAGGCTTCATACTTTAATCTTTGATCTTTCCCTTAGCTCTGGCAGCTCTACATTTACAATACCGCAGTGTTCAGCTCAGGACATACCTTCAGCAGTGAATCTATCGCCTTCATTAAATACCAACTTCTGTTGTTGGCTGTTTGCTAGCTTACTCCCCATAACCTCCATTATTATTTTCACACTTCCCTGCAGTCTATTAGATTTGTCTTGTTTGTTGCCATCCATCTTTCTTGTTTATTCTTCCTCAATTTTTCTCTCTCCCTGAACCTCATTCCTTTTCCAGATTATAGGGTACTGGAGGTTGCTTCATCATTTTCTCAAGATGGTATTAAATCCACATCAACTTTAATTTCATTGGATGCAGAACCCCCTCGTCACTTCTTCTACATATTTCACAACAATTAGAAGAAATGCACCTATTGCAAGGACCTTTGACTCCTAGCTTCCACTTCAAGTTAGTCATCTCTACCTAAATCATTATCTGCATTGCACAACCTTTGATCACAGTTGCAAGAGTTGCAACACTCAGAGTTGAGTTGCAACACTCAGCTCATAAAGTTGATTTGGAATATGTTTTATACTTAGCCTGTTGACTATATTCCAAAATGTATTTTCTAATTGGATGATGGCGCTCCTTGTGCAATGGAGTTTTTAATGAAAGTTCGAGAAGTGTGCCAGCAACCAAGTTCCCCCTTTGCTGTACTAACTCGTAATTCCCCATGCTGCCACTTCCTTTATAACTAGAAATAAAAAAGGAAGCTCATATGAATTTTTCTGCATTCCTTTTCCACCCGATCTCCATCTTTGCAGGTACACTTTGGTTAAATTGTCTCACTATGGAAATCTGAGCTCTTTTGAGCAGTTTAAGTTTCTAATCAATAAACTTTTGTAAATATATTTTCTTGTTCAGTTAAGATATTCCTCATGAAGTGTGACACAGGGTCATAATTAGCAAATGTAAAAAAACAAATTCATAACATGGGCAACTACAATAATAAAGAATATAAATATAATTATGGCACAGTTGCAAACACAAAACACAATCTTCGAGATTGCCTATATGTTTATTTCATATAACTCCTATATTTTTGCCTCGTGATAATTAGAAAGAGCACTCGTTTATCTGACAGTTTATGTTCAAGTAATGTGTTCATTTGTGCCACACAATTTAGAGTGTGGGAGGAATCCCATTATGATAAATATGAGTGTGTCACTAAAAAAGGCATTAAAATATAGTTTATCTGGGTGTGCTTAACTCATTAATTGCATAAGAAGCTATAGACATTCTCACAAACGTTTAGTGGTTTTGGAGGTATATCTAAAGGTACAGTATGATTGTAATGTAGGAGATGATTTGGGGTAGCACCAGTTTTGAAGATTTTTTAAATAGAAGTTGTTAAAGCACAGGAGTTTAGTTTTCAGTGCATAGAAAATTAGTTTCAGTAGATATTTACAGTGCCTTGAGAAAGTATTCGGCCCCCTTGAACTTTTCAACCTTTTGCCACATTTCAGGCTTCAAACACAAAGATATAATTTTTTTATTTTATGTGAAGAATCACCAACAAGTGGGACACAATTGTGAAGTGGAACGAAATCTATTGGATTTTTGAAACTTTTTTAACTAATAAAAAAATGAAAAGTGGGGCGTGCAAAATTATTCGGCCCCCTTGCGTTAATACTTTGTAGAGCCACCTTTTGCTGCGATTACAGCTGCAAGTCGCTTGGGGTATGTCTCTATCAGTTTTGCACATCGAGAGACTGAAATTCTTGCCCATTCTTCCTTGCAAAACAGCTCGAGCTCAGTGAGGTTGGATGGAGAGCGTTTGTGAACAGCAGTTTTCAGCTCTTTCCACAGATTCTCGATTGGATTCAGGTCTGGACTTTGACGTGGCCATTCAAACACCTGGATATGTTTATTTGTGAACCATTCCTTTGTAGATTTTGCTGTATGTTTGGGATCATTGTCTTGTTGGAAGATAAATCTCCGTCCCAGTTTCAGGTCTTTTGCAGACTCCAACAGGTTTTCATCCAGAATGGTCCTGTATTTGGCTGCATCCATCTTCCCCTCAATTTTAACCATCTTCCCTGTCCCTGCTGAAGAAAAGCAGGCCCAAACCATGATGCTGCCACCACCATGTTTGACAGTGGGGATGGTGTGTTGAGGGTGATGAGCTGTGTTGCTTTTACGCCAAACATATCGTTTTGCATTGTGGCCAAAAAGTTCGATTTTGGTTTCATCTGACCAGAGCACCTTCTTCCACATGTTTGGGGTGTCTCCCAGGTGGCTTGTGGCAAACTTTAGACGAGACTTTTTATGGATATCTTTGAGAAATGGCTTTCTTCTTGCCACTCTTCCATAAAGGCCAGATTTGTGCAGTGTAAGACTGATTGTTGTCCTATGGACAGACTCTCCCACCTCAGCTGTAGTTCTCTGCAGTTCATCCAGAGTGATCATGGGCCTCTTGGCTGCATCTCTGATCAGTCTTCTCCTTGTCTGAGCTGAAAGTTTAGAGGGACGGCCAGGTCTTGGTAGATTTGCAGTGGTCTGATACTCCTTCCATTTCAAGATGATCGCTTGCACAGTGCTCCTTGGGATGTTTGAAGCTTGGGAAATCTTTTTGTATCCAAATCCGGCTTTAAACTTCTCCACAACAGTATTACGGACCTGCCTGGTGTGTTCCTTGGTCTTCATGATGCTCTCTGCGCTTTCAACAGAACCTTGAGACTATCACAGAGCAGGTGCATTTATACAGGGACTTGATTACACACAGGTGGATTCTATTTATCACCATCAGTCATTTAGGACAACATTGGATCATTCAGAGATCCTCGCTGAACTTCTGGAGTGAGTTTGCTGCACTGAAAGTAAAGGGGCCGAATAATTTTGCACGCCCCACTTTTCATTTTTTTATTAGTTAAAAAAGTTTCAAAAATCCAATAGATTTCGTTCCACTTCACAATTGTGTCCCACTTGTTGGTGATTCTTCACATAAAATAAAAAAATTATATCTTTATGTTTGAAGCCTGAAATGTGGCAAAAGGTTGAAAAGTTCAAGGGGGCCGAATACTTTCGCAAGGCACTGTAAGAAGTTTGGATTTGCATTAACGTGAGGGGAGGTGGATTTCTAAATTCGTTTTTTGAAAATTATATGTAAGTTTTTATTTAAAAAAATATTTTAATTTCTCAATGAACACCAGGAAGCCACTCACACTTCAAGGTACAGTATCACACTACCAGATACTAATGATGTAACACAACAGGCGACTTGTCTTTAACTGTTCAGATTACATGGGATTGTCGCTCAAGGCTTTGTCTACTGTGACTTTACTGGAGGCCCTTAAAATACTTTTCATGGACAAACTATGCCTATTTTGTACACTCACCTTCTTGCAGGTAGTCCTGTTTTTCACTGATTTCTGTTTTCACATTTCATGGTTTACAGTATCGTGGACATTTCAGTTATGTTAAGACCAAAACAATGACAGATGATTATGTTGCACATTACTTGAAGCTGAAATGAATTGAAAAATACTAAAAATGCTTCTGAACATTTAACTCACTGATAGAAGATGGAAAAGCTTAAAAAAGAGACAAACCTCATATTTGCAAAACAGTATTTTATTAGAAATATTTTTTGTATAAAAATGAACATGCTCTACACCTTTTTTTGTCTGATTTTTATAGATAATTCATAAATATCCAGGCACTGTAATTCTTTTTTTGTGTTTTTTTTTTTAATTGGTCAGTACATAAAGCAGACATTATCAATCCATTTTAATAACATACATGAACTTGCCATTTAATTTGGTCAGCACTTACATACTCTATTTTGCAACACAGACAAAGTGTTGAAAAGAATAAAATAGAGGGGAAAATGAATAGCAGTAAACCTTTTTTAATACACAATCACAAACAATCCCACTAATTTCTTAAAGAAAAATGTTTTCTCGATGTTGCTGTAATACAGTATCTGCCGTTTTGTTGAAGTGAAGAGCGGAAGATTGCAGAAAATTAGTCATTCTGTCCTTCGCATGTTTTATTTTAAAAATCTTAACTTCGGCCGGTTTCCTTCTGGAGCTTATAAAACCATTGGTCTTAGGGGTTGCTGACATTTTTACACAATGTGGCATGAAGATGGTACAAGTAAGAATTATCTCTGTTTTGTCTTGCAAAATGGAACCTTTGAAGAGATAATAGCACCCGGTGGTCATTAAAAAGCTTCTAAATGATACCTTGGTACCTGACTGTATTGTAGTATGTTTGCACAGCCTAGCAATAAGTTTGTTTCCTTGCTTTGTTATCTTATTTTCACCCCCTTCTAGGCAACAGTCATTGTGGTATTTCCTCCACAGTGATTTGACATCCAGAGAGAAACCTAAAACGAAGTTCCAGTTTTGACACAGAAGGGTAAGGTGAAACAAAGAACATGAGAAAAGCTAAAATATACAACTGCAAAACATTTTTTGCAGTGTTTTGGCTATTAAAAGAATTAGACCCTAAACGTTCTTAAACAAAATAGCTATACATCCTACCTATCCATCAGTCTTACAACACAACTCAGCCTTTCTGATTTTTTTTTAATTCTCTGGGAAGAAAACCTTGCAAGTTGTAAGGCAGTCTGGTTCAAGCATAAAACTAATTCTGTAAAAAGAAGGACTTCAAATGATCACGCTATTTAGTGATTCAAATTCAAAGGCAAGATTGTTTTATATAAGGATAATTTAATTTGCTCTGTGCACTATGGTTTTGTGAACAATGTTGAGTTCATACCTTTACTTGTTATTACTTGCTTGGTGGAAAGACTGGCTATTTTGGTGGCAGTGTGGCTTAGCTAACACAAAGAGGGGAGGCAGTGGGGCCTAGAGGCCTGAGCTACACCTGAAGCACATTCTACTACATAAGGTGCTTGATGTAGGGTCAGTGATGAGTTTAAGATATAATGTGCAAGTGGAATAGTTTCATTACATTAGGGTTAATGAGCCTTAGATTTCAATAGACTAAATACGAAAGCAAAAATCACTAAATCCTGTCACTCAGGCAGAGTGCATAGTCAGTGGGCATTCAACTAGGAGAGGTAACACCACGTTTTCACATTATTCTACCAAAATGCACAGACATTTTGCATTCCCAACACTTTAAACAACACAGTGCACATAATGTATTCTTACAGACATGCTAAACATCTGTATACAATGTCCACAACAACTGTTCAGGCAGTCCTACATTGATTGCTTTCATAATCCTTTACATTGCTTGTGAGGGTTACAAAGAAAAAGCTAATGATATGTAATATCTAGATTTTAGTATTAAATGCTTTTCACTGCATTTAATATTTATTATTAACAAAAACGGTTATGCATCAAACCAAATATAGAAGGCATGCCCAAAACAATTATTCAGTGCACAGCTGCAGCTGAGATGCACATTACCAATTCTTAACCTGCAGGACTAGAAATGGCTCACATTTCCTGTCAGATTTTTATTAGTTCAGGTTGTCCAAAACCTGAAGACAATATGGACTTCCAACTGTAATGCTGCCTTTTTATTTAATGGTATTTAATGATATGCTATAGATATTCATAGTTAAAATCTCCTGATCCTCTTGCCATCATTTCCAATCAAAAATGTATTTAGAAGTACTTGCGTGGATGTTGATCTACTCAACACCTGTTGAGTAGAGGTGTCCTTGGGCCTTTAGCAGAAATAACCCCACGTGAGCACAGCTCCTTCATTGAAAACCAGGAGCAGTTCCATTACTGAAGCCTATAATATTACTTTGGCCTATAGTGAAGGTGGGAGTAAGATAGCTGCAGCTTCTACATACCAAGTAAAACAAACACTCCTATTCACAACTCTTTACAAGGCCATTTTGTCTTCATTTCCTGGTCTCCTGCTGTGATGTACAATACAGATCTACTGAAACAGGAAAGGGCATTGCTGCCTTCATTTGAAATGAAAATACTTTGCCTAGACATAATATCTTAGTTTAGTTTTTTCTACATTTTTTCTTAAAGCAGCTTGTTCCATCCTTTGCATCATTTTTCTTCACCAAGTAAACATGATGAATAAATACAAATTGTTAAGATTGCCTGAATCATTCTTGCAGACACTGAATATGGATTGACACATACAGTATTAGACAACACTCTGTTTAGGTTAGCTCTCCAGGTTTACTGCCCTCCCTTAATTATCAGCCACTGGTGTCCTGCTGGTATGATTAAAAACCTAAACACAAAAAGAGCTAAAACCAAGAATTTCCTGTATTCTGTCTTCACTACCTTCACTGTTTTCACCTTCAAGGTATTATCATAGCAGGTAGAAGGAGTGTTATTTACTGTTCACAAAGCTTGCAAAATACAATAGCACACATACACAAAATAAAACACAGCTTCAGTTTCGGTGTCATTCCCACAAAGAAGCTCAAGTCAACTTCAGCAAAGACATCTCGAAAACAAAAGCAAACTGTGTTATCAACTCCAGAAGGAAAACTCCATCCTGAAGTAATCTTCTGCAGTTACCTTGGAAACTTCACTGTCAGTTGCCTCTGTCGGTCGCTAGGACACCACCTCATCCTTAGTGACCCCCAAGGACCTTTCCCTGCAGCTTCTGTGGCATTGAATTGCCATGCCTAGTCCCCCGATTCTCTTTCATTTGCATTTAAATTTATTTTTTTATTGTAATCCCCATTTTTCCTTGTTTTCAGTCATCATGTTTCAGCATGGTGAGCTCTCCTGTGCGAGGTCAGACCCTGTCACTGGGAGTGGGCGTCCCCGGTGTTAGATTGCATGGTTGCTGTAGCTGATGTAAGTTTGCTTGGATGCCAACACTGTGAGGAGAAGAAAAGAAAGAGACAGAGAGGGAGACCATGATGCAGAGAGGACAGTACGAAACAAAATACTTCAAGCCTAAGTCAACCCTTTGATTTGCCCATGCACACCAAGTAATCGTAGCGGACACTAGTCTCCAGTTCCAAAAATGAAAAACTCCAAATGATTCTTTCCTCACCAAGTTTCAAACTAGTAAAACACAGGAAACTAATTGACCATAACAGGATCAACAGGGCAATTATGTAGAATGGGATTAGATAACATTTTTTATATTTAGCTTTGCCAATTGTATGAAATATTTGTACACTCCTGTGTACAGTAGTCTTGGCTCGCTTCTGTTGAACAACTAGCATGGTTTGATTTGTACAGGGTAAAAAAGAATTAATTCAACAACAAAAGAAAACACTGCCGTCAACCTAGTTTTGTATGTCTGCTGCTTAAATTGGTACTTTTCTAAAGACTTAAGCAGACAGCAATGGCAAATGTCTTTTCAAAAAGTTTTTTTTTACCTAACTGGTTTTCCTGTGTCATATTTGGCCTCCATTGAAACCTGCAACATTTTGTAAGCTGAAACACTTAGCTTTTCTTCTTTTGCATTTCCTAGGCATTTTAAAAATGTGGTTTGTGTCTGCCCTCCCTGTACTGCAAGGTTTGAAGTGCTGAGAAGTTCAGCTTTGTCTGGGCAGCAGTGAATGAGTGAAAACCTATTTACTCACTCGCTGATGCGCATGATTCAAAGGAAAAGACTGAAAGCAGCACTATGTAGTGATAAGAGAAACAAAAATTGTCTCTGTAAGCACAATGCAATTTCATATAGTTTTCCACAAAGTGTGTGAAAACTGGGCATTGACACACTAAAAGGAGAGGTCCTGAATATGCACAATATACTGTATATATAATCCCATTCCCACCTGTCATATTCTGACACTTTTATGAAGTCCTAATAAAAATGTCTTAAAAAACAAGCAAAAACCATAGTTCAAAAACATACCATGCACAAAAGGGATCAGACACAAACACAGCAGCATCTAGCAGCTGTGCCATGTGAATCATGCAGGTCCTTGTGCAGACACTCATGCAGAAGGCTGATATGTACAATTTTATACAATTGCCTTTGACATCTCAAACAATTAGGAGTTATAGTGTATGTGTTCTAGGAGCATCAAGCATTTGCTCAAAGCCTCCACCACTTGTTTTTTTTATAACATCTGACTGCTACTATTCTCCTCAATCCATCTTAGTTTGAATGAGGGTAGCTTAAGCCTGCCATTTATCACTCTTTAAATCGCCTTGATCAGAATGTCCAAAAACTTTGCCACCAACAACTCAAGCTGCACATGAGCAGCCAATGACAACTGCTGTAGCTAATCGATTACATATGCCAATTAAATGTAATTAACTCACTGTCAGGTAGTTCTCATCAATTACATCGTTTGTTCATTTCTACACATCCACTAAGCTACAAGGCTACTTTATGTACTACAAAATGCAGATTTATCAGGATTAATTGTTAGCTTGTAACACGATGGATAAAACAGTAGTAGAAGACCACACTAGTATTGCATCTGTGCATAAACAAGTACAAACACTGAGTGAAGAGAACAGGTTTATCAGCACCTCAGGATACACTGTATTTGTAGGTACAGTATCGTTACCCTATATTGGAGGATAATCATTAAAGGGCTCTGTGTGTTATCTGGAGTGTTATTTTTTTTAAAGTAGAGTTATAGCACTTACTAAAGTCACTATACACAAAGGAAACAACACTGGTATGCACTAACATGTAACGGTGAACTTTTTTCAGTCATCTCCAAATATTTCTTCCCTTATCTTGTCAGCCCATCTGACCTAGAAACTATCCTACACCAGGCATTTTGATTTAACATAAATTGGCAGTGCTTAACAGAATGGGTATGTGTTGCTTTGACTTCATGACACCTGTATGCTCTTAGGAAACATTAAAGCTTAAGTCTATAACAATCATCTCTGCAAAAGACATAATATGATCAGCATTAAAGACAAACAATGGTATTGCTTTTCTTTATTTAAGTCACCACAAACAAAATATATACCCTTTTTCCTGTAATAAGAAAAATAATGTTTTTTGACAGGATCGATGCTCAGGTGTCAATCTAACATTCCTCTTCAGAGAGGGTCTTTCATTCTAGTTTGGCCCCACATCTTTTAATAACTGAATTACTTGAAGTGAAAGAGCAGTGACTGAGCCAGAAGTCTATCTTAAAGGGGGGGACTTGGCAAGACTGAAGAAAACAGCAGCAGCATTCATGCTCATAAATATTCATTCCCAATCTGCTTTAGAAAGAATGAGAAACGAAACAGATTTTGACATTTGACTATCTAAGATCCTTGTTACACATTGATGTCTTTACAAAAAAGTGCCTGCTTTGCATCAAGGATTTTACGTTCTTTAAAATTTGAGAAAACAAGTGACTAATGGCCATCAACTGCCACAATTCCCTCGTTGAGAAATTTGGGCAGATTCACTATTGTTCTAGAAACAAATGTCATGCAGATGATAATTAACCATATCTATTTTTGTGTAATTTGAAATGGAAAAGAAGAAAATTGAACATACTGTACATTACCCATTTTACAATCAGGCATAATTTACTTTCCAATGAAATTGTTGGGACAGCATGGTGGTGCAGTGATCAGCATTGCTGCCTTGCAGCTCTTGACCCATGGGTACAGTTCCAGACCTGGGGTGCTGTCTGTGGGGAGTTTGTATGTTCTCCCCACTTTCGTGTGGGTTTCCTCCAGGTGCTCCGGTTTCTTCCCACAGTCCAGAGACATATTGATATGCTAATTGACCCTGTTGTGAGTGTGTGCGTGTCTGTGTTTGTGTCAGTCTGCCCTCCAATGGACTGGCATCTTGACTGGCAGGGTGTATCCTGCCTTGCGCCCATTGGTTGCCGGGATAGGTTCTGGCTCTTCCATGAGCAGGAAAATACATATCTTTTGTTGGCATAATTACATGTGGCAAATGGCATTAAATTCCAAATCAGACTTAATCAGAGAGAGGAAAAGTTGCTTCTGTTTGCTGTTAAGAAAATGTAATATCTGCCTTCTGTAACAAAAGCTGCATTTTTGGAGACTACGTATTAAGTTTAGCCATTTTCTAACTCAAGTATAAAATGGGTGTCATGCTATGTTTATGTTGGATTAATAGATACTCTAACACATTTTCATTCTACTTATGATAAAAAAGTCACTGCCAGTTCTTCGCATTTACAAATGTAGTCATAGACACAGATTTTTACAGTGACGCTGAATGCAACAGCACATTGCTTTGAAGTCACTTGTGAAAATGATCAAAATAGATCTGAAGAGAAAGGACAAGAAAATATTTCGCTTTCTCCCATGCACAGAAAAAATGCCCCCGAGGATGAACAGAAATGCAATGACGAGTCCTGCATCACGTTGATCATCTGGCGGCCAGTCTGACCAGGGTCAGGGAGACGTTACTCAGGGCAAGCTCCTGTTGATACTCCTGGTGATTCTCATGAGGGCAGAGTAAGAAAGGAAGGAGGAATCTTTTAATCACAAAGTCTCCGTCATCAGCTTGGCTGGGCTGCTGTGTAATCACAGCACACTGCCACCAATCTTGTCGAGACCCGTGTTAGCTCATTCTATGAGTCAGCCTGGATAAATCTGACCAGGGCCAGTTGCTGACAGCTGCATAGCAAAGGAGGAGGGTGCTCTTTATATTGAACCCAGCTCCCCTCCTCCTGAGTAGCAGTGATAAATGAACCCTATTTAAATATTTATGCGCTGCGAGCTCCAGATAAAAAATAGATGGTCCAGAAAGAATTGGAGTTGGCAGTCCCATCTGTCTTTCTCTCTCCCCTCTTATTGTGGTTGTATGCCTTATTATAGCAAATTCCTCAGTTTGTCAATGAGAGAAGCAAATTAGGGGGGAAGCAGGGTTATCAATTGTACCTCAGTTTTGGGTAGATTGATGCTTTCTCCATTAACATGGAAATCCATGTCCCCATCCTAACTTGTGCTCCTGAATTGTTAGTGGGTTGAAAAAAGGGACATATGCAGGGATGTATGCGTTACATCACAAGGATGCACCGGGCCTCAAGCATTCTAATGTAACATTTTGGCTCCTTACAGAGCACCTGGTATCAGATTTGTTGGGGCAGGTGCACCTGTCCCCCAAAACTGCTAGGTCACTTAGGCAGGTGAACCTAATCTTCTAAAAAGGCTGCTAAAGCAGAAGAGAGTCAGGCTGTGTCTCAATTACCTTAGTTCATAAGTCAGAGCCACTCACAGCGTTTCCTTCCTTCAGCAAGCTAGTACAAGCACAGAAGGTCGCAGTTAGTCAATGGGCCTTTGAAACTCAAAGCAAGAAAAGGACTCACAGTTAGGCTAGGAGACTAAGACCACACGTCCTCAATTTCACGCTCTGTTTCTTGCTTTCTGAACTGCTTTTCTGATAATTAAAGGTCAGTGCGTTGTTTGAGAGGGTGAATGGGTTTATTTTGGAACCCAGAAATTTATGGACACGATAATCCCCAAAATGCACAGTGCAAAATCACTTGAATCTAAGTGTTTGAAACTTGAGCGTCAGTATACTCCATACACAGGGTATTTTTCTAAGAAGAAGGAAATTGTTACAAGATGTTTGGACCACATTCTGGGTAGTTTTTGCTGAATCAGATTTGAAAACCATTATCTCTCGATATGGTACAGAGTCACAGCCCTTCAGAGCTGCGGGCACTCTATTGGCATCTGTGTACTGGCAGCTACAGTATTAAAGACCTGAATATACAGTATGATCAAATGTTTCAGGAAGGTAACTAACATAATGAGTTAGACTTGCATCATACTGTAAACTTATTTCATGTTATTATTATAATATGTGTGCTTAATGAACCCCTTGCTAGTAAATGAATGGCTAATTAAAGTAATCTCAATTAAACAACCTTCAGAAACAGAGTCTAAGCTGAACCAATGTTAACTTAAAGTCAGTGTTGCCCTAGTACATGGCATGATGTTTTGTTTAAGCAGGTCCAATACACGTAAAAACTTCTGTCACATTAAAATAAGCATGTCTCTACTCCCCTTAAAAGAGCTTTCATTTTTTTACAATGCTTACTGCCCAATGTTAAAAAAATATCAGCTTTCTCAAGGACCACTTATGATAACGAGATACAGGTGTAGCTGTCTCAACTCATTTTGCTGCAGCCATGTTTTCTCTAGGTCAGGTCTAATCATGTTAATATGACAGTACTAGGGATAGAAGCTGCCCCTCCTGTCTTGATCACCTTGTGTTTCCAGGCTCTCGCACAGCTCGGACTTGGCTTCTCCATTGGGCCGGAAGCTGCCCTTCTGGGTGAACTTGTTGGACATGGTCGCTGCCGTCACCACAGCCTTCAGACTGCGCTTGCGTTTGGGCACATTCTGCTCAGGGTGGAAGAGCACGATGTAGACCTTCGGCATGTAGAGCATCCCCAGAGACACCGAGGCACTCAGGCTGACTGAGATCGTCAGAGTGGTCGTCTGGATGTACATCTGAGAGACCAGAGAAACACAAATGCTCATTGCAACATACTGTATTACCATTCACCTGACACCAGTGTTTGTAAATGAAAGATGTAGGTTTCACTTCACTGTACAGGGTAGTCTGTCTTGTTATTACTGAAGCTTCTGCTTGGTTTACCAGAATAAGGTGCAGGCTTGCATTGTTTTGTTTTGTTTTTGGCAACAACCATCTTTCCTTGTTTAACAAGCATTTACTGATATTATAAGAAGGTTTCAGAGCATTTAATCATTTTGAAAAATGGCACCCCTGGAACACATTTGCAAAATGTCATTACTACCTGATTCACCATTTTTTTTGGTAATAAATGGCCAGCTATGTAAGAAATAGTCCCAATTTCTATTCATTCTTTAATCTGTGCTGTTATACAATGAGTTTATTTCATTGTGATGCTGTATGCTTACACAGTATTACGACCACTTTGCTGACTCCTTGCTGATAATCGACTCAATAATGGCCAACATTCTGACCCCAACAGCCTCTTCATTGCTAGCTGAGAGCATTCTGAAAGCATTACTGTGTTCAAATCGTTTAGGTCTTCTATTATCCAGGGTGGCAGAGAAACACAATGATGTCTAGGGTGCTTGATTTCTTCTATAATAGATTTTTGGCTCACGAAGTAAAAATGCAAAATGCAGTTGTTTTCTATCTATGATATGAAATGGAATACTAATGGAATAATTGGCTAATAATCTCCATAGCAATGGCCATCACGCATGTCTCACCTAGGCCACAAATGGATTTTAAATACAAGATGGGCCTCCTGAGGGGCTTAACAGGTAATGGCACTCACTTGAGTGCAGGTTGCACTCTAGGACCAGACATTGAGGAATCAAGCCTGGGTTATGTCACAAGCTGACTAACTGGGATTCCCCTAGCACCAGTACCACTGAGTGTAAGGTGGGACCAGGGCTGTCTTGGCTGTCAGCAGCACACCTACTGTACACTTGGCTGAGCTGCCTGTGATGTGCTAAAGAATGAGGTCTTAGAGGTGGAAGTTGAAGGAGTCTGCCCACACTTCTGACCTTCTATAAAGCTGTGAGCTGAGACATGATGGCAATGAACTCAATTCCAAATCAGTTGCATATAACAAAAAAAAATAACTGGTGATTCCAGATGTTATTAAAAAATAAAAACACAAGCTATCACTTTGGACATCTTTATAGCACTGTCTCCATACTATTCCAGGATGTACATAATGTCAGCAGTAGCAAGTAAGCAAGTTTGTTAGTCTTCAATGTCTCAATTATTAAAAACTAGGGAGTGAAAAACCAAAAAAAGGCAACTGATTGCATAAATCTTGAGCTGTAAAAAAGAGACACAGGCTATTGATTTAGTATGAGCTAAGAAATTGGGTGCTTAGTGTTACTGTATAAAGTTTTAGAATGCTGGTCTAATAAGCAAAAATGAGTAAGCTGATTCAATCAGACTGTTAAATCAGACTGGTTTCAACTGGCATTTTTATTTAAACAAAATAGTTGATTGGATATTTTTCCTAGTCTTTCACAACTGAGGACTTAAAGATAACTAATCAACCTACTATGGATTACTATAATTGCAGATGACTGGAAAAAATAACACCAGAGTGCACTTCAGGAATGATACTGAGTATACTGTATACAGTATTTACGGTACAAGTACGCAAAATGCTTGCTGAAATTTGGATTAGTTTGTAAAATAGATGAAGGTGTATAAATATCTTAGCCATTGATAGCCATGGATAATCCCAGTGTTCTGGAGCCTGTGGTTAGCATTAGCCCAGATAACACGGAGCTTGTGACTTGTACTTGTGGATTTAACAAATAGCTTAGAGCTACTGCTGTCTCACCTCCTCTAAGGATCTGGAGTATGACTTCTTATAAAGCACAGGGATGTGGACAGGAGCTGCTCACTCTCCAATGCAGTCTTTTAATTCCTCCTCACAGCCACCAGAGCACATCTCAGAGCATCTTGTAATCAAATCTCTATTTCCTTTTCTTTTTTTTCCTATTTTCTCTTTCATTCCCCCACACACGTAGCCGAGCTGCTGTGACCACCTCTTGTTTGTTAATTTTCTGCAATGCTGAGTTTAATATCGCTGCTTCATCAACCTTAAAACACTTTCCCCAGTCTAGTCAATTATTTCATTCACTGTGGATTCACGTTCTGTGTTGCTCTTAGCATTCCCCATAAAAACAAATAATCTTATGAAAATTTCATGTTTCATGGAACACTTAGAGGCTGGTGGGGTTATTATTCTGCTGCTGTTTGTTTGTTTTTTCACTTTGTTCCCGCATTTTCACAACAAAGTCACATTAATTAGATAGTTTATAGAGTAGGGAGAGAGGCTGGAGTAGCACAGTAATTCTCTGGTAACAATAGCAGTGAGTAGAGCCATCATTCTCCCTCTGTTGTCATGGCCAACAGATATCGAAATGAATATTGAAGACTGTCTATTTACACAGAAGTACTTCCCTGTCACATGGCAGATCAACCAAAGACCAACCAACTCTTTATATTCCTGACATTTCTACTATACTTCCCTTCATATTTAAGTTGAAACTTCAACTTCATTATATTAGTACAGGGTGAAGGTTTCTGTTAATTTCTCATATACAAGTACTCTGCTACTAGTATGTCACCCAACAAGCCTTGCAAGACCTGCACTATATAGAGGTGCAGAGAAAATGTTAGTACCTTAATTAAGAAAATGCACATAACACTTCACAAATGAGAGCCAGCAGCCATATCACCCTGCAGCTCTCAACTGGCTACCCACTGATGCTAAGCAGGGTTGAGCCTGGTCAGTACCTGGATGGGAGACCTCCTGGGAAGCTATTGTTGCTGCTGGAGGTGGTGTTAGTGGGACCAGCGGGGGGCGCTCACCCTACTTTCTGTGTAAGTCCTAATGCCCCAGTATAGTGGTGGAGACACTATACCGTACGGGGCGCTGTCTTTCGGATGAGACGTTAAACCGTGGTCTTGACTCTCAGAGGCCATTAAAGATCCCCGGGCATTTCTAGATAAGACTAGGGAGTTATCCCGGTGTCCGGGCGAACTTTCCCACCTCCGCCTTTACTGTGGCCTCCAAATTGTCCCCGTGTATTATTGGCTTGCACTTGCTCTGCGATGGACTGGCGCCCCATCCAGGGTGTACCCTGCCTTGCACTCGTTGCTTGCCAAGAAGGCTCCAGATGCCGTGACACCATATGGTATAAAGCGGTTTGGTAAATGACATGACTTCATAAATGAATAATAAACTATTTACACATAGTTGTACATTATTACAATTTTCTTTATATGAAAATGGTGTTTATAAACATTATTAATAATAGTAGAGGTAATTGAGAATCAAGCTGTTTGCACTGCATTAATAATGCTCTACTATCATTATAGATTGCAAGACAGAAATGAAACTCATTTTGTCTCATGAGATGGCATTGTTATTATATGGGAACAAGTATTAGGTTTATTCCATTCTGAAAAAAAGAAGGAAGAAGGAAAACTCTCTCCAATGTAGATGGCTGGGCATTTACTGCAAAAGATACAGTAAATAAGGCTGCTGGAGGTACAAGATGCCATCTGGGTGATCCTGAATTGTCCTGAGGGGCCTTGAATGAGTGTGGTGTTGGATGTGTACTTGCAGGTGATACAGTGAGCTCTGTTGCAAGGGAAAGTGCCTGGTGTGGATGGTTGCTGAGTGCGGTCAAGGGAGCTGTGAACAAGAAGGTTGCGCAGATTAGGTGGTTGACGATATGAGATGATGGAGCAGTCAGAAAAGAGGACCCCAATGGAGGGATCATCCTGTAGGATGGAAAAGTTGTCGTTAATAGTCCTGGGGATAGGAAGTATGTCGGGGTGGTAGGGAAGCACCAAAGGAATGCGGTTGTTACGATGTGAGTTCCTGATTGAGTTGATGGTCCGAGGGGTGTTTTTGGCTCGGGCAAGGGCCCTGTTAATAACACTGCTGGGGTATCCTCTGTTGATGAAAAAGGAGTAAATTTTGAGGGCTTGGTTCTGGAAGTCAATGTCGTCGTTGCATAATCATCGTAGCTGAAGGAACTGTGAAAAAGGGAGAGAGCCATCTACATTGGAGATTGTTTTCCTTCTTTCTTCTTTTTTTCAGCATGGAATAAACCTATTACGTGTTCCTTTGCAGCATACGCATGCTGACGCAGCTACCCAACTGAACTACTTGTTATTATATATGCTTGGTATACACACTTTTCTAATTGTCCACTTGTTCACTTGTCCTTAACTATCCTTAACTTTCCCTGCCACCAATCATATCAGGCACCGTTTTGCAACAGGAGCTGCTACTACCCTGCAAATATCTATTCAGCAGCACACCCATACTGTATACAGTATATCCCTTCTGGCCATTTCAAGATCGCTCAATACATCATGTTTGTCTAGCAGCTCATTTATTGTACATCTTGCAGAAAGTGTCCAGATATTTAAATTGCTGAAACAGGAAAGAGACTGGCTGTGTCTTTCCAGGATATTGTCACTATATTGACAATCAAAGATCAATCCATGTCAATTTCAAGTTCCCCATTTTACCTGTCCCAGCCATGATTACACTGACTTTTTTGTCTGCAACCTTATATAAGATACCAGGTGCCACAATTATCCATAAACTAGGTTTGCACCTTCCAATTATTTTCCAATTTGTATCTAAATCTTTATATTCAAATAGAGTTTTTAACCTTCTGCAATTTTTCCTGGAATTTGCCTCCTAGATTTCTGTGGTTCTTTGAACCCCCTTTGCTAAACCATCTGAAGAGGCTCCACTGCCGAAATATTAGGATTGCCAAAAAATGTTCCCATAGAATTGACTTCTACTTGCTCCTTTGTGGCATGCGTGCTGACATAGCTCCTTATTTGAACCCCTAAAAATAGTTGTTGCCCAAATAATTAGTTCAATTAAGTAACTAACATCAGGAATGAAAAGCAGGGTTGCTCATCACACATGTAAAGTATTTAATAAACTTTTACAGTGTAAGCCTTTGCATTTTCTTTTGAATACTTGTAGTTTTATTTAGATAAATAAACAGTAGAACTTCAGTTCCTTTATGTACTTACAATATAGCACTACTTTTTCCATCTGTTCAAAAGAGAACTGCCTTCACTATGAGGTTTATTTTACAAAAACCCTAAATTCAGAGTAATGGTAATTGATGCATTCAAAAGATTAGGCCTGTGGTTCACATTTGTGAAATGGCAGGAATTGAATTGCCTTGTGCCAAAACTTGAAACGTACTAGATGAGCAGTAGGAGACATTCCTTTTGTTAAGGTGATAGTAATTGAATGCCTGATTTCCTTCCTTGTATTATAGCAGTGCCCCCATCATTTACTCTGTTACAGATCACTGCAAAGCTGCCATAGGACATACTAATTATTGTTAATTGTGATCTATTAGGCCTTTCAGACAAATGTGGCATGCACTTTTTTTGTTTTTTAAGCCTGTTAAAGAGACTTAAAAAAAATAGTTCATGCAGATAAATAGAGCAAATCAATGCATCTAACATCCTGCATTTTTTTTTCTCACAACTTTTTTGCTCTTCTGTGTGTCTCAACGAGTGAAGGTGTTCATTCCAAGCAAAGGATAGTAACGTTATGATCCAGATTTCGCAAGTCTGGTCTTCGGTTACATCAACAGACATTTGTGATTGGCATTTTGCAGATGGTGACTAACAATTGACTTTGCACTGCAGGGTTAGAATCAGTCAGCCAGGGTATTCTCTTAGCTACCAGGTAACCTTACAGACTCTTGTGACTCTTGAGCTAATTCTCTCCCGGTCCCAATTGGCACAGGGATGGTCACTATGAAAGGTGTAAAATGTGATCAAGGAAGCAAAAAAAGAATTATTTTCCAAAGCTCATTCTCAATTGAGAATTGATAACTTGGTAAAACCCATATCACAGAGTCATACTGTACATTGACTAAATTTAAATGAACCCGTAGAATTTATAATCATTTATTTTATATTTAAATGCCTGTTTTTTAACTGAATGAATTCTGTTTTGAATGATTTGAGGTTTATTAGTGCAAATAAAGACAAAACATGAATCAGAATGTCTACACGTTCACTGTAAGCCATGACACAACTTTTAACAATTTGTATTAATTGCAGATTCTAGTCAAATGTATTGCTACTGTATGTGCAATGGCAATATGACATAGTAGGAGAGCAGGCAAGACTAGACCTCAGCTGATTGCAATACTTTGCAGGGTAAATGGTTAAGATGAAGTCTTTTTTTCTTTTTTTCTGGAGCTGCTGTATTATAGCTGTTGTGGATAATTTTGTCAGAGCAAATATTTTTGTGTTTTGTCAAAGCAAATATTTTTGTGTCGCGTGGCATCTCACAAAAAGGTCACTTGATTCATGTAGCAATCTGAAATCCATGAGGCAAAATGAAAAATACAGTACATTGTGATGATTTCTTGAAGAGTGAAGCAATCTGCTGAAAGTGCCAAAGAACTGCTTCCGAAAAAAAAAAAAACATTTCAGGAAAATAAAGATCTTAATTTAGCTTGTGTAAATTTGATGTTTCAGATTATTGTGACTTGGGCAACAAGGTGGCATGGTGGCCAGCATTGCTGCCTTGCAGCAGAGGGGCTCTGGGATCAACTCCTGTGGTGCTGTCTGTGTGGAGCTTGTACATGCTCCCCATGTTTGTGTGGGATTCCTCTGGGTGCTTTGGTTTCCTCCTACAATACAGAAACATACTGGTAGATTAATTAGCTTTTGGGAAAATTGGTCTTGGCGTGTCTGTGTGTGTCCTGCAATGGGTTGCCATTCCATCCAGGGTGTATCCTGCCTTGTGCCATTACTTGCAAGGATAGGCCCGGGCACCCCCTGTGACCCGGAATTGAACAAATTGATTGTAAAATGGATGGAAGGATTGATTATTGTCACTCACATCCCCTTACTCAGAACTAGCGATTTTGAGCAGCTGAAAAAATTAGAAATAATCACGGGTTTTCGACATGAGCATAGCCTATCTAAAGCAAAGCCTGAGACACACCCCATTAGTATCAGTGACCAGAAACTACATTTTTAAGGACAATATAGAGAGAGTTAAAAAAAAATATCTTATTCTTCAAACCAGCTCCTCATGTTGTCAGGAGGTACTGTAGTCCATGTCAGCTAACAGGTGCATTTTTTATAAGACAGTTAAATACATTTCATTTAGTATAATTACTAAATTTAACACTAGTAATTTAACAATAGCATTTAGAAATTTCAAGCTGTCTTAACCCTTTCAAATATGCTCATCCCTTAAAAACATAGTTTTTAATCCCTGGCAGTGTGGTGCATCTCATGACCAGACGTAAATGTTGAAAATTCTTATTTCTCTGCAAATATTTGCTGTAAAATGTCTGCAGTATTTGATTTCTGAAAATGATCTTTGTAGAACGATCAGTGTGGACAAACAATGTTGTAAGCAGTCAGTACTTTTGGTGACATTTTGAATGTGTGAAATGATTTGACAAAAATGAGGAATCCAAGTTTGTTTATCATTTTATCACTCTGGTATGCCACAAAGTGTGTAATATAAAGCAAAGAATGATCCATCACTTTCAAGGAGCTATCCTTAGGTGCAGTCGTGGGGAACTGCTTAGAAGACCTCACAGCATTGACACAACATTCTCCGCCATTGAGAATTGTATGTGAAACACAACTCTGGTCAGTATCAATGACATGTCATCTCACTGATCCCTATCATCCTGAAAATCAACAGTTGAACTGATTTGATAGCAGCATCTCCCAGCTGCTGCCAAAAGATTCCAGAAGCTGACAGAACATTGTAGCGCGTTTTCAAAACTTTAACTAATCTAAGCCACATTAGGTAATGCTAGGTTAGGTATTGTAATCACTGCAGAAGTCCAAAACTTTTAATTCAACATACAATTAATTAAGAGTTAAAGCAAAGTAGACACATATTATTTTGTGTCGCTGAGTAGCTCATCTTGGCCTCATTCAGGAGGGTCAGACTCTATGTCAGTTCTCATGTTGCAGGCTCTCTCTAATGGTTCTAGTGGGAGACACATCCAGTATAATATAGATATGATTGTCAATCAACCCTCATTGTGGCAACATTTCCCAGCACTGGAAACCCTAGTTGTATAACTATTATTATATTGCACTAATACAGCAGAACAATCTTTCCTGCAACATTGTTAGAAGTCCATTCACTATTCAAGTGAGTTCTGATTTCCAATGATCCCTACATGGACTTGATGGTAGATGGATTATTAGTTTTTCTGAGAGGTCTTGGTTCTGATTTCGTATTGTACTCTAAAATACAACAGCTTGGAGGTATTACATACAATAGTAAATGCCTGTTTTCTTTCAGGGATAAGACGTTTTTCAAAACCCTCAATGTACAGTAACCAGAATCAAAACATTCTTGTCCTTTGATGACACAGCGTTCAAAACAGTGTCAGATGCTTAAATCATTTCTAAAACCAGTGCCTAACGTCAGTTGATAAATAACAGTATAGTCTGCAATTTTTCCTTTGGTACAAAACAAATGAGAAACAACACAACAGTACCCAATGGATTAACAAAATCCAACCAAACTAACTTTACTAGTCCTTGTGTTTTGTTTTCATTGCATGAGTACCATCAATGTATCAGTGTGTTTTCACACACATAGATGTTATATTTAATAAAATATCATATCAGTAGAAAACTAAACACTGTATAAATACATTTTAAATCTAACATTTGCCGGTCCATCACCATATGTTCTGTAAAGTTTGCTTGTCTTACTGAATTCTGGAATACAATTGTGTCATCCTTTTAAAACCTAGATACAGTACTTTGGTCCAATGGTGTCCCATTTTGTGAAATTATAAAATGATGCATCCATCCATTTTTTTTATATCCAGGTTGAGCGGAGCCATGGCCTTGTATTGCCTGCAAGGCGGGATATACTCTGGATGGGACACCAGTCCAAAATAATGTATTTATGTTTTATTTAAACCTAATATTTTATTTAAAATGTATGGCATGGTGGTTAGCATTGCTACCTTGCAGTGCTGGGGCCCTGGGATGCTATCTGTAGTTTAATTTCTCCACATGTTCTCCCCATGTTCACATGGGTTTCTTTTTTGGTTCTACACAATCCTCCCACAATCCAAAGGTTGTAAAGGTAAAACTATAATAGTGGTGACAATACGTGGTTAAAGGAAACTTACAACATACAGTACCTACGCTTAAGGATTTAATTAAACATGGAATTTCGCCTAAGCTTAACAGTAAAGAGTTTGGCATACTGCGAGAAAAGAACATTTAAATTTACAAGATGATAAAGATTAATGATGTTAGAGCTTTTGCAGTTTTACAAGCTCTGAGAAAAACAAAAGGAAATAAAAAGGTTATAGAATACCAAAAGCACAGAAATCTAAGAATGTAATCATATAGTTTGGTTTAATGGTACAGAGATTTTAAAATAGTTTAAATGGTAGCAGAAAAGCACCCTGTTGATAAACATACCACAAAACACAATGAAAACAATGAGGGTATTAATCTTGTGATTTCACACTACTCTGAGATCATACCTTTTCATTTAAACCTCTAACAAAGTAAGCTAACAAAGACCAAACATGCTGAAACAAATTAAATAACATAAAAAGCCTACTGTAGATTCATACGGTAGTTTCTTGGAGGCTAAGAACCTCTCCACTGCCCTATTAAAAGACAGGGTTTGGAAAGCTTAAGAATTCTGAATTGGGTTGAAAGAGGAGCAGGTCTGACTTGCTAGCAAGAACAATTTTATTAATCCCCCTCCTCATCTCACAGAGTAATAAAGGCACTGGATTTAAATCAAGTCTCCAGGTTATCAAATGTCAGATTTACTTGGTTACAGTGTGGTCACATTTTATAGATTTCTCTGTAGTAAAACACACTGTGACCAAATGATATATAAAGGCTGTATTAACATTCATCACACTTATCCAGAGACAGGATGACAGATAAATTATTATGATTGGGCGTTGAACCTGTGCCCTGATAAAAGCATGGACAGAAAAACAGGCATCAGAAAAGACTCAAGAGGAATTTTAATATTGAAGCTTATTTACCTGTCTTTCTCTACTGTCAGCCTTTGTTGCCTCAATCAGTTTCCTTGTCTTTTCGTTCTGCAGAATGGTTTGAGTCTGCATATCCATACAGTATTAGAAAAGCTAAATAATTGGAGAAAACTAACACCTCTATTTCTTTTCAGGACATACGTGATGGCAATAACAATCTATATTAGCCTTTTTCCAGCATGCCAAGGAGTTATTGTACATTCCTGGTCATTTTTGTGAAAAAGAAATATTCTATAAGCTAACTAGAAAACAAAACTGTGTTGCCAGCAATAGTTTTTATATTGATCTACTAGTGAAGTCCTTCAAATGTCCAAAAGACTTACTGTCAGGATTCTGAAAATAAATTCAAAGTGCACGGTGCATGGCTAGCCAAGCCCAGTACACTTCCAATGGCAGGTGCCAAGGGGGGCATCCTCACCAGATATCTAAGCCACCTCATGTGGCCTCTCTCAATCCAGAGGAGCAGTGACTCTATCCCAAGGTCCTCCTGGGCTGCAGAGCTCCTCACCCTGTCATGGAGAGTGACTCCAGATGCCTCAAGGAGAAACCTTATATCACCACTTGTAGCCTGATCACATTCTTTCTGTTACTACCCAAAGAAAAAGTGAGGATAGGGATTTAGATTGACCAGAAAACCAAGAGCTTTGTCCAAAAACTCAGCTCAGGCTTCACCAACATGGTTTGGTACAGCCTCCTCATTACTGCAGCCACTGTACCAATCCGCTGGCCAACCTCACTCATGAACAAAACCCCAGTAACTTAATATCCTCCAGTTGGGGCTGCTGTCACCCCCTCACTGGGATAAAGCAAGCCACTATTTTCAGGGAAAAAGACAATAAACTAAGTAAATTATTTAAAGACTGCAAAGAATAGCAGTCCTGTGTAGATCCTGTGTATCACTCTCATCACACATGCTTATAGAGAGACTAGCAGACAACTTTTCCTCTTCAGCTTCTGACAGAACTGAATCTGTTATATTTAATTTTTCTTCAGGTTTCACTTAGCAATTGCCCTTCATGCAGTACTCCAGGGAGCAAAAATGTGGATTTGTTTGAACTGACAAATCAGAACTGACTGGAGTCAGTAAGAAACAGCCACAAAACTGAGTGGTCGAAGCCAGCTCCCGGGATTCTTCAGGAAATGGTTGGATAAGCTTCTGAGACTGGTTAGTTGCAGAAAACAAGCATCATTGGTCCATTCTTTTCCAGATTTGATGAGTCAAGTATCCTTTCTTATGCAATTTTTTCATCTTCAAAAATAGAATTATTCACTTAACCTCTCTTAGTTTCCATCACACAGCTGTCACATCACGTCCTCTATGTGTTGCAGCTGCAGGAGAGTTGTTATTTACTTTTGAACATATTTTACGACACCACCAGCACCTTGTCCTCTATTCATGCAGCTCAACTCTTGCTGTACGCAGAGGTGTATCAGAATATTGGGGTTGGGGGGGGGGGGATAATGTCACAATGTCAGCGAGCAGCTACTGCATATGCCAGCCTGTGTCATCTCCTGAAGCTTCTTCCTTCCCCCTGCCTTTTCAAACCATCCATGTCTAATTACATACCTGTCAATCTCCAGCCAAAGGACTAATGAGATCCTGCCAAAGGTATTATTACATTTGTCAAGACTTTGCTGAGACATAATGTAAGACTGATGAGCAGGGAGAGATAATCTGAATCTGTGCTTCAAAGCCTGCTATCCTAAAAAAGTGTTAATACAATAATAAGATTAGCTGCGCTATCATTCTGACACATTTGCCCAAGTTTCATTATTTGAGAATTTACAGATATAAGGATTTTAGTGTTACCAGTCCCCTGCATTTAGCAATTTTTCCTGAGCATCATGAAATGCCAAAGTCATGAACTTATTATTCCCTTTTAGTTCAGTCTTTCTTTAACCGTTAACAAATATGCAGTATACAATATGAGTCATTCCTTATTTAAATTTCAGTTTAATTCCTCTCAATGTAAAAGTATTGGTCTGGAAGACAATTTCGCCAGTATATCAATATCAATTTATTTATGTATCAGTCCATCCATGTAATGAGAAATTAACTGAAAGTGCCCTTAAAAACTTTAGTCAGTATAGAAGATACCAAGGAAATAATTCAGATTGACATGGTACTGAAATATCAGAACAAATCAGAAAAACAAAGCATTCAACCTTTACTTTGCAGTGATTTAGCACTTACTGTATTTTTGCTACAAAGCAAAAATATGTTTTGATTGATAAATTAGCAGTTGCAAAAGCATCATATAGGAACAGCCAATGTTCATCTAGGTCAAAAATACATTTGGTTTGCAACATAAAAGGCAACCCCACCAGGTTATTTTCTACACAAAATTACTATTTTAAAATACATCGTGATGCAATTCACAAATGTGTTCTTAATGACCTCTCAAACTTAAACTGTTTTGAAACAGCAGCCTATGAAGTCTCTAGACATTTCAATATGATATTCAGGGTTTCCTTAAGGGAGACTTTGAAATTAAATCTGTTAGACAATATATTCTGTGCACCCTCCATACCATTCACTGTGGTTTAAAATAAACAAAATATATACAATGTACGACAAGACACACAAGACTTCACACCTCCTGTTTAAAACCTCAAAGGATCTAGCATATTATCTCCACATTGGCTGCCCTGTGTGGACACCCTTGATTGTGTGATTCCTTCTGTATACTTTTACAAGGGAAGTTCTAGTGAGGAGCTGCATCAGTGCATGAGCTGTAAAGGAATAAATGGAGGCTAATTCCAGGCTAAGAGAAAAAAGAAAGAAGAAAAAAAACACATTTTGACTGCAAAGATTTACTCACTTTGCATGCCTCATGAGTGCTCCATAGCTGAAACATTGTGTTTCTTTCTTCCGGCATGGAATTAACCTTTACTCATTATTTTTATAGAAGGCTTCTATGATTTAGATAGAAACATCATGTGTGGTTAGCATCTTAATGATAGTTTGTTCTCTAAAACCACACTAACGAATGTCTGTAGATTTTCAGAGGAAGTGCATGTAAGAGTACAGAAGCTGCTGCTTTACAAACAAAAAAAAATGCCTGGAAAAAGCTTCTTAATTGCTATTGTTGTTGAAGCAGATTCTTTAATTTAGGCACTATTTCAGAACCTTTAAGAAACTACAGTTTGAAATCCTGGGATCAATAAGCCTTTTTACGTAACACAGCAGATGATCTTGAAGTGGAATAGCAATCCCAGTTTCTCAGACTGGTTATTTAATCTCGGCAATAAAATAAAATCGTCGACATTATAGAAAAAAAGTAACACATTTTGAATTAAACACAAAATTGTGAACTTTGTGAAAGTGCTGGAAGTCCCCATGTTGTCGCAAACTCACATTTGAGTTCTCACAAATTGCAATGAGATTACAGCCCTTTCTGCTCACTGATCTCCATTATGACTAATGTACTGTAATGTGATGTCCGAGCAAATAGGCACACGATGTGAGCAGACATTTAACTGTACAAAAGGTCCAATGTGATCTGCATGCAGAGTTAACAAGTAACGAGTATTTGTTGGCAAAACTGTCTCGAAATTATAACAAATATTTCTATTGCATTAAAAGAGATTGTTTACAATGTCATAGAGCCGCGCACATCACCGGACGCTTTGTTGCCTCATTGTGAATCTGAGAATATGGCCCTTCACATACACGGAAGTTTTGTCTTTTATGTGAATCGGATGGTTTACAAGCTACTGTGTACCTTTGACTTTTATTGAGGTTTGTCTCGAGTTTACTCATCAATGCTGATCCTCTCTAACCCTGAAATATGAAAAATGTGTTGCAGTTCCCCTTTAAATGACTTCCTCTCCTTTGTGAAAAGTTCTTCATTCTTATGGGATTTAATCACAAACTGTGTTCATTGAAGGCTAAAAATCCATCTCCAGTTCATGAGCTCAAATAGTTGCAGAAAGTTTACACAGATGCAAACTCTATAAATTCCCACATCATGTCACAGACTACAGACAGTGAACCATTTATTTCTGTCACATTCTTCACCAGCTAGAAGATCTCAAACTGATCCAAAAATGTAACTGAGAGTATTATATTCAAGAAATTGAAATTCCAAAAACGTGTATCTAAGCAGTCCAACACACAATCTTAGCTAAGGCTTATTTTCCAAAATGTCTATGGAATACAATAAACAAGCAAACAGAAAATACACTTTTTAAAAAACAAAACAAAAGGCACACTAACTGACTATACCAGGACAAAAATATATTACAGACAATATTCATGTAATGTGTCACAGGAGCTGCAGAAATCAACACAGCACAAAGTAATGAAAGTGCATTTGACACTATGTTTACTATCACACTCATATACTTTCTAGTCAAAATACAAATAAATCATATAATATTCTGGACTGTTCTCAATCTAAATACTCCATAAGTTTGCTGCACAGAATTTTACTTGTGTTAGAAAGCAATGAGTTTCTTTATCAACAAAAGAAACAAATATCTTCATGTTTGTAACTGAGTAGCTGTCATTTCTCCACATCGGCCTGTGTGTCTATTATCTCTTTCGATGTTCCTGTCTGAAATCTGTCGAGCATTGAAACAAAACAGCCAAGTGGCATATTCAGAATGTTGAATTAGTTTTGATCAGCTGGAAAACAAATGTATTAACAACAAAAGAAAAAAATGTCTGCCTTCTTCAGGTTTTCTGTCTTCAGTCCCACACAATCTATACTCACTGGCCAAAATATTAGGATGTCTGCCTCACGTTCAAGCTGGCTGTGTGTTGGCTGTACTGGGAGAGTGCCTTTATTTTAATGGGTGATCCTAAAATTACCCTAATTACTAATAGGCTTATTTCTCAATTTCTCCATTATAAATGTCCTTTATTCAATCCTACAGATTTATCCATCCATCCATTTTCTAACCACTTTATCTCTGCATGCAATGTGAGCGAGTCAGGATACAACCTGGATGGGACATCAGTCCATCACAGGGCAGACACATAAACACAGATAACGCACAATCTCACACCAGGGCCAACTTTCCCAGAAGCCAATTTACCTGCCATTATCTTTTTGGACGGTGGGAGGAAACCTGAGCTCCTAGAGGAAACCCATGCGAACATGGGGAGAACAGAGAGCTCCATACAGAGAGCGCTGTGAGGAAGCAAAGCTAACCTTGCACCATCGTACTGTCCTTCATAGAGTCATACAGAAGAAGCCTCCACAGCCAAAACGTTGTGTTTTATCTTTCTTCTCTTTTCAGCATGGAATAAACCTATTATTTGTTCCTTTGCAGCCTACGCATGCTGATGCAGCTACCCATCTGAACTATATATCTATATTGCCGATATCTAATTACCAATATACTATTTACTGTCTACTATTTTCCGTTTATAGGAATAAAATGAAAATGCAGGGAACTTCTGTTTAAAGTACTGTACACAGATGATATGGCCCTAGTAGGATTGTTTGCTAGGGATGATAGAGAAGGGGTAAAAAATTACTTTAAACAGATTAGAAAGGTGGTTTGAAAAAGTAGGGAGCTGCGTCAGCATGCGTAGGCTGCAAAGGAGCAAGTAAAGGTTTGTTCCATGCTGAAAAGAGAAGAAAATAGACACGTTTCAGCCTTGGAGCCGTCTTCAAGTTCTTTACGTTGTGTCTCTTTCCCTTGTTTTTACTTAATACATGAACTTTTAAGCTCTGAGAAGATCAATTGTTTTTTTAAAGAAAGCTAGTCTACAGTACGTACAGTATATTTTGGTCAGTAAGTTGAAATGATTTGGGGTGAGTCAAAATGTTTTAGAGAGGGTTTCTAGAATATAAGTAGAAAGCATCCTTACTTTTGATATTATGGTGAAGTAAAATAATTGATAATAATTAAATAATTAAAAGCTGAAAGAGCTGTGTTATATTGCATAACTGATACTTCAGAGAGGTGTTTAGAATGCCATATGACCAAGTAATATGTAGACATGAAATCTTATATCTATATAAATCTATATTAAACACAGCTAAGTGACTGTTTGCTGTATGAAGCTGTCGGGTTAGAGTAATGATAGTTGAATATACAGTAGGCTGGACCAGATGTGTGTACAGTATATCTGTTGTTGCATGGCTAGGGCTATTGTTTGTTTTTAATGTATTTCTTTTACGTTGAGTATTATGTGTTTTGTTATGCCCACTCTTTTGGAAGGACAATAATGTAATATATATTCTTACTGTGCATTTTCATCTTTTTAGTATAACATTTTAGACTGTTACCCACAAGTTAGAATACGTGAACCAGACTGGGCGCAAGTGTTAAATGCATACAGTACAATCTGTTAAGTATCATGAACAGACAGCTATCATAGGAAAATGAGTACAAATAATTTCACAAATGGAATTCAGCTGTTCTCACATTTTTTTTCTCCCAAATTCATGAAATATTAAAAAGAACTAGTTATATATTCTGACTCAAATCCAGCCAGACAATTGAATGCTTCTGCTGTGTTTTATATTTTTCTAATAGGGGCTGCAAGCTAATTTAGCAACTGCTAATGACTGATCAAAAAGAAACACAAATCTTATCTTTAGCCCTTCAAAGACATTTCTTTTATGGATTTTATTATTGACAGAGGGGGAAAATTGCCTCAATGAGCACTTTGTTGCTTTGCTATCTTGTTCTTTCTAACTCTGAATGCATTTGGATTAACACAACCATGAAGGGCTGATGCTAAACCTCTTATTCTCTTTCTCACGCAACTTTAAAGGGGAGAGATAGAAGCATTGGAAAAGGCATTGTGTTTGGTCCTTGCTGCCTTTATGGCGTTGTCATGTTTTTTGACAGCAATGAAAGGAGGCATGCGCTAGAGAGCACGCCCACACAAGTGTGTCCCTAAGCTTCAGGAAAAAGAAAAAAAAATCATTATGTATTTGAAACTCACTCCACCAAACACCACAGCAGCCTGCCAGTTTGTGCTCCCTTTTATCTGAACATGCAGAACAGTCAGTCCCCACCATGTTTTCCTTTGTGAGAGACAATGGCACAATTAATGACACACTATCGCTACTTGCCAGCTTCATGTTCTACTCAGCCTTTTTTATTTGCAGTGTAGGTCAATTAAGAATTCCATACCTCCATTGAACAGAACTCCGGACAACTAGGCTGCAAAGCCTAAGGGATTCTAAATTTCCCACAGAGTCAGGAAGCCACACAATCATCAACATCCCTGAAAGAGTTTCAGAAAATACAGGGAAAAAAAGGAAACATGACCTGAGGAATGGAGCATTCTAACAAATTCAAGCAAACTTCTGATTTGATTTTTTTTTTGCTTGACAGTGTTGTTCAAAATCCAGAATTATGTGAAGACATTGATCTTTAAAAACAATAAGCCTTAATTTTGAGATTCTCTTGTTATTTTCATAATTCTTCAATGAGCATTCGACAGAAAAGCTCATGAAACACACTCTTGCATGTTTTCCTGCAGTGCCCTGGCTCATTTTATAATATCAGCATCGGACATGTAAAAAATGTACTGTACATTGCTCCAAACATTTGCTTATTTTAGAAGGTAAAAGAAGCCTAAACACAGATTCAAAAATTTCTGAGAACTTCATTGTAAAATACTATACAGTCAAAGAAATTGCTTGAGGTATTGCAAAAAAAAAGATTCAACAGTAGTTGATAAAGCTCCTGTACTACCTCTAATCAAGCTCTCTGCTCATTTCAGCACAAGAATGTTTAATTGATAGAGTTCTATAAGCTCATAAGATCCAGCAAAAAGAGTGTGTTCTTACACAGCAAGCCAAGGAAACACTTTCTGTATGTGACAGAGAGAGCATCATAATATAGTAAAATGATTAATTAAAATCTGTGATGACAGTGGTGAACTTCTAGATAATGAAAGGAAAAGCACAGGTATTTGATCTAAAATGTACTAAGAAAGTTTTTCATTCAGTTATTCACTAAAGAATAAGCAGCTACCGTAACATTCCTCAGGCAGCAAATGTCAACATTGAGAATAGCAGGCACTTCTGTACCCAAAGAGTTGTAGGGGTATGGAAGAAGCTACCCAGGCATCTAATTGAAACCAGTACTTTGTTTAAAAAATGTCATGATGAAAACCTTGGATCAATAAACTATTCGCTGTCAAACAGGCTAGAAGGACCGATTGGTCATCACTCGCCTGTAACTGGTCTTATATTCTTATGTTCTTAACAATTAGGGGTTCCTGATCACTGCCAGTCAGTGACACAGAGGACTTCTCTGCTCTAGATAATCAGGACCCTGGATATGATAAAATCTTACTGTTGTATAGTATTTTGTTATATACAGTATATAAGAACATTGCTCTTCTTTTTGTTTCAACAATTTATTTTAGGGGCACATTATACATGTTATATATGCTGTAATATATTATGCTATTTACAATACATATACTGTAACATGTAACATTTCTGATAAAACTTAGAAAATTTGCTATGCTGTATATCATGTGTGTAGAGCTTATACTATATGCTAGGTACTGTATATAGAACTAACACAAATTGTGTAATGTGCACCTAACAAAAAAGCCTGTTATTGTTATTTGTGCAGGTATCGTTGGTGATGACAGAAAATGTATGTGCTCTAAGAGCTGTCCTGAAATGTAATGTCATTTTAATGAGCATGTGGAATGAGCCTTTGATTTTCTCATGTTTGGCAATGTAGCTATTCATGCAGAAAAGATTTGAAAAGCGAAACACAGAACTGAACACCCCTTACACCTGCACCTGGAATTCTCTTCATACTGTATACACTATATAAATGTGTACTGTACTTATTATTTAGAGGTACAATGGTCCTTTATGAGTGAGTGTAGTGTTTTGCTTGAATTTTAAGCATGAGTGTCTTCATGTAACGAACTGAATCAGAAACAGAGTAAAAATATGCAAAACAAAGACTCTTTAAACACATTTTTTCAGAGAATCTGCCTTCCTGTATTAGCCCATTAAGTGTCCTTTATTCTTATGTAGATGAGTTGCTCTTGGCAACAGCAAGTAAGACGCCGATAAATTGATAAATTATGATGTGCAAAGCAGATAACAAACAATACTTCAGTTTAAATGTAAAGACAAAGAAACATAGAAAAATGTCCCACTCTTAAATCGCACTGCAGAGAATACAGAGGCACTGTAAGAAACCTGTCCATAAGATAACAATTCATGTCTCATGCTTTCAGCAGACACCTCGATTTCTTAGGTGCGCAAGAGTAATGAAATACCCTTGGGTGTGGATGCACTGTATCAAAAGCCAATTAACGGACCTCCCTGCTGCTAGACCACAGCTATATCACATATTGTGATATCCTTACTCAAAAGGCATTTCCTTTTTACACTTTCTATTCTCACTCATTACCAGTTTTGTATTCCTATTTTTCTTGTACTGTACACTGAGTGACTTCCAGAAGAATTTTAATTTAACGGACTATAAAGAGAGCATAAGGAAGGCCTACAGCAACTGCAAGTCTGTTATGAAGAAGAAATAAAAAGAAAACCCAGAGGGAGATGTGTTGGAGGTCATTAATAGATAAACCTACAGTACAGTATATTGCATCCTCAGCTCCTGGAGACAATGTCAAATCCAGTCCTGTCCTCTTAATGCTTTTTGGAGGACAGGTATTATACTGTAGCTACTACTATGGTAAAACCCTATAGGTAATTGCTGTTATGTATAATTAATCTTAAAAGGTAAAATGTTGAACCTCCGGATATCTTCTAGAAGGATCACTGCTATTCACTTTTATCTTTCAGTAGATTCCAAAGAGTTGTTCTGGAACCCACGTTTGCTTGCTTCACTCTGCATCGTGAATTTTCTTTTCAAGTGTCTTTTGAGAGGCTACAGAATTCTTTTTTAGTTTCAGACATGTCCAAGTGCATGACTTACATCTCTATAATCCAAGCTAAACTCCCACACCGCAGGTGCTCCTGCGAAAAAAAAATGTCTGCTATAGATTGGTGTCAGTGTATGAACAGACAGAAAGCATTGATGCACAGCAACAGAAACAAGCACCCTTAATTGAGTGCATCTGAGAGTGCAAGAAGACATGTGCTTGTTGCACTGATACTTGGAGGCATTAGAATGGTTCACTTGTGAGTTACCCAGATGCAAATGCACCTCTGACAGGAAAACGGGGGACATTGTTTGTCAGCTGTTTGTGTGTGAACCATTTATTTAACATTTGAAAAATTCTCAAAAATGTGCAAAACAAGAGCAAACCAGAACTCAACCTCACATTATTCCAGTTGTTTTGCCACCAGTGTGAACTCTGCAGTAAGTATCTGACAACTTCAGCTGCAAAACTCCTTCAGATATTGTTTTTAGTAGATGTTGTGGAAATGAATAAGGATCGAAATTACAATTTGGTGTCAGAGCAAATCAAAGGTGATACTGTAGATAGCAAAAGGATGAGATCTTTGTCTTTTTTTAAAAAAATATGCAGCAATTATAAAATTAGATACAGCAGAATTATTAACATCCCACCAAAATGAACTTCTCTGTAATGACAATAGGTATTCTTCCCAGTAGAAGGGGTACAAAAAGACAGATGCAATCAATTCCTCAAATGTCCTGGTCAATTCAACCATAGTAATGAAGTTGGGAGGTGTTATCATGAAAGAACATATATTATGATCTATTAAAATGAGTGAGAAAACAAGAAAGCATAGAGAAAATGTCACATCATTTGCCAAGTCCCGTTATACAGTACCATACAGTGTTGCTGGAAGTCGGAGCCTAGATTACCTGGCAAGCAACAAGTACAAGGCAGGGTACACCCTGGCCAGTCCATCGCAGGGCAAGTGCAAACTAATCATACATGAGGACAATTTTAGAGGCCACGATAAAGGCAGAGGGGTTAAATTTGGCCTGGACATTGGGATAACACCCTACTCTTATCAAGAAATGCCCTGGGAAATTTAATGAGAGTCAGGACCTTGGTTATCGTCTCATCTGAAAGACAGCGCCCACTACAGTATAGTGTCCCCACCACTATTCTGGGGCATTAGGACCCACACAGACCACAGGGTGGGCACCCACCACTGGTCCCACTAACACCACTTCCACTATGGTTCCAGCAGCAACCATAACTTCCCAGGAGATCTTCCATCCAGAGACTGACCAGGCTCAAGCTTCAGTGGGTAGCCAGTTGAGAGCTGCAGGGTGATAGGGCTGCTGGCTTAAAGGAAATGTTTAGTTTATTATTAATTATAATTAATAATGTTAGTTATATTTAATAAAATATTTTCCACTTATGATAACAGTTTACCTTTCTACAAATCTAAATTTGTTGTGGATCTATATAATTTGGTTTTCAGTGATGTTACTGTTAACAGTCAGCAGCCATATCACCCTGCAACTCACAACTGGTAACCCACTGAAGCTAAGTGGGTGTGAGCCTGGTCAGTACCTGGATGGGAGACCTCCTGGGAAAACCTAAGGTTGCTGCTGGAAGAGGTGTTAGTGGGGCCAGCAGGGGACACTCACCCTGTGGTCCATGTGGATCCTAATACCCCAGTATAGTGACTGGGGCACTATACTGTAAACAGGCGCCGTCCTTCGGATGAGACTTACAGTAAAACCGAGGTCCTGACTCTCTGTGGTCATTAAAGTGACCAGTGACCAGAGTAGGGGTGTAACCCCAGTGTCCTGGCCAAATTTCCCATTGGCCCTTATCAATCATGGCCTCCTAATAATCCCCCTCTATGAATTGGCTACATTACTCTGCTCTCCTCCCCACTGATAGCTGATGGGTGGTGAGGGTACCGGCGCACTATGGCTGCCGTTGCATCATTCAGGTGGACGCTGCACATTAGTGGTGGTGGGGGGGAGTCCCCATTACCTGTAAAGTGCTTTGAGTGGAGAGTCCAGAAAAGTGCTATATAAGTGTAAGCAATTATTATTATTATTATTAACCCCCATTAAAAAAGCGCTATATAAGTGTAAGCAATTATTATTATTATTAACCCCCATTAAAAAAGCGCTATATAAGTGTAAGCAATTATTATTATTAACCCCCATTAAAAAAGCTCTTAAATGTTTTACATTTCACTTTTAGAATACCCATTGTCTAACAGGCTCCTTGCATACTGTTTTAAAACACCAATGCAGTTCTTTCAGTCAATACCTATGTTTATTTACTGTTTGTGCATGGGAACAAGAATTGAACTTTTAAGAGTAATATAAATGCACAGTAGAAATATGAAAAGCATAGACAAATAATGTGCACTGTAATGAAACCTAAGTTTATTTCATATTCAAACTGAAATGCCTTTAGCTATACAAGTTCTTTTGCAGTCATTGTCTCCTTCTAAGAATCAGGAAGGGGGTAGAATCATTTCAACAGCTTGCCTGCCAGCATGTACAGTATGTGAATTTTATGAAGGCTATTTTAAACATTGCTTTTCATTCAGGCTCAGTAGGGCATTGAGTTGAATAAAATGTGCAATTAATGTGGGTGGCACAGTGGTGCAGTGGTTAGCATTGCTGTTTTGCATCCCTGGGGCCCTGGGATCAGGTCTGGGGTGTTATCTTCATGGATTGTTTATGTACTCCCTGTGTTTGCATGGGTTTTAGCCTGGTGCTCTGTTTCCTTCTCACAGTCCAAAAACACACTGGTAGGTTCATTGTCCTCTTGGAAAATGGCTCCTGGTATGAGTGTGTGTATGTTTGTTTATCTGTAAATGCCCTGTGATGGCTTCCTGTCTAGCGTGTATCCTGCCTTGTGGCATTGCTTGTGAAACGAATATACCCCTGCGTATAATGGGGATCTCAGTTGCCCAGGCTGAAGGAGGTCTCCTTTAGCTCAGCCGACAAGTTCCCTGTTGTGTGATGCCAGAGACCTGGGTTTGCGCCCAGACAGTTAGGATGAACTGGCAGGGCAGGAGTGGCAAGGGTTGAAACCCAAAGAACCATTACACTTGCTCTCCTACATTGGATGAAGAGGTTAGATAATGGATGAATGTACTGTACAGTATGTAATTAGTGTAGTACAATTATGTACAGTAATGAGTCATCATTGCAAATACTCAAGAAAGGTAACCATTGAAGTTACTGCTCTCACTTAGAGCACAGGTGATTAACTAAATTTTCAATGTATCACTAGATTGAGCTTGAATTTCTCCGTGCCTAGAGTTCTCCAAGAAGTGGGATACACATGAACTAGTGATGCATTGTACTCTTTGAATCTGTTAAAAATATCTTCAGTTTGCATTGTAATATGCAATTTCGATGATTCGTCTGGCATTTGTGACTTCAAGTCACCAATCCTTCTAAGGAACCCTGCAAAACAGTAGATGGGAGGGCAGGTGCCTTTTTCAGAGGAAAGATATACTGTACATTCCCCTCTTTCCTCTCATACTGGAATGCAAGTCAAAGCAGGATTCAGCTAAACTGAAAATGGTCTACTAAAGATAGAATAACTGTCTTTTAATATAATGTTAAATTATAATATTTTCTTTTCAGAATTTACCCTGAATTCAAAATTCAACTTAATAGAATATTTATTTTAATTTTGTCATGTTTTTATTTCACCCACTTAATACTGTTGCGAGGAATGAGCAGAGGACTGATAGATCTAGATTTTCTATCAATTACTATGCTAATTAGAAATCTAAAATCCGAGTTTTTTTAGGCTAGTTTGATTATGACTACTGATTTGATTATGTTTTCATAACAAGTATTCTTAGACAGTGGTAGAGAAGTGGATTAGAGAATTGTGGGCTCTAATCCTATGTAGGATGGTACTTACTGTATAACCATATACTATAAAAGTATTCACCCTTCTAAAAATATCCCAATTTGTTTAATTGCAAATGATGAATACTATGAATTGAAAACGAATTATGAAAAGTAAATATTTGTAATCAGAACTTGGCACTGTATATTTTTTCGTTGTACATACTGCTTTTATGTCTACTTTAATGATGTTAAAATAATGATAAAATATTGCACTTTATTTAATGTATATACTAATAGCAATAATAGCAGTGATTCAAAAATAACACTAACCGCTGTAGTGGCATTTAGGTGCTCCCTAACAACAGAAAAAATTGTTAATGGTTTTAATTAGAAAATAGTATCTGGAAAAGTGATGACTGACAGAACATAAAGGTGAGAGATTGCAACATGGAAGCATTTTTCTCCCCAGACAATTACTTTGGCTCAGAACAATCATCTGAACTACTCATACTATATAGCAGCCTGCACAGAAGTGCACTGAGGCTGAGACTAGAGCTAATGCTTAAACTTAACCATGTGGGACAGGTTTCAGTGTGTGGGATAGTTCCACATTGCCTTTAAAATTTTAAAGCTCCTTACAAATGAAGGAAGCAGAATAGCACTTAACGTGTAAACTCCACTAGCTCACATTCAAGTTAAGAAGCTAGTGATTATACATACTGTGTACTCAATTAGCAGTTTTTAATAATAAAACTGCTTCTTCATTATAGACAATTGGATTTGAAAAAACTATTTTTTCTTAAAGGATAAAAGTCTATAACTAACAGTAACAGTTAGCTAAACAGGCAGGTAATGGAATTGTGCATTACATAGAAAAACTGTAAATGGATCATACAAGCAAAAAGAAGACTTCTTGTTTAAAGGAATTGCTCTTGATGACTTCAAATTAAAGCTCACACTGTATATTAGTATTGTGTGTACCTACTGTAGCTCTTCACTGTATCACTGTCACTCTCCTCAATGCTGTAATAGTGAAAGTAAACACTACAAGACCTGTTGCGAAAATATGCATTTTCATTAATTTATTTTCATTTGGTGGTGGATAAAGTAGATCTCCTGCCATATGTAAAGCACAATGCTATCATCTGGGATGTAAAGCACTATGCACACGTGACCAATCTGTATTTTATTCATACTGTAGTTACCACTTTCAATATCTGCTTAGCCAATTTGTGACAAATTCTGGTTAACAGTTGCCAATGGCCTATACTGGGAAGAATCAGGTACAAGGAGGGTTAAACCATGGATGGATTTCCAGTCAATTACATGGCAAAATAGACACAAACGCAATCATACCAAGGCCAGTTTTCCCAGAATCCAATTAAGACATACTGCTAGTACAGTATGTCTTTAGACTTTGGGAGCAATCTCACACAAACGGGAAAGACAAGAAGATAGCTATTATTATTATTATTATTATTATTATTATTATTATTATTATATCTAATACCCATCTAAAACCAGAATGTCCCTTCACCTTTTTCCATAAAACAACTTAAAATTATTAAGGCATTAAGCCAAGGAAAGCGACACAACCAACCAGAAGTTTACAGTGGATTGTCACTTATGCATTGATTCGTCTTATTAGGGGAAAACAAAATGTGGATTCTGTTTTGTTAATTGTGAATTTTGTGATGATCTGAACATTTGTTGAGGTGCAAAATTAAAAGGATATTGACAGTCACCATTAAAGACAACGAACAAGCAAACCAAATAAAACTTAACAAGTGACTCAAATTCCCGGAGCAGAAGATCAAACAGAAGATCTTTCATAACAAATCACTGATAAGACCATGAACAAAATCAATGGATTTGCTACAACAACAGAACAAAACCAGAATTGAGCGGTAAGGCTTTCTCTTTAACATACTGAGATACAAATTGGAATTGAAACAAAACCTACTCATGAATCCCTTTAATCAGCAGTACAGTTTAATCAGACCCTTAAGTATCAGTTAAAAGGATTCTCAGTTAATCATCAATTGCTTATCTTTACAATAATTTCCTTTGTAAAAGGGTCATGATTAATGATATCTAAGGTAAAAAAGACTCAAAAAATACTTTTTATGCGGGAAAAGTTACAGAATTTTGAGTTTGCTGATTAAAAATCAAGACATCAAGAATCTCTGTTTTGTCATATAACTGTTATAGCCTGTGCCTGCAATGGACATAACAAAAGATAAAGATGTATCATCAACTTTTTTCAGAACCCACTTGAACAAGTCCACTGCCGATAATATTAAAGGAATGTGGATAAGCATTTTAATTTAGTTATTCTTGTGCAGTATTAATGTGATCTGGATTTGAACCACTGTCTTAGATGCATTTACTTTACACGCTTTTGAGAGTTGGAGGGTAGTACATCTTTCACTAACACATTACATTTGCATAAAACGTCCAAAGGCAAATGGCTACTATTAGATGTGAGGAACTCTCTAGACTCCTATTTTCTCTAGATTTTCCCTTACCTTTTCTGTGGACTGTGAGGTCCCAAAGAAGATGGGGATGAAAGCGAGCCAAACAATACAGGTGGTGTACATGGTGAAGCCAATTGGCTTGGCCTCATTAAAGGTCTCGGGTACTCCTCTGGTTTTGATGGCATAGACAGTGCATGTGACCATCAAGAGCATGCTGTATCCCAGAAGACAGATTAGGGAGAGATCGGAGATGTCGCACTTCAGAACCCCACGGGCGAATTCGGGGTTTGCTGTTCTCTGGTCCTCATAGTCAATGATGGCTTGGGATGGGTCCACCCCAAACCAGATGCAGACCCCCAGGAGCTGCACAGAGATGAGGCTGAAGGTGATAACGAGCTGGGAGGCAGGGCTGATGAACCGAAGTGGATTAACAGACTTCTTTCCCTGCTCGAAGATGCGGTAGATGCGATTGGTCTTGGTAAGCAGAGCAGCATAGCTGATACTCATGCCAAGGCCCAGAAAGATCCGCCGCAGGGAGCATATGCTTGCTTCAGGGGTGGAGATCATGAGGAACGTGGTGGCGTAGCACAGAAAAATGCCTGTCAACAGCACATAGCTGAGTTCACGCCCTGAGGCCTTGACAATGGGGGTATCATTGTAGCGGATAAAAGTCACCACCACGAACAGCGTGGCCAGGATTCCCAGAATGGCAATGAAAACTGGGATCACAGCCCAAGGAGAACTCCACTCCAGCTTGACGATGGGGATCGGTCGGCAGCCTGTATGATTCTCATTTGGCCGCAGGTCAAAGCGGCACATTTTACAGGTGTATGGATCTGCTTGGTACTGATACCCATCACAGCGTTCACAGTGCCAGCAGCAGGGGATGCCCTTCACTGTCTTCTTCCGCTCCCCAGGGCGACACGGCTGGCTGCAGATAGAGGTTGGCACCTGTCGCACACCCCCAGGCCATTGCATTACATCGATCTGTGGGTAAAAACAGAGAGGAGCTTGTTTTCAACATCATAAACAAGACATCTCTAGATTAAAGATTAGTGCGATTATATTTGTTAAAACTGTTTTGTGCTAGAATATTCCTAATGAATCCATAATGCAATTAGGGACAAAACGCCTAAGCAAAAATAGAACTATCTGCAGTAAGCACACATCTGAGGGCTTTGTTAGAAACTGGAAGAAATTATTTTATAAGAAATTGTGATTACTGTATTCTTTCATGTTGTCACACTCCCCCAATCAATTTTCTTTGTTACAAGAGAGAGAGTTTGAAACAATGGAGGTTTTCAATGTGACACAAACAATAAATAATTAATAAATAATTATTCATAATTAAGTAACGAACAAAAGTAAACACACTTTAGTAGCTTTACTTAATTCATACTATAGCACTTAAGTGGATGTCAGCATACCAAAGGCCAGTCAGCAGCTATAGTTTTTAAATAGTAGTTTTTAATGATAACATACAATACAATTTTAAAGAATATTAATACTACTATTATTGTCAAATAATATGAACCACCTACAAAATGTGTCATGTAAAATGATCTTTGCTGACAATTAAAAAATCAATCAGCAAAAGCAAAAAAGAAAATACATCAGCAAATAAAGAAAGTGCTCTGAAATGTCTCTGGGTTATACCGAAACTCTCAGCAGTAGGCAGCATCATCTGCACCTCAGTGGAGTGATGACACAGATAGTGGTGCAGTGGCAGATAGCAGATACCAGGTAGCAGTGCAGACTATTTTTATTTGAGCAGTGTGTGAAGCCAACAGGGACCAAACAAATCTTGCTATTGGAAGCAACCATAGCAACATGACATTTTCAAGTTTTCAATATATTATCCTAAGAAAACATCCTTTAGTATTCCACAATGCAATGACCCAAAGGATAAATGTATGTAAAGCTGAGATTCATTAGGGGCCACATAGTGGCGGAGTGTCTAGCATTGCTGCCTCACAGTGCTGGGGCCCTGAGTTCAGCCCTGGACCAGAAGTGCTATCTGTGGGGTACAGTTTGCTCTCCCTGTGTTCATGATTTCTTCTAGGTGCTCCAGTTTCTTCCCACATTCCAATAACACATTAGTAGGTTTAAATTGCTTCTGGGAAAAATTGGACCTGGTGAAGAGTGTGTGTGTGTCTGTCCTATGGTGGACTGGTGTCCAGTCCAGGGTGTACTGTGCCTTCCTCCTTTTGTCTACTGGTTCCCCTGTGACCCTGAATTGGATGAAGCGGTTAAAACAGATGGATGCGCGATCTCTATTTCAGAAATGTACAGTATAATGTATTACTGTCTATTATACTGTATGTAATTTGTTGCTTACTATAATAATATCTAAAGCCACATCTGAGGGTCTGGAGCAATACAATGTTAGTCACTGTGGCCTTTTTTCTGTTTTTCCAGACTTTATTTTAAGCAGCACACTTAAGCATTTCTCCAAATTTATGTACAGTATATAACAAAGAAGCACTAAATAAATTATTTACTGTATACTAACTGAATATGGTGGTGTAAGCTAGTTATTATGGTCATTCCTACATGTGTACTGTATTACTGTATCTACGAATCTAAAGATGACATTTATGCTAATAGACTTTATTAAGAGGGTGTCACTAATAAATTATGAAATTGCACACTTAGTAAATGATGAAACTGTTATTGATGTCAGTCACATTTCATAATTTCATATTTTAAGAATTATTATAATAATTTGGATAAAATAAGAAAGGCATTTATCCTCTGAAATCCATATGATTTTCAAATGTTCAGTAAGATTCAAAGTGGTAAATGTTTTCCAATTATACAATATTAATCTATTTAGACCTAAAGTGAAATAAAATAAAAAGTTTGTCGACCTTGAACCCTTCCAAATTTGTTCTTATTTATTAGTATAGCAATTAGTGCTTTTTTATGGTCATGGCTAATACATTTAACAGCAAAAATGCTGTTGACGTTTACCACCATAGACAAATTATTTGATCAGAGTTGAGACTTTGCCAAGAAAGCTCAATTTGAATATTTGGATTTTGTTGCTATTGTACTGCTACAATTCGTTATTATAAAGCTAAAATGGATGTTTTTATATATGCATTAGTTTACATATTTAACTACAGTATGAGCTGAATAAGTACTAAATAATTTTTATCAATTTTGGAAATGCTTTGTTTTAAAAAAGCATGAACAAGTACAGTAGCACCAGCATCATTAAGAAACATCCAAATGTTTGGGTAGCACTGTAATCATGTTTGAAGAGTTGCAAATTAAGGGAATATTACATATGCATGAGGGAACAATTCAATTAACTTTTAGGGGATTAAAAACAAATTCAAAGACTCCATCATAAAAGTCACTGAACAAACAAAAGAAATTCGAGAAGATGAAGTAATTTATTAGTGAAAAATATTGCTAGTTAAATCATTTGTAAACAAGTGTCAATTAAATGGAATTTGTTTTATAATTAAAATGAAATACCTTTTACTTTAATCTTCTATATAAAGTGCAAAGTCCTAGGGTATATATGTAAAAAAAAGCATGCTTATCCAGAATAAGACATCAAAGAAGTAATTTTGCTAATCCTATTTGTGTTCCCTGATAGTGTGATGACTAACCTGCTAACCTGATGAATGTGTTAAAGCATTTTTCTTAACACCCTTCTCATTCTGCAAAATTAAATTAAATAGTAGAATGCACTGATCTTAAGAAATATGTTTTGCTGTAAAAAGTGAACATACTACCAAAGCAGAATTTTACCAAACTTAATTCTCATTCAGATGGGCCTTTTTACTACCCAGATGCAACTTTTACCAATTATTACAATATAATAAATTTGTGTTTTGGTGCCACTTTGAACTTTGTGATGAATTAAAACTTCTAATTTAATGTGAACTATATACTTTACCATGTAGCACAGTTGGTATCTACAAATAAATACAGTATATACTAAATATTCAAATGAATATACAGTACAGTATATGGATATATTGTGGTGGTTGCTGTTTTCCTACTGGGTATTTGACAGGGAGACACACTGCACTGAGATGGGTGTCTGTTCCAGAGGACAGTTGAGAGTGACCACTGGTGGAACAACAAGTTGCCTTGGTAACATGGGATGCAAAGTGGCTGGCTAACTTCAGTGAGTAGTATAGTGTTCATGGCTGAAATCCCCCAACAACTAAATAAAAATATTCAGTCCTGCATTTTTTCCCCCCGCTCTGAGTTTACCAGTTCATTTTGGAATTGGCCCTCCTTGTAATCATAAAAAGGCACAAAAATTCCTTCTTGACGAACCAGTGTGTTCAAATTCTCAATAACCTCATGCTACAATATAAGGGGACACCAAGCTGGGTAATGATTTGTTGGAGTTTAAATACCACATGCATAAAGGCAGCCAGACTTGGCAACTTGTTCATTTACTAGAGTTCCATCCACAGGTCCAGGAAATGTTAAATACAAAGGCATCTAAAATTGCAGCTCCAACCCCTCCTGCTTTACCAAGATATTTCTTAGCTTTGTCTTTTTCAGTTAATACTAATCAGGTCAGTTACTAAGGTTAACTATGGGACCATTGTCCAAGTGTCACCTGCAGCATGGCTGAGCTCTAGAATCTGCTCATTCCATAACTGACAACAGCTGTATTAGCCTTACCCATGGGTTAATCAAGTTGTCTCTACACACACGAAAGTGTTCTGTTAGTATTTGTGAAATGTGCTATATTCTCACTAAGAGTTGCACAGTTTATTCAGTTCTCTACCATCTAAAAAGAAGAGTAAGTGGTAGAGGAGCAGAAATTCAGACTGCTTTCCAAATTAGGCAACCTGCACACAGAAAGCTTTCACAGCTGGTGCATTATGGTGTGTGGAGGAGGTGGGAGTGTTATTGAAATTGTAATTTAGGGGCAAATCCAGCTTTAGTGTAGAAGAGGTTTTATGGTGTTGATGGTAAGCCTATAAAATACAAAAACAAATAAATATTAACATTACTGTTGAAATTACCTTCTCACACCAAAAACATTCCACAAGGAAATCGGAAAAAAAGTGCATTTTGTATAAGCTGACTTTTGCTGTTAATTTATTTTATCTTTTAGTAGGTGTGCTTTTTTATTGCCTCTACTTACAACTGGGGGATTTCATACAGTGATACACTTAATTGGATCCATTTAATTCTTATCGCTAATCTAAATCTGCTGTTGACTTAAAAAAGCATATACAGTACTACAGTATACTATACAATATTGTAGTATATTTGTAGCATACAATATACATATTCTATTAACCTATTGGTCTTTAAGGACCAGAGTGGCAGATTGATTGATTAAATAGGGGTTTTACGAGTAACTATTCCACCAAAATAGTTTCTGAAAAGACACCTTAAAGGTGACTGAAATTAATACTTTCCAAACATGTCAGAAATGAACTAGCTCAGTGCAACACACTACACCACAGCCTTTGGAGGTGCACAGAGGAGTCATTAGGAACAGATATTTTTTAAGTACAGAAAACCTTACATTTAAGTGCAGTTGGTTGGTCCATTGGCCAATAACCTTGTACTCTGGAGTGTTGTTCTTGATCTGGTACTGGTAGATGTCATAGCGTCCTGGGGCATCCCCATTTTCATTGAATAACACTGGATTCCCAGCTATGCCTAAAAACAGGAAAAAAAGAATATCATTGCTGTAGCAAGCGGGGCGTGCTTTTCCACAGCTTCTAGACGGAACCTTATTCTAATAAAAATCTTGTACATTTGTTCACCTTTGCTGAATATCTGAATTAAGGCTATCGTCTATGCAGTAGGGCATCATAATAGAGGTTTATGATCTATAAAAATAGACAGGAGCATTATTCAGACATGGGTTTCTTTCAAGGCCAATGCATTATGCATTATAATGAACAGCATTCAGTAGGGAAAATTAATTTCACAAGTGCTACCAATGTGCACATCGTCTAAATTAAAATATTGCCTATATTTAATGAATTGCATCTATGAAGTGTGACTTTGCTCACTCTGCATTTGTATACTTACTACACTGCACAATTCCACCGCCATTATTTTACACTAATACATTCATAGGAACCAAGGCCTTGTCTTGTTAAAATGTTTCTTCAGTTACACAACTTATATAAAGTGTAAGGCCAACAGACAAAAATAAAAACATTAACTAAGTTTATGTTCCATTTCAAGTGGAATAAACACACTCATAAATACACACCAAAGTGCTTATTAAAGTTTGTGTGGTACGATGAATCAAAGTCACTAAAACAAAGTTTAAGCTTACTGAAAAAAAAAACATTGAAGGTTTTATCTTACTTCCTACAGGAGGAAAGCCTGAAACTCTTGCTGCCTTGGAATCTATGTTCAGGCTTGCCAAAGGAATACCAAGCACAAAACCAGTAAACACCTGGTCCAAGATCCAGGTTTTCATTTTGTCCCACAATGCTAATCTTCATGTGAGTCAGCACACTGGTAAGATCCACATGATAATTCTCTGACAAAGCACAGAGATACACTGTATTCAGAGCATGACCAAATGAAAAAGATTATTGCAAGCTTACGAAACACAGATGTTTACACAATAAAACAATCACACATGGGAACTGCAGAGCAATAACACCTTAAACTTCAGCTTGGGTTTCTCATTTTCCATATCTCTAGATTTATTTGATTTTTCTTGAAGCTATCGTCCAAGCAGTTTTTGGCTTTTTTTTCCCGTCATCCCGTATGAATAACAGTTGCTTACAGCTTTGGCTAAAACATTAGGTTGTTACTAGGCTGTTAATGAGAGGAGAAAATGGATGTTGACAGCCGTGTGGGATGTGTTCCTTCACAAAGCGAGCGCTGTCTGGTGTTGTTCTAAATTAATTTCACAGTCTTTAGTTCTGCTCGTTGTTTTAATACAGGTTGTCCCCAAAGTCCTTTTTTGAACAGCCAGATAACAGGAATGAAGTGCATAATTAAAGACATACGCCTCTATCCTCTATTGCTGGCTGGCTTCATTCCATGCTAGTGTCCAGTGAGTGTTTGTATAGACATCAGGAGGAAGGGGATACAGCAGCTGGCAGGAAGCCATTCATCTAAATAACACAATGGTTGATGGGAGCAAGAACAAAGAGGATGTACTGTATGCATCTCCTCTCATCCACGAAGCTCCACTGCCCTGAAAAAGCTGTGGTTCACTTTAAAGCAACATGGCTTCAGCTCCATATGCAACAGCTGAGACTACGCTCACTTCAAATAGCCAGAAGACATGCTTCCAAACAGAGCCTCAGACTTCTTGTGCAAGCTGCTTTTGCTGCAGAGACTTCTGGAAAGATATTAACCAATAATATTAACCATTTTCTAAAGGGAAGAGGTGCTTTTTAATTGTTTTCAAAGCAAGACAAATGACTTTTAGTATTATTGTCAGAATGTAGAGTTTTTATAACACATTACACCTTATAATTTATAAATCTTAACAGCCCACGCTGTAATATCTATCATGAAAACATTCTTTTTTAAGTGCATTTGTAATCTGTTTTTGAGATACTCTTAAGGATAATTATTTTAGAACATTTCAAGCTATTTCCTACTGTGATCAGAGGCATTAGAGTTGGTTATAATCATGATAAGCTCAAGAAATTGTGCACATTTTTTGTTCTCAAAGAGAAACGCAAGGCACAAATTTAATTTCTTTACTTTTTGTGTGCAGCCTGATTGAAGCTGACTGGATTTTCTCAACAGGTAATATTAACTGTGTGAATAAAAATAAAACAAGGTAACAACAGACAGGAGCTTATTTGGGCAATCATGCACCTTTGGTCTCTTACTGATCCAATGATGTTATCAAACCATTTCTTGGGCTAACAGCTTTAACAACATGACTGGGCTGCTTGTTCCAGACACCCACCACCATCTGTGTAAATAAGCCTCCTGTTTTCAATCCTAAATACATTTCATCGTCACTTTCAGTTGTGCTCTCACATTCTTGCTTTGTTAGTAAGTATAAAATAATCCATATATTTGTCAATATCTTTCACAATTTTGGGTACTAATATTTAGTTCTCTTGCAATCCCTGTGTTCAAGAGTAATGACATCCAGCCCCTTAAACATGTCTGTGTAAGAAATTCCCCTCAAACATGGAATCACTTGTTGCCCTGCTTTAAACTCTTTCTTGGGCTGTGATATTCTTTTTACAGTGTGGCAATCAGAGCTGCACATTTTATTCTACATGAGGTCGAACTCGTACTTTGTATGACTGCATGTGATTTTAGTTCTAAATTTCACAAACATGTTACCCAAGGCTTTTGTTAAATTTTTAATTGCTTCTCTACTGTACATTGTCTGTCATCATAAAAACGGTAAAAACTATATATTTTGAAGATGTGGTACTGTGGTGTGGTACTTTATTCTCATGAGTGCCTTATACTTTTACAAATACCAGTAGGGTGTACCTACAGTAATCAGGAAATGTTACTGTAATCTGAAATGAAATGATAGGCACATGCTGCAGAATCAGAACCACCACTGCACATACTGTTTTGTGTTTTAAAATTTTACTGAATAAAAAGTGTCTGGAACATTTCATTATCCAAATTCCTTGAATTGAAAACAAGTATACAACAAGTAATCTCAGAGTGCTACAAAAAGAAACACAGCACAAATTTTACAACTTCAAGAGCTCTGACAGGGTCCTTAAATTTTTCCAGTTACTTTCACAGTGTATTTTTTTCATTCTGAGAATAATACATATTTTTTTTCTCTTCTATGATGAAATTCTACCATCATCTACTTGATAACATTACAGATTTGGAGTGAGATTTTATTACCAACATTGAAAGATAACAGGACTATCTCAGTATATATAACTAGGATATTAAACAAGTGCACATACTTTTTGCTGTCAAATTGAAAAAGTGTTTTCAAAAGTGACAAGGTTTTATGCAATGTTTCCTTAAACCTTATCCATTTGAATATAGGTTTCTTTACGTCTGGATGGATATCAGACAAAAAGAAGTACAGCAGGCTTGCTGCATACAGTATATCTCTATTATCATCACAGAATTATTTCTTATCTACAGGAGCATGAGAGGCAGCTTGTGTTGGAGCCCTGCAGAGCTCTGGGTACTACAACTGACTTTAGGAGTCCTGATCATTCTTTAAAATTAATTATGATGCCTGAAGCTATAAGACAAAGTTTTATATCTATAGACAGTAGACAAGTATGCTAATAGGCTATAAAACATGAAAAAGTATGTCTCAATTTGAAATGCACAGCCCTCAGTTGTAAATAGGAAAAGACAAGTTATAGTTACAGTGCATGACAATAGATTATGCATTATATTACCTTAGAAAATGCACTAAATATTTTTTTCTGTTTTTCTAGTACTGTAGTATTGTATGTCTAGTATTCACACTTGTATTTTTTTTATTTTCATTGTACATTTGATTAAGCCCATAACCTCTTTGTAAATAACACAAATATTTTTGTCATAGCAAGTGATCATTATGTGATTTTAAAAGAACAAACACTCAGTACCCAGTAATACTCTTGTCTCTTAATTTAAAAATTACCCTGCACCTACAATTATGGTTATTTAACTTTAACTATAACATGCCTTAGTATCCTTGGTTGATACAGCAACTGTATATGTTGAAATTTGCCTTTGTCTCCCAACAATACCTGTTGTAGCTTTACAACAGTCACACACTGTATCAACAGATTCGAAGAAATGCCATTTGCAAAATCATTCCTATACATAATATTGTAGCGTTCTGCTTCCCCCCCCCCCCCCGGCAGCAGTTTCCCTTTCCTTCCAGAAGGGCTATATAAGGAGGAACCCTCTCTCTTCCCTCATCGCATTCTAGGGGTTACCTCGCAACTGTGAGCTCTTCTTCCACCTGCCACCTGCCACCTGCCAGCGGCTAGCGCGCTCTGTGTATGGAAAAGGGCAATACATTCTTCCACTTGCTGCTGCAACTCGCCTTCTGTCTGCTCATTCTCTCCCCCTGTTCCCTCCGAGCCGACCCATTCACCAAGGTATACTTAAAATTTCAATGCTGATAGAGGGACATATATATTTATTATAACGTTCAGGGGTTCATGTGGGTCTGCGCCCTCGCCTCTGCTGCCTCAGGTCAGCCCCCCACTGTTGGGGACTCGAACCCAGGCCTCCGGCATCACTCAACAGGGACCCAGCTACCCATCAGCCCGGCGGCTGCAGTCCCTGCTATTCACAGGGAAGGGCGGTGACGTCACCGCGCTGGTAAGCCGGCTCTCACAACCAATGGTGGCCGTATCGTCTGCGTTACACTATATACTTCAAGTGGGTAGCTGCATCTGCATGCATAGGCTGCAAAGGAACAAGTAATAGGTTTATTCCATGCTGAAAAGAGAAGAAAGAAAACACAACACTTTGGGCAAAGAAGGCTCCACAACCGAAATATTGTGTTTAAATAAACTGATTACTTGTTCCTAGTTATATACTTACTCTGTCCAAAACAGACATAAACAGTACTTGTAAACTGTCCAATGGTGTTTCATTTTAGACACAATCCCTAACTGAAAAAATTGATTGTGATATCGTAGATACTGTATACATGGGACTGGTGGTATTATTATTTAATCCGGTCCATGGCACTGGAATCTTTGACATTTCTTTCAGTTCCGCAAAATGAAAAAACCTTGTGCTGGTTCCACAGCGGAAATTTAATATAATGAAAGTTTTCACCATTGATGCCCCATCGAGCACAGATTCCACTACAGAGCATTAAGGAGTGAGGTTTCTAAGGGGAAGGCTATAATCTCTGCACATTATAAAACAAATTATACAATGTTGAATAATAGTGAATAGTGAGTTCTTTTCAAACAGTGATATCTGAAAACAGGCTGCTCACTTCCCTCAGCCCAGGACTATTTTTAAATAATTTCTGTGAGAGCCCTTTCCTACTCGCATGTCCTCCACTGTTTTGCTTTCCAAGTCTTGCCTCTCTCAAATTCATCGGATTACTGAGAACTCTGGGGACTTTCTCAGTGCCTTGTCACCCCATATTAAACTGAAGTCTCTTACTGAGGCACAGGCTTTGGCATTTTCACATGTATTAATTTTATTTTGGTTTCTATATATTTTCACTTCAGCACAGTGTATTTTATTTTAGCTGGGATTTATTCATACATTTCTTATATGGGAGAAAAAATGATTTGACGGCTGCCCTGTTCGTTTACAGAAGTAAAAAAAGGAATTAAGAACTTTGCTGTTAGAACTTTGCAGGTGGCATCACACTGTAGTTATTAATTTATAGGGCTAATCTTAAATCAAATTTAATAGAGTATGAAAATTGTCAAATGTTTATTTAGTCTCCATGTTGTAACTGTAAATCTATATAATACCATGATGAGTAGTACCAAGTACTGCATATTCATATTACTCCTCTAGGTTGGATTTGAATGTGGAACAAAATGTACTTAGACTGAGAATCTATTAATGTCCTTTACTTCAATAATCACCAATAACCATTGAGTGGTGTTAACAGCAAACATAATTGAATGCATAATTTCAGTTCAACCAAAAGCTTTTTCTTTCCTTGTGGCCTTGTGTTGCATTGAACCTTAAAGTATGTTCCATTGTGTTCTTCAGTTCTGTTGTCATGGCAAATAATTTTGCAAGTTGTCCTACAGAACAAGGCATTTAGCAATTTCATTAATTTATGTTCATCATTTGGCATGTGCAGCCATTTAAGAGCTTTGCAATTCCACAAAGATTTTATTGTTCATCATTTGTGCAGATACCTGTAGAAATTGCATACAGAATTCTGAGGCCTTGATAATTTTTCAAAGAGATGGGCCTCAAGGACTCTTAAACAAATTCAGACACATTACCTGACTTTTACCGTCAAAATGCCAAACAGACTATAGCTATGTCATTGTTCAACAAGAACTTCAAAGGTCACTGTTCACCATTTATAACTTGTTGGACTTTTAATTGTTTTAAATGGGCTCTGACTACCACTCTCTTTTTCTAATTTGGGTCACATAACACTGAAGCTCCTGTCATCTCAATGTCAACCACAGCACCAAGAAGATCAAGCCTTATTATTCTTAAAACAGAATGAAAGAACACTACATTCTCATCAAGTCTGGCCTCCCATTTTGACCTCTTCAGTCAATTAAAAAATCACTTCAGTTTTAAAGGGGAAAACAAAATCTCTTTCCCAGCTAATGGAGTGCCGGGTATTTCAGTATGTGAAGATTACTGAGTGACACCTTGCTCTCTGTTACACAGAACCTTGAATTAGAAGCAATATTCAACCTCTAGAGTGTTATTAGCATTTCATGTATAATGACAATTATTAAAGTATCATGTTCTTGTCTTAAGAATTACGTTTTTTCAGTTGCTTTTAAATTCATGTTTACTTCAATCTGAAATAAGAGGCAGTAGACCCATACATAATTCTTTTTTATGTGATGAAAATATTGACAGGAGTATACTTTTCCTGTAAACCTGATACATATAACAATTTATTAAGAGCATCAGTGTAATCTAATCCTGGTGAAAATCCATTTGTTTTATGTGAGTTTTGTAAGGTAAGTGTTTGCATTGATATTTGTGGGATGAAATATTAAAAGTAACAAAATGCCACCTCATAATGGGAGTGCAGTCAGGAATATAAATTTCCAAACAGTTTTGGGACTACCACAGATACCCTGTGGAGGGGTGGACAGAAATAATTAACCTTCCGGAGCCCTTAAAGACAGAAGATTTTTGCTGAAGCCATGACACACAGATTCTCAAACTGTCCAGTCTAACTGGGCAAACAATTGGAGAATGTGAAACGAAATCAGCAAACTATCCATATTATTCAAAGAACTCCATGATGGAGGCAAACAAATTTGCTAAAGTGCTAAAGTTGTTTAAAAGTGCTCATAAATCAAATTGTATTATTACTTTTTATAAAGAAAGACACTGAAGTGCTCATAAGTGAACTGTAATTATCTGTGATTGAGAAAGACTCTGAAATGCAGCATAAAGTATTTGACCAATTCTGGCAAAAGTGATTGGTTTTGAAGGCTGTAGAGAGGATACAATAGAAACTAACAGCCACAGAGACAGAGCAGCCCCATCAGTTCATGTAGTGATTTACGTCATGCTTTTTCATATCCTTGTTAGAAGTAGTCCAAGACTAAATTAGATTATATTACAGTATATAATGTAGATTAAAATTAATTAACATAAGATAGTTTAGGCAAGGGGCAATTAGGAACTTTGAAATCTTTGGTTAAAGTTTTCTTGTGATCAGAAACATGATCTCTTTGTACAGTACATACAGTATCTTCAGCGATGTCTTAGCCTACAATATTAAGTAAAGGGAAACCACTTCTTTGATCAGTAACCAAATAAGGAAACTAATTGGGAATAATGAATACTGTGTGAAATTATTCTCTAAGAGTATTCACTATCCATTCAAGGAAGATGTGTATTCATTTTATACTAATATCTACACCTATAGTTACATAGCAGTTTCCAAAACCTCAAAAACTACAGTACATCGACAAAAAAGAAGAAATGGAATTGGGCATTGATGTTATGTGCAGTGTATTGATTAGTTACATTTCTGAGACATCTGTCAGTTGCAGTCTACTCTCTAAGTTTTTCCCTTCACTTTAGGAAAACATTGTTACTCGAGCGACCCGTGGAATATGCAGAATGTTGAATAGTCATGTACTGTAGAATAAAACTAAGAGGCTGCAGTCTCCACCGCCTGGGGAAAACAGGAGAACTGTCAGAATACATTAGAATGATGGAGAGAAAGACACAATGAGTAAGGAAGTGATAGGACAATATAATTAGTATGCAAAATTAATGCACATGTGGATCTGTGTATGGCTGTGTGCATGTGTATTTATAGACGTATTAATATAAGTAAAATAACACGGCCATACAAACGCCCTACTAGGGTTATATGGTTGCACTTTTTAAATTTAAATTTAAATTAATTTCCACAGGGTAAGTTTAGTGGGCTTGCTTGAAGACTTCATACACGACCAACTGCATGTGGGAAAGGTGGGCTGAACGTGGTTAACATTGATGCACTGAATCAATCAGTTAAAGTTTCATTGATTCAGACACGTCATACAAATAATGTTAGGAAGTACCCATGCCTTCATTAAAACATATTTGTTTATTTTAAGTCAATTGAAAATTATACATTTCCTTGGCTTTTAAAGGCATTTTTGAACAACGTTTCATTTTTTGTTAAAGAAATTACAATTGCATGGCTGTATTTTCAGTATTATCCTCCCAGCAAATCTTTAGAGATCCCGAGTCAAATTACAGTATATGTTTCAATTAAAATATTTATTGAAATATTCATTGGAAAAGCTTGATTTGGCCTCATATCATTAGAATGGGAAGATTTTTCATAAATTACTTTATGGATCTAGATATTTTATATTTGAAGTTTTTTGTATTATATTTGGTAGCTGGTTCCTATAACAGACAACTTCATGGGAACATCGCAAAAAATATTACTTTGGAATCTTAGGATTGATTGTAGCATAATGTTTAATGCACTGATACTTGCTAAAGCAAGTCACAAAATGCAAAAATATTCATTTTAAATGGTTTTAAGCATCCTGTTAAAATCATAAATATTATTATAAGTTGGGAAAGATTATTATAGGAGATAATGAGTCAAATGACTTTATCAAAAAATGGAAATGGTTGACTCAGTATGAGGGATGGTTGAGTAGATTAATATTAACACACCAATTTATTTTTTTTACCTCAGCGTTTCCAATTTTTTAAACTTTTTATTATATATTGTTTTTGGTTTATTTTGTAGTTTTTTTTATCTTAGGGTTTATTCATGTGATATCAAGTTCTGTATTTATGTATTATTTGTTTCTTTAAGAGAAAATAATAATGTTTGATCATTCTGCAAATCATCTCAAAGTGAAGGACATCTACTACTCATTAAACTTGTCCATGCTAATAATTTGCTCCTGTAGTTTTGTCGCCAGAAAAGTGCATATGCTGCTCTGGACCAGAGTGTCTTGGGCCATTAGTCAATACAAACAAGCCTAATTTGCAATTCATCTCACATGAGATTGTGTGAATTTGTTTCTGAATGAAGTTTTTTTTTTAAATCTGCAAAAGCAAATGAGGCCTCCATTGAGTTACACTTGTTCTGGTAGTATTTTTATTAAACAACTGTTGTGAAGAAATCCAACTTTCCAGTTAGATTTGGGTTTACAAGAGCTATGATTCTGGTCTCAATTGCAAAGAACTCCAGGTGTCAAAGATTATCATATAGACTCATCTGTATTTATCCCAGCTCCTTACTAGACTTTTGCTGCTTTGTAATGGGAAAGCTGTTTAAATCATCCAAATATAGAGCCAAGCTGTGATTTCTAATTAGAAACCTCAAGCAATCATTTATGAATTAGCATAAGCAATTACAATAGCAGTTTCAAATAGATCTGTGTCGGTTCTCCTTGATGGGGTTTAAATTTTAATAAGTTGGGAATGAATACAAACAGGTAAGCTTTGACCCCAAAATGGGGCTAGTTATTATTTGTTTATTAAACAATGACATTATTAATCTGACCTTCAATCTCATCATGTAGTGAGATCTAAGTAGTGAGGTTGGATTCACCCAACTCTACTCCAGTTTACAAAGTAATAGTACTTTTACTCATTAACCTTTGCAATCATCCATTAGTTGAAACTTATTTTAATTTGGAATTGACAATTACTTCAGTCATTTTAGCTCTCAATGTAAAATTACCACTTGTTAATTATCTCACTAACACTGCTAAACTCCTCATAACAGCAAGGAAGATTGAAAAAAACCTGCTTGTGTCCTATGATTCCTATTCATGTTCCTGAATTCAAGTTCATTATGAGTCTGCAAGTAATGGTGAATTAACACAGCTCTTGGCAATAACACCTATGCTCACTGAAGTCAAATAAGTCACAGGGGTCATTGTTTATATACTGATTCCCTTAAACTCATCCAAGCCTTGGGTAATTATCTAACCATTTGGGGAGCTGAAGTCAGTCTAGATTCAACCATATGACAGAAAGTGCCCTCCAAATGTATTGTAACGTCTCTGGGATCAGGCAGGCACCCCTGACGTTGCCACTTACGGTCGGCCCCGCACTGTCTGGAATGCAAACCCAGGCCTCTGGCGTCACTCAACAGGGACCAAGCCTGGTGAGCTGAAGAAAGACCTCCCCACAGCCCAGGGGCTGTGGTCCTGCTATTACAGGGAAGGGCGGTGACGTCACCGCTCTGGTAAGCCGGCTCTTACACAGTGCCTGTCGGCCGTATGCGTTACAGTATTTATCCCATTGATGAAATTGGAACAATAAACATTGCATAACAAATATTTTAAAACAGGATGATTTTTCTCTCTTACAAAATAAGAATACTATACAGTAATCTTAAACCCATTGCACACAGCAATCTAATTTTTTTATTAATAATTTTAGCCCAGAAAACATGAGGGTCACATTTTACACCTCACATTTGCATTTTGTAAACCCTCCTCTGGCAGGTAATATACTAACTGCTGTAGTGTGCTATGATGTGGGAAATTTCTGAACATGTAGAATTCCTTGAAGTCCTTCAGACCACTAACTTCAGTAAGTGAATTGTTAGTATACAAATGTTCAGTTGTTCTGAGTTCCAGGGACTGATATGGATGGTGAAGAAAATGTATTTTGTGTGCAGATGTGTGCAGTTAATCATTTGTTGATTTGGATGTATGCTTTGGATCATTGTTCTGTGGGAATGTCCATTGAGTTTCTAGGCAGAAACTACTAGGTATCTGGCCAAAATGGCCCAGTACTTGCTGGAGTTCATGATTTTCCCTATGTAGACAAAAATTACTGGATCCAGTAGATGCAAAACAATCCAAAAACAAAATAGACCCCCACAATATTTCACAGTGGTTATGGGTGTTTTCACATCTTTTTTACACCAAAGCTAAAGCTGATATGCACACCCAAAAAGCTAATTTTCCATCTAATCCGACCAAGTGAGATTCTTTCAATTGCCATTCAAATTGTGTCTGGTGGCAGCATAGTAGCACCATGGTAAGCATTGTTGTCTCACAGCATTGGGGACATAGATTCAATTCCTGGGTGCACGGAGTATACAGTACATATATTCTCCCAGTGTTCATGTGGGTGTCCTCTGGGTGCTCTGGTTTCCTCTCACAGTCCAAAGACTGTAGGTACTTTAGGTTAATTTACATTTGGGAAAATTGGCCCTGATCTGAGTGTGTGAATGTGTGTGTCTGTGTGTGCCCTGTGATAGACTGGTATTCGGTCCTGGGTGTATCATACCTGAAGTCTGTTGCTGACTGGGTTAAGCACACCCTGCCCCCTGGAAATCTGTACTGGATAAGCTGATAAGAAAACTGGATGGATGGAAGATGTGTGGCAAGTTTGATTTGACTCTTTTTTGCAATCCAGCTATGAATTCCACATTCCCACAGGTAAAGTTGAATGGTAATTTCGGATACTTCATATCTTGAAGATGCCAGTGTGTATTGGAAATCTCCAGCTGTTACAGGGGCAAGGCACAGAACGCCCAAAATAGGATCCCAGTTCATCACAGGGCATACAAACCCAGACACAGACATACAGACACTCAAACCTAGATACAGTTTTCCCAAAAGCTAATTAACTTACCAGTATGTCTCTGGACTGTGGAAGGATACTGGAATACCTAGAGCAAACCCGTACAGGGAAAACATATAAACCCCACACAGACACCCAGGTCTGGAATTGAACCCAGGGCCCCAGTGCTGCTAATTACTGTGCCACCGAGCAGCCCAAAATTACACCAGTATCCTTATTTTTCTTAAAATGGAAAATACATGTTATTACCATCCTTCAAATTGTGTAAGCTGATGGTCATTTGCCTGCAGATATCTAACCATAACCATTATGATGCATGCTACTATAGAATGTTTTCCTTATATTGCTAACCTTTTTATACACCATAGTAACAGGAAAATGTTAGAGACCTGTATATAATTTGGAGGCTTCCATTTCCAATTTCCAAAGAGCAGAATGTTACTTTAATATAGATTGTTAAACTCAATAATTTTTGACAAATATGACCATTGTGATTACAGTATAACAGTATATGCTTTTTTTAAGTGAGACACAATCTAACTGGATAATTTTACTATCCATTACTGGTTGATCTACTGAGGAGGTTACTAGTGACTTTTTAAAAAATAGTATCTCACTTTGTGGACAAAAACTTTAAAAGATGCAGGGTGTTTCAGCAGTTTGCTTGGAGTTAACACACCCCCCAATAAAATAAACAAAAACCATCTCTTTATTGACCAACCCCCTTTTGTAATGTTATAAAAATCTACTGTATTTCAGCAAGAGCAATTCATTCTTTTGGCGTAAGAACTGCAGACTTTATATTTGGCTAGTGGTTGGAGTCCAAACTTACTCTTACGAAAATGTTATTTAGCAACATTTATCACAGATGTTTCATAATCTTACTATGCTAGTGTATTACTCTAGATTATGGGAATACCATATAAAACCATGGTAAAAGTGAGAAATTCCTATGGTAAATTTACTAAGGTATAATGTCATAAGGGAAAAACCAGCACATCAGTAAAAAAGTAATCACAGAGGAGAGGGAACAACAGAACTCTGTGAATTTAGTACAGAATTATCCTTTTTCTCATGCAGTAGTCCTTTCTAGCACTTTACAAACCTTCTGCTTTTCCAGCTGGCTGGTATTGAAATTTATTGGTATTTCCACAGTAGACCTTTCCCAAATAATATAATCATTATTATATTATGTTAATATATATTTTATAGTTATTATAATATATATAACTGTATATTTTATAGTTAATACATATTAATGTTTAATTATATAAATATAATTAAACATTAATAATATAAATTAATGTTTAACAGTGATATAATCTAGATCTTGCCCCTATTCAAGGGCTCTTTTTTTCCGCCTAGTTCTTATTTACTGTATATATAAAATGTCACTTCAGTGGTTCCTGTTCCAAAAATGTCTACTGCTTCCACTGAGACACTTTCCTTCCTTATAAAAGAAGCAATCAGAGATTTTTTCTATTTTTTTTTTGTTCTTTGCATTTCCTGAGTAGAACAGAATAATCTCACTGACACTTTGTGAATATGCATTGCAGTAGTGTGTCAAATTACCTAAGAGCAGCCATGATTTTTACATACAGAACTGATAAATATCCTCACTGGGGCTGTTCTGAGCTTTACTGATAAAAGCTAGTAATTTTCTTGATGTTTGGATGGGGACAGTAAAAACAATGAGAAAGACAGCCTTCTGAATGTGCAAATTGAAAAAAAAAACATTTATTTTCTCTGAAGGCTAAACATTATCTATAATTTATACATGGCATTACAGAGGCAGGCCACTCTCAAGCATCTGTGGTATATGAACTTGGTTATTGGACCAGGATTGATCCAGAGACTCTGTGAGGATTTCCAAGGGAGCAGGTGATGTTCATTCATAGATCTGCAGCAGCTGCTTCTTCAAATTTTGTATAATTGTCAATACCACTATCTGAGCCAAGGCAGTCAATTAGAGGTGGCTGAATCAATAGAGTGGAGTGACCTACGATGTCTTGTGATTTCAATCCCTTGGGACAAGGACAAGATATTCTTGGCACATGGTCATCAAGACACCTGGTCATTATAGAGAGAAGACACAGGAGGAAACCCTTACAAAAATGTACCAGCTCCTTTATCAGATGCCTGCTGTGCTGGACTCAAGCTGCAGTTTAGCTCCAAATAATTACCTTATTGGGGAATTAAGCATGCTGTCAAGGAACAGTTCTTTCCGGGCCCTATGCGGACGACACGATCCGAAAAGTGAAGAAACAATAGGGAAAAATATCATGCAGGAGTCGGCCAGGAGACAGGGGGGCGTGTCCGAGGTGAGCAGGTGTCCAGGGGAAGAGAGTCCGGGGCAAACAATCCAAGCATAAATCCAAAAGGGAAATCCAAAACGGGAGGCAAAGTCCAAGACGAGGGTATCCATCCAAAGTAATTAAAAACCAGAACAGGGTTGGGACCGGCGGAACAAGGAATCAGGAACAGGAAACTAAAACCATAACGGAGCCAGACGCAGCAGGACCCCAGGCTCTCACGAAACGGGATTCAGTGAGAAGCCCCGGCGTCTGGCTTTAAAGGTGGAACTAAAGAGGGTCTGGAATAAGGAACAGGTGTGGGGAATGGAACAGAACGAGGAAGGGCTGGAGCGCCCTTAAGAGGAGGAGTAACGATCGTGACATATGCTTTCAGCAGATCAAAAACATATTCTGTCTACATTGTTCTATAGTTTGGCATAGTTTTAAAATATAGATTGCCTTGACAAAGTATTTAAACCTTTCCTATCATGCCCTATGTTGTGAATTAAAATTATGCATTCACATTTTTAAACAATATTTTATTCACAACCCGAAAGTTCAAATTGAAGATTTCTAAAGGTTAAGATAAATTATAGTACAAGTTAAGAATAAAAGGAAAAAAAAAATTTTCAGGTGTATTCTGTGCTGTGCCATACTCAATATCAGGTGGAAGCACTTTTGCAGCAATTACTGCTGCGAGTCTTTTTATACACCTATGTTATCTGACAATTCTGCAAATTGGTGCAACTTTGTTTGGTGTAATTTTTTCCCATTACTAATCTTTGCCCAATCCTCATCCAGTTATTTGGGCATAACATTTGGACAGCAGTTTTCAAGTCTTTCCACCGATACCACTCAATAGGATTCAAGAAAGATCTTTAACTACGACACTCAAGGACACTCCCTTTCTTACTCATAAACCACCTCAATGTTGGATCATTGCCCTGATAAAGGGCACCTTTTTGTCCTATTTTTGGTCTGAAGCAGGTTTAAGATGTGCTAGTACTTTGCTCCATTCATGTTCCCCAATAGTCTTGACTAGCTTCCCAGTCTCTGCTGATTAGCAGCGGAGCCATAACATAACGCTACCTTGGCCAATCTACCGCTGGATGAAGGCCTCCACAAAAGCAGATACTGTACTAATGTCCACACATCTCTCTTTGGCTATTCACCTCCAGCTTGGTCCTGCAAAGTCACTGATTGCGTTCTACTTTTTTCTTAATACTCGTCAACATGCATCACTTCCTATTTGGAAACTGTTACAAAATGGCATCCCGGTTTTCTTAAACTCAGGTCCTCCTTTTCTTTTTTCCAAAGAGTTCCTGTTGAAATGCTCTTCACTGTTTGTGATAGGATAAAGTGTTGCATGCTGTGTGTCTCCAGCAGGTTAATAAGAGTCCTGTCATTAGGAAGCACAACAACCACAAGATGAGACTCTCCAGTTCCACCTCACTGGACAGGGCTTCCCATGTGAATGCCAGTGAAGATTACCGCCCACAGTCTTTGGTCATTACCACTTAATTAACAGCCTGGGAGAGGGCAGATCACAGGATAAGAGACAATATGGAAGAGCCGTGCATTCTCTCTCTGCCTAATTACACTGATTCATATACACAAACCCTTTGCGCCTTTCTGAATCTTTTCAAAGCAAGGTATGATTACTGTGTATTTTTTAAAGAGAACACGAAGTCTTACAAAACCGCCCAAAGATGTCATAATGTGAAGAAAGAAAAACAAAACAGCAATAAGAAGTTACTGTGAAACAAATGTTTACCACGTGCTTTTTAAGATTTATTTATTCTACACACCTGAGAACATCTGTTCCAGGAAATGCTTTGTTACAACTCCGTAAAGTTGAAGCAGCATATTGAGTAGAAGAGAAGTAGTGTGCCAATGGAGAATACCCTATTAATATCAACATATCAGAAGGGAATATTTAAATATCTCTGTATGATACTAAAAAATGCTTATATCATTAAAGAAGCACTTCATATACTGTTTTTAAAGTAATTTATTAACTGTCCAATTTCTTCCTCATTACCCGTTACTCTCATTGTGTAATATAAAGTATTCAAATGTATGATACTTACATTATCACGGCACGATACTGTACAGTACATCCTGGATAAGATGCCAGTCCATCACAGGGCACACAAAGACACAAACACACACTCAGACCAGAAGCCAGTTAACCTACAGTACCAGCATGTCTTTGAACTGAGGGAGGAAGCCAGAGTACCTGGAGGAAACCCATGTGAACACAGGGAGAATATACAAACTCACACAGATAGTATCACATGAATGGAATATAGGGCCCTATTACTGCAAGGCAGCAATGCTTACCATTGCATCACCTTTTAACAAATATATCATCATTATTGTAATCTTTTCATCCATTTGTTGTCCACATTACACCACGCCATTTTTAAGTAATACACAAATGTGATACTATTCATACAAGAGCGAATTACTATTCATACTCAGAATTTATTCTGACTGCATACGCCAACCCTAATGTTCCTTATAATGTAAGTATATTGCAAAGTTCCTTCTTGTTTCCTGGAATTTGCTGTCATCAGATCTGACGAGACCAGAATTTGAACAGATTACTGAGAAGAGTTGATATTTATCACTGAAAATTTTCACGAATTTTCTGGAATTGCATGGGTAAATTTAGTTTCCTCCAATACTCTAAAATCAATGCTGGGTGAGCTATGTTTACTATGCCTATCATTAGGTTTCGCATTTCTGCTCCCAGGGCTGCTAAGCATCCTACAGGCTTTCAAGTGTGTGCCAGGGTACCTGCAGACTGAAGCAGCAGTAAGAAAAGGGCAGGAAATTGGGTCTGATTTTAATAGTCAGTAAACCTGCTCTTTTTATTAGCAATCTCATTCTCTAAAAGTTTAGTAAAAAAAAGTGCAGGTGAAATTGCTAATCACACAAGAGAGAAAGACAGAAAAAAAAGGAGTATAAATAAATACAAATTGGTATTAGCATTGCAGTATATTTTTGTTGTCAAATAAACAAAGATTTGAAAACACACAGCATCTTTAAAATAATCTTTAAACAGTGCTGTGGCTTACTGCATTTTACATTTATTATGGACTTTATCCCTCTTAAAAAGTGGCAGGGGCAGTGCAGTGCTTCAAACATTGAATGGTTATGACAGATGACCACACTGGCTCAATGCATGCACAGATCTTCACTTTCTGTAAATAATACAAGGGCTGAGGCACTAACCCAAGCTGATAACCAGCTGGACATTCCAAAGTGGGTGGGATTTAAATAGAAAATGACTGAATATTTTAGGAAACAGACATTTGTTAACCAGCTGGTGAATGTGACAGAAATTTTGTGAGTTGTCTGAATGTTACTACCCAACAATGAATACCTAAATGTTGTCATGCAGCTTGGAGTAAAAGACAAGGAACAGCATATGTTTCTTTTCTGTGTTTCCTAAAGTGAAAAAGAGCACATGGGAATACTGAAATTTTAAAACCCGCTGTTTTCTCAGAAATTTAGGCAAACCGCATTGGAAACAATGGTGGAAAACCAATGATGCACTACATTCTATTTCAGCCCATTTAGGTTTCACACAATCCACGCTGGTAGAAAGATCAAAGAGAAAGATGTGCACAAAAGCAACAGTCACCCTGGGTGCAAATGAACAGACACAGAATTGCCCCCAAACTGTTCAACTCATTGAGAAACATGCTGTGAGATGCAGCAAAGAAGTAGCAAAAAAAGGAGAAAAGAGCTTGCAATTCGTTGAGAAGGCGACATCAAACAGATTCCTCTTTCGGCAGACTTTTATCTCCTTCACTTCTTCAACTACTAGTACCGTGGCATCAAAGTTTAAGTTTCTCATCAGGAACAAAGAGAGAAGTCAGATCAGCGCTAACCTTCCACCCGAGGAATATGTGAAAAGGGAGCAAGAGGACTATTTGAAATGTTTGGTGTTGTAAATTCGCTGCACGATTTCTCAACCTCATACAATGTGCTTTCTCAGTTTTGTATGTTCAGTTTGTAACAGATCTCTGTCTGAGGTTGTGTGTAACTTAAGAATCTGCTCATGACAGCCTGGACTGCCAGGGCCTCTTCCTGCTTCTTCCCTTCCCTTTGTCTTGCTCTTCTTGCTTCACCCACTAGTGATCTTCAGTACGTCTTGAACCACTGCACGTATTTGGTTTTGGTGTGGGTTTACTTCAGCTGGATACCATTTGGTACCAACTAAGAGCTGAGTCTGAGTTTCTCCAACAATCGGACATAATAACTGTCGGCTCTATCTTTCCCTGCTCCTGTAACTTTCTACAACCTGCAGTTACTGGTCTTTAAAACCTAATGTCAATGAGTGTTGTCTGGCTTTACTAGGTTTGTATACTGTACTGGGAGATCCACTTTTCCACAGTGTTAGCAATCTCCCAAATTACTCTTTGGAATGCAGATAAAGCCTTTTCATTTTCATTTGCTTTCACTCCTGCAGTGTGTTTTGCATCATAATGAGTTGATACCTGTTTTTCTTTTTGCTGTACCGTGATTTCACTGTACTTTGCTGTTGTTTTTCCACAATATCCACCAATAAGTAAATGGAATGGGTTGAAAGGGAATGTATCTCTTGGGTAGGGGATGCTGAAATGTTTGGAGTTGATTATTAGACCAAAAAAAGTCTTATGTTACATTAAAAAGTGAAACACAGTGCTTATGGACTTGCACTAAAAATAAAAACAGCTCTGAACAATATATACTGTATCAATATCGGGGGGATTGCTTTTAAAGAACAAAAGAGAACGGGCTTAATGTACTTTTTAGGTAACCAGTTCAGTCTGAGTGATCTGAGGTGATCAGAGGTGCAAATGTGGTGTTCGGCACTGTATGATTTCCTGCCAATAGAACGAACGGTACTGAAGAAGGCAGGAAATCCAGAAGATTTAACAGGAATTTCAGATGTTTTCTCTTGCAGGCTAGACTTTCTCTGACTCATATACTGTATAAATATTCTGACTCCTCACATACAAGCAGTAATCAAAGTTAAATTTGGTAAAGCCTTGCTTCCCAAGTACGTTAAAAGGACCAAGTCCTGAAGATCTGGCAAAGGTTTGATTGGGTGATTATAGAGAAAATAATATTCATAATTGGAAAATTAGAAATACAGACTGCACTACACCTGCCCTCTTCTGTACAGAAAGAGAACTGCATCTTGTCACCATAGAGATTACTGTAAGTACAGTATGCTTTTTCATTCAATTGTCATATCAAACCTGCAGGTCTGTATAAAGCCTCAGGCAGTCCAAGAAAAATCTCTCCATTATATGAATGAGATCTCAGCTCAGAACAGGGCTCTGGATGATCTGTGTCCAACAGAAACAGCCTGTTGGGGCTGTGCTCTGACTAACCTAAGCAAAGTACAGGGTTGATATTACTCAGCAGTGCTTTGTGGAGATGACGAAGCAGTGTGTTCATTGTTTATCTCCTTTTGACTGTGTTGCACACCTCAGCAGGGCAAACTATAGGCACAAATGCTCAGAAACTTCAGGCTGGCCTTCACTGTGTCCATAAGCAACAAATCCCTTTAGGTAAAAAACAACATTTCTACGACTCTTGAAGTGTGGTCGTTTGATTTTATTGTGATTTTTGTTCACTTCCTGGAAAGCCCAATCAGCAAGGAATCTGAAAGGAGTTCAGCAGTCATCTTAACCCTGACCTGAATATTTGGTTTTCTCAAACAGCTGGTTGGGATACCATTCAATATTAAAGTAATTTTCTTCCAAATTAATCAGGGACTCAATGTGGAGGACTCAATCCTAACCCAAATGATACCACCTCTACTTCAATAAAGGCAAAATCAAGAAATAGCATGCTACTATAAATCTCAGATGTACTGTCATGCATACTAAAAATAATAACTTTGAAGAACAGCTACATCTATGAAGACACAATGCTAAGCTAAGATATTTTTGCTGTATAATGCAAGTCAAAGCCTTGTATTTTGTTAAAATAATTCGTTCAAGTAGTGATGATTTTATTGTGTTTTATAAACTTGACTGGACCATGACTTCCAAAATACAACAGCTATTCCTATTCAAATGCAAATAGCCAATTTCTGGTCTAAATAAAAATAGGCTGGTAGTCTAATATTTGTCTGCAAGTGGAAACATGTCACGGCTATAGTTTGTAAAAATATTTTCATACAATTTTATATTCACCCGGCAAAGAGGCAGAAGAAGGCGTAGTCTTACTTCATTAGTCTACCTTTCAGTTTACATATTCACCACCATACCCCCGTCTCATCTTGTACTTAAACACCAGTCTTTTCATACCTCCTCGCTCAGTATTGGTTTTCTAGTTCCGCTAGCCTTCTTTCTCTTTGTGTCTTTCTTGGTTTTCGGACTACGGTTTTTCCTATTTGACTACGGTTTTTTGGATCACGGCTTGGCTTCGGTACTCACTCCCTGTTTGGATCCCTGGCTTCCCCAGGACTCTCGGATTGCTCTATAGTCTACGGTTTTCTTTGGATCACGGCTAGGCTTTATCAGCTCCTGCAAGTGGGTTCATTAATTGGTTTCGGTTTCTCTTACTGAATCCCTAACAGTATATACTGCATCACCATTATGTATGCTTGTTTTTGTACAGTTTTTCAATGTAATATTTTGTAGAAGCAGGATACTTCATGCTTTGCCTGTTATGATTGATTTATACAATGCACAATATTTCCCAAGACTGCAGTATTTCCAATATTTAATAAAATACAAGCAGGGATTTCAGCTATATTTTCAACAAGCAAAACCAGAGAAGAAATGTGTAGATGAGAAAAGGGATCAAGTAAAACGTGAAATCCTCTGAAATTATCAAAGTATTCCAGGGAGATTCCAGAAACCTGTTTCAAGCCTGACCTGTGAAGTTGACATTGCGGATGAACTTCAGTAGCATGGTGCCGTTAATGGGATCCATCCTGGAGCAGAGGCCGACCTTGCCTGGGCACAGCTCCTTATGCATGTTGTGGAGGGCATGTGCCATGGCATAGACGGCATCAATCACAAACTGCACCTTGCCCTCCTGCTCGTAAGATGAGTCTTTTCCAATCCGCTCATGATCTGCAGGGAAGGAGAGGGGATATTGCGTTGTTAAAGCAGGCTCTGATCATTACTTACAAGAAAAAATGAAAGTGTCACCGAACACAGAATCACTGGTGCGACGACACCTACAATATGCTCTGCGAAACCTAGAATGTGCCTACCACACAGGTGTGTGATCAGATGTTTTGGCCTTTGAGTTCAGCAAATTCCACTAAACCTTTTCAGTTAAATTAAAAATACTGTAAAGGTGGCTCAAAAAGAGAATGCAAACAGACAAATATTGGAAAACACATTTATACATCCATTTTACTGGTAAAGGTTCATCATGTCATGCTAATGACAAGGGATTGGAAGAATCAGAAGTCTGTTCTGTGCCTCTCAGCATTCTGAAACCTCTGTACTTAATTTCCATACTGTAAAGTGAAAGGCTGTTCTTAGATAGACACCATAACCCTGAAAGGTGCTAATTGTTGGGTGTTTATGCAATGCACCAATAAAAAAGACAAAAAAATATGTCATGGGGCAGTGTGTATAAAAAACATCCCATTGAAAATGTAGAAAGAAAAATATATGTAACATTAGACAGTTTTGATTTTTTTTCTTTCATTTTTATACATTGCACTGTAGTTCTACCTCCTGTGAAATCTACTAGATATAAGAAAGGATACAAACTAGAAAAGGGCATTCGGCCCATGTGATTCATCTGAATTTAAGTAACTGATTTGTAGAATGAAGCCAGGGTATTGGCTTCAACAACATGGTGAGGCAACTTGTTTTGGAGTCCTACCACACTTTCTGCCAAAAAGTGCCCTACATCACTTTTCCAGGAAATGCACCTCCTCATAGTTTCCACATCCTCTAGTTTGTGTTTTCAGTATTGACTGTGAAGAAACCCATTGAGTTGACATTATCAGTGCCCTTGAGGATTTTGACAACTTTGATTACAAGGTCCCCCTGTAGTCTTCTCTATTCAGTACTTAAGATTCAGTTATTTTAGCCTATTGGTGTAAGACATTCCCCTTAATTCAAGAAAAGTACTGGTCACATTTTTCTGAAATGATATCGAAGCCAAGAGGCTCAAGAGGTCTTACTTGGACCATGTAGAACTTCAACTAAATATCCCCTGACTAACGTCTCTTTCTTTAACTATAAATGTTTGCCTTTTAATTGCTTCTCCACATTGCATCACCATAAAATACATTTTTTCATAAGGATTCTTATTTATGTGTTAGATTTATACTTATTCGCATTAAATGTCATATGTCAGGTGATTGTCCAGTTTTTTTATGGCTAAATTCTCTTTAATTTCCTTTATACATTTTGTTTGCATAAACATCGCTAGTCTACTAAAATAATCTAGATCATTAACATGAATTAGGAAGGGCAGTGGACCTACTACTATAGTGGTAAACAAGAATGGGGTTGTGTACATTCATATCATATTTAAATACAGTAGACAACAATACACACCCAAACCTCAGGAATAAAATCCGACTACAATACCATGTGTTTTTTCTTTGTTTTCCTGAGATGGCTGTGCAATGAGAAAACACCAATATAGAAGACTAAAAAATAATTACAGCATTTAATTGCAAACCAGCTGGAAAACTGTTATCTGACAGTTATTTATAAAGCCTGTAAGTGTCTGAGCCCAGGCATACCTTCACTCATTCCCTCAGGTATGGACAAACCTAGCATCTTAAAGAGGTAATCCTGGCTTCTACATTTTGCAGAATAATTTCTATAAACCAAATACTCCACTTCAGAAACACAAACTCTGCTTGGCATGTATAATATTAAAAGGGAATACATTTTGTTCCTAAATTCATTACTAGTTTCTTCAGGGTTCAAAATACCTGTTATGATTTTAATTATATTTTGGGCTTTTGAAAAACAGTGCTGAAGAAACTTCAGGTGAGAAAGTCATACTGGACCAGCCTCTCGCCTCGTTACTACCTCGTTTGCTACCTCGTTACCTTTTATGGGTGTCTTTCACACAGTTCTCAGCTAATAACCTAACCAAGGAAAGGTCAGTTAGTTATATATCCAGAGACCAACAGTACCTACTGCACTATGATACCCTTAGGTTGTTGTATATACTGTAAATAAAGTATATAGAAATATAAAAAACCTCCCAGTTTGACCTGGGGTTCTCCAGAGCACTCTAGACATAATGCATACACTCTTCACCTGGCCTGTACAGCCCACCGGTGTTTAACACTGGTCACTGGCCTGTATTCATCAAACGGTACTAAAAGTTAAGGGGCTACAGCATATTATAATCCACATGGTTTAACAAGTATGCCACCCAACATGATGATCTACAAAAAGACATATTCTTAGGTGAATTCCAGTTAATGCTGACAAAGTCTCTATTTCAGAGTGCTTACATTAAAAAGCCTTGTTAACTGAAGTTGGCAGTAAAGGTGTTCTGTGTGCATTCTAGTCTAGGCCCCAAGGATGTTTAATGCATTTCAGTTGCATCTAGCCAGTTAGTGGTTATGTCTGTAGCATCCTACAGGCATTTAATGTACCTTCTATCACTGCAATCCTTCCTGGTACAACAATAATGGATTCTGTGAAATGTGTTAGGTTTGATTTAAATTAATATACTGTATACAGTATATTCCACATACAGTAGGTCTCTGTATATGTATGTTAATGCATACATATAATTTTGTAGCAACAGTTATTGAACAAATTAAAAAACATCATACTGTAGGAAAGTACTTCTCCAAAGGTTTTGGTTCTAGTTATTGCAGCACCTTATTGAACATATGGATTTAATGTGGTTGAGAAAACGCACTCATCAACTTTTTGTAAAGAGTTAGTTTTCTCCCTCTTCTGAAGAAAGTAACCAATTTTACAGATGGACCAAATGAAAGGTACTGTGTGAATTTGCTCAGTTTGTCGTTTGTAACTACGGAGAGTATTTATTCTGTTTTGCAGGTTACAAGACAAAAGGTGATGACAGGCTTTAGGTGTTTCACAATTTGAAGGACCAGATGCAGCAGAGTGATTGCTGGAAACATGAAAAATCAAGCAAATGACAACTGTTGCAGAATCTAAATTGCTCTATTGTCTTCTACGTTTATAAATTACTTGAGGTTTTGAAAGAAAAAAGGGAAAGTCAATTAAGGGACATTTATTTTGACACAATTCAGAGAGCTCGTCTTTCAAAGCAGCAAAAATGAAAACAAAAAAACCTAATTTAAATGTTCGAAAATGTTCTGAATAGAACCCTGATTGGTTAAGTGGGTCTTCATTAGTTCACACTTTGGTCTAATCACTACCTGGCACCATTTTGTCAAGGAAAAGCAATGTGTGCAGATGTAACCTCAACCCAATTTACTATGTCAAATAGAGTCTTTAAGCTTAATTATGTAATTATCTTCATATATTTGTCATATTTAATTGACTTTTTACATATATATGAAACAAATTTTATATGCTGACAATTTTACTTTATTTAATGTGTCCATGAGCACACTGACTTATTCATTGACTTATTCTTTGGTGGTTGTCTTGTGTTAGGACAAAGGAATGGAGGAGAATCCAGAAGATAAACAGTCTTTGAACTCTATTTCCTCTAGATATTTCTCCCTCTGTTTTTAGAGACCTGAAATGGTTTTCCTTGTCAGCAGTTACTGTACATTTAGAAACTTAAATTCAATTTACCCCTTAAAATTCTTTGAGTCTTTGTGTTGTTGCATAAAGCAGCTAAACACTGCAGTAAAACACTGAGTGATACTGATACTTAAAATGATACAATTCTTTAATGTTTTCTCAGTTTTTCATTTCATATTTAATTCATTGCCGAAGTCATTGTTATAGTTGGTGACCTTGCTATTAGAAAAATGTTGTTCCAGGGGAGGCAATAAATCAGACTAATTCCTGGTTTGATCAGTCAAAGCAATAATTTTTTTTTGTACCTGGAATCGAGGAAGATTATGTGGGGATGTGGTTCAGATGTCTGACAAATGCTGAAAGAGATTTATTAAATCAGTACAAGAACACGTAAGGACCCAGGTACACAAGTGTATGTACAAGTGGACGTTAAGCATAGGAGTAACATGAAGAAAAAATAGATAACGTCTTTATATGGCGGGCTGAGGTAGAATAAACGTCAGTGCCATATTATGGTTGACTCTGCGGGAACCTTTAAGAAACTATTTAATGGATCATTAAGCTACTAGCAACTTACTGAGCAGAGCAGATCAATTGGCCTCCTATCATTTCTGACCTTTCTTATGTTCTAATACTTACTGGTGTTTTACATAGCCAAAGCCTACTCCCAGATAAATTATTAAGCATGTTCTTCTGCTGGTGGATAGGCTGTTTGACAAACAAACAAGAAGGATCCTCTTTGGCATTCTTGGTTTACATTTAATGATCTGCACTGCTTGGCTGTCTGGCTGCATTTAGTACAAGGAGTTTTTTACAGCCAAGCATTTGTTGTAAAAAATAATTCTATGAAGGAACTTTGAATATGACACTGTGTACAATTTTGGCTGCCACATTACAAAAGGGCATTGCTGCTTTTGGCAGAGCTCAAAGAAGAACAGTAAAGTTAATGGTTTTAAACTAATGTCTGACAGGGTCAGGTTAAAAAATAAAGGAGACTACAAGGAGAATTCCTAGTATTTGACAATCTTGAAAGGTATTGACAAAGTCAGCCCACAGGACTACTCCACGCCATGACCAATAAGGAAACAATCTCCATGCACACAAGTAGAAGCTGAGGAAGGGAGTGTGTATAGAACTGAAAACAAGCAGCATTTTTTTAATGGGTTGCAAGGACCTGGATCAAGCTGACAAACAGTACTAAAGTGAATTCCCTATGATCCTTCAGGAATTAGCTAGATCAACAGGCTGCTAACAACCAAATAAGAACAGAAGAATAATTACGATGGAAAGGAAACCATTTGGCCAATCTAGCTGTTTGGTAGCTCGTAGTTACTAGTTACAACAAGTGATCCAAGGATCCAAACAGTTGTTTCCTGAAAGAAGCCAGGGTATTAACTTTAAACACATGACTGGGTAGCCATGATCCTTTCTACCACAACCCTTTGAGTAAAAAAAGTGTCTACTGTCCTTTAATGCACTTCCAGTTAAGTTTGTGTCCTCTGATTCATGTTTCACTGTTCATGCTGAAGAGGCCTGTTGGGCCCACCCAAAACATTCCTTTAAGTCCCATAATATATCTGGTTACTCTTCTCTGGACTGATTCCAGAACGGAGATTCTAGCAAGATATACTGAATGACCTCATTTATCTATAACCTTCCTTATGTTTTTATAAAGAACATTGTAGAAAATCAAGAAAGTCATTGAACACAAAGAACATAAAGAAATATGGTATAGTTAACTATGTAGAATTCCCTGCTTAAAACTGCATTTTCTTCGTGGTCCATACTGTATATGTCCCCCTTTCATGTTTATATTTTTTGAAAATGATAGGGGGTATCAGTCATGTACATAAAATACACGGTGGCTCTCTCTTAAACCATTTCTGGAACCAAGCAACAAGAAAGTTGTTAGACATGATTTATAGTCCTCAAACGTTCATTCTCAGGTTCTGTACTCGTATAATATTATTTATTTGTATTCATTTGTGGCATATGTGTGCCACAGAGGGAAGGTTATGTATCAAGGAATGTGCGGGTGATGGAGAGGTAGGAGGAGGAAGGGAGACAGGAGAAGACAGGAATAATAATTTTTCAGCATTAATGTAATTAGTTATGACAGGTGTGTATTAATCATGGCGGCTGCTTGTTCGAGTGGTTTTAAAACATGTTAATTACAAAGCAAGGTTTCAATTAAACACCATGCTCCAGCAATTGCGAGTCTCCCATCAGCTGTCCAGGCTCTCTGCGAGACAGCTTGTGATTTCAGGGCCCATTTTCACACGGCTTGCAGGGGTTGAGTTGCTGACAGGGCACAGAGTGCCACACTGGCACAGAGAAAATGGCAACATAAGGCTTGCGTCCATTATAGCCTACAGTATGAGCAGATGACAACACTTAAAATTCTGCTCAGACTGTGGTGCCACAAACTGAATGCTAGCTCAAACCCTGAGCATGTAGCCTCTAGGCAGGGCTGATAAAAAAGGTTACAGAGGTTAAACTACCTACCAGTTGAATTATATATATATATACTGTATATCTGAAAGGTTTGTTTGTTGAAATTGTGTACTTTAATATAATCCCACACCAGCTGCATCACACAAAGCAAATACTGTATGTGAGCTGAACAATGCAAACTCATATTGTTAATTTATATAAGATAATATAGACCCAGATACTGCTGTTCTTGCATTCTGATTACTTACTCATTCCAGTGCTGTACTCATCTGGCGATGGGGTCTTCAACTTAATGTATTGTCAAGACACCAAACAAACCTGGAGGCCATAATTTAATAAACATATTTCTTGCATTGCAAAGGTGATTTCAAGTTTATTTTAAGCCCTTCTTCTGCAGATTAAAAGCTCAATAAAACTTCAGGAAAGGGCATTGCTGGCGGTTACTGATGCTGAAAGACTGAATAACTCAGTCAACATTTGATTTAAGTCACAGCACTGACATCCCTAATTCAGGCTCACTGAGCATAATGCAGTTGACAGAAAATATCAGGCTTCAGGAAAACATTTCTTTCCTTCTTTCATCCATCCATTTTCTGTTCACTTTATCCAGCACAAGGTCACAGGGGAGCCAGAGCTTGTCCCAGCAAGCTACAGGTACAAGAATGAATACACCCTGGATGGGGCATCAGTTTACAGCAGGCCAGACTGACACAAATGCACACCAGAGCCAATTTTACCAAAAGCCAATTAACCTACCAGTATGTTTTTAAATTGTGGGAGAAAAACAGAGCACCAAGAGGAAACCCATAGGAAAAATATACAAACTCCACACAGATAGCACCCCAGGGAGTGAACCCAGGGTACCAGCACTGAAAGACAGCTATGTTATTCACTACACCACCATGAAGCCCTTTTTAATGCAATCTACAAGTATGTATTTAATTAATCAATGTATTAATAAACTCCTCCATTAACTACCCCCGACTCTCTACTTCGGTCTATTACAAACCCACTGATTCACACAACTATCTCCTGTATAGCTCATTTCACTCCTAACACACTACAAACTCTGTCCCTTTTTCACAGTTCCTCTGGCTATGACGACTCTGCAGCAAAGATTTCGATTTCCAGAACCAAGCCCTCAAAATGTACTCTTTTTCATCAACAGAGCATACCCTAACAGTTAATAGGTTTATTCCATGCTGAAAAAAAGAAGAAAGAGAACACAACGTTTCGGCCGTGGAGCCTTCTTCAGGTGTGAGAGAGACAGGGCAGTAGGCAAAGGTAAAGTAGCGGGAGAACAAAGGTTGAGAGGGAGGAGGAGTGAGAGGCGGGAGCAGGGGACAGAAAGAGAGGCCAATCAAGAGGTGTGAAGTCAGAATGGGTGCAGAGAGACATCAGAAAGACCACCGAAACTAAAATTATTCTGCAGCTAGGATCACACATTCTCCCTTCCCTTAACGACAGATTACTGTTCTTTTAAATTTTCTCCATTCATTGGAAGTTTCATTTCACACCTCTCTGCACCCATTCTGACTTCACACCTCTTGATTGGCCTCTCTTTCTGTCCCCTGCTCCCGCCTCTCACTCCTCCTCCCTCTCAACCTTTGTTCTCCCGCTACTTTACCTTTGCCTACTGCCCTGTCTCTCTCACACCTGAAGAAGGCTCCACGGCCGAAACGTTGTGTTCTCTTTCTTCTTTTTTTCAGCATGGAATAAACCTATTACTTGTTCCTTTGCAGCCTACGCATGCTGACGCAGCTACCCACCTGAACTACTATACCCTAACAGTGTTATTGATAGGGCTCTTGCCCGAGCCAAAAATCCCCCTCGGGCCATCAACTTGAGCAAGAACTTTCTATCCCAAGGACTATTAACGACAACTTTTCCGTCCTACAGGATGATCCCTCCATTGGGGCCCTCTTTTCTGACCATCCCATCATCTCATATCACAGACCACCTAATCTGTATAACCTTCTTGTTCACAGCTCCCTTGACCGCCCTCAGCAACCACCCACACCAGGCACTTTCCCTTGCAAAAGAGCTTGCAGTATCACCTGCAAGTACACATCTAACACCACACTCATTCAAGGCCCCTCAGGACAATTCCAGATCACTCATGACATCTTGTAGCTCCAGCAACCTTATTTACTGTATCTCTTGCAGCAAATGCCCAGCCATCTACAGTGGGGAAACAGGAAGGAGACTCGGAGACCACTTCAGAGAACATGTTAGGGCTGTGAAGATTAAAGATTTCTCCAAGTCTATTGTTTCTCATTTCACCTCTGACGGCCATGATCACACTAATCTCTCCGTCTGTGTTCTCAAAGATGGTTTTCCTTACTCCAACATCAGAAAGACTAAAACTAAAGAAACTAAAATTATCCTGCAGCTAGGATCACACCTTTCCCCTTCTCTCAATGACAGACTAATTTTCTTCTAAATTCTCTCTATTCATTGTAGGTTTAATTTCACACCTCTCTTCACCTATACTGACTTCACACTAACTGATTGGCCACTCTGTCTGATCAGCCACTCTGTCTGTCTCCTGCTCCCGCCTCCTGCTCCTCCTCTCTGCCAGCTTTTGTTCTCTTATGCTACCTTACCTTTGTTTACTGCCCTGTCTTTCTCACAACTGAAGAAGGCTCCACTGCCGAAATGTTGTGTTTTCTTTCTTCTCTTTTCAGCATGGAATAAACCTATTACTTGTTCCTTTGCTGCCTACGCATGCTGATGCAGCTATCTACAGTACCTGTATTTTATTAAGTAGTTCAGGTGAGTAGCTGCGTCAGCGTGCGTAGTCTGCAAAGGAACAAGTAATAGGTTTATTCCATGCTGAAAAGAGAAGAGAGAAAAACACAACATTTCTGCAGTGGAGCCTTCTTTATGTGTTATTTTATTAATATGATGTATTTACATGATATCAGATAAACTGAGTATAATGTTAACTAAATATTGCTAGCAAAAGATCACACATTCTGTGTACAAATGGCTGTGGTGAGTAGATAGAAACAGAACAATACTCAGAGGTGGTTTAATCCTTATAAGTAAAAGACAACAACTAACTAACCCTTACTTAGTTTGATGCCTACAGTATGCTGCTTTGAACAGAAAAACAGCTCTGGTAGTTGTGTGAGGCAATGCAATACAGTTGATCTTAATGAAAAGCACCTCTGGATTTTAATGAAGTAACCAAGCAAACATACTGTAGATTTATTCTTTTTTTATCATGAAGAAAAAGCAGGGGACTGAAAAAAGGATTAATGGGTACATACGAAATACAAAACGCATTTAGGAATTGTAATAATTCTGATTTTAAAACGGTTTCTTTTACTAGTAATGACAATTTTTTGGAAGTGAAAAAATCTCTTATGATCCATTTTCACAGGTTCCTCTGTTCCAAGGGAAGGTAAAAACCCATGCTTTACACACATAGACATGAAAAAGTGATCACATAGAGTGTTCTGAAGTGAATCCTACCCCCTCCTCTCAAAATCCACACTTAAACAAATTTTAAATTCTCTCCCCATAGATGATGACTAATGGTATGTAGCCACTGAAGCTGGTCTGTCTTGAAAAATCTGGAAGAAATTACAAACCTCTTCACAAAACTATTCCACTGTCCTTACACTTACTGTACATTCATATCCATGCACTGATCTATCCATGAGCTTGCATATCTATCGCCACAGATTGACGCATGTGTGGGTATTTCTGTGAATTCAGTGGCAATTGTAAGAATAGTATGGATTGCTGCAATTTCCAAACCTATATATTGTTTTTTTATTATTTTTAGACTGTTTTCTTTGATTTACCTTCTCATCCATGAAAAAGTAAACATAATGCCTTTTTTGCCAGAGGGTTGGAGCTTCATCATACATTTTTATCAGCGTGTGCTGTCATTGTGTTGATCAAATGATCTGCTTAAAAAAACAGCAAATCTTCCACCCACATATGCAGCACATATAAGACATACTGTACATGTGCTGCTGCCTGCTCATTGTTACTTCCCTTCATTCAAATTGGCATAACAGAATGTTTGCTACCAATTCCTCTTAACAGGACTAAACAGCTATTTCATCAACGGTCATTAAAGAAAAAGCACAGAAACACAGGGCCATCACATTGCTATGGCATAAAAGAAAAACAGCTTCTGACCAATGAGACATCCAAAAGAGCTTTTATTGAGAATAATAAAATCAGATTTTCACATAAGCGGCTTCAACCAGTCTATATTCTTATTGTGTTTCCGTTGATGGGAGAAATTTCTAATGGAGATAAGATGAACAGTGCCACCTGAGGGATATTCTTGTACAGATCCATTTCATTGTCTAACTAGGGTGATCATGTGAAACGGCAGGTTGGGGGTTAGGCTTGCAGGGTTGCCACCTTCATGAGGAGAGTGGTTATTTTCTCACATCTTTATCAGTTTCTACAACAGAGGCCTCATGACTTTTTTCACTTTCCTAAATATAGGAAAAATCCTTATTTTGCATGACTCAAAGTGCTTGGGACTCTCCTTAAATACAAGCATGTTCCAGGAAATTTTGTATGGGATGCATAGTCACACGCCTTGCCTTCAGTGTCCTTCAGATGTGTGAAATATAAAGACTCTTGATCCGTAATTTTTTTAATACAATAAAAAATTAAATCCCTCTCCTCCCAATTTATTTAGAGATGCAGCCATTCAAAGTTCGTGGTACAGACACGTACTGCAGGTAATTGGCTGCGGTGTCGCGTATCATGACGCAAGATGACGCGGTACGTGATTGGTTGACCGACAGGGGCACTCATGGTCGTAGAAAGACTTACTGTAAACGTCTTTACTGTGCCCGTTGTAGATATTGAATTTTACCACTGAAGGGAAATCATAGTAGCCAAGCATAAAAAGAATAGGAGCATACTGTAACGCGTGTGAAGGCCATAAACGATATTAATTTTGGAACATAAACATACAGTATATAGCTGGTCTTGGTACTTTAAAGAAAAAAATACACACCAGTATTCCATTTCTCCCTAAACATTTTAAGCTTCGAAGTCTTTAACTAACATGATACCGGAGTCAACAAGCATACTTTTAGAATTTGATTAATAGGGAATATAATATGGAATCGCGTATCTAAAGAATTTAATAACGGTATGATTATATTCGTGTACTGCGACAGGGCTGTGTATGGCTGTTTCGCCTCCCTGTTCATGCGAGTTGTCTTGTAGCCTACTGGTCTACGTGCGTGACTAACAACGCACAGGTTGTGTGTTCGAATCCAGCTGGTGCTGGACTTTTCTTTTAACAAACATTTCTTCGAAAAAATAGAATAGCGATACTATGGACAATCAATTGACTTTTATATTTCAAAATATCGCAACATGATTTTTTTTGATAACAATAAATAGTCACCTTCTTCCCTTCTGACAGCAGTTCCTGCTTCTATTGTGTGTGTGTGTGTGCAACAGAGTAAATTTTTATAGAGAAAGGGAGGCTGGACAGTATGCGTTACAATATAAACATTTATATTGATTTAAATCGTGTTCTGATTTAAATCGCAAACGTGTGTTTAATTATGTGTTTTTTAATCATAATCAGGCTAATGCATTTCTACATTTTCTGTATGAACCAGCTTAGAGGTTCATACAGAAAGACAGCTTGTGTTTAAATTGAGTGTAAGGTAATTTATGCTTCTAAAGTCATGGTCAGCATTTATTATTGTACTGTGCTGTAAACTTTTTCTGTGCCTAGTCACATTATTTTATAGCGTTTTTATTGCATTATTAAATCTGGTGGCGCTGTGTGTTAGTTTCCTGACTCCCATGTCACATGGTCTGTGATTGAATCCCATGGAACTATGACTTTATTTTTTAACAAACATTTCTTTGAAAAAATGAAACGTTTCCCTTGGTCAGAGATTAAATAAAACCTCACTCGCACCAAGCAAATTTATATTTCTAAATATCACAACATGATCGAATTTAAGTCTTTTTAATAACAATGAATAGTCACCTATGCGTTACAAAATATACATTTATATTGATTTGAATCGCCTTTTGATTTAAATCGTAAACGCGTGTTTAAATATATGTGTTTAAAGGCGATATACTGTATAAAAGCGCTGATTCCTCTGGAGTGTGTTCCGCCGGGGATTCAAAAAAATTATTTTAAATAGGCTGATAAAGCTTAGACTACTGTAACTGTATTCTAGCCTGTATTACAACAGAACATTGGACAATGCAACGTAAATTGCAAAAATGCACTTGGAATCTGTCCAAGCCCTCCTACAAAAATTATTTAAACTGCGACACTGATCATTCATCTCTAAATAAACTTTATTTTATATAGCGTTTTAAGCGAATAGGTAATTAGATTGCTCATAAACCTAATCGCTTTTTCTACACAAACACAGCGTGATTGCTCTCTGAAAATGCTTTTCCTTTATATTTAGGCTCAGATTTCAACTATAGATCGTATTATTATAAACTTTCTTGGAAAAATGTATTTTATGTAAACCATGTTTGCTATTAATTCATTTAGGGCTAAAATACGTTCATTGTCTTCCAATCGAGTCGAGTTGACATTGGAAGCTTGCCACTCCCGGACTGTTAAACCAATGCATTAGCACGTCAAAGCCCATTGAGGGTATTGAGCCAGTATTGGCTTTAGTATCCCCCCCCTCTCCCCTCAATTCAATTCAATTCAAGGTGTTTTATTTGCATGACAGATGGGTACACCCCATCTGTACACCAGAGGAATTGGTTGGTGCTGCATTTCAGTAGTGAATGAAGAGGGTACACCCCTAAACATACTGTAGAGTGCTCTGGGCTCCTTCAAGATGAAAAGTGCTGAATTAATTCAAGAGATTTTAGATTTAGATTTTCACTGTTGTACTGATGCCAGTCCTGGAAAATGGTCTACGTTGATATATCTTATTTTAATGAAAAATAATAATGGATTCATTATTCACCATGCCTGCCATTCATAAAACTATCCCCTCTGCATTAGTTTAAAAGTTATACAACATATCCTTTGGTATAAGAGTTTGCCAACTGCAAAATGAATAGCCTGCACTATGTTTTTGTATCCATGTAATGTAAAAATAACTAATCATGTAAGCTCAACATAGCTAACATTTTAATGCAGTTCACAGTAATATAGTACTCATTACAAAATGACACTGTGATGTGTTTAAGTTTTCCTTCCTATCTACTCCTCCATACCTTTCCATGAGGCATTTGCACTTTGCAGTACATAGCTACATTTCAACTACTACAAAGAATCAGTGAGACTGAGGGACAACAGTAAGATGGAGCAAAAATGTGCCACTGATTTGGCTATATAATGCTTATTAATCTTTTCAAGGCTGCTGAGCAGCATCAGAAAGCTCTCATCGTCTTTACATCAAAGATCTCCAGCTGACAGCTTCTGCAGCCTCTCCTACACACTTAATTCATGGCAAATTATCACATGTGGAAAACAGTCAATGGTCTGGTTGGTGAGTTCTGCTTTGGCAGCGGTCCCCAAGAGGTCTCTTTGTCTCGATAAATCAGAAAAAAATTCTTCCCAAAGATGTGAGGACATCCCCACATACTAAACTATTTTCTTATGTACCAAATGGCACCATTTCTTTAAATCGTAGGTTCTTCAGAGTATATTTTTCTACTTGACAGGCGAGAATTTAGTAGAGATTGTATGAATTTCCTTGATGTAAAAATAATAACAATTTACATTTACTGCATGTATGAATGCATTTCAAGAAAGTGCTCTACAAGAGACAATGATAAAATATACTTATAATTATTGCAACATTGTCACAATGGTCTTGTAGATCCTATGAAGGCTTTGCTGGGGGTTTTAACTAATTCAATGGATGAAACAGGAAGCAATAATGAAACAGAAGGAAGACCAAAGTAGAAACGTCCAAATTTGAGCTGTCTGGCAATAATCAGTGGTAATCTTTATCAAAGGAGGACTGATGGTACTGGTGCCTAAAAGCTACAGTAAACATTCCGAGCTGGATCAACACAACTGGGAGGCTGCATCTCAGCCTAAGCCATTGGGAACTCATGTAATAGCAAGTTTACCCCGACTGCCAAGGTGCAAGCAGTTTCTGCTGCACTTTTCCATTCAATCCAGAACATGCCTCACTGAACATGTCATCATTTAGCATGACTGTGACCCCATGCGCACAGCCAATGTGGGGAGAAACAATTTGAAATGTGTAGGCCGATGGAGCCCACACAGAGAAACTCTGGCCTGCATGCGGTGTGATACTGTAACGGAATAGTAGTGAGGACTCTATGCAGAAAACCAGATCGAAATGCAAAGGCGTAGTCGAGAGAGATTAATCCAAGGTCCGAAAGCCATAGGTAAACAAGCCGGGCAAAAGTACAAAACCAGAAGCGGAGCCGTAAGCCATGAGGAAGCCGATTGTCAAAACCAGAATGATCAGTAAAATGCTAGGTAGGTCAAGCCAGGAAAAACCTTATATTGAGCAGAGAGAAGTGTGTAAAGCTGCCTTAAATAGGCTGAGGTGAATTGGCTAATTAGGAACCATGCTGGAATGCGAGGGGGAATGACGAGTCCTCCGGGGCCATGGCGTAACAGATACGAGCACCATCCAGGCCATGTGGGTTTATATGGGAGCTGCTAAAAGCAAATTTTGAACATGTTATATTGTAATCTTAATTGCATTGTCAGATTTAGCTATTTTCACTATTTCATCTGGGGTATGAATACATCTGGAGGCACTGTACTATATGTGAGTGGTGTGACAGAATAGTTAAAATGGCAGTCCTTCACTGATACAATGCAGGGGAGCATGACAACAGGATGTTAAGCATTGAACCTGGAACAAAAGGTTTGCATACCAAATACTAATGTACTGGGGAACACATTAATTTATTTTTGCAATTCTGCTGTTGTAGTGCATTGTGCACATAATATATACTGTGCAGTACCATACATATGTGTTTAAACTTGTTCAAATAATTTTGTTACATAACCAAATTTGTCTCTGTTTCCATAATTATCTCCAGAACTCAAGGAATATGTTTGATGTGAATAGATGAGATAAAGGCTGGATGACTGTAAACCCGCAACACTTTTTCCCCAAAGGGACATAAACACTACCAGTAATGACAAAAAACCACAACATATCTTTCTTACACAGCAGCACATGTCCTACTTTTAAGTTACATGATTTCATTCTGCTCTCTGAGTTTCTACTAGGAAGGTTTTTGCTCATCATGATGTTTTGTTCAACGAAATTTATGCCAAAGTCTCTTCCTTCAGAAAAGTGAACCTTGGTTTCTGTGAGCTTTTCAAGACTATTTGTAAAAGAATCCAACAGCAGTGCCTGGATTTTTTTCTTCATCTGAAAAAACAACAAAGAGAAAACAAAACATGGGAACATTTCTTCATGTAGGTACAGTATTTTTTTTTGTAAAAAACACTATTGGGAGAATTGATGCTGTTGAGGTTAACTATTTCTTCTTGATTTATCACATAATTTCCTTCTAAGATTCTGTTAGAAACCCAGGACAGGCCTTCTAAACTTACAACTTTAAAATGTTAACCTTTTTTCCAGCGACACATGTTGTTTCACCTCCTTATATGTCCTGCTGCTTTGAATTCAGCAGCAAGTCTAAATTCTTTCTGGCATACATTTATACATAGACTCTTCATTACTGTGTAGCTTTATAACATATCTCTTTATCTGTTACTGAGGTCTTTCACTTAGAGCAGAGTGTATGATTGCACAGATGCTCTCAATCCCCTAAAATACAGATTCTCCTACTTCTATTCTGGCCAGTACACATTTGTATCCATATAAAAAAACTCAACTGAAAGCCTTCAAAACCTGCCCTCAGCAAGTGAAGAAATACATACAGTATGTGGTTTTAGTGCACTGGTGCTTAGAAAATAAACACATGGTTTGATTTGTGAGGAAGACGTGGAAAACAATTCCTTGAAAGAATGTCACATCTTTCGTAATGACCCCTGAGAGTGAGATCTAGATATACCACACAATCTCTTTCTTTAGATCACTTTGTTAAAAGGGCTTAAACAGCAATGTAAACAGACTACCTGACGACAACCTGGCCATGTTTTATTAGGTATTACAAGAAATGATAAAGCACGACAAATAAAGTTGCGATTTTGCAATTTTATCACTGGCCCGGGAAGGCAAAGAGGAAGGCACAGATTAATAGCAAGTCCTGCAATAACAAATTCACTCACATCTTTTTTGCTACAGCAGCTATTAATTTTCTTTGGGAAGTAAACCAATGCAGGGGCTTTGCTTTGGAAGTGTACAGCTGATAGAAGGAATGGGTAGCGGTTGGCTAATGAGAACTGCAAGCTAATTATTCGGGGAGCTTAGTGGTACAAGGAGCACTCTGTTACAACTAACATTACATGCATATACAGTATCTACACACAAGCGCCTGTCATATTAAAATGATGAGACTTCAGCACAGATGCTATCTATCGGACGCAACAGCAAGCACAAACACATCAATACCTGGTAGCTCAGCCTTGTTCATCCTGCAGGGGCCTGATTTAATCATTCAGGCTGAAAGCTTGGATTTTACTGCAGGTGTGAAGGGATTGAAGAAAATGTTTACAGCTAAATTACATTTCACTAGGGACAACAACATCTAAGAATGTGGTACCTTGAGAATGTTTGGAATACTTGGTGAGATAAGTTTGGCTTAACTCACTTGGCTAATGGACAGTCTCCTGGCCATAGAATGAGGAGGCTTGAACCCCCATTTATATATGAGTGAACAAAGGGGTAGCAACAAGGGGCACATTGGGCGGAGGAAGGTTTGCTTGAGAAGATGCAAAGGGATGTTTTTATGTTCAATATATATTGCTAATTTCTGTAATGATGGCGATTATGTGTAAGATTGATTTCTTGTGCACATTTCTTGAACAGCTATGTGAGATTGATTTCTTCTTGTTATCCCTCCCGAACTTCAGTTAATAAGTTCCATTTTGAGGTGTTCTTTGCACTGTCCCAGGTTATGTATATGTATGTCTGTGTACAGCCATATACAGTATATGCATTGCAATGATACAGTATACCATAGTCTCTAAAGACCTTCCTGATCATTGCTGAATCACATACAGTACTTGCATGTTTTGGAGACTTTTATTAGTCACATTTAAAAAGGCAAAAGAACCATGCTTCCTATTTTATACACAAACTAGACCCAAAATGATCTGATAAATCAGATCTGATAAATTGCTCTGTCTTTATATTCTATTTCTATGTCTTGCTATTTAGCATTGGATTAATGATACTTTTGGAATATTCCCAGTTTCAGTTTTCAGCTCTCCATATTCAATTTTCTGCATGTGAGGGTCCCAGCAGTGGCGTCTTGGTATTCAATTTGCTGTGCTTAGGATTTCAGAATCCCAGCCTCTTATTCATTATGCGGTCTTCAACCAGAAAGTTCTCTTTGGTATTTGCTGTAGTCTTGTTCTGAATTCTGTCTCCAGGGTTACTCTGGTTCTCCCCTGATGTGCATGCTGATGTTTTTATAGATGTCAGCTCATACTCCAAGTCTTCACACTACATTTGATACCAAAATCAATTTCCTTCTTGATTTTGCCAGACTTCAGATTCTGCTCGGCAAACATTTGAAACTTAGATTAGAATAAATATTACAGCGCTTGAACAGAACTGCATACAGAAATGTCTGCCCTTGAAAAAAAAAAAACATGTGTGTTTTACTTAACTCATCAACTTACTGCTACGCCCAGAACACCTTCTGTTGCAGTGAGAATGAGATCACTTAACGAGTAATTACCTCACTAACACTGGATAAACCCTGCCCTCAGTTACATGCTCTGTCATTGGGGTTTCGTCACAGATCAGCCTTTTGCACAAATCCGTATGTTTGTCCTGCAATCCGCCTGAAAGTGACCGAGCCTGCCTGCTTCAAGATTGTTGCACGACTGCTGACAACATATTCAGGAACCTCCCTGATCTGCCTAGCTGCTCTGCTTATCCTTTGTTCTGCCTGGCTGTGCAGGACATCTCCTGTCTGGTCAGCACATCCTCTGCTCTGCTCTGTCTGACCAGCCACCCCCTGCTGTGCCTGAATGCTCCACCTCAATGTCTGCTTGCCTTCCCCAGGACCTAGTAATTGGGTCCCTCAGCCTATCTCACAGCCACGGGATTCTCCAGGTCATAACTTAACATACTCAGGTAGTGTGGAGGTGTGTTAGGTAAACTGCTGAACTAAACTTTCAACTCAGGCACTGGCATGTGAAGTGCAGTACCTGGATAATATGCTTATTTACAGTAATTACACTAATTGTATAGGCACACTGTTTAGTTCTGGTTTGGTATAGTGGCAGCACTGGAAAGACTTTAAGAAAAGGGACAACCTGGACTGTTTTTTTTCTACCTGGAACAAAGTTGGGAATTTGAGATTTTCCCAATTCATCAATTAAACACATTTAACTTTTTTTTTCTGCAAATCTATCACAGGATCTAAGAACCAAAGGGTATGCATGTGGATTCCTATTAAAACATGCATCTGAATTAAGACATACAAAGGATTGTGAGCATTTGGAATCACCATATTGGGCTGGGAGTGTTGAGCCAGGGGCAGCACTCAAGCAGAGCCTTGATAGGATGTCTTAGATCAGTAAGGTGCCATCACTTACATGATTAAAATAGGCTGAATGGCCTCCCATTGTCTGTCAAAATAGTCCACCTATTTTGTCTTCTGTCACATCAGACTTCTGTCTGATGACTGTTTCAACACAAAACCTCAATACAAGCTCAGAACTAAAGTACAGTAAATGCATTTCCTTTAAAAAATTGCAACACAGACAATCATACATCTCTGAATACAGAAGGATAAATAATTTGCTTAAACCTGCTAAAGACAGTTGGGCAAGTGTTGCAGCTCCTTAGTTAATGCCTCAGTTATCAAGAACTGGGAAAGCAAAACACCTACTGATCAAAATATCCTTGCTGTCTTGAGATGGCTGTCAGTGATCAGAATAGGTGAAAAGGCTGACCCAGTGGGGTGGGGGTATGGAAGATATTTTGGTTTTATTTTTTATTGTACTCTAAGTTTTTATTGAACTAACTACCTGATAAGCTGTGTGTTTTTATGTCTATAACAGTGGACCTTCTAAAGTGGACATGGAGGTCATTCATTTAAACCAGAGTCTGTTTCGTTAACTGTAAGAAAAATATTTATTTTATATTACACCTTAAAAATGAATAATCTCAGCACCCCCATTACCACCAACACCTGAAAAGGAGAACTCCCAATATAAACGCAAAATTAATCAAAGCAAACACAGAAGACAAAAAAATCACATTTCTTTCTTTCTGTAAAAATTACATTTTTGAGCTACTGTAGATAAAGAAACATTCCTTTGAGATGATGTTCACAGTAAGCCACTGTTAGGAATAAAGTAATTGCTTGCATGTGACATAGTCAGGAATCTTACTGCTGCACTCTGATTGTGTTGTAGCCACAGATTATCAAATTCATTTAGGGCAATCAAATAATCAACCCCAGAAAAAAACAAACACATGAAACCTGGTTTTCCAGTACAGATACAGAAAGGAAGAGACACAACAGGCAACAGTAACAGTAACAAGTAATGGTAATAGTGCTAAGATGGAAAAAGTCTACCATTAGAATGTTCTTAGTTTCAAAAGTAAAGTGTTTCAAAGATCACCTCCAATAACAAAACATCTGACAGACTTGCATCTTAAGGTAACCGATGAAGGGAACCCAACAGCATAACCTCAGTAACAAATTCAGTCACAATTATGAAAAAAAATGTTTATATCAGAAAAGCAGTCATAAAGTACTGTCCAACTATTAGACTTAACATGGACATAAATTGGAGTATAATCTGCTGACAAATGTTAATAAAAACTATAGAACAAAGGTTCCAGTACTGAGCCAATTTTAGAAGTAAAACCAACATAGAAATAAAACGTTGATACTCAACAGGATACTATCTAATTCATTTTAGGGCAGTAACAATGCACCTAACCAACCAAGCAGAATTCCACCAGAATTAAGATAGTGAACCAAAGAACCATTAAGAGAACATAGCTGCTTCTAGAGCAGTGGTTCCCAATATTAGTAACAGTCTTTAGCCAATTTCTAATATACTGAACTGCACTCATTCAGGTGTGTAGCCTTAAATGTACAGTAAGCCACAAGGTAGGACCTCTGCAGAAGGCAAAAATGCTCATTGTGGGAGTTTCCTATACAGTGTCATGCCCACCTGTATCTGTTTATCATATGTAATTACTCTAACTAATAGGAATTGTTTGGTCAGAAAGAAAGGCAAACAAGTTTAGAAAAACCTGCATACAGTTCTACTGTTCAGTATACAATGATAGTACTATGATCTTACATTTTTAGTCTGTATCAAGTTAGATGAGAGAGGAACAAATGATCTAGTGCAGTTAATTTTGCTGCTTTGAACTGTCTGGAACTTGAAGTTGTCATGATTTTATTTTCATCTAAGTGGAAGATGTACACTCAACCAGAAATCACACCTAGGTATATATGCAATGGAAGTAAGCTATTGTAGATCATTTTTTTTCTTCTTAAAAGTTAGAATTCATTCGTTGTTTTTGTTACAGATCCAGGCATTCAAAATGAGTGGGGTACACTGCGGTACAACGAGGTGGGCTTGTTGCATCTAAACGCGTCATATCACATCATTTTGCATCCTACTGCATTTTACTGTATGCACATTAGATTTTGTTAATAGTATCCAGAATCACCTTGTAAAACCACCAGGTGGAGCTAATAAAGCTTAACCTCGCATGTACAGCATTTGAGCTGTTGCCAGAAAACACCCAGTTTCGAATCCTGATCACTGCTGAGGGACAATCTTTATTCAATTAAGAATTTAAGTTGTGTACTCTTTAGGCTTTTAAATTTAAACTGTGTATTACAGCATGTTAATCATTATACATTAAAAAGTTGGTATATTTTATGAAAGCAAGATTGCTCAGTTAGACAAAAGTACACAACCTAACAACTTTATCATAAATATTTTAAATTGTGCAGAAATATTTTATTCATCAAAGTCTTTATCGAAGACATTACTAATAGTATTAATAATGAATGACCTTGGACAAGCTGTAAACTCAAAGTATTACCCTGGTCTACATTCTTTGTAACTGTCTTTGTAAACGGAAATACAAAAAGTAACACCACAGCATTTCATTGATCCAATCACGTATTTGTTTCCAATCATACAAAGTAAGTCTTGAGAATCTCCAATTCACCATGCCTTTCATATGCTCATAGACGATATTAATTTAGGAACATAAACATATTATGTAAACTGTACTGTATATGGCTGGTCTTGGTAGTTTAAAGAAAAAATACACACCAGTATTCCATTTCTCCCTAAACATTTTAAGTATCAAAGCCTTACATGTGGTTGACTGAGGTCGGAGGTATGAGCCCAGCCTTTAACATGAGTTTTCTTTTAACAAACATTTCTTTGAAAAACTAAATAGCAAATATTATGGGCACTATATTGGCCTTTTTATATTTCTGAATATCACAACATGTTCGTACTATATGTACACAGCGTTACCGCAGAGTGTAGGGCGCAAACCCACGTGAGCCCGAAAGCCCTACATTAATGTTGCGCATTTGCCTGGCGCTGTGGCCGAAGAGCGCCGGGCTGGGGTACGTGGTAATGGGGAAGGACAGGAGTTGTAGTGGTCAGGGCAAGGATTAGGAAAGCTGCTGACCAGTACAGCTGACCCACTGTGAAACGGACATACAGTCTGAGGAGATCGCCCGTTTTCGTGTAAATAGTTCCCTGGTTTCGTACCCCTGTGTGCTCTCTCTCTCCCTCTCTGCTGGCACGCGGGAGTGCTGGCTGGTTGTGCCAAATTTCACTCCACAAAGTCTGAGTCTCTGTGTCAACATTGTTTGTAAAAAAATCGGTCTCACAAGTCTTTTCTCACCTTCTTCATTTTCAAAGTAGAATAGGGCAAGTCTTCCAATGAAAGACAGCCCCCCTTCCCCCCACGGACACACTGACAAATGTTTTCTTAGAAAAAGAGATTCACAGCGCAAAGCTGTGTCAGTCTTCTGTGTAAAAAAGATTGGTTTAAACATCATGGGTGCTGTTTTTAATAAGCTGCTGAGTAAAGAATAGGAATTTTCCTGCTGTCAGCAGTATTGTGTATATAGTTTTATGTACAGGCTGTGAAAAGTTTCACTAGTAGAGGTCTTTAAAATTAGGCTGGGCAAATTATTTTTTTAATTCTTAAAAAATAAATCAAAAATAAGATATAATGATGTGTTCCTGCTTAGACCTTGCACGACTTTAAAAGCTATAAAAACAGGTTTTGATAGTTAGTAACCACTTTATACAGATGCAGCCATTCAAAATGTGCGGTAAAAACCTGCGGTACAGTAACCTACCCGTAGGAACCGGATGGCACCGCGGTAAGTGATTGGCTGGCCAAAATGACCGACAGGGGCACTCGTGGTGCATTGGTTGGTAGTGAAAAGATTTAATCATTTAATGTCTTTACTGTGCACATTTTAATCCGCTTAGTTTTGAATATTTATATGGAATTTTACCACTAAAGGGAAATTTTAGTAGCTGAGCAAAAAAAGAAGAGGAGCATAACTCATCTGAAGGTCATAAACGATATTAATTTAGGAACATAAACATTACTGTATGTACATAAACTGTACTGTGTATGGCTGGTCTTGATAGTTTAAAGAAAAAATACACACCATGTATGTATTGAAATGTCTTCCATTTCTCCCTAAACATTTTAAGCATGAAAGTTTTATGAAACGGTACCCAAATATGTGATTGCTGTATAGAATGAATTTTAATTTTTAAAAATTGTTTAACACGAAAATTAAGCTGTTTACATCTTCCGCCTGAGAACAGTCACCCGTTGCTACCCAACGCAGAAACACAGCCACTAACTAGCAAAGAGAGGACATTAGCTAGCCAATATGATAAAGAAATAAATGATTATTTTGTTTATTTCTTTTGCACATTTATTTGAACATTTCCATCGATTGTACAAGCACTTGGAAACTGTCCAATCCCTAGTTCATCAGGCATTTTACCGGTCTGGCGCCGGTCTGTGTCTTCTAGGATATAATGCCAGCGAACTCTTGTTTTTATGTCCACTATAACAGACAATCTCCTTTGCTTTTAACCGAGCGTTGAATAATTTCCTAAAATGAAAATGATTTACTTTATTTCCCTCACGGGATCAATAAAAGTATCTATCATCTGTCTAAACTATGGGACAGAATTCTGGGGTCTCCCCATACCAGAGATTATGGTAGGGCTTCAGAATGGTGATTGGCTGACACCATCTGACACCCCTCTGATTGGAGAAAAAAGATGTGCTGGTTTGCTATACATACAGTACTGTACCAGGAAGAGGATTTCTTTCTATTCGAAACGTGTATTTTAAAAGTTTAAGAAGTAAAAACCTTACAGCGTACACAGATTTTGTTATCTTTGTCTTATGCATAATAATGTTCACCACTCTGTCTAGCAAATTAATAATAAACTTTATTTTATATAGCGTTTTAAACGAATAAGTAATAAGATTGCTCATAAACCTAATCACTTGCTTTTTCTTTTTATTTAGGCTCAGATTTCAACTATAGATCGTATTATTAATAACCATAATAACAACCAACCAACAAAAACAACCATATAAACATAATACCAACCAAAAACATAGATAACGACCACTACACAAAATCAAATATATCAAACCATTATACTTATGCAAAACCAAACCCTCCTCCCATCCCAGTTTATCCTCTTTATCATCCTCAAAATCCACCTCAATTTTCAACATAAAGCATTACTGCTTACTGGGTTTTTGAGGGGGGGGGGAGGTGTCTTTCGCTGGAAATCTCGCCTGCTTTACGAGTACAACCCCCTCTCTGCCGGAGTGCTGGCTGTGACGAATTAAACCGGTTTCACAGGTATTTTCAAAGTAGGAACTACAGTGTTAACTGGTAGCTGGGCTCCTCAATGGAATCGCTTTAACATGCTAATGCGTTGGTTTAACAGTCCAGGAGTGGCAAGCTTCCAATGTCAACTCGACTCGATTGGAAGACAATGAACGTATTTTAGCCCTAAATGAATTAATAGCAAACATGGTTTACATAAAATACATTTTTCCAAGAAAGTTTATAATAATACGATCTATAGTTGAAATCTGAGCCTAAATATAAAGGAAAAGCATTTTCAGAGAGCAATCACGCTGTGTTTATGTAGAAAAAGCAATTAGGTTTATGAGAAATCTAATTACATATTCACTTAAAACGCTATATAATATAAAGTTTATTTAGAGATGAATGATCAGTGTCGCAGTTTAAATAATTTTCGTAGGAGGGCTTGGACAGATTCCAAGTGCATTTTTGCAATTTACGTTGCATTGTCCAATGTGCTGTTGTAATACATTTTAAAATACAGTTAGTCTAAGCTTTATCAGCTTTATTTATGGGTTGCAATTTAGAAAAAGTCAAAAACCGCACTCAAAATGCAATTAAGAGCTTTCTGGCAAGAGGAGACACCCAAATTATAATGTAACATGCCACTGTTTGTGCATGAACAAAGTTATACTGCAATTTTCCTTAGATACGCGATTAAAAAAAATAAATTTTTTGAATCCCTGGCGGAACACACTCCATAAGAATCAGCGCTTTTATACAGTATATCGCCTTTAAACACATATATTTAAACACGCGTTTACGATTAAAATCAAAACGCGATTCAAATCAATATAAATGTTTATTTTGTAACGCGTAGGTGACTATTCATTGTTATTAAAAAGACTTAAATTCGATCATGTTGTGATATTTAGAAATATAAATTTGTTTGGTGCGAGTGAGGTTTTATTTAATCTCTGACCAAGGGAAACGTTTCATTTTTTCAAAGAAATGTTTGTTTAAAAATAAAGTCATAGTTCCATGGGATTCAATCACAGACCACGTGACACACAGCGCCACCAGATTTGATAACGCAATAAAAACGCTATAAAATAATGTGACTAGGCACAGAACAAGTTTACAGCACAGTACAATAATAAATGCTGACCATGACTTTAGAAGCATAAATTACCTTACACTCAATTTAAACACAACCTGTCTTTAGCCCTCTAAGCTGGTTCATACAGAAATGTAGAGATCCAGGCTCAGAACACACAGCTTCATTAGCGAATACATATGTAGGACAACTAGAGAAGACGTTTTACAGAGGATGGATTTTTAGAAACATCCCATCAGTGACATCACTGAAGTCAACTCCTAGGTACTGTAACTGTCGTGTGGATAGTTTCACAAGAATCAGACAAAGGTTTAAGCATCGCTTGTTCTAGATAAAACTGCAAAAAAAAAAAAACAACAACCCATAATGTACTTCTTTGCGACTCTGTTTGCCCAAATCATATAATCACAACGTGAAATCTAGAAAATAATATTATGTAACCAAAATCCACAATATGGAAACAGAACCTGTGTAATTGTTGATAGATGATGTACTCGTAACATTTTTACAAGACGAACTACAACATTTAAAAAATGACTTGTATGTACTTGATATCTCTAATCAATCCACGGCGACATTGTTAAAAGCAGAGTCCCAGCACAAAACGAAACTAAAACGCCCTGGGCATACCGTTTCGCGCTTCTTATTAGTTGCTCAAAAGTAATTTGACCGTATGAAATGCATAATATAAACCTAGAAACATATACGTGAGCAGTATTTACGCACTGTAGTATCCGTGTTAAGACATACCTCTCAAATACTGTAAATCAAGTTAAAAATATCTCAAGACCGATTCTGGTCATAATGAAACCATGTTTCGTGTATGTTTTCTTTAAAGTACCGAGACCAGCCATATACTGTATGTTTATGTTCCAAAATTAATATCGTTTATGGCCTTCACACGCGTTGCAGTATGCTCCTATTCTTTTTATGCTCAGCTACTAAGATTTCCCTTCAGTGGTAAAATTAGATATGAATATTCAATACCTAAACGGGCACAGTTAAGACATTAAATATACATATACATACTGTATACAGTACAGTTTTCATACGGTAATATGTTTATGTTCCTAAATCAATCTCTTTTATGAGCATGTGAAAGGCATGGTGAATCGATTTTAAAAAATTACTGCACTTTGCATGATTGGAAACAAATGTGTGATTGCGAAATGCTGTGGTGTTACTTTTACAAAGACGGTCAATGAAAAAAAGAATGTTGACCAGGGCAATACTTTGAGTTTACACTTACAGCTTGTCCAAGGTCATTCATTATTAATACTATTAGTAATATCTTCGTTAAAGACTTTGATGGCCACAGCTCAAACATGAGAGGTTGAGCTTTATTAGCTCCACCTTGCGGAAATTCCGGATACTATTATTTTGCTTGTCGTATTATAGGAGAATTTACGGCAACTAGCGGTATTTACCGGTAACTTGCGGTAGACTGCGTACAGCGTACCGGAAAATAATGTGGTATCGCCCGCGCATTTTGAATGGCTGCATCTGTATGCGCAACGGGTGATTTTTCTTCCTCATGATCAGCTTAGAATCTCTGTGTACGTTGTAAGGTTCATAAAGACCGCGATAAACCATGCTGCACAGGGTCGGTGCCACTTGCTTGTCAATCATAAAGACAACACACGTTTCGATTCGAATAAATCATATTCTGTTGTCTTCCTGGTATGTAGACAGATTAGCAGTTATTTTTTTCCCAATCAGAGGCTCTGAAAACAGCGTTCCGCCCACTGCGCTCCATCACAGGGGTAGGCAGCACCGAGAGAGGGAGGAAGCCCGGAGCTCAGTATTTCACAATGGCTGTTTGGTAACAATTGCGTCTGCATTCATAACTTAGTGTTTCAAATTAAACAACGTAAATTATTTTCTTTTACTTCTAAGTCCCTTAATTATCATTAAGCATAGGTTTTTCACCACTTAGACTACTTTTTGATACCATTGTTAGATAAAGCAGGAAATTATTGTACTTTCTAATGACATTACACATGGAAAGATTACAGATTTTAATCATCTTTAATTTTTATTTTTAGAAAAGTTTCATCTATACATACACCACAAAACTATTCTCAATTGTATTTCTGAATGCTATGTTGCACTTAGATCACTATTTTAAATACATCTAATTAAGAAAGTTAGGTGTTAAACTATTAGTAATCAATAATATTAAATTTAGCACTGTAATAAATTGTTGCACTTTTCCTCGCAATGTATTTTCATTGTTCAAATATACATTAAATCTATCAGAAACTTAGTTAAATACACAATTAAGGAAAAAATAGGGAAAAATATAATTCAAAATATTTTGCTGTTTATAAAAATAAAATGTATTAACTAAGGAATAGGATTGAATAGGATAATAGGAATAGGATAATTATAATTATTATTAATTTCTTTAGATGCACGATTCCATATTATATTTCCTATTAATCAAATTCTAAAAGAATGCTTTTGTTTACTCCGATAACAAGTGTATTCGCAGAAAAGGTTAAAGCGATCACTTTTCACAAAGTATATAAACGTACAGTAATATGGTCAGAAGGAGCACGTAAAAATGTTTCCGAAATAACCACATGTAAGACTGATGCTTAAAATGTTTAGGGAGAAATGAAATACTGGTGTGTATTTTTTCTTTAAATTACCAAGACCAGCCATATACAGTACAGTTTATATAATATGTTTATGTTCCTAAATTAATATTGTTTATGACCTTTAGATGCGTTATGCTCCTCTGCTCAAAAAAAATCAAATTCACATTCAGATACTGTATAACAAGTCCAGGCTTGAACCCATGACACCTGTACCCTAGAACCCACCCCACCCTCAGTGTGGTGCTTTTATCTTTTGAGCCATTTGGGATTCCTTTCAGATTAACTTTTAACCATGGAATCAGGATTACTATTAGGCAGCTATCGAAAAGCTGTTTCATCTGAACATCAGAAATTCAGGCAGTGAAGGTAAAACAGAATCAGATAACTTAAGAAAGCAGACGGATTGTCATTTGTGAAACTGTAATCAAGAAAAATATAAGGGGAGAAACAGGAATGTACAGATATAAAAGAACAGTCACATGATCAGAAAGACTCAAATTATGAATAGGTAAATGAAAAAGAAAAGAGTTGTTAGCTATAACTAAATCCAAAATGTGACCTGGTTATGAAATGGAACAGGGATGAGACAATGATTCCAATGACTGGATATCATGGGCCATGTTCATGGAACATTGAACAGTGTAAAAATCGAAAAGTGCTTAAACTGCGTGGACCGATATACCTGAACTGACAAGTATATTGAGTTAATGTAGATGGTAAAATCCCACATGTATAAATAAAATTTTAAAACAGCACAGCCGACAAACAAGCTACTGTAATTCACCTAAAAAAAAGATTGTAATAATATACAAAGTGTAGGTGTCAAAGACTTTTAAGACCACTCAAATGTTATATACCCAAGTGTAGCAATAGGACTCCGAAAATAAGGTATGTACAACACAGTCAGTCCACCTCCATGGCCAGTAAAGCAACATTTCTCAAACAGTCTGTATTCAGATGGTACAAGGTGATTAAACAGATTATCATAATTATGTTTGTGCTAGCATTCAGTTAAACAAACAAAATTCCAGTTTTCTGTCATTGATAAAGTCATTTAGTTATAATACCTAACTATTTAATGAGCAAATATCAAATGAGGCTAATTTACTGTGGCTGAACTGAGTGAGGCAGATATTTGGCATATGCCCTGCCTGAGAGATGATAACTGTCATTTCCATTTATGACAAAATATTCCAGGGAGAATATTATACAATATCCTATTGTATCTTTACTTGAATAATTCTGCTTTTGAATCTGAGCTTTGCTCTTTATTCACATCCAACTTTGAAGACATCTTGCAAAATCAAATGTTAAGGTAAAGATGTTTAGCTTTAAGAACCACTTATTTCTTGAAATATTTCTGATTCTTCAGAGAGGGCTTATTATAAGGGGCCAATGCTAATTTGAAACCAGTAGGCTTGGGTAGTGAATAACTGCTCTACAGTATATAATAAGAACAGTATATAATAAGAACTGCAAAACCTGCAGTTGTGTTGTGCAGGTCGACCATTTGTAGAAAAATGTTTACAAATGTAAGTACACTCACAGATGAGACAAGGTCATTCAGCCTGTTATGGATTATAGAAAGCTGCTAGAGAATTGGTCCAAGAACATCATCAGTGCGCTTTTTGAATGATTATAATGAATAAGAAGATAGAAAGTTGGATGTTTTTGGTCCCTTTTCTGTGCATTTAAAAAAAATCTTGGCAAACTCAACTCAGCAGTACAAAGGACAGGCAGATTTTTTAATATTCATATTAAAGGCCAGGAATGTCAATCTTATGACCGCTGGGCAGGATCTAGCATGAAGTTATGTCCAATGTTTCCCACTAGATGATAAACATATTAATTTATTTATTTTTTAATAAAGATCACTGACATACCATACTAGTGATGGGAGGACCTTGTGGCTAAATCTCTTATAACGCTACTTAAGTTTATTTTTCATCCTGTAGACATAGCTATTGCCTCTGTCACTTTGGTAAGATTAGATATGTGTGGCACAACCTCAGAGATTCAGTGGCACAAATCATGCAAGTCAAGACTAAGCTCATAACATTAAGAAAGTTAACGAACAGCTTTGCAGCTGTTATTTTGCCTCTCATCTAACTTGATAAGGACTGAAGTGAATGGTGAGAAGAAAGAAAGAGAGCGAAGAAAGGTTGATGGAGAGTGCTGCATTTTTCAAGAGCAGAATCCTTCTTTTCTGGAAGATGGATAATAATTTTACATGGCTCATATGCTTGTGAAATGTACAGTAACTGTACCAAAGCAGTACAGCATTAAGGCACTAAGTATCACAAATATAAAGATAAAGTACAGTACGAGAAACAAATAAGCAGAATTATTAGGGACTCTGAAGAACAGCAGTCGATCTCTACTCATTCTTGTGAAGCAAAAGAAGCAGCTGTCAAGCCTAGTTATATCGGTAAAGAAACTGCATTAGCATCAAAATTATTTTGTATGGGTAAGTTGCCAAAGAACTGCATGCTTAAGTCAGAGGAATTAGTGAGCCCTGACAAGTGACAAGCCTTGGCAAATATTAGTTTGTCAAGACACACTGATGAGAGATTTGGCAAAATATCTGATTTTAGCTAATTTGAATAGCCAACCTTATTGAATTTACACAAAAGAGTGACACAACAACAGAGATGATTTTTTGACAGCTGTGCATGACTAACTGGTAGTGGGCTAGAAATTGTCTGTCTGTCTGGGGACAAACAGGGCTCCTTCATTGGCTGAAAGGTAAAGTGAGGTTGTAAAATTCAAATGAAAATTACAGACATTAACACCAGAAAGGGAATTTTCATTGTATTTTTCAGCAAGATGCACTAAACATGAACAAATTACATGGATATACAGAAGTTTGAATGAGTTTTATGTATAAACCTTCAATTTGATAGCCCCCTAAATGTGAGGGACAATAAGGACATGTTGCGGTATCACATCGAAAGTAATCTGCGGGCTGTGCTTAACCTTTTCTTTGAATTGTGTTAAGATAAGAGAATCCATACATCATAAACGAAAGCAGGTGCCTGAATTACAGGATGCAGCTGAGCAACCTTGCATTTACTGTATGTTAGGCAATACAGAGCATCAGAACTGTTTCAAAACAAAAATGCAAGGGCGCAACGTGGTTGTGACAGTCTTTTATGACAGTATTTGACCAAACTTCAATTGTGGGATAAATATATTTTTGGTGGCAGTTATGCACACTTCCTCATATAGAAATTGGTGACCGCAGATGTCAAGGCCTCCAGTACAGTATGTTTCAATGACAAAATAGCTGGAATGAAAATGAGTTTCATGACTGCTTTGAAATTGAGCTGCAGTTCAATACACTTTTAAAAGAAAAAAAATCAACATTGTTTCAACAACGTTTATCAATACCTGGGACTAATTTACACCAAATTGAAAGCATTTGTTTAGTGAATTCTAGATAGGTTTGGGCCAGCTTTTGCCTGTGTAAAACACATATAACTTCATTCTTATATCATAACAAAATTAAGGAGCATGTTAATTAAGACAAGTCAAGACTCAGGACACAGCAATACACAAAATTAATGTGAGAAAAATACTGTTTTAAATTACTGTATATTTATAGATTTGTTAATGAGATGGGACAGTGGCACAGAAGTGTCACGGACGTCCAAAGGGACTAACCGTGAGGAGCAGGAGAGCAGAAAAAGACCCATATGCGTAGCGGCGAGACGGGAAAAAGGCCCGGGCTCATTAGTGCAAAGAGTTCAGGAATGCCGTATAGAAACCAATGCCCTCAGGGAGCGGACGTGGGGTACCCTGGTGCTAGGCGGGTCTCAGGACATCCGAACGTCAATGCTGAGCGAGGATAGAGTGCAAGACCCGGAAATATATAACCCAAGGGAAAGAGAGGGACAGGAAGGACAGCAGACCCGAAACTAGGGACAGGACAGAGAAGGAGTGCCCTCTGGCTGCAGAGGGCGTGACAAGAAGTTAACATTGCTGCCTTCCAGCGTTAGGGACCTGGACTCAGTTGGGTGCTTGGGTGTCCTCTGGGTGCTCTGGTTTCCTCCCACATGCTGGTAGATCAACTGGATTTTGTTCCTGGTGTGAGTGTGTGTGAGTTTGTGTGTTTGCCCTGTGATGGACTGGTGACTGGAGGCTGAAGGCAAATTCTAGAATGTACTTTGCCTTGAGCGTCACGCTTTCTAGGATAGGCTTTTCTCCTCCATGACCCTGTATTGGATAAAATGGTTAGAAAATGGCAGGATGAAAAAAGAAAAAAAATTCAAATGGAAATTGATAAGAATGACATGAGATTAGTAATGAAATCCAAAAGTCAAAGTTACTAGAAATATAATTCCAGCTTTTTATACCAGCTTTTATAGCAGTGAAAAACAGCTTGCCCATGCTGTCTGTGATTCTTTTTTTTTGTTTTTGAATGAATTAATCTTTAAAAAAAAGCCTTCATAATATTTTGTTCTTTGCAGCTTAACTGCCACATGTGGTCCCGATTTAAGTACACATCACAGGGAAATGCTTTTTTCATAAATATATACAGTATCACATACATTTTTCATTTTTCTTTTCCTAAATTCAGTATTTTCTTGCTGTACATTATTCTCATGCTAATGTGAGCCGAAGTGCTCTGGGGAAGGTTATCAGTGTGGCACAGAATGCTGTTTAAGTTCAGTGTGGTGTAACACTAACTAAAAAAAATCAGCCTACATTCACAAAGTTTAGGAATACAACATTAAACAAGAGAAAAATTAAAGTTTTATAAACCTGTCCTTAAAGGTCTAGGGAAACATTTTCATGGAATTTAAAAAATAATTGCAGATACTGTACTCTTGGTATAATATTAAATTTTAAATCTACAAAGGGATCTGATATGGAAGAGTCACATTTTAGATTTATATCTTCTTGCACATTTCTTCACATTTTTAAGCTTGCTTGCAGAAGGTTTATTCATAAAATAATGTCTATGAGGAATATACTGGCAAATAGCTGTAAGTGCTCAAGAGCTCCTTCTGCAAGTGGATGAATGAGAAGGGAAAAAGCACTGCGGGAGTCCTAGGGCTTCTGAACAGCCAGTGGTGTAATCTGGCCCTTTCTGAACGCCATTCTGCAGCTGCCACCATTGGTCACAAGCTTTAGATAATAAACAATCTTTTACTGTATATTGATATCTTGTGCAATTGCATTGCTTCATCACATTCCAATGTACATGGAATAAAAATTCCAATGTACAGTATAAACTACTCTGACCTTGATGTCCAGCTCCTGGAGAGCATGCGTGTGTAGCGGCAATGCTTGTTAATAAGACAGAATTAAGCGTTGGTATGCTCCTAAAAGAGGCCCCATCTCACCCACCATCTCTGTGGTGCAGCCAAAGAGAAAGAATTCATGCAAGCTGATTTAAGAGTGTTTTCTTGTGATAAGAACCAAGCTCCCAGACGGGGATGCAATTAGCTAAGCCTGGCTATCATGATCAATGGTCATCCATTGGCGCCTATCAGTCTAGGGAGTGCCGAATGGACATCTGGACTGCATTCCTAAGTGTCAAGAGTAAGTGACTTATATCTCACCTTGACCAACCAATCAGGGACTGGCAGGGCGTGGTAATACCACGTGGGTCTCCAATGCCCGCCAAACTCTCAACCAATCAGCACACATCTGGGTCTTGATCAAAAAGGGAGCGCAAGCTCAGTTCTGGGCTCTCCTTGGCCATTTTCGGGCATCCTTAGAGACAATCACGTGACAACTGCTGTTGTCTGCAAAAGGACTTGGACTTTGTTCTAAGTGCGAGGCCGAGGATCCCGTACGTACTCAGAATTCTACCAACGTGAATGCTCCGCTTGATCAACTGCAGCCTACAGTTGGACCCTCGTCGACAACCTGAATAGCTTATTCAGAAGCAGCGCTGGACCGGGAACGAACCAGTTTCTTCCCAGGCAAAAGAGTGACTTGTGAGGACTCGCGGTCACACTCTGTGCATAGAGACTTTCTACTAGCCAGCCGGACTGCTGGTAGATCCCCTCGGAGCAACGACTGCCCTGCGCGCCGCAGTTAGATTCCTCCGCCCGTCCTACTCCGAGCTGCACCTCGACTGGTTGGCCGGTAGCCAGAGAACGCCGACACAACGCCCATTGGACAACCGCTGGAACAGAGGCTGCAACAGAGCCTGTCAGCTGGTTTGGTGTTCGTGCCGGGAAATTCCAAATCCAAACACAGTGGATAAGTAAACCCCATGTTCTACATTGCGTCTCGAGAATTCAATTGTACCTCAACACAAGTTGTTATCAATTTAATTCATGAGTAATGTATTTACTTCCAAGTTTAGAGTAACAGTGGGTAATAACACTGATTAGCGATTTGGTAACCGAACGATATATATTGGCATATATTCTCTGTTGTGTATCTCTTTGTGTTTGTATCTCTTCGAGATTATATACCTTGTATATTGATAACCCTCACCGTAAGGTCTGCCGCTCGTATCCAGGCAGACTAGTATATGTTTGGTGCACAGTTATATTAATAAATGTATCCCGTGTATTGAACCCGTGTGTGTGCGTTGTTAGTTGTTCTGACGATTGATTTTCTAAAAGCCCAAACGAACAACCTCGTGATTACTGCTACAATTAATAATTGTCTCAGTAAACCCATCAAACCACTACATTTAATGGCGTCCCTGGGTGGGCCGAGTTTAGAATGAAATGAGAATCAATCGCACAGAATAACTGATATTGCTGTGAGTTCAAGTTCAGCACAGCACCGCGGCTTCTATACGCGAATACCGGGTGTGCTGATAACTGCGCAAAGAAATCCCCCTGTTTTCTAGCGTTTAGTATAACGCGTGCTGATTGGAAATCCATCTGCTCGGGTGTTTAGATTCCATACTGTATTTTGGTAAAAGGAAAAAAAAGTAATACTCTTAAAGTTTCTCTGACGTAATGACAATGGCTGCTAAAATGTCTGAAGTGGAGTCGCTTATAAGTACTATTTCTAGCGACGACAATCCTGGTTACTGGAGCGGTATCGAAAAGTTGAACTTTGATGATATTGAGAAGCTGCAAGTAGATTTAGTAGCTAAGGTAGCGAACCAGCTTAACACAGGAGGGTCCGTGAACGCAGTTCAGGTCCTATCGAGTTTCGCCTTAAATCTAGCTAAACAGCTGGAACTGTCTTTGTCCGAGCTGACAAAGTTTCAAAAGCTTCAGGGAAAGCTAGAAAGATATAAGGCGGAGCGAGTTGAGTTGCTGGATATAATCAGAGAAAAGAGAGTGAAAAATGAGGAAAGTGAAGACAGACTCAGGGAAGTTTTAGGTAAATTAGATGACCTGTCTGCTAGAGAAACTGCGGCTGAGGTAGCTAGGAGAGACCTGGAAGCGAGCTTGAAAGAAAAAGAAAAAGAAATTGAGAGTTTAAATGAACTCAGCCAGGAAAGGCAAAAGGAGTTAGATGCTGCTGTACTGGAAGCATAACAGGCTAGATCCCACTTGCATGCCAGCCCACCTAGCAGTCCGGAGCGCTCACCCAGCGCGCCGGGAGGAGGTTTCTCCCGGCCAGGGTCTGTGGTCGGATCGGCATGGGGGAGATCGCCGAGTCCTGCGCGAGACGCAAGGGCGATGCAATTCAGGCATAGACCCCCTGCTCCTGTACCTGGAGGAGTACCACGCCCCTTCTCACTGGAGGAGGCGGGGATCCACCCCAAACCCCTCCCTCAGTCTATCTGATTGGGTGGGAGGGTTCCTGCCTGAAAGAAGGCTGTGACTCTGAGTTGGGCGCTGACCCCGCCCCTGAAGTCAAAGGAAAGGCAGGCTTCCAACAATTCTTAGGGAATCTCAGCCAGAAAGGAAAAGCAAGGCATATTTATATCAAGGTTTCTCTTGAAAGCGTCTTAGATAGAGAAGCACTGATTGACACTGGGGCTGAAATTAGTTTGATGTCAGCTGATCTACTCAGCGAGCTCAACCGAGTAGCGAAAGGAAAAGGCATCAGACTTAAGGTAGAACCGTGTAAGATAGATATTTCCAGCTATACCCAGGATCATGCCAGGATCACACACCGAGTGTGGGTGGCACTTAGGTTCGGGCCAGTGAATGTGGTGCATCCTGTTTACATCTCTAGGTTTAAAACAGAGCCACTACTCATTGGCCAAGACCTGCTTGACAGGCTGGAGCCTCTGGTGGACTGCCAGCGTGGAAAATTGTGGGCTCAGGTCAAAAACCCTAAGCCTGTCGTACAGCAAAAAGGGGGGTTCAGTGGTTATGCTGTGACCACACAGTGCCCACTGAACACTATAGCTGAGTTGGAGGTTCCACCTGGTTCCTCTGGACGAGAAATAAATGTCTCTTCTTGCTTTCCAAAACTACAGGGAAGTCCTGCCCAGGCCAACACTCCCACGGTCTCCCAACTACAGGAGCAGTGCTCCGAGCAGCTGCTTGACCCGCCAGGTAAAGCACACCCCTTTTTCATCCCTGAAGAAGAGTGGATCTCCTTGTCCGGTAATGAATGGGAGTCCTTTCTGTGCGCCCTGGTACCTCAGGGGGACCAGGACTACCACCCCATGGTGGTGGGAGGGATCCAGGTGGCAGAAGTGCAGGTTGATGATGTAATTCTCAGCCTCAGCTCTGAGAAGTCCATAATCAGTGAAGGTCTGTTCAAGGACCTGTCGCGAAGCCGTCAGGTGACCCTGGTGACGCAGTCACAGGTTCTGTGGTGGGCACCCCCACCTCATAGGTCCATTTGGAGCAAAGGAAGTTGTGTAGCTTCCATCTCCATCGGAAAAAGGAAGTTTGCTCACTACTTTCAGGTAGCACCTCAGCTGACCCATTCGGTCTGTATTGGTGCAGACCTCTTGGTTCGACTGGGCGCCCAGCTGGACACAGTAAACAGTGTGCTGTGGACACGGGTGAACCCAGATGCCCACTCTCTAAGCGGCGACCCCGAGAACATTCGGTCAGTTCAGACGATTCCTCAGGCCTGCCAGGTTGTAAATGAATCGGACCTGATCGTTCCTGCATCAACAGCAGGGTTTCCGGTACGCCTTGTCCTGAAGAAGGGACAGAGAATGGATGCTGAGATGGTTTTCTTCCAACCATCAGCTCAGTTTATCAGACTGAACCTAGCAGTCTGTGGTACCCCCAGACTGGAACGGAATGGCCGAGCCACCTGCCTGTTGGTGCAGAACATAGCAAAACAAGATGTCAAAATCCCCGCTCGCACTGACATGGGACTGGTAATCGACAATGGTTTCTATGATTTCGAACTGGCCATCCCAGTACTGGGGCAGCTCCCTGGTCCCTTGGCCAGGGAGGGGGGAAACGAGCAGGTGTACTACACCTACCCCCGGCGGATGATTGCAATTATGCCAATAGAGGGATTCTGCAACCAGGAGGTGTGCAGAGTGGACCTTAGCGATAAGGATGAGATGGTTGTGTACACAGTACACGCAGGTGTTCCGACGGACCACTCAGCCAAGAGTGCGACCCGGGATACCGCCATGCCGTCAAAAGCGGGGTTCCTAGAGCAGGTACAGGAACAGGTTGGTAAGGCAGATGCCCTGGAAACGGAAAGCCAGCGTCAGCAGCTGCGTCAGATCTTCCAGGATTTCCAGGAAGTGTTTGCACGGGATGCCTATGACTGCGGGGTGACGGATTTGCACACAGTGCGCATTCCCACAGCCCCTTGCGCCCGCCCAACCTATGTCAGGCAGTATCGCATTCCCCTCACGGCATACGAGTCCATAAAGCAGACGTTGGATGCTCTACTAGAGCATCAGATCATAAGGGAGTGTAACTCCACTTATAACTCCCCACTGTGGCCGGTGCTGAAACCCAATGGTAAGTGGCGTCTGACCATTGACTACCGGCAGCTGAATAAACAGGTTCCTTTGTCACGATGGCCAATGATCTACCTAGATCAGGAGTTAGCCAAGGTGACAACAGCGAAATATTTCACCACAGTGGATGTGGCCAATGGGTTCTGGACCCTTAAGGTAGAACCGACAGACCAGTACAAACTGGCCTTTTCCTTCGGAAACAGGCAGTTCACCTGGAATCGATGCCCCTTTGGGTATTCCAACTCCCCAGCGGAGTTCAACATATTTCTGCACAAAGCCATGAGTGATGCAGCCGCCAGGGGCAACCTGGTCTATGTGGACGATATTCTGATGCGGAGTCAGACCTGGGAAGAACACATGGCCGAGATCAGGCATGTGTTGACCCAGCTCTCCCGTGCAGGGGCCAAACTGTCTCTGGCTAAGGGACAGTGGTGTAGGACCCAAGTGGAGTACGTGGGACTGTTGGTTGGAGCCCAAGGCATACAGCCACAGTCCAGCAGAGTCCAAGCTATCCAGAATATGAAGTCGCCCACTAACCTGTCTGAACTGCGCAGCTTTCTGGGAGTATGTAATTATTCCCGGCAGTTCATTGAGGATTACGCTGAAATAGCAAGGCCCCTCCACAAGCTGTTGCAGAAAGACGTGCCCTTTGAGTGGGGACCTTCCCCAGAACAGGCTGTGATGGAGCTGAAGCGCAAACTCGGTAGTGCTCCGTGCTTGGCCTACCCTGACAAAAATAAGGTCTTCTACCTTGAAGCAGGGTTCTCAGAGCACTGCCTTGGGGCTGCTCTGAGTCAGGAATATGACCAAGAGCGAAGGGTGGTGGCGTATGCCAGCCGAGCCCTGACCCCAGTGGAGCAAAAGTTCTTGGACTGCGAGAAGGCCCTGTTGTCTACGGTCTGGTCGGTAGAACACTTCCGTAGTTATGTTGGGGGACAAAAGATCATCATCGAAACCTGCCACCAACCTGTGACATTCCTGCATAGCCAGAGACTGAAAGCAGGCAGGGTGTCAAATAGCAGGATTGTGGCATGGATGATGGCCCTACAAGGCTATGAGATAGAGGTACGTTATGCACAGAGCAAGAAAATGTACCTGGGACAGGGCCTGGCTTTGGGCCAAGTGTGTCACGGCTGTGACACTGACATGGAAGCTCCAGAAATGATTCCTGCTGCTGAGCTACCGAACAATCATCGGTACTACGATGAGAACGTGGGCCAGGGCTTACCCATGGCCTATGTTGACGGTTGCTCTTTTCGCCACGAACAGCAGGTGCTAGCAGGGGTAGGTGTAGTCTGGCAAGACAATACTCCCTGTGAGCCGACCCGCTATAAGCTAGGACCAAAGACTAGTCAGTATGCGGAAGTAGCTGGGGTGCTGATCACCCTCCAGCAGGCCCTGACAAATGGCCTTAAACAATTTGTCATCTGTAGTACTCGAACTACGCCCGACATAGCTTCGTGTCCCATCGTCCGTATTGGAAGGGTAACGGCATGAAAAATGCCCGGGGCAAGGAAGTAAAGAACAAAGAGTTGTTCCTGGCCAGTGACAAGCTCACGACCGAGGCTGGAATGATGGTTTACTGGAGGAAGGTGAAGGGACACTCCCAGGTGAAGGGACCCGACAAAGACGGGAATGATGAGGGCGACCGGCTGGCCAAATCTGGCGCCTTAGAGGGTGATCCATGGCAGTTCCAGCAGGAATGGCTACCCCCAGAAACCGTGGCTGAGGTCAAGGCGGTCACCTGAAGCAGGGCTAGACAGGATGTCGGAGCTGACCCTCAATCTGTAGTGCTTGGGTCACAGGGTTTTAACACCGATCTTGCGGAAATGCAGAAACAGGACCCAGCAATTGGGCAAATGTATCAGCATATCGCTGACCCAGTGCGTCAACCTCTTTCAGAGCAGGTGCTGAGCCAGTCTCCGGAGCTGAAGGAGCTGGCAGAGGTGAAAGACAACCTAAAAATTATAAAGGGGTTGTTGGTTTGTGTACCAGTTGGACAAGGTGTCCCAAAGTTGGTAGTTCCCCGCTGTCATCGGGGGGTCATGATCCAACACGCTCATGACGAACCCTGTGGGGGTCACCGGGGAATCAAGGCCACGTACGACACTATCCAGCAGGTGGCATTCTGGCCTCACATGGGCCAAGACATCGCCGCGTATGTAAAGGGGTGTCTGACATGTAGCCAGTTCCAACCATCACGGCCCTTGAACCGTGCACCACTCCAGAAAAAGGGCATGACATTCCCCTGGTCCAATCTACAAATGGATTGGGTGGGGCCGCTGGTGAGGTCATCCAGAGGGAACAAATATTTCCTCACTGTTACATGTGCATTCACAAAATGGATTGAGTGCCTCCCAGCACCCAACGACACGGCAGAGACAACTGCAGTGCTGTTGGTGAACCATGTGTTCAGCCGATAGGGACTCCCCCTGACCGTGGACTCGGATCGGGGAACCCATTTCACAGCTACAGTAATGGCAACCCTGTGGAATATGCTTGGGGTCAAGGCCCAGTTGCATATCTCCTACCACCCTCAATCCTCGAGCCAGGCAGAAAGGGCAAACCGAACGGTGGTTAGTATGCTCAAAAAGTTTGTCTCCACCAACAGTAGGGACTGGGACATTAAGCTGCCCCTGGTTCTGATGGCCATCCGAGCCACGCCCCATTGCTCTACGGGGGTCCCACCTTTTGAGATGATGACAGGTCGGAAGATGACTCTTCCCCTACACTGTCTTTATGGGGTGGAGGACCTGAGCACGACGGGGGCTGCTACGGCCCATCAGTATGTGTCAGACCTGCGAGCACATCTGCAGGCAACCTTTGCTTTTGCCCAGAACAATCTGGGAAGGAGTGCAGAGGGTAGGAAAGCATACTATGACCGAAAGGCAGTTAACCAGGAACTCCAAGTAAGAGACAAGGTCCTGTACTTCCAATTTGCCAAACCCACAGGGGTGGCCCGGAAGTTCTTACCCAGTTGGACAGGACCCCATGAGATTGTCGATAAGGTATCACCGGTAGCTTATCGAATTCGGATTGAGAAAGGAAGGCAATCTCTGGTCTACAAGTGGGTGCATCGCAACCACCTCCGGTTGTATCGCCCACCTCAAATGCCGCCGGAGGACACAGAATAGGGTTAAAAGTCTAAACCCGATCAAAGAGGGGGGTGCCCCTTTGTAGTTGCAGGTAGTTAGGTTCTGTAGTGTAGGTCCTGCTAGGAAAATATATTAAAAAATATAGTGGAACTGTACCATGTGCCTCATCTGTGTTCCAGAATGGGAATCCTAAAACTGCCATGGCTGGTCCTGACAGTACTGTGGATCGCCTCAACACAGCCCCTTGAAGTTGTGGAACCCGGTCCTCCTACCGGCATAGTCCTGCAGGACGCTCCCGGATTGTTGTTAACAAATTGCAGAACATATACTCAGCGGGTGTATGTACGGCTGGACCCACATGATGTGTTTCGGAAGCACATCAACATGAACAGTAGGGTGTCCTATCATGGTAGGCAGTGGGCTGGGGATACTGTATGGCATGCCCAGCTAGACACTATACACATGCTCCGCCAGCTGAGGAAGGCAACAGTCACCCAGGAGGAGATGACAGGCCTCAGCCGCCCCAAAAGGTTCTTGGGGGGTCTGATTGCTGCGGCCTCCGCCGTGGGTTCGCTATTTTCAGCGGGTCTGTTTGCTGCTAACACTGTCACCCTGACCACCCTGAGAAGGCAGGTGTCTGGGTTACGTAAGGAAATGCCAGAAATTTATGACAAGCTGTATCAACAGCAGCAGCGGCTGGAAAGCCTAGGGAAAACCTTACAGGGCACAATTTTAGCAGTAAACCTTCATGCAGCAGTGTTAAATAACACCCTCCACACCGTGGGCAGGATTGTCGACGTGTTACAGTGGGACTATGCTTATGTGCAACAGGTCAGAATGCTGATGCAGGATCTGCTTAGGGAGCTTAGTGCCACAGTAACTAGCCTAGCCATGGGTCAGATTCCAACCTACTTGGTTCCACTGTCCTTAGTACTGAAGACAACCACTTTCGAGATGGTGCAGCCATTGCAAGTACATCTTGCATACAGTCTAGGCAGTGCCATTCCCATACATGTCAACCCCGAAGCCAAGGAAATAGGTTTCCTGTTGAACCTTCCCATCGTGAGTAGCAAGGATATCTATAGACTCAAGTCTATATTGAACGTTGGCTTCTGGAGGGGGGACATGCATGTGAAGTTGACCACCCCACCGCTCGTAGCTTACCAGGAGGATGATCCGAATTTGTACCTTGTTCCAAACCTGGAACTGTGTATATCAACCAAGGATATCCACTGGGTATGCCCAAGTAAGCCATTCCTTAGGGACACAACTCAGAGGTTGTGTGGTATCAGAAAGGGGGCTGCCACTGAAAAGTGTAAAGCCACAGTGACGAGCAAACGTGAGGTTAACGAACCCCAGGTTGAGCAGGTGGGAAAGAAATGGCTGGTCAGCACACCACAGTTAACGGTTACAATAACCTATGACAGACATGATACAGCTACCGAAGTGCAGCTACCCAACCAAACAGTTTTTCTACAAGTTCCTGAAGGAGCTATAGTGCATCTCAACGATTTAGCACTGTATCACCTGGAGTCAGAACTGTATGAAACGGAACTCGAGATTGTGGACGCTTTCAGAGGACACAGCGTTGACTTGGATGAGAGAATCCAAGAGACAGTAAGTCTTGAGGGTGTACAGGTAGTCGAATTTGTTCTCAACTACACAAACTTAAAAACTACACTGGTAGGTCCCAAGCACAGTCGTTGTGGATCCTCTGGAGCGCTAGGAACAGTAAACGTGGTCATCTTGACACTGCTGCTCGGTAGCTGGATCATGGCTGGGGTAATGTGTTGGATGCTGTTCTCTTGTATCAAAGCCTTGCGGGGTAGTTTGAATGAGAAAAAGGGAGCAATGGTTTATCACCGAAATCAGGTAACCACGCCCAAACGTCTGCCTGCTGCAGAGCTATCCGATACTGATAGTGAACTGCCGGAAGTTTAAGGTCTAGGGCTAATGATGACGCCCGATGCCTCATTTCTATGTACCTTATAACTGAGAGCAGGTATACGCAATGTTCTTTCCAACACTATTTCCTGTACAAATTCTCGAGGGGTAATGTGAATATTGGGTGGTAGAATCCACCGGGGTACAACAGACATCACTTAACTCTGTTTTTGTTTTGAAGGCAACAACGCCTCAGGACCTCGTGACCTTCAAAAAGGGGGGATATGTAGCGGCAATGCTTGTTAATAAGACAGAATTAAGCGTTGGTATGCTCCTAAAAGAGGCCCCATCTCACCCTCCATCTCTGTGGTGCAGCCACAGAGAAAGAATTCATGCAAGCTGATTTAAGAGTGTTTTCTTGTGATAAGAACCAAGCTCCCAGACGGGGATGCAATTAGCTAAGCCTGGCTATCATGATCAATGGTCATCCATTGGCGCCTATCAGTCTAAATAATAAAATAATGTCTATGAGGAATATACTGGCAAATAGCTGTAAGTGCTCAAGAGCTCCTGCTGCAAGTGGATGAATGAGAAGGGAAAAAGCACTGCGGGAGTCCTAGGGCTTCTGAACAGCCAGTGGTGTAATCTGGCCCTTTCTGAACGCCATTCTGCAGCTGCCACCATTGGTCACAAGCTTTAGATAATAAACAATCTTTTACTGTATATTGATATCTTGTGCAATTGCATTGCTTCATCACATTCCAATGTACATGGAATAAAAATTCCAATGTACAGTATAAACTACTCTGACCTTGATGTCCAGCTCCTGGAGAGCATGCGTGTGTAGCGGCAATGCTTGTTAATAAGACAGAATTAAGCGTTGGTATGCTCCTAAAAGAGGCCCCATCTCACCCTCCATCTCTGTGGTGCAGCCAAAGAGAAAGAATTCATGCAAGCTGATTTAAGAGTGTTTTCTTGTGATAAGAACCAAGCTCCCAGACGGGGATGCAATTAGCTAAGCCTGGCTATCATGATCAATGTTCATCCATTGGCGCCTATCAGTCTAGGGAGTGCCGAATGGACATCTGGACTGCATTCCTAAGTGTCAAGAGTAAGTGACTTATATCTCACCTTGACCAACCAATCAGGGACTGGCAGGGCGTGGTAATACCACGTGGGTCTCCAATGCCCGCCAAACTCTCAACCAATCAGCACACATCTGGGTCTTGATCAAAAAGGGAGCGCAAGCTCAGTTCTGGGCTCTCCTTGGCCATTTTCGCGCATCCTTAGAGACAATCACGTGACAACTGCTGTTGTCTGCAAAAGGACTTGGACTTTGTTCTAAGTGCGAGGCCGAGGATCCCGTACGTACTCAGAATTCTACCAACGTGAATGCTCCGCTTGATCAACGGCAGCCTACAGTTGGACCCTCGTCGACAACCTGAATAGCTTATTCAGAAGCAGCGCTGGACCGGGAACGAACCAGTTTCTTCCCAGGCAAAAGAGTGACTTGTGAGGACTCGCGGTCACACTCTGTGCATAGAGACTTTCTACTAGCCAGCCGGACTGCTGGTAGATCCCCTCGGAGCAACGACTGCCCTGCGCGCCGCAGTTAGATTCCTCCGCCCGTCCTACTCCGAGCTGCACCTCGACTGGTTGGCCGGTAGCCAGAGAACGCCGACACAACGCCCATTGGACAACCGCTGGAACAGAGGCTGCAACAGAGCCTGTCAGCTGGTTTGGTGTTCGTGCCGGGAAATTCCAAATCCAAACACAGTGGATAAGTAAACCCCATGTTCTACATTGCGTCTCGAGAATTCAATTGTACCTCAACACAAGTTGTTATCAATTTAATTCATGAGTAATGTATTTACTTCCGAGTTTAGAGTAACAGTGGGTAATAACACTGATTAGCGATTTGGTAACCGAACGATATATATTGACATATATTCTCTGTTGTGTATCTCTTTGTGTTTGCATCTCTTCGAGATTATATACCTTGTATATTGATAACCCTCACCGTAAGGTCTGCCGCTCGTATCCAGGCAGACTAGTATATGTTTGGTGCACAGTTATATTAATAAATGTATCCCGTGTATTGAACCCGTGTGTGTGCGTTGTTAGTTGTTCTGACGATTGATTTTCTAAAAGCCCCAACGAACAACCTCGTGATTACTGCTACAATTAATAATTGTCTCAGTAAACCCATCAAACCACTACACGTGTGTGTCTGCATGTACAGTACGCTACATATAGTATACTGTGTAAGGAACAAGTATAGTTCAATTCCATGCTGAAAAGTAAAAGAAGAAACAAAACCTTTTGGATGGTGAGCCTTCTTCAGTTAAAATAATGGCTATAGCAGCATTCAATTAGCTTGTGCTCTCAGTGGTTGGTCAACCAATAAGAACAACCACAAATGAACTGGGATTTATGTAGAGAAGTCATTACGGCTCCAGACTCATAGGTGGAATGTTGTTAGCTCATGTATCTCTGCAGACAAGGTTGTTTAACCCCTGAGTCACTTTCCTTCAGTTGTCCCATTAAACTGGGCTGGACTACTGGGATTGTTGGGGATAACCTTGCAATGGACTAGGATCCCATTCAGGGAGAAGCCACTTGCTCCAAGTCTGCTTCAGGCTACAGAAACTGGAATGAAACTGGGTGTTTCTAATCTTGGAAGGAATGGGATTAAAATGATAAAAACGTTGTGTACAACTTCCTGAGAATTAGGTCACTTAAAGACACCTCAGAGCCTGTCATAGGAAAATCAAATCTACCCTCTCACAATGTTCAGATATTAAGAAAATTAGCTCCAGGATGAACACAAATAACAAAGTGATTAAGGTTGTTAAGGAAATGGCACAGCTGGCAGACAAATTCAATTTTATTTAAAAAAGTGCTCAGTAGTCCTTAAAGTCTTCAAACATAACTTATACAGTATTAGTGACCTATAGAGCACTAGTGTTGTTTGTGATATCTCAATTACTATTTCTGTTAAGATTATGAATATGCAAAAGAACACCTAGAGTAATGGGTTCTAATGTGTTATAGGAGCTTAAGGGACAGGGGGCACTTGTTCCTCTGCCCTGTCACACCCACACACCGAGTAGCTGAGCTACCACTATGGCTGCACACAGTGCGTCACCACATTTTGCTCCAGAGAGACTTCAGTTAATATCTTCCATCAGCCTAATTCATTACAGCTGTCAGACAGGTCTGTTCTCTGTTTAATAAAGCTTGTCCCAGATGACAGAAGTAGTCTGCAGATAAAATATGATCTGCTGTGCCCATTTCCCTGCCTATATTCTCCAGGACAGTGCTTTTTTTTCTTATTTACCCAGTTTAGCTACAGGCAGGTCATAATCACCTGGTGCAAGAAAATAATTTCATTATAATGTGAGGGTTCAAGTTTGGCCTTTGAAATTCTCACTGTGAAGAATACCCTTCTGCAATTCTTCGTTGTATTTTTAAATCTACATACAGTGCCTTGCGAAAGTATTCGGCCCCCTTGAACTTTTCAACCTTTTGCCACATTTCAGGCTTCAAACATAAAGATATAATTTTTTTATTTTATGTGAAGAATCACCAACAAGTGGGACACAATTGTGAAGTGGAACGAAATCTATTGGATTTTTGAAACTTTTTTAACTAATAAAAAAATGAAAAGTGGGGCGTGCAAAATTATTCGGCCCCCTTGCGTTAATACTTTGTAGAGCCACCTTTTGCTGCGATTACAGCTGCAAGTCGCTTGGGGTATGTCTCTATCAGTTTTGCACATCGAGAGACTGAAATTCTTGCCCATTCTTCCTTGCAAAACAGCTCGAGCTCAGTGAGGTTGGATGAAGAGCGTTTGTGAACAGCAGTTTTCAGCTCTTTCCACAGATTCTCGATTGGATTCAGGTCTGGACTTTGACTTGGCCATTCAAACACCTGGATACGTTTATTTGTGAACCATTCCTTTGTAGATTTTGCTGTATGTTTGGGATCATTGTCTTGTTGGAAGATAAATCTCCGTCCCAGTTTCAGGTCTTTTGCAGACTCCAACAGGTTTTCATCCAGAATGGTCCTGTATTTGGCTGCATCCATTTTCCCCTCAATTTTAACCATCTTCCCTGTCCCTGCTGAAGAAAAGCAGGCCCAAACCATGATGCTGCCACCACCATGTTTGACAGTGGGGATGGTGTGTTGAGGGTGATGAGCTGTGTTGCTTTTACGCCAAACATATCGTTTTGCATTGTGGCCAAAAAGTTCGATTTTGGTTTCATCTGACCAGAGCACCTTCTTCCACATGTTTGGGGTGTCTCCCAGGTGGCTTGTGGCAAACTTTAGACGAGACTTTTTATGGATATCTTTGAGAAATGGCTTTCTTCTTGCCACTCTTCCATAAAGGCCAGATTTGTGCAGTGTAAGACTGATTGTTGTCCTTTGGACAGACTCTCCCACCTCAGCTGTAGTTCTCTGCAGTTCATCCAGAGTGATCATGGGCCTCTTGGCTGCATCTCTGATCAGTCTTCTCCTTGTCTGAGCTGAAAGTTTAGAGGGACGGCCAGGTCTTGGTAGATTTGCAGTGGTCTGATACTCCTTCCATTTCAAGATGATCGCTTGCACAGTGCTCCTTGGGATGTTTGAAGCTTGAGAAATCTTTTTGTATCCAAATCCGGCTTTAAACTTCTCCACAACAGTATTACGGACCTGCCTGGTGTGTTCCTTGGTCTTCATGATGCTCTCTGCGCTTTCAACAGAACCTTGAGACTATCACAGAGCAGGTGCATTTATACAGAGACTTGATTACACACAGGTGGATTCTATTTATCACCATCAGTCATTTAGGACAACATTGGATCATTCAGAGATCCTCGCTGAACTTCTGGAGTGAGTTTGCTGCACTGAAAGTAAAGGGGCCGAATAATTTTGCACGCCCCACTTTTCATTTTTTTATTAGTTAAAAAAGTTTCAAAAATCCAATAGATTTCCTTCCACTTCACAATTGTGTCCCACTTGTTGGTGATTCTTCACATAAAATAAAAAAATTATATCTTTATGTTTGAAGCCTGAAATGTGGCAAAAGGTTGAAAAGTTCAAGGGGGCCGAATACTTTCGCAAGGCACTGTATGCAATATACTGTGTATATTGTAGAGCTATATATTAATAATATGCAAGCTTACTACCGTTTTATCTTAATTTTCTGCAAAATAATTTACCCTTGAGAAGGATTGCTTTTTTGGGGTCTAATCAATAGTAACTGCATGCTAAACGGCATGCATGACTGCACGAACAGTCATGAAAGTCAAAAAGAATGAATATCAACAAGCATTTAGTTATTAGCCTTTTATCACAGAGTACATTAAGTACATCTGGATGGAAACTATTTGCCTTTTTTAAGTAAATTGAATAAAAATAATTCTGTAAATGAAATGCAATATGTTACACCCCTGTGGTGTTATGACAAACAAATCAACTTCTAATTAGGATTTAAGAAGTTCTTTGAATAACTCAAAAACGCCCACTTTTTTATACTGTATGAGGGTAAAAAAAAATGTGGGTAAACGCTTACTTGTAACGATACTAAGTTTTTAAGAAATCTGCCTCCATTAAATATGCATCCGTTACACACACCAGAATATCAACAATTTTTTCTAATCTTTTTAGGATTTCTACTGTGCATTAGACCTCAACTGATTTTATTTCTATTTTCATTCACTGCTTATTCCAATCCAGGGTTGTGATGTGAAAGTGTGATAGAGCCTAGCTTGGCAGATAATTGGCATAAGGCACACTACACTCTGGACAGGATGCCAGTCCTTCGCAATTCTTACACACATGGATATCCAAGTCAACCAACCTAGACAGCCAAGTCTTTAGATTCTTCTTTGGATTCTGGGAGAGCACTGTAGCACCCAGAGAAAACTTACTGTACAAGAATATGAAAATGTGAAATGCAAATTTCACAGTGTCCCATTTGTTGCTGAATTTGACCAAGAACTGTGAGGCAGCAACATTAAACACCACAACATTTTGCCAGCCCATCATTCAGGTAATCGCTAATATATACTGTATATATAGTGTAAGGATGTAATTAAACACATTAGCTACTTATGAGACTGTTGGAGTCAAATGAACCACTGAATCACCACTGCTGTGGTCTTTATCTAATGTGAACTTAAACTTTAATTTATGATGCCAAGCATACAGTACTACTTTAATGAAAACCTCAATTAAATCATGCAGAACCTGTACATTAACTGAAGTTACCTTGCAGTATAAGGATCTTTCTTTAGAACACAGCCAGTTTCGAGATTGATTTAAACTGTTACATTAATTGTTCCTCAAAATATCCAATGAACAATCTTTGGGCATTTTGTAATGTTTTAAAGTTAAGTAAATTCATAAAGTTACAGCTACTGTATAATAAAATCTTAGATCAAAAGACATAATTTAATTTGAATATTTTTTACATTTATTATACAGAATTAAATTATTATATTAATGTTAGTAATGGGAGTGGTAAAAGTAATAGATACAGCATAAGGAAATATACTGTATTTGTACTAAAACACAAAGAAGAAAAACTTGTTGAAATAACACATTGCATTTATAAAGCTTGTCATTTTAAAGGAATCCATGTCATTTACCAGTAAAGAACATCACCAAATCAGGGTGATGGATTGGAAATTCTTATTGAGAGGGTAGATCACTATCTACAGGTCCACCTACACCCTTTACAGCAGCAACTCAGTTATACTAGGAGAATTTGTGTTTCTGACCAGGCCCAGTGTTGTTAGCATCTGCAGTAAGATCTAACAAGATCAGGTTATGAGGTGGTAACGCTGTTGAGGATAAAAACATAATGCACTGTAATGATAACATACTTGCGCAAACTGCAATGATCTAAATTGTACTATATTTAGTACAGTTTTCAAATTTGCATGACGCTTTAACTTTATAGTCAAATGCTACAAAACAGCAAATAAAAATGATTGAAAAGGTAATGACTGGAAAATAAGGTTTAATGTAGATATGTGTATGGCAATCTTAAAGGAATGCCCTATACAGGCTGACAGTCTGAAAGAAGTGGGACCTTTTTAGTTCCAGAAAAAAACTACAATGGGACCTGATTCAAGAATGGAGGGTTATGGAAGTATGAAAAGCCTAAGCCAGTCCCATTGTTAAATCCAATACCCTGCGTATTTCAATAAAAAGCTGGCTGAGATCCTGGCTGCAATTGGCTAGAAACTACAAAATGGTAACCTTTTGTAACCTTTATATGTTCTTACTGTGTACTTTAAGCACAACTAAGCACTGATAGAATCACAGATACAGGTATATGATTATCACGATATGTGTAGCTGTTCCAGACAGAGTATATCAGCTGTGTACAGCACACAGAAAAGCCAAGCAACAGGGTGGGATAAAAATGAACAAACTGGCCTTGCTTCTGACAGTAATACAGTAGGTACTATAATGCCAAAATTAGGAGTATAATGTAAAGTTCTTGCCAGGAGGAAGCCGTGAGACACCAAATGATGAATGTGTCACTAAACTTTATTCCACACTTTGCTAATACCTCTCCCATCTGTAGTTTAATAAATATTTTGAATCTTTGATGTTTTCATACCAAAGTGAGGGAGGAAAAAACTGCTGAGGTTCACCATTTGACTAAATGTGATGTTGTGTGACAAGGTTAAAGAAAACAGAATAATTAAGATTATTTCCTGCACAGGGAAGCAAGCGTAGTTGGTGCCTGGAAGTCAAAAGTCAATGGCTAGCTACACCTGATGATATGGCTGGACACATGTCAGACAGCACATTCAGGACTCCACAACTACCTTAAGTGAAAGAGATTTAAATTCTTGGGCTAAATTGTCTTGTCCAGATCCACACAATGCACTGGATGGTTTTAAAAAAGCCCCAAGAGGACATTGAAAACCATCTCAGCACAGAAACACTATTTAGTCAGGCTCTGGGACACTGCTGAAAAAGAGCAACGTCTTCAGTTCAGAAATCTGAAGTTACACCACTGAAACACAAAGCTAATGGAATTGCTTAATAAAGAGTTTTATCTGTTTGTCAGCAGTGGCTAATGGTAAAGGACTGGTGTGGTGACAGGAGAGAAAAATGTGATTTCCTTTGTTCTTTTTTTAACACAGTAGGCTCTTCCCATTTTCACATCTGAAATGAGGTTTTTGTCACAGTAGATACAGCACTACCTGGAAAGAAGAGTAGCCTATCAGAAATTGCACATTGGCTCATGAAACTGTTTTTTTTTTGTGGCAATAAACGAAATGGTCCTTATAGACAAAAGGCCTTGATTTTGTGACCCCCACCTCTTGCCTTTCGCATTTGTTGTCATGCTCCAGACAGAAGAAAAAAATCACTTTAAAAATATGTTAAAATATTCTACAAAACACATGTTCTCATGTAAAAAAACAGTCCTATAGTACCGCACTTCTCCACATTGTAAGCATCTGTGAGCATGTGAAGGGTGAAGGAATCCAGGCTTTATTATGTGCTTCTCTGCTAAAATGTGTTACATCTTTCTCTCCAGGGATTAATTAAGATGAATAGGCCACAGCCCTGGTAGGTTGAAATTTGCCCTCTGACGGCTCCTTTCTACATTAATCAATATCAATTATACGTTCCTTTCATTCACAGATAAAGTGAAATTCACTGTCTATGTTTCTCATTCCCATAACACTTCCTGCGTGCCAGGATTCAGCACTCAGGATCCAGCACTGCCGGGAACTGTCTCTCTAGCCACTCTGTCATTCAAATCAATTGGTTCGTCAATATCTTAAAGAACGATCAGGGCTACCTGAAAGGATATGAACAGAGGGCGTATACAGTAGTTCAACACTTTGCATGCTGCTCTCCAAGGTCCTGATTGTCCTGAACTAAGGCTTTAGCTGTACAGTATGTACTGTAGCACTCAACATTTGGAGCATGAAGCAATAACCATACAATCAACAAAACTAAGTAACCTGTATAATTCTGCAAACAGTCCAATTCTTTCATTCTCATTTGTGGCAAATGTGGGATGACTAAAATTCAGAGGTATCTAGAATGACCTCAAGACTCACCTGACATCTGGCCTAAAGTAAGTTTTGAGCAGCTGGGATTTTAGACTGGAACTGTTTTTGTGTCCCCTTCATGGATGTCAATAACATTTTTTGTTTCCTAAACAGCTCATCAGCAATACCACAGTCATGTTCAAAGGCACAATAAGCGGTTAATTCCACACCAAAAAGTTAAAAGAAAGAGGAAAAATGCAATGTTACAGCTGTAAAGTCTCTTTAGATGTGTGGAGAAATAATTGAAGGGGCATGAAGTTGAGGAGAAGGGGTGGGGTAGAAGATGAAAGAAGACGTGAGAATGTGTAACTACTGTGGGTAGAAACATCTGAACAAAGTTCCAATGTCAAAACTTTGTGTTTTTTCTTTATTTTTATTTTTCAGCATTGAATTATCCTCTGGTTGTTCCATTGTAGCCTAAACATTTCCTGTATAAACTACTGTTGTTTATTAGCCTCGCGTGAACATCTCTTGCTTTCTAATTAACTGAGGGCATCAGTAAAACAGGGAGAATTAGCAGTTTATCAGAGGAGTATAAAACTATAGTATCATGACCTAATTTTGAAACGTTACAAATGCATTTCTGGGTGAAGAGAGGCAGGGTAATTTAAAAGTTTAATCATATTGTAAATGTTAACAGGCCTACAGTATATTTCAGTACACAATATATTTGAAACATTATAATGTATTATTGTTGTAAAGCGTATTTTACCTCAGTGTTTTTACAGTACAATATCTTTTTGTGCATAATAGCAGACTGTTTATGTCTATAATAACCATGGACAGTCTTCATGTTTTTTCAAGGTTTTTTTTTTGTTGTTAGGACAGTCTTAATGTCTAGGGACTTTTACACAACTACTTGTGTGCAATGTAAAACAATCAAACTGTTCTCTGAGCTGGGAGGCTTGGCTGTCTTACAGGTCAGTGTTATGAAGCCATCCGATCCACAAGAACTAGCACCGACAGCTAAGAATTGTTCATTACTGTCCATGCATAAATTATCGGGCTGTAATTTTAACAGCCCTGTCGGCAGACAGAAATTACTTGTTCGAAAAATTAGACCATAATGCTCTTTTATCCCTTTTCCCCTCATCCATAAGTGAATTATGACACCTCCCATTCAAATTCATTTATTTCTGAGTTTCTGAAATCACGCTCTGTTAGGTTTCCAAGATCAATCAAAGTGTCCATCAACCCATTCATCTCAGGTCTTATCTATTTTAGGTGAAGAAGGGAGAAACAGTATGGCCATCATTATTTTGCTCTGGTATGGCACCTCTCCACCATTTCATTTCTTTAAAGCAACCAAAAGGCAGAAGACAGAAAAGGTCATTTGTAGAAAAACAATCCCCAATTATGTCATCAAAATAATGATAACCTCACTTCACTTGAGTGGTTCTGTTTCACAGATACAGTACATGAACAACAGAAGCAGATAGAAAAGGAAGCTGGACACCACACCTTACTGTAGGTCAGTGAAGTAGCTAAAAATATAATGACCAATCAAACATTAACTGTAATAATTCTCATCATGCCAAACAAAGAAAACAAAATACAAAACTGGCTTTGGAATTATTCAGTTTTAACAGATTTATAAAGCTTTAACATCCAAGAGTCTGTTTCTTACAATTCACCTCATTCTTCATCTGTGAACTCTCCTCTTCAAATTCTCTTTGTGAAAATTAATTAACAGAACTATTGGATTGTAGCACAGCACATCTCCTAGACCATTAGGGTTATTCGTTTTTTTATTAAAACTAGTAGTTATTTTTAATCCATCTTTGTCAAGAAAAAATAACTACATTGTGCTGCATTCAGACTGACTGAATATTCTTTATTAATATTCTTTGAAGGTACCTTGGCTTCCTAACAGCGGTCCCAGTATCTGTAATTGCCTGTGATTCCTTTAATCAACACATTGAACAGAGTGCAATTTCCTCTAATCTACCATAACGACATGAGCCACTGTGCATGGTCAGGTGGGAGTGGCTTGGAAGTAGTAGGCGATGCTGGAGTAAAATGTGGAAATAAAATAACTTTGTAGCTTAGGACCTGATCAGCACTTTATTTGATTTAATTTAGTAATTGAGGGCCTGGCTGTAACAGAGGACTGGAACAGTGAAGACTTGAGGTTAAGACTGTGGGTTATAAATGAGTTCTAAGAAGATAGACTGAGCCCATGGGTTATATAGCACATTCATTAGGAAGCAAATGAACTCAGAATGCTTGGGAACAGACTTGATTCTGCCTGTCTTTTAAAGATCATTGTGATAGTGAATTGTCATTTAAAAAGTGATAAATAATATATTAACAATAGAATTTCAGTTTTTTAATGGCAACTGTGATATAAAAATAGAAGGGATTTAATTCTAAATCATTATTACAGTCATCTTTATTTCATTTGATTTATTTTTCAAATTATTTTTAATAGTCATTTGCTGAACTGTAAATATTGAAGTTTTACTGTACCACTTTGCTACAAATTAGGACACCAATGTGACTAAATTCCTTATACAGTATATAAATTAATTAACTAAACTAGCCATGAATTTCAGCCTCAGAAAGCACTATGATCACTTCATGATAAAACAATAATGCAATTCATATGAAACAGGATCACATTACAGTACTACCTGCTAGTTTCTTTATTCTTTATTCTTTATTCTTTATTCTTTAAGACTACCACTTAAATCAATTCCATTTTTCAAAGATGCTATTACACATACTGTAAACAACATATGTACTGTAAATATGTTATGAGTACATATATATCTAAGGTGAATTGAGCACAGGCAGTTCTAAATTTATGTGTTTTTAATTTGTTAAGCATTTTTGGTTTAAAGTTTCAGTGGCAGGTTTCCATCAATAGGTAGCATGATGTAGGAGATTCTTCTCACATTTACCACCTGAACTAAAGAGAATTTTCGACCGGGTTTGAGACCTGGCCAACCTTCACTCTCTGGTTTCCTTTTTTGTCTAAACTTCAATGGCATTTGTTCTTCCTGATACATTGGTTCAAACTGCTCCATCCACCCGACATTCAGTTGATTCTCTATGGAATCAATTGTCTCCTCGGAAAGAGCTTACCAGAGACAGCTAAAGCTATTACCCCTAACTGGTAACATAACTTTATAACCATTCTTACTAACCATGTGTTTACCAGTGAGCACTGATCTCAAACTAGACTAGTTTCATCTCAAGACTAGACAACTGTTTTTGTGACAAAGGACTAGTATGCACCTTTGTCACTTGACCTCTGCTGATGTCCATCACAAACATTTATTCATTTAATCACCTGTTTAATTGATTTGATTTTGTATGTTGTTCCTGTTGTGTTTCCACAGTCTTGTACGTATCTGTTTGTTTCACCACATTATGTCAGGGTTACAGAGCCTGTCTCATCTCTGGCTTTCTGTCCAACAAGAGGATTGGGGTGGGGCTTAGAGTATTTAATAACCTGGCACTCATAGTGTAGCAAGTCTTTGTCTTTGTCTTTAGTGGTGTGGCCTCTTTACTGTACATTGTGTAATTACACAGCCTGGTGTTGACTAAGGCTTTGAAAGACTGCAGTTTACTCCTTTTACCAAATGTTTTGCTTTCTTTTACTGTAAACAGTTTCCAACACAGAGCACTTTCAGTAAGCAAATATCATTTAAGCCATTTTTTTTAGTTTTTATTAATTCTGTGAACTCTTGGGTTTACTTCCAGATGGTTTCATCACAGTATTCTTTACTTCTTTATAGAGAACTAATAAAAAATATTATTATTATTGCATGTACTTATTTTCTCTGAAGATTGTCTCTACATTTGCTGTTTTAGCTAAAAGCAGTGATTTTTATGTGAGGTAGCACCTTGACATAAACTGCACTGGAGGCTGTCTCCAAGCTGTAGCTTTACTGCAATATAGTGTATGTCCACTGAGTAATGGTAAGTAATCAATTACAGTACATTAAACTCAATGTTACAAATCTCAGACTAAGGAAGCATACTCTCTGCAAGGTGACTTAAATTCATGACTTCATATACAGACATGATACTTAAAGACTCTCTGGATTTGACTGCCTTTTTATATTTGTTACAGACCATATGGCTTGTTTTTTTTATTGCCAGTATTGCACCCAACTAATTTAAATAATTACTCCACAATTTGTACCTCAATGCTTTCAAGCCATAACTGGAGATCAAACTGCAGTGACTCACAGTACGACCAGTACTTGGGAAAATACTTTTAATACCCTCTGAGCTGAGACTAATTAATTAATACAACCTTACAAAATGTAAAACACAGAATAAGTTTGGGAAAGAAAATACTCTTCTTCTCTACCTCTTTGATTTGAGAAATAGAATCTTATTACTGGCAAAAAAGCACTGCATCTAAGGCAAGACCTTCCTGAATGCACCCTGTTTTTTAATATCCAGAAATCTCAAACTTAGCTTTTAAAATCACATTTGAAAGAAACTACAAATGCTAGCCCTGAATTTATGCAATATGCTTTTGTCAAAGAGTTTCTGTGTGCAACCGCCTGCATTGCATTAGCGAATAATATGAATGATGGGATATTTAATGTTTAATTATTAAAAAGAGGTTTTACACAAGTGTCTTTGTAATTAAGTTCACATTATTTTATTAGGCCAGACTGCCATGAAACAAGCTCTTTAATTAATGCATGGAAATTACCTCCATTAATAACATGCAGAAAAATTATTTAACTAACTTGTCTATTTTCCTGTCGCTTTATTTTCATCATTTGCGACCTCATGCAAAATATTCCAGGGCCTGCAGGCTTCTTCTAATCAGCAGCAACAGGCAGGGATATTGCTATGGCTTTCATTGTTATAAAACAGTCACAGACGTACACTTCTTTCCTCACAACAAGTAACCACAGATTTTCACAGAATTTAACAGTGCAAATGTTAATCAATAGAAAAATCCAAACATACACCTGTGGGCTGTGAAGAGCTATAGGAATTCTAGTTTTAATCACCTGAGCTTTTATTTACTGTCCTTTAATGGGCCACTCATTCCCTCTGTTAGTGAAGATGGATATAATGGTTAGCGACTGACTGAAGAAATTAGTGAAGTCCAAAGGACAGTGTCTCTTCGGATTCAGATTCAGATTTTTTGACAAATGGGGAGAAAATACAACAGTTTGTAATAGGTTTTTGTAATCCCACCAATTTTTGTGGTGTGATTTCGGAGCAAGGTTGTGTTGCATGTTACAGTATGTTTCAGAATGTGTTCTTTGTCACCTTATCTTATAATAAACAAGTCATCAAAACTCCACAATATTTTTTCAGGTAATTAAAAATGGCTTCTTCCCTGTCCTCATTCATTTCAGACAGAGATTTGGACTTTTTTAGCTTCTACTCTTTTAGTGTAATATTGCCACAACAGACCAATTACATCTCAGGGATGATCTCTCGTTTCTGTGCTAAGGATATACTGTACAGTAATTGCATGTTACTAAGGGATTAAGAAAATTCATTGTATTTAGAAGAGGAAGAAATGAAAAATATTTTTATGAAAGGAACTGATGTCTTACCGAAATCATGAGTGATATAAGTCTTTTTCATAACTGAAAAAAAATTATTTCTTTCTTATCATCTTAATTTCTGTAATGGGATTATACTACTGTAAACTCCATTTGATTATATTATTTTTATCATACACTGCTTTCATTCAAATTAATCTCAGTATCGCAACCACAGTTCATTGAAATGGAGAGGAACTGCATGTTACTGCAGACAGCTCTTCAATTCTTATTGCAGGCTTCCCCTCATCCTAAATCCAAGGTCAATAAAAATTAAAAATCCAGATCAGTTTTAGTTGAGAGGCTGTTGAGTTTAATTATTCCAACATTTATTTTTAAAGTGTTGATCCAATTTTTTAGGTTCTTGTGCAATATACAGTAGGTGTTTATTGTAAAGAGATAACTGTCCTTCCTGACTAAGAGTAGATTGTCTAAACGTTTGCATTAACAAAATAATTAAATTTAGCAGGAACCTGCTTTGATACTATCATATAATGTTTTGATTTTTATGTTCAGAACAAGCAAGTCCAACATTGTCTTTTAGGAGATAACGTTGTGACTTTTACCACTCATTTTTCATAAACAGTCACAGTTTTCCTGGCCTTATCTGATATAGTACTATATGTGGAAGTGCAGACTAAAGCTTTTCAAAATGGATCTTTCTTGAATAGATTACAGGTAAGAAGATTAATATTAAGCAAATGGTGTGCAATGTTTCACACACCGCAGATTGCTGGATTAATCTACAGTACATATTATGCCAGGCCAAAATGCCATTTCTGTTTTTCAAAGTAAACTTGCCACAACACCTTTCTGTAATATGATAAAATGATTCTTACCAGCAACAATATAGACAATATTATCTTTTAAGGACTTGATTTCTGCAGTTTCTTTGCAGAAATTAAAAACAGCATTATATTTGTACTGTAACAGCTTTACATTTGTGCCACTGTATAGTTTAGGAGCACCACGGTGATGCAGGTGTTAGCAACAGTGCTTCCCAGCCCTTCAGTCCTGGGTTCAAATCTGGGCTAAATGTTTGTCTTCACATGGGTTTCCTCCCACAGTCCAAAAAATGCTGGTAGGTTAATTGGATTCTGGAAAAAATGGCTCTGGTGTGTGTATACTGTACAGTATGTCTGTGTTTGTATCTGTATGGGCCCTACCATGGAATGGTGTCCCATCCGGGATGTACCCTGCCTTGCACCTGCTGCTTGCTGAGATAGGCTCCAGTTTCCCCCTAACCCCAAATTAGAAGAAGTGCTTAGAAAAAGGATAGATATAAAGGTTGATTATGGTTATCACTTTTCCTACCGGCAAAAGCTTTTCCATTGCAAATGTGACTGTCTATAGAAGTTGACTCATGAGTCCTTAAGGATTTGTAGTTAGCCTGGCATCTTTGCATTAGCTCAATAGTTGATTACTTTCACCGAATAGAGATATGAAATCTGATTTTAGGAGTATTTAGAAGCAATATCCTATCACTAATTAAAACTGGTACTGTATAGACATAATAGCTGATAGAAAGAGACAGATGTTGTGTTTTGTTTCCTAATTACTATAACTGCATTGTGATGTTTAGGTTGAGGCTGACATCTTAATTAAAAAAAAGAAAAAAGAGAACAATGCTAAGATCATGGAGTAATAGTCTGAAAGGCTTTAGAAATTACATTTCAATGCAGCCTTTGACAGCATAAGTATATCTAATATGTGACCTTTTGGACTGTTTTTGTCTTCATTTTTCAATGCACATACTGTACTGTAATTTCAGTGATTACAGATTTTTGCTTTCTATACAAATAGGATATATACATATATACAGTAGGAGATTCAGGCATATACCCAACTAGTGCTTCATAAAGGTAAAAAATCAAAGATAAATCTGGAGTTTATAATCAGAAGTATTTAATGAGTGATTTATTTAAATAGAAGCTTCACAGCTACAGTATATGCCCTGCCATCTACTGTTTATAGCCGTGCTCTGTTTTTCATTGTGTAGCTTGAGTCCTAAAATACCAACACCACCCATTGAGATCTACTGTAAGTTATGATATTAGCCAACCAAGTCTGGATTTCCTGCTGCCAGTGTAACAGAGTCAATTCATCATGAAGCTGTGATGCAACCCTCTAGAGTAGTGGCATGCAGTCTTGGTCCTGGAGGACCCCTGTTTTTCCTGATTTAGCTGGAAATATTCAGTGTTAGCTGGTGATTAATATTTACAATTTGAACCAAGACAGAGGGATGGCTGAATAATGCACATTTCGGAGCTAGCTGTATGACCTTATGTCTTTATCCTTGTGGTCTATCCTCAGCCTTGATAAGTATCTAAAAAGTAATCCTTGAAGTATACATTTATTTTTGTCAATCTAGTCTTCTTTGTCAATCCAGTTTCATCGCCTTTTCAAATGAAGCTCATTGGAAAATGAAAGCAGCCTATTGTAGAGTGCTTATTGAATTTAATTATTTTAAAGTTTGTTTCTAATGTGCTAATTTGATTTGCTGTTAATTATGTTTCAATTAGAGTAATTGTCACATTTGGCTGATTGTTATTGTGAGGAGTAACATATTGAAATAGCTGAGATGGAAGAAAGGGGGAGAAGGAGTTCATCATTCACAGTTCATCATTCTCAGAGGAGTTTAGCTAAATAAGCAGGTTAAGGAACCATCTTATTGTACATGAAAATAAGGGACCATAGTCTCAAAACCAATCTTCCTGACAGCAGTACTCAGTCTTAAGATTTTATCTCTCTGTCATGCCTAAAATGAGTCCCTTGGTCTCTTCAAACTATTTCACATCAACCACAGACATCATTCATTATAGGAACAAGTAAAGGATTATTCCATGCTGAAAAGAGAAGAAAGGAAGCACAATGTTTCAACTGTGGAGCCTTCTTTGGGTGACCATTGTGAAGTTAGCCACAATGTACAAAGACACGAGTCAAATTTATTTTCAAGTTTCTTTCTATAGCTCTTTAGAAGATAATAATCTATAATAAACTATAATTTCTAAAGCTGTATTTGAATATTACAGTTTGATATTTAATGAGATAATTGACACCAAGTGACCACTAAGACTCTTTGTCTTTGACCTGACAGTCTGAACCTAGAACGATACTAAATATGGTACATTACTGAAAACCTACAGTATATGTTTAACTTTGATCATGATCTTAAATTATTGTTTCATAATATAAACAGCTTGGGTACAGTATTGACGTTATATGTATGCTGACATTAGACGTACGTGGAATGCAACACCCTGCCAAAAATCCAGGTTTCCTTCAAAATTCTAATGTGTGGTGCTGCAATGCAAGAGCATCGTTTCAGCAGAAAGTGAAGGAAAGGCCATAACCTTCTGAATAACTTTAAATGAAATAACTGCAAAGTAGTAATGGGCAAGACTACTCAAAGCTTAAAAGAAGCTGTCTTATAATGTCAAATAACTCATCTGATACCCCAGGTTGGGATTCTAAAACTAATCAATGTGTGTGTGTGTGTGTGTGTGTGTTTTTCCACTGTATTTTAAATGTCCAGCCACACAAAGAAAAATAAATCTCAACTAGCTCTGAAAGGAACAGATTAACCCAGGGAAATATATAAACTGAGGACACTTACTTGTGCACTTTTTGATATTGGATCCTTTCTTGAGGGCATGGCGGCTTAGTTTGCAGTGGAAATTATCTTCCCAGAATTCGGCAAACCAGATATTTCTCCTGTTGTTATCCAGTGTGCGGCTGATGAAGTACCGGTCAAAACCTGAAGTTAACAGAAACAATATTGTTATTAAATCTGGATGGTTCTGGGCTGCTGAACATTTTTGTATTTAAAGAAATTGTCAGGTGAGTGTATTCTTATTCTGCACACAACTACACAATTACCAGTTAAACATGAAGCTTTTCCCCTGGAACTACACTTGGTTCTTTTAATAATAATGAGTCCCCATATAATGCTTTTACACAGTTTCACCTTGACTTTGCTTCTGCTAAACACCTGCTGACAAACAATAATCTCAATATTGAAATGTTCAATGATTCGCTACCTGTTGCACATTGTTTCATCCTATTGAATTTTTAGAAACCTGCATGATTTGTTAAAAGTATATACTTTTGAGAAAGTATGGAGCACTTTACTTGGTCAGCCAATTAGGTCTCAGTTATGCAGCAGATACCTGTGACTGATGAGACTGTACTGTACATTATCTGCTGTGTCTCAGTTTTGACACCCTTACACTTTATTCCTGCTGTTTTCTGTCCGTTTTGTTGCCTTTAGAGGACTGGTGCCATGTTAGATTCATTCAGTAAAAACAAATGCATGCATCACAAGAAATAAAAATAATCTGTACCTCTGACAGAGAGACGTTTAGGCAGAATAGTGACAGCGCCCTCTGATACCTCTTCTTGGTGCAGCACTGGAGAGATTTTGGAGCCCCAGCTGTCTGATCCTACCCAGAGGAAATGCCCTGTCTGATTGGCTTTCTTGGCCGCTTGTAGCAGACGCCTGTAACAGCAAAAGGAAAAGATTCTTGAGTTTGAAACCTAAAGATCTGGGCCTGTGCTACTCCATCTGCAAAACATGATACTGGTTTTCCTAACAGCAGACCACAGATGATAAAGACAGACAACAAAACCTCATCCACACTGATTCTGAAAAATACCTCAGCTGCCTCTATCCAAGACTGTACTCACTCTTCACTTATGACTTTTCAGGCAAATACAGTTACAACCATATCATCTAATTTGGTGATAGTACCACAGTAACTGGGTTGATCAGCAAAAAAGATGGGTCTGCATACTGTACAGGAATGAGGTAGGAGATCTGACAAAGTGGTGTTGTGACATTCATGCCAGCCCTGAATGTCACCAAGACAAAATAACTCATTGTAGACTTCTGGAGCCACACTCTGATCAACATCAATAGAGCATCAGTGGAAATTGTTAGCGGTTTCAGAATGCTTGGGTTGCAGATCTGAAATGACCTGGCTTGGTCCCACAATACTGAAGCCATTCTGAAAAAGACACAAGAGTGCCTCAACTTCCTGAGGCATCTGAGAAAATGTGGGATTAGTAAGCAGATACTCTTGAGGTTTTATTGGTATAGAGAGTGCCCAGACTGGTGGCATTACTTTATGGTACAACAGTACACCATACAGGGTAAGAAGGCCATACAGAGGTTGTGACATCAGCAAAAAAGCTCATAGTATCTGACCTCCCATCAGTTGAACAGATTTATGTCAACCATTGCCATAATGAAGCCTGTGCCATAAAACAGGACCATAACTACCACAGACACAAACTGCTCTGACCTCTATGGTCTGGCAGGTAATACTGCAGCATCAAAACACCAACCATCAGTTTCATGAAAAGTTTTTATCCCCCAGTGTCATGTGACATAAATAACTAACATCTAAGTGCAACTGAATTAATGACTACTATTTATTACCACTTTTTGTTGAATACTGTATTTTCTGCACTGCATACTACACTGTTATTATATTTATATGGTTTTGTACTGGCACTGCAGAGGATGGAGCATTCAGTGTGGTTTGCGAAGAGCTTGCACCTGTAGGTACTCAGGGAACAAGTGCAGCTCTTCTGCCACTCTGACAGGTGAGAAGCAGGTGGTTTGAGCTGCGGTATTAGCATGTTGCAGATCCCTCCGAGTAATTGGACTAATTACCAAACGCCAGGAGTTGAATTATGAGCCAGCCTCCCTCCCTGCTGTTCTCACAGGCCTTATGCCTAATTACAGCTCCTGCTCTACACTTCACTTGGCTGCCCACGGCCTAAGCTGGCTATACTGAAAGCAGAACAGAGTAAAGAATGCAATAGGTACTGTTCCTCCAGTGGCCACAGCACTGCCACATTACTATTATTATATAGACACATTATTATTATTATTATTATTATTATTATTATTATTATTATTATTATTATTATTGTTGTTGTTGTGTTTTAATTAATTATTTATTATAATGCAAATTATCTTGGTGAGTTTAGGATATGAGGGATTGCTCTGACTGTGGAAGATAAGGAAATTAAATCTTGTGGTCTCCCAGCTACTCTTGCATTGTGATACTTTATTTACGTGTCACTGAATTTCTAATATCATGTCCAGCCAGGACATTTATGCTGTTTTTATACTTACTGCATGCAGTCTGCCAGCGAGCTACAGTTTAGCTACAGTGCAAAAAGAAAATGAAAGGATGGCAGGTTCCCTTTTGTCTCACCTCAAATGTATACACAACTCTCATATCAAGGAGAAGGTCAGACCAAGACCATGTCTTAACATTTGTGCCTTTCCTACATTACTTGATGTTCTTGAAAATAATCTCTCTGAGTTTACTCTCTAAGATTTCTAACTGCTTCCTAAAGCTAAGAACATTCTAATCGCCAAGATTTTCTTTCTTAAATGAAATTGAAGTTCTCACATTCTTGCAAATGTCCTGTTGACAGTCAACTCTAGTCCCCTTGAAGCCATTTCTAGGGTAATTTGAGTTGTCCAACTTTAATTGGTAATAATCTGCTCAAGCAATTTCTACTAGATTCTTAAAATCCAGTTCAGTAGTTGAGTGTAGAAACAGGGCAGCTGAATTAGAGATACAGCACTAATATCTTAACTGTAGAGCAATCAGTATCCACAGCCATTTGCATGATTCCGAAACACAATTAGATTTGGTATGTTAGACTTCTGGAAGGGATTTACTCGTTTAAACAAATGACCAATTAATGTTTTCCAATGAAATAACCACATTTTAAAATAAAATAGAGTGGGAAAAAATGTGAAACACAGCAATACAAATTAAATTAGCCATATGTTGAAACTGATTCAGTAACCACAATAGTTAACAATGCAAACAGTTACATTACCACTGTTTATTAATACATAAGTTGTTTATTAGTTCATAATTTGAACAAAAGTATATAAGAAATAAGATACTCATTTTATTTTTGTTGTTTCCAGGTCCTTCCCATTACTTCAAATACACCACTAAGCTGTTCAATTTTCCAGGCTGCAAATGATGCTTAATGATATCATTATGTGGTCACTAGGGAGGGTAGTCAGTGAGGGATTCTGTAAACACTTCTTTTCATCCATCAGTGCAGCCACTGAAAATGAAAACCCTACAAACAACACATTTCTGCACTGGGAATCCTGGAATTGTACCAGGTGGCCTCCTTTGAATGTAGCTGATAGCAGGGACTTAAAACCACATATGGCCCGAAAACGGTTGATGACAATCTCTTATTCCTACTCTTCCTAATACACTGCTCATGTCATGTACAATACTTGCAGAACAAAATCTGTGGGGAAAAAAAAGGCTGGCACTAAAGAGAAAAGTCCTAAGATGGTTGGGCTGCATTAGGTTTTAGGACCAACTGTAGGGAACTACAGATGGGCTTTCACGTAGGGCTCCAGTGACAGATTGCCGAGATAGGTCTTCAATGTCAGAAAGAAGTATGTTCATCACACATTTCAAGCACTTATATAAAGCTTATTCTGTAGTGTTAGTGCTCGCAGATGCTCATTGAAGCAAAATTCAGGATCCCATCCATGAAACCTCTACCTCTTGCTTTCAAAGGGATATTTGAACATAAAGGAACACTATTCTTGCACTTGGTCACAAGGATCCAAGTGCGTAGTAGTCCTGACATGTTCACGAACATGTTCAAATCCTTCAGAACTGTGATCTAGGGCCTAAGTGTTGTACATCTGACATTCATTTGGTTGCTTCTGTACGGTCCTAGCCAGTGGGTGATTTCACGTAACATTTAGGGGGGTGGACGAAGACCACATAAGGAAATCCTTTATGAGCACATGGCTGGGGTTCCTCCTTACATGTGACTCTTGCTGTTTGGGGATTTTCAGAGTTCCCTCTGCAATAATGCATTAATAAATTACGTCAGTATATATGCTCTGAGGATGTAAAGATGTGCTTTGGAGCTCCTATTCCATATAACTCAATGTTACCATATTGTAAAGTGAGGTGTCCCTGGGTGATCTTCACAAATCTGATATTAATTCATATGCTTAAGAAAAATATCACAAAAATATGGCTCATGCCAGCACTGTGAAATGTTGTGTTTGTCATATTGCACATCATAGAGCCAAGGGCACACCAGCAGCTCCTTAGCTTAGCTGCTGAAAGAGTGTCTACCAAAAGGGACATGCTCTGTGAGATACAAAACATTTAGCCAAAATCAATCCAGTTCTTCCGTATGATTTAGAATGAGTAGGCCTCAGCATGGGATCTTCAGCTAATGTCCTGCTGATCCAAGGAAGTCCCTTAAACTATGGCTACTTGTCAGTAACAGGGAAAACATTTGTGTTACTACATGTTTTCAAGCAGAACCATTGTCACAATGTCCAGCACAGGAACGTTTATTTTCTTGAGGTTTGTTTTGTTATGAACACATACAATGAAAGCCGCAAAGTCTGCAGGCTGTGTTCAGAAAGGCTAGATGTATCACCTGGGCTTGGCATGAGCAGCAGTGCTCTGAGAAAGGAGATGCTGAAAGGTGATCCCAACAGGGAGTCACCAGAGTAGAAAACTGGAGCTGTAACAGCAAAGCCACCTTGGCAATAAAGAAGGATAAGTTTATCTTTCCCAGAAAGTGGGGCATCTGTTTGATACAGGGCTGAGATGAAAATATCCCCAAAAGGATAGCACCGTGAAAAGACTTTTAACATCTTAACAGAAGCAAAGTTAGCTGAGGAGAGCGGCTGACCAGATAGAAATCAAAGAACACACTACAGAGAGGAATATGAACACACACAAAAAAAAGAAATATCATTTCAGTAATCACACATAGCCCAATTTTGTGTTTTCTTTTTGTTTTGAAGATTAGATTTTTCTTTCTAATCCTATTAAGCCGCTGCCGAGCCTTGAAATACTAGGACTATTGCCTCTTTTAAGTCCAAATAATTTAACACGTGTCCCTTGGTGTTATTTTAAGAACATTTAAAAAGATGTCTTGCATAAACATTTCAAGAAATCATCACAAAGGAAAAGACTGAAGCATTAAGAAAAAGGATAAAAGATTAAAAAACATTAAAGCACAGTTTGCAGTTAAAGAAATGGGCATGTCCTTTTACTTGAATTTAAGTCTGTGCAATATGTACATCTTTACTGCCATTTCTCTTATCTATCCTGAAGACAAACTCTTGGTGTCCATGTAAGAATCTATAGCACAATCCACATGTGTAGAAACATTTCTGATTCAGTACTGGTCCACTTCTTTAATCACCCATGTGTGTGATGGTTCATTGTACAAATTGTCTATAATTATTTTATAAAAATAGTTTTTAAAGAGTCTTGGATAAAGATAAAAGATAATAATAAAAGTGTATTTGTGAGCGTCATTGTAAGTGGCAGTTCAAATCTTTCATCTTTAATTGCCTCCTGCCAGAAGATTCACATTGCATTGTAATATAAAATGTTCATTTGATTGAAATAAATATCATTATAGACATAAAAGTGTCTCTAAACAAATTGGTTGTAGAATAAGAAGCGAAGTTCTGCATATAACCTTTACAAAAGGGCATCTACAGTATGAGCATCCTTTTCCCAAAAAATACTGTTAATTGTGGGCAGGTCTGGGAGAAGTGGTGTGACTCTAGAAAAAAATGTGAATAACACAACATTTCAGACAAATCTTAACCAAAACAAAATAGTTACAAAAGAAAACTGTTTTTAGTTATACATTATGATCCTGTAGTCTGAGTAAACGCAGACACACCCCAAAACAAGTCTCTTAAGACTCAGTGCCAGTTATTCAGTATTTTGTGTAGCAGAAATATAGAGGTGGGGATCGCCTTGGCTACTTCTAAAGAATTCTCCATGAACCTTAAGTGACTGTGCTCCAGAGGGAACTTGCTAGAGATTCTGAATTCCTCTAGAACCCCTACTTCCTTCTGCATGCTACTTACTTGATGTCATCCTCATTTGCAAACAAGATGACCACTCTGGCATTGGCGTTTTCTTTGAGCCGCCGAATAATCTTGTCAAACTCCCCGGTTTTGGGCTCCCGGGGGATTTTCACAGATTGGGCGATGCACACCCCTCCTGAAAGAAAGAGAGGAGACAGTGTCTGAGATACCCCAGTGACATTTTTACATGAAGAAGAATAAAAGGGTCACCAGGGAGAAGCAGTCCTGAGAAGAATTTGTGGAAAGGGTTAAAACGTGAATCTGTCAATAGTTTAATAAAAGCAGTGCCTGCATAGTTTATAAAGTCATGTATGGTATCATATTCCCATACCTTGTTTCAATAATGCGCAGGGCACATTTGTAATCAAAGGGGAATTTGTTAAATTGCTTGATACTATGGAGGCCTGTGGTACCTCTGGTTGCTATGCTGAAAGTGTGGAAAGCATTTATTTTCCACATGGAATCAATCATTTTGGATTGCTAGCAGAACAGTGAACACTTGTCTGCTGATAACGCTCTTGACACCAGCAAACAAGCTTGGGGGCAGGGACAGATGATAAAGTTCATGTTTACTCTGTATGCAATCCTGTTTTTTTTTTTCCTAAGGAAAAGGAATATGAGTCTGGTGTATCAACCACAGCCTCGGCGTGCACTGTTAAAACACTAATATAATACTGCAGAAATATCTACCATTGCTGGTGGTGGACTTTTTTGTAAATAAACAGTAATCCCTCTATCTCACTCCCACCATGCTTGTTTTTTTTTAATAGAAGCATGTATATACGACCAAATTGTACAGGTACATTTTTCAAAGCTTGAAAAGCACAAGGTATAAAATTTTCCACAGTGTGATGGCTGCAGGGAGTATAGCTGCGACTGATGGAACTATTAATACATTTTATGTGACTGTCAATAAGTTGGGAGGAATTTTGTAGCAATTTTAAATGTGTTGAACCTGTAGTGGCAGAGAAAGAGTTTGTTCTGGTTTGAGGGTGAACTACATCATTTATTTGCAGGTCAGCTTGATTCTTCTTTCATACAGAGAAGGATGGTTAGATTTCTGTAAGGCTCAATGCATTGAACTATTCATTACTTGACTTTTTTTCTCTTTGACTGTCCTTTAAATGATATTTTGTATTGCCTGATGTTAGTTTTTTTTCCGTGTTCAATATAAACGAAGAAAAAACCCCAAGGACTTTCACAATCTATAGAAGATTGAGTCATTTGTTAACCCTGCATGATCCCAAACTTTCACAATACCTAGAATAAACCAAGCAGTGTCGCAGGCCTAGAAAGGCATATTGAAAATTATACAACAGAACCCAGCCCTCAGGATTTAGCTTAACTGAAAAATGGATTTAATATACCAGTAACAATGCATATTGCCACTTTCCCTTAAAACACTACTGAGCACTGTATCATAAAACTTTGAATATTATCACCAGTTGCTACTATTTCCTTATTCGTATCACATCTCACATTTTCTTATTAGTATCCCACATTCTGAGCTCAATTTGCAACAGTTAAGAGATATAAAAAAGTCCAGTGCCTGGAGAGCACACATTCAGGCTCTGCAGTCTTGAGTGATGTTGCTCTCAGGAAGCTGAACATTTTAAATTTTAAAAGCCCACCACCACCACTACTCTCATTTGTCATTCACAAAATGTAAAAAGACCTGTCGAGAAGAAGAATAGTAATATATATCAAATATAACAAAATACAACTACATACTGTTTATTCATTTTTATGTCTTCTCTGAATAATCCATTTTCCTTCCCCAGTCCAAGGGAATGTTGTCCAGGATAATTTGCATCTGGAAATGCGAATGCGTATGTGTTTGAATATGTATACATGTATGTGAATGCATTTGCATGTGTGAGTGAATCTATATGCATGTTAATGAATGCAAGTGCATCTGTGTGACTGTATGTGAATGTGTACAGTATGTGTTTGAATGAATGTGTCCAGGCACATAAGTCGGTGGATGTGTGAGTGAATGTGTGCATGGACAGTATGAGTAAGTTCACGTGTGTATATGTGGGACTAAACAAGAGTATTTGTGTTTGTGTGAATGGGTGTGTGATTGTGTGTAGATATGTGCCACATAAAGGACTGGCATTTCAGGGAGTAGTCCCACCCTGTGCCCCATAATTGCTGGGCATTACAGAAAATAGATATCCATCACCATATATGACTTTTGTATAATAAACTATATGAACATATAGCTCCACCTAAACATACATTACAGCCAAAGTATTCTGTACACCTAAGTTTGACAGCGCAACAATGTTTTGTTTATTTGTTCATTTATCCTTTCACTGTTTCAATAAACATGACTGGCTAGCTATGACACTCTTAAGCAATGTCTCTAGATTTACGAGATATTCATGTACTGTGTGAATATCACCAGTTCCAAATAATAAAACACAAGTCAGGAACGAGCAAAATGTCTGACATGAACTGTTGTTGTTTTTTTAATTCTGGCTGCTAGCCTTCTTAGCTTCCTCAACAAAAAATCTAGCATCGCAGTTGCCACACTATGTGTAAATTTCCAAAATGGTGGCCTGAGTTTTGAAACATTATGAAGCCCTAAAGGCAGCAGATGGGGTGGCGTACATTTACCAGGGCTTGTGAAATGAAACTGCACCAGGTGGTGTGGCAATTGACATTGTCCTAACCCACTGTGGCCAAGGGAAGGTCAGTAGGTCAGTCATTAAACTCACGGTGTGGGTACAGTAAATGTAGATTAATATCCTGTTTACTCTGGATGTCTTCAGTGGTGGTAAATATCTATTTTCTGTTATTTTACAGACTGTGAGCTTAGAACAGGGCCAAGCAGATGTGCCTGCTGATTTCTGAGTGCTGAATTCCACTGCATTCCCTTGCATTCATTGCTAAACTGCATTATTTGGCTGCTTACCAACATTAGCTGCCACTATGTGACAGTGGAACATTTGATCTTTGTACAGATACAGCCAGAGAGGTCACACCCATGAATGACAGAGGAGAGTAAGAGGGAGGGAGTCTGTATACAAGTTATCCAAAAACATGGTGGTGACATAGAGCTTCAGAGTAGAAGAAATACAGTAATAAGTACATAAATAAAGAGAAGCTCAGGAAGAAAACATGCATGAGTCTGAAAAAAGAGAAGTTTGAGTCTCATATGAAGAGGTAACACAGAAATGGACCCAGAGTATTGCTCCACATATTCCAGTTTCTGGAGCTTTATGTGAACTGAAACTGTGGGAGCCTTCCCTGGATGGCATGTTAGTGTATTACAATGTATACAGTTTTTCAGAAATACTGATGTCCTTTTATAGAAAAAGGCTGAACTGGAAAACTTCAGATTAAAGTAGATTACTCATGGGCACAATAGCAGTTTTCAACCGGAATTTGAAACCACAATCCTCTGGTTAGGAATCTGAAACCAGAACCCCTGCACTATGCTGACTTTGTTAATTACTGTACATTAAGCAAAATACATGAATGTATACTTCAGGACGAATTATCAGAGTCAAGAAATTAATAAATCATTAGCTTTGTTCAAACATTGACTGTTTTGTTGACTGTTTTTTAGTGCAAGAGAAATACTATGTATAAATGACAATAGCTGCAGCATAGTGATGCTGTGGCTAGCATTGCTGCGTTACAGCACTGGGGCACTGGGGTATTAAATGAGGTGACATAAGGAAAACATTCTGTAGCAGTATACACCATAATGCCTGTCTCTTATGGATATCTCTCAAAACAGCAGGAAACTGGCCATCGACTTCCACAAGTTGGAGAATGCTTATAAAAGACTGTTGTATCCATTTTAAGAAATTTAAGGATAGTACTTTAATGTCAGATGTCAAGGTGGCACAGTCCTTAGCTGTCCTAGAACCGTGGGTTCAATTCTGAACTTAGGATGCTGTCTGCATGGAGTTTGTATGTACTCCCCAAGTTCACGTGGGTGTTCTACTGGTGCTCTGGTACCCTCCCATAGGTAAAAAACCTAGTGTGTGTGTCTGTTTGCCCTGTGATGGACTGGGTTTTCTGTCTAGGATTTATCTGTCTTTTGCACCCATTGGTTGGGGATAGACTCCAGCTCCCTCGCAACCATGACATGATAATCAACTGTGCTTTTAGAACACAGTCAGAGAGTCCAGGATTCCAGGATTCTTATAATACACACAGAGCTGAGAATTGTCACTCATTAGAATTTCTTAGTGCAGTCAGTACTTTATTACTATAAAACCAAATACAAAATTGTATTTAAAACAAAAGAACCTGCATACATTTAGGCTTAGAAATTCACAGTTAGCAGCCTACAGACGCCTGCTTATCAAGATAGGGCTCTTGTACTTGCTAAAACTCACTGACAGCCATCTCATGAAAAAGAAAAAATATCTTTGGCACAGAAATACCAGCAGATAGATTCCCTAAACTGATGCCATAATAAATGCTCGGATTTCATATGATGCCCTAAAAAATCTGAATGGCCTTTGTACTATATGAAGGGACTACGGGTTTCATAGATTTACAGGATTGGTTTTGAATGAAAGATTCCCCTGATCTTGTACACATTTACAGATCACATGCACTGTGCTGTTTCATACACCAGGTGCTTTTTGTACAACCAATGCAGAAATGGACTTGAGGGCAATCCATGGCCGCTAGGACGACACAGCAGCTCAGACAACAAACAAGCCATTATAACTTTGAAATTAATAGAGTCTAGAAACATAAGACATGATAAAACTTGAAGGTGAAAGAAAATCCAATTTGATGCAGCAGTAGCTTTGAGTTTGTAGGTACTTGTAAACCAAGTGAATTCTGGATAGGAATTCCAGGTCTGGACTGAAATAAAAAATAACACCACACAATTAACACAACAGAAATACAAACAAGCGCTTCAGGCAGCACAGTTTAAATGCTGTAGTTTACTAATTTAAGGTAAATTGTTCCCTGTGCAAGAGGTATAATTCCTGCACCTCATACCGGCCCAGGGAAGAACTGTACTATTGATTTGATTTTGGTATATCAGCCTCCTAACCCACCGACTGCTTTTCTGGTTAGATTTCTGGAATTAATTGGACATTAACTGGACATAATTGTTCTGTTTAAAGTCAGAAATCAGCTTCTCACACTGACCAAGAAAAGCTTTTGCTGAATTCTGTACCAGTTTTCATTGGGATTTTTTCCCTGTTGATGGTGTGATGCTAATTGACATTATGCATAAAGTTCTTACTCTTCTTCTGTGATTTAACTTTTCAAATCTTTGTGCTCATTTTTCACCACAGTCATTTATGAATTGCACTGGTATTGTACCGTCATTACTCAAACATGTTGCTATTACCCAGCTGTTAAAAAAAGAACTCTAGACTTCCTGTTTAGTTACAGGCCAGATTTGAATCTTCCTTCTTAAGCCAAAGTTCCAAAAGCCTGTGGCAAACTTTCAAGTGCAAGATCATTTAATCAGAAAATGAGCTCTTTGAACCCTTTCAGTCAGGTTTTAGGGAATTTCGTAGTACTGTAACAGGCATTGTGAAGGTGACTAATGATATCTTTATAGCTTCAGACTCAGGCATGTTATCTGTCCTTGTTTCATTGGAGCTTACTGCTTCTTTTAACACTGTTAGCCATACTATCCTCCTAAATCAATTAGAGGCTTATGTGGGTATTTAAGAGGCCTTTTATTGGTATCTCTGGGGTGCTTTCAGCTGGTTTTCTCATATTTTGTTCTGTTTAAAAGAAATTTGTGGAAATCGGGCTCACAGCCTCAGACATCTTTTGGGTTACTGGGACCCTCTTAATTCAGTATCTACATGTTACCACTTTGCCAAATCATCTATTGTCTTCAGTTTACCTTCCATTGTTATGCTGCTAATGCTCAGTTTTGTTTGTAGATTAAATATCTCTGATCTAGGAGAATTTATTTGTATAAGATCCCTATCAGATGTTCAAAAATGTAATGTATTTTTTTTACAGTGTAAAAGTGCAAAGACAAAAAGTGATGGAGGTCCCCACACAAAGTGAGTAGCATGGATGGCTTTAGAATGGCCCGCATTGTTGTTCTTCTTAACGCCTTTTAACAGCTGAAACTCAAATGAGAAACATTACAGGTGTCTTTTATTTTATTTTATCTGTCTCATATTGCCAGCTTGTTCCAGTCAGATGCTGAGAAATTAAATTATACCTTTGTGGTTCGTAGATCGTATTATTGTCAGTATACACAAAATTCAGCTGCAATTATTTAAACCAGATCTACAACCTGCAAGCACAATACTCCTGTTCTGGATTGGTTCCCTATAAATTTTAGGATTGGTTTCAAAATCCTTCTCCTGACATATAATAGCCCAAATAATCAAATAAACTTACTCGTTGTGGAACTCTCTACCTGAGGCAATACCTGAATCTTTGTATGCTTTTAAAAAACATTTCTTTAAAACTTGCATTTCTTTAGTTTTAATATAATGTAAGTAATATAATACAAGTTAGTAGGTTCAGGCAAAATGGAGATCACTGTCTGAACTACAATCCTCAGAAAGTTCTAGGGAATAAGCTGCTTTCCTCAGTCACCTGACCAGTTGCTGGAACACAATTATTTAGGTGCCAGTTTCAAAAGGAAGCAAAGATTTCCAGTGGTTGGTCTGATCTGCCTTCTGGAGAAAGAGAGCAGATCCTGCTCCTGCAATCACACCTGGGGGATGGAGAAGGACGTGACTGACTAAGGGACCCAAGGAACTTCTGGAAAGGGAGTTCTGAATATAGTCTTGGACTGAGGCTTAGTTCTGAGCAGTATTGTGTTTTGGAAGTCTCAACGTGAGACACAATCTTTTGAAAGCTGGTAAGCAGCTTAGCTGCCCAGTTACTTACTGTATGAGGTACTTCTGAAAGAGTCAGTTAAATGCTCAAAGAGGAGCTTAGGCTTTTGTTTGTTTGGTTTAGTTTTGTGTTTTAATGCACTGTAAACAAAGAGCAGTAGTTTTGTACTGAATGGCTATGTCTGGTCTCCTAGGGTCTGCAAAAATAGCTTGCAATGGCACCCCTACCTTCAACTTTGTCACTCTAACTATACATCAATTTGTACAGTACTGTATGTTCAATTGTACTGTGTTACTTTACCACCATATTGTTTCTTTGGTCTTTTAATTGTAAATTGCTTTGAGATGTTGACAAATGAAAAACACCGCATAAATAGATCACTTCTATTGCAAAATTAAATTATTTGGTTTTAAAACACATAGGAAAGAATAGAGCAGACTGCATCTGACGAATGATCAAATACACTCATGGTTTTATAATGGCCCTACTTTGCCTTCAGTGTGATGCCTACATAGGTTTTTTTTCCAGCATAGAGAAGAAAGCAAAGGATGCATGTAGCAAAGATGAAAGCTAGTTAGAAAATACAGGTTCACAATACAAAAAGCATTTCAAAATGATGTTACCCAAATTGTCTTGCATTTCTGTCCAGTTGCAAAAATGCTCTGCCTGATCATAGGATGTTAGTGTCTGTCTACAAAATTGGTGTTCTCTGTAGCTGTTCCATCAAAAAGGAGCTCTGTGTTTCCCTTCCACAAAGGTATTGTTAGAAAGTCCTGGAGGAAGCACAAAAGGTTTTTATTTCGGCATTGGGGCAACTGGCTGAATGTGGCCATTTTATTAATGAAGAGACTAAAGACTTGGCAGAATACCATAGAACACAATCAGCAGCCAAACAAACGAAGAAGTGCTTTCTCCAAAATCATGAGGCCTTTACTGCGTGTTCCATGGGAGTGCTGGTACTCATTCCCAATTGCTACATTCTCTTAAATGGAAAAGGGAGTCATCTACCAGACAGGTGCAGTTTTGGCAGACTGGGAACTAGACCCGGCACTGTGACAGGACTTTCATCATAAATCAGGATACTTACACTTTTGCTCTCCACAGCTTGAAAACAAAATGAAGCAAACAGTGGAGGAGACCATAAAACAGGCACAGTACATCATAGCGAATAAACTCCACTATCCCCTGAAAGTGGTGAAAGCATTGAAGTTTTTACTTGGAGGTACAGTACATCTATTATCGGATACACTGGGAAACTAAGTTTAATTTTACAAAGCTGAGCAATATTTCATGCTCAGGAGTCCCCAATGAACTGCCACTCTGGAATTAAAAATCTCTTTACATTTTAAAGCATGGACTGGGCATTGTTAAGGCACCATAAAGGCTTTACTGTTAATGTGGTACTGTAGTTAATCCACAATTAACTGCAGAGACTTTAAAACTGTGGCTTACATTTCACAATTTTGGTGTTACCTTTTGTTTTCTGCTGAAGTTCTACACAAAAGCCACAAAATATATTGCATGCAATTTGTTCATACTGTATTCTATTTCTTTGTTTTTTTGAAAGTGGTGGTAACTGTTTACTGTATGTTAAAGCCTTGGTGAATGTATTATCTGCTGGCATACATGTCAACATTGTCAACATTGTCAACTGGCACCAGCGGGATTAATACTCATCCAGAATACTTTATGCTCCAAAGCTTACTGTAAAACTCCAGCTTCATATGACAAATACATTATAAAGCATTAATCAATAAAGTGAAGACAAGTTAAATATAAAGAGTCTCTCTGCTACACATTAGAATACCTTTAGAACCTTTACTTACTTCTGTCAAAAGATGCTCTTGAACAGCAAAGGCTACCAGAAGATATTGTTCAAGTATTCAAAATGGCATTAACAACCTAAACAATTATACAGAAACATGAACCTGGGAACACAAGTAGAAAGGACACAGGTATTTAAAACTGAGAACTGGAGCCACCTCTTTACACAAAGGGTTCTGGGAAACTGGTAAAATCTACCCACCCACACTTTTAATGGTTAGCAATGTGGGATTGTCCCAAGAAGAAGAAGGGACTAGTTTGAAAGCAAAGGGGTCTTTATTTTCACTTTTTGCAAAGTGTCCTATGTAAACTAATGTGGCATGGTGGTTAACAGTACAGTTTCTCAGCTCCTGAGTTCTAGGCCCAATACTGGACTAAAACTGACAGACTTCACCCATTGCACATTCAGTTCAGTTGCTGGTTTAGACAGGCAGAACAAAGACAGGCACATACAGTATTTTGACTCACACATGACATCTATTTTCCTTTAATTTTGTGGCTTTAACATGACATTGTAATTTAGTTTTTTTAAAGGTTAGGAAAACAACAAGAAAGAGGATCTGTCCACATCAAAGGCAATGTTCACTTTAAATAAAGGACACCTTTTTGTAAAGTTTATGAAATGCTTCTTTTATTAAAGTAGTGGGTTCCATATACTGTAACTGTCAGAATCCATTCCAACTTACAGCAGTATGTCAGTGAGGGGAGAATGCTGGACAGAGAGTTAGTAATCGAAAAATCTTACGAGCTTCACTACTTTACTCATTTACTAGCAATGGCTTCAGAAATAAATAAATACATTTATTCTGGCCTATTATGTCCATCATATAGCTTGTCAGTCCATGATAATTTAGCATACTAAATTGTAACATGAATAGTATTCCCAATCTGAAAGTAATTGTTATAAAACAAGGGCATGAATAATTTACGTCAACTTACAATTTAGCCATCTCTTTATTCAATTAATATCACCACAAACCATCTGTTGTTATAGGCATCCAATTGTAGAACAACCTCCTAAAAAATAGTTTTAGTTATGAAATCAAAGCATGAGACCTACTTCTTTAGTCTTTGTTTTCTTTAGTTTGTAATTGTTACAGCATACAGCTGACAATGTTCAGACAGAATTGAGTAATTAATCTTCTATCCAGATACTGTAACACAGTTTCTCCTCTTTTATTTTTCCACTGCCTGAATGGGTCCATTTGCTTGGAGGAGGCAGCCATTGGGTCCTGGGACTCAAAGCAGTTTAATGTTTATTTTACACATTTTGTTTTCCTCTCCTCTGTGCCCCGTTATCAACTGTTATTATATTGTTTACTGCTACTGAAATCTGTAAAGAGCTCTTTGGCAAAGTGCTGCAAAAGGCAACATAAAATGATTGATTGACACCAGCTTGCTGTGCAAGCACATTATAAAAGTGAACAATTACAGTATACAATATGCTCCAATACATTCAGGGAGTACCAAGCTTTACCATGTATTGATACCACACACACTTAATCCATATTTCTACAAATATTAATGTACAATTCATTTCATATTGTATGGATTACTAAGAAGCTCTGTAGTCCTAGTACTGTATGTGAAAGAGGACTTTCAGGGTACAAATTGTTGGTTTTTTTCTTGCCACATCTCCGCCTGTTTCTGTATGCTCTGGGGCTTACTTCTCTTATTTCTCATCCCAATCACTATTTGGTTTATTAGTACAATTGTTTGGCCACCTGGACCTTTGATAATTGTGACTGCCTCAAGTGAAAAAATAAAATAAGAGGAGAGATCCCCCAAAACTCCCCAAGGATGCCCTTTAAACAGATACTTTGATGTGAAATTCCAAAGTTTAGATACCCACTACATTTTTAACATTATTAACTTTGTATACAGTATGTACTGTATTGATATAATGATTACAGGAGCAGCGTTTACTGGATACAGCATTAAGCAAACACAGCAAAATGTATGAGCTCAGAGGAGTTATGGCAGTTTTATGATATGCTGATTTTTTTAATCACACAGATTTAAAGGAAGAAAAAAAGTAACTATGAATTACACTGGGCAATACAGATTCTAGAGATTTATGATCTCTGTAGGAGGTGAGTCCTGTTGCCCTGGCATCTCTATATTCTACTGCATAATTTTCTAGCATCCTTGTTCCACACAGGCCTAGATTTGGAAAATTTCTTGAAAGTAAAATTAGCAAGGTTTATAAATATGTCTGGTGTATTTGTATGCGTCCTTAAGGCATGTCTGTCATTTTCCTGTGTTTGTTTATCTCATCTAATTAGAACAGCAGAAATGTCAAAGATGAGAAATCTCCCCAGGTTCTATGTCTCTAGAGTCCCACAGTCAGTATTTGCCGCATGGGGAAAAATGCCCCAGACATGAAAACCTCTTTATCCCCACTGTAAAGGGAGAATTTAGAATAGATTTCAACCTTACCCAACTAGCAGGAGGAGGGAAACTGAAGAACCTCATGTTACCCCAAATATAGATGGGCAGAACATACAAACACCATACAGACCAATACACCAGTCAAGTATGAAACCTAGGATCATAGAGCCTAAGACAGTTTTGCTAAACATTACATGAAGTAAGAAGTGGGCCAAAGTGAAAATAAGAACTGTGCACTTCCAGCCTAACCCACATTGGAATCTTCATAGTGTCCTTCATGTACACATCATAGCAGAGGATACATTATGGTTAAAATATAACCATCAGATTTTAAGTAATGGCCAGAAGCTAGACTAATTTATTTTATATACTGTACCTGTAGTTTTATTTCGCTAAGGTCGCATGACTTCATTTCACAAAAGGTGTTATGGGAGCAGAACATTAATTACAAGGAACAATGTGTAGAGAAAAAAAAATTCTAGGTTTTACATTAGATAGTGTTTAATGTTCCCCTTTCAGACAAAGGAACAGCAACATTATCAATAAAAAATAAATGAAGCTTTAGATTAAGAGCCCTGATTTTTTTCCAGAGACATCTAACCTGTCAGTTTTGTTAAACTCAGTCTGCTTTTTCAGCATATTCCTCGTGCTCTTTCACAGGGTAGGATAATTTTAGGCTAAGAGAAGCCTAGCTCTGAATAAAGAACTGTCAGATTTAAAAGAGGCTTAGATTCTTTGAAAAAAATTTATTTTTATAAAGGCTGACTATTTCTTTTCCAACAGGAATTCCACATATTCCTTTGTTACTTGTGTGTTAGGTATCTCCCAGAGTAGGTATTATACTGTACCTCCTCTGTAGTCTCTTCATGGAAACTATCTAAAATTCCATTCATGTATATCAGTAATGTTTAAAGTTTTAAAAAACGGACATCAAAAAAACATAAAGATAAATCAGAAGTTTTTCCAAACATTTCTAAAACTTGGGTTATATAAAGATTGTAAATATAGAAATAATTTATATGAACCCCTCCTGGCGGTGATACTGTTCCTCAATAATGGTTTTGCTAGGTCCATTAAGCACCTACTGTATAGCATGAAAGCCAAAACATGGTCATTACTATTGTAATGCTTCTCAAGAAGCTATTACTTAAAATCAGTCAAATATTTCTGCTAAGTATGAGAAAGCAAAGTTTCAGTTAACATTTGTGATTTTTATTTTGCTTTGCATATCATTATAGGTAATCCTCAATAAATGCAATGCTTCTTATAGTCTTTCTCTATATTGAAATAAAAACTTCTACAGTAGGTTAATTTTAGGTCTTTTAATGTTCTTTTTAAACTTTTCTAATCAGACTTCAACTTCAACAACTTCTATACACTTTATCACTTTTTTTTTCTTTTAATTTTATGTAGGTCACCCTTAAATCTCAGATAATCATTAGAGTGTTCTTACTTTATCATAATCCAACTCAATTCCAATTGACATTATACAACTTGATTTGTTCAGAATTACTCATCATAATTACCCAAAGACCAAGGAAATAAAAGCAATATACATCATTCACCACACAGTACAGTTGGTGGAACTCAGACTACCTCTACATGAGCATTCGTCAGAAGCAAGAAACAAATAAAAATAGAAACCTTCAGTTTTTATACAGTGCAATCTATTACTTTTGCATAAACCTTTTTTACTATGAGAGAGATTTTCTGGATTAGGTTTGGAGATGTAACAGAAATTGTGTTTGTTCCTGTGATTCATTTGCTCACAGTACCAGACCACTTGAGTCCCTGAGCACTGAATTTCCAAGCAGCATGTGATGATTGTGCTCACCTATGGCCAAGAACAAATATTTAAAAATACACCATTGTGGGGAATTGAAAGATTTCACTAGTCTGGACATATAAACTGAGTGACACTCAAGCAGGGCTAAAGTTCTGAGAGGATGTGCATATTTTGTGCGTTTGGGAGTTTAGGGAAAGGAATTGCTGGGATTAACCTTAGACCTGTGTCAGAGTCATATTTACACCAGATCGCACATAATGGATACTACAGGAACACTTAACATCACATGGTGTAGGGGATAATTACTGTTTTGCAAGATATTTACACATATTTGCACAACCCAACAGGAAGCTAAGCCTTAAGTGACCCGAGTGGTTTGACAGATGACAGCTGATGAAGATCAAGATCATTATTTAATGTATTATTTACAGGGGAAGCTGAAAAATATATAAAAAAGGGTGATTCTAAGAACAAACTGAACCTATGCACCATGGTCTGTCTAACCTGTGGAAACATCAAAAATTGATGTGGAAACAAATTCCTGTAGTTTACACTATTGCCTACTAACTTTGCAAAAGAAAAACCTACTGTTCTGTTATTTTCTCCTTTAGTGCAGAGAAGCACTCACAGAGAGCAGGCAAGGAATTCTATTCAGATTATGCAAATAAGGAGAACATATACAGGTGCAAAACATCCATCCTGTGTCTGTTAGCCCTTACCTTAGGAGTAAACGCTCTGAGCTTGAGGAAATTCAAAAAAAAAATAAGCAGGTGGGGGAATAAAGGTGTTTTCTCTTTGCTAGAAAGAGCAGTCATATTTTTCTGGAATGCTGGGAAGCACTACAGTGCATTGTGTCTTCAACCTGCCTGGAAATGTGCCATGGTATGCATGTAAGACTCCATGTAATCGACTCCTTTTTAGACTAAAATCATTGATCTCCTTTGTATAATATTCATTATAGGCTCTAAATAGTTCTGCTCATTTTTCGCATAAAGGTAAAAACTAGACAGTAGAATATGACTTGGTGAGATGGCAGAATACTTTATTTATGTTATTTGGTTTAAGGATTTTACTTTTTGTATAGTTTAAAAAAGAGCTACAGCCCAAAGATGCATCAAGGATATCAGAAATGATTGTGTTAGGAGTACAGTATACTACAGATCACCAAACTCTCTCAACTGTGTTCTAAATTGTGAGGTTGTATTATATAATGAACTCAGGAACCTATATGTCAAGTAAGATGTAGTTATCATGGGAGATCTTAATATCCCTCACGTATACTGGGAAACACTATCAGGAAAAGTCAGTAGCTGAAAGTGAAATGGTTGACATGGCTAATAATTGCTTCCTTACTCAGCTTGTCAGAGTACTGTACCTCCTAGAGAGAATGTCTGCATTGGTCTTGTCCTTTCAAGATTAAGTGAAGATGAGTGAACCATTAGTGAACTTTGATCATATACTATGCTTTGAAGTACACTCAATTAAAATTGAACAGGAGCTTAAAAATATTAGCATAGAGGAGATAGAAGTTCTTTGAGTACTAGAAGAACTTTTGAATATATACTTGAGGAAAAAAGAAATGTTTTGTTAACATATTAACATATTCTTCAAGCAGTCACTTAAATCAGGAATTTTCTAAATACCAAAAAAATATCTCAATGTAGCACCCATCCATATACAGTAAGCATGACAAAATATAACTAAGTGTCTATAGAGCAATACAGCTTACAGTACTTCTACTATATGTAAAAGATCATTTGACCTCAAGTAGAGGATCATTGATATGGCAGTGGGAATCTATGAGCAAGCTAATATGGATTTACAAAAGGTAAAGGCTCTAGGCTGACTTTGAACAAGTAACAAATGATACAGAGAATATGACAGCATATGTAGATTTTAAGAGATCAAGATTTTTTACTATGTATTCCAAACTGATATACTGTATGATATATTATACTGTATGACTGATACAAATTAGGAAGAGCTATAAAAAGGCAAACTAGGTTTACAACAGAATGATATATACAGTAGTTAAAAGTGTAAAAACCAAGGGATGTTGTGTTAAAATTATACAACACACTAGTAAGACCTCATGTAGAATACAGTGTCACATTGTAGTCACCATGATACTGTACAAAAAAGACATTGCTGTTCTGGAATCAAGTGTGTGCAATATGTAAATTGTAAATTGTTTTTTATTATGGATGTCTTAAGATCCACCATAGAAAGTTTTTACTGTCTGTGGCATTTTGCATTGAAAGTTGAAAATCCTATTTCTTTTAATGTGCCTGTCATGGAGAGAGATATGGTACACAGCAAAGAAGAAACGTCAAAAAGACTTTGTGATTTCAATTGTGGATTTGTTTGTGTTTGTTGTTGCATTTCATTGTAACATATAAAAAATGTTAAAAGCAAAATGCTTCTTGGGTGCTTCCTAGCACTTAGAGGTTTTTTTTTCCTCAGAGCGTGTGCCTAAAACAAGGGCAAAATAATGAATTGCATCTTGAGTATATTTTCTTAGTCAAAGCATCAACTCTCATCGCTATTAGGGCCAATCTTTTTGTTTTAGAGCAAAGAGAAAAATCAATGCTCTCTCACAGTTCTTTATTAACTGACATTTTAACAGCACTATGGCCACTATGCCTCTCAAATGCCATTGATCTTCTTAACCTGACTGCTCGGCTTAACTCGCCACCTCTTCAAACCATCCTTCACTGGTCTGAGGAGGAGCATCGTACCAGCTTGGTTGCTCTGGTGTGTAAACCAACTGGGACACAGGAAAGTGGGAGAACAACCTTTTCCTTTTGTATGTGTTATATTAGATTCTCACAGAGAATCATATACAGTACATACTGTAATGTTTATACAGTAGTCCTGTATATACATTATATTTTATATCAGTCACTAGGACAGCCCCTCCCATAATTCAGCTGTTTGAATCATGCCTTAACTGACACAATTCAATTGAAGGTTACACCTGAGCTTCTTTTGTTCCTCATCGGTTATGGAAGAAAAGCAAAATAAAACTACAAATCCACATATTTTTATTGCTACAATTTACTGAACAGGCTGAACTAGATTTTTGGCTTTTCTTTGTCATCTTATCCAGTGGTATACAGAATGTTGAAGGCTCCCTTATGAAAGTATATGGTTTTTAGCACTTTATCCATGGTTTTCCAAATTTAATCACAACACAGAAATACTATAATGCACTGTTATAGAAGTGTGTATTATGTTGTATTATAGTGTTGCACAGCTAAGTGTAGCAAATTCATGAAAACAATAGGACACCACAACAACATATACAATAAAAGTACAGAAAAACATATTTAAAATTTCATTTAAAAAATTACAGACCTTTTAACAAACAACTATGTCAAAGTGCAGATATACCAGTGTAAAACTGGACTTAGATGCTTGGTGGTGCATCATTTTAGTTATGAGTTTCATCTCTCCAGTCATTCTTTATGTAAAGCATATCCAATTGTGAATCTTCTTATTTATGCATCTGTTGTTCAGCTCTAACAAGGTAGTAATCCATACTTAATGAATGCCTTCCAGGAAAGTCTTATGGCATTTTCAGCAGATATATATATACATTTCTAGATAACACCTAGCTGCAGGGTTGATTTTAATTAGAGAGAAGATCCATTCTTGAAATTAATGTATTCTCTTCATGGCTCTTCATCATCAGATGGAATTTCCTTACCATCACTCTCTTTTTTGTAAGAGGAGACAGAAAATTGAAAAACATTAAAGAAAAGAGGAGGACTCCCATTGCGTAGCAGAAGAACTATTTCAGGGTCTACTGTAAGAATAATTAGCCACCCAGAGATTAATTAGATGTATCCTGGAGAACACTGGATTAGTTTAAGTAATCAAACTCTTGGCAGTACAGCAAAAAAAGAAGCTTTAAAACAAGCAACACAGGTATTTTTTGTAATAGCCCACATAATACGCTCACTTTATATGTCAAAGAAAAGCAGCAGACTGTGCAAAGAATAAGCAGCACTAGATCAAATATCTACAACGTTAGGAATGACAAAATCATACCCAGACAGATTTAACATTGACTGTAGTTTTGGACAACTTGCTCACTGATAACTGCAGAGCTCCGCTGAGGAGTGGAAAGCAGTCCCCTTGACTGAAATGGGTTATAGAACTGACACAGACATTAAATCACCAGAGAACATAAGAAACTGTTGACCAGAGTGGTTTAGCGCAGAAATGATGTCTTTCAAATTCTTCCGCATGACGCTGTTAACTATTTAAAATCAGATTTTAATTTTTGTTTCAATCTCATGTGGGACAATACCACTTAACTGAGAATATCAAGGAAATCTTAAATGAATCACATATGATTGTGTAAATCAACTCATCCAAAAATTATTAAAAATGAATGTCTAAGAAAGTTAAACTGAAGGCTTCTGTCCAAAACTGGGAAATTGGGGAGTTCTTCTGCAGGTCACTGAAGTATCAGTCTAATTTTTGCTCTTATTAAATTCTTCCTGCCTCACTGCAGAAGTTCCACTAAGCTTATACTATGCCAAGAGAATGACATTTTTATTAGTCAGAAATCCCACTCACACCTTGAAGTTTTAGCAATACCATAATACAATACCATAATATATAAATACTGTATATGACATAAAATACAATAATATGTATTTAAATCACAAAATTATTAAAAGGAAAACACATTGAGATTTGGGGACTTGCAATGGCTTTAAAATAAGAGTCCATACACTATGAGTCAGTGCTTTCTCCATGGCAGGACTAGGTTGGTAAAAAGATTTAACTACTTACTCCGATAATCAGTTTTCTCTTCATTATAACCTCATTTTGTTAAAAGAAAAGACTGAATGCCTTCTCCATCGGACCTGATTGTCACGGTCACCATCCTCTCCTCCAGAGGTTGCTCCAACCTCCTCACGTTAGTTTCTTTTAATTATTACCTGCATAATTTCCTACTGTGTCTTGTTTTAGTTTCCCTATTTAAGTTGACTCCTTCCTGCCTTCGGCGCTCAGTTTTGGTACACGGCAGCTTGATGGCCCACCTAGTACCAGGTCGCCCCACGTCCGTGCCCAGTGGGCACATGCCTACTAATGCTCCCTGACCCACTGAGCTTGGGGCTTGGAAGAGAGCCCTGTATTTCCTGGATTCTCGTCTTGTCTCATCCTGATGGATCTCCTGGACATGGACTTAAGGACTGCTTCCTGACTACCCTTTGGACTTCCCTGGATATGTTTGCCTATGGATTTTCCCCGCACGTCTGCACAAACCTCCTTACTTCACTATGGGACACAATAAACCCCATGTGACTTCCCTCAACCCAGTCTATGGTCCTTTTTCCGGAATCATCACCTCGCATAGGGTCTAAAACATCACTTTCCACAGGAGACCAACCCGGCTCCTGTGACACTGACGATGGGTTCTGACTATGGCAATTTGGATCTGGAAGATCAGTAGTTCCCTTCAATCTTAATCCTTTAAAAACACAAAAAGTTTGCAATTGAGAAAAATATATATACATAATATGATCATGCCTACATGAGTACATTCAAGTTAATAAGAACCGAATAAGTGAACAATCATGTCTTTTGTGTGTGTGTGATACAGCAAATGAAGTCCATGCCACATTCTCCTGAAATAGCAGAGTCCTCAAGGCAGCTTTAGCTCTCCAAGTGTGTCTCAATTCCCCCAAACATATTTTACTGAAGGCAGCCTGTGGTTCTAAGATGCAGCTAAGGACTGTGTGAATACCTGCCTTTACTGCTGCAGATGTACAGTGGCTCTGTAAATCCTAAAGTGATGCTGTAGATGCTGGGCACACATGCATGCATATGGTACCAATTGCTCTTCTAATTGCATGGGAATTAGGTGTTTACAACATAATCATAAGACTCACGATAGCTCAGATACGAAAGCCTTTTATTCGCCTGAGTTGTATCCTATTCATTAGAAGTGAAAGATAAGCCAGGGAACACAGAAGGCATTTAATAATGACAGCCGAACTGTGAACTTTCACTACCTTAATATGAATGTGCTCTAAGCTGCAAAAGACATAATAATACTTACTGTAGCTGTTTATAGGCTGTTTAACAATCCTTATTTTTATGTTAGACAGTTTTTTAACTTTAAAAAAGATTTTAATATTTTTTTCACCTGTAAACCACCGGTCTTCCAGAAATGTTATTCCAGAGCATACAATTTGACTCTCACAGGACAAGCTTTCAATGAAATGTACCAATCCATTTATAAAGATAAAAAACAACATCCTTCACCCAGTGCACTTTCAGCATTCTTCTTCCCATTCTCTATAAAATAAAAAGGACAAATGCTCGAACGTAGGCCTTTCAAGCTGAGGACTCATTTCTTCTTATCTTTATAGTCCTTTTTCTCACATTATACTGTAGCAATACATAGATCCTCAAATGTCTGAACAAAACTGCTGGCAGTCACTCCCAAAACAACTGAAGACTATGCAATGACATGAAGAAACCAATTTACCATTAAATGGCTTAATCTAAACAAAGATGTATAGGAAGAATGCAACAGACAAAAACATAAGTTAAAATACACTCAATAAAACACCAGATGTAGTGTTCAGAGTTAAGAGAATCAAATCAAATCTCAAACAGTGACCTTGAGTCTATCAATATCCATTTTTTATACTTAAATAAGAGGTGCCTCAAAGCATTATTTTTTAATTGTCAAGAAGTTGTTTCTACAATGTTTCTCCCAAAATCAGAAACAGAATGAGGAACCAGATTTAAAATTGACAGTATTCAATGTTTAATACACTTGTTACATGCTGTGTTTCTTCAGTCTATCACTGGAAACCAGACTACAAAGAACAATGAGTGGAACTGAAGCTCTGGAAAAAAGTCTTACCCAAGTGCCTCAAGTTTAGGCAAAGGAAAGGCTTGGATCTTTGTAGGCGACTGTATTCTCTGAGAAAGAATAAAGACTTTGGAAAACCAAAAAAACATGAAAAGAGGAAAAGGACTCATTGCAGTCCAGAAGTTCTGGGACCTGGTGTGGTAGTTCCAGTATTTTTGTGTTTCTGTTGAGATAAAGCTTAAAAAAGGTTTCTCCACCAATCCTGTAGCTTCCACCTTAACGTGATGAGATAGGACTCTGAAAAGAGAGTAGTCTCTATCTATTTATAATAGAGTTGCAGAATGTACTGTATATATTTGTATTCATTTTGCAAATACCTTGCCAACGCATACTGGCACTTCTATATCTAGAGCACCTCAGAACTTGCTAAGTAGTTTCTTGCATTTTGAGTGTTTTTTACTGCAAGAGATAAGCCAAAAAGATCGCAGCTGCGGTGACCAGCAAACCCCAAGAGTCACAATATACATTATATACCTGAGATAAAAGAACAATTGAACTGCAAACAAAAGCAGTAAGCTTCTTATACTGACTCTAACATACAGCTCTCTAAAAGCCTTCTGTTTGCTTCACACTGGAAAACTATTTGTATGCATGACAGCTGTTCCATGTATGATTGTATGGTTCATGTATTTGAAACGGCACAAGTCTTCATCCTTTTTTGTTTGTTCCCTCAAGCAATTCAGCTCCCAGTAAAGTCCCCAGAGAACTGTGCATAAGGTTATTTTTTCAGGAAAGGAGACTGTGTCGGGAAGTTTTGGACTATATGTTTGGACATGCTGTAGTTGCAGGGCAATATACAGGCAGGCTATGGAATGGCTGTGAGGGGGCGTATTGTCCCCCCGATGTGTCAAGCATTAAGAATACGAGCTGCGAAGGAGTGTTGGGGGATGGGGGGTGCTGTTTGTGCCAGATGTTTCACAAAAAGAAAGCGAGGGTAGAAAAAAATAGAATAGCTACAGTACAATATTTTTGGAAGCTGAAACGTCATTTTGGGAATCCAAGCCAGGAGGTGCTCTGTAGTCTAGAGGAGCCCAGGAGAGCGCTGTAGCACTCTACACATTCAGATGTGGCTTTTAAGAAAACCCAATGCTTGTTTTACCAAAAAATATAAAAACATGTTGATTCACCCTGATTCTGATTAAGAACAAGCTCCTCATCCTCCCAGGATCCCACAGTCGTGTTCCAACAGGCTTTTGAGAGTCCTGGATTCATTTGTCATAAAATAATTCCTTGGATAACACCCAAATTTGCATTATCACTCTCACTTCTTTTAATATTTTAACCACTGAGGTACTTACAAATGCAGTTTCTGAAAAGGGTGTAACATTTTGTACAGTATTCTCTTTAAATTTAGGAACTACATCTTTTGTGCAATGACCCAAATGTAGGTCTCTTTTCCCCTCAGGGAATGAAGATGTCCTGATAGTCACACACTGAATAAATTTAAGATTATGACAAAGGATTAGTGATATCCTCATTAAACTACATACTGTACCAGGGGAAGCCTAATTTAATATCCTGCTGCATATTGTATCAGCTAAAGATGCTGTTTAATTAAATCTAAAAAGTAAAATAAAAAATTGTATTTAGGAAAGAATTCATTAATCTCATCCAACCATTGAAGTAATTTGTACAAAATGTCGGTCATCTCCATTATTAAGTATTAAAATTTAGGAAATTGTGCTTTTAAGCCTGTGTTAAGGGATACATCCATTGTTTCCCTTCCATGTAATTGAAACAAATTATTTTGATATTGAATGTGCTGTCAGGATAAATGTAATTTTAGCTATTACTATTCAAATTTGGAGTTAGGATTATTATGGCAATTCCAGGCTTAACGGCTTCATCATTTATAAATAAGAACTCTAAAACAACACTCATAATCCCAAAATGCAATATACAATAACTCCTGTTTTTAATTTAGGTTAAAATTAAAAACTTGTGTATTCATACATGCATACATGGACGAGTTTGTGTGTATATTTTTACATGTAAGTTTATGATCAAAACTGCCTCACATACAGTTCAAGCTGAGTAATAGATAAACATTCAGTGTGTTGGGCAGGCTATTCTGCACAAAACTTAACATTTCATTTGTTGGTCTAACATTTGGTCTACAGAGAGAAAATATATTACAGAGCTCTGTGTCATGTGGATTAGAACCTCATTGTGAGAATCCTTTAAACAGCTCTGTCTGTCAGTTTAAAAGACAGCTCTTTATTAAAGTTTCACCCAAATGTGCATGGACTTAAGTGAGCCATTCACCTCCATAACTTAGAATGGGAATGAATTAAATTAGTTATACAAAAGAAGCAACTTGTAAAGCGTTAAACACAAGAAGATATAAAAGGTTGTTTGCTTGTAAATATAAGATGGAGAGCCCTGGATTTCCGTTTAAAATTGCATTCACATATTCCAAAGTGCCATGTGAACTGTTGTGCCTCTGATTTCAAGATGTACAAAAGAGAATGGAATAGATGACACAATTCTTTACACAAAGGATTGTGAAAGCATAGATGCTTTCACCCCTTTTATAAATGGCATGTGGAATCCTTTCATAAAATGTATTAACCTACTGTTAATCAAATGAGTATTGTGAGGCAAACAGACTTTGTGCTTGTCTGTACAGTAGCTTTCATGGTCTTAAGGTACAGGCTGTTTTTCTCAAAGGTAATTACAGTATGAAAAATGATTTTCTTTTTTACCACAAATTGATTATCAATGTCATTTGTTGTGAATAAACAGAGACACAAAACAAAAAACAGTGATGCTTTTGGAAGATCCTGAGATGTTTTAGTAACAATTTACTTGTAAGAAGAGAAGCAAAGGTAACACAAACCGAAGAGGAAGGGCACAAATTAGTCCTTGCATAACCGAAGGGTGGAAATGAGCACTTGCATACTGTGATAATCTTACCCAAATTAAGTTAATGTAGAATGTATACCATTTTATCTGAAGTACTCTTTGACTATTCCAAGGCATTGTAGTTTTTGAGATGTTCTCTGGGTCAGTACCACATGGACGTATTAATATGAATTCTGCTCGCTCTGTCTGGAGTAACCCTATAATACTGATGTTACAGAATTTGCATTTCAAGATGCCCCTCAAAAATGACAGACCTCTTCACATTAGCAGAACTTGGAGCTGCATAAAACTCCCACAGTCTGCTTGCTGACATGAATTGAAGTTGTCTCAGTGGTGAACACCCACTCTGGTGGCAGTGCCAACGGAAATAAAATCGTGGCAGACTGCCAATTCCAAAATTGTTGTGGAAAGACAGGAGTTTGCTTGTCTTAAAGTAAAGGATTGAGGTTGGTTTCACATTGCACACAGATCAAGTTGATTCATGTGGCCTGTTACAAGGAGAACACTCCTTTTTTGAGCTCTCTAAAGCACATGAGGTAATATTGTGCATTGAAATTGCATTCAAAAGGTGAAACTTCCTGTTGCAATCATTTTTTTTCTAATTTAAGAACCGATAATTGTGTTTGTTAGTCTAGCCTGAATTGGAACAGGCTGTTGTGTGTTTTCTCTCATCTTTGGTCATAGTTTTGAACCCCACAACCGCACAAGGTAGAGAATAAGAAAGTGTAGGCAGACTCATCCTACCCCCCAACCTTCCAGTCAGATCTCATTTTAACGCATCACAGGGCATCTCTGTACCAGAGATTCAGTGTTGATTAGATGAAAAGAGAAATGAGTACCACATGGACAGCACCGCATTCCTGGAAGCACTCAGGAAACTGGGGGGGTTGATGTGCCACTGTGAGCCAAAAGATCCCTGCCAGCTAAGCCCACCTGTCCATGACACTAACTAACTGTGATTACCCAAGCGGTGGCTCACAATTGTCTGAACATTGCCACTTGGCTATTGACGACACTCCGGGCTAAACCTATGATCCCAGAGTCCCTTTGATACTCAGGAGAGCTCTTTTCCTGGCCCACTCAGGCAGCCCCACTGCAACCACACTCATATGGGGGGGTTTCAAATGTTACTGGATCAAGGCACAGTTTTCTTTTAATTTGCTGAAAGGAATTAATGACATCAATCAATATCAGTTAATTAATTAAGCCTAAGCAGTAGACCGTACTGATGAAAACTAAACTTTTTACACTTAATCATCATTAAACGGCTGTTCTATTGAGTGAAATAGGACTGAGTGAAATAGAAATTGAGTGAAATAGAACAGAGCAATGTTTGAGCTGGAGACAAATCCCTTGTAACGTTTCCTGAGTTTAGAGCTTATCTCACTGTTACACATTCCAGTGCTCCCTGAGAAATGGTATCCTTCCATACTTTGGGTCACTTCACTCCTCCGGTTGCACACCACTTAACAGGAAAGACCACCTGTCAAAAGGCTAATTTTAGATCACTTCTTCCTCTGTGAGAACATTTTGCAGAGGTCTGACCTCTCTTCCTCTCATGGAAAAAGGTTGCTGTTTTTTTTTCTCTCCTCAAAAGGTGTTAATTAAAAAGCTATAAAAATAACAAAGTGCCATATGGAAATCCCCCATAACATCAGACTCTGGATGCATTTGCATAGCGCTGTGCAAAACACATATGTCACAGTCAACCAGTGATCATCCGAAATAGCTGAAAGTCTTTGGTGTGGAAGTTACATGAGCAGAAGCCTGAGCAAAATCAACGCAGAGCTGAGCATCTACAGGGTCCATTATGCCTCGTAGAAAGAGGTGACACAGACAAAGGCAAGCAAACACACACTGTACACATACTGTACAGTAGTACATGGATGTGTACATACTGTATATATTATCTATTTTTATCAACTATTCCTACAAAAATGCATGGTTTTTACTTCCTTAACATTTAACAACTGTTAAAAGTGAATGTACTCATATGTACCTCCCAGTTACAGAATCATAAGGCAAACATATTAATCTGCAACAGATAAATTCAAAGTTAAAAGTACCATAAAAATGTAACCAAGTAATATTAATATGGTTACTTAGAAAACATGGCATTTGTCACTGTAAATACATTTTAAAATATTGAAAGCTCAGCAGTAAACATTTGTAGTACAATAGGTTCCACTGTGATGTCCATATCGCTCCCATTCTGGAAAGTTTACTTTAACTTGCAAATGTACTTTCAAATCATACTTTTTACTGTCTAACTTTTAAATTGCTTTCTTCTTTTATGTTTTGCTAAAACAAGACTTAGAACTGGGAAACAGACTACTTGGTTTTTTATTTCATCTTTACATTCCTACAACCATTAACTTAATGGGTACTGAGAAATGGTGGAATCTGGAACAACTGGAGAAATCTATTGGGGAAAGTGCAAACATCACACAGAAGGGTCCAAAAACAGCACTAACCACTACATGACCATACTCCCCCATCTTTAAAATAGTGTTCAAAATAACATTTTCTAAGTTTTATCTTTCATGTTTCTCCATTCTTCTTTTATCTTTTGATGGGTGATGTATGAAATAGAAATTGCTGTTACTACAGTGAGCAGTTCAGAGACTGGATTTTCAGATTCACCAAATTAATATTTTCTTAGACACTCTGCCAAATCCTCCATATGTCACTTTCAGAACAAATGGAAGTAACTAATGTGTGTCTCAGATCTTGGAGTCTGTCCAATTTATAAACCAAGAGCTCTAATCTGCAATATGACAGTTTTTAGATTTACAATGTTGCACTTCAGAGCACTAGCACCTTTTCTGCAGGACAACAGAAACTGTTCCTCTTTTGAATCAGCTCATCCTGCTTTAGAAAATGGAGACATGTGACTATTCTCAGAAAATCAAGAAAAAAGAGAGGTAATCATTAAATAACTAGATTTCATGTTCTATCTCAGATCACTGATCAACCCAGGTTTAAAATTGAAATGTGACTGCAGCAGTTATTTTCACCTCAGGCTGCCCTTGAACATGAGAGTAGCCACAACATGGTCACTCTTTGTTATACATTTATTTTGACTTCATGCAGATGCACTGATGTATATTTTCACCAATGTCCATCTCAAGTCCCTGTGTTCACGAATGGTGACATAACCTCTTAACATGACATCATGCACAAACTTCATACTGTTGCCAGCAAGCCTTATTTCATAAAACCCAAATGCATAAAACATACTGTACAAAAAAAGACACAGCTATGAAACAGCCTTATTGCTGGCTATCGATAGGGTGACTTGTTACTTGCGTTACTGCAGCTTTCACCTCTTGTGTTTGACACAGGATGTAAATAGCAGTGTCACAATGCTGAGTCCGGGAATGAACTTGACCCTCGTAGAACAAGACAAATGTGAATGCAGTCAGAAGTGAACTCAAGGGTCAGCTTGGGCCACAAAGAGCATCATGACCCTGGAATGGAAGGAGAAGTGGGAAAGAGCCTCAGGTGTTCAAGGTACTACTCTACAGAGGAAAGAAATCCAATTACCACTGCTGCCTATTGGCTTGTGAATGGGTGTCAGAGATTTAGCCATAAGTTAATATCATGTCAACAATGGTGCGTTCGATTTCCACTATGATATCAGGCATTCTGAGTAATGAAATATTTTAAGGCTAACAGAGAATTAAATCTAAATATTTCTCTGATGACATGAAAGCAGCTGAACAAGTGCAAGGAAAATAACATTCAAAACATTTTTATTTGCTATGAGGTAGCATAGAATTTATCTGTCTTATGAGGAAATTACCACTGTTTCTTCAAATTCTATGGTCCTACTGTAAGTTTGATAACAGAATCGAATGTCTGTCTAAATGGAGTTTGCATGTTTCACTTATGTTTGTGTGGTATTATGCCATGTACTCTGGTTTTCTGCCACCTCATACAGACATGCTTGTAAAGTTTGACTGTCCATATTCAATTGTCTCCTGGGGATCATCTCCTGTGTGGGAAAACCTGAGTTCTGCACTTAATCACCTGCCCAGCATTGGATCTGTCCCCTGTCATCAGCTTTAATTAGAGGGTTTCACATGAGAGGGGTGATAATACTTTTTCTTGAAACACAAACTGATACCCAATTAATAACACAGTACAGGTTTCCTCGAATATCCTGATATCGACTAGCTTGTTGGCTTTGACTAAGAACAGGTACCTACCTCCCAGGAGAGAACAGCATCATGAAAATACTCTTCTAAAGGGATAAACCAAAGCAATTCTGCTTAGAACATTAAAACAATTTTAATTATCTTCAAAGACAAAAGAATAGGAAAAGAAAAATAACAGTTATTTTGGAAAGTCTTCAATTAAAAAAATAAATAAATAAATAAATAAATAAATCAGAGCTCAAACATATCCAGTTATTCTTTCAATAATTGATTATGTAAACCACTTTAAATGTAGTGCTATATAAATGTAAGAATAATTTAAAAGGTCTTTCAGAATCCTGAAAAGACATTTAATTTAAAACTTTTTTGCAATTTAATGTCTAGTTTCCACTATGCCCTATGGTCATTCAGACAGGAGATGATCTCAGAGGATGACATGCAGGGTCTGACTGTTCCAAAATGTGTTCAGTGAACATGTTACACAATACAACATGGCATTGTGAGTGGCAAATGCTCTCATTTTAAGGGGCAAGTAAGAAATTTTATCCTAAACGTATATAGAAACAAATTTACATTATCTTGAAAATGACAAATTATTTTTTGTATAAATGCCAATTATTTTACTAAAGTTTTGTTTTCTCTTCCACAGACGGCGAAGGATTGTAAGGTAGCTGTTAGAAACTTTGACAGCTTATTACAAGTTAATGACATTGGTTACTGTGACAAACACAGTTTCAAACGAAAGCATAAATATCAAAGTTGTCGACAGCATTTTGACTAACCCTGTACTTGGCTCCACTGTTGACGAGTCCACCTGAAGGGATTAAGTCTAGCCACCAGCATACCAAATGTGTTGTTCTCTTGATACACATGGCATATTGATTACTTTCTGTGCTTTTTTTTTCTTGATTTTCAAGTGTGACATTATACAAGCTACTGTAAATGGCCCTATAATCTGTGCTCAATTACTTCTCTCTTGAATGAGGTTATTTAGTGTTTAAGCAAAGGTCAAAACACCTTGAGTGGATCACAGCCACCCATGAATGGTCAGTTAATCAAAATGATGTCAGAAACATTCTCATCCAATAATTGGAAACTTTGCTTTTTTTTCTATGAGCATACATGCATAAGGGCCCCGACTAGCTCTGTTGGTAGCACATGAGCTCATAATCTCAGGGTAGTTGGTTCAGGTCCCATGTCGGGCACCAGGTCCTCCATGTTGGAGGTTGGGCACAAGGCTAACAACCCTATCCCGTAAAAAAGAAAACAAACAGATGTTATGGAAACAGCAACAGGATGTTGCTGCCCCTTCATGCCAGAAAACATAATGGGCAAATATCCATTAAAATACATGTTTAAATAGGGGAGTGAGATTCTTTGGATTTTCGGAATACATTTGTTGAAATGAGAAGCCTGTTTTCTGTAATCAAGAACATCCACTACAAAACGGGATTATGAAACTTGGGAATACTGGCAGAGGAAGTGCCCAGTAGCAAACATGAAAGGGGATTTCTCATCTGCGCCTGGGAACATCCATGAGTCAGCTGCCCCCCCTCCACTGGTTCCTGAATGTGACACGGCAGGAGACTGAGTGGAAGAGACGGCTACCCTGTGTCGAGAGCTAGCTCTGGGCACCAGGAGAGAGCCGCTCTGCAGGCATGCGGTGGCAGCCTGCAGGACGATCATGGCTGCTGCACTAGGAGACTGAGGAGGAAGAGGCAAGGGAGGGAGCAGCTGCACGCTGTCATGGCAGACTGCTCCATGCTAAACTGGAGAGCTCACCGCTACGTAAGCAAATAAAACCAGGAGGGGCCTGCCACTATGCCTTTACTGTACATTAGAAAACACCAGTGCACAAGGCTTCATCCACTGGAGCAATGTTTTTTGCTGTTGCTTGGTTGTTGTTGTTGTTTTATTTTTAAGGATGAAATCGCCTCATACAGGAAAAGCTAATCCTTCACTGAAACATTAATAGCTAGCTGGAGGGAACACAAGGACAAAGGTGGGCAGGTTGGGCAGACTTTCTTTGTAAGGAAATTGATTTGATTCAATGACTGGTGAATGGCAGATGATTTTTGATGCTGCACGATCCGTTTGTTAACTGTATTCCCACTTTGCAAGCTACTGAGATGCTTGAATATTGAAGTCCTTCAACTGAAAATTTATAGAACAGATATACAGGAAGGATACTAAGGCAGGAACATGAAAAAAGCCACTGTGAGTATGTGTCTGGGATGATATTATTTTCTAAAGCCTGAAAGTCAGTAACAGGCATATCACAGTAAAATACTATACCTCTAAAATATCAAGGCAAATGTAATTAAGTATACTATCTATATTTTTTTTAGTTGTCTGAGAATTATCAGATAATGCATGCTTTTTTTAATGAGGTGTATTCTTACTAGCACATACCAAAAACAGATTATGTTTTATCTCTAGATGAAGCATTAATAGCTTAGAATAGTAGACTCTATTAGAAGGGTGTTTCATACTGACGGATTATGTGCCTTATGTGCTGTTAAACCTTCTATTCACCAATGTGACTGAATTGCAAACATATTCCACAGCTAACTGCTCTAGATGCTGTTTTTTCAAAGCAAATATACAACAGTCTGATGTATGAGACTCTGTAACAGTTAAGTAGGAGTCCTGTGCTTGACATTTGTGCCAAAGAAGAAGGAGTTGAAAAGACATCAACATAAAAAAGCTAACTGTATGTTATGTAATCTTATATAATGACTTCTAATGTCTATATTAACCTTTTCTACAAGGTTTAAGGTTATGTACATTCCCTATTCTATGTTCATGTGCAATGAAGCTATAACAATCAAACACAAACCCAAGATGTGAATTTGCCTGTTACCATAACTGGTGAGCACCTCCCATCTATTTGTGATTATTTGGCTGTCTCTCACTCTAACATGTAATGATGAACATCCACCGAAAGATGCCCTTATGGACCCTTAACAATTTCCTAAAAAGCAGCCGCAAAGAGGGTCTCTCCTGGCACTGACCAAGGAGCCATGCATTCCTGGGATTCAAAAAGTACATTCAAAACTAAGCATTTGCATCATGCAGTCACTGATACCGTTTTCTCTGAAGAAATCTTACATGTACACTATTGGCCCAGCTGTGTTGTGGAAAACGCGTTGTGGAAAACAATTCCACAGCGATTGTGGATGCTTGTTTTTACATCTTTTGAATTTGCAGTGAATAGAAGAACCTCAATTATCTAGGTCACTGGATTACCCAGGCTCTCTGGAACAAACACCTGGAAATTTACACACTTTAACTGTTACCATCAAAACAGGCTCTCGGCCAATTTACTCCACCTGGCTCTGAAGTAGAGAAAGATAATGATATTTTCTCAACGTGGACTTAAGAGCATACAGATAAAATTTAAAATGAGAAGCCAAGCTGTTTTTTTCCTTCATTCTGAAGCTCAAAGTCAGGTCTTCATTCTGTTGTGCTTCTAACATTACCGAAGTAATAACTAGAGTATTTAGTTGTACAAGCATCATTAAAGAATCTTCCTGTTATGTCTTCTTGAGTTACCCAGTACTTAGATTGAACTTGATCCGAATTACATTGATTAATTGTCTTTCTACAGCATTGCAAAGACATACATAAACTGATATACTGTACTGATATTCCTGAATGTACTGTATGTGATGGTTGTAAGGTTAGACAGAGAAAAACAGAGCTACTTTACTCCTTCTTACGCTAAATAAAACTTGAAAAACAAAACTGCCAAGTAAGAAGAAGTTCCAGTTTGTGTGAACACAAAACTCCTGAATACACAAGACTGACAGAATGGATTCTTTATTTGTATTAATCTCTTCGCTTTCCCCTCCTGACATTCTCTTTACTTTCAGGCAACTGAGAAGAAAAACCCGTTTTTAGACCTGCTGAGATGTCAGCGATCCCTGTTGCTGGAATTGGAGTTGGAGATTGTTGAGATGAGTGGGGGGAGGAAAATGCATTTGACAGGGTGGCATTCAAACATGGCAGCACATCTAACGGCTCAGCACACAGGCGTTTGCAGAGGGCAGTAATCAAAGGTGAAGGAAATTACAGCCTGTCTTGGCAGAGATATGTTATTCATTCCAATAGAGTGGGCAGCAGAAGAATTCCTGGGTGGAGTTTTGAACAACCTTTGTCAACTCTGTGAACAGGCTATGTGGAATAAATACTACGTATATGCAAAAAATGAATTATACTGAGAGATGGAAGAAAAGTAATTACTAATTGGATTCAATATTAATTTATTATGTTTGCAATGCCTCTCAGTATACACTAAGTCTTTAATTCTAGTTATTAGGGGTGAAGGGCTTCTGCTACCTAGATACAAAGCTGTAGGTCAATTTCTTGACTTGGGAACCTTTTTTTTTTTTGCAGGACTTTCCTGTGTTTACGTGGGTTTTCCTCCAGTACTACAATGTCCTCCCACCTTCGAATAAAAAAATAAAATAATATAGGACTGATTCATTTCTTGAAATTGTCCTTGCACATGGAAGTCAGAGACACCAGAACTCCTCGGTGCATATTTAAAAGATGCAGCATCCATTCCTTGCAATCTGATTGCTCTTGCAGCTCTGATACTAGATGAAAATACCAAATGATTTGGGCCTTCCTTTTTGATTTGAAGAAGCATTTTTCTGCAGTGAGCTCTGGTTAAGCTCTGATTGAGGTGTGATGAAGAGGAAGCAGGGTGTTAAAGACCTAAACTCAGCCCCCTTATTATTAATGCTACTTGTAGTGTAAGTGTGCAGCAGTGCTGTGTGTTAACTGTGTTAACATAGGACCAACAACCCACATACTGTAGGACTTAAGAAGGTTTCACTGATGAACAAAATGTAAGGTCTGATTTACGCTGATGAAGAGTCATTTAATAAATTTAAAAATCCCACAATAACACTTCCCCTGTCTTTTTACCAACTGGCTGTCCCATTAACCACGCAATTGTATTGAAGAGTGGTCTATTTGCAGTCATTTTAATGCAGTTACAGGAGGAGGGCAGCTGCCCATCTTCAGCTAAGAGTGACAGCATTAGCATTACGGATTTTTCATCGTGGCCCTAGATTGTTTGCTGGAAGAAGGGTTACAACAGCTCCCCCAAGTAAGAGCTAGATTTAATGTGGGGGTGTGGAGAGGATGAGAGTTTAGGGATGTGGTAATGAAGCAGCCACTGAAATCATTGTTCCAAACATTAAAAGTCTACACTTGGCCACTACAGTGGTGATGCTTTTCTCCTAGCAGAAGAAGTGCAGACTCCATCTGACACAAAAGGCATAGAAATCTGCCCCTTACTTCACTGCTGCAAGGCATTTACAACCACAAGGACAGGCTGACACAGCTACTTTAGGAATAGAACATGGCAAAACTCACTGCTGATTTCCATCAGACATGTCAAATGCCCAGAGGGAATTTCATAAGTCTGTAGGGCTTGTTTTTCAGGTCACTAACTCTTTGGCTTTTGGCGCTGTTAAATAATGCTACTGTACAACTACAGTTCCAAGTTTCTAATGTCATTCCCTAAAATGAGATACAAATATATAAATATGTTTTACAGTCTTATGGTGCCAAAATAGTATATATTTTACATTTATTACTAAGCAAGACAAATACTAGTGGTTAGAAAGGTGTATAAATTTCATTTTCTTTTCAGTACAGTATGGACAAATTAACAAATCCATGTCATGTTGAATGTCTTGCTTTAATGAGGTCTAAAAATGACTCTTACAAGAAAGATATACATTATACGTGTGCTAAAGCAATGTTTGAGTTCTCACAATATTTAATCTGTTTCCTAGCTTATTTCTGCAATTATATCTTTCCACAGTATGCAATTACATATACAGTAGATACAGATTTCCCTCGTCCTACTTCTTGAATAAATAAGAAGTACATGACAGGAGTGCATAGTGTCAATGTAAATTAGATGAAGAATGACTCATTTTTACTTCTGCTTAAAAGATTTATAAATCAAATTACTACGGTAGTCTCGGCATTGTGAAACTCAGGAGCCTACCAGAGATATAAGTTGCCTAACAATAGTGGAGCTTTCTATTGGATTCCTGGCACAAGACTGGGTCTCAGTAGGAAATCTAGACTATGGAGTATAGTCAGCCTCATAGCCTTCTGTGGCAGGACAATTCTAAAGCAAATACTGTTGTCTGTGGTGGTTTTTAGAACAAGGTGCCCTGCAGTGCAACATTACTGCCCAACAATTTGTTCTGACTAGTTTGAAATCTCTGTCACGCCGAGCTGTCTAGCGTTGGCAGACCTGTGGAAACAGAGTACCAAAAGGAGCTGATTGTGACACTTATCACGTCTGTCTCTACCTTCCTTTGGAGAAAATAGAAGCGAACACAATAATGCAATAATAATGTTTTTGAGTGTAGCAGAGAATGAGGGAGGGTTCTAGATATGACGTTTACTTGCTTTCATGATGAAATAGTCCAAGGAGATGAAGCATAGTGAATCCACAAGACAGCTAAATACAGACAGGAAAGACAGTCATCTGCCATTTAAATTAGCACAGCACATAAAAGAATGTGGTTCCATTAACCCTACAAAATACCAAGGTCTCCAGCCATCATCTTCATTGCAATCTACATGGGCTTTTAGAGCCTCGCTCCAGTGCCTTGATCTTATCCCTGATACTCTGAGACCAATCTGGATGTGCTGTACAGCACTTGTGATAAAGTATGTGAAAGCTGAAAAATAACATGGCTACATGAGTCACCTAGGAAGTACAGTACTACATGGGATGCACCCTGAGAAAGACCAGGAGTGGTGCCCCTCTCCAATGAACTAAAGTGTGAAACCGATCCTTCCCTGAGGCAGGTGATTTTCAAATTACAAACCTGAAGCTGGACATTTACATCCATCAATAGCTCGAAGTCTACTAGAGTCACATTAACATCCCAATACCCTTTATTAACCTTTAACCTCCAAACAAATCTAGAAATGCTAAAGCAAAGCTTACAAAACTTGATGAGAAAATCCTTCTATTAACATCAGCTGAAAAGCATACAGTATACTGTGTTGTGCTTCTCTAGGGCTTTTTGGGAACTATAAACTTCTCTTCTTCTTCAAGCAGAGCAGCACTAGCCTAATTGTTTTCAAATGCTATTGATTCTTTCTAAAATAACTCTTGTTTACAAAGTGCACAGGAAAATGCATTTGAGATTTACAGTCACAGAGCGGCTGTATCCTGAAGTTATTGCAAAAACTGGGAGAAGGGAAATGCTTACTTTTTAGTTTTTTATATGTTACTCAGAACACTGATCTTTTTATTTGGTTGCCTTGCTGCAATTTCCAAAAAATATTAAAATAAAACACATACACATACTGTAGAAGTTTCCTTCCCACAGAAGGAAAGAAAGTGAAAAGTCAGACTGCTCACACCCTCCATCAGTCAAACCCACATGGCTTACTCATCATCCCTTTACTGTTTCCTAGAGTGAAACTCTCTAAAGTAGGTGAATCAGCTAATTAGTAGATCCGTAAAAATGACCTTAAGATATGTGTAATCGGAAAACAATATTAAGAAATCTTTTCTTTTCTATTTAATGATTTAATCCCTTGTCTCCTAAAATGTTCAAGCCTTTAGGACTGGCATATTGTTATGTGACTCATAACTTTTGTTCGCAATCATGCCATTTATCCACATTTAAGAAACTGCCCTCCTCTGTTTCCAGACTTTGGATTTACAAAGGTTAGCCGGTCTGTGATTATTTACAGTGAACGGGCCTATTCATACAAGAATAATTTACTTACCTTTCTTACTCTGCACCAACTAGACAAATATGTACAGGGTCACATAAGCAACTGCAGTGCTGCACTGATCTGAGTCACAGTTAAATAAGGATGAGGATCCATTTTTATCTGATGCTACAGCGAGGTTTGTAGAAGCTGTTATATGGCCATAACACAAAAACAAATCCTACAGGGCATTAACTGCTTGGGAACTTTGTGTTTTTACATTAGGAGTGGAAAATGTAATGGCATCTTTGGGGAAAATCCTGGCAGCCTGACAAATCTCTCCATTAGGCATATTGGTGGCCCAGGCAAGCACAATCATTCTGCTTCAATGCTGCAAGATATATTCTTGATTGTCCATACAGGCAGGATCCATAGGACTACATTGTATTCTGCTCCATAATAGCAATTAGGCTATCAGATAGTTTGTAATGGTTCTGCATGCTAATGTTATTTTGCTGTTCTTTGGGATTGGAAAAGAGAGGCATTTAATATTTCACGTTATCATTTTTGTGCTCCAAAGGCTGTCATGACTGACAAAATGCCTTCTGAACCTTGTGATAAAAGTAACTATTATCTTCTGCAGATTCCTTTCTGAAGACCTATTGTGTTGTAACTGCCAGCAGAAAAATGAGGTAAACTTCAGTAAACTGTTGTTCTTGATAGTAGTGGGGAAGGCACTGTACGCTACAATTGGGTGTTCCCCTGTGACTGCCAGCTAGCCTGGTGCTTTTAATGCATTTGATTTCTTTCCTCATCAATCAGCTTACTTTTCTGGGATACATGGTCCTACGCCTGTAACCTGATCTAGACAAAAAAGGCATTACAGTGTGTTTTCATTTTCTCTATCTGTAGAGCCTTGATGCCCCTAAAGGGCAGAAAGAGGTGTGATTGACTGCGTACACATTTAATTTATAGCACCGCTAGTCTTTGTTTGACCCAATTTAGATCATTTTGTGACAGCCTTGCTAGTCCAATGATTTATTTATTAATTTCATTTTGTGCTTTATAAATCACCACTGAATGTTATCGAGACCTTTTCAGGTGTAATCAATAAATATCTGGCTCCCTTTGAGTGACGTGTTGTCTGCATTGTGAAAGCAGTGAATATTACACTTTGTATGAGCTTCGGGCGAAGACATTAATAAACCCTGTAAAAGATAATGGTGCTCCTATTGATTCTTGCAGGGCATAGAGCATGATTGACATCAGTTCCAATATTTTGCCCTGGGAAGCTCTTGTATTCAAATAGTTGGCTTAATAATCACTTAACCAATACTGTCGCATTATATTCTGGAGGCAGTGAAGCTTAATAAACAGAAACAGATGGGTAAAGAATGTTATTGATGATTTAGGTGCCCCCGCTGGTGAAAAAATGAAAATTATTTCTCCTGTTCTGTTTTTTTCTTTTTCTTAAAAGACTCCCATTTCATGTGCACACTTACTGTACAGATCGAAAAAGGCAAAATGGCCGGCTGTGTTTATAACACAAATCTAAAAAAATATTAGAAGGCTTGAGAAGTGAAATGAGAATGGATTAATCAACCCAACAAACTTGCTCATTAACTAGCAATTGTTCTGATTATCTCATCTAATCATATGGGTAGCATTATCTGGACTTTAGGACAAGGATATGCCTCCCCTTATTATTCATATGCAGCTGAGCTAAGTTGGTTACAAATCACAGTTATAAAGCAGTGACATCTGTATTTCCACCTGATCTTGTCAGATCTTAGAACTTCAGCAAGGCTGGGTGTGGTCAGTTCTGGCATGGGAGACCTCCAAGGAAATCCATGCTGCAAGTGATGCATCTGGTGGATCTTTTATTCAAATCAGTACCCCAGGTACTGTGGGAAGTGCTGTCTTTTAGAGGACATGTTAAACTGAGGCCCAACTCCTTGGTCAAAGATTCTTTGACACTGTTCTGAAGAGTAGAGGTATAACCTCAGTGCTGGTCACTTGCCTACCTGATGTGCTGTGTAGTAGAGCGCTGGAGCAGAACGGCTGCAGCATGTCACCCACATGTGTGCTGGCTTTTAGTGTTGGAAGCAGTGAATCCCCATCTGTGTGTAAAGTGCTTTGGAATCCTTGGAATCCTGTATTAAACCAGTCCACCTTTTCATTTTCTATATACCAATACAGGGTCACTAGGGAGCCAGAGCCTATTCCAGCAAGCTATGGGTGCAAGGAAGGATGCACTGTATAGAATGCCAACGCATCACAGGGCACACACAGACACACACGCCTTCAACTGGGACCAATTTTCCCAGAAACCTGTTGGCCTATCAGCATGTCGTTGAACTAAGGGAGGAAATAGGAGCACCTAGAGGAGGAAACCCACATAAACATAGGGAGACCACACAAAGAGGCAGTAATGCAAACCCCTGCAACACCGTGCTGCCCTAAAAACGATACAGTGATTATGGAAAAGTTTGTGATACCTCAAGGGTGGTTCATATTGTTGTATATTTTAGACCTGAAATGTAATTAGATGTTCTTGTAGGTCCTAATAAAAGAGGAAGATAACCTGATTAAACATTCAACACAAAACCATAAAAACAGAAGATGACCCATTCTTCCTTTCTGAACTGCTTCAATTTGATCATATTTTAAAGTTTACTTGCATGAACAACTTGCTTGCTTGTTTTGCCTTTTTGTCAAAAAAACATTTTGAGATCACTGCTGACTGGAAGACCTTGTATCACAGAAAGTGCTATTAGCCAAACAAAAAGATGTAATCATTTATAATAGTAGAAGAGTACTAAAAGGATTTTCAGGAGAGACAATAATATGCCCTGCATTTTGGAGTTTCATCAGAAAAGGAAAGGCAGCTCAAAGTGAGTCACTGTGGCCTCAGAGCAAATGTCAAGAGTTTGATTTTGAACACAAGGACCTTTATTTCTACAAACTTGTACAGTTTGTCTAACAAATTCCTTTATGAGAGATTTATCTCATCTGTGTAAATTGCATCCCAGGCCAAATTACCAGGAATTAGAAGTTATATTTTTGGTTAGTGAACATAGATTCTTTGATAATTCAAAGATTCTGAGACTGACAGAAACATCTGCAGCAAGAAGAAAATTGCTATTACAAATGTTAGGCAATCACTTTCAGCTCAACAAAGAATAGTTTCCTAACACAGTTATTAGCAAACAAAACAACTTGTCCCAATGTACTATGTTTTAAAAAACATAAAAACATAAACTAAACATACCTAGCAATAGGCATATAAGAAATGGGTTTTTATTGAATACTGAATTTCTAGGGTGTGTTTTTATCATACTTGGGTCATTCTAACACATATATTAATGGGATCTTGTTTTGTCTAGTAGTGTTACTCAGCAACAGAGCAGGGCTACAAATGCTTTTCTCTAGAATGTGTTTCTGAATGCATGCTGTGCCACTGCAGGGCAGATAAATATTTCAGCTTGGGGACCCCTTTTCAAGAAATCATGCTCAATAAGGGCTGCCACTTTCAACTTTACTCACTGTTAAAAATAAAGTTGAAGAGCATGTCTTCATAAGCTCTGTCAGACCAGATACGGAAAATCATTCAAGTACTGTAGGTGGCTGTATCAGCATGCATAGGCTGCAAAGGAACAAGTAAAGGTTTATTCCATGCTGAAAAGAGAAGCTTTGGAGCCGAAACATTGTGTTTCCTTTCTTCTCTTTTAAGCATGGAATAAACCTTTACTTGCGCCATTGTAAAATCATGTTGATTTTCTACACTGCTGTTATACAGTGAGGGAGTGAAGAGCTTGCTATGGGTTTTGGAAACATCCTGGACAGTCTCTGAGAACCCCTAGAGATTCCCAGATCAGTAGCTGAGATTTGTGTTGCTACATAAGTGTTTTAAAAGTAAAGCAGTCATTTGTCTGTGGAATAAAATGGCAAAGAAATAAAGATATGAACATGAATCATGTCACTGGCCAGCTGTGACCAGAATCTCCTAAGTGGTAGCACATACTGTAATTGGTTGAGAGCTGCTGAGGATGGAGTTGGGGTTAGTCAGCCAGTTCTCTCTCAGCTCTCAGTGAAAAAGCAACTGTCCTACAGGCTCGTGATGGAGAGACACTACTATTCCAGTGGGTGATAAACCTTTCATGAGTCACTTCAGACTATGCAGCATGTCAGAAGGGACATGGCTCTGATCAGCCGCCTCAGGAGGTGTTGCAGCAAACTGATACATATTATAAAGAAACAACTAGCAATTTCAAATTACGAGTGTGCAAAATAAAAAAAGCAAAACAAAAATGTCAAAAATGTCTCTAAGTAGTCCAGAACTTTAAGTAAATACTGTACCTACAACAGCTATAGGGAAGAGTGTGTGACTATAGCATCTTCTGATCTTAAAATTAGAATGCTCTTCATTCACCTAATACCTTTGTGATCATAAAGATTTTTCACTTATTTAAAAGGAAATAAGTTATAATAAGTTAAACATGCATCATGCATCAACAACCATGCATAAACATGCATCTACAGTGTGTTTAATAACACAAACAAGCCACCATAAGAAGCCAATTCACTCTTCTGTCTGCCCTCATTTGTAATAAAGACATTCTAATTAGTCTACTGCAGTGTTTTACTGTAGATTAAACTGCACCTCTTATGGAAAAAAATATATGAGAAAAAAACAAAAATATTCTCGTGTAAGAATGTTTTTTGGTTCTCGGTTTGTATGATATTTTATTTCGTTGTTGCAAATGCTTAAAACTAATTTTTTCACAGGAACTTTTTAGGAATAGGATAATGTGAAAGCAGAATATACAGTAGGACTGAATATATGAATACAACATTTACTTAAAGATGTATGGAGATTTATTGTAAAGAAAATCATATCTGAGATAATGATATGTGTTTTGTCATTAAGTCACAAAGCAGGTCTTTGGAAAATGTTCTAGTTATTAGATGTACTTGCTAGAAGCCATGTCACTGGTAATTGAAATGACACACTCTAAACCAGAATGACACTATGTCAGAAATTTTCTTGCGATTTCTGTCACAGTTAATTATCCCAAGGTGATACAATGAGAACAAAATAGAATTGAAGCGCCTTTGATAGGCAGCCCATACTGTAACTTCAAACACTTACTCAAAATGTCCTGCATCACATTGAAAGAACTGACAACGCATTGTAATAAACAGGAGTGGGAATATACACAGAGAAAGCCCCTTTCATCCAGCCATCCATTTCAGGGTCGCAGGGGGCCGACAAAGACTGCTCAGACTCACACCAGGGCCCATTTTCCTAGATTCTAATTAATCACCTAGTATGTCTTTGGACTTCTTTGGGTTCTGGAGCGCATCAAGCCAGAAATTTTGCTTGAGGGAAAGATCACCAGACTCCGGCTCACTTATTTTGGTCACGTGATGCGATCAGATTCATTGGAGAAAGCAATGATGCTTGGAATGGTCAGTGGAACAAGAAGATGAGGCCGCCAAAGAACGCGGTGGCTCGACGCCATCAAAACAGACATTGGCTTAGGCATAGAACAGCTGAAAGAGAAAGTCCAAGACCGGAAATTGTGGCGAGAGATGGCCTATGGAATCGCAGAGAGTCGGATTCCAATGACCGGATAACATCATCATCATGTCTTTGGACTGTGGGAGCAAACACGAGCACCAGGAGGAAACCAGAGCAAACAAGAGAAAACCTATGCAAACACTGTAAAAACATGCAGACACTATGCTGACAGCACCCCAGCAATTGAACCCTGTACCCTAGCACTGCAAAGGCAGTAAAGCTAACCACTGCTCCACTGCTGCCCTTGGCAGTGCATTGCAAACTAATAGTACACTTTTAGACATGGCAACTTTCAATACTTAAAAATCTCTGAAAACTAGGAGCCAGAAAATGAAAAGCTATTATTTAATATAACAGGTTACAGAAACTGATTTGCTCATTACACATAATTGAATCCAAGTCCTATGTACCAGCTGCACAGCATCACACAGACCTAGGGATTTCTGCTCCAAACTTACAGTTGCTGAAGATATTTTCTAGCTACAACAGTTCCATCTTAAATCCTACAGTTTATGATTGTTATTTTATGTACCGTACTTGAGCAAAATGGGACTCTGGATCCAAACAGGTGCAATTGGCCACTGGATTCCCACTCAGATTGCTGTAGAGGACTCACTGCACCCCCCAGTCAAGGGATTCGGTGGAATTCTGTACAGAATTATGTGAAATCAAAAGTACACGTAGTTGTGAAAGCAGACTACTAGGAGTGTCATTGTGACCTAATATGAGTGACAAATCATTTAACTCTCAAAGGCCACTAAGACTATTTTCCACACCATTAAAATTAGTGGCTTGCTTCACTTTGTTCTGACATCAGACAGCAAACCTTTTTATTGTACTGCAAACAATTGGCACTTTCTGACTAGTAGCAGACTTACATGCAGCTGGGTACAGTGAATGTGACCATGTTTTACCAGTTAATTGAAGTGCATGGATACTTCTGTGTGGCACAGGAGGGCTGTAGTTTTTTAGCACTGGATGGGAAAAAAAGAGTAGATGAATTCTGAAACAACTATAATGAAGTTCATATTGTTACATCTTAGCTGAAATGATATGTTGTAGCTTCACAACTGGTAAGCAAAGCCTTTTTCATGTTCAGGACAGGGTATGGGAGTAATGATATAAAATCCAACACACATTTGGCATACTTAAGATTAATTGTGTTTTTTTGTATTTCTGACTTATCACTACCCTTTACAAGTTGAAAATGAAGTAAGAAGTAGTACAATTTTATATCATTTTAGGAATTTTTCCTGAAATAAAATATAATAAAAAATAATTTAAAAATGTTTCAATTGTTGTTGAACAATATTTACAGACAAGGGACAAAGGAGAATCTAGGTCTCTCTGCATCTGTGCTGAATGTATCTACTGTATATTGAGTATTCTGATGTTATTAGGTTATCAAATACTTGTTTTACTTGTGTGTACAATGAGATACATAAATAGATAAGGATGCAAAGCAAAACTTTACAAAGAATGAAGGTGGCCAACATTATTTTTTAAGTCACACAATTCATATCCGGCTTTGTGTAAGATAACCTCTACCTCACTTCTGCAGTCTAATGTCTTTGACATGACTTTGCGGTCCCACCACACAGGCCAGAAATGCAGGATAAGATTTTATTGACTTTTCTGCTGGAGGTACTTTCATTCAGATATTCATTCATCATTCAGATGGGCCATTAAGGGTTAAAACTATTGGGCTTTCATGCATTAATTTTGGTGATGTGGCTTTCAGTGAAATTACCCTAGATTTTAAAAGAGTGGTTGTGCACTTGTGCCAGGAACTCATTATATTGCAAAGAAAATCAATGAGAAATTTCCAAAGTAAACGCTGCTATAAGTGGAAAATTGGTGCCTTCTCTTATTCTGAAAAGTATCAAAAATGCAATATCTGAGTACAGTCTATGGTTGCTTCAGTGAACTATGAAAGAACTGAAAACTACTATACACTCAACAGTGAACTAGAACTACTGAAATGTGTAGAGTGTGGAGCATGAGCTACAGTACAGTGAATTATTTCCTTCTTTCTTGCTGTCTGTAACAAGATGGGCCGAGATGGGTAAAACATCTCTTCACATAAATAGCAAATATCCTGCTGCATGTCCAGACACAGAACTAGGATAATACACTGTTCAAATAAAGAAGAGGATCTGAGAGGCACACATGAGGAAGGAAGCTCAAATCCTTGATAGGTGGGTAGTTCTGTATTTGAGTCACAATGGCCTGTGTGTCCAAAGCTTATTCTGGTTGCCAGGGAGAATGCTATCACCCTTGGGATGTAATGCCTGTCTATCACGGCCAATGGCCCCCATTCATTCAGCCAGAGGGACTGGGATAAAATACAGGGTCCCTCTAGGTTGTACCTGAGGTACAACAGCAGAGTCTTCAGTAGAGACTAACCGTAAACTCACTGCCTACCATTCATGAGTCCAGAGACTTGCCCACTATGCTAATCTGACTCCCCTTCCCTCTCCCTCCATGATGGTGATAAAAAAAGAAATCAGAAAGTTAAATACGACAGTTAAATAAAAGTGTTGAAGACGCCTCAGCCCTTTGGTGAGTTAAACAAAACTCTTAGTCATTACCAGAATTATAAATGAAATTTTTGAAACAGATGGTAAAGGTCACAACCTACCAAATTGAACACTTTCGTTGTGTAGATGTATTCTAATTACTTTGTGACTTTTCCACCTTTCCCTTCACCAGACAAATCACATTGAGAGGTCAGCACCTTCCATTTGGAATGTTTGCATAATAAAAGCTCTTGATTATCCCACCTCACCAGTTCCCCTGATGCTGTACAGCCTCATGTTAAGTTCTGTCTGTCAAGGAAAGAATTATGAAGGTTCCAGCCGTGAAGCCTAATTCTGGTCCTGTAAATTGCCTCATTTCCTCTAGGGTTTTACTGCGTTATAATGTGGCCTATTAGCAGGCTCCATTAGGACATTCATCAGCTACTCCAGGTATTCAAAATGACCTCTCAAATATTGATGTGGATCAATCTGTAGGTAAACAAGCCTGTTTGTCATGCTCTTTTATACCAAAGCACAGATAGAACCACGCTTTGTGACAGCTAACGCAAAGGGGAAAAAAAAGTCAAAGGAAACAAGAAGCATTAGTTGAGGACTGGTTAATAATTTAAGTTCCACTGAAGGGAAAGCCCAAGCTGGCAGTGTTAGTCAGATGGATTTCCATGTGTTAATTTCAGCATTACGGTGTTCATACTTAGGTACTCCACAGTTATTAATTGTAATGACTGCAAAGAAACTGAATGCATATACTGTAGTGGCTCCAGTAAGTAAATTATCTTCTTGTTGAGCACAGAGCCAGTCTGTTTGCTACTCCAAGGACAGTACAGCTGCTGTGAATTTGTGGTATGATGCTGGCATTCTCATAGGTGTCAGAGACTGACGTTGATTGATGTCACTGTGGTGCTTCATGAGCCAGGGCTACGCTACTTTCCTCCATCTCAATCAAATATCAAATCGTGCTCAGTTACCCCCGGGAAGATGATGGTGCACCCTGTATCGAAACATTAGGCTTGATCGAAATAATCTGAAGAATAAAGTTTCCGATTACCTGGTGTCATTTTGGTCTTGCTATTAACTTGGTCATTTCCTTCTGACACCCATGTTGAGAATCAGTTCACCAAAACAAACAAAAAACTAGAGATCAGCCTCTGTACCCATGACTACAGTCAGAAATAGAATCTGCTTGGTGAATAAAAAGAAATGTTTAATCAAGTCTCTGCTGGATTTCTTAGGCGGAGGTCCTATTTGAAAACCCACAATGTTCCTTTTCTGTTCGTTTTTTCATCGAAAGCTGTTGCGATGCAGGTCGAAAAGACTGATGCACTTTATCTAATTGTCTCCTTGTTCTCTTGTCTCATACTGCATTTGCACCCCTCTCAACCCGCTTGTCTCTCACTCAAGTCCTTTCACAAACTTACAGTGTCAATTGGCTTCCTGTTCCTTTACTGCTTGCTAGTAATAATGATGAGAGCAAGACCTTGAGCATTCCAGGCTTTGCCTAAAGCCTACTTTTAAAAAAATCAAATGAAGGCATTCTAATCAATTAACATTTATCCTGTGCAAATGCTAGCCAGGCATTTAGCATTTCATGTGAGGGATGACAAGATCAGACATCAAAAGATCTACAGTATAACTATTTAACTGTATGACTTAACTGGAATTATAATAGTAGAATAGAATTGTAATCAGAATTGTTATTTATATATCAGTGGGATTTTGCTCTCATTAATGTTCTGACTAGTTACACTTCTTACAGAGCTCTGTTATACTAATATGAGACCTCAGATCACAGAGCTATGAAGAAATAATAAGCACAAAACTGAAAAAATGAAACAAATATGAATCAACCAAGGCATGACACTGTTACTCATGTGGAAGTGAACAGTTATATTTCAGACACTGGAAGTGCTGTGGGGAAGCTGGAATATTCTATTTTACTGTTTTAGAAATGTAGTAATAATATTACCATATGACCACCAGGCAACAGTAGCATGCAGTGTGCTCCATATTAATACCATGCGTCACTCATTACTCCTGAAAACTGGAGGAGAATTCTAATAAGAATGCAGGCAGAGGTTGTCATCTTCCTGTTGAGAATAGTTTTCTTAAGAAGCCTTTTATTTTTTTAGGATCATTTTCCTTTCCCTTAATACTCATTGGGAAATCGGGCCCTGGTGTCGCTTTACATAAACCACCTGCTTTGTTTGGCAAATATTAGGCTAGGCATCTGTTATTCCATTAACTTGTGCAAGCTCTTTTCTTTTGCCTGTGCAGATATGCAGATCAAAAGGTTTAATTTCATAATAATTCAGAAAGATCTCAGCTGCCATCTTTCTTTGTTTTCTCTTCATCTTTTCACTCAGGAGAGAAACAAGCTGAAGAGCTGAAGATGTGTGGTGAAGTAATTATTATTCCAGACAACCCTAAAATCCTGCACATAAAAACCAGCATCTTAATTCTTCTCGCCAGCTATGTAGATAGGTAACTGACATGCAGGGCTATATTTAGGCCTCCCATCACAGCTGAAACCAGCATTTACAGCAATTAAGGCTTGCCAGATGCACAATGCCTAATTCTACGGGGAGATCTGCACTGTACATTGGATAAGAAGAGTAGAACATTATTACTTGTATGCTGGAATCTTTCTAGAACTACAAACCACAACCCCTTCATAAACTATTCCTCCCTGCACTACAGGTGTGTTAACCAGTTGTAATTAAACATTGCTCCAAGATGTCTAAACTTCTTGCTGGTGATTTTATTATCATAATCGTTCTATAATATCAGGGGGCTATTGGGGGACTATAAATTGGAAAGGTTGCCGAGGTTTATCAAAAAAGTTTTTGGTGTCCAGTAAGATCTGTTTCTCTACAAGGAGAGCATTTACAACTTGAAAAAGTCCATTTGGCAAGAATGCCACAGAATAATTTCTGTAAAAAAAGGTTATCTGAACAAAGTCTGATGAAAACATCTAATCAATTGTCAGATATCATACAGCTTTGCCTAGCAGACAGAGCTTTATGCTTACTGGACTACAACTTCCAGTTCCTGGAAAAAAAATACATCAGGCAGCAATGAATAAAATATTTCATTTGTATTGGTACTGTATGTGTTTTCCGTTATTCCAGACAAGTAAATCTACAAATAAATATAATGTCAGAGTTAAAATGTGAATAATAAGTCACAGTAAGTGAAATTTCAGATGGAATACACATCACTTTTTTGGTTGCTGAAAACGAATTATGCACATATAGTATGCACACTCGCACTTAACATGCAGCATATACAGTATAGTAAATGTGACAATATAATTGTATGTCTGTTAAATAAATTGAAAGTGAGCTTTATTCATGTAATGGCTCACCTGGAGTTGTAGAAGTCCCTGGCCCACCTCTTGAGGGTTATTCACACCCCAGGAGCCCAATTATACCTGAGTTCTGAGCGCACTCAGCACTTCATTCTGTGTGGTAATTAGAGTTGTAGTATGTTTTTTTCAGCAGGCCTCTTGCTGAATTGTAATAAAGTATCTAAAAGCAGCCAGGTGATGCCAGACATAAAATTAGCAACCCTACACTCTCCAAAGACAGATTAAAAGAATATAAAAAACATTACGCCAGCAAAACAAGGCCATTAAAGTCTGGTTTCTATCTGGTTTGTGACACCAGAAATTCTGTTAACTTGTTGAAGGAATCTGAATGTGACTCAGTAATGCATCCAGCTGTGATGGAATATTTTGCTTGAATATTCTCTTCAAAACATCATCTCTGCTCCTGGTTTGTTTGCTTCTCCAGGATGATGCCAAAACAGGCTGCAATAAGAATCTACAGTATGTTCTATTATATAAAGAGTTTATACTTTTAATACAGTGTATCTTATTGTCAGGTTGATGCTGTGTTTTTTTAAGATACAGTTGATATTCACTAAAGCCTGGAAAGTGTTCCTTGTAGGACACATACAGTATTTCCATCCATTTCACTATTTGAACTAAACTATGTAACTCTGATCAGCCCAGATAAGGCCAAAATACTGTAGCTGCAGTCTTTGATTTTACATTAACAAAATATTAAATTAAAAGCCTGGACAGTTCTGCACCCAACAGTGTGATGAAACACCAAAATGTAATTACAATTCATACAATATATTTAAACTGTATTATGTCAGTGCTTACAAGCTCTAGCCTGGGCTGTAGAATTGATAGTAGAACAGATTATCTGGAGTGGAATGTATTTTCTTTGGTACAATTGTATAAAGGGCTTATGGTTTTCTGCCTTTGAACTGGCAACACCCAGGTGTAAGTACAGGAAATCAGAAGCACTGCATATACAGAGTAGGGGACCTGTTACCACCTGCCTTGTAACCCAATTCCCACTCAGGGCTCAAAGGAACATGTCACACAGGAGTGCCACAAGTAGCCAGGGAAGGACAAAACAGGACAAGAGCACTTGAAACCAAGAAACAAGACAATGGGGACATAAATAGCTAATTGACTACAGAATCCCATCCATGTGCTTCTTGAAAAAAGAGAGGATATTGGCTTCAACAATATGGCTGATTGGTTTGTTCCACACTTTCACAACCCTCTGTGTAAAGAATTCCCTTCTGTTCTCAGTTTTGCATGCACTTCCCCTTAATTTACATTATGTTTTCATATTCATGCTTTACTATTGATTCTAAACAAGTTCACTGGGGTAACTACATTAATGCTTTTGAGTATATCAGTGATACTCCTTTATTCCCAAACTAGTAAGATATATTTTGTAAAGTCATGACCAGAACTGCACACAGGATTGTAACCAAGGTCTTAATAGGGCATTGAAAATTTTTAACATGACATCCATTCATTTAAAATTTTGCACTTTTAACTATGTATTTATTTGCCTTTCTTATTGCTTTCCCACATTGTCTACAAGATAAAAATAATGTGTCAGCATAATCAACTAAGTTTTATTTTTCACAGATAGCAGTCATGGCATTTCTTATTTTATTTATGTGGGTTATGTTTTTTCCTACCTGTATGTAATATTCCACATCTGTCTTATAATTAAATGACATCTACCAACTGTTTGCCTAGTCTTGAATTTTGTTTGCACCTTCTACAAGGAAATTCTAAATATAAGTTTGCCAGAAACTAGATCATTGATATAAATCAGGAAAAACAGAGGCTCTACAATAATATAGCTACAGTTTTCCTCTTATTTAGGCATTTATGCCTAATACAGTATGTACACTTTGTTTTCTACCTAGTATCCAAATACAGTATATCAATTTCCTACTGTTATTATATACAGATACTGTGCCTGCTACTAACAATTTGAGGATGAATCTTTGATAAGATACTTTATCAATAGCTTTCTACGTATCAAAACAATGTATTATATATTCATTATCCATTGCAGATAATGTTTGAAGGTGTTTGAAGAACTCTAACAAGTTAGTTAGACAAGATCTACCTTTTCTAAATCTGTGTTAACTATCCTATAGTGCTCAATTACTATAAAGATGATCTTCTAATTTAGTTCTAATGATCATTTCCATAGCCTTACACGTAGCTTCTGGTTAGCATTACTGCCTCACATCACTGGGACCCATGGTTCAATTCCTGGGATGCTATCTGTATGAAGATTGTATGTTCTTCCCATGTTTGGATAGATTTCCTCCAGTAGCTCCGGTTTCCTCCCACAGTCTAAAGACACACTGGTAAATTAATTGACCCATGGGGAAATTGTCTCTAGTGTGTGTGTTTGTCTGCCCTGTCTGCTCTGCAATGGACTGGTGGTTAATCAGAAATATGGTAAAAATTGGCCCTGGCGTGGATTTGTGTGTTTGTGTGTGCTCCGTGATTGACTGGTGTCCCGTCCAGGATATATTCTGCTTTATGCCTACTGCTTGCTGGAATAGCCTCTAGGTTTCCCATGTCTCTGAATTGGAAGAAGAATTTAGAAAATAGACGGATGGAACCTTACATGTAATAGAAGCAAATCATATTGGTGTAATTACTTATTCAAGTTTAAGTAACTATCTGCCTCTTTCATGCTAAAATTAATATAGATCTTTGTCTTTCCTGTGCCTCAGACCTGTTGTTTTTTTCCTTGGAGAGCACCTGGGTGAAATATTCATTTAATACAGTCATTGTTCATTTATATTAATTTTATCAGTTATTTTTAATGTCTTTGAATTACTTCATTTTTATCTCCAAGGCACTTTACATCATTCTTGACTCTTATTTTGTTCTTAAAACACCGAAAACCCTTTTAATATTTATGTGAGCCTCATTTGTAATTTTCTAGTCTATCGCTCTCTTAGTCTTTCTGATACCCTACTTTGCCTGTACTTACAGTTCATTAACCTCTATTTTCTGTAATCATTTTAACCATTTTCTAAAGTGTTTTTTCTCTTTACCTTTTTAATTGATTCTTTTTTCATTAGTAATTACATATCCTGTTCTTCTTTAGAGTCTAAAAATTTAAACTTTTGTTTTGTTTTGTTTATATGGACAGACTAAAATACACTTCAAGGAACATCACAGTTCCTTGATGGTTCTCTCATTTCTGTTTTCCTCCCTATGTTGTTACTGCTTGAAAAGAGCAGACATTCCCTCTAGGAGACGCTCTGAAAAACTAAGTAAGGAAGCAAACTTTTGCAACATTTCTGTTGCAGCTATCAACATTCCTGATGGTTTAACATAATCTAAAAGTTAAAATCTCAGATGATAACTTACTCTTTCACTCGTGGTTTTGATTTCATTATATAAGACTACTTTATAATTGAGACAGTATCTAAATGATTTGGTTGGTAACATATTTCTAACACTCTAGCCATGTTAACCATGTTACATTGATTCTAACACATGTTCATCATCCCTCTATGTACAGGAACTCTTGTCATTTTTTTTTTTGCCCATCAGTTTACAGACACATAATGTCCAGGGAACATTTAACAAGAGACCAAATAAAGATATTGTCCATTGATTATTATATGTCCAGGGGATGGGTTGACATCCTTTAAATATCATCCATTGCCCAGCTGATGAGACGTGGTAGGTGATTTCAGATGTTGTGCATCCCCGTGGCTTCCATGAGAACTGACTCTTCCATTATCTTCTTCTTATATTGCAAATGCCATATTAGCCTAAGCAGAATGAGCACACGTATTCCACAAAAGTGTACTGTATAATTACCCACATCTCCTTCAAGGTCCAATCATACAGCACAGTGACTCCAATAATGACACCTGTAGGATCACACAAAAGCCCAGTGCAATTCTCATAGTCATTGCTTTTTTCTTGAATGGACCCAGAAAATCCTGCTGTGTTGCAGGACACCTTAGCCTGGCCAACTGAAACCTTGATTTGTCAAATGTTGGATAAATCAGTTACAATGGGATGATGACAAACCACAGACATAAGCAATGGACTACATGGCTCAGCCCAAACTTTGAAGGAGGCCTTTAATGGTGGTGCCACTCAAGAGTCTCCAGAGTCATCTATGCTGAAAACTGAGCAAAGCAAAAAACACAAATCCTTATGTAAGAATACTGAAGGCACTGTGAATTTTCAATATCAATAATGATCATAAAACTTGTTTTACTCTATAGGACAACTACTTTCACCCTTAGATTAAAGTTTAACTCTTCCCTCCCCAAATGTACAGTTACTATCCATGAGTTCTATTACTTTTTACCCCATATTCAATGATTATGTCTGGTTCTTCATATTTATAAGTGACAAAACCACAGTGCTACCAAAGCCCTTTTGACTTTACATAATCCAAAGTTTGAGCACTGTACCAAAATGCTACATTTCACAGATGGATAAAAATATTTGTTTTCCAAATAGACTGGGAAACTGCTCAAAATTCATTAAAAGGAGCAACATAAAGTAGTGAATCTTCTGTTTTGCAGGGAAAAAATCAAAACCTGTGGACTCTGCTGTTCCAGTGGCTTTGTTTCGCTTCATCCTAAAAGAACGCCAGCCAAGAAGATAGGGGGCTGTGACTGACAAGCTTACATAAAGTAGTATTATTTACGCAAAAATAGTTACCAAACAGACTGCATTAAAAGAGCAATTAACATAATCTCTGGATGGTAAAACTGCATGCTTGTTGTATAAATTAGTCTTCACATCTAGAAGAGCATATTTTATGTGTATCCTTTTAGGTCTTGCACTCAAAGTCAGGAATTTATTTTATCTGCATGTGTTTGTTTTCACACATTTTTTTCTTTTCTGCTTTATGATGTTGCTTTTTTGCATTAAGCAGAATTCAGTCAGCTGCAGTTTGAATTTGCCACTGTATCAGAGTATGAGAAAGCCTGGAAACTGATTTTCTAAAGATGCCAATGGAAGTTTTAAAATAATACTGTGGTGTAGTGATTAGTCATTGTGGACTCTCAGTGTTGTGGGTCCCGGGTTCAATTCCTGACCTGTGCTGCTATCTGCATGGGCTTTGTATGTTCTCCATGCATTTGTGTGGGTTTCCTTTTCCTCCCACAGTCCAAAAACATAGTAACAAGTTAATTTGGTTACAGGACAATTGGTCCTGGTGTGAGTGTGTGCATGTTTGTATTTGTGTCTGTCTGCCCTGTGATGACTGGCATCCTATGCAGGGTCACCCTGCCTTGCACCCGTTGCTTGGAATGAATAGTTTAGGAAATGCCTTATCTACCATGCTGGCAAATACTGTACAGTATATACCTGTATATACCAAAATGGCAGGAAAAGAAAACCTTAACCCTGTTTGCATCAAGAATGGCAGCAGAGCACTTTTTTTAAATTTAAGCAGACCAACAGAAATACATTCTTGTTTGGCTGCTTTCTATTATACTAATAGGTAACAATAAACTGTGCATTTGCCAAGCTAATGATTTAATAATCTCAACACCGTAAGCTACACTCATATACTGTAATATAAATCGGTACTGTATGTGTGTGAAAAAGAGCAAGAGGAAGTCTGAAAAAGAGAAAGATGCAGATATACTGTACAGATATAAGTTTCAACTGTGAAAAGCTGAAAGAGGAATTTTAAATAGAACACAATCTAACACAAAGTCTTGGGGGAAAATATTGTCATTTTTGTCTTAAGGATGGTGTTAAATTTTACTTTACAAACCCTGGGCTCAGAGGGGAAATGGACAAGGCAGAAAGACAAAGCATTTACAGTATAGCATTAATCATCACCTGCTGAAAATACAGATGGGAGAGCAATGACAGGTACTCTGCAGACTGCTGGAATGGAAAACAGTTTTCATTGGCTAAAAGTAAACACTTAAGAAGGTTACCCAGCACTGCACATAGAATAAGGGAGAAGTCTGGGCTGCCACAAAGCTGAGGCCATTCTGCATGTCAGCCTTCTGGCTTCAGCATTAACAGTCCCCAGTGTAAAAAAAAAGTTCATGCCCTTCAGGAAGCTGCAGGACCCACCCTGACCTGCCTGTTCACCTTGTAAGCACAGCACTCATCCGCTCCATTCACTCTGTTCCCTGTTAGGAGAAAGTGAAACTGCAGAGGATGCTACTAGATAAGTACTTCATGAGCTGGTCCTGAATAATGCATAACATACAGGGTGTTTGGATAACCCCGAGCCTGCTTCCACTCAAGAGCCATTGTCAAAAAGGCAGAACCGAGGTGTTAAAAGAGACACTTCATCCAGTCTGGGCTTTATCGGCTGTGGGAAGGTACAGTAGAGGTTGAGCTGGCAGGTTACTTTTTTTTTTCAGTGCAATCAGCCTGGGGAAACTAAATTGCTTTGACTCTTCTTTCAAGGAATTCAGAGATGCTGAACTGGTTATTCCTCCATCTAGCTCCCCAGTTGGATATTTGCCATGTCACATTTTACATTGGCTTTTTTGAACAGCATTAATAATACACTAATCAAGTCAAGAACTGTAGTTCTTTTGTCACGTCAATGTTAACCTTGCTTGCCTATTTTTATAGGACTGAAATTAGCACTAAGACCACAAAAGCACATGTGGGTCCACACCAATCATACCGTGACTCAATGCCAGCCCAGAAGTTAACATCTATCTTTGCACCTTTTACTTATACTTCCTAATCAGCTTAGTTTTTGGCAACAGAGACACCCTTAGCAAAATAATGAACACCAGCGTTTCATTACCATTTCATCATGCCTCTGTTAAGTCAGTTTTCTCTTCTTAAATCAATGAATGTGCTGCTTAAACATCTTTTGCTGTCATTAATTTGCAAATTTGCATTCATGTACTTGGGGTATCATGTACAGACTTTTGTGCCTGGGTGAACCCTCTGGTATCTCTAACATTTTTTTCTCAGCTGAAGAGGAAACCTCTGACATAAACCCAAACAGATGTTATGCAATGAGTTAAACCTCTATTCCGTCTCTCAGAAGCCTCAAAATCATACTGCTCTTTATACAGTAGTTCAGAGAAAAAGAGTACTACAGAACTGCTCTCTCTATATATATAGATATATATATCTATGAATTGGTTTCATTACTCTGCTCTCCTCCCCACTGATAGCTGATGTGTGGTGAGCGTTCTGGCGCACTATGGCTGCCGTCGCATCATCCAGGTGGATGCTGCACATTGGTAGTGGTGGAGGGGAGTCCCCATTACCTGTAAAGCACTTTGAGTGGAGTGCCCAGAAAAGCGCTATATAAATGTAAGCAATTATTCATTATTATTATATAGTCGAGAGAACTTGGCATTCTATCAGTGCCACATTTTCCTCTTGTATTAGGGTAAACAGGATGTGTGAGAACCTCAGACCAGAAGTACTGTACATATCCAATGTTTTCAGAATAACTAATCCATAAACTATGTCTGTGAATTACTATGACAATTTATGAACCAAAATTTGAAGAACTCGTCAGAATACTCTGAGGTATTTTTATGTTTTGCTTATGTGCAAATAAAACTTCAAGAGCTGCTATATGGCTGAAACACTAAAAGCAATTGTCAGGACTATAGGTTGAGCCTCACCATCCTGACAGTGGTAAATGAATGTGGGCTTCATTACTAGCTGACTGTGACCAGAGAGCACTACCATCCTGACAGTGCTTGTCTGAACTTGAGCTTGACTGTGACTGTGACCAGGCTTCCCATGTTCTGTAGCTGTGCACAGCTGGCAGGAGCTGGCTGGGTTTGAAACAGTCAGGGCTTCACTTTGCTGTGCAACAATGTCCCCTGCAGTTTAATGGGTGTCTGTGAGTTTGCTTGTTATCAGTTAATAGTCAATCAATGATAAAACACAAATATGAACAGTGAATCTCACTGTATAAAAAGGTATACAGTACATGCTAGTGTGAGGTTCAGAAAAAAAAACAACAGGAAAATTGAGATTGGAGAGGCTGAAAGTAAACAAAAAAAATACTTTGAAATTTTGAGTTTTAAAACTCCATAAAACCATTCAAAACAAAAATCTTTAAAATAAAGTGACGAAGAAATTTCCAATGTGATCTCTTATTTAGCATGGATACCCAGGTGAGAGAACATCTGCGGACTGATGTGAAGATGATGCAGCTGGCTCTTGGTACTGCACCAAAATGAAGGTGAACAGCTGTCTGAGAATTTCTACAGTCAATTCATTCATGCAATAGCATACAACAAGAGTAGCTATCACCTCTAGAACCTATTCTATTGTTGTTTAAGAGACACTTTAGGACTACTGGCATACAGTATGTTTATAGCAGCAGTGTGCACATTTTCTCTTAATCAGAGTATAATTTTTTGCTTTAAGTAATGTGCATGAAGTCAAAACCTGGTCAAAGAATTCTGATGAAATGGTTCATAGGTAATCCTGTAGTTTTTGTGATTGCACTGTTATTAGTATATTGTGTTTTGGAACTGAATTCATTTTTTAAAATCAGTGATGCTTTTCCAGGGATTGAAAACACCTCTGCAGGGAAACAAAATTGGTCTATTTATTTGGTCATACCTTCATTAAACAGATTCATTCACAGCAGTTGTAATGACTGGGGATTAGAGCTCAGCTGGTAAATACTTTCTATTAGAACTGTTTTCGTTTAAAAAATGGTTCTTTATAAGCATGTACAGTAAGTATTCTTTTTTAGATTATGATAAAGGAACAAATTAACACAGTTTGAAAATTCCTTTCTAGTGTGTATTTCAGAGGTAGTTCAGGTGGCAGTACTTTATCAGTTTAGTGTTATTCATAAGACACTCTTGCTCTAGACACATTATGCTCCACTGGCACCAATGTATTCTGCTTAACTTTTATAAAATAAGTCTGGTTCATTGCATTGATTTTTTTCCAACTCACAGTTAGAATATGACATATTTAGCAGCTCAATATTATGTAGGTACTGTAACATGGCTTACAGTGTAATTCCACTGTGCCATTCTGTGTGCATTAAGCATTTACATTTTTATCACTTCTTGAGTTAATGCTGTGGATAATAACTTCACTTTAGGTGTAGTGTTTTAAAGAATACCAGATTCTGGTGGGTGAGAGCTATATACAACATAATGGCATAATTACAAAGGAATTGTAGTGTACAGTATTTCTTTTAAACAGGCATAACTCACACAGGAAAAATATACTTTATATGAGCCCCCAGAAATGATGTACAATATGTGTGCATCAATTGAATTGTTATCAGGAGAGGAAGCCCCCCAGTGCCTCTTGCTGGAGGTGTAATGGGCATGGCACACTGGGAAGAGATCCTGGGGCAGAGCAAGGACACACTGGAGAGATTATATCTTTCAGATGGCCTGGGGCTGCCTAGGAATACTCTAGGAAGAGCTGGAGACTATTTTTGGGTAAAGTCTGGTCTTTTCTGGACAGCCTACTACCACCATAACCCTCACAAGGGGTAAGCAGTTAGAAAATGTATGGATGGATGAATTGTCATTTATACAGTGCTTTAAACTCACAGCAGTGAGAGCAAGAGGCCTGCCAATGACACTGGTGACCCAGCATAAAATGGGGAAATTGAGAAAATACAGTGTGTAGACTGACTAACTGGAGGTGAAGAAGACTGAGATGGACTGAGAGAGGTCCATATCTAATGTGGGGAACTGACAGCATGGCAGAGAGAGACAGAAAGAGACCAAGTAAATGCTCGGGCACAGGAAGCTCAAGCCAACCAAGGAAGACTGGAAGAGAAACTGAGACAAAAAGTAAAGAACGTACCAAAACATTTTATTCACCCTGTGGAATGGGCAAGAATGGTTATAGCTACTGTAGTTTAGTCAGCAACCAGAATAGGGACCCAAAATGTTGGAGTGGTAGTTCCTAACCTTGGTCTTCAAAGCCTACTGTGTCTGCTGGTCTTTGTTCTTGCTGAGCTTTAAATTATAGGCTACTTTATTTTATAGCTGAGATTTTAATTCATGCCTTTCAGAGGCATATTTCTAAAACTGGTTTTAGCTCTTAAAAGGTTGATTGGGAGTATCTCATCATTGTGAAAAAGTATGCATAATTCATGTCTTAACAAGAAAAAAATCATATTTTTCTTTAAATAAGGGGTAAAAATCACGTCACATATTGTATGTATCACATCTAGATCAGACACAGATTTTCGGAGCTCTAAGTGCCAGAGAGAGAGAGAGAGAGTAAGAAATGACTGGATAAGATCCTCAATCAGCTACTGTACAACTACTGTACCAGACAAGCTACAGGGACTGAATGGCTTCCATTCATTTGTAACTGATTTTATTGTCTTACTCTCCATTTCATAGTCCCACTGCGTTAAAGCTGGATCCACACCGGGATTGTTGATTTCAATCATCTGACTAGATAGTCTTGCTCAATTCCCTCTGGTAGACCCACTACAGTACAGTATGTGTATGTTATTACGATAGGACAAGTCAAGTTTTACTAGGTGGGTATTAAGCACTATTTTCTCTGCCATTGTTCGGCTGAGGCCAGATCCAATTTTGAAAGCAATTGCTAAACAGTTGACATCAAAATGTTTCAGTACACATTTAACACGAATCCATGAGCTCACTGCTACCATCTCAGTTTTAACCACCAGTACCTGCTGCTCCATTTACTGTGTGAGAGTTTGGACCTTTTTAGCTTGTTTTGGAATGTATTTCAGTTTATTCTTTATTGTGAGGTTGAGGGTAAAACATCTGTATTTTTCAAATCCCTAAAATCTCATTAAAACAAAAACATAGGGTTCCTTTCACCCTAAGATGACAGATACCCCTATCTTAACAACTTACAGGGGAAAAGTGATTGACCTTGGTGCTTTGATGTCATTATCTGCATATAAATACTATTATTAATTATCTTAACACACAGATATGTATTATACAGATTACAAACTAATCTGTTGCTTAAATCTTTCCATCACTGATGTGAGAGCTATTTCACAAGAAACACAAATTAAAAGTCTGGATTTTTCAACGGGCAGCAGGGGCGACACCTATTGTACTACAGAGCTGTTTTACATTTTGAGAACTGCAGGCTCTTAAGTCGAATGAAGGAATACCTGTATATCATGCTTGCTATCTTAATCTGCATGAAATGTGCACAGCTTTCAGTAGGCCAAGAAGTATTTTTTCTTGATCACAAGCAGCTTTGCTACTGGAGATTAATTGATGATCCTAAGACAACATTAGATGGGATCGAAGTTAGAGGCTAAACACAGAGCGTTGTTACTTACATCACAGTCACTAACACACACTGCATGTGTGTGTCAGGAGGAACATTCCTACTCGATTTGTTTAATGTTTAACTTTTGATTAAAGAAAAAACAGGTCCTGCATAATTTGGTTGAAGCAGCAATGTTCAGGCACAACATAGGCTGTCTCCAGTAAATCTGCACTGACTGAGGAAGATCCACATGCACTATTATAATTGGATTAACCTGGACCAGTTACACTTAAGGTACTGTGTTTAAAGACAGGAGGGAATTACTCATCAGGAAGTCTTCTACAGCACTACACAGACTAGTACACCTTATGTCTCAAGAGAAAACCTGTCTTGAATTTTAAGCAGCAATAAAGATTTTCTGCTTCAGGCAAATCACTAAAGGAGAGATTGGCTGACTATTTTAAAATTCTTCTGTATTTTTTAAAATGATCTGTAATCAACAGTTATTTTTTATTTACACACTCAATTTGGAATCGTATGAGCCTAGTCTTACCAGCATTGACTCCCGCAATGCAGGAAATGAAAAGGCACTTGCAGACACGCCCCTCAGGGTCAATCACACTATACAAGCTCCACAGTGCCTTACAGAACAGTTAGCATGAACAGGACGTGCAGCACGCCACACGCTAATAGGCATCAACAAGCACCTGGGTCACTTATTAATAATGGCCTATCAGAAGATCCTAAGTACCACCCACCCCGCCACAGAAGTGTTCTGCCAGCTATGAACTGCTAATTTTGGAATTCTGATACCAGCCAGCTTGTGATGTGACCTAGACTTGAACCACAAATAGCTGGGTTCCGGATTTCAGCTCGTGTGGACACAGAGAGGCCATTTCATTTGGTTCAGATTTGAGGTGTTTTTCTATCTGATAGAGTATCCTGATAAGGAACAACTCCCATGCCACCCTAATAAATGGTCATCTCTGGCGCCTTATTGTCTGGGAGATTCCATGGGAGAGTCTCATCCCAAGGTTAACAACCCTAAGGTCAGAGTGCATTGTTACTCATCCTCCACCTCAATCAGCCAGTCAGGAACTGGTAGGGCAGGACAACCCCACGTGGGTCTAGAATGCCCATGAAACATTCAATCAATGAATGACCGTAGTTCCTCCAGATAAAACAGGCAGCACAGGGCCCAGAACTGCCCCTCCAGGACATTCTCAGACTCAGCTCGGACAATCACGTGACGGCCAGTGTGTCCGAGTGCCAGGACTTTGCTTTGTTCTAAGAGTTGAGACCGGAGGTCGTCCGCTCGTAACCAAAGGATCCTGATCAACTAGTGAACTACGGCCGGAACTGTCGACAGCTGAATCTCAGGATTCAGGACTAGCGCTACATCGGGAACGAACTGGTCTTCTTCCCGTCTAAAGAGTGTGACTTGCTTGGACCCGCAGTCAATTTCCATGTGTACAATCTCTGCTAGTTAAGCCAGGACTAACTAGCCAGTCTTCAGAGAGCCCACTGCCAGCGCGCCGCAGCAGAAATCTCTTCCTTCTTCTCCTACACCTCACACTGAACCAAGACTGCCTGGCACTTGGCCAGAGGATGCCGATTGGACGCAGCAACAGCCTGTCACTGTTCCCTTGTGTCCACGGGAGATCTGAATCCACACAGATTGGATGAGTATTCAACATTCTGCATTACAGCTTGAGAATTCAATTGTTACCTCAACCTGAGTTGATATCAATTTAATTTCTATGAGTGAGGTACTTGCCTTTGAGTATCTAGTGTAGAAGTTGTAATCCAAGTTCAGAATAAAAACAGAATAAATGAATGGTATACTGAATGCATGTCCCTCTTGGTTTGTAACTCTTCGTTATTGAATATATATCTTTTGCATTCTGCTAACCGCCACTCTTAAGATCTGTTATGTTTATATACACATTTTATGTACTAATACATGTATTCTATTAGTATCCGTGTGTGTGCCTTGCTGAGTTATCCCGCAAGGTTGGTTGTTTTCTAATAGCCATCAAAGAATAATTTTGTGACTTACTGGTACAATTAATAATTGTCCCAGTAAATGCACAAAACCCCTACACCCTTTTACCCATTACTGAGGTGTTCCTTCATTTCAGAACTTGTCAGACTGCCAGATTAAAATCCAGCTGGCAAACAAATCGGAAATCACCAGCATATTATTTCTACAGTTTAAAGAACAAGATGGTGTTTACATAAGATTCATTAGCAAGTGTAATTTAAGTTTCAATTATCACTTCCAATGCCTTTATGTATTAGAAGATGCCACAAAAATATCCTGGATATAAAAAACAGTACTGCAGAGCTTGTCTCTTTTTTAAGTTAAAAAATAATAGAGCTTGTCAACCAATGTCAAATGTCACAACATTAGCCGCACAAAATTATTATTCAGATGGTATTTCTCTGGGCAGAGTTAGAACAAACCTGACGTACGTACAGTAAGTAAAGTTTAAGTTGACTAATAGGTGCAAGAATTTGATTTGATTAATCAATACACTGGGAAAAATAAATGGCAGACATGGAGAGAACTGTGGTTTAGAAACAATGTTCTTGTTGGCAAGTTTCCTTTGGATTTGAGATTTGAGAAGACAAAACAGCTCCATGAATTCTGGCTTTATAATGTGTCGTTAGCCTGTTGGTGCAAGTTTTGATTTGGCCCTGGCCTAAGGTTATTTTTCTGTTTCCAACTTTATTGCCATTATTTGAGAAATATACATCACTTCGTGTTTGCTATTTTGGCCTCCACATAATAGGTTTGGTTGAAGTGTACCAGACATTCTGCAAAGGAACTAGATGAGGTTAATCTCTTGCTGAAATGTAGAAAAGACACAATGTGTCAGCTGTTGAGCCTTCCTCAGGGATATGTGTGAGAAACGAATGATCTCATATCAGATGAAGGTTTCTTTCCACTTGCCAGAGCGGCATGAAAATCTGCTCATTCAGATTGAGTGATGCTGTTTTTTACACCAATTAAAGAGCAAGAAAAAAACTATCACCAACTAGATGCTTCATTCTCAAGCTGAGACAATTTGAAACTGGGACTTCCAGAGGATAATGGTTAAGAGTTGAAATATGGTATGACTATTCTGTCATTAAAATCAAATGCAATTAATATTAAAATATGTAAATATGTCAATAAGAATACATTTATACTACTTTTTTGTGTCAATCATGGCAGCACTGACCTCAATGTGGTATCCACTGTGTCTTGACACATATGTTTATGTTTTCTTACTTAGCTTATGTTTAAAAGAGATGATTATTAAAAGCTAGTAAATGAATTTCATTCCTTCTCTCCAATTTTCCACACATTATATAGCTTCACTATGCATTCTAAATGACAGCCAGACAGCAGCAGCTTAAGCAAATTCAGGTTAGCAAGAAAACTGTTTTGTTTTTTAATAAATACACACAGGAAAAACGGCAAGAATGAAAACAATCAGTATGAAAATGCAGGCATATGACATGTAATTATATAGTATCTCTAAAGTGTCACAAACCTGTGTACATTAAGTAGGCCAAGGTGAAGAGTGCTTAATATTGATTGTAGGAGCAAAGGAAAAGGAGAGATATTCTTTTTCTCCCTCCTCCAGAACCCACAAAGCAGGAATGACATTGGATATTGAAAAGGCAGAATAGAGCGAGGGCGTTGCTTTGAAAAATTGCTTCCATATCCCAGAACTCAGCCCAGTTGCATGTGAAGGGTTTTGTGTAGCATGAGAGAAATTCCCTGTGGCACTGCACCTACAGATCAAAACCAGGAGAGAACATTCATAGATATGATATGAAACTGTGCAAAATAGAAAGACAATTGAAGATTGGAACAGTGGAAGGGTGAGTTGGGGTCAGCTGTGGATGTGTAAGTTTTTTGTCTTCATAATGGGGGTGATTGCAGGTCTCACAGATGTTTGGATGGAATGAAATATCAATCAGCATCACAGAAAAAAAAAACATTTATAATTTACATAATGGGCACCACAGTGGCATAACAGATAGCTCTGCTTCCTCACAATTCTTGGGTCTTAGACCTGACACTGTTCTGTGTTGAGTTTTCATGTTCTCCCCTTGGCCAAGTGATTAACCTCTGGGTACTCTGGTTTCCTCCCGTAGTCCAGTCCAGCATGCTGTCTAGGTTCACTGGTGTCTCTTAAATTGTCCATAATATGGACACTCAGACCTTTGCACAGTTTTCGCATTTTGTTGCCTTAAAGTTTGCTATCATGACATTTTGTATAATCAATTAATATTTATCATATAACCAAACTATTTCACATGTTCAAAGCAAAAACAAAATGAAAACAGCAAATAGATTATAAATGTCAAAGAAAATAGAAAAGTCATAATTGCAAACAGTAAGCTCTCAAAACATTTGCTGTGGCAAACCAATAGTAAATTAATTTTGGTGCACAAAATTACCTTAATGAGCAATACAATTAGATCGATGGCCTTTGACTGTGTGTAATAATAGTGGTTCACATGATTTTAGAGCAAATATTCAGTACTTGGTGACTGTTAGATGGTGACTGAGGTTTACTTGGAAGTGAATTTCAAGTAAAGAGTTGATCATGAATACCAAGGAGCTTTCAAAATTAATACATAAAGTTTTAGAAAGGCAAAGATCAGTAGCAGGGTATAAAACATTTCAAAGACCTTTGATATGTCTTAGAGTGCAGTGAAGTGGATCATGAGCGCAGTGAAGTAGAAGCCACCCAGACACTGCCTTGATCAGCCTTACCCTCCAAACTTAGTAGCTAGGCAGGAAGGGAACTTTTTAGGAATGCCTCCATGAGGCCATCAACAATTTTAAGGCTTACAGAGTTCAATGGCTATGATGGGAGAAAATGTCCATGGATCAAATATATACCAGTCACTCCACATAGGGGGCTTGTATGACACTGAAAAAAAAGGATGTCAAACCTGACACAGGTTTTACAACAAAGCACCTGGATGATCCGGCAAAAATGTGGCAAAAGGTTTTGTGATCACATGAGACCAAATTGAAGAATTATGGTCTATATTAAAAGTGTTACTGTACGTCTGGCACAGACCCATCACAGCACATCTCCCAGGAAACGCCATCCCTGCAGTCAAGCATGTTGGTATCCTACAGCATCATGCTATGGGGATGCTTTTCCTCAACAAGGAATGGAAAGCATGTTAGAACTGGAGGAAAAGTGGGTGAAGCAAAACAAATACTAGAAGAAAACCTACTAACTAAGGAAAGTCTAACAAATGAAAACAGGGGTGAAAATTCAACTCATGACAAAATTAGGGGACCAAAGACCTTGGACCTCCTGATAAAAGAAAAAAAAAATCATAAAAATTTTATTGACATCATTACACATGGCAAAGGTACGGATGTTACTGGATCTCTAGTAAGCAACTACTACAGTATATTCCTACATCAAAGGTTCAGAAGCAATTTACACGAATGGTGATAGAGCACACTCAGATAAGCATAAACAAGCCTGACACTTCAATTCTATCCTACTACAGGAAGCAGCATGTTATTTCCTTGTTAATGCTTAATTAATTTGCTTTGCTACTTAGTTAAATTCGCTTAAACAATTGCAGAATAGCTGAAAAAAGCTTCAGTGGAGTGGGATGAAAGGCCTCTGGTTAAAGTTCCAAGAGCTCTCTTGACAAGAGCACATATGTTCATCTCAATATCAAAACCAATGTAGTAGCAGGTTCCAAAGTTTCGCTTCAATCACAATTAAAGTGGTAATCCTTGCAACTAGAGAGCCAATGGATATTGTAGGGTTTCTTACTGCTCATAGTGATTTGAGTCCAAATATTTAGTTGGTCTTCTTAATTACCACTCTTTTCAAGCCCTTAGACATTGTGGAGCTTGAGGCTTCCCAGTAAATCTTGCTAGACTGTGGTTGTCCAAGAAGAAGAGTGTGTTTCATTCGGTATAAGCCAATTATTTAAACTCTTCTCTCCACCCCACTCTTTAGTCTGTATCCACAATAAGTCTAGGCAGTATTTCCAGCTTGTACTGTACCTGCTCATTTAATTGGGGCTTCGATGAGAGATTCTGAGATTCTGATTGTGACGAAAGGCTATGCTGTGTCAGTGGAATCATTGGTGTTGCAAAGCACTGAACTGCTTTCTGCTTGGTTAGAAGGATAAATCACTGACTTATTACTGTAACACTTAAATAGCCATTCTCTTTCATTCTCTCAGGAAACACTATGAGACACTCCCTGAGGAATTGCACTGCTGGATGTTTGGAGAATAGGTCAGTTAGACTACCAAATCCAATTATTAGCTAATTGTACTCATTTGTAGCATAATAAAAAACTACCCTTTTGCAAGGATAAAACTGTGAGAAAATGTAAAAAGAGACTTGATTTGAAATGAGCTAAAATGTTTGACTAGATTGCACTTGGTTGACTGCTTTGCAGGTTTCTTTCATTCTAATATGCAAGCTTTTCCTTTTTACAGAAATTGGTTGTTTTACTCCAATCACAGCAATTAGACTATTCTTAAAAATGTTTGTGTCTACAAGGAAGGATACATTCAGATGCATCATGCTCTTCCACTGTCTTTCAATTCTACATGCACACATTTGTTCTGCATCTGCAGTGAAAAACGGTACATGTGCCGCTCTGCTTTCACTCTTTTCTCTGTTCCTAATGTTCTGTGCATTACTCTACATTGCCTTTTATGTTGCTCCAGAGGTTATGGAACTGTATCATTTCCTATGCTCTTAGTTCACTTTTATTTCAGAAGCCTGTAGGTGCTGCCCTCTGATCAGTACATAATAGCTGCCATTTCTGAAAACAAGGCCTTTTACAGTATAAGTCTCTAAGCCATACTATTGTTTTTTAAGAACAAGTGGGATTTTTCTTAACACAAAGACAAAGCTAGTGTCTCTGAATCTTTAATTCTGAAAAAGCCTCTCAGAGCTGAGGAATATATTCAACAAAACTATATCCATTAATGTGAACACACTCACTTAAACAAGTGGTTTGGAATAGCAATTTACATTTCCCAATGGGTTAGTATAATTTTGGTAATTAACAGAAAAGGCTGACAATTAATCTGCAGCCAGCATTAAGTCCAGTGTGCAAGCAGTGAAGTTACATGGGACTGCATCTCTATGAACACCTCAACTACACCACCCCTTATTATTACAAGGGATATGACTTTATCACAGGAAAAATATCATCACACGTCTTTGGTTAAAAATTTCAATATTAATGTGAAATGTTACATCTTACAGTAACATTACTGCTTTAATTTAAGTTTAAACCCAAGGTCACAGCTTCCATGGCATTGTTTCCAATGTTTATCTGAAACCCCTAGCTATGACTGTATACAAATAGTTGTAACTGGGTGTAACAGATTACCAAGTCAAGTTGTATCTTCTCATGACCTCTCAGAAAATGCTACGATGAATAACACAATCAAAGCACAAGCAATATTGTAGCATTATTACATAAAACGTATACTGGCCCTTGAGGTTGTTTTTTTAGTTAACCAACAACTAAAAATTGACTGCACTCCATCTTTATAGAACTATGAACAAGGCTTTCAATCCATAATATCCAGCATTGATGTATACATAAAAAAATAAATTTAGCAAAATAGTATGTAATCACTCTTTTAAAAAAACAGACAATGTTTTGCAGCTTGTTATGCATGGGTTGGATCATATCCAGATTAAATTCTCTGCTTGTTTTTTGATTACTGGATTCAATTCTCCACAGCAACATTAGTGTACAACTTGGTCTCCAGCCTCTGTTATTCTGTCTAAATCAATTAGCGTCCGTAAGGTTTACAACTGGCAGGGCATAAGAATAAATGCAAACACAGGATTCTGGTGGGAGTTTTATACCGCTTCATGCATGGCCTGCAGTGCTTGAAGTTCAATGAGGAATGGCTGTTCTATACAGTTTTATTACACTGCTGTGTACATTAGTTTTCACAAGGTGTCTGGAACGTGAAGACCTTTAAGAGTTGAGCACACAAATGGAATGTCAGCACTCAGCAGTTGGATGAACAGCATGCTAATAAGGGGTGTCATGGTCAATAGAATTGTTAAATTGTTTCCTGTCCTGTGCTAAATGGTATGCCAATGGCTGAACTAGGTATTTAAGTTCATAAAATGAGTCTTTAAAAAAGTGAATGCACTGTCTACAAAAACATTTCTTCTTTTGTTGACTGTTTCAAGCTTTTTAGTCATTTAATAAACACTCTTTGGAACTGGAAGATTTCTTGTTCAGCTGCTGTCATGTGTTCACGTCAAAAGTATTATATTACATGTTTTTGCAACTCAACTTAATTGAGTCAGTTATCTTTACCAGCCAGAAAGAACTAGCCAAGCTGGATGGTATTCCTTACTGGACTACAGTATAGTAAGACAGAGTACTTTCTCTTAGTCAAAACCCTTGTTGGCCAGTTAGGGCAAATCTTTCACATAGAATACAATGGCAAAGCTTTACTTGAAAGAGGCTAAAAGACTGTCATAACTCTATCATAAACACTGCACAACATGATATAACAACTTACATAATCCTTTTGTGCACTTGTGCTAATGACCTTACTGACAGACAATGAAAGGTTTCGTAACAACAGATACTGTAGTTTCAGCTGAAAGCTAAGAGCAAAACTTCAGGTAGAGAGAAGTCAAGTAAAAATGATAGCAGACACCATAAGGACTGACAATAATTTTCTGCAGATGAAGCTCAGTAACAGTGATCTTGATATGTTTATTTTATTGAAATATTGTTTCACTAAATGTATTTGTATGCAGGTGGGTTTAGGGTGGTATATTGTCTTTTTGGTAGAGTTAAAGCTATGGTAGTTCAGGTGGGTAGCTGCGTCAGCATGCGTAGGCTGCAAAAGAGCAAGTTTTTTATGACTGCATTGTTTAGATTAAGCGATGTATTTTGTCAAATTAAATGCTTGTAAGAAAAATAACAAGATCCAGTTGCACATGCAACTACACACTGGAATCAGAGTGATCAACATGGTTGAGTACTATAGGAGGCTGGTGGAGCCATTTTCGCATGACACTGTGTAGAAGCTGAGCAAGTGCTTAGATACAGTCACATCCGGAACATGACAGCACGCCTGGGCAGAGAGAAAGGTTGGATGACTCAAACCTTGCCTCTTTTATAGCTGTGTAGTTGCCTCTGGGAGAGTACTAGCTATCTAGCTGGAACATACATCAGGTAATATAGTATTTTTGGACATTAATGTCTAGTAAGAGAGCACTATGAAAAGAACATAATAGAGCCCTACCTATACAAAATATGATTATTCTAATATAATAAAAAGCTTTTTAAAATTCTGTCCTGATCCTGAAAGCCCACCTGGACACATTCACCAACTTAATAGTTGTGAAGTCCTCTTGGCTTAATATAATTTGCCATGTCCTCCGTTTCTTTTTCTAAATGCCCAGAGTGGTTTTCATCTTACAGCCTGCAGTTCATGCATCTGCAAAGGAGATTGGAAATCAGAGAATGCACTCAGATTTCACAGTCCAGACATGGACTCTCCTGCCCGTTGATTATCTCCATATACATCTCATGTTATGTCCCAGTTTCACTTGCTAACCTCTAAGAATGCAGCATCCAGTGTTAGTCATAGCCTCTCAGCTACAGTATGTACTGTATGTGCATGAGATACAGTAAGTTACAGTACATCGCCATTACTGGTTTTGTAGTAAAAGCCAGGTTTTCAATTGTCTATCAATGCATACTGAATTATTTATTCTTGCATTATTTCTTATTCCCATACCCCCCGCACAATGGTTATAAATAAAATCTCATCTTTATGCAAATAAAGCTCTTATCACACAGTTTCTGTGTGATTTTATTTTAAACTGAACTTACTACGTGGTCATTAAAAATTCCCTGCCATTGTATGTAAGTCCTGGGGTATTAACCCCATTGTCCTCGTTAAACTGATTTCAGGATCTGTACAATCTGGTCTTCAAGTCATGAATAGTGTATCTCCATGTCAAACCAACATATTTTTTCCTATTTAAACCCTGTTTCCAAAGGCTTATAAAAGTCATTACACAGACAGTCCTCGACTTCTGTATATCGGATTTCACTCATTTGCACTTTGCTGGCAGCAGGTTCCTTTTCTATTCTACGCACTGCTTTAGCTCACATGAACACATTTTGAAATACAATGGATATACTGTATTAATGGATACAAAATGAATGGATTAAACAGACCCCATAGAAATATTTATCTGAAAAGGGCGTGAAATGTATGAATCTTGCAAAACATGTTGGTGTCCCCCATCTGAGATCAGTTAATTCACATTCCACTTTACAACAAGTGAATTAACTTAATTAACTTATTTCTGATGAATTTTGCCAAAATGTGTGCATATTCAATATGTACTGTATATTTTGCCTTCTCAGAGAAAATTAGAGAATGCTGCTATTGTCCCGAGTAACAGGAAGGGTTTATATAACCCATGGTTTACAAACAGTAAAGAAGCAGCAGGAAAGGCCTTTCCCTGAGAGTATACTGACCCAGATGTGACAAAATGTTCAGTCCTCTGCTCACTGTAGCAAACCTAGACACAACTACATGGCCCTTATTTAAATATACACTTAGTGAATCTCACTAACTTTTACTGCTTTGTATCTAGTGAGTTCTTACATGAGTGCACACTTGTAATCAATCATACACAACAGTAGAAACACTGCAACGTAAAACATTCTACACACATTTACATAACAGACAATATCCACCATTTTGCATCCCCTGACTTAGCACCCAAGAAAACACAGCCTCTACAATAGGGTGTCTTTATTGGAGCCTGCATAAAAAATGCTCTCTCAAAGGAGAGGCTTGATGTTGAAGAGGCCTGTTCTCTGGCCACAGAAAAGATCAGTTTGGACAAGAGAATGGGAGGCTTAAATATAGTGCCCCTGGTGTCTTGCAATAAGTGTGTTTATTCTCATTTGTATATTGTTTATATAGACAACATTGTACGTATTTTTATCACCTGGTATTTCTGCATGTTTGTTGATTTTTTTTTTAATGGGAGTGGGAATCATTAAACATCACTTACCTCAAATGCTACTGGAGGCTTGCCCATCATTTGCAACAACAAAATGGGTAACACCCAATTTTTGTAGCACAGTTGCATTACTCACTGTATGCTACATAGTGGTTTGTATGGGTCTGTATGATATGTACTGTACTGTATATCACTGCAATGAGAGACTGTACCGACATACAGTACATACCTTGAAAACAGATAACAACAGCCTTACTCTGTCTTTTGTGATACATGGGAGCCTTAACGCTCAATTGCAGCAGTCTAGGAAGCGATCATTTTAAAGTTATCATTAATATTTATTTCGGACCATAATTCATGCAGGAGTGAACCGAAGATTTAAGGTGCTGTCAGCATGCCTGGCACCCGACAAGATGAACGGCCACCTGACGCGCTCGGAGCCCTGGCCTCTCTCACTCCGCCACCTCAAGCACGGGCCGAGGACACAAAGCTGCACAGCCACGACATTCAGTGAGCCCCCCGCTCAGCGGAACAGAGAGAGACACACCTCTTCAACCAGAGAAAAGGTCTCTGGGTGGACGCTTGTGCCCAGCTAAAAACAGCACATTATGGTAACCACTCTAGAGTCTTCTCTACTATTGTGTTTCTGAAAACAAAGCTTGGAATTTTCTACACTACTGCATCCCATAATGATCTGTGATGCTGTACTGTTTGCTATGTCATATCTTATTATATACTACAGTATATTATCCTTTGGTAATGTGCACAACACCATAGTACACAGTGGTTCCCAACAGGATTAGATAATAATTATGTAAGGTATTATATGACTCAATACAAAAGATTATTTTATGTAGTACAGTATGTTTCCCATTTTTAAAACATGGTGGTATACTACACTTTTTAAATAGACTGCCTAGAGAAAGAAAGCCCAGATTTGACTTAGACGAGTAATGGTTTACTTTATTTTACTTTATTGCCATGTATAAGTTCTTAATGGCAAATGGAAGCACTTAACATACCACAGAGAGGAAATATGTAAAGATTTTTTTAGAGATTTATGCATTATATCAGTAGTCAGCTGTTATATTATTTTAAAGTTTCACTAAGTACTGTTAGACACTGTATAAGCCTGTACATTTGTAGTTCACAGAATCCATTTAGGAGGCCACAGTATCAAAGTGCAATGTGCTGTTTGGTCGCTTACAAATGACAAACAGAAAAACGTTCAGGTGAGTGAAAATGAGCAACCAAATGCACCAGTGGCATAATCCTGACCCCCAGATAAAAACTGCTGTCATCTGTGTTCTGTACTGAATGTTGGGTGGAGAATAAGCCCCAGTGCCCACTTATCATGGGCTCTAGAGTATAAAGACAGGTCTTTAAACAACTGTTTCTCAGCATTGATTGGACTGCCACCCCTTCACCATCCCCCACCTGCCCCACCAACACACCTGACCTCCTGGTTCATCTAGGGGGCAGTTTGACTCCCTCAACCAGGGTTAAAGCCAAAATATCAAAACTGTTTCCCCAATTGCAATGTTGGATTTTGTCTCTATCTTCTGAACCTTCATTAAAAATCAAACCCTGAAAACTGATTTTTTTTGCCTGTGTTTCTACTATAATATTAGTTAAAAATATTTTTTCAGCTTTCTTATCATGTCATCAATATTTATGATGTGGTCTACAGCACCATGATTACTGTTGAAGGAGGGCAGCCTCCCAGCCTCTTTTCCACTTTCCAGCATGTTAATTACTGTGTTCATCTGCTTCGCATGGCTTAGTTACACTGGGAAAGAAAGAAAAAACATTTGGGCTATTGTCACTTACTCACAATTAATAACTCCTTTCTTTTTTTACAGGGCACTTTTCTGAAGGGCTCAAAATTACAGCTGGATCACTCCATAGGAGCCCTTGCAATTTCCCCACACAGCAGCATGCACAGTACAGTAAAGCCAGGTGTGGAAACAAATTCCAGGGAAAGAGCTAGATTTTTGCGTGTGCTTGTTGAATGGTTTTGCTTTCAAATGTTAACAACCATGTAAGAGATGAATCTGACATTTTTTTGTAATGCATTCATTTAACAAAGAAATTAACTCACAGAAGCCCGTTTAAAAAACCTTCTGGCATTTTTTTTTGCTCTACACAAATACACCACTTAAGGCCCAAACTCAGACTGCCAAAATGATTCTAGCTCATCAGTCTAAAATAGGAATGAAACCAGGTTGGCAGAGACGAATAGCTCTGAGGGTTTCACAAGCAAACAAGAAGAAACCAAATCAATCGCTCTTCAGAATGTGAAAGAACAATGCTGGTGTCACTGGTAAAAATCAAGAAGAGAAGAGAAAATAGAAAATAAATTATCCCAGCAAAGGTGATCATTATTTCTTCTGGAACTGCCTAAGCAGGAACATACTGTATTGTTTCAATGAAATAAAAATATATAACCTCTTCTTTCAAAAAATGGTTTTATAAAGGCTTATGTACAGTATACAAATAATAAATACAGAAATATTGTTTATTGTGCCTGCAATTCTTATTTTGATCAGAACATTTTAAAAACAAATGCAAAACAACTCTACTCTACTTGATTTTTCTTTCCAGTTTTTATTTCTAAATTTGGGCATTATTACCTCCTGAAATATCAAAAATGCCCCAAGCAGGTTTCTAGATGAACAAGAGCCACAAAACACATATGCAGACTGATGCAGATTGAGTCTTTCCAGTGGCAGTCACACCAGCTGCTTTGATCGATTTTGTGTTGGATTTTCTTGGTGCTGCTGTTGGTTTGTTTGTTTTGTTATTTTCGGGAATTAATCAACAGAAGCGCATGGGATGCGCATGCTAACCACGTTCCACATTACTTCATCTTTAACTCTGGGTTTCAGGGTAATTAACAGCTAAAACCACTGAAATGTTTTGACTAGGCAAAAGTAAAAACCCCTGTGTCACACAAGCCTTTCCCTAATCACTACTGACACCTTCTTTAGTATTTTGGCAGGCATTATAAAGTCACATTAGCAGCAATTTCTATTGTGTTTTACAGCATGTTAAGGGAAATCGGATGTCAATGGCTTGCACTTTGCTTCTGGAAAACAATTCCCAGACAGCTGCTGTGGACACATTTCGCCCTCCATTAGTCTCTCAGCCCTGCAGACTCTTTACGGACCTCAGCATCAGCTCCTCCTCTAGAAATCCATGAAAAAAAATTCTGCCCTGCTCAATTAGAACGTGTAAAAGGCATCATTCTAAATACTGTTAAAAAATAGCTGGAAGAAACCTGATGCTTTTTTTTCTTCACTTCTTTATGAAGTTTGGAATTGCAAATTATTTTTCTGTTTTACACCCTCCTGTTTTAACCCCAAGCGTTAATAATTATGGCTTTCTATTACCACCTCTTTATTATATGGTTGTATTTTAATGATGACATGGGAGAGACCTTCTCCAGCACAAAGCCATTTTCCATTCGACAGGCTTAATCTCCACTGTCCAGTGTGGGAGAGTTAATGTCAATTGAAGGAGCAGTATGTTCTTAGCAACACTGCAAGCAAACCCCAAACTTTACATGGCTTGCTGTGGCCCTAGGTGGGCCAAAGCTAGCCAGGCCAATTCAAGACAACCCAGCTCTGGTAATTGTTTAGCCAATTGTGCACAACTGCTAAGAGAATTTTACAGTCAGCTAGAATTGCCCACACTTGTACCAGTGGCTTCAGAACTACAGGCCTTTGTTTGAATTAGCTGAGCTGCATCCCTGAAATCCACTAGGAAGTCCATGATCACATTTCTCACAATGTCAGAATTGTGTATTTAAGAGCAAGCAGCTAGGGTCAGTTCTCTATTCATAATCAGATAGATGATTATCTCCTCACTCCTCTCGAGTCATATTTCATCATGGGTATCAGATACATAAAGAATAAGAAAGGCTACAACACTAAAGAAGATCATTTGGTCCATCTGGTGGGTAATTTATTCAAGGATCTCATCCATTTCTTGAAATATTGCCCCCCTTCATTAGAAACTATATTATTCATTGATAAATAAATATATACTGTAGCTTTACAGTACTTCACTCATTTATCCATGATCTGTTTTGGAAGCTACCATCCTTGTGTGCAACAACTACTCTTGATTAATTAAAATAATTCATAATCTATTGTGACAGAATTATCAGTGTCCCCTGTCTGAGTTCAATTAATACACATAGAGTCTTTATGACTGTGAATTAACTTATGTCAATTCTAAGTTGCTTTGGATGAGTAGCGGGGCGAGCTGGTATTTACATGGTAGCCAGCCACCTGTCACTGAGTTCTAGTTACCGTGGTAATTAATTAGACAGTAGCCTTGTACCACCTGGAGGCAATTATCTACAATGACCACCTATGGTGGGTCAAGACTGTATAAGCCGTGATCTGGCAGTGCTCAGCAACTCTGTTATAGAGTTTACTACAGTATGTCTCTAGTTCCTTTTTTAAGTTCCTGAGGTCTTGCAGTTCACTGGATTCCGGACCCTGCTTCACACTGACTTAGTGCTCCGGATTCTTGTCTGGTGTTTGTACTGTGTATCCTGGTTTTGCTTGTCCTGTTTTTGACTCTGGACTGTGTTTGCATGTACCAAACTCGCCTGTCTCTGCTACTTGCTGCAATCAACCTGCTCGCACGCACAGTTTTTTTGCCTGCTTGCTTCTGTTATCTGCTTGTTCTTGGGTTGTTTTATGAAAACATTTCACTTCTTTCTCTGTAGTCACAACATCCTACAGCCAAAACACGTATGTGTGTTCTGCCTTTTCACAGTAATAGAGAATGTTACTACCGTCCAATGTAACATATATAACAGGAATAACCCAGCACACCCTATGAATGACCCTATAAAAAGAAACAGACCAGGCTGGCAAGGGACTGACCTCACTAAACTAAGAAAGTTTATAAACAAGAGGAAGCCATTGGGTCATCTAGCACATTAGGTAGTTAGTAGTTAGGTGATCCCAGGATCTCACCAAGGTGTTTTCTGAAAATAGGCCAGGAGATCAGCTTCAACAACATGGCAATTATGTAGTAGTAACTGTTACAAGCACAGCCAGCACAAATTACCTCCAAATGATTCAATCTTCATTCCACACCTTTTCCCTGCAACTATTTAAACCCTCTGCTCACTGCTACCGGCGCTCAGTTGCTCACCTTGGCCTCCTTTCCCGAAACCCTCTCTACCTCATCAGGATCCCCTCACCTACAACTCTTTGGCTTTGGATTTCTCTCCCCTTTCAGATTTGTTTACCCAACTACATTCTGACTACCTGAATTTGACCTCACTTGGAATTACCGACCACTCTTCTTCGTCTCCCGTCTTGGATACCTTAGCTTTCGGACCATGTCTCAAGACCAGCGTAGGGTTTGTAACAGCCCGTCGCTAACAATAGCTATATTAATAATTATTTTTTCTTTTCCAGTTGAAAAGACACTTTATCTTAACAAAAAATAAAGATCTACAAGTTGTTAGGAAAGAAAAAGGATTATGCTCCAGAGAAACCCACATGACACCATTCTAAGACTGATTTTCAGCACTTTCATATTGTTGAAAATGGTCTTTTATTTCTCATAGACCTCTTTTTCTCTTAGACCCCTGTGAGATTGTGGTGAACAGTTGTGTTACTCATTAAACAACAAGTCACTCTTATGTTTTTTACCCCTCCAGTGACATTAAGGCTCGAACAGGAGTTGAAGTGACACATACCTCTTTCCAATCTTAATAAGACGTTAACCTGGAAATAAAGCAGTTTCCCATCACCAGAGATGTAGTTTTCTTTGCAGCACACAGTTAATTAATTTAATTACTTGCTAACACTTAAATAGCGCTTTTCTGGACACTCCACTCAAAGTGCTTTACAGGTAATGGGGGCTCCCCTCCACCACCACCACCAATGTGCAGCCCCACCTGGATGATGCGATGGCAGCCATTGTGCGCCAGATCGCTCACCACACATCAGCTATCAGTGAGGAGGAGAGCAGAGTAATGAAGCCAATTCATAGATGTGGATTATTAGGAGGCCATGATTGGTAAGGGCCAATGTGAAATGTGGCTAGGACACCGGGGTTACACCCCTACTCATTTCGAGAAACGCCCTGGGATTTTTAATGACCACAGAGAGTCAGGACCTCGGTTTTATGTCTCATCCCAAGGACGGCGCCTGTTTACAGTATAGTAGCCCCGTCACTAGATAGAGATAGATAATACTTTATTAATCCCGTAGGGAAATTGATGTGTTACAGCAGTCCAGCCCAAGACAAGCAAAACAGACATCAGAATAGTTATAAAACAAAAGACAACAAAATAAATAAAAATAAATACATAGGTGTGTGCAAAATGTGCTGATCATAGTCACTGTAGAAACAATAAAATATGTGCAAAATGTGCATAGGTTTATACAGACTGATTGTCCAAAAAGTACAATGGAGTAAACATGCTGTCCATAGAGGAGCAAATGAAGGGCTAACAGTCCTAGCCTAGGGCAGCGTTATACACCCTGACAGCCGCCGGGAGGAAAGACCTGCGGAAACGTTCCCTTGAACACCGTAGCTGGAGCAGTCTATTGCTAAATGTGCCCCGCTGCCCAGTAACAGTCCCATGAAGTGGATGAGAGGTGTTGTTCATGATGACTGTGAGCTTGGTCAGCATTCTCCTCTCAGCCACCACCTCCATGGGGTCAAGGCTCATCCCCAACACAGTGCCAGCCTTCTTGATAAGTTTATTGAGCCTATTTGCATCTTTTGTCATGATGCTGCTGCCCCAGCACACAACAGCATAGAAGATGGCCGCCGCCACCACTGATTCATAAAAAATGTGTAGCAGTGTTCCACACACACCAAAGGACCTGAGTCTCCTAAGAAAATAGAGTTGGCTCTGACCTCTGTTGTACAGGGCGTCAGTGTTACCAGACCACTCCAGTTTATCATCCATCCTAAGTACTTGTAGGAATGTACGCCCTCTATGTTATCACCCTGGATGGAAACAGGGTTTAGCGGAGACTTATTCCTTCGAATGTCAAAGATAATTTCTTTGGGCTTGCTGGTGTTAAGCTGGAGATGGTTAAGATGACACCACTCCACAAAATTGGTAATCAAGCTCCTATATTCCTCCTCCCTCCCCTCTCTAATACACCCCACAATTGCAGAGTCATCTGAAAACTTCTGCAGATGACATGTCTCAGAGTTGTACCTGAAGTCAGAGGTGTAAAAGGTGAACAGGAATGGAGCAAGGACAGTCCCCTGTGGAGCCCCAGTACTGCTAACAATCTGTTGGGACACACAGCTCTGTAGCCGTACATACTGTGGCCTGCAGGTCAGATAGTCTATAATCCAGGACAGCAGGGGAGTGTCCACCTGCGCCACCCTTAGCTTATCTCTCAGTAAAGGTGGATGGATGGTGTGAAAGGCACTGGAGAAGTCAAAGAACATAACTCTCACAATGCTCCCCGTCGTCTCCAGGTGAGAGTTAGCTCTGTGTAGCACTATACTGGGGCATTAGGACCCACATGGACAGCAGGGTGAGCAACCCCTGCTGGCCCCACTAACACCTCTTCCAGCAGCAACCTTAGTTTTTCCCAGGAGGTCTCCCATCCAGGTACTGACCAGGCTCACACCTGCTTAGCCAATTATGAGTTGCAGGGTGATATGGCTGCTGGCAGTTCTTCTCAAGAGGTTCACAACTTCAGTAACATACTTCAATATACTGCAGTGTACTGTAACAATAGCTGCAGTGATGCTGTAGACTCCATCATTTCTTTCACAGGTCGCAAGATAGGAAGAGGTCAAATTACTTTTTGTCCTTTACTTCTTGTTGAAAGAGTAAACAAAGCGTGGACAACATATTAGACAGAAATGTAACAATGAGGGAATGCATCTTTTATTCTGTAAAATGTGTGCTTGCTCTTCATAACTACAATGGGCATAATCAGCAAAAGCAAATGAATAGAAATTCAAGCACATGCAGTTCCCCAAGGGAATACAGTATGCCTTAGATGCTCCTATCTCATATTTCGTATTTATTTTAGTATTTTTAGTATTAGTGAATATAATTAGCAGAGAGAACATACTGTAAGTGCTACTCTTCTATCCCTTCTCCTGTATTATTTAATACTCTGTGTTCAATTAAACCAAATCAATTTCCTATATAAAAAATAGCAGACATAAAAACAGAGACCAGACAAATGCAGAACTGATGTTAGTCAACAGGGCCTGTTAGTAACAAAATCTCAGTCCTTTGAAAATGCTATTTAATTTGGCCTTGGCCCAGTTCATGATGAACTTCAGCTTTCTGTCCAGTTACAGACTAGCACCTGATGGTGTGTTTCTATTATTTAAAGGTTTGCAATGTGTAATTCACAAGTGAGTCCACTCGAGTTTTAGGAAAGAGGCTTTTAAAGCTAACACATTCTTTCTGTTTGATTTCACAAGATGACTGTTCAAAGCTATTAATGAAGAGAGGACAGAGTTGGACTGAATTTTGTTGGACTACTAAGCAATTTTGCTTCACATCTTAAAAAAGGTGTCCTTTTTTATGACTGTCTTTCATTGTGTAATCTCTGTTTCTAGCTTTATTTGCACTTTTTTCAAGTGAGAAATATTCCAGACTGCCACCATTTACAGTATATAACAGAAATTTCATTGGTAAGTTGCAAAGTATGTTAATGCAAGGTTTCGGAAAGTAACAGCTAACAATATCCCGGTAATCTCTCTCTGTGGGAAAATAAATATTTAATGGTCTCTAAAGGAATACTCAGGCATGTAATGTAGTTGAAGCTTTACCATTAACAGAACAAAATGCATGTTTGGTGGATGATTCTGCAAAGAGGTCCACACGAAAAGCATAGTTAAGAAAGAGATTTATAGCAAGTTGCTGTTCGACCTAATTTCAAACTGTAGGTGCTAGTAGGAAGTGAAGCCAGTTGGGATAATATAAATACAGAAACATTTTTTTTTAATTTCACCACATGGGTATAATTCACATTTGATATCAGATTCAAAGCAACAGCAATAATTGGAAATCAGATATTACTTATATCAAATCAAATTATATTGGAAACGATCACCTTCAACCTTTATCTCATCTTGCTAAAATAGAAGAAAGTAGTAAATTTCATCACAGCACACATCAAACACAATTAGTGCCATTCTAAGTGTTTTATAGTACAGCACTACGTTATTGATAGGCACATCTGATGTGTTTGTGGGAAGAATAACAGTCCTACAATCATTTATAACAATTTACCTTGTTAATCTGTCTTCCCTGCTGTTAAAACATTTCTTCTCCAATTTTTATCAAAATCGTTATTCGGCAGAAGCCATTGCAATACAAATTCCAAACACAGGACCTAGTTCAGTACTCATATTATGGGCCTGGGCACAAGCGGAGATGAGACTTCATCTGCTTGGAATGTTCTAGTAATAGTTAATCTAGAATTCTTTACACCAAACGTTGCTTACAATATAAAGTATTAAACCCAGGGGCAGTGTGAATTATAATACTGTAACAATACATTATAAAGAAGACAGCAGAACTAAAATTAAAAGTGCTTTCTTTGCGAGACAGACTACAAAATGTATCACCATGCAATGCAATAAAGTAGAATGACAGGAATTATGGTATAAGCAATTTATGCTTGAGCTGGATGCTATACTACAGTATGTAAAACACAGAAATTTCCAAATGTGAAAAAAGAACATTAGACAAAATTTACATGTTAAATAAAATAAGACTTGCATGATTCTCCTAGAATTTGTGGCAGACAAAACTGATTTCAAATTAGGGTTGTGAAGCCTTAATAAAAATAAGAGTCTGACTCTATTCAAGAGTTAACAATCAGAGTAGACACAGGCACACCAGAATTTGATTAATCCTCTTTTTGTTGTTTCTTGTTATGCAGGTGGTCAATCCATTTGTCCTTGGGACAATAATGACTCATAATAATGACTCATTATTAACTTCTCACACTATAACAATGAGATGCCTTGGTTTTCTCTCAGGGCTTGTACATTAAGTACATTAAGTGGACACAAAACAGACAATAACAAAATTGAAAACTGTTGTATTTTCAGATTTTTTGTAGAAATACAAAAGAGGTTGAAACATACCCACCTTACACATAAAGTAATTCAGATTTTGGGCTGCCAAATTTGAAAATGTGGTTTTAGCTGTTAATAACAATAAGCAATAATAATAATCCTGACAAATTTCATTTACAAGAAAAACATTAGTACAACTGTGTATTATTTGTGTTTGTAAAGCTGAAATAAGTCTTTCTGAAGTGGAAGGGGAAATGTGTGGATATGACAGCCTTCTCTTTAATATTGGAACTGTTCCTAAAATGTGCTGGAAGACATGGAGCTGGTGGAGCCCTGGTGAGTTTTTGTGACAGAGAGAGAAGATAGGATTTCAACTCCAGGAGAAAGCAGGAGCTTACCATCCTCACGCGATTTCTGGATGAAGGCCTCCACGCCGCTCTCGCCGTAGTTCCCCTCCGATGCTACAGTAGAGACATAATTCCATTTCATGGCCTTGACGATGTCCACCATAGCCTGGGCCTGGTAGGTGTCTGGTGGCACCACGCGGGAGAAGAAGTCATAGCGGGTATTGTCGCTCAGCTCCGGCGCCGTCGACGCGTAGCTCACCTGGGGAATCTGCAGGGAGAGAGATCAGGTCTCAGGTCTCTCTATCTATCCCAAAGAGTCTGCACCCGCAGGAAGGAATTGTATTGCACTGCAAACTACAGGGAGGAATAGTAATGCACAGCATCACCAAGGTCTGAAAACATTGCATCTCCACTGGATACCAGCTGAGCTGAGTTGTAACATCATTATCCTCTGAAAATAATCCCGTTGCATGAAGATCTCAGTGTCGGAAGAACTTCTTCCACTTGCATAACAAACAATATCAAAAATACTATGCCCGTTCATGTTTTTATAATCTTTGAGTGACAAGTAAATCAAAATAAGATGATATAGAGAACTTCCACCATCCATCCAATTACTAACAACTTTATCCAGTCCAAGATGGCAGGGAGCAGTCAGAGCCTAACCCAGCAAGTAATGGGTACAAGGCAGGTTATACACCTGTCCATCACAGGGCACACACAGACACACACACTCACGCCAGGGACAATCTTCCCAGAAGCCAATTAGCCTACCAGTATGGACTGTGGGAAGAAACTGCAAACACAGGGCGAATTGAACACAGAGCCCCAGCGCTGTGAGGCAGGAATGCTAACCACTGTGCCACACTGAAGACCTATCTGTGTGGTACAGTTTACAGTACATGTATATATATAAATGTGTGTGTACAGTATGCTTGTCACAGCTTGTAATATGAGGCTAATAATATTTTACGAGGTTTTTCTAATATCTGTACCTTTAAACATTTAACTCTTAAAGGTGCACAAAAATGTATTAATTGCTAGAAAAGCCTTCAACCTTATGACAGCTACTCACTCATGCCAGGAAAGGCTACTTCTGGTAATTTGTATGGAATGTCTCCTTGAATTTTAAGTAGCCTACCCTAACTGATAATAACTACAATTTATTTTTGGCAGCACAGGGTGAAAAAGGATCAAGCAAAATCAGCATAATGATTCTGAGATTTAAATAAAATGTTTTTTATGAACTTTTATAAACCTAAGAAAGTGTCATTGTGTCGGCAAGGCAGATCTGGTTTGCTATTGCATGTGTTTGTGTACTTGGCACTGTCTCTGTACGCATGTAAGAAGAGGTTCACACAATGGCAGCGTTGTGCTGCCTTTATAAGCTCACATACAATGTTATCCTATAAGTAATCAGTAAATAAAATATTACAGTATATGAATGGCAAGGTGGTGCATCATTGCCTCGGGTTCCATTCCTGGGTGCTTGGAGTTTGTATGTTGTTTCCATATTCACCAGGGTTTCTCCCACGCGTGATCCAGTTTCTGTCATGACCGCCAGTCAGCAGAGATCAACCCACAAAAGAGCTAACCAGTGCCAGCATCAGAGTAATAATAACAAGTGCCGCCGCACGTGTTAATCCATCATCACCCATCATCTACCATGCGACACGCAGCGCTATTTAAACGATCTAAACTCGCTTCTCGCTGCTCAGTATTGATTCCTCTCCTAGAGAGCTCCTACCTCACCTGTTGTTAAAAATCCTCTTGTGATAACTCTGTCGGCTTTTGGACTACCTTTACTTTTGACTACAAACTCGCCAAACGTTTTGGATTGGACACCTGTTTCTGCATCTACATTCTCCTTCGTTTGCATAGGATTCTCATACCTCATCACTTGGATTCGTTACAGTTTCCTCCCATTTACAGTACTTGTAAGTTAATTGGAAGATTGTTCCTGGTGAGTGTGTGCGTCTCTGTCTGTGTCTGTGTTTGCACTACAATGGACTGGCGTCTTATCCAGGGCTTATCTTGCTTTGAGCCTGTTACTTGAAAGAAGAGGCTTCAGCATCCCCACCACCACTGATCCCATGTTAGAAAAAGCAAATAGAAAACTGATGGATAACATGGCATTAAAACTGCACTGAACCTGTCACACATAGATGACCAATATACAGTATAGGCTTCCATATATCTGCGATTGATGGGGAGAATGTGCCTATTGAAAATGAAGTACTGAAATGCATGAAATCTCAACTATCTGGGAAATGGTTTTTAAAAGGATTGATCCTATATTAAGCGATATCAGATGCGTTAAGGGATATCTGATAGCACAAAGGGAGAAATATTGGGAGCCCTTGTCAATGGCTGTGTGCTAGTAAACTACTAGGGCTGGTGAAGAGCATGGCAGACCAAAATCATCTCCTAGCAGCGGAGTTGTATGGCAGGACTCAGAGAACTCTGTTCTTCCCAGTTCACCACAGGGCCACAGAGAACAGTCATGGCAAGCCTGAGTGCCATACTGAGTGTGGGGAACGTGCAAACTCCACACAGACAGACAGAGTACCTAGGACTGAATTAAAGGCAAGACGCTGGGTCTGTGAGGCAGAGGTGTAAACTGTCATGCCAGCTAATTCTGGAACCATTCAATCCCAAAATCTTATTATTAAAGCAGTGTTTGAAGGGAAAAAGCTTTTAAATTGTTTCTAGGTCACAATATGTAAGTTCACTAAAGTGGTAAAATATGACCCAGCTCTGCAGGAGATTTGACTTTTAATGGAACAACCCTTCTATGTGGTTCACATATTGGACATCTACTCTAAATAATAGACAAAACAAGAATTTTCAACTGAATGAGTTTTATTGTGCCATTAAGAAATTTGCCTGGTTAACTAAAATTCAATATATTCCCTTTTGTAATCAACACTATAAGGTAAGAAATATATCTATGATATAAAGAATTATATATTTTTTCACCAAATATATATATGATATAAAAATTCAATGTCTATGTCAAATATATAATTTACATTAAAATCTACATTACAAATAAGGTTCATAATGTTGCTTAAACATATTTGTAACATACTATAAAAAATATTTTAGACATAAATATGTTCATTATCTTTATCCACTATTATTTTTTGTTTTTCTTGATCATATTAAAAATGTTTCAAAATATATTTTGGAAACAATAATATGCATATGAATATGACATGATCTATGCATACAGTACACTTCTATGTATAATTTGAGACTGCAACAGAACACAGCCTTATATTTAAAAAAAGACATTTTTCATTTTGCTTTTGCATGTTAAAAATCCAAAATATAAATGTTACAAAGGCTTTATTTTAGTAGCAAGAAAGTGTTTATGATGTCAAAAAATAGCATTTTTGTATCCTTGGAGAGTTTTTTTTAAAGTGACATCAACATGTTAACGACAAAAATGTATGCAATGTATGAATAATACTGTACATTATGGACTTTTTGAAAGGTATTAAACATTTGAATGTTATATACTTTGAATTTTGTGGATACAGTGTATGTGCACATACCAATAATTGTTTTAGATAGTATATTGTAAATCCATTGTGGATTACAAGTTTAATAAATATATTGAACAGTATGCTAATAATAATATAGAAACATTTAATTAGCATATTGTTCTTTGAAGTTTGAAATGCTTGGAGCCTACTTGTAATCCAACAGATTGTAAATATATTTTCATAACATATTTTCTACAGTATATGTTACATTTTTTATTCAAGTTGGTCAAGTTTGTATTTATTTAAATATGTTGCACATAATGCTATTAATATATTCTCCATATATTCTATCTACCCCAAAGATTGAGTTTTATGCAAATATATTTACAAAAATACAGAATATAAAAGTTAACATGGGAAATTTAACAGGTGTTATACAGTATATCTGCAAAGTCTGCTTCATACTAAACACTTCTAAACCCCACGCGTTCAGACAGATGTCTTCAGCAAGTACTTGTTACAGTACACCAGATTTAGTTCTTTCCTCCTCAGGACTACAATACTGTTATAGGTCTTATAACTAATCCGCTGTTGTTAACATTCCACAACTTGTTGTCCTCAGCAAGAGCCTCAGACCATGTATTTATTGTGGCACTTTAATGCAGCAGTTTGTGTCTGAATTTAATTATACTGATGCTATCTAGATTGTGCACTTTGCAATTCTGAACATCACCTTTTTTCCTGTTTTAAACAAAATATGATAATAGCCTAACTGTAGTTGATTGCAACATTTTTTATATTTACCATGCTAAGTCAAGCAGAAAGGAAAGCAGAAACTGAGTACATCCCATTTCAGAGGAAGCTTTCAAACTGAGCAGGTCTTAATGAGGAGAGATGGGAAAGGAAGCATAGAAATGGAAAAAATGCAGTTTAATTTGGAAACTAAAGTGTATAAAGTTAACAACAGTTTCAAAGCAAAAACCGGATGTGTAGTTTGCTTCATATCTCTGTTTGGAAAAAGACCTCACGAACTATCAGACCATTGAACTAGCTCAGAACTGAGCAATGTTATAAATAAATTGGACCGACATGTAAGCTGATTTCCACAGGCCAAAGCAATCAAATTAGGCCATAAATGTGTTTATAGTCCAGGAGCTTTCTGTAGCTATTTCAATTTTGCAAGGACAACAGGCTAAAGGCATTTTGACATAGTCCATGTTTGTATCCATGATTCCCATGCAAACATTGTACTGAAAATAAATCACAAATGAAACATTGAGAGTCAAAATGAGGGCAGGGCAATAATTATGTCTCGCATACACAATGCTAGAGCATTGAAGAGAGGTGTAGGGTGCAAAATATGAAATTAATTATACACTCTGACAGTGCACAAGAACAGCATTATGGCAGAACACAGGAGAGATACATTCAAAATTATATCTATGAATTGGCTTCATTACTCTGCTCTCCTCCCCACTGATACCTGATGTGTGGTGAGCGTTCTGGCGCACTATGGCTGCCGTCGCATCATCCAGGTGGATGCTGCACATTGGTGGTGGTGGAAGGGAGTTCCCATTACCTGTAAAGCGCTTTGAGTGGAGTGTCCAGAAAAGCGCTATATAAGTGTAAGCAATTATTATTATTATTATTATTATTATTATTATTATTATTATTATTATTATATGATAATATAACATACAATAAGCAAAAGGAAAACTGCACTTCTCAGCTTTCAGCTCATGCTATTCAGAATAAAATAATACCCTATTTAGCCTAATCAATTATGTTTGTTCAGACTTCCAAGAAATATGACTACTGTATGTTCAATACAAAATACTTGTGCAAGCACTCTTTCTCTCTCCACATCTCTCTTCATATACTGTGCATACATACTGTACCTACAGTACATATTTCCTATCAAACGCCCCAGGGTGGGGACCATGGACACTGTACCATATGAGATGCTATTCTTCAGATGGTGTATTATACCCAGGCACCTACAGTAGGCTAAATTTCTCAATCTGGTCTTTCTCAATCTTGCCTACATATATTTCCCCTTTAATTCAATCAGTGAAATATTTTAACACTTCTCCGCCTGGACTACTGGTGCCGAATGGCATTTGTGTGTAACCCAGGTGGGTGCTACACTTCAGTGATGGTTGAGTGGGTCATCTGCTATATGTAAAGTACTGTATATTTAGATTTTTATAACAATGTAAGCAATTCTTCATTGTAGTAGCAGCAGTAGTTGCATTAGTAGTACATTATTCCATTGGATTACGCAAATTACTACTGTATTTAACGTTTCATGCTCTAATTGGAAATGTGTTCTGAGCCATCCAATTTCCATCCCAGAAGAAAAACTCACTGATAAACTCCCACCCAGATGGAGATATCACAAGGTCTGCATCTTTGAGAATCGGGCAACCCTGGGACTCTCCGGACTTTCAACCAGTGCATCCTAAAAGCAATTTCTGAGGTATCCAGGCTATCTAGGACGGTTCTCCAGTGTTGCCAGCAAAGAACATCACCTCAAAGTGCAAATCATTTTGTTTTCCCTCAGAATTCAATCCTGCCAGTACATTGTGGCCTTATGAACCAAACATGAGCTGCTATTCACATAACCAAAAAGAACAATAATATAAAATGACTTATGAATAATAAATCACGGGAAAGACGTGCCTCCTCTCGATAAGGAAAATCTGATACAGATTTGTCTTTGATATGTAAATACATAGGGCGCCATTTGAGAATATGTCAGAACATACATAATTCAAAACTTTTTATTTTGCATTATCAGCTGTTACACACCTTTTTCATATAAGGGACAACAAACTTTGCATATAAAAACTGATGCATAAATGTTGTTGCAAGGTCTGCAAGTCCCTTAGACAGAGTCTAAGGCTTGTAGCTGAGAGATCAGATTTAGAATTACAAAGGTTTCACTCCAAATAATCATTATACTCCAGATTATATTCCTCAGGTAATTAAATCACTAAAAATGTTTTCCATGAAAACTAAGCATTTTGTCTTATCAAAACATTTAGTTATTGCAGGATTTGAAGATTTTTAATGCAGAATGTTCTCAAACTCAGCACAGATTATACATTACAATGGTGAATCCATAAGGCATTACTCCATGATGCAGCTGTCCAGGTGTGATATCAAAAGTCTATTAGACAAACACACCAATGTTTTCAATTTTTAATAGTGGATAGCTTTGTCAATTATTTGAGTAATACTGTTCTTTTGGATAACTGATATAATATATAGTTTGAGTCACATGATTTTATAGGAATGCCAGGTGCTCACTGCTTGGTATTTCAGTGAATTCACTATTTCCAAAACAAGTCCATAAAGTATCTACTGTAAATAAAGTGCCATTTTAAACTGCATTATGTTTTAAAACACCTGAACCGCAAAAGACATATCCACACCTTGCTTACATAATAAGGACCATCTAGTTCCTTTTCACACGATTGAAGATGGCATCCCTGGGGGAGAAATTGTCCAGAGAATGAAGCTGGCTTCATCAATCAACAAACTAGTCCAGACAAACCAGGGATCCCTCTGGGAAGACCCTGAAGGTTAGTCCTCATCCTGGATGACAGATGGTCAACATACAGGCTCAGGATCATCACATCTGTGGAATCCATCTACTCAATAGTTTTCAAACTTCAGTGGCTACAGCACAAGAAATTCCAAGAACGAATGATATGTGTTTTTGCAGAATGACTGGAACTCATCATCTGCCTAAAAATAACCTGCATGTTTGAAGGCTGTTCAGCGGTAACATGTTAGCAGCTGAAAAAAAATCGTTACCTTCTTTGGGCCAGCAGATGATCTGACAGCAGACAGGGGAGGAGTGTTTCATTCACTGATGAATACTACTTTGTCTTTGACAGACCAGAGGGATGGCAATGTGTTTGTAGGCATCATGTTTCACATGGTAGTTTTTTGTGGTAAAGCAGTGGAAGAATCTCTTATTCAAAAGAACATATTTGGGCAGATAAATGACAAATTTACTACTCAGAATTGTACCAAGAAGATACATTGATGAGGTCTATCAATACTCCATTCCTAGGAGCCATTTTAGAAGCATCAGTTGTCCAGCAGGACAATGAAAGACCACACAGTGCTAGGATTACAATAACAAGAGTTTGAGAAAACTATGTTGAGATCTTGCCATTAACACACTGTTCTCCTGAGTCCCTTAAACTGTGGAAACAACAGGAAATGTGAAAGCAACTCGACCAGCCATTGCCAGTCATCACAAGTCAGCTTGTGACTAATAGGTCTATGTTTCAACAAAGCCACTGTCATTGCTCAGCAAAGTCATACCTGAGGGAAACTTTGTCATTTTAACAATGAGTCACATTTCATACTAAATCTTGTCCAGATTATTTGATCTATTTTGTTCATATTTGCTGTAATATGTTTTTTTCAATAACCATCCAGTCTAATACAGGACTGATGTATGCTTGCGCCTAACCCAGTAAAAGACAGGTGAAAGACTTGTTGTTTCTTTTGGTATACCATAGCAATGTACAAAAGATGCTTAATATTAGGGTCCATTTGGTTACTTTTTAACTTTAGTTTTTATTTGAACTGAATAATTGAATGTGTCAACATAGTTAATTGGTTAATGGATTTCATTCAGGGATGTTCAGAGGAAGCATGGTCATCTAATATTAGATTAACAATTTTGAAGTTCTTTCAAAATAGTATCAGAGATAATTTCTGATCACCTAATAGGTCAAGTGACATTTATGTTTTAAGATGTTATTAATTATTTGGAATTTGATCTGTCACCAGTTCCAGGCATACAGATAGAAATCCCTTCCCTTGATCACTTAAATCTGCAAATACTGTATAGTGCATGATACACCTTAACTGAACAGATTTACTGTAGATATAATATAAAAATGGTCTCCTTTATAGTAATACATTTTTTATCAGCTGTCAACAGTCTCTTTTGATTTTTAAAATATACCTATGGACATGTATTGATAAACAAAGCCACAAGGGGACAGAATGTAGAAATTCGTATACATTTATTTCCTCTTCTTATGCTATTATTTACCTAAAATCACTGAGAACATAGTAAATGCACATTAATGTGGTTTAAGTTTAATAAGCTATTGTAAAAGTGTAAAAGACATAAAAAAGGGTTCTTTTTGTTTTTTGCAACTTATGTTGGCACAAATTCTATACATGAAGCTCTGCCAATGAAAACTAAAAGAAACAATTTTAAAGAGCTAAATGAAGAGGGATACTTAACATTTTGACTGTTGTGAGATGCTACACATCTTGTACATTTTGTCTTCTTTTGCTTCAGAAATGTTCCTGAAAGTCATTACATGACTAGACGTAGATTTGCAGTTCCTCCAGAGCTGGTTGGATGCATCCTGTTATCACTGTGAGACACTGCATCCTCTTTTTCTGCTTACTGAGTGAAAAAATAGGAAGATCAGCTTTGTGCTGCTCAGGGAGAATCAAGTATTTAGCTATTCCCAATTTGAAATATTCATTGGAGTTTTTAAGATAACTAGTTCTCACAGCATGTTTTAGTTTTTTCTACCCTCACCAGCCCATAAAGGAATCAATCAAAGCCATATTAGGGACATTTATATAATCAAACAACACTTGACTTGATGGATGCATGGAAAATGTGTATGAGGTCATTTAACTGTAATTTTATTGCAATATTTAGTGTGTCCATACATCTCCAAATATGCTCAACATGATCTACAGTTATTGTTATACTAATATCCATCACCACTTATACTGGATGAACTGACTTAACATTAACATTAACATTAACAGAGAAATTTCCTTAATTACTGGAATAATGTTATAAACCAAATGTGTGGCATTCTGTTGCATCTAAGTGCACCTTAAAGTATAGGAATAACAGTGCATTGTCACTTTCAATGTGACCCTCAAGACCAATAGCCATAGGACTGGTTTTCAGTTCTATTTAAGAAATAAGTGTCAAAAAGGAAGTCATTTTTACATGCAGCAATGGATGTGCAAACAAAGGATTTTCAGTACAAAGCAGATGGAATGGCAACAATGTGGATTAGGGGTAGCATATTCTTTATGAACTGCAGTAGATTAGACTGTTAATAACCTGGTAAAAACAGACCCCTACTAATGATTAAGTCATAATAAAAAACAGCTTATTGTTATAAATAAATGTGCCATTAATTAAAAACTAATGTTAATTACATGTAATTTATCCATTTATACATTTGCAACATTACATTGGATGTAAAATCTGTAAGTTCACTGAAGCAGTAATAAATAATTAAGAGGCAGTGACTTAGGTTCCTCAATGAGCAGTGAAGAAGACTGCTCTAATCGAAGGAATGACTTGAATGTGTCTGGTGTAGAAGCCAGCTTATTGTAGTGCTCTTAGGAGTGTTGAAGGATCCAGTGGCATGTAACATAACCAATGCCTGAGCCCTGTTATACTCAAATGGGCCAAATATTTCTTTAGATATGATAGGAGGACCTCTCTGAAATGGGGTCTTTGTTTCACGGCCACTTAACTGGTTGTTAATAATGCATGCCACTGCAATTTGTTTAGTATCAGGGCTTCTGTAGCTGTTACATAAAACTTTATAGAGAAAACGTAATAACTCAACCCATTAGAGCGAGCAAATTTACTTAATCTTGCATAATCATAGTCTTTTAGAACAAAGTTACTCCAGTCTACTTCAAATATTACTTCAAGTCATATGTATAATCTAGATTTTCATAACTGGTTTTCTAAGATCACTTTATTAGCCCTATACAATTTCTTGTATTAGGAATTTGTCTTTTCACATACCCCAACTTGCTCTCCATGAGACACACAGACAGGGAGAGAATCTAAGTGTCAGAACGCAGGGTCAGCCATTAATACAGCACCCCTGGAGCAGTGGGGCCCCTTGCTCAGGGGCCCAAGGGAGTAGGATTCCTCTGCCGGCCGCGGGACATGAACCGTCAACTTTCCAGCCACAGATGCAGATCCTTAGACATGGAGGCACTGCACCGCACTGCACCACACTGCCAACCCGATAAAATCAATAATTTTGTTAGTTAATTCTGTTGGTGGCTTGATATTTTGTGCATGTTCTCTCCTCCAGAGCGTATTCCAGTTTGCAAAGGTGACTTGAAACATGACTGAATCTTGTGCAGAAAGTGTGATATGTTAGGTGTTGTACTATTCATAAAAAAAATCACTTCACATAAAGTCTGGAACCCACAGGACTGCTAGAAGAACACTAATACCACAGACATTGTATTTATTATGTATATTTATTAAGAAGGCTGCTCACTGGGATGAACCTCCAGAGAACAGCAGCATATTATATGTGTTCAGCTTGGTCTCTAGGGAGCAGCAGCCATTGCAATTCACAGCACAACCATTCATTAAAAACAGTAGATGACAACATAAGGCAGGGTACGAAAAGATAATTTATCATTGTGCCCAATGTTTAATCAAGTTTATTGCTTTGCTTGATTCCAGTTTTTTCTATAGATATAAAACTGTCTTTGTAGTTTTGAGTTTTTATATGTACTGTAAGTGAAGCCTCAATTTCATGTAGTGGATTCTATGGAATCACATGTCACTCAAGCTCTTTTGGTGGAATCGCCATTTGGGCAATTTCACAAGTGGATTAACACCGCCTAATTTTCCAAGAAAGTTAACATAATCTTCACAGTAATTAATTTGAAAGATTCTTGTGTGTTGCAGACTGGTAGTTAAAGTTTCTTCAGGAAAATCAAATTTGGCTTTGGATGTGGAGCTCACTAAGTCTGGCCATTAAAAGTCATCCATCTAAAATAAATTGGTTTCTCTAAAACAATGTGTTATAATGATGCTCTGCATGTAATTGTAGCTCATACAGTTTGAATCCAAATTACAACTACCATCCAATGCTCCTACCCACACAGTCTAATAAAGTGACATATCCTCTATGCCAAAAGGCTGGGCTTTCATCATGGAGATTTGATAGCTTCTGGGAGTTCTGTAGATCATCTTATGAGTCATGTTATATAAAGACTGTGGAAAACCTTTGAAACCAGGCTACACATGGAGCCATATCCAACATGATAGATGCATAATGTCAGGTCTTTAATACTTCCTGTTCCCTCAGAATGAACTCTTATTCAAATGATAACTCTTACTGTAGTACAATGCAGGTTTTCACTGTTCACTTGTTGTATACTCTATGCAAGTCTAACCTACAGTGCGTGTCAACAATCACGGTCTCCTGATGGAACTATTACTTGCTTAACTTATAAGATAAAATCAGCTACTGTACAAAAGCTCTGAAACAACAATCATGTAGAAAGTGATGATTTGACATTGATTTTCTACAGTTTTGCTTTTACTAGGTGCAATCTTAAAAGCATTCAAAAGGGTGGTTTCAAGCTATTTTGCAGTCATTAAATTCCTCAAAAATTCCCAGATGTTCTCTTTCTAAAGGTGAGAAGAACCAGTTACTCTATTTCCAAAGACATTTTGAAAGTCTACCAAGATGTAGGTCTGTTTTAAAAGAACTGTTCTCAATATGTCTTCCTAAAACTGTGTGTTAAATGAAACTATGAAAGTCTCCATCTGAGGTCTGGCATTTCCAGCATGACTGTAGAGATTGGCTGGCATGGTGCTGTTTTATTCCATTACTAGCAAGCTATCACAATTCTATGGCTCACAATGAATGCCAGAGATTCAGGTTAGTGACTAATCCCCTCAGTTACACATTTGTTATTATAACACACAAGAACTAAGACAGCAAACATACTGAAACAGACTTCTTCGTGTATCTGCCTTCCATGAAAAAAATGGTGGTGACCTCAAAGACCTGTCTGATTTATTTCTATGGCATAATTGACCCAAGACACTGTTATAACCTCAATGTGCCAGAAGGATATTATGTCATAAATCAGTGGCAAGTAGAGGACTTGACTGCAAATCAAAATCAATATTGATACAAGATTAAGAATCAGAGGGCACAAAACAGGCCTAACCCTGTTTGTACTTGAATGGCATCAATAATGAAACAGGATATTTCTGTGACACTTTCACACTTTTCTGATCTCTGTTGTGTTAAAGTGGTTGCATGTGGCAGGATAAAAGAGCAAATGGTGGCATACATTCTACCGTCCAATCTGACATCATACAGTATGTTGAAATTCACAATGAGCACCGCACCGCTATGCAGCTCCAAAAGAAACACTTTTCAGAAACTGATGTTGTTTTAGCAAAGTCTTCTCCCAGTTCTGATTAATTCTGATTGTTTGTGTTTCTTTCCATACTTTACACTGCATTGTGTTTCTTTCTCTGTTACTTTCAAAAGAGAGAAATGTTATTTAAACAAAGTTGTCCTGAATAAAGGTGCCAACAAAATAAATTAGTAGTAATAATAAATAATGAGTATCTAATAAAAATTGACCTAGAAACACACTATAAAAGTCAAGTATAAGTAATAGTTAAAAAAAAGAAGCAGCAAAACTAGTTTTGCTTACAGGGAACACTAAGGCACTTATACCACACCGATTCGTTGCGAAGGACAGACAGACAGACAGAATAAGAGATACAGTGCTCACCCCCAAAAGTATTGGGATCGCAAAGCTGTGTGAGCCACTTCCAGATGCAGCCATGCATGTCCAGGCCAAGACACCAAATCTGCCATGCTTCAGAATGTGCTCAGAAGTACAGTACAAGGATTGGCCAGGAATGTTTTGGAAGAATGTTTTATAGGCAGGACACCAAAGTGAAGGAAGGTTAAAAGTGAGGAGAAACAAAGGAACTACAGGTACTCCAATGAAATGCACTTTAGCTGTGAAGCATGGTGGAGGTAATGTCATGCATGCCCGCCTCTGGAACTGGCTCACTCGCCTTTATTTATGATGCAGCTAATGAAGGCTGCAGCACAATTAATTCGGCAGTTTACTGAAACATTTTGCCTGCTTTTGTAGGAGAAAATGCTCCCATACTGATTGGGTGGTGCTTCGTGCAGCATGACAATGACCTGAAACACATACACCTAATTCAACCAAGGTGTTTATGGGAAGAATAAAGTAAAAAAATGAGATTTAAATCTAACCAAGCGTGAGGTTTACATACTGAAGAAAAAAGTCAGATCACCACAAGAAAAGGCACAAACTCAAAGTAGCTGCACAAAGGCTTGGCTAAAAGCAAAATACAAAACAAGAAGGGTTTTGAGAACACAGTGGTTCTCAGAACACATGCAGTTATTGCCTCAAAAAGCCAGCAGCCATATCACCCTGCAACTCACAACTGGCAACCCACTGAAGCTCAGCAGGTGTGAGCCTGGTCAGTACCTGGATGGGAGACCTCCTGGGAAAAACTAAGGTTGCTGCTGGAAGAGGTGTTAGTGGGGCCAGCAGGGGGCGCTCACCCTGTGGTCCATGTGGGTCCTTATGCCCCAGTATAGTGACGGGGACACTATACTGTAAACAGGTGCTGTCCTTTGGATGAGATGTAAAACCGAGGTCCTGACTCTCTGTGGTCATTAAAAATCCCAGGGTGTTTCTTGAAAAGAGTCCTGGCTAAACTTCCCATTGTCCCTTACCAATCATGGCCTCCTAATAATCCCCATCTATGAATTGGCTTCATTACTCTGCTCTCCTCCCCACTGATAGCTGGTGTGTGGTGTTAGTTCTGGTGCACTATGGCTGCCGTTGCATCATCCAGGTGGATGCTGTACATTGGTAGTGGTGTAAAGCGCTTTGAGTGGAGTGTCCAGAAAAAGCGCTATATAAGTGTAAGCAATCATTATTATATGCAACCAAATACTGACTTTTACAGTCTGAAATGTACTTGTCCCTATATTCACTTGAAATAACTGGGTTGAACAGAAAGTATGCTTTTGTGTTAATATTAACAAATATTTGCATGGAATAACCACAAAATTAAACATATAATATATGGTACCTATTATTCATATCAATCTCATGATCTCAAATACAAATTAGTTGACTGTAAAACAAAAAATACCAGTTTTGACTTATATGGAAGGCACTGGATATACAGAGATGTACGGCTACAGTCTAACACAGAGGTACAGGCACCTCATGCTGAGGAAATCTGCATATTAGCATAGCAGACAGGGACCAAAGAAATTCCAGCATAAAACCAATTCAAGAACAGTACCAACGTCTGATTGTAGGCATGATTAAAAACAAAGGAAGTCTCTGCATAGTTGTACAGTAGGAGGCAGACGGTGCAGCATAAGGAATCAAGGTTTTGCCCAACGTCTGTCTCATTTAATTCCCAGGACAGTTAAGGAACAATGCCAGAGAATCCAAGAGATATTAATGTGTCTTGGCAGCAAGAAGAAATTTAGTAAAGTATAGAGTAGTGATGGGTTTTGCATTATTAAACAAACTTCCTCTGCAGGCTCATACAGCTCTATGAGCCTCAAGCAAGCATGTGCCAAGAGTAAAGCTTTCTGGTTTATCAAAGCAGTTCTAGGTGGTCTTCAGAGAGAAATGGATGAGAATGTCCTGCAAAAAATTTGTGCTACATCTTTGGCTAAAAGGTATTATAAAATTAAAATATCAAAATACAGATTGGGCTGCCAATTTGTTGTGAACAGCATGTGTCCATAATAATTTGACAGAAAACACCTTTCTAATGTTTTATATATTCCCTGGAGTGTTCTCCACATTTCCTCCCTATATCTTAAAGACTAGAAATCCTCTTAAAAAAGAAAATTGTAAATGTAGCAATAAGACACCATCTCATAACTAATATCATTACTATCAGTAAAAACTCTGTTATTGGTGGTTCCTGTGGAAATCAATAGCATGTTAGTGTGAAAAGCAGAAAAAGAAATATTTTGGATACCAAAACACAGTTTTCAGGTTTTAAATAGTCTTCGAGAGAGGAGTAAATTTTGCACAAGAGAAAAACACTTAATGGTTGTCCTATACAGTAACTCAAAAGGAAAAGGCAGGAAACAGTCAGGTGGCATGTCAGTAACTATAAAACACTTCTCCAAAAAGATGTGGACTTTTTATTTCAATTATTGTCACACCAGCTAGCTTTTCCAAATATTAGCACTTGTGGTAACTTTTTTTTCCTTCTCTCAAACCTCTTAAAAAATGCATTAGTAAATAATTTACAATATATAGACTTCTAAGTTATAAAACAACACATTTACATGCAAGGTCACAAAGCCTTCAAGCACCAAAGACGTCTCATTAGTGCCCTTTTTTCCTTAAAAGAGAGAAAACTATGTCAATGTTGTACTGTACAAAACCAACTAAAAATAAACAAGTTAATAATGCAGAAGAGCCCTGAAATAAATTCTTCAGCTTCTGAGAAAATTAGGCGTATTGTTAGATTTAAAGGACCAGTAAACCTTACATGGAATCAGGTGTCCTTGCAACTTACTGTAACTGTGCTTACGATGGTGTAAATACAGGATGAGCTCTGGGAGCGGTCAGAGGTCAGGGGACAGCAAGACCCAGCACATGTAGAGGGACATGTAAACAGAGGTTTTGAGTTTTAAGTGGTATGCTTGGAAAAAAGGCTACCTAAAATATTGATTAAATTACCTAACGACCTCTGGAATAGCAGATTTCACTACTATGGTAACAGCCAATCTGTGTAATATCATCAAATAGCACTATAATGATAAGCACTAATTACTGTATATAAAAAATATCCATAAACATATTTAAGCAGCAAGAAATATTTAAATCTTGCACTGGGCAAACCAATTAGTTATTTCCTTCTGACAATGTCATGATTGACATCTATAATTAATGTTTTCATATTATATTATTTCACTTAAATCAGTCTTTCTTGCTACTGCTGTTGAGTTGTTTCTCTGCAAAGAAAGGTAAACAACTCTATACTGGAGATCTTTATTCTTTATCCTCACCATCATTGCAGAGCTCTCTGGAGCTCTGCTACTGCTTCACCTCTAAGCTAAATCTTTGAGACTGGTAACAAATGTCTGCATTTTAATCGCTTTGCTATTGGAACACTGTAAATGGAGGCTGTTCCTAATAGACTCCATTATAAGTGGAATGCACATGTACATTAAGATCATTGAACTTGGAAACTACAACTAATGATTGTGGTGATCTATGGGTGACGTTTTTTTTCTCCCCATGCTAAAGAGGTTACTGTAAATGCTGGGCTTTTATTTTTTTCCCTGAAGGAGTAGCTGTGTATGAAGTAATCATCACTGTCCACTGCAGTGTAATCAGGCCAGAGAGGCCAGAAAGTGCAAAGAGAGGCATCCTAGGGTTCTGCAGATAATAGCCCATCATTCACTGATGAGAAACAGCAGGGCAGAAGTTCCATCAGTTCAGGAAATTAACCAGAACAATAAGTGAATCAGAAACAGAGTGAAATCCCCCCCAAAATAATTTCCTATGATCACGAGATGCATGTGTCACTGTCTACTAAAGGAATAATTCAGACAGTAGTGTCTGCCATTGTGTTTAGAGTCCTTGTTCTTCCAATTCAAATCTCTTGTTTTTAACTTAATGCCATGTATTATAGAAAGATATACATGTTGGGCAAAATCAAGCACAGACTTTCAGGAAGATAGCCTTCACATGAGATTGGAGTTGACGGTGCATGGGACTGCACTGTACATTCCACCAATCTTACCATTTTTAAATAGGATGGAGATCTGGAGTTTGCTTTAAGTGATACGAGATCATGACCTCCTGTCTCGTATTCCTCAGCCTATCCAACCTGAGACTGTGTTCATTTGACACAGACATCATCACTTCGTAAGGTTCCAAATATGTTGGCTAGTAAAAGACAGTAGAGACAAGTACTTTTTTTGAATACTTTTATCCAAAAAGGCTGTGTTTTGTTCCCTTGAAGTTGCAGATTCTAGTCAAAATAAGTGCAAACATCACGGATGATATCCTTATCTGACAACTTGTTACTTCCGAATGATGTTTTCTGTCATGATCGCAAACCCCTCTTCTTAAGGGCGCTCCAGCCCTTCCTTGTTTGTTATTCATCTTCCGCACCTGTTCCCTGTTCCAGCCCCTTTTCAGTTCCCCCTTAAAAGCCAGACGCTTTTTCCGGATGCGGATGCGCCTGGCTCCGTTAAGGTTTTAGCTCCTGTTCCCGCTCCCGCTACCGCTCCCCTGCCGGTCCCAACCCGGTTCTGGTTTTAATCGTTTGTCTCGGATGGATTGGTTGGCCTTGGACATTTGCTCTGTTTTGGATTTCCCTTTTGACTCATCCCTGGATTGTTTGCCCCGGCCACACCTCCCCCGACCACCAGCACTTCATGGACACACCCCCCAGGTTTTCATTCCCATATCCTGCATGTCTTTTTCCCAGTGTTTCCTCACTCTACCCTCGATTGTGTTGTCTGCACAGGGTCTGGAAAGAACGCATCTTGACATTTTTAAATTGTGCTGAAACAGATTTTTAGATCAGTGCTGAATTATTTCATGTACATTTTCAAGTTGAAGGCTCGAAATAACTGTAGCTGTTTAAAAATGTAACAAGTTCATTGGCAGGAAAATTGGTGCTACTCTCTGATGAGTCTAATTTGGAGCTTACAGAAAAAATATATTAATCAATGCACGATACAGAAGTTGGGTGATTTAGCTATTTAGCCAGTACTTTATGAACAGCAGTGATAATTATTTTTTACTTATATATATATAGTACTTATATGAGGTGCTAACTAGAGTGTTCTGGGAAGTGAACACTCTAGTCAGCAACTCAAGAGTGAGAAGTTAATTTTTCAATAGAAACTCTGGTCGATAAGGTCTCCAGCTCTACCATTGTTACCTACAGTATCTCGTTTCAACTCTTAACCCATTGTCATCTGTAACTTGTCATCATATATTTATTTGCTTAGCAGACTCCCTTATCTATAGTAGGATGGCTTACAGTTGTTCACAATCAAGATAACTGCCACTTTTACCTTCCTTATAAGTGAAAACAAAGAAGTTCCATGACATTAGATTAGATACTTTTTAAGTGACTAGTACCATACCAGTATATCATATAAATAAATATGTGGTGCGGTCGACCATTTGCACTCATTACTACAGCTGCATGTCCTACTGGAACAGTTTTCAGGCAAAGTACTGTACCTTCCTCTAAAGTAAAGTAGCAGTCATCCTGCGATTTGAACCTGCAAGCTCATAATTATGACCCCAGCACCATACCACTGTTCACACTGTCACCCAGCATGTCAACCTGGTACTCCTATTGCGTGCCAACACTTTTTCTTCTTGTTGTATCCCCCTCATCTGTTTTATTATATCCCCAGTTTCAAAGCATCGCATATCGAATATTTAAGGGGCTCCTTAAAAAGTAAGGATTTGTCTGCTGTTAACTTTGAAAGCAACACAATGAAGAGAAGCCAAAGGTAAGCTCTCTCTTTAACTTGTTTGTGAACCCCAAGTACAAGGGTAGTGCTGCACATAAGACACAACCTTCTCCTTTCCAGCTGGGAGACAATCAAGTAACCAAACTCTCCATTTGTGATCCAACCAGTTGGCTAAACACCATTAAAATGGTCCAAATGGCAAGCTGCAATCTAACCACAATTATTAAATAAACGTATTACAATATGTACTGGGTATTTAATCTCCCAACCAAAGAATTTTCTTTTTCCTTAGCTAGACATAATCTAGATTTAAAACACAACGTTTCTGCCGTGGAGCGTTTTTCATGTCAACCAACATATTTGTTTTCTTTCTTCTTTTTTCAGCATGGAATAAACCTATTACTTGTTCCTTTGCAGCCTACGCATGCTGACGCAGCTACCCACCTGAACTACTATAATCTAGATTTGACTATATTCATGCCTCCCAAGCTCTTTTTTTTGTGTTGTATAATGCAAAGATACAAATCTTGCCATTATCAGATTACCGTTCCAGTTTCTGGATATTGGTACTAATTGATTAATCCTAAATGCCCCCCAAACCCCACCATCCTGTATAATATTTTAATACCACACTATTATATATATATAATGTTTTTATGGGACAAAGGTAAAGGCTCAATACAAGATTATATTGTTGCATTTGCCTCACAACTATATACAGCAAATCTCATCTTTGTAAAATTAATAAAATGGAAATCAGCATGACTTTTCTCAAACATGCTCAAAAAACTCTTTTTCTGATGCTGTTGAATTGTAAATCAGCCTTGTTAGAACATCATTAAACTTGTGGAATAGACATGTACAGATCTCCTTATACATAAATCTAGGCAGAATTGTTACTTTAATGGTAGTCGGCCAAGCCATTTGCTGGATTTAAGATGCCTCAGCAATGTGTGCTCCTAACAGTCGATAGGCACAAGGGCTACTGCTGTCAGATCCCACAAATATAAACTCCATATTCCACCCTTTCTATTGGTCAAAGTGTACGAGGTTTTTTCAATCTCTTCATTTACCGATGCAGATGCAGAGGGAGCTGTGATTGGAATGCTGCATCCATGTCGAAGCTAAACAAGGTTTCGCAAGTCATGACAAAGATACAGTATATCACCTAGCATTGATGGAATTCCTCCTGACTTTCAGCTAATTTTCTGTAACCAATTAAGTCCCATTCTGCTTTAAGTGATATACAGTTGTATAGATTCACAGAGGGATATTAGAGCTGCTGTTACATTCACTTTATTGATAAATATCCCATATTTTTTGCAAGCAACCATTCTATCTCTTTGATGTTCTCCAATGCCAAGCTTAATGCATGATAAGATGGGCTTGCAATCAATAATGTTCACCACCTACCCCACATTGTTGGGGATATCCACCCTCACCTCCATTTGTTGTCCAGTCTTTGGAAACACTAGCTCACATTGTCCCTCAATCTATTATTTCTACTCCTTTTACTTTTAATATATCACTCTTTGCTAATGATATATTGCTATAGAGAGATAAAGTCTCTCTATTTCCCATCCACTATTTCTGATCATTTTTTCCTTTATCGCTGTTTGAGATTAATTGATCCTTCAGCATTACAGCACCATGTCATAATGGAAAAGGCCAGGTAAACTTTGTGTTGCTAGTCAAATGCTTCAGATACTTTGATATTTAGATGTACTTTTCTGTATTTTTCTGTACAATAAACAGTTTTAATAACATTTTTATATAGGCAGTCACTGACTTTAATAGATTTCTATTAAACTAATTTCCCCAATTCTCTTCACACGTGTGTCTCCATAATAAAAACAAATGACTATTACCTCTATGATTCCTCTTTCTCTCCCTTTAGGGTACTTAGATTGAATGCTACTAGACTACTTTCTTCATTCTGCACTGAGAAAGATCTACTGGGGCCCAGCACCGCCAAGATTTATATATTATTTTCACTCCTTTGTTTTGCAATCACTGTTTGGTTTAATCCTAGCACTCCTTTATCTTAGGGTCCACTTGAGAAAAGTCAGGTCTTTATCACTTAAGACATAAATGATTTATATATTGAATTTATATTGGTTTTCCCCTTAGACCTAACAGATATCATTTTGGCCCTAAAATGATACATTTCATTATAACTTGTTTTGTTATATTGTCAGGGATCTAATTCGCTTATATTCCAAAATCATTAAGTCCATATAAGTCCATTTCTATACTTCACCTGATATAGGGTTTCACAGTCTATAAGATATTTTTAATGAGGATGGTCTCAGTGTGTAATTTAATGGTTTTTCAGTAAAATACAAACCAGAGGACACAAGTGGAAATTATGGAATAATTGCGGAATAATATTTACTAACATTTACCTGATGCTCTGGTCCAAACATAGGTCATGGAGGCTGAACATCAGATATGTCTTTTTTTCTGAAAACTTTCTTTCATGATTGCGTATTTAAATATCTTAAGTCCGCTATGGACCTATGGGAGTGACATCAACAGAATTGAAAGTCTGTGATTGAATTCTTTTATTATAGGTTTTACAGTACCTCTAACAAATGAGAAGCAATACAGGGTTGATCAAATAATCTTTCAGAGCATTATAGCGCACTCATACTTGAGTAATTTCCCCTATGTGGAAGGTAGGATTTGTGGTGTGCAAAAGTATACAGCACTGTTATATTTCTAATTGTATCATTTATATAGGAAAATACATGTACAGTTTATAGTGCAAAGGGGAAGCTAGGGAGGTGCTCTAAAAGTTTAAAAGTGATAGAATTTCCAAACGTCTTGACTGGAAACTGTTCCGGAATCCCAAAACAAAACATGGAACCTAAAAAACACAATGGGCCAATTTCTTATATCGGTCCTTTTGGCTTTAAAAGCACAGGCAGGACTTGATATACAAACACACTCAGAAAAGCAAAAGGTGGGCAAATAAAGTAGTGAGCAAATGATTTTGTGCCCAATTGCTAATCTAATTTATTCTCCTGCCAGAACTCTGAGTGCTTTTTCAGCCCAGCACTCAAAACCTATTCAAATTCTGTCAGCAGCGTCCACAGCATGTGTTGCCTCACATTTACAAAACAAAAGACTAATGGAAATTTGTGCCATCAACTAAATTAAATGTTTTAAGATCTTTCCTACTGTAGTTCCCTTCTTGGGGGAGGGAGAATGCTTTAATAATTTTATTTCTTGCAGTGTGATAAAACAAACATACTGTATTTGAGCCCAGCAGTACAAAGACTTCCCTCTCCACCAAGCAGGGTAATTATTATGACCATCTAACAATACAAAATGGTTTGCTAGACAGAAAGGCTTCTGTTAGAATAAATCGTACCATTCTTCTCACAATTATCACCCTAACACTTGTGCCGCAATGCTTTAAATATATGACAGTAATGTTCGCAGTACACTGACATAGATAGATGTTGAAACATTTGGCTCCTCTGGTTTGTATGCGGGAGGAATTTAGCTGATTGCCAAACCTGCACGCTAGCAAATCTGAAAGCAGCAACATATATCTTTATTTACAGATTTTACACTTCCAATTTTTTCACACATTTACATTGAGCCTAGACATGAGGCCACACATTCACACACCATTTGTAAGTATTCTTAGAGGTTTTTATTATTATTATTATTGCTTACACTTATATAGCGCTTTTCTGGACACTCCACTCAAAGCGCTTTACAGGTAATGGGGACTCCCCTCCACCACCACCAATGTGCAGCATCCACCTGGATGATGCGACGGCAGCCATAGTGCGCCAGAACGCTCACCACACATCAGCTATCAGTGGGGAGGAGAGCAGAGTAATGTAGCCAATTCGTAGAGGGGGATTATTAGGAGGCCATGATTAGTAAGGGCCAATTGGAAATTTGGCCAGGACACCGGGGTTACACCCCTACTCTTTTCGAGAAGCGCCCTGGGATTTTTAATGACCCACTTAACTCATTGTCCTAGTACAAAACATTACCATTTTGCTCAAAAGCAGATACAGAAGTGAAGTGTCTGATTTAGTCTCAGAAAAAGGCAACTTCAAAGAGGAAGACCTTTTCCATGGTCAGTAATGTCAAAAACAGTCTTCATAATGTGTCATCTCCTCCTCATTGTGATGTCATCCTAAGCATGGCATACAGTGAGAGGTAAACCTAAAGAAATATAGATTTCAAAAATTGTACTGTTGCCCCTTTAAATTAAAGTCTGTGTGTTTTCAGAAATTAGATTTCTGCATGTTTTTTCTCCATTTGTTAGTTTTGATTTTAATCAACTTCAGGACCACTACAGACTTCATTTAAAAACAAAGACATGAGTTTAGTTTCAAATCAGTCTTCAGGGCCATACAGTAGTAATTGACCCAGGGTCATACCATTATGTATGAAAGTGGAGATTACTCATGTAGATTCCTTCAGATTACTATACAAACTCCACGCAGACAACATCCAAGGCATTGAGAAAAGAATGCTAACCACTGCACCACTGAAACACCCCAATCTGAATTATGTGCTGTTTATTTATTTTAATGGAAAAAAAACATCTATATGATATTAAAATATAATTCTACATGCAGGAGGTACAGTGCTGTGTGGTGGCCTCCCTGCTTTGAAAACAAATTCCACAGAATTGGTCCCAAGCTGATTTCAGCAAAGTTCTGTAGTCAATGGAATGAAAAGCAAAAATTTGAGGAGAATTTCAATAAGATTCAATGTGGTGCCCATGTTCAAATTCAAATTAGTTATTTTCTGCACACCTTCAAGAAAAGTGGTGATATGGATACTCATTGAAAACAAATGACTGATGGTAAATGGTATGGCCCTGGATGAATCTAAAGTCTATTTGTCAGGCACATAAGCAGTATAAACATTTACTGTTTCTTCACACATACAGTGTACCTTCACCATGTTAATTCTTGACAACGTTAGGGTTAGGACTACTATTAAAATTATACAGCACTGACTACTAGGTAAGATCCCATAGTGAAACAATACTTGTAAACATGATATACTTCTTATACAAAGGGTTGGAAAGGTGTGTTGGCTTTATCCATGTTGTTGAAGAAGATTCCCTTTGATTCTTGGGATTCCTATTGACAATGTGTAGCTGACCCTTGACCTTTACTCTGTCAGCTGGAATGCAGATTTTTTTCCTCTGGAAGAAAGTCAAGTCAGAATAATAATGGACATATCTGTATATTGAGATTAAAGTCTTTTCCTTCTATTATTAAGGTGACATTGGTGGCTCAGCCACAAAATACTCTTGCTCAGAGAGCACAGGATGAGCCCTAGCCTAGCCTGTCACAGTGTGTGATAATACACTGTCACAATCTGGGGTACCCACTGTGATGGGGATCCCCAAAGTGCTGGCGCACATTAGGCCAAGTGCTAATGTGGTTGATTGGGCTCAGCTCATCACGGTTATTTCAGTGTTTGGGACAGCAGCTCCTGAGACTCCCTGCGTGCCTTCAAGCTAGCAATTATGCCAGTGACTCAGTCCATAAAATTCAATCACATACTGTATATAATTTAAATACTTACATTTATAAGACTATAATTCAATTGTTTTACTGTTCCCAAAATATGTAGTCCAGCTATTCATTCAACAGTACCGAAAGCTAAGAGTTACACAATGAGGATGTTGACTGCTCTTTTAAATGATTATTTTATTATTTTAGATTATGTGATATTATTGTATTATTTTTATGAATATGCTTGGATATTAGTTGAACAGAATACAAATAACTTTCCCTTTGAGTTACAGTGTACAACAACAAAGTATCTTGGAGCCATGAAGACATTTTGACCAAGCTCTCTATAATACTGCTGCCTTTATATCCAGTGATTATGAATGTGCTTTTTTTTTTAAGTGGATCATTTTCTTAATTCCTGTAGTATCAGTATGTTACCGATGAGCCCTGCAAGATCTTGCTGTACCAGCTCAGTGTCTCTTTGTTACCATGGAAATAGTCAAAGCCTATCACACAAGCAAGACAGTTTTTGAACAAAGCGTTCCTTTTATACAGTACATGTTCAATTCAGGAATCACCTCACTGTCCCTTTACAATCCACATTTTTTAAATAGATATGTGTTTCTTTCAGTATTAGTGTATAATAATGCATATGGGTTACTGCTGAAAATCTGGAGGAGATTCATTGTTTCATTGTTTTCATCCTAAGCCTTAGATTGACTAATGTCTTTGCACCCATGAACAGTTAACTGCTCGTGACATATACTGTATATACAGCACATGCTGAAGATGTGTCCCTTGGTGCATGGAGGCACGTTACTTTTTATTACCCCTTGCTTTCAGAGTTTTTGAGGAGGCAGACAATCCAAGGATCTCATCCAGCCTTTTCTTGACAGATGCCAGGGGCTCCGTTTCAGCAACATGGCTGGGTAAGCTTGTTCCACACATGCCAAATTCGCTAGGCTTGTTGTCTTTTTCTGTTTAGGTTATTTCTGCCTCTTAGAGAAGGACATTTTTGTGAGCCCTGGAATGCATCTGGTTTGGTTTTCCAAATCACTACTGCACTTGTGACTTGTGTTTATTAGAGAATTGCAATTATTAATTAAGCTACTACCAGCTTTGATTAGTTATCCTATTATGTAGTGAATTATCATATGTGCTCTATGTGAAAATCATCAAGCCTAAACTGAAAGATGTTCAGAGATTTACAGTGTGTCAGTTAACATTAATGAATCACTGCTGAAGCACTATTCAACATATTTATAGCAAAACACTATTTGAAGCCCATAAAATGATAATTAGCTCAAAAAATAATTACTTGGCCTTCTGCCCTGGATGATAAAAAATAATTTACTCCAATTAAATTCTGATCAAGACGCCACAAATGAAATTGTCAGGTACACAAAAGCCTTGCATTAACAACCTGGATTAGATTCTAACTCCAATTAAATCAGAGGGGAGTGTTACATTTTAATATCATTGCGGTGATCAGATAGGGTTTTAACATAAGCCTAAATCGAAAGCAATCCCTGTTTCCAAAATCTAATTTGCCATTCAAACTGCTCAAGGAATTTTAATCCAAGTTTAAAATAATAAAGGCAGATTAAATCTAAACTTGTAGGGATTTTCTGGACAGATTCCCAACCGGAATGAATGTCACACTCCTGTGAGGGAAAGTCTTTTCATATTCATCAGTCTTCAGAGATTCTCTAGGCAATAGACCTTCCAATAGACGCAGGTTAATCCCTTGTTAACTCAAATGGCCTTAAAATATCTGAGAAGGCAGGGACAATGATTCTGTGGCTGTGCCGGTTTTCCATGTGAGACAGCTACAGGTTTCCAAATGGGGATAACAAAGTCCCTGTGGAGAGCTCAGGTTTACTCTGACGGTGATCAGACTTTATTTCCTTGACAAGAAATAAGTTAACAAATGTTGGAGAATACTTGTGGTGTGACCTTTAATTATACAATCCTCAATACTTACTGAGAGGTGTAGCGTACCTGTATTCTGTTAAAATATACTGTAATGCCTTAGGTATGAACATCACACTTTTCTAGTTCCTTAATTGGTTTGGAAATGTCGATAATGTGGTTGTTGTCAGATAAAGTAGGTCAATCTTGTGTTTCGGATGCGGTGACAGGCAGATAATCTGGCAAGTCTATGACAGAAAAGAGTAATCAGATATTTCATTGGCATTGACCTTCTACTTCATTTCAAACCTGCTGCAAATTCCAATTCCATGTGTTTTGTGCAATTTGTTTTACATGGCAAAATAAAAAATGGTTTCTAAAGAGCTTTTGCCAGTGCATAGTGTAAATATCTGTGGTGGGGAATGAAACTCTAGTCTCACAGTGCTTTGAAGCAGGCTGCTGAAACATTGTGTAGTGATTAAACACTGTGCATGGCAAAAAAGTGTCTCCCTCATCTCTCAGCATTTAGCATTGCAGAGTCATATTTCACATAAATGAGATGCTAGAAATCCAAAAATATGTTGAGATTGAGACAGTTACTAACACTTGGTTTATAATGCAAAACAAGAAAGAAATAACACCCTTGTTCCACCTGTCGAATACTAAAGCATTGATATACTGTATGCCTTCCCTGCATCAAGATTACATTACTGTGACAACTTACTTACTGAGGTACCTACTAAGGTAATAACAGGCTTCGGTATAACCAGAACTGTGTAGTTCATATTCTTAATAAAAGTATTCTGCATCATATAACTCTTGTCCCCTGTAAATTTTACTGACACCCTGTGAAATGTAAAGCGTGATTTAAGGTTATCTTGTGCACATAAAAGGCACTGAATGATGTAGCTCTAGGCTGTTTTAAGGACTTATTGCATGAGTATAGCCCAGTACTTTATCAGAGATCTGCTAATTCAGGTCTTTACATTCTGCCAAAGGCTCCAGACAATTGGCAATAGAACCAAATACATTAGAGACTCTGCAATGGATCACATTTCGAAAACCTTCTCAAATAATCTATTTTAGCCTTTTACGTATAATTTAATGTCAAAACGAAATGAGTGTACTAAATTACTATTAATGGTATTATTTAACTTCAAATTTCATAACAGCAAAAACCATCCCAGGAACACGGGAATTCTGTGAAATGCTTAGTTCTAGTTACCCTCAAGGAGACTCAATTTATAATTAAAAAAATCTTTAAATCTGTCTCGAGCCTCTGTCTCTATCTCAAGCCTCATCTCATCAGGACCCCCTGAAAAATAAATTGGCCACACAATACTAACACAAGACACTGTGGATGTCCCATAACTACTATGTCTTTCTTGCTCATTCACAAGCAAATTACAGCAAACGGTTTGCAGCCTCTGAATGAAAGTAAATATTGCTCACACCTGCTTTGTTCATATATAATTCAAAACCATACATTACTCCCTTGCACATTATATCCACATTATAGGCTACTGTGGCAGACAAAGCCTACATGGATTTTTAGAAGAACCAAATTAGATTTGAAATGATTTGGACAGCAAACAAAAAAGGGCATTGATAACATAATCTATCTCAAACATAAAAATCTGAGATAACAGGTTTGCTGGAAACATACTGAGATGACAACAATTTTCTCACACATGACCATATGCTAACTACTTCACCAAGCAGTCTAAAAATATAGTGTTTAGCTACATAAATTCGATTTTATCTTAACAAAATACGTAATTATTATTTTTTCTTGAAGCAGGGAGCTCACCACAGCAATTTTTTTCTTCAAAATGGTATTACTGTACTTCCTGCATGTAGAATTAACTTTCTCCTGTACATCATATGAATATTTTCTGTCCACTAAAACAAATTAATAGCACCTTATTCAGATTTGGGTGGCATGGTGGCACAGTGGTTACCATCGCTAATATTTTTGTACCATGTAGCACTTTTTGGATTACAGCATTTGGAATAACTTGATAAATGACATAAGATTAAAAAGTCCATATCTGTATTGCGTGATTCAGATGACAATAACACAACACAGTTTAATATGTCGTTCAGCGATACTGGCAGAATCTGTTGCTAAAGCTCTTATCTTGTTAGTCCAGTTTTTTTTAGTGAGTCTGATACAGCATGAGAAACAATATAATGCCTTTATTCCAAACATTAATGCAGTTTAACTTCTGATTTAGTTAGTAATCTCTCTTCACTGGCGTACTTTCACACTGGCTACAACACTTATTCAGATCCCCATAGGTAGCTTCTATACATGGATACATACAGTGGATTAAATAAACATTGGTTAAAGATCAAATGTTGCTGGCATGATGAAGTGAGTAAACTGTAAAACTTACAAGTGATAGGTTTTGGATTTGAGCATCTGCTGCAGACTCTGTTGTTGTACTGTACCTTGAGTGAGGTAGTTCACCCCATTTTCTCCAGTCGAGACTGCTGTATAAATCTGAACCAGGACTGCTGGGGGGTTACTCTGTGATGGGCCAGTGTCCCATCCAGGGAAGAGTCACATGCTCTCAGTCTACTTACTGCTACAGACACCAGGATGGGTTCTGTACTGATGAGTCATTGTGGCTCGGATATGGAGTTTACCTTTTTATTTACTGCATGTCATCATCAGTTAAGATTATTACATTTAATTTTATAATGCTATGTTTAAAATGTGGGCATTTTTAAAAATGGTTAGCATGCTGGGCCCTGGGTTTAATTTTGGACCTGGAGTGATATCTGCATGGAGTTTGTACAATATTTTCTCCCCATGTTTGCAAGGATTTCTTCTGGGTCCTCTGATTTCCTCCCACAGCCCAAAGACATTCCTGTATCTTAACTGGCTACTGGTAAAAGAGTCTCTCGTGTGAGTAAGTATGTGTGTTTGTGTTTGTGTCTGTCTGCACTGTGACGGACTGGCTTTCCATCCAGGTTGTATGCTGCCCTGCGTCCGTTGTTTGCTAGGAGAGGCTCCGCCTCCCTAGCGACACTTTATTGGATGTATGTGTTGTCATATTTGTAAGAAAGTGTGACATCATCCCAATCACTTAGTGGTGTCATAGTTGTCCGTGATTCTGTTACAACTCAGGCTCTATAGTACTAAAATTGTCACATGATTTGTTGTACTGGATGGTTAATGGAAGAAAAAACAGAAAACATGTTCCTTAATACTTAAAGATCTGGAAATAAATTCCTTTCATGTTCACACTTTATTGATTTCAACAGTTTGGGGCATTTTTATTTGGAACAGTATTTGTACCAGTTACCACTTTCTGTTATTTGCATCGACTTAACTAACATTCTTTCAGAGATGCTAAGGGAATTATTCTTAATTTTAGGCATTTTCAACAGAAAATTCCTCACTCTATCTGTAAGGCATTTGTTTGATTTTAATCCACAATCATCAATATAGTACTGTACAATGTTAATATTAGTTTACATCTCTTTCATCTCTTCAGTTAGATCTTTGCATTGACTCTCTATTAATGTTAAAATTGATTTGTATAATGAAATAATGCTTCTTAGAGCTTTGAACGAACATTTCCTCCTGATACACAGTGTCTCATCTCCTCGAGCCTTTGAAACTTTGTTGGCTTCATTTGATTCAATTCAGGATTTTCGATTGGAAACTACTATTTTCATATCATTTTGGTTTAATTATTCATTTAGAATGAAAACTTTCAAATTCCATTTTTATGGAGGTATTGTGCTTTTCATGTATCATATTTATATTTTATCATATTTATCTATTATTATATAATAGCCTTTTGTTTTGCAATTCTAGAAGTCCATTTTACAAACATTTTAACCATTTCAAATCATAGTGGATTCACTCATAGTTTGCAATAAATTGATTTTTTAAAGTTTACTTATAGCTTTCTTCTTTTGAGTAATTGCACCATTTTATCAGATTATTTCAGAAGAGCCCTAGGTTGATTCAGCAAGAATTACTTTCCTTCTTTTCTTTAGTTACAATAAAAAATCCATTAGCAGAGGCAGAGTCTCTCAATTTTCCTCTGTGACAAATTACATAAAGTGGTTAAGCATTAGGTGTTTTGCATCAGTATCCATCCAGTTTATTTATAAACATAGAAATGACAAGCATTTTGCTTATTTGCCAAATACACAATTCTGTACTGTAACATCTTATCTTAATATCTTAACACAATGTTTATTTTTTTTACTGTTCCCTCACATTGTCTAGAAAATGAAGATAATATGTCAAGTATTTTCATAGACTGCCTCTTGAAGCTCTGAGTTTCCCATAAATTCTGCACTTATCTACATTAAATATAATCTGACAGGTTTCTTCCCAGTTAGAATTTTTGTCAAACTCTTTTGACATTTTCCATGTGGTATATATAATGTTTGCTAATCCTTTTTTTTCTATTGTCTGCCAATATCAATAAATTACTTCTGACTCCATTTCAATTAATCCATCCACCCCATCCATTCATTTCTTAACCACTTTTTCCAATGCAGGGTCATGGGAAAGCTGGAGCCACAGGATACAATCAGGACAGGACACCAGCAGGCCATCACAGGGCATACACTCACTCCCAGAATCCAGGTATCCCATACTGTATGTCTTTGAACTGTGAAAAGAAACTAGAGCACCTGGAGGAAACCCAAAGGAACATGGGCAGAACATACAAACTCCACACATATAGCAGTCTAGTTCCAGAACTGAGCCCAGGACCCTTGCTTTGCAAGGCAGCAATGCTGCCCACTGAACCACCATGCTGACAATTTGAATCTGTTTAAAACATTAACTTAAAAATTATTAAATCTTTATTTAAAAAAATCTAAAATTCAACACTATATTTGAAATGGTTTAAGCAAGAATTAAATCAACAACATTTTGCAGACTGAGGAAAAACAAGTTCTATAATATTATAGATATAAACAATATGAGCATAGAAGTGTCAAATGTGTTTCAGATAATAGAACAATTTAAGATTATTCTCACAAAGTTCCTACACCATTGGGCCCCTCAGCAAGGCCCTTAACCCCAACTGCTCCAGAGGTGCTGTATAAATGGCTGACCTGGTGCATTGGCCCCAAGCTTCTCTCCCTCTCTGTGTGTCTCATAGAGATCAAGTTGGGGTGTGGAAAGACAAATTCCTCATGTAAGAAATTGTATATGGCCAATAAAGTGATCTTATCTTATTCTTCTGACTTAATTTAAAGAAACAAGGGATGTTATTCAGAGACCATTACCAAATCTCTTGCAGCAGTCACTCAGGACAGGGAATATAGCCATAGACAGTAAAACTGCTAATAAAGTAGCCATCCATACAAGAAGTTACAAAAGTGAACCAAGTAATTATAAACCAATAAGTCTGAATTATATTACACGTAAGCTTATGGAAATAATCAGACCTAAGCTGGAGGATCATCTGTGTGTAATGGGATTCTAAGAGACAGTCAACATGGATTTCAAAAAAGTAACTGCTAAAGCTGATGGTCCATTGGCATGAGCTCTCTATGATTAACAGTGGATTTTCTTTCTATTTGCAAGTCTTCAGTAGCTGTTAGTACATTTTAAAATTTGTATTTTATAACCAAAAATATGTACCGAAAGTAATCACTTTTTAGTCTAGCATAGAACACTTTAGAAAATGAATGCAGAGGTATGAATCTTTGTAAAAAAAAAACTACAGCATCATAAATGTAACAATAATGTTTAAAAATAAGACTGCTAAAATGTACAATTGCACACAAATTTGTTTTACCTTGCGCTTACAAATATGTCTTTATAAGGGACAGAGTTTGGTAATATTGTAACATTTTGTGGTAATATTTGGCAATATATGTAAGTTTTACCTACAGTATACTACTAATATAAAAAAAATTACTGAAAATAACCTATAATTGAGAGGCATATAGTTTTTGAATACTTTAAAATGTGATTGATTGTAGAGCAGAAAGAGGAGATATTTGTTTGCAGTTCACAACATGAACATCTTATTAGATAAGTACAGTATGCATTTAGTAATTAATATGAGTATTCAGATACCAACATTTTATTCATCCATTCATTCTCTAACTGCTTTATCCAATACAGGATCATGGGGAAGTGGATCGTATCCCAGCAAGCAGCAGGTGTAAGGCATGGTACACCCTGGAAGGGATGCCAGTCTAGTGCAGTGCACACAGAGACACCCACTTAAACAAAGACATGTGCACACTCACAGCTGGTACAATTTTCCACGAAGCCAATCAATCCCTATATTTTTGGACTAAGGGAGGAAACCAGAGCACCTGGAGGAAACCCACACAAGCACAGGGAGAGCATAAACTCCATGCAGATAGCAACCCAGAACCAGAGTTAAGCCCATGGCCCTAGTTCTGTACCACTGTGCAGCCCCCAGAATTTTCTAATAATATTAAATTTTATATACTGTAGCATCTTCAATGACACAGCAATGCAGGGCACTTAAGTGCTGACCAATCTGAAAAATCTGACATGAGCTGGAATCACATTTCACTTGCTTAAAGCAACAGGACATAAAGCATAGTCTCTCAAAGTTCAGAGAATAGTTTTGGTTTAGAAAACAGTTCAAAAGCACTTCACAGGGAGTCAGTGAGAGGAAGAGAGGAAAGATATATACAGTGGTACTTGTACATTTTAATTCTAGTTAACATTTGAGCAGCTGGACATGGTGCAACTTGTTAAGTACATCTGGACAGTAACGAACAAGCACTATGGTACAATAACAGCCCAAAAAAGACAAAAGCATGCATTGGATTTTCTGCATGACTGAGAGAGATATGCTTTGATACGCACAATGTTATGAAGAAGAAAAAGACAGTTTCGCAATGTTGCGAACATGAGCTTTAGAGGCACAGCATGGATTAAAAACAGCAGAAAGATTCCCAATCTATTTACTATGATTGAAACAACCAAGACTTTTCTGGTCAATTATCCCAGCACTGACTATGTAAATAAGTTACTATTCATTTAACTCCGTTCAGTCTACTTTTTGTAAAGTGGTAGCCAGAATTCTACACAAAATTCCAAAGGAACTCTGATAAGTGCATTTTTCCTCATGGTACTACTTGGAAAGCACAGTACTGTGGTGCTGTTTCCACCGTTTCACTCATCAGAGTTAATTTTAAATCCTGAATGAAAGTGAAATACATTGTAGAGTTCATGAGCCCAGGCCAGGATGTGTGAGACACAGATACCTGAGTACAAGATGGCATGTGGGGAGCTACTCTGAGGAAACAGCAGCCTTGTCTCAGGTGGCTGGATCTGTGACCAGAGGCACCCTACAAGTCGTCTTCAGCCACCCCCCCGGAGGCCCTATAGCAGGGGACTTTACTAGGTGACTGTTCTGCTCTGTTCAAGCTCCTGTTGGCTTTCTGAGTTTTAATTTTCTCTTGTTTGTCAAACCTGGAGTGGTGGCTGGCTGAAAGTGTCCTGTGAATCCAGTTACTGTAACCAACTACTGTACCTTTTACAAAATTAATTATGTTCACACTTTGAATTTCCCCAGTTAATGTATACTTACCGTATGTGGATTTTCTTATGTTCCATGTAAGCTGATCCTTTAATTATTTGAAGAAAATATCAGCACGATAAGCTTTGTTAGTTTACTGGTGTGTGCATTACTTAATAAATAGCAAACAGGCATGGTGATCTTAAATGATGCAGCAGATACAGTGTGAAATGACCTTATAGCAGAATTAGTGAACATCAAGTTATTTCTTTCTGGTGCTGAGTAATTGATCAGAATGTAATCCTGGATTAGTTGCCACAGTTTAGTGCTCAGGAAGAATTATCATTCTTGTGATAAATGTCATAATAAACCCTAAGGACACAGCTCTACAGTAATTCCCCTGTACAATAAATTAACTGGTATAGCACAAGGAGACTGCAAATTCACATGCTGGAGTTATGTGTGACGGGCATGACAGAGATTTTAATATTGCATGTACAGCGCAAGGCTTAATTTCACCCCCAACACAGCAACTTGATACAAAGCTGAAAGTCAAGATACTAGATCATTCAGTCTGAGAACTTTGATTTAGAGCAAAGTGTTGGACTACTTCCATGTTGATGTTGTCTTTGTGTGTTAAATTCTAGAGTCAGGTCCACTGGCTTTCAACCCCTCATTATGTGTGGGAACCTAATCTCTGTGTCTAGCAGAATAATGGTTTGGTGCAAATAGGATCAGTGTCTAGCACAAGTTATAGTTATATCAACTTTCACTGCTCTTTAAGCAAACAGATAACTCATCATAACTTCTCTTTGTTTATACTGTACTCAAAGTTTGGGCTCTTCAGGGTAACAATTTTTCCTCTCACTCAATCCTCCTCCTTGGAGCTCTAGGTATCTTCCACTTATCTGTCATCCCCTCTATCTTTGACTATGATCCTTACTTTGGAGTCAGAATGCTGCCCTCCTGTGACAGGGAATGAGATCACAGCTCCTGCTTTTAGAGAGAAATTGACAGACTATAAAACAAATATACAAATTTGTATGATCTCTGTTCAATAGCACTCAGTACTGTAATGGAAGTGTTCTTTCGGGACCCTATGAAGACAACACAATCCGGGGAAGAGTGAGGAAAACACGGGGAAAAAAGCATGCAGGAATGAAAACAGGGGGCATGTCCATGGTGCGGAACGGGACCCAACGCTACAGGTCCCGGACTCGCCTGGTAAAGGAACCAATGCAGAGCCCGGAACAGAGGGAGTGTCTGGCTTTTAAGGTGGGCAGGATAAAATAGCAAAAGCAGTTTTTCCCTTGTAGCATCCTGTGAAACAACTTTAGAAAAGTTTTTTCAAATACATTCATAAACTTCACATGATTATTGAGGACACACTCAAAAATGGGCAAGAGGCTTAGCAAGGATACTGGTGCCTGGTACTGTACGTGAAAACAATATTGTGACATAGTGAACAAGGAGATAAGCAGAACTCTAGAATCCTTGATGATTTTTTACCAAAAATCATAAACCATTGTTTTTAATATCATTTGCCATCAATGGCATGTTGCACTTTTGACATGAGGAAAAAACAAAGCATTTGCATCATTTCATGCCCAAGGTCAAAAGAAGCTTCAAATGCTAAAGGTGAGTATTGCTGCCACCACATTAGACTCACTTTAAATTAAATCATTACAGTTTTATTAGCCCTGCACATTGTGCTAAATTTAATTAGGGTCCATCTAAATATTTGCACTTGTATCTTGATTATTTTTTAATTACTAGTAATGTTGCGAATGATGCTTGACAGTTTATTACATGAGATTCAGAGTACAGGGCAAGTGTTTTAAAAGAACATGTATTAGAGCTGGAGGTATACAGTAGATGTAACTGGGAGATGTTAAAGCTTCTTTCCATTTAAAATTCTGTTCAGGCAGCAGACCTGTGAATTGGCTTTTTATATTTTAATAAGCAATAATGGCAGCCATTAGAGGAGGACTTTATTTATTTTCCTCTCGATTTGCATCCTTACTGTCTTCTTTTTCATCTCTGTCCATCTCTGAATGACAAATCAAACTTACACTCTCTTATAGGAGGGCTGAGAAGGCAGATAAAATAAGCCTGTTGGGAATTACTATATGCAGTAAGAGAATCTCTACAGTTAATGGTGTCCATGACAAACAACCAAATAGTGTGAGCTACTTTATTTAAGAAAATACCTCTGTCATTTATTCTGTTCCTGAGATCATCCAGTTATCCAAACAGACCCTTTGCTCCTCCAATGCAATGGAGGTCAGTAGACTACGGCAAAGCTAGTGAAATATTTCGAAGTGGTCGCCCTTGAATATTCAGCATGTTTAAATTATAGAGCCCAGTTTGAGAAGAATTGACAGAATAATGCTACTGGCAAGCTTTTAAGCTTTTTTAAGGTATTAATTTCTCTACAAATGTTTGCATCACCATCACCACACACATTCCTCTCATCTCTTAGCCTCTAGTAGAAAAGTAGGAAAACTAACCCTCTAAAGGTAGCACTGCTAAGTTGCTCACATTCTTGCACAATGCAACCCCCCATAGCTCCAACTGTAACATTAGCACTAACTGCAACACTGATACCGATGCATTTATTATTGCTGCTGCAACTGCAAACTTGCAAGTATAGCGCAGGCCAGGGGGCACTGTTGAACATGTCACACTGAGGACATGCTGGGCAGGTCAGTGTCCCCAAGTCCCAGCAACATTCGGCCTCCCCTGACCGTTTCTCAGTCATCTACAGCACACAGTAGCATAGCGCTTTATGACTATGTTACCAGAGCTACTTTTAGAAAATGTCAATCTAACTTTAATAAAAGTGACAGTTGTGAAAAAATCCCTCCCTCTCTTGAACTGTCTTTCTCTTAACTCAAAACTTAAAAAGACACCGTGTCAAAACAGCCTCTAGAATTCTGAGGGAGATTATTAAGATGTGTCTCCTACAGTTAGTGGCCATCAGCAGCAGCCAAACCACAATAAAATCCCATTGAAAAGTTTCCATATGCTTTGTGAGCTTAAGGGCTTTCCAGAAGACTTCTATGGCTTCGTAATGTACAGTATGTTGTTTTAAAGATGCATTCATAAAAATTTCCCCAAAATAAAAACAGTATAATTTTATGCACTCTTCGGGCAGAAGCAGGTCAGATTGAATGAATTTAACCAAGCTGAAATAAAAAGGGAAGAGGGGCTACTTGCCCACATTAAGAGAGCTGACCGTCAGAATGAGGTGATGAGTTTGAAGAATAGAAATCTATGCATCACACAGAAGAAAAACAAAATGTCAGGAACATAATTTATTTGACCTTAGTGTAAGGAAATGTTTAAGACTAGCAAATAATTTATTAATGCAATACGTTATTATACTGTATATGGTCATGGACACTAAAATAGCAAGTATAAATAAGATTTAGAAAATAAACTGAATCTATAATTAAGTGATAATATAAATATTTGCTATTACATACTGTACATAACATAAGTATTTGTTATGTACTTATAAATAAAGTAAAAGCATTAAAAAGCCAAAGCAATAAGTTGTGCTTCACATTAAAATGCCAGTAGGTCTTAAATTTAGGACTAGTACAAACTTTGATTGTATTGACAAGCAATTTAATATTTTGTTTCATTCTCAAACAATGTACAAACATACTGCACAAAAAAGAAACAAAAATGTACATTCCAAAAGATTAATTAAACCCTTTTTCAGATTTATTTGCTCCTGTCTACATTACTGAAATATGACTTTCTTCTTTAATAAATGTTGAACATTAGTAAACACAGCGCATTTCATAAATCTTGAGCAGATTTATGAAATGCTACACATATGATTTCATCCATTTGTGACACAGGTGATAAATCATCACAGCCCTTCCCTAAAAGTAGATAAATACCACATATGGCTGCTGGGGGTTTTGGCTCTGGTGCCACACGCTCATAAAAACATACAGATGCAGCCATTCAAAATGGGTGAGGTATTTCGCGGCATACCCCGGTGGGCGTGTCACAGTATCACGCGGTATCACGCATTTCACGTGTGTCACGTGACTAACTATCCGGCGTCGCCTTGTAAAACCGCCAGGGGGAGCTTAACCTCTCATGTACAGCATTTGAGCCTTTAATTTTGAACTGTGTATTACAGCATGTTAATCATCAGTCATTAAAATGTTGGTATATATTATGAAAGCAAGATTGCTCAGTTGGACAGAAGTACACAACCTACCTTTATCAGAAATATTTATGCATCAAAGCCTTTACTGAAGATATTACTAATAGTATTAATAATGGATGACTTTGGACAAGCTGTATACTCAAAGTATAATTTCTTTAGCACATTTGTACAAGCACTTGGAATCTGTCCAAGCCATACTTTGTCAGGCATTTTGTTTTACTTCAACGGGGCATAAAAACTTCCTTGCTTTTAACAGGGCGTTTCATAATTTCTAGCTACGAAAATGATTTAAAATGCGACACCTATCATTCAACTAGAGCTTAAAATATCACAAGGAAAAATACACACCGGTATTCCATTTCTCCCTAAACATTGTAAGCTTCGAAGTCTTTAACTAACGTGATACCGGAGTCAACAAGCATACTTTTAGAATTTGATTAAAAGGGAATATAATATGGAATCGCGTATCTAAAGAATTTAATAACGGTATGATTATATCCGTGTACTGCGGCAGGACTGTGTAAGGCTGTTTCGCCTACCTGAACATGCGAGCTGTCTTGTAGCCTACTGGTCTAGGTGCGTGACTTCCAACTGGTAGGTTGTGTGTTCGAATCCAGCTGGTGCTGGACTTTTATTTTAACAAACATTTCTTCGAAAAAATAGGTAAGCGATATTATGGACAATCAATTGACTTTTATATTTCAAAATATCGCAACATGATCGATATTTGCGATATTTTGAATATATCTTCCCTTCTGACAGTGGTTCCTGCTTCTATTGTGTGTGTGTGTGCAACAGTAAATTTTTATAGAGAAATGGAGGCGGGACAGTATGCGTTACAATATAAACATTTATATTGATTTAAATCGTGTTCTGATTTAAATCGCAAACGCGTGTTTAATTATGTGTTTTTTAATCATGATCAGGCTAATGCATTTCTACATTTTCTGTATGAACCAGCTTAGAGGTTCATACAGAAAGACAGCTTGTGTTTAAATTGAGTGTAAGGTAATTTATGCTTCTAAAGTCATGGTCAGTATTGTTGTACTGTGCTGTACTGTGTCACATTATTTTATAGCGTTTTTATTGCGTTATTAAATCCGGTGGCGCTGTGTTAGTTTCCTGACTCACATTATTTAAACTGCGACACTGATCATTCATCTCTAAATAAACTTTATTTTATATAGCATTTTAAGCGAATAGGTAATTAGATTGCTCATAAACCTAATCACTTTTTCTTCATAAACACAGCGTGATTGCTCTCTGAAAATGCTTTTCCTTTATTTTTAAAGTAGGCTCAGATTTCAACTATAGATCGTATTATTATAAACTTTCTTGGAAAAATGTATTTTATGTAAACCATGTTTGCTATTAATTCATTTAGGGCTAAAATACGTTCATTGTCTTCTAATCGAGTCGAGTTGACATTGGAAGCCTGCCACACCCGGACCGTTAACGCATTAGCACGTCAAAGCCCATTGAGCCAGTATTGGCTTTAGTATCCCCCCCTTCTCCCCTCAATTCAATTCAATTCAAGGTGTTTTATTTACATGACAGATGGGTACAAGCAGTGTTGGGTACTGTATGTATATTGTAACGCTTACGGCAGACAGGCACTGTGTAGGAGCCGACGCACCAGAGCAGCGCCTGCAATTTTTATATTTATAACTTAGTTTTTAAAATTAGTCAAGCAATACGAAGCATCTCCTTTTACTTAGTGCCTGAGCATACTGCAACGCGTGTGAAGCCCATAAACGATATTAATTTTGGAACTTAAACATACAGTATATGGCTGGTCTCGGTACTTTAAAGAAAACATACACACCAGTATTCCATTTCTCCCTAAACATTTTAAGCATCGAAGTCTTTAACTAACGCGATACCGGAGTCAACAAGCATACTTTTAGAATTTGATTAAAAGGGAATATAATATGGAATCGCGTATCTACAGAATTTAAAGACCAGACAATCGCAAACTCGTTTTCAATAAAATTATTTTATTCATTCAGCAGTTTGTGAGAGGGACATCCAGCAGGGAGAGACACACACACCGGTTTTCATTGACAACATTGTTTTTTTTTCAATTCCTCTTGTCTAACAGGAATGTATTGTTTGTGGACAGACTGTTAGACAAGAGGAAAAGACTGCCTCCTCCTACGAAGCATTTCGTTGATCCGATCACGAATTCTTTTCCAGTCGTACGCAGCAAGGGTTGAGAATCTCCGATTCACCATCGTACTAATGGTTTCCCGGAGATTGGGTTAAAAAAAAACAAAAAACATACTAACAACTGTGCCATCCTACTCCTTAGTTAATACATTTTATTATTCATAAACAGTTAACATTGTTAGCAAAATATTTTGAATTATATTTAACCCTATTTTTTCTTTAGTTTTGTATTTAACTTATTATATGATAGTCAGACTTAATGTATATTTGAACAATGAAAATATATTTTTACAAGATTTTACATTAAGCACATAAAATTAATATGGTTAATAATAGTAAACTGTAACATGCTGTAACAAGATCGGTTACAAGAAGAAAATGCTTTCAGAGAAAATGTTTCAACCAAACTTATTCCCACACACCCCGCCCCCACTACCATTAGAATATACACAAACATTTTAGTGTTTCATTCTGAGCAGAAGACCCTCACACCTGAAGAGTGCTGGCTGTGACGAATTAAACCGGTTTTACAGGTTTCAATCACAGACCATGTGACATGGGACTCAGTAAACTACAGTAACACCGTATTTGATAACGCTTTAAAAACGCTATAAAATAATGTGACTTGGCACAGAACAAGTTTACAACACAGTACAAAGATAAATGCTGACCATGACTTTAGAAGCATAAATTGCCTTACACTCAATTTAAACACAAGCTGTCTTTAGCCCTCTAAGCTGGTTCATACAGAAATGTAGAGATCTAGGCTCAGAACACACAGCTTCATTAGCGAATACATATGCAGGACAACTAGAGAAGACGTTTTACAGAGGGTGGATTTTTAGAAACATCCCATCAGACATCCCATCATATTCACAACGTGAAATCTAGAAAATAATATTACGTAACCAAAATCCGCAATATGGAAACAGAACCTGTGTAATTGTTGATAGATGATGTACTCGTAACATTTTTTCAAGACGAACTACAACATTTAAAAAATGACTTGTATGTACTTGATATCTCTAATCAATCCACGGGTCCCAGCACAAAACGAAAGTAAAACGCATACCGTTTCTCGCTTCTTATTGCTCAAAAGTAATTTGACCGTATGAAATGCATAATATAAACCTAGAAACATATACGTGAGCAGTACTTAAGCACTGTAGTATCGGTGTTAAGACATACCTCTCAAATACTGTAAATCAAGTTAAAAATATCTCAAGACCGATTCTGGTCGTAATGAAACCATGCAAGGGAGTTTTTATGTCCGTTGCAGTTCTTTTGCAACATGAATATAATTATATCGTTATTAATTTCTTGAGATACGCGATTCCATATTATATTCCCTTTTAATCAAATTCTAAAAGTATGCTTGTTGACTCCGGTATCACGTTAGTTAAAGACTTCGAAGCTTACAATGTTTAGGGAGAAATGGAATACCGGTGTGTATTTTTTTCTTTAAAGTACCGAGACCAGCCATATACTGTATGTTTATGTTAAGATTTCCCTTCAGTGGTAAAATTAGATATGAATATTCAATACTTAAACGGGCACAGTTAAGACATTAAATATACATGTACATATTGTATACAGTACAGTTTGCATACGGTAATATGTTTATGTTACGCGATTAAAAAATAAATAAATAAAACTGGAAGGTCCAGCACCACCATTATGTTTATATGGTTGTTTTTGTTGGTTGGTTGTTATTATGGTTATTAATAATTCGATCTATAGTTGTAATCTGAGCCTAAATAAAAAGAAAAAGCAAGTGATTAGGTTTATGAGCAATCTAATTACTTATTCGTTTAAAACGCTATATAAAATAAAGTTTATTATTAATTTGCTGGACAGAGCGGTGAACATTATTATGCATAAGACAAAGATAACGATCCTGATCAGTTTAGAAATCTGTGTACGCTGTAAGGTTTTTACTTCTTAAACTTTTAAAATACACGTTTAGAATTGAAAGAAATTCTCTTCCTGGTATAGCAAACCAGCACGTCTTTTTTCTCCAATCAGAGGGGTGTCAGATGGTGTCAGCCAATCACCATTCTGCGTTGGGTAGCAACGGGTGACTGTTCTCAGGCGGAAGATGTAAACAGCTTAATGTTCGTGTTAAATATTTTTTTTTAATTAAAATTCATTCTATACAGCAATCGCATATTTGGGTACCGTTTCATAAAACTTTCATGCTTAAAATGTTTAGGGAGAAATGGAAGACTGGTGTGTATTTTTTCTTTAAACTACCAAGACCAGCCATACACAGTACAGTTTACATACATACAGTAATGTTTTAAATTAATATCGTTTATGACCTTCAGATGCGTTATGCTCCTCTTCTTTTTATGCTCAGCTACTAAAATTTCCCTTTAGTGGTAAAATCCATATAAATATTCAAAACTAAGCGGATTAAAATGTGCACAGTAAAGACATTAAATGATTCAATCTTTGCACTACCAACCAATGCACCACGAGTGCCCCTGTCGGTCATTTTGGCCAGCCAATCACTTGCCCTGCGGTATGCTCCGGTGCCCCGCGGTGGCTTGTGGGTAGGTTACCGTACCGCGGGTTTTTACCGCGCATTTTGAATGGCTGCATCTGTAGCCTCATTCTCGTACTCTGAAGAGATGTGTGTCTACCCAGCCTCCCTCAGTTTGCTTGTCTAGGGGAGGCTCATGGTGATGGAAGATGTCGCCTCTGAAAAACACCCATATCCAAACCAATTTTCTACCAGGAATCAGCACTTGTAAAGGCATCCGTGATTGAAACCTCTTAGCTGCCTCTGCAGAATTGCTCTTTTCTCAATTCCATCCAATAATTCTTCAACATCATACCCTTTTTCATGATTGCTTTATGAGGTAAGTCAATTGAAAACAAATCTACGATGACAACCTTGAGACAACTGTATACAGTAATGTGGTAATCAGAGGAACTTACCTTACTTAAGGGTACATCAGCTGTGCACCATTGGGATTTGTACCAGCAATCCCCTGGGCTACACCTAAAATTATTAGATGTTTCTGTTTTTAGCTTTTTTGCAGCTTGAAAGGGACTCAGATTGGTAAAGGTTTATTTCATAAAGGAGTTAGTACAAATAAAAATTACCTTAGCACGTGCAGATGAACAGATCTAAATAAGGTGAGGCTATTCGACCCATTTAGCTCAACTGGTTTTAACAGAAGCTAATTGATCCAAGATTCTCATCCAGACATTTCTTGAAAGACGCCATGCAAGAAGCAAAAATATGTCTTGTGTTCCTCACTTGTGTACGCATGTCCATATACTGTACACAGTATTTAACACATTGAAAGTTCATGAAAAGGTTAAAGTGGCAAAGAGTCCGGATATAATGTTACAGCAAAGTACAGTATTGGCACATGCAATGGTCAACAGTATAATAAAAAATAAACAATAACCTCAAGAAAGAGAGGTTCTGCGGTTATCAGAAATTGTCTAATGTATTTTATTTAATTCTCTAACATGAGAAAGAGAATGCAGGGAATGCAATTAAACCTTAAAGAGCAGCTGCTAGCATTTCAATTAGCAATACCATTGCATGTGTGCCACAGGCGATCAATTGCAACATTGGGTAAGGTTTTTTTTTGCTCATTGAGCTTGTGCGGGAAGCCAATAGGCACAATCAAAGTGAGCTGATTGCTAAGAAAGTAGACAACAACTCTACTTGTGCAATTTAATTATCTTTAATGCAGTTCCTTCTGAATCATTTTATAACAGTCAGCTGTTCGAAAAGGCAGAAAACGAAGAAATACCTTTAAATATTAAATATAGTGCACAATAAAAATACAAAACTTTAACTTCAGCCCAACTCCAAATCTAAGTATTCAGATTGATCTTGTCATTTCTAGGAATAGTAGACCTGATATCTTCTAATTTGCTTTCCAGTCAGAAAAATCAAATGAGCCACATTATCATTCTGGTATGATTGTAAGATATTACTACAAGATAAGCTTTTCAAAGCTTCACATTAAAACTAAACAGAAAATATACACATATTTCCCAAAGCACATTTTGCGTTGTCAAAGATTAACAATTCTGAACCTCTGGGACATCCAATGTTGGAGAAATATCAAAGCTCAGCAGGAAATTGCCCCATGGAGCACTACAATAAATAACGGAGCTGCAGAAATAAGAATATGCAAAGTCATACACTGACAGACTTAGGCATTAATACCTAGTCAAGACACTCCTACTCTGTACTAAATGTACACAACAGCAGAAGATGATAACATTTAAAAGCTAAAGGAAAAACTGGGCTGACTACTAAGAGGCAATTCAAGTTAAATACTGGTAAAATGCTGGTACTGACAACGGTGTTACTGTCAGACTCATACTTTACTCAAACCTCATACTATCAAATCTCAGACTTAAGCAAGTCCGAGCCTGGTTAGGATATGGTTAACACTATAGCAGTGGTGTTGGTGGACCAGTAGGGGGCACTCTTCTCTCTAAACCACAATTACCAAACCAATGTCCCATATGTTGACAAGGGATGCTGTGCTGTAGGATGTACCAGCTTTTAGAGGAGTCATTAAACAGTGGTCCGAAGACTTGGTTATCTTACTAATAGGAGCCAAACTCCAATAAGAGTAGGAGTGTTAAGTCCCAAGTCCTCCTAAAATTTCACTTTGGATTTGCACAACCTGGCCTTCCTAAATATGACACTTAATTCAATTTTGAAGGCCTCCTGGAGCAGACTAGCTTCCCCGTTTCATCCAGGTGGCTCCTGCACTTCAGTGGTGAGTGAAGTGTTTTCCCAACTATATGCAAAGCACTCAAGGATCCCTTGAGCTGAAAAGCACCGTTGAGCATTATAACACAGAAGTGCACTTCCTGTAGGATTAGCAGAGGTATCCTGAGCACTGCATCCTGTCTGCATCTCTGACACCATTTGTTTCCCCCTGGTAAATATGCATCTGTAGATGTATTATGATTATATTTGCTGTAACTGATATGCCTCATATTATTTAGCTTTTTCAAGAATTTTCGAGAGTGCTGAGGTCTTGAAATTATGCAGTCGCAACTGTAAAACTACTTTTCACTAGGTCCATTTTTACACTTCAGTAATTGATTTGAATGGAAGTCACCTTGAATAAAAGTGTCAAGCTACATAATAATAATGGTGAGTGCTAATAACCCAATCAGAAGCCAAAATCAAGAATGTCTAAAACAGAACAAACAACAGGACATGAAGCGTGAAATTGCAGGGGAGATGGGCAACACAAATAATTATTTATTCCTGTAGCTGCTGAGTGATTGCAGTAAAACCTTTTTATGACTGTTGAATCCCTGATCTTTGGCAGATCCCTCTAAGTTTACAGATATCCCTGGGTGTCCCTGAGAGTTGCTGGATGCAAGGGAATGCATGAGGAGATGGAGCCTTTGTAGTCATGGCAGCCAACACTCGACAGAGCTTCTCAAGGAAAGCAGATTGCTGATGTCAGAAAATTTGTAGCGCATATTGCTGACCAAAATGTAAATTAATTACTTCCCCAGGGCATTACGAATTTGTACAGAGAAATCTATAAATAGGTCTTGCAAAAAGCAATGTACTGAGCATAACACCAGGTATGTGATTCAGGTATAGTCTTTTTCTTAAAAGTTTGACATGTATTTCAGATTCTACCAGGGCAGGTCAGTAATAAAGTCTGCCTATGCGCACATTCACACACTTCAGCTCCGCCCAAGGCCAAACCTGCAGATGCCCTTGTAATAAAATGACATGAGAAAGTTCTTGAGCCGTTCCTGCACTGCAGCTTCGAACCTCAAGGTCATCATTGAATCTGCAGCCCCTGAGAGCTTCCTCCAGGAGCCATGCAGAGTCAGCCAACAAGCCAGACCAGGCAGTCGAAACCCAGGCTCTTTGATGTACTGCCAAGCAGGAGCCCAATGCAACTTCAAAATTCCTAAATTGTTTCAGTGATCTTTTAATGATGTGACAACATCAGACTACCTCACCACCGGGTATTTCTCACTAAAAAAGTGTTTTCATCAGGGGTTTTTTTTATTTAGACTTCTTTTAGTGCTTCTACCATGTAGGTCTACATTTATTCTAAAGAGTAAAGATGACCCTGTAATTACCCTTTCTATGTACTGCAACCAAAACTAGGTGGGAGGAACTATATAAAAGTTCTAATTTTGCTTTTCATATACACAGTATCTATAAATGCAAGAGTTACACAAAATGAAAAGGTAAGGTTTTTCTGCATGGTTCATGTTAGCTGTAGGAAGCTAAAGGCCTAATACTGTAAAATCTGTTTAGGTGGCCCCATTCCCTTTCAGTATTGAGCAACAGGAAGAACCCATTAATATTTTTTACATAATTTATAGTGACTGACTTTAGTGTTAATGTAATGGGATCCATGCGCTAAGAAATGATGTCACCCCCCTCCCGAAACAGAAGGGGTTTAAAACTCTGTCATGTTAGGGGACTGGTCTTCTAGAATAGTGCAAATATCCACCACCTGGGAGGTAAAGCTGTGCATGATCCTGCAAACTACAAAGATCAAATCCTAATAGAAGGCCTGCCCACTTGTTACATTAACACACCTTAAGTGTCAACCGGATAACAGGAGAGACAGTTCAAACTGTGTGCCTAACATCCAGCTGTACAGTGGTGCTCCCAGCCAGCAGGCAAAACAACCCATCTGACTTTCATGGAAACAAGACACAGCGTATTGTATATTCTGAATGGCAACTGGGTACAACCGCAGCATCTCTGGTTATATTACAGACCAGCAGGTGTTTTGTCAGGGCTCATGTTGAGCCCATTTTTCACACAGGAATCCCCCAGTGGCAGTTCCTATTCACGATGTACCACTGCCATGCAGCAATGACCTCTGGCAACAGCCAATGAATCCATAGTATTGTTAAGCTTTCCAGTCTGAAAAATCGAATGAGCCACATTATCATTCTGGTACGGTTGTTACGGTGTAAGATATTACTACAAGACAATGGTCGCCAATTAAATATTGTCAGATGTTGTTCCCAGACTGATCGCACTTGATCTTGAATTCATTTTATGATGGATACTATTGGTTTCAAGTGCAACGTCACAGCTCTAGCAAGGTACCACTCTAGAATCTGGGCTGCACATTTTGTTTTTTGAATACTGACCCACTTCTGGTCCATGTCTGAGCTGACTCAAAAGTTGACTAATTGTACAATTGTTAATTAATTGAAATGAGGTGTATTTGTACATACGGTTTTGTCTGTTATAAGGTGTATCTTTGCTATTCACTGTAAGTTGATTTTGTTGGTTGCCAGTGATAATTGCACGGCTATGAGTTTAGTGCCTATTTTGTGAGACGTTAGCTGATTGTAAAGCTTTCCAGTTTGAAAAATTAAATGAGCCACATTATCATTCTGGCATGGTAGTCAGATATTACTACAAGATAAGCTTTTCAAAGCTTCACATTAAAACTAAATTTAAATTCTGAATTCCTGGGACATCCAATGTTGGAGGAATATCAAAGCTCAGCAGGAAATAGACAATTGGAGCACAACAATAAATAATAGAGCTGCAGAAATAAGAATATGCAAAGACAGACACTAACAGATTTAGGCAGTAATACCTTGTTGAGCCCTACTCAGTAATAAAGTTGTACACAACAGCAGAAGATGATTAAATTTCAAAGCCAAAGGTAAAACTTGTCACGCCCGACATTCCTCCCCTAGGGGGCGCTCCACTGTTCTTGTAATTAGTCCTGTGATTGTTGCTATGTTCCCTGGGTGTACCCTATTATGTCTACCATTATTTAAAGTCTAGCTCCTCTAGTCCTCGGGGCTCAACATTAGGGTACGGATGTCACAAAGCCTGCCTAGCACCGGGTTACTCTATGTCCGTCTGCTGAGGCCATAGGCCTCATCCCCAACACCTCCCGTTTCCTGAGCCCAGGGTCTGGAATAACTTGCCCTGTCACCCTAGGACCTCCATGTTCACCATGTGTTCATGTTTTCCCCCTTCCCGGGGATTTTAACCTTGTCGCGTCAGAGGATGGATTTATTGTTGATGGACTCTTAGACTGTGCCCTGACTTGCCCTTGGACCTACTTGGATTTGGATGCCATTCTTTGTCTCCCCCACGCACTGTCTCACCGACTGTCACTGTTATTTTGTGTACCATTAAACCCCTGTGTGTTTTCCCATACCACACCCCCTGTTTTCTCCAGCTCTTACCACATCGCAAAGGGTCTACAACAAAACCCAACACGGACTGCAGACCCTGTCTGTAACAAAACTGGGCTGACCACTAAAAGGCAATGCAAGTTAGTTTAATACTGGTAAAATGCTGTTACTGACAGCAGTTATTGTTTGGTAATTTCAGAGTTGTCTTGACCACTTGTCTCATTGTCTAGTCAGCTACTCGAGATTTTTCTTTTCCCTCTCATGCACTTGTTTAGACATATTTGTCCGTGTCACTTCTCTCTACAAGCACTGTTCCTTGATTAAAAATACAATGAAACCTCAGCTGTAAACTAAAAAAGTGTCAAATAAATATTTCATTAAAGGAACAATAGTAAAGGAACAATCGGTTTATTCCATGCTGAAAAGAGAATAAAGGCAGTGGAGCCTTCTTCGGGTGTGAGAAATACAGGGCAGACAGCAAAGATTAAATACTGTAGCATAGGAGAACAAAAGCTGGGAGAGTGGAGGGGGCGGGAGCAGGGGAGAGGCAGAGAGGCCACTCAGGTGGTGCAAAGTGGAGAGGGATAAAGAGAGGTGTGAAATCGAAACCTGCATGTGAATAGAGAAGATTACACGAAAACAAGGCTGTCATTGAGAGAAGGGGGAAGGTGTGAACCAAGTCTCAGGATAATTTTTGTTTCTGATGTCTTTCTGCTATGGGAGTTAAGAAACCCTTCTTTGAGAACGCAGACGGAGAGATCAGTGTGATCATGCCCATCTGAGGTGAAAGGAGAAACTATGGGTCTCCTTCCTGTTTCCCCAACGTAGATAGCTGGGCATGTCCTGCAAGGGATACGGTAAATGAGGTTTGCTGGAGGTACAAGAGGTCGCCTGGATGATCTGGAATTGTCCTGAAGGGCCATGAATGAGTGTGGTGTTAGATATGTACTTGCAGGTGATGCAGCGAGCTCTGTTGCAGGGGAAAGTACCTGGTTGGATGATTGTTGAGGGTGGTCAAGGGTGGCTGTGAACAAGAAGGTTACACAGATTAGGTGGTCGGCGATATGAGATGATGGGGAGTTCAGATAAGAGGGCCCCGGTGGAGGGAACAGCCTGTTAGATGGAAAAGTTGTCGTTAATGGTCCTGGGGATAGAAAGTGTGTTATAGTGAAAGGGAAGCACCAAAGAAATTAGGTTGTTAGGCCAGGAGTTCTTGATCGAGATGATGGTCCGGGGGCTGTTGTTGGCTCAGATGAGGGCCCTGTCAATAACATGGGTGGGGTATCCTCAGTTGATGAAAAAGGAGTGCATTTTGACAGCTTGTTTCTGGAATACTGAAAGATTTCAGTATTCTGGAAAGACGTGTATTAAATCTCCAGGAAGCAGTAAACATTCCTCTTAAATTTGTAATATTGCATTTTGTAACAGTGAAGGTTTACTTTATATTTTTGAAAACATAATAAAAACTATGGAGCCTAGTGTGGAGAATTATTATGCATTTTATTGTGGATACAGAGGCTATTATCTGTTTGGGGAAGCCAGCTAAAAAAAAGCAATGGTCTTAATCTGTTAAAGCAACACCAGAAAATGACTCAGATTACAGGATGTGAGGTAAGTAAGAGATGAGAAAAGCAAAAATCAACATGCAGGCAAATGAAAGTGCTCCTCTAAGGCTGGAAAAACACTTAGATGGGTTGTTGACAGATCCTGCCAAGAGACCAAGTTAATGGAAAGCAAGAAAGGAAATCCCTTTCAGCTACTCTGATAACAAGTGCATGAGATGAGCATTTACTGTAGTGTACCCCGTAGAATGATTTTTTCAGATTTTGCTTTTTCCCTCCAATTCTAACCGAAGTACTTATGTTCAAAATATTACACTTTCTTTTGACACCACATCTAAAATCAAATTTGATTTTTTCAAATATGTTCAAACTGTTGATTACACACGAGTACACTTTGAAGAAGCTATTGAGAGATTAAGGTGATGAGAGATGACGTTTTAGCTAGCTTTAACTGTACAAACTCAGTCCTCTACTGCAGAATTCATCGAAAATTCATACAATGTCTTTGCAAAATCCTTTGTTATTTTTATTCTACTGATTATCGCTCTATATCAGGGAGTTTGTGCTCTATGGTTGCGAAAAGGCTCACAGCATAATGATAGTGATGAAAAAATTAACTTTTTTAGTAGCAAGCTTCAGAAATAAGGTTTTGCCTGGATGAAAAACAGTACCACACAGCGCCATTTATGTTACATATTTTGTATTTTTTGTTTGTTTACAAATGCTTGAGGAAGAGGTATACATTTTAGGCACATCTGAATCACACACTTTGTTATAATTTCATGTTTCTTATTGTACATCCAATTATTATTTAATGTTTCTGTTTTTGTTTTCACAAACAGTTTAGTGCCCAATGGCTTACTGTAAGTGAAAAATTTGAATTACCTCCTCCTATCTGAACTTTGTAGACTCTATTGTAATTCTTTTGGACTCATTGTTTTTTTGTAATTGTTCTTTTCAAATATGTCAATTATATAATTGATCATGAATGCTTATAGTGGTATAGTGGCAGCCTATCGATGTAACTCATTAATCAGTCATAATATTTTATAGATGTACTATGTTAATGAAGGCTGAATAATTAAGATGTATATTCTACGTTTTCCTTGTATAAAGTTAAATTAATATTATATTAACCCCATTATTCTTCTTTAAAATTATTTTCAAAGAGATCTGTTATTAATTTTTATTTTTGTACATTAACAAGCTATAAAGTATGTTGTTAAGAAGGTGTAATTGCTATTTATTATAATTAAACTATTACTTCTATATCAATCGCCTTCAAAGAGCGCATGTTTGTGAACATTGGAGTTGCATGTTAATTTTTGTCTGTTGTTTTTCTTTTATATGGATTCAATTGTTTGGCCTACACTATAAATGCAAACATACTCATTTTAGGTTTATTTCAAAAGTACAAGTGGTGTAGAAGCAAGTTCCCGATGAAATCCTATTATAAAAATCTGTAATAATATAGTCTTGCATTTGAACCCCAAAATGGTATCCATGTCATAGCTGTCCTTTTCTGTTTAGAATCATATTTATTAATAATTGAGGTGAATCCAATTAAATATTCAAATGTTTTTACTGGTTTGGTATTAAAAGCTGCTGACATAGGTAATTTGTTAATTAGTATCTGATGCCTAGGGAGGACCATGAGTTAAATATCCCTACAAGCATGACTCTAAACATACATCCTGACAATCAGGCTAGCTCCCAATCATCCTTATCTTAAAGGAGATGAGCATCATTGGGTTCATCAGATAAAGTCAATGAACTTTATTGTCAGATGTTGTTCCCAGACTGATCGCTCGTGATCTTGAATTCATTTTATGATGGATACTATTGGTTTCAACTGCAAAGTCACAGCTCTAGCGAGACGCCACTGTAGAATCCGGGCTGCGCATTTTGTAATTGAATATTGACCTATTTAAATAACAGACTGCTCTGTAATAGTGATATGGTCCACATCTGACCTAAAAAGTTTAAAAAATTGTACAATTGTAAATTGATTGGAACGAGGGATATTTGTACTTAGGGTTTAGTCTGTTATAAGGTGTATCTTTGCTATTCACTGTTGGTTAATTTTCTTGGTTGCCAGTGATAATTGCATGGCTACAAAGGTAGCTGATTTTGGGGTGAATAAAAAAGGTAGTTTAGGTAGAACCCAGTGGGTTAATTTTGTAGATTTAGTACCGAGCTGCATACTAATACTGGATGACTAGCCAGTATGGTTTCTCAGGATCATCCCCAGCTGTGTGCTCAACTGCAATGAAAAAACAAAGGTGGAGACTATCTGATCCTATTCATACTACAGTATTAAGGATTAAGCATTCTTGTTATGCTATGTAGCAGGAACTGAAGTAGACTGCAATTCAAAATATATTTGAATTATTTAAACTAATAAGATACTACGTGGACCAACATTAAAACTGTATATTTTACTTTGTTGATATACAGTGCAGTCTGTAAGTATTTGGACAGTGACATAAATTTTGTTGTTTTGGCTCTGTACTTCAGCACATTGGATTTGAAATGAAACAATGATTATGAGGTAAAAGTGCAAAATGCCAGCTTTAATTTGAGAGTATTTACATCTATATTTGGTGAACCACATAGGAATTATAAGCCAGCAGCCATATCTCCCTGCAGCTCTCAACTAGCTACCCACCGAAGCTAAGCAATGTTGAGTGTGGAAGTGGTTTTAGTAGGATCAGCAGGGGGCGCCCACCCTGTGGTCTGTGTGGGTCCTAATGCCCCAGTATAGTGGAGGGGACACTATACTGTATTGGGCACCTTCTTTCGGATGAGATGTTAAACGGAGGTCCTGACTCTCAGTGGTCATTAAAAGATCCCTGGCATTTCTTGATAAGAGTAGGGAGTTATCCTGGTGTCTGGGCCAAATGGTAGGCTACATTTACTGTACATGTACAAAATTCTATAAAGGTAAACTGCAAACACGTTCATGTGCAATACTTCTTGCACTTCATCTGAGAGCATTTTCTAATTTATGTTTGTGGATCTTGACCATTCATGGAAGTTGGGTCTCTACAATTTCAATTAATAATGACCCCTTATTACCAAAAATTAAACTACTGAAGCCTCAACTATTATCCAAGGAGATTGGGGTCATCCCTTGCACCCCACACTCCACGTTTTGTTAACCTAGCAATTTTGCTTTTTTTCTTTGTAGAGGCAAACCATGAATGCGAACAAGAGCACTGTTTAAGGTACTCTTCACAAAGTCAGTTATTGCGTCCCTTCATACAGTACATCAAATGGACATCTGATAGAATGAAAAATAAAGAACCCACATAGTTAGAGCCCTTGGAATTAAACATAATTTTGCTTGTCTCTCATGCGGTTGGATACCAGTCCAGTAAGAGCCAATGGCATCACTGTGCACTCACGTGCAGTCCTGCCCAGCCTTGCTGTGGTCTTGGATGATCCACCTGTACCATTTCCTAGAGATTAAACACACCTGTTGTTCCAATATATTCTTATTGGACAACTACCACAGCAAAGAGTAGAGTAGTGGTCTGAAGAAGTGTCATAAGTAATAACTTCTTAGTCTTCGTCTTAAATACACCCTTACATTTACCTACATATAATAACCTTTTTCCCACTGTAACTCTAATTCTCGGTATCCCTACTTGTCTGGAGATCCCTTTACTATCCCCTCCAGTCTAGAGTCCCAATAAATAACAGAACAGACTCAAGTGACTGAACACACTTAATAATTACATCCCGTTGACTTATATGAATTTAACTTAAATTTGGTTTGCTTACCTCCTCAGAATATTTATCTCAATGTATATCTCAAAACTCACTATTGTATTAGGTGTAAAACTTAAGGTGTAATACTGCTGACACTTTGCTTCATGATTAGAACAAAAGACACAGCTCTATTGTATTGTGGTTGCAATGCACTTTTAGTTAAATATTGCAATTAATTTCTTAGTGGTAAATGCCAACATCATTATGTATTAACAATATTATTACAGTAATAAGATGATACTACATTCAGAACTTTCCTGAGCAAACCAGTGACTCACTTAGTACACTACTAAATTACTTAGTCTGTAGGTAGAGTTGTACAGTTGTAGAGTAGTATAGTCCTGTACTTCAATTATCCTTAAGAGGGCAGCATCTGTTGCTTTAACCTGAGAGCATTAACCTGAGTTATTTTCAGCCGCTAAGCTCATTGCAGTCAGTATTTACCTAATGTACTAGTTTATACTCAGTTGCTTTTTAACCAAAAGATTGTCCCTAGTTAGTACATTAATTTCAGTGTGCAGCAGGGAACCCCGTGAGACTTTGTATTTATGTTTGTAAAGCTTTCTGTTTACTTTTATGTCAAAGCCAGGAAGTTACTTTACACCTGTGTGTAAAGGTTTCCAGATGCTGGGGTGGGGACACATCCTTGCCAAGTAAGAAAAATAACTGATTGCTTTGCTAGTACTGAGAAACAGCAGGCATGAACAGTGTTCCTGGCAATGAAGTAAACTAATGATGGATCGCTTTAAGAAAACATAATTTTCTTTATTTCTGGCTGTTAGTCTTATAAATGTAATTTTATTTGGAAGGAAGCAAACATGAACAATTTTTATTTTAATCACTGCCTCTGTGGTTTGCTAATTACATTTCAAATTCTATAATTTCTTAGGGGAGAACAGAAAGCATTACCACCTTTCTAAGCTGTTCACCTTGCGTCTTGATTGAAATACAGTGAAAAGGATTGATGGCAGGGCTCTGTTCCCCTGAGGCAACAATGATGGCAATGATATCAATGGACAATCATAGGCAGTTTAACTCTAAAGTTGAGCAATTTTGTGGAGCAATTCTTTTTCTTCTATTTGTGTTTGCTGTGGCACTGAACAGTAAGAAGATTCTCTGCTTACTGTTTTTTTTAATTTTCCAGAAGACGTATTGAGGATTAATCCACTTCTGCTCAGTTCCAACAGCCAGCATCCCTTTCTTTTTTAATTTATTTCTTCAGATGTATTTGCGGGGAGGGTGCTTTCTCAAAGCTAGAAAATAGTACATGCACATGCAAAGTATACTGGTAAAGGGTGTATATACTGTATACTGTATAAAGGTCTGTTCAATATACAGTATTTTTAAAAGTGTTGCTATGCTTGTTTGATAGGTTTGTGGTGTTTCTTTTAAATTCTAGATGTACAATGGTAATATTTCACTGCCTCTTGGGCCAGCACTCACTAAATGAAATCAGATGCTTCCTAGAATGCGCCTGAGGTATGTTTTATTAAGTATGAGAAAATGTACTGTAGTATGTACTCTACATGAGAGGAAACTGCCCTTGATGTTAGTGGACTTTGATGTAAGTGGGCATCAGAGATACCTGTGTAGCCAATGTTAGAAATGCATCATGCATATTTTAAACAGGAATATTATGTGCTAATTCACACTGGATTCTAAATCCATCAAATGTTTGTGGACAGGCTAAAAATCTTTCAGTTGCCACAGTTGGAAGTTAAGATTATTGACCCTTATGTATTGCACTTTATATAAAACATGAACTTGTATACAAACAGAAATAAATTACTCGGAGATCATTTTTCATCTTTAATGTTGCATTATAGGAACCTGGAGGTCTTTTAGTGACTACAGAGGTGTCTGTGCTGAACTCAACTCTTGAGTCTTCTTGCATTGGGCATCACCAAAAACTGCAGGTGAAAATATAAAAATGTGTGGCGAGTCATGTCTTGAGTTGGATGTCACCTGGTAACGGAGAGCAAAGGTGGTCTCACGCCACAAGGAGGCAAACAATGACAAAAGTGTTGGGAGCTGGAAGTGTTTGGAATCACTAGGAGTGAGGCAGAAACACCACAGAGCAGAGTGGAAGGGTGGAAGGAAGAACTGTCTGTCTTATGTGCTACAAGCCTCAACAGAACTAAGGACTGGAGACCTATTTTTGTACATTTATTTATAATATACATTATACAGCACATGTGAAGAGAGCTGCAGGTATCAATACATTAAAAACATATTTGAATTGCAGCTGTGTGGGTAAATGAATTTGGAGGTGAACAGACTTATTAAAAACCGCTAACTCGTTTAAAGTCACTGGCAATGCACCATCTCAACAGGGTTGTGTTATGACATGTGGAATGGTGTGTATATCTATTGCATTTAAAAAAAAAACACAAAAGAGTTTGCTTTTTTTATTTTCCACGTAGGACAGGATACAAAAGAGGACCAGTCAGGCAAAAGGAGACTAAAGAAAGGGGTCTATTTTCTTTCTACTCAAGAGAAATCCACTATAGCTAATTTACTCAGGCGTTTTCCTTTAAATGCGAAATTCCTTTAAATGCCATGTAAAGCTAGCTTTGATGGGCATCATTGGTCCATCTGTCCTAGGCTGCCCCTGGGCTCAGTCTGCCCATCGCTGACCTTGGGCTGGCACATGGAGGGGGGTCTGTGGGAAGAGTGCCCTCCAGACAGGGGGCAGCTGAACCCAGGGAAGCTAGCCAGCTGTTCCTCCACATGAAAAGACACAGGGCACTTCTTGTGCCAGCTGTGCCCATCTGGTCAGGCACGCACAGCAGCACAGGGAGAAGGAGGAAGGCGCTATGTGTTTGAGCCTGACAGCGCACTCTCTCTGGGGCACGCCAAGGGTCAGGACAATGCTAATAAGGTTCTCCAGCCCGCAGCTAGCTCAACCAGCTGCCATGTCCTGTGCACAACCAGAGTTGTGTTCTCCATCACTGCGCTTTCACATGTCATACTTTATCGATCTGGCAGCATCTGGGGTCTCTCAGCTCAAATGTGTAAGGTCAGGAAGTTGTTCGTTTCCAGAATGCTGGACAAGCCTCTTGAGAAACTAACACAAAGATCTGCTCTCATAAGGCAAAACTATACAAAATAGTGGAAAGTTTTTGCCAGGTATCCCACTTCATGTGTTGATGTTTAATTGTTTTGTGAACACAGTGGTTTTTTGAGAGAAAAGGTTCAAACTGAATTTAGACACTTTTTCCAACTAGTTACCAGGAACACTTGGAATACTTCAGGGATCGGAATTGATAGTATTTTTATGCTACAATTAGGTACACTGTAATTCAACAGGGTCATTCTGTAGCAATGTTTCAAAGTTTCAAATAACTGAGCTGCAATGGAGAATATTTCAAACTGCTTATTACCTTCTATTCCACTGTAAAGACATATTGCTGCAGTTAACATCTCAGATCACAGAAATCCACACTAATAAACATTTCGGCTTTCTTTATTGCATATTGCTTTGCTATGCAAATCATCTCTTTTTGCATATTTACACTCTGTTTCATATACTGTATTCAGTGCAAATTCAAGATAATCAAACCTAACAACATTCCTTCACTCATGGTAATTGTCCATCAATGAACATTATCTAACTTCAACCGCGTGTGGAAATTTCAACTTTTCAAATATTCTTCCTGTAATAATATGAATCATTTGCATGGTAATGACTTTTAAGAAAAGTTAGATCTGCTCAGAAGCTCTGACAAGCCTCTGAAAAATAAGTTGTTTAAGGAGAAAAATGCTCTTTAGAAATATTTGTTTCACATTTCCCACTTTACAGAATCCGAGCTTCTAAATCTTTCCAAGTGATTTTCCAATTGTCTTCAATTTCTCATAAACAGTTCTGTTGTTTAAAAACCTGAATCACAAAGACTAGGAGTCACACTGAGACAGCCAAAAGCAGGAGAAGCAAAGAACGATTCTGTGCTTTTCTGACTTTTTTCTCCTTTTTTCCTTATTTAGTGAATACTCCTATACTATGTTACAGGTCCATTAAACATTCTTATATGAAAAGTGGTTACTGCTGTGAAATAATCTGACAGCTACTAACCCATCCTGAAGGCTTAGGCATTTCTTCTATTTCTTTTAGCTTGTGTGCTTTTTCCTCCCAAAAAAGAGAAATAACACCCGAGTATAGATTATTACATTAAATATAAAGAACTGTGAAATGAAAAGAATAGTGGAGGGAGAAAAAATATCCCTCTACCCCTCAAAAAAGTCCTACAGCGACCACCAAAACTTTGCGAATCCAGGAAACTTGCCTTGCCCAGAATTTGGAAAAGTACATCAATGGTGTTTTATTCTGCAGTCTACGGAAGAAAGGGGAAAGAGCAGGAACAGACATGAGGTCAGGAACAGAATGAGGAACAGGTGGAAAAAGCATCACTCACACAGGGAAGACGTGAGGTGGGACTGCATATAGGGAGCTAAGATGGATGCTGCACATTGGTGGAGGGGAGTCCCCATTACCTGTAAAGCGCTTTACAGTGTGTCTGGAAAAGTGCTATATAAGTGTAAGGAATAATAGTAATAATCATTTTTATTATAAATAGTAATAATATTGTCATTGTTGTTATTATTATTATTATTTTCAGGCCTATTTTCTTTGATCATTTCAAGCGAGAAATATGAAATCCCAACTTCCAAATCAATGGTTCTATTTAACAATAATAATAATAGCTTAGACTTATATAGCACTTTTCTGGACACTCCACTTAAAGTACTTTACAGGTAATGGGGACTCCCCTCCACCACCACCATCAATGTGCAGCGTCCACCTGGATGATGCGACAGCAGCCATAGTGACCAGTACACTCACCCCACATCAGCTATTAGTGGGGAGGAGAAGAGAGTGATGAAGCCAATTTAGAGATGGGGATTATAAGGAGGCCATAATTGGTAAGGGCCAATGGGAAATTTGGCCAGGATACCAGGGTTACACCCCTACTCTTTTGGAGAAACACCCTGGAATTTCTAATGACCACAGAGAGTCAGGACCTCGGTTTTACATCTCATCCGAAGGACGGCGCCTGTTTACAGTATACTGTCCCCATCACTATACTGGGGCATTAGGACCCACATGGACCACAGGGTGAGCGCCCCCTGCTGACCCCACTAACACCTCTTCCAGCAGCAACCTTAGTTTTTCCAAGGAGGTCTTCCATCCAGGTACTGACCAGGCTCACACCTGCTTAGCTTTAATGGGTTGCCAGTTGTGAGTTGCAGGGTGATATGGCTGCTGGCTATTAAGTAACTAATAATTCAATAAAGGGGTTGATTCCTGCACCCTTTGCTTCTTGAGTGGAAGTGACTGTAAGTCGCTTTGGATAAATGCATAAATGTAAATTTACAAAAAATTCCATGGACAGATATGTCTTTAATTTGATCTCCAAATGATTAAATATTGTACTTAAATATCACCCCATCCTGATTAAAAACAGATTCTACCCTATAACACTCAATTTCCCAGTTCTTTTTTTCTTTATTTATCTTTTCCTTGAAAATCCACATTTTACCACCTCAGAATTAAGCCTGCAGACTGATTTAAGGAGCCAGAAGGCAATCGATTCTCATCAACATTGAAGCCCGCCTCTCTGGCTGCCACCCAAATAAAATTTTGAAAAAGTAATGAAATGAATCGATGAGTCCAAGCAGTTCAAACCTGCAAGTCAATACTATTTTCACTGGGCTCTGAAGGAATGGGACACCGTCTTCCTCACTGACAGTCCCCTTCTCTGTCATCATCAAACTCTCAGTCAGCCTCTTAAATGAGTTTCTCGTCCCTGTGCCCATACTCTGGTACAAACTGAGCCACAGAATAATCTTCTGTTCGTCGTCACCCTCACAGACTGAAAATACCCTCAAGAAATCTATCATATCATGTGTAGCTCTAAAAGCATTTGGGTTAAAGAGACAAAAAGACAACTTTTCAGAATATTGAACAGGTACAGTATGTACTGTATTCATAATGATGCTAACTTTAACCCTATCTCTGCTCCTAAGAAATATAGTAATACTATCTCTGCTTTGACAAACAATATGTTACGCATTGTTGTGAATACTTATGTACAGCTTATGACTTTCAGAACAGCAGCCATAAACAATTCTGAATATATTAATAGCACCGTTAATAGGAGAGCTGCTATGAAGCTGTTATGTTGGCTTCATAAGATGGCCGCGAAATCCTGTAAACGTGATAAAAAAATCTATTATTGCACATACATTCCTGCAAAGAACAGGGGAGACCTTCATCTTTGGGTGGTGAGTTGGGCTGCATGTAGTGTATTCCGGGACAAATCCAGGAGTGATTTCGATGGATTACAAGAATATCAAAAGAGAAAGGAGAGGATGGAGCAAAGCAAGCAGAAGCAATCTGAAGCACATGAAGAGAAAAAAAGGAAAGTAAGAATTTGGACTTTTGGACTTGGCACTCACAGGTTTGTTCCAGGGAGCTGATTAGTTCTTGACTGAACAGAATACTGTATGCCTGACCATTTTCAGGAACTAGATTGCTCTTCAATTAGATTAATCTAACAGATCACAACACAACAAGTAACAAAAATACTGATTGAAAGAACAAAGAGAAAACAGAATAAAAGGGCAGCTCATAACAAAATTACAATGAAAAGAAAGTAACAAAGAAAGAGGACTGTCTGAATCTTGAAATTCATTTTGTAAATTTAAAGAAAGCCAGCTGACGCAGTTCTGGGAGCAGGAAAATGGAACTCAGGTGTTCCTCTATCTTAAATGGGAGCCGCATGAGATTTAAGCTTTCAGTTAATACCCATCAAGACAGATTGTTTGGCCCCAGTCAGGCCCACCAACAAAATCTCATGCACGAAGCCTGTCCGCAATCATGAAATCATCTTTGAGTAGGAGCCACCTGGGGCCTATTGGTATGACTTCACCAGTTAGATCCAATAATTCATGCGTTACATAAAGACAGAATCTTTATTACAGTGTAGTCCCTTTAATACACCTGGGGCACTTCAGAGCTATTCCCTGTCCTGGACTGTCTGTATGGTGTTATAGCTTTTATAAGCAAGTTTAAAATGGATCAGCACTTGTGCTACATTTCAAAAAGACAATATTTCTCCCAACTGTTCCTCAATTAGAGCTGCCATGTAGATTGTCTGGTTGTCAGCATTGTATTGTAGAAGTGAGTGGAAGCGCCCTGCTATGTGAGAAAAACAATGTGGGGATGAGTCCTAGACCCCTAGAAGAAAGATTAAACACAGTCAAGTCTGCCAATGGATGATAAGCTGAAGCAGTGATCCACAGCACTCAGCAGGCACAGCACAGAGGACTGAGTAGAGCCTGTGATACAGAATGCACAATATCCTTTAGAACCTGCCATGTGCATGAGGGCCCTGGTTTATACTGTAAGTAAAAGTCTGAGCATTTTGGTAAAAGACAACTATGTAAATACGTGTTCCCTCGGGAGGGGGATCAGAATACCTCCTGGGTATCCCTGCCTGTCGTAAGAGGCGACTAAAAGGGTTGTGTCAGGAAGGGCATCCGACGTAAAACCATCTTGCCAAAACCATGGTTGCAAAGAACACAAAGCACATACCGGATCGGCCGGGGCCCGGGTTAACAACGTCCGCCATTAGTGCTGTGTCCCAACAGGGTACTAATGGAAATTATGCTACTGTGGGGAAAACTGTAGAGTGGGGGCTACAGAAAAGAAACAAGGTGAAGGGGCCTGGAAGGAATGTTAAGTCAATGAGAGTGGGGAGTTGGAATGTTGGCACCATGACAGGGAGAGGGAGAGAATTGGTTGAAACTATGGCAAGGAGAAAAGTGGAGATCTTGTGTGTGCAAGAAACCAAGTGGAAAGGAAACAGCTCAAGACACCTAGGAGAGGGATACAAGATTCTATATGCTGGAAAGAGTACCAAAATGAATGGAGTGGGTGTGATAGTGTGCAAAGACCTAGCAGACAAGATAGTGAGGGTGGTTAGACACTCAGACAGGATTATCAATGTACAGGTGGCTTTTGAGAGTGGGTTATGGAATATCATCTCTGTATATGCACCACAGGTAGGAAGACCACAGGAGGAAAAGGATAGCTTTTTGGAAGATCTCGAAGAAGTGGTTAGCAGAATCCCAGGAAATGAAATGGTGGTAATTGGAGGAGACTTCAATGCACATTTAGGAGAGAAATGCCCAGATTATCCAGATGAACATGGTCAGAGAGGGCTAGGAGAGAGAAATGAAGAAGGAGGAAGGCTACTAGAAACACTCCAAGCTCTTGAATTGTTTGCAGTGAACACAGGGTTCACGAAGAATTATGAGCAAAAGGTGACATACAGGAGTGGAGGCCATGATACCCAAATAGATTACATATTAGTGAGAAGAATTGATAGAGCGAAAGTCCAAGATGCTAAAGTCCTGCCCTATGAGGCTGTTACCAGACAACACAGGCTACTGGTGATGGACATCACAATATTGAAGGAGCGAAGAATAAGGCAGAGGAAACACCCAGCACGAACAAAAGTGTGGAAACTGAGAGAAAACAAAGTAGATTTCAACAGGCTGGTGAAAGAAATGAAAAACAACACAGAGGAAACAGAGGAGCCTTCAGTTGAAGAAGAGTGGACTGAGATGAGCCACATCCTAGAAGAGGCTGCTACCAGGGTTTGTGGAAAGACAAGAGGAGGCAGACCGAGGGAAAATGAAGAGTGGTGGTGGGATATGGAAGTTCAGGAAACACTGAAGGAAAAGAAAAAAGCATACAAGGCACTGAAAGATGGCACTGGAGAATTACAAGAATATAAGAGACTAAAGAAGGTAGCAAAAAGAAGTGTAGCAAGAGCAAAGGAAAGAGCCTGGAAAGAATGGTATGAGAAACTTGAAACAAAGGAAGGAGAGGACCAAATCTACAAGATTGCTAAACATAGAGCGAGACAGAAAAAAGATATTATCCGGGTGGCGGTACTCAAGGATGGAGAAGGCAGAGTCTTGATTAAACAAGAACAGATCAAGCAAAGATGGCTGGAGTACTTCAAAAATCTGTTAAATGTAGAAAATGAGAGGGAGAACCTAGTGGAGGCAGACGTAGTGTGTGGACCAATCCAAGAAATTTCAGTAAAGGAAGTGACAGAAGCTATCAAAGAGATGAAAGTGGGCAAAGCAACTGGACCATCAGGAATAGCAGCAGAACACTTTAAGAACCTCGATGAAGAGGGGATTCAGTGGCTGACGAGATTGCTAAACAATATTGCAAAGGAAGAGAGAATTCCAGAAGAATGGACAAAAAGCAGTATGGTTACCATCTACAAGGAGAAAGGAGACCCAATGGAGTGTAAAAACTATAGAGGAATAAAACTTCTGGAACATGGATTGAAAATCCTGGAAAAAATTCTGGACAAGAGACTCAGGAAGATAATCAGGATCCACAACTCACAATTTGGATTCTCAGCGGGAAAAAGCACAACAGATGCCATTTTTGTGATGAGACAGTTACAGGAGAAGACACTAGAGAAAGGGAAAAAGCTGTATGTGGCCTTTCTGGACTTGGAGAAGGCATATGACCGTGTGCCCAGAGAGGTGGTGTATTGGTGCTTGAGGAAGAAAGGAGTACCAGAAAGCATGGTGAAGTTAGTTCAAGCAACCTATAGAGATACAACTACAAAGATGATAACACAACAGGGAGAGACAAAAGAGTTTGAAATCACAGTTGGAGTACACCAAGGATCAGCACTAAGTCCTTTCCTTTTCATAAACATTATTGACACACTGACAGAGGAGGTAAGAACAGAAGTGCCTTGGGAACTCATCTTTGCTGATGATGTGGCACTGATGGCAGACTCAGAAGTAGAACTACAGGAGAAAGTGTTCAAATGGCAGAGGAGTCTGGAAAAGGGTGGACTGAAAATGAATGCAGAAAAATCTGAAATAATGGTAATGGAGAGAAGAGGAGATACTATGACCAATGTTGAGGAGACAAATGGAGGAAAACTGAAACAAGTTGATGACTTTAAATACCTTGGATCAAAACTGGTAAAGGGAGGAGAAACACTGGAGGCAGTAAAACAAAGAGTGAAAGCTGGATGGAACAAGTGGAGAGAAATAACTGGAATAATCTGTGACAGGAAAATTCCCAGAAAGTTAAAGTGCAAAATGTACAAGACTGTGATTAGACCTGTATTACTATATGGAGCTGAATGCTTGGCAGTTGGAAAGAGGGAAGAGAACTTGATGAGAAGAACTGAAATGAGGATGTTGAGATGGATTCTGCAGATTTCAATGAAGGATAAGATCAGAAATGAAGAAATCCGTAGACGATGTAGGGTGGTGGATGTGGTTGAGAAGATGCGAGAAGCGAGGTTACGGTGGTATGGACATATCATGAGGAGGGACGTTGAGGAAGTAACAAAGAGGGTAATGGAATTTGAGGTGGAAGGTAACAGAGGAAGAGGCAGGCCTAGAAAGAGATGGATAGATTGTGTGAGAAAAGATATGGAGGTATGTGAAGTGAGTGAGGAAGATGTGCTCGACAGAGACAAATGGAGAAGAGCAACCAAAGCAGCTGACCCCAGGACAGTCTGGGACTAAGGCTGTGAAAAAGAAGAAGAAGAAGACAACTATGTAAATACGTTTTTTATTGTCGTTAATGTTTGTAAAAGTTTTTATTGTAAATGTCTGTAAATATTTAGTAATTGTTATTGCTTTGGTAACACTGCAATGTGTCAGCCATGTGTTTGAATTTGATAGCACATTCATATGGGTAAAAACTTCTGAAGTGGTGCCGTGAATTCCTACAGTACTACAGTAATAGCAGGACTGCTTCTCTTTAAGGGCCCCGTTAAAGAAGTCTGTGGACATTTGTAAAACAGTCTATTGTTTCAACAGAAGCTGGACACTCGATGTGTTTGAATTTAAGAAAGAGCAGTCAACAAGGACATTCAACAGATACTGTATACTAGGAATAGACCTTTGATGTTGGTGACGTTATATCAATTAAAAGTTTAATCTTATTCTCTTGAAAATTACAAGTTTGTCTTACAACTAGTGCATTGGAACAAGTGCATTGCGATTTCAAAGAAATGAGTTTCGTTTATCAGAAACAAAAAGAATACCATATAATGAAGCCCATATTAACTATTATTACTCTACATAATATCCTGCTGCTGGCCTGATCTCTCTTCTTTTGGAAGCTGACAAATACAGGTATGAGCCGAATGTCAAAACCAGAGATAAATTATTGTTTGTTTTAGGCATTATGCTTATCACACTGGTGACCTTTAAATTTTTAACCAGCATTTGCAAGAAAATAGTACAGGCACAAATTTTAGGCATATGATTTACAGATAATGATTAAGCAAATTAAGTACTGTGCCCAAGGGAGTCTGCTGTAACTGTCAGAGGAATGATTTGACTCCTCACATCTACTTCTTCATGCTGTGATTTCTCAATTACTGTTTTGACATTTTTCAGCAATTTGTGAAAATCTCAATTACTGTTTGACAATTTTAGACAAACATTTTCAATGAAGGAGACTCGTGTCCTTATCACATGAAATTAGATATTTTTTACATTTTTTTGTTTCTTGCCAGCTTATTCCCCTTTAGAAAATGGAGTGTGTTTTTTTTTTGGCAAAATAAATATTTTCTTTTTTTTCCACCAATGGAAGCATATTTTGGCTATTTTAAAAAATCTACAATAAACTTCCAATCCCTTTATTTTAATTTTCAGGGAAACACAGTGCCACACATTTAAAGCAATGAAGAACTTATAAAGTCTTATAAAGTTAATTGAGTATGTTAACTATTAGACTCAAATACAATGTACTGGGGTAAATAAATGTTTCATTTACAGATTGCAAACAATTTATTTTTAAATGGAGAAGTTTTAAATATCAGGGTAATGTCACCGTCGCTGTGTGTGGCTTTTGGCTTGTAAAAAAAGGAGCTACCTTAATATGCATAAGGAGAAGAAGATGATAGTGTGGTAGATAGTGATAGTGTGATAGAACTTGTGTGGTGTTTTGATTTAGTGTTGTGTGTTATAATGAACAATACAAATCATATTTCTGATAAGTCTTTAAAGAATTGTTTGTGAAGAATCTCGGCTTTGCCAGTTGAAGACGTTTTTAATGGAGAGATAACCACTGTAGTTTAACATATGGAAATAAGATCCATGTACCAATTAAAACACTTTAATGGGACAGAGAGGGCTGTGAACTGGCAGAAGAGTGGGTCAGATTTTTGCTTGATTATTAGGAATGAAATGTTTTCTTAATTCATGAATGTTTTCATAAAGCGATAGGTCTCCGCTTATAGCACAAAGAACTGGAACTATTTTCAGTAGACTCAAGAATTCTGTAGAGAACATTTGTGTTTAATTTCTGTTTTTTTTTTCTTTCAGTCCCTCTTCCAGGCCAGTTCCATTTTTGCTCTTTCTGAGCAGAATATCTGATGTCAATGACAGAGTCTACAGACAGGGCAAAATGCCTAAAAAAGAAAAACAATGCAATCAAAAAGCAAGACGTTCAGCACCCCACAGGTTAGGAGACACATCAAGAGTGAGCAAAGATCATTTTGGATGAGTGCTCATTTCCACTTCAGGATTTAATTACATGTCTTTGGCTCATTTCAGACAAAAGCAGAACGCCTAGGACATGGTATTCAAATGCTACTGTCTGTAAACAAAATCATTCACCTACAGGCCATGAGAGCCATTCTAGTATAAACTCATCAATAAAGGATTTTTTTAAATTGTTGGTGGAGAGATGGCTGAATAATATCTTTGATTGAAGAAGGTGGTATGATTTTTGTTATTCAAAGATTTTTTTCCATTTATTTAATCACAGTGCAAACGAATTTCACCTCAGGGTATAGCAGTTTATTTTTTTGATTGTTTTAAAAGAAAACAAATCCACACGCAAAGCCTTTAAATTTTAATTCAAAACAGCGTACAACCCAAGATGACACCCCCGCCGAGCCGGTTGCCATTACCAACACAGGCAGCAGAACAAGACGCGTTCTTTAATTGCTTTTGCTGGAGAGCTACAGTAAATCCTTTGCTGGATGGGAAAGTGCTGCTCTGAGGGGAGGAATGGAAAAGAAAACAGCGAAGGAGGCTTGCGTGTTGTCACAAAGCTTCAAATTGATTTCAGTGGGCACATCCATACCCTCATCATGGACCAGAATCGGTAATCTCAGTTCCTTTAACCTGCTGGTTGTATTAACGGCAGACACCACTTCTCAACGACCAGCATTCAGAGTGAGAGAAAAGCAGGGAGAATTAAGTGGTATCACCAGAGGAAGGGGGGGGGCGAGCAGGCTGGTGGCCATTGTGTTATCTCCATCATATCCAGCTATATCTCACCCTGCACCTCACAACTGGTAACCCACTGAAGCTCAGCAGGTGTGAGTCTGATCAGTATCTGGATGGGAGACCTCCTGGGAAAGCTAAGATTGCTGCTGAAAGAGGTGTGAGTGGGGCCAGTAGGGGGCAGCAGTCTGTTTAGGTCCTAATGCCCCAAAGATGTAAAATGGAGGGCCTGACTTGGCCGCCACCGCATCATCCAGGTGGGGCTGCACATTGGTGGTGGTGCAGGGGCGTCCCCATTACCTGTGGAGTGTCCAAAAAAGTACTATATAAATATAAGGAGTTATTATTATCTCCTCCTATTTCTCTCCTTCTGAAAACTGATGGCTTCACAGACGATTGGTTAAACACGATTATCAATTAGGCAGATTAACACTGCACTGAGTCCTTTATCTCCACCTGGGCAGCCCTTCAGTCTCTCCTCTACATCTCACTGATGCTGATTAACTGTGTGAGTTAATATCTATTCTGGAGCCGTGAGCAGAATGTGGCGTTCTCAGTTATCAAGGTGTTGCTGAACTGGATGGCTGATTTGATGTTTTTGTTCTACTTCATTTCATCCTCCAACAGAGTTGGGCAAATTTCCCCAAACATCCTCCCATCACAGTCCTGCATTTGCAGGAATGGTAACTATAGCTTTGAGGATTAATATGTTTTATTTTACCTGGGACCAGAAGGCTGACTTCACTGAAATGCGTGGCCTTGCTGGGCAACGGCACTCGGAGAGGTGATGAAGCATCACAGTTCTGTTTGTTTAGTTCTCACAGGGCCATTCGGTGCTGCTCTCTTGATTTTCACTATGAATATAAACCATGAAAACCATCCTTCTGACTTCTGAGATAGCAGCAAGTGTCAGAAAAGCTACTGCAAGGATAACTGGCCTGTGGTGGCCAAATGCTCTTAGCAACATGTTGGTTCCAGTTTTTCCCATCATTGTGAAGCAGAATACATGGATTTACTCAGTGAATGTGCTTTAGAAGCCAATGACACCAAGAAACCAGAACATGTTTTAGATTATTAATCCCATGTTGTATGCTTTGACTATCAAGATAAGAACATAAGAATAGTTTCAAACCAGAGGAGGCCATTCAGTCCATCTAGTCCTTTGGTAATTAGTATTTAATTTCGTCCAGGGAACAGATCCAGCCATTTCTTGAAAGAAATCTAGGTTTCAGCTTCAACAACATGGCTGGATGAGCATGGGTCAACATGGGCGACTCCCAGACTATAGATTCCCAGAAGACAAGACAAGAAGAATGCATATACAAACACACAACTGCATTCTGTTTTACTAAGGAACGTGAAATACACCCTTACCTTATCACATACAGAATACTGGAATTAGAATGCAGACAGTATTACAGAGTCAATGACAATCAGTACAAAGTGTCACTTGCTGAATAAGCCTCTGTCAGTCACTGCTACAAATAGGAAAAGAGAAGTAGAAACAGAAAGATTACAAAAAACTTACTTGAGCTCTTTAGGGTATTATTTGACACCACCCTACAAAGTTGAAAAAACACCTCATCTTTGATTGCAGCAAGCTTTATGGCAAGTGTGCTCTCAATCTGTCAGTCTCGCCTCCACCTGCTGTCTCTATTTTCCCCTCTATTTATCTTCGCAGATACGAGATCCAGATTTTATTAGAGCCCAGAAAGGTGTTTGTGCCACTGAAGAAATCAGGAAGAAGTAAATAATGCTCTTTCCAGAGGCCCACATTATGGGACTGAAGGAGTTTTTTCCCTGAAATGTTAATCTTATTCAGGACAATTGAGAAAGCATCTAACCAGTAAAATATTTTGACACCAATCTCCCCTGTGCTCTTATCAAAGAGGTGATAAACAGAACTCTTTTTCCAACCAACAACAAAGTCATTTTAAATAGCAATAGCTTCAATCAATGTTTTGTTTGCATTAGTAAATTTACATATTTTATAATCCAGCAGGTCAATCTGCATAACAACAGGACATCACACCAATAATTTATTCTATTTAATATTTTAAGATTTAAAACATTATGGTTACTATTTTACTTACTGTAACTCAATTTATCTATTATGCTAGTGAATCTAGATAGAGCACCAGCACAACATAAAAGATCCAAAACAAGTATATATAAATACAAAAGCCAGATTAGCGAGCCCCTGTTTTAAGAAATGATTTATGATTACAGTGTATCAAAATGATAGATATAAAACATTTCCACACATTTCTCTGTTTCATCCCCCCACTAAACATCACATTTATAGATGTAGCCACTGCTTAAATGCCTAGGGATCACTGTGGCATTTAGCAGTCATGACAACTCAGATACTTTTTTGTGTTAAACTTTCAGAGGATCATTACTGCCAGACTAACCTTTTCATACAGGAAAGCATTCGCAATACTTTGCACTCACAACAGAGAAGATGGGAGGACATGAGCATGTCAATCAGCGATAAAGTGAAATCCAATAAAACATCAGACAGCAACAGGAGCTGGTAATCTAATTTTAAGCCCCCGCACTCTCTCAGAGCAGGCAGAGGCTTTACTGGCCTGTTGGTAAACAATCTCGCCGCTGTGTAAGAAGAGGCCAGCCTCTCACACCAGCCCCCTGCTTCGTATGCAGAATGCCTTCCTTCAGCAGGTCCCTCTGACATCAGTGTTATTCATCTCTGCTCCAAAAACAAAACACTCAATCACAAAGCTCTTGGTTAGGCTAAATGGAACAACAATTATGCCGTAACAAATGTTCTTCTCATGAGGTATTTTGTATCTGAAACAGGCCTAAGCTATCTGTAATCTAGACCTTAGCTCTGTTGCTTCAGTCACTGTCAGGATTCAATTACTGCCGGGGCTTGGTTCTGTTGGCATTCAAGGGAAACTTTGATTGCATCTCTGCATAGATGCTTCTTTGTTCATACCTAAAGAGGTTAACATCTCTCAAGCTGTCAGCATAAGCCGCAGACCAGAGTCAGGCTCTCAGTGCAGGTTCTGGAGCACTCTGATATGTGACAAGATGATATAGTTGGAGAGTGAGCCTTGATCATGACACGAGGGAGGAGAAAGAGATAGAAGAAATGAGGGGGCAAATCAGCCCCAAAGTTGCTGGTGTTAAGACGCAAAGCTGGCTGTGATCGTGTCAGCCTTATCTCGACTCTCAGCATGACAGATCAGGCTGGAGGTGCAAACTGAAGTAGGCTGCATTATCTTAACTTTAAAACAATGTGGCTTATAATGAAGCTCTAATGACGTACGGCAGGGCAATTTGTTCAAAAGCAGCACCCCAGATAAGCAAATGAGTCAAAAGAAAAAAATTAATCAGAAAATGGCCTCTTCCAAATTCCGGGGCTGCTGTGCAGCCCAAATGATGGCCATTAATCAGCAAAGGAACAAAAGATTAAATCAAATGGAAGGCGCCGCTATGAAGGCTGAAAGCTGTTATGTGTACTGTATATACTCCTGAGGATCCATCAGTTAGAGTAACCCCTCTGCAACGGAAAGCCATGCCAGTACTGGGTGGTTATTACTGGCACTCTTGGGTGCCGGAAGGTATAGAAGCAGTTCATCTGAAGATGTCCTTACAACTAGAAAGCAGCAGGCTGAATTAAAGCAGCTACAGCCCCCCTACTGAGCAATGTGAAAGAGTTGCCATCCAGAAAAAGAGAAATGAAACTACTTTAAAAAAAAGTTTGTGACTGGTAATGCGCCAAAGAGCACTCTTAACTAGAAACCTTCTCTGCATTGAATACAAATGATGTGGACGAGCGTTTTTTTCTCTCTAACCACGTCCCATGTCAACTGAAGTTCTTTTACCCCCCGTTCCGATAAAAACATCTTTTTAAGGGTCAAACGACTACACAATGAGAAATGTTAATCTACAGAGAGGTATTTGTTCCAGTACTGATTTCTTGCATTTTAGGTGCCATTCCTCATATTAGATTCCAAGTAATCTGCTACGTCTCGTGTTATGTTAACATAATATTTTCCCAATTTAGAAGGATCTGTGAATATCTATAATTAACTGTACATCTACAGTATTTTTACCACAATAGTTCTAAAGTTGACTAAACACAAGAACTGACATTTAAGACATAATATGTTTCCTTAAGGGCGGAGGTGGTACAGTGGTTGGTATTGCTGCCTTATAGCACTGGGGCCCTGGGTTCAATTCCAGACTTTCAGCGCCCGATGGGTGAAGTTTGTATGTTCTGTCTATCATGGGTTTCCTCCTACAGTCCAAAAATACAGTGGAAGATTAATTGGCTTCTGGAAAACCTGGGCTGCTGTGAGTGTGTGTCTATGTGTACCTGGGGACGGACTGGCGTCCCACCCAGGGTGTACGATGCCTTGCACCAGTTGCTTGCTGGGATAGGCTCCAGCTCCCCCGTGACCCTGCATGGGATGAAGTGGGTCTGAAATGGGTGGATGGTTATGTATTTTCACATTAACCATCAGGTTCTTCTCGATTTCAAATGAAGGGTGGCATTCCTTTCCAAAGGCTCATTTCACAGAATACATTGAATTAAAATGAACAGTTGAAAGACATTGCTCTACTGACTTAAGTTCAATTGAATAATACATGGGGAGTTCTTTACTGAACCTTGCCCCTGGGAGACAGTGCATCATGCTCAGTTTGGCAACTGATTTAACTGATTTTGATTTAGCATGGTAGCCTGCCAGGTGTCTGACAGTGAGCTACCGTGGTCGTTCAGTAAACATATGAAAATAAACCCTAGCTTGTGTACAAGAGAAAGCTAGAACAGAATCTTCGTCCACCACAGACTTGCAGCCTTCCTGCTGTGTCGCAAAGGCAGTCATACTGGGGAAAAGGGAATCCTTACTTTTACTTGGTAAATTAAAAAAGGACAACCTGCCTGGCAGAAGTACACCACTAATTTGTGTTTTGTACAGTATGTGCGAGTCAGAGACACAGATTCTCTGTAACAGTTTATCTTTTTGACTTATTCTGACTTACAATTGGGAACCTGTTCATTCATTTCTGAACAAATAGCTCGGTCTCAGTATGGGCTTGTGCCAGATTGTTCCTTTAACCAAAAACAAATGCGGAAATGTTCTCACTGTCTACAGCATATGTTTCAAGCACTCCTCTGACCTATTTTTCTTCGCTTTTCCCTGAATGAGCTCTCAAGATCTGCAGTTAATTAAAATGCAACTGTTGGAAGGAATATCACGTTCAGAAGCGTCACAAACAGCTACAAAAATAGCTTTTTCATCATTAACACGGCTGCCACCTCATGATCACACACCAAATATACCTCTCAGGTTACACCTCAATGAAAATCCATTTTTAAATTGGCAAAACTTTTTTCTCAATGTCGTCAGAGCTTTGGGGTTCAGAATGTCAATGTTGAAATATAGTGTACAATGTTCAAAAACTGAAATATCAAAGAAGGAAATCTATGGAGAACATACAAACTCCACACAGATAGCACCACGCAAATTGATCCCAGAGCACTAGCACGGCAAGGCAGCAATGCTAACAACTGTGCCACCGTGCCATCCTACATTATATAAAATATATGTTTGCATATTATATGTACAGTATGTAAACATATATATACAGTTATTAACAGAGCATACCTGTAACTATTATTTACCTAAGTGTTGAAAGTTTGAGTATTTCACAATAAACTTATTTTTTATTATAAAGTGCACTACTGTTACTCAAGAAAAGTTTTACCTTTTATTTTACAGTAAGCTATTTTTCAATTCTGCCAAGACAAACACTTACTCACACTAACTAGCAGTCATGTGACATTGCTCAGCCTATCAGGAAGAGAGAAAGGCAGTGCAGAATAAAAGTAAAATGAACTGGTATGGACTGTATGAAGCATTATACTGTACTGTATGTCTTTAACGGGGAAAATCTGAGGCTCTGTTCTGTCTCGTCTTATGGAATGGAGATGGGCTTTTTATGCAAAGGCTAGCAGAGCTCACTTGGCTTCTAGCACAATAAGTGGTTTATGAGCCCCCAGACTCCAGCTCTGCTGAGACAGGGTGAGGGCTGACATTTTGGGAAAAACTGACACCAGTATTAAATGGGTTAATAACCCTTCCTTTTCTGGATCTTGTCCCTTGGCCAAACAATAAGACATTTGGCTAAGCTGTGGGAGTGCTCTCACTAGGGGCTAGGGACTGAGCAAAGAGCCTAGCAGGTGTTTTTGCCAAGTCATTGAGTCACACTGGACAGGAAGGGACACATCATAAATAACAAAATAAACACACAGAGATTCCCCGACATAGATATCAACCAGGCTGCTGCCACCCATGTTCCAGCTAGTATATAAGCACCACAACACAGTAATTATTTTTTCTGTATACTTCCTGAATATACCAGAATTAGACAACAAAGAAAGCAAAGAGCTTTTACTGTAATATTAAATATTATATTACATTCCCATTGTTAATATTTTAATATTGTTATGTTTCATTTTACATTCTATACACAAAATGTTTTCAGTGAGAAATAAACCAGCTCCTCAAAACTCTCAAGGGCCAAAACACAATAAACTAATTGTGCAGTTCATCCTGCAGTACTATGTTGCTGCAGTTACATAGACCACAAGCACTGACTGCCATTTTGAGTACTTAATATAAAACGACCAGTGTTACCACTCATTTGTTCTTTCATTAAATTAAACATGCACACAAATCCCTCCCCTTTCCACAGTGTAGAAACTATGATAAACTCAAACCATTGCTCGATGTACAGTAGCCTTACTTCTTCAAGGATTAAATGGAAACATCCTGGCTTTCTGAGTGAAGACAAATGCACCATTTAAATGTAGTTCAAGAGTAATGGGAGGAAAAAATGTCTCCCTTGAAAATTTGTTTCAGTCAGGATTGAAAAGATAGCAAATTGCTGTTGTGTATTTGTTTTTGGTTATGTACAGTAATTGTTGTTGGCCTATGACATCAATTTTATCCATTACAACCATAAAGTGTCAGTTTCTTTTCCGAAATAATTTTCTGCTTAACTAGGTACTGTGTAGAAAGTGAACCAAAGCCGTGCAAAAAATAAAACATCGTAAAAAGGAAGAGAAGAAGCAGGGATTTTTTTTAAATAAAAAAGGCCCACTTTACTTTTTAAACATCTGATGTTTTAGAAAAAGGCCTCAGCTGAATTAGTAATGTAGGTTCATTAATCACCTCCACAGGGGTCTGCCTGGTGAAAAGAACAGCAATGTCCCGAAGGTGAGGCATTCTCAGAGAACGCTCTGACAGGGAAGAGGACAGGCTTATCTGCTATGATTCTGGCACCTTTGCAAGCCCTGGAGTTTTCAAACGTAGTGGAATTATTCATTTTTTCCCCACAATACTTACACATCCCTGAAATAAAGATCATCCTTCTGCATCAACAATTTATATACTGTAAGTCCTGCGCAAAGCATAAGGGGGGCAGCAGGGTGGTGCAGTAGATAGAATCTTTACCTCACAAGGCCCTGTGCTCAATTCCACAGTGTTATCTGTGTGGAGTTTGTATGGGTTTTCTTCCAGTGCTCCAGTTTCCTTCCACAGTCCAGAGATGTACTGGTAGATTTATCAGCTTCTGGGAAAATTGGCTCTAATGTGAGTGTGTGTTTCTGTTTGTGCGCTCTGATGGACTGGCGTCTTGTCTAGGATGTATCCCACCTTAGTCCATCGCTTCAGGATAGGCTCCAGCTCCCCCACTACCCTGTACTGGAGCTTAACAAATGATAGGGTAGAAACATGGATGGATGGATAAAGAACAAGGTTAAGTTGCCTGCCATTGTTTGTGAAAAAAGCTGCTCATGTTCATTTAGTCTATTAAAAAGAGCTGTGAATGTCTCCAGTTGTTTTCTTACTACTGTAGGTTGTGGGGCTTTGAACTCCTTAAAACTGTAGCCCATATTTCTGATTTCAAATTGACCTATGAATGTCAAGCAATGATTTTCAGAATGAATGGATCTAGCAAGCCAAAGTCTATTGCAAAAGCTTAGGGTGCGTAGCATGATTGAGTCTATGCAAACAGCTCTCTGATCCTCACACTGGCATCCGTCCATGGCAGGGCCAGCAGGAAATTGACCAATATAGAACCACTAATCAAGTCCAGCCCCCGTGTCTTTGAGAAACTGTGGGGAAACCTGAACATCCAGAAAAACCCCATACAAACACAAGGTCAAACATGCAGACTCCACACAGACAGACACCTAAGGATAGAATCAAGGATAGAATCAATCAGAATCCTGGTCCCTGCAGCTGTGAGGCAGCAATGGCCTCCCAAGAACTTCTACAGCTTACTAACTTCAAGTATAAAATTATTTTTGTTATTACAACCCAAAGAATCTGTGTAAGTAGGAGATCTATGACCATTCTATCCTCCAAATATGCAATTATAACACTATTGACATTAATTTCCACCCATGCAAACATGTTATCAAAACCTCACTTATGGCCACCTGGAGCCTGTAGTGGAAGCACAAGGTGCACACACATAGAGTACAGTACACAAAACATTAAGACCACAAAGACCATGGCTTTGGGACCTTTGGGAGGTGGAAGAAAACCAGAGCACCTGGAGAAAACCAACAAGGAAATGAAGAAAACATGCAAATTTCACTCCTGTTACTTAATTCATTTTAACTTGTTAGCAACCTTGGAACAGACAACAGTCTGTTTCTGCAACAGTTAACAGGTCCACATAGGAAACATCACAGAGTGCAAAGCGCCGACATATCAAAGTCAGACAATTTCAAGTTATTCTACTTTGTTCCAAAATACAGGCTGTTGGGAAATTATATCACTGCATAATTTTGCATAGTTCTTTCATTAGCCTCATTGCTGCAAGCAAATAAGACAGACTTGGATTATTTCACTGATCTTGTAAAATCTTAGACTTTCTAGTGTGAGAATAGTGTGTGATAGGAATTTTGTCTGATTGAGTGTGGAAGTTTAAATCATATTCATTTGCCTGTATGTTTCTTGTTTCTTTTCACTCTTGAAAAAAGGTTCCTGTTAAGTGCTTAACTACATTGCTAGCTTAAAATAGTGCATTTCTTCAACTCTTATAAACTGGTATAAGGGCACTGTGTTCACCTCTTTAACTAGGTGATAGCATTTAAAGTTTGCTTAAATAAAACCTGAAGTTTTGTTGAAGTGGGAAACCTGAAGTTTCTTTCCCAGTGTCTATTTATAATTACACAGAAAAGAGAGAAACAGCAGTAAGGAAAAGAATTGATGAAAAAATGATTGTGTGACTGCAGATTTTCTTGTCACCGTGATTGCACTCTAAAGATATGGAAAACAACAATGTAAATACATTTTAAACTCTCAACTGGTATTGGTATTCTGGATAAACCCTTCCCTTTAATCTGATTGCCTAGATAACCATAAGATTGCTTTAGATGTCTTACATATACTTGACTATGGCTTAGAAAGTGAAAACATTTTTGCAGGACAGTGAAACTCTAGAAAAAACAGACATGCTCTTGTAAAATTAGGGGATTAAGTTGCAAAAACATCCTACTACGAAAGGTTCATTTTGACACTTTCACTGAAGAAAATGTATTAATCTTGGCTTGGAAAAGCATGAGTATGCATTTATTTAAGATTGCATTTCAGTAATATTTTGTGAATTACATGTAAAATCATAAGATTTTTCATTCTACTGTTCCTTAAGAAACAGAGCAAGATTAATAACATCCGCCTTATGAAAATGTTCCAATGAATGTTTTAGGTAGGTAATCCATATCTGAGCCACATCAGCACATCAGACCCTGGTTACTGTAGAATTAAACAGACAAGGGGACATGTGACACCCCTCCAGTAGGACACCAGTACAAGAGAGGAATTATGCCCCACCAATGCTACAAGAATGTATACAACTGGATGGGCTGAAGCAGTTGGGCTAATGTAACTCGCTAAAGGTACAACAGCAGGTCCACATAGGGACTTGAACCCCCTAGTCATGGATCCAGAGACTTCACTCACTATGGTACATCACACCTCAATGAATACAGTACAGTATGTGTAAGTAATTACTGGATTCTCTGACTGTAACAGCAATTGATGTATTTTCAAGAAACTCTACTCCTCAATTAATAAAGAAATTGAGAGTTCACAGCAGTCTGTAAGTCAGGCTGCAATATGAATTTTAATTACTTATCAGGTTTTATTTAATAATATGCTAACTGCTTTATAATTAATGTATAATTGGACTGAAATTGGTGCAGCCTGAGATGAATTGTTTCTAGAAAAAATAAAACCATAATATTTCCCTCTTATTTTGCCTACACAGATGCTCAAATAAGTGCTACAACACAATTAGCCAATTAATTGTCCTGCTTTTAATTAATTCTCTGAAGAATAAAGAATGTATGATTTGAATTTCATTTAATGGTTCTGCATTGGTTTTATTTTATTCTTAAGATCACATTTTTAGTGCTTTATTTTTTTGTTTTGAGCGAATTTGCAGACGTTTCCAGTTGGCGGCACGGAATCTGACAGAATTCCACTGCAAGGTTTATTCCACATTACACCTATAGACTCAATCTAATTCATTTAGCCATCTGCTCCTTTTCAATCTCTGGATCGTCCACTTCTTTGGGAAAGTGTCCCGGGATGCTATCTGATCAGATCATACCAAGTAGCCTGCTTCCCCAGCAACGGGAGCAACAGGGAAGTTTCAGGCAGGAATGAATGCACAGAAACATGGGCAGCTGAACCCATGTAGAGAACAGACTGGAATGGAATCCTCTGGTGAAAAGAATAATGTGAAATATCGCAGTATTGAAGCTCCCACACAGGTCTTCTAAAGTAAAAAAGCCCCTTTGTCCTTATTGTACGAGTTTCAAGGGAACAATGTGCTTCGCAGGAAATCACAGTGTTTTTGCTGGAAACAGAGGTAGAATTATAGATCTTCATTAATCCACAATTCGCCAATATCTATCTGAGGGCTGCAAACACCTGCTTTGACAGGTGTCAGTAGAGACCAGACAGGCATCATCTATTCACCTCAGATTTTCACATCCCATATCCCTCATTCTTTATGGGTTAGGATTGTAAACATACATCCAATTGCTGCTTCTGTAAAAGTCATCAATCACTATCAGATCCATTCCGTCAAAGAGCTTCAACTACTGTACATTCATCTTGATCGCGACTGGCTTATGCAATGGATATGCATTGCATTATGCTTTTTGTTGCTGTTGTTGTTGTTTTATTCCTGTGTGTTTCTACTCTGTGGGATCAGGTATTGTCCAACTGCCACAGCCCGGAATTTAATTAAAAAGACCTGTGAGACACTGGCCTTTTAGGTAGAAACAGAAGCTGTCTGCTTTTTCTCTTGCGGCCAAGTCAGTCAATTTTTCTGAGCTTACGGTGGGAATAAAGGGTATATAGTCCGATTAGCCTCATTCATCATTTCATCTACTGGGCTCTATTTTCACTGGACCTATTCTTTTCATTCAGAAACATCTTCTTTGATAAGAAGGATTATTGTATCCTAGTGAATGGCATCTGTTGAGCCAGGTGCAAAAGGATTCATATAACTTGAAGAATTGATTTTGTGCCTCCTCTGTGTATATATATTTCTTTTTTTTTGCATTGTTGTGTTTTGAATCAATATAAATGTATGAGGAAACCTTGATTCAATATATTAATTGCAGTTACAGTACTTATTTTACAGTTTGTCGGTCCAATGACGCTTGAAATCACCACAATATTATTTTTAATTTATACTTATGTTAAGTTATAATTAATGTAATACAAACCAGCAGACACAAGTGGAAACCATATGGAAGTGCATTTAAAAACTTAGAAAAGGGAGCACTTCTTTACTCAAAGGGTGGTGGGAGTATTAAAGAATATGCCCAGACATACAGTATTTTTCCCTGACGTCTTCCAAGAAACAGCTGATGAGATCCTCAATTCAATTAGCAACTAATTTGGGATGAATGGCCTCCTCTCATTTAAATTTTTTCTAATGTTCTTTCTTTTGTAGAATGAGGAGAGATTATGACAACGAATATGGCCAAATGCAAGACATTTTGATAACAATGTATCCCTTCTTGGCATAAGCCCCGTATTTAATATTAGATCTAAAACTGAAGACTGAAAGGGAAAATAATGTTTAAGATCAGCACTTTGTTAATCATCTGTTTTACTTCATTACTGCCAACTACACTAACAATCGCAGCAAGCCCTGTCTTAATGTACTGTATATATCAATTATAGCCCTGATGGCACAAGCAGTTTAGAGTCGATGCAATTCTATATAGCAAGTTCAAAACAGGCTATGGTGGTATTAGTGAAACACTATTTAAACAAATACTGTAGGACTTCCATTCTTAAATGCTTGAGCCTTAACGTTAGACGCATTAGGAAAAAAGCATAAGGTCGCTACTGTACAATAACAGGACAGTATGACGCTTATAGAAGAAACATAGCTAGGAGAAGGGGGGTGAGGATGAATATAAAATTAATAAAGTAATAATAAATAAATATAATGGACACACATTTCTACAGTAGGCAGGATAGAAGAACTGGTGGTGTGGGGTTGAATATAAAAAATAAACTGCACACTAGAGAACTAGGGCAAGAGAGTACAGGCGGGTTAAATCTACAGTATATAAAATAGAAGTTCTAAGGGCTTAACAATAGGTTTATGCTATAAACCACATACAGTATATGGGCATAAGCTTACTGTATGACACTGTAAGTTCAGAAATAATGTAAACATTATTTGTAATTCAACATAAGGGGATATCAATGGAAGGGGGTGGATATTTCTGCAAGGTATTATAGCAAAGGTGATGTTATATTACCAGCAGATTTATACTATTTTCCACAGATAAATTCAGATATTGGAGCACAGAGCCTGAAACTGTTAAAGATTACCAGTTTTATACAGGGTACTGACTAGGGAACATGCACTTTTTAGCCTTATTGACTTTGCAAATATCCAGGATATAATAAAGAGAATAGATTAAACACTCCTGGGGAATCGTGACCCTATTATGATATTTTTTATGTATAGTTTAAATATCTAAAGCTTGAATATTAGGACTTTTAATTTGAGAAAAGCAGACTATGGAGGAATGAGGCAGAACGTATGAGCAGTGAACTCAGAACAGATCAATACACAGTCAATAGAACAAGGATGGTTATACTGTACTTCAAAGCATAATGTTTAAGACTCAAAATGAATTCATCCCTAAAACAATTACGTCCAGGTCTAGGAAAGTATTGTCTAAATGGTTCGATGGAGAAATGATGAAAAAAATCAGAAAGTAGTCGCTGTTCATACTGGGTTAAGAGCCCACGATTCAAAGATAGAAAAATAGTATACAGAGTTACAGGCACAACTGAAAAAGATATTACAATTGTAAGGAGAGATAGAACAGAATATAAGTAATGGAGGCAAGACAAATAATGAAAAATATTTTTCAGTACTATAACAGCAAAAAAGCATACAAAGTTTGCTAAATAGTGAATTCATGACAGAAAATGGAACAAAATAGAAAATATGCTACATACTGTATGTATTTCACCCAGTTTATGCAGAATGTAGGAATATACAGTATAGCATATGTATTGGGTGGACATTTTCTGCGCTGCAGGAAGCTACACATGGGATCCAGGCTTTGCGAAAGATCTTTCCAGATGGTAGTGTGCCCATGGGCTGGTTATTCAAATGTCAGACAGAAAAAACAGTTGATTATCACTCACATACCTTCTCTTGTACAGTCCTTCCTTATTTTAATAAAACCTAGATCTTATTGTTGTACAACTCAGTCAATCTGCTGGCAGAGAAGAACCTGCAACAAGTCTGACCCACCCTAACTACAAGCAAAGACAGAAAGATTTGCACAGGCACACCATAAAGACAGTTCTCAAAGTTTGTTTGGCATTGTTAGAAAGTTACAATATACTCAAAAGACTACTGAAAGCTACAGCTTCTAGTATGAGACCGAAAACGTCTGTCAGCTACAAGGATACAAGGACCTTCTTTTTAAACAATGCTCCCACAACTAAAAAAATAAATTGTGTTTAATTGTACTTAACGTTTGTGAACCAGTAAGTGGCATTCTTTCATCTGGACTCCTTGGTCGTTAAGGGTGCCATCGACATGAGACTGCTGGGGTGTTAATCTTTGTATTATAGCTACTGTAAGTTGCTCTTTGGGTTTGTACAAATTATCCTCCCTACATTTCTTCCTTAATTCAAGTGGTGAAAGTAATGTCTCACTCCTCCACCAGATCTGCAGTGAGGTAGTGCAGCTGCCAGAGAACACTGCCACACCTCACCCAGTGAGGGCAGCACTCTAGTGAATGAAGTGTGACCCCTCATGAGAACATAAGAAAGTTAATCTAATCAGAAAAGAGTGGCTGGAAAAATGTGGAATAAAGAGTGCCAGCTTTTAGACAGAAACTTGTGGGGGGTGGAAGAGGAACCAGTGACGAAGTCTGTCGGGTCGTTTTCATTGATGAATTGAGGATTGATTAAGTGGAAAGGCAACTGTTATAAATAACTTTTAATGTGAGCTTGTATAGGCTGATGAGCCTTGACTGACCGGTTGATTTTGCGTTTATTAAGACAGAATGTAATTATGTTGTTAGAGTGAAATGATAAATCTGACAAATCTGAAAAGGGGGCTGAAACAGAAATGTGCTGCAAACTCTGAACAACAAAGGTAAATGCAGAAGGCTAGTGAAGGGCTGTAAGTGTTAATCACCAACCATCCACAGAGAGGTGTGGATGCCTGGGAGTCCAGAGAGAAATGTGTTGAGAAGAGAAATTTTGTGAGTAGGTTACTTTGCGCTGTAAAATGGATGAGCAGGCATTACTATTTAGTAATCATTGGAATAAATGAACATTATTAGCATACTTTAATAGAAGTACTTGTTGTGGTATGATGTACTGTAGGTGGCAATGAAGAAGCTAGTAACGTCAGGTTCCTGAGTTCCTTGATTTTTAAAATTCCTCAGATTTAATTTGAGAGAATCGGCAATATTATTTTGAAATATCAAGAAGGCAGAGAGAAACCCAGGTGAGAAATCTTAGAAACATCCAGAATCCAATCAGTGAAAAAGAGCACCCTCTGTTGATTATATGAATGAGATATGTGATATCAGAATAAATGAGGACTGATTTCTTATTCTGTTTCCCAAAAGAATAGCAATAACAATAAGGCTGAGCTCGTATTCCGTAGAAGAGCTAACCAAAAGGGGGAGCAGGATTTTTTTTACAGCCCTTCACATTGCAAACCACCTTGCCCTGAGGCAATTTCTGAGATACTCTGGAGTACATGCCAAACCCAATAGGAGGAACGGTGGTCTTTAAACTAATTAAGGTCTTCAGGGGACAAAAGGAACTTGTATGAAAAGTAAATCAATTCCATGATTTAGAGAAAAATCTACTTTCCACCTTGCATTTATAGTAATGTGGTTTCAAAGGAGGCGAAGTTAAGGAGATCAAGGAGTAACCTTGAGAAATTACAGTATACACAAAGTATGTGGTATATACTGTACTGTACTTTAGCAAGAAGGAACAGAACTCCACATTGTGTACAATAACAGGATTATAGCTATCAAGATACATGTTAATTGAGTAGATACCTCCCAGGGTAGAGAAGCATGGAAGGAGTGAGAACTGAGAAAAGTAGATATACTGTATAATGTAGTAGTTCAGGTGGGTAGCTGCGTCAGCATGCATAGGCTGCAAAGGAACAGGTAATAGGTTTATTCCATGCTGAAAAAAAGAAGAAAGAGAACACAACGTTTCGGCCGTGGAGCCTTCTTCAGGTGTGAGAGAGACAGGGCAGTACGCAAAGGTAAAGTAGCAGGAGAACAAAGGTTGGGAGGGAGGAGGAGTGAGAGGCGGGAGCAGGGGACAGAAAGAGAGGCCAATCAAGAGGTATGAAGTCAGAATGGGTGCAGAGAGGTGTGAAATGAAACTTCCAATGAATGGAGAAAATTTAAAAGAACAGTAGTCTGTCGTTAAGAGAAGGGAGAATGTGTGATCCTAGCTGCAGAATAATTTTGGTTTCGGTGGTCTTTCTGATGTATGAGTTCGGAAAACCATCTTTGAGAACACAGACAGAGAGATTAGAGTGGTCGTGACCGTCCGAGGTGAAATGAGAAACAATGGGCTGGAGAGATCTTTAACATTCACAGCCCTAACATGTTCTCTGAAATGGTCTCCGAGTCTCCTTCCTGTTTCTCCAATGTAGATGGCTGGGCATTTACTGCAAGAGATACAGTAAATAAGGTTGCTGGAGGTACAAAATGCTGTCAGGGTGATCCAGAATTGTCCTGAGGGGCCTTGAATGAGTGTGGTGGTGGATATGTACTTGCAGGTGATACAGTGAGCTCTGTTGCAAGGGAAATGCGAAAAGACAAATTCCTAATGCAAGAAATTGTATAGGGCTAATAAAGAAACATTATTATTATTATTATTAAGTGCCTGGTGTGGATGGTTGTTGAGGGCGGTCAAGGGAGCTGTGAACGAGGAGGTTACACAGATTAGGTGGTCGGCGATATGATATCTTTTCTGATCGTCCTATCATCTCATAAGGCATGTGTTTTTACCACTTTCCTATGTTATTGGTATTCCTTAACCTTTTCATTTCAGTCTTAAATGTATTCATTTTCAGCATTCCTGATTCTAGCCATTTTAGTGGAAGACATCATGTAACTTACTCAATCCAAAGACAGGTAGTGACAAGCAGTTCCACAAGGAAGCTAAAATACTTTAAAAACATTTTCAAATAAAAGCTGGTAATGATGTAAATTTATGAAACTTCCTTGCTTCAACCCTCTCTTTCTTCTCAGTATTCACCATACCACGTGGAAAAAAACCCTCTGTCTCTTCTTTCTTTCCAACACAGCGCCCCTCTCCTGTGTGTCAATCCTACTTCAGCCTCTCTTTAATTTAATCAATTCTTATTTTCACTGCCAGAATTTCCTTTACAAGTACAGGGACAGTAAGGAACACCATAAAGGGTTTTTCTGATGTCTGACACTCAGAGCAAGGACCTTGAATCTGGAAGGGAGAAACAGTGAATTGTGGTTTACAAAATGCCTATAAAAGGATAGTACTATACTGTAGTGCACAATGAATGAAACGTAATTAGTTAGTATGTGTAGCAAATGCTGTTTCTCCCCTTGGTAAGGAAACACTAAAAGAAGAAGATTGACTCCATTCTTTGTTTCCCACAGTACTGGACTGAAAGGGATTGTTTCTTATCTAAAAAGCCCTTTTTTCCATCCACATTTAGCACTATACTTAAGCCTTCTCATACATGATGATCAGTGTGCTGGACTGGAATTTTGTGGTGTGAATCTGAAGAGAGCAACGGTATAGGGTTCTGCTTGAAAGAAACTGCTTAGTGACTTAGAAACCACTAAATGCATTCGTTTGAAACATAGGTTGAGTCCCAAAATCATTTCCAGTCTGGGCTTTGAAACGATTCAGGGGAAAATGTCCCCAAGCACATACTCATTTAGCCCATTGCCCACCACCAGGGACAAATAATCACTATTTATTAAATAATCTTTTTTTATTATTTTAAAAGCTGTAGGACGATATGTCTTAAACATATAAAAGGAATATGCTTTTCTTTAAGAACTCCCATAATATTAACAATATCATTTCATTTTCCCACATCAAATACTTTAGAGTTCTACCTAAAAAGGAGTCACAATGGCTCAGCAATTCAAACTGACCAGCATGAGAAAATCTCTGTCCAAAAGCATAAAAACCGTCTTATGATCACATATCAAAAAGCCTTAGACAGGCATACAACTACTGTACCTGACAATCTTAGGCATGCATGTGCAACTATACAACTAGATAGATAGATAAGACTTTATTGATCCCGTAGGGAAATTGATGAAACTATGTGGTTGTGCACCACATGGAACAAAAGTTGCACATGCTTGCCTAAGATCGTCAGGTGCACCAGCTGCACCATGCTGGTACACAACCACTCACAGGAAAAGGGGGCATTAGAACAAGGAGAGGTTAATCCATGCTAAACAATTGAAAGAAACATTTCAGCTGCTGAGCCTTTCTCCAGTGTGTGGGAGAGAGAGGAAATAAGTGGGGATATGAAACAAAGAATTAAAGGCAAAGAGCAAGTGAGAAAGAGTGACCAAGTGAATAGAGATCTGGAGGAGAGGATTGAAATCTGTAGATAGGTTCTAAAACAGAAATTAGTCTATAACAGAAGGATGAAAATATAGCATTATACGAGAAAGGCATTGTAAAGGAGGGATGACATTAAGAGGTACCAGCACCTTTTGATTGTTTTAGATCATGGGTCTGAAATTTGGGTACTGGAGAGCCCAGATCCAGTTTTACTCAGGTTTCAAGTCACTCTGAAACAGCTTTTTTATATTAGGAATCCTTGTAAGGTATAGATTAAATGTGTAAGTAACTTGTTCAATCAGAGGAGCTCTGGGCATTAACGACTGATGGGTCTACAGAACTTTGTCTGAAAAAATCCCTAAATCGCTTAGTTTCAATAAGCACCTTGTAAGAGACCCTATCCTCAACCACTCACAAGGGCCTGCAGGCATACAAATGGACAATGCCATAAAGAGAAGCTTGGGAGACTTTACAATTTTGTGTGTCTAGATACTGTATACTCAGCAGAAAGCAGCACTCAGAATCCCCAAACCACCACTAGTACCCTGCATGCTCGTTTAATGATATCTGCTATGATATCTGCTGGACAGGGCCTCGTGGATAGAGCTGGACATCCTTTGATCATCATATCACTTTCTATAACTGCCTATCCAATTCAGGGTCACTGTGACCAAGGCAGGATACACTGTGAGTGGGACACTAGTCCATCACAGAGCACACACAGACACAAACATGCAAAGACTCACTCCGAGGCCAATTTATAGAAACCAATTAACATACTAGGAAACTTCTGACTGTGAGAGAAAACTGGACTACCCATGGAGAAAATAAAGAGAGCATACAACCTCCACGCAGACAGCACACTAGGAATGAACCTAGGGCCCAGTGCTGCAATGCACCAGTTGCTAACCAATATGCCACCTTACTGCCCTTAGATCTTTAGATGAACCTCCTAAATTCCGTTAGGCCTTCTTTCTTATTCATGTCATGATATTTTATGTTATTCAAGTGAATGAAAAGATGACTCTGATGAAATGCAAAATGTAAAATGTATGTCCAGGTTTCTAAGAAAAACAAATTACAGAGCCAAGGTCTCCAGGTCTGTTTCCTACCATGGGATCACAACTCACAATATGGCACCATTCCCAGATTAACTTGTTAAAGTGTTCTGATATTTGTATAGACGATAAGAAGCACAACACCAAGGTCTTTCCAACTCACTCAGAGCTTTCGGGCATCTGAATTCTTAATGAATGAACCAGGAAATTCCAAAGTTATAGTGTACCTACCCCAATGGTATAGCTGAATTTTTCACCTTACATGCTGAGTATTCATACATTTCAGCCAACCCCAAAAAAACCTTTGTAAAATTTTCAGTTCACTGCACGATTCCGATTTAAAAAACTAATCAGTGACAATACAGTGGCTCCAGTCAGATTACCCGTTTCATCTCGTTAATAATCCAAAATTTGTATTTGTCAGGTCTGTACCATTCCCATCCTCGGCAGTGTGCTGCATTATGCACAACACTGTGTTAGAATATTCATTTAATCTTTCTTCTGTATGGCAGATATATGCTGTACATTTCATTTTTCAGTTTTATCAGTTTTCTTTCACAAAGGTATCCTAGTGTTTTCTTTTTTCTATTTACCAAAATAAACAGCTTGTAATTTCATTAATATTTGTTGTTACTGAATCATCATTTATTGTTAAACTGCACAAGTTGTTTCATGGCTTTTCCTCCTTCTGTCTCACTCTATGCTTCTAGGAACTGTTTATAAACCACTTCACTGACTTCCATCTGCAAATGTTCAAAAAGCACTTTAGAGGGAAGGTCTTAGGACTCTGCAAGAGGCATCAAGAAACTACCCAAAATGTACCCATAAAAGGATAACTGACCCAAACGCAGTAGACTGTCAAATAAAGATGTACTGTACAGTACTGTACTTGCATTGCAGAGCATTGAAATGCCTCAAGTAGTTCAGTTGAAATTTAGCATTGTGAAAGGGTAAGCAAGGGAGATGCTTTCAGAATGAAAATATAATATTTGAAAGCCACTTGAGTGTTCAGATTAATCTCTATAAATAATATATATATATCGGGGTGAGGCTTCAAGTAGTGTTCATATTCAGCATAAAAACATGAATAGCATGGTTTAGTAATACAGTGCTGTTATATTCCATACCACACCAGACTTTAACTAAATTATCCTTTGTAAGATATGCAAGAATATAATTATGCAAAATTGCCTAAATTTTCTAGAAAGAAAAATGTAGTACTGTAGCCGCGGTATAATGGAAGAGCCCTTGGTATATTTATATTGTTCTCTACGTCTCTTGCTACCCCATTACCTGGCTCCCTATTGCTGAACATTTAAAGCCTTTCAAAACCATTCAAAGCCCCATTTCTGATGTGCCTCAGTCACTCAGCTTATGCCTAGCTTCAGTCTCTCCTCAAGCTGCCTCTCCATTCTCCTGCTTCCAGACCTCCTCAGTGATGGAACAAACCTGAAACTTAAATTCAAGTTCAAAGAGCTTTATTGGCATAACTAATGAATTACTATGTTGCTAAATCAATAACAATTAGCAAACATTTACAAATATTTTTTTAGTCTTTCCCTCTGTTCCTCGGGATGTGAAAGACGATCACATACTGGGCTGCTAACTTGATTTTCTTGTCCCCTCCACCAGTACAATTGGATGCTCTTCTTATTCTGGCAAGTGTGAGAATTTTGGACAAATGCTTGTCTAATCCCTCAGTACATGTTCAGTTCTGCTACATCTTGCAGAAAATGTACCTCTTTCTCTACATTACACATCCCTTGTGCCATTGGTACACAGTGTAGCTTGTCCTCTCCAGGTGTTTGCCTGTGTCCCTCATTTTCTGTGGTCAGGCTGTGGTCACTGTGCCTATTCACACTGGGCAGCCAGGTATACCAGTGTCATCCAGTTTCTATGGCCATGCTCTGGTCATTGAGACTTTACTTCACCCGAGTCTGTATCTCCTTGAAGTCTCTCACATGGTAGTCACAGCTCTTGAGTGCCCAGTAAATACAAGTCTGTTTAAACAACACCTCTCAGCCCTCAGTGTCTTTCAATAACATGCACACAGTACAAAACTATTATTTTTACCACTCAGACTATTACAAGTGCATGCAATTTGCTAATTACTTATTTAATATAATATCTTTACATTATATATAACTTATTTTATAATAAACAATGAGGTGTTTACTTTCCAGCTTTGTGCCTATACTTCATCTAGAGTATACTGCTTTAGTTCATACCATTTCATTTTGTTTTCGTAGCACTTGTGCTACTCTTCCAATATGAGCTAGCTTTATTGACATTGTGTTAATTCAATTTATTCGGACTGTACTGTGCCAGCTTGAATATTTTTTCTTATACTTAACATACATGTTCGATATTGTATAATGTCCTAGGTAAAGGCAACTACTAAGCAAATCAAAAATTTAATTCGTATCAACTGGCAACTTGCAGCTGTCAGAAATAGAAATGTTGATCTTGGGATAAAGTATAAAATGATTATAATAAATAACACCCCACAGCAGCAATAATACAAACCACTCATCAGACTGACACCCCTGCAGTTAATGCACAAGGTTCCATTTCTAGACATTGTTTAATGTCAGGTACAGTATTATACCAAAAGGCATTTCAATTCCTTTGTTGCATGACTGCACTATTTTCACAATTTCCAGCTCTTCAGATCCCTTAGCTTTTACCACTGTTAGTTCCACATTACAAACGAATGTCTCTCAGAATACTTCAGGTCGCCTCAATACTCCAACCTCACCATTGATACACCATTAAGGAGCCAGTCTTGTCTTCTGTAAAGGGCCATTGAATTTGTGTATGAAACTCTCCCCATAAAGGAGACATTGGGTAAAAGCCTTATGAAAATCCTTGTTTAATATGTCTCCAATCTTTCACACTGGAGTGATGAGTCACAGACAGGGCAGTTCAAATTGCATTATCAGAAAGACTTCTACTGTTAAATGGAAAAGGTGATATTCACTGCTGTACAGAATCCCAGCGCTATTAGTTTGATATACCCCGGAAAAAAAAGAAAAAAGAAAACAGATCTTCACAAATACTACTGCTATACACAACTCCAGACAGGAACCGAGGAGCTGAAGAATGCAATCAACAGAAGAGTCTTTATTTCTATGGGAGGTTTAAAAATGACAGACAAGTGTCTGTCATGATTAATAGTGGGTTAAAAAATAGCTCATCTCTAGTTTTGAGCTCTCTGACAGTCATTGAATGCACCGTAGAAACACTGTTTTTCAGGGACTTAGTGAGGAGAAGAAATGGGAGAACTTGGTAAATATTGCCTTTTTGTCTCATATTTCTTTAATCGTATAGTTTGGCAACAAACACTCCTTACAACACTAATTTTAGGAGAAATTAGAGCAGGCTCTCTGGGTCCACTTTGGTGGCATTCCAAATTCATCCATGCCTAAATACTCCTGCCATTCTTTTTTGCGTGCTGGGTAAGGCTAGTCTTCTTAAGAGTTACAACCATGAGTTCCGCAACAACGATCACACATTGTCAAACACCCAAGACTCAAAATCACCGTCAGAGCACATGTGACTCAACGATGAAATGCCCAACATTTCAAGGTTACAACAGGGAAATGTCTGCCATATTGTTAAAAGGAATAGGTGCAATGCCTGGCAGGCATCTATTTAAAACAAGTTGTTATTTGGCAGATGCTTTTATTCAAAGTGATTTACAAAGATCAGGGGTGAGTCATGCGTCACCAACTGCTGCTGCCGAGATACAGCAAGAATGGAGCACAGCAAGCTGAAGCAGCAACATGCTTTTGATTAACAAACCATAAGTCAGTGGTAGAGTTGGACTCGAATCAGGAGTCTCCAACTAAGTAGCATTTTCTTTAAGAAGAATGCAAAATTCAATCTCCTAATATTTACTCTACTGAAGACTCAGTTTAATCAAACAACCAGTCAGCTCAAACTACTGTATGAGTAACATTTACTAAAAGTGGCAGGTTAAAATGGTTTGTAACAGTTCAAGGAAGAGGCTGTAAGAAAAGTAGTTCAGGCTTTGCTTTCTTCTCTCATTCCTTTCAAACAGCAGACTTAGAATCATGTAAAGTGTTCTCCACAACACCTCACTAGTTTTTCCTTTAAAGTTTATCAGCAGTAGGGATTTGATTTCACATTTTACAGAACATAGTAAGTCAGTACTTTTTCATTAAAAAAATCAACCTGTAAGACTTTGGAAGTCTGCATATTTAAACAATAAATTGTATAAAGTATAGTATGACTAAGCGGTCATAAATATCCTAAGAAAGCATAGATAAATATAAAATTATATTACATCATGTTTTTTCTTAATTTGAATCTTTAGGCAGAATAGGTACTGTAAAAATCATTAATGTGGATAATTTTAGAGCAACTGCAGTTAAATTAGAGGTTATTAGTGAGTAAAAGTAATACAACAACAGTAGATGATTAGTCTCCAGATGTACTATACTAGTGTACAGTAAGTCTGTATACATGTAATGATACAATAAACATGGCTGTGTTGCCTTATTGAGCATTTATAGAGGACCTTAAAAAAGCAAGTGAACAAATATGATAATAAACACAACCAAAAATGCAATTTGCCATCTTCAGATAACCCAAATGAAAATGAAATTAAACTGGGACTTATCTTGTCATTTGATCACCCCATTTATGTTTTCTGTCTTCACTGTACAATGGCTCCCATTCAACAGCATTCACAAAGCCCTGATTCAATTGCAAACCTATTTTGCGTACAGCTAGCAAACCAAAAACCAAGTGCACAGGTGGGAATACACAATTTAGCAAACATGTTGTAGTGCATACCTAACCTGACAACGCAGCAATAGCACTGGGCACAAGACGAACTTTAAGCGAGTTACATACAGTACATTTTATGTTCAACTGTAGTGACTTGGGTTCCGACCAATAAGTGATGGGATTTCAATTTGAAAATCAGGTCTAAGGAGTTTCCGTTTCACAGCCGAAACAAACAGAAATAGCAATTAAAGAACATAAGAATGGTTACAAAGGAGGAGAGGCCCACTAAGTCCTATCTAGACCATTTGGCAGTAGCTAATTAATCCAAATTAATCCCCGTTCCTTGAAAGAAGCCATGGTATTGGCCACAGCGACTTAGTTGGCTAGCTTGTTCCAAAAACACTTTAAGTAAAGACTGCCTCCTTTCTCACTTATAAATGCGCATCCATATAGTTTTCCACTTGTGTCCTAGTGGTTCGTCTTTCACTGTTTATTCAGCTACAACAAGTAAGGCAAATAAGACGGAATACAAATAGAAAACACAGACTTGGAAGAGACATGGAAATTGTACTGAGTTTGTATCTGGTCATAAAAAGACAGAGGAGGATAAGGAGGAGACAAATATTGAGAACTCATTTGTCTTTTCTGAGTCTTTATTTGATGCACCGTGACGCACAATGCGTACAGCAACATCCCCTCAGCATACACACAGTCCCCAACATCAGCTGCCTTGAGCTGATCTGGAAAGGGGCTGTGCAGAGGGCACACTCTGCGTGTTGTCCCAAGGGTCTCTACTGTACTAACATTTTATACGTACAGCGTCCTGAACTGCACGTGAAAGCCAGCTCACTGTCATGTGCAGCTCAAAATGTTGCTGCAGGTTTAGTGAAGCTGGTGTGGAATTAATTAATTTCTCTTGCAAAGATCCAAAAGACAAGGGGGAGTTCTTTTAGGGGGCAATGGTTTCATTATGTCCTGAAAGCCATTGACTGCACATACATGTATGTACAGCTAAGCACCCCAGCTTGGATCTTAAGTGCAACTATTCTGCAAACAGAGATCATGATGCTAACAGCTACATAATAAATGTATTTTCTTGGTTTATTCCATCCTTTAAAAGCATACATACCTTAAGATTGCAAACAAATTTTAAAATTGCTACTAAGACTCTGTAAGGAAATGCAGAGTTCTTGTTGGTTGCAATCTTAGCCCCCAACTATGTTTTGATTGGCTGCCCTATTTACTACTGATGTGCATTTGCACACATGAATCCAAGCTTCTATGTCACATTTTTCACATGTTGTTGCAGTAGTTTTCTCATGCTTTCATTTTATTGGTCGCTAGAACATCTACTGTTTGCAGTATTGGCTAAATAAGGTCCAATGTGTCTGAACATTGCTCTTTACCATATAGGTACAGATGCACTCAATGGAACGTATTGTACATTTTGTTCTGTACTGCTCTAGACTAGACTCAGATAACCAGAGGGAATGTTTCTCAGTGTTATGAGGGGGTGTTCTCCTAAATTTGTAAATTATTGCATTTTTGAAAGCACAGATTAGTAGTAGTATTAAAAGTAAGTTTTCATTTCAAGATCCATTCCCTGTGGCACTCATAAGAGAGAAGTATAGCTTGACATATGATCAGATAAAGACACCCACACATTTGGAAGCAAGCACCAGCGTCTCCACTCCACACGCACATCACTGCGAGATGCAGTTTTCCACCCCTGAGCGTGAGAACCTTGTACTCGCTGCCTAATGCTTACAATCCTAACAGATCAATATTAATGAAGGGAGAATTGTTGATCGCTTGTCTGAAGTGCTGTTTTGTCTCATTACCACTTGCAATGCCTAACATATCTTATGTGTAATATATAGAGTCTGGATGACCTGAATGATATTTCACCCATAAAAAGGTGTTTTTTTTATTTTTTAAAAAATTGCAAACTTCACTGTTGTACAACAGCTCTTCCTTGAAAGGAGTTTCTGATTCAAAACAACATTAGAATGAAATGAATGTCAGTCAGTCCCTCATAGAGGATGTAAATGCTCTGAACATAAAAGCAAGATCAAGGAGACCAGCAACCGAAAATGAGACTCTAATGTGTAATTTCATGTTTATCAAGAAAGCCTTTGCAAATGCACTTTGAGGGGGAGATTGCAGCTTATTGTAAAAAAACAAACAAACGATTCTTTAGAATTGTTCTTATTTCCTAGGCACGGCCTGAGCTTAGCTCATGAAAGCTTCATCTTTCATAAGACATTTTAACCCAAGGTCCTTGATAATCATTAAAGAAAATACTTGTTATATATTTCAAGCAAGAAAAAAGCTATTAACCCTGCAGGTCTGCAGTCTTAGTTGCTTTCCAGACAGAGCTATGTTCTTGAAAAAGAAGTACTGGTTCTTTCTTTTTATCTGTAAATGAGAGTCTATTTCTCCATAGGTCCCATGCGGGCTTATTTATGCATTTGATAAGATTGATCAATGTCACACTGATATGTCGCTCGAGCTGCACGATCCGAGACAGTGGCCAGTGGTTGTCACAGATAATCGATCTTTCTGACTCAGAAGCAGTGCAGAGAATTTTTTTTCCTTTTTCTCCTGATTATCCATTTGTGACGCAAGGAGCCTGTGGCATTCATTTTAATTTGCCACGCCAAGGTGCGGGGGTACAAAAAAGAATGAAGCATTTTATCTCCTTCGCAATGTCACAGTTGCTGTAGGGGTACAGAATATAGAGGGATGATACAGATAGTGACCATCAATATCTATGAACAGATATTTTTTCAGCATAGCAGGATTCTGTAGTTGGTTCCCACTCATGTTAAGAATGACAGGACAATTGCAAATAGATTGGTTGCTGATACCTGATGACAGGAAAGCTTCAGAGACCCTATTTAGTTTCCTTATATCCAACGAGAATCATTGCACAAATACCTATCTTAATCTGTCTGAACATGCTTTTAATGATTATTCTATAATCCATATCCCATGTCACCATAAAGAACTGAAAGTTAAGCGGAGTTTTTTTCCTATTTTCTAATCACTTTACCCAATACAGGGCTGCAGGGGAGCCAGAGCCTCAACAAGCAACATTCACAAGGCAGGACAAGCCCTGGACAGGATGCCAGTCCCTTGCAGGGCACATACAGACACAGATACTCATATAATCACACCAGAGCCAATTTTCCCTCAAGCCAATTAACCTACCAATAAGTCTTTAGACTGTGGGAGGAAATCGGAACACCTGGAGAAAACCCTCGCAAACAGGGGGGCGACATACAAACTCCACCCAGATCGCACCCGAGGAATTGACCCTGGGTCCCCAGCACTGTGAGGCAGCAAAGCTAACCATTGATAACGATATGTTGGTAAATATAAAATACACATATTACTTTAATTCTGCCAATTGTGATTCAACAAATTACCAGGTATTGTTTGAATTACCTTGTATTCCAAACTCAGCTTTGGGTCTTAAATGTCAGTTTATTTCCCTGTTGAGAAGTGTACATAAGTTTAGGTTTAAGAAGCATAACATACTGTATGGTTACAAATTTGCCTCTTCTTGAAAGAAGCCAGGGTATCATCTTAAACAACACGGCTGTTTTTCCAGACTCCCATAATCTTTTGTGCTAAACAGTGCCTCCTGCTCTGAGTTTTAAATGCAATTCCATGTAGTTTCTATCTATGTCCTCTCATTAGGTGTCAAAAATTTCACTGTTGACACAGAGAGGTGACTTTTACAGTTTTGACGGCATTGCTTGAAATAATGAGTTTTCTGTCCAGTCTGTTGCCTAGCTAATCTGGTGCATGTCAGGCCACATAAAAGCACACTAAGGTACACCATGATAAAAGCAGAGTACATTTTAATAAAGCACTGATAAAAACATTGTATAAGCAATAATGTTCAGTATATGCTTATGAAGGAACTGCAAAATTAACAGCTTTGCAAAAGCATACTTTCATATACAGTACGTGTATATTGGGACTTTAGTTATAGCATGCATACTGTAAACTTCTTGGTGAACCAAAAACCTTTGTGAGCTGTCACTGTCTTTTTGTAACACACTGATGGCTACAGACAGTCTGCTACAATGTGACTCATACCGTACCTTGGATGTCAAAATGTGAAATATAAAAGTAATGGAAAGAACCCATTTCACCCCATTTTCAGGTGATTTTGGTGGCTTTATTTAGTTCCTATCCCATTTTTCCTTGAAAGGACTTCATGTAGTTTTGGAGTGTCAATTTCAGAAGTAACAACCCTCTCTAGCAAGCTTAATCTTGTCCTTTTGAAAATCGTTTAAACTGCTTTGTGAAATGGAAGGAAAAAGCAGACATTATTTTTAAAATGTACTTTTACACTTTAATGTTCATAGCTTTTGAAAAACAAATGTTTCATCTAATTTAACAGGACATGTGGATGTCATGTAGAGATGGGGTAAGTCATTTAAAAAAAAGACACAGGGATGTTTAAAACAAAAGGTATTTTGAAAGAGACTCACAAAGTAAATCTAAACCTTACTTCAGACTCAACACAAATCCGAGAAACCAAGGTCAAAAATGGTAATGAGTAGCAGCAAGCATACTCAGAGATAAAAAAAGTTTTAGAGAAACTTAATTTACAACATGTTTCACTTGTTGCCGTACTTGTGTAAGGGATTACTTTTTAAAATCAGCAAAAAGCTAAGGGAAAAAAATAAACAGCAGTCAGATGTTTTCGATGTGTGTAAAGCAATTTCTCCTAATTTGATATTCATTTTCAAAACGTAGTTCCCAATACAAGTAACTTGTGACTGTAATGCACTATTTTTAAAGAAACTTTACCAAACACTGGGCAGGAGAGAGCTCTTACTGTAGGTCAAACTTTGAGGAGGGAGAAAACTGCTAAATTAGGATTGGAATTATTTTACAAATGTAGACAAGTATCTATTTCCTTGCTAAATCCATGCTATTGTCACTTACTAATAATATTTCAGACTCAGGCTTAAGTATGTACTGTATAAAGAACACGCCTTTCAGAAACACAAAAAACATATACTGTGCCAGACATGCGATGCTTTGTGCACTGATTGTGTTGTGCTTTACCAATGTACTGTACTCTGTTCTTATTGAGGTTTCACTGCTCTTTACTGTAATTTAACTTGTGTTATTAATGCTTTGACAGAGACCCGAGACTGGTAAGTGAAAGGGAAATCAAGTGTTTCAGATTGGGAAATAAAATTTGTATTGTGTGATTTTAATTATAACCATTAATTACAGTTTATTCCTTACAAATAATATATCTAACTTCTTTTTTTCTATATGAAAAAAAAGTATTGTTAGAGTTCTAAAAATAATTATGATGTCTCTAGGAATTCTCATTGATCAATTTTTAGCACATTTTTTCTCTACTTGTTTGTCAAGATATTGAGAATGTGAGTGAGGAACTCTCTGGCATCTTGTTGTGCATACCTCAAAAAAGAAAAAGCTGGTCTGAAATAAATCAAAATAATAAAGAATACCTTCATTGAGAAAAGTAAATCAAAGCACACTTTGGTGTTTACAAAGTATGGAAGCCAGCTATATAAATAATGGAATAACATTGTAACAAAGCTTGATCTTCAACACACCTCCATTACTCAGCCATTATAGAAAAGGTAAAAAAAAGTTGAGATGTAAACGAGATTCCTCTCATTTATAACAAATAATGCAGTCAAAATGCTAATGTATAATTTATGGAATATTGTTCCATACAAGTTGTAGCTTTAGCACTTTCAAACCCTTTTTGACCCGGTGCTGAAACTATAGTTTTGCTTCACTCATTTTCCCAAGCAAATCACATTACTCTCTACAGCATGAGAGCCCTGCTTTGAGGAAGATAGCTCGCCCACACCATCTCATCCACACAACAACCACAGCAGGAAAAGCGAGAGACAAATGGGTTTCTCGAGAAAGAACCCAGTCTTTTAAATGAACTTTACTCAGCCATTCACTTAAAACAACCAAGCAGCACACTTCCATCAGGCTCTGAAAAATTAGAATAATGTGTGTCTGTTTCAGGGGGTTTTAAGTGTACAGTTTGCAGCACATTTTGGTATACTTTAGGTTTTACTGTCTTCAATGAAGAAACTCTCTGTAATCGCACAACAGGTTTTGTTTTAAGTCCTTTATTATTCAATGGAATTAATTATGGAGATCCTAAGAGTGCTCCTTTAAATTACCACTTACACAACAAGTACAAATTTAGTTTCAGAATAGCGCAGCTGCCAGTTTTCTATCTCTGTGCATTCATTGCGGCCTACCCTCATCAATTCCTTGAAGTGCAGAACTGCCTTCTTAAAGCATGCGTTTTAACTGGTCTAGAGCTCTGATCCTGAAAAGGGGAGAAAAACGCTTAAAAGGAAAAGCCACATGTGACAGGAAAATTTATGTTGAAAGACTAGGGAAATGGGGATTCTTCACAAAACAGAAAATAAACAAGAAAAAAAATCACAGTGACAAGCGTACAGTGTAAAAACTAATTAGATTTAGCTTCCTTCGGTATGGCTAAGGACTTCATCACCCTCATTCCTTGAAAGAATCAAAGCAGACTCCACTGATCGCCAAGGACCACCACACAGAAACAAAGCTTTATTCAGGTCTCAGATGATGCCCTACAAAATTAGATTAAATGGCAATTTACCAGCCATTAACACATTGCACTTCTTTGCATATTTTTCAGGGAAGTCTAGTGTCTTTTAATCTTACTAGTCATTTTGTGCGTGTGCTCTCAGGCACCCCACAGCTGACTTCTAGTTATTGAATGATTTACAATACTGAGACTCCACTGGGACTCCCAGCTGTGCGGTTCTCTGTAAAAACATAAATATGCTAAAGGTTGTGGGACAGGCAGGAAGTTTGAATTATTAAATGTGCAGTGATAAAACAATGCATCTATAACCAAAAGATCGATAGGCCTTTCTTCTTAAACAACTGCATGTAAAGGTTGAAAAACAGTAGTTAAATTTGTGTCAGTGACATGTTAATGAAACTACAAGATTTAAAACTTGTAACTTTTTTGGTTTGAGTTTGGAAACTATATTCAGAAAGGCAGACGAATTATGAACTTTCCTCATAATTGTTATTAGTATGCTCACAATTTTCATTAGTAAGATCTTGACTCAAAACATGAATGGATAGGGAGATGAAGGATGGGCGTAAGTGGTGAGAAGGAGCTTTGTTTTTGCAAAAATGTAATCTGTTCTATTAGTGGCTGAAATTGTGGCATTACTGTTAATACCAACACAGAATGAGTCTGAATGGCACTTTTAGTCAGGATGTGGCCTCAAGGCCTTCCTCAAGTGGTGTTTGAATAGGCTTTTGATTGATGATGGTTTTGAACTACCTTAAGGCCACTTCCTCACTACAGGAATTTGGCCTATTATTTCACTTAGAATTAAGAGCTATTAAAGATCCCAAATAACCTTGTGTGTCTTGACCACGTAGTCTGGTGCTGTTTGTGGATGGCACAGGAATGTGGCTAAAGAGACATCATAAAGTTGTATCTAGCTGAACAATGTAATGATACTGTATATAGCACAGATAGGCTCCAACAAGTTTCCAGGTAGGTTTCTTCCCAAAACCATGACTCAAAGGTCACTATCCATCACCCAAAGGAAGATCCACCAAGTTGGGATCCGGAGGGTGAGTACCTGAACCAAACCTGATGGCATCTCAGCCATTCACCAACTTGTGATGTGGCCCCATATAAACTGAAACCCATTCTCACCTCATGGAACCCCATCTCTCCTCAGTCTCTGTCAATCTAACTCCATCTATGTTCCCCTGTCTACCTTGTGCCTGGACCTCAAGAAAACAAACAGCCAGCAAGATTCTACTTAGCAGAGCCGCTTGAGGCAAAAGCTCTCTCTCCAATGCCTGCACCAGGACCCTCCCAGCACAAAGAAGCTATCACAAACAAACCAATCCATTTAGCAGCACAGAGTTTAAAAAGACATTTAGCCAACAGATTGTGGAGTAAAATTTCATGATTCACATCATAATTCGTTAATGCTGAACTGTTACCCCAATCATGCTTAATGTTTAGTTCACGATAGTAAATGCATATTTACTAGTGTCTGACAATAAAAATGTGATTTAACCATACTGTATGTGACTGACAGAACTTACAAGCTGTACTGCAACAAAGATTGGTCAATGCGTATTTTAACTCTGAAGTTATTAACTCAGTTCTTTGCAAACCACGAGTTAGTGATCAGCATTCCATGATCACCGCAGCTCATTTCACAGATACAGTATATTCTGTTATGTTGTCGGCTTGTTATGCATGTTTTGGTTATACCAATAAACTATATATTGTATATTTTGAATCAGTGTATGAGACAGTTAATCATTATGTTTCATTGTTTCCTAAACGTTGTCAAGTGTTCTTGCAAATTACTGTTACAATTTGTAATTGGTACAGCAAATTAAAACCCCAATCTCCTACAACAGTCACAATTTTGACCATACATACAGTAGAATAGATCACATTTCTGCAAAGACCGAAGCTTCCTCTCACTAGTTTCCTCCATCTTCACCTCCATATCCTTATACCTCTTTTAAAAATGCAACAAACACCACTCGTCCTGACATATGTTAACATCAAATATAAAATAATAAGAATAGTTTCAAGTGGGTGGCTGCCACTTGGCCCATACTGTATATCTTGTTTGGTTGATGAAGAAACAGGCAATTGATCCAATAAATTCCTGCAGCCACGTTTCAAAGGAAGCCAGGGTATCAACTTTGGCAGTGCTTTAGATGCTTATTATTTTTATACTATTTTAGCTGTATATCTTGCCACAACATTTTGCATAAAGAAATTCTGTCTCCGATTCTCTGCCTAAACTACACTTCCGCTGAGTTTGCAATTGTGTCTTCTGTTTTGTGTTTCAATTATTTAAATTTAATCCATGGGTTGACTTCGCCAACAGTTCTAAGGATTTTGGATGCTCATAGCAAAGATGTAAATGGAGCTGCTTTTGGAGGAAGATAACAATTGAATTCATTAATGTTTTTATCAGTGTAAATCTGATTGTTTCCAATTTTAAAAATGATTGCATTCCTGATCTAGTTATTCAAGGAGAGAAGGGCTGCCTATTTTAATAAGTAGGGGTTTTCCTGCACAGGCAAGGAAAACATACTGTAGGATATGGACCAGTTTGTAGTGTAACAGTAATGTTATCATGTTTATCAGAACAAATTCTAAGCAGACAGTCCATTTACAGGAATATTTCATAACTTGTGCCATTTTGTAGCTCACTAAATCACATTTCATCTTATTGCAACTGTTTTTTATGTTGTTCACATTTTTCTGCTGTCTTTAACCAATGCAGAGCACATATACAATATTAAGTACTGCAGGTGTGAATCACTTCCCCAAACTAAGCTTGGTGTTAACATTTTATAGGCTGATAAGGCACTGTCTGTACCTTTCCCTGAATTTGGCAGCATTAGAGGTTTATGGTAAACCTTTCAGAGCTCAGATCGCATTGCATCTTAGAGCTAGTTAGCAAAAATCCCCATTACCTATACAACCTCAGATTACAGGTTAAGAAAAAAAGATTAAAGAAAAGAAAAAGAAAAATGAAACAAAACTTAAACGTTCTGCTATTTCATAGGGGTAAATGATACCATAGGTCTACCTCAATTTGTTCTACTTAGAAAAGGTGCTGTTAAACAAGGAAGAACAGAAAAATTAATTCTTATCTTATTCCATTAAAGTCTATGATGAATGATGTCCTTTTTGAAGTTTTAAGAACGCGGAAATGATTTAATGTTGTGTAAAGCACCTAATGTGAACAGACCATATATTGAGTTATTGCTGCTCAGAGGGAGCAAAGACAGAAGCTGAAGAAGAATGGAGTGAAATTAGAAAGCACTATATCAATGGCAGTGTGTCTGCACCACTCTCCCAGGGCCTTACTGTTGAAGTTCTTGCTCTCAGATAACCGTGAACAATAAGACAGCATTCTGTAAGTAATGACAATCTCAAAGGTTAGGTCAAATACCCCGTGCTCAGTTCACAGTTTTATCTGCATACATTTTCTGTATGATTCTTCTTCTGTTTTTAACCTTTTAACAATTGACTGTGTTAACTCTTAAATTTGCTTTGTATTGCCCATTTTGGCTTATTGTTTTGCATTATGAAGTGCCCTACAGTCCTTTGATTCTCCAGTTTAATATGGCTCTATTATCTTCCTACAGGAACTGTCATTTCCCCGGGTTAGTCAAAATGTTATTACAAAAGGCCATAAAATATTATCATTATTCACCACTCTTTCAGGCATAATATTCTAAAATGGATGGTTGACAGGCTCCATCAAAGTATAGTTTTTCATGCAGTTTCAGTGAGTTTCAATGTTTTTTTAGCAATTGCATAAGACTCACATCAAACTTACTAGAAATCCTAGATCAGAATGTTATTTGGTTTGTCAATAGTGAAGCATAGACTATTAAAGTTTAGCGAACCTGCCACAGAAAGAGCCTGCCACTGACACACCTGTTATACAGTATGACTGCTCATATATCTATATCCAAGAAGTCCTTATGTGTCCATGAAGGAAAAGTGTCACATTGCTGTGATTAACACTGCTGATTCACAATTCTTGATTCCTGGGTTTTGATTCTAGCTCCTTCTGGGTAACGTTTGCATGTTCTCAACACAATTACATGGATTTTTCCATTTCCGCTCACTAAAATGCACCAGGAGGCAGGCAGAGGGCGCTCCTTCTCTGTCCTGTCTCTCATTTCTGGTTCTTTGCTGTCCTTCCGGTGTTTCTCTCTCTCTGGGGCTATATATTTCCGGGTCTCTCAGTCTGCCTTCGCTCAGCATTGACGTTCGGATGTCCTGAAACCCGCCTAGCACCAGGTCGCCCCACATCCCCTACCTGAGGGCATAGGTTTCTAAACGACATTCCCTGAACAGCTGAGCCCGGGCTAACCCCCGTCTCACCGCTACGCAGAGGGTCTTTTTACTCTCCTGCCATTCCACGGTTTGTCCCTTTCTGACATCCGTGACAGAAGGTTGACTGTTATCTTTGTATTGTGTGTGTGCCCTGTGAACTGCAGGCATCCGAACCAGGGTTTAGTCCAGCCTTTTGCCCTAAGCCTCCAGGATAGACACTGGGTTGCATGACCCTTACTGGAGTTAACCAGCATTTACTTGGCCAGGAAGAAGCCTATAACTATGCAGACAATTTGTATGATTGTGATGTTACCACTTTGTTTCAGTGCCAGCTGTAAACAGACATAGAAAAACCCCGGAATCTCAGACAATACTATGCACTTTCCAGCACATTCAGCTGCAGTACTTTAAAAGCTTTTGACTGTGTTATTGATCTGTGTGCTTTGGCTACACTGGATGAGATGTGTTTAGAATCCTCCTGAAGAGGATATTGAATTTGCAGAAAAGAATATAGGCTTGTTGTCATTGCTTTGCAATTTACAACCATTGGATAGTCTTTTATTAAAGACTTTCAAGCCTTTTAGCCTGAACCTTCCCAGACTCATGTCTGAAGGTATATGTTTATATAGAGGTATACATCTAGGATTTCAACAGTGTTCTAAAGGCAAAAGGTAAGCATTTTTTAAAGCAGGAATGGAAAGGAAATTAATCCAATTAATCCAATAAGGCTTCAGTGCTTGGCTTCATTTGCTACTGTGTGTTTAAAAGCAGTTGCTAGAAAATGCTACTTTAAAAATAGGTGTCACACATCTTAGGTGTCATAAGCAAGATTGTTTATAACACACACAAAATAGCTGTGAGGTAAAAAGATAGCGCTCCACTATCACTTCATTCTCCCTCTGATGCAATACATTAGAAGAGGATGTGCTCTCCTTCTGGACAGCAGATAAGGATAAGGACTAGCCCTGGTGGAAACCTGTTCTGTTTTTTAAGTTGTCACCTGACCTAATGTCAGATTGAAAAATGTCTTTCAATTGGTCAGGTGATTGAGGACAGCATTTCCTTCTTGGGAAATGGTTACAGACAACACCTGCCAACTTGTCTGCATCACTGACCCTCTTACACTAGGATGATAGCTCCCTTTCACTCATTCCAATGCAACACCAGAACTGTATTTGTACATACTGTATTTTCTTTGCTTTAATGCAAACGGATTCTCTGGGTTAGCTTCTTCAATGACACATTCAGTGGCATAAGTGTACTGTTATGTAATTCATCACCTTATTGTCTGGAGTCAATGTAGTGTACAGTATAGTGTTTTTATTTCTAGAAAAATAGTGTTGTAGTCTAAATATTTTGTATTTCTCTCTAATATGTAGTTTATTAACTATCTTTTATGCACGATGTTTTGAAAGTGGCAGTTATGGCACATAAGTTAATAATAATATTGTGACAGTGGAACACACCTCCCACTGCACTTCCCCCTCCCCGGCACATAGGAATGTGCAGTTTCCACACCTGACCCTAATCAGGGCTGCGCTTTAAGATCCCCACGTGCCCGCAGATGGCGCTCACAGCAGAACCGAATGTGTTCCCCTCACCGGCGACACAAACTAATCTCTCTGATCAGAGAAAGATTTCTCTCCTGTACCAGAGAACCGAACTTCTGCAGACAACTACACACCGGCACACCACAGGAAAGACAACACATGCTCTCCTGGTGTTCAGGCAGCCTCCTAACACGACCGGCACTATCACACTTGGCGCCCAACGGGGGGCTGCCTGCTTTTGTAGTCATCATGGCTGATTGCCTGAGCCTGATGGAAGAGGCAATCCGAGCCCTCACTGCCTCTGCAATGGTGCAACGGGAAACCAACGAGTTACAGCGACAAGCCCAGGGCACCCTCCAGGCTCAGATCTCCACCGTCCAGGAGTCAGCTTCTGCTCAGACCAGATATTTACAGGACCAAGTAACTGCTTTACAGGATCTGTGCCGACAGATGGGAGAGAGAATTCAGATTTCACCCACCTCACCCATGCCCGCATCACCGGCACTGGCTCAGGTACAGCCCAGTCATGTCCTACAGAAGATGATGCTTGAAGACGATGCGGAGGCTTACTTGAGAGCCTTCGAGTGGACAGCGGAGCGCCTGCAATGAGACCGCAACCTATGCGCAAGCATTGTGGCTCCCTTTCTTTGTGACGAGGCCCAGAAGGCAGATTACGATCTGGACAGCGCGTCTGCCTTGGACTATACCTTCCTGAAGCAGAAATCCTCGCCCAGGAAGGGGTCACAACTCGCATCAGAGCCCAATGGCTCCATCAGTGGCACTATGACCCCCGGGTCTCCGCCCGCTCTCAAATGTACGACTTGATATATCTGGCCAAAATATGGCTCGAGCCACACAACCTGTCTCTGGGTCAAATAGTCGAGCGGTTGACCTAGACGTGTACCTGCAGCAACTTCCCCCCGAGCTGCAACGTTCAGTGGCCCAGCATGACCCACAGACAGTGGATGATTTCATGGCCACCCTGGAGAAACACATGGCCACAGCCGACCTTGCAGGGCAGGAGGAGGACGCCACCAACACAGGTAGACAACAGGAGGAGAAGACATCAGAAACCTACCAGGGGGTCCACCCCAAATTCAAGGTGCACTCAACCCCCGCAGACCGGGACACCAGGAGAATTCAGGGGTCATCTTGCTGTACCCGATGTGACATAGAGGGACACGAGTCTGATCAGTGTCGTACTGAAGATACAAAAATGGACTGCAACATCGTCCACTCCTCCCGTAACTGGCATAAGGGGACGGTGCATACGAATCCTCCAGTAGAACCCATCTTATTAAACGGACAGCCCCTCCTAGCCCTCGTCGATTCCGGGAGCGCTCTCTGTTTGGTCACCCCTGATTTTGTCCGACCACACCAAGTAAAAAAACATCATGAGATCTCTGTTGGCTGCATTCATGGGGAGGAACAAGAACACCCGGTAGCCCACCTAAGGCTTCATTTTAGAGGGTGCAGGGTAGTGATCACAGCTGCCATAGTACAGGGGCTGCCACATCCCCTGATTCTTGGAAGGAATTTTCCCCTGTTCAGTGAGCTGTACTCTGGAAATAAACCAAAACGCCAACAAAACTCCAAGCCAGAGGTAGGCATTTGCGGCATGGGGAAGTGCAAAAGAAAGGGGGCATTACCCAAATTAATACTGGTGCATCTGCCTCGCCATCTTCGCCCACCAGATCTAAGCAAGCTGGGCCATCTACGGACCCCGTTTAAAACTAGTACAGTAGATGGGGATCCTCACCGCAGAAGCGGAGGACCCTACCATGGCCCATGCCTGAGCCCAGGGGATTGAATGGAAAGGACAACCGGTGAAGAGGCTCATCAGGGACGCCCGAAATTCTTTTATTATAAAGAATGACCTGGTATACTAATGTAATGGTCCCAATCAGGAGGGGCTTCTGGTTCCCTCAAAACACCGCTGGTTTGTCCTCCACCTGGCGCACACACATCCGCTGGGAGCACACCTGGGTATAGACAAAACCCAGGAGCGAGTCCTGAAAGGGTTCTTCTGGCCAGGAGTATACGCTGACGTCAGGCGCTTTTGTACATCTTGCCCTGACTGTCAGTTAAGCGCCCCGAAACTGCAATTCCAAGCACCATTACAGCCCCTGCCTGTCATTGAAGAGCCCTTCATTTGCATCACCATGGATATAGTAGGTCCCCTTCCTAAATCCGCCCGGGGACACGAATATATCCTCGTGATTGTGGATTACGCTTCCAGGTATCCGGAGGTGATACCACTACGTAGCGCCGTCAGCACCAGCATCACTAAGAAGATGGTAAATCTCTTCACCCGTTTCGGCTTGCTGAAAGAAATATTAACTGACCAAGGGACTCCATTCACTTCACGCCTGATGCAGGAGATAGCTAAACTCCTGAACATAAAATTTCTGAGAACTTCAGTACAGCATCCACAAACAGACGGGCTGGCGGAGAGATTTAATAACACCCTGAAGCAGATGCTGAAAAAGGTCTCGCAAGTCGACAGGAAAGATTGGGACTTAATCCTCCCTCTCCTGATGTTTGCCATCCGAGAGATACCCCAAGCATCCACAGGGTTCTCCCCCTTCGAGTTATTATATGGGAGACAACCCTGAGGAATCTTAGATGTCACCCGGGAGGTTTGGGAGTCGCAGCGCTTGTCCTCCCACAATGTGCTCGACTATATCCATTCCCTTCAGGACAGGCTTGCACAGCTGAAGCCACTAGTGGGGGAACACCTACAGCAAGCTCAAGGCAGACAAATACTATGACAATACTACGATCGTTCAGCGCAGCAAAGGATCTTTCACCCTGGGGATTGCATAACGCTGCTACTGCCCTCACCGGAGTGCAAGCTTTACACGAGATGGCAGGGACCTGCGAACGGACAGGGCCAGTCACATACAAGGTATACCATCCGGACCACCGAAAAAAGGAAAAGATATACCATGTGAACGCCCTGAAACCTTGGAGCGAACCCCCTGCGGGGTCCATGCATTGCTGTCCAGCAACTCTACCTCCTCCTCCATGGATAGAATTACTCTCTCTCCAAACCTCTCCCCCCCTACAGGTCAAGGAAGCCCAGACGCTCCTGCACCGGAACCGTCACCTCTTTTCAGATCTGCCGGGGCGGACACAGTTGGTACAGCATCACGTGGAGACGCCCCCAGGAGTAGTTATATGGGTGCCCCCTTACTAGGTACCCAAAGCGAAGCGTGAGGAGATCCAAAAGGAAGTCCAGAGGATGTCGGAGCTGGACGTCATCGAGGAAAGCCACAGCCCCTGGTCCAGCCCTATCGTGCTCTTCCCGAAGCCTGACGGCTCCTGGCACTTCTGCAATGACTTCAGAAAACTCAATGACGTCTCCTATTTTGATGCCTACCCGATGCCCCGGATAGATGAGCTCCAAGAGAAGCTGGGGGAGGCCAGATTTACCTGGACAACCTGGTAATTTTCAGTGAATCTTGGCCAGCACATTTGGAACATTGCCAGGCCATCCTCTCTTCACTGGAGGAGGCGGGTCTGCATATTAACCCAAAGAAAAGCCAGTTCGGGTTCGCATCCACCAAATACCTCAGGTACATTGTGGGAGAGGGAAAAATCCGGCCTCAGTTAGACAAAATAGAGGCCATCTGGGACTGGTCGATACCAAAAACAAAGACCCAAATCAAGGCTTTCTTTGGTTTAGATTTAGGCTTTCTATTCCCAACCTTGCCGAGAGGGCTGCACCCCTGACCAATTTCATGTGCGCGGCAGCTTCCCAGACCGTGCACTGGACCCAAGAAGCGGCTAAAGCCTTTAGTAACCTCAAGGTCGCTTTATGCCAGAATCCAGTCCTAAGGGTCCCAAACTTTCAACAGAGGTTCATCCTTCAAATGGATGCCTCTGAAAAGGGCATAGGGGCAGTCCTATCTCAGGAATTTAATGGCAAAGAACATCCCATCCTATACATGAGCAGAAAGCTACTGCCCCGGGAGCAAAAACATGCTGTTGTGTAGAAGGAGAGTCTGGCAGTCAAGTGGACAATCGAAACGCTGAGGTATTACCTGTTGGGCAGGGAATTCACCCTCGTTACGGATCATGCGCTGCTCACCTGGATTAAGTCTAATAAAGAGAAAAATGACCAGGTGACAAGGTGGTTCCTTGCCCTACAACCCTACAACCCTGTTTCGTGGTACAACACCAGGCGGGAATTGCCCACCGAAACGCGGAGGCCCTCTACTAACAACATCAATTGGACACTTACAGTAGGGGATCACCTCCAAGCTGAGGGGGAGGGTATGTGATAATGGAACACACCTTCCCCTCCCCGGCACATGGGAATGTGCAGCTTCCACACCTGACACTAATCAGGGCTGCGCTTTAAGATCCCCACGTCCCTGCAGACAGCGTTCATGGCAGAACCGAATGTATTCCCCCCACCGGCAAAACAAACTAATCTTTCCGATCAGAGAAAGATTTCTCTCCTATACCAGAGAACCGAAATTTCTGCAGATGACTACACGGCGACACACCGCACGGAAAACAACACGTGCTCTGCCGGTGTTCAGGCAGCCTTCTAACACTACCGAAACTATCACAATATTCAAACAGACACCTGTACCAAACTTCATCTCCTGACCAACTTCCACATTTTGAAGTTCAAGTGGGAAAATGTTCAGTCTGAAATACTGGATATTGTTCAAATAATGTGAATTTCTTATGTCATCGAATTCTAAAATTCTTCTCAGCCATGAACAGCAGAAAAGCAGACTTAGCTAATGAGGTAATACTTCTCACCTTCCTGGCCAGCATCTGGTCTTAGGGTAAGATTCAACAGTAGTTCGTAGTGTTTGCTTACACCCAGTTAAAAGTTTAATTCAAGGAATTTGGAGTAGGGCTCATTAAGTCTTTTTTGATTACCCATTTAATGGCTTCACAATGATTTATCACCCTCGCTTAATTATCTATTAAAACTCAATTAGAAGCCAGAGGCAGAACTTCATATATATAAGAAACTCCAAAACAAGAGTGTCAGCAGACACACAGACAGGACAGGAAAACAACAATGACAAAATGATATTCTCACTTGAGGTGTGAAACTCTAGTAAAAAGAAAATGCGTATCCAAGCACATTACTCAAAACGTTGGCAATTATTATTTTGAAAAAAAAGACAACTTTATTCTTTGGTTTGCCTGTGTTTTGTTCAAAATGACAGGAACATAGCCACAGCAGGTCAAAGAGATGAATCACAGAGAAGAAAATATCACAGATTAAATCAGACAACAGAACCATGTAGCAGTGGTTCATAGCCCTGGTCTTGGAAGATCACTGCTAGTTTTCATTCATGCTGAGCTCCACATCCTCAGTGCTTAATCTGCTTGATTGTTTAGACTTTTAAGTTGTTTATTTTATACAGTATGCACTGTGTTTCGGAAAAATCAAGTGTATTAAAGTGTTTTCCAACACCTTCAGCATACATCACTCTGCGCAGCCTCTCCTCAACTTGCTTACTGCAATTTTTGACTTAAACAGCTCTAAACAGCTGATTAACTAATGATGAACAGACACAGGTGGGAATAACTCTGCATCCAGTTTACATTTCAGGCAACTTAGTTTCTGAACTGGGAACAAAACTCCCATAAATTAATTCCCACTGAAAACCAAATTCAAACCTAGCGTGCTTGTCTCTGGGAGGTGAGGGGAAACCAGAGCACCTGCCAAGAACTCCAACTACTGTAGCATGTGAAGCCGTTGCTGAAGTCAACACTGCATAAGTCAACACGTTAGAGTCCTTTCGTCCCCTCACAACACCTCCTGGCTACTCAGCCATAGACTCTGGACTCAATCTGCCTAAAATGTTACTATTCCACATGGTGAAAAGGTGGCAGTGAAAAAACAGCACTCTTAACAAATTCCCTGTAGGCTAGGGTTTAATATTTTATATCTTTTTCAGCTTAACTTGCAGAAATGGGAAGTGTTACAGAAAAAGATGCCAGTAGCACAGCAGCAAGCTTGATGTGCTGAGAGGTGAGCAGCTGACTGAGCTCTCTTGTATAACCAGAAAAAGAGCTGATTCCAGCCCCGCCAGGCAACAGCGATCGCAGCCTTTCCCAGCCCCACAGCTACTTCTCCAACTTGTTTTTCCAAGTGCGGTAAGCAGTTCCATTTCTGCTGCTGATGTATCAAAAGTGCTTAACTTTCAATCTTCGTATCAGCAACAGGTTTTCCCTGCACAGATTTTAGAAGTTCAAAAGAATTAAAGAAAATACATAAGTCATACATAAATTGACATCCTGTAACTGCAGCTTTCAGACTATCTGTATGCTAGAATAAGAACTTAAACCAGAACCTTCATTTTGATATGCATGCTTGTAATGTTTATTGTATCTCTTTAAAATCAAGTGTGGAAGGTTTGGCTGATCAAAGAGTACCTCAGCATTCTCAGCAGATATGATTTATGAAAAACCTCTTTTAGCAAGAGATTTTTTAGTAAGACCCCACAAAATCTTACAAATAAGAGGAGATCCTGTTCACAGGGCATCTGAAATTGTGTCAGACTTTGGTTACTATTTTGTCAGTCCTCTATAACTAAAGAAAGCCTTACAAATTGCACTTTCAAAAGTGGAAAATACAGATGCAAGCTTTATCACAGCTGTTAGTTTCTTTCAGCAAGTTACTTTATTAAGATGGAACAGTATTTCTCTGAGCACAACACGTTTTGCCAAAACTTATTGTGCAGATCACAGACATTATAGGACACCAGTCAACCCAAAAAGCAACCTCTTCTTCACCTGACATTGTCCCTATTTTGAAACCCAGTCCACTGAGCCTGAAGGAGCAAATCTAAACCAAGTGTGAAATGGCCATTCTCTAATAGTTGTATGTTCTTTTGTTAAACAACAGTTGCAGTTTTCTTCCCAAACTGAACAAATCAACAAGTAGAAAAATAATGATTTATTGTTGGAACACATGGAAATCCTTTTGGAAAGAACGCTTATGTTCTCCTTGTGTTTGTGTGGGTTTCTCTGTTTCAAGCACATGCTGACTAAGTTAACTGGTGTCTCTGAGCTGTTTGTGTATACACTAGTTTGGACTGATGTCCTGTCTAGGGTGAATCCAGCTTTGCACTTTATGTTTGTAGGATAATCTTGGGATGTTGTGGAAAGACTGGGAATATGAGGAATAACCCATTTTGTGATAATGGATGGATTAATTTTAGCTCATTATGTTGGTTCTCCTTCCCCAGGATCTCCAGACTCATTCTGCCCTCTCTGTTTCATGTTTAATTGTCTGTGAAACAACTTAATATTTCTGATGAGCTGTGCCCAAACACAAACACAGATTCTATGAAATCTTGGCTTAATTATGATTAAGGATTTTTTTCTGGAGTGCTTTGTAAGACTTTGAAGAGACCAAATTATTTTTCCTCCTGGTTTTTCAGACATCATTTTCAGTGCCTCATAGTGGAAGCTGCTGCCATTGGTGTTCTGAAATATGCAAGTTCCACTGGGAGGAACTTTGTACAACTTTTTACAAAGTTTACAAGGAATGACGAGATCAAAGCAGAATTGGGATCCCCATCCAGAGTGAAGAGTGAACCATGGGACGGCTGTAGAGGTTGGACCAAGGAAGTGTGAGGCAAAATGTAAAAAGATGAATTTGTATATGATATACTGTATGTAGCTACGATTACAATATAGAACAGCTGGTGTGAAAGGTTTGGTTGTCCACAGTCCTCCGACAATTCAGATCTTCAACAAAAGCACTAAAAAATATAAAACTTTTTAAACACTATTTAAAATGAGTGATATCTTGACCTGGTATTTGGAGAACATTTTCTAGGTACTCAAATATTCCTAATTGGAACCAGACTTCTAAACTAACCCTACTGCAAGAGCAATAGAGATACATGGATTCTGTTTTTCCACCTAATCCCAATGCATTGTCTGATATGGTGGATCACACCCTGTCTCAAAGATTGTTCTACAATAACAGGCTAAAATAACTGAATCTTTTCAGCCTTGAACAAAGGGCAAGGGGACATGATCCAAGTAACCAAAATCCTCAAAGACAATATCAAGCTCAAGGATCCTTCAAAATTCAGAACAGTGTGAAACACAAGTGGAAATTACTGGGCAGCGCATTTTAAACTAAGAACACTTCAAAAAACATTGAAGTCTGAGACAAGAACCCAACCTTATTTTGGAAACTAATATCTTTCTTTTATGAAACAGCTGGACAAGATACTCAGATCAATTAGCTCTGATTGATCTAAGATTGAATAAAGAATGGATAAAGTAGATGGATCAAATAATCTCCTCTTGATTCTTAACATTCTTATGTTCTTATCTGAATCTATCTCTGCTATTGTGTTTGATTTCCAATGAAACAAGCTTGATTCCAGGAAATAAGGGACATTGTAGTTGCTTTCATCAAGTATGAAAATCATGAACATTTACTGTTTTCAAAAACGTGAAAGACTTGAAAAGTTATTTGATTACATCACATTACTTGAAACAGAAAAGAGCATTAAAAGCGCTGCTATGTTTATTCATAGATGAATCTCCAAGCAGGGGTGCGTAGCTTCATGAGAGCTTCCAGAGTTGTGTTGGGTTTATAAAAGGAAGCCTGTCCTAAGTTTTCAATAGAATAGCAACCCCAATGGCTTGCCAGGCACATGTGAGCTTGCAGTGCTTTTGCTGAGTCCTTCTTCTCATGCCTGAGTTCTAAAGGGCCTATAAGAACACAGGTTCAAACAAGATGGTAGCCTTGTATGGACCACATTCCCCAGGAAGCTTTGAGAGAATGAGCTGCTGCTCTGAGTTTAAGAATCAGGAAGCAAAGGCCATTTCTGGGTCATTAGGTGATATCTGCTGTCTGCTGACGGAGGGCAGATCCTCTGTGGGCTCCATTTAACAAAGGGAGAAGGACTGACCACAGAAGTGTGGAACGTGTAAGTTGATTTTGAGATTTATAAAGAGTGCTTGTGTGACTCTCAGGGAGAGACTAGAATGTAGAGTTGCATGTTTTGAGGCTGGTAAGCAGCTTAGCCAACCAGGTGCAATAGTCAAGGACTGAAGACATCCGCAGCTCAAAGAAGAGCTAGGCTTTTGTTTTGGTGTTTGTGTATTCTTGGTTTGGTTTCTCTGTAAATAAAAGGTACTATTTTAACCTTACAGCTGAGTGTATGCGTTGTCCTGGCCCCACGTATTTTTTAAAATCATATTACGATATGCTCAGTAGGATGCAAGACCAATAGCCAAGGAAATTTCCTTCTTAGAGGAATTCCTACTGTCAACAAGTTGTTGAGGTTGTGAATCATGGTGGAAAGCTGAGATTAAGAGTTGTCTATTTCAAACCAAAAGGTGGAGGCATAAAAAGAAAAAAGTAACCATCAATGTTAAACAAACAAGACGGTGCTGAGGAGCTGTAGTGTGAAGCAGTGATTAAGGGTTCTAGCCTCAGTACAAGAAGTCAAGAAATTATACTGAGTGAGCACAATTTTGCCCTGTACTTGGACAAGACATCACCAATAGTTCTCCAGCAAACCCATCAGTATAAATTGTCAGTTACTTATGATTTAAGTGTCAACTATATTAAATAAGATTTGCCATTTAGAGCTTATATGGGAGCTTACAGTATATGATCTGCAGAATGGCCCTCAATGCTGCCAGTGCAAACTAGCTAGAGGTTGCTCGTGTCATAACCCCACTTTGGCACAGACACAGCAGTCTTGAGCTGGGAATGAAGTACAAAAAATTCAGAGCTGCAAGTCAGAACCTATCCCAGCAAGTAACAGGGCCAAGGCAGGATACACCGTGGACACAGCCACATACTGTACACTCACACCTAGGGACAAATTTTCACTTAATCCAATCAACCAAGCAGTACAGTATGTGGAAGAAACACAGAAAGAACACACAAAGTCCACGCACATATCACCCCAGAATTTGAACCCAGTGCCATGACTTCCATGCACTGTGCAACTGTGCCACTGTACCAACCTGAAAAACCTGTTCTATGAAAAGTGCCAGGTAACTTATCTACATTGTTCCTACTATTTTCAGTCATGCCCTGGGGGTGTTCCAGAGTCCAGAATCTCATGAGCAGAGAAGACATCCAGGACTGAAGGGTGTTCTGCTAAATAAGAATGAACTGAATTGCATAACATTTCATGAGTCAGTAAAAGAATTTCAAAATCCATAGGGAAAGAGAGACAGGCAATTGACCAAGAACAGAAACACTGTAGCTTGTTCTCTAGTTTTAGTTTTAATGAGCCAACACACAGCTGAATTCTGAACTAGCTGCAAATTAAAAATTGAATCAATGCATGAGAAAACAAAACTAGTTGCTAAGGAGCTATAGTCTAGCTTATGTCTTAATTTAGCAATATGTCTTAGCTGAACAGAAACAGATGTACAGGTGGCTCTGATATAATGGGCACGTTTTAGTCAAAAGATTTCAAATGGCACACAAGTTCCTCATATTTAGTCTCAGAGTCAAAGCCATTTCCTACTATGGATGAGACCAGGAGAGAAATTGTTGCTTACCAAATAAAATTTCCTCTGTTTTGATTTAATCCAGATAAACAGAAAGCTTAGATATTGAATCATGTGAATAACCACTGCAGGACAAACTGTATAAAACTGCAAGTCATTAGAACAGAAATTACATTTTCAGGCGAGGCTAGTGAATAACTTCAGTGAAGACCTGAATCTTCTAGTGCTAATGGTAACATATTTCAGAATACCCCTGGCACCATTTATGGGAACCTAAACCTATCTGTAGGAAAGCAGGAATGAAACCATAAAGTAACATTACCATTTAAGACTGTTAGATTGTAAAGATGATCAAATAAGAAGATCAATGATGTCAAAACCTTGAGACAGATTCAATAGGAACAATAAGGTTAATATCCCACTATAACTAGCCAGTAAGATGTCACTGGTTACTCTCATAAAGGTCATTTCAGTCTTACTGTATATGTCGTACCAAATCCTTATTGAAATATTTCCTATAAATTCCACAGTTTTAGAAGGTTAGATGGAGAACTACCAATCAGTCCAGACCTTTACCGGCAAAGAAAGATTCAAAATTGCTTGATATTGGAATACTTTTACAGAAACCCTGGATGAACTCTTAAGTACTGGACAACCAACAGCAAACCAAACATTATCCAAGTACTTATACACTGTACATACAAATAGTAATTCTCATTGATACACGTAAAAATCTTGAGCTCAAAATGTGCAAGAAGACACTGATCCGTTCTGGAAGACTGGGTTTGTATGCAGATCAAAGTACTACTTGAATTCTGTATTGAATTTAATCATTCAAAATAACAGTCGTAGAGACCACTGTTAACTAACTCAAAATAAAACTAACTAAATTTAAGACAGTTATACTGCAAATGTAAACAGCATTATGAGCAGTTACTGTAAACCAGATTTTCTCCAAAGGTCTCTCGAGACTCTCGTGGCTGTAAGATCTAAAAAGATATATACTGTAGTCAGTCCCTGATGATCAACCATTGGATGCCACTTTAGCTAATTCTATTTGCAAAGGTACTGTAATCTTAATAAATAGACAAACTTGTAGACACAGAAAATCTCAAGGGGTAAATCATGTTCACATTCTCCATACTTTAGATATGATATGCTCTTGTTTAGAAGACAGTTGATTTGGGCAAATACAATTAAATTTGATTTAGCGTTTAACAATCCACTTTGCAAAGTACAATCACATCCAGTAATCCTGACCAGTGGATAATTTGGCAGTTGAACTTACACATTCAGCCTTTTTTTCTTTCAAATCCACAGCGTTCTTGGTATCATGACATTTCATTTTTAGACAACTCACTCACGACAGTTTCCGGCATGACACGTCTGTTGTGGGTGACTCTTTACCTTAATGACAATGAGCTATGGCCACAAATAAGAATTATGACCACTGGTAGCGAATATCTTTTGGCTGCAATTTAAATGACACCGTTATTTAAAGAAATTAATGACTGGAACAGAAAGTTTCTACTGACACAAAAGTTATTTATCCATGCAAAGCTCTAACAACTTCCTCTTCTAGTCTCACTGTGAACTTCTGCTGCAGCAGTGAGTTCATGCTGCGATCTATCATGGTGGCCTGTTGAGCCTGCAGTGGATAATAGTCACAGTGAAGTTTTGCACAGTGAGCTGTCCTGCACTTAAACACAATGATACGACTGCTCTCAGAAGCACACTCGGAAGCCAGTGTCTAAAAACTGTTTTAAAATCCTTGCTGGATTTAAAACGATTAAAATCCTTGCTGGAAAAAGTTTTAGTGCCATGTTTTCGATGTCATGTTAGATTGCCATGAGATTACCAACCACTGGTTGTACTCAATTCTGATTGGGGTTGGTTCTTTCCACACAATCCTATTTTGTGATTGTGCAATGGTTTCTGCTTTTATTCCAAACCTTGTGAAATCACTTGAAAGTGTCCCTGTAATTGATCCTAACCAGGACTTCTCAAAAAACTATTTCCGCCTGATACTGAAAGTAGCAGAACTAAAGTGAAGCTGATTGCTAGCTGTGATTTTATTTTTCCAGCAAAGCTAGAGCATATGACCTTTCCTGTAAACATCTTGTATTAAGAGCACTTCTTCCCTGGTGCCTGAAGCTATCTTAAAGTTAACTTGACCAGACAAAGATTTTATCATATTGGTGAATTGAGTCTTTTTAAGCAGAAAAAGAACAGAAGAATGAGAAACAGAAAATCCACCAATAAACATGTAAGAAATAAAAAAAGTCAATCTCATTCTATCATCTTCAAAGAACTATCAGGATGCCCTGATTGCACAGCAACTTACAGGTTTGGACCTTGTTTTTATTGACAGAAGCATTTATTGAGCCTTTCAGTTAATAATTTAAATGTTACAAGAAGTAAACTGAAAACATGACAGCTTATTGTGTGTATACTGAATTCAAATTAGGCACATTAATTTCTGATGCATGGTTTAGTATTCTTAACACTGACACCTTTACAGTACATGAACCTATTGTGATCTGGTTTAATTTGTTCAGAAACTGCAAACTAATTATTTGAAAAGACTAGAGCACTACTGGGACTAAGATGCGTGGAGGATACTATCTGGTATTCCCATTAAGAAAAAAAAACGCTTCTGCTCAGCTCAGCAACAGCCATCTTGAAAGCATCAACAAGATCAAATGCTTCCACTTACAGTAGGTGTAATTGATTAGTTGTGAAAACACAACAGAGAGACAGGTAATATATTCACAATGCAACAAACAAGTAACATATTCAGTGAGCCTACAGTACGTTTGCCTTCAGGTCTACAGACTCCCAGTCGTTTGGTTTTAGAAGAGTACAGACTGATTTTGTTTTGCAAATAAGTAGCAAGCCTTGTTACAGAAAACTCCAGAAACTAGCTTTGCCATTGGCTATATTTGACTATATTATTATATTTATTAATTACATATACAAATAATTCCAGTCTTTCTAATAAGCATGGCTCTTGTTTCTACTTTTTGTCTGAAATAATTAAACAACTTTTTGTTGTTTATTGTTCCTTCAGTGTTTGCACCAAAAATCAGGGTTAACTATAAAACACTATAGAATTTACATGATTGTATTTAATGTATGGAGCATTCACCAGGCAGTGTTGCTATTAACAATAAAACAGCTTTTATATGCCTTTTATTTTGTATTCAAAATCTGGCAGTGCTCTGTACCCACATCCCGCAGTGAAGGCACAATACAAACATGACTGGTGCCAAACACAGCTTTCTGCAGTGCTCTCACCACCCTCAGTCAGCATGTACAGCATGTGCTGTAAAGAACTAACAATTCGGCACCAGCTATTTCCATTCATTACCATATTACCATCTCCTAAGACAAGTCTTCCACAGTTCCAGTTGTAGCTCCACATCAACAGTCCCACTTTTTGATCCTATCAGCACTAAATGTCCTAGATTCTAAAATCAAAGAGAATGTGTATGCGTTTTATATGCAGATTTCAAAATAATTAAATGCTCATTGGATTAAAACCCTTCAGCATTCAGGGAGCTGCTAAGCTTGCACATATCACACAAGATTAAATGTTACAAAAAACAAAATGAAAGAAGTTCAGAATAAGAAGGAAAAATAAATAGCACAAAATAATTCCTTTTACTTTGCTACTTTATCCTCCAAGAAGCTGCTGCTTCTGTCCAGACATAAGAACAGTTACAAATGAGAGTTACAAATATTCAACCCATCTAACTGTTTTTTTTTTCAGTAATTGTTTGATCCAAGTATGTTGTCTAGCCTTTTCTTGAAGGTAGTCTGGCTTGGTAGTTTGGTGACTTGGTAGCTTGTTCCAGATTCCCACAACTCTTTGTGTATTTCCACATGTGTTCTCTGGTTTGTGTTTCACTGTTGATTTAAATGTAGAAGTCCTGTCACGATTGTAGTCCCTCCCCCTTAAGGGCGCTCCGGCTCTTTCACTTCTGACTTGATTTTGTGCACCTGTTTCATGTTCCAGCCTCCTATTCAGCCCACCTTAAAAGCCAGATGCTCACTCTGTCCCCCGACCCTCCGCCGGATCCCGCTCCGGTTTTTAATCCCGTTTGTCTTTGTCTCTGATGGACCGCCCAGCTCTGGACATTTGCCTCGTCTTGGATTTCCCTTTTGGACAGTTTGCCTTGGATTCACCACCCAGAACATCTGCGCACCTTGGACAAGCCCCCTGTTTTCATTCCGGACTCCTGCATGCTTTTTTCCCCGGTGTTTTCCTCACTCTACCCTGGATTGTGTCGTCTGCATAGGGTCAGGAAAGAATGCCTTCGTTACAAGTCCATTTGGGACTAAGCCTGTCAGTTGAGACATTCCTTTCAAACAAGGACTGTACCTGTCACGCCCTCTGCAGCCAGAGGGCGCTCCTTCTCTGTCCTGTCCCTAGTTTCCGGTCTGCTGTCCTTCCTGTCCCTCTCTTTCCCTTGGGCTATATATTTCCGGGTCTTGCACTCTGTCCTCGCTCAGCATGACGTTCGGATGTCCTGAGACCCGCCTAGCACCAGGGCGCCCCACGTCCGCTCCCTGAGGGCATAGGTTTCTATACGGCATTCCTGAACTCTTTGCACGAATGAGCCCGGGCCTTTTTCCCGTCTCGCCGCTACGCATATGGGTCTTTTTCCGCTCTCCTGCTCCCTACGGTTAGTCCCTTTGGACGTCCGTGACAGTACCGTGTGCTCTTCACTGAACTGATACCAGAACAGCAATGTTTGTTCTTTTATCTTGGAGACTAAAACTGCACACAATATTCTAAATAAGGTCGTATTAATACATTGCAAAGTTCTTGCATAGAATCCATTGAATTAAATTCTATTGTTTTTACTGTGTATTTTCACATTATATTTGCCAGTTTCGTTGCTTTCCAACATGAATATGAAAATGGTGTGTCAACATCGGCACCTAAGTGTCAGCAGCAGTCTCTTCATGTTCAGTGCTTCCCATTTTATATTAGTATTATTAGAATATTAGTATATATATATTAATTGCTACCTGCATACAGCATTTGCAATAAGCGTTATCTGTTAGATTCTTTTGCTCTTTTGATCCTCCTAGTTTGGTATCAAGTAAACATGACTAGTTAACAAACTATATCAATCTAATTTGGGCATTCACCCCTGACGTTGTTCATTAACCACTTGAAATTTCCTGTAAGAATTCATCTTTAAAAGAACATCCAAAGCATTCTGAAAATATACAAAACCAGTACAGTGCCTTCCAACAGTATTCAACCCTAGCTATGGTGTCCCAATATGTGAAATTATTAAATGATGCAAACATTTTTCCAAAAAGCTATATTTAATTGAAAACCTGAATGCTGAAAATAGACTTTTAAGAGTATGATAAGCAGCAGTAAATTACAGCAAAAACTAAAAATTAAAAAATTAAATATGTTTATGTCAGACATATTCAGACCCATAAAATCAAGACAGAACATGATGGAAGCACCTGCAGCAATAATAGCCACAAGTCTTCTTAAGTACTGTACATGCCTGCCAACTTTGCACACCACCTTGGTGCAGTCGTTGCAATTAATTAATTTCCTACCCTACCCTTTTTTTAATTTAAAAAAGTAACTCTAAATGAATGTGATGCTTGAATAAGAGTGTTGAATTAATCTTTAATAAATGTTGTTGAGAACAAGTGCAAACCCTGTATCAATCTTTTGTTTTCTTCTATGCTTCAGTGTTGTTTGAACACCGCATTATTTCTGACATATTTCTCACGTTTTGTGAAGAGTTCCAGGCAAAAAAAACCTTCACAATTCTGGAAAACTTTGCATTCTGATCAGATAGCTTTATTATCAGATTCTCGAGAGGAATTCAGTAATAATCTTATTATCTCTCCTTAAATTCTGCCCTCAATTTATATGCAAATGTGAAGGGAATTTGCCAGACCATAAAAAATTATATTCTCCAGAGAATTTGGTTTGATTCTTATAAAATTTGCTACCAAATTTGTATTGACAGTAATCAACATACTGTACTACAGAATCGCGTTTTACAGTGTTTTTAGTAATAATGCTGTATGGATTGGGATGCTGATTAATTGCCTCCCAGTGAAGGGATTTCAGAGATCTTAGTGTTGGTATAAATCCACTAATTAGATTAATTAAATACAATTCTGCACATTGAGGTGCCTAATGCTGAATGCTCTAGGAGTGTAAGTTAGAACATGATTGACACTTTACTGTATATGTGTAAGCATTTCTCCACACAAGCAGGTGAATTGGCAACTCTGCCTGCAGCACTTACAGCTGGTTTCATGCTGGTTTTTCATGTAATACCACATTTGGAAATTTGGCTGGCTTTTGGAATCAGCGAGAACTGATCTGTTATCCATAGTTTCCCACAGGAGCATATTGTATTCTTTCTTACTGTACCTGGGCCTTGTACAGATACTACAAAACACTGTGCTACAGTATATACAGTAATTCAGTAAAGTGCTTTGTGGAAAAGTGTAAATACACTGCAAATAAAGATTGAGTGCTTGATATAAGGCAAGACAAAGTCAGAACACAGCAACCCTTTGGGCCTTTGACCCTTTGACCCTTTGGGCCAGGCCTCCTGCTGGTCAACGACACCCATTAAATGGGATGCTGGTCCCATTGCTGGCATTACCCCCCAGCAGCGCTGGTTCCAACATGCTGTATACAGCAGGGTAGACTGAAGCAACAATGATGATGAGATGAAGGTAATAAGGTATAGCTTTACAGCAAATTAAAAGTGCACAGTTTCAGGAAAACAGACTATGAAGGAATGAGTTAAAGCTTAAGAAAAGCATAATGGGCTTGCTAGGATAAGGTAGATAAGGTGGAGAGAATGGGTGGCAACAGTTTGCATGAAGCATAAAACAGATTTATTCTATGATGAAGTCAGGCAATTTGTGGTCCTAACTGTTAAATAAATCAAAAAGAAGAATAAGAGGAGAAAGAGAGCACAGTATAAAGCACTTGAAAAAGAACAAGATCCACTTAAATAAAGAGAATAAAGACTGAACGCACAGCTGAAAAAGATATTATAATGGCCAAACAAGAGTAAAGGAAAGGGAATACCGCAATGGATGCTAAAATACATAATAAAATATCTTCTGTATTACAACTGTTCCATATAAAGTTCAATATTACATAATATTATATTACAGGTGCTAGAAATACATTAGATGAACAAATCTCCAGAGCCTGATGGTGCTCCACAAATTGTAAGTCATGAAACAAGTGATGTTATTAAAAGGCCATTAACAGATTTCTTGCAGCTGTCTCTTGAGACAAAGGTTATACCTACTGACTGGGAAATTGCTAATGTAGTGCCCATCCTTAAAAATGGTGACAAAACTGAGTCAAATATTTACAGACCAAGTCTTACTTCTGTTACAAGGGAGATTATGGAAATGACAATTAGGACTAAACCAGAGGATCATACAGTATCTATGGTGATAAGATACAATAATCTTCTAAGTGATAGTCAAAACAGTATTTAAGAAAGGTACAGTAGGTATTGCTTAAATAACTTGCCAGACTTCATTGAACAAATACCAGCAGTAACAGATGGTGCCATGCCTTGCAAATAGAACACAGACCCTTGCACAATTTTCACATTTTGTAGCTTTAAGGCTTGCAGCCATAAGTAACTACAGAAGTAACAACATTTTTATGTACTGTACACAACCTACAGTGTAGTGCAGTGGTTAACTTTGGGGTACTGAGTTCAGTTCTGGAGTTGGGGTGTTATCTGTGTGAAGTATATATATTTTCCCCGTGCCTTGCACCCCTGGCTTGAAAAGATAGGATTTGGCTCCCCTGCAACCCTTAATTGGATAAAACAGTTAGGAGATAGATGAATGTTTGATTAAAAAAATGTGACATCATTGAAAAGGGGAGAATACTTGTGCAAGGCAGTCAAAGCATTTTCAAAGAGAGATCTTCTCTAGCCAACAGCTGCACATCTATTTGACTTTGAAGCCAAACCAGGGTCTGTAAAATACAACTGCATCAAAGCCATCATCTATTGTTTTTCTAGAATGATATTAATGCTTGATTTATGGCTCCCCCCACACTTAGGGTCAGTGTCATACTGTAGCCTGATTAAAGACTCTCTCTCCTGGGTCATATCTGACTATGACTCTAAGATAAGAACTGAAGGACTGAGATGGAGTGGGAATACTAGGCAATAAAAAGCTCAACATCCTGAACCTATTTTTTTAGAGGCTATTTTTGCCTCATAAATAAGAAACCTAAAAGCAATAAATCAAAATGTTCATCAATCACCGTAGTTGTAATTGATTCTGGTGTCAAATTTTAATTACAGTGTTGCATGCTTTGTATGGAATAGCTGCCAAAAATAGGACTGTAAATCCAGTCTTTTGAAAGTACTTTTGTGGTGAAGAGACTAGTGCTACATTGAAAGTGGCGTTCAAGCCTACTCAATTGCTGGTTGCATTAAAATTACTAATAGCAAGTTAGAACCTCTGCAGCAGGCTTGTAGGCTTGTTTATGTGTCTTGATAGTTTCTCTGAGAACCCTAGTCTAATTATAGGCTGTCTTGAAGGAAACCCATAAGAGTGCATTTGATTCTTTTCCCTGGGAAGCACTGAGGCCACACAGGCAAGAAAAGATCGATTACCCTAGAGACAGAATGATTCTATTTGTCCATCAGAAAGCCAGCCTACTGAAATTCAGTCTTGTGCCCTCTTCTGTGAACTGCTGTTTCATGGCACGCTGACTATAGCTTTAAAGCAAAGATCGTTACTCCTGGCCTCACTCCTGGCTTAATAGTGAACTTCATTCATCCATCCAGTCATTTTCTAACCTCTTCTTCCAGTTCAAGTTCATGGGAGAGCTGGAGCCTATCCCAGTAAGCAATAGTGAACTCAAACCTCTCAACTTCAAAGACTTGAAATCCTGAAATGAAAAATCATATAAAAAATTAACAAATTAAACACCCCTACAAGTTAAGACGTTGCTGTGAATTATGGGTATGAATGGTAACTAACCTGTTACACAGTCACAGTGCTACAAGAGACTTAACTGCCTTATGCCTTTTCATTCTGCCTTTTTGTACAAGTAAAGATTTCTAATGAGATGCCATAAGAGAGTTTGGTCCTGTAGCATTGTGATTGGACCATGAGTTAATTAATATTCATACCCATAATTCAATAATTAATTCAAGCCTCACTACTTCTCCCATGAAGGCTGCTGGGTGCTCCTTCAATAAATGTTTTATCAGGGCTCTGCATGTGTCTCATAACCCCTGATCAGATAAATCTGAGTCAGCCTTCTCTTCCTGTTGGCAGCTGCAGGGCAATCCCAGTGAAGTCTTTTCTGATGCCCAGAAACTCAAAAGAATTCTGCGATTGTATCACAAAACAGAAACTCATTTTCATGCCAGTTAAGAAAGGTCAAAGTGCTGAGTGCACAAGACCAGCACCACTGAGGGAGATTAAAACCCCCAGGACACAGTCAAAGTTGAACAGAAAAAAAAAGAAAAACAGGTCTCTTTTTGAACAAAAGACTCAAAGACTGCTATTTGGTCTCTGAAGAAAAGACCTAACATGGTCTAGCTCCTCTTCCTCACACAGAAATACAAAATAAACAATAGGAACACAAGTACTTTGCAAAGATAAGCTAGAAATGAGAAGCAGACGTTTAGTGCATTTTGTTCATTTAGTTAATAGCATCTTAATGATACAAGGACCTCATCAGCTGGTTCTTGCAGGATCTCCAGGAATCTGTGTATCTGAACTCAACAGGGCTGTGTAATAGATAGTCCTGAGTTATTCAGCAGAAGGAGATAAGGTATTTTGATGCAGCAGTATTCTTCACTTTCTGGGGAGGAGTCCTGCATGACCTAGAAGGTCAGAGCACCTAGAAGTGACCATAATTGAATCCTGAAAATGACCAAAATCACATCCTCAAATGAGCTGCACCGATCTGCTTCAAGAACATGTCACTGTTGCTTGTCCCAGACAACTATTACCCTTTGTCTGAAGCAGTTTTCAATCATGAAAAATCTTCTTAAATTATTTTAAATCTTAATTTATCTTAATTTTCTATTTATGTCAAGAAGACGTCTTGTCATAAATGTTCCTAAATTAGTGCAATGCCCAGACCAATATCTTCCAATACCTTTGAGAATTTTGAATGCTTTTCCCTGTAAATCTTAAAGGCTTTCAAAGGTTTAGTGTACTTATTCTACTTAGCAAATCAGTTCAGGTCAGGAATGAAACTGGTTGCTCTTCTGTTAACTGATTTCAAATAATTACATGTGATTTTCTCAAAGTAAGCCACCTTCTTTTAAAATGTGATAACTAGCACCAAACAGGGTGGGGCAGGGTGATACAGTAATGAGCATTGCTGCCTTGCAGTGCTGGGTTCATGGGTTCAATTCCAGACGTGATGTCATGTTTTCTTGTGAGACTTCTCCAGGTCTTCTGGTTGCCCACCTTGTAAAAACCTGCAGTATATACAGTACTGTATTTTACAAATGGATGGATTTTAAAAGTGGCCTCATAATTGATTCCCACACAGAATGGTCTTCCAGGTGTCACTACAACTAAAGGTCCTCTTCCAATCACAGGTGTAGGTGTAGTCCTCCAGGGTTTTCTCATCTCTTGCACTTCTCAGGGCACTTGCAATCATGCGTAACTGTAGGATGTGCCACCAGAAGGAACACACCTCTCACCAATCAGTGTTGGCTATCCAGTATGGGGCTGTGGTGCCTCTGCCTTACTATAACTGTAACTGTAACTATAAATGATTAACTGTAACTGTAGCCAGATTAATGACTTGATTGTGAGTGGGTCTATTCTCCACCTCCCACATGCAGTAACAAGGTCTGTAACTATGAGCAAAGACACAAAACATGCACAGCTGCCGATTCAATTGAGTGGATATACAGTAACAAAAATAGTAATCAGTGATGTAAATTTAAAAAAAGAATAGACAGTGTTATATTCATTGCTGTGGCCATACTATTGAAGTCAATGACTGAATGCTATGACATAATTACTTGAGCTATTCATCTGGTGCTGTAAGGACTTTGAAGATTTCTGATGTTAAGGGTCAAGGATAAGAAACCCAGGGCAATTCTTTAATAAAAACATTCACAGTTCTTAAAATCACCTTTGATCAGGACATTAGATGGAAAAGTTTTGCTATACAGTCGGACATGTTTGTCAACAAACTCTCTTCAGAGTATACAAATCTGTGAGCTTCTCAATCTTTTTAAGAACAAATCAGCCTTTTTTCTAATTTTGGGAGAGAGGAATAGTCAAATAAGCAACTTGTTGATTTTCTTGGTACTTCCAGTTAGCATATTTGAGAAAGTGAACTGATTTATAAAACAATTCAGCTATTGTCCCTGATCACCATAGATATAGACAAATAGAAAGGCAGGTCATGTGCGCAGAAATTATGTAGACATATTCATTTTGATTTAGTTGTCACATCTTCAATGGTGTGTTAAATCAATACAAATAGGTTCCACATTTAGCCTGATCATTTCCAAGACTGTTTTCCCCAACAAAATGACAAGAATGTAACTGTGGTTGCAGTTATAAAGCTGATGTGAGCTGCATCTGCATTAGTCACTCTCAGTGACTATCCTGTTGGTAAAAGAGTGTTTAATGACCACAAACCAACATGAAAAAAGGATAGAACAACCTAAAACAACACTTGTTTTTTAGAGATCTCTTTGAGGATTTATTAATCACTTCATTGCCCTTTGTCTAACCCTTGCTGAAGGCAGTCAGAGGAGATAATTAGCGAAAGGATGAGAATTGATCTGATGGTCATTCTTTTCTACTCTCCTGGCCTTGTCCTTCTGTAAGATCTACTGCTCTCAGCGCATCTGGGCTGGTTGACTGCACAAGCAGAAAAACATTAATTTGCATAGCTGTGTTTTTTGTGTCAACGGATGTAAATTTTAAATCGTCCCTCTTAAATCCAAGTATCAATTTGTCAAAATAGTATATAATCATTTTAAGGACATGGGCCTTTAATGACCATTAAAGATGCAACCTTTGTTTTTCATTTGTGCTGTCTGGTTCCTATATTTTGTTTTCAAAAAGGAGTTTGTATGTCTTTTCCTTGTTCACATGGGTTTTCTCCACACTACAAAAATAGCCCTGCAATTCTTTTCATTTTATTTTAATTTACTTATTTATATAAATTATTTGTAAATATTTTATTAAAATATTCATTTTCAGCTCATTTTTCTGCTGTTTGCTACAGATCTCATTCTGCGCTCCTTGCGGTGCTGTGCTGTTGTGCCAGCTTTCATTGTTCTGTGCTGCTCTAATTGCAACATGAAAACCCAGCTTTTAGAAACGCGGATTTCAATTATCTGTGAAACAGGGGCTCTCACACCGAGAAAGGGTCTGGAATTCTGATTTCCAACATTCAAAACCCTTTTAGATTTTTTATGTTCCTATAAATCATCAGTAGCCTACAGATACAGAGATAAACTTTAATTGAAGCAATTCAACTGGTTTGCTCTAGTCCCACGCAGATTACAACTCAGATACCTAGAAAACCTGCAGGGCCAACTCAGACTGAGTCTTGCTGGAAAGGAATGCAAAACAAGATTTACAAACTACATCTTAGCACCCTTTCAATAAGTGCCTATTGTCAATTTGGCTTCTATTTTTTCCGAATTTCCACTATATTTATTCTGCCTGGAATTCCCATTTCTTTACAGGGGCCTAAACATGCTTCAAAACATCCCAAACTCAAAATGAGAAGTATCTGTGTCAAGATTTACGACACAAACCTCTGCAACCAAGCAAACTCAGAGCAAGGTAAGCTGATTGTAGGATGAACACATGCCAAAGGAACATTAAGCATAAAGTTTTCTTTTGACGAACTGCATCTCTTAAAAGATTTACAACTTGCTGGAGCTGTGTAATTTCAAGAACAGCTAAGCTCAGCGAGAACAAGAGCCCAGTAAAACTGCAGTAATCATTGAACATACCTGCACAGAAAACTCAGTGTGTGCAGAGACCTTGAGGAAAACCAATAAAAAAAAATGAAAATGAAAAATAAAAAAAAATCTAATCAAAGTGAGCTTGTGGTGCTTCGGAACAATATATAAGCACAAGGTGACATACAAGAGAAAACAAACAGATCTTTTAAAATTTGTAGTTACAGTACATAAGATAAATTTTAGGAAAAACTAATGCAAAGTACAAAACATAACCAGCAGTATAATATAAGGCCATCTGCCAATATTCTGTTAATTTCAATATGCAGTAGAAAATTTAGCATCCTCCTGCTAAAGTATTTGGTTAATGTGCTTTTTTAAAACCATCCCACAGCAAATGGAGCAGGTGGTGTGTTTTTGGAAATGTCCGGAAGACACCAGCCTGTCCGTTAGATTGTAATCAATGTTCTTGGATTTGTCATGTGTGCTAGAATTCAATGGTTTTGGGATTTGACGTGTGCACTTATTCAATTTCCATTATCTGCTGTAAACTCTAAAACTAAAATGGAAAGAGTTTGTTTTTCTTTTTTTTTTGATTGGTCTGGCTTTGAATGTAGGGCTTAATGACCATACACCGGCACTGATGTCTCAGTGATGTCAGGTTGTCAGGTTGTCTCCAAGAACATGTCTTACCTAATTACAGTAAGGAGCTAGCAGGGAAGCACTCAATCATAACTGATTTTTCATCTATATTGTTCATCTCTGTTGCAAAACTGCAGCTTTAATGCATGCATTTTTAAAAAGAAATCACTTGAATAGATCCCACTTCCAAAGATTATTGCTCTAGGTTATTGAAATATGTGCTGAGTGTCGGGAAAAAGGGTTTTTATTTCAATGTTAACATGGTTACAGGCATTTCTAATTTTACTATAAAGCTTTAATCCCATTTTAACCCTTTCCCATGGGGCAGCATGCTCCTCTGAATAAGCTCTCTAAGGAAACACTCTACACAGGAAAAAAGCTGTATAATGGACTCCAACGTAATTAATCAGGTTTTTCTAGTACACAGTTCTCTCAAAGAGCATCCAGCTGCAAGAAGAAATTTCAGGCATCAGTTCTGCCCGGATGGTTCACTTGATTACTCTGCAATGGACTGGTGTTCCATCCAGGGTGTACCCTGCCTTGCGCCTATTGCTTGCCAGGATAGACTCCAGCTCCCCCGCCATCCTGAATTGGATAAGCAGATTAGTAATTGATTGGATGGATGGATGCTTATTCATTTGTTTATCTAGCCATCTAGAGAAATCAAGATCTAGCCAACAAAGCAATATTCAAGGGGAAGCAACATAGGTTGTTGAGTTCATTGTGCAGCTAACGGCATAGCTAAAGGTAGATCAGCGAAGATTTTAAGCAACTGTTGAAAAAAAGTCTGAACCACTTTTTAATGAGCAATAGTTCCGGAATATTGAAAGGTTTCACTCACTATTTTTGTGTTCACGAGGAAAAGTAACACCCAAGAATCACATGCATTGAAATTTTTTATTGAGTTTTGTACTGTTAAGAAAATTGGCTTGATGTGCTTGGCTGAAGGCCAACTTTCTGACCACAGGATGAGGATCTCTGGGATACCCATACAGAGAGAAGTGAACGAAGAGCCTGCTACAACAATGGAGATGGAATGGACAAAGGATGCAAAAGAAGAATGCAAATGAGAGAAGGGGCTTCCATATAGTCTTTATAGATTTTTAAAAATAAATTAGGAAATTATGACAAGAATTATAACAATTTAGGACAGCCGAGACCACTTGAAATTAGCTGTAATTGTTATCCCCCATGAACTTTTTTCAATAAGCACATTGAACATGTGGGAAAGCATTCCAGCTAGTGTTTTCAACACTTTTACCTCACCTTCTGAGGTTTTAGTCCTACAGCTGAGCTTCTAATTTGTGTGACTGAAATTACAGAAACGAAGCAGCACTTAATAAAAGACATTAAACCCAGAACAGAGAACACAAATGGAATCGAAGAGGAAGTGATTGTTCACCTGAACAAGAGGCCCTTCTTTACACAAAGACCGGTGGGAGTCTGGATGAAGCTACTCAATCATGTTGTTAATGTGGATATAGTGGTTTCCTTCTGTGAATGTTTTTTTTTATGGACTATTGAACACTATTGACTATTGAACAGCCAACATCAGCATTCCTGCTCCATCAGGAATGCTGAAAGTGGCTGTTTGTCAGTGTAGCTACTTAATCGGATTACTCTAAAATGTACAGTCCGGAGATGCTCTGCTCAACAAAGCTGACTGATTGGTCAAAAGACATACAGTAGTTTGTGCATTATACCTGATGGGTGGTTCTTAATAAAAAGGAGCAACATACATAAGTTTTAGGAAAGAAAGAGCTGTGCTCAGCACTTTTTCTGATTTCATTTGAGGTGATTAAAATGTCTAGGAATATATCATCTTCCATAAAAAATAATATTGTAACGCTTACGGCCGACAGGGCGCTGTGTAAGAGCCGGCGTACCAGAGCGGGTGACGTCACCGCCCTTCCCTGTGATAGCAGGACCACAGCTACTGGGCTGTGGAGAGATCTCTCTTTGGCTCACGGGGCTAGGTCGCTGCAGAGAGACGCGGAAGTCCCGGGTTCGAGCCTCCAGTCGGGATGGGGCCGACCAGATGCGGCGAGGGCGCCCGCCGGAGCCCCCGTTGCGTTACATTGGTGTCAGAAGCGGGGCGGGATAGCCCTTCGCCGGGGACGGCGATTTAAGCGGGGGAGAGTGTAACGCTTACGGCCGACAGGGCGCTGTGTAAGAGCCGGCGTACCAGAGCGGGTGACGTCACCGCCCTTCCCTGTGATAGCAGGACCACAGCTACTGGGCTGTGGAGAGATCTCTCTTTGGCTCACGGGGCTAGGTCGCTGCAGAGAGACGCGGAAGTCCCGGGTTCGAGCCTCCAGTCGGGATGGGGCCGACCAGATGCGGCGAGGGCGCCCGCCTGAGCCCCCGTTGCGTTACAATATTAAATAAAATGCGTATCTATTTTTTGAAAATTGCAAAGACCTTTCCTTTTGCTCACGACACTTATAGCCCCTGCTTGAATAATTATTTCATTCCTTCAGTTGATCTTTTTTGTGAACCAGGAGACACCAAGAGCAAGAAACATATGGCAGCATAGCAGAGCATCTCTGTCATTAATGAAAGAAGAACTTGGGCCTCTGAGTCACTAAGTGTAAGAGAGTTTCCAAGTGCTTGTTAAGCCTACACCTGCTGCGCTCAGACACACTTGCCCTCCAACTAGCCATGTTTCCTGTCCTACTTGTCGGCTTTCATTGCTGAAAGGAATGTAAAACTCAAAGTGTGGGAGAGATTTTTATTTCCTTTTTTTTTCCAGAAACTCTGCATTCTTTAAGGTCTGCGTTCTGCAAAAAAAAAAGTGAAATGACTGAGGAGATTCAGCTGACTTGTTTATGCTATTGTGTTTCTTTTTTTCTCCATGGATGCCTCTACAAGAAAACGACACAGAATTATAACAACACATACCCCTGTCTTTACAGAAACCTGCCGCTGCTCTTCACCGCCTGCAAAATTGTGTTTTAATTACAATCAAGTTTTCAGTCGCCCTTAATCAAATTACCATTGCAGCGCTGTACCGCTCGCATTTGTCATCCAATAATTAAATTATATTGCATTTGCAGCATTTGCAAGACCTGATGAGATTTTCACAAGGCAATTGGGGACCAGAATGGAAGAGCTGTACTTCAGTTGAAGTGCTCGAAATACCCCCTTAGCCCACATTACATAACCCTTTTATAAAATGTTAATCAAGGCAATTGGAATAGTCTATGCACTTTTCATAACACTTCGTAAAATTTTAGCTTTAACCCTCTGCAAATACATTCGTTTAGCCCCGTCTTCTGATACACAAAAATTCCAAGCAGGGCCGCTTTGGAAAGAAGCCATAGTGTAGTAAAGCACAACACTATGCTGGATTCAGGAATAAACTACACATGCTTGTCTTCTTCTTAATTGCTTGTAGGTTTTAACTCAATTAATCTGAGTTTCCCCCATGGGTAATACTAACCCTTCCTGATGAGATACAATTAAATTTAAACCTCACTTGCAGACCCTTTCTTCTCCAATGGCAGATGACATTGAAAGGATCCTGCTGAATAACTAACTAACAAATTGCTGATCAGTCCCAAACACATTTGCCTAAAAAGGAGACAAGAGAGGTAATTGGCTCCCATCGGTGCCTCTTTTTTGTTCTGCTGAACACGACCCTGGCAAAAATGGAACTCCCTCCTACATTGTCAAAATGCTTTAATTCAACCTGACGCTGCACTTACTGCCAAACAGGAACTAAAGACATGCAAGCAGAGTAGAAAAAAACTTTTTCAATACCTGTCATTTTCAGTCAAATTAACAAATCTGAGCGGATTCAATTGGACGTCACATAGCCAAACAAGCAAAAAAATATAAAAGCACCTATTAAAACTTTTGAAAACGAATTGATTGAAACTGTTAAATGCTTTCCCTTTGATTTCCTGTTTGTATTGTATTTTCCAACATTAATTTTGTAGAAATAACAGTAACACTGCTGAATGGCACAATTTCACATTTCATCCTTCAATTAGATTCAGCTCTACTACACAGTTCTCAATGTAATTGAAAACCGCAGACACATTTTCAAAGTGGCCATAACATCAGCATGAATTACTGCATTTTGCTTTGTAGAGCAAGGAAGACTCGTAAAGTGTCATTCACTCCTGCATATATCGCCTACATGTTGCAGTTGTCATTAATCGCCCCACAGAGCAATTACAACAGACATGCGGTAATTTTAAAAAATGTGGTGCTAGAGAATAGAGAGAGAAAACTCCTGAGATCCTCATTAGTGGACCTTGGGAATATGAGTCGGAACACTACCTTTAAGCTCTAATTAGGAAGAGATCAGCGAATCACTAACAGCCAGAGAGATCCAGGGCCATCAGTGAGCATGCAAACAGCATACAGCGCCAAAGCTCCTTAATATGATAACACTATTGTTCAAGAGCAGTTATGTGCTCTAGCTGAAACTTCAAAGTTTGCCCTTCTCCTTGTTTCTGTTTAAATAGTAGTAGTAAGTTCTGAATGCTCCTGTTTCCTAAATTGTGCCTAGCTACAGTATGTCTGCAGAGGTACTTCTCTCTTTGAGTTATTAACAGATGAACAGTATCACTACCATGGCTCTTGATATCAGAGAGAATAATATATTCATCAGTATTCCAAGGTTTGACAAGCAAACCTACTGCTGTGACTCCAGTCTTAGATCTCACATGTGGGTTTAAATATTATACTAAACAAAGAATACAAAGTACTGCATCTCGGTACTGGTTATTAACAACACACTACAGTCTGACTGCATTGTGATAGCTTAAGGTGCATTGGTGCCGAGGATCAAAATAAACTTTCCTCACTATATTGTCACACATTTTCACAAAACATACAGACTTTAGATTAAATGATTACTTGTTTTTCGTGTCATTTTGATTAATTGATCCCACTTAACTGACCATCATATATTTGAGTGACTTCGACGGCTGCATTAGCACTAAATCAACTCATTAATGAAAGAATTGAAATGACACAGGTGGCGATGTGATTTATCTTCTTCAAAGTCTAGTGGAAATCAAATAAAAAATACAGAAAGGAACCAATGTGGAAAAGATCTCGGTATCAAGAGAGCAACACCTTTATGTCACTAGGATTTTTGAAGCTGGACAAATTCAGCATATTGCCTCACCATCACCCAGAGACAATACGTGAATGACAGGCATGATGTGGGAAAACATATGTTATGACACCCAGCCATGGTCGATGGGATAGTCCGAGTGTTATGGTCTGTTACTACAGAACTCCACTTGTAGTTCTCTATGGAAAGTTGACTACACAGCGCTACATGGATCACGTACTAGGACCTCACTTGCTGCCATTCCTGTGGGCTCATCCTCACATTCCTGCAAGTGGACACAAATCCTCATGGTGCTTGTGTAACAATGGCTTTTGTGCAACATGTGATAGTTATGCCGTAGATGCCCTGCACTGGAGTACAACTAAATATACAGGTATGTGGGCTGAGCTGGGGTGACATATGGCATCAGTGGCTTACAGACCAGTGAACAGACACATGCTTGTCCAGGTTCTATGAGTGGAGTGGGGCAGAATTCCGCAAGATAGCATTTTGCAACCTGGTGCAAAACAAGCAGATGTGCTATACAGCTTGTATTGTATCCAACCCTGGCCTGTGGCTTCAACAGTAGACCGCCTATTAAACAACCGTTATGGTGACAAATACCAACATAATAAATTAACCTGTGTCATTTAAAATGTCAGTGTACCATGTGATAAAAGCCATTTTATAATTTTCCTTATAATATCTTTAATAATAATAATTGCTTACACTTATATAGCGCTTTTCTGGACACTCCACTCAAAGCGCTTTACAGGTAATGGGGACTCCCCTCCACCACCACCAATGTGCAGCATCCACCTGGATGATGCAACGGCAGCCATAGTGCTCCAGAACACTCACCACACACCAGCTATCAGTGGGGAGGAGAGCAGAGTAATGAAGCCAATTCATAGACAGATTATTAGGAGGCCATGATTGGTGAAGGCCAATGGGAAATTTGGCCAGGTTATACCCCTACTCTTTCCGAGAAACGCCCTGGGATTTTTAATGACCACAGAGAGTCAGGAACTCAGTTTAACATCTCATCCGAAAGACGGCGTCTGTTTACAGTATAGTGTCCCCATCACTATACTATGGCATTAGGACCCATATTGACTGCAGGGTGAGCACCCCCTGCTGGCCCCACTAACACCTCTTACAGCAGCAACCTTAGTTTTTCCCAGGAGGCTCACACCTGCTTAGCTTCAGTGGGTTGCCAGTTGTGAGTTGCAGGGTGATATGGCTGCTGGCAATCTTTGTGAATATGATGCACTTATAAGTTTTTTATGTTTAGTTTATTAGATTGTATTCAAATTCCATCGAGTAGACTGTAGTTAAGGAAAATAAATCAATAATTAACTACTGAAAACAGCCACAGTACGCACACACAACCTTCTCTAGAGTCCTCCAGATCCTCACCTACTGTAGTTTTGTGAGGCACCATGTAGAATTACATACTAACTAATGAGAAGGAGTTCCAGAATGAACAGTCTTCTAGAAGTGTTTGAATTATTTTCAATGTTATGTGTTGGTTTCATTGAGATAATGATCTAAGACAGTGCTAATGCAGTTACGGGTAGATATATTTAGAAAGCCAAGAGCTAGCTGGTGCTGGAATGGCTTACCACCAATTCTGACATGAATTCGACTGAAATTAGACAGACAGAAACTGAGGAATCAACTGCTGACACTTGTGAAATGCTTTACAAGATATTTGTCTTAAAATTATCCTGAAACAGTCCTCCAGCTGTAAATCAGGAACTTGATTAAATGTACTTTAAATGTATGTATTAATTGAGTCAAACCATAGTTTGTAATACTGTATATTCTCAGTTTATTAAATATGTGTTAAGATTATCGATTTCACATTAAGTTTAAGCGCAAAATCAATGCCATAATACAATAGTACTATGTCAAACACTACAAGTGTATCATTCATTGAAAGAACTCTGTTATTTGTACAGTACAGTAGATCATGATTATTTTCCCAGAATGTACAGGTTATAAGTTGCACATAGAAAGGTTTGTATAAAAATTAGCTACTGTTTATTAAATTCAGCATCCAAAAATGCAGCAGAATGCAGAACTTTGGCACCTATGGAAGAACTGTCCACCTTCTACATAATGCAGAAGTTACCATCGTGTTTGTGTCTGTTCCATTTTGTGCTTGGTGTTGTTTTGCATGTTATGTCTATATAAATGCAGTTAACAATATATTGTGAAGGCTTTGTAATTAATGGTCCATAAAAGTAAGTAGTGTATAAAATACGACCATCCTTGAATCAACTGATAGACTTGTTTCAAGAATAAAAGCTCCCTGATAAACACGGATGTGCTCATAATTCAGCTAAAGTTCTGCACATAAAGAAATTTATTACCTAGAGCTAGCTAATTAGTACTAGTTCCCCAAATCATGCAGTTAATACAAACACTGAATGTAGAAAAATTATACCACAATTAATCTTGTCTTTTAAAAAGACCAGACTACTTGAGCCACAACACGGTAACCAATAGGGGAAAAGAAGGAAAATACTAATAATATACTGAGGGGCATTAAAAATGCTGAACTTCATCAATCAGCAAAAACACAGGTGGAAACAAAACCAAGGCTCCACTGCAAAGCATAATAATACACCTCAAAATACAGGCGAATATAACATTACATATCAGCTCTTAAATTAAGATGCACCTGAAGGTCCCAAAATGTATTTGAGTAAACACATGAATACACTAATTAGTAGCTGTGTTGCTACAGAACAGGCAACCTAACATGTTTCCTAGTATCCAACAACTTTTATGCTAAAGGAATATCCAGGGATTCGGGAATATCCTGGGAGAAACACTGATTTCCTAGAAGAAAGCCCTCCTAAGATTTCTTCCATCACCTAGAGATTTCCCATTATGGAAAATAAAAAAGCAACAGCATAACGAAATGGTTTATGAATGGCCACAATTAAGGAAGCCATAGCTGGTTAGCTGAGTTACAAGATACTTGAGGTGACGATTCCCAACAAGTGCAGCAAACAGCAGAAATAAGACACATAGCACACCCACCCACTGGGGCCTCGGTGGACTGAAAGCAGAAAGCACCAAAGACCTCAGGAGGCATACCTTAAAGAGCCGCAGAATGTTGGCCACCATGATGGAAACAGAGCTGGCGGACGCCCCGATGACGCCCACCACCCTCTCTGGCTTGGTGATGATGGGCGGCCCCCCACTCAGACACTTCACATCGGTGCCGTCCTTCTCGATGAGCGCCTGCACGAAGGTGAGAGACTGCTCCAGGGCGTGGGTGTCGCGGGAGCAGGTGTCCAAGATCCTGGCCCCCAGGGTAATGTTGGGCAGGAGGTCGTTATCGTTGTTGATGCGGTCCAAGGCGTACAGCATGGCCTCCAGCCGGTGGATGCCCTTCTCCTTCTTCAGTTCTCCGCAGGCTTTCCCGTCACTGCCCCGCGAGTGGACTGGGAACAGGCCCCCCAGGGAGATGTCCCCGTCTATCCGAATGGAGTTCAAGTGGGTGTGACCCGGGGACCTTGGTTTGGCCACCAGCACAGGAAGAAAACAGCAAACCAACACCAAGGCTGATCCCAGAGTGCCTCTCCTATAGCTGGGCCAATCCCACACCCCAACTGAAAACAAAGTCATGGCGCTGAACCAACAAGACATCAGCTTTCCAATCCCTCCCAAAAAAACAAAAAGTCTCAAGTGTCAGTCTTGTATCGTATCCAGTGGAGAAAACTGGGATTCAAATATCTTTTTTCATGCCCCTCTAAGTTGTTTGTTTCTATAAAATGTTATTTTAATTTCCTTATCCTCAGACGAATGTTTTATTCACTCTTCCTCTCATCCAGCTCAGTCACTAGGAGTTGCAGGCATTTACAAAACAGTCTGATGTAAAAGGCAGGGCAATCCATGAAGCGCCTTCTCAGGAGATACACAGAGCAAAGCCAGCTGCTAAGCTCTGTTTCTCTTGCTTGCCTCTGTCTAGTTAATTTTTCATCTCCCGCATGATAAAGAAAAAAATAAGATCAGAAAGCAATGATGGTGCCTGTTACTTGCAGGGGACAATCCGACGCAGGCACGTATGCTCCCAAGGTTTGTGAATGCACTCCTGAAAGGAAAAGAAAGGACATTTTAAGATAAGATGGAACAGAGAGGGTAAAAAAAGCACAATAAATGAAACATTAATCCAGGCACCTTATAATCGAAATTATCAATGAATTATAAAAAACATGGTAAAAATGCCAAATGCAGAATCACAAAAACTCCAAAACATCAGGTGACATAATAACTAATCCGTATAACCAGACCCTCAAAAGAAACTCATCACTTATAACTACAACATAATCAAATAAATGAATGTTTTTTTTGTAACAAGTGCACAGACATGTTAGCAAACAGACCCGACAGGGGTCTAACATGGTCTGACAATAGACCTGACATGGGTACTGTAAATTCATTATGTTGAAATATGTTTGTCATCCATTGGGTTGATCACCGGGGGGGTCTAGTGCGTCAGAGGCTAGCAGTGTGTGTGACCACAGCTGGAAGCAATATAAACTGTACATCTGTGATGCAAGCTTTGCACCAGGTTGCAGATAGTTTCTTGGGGAATTTTGTCCCATTCCTCTCTCTTCTCACACAGCCTGGACAAGCATGGGCCCGTTCACATTCATTGGTTCATTGTCCTGTCAGGATGCTGTCATATTAGAATACACCTGCAGGAAGTGCAGCAAGTAAGGTTCCAGGACTTTTTTATTGTAAGTCCATGCAATCATGTGGCAGGCCAGACCATCGAACTTGGACCTCCTCTTCGACGGGTCTGTTGTACACAACAACTGGCATCATATCATTCCACATATCTGTGCTACACTTGCTGATGTCCATCAGGATGGTCTACACAAAAAGCAATAGTGCACTGACTTATTCCATCCTCCAGTTCAGAAGTTCAATATAATCATTGACTGTTAGGACCTCCCCTTGCACAGTGAATTTGAGCTTCTTCCATCTGGGCATCGATTTAGACTACCTAGATTCAATTGCAATAGAACTACATTATCCTTTATTCCCACGGCTTAACCTGCTTAAGATTCTTTTCTTTCTCATCATACAGTACACGTCTGTGCCTTACTTGTTAATAACTTCATGTTGTGTTAAATGTATTGTGTATTGTGTCATGCCCTTTACCTGCCTGTGAAATGTATTTCCCATCTGGGCTAATAAAAAGAAGCAAGTAACATACTGATGATACAAAGGCATTGCTCCTCTCCATGGTTTTCTTTCTTGATTTTCACAAGGCTTGATGTTCAACAAGTTAAATCACCTCAAAGCCTGATAAATCACCTCTTTCACCAATGGTGTGACTTAGTAGTGATGCCACAGTCAAGCAACCTCTATTACACTTACTAAAATCTATTATACTTTATTCTTCTAAAAACAAGCATGCATTATTAGAATAATCATGTCTTCTCTTCATTAGTTTCATTTGATGCTCAATTTGCAATAACAGAAAACATTTCCAGGCTCTATAACTTGCATTATTTAAGGACAGCATTTGCAATATCAAGATGATATAAATATAACTGTGTGGACATGTGTCTGTAGACTCAATGTTAATCCAGTTTTGACTCACAAGTGTCATACCCCTGTACACAACAGAGAATGTACATACCAGATACACATGCCAGATTCCACACACAAAATTGCTCTATTTCCTGGACAACTTATACTTTACTGAAGAGTACAAGAGACATGCCCCCACTATGAATTGAACCACCAATCTTCCAGTTCTGAGTCCTGAGCCCTGAGCCCTTAGCCCACAACCCTAACCACTCCTCCATGCTGCTGCTTAACAAGAGATACACCACAACCCCCTGCATCAGTACAGGCCACAAAAATTCTTCCAGATAATCCACTTGTGGCATTTTATTATAGCGCAGTTCTTAATTAATTTATAACACTTCATCAGCACTGAGGAAAATGGCTCTGACGATAATTAGCAAGATATAATACAAAGCAATTTAACGTGTTTCTTGTTTTTTAACATGCATCCCATGTTTGGCTTGCAGGGCGTGACTGAAATGCAGTTTGATTTAGCATGCCTTTTTTGACAAATGGCCTTTAATGGAGCCACACACCCACACTGTCCTTGTACGCTGCATGACTCCTGGGCATCTCCCAAAGAATCATATGCCAAGCATGTCATTTCTAACACTCATTCTGCCATGAGCCCACTTAAATTCCTTTAAGAAATGTAAAAGTTGTGCATAATCTGAATTTAGAGGATGCATATTTAATACACATACATATCTACACTTTGTATACATACATACAAGCATTCTTCATATACAGTACCACAAACAATAAAACAGGTTCTGTGACAAATAACAACACGGAATCAGTTCCATGCTTTAAACAAAAGAGACTACTTTTCCCTTTTCTCTCTACTTCAAGTATTGCAGTATGGAGTGCCCAGTTTCCCCTGCAGGTGACCCTGTACAACATGAACATCTGGGAAGATGTACCAGACAAAATGTTAAAGCGGATCTGTGCCCCAGTGGTTATGTCCCATGGTTGCAGCTGGGAGGACTTAAATGGTCACCCCCTCCTGTGAAGCCCGGACATATGGTGTTCACAACTCCTGGGCTGGGAAATGGAGCAGCAGCAGCCCTCGCACTCTCATCCTGCCAGTCGAAAGTCTTCCGGCATGAGAGCCTGCAGAGCTCAGCAGCACCGTGAGCACCTTGTGTAAGTAGGGCAACATCAAAGCGAAAGCTGTGCACTCCGTGCTGGAGGAGGGTTGCTTTGATGCCACTGATTAAAAGTGAGTGCAGGAAAAGAGAGAGGGAGACAGAGACGGAGGGAGACGGAGGGAGACGGAGGGAGGGGGGGTGACGTTTTCTGCCAGCCAGCAGCGACTCCTCTTCTCACATTGCTGTACAGCCCCCGCTCATGAATCTCGTCTGATGTCTGAAGGTAATGAACATATCAAAGAGCTGGTAGCGATCCTTAGACACAAACTGTGGCAGAGGCCAAGGGAAACAGTAATGCAAGACCAGGAAAAAGGTTACAGAGGAGAGGAGGCCATTCCGTCTCGCTTGACATGGCCACTGGCACCATATTGATCTGAGGAACCCCATCAGGATTCATCACAAATGCTCCCAGTGACTCAGCGTCCTCAACATGACTCATCATTTGTTTGTTCCTTGCTCTCGGATGCTCTCTGTGTGAAAACGTGCCTCCTGATCACAGTTCTGAATTTAGTGGTGTTAAATTTCAATATACAGTATGTTTGCTCTAGTACAGCATGAAGTATGGAAGTGGAGAGAAAAAAAAACAGCTTGTGTCTGTTATGGCTTGCTGTTTCAGTTCTGAAAACTTCAGTAACATTTCCTGAAAGTCTCCGATTGCAGGTAACAAAACAAATCGAACAGAGTCAGCTTATATAGCCTTGCTGTACAGTACATAGATCCCCTTTGTATTAATACCTAGTGTCTTAATGACCACATGTCTGTAGGCATTTGATTGTAGTGCTCATGGTGGTTTGTCTGGCTCAGTTGAGTAGCAGCTGGAGTAGTTGATCAATGTGTTTGTGGTATGTACTGTACCAGAATAGATAAAAATTTGACCTACTGAAAAGTTGTTGGTCTTAAGAACAGATGTGAAATATCCTATGCACCTTATCTCCACATAACTTACATTATAATTTCTTCTTAATAATAAAGGTCTGACTCATTAGGAAGCATGTGACCTAATCACCATGTAATTATTGAAGGCCTTATTGACAAGGGTACTGTTAATTTCTTAGAATTGGCCATTTAGGTCCATGGGCCTTTCCTATTTATGTGCTCTCTACCTATTAATCAATAAACAATTGTTATTGCATCAGTGACTGTCTTGAATATTTATAATACTTAGCACTAACCTAAAGTGAACATGGGACTCCAAGTGGGGCAAGGTGATATACAGTATCAGTGTGGCAAAACCCTACAAAAGTTATTTGCAATTTTGCATTGAAAAAAGTGCATTGGAAAGCTTAAGAAAGCAACCCTGATGCTCTGCAGGTACTGTAGGTCTGGCTCCTGAGATCAATAAGGACTTTATTACTTTCACTAGGTACCAGCTACAATTTGACAGCATTTACATTAATTTAGTGAGGGGAGCTCAAACATACAAGTAGCATCTACTTCCTACCTTTACACAGAAATATAGAAATAATAAAAAATGCAACATTTCAGCAGGTGAGAACAGAAGAGAGAGATAAATATTTTTGCCATTCATATTGTGCGTATCTATAACTCTTTGACATCTCCATGTTAAAGCCTAATGTGCATTCCTGGGTAATCCTGACTGACAGAAAATTTAAAAAGAGATTCCTGGAAGAAATGGACTGAAAAATGAATATGTTTTACATAAAGGATGTTGTTATCAAAACTATGTGCAACTTTGGTCCAGAATTATCCACTGTTTTGCAAAAACAGACATGTGGAACATCTGTGCTGGTAACTATACAGTCCTGCCTGTGCTGTGCTCTCACATTCCACTGGGTCCAAACAGATATTTTTATCTCAGCATGGATATCTTCCTCATGAATTACTTCATAAATAATTAATGAAGGCATCCTAACTGAAACATAACATCTCGTTATATGTCGTTTTGGGACTTCTTTTATACAGCCAGACAGGCAAGCAGATACACTAGAGGTTTATTATTCAGCTGACTGGCCAGGCACCACAAAAGGTGAACAGACACATAGACACAGCCTTGCAGAGGGTGAGTGTGATTCACCATAGCACGGAGCTCTGCATTCCCGTGCAGTATCTTGGATTAATTCTTCATAAACACATCACACACCCTAGAGCATGGATTCGTAACTAGTATTCTGGAACACATTGTCATGGACTGTGCCGAGTGGACCCCATGAATGAACAGTAACAATATGTATAATACAACACTCTTACTAATCAGCTTTGCCTGTGTTGTTGGATTTCCTAATGTCAAAACTTTTAAAGGGTCTGTTGACCTATAGTTCAGCTTTAAAAATTTAAAAGTATGAAAAGAAACCATAGGAATGCTTACAAACAAGAAGAGGCCATCTGGACTGTCTTAATCATTTGCAGCTTATTGATCTGAGGATTTTACCCAGCAAACGTCTGAAGGATCCTGGGAAATCTGCTTCAAAATGTGTTTTTTTTCTCAAATGCCGACAACCCAAAGCAACATTTCTGTATCAACTATAATTGTATTTGGTTTCAAGCTAATCTTATTGGGGCTGGTTTCTTAAAAATGATATGCCAATTAGAAAAGGGTGAGTTTAAAATCTCGGGTTATACACTGAGGACCTTTTTCTGACTATTTTCGGATTAATTCCTTTTTGTATTCGTAAAAATGCTATATTATCCAAACCAATAATATATTTTGGATGGTATTTTAAGTTAGAATGTCTTTCTTTCTCTTCCTGTCCTTTGTTGTTAGCATTATCCGTGCCAAGCGATTTAAAACTATAACGACAACAGTATCCATGCTATTTGCTTTGTATTCCAAATGCCTGTGCCCCCATGTGTTCACTTGATTACAATGCTAATAAAAAACAATGATGATAATTATAGCCCGGTGCTTTACAGAGTACGTCTAGAAATAAATTACAACTGTGTGTGATAGTAATTCTCTGGTGGAACTTTGGGGGAACAAGATCTGTTCCACCAGAGAATTTTAATTGGATGGCATTATACAAATTATGAGGAACACAACAGTTCAAAAAAGGGATTTGAAAAAAAAAAAACGGTGTGGGGTGATTGCAGCTCTTTCTAACTGTATATTTGCTCTTGAATTCCCAAGCTTTCCTTGGCAGCAGACACTTGTTCTGGACATCAGTAGTGAAGATGTCAGAAACTTTCAAAGATCAGGGACTGGGAAATCTCAGCTGTGCAACAGAACTCCAGATGTTCAATGGCAGAAAAAAGATGAGGAGGTAGCATAACCATCAGCTCCCAACAATTCTGAGGAAGGTAAACTGCTGATCTAAAGCCCCTGGTATTTCTTAATTTATTCATTTGGCTGATACGGTGAAGTGAACTCAAAAGCACAATTTCTACTGGCCAACAGGTGGCAGACTATTTTACATTCCTGTGGCACTGTGCATGATGCTTTGATGCTTAACTGGATTGGATATGAGTCCAAATGTAATCCGCTGAGATGGTGCAACGTCAATATTTCTATATTGAAAATAATGAAAAAGGAAATGGTTCAGAAGGAGCCTTGTGTTTTTCTTAGAGGAGGAATTCTCTAGTAGAGCTAATGCCTTCCTATAAAAGAAAACAGAAGCTTTTGATAAAATGCATTCATTTGAGATTTCTTGTGTTTATATTAAAAGCCAGAAGTGCAAATAGATTCTACTCTCAATTCCTCTAAGCACTCATACTTCATAAAGAAACAGAGCGCATTCACTAAAACAACTCGGTAAATACTGCAAAAAAAATACTTTGCAAGGACTTGGTGTGGGTGGAGGAGTGTATGTCCTTCTTCCTGTAAGTGCTTGAGAATTAAAGTAACATTTCCCTATTTGAAAGAATGATATGTTACAGTCCAGTACTAACTCCGCACAGCAGCTTGGCCAGTTTGTTCATAGTGGCCATCCCATCTTGTAGTCAGGCTAGGACTGGTCAATACTAGGATGCATTATCTCCGGGGAAAATCAGATTGTTGCTTTAAATAATCAAATGGTCCATTAGGTGGCAAACTGCGATTTGGACCAGGATTTTCACAAAAAATTCCCCAGTAGTGGTGACACTGTGGTATAGAACGTAGCAGCTTTTGGATGAGATGTAGAACCAAGATTCTTACTGTTTTGCAAAAATAGGACTATTTGAAAGACTAGGGATATTAACCCCGGGGTCATGGTTGAATTTCACTAGGGGCTTTTATAATCTGTGCTTCCTGAGGTTCTGCTTTAATTCAATTATGGATGCAACTGTGAGTACAAAATGTCTGCTACACTTCAGTGGTGTCCGACCGTTTCTATTTGTAAAGAACATTGAGATCCTTAGGGATGAAACTGCTCTGTAACTGAGATGATGTATTATTACAATACAATCTCATCCCTCGAGAGTGTTTTGTTCTTGAAAATAACTACAATTTACAAAAACATAAAATGCCAACAGAAGTTTTAAAGAGAGAAATAGAGTTAGGGGAATCAAGTGTAACTTTTAGCCTGATCACTACCCGATTACATTGCACATTGCAATGTCCTATTTATTTTACTCTTCAGAACAATCCAATCTCAGTGCAGTTAAAACAATTATCTTGCACATGCTTTCAGCATTCATCCATGCTCCAATTGGGTGATGAAGTTATTGGAGTGCAACAGAGACCTGTACTAGGTCCAGGTGGATGCTGCACTTTGGTGGTGGTGGAGGGGAGTCCCCATTACCTGTAAAGCGCTTTGAGTGGAGTGTCCAGAAAAGCGCTATATAAGTGTAAGCAATTATTAATATTATTACTTGGGCCATTGCTGATGCTATATACTGTATATCAATTTCTTGTATCATGAATGAAATAGTCTAGTGTACATATAATACCAAATTAGGAGGGTTAATCAACACTTTAGAAGTAGTAAATGAAATGGAAAAGATTAAGAAACAATTCAAAACTGGACTTAAAACTTGTCAGATGATGTTTTGTGTAGATAAGGCAGGATTTTGCATGCAGGTACGTGAAGCAAAATCATAAAATATGAAGACAAAATAGGAAATAGTGAGTTAGAGGATGCAATGTATGAAAAGAGTTAGGTGTTTATCTTGACTCATTTGCATTTTAGACATTGTGGAGAATCAATAAAAAAGACAAAATGTTAGGGTATATAGTTAAAAGCCTGCAATATATATCAGGAGATGTTATGGCAAAATTGTATAATGCCTAATGCATTAAGCCTAATGTAGAATACTACACAATTTTGTATTCTGAAAGGCAACAAATGGCATGGATTTAAAACAGGTGGCATTTATTTACCCAGAAGGTTGGGAGAGTACAAAACAAGCTATCCAGGCATATTGTTGAAGCCGAAACCCCAGCTTCTTTCACAAAACGACTGGATGAGATCCTTGGATCAATTGACCACTACCAAACAGCCTAGGTGGGCCGGCCAAAATGTTTATCCAACACCTAGTTTTCAATAATACAAGAGTTTTGATTTTTCATGATATACTGTACAGTATAGTGATATTTTCTTGTTAATAATAATACCAGGGAACAGGGTTAAGGACATTATCATAATATGGTTCTGATATAAGGTATAAAACAGAATCTTTTTAATATTGACTTTCTAGAAATATATTCCTAATTCTTAAATGTATTTCCAATTACTAGTGAATTCCTTTCATTTTGAGCATTCCTATTCTTGCTGGTTAAGACCTAAGACATTTTTGACCTCCAGAAAGACCTTGTGTAATTGCTAAGATTTTAAAATACTATGCTTTAATTATCTCGTGGCTATGAGCTGTTAGCTCCAAAAATAATTATATTATTTTATTCCAAATTGCCATCTGCTTCATATCTTTCCTTTGTTCTGCTAGTACTGTGTCTTAACCATGAGAACATTCATTATAAAATAACGTTTAACTGGAAGCTAGAATGCTGAAACAAAGCAAGTATGTTTGCCCCATTTTTAGAATTCTATTTCCTCTCCTAACCTCAGTCTGGGGGTGGCACAGTGGTGTAGTGGTTAGTGTTGCAACCTTGCAGTGCTGGGATTTCCTTCCACAGTCTAAAGATATACTGGTAGGTTAATTGTCTTCGAGGAAATTGGCCTAAATTTGTGTGTTTGTATCTATTTGTGTGTATTGTGTACAATAAGTGTGTGTATTGTATCTGGCGTCCAATCCAGCATGTATCCTGCCTTGATCCTTTTGCTTGCCGGGATAGGATCGAGGTTTCGCATAAACCTGAACTGGAAAAGGATTTAGAAAATGGATGGATGTCAGCCTCCCCTTTGGAATGATGTTGCTCTGATTACAAGTGTCCCTCTGTATGCTGTCCTCTTTATAATACCACTCCAGCTCATAGATAGTGACACAGACCCAGAGCTAGTGTAACACTAGAAAACAGATGTATACTATTATATCACATGAAAGATACAGTATATTCTTTTAATTATCTTGGTATAACTAGCTGTTATGCTCTTCAAAAAGATTTAACGTTGGCTGATCTTATATTATTTGTGTCTGTGTGTGCCCTGTGATGGACTAGTGTCCCATCCAGGGTATATCCCACCTTGTGGCTGTTGATTGCTGGGATAGCACTGGCTCCTATGTGACCCTGAATTGGATAAAAAGGGTAGAAAACAAATGGATGATCTTATATCATTGGAAAGTTTAGGGAACTTGGCACAAACCAGGAGAACAAGAGACTTTAAAGGAACAAAAGAAAAACTTAGTTCTCTTAGAGCACTGACTGATCCTGAGAGTACTCTCTCTATTTGCCAGAGCAACTGAGCTGTACCACTGGCACAAACCCAACAGAATAAAAGGACTTCATAAGTAATGCAACAGGTACAGTACAACCCAAATTTACCAACACCTACTGAGCTACAGACACTCACACATACAGTAGATCTGGTCAGCTGTCTACAGTGTTTCTTCATTGCATCCCTGTATGAATATATGCAGATAACCAGTGGAACAAAATTTAACTTTTGTTTAATTACACAATTACCTACAAGCCATTAGCTACCTGCAAGAACGTTTGTGCTATTTGAGTCTTTGTCGACCCCCAGTGGCTTGCCCATTGTCATTACACCCTTAATCCACTACAACAGCGGGCAATCCACGAAATTGCCCAGAACTACAATACATCTTTCAGCTTGTGTGCTTGTGTTTCACCTAGCACCCCTATTTTTTTAGTAGTTTAGTACAATGTTCTCGGGTGGGGGTACAATCCTCATGTGTGTCCCATCAGGATATCTGATGGTCTGATCTGGTCGTCAAATAACAAATGAAAAATCACCTTGAGGACACCATCGCAAACAATTATCATTTTAATTTTTAAATGTAGCGATAACACGATTTTTTAATTCAGCCATCCATTTTCTAATCCAATACACAAAAAAAGAAAACCAGCTGAAATGCAGCTGCCTAGGAACAGAACTAGACATTCTAACTTTAAGAGCTATGCCCCTGCTGAAATCACACTTGAAGAGCTACAGAAAGAATACTATGATCCTAATGCTTAAACTCGTAGTAGAGGAGATGTAGTTCCCAATGAATATCAAAGGCATACTGTAAAAATGACCCCCTACTTTACTACTTCAATGCATGTACAATCACAAGGATCACCTGGCCATTCAGGAGCCATCATCATAAAGTTGGGATAATGAAATCATGACTAGCAATAGCATGACTCAAGAAAAAAAATTAATGACACATCTGCATCTCTTACAATAGTTCTAAATATATCTGCAAAAGTGGCCAATGTGAAAGCTAGGAAAATACAGCCAGCTTGGCAACAAGTTCTGGAGTGCTCTGGTCATGAAAGACCTATAATCATTCATTGATTATGCAACAAATCTCTGTCGGTTGTAGTAAAGGTAGATGATATGTAGCCTGATGTTCGGTGCAGGTGCTTCCTTGCTAATGTTTGAAATTGAGCAGACTAAAAGGTTTATCATGCAGATTTCAAAGTTTCATGAATTTGGTCATCTCAGGTACAGTGTAGAGAGGCAGAAGAATTGCACTGGGGGGGTTTAAACAGGAGTTTGAAGAAACCTTGAGTACCGTTTTCAGGTCATATTGTCTGAGCAGAAATTGAGGTTGGAATATGGAATAAAACAGGAGATAGAGAGAGAAGCAGACATGCAATACATGCAATAGCTGAGAGCTTAGATCTTGTGATTCTTCATTATATTTGTCAGGCATTTTATAATCCAAATTTGACAAGGCATACTAAAGAAATATAGCAGCTAAATAAATAGACTAGGATGTAAAACACACCTCAAAGGGTAGAATGTGTTTATGTCTGTAACAGGAGATTATCTTTACACATCCTCATGGACAAGTATTCTGCTCAGCACAGAGGAAGCTGAGGTATCAGTTACTGATCATCACTATCTTCAGGCTATAGAACACCTGGGTTTGACATCAGCAGAGACTTTCCAGCAAAGCACCCTCTCTCTCCCCTACAATCTGCCAATTCACACTGCCGCATGAAAAGAGCACAACTTTAGAAAATAGTTTGATTTTGTGGAGACCATTCTTCCACAGACAAACAGCTTATTTTTTATGGAAGAACACAAAACCAAATTCCATCCACAAATGGAATGTAATTTACATCTACATAACCATATAGGGTTTACACATACAGTTAGTGCACAAATAAATCAATTCAAATTTTAGGGAAATTTGGGCCATGATAAAAAATGTTTTATGTTTTTTAAGAGGGAGTTAGTTGGAGATAAAATGTCAGTTGTTGTCGCCTAGTAAGGCAACAGAGTAGGGAAGTGACTGACTATTTTTGCATCTGTTTTTGAAGCTCCACCTGTTAAAAGATCCTGTTACTGCACCACATGGTGTTACATATGGTGGAGGATGTGGGCGTACATTGGGGTCTTGGGAAAAAACTCTCTAGTGACCAATGAGACCTTGTTTTGGAAACAAGCTGTGGAAAACTATTTTTGGATAGATTTTTGGTATTTGATTTGAACAATAAGCAGCTTAGATGTCCATTTACAAATAGAAAGAACCATTCAAGAAGTGTAGGCAGAGCTCAGAGAGAGCTTGGGCTTTGTTTTGTGTTTTTTGAGGTTGTCGCACTGTAAATAAAGAGCTTTGTTTTATACCTTGCAGCTGCATTTGTGTGTCTGTTTCCTGAGATCCACCTATTACCAAATCCACACCACTTCCCAGAAGTATCACAGTATGTTGCTACCAGTGGAAACAAAAATATTACAGTTCTCCAATAATGGCATTCTTGACCTGTCTGTCACCTTGGTTCATATCAGCAGTATAAAAGCTTTTACTGGTGGTCTCTAGTGGATAAATCAGTGAACGTGCTAACAAAAACACAGATTAAGTTCTACAATTGCAGGTTTGAGTCCAGATGATGTAACATTGTGTCTCCTGCAGCCTACCAAGAATTTGTAGGCTTGCACTGCTGTCACTGAGGAAAACACCTCTTTTTCAATCATTGATAAATCTCCAGTACCAGGATGGTATGACCTCCGTTAAAAGTTAGTGGCTTGAAGGCTGGCAGACAGAGAAGTCTTAGACCTATACCTCGTTATTCTCCTCTGTGTGTGGTCGCAGTGGCCATAGCTGCGAGCCAAGACGTGAAAAACACTTAATTGGCTATTACAAATCACAAGGGTGTAACAAAAATAATTGGTGATGCTGCATTAATTAAAAATAAGCTTAAATGGTATTAAAACTGGTAAGAGAAGGATTTATGGGTGACTTAACAGCAGGTTGAGCCATGAAGCCAAGACACTGATGCTTCAAGACATTTTCTGTGTGTGTTTGGGATTCCCTCAGCCGAAGTGCACAACTGGTCCACCCTATACAGGTGTCTGCATGGTATTTTGTTGTCTGCAACCTGCTGGGAAGCTGTGAGCTTTTGTCAGCCAGAGCTCAGTCTTTCTCTCTACTAATCAACGTTAGTTCTCCTGTGAGGCACTGTGGGAGACGGGACTAACCTAGCAAATGAAGGCAGTGGATGGCTCAGATGGATGCACACTTCTTAGAAAAGTTACCAGCAATCCTCTTCCAACCCAAAAAAGTAGGAGAGTGAAAGGAGGCTAAGATGATTAAGCAAAACTGGAAAGTTTTAAATACACCAGAGAAAACAGGAACAGAAAACAGAGGCCTGCTGACTGTAGCCTGTAGAATTTCAGAGGATAGAATGGGGATAGAGGGATTTTTTTTCAAATCACAGGATTTTCACAGGCTTTGTGCTCTTTAGCGTCACTGGATTCCACCAGAGCTCTTCCATTGTACTTCACTAAAGCCCATCTGTCATTCTCTCTCTAATTACACGCTAGCAGTGAATGTCTAGCAGTGTGGTGTAAGACATTAATTAAAACGCTGTTTATAATGCCTCACAAACAGCCTTTCTAATATCATATTTCCTCCGCCTGGTAGCATTTTAATATCTGTCCAATATTGCTTATGCCTTTTGTAACATTTATGGATGCGCAGTTAATTATTTATAATGGGGCCTCAAAATAAAACATACAGTAGCACGAATGTCTCCCATGTAAGAAAGGCAGTGGAGAAGGTCTCAACAGTTTTACTACGTTAAATTATTATGTGGGTTACTCCAGCATTGTGGCTTCATCAGTACTTCAGGGAATTGGAATGATTTCATCTTCTATTGCAGACTACATTCACTTATGGCCCAGTTTCTTATGAGTAAACCTCATTTTTCACACTGCGATCTAGTTTCAGCAGCAACACAACATCATCGCTCAGGTCAGATGCCATGAGGCACGAATTAGCCGGGGCTTCTGTAGGGGTTGTTTATTTCTTCAGCATGATCACAAACACAGCTTTTGATTTCTGAGTAAAGAGAAAGCCCTGCTACTCAATCATCCTTCAAGTAAACAGATTACTTTGCTCAAGAACATCGTTGCCGATGGCTTAAATTGCGTTAGACCTAAACATTGTGTGTTCTTATATGAGATTGCTTTGCACTTATTGTATCACAGCTTTCCTGCCGTGCAAAACGTGCAAATAATTAAAGGAATTTTTGTGTGCCCGAAAAAAAAAGGATTTGACATGCAACTTCGCTAGTGAGGGCCGTTTGAAAAAATGGCTTAAAAGGCAGTCATCCCACTCAATCTGAAATCAAAGAATGAACACCTGAACATATTTTGTGTCTTTTCTTTTTTACAGCCATCTGCATTTGCTGGTAAGGAAAACAAAAGCCAGAGCGTTTCAACCAATACCCCAAGTGAGGGGGTGTAATTGTTTTAAGCGGCATTATAACTAGACAGAACACCAGTGAAACAGAATCCAGGTGATCAGCACACAGGTGTTACAATGTTGGGAGTTACTCAGATGGGAAAAATGAAATGTTGAAGAATACTGAGGTAAGTGGATCTCCCACCCCAACTATAAGCAAAAAGTTTTTCTTGTTAGCGGATAGATTGATCCCCTAATTACTGGAACTGGAAAGTGTGAAAAGCGTCAGGATTTAAAGGGGAACTGCACTCCCAATTTCTCAGACCAGTTATTAAATCTCGGTTACAAAATAAATTCATTGACGTATGGAAACATTTAACAAATTTCAACTTAAGCACAAAATCCTGAACTTCATGTTGTCACAAACTCTTGGTCTCTCCACGAGCGAGAGCGAGAGTTGCCATCAATTGCGAAGTGATGTGACCTTTCCTGCTCATTAGTTATTGCAATGCCTTTTATGTTGTGATGTACAAGTGAATAAGGTTGTGCAGTAAAAATGTTCCAATGTGATCTACATGCAGATTTAACAAGCAGTATTTGTCTGAAAATTCATCTGAAAATCTAGATCAATATTTCTATGGATTAAAAGATATGGTTCACCAACCTGCTTGTTTACAGTGTAATAAAGATGTTTCACATCACCAGTGGTTTTGTTGCCTTGTTTTGAATCGCAGAATATAGTGATACGCATACCTTTCATCTATTTTGTGATGGAAATTCAAGGTTTTACAAGTCATGGTATCTTTCTTACTTTTATGGTGGCTTGAAATGCACTCATCAATGCCGATCTTTCTATATAAAGGTAGAATTGTACTTCCCCTTTAAAGGCTAGTTTGAGTGATTTGAGTGAAAGATGTCAATTAAGTGTTAAGCATTTCACCTTTCAATAAACTGAATATCATCGCTTAATTTCTTTGCGCTGTACAGCGCATTAAGTGGAAGCTGGGGTTTCATTCACTGTCTGTCAGACATTCTGATCTGCCAAGATGTGCACAGACGACAAGCCCAAAGAAATCATTCCTGACATGGGACGCCAGAACACTCATTAGTGTCCCAGGGAGTAACATCATCAGCCATGATACCATTAAGAACCAATCACCAATTTCTAAAGACTAATAAATGAAGTCATTTAAAGATCATATATATAAATACCCTTCAAAAACTCAAGGACTAGAATTTCCCCGATTGAACAAATTGTTGTCTCAATTGATCACTGACTTATAAGTGTTCCCAAATTTTAATAATGGGTGATTTAAGTTAACCATTAAAACGTATTGGATTTAGCCTGGATTCAGAGTTTGAGACTGTGACATCACACTGTGATAACTGATATGCAAGGCATGACAATACAGTTGACTTTTGATTCCAAGCAGTAAGAATGCAATGCATCACAAGCATCTGTACAGTATGTTATGCTGTATAAAGTTGCAATTTTGTCAGAGCTCTCTCACTCTGTTTTGACACAGAATTATCACACACCACATCACTAATTTACAGTGCATATCAATTAAACAGCAACAATATAAGATTAGCAAAGAGTGTAGTGCTCAACATGCACATTAATGTCTTTCAGTTCAAAGGCAGCTTTAAAATTCTGTTCTGTCTCAAACTATCCTGATGAGTTTAGTTCCAGATGGTCTCCCTGTGTTTTTTCCTCTCTGAAAACATCTGCTATACCATCTTATCCATAGTGACACACTTTTTTTTTAGAAAATTCTAAATGTGACAACTGTTTATGTGTTGTTTCAGGACTTTGTTTTAATATCCTTTAGGGACTTCAGTTATTGACTTGTGACCTGAGGCAAGACTGTACACAGGCCTCCAGTGGCAATAAGATAAGGAATCATCATTAATGCTTATTAAAAGCGACCCCGATAGCAGCAAGTTATCCAAGGCAGACCTGGTGAAAAAAATCGAGAGTGCTAAAAAGACAAAGAATGTAAAAAAGGCAATATTCTTTCAAACCCAAAACTCAGAGTATGATGATCAGTGAAAAATTCCAAGCTAAAACAAGTCCATGCCTTCATAAATTATGTATCCAAACATAAGCATTTAAATTCTTTCAAAGCGACTGGCACACTAACTTTCCCTTTGAAAACAGGCTTAGCAAAAAGGTTTAAAAAAGCTGAAAAAGGCATATTTTTCCAAAAACTGCTCCTAAAGCAGTCTGAGTAGGAAAACCGAATTTGTGAGCTGAGAGATTGTCAAAGATGACTTTCTTCCCATGAGTCCTGCAGTATGGCTGTTTTTGTTTCTACACCTTTCCAAGCACAGATCCAGCAATGTTTCCATCACAGATAAGCAGCCTAACAGCAAAATTCCCAGCTATGAACAAAGTAGTCAGAATATGCAGCAGAATCTCAAAGCAGAGCAGTTGTGGGTGTTCAAGATAATGACTACTGCCCAGCTGAGAGCAATCCAGCATCACTGTACTTTACTGCGCAGCATGGCTAATCCCTGGCACTGAACACTTGCCACCATCAAGTCTTTCTGCCAGCAGCTCAGGGATTTCTGAGATGGAACTGCGCGGCACAGGACCAGTTTTAGCAGTATTTTATATATGGTTCTGAAAACAGGGGCCATGAATATTGAATTACCGTATTCCTTTCCCCCGTCCTTAAAGAGCAACGCGACACGCTTGAATTGCTAAAGCATGGAACAGGAACCATGAGATGCGCCCTTTTAATTCACTGCAATTACAGACTGTTGGAACTGGAATGCATATGATGGGGGAGAGGGGATCGCGATGTGCAATTTTTGTGCAGGCAGCAAATCCACATGATTGGGATAGATCTTGCAAGGAAAATGAATTGGGAAATTGGAATTCAACCTGTGGTGGCACAGTGGTGTGGTGTTTAGTATTGGTACCTTATAGTGCTGGGCCCCTGAGTTCAATTCCAGACCTGGGGTGCATGGAGTTTCTATTTTCTTCCTGTTTTCCTGTAGGTTTCCTCCCATAGTCCAAAACATACTGGTAGAGTAGGTTTATTGGCTTTTAAGAAACTGGCCCTGGTCTGATTACATGCAGGGGTGGTACGGTGGCTCTATGGCTAAGGCTCTTCACCTGTGGCTGGAAGGTTGACAGTTCGAATCCTGTGGCTGGCAGAGGAATCCTACTCTGTTGGGCCCCTCAGTAAGGCCCTTAACCCCAGCTGCTCCAGGGGTGCTGTATAAATGGCTGACCATGTGCTCTGACCCCAAGCTTCTCTCCCGGTCTGTGTGTCTCATGGAGAGCAAGATAGGGTATGCGAAAAGACAAGTTCTTAATATAAGAAATTGTATATGGCCAATAAAGTGATCTTATCTTATGTCTGTCTTGCAATGGACTGGTGTCCAGGATATACTTTGCCCTGTGCCTGTTGCTTGCCAGGATAAACTCTGGATGGATGGAATTCAACCTTGGGGATTAACCTTGATCAAACTATCATTCTTATACATTACATATTGACTATTCAACCGGGTTAAATATTCCAGAAAAAATGCCTTAATCAGGTTGTGTTAAAGAAAAACAAGTTCTGTGCTAATACAGTACATTCTGCAAAGATCAGAACATGCCATACAGCTTCTGTTTCTTTCAACATATTTCACAAAATATAAACCTTACCAGTCCTTGTCACTCTGCCAAAAGTTAACTGACCTGTTATTGAACAGCTAGCTTAGAAGACTACACTGTAAAGATGAATAACCAATCGTGCATAGCTAGAGAAATGAAAATATGCTGGAATTAAATTAGTCTTAATGCTGTCTGCAAATGAGCAGTAATGATTTTCTTCTCCTTTTCAATTTAGACTTGTCAATTATTATACTTGTCACTCCCTCCACATTTTTCAATTGTCAAATACACAACTCGGCACTGCAACTGTACAACCCTCATATCACTGTAGGAGGAATGGAAAACACCCGTGAGTTACTATCCCCACACAACTCTCTTTGTTCGGCTGGCTCTAGGATAGAGCCACAATACTCTTCCATACCGTATTAAAAATGCATCCACAGCTGATGTTTTTAAATCTTACTTCAAAACCTATTTTGGGGTTTTCCTCTTTTTCTGTTTACTGTACTTCTTTTTTCTAAAAACATGCTTTTGAAGGTGCTGTAGAAGAATACTCGATTGAGAGAGTGAGTGTGAAAGAGATAGTGACTGACTGATTGCAAGGACACTGGATGTCTGGCAGGTCACAAGGGGTCACTATTGCACAGGAAGCAAAGGAGACCCAGTCCCAGTGCGTGATCAAATCTGGACCTCCTCTTGAGGAATCCCAGTCACTGCTAGCATTAAACCAGTAATGCCTGTGCTAAAATAATTTCCTTTTCTGGTTCAGCCACTCAGGAGTCATCATATCCTGATCCACTGCTTAAAAACACTGCCAAGGAAATCCTACACTTTCTACCCCCTTGAAATATTAAAAAGGCCTGTTCAATCTGCTATCATCAGGAATACTAATGGGCTATCTCTCTGTCATGAGCAGGTAGCAAAATTAAATAACATTAAATGGATTTAGATTTTTCTGCAAATGAATTATTTAGTTACTAATTCACCTTCTGCTTCATTAAACAAGATAATCGTTACATTTAATAGTCTATTAGCCTACTGAACTATCATTTTTTTCTTTGAAAAATAACTTTACCATATCCTGTATCCTTCTTCGTTGCAACATGTAAACCCTGAAGGGAAAGCAAATTAAAAAAAACAGATATCAATTCTCAATGCAGAAAGAAAGAAAACTAAACATTGCCTCTAGTTGAAGCTGCCGCTTTCTCAAGTTCAAGTGTGTTTCTTTATGGAGGCAGAAAGAAACTCACATTTGGGATATCAGGGCTCCTCACTGTGCTTTGTTTCTATAGGAAATACAGAGTTCAAGGCTTATTGTTCTTAAAATCAAAACTCAAAAGCTGTTCTGGTTCATTGCTCTAGATAATGCAAGACTTTTAATCACTGAATTACCTCCATATTCTGAATATGAACCATCATGTTCTTTTATGTCCATTTTGAAGAAGTACAAATGGATCAGGCATGGGGAGCTGTAATTATATAGAACCATTCTTCCTTTCCTCACACAAAAAGTGAAATGTGACAGGCCTCAAATCGGTGATGTTGTTTTACGGGATTAAGACGTTATTATGTAATTAGTGGTATTGAAGAATGTATTAGTAAGACTAGAATTATCAGAGGGTAAGAAAAGCAGAACTGCCCTGTAGAAAATAAGAAAGGTTACAAATAAAAGTATTTCCTCACAGCCTGTTTACATGGTACCTTATCCATCTGAGATTCATTGAACTGTTTCCTGAAAGATCCAGGATTCTCCTTCAACTAACTGACTAAATAGTTTGTTCCAGGTACTTAAGGCTCTTTGTGTGAAGAAGTGTCTTGATTTCCTTCCAATTTCATACATTCTTAACACACATCTAAATAAAATATTAATCCTCAAGTCTACACAGAACTACCCTGTCCTATACTGTATTTGAACACAAGCTTCATTCAGAATTTTTATAAAGATTAGCAGGCACCTCTTCTGAGTATTTTATCAATGGAACTCAGTTACAGTACTGGTTCTGAACCATTCTGTATTATCTGTTTTTCACTGAAAACTCGAGCTGTGTAGAGTGTACATGTTGTCCCTAGAATCTTGTGGGTTTTCCTCTGGGTGCTCTTGTTTCCTTTCATGGTCCAAAAAATACTGGTAGGTTAATTGGCTTCTGAGGAAATTGGCCCTGGCTTGAGTGTTTGCGTGTTTGTGTCTGTCTGCCCTGCGATGGACAGGCGTCCCATCAGGGTGTATCCTGCCTTGCAGCTGTTGCTTGCCAGGATAAGCTCTGGCTCCCTTGCAACCCTGGATTGGAAGAAGTGGTAAAAATGGATGAATGCATGAAAGCTGTAGTTCATTCAACACCTCTCTGGTCAGCATGCACAGAGCTGAAGGAATTCAAGAACTTGCTTCTTTATTTAGTTCTAACTGAAGACCCTGAGTGCTCATCACTTAAAGCATATAAGGCTTTAATTTATATTGACAATTTGGCAAAAATAAAGAGCAGAACGCCATGAATACCTTAAAGGATGACATCAATTTCCCTTCGGGATCAATAAAGTCTTATCCATCTATTTATCTAATGGTTTTCATTTCTCTCTTAAGGAAAGCAAGTTTAAACAGGCAGCACCACACAAGGGGAGGTGTCAAAATTTCCCCAAATCTGTACAAGAGATAAAATTAATTGAACACTGATAAGTGCACAAACTCCATTGTTCTCAGTTCTGCAGTGCTCTTAATTCTCTGGGAACCTTAATAATCAGCACTACACAATGCCCTTCTCAGCTCTCCAAACATCACCAATCCTGTGTCTGGATAATAAGTGGTGGCTCTCTTCATTCTTCCCTTGGTCATTGACAAGGGGTACCATGAATAATGAGAATGGAATCGTCCCATTCTCAGCTCTCTCGCTCTGACTCTCAATAACAAGTGCTGGAGATCTCGCTTGGGCTTTTCAAATACTGTCGCCCATGTCTTAACGAGCACACCAAGCACAAAAGGACCCTCGCTCTTGCTTTGCTGAGACATTTTGTGCACAGGGCATGAATACCAATGTGGTGGCTCGTGTCCCTGAAGGTTTTACCTTGTCAGCCCCAATACAAGGTCTAAACGAACATCACACAGAAAAACAGCACCCCTCCAGAAATGATTCGTCTTTCCCTTTGCTTTTTGTTCTGTCATTCTGGAAGCACGCAGCATGCCAAGTTCCACGCAGAGCCAAGCCATCTTTGTGAGTCTCATTCTTTGTAATTTTCTTCCACTCTCCTCTTTAAAGGCTCTACCATGAGAATAAGCAGAGCAGTGAAATTGAACACTTTTAAGCATCATGACATGCAATTTAAACCCTCTTTGAAGGCATGCCTTAGAAAAAGTTTGCTGCACTACAGTACAACACGGAAAAGGTGCTGGAAAACTTAAAACACAGTGAAGTGAGGGTAAGTGCACTAGTGAAGCATGTCCTGTAACCCTTGTTCAACTGTAGTTAACCACAGTGACATGAGACAGGAATTTAACTATTTTTCTTTGTGGTTTCACCACATTCTCTACTGCAATGGGGGGGGGGGGGGGGGGGCGGTGAGAATACTGTATATACTGTACAAAGAAAGTATAAAAAACTCATCCTGCACTCAGACAATTACCTTTACTTAGTAATAACTTTGTAACCTTCTTGGTACAGCCTACTGGGAAACCCCCAATTTCTCAAGACTGGTCATTAAATCTTAATTCATTGATAGTCTAGACATTTTTATCAATCTTGAATTTAGCGCAAAATCGGGAACTTTGTGAAAGTATGTGTGAGCGCATCAATACAGGTTGTACAGCAGACATTTCACCACAGAAATGTTCCTGCATGCAGAGGTAACAAGTAAGTAGTATTTGTCAGCAAAACCATCTATAAATCGAGACTATTGAATTAAACAAGATTTATTCACAAGCCCGCTTGTTTACATTGTAATGGGGCTACTTCACGTCAGTGGAAGGTTTGACGCCTCGTTCTGAATCGAAGAATATGGTGATGCACATACTGGACATTTTATTCTGAGGTTTTAGAAGTTACAGTGTGCATTTTAATTTTATTGTAGTTTGAAATACACTCATCGATGCTGATTCTTTCTAACCCCGACGTATAATACCATTGCAGTTCCCCTTTAATGTCTTTGTGTAGCAGACAGAAAAACAGAAACTGATTTGAACAGTGGAAGACAGTTTTGCTCACATCCCCATTTATAGGGCTTAGTTACAGGATGCAGGTGGGCGACTACAACTACCATAGTTCATTTTGGTCCCTTTTTCATGTTCAGTTTTGCAAGGTGCCAGGCATTCCAGTAAAAAGGGGGGAGATCAGCATTTTATCCCACAGATTAAAGAGTTTCAGCAAAAAATACGAAAGAGAGTATGACTAGGCTAACAGTCACACAGAACAGAAAGTGAAGTCAGTAAAGGAAGTAAAGGAAACCTCCAAATAGAACCACTGAAAAACAGAGGGCATGTTAGTTCAGGGTAGGGGTTTTAAGATTCAGGCAAGGTGGACAAATGATTTTTTTTCTTTGCATTTAATGAGGATTCTGTGAAGCTAGCTTGCTCAGTATGCCTGAAAACTGATTCTGTGTTAAAAGGCAAGAAACTAGATAGATATTACTTAGAAATCTAATGAAAAATATGCATCTGGTGATTCCATTCTGAAATAGAATCAATTAGCTTCAATGACACTTGGAAAATCAGCAATAAGATCATTGTTTTTCAATTATCTTCAATTATTTTAATTTATCTTCTAAACTGAGTACATTTTACAATTGATACATCCTTTTTCGGAAGGGGGTTTTTCTCTTAAAAAAACAGAAAAGACCACCAACTGGTCAAGGATTCAGTTCACTCTTCAGGAAGGAGTCTTTCCCTCAAGAGACCCTCTTAAACTATTTAGATTGTGCTCTACAGATGAAATAGGCATATTTAGAAAAAAATCCGACAGTTCTACAAATTGTCAAAGTTCAGTAAAATCCATTGTCTCAACTATTTGTCAGTAAACCCAAATTGTCCTGTTCCACCAGTCTGTGCAAGTCTTTGAAAGAGACCCAGGAGGGTTTCTGAATTTCTTTTCGTGTTGTGTTCACATGCTTTTAATGTTTGCGAACAGCATTTTGTCCATCTGGAGAATCACTTCAATCTGTCCCCGAGTGTATTTTACTTTAAGCTCTGTAAGCTCTGAGAGGTTGTAGAGGAATTAATCTGAACTGAATCAAGAAGCCAAGCAAATGCACCATGTATTCTTTTAAACACAAACCTGTTCCTGCAGTTCCCAAAACAAAGCAGGGCAAAACAAATCCACTTGGCATCCTGCTGTGTAGAGTTTTATTAAAGCCTCTCTCAGTCCTGTCAGGAAGTCCTGGGCCTACCTTCACTGTGTTTTATCTCTTTTCACGGGATCTTGACTCTCTGACAGCTCATCATTACCTGAGCAGAGGCAAAAAAAATCTTCTGTACTAGATTGCAGAACGGCCTCTGGGTTAGCCTTCCAGGCTTTCAAGCCTGCTTTGCTCAGCTTTGAGTCTTTACAATTCAATACAGCCTTTGAAACCATCGCCACAGTTTCCTCTCTTCCACAATCACTATCTGCCTGCATTCTGTAGCCACTTGCTATCTTAGGCATGCATTTGGACAACATCAACCAGCCTATTAATTATTCAATCTCCCATTCTCTGTAGTTACCTAAAATAAGTTCTCTTTGTACACAAACTTGGCACAAATTCCGTGTTGGAGATCCCTTTAAATATACTGTACCTGATCTGAGGTTAGGCTACTGTACATCTACAAAGCTAAATACAGAATTAAAGCTAGAGAGAGTTATAAAAACCAGTGAAATAATTTGTAGGGCATGTGTTAAAATAGGAGTGCCATCTGTGCTGAAGCCCTGTTTATGAATGGGCAGCATTTGACAGTGTAGAGTCTAAGAGCTATCCCACCAATTAGTGCTAGGAGTTGCAGAAAAGGGTATTGGCACCCTGTCTATGAATTCAGCTAAATCCCCTAGAGACTTCATTTACTATGTTATCATCTGGAATAATTCAAGAAAAACTAAAGATTTTGGATCAGTGTTTTTAGTAAATATATTCCAGTTAATTCAATGAGAGATTTACTGCAGATAATTTGTGAAAATACTTTGTGACTGAATGAATATGATGGCCATTCTATGTGCAGTATATGGTCGTAATAGTTTTCTGCTTCTAGAAAGACATATATGCACCTGCGAGAGGAGCTGTTTGAAAATGCAGCTCAGGACTGGCAAAACAATAATGAAAAAAATGTAATCTGTCAGAACAGTGTTCAGACCATTGCACCTACACTTCAGCCTTAAACTGAAGAATCAAGTCAGACCAACTTTTAATATATAAGGAAAGGAAAGCCTACCTTGTGGCACTATGACATAATAGTTAGCATTGCTGCTTCACAATACTGAGGATCAGGGTTCAATTTTGCACATGTTGTACTATATGTGTGGAGTTTGCACGTTCTTCTCATTTTTGCATGGATTTCCTCCCACAGTCCAAAGACATGCTGGTAAGTTTATTTGCTTCTGTAAAATGTCCTGATGTGACAGTGTGTGTCTTTGTCTGTGCCCAGATGGATGGATGTCCGTCACTGTATGTTCATATCACTGCATTCACTTTCCAGCCTTAAACCAAAGAATAAAGTCAAACTAGACTTTAATATACAGTATATGTAAAGGAAAGCCCACCTAAAAGGCAGCTATCAACAAACTTGATTCTGTCTGCAATGCTTTTGAATGCTGTAAGTGCTTATTAGGTTTTGTTGTTCTGTTTTGCAGTGCACAGATCTTTGCATGAGACATGACTCACTCAGACCAGACAGTGTAGGTGCTTTTTAGGTTTGCTCCACTTTATTTCTTGATTATCAAGTGGTTTGATTGCCAAATATCAACCAGTGATTCTAATCTGTGTTGGTGAATCTTACCAAGCTACACAGGTGATTACAATCAGGCAACATGGACAAATGTTTATGATAAGAACAGTGAGAGTCTGAGTGATGTTATGAGTAATGCAACAGCTAGGGGCAAACTGAATGAGACTACCTTACAATCACTACATAATGTAGGATCCACGATGCAACAATCACCACTTACCAAGGCTGTGAGAAAGCTGTGTAAGTGATTGTTGGAGTCACGGGAAAGAAAAAATAACAGGATGGCATACATTTGGAAGCCAGAATTTCCCCCCACATCCCTCACTCCTGCTCAGTGTTCTGCTTCATTATATATTGTGGCAGTGCAGCAGATGTTAATTTCAAATGTGGAAAGTCAGGAAAAGCAAATCTCACTCTGTGCTGTTTCAACCGTCAGTGACTCCAAAATAGACACCAACATGTTTGTGAGTATAACCGTCTCATATCTGTTATAATTTGCTGTGGCTTAAATTAAACACACTGTATCATAGTTTGTTTTAGCGAATCTATGAACTATTAAAGGAGCAGAAAAAAAATCCATTAGGTTTTTGGAATGGATTATGTTTTAGTCTTGAAAGGAGAAGACAAATACGGAGCCCAGGAGGGGCCATCAGTAGGAAAAAAAAGTTTTATCGAGGAAACGATTTACAATTCGTGCGCACGAAATAGTTATATCGAGGGAACGATTTACAATTCGTCCGCACGAAGTAACTAAATCGTTCCCTCGTTTTCTTTAATTCGTGCGCACGAAATAACGTTTTCTAACTCCTTCGTTTGCGTTGTGTCATGGTAGTCGCGCGCACATACTGTAGAAAGCTTCTAAAACGCCAGCATTATCCCCGGCTCCCAACAACACTATCAAACACTAGTTAACGCGTTACCGTGACTTTGTAGTAGCTCAATAAAGCCTAACTGTCTGACACTGCTGCAGATTAAGATAATGGATAGAGATGAATTGATTAAGTTCTATTTTGCTTTGGGGATGAGTTACGAGGGCATTATAGCTACTCTTGAACTACAGGGCATCACTGTCAGCAAGCAGCGACTGAAGAGGATTCTGAGGTTTAAAGGGCTCTACTGACGGTGGTATGCAGACATAGAAGAAGTTATTTGCTTTATTGTTGACCAATTGCGAAGGAAAGAGTTAGAAAACATGATTTCGTTCGCACGAATTAAAGAAAACAAGACAAATTATTTGAGCTGATTCGAGTATTCAGAATTCTCGAAGGTACTGACAAAGGCAGGTACAAGATAAAGTCTTCTTCAGTACCAATAGAGAACACAAACCTGAAGGAAAACCAAAGGGAAGTGCATTTAAAAATGAGAACTGGGGGTACTAATTTTCACAAAGGTTGTGGGTTGCCTGGAACAGGCTACTCTGGCATGTTGTTGAAGCCAATACTCTGGCTTCTTTCAGGAAACTGCCGGATCACTTAGCTATTAGCAATGAAATGAGCTAGATCGTCTGAATAGTCCCCTCTTCTTTGTAATCTTCATGTTCGAATACTAATCGCTAATTCACCTATTGCATATGAAAAAAACAACAGATTAGAGCAGTAGAATTGTTCAACTAGCAAACAGGAAGTATCTAAAAAATAACAAGTGGACCAGTCAGAAACCTTCCAGGTGACAGCCCAACCTGGGAGAGTTTTCCCATCTCAAACCATGTTGCTAAAAAGCAAATCTATGTGCACTTTGCTACACTGCTAATTTCTCCTATGCTCCACTCTACCTTGAAATTCAGAAAACCGGAAAGAATAACACTGGCTGTACCTTACGTTTTCCCATCCTCCTATCTAACCAAAGCAGGGTTACAAGGGAGCCAGAGCCTATCCCAGCAAACAATGAGTGCAAGGCAGGACACCCAAGACAGGACCTAATTCCATCTCACAGCACACAGAGGCACACATACTCACACCAGGGCCACATTTCCCAGAACCCATTTAACCTACCACTATGTTTTTGGACTGTGAGAGGAAACTGTAGCCCCCAGAGGAAACCCACATGAACACAGGAAGAACATACAAACTCCACAAAGACAGCACCCCTTTTCAAGAATTGGACCCAGGGCCCCAGCATTATAAGGCAGCAATGATAACCACTGTGCCACAGTGCCACCCTGAGTCATTCCTAGCCTTATAAAACAATCTGAAGCTCAATTTCATCAGACCTGGACAGGTTGTTCTGAAGATAAAGCCTTTATTATCTCCGCCAATAAAGTATGACTCAATGAAGTAATAAGGTCAGTTCTGTTTGAGTGCTCCACAGAACTGTGGCCAAAAAAGGTATGAATCATTTTAACCCTGTGTGTTATAAATTCCTCTGCCATGTGCCATCTACACTCCTGCTCCTGAAATCCAGAAATCAAAGAGCAGAGTATAACAGATTGCTTGAGCACTCTAACAGTTCTAACTGTACCTCACATCTATTTTTTTTTATCTGCTGAAGCAAAAAATACCTTCAGACATGAATCTGGGGGAATGAACTCAGAAAAACAAATCATGCTTAAATAAAAGAAGATTTGGGCTATTAGAATGTGCTGGAGAGGCAACGGAAGAAGCAGAGGGTTGGGATTGCCCTGTGGCCCTCAGTGCTCATTACCAGCTCTCTCTCTCTCTGCAGTTGTTCTGACCTTTCTCTTCCCCCCTTCACATCCCATAACGATGATAGGGTATTAGAAAAGCAGGGCACTGATAACGTCTTCATGAAATCACTCCAGAAAGACCGGATCCTCCATATCCAAGGGAGCTGTCAGAGAGACAGGAGGCAGCTGACAGATGACCTATTCAGTTCCTCACCATCTCTGACTCCCTTCTTAATTTTTTGTTCTTCAAATAACTTGTTACTAAACAGAGGCCGATCCTGTTCTGAACTTCTTTCATTTATCTGCAATGCTTCCTTCCTCTTACATAGCTTACAAAGCCCTGTTTCTGTTATGATAACACTGGAAACCCTCTGGATTTAATTTTGCTATAGACATAAGAGGTACATAAGAATTTGTAATGATCCTAACTTGACCCAACCCTAACTCCAACCCTAACCTCATCTCTAACCACAGAAGACTACCTACATATAAAGAATGTCTATAAAGCAGTCTCCCACCTAAATACACTTATACTTATACTAGGGATTGCCCAAAGGGCAGTTATACCTCAAAAGGTCCATCATAAAATGTAGAATCAAGCAATGCTTGATAAACACTCAGTTCTCCATTCTGAATTTCTGTGCAAGCAAGGGGCATGTGCTAGATTATGCCAGTTGGTTCTAGTTTTTTTAGGAAAGTCAGATCCCTGGGAACAGTGTCTCTAGGTTCATCATATTTTCTACAATATCATCTTATTGTGAAAGATGAAATCCAGTTGTTGACCTCATACATTTTACTTCAAAGGGCACTACATCCTAATGATGTCCCTGCTTAGATTCAATAATGCTCTTGGATCCAGGACTACATAATGTACATGCATTCTAAAACTGCAGGTGAGGCATCCCATAGCATTGTCCACATTGACTAGACACAGCCATAATAATATGACACGTCTATTTGTGATAATATAGAACATTATGGTAACAATACAGAACTGATTGAAGAATAGACTGATCACCACCACCACAGTCATCATGGAAAACTGTGACCCCAAATAACTTGAAAAAAAGAAACACTCTCAACATGCTGATATCAACTCTTTCTCATTCTTTCTTATTAATCAGTACAAATGGAGTAAAGCCACGAGCTAATAAAACACACAGCTTACAGTATGTCACATTTGGCCAGAATTATCCCATCAACGTGTGACTCACAGAAGGGATGACACAGCTCAATTTTTGTGCTTTTGTCTCCGGAGTTAATGTAACCTTAGGATCTCTAAATAGAAGAAAGTGGAGGTTTTGTATTTTCCCATGCAAATTGCACCTGAGCATATGAGTGGTGTTGATATACTAGGGCAGTAGCTCTTGTTTTATTTGCTGTACTGATGAATCTCAAAGAGCTACGTTTAAAGCGAAATTCAATTTAGACGCATTAGCTTTAAATGAACCTGAAAGGAAGTGGCTTGCACGCCTGGCTGTGCCAAAAGCTGCTGCCCAAACCTATGCATGCTTGTGTTAAGAAAAATACCTGTCCTATCTATTTTTTGTCAAAGTCGTCACTGCTGGGCGCTAACAAGCTTCACGGAGAGACAGCGTCGATAGAAGAAGCGGGGGTCAATATAAAACATCACTTACTGAAAGAAACCTGCCAGAAACGTGGACATTTATCTGAGTTTTTACCTACCCAGGGGGGAGTTCAGACCTTGATTCCCCTTTGCATCAAGAACACCGGGAAAATGTCAAACATGTACAGCTTGAAAGCAGCCTCTCTCAGCATGATCCTCCACTGGGATGAGGAAAAGACCTGCAGCCTGATTCCGCTGGTAGGAAAAAATAAGAACTTCAAAGAAACAGCTTTGCTTCAGCTAAGTGAAATTGAGGACAATAAAATGCAGTAGAATTATTAAGTATCTTCTGGTGCCACCCAGGAAGACTTGGCTTGCTTCCGTCCAGTGTTCAAAAGGCTACCTTCTGTCTACTCGAAAGACAGCAGGGTGTGTTACTAATGTGAGCCCACGGAAATGTATTTACACCTGCTGGTCACAATTCACCTGACTAAACATCACACAAAACCGGTGAAACTAGAAGGTCCCAAAAGAAATATAATAAGATTATTAAATGCAAAATGGAATATACCAGTGTATGAATGCAGCACTCTGAGTTTAGTGTAACAGGAAAAGTTTGGGATGTAACGTATGTTTAAGCACAGAAAAAAAAAAACCTTTTCTGAATGTGGCTGTGCTGCCTTCAAAAGTTTCCCTTAGTGTCTTCTTAAGTGTTGCTTGAGATGAAGGCTGTTGCACTAAACATCTTAACATTCTGAAATCAGTGTTGAAGGAAAAGAGTTCTAATGTAAAGGTGTTTCATGCAAAATACCAGTCCCAGGACTTTAATAGTAGCACTGTTTTGCTGTTTACCCCACTGTCTAAAAAGCAATGTGCTCCTTCAAAGCACTGTAACATACTGCAATTTAGAACAGTGTAGATAGCCATTTTGCTTAGCATCCCTTCAGCACATAAGAGTGTGATGCTTTGTTTTGCAGGGAAAAAGTTCACCGCCCCAGTAAGTGTTCTGTTAACCTGCTCAATTAATAGTGTTTTAAAGATACGCCATGTCTGCCAGTACATCAGAATTTTCCCGTTGACTCTACATTATTGATACCTACATAAAGATCTCAGTTAATGAGGCTGGACATATTGAACAGTAAGAGGGTCGTGTGGGATTTTTCCTCCCTTCTTTCTTCTGCTGTTTGCATGAATTTCTTCTTTGTGAAAAAAAATTGACATCATCCTTTTACAACAACCAGCCATGCAAGGAGAGCTGTGCAGAACAAGCAGACATTTTCTGAGAAATTTTCAATGACTACAGTGCAGGCCACAAATATTCTCAGGGAGTATAATCTTGAAACGATTTTCAGTTTTAAGTGGCATGGTGGTACAGTGGTTAGCACTGATGCCTTGCAGTGTTGGAGACCTGGTTTCAGTTCTGTACCTGAGGTGCTGTCTGTGTGATGTTTGTATATTCTCCCCATATTCATGTGGGTTTCTTCCAGGTGTTTCAGTCCAAAGATTCAAGGGAATAAAGGAAAAAACAGGTTTAATAATCCTACTATGTTTGAAAACAAATACGAATTTCCCTTAGATTAGACTGTTACTCACAGGTTAAGACCACAAATCTGAATTATTTCAAAAATTATTTTAAAGAGCCTGGTTGAGTCAAAAACAAAGTTTTATTTTTTCCAGAAATAAAAATCTACAATTATTACACTAAGATAGGAAATGTGTTTAAATGACAGCTCATTCTAAAATGTTTTATATTGAGCAATCAAGATTGAATTTAATACTATAAGACAGCACACATGGAGATAGGATACACACTTTGTGGTCTGGAGACACATAGGACTTCAATCCAGCTAAGACATATCAAATATCCAAGCTTCATCCCGAAAGGATAAGCTTACTAGGTACAGAAGGTAGTAGATAGTAGTTGACCAGCATATTAATTTTGCTACAGTGAGAGGCTATGGTTGCATTGACTGTCAAAGTTAAACAGTTTTTGACATACAGAAATGCTTTTCAAAGCTGGCCCCTCTGGCAAATTGGTGCCCAAGAATATACCGTTCCAGTCAGCAGCAATCCTGCACACTCTCGATACAAGTACTTCAGTAAAAGAACATCATTGAACACTTACAGGTACGCATCTGAGCAATATTCACTTTTGATTTCTAAGGGCAATTTTATTTGTAAGATTGGATAAAGATTTGCTGTTTACAAACACTGGAATTTAACAGAACAGCTTTCAATTTTTCCTTCAAAAAGATTCCAATTGCTGTGTTCCAACGGCAGATGAAAACATTATTCATTTCTGCTCATAAATTCTCTTTCTCTCTCCTCCGTTTTCACCCTTTAAAATCTAACAATTACTGTCAGGCAAACTGGAGAGCAAATTCTGTGAAGCACAAAAACGTTCAAATCCTCCCTATTCAGGCTTTACAAACAGGAATATTCATGTGATCAGATCGGTAAATTGGTTATATTACTTTTGTTAACATAAAAGATTTCTAATTTTGCATCTTCTCAATATTTTGTAACCATTGTAAAATTAAATGAGAACATTATAAGGTTCTGAATATTACTTTCCAAGAAGGGCAGATATTTCCGTCTCGTGTTTTTCTAGGTTAATCTAATTCTAGGCAGGAAACAATCACCTGGTGTAGGTATCTACAACTAAATATAGCCAGTGAAGTAAATTAACCCAGCTCAAACGAGATGTGTCAGAGTGGTGTGTGTCTTACTTACAGATGATAAAGAATGCAGCGCAGGTGAAAAGTAGTTCACCAACATGCATATTCACAGCATGGAAGGCTATATACAGTGCCTTGCGAAAGTATTCGGCCCCCTTGAACTTTTCAACCTTTTGCCACATTTCAGGCTTCAAACATAAAGATATAAATTTTTTATTTTATGTGAAGAATCACCAACAAGTGGGACACAATTGTGAAGTGGAACAAAATCTATTGGATTTTTGAAACTTTTTTAACTAATAAAAAAATGAAAAGTGGGGCGTGCAAAATTATTCGGCCCCTTTACTTTCAGTGCAGCAAACTCACTCCAGAAGTTCAGCGAGGATCTCTGAATGATCCAATGTTGTCCTAAATGACTGATGGTGATAAATAGAATCCACCTGTGTGTAATCAAGTCTCTGTATAAATGCACCTGCTCTGTGATAGTCTCAAGGTTCTGTTGAAAGCGCAGAGAGCATCATGAAGACCAAGGAACACACCAGGCAGGTCCGTAATACTGTTGTGGAGAAGTTTAAAGCCGGATTTGGATACAAAAAGATTTCCCAAGCTTCAAACATCCCAAGGAGCACTGTGCAAGCGATCATCTTGAAATGGAAGGAGTATCAGACCACTGCAAATCTACCAAGACCTGGCCGTCCCTCTAAACTTTCAGCTCAGACAAGGAGAAGACTGATCAGAGATGCAGCCAAGAGGCCCATGATCACTCTGGATGAACTGCAGAGAACTACAGCTGAGGTGGGAGAGTCTGTCCATAGGACAACAATCAGTCTTACACTGCACAAATCTGGCCTTTATGGAAGAGTGGCAAGAAGAAAGCCATTTCTCAAAGATATCCATAAAAAGTCTCGTCTAAAGTTTGCCACAAGCCACCTGGGAGACACCCCAAACATGTGGAAGAAGGTGCTCTGGTCAGATGAAACCAAAATCGAACTTTTTGGCCACAATGCAAAACGATATGTTTGGCGTAAAAGCAACACAGCTCATCACCCTCAACACACCATCCCCACTGTCAAACATGCTGGTGGCAGCATCATGGTTTGGGCCTGCTTTTCTTCAGCAGGGACAGGGAAGATGGTTAAAATTGAGGGGAAGATGGATGCAGCCAAATACAGGACCATTCTGGATGAAAACCTGTTGGTGTCTGCAAAAGACCTGAAACTGGGACGGAGATTTATCTTCCAACAAGACAATGATCCCAAACATACAGCAAAATCTACAAAGGAATGGTTCACAAATAAACGTATCCAGGTGTTTGAATGGCCAAGTCAAAGTCCAGACCTGAATCCAATCGAGAATCTGTGGAAAGAGCTGAAAACTGCTGTTCACAAACGCTCTCCATCCAACCTCACTGAGCTCGAGCTGTTTTGCAAGGAAGAATGGGCAAGAATTTCAGTCTCTCGATGTGCAAAACTGATAGAGACATACCCCAAGCGACTTGCAGCTGTAATCGCAGCAAAAGGTGGCTCTACAAAGTATTAACGCAAGGGGGCCGAATAATTTTGCACGCCCCACTTTTCATTTTTTTATTAGTTAAAAAAGTTTCAAAAATCCAATAGATTTCGTTCCACTTCACAATTGTGTCCCACTTGTTGGTGATTCTTCACATAAAATAAAAAATTTATATCTTTATGTTTGAAGCCTGAAATGTGGCAAAAGGTTGAAAAGTTCAAGGGGGCCGAATACTTTCACAAGGCACTGTAGCTACACCTCAGGATTCTGCTTCATTTCCAGGACCCACTGTGTTGAATAAATAAGGCACAATTCCAACTCATTAGCCGTTAACTGTTAATCTGCTTCTAAAATGTCTTTGAAATGACGCCATAATGCTTTTTGCATTAACTCTTATGTAAAGATCAATCAAAAAGTGCTGATTCATTTAAAGAGTAATGATTTGCAGCCCTCCTCCTAAGGTGTTAATTCACGACTGTGCCTTTTAAATAGAAGTTGCAAACTTAACATTCATTTTGCACCTTTATTGTTTTCACTCCTCCAATAAACAAGAAATATGTTTGATCAATTTTGTAAATCCCTGTCTGGGAGACCCATAGCATTAAATTCTTGTGGAAACTATTTTTTTTAGTTTTAGTGCATTGCTCCCAAATGTATCTGTTAACAGGAACACCAGAAAGAAAACGCTGTGTAACATTTCCCTCAGTTGGTATCCAGCGAACAAAATCAAAATCAACTCAAAAGCATACTAATTTTGTGTCTGGCTGAAAGTGTGGGTTTCACATGGTTCAACAAGGACACTCTCCCCATATTCACACTCACTTACACTGCAGGTTGAGCTCTCTGACCCAAATGCTGCTAATATCATTTTGTGAGTCCCCAAACAGTGGCACATAATTGTATAAGCACCATAGAGGGTATTCATTTTTATAACGTAAGAAAGGTTACACATAAGAAGAGGCAATTCAGCCCATCTAGCTAACTGATAGTAGTAAACAAATTTAAATCTAACCCAGATGTTTCCTGAAAGAGGCCGAAGCCATTCAGTACAGTAAATACGGCTGGGTAGGATGCCCCAGACTTTGTGTAAAGAAGAGCTTATTGTAGATCCCACTGTGTCGTCTGGTTAAATTTTCATTATGATTCTCAAGAAGTCCCCTGGGCTTACATTGTCAATGCCTTTAAGGATTTTGAGCACTTGAATCATGTCCCCTCATAGTTTTCTCTGTTCAAGACTTCAAAGATTCAGCTCTTTTAGCCTGTCAGAGCAGGACATTCATTTAAGACTGTAACCAAGGTTATATACAATGTTAGAATGAGGTCTTACAATATCATTCTACAATTTATAAATTTTGCACCTTTAAGCTATGTACCTTTACATTCTGTTTGTCTGTTTAATTGCTACCCCACATTCTCTAGAAAAAAATGGCGCATCTACTGTACATGAATACCTTGACCAGGTAAACAACGACTCGTGTGACTGTTGTCAGGGGGCTTGCAATTGCCTCAGTGAGTGATGCACTGCTCCTCCAGATGGTGTTAGCTCTCCTGTCAGATGCTGTGCAACCTGAATCCAGTCATATTACAAATGGCTCTGGAGACTGGCATGTTAGACAAGCATGTTGGGTCTGTAAAGCTGAGCCACATGCAACTGGTAAGTCCAAACTTAACAGGTATAAACCTGAAAAGGGGAAAATATTTGTGAGCCCTCCTGAAAATGCCAACTGGACAGGATTCTTCAAAGAAGACAGTTCTTTTGGTGTTTGATGGTTTTCCATGGAGCAGTTTTGACCAATGAACATATGAATGTGTATTACAGTGTACAGTATTTTAGAAAACCAGTTTGCAAGAAAAAAAAAATCTTTTTAGTCCAATTTTTGTCCCTGGTGTCATCCTCTGCAGGAAACACCACTGAGGTGATAACAAAAATAAGGACCTTTTAAATGTGTTGGTCACATCTAAAACCAAATTTGCTAGTCTTTCTTTCTAAAGTCCCTTTAACATATTCATTCGACTGTCCACTTGGTAGACTGAATAAATAAAGCATCAAACTCTCATTATTTCGTAGAGCAGTGACACAATCGGCAGTTCTGTAATAGGTTTTATGCTCTGAAGTACAAGACACAACAATTTGTAAAAGTGGGTTTGAAAGAATAAAATTAATCTTAGTAGGACTACATCATTAAAATAGGAATATGGTTACATGCATCCATCTATTTTCTAACTGCTCCTTCTATATAGGGTCACAGGGGAGCCAGACCTATCAACAAGGGTACACCCTGGATAGGATGCCAGTCCATCACAGGGCACACACACATCAGGGTCAATTTTTGCTTGAAGCCAATTAACCTACCAGTGTGTCTTTGGACCGAGTGAGGAAACCTGGACGAAACCCATGCAAACACAGGGAGAACATACAAACTCCACACAGATAATCCCCCTGGTCCTGGTATGGCAACACAGATCTGGAATTAAACCCAGGGCCCAAGTGCTGCAAGGTAGCATCACTAATCAATAACCACTGTACCATCGTGCTGCCCGGAAATGTGCATTTCATTAAAATAATATATGTATTTTTTGCACATTAATATGTACATCAGACACAATATCTTTCTTTTTTAAAAACTAGTATTCACTTCCTCTTACCCGTACATAGATGAGCTCATGGCGTGGCAATATGAGATGATAAGACAGTTTAAACTGCATTGAACACATACAATAAACAAGTACAATTCTAAAGCCCAATACCCTTTTCTAGCAGTATTGTAAGTGTCCAACTCTGACATCAGGCATCAGAAATCCTGTATCTAGATCAAAGATAGAGTTGGTTTGCAAGATGAAGCCTTTAATTCTTTAGCCAACCAGCTGTCAAAGGCCTGATGAAGCAAATTGCTTTGGAGGTTCGCTGTGCTTGTCTGAGTGAGGCTCAGCCCAGTGCACCTAAACCGACTGCCTGTGTAACACCAAAACAGCTTTTCTTGCAAAATTTGAGCTGAAGACGTTCTTCCTATTTGGCTCTGCTGCAATCCTGTCAGTGTTGCTCTATAGCCCCGTTTCAGGCAGGTTCAAGGACCAGAACATAAAGCAAAGATCTCGGGACACACTGGATTAATCTCTTCACAAGTCACTCATCTGGAAAGCTATGAGTTTCCACCTAAATACACCACCTTTTTAAAAAGCAATTAACAGTTTTAAGTTAAAAGCTAGATTTTCAACACCTAATATTCTTTGACAAATCATTACCATTTTTAAGACAGTACTGTTCAGCAAGTGGCTCAGCAACCGGGAGCTCACAGATAAAACACTCAATGCACTGGACGGTTAATTAGGTCCAAGGTGGAGGAATGAAATACAAGTTAAATATGTTAATGGGCAAGCGACCAAAGTCACCTACAATATCAAGGCAAAACGATCAGCATTTCAGCAACATGTTCTGTTTTGTAGTTAACAGCCTTTTGTGGTTTTTAGTTAAACTGTAGCAGGTCCAATTAACTTTAAAAGGACACTGCATAACCCAAAGCATTGCAGCCACACCTATTGTAGAACATTAAATGAGGTTTTTCCATTTCAGGCATCCCAGCGTGTGGCCTTGGACACACTCAGTGCATACAATACAGCTCATTTTCATGGAATTTAAAGCAAATGCTTCATCACACCTCTTTCATCCCTCAATCACAATGAATACTGACCTGTACAATTATCAGCAAGACTATGCATCCACTGTATGACTGCAGCGATACACTGTATGACCTGTTATTTTCAAGGTTCTTTATTCTTTCACTGTATATTCAGTCAGCTCCCTCCCATAAATCATGTCCCGATATTTTCACAGACCTACATATAATTTTATGGTTTTTATGTAAGGGAGGCAGATTCTGTATGGTAGAAATACTGAAAAGTATGAATTACAGTAGAAATAAAAACTACAGACCACATATTATGACATTAATATTTAATTGCCTTCATCTGCACTTGTGCCCGCTTGCAGGGAACTCATGCATAACACAAAGACATGCAAATTCGAGTGTTTGCAGGACCAAGCATGGGCTGTCCAAGACCATGGAGACCGTCCTGCTGTCAGGTGTGAGTGGCACGGTGTGGCCAGTGTCTGGCAGCTGACCTTTAATAATGCAAGCCTGCAGCTGTTGCTTACCTCAGACATTTCCCTTGTTGCTGTAAGGTCACAAAGGCAAGGCCCCAGCGTGGCGACAGCCTGTTCCATTTATTTGCTTATTGTGCTGCTGCTGAGTGGAATGTATTTTATTTATGCGGACAATAATAAATCAATCTACCCATGAAGCAGGTAGAGCCCAGCCATCAGCATGTTAGGCTCACAGTGACTGATATCTCGGTCTCTGGCTTCACACTGATCTGCTCCCTTCCCAGGCAGCAACCTGGGCTACAGATGGGGACAGCCACCAACATCTGATTCGACTGTTGTTACCACACCCTGATTGCAAGGAACTGCGTTACATGGAGTAAACCTGCACAGACAGACACAGACACAAATGGAATTCAACATAACAATGCATGTTTGTTGTTTGTAATTTCTGTTGCATAATTTTCTAAATACAGTATACTGTAGCAACCCTGCAGCAATAACTCTTATGCTGTTGTTACATTTGGTATGTGTGTATGTGCATCTTCTGCGTGGAGTTTGGAAGTTTTGGAGTTAATGACTGTAGCTCGGTGTGAGTCATTACAAGAGAAAACAGTTCATCTATACCTCTGTTATGTGCCACAAACAAAAGGGTCAGGGTTACAATATTTTATTTCGGTGTTACACTTTATTAGGTATGCATGTTTAATCATCAATGAGATTCATGATGCTCATTCAAGCACTTTCAAATGAGCTTCTACTCATTTCTAAAGACCTTATTGTTATAGAAACAGTGGGTTCTGGATCATAAAATTGTTCAGTTTTCTTAAATATAAAGTAACCCACAGTACTTTGTGTGTTTAGGCTGTATACTGTATATGACCTAGTTAATTTTAGTAAGACATCAGTTAGAACACTGTGAACAATTCACCAAAATTCTACACTGTGACAAAAAGGACAATGCTGTCCAGGAAACATCTGGGAAAACTGCTAGCTGGATAATTCCTGGTGCCCAAGGAATCTTACAGAAGTTTCTTACAGAATAAGTTGAACTACTTCAGCACCAATTGTGAGTTAAATAAGGACTCAGACATACACTTGGAAATGTAAAGGTACTGTAGCTTGGCGTTGTAGCACATTCCTTGAGAATCTAAAAGCACTGGCCAGATGGGTCAGAAAGCCAGATGCTCATCATGTATGAGTTCATCTCAGGCCTCTGTCAGTATTATTTTAGCTCTGTAGGCAGCCCCACCAGCACAATAACCATAATCCCGAATCCCAGAATGGATCAGACTGTTCTGCAATGGGAGTCCTGTGGTCATTCCTAGATGTGGACCCTGGCAGTCACCTGTTAGGAATAAAAAAGGCTGGTGCAGGAGCCCCTAGTTTAGCCTGTGTCTCTGTCAAAAGGAATGTTAGTTGTCTGCTTAAGTTGCTCTAGGGGAAAGAAAGTGATTCAATGTGAATTACACTGGAGTGACACTCTCCTTAAAGGCAAGGTGTTTTTTACCTGCTGCATGTTGTTAGGACATGATGACCTTAATTGCTTCCCACTGCAACAATCTGAGTTGAATTTAATGTAACACAATGCTTATCCTGCATCTTTGTTTTGGGAAATTCAGGCAAAAATGACAACAATATAGTGTATTGAGGATAAGAAGCCAAGCTAGCAGAGGCAGACGTGACTGGAGCTTAGCCGATTAAATGGATCAAATTGTCAGAAATATAAGGCACATGAAAGCAAAGCTCATAGTAGCTGTACCACAGCACTAGGGTGATCTCTAAGGCTAAGGTACCACATGAATAAGATGCCTCTACACTTTAATTTTTCTCTAAGATATAGTTCAGGAAACAACAGAAACAGACAGAAATTCTATTTTGTTGCACAGCTATGTTGTAGACTGCCATTATAAAATACCATATTGTACAATATTGTTATGGAAATTAGATGAGAAATGCTTTGAAGTCTTGTTTATTGCTATTTTCAAAGGTTTTATTGTGTACTCGGCGATTCATATTCAGATGTGACATGAATTTTCTTCTGTTTCCTTTCCCCTTTTGTTCTTCACAAAAAAAAAGTTCACTTTAATCTTCGCTCAGTTCAGCCGGAAAGTTAGTTTCCCTTCTCTGCTTTGGAAAGCTTCTGCTTTTGCTCCAGACACTCATGGCAGAAGAAGCAGAGCTTAACTTCATTGCATTTCTGAACTACGTGCGAGCCCCTCAGAAGCTTCAACACAGGCAGGTCCAGGACAGCAGACACACTAAATACACAGCTGTAACTGGTGGTTAAAACACCAATGTAATTAACAGTGCAGGAAACAAAAATCACCAATCAAACACACACCAAAACAAAAGCTTAAGCTATTCTTCACAAAGTCTCTCTTTGACATGCCAGGCAGCTAAGCTGCTTATCATCTTCAAACAAGCAATTCACTCTTCTCAAAACCTCCAAACTCTTAAATGCAGTTTCTTTGTCCACAAAGCTCAGAGTTCTTCAGGTCCACAATCCTTCACCTTCAACTGAACTGACTAACCTGGAAAGCCTTCACTTCCTGATTTTTAAACAGTCACCTGACTAACAGACATCCAGCAACTGGTCAGGTGATTGGGAACAGCCGGTCTTTCTGACTGGGAAAGTAGTTTGGACTATCTAGTCTGAACCTACTGTCCTGTTATAACATATTTTGCAGATATTGTGAAACACTGAAATGCTCAAGTGGCAAAGCATGATTATGTTCAACAAGGTATATTTTATTGCAAACTGTGACTTACAAGCAGACAAATCAAAATACTAGCATGTTTCTGCATCACTAAAGATTTTAATATGTATGCTTGGTGACCCACATCTATATGTTATATATATCAAAATCTGCCAATCAAATCAGCTTTTAGTCTGAAACCATTTGTGTCTTCAAATGACTGTAAGATTTTGTGAAACATCTCAAAATAAGAATTGCTTAGTTTGCAGTACTGCATTTCTTTAGCAAAACAATTTCACTCGTGTGTATTTATGGGCTACAAAGAATGTTTCTGAATAGTTTTTCAATCATCTATGTCAGTCTTCTACATGCCACCTTGGAAGAAACAGTGAGTCTTTACCACCTTGCATTAACCTCCTCCACTGTCTGATCAAACAATAACTTAAGGTCACTTTAATGCGGTGTAGACATTAAGGTACAGTAAGCTTCTAACAATCAGGAAATGTTCTAACTGAATCGGAACAACCAAGCTGAACAGCCCTCCGATTCATCACCTTTCTTATGTTCTTTTGCACATTCAGAAAGAAACTTGTTTTCATATCTGGAACTTAGTGGAAAAGGACAAAAAACAACTTGAACACGTCTTTGCAAGACTTCGAATCCATTTTAATGTAATATAATTCAAATCCAAGTTCAACATTTCCTTCTTTAAAAGCATGTCTCTTTGAATGTTCCTCTGGGTACCAGTATACAGCAGACGATTTCATAGTCTAAGGAAAATGATTGCAATAAGAAATATGCAAGTTAAAAAGAAACAATAACACAAAAAAACTGTATAAAAACACCCATGGTTGTAATATAACATGATAAATAACAGCCTCATTCGTGCTGAACTAGATTAGCACTGACCCGTTAAATCAGAAATTTGCATAGTTACATGTATATTTTAAATAGCTGAGTAACAGCACTATGGCTGTAATTACTCTCTCACATTTTTACAACGTTTAACCCTGAGTAAGTGTAATGACTTGTCTCGCTTCATCCCCAATGGGTATGTTTAAATGGAAAGTCTTATTTTGTTTGTTTCCTATTTATTTTAGGAACATTTTAATTAATTATTTGCTTAGCAGGCACCATTTTTCAGGGCAACTCACAAAGGTCACAATAATAAAATCATGATAAATGGCCACTTTTGTGCAATAATGACTTCAATGGGTGAAAGCAATTGAGAAAACTGTAAAAAGAATTTGTGCACAGATGAAGAGGAGATGTCGTGTACAAATTCCCTTTCTGATAAGAGAAAGAGCAAACAGATAAAGAGGAGTGAAACGGAAAGAAATCCCTTGCGCTCCTGTTGAACCCTCTGGGCCATTGGGCTTTTACTCAGTATGATTTGAAAGACACAGCCTTCTCTGTTAACTACCAATCCGAAGAACTGCTCATCAAAGCCATGAGATAACCTCTCTATCTCACACATCTCTGGTCTCACTGACTTGATGTCAGCGTAGCCATTTACTGAGGGAAGCTAAGGGCAGTGACTGAGAAAAGGCCACTGCTTCAGGTTGGAATCAAATATCTGAGTCATTCTGGGCAATGAGCTGCCTCATTCTATCACTGCAAAAACAGCCATGATGCCAACAGCATGTCCCCTTGTGTGACAAAACCAAAGCCATTTCAGGGGCTGGTGAAAGGTATCAAAGGGACAGCTTCTGTGAGCTCATGCTGGGTTTCTCTAGGACAGATTCAGAACTAGTCTTTGTGTTCTTTGCTTTCTTGGACATAAGAAAACAGAGACAGACTACAACAAAGGTGGTATGGTGGCAGAGAGGTTAGCCTTGTGGCTTTGTAGTGCTGGAGCCCTGGGTTCAATTCCAGACCTTGTGTGTTATCTGTGTTGGGTTTGTGTGCTTCTTCTGTTTACAGGGATTTCTTTCCACAGTCCAAAGACCTACTAGTAGATTAAAGGAAAAGGGACTGTAGACCAGTTTATTAAATCTCAGTAACAAATTAATTGATGGTATTTCAAAATTTTACAAACTCTGAATTAAGCAAAAAACCATGAACTTTGTGAAAGTACTGTATGGCCTCCATTTTGTTGCAAACCCCTGGTCTCGCTATGGGCAAGAGTGAGAGTTCACACAAATTGCCATTCCTGCTCACTAGTCTCTGTAATGACTAATATGAATAATAAGTGAATAAATACAGCTTGTGCAGCAGAAAGTTCACCACAGGAATGTTTTAACATGATCTGCATGCAGAGTTAACAAGTAGTATTTGTCAGAAAAAACATCTCAAAGTTGAGAGCAATATTTCTATTGGTTTAAAAGAGGATTTCACGATCCTGTTTGTTAACAATGTAAAAGGGCCATTTCAAATCATCAACAGTGAACAGCAATTCATTGCCTGTTCTGAATCGCGGAATATGGCGCTGCACATACTGTACCCAGAGATTTTGTGATGTAAATTTTACTTTAATTGTGGTATGAAATGCACTTATCAATGCTGATTCTTTCTAACCCCCAAATATAAAAATAGCATTGCAGTTCCTCTTTAAATGGCTTCTGGGACAATCACCCCTGATGTGAGTGTGTGTTTGTGTCTGTGTCTATACTGAGATGGAATGGCATCCCAACCAGTGTGTGTCCTGCCTTGCACCTGCTGCTTGCTGGGATAGCTCTGGCTCCCCTGCAATCCAAAAGGGGATGAAGTGGTTACAAAATGAATGGATTAAAATTATATTTCTTCTCAAATCGGTTTTATCATTGTAGTCTGGGAGAACCTTACAAACCACATCAATGTTTACTACAACCTAAAAGACCCCCAGACCATCTACTCTGCAATAGGCACACTGCAAATCCCCTTTCAGCACAAGGGTTGTAGCACAAAGCACAACGCAAACAAAATTCTGTCTATAATTATTCATAATAAAACAAAACTTGCTTGAATTACTTTGCAGTCACACCATGACAGCTTCATACAAACTGTTTCCCAGCATTCTGAACAAGAATAATGATTTTTTTCTTCTGTTGTAGAGCCTGGACATTAGATCAAAACAGAGACTAATAACTCACTTCAGGTAATATAAAGATTCATTTTAAGAGTCTTTAAAGGCCTATAAAAAGCCTTTTGATGGGAGTCTTACAGCCATATCAATGCATTATTATAATGACATAAATGTGGCTAGCCTTCTAATATGCTACAGCTGCAGACTGCATGACTGGCCTTATGGCAGGTATGACACAGAGAAGACACCGGTATGATTATTTTAAGTGGTTCTAAAGAAGTTTAATGGAGGCATTGGGAGATTAACAAGATTTTTAACAGGCGTGTATACACTCCAAAAAAAGGTAGCATGCCCTAGGGAAAAGAGAGAAGTTTATCCAGAATGAGATCAAGTTCCAGGTAAGCTATCAAGCTTTTACAATATCTTGTAAAGCATGCAGTTCCAGGCTGTCACTTATAGGGGGACCCTGAACTGTTCCAGTACATTTCAGCATAATTAGTCTTCACCCAGGAGAAATGAATAATTTATGAAAGAAAACGTCTTCAAAACTTAGCAGGCTTGGTATAGATGACCTTATGCACTGCCTCTTCCAGTCTTTTACAATTTAATCGCAGTAGAAAGTGCATACTGCACATTAGGGGTCAGCGCAGTTTAAAAATAGTGCTGTTTTTAGACACAATCAAATTAAACACTCAATACCTACTATTTACTGCATTTATTAATTAACCGTTGCTCATGTTTTTTAGGGTGGGAGATGAGTCTATACTCATACAGCCCATACCTGAACTTTCAGTTCGGATTTCAGATACAGCATTCTTTAACAAAGGAATTTTGATTTCGGTATGGTTCTCTTCATTTGAATTTTGACAAGCTTTTTGTGCGCTGCCACAGTTTGGACTTCTTAAATCAATTTTACAATTCTCAAACCAGCCAGTGAACCGTTACATCCCTCATGCCATCAGAAGAGAGACGAAGATGATCCACCTCCTCTTGCCAGGTTGACTGCACCACTCACTAAAGAGCTGAAGCGCAAGAGAGGACAGACATTTCCCACTGACAAGACTGCTCACAGGCAGTGTGTGTGCTGGCCACTCAACACTGCTTATGCACACCCAGCTATGCCCAGAGAAGCATAATGACCTCAGCATAAAAAAACAGCAATGGCTGAACCTCTCAACCCACACCCTATATACTGAATGCAGATCCTTAATGTTTGATGCCCTTAGATCCTCAAAACTCATTTTTATATGAGTAGGTATTTTGTAAGGATCATAGTTGCGTTATGCAATGTCCCTGGTTTCAATTATGTCCATCAGATTAATCTATATTCTTGGCATTATTTTGCACTCCAAGACTCTAGGTTGCTCCATAGAAAACTGTAACTACTGTATGACTCATTAGATTGTTTTTATCACTCTCACCAGGAGAGCCCTTTTAATAATTGGAACTCAGAAGGCTTTCTCGGCCTAGGGCTGATGGCTGTGTGTGGGTATCTGCAAGCCCTTTTCCAGGCACACAAGCTGTTTATTGAACAATTAGCATCCAGCCCTTTGAAAGTGAGAAGGAAATATTTGGCTTCTGATTCATTAATTACTTCAGCGTGATCCAAGGCCTGAGCTATTAATCATGTTAATTATGCTGCAGCCCCCAGAAGCAGTGAGGTGTAAGTGACTGGGCAACATGGGGCAGGCCTACAAGAAGCTTGGCATTGTGGGCCCATCAGCCTGAAAAAACACCAGCAGCTGGGCCTGCTTTTCTCCATTACCACTGGCTTCTGTGTGAAACGACGTGTGATCTCTTGGAGACTGCAGCGCCAGCTTGCCAAAGGCTCACCAAGAGCTGTAATTTCCACATACCGTAAATGATCCGCGATAACCCATGTCCACGCACTGGCAACTGCCACATGTTCATCCTGGCACACAGGATCATGCACAGTACTTAACAGCACCTTACAGGGAAACAGAATGTGTTAAATGAGAGATAGACAGTGAGTATATGCAATGTGTAGCTGGCATGAATGCACTGCCTTCCAGTGTCTTTCGTTGTAACACAATCTTGACAATCTTGATAATTGTTGGTTCATGTACACATTACATGTCCATGAAAATAGCCAAAAAAGTCTAAAAAACACCATTGTAATTCATACTTGATACAGTCATGATACTTATGTATTCTGTCATTTTCACTCACAAAGCTTATCGGCCATATTACCCTGAGCTTGTGGTTCATTTCTTTATTATTGATTTCAAAATATTCAGAAAAGTTAGGAGTTTCCAATGTTTCACTTCTTAGCAACGTGCACTTGTTAAGCCCTGTTTTATGACTTTGAAATCATTAAAATTTCAGATTTGGCTCTTCACTGAACGTGCTAAGTCTCCTATGAGTCACCAAACTGAGGCAAAGAATACCAGTTGCATCTCTTTTCTTTTGGGGCTATCCTTTATGTAGGCAGACAAAATGTGCTCCACAGATGTTGTGCGGAGAGAAACAGAGGGAGAAACAGATGGTCAAACCAAACAAGTCTACTGCTCTTAAAGTAAGAAACTATTTTTGCTTTGCCATAGCTCCACTTGCAAAGGGTTACATTTCGCTTTGTGTGTAAGAACCATTGTGCTTTTCTGTAATCAGAACATGATGACTTTATTCCTTGTACCTACAGTCTAAATTTGGACAGTTTCATGTTCAACTCGTCAAAGCAAATTCTGGGCACCACTGATTAAAATCAGAATCAATATCCATTCTGCAAGTCAAAATCTTTTAGCCTGACCTTGGGATCATGACTAATACCAGAAAAAAAAAATGAAACCGCTGTTTAAGGAAAAGGTGACAAGCAACTTCAAAGGAAGACTGTCAGATGCTAAAGATCACAGAGCCCTGTCATGAGCTGTCCCTCGAATTTGATTAAAGATTCACCATTCAGCTCTTCAGTTTAGGGACACTTCTCCCTTCTTGAAATATGCATAATTTCAAACACTCAATCAGATCACTATCATCATGACAGAGAACAAACAGCACAGCACTTAGATCTGTCATTAATTAAGGCTGGTGCATAGTAATCTAACTCATGTTGCTGCTCTATAATGTTTGTTTTTAATACAATTAGGATAGATCTATACAAGGGTATTTTTGAAGAAAACTCCATCTAAAACTTCTACCAAGACAAACCTCCTAGTTCAAATGTTAAGGACATTAATTTGAACATCTGTAGGCTGGGTGATTCCTGATTGTTTTGCTTGTTTTGAGTTCTTGTGATCTAATGGCTTCAATGTCACTTGATTTGATTACTGTATGTTTGATAGTAAAACCAATACAGAACTAATGTTACAAAGCTACAAAACCATGTTTTTGTCTATTCGATTTTGCAAGACATTATATTTAATAGGTATAGGAAAATGTTTATTTCTGTTTTGAAATAAAGCAAATATATGGACAAAATTGCAAAAATAATTTGCTAGATTACCTTATACCAACTTCTCAGATGTTCTGAAAGCAATATTGAGTACGTTTGTGGACGTGATAGCTCATAGAAACTATCAATCTAAAATAACACCTCTAATATTTAAGAACAATGTATGATATTATGAGTGGAACAGGTAAAGGTATATTCCATGCTGAAAGGACTGAAAGGACACAAAAGAGAAAGGTGAAAGGACACAAAAGAGACACAAAATTTCGTCCGTGAAGCGTTCTTCAAGTGTGAGAGGGAACTACAGTGGCAGATAAATAAAGCATGGGAGAACAAAAGACAGAGTAGTTAACAAGGGGCCAGAAGCAGGGAGGAAACAAGCATTAAAAGCAGGTGAGAATGAATGCCCAAACTCAGGGAGAACAGAAGAAGAAGTGTGACAAAATAGACAGGATTTAGAAGGAGATGAGTCTGTCGTTGAGAGAAGGGGGAAGGTGTGATCCAAGTTTCAGGATAATTTTAGTTTTGGATATCATTATGGTATTATGAGTGGTTACTTAATCCTTGTAACAGCTGTGGGCTTTAGGGGTCCAATTCAGCTGAATTAGTTCAGTCTAACATACGTTCTTTGAATGAATGATTTAAAAAAACATGTCGAGAAGAGGATTCCACAAATAAATAATTACGCAGAAAGTTGGTGAATGGCTCTGAACATCAGTGAAATGCAAGCCCAGGAGAATGCTCCTGCTCTGTGCACAAAATGAAAAAGAATGTCAGAGCTCAGAGACTGGAAAACTGACTCACGTGACTTTCATATTTAAAAAAAAATTATACAAAGCCACAATTTAGGTGAAGGGTTATGATACCAGTCTACTGAAAACTTAAAAACAAGACGAAGCCACATGGTCCTTGTTACTCAGTGTTCTCACACTCTTGTCTTACCCACAGCCAATATTTTCTCCTTTGGTTATTTCTCATGCTATCTGGGTACTGGTACTCGACTGAAAAGGTGGATATCATAGGGTACAAGACAGAATTCAAATGGTACTTTTCCCAAGTGCTTTAAGGGACATTTAAAGAGGGGTATTAGAGGCAACCAGGTCCCTGTTGGTGTCACGAACAGTTCTTCCCGGGCCCTATGCAGACGACACAATCCGGAATTGTGAGGAAACACTGGGGTAAAAGTCATGCAGGAGAGGGTATGGAGACAGGGGGCGTGTCCAAGGGGTGCAGGTGTCCAGGGGGAGTGAGTCCGGGGCGAACAATCCAAGAGAAAATCCAAACAGGTTATCCAAGACAGAAGCAAAGTCCAATGCCAGGTGATCCATCCAGGGGATTAAAACCATGAACCGGGTCGGGACCGGCGAAGGGAGGGGAATCAGGAACAGAAGGTTAAAAGCATAACGGAGCCAGATGCAGCAGGACCCCGGGCTCTCGAGAAGCTGAATTCAATGAGGAATCTTGGGTGACGTCTACGTCTGGCTTTTAAGGTGGAGCTAAAGAGGGGCTGGAATAAGGAACAGGTGTGGGGAATGAAGTAGAACAAGGAAGGGCTGGAGTGCCCTTAAGAGCAGGAGTAGCGATCGTGACAGTTGGCCTTCCTGCTAGAACTGTGCTTGGTCTGGTTTTAGTACACATGGAGAACTCCTGTCGCTTTAAGAAGAATGACATTAAATTTGAGCAAGGGGAAATTAAATGAACTAGAAATTGATAACAGGTTGCTTTTTGTGTAATGGCTTGAAAGCAACATAAATAAAGGAGCATATGGTTAAAAGGTCAAACCCGAGGCAAGTAGAAGTCCCATTAATTAGTCCATTCATAAAAGAACACAATACCCTTGATGACTGGAGATAAACCCAAAGAAGCAGTAAACCTTATATATTTCATTATTAAGAAAGGATTATAGCATTATTAACAGCTTATAAATCTTTTGTGCAGAAGAAAGAAACTTCCAATTGCATGAAAATCAATATTTTTATCATTCTCTTCTTTTACAGACACTAGTTATCCATTCACAGTCTTGAGCAATTTAATAAAACGCGGTTGTCAATCTAAGCAGAATTTGGTAGAAACAAAGATCAAGTTAATTTTAGCAAGCAATGTTCAGACTATCTCATATATTAATGCTGATTAACTCCTTACTTCCTAGTACTTTTTATAACATCTGATCCTTTTTAGACTAATTCTTAAATAGAAGGTTGAAACAAACATTACCACAGAAGACTCAATAAAATGCCTTTTTTTTAGTGGACTTATAATAGCTTAGTTTTAAGCAAATGGAAACGAAATTAAAAATCTATAACTTTTAATGAACTGTCTACCCTTGGATAGCCATGTTCTGAACAACCCTAGTCTCACCAGGTTCCAGATTTGGACATTTAAGGAAGTCCTTTGCAGTCAGAGGTTAAATTTGAAGTAATATGGAACTACAGAGAGCAGATTTCCATTCATTAGTATGTTTTGGCCAAAGATGTTACACACATCTACATTATTAGGATCAAAGAGGTCACTCAAATATGTGGTGAGATCAGGCCACCTTTGAGCTGTTATGGAATTTTATAATACATAATTCATCTCCTTAAAAACCGAAAATAAAATAATATTTTTATTACTGACTTGCCAACAATCTTTCTTACTTTAATAATGTTACAGAATAGTAATACATCTTAGACACTCGTCATCTCCCCCACTTAGTTATTTTTACAGCAGTTAAAAACCCCAATTTTTTCCACACACCGGAAAGACAGGATGGTATGGGCCATAAGAACATGCAGTCTCCAAATGAGAGGAGGCCATTCAGCTTTTACAGCTAATTTCTCAATTAGTAGCTAGGTGATCCAAGGATCTCATCCAGCCATTTCTTGAATAAAGAAAGGGTATCGGCTTCCACAACATGTTTGGGTATCCTGTTCCATGCTCCAACAACCCTTTGTGGAAAAACATGGTTGATGTTGACTGTTGTAAATGTACTTCCATATAGTAAATCTTCAACATGAGAGACGTTTCACAGAAATTTTAGAAAATTGCTTAACGTTTTCATACTAAAGTCCTCAATGGAAAAGTGGAAAAGTAGAAAGGCTTATACTTGGTTTCACTTTTAAATATGGTGCATTGCATCTAAAAGTTTTAAATGCCTCAAAAATGTAACAGATATTTTGTAAATCAAGGCTACTTCCTGAGCCTAGAGAATTCAGGGTGCAAGAAGAAACTTAAGGAAGCTCCCAGGACTCAGATAGGAAGATTTTGTAGTGTTTTAAGTATAGTATGGTTTATTCATCTATCAATTTTCTAACCAACTCAGCACCAGAGGGGAGTCGAAGCCTATCCCTACAAGCAACAGGAGCCAGTCAGGGTACACTGGATGGGATGCCAGTTCCATCACAGAGCAGACAGACACAAGCACAAATACACATAAACTTACTGTACACTTAGGGCCATTTGTGATGCTAATCAATCTACCACGAGGTTTTTTCCTGGGAGGAAACCCACACACGCATAGGGAGAACATACACTACAAACCCAGATACTGTAGCACCTCAGGACCAGAAATGAACCCAGGGCCCCAGAGCTCCAAGGCAGCAATGATAACCACTGTGCTGCCTAGTGCAGTTTATCCTCCTTTCCAATTCCCCATATCAGTCTCTAAGAAATACATATTAACTGTTAAGTGTTAACTGCAGCACATGGCTTCCTTCCCAGACCCACAAATAATCTGTGCACAGGCCTGGCTTTGGAAATGCAGATGTCAAACAGGCTGTCATGACGGCCATTAACGCTGCAGGGTTCCTCTCTTGCAAGTTCAAGCAGTTCAGTCAAAAAGTTAAATACAGCTGTTACCCAGTCTCGGTTTAAGTCCTTTGTCTCTCCAAATGTTGTTTTTCCTCAAGATTCCCATTTGCCGGGTAGTTGGAAAGGTGCCACAGATGTCAGTCGTGCCAGCCATACTAATGGCAGCCAGCTAAAACGGAGCCCAACAGTTAGTGTTTCTCAATAGATCTGAGCTCAGCGCTCCAGGCAAATAAGGAGCACAAGTCAATGCCTCATTCTGCACATTATTGTTATGTGTGGTACTCAATCACTTCTGAAGGTGCAGCACTGTGACAAAATAAGACATTTCTTTGCATATCCAAGTGTTGCCCATTTTCAAGAAAATAAAGAGTAGCTTGAGCAAGGATGCCGAAATGTGGGGAATCTAAGATTTCCTTGCCTGCTTTCACATTGACTCTTTCACAGGTACAAGAGGTAGTAAAATTACCATCATCAGACATCTTCCACATTTGAATGTACAGTAGATGTTTCAATCTGGCAATCAAAGGTGATGCTTATTGAGTTACTGGTTCAGAATATTATTATTTTTTGCAACGATAGATTTTCTGAGGGCGGTATGGTGGTAAAGCTGTTAACATGGCTTCCTGTCTGTCCTGTGATGGGCTAGCATCCCATCCAGGGTGTATCCTGTCTTATACCTGTTGCTTGCCAGGACAGGTTCCAGTTCCCCCACAACTCTGAATTGAAGAAGCTGTTAGAAAATGAATGGACAGATAAATAGATTTTGTTAGATGAAGCAGAGCTTGTGTAATAATAATAATAATAATAATAATAATAATAATAATAATAATAATAATAATAATAATTGCTTACACTTATATAGCGCTTTTCTGGACACTCCACTCAAAGTGCTTTACAGGTAATGGGGACTCCCCTCCACCACCACCAATGTGCAGCATCCACCTGGATAAGTAGTGTTCATGAACAAAGTCAAAGGAGCTATCAACAGTGCATCAGCTCTTTTGCGTTTTGAACATGTGAAGGCTCTCGCGCAAGAACAGCCTGAGCTCATTGGTCATGGGCTAGAGCCTGGGACATTACACTATTCAACTGTGACCAAGGCTCTCTATTTGAGCTCCGCCACCTGGGGAAAAGGTAGAGGGCAGAAGGCAGGGTGGAATTAGTCAGCTAAGGATCTCTCAGGTCTCATGACAGCGGTCTCATTTTCCTCCCAGGTACTTGCAAGAATGCAGTGCTGTAGGTGAGATGGGACAGGGGTGTCTGTGATGTGTTAAAAGATGACTGTCTCAAAGGTGGGGGGGTCAGAGCAGTATGTCTACACTTCCTCATTCTCCCCTGGGTACAGTCACAGGTATTTCAGGTACAAGCAAGATGTGAAGAACACATAACTAGTGATTCTAAGCCACTGCTGGATTTGTGGTTAAAACAAAATCAGTGTTGATTCTATATTTTATAAGAAGACACATTTAGGTAGAAATTCTTTGGAAGACACAGTGACGACTGCGGAACATGTTGCTGCTGTCTGGAATATGCAGTGCAAAAAGAAGACTTTGAACTGTCAATCCTGCATCAGAATGGAGAGCAAAATCGTGGCTTACTTGTTGAAAGAAGGCCAATAAGTTATCCGAAAGGAACCTTGCAGAAGCCTACTTCTTACTTCACATCTCTTCTCTCTCTGCAACGTTTACGATGCCTGATTTGGTCCTGTGTCTGGGGGGACCTGGGCCTGGAAGGCCGCTGTGTCTGCAGATTTTCTAGGTCCCCTTAAAGCAGCAGCACCTGAAATGCTGGGATAGGCTGTTAAACCAGTCCAATTAAGCAAATGATGAGCTGATTCATACCATTATGAGCTTAGCAGAACTGAAAAGTCATAGACACACCAGCCCTCCAGGACCAGCACTGGGGACTCGAACTGTATGTATATGTCCTTGCTGAAGGAGAGGGCTGAGTGGTCAGACTGCATCTGCAGTCCTGGATATCCAATTATTAGCAGGTTTGGGCTATAAAAATTAACTTTCTATTTAGGGGGGAGTGTAAAATACTCCCTGTGTTGCACACATACATTATTAATTATGATTAATAAGTAAATAATTAGGTCTCATTACATATAAGTCAGAATGAATGGAGGCAGGCCATGCATACATCGCACTTTAATGAGCTTTTATAGAATTCATTCCTTTCACATTATAATAAAGCTGCTGCAATGAGGCTCTCATGACAAATTAAAGAAAAGCCCAAAAAAAGGAAACAAGCTCCCGGCCTGAAGCCCTGCTTCTCCTCATTTTAACAGAACTATTATTAAAAGAGGAGCAACTTCATTAGTAGGACGACTTTGGATGTATTCTTACTTACAGCTGAGTGGAGGCCAACAGATAGATAAGCCTCAGCCAAAGTCAATGCTACACTCTTATCTCAAGTCATGTAAAACTCGGCACAGCAGTTGTTTGTTTTTGCAACCATTGTATCACTGAATGAAATCAGTGTTGTGAGTAATGGCAGTTCCCCAAGCATGACAATTTTCTTCAGGCATAACACATAAAAATCAAAGCAAAAAGTACATTAGCTGACATTTGTTCCTCAGTAGTCATCATTTCCTGTACTTTGAAGAATTGAAAAGACTGTCATTATCTCGTGAGGACAGCACTAAAGCTGAGATCTTTTGGCCAGTGTCAGAATGTGCCTGTGAATTAACTAAATTTTGGTTGCCAAATGTGTTACTATGTTTCTAACAGAAGCATCTTCCAGCAACTCTGTTGTCTACTACAAGAGAAAAAAAGGAGCGTTAAATTGGGCATCTCCAAATTACGGGCAAAATGACTTCAAAGCTCAATGCTGAATCTGTAAAGTGACAAAAAAATGGCAGGAAATATTGAGAAGGATACAAATTTTGATGTGAATCCCCTCATGTGCTGAAATTATTTTTAAAAACAGTAGCGTGGCACATTCCGTCCATTTGAGCTGTGTTAATGGTATTCGCTGGTATCAGAACTGGTGCATGCTGCAGTGAAATATTAATGGAAATCAGATCTATGGGAGCCGGAGCTCCAAGGGAGTAAAATGTTTTTCCTTCCCCAATTTAATGCCTGTTTAGTGCTTACCGCCATCAGCCCGGTTTCAAGAGGCCTGTTGGAAGCTAATATGCAACTGGAGCTGAATCGGTCAATAAATGCCACATTCTCCTGGAAATGTTTGCTTACCATTGAGGGCGTAGTAGTCAAGGTACTGGGAATGTTTTGTTAATTCTAATTAGCACATAGACTCCCATTTTGTATCAGGCATTCCCCATTTGTTTTGTTTCTGAAATGTTTCTTTTCCCTTTGCCTAGGCCCAGGGAGTTTCATTACATACGATCAACACTGGCAAGTCAGACATGCAAGCTTTGTATGTATCCCAGTGCTGTTTCAATTGGGTTGAGAAGAACAGAGGGAAAAAATGTTCATAAAGCCTTGTTCATTACATTTTTGAATGCCAACCAGTTTTACTGTTTGACCCACCACAATAACAACAAGGGGTCTGAGGCCCTCCTGCTCAGGTACAGAGATTAAAGGACTCTTTCACAGCTCTGCTGTTGCCAGCTTTTGTTCTCAAATACAGTATAATCAATTACATACAGATGCCCTATGCTGACCACAAATTTTATTCATATCACTGAACCCTCAGGACACACTATTACCTGTAGAATACAGCCAATGGGATAGAGAGGTCCCTTCTCCTCAGTATTATCCTCAGTATTATCTCCTCGGGTCCTCAATGGTTTAAAACAATAAGTGTCTTACTGTATACCAGTATGACACAGTACGGAGAAGATAAGTGTTCTATGCCTGTATTGGGGGCAGTACTGAATGTGCAGATGTTCACAATGGATGTGTGGATATTTTGCATTTAGATATTAATTAGCTCTAAGATTTGTTTCCTATAGAATCCTGTAGAATTGTGATTACAACTTCTCATACTCCATTTTTGCACTTATAAAGCAACTTTGGACTCTCCATTAACATTCATAACCGCAATACATTTTAGACAGATATAGAGTTAAAAATATTTTTTTAACAAAAACAAAGAGTTAAAGATCTTAAAGGATAACAAAACAGGTTCTACCAGGACCAGTGAAAATTATTAAAATCACTCATTTAAAGATCAATATATAAAACATCTTCAAAAATTAAACAGACATTATCATTAAAATATATACTATATATACAACAATAAAATATTGATGAAGAGTGTCCAGATTGAGTGAAATTTTCTAAACTTTCTTAATTAAAAGCCAATAGCATTTTGCAAATAAGTAGTACTTGACTGACTGGGTCAGGTATCACGCTTTTTAACTGTGGACATATTAGTCTGACCAATAATAATGTTAGCAATAGGAAGGCACTAAGAAATATCTAAAAATTAAAATAAAAAAACATCCCCAAAACAAACCCCTCAACCCAGTAATAAGATCCTTTAGCACAAGAAAAAGAGGTTTCAGCCTTGCACGATAAAGAAAATAGTGGAATACAGATTTTCTGTTAGTACAAAAAGGTACCCATCTACCCCATTTGCATTAACAATACACACAGAAGTAATAGCAGCAGTAGTGTGTAAAATTCTGCACTGTGAAGACCCTGATCTTTTTGGCAATAGTGGCTTGTATAACAAACCCCACACAGGCAGTGTTTGCTTTATTGCCTCTAAATGTCCCCTCCAGGGAGTATCAGGTATAAATGGAAAGACAGAATCTTCACACAAGTGCTATATACTTTTTTACCTTTGCTATAGACAAAAACAGGCCTGTTAAGTCTTCTACAGTCAAAAATATCGCTGGCACTTAAGAGTCCATACTCAGCAAAGAAGACGAAACAAATTGAAGAAACTATCACTGTATCACTGTGTAGGCTCTCCAGCAAAATGGAAACTTTTTTACATCTTTATACTTGCCCAATTGGTCTGAATTCACTCCAAATACAAGGCCAAGAGGTCACAGTGCTCCCATCTCAAACTGAGAATTATGCAAGTGCCTATGTTTCACTTGCCAACACCTCTACAAAATTAGGACATGCAGTCAGATTTGTCAGAGGTTCAGAACTCACCACAAAAGGCTTATCCTATAACTGGTACACAGACAAATTTTCAAGGTCTCTTTTAAACTTCTGCCAGGCAAGGATAAAGCAAAAAGCAGACAGAAATGAGTCAGACATATTGCTAACTTGCAATAAAACTATACAATCCCAGCTTCCCTAATTGGTGTACAAGCAAAAAAGGAATCTACATACCTGGGTGTCTTTCAGGAGAACAGAACAGACTCTTCAGGGCCTGTGCTGAACACCTGCAGTTCTGTTGGTGATTCCCATGACCCACTTCAGACAGGTAAATAATGGACACTGTAACTCAACCAATGTAAGACACTCAAGAAATATGGACCAAATAGAATCCATGGAGGAACCTTGGCATGAAGCAAAAAATCTTTCAAAGCCACAAAAATCTCCAACTAAAAATGCTCTGTTAAAATTGATCTGTTTGGCAACCAATAATTCTGATCTGAATACATCAGGTTTCCAACCAGTCCTTAACTGAATAGTGAGTTTAAACAGCATATTGTAGTCAGCACAGAGGAGAGCCACAGGACTCCAGTTCTCAATACTGTAAAGATTCCCCTTCTATGGTAAAAGTGAAGCAGAACTCTGCCCTATACTATACTATTTCCCGGATGACCATGAGTAGATCTTAAGAAAGACTAAAGGGTTTTGTAAAATTCCACAGGCAGATCATTAAGTCCCTTAGCTTTAACATTATGGAGTTCCTGAGGAGCAGCACAAAACTCCTGCAAACTCATACTTCTGGCCAGCTTACCAGCATGGACTTAAGGCATTCTGGGTAAAATGCAGTGACTCCACACTTTTCCTTCACATCTGTAAATCTCTGTAAGAAGCAACAATTCCTACCTGACTGCATTCCCAGGCACTCATCTCACTCCAGAGATGTTTTTTCCTCAGTACTTTCGTTTCCCTAATATCCTCTGCATCCTTTGTTTCCAACAGATTCACCAACCCCTTTTTCTTAACTGCAGGCTCTCAAACAACTTGACAGCTGGTGTGGATTCCAGGGTATGTTGTAGACCAAGAATATCTGCTTTTAATTCCCCCACAGTCTTACATACATAAAAGTTGAGCAATCACACGTTTTACCACTTCACCTTCCCCCTTCAAAAAAAAGATAAAAACCCACAATGGTAGTATCTTAAAGAAACCATCACTAAGTAAGGCAACCTAAGGTGGAAAGCAGTAAAAATCAATTGTGGTCCAAAAGCCCAGTGGGGGGGACTATACAAGTTTTAATCATTAACGGAATCTTTTAAAACAGTAAAAACAATCCAAGCGAGTCAGAAGAAATTTACTGCCATATGCTTTAAGCCATCTCTACTGTGTTCTGGCACCGTTAATGTTCCTCCATATATCAATTAAATCCAAATGCTGCAGTATTCATAGGGGTTCACTAGTTGAATCTGGATGAGGCTCAGTTCCTATCAACTACACTATACAGCATGCAATTAAATCACCTTGCAAAAAATTCACCTGGACCACAACTTGTTAATAGAGCTGCTATCTACTTGAAAAATGTTGTCCTATCCCCACTGTCAGCGAGTGCATAAACATTCACAAAAAGGAAAAGTATCCCATCTCCCATTGATAACAGCTCACACTTTCAAAGACTTCCTCTTCCTGTTTCATCAATGGAAATTGAATCAGCAGAAAAAAATCAGAAAAGCACAACTCTTGCCTAAAAAAAAAAAACTCTGTGCGAACTTGTAACCAATCATCCCAAAATACAAAATAAAGTATGTATCTTAGAAATGTTTCTACACTAATTGGTTCTCTCCAATATTCATCTCAAATGTGATAAAGATGGGAGGTGAAAAGACATAAAACAAGGATTTAGAAAACAAAAGCACAGATAGAAAAAAGACATTACAAATCATACTATCCTGACTAGAACCACAACTAATGATTTTACCAACATATTTCTTTTCAGTATTTTCCATATATACAAGCTTCTGAGAGCAGAACCTTCCAATAGTGGAAGGATTGCTTTTCTGCCCATGAGCCAAGCGTCAAATTCACATTAGGATAGTGATCCTCCACATTGTTGCCTCTCATCTGTTTTGTCTGATCTAAACTATTTGATTCATTGAGTGTTATAGCCTCCTAAATTGAGAGAAGACCCCTTAAAGTTATCATCACCCTTTGTCAGAAGCATCACCATCAGAAGAACAGACAGCTTTTACAGCATTGCCAGGCACATTACTGAAAATTCTCGCCATACATCATCACGTCACTAAACCTAAAATCTCCACAAGTGCATATAATGAGTATGTATGGGTAATGAGCCTGTGAGTATTAATCTCCAAGGGCCAGGACTTGGGAACACAGGTCTCATAGCATTCTTTCTTTAAATAAGTTACAACTGACCAATACACTGTGGTCAGCAAGTAATGGGAGGTATGATTATGTGACCGTCGCGGTTCCGCGCGGGCTCATGCCCTCCGCCACCCGTTTCGTCCCGCACAACCTGGGGCGCGAACCCAGGTCTCCCAACAGGGAACCAGCCGAGTGAGCTAAAGGAGACCCATCCCAGGCAGCCAAGGTCCCTGCTACGCGCAGGGAGGGCGGTAACATCACCGTATCCGAACTAGCTCCGCTACATTTACAGTAGAAGCTTGTCTGTTGATATCCCTGCCTATTTGTGTTTAATGAAGAAATCCCATCAAGGATGTGATACAGTTGATAAGATGTTGATTAATAGTACCCAGACAACCTGAAGGTCGGTAGTGATCTATCAATTACCATTGTGTGTCACAGTGTGTGGACAGTGTTGACAGGGTTGTGCCTGTATTGTGTTTGTCTTTTTTAACTTTTGATGGTCATTTACAGTTGTTTAGGTATTGTTTTGTTAAATGATTGTAAGTAAATGCTGTTGCAATTGGTGGCAATAGAATTCTTTTGAATTGTTTTCTGTTAACAAAGTTAAAGATATGTCAGATGATTTTATTCCTTTACAGAGATATGCAGGCTATAGGCAACTTTGTTGAATGTAAAATTGTGAAATTGGCTTCTTTTCTGAGCTGATCTGTTGTGGCTTTTTAATCTGCAAGTTAGTTCCGAAGTTGTGGAATGAGGTATTGTTATTCACAGGGCTTTGTTTCCAGGTATTATTGCTTGCCATTCTAGCACAGAATATAACAATGTCTATATTTCCTCCATTTTTGAATATGTCTTATAGGTCCAGAAGAGGTCAAATTCTAATCTTGCAATTTCTATCTCCTATGAATAATTACTTGCTGGCTGCCCACGAGTCTGCATGAATCTTTCATAATCCCCATTCCTTCACTCCAACTTCACCATTGCAGCTGCCTCCCTAGTTCATTCCTCATAAGTGATCTTCAGCCAGAACTGTTATTTCTCCACCTAAGTAAGTTAACATCAAAGTATTAACTATGCTATTCCTCTATATTTATTGGCTCGTTTCATTCTTATTAGAATCTGTCAGAAATAGAGTAAATTGAATTTTGTAGAAATAATTGGCTCATCACAGGCAGCTCATGAGATGGTTTAACTCCTAATTCCTTTTAGATGCAAATCCTTTCTTTTGAAACATGTTTATAAGGTGTTAAATCATCTCAATAATCACAATATTGTCTCTAAATTTAGAATTGATGTCAGCAGCTATATTATTTTGGCAATTTTTGACACAATTACATTTTTTATTTTGGGGAACAAAGGTCACATAATTAAAAACTGGCCTGGTGGAGAGATTGAGGAGATTAGTGGGGAAGTGATCAGGATGTTCAAAAGCTACTGAGCAACACTGGGCTCAGAACATCACACGGGGGGGTGCTAATACTGATAGAAGTTAAGAAACTCTCATGGAAGTAGAAGGAGAAGCTTGTGGTTCAGGAAATGCAAGAAATATAGAGGTGTGGTCCAGATTGAACAGGACAGAGGGGAACTTGGTTATACGGTAACTGAAGTGGAAAGGAAAAATGGAGGAAATGTTGGGTGAAGGCAATAGTCCTTAGAGGACAGAGCAGATGGAAGTCAGAGATGGAGAACACATTAAGCTCTCCCATGAGCACCAAAATAAAATTCTGTATTATTATTATTATTATTATTATTATTATTATTATTATTATTAAAACGTTTAAGCCATCTGAGCTGGACTAATCATCTTCACATCCCTCCATTAAGGGACAGGGGTCTTACAGCAATGCACTACTGTAAGCCTGTTGATCACTTAATAGAAGTCCCAGACAATATAAGTAACATAATGTGTGGAACATAATAATGTCATACAAGATTTCTTGAGCTGCATTTTGCAGAGCCACAAAGACAACCATGCTGAAAGTCTTACTTTGAGCAAGAGCATTTTTTTCAAAAGAAAGGTCATTTTAAAAGATCCTCTTCCATCTTCTTCCTTAATCAAAACAATTCTAACATCACAATCTTATTAAAAACTGGTAGAAAACATGCATTTTAGTCCCACACACCAGCACTCACTAAGCAACTTCAACTAATGCTGGATTGACCACCAGGATGAATATGGGTTGGGTAAATACTTCTAAATCTTGTACAATAGTTCAAGCATTTCCTGATGCTCACAGAGGTCCAATGCATTATTTGGTGTGGAAGATGTTTTGGGGGCGAGGGGGTCCTAATATTTTGGCAATCATGGCTATAGTAGCCAATGTAAAGTCAATTTGCAAGAAGTATCCATTTTTGTACATGTTCAGATCTTTTTGTCTGTATATTGCAGATATAGGGCAGCATGATTAGCAGTTAGCCTTGCTGCCTCATACGGGAGGGGCCCTGGGTTTAATTCCTGGAGTTGCTCCGTGCGTGAAGTTTGTATGTTCTCCCCATGTTCACGTGGGATTCTTCCAGGTGCTCCAGTTTCCTCCCACAGTCCAAAGACATGGTCGTAGGTTAATTGGCGTGTGGGGAAAATTCACCCTGTTGTGAGTGTGTGCATGTTTGTGTCTACGTTTGCCCTGCGGTTCACTGGCGTGCCATCCAAGGTGTCATAGGCTCCAGCTCCCCAGTGACCCTTTCGATAAATTCGATAAAGTAGTTAGAAAATGGCTGGATGGATTTGTTATAGATTTATTATGATTAGATAAATAAGTTGTGTATTTCTGAAATGTATGACATATAATAGCATGAACATGCATGCTTTTTGTAAATAAAAACCCTTGACTTTCAAATGTGTCCCACCATACGCCAAAAGCACTACACTGAAATTATGCAGATTAATCTATGTACTGTTTATTCAATAAAACTCCAGAAATTAACCACTGAGCCATTAGTGCAAGCAGATGTCATCTCCACTTACCATCAAAGTCTTTTAATTAAGTGGTTTGAACAGTAGGCATTGAATGTTCGTACAGCTGTGTTTTCAGCCTCAACCTACCTATTTAACTGGACACAAATGTAAACTAAGGACAAGGAAACCATACAGGTAGGGAGGGCAAACACCTACATCCTCATTCACAACCTCACATCTTGACCTAAATTTAAACTACAAAATCTATTAATATGATGTGAACCACTCTGCTGAAAGTTTACAATCGGGAGTCTGCCCTTTAGATTTTAGAATTTTCTCCAGATTCAATTTAAAACAACTAATATAAAATTGGTTAAGCCAGATGTAATTTAAAGTTTTGATCTAAAAAAAGTATCACTCAAGGCTGATATTTCATGACCATAAAATGGAATGACACCATCTAGTACTGGGTTTGCAACTGGAAGGCAGGTGAAAGATCTTTAATATTGGCCCCAGTGTGTTAACACAAGCTAGATATTTTCAGTTATTCATTATTGAATGTTTCAAAGTTATTTTCTGCCACCTTGGGAAAGCAATTCATAGATCCCTTTCGAGTAAGAGTGAAGTTTGCCCCTGCTGGAACACAATAAACGTAGCCCTGAAAAAAGCAGATGGTGTCACAATCACCTTAAGGGCGCTCCAGCCCTACCTTGTTAGTTTCATCTCCGCACCTGTTCCTTGTTCTAGGCCCTTTTCAGTTCACCCAGACGCAGATGCTAATCCGGGCACTGAATTGGTTTCCGCATCGTCCGAGCCCGGGACCTGGATACGCCTGGGTCCGTTATGGTTTTAGCTTCTGTTCTTGTTCACGTTCCCATTCCCCCTGCCGGTACCGACCCGGTTCTGGATTTTAATCGTCTGTCTCGGATGGATCGCCTGGCCTAGGAGTTTTTGCACCATTTTGGATTTCCCGTTTGACTCATCCCTGGATCGTTTGCCTCGGCCACAACTCCCCCGACCACCAGCACTCCATGGACACACCCCCCCGTATTCATCCCAGTATCCTGCATGCTTTTTTATATTTTGGGGATAAAAAGAATCAGCATTCATGATGAACACTCAAATTCATATATATGCACACAAGATACTGGATTCCTATACGAGGCTCCTCTTAATCATAAAATGACTCTCAGAATATGTCTGTATTTATTCACACAACCTGTTCGTTTTGAACAAGGGAGGCTTATCATGGAACCTGATACAAGTATTTAAACTTCTGAAAGGCATAGACAAGGTAAACTCAGAAGACTACTTCAAGACCAAAATTGAAACTACTGCACATCCCAAGACAACGAGAAAACCAAAGTCAAGATATAAAATAGGAGGCATGTCTTTACACAAAGGATTGCAGGGGTATGGAGCAAGCTACTCAGCCCAATGCAAATTGAAGCAGATTCCAGGGGGTTCTTTAATTCATCCTTGGATCAATAAGCAACTAGCAAACAAATGAGTAAGGCTGACCCAGTGTATACTATCTTATGTTATTATGTTCACAGGCTGGTGCTTACAGATCCAATTCTAAGTCCAAGTCTTTGACTATTACAGTTTCAGCGAAGGAGTAAAGAGATACTGTATATCCTGACAGTGAAGTAAGGCAACCATCCATATTCAACTGAAAAATCTCTGATTCGGCTTGAAAAATAATATTCAGGTATGCATGAGATATTTTGTCTTTTTATTTCATTATGAAAACTAAGATTTGCACTGCAGCCAAAGTTACAAATTACAAGTATAAAAGTCAAGAACTGGCGATCCTCAAACCACTAGAAGACAAGAGACAGGTTCACTGTGTGTTTGTTTTTCAGGGTTTTGTTAAGTTGCACATTTTCCAACAGTATATTTTACAGGTATATATATATCATATAAAAATTATCATCTTGAGGAACCAAGCTGCATTAAATCTGACACTTCATACACATAGCTGAAGTGCATCTAGCAAAAAATAAGAAACAGGAAAACATTTTAAAACTGTCCCCGTGAGACATCCAAGACTTTCGTAAACAGTGCATACATTTCTTTGAATTAGTACAGTATGTATGGGACCCTCCTTATGGCCAATGCTTATTTTTGCACAAACACTTGGTTCAGCTTGAAAGGTCCATCCATCTATACATCTTCTAACCACTTTATCCAATACAGGGTTGCGGGGGAGCTGGAGCTGCTCTTTGCAAGCAACTGGTGCAAGGCAGGAGACATTTTCAGGACATCATAGAGTAGGCACAAAGACAGACGCACACACTCACAGCAGGGCCAATTTTCCCAGATACCTATTACTCTCCCAGTATGTTTTTGGACCTAGATAAAAACATACAATCTCTATGTAGATAGCAGCCAGGTAATTGAGCACAGGGCTCCATCACAGCGATAGCTGGTAGTGCAGCCTTGCGCCACCGTTCCATCCATCTTGATCAAGCCTGAAGTTGCTACCATTTAACATGCCAGTCCAACAAGAGAAACTTTCTGTTCCTGAATAAGGTGTGACGAGATAGGAAAATGCAGGAGACACAAAGCTCCCCGCGGTGGGGGGAGGGAAGAAAGGAGAGATGGTGGCAGAAAGAGAAAAAACTAGAGCAGGGAAGACTGCAGGGAGTAGAGAGGGCGAGGGAAAGAGAGAGAAATGAGAAAGAGAGCACCAATTAAGATAACTTCAGCCCACTTCAGAGAGCTCAATGGCCTCCAGGGGACCTCAGATACAACTTCTATTAGTGCAGCACTCCGTCTGAGAAGCAAAGTGCTTGTAAAGTTTAATAACCCTTGACCTCTGGGTATATATACCCAGCCAGAGTGTCTGCTCCTGCTGTGCAGCGGCACTCAAAGCTGGGATACCAATCTAATGTTTGTTTTGTTGTCGCTGATCTGCTTAAATCCATATCCTATTGACATTTTACAGTGATGTTACAGAAATTCTTCCCTGCTGTGCTAAGACAGCTGCATTGTGCCGAGGCCTGGGAATTTATCTTCGGCTTCATATAGCTAATGGGCACAAAACGAATTGTAATTTAACATGGAATTCAACATATGCAGAGTAGTGTAAAAACCTAATGTCTGGAGATACAGTATTTACCAAGCTCTGGTAAAAATAACACCCTCATGTCAAGGGAAAGGTGCAGGCAGTTCGATATTCAAAATAGTTCAGATGGGTAGCCGCGTCAGCATGCGTCGGCTGCAAAGGAACAACGAAACACACAACGTTTCGGCCGTGGAGCCTTCTTCAGGTGTGAGCTGAAGAAGAGTGAGCGGCTCACACCTGAAGAAGGCTCCACGGCCTAAACGTTGTGTTTTCTTTCTTCTGTTTTCAGCATGGAATATTGGAACTATTACTTGTTCCAATATTCAAAATGCTTCACAAAACTGGTCTGTTTTGGAAGGGTGGTGGGAAAGACAACATTACTAAAACTAAGTCATCTCAAAGCCTGTCAGCCACAGCACTGGAGTGATCCTGCAGGGATGAGACCAAACTGGATCTCCCAGTCAACCATCCTTACAGTCAAGCATTGTGGTGGCAACATCATTCTGTGGAGATGCTTCTGCTCAACAGGGACTGAAAAGCTTGTGGGGACAGAAGGGAAAATGGATGGAGCAAAGTACAGGAAAATACTAGAGGAAACCGATTTCAGCAGGACAATGTTTCCAAAGCACACAGCCAAAGTAACACTGGAGCAGAATGGGAATAAAACACCAACATATTTTTTTCATTTTAGTTCTTACTGACATTTATTGTAATGTATCTTAACCTTGAATGGTCTATAGTTTGAGCATTGAGGTTTCTAATAAAATATTAAGCTTAAAACAATGTGGACGGCTCATTTTGTAATTTCACAAAATGGGACTACCGAGGAAGGGTCTGAATACTTTTGCAAGCTACTGTATATAAATCACCTTTAACCAAAGGAACCAATCTTGTAAATGTGAAGAAAATGTTCATAAATTACTTAGAAGTATCACCTTAAAATAAAATATTACCCAAAAAAGGTTAATAACAATTCAGCGTATCATTCACCTGTGCTAAAATAGCTTCTTTTATATCACCACCACTCTCGCTCCTGTTCAGTGATGACTTCCTGCTCTGTCTCTAATGATCTAGAGATTCGTCCTGGCGGGTTTACGAGCTACAATAAATAAGGAGTTCATGATATGGGTCTCAGCAGAGTGTCTTTCGCTTACCTGTGACTCATGCACTTCGAGTGCAGGGCTGTGTAACCTTGGCACTTCCACAGAACTTCGAAGCAGCCAGGAGCCATTTCACTTTACTGACCCTGCTGCCGGAGATCTCTTCAATAATTAAGGATTAACGGGAACTGAGAAGGAACGGGATCATGCAGAAGTGCCACAGCGCAGCACGTTTAAACTTCTCCAGACAAATCAATTCAGTGAAAGACAAGGGCACTGTGGTGAAGAATAACCAGGACAGTGGTCTTTGATTTAATCTAAGATCTTTAATTTTATCTACATCTGATCACATTTTGAACACAGCAAACCCTGCCTCAGCATCTGCAATATTTTTTAGTTATTCCTAAAAAACGCATGCACTATTGTGTGGAAGTTTAATGCATTTTACCTTGTTCTACACTTTTCACTTAATATTTTGTCCTTCTGTATGAATAGACAATTCTATAGCAAACTTCTAACAGTTTAACCATTTCTTTTTTTATATATAAAAGGTTCATCCAGACAGATTTAAATTAGTACAAAAAGTAGCCTTTTAGTTTTAGACATCTAGAGAGGAAAAGCACTGGACCACTGTAGAACTTGTAAATTAGATTGCACTGGTAATATGTATTGTTGATGCTGTGATAGATTAGCTACTACAACTCTTCATTTTGGCAGCTGAGTTGTTGTGATAAAGTTTTTAAAGATTCTGATCAATGTGAATTAAAGATAGGTAAATGACAAGCTTGATTTATTACCTATCAAACTACGATGGATTTTTAATTAAGTTGTTCTGGTAGCAGAAAAGACACGTGGAGGCTTTGAATGCTTTGTTGATGCTGTCAACACGTCAAGAAACATCCAAGTCTTTTTCATGAGCTTAAGGAAGAGTCAGAGGCTCTCAGGCAGTTGGTGAATCCCTGTCAAAGCCAAATGATGAGCTATTCCAGATTCACACCAGAACTTTGTAACACAAAGGGTCCGGCTTTGTTCTCTGAATGAGTGAGACAGTGCAGCAGCCATTAGAATCTAATTTGCGTCATTTATAAAAGATTGTTAGACATGATTTTTTCCTTTTAATTGTACACAATTACATATTTTTTTTCAATTAAAGAGATAAAAGCAGGATTTTCAGTCCATTTATGTTTGTTCTTTTGTCTTGCATCATAGTGGCACAAAAGGCTCAGTTCATTTTTTATGACACCTAAATAACATGCTGTGGCAGTACAGTTTGACACATCTTTATATCAAACACAGAGAAAAATACAACGTAGTCATTGCAATTCCTACAGAAATCATCCTGGAACACCCACGTGCCAACTCCCCTTGCCTCTGCAAACATGAGTCTTGGCTTTTGGGTTTTCAGTCACAGAGAAACGGAGCAATAAAAAAGAAAAAAAATGTTATGGGTAACTGATAATAAAACTAAATTGTTAGTGCTTTAATGGACAAAACTAAGTATTAAATATTAAGAAAGAAATATGAATATTTAGCTTTTGTATGTACCCTCGTTGATCTGGAATTAAACAACAGCTTAATGTTCATATTTTCTTGATATTTAATATTTCAACAAGTGGAAAACAAGTGGTGTTCATAATACTTACGATTAAAAAGTTTAATGAACACCAGTATGAGTACTGGAGCATTGTGAGATTTGACTACTAGAGTAAACATCAAAACGGGAGTACTTGTTGTTTAATGGAAGCTCTTAACTGAAATCTGGGAGGGAAAATGATAAAACAAGCCTTTGTCTGGTTGTTATAATTCATAATCATTCCCAACATAATTTCTCAAAGCTAAATACATAAATATGCAAACCCTTCCTATTTTCGAAATTACATTTCATCTAGTGCACCCTCACCCTATGACCAGGGGGCTGGCCCTCAGCCAAGTGGTTTACGCCAAATTTCACTGTCTAATTACTCTACAAACATCCCGAAACACATCTAATTCTTAATTAGCCAGTGTCGCCATTAATCCTCGTGAATATCTCTTTAGGATACAGTAAGGCAGAAAAGGAGAATAGCAAGATATAGGTTCTGTTGCAGGGTAGCAAAAAAAAAACATTTAACATGCTTCAGCCTTTCTGAATTGTCAAGGTGATGCAGACTTTTTTATTCATTTTGCGAAACAAAGCACAGAGACAAAAGGATGTTCTTTTTTTAAAAAAAGACACAGCGCTTGGGGGCACTATGAGTGATTCCTCAAAACTGCTCTCCATAACTCTTTGACCTGCGAAGGCTTCACTTTGCTTATGCTTTGTTGAATCTGTCAGGAAAATTCTTCCATTTTCGGACACGAGCTGGAAACTGAAAACTGCTACACATCATACCCTACCTTGCAGCTTTCCACAAATCGGAACACATCACCTGCAAAAATGCAAAAAAAAACAGGAAGCACAGAGCAAGCTTGCTGATACACCCAACATCAACTGGAAATGTCTGATCACTTCCTGTCAAATTCAGAAACAACTGGTGAAGAGTAGAATCTGGCAGCCCTCCCAGAGGACCAGCTAGTGTAACAGGGCTCAGTAGCACCGAGTGTGTTACACAAGTGAAGTCGCCTCCTTGAAACAGCGCAGGAGACCTGCTCATTTGCCATTGTGGAGGTTGCTGCAGTCTACGGCGTGACACTGTGTCCACTCTGAGTCCACAAGTCACTGTGATCGAATACCAGCAGAGGCAAAGCAGAGCTGTATGAGACAAATGCTTTACTCCTGTATTTCAAAAGGGAGAGTACGTGTCTGAAAACGTACTTTATGACAAATGCTGTACAAAAGACATGGACATTTTCTATTGTTCTACTCTTATTCACTCAGTGTTTGTCTTTGTACAGAACCAATTCCATGGTGAGCTTTTACTGAAATGCTACCCATTTTATAAAATAAGTCAGGCCTGATACATTGTTTTGTAGTTCAAACGCAGTCTTTTAGCTTTCTGGACTTGGGGAATGAAGCACCCGACAATCAGCTAAACTGGATTGCTAAATCTGATGGATTAGATACTACAATACTGTTCATATATAGTTCTCCTAGAGTAGTTTTTAAAATTTCTCACAATGTGAATTAGAGATTGCAAAATGACAGGCTTGATTTCCTCACACCCATATTAACCCGTGTTAATAAATGGTGAAGTTGTAATAATAGTAGGAAATGCTAATGGGGGCTTTAAATAAATTGTTGATGTTCACAACACACTTATTGTAGATAATCACGATTTATACCATCAGGTATCTGCACCTACATCTGAGAAGTAATTGATAAGACAGCTACTAGTACTTGTCAGTTTGCATTCATCAAGTCTACATGCACAGTATAGGAAAGAGTTAATTCCTTAACTGTTTAACACAGTGGGGGGGCATTCATATATATGCTCCAATCTCCAAATATTATTTTTTTTATTTGGTGTGTAGCCCACTAAAAAATTTTTGAAACACCACCAAGAATAATGTACTGTGACCCTGTACTTTGGTTTCAGGTGGTCAAATATTAATATGCGTATTTTCCAGTTATACTGTAGAGCAGCTGGGGAGTCCCTAGCACGATATTGCAATGCCCTCAGTCTATGTGTCTCATCCAGCCAGTATCTTTCATAACCCATGCAGAAGAAGCAAGCTCAGCATCTTTCCCTCGCTTACAGGGATTAAAAAGGAATCTCAAATTTTCAAATGTAAGAGAAGTTAGCATCACATACCCCCAATATGTCTGTTGCTGTTTTCTTGCTTAACAATTTAAAGCCATAAAGCATACTGTATAGTGCACACACACACACCCAGCACACACACCTTCACCGATTTACCATAGGCTGTATTACACTAGTGACTTATTGGCACCGGAGTGATCAATTCAATCCAATTTAGACAGATCTTGTTCACATCAAGAATATGGAGATCAGTGCAGAGAGAAACCGTGTGTTAACTGACTTTTAGGTACTAGTATTCTATGCTAAAACATAACAGTAAGAGTAATGTTCAACAAAGAGTAGAATGCCTATTGGCCTCAGTTATTATGAAGCAGATATTTCCCAATCCCTGTAGAAAAGCAGGTGGGTGTGTGTATGCTACTGTCAAGTAAATCATATTTTCAAAACGGTGTTTTCCAGACATTCTGCATGAGAGTGCAGTTTAAGAGATAGAGTGCAAAATCTAGGACATACAGCCTAAGGTACTGTAATGTGCACTGTTTGTTCAATGAAAGTATCTACATCAGAACTAGTATTAATATAGATTAACCTGTTCTAAAGGTCTGTTTGCAGGCAAATGACGATACTGACTTTGGCTGAGATTTCAGTACAGTGTTTTACTTCATCTATTTCCTCTTCAGTAATGTGCGAGGACTGGAACTCCTTTCATTACCACACTACAGAGAGGCATGCATTGTGAATACCATGGACTGGGCTTCTGGTACAGTTTCAAGGCAACATGTTAAATGCATCAGTAGCTGAGTAAGGGCTGGGTAACGTGTTTAGTTATGCATCACCTCTTACAGTACATCATGTGGCATAGCTGCATCTGGATTACCTCCTAAAGAAGCAGTGTCCCGTCCCAACCCAGCAGGACTCCCATAGGCAGTATTTGTTGTCTCATTCACTCCATAAAGGATAATAAGCAGAATATCTCCCTTCAAATACAGGGTTAGGGACATACAGTGCATACAGGCTAATGTTCTACAGTTAGAATTTACAATGGTCAAAACTGGCATCCAATTAAGAATAAAATACTTCACAGCACTAGTACTCAAAACGCAGCAGCAGAAATTATAGCAATAGTAATAATACACTACAGATTTGTGTAGCTTTATCTTGATTGCAAAACGTCACTGAAATATTTAATTCTACTTATTATCATCTATTTACATTTTCTTGTTTTCGGAGTTCAAGTTCACTGGTGAATCCAACAGACGTGGACGAAAGCGGGAGAGAACGGGCAAAGCGGGTAAGAGGCAGAGGCGGAAAGTGGAGAGAGCAAAGCCGAACGCTGGGCTCCTTGTTCAAGGATCTGCGGCGATCTCCGTCACTGAGGCAGCCTATGCGCTTCAGAATGTCTAGAGGGAATACTTCTGCACATACCTCCGGTAGCGGAAAAAAAAGGCACGACTTGGAAACAAATCCTGAGAATTTCTCTTTGTTCCCTGATGTTGACTATGTTGCAGGGGGCGTGAACACGTCAACTGAGACTCGGATTAACAGCTTTCGTACTTAAAAGACCAAGGGAGAGAAGAGGGGGTACACATGAATTTCATTGGCTCCTCAGCAGGTGTTGTATTGAAAAAATTATGCAAATTGCTTCATCAAAGACCGACTATGCCCAAATCGGGTGAAAGGCAGAAAAAATACATTTTATGAGAAGTAAAACAGGCGCACATCTTTTATCTTTACTGGACAGCTTCTATTTCTTATCGCTTGACTACCAGAGATTGAAACTAATCAGTTAAAACTCCTTTCGCCCTTCATGTCTCTGGGCATATTTAGCATTATAATATTTCTAAAAACAATTGAGACGCGATACCGACGCTTTTGGGTATGTTAGAGTAATCGCAGTAACTGGTCATAAAACTAATTTGTAGCACTGAAAACTTTCGAATTTGTGTGCAAAACTAAACTTTCACCGAGACTATATTCACGACTAATCATTGCAATGTAGCAGCACTTTACATTATAGAATGTAATTTTTGCAATAGTCTTGATATTATCCAATGGACTCCCATATTGTAAATAATGATTATAAAGATTATGGTCTAAATCATGTCATGTTACATTAGACACTGTTTCCCTAAAAGACAAAAGCAGTCTATATAAAGTAGGAAAACGTATGCAATTAAACGTATAATATGGTACATGCTTTTCACATACGATATTTGCGCTGTATCTTTATAAATTGCGAGATAAAAACCCAGCCAAGGAAAATACATAGTCTCTCGATTGCCGACACACACTCCCTCTGTTGTCAACTAATTTCGGATCTTGAAAGTACGCTCTGCGATGTCAGAGCGTACCTTGTCGGATTTCCTTGCAAGTCAAGAAAGTGCCGGTTTGTGGAAGAAACGCCTTACCTTGGACAGAATTCCGGTGTGTGGGGGGTCAGATTTCACAATCCAAACAAAACGATGAGGCTCCGCGTTCAAGAATTCGCAGCCCTACGTTGAATCCAGAGCATCTTGTACCTCTTCTTCGCTTTGATTTCAAAGATTCGAGATGCAAAAAGCACGCTCGTTTCTGACTCTATCGCTGGCCCTGCGGAGGATTGTTTAACCTACAGTATACACACACATTGCTGTCGGGGGTGCAAAACACAGATGCTTGTTTCGCTCGTTGGAGTGATGTAAATAATTATACCATCTCCCAGCACGCTGTCTTCTTCTATTGCAGTTTACTCAATCCACCGTGCACAGATCCGAAAGAAACTCGAGCAGTGCCGTACACGCCGCCAGTTTGTTTTAACGCTGTCCATCGAAAAGTGGTGCTTGAAAAAAAAGCGCTAACAGGCAGGTCCTGATTCCTGGCTCCTTTTGGCTTTTTTATACTCAGCTGTGGTTCTACAGAGCCACTCGCGTGTAATATTAAAAATTAGCCCTTTACGACTAACCAGATGAAATCCTGTGTGAAGCCGCTGTACTTAATCTTGTAATACAGAGATTTAGTGGCAATGAGAAATGACTGATATTAGCATAGCGCACTCCCCCGCCGGAATGGGGCTGAACTAAGAAGTCAATGCAGCGGATCGTAGATCTAGCCGAGCAGATTTGAAATTAAATGCACCCGAAGCGAATGAGCGAATAACTATAATAAACCCAACCGCATAAACAGACGTCTGCTAGATGCTGATACGGTTATTCTTGGATTTTTACTACCCTAGCTATCTTTACAATACAAACCGTCGGAATCGCAGGAAAATAAAATCAAAGGGAAATTCACATATTAAGTTTTCCTCTCTCTAGTCATCCCGTGCTTCCAAAACATTTGCTACCACACAGGTTTACAACTGAAGACGCCCCTTTTGACTTTCTCGGAAATTGCCGTTTCCTTTTCAAAGTTATCAAGAAGTCGGAATGCGTAAAACGGTAGCGAGTTATGCTTTTAATGATCCCATTCGACTTTCGCAATCAACAAAAGAAGGTAGTCAGTCCCACAGGTGTCCATTCTGTGTTTTAAGCAGAGTAAACCGCCTTTTTCTCACAACAGGAGAATCCAAAATGTGCCTTTTCTCAATCTTTACTAGAACGGAATGGTGCTGAGCTCTTCCCAATCGAGGAATAACTTAATCGTTTTCAAAGCCAGGGGTGGTTGATGTCGAAATGAATCACGTTTTTTTAATAAACTGCAAGGCTCTGCCGCTGGAGTCAGTACATTTTTTATGCGCTTTTAACTGGGTGACGGGAAACATAAATGCTCTCCAAAAGACACCAGCCGCTATGTCCGAACCGAGATGATTTAAGGGAATGAAACTATAAAGCCTGTATTAACCCGTACAACATCACGAGCAGGTGTTATATACAATATTTATAATAAAAGCGTCAAGTTCACAGGCGTCCACTTCTACCCATCTGTGAATCCGTGCGTTGAGCGGTGTTTTTCAATGGACTCCTCGGTAAAAGAATTAATGCTGCACGGCTGCTGTTGCTGCTACTGCCGCTGCCACTACACTGGATGGTTATTACATCGCTGAAATTATGCAGCTGCCGCCTGGGCTGTGTAATACTGCTCACTGCTGGGTGATCCCAGCTCCAACTGCCCTGGAAACTGTCCACGGAAGAGAACGAGGTACTGTGGCTGTGACTGTTAAGAAATGAGCTGCAATACAGACAGGTCCGCCTCAATACGAAAAAAAAAATATTTGGGGTAATTAATACCATGTCATTAGCCACCTAGTGCATCGCACCGGGCCTCCACCTAACGAGGGTCGCCTGATTAAATACACTGGGGGTCAGAAAAACTGCAAACCAACATTCCTGCGTCTCCCGTGTTAAGCAGCAGAATGCTGTCATCGGGATTAATTAATACTCGGTGTAACCATATATATATATATCTCCCTTTCGGTCTCTGCTTTACACATGTGCTTTACGCGCTTTAACAGTATTTTTCTCCTGTGCTGCGTTTGTGACTTCAGTTTAATCGCCTTTTCTCTCTCAGTGCTACCTGCTTCGTTCCATACATGAATCGGTGTCGTGTCGTGGGTCAATCTCTGACCGCTATAATCGAGCAACGTGTATCCTACCAAAAGGGATTAAATATTCGTGCAACTGCGAAAGAGTGTAATGAGGTGGGAACAAAAAAAGAGTAACTCGGTTAAAGCATTTAGCTTAGGATACCGAGATCAAGAAGCGGGCAAACAGCTGATACATGAGGTGGGGCAGCAGACATTAAGAGTCCGCGCACGTTAGCGCAAAAAAGCAAGACACTGATGTTTTTAGAAAAAAAAACGAATAAATAACGCAGGGCGAGAAGAAGATTTGTTTTCTGCTCTGAAAAGCGCCCCCCTTTACAACAGTGAAACAAATGTTGGTGCATTAAATGTCAGCAAATGCTAGCAGCCGTTTGATTTACTTATCATTTGTACTCCGAGATATTCGCATTTATCAAGCCGGCGGAGGCTCAGGCTGCTTGTAGCAGAGAGAGAAGCGGTGGGTGGGGTGGCGTTTGAGTGACCGAGAAAAGACGCTTCTCCTCCCTGAACCTTTATCGCTCAAACCGGACACAGATGTGCAGAGGGGTCTGCTGTTATCAGCAGCCGTTCACTGCATACTGCACATAATGCAATATTTATCATCCACATAAATCAATAAGGTTTCATCAGAGTCAAGCAGTTAACCCTCTACGCGATCAGGGGATTGCGTGGATCAAAACCAAAACCTCAAAACCAGCAAGCAAAACATAATAATGAACGTAAATGCAGTCCACGTGTAGTCCACTAAAATCTCGGAAATAATCTCTATCCCATCACTGATTCTTCCAATTTCACTGTAAACGGTCTGAAATTCATCCAAATAATCAGGTGGTTCGGTATGGTGTTCCCATCTACACTTAATTATATTGTGTTCCCAACATCTGTATCTCGCTAAATCGAATTGATATTGAATCTATTCGATGGTTGCCTGCTAACGATACACTGAATTAATTAACGAGTACAAAAAGCAAGTCAGTGATTTTTTACTGGCTTCACTAAACTTTTCGCGTCGTCGACGAAGACCGGTAGACGTTCTGTGATTCTTGTCTAACCTTAGATTTGTTCCTGAAGCTATTATATTGTAATTAGTGTTTGAACGCCAGGCTTCCCGAGTAAATGCATTTTAACGGTAGCCTACTCGAAATTTCAGATGTTCAACAATCAATCGGTACTATTGCTAGTAGGGTCTTATATTTCGGACTGTATTGAGGAAGAAAATGCGAGTAATACAGTAGCTCCCCTAAATTTCGACCGTGAAATAAATTGATAGGATCTATCATAGTACTCGGAATCACTCAAAACTGCGGAATTTTGTTTTTTTTTTACTCTGCCATAAATCTTAAATTAACGCATTATTTGGCAATCCCTTAATTGGAAACTTTTCAGTTTGTCAGCATTTTAGTCCGAGCATTTGAAATGCGAGGATACATTTTCTGAAACATGTCACGCAAGGAAAGGATGTCATTAATCCTTTCCCTGTCTTCTTGTATTTTTAAAGACATTGTATCCATCTAATCCCTTTCAAAGGGATTTAATATTGACCTGATGCCTGGTAAACGGTAGTCCGCAGCGAACCTAACAGAAAAAGTAACAGAACAAATGATCATTGCGGAGATTCCTCGGTTACTCTGTCCCTCCCACTGTTTGGAACAGGATCATATTGCCTCTGGGACAGAGACACGAGTCACAGACATAGGAGAGAAAACACTTATAGCAGACATGTAGATGCAGAACAGAGTTTTTTATCCCCCCAATACTTAACGAATTTTATTTTCTTCTGAAGGTTGAAGGCGCCGTCTAGTGCCATGAATTGCCTCCACTTGGTATTGATCTAAGTTTAAATCATGGAACCGAGTCTGTTATCTTCTTTTCTCCCCACTTACCCTGCTCTTTATCTACTTCCTCTCTAATTCACGTTTAAAATTCAAATTCGTCGTGCATTATTGGCTTTTACAGTATCGGCAAAGCATTCGTGACGTTTTCTCGGGTTACATAACTCAGTGCACAGCCAAATCTTTCTCTGCTGAATTAAAAAATCATTTACTGCAATGTCGAGTACGCATGCATTGCCAAGAGTTTAGTGTTGAAAGAAGGAATAACTGAACCGGAAGAATGAAAAGAGTCGTTAAATAAACGTGTACATATCTCGCTGTTTACAGTTAATTACAACTTCTCGTATTAACACGTGTGAAGTGTACTGTATGAGTCTCTCGTTTTAATTTGTTGCTGCGTGCTATATTTTATTGCCTGCATTGTTGTGGTTCCGAATTCTTCGACATAGTTCGGCAGTCCTGAACTTTGTATGCCTAAACAGAGGGAACGAATACTTCTCTGGCGCGATCTATTTAATCTAATTGCTGGACCCCGTGGACATGGGCGTTACCCATCGCTGTTGTAAAGAAAAATAAAAACTTTGTCCTACTAAAGACTGCACTTTATTTCCTCTTTCTGTGGAAAACACAATGGATAAATCAATATTTAGGATTTAGTTTTGAAGAATTTCATAGGCTAGCTATTTTTTTCACTTTTTATTTGTTTTGGGGGGACAAGACATAAGGGTTCTTCTTCAAGGTATTGTATAGCTGCAATTGTATCTTGAATGCTTCAGGATGTAAAAGAAATAACTCATCATTTCAATTAAGATGCTATCAAATACCTTTTTACAGGAGTTCATTGCTTAATTAAGCATGTAGTATAAAACTACAGACTCAATTTAGCCCTCAAGCCCCCACAGGCATTTTATTCAAAATACTGAATACCCAAAAGCATCTTTATGCCAGATGTGTGTCTTAATGTCTAATCTCTATTCAATAACAGCTGGCTTCAAAGTTGTTGGAAGAAACAGAAGATCAAACTGGCAAAGCAACAGCAAAGCTAATCTCCACTCATCTCTGTCAATTTGATCGCATTTTAACAATACATATTGAAAAATGGGATTTTAGGACATCCATTGATCGTGCTATTTTAAAACTTTCCTTTTTTAAACCAATTCAGAGTGCTCCAGTTTTTTTTTCCTTTGTTTCAGTATGCTGCAAAGGTCTATATTCTTTGTACAAATCACGAGAAAGTTACCCCCCCACACACACACTGACTGCCAAAATATCATTGCAATAAATAATTAATACACTCTCCCAGGATAAATGCTGACTCAGATAGCAGATAGAGGGATTGCTCCATTTTTAACGTCAATGCTAGAGTGCAATATAAGAAACACAAGGTACTGTAAAGCATGATTCACTACACATTGCTACTTTTTAGTGCTTTCCACTGTACTTTGCATTGGGCTGCATTTTGCTGTAGATCTCTCGCCTACACATGATACTGTATACTTTACATATTGTACTTCAAAATACAGAGTCAAAATCATTTACAACTACAAACAGAACAGAGCAAGCCTTTGTCGTAGTTAGATTGTTTTTGGTAAGAGGATAAGTGTTTGATGATGCTCTCTAGTAAGATTTTACAAACTCCCACATCTGAAATCTAACTGCAAATGGAATATGCCAATGCCAGGATTCAATTTTAACATGAAAATCAAGTGTCATGTTCAATACATCTGTATCCATAATGCTTCACCATTTACATTCATAAGGTGTTGACAAATAGATGCTATTGTCCTCTATTATCAGGCTTCAGAAGGGTTGTTGACAATGAATTGAATGCTCCACTTTAAATAAACCTGGAATGCAGGCTTTTCAAATACCTAGCAATTCCCAAGGTGTTTCCTGGAGTGGGTATAACAATCTTCCTGGTCAAGTAATGAGTGAAGCACACCAATTGCACAATTTCTCTCAGCTTCCCCTTGCAAAACCTGGCTCCGTTAATAAAAAGGTAATGAAACTAGAACTCAAGGTCACAAGTGGAAAACTAACAGGTTGTGTTTCAGGTGGGTAGCTGCGTCAGCATGCGTAGGCTGTAAAGGAACAAGTAATAGGTTTATTCCATGCTGAAAAAAAGAAGAAAGAGAACACAACGTTTCGGCCGTGGAGCCTTCTTCAGGTGTGGAGAAGGCTCCACGGCCGAAACGTTGTGTTCTCTTTCTTCTTTTTTTCAGCATGGAATAAACCTATTACTTGTTCCTTAACAGGTTGTGTGTTCTGCTCTAAAAACAGGAGTAATGAGTAGCTGGAACATACTGGCCAGCCATGTTGCTGAAGCAGATTCCAAAGGGTTCTTAAAAGACATAGTCTGATGAGCTCCCCTGGTCAATAGGCTATTAGCAGCCAAATGCGCTATCTGGGCCAAATTCCTTCCTCTCAACTGTGACCTTTCTCATATTCTTGATAGGACAGGCCATCGAAGCAAGCTAAGACCTCATAAGTCCTTGAATGCAGATATCCAGTTTCAGTTATTGGTATTGGAATCCTGTCTGTGTTGTGAATTATCTGTGCTTTGGGTTCCAGGGCTGGGAAGCACCTTTTGCACATAAAACACACTCTGACACAAGACATACAGCAGGAAACCCAGGTGGGTTCCTGGCTTTTTAAAGGTAATGGGTTTGAGTCATCAGCCAAAATAAAAGACTACACCAAACAGAGATAAAATCTGTACCCCAGATAAGCATGGTCTAGCCAGATAAAGCTATTCTGTTTATCAAATATGAACATTAAAAACCTTACACTGTACAAAGACTAAAAGACTTTTGCCTCTACCTCAGCACCATGATACTACCATGATGCCCCACAGAAACGTTTACTAGGGACTTACTGGTAGTATTGAGTGTTCAATACATTTGCAACTAGTATCCTTAACAAATAATTATACTTTAACGCATGAACAGCTTGGTATCATGAGCAGGGTACCAACCTTTGTCTGCAATTGCACATCTAATTTTGATAGAAATATATCAAGTGGAGTTTGCCAAGCAATGGCTCGTCCACAAGAAAAGCAGATGGAACAGGAGGGGGGTGGAACCTTTTCAGCGATGCACAGAAACAGGTCGGAGTCCACCAGTGCAGTTGCTAAGTAAAGATCTGTGTAATCAATTAAAACCCTGGATTTATCATCAATGGATCCCTGGGTTTTCCTACTGTTATCAACCCAGTAGCTTGTAGAACCATAACAGCGTAGCCGCAAAAAAGTTTTGAAAAGAGAGGACTTGCTTAGTGCAATATTCCCTTTGCTATGGGTGAAGAGCACAGGGAAAGCTTATCTGATGACGCTAGTCCTCCCCTTCCCTATTTACTTCAGGGCTGAAGAAGAAGGGAGGGAGCTTCTCAAATTAGTGTTGGGGCTACAACCACATTCTTCATTGCTGGCTTTCCTCCAAAAGACAAAAAAAAAACAGTTCTCTCCTGAACTGGAAGAAGCAAGATGCAGGAGAGATCTAGGAGTTTATCGTTTTCTTCAATGAGCCAGTGTGGCAAAGCAATTAAAAACCAAATAATTGGGTGTATTAAGAGTGAGGTTTAAATGAAGTGAAGTCATGTTAAAGCCTCACTTACATTAAGTGTTCCATTTGGCTACCAAGCTACAAGAAGTATTCGCTACCTTCAAGGCCATATAAAGGGGCTTTCCTGCATTTGAGGTACTGTTGCATTTTAAAGTTCACTGGTAAATAATATTATGCATTTAACAAACAGGTCATGCACATCTTATATGTTGTTTCAGATTAATGACTAGATGAGAAACTCCTACTCTTTCTGGCTATAAAACCAGTGACAGCATTTGTCTGTTGATCTGCTTTCCCAGGGCAACTAAATAAACAGCAACAGACCATCAAACACAGAACACATTAAGAGAGCGGCCCTACACTCCAGTCCCCAGTGAGCAGTGCAGTGTGCAGGTGTTCTCTGCTTCTGTAAGTAATAAACAGCTTAACAGCTTGGGGAAGAATTAAATTGTCCCAACTGTAGCAGATACCCATCACAAATCCCATTCAATGTCTTAAGGGCAGAACACAAATTTGACAATATTCTCTCAAATAGCAAATTGAAGTTAATTAGCCCATAATTCAGAGCGTGGCTGGAACAAAAACCATAAGAGACAGTGATCCCACAGGACCAGGGCTGCGAACCACTGCTTAAAAATACAACAGCAAAATCCCAGCTGGAATTTGAACCCATGGAACATCACTCCTCTGATTTAAATCAGCTGACAGGAGCTAGAAGACTGTTCTTTTCTTGGTCCAACGTTCAATGACAGAACGCTCTTCACACAGCTCGATACCTGGTTCAGTGCAAAAACACAGTCAATTGACTCAAAATAACCTTTTCTATCCATTGAATAAAAGGAATATTTACATCAATACAATTGCCATTGATTGCCATTGATTTCAGCACTCTGCCAGTAGTCTGAGTGTACTTAATTAACCTAAGCCATGACAGAACCTTAAGCTGGTCATTAAAATGACACACTTGTGTCCCACTGCCTCTATAAATACCAATATCAGGACTCTTCTTGTTAGGGCCTTTATTGTATTGCAATGGTCACGTTCCACCTGGGAACTTTTATTTCTCCTGTAATTTATGTTTCCTTGCTCCCCTGGAGCTTTGGGCACATGTTGGTGTGAGAGGAGCAGAGCTTGTGAGTGAATTGACCTCTGGCAGTCCTAATGAATTTAAGCAAATTCGCTCTCTCCCAGTGTTACAGGTTGGGAGAGAAACAGGGGCCAGTTTCCTCCAAAGCACCTCCCCTCCCCCCCCCCCCCCCCCCCCAAGGTTCGGTACCTTTTCAAACCCAAAGAGGCTGTACATGGCGATAAAGAAAAAGGCAAAACTGTTCAATGAAAAGAGAAAGAAAAATTTAAACAAAAACATATAGTATAGAATGAAGGGATATTTGACATAGGTCTAAGTAAAAAGGTGAGGTTTGATTTTAAGTCAGCAACGAGATCTTGTATTGAATATGTGACTTTATAGGTAACCAATGTAGAGACTTAAATGTAGGGGTAATGTAAATACAGAGTAATGGATGTTTGCCCATTATGCCTTCTGCCTTCTGTCGCCCAACATCTCTCCCTAGAAGGAGCTCCACTTCTCCCATTATTGTCCTTGTGATTGTTAAGCTCCCCAGGTGTACCCTCTTAGCTTTATTATTTAAAGACTAGCTCCTCCAGTCCTCAGTGCTCATCATTAGGGTAAAGATGTCGCGAGGTCCGCCTGGCACCAGGAAACCCTACGTCTGTCTCCTGAGGGCATAGGCCTCATCCACGACACCTCCCGCTTCCTGAGCCTGGGGTCAGGAGGATCTCGCCCCGTCACCCTTGGACCTCCATGTCTTGTCTCTCCATGTGTTCCCCCTTCCGGGGATTTTAACCTTGTCGCGTCCCAGGATGGATTTCTCGTTGATGGACTTTTGGACTGTACCCTGACCTGTCTTTGGACCCGTTTGGATTTTGATGCCGTCTTCTCCATTCACTGTCTCACGGATTGTCACTATTATTTTGTGCACTATTAAACCCCTGTGTGTTTCCTTTTACCACGCCTCCTGTTTTCTCCAGCTCTTACTACATCGCATAGGGTCTATTACAAGACCTGCCACGGATCTCAGTCCGTGTTCGTGACATTGCTGTTACCGGAACTTACGTTTTTTATGGGACAGGGTTGTTAGCCTTGTGCCCAACCTCCAACATGGAGGACCTGGCGCCTGACATGGGACACAAACCCACTACCCTGAGATTATGAGTCTCATGCTCTACCAACAGAGCTAGTCGGGGTCCCAAATATAAAGAGTTGCTGAAATCAAAGCTTGATGTAATAAATGCATGAATTAGGCACTCAATATTGGACAGTGATAGAAATTGCCTAATGTAGGCAATATTTCTATGATAAAAGACGTCCTAATAATTTTTTTTTCATGTGGGGCTTAAAAGACAGTAGAGGATCTAGTGTGAGACCTAGATTTCTGACCACGGCTGATGCGTGAATGGAGAAGACATCCATCATTACTGTGAAGCTCTCCGGTTTTTCCAGCTGACACGTGCCACTTACCAGTAAAATTTGAATTGGTATGGGGAGGCGTGTCCCTAACTATCCGCACTACATGCCTGCAGTCACTCAGGAGGCGCTGTGTCATGAGAGCCAAGATAATCTCAGCTGAACCATCCAATTGTGGCTACTTCCAGTCATAGTCAGCTAGGGACACAAGCCAGGCTTGATCCCAGGATCATAGCGCTCATCTTGCCCTCAGTTAAGGGCCTTTACTGATTGAGCAACTCAGTAGATCCAGACTCACAGGCTTTGGTCTAATGTGTTAAATTTTAATCATAGGCACAATTTGTTGTTTTTTTAAAAAATATATTTTTATGAATAATTAATGCAAACTAAAAGGCCTAATTTAAATCATGTTAACATTTTTTATTATTGTTGCCAATGTTCAGACATTTAGACAAACATGTTAGTTTTTTCTGGGTTGAATATTGTGAAAATAATCACCTTTCAAGAGAAATCTTTCAACCACATTTTGATGTCTGGTGTAGCAGTCCCCATTCAATCTCTCTTACAACTGTGATTTAACAATAGTTCAAGTAGGAGGGAGACAGATTTTGGAGTGCTTAGGGGGGGCTCGGTGACACATTGGTTAGCATTGCTGCATCACAGCACTGGGGCTCTGGATTCAGTTCCTGGACTGCTATCTGTGTGGAGTTTGTTTGTTCACTCCATGTTTGCAAGGGTCTTCTCCGGGTGCTCCAGTCCAAAAATATATTGGGAGGTTAATTGGCTTCTGGGACAATTGGCTCTGGTGTGATTGTGTGTGTGCCCTATGATTTGCCGGTGTCCTGTCTAGGGTGTATCCTGCCTTACACCAGCTGCTTGCTAGGATGAGCTCCAGCTCCCCTGTGACCCTGTATTGAATAATTCGGTCAGGGAGTGAAATACAGGGAATTAAACTACTGGGAGGTTAATTGAATTGGCCCTAAATTGGCCCTGGTGTGCGTGTGTGCATGTCTGTGTCTGTGTGTGTTCTGTGACGGGCTGGCATCCTCTCCAGGTTCTACCCCGCTTTGCACCCATCGCTTGCCAGGATAGGCTCCTGCTCCCCTGCGATCCTGTATTGGATATCCTGAATGGGATAAAGCGGTTAGAATCTAGTGGATGGATGTAATGCTCTGGCATATTCTGTCTGGTAGGCTGCTTGATCAGGTCATAGAACATCACAACTTCCAAAACACTGAGCAGCTCTGAGAGGATAACAGGGAGAATTTTCTATCACTCACTGTCCCTGAGGTCCTCATGTGACGCAGCAGGCTTCCAAAGCAGAGTGGTATTGTTTTGTGTTGCCCCTTGTCCTGAATTAAATAACCTGTACTTTGGCCTACTAGCTCTGTCGTAGAATTAAGAGGAACATGCAGCTCCTTTTGCAGGTCATTCATTCATTTTTAATTAGGAGGCTTTTATCACCCATGCTTTCAAGTGGTCTTTGTTTAGGTAGAATTGTTATAGCCCTGGACTGGAGGTAAAACATTGCTGCACAGCATGTCTAAGTTCAATAGCCACCTTTTCAAATATCCCATTGAGTGGCACTGTTGCCGAAGAGCTGACATCCCCTTTCGGAGCCATAGACTTCTAACCCCTCTTGGCACTGCTTTCTGTTCTACACAGAGAGTGATAAAGAAGTATTGTTCAAGTTGATGACTCCCTCGGGGATGCAAAGTTGCAATCACTGAGGCTTGGCAAATTACCTTATAATTAACACTGTCACAGATCTGGAAAAAGAAGCCTAAATAAACTGAGAGAAGCTTGAGTCACTGAGTTATTTATTCTGTGTTTTTTTTTTCTTTGTCTGTTTGTTTCATTTTAATTTGTAAGATACCAGTTTGATCCCTCCAGGCTTTATTGAGTATTAGAGCCAACCTTTAAAACTGGGTCACACACATCATTAAGGAATTCTAATACATTTTTTCGCAAATCACATATGCAGTCCATCAGAGGACAGGAATCAATCTATTATTTTCTTTGGGCTCCTCCCATCTCCCTCCCCTCTATCAAAGTCACAAAATGAAAAACCAGTGAAGACCTCAGCTGAGCCAGAAGACTGGACACAAGATCCAGTGGATTTACAACAGCTTTGAAGCTCCAAAGGGTACATATCACTGCAATAATGTGCAGTGAGTCCTGTTACACTCGATCAATCCTCAGAATGGTCTACACAAGACAAAGGCACTTATATTTGCAATTTAAAGTGCTGATAAATGAACACTTTTGTTGGAAGAGAACACTTAATCTCCTCAAGAAAATGGTACTCTCCAAATAATGTATTTACATTTTTTTTCGTTAGTGCCTGCCTGATTTTATTGCAGTTTTATACCACAGATATCAAACTTCTTACTAATCCTTCCTGAGTCCTGTTTATCATCAGCACAGTCCTTCTCATTATTTAAAATATCCATGCTAACAGAGGCTATAGGCCGACAATATAGTTGTCTCTTTGCTTTAAATAAAGCATTGGACGATTCCTAGCCTGGAGACAAAACTGATTCATTGAGAACTGTGGTCCTGAAACAGAGGACATGTCCTGTTTTCCTTTCTGACAGGCTTCACATTCTCCAGAAAACATCTACTGCAGGGTATCCGAAGGAAAAAATAATTGTCATTTGACAGTGGCCAGGGATAGATGTTGCTTCTGTAACATGTTTTAATTACAAAAGGTTTCCTAATAATAAACAAGACAGAAAGGGAGAACACTCCACTATAGCTCAGGGACCTATACTGCACAGAAGCACATTGCTGCCATCAAGGAAAAAAAATATATATTCCAAATATATATATATGCTGCGGTCCCTGAGGTCACCGGGCCATGGCTGTCACGATCGCTAACCCCTCCTCTTAAGGGAGCTCCAGCCCTTCCTCGTTCCTTCCCATTGTCTGCACCTGTTCCCTATTCCCGTTCCCCTTTAAAAGCCAGACGCGGACCTCACTCCTGGTTCCTCATTGATTTCCACATCATGAGAGCCCGGGGTCTTGCTGCGTCTGGCTCCGTTATGCTTTTAACTTTCCGTTCCTAGTTCCTGGTTCCCCTTGCCGGTTCCGACCCGGTTCGTGTTTTAACTCCCTGGATGGATCCCCTGGCCTTGGACTCTACCCTTTGTCTCGGATTACTCTTTTGGATTTCCTACATGGATTGTTCGCCTGGGTTCACTTCCCCTGGACACCTGCACTCCATGGACACGCCCCCTGTCTCCAGACCCTTTTCCTGCATGACTATTTTTCCCCTTGTGTCTTCACTATTCTGGATCGTGTCGTCCGCATAGGGCCCGGAAAGAACTGTTCGTTACAATGGCGAATGACAAGCCAATCACCAAGCGCATGTTCACAGAGGAGCCCCAGGAGTCTTCGGAAAGGCTCGGTGGGAGCGAGGCTTATTAACAGAATGATGACGTCATTTAAGAACCCAGCAGGGATCGGTGAGGGCCCAGCACTGCGATGCCTCCAGAGCTCTTCACCCTACACCTGCTAAGCAGTGTCCTGGTTTCCCTCCCATTCTCATGAGGGCTCAGGGTTTTCCATGGCTTTACTATTGTCATTGGACCTTCTTTCAGCCCCTTTTCTTTAACCACTAATTTCTCAATTATCGTTTTACCCTCTGTGACAGTGGAGCACACCTCCCCCTGTACTTCCTACTCCGCGGCACATGGGAATGCGCAGCTACCGCACCTGAGGCTCACCAGGTTTGCTATTTAAGATCCCGACGAGATTGCGGACATGGTTCAAGCTTAGAACCCAAACAGTTGTGAAACAGCTACAGAAGGATTATTCTTTTCCTTTAATGAAAAGCCCGTATCGTATATAACGAAGAAGGATCGCTTTATGACACGACTACACACCGGCACACCGCTCACTCCCTGGCTAAGGATAAGAAGCGCTCTGCTGGTGCTCAGGCAGTACGTGATAATCCGACACTATTACACCTTTATATTCCAGAATTGCCTCTGCAGCGGCATTTCATTATTCACTTTTCTCTGGCAGCTTGACTTCACTCCGCTCAGTGCTCCCCTCTGCCCAGTTTCTGCAGACTGATTCTCAAGCAACCTGTTCATATGCAGTCCAGTCTGCCTTGGAACCCCGGACCTCTCCTCAGAAGCCCCATCTTCACCTCTACCCAGCTTTACTCTGGGAAGCCTCCTACATCTGGAGTCCTGGGCCTCACCTTGTACTGCTTTCCAATTTACTGCTGACCCAGTCTCCACAGCTGACACTCCTGGCTCGCTCCTCCATAGTCATGGTGTGTGCTGGCCTAGTCTTGGATGGAGACCCACCTCAGAGCATGTTTCCTGTGCTGGATAGCATTGACATGCTTTCCCTGAGCTGCCCTGGCCTGAGTGTCCCACCTGGTCTCCATCCTGAATTGCCCTGTGAAGTTTACCACAGTTCCAGATCTGACTGGCTCTCCCATTTTATTTGTTTATTCACTCTTTTCCTTTTCTTTCCACTCCTGAACCACCTTCCAGTATCCCAGCAAAGCCATTCCTATTCTTCAGCTCATTTTCTCGGGCTCTGTCTGGGAGCTCTGCCCATGGCTGTGCAGTCCAGAGCTTCCAATAGCTGAGACGGGACTGGGGGACAGGCCATAAGCGGCACTCGTCCTCAGCAGATGTCTCTATCCGACCGGCACAAATGGTGCCTTGATATCCTGTTCCATCTGCATCCAAGCACTTCCTTGGAGAGCTGTCTTCCAGGAGACCTTGCCAACATCAGACGCCTGGCCTGGTCTGTGAGGGGACCCCCTGAGGGCCCTCCAACTGGACTGCCACCACTGGACTTGCACAGAGAAGCCTACTGGACAAAGCACGGCTGTGGACTTTGGTGGCTCATCCCTGTCCTGAACAAAAGTGAACAAAAGAAAAACAACTGGACCTGACGGAATGCCTGGCCAGGTACTCAGAACATGTCCCTGGCAGATAGCTGATGTCTGTACTGACATCTTCAACCTGTCCAGGCTACTGTACCTAGATGCTTCAAAACAACCACCATCATACCAGTACCAAAAAAATCTGCACCCACATGCCTGAATGACTACTGCCCTATTGCACACACACCCATCGTACTGAAATGCTTTGAAAAACTACTTATACCACACACCAGCATCCCAAAAACACTTGATATTCACCTGTTTGCCTATTGCACAAATGGCTCCACGGAGGATGCAATCTCTATAGCATTACAAACCACACTAACGCACCTGGATAAAAGGAACACCTATACAAGAATGCTGTTCATTGACTTTAGCTCAGCATTTAACACCATCATACCCATAAAACTTTCTACCAAGCTCAGGGCTCTGGGTCTAGATACCACCCCTCTATAGCTGGATCCTGGACTTCCTCACCAGCAGATCCCAGACTGTCAGGATTGGCAACCTTACCTCCAACATACTCACCCTTAATACCGATGCCCCTCAAGGCTGTGTGCTCAGCCCACTGCTATACTTCCTGTTTACCCACGGCTGTACTGCCAAGTTCAGCCCAAACACCATCATCAAGTATGCTAATGATACTACATTCATTGGCCTGATCACTGACAACGATGAGACTACCTTCAGGGAGGAGATACAATAACTAGCAGAATGGTCCAGAATCAACAGCTTTTGTCTCAACATCAGCAAAATTAAAGAGCTGATCGTTAACTTCAGGAGACAAGGAAAAATCCACTAACCCATCTACATCAAAGGGACTGAACAACTTTAAATTTCTAGGTGTTCACATCACTGAGGATCTTACATGGGCACTCAACACCCCCAGTCTCATCAAGAAGGCACAACTATGTACCTGTGTAAGATTTCCTAGATGGGTGGTAAGGCACTGTCGATGATGTGTTAGGCAGTTTTGACCACACGCTGCAGGTCCTTGCGGTTGGATGCGGTACAGTTGCCATACCAGACTGTGATGCAGCTGGTCAATATACTCTCCACCGTACATCTGTAGAAGTTGGTAAGGATCCATGGATCAGCCTTCTCAGAAAGTACAGCTGCTGCTTTCTTGATGAGTCTGGAGGTGTCCCTTGTCGCTTGTCGCTGGTCCCTTGCACTTGGAGTCTGACCTATCACACCTACAGCAACAGCATAACAATGGTTTATCATAATTACAAGACAGGAAATTACATTGTTTTTACAATTATGTAGTGACAGCACCTAGAACTACAAATAGCCCAGCTGGAACTTAGGGGTTAGTGTTCATTACAATGTCCAAAGCTGCAGAATGTGCACAAACTAACTTTTGACTGGGGTTTAATCATATTGAAATGCTGCAACTTGTACCTAATGTCAATACTATTATTATAACCATGAGGACACGCACACTTGATAGAGAGTATCTTGCAATTGAATCCACTGCTTAGAACTAAAAGCCAACTAATTATAATGTACAGTAGGTATTGTATGACAAAAATAAAGACAAATATTTTTTTAAAGGAAAAGAACTCTGGGAACAAGGCCTTTCTGTTGTAACTATGCCTGGGAAAATGAATCTGAGGTCTAGAGATCAGGGGTGACCAACCCCTGTCCTGGAGAGCTACAGTCCAGCAGGTCCTAGAGGCCATCTTTAAATCATCAATTTGTAAAGACTAGAACATGAGTTTTTATTTAATTTGTACATGAATGTATTAATTGATGTTAGGGATAGCCAGCTGTGGTCCTTTGGAGTCACAGTGTATTGGTGTTATGCCTGGGACAGCCAGAGCTCGCAGCCCTCAGTTTCCTTGGCAACCAAGCACATTCCCATGAGGAGCCACTGGGCCATCTGGACTCGCTCAGGACGATTATACCAAAAACCCTCGCCCAATTAATGGGTGCTTAAAACATCAAGACCACCAATACCTTTTGAACAAGGTTAGCAGTATCAGCCTGCGTCCCGAAGTCTACTCTGCATGAATCTGCCCTAAAGATTCAGAGTCTGTCCTGGACCTGTTCTGCCTGTCAGCAACCAGTCCTGCGCCCAGCGTCTGACCAGTGCCTTCATTCCCTCTGCCAGGATCTCGGCCCCTGTCTGCTTCTGACCTGAAGACAATGCTCAATTCCAGTCCTGCCCAGAACTGTCGCCATCTCACTTTCATAATCTCTTTCTGTCTTCATGCTGCCTCGGCCATCTCCAGTACTCCAGACCACTTCTGCTTTCTCCTCCAGCCTCTGACTCACACTGAGACTCCCTGGAATCTACTTGGATTCCTAGCCTGTCGGTAATAATAATAATAATAATAATAATAATAAGTATTGCTTATACTTATGTAGCACTTTTCTGGACACTCCACTCAAAGCGCTTTACAGGTAATGGGGACTCCCCTCCACCACCACCACTGTGCAGCATCCACCTGGATGATGCAACGGCAGCAATAGTGCACCAGAACGCTCACTACACATCAGGTATTAGTGGGGAGGAAAGCAGAGTAATTAAGCCAATTCATAGATGGGGATCATTAGGAGGCCATGATTGGTAAGGGCCAATGGGAAATTTGTCCAGGATGCCGGGGTTACACCCCTACTCTTTTCGAGAAATGCCCTGGGATTTTTAATGATCACAGAGAGTCAGGACCTCAGTCTTACATCTCATCCGAAGGACACTGCCTGTTTACAATATAGTGGCCCCATCACTATACTGGGGCATTAGGACCCACATGGACTGCAGGGTGAGCGCCCCCTGCTGGGCCACTAACACCTCTTCAAGACACAGCTGTCTCTCTTTAGCAAGCATCATAACAATTGTCATTTCAGATACTTTCATGGCATTTTTATTTCAGATACTCTATGAACTGTTTAGTTGATCAAAGTATTTGTTTAAAGGGTTAAAAGATTTTGTTTCAAGAGTTAAGAATTTGACAAATTAAAGTAGACTTGCCAGATTTGGATTCTCCCAGACCATAGCTAGCAACCCCTGAGGCCTTCAGTAGTCACCTTTGGATGACTACTGAGTTTTATTAAATTGGTGCAGATGTGAACAACTATTTTCACCAGCTACTGATGTACTTGTACATTAAAGCAATGAATATCACATAATATCGAAGTAGAGTCCTGACACAGACTTCTCCATTGGATAACTGTTCAAAGTGACTTAAAGCGCCTCTGCGTCAAAGCAATGCACTTTTGTGTTTTCAAATTCTCTTTCTCTTAATTCTAGGGTGAAAACTCAGAGAAATCGAACAGCAGTAAACACATCAAACCAGAAAAGAAACATTTGATCAGGCAGAAGTTAAGGGTTTATCATTGCAGGTTTGTTCTGCTAAAACATTCTATTTTACAGTCTATGAACAGCTCTGGGTTCCCTGGTGACACAGAACATACTGTTTAATAGGTATCTTTAAAAATGTATTGAACAGATTGAAATATATCTTTAACAAAACTGCAACAAGCATTGCCTGCCTCACAAATTTGCTTATTGATTAAACAACCAGCTCATTTCAGGAACTCAATGGGCCTGAAATACACTTCACTTTGTACAATTCGCAGATGGGTATTAGTATAACAGTGGATGCAGATCACAATATTTTATTCTTGTTAGTTATTGTTGCGGGCAGTACTGTGGCACAGTGGTTAGCATTGCTGTCTTGCACTCTGGGGCTCTGGGTTTAGTTCCTGGGGTGCTATCTACATGGAGTTTGCATGTTCTCCCCATGTTTGTGTGAGTTTTCTCCAGTTGTTCCAGTTGCCTCCCACAGTCTAAACACAGACTGAAAGGTCAACTGGCTTCTGGGAAACTTCTGGTATGAGTGTGTGTGTCTGTCTGCGCCCAGGGTGTATCCTGTCTTGTGCCAATTGCTTGCAGGGATAGGCTCTGACTCCCCTGCAACCCTGTACTAAATAAAATGGTTAGAAAATGGAAGGATGTGTTATTGTTGCCTGTACTGTTAGCTTTAAGACTAGGTTTGCCCGCAGAGCTAGGGAAAGTAACTTTAAAAATATAAGGTACAGTTACAAGTTAGAGATTCTGTAATTTGATAAAAAGAGAGAAAAGAAAGGGTAAATAGAAAAACTGTACATCCTGAGCATAAAAAAATATCTATGCTTGTAAGGCTTTGAAAAATAAAGTTGGCAGATATATTATTGGATGTTTTGGTCCCATTTTGATTAATTATTAACAACTGACAAGATACTGTATATTTGAGTGGCTTTGACAGTTGCATAAACCCTAAATAAGCTCATGAGTGAGAGTGTTGATTGATTTATCCTGTTGTATGTCAAGCATAGTGAAAATGAAGAAAGAAAATCTCAGAAAACAAGTAATATGCCCCACTCAACAAGAAAACATCTTATCAAAAACCTTCGTACCAATTGTAACTGTACTGCCATGTACCACCAGTCCTCATTAGTGATCAATGTTTTGAAAAGAAAAGCATGACTGAGATCATTACATGTGGAACAGACATGTAGAATGATACATTACTGTTGTGTACAATAGACCAATCAATGGGGAGGTCCAAATGTGATGGTCTGGATGGAAATCTAGAGAACTCCATTCGCATCAGTTTCAATCTGATTGCACAGCGCCATATTGATCAAGTCCTGGGCCCTCACTTGCTGTTCTTCTTGTTGGCTCTTCATGATGTGACAACATCCCAGAAGGAAAAGGTACACCTTCATGCTACATGATTTAACATCTCCTTTCCTGCAAGATGAGAAACCCTACTCAGGCCATGGAAACCCTACTCACTAGATCTGAGCCCCATTGAACGTTTGTGAGACCTACCATCTACGGCTCAGAGACCAGTCAACAGGCACATGCTTGTCCAGGATAGATATAAAACAGTACCTTAGACAAACCATGCATTGCAACCGTACAGGTTGTATTGCTTGCAACAGTGACCCGACAGACTACTAACCTGTGCCTTTCAAACTCCAACCCCCCGTTGAACCCTGTCAATGATAAATGTTAATTATTAATGTTAATCTGCATAATGAATTTATCCATCTTGTGTCTGTTCAATAAAATGTCAGTGTACCTGCTACAAGAAAGCTATCCGGAAATTGAAAACCTTGTGAATGTGGACCTAATTGCTTTTTAAAAATAACTTTTCAGGCAACAGAGTGGCTCAACCAGTAGAGACACTTGGTTGGAGCACTGTGTCCCAGAAGATATTACTGTACCTCAAGCCAGGGTCATGCAGCTGCTTTAAGTGACCTGGATTCTGTAAAAGAAGATTCAGAATTCTTGGAGTGTCATTGGTGGTAGGGCTGGCATTAGTTAGCCTGGAACCTTGATTAATGCTAGCAATCTCTGTAACTTCCCATGAGCTTGGAGGTTTGCAGCACTATGCTACATCAGTGAGAGATGTGCCACTTCTCCAATTGGCACAAACTCTACAGTAAGGAACTGTGGAGCTCAAACCCTGTCAATAATTCAATGGGTGGAGGATTCAATTTCAGAAGACTCGATCCAATCTGCCAATCCTACTTTTCCAGAACAGGATTTCTGCTGTGAGTCAAAGCTTAGAGCAACCATGGGAAACTGAAAAGCAGATGAGTATAAAAAGCAGAAACAGTGTTAAGAAATTGACTTGACCCATTAATGACCTGGACTTGATTCCTCCAAAACTAGAAACTAGCTTCACCAAATACACTCAGTACTTGTCTTTTTTAAACGCACAGATTCATACCATGTTGGTTTCTCAGAGTAATTTGGGAGGTCTGTGCGAAACCCCATGAGAATGGAGCCTGCAGTTCATTTACATTGTGCTGACTAGGGAGATTATGCATGTTTCAATTAGCTAGGGACTAGGGAGAACAAAGCCCTGCTAATGCAGATCCCAAATGAAAAATCCCCTGAAAGGCGATGAGGGAATTGGGAGATGAGCTAACCAGCAGCACATAATCATTTGTGCACTGCCAGCACCAGTACCTGCTTTTACAGAAGGATTTAGAGCAAAGCTTTCAAGCACAGAGATGCACAACCCTGGTCTTCTAAGCCAGCAACGTAGCAAATTCAGAAGAAAATCAGTCAGATCAAGCAATAAGTAGTTCAGGCAAGTAGACTCAAGCTCAAACAAAACTAAAATTAGCCCTTGAGGAGTCTGCCCTGTCTTAGCTCCAGCATTTAAGTCAAAACCTGCTCTGGCCTTCCTCCTGCTTGAATGTGTATCACCTGTAAGCAAACTGGTCCTTCACAACCCAGTATGTACACTGAACATTGACAAAGTCAATCCTAAGAACATTGTTGGAATTAGCAACAAAACAAACCAGTGGAAACTTTGTGGGAATTAATTTAAATCTGAGAAGAGGAAGTGTGGTGGGAAAATGAAACAGGCTGCTCAGCCATGTTGCTGAAGCCCGTATCCTGGCTTCGTTCAAGAAATGGCTGGATGAGATCGACCAACAGCCAAACAAACTAGATGGGTTGAATGGTTTCCTCTCGCTTGTAACCGTTTTTATGACCTTCGGCTCTTACTGTTCACTTCTTTGAAATCCATAAATAACATTTTTTTATTATTGATTTTAAAACACATGTTCAGTTGAGTTCCAGCTGCCATGCTTTTTTGCATTATCTACACCAATGTCTCTGGACTGTAACTGAAATAGATATGGATAGAAACTGGATAGTGCATTTCTTTTCACTCAAGAGAAATAATTAAGCGCAAAGGAATTAACTTGTGGACATATGTGTGTAGGGTGGCATGGTAGAGCAGTGGTTGGCATTGTTCCCTTGCAGTGCTGGGGCCGGGTTTCAATTCCTGGGGTGCTATATTCGTAGCTCTATACTGTATGTGTTTGCATGTGCTCCCCATGTTATCGTAAATTTGCTCTGGGTGATCTGATAGGCTAATTGGCTGCTGGGAAAATTGGCTCAGGTGTGCGTATGTGCATGCTTGTGTCTGTGTTTCGGCACTCTGATGGACTGGCGTCCCATCCACAGTGCATCCTGCCTTGTGCCCATTGCTTGGAGGGATAGGCTCTGGCTCCCTTGCAACCCTGAATTGGAAGAAACAGAAAATGATAGATGGAAGGATGAAACAATGCACTTGGATTGTGGTCCTGTGACTGAGTAGAGATTCTCTTTGTGTATCTAAACAATATAAAGGAACAAGTAATAGGTTTATTTCATGCTGAAAAGAGAAGAAAGAAAACTCAACATTTCGGCAGTGGAGCCTTCTTTGGGTGTGAGAAAGACTAAATTAAATAGCATAGGAGAACAAAAGCTGGGAGAGTGAAGGGGATGGGAGCAGGGGAGAGGCAGAGAGGCCACTCAGGTGGTACGAAGTGGAGAGAGGTGAAGAGAGGTGTGAAGTCAAAACCTGCATGTGAATAGAGAAGATTTAATGAAAACAAGACTGTAATTGAGAGAAGGGGGAAGGTGTGAACCAAGTCTCAGGATAATTTTTGTTTCTGATGTCTTTCTAGTATGGGAATTAAAAAACCTTTCTTTGAGAACGCAGACGGAGAGATCAGTGTGATCATGGGCGTAGCTGGGCATTTCCTGCAAGAGATACAGTAAATAAGGTTTGCTGGAGGTACAAGAAGTCACCTGGGTGAATTGTCCTGAGGGGCCTTGAATGAATGTGTTGTTAGAAATGTACTTGCAGGTGATGCAGTGAGCTCTGTTGCAGGGGAAAGTGCCTGGTGTGGATAATTGTTGAGGGCAGTCAAGGGAGCTGTAAACATGAAGGTTACGCAGATTAGGTGGTCGGTGATATGAGATGATGGGGAGTTCCGAAAAGAGGGCCCCAGTGAAGGGATCATCTGTAGGATGAAAAAGTTGTCATTAAGGGTCCTGGGGATAGAAAGCGTGTTAGGGTGGAAGGGAAGCACCAAAGGCATGCGATTGTTAGGCTGGGAGTTCCTGATCGAGTTGATGGCTGTGTTTGGCTCGGATTGTATATCTAAAGATTATATACTTTCAGTATGAAGGTTGATTTCTGGGAGGAAGATTGACACTGGTGGCTGTCTTTTGAGGTTTTTGATATAACTGTTGTTTTATTTTTAGTGAAAATAAATTCCTTGCAATGTTAGATCTGCTTTCAGAGGCAATTACAGTTGGGCAATTTGGATACATTTTCTATACATTCCACCCTAGGCTGTTTCTTAAGACCAGTTCCTTAATTATTAAGTTGCTCACTACTCAGTAGAGATAAATAATTAAAACTGTGGTTGAAACAAAGCCCTACAGTGCATTGCACTTGACAGATCACATGGTCAATAACTCAAGTCTTAGAAGGCATGAGCTCCAGAGTTTCTTTTGCGTTATTTTTGAACATAGTAGGGCCACTGTGTTGGGGTGATTTTCCAAACCAGATCATTTCTTTCAAACCTTTTTGACACAGCCGAGATCAGCCTGGATGACGGCCTGTAAATATTGCATGCAGGCCAATTCAATGTTGCATGGTTTTTGTAATACTTTGAAAACATCACTGTTTAATTGATCAAGTCCTGCACCCCATTTTGCAGAAAAGGGACAACAATTCATCTCCAAAGAATTGCACTTCCACAAAAACAGCTATTAAGGCAATAATATGCAAAGTTTTTTTCCAATTTAGATAATGAAAAGGTGCAAACCTGTATGAGCTGCAGACAGGAAACAATTTTACATTCTCAGCAGGGGAGAAGTAAACACTCGACTCCCGAAATGAGATTCATTTTGCAGGAAATGAAGTCCTACGAGAGGTCCAACAAAATGGCAAGGAACCGATGGCATTAACTACAGGGAAAACAGGTAGGTTTGAATTTAAATGCTTGTGGGGATAAAGGGTTTAGAGCTTATGCCCTTCGTGGATGTTTCATTGAGCGATTTGAAGGAGTTTTTCCCAATCAGTTCATTAACCTTGTCCAAATTAGCTCAGTCTCGGCAGGCTTAACCAGTTGGGTATGTGTGACAAGACAGTGCTGTGAGCAGCACATTGATGGAGCTGAGTTTGAATGACAGAATCCAGCCTGTGGGAATCATCATCATCCTCTTTTGGGAATATTAAGTTGACTCAGGACTCCCCTTTTAAAGGCCTTGCGTGCAGAGGTATTTGAATGTGAGAAACGAAGGCTACAGAAACTGCTTGAATAGAGTGGCTGGTTAATTCGAGTTTTGTTTTTCAGAAGGAGAGAGAGGAAAAAGGCAGGGACTGTAACATTAAAGTGGCTGTTTCTCTTAATGCACAGAACATCAAGCTTAAGATAGACTGGTATGTCTACTAGAACAGTATCATAATCCTTTCCATAAATGAAGTTTTAAGAGTGTCCATCTATTATTGATATCCCCGGGATTTTAACAAAATGCATTCTGTCACAAAACACTTACACAGAAACACAATATTACTAACAACAATGGCTTTAGATTATGCTAGTACTTTTAAAATGACTTGATAACTTAAGATTCAAATAATAAGCAAACCGTTATAAATCAAAATGAAGGAATCTACCTCCAGATGTTAAAAGGGAACCCTTTAATGCAATCGCCTAGGCAAAATCTATTGGAATTCAATCAGTGGAGCTTCTTGCAAACTGTTCAGGTCAACTGTTCAGATTCCTTTGAATAATAGATGTGCAAAGACAACACAATTTTAAGGGAGTCCTAAGGATATGGAATGTACAACACACTGAATTGTCAATAGAGTTTTAATACATTAAAAAAATGCACCTAAATTATTAAAAATCACCAATTATAGATGGACAATTTGTGTTTGCTAATCATGAATTAACTACCAATTAGATCCTGGCACCAGGAACAGAGGAATGAGGACAGGGCACACCTACAGTTCTTCTGAAACCTCTGCTTGGCAGTGCCATCATCCACACACTGGACACTCCTGCAGGTGAGGGAATGTTGTTCGGAGGAGTAATATGTCTCTTGCTTCCTATGCTCACTAAGGCCCACGAAACGTCACTTGGACTAGGGCAGATATGATCCATCCCCTGAGAAATTCTTGTCAGTCTCAGCTACTGTGTCAGAACCAGTGTTCCCTCTAAGCTTTTATGAAATCAGCGTACATAGAAAATTTAATAAATAAATCTAATTTATTAAATAAAAAAATATGATAATAATAAAACAAACACGGTTGTCAATTGAAAAATGTTAAATTGACCACATGAGACTGGCTTTGAGAGGCCCAACCTGACTGTGTGCATTATTATTGCTACTCGATAATCGATATCTATGCTCTCGTAGACTCATACCTAGACGCCATAGACGCCAGCAGCCATATCACCCTGCAACTCACAACTGGCAACCCACTGAAGCTAAGCAGGTGTGAGCCTGGTCAGTACCTGGATGGGAGACCTCCTGGGAAAAACTAAGGTTGCTGCTGGAAGAGGTGTAAGTGGGGCCAGCAGGGGGCGCTCACCCTGTGGTCCATGTGGGTCCTATACTGTAAACAGGCGCTGTCCTTCGGATGAGACGTAAAACCGAGGTCCTGACTCTCTGTGGTCATTAAAAATCCCAGGGCGCTTCTCGAAAAGATTAGGGGTGTAACCCTGGTGTCCTGGCCAAATTTCCAATTGGCCCTTACCAATCATGGCCTCCTAATAATCCCCATCTATGAATTGGCTACATTACTCTGCTCTCCTCCCCACTGATAGCTGATGTGTGGTGAGCGTTCTGGCGCACTATGGCTGCCGTCGCATCCAGGTGGATGCTGCACATTGGTGGTGGTGGAGGGGAGTCCCCATTACCTGTAAAGCGCTTTGAGTGGAGTGTCCAGAAAAGCGCTATATAAGTGTAAGCAATTATTATTATAATTATTATACCTCACTGCCCATGCTCATTTGACACTCAGTCTCTATGATTGGGCTCATTGAATCGCTGTCCCAGGTCTTTTGGATCTCTATGTTTCTATGAGAATTACTATATTAACAAAAAATAATTTCAGGTTTAAAATTTTACATACACTCAATTAAGTGCACAGACGTTTTTGTCACTGGGGAAAACAATTGCACAATTTTAATTTTTTGCACACACAGGCCATTAAAAATTATAGGGAACATTGGAGCCAACCTCCATAACATTGTGACATCCAGCATATAGACCTCATCCACACACTGAACCAGGTGCCACTTCAGGCTCCATTGGCTTTTTAATGTTGTCCATAAACATTCTGTGGGAGATTTATTTCACCAAGAGCAAAGTAAGAACTTCCTTGACATTGCCTTTGTAATCTTTCAACCAGCGAGGCCTCCGTTATATGACAAGCCCAATAACTCTGGGGCAGAAAGAGAAAACAAAACAGAGACACGAAAGAGTGGACCATCAACCATCCACTCATGGGCCAACAAATATACTTCCTAAATTTTGAACCAGTTACCACAGAAATACAAACGCTTGGCCTCACGGCTGTGTTAGAACAGAGATAGGTAATTCCAGACCTCCTGTAGGTTTTAGAGACATTTTTCAATTCTCACCTGATTGAAAAAAGCTGTTCTGACTTCCTATCCACTCAATTACTGTAGTTCAATTAAGTTATGAAAGTGTGAAATGGATTGGAAACTAAAAACAAATGTTACCCAGGGACAGTTTTCGCCAGCCCCTGCAGTGGAGCGTACACATTCCTTTCACGTGTACAGATCCAGAAGGTTGTCTTTGAAAAATGCCACACTTGCATTACAGGCTATATTCATAAAGATTTTATACTGCAATAAGCTTATTTCTCCTTTTATAAAACAGAGAGACAGGCTCCTCATGTTAAAAAATGAAAAGGAAATTGTGATAGGGTGGCCCTGTCAGCCAACTTCACAAGACAAGGGACAGCTGCCCATTGTCAGGGTGGAAATAACTCAGGCGTGTGGGCTTGCCATAGAGATGACACATCTGGGGGGTCATTTCTCACAGATTTGCCTACCGGCTCTCTTTCTCATTCTTAGTAGCTGAAAGCCAATGGCCTCCCCTTGTTTACTATGTTCTCATGTATATCTACGACCCCAGAGATCATCTCTGGGAAGATGCTGACACAATGTTTTGTTCACTTGATTTGCAGGTCAGGGAGCCAAAGATTCCTGAGGAAGGAGATTTTCTTTTATTTCTATACGGTTGATAAGGCACTTTTTGCGCATTTATGTAACACAAAGAATACAGAGTTGTCCTTTTCACCTGGAGCTTGCTGGACAACACAAGTCACTTTTACAGACACATCTCAGCTTATTTTGGCAACATCTCAACTTACTTGTGGTGCTTTTTGTCAGGACAATAAGCAGCCAGTAAATTAACACGATGGTAGGAGTGTCAGGAAGATAGATAACTGTCCCACTCCCTAATACAACCCCCTAGTTTTCTGACACCTGCCTCGCTGTCACTCCCCCCACTCCTTAACATCCTCTCTCTCTTATTCCTTCCATCCCATGAAAATATCTGCCTCTTAAACAAAGACAGCCATTCATCTCTCTCACAGGCAGTGAAGAAATGCCATTGACTAAGAGGTGTTGCTAAGCAGAAGCAATAGTCAGAAGGGACTCCCAGCACACTCAATAGGAGTCTGTACACTCCCATCGTGATTTAACTGGTGAAATTCCAGCGCTTCGCCTTTCTGCGCTCTCTTTCAGCCAAACACAGACACTTATTCTTTCCCACCTTCACTTGGGGAAATGGAAAGTGTTTGCTTCTGCCTTGGCTATTTTTAAACATTAGGTGCATAAAATTCTCTCTGTATCAAAACTTCTTGCTAGGTGAGAAAACGGTGCTTTTTACATTTCAGTCAAACTAGGACGCGTTGATGCAGATTGACAGCCACAGCGGCCCTTTACAGTCACGTTAATTATATATTTTCGGAGTCTAAATTTGGTTTTCTGTCAGATTCATTAGCTTTGTGGGTCATCGCCAGAGTTTTGCACAAAGAAACTCGACTAGTGGGGGGCTTCAATTGTGGATAGTGAGCAGAACGTAGAGTAAAACTATCATCATGCCTTGGATCAAAGACCCAGTTCATCCACAAATCATACAACACGACAGCGATGCACGGCCTTAGTTTTATTTTTGCTAATGAACAATGTGCAGTCCTGCTGTACAAGTCTGTTACCAAGGCATAATAGCAGAGATAATAACCGGTAATTCCCTTGTAAGGGAGACAAAGTATACAACATCTCATTAATGTGGTAGAATCACACAAGTGCTTCATTTGCAGTGGCCTGGTACTCATCTCTGGTGCAAACGTGAGGAGATGTTCACCTGCCAGACAGAGATGATGTTAAGTCACCACAGTCCCATGTAGTGCTGTTCTTTCAGGCCAAGCATTTACATTAAAGCAAATTGTGTTGGGTTTAGTCCAGAGCGCTCACTGGTGCTTACAGCTTGAACAAGATGTTGATGAGTTTAAGGGAAGAATCAGTCTCCTCAAGACTCAGAATAAGTCTCAATCTCCTTGAACCCTTCATAACTACTATTAAAAAGTCCCATACGAAATGCATATTGACAATCTTCTCAGATTGACCAGAAGCAATGCAGCAATTTGATGGCAGCGCCTGAACTACAAAACTTCAATATCAATTACAACAAAAATAACGCCACCTTCAGTGCAAGAATGATCTTTCAGGAACATGTTGTTTGTATACTTTATGTAAAATTGGAGTAAATTTTCCGGCAAGCCATCATCGGATGCAGATATATCAGTACAATTTTTGAGTGGTATTATTTCAGAAAACTGGAATTTAGCCTGGTTACCGAGATTAATACGAGTAATCATAAGAATAGAGCCATTGGATTATTAGTGACAAAGCAGTCAGGCTTTCATTTTAGGGACGCATCCAAAAGACAACATTTCCTACGGCACAGTGCAACAGACTCCATACTAAAATATGTTTTTTTTTTGTAGTGGGAAGAGCACAACACGATTTTCCTGGAAGATCTCCCACCCAAATACTGACTAGGTCCAGCCTTTATTATCTTCCAAGAGGAGATTCAATATGGTAAGAGCTCTTCCATTTCTTGTCCACCTCACATATATTTAAAAGCACAGCATCCAAACTTCCCAACAAGTCATGCCCTTGAGAGGGAGGCACAGGCTCCGCACTCCGCCTCTCCTCGTGTGCCAGAGGGCGCGGTGCCACACTGTCTTGGCTCTTCTGGATGTCTTGAGTGGCACTGGCAGGAGTGACTGCAGCCCGTGCCAGGTGCAGATGCTAGCTGCCCAGGTGTTGAGACTGGCCTCCTGGGAGTTTTTCCATTTGCACGTATCAAGCATTAAATAGCTTTGGCACAGGAATCGCACTGAAGGCTGTGCAGGAAATGGGAGAGCTCTTTTCATCTCGGCTGCTGAATGTGCACTCTCGCATAATAAGTGTCACAGTTTAAAACCCATTGTTTTTAAAAAGAATTCTGAAACTTGGAACCTATTCTTTCAAACCATTTGCTTTTTATGCCACATAATAATAAACTTTATTTTTATATAGCACCTTTAAAAGTAGCTTCTCAAAGCAATTAAAAGAGAAAAAGGAAACACGCACAATGAGAGGAGACAGCAAGATTTCAGTTACAATAAGGATTTGAAATACAGTAGGAAAGCAAAGGGGCCAGCACAGAACCAATTAAATAAAAGCCTTTCTAAAGAAGAAGGTTTTGAGACTGGATTTAAAAGAGCTTAAGGAAAGTGACTCTCTGATATCCTTAGGGATAGAGTTCCAGAGCTTCAGACAGGAGACCGGAATTTAATAAACAAAGGTTGTGAGGTGAAAAGTAGGATGATAGTCACTCTGAATGTTCAGTATATTATTTATTTTGGGGAAAATACCAGATTTCATTTAAACCTGTGTATTTTCAGAGTAAAACATTTGTTTCATAAGACATATTGACACCCAAGAATTTGATTTGAGTGCATTTAGCAAGGTTTATAGAGTATTTTGTTTGGTTTGACCCGCTTGGCTGAGGGCCAGAGCCCTGGCTATAGGCTACAGGTATCTGGAACCCCTCTGCAGAGTGGAGTTAACCAAGGGGCAGCTGTTATGGTCACCATCCTCTCCTCCAGAGGGCGCTCAAACCTCCTCATGTTAGTCCTTTTATTACCTGCATTAATTCCTGGTGTGCCATGTTTTAGCTTCCCTACCTAAGTTTACTCCTTCCTGCCTCCTGGGCTCAGCTTTGGAACATGGTAGCCCGATGGCCTGCCTACCACCAGGCTTCGGGAGGAAGCCTGAGGGCCACGCCTGTTTACGCTCCCTGACCCGCTGAGCCCGGGGCTTGGAAGAGAGCCCCGTATTTCCTGGATTCTCGTCTCGTCGTGTGTTCCTGTTTGTCTGCGTCTCCTGATTGATCTCCCGGCAATGGACTTATGGACTGCTTCCTGACTCCCCCTTGAGCCTCCTTGGTTATGTTTGCCTTTGGATATTCTCTGCACGACTGCACGAACTTCCTACTTCACTGTGAGCACCAATAAACCCTGTGTGTTTCCCCTGAACCCTGTCTATGGTCCCTTTTCCAGATTTGCCGCCTCGTATAGGGTCTAAATATCATCCTCCACGGGAGACCAACCCGGCTTCCGTGACAGCAGCTGCAAAGGTGGAGATGATGTAGTGAAGGGTTGCTTGAGATAAAATGCAAAAAGTATCTGCTTATATAGCTTTGCATATCTATGCCATTTAAATTGCTAGAAATAACATTGAGAACCGTCATGATTTTGAACACGAACCTGGGTTTTTGACCTTGCTCTTGCTCTCAGACTTCTATAAATCAATATCATGAGGTAAACGGGTAACAGAAACCACTGTATGTCATAGTGATGACAAAGTCACTGAAAATCACAGAACTTCCCAAAAACATACTCAGCTCCTCACATTAATCACTGCATGCAAGAAGGTTACCTGTGAAGACAAAAGACCCTGATAAGGAGTGTATGTGAATGTTTGTCTGCTCTTCCTCAACCTTAAGAACTTAAGTGTTGTCTCATGTCATTGGCTGAGCCTGACCAAGAGGGAGGAGCACTGTGTTTTGTATTTTCTCTGCTCTGAGCATCTATTTTCTGTCAAGCTGTTTTTGGACTCCTTTGTATTTTATTTTGGTTGGGATTTATTGTGTTTTCCCTGTAAAAAAAATAGCACTTGCTCATTTGTTTTCAACCTTGACAGCACATTTGTCTTTAATAAAATAATGAAACATTATTGGTAAATTACAGGAAGGTGGAATACTAGTTTGCATACTTTCACAGCACTGTAAATCAAAACCATTTTTTGAGAGCACATGGTTGCTTTTTATTTCTTGAGATGGTTAGATTTTTTTCAGTGTTATGAAATATTAGTAATTTTATATACTCTATAAGGCTCTTCCAAGGGCTTTAATTTAAAGAGATTAAAGCCATACGAAACCTGTAAATTAAAAAAACTACAAGCAAAATATATTTTAAATCTATCATGTTTTAAGATTAAGCTACTATTAAGCTAGTATTGGATATCAGACCATCCCTGTGCCAGTCTAGTATGCATATCATACAAATTCAGTAATAGACAATACTGGCATCTTTAAGGTAGTTATTTAATACCAAGGGCTTAATATTACAAAGATGAGTGCTGGTTTAATGGAAGAGCCAACACTAAGAACTGCTCAGCAGAGCAATTTAATACAGAGGAGTATTCAGCACTGCTCAGAAATATTAGAGCTAGCATTATTAATAAAGTGAACTCGGGACTTAGATCCCACAGTCAATGAATTTAATACAGAGGACTCAGCTGCTGATCTCAGAGCTAGCAAATTCAATAAGGAGCTGAAACCTTGCAGCTGGCGAATTCAATAGAGATCCTGGTTCTGTGATCCTGAGCTACAATGCAGCACAATGGGGCTCCATAATATAGCACTGGAGTGCTGATGGGACAACTGCATTTGTTATACAGCTACCTGTACATTCGTGCTTTGTAGATCATGTTTGCAGAGAAATGCCTTTATACATGTAAATTGGTCAAAATCACTGGCCAAAATATGAAGATCTTCACTAAAAAGTGTTTCCCTCTGTGTGCAGCATGGCCATAACCTTTCCCCCAGTAGTGTCTCCTTTAGTTTGGACTGCGATGATCTGAACAATTCACTGGTACCACCAATTTTCAGTGGGTGTGAGGTGTGGCTGAGGAACAAGACATGAGTCTGTCTAGTGCTCTTTAAGTCACCCATATATCCCCTGTCGCAGAGTCTGTTTGTCTGGGCTTCTTAACATTCTGGCCAATAAGCACATGACTGTGTGTACTGCATACTGTCACAGGAAGCCAACATTGAAGAAGGGAAAAGATTGATGGGCTGTGAAATTGAGTTTGCATGCAATGGTCAGTGATTTTGTCAATATTGGTAGGTTGAACTTTCCTGTGTGTTTGTGTCCTTCCCTTAATTAGAGTCGTCAATCCTTAAAAGTTGGGCAGGAAGCAATTAACAAGAATGGAAGAACACAATGTTTGCTCAGTTTCCACAATTTACGGCGGAAGCGTCTGCTGGAGCCAAACCAGTTTGGTCCAGATCTTGGACAAAGGAAAGCAGGAAAGGAAACAAAAGAGTGATGGGGCACCACAACACCTGGAAATCAGCATACCGTCAGGCCTAAAACAACCCATATTATCTCACCAAGCTTCCTCCTGTAATCAACTAGACTCATCTGCCCCTGACTGAGGCAATGGCAAACCCCGACTGAGTGGGATGGGTTGGCCGAAAGCCTGGACTTGGACAGAGCAGCACTCATTCCTTCCACGAGCCTCTCTATTGAAGACAAAGCAAGAGAAGCCACGTTCTGTGAGACCTGAGGAGAGAGGAATAATTGGTCTAGAAATTGCAGACCAAGGCAGACACTGGTGACGGAACCGAGGCACTGTGCTGGGACTAGGTTTTCCAGGAGACCAGGAACAAGGAAACAGGCCTGGAGAACTGAAGACTGAACAGGTAGAGTGGAGCAGAGAGCAGCCTGTGGGAGGACTGTCAATACAGCCCGGCCATTGCAGAGACTGGGCAGATTGGACTGGGTGGTATTCTCTCTTATGTTTGTTCTTCTTCTTACCAACAAAGTCTACTGCGGAGGAATGGCTTCTTTTTGTCGATGTATCGATGTAATCATGCTGCATAGGGTAACGGACTTTCTAGAGCTTTTTTCTTATGACCAAAATGGACCATTGGCCCTCCAGAATCAAGTGTTCTTATGGGAGTTTGTGGGGTGGATACTGTGTTTTTGAGTAGTGGTGAATGTTGTAATCACTAGAAAATAAAAAGGGCATTTCAGCAATACTAGTGTCTGCTGCTGGTCTGTGGGTGTGCTCGTGGTTCTGGGAGCTAAATTGATCCTGTGGCAAGGGATCCTGGGAAAAATTAAGGTTGCTGTTAGTGGGGCCAGCAGGGGGCATTCACTCTATGGTCTGTGTCTTTCCTAATGCCCCAGTATAATAAAGGGGATGGTATACTATTAAAAAAGTTGCCGTCCTTCGGATGAGACGTAAAGCCGAGGTCCTGACTCTCTGCGGTAATTAAAAATCCCAGGGTGTTTCCCGAAAAGAGCAGGGGTGTTATGCCAGCATCCTGGCCAAATTTTCCATTGGCCTTTACCAATCATGGCCTCTAATAGTCCCCATCAATGAACTGGCTTCATCACTCTGTTCTCCTCCCCACTGATAGCTGATGTGTGGTGAGTGTTCTGGTGCACTATGGCTGCTGTTGCATCATCCAAGTGGGGCTGCACATTGTTGGTGGAGGGGAGTACATTATTATATTGTGAGGTGACATACAGGTGTCATGCACAGAGCAAAAGCAATGCCTGAATTTAAAGTTCACTCAAAACCATGATACATGCATATAGAATACATTTGGTCTTCTTATATATTGTTTTCATTATTTAAAACAAGTGCACTGCATTAAAACCATTTTTTTGTGAATTGCAGTATATCCTATATACCATTTTATGCATACTTATACAGTAGGTACATACTGTAGGTATGTGTGCCGGCAAGTATATACTGTACATACAGTATGTATCTATGCATAAATGTATGTACAGTGCCTATCGAAAGTCTACACACCCTTTCCAAAGTAACTCATTGTGTAGGTTAGCAGTCTGAAGACACATTAAATCAAAGGTTTACTGTACATATTGTATGGGAGCATGTATGGACATAAATACTGTATGTATGTGTACATGCGTACAGTATGTATGTACAAAGTATGTATGTGTATGTGTGCATGTACACAAGATACTTAGGCACTGTAACTGACAGTGAATAGCATGACTGTGGTACTTATAGCAGTCCATCTCATCGTGAAGTAATGTTAGAAACATACATTTTGACAAATGTGTTGGTGGGTTGCAACACTCTCAAGAGGACTGGCAATCGATCTGTGAAAGGAGGTCTTTGGGGGAGGGGGGGTTTGCTTATTAAAATGTAGGTGCACTGAAACCCACAACCTCAACCCTCTCTGGGGAGCTCCAGGACTGATAATGTATTGACTTTGACATATTAGAAACAAATGTAATGTTAATTATGAAAGGGGTTAATGAGGTTTTTTGCACTTGGCTCTAATGAAAGAAAAACAATCCGCTCTTACTTTTTTCATTAAGCAACTAAAAGTTAATGATTAACAAATGATTGTGATTTGCTATGCTGGGAAAAGCGTGTTACAATTTTCTACTGTTTGACTTCTGAATTAGTCATTTATGTTCAGTTTGTACAGACAACTACAATTTCCAGGGCTCTTGGAAATATGAGACTTTCTTTTGTCAGGGCTACTAAGGAGAGTTTGGAGAAATTAGTTTGAAATGCATATGTATTTAAATATTGGGGTTGAACTAAAGAAAGGTGTTTTTTTCAGTATAACAATAGAAACAGTATAACAATAGTCTGGAAGCCTGCTTGGGCTTTTCTTTATCTTGGTGTTTACTGTTCAGTATAGGAGAAGATAAAAAAACAGTTAGCAAAAGAGTGTTAAAAACATATTGTAATTAATTTGGTTGCTTATCTTTTATCAGAACATAAGCCTGTTTGTGTTGTTATTGCATATTTAGTTGCCTGCCCCTTTTATCCAAACTGCCCTTCATTTAAACCTATTCATGTAGGTGGGTGTTTTGCTGGAGAAATTCAGGAGAAGTGCTTCACTCAAGGGTACAGCAGCAGGGTCACAGCTTGGAATTGTTTATGAGTTTATTATAAGCCCAGAACCTGAACCCTACTCCATCTTACTGCCAGTATTGATAAAAGGGGATACGGGATATCAGATATGTCCAGTGGATACAGCACTGCATTGAGTGGTAGCAATTACATTTTAAGGAGTCTGCAGATTTTAAGGAAAACATATATACAAGAAAAGTTCCAATAAAGTCGACGCTGAATGGTGAAGAATGTCCGAATAGAGGTGGAATCGGAGTCGGTGTGCTTTACTCTTTTATTGTTGTATTACAAGTTGTGGTGCATAATATAGCTGAATGTATTTGCCATAGGAGGAACAATACCGCCCTCTACTGACCATCACTCCAATTGTTATTTAACCAGGCTTAAGAAGAACAGATGAAATAACGTTTTCAGCCCTCCTTTAGTACAAACAAGGCCAGGCTGTACGAGGATGACTGCAATAAAACAACGTAGTCAATAGGCTGCGAAGAAAAGGTGAAAACAGCATTGCCTGCTGCATTTCAATCATCACTGGAGGGTTAAATTGGATGCAGCAGCGTTTAAAACTTTATAGCAGTCCTGCTTGCTGTGGCATTATGATGGGTACGTAATGCGACTGTCACAGGAAACCGTTTGTTCTAAGCGTTTTGTCTCCGAGAAGCCATGACAGCTGCTTCTTGCTCTTAGTAGAACTTTTACGTTTCCTAAACTTTTCTCTTTTTGTTAGCTTCAGCTCAGTATTGAGTTTCTTCCCGACTGAACTTTCAGCAAGAATCTCCTAAGACGACGAGCTGTGTAAGTGCTGGCTGCCAGTGTCTGGTGAGCTGTCTGTGCTGTGCTTAACGTTCCCCTTTGGTTCAATACTGACTGCTGGGATGGGAGTATTGCATGAGATCAGACAGCTCCACAATAACCCATTCACTGACAGACGCCATCCAGTATCCAGTACAAATTAGTTTTAAGAACATTATGATGGGTACGTAATGCGACTGTCACAGGAAACCGTTTGTTCTAAGCGTTTTGTCTCCGAGAAGCCATGACAGCTGCTTCTTGCTCTTAGTAGAACTTTTACGTTTCCTAAACTTTTCTCTTTTTGTTAGCTTCAGCTCAGTATTGAGTTTCTTCCCGACTGAACTTTCAGCAAGAATCTCCTAAGACGACGAGCTGTGTAAGTGCTGGCTGCCAGTGTCTGGTGAGCTGTCTGTGCTGTGCTTAACGTTCCCCTTTGGTTCAATACTGACTGCTGGGATGGGAGTATTGCATGAGATCAGACAGCTCCACAATAACCCATTCACTGACAGACGCCATCCAGTATCCAGTACAAATTAGTTTTAAGAACAAAAATTACAAACGAATGAAGGCCTTCAACCCAACTGGCACATTTGGTTTCCAGCAGTTAATTGATCCAAAGAGCTACCCCCTGGCATTTTTGCAAAAGCCTGGTTGTCTGTTTCAAAGTCATGTCCGAATTGTTTATTCCAGACTCCCACAGCCCTTAGTGGAAAAAAATGCCTTCTGTTCTCATTTTTAAAATGCATTTCCACTCGTCTTTTGGTTTCACTTTGAAGACCTTGAAGGTGACTCAAGTTACCTTGTAGTCTTCTCTATTCAGAACAAAAAAATATTCATTTTTTTCGCCTGTCAGTGTAGTGCATTGTGCAGCAATGTTTTTTGGTGACTTAAGTAACATGGTGACTTAAGTTGTACTCAGTATTCTAAATGAAGTCTTACTAACATATTACAATTTAAAAATCCTTTAATTTAAAGACTACAGTTTTAATTATATGTCCTAACATTGGTTTGCCTTTTTTGTTTCCCCACAGTGTTTAGAAAATGAAGTCTTTCCCAAAAGGAGCCTGTTGGAGCTTGATGTTTCCGAGTGTTTTCTATAATTTTCTTGCCTCTTGTAAGGAAAAGATAACACTATAATTCTAATGTACTCTATATTACAGAACAGTAGAGAACGCCCATAATAACTGTTTAGTCATCATCCAGCATCTGTTACATCTTCAGCATTAGTCCCACTAGATGTTCACAGATATCCTCAGGGAGAGCAGATCATTCAGAGGACTGTTTGCAAACCTGCTGTCTATCTTTTTGGCTCAGTAGTGGTTTGTTTTCTTTATTATTATTGGGCATCGGTTCCCTGAGAACCTTCAGACTATCAGAATTGATAGCCAGGTTTGCTGTTACCTTCATCACTACGCCAAAGACCTGCACGCCAATTATCATGCCTCTTGCACACTTACATCAGCCTTTTCTACACACAGCACAGCAAGTAAAGAGCCACGTTTGCTATGATTTACAACATTCATGGGAGACAACAGGTGCTCTGCTTTGGACTGGATGGGTCAATCTTATGGAACATTCCTCTCTCCAGTACTTCAGTAGGATAGTACACTGTATATGTGTAGAGCAATTGAACGATTAATACATGCCATATATATGTACAATACTGCATGTTTCTCCTGATCAGGATGTAGGAAGTGCAACATGTTAAAGGAAGGCGTCAGACTGCAAGAAGAATCAATGGGTCGTGAACAGGATGAGAAAGATGCATGAAGGTGTGCAGCTATCAACACCCATACAGGGGTCATTCCAGTAATTATATATTGATTACCTAATCAATGCTTTTCTATATCTATATATATATCTCTCTACTATGCCTTTCGGAAATATCCTACAAAACGTGACTCCATCCCAGCTACTTTGCACATTTTGTCAATGAAAACTTTAAAGCTGTAGGAAAGTAATCCTGTAATACTGTCCTGTGTAAAGCTGCAATGTAGTCACAGTGACCAATGGCCTCCCAGTCACTGTGTTTTAAACCAAGTGGGGTGCCAGAATGTTCTTCACAAGATACAGCACAGTGCTGTAGACCTGGGGAACAATTATTTTATCATAAACATTTATGTAGGCGATCAATAGCACCCACCAGCTAAGGGGAATGTGCTCTGCAGTAGTGACAGATTGAAGATTGCAGCTGGGTCTGGCGAATGCTGTGTAGGTGTGTAAGTGAAGAGACAGGGTTCAGAGAACTGAGCATCCATGCTTGAGACTCATTATTCTAATTTGCCCACAGCAGGAATTCTCTTCAAGTCCCATGCAATACATAAACCCAACAAATGACTTTAAAAGTACAATTCAGAAAAAATAAAAAGCCATAAAAACCAGAGTCTTACAATGAAACAACTGGACAAATCTGGCTGCTACCAAATACTGCCACACAGAATATGATTCAGAATGAATTTCCTGTATAATGCACCAAGTAAACCTGCATGGAATCACAAGAGTGATGTTTTAGTGCAAAACAGGGAAGCAGACCCTGTGTTTGGTGAGAATTCTGACTGCATCACTAATATGAAACTACCTATACTTGTGTTTTTCTATAAAGTTATAGCTGTGCTATAGCTATTATATTTACTAGCAGTAACTTTCAGAGGACAGCAGCACAGTGCCCCCGATATCCATACTGGGGAGCTAGTATAGTAATTGTGGTCTAGAGGGAAGAGCACCACCTACTGGTCCACCAGCAGCACCAATTGTACTAGCAACATGGTTTTATTTGAGGATCTCCCATACTGGCCTGGCCCTGCCCTGCTTAGTGCCCCAGTACTGGCCTGGCCCTGCCCTGCTTAGAGTCATAGATCCAAAGATATCCTGTCCTGTCCAAGCAGATCTGTCTAAATAATATATATCAAATATATCTAAATAAAATATATAGCATATTTCTTCTGGACAGCACCTCAACAATCTCGGGGTGTTTGTTCTTATTTTCCTTCAGAGAAAAGAAACTAAAATGGCAAGAGGCTAGACCCACTGCAGACAAATTAAATCACAGCTGGATCAAGAAAAGATTAAACCTCTAGAGTGACCAAGAAGCCCTGCTATAAGCAAAATCACACAAGTACATTTTGCAGGAGGAAGCTGGAGAAAGATACCTGGAACTGTAAGTGTATGGAAGAAACTTGCTGAAACTCCTCATCCCGTTCATTAATACTAATACTAATGAGGATAATGTTTACTCTGAAGCACGACATGACATGCTTTATTAATTACGAAGGAAATGGACATGTTGTTCTTGAAATACAAATATCACCCACTATTCAAACCACTTGCAATGCATAAGCAAAAACAAAACAATGTATGCATAGCAAAAAATAATAGTAACAACATTCTAGCAAGGTTCCATTTTGGTCTTCTTTGAATTTTTTACTAAAAAGTTTATCTGAGTCACTGTGAATTGGTATGAAAACCCATTAGATTTTATCAAGGCCAGACCTCAAGTAGGGCAGAAAACAGTATGTTCAGGCTCTTATTTCAGAATTAAATTAATGAGCCTTAAGCACACTGAATTGAATTGTGTTCACTGGCATCTGCTACATGTGTTGGTGGATCAGAAGGACAGTTAGCTTCTTCTGATGTCTTCTGCTGTTTTGTTTGCTTTACAAGCTAAGCATGTCCTTCGGAGTGCGGAGTTAATTTACAGGACCTTCCATCTGCTTCTGCTTTATCACAAAGGTATCTTCTGCATGCTTCTGATCTTTAATTCCATTATGCTCTCAATTTCTTCAGCTTGTAGCATCTGCTGTGTTTATCCATGACAAACAAATCTGTACAAATGATACATTTGACACCATTCACTTTGAAAAATGAAGATGTAGCTGTTTTTGTAGTTAGATAACAGGCTAGGGCTTCATCAGAGAGACGCAATTAAGGCAGAAAATAAAGTTGCGGGTTATTTTGCTTCACCACAAGCTGAAGACATTTACTGCGACTCGTGAAGCAGATTTTTACAAGCTGCCTTTCAATTAAGCACATGATTGATTTGATTAGGAAAACTGGAGCTTGGTGGATAAGGGCCAAGAGGCCCTGCAGCCTGAAGAAATTACAATTGTTCATTCCTAATACAACTCATAACCGCGCTCGACAGATGGATTCTCATTTTGAAAATTAAAATATTTAGGCTTGAGATTAATAACATTCTGCTATAAAGATGTGATAGCCATATTTTGTGCATTGAGTGTGTATGTCAGCCTTCATATTATTAGATTATAAATAGGCTTAGAATTTCTTGAACATGTTAAAGTGCATAGTTATTGAATTTCACAGTGATATTAAAAATGACGAAGGGTACAAATTATCTGTGAATGGATGATTGTAATGTTTGGCAGCAGCATGCACAAGTAAGTTCAAGCCAAGCACAGAGTTCCTATTTAATTTTCCTATCAGCAATGCAAGGTGCAGAGATTGGTAAATTCTCGAACAGAAGTCCGCCGTTTCAGAGAATTCCTGTGGTTAAACTCTGTTTAGAGCTGCAGCAGCAGTTATTCTATGGACTTAACGAACATGACTCCCATCTTCAGCTCATCAAAAGGCTGCCTCAAAATCATATCTAGCCCCGGTCTAGTCACTAATGCCAGTCATTTAGTTGTATTTCACTGCTACTCAAAACACCCATCACTCCACCTGCTCATGACAAATCCAGAATTCTACTTTTTGAGGTTGTTCATCACAAAATAGAAATATTTAACAGAAGGGGTGAAAGGGGTAGAAATGTATTTGCATCTTAGTGAAGATACCGTATGTATCTCCGATTATCTAACTGCAGCCAAAGAACCTACCTTTGTGACCAAGAGGTTTCAGGTTAAAACAAACTTAAGGAACCCCATCATTCTAAACCAACCTAACAAGCACCCTTTTACTTTTCTCTTCTTGATCCAGAAGCTGCAATTTTTTGTGTGCTTTGTTTTTGTATCTCATTTTTTCTCTCTTGTTTTTCAAGAAAGAACAGTAAAGGGATACAGAAGTACTGTAAAATGATGTGGAGTTAAGGATATTGTAGCGTATTGCAGGTTCTTTCTCAGAACTAAAGAACAGTGGAGACGCGATTAACCAAGCACTGGCTTTATTTTACAACCACACCAAAACCAAACACAGGATCTACACACACATGAGGAGACTGACGAACACGTACACACATTTAGGGTGGTAATTACCTAACAACACACTCTACTTTTACAGGACTACACAGGGCACTAGAATTACTAGGACATTATTTACACAGGCAGGGTCAGCCGCTGGTCATCGTGCTGACCCTCAGACTCTTCCCGGCTACCACTCCCAGCATGCCCAGCGGTACTACGAGCGCCTAGGGGCGCTTCCTCCTCACCACCAGGCGAGGGCGTTACACTGCCCCCACCTGAAGCGTCTGGCGTCTCGCCGACGTCGAACACCCCCCTCAGGCTGTACTCGTATTCGGCCAACTGCTGCGGAACCCTGCGTGAGCGGCCGCTGCGCCGCGGTGACGGCTGGCGATCCACGGACGCCCCACTATCGGCCGGCTCCGGCCCCGGCTGCTCCTCTGGAGCCTCCCCACACGGCTCCTCCTCCCGGGCCCGGTAGGGGGCCAGGCGGTCTCGGTGTAGGACCACCACTCTCCCCCGTGTTCGCAACCGGACACGGTAGCAGACCTCGCCCACCACCCCGAGTACCTCAGCGGGCCCCTCCCACGACGGCGCCAGCTTAGGACTGAGGCCTTTGCGGCGCCGCGGGTTGTACACCCAAACCGAGTCCCCGGGCTGGAAGGCAGGCCCCCTGCAGCGCAGGTCGTAGTACCGCTTCTGCCGGACCCCCGCCTGTGTCAGGTGGGTCCGTGCAAAGCTGTGCACCCGCTGCATCCGCTGCCGCAGGTCCCACTCGTAGTCCGGTCCAGCCGGCGGTGCCGACCCGTCTCCGGGCGGCGGGCCGAAGACCAGGTCCACCGGTGTTCGCATTTCCCGGCCCAGCATGAGCGAGGCCGGGGTGCACCCGGTGGATTCCTGGACCGCGGTCCGATACGCCCAGAGCGCAAGGGGGAGGTGGCGGTCCCAGTCCCGTTGGTGCCGGGACACCAGGGTGGCCAGCTGGGTGGCGAGCGTCCGATTAAACCGCTCTACCAACCCGTCGCTCTGGGGATGCAGCGGGGTGGTCCGCGTCTTAGTAATCCCCAGGCGCTGGCACACTCTGGCGAAGACCTGGGACTCGAAGTTACGCCCCTGGTCACTGTGTAACTCCTCCGGCACCCCCAGCCTGGCAAACATCCCCTCCAGCAGTGCATCGGCCACCGTGGGGGCACTCTGGTCCGGGAGGGCGTAGGCCTCCGGCCACTTCGTAAAGTAATCCATAGCCACCAAGACGTAGCGGTTCCCGGCCTCGGTGCGCGGAAACGGGCCCAAAACGTCCACTCCCACCCGCTCCATAGGAGCCCCCACCTGGTGTTGTTGGAGGGGGGCCCGAGAGCGCTCGGGGGGACCCTTCTGCGCCACGCACACCGCACACGTTCGGCAGTACCGCTCCACGTCCCGGTGGCAAAGACCCCAATAAAAATGGCCTCGGAGACGCTGCAGGGTTTTTTTACCGCCGAAGTGCCCCACACCCGGTTGGCCGTGCACCGCTCGGAGCACCGCCCCGCGGAGCGACCGAGGCACCACCAGCTGCCACCGTACCTCGCCACTGGAGGGTACCCGCCACCCCCGGCGCAGCACCCCGTCCTTTACCTCCAAGGCCTCCCACAGGGCGCAGAGGGCCTTGACGGACTTCGGGTGCGGGGCGAGCTCCTCTCGTGTAGGCCGCACTCCTGCTGCCCTCCAGCGGAGCACCGGGCCCACGTCAGGATCAGCTGCCTGACGCTGCGCCAGGTCTGGCAGGCCCACCCCCAGCGGCCCCTCCCGGGCCGTGGCCGCGGCGCTCACCCCCGCCACGGTGCGGACAGCCTCCTCACGCTGCTCCCGCCGGGCGCAGTGATGGCAGTCCGCGGCCTCGCAGGGGCGCCGCGAGAGAGCGTCGGCATTGAGATGGCGAGACCCCGCACGGTGCACGACAGTGAAGTCGTACTCCTGCAGGATCTCTATCCATCGCGCCATCTGTCCCTCTGGCTCCTTAAAGTGGAGCAGCCAGGTGAGGGACGCATGGTCGGTCCTCAGCCGGAACCGGGTCCCGAACAGGTACGGCCTGAAGTGGTGGACCGCCGCCATCACCGCCAGCAGCTCGCGACGGGTCACGCAGTAGTTCCGCTCAGGCCTAGTCAGAGCCCGACTGTAGTAAGCCACTACGCGCTCCCCATCCGGCCCCTCCTGCGCCAACACCGCCCCCACCCCCGAGTCACTCGCGTCGGTGTCGAGTATATACGGCAACCGCGGGTCGGGGTAGGCCAGCACGGGGGCTCCCACCAGAGCTTCGCGCAACCGGCCAAAGGCAGTCTCACAGCCCGAGTCCCAGTCAAAACGGCGGCCCTTGTCGGTGAGGCGGTGCAGCGGGGCGGCGATGCTGGCAAAGTCCCGGACGAACCTCCGATAGTACGAGGCCAACCCCAGAAAGCTGCGGAGCTCCGCGACGGTGCGTGGAGTCGGCCAGCCCCTCACTGCGGCGACCTTACCTGGGTCCGTAGCCACCCCTCGCGGTCCAACAACATGTCCCAGGAAGGTCACCTCCCGCCGCAGGAGCTCGCACTTGCGGGGGTTGAGCCTCAGGCCAGCACGGCGGATGCAGGCCAGCACCGCCTGGAGGTTCGTCAAGGCCTGGTCAAAACTCCGTGCATGAACCAGCAGATCGTCCAGATATAACACGCACTGGTTCCGCGGGACCGATGCCAGCACCCTCTCCATCAGCCTCTCGAACGTCGCCGGGGCATTGCACAGGCCAAAAGGCATGACAGTAAACTGCCAGAGGCCCTGGCCGATGGAAAAGGCCGTCTTCGGGCGAGCATCGGGAGCAAGCGGTACCTGCCAGTAGCCGCAGCGGAGGTCCAGGGAGCTGAACCAGGTCGACCCGGTGATGTAGTCCAGGGCGTCATCTATCCTCGGCAGGGGGTAGGAATCTTTCCGGGTGACCTCATTCAGCTTGCGGTAGTTGACGCAGAACCTCCACGAGCCGTCTTTTTTTTTAACCAGTACGGCTGGCGCCGACCACGGGCTCGCGGAGGGCTCAATCACCCCCGCTGCGGCCATCTCCCGGATCTTTTCCTCGGCGGCGGTCCGCTTGGCGTGGACCATGCGTCCTGGTGGGATGCGGATGGGCCGAGCGTCGCCGGTGTTGATCTCGTGTTGGACCAGGGCAGTGCGGGTGCAGTCCTCATCCCTCGCCGCAAAGAGGTCTTCGTTCTGGGCGAGTAGCTGCTGGAGCCGCTGCCGCTGGTCCTGATCGAGGCCCTCGCAGCTCCGCTGGAAGAGGTCCTCAACGGCACGCTTCGCTTCCACGCAACGCTCGGCCCCCGCCGCCACCTTGTCTGGCCCCCCGGCCGACTCAGGGGCAGGATCCGGCACGCTCGCTCCCCGGCTCGTAGGCCTGGTCTGCCCCGGCGACTGACGCCGCCGCCGCCGCCGCTGCCTCTTGTTCCCCCGGCTCCGGCAAGCCCGCGTCCCTCGGCCCTCGCCGGACCTGCCCTCCACCAGGTGCAGTCGCTCCCCCTGCCACACCAACTCCTGCCGGTCCAAGTCCAACCTGGCCCCCACTCGCTGCAGTAGGTCCAGCCCCAGAATGCAGTCCTCCTGGATGGGTGCAAGGTAGCAGGGGTGGCGCACCGTCGCTGCACCCAGACGGAAGGCAAGCACCCGTTTCCCCCGGACTGCAGCGAGCTGTCCCGTCACGGTCCTCAGCCGCAGGCTGGAGGCCTCCCATCCTGGGGGGTTGGTGCCCTCGGTGTCGGGGAGGACGCCCGGCCGAAGTAGGGTCACTGATGAACCGGTGTCGAGTAGGGCCAGGCAGGGTTGGTCCTCAATCCGGCAGTGGAGGTACAGGCCCCGGCTACAGCCGACTCGCCCCACGGTGGCGTGAGGGGCGCCGGTTTTTACAGCGCTCTCCGGAGCGGGGGTTGAGGTGTTCAAGGACGGCCTTCCCCGCGCTGAGCCGCCCCGTTCCCGTTTCCCGACGCCGATCGGGGAGAGCGAGGTTCGGGTGCCCGGCAGACCCGGGCTCGGTGTCCTCTTTTCCCGCAGCGGACGCAAATCAGCGTGCGGGGCTGTTCCGCGGCGGTCGCTGCACGGGCTGGCTCCTCTTCCCCCTCGCTGGATTCCTCCGTCGCCGCCTCGGTCAGCCGGCAGGGCGCACTGCGTCTGCTGGCGCTGCCAGTCACCCCGAACACTACCTCAGCCCGTGTAGCAAGGGCCAAGGCCTGCTCCAGCGATGTTGGCGCGGCCAGCTGCACGTGGCGCCGCAGCTCCTCGGGCGAGAGGGCCTTGAGAAAGGCCTGGAGAGCCATCTCCCGCTGCGCCTCCCGGGGGAAAGTTGGGTATCCTCGGCGGGCGAGGAACATGACATCCGCGGCGACCGGGCCCAGTCGCTCTCCTGGTCGGCGCCGCCGCAGGGCCAGCCTCTCCCGCATCAAGTCCGGCGCCTCCTCTACACCGAAGCGCAGCTGGAGGGCTGCTGCCAGCGCCGTGTAGTCGCCTCTGTCCTCCTCCGGGACGTCCAGGAGCACCTGGCAGGCCGCTCCTTCCAGCGCCGCCGCCAGGTGGCCGGCCATCTCCGCCCGGCTCCAGCCATTCGTCCGGGCCGCGAGCTGGAACTGCGCCTTATAGGTCTCCCAAGGCGCCTCACCATCGTAGCGACCTGGTCGCACCCGCGCCGATGGGTGTGGGAATCGCTGATCGGCTCCGGCAGGGAGGGCATCCTCTCTCCGGGGCGGCCGCCCCAATTCCACTGGCGGGACCACTACTGGGTAGCCCTGGTAAGGGCTGTGGCCACCTGTCGCACCCAGGAGTTGCTCAGGCTCCTTATGTGCGCCGCCGATGGGTTCTGCGTCTTCCAGCGTCAGCCGGCGCTTTATGGAATCGGGTAGTGTCTGCCACGAGTTGTTCATTCTGCCCGCTTCTGACACCAATGTAGCGTATTGCAGGTTCTTTCTCAGAACTAAAGAACAGTGGAGACGCGATTAACCAAGCACTGGCTTTATTTTACAACCACACCAAAACCAAACACAGGATCTACACACACATGAGGAGACTGACGAACACGTACACACATTTAGGGTGGTAATTACCTAACAACACACTCTACTTTTACAGGACTACACAGGGCACTAGAATTACTAGGACATTATTTACACAGGCAGGGTCAGCCGCTGGTCATCGTGCTGACCCTCAGACTCTTCCCGGCTACCACTCCCAGCATGCCCAGCGGTACTACGAGCGCCTAGGGGCGCTTCCTCCTCACCACCAGGCGAGGGCGTTACAATATATATCCTTGGCTGTAACTCCTTTCTGTGTCTCAGTAAGTTTGAACATGGTATTATTCATGTTCAAAATCATATTTGTATTCTGGTGCTCGATGTGAGTAGATGTCTATTACAGTGCCTCTGCTCTCTGCTTTGACTGCAGCGGGAAAGATTCAGGAATATCATGCCAAGCTTGGCTTGGTATTGCTCAGCAAGCTTGAACAAAAAGGGGGGTGACACAAAGTTATAAAGTATTTTAAGAATCACTGTATGCATTCATTGACACCAGTTATATCATATACTCTTCAGACAGTAGCAGACTGATCTTTCCACTTGCATTAGCGATAAATAAATGATCATCTGCCTGAAAAAAGTAATGAATAGAAAAGTAGATCTTGAGCTTTCTCACAGCTTAGGAGAGATGTCATGCTATCTCTGATTTATTGCTCAGTGCCCCTGCCTTCTCTTTATCCTATAAAACTTTTATTACCAAGGGAGGTTATGTGTGCCGTAATCTTCAGGAAGGGAGCACCAAAGACAGGGACTGAACGTGCCCTCCTTGAAGGAGGTTAGGTGTACCTTCTCTCTGACGAGAAGACTAAATGTTTCTGAGCTTTACTGCAAAGAGCACTAAAAGAAAAGAAATTTCCCCGGCCTCTGTTACAGAAGAAATAACAAAATCTATATTAAACCATAATTAGTAATCAATCAGTAATCAGTGTGAGTTAGCAGCTATGGATTGATATTTGCCTCCCAGATTACACTCGTATGGGACACTTTACTTCCTGTGACCCTAGGGGCTTTTTAGAAACAAAAAACCAACAAGAAGGAGTAGACCTGACCACACAGAAGACTGACAATTAATCCATTGGGCTTCAATAATATCCCCATGTAGAAAAATGGAAAATGTTAGTCTGACTGGTGTGTTCTTTTTCTTTCTGAATGTGAAATACTCCAATACTTCCCCCTACCCTTCTGGTATGTTTGAGAGAGTGTATGTGATACGAATGAAGTGTGAATGATACTTACCCTTTTTGTTGTTCCCTAAAAGCACTGCAGTGTTTTCCCCATTTGGAGTATTGTATTGTATTGTTTTGTGTTGTGTTGATCAAGATGGCCACCAGTCACCTTTCCTGTTTGTAGTATCACACAAATGATCTTAAAGGGAAAGGTTACTGGTGAGCCATCTATAAATAACCGATGTAAGGTTAGGTGTCCTGTTTAAGCAAATATATCACAGTTGCATGGCTGTTAAAATTTATAAGGTTTTTTTGGGTGGTTGAATACTTTATCTTGAGCAAACTGCCCATCTCTGTTAAGAAAATGTGAGCGAGTCCCTTTAAGAGGATGGTCCTTAGAAGAGGAGGGGCTATAAAAGGGACTGGGAGAGCTCAGTATGGAGGGGAGTACTCCTGTGAGGGTTTTCTTTGTTATCCCTATTTTGATGGCAATAAATCCAGTTTTGCTTGCATTTGAAGACTGCTTTGTGGGAGTTTCTTTTCTTTGAGCCAAACCTGGTCGTATCTTTTGGTCAAAATCCTGCCTTTTGGCACATCAACCTCCTGTATTATTCATTGAACCTGGTATTGCTGTACCAGTCCTAATGCCAGCCTCTCCAGTGAGCAATGTACTCTCCAGCACTTCATATCAAAGGTGGGTTTGCGTTATACAACTGAAAATAAGAATGGACAAATAAAAATGTTATATCACCCTCAAAAAGATGAGTTGCTTTAAAAGATAAGGCGCAATACAACAATCTTCTGATTAATGGTGAAGTTACTTCCAGCTGGTTCATCCATACAAACGCAGGGGTAGTTGAAGACAGCAGCCATTGATAGTCCAGGGACCACACAAACGGCCAAATCAAATCAAGCCCTAAACTCGTGTCTCCCTTGCTGACCCCCAGCATCTTACAAACACTTCTTCTCTTTCTCGGCCTCTTGTTCTAATAGCTAGTGCCTAATTGTTGCACTCAGCATCACCATGTTAAGAATTCACTGGCCATAACCAATCTAAGTTCAATTTCCCCTTATTTTTGCCCTTAAGTGTTCTTTCAGTTTAAGACTGTTACACAAACGTCAATGCTGAAGGCAAGAGCATCTACAGTACATCTATTACTTAAGCTATTTGGTACTTAAGGAGTGTTAACCCTGCAACCAGAGCCCAGACTCTTTTCAAATTCTATTTTGTCTGCACTGACCACCAGTTATTTGACACAACTACCTTGAAACTGAAATTTCTTATGTGATAATTCTGCAGAACTATGGCAACAATATAACAGGAATTACCACAGGCTTCTGTGGTAACACCAGTGCATCAGGAGTACCACATGTCAGCCTCTCCTGAGTCTGCCAACAGTGTAATGCTGGTGACTTTCACAGCAAGGAACAGCAAAGGATATACAGGCAGCAGAAGGACACTTCCCCTTAAAGACCAGGACACCCTCCATAATGAAATAACAGGGTAAGGGACATTGTTTCTCGGAGGGAAGCAGGAAGGTGTCTAGAATGTAACATGGTCCAGTCTTAGGGTATTTAATGGTGCATAGTTATAATGGACATGGGAAAAGATAAGAGATGACTTTATTAGCCATATACAATTTCTTGCATTAGAAATTCATCTTTTCACATACGCCAGCTTGCTCTCCATGAGACATAGACACACAGACAGACAGAGAAGCTGGGGGTCAGAGGGCAGGGTCAGCCATTGTACAGCACCCCTGGAGCAACTGGGGTTAAGGGCCTTGCTCAGGGGCCCACTGGAGTAGGATTCCTCTGCCAGCCACTGGATTTGAACCAGCAACCTTCCAGCCACAGGTGCAGCTTCTTAGCCCCTCCGCCGTACTGTTAAGTACAGTGACTTAACTTACGTGGACATGTTTCATCTGAGATTGTACTATATTTGCCAACATAACTCATCCAAAGCAGTCTCCTTCCTGCCTGGTCCATTAAACTTTGTTTCTTTTGAATAAAGAACTTTGGGGGGCAGCTAAAACCATTATTCATGAGAACTGGGGTCCTTCTCTCACACCAGTAAGGGTTATTGATGGACAGAGATGGAGCCATTTAGGAAAACAACTAATAAAAGGCCCTTAAACTCCACAGCAGACAAAAATGCATACATTACAGAAAAAAAAAGTTGTTTTTTTTTAATTTGTGACTTACCTTAATTGCCTTAGCTTCGGTTCTGGGGCTTTTATCCATTGTGATAAGTGACACTTTTAATCCTGTTCTGTGTCCTCTCTGCCCTTTTCTTCAGTCACATTAACCTTTTTTCACCATCCTCACATTTTGCCCTTTTAAGTCTAATTAAAGTCCCCCTCTACACCATCAGAAAGATGAGCTGTGAGTTTTGTCGTGTTTCATGATGAAAGCCAAACCTTAACTTTCATCTCCTCAGCTCATCCTCTCTCCAGTTTTGTAATCTCTGTAAAATGAGTAGCTAATGCTGAGTGTTGGATTGCAATTAATTTCAGTCGATCGCCACTGTTGATGGCTCTGGGGATGGCCTCATTCAATCAGGGGCTCACACACAGTCATCTGGGGAGAATTATACTAGCAAAACCCTTCATTAACACTGAATTTGGCTCCTGTTGAGTGTAGAGTGCGGGAAAAACTTGCAATGTATCTCTAGACTGCCTTGTGTTGTATCTGCTGCTGCATGTCGGTATTAAAATTTGGTATTTTCCAGCTGCCTCTGTCTCTAAGGACCCATAATATCTCCTTTTGGGAACCCCTGCTTTCTATTATCACTTTGTGCCTTTTTCAACTTCTTATTTGTTTGATGGCTCTTTCTGTACCTCTGTTGTTCTTCCCTCTTTTCTTCTCCATTGTCTATAGATTCAAGTGAGGAAAAAAAATACCCTTTTTAAAAATGCTCCGAAGCACCCAGGAAATGACATTTGGACATTAATCTGCGGTGCACTCAGTGAAACAGTGAAATGGAATTCATAACACTGTGCAACACCCATATATTTCCACTGTGTAGTTCTAGGTGGTGATCTGTCAGAAAGTCATTTTATAAGTTCCTTATTCCAGCAATAGTTAACTGAGAAGGTACTGCAGACTAAACAAGGAGTAAGGTCAGCATATTGTAAAACCAAACATGGATGAATGACTCAAACTATTCTGTTAACACAATGCACTTGAAACCTAAGAATGGTTACTTCATTCGTCCGTCTGTCTTGAGAATGATGAATTCTAGTGCCACACACCACACACTTTTGGAAAACTGCCCTTTGAATGGGCTGTGGTGTTGTGCGTCCTCTGTTTCAATATTAATTGCCCCCTAGGAATCTTCCAAATTTCTGTCATCTTTGTAGCAATATTAACAATAATAATAAGTCATTCTCTAAAGATTTTTACCCAGACTGACTCTCAAAGACTAGGGTATGAGACGTGTGTGAACAGCTACATCATTTAAATAGGCGCCCAGTGTTCTGCTTCATGCAGAGCAGGATAAGGTTGAGTAACTTACTTAACTTAAGAGTTTGAACTGGGGACAACTGTCTTCCTAAATGCTTTACACTCACTGTAAATTAATAAATGGACAGTTTGCCCCTCCACAAAATACTAATAATTTATGTTCCTTGGGATGATACAGTGGTATAGCAGACTGAAACACTCTCTGTGTGGAGTTTGCATGTTGTTTTTGTGTCTGTGTTTTCACAAGGTGCTCCAGTTTCCTCTCACCACCCAGAAACACACTGGTTGGATTAATCAGGGTCTCTGAATTGTCCCTGTGTGTGGTGTGCCCTGTAACAGGCTGGTGTAAATTCCAGGTGGTACCACCTTGTGCCTGTGCTTCTAGGATAGACTTTGGGTTTCCATTACCAGAAATAAATGGTGCCGAATGCTAAAACTTGTATTTTTAATGAATATGTTAATCAAACAAAACTCTTTCCCAGCATTGAATGGAAATCTGTAATTGCTGGAAGTCAGATAATAAATTAACCACTCTTGGGTTCCAACAGTGTCCCCAGGATCATCTCTGTTAAAATGTAATCATGACTTGTTCTTCATCAGCCCCCGAATTCTGCATCCTGTCAGCTGGATGAGATATAATAGGTGTGTTTTTGCCCCATGTGAGTTGGTTCCAGCCCTTTCCGGCAAAGCTCTGTCTGTTGTCAATACACTATAATTAATCACAGGCTGGGGCTACATTCATCAGTCCTGTGCTCCTCTTGTTAATTGGACTGCAGCTGCTTTGTGGATTAATAAAATGATTAATTCACCGGAGTGCCATAATACCACCCTGCTTTCCTGCGCCGCGCTGTGAATTAATGTTTCCTCTGCTGCTGTCTTTTCGGTGCCCTGCACAAGACGATCAGCAGTGTTGGCTTTAAAAAGGAGGCAAAGCGAAAACCACTTAGGAGGGCAACTGTCCTATGACAGCGGCGTGATCGCTTACAAGCACTGTCAGAGGCCTGTAGTAGAGACATTCACTGATTTCTCTTGGAAAATGCTTTGCCCCAGAAAAGCCTCTTCACTTCCTGTACCTGAGTGACAACATTTGGAAAATGTCCAGTTGGTTTCCCCAAAACTGACAACTTTTTAATCTCTGCTTAGTCAGACTTAAATACCAGATGCTTCATTCTCTTAGTAAAACTGCATTTCTCAGTTACATTCAATGGTATTTGTTTTTTTAACATGAAAAACAAAAGACCCTGCATAGTACCTAACTGAAATTTGTATTTTAATGCATTTTGGGACAGAGTTCTACACAGTTGGGGCTCTATCATGTCACGTGTATCAGTGCTGCTTCTACAATAATTCACCATGCTTATGCACAGACAGTGATGCATATCTACAGTATACCTAATGGCATGTTCAACTGCAGATCTGTTTCTGCCTGTGAAACAGTGAGCTGTTCAGAACTGCCAAGCATGAAATGTGTAGACAATAACAATAAAAAGCTACAAAACATTTAAAATTGAAAAATAGCTAAACTGTTACGCAGGGGCCTGCTCACTAAGCAGTCACTGCAGAGCACAGTGGGACCTTTCCCACTTTGAGTTCTATTAGCCAAGGGTGCCAGCTAACAGCCTGAGGAGCTGCCTCCGGGGCACAACAGGTGAATTAACTTCCATGCTCACAAATGAATTGACCTTCGTCCTTAAAAGCGTTTCGGATTGCACATGGCTGTTAATGGCATTCGATTTGAATAGTCATTTTATTTTTCCACTATCCCGAATACCTTATTTCTCCCTCAGAGAGGAACCATTGAACATTTTACTCATTGCACACATTAACACTGGTGTTAATGAAATAGTGATAGGACTGAACAGTTGGTCAGGTTGTGCACAAGTGAAAAGAAAAACACTTCTGCTCAGAGCAAGGTGGCTGTGCCTTTAAGCTGTTCGTTTGATGAATCCCTGTGTGTCATTTCCCACAGTTTTAATAGTTAATGGGGCAGGAGGTGTCTGAATTACTGATTCATCAATTAGTCTAGTCACAGAGCCCCACGGCAGGGATGCCTCACCCATTCTCCGGCAACCCGAAACATTCATCAATAGTCTGCTACAGGATACCGCACGTCCAAAGAGCAAAAGGCCCCGATGAGTAGTTGCCTTGTTCTGGGCTCAGAGAGAGACAGACGCTCATTTACCACTGACCATTTGAATCATCCTGGGCTTGCTATCTGAATTTCCAGAACTACAGCACCACAGATTTTTAACACAGGGTTGTGACAGACGTATTGAATGTTTTGGAGGTATTGAGACTGGAGGTCTCTGTGTCTTTGCAGCTGCAAAACAGTCTGTACGTCTGCATACACAACCATCCATCCATTTTCTAGATGCTTTATCCAATTCGGGGACATGGGCTGGAGCCTATGCCGGCAACCAAGGGGTTCAAGGCAGGATATATCCTGAACAATATCCCAGTCCATCACAATACACACACAGACACAAACTCGCACACACTCACATCAGGACCAATTTTTCTGAAGCCAATTAAGCCACCAGTATTTGTACTGTGGGAGGAAACTGGAGCACCTAGAGGAAACCCATTTGAACATGAGGAGAACATATAAACTCCATGCAGATAGCACCCCAGGAATTGAACCCAGGGTGCCCAGCACTGTGAGGCAGCAATTCTACCTACTGTACCACTGTGCTGTCCTGTATACACAAACCTACTCATCAAAACAAACAGATAATACTGTGATGTATCGCCTAGAAACTACTGCAGCGCTAACATGTCTATCTCAGACAGGTCTTAGGATTCCTATCCTAACAGGCCTTGCATAACCCAGATGTTAATAGCACAGATGTGGGAGTGCTTATATTTGTTTAGTGGGATGACACCTTCAATTTCTGTTGTTTACTATTATTGTTCTCCTTTTATAACAGGACTCTCCAGCACATGTTCAATTTTCTCATGTTGCAAGTGCAGAGCCTGCGGACAGACTCCAGATTCAAACGACAGCCTCAGGCAGCTCCACAGACCTGACAAGTCTTGAATGATCTTCAGATTCCTGGGGAGGGATGTCACAGTTACTGTGTCATCTTGCCTAATGATGCCTTCACGGCCAACAGCTGTTGCTGTGGTTTTGTCAAGGTCCTTTACTAAAATATCCTTCATCCTCCGTGAGTTCTTTCTTGCTTAAAAAGGCTTTACTGGGCATTAGTTGCACAGTGGTAGAATTTGCACCTGTCATACGTGAGATCTGGGTTTCATTCCTGCCAGTGTTGTGCTGTTCTATATTTAGGCAGCAGTGGAGCAGTGTTAGGGCTTTGCACCCTGAGCTGGAGGGTCATGGGTTCAGTTCCTAGATGGAATGCTGCTCTTGTAACCTTAAACGAAGTACTTCATTCAAATTGCCCCAGTGAATGCCCTGCTATATTTCTAAATATAATACAGTATTGGAGCATTGTCAATTCACAAATCTCATTAAAAAAGGAATAAAATACAGAGTCTCACAAAGTGCTACTCTAATCCCCCAGCTTGACAGTTAAAGGATGTGGAGTTTTACTGCAAACATTTGCATTTCTTCGCTTCATTTAGAAGTGAGCCACTAAGCCTCAACTTAACTTATCTAGGTTGTGGCACATAGTCCGGCGAAGTGTTTCCTGTGTCACTGAGAAATGCATGTCATGATTTGTCTTAAAAGTTTCCTCTGTCAACAACACACTCAGCTTTTGAGTTTCTTACCTGCTGTGCATTCTTCAAGCCTTCCTCCCTTGTGAAATCCGGTACCAGTCTGTACTGGAGTTGCACATATTATTCTAAATAAAGTCTGACAAGTTCATTGTTTAATTCCAGCATGTTCCCTCGATTTAAACTCCACGTCCTCCATTATATATTCCAGCAGTTCGGGTGGCCTCTTTTAATGCTTCCTTGCATTGTTGAGAGGAAGACACAATGATTCAGTATTAATAAGTTACAGGGATATGATTTCTCCAGGATCTGTGCGACCCATCCTCTAATTAGAATTAACACAGCCGTGAAGAAGTCTCAGTCATTTTACATAATGCAATTCTTTTACCATAGAAGCTCACAACACAGGGGAAACTAAACTGTACATCCATCCATTTTCTAACTTCTTCATATAATTCAGGATCACAGGGGAGGGAGACCCTATCCCAGCACTGTAGAAGCACTTGGCACAAGGTGAGGTACACTTTGGACAGGATACCACTTCATCACAGGGCACTTACTGTACAGACACAAACACGCACAAACTCACACCAGGGCCAGTTTTCCCAGAAGCCACCTATCCTGTCTTTGGACTGAAACCAGACCACCCAGAGGAAACTCACGTGAACACAGTGAGACTGTACAAACTTCCTGCAGATAACACACCAATTTCAGAATTGAACCTGGGGCCTAGCACTGCAAGGCAGCAATGCTGAACACTGCGTTATCTTGCCATCCATGAAGTAGATACTCCTGCTGAAACTCTGCATGTTTTCAACCCACTTCCACATAGGAACACTAGATGTCTGAAAACGCAGTTGAATCAGTGAGAAACAAGTAGTAATCATGGCTGAGTTTAACCGGTATCTTTCTTTAGTTGGAACAGCTTTGAAAGCAAGTATTGCTGTTCCAAAATGCCTGAGCCTGGATGTTTTCACTTATTGAATACCTCTGACAAGGTCATTTTTCCAGCAGCTTCATGTTCGCAGTTTCTATTCGTTAAACACTATTTCTCTGATGCAATGTGCAGTCACACCAGTCAGTTATTTCTGTGCACAATACTTTATAACAAGAGCACATCACTTGCATGAATAATAAAAAGGGAATATTTTCTGAAAAAAATAGGTTTTTTTTGTATGTATTTTGTTGTTGTTTATTTGTAAGCCATGTCAGTAAAAGAGTAAAAATGTTTTCTGTATTTTTTTTTTCAGTTTTAGGCCTGATTTAGGGGTGACTTTGAATACCACATCAGCTCAGGGCTAGTATCAGATTGGCAAAATTAGAGAAAAGTAAGAGAAATTTCTAGAGGTAAGTAATTGAGGGGTTACTTTAAATAGGCCAGATCTGTTCAAGGTTAGGTTAGGTTCCCTTTTCAGGCCATAAAGGCCCATGGGAAATGGGGGGCAAGGGCCACCATGTTTCTCAACCATCCAACACTGGAGGTGGAGGTGATGTAGTCAGTTTCACACTCCTGCCAGCCTATTACCCCCAGTGTGCATTTAGAAAGCAGGCTGAGTGGACCTGGGAGCTGTCTAGAAGGAATTAGAGTAAGCTACATCACTTGCCCCAACCTGGGATTGAACCCAGGACCTTCTGCTCAGGAGCTAAACACACTTGCTATCTAAGCTACCACAGCTCCAACCTGTTCAACCTGTATGCCAGGACACAGGGGCTAACCCTACTACTCTTCTCTAATACCCTTAATGACCAAGTAGACAGGGCCTCAGTTCAGTGCCTCATCTGAAGGATGGAGCCCCAGTCAACATACCACGGCCACTGGGCTGGAAATGCTGGGACAGGGTGATAAGAACGCCGCCTACTGGTCCAGCAACACCACTTGTAGCCAACCTAGTTTTCCTCTGGCATTTGCTGACCAGGGCTAGCGTTGTTAAGCCTCTGAGATCTAACAAAATCAGGCTACAAAAAATATTTGAACAAAATAACGTCCATTATATTCTATCTAGGGTAGGTGTCTCCAGCCCAAGTCCTGGAGATCACCAGTCCAGTTATTGCTATAGGTCTCACTAAATCACCTCTCCTTTAATGATTAGAAACACATTCTAGGTTATTGATCAATTAAGCAAGTCGTTTGTTTAATTACGAGAGCTCCGGGCCTTGAGCGATGAAGGGTCTGTAGATTTTTGTTCCAAAAGATTGCTTAATTACTAAGTTTAACAAACCACATGTTAAAGATCTTTTAGAAATTGCTTATTGAATTGCGACCTATAAAATGCTGGATAAGGGTTCTCCAGAGACCCCTGCTCTAGAGGGAACAGAAGCATATATAATGAATACAATAGGGCAGTTAGCATTGCTGCCACAGTGTTAGAGCCCTGATTTCAATTCTTCAGCTGGTGTACTGTCTGTGTGGAGTTCGTATGTTCTCCTATTGTATGCATGGCTTTCCCCCAGGTGCTCAGGTTTCCTCCTATAATCCAATAAACATGCTTGTAGGTTAATTGGTTTCTGGGAAAATTAACCCTGGTGTGAGTGTGTGTTTCTGTCTGCTTGCACGTTGCTTGCCAAGATCCAGCTTCCCCACAGCCCTGTATTGTTAGAAGCAGTTAGAAAAGGGACGGACGGATGAATAAAATATCACTCTAGAAAGTAAGCACTTTCTTCTCGCCGACTGTGAATAAACTGCAAAAGCAATGAACTCTGGGGTTATCTCCTATATTACGATGACTTTTACAAACGTGCCCTGAGGGACACAGCGGGAAACTGCATTAAGAACTGAAATAACAAGGTAACCGGATGATGTAAAGTATTCCTTTAACTAGCCGGATGACAGCATCTGAAATAGGGCAAAACAGTGCTGCTACCACAACTTGTTCTCACACTGAGTTTTGTAAGGTCACTGTTCCTGGGGGTGTCTTAACTATTGTGAAAAATGATGCATGCTGAAGTACAGAAAAAGTACCCAGGGACAGCCTCAAAAAAAAGATTAACGTGCTGTTAGACAGCCTATGACATTCCCTCTGCAAGAATTCCTTGAAGGAATGAACGCAGCCTCTTTCCTTGGTACTCATTAATCACTCTGAAAGAAGCATTTAAAAATGTAAATTGGGGTCCAGTGCAAGGCATTAGAGATTTGTTTTTGAGTACGGGTCCCGCACTTTCCCTTCTTGAAAAGTAGCACCTGCATCATGCGCAGAGACTAGACTAGGAAGAGTCAATAAAGTTATCTGCATTAAGCTCCACCCCATGTTAAAACTGAAATACATCTTCTTGAAATAAATCTGGGAATCTAGTTAATATGGTGACATGGCAGTGCAGTGGTTAGCATTGCTGCCTTGCAGTGCTGGGGCCCTGGGCCCAATTCTTCTGGGACTGTCTGTGTGGAGTTTGCATGTTCTCCCTGTGTTCACATGGGTTTCTTCTGGAGGCTGCAGTTTCTTCCCATAGTCCAAAGGCATACCAGTAGGATAACTGGCTTCTGGTGTGTGTGTCTTTGTCAGCCCTGTGATTGGCATTCTGTCCAGGGTGTATCCTGCCTTGAGCCTTCTGCTTGCTGTAATAGGCCCTGTCTCCTTTGCAACCCTGTATTGGATAAAGCATTTAGAAAATGGATGGATGGAATAGAACTAATGAGTGACCTCTACAGGAAAGGTTTGCAATTACACGGTGGGCTGTACATGAACAACCTTTGGGAAATCCCTTCAAGGGAACACTGGTTTCTGTGGCAACAGCAGGTAGTACTAGCATGTTTTCTGTACGTCATCCCAAGACAACACAGAGATTTAAATAAAAAACCTATACAGCGCTTTTCTGAACACTAAAGCGCTTTACACATAATGGGGACTCCCCTCAACCACCAATGTGCAGCCCCATCTGGATGATGCGACAGCAGCCATAGTACGCCAGTACCCTCACCACACACCAGCTATCAGTGGGGAGGAGAGCAAAGTGGTGAAGCCAGTTCAGAGAGGGGGATTATTAGGAGCCCATGACTGGTAAAGACCAAAAGGGAATTTGGCCAGGACACCTGGGTAACACCCCTACTCAATTTTTAATGACTAGAGAGAGTCAGGACCTTGGTTCTACATTTCATCTGAAGAATGGTGCATTTTTTGTGCAGTATAGTGTCCTCATGAGCATACAGGGGCATTAGGACCCATACAGGCCACTGGGTGAGCACCCCCTGCTGGTCCCACTTCTTCCAGCAGCAACCTTAGGTTTTCACAGGAGGTCTCCCATCCTGCTACTGGCCAGGCTCACATATGCTGAGCTTCCTTTAGTAGGTTGACAGCTGTGAGCTGCAGGGTTATTAATAAAGCATTCAAGTCACTTTAAAGTTATAACTTTAAGAAAAACGACTTTATCTTAATTGGGTCTTAGGAATCTCTCTAGTAACTGTGCAGCCCCAGGTTTCGAAATATAAAAGTATTTCAAAGTCTTCACATGCAGTGTTATAATTAAATTGTTTGAGAGAAATAAAACATTCATCACTGGCGTTCTACTGCTGTTGTGTTTGTTAAAATTATCGTATTTCTTCTACCCGTCCTTTGCTAAATATAGTTTCCATTTAAACACTGAGCTGAGAATGTGCAGAGAGGCGCTAATTAAATTCCCCTCGTTCTCAGTTTGAAAGCAAGACTTTTCTGTAAAATTAAATACGAGCTACCTCTGTGATACCCGCGTTCATGTTAATCTAATTTTGAGTTTTCGCGGTTTCGCATCTATGTGTGAGACAGAAATGAATCAACCTAAAAGTGAGAATGAACACTTAGTACGTTGCCGGTAGTTAAACCTATTTAACTCTTTTACACTTAAAATCTCGAAAAGGCGTTTATTGGAAAAGTACATCATTTAAACCACCTTGCTTGTCTACTTCTTACCTCATTTTGTAAAAGCTAAAACGTCATCAAAGTTTATTGTCAAAATAGGTGTTTTTGTATTATATTGTGGATTATTCTTGGCGCCAAACAACAGAATATGTGTTCGCTCCAGTTAATATCGCTTAAAAGGGAGGAAGAGTCTTCTGTTTCTACTAGTCAACTTTCTACTTTGTTGGAGATAGACTATACTAGTTATTTCTTAACCATCAACTGCCTGGTAATAATTACTGTTACACCTTAACAATCAATATGCTTACGAAACCAGTGTCTTCTATAAAGAATAATTATATCAGTAGCCCCATCTGTTGTTACCACAACGATGTTCTAACAAGTCTTCACCATTATTTTTTCATCAGAATCATATAACAAGTACTCGATAAACTGCACCTCTAAAGTGTTCGTTTTCCTTATTCATCCTCAAATTCGAAGAGAAATCGAAAAGTATCCCCACAATAAGAACAAATAAAGTATATGTAATGTCTTTTTCTTCACAACACTAAATTGCAAACACTGGTACGCGTGAATAAAAGCACAAATTGGGGTTATACTGTAGGTTTGTAAATGGACGCACGTGTGAAAAATGACAATGGAAAAATATAGACAACAGTTAGGTCGTCTTAGAGGCAATTGTAAGATTTGCTAGTCAACCTGTGCTCTCACCTCACCCTCGAAATTCGTCATCACCTCTCGCCATTGGAGGTTTGTTATAGTGTTAATTTAGTCAACGAAAATTATGATGAAAATGTTCGTCAGTTACCTTTTTTTATTTTATTTTAGTTAACGAAAACGAAACGCTCACGAACATAAACCCCAGTTACGATGACGAAGACTAAATTGCTTTGCATTTTTGAGTGAATTAAGACGAGACGAAATGAGCCGTCTGACTAAAACTCATGCTGAAATAAATTTCGTTGCATGAAGTTCGTCGTATGCGCATTTACTTTGTCTGACAAATACCAGGTTGGCTGTAATGGGTACAATTCTAGGGCTGCAGCTATACATGGTCTGTAAGATGACTCACAGCTATGAAAGAGTCACAAATATCGGGTTGTGCCGTTTTCTGTCCTGTTTTTTAAGTGTCCCTCATTTCCAACCAGTCTTTTCCACACATTATGTCATGAATTCTTATTGTTCCTTAATTGATTGGTACCCAGCCAGAAAAAAACTATGAGATGTATGCGCTGTATGAATTAGATTAATTATAAAAAGCAAAGCACCTCGGCTTTACAAAATGAAAAGCCTCGGAGACGCAATAAAGGCTTGTGGTACTCCATTCTTAAAGTTGGAAGAAAAATATCTGGAGTCTGGCAATACCTTATATACGACTGTGTAAATATTTTTGCCTCAACTATTAAAGGCGATTGCGCGGATTGCAGGTTAAGTCGTATGTTCCAGCAGGTGTTGGCGCGAATCCGAATTATGTAATTTGCCTAGTGTAACCGCGATTCCCCAAACAGCACAAAATATACACAGTAGTTCGAGTAGGTAGCTGCTTCAGCATGCGTAAACTGCAAAGGAACAAGTAAAGGTTCATTCCATGCTGAAAAGAGAAGAAAAGTAACACAATGTTTCGGCTGTGGAGCCTCCTTCGGGTGTGAACAAGGTTAGAAGAAGGCTCCACAACCGAAACGTTGTGTTTCTTTTCTTCTCTTTTCCTGTTCCTTTACATAATATACACTATACCTTCCTTCGGATGAGACTTAAAACCGAGGTCCTGACTTTCTGTGGTCATTAAAAATCCCAGGGCATTTCTCGAAAAGAGTAGGGGTGTAATCCCGGCGTCCTGGCCAAATTTCACAGTTGCCCTTACCAATCATGGCCTCCTAATAATCCCCATCTATGAATTGGCTTCATTACTCTGCTCTCCTCCCCACTGATAGCTGATGTGTGGTGAGCGTTCTGGCGCACTATGGCTGCTGTCACATCATCCAGGTGGATGCTGCACATCTGGAAGCATGCTGGGAATTGGTGCTCCTTTTCAGTTTTTACCTTGGCAATTTTGTACCCTTGCTATAGGTTTCTGTCACATTGTGTCACGGACGTCCAAAGGGACTAACCGTGGGGAGCAGGAGAGCGGAAAAAGACCCATATGCGTAGCGGCGAGACGGGAAAAAGGCCCGGGCTCATTAGTGCAAAGAGTTTAGGAATGCCGTATAGAAACCTATGCCCTCAGGGAGCGGACGTGGGGCGCCCTGGTGCTTGGCGGGTCTCAGGACATCCGAACGTCAATGCTGAGCGAGGACAGAGTGCAAGACCCGGAAATATATAGCCCAAGGGAAAGAGAGGGACAGGAAGGACTGCAGACCGGAAACTAGGGACAGGACAGAGAAGGAGCGCCCTCTGGCTGCAGAGGGCGTGACACATTGGACACGAATGTGCCTCTTTAATTGGTCTTCCCTGAAATTTCTCTATTTTCATGATGAAACACCATGACTGTGGTTGATCCCTGGATCTCATCCAATCAGCTGCATTGCCTTAAACAACATGGCTGAGTAGCTTGTTCCATACTCCCACCATCTTTTGTGTAAAGAAGTGCATTCTCACAGAGTTTCTATTTGCATACATTTACAGTGGTGTGAAAAAGTGTTTGCCCCCTTCCTGATTTCTTATTTTTTGCATGTTTGTCACACTGAAATGTTTCAGATCATCAAACAAATTGAAATATTAGACAAAGATAACACAAGTAAACACAAAATGCAGTTTTTAAATGAAGGTTTTAATTATTGAGGGAAAAAAAATCCAAACCTACATGGCCCTGTGTGAAAAAGTGATTGCCCCCTAAACCTAATAACTGGTTGGGCCACCCTTAGCAGCAACAACTGCAATCAAGCGTTTGCGATAACTGGCAATGAGTCTTTTACAGCGCTGTGGAGGAATTTTGGCCCACTCATCTTTGCAGAATTGTTGTAATTCAGCCACATTGGAGGGTTTTCGAGCCTTAACCGCTTTTTTAAAGTCATGCCACAACATCTAAATCGGATTCAGGTCAGGACTTTGACTAGGCCACTCCAAAGTCTTCATTTTGTTTTTCTTAAGCCATTCAGAGGTGGACTTGCTGGTGTGTTTTGGATCATTGTCCTGCTGCAGAACCCAAGTGCGCTTCAGCTTGAGGTCACGAACAGATGGCCGGACATTCTCCTTCAAGATTTTTTGGTAGACAGCAGAATTCATGGTTCCATTTACCACAGCAAGTCTTCCAGGTCCTGAAGCAGCAAAACAGCCCCAGACAATCACACTACCACCACCATATTTTACTGTTGGTATGATGTTCCTTTTCTGAAATGCTGTGTTACTTTTACGCCAGATGTAATGGGACACACACCTTCCAAAAAGTTCAACTTTTGTCTCGTCAGTCCACAGAGTATTTTCCCCAAAGTCTTGAGGATCATCAAGATGTTTTCTGGCAAAACTGAGACGAGCCTTTATGTTCTTTTTGCTCAGCAGTGGTTTTCGTCTTGGAACTCTGCCATGCAGGCCATTTTTGCCCAGTCTCTTTCTTATGGTGGAGTCATGAACACTGACCTTAACTGAGGCAAGTGAAGCCTGCAGTTCTTTGGATGTTCTTGTGGGGTTTTTTGTGACCTCTTGGATGAGTCGTCGCTGCACTCTTGGGGTAATTTTGGTCAGCCGGCCACTCCTGGGAAGGTTCATCACTGTTCCATGTTTTCGCCATTTGTGGATAATGGCTCTCACTGTGGTTCGCTGCAGTCCCAAAGCTTTAGAAATGGCTTTATGACCTTTTCCAGACTGATAAATCTCAATTACTCTGTTTCTCATTTGTTCCTGAATTTCTTTGGATTGCAGCATGATGTCTAGCTTTTGAGGATCTTTTGGTCTACTTCACTTTGTCAGACAGGTCCTATTTAAGTTTTTGAGAACAGGTGTGGCAGTAATCAGGCCTGGGTGTGGCTAGAGAAATTGAACTCAGCTTTCCAAAGATGTGATAAACCACAGTTGATTTATGTTTTAACGGGGGGGGGGGGGGGGGGCAATCACTTTTTCACACAGGGCCATGTAGGTTTGGATTTTGTTTTTCCCTTAATAATAAAAACCTTCATTTAAAAACTGCATTTTGTGTTTACTTGTGTTATCTTTGTCTAATATTTTTATATATTTATATATATATTATATAAATCATGAGCGTATATATTAATATATTTGTTTGATGATCCGAAACATTTCAGTGTGACAAACATGCAAAAAATAAGAAATCAGGAAGGGGGCAAACACTTTTTCACACCACTGTATATGACTCACAGTGACAATCCTCATGCCACCAGAGGTGTTGTGGTAAAAGTGGAATTGCTGTGATGGCATTGAAGTGTGATTGAGAGTGTTTATTGCACTTGGTCTGAAGATATTACACTTGGGACGAGGACTAGTGGGGCTAGAACTCATATTTGTCTATAAGTGCTATTAATTTAGTGAGCAGTTTATGTTTCTTTGTAATGAATCTGTAATTTGCTACATAGGATTGCAGTTTTCTGGGTATCAATCTTTTAAATTATAAAGGGTTATTATTTTAGACCTGTTCTTGTCTGATCTATTTGGCCACTACCCCCAATGTACACAGACCATATGGGGTATCAAAGGTGGTAACAGCTTTGAGATACCCCACTATCTATAGGGTAGTGGTAGAAACCATGGTGATGATCTTGCAGATCCATTAAAGTTGGGGCAGAGATTCTCTGGGTCCTAAATTTTAGAAAGAGTGGCTAGGCCGTAGGGTGTATCATTTTGACTCCTGAGCTGGAACACTTTTGTTACACAATTTACTCTAAACTGCTATACAATTCCTTTCCGGAATTTAACTGTTGTACAATTCCTTTTCATAGTTTTAACATTGAAGGCTTAAGCTGAAGGCTCAGCCCATTAGATTTCGGAGCACCATTTATGCTGCAGGGTTACCCTTAATAACAAAGAGGATTTAGGTTTTGCGCAGTACAGGTGATTTAAACATTTGAAAAGTTTTGCATAAAGTTGCATGGAAATTATTCTTTAATTTTTTTTAAATGTTCAGTTTGTCCTCTTCTGCATCCAGTCTCACTCCTCGGGTGAACAGTCAATTCCTTAGCTTCACTATGAAGGACATCAGATGAAACTGAATAAACTTCTAATTCAATTGCAGCCTTTAAACAGAAAGCAGGATAAACTCCTACCCGCTGAGCCTATATAGGTAAAGCCTATATGGACTTTACCTTATCTTATTAAACCACAAAATGGTGTGATAGAGGGCGGCTCTGTGTGGAGTTTGTATGTTATGCCTGGGTTATTTCTCCGGGTGCTCCAGTTTCTTCCCTCACTCCAAATACATACTGGTAGCTTAACTGGGTTCAGGGTAAACCAGCCCTGGTGTGAGTGTGTGTGTTCTGTGTCTGTGTCTACCCTCCGACAGACTGGCACCCATTGCTTGCTGGGATAGGCTCCAGCTCCCCTGTAACCCAGACCTGGTTGAAGCAGTTTGAGGATGGAGATGGATGCTGGGATATAACTTTCCGGGATACATGCTTTTTAAACATTTTTCTAGAGAATGCAATTCATCCTCTGGTAAATTTGTGCTAATGCTCTACTGCCTCGGATCTCATTTTCCTCTGGCAAAGGGACCAGTGTTTCCAGTGGTGAAAAACCATCAATGGTTAAAAAACAAACTGCAGCATGGCATTGTTCCCACGTCCTTCGCGTTGATGTGCGTTTGGGTGAAACGGTACTTATTTCCTCTCTTGAAAGCAGCAGCAAATTATATCCTGTCAGGAACATTTTGTGGCGAACACAATACAAACAGCGCTGAGAGGAGTGGGGGAGGGTATTCGTGCGTGAAACCTCCGCCTCTCTATCACACACCTCTTTTATTAATCTCTGTGGAGAGGTGGTGGTTTAATTACTGCTTTTCAAACGTTCTTGAGTGCTTTCTTTCACCATTTTCCCCTACCTTGCAATGGAGAGCAGGCAGTGGTTGTTGCTTGAACATTGCAAAATACACAATGTAAACATTTTACCATTGTGAAACTTATGACCAAGCTTCTCCATCAGTGTTTCAGAATCATTTCTCCTCCTGCATATTTCTGCCCTTACTGGGAATTCAGAGATGTCACAGGAAGTGCTTTTAGCCCTTTTGTGACAAGAGCCAAAGTCTCAATTTTTCCTGAAATGAAAGAGTGTGTACTTGTTTCAGTGCTATGTGCCTTTGGTGGTTAAAAGTTATATATATTGTGGTTTTTGGATAGTGACTGTCTAAGCCTAATGAGGCCAAGGTTGTTTATGCCAGGAAACCTGCTTGCGCTGACAAACTGATTGTGATGAAACCGCTATCATTTCCTCCAAACCTGCTTTGTCTTGAATGAAGCTCCTTGGCTGCAACTCTCTGCAGGCGCTCGGAGACAGATCTCCCTTGTAGTTGACACAGCTGCTGCTGTAATGCGAGATTATTATTCGAGCAACTTTTTGAGCCACTGTAGTTGCTCGACAGGTTTGCAAAAGGATTTGACCTTTGTGTAACTGCTCAGTGCTCGGATTTTAAAATGTGTCAGTGCCCTGGAAATGAATCTCAGTCAAATAGTTCATTTATGATATATAAACAACCCTACATCAAGTGGTTTGAATAAAACTTGGGACTTAACATGCTTTCACACACTTTACAGCATTGAATGTACACAATGGTCGCAGGTGCCCTACTTATTGACAGAGAAACTCTGTGGACAACCATTTCCCTAAACAGCTGTTCTTGTTCCTCAGACCATTTTGGACAAGTTACTGAAAGTTTCAAGTTCCACATCACACATATGTTTGGTGCAGCAACCATTTTGTTCTTAAACTAAAGATTTTAATGAGACAAGCACAGAGCACTTTACTGACAATTTAGCAGGATTTTTGAGTAGTGAAGAAAGCGCATTCTGATTGTTTAGTATTCAGAAGCACCTTAGCCACCGTTCTGCCAGTCTTATTGTCATGAGCATCATCCCTCCTCTTAAGGGTGCTCCGACCCTTTTGTATTTTAGTTGATTGTGTGCACCTGCCTCCTGTTCTGTCTCATTATTTAAGCCTGGCACTCTCGCTATTCCTGGCTCAGCAGTGGAAGATGGCCGCCTGGAAGCCCGCCTACCAGCGGGTCCAGGAGAGACCTGACGGCATAGGCTTCATCACGGCATCCTGACCATCTGAGTCCGGGGCTCGGAGCGCCTGGCCTTGCTATCCTGTTTTTACTCCTTGTTCCTGTACCGGAACCTGTTCCGGATTTGGACTTTGTCTGTTTTGGATGGTTCTCCCGGCACCTGGACCCTGGACTGCCCCCCTTGTTTCCCTTTTTGGACTCTTTGGACTTGTCTGCCTGCGCCACTCCCCCTGAGCACCGGAACACCGTCGTCACGCCCCGTCTGTCATCCCATCCTGATTCCACATCGTGTTTTCCCTGTCGTCCCTCTCCAGTTACTTCCAGATTATACTGTCTGCATAGGGTCCTGAACTATGCACTTCATGGGAGCCTGAAGTGCATAGTTCACGGGAGAATATTTGATTTAGTCAATTTCAGCTGGCAATTTTAGGTTTGTATTGCAGATAACCCAAGTTATTGTGACTGTGGGACATGTAGAAAGACATCCATTCAGTGAACCATCCTGCTGGTTAGAAATTATCTGATCATTTATGCCCTTTCATAATGCACTCGTATTTCTCACACCACTATTTTTTCTTGTTCAGGAAAGCGGGTAAAGCCATTTTTATAACCAGAGCCACAAGAGAAGAAGTTCCTTCACAAGTGAAACAATGGAGCCCACATTCTGAAGATGAGCTTTCTTTCTTGTGCCAGTATCTGCCCTGCCCAAAACGTGGGCTGAAATAGAAAACTTTTTTCTCCAGCGCGGTAAGCAAACCGTCAATGTGCAGTAGGACTGGGATGCGCCTTGTTTTTTTTTTCCAACCGCACTATTTCAGCTGCGTTTTGGCTCCTGGCTATCTACGACAGCAGTTTCCTTGTGAGCCTCTTCATCAAGAGCCTGTGGATTCGGTATTGACAACGGCGGATGACTCGCGTTCGATTTTTCAGTGTTGTTCTTCCTCCAGGCAGTCTTGGCACAAGACAGCGCATTGTCTCCACCTGGGCACCAAGGCTCTTGCGGGCTACTTCATAAGCTCATGGCGCGCCAGCCTTCGCAATCATTCACAGCAATTGATACATCTTTACCCACTGGGCTTGTAAAGTATGTCTGGGTCTTCAATCATTGACATGAAATGTCATTTCTAACCCGACAAGCGCTCAGATATCCTGAGTATAAAGTGGTCCATTCTTTTGCTGTCACATCAAACCCAGGTGTACAAATAGTGATCTAAAATATCAAACCTTGTCCTTAGAGCTCCTGAATTTCTGTGACCCAGAGAACAACTGCCCAGTCTGAGTCAATTCCGACCAGTATGCAGCCAAAAAAGACAATCTTTTTCAATTAACTGGTAAAGCAACAAATAAACGACTTAAAAAGCAGCTCATTTTAATATTCTCAATCACAGAGTTCTAGGTGAAGCACAGTATTTCAGTGTTATCTAACACTGCTTTTATTAACAAGCAGGTTAATAAAAATACAGTGATTAATAGGTCAGTTCAGTATAGTATTTATGTCATCGTGTATCTGGTTACGTCACGTTAACTCAGTCTACTTCTGCTTCTTGGGATGTTTTTGGATACCAAAAAATTTGAACGCTTCTACTTTCATATTTTTTTTCTGTTTAATAATAATAATAATTTCTTACACTTATATAGCGCTTTTCTGGACACTCCACTCAAAGCGCTTTACAGGTAATGTGGACTCCCCTCCACCACCACCGATGTGCAGCATCTACCTGGATGATGCAACAGCAGCCATAGTGTGCCAGAACACTTACCACACACCCACTATCAGTGTCAGTATCAGGGAGGAGAGCAGATTAATAAAGCCAATTCATAGAGGGGGATTATTAGGAGGCCATGATTGGTAAGGGCCAATGGGAAATTTGGTCAGGACCTACTCTTTTCAAGAAACACCCTGGGATTTTTAATGACCACAGAGAGTCAGGACCTCGGTGTTACATTTCATCCGAAGGACGGGACCTGTTTACAGTATAGTGTCCCCATCACTATACTGGGGCATTAGGACCCACACAGACCGCAGGGTGAACGCCCCCTGCTGGTCCCACTAACACCTCTTCCCATCCAGGTACTGACCAGGCTCACACCTGCTTAGCTTCAGTGGGTTGCCAGTTGTGAGTTGCAGGGTGATATGGCTGCTGGCTGTTTGTCATTCCACTGTCAAATGTCTATGTTAATTTAGCTCGTTTAAAAAACGCTAGACTGCTCCTGTAGACGGTACGCTGTGGGCTCGGATGGACCGCTGGTGCGTGACCGTTACTGAGCAACGGCAGCGGGAACCAGAAACACTGTCTGTCGATCGCGGAACCGTCCGCTGGAGCCCCCTGCTTTACTGTCTAACTCTTGGATGCAGCCCCGGTCTGAGAGACATTGAGAATATTTTGACGAAGTGTCGAATCTTTCAGGTCTGCGTCCAAAGAAAAGACTCCAGCCTAATTACACGCATCATATTCTCAACAGAGACCGGGTCTGAACACAAGGCTATCGCCCCTGAAGTACAACGGACATGGGTCTCGGTGGATTTACAAGGGATGGCCACTAGATGGCGCTGTATTATAAAGAATAACAGAAGATATAAGTTTTGATTTGTCCTACCCCGGGAAAAACCATTTTGGTAATTGTGACACGCTGAAAACTGTTATAACTATGAAAAAAGTGCTCTGGGATTTTATTTTTGAGGAATGTTTGAAGAAAACATTGTTTATGCTTTTAAAGGACGATTTACTCGTTTTAACACAGTTTTATGTCTTGTATTTTTAAAGATTCCCTGTTTCTAATTGTTTCAAATTCAGATTCAAAAGGCTTTATCGAAATGAACGATGAGTTCAGTATTGCTCTAGTATATTCAGATAATTGCCTGTGATCTGCCTCCACACATTAATTTTAGCACTATCCTTTAGTTTATTTTTCAGTAACAAGGTGAGAAGCTCAAACTATAATTATTGATAATGTACATATGAAGATAGGAAACCAAACTCGGTGTTTGTGTTTTCTGGTGTGAAGGGCTCAGGTTGGCTTGCTGAGGGCTTTGGAAAAGTGGAGGAAATTTTAATCTAAATTTCTTAAAATTTCAGAAAGCTTTGAGTTCGGGTCACTGTGCATCACAGTGCACTTCTGAACCTTCCCACAAGGGGAACTCTTGAGCTTGTTTCTCTAAAAAAAATAGTATGGCAGGTTGCGCTTAGGAATTTAGGTTAGCAGATCCTGCCAGCCTCTGTGCTGTTCTGCCCTGCTGCTGTCTCACTGAACTGCAAACTCACAGCAGAGCTGTACAAGGAGCTGTACACCCCAGCACTCCGAATCAGTTGCCATTCCTGCATCTACAAGGTTCTTCCTTGTACTTGTAATGCACTGTATTTTTCACAATGTAACATTTTGATGCTGCCAGGGATTAAGGTACCAGTATTATAAATACTGCATAAATATATCAGCTGCCATATTACCTCAAAACAGACAACCCACTGAAGCTCAGCCGGTGTGATCCAGGTCAGTACCTGGATGGGATGTAGGTTGTTGCTGGAACAGGTGTTAGTGGGACCAGTAGGGGGCGCTCGCCCTGTGGTCTGTGTGGGTCCTAGTGCTCCAGTATAGTGATGGGGACACTATACTGTAAAAAGGCGCTGTCCTTTGGATGAGATGTAGAACCAAGGTCCTGAGTCTCCATGGTCATTAAAAATCCCAGGATGTTTTTTGGAAAGAATAGGGGTGTTACCCCAGTGTCCTGGCCAAATTTCCCCACACCCTTTACCAATCATGGCCTCCTATTAATCCCCATCTATGAATTGGCTTCATCACTGCTCTCTTCCCCATTAATAGCTGGTTTGTGGTGAGTTACCGGTCACTATGGCTGCTGTCACATCATCCAGGTGGGGCTGCACATTGGTGGTGGAGGGGATCCCCATTGCCTGTAAAGCACTTTGAGTGGAGTGTCCAGAAAAGAGCTATATAAGTGTAAGCAACTATTATTATTATTATTATTATTGTTGTTGTTGTTGTTGTTGTTGTTGTTGTGTTCACTGGTTTCCTCTGGGTGCTCCAGTTTCCTCCCACAACCCAGAGACACACATGGTAGGTTAATTGGCTTTTGGGATAATTGGTCCCGATGTGAGTGTGTGTCTGTGTGTCTACCTTCTGACTGACTGGTGTCCTTTCCAGGGTGTATCCTGCTGTGTGCCTGTTGCTTGCCAGGATACGCTCTGGCTCCCCTGCGACCCTGAATTAGATAAAGCAGTTAGAAAATGGATGGATGGATATCAACTGCAGACTCAAGCCGAAAGAAATAGAACAGAATGTGAAATGCTGAAATAAAACAAACTGAGTTGACTTAATAATTTCCTTTCGTATCAGTAATACCAATCATCTTAATCATCATTACTCTGTGCATCATCTGCCAGGATGACAGCTAAGGAAGAGATAAACAGGGGCATGAGCCAGCTACCCCTTCACCTTTTTCCACAGCACAAAACTCTGGTACTTTCCTCTCACATTCTGACAGAGCTGAGTCACACAGCCGCTTCCTCGCTCCACTGTCTCCACTGTGGAGCACTCTGTCCTCTGCAGAAGAAAAGGTTACATTTTAACCCCAAAATCTAAAAAGCAAAGACCTTGTGCCTATTCCCTGTCAGTCTGCAATTTAGTGCACTCTGTAACGTTATTGCAGGAGTCACCTATTATCACTGTGTTCGTTTTTTAGGAGCAGCTTGCTAGCACTCAAAAAATGTTAGACAATATCTTATAAAGCCTAGCTTGGCACCTATTGCCTGTTGGCACTAATTACGAACTAACGCATGCCCTATGTGTGAGCATCTTACACTTACATTTGATAGAAGCATTACTACCTTGTAGCCTGTGGATCTTGTCAGATCTCAAAAGTGAAGCAACACTGGGTCTGGTCAGCAATGGGATGGGAAGCTATCCCAGGGAGCAATGGATAGTACACCAGTCCATGGCAGGGCAGATACACACCAACCACAGACATACACACACTGACAGCAGGGCCAATTTTCCCAGAAGCCAATTAATCTACCAGTGTGTCTTAGGATTGTGGGAGGAAACGGGAGCAGGATGGGAGACCTTCTGGGAAAATCAGATTGTGGCTGTAAGTGGCATTGGTGGACCAGTAGGGGGCACTCTTTTGCCTAGACCAGAATTTCCAAACCAATGCCACAGTATGGTGAATGTGGACATGGTACTGTAGGAGGTGTGGTCCTTTGGATGAGGAATTATACCAAGATCCTGACCACTTCATCAAATAAATGGCTCATCATCAACTGTTGATAAGAGTAGAGGTGTAGTCCTGGTTAAGTTTGAAATTGGGCTTGCAAACCTAAATTTTCCCCTTAATTCAATTGGTGAAACAAGAAATAATTTAAAGACCACCTTTTCTCTTTTTGTGCCTCAATTCAAGATATGTTTGCGGACACATCATTTTTGATGATCAGAACTGTCTAAATGTACAGTATGAGGTGGTTTATTTTTTTTGACAGGGTCCGTGCACTGTTCTCTGCACACATGTATGAAATAAAGATTTTTTTTTTCTTGTGCCAAAGATCTGTAATATTTCTTAAACCTAGTGCCACTGTGGTGTCTGCCCCTGCCCTTTTCACTCTGAGCATTCAGAAGCTCATTTGACCCACAAAGTGGGAAAAAAAGGGAAAAAAGTCCAATGCAAATACAAAATTATCCAGTCTTTTATTTGCTATTGACACAATCATTTTGCACAGAAGTTCATTAGTGATAGTGTTCCAGTCCCATAGTGATTATTCCCAGAGTGCCAAGGACAGGCGTATTGATTTTTATTTGAATGTATTTCAGCACTGTTCGGGATTTATACACTCACACTGTGTTGTGATTTGGGTCTATTTTAGATTTCATTTAACTCTTGAAATGTCTAATAAAGAAGAGCTAGATTCCCCTTAAATTTCTCTACTCTGGCAAGTGTTCTCCCATAATCTAGAAACATATTTAAGTTCAGGAAAAAGAGATGACTAACCTGGCAATAACTGTTGTCAGAACTGAATCTTGTAGAAGTATTGATCTGTACTTTCATGTTTTTTTAGTTTCTTGGTAACTGTGTCCCTCCTGGAAAATGACAGACATCATCAATGCCTTAAGCTTCCTCATTGACCGAAGCTTTATTAGTTAGCTTTTTTGTCTGTTTGAAGAAAATGCGTATTTCATGTTTAAAGAACAAAGAACCTTTTATGTATCTTGCAGTTCCAGATCTGTGAACTTACCTAAGCCACTATGGAGCCTGAATCTGTAGATCAGTTTGAGAAGGTCTTCAGAAGTCTAAAGTTAAAATGGACTGAGCCAGTTTATTCAGACAGCTGTTGGAACAGCGTTACTCAACCAACAAAATCCTTATGAATGAACTAGTTGAACGATGACTCATACATTCAACAGCATGGTTGGGAACTTTGAGGAGGCAAGAAACCAGAATGGTAAGAGTATGTGTGCACTAGGTCTGCATTTAAGACAAAATAATTAAACAGGAAATTAATTTTCTGTTCTTATGCATCATCCGACAATTAGGTAGCATGTTGCTTTTTATTTTATTCTCATGTTTTTTTTTTAAATAAACACTGGCTGCTATTTGTTGAATGAAAACTGTGACCTGCTTCCTTAGATCAGTGAGTCAGTCGGAACTCATGTGCTGTGAATCAGCCTTGAAAAATTGTAGGCCTGCCCCCACACCTAAAAGCCCCTCCGTACCTCTCCCACCCCCACTCTCCTCCGCCCCTGGCCTCTCCACACCTCTCCCCTCATCCCTCTGCCTGAGAACTTGGCTGCTCGCTGCCCCCAGCCTCCTCTCCCCCTTGTTGTCCTCGGTCTTACTCTCACTCAGTCAGGCTTCTGGCTTGGCTGTCGTCTGACTCACTTCCAGATACACTCGGGACAGCTACTAGTAGCACACGCAAAAGGGGAAACCCAGAATCATTCAGGAATAAGATGTTTTCAACCCCAACTGTTTGTTGGCTTGGCTAGAAAATACATTCTGTGGTTTACATAGCGTCCCGCCCTCCCTCCCCCCTTACCATCCCATCAAAACAGCGAAGAGAAAATAGAACCAAATGCATGTGTGTGTTGGAAGGAGAGGAGGGTCAAGTTCTTGGGTTTCGACATTTTCGTTTTGTAATTTTGTCAAGAGAAAAACACAGACAGCAGTGGTCTCGGGTTTTATTTTTTTTGGTGAAGTGGGTGGAGACCACCTTGGAGTTTAGCAGCATTCCCACAGACCGGGGCTGCTGCAAAGCGACATATCAACCGAAACCCCAGCCCATTAAAGGCTAGGATGACTACATGTACACCAGATCAAAAGAGGAAAAGGGGTTAGGATGGGGTCCCAAGTTGCAGAAAACAGTGTGCTGGGGGGGGGGGGGGGGGGGGAGGATGGGCTTAAAACTGATTACTTCCAGCTTCAGACACCCATAATAAACATTATGTCTATTGAAAGGCAATCCACGTTTGTGTCCCCAGCCACACAGAGATACCCAGGGAGTCTACTTTGAGGGGCAATGTATCCCCCATGTAGTTCTACCACCTTGCAACCAGGTCTTATCAGGCCTCAGAAGCCTAGGGGTACCTGGATAGGAGACCTCAAAGCACAATCAGGTTGCTGCCCAAGGTTGCTTGCCCCATGGCACTTTTGTAAAGAATATGGCTCTTCAGCACCCTGGGCTTGCACAATCTGGCTTTCCTATAGATCTCCTTAATTCAGCTCCTAAAGCCATTCCTAACTCCTCCACCAGGGGCTGCTGGTGCAGAATGCCTGCCACACATCTCCCAGGGGATGAGGTGCGTTACATTCCATGTGAAGTGCTTTACAATCATTTGGATGAAAAGCACTTTACAAAAGCCATCAATTAAACGTGATCTATTTTGAGTGTACAGAAGAGTTTCCTGACGTTTAGGGATTCACTGTTGAATTTGCCAGTCTGCTAGCACTGTGCTGTTGATTTCACCCAAGCCAGCTGGTACACAGAGAATGCAAATTTAGACAACACTTCCTAACTGTCAGGAATTCAGCAGTTCCAGGTGTTCAGGGTGTTTCTTTTCGCCCCAGTGGGATTCACAGTTCAGCTCCTAGAGAAGCTGGGTTTTGTTTTAACTGAGCTTGTCATCATGCTGTCCCCTGAGCACTTGGAGTTTTGACTATACTGTTGAGCAGTGTTTAGTTCCCACATGGAAACTGAATTTGAATTAGATGCTCCTACAGAAAGTACATGTGTGAGTGGCTGAGGTCTCCCCACAGCAGTTCCTGGATTCTGGGTAAGACACGTGGAAAGTAGATTCATACCGTGTGGATTTCATCATTGAGCAACCTTTTCTGGCTAGTTTAATCAGTTCAAAGAAAGAAACAGCAGGCAGTGATATGGCTTCCAAGGTGCAGGTTGGTCAGGGGTTCGAGTCACGTCAACAGCCAGAAACCAGATGAGAACCAGAAGGCATAGGACTCTCTAATCTAATCCTTCATGTGAAAAAATGTCTGTTCCTTAACGGTCCTCAACTTCATTGTCCCTTTTCTTGTGCCACAGAAGGAGTCCGTGGTGTTAACTAAACACCTATCAGGAGACGTTTAATTGTACAGATAATAATAATAATAATAATTGCTTACACTTATATAGCGCTTTTTCTGGACACTCCACTCAAAGCGCTTTACAGGTAATGGGGACTCCCCTCCACCACCACCAATGTGCAGCATCCACCTGGATGATGCGACGGCAGCCATAGTGCGCCAGAACGCTCACCACACATCAGCTATCAGTGGGGAGGAGAGCAGAGTAATGAAGCCAATTCACAGAGGGGGATTGTTAGGAGGCCATGATTGATAACAGCCGATGGGGAAATTTGGCCAGGATGCCGGGGTTACACCCCTACTCTTTTCGAGAAACACCCTGGGATTTTTAATGACCACAGAGAGTCAGGACCTCGGTTTTACGTCTCATCCGAAGCAACCTTAGTTTTTCCCAGATGTAATAAGTGCATTTAAAACTAAATGTGGGGGGGCTTATCTTTGCCACAAGAGTTGTGGGAGAATGGAACAAGCTACCCTGCCATGTTGTGGAAGCCGATACCCTGGCTTCTTTCAAGAAATGACTGGATGAAATCTTTGGATTAAATAGCTGCTAATTAACAAATCAGATAGAAAAGCCTAATGTCCTCTTCACATTTGGAACCTTCGTTTGTATTTTCTTATGTTCTGAAATGACTTCCGTTGGCATAATGGGTACAATCCCTTTAGTAAACAGGGAGCATACATGCCTACTCATCAGAATCAACCATTTGTTGCCTCCATAAGCTCACAGAGAGATGGGAGAGTTAGCTCTGACTGGGGCAGCAGCACTGCATCACACTGATGTTGCTGCAAGCTTGTAGGCTGTTATGATTTTGGCCTTCTGCGTTTCTGACAGTTACAACAGGGTGTTCAGTTTATGTTTCCACTGGCTGCAAATGCAAAGAGAATTCTCAAAGAAATCTAGTCTGTCCTACAAGCAATGTGCTTTTAGTGATACAGCCTTTACTAGTTAAATAAAATGTTAAAGCTTAGACGCCTAGTATCTTTACACAACACAGGCACCCAGAATTCCATCCCCAGTTGTACATCATTGATTCCTGGTCACTGCTGGTTAGCTACATGTCTCAGGCATGGGTCATGATATCAGTGATATCTGTGCCACACGGTTTAACCTGCACTCCAAGTGAACACCATGACAACAAATCTCAGGCAACTAAAAAGGAAACTATTGAACAAGCAGCTTATTCAGTCTCAACTGATGTCCTACATAGCACATCTCTGAATCTGGTCATATACTTGCAGAATGCAGCAGAAAGCAAAAAGAAGACATACTGAACATTTTGAGATATTATCTAAATATAAATATTTAAATTTAATTCTATGGCACAGAAAGTAAACTAAATATCACACTGTATTTTGCACTATATCATCTTTGTTATTTAGGGGCACCTACTCCCTGCTCTGACAACCAATGGGCTGAGCCTTTATCTAAAGCATTCAATGTTAAAACCTATGGAAAAGAACTGTGTGGCAGCATACTGACGACACATACAATTGCTTGGTGCCCTTTTGGACCTATTCTCTGCGGTTTTGCCCTGATTGCATGGTTTTCACTGTGCTTTCCATGGTAATGTCTTGAAAAACCACTGGAAAGCCCAATGAGAGAAGAAAACTAGTGTCAAATGCAAAACAACCATGGTAAACATTGCACCCAGCATTCTTAGGGACACTGCAGGAAAAAGAAATGGAATTGATAGTGGGGTGACTACAATCCTAAAGCTTTCCACCAAAATGGAAACTGCCCTGTGGTAGAGGGTTCTGGTTCTGCAATTTATGCCAGAATTTGGAGAGGGTTTCTTTTGTGGGAAGGAAATCAGAACCTCACCCTAAAGGGATTAAACAGTTGGACCAAGAGCACAGCAAGGACACCATAAGAGAAAAAAGTAAAAACGCGCCTTTGTCCCAGCTCCTTTGTCCGCCCAGCCCCTGCCTCGCCACGGACACCACCCTGGTGTCCTGTCCCCCAGATGGACAGCACATTCCTCTCTAGAATTCCCTGAGCTGACCAGAACTTGGCTGGGGTGCAGAGACAAAAATATGGGAAAAATGTGGTATTGTGTTACCGAGGGGGGGCTGGGGTGGTGGCAGCGAGGGAGGGCGAGACCGACAGAGAGAGAGGAAGGAAGTGAGTGGAGTATGTGAGAGAAAGGAGGTTGCGTGCCAGGCCTGCACATGCTGAGCAGAACATTGGATTCATTGAGAAAAGCGCGCCCTGCTCCATTCATCACAGTCCAACTCCGCTGGCTCAGTCAAGCTACAGTTTGACAGGGTTTGACACACTGGGCACCCTCCACTCAGGCAAACATGCCCCAAACTGGGTGATTCGCTCTCTGTTTGTCCCCTCTTTACTAGACTGTAGTATAGACAAGGCCTTTCGTTCACCTTTGGCTTTATCTGTCACCTCTACCTGTTCCGCAGAGCTACAACCAAAATATTAAACCACCTCTATTACATTATTGAAGCCATTTCAAATTGATACTCTGATTGTTTTGCCAGGAACACTCTGCAAACAAGACAGAATGCTGAGAGGTAGACTTAACTGTGAGGCATAAGACTTATCTCATTAAGCCAGGAAAAAAACAATAATCAAAACTCCATGTGGATATGCATGTTTGGGAGATTATTTAGACGCACTGTAAGTGTAAGAAAATGTTGCTTTGCCAAGTACTGAACTTATCCCTGTGCATATCGCTGAGCAGAAGCAAGGTTCATTGAGCCAAGCAATTTCTTAGAATTGCTTCTGAATTTCATTTCAGCCAAAGCAACCTCCACGGAAGACAAATAAATTTGGTGAAGAAAGCTACCTGTTTGTGTCAAACTGCCCCAGTTAGGCCACATACTGCTAAGCCCTTCTCTCCGTGATTTGGTAAGTGCTCTGGATTCCTTGTGTTACCTTGGCAATTGTGTGGACTAGCTGTTTACTTAGAGACTGCATTATTTTACTAAGGCTTTATTGAACTATTTACTATGTCTTTGTTGTTGCATCCAACCCTGCATGCCATTCTAATGATCTTTTCCAACACAACACAAACTCTGTGCAAAACAGAAACGAGACGGGGAAGTCTTCTAGTGTGTGCACCGCATCTCACTGATGGGCTTGAGAGCAGTGTGCAAAGCTCTTTGTCTTCCGCCTCCTTTCAGCTGCTTTTCTGTTTTCAGGTTATAAGCAGGGTAAGAAAGGACAAGAATATTGCAAATCTGTAAAAAATGAGAAAAAGAATAATACAGAATTATAGCTATAAAGTACAGTTCTGATTACCTGTTGTGCATTTAATTTTAATTTAATTAAAATTTGGATGTTATTACCCATAGAAAACTGAGCTGATGCATCACTTCTTGCTGTTCATTTGTAACTTTTCCATCTACAATACATCAACATCCCAGATTTTCCTTTCTACAGACTGCCATTTAACCAATTAGCCTAACTACCAACTTTCCTTGAATTGTTCTTTGTTGTTGTTGTTGTTGTTGTTTTAAGTTATAAAATAAGATGGTGTTCGTATTTGTTGTTTTGTTCAACAGGACTAGGAAACTGCTGAAACCACATTGACCTGGATTGACACAGAAGGTTTTGACCACACTTCCTGCACAAACAAGTCTCTGGAAGGTGGTGATGAGAGTTAGAGGAGGACAGACTGAGGTGCTGACCAGTCGGAGTCTGGGCACTCTTCTGCCATTAGAACTGGACAGACTGTGGTGTTGACCAGTTGGAGTCTGGGCACTCTTCTGCCATTAGAACTGGACAGACTGTGGTGTTGACCAGTTGGAGTCTGGGCACTCTTCTGACATTAGAACTGGACAGACTGTGGTGTTGACCAGTTGGAGTCTGGGCACTCTTCTGACATTAGAACTGGACAGACTGTGGTGTTGACCAGTTGGAGTCTGGGCACTCTTCTGCCATTAGAACTGGACAGACTGTGGTGTTGACCAGTTGGAGTTTGGGCACTCTTCTGCCATTAGAACTGGACAGACTGTGGTGTTGACCAGTTGGAGTCTGGGCCCTCTTCTGCCATTAGAACTGGACAGACTGTGGTGTTGACCAGTTGGAGTCTGGGCACTCTTCTGCCATTAGAACTGGACAGACTGTGGTGTTGACCAGTCAGAATCAGGACACTCTGGGATATTCAATGATGTGATTTACTCAACATCACATTTTAGGTCATTATCTAATCACAATGAGCCACTCTGCAAAAATAAATCATTTCCATTTAAAAGGTGATCCTTTGCACCGAGAAAGCTTGCTGTTTATTGCAGTCATTCATCTGTCAGAGGGTGATCATTTCAAAGGACTTATAATTTGCTGAGAATAGGCATCCATAAATGTACACACACTACCGCACTTTGAATGCAGGTAAGTTGCATTACAGAGTTGTTTTATTTATACATCTAGAAATGATACTCAATTAGATGGATGGGAGCCCAGTTTTAGGTCACTCAACTGGTGATGTATTTGGAACTCTGGCTGGGATGAGGAGAGAGATGAAACTCTCCTAAGACATTACCAGATTCCTCAAATGTATTCCTAAACAGACTGATTGAGATTAACTAACCGACCAAGGGCATCACAATTCAGACTATTCCAGGACCACCTGTACAGTACTTGATTTTACAGTGTGTACATGTACAGATGGCATCCAGAGTGCCAACGGAAGACTCAAAACAGTCTGTAAAAAACAATTCTTGTCATGTTGCTAACTAGATCACGGTCAGAGGCAGCAGACAGGGTTAAGTCTGATGCGCAGCAGGGTGACTCAGAAAATGGAAAGCAATGCAAAAGTGCTCACTGTGAACATGTGGAATTGGGGTTCTCTGTTCACAGTTGTTATGATGAGATATCCTCTTTGCTCAGTGACAGTCACTGGCATTAGAAACAACTGACTTAATTCTGCAAAACATTACTGAGCTCTCTAAACAGACAAACTGTGGCCATTCTATTGCCATCACAAATGCCCAAGCCCTCCAGATGATTGCAATATTGATTTAGCCAATCTGGCACCATAGATCATGAGTCTTGTCTCTCCTATTGAGAGATCTCTGATTGCCTGATCACAGGTGAGTAATCTGTGACTATTCTGAACTTTTCCAGGCTATTTCTGTCTAATAACTGCACATTTTCCAGTTGACAAATGCCTTGTTTCCACACTTGACTTGTGCAATACTAAAATGTAGAGTACCAACAAAGGAGATTTCAATCACCACTGTACACACAACCCCTCTACAGCAACTCAGCTGCTTAGAGGGACAGTGTGCAATAATTATATTTGTCAGTGTCCACATTCATCTTCATAAACCATTTCTTCATTCAGTTTAGATACCTTTCTTGGTTTTCTCAATCGAATTGACCCAGATTTGATTTCGGAAGAAATGGCTTCTTCTGGGAAGTTTCTAAATAACTTCTGTGCCAGTGTGGATAAGTGTGTAGGTCTTTGGACATAGAGTCAGGGGTTCAAATACCAGGTGTGGATACTGTTGACGTATCCTGAGCTGCCCCAGCAATTCCAGCTGTATAAACTGCTCCAAACATTTGTTTATATAACAAAACTAGTTAATGGTAACCTCTGTAACTTGCTTTAGATAAAAGATCAGACAAATAAACAAACCACTCTGATAACAACAATAAATGATACAGCGCTTCTGAGCATCATATTAAATAAAATGTTGCAAGGAACAATAGATTCCTTGCGTAGGTTTCCGGTCAGAAACATCCAACACAGTGTTAGTACAAAGATAGAAAAAGGAGAGCTTGCTGCATATAACATCCTCTGCTTTTCCTAACCCCCAATAGGTGTAAAGAGCCATTGTTTCCTACTGTGTTTCTGCCAAGCTGCTTCCTGAGTTGAAAAGTTCACACACCCCCCTCCAGACAATACAAGAGGTGTGATATTCGTCCAGATATTTACATTCAACAGCATTTTAATTTTCTGACCTGTCAGAAATCCATCAATCTTCTCTCCCCTTGAGTTCCTTAATGCTGGCAATGCTCTGTATTTGTTCTCGTGTCCAGACATCCATCCATTTTTAACCGCCTCTTCCACTGCAGGGTCAATGGGGAGTCAAAGCCTACCTCAGCAAGTAACAGGCTCAAAGCTGGGTATACCCTGGACAAGACGCCAGTCCACTGCTGGGCAGACAGACACTCACACATTCACACCAAGGCCAATTTTCCTAGAAGCCAATTAACCATCAAGTATGTCTTTGGACTGTGGGAGGAAACTGGAGCACCCAGAAGAAACCCATTAGGCATGGGAGAACATGCAAACTCCACACACATAGTACCCCAGGTTTGGAATTGAACCCACGGTCCCAGCACAATGGGGCAGCAATGATATCCTCTGCACCACTGTGCCACCTGTTCTGGTGTCTTTTACTTTAAAAAAACTGAAGAATCTTTCTTAGCTCAAGCAGCCAAGGACCTAAAAAGGATCCTGAGATTATCAGAAGTTTTAGACAAGAGCTCAATGTCAAATGAGCAATGGCTGAAAACTTTATTCAGAATGCTGCTTCCAGACCTGTGCGTAATACCATATTCCTGTTCAGTGATTGAAGTGTGAAGCCTCCATCCCCCTAACAGCTTTAAAAATAACGATATTTTGTTTCCAGGTAATTTAAAAAGGATTTCTTAAGAGAAAATTGTGTCTGGTTATCTCTAAGTGTCCTACTTCTGAATCTTCATCCTGCATTGAGGAATGCTGTCAGCAAAGCTGGACAGCAGCATGATTGCTTTAGTCTCCTTTATTATGTAAAAGAGAAATTAGTGTTTACGTTTGTTCCCCAGAAGGCTGTTTTGGTGCTGAAATTGATGTAATCTACATTATACAGTAAAATGAAAGAGAGAAAATATTATTTTTATTATACTGGTTATGACGTGCGGCATGGTGTTGCAGTAGTTAGCATTGCTGCCTTGCAACACTGGGGTTCATATTGTGCAATATGACTTTTTTTGTACTGTTCTGTTCTGGTTTGTTCTTTGTGTGTTCTGGACTGTGAGTAACTCTTCTTAGTGCACTTCTCACTGTACTGATTGTATTGTATGTATTGTATTATTATTATTGTATCATTCGTTACACTGTGGCTGTGTTAAGCTGCTGTTGCACTGCAATTTTCCTCACGGGATCAATAAAGTATCCATCTATCTCTGGGTTCAATTCTGGACCTGGAATGCTCTCTGCATGGAGTTCATATGTTCTCCCTGTGTTCGCTGCGTTCCTCCGGGTGCTCTGGTTTCCTAACATACTGGTAGGTTAATTGTCTTCTGGGAAAACTGTACCGTGTGTTTGAGCCTGTTTTTGTGTCTGCCCTGTGATGGAAAGGTATCCTGTCCTGCCTTGCAGTCTTTTCTGGACAGGATTGGCTCTGGCTCCTCAGCTGCAGCCTTTGAAAAATGAATTGGAGGAAGGGGATAGAAAATCACTGGATATTTATTGTGCTAGTTTCTGTTTTATAGCTTTGAATCAGAAATGTGTTTATCGTTTCACTCAGAACGCACTTGTTTATGTGTGAAGGTTCTTCTCAGACAATGTGAAAGTAAACTAACATCTGCTCACAATTCAGCAGTTATCCCCCTTATTAGATTAGAGTATGTTACTTTATCCAAATAAGACATCCCTGATCTGACTGATTTGTAATTTGTAATCAAGAACTAAAATCAACTGTATATTGCTTTTGTGAGCACAACTGCTGTTCAGACTGTTAAGAAATGTGCTTATGAAAATTTAGGGATTCACTATTATCCTACCTAGGGGAGAAGGGAATTTTGTTATGGTATAGCGTACATTTTGAAAGAGCAACCACTCCCAAAACATTTTTAATTTGTATAAAAGTTTATTTACAGGGATTTGCCATTTCCATGGAAAACGTTCATGAAATAAGCAAACATTCTCTTAGGTGTAAGACAAACTAGTTCAATTAGTCTCCGAACTCTTAAACTGTCGAAGAAACAAATGTTAGAAATCCCCAAAAAGGATAAAGACAGAGGATGACAAGGATTGAATCAGTTTGTTTTGTGCCTGGTCTGTTTCCTGCATCCAAGTAAGTGTAAGAGCGAGCAAAGTAAATAACGGAAAAGTGTTTTCATAAAATGATTATTGTTTGTAAAGTATATCCAGCAGCCATATCACCCTGCAACTCACAACTGGCAACCCACTGAAGCTAAGCGGGTGTGAGCCCGGTCAGTACCTGGATGAGAGACCTCCTGGGAAAAACTAAGTTGCTGCTGGAAGAGGTGTTAGTGGGGTCGGCAGGGGGTGCTCACCCTGCAGTCCATGTGGGTCCTAATGCCCCATTATAGTGACGGGGACACTATACTGTAAACAGGTGTTGTCCTTTGGACTAGATGTAAAACTGAGGTCCTGACTCTCTGTGGTCATTAAAAATCCCAGGGCATTTCTCGAAAAGAGTAGGGGTGTAACCCCAGCGTCCTGGCCAAATTTCCCATTGACCCTTACCAAACATGGCCTCCTGATAATCCCCCTCTATGAATTGGCTACATTACTTTGCTCTCCTCCCCACTGATAGCTGATGTGTGGTGAACATTCTTGCGCACTATGGCTGCCGTCGCATCATCCAGATGGATGCTGCACGTTGGTGGTGGTGGAGGGGAGTCCCCATTACCTGTAAAGCACTTTAAGTGGAGTGTCCAGAAAAGAGCTATATAAGTGTAAGCAATTATTATTAATTAAATTATTATTACAATATGCCCACCTGTCCACTCTGAGTTTGCGTCTGAAAAACAAACCAAACTCACTGTCAGGTTTTGGGTTTGTTCTGGGCTGAAAACGCTAGTCATTTGATCTTGAGTGTGAATGCTCTGTAATCCAAAGGAACTACAGCAGCACAAAAGAACAAGAAGGCAAAGTAAAGTTCAGAACATTTCAAGACTCAAAGGTAAGACACTTACACACTTTAACACAGGTTCCAGGAGCTGAATCTCTTTAGTTTTGAAAGCACTGTACCACTCAAGGATTTGAATAAAGCATGTATCCAAACCTTGAAAGGTTCAGCTCAAAGAACTAGTTAAAACTCGCCACAATGTAGGACTGAGAACAGAAGACACAATTTTCTCAAAAGACCTTTTGCTAGAAGCAAACTGGGAAAAACAGAGCCCAGTCCTACAAAAAAGGCTGGATACAGTTCCTAATTTGATTACTAGCAAACTGGTGAACATTTGGATTGGAAAGTCTCCTGTCACGTGAATTTTCATTTAATAATATTCTTCAAAGAAGAGTGAAGTGTACGACATGGAAAAGGTGACAACTGCTAAACTGCTTTCAGAGGAATGACATTTGCTTAGGACAACAGTAAAGAGTGTGGTAAAATAACCAGATAAATAAGACAAATTTATGTGCAGGAATAATATTTACTTAATTTAATTATCAGGTCTGGAAAATTATATCACATGAAACAATAGTTGTAGTTGAGGGCATATTATTGATAACAATACTAATATGAATTGATAAATGTTACGGAAAAAGGTTAGCACACAAAATTGATAAATTAGGATAATAATAGCTGACATACTGTCTTTTTTGTGCAAAGGTGTACTGGTGTAGCACAGCAATCTCTAATTATAGAAGATGGCCTTTGCAAAACTAATTTACTGTAGATGGCTTCTAGCTAATCTTTATTTTTTACTTGACTCATATAATTTTCATAAAATAATTACGGATTACACGGTTTACAGTGCTAGCTATCGTCATTTTTTGCTTATCGTTATCGTCTGTTTTTTTTTTCATTTTTGAAGTTTAGCGAGAAATACAGTGACGAAATACTTTAATTTGCATTTTGTGTTAAAGTTTGTTGAGGGTATAAATACAATATTTGAAACTATTTGATAAACAAATCTATTGAACTCCATCCATTTCATGTGATTTATCCAGTTCATTTTTAGAATAGTTTCATTGTTCAAAATGCTGATTTATTATTTATAGGGGGAAGCAATTGGTAGAAAAAGAAAACAGAATTGAGAAAATTCCACAGCATCTATATTTCTTTTAAAAAGTATACAATTAATTTCAGGGCTTTAATGCACTGCAAATCAAACTTCGTTAATTTTTTTCTAACAAAGACGCAGGGCCATCGGACAATATGTAGAATGGATAGGTACAAGAACAAAGCTTAGCTGAATGCTCCTTAGTTGTATCTGGATTTTCTTCTATTGAAAGGGTTACACCGGTAATAACTTTAAGACTTTAAGTTAAAAAAAAACTTGATGGGCGCACTCTTGCTTTCTCACTTTGCACTGTTGCACTGAAACGATTTCCTAGAAAGTACGCTCCTTGCTGCGCTTACAAAAAATTAAAAGCCCTTTTTAAAGAGCTTCACGAAGACCGGCCTACTTATCATATCCCCGCCCCTACAGTTGTTCTTTTCCCCCTTGAGAGAACCTCCTCAAATTGTCCTAAAGTCCCCCTGCCCGGGCTTTCTATTTCGCTTGGAGAACACTGCGCGCTATTTTTAGCACATATTGGACCGTTTCCAGGACCTGCAACATTTTTTTTAAAAAATTGGTAATTTATCCCCCCACCACCACCACCTCTCTCTCTCTTTTACTTCCTCTGTCTCACTTCTTTAAAAAAAACTGAGGTTTTTAAAGGGCTGGGTTAGTATGCTTATTTCCTTAGCGTTATATCTACTGTAGCTGCTGGGAGCTTTAAACCGGTCAGGCAAGCGAGCAAGCAAGCCAGACTAGCAGGGAGCTTTTGTTTTAATTTAATCAGAGGACATCACTGTGGGGGGGTGGGGGGAAAGGACAAGCACCGAAGCAGGGAATTCAGCACGGCTGTTTGTGAGCTCTAAAACCGGCCTTGCTTGTAATGTAAGTGAACGGCCACCTTTTTGTCGTAATTTATGTCCAAGTATGTGTTGTTATTTGGATTTTTACGATTGCAGTTGAAATGTAGCTCAAGTGTTGGATTTCTGACTGTGAATCCGCACGTTTCATTGTTATTTTTCTGCAATGTATATATGTATGTTTTGCACATGCTTGTCTGCTGATCGTCCTCTTGGTAGCTACCACAGCAAAAGGGGGAAAGATTTATTTTCATTGCGTTTGTATTGACCTTGCAGCCGCCTGTTCCCCTCTCTGTATAAAAACGAGAACGGTGCTTCTTCACGGTCGGTGTCGGGCTGATATTGTATTTGTGCTTGCTTTGCATATTCCTGTTCGTGCTGGAACTGCGGGGCATCCGTAGCGACCCTGCTTTCAGAAATATTATACACGTTTTTAGGGACGTATTATTTACATCCTTTAGCTGCAAGTTATGGCGTTCTGGAGCTCTGAATAGCTTTCGTGTATTAAAAAAGCATTGGAAACGTTTAATGTGCTTGCACGTAAAACAGAGCGGTTTGTCGTCTGTTTATAAATGAATTAAATGGTGGTCTTGGGATTTTGGCCTTTTAACTACTGTTTTGTTTTTAAGAATTGCGCTTTTCAGTATGTCAGATTTTTTTTTATTAATCCCCCTCTCACGTCAGTTTTTTAACTTTAAGAAATGACTTACGAATCTGTTGATCCAATTAAAACCCGCTTCCATGCAAGTCTATACTAGATGGATTATTGCGTTTACAGGTCTGCTGTGTCCTCTGTGTGTGGCGATTCCTATTCTCTTAGAAACCTGTCAATGGGCTTGTCTTCTAATTTTGAACAGAAAAATGTATCAAGGAAAAGTTTTGCAATAAGTGCGAAGTTGATTTTTGGCATGGAGATAGTACCTTTAAATCGTATTCGAATGTTTCATGATTAATCTGGCGCATTTCTGTCGAGTTTGAGTGTTTTTTGGCGTGTTATTGTTTTTAGTGTTTATTGCAATCTCCCCTGACACTATTCCCACAGCAGAGAATGTTTGTATAAATAATGTATTTCACATCACACGGTAGGTTATGAACGTCTCGGAGAGCGTGTGTGGTTTGTGGTCTCTGGCGCCTTTTGCTTTCAACAAAGGCGTCAAATTGGATTAAAGTGGTGGAACTCGTGTACATTGAAGAGTTTAATAATCTCGTAGCCGCACCGTGAGGATTTTAACTGTTATGTAATTATAAAAGTCTCTTTGTGCTAGGTAAAACAAATACTTGCATTTTATGTAGAAAACACCAACCCCTCTTGTGGAAGTGAAATTTCAAAATGCGAATATGTTTGAAAGCAGAAAGCTGCACAGGTGTTCATGAAAGATTTCTGGTTTAATGTTGCTTCGATAAAATACTTTTTCTTGAGAACTTGGCTAGGTGGTGGCGCTTATGAGTACTTTTTATCTCGTTCTTTCAAAAACGGTGAAAAAATCCCCTTATCGCTTACAAGAGGCCAACAGGTGTCTGCGCTGTACAGAGTTGTATTACACAGGCCAGTCTGCTCAGGGTATGCTAGGATGTTGCACTCCGGTCTCTTAACGATTCTAGGAGTGAAGGTATCCAAATGTTTGCTGGGAACTGCGAATCTTCAGAGCCTCTGTTCAAGCTGCGTGATCTATAACTTTAGATGACAATTTAATACTTTGTAAATTGTCAGTGGGTGCATAGTGCTGAAGTTTAATTCTTCAGTGATTTTGAAATTCTGATTTTCAAAATCTCCCTCCCTTCTTTTGAACAAATCCTCTTTGTCTTTAACCTTGCACGCTTTCGAGTCTGTGGTTGCTAGAAGTTGCTTTTGGGAAGGGAGCCCTTGCGTTCAAAGGTGCCCATCGCTAACCCGTCTTCTGTGATTCTTCCCTAGAATAAAGGAACGGGCAGAATATGAGCGATTCGGGTGCAAAAGGCAACCAGTCTCTGTCACAGAAAGACAAGGATGGAACAGAGAAGAGAGGGAGAGGAAGACCTAGAAAGCAGCCACAGCTAAAGAGCCTTGAAGTAAGTATGAGTTTGGAACCACACTTTGAGCTCTGATCATGCTAGTGTTGAGGCTAAGTTACCAATTGCTAACATACTAATTTATTTGGCTGAGTCATGTCTGTACCCATTAATACAGCTGGGTGTTCTGCTGTGTCACGTCTGGTGAGGTACCATCCTCACGGGTACAAAGCAGTGTCTCATCTGGGATTTGAACCCGCAGCCCCCCTTTTGAGGTAATCTCTGTTCATTGTAGTCAAAGAACCTAATCTGACCCTCTGAGATCATTTGGGTCCACTCACACTAGGGAAAGCAACATGTGGATGTAACCATGGAAATGAGACCTGTTAAATTTAGCCCTTCTCCTCTGGAGATTTGTGAAATATCTTAACAGTGCTCCTGCCCCCCCCCCCAAACATATTTTTCACGGTAAGCCTGTGCTCTTGGTATTTTGAGCGTAGCCTTGGAAAGAATTCAGAAATCCAGTTTGAAATTAAACCAAAGGTGCAGACTGTAAACACATGGAACGGACCTTAAGCGATGATAATAATAATAATTGCTTACACTTATATAGCGCTTTTCTGGACACTCCACTCAAAGCGCTTTACAGGTAATGGGGACTCCCCTCCACCACCACCAATGTGCAGCATCCACCTGGATGATGCGACGGCAGCCAAAGTGCGCCAGAACGCTCACCACACATCAGCTATCAGTGGGGAGGAGAGCAGAGTAATGAATTCAATTCCTAGATAAATCAGTGTAACCTGCAGTAAGGAGGCTGTTGTCCAGGTTTGGCATGTTTCAGTGTTCAGCTGCCATCATTTTTGGGGTTTGTCATTTGTCCTCTCGGACTGTTTGTGAATGTACACTGTAAGCGCTCATATAACCTCTGAAAAGCACATCTGAAGCATTATCATTAAAGCCTTTTAGACATTGACTAGGTCAGTGTGTATTGTGTTCTGCCTTTCTGAATCATTTGGAAGCTATGGATTTGCTATCTGCTATGTTTATACATATAATGGCTGCATGCTTGCTTTTCTGTAGCTGTGCTTCAGATCTCTGATGTGTATATGCTTGGTGCGCAGAACATTTGGGGGTAATAAGAATTTTTCTCATGAAATTAAATGTTATCCAAAGGGTAATGGAGAGTGAATGATTTCAGTTGCATTCTTCGAGGTCAGTGAGGGTCTAACTCGGGCACAGTGTAATTCCTGTTCTGCGTGGTAGATGTTCCTGCCAGTGTTTGGCTCTATCAGCTGAACTCTGAGAGGCGACTCTCAGCCCGTCTCCCAACTTCCTGCTTGTAACTCTCCTTACTGGCCTTTAACCTGAAAGGGCTGTTTTTTTCCCTTTGCTTCAAATTTTTGTAGGTCAAGGTATTCTCTCAGAAAAGTCCTTTTCTTACAGTAAATGTACTGATATCTTTAATGATTGTTGTTAGAAATCATCCGATAATAGCAAGTCTAGTTTGTGTATTATAAGGCAATTCGTGTATGTTTTTGTTTGAGAATTTGAAAAAAAATATATATATATTAAAAGGTAAGGGCTAAATGGTTAGCATCTCTGTCTTGCAGCACTTGGGCTCTGGGTTCAGTTCCTGGGCTGTTATGTGCCTGGACCTTGTATGTTCTCCGGTGTTCATGTGGGTTTCCTCTGGGTGCTCCATTTCACTCCCTGTGTGTGCTCTGGCATCCTATCAAGGGTGTATCTTGCGTTGCGCCCATTACTTGCCAGAATAGGTTCCGGCTCCACTGTGACCCTGTATTGGATAAGGTGGTCAGAAAGTAGATGGATGGGTTTAAAAGTTATAATGAGTACATCTTAAAATCTTAAAAAGTGTCTCATTTAAATTAGACCGCCATTGGCTTGAAACTTCTGTCTAGCTTTGTGGGGAGGGGGCATTCCTTCCCTCCTTCCATTGTACATTTGTAATGATCTTCATTTGGCCTGGCGGGTTGTCAAAGCTGTGTGAACGGAGCCCCTAAACCACTGCTAACTGGCGGGTTCCTCCTCCCCTCCCCTGATTGGCAAGCGATAAGCGGAGCCAGGCATGTCATTGGCCGGGAGGGCTGTCGTTTGCCGAAGCTGCTGTGGGTGTTAGATTACAGGGTTGCTAATGGCTGCAGCTGTAAACAGACCAGGAAGGTAATAAAAAACCTGCACCACTATAATATACAGCCGGATGTATTATTCATGTCTATTACAGCTCCCAGGCTAGGCAGAAATCCCCTCCCCATTTTCTTCCTCTTTCTTTATTAAAGCTCAGATAGCTGTAGCTGAGGCAGGACAGCTTGCTGTGCAGAACAAGTCAGCCTCCCCACCCCTCACCCCTTATTTTACCTCAATTAGGATTATTTCTCTTTTGGAAACTGAGCGTCTGAGGGATTGTGTCAATATTTTGTGTACTGTTTTCCCTGTGGCATACATGATGTTCTCCTTGGGTGTTTATATGGTGCCACTGTCCTCATTATATGAAAGCATCTTGCCTGCACTTATTCCTTTGCTTTATCCAGCTGGTTTTTTTTTCTTCTTGCACTGGGATGTGCTCACTATTTTTAGGAGGGCCACGCTCTTTACTATAGACAGGGTAGGTGCACAGGCACCTACTGGACGCACGAAGGAGCAAGAACCCCAGCAGCTGCTTGGGTGGCGCTGGCATCCACAGCTCTCACTCCGGGCCATGGTTTTGATTGAAAGGCAGCCCTCTACATGGCCGCACAGGGGAGGGTCTCCCTGCACATGTTTTAAATACTGTGGAGGGAACCAGGGGCTGCCAGAGGTTGACCTTATCCTTCCCCCTTCTGTTTTTCCTTTCCCCTCCAATGGCGTAACAAAGCAGCAGTCCCTTCTAATCTGCTGAACAATAAAGACCCACACAGCTTTTGTTGGCAAGTGGGAATATCCGACCACAGGGAGTCCAGACCGGACCACCCCTCCTCCATTCTGTGAGACATTCTTTCCCAGCATGCACCTTGAGCAGAGCCACTCGGAGAAAACAATGGGCTTAGATGTATGATAGCTATCAAGAGCTTGCCCGTAAAGGTCCGTTATATCTTCCATTTGTTGTATTTTTTAAACATTCAACCTTCATGCATTGTATGAATAATGGAGGAACTTGTATATTATTTTAATCTATAATTCTAAGTTTCTGTTGTCATGCTGGCTTCTCTTGAGATTGCTGGAGCTGTTTAATCCCCCCATTCATATCACCCAGTTAACAAACTGTCGCATGTTTTGAGTGGAGCTGGGATTTAACTGAATCTTGTGACTTCAGAGCACATGGGTTTGGTTACATGGGTTGTATCAATATCACACAGTTCTACAAATTGCCCGTTAGTGCTCTACCTTCGCCTATGGTGTTTGAAAACATCCATATGGCCTGGCTGGAGTCTCTGTGAGTTTCTTCACAAGTGTCTTTAACAATGATTGACCTTGGCATAGTAGTAAGGGAACTTTTCAAAATACGAGGGGGGTTGAAACTTCATCCTGGTCTGGCCATGTGTCTGGACTGAAATAAGTCCTTTGAAGTATTCAGCTACCTCGAGCTAGTTGTAATTCTAAGTTTTTTCTAACATTTCCCCTAAAGTACCATATTCTTTATGTAGGGCAGGTAAAATGACAGGACAGCAAATGGGTGGTATTGACCAGTGACTACTTCATAGAGCAGGATTTTTTTTAATGTAGCATCAAGGGCCTGAACTCCTTTTTTACAGCTGCACGGCACCCACTTGCCTGTTTCATTCCTTCTGACAGCCCTAAGGCACCAGCAGGCCAGCTGCCTTAACCTTTGAGCTGGGAGAGTGAGATCTTGTGCTTAATTGCACAGCCATGTTTGGTTTGCACAGACTGATTATAAAAACCTACAGTTGCTCTATGTACACAGCAATAAACTGCCTTTAGCCTGAGGGGAGCTGTGTGGTGATATTGACAGATCTAGACTCTGATAGAAAACACTGCATTTTTGTTAGAAAAATAAACCTTATTTTATAAGCCACCATTCATAAAAATGCCTAAATGTGCAGTAAAATTAAAAACATAAAAACGGTCGACATGTAGAATACAAAATTATATAGTAAAAAATCTTTAAGTATGCTAGTATAAATGAGCACGTTTTTAAAACAGATGCGGCACTTACTGATAGGAATTCCTATACCCGGCCTCCTGGCCAAATTTCCCATTGGCCTTTACCAATCATGGCCTCCTAATAACCCCCATCTCTGAACTGTCTTCATCACTCTGTTCTCCTCCCCACTGATAGCTGGTGTGTGCTCAGTGTACTGGTCACTATGGCTGCCATCACATCATCCAGGTGGGGCTGCACATTGGTGGTGGAGGGTAGTCCCCATAACCTGTAAAGTACTTTAAGTGGAGTGTCCAGAAAAGTGCTATGTAAGTGTAAGCAATTATCATTATTTTATTAATAAGTAAGGGCAAAATACTCATTACCCATCTTTTTTTATTTCATTTCCTCAGCTTCACATTGTCCAACATTCATCGCATTTTGACATTATGGTACTCTTCCCCCCCCCAAATACAAACCTCTGTTCACAACTTCAGTGTTCCCTTCTTTAACGATTTGGAGCATCTTTTGTAAAGGATTCTCTTCTTTTGAGGTTGAGTCCATTGAAATTCACAGTTTTTTGTTTATCTGGTGCTCCACTTAAATGGCAATAAGCTCTGGTTTTCGTATTATTAGAAGATTTAGTACTTTTATCCCTGACCAGTTTTTATCCTTGTAAATGTGCACTGTTCCAGAGGACGTTGCCTTTGCCACCAATAAGGCGCATACATTCCTTAAAACTGAAGGACTTGGCAACATGTGGCAGACAGCCACCTGTTGGTCTTAAAGTAGCAGTGGGTGTCAGCTGCACTGACCTCGAACAGTGCTTTCTCTGTGTGCTGTGGGGAGTCTTATTCTCTGAAGAAACTGAACACTATTGGGGCCTAAACTGAACAGTGGTCTTCTCAGGACTTCCTGGAAGCAGAGACCAATTCTGCTTTCTCGCCTATTGCATTGTGGTTTGTTCTTGCCTTAAGGTATTCTAACCTATGGATCAGGTCATGTGGTAGAGGGCATCCCCTCAGCTGGAAAAAGCTCATAGTTGAAACTGGAGAATGCACTTCTTGTGTGTACTGAAAATAACGTGTAGAAACACTCGTTCAACCAAGCTATGCGGATACTTTTGCCCATGTGCCGGTATAAAATGCTGAGGGCTACAGAAAAAGTCATTCCTTTCTCTTGCTAAGAAACTTAAGAACTACAGAGGGAGTGCTGTGTGCCAGTTGTCCCAGGCCACAGAATTCTGTGACCTGTTTCCTCTTGGTCATTAAGCATTTGTTACTTATTGCTTATAGCCTAGGTCTGTACCTTCAAAAGTCCAACATAGCCCTCTGGTTTCATTCATTTTGAATGAAACCCTACCAAACCTGATCCCCCTGATCAGTGGCAATTGAGTCATTAAATGTGGACTACCTGCAGGTTTTTCTCTAGACAGGTACTGTGAGTCAACTAGTCTGTGAATAGGTAGCCATGGAGAAGAGAAGACAACAGTGTTAACCTTGCTGAAATATTTAAAGAGTAATAAAACCTTGCAATGCAATACACTTTGCTGTTTTCTGAGATGCCCTGGTAAATACCACAGAAGTCATGACTTCAAGGCTTGGTTTTTGAACGTCCTGTCAAGAGCTCCCAGTTTCCGAATTTTCGCTGTAACAAAGCATGTTGTTGTACCTGTTTTTCACAGTTGCAAAGAGTTATGAAGAGAGTCATCAGGATTTAAATTTATAGAATATTTGTCCAGTTTTTCTTAATTATATTTGTCCAGTTCTTAACTACTGTACTGAGGTGAAAACTGAAATTACCTTAAGAAATAGTGTTCTTTGATAATTCAGTGCTAGTATTAGAGTAAATATCAATTTTATACAATGACTGTCAGGCTTTACAGAATATACAATAAAACCAGTTATAAGTGCAAAAATAAAAATTAAAGCCTATCGAAAACATAAGTTATAAGGCACGGTTTAACAACAGAGGGTTTGTTTTTAATCTGGTTTGGAAAAGTATTCCAGTGACAAGAGACTCCTACTACTGAAAAGGCTCAGTCCCCTAATGTACAATGTGAAGTCCTTGGGAATGTTGACGAGCCTGGAACCAGTGGAACAAAGTGAGCAAACACCGATGTGTGAGGTATGAGCTCATGAGCCAGGCCATGCCACACCTGACAGGTCAACAAGAAAACTTTCAAGTCAGTCCTGTCTGTCTATATGGAATTTTTTCAGTCCAGAATGAAAACGTTCTTATGTTGTTTTTTTTTGTCTTGGTCAGCAATTAAGCAGCACAATTCTGGACATAATGTGTATTTCATCATAAAAAAAATTAATATACCCATTCCTCGATTAAAAAAACAAACACATTTTTGCTGTAACATAGCACATTTTCATACCTGCATTTCATTGTCACTACAACAGAGGTGCATCTCTACTTGTTGACCAAAAGATATCATTCTCACAGTCTGACCTCCTACAGCACTTCCTCGGTGCGCCTGTGTTCTGAGGCGTTTATACATATGAAGTCCTTTACTAGGATGATGAAGGTAATTATCATAAACAGGCAACAACATTCTTACTTTAATGATTCAGGGCTCTGTCGGGGTAAAAACAAGTAATGCTGACTGATGTTTTAAGACTTGGGAATGCATCAGAAGGTTTAACTTGTAAAATGAATGGAAATTTCACTTGAGGTTTTCACCTTCCAAACAGTAGAAGGTGACTGTTGCCGTGATTTGCAGCTTTCTTTATTCGTCCTAACGCAAAGCATATCGTCTGCTTACGTCTTTGTGAGCGTTTATTTCCACTGCCCCCTCTCTCTGCAGGAGCCCAGTGGATCCCCATCTCCAAAGCGACCCCGGGGAAGACCAAAGGGCAGCAAAAACAAGACCACGGGCAAGAGCAAAGTGAGTGTCGCCCCCTGCAGGTACCTGCGTGGTCCATCACAAGAACACCATGCACCTGCACTGCCTTTGTGGGTGTCGGTAAAAAGCCCCATCAGAAACCCGCAGTTCACCAATCGGTTCCTGCGGCTCACAACGGCTCTGAAATGGATGGTTCACAGTTTTGATTAAAAAATGCTGTGCCAGTGTTTGGGGTGGAGCTTATGAGGCATGTGATAACTTAAGGCCCAGACGTCTCCTGGGCTTACAGGGATTTAATGGGTTACTTGTGGTCTTAGGTCCTAATCTCACCAGAAACGCGCAAAGTGCTGCTCTACTTTGTATGTCTGTCACCGATGTGTCACACAGTGGTCTTCACATGTCTGGTTGTTCCTTTCCATCCATTTTCTAACTGTTTTTTCCAGTACATAAAATCCAGGGTCTATCCAAACAAGCAACGGGCGCAAGGTAGGATACACCCTGGATGAGATGTCAGTCCGTGGCAGGGCACACACAGACACAGACACGCACACTCACACCAGGGCCAGTTTTCCCATCGGGAATGGGGAGAAGATACAAACTCCACCCTGATAGTACCCCAGGTCCAGAATGCTATCTACCGTGCCACCATGCCACCCTCTTGTGAGGATATCTCAGACAAAACAATCCCTAACAGGCATTAATTAGCTTGTTTCTAATGGCCTAGACTGGTTTTAAATGCTTACCAGACAAATTGCCAGTAGATTGGAAACTGTTTCAGTGCTACTGTAATCAACCAGTCTCTGGCTTTTTAACATTCTGTTTGGAATGTGCCATCACATTCTGAAACGCCTGTGCACAATGATCGCGTACAACTTTATAGAAAGATTCCTGGTAGGGTTTTCTAATGTAGTATTGCTGTGCATAACCAGGCCACCAGAAAATAATCTTGGGAGTGCACGTTTCCACATCCATATGAAAATAACCACAAATCATTATTTTTGGAAACGCACAGTATTTCCCTTTCTTTCTGCGCCCAGCTGTCTCTCCCCCAGGGTCCCCACCCCAGTGCGTTGTGAGTCTTGGTTACCCGATATGACAAGGAAGTGATCAGAGTGCAGGCATTTAGCGCACATGTATTAATAATCCCCTCCAGGAGCCCAGCCAGAAAGCACAGCTCCCTCTCAATTGTGTGCTTCCCCAAGCCACTTCAGGACTGACCTTTTGAGATAACTGCTAAACCGTCCGGCGGCTTTGATCTGCTCCTAGTCAAGCATGAACTGACCTGCAGCACTGTGCCTTCTGGGGTGAATAACAATCTGTTTATGGGCTGTGTTTTTATGCTTCAACCCCTGCCAGCTCCCCCTTCATCTCCCTTTTCTCCTCTGTTATTTCCAAAATGTCCTCCGGACGAACTTGCCAGTGTGTAAGTTAACTGGCTGGCCATTTACTGGCTATTGGAAATGCCTGGCTGCTGAAGGGAACACCTCAGACGGCAGTGTCTTAAACTTCCTTAGAGTCTGCAGCGCTCAACACATTTAGGCCTTTTCATTCTCGGTTTAATACCTTGTTTGCCTGTGGGCCTGTCATTTTATGCGCGTTGCCCATTACAGGTGCGCAACTCGTGTGCTAGGTTCTGAGCCAGCGCAGTGCTCCCGTTCTAGGCTGGTGGTTGCCACGGCAACGCAGGATTTCTCCATTAGCACCTGCACTGGACAGGATGAAGCGCCGCAGCACAGGCGCAGCCCTGGTCTGCCTTCCCTCTGACACATCAGCTGTACTGGGCCGAAACCTGCTGACAGACGCAGCTCCACACAGCTGCTGTCAGTGCTGTGTAGATAATAGCCTCTTAACCTGGAGCCCTCTGGCTAGGTATCCCTGTTTTTATAGACTCACGCTTGGCTCCCTCTACTGGTGACACTTCTCCCTGGCACTAGACTGGATATGTGCATAATTCTGTAGACTGGATATGTACATAATTCTGCACAGCCTTGACATGGTGATATGCATACAAGCCGGTACGAAGCACAAAACACAGCAGATACAAACACAGCATTTGGTAGCTTGACCTTGCACAACATCCAGGTGCTCTTGCCGAAGGCTGGGGCTTCCGTCACAGAGATTGAAGTGTTGAAAATGGGAAGAATTTGATTTGGGAGTGCTCATTTTAATGAGGCACACATCTCTAAAAAGATCTTTCATGTTTTTTTCCCCCTAGTTAATCAGTTTTCTAACAAACACAAATGAGAATTAGGTATCCTTATTGCAGTGGAGGCAGTTTTAATGCTTTTATTTTTCCTGCTGTAGAAATCAACAGCCTCTGCTGGGGGGAAGCGCAGAGGAAGACCCAAGAAAGTGGTAAGAATCCATTTAAATTTCTCAAGATAAAAGTCATATGAAGTCAAGGCCTGAACAGGTGTTATCCACTATTCTTATTACCTGTTTAAAACCTTTAGTGGTGTTAAGCTTCCCATTTTAGTGTTTTTTTTTCAGGCAGTCTGTAAAGACACCTAAGCTCCAGCTTTCAGGACCTGCAGTTGAGGCCCTGTGAAGCTGAAGGTGCGTGTATGCAGAAGGCTGTTGCCAATAGCAACCTTCTCAAAACATTTGCATTTGGCTGCTTATCGGAAAGGGGATTTCACCAAGCCTTTTCGTTCTCTCTACATGAAGAGAACAAAAAAAACAATTTTTCTGTGGCAACACTAAAGCCAGACTTATAGAAGCAGACATAATTTGGTCTGCTTTGGACTTTTGTGTTTAAGAGGATACAGAAGAGGACTGGGACTCATGAGAAACAATACTTTCACATTTTACAAATCGCTTTCATTATTTAAGTTTTCAATAAAACATGCTGGAAACGGTTTTGTGGTGTTCTTAAGCGTGTGTCAATGTTGTCAATTTAACCATTCCTTCACAGGCCACTGTTGAAGTCCCATTTGATGCTAATCAATCTTTTCAGACCATCAGGGTGCAGAATGTTTGCACTGCCTTGACTTAACTATTTCTGGTCAGAAAGGGGATTAGCACAATCACAGCAGTTCTAAACAAGCACATTTCTGACTCACCTGATTTTTTCCTCCAGGATAATTTGCATTTGATTCAGTTTTTTACTTTAAGCTCCTGTTCTTATTTTGTTTTGCTCACATTTACTCTCAGGCTTTGAATTTCCATTCCTTCCAGTATGTCTTTATAGAAACTCACTTTCCGTTGTGTAAGTGTTGCGTTCCATTTATTTGTATATAAATACGTTAACTCATTTGTGATGAATGTTTGGTCATATCTTGACAATTATGGGATTTTATTTCTGCATGTGTGTGAGGATCTTGTTTGGAAGAAGACCACAGTCTGACTTTAATTAGTGCCCCCTCCCTCATCTACCCCTCCTTTTCCTGGCCAACTCACACTTTACTCATCATTTAGGTTGTTTTGCCCTCAAATTCCTTTTCAATGAAACAGAGTGAGCTGGTGCCCGTCTGCTGTCCCATTCCGTCGTTCTCACCCAACCCTGGTCGATTCACCATCATCGTGCTCTTCTTTTAAAGAAGTGTCTATCCTGAGAAGTCATATCCCACTTTGAGATTTTCCTAAGGAAGCAGATATCTTACGTTTGCACCTGAAAATGTGAAAGACTGCCACAATTCCCCCTAAGAACACTTGAGTGTTTTGCACAATTTTTCAGATTTGCTTTTGTGTTTTGGGGTAAAGTGAAATTGCTATTTAAAAGTCCTACAGGTTAAGAAACTGTCATTAGCAAGCACCCAGGGAGAAAAGTAGACACAAGATTATTCACTGTGTATTACCTTTTAACATTTAGGTCGTTGCTTTCCGATGTGCTACACATTTGAAAATCTTTACCAAACCTCTGTTGGACAGATTTGCATCAAGTCCACAAGAAACATGACCTTAAAGCCTCTGAATTACATCGCTGATAAGTTAGAATAGCAATGATATTTAGGTCTCTTGGGAAAAGACCCTGTAGGTCTGTAGGAGTGCTGAAGGTAGTAAGATGCCCACAGCTGCCTTTTCGACTGAGGATTGGGTATGTGGGCGGCTCCTGGAGTCACCTCCTAAAGAATGATACCAGCTCATTACTGGTTTAAGATGACCAATTAAACAGCTTGCCCAAGCTCCTCTGGTTGACAGGTGCAATGAGGGAACCGGAAAGCCTGCAGACACAGTGACCCTCCAGTGATCAGGATTGCCCATTAACTCGGAGACGGTGGCGTTGCAGATAATGTGGCCTGTGACAGTAGCATTCTGCAGTGTTGGGAACCATTTTTAATCCCAGTGTTCTGAGCCCTGATTTCTTTGTTGCAAGGATCTTTACTGTCATACAGCATATTAAAACCCCATGCTGCTGGAGTGATGGATAGGCGGCCTTTGACCCTCGCTATCCAGATGTTGTGCTCAAATATTGTGTACTCAATGTATCTCTATTCATCTCCGAGCTGTGAACTTGTGAGGAAAGCTAGACCTTCATTGATCTAAAGCTAATGAATAAAGGAGTTTTTGATTCTGCTTAAAAACTCCCTAATGTGCTGGAACTAAGAGGTCTTTCAGGTCTGTATATTATTACAGGGCTGTAATAATGCATCTCGTCTGCTTTCTTATTTGTTTTTTGTTTTTAGCTTCTGCTGAGGAGCTCTAGTGGAGTGACCCAGAGTTACCTCAGCAGCTTATTATTTTTATGAATGAAAATCCAGAGACAGGGGTGGGAGGGAGGAGGGTGTTGGGGGGAGAGAGAGGCGGGGTGGCGGGGTGGCGGGGTGGCGGTGGGGGGGGGTTGCTGAGTCATCGGCATCCTGCTCCCGGCTGAGTCACTAAGCTGAGTACCAGGCCCCGGAGCTGCAGAGTAACCGCAGCACTACACAGGACACGCTTCCTCTCACGGCCCCTTTCAAATTCGGCCCTTGGGAAAAACTTGGAGAGCCGCAGCTGATGCATAATGCTGGAATGGTATGCTGTCCATGGGTTCCTGTTTAAGCGTAGTGCCCAAAGTAGTAAACAAATGTGCAGCATGTTTCCAAAACGGTCCTCTTATCAAATGTTCCCTCCCCGTCTCCAGGACCTTGCTTTTAATTTGGTGCCATCAGATTGTTTACTACCAGCTCCGGTCATTCCTCAGAGCTGATGAGACTTCACCAGGAAAAATCCCTTTTAGATGTTGCCAAGGTGGTGGTGGGGGGGACCCCTTTTAACAAATGAGTGAGTCAGCGCAGTTTTGAATCACCTCCAGATTAAAAAAATAAAAAGTTCTGGTGTGGAAAAGCTAAGCGATGCGTCCTTCCCTCGCCGCCCTGGGAGGTGAAGGGGAATCTCAGCTGGCACACGGTCCAGCAGGCCTTAAAGGGACAGCACAGTATTCAGCCTGTAGTACAGGTGCGTGCAAAACTGGTCCTGGAAGGTTGGTGCGTTTGTGGGTTTTCTGTCCAGCTTGGGTCTTATAAAGCTAAACCAGCTGCTTTCAGGCTTAACAGGACTGGTTTCACAGCTTCTTCCAGCAAGTCAGGTGCTGTTGCTTTAAAGAGACCTGGATAACCTGCAGGTGCACTGCCCCCCACCCCAGACTAAGATTGGACAGCCCTGCCCTAATGCTTTAGTGTCCTCTCCACTACTCTAGAGTTTGTCAGTGTGTTTTTTTAACTTTTCAACACTAGTTGATCACAATATGCTGACTTACTTTCAGTATGTCCATGAATTACTTTCTGCCATGTGCGCTTGACCCATGTGGCACATTTAGATTCTTTTGCTTTCTAGGGGAAATCTGCTTGTGAATTGCAGTGAATCATCCCCTGTCTGCTGGATTCCATTCTGTCTGAGCTGTTAATCAGTGATAAATTCTTAATTGATCTACATGCTTATTTAGACTTGTGTTTACCTGTCCCTGCCCTTGGTTTCAGGATTTTTCCCACAACTTCAGCATGTTTATTGAGAGCCTTCTCCCTTATTTCTGTCTATATGGTCACAGAAAAATATTTCTGACTTTTATTAAGTCATTAATGGTCCTTCTCTACAGGTTCAGTTGGTTACATTTCAGCAAACATTTGAGTGAGGAAAGTTCTAAAAGTCAGAAATTGATACATGTTCTGTACCATGATACCATTTGCAAATCAAATTTCAACTGAAAGAATATTTTTAAATTGAAATCAGTTACCCTCAAAGAGCACAGAAGAAAATGGTAACCAGTGGACTGCAGGATAGTTTGGTATTCACATGGTGATTTGTTTGCAACATTTAATTACTTTTAAGGGAAAAGGCAATGATTTGACCTGAAACTACATTGTACACAGATGAAGGTGCAGTTAACCTGTTAATTAAATAGTTATATCTGAAGTACCCAAAGGGCAGGATTAGTGTGGTGCTTGACGTTGGCCCTGTTCTGTTTTATTGTTGCAGTTGGACAATCCCTCTGGTTAGTTGTGTGATTCAGAAGGGACATTCCTTTCATGTGCATGACCATTGCACCTTTTTTGTCCACCTTTCAAGCAAAACTGTATGTAAATGAAAAGCTTGTTTGTTGAAATGTCCTTACAAATTAAGAATCTAATCCGTCTACTAAAGAGGTTGTGATTATAATGTGCAATTTTCTTCAGAATCAGTCAGGCCTCCAGCCTGTTGTTTTCTACGAAAAATTAATCTGGGACTTTGTAATGTTTATATTTTCCCTGTAAACAGCTCCAGAGTGTCACCTACACCAGTGTTTAATCCTTCACATTGCTGTTGTACTGCAGTTGCTCACCTTCTAAACCGTATTAATCAAAATAGGTTTGAAAAGAACTCTCAACGATGATTAAATAACACAAATTTGGACAATGCTAATAAGAAAATTCTGTTATTCTTCAAACATGTCTGCAAGTCCATTAGCTTCTTTAAATTCTCAAGGTGCAAAGAGTTAAGCCTTAAGTAAAAAAGGCTTGAAACCTTGAAACCTTTTCTTCTGAAGTTGAACTGTTAATGGTCTAAAGTAATGCAGGAATCCTATTAGACTGTGGCCCTTAAGAGTGGAGGTGGACCTCTCCTACTTTCTGGCTTAATACTGGAGCTTTGATGTACCACCACAAATCAAGGCTTGCTGGAGTGGCAGTCGTGTGACCAATCTGAGTAGAAATCCTATTCACACTTTGAGGTTGAGCCCTTTAGTCTAGATACTGGCAGTCCAAAGCAACAGCAATTTGGCTGGGCTGGGCTCATGGTGTGGCCAAGGGCAGGTGTCTCAAGTCTCAGTCAGTGAGAGGCCTGATGGCAATAACTTCAAGTCTGACCTTATCGGATCCTCACTGTCTGTCTTGATTGCTTCCAGGAGAAAGAGGAGGAACAGGGTTCCCAGGAGTCTTCTGAAGAGGAAGAGGAGCAGTAAACCGTTGGCAACCCACACTACCTCATAACTCAACTTACTGACTTCCTGTCAACAAGAGCTGGACTGAAACTTCAATACAAACGTCGTCGCTCCCCCCACCTCGCTCACCGCGCCCTTCCCCACCGGCTGCTTGGCTGCTCTCCCCTCTGCAGTCTCCTGTCCGAATGGGAGTCCGACGCATTTCACCCTCGCTCTCCACAACAGCACTGGAAAACAGACATTGTGAGATATATATATAACAAACTGGCGACTTCCCGTTTAGTTTCATAATGGGTTTTTGGCAATTACAGTGGTCTTTTATACTGGACAAAGGTGAATTTATGTTGCCTACAACTATTTTTATTGTTTTTTTTTGTGTTAAGTGGTAATTCACAAGGAAACAATCTGGTCTCCCTCGCACCCATTACAAGGCTTGAGGGTCCGTGGTTTGCAGACAGTTGGACGTATTTTAGTAGATACTTCAGCCATCTTTTACATGGTATAATGCTAAAGGTTTTTGTTTTTTGTTCCTAAACTGATGTCAATTTGTAGGGTTTTTCCATATCATGTCACTTCAGCGATTATCTGCCCCCCCCTCCCCCGCCCCCCCACTTTTTCAACCCTGTGCTCTGTCAGAAACGTGCCGGAATCGCAAAGCGAGAGTTCTTTGGGGTGTATGAATTGTCAGAGGGGTCCTCCAGGGGGCTGTCGATTAGATTTGGGTGGCCAGGGGAGGTACTGTAGGCTGCATATATGGAGATGTTCATGAGGTTTTAGACATGTTGGTTTTTATTTTAATATCAGATAGACTGAATTAAAGAGAATAGATGTGCTGTCTTTGGGAACTGGAGTCTTTCTTGGGATCATGCTTGCTTGTTCTCCAGTTTCAAAGGATACTGACCAGACCTGACCCCCCCCCCCCCCACACACACACACACACACACCTCAGTCTGAAGTGGCACCCATTGTTTTACTGTATCGCAGAATACTAACATTTTAATCTGCTGACAGTTTTATAACACTTACTTTTCTTCCCTCCAACAACAAAAAACAAATCTTCCCCAACTGCTCTTTTTTTTATTCAAGAGATTATTTTTTCAGATCGAGCTGTTAGCTGCGGGACTGGGCTTACAGCAGGCGTGTCCAGGTGACAGGCCTATGCTGGGACAGGTCCGGTGGGACGATCGCAACCTCTTTCTTTTCCTTCTCGCTTGGTGTTCCCCAGCACTGTGAGCTGTGATACTGGAAGCAATCCTTATCTCGGAGCAAAATTGCCACCGAACATTATGGGGAATGCATGTTGTCCTGTATGGGGCCTGCTTGGTCAGTAGGCCTAGTTTTTCCTCATAGCTGGGTATAGCTCAGGAAGGGTTTCTCTGTGCCAAGTTTGAGGACATTTGTTCAGTAAGTCTTGCAACACCCAGCACCTGGGGTCTGCTACCACAGACTCCTGCTACTGCTTTAGCTGAAACGTATGGCTCCTACAATGCATTAGTGTCTGTGTTGCATGCAATAGACCGAGGTCTGGTGACCCTCCCCTGTCCCTTTTTACATTTACAGCGGCAGGGGAGTTTACTATAGGCTTATTCAAGCCTATTTTCAATTTTTCTGTTCTTTCCAAAAAGCCACAAAAAGAACTGCTTACGCCGGTTCTTCTGCCTGATGGGGAAGTCAGTGCTCCAGCTGTGACCTGTGCTCTATCTGCAGTTTAGCTCTACTGGGGAGACAATGTTACCACCAGATTCCCCTAAACGAGAGAAATCCTAAAGTTTCTTTAGGGGCCATTGAGACTGTATGCGGAATTATTAATATAGCTGTAGCAGGGCTGAATATCTTTAAACAATGTGCAGCACTCTCCAGAGCTTTGGCAGAAGACATGGTGCTCTCGGGCCTTGCTCTGCACCCTAACCAGTTTGTTATGCCAATTCCAGGACTTCACACGTGGGTAGTGCTTGATCAGTAACTGTTGTGTGTCTGCAGTGTTGCTGCTGAAAGGGAGTTTCAGATGTCGGTAGTGTTGGCTGACTCCCACCCTTACCCAGCTATGAAAGTTCATTTTCAAAATGCAACATTAGTCATCACCGATAATGTTCAAAGATTAGATCCGCCAAGTAAATGCAGTGGCTTTAGGAAGAGGTTGCTAAGCTTGGTCAGTTTGATATCCATTTACCAGCCAGGCTCCTTAGTGTAATTAATTGAGCTGTCTTCCCCCCACACACGCACACACTTAACTCACTTCCTCTGCAGTTAAAGTAACCTGCTCCCTGCTCTGATCCTGTACCCAGCAGGGCAGAGCTGCCTTCAGCCAGGTGTCCCCACACTAGCAGATCTCTGTCCAGCCACTGGGGGGGCAGTGTTGTTATTGTCTCCTCACTGCTGTAGGAGACTGACTCACACTCTGCTCTATCAGGAAATCGTCCATTTTCCACTTTTCTGCCCCCTTTGTTTTTAAACCATTTTATGTGTCATTAGTTTGTATGAAAACTAAACTAACTTTTTGTATGACTCAGTGTACCCACTCAGTGTACCGAGTTTAAAATGTTCCACTTTGCTGCTTGGCTCTTTTGTGCTTTTATTTGTGATGTTTTAATGGGTGTCAGGGAATTCTTGATCACAGCCCAAATTTTGGGTCTCTCTTCAAACGCAATGCTGCTATGACCCGGTTCTACAACCCGGTATACTGTAAATGGATCTGTCTGTTTTGAGACTGATCCCCAATTCTCCATACCTCTCTTTAGGACAGCTGATTTATTTTGTGTTCGACTGGTTTGATTTAACTTAATCTGCAGAGAAAGCGACCTCTGATGTCGGCATCTCCTTTTTCTAAATGACCATTAGCTCTGTCAGTAATGATCTGTTACACAGGAGTTTGAATTCAAAATGGCTTACTCTTAATCTGCGGCCAGTTCCTGTTGTCTTACAATATGTGGCTCTTTTTTAATGAACGTATAATAGTGAAAAAAAGAAGTCAGGGAAGTTTCTTAAAACTGTCAGCTTTCACAAAATATTCACTGATGGTGGCAGACAACGATAGATTTTTTTGTAACGCTTTATTTGGTGCACTGAACATTGTAATTGTAACATCGTGTTTTTCATTTGGATAACCATTTGTTTGAGAGAACTTTTTTCATGATGGTTGGTAAAAGTTAGGATCCTGTACTGTTTGGGGGACTGTCCAATGCTCCCCTTTGCTTCGATTCCTGCATTCACCATCTGTCTTTTGCTGCGTAGTGGCACTAATTGCTAAATGTGTGCAAATTGTACCCTTTACAGTAGTGGAGGCCCAAGCAATCACTAATGAGTTCATCCTTGTGCTCTTCAGAGTGGTGGATGGTGATTTGAGAGATGTCCTGACTTTGGAGTCTGGTATCCAGAAGCAAACTGCATAGGTCAGACCTCAAAGCGTATCGAAGGCATAGTCTTGGTTATAAGATCCATGCTAGATTTTGTTTTAGAAAGGACCTTGTCACAGAAACTTAAAAATGCTAAAAGAGGAGGAGCTGTCACAGGATTCACAGCTTTCCCGTGCAGCTTTTTCGTTTTCTCCGACTGTTGTGCCTTTAAACTTAAGCTTTGCAGTTCACTTGTCCTTCCCCAGAACTGGCATCAGATGATAATGCAATTTCTGATGACAGTTTGTAGGTGATAGTGCTCACAATTCCTGCTGTGCCCCCTCTTACAGGTACCCCTTATCCCAGCACAGTCCATTGGAACACCATAGCAACAGGTGGAAATGCGCTGCGTGTGCAGTGGCTAAAAAAGTGATGGTGTGTCCTTCTCTGGTTTGATTTTGCTATCGGACAAGCGCAGTAAGCATGCATTGTGGAGCAGTATACTTTATTGCAAAGGAAAGTGATGGGTTATATCAAAACCTTTTCTTTGGTATTTTCTGAAATGTGCTATGATGTGGCTTGTATTGTGATTCCTTTTAACTATTTTTTGTGTGTGCGTGACACTCTTCTCACCTTCTTTCTCTGTGCACAGCCCCAACTGAAAAAAACAACAACAACATTCTCATTCCTTTTTTAGACTGTCAGAAATAATTTTTCACATCCCTGTCTTGATCTAGGCTCCCTTGCCCACTACAGAACAGTGGAATCAGAATCAGATGTTATTGTAATGAGTGTCAAAGAAACCCTAAAAACTACATCTCCTGTAAGTCCTCTAATGAGACGACTAGAGGACTTGACTACAGCAGTTCATGCTCGTTTTCCCTCTTCTAGAGCACACAGAACACTAGCAACAGGGCACGCATGATGAGCTAAAAACCCTCTCGTTTGTTATTTTTGGTTTTCTTGATAAGTTATGCAAATGCTTTAATATTCCATTCGATTCTGCTTGTTAATATTCTTGGAGCTCCACGCTGTGCACAGAGCACTCTGATTTCAAGGTGGACAACTGGTGAAGTGGTAGTAGCTGGGCAAACGTCTACTGCTTGCGCGGCTCTATACGAGAACACAAATGTATTATGTATTGCATGTCGGCAGGTACAAATGCTTTGACAATGTTGTGGGTCGGATGAAATACCTTTGTTCTTCGTGTGTGTGATTGACTTTTTCTTATCAGTTGAGTTGGGGAGCACTTTTGCCTGTTGTAATAGAAAATATTTTTACAGGGTGGGGTGGGGTTTGGGTTGGGCAGAGGGGGGGAGGGGGAGAATTTAAAGGGAACTGCAAGTGGACTGTCTTTCCAGGTTCTTTTCTGGTCAACACAAATGCAACTTCTTTTTACTTTTAAGGTGTACTGGTTTTTGTTACAGTAATGCAGAATACATGCAGGATTTGCTTCCTCGTCTGTTCTGTAACTACCTCTAGATAATTTTAAGACTTTGATAAACAGATGCTGCTGTACCTGGTAAATAACCTTTTCTTTCACCAGAAATCAAAATGAACCACAGTTCATATCTGGTTGATCCAATATCTGTTCATTTTCTGTTTTGTGCTTTCAGTCTGCTCGTTTTTTTTTTGGTGAACAGCTTGTGAAGAAATGGGGGGCAAAGGGTTTCATTGTAACTGAGGCTAGAATGGCTTTTTCTCAGGCTCTTCGCTGTGACAAACCTGCCTTTCCTGGAAAGGTCTGCAGTCACGGCACAGCAGTTCAAACAACATGAACATTAGAAGAGGTTGCAGCTCTAGAAAGAAACTTTGAAATGTCAGGACTAATTGATGTCAGAAACCAATGATTTCATATGCTGATAGTCAATAAGGACTTGGAAGAATATTGGAACATGATGCATGACTAGATATGGGTTGATGTTGGAGGGACCCCGTATTTGACACCATTTGAAAAGGTCTTGGATCAATTTTCTTCCACAGTTTAAATCTTGTTTTTTCTCGAATAATTCTGCAGTTTTAGTTCATTTCTTCAGCCGAGACCTGAAAATATCTTTGACCTTACCAGGAGCTCTTTGCTTTGAGAATTGGCTGCACTGCCAAACTTGCTGTGCAGAGCAGCTGAGAAATATGCCATGTTAGTTCAACATCCATTTGCAGCTCCATGGATATAGAGCCGTTTTCCCTTTCCTTCAGCAAGTGCGTTGCTTTGAGCCTTAGATTCTGCCACCCTGGCCTCAGCTAAACTCTAACCTACTGTCTTGGTATGTGATGCAACCAGTTCCACTCCAGACTGTTAGGACTAACACCGATAGTCCAGTTTTTTTGGCATCAGGTTCTGCCACCTTTTTCAGCACACTGGATTGTGACAGTGCTCGCTGACAGGCTTTGTGCAGTCTTACTTCAAGCTAAAGGCACCATTCAGGGAGGCACACAGGTAAAACCATGTGATCTGAACCTTAGGGCTGAGCTACTAGGGTCTCTGCTGGGGACAGGAAGCAACTTGGAATAAGAAAAAAAAACAGCAGGATTTGCATTAGCCTCCCCCGTTTCAAACAGGTATTTTATGAGTGACCAATTCATCGTTCTTGTCTTGAAATCTGACATAAATACCCATATTCCTCTTAGCTTCCAGTTACAAAGTTGAAGGTTTTATTGAAAGTGTTCAGAGATTTTTGCACAGCCCCTGCAAAGTCCTGCAGACACCATGTTTCTGTGAGTGTCCCTCCCCCCCCCCCCCACCAGTGCTCACCCTCAGATCCCCTTCCCAGTGAGCTCACGCCCAGGAAAGGGTCCACGCAGGCCTTCTGGGAATGTCTTCCTAGAGGTTTTATAAATGGCCGAGCCAGTGGGTTGATCCTAGGATTAAGAAGGGGAGGTTCAGTAGAAATCTGTGGGCTGATCTGAGTCCGTACAGTCCAGGGATGCAGGGAGCCATAGACTGGGAAAGGCATTCTGGGACACTTGCGGATTTTTCAAACTCTCCTGATCAGACATTGCGAAGATGTGATATATGTTTCATCTTTCTGATCTTGGGTTCTCATTTGCAGTACTTGAATAAACTGATTTATTGATGTTTACAGCGTGTGGACTGGTGATTGCTTGACGTCAGTGTCTTTCCGGTATCCCACGATTTCTTTCCTCTGTGTTTTAAAGAATGCACTAGTGACGTCTGTGTCTTCATTGCAAGAGCTCGTGGGTGGCCACTGCAGAAATGACCTGGGGATTCTTTATCGCGTGACACTGTAATCTAGCTGGTCATACAAGAATTTACTGTTATCAAAGCTCTTCAAATAAAAGGTAATTTTGGCTACACATCTATAGTGCCTTTGCAGTTTGTTGGGTTGGCAAAGATCCTTTTTGGGAATTTTCAGAAACTTTCCCCATGGGGCTCCGTCATTCCCGTTTTCATATTTCCCCGAGTTATTGAAGGCAAGGCAGAGTCACAACAAACAACACGGCTCTGTGCTTCTGTAATGTTGCTTTATTAGCCCTATACAATTTCTTGAATTAGGAATTCGTCTTTTCACATACCCCAGCTTGCGTTCCGTGAGACACAGACACACAGACAGGGAGAGAAGCTTGGGGTCAGAGCACAGGGTCAGCCATTGTACAGTGCCCCTGGAGCAGTTGGGGTTAAGGGCCTTACTCAGGGGCCCAACAGAGTAGGATTCCTCTGCCAGCTGTGGGATTTGAACCGGCAACCTTCCAGCCACAGGCACAGATCCTTAGCGACAGAGCCACCACTCCACCCCTGGGTGACGACACCCGCAGCAGAAAAGGCTGAGACCCAATGGGTGCTTTCTTTTTCACCAGGTTTTTGCTATAGCTATGTGTCATACTAGCTATGGGTGTAGGGCAGGCCATATGCAGGATGCAGCTGGGGTATAAAGGCTATATTTAAACCACTATGTGTGTGTGTGTACATGTATATAGACAATGAGGCAATGCACCAGTATGAACACCTGTTTATTCTGGAACAGTGTCAAGTCTGTGCAGTTTTGGTGTGATCCTCCTGCTGCACATTCACATGTTCTCCTTTGTACCAAAGTAAGTTCTTCCCTGTTACAACGTGCTGCCTGTTATTTCCTTGAGAAGTGCTCACCCATGTCCTGCAGGTGATTCATCTTTGACTGTACTGTTCTTGGAAAATGCTGCAGATTTATTTACCGCCGGCCCAAGTCTTAACACTAGTCTTCTGTTTGCTGGGAAGAAATTCTCTTTTTTGTTAAAGGAACCATGCAATCCTCTTTTTTTTTTACTGTTAGACATGACCTCTTTCCTCATATGTTTACATGCATTTGTCAATAATCACACCTAATTCTTGGGATTGGAGCAGTTTGTAGTTAAAGTCTGACTAACTTGGGTTAGTCAAATTATTGTAACGCAACGGGGGTTCAGGTGGGCACCCTTGCCACATTAGGTCAGCCCCGCACCTTCGGGGGCTTGAACCCGGGACTCCCGTGTCACTCAGCAGGGACCCAGCCCGGTGAGCCAAAGAGAGATCTCTCTACAGCCCAGTAGCTGTAGTCCTGCTATCACAGGGAAGGGCGGTGACGTCACCTGCTCTGGTAAGCCGGCTCTTACACAGTACCTGTCGGCCGTAAGCGTTACATTATAAAAGATCAAAAAGTGAGTTTCAACAAAGCTGCTTTAACCATTTTAATGCTTTTTGTCAAGGGAAAAGGTATGAAACATTTCACAATGGGGGAAAAAAGAGATTGTGCCATAGTTATGTTACTTGAGGAGAGGGAATGATTTATAAGACCTTTATTTTCAAAGTCTATGTTCTTTATAAGTTTTAAATCCAAGTGTTTTTTTTTTAACTAACTTCTGATTTATACAGTATAACACTGTTGTACAAACCCAACAAAGTTTATCCTGCAGACATAACACATCTACACTGATTTTCAGCTACACTGTGTAATAACTGTTGGACAGACATTCCCTCCATCGATCCATTTTCTAACTGCTTTATCCCATACAGGGTCGCAGGGGAACGGAGCCTTTTCTGACAAGCAACAGGCACAAGGAAAGAAATACACCTTGGATGGCATTCCAGCCCATTGCAGTGCACATGCAAACTCAGAGATGTACACATTCACACCAGAGCAAATTTACCAGAAGTCAACTAACTGATCGGTATGTCTTTGGACTGTGGGAAAGAACTATGTACAGTCTAAACCCCATAGCTTGTACATCAGCAAGGCTGCATCACCAGCTGACTGGGTATCCTCAGCTAGCTGGGCACCAGTGAGCTGGCAGTGTGGTCAGCAAGAGTCATGTCACTCCTTCGCTTAGTGTTAACACTCGTGCAAAGCACCATGGGAATCACACGGTAAAAACTGACCAACATCACTGCCAAACACAATCTGGAGAGAAAAAAGCTGTGAGATGTTTAATGTGGTCTTCTGTTTGAAATCAAAAACCTCAGCTGCTACTGGTAAGTCAATTAGAAGTAGAACTAACATTGATTATATAAATCCTTTATTTAAAAACACAATCATTGATCAAGTCAAAATAAAAAAAACACCTTTAAATATGTGCTTGTGTACATTCTGTAAAGAAAAACAGTTAATACAATCCAATGCTCATTACACTTAAGACTTAATATATTTGATAATCTTTTTTACTTGTGCTGCCATGCCTGGAGCTGTCTGTCTGCAAATAAGCTTTAAATTTTGAATGAGACCTCAGGCATTGCACTGTGCTGTATGCTACAGTATGCTTTATGACGATGTTTTATAACAATTTTACCCGTTCTGCCTACATACAGTACGCAGTGTTGAGCATGCAGGGTTCTATTGTAGGGTGATAATCACTTCCTCACACACGTGCAGAGACACTGTTGACCCAGCATCAACAGCATTGGTACAGTGGTGCTCATTTATCCAATTCACACAGTGGGAGAGAGTAACTGTAGCAGTATAGAACCAATACTGGTAAAAAATTCAGTCAGTAAAGCTGATACTTGCACAATGAGAGCTGTGCTTTCACCCAGGTTACATCAGCTGTGAACGAGCAATTACTGTTAATAGACAATGGCATTAAAAAAAACCGCCCACGCTCTTTACTGTCTGTGGCTGGTGTTAATATCTGGAACACTTCAAGCTGACCACTTCAGGAAGAAGGAAAAGAGACAGTCTTTAAGATTCCACAAACAAATCCTCAAGATCCGAACTTGTCAAACAGAACTTTCCTGGTTATTCTCTACCCATTCATCCATCCAACCATTTTCTAATTATTTCATCCAATTCAAGGTTGAGGGGCCAGCAACAGGCACAAAACAAGGTACACCCTGGATGGAATGCCAGTCCACCACAAGGCACACACACTGACCAGGGCCAATTTTCCCAGAACCCAACTGATCTACTACTATGTTTTTTGGACTTTTGGAGGAAACCAGAACACTCAGAGCAAACACACACAAACATGTGGGGTGAACACAGAAAGCACACCAAGACCAGAAGTGAACCCAGGGCCTCAGCACTATAAGGCAGCAATGCGAACCACTGTGCCACTCTACAACCCTACACTCATACATTTTCTGTTTGTCAACCCTACAGTGCTTACTCCTATATGAGAACTGCCGTTGTCTCAACCTGATTCTTGAAACTTTGAAATTACAACAAAAGTGGGTGCACAAAATTCCCCCCTCTTTGGTTGTCCATTTTCCTCAGCTGTAAAGCTGGGAAGAAACCAAAGAGTTCACCAGCCAATGTCTCCTGTGTCTGGCAGGAACACTTTTATATGTCTATGAGTTGTAAAAGGCCTGTTTTCATTAGCTTCCACAAAGCAAGCTTTTAGCTCAGGGACTGGAAAGCAAACAGGTTTAGACTTGGAAGATAAATCCCCCTATACGATGAAAAACGACTGCACCAAAAATCTTTCGCAGCCTGAACTTAAATATTCCTGTGCTCCCGTTAAACACCTTATACTGTTTATATTAAGGAGCACAGTTTCTGAGGGTTTTTATTTTTAGTAAATATGTAGATCACTTTTAAAACATTTTGTTGCTGTGTGTTTGAGTTAGTATCACAAGAATGCTCCCATCTGCTCTTCTTAGCAGAAGACACACAGAAAACAGGTACAGACTTAAGGAGTCAGTGAACTCATAACTGTACTCTACTATTTTAAACATCATTAACAAATCATAGAGTCTCTGCTCCAGATCTCCTCCAAAGCAAAATGACTTAAGAAAAGGTGGGAGGGGTCATCTAAGTTGGCATCATCTGATGTCTTTAGAAATGTTAATTCCATACTGATCTGCTGCCCTAGATCAGTTTAACACCATCTCCAGCAGGCAGTGATCTGAGAAGGCCAGTCCAACCTACCAGGCTGTAGCCCTTGAGGACCAGAGCTGCCACACGACTTGCCTCTACCTTTGCTTTTGCCCCATGAGCTGCTTGAGACTGTCTTTGCATCTGACACCTACCTTTCCTGTCACCTTACTGCCAAGTTACAGCTCTCATCCTGTCCCTGCACTGGTGAAAAAGGGCTCAACACATAGGATAGCATTCCACCTCTAAGGAATTAATTAGATTCATTACACCACTTTGCAATGCTACAAAGAATCTCTACCAGATCTTAACTGGTGGAAGCAGGAATGTCTAGGCTCAATAAGCCAGCAAATGGCACCAGCACACACACAGCAAACAGGCTAATTCTCCAGGATGGATGTCTACAAGGTGACCTACTGTACACATAGCTCATACATTAGAAGACTCCAGAAGACAGATAAAAGATCAGGCTGATGTCACCATAGTTGCGCTCCATCTTCCTGCACACACTGGCAGCATCCAATAATCGGAGCTCTCTTGTGGGCTTATATGATCTGGTCAGAGTGGTTGACGAGAAGAATCTCTTCAATCCACTGTTCATACGTGGAACTGTGAGCACCTAGGTTTGAACAGGGCATTTTTCAATTGGGAAAAACACTGAACAGCTTAGAAAACATCAACGTGCACACACAAAAGTCAAAATAGTTTTGTTAGCTTCAGGACTCCTATAGTTTTGGCAAAGTTGCTCTTTTGCAGGAAATTACTTTCTTAATGTCTGCGTGTAGAGGGCTTATAAATATTAAAGCAGCACAAGACTCAGGACAAGCACAGGAGAGAAGAGGGGCTCCTCATAAAGAAAATGAAGGGGCTGCCATCTCTGTCTACAGACAACATTTCAGACAAAATCACAACACTGTTCGTGGCAAGGCGCCAGCAAAAAAGGCTTTACACATAGTAACAAAATAACAAATACACTTCAGGCAGTTCTCTGTTGTATTCCAGGAAAGGAGCGCGCATGAGTGCTATGTGCGAGCGTGCTGTGGGGGAGTAATTAGGAGCATGAGGTCTCATCACTTGTACAAAGTCACGTTTTTGGTCTCACAAAGACATTCTCTCGCCAGGAGCTGGAACTAAGAAAGAGCTTTTAATCTGTCACAGCTGTTGAAATGAGAACCAGCTGAAAGATTAGAGCTGATCCCAGTCAAAGTCAAAACCTTTATGATGGACAGATGCCTGTGTCCACTTGGCCAACCTGATCTCTGTGCAGATTCTGAGCTCCTCAAGCATGTGCATCCTTCATCAGGAGGGGGCGCCGGTGTTGGTAAGTCGTTGCCCAGCCCTGGACAACCTAGACAGACATAAAGGGCATGTTAAAACACAGAACAAGCCCCCTTTTACAGCTTTTATAAGAAAGGAAAAGTAAGAAGATTCTTGTAGCATAGACTTTTAAGCCTGTGTCTGGTACAGTATTACAATCTGCGGGTTCTTAGATAGCAGGGTTGTTATCTTGTTTTGAGTAACACAAAACTGAGAGATAAGAAGTTAAAATTATATGGGACTTAAGCAGTACAAATTGTTTCTGACTCTGCTGTCCATAAAAATGGAAATTCATTCAAAAGCTATGCTGTAGTAGTCATGCTGCTTAACCGAGATCAATAACACACAAGGACAATCTCTTAATAGCAAGATAATGGGCACTAGTCAGTGTAGTCCTAAAGACCTATATTATCTAAGAAAATATTAATAGGAGAATGGTATTGTCCCAGATCCTACTCACACCCTCTGTAATCAGAGTGCTATTTTACCATTTGGATGCAGGAATGGTCCCTGCCCATGAAGACTAAGTGGGGCTTTTCCAGCTTTGTGTCTGCATCCATCAGCCTGCTGAATTCTAAGGGTTTTCCTACATCCTGTGCTCCACCATAAAAAAGGAGATGTTTAGATTTATGGACACATTTCCTCACCTCTTTCCCCCTTTTCCACCTGCTTCTTTATATTTAATTAAACTGTTTTATAATATTAGTTGACAATGTAAAAATATAAATACAGTAAAATTACATTTTACTCTGGACAATTACACAAATACAGTGGACTTCTTTTAATATTATGTGATCTGTTTATCTCTCATACAAGTAGCATAAGGTTTTTTTCTCTGTTTGTATGCTGGAAGGATAATAATAATAATAATAATTGCTTACACTTATATAGTGCTTTTCTGGACACTCCACTCAAAGCGCTTTACAGGTAATGGGGACTCCCCTCCACCACCACCAATGTGCAGCATCCACCTGGATGATGCGACAGCAGCCATAGTGCGCCAGAACGCTCACCACACACCAGCTATCAGTGGGGAGGAGAGCAGAGTAATGTAGCCAATTCATTGTGCTGTTAATGTACCGGCACCACAAATTAAGTTCCTTGTGAAAAAATAACTATCTTCAAAGTCTATGTCTAAATGGCCCAAGTCACATTAAACTACGATGACCATATCAGCTCATGTTCACCGGACACTTTTGAGACTCTGCCTTTAAATTGAAAATCTTTAATGGGAATTGTTACGCCCCAGTGTGTGGTTTATGGGTTTTTGTTGTTATGTTCCACACTTCTGACTTTGATTGCTCTCCCTTCCCCATTGGCCCACCATTACACCACTGTTTCCGTATGACATCATCTTCAATTAGCTTCTCGAGCAATCACAACTCATCTTATTCAGTATAAAACATGGAGGCCTTCAGAAGGAAGGGGCCTTTTGTTTGACTTTGGTCCTGCTTGGCTTTGGTTTTCACTTCGGCTTTGTTGGTTTGTGGTTTTGGTATGTGTGTATGTGTGTATGTGTGTATGTGTGTATGTGTGTATGTGTGTATGTGTGTATGTGTGTTTTCGTATAGCTTTGGCTTTGTTGTTTTGTTGGTTTCTGTTCGTCTCTTTGTACTTTTGTTTGTTTGTGTTATCCTTATTTTGCCATTACCTTGCCCAACCTTATTGTATCAACCTTTGTGTTCTTTTGTAGCCTGTTACTTGTCTACTCTCATTTGTATTCCTAGTTCACTTGTGTTTGTGTGAACTTTTGTGTATAGAGTTAGTTCAGGTTGTTGGGTACATTTTGCACACACGTAGTTGATTCGTGTATTAGTTACATTAGTTTAGTACGGGTGAGTGCCGTTTGTCTTGTATGGTTTTGGGTAGTCAGTGGAGGTTAGCTAGGGTGTTGAAGACGCCGAAGACCGTGTGTTTCGGGTTTTCTTTTGTAGTCAGGTTAGCTTTCCCTCACTTTTTTTTTTTTAGCCAGCTCCATTTTGTTTGTTATTTTATTTTCTTTGGCATCACTCTAGTTCCTTAGCCCTGTGTGTTATTGTGTCCAATTTTGAACCAGTCACTTATTCAACTTAAAATTGTCACTTTAGCACCAACCCTTGCTATCATGCTTCCTAGTCCCTCACCAGAACCCACCTGCTTCCAAAAATTATCCTAAATGTAACACCCCTTTACCCCTAGACACTTGGGGTTGTAACAGGAATCAAATGGTATTTAAAATCTTTAATCTAATGGAAACTGTGACATACTTAATAGTGACCACTGTTACAGGACTTCTGAAGATAGGTACTGAGCACTGATTTTCATTTCAGCAGAGACATAGCTCTGACTTTACACTTTCAAGCCGTTCAATTTAAGGGTAACTTATAACCCACCTTGTCTGGGAAAGAGACATTCTGTACATTTAATTACCACCAACTGAGTAAGGTTTCCAGTTTCATTCTTTTATTTTAATGAAAATAATAGTGAATGGTGCTGGTGTGACGAGCGGGGTTGAAGAGTGAGCAGCAGGAGCTCCAGAGTCGCTGGCTTTGGGTCAGGGCACTGCCGTGAGCTGACTGTGCCCAGGATGGACAGCTAGTGGCTGGGGGGGCATCTGGGCTGGCTGAGCACCACTGGGTAAAGTGGGCTCAGGTCAGGCCAGGGGATCCTCGCCCACACAAAGGGGTGCCTGGGACTGGCCGGGCACCTGTTGGCTCTCTGTGTTGGCAGACAGAGCTCACCCAGGCTGTGTCTGCTCCACAAGAATGGCATAAAAATGACAGATCGTTCTGAGAAGAGCCCATCTCTGGAGAAAAGGGGTGCAAGTTTCTCACCCCCCCCCCCTGCTGGACCCGTCCCACCAAGTTGACTGACACATGCCCTTTCTCAGCTGGCATAATGCAATAAAGAGAAAAACTGCCAGATTAACATTTATATTTTATAATAATGCTGCACCAGTATAAGTATAATCCTATTAAATTGAAGCAGAGAAGACTTACAAACCAGCTGGGATTGCTTCATACAGAGAACTTGTACCATACAGCAAACTGAAACATGATATACAGACATTTTGTGTCCTAACGCATCTCAAAATGCCTTGTCAATAAAGGTATTTCTTCGCTTTTCTTCAGGGTAACACCATAGCAACAGACATCACACGTTCCAATCAATGAAGTCAGCATCCGAAGCTCTTTGATACTTCTGCTGCTGGCAAGAGAAGCTCTTCCTGCTTTCACATCCCTGCAGCTGCCACGAGGGAAATACCAGCTCAGACACAATTTACACCTCCTCCTGTCTCTCCAATGAACTTTGCATTCATGTGCACTGAAATTATTAAGACTGTACAGTGTATGTACAGATTACGAGCATCCTTCTCAGCACCTGTGGGTTTCATGTAAACTAAAACAAATATCTGAAATTTGAAATGAGGAATTAAACAAAAACTGAAATTAGGAATTAAAAATGAATATTAATTCCTTAATCCACCCAAACTCTTGTTCCACTACAGGGTACGGGAGAGCCTGGAGCCTAGCAAGCAATGGGCTAAAGGCAGGTCAAACCCTGGATGGGACGCCAGTCTATTGCAGGGCACATACACACACACAGACACAGACACACACTTACAGCAGTGCAATTTTCCCAGAAGTCAATTAACCATCCAGTGTGTCTTTGGACTGTGGGAGGAAACAGGAGCACCCAGAAGAAAACCACATGAATGCTGTTAGAGCATACAAACTCCATGCAGATAGCACTGCAGTACTTGAAGCCAGTGCCCCAGTGCTTGAAGACAGCAAGGCTAATCACTGGACGCCACTCTGCCACCCTCATTCCTTAATCTATTTTTAATAAGCTTATTTTTTTTTACTGTAGAGAATTTCTTAAAATAAAATTGTCTTAGAAAAAGCTAAGAGTAAGAAGGGCAATCAGAATAATTTGGTGTCTAATGCCATACACAGTTACGTTAAAGGAACTGAATCTCTTTCAAAGACTCTTTAGAACAGGCCCAGATGGGAATGACACTCTAAGACCATATATACCATATGCCAGCAGCCATTTCACCCTGCAACTCACAACTGGCAACCCACTGAAGCTCAGCAGGTGTGAGCCTGGTCAGTACCTGGATAAGAAACCTCCTGGGAAAAACTAAGGTTTCTGCTGGAAGAGGTGTTAATGGGGCCAGCAGGGGGCGCTCAACCTATGTGGGTCCTAATGCCCCAGTATAATGACAGGGACACTATACTGTAAAAAGGCGCCGTCCCTCGGATGAGATGTAAAACCAAGGTCCTGACTCCCTGTGGTCAAAAGTAGGGGATGTAACCCTGGTGTCCTGGCCAAATTTCCCATTGGCCCTTACCATTCATGGCCTCCTAATAATTCCCAACTATTTTGGGGCTTCAGTAATTGGCTTCATTACTCTGTTCTCCTCCCCACTGATAGCTGATGTGTGGTGAGTGTTCTGGTGCATTATGGCTGCCGGTGCATCATCCAGGTGGGGCTGCACACTAGTGGTGGTGCAGGGGAGTCCCCATTACCTGTAAAGCGCTTTGAGTGGAGTGTCCAGAAAAGCGCTATATAAGTGTAAGCAATTATTAATTATTATTTAGACATCCCCACAATGGGAGTAACTCCATTGGACACATGCCCACAGTGGGAGACTGTAATGCACATTTTTTTGTGCTGCTGCCAAAATCCATTTGCTTATATTTCAGGCAACACAACTGAATGAGAATGAGACAAATATACCTGAAATAGACAACTGAATTTGATTAACCTGTGATTAACAGGTCAGCTGTGCCAAAAATAGAAAACACAGTGCTCTTCCAATATCAGTGTTGGCAACACAAAGCAAAATCTACACAAAGCTTAGTTAATTCATTCCTTACACTTATATAGCGCTTTTCTGGACACTCCACTCAAACCACTTTACAGGCGATGGGGTCTCCCCTCCACCACCACCAATGTGCAGCCCCACCTGGATGCGATGGCAGCCATAATGACCAGTACACTCACCACACATCAGCGATCAGTGGGGAGGAGAACAGAGTGATGAAGCCAGTTCAGAGATGGGGATTATTAGGAGGCCATGATTGGTAAGGGCCAATGGGAAATTTGGCCAGGACACCAGGATAACACCCTATTCTTTTAGAGAAACACCCTAGGATTTTTAATGACTTTTAGTGATGAGAAAGTCAAGCAACTGAATAAGGTAAAGCTGCAACAGATATGTGTCGAAGTCTTCCCCACTTTGAGTGTGGTGGTTTATTACAGTCCTGTTACTGCCTGGTCCAGTCTGCTCATTTTCAAATATAGCAGAGGCTGTTCACGCAGATGTCCTAAGTGGTAGAGAAAATGTCTCTCATCTATTACACATATGCAAAAAAAGCAAGAGGATGACCCTGCTTTATGAGAGATGCCAGACATGCAGTGAAGATGGTCTTATAATAATGCAGAATACTATACCTTCATCATGCAGCCTGAGTTCAGTGAAAGCAAAATTAATGTTACACGTCTCTGAGTTTCTTCTTGTTCCACACCACCACCTAGTGTCTAAGAAGCTGAACTGCAATTTCTTTCATTTCAGCAGTAACATGTACAGTACCTACTGCACCTAAACTACCTATAAAAGGTAGTCTGGCCAGTAAATTGTCCACTTTCAACCAAGACTGCTGCACATCAGGCAACTGTCATTGTATACTACTTCATCTTGGCTTCCCTAAATGAACATTTCTCGCAGGAACTGAATTCAGAACAAAAGACTAGAGACATGTTTTCCATAGAGCGTTGAGTGCTGGAAACACAAAATTAACACACATGCCGGCTGCTGATATATCTGTTTTGAAAGGCATGCCTACTTAAAGACCCTAATGTTGCCATGCAAACCTCGGCAATCCTTAATAGCTTATATTTCTTTAGCACCGTCTGCTCAAAATAATGTTCAAAATAACGATTAAAAAATGGAGAGGTTTTGGTTACGTTTCAATTATCCTGATAACCAAATTAGTAGTATCTTACATCAAACTGGGATTCACACAAAGGAGGCAGTCTATTCTCTCTAAGAGCTGTGCGGGCAGTTTTACCAAGACTCAAAGATATATCTGTTTTCCGGCCTGCTGAGTAAATTGAATCTGTGAGAAAAGCGCAAGTATCCACATCTTGGCCCTGATCCACTAATTCGGACGCTTGTTTTTCAGAACTGCTCTTGTTGCCGGGGCAACTTAAAAACTCAATGGTGAGCATTCAGATTCAATAAAGCCGTTTTTTGTTTTAAAAAAAAAGAATGCTTCAATCAATGGGCACAGCTCACGTTAAGGCATTTTCACACAGAAGATCTTAATATGTGGTGAGAGCGCGCTGTACGTCACACCACCCAGCAGAGGGCGCACTGGCTGTCTGGGGGAGTGTGCTTCCCCACAGGGACAAATAAACTAGGTTACTCATTTTGCTCCTTGCTTCTGGCTTTGTAAAGAAAGTGCTCCCACAAAACTCCTCATATGAGGTGTTCAATAAGTGGTTAAATGGGTTTCCTGTTTTCAGACAAAGTCCAAGGATAAGAATGAGTTCAGTTCATCCAGCTTCTTCTATTTTTATTTCTTACAGAATCAGAAAGTGGTAGCCAATAGTAGTGTTACTACTTTCGTTTTCCACCGAGTTATTTTTGTCTTTTTTGTGTTTTAATGAGAGATTCTATTATATTGCTACATTTGCCGTCCTTCAGATGAGACATAAAACCGAGGTCCTGACTCTCTGTGGCCATTAAAAATCCCAGGGTGTTTCTTAAAAAGAGTAGGGGTGTAACCCCGGCGTCCTGGCCAAATTTCCCATTGGCCCTTACCAATCATGGCCTCCTAATAATCCCCATCTATGAATTGGCTTCATTACTCTGCTCTCCTCCCCACTGATAGCTGATGTGTGGTGAGCGTTCTGGCACATTATGGCTGCCGTCGCATTATCCAGGTGGATGCTGCACATTGGTGGTGGTGGAGGGGAGTCCCCACTACCTGTAAAGCGCTTTGAGTGGAGTGTCCAGAAAAGCACTATATAAGTGTAAGCAATTATTCTTATTCTTATTCTTATTCTTATTCTTATTCTTATTCTTATTCTTATTCTTATTCTTATTTGAGGTGATTTTGAAAACTAGCACCACGTAATTCAGTTAAGATGCCCAGTTAAGACTCAGATTCAGTGTAACACTTGTTTCTTATTCCGATCTGTGCAGACAAAGTACTGCAACAAATGTGAATAATTCTTTTGAGGAGATATTCTCGGAATAAGGGAACATATGAAATCTATCCCTGGTTCATCTTCATGGCCAATAATCATTCATATTTCGTCACCTACAGTATGAAGCCGTCTTGTGAGTACAAACATTAGTAGTTAGGACTGACCTCTTTGCCAATAGTATTCTACAGTTCTAAAGGCACAGAGAGGACATAGAAAGAAACAGGTCAATTTTGGAAACAGCGGGCACCTTTGTGTCTTCATCCCTCCAGAGCATTTCCTGTTCGGCCTCGTTGAGCTCCTCCGACGGGTCGTAGGTGTAAACGGGGAGCAGCTGATGACGTAACCTGTCGATCCTAAAACACACAAGCGCAAGACACGGTTCAGGGCTCAGATATTTAAAAACGAAGCTATCAGGGATGGAAGCTGCTTCTCCTGAGTTGAAAACCACAGATGGTGGCACGAACTGGAACCCTGGGTTCAATTCCTGGGGGAGCTACATGAATGTAATATTGTATATTCTCCCCATGTTTGTGTGGGAGAGCACCTACAGGTGCTCCAGTTTCCTACTGCAGTCCAAAGAAATGCTGGTAGATTAACTGGCTTCAGGAAAAACTGGCCCTGGAGTGAGTGTGTGCGTTTGTGTCTGCATGTGCCCTGTGATAGACTGGCATCCCGTTCAGGATGTGTCCTGCCCTGATCCTGTTGCTTGCTGGAAGTGGCTCAGGATCCCCTGCGACCCGGAATTGGATAAAGAGTTAAGAAAAGGGACAGATGAAAACCACAGGTGACAAGGAGAAGATATTAGTGCTGGTTCTTTATACACAGTACTTTGGCAATGGCCTTCTAAATTAGAAAGGTGCAATGAGCAGCTGAAGACTAAGTAAAGTGGTATACGCACACAGCATTTCTAACCAGACCTTTCCCGCAAAATGGATCAGAATGAACAGTAGCGTCCGAGAACAGAAAGAGTGCTGCCTACACCTACTGACGTGCAAGACCTGCTTCAGAGTTTCAGAAACGAATCTCTCACGTGACACCACACACCAGGTATCATGGAGTGGACGGGATTGCTTCCCTAGATAGCAGTCTGTTCAGAAACACATGCAGTCCTACGATTCATGGGTGTGTCGATACTGACAACTGGACAGAGAAAGACCCAACCTGTCAGGAAAATGTTGTAGAGATTCCAAGGGCAGAATGTTTGTCCATGCGTCCATGTTTTGTCATACTGTTGCAAAACTATGCACCCTGTTGGTCTTGTGCGCCACTTTGCTCAGACAGCTGACTTCAGGTGCTTTCCTTGCACTTTGCCACATGTTGCACTGGTGACTGACAGCAGCACTTTGCAGCCCAATCTGGTTAGATCTCAGAAGCTCAGCCAGGCTGGGCCTGGTCAGTACTGGACTGGGAGACAGAGGACCACCACTGTTGCTGCTTTTAGCAGTGTTGGAAGACCAGGAAGGGGCACTTTTCCTTGTGCACCAGATTTTCCCAAACCTTGCCCCAGTATGGTGTACAGACCTTCAGATAGGACAATCCTTAAAGTATCCTTAGACACTTTATGAAAGACTTGGGAGTGTTAACACCAATGTCCAGGATAAATTCCTCTCAGGGTGTACACAATCTGACCCACCTAAATTTCTACCTTAATTTGACTGCTGAAGTAATTTCTCACTCCTCCCTTTCATCTGCTGAAGCAGAATGGGTGCTGTGTGTCACCCAGGCAGGTGTTGCATTTCAGAGGTGGGTGAAGTGGGTCCAGTCCTGCAGCACCCTCCAAAGGTATAAGACCAGCAGTCAAAACTGTACTTATTGGTTTAAAATCAAGCATTTTGTGATCTATCCTTCTTATAATCACTTTATAATCCAATACAGGGTCAAAGGAGAGCTGGAGCCTATCCCAGCAAGCAATGAACATAAGGCAGGATACACCCTGGAAAAGATGCCAGTCCACTGGAGGAAAGACAGAAACAAACACTCACACCAGGGCTAATTTTCCTAAAAGCTAATTAACCTACCAGTATATCTTTGGGCTGGAAAGCCATATGAACGCAGATAGAATATACAAACTCCTCACAGATATTACATCCAGAAATGAACCCAGGGCCCCAGCACTGCAAGGCAGCAATGCTAACCACAGTACAACTAAATTAACATCACAATTTATGTTTTGATTTTGGGTACATCCATGCAAATATTGTACTTGATCATATTACATGAAAAACGTTTGAAAAAAGCCTGTGTTCATCACAGCGATTTCAAGTGACCGCAAGTACTGGGACACATTCACTTTAAGTATACAAGTATATTTAGGACACAATGGTTATTTTACAGTATTTGTAGCAATATTTTGAATTTTGAAGCAATAACTGCATGTAGTCTGCGGCCCAGTGAGCTTGCCACAGTCTTTGTGTGATTATCTGAGATGCCTTCCCAAGCCTCAATTCAATTTGAGTCTGGAGATTGACTTGACAATTGTCAGTCTAAAACACTTTAATTAAATTGCTAAGCTGACAAGCCGCTGCACTACACAAACTGCATCAACCTGACTTACTGATGCCCACTGTTATTTGTGTCACGTCTCAATTAGACTCTCACAGCTTGTATTAGAGGACTGGTTTGTGGGTGAGTGTCTTTAACCCAATTCCCTCTACTTTCACAGCTGTCCATGGAATGGGGCAACTTCACTTGTCCGGCCTGTAAACAGATAATGTAATATACCAGCAGGGCCACCAGCTGGGTCAAGTCAGGGTAATAGACTCCTCTGAGTCATCTATGTTTCCTGAAGCCTGGAAAACACAGGGTCAAAGCCTGTCTATGCAACATGGGTGCTGTCAGTGGGGTTCAGCTGGGCAGCCACACCTTTCCACCCACAACTGGGGCACTTGCTTGTTTGTGTTGTAACCAGTAAGAGCTGTGTCAGTTTTCGCTCCAACACAGCAGCTCTGTGACAGTGTGAACAGAGGCCTGGCTTAGCATTGTGTGATTCACAGAATGGATTCTGTCCTGTCAGAGGTCTGTGTTCTCTTTGTGTCTTTTCACAATGTGAGGAATCAGGAATGCTTACCTTCTCTTTTTCTGGATGTACATCACCTGTAAAGAGAGTGAAAATATAGATTGATTAGATATAGGTACGAGAAGCATTATTGTTCAAGCATTATTATCATCGCTTTATTTGATACAGGGCTGTGAGGGAGCAAGAGCCTATCCCAGCAAGCACTGGGCACAAGGGAGGACACACCCTGGAAGGGATGCCAGTCCATTGCAGGGCAGACAATGACACAGTCACACACACGCACACACGCACACCAAGGCCACTTATCTAAGAAGACAATTAACCTAGCAGCTTGTATTTGAACTGTGGGAGGAAACCAGAGCACCCAGGGGAAACCCATGTGAACTTGGGGAGAACATACAAACTCCACACAGACAGCACCCCAGGAATTGAATACCCCAGCGCTGTGCTAAACAGCAAAAGTAACCACTGCGCTACAGTGCCACCTTCAACTTTATTTTAAGTGGAATGAAAGTTTCTTTAAATTAAAAATGGTACAATAAAGAGATGAGGGAAGCAGAGTGCAGTCACCACTGTGGACCTGCTGTTGTACCTTGAGTGAGGTAGTTCACCCCATTTTCTCCAGTAGAGACAGCTGTATAAATCTGAACCAGCACTGCTGGGGGGTTACTCTGTGATGGGCCAGTGTCCCATCCAGGGAAGAGTCACATGCTCTCAGTCTACTTACTGCTACAGACACCTGATGAGTCACTGTGGCTCAGATACAGAAATTGCCTACCTACAGTTAAAAAGCCATCATCATTATACAGAAAGACGGGAGCCTCATAAAGCACATGAACTTCAAAGATTAACCTGCAAACAACTGCATATAGAAACTGTTTATTTTTACAAAGCTAACAATCCAAACAGAAAGTAAAATTTAAAGAGAGTAAAAGGAAGGGAAACAATCATTCCCCCAGTGTAACTCAACACTCAGACTGAGGTTCTGTATTTTGTTTGAGGTCCTGTATTTGTACTTTTCTCCCCTAATAACAAAAGATACAAAGTACCGCCCACCTTCCCCAGAGAAGCAACAGCTACTCATCGAACAACAAGCTTGTTCTTAATTAAAGTGCGGCAAGATACTTATCACCTGATCTTGTAGTCTGATTTTTAGAAAAATTACATTCAAATTGAAAAGGCTGTACTATAAAACAGAACAGGAAGATTCTTAGCCAAGGGTACACTCCAAATTCTTCGGGCTCCAGTTTCTTTAAGTGAAGGAGTCTGTCAGCTCCACACTGTGCCCCAGCCCCCCCAGTAGCCTGTACAGGAGCGGAGCCCGAGCACTAGAGCTGTTGATCAGATATCTGTAGCTTCTATTCTTCTCTTCCCTTACCAGTCTTTCTGTTTTCACGTCACACCCAGAAGCAGAACTGTGGTGCCCATTTCACTCTTCTCAGGAAGAGCCAAAAGCCTTATTGACACTTTGCAAGTCAAGCCTTGACACACTTTAAACCTGGTGTGCCAGGAGCAGGTCTCAGAACACTTCAATACTTTTCACATGTGTTTGTTATAAGCAGAGTACCCTGTAAGTAGAGCATGGTAACGCCAAATACAGTACACCAATGCTAACAGGACCCCTCCCACCTACCCCAGCTGCGGCAACCCCAACGATGGTGATCAGGAAGAAAGGCACCAGGATGTAGCTGATCGCCGTGTCTCCGTTGACCGCGGGAGACGGCGGGCTGGTGGAGTTCATGATTGTCACGCTTCTCCTCCAGGTGGGGGCTCCCTCTGCTGTCCCGCTCTCTTCCGCCCCCCCCCCGAGCTCAGAGCCTGGAAGGGTTAATGGGAGACCTCCTGTTTGTGCACACAGCGGGGCTGTCTCTGCGGCTGGGGTCCTCTCCTGGCACGGCCAGAGCCTTGAGACCAGAATTCTTCTGGTCTCATCCTCTGGGCTCATGTGATCGGCGCATGGCTCTCCCCTTCACTAATCAGTGTGAAATCGTGCTGTCTCGGGGAAGCTGGGAGGAGGAACCACAACAGCAAGGATCTCAGTCTGTGGCTGACATAGGAGTCTTGTTACTTAAAATACAACAATACAAAGGCAACTGTATTAAATGTGAAAGTCAGAGACACAATGCAGGCTTCCTGCTATTTAATTCAGCTTTATGCTGCTATTTTTTTTTTTAAAGAAGAATTACTTTACACCCTGTGCACTCTTCTTATTTTTCTTTTTCCTTGCTGTCCATCCCCGTTAATAATTATCTGCAGAAAATGTAACTCTAGCCAATCTAGAATAGTCTAACTGACTATTCTGGCTGCGGAACTCCTTTACAAAGGGGGGACTTCAGAGCCGACGGTCAGGAAGTGTGACGGAGAGGGTGTCCGTCCATGCGACAGACAGGGATACCTTCCTGAGAACTTACAACTCGAGGTAGTAGAGCACACAGCTCCAGTGGGTACGAGGGTATAGGCTCGGGAGTCCGCATTGGATGCTACACACTTTAGGGGACGTTTTGAAACAGGAGGTAAAAGGGACTTTAAGATAATTGATTCATGCAAAATGCTATGATGCTATTTTCTCTCCATAAACGTCATAGTAATTATAAGGGTTTCACCGATATAGTACTTTCAATTATTGGACTTCGTGCCTTAATAACAGAGATACAAGTACAAAAACAGAGATAATAAAGATGAAAGGATACCATCGCGTCATTAACAAGGTATTCGTATTTTGTCATGCATAGACTCAAAAAGAATCATTCATTTGACATAATGAGCTATTTTTATTTCATTTTTTACCGACTGCCAGTTCTGCAAAAACAATATTGCGTCTGCGAACTGTCTGCTGTTTATCGTAGCACACGCACCGGCCATAGTAGAAACGATACTCACCTGCTCCCACCCAGACAGCCCGGCACAGCCTTGGTAACCAGGAAGCAAGAGTCTTGCCGTGATTGACAGCGAAGCACCACAGTGGGTTAGTGACTGAATAGGGTGTGGGGGTGGAAATCGTTCAGCGTCGGCCAATGGGTTTCCGTCACACGACGTGCAAGCCCAGCAGCGCGGAGCTGCGGACGTGCAGTATAGTCAGGTGCTTTCCTGTGCTACTCTTGGCGAGTGCTGTCACTCTACCAGCAGAGAGCAGCAGCGCCTTTCATTTTGTCCCCCCTTGTCATCCGTGAAGCGTTTCTAAAGGATACAACGGTGTGTAGGGTCAGCGTTTTTCTCCTGAACGTTAAAGGCAATTGCAATGCAAACACACACATGGCTTAAATTCAACTAAAGCATTACTCTTGAAGTACAACTGAATATACATCAATCTGCTATGACTATAATTGACGATAATGTCATTGTCACAAAGATGATCATGATAATTTACTAAAGAAATGTGGCGGAATCTTTATTCGGTGCTCCTAGGAATTCTAACTTCAGAAATGGGCCCGCGAAAAACAAGAAATTCTCCTCAATATGTATTTCTTAGTTGACGATTTCCTTTACTGATAATACTCGATCAATTCTGGTACGCCTCAATCAGCTTAATTTTATGATTTTTAAATCTTTTCAAAGCTGGTACAAATAGGAACAGACCTAGACCCGTTCGAAATGGGAGTGCAGGGACAGTCAGGGAACGGGTTGTCCAAACTGAATACAGCCGTCTTTGGTAGAGCAGTCTAAATGGAGTTAGTATTTTATAGTCATGTCGAGCCACTGTCGGAGACTAGGAACTAAGAATCCTTTTGTCGCCGTGCTCAAGTATGTTATGATCCAGACGAAAATGAGAAAGCAGGTTCCTCATATTTGCAGAACGGAACTAAAACTAGTTTTTTTTTTAATTACTAGTTCCTAAGCGGACATACGGTACTCTATTTTAACAGCTAGACTTAAGCCGACCAATTTTGTGTGAGTTACGCCTTCCCCACCGACTCGACTTGTAGATGGAGTCACTGTACAGGGGGATGAGCATCTTGTGTGAAATCGTGTGACGAAATCATGGCTAGTTCAAACAATTCCATCTTGCTATCATTCATCTTCTGATGTCTCTTTTAAGATTTGTCTTTTCAAGACCATGTCTTATCAAGATCAATGATATATGTACACTTAATTTAACATGCCATTATTTTGTGTACTTTACCATTTGCAATATCTGTTTTCTGTTTATCATACATGTCTTGATATGTTCTTTTTCTATTTTATATATATATATCATGTGTCTATTTCTTGTATTTTGTCAGTTGTGTCCTGTCCAGGGATTACGATGTAAATTAGGTTTGTAACTCTGGTCCATCTTGAGGCACTTTTGTGTGCTGTCACAGTTCAATAAACGAAAACTAAAACAGTTCTCGCTCACTTTGCTGCTGTGAACTTGTTAATGTCGCTGTCGTGTAGGAGGAATGTCTTATATTTCTTGGGGTCCAGTCCAGTAATAAATTGGTCCGGCAGCGATCTGTAGCACCTGCCATGTGTACTACAGTTCCTCTATTCTTTCCTGTACATTTTCTCCCTGACAGCAAACTCACTCTCGTGAGGAACCGGTTCTGTTCCGGTGTCGTATCCAGTTCAGAAAACCCCTGGATATCTGTATCTGCTCCCGAAGGCGCACACTCTAGAATCAAAGTTGCATTGGATCTTCGATATTCAATTTCTAACATGCGTACCGAAACTCGTGCTAATTTCCCATATTTGTATACAAACCAAAATGTTTTGAAGTAACCACTTGGAACCTTATTTGTTTATATCTTTAAATATGAACCAATAATGAATATGTTCGCTTAATTTGTTAGTTATTATGGGTATAATACAAATATAGTAACAGTTATAATATTTTGAAATGGTCACTCCATACATGAATGTGTATAACTATGAATGGAATGTAATGTTAAAACTATAAAATGTTCAGAATAAGGAAGCTAAACGAGCATGTGCTATTCTAAATTCGGTTGCCTAGTAATTGAATACCTCTAGCACTTTGTTTTACAATTATACAGTTCTCATATGTTTTTCTCTTGTTGCAGTATTTGTTAAAAACATTCCAAATCGACAACCTTGCTGTTGTTTCTTATTTAAATTACTTCTTGCGTCAGCAGCAATTTCTAGATAAAACTGCATTCAATTCCAGAATGCACATTCTGTACAATAGTCCATTATATAAAAATAAAATTTGCAGACGAATTTCTCTGTAATCTTAATTTTGGCTAGTCTTGCGAGTCCTTAACCTGACGTTTCTTCTCGGCTTAATTTGAAAACAAAAAGCAAAATAATTCTAAGCAATGAAAAGTGTTACATTGGAGCCGTGTAACGAAGACTCCCCTGAAACAAGATGTCCGTTGGTCATAAAAAAGTGGGCCGTTTGTGAATTACAGTAGTGAACTAGAGCTCTAACGACCGGCGGGTTGCGGGCTCAAGCCACCGTTGTTGTAACCTTGAGCAATACTTCCATCAAACTGCTCGAGTTCGTGTTCAGTTGTAAAATTATATATTAGTGAAAATAAATGAATAATCAAAACAAGTCGCTTCATTGAGGAGTCATTGTTCCTCTAACAGTGTCGGCTCGAGCCTATATCCCTCCAGCAGCACGCCGATGTGTATGTGGCAGCCGTTGCCTTCTGTGTTCAGTATGTGTTATATTTCCCATTTCTTCTTTCACGCGTTTTCGCCTTTCCACTAAATTGCACAAAACAGCAAGGCTGTCGGGTTTGTTTAACCCGACACGGTGTTAACTCGGGCTTTTATTTCGAGGCAGGAATGTATGTGAGGGGGAGGGTTGGCTGACAGGTGTCAATCAAACCCACAGCTCTGGAGAATCGCTGTTGACAGGTTTTGGCGTGCCGAGAGGCAGCCTTCAAAGGTACATTCGCAGTCACGCACAGTCACGATCCCGAGGAGGGGGGAAAGAAGAATCGGGAACAGCACCAGCAAGCGCCAGAATGAATCCCGCAGCGTCTCCTTCTTTCCAGGAATAATGATGCTCGGAAATGCTGTTCCCGTTTAGAATGGCTCCCCCGCCGCCCCCTGTCTGCCCTGGAAAACCCAGAAACGCCTCAGAGTAAACAGATGGTCCACTGTGAAATCACCAGGCAGTTCAGAGAAAATGATATTATACTAGGGGGTAGGGAGAAAGAGGCGAGGACAATCGGATCATGTGAGGCGGGGTAATTAATGAGAACCGCAGGCGGCTCGCACACAGCCAGGGGCAATGGGGAGATCCACACACGGTGGGCAAGCAGACTGATGGGAAGTAGTCTACTGGATGTATGTTTGCATTTTTACCTATTTCCTGTTTTATACCTGTACACTACTGCTTCCTGCAAAACCTGGCTCTCCAACTTCAACATCTTCTTGGGCTTCTTCTGCTTTGGGCTGATAAACTCACCGGTCAGATTCCAAACCTCAGACGAGTATAGACACTATCAGGCTGTTCCTTGCTTTTCAGACATGTTCAACATGTTATTCGGGGTGAAAGGGTTCTTAATTTCTGCATGTTTAATAACAATATTGTCTTTTTTAAGACTAGTGAATGTCTAGCCTTGCATGATGCACAGAGGTCAAAGCTACCAGATACTGCTGTGTTTGTGCCTACTCCATTTTATGCCCAGTGTTGTACCCAATATATATTAACTGCTTCACACCTACCGAGTATGAAACCACCTGTTGTTCATCAGTGTGACTTACCTCTGCAGCACCTGTGCCACAGTCAGGATGACTGCTTGTACTGTAGGTGCACTCCCTTCACACAGAAATGGGTCAGAACCATTCATCTGATTCTCTGCGAACTCATGGCAACACCACACTGGCTGTGCCACTTGCAAACCCTCAGGGCAGCTTATTTTTAGTTTCTGCTGATAACTTTTAGATGATTAGGCCCCCAACCAACCTTCATGATGTCAGTACTTTTGTGTAAAGAAAGTGTAAAATGTTAAAGTCAGAGGTTCCCTGTTCTGGTTTCTTTCTGTCTGTTCTGAGTTGACTACCACCTCCTGCCAAGAAGACTGACAGTACATTCCTCTTTGTATGGGAAAATGATGGCAAAATGAGCTCTGACAGATTGGCAAATATGGTCATTCAATGAAACTGAAAAGACTTGTCAAAAAATGAGTTGCATGACTATTTTTCATTATTCCTCTGCTCGGTGTCTGTGAAAGGAAATTAACTGCACAGTGTGTCTTCCCTGTCAAGGGAGAGACCCACATGCAGACTATACTGTATTTAGACACATAGATATTTATTTTTTTTCTATTATGTTTGTATCTCACACTCCCACAATTTTGCTGTTAAGTCTGACCTTTGTTCTGAAATTCTGATGGAATATGAAAGCATACTATTGCTATCTGCTCCTCCTCCACTGCAGTGTGGTAAACAATTTGGAAGCCTGATAACCATTCTGCGGCAATCCCACACATTCAGCAATGCAGGAGTGAGATCTAGCCCATTAGACATGGTGATGTCATTAATGGGGCTAGAGAGCTTAGTGCATACAGAGGGAAAGTGGTTGTACAGTATGTCAAAGACCACGCTAGTATATCATAACAAATATAGTGCGGAGCCTGGGGATGACATTGCAATTTCATCTGATTTTTTTAATTCTGTCTAAATAACTTTACAGCTATAAAGACAATTTAATTTAGGGAGGTTCTGTTCTGCCTCTGAGGCTGCAGGGTGCAGAAGTGACATCCCTGTAAACTTCCTGTCTAAAAGTGACCAGAATTCCCTAAGGCTGAACACAGTGGCTAAGCACCTTGGGTGGGTGTGAGTGAGCCAGGGTGTCCTGGGGTTGCTGTGATGTCACTCCTCCTATTGGTGCTCAAGCCATGCCAAGCTTTCAGAGTGTCAGATGAGAAGGGATTCTGACAGGTGGGCTGATCAGAAGGGTACATGCACAAGTCCTGTACAGTACCGAGGATGAAGCCATAACCTGCGATGATTAGTAATTGGTTGTTCCAGTGGTTACCATTGCTGCTTTGCAGCACGCTGGAGCCCTGGGTTCAATTCTGGACCTAAGAGTTTGTATGTTCTCCCAGTGTTCATGTGGGTTTCCTCCAGTGCTACGGTTGCCTCCCACAGGCCAAAGACATACTGGTAGGATAATTGGCCCTGGTGTGAGTGTGTCTGTGCTTGTGTCTGTCTGCCCTGCAATGAACTAGTGTTGTAACCTGCTATGTGCCTGTTTGTAGCTGGGATAGGCTCCCCAAGACCCTGAATTGGATAAAACAGTTAGAAAATGGATGGATTTTCCACGATTCTCAATTCAATCAATTCAATGCATGATTTTGCAAATGTTATTATTTTGTACCTAGTTGGGCTTTATGAGATAATAGTGGCATTAAACATCTAGAGACGTCAGGGTCAGTTCACTGTCCCAGAGTTTTGTGCTTTGTAAGTAAGTGATTTGGCAAATGCAAGCCATGGTTTAAAAGTACTGAGTTTATTTCAAAATTTTCGTTAAGAATGGTTACTTTAGGCTTTATTTTACATCTGTTGTAATTCCCGTGGCCCTGCTGTAAATTTCCAAAGAAATTGCGGTAAAACTCACCATGAAATGTTCTCTGTCGCTTTTATAGAAATCATCATGTCTCAAACGATCCTGCTTCTGAAATGCAAAGCACTTTTATCTCCTTCTTCGGTTCCGCCAATTCCAGGTAAAGCCCATTCTTCATTCTTTCCTAGCAAGGAAAATTCTTGTCATGTGTCTTACACAGAAACACAGTGGCGGATAACAGTGATATGGGAATGAATATTAATTAGCTCTCACCGTTTCATGATGCTGAAAGGCTGTACCATCTAAAGAAAGTTCCAATTCCGCTTTGTGTTTATAAAGTTTTCAGCCTTGGACAAATGTTTTGTCCTGGATCGGGGACAAACATAACTGAAGTGAAACAGGTGTATATCTGTGTCTTCTTGATAGAGCCTGAAACATGGTCCCTGTAAGAGGATTACAATGGCTGCTCTAGAAACGGGCTTGAGTGTGACCTGGGAGGCCAGCCGTCACAGTGCAGGAGCTGAGCAGAGCCCAGATCCCCAGTATCGCATTAAGCTTTCTCAGAATCACTGGCAGAGACTGTATCCTCCTGCTGTCGAAAAGTCCACTTCACTTAATCAAGCTCACAATAATGACTTTGCAGGCACACGCAGTGTACCTGTCATCCAGTTGTGCCACCCTGGAGGTTCAGTTCCTGGAGGATCATTGATTGATCACACGTTTGTCTCAACTCGTTCCTTATTTATTCATTGATCTAATTACCTACTTATGTGTAGCTTTCAAGCTACTGTTTCCCAGAATAAAGTGCATGCACCTCCTAAATCAGCTGAAACAGTGTGAAAGTATGCCCTATCAGCAGATAATGGAATCAATTGGTTTATGTGCAAATAAAGACCCAATCTTCCTCCAGTGTCTGCACAATGACATCCCCCCAAATCACTTTCCACCCCATGTAGGATGTATTTGAATTAGAAAAATATACAGAAATGTGAAAAGGGGGCTTGTGGTTGGGGCGAAATTCATTTGTAAAAGTGATTCCTTCCGTTTCAAGGCAGAAGCTGAAAAGCAGTGCTTTTCTGTTCGCAGTCCAGTTGTAGCCAGCAGGTAGTCTTTACAGAAGGCTAATGGATTCCACACAGACAGGGCCTCAAGTACTGTGTGCACCTCTAGGCCTGCAGACTGCTCAGCCACTGCGAATGGGCACCTTGTCTGCTTCAACAGCTATTCGTTGAAAAGCTGCAGCCCTGCCTGGCTTCCGATGAGCCTCACTGATGACCTGCCTGATCAGGAGAAGAAGCACTGCTCAGACCCCTTGTGCTCAGGAGTTTGAGCCCCTGTGAGGCTAGCCAGTTACAGGCTAGTACATGTGAGCCGACATCATCTGTCCTGTCTTATTTTGCTCGTTGCCTTATTTGGACTGAATCTCCATCGGCTGACGCAGAGTTCATTGATACAAAACATACTGGCTTTTCTGCTTCATCAGTGCAGTTTGTGCAAGAGCCCTCAGCTTGCTAAACCTGTGTGCATCAGAGTTTGAGAATCCAGTCTCATGCCTTCCAGGGGTTCCAGTCTCTGCTAGTCTCTGCTCAGAAACCTGTTTAAGAGGTCAAATGTAAAATGCCATCACCTCTACATATAAGAATGAAAACAGGAGGCACTTTTTTACACAGAGGGTGATCTAAAACAGTCTACCTTACCATGTTACTCATAGAGGCTCCCTGCATTTCAAGAAACCACTGGGGGACATCCATAGGTTATTAATCTACTAGCAATCAAACAGCTATGATGTGTCCAAATTCATCTTATTTGTCACCTTTCTTGCATATCTCCGGTTTCTGCCTTGCCCTTTAAGTAGTGCATTACCACCTGTCATAGCAGACTTGTGAAATCCCTTATGTCTTCCACAGTGAGTCTTGCTTTGAAAGATAAGCTGTGTGTTACTTCAGAATGCGAATCAAGTGGTCAGTGGGATGTGACAGTTTTCTGCAATGGCAGGATCTGTTCCCGTTTTCCTGTTTTGTTCGGTTCCGAATCCGAAGTGGCATGTTGAAAGATTCCAGCACTCCGTCCTCTGAATATAAAAAAGGGGGGCTTGGTGGGAGGAGGGGGGTGGATGAGGAGCAGAAGGAAGGGCTGCCGTTTGAGAGATGCCATTCAGAAAGAAAAGGAGTTCAGTCTGTTGAAATGTTGGTCACGTGTCCCATGTAAGGATTCGTAAGCTGTCACCTGCTGTTTCAAAGTTCAACCATCCAGGCCTGTGGCTGGTTCCGTGGTTCCTAGTGGCCAGTGATGCTGGGCTCCAGGCCAAACTTTCCATCTGATACCTACTGTAGCAGAGACAGCCAGGGCCCAAGCTAATTCCTGGAAATTACAGAGATTGTGCCCAAGAGAGCCAACAGAGATTACTGTACTTTCTTTAATCATCGAGTGCTGAGAATGTACAGTCCATGCAAGTTTATGAGAGTAGTAATACTAACAAATCATCTTCATGACAGTCACAACTGAATATTTCAGTACCTGAATCAGCCTCATGGCATTTCTTTTTCTGACCAGTATTTTTATTGCATTTATATCCACCAAAATACATGGTGCTTAGTCATTATGCAAAAAAGGTGGAAGGCCAGTTCTATCAGGTTTTCTTCTTGCTAACAGACTTAGGTCTAGGGTGTAGACAGGAAGCTCAAAGTCTCAAAGTAGTTCAGAAATGGTTGCCAAGCTTTAGAAAATGTAATGGTTGACCATCTAAGAGTGTTTCTAATTTTCTCCAATTTAAGAAACTGCATCATTATTCAGGACATTTCTTTATGCACAGGTTGGCAACTATAGATAACATAATACATTTAGAAACATCCTTCCATTTTGTTATGTTAAAGTGTTCTAATACAATTCCCTGATTGAGAAATGGGCTTTCTGTAACATGCACAACTCACAAATACAAGTTGTATTTGCTGTACCAGTGTAACTGAACCCAGGACCCGGAGTTGTGAGACAGTATTTCTAAACATCATGCTGCCTGTTTCCACGTCGATGTACTGAACTGGTACTGTCTTGTGAATCATTTTGTGTGTTTTGGCTTCCTACTGCAATCCTGTTTCTGTGTAATGTGAGAATCGGTTATTTCAGACCTTCGCTGTTCCTGAAACGCTTAACTAGAAGGTTGATTTATTTTTGTTTAAATATTTTGTCTGCCAGGATCTGGATTATTCAAGCAGGGTCAGGCTGAGCTCACTACAGCTGCTGCAGTAACTGAAGTGTAAAACCAACAACCGAAAACAGTCTTTGTGTCGAAAGCATTTGTGATAAACTGTTTCTTGGCTTTTATGTTTTTTTTAGTAGGATTCTTTTTTATCTAGGTTATTTGCTATCCTTTACACAAGGCCTTTTTAAAAATAAAGTTGTCTTTATATTATGTGTTGATGGGTCCTAAAAATGTCGGTATTATTAATACTTATCTTAAAATGGGGTATTTTTCCCTCGCCTAATAACAGGTGGAGGGAGAGAGAGGAGCAAATGAGATACTCCATTACAACCATTAATGGAGTCCATCTGGTTTAGGAACTGAAGAGATTCAAGCTACATTTAGTGAAAGGATCTATAGTTTTCTAGTTTTCATCCATCCATCCATTTTCTATCTTTTTCTTCCGATTCAGGATTGCAGGGGAGCCGGAGCCTATCCTGGTAAGAAAGGGGCAAAATAAGGCAGACGCTGGACACCAGTCCATCCCAGTGCAGACACATAACTCACACCAGGCTGGTTTTCCCAAAGCCCAATTAACCAACCACTATGTTTTTGGACTCTAGGAGGAAACACACACAAACACAGGGAGAATATACAGACTCCACACATATGACACACCAGGACTGGAACTGAATCCACTGCCCCAACACTATAAGGCAGCAATGCAAACCACTGCACCACCGTACTCCTCTGTGGCTTATTAAAGATAGATAGATAGATCTTTATTGATCCCATGACGGAAATTGCAGTGCAACAGCAGCTTAACACAGTCAACACAGCACAGTGTAACAAAATTATACAATAATACAATACATACAATACAATCAGTACAGTCAGTGAGAGGTGCACTGAGAAGAGCTACTCACAGTCCAGAATATACAAACAACAAACCAGAACAGTACACAAAAGGTTGTATTGCACAATATAAATATAAATGTATTGCACAAGTCCCTGGCATATATTGCACAAAAACGGTTGTAAACTATATACTTATAGTATATTTGTGGAAATATTGAAGTTTCAAATCTGCCAGGCAGAGTTTATTACTCTTGTTTATTTAGATGCATCTTTATCAGAGACCAGGGGTTGTCTCCTTTTAAGAATCAGCTCACAGGGCAGGTTCATCTGTGAAGGATTAGTGATTTTATGAACACTGCCCTGCTTTCTTTTATAAAGATTTATGTCCACTTCTGAGTGCATTATGTTCAGTGTTGCGGATCTGGTAGGTAAGGCCGAATGTAAAGTTTAGGCTCTTAATCACATTCCAGCTATACGTTTTGTGGATACTGATTTGTGTATTTTGTGTCTTGTAGGTTTCTGTAGTAAGTGTTTGTCTTTAAGCGTACTAACTTCCAAACAGGTTAGATGGGCCTAATTTGTAACCTTTTTTACACTCCTATGTCCCTCAGCTATCACCCGTTTATTTCACCACCACCAAACTGTTAAAGAAAAATGAAAGACGCCTCATGGCCTTGTTTAGTGTTTCCTGTCAAGTGGGGCTGTTTTATCATTTAACTTTCACTATTTGCTTCTAACTGAGCTGGAGTCAGGATGACTAATATTTAACTACTATCTAACCTCTTCTTTTGTCATTAACATCATATTTGTAAGACTCTCTAACAGTAAATAGACTCCCTATTTATAGCAATGTTTTAAATTATATTAGCATAAAATAAAATAAGCAGAAGTGTCGTGAATTAGAAGAACTTAATATCCAGGGCCACGTGGTATTAATGTAAGATTCACAGAGTCTAAGGCACCTGAAGAATCAGAGTACACGTAGACCTTCCAAGATCTGGCTAGAAATGTTACAAACAACAGGAGACTAATCAGGCCACAAATCTCACCCAGCCATTCAGTAAAAGAAGCCAGGATATCAGCAAATCAGCTTCAACAATATGTCTGGGCAGCTTGTCCACCACCCTTTGTGTCCTGACAGGAGGATTCCTTCCAGATGTTTCTTGAAAGAAGAAAAAAGGATTATCAGTTTCAACAACATGTCTGCGCAACTTGTTCCACACTCCCACAACCCTTTGCATAAAGACACACCTCCTGTTTTCATTGGTAATCATTTAAAGACTGCCTTGTTGTAATAAAAAATATGTCAGCTGCCAGGCATGTTTATTCGGTATGTTCTGGGTTGGGGCTACCATGACTGTGATCAAGGTTATTAATATATGAGAAGTGAAAAACAGCTACAACACTGCATAGGAACAAGTAATAGGTTTATTCCAATTAATAGGAATAGGAATATTCCTATTCCTACTGAACTACTACAACACTGCATAGTGATCAATCAGCACTCTGGGGGAAGAAATGAAAGAAACTGAAAGGCTTTTCTTAAATGTTTTTATTCAACATGGTTAGCTTGGCTTGTCAAGACAAATAATATTAGAAACAATTGTTTGGTCTCTTTTGGTTCTTTTGCAAACTTTCAACAATCTGCACAGGCGAATGAGGAAAATTGATTCTTAATTATAATGCATTTGTCTAATTGAAGAATCAGTGCATAACCTTTCCCCGGTCACTCATTTCTATCTCCTAAAAATCTAAAATCAAATAATTATTTCATGCATATCTTTGCAAAGTTGACACATTACTAGTATATTTTCAGTGTTAAGATCTTAATTTAATAATAACAACATCACTTTATTAACCCTTTACAATTTCTTGCATTAGGAATTATCTTTTCACGTACCCCAGCTTGCTCTCCATGAGACACACAGACAGGGAGAGAGCCTGGGGTCAGAGTGCAGGGTCAGCCATTGTATAGCACCCCTAGAACAGTTGGGGTTAAGGGCCTTGCTCAGGAGCCCAACAGAATAGGATTCCTCTGCTAGCTGTGGGATTTGAACTGGCAACCTTCTAGCCACAGGCACAGATCCTTAGCCACAGAGCCACCCAATTAATTTGGGTTTAAATGGATTAAAAGGTTTAAAAGGATTTCATATCTTGGTCTTCCTTGCTCCTGCCATGATCAGTCATTTTACATTTCTGTTATTCTCTTCCTCATGAAAGGAAACAGGCAGTTGCGAGGCAGCAAGGCTGATTTTTGCATGCCTGACCATGATGCATAAAGCGTGTTGAGAAGTCTTGTGCTTGATTTACATGGCCATCCACCTGATGCAAAATTTGAGTTGTCTAAAACAATCGAGTTTCCACAAGTACAGTGAAGTGGACTGGTAAGGCAGCTGAGCGCAGGCACTGACAAAAGAAACTTGACATAAGAATGATTAGAAATGACTGACCGTGCAGACTATTTTGCCAGCTTGGTGCTTTGTATCTAACTGATCCAAGGACCTCATCCAGAAGCCTTTTGAAAGAAACCATGGTTCTGGTTTCAATAACATGACTGGGCAGCTTTTTCCAGACCCCCAATATCCTTTATGTAAAGAAATCCTTCCTGTTCTCATGTTTAAATCCACTTCAATGTGATTTCCACTTGGGAATTGTTGTGTTTCACTGTAATTAGTGACGAAGCCTGTTGAGTTTACTTTATCAACGTCCTTGAGGATTTAAAATACTTAGATCAAGTCCCTTCATTGGTTCCTCTGTACCCAGGTCTAACACTGGCAAAGTTATGTTCCCATTTCATATTCACTTCACTTTCTAAAATATGCACCTTCTTGATTAGAGATCAAACATTTCCCGCTTCAGTGTAAAAAGACAAGTATTGCTTTGATTATATGTTGAACCATGTGTTACCTTTTGGTGCTGACATGTAAATGACAGGTAATTTGAATTCCTAACCCATCCATCCATTTTCTAACCACTTTATCCAATTCAGGATTGCAGGGGAGCCTGAGCATAGTTCAGCAAGCAACAGGCGCAAGGCAGGATACACCCTGGACAGGATGCCAGTCCACCACGGTGCACACAGACATAAACACACTCACTCAAGGGCTAATTTTCCCAGAAGCCAATTAACCTACCGGTGTCTCTTTGGATTATTCTCTGTTTTTTTCGTACATTTCATTGACCTGAGGGTGTGCTCACGAATCGTGTGTAAAACACGTATAGCAGAGGATGGTTTCGATCCATCGACCTCTGGGGTACGGGCCCAGCACCCTTCCGCTGCGCAATTCCGCTGACAGAAGGAGAGCTCTCGCCGGCAAATCACAGAGTGTTGAGCAAGGGAGCTGGAGGAGAGGATCCTGGCGGACCTCAGAGGGAGGATGAAGCGCGACATCGCCAAATTTGGCTTCTCCACAACTAGGGAGCGCTGGAAGGGACCGTGGGCCCTAAGGAGGAAAAACCTGTTCGTTTGAGCTCCTTCGGAGGGCTGGAGGACCACAGTTTCGGAGCCGGGACAGGGAGATGGACAAAAGCTATTGGTAGGGCTTGGGGGGACTCTCATTGAGCAAATCCAGCCCCATCATCCACTTGCATTGATTGATAATGGACAATCACCTGATTGAGAAAGTCTTAAAATTGATGTCAGTTTTATCATTTGTTAGAGTGTGTACCTATTGTGAGATGTTTTCTTTGAAAGAAAGTTTATTTTGATAGGAAAAAAAATCCTTTGTACTGTGGGAGGTAGCCAGAGCACCCAGAGGAGTCGGGAGCACAGGCAAACTACAAGCAGAGAGCACCCCAGGTGGGATGCTGACCTCTGCACCACTGGGGGTGGCATGATAGAGTGGGTAAGACTGGACTCATAACCTAGAGGTTGTGGGTTCAGGTCCCTGCTGCAGACTCGTCTCACTCGTCTGACTTAACAGGCAGTTTGAGAAGCACTGAATTATGCCGAGACTCTGAGGAGGGGGGACAAGCTGAACAAAGACCTTTCCAATTAGGGGAGGGAAATAAACGCCAAAATATCTGGCTATTCCCACATGACACACAAAGGAAAAACGGTTGAAAATAGCTTCACGAATCCGGATTTATTAATAAACACTTTTGAGTGACGATGAAATTGATTACCTTGGTCACAGAGGAAAAGAGATTCTCGGTCTTCCTAAGGAAACGCGGGGATTCGGGTAAACCAGTAATTTACATTAGTGAAATCATATTTTTCATGACTGAAACACGTCTGCTGCACAAGAAAATGTTAGGGTTTTTTTTTTGTTCAATTTGCCCCCTCTGAGCCAAATGATCGGTTTGGCGTCCTGTTCGAGTTTGGCTTGTGAGTGTTTAAAATCAGCGGGTGAACGAATCGCTGTGGATCAGGCCTTTCTTCCGCTATAGAGGCGTCAGCTCAACGTTTCCCTCGACGAGATGGAAATGACAGCAGGTCTGGCGAAGATCGATACACGTAGAGCGCATTGCACAGCTCGCGGAGGAGAGCTGTACTGCAGGAGACGAACGGGCTACCGCCCCGAGGCAAGAAAAGCAGGAGATATACTGTACCATCACCCTGAAGCTGGAATATTTTATTACTTCGTTATGCAGGTGATAAAAGAGGCCAGAAAAAGCTCTATCAAAGCACTTTGGCCTCTGCTTTTACAGTCATTAAAACACGATTAGGACTCCGCCACCAGATTTGATCTGGATTCGGCTAGATCGCAAGGTGCGGCTCGTTCATAGCCAAATCGCATACTCATTTTTACCAAGGAGACAACCTGTAGTTAATCTGTACAGCTGTAACCCGACCTGCTGGCATGCTTGCAATTCATACAGTCATTTGAAATGCAAAAGCAGTGGAATCCACTTTCGCTATTTTTCTAATCAGCCCTTTCTTTTATGGAGTTTGTATTCGTTTATTATTGTTATTTTGTTGAGCTGAGTAAGTACACATGATTAGAGTGGTGTACAGTAAGGAAAAAAAAACCTTGGAGAACATAGCAGACATTCTTGCCAGTGGTGTCCTGAGGCAAAAGGCAATGACGTTCAACCTTAAAAAAAATCGACACCTTGCAGGAAAACGCACTCCTGGTTAGGATTAAAGCTAAAGTGCGTCACGCAGCTGTTTACTGACCCAGTAAAGCCTACCACACTCCTGGAAGCGGTTTTATTGCTAACTTCTTGGTGAAGAGACAAACATTCCTGTTACAAACTGGCGCGTATCAACGCGTTACACAAACATGACGTCTGAGCATGATCCCAGGAATTGGAGTACAGTGGTATGAAAAAGTGTTTGCCCCGTTCCTGATTTCTTATTTTTTTGCATGTTTGTCACACTGAAATGTTTCAGATCATCAAACAAATTGAAATATTAGACAAAGATAACACAAGTAAACACAAAATGCAGTTTTTAAATGAAGGTTTTTATTATTAAGAGGAAAAAAAATCCAAACCTACATGGCCCTGTGTGAAAAAGTGATTGCCCCCTAAACCTAATAACTGTCTGGGCCACCCTTAGCAGCAGCAACTGCATTCAAGCGTTTGCGATAACTGGCAATGAGTTTTACAGCGCTGTGGAGGAATTTTGGCCCACTCATCTTTGCAGAATTGTTGTAATTCAGCCACATTGGAGGGTTTTCGAGCCTTAACCGCTTTTTTAAAGTCATGCCACAACATCTCAATCGGATTCAGGTCAGGACTTTGACTAGGCCACTCCAAAGTCTTCATTTTGTTTTTCTTAAGCCATTCAGAGGTGGACTTGCTGGTATGTTTTGGATCATTGTCCTGCTGCAGAACCCAAGTGCGCTTCAGCTTGAGGTCACAAACAGATGGCCGGACATTCTCCTTCAGGATTTTTTTGTAGACAGCAGAATTCATGGTTCCATTTACCACAGCAAGTCTTCCAGGTCCTGAAGCAGCAAACAGCCCCAGACCATCACACTACCACCACCATATTTTACTGTTGGTATGATGTTCCTTTTCTGAAATGCTGTGTTACTTTTACGCCAGATGTAATGGAACACACACCTTCCAAAAAGTTCAACTTTTGTCTCGTCAGTCCACAGAGTATTTTCCCAAAAGTCTTGGGGATCTTCAAGATGTTTTCTGGCAAAACTGAGACGAGCCTTTATGTTCTTTTTGCTCAGCAATGGTTTTTGTCTTGGAACTCTGCCATGCAGGCTATTTTTGCCCAGTCTCTTTCTTATGGTGGCGTCATGAACACTGACCTTAACTGAGGCAAGTGAAGCTTGCAGTTCTTTGGATGTTGTTGTGGGGTTTTTTGTGACCTCTTGGATGAGTCGTCGCAGCGCTCTTGGGGTAATTCTGGTCGGCCGGCCACTCCTGGTAAGGTTCACTACTGTTCCATGTTTTCGCCATTTGTGGATAATGGCTCTCACTGTGGTTCGCTGGAGTCCCAAAGCTTTAGAAATGGCTTTGTAACCTTTTCCAGACTGATAAATCTCAATTACTCTGTTTCTCATTTGTTCCTGAATTTCTTTGGATCACAGCATGATGTCTAGCTTTTGAGGATCTTTTGGTCTACTTCACTTTGTCAGGCAGGTCCTATTTAAGTGATTTATTGATTGAGAACAGGTGTGGCAGTAATCAGGCCTGGGTGTGGCTAGAGAAATTGAATTCAGCTTTCCAAAGATGTGATAAACAACAGTTGATTTATGTTTTTACAGGGGGGGCAATCACTTTTTCTCACAGGGCCATGTACAGTAGGTTTTGATTTTTTTTTCCCTTAATAATAAAAACCTTCATTTAAAAACTGCATTTTGTGTTTACTTGTGTTATCTTTGTCTAATATTTCAATTTGTTTGATGATCTGAAACATTTCAGTGTGACAAACATGCAAGAAAATAAGAAATCAGGAAGGGGGCAAACACTTTTTCACACCACTGTAGTTCTTGCTTTGTCACAGACTGCTCTGTTGACTCAGATCACTTTATTGCCCATATACATTTTCTTGTATTAGGAATTTGTCTTTTTACATACCCTAACTTGCTCTCCATGAGAGGTACAGACAGGGAGAGAAGCTTGGGGTCAGAGTACAGGGTCAACCATTCATACAGCACCCATGGAGCAGTTGGGGTTAAGGGCCTTGCTCAGGAGCCCAACAGAGTAGGATTCCTCTGCCAGCCGCAGGATATGAAGCGGCAATCTTCCAGCCACAGGCACAGATCCTTAGCCATAGAGCCACCACATCGCCCTGCCCCACCGCACCCCTCTTGCTTTACTGCCAATCATTTGTGGTACGAGTTTAAAAATGGAATGTCATCCTTGTAATCTTTAATACTTACAGTACAGTACTTTGCACGCTTAAGGAGAGAGTGGTGAGTTTTGAGGGTGGCATAGTGGTGCACTGGTTAGTGTTACTGCCTTACAGTGGTGGGGCCCTGGGTTCAATTCTGCCCCTGGGAAGCTATCAGTATAGGATTCCTCCAGGTGCTCTGGTTTTCTTCCACAGTCCAAAGACATACTGGTAGTTGATTGGCTTCTGGGAAAACTGGTCCTGGCGTGAATGTGTGTCTTGTCTAATCTGCTGTCCTGTCCAGTGTGTACCCTGCCTTGTGCTGTTGCTTGCTGGGATAGGCACTGTCTTTTCTGTGACCACTGGATTGGATAAAGTGGATTAAAAATTGGATGGATGGCAGTCAAGAGCTCAGCTGTAATGAGCACCAGCACTGGGAACCCTTGCATTTTAACATCAGCTCCCTGTGTGTTTCTCAGCGACTACAGCTCAGCACTGATTGGGTGCTTTCTGTGTACAATGTACTGCTGTGTCAGCTGTAAGGTGACTCATCAGGCACCACAACCCTGTACACACTTATCTGGTACGTTCCTCAACATTCTCAGCATAACTCAAACATGCATCAGAGTGCTAACTCATCAGAGCTGTACAGAATGATTTTTCCATTACTGTATTCAGATTGTTCCTTTGTGCAGCTCAACTTAAACACTAGAATGGCTCTCCTAAAGAACTCATCTCTGATAGCCATTGTTTCAATTAGCAAGAGAGGATAGAAATTCATTTGAGCAGTCCCGTAGTTTCAGGTTTTTGGTATCTAATCGCATACTGGATTGTTCTGAATTCAAGCAGTAGTTTTCACTTTTGTTGCCAGTTTAGAAACAACCTGTCAAGTAAGAAATTCACGGAGAACTCACAATTTAAATCTGAAAGAAATCTTCTTTACTTCTGATGAAGATCTCTTGCAGGGTGAAATGTTAATCACTGTTTGCATTAAATAAAGGCTGTTAATAAAGCTCAGGCTTACTTTTCATTTATTTTGTACAGTTTAGTATATGGCTCTGGATATGTCTGTGTTCTCCTACTGTGGTCTGGCTATGAAGAGATACAGGCAAGTGAGGATGAGAGCGACCATTCCTGATTTCATGCACTAAGTGTAGTTTGCTTCTCCTTCAAGCATTCACATATTTTATTAAAAACTAAAAGCAAAGCATTCTTTTATTTAGTCTTGTTTCTTCTTTCAAGGATTGACGTCTCTGAGTGAGCTCAGCTTGAGTTGTTCTTTAATTTTTTTTTGTAACAACACACTCATGCAATTTTGTAAATTCCAGCAGTGGATGTGAAACAAATGAATCCTGGTCTTGGAGAGCTGGTGTGTCTGTGGAATTTCTAAGACTCTTCCGAGCACCAGAACCCAGAGAGCTGGAGACAATGTTAAATTGGTTCCATTAAAACAATAACGAGACAAGTGAGCTTGTCAAGATCTCAGTTGGAAAGAAGACCTGCAGACACACAGGGTCTCCAGGACCAGAGTTGTCTATTCCAGACCTAAGAGCCTTTAGACTGGACATCTGACACATCAGTCAGTCTCCTATAGAGACACACCCGATCCACGAGCTAGAGTGCAGACAGAACATGGTGGCGGCTCTGAACTTTCAGCACTACAGAAATTCGCTGACATGCTTGACCTCGGTTGACCTTGCACGCCACATCTGTGAATATCTTGGAGGCTATCGCATGGCCATGACTTCGACTGGCACCAAGTCTGACACTGGCCTGCCAGTATCATTCCAATTATTCTCTGCATTGCAGGGAACAGACAGATGTCTTCTTACTGGCCTCCTGTTAATTTATCACAACAGGTTTCCTTCATTTGGGACCTATTTGTAAATGGGTTCTCCATTTCTCCACTGCATATCTTTTTACAGGCATCACCTCACAGAGCAATAAGAAGCAGAGTGGCGCACGGAATTGTTCAAACCAAAGCTACTGCACCCCAGACGCACTGTAAAATCTGTAAGGATTTCGAAGCGCTACTTATCTGTTTGTGATTGAACAAAGAACGACAGCCAGCAGAAACTAGAAGCCTTAGGCCACCGCAGGCCTGAAGTGAGTTTTTGCATGGTAGAGAGGGAGGAAGTTTGCTTCCTCGGGGGAAGACAAGAAGAACAGCACGGCAGATAAAAGGGGAGGATCGAAATCTGCTATCTTCTGTAGCGCACTGCTGATGGCTTCGCGCTGTGCGGCAATGCAGAAAGCTGAAGGTCATTGGGAGGGAGGAGGGAGGTGATTGCAGCAGCCTCTAGGAATCCTCATTCCTGGAACACTGAGTCAGACGTGGACTCCAGCCCCTCCGTGCCCTGGAGCTCACATTTCCTCTCCTACAAGACTGGCACAGCTGCCACTTCCCTCTTCAGCCTGGGGAAAGGTAGCCCTCTTTCTCATTTTTCTTTCTTAAAGAAACACCCTCCCTTCCTCCCCCTCCTGTTTCTCAAACATGCTTTTCAGTCCTGACCAGAAAGTGATCCTAACTGGGCACATGCATCCACAGAGACTCAGTCTTTGAGAAATCCCCTGACTGACACATGTGCACAGAAAGGTTTTGAAGCAGAGAATGGAGCAACCCAGGCTCGGCTGCTAACTCGTCTGCTGTTGCAGATGGTGGGGCTGATGTTTGGCCTACAAATCAAACAAACAAAAAAAAGGTCTTTGTGAGAACACAGAGGCCACTGAGGTCTTTAGAGGAGTTTCGCAGTCTTTCATTGCATCAGACACCTTGATTTAGTCCTGGTGTGTTAAGCCCAGAGCCAGAGCCAGACTTCGTAGACTCCACAGTTCAGCATTGGCTGGGCTAGAGCTGGATCAGATCTGCCTTTATTTGTTAAATATAACTGTAATTGTTGGATTAATCTAAAGAGTTTTGACATCATCCTTAGATAGCCAAGGCCTGAGGCTATATCAGTTTGAGCTTTAGTACAGCAATGTGGGTTTATTTACTCAGTCATGATTTATTTTCAAGTTAGTTTCAGATGTGTTTCCGTCAGAGGATAAATGGAAAGCAAAAACTGCCCTGTGCATCAATTTAATTTACCTAAAAGGTCACCGCTGCCAATCCATACCAACCCAGCCTTTCTGAGTGAGCTGAACATAACAATGAGAAAATTCCAACAATTAAACCAAAAATATTTCATCAATTTTTGTTTGTGGACAAAATAGAGAATAGGAAATGAAAATAAGCTTATGAAGAGAATAATAGTAATAATAACAATTGGAATCCCAGACATTCATTCAGAAGATTTTGCCTACATTGATGTTGGCTGCAGAATATTCATCCATCCATTTTCTAACCACTTCATGTAATTTAGGATCGGGAGGATCCCTGCTGCTATCCCAGCAAGCAACAGGCACAGAGCAGGATACACCCTGGACAGGTGAACACCAGCCCATCGCACAGCACACAGACACAAACCCACTCACAAGGGCCATTTTTCCCAGAAGCCATTTAACCTACCAGTATTTTTTAGACTGTGAGAGGAAACTAGACACCTGGCGAAAACCCAAGCCAACACAGGGAGAACATACAAACTCCCTGCAGATAACACCCCAGGAGTTGAACCAGGGCCCCAGCACTGCAAGGCACTGTGCCACCATGTAGGCCCTCTGCATAATATGGCAAATTAAAAAAAGAAGTTGCCTGAAGCAAACCTCACACTTCCCTGTGTTGCCAGACAGTTGAGGTAGAGGGCAGGTAAAGGAGTGACACTGCCACCTTCCAGGCACTATGCAGTTATGAAAGATGCTACCTGATCCATTTTCCTTGCTGTGACACATATGGAAAATCTGATTTGGGTGGAGCGGTGGCTCTGTGGCTAAGGATCTGTGCCTGTGGGTGGAAAGTTGCCAGTTCAAATCCTGTGGCTGGCAGAGGAATCCTACTCCATTGGGCTCCTGAGCAAGGCTCTTAACCCCAGCTGCTCCAGGGGTGCCGTACAATGACTGACCCTGTGCTCTGACCCCAAGTTTTTCTCTGTCTGTGTATCTCATGGAGAGCAAGTTGGGGTATGCAAAAAGATGAATTCCTAATGCAATAAATTGTATATGGCCAATAAAGTGATCTTATCTTACATCACATCTTAACATCCAGATCCTGATGTCATGGCTCTTTGCAAGAGTTGTTCATACATTTGACATTTTAGCGTATTAAATGGACGTGTGAACACAACAGGTGACTGTGGGTAAAGTACCTCAGAGGGCAGATAAGTGGACTGAATATGAAGTTTCAAAGGAACAAGTCCGAGCATGCAGAAGGGAAGTAAAAAAACTCCCATTGCATAGCCATTTGATTTGTTGAAGGTTTTACACACCGCAGGTTCTTGTGCATACCAGCAAACATGAAATACAGCAGATTCTGTCTACTTTTACTCGGAACCTTGTTTGCTTAGAGCTTTTTCAGATGATCTTACTGTATTGTTCTTATAATTTGTCTTTCAAACTGTGTTATGAATACGGATTCTGGATATGAATTAGTCTAGAAAAGAATAGCTGGAGTCCCAGGTTTAAGGGACAGATCTGCTCTGATAGTCTGAGAAGACTACAAGGTAACTTGGTCTTGTAATGTAGTCCTCAAGGACATTGACAATGTCAATCAATTGAGTATCTTTAGAATCAACAGTGACACACAAACCAGAGGACACAGGTGGAAACTATGTGGATGCGCATTAAATACTGAAAACAGGAGTCACTTCTTTACACAAAGGGTTGTGGGAGTATGGAACAAACTACACAGCCATAATATCGAAACTGATGCCATTGCTTTTTGCACAAAAGGCTGAATGAGATCCTTAGATTAATTAGCACGTAAAAATCAAATGACCTAGATGTGCCGAATAGCCTCCTCTCATTTACAAACATTCTTAAAATAAGATCCTGAGCATAAAACATTCAGGACCACATGCAACACTCAGCTGATCATAGACCTAAAAATAGTTGTTATTGCAGTTAATTACTATTTTACTGTGTTGCATCACAGACTTATAGCTGGGAAGCCTCATGTAGTACTGTAAACCTGGTATAGCAGTAGAGTCATATGCATGTTGGAAACAGCAGGATTGCTGGCTGCTTTGTCAGCCTTTTCTCAATCTGTCCTGCATATACCCCAAATCTGCAATAGCTCTGCTGTGCAGGCGAGGAACAGTTTATCTATGCTGATCTTGGCATGGACTGGGCAAGTTCCTCGCTCATCAGGATACAAGATGGACAGCAGCAGGTATCTATACTGAAACACAGACAGACATGTCTTTAAAGGAGCTTTTAAAAACCATTTGGCTTTCTTATAGTCATAAGCTATTGACTGATTGTATAAGATACTTATCTTACAGAACACTAAAAATGTATCTTTGTTCCTCTGAGGTGTTTGGATCTTCTTATGAAATATGAAATTGTGCCAATCAGCTCTTTCCAGCTTAAGATCTTGGTGGCCTAAACAGTAGTGATGCAGATCTGTGGTTTCAACTCTTTTGTTAAAACGTCAAGTATGTCACTCCAAAAGCCTCGTGTCACACCATTTATGTCTTTGCTACTTTTATAAATGAACTGCATAGATATCAAGGAAATTAGACCAATGATGTGTTTATTTTGGAACCTTTTCAGTTTTTAGAGTGGAAGAGATGAGACTTGCTTTGTCCCACAAATCCAAATCAAGCACAGAAAATACTGTACAAATAAATGCTTTGTGAAAACACTGTAAAAGATTGCTTTGAAGACAGGGTCATGAAGTGCTAGACATAGTGTTAAAAATGCAAAACATAAATTAGAAATGTCTAGCTCCAGGTGTGTGGGTTGGGCTGTCCCATGACTACACTGATACTGCAACTAGATTACATATTCTTATTGAAGGACATACAGGTGAGAGTTTTATCAAGATATAACTTTATCTCCAATGTCTTATCAGTATTTTGCAGCCTACCCAAAATCTGAGGCACAAAATAATACGCCAGAAAATGATCCTTCATCTTTTCTTATAGCATGTTCCTTATTGCCATCGAGAAGGAGAAAGTATGGCTTCAATTTCCAAACAATGAAAATCTTTCATTTAGTTATCCGTCCACCCCTTTTCTCATAGCTTCATGCAATTTAGGGTCACTGGGGAGCCGGAGCCTATCCTGGCAAACATCAAGCACAAGGCAGGATACACTCTGGACAAGATGCCAATCCATCATAGAGCAGACACAAACATGCGCACTCACACCGAGACCAATTAACACCTACCAGCATGTCTCTGGACTGTGGGAGGAAACCGGAGCACGAGGAGGAGACCCACGCAAAGAAAGGGAGAACATACAAACTCCGCACAGATAGCACCCCAGGAATTGAATGTAGTGTCCCCGTGCTGCAAGACAGCAATACATGCCATCCAGGGTGTTGGCCCAACTTGGATCTTATTCTTCAGGGATAGACTCTGGTGCCACAAGCCTTACCAGGATCAAGCAGCTTTCTCATGACACATGGACAGATGCAAACACTGCTTTATTGTTCTGTTCAAAACCAAGCTGAAATGGATAGAGATATAGTGTTTTTTAGAATGAAATACAGACTGTGCTATATACTATTATATCATATACTGTACAATTATCTTAGACAGTCAGGAGTTACTAGAGTATATGTATTCTGAACACAAGCAGTTCACTCAAAGCCATCATAAGGGTTTTCAATTTTTACAACACATTTGACTGCTAATACAGTTTTGTTTGGGACAGAAGAAACCAGGCATGTCATCTAGCATCTGTAATTCACATCGATCAGAATTTTCAATATTGTGATCACAGCAGCTGGAGGTGAACTGTCCAAGAGCACCCAATATGAAGTGATATCACAGCTGATCCGTCATGCTTCCCAATTAAATCTGATTGACTCATTACCAGGTGGTCCTTATCATCTGTATCTCTCTACATATCTGCTTTCTGCACTTCAAAACCTACTTTCAAAATATAGATCTCTCTGATGTAACTGTTACCAAAATGGATCAACTTTGCATGACAACACCGGAGAATTGTTTCTGTACAAAAGAGGGAAAAACGCTAGGTGAAGGGCAGAACAATGCAAAATGTCAGATTTCTGCACCGCAGTGTGAGCTCAATTAAAATATATGAACCCATCTGTGTAAAAGCTCTGTGTCTGTTTATACAATGCATTTTTTTCCTCAGATCTTTTTTTCTAAAGATTAATTTAATGGACACTATTTTACAGGACACATGTAAGAATGGGATCTCATCTTTGGGGATCTGAGACATCAGGTGCGATACGCTCACACAGCTGGGAGAGCGCTATCCGGCCCTGTCACCAGAAATTCATTTGATTCATATCTTTTTCATACAGGTAAGATGAGGGCACATGTGTAAGTCGTTTTGTTTTCGGTGTCGAAAAAAAAATTGGATGCCTTTTTTCTAAAAAACATGTTGTTGATGTTTTTAAATTAGACAGCTGGGATTTTTTCCCCTAATTATTTTACTGTTTGTGAGGACAGTCTACTTGGAAATGATCTTCTAGTGTAACAGTGAGGGGAAACTGATAGAACAAGGTTTGTGCAGCAGAGTTCCAGGGAACGGAGTTAATTATGCTTCTCAGAAAGGCATAAAAGATGGGCTAATTCCAACTCCTCCCCCCCAATCCACCACTGCCTCATGGGCTCTTCAAAGACCAGACGCAGCTTTTTTGTTTAATGACCTTCCTTTCCTAGAAAGCTTTGAGCTGCTGGCAGTTTGGAGCCAAAACGAGGGAGGGGAACAGAGAGGGAGAGGGAGGCAGTGAGAGAAAGTCATGCAAAGTTAACAAAGCTCCTTGGCTGGTTTTTTGAAAACCCTGCTCTGACCGCTCGCCTCCTATCTCTTCCTCTCATGTATAAAAGTTGAGGATTTGTTTTTTCCTTTACTGCAGGGAGTGTAGGACTCTAAGTACTGATAAGTAGACCACCATTTAGACTCTCAAAGGTGCATTTTATAGGGGGGAAAGGGGATAAGCTTTGTTTTTTTATACACAAGAAAAAGCATGTTTTAGTGTACAAAGAAAATTCTGCCATCCATTTATTACCACGTTGTCCAGTGCAGGGTCATGGGGGAGCTAACGCCTATCCCAGCAAGCAACAACGTTGGCACAATGCAGGATACACCATGGACGAGGACGCCAGTCTATCACTGGGCACACACAGAAAAAAATACACACATACAACAGGACACAGGCTAACCAATGTGCCACCATGCCACCCTAAAAAAAAGTCAATTCTTCTAAAGAAAAGGGACTAGCTTACATCTTCAATTGCTAAAGGTTAAAATGTTACAGAATTCGCATGTGAAACTGAAATGCAATCACTTTGGCATGTAATGCACACTAATGTTGAAAGGCATTTTCAGGTCCACGTTGATGCGTTCTAAACCTTGGTGAATATAAGGGGTGAATGTTACAGTATGTTCAGGCAGGCTGCATCAGAATCTTGTGTCTTCAATTGGGCTTCCCCACTCTCTTGAATAACAAGAGTACCTCAGCACCAAAGGGCTATCCAGGCTCACCCCTGCCTCTTAGACATTTAAACCACACTATAATGTTCCCATCAGAGACGATTTCTGTGTAATAAAGCAAGCTTTCATATGAATGGTTTCTAACGTTATTTTAAGTACATTGCATCACTAAATAGTACTTTGGACCACTAGTCCGAATGATTCTTATGGAGTACACATTTGATGACTTCTGAAATTATTTCTTTGCTATTGAGACTTTGTAGTAGCCAATCGACAGCCAACCGTTTCTGTCACATTTTTCAATATCTCTATACATTAACAATCGAGGTACGATGAAATTAAGCACAGAGGAAAGTGTTGCACTACGGTCGCTTGAAAGGGTCCTTTCCATATTAAAATAACTTATTTTTATTAGTGTTCTTCTAGGTTTAAGTAATCATCGTGTCAGAGTAGCCTTTTTATCCTGTTTTTTGGATTTCTCTCAAATGCACACTTTAAAGATGTTGGATCAGAGAAATGAATGAATCTATCATTTACTCTCAGTTTTGGTGCAAACAATCCTGACAATCTTTTCGGTTAAATATCGAATGCTGTGCTTAAGCACATATACTGTATTTCCTTGCTTCCATTTACAGAGATGCATTCTTTGTATATTACTAAATCATACCATGAAATGTTACAGTAGTCCTGCACAGCATTTTGCCACAGTGAAATGAACACACCCAAGTGCAGGCACAGGTTTACCCTGATCTCCCTGCACTTCTGAAATCCGTGCAATAATTAGCAGGCTTGTGCATGAACGTCAGTGTCAGGCCCTGCACAATAAACGTGGCCTTGCAGGTCCCTGGTGTTATGTTGTACACTTGTGATGCACATTTGAATCTGGAAGGGCTCTGTGAGTCCTGGCTCAATCACGCCACAATTGGCAAAGGTTTGCCTCTATTTTTCCCTTCTTCTGTATTTTTTTTGTAAACAGACATAGGGAATGGAAAGGGGAAACGGGCTTCCATGGAGATTTATTTTAAACAAAGCATGTTTCTCTGTACAAAGCCCCCTGCCCCCCCCCCGTGACCTGCTCCACTAGTCCAGGTGACATTAGTAGATATCCAATGACTTTTACAGTGTAAAGATGCACAGCTGCAAAACAGAATACGGCATTGTGCATACTCTGACGCTTAGCAGTTCAAGAACTCATTTGGTTCCTTTTTCCTTCAAAAACGTCTTTGTGCCGGATGCAGGCTTGTATACTAAACTGAAGGCAGAGCCTGGCAGCGCTGGCCTTAAAAGGATTTTGCGATGCACAGTCGACAACCGAACGTCCACCCACACGTGCATTCCACCAGCGCGGAAAGCCAGCTGCATTCATCTGGGCTTCTCTTCTTTTTTTTTTTACTCCCTTTCTTTCTTCCAAGAGAAACTCAAAAATGGAATTCAATCATTTAGGAGTCTGCTCCGGCGCTCTTTTCCTGAATCCCAGGGGGCGACTGTGCATTTGAAGGATCTGTTGGTCAGTCAGCGCTGGCATTTTAGCACGATTGGGAAAAAAAACAAAACATGAAAGTGAGCCTGGAACACATTGGGCTTCTTTCTTCCAGTCGATGGAAAAGGCACAGAGAAGGTGTCTTTGAACTGCACCGTGTAAGCTGACTGCCAAGTCCAATACTGAAAAGCAAACTCTTAATACAGAAATATTAACCTAAGATAATAACAATATTCAAAGACAGACTTATAGGTCCCTTAGGTACTTATAGGTCCTTTATTTACATTGTAATCTATCGAAGTAGATCCTGGTAAAGACAAGCTTAAGGATCATCTTCGAACTCTGTATGATAATAGCAGGAAATGGAATTCTAACATGCAATCTACGACTTGTACACCAAGCTGGCATCATACAACGGAGAATGTAGGATTACCTATGTAACCACTTTGTTCATCTCTTCTTTGTGTTCTTCCTTGCTTGCACTGCAGGCTCTGCTTGATAATCAGGCTCACTGCAGTGCGTTGGTAAAACCTTTCATTGCTGGGTTTTGGTCTGGAGCAAACAATCTGTGGACAGTTTTGAGGAAAACAAAAACCCAGAAAAAAACTGATTTCTGCTTCTTGAACTTGATGAAGGGTATCGACGAAAAACACCCGGTAATCTGACCTGAAGAAAAGTCCAGAAAGTATGAGAACCGTTGTCCCAGATTGTCACAGGAACTCCAGTCTGCTACCTGCTCCTTTCCCACAGCACTTAATTGTGAAGAGGTTGGCGCCGGTGGATTTCGGCCTGTGATACAGTACTCTGGCATAAAGGACCACTTCATTGGTCGTTTTCAGGAATGGAACTGGGATTTTAGTTTAAGAAAGCATACACATAACCCCAGTGACTTCCAGTCAGGTAATTGTAAAACTTGTAGAAAAATCTTCTTCTATGTCAAATAAAAGAGACCAGCAATGGACTAATACAACTGATCGCTTTGCCGCATGGCAGTCTGGTAACCACTTGGGCTGGGGCCTTTTTAAAACCATGTTGATTAAAAAAAAACACACTTAAGAGTCCATAATGAAGGCCCTGCCTCTGCTATAGTAAAAAAGGGTATTCTTGCAAGTAATCCTTCAGCCTCCGAGGAAGAGGCAAGTCTGTGCCGTTGGGTGACCTCTGGTTGATCACTATTCTACACAGGTGCTGGAGACTGGGGGGGGCCTTATACAGGGGCCTGGTCAGGATGAGCTGGAGAGTGGTCTCTGGAGGAGAGGGGTGTGTTGAAGACTTTGTCTCAGATTTGGGTTCACTCCCAGACCGGGTACCTTGTTGGCAGCTGAGGGCGTAGTGCTGGACCAGGTCCACGACCCCGCTAAACTGCCTCAGCCTGGGCCGGGTCAGAACAAGGGAGTCAAAGCCGAAGGCCCCCCCGGAGTGCTCAATGCGCAGGTGGGTGGGCCCGAGGCTGGTCTTCACAGACAGGGTGAGAAGGTAGCCCGGGTTCGAGCTGTCTCTTAACAGGAAGGTGCCCTCCAACGCATCGTTCAACACCTGCTTGGCTTGAGCCGCCGTGAGGGAACCCCAGTACCAGCCTGAAGATGAGAGAAGCGGAAACGTTGAAGTAGGACTTCAAATGTCGAAGATCTGGAGGGATCTAAAAGGATCTAATGAAGCACAATGTTATTTCAGGTGGAGACTTGGTTTAATTATGGGAGCTGGAGGTCACTGACAACAGATGCTTTGGTGGAAGGTGGGCTCTCCTACTCCTTTCTAGAGAAATACAGCAACTTGGCTAAACTGAAGCTGAAAGTAACGTGTAAAAAGTGTATTTTCTGTTTTTATTATACTTGGGAGGAGATAATTCGCTTAATGTAAGCACGAATCAAAAAATATAGTGTGTACTGTATATAAGTATGTAAACTTTGATACAGTTTCCGTGGTGCTACGTAGTACATCTTAACATATACTGTATATATCTGCGCCACCGTTAAAGAATGTATTAATAATATCAACATAATGTTTTTTTAATGTGCAAACAATTCTGTATTGTTCTAGGATATTATTAATCTAGATTACAACGACAGAGAATAGTTCAGTAAACCCACACACCAATCTGAATTGAATAACCCCATGCAAAAAAAAACACGGGCGCGTTTGATAACTCATCTGGTCTTAATTAAACCCCAGAGGTCGGAAAAAGCAAGCAAATAAAAACTAATTTAGTTCCAACTCCGCCCGAACCCAACAGATCAGGTATCTGTGAATATGTGTTCGGTTTTTAAATGAATTTTCTGAAGCAACATTGTGTAATATACTATAGGCATTTTATTAAAATAAATCTTAATCTGTATGATCGTTTCATAGGCTATATGTACTTAAAAAAAAGTATAGTTTGTAGAAGCTAGCTAACAACAGAAGTTATTGCCACCGGTGTACGCATGCTCCAAACAAGTACCGTTTAACTGCAAACCCCAAACACAGAGGTTAAAGGACTGTCCGTCCATCTGTTTGTTGAAGATAAAAACAACCAAAAACTAACCAGACTCGTGGAGGTGAGACATGGCGTTCTCCACTCGAGTGAGCTCCTCTGTGGTTTCTCCCCGCTGTTGTTCGGATACCGAGTCCTTTAAACGGACGGGGATGAGCGATTTCTCCGGCAGCAGGCTGGGCACGATCATACGGTTCGCCTTCACAGAGTCACCGGTGGGCTTAAGCGGGAGTCGAAGAGAGGTGGTGGTGGTGACCGCTCTCTCTCCCGCGGCCCACGGCGTCTCTGTGTCAGCCTCTGGAGTCTGCGAAACGCACTGTGTGTGCCCCATCCAAAATCTAAAAAACAGGGAATTTACAGTTGAATTGCAAAGCTGAAAGTACATGCAAAACATGAATCAAGGAAGCTTTATTCTACAGTATTAGACTTGCAAATTTAATCAAACATGGACATATGAAAATCAAGATAAAAACTCACTACCTGATTCAAAATTAATGTATATACAGAAAGGACATTTTCGTTTTTTTTAATCAGAATTCACACGAAAATAACATTACATTTTTAACTGGCATTGCTGAGCATATATGTAATGTGAAAACTTCAACTCTCAATTGCCTATTCATATTATGCACACATCTTCATTAGTTTTAGTTAAAAACATTTTTTTTGTGTTTTGTAATATCTGCAATCAGCGTTTTATGAAGAAAAAGGCAGGCATTCTAAAACTACGGCGTAAAAAGTTTTCCTACCAATAAACATAGTATATTTACAACCCGTTAATTTTAAGATTTATTTTTACGATTATTTGCTTAATTTCATATTCAACAAAAGGTCTTAAAAGTAAAAAAAGAGTCATTTCATGATCTTTCAAACCGTAATTAGGTTGATCATTGACTGCTCCGAATAATAAGCAGTAATTAAACCACGGATATTTTCACCGAGGTCTTATAAGGTAATACCCCTTTCTGAGCTTCTCTGCCATCAGGAACATCATGCGGAAAAAATGACCGCAAACAATAGCGATCTTTTCACCAAGATATCAAGAATCATTTCATAATATTCATTTTTTGTCCGATCTCCGTGAAAGGAAAGCGATGCAAAAGAATCGTATCGCAAAAGAAACACACAAGTAAATTAACAGCTAATTGATTTTCAAAACATGATTTTCAAAAAACGAGGTGTTCTCAAATGACCTAATTTTCCATCTGAAAAATAAACACCTGATTAATTAACGATTCTATAGTGCGATTATGGTATACAGTACGTGTAAGCGACAGATTATTAATAATGTAATCGTGGTGTTTTCGTAAAATATTAACAAAAATTGTATTTCCTTTCCGATTGTAGCATTTGAATTTTGTCGTTTTAAAATTCAACGTGCTTATTAGTTAAAATAAAAAATTTATAAATTTATATAAAATAAAAAAGACCTATATTTTAATGCAGCTGATAAAGTAGTATTTTCCAAAGCTAACCGACATTCTAAACAGCAAGCATACTTCTGGATAAGCGCCCCTTTGTTGAGCTCTTTCACAGTGAGCTATGATATTTTATTATATTCCAGTAATATGTGATTATCATGCACTTTCACGTGAGGTTTCCTCTGTATCCATTCAGATGAAACGCGGCGACATATCCGTCAGAGATTAATATTAAACACATTTTATATCATTGCTAATTGGTCGGTTAAATATCGACATGTCTACAAATTGTCGAGCGAACTGCAGCTGTGATCTTTGTTTATCGTCTTTAAAGAGCTGAAACGCACAAAAACAAACTGAGGACGACGAACTCACCTCGCTCGGTTCACAGCCAGCAGAAACCAATGGGCTCTGGATCGGAACCCTGCAGTACCGTAGTCTCCAGTGCCTACTCTTCAGCTTGTCCCAGTTACACCTTAAAACGGCTGGGTTAACCCCTTCCACTCGGAGAACGAGTGAAGACCGAAGCGAAAGGCTAAAAGTTAGTGTAGTTCTTAAGGAACTGCGAGCGTTTCATTTATTCCCAAATCATAACTGATATCGAGTCTTGACTCACTGCTTACCCACTATTTAAAACAAAAATCAGTTTCCGACTAGTAGCATAGACAGCGTATCGGCCAGTCTGACAGTGTTAATCGAAATAAGCGCACTTTCTTTGAAAGCAAAGGAAAAGCAGGTTGGCATCTCTCGTGTGTTAGATTCTGACTTGACACCTCTGCAGAGCATTTCTTTCACCGAGATTTTATTGTATTGCTCCAGTGATAAATCCTATTTGTAACCGTTTCTTTGTCTTTACAATCCCGTATATTCTTTCTGCGCTGAAGGCTGATCCTCGGCGGTGTGGGAATCAGAGATTTTCTACGATTCGTATTTTTTCCCTATAAACCAGCGCTCCTCTTTCCAGGAACATTCCCAGAAAGGCGAGTCACGTGTGCAGAGATGCGTTCTGGCGGAACTCCGCCAATCGGCAGCCGAGACGATGAGGTCATCTAGTGCATTTTTTTTATCGCTATACAGTTCGGATGGAAAAAGCCTTGTACCTCTTTTCTGGTTCTTCTTAGAATAAAACTCATCCTGGGCTATACTCCAGCAAAACACGAGGTCATGGCATGTTTCTACACGATATATTGTTTCCAGTAAGCCTCTCTATATAACCTTGAATCCATCTCACCTTTTGTACGGTTTCCACCAGATGGTTTATTTTCACTACAGACACAAAAAGGATCTATGCATACAAGAAAAATCGAAAAATGGTGGCAGATATGCACACAAACTCACATTGTATGATCCGAATACTGTTACGCTACTATATATAGAAACCTAAACGAACAACGTCATCGAGGCTGAATTGATTACTATTCTTAACCCGATCAATCATTTTCAGCCAAACACAAAGCTGTTAATTTTCAACAGAATTTTCAAAAGAGGCTAAAAAAGAATTGCAGAGCAGAGCAGTTTCCAAAACCCGTTTCAAACTTTAAGGTTTTTAGAGGATTATAGAAAACGTACCACTATCAACTTTGTTGAACAGTATGATGACAGTTTGATAGATATTGCTTACGTAAATCACGTTTCAGAACTTTTGTTTACTATTTTGAAAATCGTTAACCATATAAACGATTGACAATTAATATCTATCATACATTAATTCAAATACAATCTTGAATGTGATATAGCTGTATTTTTTATTGCATACTATTTAGCGGCCTAATAGTGTATATAGGAAGATCTACATTTTGCTTTGTCTGGAACCAGCAGCTTGTAATTGACTAATTACTATAATTAATTAATACTGCATTTTATAACGTTGATGAATGCCCGCATCACACTGAATCAAAAACAGAAAAATATTTTTCTACGGTAAACGTAACAAAACATTTAGCGCTTCCTCAATACCGAGAGCCTCTCAAAAACACTTATAAAATGCTTCTTTTTCAAAACAACGTCCATCATTCTCACAAATTTATGCTGCATAATAAAAATGTTGTGCTAATGATAAGCCGAAGAGCGAAAACGTCCAGGTTGAAGATTTACACATAGTACTGAGAAGTAACAGTACCAGTAAACAGTCCCCTGCTTACTTGTTTTTATCCCTGGTGTCAATCTTCAAACATCAGGTTTGTACCCTCAACTTGCAAAAGTGCAGTTTTCAGAAGTCTAATATTCCCTGCCCAAGAGAGCGTGTCGGTTTCGTTTGAAGAGATGGCGAACTGCGCCCCCGTGCGGTTGCATCAATCACACGACGAAGGCCCAACGCCAAATACCTCCCACCAAGAAAAAAACACCCTTGCAAATCTCGATTGTGCGGGCTTCACAAGACCATATATCAAGAGCGCAGTTTTCAGATAAGCCCGATCCTTCTCTTCCGAATTGCCCGTTGTCGTTTTTTGTACCCAATACCGCAAAAATCGGAGATTCACAGAAGCCCAAAAGAGAATGCATTTGTCCGAGGAGAAATGGAAATCGAGTATTACTAGAGTAATTGATATCGACTCAAGTACGCCAAAATGTATACAGGTGTATAGCTTCACAGTGAATACAATGGGATTTATTTATTTCAGTAGTAATTTACAAACACAGAACAACATTAATATTTTATTTCGGATAAGTATAGCTCCAGAACACCGTTTTTTTGTATCGCATAGGTAATGATGTGCAAATAAAAGCTACAGACGTGCTTGGTTAGCAGATGTTGTCTTTTTACAGGAAACCTTGGGGTTGCTGCCGAGACGGTGCCCTCATCTTCAAATGGACAATTTTATACAATGTGATTAATCTAGTGACTTCATCCCCCACTGCAAACAAGAGAATACACTAAACATTAATTATAATACCTACGGTAATTATATTAAATAAACGTGAATTGCCTAGATCAATTTTCCTCGTAAATTATGTGTCGCAGTCATAAATCACATAAAAGCCACATTGCCTCACGACCGCCAGCATCTTGTAAACTCGCAACAAAGAAACTTGCGTAGCCCTTTGCTTTTGTATGGCAAGGTTTACGAACTTTACGCAAGCAGTCATCCACATAGACTCGTCTAGTCCTGTTGCTTAACCGGCGTCATAAACGTAGTGGGTTGCTGCGTTGTTACGTTAGATCAGAGCGGAATTCGCGAAACGGATTAGGGAGAGTTTTCAGCGCTTGTGCGAGTGGTGAAGGGAAGGTTACGCGGTTTGCGCAGTGTTCTAATAATGGCGTCTGTGCCGAAGATGCGATCTGGTCTGAGAAAATGAAGCGGAGGAGAAGTTGTTTTTATTAATCAAAAGCCGGGGTTTCCTTCAGTGGGCTTTACGTCGAACGCAACGACGTTTCCAAGAGGTTCGGGTTTAAGTTTCGGTCTGTGGAGCCCCGAAATGATGAAGCTTAAGTCGAACCAGACCCGGACCTACGATGGGGATGGCTACAAAAAGCGGGCCGCCTGCCTGTGCTTCAGGAGCGAGAGCGAAGAGGAGGTAAGGCCGAGGATGCGGGGGTGTCGGGGGGGTGGGACTGGGCCTTGGGTGGGTGAGTGAGCACAGCGAGGCGAGGGCCCTGGGAATCGGGGAGAGAAAGACGGAGAGGAAGTGATTAGTAGAAAGGAGAGAAGTAAAGGGTGACGGGGGCTAACTAACAGCATGGGGAGGGAGGACAAGATCAAAATGCGGGGTCGAGAAGCCCAGGCAGCGCGTTAGAAAGGCACAGGTTGGGAAGGGGGGCAAGGGTATTTGATAGCCTCTGGTGTTTTGGCCCAGGTACAGGGGGCAGTATGTGCTTCTTGTATTCCAGACTGTCATCGCGCTGCACGGCTCCTTTTTAACTGCAATACCAAAGCCGACACTCAGTGCGCCTGCAAATACTGGTTCTTTGCATGTTGAGCGTCCAGAGCTCTTTGCAGGGCAGCTGTGTACCGCTTGTCTGGAGACGCAAGGCAGTCTGCAGCGACTGGGCGTGAGGCTCGCTTGTGCCCAGTTCTGTTCCCCTGTTCCGTGAAATATTTCAGCCTCCGCGTATTCCTGGTACTCCGGGCGAGCCGGCACTGCGATTGTTTTCTGAAAACCCGAAAAGACATCAGAAAATAAAAATAGGATTTAAAGAGACGTTGGCAGGAGGGCACTGATGGAGCGCCAACAGACCACATACCAGTGCCTACATTTCAGCAGTGGGTCCATGCATGACGAGCGCTAAGGTGTGCTGGGGAAATGTAGTTCCGTTTCAAACCTCAGCCAAAAAGAATAAGGAATGTGAGTAAATAAGGGCTGTAGCTTTACAGACGAAAGGCTGAACATGAACGGTTGAAATTGAGGGGAAAGAAGAGGAATTTGTTCGTGTTGGGGCTCACATTATTTCTCAAGTGTCCATGATCAGACTTCTGGGACAAAGGTCAAGGTTTGCCAGCTAAGGTGTTATCTTATCTGGGACAGGTTATGTGTTCTTCCAGTTCGTGTTCTGTAAGGAAATAGCGGGCTTCCAGGCAGTGTTATCTATATTGACTGTAATCGGGGGCATCCAAGGGGTTCTCGCATTTGAAATGTCCTTTTGCTTTGCTATTCATTTAAAAGTATACACTGCAAAATAGATGTTTGCAAACATATCTGCATTTAACACTTAGCATTTCACACTTAGTTTGATGAAATGTAGATCTAAACACGATTAAACCGAATCCAGCTTCGTTAGTACTCCCCGCGAAGAAGTACCAACGCTTCATCCAAATCAGGGTCAAGGGGGAGCTGGAGTCTATCCTGGCAAGCAGCGGGCACAAGGCAGGGTACACCCTGGGCACAACAGCACATCACAGGACACAACAGACACAAACATGCTCACACACACCAGAGCCAGTTTCCCCAGAAGCCAAATTAACTTACCAGCACGTCTTCGGACTGTTGGAGGAAACCCATGAGAATTGAACCCAGGGCCCCAGCACTCTGAGGCTGCACCATGCGAATATTCACTCCCCTAAACGTAATTATCAAGGCCATCTTTGTGAGTGACACAAAAATGTCTGAAAACATGATTCGTATGTCCTAGGAGTATGTTAGAGCAGGGCTGTTTACCCTGGTGTCCTGGTATCAATCCACTCTGGGCTCGCTCACTCGGGTCTTGCTAAAGTTCCCCTTCTGTTCATGTAAGTCGTGTCTCCCCTCTGCAGCCGATCTGAGGATCTGGGGCTGCACTTCAGTAGTGGATACCACGGGGGGTCCCCCTCTTGTGTGTGAAGTGCTTTGGGGTCTTTTGAGATGAAACGTGCTACACAAATACTAGCAATTTGAAAAAGCAGTTTTTAGATCAGATGCCGACCCTTACTCCAGCTCTGTGGATCAGAGTTCAGCCATGGTAAGTTAAACCCAGCAGTGACGGACATTGCCTTACTCATGACGTGCTTGAAGTAAAACATCTCCGGGTGTGAGGTGACTGAGTATTTAGGCTGTGTGGGAAGGGTGCGGAGTACCTCTTTCTGTCCCATTGAGGGTGGCTAAGGGGAATGTCTGTATTGCAGGTGTTGCTGGTGAGTAGCAGCCGGCATCCGGATAAGTGGATTGTTCCTGGAGGAGGGATGGAGCCAGAAGAAGAGCCCAGCGTAGCCGCTGTGCGGGAAGTGTGTGAGGAGGTATGGACCTGTGTTTTCCGTGCGGTTTCATAAAGCACTCATTTGTTTTCACAGCCGTGTGCCATTCTTAAAAAAAAAACAAAGTGTTGCCTACGTGCGACAGGAGGCGCCTTGTTTTCTTAAAAACTGGAATTTGAAAGCATTTGCCTTTGTTTGTCTGGCTTTCCTTGTTTTCGTCCACACATGCTAAAATAAAACCTCTGCCACCAGCCTGATGAGATGTCAGCGACGGCCTGTTTATGTATGTTTAGGAAGTAAAACCTTAATATGCTTGTCGTGGAGAAGTGTCTCAGACTCACCTCCTGGAGAGCCTGTTGTCTTCGGGTTTTTGTTCCAACCTGAGCAGTCAGACTATTGACCTTCTTATTTTCTAAATTAGACACAGACGGGATTTTCTCTTGAGGTCTTTTACACTTCATTGCACAAGGCACTCAATTAGAGGTGCGGCTGCCTATAAATCACCTGGTTGGAGTGTTACAATTATACAGTCAATTATGTAGTTTGACCAACTATGTATTGTATGTTGGCATCAAAACCACAAGACACAGGGCCCCCCAGGAACTGCGATTGAGAGCCCCGTGCTTGAGCTTCCCTTCTGTTCGTTCGTAATCAGTCTGAAAAGGAGAAGGAGCTTAACAATGAGAAACCTAAGTACAGTATGTGAAAATATGTTACAGAAACAGCCACAAAGTACCACAGAAAATCAGAGCGATACAGTGGAATAGACATGAAACATATTTCACAGAAAACGTAACTCATGTAACCTACTTACACTTGTTTAGATGAATAAGGCATTTAAATCTGTACTCAGGTGATGGTTCTTAAAAATTAAACAGTGTGTCTCAGTGCACAATGCCAGACACTGTAGTTTGTCTCTTGATAATGGGGGGGTTTACTGAAGCCAAAACCTGAATGCCCTCCCACATCTAGGCAAGTAATCGAACCTTATGTTCAAGTCAGCCTCGTATAGAACATCTTCATTCCTGCAGGCGGGGGTTCAGTAGGGATAGGTGTTTGAATGAATTAGAGCATTGTTATTGGATGGCTCCAGTCCAGTAGCCCTATCTGTGCCGGCTTGCAAAATTCACAAAAACAAGCCTGTTTCTTTAACTGTGCCTAGCTTTGAGAATTTCTGTTTCTACACGAAATCATCACCCTATTCAGGGTAGTGTGAACAGGCCTGAAGGGCCCAGAGTAGACCGGAAAGTACAGGCTACAGGTTTGGAATCAAGCCACTAGCGTAGTGGAGATGCTACAACAGATTGGAGAGTCTGAATGAGGGTTGAGTAATTCTCTTCCTGGAGGGCCAGTATGTCTGCGGGTTTTTGTTCCAATTCAGCGTTTACCAAGCCAAACTAGCAGGTGACTGGCGTAACTGGACCGATTTCGCAACTTCTCCCAACTCTTCAGGTGCTGCTGCTTTATCGAGACCTTGAAAACCTGCCAAACCACTTCTGCACCCCAGAACCGAGATTGGACACCCCGGATCTAAATGTATTCAGAAGGCAGACTCTTCTCATTACAAATTGACGTGCATACACATGTTTTTAAGCTAGTGTTAATAGCTTTGGTGTCGTGTTTTGGATCACTGTCCCTGCTAAAAGGTGAATTTTTGTCACGGTTTTAGGTCTGAAGCAATTTTCTCTCTAAGATTTACCATTACTGTGGTGTATTTATGTTCCCATCAGTCTTGACGAGCTTCCCAGTCCCTGCTGGCAAGAAGCAGAGCTGTACCATAATGCTGCCACCATCCTGCTTCACACTGTGGATGGTGTTGACTGAGTGATGCACTGTGTTGGGTGTTGTGTCAGATGTAAACTTTGCGATTTGACCAGGAGGTACATATTTTGTCTTGTCTGCCCACAAACCCTTTTCTTACTTATTTGCAGTATCGCTAACGTACTTTGTTGCAAACTCTGTACATGATTTGAGATGGGTTTTTTTTTCAGATCCTTACAAACTCCCCAAAGTAGAGTGACCCAGAGATTTTTTATCCTTACACCTTTTCACCCATCTGAGCCACTGAACTTTGCAACTCTTTCGAAAGTTTGCAGCCATTAAAAGGTTTCCCCCTTACCCGGCTGCTCAGTCTGGAGAAACAGCCTGACTGACTAGGCAGCGCGTGGGTGCCTTCTGCTTCTTAATGACTGACTTCATTGAATATCTCTTTCCACATGGGGTCTTGAAATGGTTTTAGGCGCTTCTCCTGATCCGTGCCTTTATACAATTTTATTCCCCGGTTGATTTGAAAGCTCCTTTGCTTACAGTTCATAACGTGACTGAGGGACCTTGCAGAGAAAGGTGTATTCTGGATTCGTGTGATTCTGAACCACTATTATTGCTCACAGAGGCCTAAATTAATTTAGGTTTGCTACAGAAAAGGTAGTCTTGACTGTGCTGTTTCCTTTCTTATTCAGTTTTTTTTTGCTTTCAATGTGTAGAATAGGTTGTAAATAAAACACGTATTAATGGCTAATTCAAAGTGTCATAATTGCAAGCTTAAAAGCAACAAAGAATGGAAACTGTGCAAAGGGCTAAATACTTTGCAAGTCACTGTAGCTTATAGCCCTGGGGCCAGTGCATGTGCCCAGTAAAGTACATTCTGGTAACTTGTTGTGCATGAACTAATTACACAAGAATTCCTCAGTTTACAAAGCAGCTTTCCCTTTGCAGAACAGTTCCAAAGTGTGTTTTTTTTTTTCATTCCAAGCCAGAGTCTCTTTTTTTTTTTTACATCCGGACAACACCGGTTACTGTATGCCTCTGTGTAATTTAAAACATGTGTCACTTTATTCGAACTCTTCACTATTCTAATTTGACCCTATAGGTAGAGATCTATTGATCTAGGTTAAGTCTACATACAGAGTATTTAAAGTTCTTGGGTAACATTTTTTCAGCTTTTTCAATTTGCACTGCTGATGAATGTGTTTTAAAGTAAAAAAAAAAAGTTTTTCAATCTGTTACCTTTATGGAAGTTTCATGGAGGCATTGAAGGTAGTCAATGGAGGCAGTATTTGGGATCTGTCTGGGCATGGTTGCTTTTTTTATTGTCTGTCTGATCAGATCATGACTGTCTATATTGTACTCTCAGAGGATGGTACAGTAATAAGGTTATTAAATAGTTGCACTGAGACAACTCTGGGACATATTTAGCAATAGATGAAATCTTTACAGTGTGTGGGAAAACTTAGATGCACCTGTTCAGATTTTTCAAGTATCCCCACCATTACAAAGCAGGTTTTGAGCGTTTCCTAATTTTATTGTACCCTTGTTTTCAAGTCGCGTTCCTCAAGCTTTTCTGACTAGATGTCTTTCCGTTTGAAAGTGTGATCATGTTTTAAGTACAAGAATATATTCACTGACTGAATATTGAAAACCTCCACCTTTTCACTGTGGTGAAGGATTGTGCATTTTGATGTTTCCTTGCTCCGACAAATGCCATAATGCCAACAAAAAAAAAAAACTTGTGGATACATTTTTTTTTAAGTTCTAGTGCTGGTGAAGCATGAGTAGACCTGCAGGGAAGAGCACGGAATGCAATATCATGATCAGCACCTCCTCCGTCTGGCTCAGGCTGGTGTGCTCAAGAGCAAAACCAGTATGTACTAGAAAATGACAGTGGCTTGGGTACACTTGAGTAATTCACGTGCATTGTTATTTAGCACATATGGCAATATTTCTTACCTTTTGAGTTGTGTTTGTCCTTTTGACATTTTTTCTTTGTTTTTTTTTTGCAATGCTTTTTTTTGGCAGTGCCTTTAAAAGACCCACCACACGAACAAAAACACCAGCTGAGAACCACTACTTTGATGTCACCCTGCAGTTGCATCGCTAATCTTTTTTTTTACTACTTTTTCCCAGATAGGTGCTTTGAGCAACAGACGGAACGCACACCCTGCATTCCCAAAAATTCCAGCTTGACACCTGGTCAATAAACACCTGCGTGTCTTCCTGCTGCAACTCGTGAGAGAAATTGTGTATATATAGGGCCATGCTGTGAAGATGATATATCTGAGACACTGCCTCTGAACGACTTGATCCCAAATGCAGCTGTATCTGATAATGTTTCATGTAGAGCCTGACGCAGACTTATACAGGGTAGATTTTAATGTGACACAAGTCTGGTATAGTCAGACACCTGCATTTGGAGACATTTGTTTTAATGTGGCTGGGATCTATACCAGATACATAGTATCAGATACTAAAATACTGTTATAAAGATTGCAAAAGTCTGAGGGAGACTTCAGTATTGTTCTTTCCTCTTCAGCGGTGTACTTAGATTCACTGATATCTTTGCACCCCCGAACAGAAGACAGTCTTCTTTTGTTATAAGTGGTTGACATAAATGTGTAAGTGGAATTGGTGCACTTTATGTTCTCCTTTTACTTGGAAAGCTATGCCAACATATTTAACAAGCAAGTAAGCTAAGTAGACTCATAAGGCAGGGCAGTCACCCTCCAGTCATAGAGCTTTCCTAGTTGGATAACACATTGGGCTGTCATCACTCTAAGACGACTTCTGACCAAAAGTCTGGAACACATTGTAAAATTGAGGCACTTGAAATTTCAAGGAAATTAGTAAATCCTGAAATTACAGTGAAGAAAAACTACTCTTTGGTTCTTTCTATCACCTTCTCTGTACATGCTGTTTACAAGCTTTGGAAGAGTTCTAAATATCTATTCATCCATTTTCTCACTGCTTCTTTCAGTTCAGGGTGGACTGTGCAAGGCAACCAGAGCACCCAGAGGGAACCCACACGAACATGGGGAGAACATACAAACTCCACACAGACAGCACCCCAGATCTGGAAGTGAACCCAGGCCCCAGTGCTGGAAGGCAGCAATGCTGACCACTGTGCTGTCCCAACCTTGAATATATTACTGTAAATGTCAAACCTTACTATTCTTATTTATGATCTGGTCAGTACAAATGCCCGTTTCCCCATCTGAAATTTGAGAACACTGGCTCCTCAATCCCTCAGTATCCCTGAAGGACTGCGGCAGCCATTCCCTGTGGTGTTGACTTCACAGGGATCATAATTATATGAGGTTATAATGTGTAATTCTAGTCCACAGTGGTCTGCAGGGTGCCTGGTGAGTCCCAAGAGCAGAAACAATGTTCATTGCTTGGATCACATTTCACCTAAACACAGTAACCTGTAAACAGCTGCAGGCCTAGACTCAAGTTACAGAATGGTACTAAGGGTCTAAAGGGTGCTAAACTGAAATTTACCACTGCCTTTTTACAGTACATATTGACTGTGGCCTGGATGACCACAAGCCATTCACTCAGAAGCTACAATTTGGGCTGTGTTGTTGATCTTTTTGTTCAGTTCTGTTGTCCTATAAAAGCACCATTGAAGTTCAGACGCACATCTTATGTAATGTCCTGTTCTCCTTTTTTAATCCGTCTCAGTAATTCAATGCCAGTGCACACAAGTGTTTCATACAGAAACAGCACCTCAAGCCACTTATGTGCAAAGCTCCACTTCCTGTTCCTTGAAATGGGTCCAAGATGAGGGTTTCGGAAACAGTGCACACTGAAGGATAGTAGCCCACATAATAGCAGAACCACACATTTCATCTCAGTTTGGCTTGTTTAGGGATTTATTAGTCAGAATAATTTTTTCTGGGGTTTTTTTTGCACCAGGGTAGAACTGTTTTGATGAGGTTAAAGTTCTAGGCACCATACAGTACATACGTGCTGAAAAAGATGTCTTTTCCAGTTGTGGTAAAAGTACTATCGTCTGTAAGTCGGATCTTTGATTTTATCTACCAGTTTAAACATTTCTAATGGAGTGAGAGAAGATTGATGAGTGATAGCACAATGAAAAGGAATAGAAGAGGAATGTGCAGCAAGAAAGTCCCGTTTAGCTCAAAGAAACAAAGTATTCAGACTTTTAGTCTGATTAGCGTCCTGACAGGGAAGTTGACTCCCCTTCCAGTGTGTTATGTCACAAAGTTCACAATCATATTATGAGCGACAGAGAAACTGGAAGGTTCACGATGAAAGGTGTCCACAGCCGGAAAAGGACCTAAAACCGGGACTGACTAATCACTCCAAAGCCTGGTTGAAATATTCTCCACAGCCCAAGTAGATTCAAAAATGGAAGCAGTAAGAAAAACAATCAGATTTGCCATCATCAGTTCAGATGATTTTTGACTACATTGAAAATAGTTATTATTTCAGTGTAAGTACCAGAAGAGACGTGCTCACACATCTTTACTAAAGTGGATTACTTAAGTGCATGAAGGCTCCTGTAGCCAATAAATTCTACTATAGCAACCTGTCCTACTGTTAGCCTGCAGAGTTCTCCACACACTGTGAGACGCTATTTGGATTAGTGTGCTCTGCAGGAGGTAACAGAAAATCCTAATATAATGTGACTGCGAAGCAGAGAAGGAACTGTTAGAAGATCAAGTGACAGCTAATACATCCATCTGTTATCGTAATTTAGGTTATTCCTGATAAGGGTCATGATAACCTGGAGGAAGCATAGGACAGCTAAATGCATGTATGAACACATACATGTGCACATGGGCAGCACATGCAGTATCCTCACATAAGGTGTCACCATCCAGAATAAATCCCAAGACCCAAGAGTACCTGAAATTTTCTTTGGGTCCTTTACTAAAAGTTGGTGCCTTGTTTGATCTGTGTCAGTGATTTTGTGTTTAGGTTTTTGCTTTTATTCTATGAAAAGAAGTTAGTGAAAAATCATTTATAAATGATGCCATGTTAGTGTCAGACTTTAATTTGTATTTAGAGAAAAGTGATTCAAATATAACACCCCAGATAATATATATGGTAACTTGGTCCTTCCTGTATGCGATGATTTCACTCTGAGGTGATGGATGCGTTATAGAAAAAACATGATTGCAGTAACACAGCCGTTGGTGAACATGCTGAATTATGATGTGCAATTGAGAACTTCATCATTTAATAATTACTCCAACACCAATTTACCAAGTCTTCTAAGGAATACAAGTTGTATATTTTCAGTCTTGATGAATGCGAATTCAGTGCTGATTTAAACAAAATTGAAAAGGGGCTGTTTTTATTGCTGACCTCTTCCTGCTGTGTAAGAGTCCTGGTAGTTAGTGAGTAGGGTACAGGGAGGTTGACCCAAAAAATGTTTTTAAAACTACACTGAGTTTGAGATATAATAAAAGGCGCCTTGGGAAAATATAGAGAATATGGATGAAATTGTGGTGTTGAACTATGCAACATAAAGATGGACTATAAAAAATGTTCAGTTCAGCAGATGGTCATTGCTTTATGCCCAAATTCATAGTTTCATCCACAGAAAACGTCTGTTGCACCATTTGCCAAAAAAGGATTGTAAAAGAACCGTGTTCTTTTAGCTTAGTAGAATGTAGAGGATTTTGAGCAGATAGTAGACATGTTGATCTGTTTAAATGTCCCCGTACCATACCGCTGTATGATCATCTTGAGATATGACAACACTTGTGGAAACTGTGTAGAATATTTTTGTGTGGCATTAGATTTGAGTACTCTAGCGTTAATGAGGGGCAGAGCACTGCGCCTGTGGCTGGAAGGTTGCCGGTTCAAATCCCGCAGCCGGCAGAGGAATCCTATTCCGTTGGGCCCCTGATCAAGGCCCTTAACCCCAGCTGCTCCAGGGGCGCTGTACAATGGCTGACCCTGCACTCTGACCCTAAGCTTCTCTCTGTCTGCGTGGCTCATGGAGAGCAAGCTGGTGTATGTGAAAATTTTATGGCCAATAAAGTGATCTTATCTAATCAAAATTCTCATCCCAAGTTTAAATCGGATCCCAAGTCTGAAGAAAAGTAGAATCGAGATTGCGTTACGCAGAAGTACTTCATTCACAAACTGATGAGTCCCCTAATTTTCAGCCTTCTGTGATCTGAAGAAAGATGGTCTGGTATGCTTTCAGGTGTCTCCTCTTTGAGTTTCTAGGCTGCCCCATCTTCATTTAGATGCAGTGATAGCGATACGATCCCTGTTAGCCGGTACAGATGGCTGCCTGCTGGAGAGTTTAACCCGCTTACTTGCTGGTCGGGATCAGTGCCAGGACACGCAGGAGGAGGAAAAGCAAAAGAGGAGCCACACTCATTGTGTATGCCCAGGCCGTCTCTTTCTCCCTGCCCCTCTCCTTTCCTTTTCGGAGGATTTGATCTTCTCCACCTCCGATGTGGAATGAATCGTTTTCCATGCGCTTGTCTCCAAGCGAGACACGCGCTCCCCCTTCAGGGCTCCTTTTAGACTGCAGGCTCCCGCGGGACCGGGAGACGGCGGGATCAGAGGAGACGCTGCCACTAACCAGCCTCCTTCGTCCACCCTCCTGTCCGGCTGTCGCTGCCTTCCTGGTGGAGCAGGAGGGGGGAGGCCAGGAGATGGCGAGACCGGTGGGCGGTTTGCTGGGAAGTGGAGGGGGGAGGGGGGTGGCTGTTGAGTACACATTTATTATTAGACTGAAATGTGAACCTAAAGAGGATGGCACTGCAGTGACGCCAGGCTGAACTAATCTTGGCGTCTTCTCCCCCCTTTATGTCTCCTGGGTCCCCAGAAGGCCCGTCTGTGCTGGCGGGCAGTATCATCTGTACTGGGCTTTGGGGAAAGAAACGCATTTAGTATGTGTAAAGGGCACTTCGTAAACTTGCAAAAAAAAACAACTGACGAGATCTGAACAAGGTCTTTTTAATTTTAATGTGTTAATATTTCTCCAGAAAGGACTGTGATGCGGCATGGAGAAAGGCAGTGACAAGAATCGGTTTCAGATGAGCCAAGTGAGAGTTTGTTCAATGCAGAGTCTCTGTTTTTGACTCGTTTGTCGGCTCCTCTTCAGGCAGCTGTGTGGAGGGAGACTGGCTGCTGAAAGAAGAGTACGATCCTTTCTGAGAGGGTAGCATTTTCTTTCGGCGTTTGCGCTGTGCGGGAGGTGGCCGATGCCTGGTGTAATGAAACTGTTCTTTTATCAAGTTTTTTCATCAAGGTTTTTTTTTCCCATTTAAAATTTAAAAAATGAAACTTTAGATTGATGTGTTTTCCCAGATGCCATTTTTTAACGCATGTCCACTCAGGGCAGGGATTAGCAGGCAATGTGCCAGCAGGTGTAGGGCTTTGTGCTACTGCCCATAGCTTGATTATATGAATTTGGTGTATGAAATGTTAGCACGTCTCATTGTACGTGCTACATCATTTCAATACTGAATGTGTATAAAATGGTGATCCTACATAATGGCAAGGATGCAGAATGCTATCTGTGGAATACCTAAACACCTGCTTTTCTCTCCCCTTTGTTGGCTTGATTCTCTCCCCGCGCCACTGCAGCTATACTCCGCAAAGACGCGCAGCCTAGCAGCTGGTCCCTTTGTAGGAAAAGCCTTGGGAGTCTTAGAAATCGCACTTAGTGTAGCCCATGCTAGTTTCCATGGCAACACTCCTCTTGTTCTGTCCTCCATCGTACAAGGCAGTGAGCGTGCTCCGTAGGTGGCGCTGGATAGTCTGGCAGTTGAAGGCCGCACTGTGGATTGCACATACGGTACCATAAGCTTTAGAATGGCTCCTTTTTTTCCAAATGAAAAGGTTTTTATTCCAGGAATACATGTGGAACAAATGAGCACTGCACTACACTGTTCTGCAGTCACCCCAGCGTGAATGACGTTTGAAAGCAACAAAGTCAGTAGACAAAGTGCAGCGGGTTTAAACCTTGTTTTCATTCAAACCAGTGGAGACTGTGAGACTTTTAGGGATCTGTTTTTCCCTAAGGCTTCTTGTTTCAAAGGAGGTTCAAAAGCATCTCTTGAAATTCCTGAGGATCTACTTCGCATGGCTCTAATTTTTTTTTTTCCCCCTTGATTTCACAGGCTGGCGTCAAAGGGACGTTAGGACGATTAGTAGGAACTTTCGAGGTGAGTTGAGTTTTTTTCCCCCGTTGTTCACTACCTTTGCCATATGTGCATAAAGATGTCTTTTGAGGAATAGCACCAGACCTTTGCGGTGTGCCAGTGTGAGGCCACCGAGTAAACATTCCTGAGCAGCTTGGTCAGGAAAGGTCCTGGATCACGTGCAAGTGAGCTCTGCTGTTCAGGCGTTGCGGGTTTGAGTCTGGATCAGGTCAGGCGTTGTCGGAATTGTCAGGCAGCGAGGCACAGCTGGCACAGTGCCCCCTGGAGAGGGTAGGAGTCAGTTGGAGGCCTCTTGTGGCTTTCCAGCCAATAGCAGGTCCTGCTACTTCCTGGGCACCTGCCAGCTTGCAGAGACATCACTGAGAGATGCACCGAGCTCCTCTGTAAGGCACTGTAGAGCTCGCTGCCCATTAGACAGATTAATGGCTCAAGGGGGGAGGAGGCCCAGACGAGCATAGCTGCCCTTCCTCATCCTCCTCATGCAGGACACGATGTGTTTCTGTGAGCCTAAAGAAACGGTTAGCGATTCCCGATTAAGTATAAGAAGCAAATGGGGAAAAAAGGCTCATGGATCTCAAGAGATTTTGAGTTCTGGATGTATAAGCATATCCTAAAAATCACTGGTAGTACTGTTTTTGTAGTTGCAGAATAGGAGACATTTTTTTTTTTAGATCTGAACTGCAGTTAGAGTTCATTTTTGTGGCCCCAGGCCTGACGGTTTTAATCTTTTGTGGTACAATTAGGTTCACTGAAGACCTACAGCTTTTTCATCTTGTGCATCAGATGCTGAATCAGGGGGGGAGTGCAGGTGCTCTTGGAGGGCCAGGCCGATGAACTGCTTGGGGAGTCCCCGCCCGCAGATGGCAAATGTCATAGCCCAGACTCAACCCAGAGGTCTCCGTGCTCTGGATATTCATGATGCTCCTTTCTTACATCCATATGGGCTCAGCCAAGAACAGGGAATGCAGGGAATTAAGTACCATAGTGCTGATTTCCAAATGAACGGTGTCCAGGGCCTTTCGCAATCACATAACTGTTGGTTTTTAATGCCTGTACCCATAACAAACAGCAATTCAAGAGCAGCCGCTGCCTCAACCAGTCAATAAAATTCAGTGTTCTTTCCAGGCCCATAATGACTTTTTTGGCTTCTTTGCAAAATTTCTTCTAGCAAGAATGCGGTAGAGGTCATAATCCCTTGCTATTTCTGTAGTGCTTTTCATTCCAGTGGATCCCAGATCCCTGGGATTAGAACCCATGTTCTGACAAACAGCAACATTCGATTTTTACTAACCAAGTAGTCAGTACCTTGGCTTGACATGGATACCACTTCCCAGGGTCCCCCATAAAGGGGCTTTGGTTTAGAAATGTTGGTCTAGGCCCTAGGGAAAGGTGCCACCTAGTGGTGCACCAATAACAGTAACAACCTCATTGTCCCTGTACATTATCCATCCCAGTACTAATGAGTCTCCATTTCACTTAGATTCAGAGAAGTATGGAGATCAGGCTGCTAAGTACTAATACTGATGTCTGTTGTAAATCATTAGTACAAAGCAAATTGAAATCAAATGTTTAGCATTTTTTAAAAGTCAAAAGTTTGAATGTATTGAAATTTCACGCTAAGCTTATTGTCGAACGTCTACAAAAAAAGTAGCATTTTTTTCTTTAAAAAGTGCTTTATGTATTCACAGGTATTGACAGTCTGTATTAATAATGGAACAGCGAAACAACTGGGTCTGTCTGGGTCTTCTGGGGGCTCTGAAGGGTGATTTGACAGGGCTGTCTTAATACTCATCGATTACTCATTATGTAGCTCTCTTTCTTTATACTGATACAGATTATTACCAGTTTAAGTGCTAGAGGGAGAACTGGAACCTTCACCTGTTAAATAGATTGATAAATAGGGAAGTGTGGCTTACAAGATATTGACTTATTTTGTGCAGCAGTTAATTGTTCTTTAATTCGTTCTAGAATCGAGACAGGAAGCACAGAACATACGTCTATGTTCTTATTGTAACAGAGGTCCTGGAAGACTGGGAGGACTCTGTCAATATTGGTAAGTCTCATACTCGTGGCTTCAGAGAATTAAGCGTCAAGAAACGCTGAAAAATCGCAGAAATACTAAATGCTATAACCTTTGGAACAAGTATAAGAAGTTAGGTGTGCATGGAATAAGACCTCTCTGCCCCACACAATTGTCGTATTTTAACATTTTAAACGTTTAAACATTTTTGGCTTTTGAACAAAACTCAAGAAGGCTCCCCAATCCAAATGCAGAATTAGATTAGATTAGATCTCTAATTTTAGTACACAATAGTGCTGCTAATTCTAAACAATTAAAAAGCAGCGTTTTCGGAGCAGATCCAGTGAACGTTGTCGCTGCACTTTTGTGCCTGGGGAAATGTTCTGGGGACAAACTGGTCTTAGCACGCAAGTTGGAATACCTATGGTTTAGGGAATTCTCTGAGAAAGCAGCTTAATTGAAGTGTATTTGTTGTCTGTTATTGCAATGTGATGCCAGTTAATAAGATCTAGCAGCTGAAAGGAAGCCTGAGTAATGGACACTAATTTAAAGATGACTCTTTGCCTCCTCTTCTCTTGACAGGGAGAAAAAGGGAATGGTTTAAAATAGACGATGCCATAAAAGTGCTGCAGTGTCATAAACCCGTGCAGGCCTCCTACTTTGAAGCGTTGCAGCAGGGCTGCCTGACGAGTAATGGGACGCCTGTGGTAGCCACCATAGCCGGAGACCTCTCTCCTACCTTCAACATCAACCAGAGCTCAGTCTCCGGTATCAGATAACTAACGCACAACGTGGATATCCCCGAAACTTTCTCTTTATTTCTCTCTCTTTCTTACTCGTTCCTCATTTTTTTTTTAAACAAAAAAAAAACGGTTTGCCTTGCCACCCTCTAACGCCAGCAGTGATTGGCACAGACTTGACAAAAGTTGAGCGATGGTTATAAGACACATTGTAAATGTAAAGTTTTTTTTTCTTTATATTGATAATTGCATGAAACACCCTCCCTGTTCCTTTCCTTGTCCTAAACATGAGGTTTATTGAATGCAAGAGCTACTTTTTACTGTTGTGATGTAAAGTATATACATAGTGCTTAAGGTTAAGGCTTTCAAGGGTCTTTTTAATTTTCTTTTTTATTCCAACCCTGATATGACGTAGTTTCATTGTCTGATTGGATGGGTGAGTGAGTAGTGGCTTTGTTTTGCATGTACTATTGAGCCCCTTGGCTTTTAGTTGTCTTACAGTTTGGGTGAGTTAATCTGAAACAGTGAATTGTTTTTGGCTTCACTATTTTTGGGGGAGGTTTGGGTAGGAGTCTGATCTGATCTGTAAACTCAGCAGGTTACATTTTAGAGTTTAAAATCCTGCTTGCCTGACTGTGCTTCACGTAGCTGTAATATTGTTTCCAGCGCGAATTTATGGTGAGTGGGCTGAGCCTGTGATATTGTTCAGTCAGTTTTGTTTCAGTCCCTCCAAACTCGACAGGATATCTCAGGACAACAACAGGGGAGCCAAAGTCAAGTCAGAGTTCTGCCTTATGAGTTGTGCTCCAATATGACACTGTAGTGACCTAATATAATTGTTTATAGGTTTTAATGTGGTTGATGATTTAAGGATGCACTAAATTTAAAGTTTAGGGCCTGTAGTATATGTAAAGGCATTGGGTTAAGATTGGGTTAAAGAAAAAAAATAACCCCCAATTAGAACAAAAGACCTCTTTATTAATATGAGTGCTTTGCTTTGCAATAGATCCAGAAGACCCATAAGCCTCAGAGGAACAGTGTCTGGCAAGAGCTTCATGGAGGAAACATTTGAAGAAACAAAATTTGGTGGGGTGTAGTCTTGTTGGGGTCTTTAACCAGGTGAGCTAGAATGATTGATTGGCATTTTCAGTTTCTTACAATTCTAGACTGGAAAGGTAGTGGAGGTGTGTCAGCTTAGTTTAGTTCTATTAGTGTCAGCCCATTTAACCTCTGAAACAATTCTGTTGCAAAAGACAATTTCTAGCGATTAGACTGCAAGTAAGTCTCTGTCCTAATACACACTATCACTGTAACGTGTAATGTGTTAGTGTCAGTTATCCTTATATCAGTCCACTATTGCAGGACCATTCACACAATAAGATTTACTTTTGGCCACTGAATGCTGCAGCTTGCTGGTTGCAGGAGCATGGTTACTGAGGTTCTGTCTTTGTGCATTTTGGCTGACCTGCCTGAAATCATTTGGGTTTGGAAGGGGATGTAGCTGTATCTTCTTCGCCACAAAAAAGGAGGAGGTTGAGCCGTTCATCTGGCTTTCATTAGCTTATACCAGCGCTGACCAAGTTGGATCTTTTGTGCTTTTTCCTTCAGCTAATTTGCTTTTTTCACAAATGTTTACTGTCGTCTTCATAAAGTTTTATGTTACCCTTCAGATTAACACTGGACTTTGTAGATAAGGATTTTTTTTGGAAGGCACTTTCTAGGTCTTAACAGTGTTTCTTTTTATTATTTTTTTCTGTTCTTGTAAATTTTGTTTAGCGTTTCCTTACTTGTTGGAATATTGAAACTGCATCCCTTCCAAGAACTTCATCACTTGCTTGACATCAAAACAAAACCATTAATAAAAAAAAAAGATGTTTCTAACACGATATGGAACAAATAAAACTTGTACAGTCAAAACCTTATTTTTTAACCTGTAAAAAAATAATGCTTTTTAAACATAAGATTTTCCTTTTCTTCAAAAACGTCTGGCAAAACCGATTTAAGCCAAATTGCTTTATCTGCCTTTGGTGTGGTAGGGGCAAGCAGCAATTGGCTCGATACTGTGAAAATAATGGAGCAGCCGTGGAAAAGAAGCTAGACGTTTTAATGTAAATTATCAGTTTAGTTCTGTATAGATGAAAAGTTAAAGACGTAATACTTTTTTTTATTGTTTGACACATCGGTAGATTGTACTTTTAGATAGGACATAGTTATTGCTGTAAGATCTGATACTACAGGGTTACCATGGCAGGTGGCAAACCTGCAGAGCACAAAACTGTGTGGACAAATCTTATACAGGCGTAACAAAAACAGAAGACGGAGGGTGGGGTGAAGGGAGCTTATTAAAACAGAGCATCAAGAGTGTCCCCAAGCCCTGGTTTGGTTTTTACTCATCCTGGTTCTTCAGACTTGTGGAGCAGAACCTGTGTACCCTGCATGACCAGCATACTCTACCCCATACTACAGACCGTGCTGAAAAAGACCTGGGAAGACAGAAAAGAAGTAGATTCCTTTCATGGAATTTGGCAGTCCTAGTTGATCACTGCTGAAATGTAATTTCTTTCTGAACGAGGCCTGCTTTGTTGTGGATATTATTGGCTGGAAAGGCACGAAAATAGAAAAAAACAAATCCAAACCTATTTCTGTCTGCTTCCCCTTTTTAGGTAATCGAGGGAATGCCTTTTCTGACCTTAATCCCCGTCTTTTTCAGCTATCCTGATCTTGATTGGCAGTCCAAGCCCACTGTTCCTCTCTGACCTTTCCATTTTAACTAGGAAGCAGCAGACCGATTTGCTTTTGCTTTAAAAGTAAACCTTCATTTAGCTCCATTGTAGAGCTGGTTAGGTGCAGAGCCTAACTACAGCTGTGAGGGGGGGGATGAAGTTATTAATTCATGATCAGTTTGGGTACATGAGTTCCCATTCACATACTTCTGTCCCTGGTATAGGTAGCCTCACTTGCATGCATTTTCTTCACAGCCCAGATGCGTTTCCCTCAGATCTCCTCTTGCTGTCACATCATGTGCACTGGAGATAACGTTTGTGCACAGCACACTTTCTGCTTGTTGTGATTGTAATTTGCTTCTTGGAAACGAGGGGGAAAGAAGAGAAATGGAGCAGTTATCTTTGGTGTAAATGTTAGGCTACTAGAACTGCTTTTCTAATATTTTTATAGCCATTCTGAATCATTCTGCAAATTGAGGTAATATTGTTTTTCAGGCCCAAACACGTGTTGGTGCAATATTATGGCTGTCTTCATGCTGGGTGTATTATGAAGGAACTCGGTTTGGTTTTGAGAATATACGGTATATAGTTCCACAGGGCTCATGTCTCCCGTTTTCTTGTCAATAGGCATGTGAACGGAGGCCAGACGAGATTCGGCAAGTGCCGATTGTTGTTTTAATATTGTGAAGGGCTTTCTGGAGTGGCATTGTCCCGGTTTAGTCGGCGTAGTGCGTTGGCATAGTGCTGCACATCTTGCCCCGTTTGTCTCCAAGGCCAAGCTTGTACTTGTACACTCCCCCACTATAGGGACCCACATTGGAAAGCCACCTTTCCAGTGGCTGTTGAATTCGAAGGAAGGTCAAGTGTGCATTGCTGGGTACAGGGCTTACTTGTTTTTTTCTGGGCGGGGGAGGGTGGATTTGATGGTTTGCATGCAGGATCACTAGGTAGGTTTGCTGCAGATTTATCCAAGCAGAAGTAGAAGTAATCGCTGAACCTTTTGCAGCAGGATATTTTAAGTTTTTGATAGAACCTTTCTCCCCCCTGTTTATTAATGAATTTGACAGTTTTTGGACAAACCTTATAGTCCGTGTGTGGACTGTTGTGTAGGTTCACTAGCCCCATTAGCAGCTCAGAAACTGTATGCACTGAAGACAGAAGGAAAGTGTACGTTGCTCCATGGCAGACATTATGCCTTTCCCATCGTACTGTTGGTGCCATTAGGTTCATTTAATTCAAATGCCAAACGAAGAAGAGGTAGTGATGGACAGTTGTTTTGTGGAGCAGTGCTCCATATCATGTGAGGTTAACATATGACCCATTGTGCTATAGTCCATGTGCCTGGTCAGGGAGAAGGTGGTGATCAATAAAAGAGCCTCTCGCATGTTTAAGGGTTGAAGCTGAAGAGTTTAGCGAAGGACCTGATGGCATACATGTCTGACATCATGATCACTCTGTATTTCTCCCTCAGAAGCCCTGAGTAAGGCCACATACGGGGGGGTCTTTACTATATAGTGACTTCTATATGACATGGAATGAGCTTTGGTAATCTATTGGACACAAACCTTCTTTTGTATAAACCAAGAAGACACTGAGGCAGGCACAACACCACAAACTCCAGGTCTGTAGTAGCTCTGTACTGTACAGTCCTACACAAGTGAAACTTAACTGAGAAAATATCCATTTTCCGTGAGTGGTTAATGGAAAAATGAATGTGGTGAAGTTAATGATACATTAGCTGGATCATGTCACCTAGTTTAAGCACTGCCTTCCTTTAAGTAGATTAAACTGCTGGGCACTGGGATTTGTTTTGTGTCTCACGAAGAGTTTTCTTTTTCAGTAATGACTGTTCAGTTGCCTGTGGGGAGGGCTTAATCCAGCTGTGAAAAGAATGAATAGTATAACTATTTGTACTGTATAGTTCAAACATCAAATGCGTTTTTTGTTTGGTGGTTGACTCTGCCTTGGTAAGCATGGTTATAGAATCCAGGTCTTTGTGCTGGACTTTGGCTGATCTAATGCTGGAGCTGTAACTTTTTTTCTTTGTCTTTTTAACATGTAACTCATTTAATTATAGAATCTGAAGCCCCATTTGCTGGATAGGTTTGAAACGACAAAAAAGACTTCTAACATTTAATTGTAGTTCAGTAAGAATGACCACTTGTACTTCTGATACCCCTTTCTTCTCTTATGGATTGTGCACAATGTGTGCTGCTGAGCTCATAAGATTTGTATTTGTCTGTTAGAGCAAACAACGATGTACTGGTGCTGTCCCTCTGTGAGTCATTTAGTGGCGAGACAACGGCTTTTCTTTTTCATTTTTCGTTTTTTTTTAAATAACTGCCATCCACTTGTACAAAGTTGGGGGAACCAAAAATGGGGTGTGATGAAGGCTCATCTCAAAATAAAATTAACTTGCATACGTCCTATTTAAGTTCATCTTCCTACCCAGAACCAACACAAAGGTACGCTTTCAAGAGCACATGCAGTCTTTCAGCTCTGGAAGGCCGTGTGAGTGAGAGATCTGTAGCCCAAAGATCGAGTTAACTTAGCCTCTGTTCCATCTGCTGCACTACAATATTGGTACTGTAAGGCGTAAACTGTGGTACAGATGTCTCATTACAATCAGCATGACCATTTGTAACCCATTTATCGGTACTCTCTGTTGACCACAGTGCAGAACCACTGCCCAATCTGAGACCTCCCCCCTTGTATTGCAAGACTTGCATTTAATGAAAATAAAACCTCGACGACCTGTTTTGTCATGAAATTCTCGACAGCTTTTAGCACCTTTACGTTTCTTGTAAGGCAGATTCCCCCAATTTTGCAACAAGTGCCGTTGTCCCTTGAAAAGTAGCCTTTGGGGTGAAGGAAGTATTGTTCTGCATATGTAAATGATTAAGATGTATTTACATAAAAGTGTGCACCCAAGGCGCCTCGCTTGTGCTGCTTATGTCTCTTCAAAGCAGATGCGATGGGATTCATATTGATATTGGATTAAAAAAGCGAGGTATATTCTATTTGTTTGCCATTCACAGTGAATAAAGTAAGATAATCCCCAGCCTCCCAGTTTGCACTACCCCCTACATGGTAACTGTGACTTTTCACAATTCCTACGAGAAGTACATCACTGGAATTTTTTTTTTCCTTTTATTTTATTTTGAATTGGGGATTATGGAATTTAGAAGTACGTGAGGAGACTGAAGATTGTAATATTAATGTGCCAACAAATAAACACACCAGTATTCATGAATAGAGCCTTGTCTTTTTATGTGGGGAATCAGGATTGTGGATTTGATTCACCTGAAAATGGGGTCCATGGAAATGTCTGATAATGACTTTAGTGTTTAGTATGCTGGTACACCAGAGCGTAGGAGTATATAAAAATCATAAAAGGCACTGATCAAATTAATTCAGGTGACTTCTTCGAATCCTAACAGTAAAGCATGGATTTGTAGACACAAGTGAAAATAGAGGTAATCCATATGCAAGAGAGTAGGAAGTTCTACTTTACACAAAGGGTGGTGGGTGTCAGGAATGGGTGTTGTTGCCAGGTTGTTAAAGCTGATTTAATCATATTTTGCAAGAAAATGATGGTTAAGATCTTTGGTTTATTTAAGAACTGTGTTATTAGAAAGCAAGATGGTCCACATAGACCTCTCTCATTTCTATTGTTTCTTATGTTCTTAAAGAGCATTCAAGTCCACTAGATCTAAACCTGGGCTTTTGATATTATGTTTGATATTTGGCCCTTGGAGGTCCAGAAACTTTTAAAAGCAGAATCCAAAGTTACCGTTTCATAGTAAGAGTGGTCCTGGTCTTGGAGGAACATGGTTTTCTGAATTATGATTGATTTCAGTTTACTGTTTGGGGTGTATTTGCAAACTTGCTTTAAACTCTTTAAAAGCCCCAATGGGATTTTTAATTGATAGCACTCGAGTTTCAAAACTGAAATATAACCAACTGATCCTTTGCAAAAAGAAAAAAGGTTCAGCGTGCGGAATTTCACATGCAGTGTCTCTACTGCTTTCCTGTTCATCAGCTGATCAGCTACAAAGACCTGTTTAGCCAGAAATTACAGGAAGTTGAGGAAATGTGTAAAGTTTTGAAATTTTTTGGAATCGGTATTCTTGAAGTAGAGCTTTTTTGATACTTGGACTGTGCATATACATGAAAACTCTACAAGCAAACGGATCAGTTAAGTTATAAATTAGCTCTGCAGATTTAGAGATCAGCTGGAATGACAAGAAGAAGGTACTGTTCCTCCAAGACCTAAGTTGAGAACCATTGGCATAGACTACACTTAAGATATGGAGTAGTTATTGAAGAGAAGTATTTCAGTTAGACCTGCACTCCATCCACTGTCAGTGTTTTCCTTTGACATGAATGCTAGGAAAAGTGCTAACCTTTATTGCCTAACAAGGTGTTTAAGATTTGCCACAATTTCTGACTTGTCTTCATAAAGGGAGTCAGGGTTACTCTTATATCACTAATTAAATGGTGTAAACAAGATCGATAAGGTGTACTTCAAATGTGTGCGGTAAAAACAAATGTTTTATGATATGTTATGCCTTGTGTGTTTAATGGTGTAGTAGGATGGACAAGCTAAGGAAAAACCTTAACTTGTCTTTGCTATAACCTACTTTTTCCTCACATCTGACGTATTTCAAGGAAACAATTGATAACATGTTAAAAGATAAATAATTCCCATAGTTACCAACAAGGGGGCATTTGGCCCATCTAGCACACTTGGGGCACTATACTGGGGCATTAGGACCCACATGGACTGCAGGGTGAATACCCCCTGCTGGCCCCAGCAGGGGCTATACTACTTACAATACTTTACTATACTGTAAACAGGCACTGTCCTTTGGATGAGACGTAAAACCTAGGTCCTCTCTGTGGTCATTAAAAATCCCAGGGTGTTTCACGAAAAGAGTAGGGGTGTAACTCTGGTGTCCTGGCCAAATTTCCCATTGGCCCTTACCAATCATGGCCTCCTTATAATCCCCATCTATGAATTGGCTTCATTACTCTGCTCTCCTCCCCACTGATAGCTGATGTGTGGTGAGCGTTTTGGTGCATTATGGCTGCCATTGCATCATCCGAGTGGATGCTGCACATTGGTGGTGGTGGAGGGGAGTCCCCATTACCTGTAAAGCACTTTGAGTGGAGTGTCCAGAAAACACTATATAAGTGTAATCAATTATTATTTTAAGTGTCTCTTTATTCATCTCCTACATATGTAGTGGTAGCCCTGCTCCATCTGCTGGTGAACAAAAGGAACTACAGTTCTGGGACAGAAGTGGCAGTAAGATGCAACTGGTTTCACTACCGAATTCTCAAGCTGTACTCAATTTTGGTCATTCCTACTCCACACTCCTCATTCATCAGTGTACAACAACACATCAGTGTTCAACAAGTGGAGAGCTCCGACACAGTGCTCCTGCTGGTAGGACTGTGCTTTCAGGATGGGGGTGCTATTGTTGCCAACAGGGTACAGAAGAACTGAACTGTTTCAGTACATTTCTTAAAATAACTGGATTGCAATCTCTCGAGCCAACAGCCAAGAAGGGCACATCTCACAGTACTTGCTTTAAGAGCACTGCAGCACTGTACCCCCTTCCTCTACCTCCCGTGTGTTCTCTCCAACTTTGCTTGCATTTGGATGGTACTGCTCATCCCTAGCACACAAGACAGCACCCACTACCTTCACCAGTGCAGTGCTGGTCAAAAAGCAAGGACAGAGTGGAGTTTAACTGGGGTCAACACTCATTCTTAAAGCCAATACCAGGCACTCTCACAACAAAGTAGTTAACATCTCATCTGAAGGACAGCACCCTCCTGCTGTACAATGCCCTTATACTAGAATTTGGAACTTCTGGTCCAAAACGAAGAGCCACACCTACTTACCCACCAACACCACTGTCTGCCCAACTGCTCCTCTATCTCAAACCACTCATCATGGGGAGAACATGAGACATTACCCTACACACCTCCCAACTACCCCATTACAAAACAAGCAACAGTATAGGAAAGGCTCAATGCTCTCACTCGGAAGGATGGCTCTGTACAACCATTACCCAGTACTGCTTCATCCTGGTTTCTGTACACAGGCTGGAACTGCTGCAACCATCAGGTCTGGAGAGGAATTACTAGTCGGTATTTGTGACTTCAAAAAACATTTCCCATTACTTTATATTGGCCAAGTAAATTGATGGCACTCAGATTTAGAAAATGGTATTTACATAATTCCTGATGTCTTGTAGACAGTGAAGTTTCATTATAACAAGCAACGCAGTACACCACACATTCTACAATAGGTCTCCCCACAACTGCCTTCCAAGTCAAACAAGCTACAAACGGCATTTTTAAATATCGATAAGCTCAGGTTCATAGAGGAAAGGCAGAGCTATAATCTTAATCTTTACTTTATTAGCCATATACAATTTCTTGCATTAGGAATTAGCCTTTTTGAATACCCTAGCTCGCTCTCCATGGAGACACAGACACACAGACAGGGAGAGAAGCTTGGAGTCAGAGCGCAGGGTCAGCCATTGTACAGCACCCCTGGAGCAGTTGGGGTTAAGGGCCTCGCTCAGGGGCCCTACGGAGTAGGATTCCTCTGCCAGCCACAGGCGCAGATCCTTAACCACAGTGGGCTCCGCCCCATGTATAAAAAAAAAATACGTGAACCACAAAGAACTGAGTTTTTCACAACTTTATTGTACAGAAAATGAGTGCGCAATTACTGAGGGGCCTGTCCTCGTCCACGGCCGAATCCACCTCTCTGCAAGTAGGAGGAAAAAGGCAATTAGTCACATCCTCAGCAACAGCACCTTGGGCAAAAGACACACAACACCTGGCTCCAGATGTAGCCAAGGACTGCAAACCATGAACAGCTTCACCAGTGCTTAAGACACTGACTTGCCCTCCCTGTTGTAGAAAAAAGCAACCACATTCCCTCCCTGCCCCTGTATTTCTCAGAACTACAGTGAAAGAAAAAGCCCAATCTGATCCTGCAAGTCGAGATTTTTTCCACGCTTAAGAGGAAATACCGGACTCCCGTGCCGTGCTGACAGAAGAAAATAAAGCACACTTACGAACTGGAATTCTGTAGCTGCTCCAGCACCAGCCTCTGCCTTCTTGTCAGCACCAGCTGCAGGTGGAAACAAGTCAGGTTTCAGGGGACAATACTGACACCAGATCTTCCATTCGTAGATAATGATTCAGATTTTCACGTTTTAAACAAAGTCTTCTTTCTTTTGCTTATTTCTGCATTTGGGTAAAACATGAAAACTGGAATTGTGACTGTTCTTGAAACATGCACCTGTCTGGGATTCAGATCAAGATGATTAAGAAATTGGGTATTCATGGGTTTTACTTCTTCCAGTTTAACGAGTTCGTAAAGTTTAGTTTTTTCCATGTGCAATTAATTTTGCAAATCGGCTACTAAATCCAAGTGTACTAGAACAGGGAAGTGACTATAAAGGATTTAATCCTTGTAATGCATTTAAACTGGTTTTAAAGATAAACAATTTGGTCATTTTGTATATTAATTAGAAACTATGCTTAATAAACAACAGTTCAGTTAAATGTACATATACATTCACTTTGCTAAAGATATCCAGTTTGTCAATAAAGGACTATTTCACCAAGTAAATACACAGTAGAGCTAAAACTGCATTACATTCCAAAGAATAATTATGTGTATTCTTCATGTAAATGAAATAGTAATGGGCAATACATACCCTCGTTACGTAAGAAAAATCTGGCATTTTATTTACCAGCCAAGTTCACGTCTACCAGTTCAAGTCTAGTTAAACCAGCAGACTTTTTCTGAATGCTTTTAGGTCATGCATCTGACCGAATAATCTGCTAAAACTTTATATGACAAAGACATTTACCCAGATGTCTTTATTCTACCCTAATCTTCCAGTTTTGGAAAAAAGCACTGGAAGCACTTGCCCAAAGTTATAAAGGTGCTCATGTTTAAGTGAACCCAGTTATTTACCCCTAGATGGAGCCTTTGGGGGCCAACAACCCAGGGAATGAATTCTGTAGAGCAGGGCTGTCCAACCTTAGTTCCAGGGAGCCCCAGTCCAGCAGGGTATATAGGTCACCATTAATTAAATCACTGAAGACTCAGAACAATTTTATGATGATCAATTTAGGAAATTTGTTAAAGTAATTCAGAGATCATCTGGGATCTAATTCTGATGACTCCTCAGCCCTCAAGAGCCAGAGTTAAACAGGTGGTTACTTGACCTGTAATTTGCAGGTATTCCTTTTCAAATGAATGTTTCAAGCGAAACAGTGGGGTTTCCCACGAAGACTGCACTATAAACAAAACCATTTCATGTCCTTTGCCGTTTTCTCTCACTCCAGCCGAGAATCAGAAGCTGTGAGCGCTAAGCCATACCCACACTGTGCTGCCCACTTCTGATCTGGCCAGTCTTGCTGTACCTCACCCAGGCGGTCCTTTTTTAAAGGATGCGAGCCCAATTATAGATCTTTTAACTGGGGTCCCATCTTGGAACTGGCCACTTAATCCGGATGGGTTGCATCAGTGAGCAACCAGCCTCTTGCTTAAACCAAACCTAAAGACTTTAACAAAGGCGTGCAAGGTGAAGGCCAGTCCAGCTATCAGCCCAGTACTCACGGGGTGCTGCCGAGCGCCTGTACGTGTCCCTGTCAGCCTCCCCACGGGCCAGGCGAGCGGGCCTCTCCCCTTCCAGACCTGCCAGGAGAGAACACGACTCCTCAGCACTTTCAGCCTCAAGGCATCATTCCCCATCCAGGCAACAAAGGTAAAATTTTAAGACTCACAAAAGACATTTCTGCAGCTTTGACTATTTTACTTCTCATCCTATAGCTATTTCACCATACATGTAATCTTATTTGATTCCCCAATCTTAAAAATACAAACTACTATCTACGAACTACACTGTTATACAATTCAAACCATCCAAACCCACCCCCGGCTTAACTGTTTCTTAAATCTAATAATGACCCAGCCTCAAACCCCCTGCTTACAGAGTTCAACCTTCCCGGTAACGAGCATCTTTACTGGTTGAACCAACTGGGAGGCTGCAAGTGTGATCTGTACTGGAGGCGTCAGGTCCATTAGGCAGAACTGGCATGTATTTGAACAAGTCCAACACATACAGAGCAGCAGAAATCCCCAAAACGTCCGAGATCGTAAAGATTTCCCACTCCTAAATGTGCCTGACATCGCTTTGCCTTGGCAGTAGACAGAGTAATACAAACTCACCAGGCCTCTAGGTGTTGGGTTTTAAGAGTGGTCCAAAGTCCTGGGTAAGGCCTCCTTTGCAAAGCAACCTCCCGCCCTCCCAGGAGCTAATGCCCCATTCCGAGACAACAATGCCTACCTTTGGGGCGCGGCCTGGCGGTCTCGGGGCGCGTCTGGCGGCGCAGGGTGGCAGGAACAATTTCGGGCGGCAGGTGCAGGAAGTCCCTCAGGTACTGGATCCCCTCATTGGTCAGGTACCAGTAGAAGTGGCGCCAGGCAAACTGCTCCTTCACATACCCGCAGGATTTCAGCGACTGCGTTGGGGGGTGGGGGGGGACAGAGAGAACTAAGAAGCAGGCACTTCAGTGTAATAGGTCACCTTTCCTAATCAAAACTCTATGACAGCACGGCTAAAAACTATGACTCTACTTAAGCCTGAGTGAGGCTCAGCTGTCTGTACAGATATCCCCACCACAATTATTCAGCCACTCAAAGATGAGGGTCAGAACGGCAGTGACGAGCAGCACTGGGGACCGAAGCATCTCAAGGACTCTATAGATCAATCAACCTCTTGTTTCACGGAAGAAATCTTAATCTGGCAAGGGAGCAAAGGACTTCTCCAGATGCAGATTTCGTGTTTATTTTTTTTACTGACTGCATAGCAAAATATCTAAACTAGAATCAACAACTTCCCTACATCCCCTTTATCTCCTACTGAACTGCGTGTAGAAAAAGGCAGCTGCAACCCTGGTCCTGCAGAGCCCCAGTCCTAAGTCACCATTAAATCTCCAGAACTCAAGGGCCACAGTTCTCTTCATGAACAATTACCTGCTTGATTCATCGCTAGTTTCCCCCATCTTTAGAAACAGGTGACCCAAGACTAATTGGATCAGGGCTCTTTGAGAACAAGGATGGACACTCCCCAATTTAAACAATTTTAGCAACTCAAACATCCCTATTAAGAAATTCAATCCTCAGATTCAAAAGCATTTTTCACAGTGTAATTTCAACGGACAATACAAACCCAAAGGCACAGAGCCGTGACAAAAATATTACCAAAAAGAGGCCGTCTACAAATGCAGCCCATTCGGTAGCTGGCTGGATGCAGATCTCATCCAGGCACTTCTTCAATGAAGCCAGAGTTTCAGCTTCAACATGGCTGGGTTATTTGTTCCATACTCCCACCACCCTTTGTGTAAAGACGTGCTTCCTGTTCACATAAATCCATTAACTGTAATCCAATGTGCTACCTCTACAGCACCCATATAAATGACTGCAAACACATGCAACCAGACTTACTACATCTCAACAACCAGGCCCTGCCTGCCTGAACACCAGCAGGACCTCACACCATGCTCCTATAACAGAGGACCGTGTCCTCAGCAGAGTCGCCCGGGGGCCAGCCTCACCTGCATGGCCTTCATGACGTGGAGGTTGGGCACGTTCTTGTCAGCCAGCTCGGGGTGCTTGGCCAGGTGCACGTCCTTCTTGGCCACCATGACGCCCTCCTTGAAGAGGAGCTCGTAGATGGCAATGCGGTTCTTCTTGGGCATCAACATCTGCAGGGCACAGAAGAGCACAGGCCGGTGACTTTACCGCAGTGAGCTCACTTCAAGCCAGTTTGCAATGGTAACGGATGTAAGAGCTCTCACGTATTTTACGACCCATTTACTCAGCAACCGTTTCACCGAATGCGTGACAAAGTGATCAGTGTTAAAGTGACAATTAAAACACTTGTCTAACAAAGCGAAAACTATCGCAAAAGTGGCCAGTTTTCGCCAAAGGCTTCAGCATCTCCTGCTGCGTGGAAAGACCGTATGTATTCTCCAAGAGCTCCCTCCATAAGTACAGAAGAAACAGAAGAGGCTACATCAACACTGAAATGGATTCCCAACAAGCAGTTCAACACGCCTGTGCAGGCCTAAGTTTATGATCTAGAAGAGTAAAGCTACAAAACACTCCCAATGTGTAATGTGTAAGCAATACGCGAATTTTAATCAACTCCCGAGTAGGTAAGGAAACCGTATGGCATTTCTGAGGCTTTTAACACGATCAATCACGGGTTCTTCCAGGACCAGTATCCAACAACAGCATTTTAAGCTTTGAGAAAGCCAATCGGGCCACAGAACGTAACCTGAATACTAGTTCTGATGCTGTGATTACCAAACCCCCTGCTCCTTGCAGAGAAAAGCTCTACTATTTCACGCACCGGGTATCAAATCGCTACGGCCATTGACCATTTATGACCTTTTTCTTTTCAACATTCAACCTACTGTGCATGAGAGAGGCCTACTGCCTGGACACCGACATCACCCGAGCGTTTTAACAACCATCTGGAAACATGAAGGCATTTTTTGAGAAATAATCAAATAGTCACATCTGTGAAATGCAAAAGGGGGCTTCAACGACACTACAAATGATGATTTCGTTACGATGGTGAAGATATAAGGCAGATAATCCAGCGAGATCAGTCGCCTACCTCTGCAGCTTGCTATGAGATCGGAGCCGGAAAGGAAGGAGCATGCGCACAGCGCATATTTATACAACGGGAAGTGGCGTCTGCCGTAAGGACCGGGAGAATGCTGCCGCTCGTACATAGGGGGCGCCATGTTGTACGGAATAGCGGACGAGGTCTATATTTATCGCAATTTAGTCAAGATTATACGCCATGTAGAGATATAAAAAGAGCAATCAAACACGTACAAACAACAATCTGCATCGATTAAAACCAGTTGAATAAAAGCTCTATCTAATGGAAGTAAAATACATAATCCAGGGAGTAGAAAAGCAAATAACTGTTCCAAGGATTTTCTGTAACAACAAAAGTGCCGGAGATTTCAGGGAGCCTACTGTAGCATAAGAATAAGTAGCTCATCTAAACGGGCATGTTGTGAAAGACAAAGGCTTCAGCTTTGTGGGCCACTGGAAAGTTATCCATGCAAGAGGACCATCAGGACAGATGTAGAAGATTACATCTAAATGACAAGGGCTCTAGCTGTTGCGGTACAAGAATTCCCAATGAAATCCAGCAACATTTAAACTAGAAGCAGGGGGGTGGAGCCAATGAAAGTCCATTAGGAAGGTACACGGAGATCAAAGACCTAAGGAGAACCAAAGGGAAAACTGAACAAAGAACCAAGTCATACAGTGCTTCTACCTGAGTACTTGTGCATGCTTTGTGTTATGCTTAACATCTAAATGCTCTGATGCTTAGTGTTAGAAACAAACTAGATGAAACACAAGCTGCCGCATTAGCAGGTTATCACAATGTAATTGAAAACACAGAAATATGGCTAACTGAGAGTGAATGAGGAGGCCAGCAGCCATATCACCTTGCAACTCACAACTGGCAACCCACTGAAGCTCAGCAGGTGTGAGCCTGGTCAGTACCTGGATGGGAGACCTCCTGGGAAAAACTAAGGTTGCTGCTGGAAGAGGTGTTAGTGGGGCCACCAGGTGGTGTTCACCCTGCAGTCCAGGTGTGTCCTAATGCCCCAGTATAGTGACAGGGACACTATACTGTAAATAAGCCCCGTCCTTCAGATGAGACGTAAAACCGAGGTCCTGACTCTCTGTGGTCATTAAAAATCCCAGGGTGTTTCTCGAACAGAGTAGGGGTCTAACCCCGGCGTCCTGGCCAAATTTCCCATGCCTCCTAATAACCCCCCTCTATGAATTGGCAACATTACTTTGTTCTCCTCCCCCCCCCCCTCCTACTCCGACGGCAGGCGGAGCGACGCGCCGGTTGGAGTATTTCTCGGTCGCAGTTAATGGCAACGTCAGCTCAAAGATTTGGTTCAAACCCAAATGGAGACTGGTGTGCTGACAATCCCTGCTGATGCAGGATTATACTAGGAAAGAGAGAGTGATGGAGGAGAATGCAGTATCATCCGATACACTCTATTCCAGGAAAGAGAAGAGAGCACAAGGTGTAGATTTATATATAGAAAAGACTGCTCAGGCTCAGAAATGTTAACCAGTGGAAACAAGAGTCTCTGAATCGTGTGGGTCAGACTTCTAAAAATCATTCCAAAGGTATAGGAGTTTGCTATAGGCTGCCAAAAGCAGATGTTGATTGTAGTTTGACACTCTATAGACAAATGAGGAATTTTAGTGCAAAACATGATGTAGTTTTTTCACGGATGATTTTAATGTTCCACACACAGACTATAGGAAAAAGAACTATAGGCATGTCTGCAGCAGAAATTGAATTGTGCACATGTTTAATGATGTTTCTTAATCAGCTTGACAAAACACCTACAGAGGACAATGCTTGTACATATCTGGTCACGACAGACGGAAGCAAACAGGTTGAGAGAACCATATGGGACCTGTGATCATGATATGGTGTACTTTGAACTATATTTTGGAACTGTGACAGGGATAAAGAGAGCTAAACAGGAGATAGGACAGGTAATGAAATCACCGGGAAACAGTTAGCTACATTATAAACTGATTGAAGCACAGAATAAATGTATCCCAAAAGTGGGTAAACCAAGCTACAAAATGTGTCTCAAATAGTTCAAAAAATGTAAGAGAAAAGAAAGAGTCTTATAAAATGAAAAGGAGTACAATTAATTGCAAGCACACAAAAGGAAGGCCAAGAAAGGAACTGAAATGAATATTGCAGTGGAAGCTAAAATTAAAATATAAACATTTTCTTTCATTGCTACAACAGAAAAACAACTGTCAAGGGTGAAGTAAGATATATTTGGACCAAAAATGGAAACATCTACAATACAAAGGGAATGGCTGATGTCTTAAATGTGTTTCACTGAGGTGTTCACTAAGGAATAAAGTCAACAATATACCTTAGGCAGCCAAAAGACAAGCTTCTGTATTAAATAATATAAGATCAGAAGAGGCAAACATATTCTGGGCACAAAAAACACTCAGGATATAAAGTATTCCTGACAGGGCCTGATGATTAACAAACTAACAATTGTTCTTAAGGAATCTAGAGACGTTATTCACAAGACATTAAGGCAACTCTTCCTACAGATGCTGAAGACAGGGGTGATAGCCATGGACAGAACACTGCTAATGTAGTGCTCATCCATAAGAAGGCTGAGAAAACGGAATCAATTCTTTCTAAATTTGACTTCTATTAATCTAAGGTAATGTAAACAGTTAACATGAACTGAGAAAAGTTAGGTCTTGCCTAACTTAAGACAGAGCATGTGATATGGCATATTTAGATTTTATTTTGATAAAGGTCCTCATAATGTGTATGGGGGTGTACAGATTTAGAATTTGTTAATTGTTTGATATACTGTATACTGTATATAGATTCCAGTATAGTTAATAAACAAATCCTATTTGCAAATCAAATTAGGAGGTTTAGCAAGCACAGCAGAAGCAATTAAAGACATTCAGATATATTTAGATACAATTCAAGAGTGGAGTAACGCCTGGCAGATGATGTTTAAAGTAGACAAGAGCAGGTTTTGCAAGCAGGTAGCAAAACATAAACTATAAGTACAAAATGGGAAATGTATTAAAAAAGACTCCAGTGTTTATGTTGGCACACATTCTAGACAATGTGGGGAAGCAATAAGCAGACAAAAATTAGAATTTATAGATATAATGAAGAATTAAAAATGTAGAATGTAAGAGAGAGAGAGACATTATTTGTCATATGTACATTGTACATTGGGATTCTTGTTCAAGATGTTCAAGATGTTCTCTTGCACAGTACAATAGACAGCACTTTCACACAATGTGCACACACACATTTCAAACCAGTTAATAAGAAAAAATGATAGCAGTACAATAAAGCACATCAACATACAACTGGAAGGACAGAACGACCAACACACAGGACGATAGATACGTGGTGGCCAAGAGGAGGTGCACAGTGAGGAGGTGCGTTGAATTCTGAATTTCAAAGGATGTTGTGTTAAAAACGTATGACATAAATAAGGCAATTGTGCAATTGTGCAATTGTGGTCTTCTCATTATAGATATAATACTGCAGACCCAGAATCAGTCAGAGCTGAGCATCCAGATACTGTACATTCTGGGGCTTTAAGGAAATTCCTACACTTGACAAGACCAGGAGGAACAGAATCTCTTTAGTCTTGAACAGAGAGGACTGCGAGGGGCCCTGATATAGTGATTGAAAATCCTCAAAAGCCCTAACAAAGTCAGGCCAGCAGATTTCTTCAGAATGAACAGTGAAACAAACCAGAGGACACAAGTGGAAACTACATCAAAGGGTTGTGGGAGTGTGGAACAAGCAATCCAGCCATGTTGTCAAAGCCAGCAGCCTCAATGTAGAATGAGATCCTAGATTCATTAGTTACTTGGATCAGTTAATTACCAGCTATCAAACAGGCTAGATGGGCTGAATGACCTCCTGAATTGAATTTCAACTAATTTATAGCCATCCATGTTGGAATTTCAACTAAACAGTGCAGTTTTGTATGGTGTGTAAAATTATCTTTGAAAGTTTGTAAATGACATGTTAGCCTGTCAGTAGTATAAAACTACAGCACAGGCCTTTACACTGTTATTGGGTTTAGATTTTCCATAAAGTATTAAAAACTCTTACATGTATTTGTTTACTTTTTTAAATCAATAAACGTAGGTACAAAATGCAGAGATTCAAAATAAAAAAGCACCACAAGTAAAAACACCTTTGGACAATTTTAAGCAACGGGTGTGAACTTTGCTCAAATAATTTTGTCAGCATTTCTGTTAGGTACTGTACATAGGCAGTTGGAAAGTTATTTCAACTCGAACCGCTAGAGGTCAGCATACCAGAGTATTTGTACACGCTGCTGACGAAAACGCAGGGAAAAAAAGATTTACCGCGCATGAAAGTGGTCACCGGGTTCTTGTGTCATTCACGCATTTAACATAATAACGTTTTTGAGCTTAATTGGTGAAAGTTATGTTCTGATTTAGATGCTTCTCAATGATTTAAAAACCTGAAACGAGGTTTATGCTCATTTGTCAATTGAAAAACTATTTTATCCAGCTCGGGTGACCTGCTGGTGTAGAATCACTTACAGTAGGATCTGTGCCTAAGCCAGAGCCGGTTAAATCAGCAGTTTGAGGAGACATAATAAAAAAACAGCTGTCTTGTCCTTGCCAGCAGATGACATACTGTAGCCATGGGTCTCCACCACCAGGCTTGCCCAACCCTGCTATATTCCTTGAGGGGGACACAGGGGAGAGCTAGTCTGATAGTCCCAGCTTTCCCACTCTGTTCTTCATTTGTGCTCAGAAAAAAACACTGACATGCAGTGTGTCCCACTGTAGAAGATAGTGCAAAATTCCCAGAATACTAATTCCGACACAGAGGTGATGCCTGTAAGAATTACAGACTCTCACATTGAGGAGACATGTAATGCTGGAAGCGATGTCTGCAATGTTAGAACTAGATTCTGTACTGCCGCACAGGTGTCAGTACATGATGACATATGTGTGGATTTGGATATTTAGTCTTTCACTTGTAAATATCTACGTGAAAAGTTTGCTACTAAAAGTTAACTGCCCAACGCTCAGCAGCCAGCTGCCCCTGATAGTGCAGTATCAGGGCTGTGCCAGTGCAGGTCTCTGCTCTGTAATCAGCACTGCTCAGTAATTAGTCCTTTCCAACAGCTGCAAGCTTCCCAGCCTGGCATGAGCCAGTGTGTCCATGTGCATTCCAACACTCTCCCCTGGCACCTGCAAAGAAAAAACCTACAAGGTGATAAATTTACTTGGCCATTGCACCTGAAGAGAACCCCTGAAAGGATCAGATGAAGCAAGACCATCAACAACATTTGAATAAAAACGGTCATTCTGAGTGCTGCCTGCATGCAGTGGTTAGCATTGCTGTGTTGGGGCCTTGGGTTCAAATTCAGACCTGAGGTGCTATCTGTATGGAGTTTGTATGTTCTCCATGTGTTCACAAGGGTTTCCTCCAGGTGTTCCGGTTTCCTCCCACAGTCCAAAGACATCCAGGTAGGTTAATTATTTTCTGGGAAACTTGGCCCTAGTATCTGTGTTTGTGTCTGTATGTACAGTACCATGTGATAGACTGCTGTCCCATCCAGGGAGTATCCTGCCTTGCATCTGTTGCTTGATGGGATAGGTCTGGCTTTCTGTGCCACTGAAATGGATGAAGTCATTAGAAGATGGATGGATGATAAGGTTTTCAATTATGTCAAAGTTATGTCAGTCTTCAAGAAAGGGGAACATTCAACTGAAGAAACTACTCAGGGATCTGCTGTACATTCCAGGCGAAATCAGCATAAAATTCCTCCCGGTCCGTCTAATTCCTCCAGTTGAAGAGCTTCTCTCAGAATCCCCATGTGGGTTCAGACACTCGGAAGCACAGCCAACAGGATTTTTGAAGTCTTTCAGTTACAGGAAAAATGTAGAAAAAGAGACCAACCCTTCTGCTGCTTCTTTAATTTCGCAAAAGTGTTTGACTCTGAATGGTGAGGCACTCAAGAAGATCCTCCTGACGAATGGTGCTCCTCATGATGATATACTTGCAGTGGTCCTCAACTATTCATTCAGGATTCATTAAAGAGCCTTTTGAAATCCAAACAGGAGGATAAACAAGGGAAACAAGGGTTTCTCACCTCCCAAGCTAGTTTCCAATATTTCTGAGCAGCATGCTCATTGGATTGCATACAAGCTCCCTCCTGGGGGGGTCAGATGACTTGCTGAATACACAGCAAATTACTCAAACTTCAAGTCCAGTCCAAAACTAAAACCACCCTCACTTTAGTCACCAAACATCAGTATGATGCTGCACTATGGGCCTTCTCAGAAACATATCAACACCTAAGTGCAAATACATTGACTGAGGTGCATGAGAAGATGGGACTCAGACTTAACATTCAGAAGTCCACCGTCTGCCAACACTGAAGCTAAAGGGAAGGTTTACTGCACAGTCATCTTTCCTTCATCGCTGTACAAGACTCAGACATACAGGACACACTTAAAAGGACTGGAGTTGTATCACCTAAGTTGTTGGCAGAAGATCTTGCAAGTGGGAGGACAGACACGCCAACAGCAGTATTGTTTCCTAAGCAGGAACCCCAGCACTGAAGCTGTGATCATCCCCCATGAGCTCCATTGAGTGGGTCATGTCACCCAGATGTAAGACAGCAAGCTTGTAAAAGGTTCTCAAGGTTAAGCCAAGACAATTGCTGCAGAGGAGGACAGAAGAAGCATGTCAGAGTTATGGTAGAGGCAGATGTGAAGAAATGCAATGCCTGTGTCAGCTGGGGGAAATCATGGCCCCTGACTGAGCCAAATGTAGGAGGAATATCTCCGAAAGAGCCCGATACTTTGAGAATCAAAGGGATGAGAATGAGGAAGGACATATATGGCGGAGAGCTCACAGTGACAGTTTCTAAGCACTGTGAGATGTTTTTAATAAGGAAATGTGGATCTTATTTTGTGTAGATTATGATGTATGTTGTATCGATTACATATTCATCTAGGTATGCTATTAATTTTCCCGTTTTTACTGTACTGTGCTTTGACATTATTTCTCATGAAAGGTGCTTTAGTATAGTAGATACAAAGAGGAATTATATCTAATTATTTGTACACATTATAAACATGTTTACTAGTACATGTTCAAATACATGCCAAACCAGTCATTGCATCATGGGCCTGTTCTGATGGACAGTCAAAAGCGACCTACATTCATCTGTATATTCAATTTATACCTGCTGTACTACAATCAGGCTTGTAAATAGTTGTTTAAAACCCTGTAATAAAGGCTCATTGAAACTAGCTCATATCTGACCGGCAGGCATCTCTGGAGCTTGATCACAACGCATGTGGTGACCAGAGAGTTAAAGAACACCACAGGACAGACAGCAGCCCCCTTTGATTACAATGGGATTTTTGCAGCTGCTGCCCTAACGTTCTTTGACAGAAATAGAAAAGGCTTTTTTATTTTGCACTGGCACTCTCCAGGCAGCCATGACATCAAGCTAGCTGCTCCAAAGAACAATCATTTCGGAGCACTTAGAACACAGCGTGTGGGGTCTGGGATGCCTGATGGGTAATTTAAGCACAGCCTCCTCGTGCATCTGACAGGGAAAGTACACTAGCATTTAGCTCCTTCACCTTTATACAATCTGCAAAGATGCAAAGCTCTAAAAAGACCTGCTAAAACATTTTTTAAACTTGGGGTGCACAGTGGTACGGAGGTGAATGCTTCTGTATCAGTGCTTGGTTCCTGGGTGTGATTCTAACCTGCAGTGTCTTCTGTGTGGAGTTTGCATGTTCCCCCCCCCCCACCCACCCACAAGGTCTTTTTCTGGGTACGCCTTGTCTATTCCCAGCTGCCAAGACATGCTGGCTATCCTTCCTTTCTCTCTGGCCATTGTAAAGGATTTTGGAAAGAGAAATTCCCTTTCTTTGTGGAATTTCTAGCATTCATACACCTCCTGCAGTAGGAATCCCCGATTCTGTTCCTGCATGGCCAGTTCCTGGTTTTTCTTCCAACCGACCTCTCAGCTTGTCTAGTTGTTTATTTAACTGGATAACTGTGGGACTTCAAAACAGACTACAAGGTGTTTCATAAGCAGCTATCCTCTTAATTATGTAAAGTTGTAAGCACTTTTTAAGTAATCAAAAGCAAAATTTCTTGAGAAAAATATATATGTAGAAATAAGAAAATAATGAAGTTGTTTTATTTGATTAATTACCAAGCTTGGAACAAAAAACAGTGAGATTAAAATCCCTCTCCGACAGGGTTAAGTAAAGGAATACACATAACATGCTAGTTTCCCTTATCTTCAGAATCCATCCACCTGACAAAAGTAAAAACGTCGGGAAAGAAAATGGTCCCTATAGTTTAGGAACACGGCAGTTTAAAATAATCCAGCATAAATATGCTGTGTGTAAACTTCAGTCATAACAATGATGCTTACATTAATTTTGTCAATAATCAACAAATATATTTCTTTTCTGTTTATGGATTGAAAAGCTTACACCGACAGTAGTACCTTAGATAACGGAGGGCTAACAGTGGAGTAATTAACACTGAATTTAAAATTAAAAGTAATATGTATTACAAAGCAATATAATGACCGTTATGGTCTGACCAGACGACAATAGAGGCCATTTGATTATCATACAGTTATTAAGTGGTATTAAATAAAGTCTCAAGAGGAGCTTTCTAGAAGGTTTCATGAGAGACAGAGACCGAGATGAAAGCAGCACGTTGCGGTTGTTTATAGCGTAGCTGATGACAACAAGAAAGAAACCCTAAGATGTTGTTACATACTTATTCAGAAGCGTAACCTCTTTAACATGCAGAAGGATGAGTAGTTAGCAGACAGCATTTCGTAATGATAGCAAAGTGCGGCGTATAGAAATGTGTATCTGAAATGATCTGAAAGAAAAACATAACATACTGTCTATATTTCAACAATGAAGGCTTATGCAAGTTATTAACACTTTCTGCTTCAAACTGCATTATTCTAACCTTGTATCGAGCACACGTTGATCACAATGTACAGCGAATTACTATATGTATACCAATATTGCAGGCAATAACCTTTTCTGATTGTAAATAATGATTAACAATAATCCCTGATATTGAATCTGCATTACAGCGACTGTATATCAAATTAATTCTGTGGGTTCCCATTCTCCTGCTGCTACTATTATTATCAACACCCACATTTACTAATAATCGTTCTAATAATATTAATAACACTATACTAGATTACATCGTGTACATATCCGCACATCAATTTTTCATTTCTCTGTTCTCCTTCCTCGTGAAAAGCGTCTCCTTCCATGGCTGTAGCTCATCCTGTCGGTTATTAATATGTAACAGCAGGTCTTCCAGTAGGACCGGCCCCTGTCTATTTGTGTATGCGTGATACTCTCAGCCCACTCGCGCAGCGCGTTCCTCGCCAGCAGCGGATGCAGAGAGGCGCTTGCAAACACAGGGTCACCTTCTGTCACTGCTACGAGAGAGACAAGCCCCCAACGGCTCCCGGTCCGGCTGGATTACCCCAAACAGTAAGTCGGTAATGCAGTATTGACAGGAAAACGTCTGTATTAAACAGCATTTCAGTCTACATCGTTCATAAACCACCGCTCAGTGCTTAAGACGATACGATGCAGCATTACTGTAGTTCGCCTGCTGGTTTGTGTTTCGTCTGTATTGTTCGTTCAATTCGCGTAAAAAGGCTTGGTCTCCGCTTCCTTATTGCATGGCATCTCAGTCAATATGTTTGAATAATAAGGGTCCTCACTGCTCAGTATCCCGTTAGTTTTCGGGGTTGGTGTATACGGTCGATTGATGGTGACTTAACCTTGTGGTTTGCCACGCGAGCCTTTCCTTGTTGTTGTTTCCCTGCTGGAGGTACAAATCCGAGAATTTCGCGTCGGTCGTTTTTTTTTGCGTACGTGAAGCGTATTTCTTTTGCCATCAATTATGGCGATTTATGTTTTTACAATAAGGGAACTAGTGAAGGGATTTTTATCGTAATACGTTAAAGATATTTCGGTTATTGCTGTATATGACGTGATAAACATTGAAACAGTATGAGCAGGTCTTGCATAGTGGAGAAACGAATTTGGAGGAAACTTGTGATGAGGCTATACCCCAAACGTTGTCTTGACTGTGCGCCATACTTTACGTGTTAAAGGAGTCAATAATTTTTAAAAACCAACTTGTAGATGTATTTCCGCAGTAGGATTTCACGGCACACAAATCATGACAGAAGACAGCAATCTGGTGAAATGACGTGCGTTTCAATCCTGTGATTACAGCAGGGTGCTGAGAGCCGGGGCGCCGGGCAGGGAGCGTTCCGACAGCCCCGTGTTGAGATAGCGAGATAAACAAACCCGTTGTGCAGGCGGAGGAATAACCTCCTCCACCTTTAGTTCACCTGCAGCAAGTACAGGGTGATACCACAGGGTCATTTAATCTGTCCGAGTCGGTTTCACATCGTCAGGGGTAATTTTTAAATGTCTAATACCTAAACTGAAACAGGACGTTATTTTAACTCTCAAAATGTCGAGCTGTTATTGAAGTAACATCTTAATGTACAGTTTATGTTTTATGTATAAATTACTGTTAATGAATTGGGTCTGTGGTGTTTATGTTGTAATACAAAACATACTAATTTAATGCTCATTAGACCAGTAAATAAAGGCTATTGTCTGAATTAAAATTCTAACTCTGTAATCAAAGTATAGAAAGGGAGATTAAGTTATGCACAAGGTGTTGACACCGATTAGGTGTTGGTATTTTTCTGCTTTATTGTATTTACTTATCTGTCTGACCACAGCCAGCAATTGCAAGCCAGTAGCAAGATGATGCCCCAAAGAGTTTTTGTATTCAGCCTATCGTGTTTTTCCTGGGGCGATCCAGTGTATCGCGTACATCCAGTACATGAGAGGCTCAGAAGATCTCAGGAGAGCGGTAACGGGTGACGTCATCCCGATGCTTTGGTGAATGGCAATTCGCGTGCAGGAAGCTCTCATGGCAATCCAAAACACAGCACACTTTAGGTCTTTTTCTATGAATGATCTTACTGTTGTAATATGGAATTCCAAGTGCAAATTGATTATTTTTACAGCATGAAACGTTGAAATAACAGTCGTTATTGTAGTTTAAAAAATAATGCTAATTGTACTTTTAAGATTATCATAATACCCTACTGCACTTTCTTGTACTGCCTTTTATTTGTTCTAAACAGGAGGAGTACAGCAGTAATTATCTTAAATGTATTGTTCAAACTTTTATACTAAACTAAACTAAATATATTTATTTCAAAACAATACATAGGGGTAGCATTACTGCCTCGCAGCACTGGGTCCCTGGGTTCAGTTCTAGACCTGGGGTGCTATCTGAGTGGAGTTTGTATGTTCTCCCTGTGTTCACATTTCTTCTGCGTCCTCCTGTTTCTTCCCACAGTCCAAATTGGCCCTGGTGTGAATGTGTGTGTTTGTGTCTGTGTGTGCCCTGTGATGGACTGGTATCCTGTCCAGGGTGTACCCTGCCTGCACCCATTGCTTGCTGGGATAGGCTCCAGCTGCCCCATGACCCTAAATTAACAGAAGCGGATAGAAAATGGATGGATATATGGGTAGCATTGAATCCACAGTTCCAGATTCCTAAATATAGTTTTTGAGAGGTTGGGTGTTTTACAACCCCTCTCTCTCTGTGACTGTGAAACAGCCTTCCTAAAACTGAGACTCTCAATCTGTTATCACTTTTTAAATTGTCTTCTTAAAAGAGTTTTTTATAAAGAGTTATTTTACAATATCCGAGTAAAGAGTGGTAGGCTATTTGTCCTTGATTTGTGCTGATATTTTTATTTCTGTGGTGTGCTTTGAGATGTGATGTAAGAATAGGATATTTGACTAAGAACGTCCACTGATGCCATCCAGATGTTTGGATTTTGGGGGTTTGAGTCTTCAGAGAGAAACATGAGTCTATTAGGGTGATACGTGCAGTGGAGCAGGCAGTGAAACAGGTTCAAAAATGGAGAAAGTCCTTGCGGAGATTGTGCTCTAGATTGGATCAGTTCACTTCCAGAGCCAGAATGATCGGAAGAAAATTAATCATGTTACATAACACGAGGTCGCCCAGAGGGAGGGAGCATTAATCAGCACAAAAAAGGCCAGAAAGATAGGGCTTTATTTAAAATGTGACACTTCCATCACAATCTTACCGGATCTCAGAAGAGCATTTCGCTCTTTAATCTCTGTGGCATCTGAATGTAAAAGTCCTCTGTCATATGTTCAAGGACCTAGGCTGTTTGGACTTAATGGATGATTGTGTGTATCAGCACTTTAGCTCCTGTTTGTTGAACTGGCAAATACAATTACTTTCTCATTGATTGGTCCTAGTTTTGTACCAAAGAGCATACATTTGTCTTAGCTGTACATTTGTGCTGATAAACCCAGTTTTCAACCAGACTTCGGACATTTTCTTCAGTCCTTTGAAGTGAGTAGCCCAAGAAAGGATGTTCTTGGAGACTGGCGCCCAGTCTTATTTTATGAAATACCTGGAAGTCAAGAAGGCTTAGGCCTACAGTATATGAGGCAACAAAGAAAAAATAGTAATCCAGTAATCCTGCTCCATCACGAGTTCTGTATTGCCTAAGAGCACACGAGGTCCTCAAATATAAAAATAAATTCTAGGAAGTTGTGTTTTGAAATATGGATATTCCAACCTGAGGAAGGGGGAGCAATGTGTCTTTAACACAAGAGTTATGGAGCAAGCAACACAATGTTGAAGAAACTGGGCTATATACACAAATGGTGAAATGGTTCACTGCAGGCAAACAAGAGGAATTGCTGAGGATTTTTTTTCTTAATTTTGAGGGCCACTGCCATGTACTGTGTTTCTCTTAGGATCTGTCCGAGGTCCTGAATCTGTTCCCTCAGTGAGGGCTGCTGTGTGGGAACTTTGCTGCACTGGAAAAACTCTGGAGGGCTGGGAAGGGGAGTAATCCAATTACAAGAGATAAAAAGACGCTGTCGTGCTGCTAAACTTCATTTTGCAGACTCCTCCTTGACAGCTTTGACCTCTGCAGCGCAGGCAGTGTCCCTGTAGCACTGCTTTGTCTTTACAAGTTCTTGATCTCAAAGCTGGCACTGAAGTAGGTGTTTTACTGTGAAAGACGTTAATAGAGGTGGTTGTCAGTTTCCGATGCCTTTAGCCAGGGCTCTCCAGAGTTGGCATTCCCTGAGTGTGACCTGCCAGTGTCACAAACTGTGGCAAACATTGAGTCAGCACCTATCTAGATCTTACCTTTTCATGCTAAGCTTTTCATTTTAGAATGCTTCCAGTATATTATCTACTGGTGACCCCCAGTGTAGGTGTAATTGCTGTATCTTAATCGGATACATATATAATCTAAATCAGAGTGAATGGGAAGGTCTGGATGAGAGCTGGGAATCTTCACATGCGCCAGATTGGTAGTTACAGTACCAGACTGACTGGCCCTAGTTTTGCTGAAATGCAGATTGTCTTTTAATGTCATATCATAAGCCAAAAAAAGGGTAATTCTGTATGCTGAGTGTCATTCCACCCATCCATTATCTGAGAGCTGCTTGTTCTTGGTAAGGGCTTCAGTATCCTGGAGCCTCTTCTAGAAGAACAGGGTCCACGGCAGGACTACACTCTGGATAGGATGCCAGTTTGGCACAGAACAGACCTGGAAGTACCCTGTGACAACTCCGAGATGCCCATTAATGTAGCCAGCAATGCAAATGAGGGAGAACATGCAAACTCCACACAGAAGGCACCCCAACCCTAGATCTATCCCAGGACCGAAGAACTATGAGACTTCAGCTCTAGCTGTGACACCACTTTGCCGCCCACGAATGTCTGATTGAAAGGTCTAGCAGATTTCTGAACATAATCAAAATGCATTTAATAGTTATGCAGTAGAGTGAAATATATGAGACAGTATCATATTGCATAAATCCTGAGTTTCAGTATGAATTTTATAGAAGATCAATTGAAAAATGTGCTGATTATCCAGTAGGCCATCGAAGACAACACTGCAAGCAAAGCATGCCAAAATACTTTTAGCCAGGGTTTGGCCTCTCTGTGTCCGCACGGAAGATTGACTCTGAAATGATCTACAACCACCTCTCAAGAAGTGTTTTTCATAGTAGTCAGTCCACGTGTTAAATGACATTCTAAAAAGCCACAAGGAGAGGATTGCAAAGAACATGCACAATAGCATCTGCAGAAAGGCTACGAGCTGAATGACAGGAATCTGCGAATGAGACGAAAGCTGCTCTTTAAGACAGGAGGCAATCAAGAGAGATGGCTGAAAGAATGACTGAGGGTGGTAGGCAGCTGTTCATAGCTGTTTAAATCATCAATAAGAGTAACGAGCAGTGCGTTCGACATTCGCTTCCCACTTAATAATGCGTCCTTTCTTTAAAAATAATGGCATGACTAAACAGGGCTTCCTTTCATTAGTCTCAAAGGAACGCCTCATAACTGAAATGTTGCTTCCTATTCTAACCCTTGTTGCCAAATGCAAATTGGTAGTCGGGTTCAAGACAGAAGGACGGTATTTGAACAGGTTAGGAGCTGTTTGCACATAGCTAGGTGTGCAGAATCTTGTGTGGAAAAATGCACAACTGTTTGTAATGTTCCGAGCCAGTGGAGAGAACACTGCGTTGGCAGTAAAGCGAGCTAACTAAGGACATGCTCTGTGAACTCTGGTCATGCAGGAAAAAGTGCTTATTCAACTGAATATTTTATTAGTGATGGGGGGGAATGGTGGTGCAGTGGATATCATTGCTGCCTGCTCGGGCCCTGGGTTCAGTTCCTGAAGTGGGGTGCTATCTGCATGGAGTTTGCATGTTCTCTCCGCGTTTGCATTGATTTCCTCCAGGTGCTCCAGTTTCCTCCCACAGTCCAAAGACATACAGGTAGGTTAATTGGCTTCAGGTAAAGCTGGCCTTGGTGTGAGTGTGTACGAGTCTGTGTGTCTCACCTGGATGTACTGGTGTCCCATCTAGGTGTTTGCAAGAATAGGCTCCAGCTCCCCCATGACACTGAATTAGATGAAGTGGTTAGAAATTTGATGGATAAATGGCTCGCTCAATTAGCTGTATTTCTACCTCTGGAAGAACTGACATATGATCTCTATTCAAGAGCTGAGCACGTTTGGGAGATCTGGACACCTCTTTTGATTTACATTGAAAGTCACCTTTCTTAATTCAGTCAATATTGTTTTCTTACTTTCTATTATAATTTTGGTAATGGAGGGCTGTGCAATTGTGTCCCTATATGACATAACACATTACTATTTAGTTTATTTCCTTTTGTATCAGTGGATGATGATGTGATTTTATTCTGAATGATGGGTATGCTGTAAACGGACTACTTATTGTTACTGTTACTGTTGAAAGCAAATTACAAAGAACATTTTTAAAATGTGGACAAAAGAAAATTGATGGATGAACGGACTAGGGAGGAATACATTGGTAATGGGCTGCCTCCTATTCAAAACCCCTCTGAAATAAGATGTTAGAAATCTCACTTATAAAATCTCAAATGCCATTCAGTCTGTCTCTAATCACACAAACAATCCCTATGAAATCCATCTGGACCAGTCTCACTGAGCCGGTTTATTTCTTACATTTCTATCATTTCTGTTAGCATTTGGTATGCAAATACAGCAGCAGTGCTTTTAAAATACGGCTGACTTTGTTTATCTTCGTTATGCAACACCCGCCGCACTTTCTCCAGTGAAGGTTTATGGCGAAAAATTGGTCTTTTATTTGCAGCTTGTGTTCTTGATGGTCTTTCTTCAGCTTTTTCGTTGGCAGAACAAAGAGACTGGAGTTTGTGATCCAGCACGCGTAACGCACTTGTCGTGTTGCCACTGTCTTCATACAGTCCTTGAAGTCGCAGTTGAAAGGGTGGTGGGTGGTGATCTGCTGGATGACTGCAGCGAAGGGAATGGAAAACACTCGCACATGCAGCATAATGCAAACCGAATTTATAATCCACGTCACGTTGACAAATTTGCCTTGGTTTCACAATTAACAGCTTTAGATCAATAAGCACAGCAATTGACTGAATTGTCATCCAGTCATGCAGATTTGCCAAGTATTTCTTTATTATATGCTGCCCCCTGTTGACATTTTTATGTCAGAGGGAGAAAAAGGACATGCAGACAGGTTCCTGCCACCCGCCCAGCCATTCAGCTGTTGACATGCTGCATGAAGGAACGGGCTTACTTTCACTGTCTTCCCTGCAAAGCTGTCTGACCACCACACACATTTCTGGGGCTCAGCTCGTGCCCAGATATCGCAGTCTGTGCTGGAGACCCTGAAGCAGACCTCAGCCACTTCTGTGTATCCATTGCAAAAGACAAATACTTTTTTTGTGAGATTGCCCGTTTCAGGCTGGAAAAGCAATTAGGAGAAGCTAAGTTCTTTATGCGTCGCTCCTTTTCCCTGAAGGAGCTTGAAAAAGGCAAAACTGCTGCTTTTCAGAAAATGGCCGCCATTGTTTGGAATGGTGTCGACCCCAGCCCTGAGGTGTGCAATATTTTATGGGTAAGCAAATAGGGTCAGTTCTTCTAAATATCATGTTACACTTTAGGTGTTTTTTAGTATGGTATTAGAACAGGCTAGATTTTGAAGCTGTGTGTTTGTAAGCTGAGGGTTGGCATTCTGGTGCAGTGGTAAGCATTGTTACCTTACAGCGCTGTGACCCTGGGTTCAATTCTTGATGTGGGGTGCTGTCTGCATGGAGTTTTTCATGTACTCCCTGTGTTTGCATTGATTTTCTCTGGGGGCTCCAGTTTCCTCACACTTCTGTCACGAACACGGACAGAGATTCGTGTCAGATCTTGTAGAAGACCCTATGCGATGCGGTAAGAGCTGGAGAAAACAGGAGGCGTGGTAAAAGGGAACACACAGGGGTTTAATAGTGCACAAAATAATAGTGACAATCCGTGAGACAGTGAATGGGGAAGACAGAACGGCATCCAAATCCAAACGGGTCCAAGGGCAGGTCACGGTACAGTCCGAGAGTCCATCAGCGAGAAATCCATCCTGGCACACGACAAGGTTAAACTCTCTGGGAGGGGGGAACACACAGAGAGACAAAACATGGAGGTCCAAGGGTGATGGGGCGAGATCCTCCTGACCCCAGGCTCAGGAAGCGGGAGGTGTCGTGGATGAGGCCTATGCCCTCAGGAGACAGACGTAGGGTTTCCTGGTGCTAGGTGGGCCTCGCGACATCTTTACCCTAATGATGAGCACCGAGTACTGGAGGAGCTGGTCTTTAAATAATAAAGCTAAGAGGGTACAGCTGGGGAGCTTAACAATCACAAGGACAATAATGGGAGCAGTGGAGCGCACTCTAGGGAGGGATGTCGGGCGTGACAACTTCAAAGTCATACTGGTAGATTATTTGGCCTCTGGGAAAAGTGTACCTGGTGTAAGTGTGTGTGAGTCAAAGTTTGTGTCTGCCCTGTAATGAACTCATGTTCTATCCAGGGTGTACCCTGCCTTGTGCCCATTGCTTGCTGGGATAGGCTCCAGCTCCTCAGTGACCCCGAATTCGATGAAACGGTTAGAAAATGGAATGATGGATTTATAGCCTGACTTGTGTCAGGAGTTGTAGTACACTGTGTTTGAAAAGACTCACAAAGAGAAGCTTTTTGGCGAGGTATTCAATGGATTGATGTTTTATCCAGTGCTGTCTTGTCGCATTAAGAAAAAAATAAGAAGAGCTATTTTGTAGTGCTTCAGCTGAAAACAGAACTCATAGACTGCCAACTACTGGTCTTGAGCAAGACTACAATTTACAGATCTGGAATCATGTTCTGCTGTTTTCTGATTGCTCCTGCCACTGGAGCCACTTTGAGCAGTGATTTCTCGGTCACATCTTTCAATTAAAGAGTGCATTGTCCATTAATGTGTTGATTGCTTTTAAATTACTCTGGGGATGCTAGTTTCAGCTCATTGAGAACAGCTGATTTCAACGTGCCAGGGGCTGGGTTTACCCTGTTGTCCTTAGTGACAGTCTGCTGAACCCGTTTTGATTGTTCTGAAGAGAATTAGAAAGTGAGAGAAGAAAAGAAGCACCTTTCATTATTCATTTGTTGAACTTATACTTCCAAACTGAAATGCACAAGCCAACCTGTGATTATCTTGTCATCTAGAATGTACAGTATGCTCGTTTCTCTTTTTCTTAAAAACAAAAGGTTCTGTTTTTTTGTTTTTTCGTAATTAATGAAGCCCATGTGTTATTTACACATATTTTCCTCTGGTAATTGAGAAATGGGAGTGGGATGGGAGAGACTGAAGACAAGTATAGTTTTAATGAGGACTGGCCATCCTCTTTCTATGTGGTGAAACCAGAATGGAAACAGCAGAGCAACTGTGCTGTTGGCCATAAACCAGGCAATTCTGCGTGGGCTTTAAACAGTAGCAGGCAGTAGCTCTTGAATGTGTGCCCACTTCCGAGAAAAAGGGACACAGCCTGGATTTGAACCGGTGGTCTCCCGACGAGATGACATCATGACTTCACAGACATGAGCCTTACTTGGTTTCGGTTGTGGCGTTCTCACCTGGGATGGATTTCAGATAACAGTCACAAGAAGGCATTTATTCTAAATTCAACTGTCTCCTTAAAGATATTTGCTGTGAAAACAAAATAAGAGTATGATTGCATTTTAGTGAGCTTTTTGCTAAGACAAATATTTTTTTCATCCCTCTTATAGATAGATGGAATAATTAAGTGGTGTCAGGTGATGTTGCTGCGAATACGTCTTAACCAAGCCTGGGGTATTTGAATCCCAATTGCAGTTGTAAACAGACAGCACTGCAGCAGCTGTCAGCTCATTGCCCATGGGAGCAGGTTTGTGATTCATGATGATCAGAATTAGAAATGTTGGAAATTTCTTTACTGTATGATGGTGGGAATCTTCTAGCAGTAGTGAATGCTTTTCAGGTTTTGAGGAATCCTAGTTATCCTGGTTTTGACTTACAGTACACGTGCTAGTGCAGTACGTTCGGATTTGCTCCAGGCAGTTTCCAGTGTGACATCACTTTCAATAACTACTAATCCAATTCAGGGTCAAGGTGGTCAGGAGCCTATCCCAAGAAGTATTGGCAAAAGGCAGGGAAGATGTCAGTCCCATGCAGGGCACACATGGAGACAAACACACACTCGTACCAGGACCAGTTTTCCCAGAAACCAATCAACCTACTAGTATGTTTTTGGATTGTGGGAGAAAACTGGAGGACCAGGAGGAAATGCCTGTGAGCGCAGGAAGACCATGCAATCTCCACACAGGTAGTACCCCAGGATTTGAACCCAGGGCTTCAGAGTTGCAAGGCAGCAGTGCTAACCACTGTGCCACCCATGTGAAGCGTAGCCAAGAGCAAATGTTCAAGAAACAAGCACACCTTCAAAAATGAAGCCAAAAACGAGGACATTTGAGTTCAGCAGCTTGGTGTCCCTCAACCTTCATTCAGTGAGTCTGCAAAACCTTCTGTGCTTGGTAAGGCAACACAAGACCAGGCAACCGGAACTCTGCTTGCTATATAAAGCATCACCTGTCAAACCCCCATTCCCCATCCCCTGCCTCAGCTGAGCAGTGAAACCCAAGGAGACACTGCCCTTTAAAAGAGCCCCACCAATTAAAACAGAGGTACTAAAAGGCCATCTCTCTCTGTCTCTCAAGCTATCGAGTTCATATTGATTAGCGGACGGTCAGGAGTTACTGAAACAGCTGTAATCGGAACCCATGAAAGGCAGCTAATGAGAGTATTGAGGAAAGCCAATATTGTCCGCAGTAAAGGTGCTATATCCCTGTTGTCATCAGTTGTGCAGAACTGCTGACTCACAGGTTGCCCAGCTTTCGAGTGTTTTCAGAAGGCATGTGGCATAGGAGTGGGTTTGTGACTTAATGAGGGATTAGGGATTCGTGCCACCCAAGAGAGAGAGACAAGTGCTTCTAGTGACAGAACCTGTAACCAATTATTTCTGTTTGGACAAATTCAGCCCTTTCCCAGGTTTTGAAGAAAATGCATCAATTTCTCAAGCAGTGTAGCTGAGCAGGGTGATTATAGATGCTGACGAACCAAGTGCTGGCAAAATATGATTATTAGATTTTGTTTAATTGTGGCATTTTGTTATTTGGAGTGTACATCTGAGACATGTATAATTTTTGTTGTTGTTTTCACTTCACTATGATGTATTTCTGTGCTAGGAGGTCTGAGCCTCAGTGGTTGTCTTCAGTTTTCTTCTGTTTAGCGAGTGGAAATTGTGTTCAGTTCTACAGCTTGTGTGGTGACTGCCAGTGCAGTTCTCCTACCAGATATACTGTAAGTGAGCTTACTCAGTCTTCAAGCAGTACACTCATTTCTTGCTCCTGTGCACCTATCTTGTCTTATGGATTGCTGAAAAAGTCCATATTAAAGATGGAGTTTGTCTCAATTGCCTTTTACAGCCTTTTAATTTTTTATTCATTGCATTTTCTGTTATCATCGTCATTGCTCGTCAATGCTGCTGCTTGGATATCACCCAAAATATTCCTGCTCCAATAAGAATTTGTCTTGAGCAATTCCAGGAATTTCGGAACACGGTGCTTCAGCCATGTGCTCTGGATGCCCCCATCTTATTTCCATTCTGGCCTTGGGATCACGTGGAAGAGTTTTACAACAGCTGTCAGTGGAGGAGTTGGCCTGGGTGTTGCTGCTGAGGAGGGTTAATTCACCCGGTGGGCGTGTCCTGCATTCAGTAGAATGGGTGTGTCTGAGAGCTCAGCGAATCAGAACGAAGATGCGGCTGACACAGGGGCTGCTCGTTGTGTAACGTCTGCCAGATACTGTACGGTTAAGAGTAACAGTAGCTGAGGGGTTAACACCTGCAGGCTGCAATTTGTGGTTGAGGCCTGGGCCCTGGAGGTTTCTTGGCTAGCCTCTAGCAACAGCCTGTTAACATCTGATAGGTGCTGGGGGCTGCGAGAATAGTCTGTTTATTAGAGCTTGTGAGAGGGAGTGTTAGTCTCAAGAGGATAAGACAGGGCCTGACAGATTGTGAGAAGCCCTGGGGAGCCGGTGGTGGTACCCAGTCAGGAGAGAGGAGATGGGGGTGGGGGGCAGGGATTGTGGATCTAGATAAGGAGCTGGAGCCCAGCTGGGAATTAGGTGTTTAAAAGCCCGGGAAATCGTACTGATCTTGCCTTTGATTATTTTCTATTGTGACAGCCTGATGGAAGGAAAAGATTGCTGCTGCTATTTTGTACCGGATAATTTTTTTTTCTGCTGTTGTTCAATTCAATGTTAAGAAGCAGAAATTCTGTTGTTGCCATCGTTTCTCTAATCCGTCTGTTCATATGTCCATCTAATCTATCTGTGATGCTTGCAAGTGTGAGGTGAAGTCTGAAAAGCTCAGAGAGTCACTCCGTGTAACAGTGGGGTTTTCTGCTTTGTTAGATGGAGATTTACTAAAATACAGACATAATTTTAATCAGAAATCTCCAAAAGAGCAACACATATATTCTTAAGTGATGTGCCTGACAACAAAAAAAACGGTTTTAATAATGGAGTTGGCTGGAACTTGAAAGGTAACCGAATGTGGCGCTGTGCTCATAAATCAGATTATTGGAAGACCACTGAGTGGGTCTGGTTGGCAGGTCACCTGAGAGACCACCGAGTGGGAAGAAGTCGGTAAGTCACCTCAAGTTCCCTTTTGCTCTCCTACGTTTCTGTCCATATTTCCCATGTACAGTAGGTCTCCTCTCCTTTCCCACAATGCTAAAGTTTGAATTTGGATGTTCAAAGAATTGTCTACAACATGAAAATGAGCAACGTTTATGTCTTTTGTTTCACAAGGGTTTTGATCTGGTCTGTCACTTATTCAGTCTAAGCCCACTGTTCACAGCAGGACTGACAAAATGTCTCTCTTCCCTTTGGAGAGGAACACTCACTACCACATTGATGGAACAGGAAAAGCAATAGTTTGGGTGCTTTCAGCCCACCTCATTATCAAAACTGTCAAGGTGCCTGCCTGCAAACATACAGCTGTTCTGTTCTACCAAGAGAAGCTCAAGAACAGAAGGCAATTCTGCACAGGAGAATTCAGCGACTACACACCAGCACAGATGATTCTGCATTAAAAGTTGCTGTAGTGACAGAAAGGTCCCATCGTACACAATTGCACCCTTCTTAATGTTTCTACGTTTTTTACATGTGATGTAGAGGTGAACAAAGCTGAAAAACGAAGCATGTCACTGGATCTTTTGCATACAAATCTGAAAGGGTTTGTATGGCCGCATAGATTGGCTGACCGAGGGTCAGTTTTAAACCATGTATTTTGCAGGGCTTGCATGCTTTTTAGAAACAGTTGTATCAGTGGTACAGCTGGTGACTGTGTTTGTGCCACATGCTGGTTAATGCTGGTTTATACATAATCACAGGAACAGAGCTGTGTGCCCACTCATCTGGATTGGAGTGGGCAGGGTGTGTAGGAGCATTCAGTTCAATTCAATTGAACTCTACGGCCATGTTCAAACAGAGGGTTCACTTAACAGGGAAAACGGCAGGGAGCTGACAGAAATAATCATTCGGCCTGGGAAATAGCTTGTGGAAGTCACACAGAACAAAAAAAAAACAACAGATTTACTGTGGTGTTTAAAAATAAAAGAAAGCATCAGGAAAAAAGGTGAATTCAGCTCATGTTTTTGCAGGGCAGAATGATGAAACAGCTGCCTGTCAGCCTTTTGCAGTTTTCTTTCATGGCTGAACTGCACCGAAGGAGTATAAAAATGTTAATCTGACAAATATTGTTGTACTGTCATGTCAGATTAATCATTGAAATTTTTTTTTTTTGAGAGAGCTCTTAATTTCTAGTTTAAATAAACCTACCTGGTGATGATTATTATGATTTACAATAATAATAATAATTGCTGACACTTATATAGTGCTTTTCTGGACACTCCACTCAAAGTGCTTTACAGGTAATGGGGACTCCCCTCCACCACCAACAATGTGCAGCCCCACCTGGATGATGCGATGGCAGCCATAGTGCACCAGTACACTCACCACACATCAGCTATTAATGAGGAGGAGAGCAGAGTAATGAAGCCAATTCATAGATGGGGATTATTAGGAGGCCATGATTGCTAAGGGCCAATGGGAAGTTTGGCCAGGAGGCCGGGGTTACACCCCTACTCTTTTCGAGAAATGCCCTGGGATTTTTAATGACCACAGAGAGTCAGGACCTCGGTTTTATGTCTCATCCGAAGGACGGCACCTGTTTACAGTATAGTGTCCCCATCACTATACTGGGGCATTAGGACCCACATGGACCACAGGGTGAGCGCCCCCTGCTGGCCCCACTATCACCTCTTCCAGCAGCAGCCTCAGTTTTTCCCAGGAGGTCTCCCATCCAGGTACTGACCAGGCTCACACCTGCTTAGCTTCAGTGGGTTGCCAGTTGTGAGTTGCAGAGTGATATGGCTTTTACACCATTTGGCAAAAAATACTGGATTATTTTTTGTTAAAATGGATTTTAGTTTGGTCCACACTCTGATTGATACCGTAATGAACAGCATGAAGAAAATATATGTTTGCATTAATAAACAATGTGATATATGGGATCTTTAATGGCCAAGCAGTAAGAACCTTGCTATCATGTCTCTTCCAAAGGCACCTATTACATTAGCACCCCCAGTCACACTACTGGCATCCAAGTTCTGGTCCAGATGTATGAGCTCCACCTTTTGACCACCAACACCACTGACAGCTGCAATTTGGTGTTCCTCATCTTCCATCTCAGTACCAGGCTCAGCTCTCCTAAGCTTCTGGGATCAGAAGGTCAGATAAACATAAATATAAACATGTCTAAACCCACAGCACACACCATGTACACCATGTGTACACCATGTACACACCATGTTTATAACCACAGTACCCACCGTGTCTATAACCTTAGTATACAGAATGTGTAGAACCACAGTACACACTGTGTCTATAACCTTAGTATACAGAATGTGTAGAACCACAGTACACACTGTGTCTATAACCTTAGTATACAGAATGTGTAGAACCACATTACACACCTTGTCTATAACCTTAGTATACAGAATGTGTAGAACCACAGTACACACCGTGTCTAAAACCACAGTACACACCGTATCTATAACCTTAGTATACAGCATGTCTAGAACCACAGTACACACTGTGTCTATAACCACAGTACACACTGTGTCTATAACCACAGTATGCACCATATCTAGAACCACATTACACACCGTGTTTATAACCACAGTACACACTGTGTCTATAACCACAGTACACACCGTGTCTATGACCATAGTGCACATCATGCCTGTGACCTCAGTCCACATTGTGTCTATAACCATAATGCACATCATGCTATGACCTCAGTCCACATTGTGTCTATAACCATGCCTATGATCTTGGTGCACTCACCCATCCCAACTTGGTCTCTACAGCTTTCACTCTCTCCCTTGTGAGCAGCTCTCAGTCTTTCACCTGCAATGTGGTAGGTCTCAGATTGGAGCTCTTTCTCCATGAAGCCTGTGTTTCCTGTTTATTTCAGATCATGTGTGATCACTGCCGCTGTACTGGTCAGATGATGATGGGTGTAAGGTCATCCCCACAGGCTCCTGGAGCAAAATCCACCATCTGGTCCTCTCCTACTGCTCTGCCAAAATATGCAAAGAAGTTTGTCTAACAGAATGGCTTACAGTTTTAGAAGAGCAGACTATAAAGGAATTAGATAGAATTTAACAAAAGTATAAGGGTATGGGGGGCTTGGTGGCACAGTGGTTATCATTACTGCCTCACAGCAATGGGCCTTGGGGTTGCATCTGTGTGAACTTTTTATGTTCTCCCTGTGTTCTCATGGGCTTGCTCCTGATGCTCCGGTTTCTTCCTGCTGTCCAACGACATATTGGCAGGTTAATTGACTTCTGGGAAAAGTGGCCCAGGTGTGTCTGTGTATACCCTGGGATGGAGTGGTATCCTGGCCAGGATGTATCTTGTCTTACGCTCGTTGCTTGCCAGGATAGGCTCCCACTCTTCCACAACCCTGAACTGGATGAAGTAGTTAGAAAATGGATGAATCGAATGGGACAGGGTAGATACAGAGTCAGTAGAAACAATTCAAGATGTTCAGCTTGAAACAGAGGACAGATTGATCCCGTGTGCTCTAAAAGGAAGTGCTCCAAAAAAGAAATGTGAAGAAAATGCAGTTACTGGAACAATTAAAGGAAAACCCTCCAGTTAAGGAAAACGCAATGAAGTACAGGTGAAAAAAAGATATCAGATGTAGAGAAGGAACATAATATTGCTGTTGAAGCCTAAATACATTTTATATTATTTCAGCACCAGACAATAAATGGGCAATAACGGAAGACATAAAATGGCTCAGAGCTCTGTAGATGATGAAAGGGAAATGGCAGGTGTATAAACTAATATTTGTTTCCCCGTGCTGTTTACTACAGAAGAAATCAGTGACGTGGCCCTTGTCAGAGGCTGGAGAAAGAAAAGTCTATATTAGCCTTACGAATAGGCAGACATTACATTAAATCTCCAAGGTCTGATGGTGCTTCACTGGCTACACTGGGGAGAATGAGGGGTGTTATTTATAGATAGCTTTTATCAGTCACTCAGTACAGGGGTAACACACTGAGAAAAAATGCTAATGTGGCCCACCATCCACAGAAGGAAGCCAAAACACAGCAAATATTTATAGATCAGTGAGTCATATGTCTATTACTTGTAAGGTATGGACATTTACGTGCAAACAGGATTCTAGGGAATTGTCAAGAATGATTTAATAAAAGTAGGCCTTCCTTTGCTAATTTGTTAGTGTTCTTTGAACAAGGAATGGCAGTAATGGGGTATAAACACATGATATGATGTGGTGTGTTTTCAGAAACCTTTTTGTACATTTCCATGCAATTAATTATTAATTCTGAAATTCTGAGACATAGGCATCCACATTTGTTTTGAGAACAGTGTAGTACAGAGAACCCAGAGAGTGAAGAAAATGGGGTGAACACTGAGATGTATCCAGAAAAACCTGAAAATGAGTGGATATGGCTACTTCCCGTGTATGGATTGGCAAACGGACAGGGTATCTTAAACATATGCTTGTGTGAAAACCCATCAATCATTTTCTCCTTCCATGTCAGAAAAAAAATCCGAAAGAGTAAATGTTGCAGAGTGAAAAAGAAAGCTGTTGTGAAAGATAAACCAAAACAGTGGATTTTTCTTTCAGATGGCTTGGAAGAAAACACTTAAGAGTTGGTATTTTATTTGACAGTACACAAACCTCTTCACCCCTTGGGTCTGTGTGAGTCGGTAGTTTGTAAAACAGGGCTTGTCAGGCATGGTTACAGGAGAGAACCCCCAACAAAACGCCCCACAGTACAACTCTGAGAAAAACGGGTGGGTGTGCTGTTTAGTTCTGAGCGTAATTTTGTAATCATAGGCCTGGACAGGCAAACACCCAAGTTTTTCTTTCCTTCTGCTTTCTGAGCTTGTTTGTTTGTTTGCCATCTGAAGCACTGAAGTGTGTCCCAGGCTCCTGTGTTTGGCTCTGGAATGCAGATGCTGGCAGAGAATGGTGTCACATTAGGATGAGGGCTCTCTATCTGAATACCTCTCAGAGGGGCACCCAGGGAGAGTGTCTGGGCTGTGAGAAATCTCCTTGTGTGCTGTTTGCCAGTCATCAATCAGAGAGCCATCCAGGGGCTTGCTGGCATGGGCAAGATCAGGTGGAGCCCTGCCATATTATATTGAGCAGCATATTGAGAGCAACACAATAATCCATATATCCTTCATTTTCTAACTGCTTTATCCGGCACAGTGTCGGGAGAGAGCCGGAGCCTGTCCCCGGTAAGCGATGGGCGCAAGGCAGAGTACACAGGATGCCAGTCAGTTGCAGGACACATACAGATACAGACACACATACACAGCCACCCACACCAGGGCCACTTTTCACAGAAGCCAGTTAACTTACCAGACTGTTTTTAGGCTGTGGGAGGAAATCAGAGTGCTCAGGGGAAACCCATGCAAAAACAGAGATAGCATACAAACTCCATGCATATAGCACCCCAGGGGCAGAATTGAAGCCAGGGCCCCAGGCACTGCAAGGTAGCAGAACTAGCCACTGTGCCACTATGCCATAGAGAGAATAATAGTTGACTTAAAAACTCCATGTACTTGTACGCCTCTCTTCAACCCATAGTGCTTTACTCATAGGAGGGGCCACACACATCCACCACTGAGGTACAGTCCAGTGCCCGTCTGACCGGCTGCCCCAATACTCAACAAATCAAGTGGAGGAATGAGAAAATACTCCCAGACAGCAGCTAATTCCAGCAGACCAATTTCTCAGACCAGTTACTAAATCTAGGTGACAAAATAAATTAATTGACGGTATAGAGTTTTTCTTTAAACATTCGAATTAAGCACAAAATCGTGAACTTTGTGAAAGAAGTGTAAGTCACCATATTGTCGCAAACCTTGGGAGACAGCCCTTTCCTGCCCTCTAGTCACTGTAATGACTAGTATAATGTGAAGTATAAGCGAATAAATACAGGCTCTGCATTAGATATTTCATCCCAGAAATGTTCCAACGTGATCTGCATACAGACTTAGAAAGTAAGTAGTATTTGTCGACAAAACCGTCTCGGAATATTTCTATTAGGTTAAAACTTAATAAAAGAGATGTATTCGCAAGCCTGCTTGTTTACAGTGCGATAAAACTGCCTCATGTCTTCAGACGTTTTGTTGCCTTGTTTTGAATCGCAGAATATGGTGCTGCGCACAACCTGGAAGTTTAGTCTATTTTGTGATGTAAATTGGAGGTTTTAGAAGTTTCTGTGTACATTTTACTTTTATCGTGGTTTGAAATGCACCGATCAATGCTGATTCTTTCAAACCTCAAAATATAAAAATAGCGTTGCAGTTTCCCTTTAAAGAGGTGCAATAAGGAGAGTTCTTCAGATTTTTGTAGAACTTTTCATGCTATTTACATATAGGAGGGGACCAGCTTTATCTACCGCTAAAGTGCACCCTCCACCTGGCTGACTTGTTGTGAGCCAGCAGCCCCCTACACAGCAGATTAGGTAGAGGTCTGAGGAACTGTTGCACCTACTAAATTAAGGGGGACCATTAGGGGTGGCAATTGTGTAAACTCAGAGTGGAATTAAGCCAGGAGGGCCACTCCCTTGCTCAGCTGCATGGGATAGTTAATTTAATGGCTAAATAGTTGGGATCTCTGACAATGTTCCTGGCCAAATTACTGAGGCACTGGTCCCCCAAGTTGACTTCTAATAGCAACCTGCTTCTCCTTAGAAGTCTCCTGTTTGAGTATTGACCAGGTCAAGACTTGCTTAACCTCTATCAGCAACTTAGTTCCCGGAAAGGACTCTTTTTTTTTCTGGTTCCCTTCCGCCTCGAACTCTCGATTTACATCGTTTGACTCCACTAAACGCACATCATTTATCATTCTTTCATAGTCTTTTAGAGTTGGCGACTGAAAATATGTATCCGGTTGAAAGAACTGGCCTGGGTTCGCACTACAAGAGATTTGTGAATACATTTTCAAATTTTGCCTGTGAGTGTGACACTGTACGTCACGTGCGGCAAGTCTTGTAGGAATTGCTGATACCACAAGCATGAAAGTACTCTGGGAGAACTGGGTTCTCTTACTATCTTTAAGAGAGGAAATCAGTTCAACATGGAAGAACCCTGTAGCTGACAATGCAATGCCATGAAAACTGTAGAGGAATTAAGAATTCTTTATGTCACGGGGATATAAAAAAAGTGGATATTCACTCTTGTGGTCTTGGGAAGATAGCTCTCTGTTAGGCAGATGCAGGAAACCTCAAAAGAATGTCACCTTTGATTAAGGCTCAATTGCATGAGGAATTCATGGAAGGATGAACATGGTCTTTTCTTCTTGGCCTTGGAGAATGTTTGCAAATGTTAACGTAAAGCTCAGCTGTTCTTTCTGCATTATGATGAGATTTACTGCAGACTGGGTACCCATTTGTTAATCTGTGCCCACCGAAGCTCCAGCAGTAATATAAGAATAATTGAACTACATTATTGCAACACAGCAGTGCCTTGAGACGTATAGACCCAGTCTTGCGGTGACCAGTTCACTGATGTATTTTGAGCACAGATTGACATTTGCTGATGTGTTTCTCTTCTGGTGTTTAAATGTTTTCTGGCAGTGCCGTGGTGTTAATCTTATGGCTCAAAAATTGCCATGTTTGTCTTATGGTCACAAAGCAGTGAAAGTCAGCTTTAAAGTCAGCTGGTCACGTTGGGGGCTTTTCCAGCTGCCTGATTTGAATAAGAGATGGTTTCATAATGGAGACTGAACTGCATCAGTGACTTGTAAGCTTTTGTTGTTGGAATAAGAGGTTATATTTCTTTCCATTCCTTTAATTTTTTCCACTGTCAGAATATACAACAGATTTTTGTCTTGTGATACTTTGATGCACATTCAGATGATATTAGTGAATTAATTTTAATATGTTTTCTGCTTGTTTTTAAATTAAATGACCCCGAACTTTATTTTAATATTTGCAATAGTGTAATTTTACACCTTTCTGTTTTCCTTATTTGGAGAAAATATGGGCAAATTTTTACATTTCCAGTCATTCTGGGAGTTTTATAGCCCTCAGTTTGCAAGTGTACATTTTCAATCATCTCTGTTGCTCACTACTTGCTCACTATTTTGACCTTTGATGATACAGTGTGATGATTTTTAAGCACAGTGAAGAGGAACTAACACCACACCTCCACGTCCTCATCATGCATGACTGGAGTGAAGAGGTAACTAAACTCTGAATGCTTTCAAGGGTGCTATAATTGTGACAGCCTTCAAAAAGGGGAAAATCCAACTGAAGAAACTACTCAGGGGATCTTTCTGTTGTACATCCTAGGCAAAAGCTTGAAACAAATCTCCCAAGACTGTCTCATTCCTCTTGTTGAAGAGCTTCTCTCAGAATCCCCATGTGGGTTCAGATACTCAGGAAGCACAGCCAACAGGATTTTTACAGTCTGTCAATTACAGGAAAAACATTGTGAACAGCACAGCATGGTTGCTCGGTGATTAGCATTGCTGCCTAACAGTCCTGGGTCTGTGGGTTTAATTCTGACTAGTGGGTCCTATCTGTGTGTACAGTAGTTTGTATGTTTTCCACCTTGTGTGCGTCCTGTCCAGGGTGTAACCTGCCTTCTGCCTGTTACTTGTCAGCGTAGACTCTAGCTCCACCACGAACCAAAATTCGAAGAATTAGAAAATGGATGTATATATGGTAGGAACAACACCAACCCTTCTGCTACTTCTTTAATTTCCCAAACGTGTTTGACTCTGAATTGTGAGGCACTCTGGAAGATCTTCATGATGAATGGTGCTCCTCGTGATAATATCCAAATCCAGACAGGAGTTAAACAAGGGTTTTCACCTCCCCAACCCAGTTTTCAAACGTTCTGAGCACCATGCTCCATTTGATAACATATAAGCTTTCTACTGGAGTTCGGATGATTTTCTGGATGAACAGTACAGTATGTTACTTAATCTTAAACGAAGCTAGTCCCTAAAACCACCCTGACTTCAGTTACCACACTCCAGTACGATGATGCCTTGACAGAAACATATCAACACACAAGTGCCATCTTGTTTACTGAGGTGTATGAGAAGATGGGATTTAAACTTAACATTCTATAGAGCAAAGTCCTCTATCTGCAAGATCCAAATGATTGAGGATTCGTGATGCGAGTCTGGAGAATGTAGCCTACTACTCGAAAATGTTTTTGATTGATATATTTGGGTGTCAGAGTTAGCAGGTGTTTGAGGATCATAACATTCACACTGAAACTAAACTGAAAGTTTACTGCAGGGCCCTCATTCCTACATTGGTGTACAGGACTCAGACATGCAGAGCACACTTAAGTGTCGTATCAACTAAGTTGTTAGCAGACGATCTTATAAGTGGGAGGACAGACACATCAACAGCAGTATTCTTTCCTACCCCCAGCACTCCATTGGGTGAGTCGTGTCATCCAGATGTTAACTTAACCAAGGATTGTTTCAAAGATATGGGGAAAGCAAAGATGAACGATGTAACAGTGATATAAACTCCTGGGAGATTATGGCCACCGACTGAACCAGGTGACGGGGAAACATTAGGGAAGAAACCCAGAAATAGGAATCCAAATGAGGAAGAGAAGTGAGAGTTGGAGAGACATTGCGCAGTTCCTTCTGAGATAACACCTGCTCCACCTAACACACCGTGTCTATCCTGTACTGAGCTTGTCAGTTATCGTCTGGCTCATGGAATGGAAAGTCATCCCTGGCCTGTGAGGGATAACCAGTGAATGAAAGATGACGACAGCGTGCCTTCCTCTGAATCATGCGTTGCCAAGCTACCTAACTTTTCTCACACTGGGAGCCCCATGGTGCTTGCAGGAATGTTAGCTGCATCAGTGACACGCTATGCATTCATTAGAATGTGATTAAAATTTGCTGTTGCAAATCCCAACTTAGTCATGCAAACTATTGATCTCCTGAACATGCGTCATCAGACATCCAGGGACAAGTGGGTTTCAAGATGGTGTTCTGCTCTTTTAGCTTGCTGCCACAGAGGAGAAGATTAGAGGAGAAGTTCTCCCAGTAGGGTCGCATGTCTGGAAGTTCTGACCCCTGTCGATTTATCATAGTGACCTGGACAGTGATAGGTAGCAGAGGGCCAGCAAAGCCTCACTTTCGCTAAGATTTGGAAATACAGATGACTAATATGATTTTAGTGCGTCCTCTGATGAGTCTGTCATCTAAAGAAGGATGTGGAATGCCCCTTGTTACTTTCAGCTGGAAAAGCCATTGAAATGGAGAACTCGATGTCACAGCTTTCCAGCAGCCATGCTGTTAAAGCTCAACAGGACTTCTCTGGATTCTCTGAACAGGTGTGCGATATAAGCTCTCTTGTTGAAAGAAGGCTTTCCTTCCACTTTTCCTTTGATGTCCCTTCTTAAAAGCTTGACTGTGCCCTTTTGTGCTGTGTTTACTTAACATTCTCTCCCAGGAAGAACAAAATGCTATCAAAGCTGACCTTCTCCTGATGTCCAGACAGGACATTTCTGGAAGAATTGCAGTGACAGCTTGGCACCTATCAGAAAAGCTATTTCCTGCTTTCCTTTTCTTCTATTTATCTTTTTTTAGAATCATGTCTAAATATCATGTCAAGTGTTGCAGCTGTATTAAGTATAATCATTTCTGATTAGCGTTAAGAGTATTCGAGTATTTCCAAATATGGAAATTTCCAATTTTCTGTTCTGCCCTCCGTCACTGAAAGTATTTATGAAGGTGACTTGACCTTAAGTGCCTGGCCCTGTGACATTCAAACCAAAGTTTTGAATTCTGACGATTGTGGCTTCAGCAATATCCTGTAGTTATTTGGCAATGTCTATAAACATTAAAAACACATTATTTCCTCAGAAAACGTGGTTTTATAATAGCACATCACGCAAATATACAGTAGCAGACACAAGTCTTCACACTCTTTGTCTGAAGCCGTCAGAAGCATTAATTATTCATTAATTTGTTGAACTGAGTTATCAGGTGATTAATTTTTCAGTAGTTCTGTTGCCAAATAAATAGAGGGTTTTGACCCATCTGGTGCTTGACAGAGCTGAGTGGCTGTGCTCAGACTGTGTTCTGCTCATAACACCTGGACAGGGCCAGAAATAGTCATTTAGACAATTAATTCTGTTGTCAAGCACCTGCAAAGAATGAAGGCTTAATTGTTGAGACTTCGTTTTAAATAAGAACAAAAAAGTTGAGAACTTTGAGATTCTGTTTTTGGTATGATCATAAATAAGTAGTAACCGCTCAGTAATTACAGAGTGCTTTCACTGTAATGGGGTCTTATCAGTGTAGTGTAGCTGTATGTCTCAGTGTTTTATTCAAAATTTAAATTGACATCTCTGTGTATACTTACTGTACTTATATATACAGTACTTTAATAATTGGTAAAGATATACTGTATATAAACACATTCATAATTAATTATTAATTCATTCATAATTGTGTAAGGAGATATACTGCATATAGAAAGTCTCCACACTCTTTCCATAGACACATTTCGTGGCCTTACAGCCTAAAATCAAGATACATTAAATCAGAACATCATTTACCTTTATTTACACATCTACACATGACCGCTAAGTGAAAAACAAATGCTCAAAATTGGGATGGATAAGTGTGCACACCCCTGAGTTACTCCTTGATTGAAGCACCTTTTACTTGAATTATAGACATACCTCTGTTTGGATAGGTCTGAAACAATATAGCTCACCTAGGTTGGGCGATGTCTGCCCATTCCTCCTCACAGAACTGTCTGAGCTAGCCATCTAGCCTGATTGGTAGTTAAACGTAAATCAATCTCTTTCAAGCCATTTCTTGAAAGAAGTTGGGTATCAACTTCAACAACTTGGCTGGGTAGCATGTTGCCATTCCCCCACAACACTTTGCGTAAAGCATTGGAATGTTAGACAAGAGTACAAATACAATAGCTGTCTGTGGTAGGATCTCAGGGTGGCGTTCATTCTACAGTGGGTGGAATCTGAAGATAATGTTGATACTTCAAGCTTGTTCAAGGGGGGGATGAAAACACAGTTTTTGACAGATTAAAGAAGCGAAGGAGGAGACATGGCCATAGCTATGTTTTAGTAATTAGATGGTGGTAAACTTATAATTAAAAACAGGACTGGGAGAACAGCTGGTTTAAGTGCAAAACACCCTTCCATCCATTTTGTAACTGCTTTATCCAATACAGGGTTCTGGGGGAGCTGAACGATAGCCAGGGTACACCCATCATCATCATCTTCCTTCTCCTCCATGCCCTTCTTAGTGGTTGCCTTGAGGGTATGCCCCCAACAGTCCCAACATGTCTTTGGACTGCGGGAGGAAATCCATACAAACTCTGCACAGGTAGCACCCCGGAATTGAACACAGGGCCCCAGCACAGTGAGTCATTAATGCTAACCACTGCGTCACCATGCCACCCAAGCAGCCTCATTTTAAAATAAAGATCTGGTGCAATTTAATGTTTCGTTTCTACATTCGCTTTGTGAAGTACAGTCTGAGTCTGTGTTGTTATATCGTGCATTGGGAGTCCCAGGATTCAGCCTGTCATTGTCATTCATTCTGAAGGCAAACCTGGGGTTTTAGTGGAGTAATACTGCTTACTGTCCATTTTCTGTCTTCTTAAGGGCAGAAGTAGTCATTTTTCTCTTTCAGGGCTTCTTGATCCCTTGTAAACTGAAGCGCTCAAAAGGTACAACGTCTGTGAAAATGTAATGAATCTAGTGAGAAGACGGAGCGTGTTTGCCCACACCTGTACACAGATCCGCATGTGGAGACACACACACTGTCGCTGCAGTGACTCGGCCTCCTCTGCAGTGTTTCTTTCCCAGCCCCTCCGTGTTCTTCACAAGACGGCGTGAGGCGAGGTGATTGGCTGCTGAAAATGTCTCGTTAATCTCCAGGACCGGTCTTTGCCCTGCTAATCTCGCGTCCTTGGACAGGAGGCTGGGAGAGAGGGTGGGGGGGGGGGAGGGGAGAGAAGGGACCGAGACCGGAGAGGAATACACGAAGGAGCGCAGGTAGGCGAGTCAGTGAGAGGGAGAGACCAAAGTCACAAAGAACAGAGCAACTCAGAGCAACATAAGCACAGCGGATCGAATTGGACCTTGACAGGCCGAGGGGCGGGAGCACTTTGCACCCCTTGTTCGCTATAAACTCTGCTTTCGTGTGCCATCTGCTGAGGTGGGTGCTTTATCTGAAAGACATTCTTACTGCCTGGGTAATGGAATTCAACCCAGACCTGAAAGATCCAGATTTCAGTGGGATTTTTGCCAGTTGGATTCTTTCTCTTGTCATTTTTATAGCATCTTCTGGTTTCCTGATTCGACAGCATGTCTCAGCCAGAAAGGTCAATGTGCAATACTGGTTGTTAATCTCTAAACTTTACTGTCTTCTTATTTTTTTAATCACTTTAGCGTAAATGTCATGTCAAAAGAAAAGTGCTTCCTTAGGTAATAGATCTTTAGCATTGTTGTTGTTCAACTCTCATAAGATGAAGAAAATTATAGGCACTTCAAAAGAGTTTTGTTGTTGATGTTATTCAGCTAAATCTTGTATAAATTTGGTTAGATCTGACACTTTCTTTTCTTTGCTTTCTAACATCTGTCTCCCTGTCTTGGACGGTTTTCCTCTTCAAATCCAGAGGGACATTTCTCACATGAAGCCATGTCACATGGTGCATGATGTGAACCCTGCTGTTGTAACATAAAGCCAAGGAAAGTATTGTGAATGCTGCCCCCAGATTGTGTTGAAATGTGTGTGAAGTGACAGGGACCCCTGTTAGTCTTCTCGGGTTAGAAGAAAACCTGAGTCTTGAAAACGGGTCAGATTCCCATGGTGGACAACACGATCCCCTCGGCTTGTGTCGTGTTTCAGATCCCATGACTCGTTCTGTGTTTCATCGGCCGGGCCTCACCCTGCTGCTGTGTGTTTGGACTGCTGTGCTCTCACCTGAGATTATGTGCAGGATAGGAAATGCTTCAGAGAGTTCACATTTCTGCTGCTGATGTTAGGAAGTGCTTTGCTTTCTCTAAATATGAAAATCAAATATAAAAAAAGCAGAGTTTGTATATTAGGAGGTTTGTAGACTGACAGGCTCTCAGTAAGCTAACTGCTATCTGTGTATGTGGAGCAGAAACTTGATCCGCCCTCTGGGCTTTGACCGGGCGATGAGACGTTCTGTGTCATCTTGTCCCATAATTGCAAATCCTGCTATTCTATAAGTAAATCTCCATTCATCCAGTATTGGTCAGCCACCTATCTTCATGGTGTGTGTTACAGTAGGCCAGAGCCTATAGCTGCACTGAGCACCCAACTGCTCTCTCCTCCTGGACTGGGTGCTGGTGCATTGCAGGCCCATGGAAAAAGAAGTTATTTAGAATAGTTGATTAAACTTAGCCATAATGTCTTTGGGATTTGGAAGGAATCAGAAGCACCTGGCAAATACCCCCCAAAAACATGGGTGAACATTCAGACTCCATATAGATGGATGCCTAGTGGTAGAATCAGTCCCAGGATCCTGGAGCCGTGAGACTTTAGTAGACTTTAGTCACTGCATGACCCCTAATACTGCAAAGATGCAAATGTCAATTAGTGCGTTGTAAATACTAAAGCAATGTCTGTATTCTCTTCTGTGTCAGAGATCATTTCAGAGAGTAAATGGACTCAATGGCTCATTCATTTACATCCTGAAACTAGAGTCTATAAAGGTGTTCCAATCAGAGTTATAAAAATACCTCCAGAGTCCCAGGAGCTGAAGGACTTTACTGCATTTTTGTATAAAAACAGAAACAGAAATCAAAACTACACATGAAACATTTTACTGTGATTGACTTTGACTGACGTCACATCTTTAGAGCAAGCGCTGTTTGTTGATTGTTTCATTTCTGTTTTACTGCTAAAAAATGATTTATTATGGTAAATGTTAACAAAATACAGCTTAGAAATTGTTATATGGTCTCCATTTTTATTTAAAAGCAGTCATACATATAAAACAGTTCTTTGAAAGACAAGAGTTCAACCAAAGTTCGCTGAAAAATGGTCTACTGTATATCTGCAAGGGTGTGTTTCTACAGTATATGAATTTATTAATATGCAGTCATCTATGTAGGCATTTATATTGGCAGTGATATACTTCAATTTGTAAGCAATCACTGGCATTTGGAATTGTTGTAAAGGTCAAGGAGGAACAGAACATCCAAATTGAAAACTCAAAGGCTTCTGGGTAGACTTTGGCTGCACACTTTGTTAGCTGTGACCACAATTTCCCCAGCAGTGGCGCACAGCTGGTCAGGTGCTTCTGTGAGGTAGAGCAGGCCGGGGGAGTCGTGAGCTTGCAGCGATCTTTCTGAGAGAAACACTGCCCATCCAGTCAGTGCACAGTGAGGCCTGTGGCAGGTGACTGAGACTGGGGTGTCAGAGGACTGTGGGTGCAAGGTCTCCCTCTGCTTCCAGTGGGGCTCCAATTTCGCACCAGTGACTTGGGTAAATTCCAGATCCCCATTTATAAATTGGATGGGTATTAAACAGAATAATTGACCATTCCCAAGTTAAAATTTAAAAAGGGTTTGTGTGTATCAAAAATAAACTGTGTATTTTACAAATGTAGGTATATGGACCTTTAGAAGAATTAAAACATTACTGCATGTACCTCCAAGCAAATTTAGAATATGTAATCACATAACAGCTGCTGTTTATTTATACTACAGCTGAATTATGATTATAAAGACCTCTCTAACTCTGAATGCTATTGCCAGCTAATGACTGATGGCCTGAAAAGATTCCTGGTGTTTATAGTTACTCCATTTACATGTCTCTGGGCTCTCCGTGCTGCACTTAGGAAACCCTGAGGCGAGGCTTAATTCAGCCCTGAATCTTGTCTATGAATAAGAACCCACTTTCCCCTAAAAGACGGAGACAAACAGGAATGCAGAAGCCAACTTCCCATTTTTGTTTGCCTTCTCTCTAGGTGACAGCTTCAAGCAGCAGGGTTTCGTGAAGAAGAGCGCCTCCTGGGGTTGATGGAAGCCTGACGTTCCCACGGTGAGAAGGTAGAGCCCAGTTAACAAAGCGAGGGGGTTGGGGGTAGGGGTCTCCTGTGCACGTGGGCTTTGGCAGCGTCATGTGGTGCCAGTCTGTCACCTCCATTGGTTCGAAAGCACGCTACAGAGAAGCGCTCTGCATTATAAATACTTAATGAGACAAATGTTCCTTTTATGATAATTAAGTACTCCTCAGCTGCATTGTAAATATTCAATAAGGGATCCCAGGCATGGTTTGCTCAGGGAATTTCCTCAACGAGCTGCCCTGCTGTGGAGGGACTGAGAACAGGACACAGAGGGAAAGAAGAAGAACTTGTTTGAAAGAGTGAGGCTGGACGGCTGGGCAGAGATTCGCTGAGAGCCTCCAGTCAAATGCTTTGTGTCCATCTGCTCCTGATGGGAAAACATTGCTTTCTGATTGATCTCTGCCAATCGTAGTGCATGGCCTAGGGTTGACAAACAAGGGATCTTTCCATCCTGGTCTGTGGTACAGTATGACCAGCTTCTTGATTATGCGAATGACATCTCCTGTTAATTACTTGAACCGTGAATGTGTTGGTGGTGCCAGGCCTTCCGGCGGAGTGGATTGGAAAATCCTGATGCCATAATGTGTTTCAAGGCTATACATGTCCATGAGCATGCGCTGGTGTTAGTGGGCCTCTTCCTCATTGGAAGATGTTTCTGAAGTGAGAGAATTCCAGATCCAACAACACAGAGGGAGAGAACAAAGCCAACAATCTTCATCATGTCCAGGCAGGACTTTATCCTCTCTTTTATCAGCATGGCCAGACTCAGAGGTTTATTCTAATCCTGTTCTTTTTTTCTGGTCCCTCCAGAGGGATCAGTTGTTGCCTATTGACAGAGAGGAGCTAGGAGAGGTGGATGTGCACGTCCTTAAAAAAACGCCAGAGATTCAGGAAGAGCTTACACCCCTCTGCAGCTAATGTGACAGAGTTTTGTTAGATGCCTGGCTCCTTAACTTCTTAACAATGTTATCTTCACAAATGCTGAGAACCAGTAGGAGGGTGAGGACTGGGAACAGGGCTTCTGGATTCTTGGTTGAGGTAGATGGTGGCATTTTGGGTAAGAGGTGGACCGTTTCGTAACATAGCCCCTGTGGTTTGCAGTGTCCCTCAAGGGATCTGTTTCTTTAAGAAGCTCTGGCCAGCACACATCTCATCCAGCACATACCTGTGCTAACTGGTACTCACCAGGAGCAGAGCTCCACTGCACATGGCCTGAGGGAGAAGGAGCTGCTTTCTCTGAGAGGCGTGCACTGAAAACACGGCATTAGTTTATTCCACCCGCTCGTTGCTGTGGTTTCGTGTCATGTTCTGTGTGTCCACTGTGTTGCGCTGATAGTGTGAAGGTGCCCGTGGGGCTGCCATCCTCAAGGGCACACAGAGGGGAGTACTGGTGTAACCACATACTGTAACACTCAGTAGGCCAGCTCCTCCCTCCTGTGTTGCTTCCCAGTTGAAAGGTTTCTGAATGGACAATTGTTGAGTGACTTTGCTACTGCCGTGTGTCTGTGAAAGCATTTTCAAAACACTTTTGCAAAGGGGAATGTTCTAAGTACAGTAAAAATACAGTTTACAGTATGAGCCAGATGAAAGTGTATTCGACTAATTAATGCATTTCACCACTGATTGCATCAGGAAAGAAAGCTGTAAATACAGGACTCAAAACCTCCTGAATTGCCACTGTTGACCAAAGCGTGATGCTGACAACATCTTCAGCTATACTGATTGCAATAGGAGAGTTGTCATTCAGTATGTGATTTCTGGGTCACAAAGGCAGAAGACTCAATGCACAAAACCACTCCAATTGCTTTTTTATTTTGGGAAATGCACAAACATCTCAGGCCAAAGTTTTTTTTGTTACTTGAGTATTTTAGTCATGCATTTAATGAGTACTCCTGGGCACTGTCACAGAAATAAAAACAAAAAAATGTCTCACGCCTGCTATGGAAGGGCATGAGATTCTGATGAACGCTTGTGGATAGCTTTCCTGCTTTTAATGAACAGTTGTGGGCAGGAAGCAATTTTAAGAGGCTGACTAATGCTGTTTTTTATGGTTGTATTATAGAAAAAAACAACAAGACTCCTATTACGTTGCAGTTGGATCCATTTTGGGTTTCACAAGCTTCTGCCTCTTATGTATGTCAGCTCCAGATGCTGGACATTTCACTTTTATTACTCAAAATCATTTTTTTTTTATTGACTGGCTGATGCAAATTGTACAATATTTTATTAAGTTGCCTTTTGCCCCCTCAGTACCATTTGTGGGCCTTTAGCTCATTAAACCCAGAATGCATTAGACTCAGTGGGTGTCACCTGAAGCAGTATGTTGGCAAATGTTAAAAATTAAATAAACTCCAGCCCTTCAGGAGGCTTTTTCAGGTTCAAAGTATGGATATGAATATTTATATGCACACATTTCAATATTTGGATGTGCTGTGAGAATGGCTGGGTTATCACAAGATGTAATTACCGTAGGTGGACTAACAGAGAATTTTAAAGGGGCAAAGACCTGCTACCTGCTGGTCTCCCCTGCTGAAGGCAAAGGGGATTGTGGGTGTTTCTGGGAAATTGTTTCAGTAAGAGCAGGCAACAGTTGATTCCTGTTCCTCCAGTCCTGCCCATCAGTCCTGTTAATGCAACAACCATTGCTTTCCCCACCTCAAACTGGTCTGTCACCACCAGCTGTCACCACCAGCCTGGGTTATATAATCACTGCTGCACGCTGTCCAGGACTCTGCGTGGGTGGGTCTCTGCGTGTGTGGGTATGTGTGTGCACTCTTAAACATCTGGAGGCCCGGCCAGATGTAACATTTCACCCAAGCTTTCTATCACAGCACCAAAGATTGCCTTTGGAAAGGCTAAGTTAGTATCAGTCTAGAAGGGACACCTTTGGCTCTTGTGTCCTGTTTTCTTTCATCTTTTTTGGAAACAACACTTTAAAAAATGCTGAGTCCCTAGCATAAAGTCTATACACTTTTACGCCTGTAATACCTTTGAAAATCTACTGATGTAATAAGGCACTGTGTATTACAGATACTTTCCAAGCTTCTCACAGTAGTTGAAGTAGTGGTGTAGTAAATTGTTGTGAATGATCTTAGGGAGAGGTCTGTGACCTGTGTCATGATATACTGGCAGGATAAGGTAACTGGGAATCCCAGCCCTGTTCTTTAGAATAAACCTTTTCCATTTAGTCTTTGTTTTTCAGTGTGTAGAATTAAAATGGGAATGAGAATGAGAACAGTACTGCAAAGACACCCAATATTGCTTACTTCCTGTCCACTGCAGGAAGTCTTTCTCCTCTCTACAGTTTTATTGAATCATCTGACCATCATGCTTTGGTTTGGTGATTATGGCCCTTTGAGTCTGGAACATTGCCAGTTGAGAAACATCAGTTTAAAAGATATTGTTTTTTTGGTAGTTAAGACTTTATAGCTTTCTGGGGGAGCTGGTTTCTCTTGGCATTTTGGTATCTCTGTAGCCCGGGGAACCTGGTTTTCATTAAACTAACCTTAAGTCCCCTAATTGAATCTTTTTGATTTATAATATTAGGAATTCTTCCAAAATGCTACATACCATAATTTTACTCAAAATGATCTATGAATGTCAGCTTTTCTACATACAACAGCATAAGCATTGCCCCCTATATCGCAAGTGATTGAATTCACTACAACATAATAAAGTAATAAACTAAAAAAAGACATTGGTGATCAGTATTGTGTTACATTTCATTAGGGAATAGCTTCATTTCAGAGCCAGTGTGCTGGCATTTAAGTCTGAAACTGTATGAGTACCTGACTAACACTGGGTCTGAATGTGAAGGAATCAGGGGAGACGCTTATGAATCAACAGTGAACGTGCTTCATCTCCTGTAGCATAGAGACTTCCTCCAGTCAATTAAGATTCTTACATAGCACACAGATTACAAATCATAACTTTGCAACAGTGGGGATGTGTCATGCTAATATGGCAGCTGTCAGGTCCAGAATCTCCAGTGAATAGCACTCTTTAACATTACTTTATTAACCCTTTACAATTTCTTGCATTAGGAATTATCTTTTCGCATACCCCAGCTTGCTCTCCATGAGACACACAGACACACAGACAGGGAGAGAGCCTGGGGTCAGAGCGCAGGGTCTGCCATTGTACAGCGCCCCTGGAGCAGTTGGGGTTAAGGGCCTTGCTCAGGAGCCCAATGGAGTAGGATTCCTTTGCCGGCTGCGGGATTTGAACCGGCACCTTCCAGCCACATGCGCAGATCCTTAGCCACAGAGCCACTTTACCTCACTTCTATAGGAGACCTGCAATAATAATATGAGCACCCCCCTGCTGATATTCTAGAACTGTCCTGGCCCATTATTAATGTCTGTTTGTTTAAAAATGGATTTTGAGTCTATGACATTAAACACAAGGTAGTGGGGCCTACCAAGTGGCTCAGCTGATAAAGGCGCTCTCCTCAGCACAGCTTGAGCACTACGTACATTCATGGGTTCGAGTCTGGGTCTAATGACTAGCTGACTGGGAATGGTATCTCCTCTGACTCCCGGTGGACTGCAGAGAGAGTCCGCTCGGCTCTGGCCTGTGAGTGTAGCGTCCCTGCGCTTGTTTACCAGGTGCCATTCAGACTGATTGCGTCAGTCAAGCACAGAGCTGGGAGAGGGAGAGGCGGCGCTCCAAGTGTTGCTACGGCAACCAGTTTAATGGTGGGTGAGAGCACTGGGGCAGAGCGGTGTGTACTGTATGTGTGTCCGAAAACATCAACGCAGAGAGATGAAAATTGAACCAATGAGTTGGAGAGGCTTAAGGATGAAATTAGAGGCTCTAGATTTCAGTGGAGGAAAGAAAAAGGAAAAATACAAAAATGCTCACAATGTTTAATGCTATGTTAGTAACATGGCAGCACATGAGACACTATAGATGTTCAATGAGGGGTGACTGATGGACATACTTTAAACTAACGCCAACATTTGCTAAACTGGGATTCACCGTAAATATTGGTTTGCTGCCTCCATTCAGTTTCTCCTACAATTTGTGCCCATTCCCTTAGTATTTGCAAACATTTTCCTTCACAACCTCTCAGAAGAGTGAATCACCAAAGATTAAAATAAAGAGATTTTCTGAAACAGCGCAGTGGCAGAAAACATTATTCACGGTTGCAATGAATACATCAGCAGATGTCTGCTTTCAGAAATATTTCCCCTCTGAGGTTTGATGTTAAATAAAATGTATGTTTTTCTTCTGTGTTTGTTAATTTGGAGTCCTACAACCCAGTTAGTGCTAGTTTGAGTGTTGGACATGTCACATTCCGGGATTCTCAAAGTGGCAGGATGAGCATTAGCTGGCCAGAACTTATCCAGCTCTCCTGTGACTTGTCAGGCACCTGCAGTGGATACAAGCAGAAATCAGAGACGTTCCACTGCTTCAGTTGGCACTGACATGGCACTGTATGGCACTGCATGTGGGTGTGTCAGAGAGTTTTGTCTACATAGTGTGTCTTTGGACACACAGCTCTGACAGGTGGGTGTGTCAGAGGGTTGCTTCTACACAGTGTGTCTTTGGACACACAGCTCTGATGGGTGGGTGTATCAGAGGGTTGTTTCTACATAGTGTGTCTTTGGACACACAGCTCTGATGGGTGGGTGTGTCACATGCACGAGTTTACACAATGTGTAGCAGGCATATCACAGGAGTGTGCCTTAGACACACAGCTCTGACAGCCGGGTGTGTCAGAGGGATATGTCTACGTAGTGTGTCCATCATCACGTGGCTGTGAAAAGTGGGCATGTCAGGGTGTTTCTCAGGGTCCTGGTTCTGTGTGGTATGGGAGTCACAGTTAAATGAAGCCGAGTTTCAAACAATTTGTTTTTTAAACAAAGTAATTCTGAAGTTTTAGAAAAAAAATGAATTTGGAAGAGTGAAATTGTTTTATGGGGGATAAATGCATTTCTTAATAAACCATTTGAAACTAACCGTGAAACTAAATCCCTTGTAACTGGTTAAACCCGGGCAGACAAAGGTCTTTTTAAATTAAATATGAAATTACTTACAAAATTATGAATCAACAATGTATATTTGTAAAAAGATGTTTAAAAAATGAAAGAGTCTCTCTCTGTAATGTTGTAGAAATGAGGATGCAGCAGTTAATTAGAGCTCATATTAAATGTAATTCCGATGTTGTTTTGATTTTCTATGTGCCCCCACCTTTTCTTTTTTGTACCTTGTGTTTCTATTGTAGGGCTTTTTTCATGAATATGAAAAGATGATATTCTAAGTCTCACTATAATATCATTGCAATAAAAGATGAAAAAACAGTACCCAGTTCTAAAAATCTTTGCTGAAGCACCATGTAAAACCCACTGTCGATTATCCTCAGGCCTTTTGGGTTAGTTGTGTTGAAAGGAATCATCAAAGGAACCTCCTTTGATGATTGAGTCCACAGTGCCTTCAGCCACATGCTCTGTATATGAAGACTGTATATTGTTTTCACAGTACATTAGATTGTCTTCAGTATAACTGAATTTCCCATCGAGCTGTGTCATGGAGCTCTCCATTCCCACAAACTCACAAACTCTTAGTTTAAGACCAGAAGCTGTGTCACCACACTGTCTAAACTCGGCTGTAATTGGCACAGGGGTCTATTTCACTGATATAACTGTGTTAAGCCAGTCGAAGGCATCGGGTAATTACATTGACTGCGGTTTGTCCTTTCTCTTCTGGAGAGCTATTTCCCCTCCTCCTTACTAGGACTGACATTTCAGCACAGTGTGTGGTTTATACCTACATTTTACCATTGCAGCTATTAAAGAAGGATTTGTGTTTTTTTTAGATGCTGTTAATATCGCTGAATCTCCTTCTGAGAAACAAGATCTTGTATGTTGAAAGAAGATAATTGCTTATTCTGCTGTTATAATCAAAAGGCAGTTTAACCTCAGTGAATTCTGTATGTCGGGTTGCCATGAACACATTTCCTGTTAATCTGGTAATTGTCACTTGACTAATCTAAAACTTAGAAAACACAGTGAACATGCAGCTGAACAATAACCTCTTACATTTATTCTGAGCGTGAGATTTCTGTTGTTTATATTGCCTACATTACAAGACACTGAAAGACTCAGTATTCTACCTAACATGAATATGAATTGTCAAGGTGCATAATAGTGTGTAGTGCTGCTGCCACACAGCTCTGGGGCGCTGAGTGTGATTCCAGCCCGGGTAACCTTCTATGTGGAGTCTGCATGTTTCCCATGATTGCATGGGTTTTCACTGGGTGCTCTCTGTTCCCTCTGCAGCCCAAAGGCATGTTGTCTTAACTGACGTGTCCAAAATGTTCTTGGTACGCCTGCCTCACCTTCTCCCTTTATTGTACCCAAAGATCATTGAAAATTGGCAAATTTTCAGAAATGGGGCGTTACATAATGGAACACCTAGGTCTGTGTCATGTCAGCCATTAAGGCAAAAGAAGGGCCCTTGAGATCATGATAAGTGTGCTTGGAATGCGTAGTACTTTCCTTGCCCAACATTGCTGAGCTTCTGAGATGTTAGAAGCAAGGCTGAGTTCTCATTCACTAAAGTTATGAGCTGTGGCCTGCACTAACTGCCAGGACAGGACAGAACATTCGCTGTATTGCTGAGAGTCTGGGATTCTGCCAGAAGGTGTTTTGAAGGAGGCGCTTATGTCACAAGCCATTGTTCTGCTGTGGCCGATCCAGCTCAGCTTGGTGATGTTGTGTGAGTACACACAGGAGGCCCTGCCGAAACAATATACTGTAGTTCCCATTCAGTGGTATAAGTGCCAGATCTCACCCAGTACTCGTGTTATAATGACAGGTTTTGGTCTGAGGGTGAACAGCTCGAGTCTCTTCTGCTGGATCAATTCCATCATCTTCTTTAGTGCATGTGTCCTACAACTCGGATCGGATGTACAAAAAGATGAGACTGTGCTCTACCAGGTCCGCACCACATGTTTCTGTAGCTCAGAAAGGGCAAAGTTGGAATAATTAATGATCAAGTAATAGCTTTATTCCATGCTGAAAAAAAGAAGAAAGAAAACACAACGTTTCAGCCGTGGAGCCTTCTTCAGGTGTGAGGTTAATAATTAATGATCGATTGATCATTATGATCATCATGATCATAATTAATGATCAATGACTTTCCACTTGTTTTATCAAAGCCCATATAGTATGTAAAAGTATGGAGGTTGATCTTGAGAATGAAGAACCAAGGTACTGTGCTGAAATCCACAGAAATTTGTGCTCAGAGGAACACACAGATTTAAACAAACTCTTGTGAGGTGTTATGTGAGCTTCCTAACACATGATAGACTAATAAACATAAATTCATAAAATCCAGTAGAAATCCTAAACTAAAACCAGTGTTATGGTCGCTGGCTCTTTAGGGTTTGTGACTGCGGTCAATAAAAACATGAGTCCAGACACGTGTGCCATGACAGCTGCTGAGAGCAGCACACAGAGATGCAGACCACGAGTGAACACCTGAATGCACAGAGTCAGCCTAGCCCGTGTCCATGAGTAATCGAATATAGCGGATCAGTGCCTTCCCATCAAAGCCACGATCCTGTTCCCATACACTGACCCAGCAGGGGAGCAGGGGAGAGAAGCAGCCACAGTCCTCTCTGTAACCATGAGTGTTGACTCCCCTCCATCTGTACCCACACGGCCGCCCTCCCACGCACGAGCTCACACGTACGTACAGACGGCACCGAAATGCTGGACGCGACGCCTGCTCGCCCGCCCACTCTCTCACTACCTCTCCAGCAGAACAGGGCTCCAGCAGGAGTGCAGTGTGGGAGCCGCAGTTAAACACTCTGCCGGCCGGCGCCTTCTGTGTCAAAGAGGCGGCCTGGAAGACGGCTTCGTACACAAATTTCAAGTATTTGATTTTTCCGCAAATCGGGATAAGAGAAAAGGCTGTCTTGTTAAGGATCAGGATCTGTTATCCACAAGTGTTCCAGGAACTGGAGACAGTAGACTAGAATAATAAGCAAAACCGGCAATGCGACAGAAAGGCTTTGCCCTGCCAGTGTCTTCCTACACTGGGCTTGAACCTGCCCCTCCAGTCATGACCAGTGGTCAGCCCTTGAGCTGGGGGGAACTGTTTGTAAGGAACCAGCAGAGGTTAATTCCATACTGAAATCCAGAAAGAAGAAAAAAAGGTGAAGGTATTCAAAGAAAAGCTTTACGGATGAAACATTGTGTTTTTTTACCTTTCTACCTTTCAGTGTTTTTATATTGGCTGTATTTGCAACCTATCTCCCCGCCTGAGATGTTAAACAGGATCAGAATGGCCCGATTCCCCAACAGGGGAGAGCAGTGATGTGTAGACCTGGATTCCTGAACTATTCCCACTCCAAGAAGCCATGGGTGTGCTTTGTTTGGGGTGCCTGTTGAACAGGAATAGCCTTTCACATGAAGACAGTTTAAGAATGTAAATTCTTTATAAGGATTTTGATCTCAAGCTTTGAAGACAGAAGGGGGGACTAACCTTAAAGATTACTGAATAGCAGCACTGCCACTAGTTCAACTACACAGCATATGAGATGAAGAACTGATTCAATTGAAACTACAGGAAGGAATACGGGTGGGATGTTTTGTAAATGCCTTAACTGAAATGTATCAGGACCATCCCTGATCATAGCCTGCTTTAAGTGGCTAGACCTTCAGTTTAATGGGTCATACCAAAGATGATTTGTCCGACTGCGAAATTTCCTGTGTCATGTCTGGGCACAGGTAACACAGTGGCACAGTGTTAACATTGCAGCCTCGTACGTTCTCCCCGTGATCGTGTGGGTTTCTTTGTGGTGCTCTGGTTTCCTTCCATAGTCCAAAAGCATACTGGTACTGTAGGTTAATTGGCTTTGGGGAAAACTGGCCCTGATGTGAGTGCACCTCTGTGTTTGCCTGTGTCTGCTCTGCAATAGACTGGCGTCCTGTCCAGGGTGTATCCTGTCTTGTACCTATTGCCACCCTATATTGGATACCTTGCTTAGAAAATGGGTGGATGGTTAGGTGGATGTCTGGACACTGTTTTGACATTTCTGGTCCTGCGAGAAGGGCGCCCCCTATAGATCTACCAGCAGCACGTCTCAGCACAGCCTGTTTGCCAGCACTACACTGACCAGTCCCAGCTCCCCCTTCTTCTTCCTCCTGTCACGCCCTCTGCAGCCAGAGGGCGCTCCTTCTCTGTCCTGTCCCTAGTTTCCTGCCTGCTGTCCTTCCGGTCCCTCTCTTTCCCTTGGGCTATATATTTCCAGGTCTTGCACTCTGCCCTCGCTCAGCATTGACGTTCGGATGTCCTGAGACCCGCCTAGCACCAGGTTGCCCCACGTCCGCTGCCTGAGGGCATAGGTCTCTATACGGCACTCCTGAACTCTTTGCACTAATGGGTCTTTTTCCGCTCTCCTGCTCCCCACGGTTAGTCCCTTTGGACGTCTGTGACACCTGCGGGGTGAGATGAGAAATGGCCACAGATCGACTGCTGTAGCTGTTGTCATTGGATGAGCCCTCTGAGAGGCTTGCTGCTCATTTCTATGCTTTACCGTTTAATTACCGTGTCTTTTCTTCCCAGCTCTCTGTCCCATCAATTTGTACCGGATCAGCGAAAAATTATGCAGCGCTCATCTCCCAACCACAAGAGCTCCTGGATAATAATGGAGTTTTCGGCGTCGAAGGGGGCTAGTTAAGACTGCGGACTGGGCTAATTTTTTCATCATTCAAGCCAGTGGCAGCTAGCTACAGTAGCTACTCCCCAGTGACTCTTGCGTCACTGTTGCCAGACTAATTGCTGTCTCCGTAAATCCTATTTTCCTGTCATTGTGAGATTCAAAGGAATCTTACAGTGCTGGACATTTGTAGTTTTCATTCCTAAATGTTGAATAATGACAGAGACTGCTAATCCACGTTGTAAACTCTGTATAATGGTTAATTATGGCATTTTTTGACTGAGCTGAGAGGATGTGATTTTTAAGGAGGGCCACATTTTTAAGGAGGATAAATCACATTTATCCACGATTTTGTGCAGCTGGTGTGCTCTCCCTGTGTTTGCATGGGATTTCATAGGGTATTCAGGTGCCACACCTCTGTAAAACATGTACAGTATATCTGGTTTGATTGGCTTCTTGAAATTTTCCATTCTAGGGAATCAATACCTGCCAGCTCCACACTGGGCTAGGCGAGGGGCACCCAAGCTCACAGCTGTGCCCAGTGCGGGTCCTGGTGCCTCTCTGCCCTGCTCTGGGAATCAGTTGTGGGTAAATCAGAATGCAATGTGTGTAAATGTTTTAGACACATACTGTAGGAAATACGGGGTTCAAATACATTAATGCCACAAAAACAAATGCTAGGCAGCTTTGCATGAGTGCTGTATTCTCCTGTAGTCTAGCCACATGTTTTACCAACATGAAATTAAAAACAAGTAGGGTATGTCAGGATGAACACTAAGTTAACAAGTAGTGAAAATTACTTTGCATCTCAAAAAATAGGTATTAAACACGTTGTTGTAGCAAAATTGTGACAATCACTTGATTGTATAACAAGGGGTGATGTACATTATATAGTTTTTGTTTATTTTCAGCATTAAGTGAGATATCCCAATAAGCTTATTTTTAACAGAACAGAAATTGATATAAGATACAGCAATTACAACCGTGATCATTTAAATAATTCTGATTAATGTTGCTAATAAACAAGAAGGCAAGCAGCAAGTTTGGCTAAATTGGTATCAATTTAATACAGAATGACTGCTAATCACATTTTAAAGGGAGATATGTATTTGTGAAATAAGCACCAAAAATAATACTATGTAATGGCTGTGCCTAGTATTTAGATAATTTATGGCAAGTATGGCCCTCTTGAAGTCCATGTCAGTCAAATCCAGCTACCATAGAAATTGATGTAGTCATCCCTGGTCTAGATACTTGTTAGAGTCAGGATGTAGTTATTGGGACTATCTATTAGGAGGCAGAGAGAAATGTCATTTTATTAGATAAGTGGAAGGGTTTGCATGCAGGTAACAAAGTCATAAACGATTATAATACTCTGGGAAACAGTGAGCTAGAGGAGGCTACATATACTGTAAAAATGCATCATACCAAACATGATTTGTCCTACTGCAAATTTTCCCATGTCATGTCTGGGCACGGGTGGCACAACGGTACTCTGGCTCCGTGTTCAATTACGTGTGGAGTTTGTATGTTCTCCCTGCATACAACTTTGGTCATGATGCTTGCTGCTCTGGAATCAGTCCAGAGACGTTCAAGCCAATACATCCTGGTGCTTAAAAGAGTGTCCCTCAATGACAGGCTGGAGGAACTGAAGCTTTTTAGCCTTGAACAGAGAAGGCTATGAAAGGGACCTGTTACAAGTATTCAAAATCCATGTCACACAAGTGACAATTACTTGGAAGAGAACAGGAGGCACTTCTTTACTCATAGAGTTGGTGAAGTATTTTTTTTATTTAAAAAAAAACTATAGTACAAGCTGCTTCTTTCAACAAACAGCTGGATGAGATATTTGGATCAGTTAACTACTAACTACCAAACTGGCTAAGTGGGCCAAATGGGCTCCTGTTCTTAGTCACCTTTCTAACGTCTTTAATTTTTATGAAAAACCAGTTCATTCATGAACTACAGTCGCTCTGGTATACAGTATGAGTACTGTTGTCAGATAATGAGTCATCCCACTGGCTTGATATCAGTAGTATTCCAACAGTTTACCATCCTCTGTCGTCCCTGCCTCCCCTCTCTCATTTAAACAGGACGAGAGAAGGCCACTTTCTAGAACATAACCAGTAAGCCTCCTGATGTCTTCCCAGCATGACTAGTGCGGGCTTGAGCTGCAGCAGGCAGGGATTCAAGAAGAATGACTAGCCCTGATTGTGAATCGCTGTGGACGAGAAAGTGAGTTCCTTTGGAAACATGAAACATTTTGGTTGTGAAATCCGGTTCGCCAAAGGTGCTTAAACATTTCACAGTTAGGCATGTATAGCAGGGACGTACACTGTGTTGTGTGGTCCTGTATTTTATGGCCTTTACTGAGAAGGCCAGTGTTTTGAGGTGGGTAGGAAAGCGGTGATATCAAGCATCTGCTGTGAAGGAGGATGCTTCTCACACGAAGCTCTGTGGAGACGCTCTCCTCTGACAGATATGTCAGTTTAGATTTAGCTCACTAGTTCCATGCCAGTGAGCAACACAAACAGCCCTCAGCATTGCAAATTAGACAAATAAACAGTACAAGATAGTCTTTTGGCCTTTTCTGCATTTTATATATTTATTTTTTGCATTTATTTCTACTGGTAGGCTGAAATGAATTTTCAAGGTCTACTGACTCGGTGGTCTAGAAGAACATAGAGCATTCAACCCCGTGAAGAATCAGCAGTTTTAGTGGAACTTTTAACCTATCCTATTACAGTAAGCCTTCTGTCCCACAGTTTCTACAGTTTCTACAGCTACAGTTTCACCAAAAGCTTTGTCTTTTGATTCTTTTCCTGGAAACTGCACCTCCACCCAAGTGCAAGTCTCTCAGATCTGACACACAGCCCTGCTCACATGCAGTACTGTCTCCTTGGCAAGCCCAGAAGCTCACTGGAGCTCTTCTGGAGATCCAGGCTGAATCAGCCTTGTGTTCTGCTAGCTCAAATTCTTATGCTCCTCCCAGTTACAACTACTGAGCACAAGTGGCTTCCTCTGGTCCTTCAGATCTGAGCAACTAGCTCAACTGGAGCCCAAGGCCCTTCGGTGCAATCCGGAATTCTGACCAGTATCCTAAATGATCCCAGGTTTGATCACTTCCATGTAATTTGTTTCCTTCTGGAACAAGGACAGGAAACTCTGGAACAAGCAAGGCCGAATGGTCTTCTGGTTTTGATGTTACTCTGATCTTAGTTTCTTAATTGAGTTGATAATACGATACATTATGATAGGATACACTTTATTTAAAAAAAGGATCTCCTAAACCTCTCTGTGTTGCATTGGGGGTAAAAGGTTGACCCCTGAATAGGCTTTTTTGATCCTAAATCCCAAGTGTGGCCTTCCTCAGGATCCACTTTTGTACTGTGGCCTCCACAGACTCCTGTGTGTGCCACAAGTGGTACCCTCCTTCTTAATAAACCTGTTGAACTGGATAATGTAACAAGTCACTACACCTTTTTCTTTACATGTTGATAAGATGCTAATTTGATTTAAAAAACTATAGAATTCTGGGCACTCCAGCACTTGGGTGCTCCTCCTTGTTTGATATTTTTTCTATTAAACCTTGTAGCCTCTCAACTGTCTGTTCATCTATCTTTTTGATTGTCTTCATGGAAGACAGTGGTAGCTTAGCCTTTCTTGCATTTGTAGAGGTTTTCAGGAGGGGATGCACTTCCCTCACTGAAGTGCAGGGCCCACCTGAGTGTTGTGTGGCATCATTCTGCTCCACTACATCAGCAGATCAGGCGGAGAAGTGAGAAGCTCCACCAGTTCCATCGATGAAGAACTGTAGGACACTGGTACAGTATTTTGCCAGGAATGACCAGTGCACGCCACAGTGGGGTCCTTAATGAACTCGTTAATGAGTTCTTAAGGTATTGTTCTTAATGAGAACAACACTTCTGGCAGCACACTGTCCACAAGCAGCACACTGGGGCATTGGTTTGAAAATTCTGGTACTAGACTAGCTGGTCCATTGACACATCTTACAGCAGCAATCTTGTTTTCTGTGGAGGTTTCCCACACCAGTCCTGACCCAGCCCAGCCTTGTTGACCTTCCTCGATCACATAAAATCACATCACATGGTGGGAAGGCTGCTGTCATCAGCTGTAGACTGGCACGAGTTACACCTCATCATACCCTGTATAAGTAGTCAGTATTTGACTGGTGATTTGCTTAATTGTTTGTTTAATTGGTTTGAGCATCAAACAAATGGCTTCTTGAATGCAAAAGCAAATTGGTCAGATTGTTAAAATTGACCTATATCTAGCCTATCTACTTATCTTTAGCAGGATCTTACTCACAGTCCATTTTTACTCCCACCACTACTCTGCACTCACCAGTAGGATACTTTCTGGTTTCTTTACATTAGCATTAGGAAAACTTTGCCCTTCCTGATTCACATTTTACACTCTCCAGACACCTATGATATCTCTTGCTTTTAATGGCTAGGACACTGCTTCATGAATTTACCTCCAGTGTTTGTTTTTCAGGGAGTGCTGGCTACAAATGAATAACTCAGGCGTCTTTAAGTAGGCTTTTCAGAGTCCAGGCCTCCTGAGAAGAAACTCCCATTTCTGTTCTGTCCTGGCACTGAGTATTCCTGTGCTGGAGCAGATGAGGGTTGGGGAGCTGTGCTCTGTGGTGATGCTGCTGAAGGAGGTGTTGAGACTGTCTTCTCTTTACAGACCAGTGGGGTCAGTTTCAGCAGGCAGCTTGTGTGTTTGACAAATCTCAGTTCAGCAAGAGGAGATTTACAGAGACTGTTCTTAAAAGGAGTCTGCCCCCAGCGCAGTATCTGTTTTTCAAGGCTTTTCCACACCTGCATCATAAATATCAGACACCTACTGTATAAAAAAAGCTGCATCTGATCTTGTTACATACACTAGGATGATTCAACTGGAACTGTTGCTTCTGCTTGGCACATTGCTCTATACCTGCACATTTCTTACTAGTATTATGAAAATGCTTTTAAATTTTTTATAGGAATTCAGTTCTTTACTTGTTTGGCATAATTTGTTTGCTTCAGTTTGTCATTTCTGCACACAAATGTCTTTGAGTGCTATAGTGTGGTTATTAAGATTGGACTTTGCGGTTTCTATATGTCTTTTTGTTTCTAAAAAATTAGAATTGTCAGTTATTTTGTGTTATATACCAGTCCAATCTGGGTTCAGCATTAGCAACTGTCATGTCTTAGCTCACAGCAACGACCCAAGAGGGAAGAGTGAGGAAGTGCAGACAGGCTCCTCTGCTCATGCGTTGCTCACTTGCTACGCCCTTCATCTTTTGGCACACTGACGCCCCACTGGGTAGGTCCAGGACAACAGACACACCAACACGCGCTTTATTTAAACAAAACCCACCAAAACAAAAGGATAATTGTTTTGAGCTCTTGACTAACTTCTTCATGTCCCACACTTTCATAGCGGGGTGGCAAAGCCCCTGATGAAAACAAACAACTCACAAAACTTCAGTCTTACCTGGAGACTCTTTTACGAAAATGAAGTCTTTAAGTTAAGTTATACCACAGATAGCAGATATCAACTCATTCCCCGCACCTTTATCGGGAATGTGATCCAAACAAAGGCTGCAATTGTGTCTGAACCTGTTGCCCACTTACAGTGCCTCTACAGCAAACCCAGACAGGTACTAAGCCTACTGAAGGAATGCAGTCCCTCTCGAATAACACAGCAAGACTGCGGGCACCCAGGATGTGGCACAGGGTGGAGATCATTGGTGTGCTGAGAGCTGAGAGAGCCTAGGTTGACCAATCCCAGTCCAGCCCTCTTGTGTGCCACACTTAGGGAGTCCCAGTCACAGTAAGTGTCCCTCTTAAAGCAGGTGGAGCTGCACAGCAGTGATATTTGAAGGCTTAACATCACTGAGCTTCTGTTCTGTGACACTCTGATGCAAACCAATATCAAAGGCCCTTTTACTGGGAGATGTCACTACATTGGTTATACTGTGGTAATCTCCCATTTACTGTACACAGGGCCTCTTTTGTTTCTAGTTGTTGTATTGTTGTGCACAAAAAAAGAGAGAAATACGTTCTTTTTTTGTTAAAAAATAATTTGTTAAAATACCGTTTTTTTTTTATTGCCTCATTTTCAATTGATGCATATTTGCTTTTGTTTTGATTTTTGATTTTTTTATGAGGACGCAAATGTTAGCTCGGACTAAAGTCTCTCACACTGCAAGCGAGATAGCAAGAAAATACCACCTCAGCTCTGCAAATGAGAGCAGGTGATGCCGTTTAGTTTGGACTGTTTTCTTGCAGTAAGAGGTGAAAAAGAAAAAGAGGTGAATTGATGAGGTATTTGATTGGATTCATTGATTTTCAGATTACATTTTATAGTATATACTGTAGCGATTTCAGATTTTTTGGATTTTCTGAGCTGGTCTCTGGGAATTCTGTCTCACCCTTAAGGGCTCAGGTGAGCAGTCAGGTTGTGGAAGGGCTGAATACTTCACTGCCTCTCCTCCATACAGTAAGTAGAGTCAGAGTGAGGAGCTGCAAAGCAGCATGGGCAGCAGGTCTTGTTCCCTAGTGACGCCCTGCAACAGAGGTGTGGAAGGGCGTGCTTGGCCAAGTGCAAGGCATCGTTCACAAGGTTCATGACGACCTTTTTCCCAGTGTTTCGAAACTTACAAATTCTAATCACACTTCTCTGTCTAGATTGACCAACTGCAGGTTGAGCCGCAGCCTCCAAATAAATGAAAAATAAAACAGGTTTTTATGCTGCACAAGGGGGTTTCTGGATGTAAAGTAACTGCAGTGCAGTAACGTTGTTCAAAACAGCAATGACAATGTTTACTTTGTTTTGAGAGATGAGAATTTTATTGCACTGTGATTGCATTTCTGTGTGTCTAAGTCTTTTTGTCTTTTGGCTGTTAGAGGCTGCAAGATGAATATCAACGATCAGCCTGCCACGAGCACACTTAGAGGTGCAAAAGTTTAAAGAGCTTAAACATTTTTTATTTTTCTGTTGCTTTTCATCAGCAGTACTCCACAGTCCATCTTTAATTTAATTAAATTTAACAATCCCGGTGAAACAAAGTGAGTTATTTTTTATTTTTGCACACCCTTTCTGCAGTGTTCTGTAACGAACAGTTCTTTCCAGACCCTATGCGGACGACACAATCTGAAGAAGTGGGGAAACAATAGGAAAAAGTCATGCAGGGATACGGGGATGAAAACAGGGGGGTGTGTCCAAAGTGCGCTGGTGCGCGGGGGAGGTGTGGCCGAGGCAAACAATCCAAAAGTAATCCATAGAGGGAATCCAAAAACGCAAGAAAGTCCGTAGCCAGGTGATCCATCCGAACAAGGAATTAAAAACACGAACCGGGTCGGAACCGGCAGACAAGGAACAGGAACAGAGGTTAAAACCTTAATGGGACCAGGCGCTTCCAGGTCCCGGACTCGCACGGTGCGGAAACCAGATGCAGAGCCAGGATGAACGTCAGCGCCTGGCTTTTAAGGAGGTGGGCTGGGAACAGGGGTCAGGTGCACAGAATTAAGTCTGAAGTGAAAGGGCTGGAGCACCCTTAAGGAGGAGGGACTTTAATCGTGACATGTTCCTTGAAGTAAAACCATACTTCAAGGTCGTTCAGTGGTTCCAGACTTAGAGCCTGTCACTTCCATTTTAATCTTCTTACAATAATAGGTTTATGTTTGTTTTCTAGTGCTCAATACTCACTGAGCACTGCGCTTCAATAGCCAGTGGCGAGTAGAGAACAGTCCAACACAATTCAGTGCCTTTAAGAAAGCAACCATGGTCCCAGATCACATGCAGATGGAGAAATGCTGGCCTTGTTTTCTGATTTGTTTCTCATTTGATTTGTTCAGGTTTATCAGAATACCTTCCTCTGGACACAACATTACTGGTGAAAAACACGCCTGCTCCTGGCAGGCTTAGTCCATAGTATTGCATGTTTGGAGTAGAGGTTCAGCCGTATTTGTGTCAGCCAGATACACTCAGCATGTAACACATGTGTGACTGGGTCCCTGTGCGGTTGGGTACCTGTGTGACCGGATGCCTATTTGGTTGGGTATCTGTGTGTATGGGTCCCTTTGTTTGCGCACCTGTGCGACTGGGCACCTGTGTGGCTTGGTCCCTGTGTGACTGGACACCTGTGCGACTGGGCACCTGTGTGATTGGGCACCTGTCTGGCTTAGTCCCTGTGTGACTGGACACCTGTGTGACTGGGCACCCTGTGTGATTGGGCACCTGTCTGGCTTAGTCCCTGTGTGACTGGACACCTGTGTGACTGGGCAGCCTTTGTGATTTGGCACCTTTGTGGCTTGGTCCCTGTGCGACTGGGCACCTGTGTGATTGGATACCTGTGTGACTGGAGACTTGTGTGACTGGGCACCTGTGTAATTGGATACCTGTGTGACTGGGCAGCCTGTCTGACTGGGCTCCTGTGTAAATGGGCACCTGTGTGACTGGGCTGTTTGTGTGACTGGGCAGCCTGTGTGATTGAGTATACTGCGTGTGGATACCTGTGAACTTGCAGTCCTTACAAAGAGCCTCTAAGCTCCTGCAAGCCTATGGCTACTGTCCTGCAAAGCACCATGGGCCTAACAGCAGGAAGCTCTGATGGAAATATGTTTCAGGGGAAATGGTCACAGGCCTCAACCCCTTTGGAGGTTTCAGGCTCATAGCTCTAAAGCCGAGCTGATTAACCAACAGTTCCAAATTTGGGAAAAGAAAATATTCACCCAAAAATGGGTGAAAGATGAGTGTCCAGCAATCAGCATGCCCTCACCACCTGTTCCATCACTCACCATCACTTACCTGTCCCTGGCCTTCGGGTTAGACTGTAATTCCAACAGGCGGATGCTCTTCCAAAGCCTTTGCAGCACTGCAGTAGAACCAGGAGTGACTATAACACGTATTACAAACACATTGTATTACAGCAACCAATTAGAAAAATACCTAATGAATCAGATGAATAAATAAAAAAGTCTGGTATCCTACGGATTTGGACCGTGATTAAAAATACAGTGGTGTATTTAGTTTACTGGGACATGTATTTTATAGGCGTAGTCAGGTAATGAACCTGACAAAACCATACATATGTTTTGAAATAAAGAATGGATAATAGGATGAATTAATATACTGTACAGTGTGATGAGGGGCAGGGCAGGGAGAGCTCATGAAGGGAGAGAGGGATAAGATCATTTAATTGGCCTTATACAGTTTCTTGTATTAAGAATTTGTCTTTTCATATACCCCAACTTGCTCTCCATGAGACACAGACACAGAGGGAGAAACATGGGGTCAGAGCGCAGGGTCAGCCATTTATATGGCACCCCTGGAGTCATTGGGGTTAAGGGCCTTGCTCAGGGGCCCAAGAGAGTAGGATTCCTCTGCCGACCACAGGATTCAAACCAACAACCTTCCAGCTCCAGGCGCAGATCCTTAGCCACAGAGCCACTGCGCCCTCCCTGAAGGCTGGGTGGGTGAAATAGTTGAGAATTTGGTGGGTGTGAAATGAATGCAGAAAAGGGGAAGAGAAGAGAGGGATCGTGATTGTGTGGCAGTGTTCAAGGGAAGCCACTGTCCAGCTCCTGATGGACAGGTGTGGCTGCCTAAAATCTTAAAATACCTGAATATATCTGAGAAATAGCTCCTCATTTGCGAAAGCTGCAGTCATGAGGTTTGTGCAGCCCGGGGAGTGTTGTGATGCCGGTAGCCGATGGCTGATTTCAGATCTGACTTATCTCTGCCGTATCAGCTGTTTCCCCAGACCTTGCTGTCTTCTGTTTTTGTCGTTTTACAAAAGGTCATTCCCAGCAGCTATCCGGAAATCGATTCAGGCAGGAACTGGCCTGAGTCTCAGGGTGGTCTGTTAATAAATTCCAGACAGTAACACAGACATCTGCTGCTGTGGACTAACCTGTTATCTCTGACGAAACCGGAAATTGAAGGTTGCAGAGAAATTAACAGTAGAATGCCAAATTCTTGCTGTTATGTCAGGAGAAAACTACAGTATGTGCTTCTCAATAAAGGAGATTCATTTTAAATTCTTAGACAGTCCCTTTTCTGGAATAACCATAATTGTATAAAGTGTACAGTATATGTCAGTATATGATGTAACATTATGCATAATGTACGATAGGATATAAATTAAAAATAAAATATTAGTTTACGTACCCTATAAGAATACACAGATCCCTTTTTACGAGCCCTCTTATTCCGAGAATTTGCTTATACGAGCAATTGCAATTAATCCCCAAATTTTCGAATAACAAACACATAACTCAATATTATGAGCTAGGTTACGAGCAAGATCTAACTTCTCTGCCTGACGCCCCTCAGTTCCCAAGTCGGAAGACTTGTGTGTGAAGGCAATCAACTCCTAAGTGTGTTAGTGTTGTTACTATTACTGTTCATCAGTGCTTTTGTTTATGAACATTGCATCGAATACGGCCAACGTAGCACAAACATTTGTCAGACTCCAACTGTTGAATCTGTACTTGGTGGTGCTAAGTTGAAAACAGACGTCCAATTTTGTAAAAAATGGCAAAACCGTTATTGGAGTGGATTGAAGATCAGATCAGTGCTAAGACGTTCATTTTCTTCTCATACAGCAGAAGGCTACCTGATTGTTTAACGATTTGAAGAAAAAGACCACCGAGGATGGTAACGAGACACAAAGGACTGATTATTGTTTACAATAACTGGAATTTATGATAATTAGCTGTTTGTCCTTGTTTACACGAGTATAATTATTTACAGCACCTAATAACAAACATTTAAGGTAGGCTAAGTTTATTTCCTGATTTTCAAAGGTTTGAAGACTTTTACATTAAATTATTAATGTCTAAATAAAACAATGCAAAATACAGTATGATAATTACAGTATCACTGATTTGGGAAAATAAGTTGTCTCTGTCTCTTACAAGTACAGTAGAAGGTTAAAAAGCACTATATAATTAATTGAATTTGTGCTTGTAAATGTTGTGGGGTGTATTTTGAGCATTTACAGGTGAAAATGGGTGAAAGTTTTGGACTTGGGAACACATAATACTTTTCCCCATATAAAAGTTTTTATTAATCTGATGTGATTTTTAACAGGCATGAGAACATGAAGTGACCAAGACTAAAAACTGAACTAGATTACAAATATTGTATTTCTTTGATATTTGAGTAAAAAGCTACATGGGCTCGGGATCTTTAGAGCAAATTAGAAGCTAAAAATCAAAGACCATACATCCTTACGATTCTGACTGATTGGCACTGATATACTGTACTTTATAGCACTTATTGATATTGCAAGTAATTGCCGATGTTCTGTACAATCAGAGTAAGATTGGCAGGAAACTATTAGTCCAAATCATGTTTATTTACAGAATTTAAGTATTGTTCAGAGTAGAAAATAAATAGGCAGCACTGATTTGGAATAGAACCATTTTGGACTGGTTAATTATAATTACATATCTGTGTGAAAACCAAACCAATTACAGTGTGCCCACCAGTACTGTGAGGACTTGAGTGGTTGGAGCCGGAACTAGGCTCATCGGAAACGAGCTTGTGAGGATGGAGGCCCCTCTGTTGGATCATGGGAGGTTGCTATGGTCCAGTTGGAAATGAGCGCAGTGGAATTTTACAGCCTCTCCCTGCCTGCCTTCGCTGTTTGACATTGGGATTATCAATCACCGAAGTGCTCTCTCTGTGGCATCCCTGACAGCTAATGCATTTGCAGAGCTTCCCAAACAAGATCCCTCTTCTCCTTCTCCTCTCGCTACTCCCCCACACACACCTCTCTCTCCTGCCTGGCCTGCTCAGTGGTACTCACCCAGGTGCTGGAATCAAATCGCCGGCCTCCTTCTCTTCCACACTACTGAGAAACTTCTGTGTTGCCAAGTGTGAGAGAGGTCGTTTTGCTGTGAGACTGCTGCTGTGATCTAACCTTGTTGAACTCTGAACGGCAGCGCAGACTTGCTGGATCGTGTGACTTGCCCTTTGGCTCGGGGGAGTTGTTTGTCTGCTGCTGTGCACTGTGGTGTTTTTTTGGGGGTGGGAAGAGGGTTCTGGGAGATTGGGCACATCGAAAAGCTGTAAACAAAATCACACGTGTAATACTAGTGCATCACATCTTAGGATAATCCCTTTTTTCTCTTCTTACAAAGCTGAATCTCAGTAAGTATTGTGAAGTGTATTTTAAGTGGGGAACCATCGTCAGCACAGGGACATCCCTGTTTGGGATGGTGCACACAACCATAGATGGACAGAGGTTCCTCCTGAAAATTCTGGGTATACTGGGCAGAAGGCAGACCATCTGCATAGCCTGTCCTGTGGTCCCAGTCACACTCGAGACCACAGAAAGTCTGAGGATTATACACTAGCTGTTAACATCATTGAGCATGTGTGGGACCTGTTCAACTCATCACAATAATAACATAACATAACAACATCACTTTATTAGCCCTGTACAATTTCTTGCATTAGGAATTCATCTTTTTGCATACCCCAGCTTGCTCTCCATGAGACACAGACACACAGACAGGGAGAGAAGCTCAGGGTCAGAGTGCAGTGTTAGCCATTGTACAGCGCCCCTGGTTAAGGGGCCTAATGGAGTAGGATTCCTCTGCCAGCTGCAGGATTTGAACCAGCAACCTTCCAGTCACAGGCACAGAGCCTTAGCCACACAGCCACCACTCCACCCCTAATAATCTCACTTCCTGTGACATTTAAAGATTCTGTGCCCAGAATGATCTGCAGTAGCAGAAATGCACTTGGCCGGTGGTTCACACAATGTGCAAGTATGCTGATCCTGACAATGGATGATGTCAGATCACCAATTAATTGCCACAACTATACTTGGTTCTTTTCAAACCTAATTTTAATGTATTTTTAATGTATTGTAATGTGTCACAGTTCAGTAGTTAATTGTAACCCAGGATCTCTGAGATTAATTTACCATTAATCATTTAAAATTAAGCCTTAAAAATCTTTTTGCGGGCCTGGCTGTATCAAAAGTTATGCAAAAGAAATTTGCACTGTCACTAGAATCACTAGTGACTAGATTAATAATGTTCCCAGGAATTGTGTGATGGATATATTGGGTAATAAGTGGTAGTTATGTACAGTATTGTAGTGCAAATAATTACAATTAATTAAGTCTTGACACATTTTTGAGCACAAGTGATGTCCAAAAATTGGATTAAAATCCCCACTAGCTGGGTGATATTGAATAGGTTGTGTGGCTTCTGTAATGTTCTGGGTTTGGTGGTTTCATAAACTTATCCTCCGTAGGTAAGACTGTCCTCTGTACTAAAAAAGCTAAAAGATGACGAACTTTAGTTGCGTTTCTCATCTGGAGATTCATATGAATGATAAGTATGGTACAGTATACCTTTTATTTTTGGCTAATACATTGATGACATTTAAAACACAAAATACTTTGTGTTCAGCTCAGTGATATTTAGTGACTATGTTTTGAGACACATTTACTTCTTTTTTTTGCAGGGTATTTGGTTGCGTATCCCTAAGAGGCAATTTCAGCATGATTTCTCTGACCAATCAAGCTCACCAAACGCTTTGTTGAATCGTTTCAGTGCTCAGCCACCTTGATTTCTTGCCGTATCTCGGGGCACCCTGCATTTTCTTCTTCAGCATGTACAGTGCATTCTCGGTTGGGTTTAAATGTGGAGACTGGCTTGGCCACTTTAAGTTCTTCTACCTTTTTGTTCCCTGATGAACCCCTTGAATGAACTGGCCATATGTTTGGGACCATTGTCAAGCTGCACGGTGAAGCACTGCCGATAAAAATGGAAGCATTTTCTTCTACTTGGGCGGATAAAATGAATTTGTAAATGTCAGAATTTTGTTGTCAATAAAGATAAGGGAGCCAGTTCCAGAGGTGGCCATGCATGTCCAGGCCAGGCCATGCATCACCGCTGATGTGGTAAGAGCATCTACAATTCTTTACTTTTTCCACACTTTAGCCTTCCCATCACTTTAAGTTTAATTTTGGTCTCTCCTATTCTTAAAACTTTGTCCCAAAGCTCTTCGGTTGCTTAGTTTATTCATCTGCTCTTAGTAGATATCTATGTGTCTCTGGGCAGATTCTGAAGCATGCTGTTGGTAATGTCTCGGCTTGGGCATGGGCTTCATAGACTGACAAACTGGCTCACATGTCTTCAATGATTGTTGACGTCAGAATGACAATGACAGTGAATTCTGTGAATTGTGAATTGTACAGAGAACTTTTTGTTTTTCTATACCACCTGATCACATGAGCTGCTGTTTCTTCTTCCGCAAACGTTCGGCCTGATGCACAGTTCAGCCACCTGGTTTCCACTCTCATATCGTTTCCTATCTAATCATCCCACTAATTATTCGAGGCACTTTCAAGACCCCCTTGCCCTGCAGCGATATGGAGAATTAACATAAAACGGCCTAGTTTTGCGTAGGCCACAGTGACAGTCCCCTTCCTGTAGTAGCCGAACATAGGGAATATTTGCATATTAATCTCCTTATTTAACGTAAATAACCCTTTTTAACCCTTTGTACCTGAAACAGGTTTAAGACTTGCACGCCTATAACCTTCTCGTCCCTTATAAGTAGTAGCCATTGAACTTTCCAGGACTCGGAAGTTCCATTTTGGCTGGACCCGCTCTACGATATTCATTACCTTATCGGTGTACTGACATGTCAATAACCTGCTCTCAATAACCTAATAACTTAAAGTCTTGATGTGAGTCTCATAACCATCTGTCACACCACAAAACTGTACAAATGAAGAATTTCACTGAAAGACTTTACTAACCCACAGACTCACTGTATTAACCAGGAGTTTTACCTCAAGACTAAAAATGTCCGGTCCCCACTGGGGTTGCTGCAGAAAGTTGCCCCCTTACAGGGTTGATCTTCCGCTCTCTCAGAAGTCTCCCCGTGAGGTTCTGTTTCTCACTGTCACACGTGAGAAAACCTGAGCCAAACCTGAGCAGACCTCAGTCGTGCACTCCCTGAACCTTATATAAGAAAGACCAGCTGTCAACAGGTGAATCTTATCCCTAATAACCTTGTGCGTATTCAGATAATGCATTTTTTGGAGAGTCTTGACAGCACCCCTGGTGACCTAACTGTCACGATCGTAAACTCCTCCTCTTAAGGACGCTCCAGCCCTTCCTTGTTTTTCACTCATCTCCCGCACCTGCTCCCTGTTCCAGCCCCCTTTATAAGCCAGACGCCCACTCGTTTCCAGGCTCTGCTCTGGTTCCCACTTCTAGGTCCCGGACTCGCCTGGTCTCGTCAAGGTTTTAGTTCCTGTTCCTGTTCCTGTTCCCATTCCCGTGCCGGTCCCGACCCGGTTCTTGTTTTTATCTCGTCTGTCTTGAATGGATCGCCTGGCTTTGGACTTCTGCCCCAATTTGGATTCCCCTTTTGGACTCAGCTCTGGATTGTTTGCCTCAGCCACACCTCCCCCGAACACCAGCGCACCATGGACACGCCCCCTGTTTTTCATTCCTGACTCTCGCATTCTTTTTCCCCCTTGTTTTCCTCACTCATCCCCGGATTGTGTCGTCTGCATAGGGTCTGGAAATGTTTTAAAACTTTTAAAAACAGAATCAGCAGTGTTTTGGGTTCTGTTCTTGGTAATCCAGAAATACATGCGTCTGTGTCTGCCGTTTTCTTCTGGGGCATCAGCGTGGTGAGAAACAAGATTTGCTCATCACAGCTGAAAAGCATTTTGCTGGAAATCTCAATTGAATTCTGAAATGCTTCTGACTCGTGGCTGTGCACCGTGGCGGTTTGGAAATGAGCTGCAGTGATTGTGTCTGTGTTTGCCCTCGTTTTGCACATTAGCCATCTTGACGTGAGTGCAGGTGACGCAGGAGACAGTAATTTGCTCTGTTTTTCTTCACCAAGATACCAACGTCTAATTTCCAATGAAACTCTCTCATATTTCCCTCATATTGCAGCACAGGCCTAGTCTTTTCCCCTCTGTGAGTCAATTGAACAAAAAAGAAAATTACAGCATGTCTACCCACAAGAAAGCTTGCCTTAATTAATTTAGCAAAGAGATTTTTATTTTTTTTCTCCTGTTTTGATCGTTGTTGCGTTTTCCTGTGGTTTTAAATTGAACATGCCTATACGGTGCTTTACCAACCTCACCACAGCAATACTCTGGCATGCAATTGTAAAGATATACTGTATATCATTGCATACACAAGCACTGGCACAATCCGGTTTAGTAAAGCACAGCAATGCCAGGCTGAAGACATAGAAACCCAGAGCAAAACTATAGAGAAACTACTGTACAGGCAGAAGAATCCCAGGGTGCATTAATCATTGGAACCTTAAGGTTTTACTTGAGGAGAGGTTTGTGTAAAAGCTTTCAAGGTTTAGAAATTTGATTTTTATTCATGTATGGAAAAACTATGAAACAATAGGGCTGGAGGGACTACTGTATATACTATGTATTCATGACATTCAAAAACAAAATGATGTTGCAGCTCTCAGAATAGGATTTCCAGATCTGCCTTGACTAGAAGCGATCACAGGCTCTCTGTGCTCTTTGAGGACCCCAGATCTCCTGCTACCCTAGTTCACATCGGTCAGTAGCACGAGACCACTTAGGCTGATGGTGGAATAGATCATATATTTTCAGCAATCTTACAGAGAGCTTTGTTGAGATAACAAACGCAACAGATGACCCAGTATCTCTGCAGGTCTAGGGTTCGAGCCCAGAGGTTGAATCTCCACCCCACCATAGAGACTTTCCCGGATTTCGGCAGCCCTGCCCCCTCACAGTTCGCTAGTTAACAAGTGAGCCATTGTGAGTAAACAGGGGCACCATGACTCACTGTCACAACCCGGCATGAATATTCACGCCAGGAGGCAGCTGTGTTTACAATACATTTATGTCACAATAGGAAGCATGAATGGGCCTGTGTCCTTAAAAACACAAACTCTCCTGGAGTTACACATTACTATTATTTATACATTAATTCAGAAGACAGGTGTACAGCGCGTTAAACACACACTGGAGGAACCTCTCTCTGAACTGACACGGACAGCCAGCCTGACTCACAGGAATGTTGTTAGGAACAACACAGGGGTCATGTCAGATTCCTGATCACACCATGTAAAAGGGATTCAAGGCTCATTTCAAAACTGTTCTTGATAATGTTTGGTTAAGGGACAGTGAAAAGCAGCTTAATTTTTGTTTTCAGATACTAATCTCTTTACAGCCACAATCGTAGAGAGTGCAACTGCAAGCACAACAATGGCAAAATCATATTACCGTAATAATCCATCTATCCTTTATCAGAAAAGCCCTCTATCCTGTTAAAGGATAAAAAACACAAACATGGGAAAAACATGCAAACTCCGCACAGAAGGTGCCCCAGCTCATTGCCCAGGACCAGTGAGCAGCAGCACTAACCGCCAGAATGTTAAAGTGCTTGTACCATCCATTACACAAATGTGTATGGGTACAGAGACTGAGCACCACATCAAAAGCAAAAGGTTAACCTCCAAACCATTAAAAAATGTCCAACTCATGGCCTTTTCTAAAATTTCCTTTGGAAAAAAGGACGAGGCTGCTACCAAAGAGTAAGCTGCCAGGGTTGAAGTATTTTGTTAGGTCAGAGTGAAAATTAAATCAGAACAAACAAGACACATCTGTATTGCATAATTCTGGGCTATTCCTAGAGATTGACAGCTTTATTTGTGCAACAGCGGAGCCTTCCTGAAGACCTGTCTACGTGTTTGTAGTTACAGAGAGGTTGGTGTCCCCCTGTGGTTCCCTCAGTACCTTCACTTCTTGTTGTCTGTGTCAACAAAGCTCTTTAAAGCCATGAGTGCTTCAATTGCTCTTTAAAGTCAACAATTAACCTCTGGGAATTGATAAGCGACAGTTTATAGAGAGGGAGTCTTCTCTTGTATTGGCTGGAAAAGACAAAAAATAATTTAATATCCTCCTGTCAGCTCATCAGGAGTCCACAGAGCGTCTGTTTTCATGCAGAGAAATGGAGCCTTCTTTTGCTACCTTTCTCATTCGGTGCAGTCCCATCCTGGCATTCTGGCACGTGGCTTCCTAAACCGCACAGTGTTTTGAAGAGGGTTGGGAGGGTTGGGAGGGCTGGGGATCAGGCTAATCACAGGAGATCTTCAAGACACCCACAGTGTCTTCGTTCTCAACCTTTTCCCCCCTCTCCTGTCTCACCAAGCACAAGGAGACTCCTGGTGGCCGAACCATTGTATCCCAGAAAACAGTCCCACCCCCTCCTTTTCTCTGCCGTTGGGTGATTAAATGAGTAACTGGAGCACCCCCTTTCTCTCCCTCTTCCTCCTGTTTTGTCACAGCCCCCACCCCTGCTCACCTCCTGTAGTGTTGCTTGTGGTTGTTGTGTGGCCCAAGCGTTGCTGTTCTCCCTTGCTCCCTTGTTCCCAAGTGCCCAGCAGTCCTGATGTCTCTCCGCCTCCCAGCCTCAGCTGTTTGCCCTCGAGCAATAGCTCACAGACAGGGGCTCCCGCATTGTCAGTTCTTACAGCCTGGCAAGCAAAGGGTTAAACACCCCTCTTCTTGTCCAGTATAGCGCTCATGCCATCGCCAGTGCAATCCCAAGCGCCCTGTTTGCTGTACTGCTCCCTCCCCTTTCCCAACAACACCCCCTCCCCTTCCCTCTCGCTCTGTATAAACCATTCAAGTGGAACATTATAGGATTATCCTGGAGCCATTGACAAACACTCATGCGCGCACGCACACGCACACACACTGCACTGGGCTGGAGAATTTAGAATCCCAATAACAATAACAATAACCCAGATGCGGGCAAAACAATAAGACGCCAAACGTGCATGCTACGCAAAAACGGTCTGTGCTGTACGAAAGGGAACAACAGCAGTTCTGAGCTGATGTAGCCTCGCAGACTCGACAGCCTTACGGATGACCCTGGGTAAGCGAATCTTTGCTGCTGAGCAATTATTGCAGAAGATCCCCCTGAAAACTGCCTAGGTCTGAATGCATCTTCATCTGCTTGTGTCTCCTTTGCTGGTGGACTACCAACTCTCGCAACGTGATTGCAGTTCTTTCATTCTCTGTTTGCATAATAGCCACATGAGTTAGTGTCATTACGCAACAGAAAAAAATAATCTGCTTGTGTAATATTAGAGGTATGTATCTAAAAATAGGTTGGAGGGGTAGATGGGATGGACATGCTCTTATATTATAGTTTTATATGTTATTTGTATTATGTAGATTATAGCATGGAGGCAGATGAGGATTACTGGTGAAACACAGCCACACCGAGTTAACATGGTGTCTGTGCTGGAATTCAATGAGGTGAACTAGGAGATGTTGTTCTGAAATTCAGTCAGACACTGAGATGTTCTGGAATTCAATTAGTCGGACACTGAGATGTTGTTCTGGGATTCAGTCTATTGGACACTGAGATGTTGTTCTGGAATTCAGTGAGTCGGACATTGAGAATTCAGTGTTCTGGAATTCAGTGAGTCGGACACTAAGATGGTGCTCTGGAATTCAGTCAGTCGGACACAAAGATGTTGTTCTGGGATTCAGTGAGTCAGACACTGAGATGCTTCAGAATTCTCAGGATGGATTTGTGCAGCATTTGGTCTTTTCTCCTCACTTTTATTTGAGCCTGATGTGTGCCGGTGTTCAACATTATTGAATGAATGGTTGCCTAGTGTGATTTATACCAAATGACCTGTGGAGGTCAGGAAGATTCAAATCGAACAATTATCTGGGGATCTAACAGAGTACTCTCTGTCAGTTATATTTAATTTCTCTTTCACTGCTTACCTTTCAGATCTTACACATGGATTGTACTGCTCTAGTTTCTCCTATGGGATGAGAAAAGTTAATGAGCAGAGCAGACCATTCAGCCCATTAGTGCTTGTCATTTACCTGTACACAAATTGATTTATAGCAGCATTTAGCCTTGACTTTAATGTTTTTCAGCTATGAAGCAGAACCTCGTCCATGAAACCTATGTTAACTCTCCCCAATTTGACCATACCAGTCCCACTGATGATGATCTCCAGTACTGCATGTGATACGCATGTTAAGCCAGCTGGCCTATGAGTAATTAAGCTATTCTGTTCTCCTCTTTTCTGTGTTGGATTTTGTTATTAATCTTCAAATCTTCTGGAGTTTCCCCTATTTTCTGCTTGTTCTTCTTTTGGTTTGTACATGACCTCACTGATCTCTTTAACACGAAATTTGTTAAACCGTCAGGACCAGTTGACTGATTTGTTGTTGGTATTCTTTAATTTGCCGAACTACTTGGTTTCTGCTTTTCTAAAGTTTTCTGTGCTTACCTGTATACTGTCTGTACACATGCAGAAAGCCAAGCTGCTAGGTGCCTTCTCTATTTGTGTTTTGTGTTGTCATTCATATTATCTCTGTTCTAGCGTGTCTGCTTTATAAGGATGTGGCTCTGTACAAGGGTGTCTCTTTCTTCTCGGATTGCTATACACCAGCCTACCCATGATATCCAATATAAAAACAGGTATAGTAACTGTACCTCTGATGGTCATAAAATTAAACAGGGAGCCAATAGGTGCACAAACCTCAGAATACTATTCATTTTATGCTGTATTCTGAATTTTGTCTTGAGGAATCTTTTCCAAAGCTAGTATAGCTCGCAAAAGAGATAAATATAGCTAGGAAGGTTCATGTCTCCCTGTGTTTTTCATAGTGCCCGCCTGTGACTACTCTCATGTTTCTTACATCTCTCTACTGCAGGAGCCTGTTTTTTTTTCCTCGCAGTTACCTTTATCCTAAAATAACCAAATTAAAATGAGACACTTAAATTTCCTTTAGGGGTTCCTAAATTGTATTCCTCAAAGGGTATATCCAATGTGTGTAGATCTTCATTGTGCTGGGCATGAAATGCAGGTCTCATGATCTAAAACAAGACTGTTCAAACCAGGGGCCAAGGAATTATCTCGTTGCTTCTTGAAAGAAATCAGGGTAGAACCTTCATCGACATGGCTGGGGAGCATGATCTGTACTCCCACAACTCTTTGAGTAAAGACATAGCTCCTGCTCTCAGATTGAAATGCATTTTCAAACGGCTCCCACTAGTGACTTCTTTTTACACAGCAGTCTAGTGTCATATGATGGTTGCCTCTGTTTCCCAAGCAACACACAGACAGACGAAGGGGAGGATAGAAGAGAAAGGCTTTTGTCAGCTGTTGTTATGAATTTAGATCTTTCAGATGTTGGAGGGGTGTTCACGTATTCTAACTGTGTGACTTGAGTCTACCTGATCTGTCTCAAGAAAATGATCATGTAGATTTTCCAATCCACTCCAGTTGAGAATTTAGCATTGAAAAATAGCTCCACGACAGTTAGGATCTCGGTTTTACACTTCATCCTAAAGGCGGCACATTGTGTGTTTCATTATTAAAGGGATCATTGTAACAATATATGTACTGGCTGCACTAAAATATTGCAATGGAGATTGATGGGGCCTTAAGTTGAGTAACAATTTCCTAAACCTTTGTCTCAGTGATCTACTATCAGTTGAGAGTTCAATATTCTGTCCATTGTTTTTGAGAGATTTGCCTATTGTTAGAAGCACACTTACTGTACTGCCAGTGGCTTGAGTTGACCCAAATAGTCTAGTCTACGGCTCCCCCACTCCCCCTCTGTTTTTTTTAACTGGCCTGCATGTAGTTGCAAAATAACTTTGCAATTGTTTCCAATCTTAACCCACTGATTTGATTTGCCAGATTGCAAACACCGCAAGTAATGTGCTCCTTGCATGAACCGACTGGCTTCTGCTTAAACAAGTTCATCTCGGGAAAATCTTTCTCGCCTTTCCACATGACTTCACACGAGTTTGGTGAGCCGTTATTTCAGAGGGGCGGTCCACAGGCAGTCAGGCAGCGTGGCAGACGAGAGGAGGTGTCAGAAAAGAGGTGTGTCGGCTGACAGCAGCAGTGAGGCCTTTTCCATCTCAGGACATCAAGCAGAAAGATTTTTCCTGGAACAAAAATCAGACAGTGTGAGAATGAATGATGTTCATTTCGGCTTCAGAGATCTTTGCTGATTGTTAAAGACAATTGTTGCCATTATTTTGTTGCAGGGTGGGGTTGATTGCTTCATAAATATGCAAAGCTCAGGTATAGGATCCTTCAGGTATTGCTTAAAGAATTCTAAAAATTCAGCAGCTGAATCCCATCTCTGGAGGTGTCCCCAGTGTGAATAAGTGTGAATAAGAGCAAATAACATGTCACCCTGGTCGGCGCCATCTTGCTACTTAAGATAATATAGATAAGGTCAGATAGTTTTATCCTCCACCCCCAAAAGTCACATTCTTTCAGTTAAGTTTCATCCTTGCCCCTGCTGCTGCTCTGCAGGGTGAGCTAGCATCGATATGGCAGATAGCCACTGCTTCAACCACATGTCACTCAGCGCTGGTTGCCATTGACAGGAGACCTGGATCACCCGCAGGCAATTTATTACTTTCATTTGGTTCAGGGATAATAATAATAATAATTAATTTTTATTAATAATTCCTTACACTTACTGTATATAACGCTTGAAACTCCACTCAAAGTGCTTTACAAGTGATGCGGACTCCCCTCCACCAACACCAATGTGCAGCTGCACCTGGATGATGCAACCGCAGCTAAAGTGTGCCAGTACGCTACCCACACACCAGCTATCAGCGGGGAGGAGAACATAGTGATGGAGCCAGTTCAGAGATGGGGATTATTAGGAGGCCATGCTCAGTAAAGCATAGGGGTAACACCCCTACTCTTTTCGAAGAGCACCCTATGATTTTTAATGACTACAGAGAGATAGGAGCTCGGTTTTACATCTCGTCCTAAAGGTGGCACATTTTTTGCACTACTGTGCCTCCATCACTGTAACAGGGCATGATGGATCCACAGACTGCAGGGTGAGCAACCCCTATTGGCACCAGTAGCACCTCTTCTAGCAGAAGCCTTATCTTTCCCAGGAGGTCTCCTGTCCATGTACTGTCCGGGCTCACACCTGCTGAGCTTCAGTGGATTGTCAATTGTAACTTGAAGGGGGATATAGCTGCTGGCAAGGAATATTTAAGGGCTTCTCTGAGATTGCTCTGCAACTCTCAATCCTCTCAACGGTGTTTATTTCGGTTTGGACCCTGGCTTGCTTTGTCCTTGTTTTCCAGACATTCTCTTTGTGCTTCTCTCCAGTGTCTTCCTGGCTTTGAACGGCCACCTGCTCAAGAATAAGGTTGAAATTCACTTCAGAAGGATGTACCTGTTTAAGACACCAGCTCGCCACATACTCAGACAGTTGTAGCCTGCACCCCCAAAAGCTACATTTTTTCAGCTCCATTACCACTTCTATTTTGTTTAAGAGACCTAACAGAGAAATTTGAAGCCAGCCAAAAGTAATGTTCTTGTCTGTATTCATTACACAAATGTGGAAGGACACGATTACCAGAGTCAAAGGAATATGAATTCTTTCAAACTCAGAAACCTTAATCTGTCTGGATTAAGAGAATTCTAGTTTAGGGACAAATTCCTGTGTTTTTCAATACAACATTTCTGCTTTCAGAAATATATTTCACCCCACTTGCATTGTTTTGTGACGCGTCAGGCTTTCTTAAGATAGTGTATGTTCCACCCTTCTCATCTCCAGCTGCCATTTTGCCACAGATCAAGCTTGTACTCTGTTTGCTGACATCTTGCCAGTTGTCAAGAGCTGTCTTGTGTTTACAGCCAAATTTTTTGTTTTTTGTGAAAACATTGCTTTAACTGATCCCGTAAAACCTGTGTCCCACCTGTACCTTCCAATTCCTTCTCCTGCTGCACAAATGGAACAGGTGGCGCAGAAGGTTAAATTGAACCATGTTCTGCAGTGCGCTTCCTTAACAGCTAACCACAATGCCTCAGAACTCAATGCACCTCTGCACAATGGACGTCTGGCATGGTCTACCATGTTATTTTTCAGGACTACATATTTATTGTTCAGTTGTTATTATTAAGCATGTGTGTAATGTACTGTCTTCATTGAGTGGTGTTGTCTGTCGTATTGTGTCGTTTGCTGTACTGTTTATGTCCCAAGAGATCGGCACGAATAAGTATTCCAATGTACGTGTACTGTACATATAGGAATAAACTCCTCTACCTACCCTAAACCTACAGTTTGCCAAAGCAAGAATGAAGGAGCGCTGTGAGATCCAGACAGATAGTGTACCTGAAGCAAAGGTTCCAGGATATCAAAACATGACCAAGAGTCAGAGACCAGATCAGAGAAGCTGGAAGATTACCTTAAGAAATGTAGTTTTAGCAGGGATTCATGTGAACTAGAAATCAATGGAAATATAAGAAGAATTTGGTATTTGTCATGCTGTGGTTGTGGTACAGTACGTGTTGTAAAACTGTCAGGTTTGGAGGTAGTTTGCTGAGCAGTAATCTCTGCTGGTAAATCTTAGGGGTTTAAGCAAGCTAAGGCTGCCTTAACGCCAGCCGAGTACTGAAGACTGAGATAGCAGTGGTATACATAACGAACATCCCCAGGTAGTTGTTCGACTTACACGATTGCATTCTCTTAAAAATGCTGCATAAAACAAAAACACATAAGTTAAAAACTTATTCCCTATAAGAATACATGTCAATAGGGGGTATTCTACTCTGAAATAGAGGGTTGAACTCCCATCTAAAACCAATAACAGATTTATTCAAGTCATTTTAATCTGTTAACGTTGTTAATGTTTATTGTTTTCATGTAAATAAGGGAAGGCTGTTGTTTCTGCTGGGTGGTGAACAGTGTGGAAAATGGTGGTGTCAGACGCGTCCAGACTGAGCAAATATCTTTGGTCCTTTTACCTTGTGAAACTTCTAAATGATAATGCCATTTACTTCCAAGTTTCATAATTACATTTCCAATCATTTTCCTTAATTCTTTATTGTAGAATGCTTGTTTAAAATTGAATGTAAGGTTTATGAATTTGGTATTTTTTAAAAATACAATACAAATTTTTGCCTCAAGGTTTTTTTTTTCATAAAGTAGCTTACTGTAAGTTTTATTGAATTTCTTTCAGATTTTCTGCAACATAAGCATAAGGTACAGGCTAAGACAATAAAGAGATGTTAGAGAGATGTTCAGAAAGCGAGAGAGATGATGGGAGATGGCCAGAGCCTGGAAGAACACAAGACAAAGATTCCCCAGCTTCCTCTGTGTCACCTACGTGACTGCATCCATCCCAGCGTGCACCTGGTATATTGTCTAAAACACTCTGTCAGATTACCTGTTGCTGACCACGCCAAAGCATGTAAAATAGACAACTAATGTGTCCTAAACTGAGAAGTGGTATGTATTCTTGTGATGCATTAAACCAAAAGTACGCACATTAAGAGCATAGAATTACTGAACTACTTGTAAGAGGAAACTAAATTCATAGGTGGAGAGCAATATTCACTTGCCCCAAGATACTGAGATAACCGTCCCTCTGTCCAGCACCCGTGACACCCCTCAGTATACCCAAAGCAGTATTTTCTACATACATCCTTCCCTTTCTTCCACAGGTCCCCGAGTCCCACAGACCTATTAGCCAGCTCCACCTGTTATTATGGAGAACTACCTCTGGAGCTCTTACTCTCCTTTCTCTCGTATCAGATCTTAGACACATAATGGACTGAAACCCTTTTCCTCCTGGCTGCTCTTCTACATCTTTCAGTTAGCTCAGAGGAGTGGCCAGTTCCACATAATATCCTATCTGCTTTATTCCCAATCCCCCTGAGTGCCAGTTTTTCAATCACTCTGTGTATGCCACGTTTCTTCTGTGTTTTTTTTGTAGTAACGACAAGAAGTGTCTTTGCTTTCTTTTTTTCTGTCTTTTCCCTGTCCGGCTCTTGTTTTGTTTTGTATCCCTGGTACTTGGGAATTGTGGGTGGGGCAATGGTGTGCAATTTGTAAATAAAGTAATTGTAAAAGAGTAATTTTGAACAGTGGGGGGTTAAAACGATATGAAAAATTGTATTTGCCTTTGTGCTCCATCAGTAAATTTTTGAAAAATGCTTGAAGTTGAGTGATAATGCCATTAGGAAGATTACAGGTCACAGAACTAAGAAAAAGTAATATTCACAATTGCTTAAACTAAACACAGCAACGCACAGTTACACACGTCTGTTTTGATCAACTGGCAAGTGAAATTATGTTGTACAAGTGTAGCCATTCTCTAACTTTGCTTTGAATGAATATGACCATATTAAATATCAATATCAATATCTGAGAAATATGATACAGCACTTATACAAAATGTAATGTATAAATATACATGGAAGGGTAGAACCAAACTCTTCAGAGAGCAAGTAAAATTACTTAGTGTACTTTGCAGTACATTTGCTCTCCAGTGTGGCAAGAATGTCATGAAAAATGTATTCCTTCTGTTCATTCAACAATTGATTCAGAAAGAAAGGCTCGCACTGTGCCACTCTCTCTGTTAGGATAAAAACTGAGTATTGTCTGTTTAGTTTGTGCTGCAATAGTTTAGGAATTCCACCGAGTCTTAAATGTCAATGATGTTGATAATGGCAAGAGTGCTGGCTTTTCTTGGGCTGACATTTGCTCGTGAGACTAACTAATCACTTATGTTCTATATTAATCCCTGAGCAACAGCGACCAGAGGTGGTAATAAAAAGCGCTCCAACTAAACGCAGATACTCAGTAATGACAACCCATTAATCAAGAGAAGCACAGAAAGTTCTGGGCGAAAAAGCACTGAACCCTGAAACACCTCCTCTCTCCAGTATTGCTGAGTCTGATTCAAGGGTCCTTTCAGCTTCACATGGTGACTATGACTAAGTGACACTGCAAAGGCTCAGCAGGCCACATTGTATGAAAATCTAAGTGACATCATCTCAGTGCAGACTGTGAGGTCACTCAGCATCTTTAATTACTCAATTTACTAGAATATCTTAACTACTACTTGTAAGGAAGAGTAAACGTAAACTGATTCCATGCACAAATACATACAGTTTAATCGGCAATATTTATTACACATTTTAAATCAGTGATTGAGAGGAGCCGTGACTTTATTAGCAAATTGCAGTTCTCTCAAACACCCATTTGATCTGTGAGACATCAGCTGGTGAATGAGGTGCTGGTGCAGGAGTTGTAGGGAGAGAAAAGGAGAGTTTAGAATTGGAAATTCAGGGTTGTGGGGGAGCTGGAGCCTATCCTGGCAAGCAGTGGACACAAGGCAGGGTACACCCTGGACAGGATGCCAGTCCATCGCAGGGCACACACAGACACAGACACACACATACAGTACACTAACATGAAGGGCCGTTTGTCGTGGAAGCAGCATGTCTTTTGACTGTGGGGGAAACTGGAGCACGAAGAGGAATCCCATTCAAAGATGGGGAGAACATACAAACTCCACACAGACAGCATTCCAGGTCTGGAACTGAACCCATTACCCCAGCACTACCCCAGCAATGTTAACCACTGCGCCACCATGCCACCCCTTAAAAGTACATTTCACGAAGTTCAAATTAACTTGATTCAAATTTGAAAGTAAAATTCCAGCTCTTTTACTGGGAATGCACATTGAATAGTCAATGAAGACTTAATAGCTGAACTCCAACTGTACCACCCATGATATTAGTGTGCCCTTTCACAAACTTTCCATTGCAAAATGCGAAATGTGAGGTGTAAATATACTATGATATACGGTACTGTAATTACGGTATTGTAGTACTCATTAATACAGCCATCACTGGTGTAGGCGACAGTGGTTATCTGTCAACAGTTTATGCCACTATATTAAATACTGTACAGTTCAGTAGTTCAGGTGGTGTTCTACTAGTTTCCTTAGCAGCGAGTTGCCAAAATATGTGTTGGCAACAGTTTTTATTTTGGAACAGTCATATTATATGTTTTCATAGTCTGTTTTTTAGCCCAGCTAGTACTGCATATTAAGCTGCAGCTTTTACACCTGTAGTCCACGATAACCAGTCAGCTGTACAGGTATAATCATTTTGAGCTGCAGTGACAGAAATTGAATAGAATTACTGTTATTTGCATGCATATTTCTTGTTAATTTGAGATGACTTGAAGATGCGGTGGTCAACTACTAGGGCTAGTATTGTTTTCTCCTCCCCACTAATAGCTGGTGTGTGGTGAGCATTCTGGGGCACTATGGCTGCCGTCGCATCATCCAGGTGGGGCTTCACATTGGTGGTGGAGGGGATCCCCATTACCTGTAAAGCGCTTTGAGTGGAATGTCCAGAAAAGTGCTATACAAGTGTAAGCAATTATTATTATAGTACAATACACTAGTACATTGATTACTGCAATGCCCTACTCGCTGGGCTATCTAAATCAACAATTAACAAACTTTAGTTTATCCAGAATTTGGCAGCTACAATCCTGACTTGGTGACGTGAAATTTAAAGCATTACTCCTATGAGGATTTTAAGTCTAATTCAAAATCCTCATGCTCACCTAGGCTCTACATGGCTTGAGACCTCAGTACTTATCTGACTTATTATCTACTCCCCACCTTGCAACCTTTGTTCATCTGACTCTGGTCTTGTACTATGTATGTCCCCCATGCTCATGTACATTTTATGGGTCACAGGGCTTTCTCTTGATATGCCCCCATTCAGTCTCCAGTCACCTAGGTGTGTTTAAATCGAGACTCTAAATTTGTCTGTTCAGAAAGGCCTTTAGTTAATTAGTGACAGTGTCCATTTTCTAATGACCATGTACTGTATCTTCTGCTGTACCTCTAATCACTTGTCTTTCTTATACAGTATGTTTATATTGTAATTTGTCTCCTTTGTTCTTTTAACACCTACTTTAAAGCACTTTGAGATATAGCTTTTAAAGTTGCTAGGTAAAATGTATTTACTGTAATAAGTAAATTATTATTATTATGTTGTTGTTTTTGTTAATAATAATAATAATTATTAATAATAATTGCTTACACTTATATAGTGCTTTTCTGGACACACCACTCAAAGGGCTTTACAGGTAATGGGGACTCCCCTTCACCAATGTGCAGCCCCACCTGGATGATGCGACGGCAGCCATAGTGCGCCAGAACGCTCACCACACACCAGCTATCGGTGTGGAGGAGAGCAGAGTAATGTAGCCAATTCATAGAGGGGGATTATTAGGAGGCCATGATTGGTAAGGGCCAATGGGAAATTTGGCCAGGACGCCGGGGTTACACCCCTACTCTTTTCGAGAAACGCCCTGGGATTTTTAATGAGCGCAGAGAGTCAGGACCTCGGTTTTACGTCTCATCCGAAGGACGGCGCCTGTTTACAGTATAGTGTCCCCATCACTATACTGGGGCATTAGGAGCCACATAGACCGCAGGGTGAGCGCCCCCTGCTGGCCCCACTAACACCTCTTCCAGCAGCAACCTTAGTTTTTCCCAGCAACAGGTTGCTGTTGTAGTGGTAATAGTAACCAATTAACCACAGGTAGAGTGAAGGCACCATGACCTGTAATATACCTTGATTAAGGCCTGCTAAATAACTCTGGGCAACATATTGCTAGGGTGGTAGGGTGGTTTGAGCTGCTGCCTCATAGCTCTGGAGTTACCATGCTGGTTTCCTCATACAATACAAAGGCATGCTGTCCAGATTTGGAAGTGTTTCCCAATTGCGCACTGTGAGAATGTGTGCAGCCCACATCCAGGGTGCGGTCCTGTCTTGTGCCCTGTGCTGGGTTAGAGTCTGGCTCAGTGCAACAGTCTAAGGATAAAGAGGACAATGAAAAATAATGAATAGATTGAATATAAGAGTTTCACATTTGGAAGTGGAGCTGATCATCAGTTACGACTCAGTTATTTTGAATATATCTAGTATAGCAGATTTCAGTGTTGTCTCTTAAAAGTTTTCACAGCAGTCATGTGTTTTTCTGTGTATCTTTCCTTTGACGGATTGGAAATCCCTCCTGGGTGTATCCTTGCCAGCAGAGACTCTAACTTCCCTGTGACCCTGAATTAGAAGAAGTGGTTAAGAACAATAATGCCCTTTTCTGTTTTCTGTTATTAACATTCTCAGATGTAATATGTCCAAATTGCCTTCAGGTTTATTTCTGTTGCAGTGTTAGCTAGTAAGATCACTTGCTAAAAATGTTTAAAAAGAGGATTCCAGTTTGCAGAGAAATTGGACAACTACTGATTGGAGAGTAAAGGAGTGATTTGCATTTACCTTTACAGATCTCTAAACTTAGATCAGCACTGTGGCCTCTGAGCTCTGGAGGCCTGCTTCAATTCTCGACAAGAGTCTGTTCTGTGGGTTTCCTTTGGGAATTCTGGATTCCTTCCACATCCCAAAGACTTACCAACAAGCTGATCGGTTGTGCTAAACTGTTCATTCTGTGAGGAGCAGGAATGGAGTCCATTTCTCTTCAATCCTCTCCCTGTGGAGTAGTTCTGCTACAGTGCCAACAATCACATACAGTAGGTGAGATAAGAGTCAAATGAAGGACTCATAAACCGCTAAATTGCAAATATATTTGCATGGGCTTCATGTGTCTTGCTTATACAGTTTGAAAGTTCAGTTAGAGGACTGCCTGGGATTTGTAATATAGCTCCAGGCTTCTGGGTGTTGGAAAACAGGACAAGGTGTTGATGTTGGAGCTTTTACACCTTAGGGTAGGTGGAAAAAGATTTGACCTTGATTGAATCGCAGCAAACTGGAACTGTTGAGCTTTTGGTGATGAGTCACTGTCACGATGTTTTCACTAAGAAGATTCCAGGAAAGCAGCAACTAATAGGATTTTACAGCATTGTGGACCTGAGGTATTTATCAAGGAAAAATACATTTTTCTTCATTTATGTATAATCTGGAGGCATTGCTAATGAGCAGTTTGACTAGTCAAGAACATGGTAGCAGAAGGCATTAGTCACAAAGGCAGGATGGATTATGATTCAATTAAAGGGCATTACAAGAATAGAACTGTACTGCCAATTCTATGAGAAAAAATGAGAAGGGATAGGAGAGAAATCAATGACAAATTGACATAGTTTCAGCTGCAAATGATCCTTATAGAGGTCTGAAAGAAAGCCAGACTCGACAAGTTTGGCAGCCGGGTTTTACAAACCAAGTGAGTACTTTAGCACTCAGTGTGTGAATCTCAGAGTCTGAAGCAGTGTCATCTCATGGGTACAGTACATGTGTTCAGGCTCAGTAACCTCAATAGAAGAAATTAGGGTAATTATTCAAATATGTAAGCTCTGTTTATTGACGATTGTTGTTTATGTTAATTTCGCTCCCCCCAATTGTAGCATCCCATTCACAGCTGGCTAACAACACAGGGCTAATTTAAAATGAATGAAAGAAGAAGATGAACATGACACATTATTAGATAATATATCATAAGATATTTTATTAAGTAAGGTATCATAATATATCTGTGACACAGTGAAGCGGTGGTTAGCATCTCTACCTTGCAGTGCTTGGCCCTGGGTTCAATTCCTGGGCTACTATCTGAGGGAAATTTGTATGTCTTTCCATGTTCACAGGGTTTCCACTCCGGATTCATACCACAGTCCAAAGACATACTGGTAGATTAATTGGCTTCTGGGGAAAATTGGCCCTGGTGTGAGTGTGTCTGTGTGTGCTCTGCAATGGACTAGTGTCCTCTACAGGGTGTATTCTGGCTTGCACCTGTTGTATGCTGTGCTAGGCTTCAGCTCCTCCACAAACCTATATTGGATAAAAGCAGTGAGAAGATGGATGTATACTAATATACTGTATGTGCAAAACATATTTTAGAAAAGAGAGAGCTATACAATTAATGTCAGCCTTGTTGAAAATACAGAGTGTGATGCGAATGAGCTATTTGATCAGAAGTATTCTGGAACAGATTGAACAGTGCCACAGTTTCTTTGATGCCTCGTTTTAAAAAGGGAAACATTTAATGTGGGAACAGTTTTCAGTTTTCACTGTCAGACTCTGTACACGACTACAGATTTCTTTTGCATCCCTGTCTGTATCATAAAATATTTAAAATATTATTTTTATCCAACTCACAATATGCCGGATAAATACTGATAAATACTTGACACAGCTTTTTGTAATTCATTAGGGTGTCATGGAGGTAAGATTTCTCTGATGGTCTGGCCACATGGATGAGAAAGCTGAACCCCAGAAAGTGATTCAAGGAGGTGCTTTTACCTGATAATATGAGTGAGATTATAAGAAAGACCTACAGTATAAACTTTTAATGTCAGATTTACTGTAGATAATGTTAAGAGCAATTTGTAATCTGGAGTCCTGGGTAAAATCTGTATTGCATAAAAGCAGAATACAGGTACTCAGGCCAGCAGAGACCTTACATGTCGAGGCTGCAGGCGTAAGCAGTGGGTTTGCTCAAGTGGATTTTGAGGAATCTGAAGTCTTAGATGCTGCAATTCAGACAGTCAGTAATTCTGTTTGGTTGGCCTGGTGTCAAGGGGTGATGTTAAGAGTACCTGGATGGACCCTATACGGCGCTGAGTCTGTAGGGAGTTAGTGTTTGGTGTCCAAATCCCAAGGGCGAAAGTCATAGTCGAGATGGAAGAGCTAGGTCGGGTATCACAAGTGTCAGGTCGAGAGTATCCAAAACGAGAGGCGAGACGCAGTCGAAGCAGGAGAAAAAAACAAGGTCGGGTAGCCAGAAGTCAGGATGAGAGTGGTAAACGCGCACAAGAGAAAGCCAGTTAATGGGGAAGAGTGTGAGGAATGACAATTGATTAATTAGTGCGCGGGTGTTGATGGTGAGAGGTGCTCGTAGGAATGCAGTTCGTGACACCTGGAAGGTAAGCTTCTCTAATGGCACTTTTATGACAGACTGATTTTGGCCATTAACATGACATGCTGCGAAAGCATGCATTTCGGCTTCCAACTGAGACCCTCGCAGTGTGCCACTAAATGTTCAGGCACAGGAGAGACACTGGAAGGTCATTACACTGCCAGGCACCTACTTTGTGCCTGGCAGTGTACCTACAGCACCTACAGCCAGCAGCCATATCACCCTGCAACTCACAACTGGCAACCCACTGAAGCTAAGCAGGTGTGAGCCTGGTCAGTACCTGGATGGGAGACCTCCTGGGAAAAACTAAGACTGCTGCTGGAAGAGGTGTTAGTGGGGCCAGCAGGGGGCGCTCACCCTGCGGTCTATGTGGGTCCTAATGCCCCTGTATAGTGATGGGGACACTATACTGTAAACAGGCGCCGTCCTTCGGATGAGACGTAAAACCGAGGTCCTGACTCTCTGTGGTCATTAAAATTCCCAGGGCGCTTCTCGAAAAGAGTAGGGGTGTAACCCCGGTGTCCTGGCCAAATTTCCCATTGGCCCTTACCGATCATGGCCTCCTTATAATCCCCCTCTATGAATTGGCTATATTACTCTGCTCTCCTCCCCACTGATAGCTGATGTGTGGTGAGCGTTCTGGCGCACTATGGCTGCCGTCGCATCATCCAGGTGGATGCTGCACATTGGTGGTGGTGGAGGGGAGTCCCCATTACCTGTAAAGCGCTTTGAGTGGAGTGTCCAGAAAAAGCGCTATATAAGTGTAAGCAATTATTATTACTTTGGTAATAACCCACTCCTCCCAGTGGGACAATGTCCTTGTAAAGTTGTGGCTTTTGAGGGCTTAGTGCTCAGAAAGTGATTATATTCCATTGTTACATGGAGCACGGGAAACTTGTAGATGAATCAGGATAAAGTAATGCCAGATTATTGTAATGAGATGAGCATGACTCATTAGAACCCTCATGTATTTACTATCATACCTGCATTTTGTTTTATCAAATAGGTATTGAAGTATCTAAAAGCAATACTCAAAGTGCTGAAGGCTAGACACACATTCAGGAATTATTTGCACTGGTATGTGAGCCAGGGATTAATGTTACAAAAATAATGGCAATGACAATGTAACCAAAGCTTTAGTGGAAGGGTACTTAAACTTAACAATACTTTGATAGGCAGGAATAGGTGAAACAGACACAATGCAGCTATAAGGTAAAGAGAAAAGTGCTCTTAGCAGGAAGAGAACAGGAAGTTGTGGGAATGCTGGGAGACACATAGTGGGCAGGACGAATGAACCTGTATTGACAAAATAGAGAGTACAGAAAGGAGTACAGGAGGCCCAACAGGCATTGGAAAGGACGCCCCCTGGTGGTCCTCTGCAGGCTGTGAACCAGAGGTTGAGACATCCTTTCTTCTTGTAGATCTCAGACTCCGAAGGTTGCATCTATCTACAATACGTAAGGAAGAGTAACTTAAGAAACATACATATTTATTAATAAGCCACCATTAAGTAAATTATATTGGTGCAAAGAGCTATGGGGCTGGATGGAGTAACAGATATGGCTTCTGCATTTTAAGAGTCTAACCTTGAAGACTGGTGAGTAAATTCTGTACATCCCAAGTGAGGACTGAGGGTTGATACCTTAATTACAGGAGCAGATCTAGTGCAGTGTACTGTATGTTTGGAAGAGTAATATTTTACTGAAAGGTCTTACCTCTGAGTTTTGGACAATTAAATCCAGTACAGAGGTAAGGCTTTATTGATGATGAGAGCTTTGAAGAGTCACTAGAGTAGCAGTAGCTGGTGTTTGTAATCCAAAGTCCAACTCAATCGATTGCAGAGAGAGTGGATGGCTTGTTGCACATTTGCCAACATAGGGAATGAGGTGGCAGGCTCAGAATTTAGCAGTATGACGAACAGGAGGAAAATGATAGTGGGTTTAGACAGCACAGCACTGCTGAAACAACTGCAGTGCAGTGACTAATATGGAAGGCAAGGTCAGCAAAAACTCATTGCTGAAAGAGTCAGGTTGGAGCAGCAGTGGCAGAGGGAATCATGCATTGATGTTAGTGTGATGGATGCTGGGAACAAATGCTTTAGTGTCTTGTATTTGTACCATGGTGAGCCAACGAGTGGTTGGAAGTGGGTTTCATTGTTCTTCTGAACTTCTCTATTGAACTCCAGTAAGAAATATATTTTCACAGCTCTTCAATTACGCATATAGAAATACCTTAGTAGTATTTCAGTGCTTATCTACTAATATGTCATGGGGAGTATTTGCTTCCTGAAAGTGACTGAACAAGTTGGATTATGGCATAATATTACAGTCATGGCAGACGTCAGACTATAAGGCATCATTCCAGATTTTACTGTATATGATGTATCACAAATCTTCTGCACATTTGGGCATTTGACTGTACAGATGATTTGTGATACATCATATACAGCAACATCCAAGAGCAATCCTATTTTCGTTAGGATTCACATGGACTGGAGGCATTTTGATTGCCTCTTGTGTACTTGATGTCTCCCAATCCAGAAATAGCTTCAAAATGACTACTTATATGTTGTTTCTACTGCTGATTAAGTGGTACACTGATGAAAGAAAGGGTAACCCTTTTTTATCAGTGTAACCCTGATACATCCCAGATTAAGTCACCTGTGAACCACTGAAATGCCAAAGAAAGATGTGTGCTGCCAATACCTACAGTACATAAGCAGGGGTTGATAATGACACCTTTTTATAGGAGAGTCCTGACAGCCCATACTTTTTACTAAGTTTGACAATAGCTGCCCCATCCAGGAGCAATCGAAGTTTCAGATAGTCTGGTAAATACTCAGTGCTCTCTCTATAAGTGCTGTAGTCATTATCCATCCATCTATTTTCTAACCAGAACCAGAGCCTATCCCAGCAAGCAACAGGCACAAGGCAGGGTACAATCTGGACAGGATGTCAGTCCATCAGAGTGTACCTACAGACACAATCACACACTCACTAACACCAGAGCCAGTTTTCCCAGAAGCCAATTAACCTACAGAACCAGCATGTCTTTGGACTGTAGGAGGAAACTTGAGCACCTGGAGGTATTAGTACCCCAGGCACAGCAGTGAACTCAGACTCACAGCATTGCAAGGCAGCACCACCACGCCACCCTGTTGTCATTGTCATTGAAGTGTATTGATCTGAGGCCCCTCAAGAATTACACGAGAAGCACCAAAATAAAAACATTGATTTATTTTTCTTTCAAACCAGCACACAGAGTGTTGTTTCAAGACAACTTCTATCACTGCTTGTAATTACATGCATGAGCAAATTAACACCTAAAAAATTACAGCAATACTGACCTTCCTTTACATTCCCATGCAAGGATATAACATACTGTAGTTGCAAGTATTATCAGTGGTTGTCGTATATTGTAATACAGGTGCAGGCAGCAAGAGACCAACTCTTTCACATCAAGTCAAATTCAGTGTTTATGTTTGGGCATATGGGAAACACAGACACCATAAATCCATAAATCTAGTGCAGATATGTTCTTCACAAAGCTTATAGTCAACAATGTGATTTGACATTCCTGACATCTTTTGTGGTTTCTGCTGTAGAAAACTGTAAAGTGCTCTGGAGCAAAGTGTTGCAAAGGGCATCATACTAAATAGAATCATTGGTTTCCCCATGATTTTATCTTTATGGGCAGCTCCATGCTTTACCACTCTTTAACCTTGATTTCACTGGTCAGGAATGAAAGACAAGGTTAGAAAGGCAGGAATTTAACTGATTTAACTGTGGTCTGCTGAAATTCAGAATTGAGTAGAAACTCTTCTGATGATGAAAGGAGTTGATCGAATAAGTTTTGAAGATGAGGGAAAGCACCTAAAGGTGTCATTTTCACGCCTTTAGAGAAACAGCTGCACTGAGTGCGGTGCATTGGGGAGAGGTTTCCCACTGTGCAGAAACCATTTTCTTGGTGAAAGCGATGGTCAAAATCAATACAATAGCACCTCACCCCTTAGTGTTAGCGTGAAGGAGTAGTCAGGGCACTGGATTCGGATATGAGACACTGTGGGTTCAAATCCCATCTAGCATAATGCTGTTGCATCTGATCTTGCACTCTGAGTACTTCAGTACAAATGCCCTGAGGTGTGAACTTTGGATAAAAGCATTATTGAAGTAAATCAATGGTCATAATAGATTCTCTTTGATAAATAGAAGTAGAGAATTGACTAGTTTTAAATAGTAGAATTGACTATTTATTAGTCGTTTACTGTAGATGAAGTAAGGAATCACACATTTCCAGCCCTAAGTGTTGTGTTGGCAGCAGTATGCCTGATCTCCTGTCACTCCTATTACTCCTATCCTGGAGTCCTTGCACTGGCTTCCGGTCAAATTCCGCGTAGACTTTAAAATCCTCATGCTCACCTACAAGGCTTTACATGGCTTGGCACCTCAATACCTGTCTGAACTTTTATCGCCCTACTCCCCACCTCGCAACCTCCGCTCTTCAAATTCTGCCCTCCTTACTGTCCCCCAAGCCCGTCTACATTGTATGGGCGACAGGGCCTTCTCCTGCTATGCCCCCAAGCTCTGGAACTCCTTGCCCAAGGATATTAGAGAGTCACCTTCTCTAAACTCCTTCAAATCCAGACTCAAAACCCTCCTTTTCAGAAAAGCCTTTACTTAACTGGTTCCATTCTTCACCCCTCTGCTCTTCTTAATACCATCTTCCACGGTCTCCTCTATTGTTATTGTTGTATTGTTGTAATTATAATTGTGTCCTGTCTTGTGAAATTTTCTTATTTATTGTTGTAGTCTTCTTATCTATTGTTATTGTCATCCTGTAAAGCGCTTTGAGAAGCCACCTTTAAAGGCGCTATATAAAATAAAGTTTATTATTATTATATTATTACTTTTTGTATCCTTCAGACACAAAAGGTGTTGGGAGTGACTTGGGAACAATGCAAACAATAATGTATTTCACAGTTAGAAGCACAAGTCTTTGAATTGTAAGTATTACCCCAGATATTGTCCTGTGCTGTAACCCCTATTTCTCTTTCCCATTCTTTCTGGCTCTCAGCGCATGAAGATCCCAGCCCTAGTGCAGACACTTCCAACTTCCAGCTGCCTCTCCCAAATCCAGGAAAATGTCTGGCTCCTACGATGAATCTGCTAGTATTGAAGAGACCACGGACAGCTTCTGGGAGGTACAAGTGCTGTCCTCTCTTTCCGCTTTATGGAACAAATTGTTTTGCTCATAGCTTTTCTTCAGTTGAATGTTAATACTTCTGAACATCAAAACAGTGTTTGGAATCACAGCCCCAGTACCCCAGTTCAAGCACAGTAGCAGTATTGTATTCTGGGAAATTAGAAAAGTTTACAAAACCACAAGTTCACCCCTTGCAAATGAATACTCCTATAGCCAGCCATTTTCTAATAGCCCAGGTGGGGAGCTGCGTCAGCATGCGTAGGCTGCAAAGGAACAAGTAATAAGTTTATTCCATGCTGAAAAGAGAAGAAAGAAAACACAACGTTTCGGCCGTGGAGCCTTCTTCAGGTGTGTGTAATAGCTTCATTCAATTCAGGGTTGTGGGGGAGATGGAGTCTATCCCAGCAAGCAGTGGGCGCAGGTGAGATAGTGTACATCCAGGAGGGGACACCAGTTCATCAAAAGGCACACAGAAACAGACTCACACCAAAGTACTGTATGTCTTTGGATAATGGAGGAATACAGAGCACCCAGCAGAAACCCTCACAAACATGGGGAGAACATACAAACTCCCTGCAGACAGCACCCCAGGTCTGGAGCTGAACCCAGGGCCCCACTCCTGCAAAGCAGCCATTGTAATCACTGTGCCACCCTGCTACCCTGGTCTCTAAAGTCTCTATTTGTCACATCTCTACGGGACTGTCCCGTTGTTGTTTTTTTAATGTTGTGGCTGCACAGGCTGCACTAAAATGGCTACGTATGAATGAGGAAATCGTTTGGTCTGACTACATACACTGAGCACTTCAAGTTTCTAGCATCTATACATACTGTAGGTTGCACACTATGTTTCACTATGTTTCAGAAGCTTCAAAACACTTCAGAACAAGGTGTCAGCTGAAACCAAACAGAAATTTAACAGAGAGGCAGCAAGAGGAACACGTACAATAGCAGAACTTACAATACATCACCAGAAATCTAAAAACACACACTTACATCTTCAGATTAGAGGCAGTGGCTACTAAAAGATCCAGAGTGAAGATGTAAGAACAGAATAATCAACAGAAAAGCAGTTGAGCACACTGTAGATAATAGTGCATCCACTGTCACTGCAGCAATGGTGTTTTAGTCTGTTGTTTCTGGGCTCCTGGTTAAAACCTGTTTTGAGCAGTTTGTGTAGCCAGGCTCCTCCACCATTCACCAGGTTTGATTGGAGATTTGCACATTGTTCCACAAGCCAAAGACTCTGCTCATTGAGAATACAGCACCCAGCCTGTGGGCAGGAGCTTCGACTACAGTGGAGAGACTCCCTGTGATAGGCAGTGGAGGAGTCTGCAGTGCGGTCCGGCCTGGGTCGAACACAGGCAGAGAGGCAAGGTTTCGTGCCATAGGGTTTCAGTTCGGTTCACACGATCCTGAGAGGTATAATATTTACTAGTAGATAATCTGGATATACTGTACTGTAGGGAGTCCTGGCTTTAGAAATGTATTAAAGAATTTATGGCCATTTTAAAAAAAGAAAGTAATTCAGTTCTTTAAATAGTCAAAGTGGCTCATTCTTATACCAGAGACCTAGTCTAAAACCTGGATAAGCATCAGAAGGAGGATGGACTTCTCTAGAAGGAGGAGTTCTTCTAACACTGTAGGTTAACAGGTGTCCAGCCACAGAGTCACCAGTATTTGGTCACCTCTGGATGGAGTTGTCTGAGAGTAGATTATCTGGGGTTACTCTGAACAGCTGTGGTCAGCTGTGGTTATAATGGACAGCTGTGGCCAGCTGCGATTATTCAGGACAACTGTGGTCTGCTGTGGTTACCCTGGATTTCATCTGAGCAGCCAGCGCTCTGTCCTGGTTTGATAAAAAACCGTTAGCATTTCATGAAAACCTCCTGCCTTGGAGCTGCCGGGAGAAGAAGCCCGTCACAACGCAGAGCGGGCAAGCAGCAGTTTGAAGCGCTGTGATTCGGAGAGACTCCTGAGGTCAGAGCTGCACCCCTGGTGGTGACCCCAGTCCTGCTGCTTGTGGCATCTGTCTGCAGACTCGGTGCTGTGCTCAGCAGCTCTGTCTCCCTTAATCCCATCAGCTCCCATCTGCAGGGGGTGTGAGGGGGGGTTTCTGTTTGGGCCTCATCAAAACAATGTAGATTACAGACTTGACAGGATTCCCCCCCCAGCCAGGGCTATTGCATAACTTCACATGTACAGCCACATGAGCCCCTCCTCTCTCCCAGCATTCACCCACGCCCCTGCAGGCTTAGAGGATGGGCTAAAGACCCACCAACATAATCTTAAGGTGGCACAGGAAGATGAATGCCACAACAATGGGACTGATTATACTAGACACTAGAGACATTCTTAAAATGGAACAGGACAGATACACTGTAGCTATTTCTTCTGTGATCCTGACTGCGTCATCTGTGTCAGTATCAGTATTGTGATAACGTGTGCCATTTGTAAAGACAGCAATGGGAGCATCATTTCAAGGGGTGCAGTATGTATGGTTCAAAAATGAATTAATCAAGAAAAGAATTTAACAGCTTAAAAAATATAAGAAAGGTTGAAAAAAACAGAATTTTCTCACATTAGCTTGTTGCTAATTGATATACGTAGGTAATTGATAACTAAATGAGATGGATATGAGGACAGCATAGCTAGGCAGCTTGTCTCAGACATGCATTAACCAAAAAGGTGTCTCGTATTCACCTTGTGAATTTCTTGATTTCCATGAGGTAGTCTGTCCAATTTGGGATTTTTAACACTTAATGTTATGACTCTTTACAATTTCAATCCTGTTTAGAAGTTATATTCTTTTAAGCTGTGCATGAAACCCTAATCTTGGAGTCTGTGAAGGGTATGTGTTAGACTCTTCCCTGGGGTTGTGAGACCCACTAGTGTGAGTGTGTGAAGGATCTGTGTTAAACTTTTGTCTGTGGTTATGAGACTCACTAGTTTGAAATGTGTAAAGGGTGTGTGTCAGCCTCATTCTGGGGTTGTGAGACTCACTAGTGTGAAGTGTGTGAAGGGTATGTCAGGCCTCTGTCTTGGTTTGTGAGACCCACTAGTGTGAAATGTGTAAAGGGTGTGTCAGACCTCTCTGGGGTTGTGAGACTCCCTAGTGTGACGTGTGTAAAGCGTGTGTCAGGCCTCTCTCTGGGGTTGTGAGACTCACTAGTGTGAAGTGTGTGAAGGGTGTGTCAGCCTCTCTCTGGAGATGTGAGACTCAATAGTGTGAAGTATGTGAAGGGTGTGTGTCAGGCCTTTGTCTGGGTTTGTGAGACCCACTAGTGTGAAGTGTTTAAAGGGTGTGTGTCAGCATCATTCTGGGGTTGTGGGACTCACTAGTGTGAAGTGTGTGAAGGGTGTGTGTCAGCCTCATTCTGGGGTTGTGAGACTCACTAGTGTGAAATGTGTGAAGGGTCTGTGTTAGGCTTCTCTCTGTGGTTGTGAGACTCACTAGTCTGAAGTGTGTAAAGGATGTATCAGACCTCTCTCTAGGGTTGTGAGAGTCACTAGTGTGACGTGTGTTAAGGGTGTGTGTCAGGCCTCTGTCTGGGGGTGAGGTCAAGGCACTGAGCATCTGCGTAATTTTCTGTCAGGTAGGGAACTACAAGCGTGCGGTGAAGAGGATCGATGATGGCCACCGGCTCTGTAACGACCTGATGAACTGTGTCCAGGAGCGTGCCAAGATCGAGAAAGCCTACGCACAGCAGCTCACCGATTGGTCCAAGAGATGGAAACAGCTGGTTGAGAAAGGTAGTAAGGGACTGGGGGGCAGGTAATAGTGTATAGTATAGTGTGAACTATAAATGTAGTTGTCAAGAAACTATGACTGGAAAGGAGACTTCCTAGGACTCGGTTAATTCACCCAGAAGCATTTTATTACAATTCAGTAGGATGAATCTGAGTTCAATAAACTTTGAACATATTTCATTGGTCATAATATTGTTTAATAAAACAGATGTAGTTCATGTTTTTTAGCATTTCAATTTCTAAAAAAAATGAATACACGCCTACAGAAATCTGAATAACAATTGGGTTTGTCTATTGGAACAGAGAACTAAATGATTAAGTATTTATACTAAGCTTAAGTATTCAGTATGGATACCTTTTCGCTTCATGTAGGTTACTGATCAGTCTGTTCTGTTGCCTTGTGATAAAGCCCTGTAACAACTTAAGGTGTTCTATATGACTGTCAATTGCTAAATTGCACAAATGACCTAAATTTAAGATCAAATTTGTAATCAAAGCCCTCAATCTGTCCTCTGTTCATTACTCCTACCTGGCTAGTCTGTATTTCATTGTCCCAGTATAAGTGTGAAGGGCCTCAGTTTAAGGTCTTATGGTTTTCAAGAATCTAAAACACTATAATATAAAACAAATGTCTTTTAAAGGTCTTAACAGGAGTTTTTTTCCTGCATTTCAGAGCTCTTCTTCAGGTGGGGACTTCGGAGTTCCTCATACTCATCGTCTCTCTGTCTGTGTGTCTGACTCAGGGCCTCAGTACGGCACTCTGGAGCGGGCCTGGCTGGCCATAATGACGGAGGCGGACAAGGTGAGTGAGCTTCACCAGGAAGTGAAGAATGGACTCCTCTCTGAGGACTTGGAGAAGGTGAAGAACTGGCAGAAGGACTCTTACCACAAGCAGATCATGGGCGGCTTCAAGGAGACCAAAGAGGCTGAAGACGGCTTCAGGAAAGCACAGAAGCCCTGGGCCAAGAAACTCAAAGAGGTGAGGGCAGGTGCTCAGCCTGCAGATGCTCAGACCTCAGAAAAGAGGCCTTCTCCACTTCGCCACATCTTAGTTTCCACCAGATCCTCTCTTTGCAACCTACCTGTAATGAACTGAGGGAGTTGTATAAATAAAGTTAGTTAAGCAAGGGGATTATGAAGTAAAGACTCCATTAGGATTGAAATTGGAATTGGAATCTAGAATGTGTCATTAGCCGGCTCTCTCCAGGAAGCAAAAGGCTGGTACTGTGCCACTGAAGTAGTTTAGGTTCATTAGGAGCCAAGGAATTCTCAGCTCTCCATTCCACAGCAGCTCCAAATGCAGCAAATGTTCAGTCATCCTAGACACATTGTGTTTGAAGAGAAGAAGATGACTGGGCAGCCTATATATCAGAGGAAATCTGTATGTGCTCTTCTCTTCTTCATGTCTTGAGTTCCATGGGTCGCAGCATTGAGCCAGGTCGACAGCTGGTGATTGGTGGCTATAAACTGAAAGAAAAATTAAAGAGAGTGCAGAGTTTGGGACTGTCAGAGAGAGCTGTGTTCATCCAGAAACATCTCACTGAGTTTTTAGCACACAATTTGTGGAGGTGGAGTACATGTGGAGCAAATTTTGCTCTTGGGGGGGAAAGAGCTTTGGGGGGCAGGAGGTGAGTGCTGTACAGATCAGGCAACAAGTTAATGAGTTAGAGGAGGCTTTATATACAGATGCCTAGGGCTAGCAGGGCCTACCATTGGAGAGTAATGCAGTTTTCCTAAAGATTAGACACTCACGCTGATAGATACTGTTCATAATGCCTGTGGGCCCTTAACCTGATTAGAGATCACCCAGAGTGGAATGCAATGGATGAGTCAATATCTATACAGCACAGCTGTACTTGATGATTGAACAAGATGTGAAGCAAAGCCCAGCTGGGCCTGGAGAACTGTGTGAGCTGAGTCTTATGTTGCTGGTTTTGATTTGTTGTGGAGATCTAAAAGTGTTTTGGCCAAGCAGTAGCCTGAGGTCAATAGAGACAATGGGTTGAGTTAAAATTTAATGATGATGGGTTATTGAGTCCCCAAAGGCTCATCCAGTGAGGACCCTGCAGTCCAGACATTACTGATTCTGTAATGAGCTGTCAGGACTGAGATTTCCGTACTGGCTGCTGAGTGTTGCTAGGATTGGGTCAACCCAGTGGACTTTTTCCACATCCACAATGAAACTTGAACAAGAGGGCTCAATTGGAAGCTACATGAAAGTGAATTGTAGTCTAAGAATCGAAGACACTTCTTAAGGAATGTTGTGGGAGAGAACCAGCTAACCAGCTAACGAGACAGTTCTTAATATTACTGTAATAGAAAGGCTACACTGCCATCTTATTCAGAAACCACAAAGCTGACTGGAAAAGGGAGACATACCTTATTTTTGGTAATCAAACAGTAATTTCCAGATTTGTATGACTAGATAAAAATGAAGATAGTCAAAAGTTGGAAATTTCACTGCTATGTTCTTGAAGCCAAAACCCTGGTTTCTTTCAGGGAAAGCCAATAAAGGATCCCCTGATCGATCCGGTACCATCTACCAAACAGATTACACAGGCCGGATGGTTTCCTCTCGTTTTGTCTTATGTGTTCATCTCCGCTCTCCCCCTTGCTCTATACTGTCCGTCGATGAGACGGTTCTTATGTCGTGTTGTCCCACTCAGCTGGAGACAGCCAAGAAGGTTTACCACATGGCCTGCAAGGAGGAGAAGCTGGCCGCCGCCCGCGAGGCCAACAGCAAGGCGGAGGCCTCGGTCACTGCGGACCAGCAGAAGAAGCTGCACGAGAAGCTGGACAAGTGCAAGCAGGATGTCCAGAAGGTGAGCAGAGGACGTGGCTGTGTGAGCACAGGCCGGACACTGCCCCAAACTGTAGGAGCAGTGGTTTGTCAGCAGCTGTTTATTATTCAGTGAAGAGAACAAATCAGCCAAGAATCTTCCTTTCTCTGAAGGAGGGGGGGCTCACAAGCCCTTTCTTAATTGATCTAAAAGTCTGATTAACGCGCAAAATATTCAAAACATTTCACAGCTGCTATAATGTATAAGATCACATTATTGGCCATATACAATTTCTTGTATTAGGAATTTTGTCTTTTCACATACCTCAACTTGCTCTTCATGAGACACACAGACCAGGAGAGAAGCTTGGGTTCAGAGCCCAGGGTCAGCCATTTATACGGCACCCCTGGAGCAGTTGGGATCAAGGGCCATGCTCAGGAGCCCAACAGAGTAGGATTCCTCTACCGGCCGCAGGACATGAATCGGCAACCTTCCAGCCACAGGCACACATCCTTAGCCACAGAGCCACCACACATTATCAAGTAGATAATGTACTTATCTGCAGCTGATTCAGTCATGGTTGTTTGACAAGTGGGAGGTTTGCAGTAGTTAGAAAAGGACATTAAGTTTTTACAACCCTGCCGCATATGATAAAAATGAATAAGCTTATGCACATACTTACCTATACATGTCTGTTATTATCATGTACAATAAGCGTGCTTACAGACAGAGACTATTAATTAAAGAAGCTCCTAACTGGAAAGAAGTTTCCTTTCTTGAATTGTTCCTCAGCATTGTGCCTCAGTGCACCTGAGTGTATTGTTAGCACTTCATATACCACAAAACATTCAAAACGCCCTTTGAGATGAGAAGGGCTTTGAAGTAAAATGCACTTTATTTAAAGAGCTCAGACAGAGTAAAGAAAAGAAAAACAAGTCAGTCGCACAGGCAGGTGGAAGTCCACAGCTAGCATATAGCTTGTGTGCCATTTTCCAGATGAATGCATTTGGAAAAGACCTGTTAACCAGAAACATTTTTTGAACTGTTACATGAGCACTACTGTATGTGAGCAACCTAACACACAATGAAGGAGCTCTAGACATTTTTTTATATCTGTTAATATCTGAGATATGGTGCATCTTATTGCATACAATGAAACAGACACATACCACGTACTTACAGTAAGTTCAGCCAGAAGTTGTGCTGTCATGCTGTCAGAAAATCTTTAAGTTGGGCCAAAAGCAGAAAGCCTTGCTGACCTCTGGGAAATGAGTTTGACACCACTGCTTTCAAGCAATTATTTGCTTTCATCTTTTTGAGGAAAAGATTCACTTTAAAAGGAAATGTTATTACAGGTTAATAAAGTACGGATATTGTACAATAAAGCTTCACATAAAGATGTTAACCTTATTTCCAGACCCCATACGCTCTTTTTCCAATATTTTAATCAGAAACAAATCTAAGAGACAAAAGGTTATCTTATGCAAATGCTCACTCTATTGTTGGACTCATGTTTCGACTCATTTGAGTTATTTCTCCGCCATTTCCGACTCTTTAGGAAGAAGTCTGAGAGGGTTTCTCCTCATAAAGATATTTCATTAGCTAATTGCTGCATGACAGACATTGCTCCCCTGGGCCTGTCACCATGTAATCAAACTGTTGTCCTTGGCCTAGTTATTGAGAAAGAAACCTCGGCCTAATGCGGTCCCTGCAAAGGTTGAACACTGTAGGACCAATTCATTAACTTTAAACCGTGCGGCTGTAAGTCAGGACTCTTTAATCATTCCCTTTCTCCATGCATTTTTAATAACTGACATTTGTACAGCAGCCTGCACTATTTGTCTTCCAGGACACGGGAATGTTGCATTATTTCACTGCTCAGACTCTGTGTGCAGAACGTTTAGTAGTTTCATCAATTTTTAAGGACTAAAAAAATTACCTACCTCTAATTTTATTGGCTTGTTAAGAGATGGTAATGTTGTGTGTTTTATTTTTGTAAACATATTGGATTTCAACTTTACGTTATGCAGAAATTCAAATGCAAAAGAAGAACAGACCCATTGAGACATCACCAAGTTCTTAATATTACTGTAATAGAGGGGCTACACTGCCATCTTTTTCAGAAACCACAAAGCTGACTTTTCACTGGAAAAGGGAGACATAACTTAGTTTTGGTAATCAAACAGTAATTTCCACTTCTGCATGACTAGATAAAAATGAAGATAGTTAAAAGTTGGAAATTTCGCTGTGGTTAATTGTTGTGTTGCTAACGTTAGGTCCATTGCTCAAGCACATGATGTCACTTCCTGCAATGCGTATGCAGGACAGTAGATCACAATGCATTTTAGAAATGTAGTACAGGTATCAGGACAGTCAGGTCTTCCATCTTTATCTTTCAACTTCAGCAGCTGCTGAAAATCCCCAGCTGCTCATTTTTTTGGGGGGGAGGGGGGGCAGTAACTGGGTATAATGGGATTGCTATCGGCTTTTCTGCTACATACCTGGGTGCTTCAGAGGATATTTGCTCCACATTGATTTTAAAATATGCCTGGGTGCACTACACTGGAATGGTGTGCTGTGCTTGTGACTGTGTCATGGTGCTGTGTTCCAGGCCAGGGAGAAGTACGAGAAGGCGCTGGACGAGCTGAACAAGTGCACACCCCAGTACATGGAGAACATGGAGCAGGTGTTCGACCAGTGCCAGCAGTTTGAGGAGAAGAGGCTGTGCTTCCTCAAGGAGGTACTGCTTGACATTAAGCGCCACCTCAACCTCACTGAGAACCAAAGGTGAGCTGCTGCCCTCCTGTCCCATAACGTCCCGTTGTTCTCTTTGAGATAGACTTCCACTTCGGTCAGGGAGTTGTGGGTAAGGTTCTGAAATAGCATGTGGTGCAAAATGCGATATCAGGTGGCTCAAGGAGTCAACAGTTTGCTGTGTTTCTTTTGTGTGTAGGTAGTTCTTAATTTACAATCTCTGAATTTGCACGTTTTTGATATATCGTACATTCTCACAGCAAAGCCTTTGTGCATGTCCAGCAAAAGGCAACTGGATGGAGTGTTTGAGACTATATACAGGATACATTCACCCATCTCCCATCGTCTTCTCCTTATTAAATAACTTTATTACATGTCTTTGTTATATTCCCTTGACATTTTACATAAAATAGATTAGCATTAACCAAATTCCATTCCATTTCAAAATCCATTCATTTTCTAAACTGCTTTATCCAGAACAGGGTAGTGGGGGAGCCAGAACCTATCCTGGCAAGAAACAGGTACAAGGATGAATAACCTTTGAAAGGGATGCCAGCCCATCACAAGGCACACATAGACAATCACACATTCACACCAGTCAGTTTTCTCAATTAACCTGCCAGTATGGTTTTGGACTGTGGGAAGAAACCAAGGAAATTAGAGCACCCAGATGTAACCCACATGAACACATGGAGAACATACAGCAATTCCAGACACTCCAGGAATCGAAGCCAGGGCGCGAACTGCAAGGCAGCAATGCAAAACACTGCACTACTGTGCCACTACCTTAACAACCATTTACTTCTCAAATGACTTTTAATACAACATCCTACATCTTTAACATAAACATCTGACATGAATAAATCATTTTAATCTGGGAGTTCAGGCCTGTGGTTGAAAATGGACCCAGAACACACACCCACCATTTACATACGTTCTAATAGGCAACATGTTTTTGTTTTAGTCATTTCAGGAATGTGTCTGCCATGAAAAATTATAACTACCGTTACCTCTATTTTGTTAAGATTTTCAACTCGTCAGTATATTTTAACAGTGTCGATTCCTGTTTTCCACATGGAGGAAACGTGTTTGGATTCTCAAAGCTGTCAGAACAAACAGAGAAGGGGCCATTCAGAAATGTGCATGGAAGATGTTAACACTGGCAACCACTGTGTCTCCTAAACTTTTATTCCTGTCACGAGACAACTCTGGGATTGTCTGCCAACCTATTGTTGTTAAACCCTAGCCTTGACACCACATGCCTGTAGTGTTACAGATTTAAAGTAGTTAATAGTGGGGGGTGATCTTTATTAGCTTGTACTTGTACAAACATGACCCATCATAAGCCTCTGGTCTCCTTGTATGGATCATTGAGATGTGATCATTTTTTACATATTTAAGGGGCTCTTGAGGGGTTCCACTAGTAAAAGCCCTCGTTGGCCACAGTCTTGATGCCCAGCCCTTGCTGAGTCAAGTCTGCACTAGACTTGACTTGAATAACCCAGAGTACCCAGGATTCCCCAGCCAATGTGCGCTGAAGTCAGTCTGGGAATTCTCAGGTTGCCAAGCAACAGCGGCAGCAGTGCAGTGCCCTTGGACGGGCAGTGTTGTCAGGGGGAGAAATGGTGATGTTTTGTTCTCGTTCACATTTAAGAGAGCAACTTTGTCACCAGAAAAAAACAAACACAGTCACGGGGTGCCTCCAGAGTGGCTCAACTGGTAAAGTGATTGCCTCATCTTAAGTTACGCTCAAGGAACATGGATTCGAATTAGAGATTGTGCTACATTTACAAAAAATAAATACAGTATGAGAAAACGTGGACATTCACATTTTACAGCAAAGCTGTGCTTTGCTTCAGAAAATATTGAAGTATTCCTGTAACGGGAGCTCCAGCAGAGAAGGTGTCAAATTCTGGGACACATGACATTCCTGATGAAAGAAGGTAGAGTAGCAATACAAAATTGAAAACCGCATGCGAATTTGGAAAGGAATTTGCTGCACCTCCGAGAAACATATCCCCTATGGCATGTAAGCGCTGTTGAGGTACATTGGCAGATTGATAGGAAGTATCAGACACAAAGCAATCATGTTTTTAAGCTCTTCAAAGTAATCTGGATGGTGTGTAGGCGCAGATAGCTGCTGTGTGTCAGATGGGCCATGATTCAGCCTAGCCCAGCACTATTAAATCATGAGTTATGCTTATACGGAGGTTTGTGGGAAGCAGCATTAACACATACACACAGCCATCCAAGAGCACCTCCTCTGAGAGAATCTACGGACATTCAGTACTTCCAGAGTGAATGCTTAGTGGGCACTGCTCTGACCCCTGTCTCCGTTGTAACCTAATCACACACACAAACACACAGTGCATACTGAATACAGCTGAAGAGGCCAGAACACAGCATAGAGTATTTCTTCTGCAACACTTAACCTTAGGACTTAGGACAGAAAGCTCTCCTCATAGAAAGCACTGTAGAGTTCTAAATTGACTCCCTGCAAGGCCAGTTCTCAACACAGCACAACATAGTAAAAATACAAAGGGCTGTACAGACTGCTTTCAAGTCAAATCTTGTAATCTTCTAATCTTTTTTAATTGTTTTTAATTGTGATGCAAATGATTACGTTTGTTAAAGTTGATTAAGACAAGTCATAAAGCTTCAGAAGAGATCCCTCTGCAAAAATCCCCTTCTGTTCATAGGGGATTAGTTAGTAATAGCAGTGTCTGTTAGTGGGCCTGTGCTGACTGAGTCTCTATTTTTGTCTTTGTGTTAACATGAACTCCTTCCTGCCCTTAGCTATGCCAACGTGTACTGGGAGCTGGAGAACACCATCCGCACTGGAGACGCTCAGGAGGATCTGAAGTGGTTCAGCAACAACCATGGCCCCGGCATGCCCATGAACTGGCCGCAGTTTGAGGTACACCCCTCACGCCGTGTCCCACAGAACAGTGCACAGGTTTCCCACTGTGCTCCTCACTGGGAAAAAGCCTGTAAAAAAACAGTTTGAAATCGTGAAATCAGATTACAAAACAGTCATGGTGAAACCACTAGAATTGAACAAGTAAATCAACAAAAAAATGATTTTAAAAAAAGTAATTTTCTCTATATCGTTGAGCTATTTGAACAGGAAAAAAATGTTTTAGAAGAAAAGTCTGTGAGATCATCCAACGTTCATCCAACGTTTACACACGTTTTTCAGCGCTCTTTGTGTGCCACTAAGTTGTGTAGTTTGCCCTGTAAGGCGAGTCAAAGCTAACTTCTGAATGCTGTCTGCATTTGACAGGCCATTTTGTCATTCCAGAATACAGCTGACCTGCCACCAGGGGATGCCAAAGGCCCTCTAACAATTGTAAACGGGCATACTTGGTGGTAATTAGTTCATTATTAGATTATTGATGACAAATCTAGATTTTTGATTAGTGGTGTCTAGAGTATAAAAAGGGCCTGTAGTGTTAATAATGGTTGAGTTTGGTAAGAGTTACTGTATGGGTGGATGCTTCTTGAGAGCTTTATGAAGGGCAATTAAAACCTCCTGGAGCATTATCCAGCAGCCATATCACCCTGCAGCTCACAACTGGCAACCCACTGAAGCTAAGCAGGTGTGAGCCTGGTCAGTACCTGGATGGGAGACCTCCTGGGAAAAACTAAGGTTGCTGCTGGAAGAGGTATTAGTGGGGCCAGCAGGGGGTGCTCACCCTGCGGTCCATGTGGGTCCTAATGCCCCAGTATAGTGACGGGGACTCTATACTGTAAAAAGGCGCTGTCCTTCGGATGAGATGTAAAACCGAGGTACTGACTATCTGTGGTCATTAAAAATCCCAGGGTGTTTCTCGAAAAGAGTAGGGGTGTAACCCCGGCGTCCTGGCCAAATTTCCCATTGGCCCTTACCAATCATGGCCTCCTAATAATCCCCCTCTATGAGTTGGCTTCATTACTCTGCTCTCCCCACTGATAGATGATGTGTGGTGAGTGTTCTGGTGGGGCTGCACATTGGTGGTGGTGGAGTGGATCCCCATTACCCGTAAAGCGCTTTGAGTGAAGTGTCCAGAAAAGCGCTACATAAATAAAAGCTATTATTATTATTACTGTATCAGGGAGGGCAGCCGGGTCAGCTCGGGACTGTCCAGCTTGAGACTGACATTGACTGACCAGTTAGACACGATGATCCTCCTCTCTCAGAGGTAATCCCTGGCTCCAGTTTAGGACAGACGTCTGTCTGATTACTGTCTGCTCCTGTGGCTATATCCAAGCATCAGATACATCAGACTGGTTAAGCAATGGAGTGTCCTTTTTATGGAATAGTTTTCTGCAAAGCCTGAGCACCTCTCTCAACTATACTGGCTACATCCAGGGGTTGTCAGAAGACATCTCCCCTTCAGCTTTCCAGAGGCTGAGTAGTTTCTTTCAGGGTGAACTAATTTGTCAGACTTTGAGGTCTGATCCATTTAACCTGTCATTTGACCACTTTTCTTCCTCACCTGGAATTATGACAACTAGATGCAATGAGATCCAAAGGAAAGCAGCCAGGCTAATGTTCAGTCTCCTCCTTCAAGATCTGACAAGGAAATATCACTGTACAGTAGCTGTGTTTCAGTCTATACCAGAAAACCATGTTGATCCTTAAATGGATTTTGTTGCGTTTTTGTATGTGTGTGACTTATGCGGGACTCCCACAGATAGACTTCCTGTCTTTGGGTGTGTCGTCCTTCACAAGATGGGACATTCATTACTGCTGGTTCTATATGATTTCCATCCCCACCCGGACTGATGATATCAGATTTTATGCAGATAACAGCCAGGGAATTAATTGCACTCTCTTGTTGTACTTGCACAACAAATAAGATGGTTATATGTGAGATAAGACCCTTGTCCCATCTAGTTAGCAGTAGCTTAATAATCTGAGGATCTTATGCAGCTTTTTAGTGAAGATTGTCTGTGAATCAGTGTCCACCACATGGTAGAACAGTTTGTTCCAGACACCCACCACCCTTTGTGTAGGAAAGCACCTCCTTTGCTCCCTCTTAAATATACTTCCTCTGGTTGTGTCCTTGTGTTTTTGTTTTCAATTCTGATACAAAGTAATCTATTGGTTTTCTTGTGTCAGTTCCTTTCAGGACTTTGAATACTCATATTAATTCCTCTTGCAATCTCTTCTGTTCAATCTCACATTTTACCAGATATCAAATCAAATACAAAACAGGTCACAGATTTTCTCAGATGCTAAAGACTTGGGTTGAATCATACCTTTCTGTAAACTAGTAAACTTGAATACTTTGACAAGGGATGAACAGTCCTGAAGTAGGCCAGTATTATTTATCAGCTGATAAATTAAATTTGCCTGAAAAACCTGCAGGACGCCTGCCTTCAAGATTGCCTTTGTCCTACTGTGGCCTCTTGTTAGAGTACTCTTTCTTGGGGTCCTTGCCTGTTGGGGTCCTGATTGAGGAGGAGAAACACACGGGGTTCACGATTCACCCCTTCTCTGCTCATGTAGGTCAGCTGTAGTAGGCGCATGAGGACTGACAAGGATTGTCTTGGTTTTTTCCCTGCAGGAGTACAACCCTGACCTGACCCACACCATCACTAAAAGAGATAAGGTTAAAAAACCGAATGAAGGAGTGACCTTGACTAATGTCACCCCTGGAGTGGAGCATGTGGCACAGGCTGGTGACAGGGGCAGGTAAGTGATGGCCTTATGAAAAAGGTCATACCATTGCAGTGAGAGGGAAGGGAGGGAGTTATAAGACAAAGTTTAGAATGAATGGCAAAGAAGTGTCTAGAGCACAAAAAAACTGTGTCGGCGCTACATGCTCTGCATAGCAGCCATATCACCCTGCAGCTCATACATGACAACTTACTGAAGCAATTCACATCTGACAACCCACTGAAGCTCAGCAGGTATGAGCCTGGTCATTTTTGGATGGGAGACTTTCTGGGATAAACTAAGGTTGCTGCTGGAAGAGGTGTTAGTGAGGCCAGTAGGGGCGCTCACCCTGCGGTCTGTGTGGGTCCTAATACCCCAGTATAGTGACAGGGACACTATACTGTAAAAAGATGCCCTCCTTTGGATGAGACATAAAACTGAGTTCCTGACTCTGTGCTCATTAAAAATCCCAGGGTGTTTCTCAAAAAGAGTAGAGGTGTTACCCTGGCATCTTGGACAAATTTCCCATTAGCCTTTACCAATCATGGACTCTATGAATTGGCTTCATCACTCTGTTCTCCTCCCCACTGATAGCTGGTAGCTATCAGCTATCTCCTCCCCACTGATAGCTGGGGTGTGGTGAGAGTACTGGCACACTATGGCTGCTGTCACATCATCCAGGTGGGGCTGCACACTGGTGGTGGTGGAGGGGAGTCCCCATTACCTGTGAAGCGCTTTGAGTGGAGTGTCCAGAAAAGTGCTATATAAGTGTAAGAAATTATTATTACATTCAGCCAATGGTACAGAAATTAATCTACAGTCGCTCCGAATGTTAAAATGTTCCCATAATTGTATTTTCATAGTTTTGAGTTCAACTGGTTGAATTTTAAAGACTGATAATAAACATAAAATGACACAAGAAAAGTTACAAATGAGAGGAGACCCTCAGCCTGTTTGGTTGTTTGGTTGCCTGGATCATTGGCATCACTGATCTGAGAATCCCATTCCCTCAACTCTTAGGATACGACACATTTAGCACCAGCTACCTGGCTATGGAGATAGAGACTTTTACCCCTCTGTGTAAAGTAAGGTCTCCTGGCTTGTGACCTGAGTATTGATGCTGACTTTGAAGATGTGGCCTATATGGACTTCCTCAATACCTTTTGGGATTTTCAAAATCAAGTCTGAATCAAGTCCCAGTGTTCTTAAGGTTTTACTTTAGTTAAGGTCCCAAGGTAAATAACTGTCGTTAATGTGTTTGGTAGGAGTTACTTTATGGTTGGAGGCTTCTCGAGAGAAGCTTCTTGAGAGCTTTAAGTATTGCAGCTTTTCCTTCTAATCAGGTGTTTGTTGCTCTCTGTTCTGTATTGCTTCTAGTTCAGGGGAGCCCAAATCCGGTCATTGAGGGCCACCGTCCGGCAGGTGTAATTGGTCTCTGTAAATCTCCAGCTTCTTAAGAACGTGGAAAGGCTTCAACTTGTTCAGTTAAGCAAATCATGAGTTTGATTAGGTCATTAAAGGCTTGGGTAGGAAGAAAACCCGAAACCTAGTGGCCCTCCTGGACTAGAGTTGTGTCCCCATGCTCAAGAGCCATTCAGTGTGATATTGTGATATTTAGGGTCCTTATTGAGTTTGGTTTCCTGTGTCTCCCAGTCTGTGCCAGTGCTGGGTGCTGGTGCTCTGACCCTCTGTCCTGTCTGCCTCTCCCCAGCGTGAGCAGCTACGACAAGAACCAGACCTACTCGGCTGAGTGGTCCGATGAGGAGCTCGCCAACCCCTTCACTAGCAACGAGACCAACGGGGGCGCCAACCCCTTCGAGGAGGAGTCGGCCAACAAAGGGGTGCGCGTGCGGGCGCTGTACGACTACGACGGGCAGGAGCAGGACGAGCTGAGCTTCAAAGCCGGTATGGGCCAGGGCTCGCAGTCCAGAACCGAACACAGCTATTGACTTTCTTCTCAGGTTTCTGACACCAGTGCATCTGTTTTCGAACCACCTTATTAGATTCAGGGTCGTGGGGGAGCAGCCTATCCCAGCAATCAATGGGTACAAGTGGGGTTACACCCTGGACAGGATGCCAGTCCATCGCTGGGCAGACACAGACACAAACACACACACTCACACCATGACCAATTTTCCCAGAAGGCAATTAACCTACCTGTATGTCTTTGGACTGTGGGAGGAAACTCATGGGGAGAGCATACGAACTCCACGGAGACAGCAACCAGGAATTAAACTCGGGACTCCAGTGCCATGAGGCAGCAACGTTAACCACAGCACCACAGTGGAGTTCAACAAAGCTGTAAATAATACAATAAAATCTTACATCAGGTGCTGGATTAATAGTTTGTGATTGGTGGTATACTGTTTAGGGCTAGGCCTACTTTTGATTTCGTCTTCATTTTAGCATGGTTCGTTTTAGTCAAGTTTTCTCAAGAGCTACTTTCATTACCAGCCAGTGTTACCAGTGAGGTCCCGGAGTCAAATATAGCCTGTGGAACTGTATGTGTCGAGTTTGCAAGTTCTCCTCATGCCTGCATGTTTTTTTTCTCAAAGTGATCTTGTTTTCTCCTGCTTCCCAGGGACACATATGAAAGCTGGGCTTCACAGCTCATTACTCTGCCCTATCAAGAGTGACTCTGATGTTACTAAAATATATGAGTATTAATTAGTGTGATGTTTTTATTTTTTATTTTTTTACAGCCTTTGGGTCTGAGCAAGCTATGTTCTGAATAACAAAATCCAAATTTGTATATATTTAAAATATTGTAATTTGTAGAGATCTATGTAGATCTCTAGTGCAAGAACCCTGTAGCTGAGAGACAGTAGTGCTATCCACCCTGCTGCCTGTACAGTATCTTATTCCAGGAGGTAACAAAAGAGTTTCGTGCTTCTGGGAGTTATTCTGTGTACAGCTAGTGCTGGCTGTGTAATGGCAGAGAAACAGAACCAAATGCGCTCAAAAGGGCTGAGTGGTTTTCTCTCAGTTGTAGCCTTTCTGATGACAGGCAGGGTAGCCAGGATTCTAATGGATGGTATCAGTCAGGAATTGAACTCACTTTAAAAATGAGAATACAGCCAGCAGCAATCCCATCATCCTCCACACAGCTCTCAGCCTGCAGGGACAAACCCTCGCTATGGTTATTCACTTTTGAGTGGGCTCGTTACCAATTATGACATTTATTACACACACCTGCTACAATTTAACTCAATTGATGACAATTATCTTAGTGTCAATAAGGTATTATTAAGATCTCTGGTTCTAAAATGGGTGTCAGCATTCATTCTTTGGAAAGATGTGAACAATTAGCATATTGACTCATTACACTGTGATCAAAGGATGACGCTTCTCTTGTAAGCCACAGAACAACACAAGCCCTTGTTGCTGAAATGAAAGCGCTTGAGGCTCACTGAAATGACAGGCTGTCACTGTGGCAGGAGTCAATGGAAATGAGCAAGGATGTGGATACACAGTGCAACGTGGCTAAAACCCTCATTATTCCAGCTTTTAATGCTTTTGTTAGTATAATGTATTTAATGGAACAAGCAAAGGTTTATTCCATGCTGAAAAGAGCAGAACGGAAACACGTTTTCGGCTGTGGGGCCTTCTTCGGGTGTGAACTGCACTGTGACATACGAAGAAGGCTCCACAGCCGAAATTTTGTGTTTCGGTTCTTCTCTTTTCAGCATGGAATAAACCTTTAATTGTTCCTTTGCAGCCTACGCATGCTGACGCAGCTACCTACTTGAACTACTTAATGTATTTAATAACTAGTCATTTGACAGATCCTTTAAACTAGGCAGCACAGACTAAGGACTTAATTGTTGCTTCTAAATTTCTTGCAATAGGATATTGTTTCCTGGTTTTATTTCTACCTAAACCCTTACTTACCTAATTGACTTCTTTATTTGCTACTGTAAATTTGACAAGTTGAAGGCTTTTCTTTTTTTAAAGTGGAGCTTTAAAGCAAACTTCTGTTTAACACCTGCTGAACAGAGACCCTTGAAGATTGGCATTGGTCTCCCCAGGTTTAAAATCTTATCTGAAAAGACAGAGCAAAAGGACGTTAAGCATCCTGCTCAGAGCAGCTTAGAATGAGAGGGTTTGAACCAGTAACCTCCTGAAAATATATTCTCCCTTCTAGGCACTAGACCACCTAGACTCCAGTAATCTGCAACTGGCAATAATTGTATAATGAGGGTGTTGTCAGTTCTCAGTACTGTGACACAGTCAAAAGCAGAAAGGTAATTTTAACTAAGGCAGGGTTTCCCAATCCCAGTACTGGAGGCTGCTGGGTATTAAAGAAAATAACAGAATTTGTCTCTATTCAAAAGATTGGGATTTTATTGACTTACTAAAGGCAAACGCAATCTACAACATTTTCAAGAGCCTCAAAACATTCAAACAGTTCAATTCCAGACCTGAGGTCTGCATGGAGCTGTATGTTCTCCCTATGTTGTGTGGGTTTCCTCTGGGTGCTCTGGTTTCCTCCCACAGTTTGAAAACATGCTGGTAGGTTAATCGGTTTCTGGGAAAACTGGTCCTGGTGTGAGTGTGGACATGTCTGTCTGTGCTCTGCGATGGAGTGATGTCCCGTCCAGGATATATCCTGTCTTGTGGCCATTGCTTACTAGGATAGGCTCCGGCTCCCCCACAATCGAACTTGAACTTTATTGCCATATGTAACTGGTACTGGTCTGGTCTCGATTGTAAAACAAGTGTAAAAAACAAAACAAAGTGCAAAGTGCAAACTTGTATATCAAGACAATATACAAACAAACAGTAGACAATGTACGAGTAAACATGTAGACAGTTTGAATGTAAACAATACAGACATGTAAACAATGACTGGAGATGTGCAATAAATAAGAAATCATAAAGAGGTAGATGGTGATGGTGTAGGTGTGGTCCGAGGGGGATGGCTAAATGTGTTCGCCAATCTCACTGCTTGTGGATAGAAGCTATTGAAGAATCTAGTGGTAAGTGTCCGTATGCTCTTATATCTCTTGCCTGAGGGCAGTGGGGTGAAGAGCTCATGCCCGGGGTGGTGACTGTCCTCTGTGATGGCCAGAATTCTACCACGGCAGCAGTCCTCATAGAGCTGTATAATCTCGGTGAGACCGCAGCCGATGATCTTCTGGGCCATATTGACCATCCTCTGCAGTGCCTTTCTTTCTCTTGAAGGGGTGTTGCCATACCACACGGTGATCCCGTTGGTGAGGATGCTCTCGATGGTGCAGCGGTAGAAGTTCACCAACAATGTATTGGCATCCCCCATCGCTTGAGGCACCTCAAGAAATAAAGGCGCTGCTGAGCCTTCTTCATGATAGAGTCAGTGTTCACAGTCCAGGTTAGATCTTTAGAGATGTGAATTCCCAAAAACCTAAAGCTGGTGACTGTTTCCACTTCCGTTCCATCAATACTGAGTGGGCTGTGAGCATGTGGCCTGTGTCTCCGAAAGTCCACTATTAGCTCTTTCATTTTCTTTATGTTCAAGTCCAGGTTATTGCTATGACGGCACCTAAGTGGCTGTACGACTTCATGATCTACTACAATCCTGTAGTACATCAAGATTAAAAACACCCAAATGTTTCATGTGCGCCAGGATCTTAAACAGAGATAAAATGACTCTCAGTGGAGTTATACTGTAGACTAATAGAACATTGTCTTTTTTGTAAAGGTGACAGAGATGACCCTCCAAATGTTTTGCAAAATGAAGTTTCTTTAATATTCTTCACATTATTCCTTTGCTGTATCTATCCGTTTGAATAAAGTTTGTATTAACTGTTGTAAAATAAATATGCTTATTTTCATATCCTGATTAATAGCACAGGATTTGTGCAGCAGCTTCAATAATCTGTATTACTTTTTGTGTAGTTTTTTATAAAACATGAATATATATTTAAAAAAAAACAAATTTTAGAATGACAAGATGAGGTGAAACTCTAGGCATTTCCCTGCTTAAAGCAGACATAGATACCTTAGCTAAGGCAGGGATAGACTTAGTCAGATATTTTGCCTGTGCATCAATAATGCTAAAATGGTTTGAAAACCATTGAATTTACTGTGTATTTTAATCAAGAGACCATATAGACTTGTACACAAAAATTAGAAATTACAGCTAATAATGTGTCAGTTACCCTGCAAGTATATTACAGCTGCAGCACACAGGGTCCTCTTGAGAGACTGGCCTCGGCTGTAGAGATATGGGCTCACCCAGTGGTTTTCTCAGGAGATAATAAATATGTTGGCTGACTCTTGGGTTCAGTGGCATTTTGTGTCCTGAATCATTCATCCATTGGGCATATTTTTTAACCACTGCCTATCAACCCTTTAGGCTGTCTAAATGAATACATTAGTTAGGTCTGCTGTTGCCTTCAGTGACTCACCAGAGGCATTTGTACCTACAGTACATTAATGCCATTTGTACGGTCATTTACATCGGCTTTCTTCCCTGTAGTACTGCGTATTGAGGTTCAGTCTGCTCTTTGTAGTCCTATGGAACATCCATCCATTTTCTAACTGCTTTACCCAATTCAGGGTCGCAGGGGAGCTGGAGCCTTTCCCAGCAAGCAGCAGGTACAAGGATGGGACGCCAGTCAGTTGCTAGACACACCCAGACACAGACACACACATTCAAACTAGGGCGAATTTTCCCAGAAGCCAGTGTGTCTTTGGACTGTGGGAGTAACCCAAGGACCCCAGAAGACCCACACATGAAGATGGGGAGAACATACAAAGTTCACGCAGATAGCACCCCAGGAATTGAACTGAAAGCCCCAGTGCTGGGAGGCAGCAATGCTAATCAGTGCGCCATCATGCCAGCCCTTATGGAACATTCCTTTCTCGAATTCTTTGGTTGGGCCATCTACCAGGTGTTACTGTCACAATAGAGGCTCACTGTAACATTGTTTGTCTGTTTTCTTCTTTGCAGGGGATGAGCTGACCAAACTGGAAGACGAGGACGAACAGGGCTGGTGTAAAGGTCGTCTAGACAACGGCCAGCTCGGCTTGTACCCAGCCAATTACGTGGAGTCCATATAATCACCTGATCAGAGGACGCCCAATCGGAGGCAGCTCAGACTGTACCGTCCAATCGTACCGCAGATAGCCAGAGACTTCAGAGCATCTCTTCCCTTGTCAGACTGACGAGCCAAGCAGTCTTAACAAAACACAACCATAGTCATTTAAAAGAAGACTACGTATTTATCCACTGTGGAGGAGGGGGATTTAAAAGAACAAAACAGAACCATATATATATAAATACCATCCTAAATGCAAGTGCAGGGAATCGTTTTGCATTTTTGTGTAGCTGTGTTCAATATGAATTTCGTGCAGCTGATATGACATTTGTGTAGCGGTTTGTTCTCCTATACAATATGAGTATTATGTAGTCGATGACACTTGTGTAGCCAGAATGAGCTATGCAATGTGCATTGTGTATTTTTGATGACATTTTGTGTAGCAGTCTTGATGCTATGCGTAACACAGTCCTCATTCTTGCATTGGTAATCTGTTGTGTAGCGATGAAATGCTATACAATGTTTTCTTCCGTGGTTTGGTTACATTCCTGTTAGCGGTATGTGATATACAATGTGTTGTTTTTTTTTTCTTGTGTTTAATTCCGGTTCGGTAGCAGCATGTGCTACATGATACTCATTCTGTGCATTTCAAGAACTTTATATCAAGCAGCATTTACACAGCACACACAAAACAGTGTCGGGCATCCCGTAATTCCCGTAATTCACTGCTGCATTGTAGTACCTGGAAATACCCTTTCAATTTCTCCAACACAGCGCACAGGGGATCCCAGTTGTTTTCTTCCTTCATCCTTTTTTATATGCTGTATATGTGCTCGGCTTTTTTTCCAGTTTTTAGTTGCTGTGTTTTTATTTTCAAGTGAACGCTTGAGATCATTCTTTAAATGGTTTAATGTTAAGGGAGAGGTGCCGTAAGAGAAGAATTTGGGTTCTTTTCAATCTTTGGTGATTTTTTTTTCATAGCAGCTGTCTTAGAGTAGAGTTCCAGCTGATTTATTGATGAATTGTCACCCGCTGGTTGGGGTTTGGGGTTTGGGGGTTGGGGGAGACTTTGTTTCAGAGTTGGAATAGTCTCTGGCTTTGAAAGCCTTGTGAGGGGCTGAAGCCACAAATTCAGCACGCTGAGAGTCAGGCTGTTCTTGGCACCCTGCAGGCTGTGACTCCTGGTCCGCCGGAGAGGCACGGCCGAGCTGTGTTTCTCTTTCATTGTTCAACACCAGCGTTTAGTCCATCACTTTAACAGAAAGCATAACTCCTGACTCTGTTGTCATTCTGTTCTTTTAAATACAAGATAGAACCCCCTTCCCCCTTCCCCTGCCTGCAGGCTTTTGTGCATTGATTTAACAAAAAGGCTTTGATTTGATCTCCTGGGTGCGTTTTTACCCTTTAATTTGTTAACATGGAAATTCTGTTCTTTCCTGTAAGTGGTCCTGTTCCCTTCCAGGCTGCTGGGGGCTCCTGCGTGTTGCTCACTTGAGTAAAACGAGCTCGTCCTCTTCAGGTGGAGGTGCCAGAATTAAACCGAAATCTCTTTTGAACAGAAATCATGACGAATTTGTGTTAAACCACAGACTACTAAATAACCGACCCCCTTACAAAACAATGTCCCATCCATTTGCAGTAGGATAGGACAAGTAGCAGTCCTTCTTGCACGAGCTCAGATTGTACCTCTCAGACATGAACACACGGGAACACAATGTCCTCACACTGTCTTCCACTTAGACGCCGATCAAAAAGGGAAAGAACTGCAATTTTTTAAATATTGCGCACGCACAAAAAAAGGGTAAGTAGCAAGAAATAGAATAACACGTAACAGCCTAAGCAAAACTGAGCCAAAGAGAGACTTTAACAGCCCACAAACCACCTGCCCTTGCAGCAGTCCTAACACCTCTTAACCATGGCTGACAGAAGACTGAGTCCCCCAGAATACTCTTTGGAATGCCGAGACTGGAACTCTCTGTGACTTTTAAAGCAAGCAAACTGTACTCCATTCTTTGTGCTGCAGGATGCATCCCATTGAATTAAATACAGTTCCTTGCTGGGTGCGAGAATCAAAGTTGTTCAAAGGCACAGGGTTTTGTTTGATCTGCAATTGCTCTTTTACTGTTTTGCTTTTTACCTTTGCAACCAGCACAGCTGGTAGCTGCTGAATGTGTCTAAGAGGGTTGTCAAAAACTGATCCATCTATAAGCATATAAGCATACTGTAACTTCTAACTCGTTTCCCCAATGCACAATTATATCTGTTAAATCAATACCTCCCTTCTTAACCTAACTTTATTGAATGTTCTTTCATTTTTTTGTGACGGATTTATGGCTCAGAGCGCATTTCAGATCTCCCTTGAAGTCCTCTTGTAGTTCTGGTGAGTAAATCCTACCAGCTTTTAATTATCAGGGGAAAAAAAATCTCAAAATCCTAAATATTTGCAGAGAAGCGTGTATTTCGAAACTCAGACTTATTCTGTTGTTCATCTGCATATGAAGGCACTTACAAAAGAAGTTTCCTGTCACTATGAAACTTTGCTCACTCACAAAGCTGTATTACAAGCTGTACCATATAACCTTTTTTGTCAAAAAATCTGAAAATATACTATAAGATGCTTTTCTTCAACTTTACAATATATAGTACTACAGGACTCTAAACTGCATGATTCAATAATGTGAATAAAGATTATGTATGGGTTCGATACCTCTTATTCCTATACGTTGGCACAGCTTAATAATTGCTTTCTACTTGAGCTCATTTAACTCTAGCTGACGACTAGTGAGAGTGGATCATTATAATTGGATAATAACACAAAGATGAAACTCAAGTTCCAAAAAATGGAAATTGTTCAGAATTGTTTTTGTACTTAGTCCTTTCTCATTGTAATTTATTTCAATTTTTTAGTTGATTTCTACCTGAGCTTTTGTGTCTTTTTTAAGTAGTTCATCTTGAGGTGTCCAGTTTTACTCCAAAGGCAGAAATTATTTTACAGATGTAAAACTGAAAACAATGTGCTCGTATTTGAACAATAAGCCTTTACCAGCATAAATGAGAAGATCCAACTTTAATACAAGACACAGAGCAAAATGTTCCCTCTTGCGCAGTTTAATTTAAATGTTTAATACCTCTGCTGTTTGTTAATTTCTTACAAATGGCATTGGAGGTTTCAGACCAGATTCTGCTATGATTTCACAGGTATGAAATAAAATGCAGTACTTTTAATATTGGTCATTTTTAAGAAATGGAAAAAGACCAAACCTCATAATTGTTGTGCCTGTTATAACTGTTTTTGGTTAAATGCAGTTTCTAGATTGTGTCAGAAGGCTATAAGACTTGAAGTAACAGTATTGAATTAACACCCCATAGATTCAAGTCTGAGTTTCAGTATTACTGGCCCACAATATTCACATTGGATAAGATATTTTGATACCAAAGTAGTTTGTTTTACTTAAACATTCACAACAGATTTCCAACTTATAATCGCTATTTAATAATAATAATGTCTTTTAATACTTATAACCCCTGTTAGTTTATTTGGATGTACTTTGCTAGATTTGCATGTAGAAATTTTGGCTCTATCTGTCTCAGCATATCTGCATGTGAAGAAAATAATACAGCTTCCAGGTTTTAACTGCCCATTAAGAGGCACATCCTTCCTGACTGTAGCCTTGAGATGTGGTTCACAGTCTTCCCCCAGTGTCACAGAGAAACTAGTTACGTGTAAAACGTGAATGTAAAGTGATTCTATTTTTCTGTAACTGTAACTGAGTACTGTATAATAGTCACTTCCACAGTACTCTCTGTATATCTGCATTCACAGTATGGGGTTGGAAACCATTGTAACCGGAATGCTGAAACTGTAGAGATTGTAAAAAACAACAGACCCCTTTCTTGGTGTCAGTGACAATTAGCTCCACGATGTCTTTTTGCAGCAAGTGTTATGGTTTGGCACTGCTGAAAAGGAGGAAATCTATGATCTGAGCCCTCGTTTCGCCCAGATTTCTCATGTCACCAGCCCGTACATACGTCTTAGTTCCCACTTTGAGTCCGGCCTAACAAACTCAGTGCACTTCAAATAATAATAATAATTAATAATTGCTTACACTTATATAGCGCTTTTCTGGACACTCCACTCAAAGCGCTTTACAGGTAATGGGGACTCCCCTCCAGCACCACCAATGTGCAGCATCCACCTGGATGATGCGACGGCAGCCATAGTGCGCCAGAACGCTCACCACACATCAGCTATCAGTGGGGAGGAGAGCAGAGTAATGTAGCCAATTCATAGAGGGGGATTATTAGGAGGCCATGATTAGTAAGGGCCAATTGGAAATTTGGCCAGGACACCGGGGTTACACCCCTACTCTTTTCGAGAAGCACCCTGGGATTTTTAATGACCACAGAGAGTCAGGACCTCGGTTTTACGTCTCATCCAAAGGACGGCGCCTGTTTACAGTATAGTGTCCCCGTCACTATACTGGGGCATTAGGACCCACATGGACTGCAGGGTGAGCGCCCCCTGCTGGCCCCACTAACACCTCTTCCAGCAGCAACCTTAGTTTTTCCCAGGAGGTCTCCCATCCAGGTACTGACCAGGCTCACACCTGCTTAGCTTCAGTGGGTTGCCAGTTGTGAGTTGCAGGGTGATATGGCTGCTGGCACTGGGTCCTTGGGTCAAAGGGTCCTGCTCTCCAATACACACAGACAGAACCGGAATCTGGGATCAGAACCTGGGAAGAAAGGAATAACGCAGCGTTCTTAATGTCTGTGTCGGTTCTGCGTACTTTTAAAAAAAACGTGATTGCTTCATCGGCAAAATGCGTGCAAATATATGATCAAGTGAACAGATTAAAAACAGAAGTCTTTACTTGAATATACATATGCTGTATGAAATAAATCAGGAGAAAAACAAAACAGTAGGTTCCATAGTGTATTTATTTTTAAGTTGTTTTAAATGCAATTGTGAACCTATAAGGGCAAGCGATGGTCTCACGCTTTCTCAGATTTGTATATGATGATGTAATTTAAAGAATATATTATATTGTAACTGTACAACTGTGGGGGATATCACAAAACCTTGACAGAAGTGAAGCGTCAAAGAGAGATGTATATGTAAATGCTTTTTTAATTTTGGTGTTTCTTTGTTTTTTGGGGGGAGGGGGGGGGCAATGTTGTGAAAATCTATTTTAGCAGTCTAGAACCTGTATGTATGTTTAGATTTAGTGCTGTAATCTTGAAACTTCCCAGCTGGTGTAGTGCCTGTTCATCTTACGGTTAGAAGATCAATACGTTGGAAAAAAAAACTACGAATAATGGATATAAATTATAACGAATAAAACTGGATGAAAGTTGTCGTGACGATGTCAAAGCAATATTGGCGAAGACGAACGTTGTGTGGGTCTTATTTCAGAGGTCTGAGCGTGGCGCTTCAGTGGGAACCTCACACCCATTCAGCAAGGGAGTGTGTCTGGCGACAATGCCGAATTGTTGTAAATGCACAGCACCACTTCCAAAATTTCACTAGGCTTAGCACCTGCTGTCTTACTGGACCTTCTCCCAATACAGGGTCACGGGAGAGCTGGAGCCTATCCCAGCAAGCACTGGGTAAAGACAGGATACACCCCGAACAAAACACCAGTCCATCACAGGGCAGACAGACACACACACTCACACCAGGGCCCCTTTTCCCAGAAACCAGTTAACCTACCAGTGTGTCGTTGTAGTGGGGGAGCAAACCAGTTCAAACATACAAAACTCCACACAGATAGTACCCCTGGTTCCTAATCAAACACAGCACTGCAAGGCACCAATGATAAAAACTGCTCCACTGCGCTGCCTATGTTTCATGTAATAATTGTTTATCAACAGTTTCCTCAAAGACATGACGGGTAGATAAGTGTTCATAATGGCCATGGTCTACTGGAATGATGAATACAATAATGTGTGTCTTACCTGGGGGTGGGGTAAGATCTTTAAATAGGGAAAATAGATGAACAGCCGTAAGGCGAAAACAGTGCTATTTATTTTACATTGTGAGAAAATAAAAAACTATATTGGAGCTTTAACCGTACTTCAATGATTCTCTCTCTATACTGTACGTAGCAAGGCAGGAAAGCTGCTTCCTGGGCATAAAAACCTAAGGTACTCTCCCATTCCATTCCAAAAACAACTTTCAATAATAATCATGTTCCTCCCCAAGAAAAAGCACATTCACAGGCTCGTTGGTCAGTTATTTTTCACTCCCTTCATCCTCTGGTGCAGCATAACAGAACGCTCCCTTTCCAGTAAGCAGAGGGCTCTGGAACCCTGAAAGGCTCAGTTTCTGGGTTTTAACTGTAACTTGTCCGATTGTCTTCCCCCAGTTGATGAGGTGACTAACGAGGTGCTCCAAAGGATGCTCACTGGGTGATGTGGTGAATTGCCATCTTGTCTCCACCTACTGCTCTCTTATGGAAGGAAATCCCAATGGTCAACATCAGCTGGTGATATGACCCAAGCCTCTGTTAACAATGTCTAAACCCGAGCCTAACCTGTGCTTTTACTGGCTGAGGTGCCTGGGAGACCCCATGACACAGTGCCATACATTACATAGCTTACCGTTTTATTATGAAAGAACCATTTCTGATCTCAGTTCTGATGGCCGACAAAGATTTTAGGGAGAAGAGAAGCAGGTGTTCACCTCGTTCAGGTTAACTGAGAATTTGAAGCTCATCTGTCATACTCACTCTAGGACATGTGTCCTGTCACCCATGGCAACCAACAATCCTGATTGTACTTACTACTGCCATCTGGCTGCTCACTCCACCTTGCACCCGGGTTCACCTCAGCTGGTCAGAGCAATACATGTTATATCATCATTCTACATTTCTTAAATGTGGATAAAGCTCACGGCTCTCTGGCTGTATAAGGCTTAGCAGTTTAATGATTTTGACCTTTGTTGAGGAGGGAGGATCTCTCAATGTTTTGTGTAGTGTCATCATTTGAAGATTCAGGTACAGCCATTTGTGTTTCTCCTCACAGAGGTACCGTTATTGACTGGCCTGTATTTTATTGTTTTCCAGCATGATGGCATCAGAACACTCTCTGCGCAGCACAGAAAGTCAGGTGAACATTGAGATAATGAACCCGTTTGGACTAACCCCACACGTCCAAATGCTATATAGAATTTGTGGGCCAAAACTTTATGAGGGTGGCAGAGTTTTTTGCATTGCTGCCTCTGTGTGGCTTTTGTCTGTTTTCTCTGTTTACATGTGGGTTTCCTACCACATTCCAAAGACATACTGGTAGGTTAATATTTCTTCTAGGAAAACTGACCTAGTGTAAGTGTGTGCGTTTTCGTGCGTCTGCCCTGCGATGGAGGTTGCACTTACAGTGTTCCTCAAGTAGAGGGCAGTGTTGGTCTGTTAAGATGGTAAACTGTCGGACGGAAAGTAAGGAAATTGTACGACTTAACGTAACATGCCCATAGGAATCCCGCACCCTCCGTATGTCCGCCCAAGTGCAGTTCGCCCTTTCCCAGGTACGCGACACAGTTCATCAAAATAAATAGAATATTTGGTACAGTTGCTATGCATTTTATTATTATTTAGTCTACAAATAGTATGTTTATTTCTAAACGTTTAGGTAAAACAAAACCCTCTTTGTTGCGTCGTTTTGTTTTACCTAAAAGAAACTCAGTAATCTTTTCATTATCGAATACAGAACGTTAAATAATTACTGCGCTAATATTTGATTCTGATAATCTCTACATTAATAAACGAAGTCCTTTTTCAATCCCACTTGGTACAGTATTACTGGAGTGACCAAAGAACACACAGTCCTAAAGTTAAACTCGCACCGCAGCTATTATACTTACACAATTATACTGTACTTGTTTAGAGAGGTTTACCTCTAAAAGATGTATATGAATTAATGAGGACTGTGTTAAATTTCACCTCTTTCACCATAGAATATTACAGTGGTTCTCACACCTGCAGATTTGTATTTCACATTAGTTTAATTAACTAATGGAAGCCTCAATACAGTAGCTTGCTTAATTGGGACATTTGCAATCTCTTATCTCTTCAAACGTTTTGGATTTTATTTTATTTTTGAAGTGCAGCCACTGAAAAGTACCACCACTAAAATGTTCATGACTAAATACAGTCAAACATGTCAAATTAATCCTGTTATTAAATAAATTTAGGGTTCAAGCATGTGACTGAGAGAGCTGTCCAGGAACAAAAACTAGCAGGCTAGGAGTAGTATTTGGAGGTCTCCAGGACTGGGTACCATGCCCCAAAGGTACAGTACAGTATATACAGTGTTATGTATTGATTGCCTTGCGATGGACTGGCGTCCTGTCCAGGGTGTGTCATGCCTTGTGCCTATTGCTTACTGGATGGACTCTGGTCACGCTGTGTCCCTGAATTGGATAAAACAATTTAGAACATGGATGGATGTTATATAGTATTTGTGTATGATAATGCCATCTTGCAGGCTCCTTCACCTCAGTTTTGAACTCAAAAGTCCTTTTGTACAGAAAAGGACCTTGAACCTCTGTTCCACGTGTTTGTGTGCTTGTGGAGCTGGTCCTCCTCAATGTGACAAGAGGAGCTCTCCCTGCTCCTGCTGGGATTCAGTACTGGTCTCTCGCAGGCTCGGAACACCCACAGCGCTGCTCCCTAGATAGCAGATAGTTCCGTTGTGCTGGAAGACCAGTCTCCTGCTGTGGCAGAGTCTGACACTTCTTTGATTTCAGAGGGGGGCAACGTCCCTCCTGTCACTGGCTCAGTCCATGTGTACATCAGGGACCCCCCCCCAATCCTGTATCCCCAGGGCCTCAGTCACCTGGACTTGTAAGAAGCCAAACCAGGGCATTATTTGCTTAATTGGACCAATTTACTAATTTCTCCCAGCTCTTCAAGTGCTTCTGCTTTAAAGAGACCCAGAAAGCCTGCAGACAGATCGACCAGGACTGTATTTGCCAGAGGCAGTAAAGAACTGCCGGTATACTTCATAACTGTCAAAAACTTCATAAATATAGGTAGTGAGGTTGTACAGCCTATTGATTTACACCTCTGTGTTCTGAATACGCAATGAGACTTGGAGAAAGTGGGATGATTTCATATTTTTAATATTTTGGGACTCCTTCCACCATCCCTTGCTCATGGGTCATTGCAGTTTAAAGAGAAACTGCATCAACCTTATGGCATAAAAGCAGACTAGTTAAATCACTCTGTCACGTGAGGCCAGTATGGTTTCTTTTGTACTTACTCTAATTCTGTGTAGGTGATGATGATGATGATGATTATAGTCACTTTGGACAGAGAAATTATGATTATAGGTGCATGGGTCAATGTTAGACTCAATAAGCCCATCTCTCTTACAGCCCCTGCCACTGTCATCCAGACCTTCAAGTATGTAATCAACGCTTAGCTACAGGCTATGGATATCTCCATATCACAGAGGCATCTAGCTAGTGAGTGAGTCTCCCTGCCACCTGCCCAAGTACCCACTACCCAGCATCTCCATCTCAGTGTAGTCCTGTTATTATATTATAACAAACGCTCCGGGCAGTGTGGGTAATGACAGGCTGGAGATGACTTTACAGCCTCGCTGACAGTTTTATTGCCCTTTTCATTACAGTGGGGCATGCCACTCATGGAACAGGGAGACAGCTGGTAAGGCAGAGAAAGTGCAGGCAGCCACTGGACACTGAGGAGGGATTCATGTTGTTTGTTATAACTCATTACATGAAGTTTGTGAATACTGTTGTTTGTTTTAGTTGACCAATGTTATTTTAATTTAATCAAACCAAATGCATTATTATTTTAATTATCATAAGGGAAAGTTACATACCGTATGTCTTTTAACCATGCATACTATATACTGTAGTACATTATGCAACAGTATAGGGATGGACTTAGTTATATGTAAACTAGGCTAATTGCAAAGGTTCTCTGCACTGACACCTGTCAAGACTTTACTGTATATTGCAGACTTACAAAATATACATGCATGTTGTATGACAGTCTCCCATATAACCATTTCTAACTGGTTTCACCTCTGTGTTAAACATTCGTTCATTCTAGCAAGCAGTGAAGAAGATATTTAATTAATGTAAGTTGTGAAGTGCCCGTTTTGATATCTGTGTGAGTCCTAGACTCTTATAATAAGCCAAGCATTGTTCATTGGCAGGCCCCTGCACTCTTGATAAGTTAGTTTTATGTGTGGTAGACATGGCTTCTGAATATGTTACATGGATGCAAAGTAAAAATACAAAGCATTACTACTTTTGAGGGTGCTAATAAGTTAGCAGTTAATTCTCAGTGGATTGTTCTGTGTAATGGCTGGGTCAGTTTATTGAGTGACAAACACAAGACACAGAGGTTACTTAGGCAGCAGACCTTCATTCAAAATATTTTTTTCTTCCAGAAATACAATTAAAATCCTTCATGGTTTTTACAGTATAACTTTTCTTTTGTAAAAAAAAAAAGACAAATCTTGAAATGAGAAGTCAAACTCTGGAAAAAAAAGTATCCAGAAAAATTCTCAAAAATATAGAACGTATTCTGAAGTAAAGGCAGAAAATCCATAATTTTGAAATTATGGAGGTGGGGGGGGGTAATTGGACAGCAGGTCATCTCCTCCCAAATTATCTCAAGTCCCCAAAAATGGGTATATTACTCCTGCTTACACACAAAAAGGTAAGGATATTGAACAACAAATGATTTCAGGCGAGATCTGTGGAAAGCTGGTCAGAACCCATAGCAAGAGGGCCAAGTGGTGTTTCCTTGGAAACCCAAACTATGTGAGAGATGTTATGACCTACGGGTATCCAGTTGTCCTGTTGTGATTGTGTACGGTGTCTTTTCATTGAGATAATCTGGAAACACTTTTGCCTTGCCTTAGAGTCCTGTTTAAGGAACACCATCTGTGCCGTTTAGGGGAAATAAATTAGACTATGCTGAGACAATTTGTCATTGTTAGAGCATCGACATGAGACTCACACAGGTGAAGAACAGCCAAACAATGTGAACTGAACCTTGGTTACCTTCAGATCCTTATTTTCTTAAGTTACATACATCTGAACGACTAACATTTTAATCAAAGATGTTTGGTGATGTGTTCCAATTTAAAATTATCCCTGTATTTTTTGAGCATGGTGCTGGTGTTCTCAATTATAGGAAATGGCCTGCAGCTCACAAGACGGGGTTTAAGTGAAAATAAAGGTGAGTGCCAAAAGATTGCTTTGTAATAATCACGTGTAGTACAAAATAAATAGAAAAGGTAGAAAAAACAGTATTTGTGAATACCTTTGGAGTACACAGGTTTCCCAAACACAGGTATAATCACTGAACCAAGGAAAGTTCCCATCAGATGTGTGAGGCAGGAAGTTTTGAGAGTTTACTTTCTAATGACAGAGGTTAAAAGGTGTTTACATTTCTGGGCAGAAAGCCAATCTCTCACAGCCTTGTTGTAGCATAGCAGCTAGACTCAAGCACAACAAGAGAAAAATAATTAAAAAAAAAACAGGGTGCAAACTACTGATCCTAGCGATAAAGTTTGACACTGACTAAAATGTCGATGATAAAGATCACTTCTATTAAACAAAGAGTTCTATTTCCAAAAAACCCCCACCCACCATCCGCCGATAGAGGCCGAGTCAGTCAAAAAGTTTGGTCTTTTTTTCTGTCTGGGAACCATGTGATAAAGACTGTTGAAATGCCCTGAAAACAGTCATCTCTGTGAAGGCAGGAGACATGCAGTGGGTTTCGTTTTCACATTTGTATAAGGTGTGAGCTGGTCAAAGTTTGCTCTGTGAAATCATATCGGCTTTAAATGGGGAAAATTAAAAGTTCAGTCCCCAACCCTAGGACAGATAAGCCAGTGTCTCAATTGTTGCGCGAACGCTACCTTTTTAAATCTTTAAAAAAAAAACATGGTTACCATGAGATGGCTGATGCACGTTTTCAAACTGTCAAGGAAAGCTTTAAGGTTCCTTTCAAGTCTTGAAATTTGTAGACCCTGTTCCACAATTTGTCTTCACCACTAACTCTGTGCATCATGGTGCTTTTTCCAAAATTATACTACATGTCAATACCAGTCCTTCCTGCTACTGCACCCTCTAATTTCTGTTTCATCTCTGACCCTAATGGCTTCATTGAAATAATTATTGGGATAAGAAGTCAAATCATCAATTTATCAAGTTTTAACAAGTGGCTAATTGAGTACAACCTGTGAGGCCTACTGAACTGGAGTGGCCATTCCTGCTCTTTGTTCAGTTCTGCTGACATAGTGAGGCCATGTGATTTTTGGTCCATGTGCCATGTTTTAAATATGCGTTTTGCATTTTACTAGCTAATCTTGAACCTTCATGGGTTCAATTTCTGACTGGTTTGCTTTCTGTGTGGAGTTTGCACGTTGCATGTTATCCCTGTTTTTCTACAGGTTTTCTGTGGGTGCTCTGGTTTCTGCCCAGCTTCCAAAGACGTGCTGGCTAAATTTATTAGTGTTTCTAACCTGTCCTGGGTATAGTCCTGCCCTGCGCCCTGTGTTTCCAGGACTGGCCCAAAGTTATCATGACACTTGCCAGGGATACGTAGCTTTCTGGTAATGGAAAGGTGAAAGAATTCCCATCTCCTAATGAGCTGTTTGTGCCCAATCCACAAATGGAATTAATTGGTAGGTCAGCTATTTGACTTGCCCACTTTTAGGCTATTGCTGGCAGTGCTGTGGATACAAGATTTTAGGTTTCCATTTGTCTAGTCGGGAAAAGCTGACTGGCTCTAACACCAATTTTCAGATGCTTGCCATTGAAGTTCCCCCACGAAATAATCTCAGTGCACAGAACTCGAGGGTCTTTAAAAAAACATCAAGAATGGTGAATCGCTCCCTCAAAACAAAGTCTATTTTTCTTTACAGAGCCCTGTATGGTTCTGTAAACCACAAGAAAAAAGCTCCCCCCCCCCCTTCCCATAAACATCTGAGTCTGAAAATCTCTTGACTTACTATACCGGCTACAAACAAATTAGTTCCTCGAAAAGAAGTTAAATATGAAAGAGCAGGCAGAATGCGCGAATGCAAAGGCACTTGAAGACAGATGAAGCCACTGAGTTTTCCCCCTCTGTCTTCGGGGTTTCCTTCATGTCTCATCTCATGTTCTTCAATCCTCTGGTGCAAGGCCAGTCTTCATCTGAGAGGAGGCGACAAACTTCATCCTTACAGCAGTTCACAATGGCACGGGCGGAATAGGGATTCGTTCAGCACATCACCTTCAATTTCGGAAGCCTGCGTCCCTCAGTATCGGCAACAGAACAGTTCGGCAGGAGAGAGTGGCCAGCGAGGCGAGGCTCAGTCAGGTGCCCGCCGCCTGCTGGCTCCTTCTCTCGGGCCCTTGCGGTTCATACCGGGTGGACAAACTGGTACACCAGTCTCTGGGAGATATCTGGCTTGCGGATGATGCCCTTCTTGTAGTACTGGCGAATGGAGCGGCTCAGTTTGTCATAGTTCATGGCTGGGCGGTTCTTCCGAATGCCCCAGAGCCGCGCCACGTGAGCTGAATCCTCAATTTTGAAAATCCCTGAAAAATATAATCCACCAATTAGGCCTCAGAAAGTGCACGCAAAGGATAGGTTGCAGCAAACTCTGCAGCCTTGCAGTTTCTCTTCACACTGTGATCTTTGTGACACACTTTCTAAAGGTAGCCTGCTCCAGCTCAGTTCTGCATGAGTGAAGTATTGTTTGCTTAATCAGCTCAGGTGAATTTGGATTTTGGTCTGTATTCACTGACCATCTGAAGTTACAAAGGAAGCCTATGGGACCGTTGATCTTTAGGACCCGAGATACACAGCCTTGACCTCATGTACAGATGTACAGGAAGCAGACAAGCTCTGGTAGGATTGACTGCCTGCTCTCATCTCAGACGTTCTTACAGTGGTATATTCAGTGATGACCAATGTCATTGGTGTGTCAGTGTGGAGCTGGGTCAGAACAAGATGGCAGTGCAGCAGGGCTAGGTGCCAGTTAGGACAGACAACCTTCATTCTTATAGTCTGAGCCATTGCAAGACTTCAGTCCAGTAACATCTGCAAATACTTAGCTAGGGCTTAGTTCCACTGAACCAGCAGCGGAAGATCATGTATTGATTTTAGTAACTGGAAGTGTGTAGAAAATGCCCTGAAGTGTAAATTATGAGTTATAACAAAGATTTGCAAAGAGATTAGAAGGGAAAGTAGAGGGATGCTGGAAAAGATCAAATGACATGGACTATCTATTATTTGTCCTAATAAGCACATTATCTGCTGGTTTGGACACCAGTCAAGCTCTGTGACATAATTGAATCCTTAATTGGACTAAAAATGTGCTAATTGACCTTGTTTTCAGTTCTGTTTAGGATCTCAGAAAACCATTAGTTTATGTACAGATGGGGGACAGGGAACTGGAATTATAGAGCTTGGTTTGAGCAAACAATACAACTTGATCTGGCTAAAGCCAGTGTACAGGAAGTTCCATCCTCTGCCTGACCCTCACCTTTCTCCTTATTGAGCCAGCGGATACAACGGCCATAACTGTGTGGCTTCAGCAGCAGCTCCTTCAAGAACTGCCACAAGTGGATTGGCTGTCCTGAACAGGAAGAGTCCGCCTCCGTTGCCGACCAAATGTCATCACTTCCTGGAAACCAGAGACCAGAGACCAAGGGTGAGTTACAATGGAAGCAATCTCTCAATTCAGCCAAAATGCCAGACCTCTAGAGTTTCATTGTTTCTGTTCTAAAAAAACGTTTTTGACTGTCTGTCCCCCCCACTTTGTTGTTAGTTTTAATATTATAGATTATTTAAGACAGTATTTAAAGCAGCATCTAATGAATACATTTTCTAATCTTAATATATTCGTTTTTGGTATTATGCCTACAGCAAATGAAATGAATAAAATGAAAATTCACCCATTTTATTTCTATTTCCTTCTTAGTTTCAGCTTCTTTTGCTTCTGGTTATTCCTTTGTTGACCAGTTGTGGGAAATCATTTATTTAAAAAAAACATAATAATATTGGTATAATATTGGTATACTGTAGCTACAGACAACTGGTGCCTCGCCCATGCAATTTCCACACCTGTCTGAGTCACAGAACTCTTGACTCAGATCTTCAGCTCACAGTAGATCAAAAGCGGTAACTACTCCCAGGAAATGGCTGGATGAGTTACCTGGATAAATTTGCTACTAAACCCCTAATTAGCTGGATGGGTAAAAGGCCTTCTGGCCGTTTGCAGTCCTTCTTGAGTTACTGGGGGCACAGAGCTTCAGTGGGATCTGTTTCCGTTTTGTGGAAGGTTTGTGGAAGAAGAAAGAGCTGGAAAGGACGGTGGAATTTACCAGAAAATTTGCTGTCTCGGGGAGAACATTCTTCCTTCATCCATGCGGCTGTAGGAGGAGGCAAGAACAGAAAGTGGTCAGGGATGACAAGGTCATGTAGATCACAGCGCACAGCGGGACACAGTCCACAGTGAGGTGAATTGCATCCTGCTGCATAAAAATGAACAAAGCTAATGAAGAAATAATGCCTCTCTGATGAAGTATCAACCCCAAACCTCTCTGCCTGATCAGAAACTACAGTATATGTGCAAATGCAACACTTTTTTTCCGTATAAGTGAATGTGTGAAGGGGTGCGTTTAATACTTCAGAATTAAAAGATCTATTCTTTGCACTTTCAGGAGTTAGCACCAATGACTTTGTCTTGAATATTGTCCAGCGACTGCTGCTCAGTAAGACGTCACGCAAGAGTAAATTCTGATAGCAGGGCATCAGATGTACATGCAAAGTGTCAGTGTTTTAAATGTAATTTTTTCAGGCTGGTGAGGGTTAGGGGAGAATAACATGCTCGTCTGAGAATTAGGCCATGTGCCATGTGACATTGTTGTACGTTGCCATAGAAAAGCGTGATCGGCCGTCTTGGGATTCCCAGTTCATCCTGCGTGGCAGACAGCTAAATTATGACATAACGCCTCCTCTCCCACCGCCACCCAGCCTCAGTGTGGTCCAGGCCCAGGCGTACCTGACTTCCAGATGTCCAGGTGGGCGTACAGCACGTCCCCACACAGCGGAGACCTCTGTCGGAACTCCTCCTCGCTCATGGTGCACAGGTCCTTCCCGTTCAGCTCGTGGAAGGCCTTCCCCACCTGGGGCAGCCGGTACAGGTGCTCCGTCCACAGCACCCACTTCTGGACGTTCCCCGGGTTCCACTCCATGGGGTCTGCGGAGAGCACAGCCAGCCATCTTCATGAGGCAGGTTCCTTTCGGATCCTTTTATTTTTTTTTGTAAATAATACAACTAAACTTCTCAAAAATGTGCAGTGCAGTATATACAAAAACTCTGCACACAGTGCTCTAATACACGGCTGCTGGTTTTGGTTCTGGCCAAGCTCTCAGTTACACAATTGAACCATTAACAGGCTTCAACAGGGTTCATTTGAACTGTGTTTTTAGCTCTTAAACATATCAAACTTCACCTTTTAACTATTGCATTTCATCCGTTTTTCATCCAATTCAGGGTTGTAGCAGAGCCAGAGCTACACCCTGATCGGGACACCAGTCCATCACAGTACAGACCAACACAAACACAGACACGCACATGAAACGAGGGACAACATACAAACCACACGCAGATAGCTCCGCAGGTTTAGAATTGAACCCAGGGCCCCAGAGCTGCAAGACAGCAGTACTAACCTCTCCTCCACCATGCTGCCCTATTGCAGCTTATGATTAACAAAATCTCAAACCATTTAGAAAAAAATGTTTTCCAAGAGCTTGGTAGTTGAATTAAGGCTTCCATCAGGTAATTAAACCCAGATGGAATGAAAACCAGCAGGTCCAGGACCAAGACTGGAACCCCTGATCAACTCTTATTCAGACGCAAACACCTTTGTTTCAATTACCAAAGTGCAGATAATTTCAGTGCCCATTATCTTTCTGTTGTAGAATTCGCAGTAGTAGTAGTGGTGAGCCTATTTTTATGAGCCTGTATCAGGTAATGGAGTTACATAAAGTTTTATTTTGCCTTGATTTTATTCACACAGGCCCACACATGATGTTACATTAAATGTTATATTATTAATTGTGCCATATTATTAAATATCATATTAAGTAGACTATAGCACGTTTCTGTTGTGCTTTGTCAGGAACATAACCTTATAGCTCTACAAAGTCTAATGTTGATCAAACTGCTGTGCACAGGGAGTGTTATTGTAATGATGAATCTGATGTAGCTTATTCACATTTCTCTGGGAGACCTGTTCCAGGGCATTTTGCAACCCGGTGTGAACACATGTGAAAGTCAACAGAGAGATTTGCACAGGGTGGAGTGATCTGCCCCATTCTGATGTTCACTGCCCATAAAATACAGCGCTGCACCTGACTGCCTGTGAAGGGGGCTTAGCTGGACGTCATCAGAGCTGTACAAAAAACATGGAAAAGGCAAACAAATGGCCAAAGTGTGGCCTCAGAAACACCCCGTCCTCAGTGTTTGCACTGTTACATTTAACCATGCGTTTTTGGAGCACGGGAAAATTTTTTGTGGAGAATTTTGTGCATTTTAGAAGGCAAACATTAAGACTTGGCACGCCCTCAGACTTTTGGAAAAGTCAGATTCCCATGGCGGCACAGCAGCCTTTAAGTGAGGTGACTTAAATAATGTTTTTTTTTACAGGATGGAAGAATAGTGTAACAACGGGAGCTTGGGAAAATCCAGGTTTGCTGAAAAACAAAGCAGGGATTAATACTGTATGTGTTACTTGTCTGAGCTTCAGTGAGAACTGGAATTGGGTGCAATTGCAATTAGTTACAATGCAGCCATGAATTAAGGAGGATTATGAGTTTCAACCAAGCGTTCAAGAATGCACTTTGCATTGTACTTTGTACAGTTATCCGTCAGTAACAGTTATCCTTCGGTTCTTATGGAAGATTGTGTTCTAGTCCTAGATACAGCCAGGGGATGGCTTTCTTTTCTGTTATCTTGTAGGCTGGCACAGGCATCCAAACCAGGTGTATATTTTTTACTAGTTACCTTAATCTGACATAACCTTATACTAACAGATCAGTTAAATTAATGCAAAAATTGCCAAAGCATTTTTACTTTCAAAGTGCTGCTGTCTATTTTAGATAGGCCTTTGTTTAATATATAAAACACCTATAAGAATGTTGCAAAGTACTGCACTGTCTTTTACTTTAGTGCACGTTTTGTAAGAGGTTGCATTGCTGCTTGGTCGGGAGAATTCTCTGCACTAAGAAATCTAAAAATGATGCTAACACAACGTTGCCCAGCTGGGGACGCCAAAACATTTCAGCTACTGCCTAGATCGGCAGTGCAGAAGTCCCAGATTCCAATTGGAGTTTGACTGTGATTGACTGCGAGAATCTGGCAGTGTGGAGCGGTGGCTCTGTGGCTAAGGATCTGCGCCTGTGGTTAGAAGGTTGCCGGTTCAAATCCTGGGGCCGGCAGAGGAATCCTACTCCGTTGGGCCCCTGAGTAGGACCTTAACCCCAACTGCTCCAGGGGCGCCTTATAAATGGCTGACCCTGCACTCCGACCCCAAGCTTCTCTCCCTGTCTGTGTGTCTCATGGAGAACAAGTTGGGGTATGTGAAAAGACAAATTCCTAATACAAGAAATTGTATTGGGCTAATAAAGTGATCTTTATCTGTTGTTTCTTTCTGCTGGACGAGGCCTCCGTGACAGATTGGTCACTCACCAGGAGTGATGTTGAGCAGCTTGCAGGCCGTCTCGATGTCCTTCAGGACCTCTCCCACCACCATGCTCTGCACCTGCTCCAGGGAGCGCTCCTCCATCTGGCAGTCCAGCTCGGGGGACACGCCCAGGCCCGGGCTGTCGATGACGGGGCATTGCTCGGGCTCCTTCCGGGCGTCCGGCCTGGGGCCGACGTGGGCTCCCTCGGGGACCTTGAGCAGCCAGGCCGAGTCCTCGGTGAAGAGCATGTCGAAGCAGGAGAAGTAGACTCCCGACAGGCTGCGCTCGGGACACAGCAGGTCGCGGGGAGGCTTGGTGTCCTCCAGGTCCCAGGTTTTCAGCTCGTGGTCCTCCCGCTCCAGGATGGTCAGGGAGCTCTCCGTGAAGCCGGCTCGGCTGGGATGCAGGGTGCTCGTGGTCAGACCGGCATCTGAAGTCCCCATGGTCTCTGCCATGCTGCAGGGATTCAGAACTGACCATTAGGGAAAGAGGCTCCACTGCTCTCCTAAGAAGGCAGTGATCCAGACATACAGTAAGCCTGGTAGCAAAGGACAATTGTTGTTTCCTACAGGTAGGGGAAGCCTGAAACTTTATTTCTATTCCAAACCAGGCAGTACTATTGTATTCAATACTCCCAAATACCAGAACAGAAACTTCATGTACAGTAGACTGGGTTCTGGACCAATTAGGAAGATTACTAAATGTTTTTTCAGTAAACACACAGGGCACAGTTTGTACAAGAATATAGAAATCCACTATTTGGTCAGCGTTACCATTTCTTTATTGTGCTGCACTTTAAACGGCTGCTCTTTCTCTTTCAAAATGGACAAGTCGCCTCCTGATCTCGGAAGAGGAGGTTAGTGTGTTATCTTAGGAAAATGAGATGGGATTTACCAGGCTTAAAGCTTGTCTAAACGACAGCTTTCATCATTCTTACGCTGTATGAACTCTTAAAACAGAACAAAAAATACAAAAATTCTCTCATGCCAGCTAATTTAATACAAGTACTGAAGTCAAAGAGATTTCATGACTAAGTTCTTAAATCAATATTGACTTACACATCGTAACGTCTTTCAGTTAATTCACCTATTGAATCCTACTAATACGGATTACAGTTTGAGCAGAGGTTTTCTGCCCGTTTCGTGTACTGCATGAATCGAAATGGATCCATACTGGAATATGTAAACATCGGAAATATTAAAGCAAAGGTGCTGCTCATTGAGTGCTCCAAGTGCGTAAATGGTAAAGCAAATTCGATTTCTATTTATTCAAAGGCTAATATGGTAAAACAAGCATTCAAAAAAGGATTAAAGTAAAGCTCACAGAAGAAATGCGAATCAGCTTATCTGGAAAACCTTTAAATACTCATCATTAAGATTTTTAATCCATAAATTAGTAACCACATTACAAAATCCTCTGACACCTTTTACAAATATGCTCAAGAACTTCGTAAAATACCACCCTGCATAAAACTGTGTCATTGAAAGATTTTTCTTCGACCTGCTAAAAGTAAATTTGCTGAACAGTGTTATGGTTGTCAAAGACTTTTGGAAAAGAAAACTATCTTTACCTCTTTTGGAATAAACGTCTTTCAAGACGTTTGCATCCAGTTCAATCGCAACAGACCATTAGTAAGTAGACATTCACTGATTTTTCAAGTTTTGAAACAGCTGGGTTTTGTGAGCTCTGTATTCGCTTTACTCCTGGTGTAGATGATAAGGGCAAGCCTGATCTCTGCATCTTTTTATTGGCACTGTTTTCCAGGGGGGTGGGTTTTTATTTCGGTCTCAGTCCAAAACAATGAGAGATGAGCAAAAAAAAGTATTTCAAGGAAGTCACTGGGTTTTTCTCATAAGTAATGGAGTTAAAGGGATTTGACTGAATCATTTACTTGCGGGTCACCACTTGCCTACAGGCCTCAACGTGGGGCTGAGGGAGCCCCGTCCAGCCCTGGGCTGCAGTTACGTCCAGGTTTCACACTTTTTTCTTGTCCCTGACCCTGCTGTCTGTGAGCTTTCCAGACGGCTGGAGTCGGTTTTCTTAATAAAACCAAACAAAAAGGCCAAATCCGTTTCTACTTCTTGGGCAGGACGCTTTGAAAATGAGACCTGACAGCGATGTCATTCCTTTCCCTCGGCTACTCTAGGCTGCCAGATACATCGGCTTTGTTAGGGAAGGGAGCAGCTGTGGTCAACTGCAGGTACCATAGCAATTTCTCTTCTTCCTGAAGGAGTCCTCACAGGCCAGACCAGCACTTTATTAGCGGCTGTTTTTGTTTCTCGCAGTGCTAGAGTGAGAGCTTCATTACTTCCAACCTCAGTTCGGAAAAATAAGACATTTCTTTTGCGCACACTGGTTGGTTAAGCATCCTCTGCAGGTGGGCCTGGCTTTGAGTCTCAGGCTACACCGCAAGCTGTTAATCTCTCTCATTTTCCGCCTTTATTGAGGCCAGTAGAGAGGAGAGATTCTACAGCCTGAACTGCCTTTTGCCCAGGAAAAAACAGGTGAGCATGTGGAGGTATTTTAGGTTTTAGATTGTTTTATCCTAAGAGAAAGTTGTTTGAAGGCACTTTAAGAAGTCTACGCTGAATCTTGGCCCTCAGGCTGGGCCATGCTTAGACAACCTTTCAGCGCAGACACACTGTATATTAAGAAGTATGTAAAGATTGAGATGCATATTTTCACAGTAATATTCAAATATGAGCTGTCAAATGCCCAATTCCCACTTTTGAGTTTAGAATATTTTTTTATGTTGCTTGTGAAGAATAATTGTCGAAGTTAGAAAACTTGGAATTTGGAAAGCCAGCTTTGAAATTGAAATCAGTTCAGCTCTACAATATATCCGTTTGGGCTACGAAAACAATTGTAGCCCAAACTGTCACAAAAATAACTACATCTAACAAAATATCAATCCCTGTATCTTACATTCACGCCTTGCAAAGAATTGTGCATTGTTTCAGTTTTTACAATAAGAGTGTTGGGTTTTACACATCCATCTCTCCCGCTTTCAATACAGAGCACAAATTCTTAAAATTATTATGTTTTCTCTCCGGCCTTGTCCCCGTTCCTAGGACTGCTTGAGACATACTGTACAAGACTTCATGCAACATGACAGCAGAGTGGAAAAATCTTTTCCCCAGCATCTGGACAAGAGAACGCGATAGTCAGGGCCTGATTTTAAACAGTTCTTGTTGTTCTGTTTATTTTTGCACAAGTGAGCAGGTTGGCAGGGTTCCAATCACCTTGCAGCCCATGTGAGTTGGCACTGAAAGAAACTCTGAAGCCACTCCCGGAGGTAACCCCAGGGAAGACAAAGCTATCCCTTCTGAAGAAGCTCCTTGCTCATCTAAGTTCCTTCCTTGCTCTCCCTGTCAATTTCTCCTTTCATCCCTCCCCCCCATCAGAAGGTCTCAGACCTGCTCTTTTCTATTTACCAGGAGGCAGCCCGCAGGGCACAGCAATCCCAGCATGCACGCCATGTGCCCTGTCTGTCTTGCGACAGCTTGTGTTAAGCCCATTAGGCCAGCAAATGTAGTTGTTTTCTTTCTTCTGAGGGGAAGAATGAGTGGAAAAAAAGAATCTTAGGCTCTCCAGGGAAAGGATTAAGCCCTTGACTGATCTGTAAATGAGTTTGGTTAAGAACTTCCAATATTCATTTCAGGGAATTAGGGTTTGGTCCATTTCCTTGGGAATCAGCCTCAGATCTTTCAAATAGGATCCAAAGCTCATACAGATAGCCTGCCTGGGAAACTGAATCCTACTGGCCAGGCCCATTTTTTAACCACTGTGTGGACTTCTCAGTCTTCAATTTGAAAATCATGCCATGCAATTTAAAGTCAATTTTAACAGAACTTTCATGTACGCTTTGTACGCTTTGACAGTTAAGACCCCTTCCTATCAGGTTCATTATGGAATGATAGATCTTTCAGGCTTACAGCTGAAGTCTCATTAGTTTTGTTTAGAGTCATTAATTTGGCATTATATTCTAGCTCTCTCTTCTGTGGACTAGAATTTCTAGACTGACCCTTTATGATGACCGAGGACATTGTCCTATACAGTAGGTGATACTTTTCTTCAGATGAAGAAAACCGTGGTGCAAAGTACTTGATCATTACATCCCCTGACACTGTTCATAAGAGTAGAGGAGTCAACTCCAGTGTCCTAGCTAAACTACTCTCTAAGCCTGAACAGTCTGGTCTCCCTTAAGTTCCTTTTATTACAGCTGATGAAACTGTTTCTCTCTCCTCACCCTCCTCTATGTCGTGGAGCTGCTGTACCTCACCCAGGCTATTGCTTCAAGGGTTGATGCATATGGGTGGTTATATATATAATATATATAAATATATAAATATGTATATATTTATATTTATTTATATATATATATTGTATATTATATATATAAATCCCTTTGGGGTCTTTTGGAATAAAAAAGAGCTATATAAATTGAATTGTTTATTCTTATTTTTTCAGTTGGCTAAACTATGTGTTGTTTAGATCTAAAGATAATCCACAGTTTTCTTGAAATAAAATGTATTGAGGCCCTTTAGAGACATTGATTCATGCTCTATGTCTCCATTTTTTCAAACAGGGCTGGTTAAGAAAGGGGCTGGAACAGTCAATTGAAAACACTACAAAGCACCTGAAGCTGACTTTGTGAGCACTGTCTCAGAGACAGCCCTGTGAGTTTCATTACAGCACCGGCTGGATTTGCAGGACAGTGTGTGTACAGAGCTATATGGACACAGTGCAGTCCAGTGGTTAGGACTGAGGGCTCACTATGTGCGGACCTGGAGTTCAAACCCTAGCTCTGCAGCTGACGCACTGGATCTCAGTGGTCCTCCTTTGAACAAGGGGCCAGAGACGGAAGCTGAGCAGCACGTTCTTATAGGATATACTGTAGTTCAACCCCCTTGGTCTCATGGAATCTGCAGAAATGGAGGGAATGGAAATGGGGATGTGGGTTCTGACAGAAATGGGTGTGTGAAAATGGGGGTGCGCATTCTGCAAGAAAAGGGAGAGCCTTCCTTACTGGCCCACAACCGCCCTGCCTGGGAAAGAGCAGTTATAGTTAGGACCACAGACCTCTTCCCTCCCCAGCCTTTCATCAGCAAGCTCACCCCACAGGTGTCCAGCAGAGCCTAGCACTGCAGTATACTAGATCTAGGCCCACACTGGCTGTGTAAGTCCCTCTCACTTTTACCTTCCAGCAGGAGGTCAGAAAGCGAGTGAACTTGACTCCTGAGCAGCCCGGCTCACTTCACAACCTTGTTTAACATCTCCCACACCGACACACACCTTTCCTCCCTAGTCACTTTCTATGCAAACAATTACAAGCCTGGAAAGAGATATGTGTGGTACAGAGCACCCCCACCACCTCTTTTACTCCTCCTATTTCTAAAATACGTTTTTTTACTCTTGATTTTGGACTTAGCTTGTGTGTACAATGGGGTGGGGCTGTTTGCATTGGACCTGCGTGGAGCTCCATGTGCCCTTCGCAGTGTTGACAGAGAAGTTTTCAGGATTATTTTTTTTTCAAGTCACAATACTTCTCACAGGGGTGAACTGTGCTGCTGTTGTGTGTATTGAGATGGAAAGTGAAGAAACAGTTATGCCCGTTTCGAAATGCTGCACCAAAACACCTGTGCACTATTGCGGTATTCATGCTTTAGCCAAGACCCTTGAAAACACTAGACTCACAAGTGAGATAAGCCTCAGGGGGGAACTGCAGGCCTTGGAAGGAGATGGCAGGAATATTGATTCTAATTACCTACAGCAGCCAGGGAGTGCCAGAGATGGGGCAAAGCTGGCCTCGCAGCCCTTCACCACCTGGGAGAGCTGTGCTTTGCCCCACCAGTGATCCCCTTTTACTATCAAACATTTTTACAATTGGTCTGGGGACTTATGATTGACCCTGAATTTGAATCTCATTTCTGTTACTGCATTTCCAATGTGTGAAAAGAGGTCGTGGCACTGAGGTTTGCTTTATAATTGTTCACCTGAAGGTGCCTGGGAATTCTTTCTTTTTTTCTTTTCTTTTCCTATGGTTTCCCGAAGCCTCTGTGTGTTCCACTACTGTTCCACTGCTTCCCAGGCCTTGCCTCCAGCCGATTGTTTTTCCCAGTGTACGCTGGGGGAAAAGTTAAGGACTATTCGTTTCACGTCTGTCAACAGTGGCAGGACTGGACAGTTGACACACTGGATGCCAGCTGGATTCAGGATGACCGTTCAGGCATTCCAAATCAGGTTATGGAATTGAAAATATGATTGAGGGTCTTTGAATGTCAGAATAAATAATATATATAAAAATATTAGCATAGGTCCTGGAAAGCTAAAATTTCTTGGAGGTTTATCAATGAGTATTGCTATCAATATGGACAGCTGCCTTGGAAAATATTGTTAGCAGTTTTTCTGGATCTTGTCGAAGCAGTGCATTCTGGTCCTAGAACACAGCAGGCAGGCATGTGAAAGGCAAACCTCATCGAGTCAGATTTTGCTTCATACTCTGTCCCATTCCCAAAGCCTACATAGTGACTGAGGATTGTTTTAATTGGGCAGCAGCCAGGGCTGTTTTTTCTGACAAAGAGAAAATGATCTCAGGAAAGAAATAATCTTTAGTCTTTATTAAACAGTTTTTGAACCAGCTGCTTGACAGAGACCTACTGTACTATGTACAACCTTTTGCATCCAGTAGTTAAGAAATGCTTTGGTCTGTCCGACAATACTCAGAAGTAGGCAGAAATACTAAAAAGAGAATTGTAAACTATAGTTTTGTGACATGAAGCGATATGGATACTTCAGTTCGGAGTGTTAGGAACTTGAAACACAAAAATATATAGTTTTGTTTGAATCAGAGGGTGGAGATTTGGAAAGGTGTGCTGGTATTGTTCCAGCTGTTTTTCATCACAGACAGAAATGCGTAACTGAGCCGCGCTTTAAAATCAGGCCGCAAAACGATAAGCTGAACATTATCAGTGCTCCGGCCTTCAGAACACAACAAGGCCTAAAGGTATGAATGAGAAATAAAAGCTTAGAAGAGGAGCAGGCTGTTATGGGAAGGAAAGGTCAAATTGTAATTGCAGACCATGATAAAAGAACAAATGACAAGGAAGTGGGCTTGAAAAACAGAGAAGAGAATTTAATGTGGCTGAATAAATACTGAAATCTTCCCACTCCTGGTTTTCGGGGATTAAACCAGAGTACAATGCCTGGACGCAATAAGTCAGAAAGTAAAGGAAAGGTCCAGGAGGGGTCACAGCATTGACAGAAAGGTCAAAAGGCCAAAACTGGATGTCCATCCATCTGTGTGCTAGAGTAGGCGATGGAGCTGGACGATTTGAGAATGAAGTATGCTGCCGTGGCTGCAGAAACAGTCAGAGACGTGAGCACGAGTTGTACTCATTGGCCATGCCTGTTTCTGTTTCATTGCACTGCAGTCTCTACACTCTATATCAGGAATGCACATTGGGCATCAAAAATCAATTTATTTAGCAGACCCTTTTATTCAAAGTGATTTGCCCATTTATACAGCTGGGTGTTTTACAGAAATACCTTACTCAAGGGTGCAATAGCAGTGTCCCACTGTATATTTAAAGCTCCAGTCATCCAGTTACAGGTCCACAGCCCTGACCTCTCCTCCTTACTGCTGTCCCAGCAATGAACTGATGGATTGGACAGTCCTAGAAGGCAGTTCATTTTTTTTATTAAGGCAGATGAGCTACCCAGTAACTAGCTGGCTTTTGAGAGATCAGGTGCAAGTAGGGAGCTATGTCAGTGAGTGTGGGCTGCAAAGGAACAAGTAAAGGTTAATTCCACACTGAAAAGCAGAAAAAAACACAACATTTCAACTGCTGAGTTTCTTAAAGGACCAGTGTTGTTGGATACCTTTAGTCTAGAGGACAGATATAACCAGGTTTTATACAGCCAAGGTTTATATTAGTAGTCACACTTCACTTGAATGTGATTTTGATTAAGTTTAAAGGTGCTACAGTATATGAATTGGAATATTATTATTCAGCAATCAGAACACATGACTATTGTTTCAAAAAACATATCAAGTAAATATGTATTAAGAATAAAATATGAATCTTGTCACAGCAGAGTTCATAGATCTAGAGTTGAGGATAAGGTTAGGGTTGGGGCCAATGTGAATAAAACTTTTCTCATAGTGTCCTGTTTTGTTCATGTTTTTGGTGTGCAGGTGTTCATATTATCCAGACAACCAGGTTAGGAAAAAGAATATAATTGTTGATCCCATATTATCAGTGCATCCATGGCAAAAGGGGTTATATCATTGTTATATCAATGACATATGAAGTTATTCAGTAAACAAATGTGGAAAAGGATTTGAGATGAGGAAGCATATTGGTATATGGTATATTCAGTATGTAGTACTTCACCGATGGGTTTCAGTAACTTGTGTATTGCTAATCCGCACGCCACCTATGTGCACACTAGGTATAAAATGTCTTCTCAGAAAATGTTGCTGCCTCTACTAGTTAATAAAACAAGTAATACAACGCGGTTACTAGAGGAAATCCTTAGACAACATAAAACAGCAAGTAAAAAGCAAAAAAAGAAACATAGCTGAAAGGAATTGTTCTTTTTATTGATCTCTGAAAATGTGTATCTTCTGTCTTGTGTTATCCATGCGTTCAGTTGTAAATCTTGTAAATCTGTCAACGCAAGGATTAAGTTTTGGCTTTCTGTTAACAAACCTGTTTGCTCACAGTAATAGTTTCAGTGTGGTTGAATTCCATCATGAATACTTGCACTGCTGTAAATTGGCAGCTTCCTGTCAGGGTATACAGTAATTATACTTTCTGGTACTTTTTAACCGTTAAATTCATACAAGATACTACAAGAGGTACGATATACTAATGTAACAGTATTAATTCCAGGAAAAATCACACTTATTCTTTGTATTCGTTTTGACCATTCTGATACTGGAACCATCACACACAATGGTCATAGCAGTGTGGGATTAACTGGGTCCTACTCTCACCCCCTCCTCCTCTTATTCAAGAGAAGCGGCTGCGCTTGTCCGTGTCTTTCAGGTTCCTGCAAGTCTGGGCTTGCTCCCCAGCGATAAATATCTCCAGCAACTGGCACCTCAGTTAAATTTTGACCCCAAACGTGCGTCTGTGTCTGGACAGCCAGGTGGTGGCAAAGCAGCTCCACACATTGTCAGGAAAGTGTATTATTTAAAGAGTATGCTCGCTCACTGTTGGCACATTTCTGCCTGTGAGGATTCCTGCATCTTTTTTTTTCTGCACTTGGACAAATTCTCAGGTTCTTAGCAGTCGTTTTGTTTTTTCTTCCTACTTTTTCCTGTGTTGAAGTGATTCCAAATGGCTTTTTCTCTCATCTTCAGAAATGGGCTTCACTGAGGATTGGACTATGCTGAGAGCGATCTAGAGAAGAGCTGCCCAGACTATTAGATGTATTTTTAAAAACACATTGAGGTGGAGCAGTGGTTACTGCTCTGAACCTCTGACAAGGCAATGGGTTTGCAATGCACACACTACTATCGTATCCTTGAGCCGAAGAGCTCTTTCACGCTGACAGGGATCAGCACAGTTAGAATTTGCATTCATGGAGACAAGAATGTGTGATAGACACGAGTCTCAGTCTGGACAGGGTGAAGTTTTTGTACTTATACAGCCAACTGCACCTGCACCAAGTGATATAGGACTATGGTTTGATAATAGTTACAATTTACTGTATTGAATACTACATTAGATTGGCAAATTATTTCTATGTGATTAAAAGTTACCTATACATTTAATGCAGAATTTTGAAACCATAAACTAATCTAATTTCCTTTGTTTTGAATGCATTCTACACTTCAACGCTCAGATTATATTTTTAATGGCTGCAATTTTGTGACCAGATTGTCAAAGACTTTTTCCACAAAACAAATCTTACGTAGAACTTTTATTAAAGACTGACATTCTTTTGAAAACCAGTAACTCTTTGGAAATTCTAATGGGCTTGAGTCCATTTCTGATTTTTCTCCTGGAAACTATTCCCTGTGGCTCAATCTGGCTGGCTCAACAGCTGGCGGAATGAGTGGAAAAATTATTGAGTGTTATTAACAAAACTGTTGTATGCTGCCGTTAGGTGACAGTTTGACCTACAACCAAGGAAGGGTTAATGTGATCCACCTTTGACATGTAACTCTGGCTCAACAGGTTTAGATTTTAATCTTGCATTTAGAAAATAATTAAAGATGGTATTAATTTTAAACATATGCTTGTGTGGCAGAAGATTCATATAACACTACGGAAACTATTCACTATCTATGAACCACTTACATTTGTAACGAACTTGCAGAATCAGACCAACATCGGTCGTACACTTTCCAAAACAAAAATGCTTTCATTGTGGAGTTTTGATGAGGGAGTCAGCTCAGACAGGTTGAAGGACAATTTGTGTTTTCAAAAACCCTGCTTTAGTGGCTGATTGCTACAGAGATGTTTTATATCACCTGGAGATGACTGAACCAGGTCGTGTCATTGCTGCTCGTGGGTGTGACGGTCAGTACTACTGACTCGTACTGTAGCTCTCAAGTCGTGGGTTTGATTCCAGACTTGGGTGCCTTCTGTGTGGATTTTTGCATGTTCTCCCTAGATCTTCAGCTCCTCTCTCGCCACCCATGCGCAATAGATTAATTGACGTGTCCAAATTGTTCTTGGGAGTGTGTACCCTGCGGAAAAAAACCTCTCCCAGCTTGTGAGGTAATCTACTGGGACAGGTCCCTGGTTGCCACTATCCTTAACAGAAGAAATTGATTTTCTGATGAAAGTGGTTTGGCTTCACAAAAGAACTATATAATTGTTTCAATTTAAGAAATTTCAGTGCTGTCTTTCTAGTCTTCAAGAAACCTAGTCTTCAAACACAGCTTGTTAACCAATGTCAGGACTGACACCACATCACTGCACAACAGGTCTGAAGATTCGTCTTACTTACGAGTTGCTCTTCAAGCCAGAAAAACGCATTAGGGGTGTAATTGTGTGGTGAGAGGAGGTGTCATACTTGAAGAGTAAAAACACTGGGAAAACAGAAGATTTCTTAAGTGAAAAGATTTTGACTTATTTAAGGCACAGGCAGTTGGACCACTCAGTGAGGAGCTGGGCAACATTGGTTATCTGTTGTAGAAAAAAACTTTTAATTCTCAAACTGGGAATCTGTGCAAAAAGCTTTAAGAATTTCAATTGCAATGTCACGACTTGAATGTTTAGGACTGTTTACTACAGTTGTCAGTTTATCTTTCTGCATTAAAGAACCTGTCTCTATCCAGAAAATTATATATCCTTTTATGAAAATGATTCTTACAGTAGGTGTGATATGTTTTTTGATATCTGATTAATGATACTCATACTGATTATTGTTCATGCTTATGGTGAAATAGGTATATTTCATCGTATGAAGAGTATGCAATGACAATGCTGTGTATGATTTAAGGTAGCAGATTCTATATATACTGTAGATATCTGAGTGTGCTTTCTTGTTTTACATTTTCCATTATTTAACAGTTACTGTACAAGGCACAGCAATGAAAATGCAACGTCAGTTCCTCAGATTGTTAGAACCCTATGTTCTTTTGTAAAACACTGTTTTTAGGCTACATTACAGAACGATTTTTTAAATATGCTAAGGAATTTTCTAGAAAACAAATGTAATGTTAATGAAAGCACTGTACTCGAGTCTCCCAAAGGCTTGATTGCCATTCTCAAGAATTACTTGCAAACTCTCAAATGCTTCGAAATTGTGATCTAGAGCACAAAGTGATGCAAAAGCAACTTGGTACATTGAAATTCAGGCGGAAAGACTTAAGTCTGTTTATGCAAGGCCACTGCCTTTATGATGCCCACTTTGATGTGATCATGAGGTGTCACATTGTTGCAAAGGCTTTAACCTTAATTGTACTCAAATACAACATGTTTTTTTTGCAGGAGAAAACTTCCTCTCCTCCGCCTGTTCTCGCCTGCGTCACTGGACGCGAAACGTCAGTTCCCCAGCGGTGGCTGATAAGGTCTGTTTGCAGATGGTGGAAGAGCCCTGCGAGCTGTTACGCACACACACGTGTGGAAACAGCTGCACTGTGGGACCGGGGGATCCACCCTCTGGCTGGAAAGACCATCAGGAACACCTGACGATTCACAAGGAGCTGGGCTCCCTGGTGAATCAACCTCTGCACACAAAGCACCCCCAGCAGGCTGGCTTTCTTACTGCAGAGCAAAATGAGCTCAACTTCCTTCTGTCTCCAAACAAAATCCAGTTGCAACTCAGAAAGTGGGCTTAACCCAATAAAATATGAAATATTCAATTGACCACCCTTCTCAGGTGGTTAAGTGGAACCACAAGTTCATAACTTCTAACTTTAATCCTAATTCCCCATAACAAAACTGTATACATATTTTTAGATGTAATATTTCAAAGTCTTTAGCTTTTTATTGAATTCAGTGACACACTTAACAGGATACTTTGCAAGGCTCTAGTGTGGATACATATCCAGAGAATGTCCAATTCTTAAACTGCATTTAACCAGATAAATGATCTATTCCTCTTTTCTGGATTTGTTTCATCTCTGCCTGGAGCTGCACCTCTGCTGGTCTAGTTGCTTTTTGGTGAAGTGGGAAACAATTGTTCTGAAGATGATTACATTTGTTTTTAGGCTTTTGTTTTTCCTGTAAATCATGCAAACATTAAACTCTATAAAAGACTGATATACTCTACTGGTATGTATTCAACAACCTCTATGTGTAGCAATTCTATCCTGATCAGAATATCAAAAAATAAGATGCATGTATAATAGGATATATTTAGGATCTAACAGGACAATAAACTGAAGTTCCAAACTTTATATAGCCAGGTCTAGGCTTGTATATGAAGGGTGAAAGATTGATGGATGGATAATCTCTCAGTTAAATTGGATTCCAAAGTGAAATTGGCACTCATTTGGGCAGGATAAGAGTTTTTAAATCTTTGTGATTAGTGCAATCCTTCAGTTCTAGGTTGCATTAGGGACTGGCTTAACTGCTTTGACTCAGCTTTGAAGGACAGCTCCCAGACAAAGATTTAGGAGGGCTAGAGGCTTTATTGGAGAAAGCAGAAAAACCACAAAATTATATGTTACTAAACCATATAATTGTGTAGTCCTCTACCTTTTCAAAACTGTAGAGGACTACACAGCGGCACGCTGTTAAAACCACAGAAGAAACTATTTTGCTCAGACTGAGACGTCACAAAACTGTTTTTTGGTTTTGCTACATTAAGAAAAGACATGACTGAGATCAAGCCTAAAATATAGTGTGTGGTGCTCATTGTGACATTGTCATTACAGATCCATTATAATAAATAAATTAGTTCTTATTATAAGCACAATGCAAAATTAGGTTTAGGGCAGAAAGACTTGGTTTAGTCCAAGATATTCTGATACAGGGATGTTTTGGCAACAATCCACATGTTATCAAACAGTACTTGTTCATTTCTGCTAAGAGACTTACAGTATGATATAATGCACATAAGGGCATATTTTAAACTCATGATGGTAAAAAAAAGTTGCATAGTACAAAAAAACAAAAAAAAGTGTACAGTGGCATAGTGTCATTGTAAATGTACGGTAGTGATATAACATAGTACAGAAGATATTCACTAGTCCACACTGTGCATGGCAACTATGTTCCTGGGTTGGTTTTCAGTCTACCTGCCGTTTCTTTAAATAGTGTAATGTCACTGTATCACAGAGCCTAATTGTTTCAATCATACAGATTATTCCTTTCAATTCAGCTTGATAAAAATGTGAAGACAAGTTATTATATACAGTTTGTATGGTCTTGCAAAACCTGACCAAAAGGTACAAAAGGACCCAGTTATAGTTTGTGATTTTTAGCAAAACCTTTCCTCCCATGCCCTCAACAGGAGTGCATATTCCACATGTGTGAAACAGAATTCAGAATTCAGACAGCGCTTCTCAAATTCACGAACTTCACAGATGGTGCACAGTTGGATTGGAAGAGACAATAAACAGCACAAATATTCAGAAAGTGGTATGAAACATACTAAGCAAAATGTGGGAATGAATTCTAATTTACATGTTTGTGTGTTTAGAGAAAATTATTTAAAAAAAATAATTCCCTGAGGGAAATTGCATTTCTTATTCATGGGTTTCCCCATGCTTACTATTTTTCTTTCAAAAGAAGCCTCTAGTGTTTCAGTGTCACCTGCTTCAACAGGAACTTATTAGAGCAAAGTAGAAAGGTACTGTAGGATGTTTGTCCTTGGTTTCAAACACTTTCAAAATGAAAAGCGGAAAAGTTGGTTACAGACTTGTTTCTTCTCATTTACAGTACGTGTTCAACTCCTGTGTCCCGGAGTCATGTGAATGCAATGCAGGCTCACTGGTTTGCTCATAGAGTTAGGTCATCCAGTAAGTCATTAGGGATAAAATTTCATTCCCTTAAAGTGCTCACATTTCCAAGTGAACCTGATCACTTTGACACTTTTGGCCAATTAATCTTGTTTTGTAAAGCATGTTAGTAATGTCACCCTTATAAACAGACTGTGTATAAAGAAACAGTGCTCTGTCTTACCATGCAACGGGAAGAGCTTCGCAGATCAGTCGCTCTTGGGGAGCTGAAGTCCTCTGTCTCTTTCAATTTGCAGAAACGGGATGCTCTTGCCTCCAGTCCAGAAATGGTCCAGTCAATGGCTTGACTGCTCTGACAGCCCTCTACCCGGAGTCTCAAAAAAAAAGCATCCAAGCACAGCAGAGAGCGCCTGAGGTCTCGCGCGCAGGTGATGGGAGGGGAACAGGTGTGCTGGACGGATCAGAACGCGTCAACGGCCCAGTTCGGTCTTCTCCTGGTTTGGGGGGGGGGGGTCATATACATTCGGCTTCCTCTTACAGCTTACAGTGCTCCGCTTACTGTGAGCAGCTCCTGGCCTGGAGCAGGGGGTGCTTTCAGAGTGCGAGGCAAAGGCAGGCAGCTCTACAGGTTAGGTCTAAGAAGGGGCATGCCTGTGAGTGCGTGGGCGAGCTGGCGGGCTGGTGGGCGAGTTCCAGTCGGGCTAGCCCCGTCTCCCATCGGCCAGTGTGCCTGAGAGTGAAGCAATGCCTGCTCCATGGACTCAGCTCGTATTTATAGAGAGACCTTATTTACCTGAGTAAACAGTGTGTGTGTGCCTACCTCAGTCGGAGGTATTTAAATATCTCGGAGAGGGCTCTCTTTCCCCCTTAAGGAAGAAACGAAACTTTTGTTTCCTTCTTATTATTTAACCCTTTGTTGGCCACAGCTGCAGGCTGGGAGAGTGAGGGGAGGAGGGCTCTGTGTGCTGAGAAATGAGTTCACAAGCTGCTGGGAATAGATGGCTCAGATGAAAGTTTCCTCCCTGGTTCACAAGGGCACTGCTGCTGCAGCTTGGTTATTTTTCTGAGCTAATCTCTCCCATTCCCCCCTTCTCGTTTCTGCTTCATATTACAATCGCGATTACCATTCTCAGATTACAAGATCTTTGATTTAGGGGTCTGCAGAACTCAGGCTCAGGAGTAAAATAATGGCTATCCAATTCGATTGATGTTATTTTCCCACAAGAGGTGTAGCTTTGATTCTCGGCTGAGTAGTTGTCAAACTTACAGCTTGGCACGCGCTGGAAAAATAAAATTTCCTAAAATATCTCCTAATATCTATTTGGTCCTACCTGCTAGAAGGCAAAACAGAAGTATTCACCCACAATTTGTAATGCCCTGTAATAGGATGTGGAGTTATTTAAACACAAAGGCTTTTTGCTGGCTGACTCTTTTGTAAATATGATTATATTTTCTGGTCTGCGGGATAGAGATCTTGAGTGTACTACATAATTTGAATAGTTTTAAATAGTTTTTTAACATGTTTTGTCAGCCTTTTTATTTCTGAAAGGGTGTGTTACTATTATTGAGGCTTAAATTGTTTTAAATATATAACTTATAAAGGAATGTTAACGAGATGGCGTGGTCAGTAAAAAAACGTAATCGCACATGCATTGTGATTGTGGATCTAGAATTCCACTACATTGTTTACCAATGTGAAATGACGTGTACGTAACACAATGCCAAGCATAAAATGGAGTAAATACAGCTTAGCAGATAGCATGGCCTTGTACATCACACAGATGCACATGAATAGATTCAATAGTGGGTTTAGACAGATGGAGCAAAAACTGAACAGTTGTGTTTGGCATTGTAATGTAGCAGAGTTGTTTCATATGTACTGTATATTTTTCAAATATGCCCTTCTAAATACCTAGGTAAAATCACAGTAAGGTGTAGTAAAATACAGCAAGATCAGCGCAAAAGTGTGAAAACATGGTAAGATCATGGATAGTTGATCTGTGGGAAATCTGTTCAAAGTGTATAGGAAATCTGCAAAAATCCTGGGCAGATTCATAATAAAATAAGAAGAGTAAGGAACGAGAAGAGGCCCGTCTGCCTATCTTGCTCATCTGATTGCTAATAGTTAACTGCTCTGAGAATCTGATATAGCTGTTTCTTGAAATAAAAACATTAGCATTAGCAGAGTATTAGCAGCAACTGCATGGCAGTGAAGCTTCTAGAACTCCACAGTCCTTTCTGTAAAGGGCTGCTCTCAGTTTCAGACGCACTTCCATTTACTTTCCAATTTGTCCTCTGCCTCCTGTCGCACTGCTCATTCTGAAAAGAAATCCACTGGGTACACTGTGTCAGGGCCTTTGAGGGCCTTTTTGAATACTTGTATCGGGTCCCCTCATAGTTTTCTGTGTTCAAGTATAAAAACGGTTAATTTCCTTCAGATTGTCAGTGTTGGACTCTCAGTTCAGACTAAAGAGACTCCGTTTCTTCAGTCTGTCAGTTTGGGACACTCCCTTAAGCCCCAGAATGTATCTGGTTGCAATCTAGACTGACTCTAGAGCAGCGATATCTTTTTATAATGTGGTGATAGAAAATGTAGAATTATATTGTAAATGAGATCTTACTAGTGCAGTGTACAATTTCAACATCCCTTGATATAAACTCTGCACGTTTAATAAGAACAAGATTCACCAAGATTCACCATGGTACAATAGAGGTCTGTTATCACCATTTCTCAGCCCCTATTCTACAATCGGTTTTATAGAAGGGTATGAAGGATATTCTTGACTACATATTTAACAATCATATGAATCAATTAAAAGATGTTAATTTTAAGTTTTCTGCAGGAGCCAGTTTTGTGTTGTGCACTGCACTGAGCCTTGTTCCTTAAATGGTGGTGTTCACATCAACTCGAAGTTATGCCAACTAAAATACAGTGCACTCTAGAAGAATGTGGACAGTGACATCTAAACTGGAATTTTCATTATAAACCCTAGCAGTCATTTATCACGAAAAAATGTAACTGGTAAGTACGACTTTTATTTATATATATATAATTTTTCCTTAATTTGATTTAGTTCAGTTCAACCATCTTTGGTCAATGAAAATGATATTCTGAAGGAGAAAATGTATAGGAATAATTGGCTGACTGGAGTTTATTTATGACAGTCAGCTGTTTATTGGTGGGTAATTAGGAACTCACAAAGGAGCTGTGAACCTGACTGTCAGCTTGACTTTACTTTGGCTTCAGCGATTAGCTACAGAGTCTGTAGTCACAACTTAATAATAATTTAAAAAAATAACCAAAGAGCTTTCTCTTAAAAGCTGGCAATTTTGAAGCGGGGAGAAAACAGAACTCAGTCTGAACCACGACACAGACATTGGCCAAACAAAAAACAAGAATTTGAAACTTTCCAAGACAAAACGAAACCACGGCTATTATTACTATATACCGAAAGGACTGAGTCAGCCAAGGAAAACATCTGCAGACGATGACAGATAAACTAGCAGAGCTGTCAAGGAAAACAAGAAAACCTCTGTCAGTGAAATCTGCAACAGTCCCTGGAGTGAATGGGTGAAAGTGTCAGAACCCACAGTTCACAGAAGACTTAGCAGATTTACAAAGGCTGCACTGCAAGATGTAGACCTTTCATCAGCTCCAGGAACAGAAGAGGCAGACTGGACATTGTTCAGAAGGAAAACAAAGAGCTGGGAGAGTTCTGGAACAATGTTGTAGGGTCAGATAAGATCGAGATAAACCTCTACCGAAGTGATGGAAGATTTACAGTACAGTGAAATAAAACTGCAAATACTTTACAGGACCCCATCTGTAAAGCATGGTGGAGGCAGTGTCATGGCTTGGGCATGCATGCCCGCCTCTGGAACTGATCTTTATTGATGATACACCGTAAGTAATGAAGGGAGCAGCAAAATGAATTTGGTAGTTTGCTGAAATATTTTGTAGAAGAAACTGCTGCCATACTCATGGGACAGCACTTCATGCACTATGACAAAAAGGAAGAAAATGTGAATGTGGAATACCTAAAATTAGCCAAGATTTCAATCGAATGGAGCAGACATGCTGAAAAAATAAAGTCAGAATGCTCCATGATCAAGAATAGGCCAATTATCAATGTGGCTGCAGCAAACTCTCTCAAATGGTTATACACAAAGGATTTGGGGAGCTCAACATCTCTCGGGCATCTAGGATATGCAACTAAATATTTCACTCTATGAACTTAACATAATTTGAGTGTCCCCCAAAACTTTGGGTTGAGCTCAAAGTATGCTTTTGTTCCAATTTGTATACTTGTGATTAACCAAAATAAAAGGTATATAATATTTAGAATTCATATAAATCTCATGATCTTTTCAAAGATGATATTTTCAGATTTTCAAGTCAGCAGAAGGAAAGTACAACACATGTAGCACCATGAGCCCTTTTCTACAGCACCTCTACACAAGACGTGTTTCTTTTCTTCTCTTTTCAGCATGGAATACACCTTTACTTGTTCCCTTGAAGCCTAGGCATGCTGACGCAGCTCCCCACTTGAACCTGTTCTTAAACAGACTATACTGTAAATCTATCAGGATGCTAAATAAGAAGTTATTATTTGTTCTGTAGTACATTAGTAGCTGTGATTTGTGGTAAAAGTAGCATCATTACATTCTCAAAATGACCATGGCTACTGTACATAGTAGACAGTGCTCCTGAGATTTTCCAGTTTTTGTTATTGTGATTCCCTGATTAAACTGAAATTGGTTAAATGTTGTTTGCTATTCATTTGAAAAGCAGTATATTCATCTTGTGTTTGCCATACAATAGAAAACGTTTCCTTCTCTTTGCCTTCTACTGGAGTGACAGGAGTTAAATATTATCATGGAACAGGTGATTACTATGATGACAAATCAGGGTGTGTGCTGCAGGAATTGTGAACTATCTGACACAGAAGAGGGAAAGACCAGTTTTGAAGCTCAAGTTCCAAGCAATTACGTTGTATTTTGGCCCTAATGTAGAAAGTAATATGCAAATGTCCCCATGAACTTGTGCTCCTATTGTTATTTGTGCTTTGTTACCCTGATTGAATCACACTGAATATCTGCACACTAGTCCTGTCAGTGATCAGACCCCATGGTCACTGGGATTAATCTGGAAATCTGTCATAATCTGTGCAATTTAGGGCTGTACGTCTTAATCAATACAAGATAAAGGAAATTAAAATTTAAATGTCACTCATTTAATTTGTGAAGCTTATGCCATATATGTCTTAATTGATTTGTATTTACCAATTAAGGGCAATACAAAGTCTTGCAAAGGAAGAGAGCAAACACGGCAATACAGCGACCGAATAATTACAGACGACAAATAGCGATACAATGATAATTACACAGTGCCTGGATATTTCGTCACTGGACGTGTTTATATATACAATGTATCCATATAATAAATACGCTAAGATTAGATTCAAACAATTCTGATAAATAACTTTGCCACAACACACTGTAGAACAAGTACCAAACAGCTATATAACCGCACATTGCAGTTAATTAAAACCCCCTAAATTGCTATGTATTCATATATTAAAGCTTGCTTTTATTGAGAGTTATATTTGATTATCACATTTCAGGGCTACACAATTGTGCAGTGGTTATCATTGTTGCCTTGCAGTGCTGGGACCTGGGTTCAATTAGTGGGGACTCACTGCACGGAGTTTCTGTATTCTCACTGTGTTTCCATGGTTTCCTTCTGGTGCTCTAGTTTCTTCCTACAGTCCAAAGATGTACTGGTACTGTTAGTGAATTGGCTTCTGGGAAAACTGGCCCTGTTGTGAGTGTGTGTGTGTGTGTGTGTGTGTGTGTGTGTGTGTGTGTGTGTGTGTGTGTGTGTGTGTGTGTGTGTCAGCCCTGTGATGGACTGGTGTCTCATCCAGGGAATATCCTGCCTTGTTCCTGTTGCTTGCTGGCCTCTGGATCCCCTGTGACCCTGACTTGAATGGAGCTCTTAGAAACTAGATAGATTTCAGCATTTCAGTTTTAACTACACTTTCAAATGAAATTCATTTTCCTGAATTAATGTGCACCTTCAAGACCCCTGGGGACAATGTACATACTGTGTACAGTAATTAAGCTACACTATCCAGTGTGCCTGTGGTGTGATGTTAACTTAATGAGTTAATCTCCTGCAGTGTAGTAGGTCAAGGAAAAAAGCAGTTTTACTTTTTCAAGAGGGAATGAATTCCTGCTGCCAGCTTTTACATCTTTTATGTTTCATTGCATTAGGAATATGATCTCCCGAGTCTGAGGAGTTTTTTCTCCGTTATTCCGAAATACACATTCACTTTAAATATCATTTGCATGATGTGACTGTAACTCTGATTGCAGCGCAACCTCCAAATTTGCTAAACAAATGTGTGGAAAGGAGCGGGTATGTGCGTGATTTTGGCTTGCGCTTTGAAAGCAAGCTTTTTGTGTGTGTGTGAACCACATTTCAAAGCTTCTGAAACAATTGCTCATGCAGACCCGATGAGATTAGGTCCGGGAAAAGCTTGCAAAGGTTTGGTACTGATATATTGATAGAGCTGACAAGGTTGCCAATGGAGTATTTTGTAAGCACCCTTTTGATGACGGGAGAGAGAGATATGTAGGGCGGTGTGATCTAACACAGTTAGTTTTCCCATAATTTGGACTAAGATTTTAAAGGGTTTTGGAGTGCCAAACATGGAGAGACCCAGAGTGGAGATATGCCAGGGGAACGAGTTAATGTTCAACTGCGTTTGATTTGGACCTGAAAGCATTCCTGACAACAGGTCTTAGCTGCACCTTGGCTAAGCAAGGGTGCCAGCCAGCTCCACTGTACCAGATCACCAAGCAGGGATTGGGCTCCTAGTTTTATTACCTGGAAAAAATGGCCTTTCTTTCATCGCTCTGATACAGGTGACTGTTTTCTTGGATGAAGTATATTTTCTTAACAATGAATCATTCCATTTGTTTCCATTTGAGCATATACTGTAACAGGGAAAAACAGGGAGAGAGAGGATTACACCCAAATTAGAAAGTCGTGTAAACATAGTTATCAGCTCCAAGTGAACTTTGCTGAAATTGGTCAAATGGAAAATCAAATTTTAAGTTGTAATTTTCATCTTAAAATAAGCTTTTTAGCTATAAGAACATTTTGGTCTTCTTAAGCTGAGACCACCTCCAAAGGAGGTATGAACATGTAGTGCACAAGACTCTGAAGGTGTTTGATTAAGTTAAACATCACTTAATTAACTCTATACAATTTCTTGCATTAGGAATTTGTCTTTTTGCATACCCCAGCTTACTCTCCATGAGACACACAGATAGAGAGAGAACCTGGGGTCAGAGCACAGGGTCAGCCATTGTACAGCCCCCCTGGAGCAGTTGGGGTTAAGGGCCTTGCTCAGGGACCCAACGGAGTAGGATTCCTCTGCCAGCTGCGGGATTTGAACCAGTAACCTTTCAGTCACAAGCACAGATCCTTAGCCACAGAGCCACCACTCTGCCCAGGATGGTGATTATAGTGAAATATGATTATTGCAGGGCTATGGTAATGCACCGAATGCTTAACACAGTGTTTGTGTGAATATTTAAATCTCCACTTTCAAGCTGTGTGCCTGAGCATCCACGTCAGGCCATGTGTGATGCTGCTGTGTTTGGGATTGCCCCCATTTTGTGCCTGCTGTTGTGACACATTCATAGATCTGTGCCAAGGCTGCTTAGTTATAATATGACAAGGCTCAGTATTATTAGTATTAGCATTTACTCCTTATTCAGCCTTTGTCAGGGTTTTAACTGCATAATGTGTGATAAATCATCTTCATAGGATTAAACTCATTGTAAACTATGAACCAAAGCCTTCTGCACACAGAGGTGCTACTGCGTTCACACCCTTTTTTACGTCAGAAGCAGTTTGTTCTGTGAGCCCAATGCAATACCCATGTTGAAAGCATCCCTTTGGCTCTGTAGAATTAGAAAAGGAAAGCTAACCCTATCTCGCACCCTCTAGACCCGGTTTATTCACCCTTGGCACAATGGTCACTAATTGCGCTTTGAAATTAATTCACTCCCAGTTTTCTGTGCAGTGCTAAGCAGACGTCCCTCCATGTGCTTTCACTCCAGCTTAAAGTGTGGCCAGCTCTTAATCCAGGCAGCGACACGGGAAGTGTTATCAGGGTCCTGCCCCTCCTGGTCAGGAAGAATGTAATGTGTGCTCCCGTAATATTTCCCCGATGAACAAGCGTCTGACTTTACAGGAGACGCTTCTCTGTTACAGGAGATGCTTCTCTGTTTCGCACGCCTGGGGACTAGACTTTTACCACAAGGGGGGCATTGTTTGCTCAGGTAAAGTACTGGGTCAACACAGACCCGCCAGTGCAAGCTGTTAGAGATTGCTGTCGCTCTGGCAGCACTGAGGACAGCAGTTGCACTCCTCCTTGTTATGTTTTTTTGACAGCCTGACTAGATTGTGAAAACTGTCTGCAGCCAGAATTCCATCCCTTTAACACACCCAGAGCAAAGTCATTTTTCCTTTTGGGTATATGTGTATATGTGTCAGGACTGCACACTGAAATTGTATCATTTGAATTGCCTTTTCTTCTGAAGAACAGCAATAATGCAATTAGCTATGTGATCTTTCCAGTTTGTTTACTTGCACACAGAAAGGAATTATTCTTATTCATTTTCTTAGCAGACACCCTTATCCAGTGCGCCTTCCAAAATACACACTAACACCTAAAGGGAATACACAACGCGCTTTATCACAGTGGGGGAGCAGGAGCCTTACCTAGCAAGCTCAAATACAGTCAAACAGAAAAAAAAGTACAAGTACAAATGACAAGAAAAAAAAAACAAATTGTGAGATAAGCACATGTTGGAAGTTCAGGTCCCCTTTTCAGGCCATAAAGGCCCATGGGTAATGGGGGGCAAGGGCTACCATGTTTCTCAACCATCCAACACTGGAGGTGATGTGGTCAGCATCATGCTCCATCTGGCCTATTACCCCCAGAAGGATTAACCCCTGGTACTCATTTGGAAAGCAGGCTGAGAGTACCTAGAAGGAATTAGAGCAAGCTATATCATTTGCCCCTACCTGGGATTGAACCCAGGACCTAGACACCCTTGAAGTCCTCAGAAGTTCAAAGCAGAGCGAAAACAATGCTATTGAGCAGTGAGCCGTGTGCAGGTGACGAGTCATTCATTGCAGTAAAGCAGTAATGCCATGGACTAGAGTGCAGTGGAATCCTGAAGGTCCTAAGGCTCCCAGCTACACACAGCTCTCTGTAATCATATAAAAATCCCTGGCTTGATCTGTGGTTCTGCTCTCAAAGCAATAAAATATTCCACCACATCTTGCAAAAACATCCCCAGTATAAACTGTTCACTGTGTAGAAAATGCTGTATATTTGAGTAGGATAAGTAGGTGCTGAGCAGGTTAAAGGTTTGTAAACAAACTGGGAGCCCTTTTGAATGGGCTGTTAATACACTGTACATCTATAGGGGTGAGCTGACGCAACAATGAAAGTATCTTCTACTGAACAACAGCAGCAGAATCTGTAAATTGGTACCCATGGATTTGACCCGATCATTAATGATATCACTTCCTGTTATTTCCATGTTTCATTGGATGTTGTGGCGCAGAAATGTAAATTAGTGGCTGTTGAAGTGTGCAGCGTAGCGCTTTCACACACATTGCTCTGGAAAGGAATTAACAGTGGTTAACGGATCATACTCGTAGGCCTCTAGCAACAAAGTTGTTCTCTTCAAGCACATGTGAAGCCAAACAGCCAAAAAACAAAGCAAGAAACTGAAAGAAACCAGTGAATGCAGGTGACCTGAACTGATCCTTTGAAAGGCCTTCCAAACCAGAAATGTGCAGAATTTCAAATGTAATTTTTACATTAACTTCTAGGTGCAGGTGTGTGAGGGTGGGAGTGTGGGCGATTAAGACTATGATACAAGTTAATGGCAAATTCAGTTAAAGATCTATGTTTTGTTTGTAGTGCACATGGCTTGCAGGCATACCCGTCTCTCCAGGACAACAATATGATGCAGCCAATTTTAATCACTATTTGTTCTGTGTAAGCCAGGAACCCATGACACAGGAGAATTTGCATGCACAAAAGGTCAAGCTCATTTCAATATTTGCCCACAGTTCTGTGTCTTTAGCTCTGTAATTATAAAATAACAGTAATTCAGGACACATCTTGAAGTTATCACCTTACCTTACAAATTCTGGCATAAAAATTTGTTCCTAGCTAACAAAGGAGTCCTTCGGGTGGTAATGTGATTCATGGATTAATTTTAGAAGTGTAGAAAAAGGAGTGGCTCCCTGTGTTAACCCTTCCACTCTCAGCTTGGTTGTTAACAGGTGGTCACAAATGGGTTGCCATGATCTGGTATGTGAAAATTTGAATTCCTGACATACAGTATTTTCTCCAGTGGTTGCAGGCTCAGATCTAGACTGTGCAACTGCATAGTTCTGGAGACCCCACTGACATCTGACCCTGGCTGGACATGGTATTTAGTGTGGAATAGGCTGCTTACAGTTTCTGGTCTTCTCACCTATTGACGCCTATATAGTAGGTGACATCAGATCTTCTGATTGGCCCTTACGCCTAGGTGATTCCTTAGTACACAGCACTCTTAAAATCCTCAGAATGTCAGGTGGCAGTTATATTAGTTTGGTAACATGAAAAAAAAAATCCTTCTCTTATGAACAGTGCCATGGGATATTTAATGAACATACTAGTCTGACCTCTTTTTAATGTCTCATTCAAAGAACTTCTTGCAGCTTAGTTAAAACAAAATCTGGTCCATGGGGGAAGAGTACCATTTACAACAACATGGTTTTCCTTAGCAGTCGCCCAACCCATTACTGACTAGACCCAGCCTTGCTTACTTTCAGACTACAGGGTGATACTGCTGCTGTCTGAGAAGGACGGATGAAGTATCTGGCTATGGCTTTCCTGAGCATCTGTGTAAAAGCATCCCAATAACCCCTCTCTCCTCTCAGAAAACTCAGTGCTACAGATTTCATTGCAGGGCAAAAAAGTTACAGACAAGAGAAGTATTTATTTGTGCTAATTTTGTTACTTCCTGTCTTTGTCACTGTTTTTGTTTGTTTTAGCAGTGTGTCCCCTGAGAAGATACTTTTAAAGGCAATGAACGATAAGATTTATTATTATATAAGGTCTTACCAAAACACTTTTAACGTGCCATCCCTTGGCTTGAATTCTACACTCTTCACAACATACTTCAACAGTTTGTTGACCTTTTTTGCAGTTTCACTGTGTTATGCAGGTATTTTGTTAACTACTCAACAAAACTACCTGAAACCTTTAAAAAACTGCTCCCTTATGTTAAGTGCCACCTATTTTGTGCTGTGTATCCTAGTCGTACTTACTGCGATTACAGTGTACCACGGCAGGTGTTTGCTCAGTTCTGGATAGTGTAACAGTATGGCACATTATGGGTTAACACGACTCTTCTTCATATACAGTAGATCACCACAGCACATTGGTTCTCTTGCACTCATTAGCCAAAGTGTTTTGAAACGCAACCAAACAATGTGTCTAGCAGCTGTTTGAATAGGAGTTGGGCTGGATATGGCCAGGTTCTGACCCAGATCCCGTCCTGTTTGTCTAGCCTAGCGGGATAGCCTTCAGCAGAGGCTGTGTGTGGGTTTTCAAGGTGAGTCTTCTGGCCAGATGTGATATTGTGTCAAATGTTCCCTGGACTGTCAGCACACTGGCTACCTCAAGACTGCAAGACTATTAATTTTATCTTGAATTCCTAATATTTTGCCATTGTTTTACATTCAGACTTTTTCATTTTTGTTAGCTTTAGCCTCCCTGTGGATACACACAATGTACACATGCCCATATGTACAATATACAGGTATGTTGGGATTCTGGTTTTCATTAGTTTTTCATCATATAATAACAGTCTAAGCTCAGTATAAACCAGTTTTTAATTTGTTAAATATTATCAGTTAAAACCACAAAAATGTTAATTACAAAACAAGGTTGCTCTTTAGCTTGTGGCTTGGTTAATCTTCTGTTTGAAATACTGTTTTCAGTATTTGTGTTTTTTGGGGGGAATTTTGAGTGTTTTTTTGTCGTTGGTAGATCTTGTTGAACTCTCCTATTACATGATAAAGTCTTTATGTTGTGTTGTATAAAATATTCTTTTTCAGATCGTGTTATTTCAGTCCTGTAAACGTCACAGATTATACTAACAATTCATTGTCTTGGAAAGCACGAAAAAAGATATAAAGTCTAAAATACAATTTCTGATTATTTAAAAGTTTTCTACCCAGGATAAGTGGCTTTTTGACAAGGGAGATAATGGAAGGTTTTTTACACTCTAGGATTTGCATGAACATTCCCTGGAGGCTAGGTTGGGCTTTATGCTCTTTGGTTGCAGAAATTAGTTTGTTTTGGCTTTTTAATAACTTTGACAAGAGTCAATTTGGTTTAGAAGTTTTCAGATGAACAGATAAGCACAATCTGCCACAATGGCTGATTCATTCCTCTCCAGCAAACTGCACAACAGATCAGTAAAAGGAGAATAACTGTCATCTAAATTGCCCATTTCTTCCTCCACTATAAGAAAACTTGGCAGTGTGGTCACCTGGCACTTGCTGGAATTACAGTATTAAACCCACAGACTAACTGCTATGTGTTCCAGGTTCTTGTTGCCAATGAGCAAACAAAGAGAGTTACATGCATGAAAGAGTTTGATAATGTGGGAGAAAGTTGATTGTACTGGGGCCCCTCAGCACCCCAAGCACTCACTACAATTGCACATTAAACTCTATGGCCCAGTGCTGCCAGGCTTAGGATTAGGGTTAGTCAGCCAGGTGTCTCTCTGCTATAAGGGACACAAGGACTCCTGGTACCTCCTGGGCACCTGCAGGCTTACAGTGATGTCAGTGAGGGTCACGTCACTGCTCGGTGCTGTCCCTCCAAAGGTAAGGGCCTGAAGAGTGGGCAGATCCGAGGGGGCCTGTCCCCAAGCAGCACAGGAGTCGTCACTGTGAGCTGAGACAAGAAGAAACAACAGGCAGTTTCAAACTCCTTCTATCTGTATAAAAAATTAAGCGGCCAAAAATTGATGAAATGACACCAAGTCCACGCTGCTCAGTTGTGGTGATGCTCCGTACAAACTGTAGCTCTCCAGTCAAGACATTTGAAGTTTCAAGAATTAACTGCGCCCCCCAAAAGACAAACTGGAAAAACAAGACTTTTCCAGTTGTACCTGCAGATCATACAATGGGTTCCAGCTTCTCGACAGTTCTGCACAGATTCTGTACTGCACATTCGCCTAACATATCAACTACCATACATTGCAATTTATTAGCCAAATCTCTCAACCAACAAATATAATTTGCCTTATGAGGAATAATAATAATAATAATTGCTTACACTTATATAGCGTTTTTCTGGGCACTCTCATTAGTCATTAGTCATTAGATGTTAGTTAGGTGGCATGGTGGCACAGTGGTTAGCATTGCTGCCTTGCAGCTTTGGGATTACTGAATCCTGGGTGCTATCTGTGTGGGGTTTGCACGCTCTCCTCATGTTTATCTGGATTTTTCCTCGGGTGCTCTGGTTTCCTCCCACTGTCCAAAGACACGATGGAAGGTTAAATGGCTTCTGAGGAATTTGTTCCCAGTTTGAGTATGTGTGTCTGTTGTGCGATGGACTGGCGTCTTGTCCATGGTGTACCCTGCCTTGCGCCTGTTCCTTGCTGGGATAGGCTCCGCAGGGACACTGTATTGAAAGAAGTGGTTAGAGAATGGATGAATGGGTGGATAGATGTTAGTCAGGTTGTTTGAAAACCATCAGTGCAAACAGCGATGGAATGAACCCTGCTAGGAGACAAGCTCAGTACACCTGGCTTCTCTATCTTTAGTCCTGCACATGATCACCAGGGGTTGCAGAATCACTGCTGCGTTTGATATCCAATAGGAGACACCGTTAATTTTGCAAGAGAGTAGCAGGCGAGTGTGAGCCTAAGCAATCCAGTTCAAGAGCCTCTCACTATTCCAGAGCACCCATCAGTGGAGGACATACCAAGCAGAAGAATCTCCATGAGTCCATAAGTCTAAGAGGTGAAGTCTTCATAAAAAGAAAGCCCATACCCTTGTGCTCCTCTGTGTACTATAAGCCTCAGAATCTGGATACAAGGAACAAGACATCTCTGCTGATGGAGCAATTGCCCTTACACCTTCAACAAGGAAATTCCATCTTTAATCCAGAAGTCTGGAATGCAGAACTGGGCCAGACTCCTTGAATTTGAAACACTACGCAGTGTCAGTGATGCTCAGGATCGGCTGTATGCATTCACTAGCTTTGACACTGATGGCGCTGGAAAGCCGCTAGCCTGTAAGCAGATGAAAGCAGACCAAATCAGTTAGGAGATCTTCAGTCAGCCTGGGCAAGCATCAGCAGGACTGTTGGAGGCAATCCAGCAGTTCACCTGCCAAATTCATTTGCCTTGCACTTGGTCTCGTCAGATCAATAACCTGCACTATCTGCTCTTCTGCACCTGTCACCTTCTACTTTGTGAAGCCTGCATCTCCGTGCATGTGCTTCGTGTCCCATGCTGAGCTGTGAACTGCAGGTGCTGTGTCCAGTGCCAACCGCAGATGATCTGCTGGTGGCAATATCATCAAATGGATGCTTAGGCCTTCAGCTCCAAACGCCGTTTTCAAACTGTTGTTCTAAAAGTGTGCATGTTCCTGCAAGATAGCAGACTGCAAGTGCTTGCAAGTGCTCAGTGGACTCGCACTGAGGAGAATACTGAAAAGGAAGACATAACCAGTCTTTGCTTTTTTGTTGCTACAGTAATGGTTGTTAGAATTGCAGTTTATTACAGTTATTACAGTCATTTACCATACTGACTGAAAGGAAGTCAAGTAATAATGGTATGCGCTCTCATTATAGGAACACATAGAGGTTAAATTCCACACAGAAAATTAGGAAGACAGAATTGGGGAAATTGGGAATTGGTAAGAATTGTCATTGGAGAAAAACATGCGTGATATTTTTATACTAGGTACTGTAGATCACAAACATTAAGATCACACTATTGCTTCCTTCCTATATACAAGATTCTAGAATGATACTAGGTACTACATAGTAGGTTACAACTATTATAAACATTATGCCCTTAGCTTTAATAAAATATCACAAAGGATGGTTACTTTCAAAAGCCAGGAACCGCCACAGACCTTGAATGATCAGCCATATACTGTACATTACACAATTGAAACAATCTTTAATTGTATATCCTTACATTTTATATGCCTTTTTATTATTTCTCCACATTGCCAGGAGATGATGTATCAACATAAATACTTGTCTTTTTCACAAGTAACTTCTTCTATCTCAGTCTTTCCAGTTTGTATAGTTTGTTTTTGCTACCTGCTTACAAAACCCTACACTTGTCTACATTAAACTTAATCTGCCCAGTCTTTTTTTTTACTGCTTCTACAGTGTTGGCTATTTCCTCTAATTTGATATTGTGCGCAAACTTGCCTAGTTTATCAACTTTACAAGAATACATGTGTAACTTGATCAAATTTGGTAGATCAGTGGTCCTAGTACAGATCCCTGTGGTACACCACCAATATTTTAGTATTCACCCCTATCTTTTGCCTGTTTTCTATTTATTAACAAATTCTCATACCAAACATGCACATCTCCCTAAATGCCTACAGCCTAATCTTTTATGAGGATCTGTCTCAAATTCATTCTGAAAATATACCGTTCAAAGAGTAGTGTCAATGACTTCTGAATAATATCTTGTTTCCTTCAGTACAGTTGGTTAGATAGCATCAGCCCCTGGGGATTTATTATTCTTGAGTGCTTCTAGTACCTGAAATAATCTCTTCTCTGTTAATAGTATTTAACAAAATTGTCCTTCCCATGCCTGAGGCATGTTGTTAATTTTTTCTGTAGTGAAATATTCATCTAGTACCACAGCTATTTCCTTTACCATTTTTTATTTTCTTTCTTATCAGTTGTTTTGCAGTACTGATATTATTTTAGCCTCCTTTGCCTTTTCTAATATCTTTTTTACCTTTGTTTTCAATTCATTGTACCCGTTTTCTTTAACTGGATACTGTTGTTTTTATCATTTTAGAGAACTCTTTCTTTATCCTTATATTTTTCCTAATTGAACCACATAGGATACTGTTTTTAAGCTTTTCATGTGCTAAGTCCTGAAATAAATGTATTCTGCGCTTCAAGCAGAATATTGTAACAAATACGGCCAACATACAGGTTGTAGAAGCCAGTTTCAGCTTGGTGACAGCACTGCCCTCTACTCCTTTACACATAACAGGGAGGTTGACTGCCCAGGCTAAGGAAGGCCTTCTTTAGCTCAGCCAGCAATATCCCTGTTGAATGACACTGGAGATCTGGGTTTGATCCTGAGGGAGGGGATGAACTGGGGCAAGAGTGCCAAGGGCGGGAACCCTAGGAACCCGAATTCGCTACAATATGTTTAAATTGTAGCCCTCCATTCTTCAGTGATTTTATACCTATCTACTATTCCAGTTTACTTTTCTTAAACTCTGTCTCATGCTTCAAAGGTCTGCTGTTCTGAGATAATGAACTTTTGTCTTGGACTCAATCTAAGCAGTTCAAGTTAACTTTGCTGGCTACAATAACTGCTATATGACATACAGTACAAATTTTTACCAAAGGAAGAAATGGACTTCACCTGGCTTAGTTGTTCTCCCTCAAATAATTTCTGGGTTAGGCTCTGGGTTGTGTGATGCTTACTAAGAATAAGCAGAATTCTGATAATGGGTAGTTCACTTGCAGCTTTCATATCTGAATGAAACACTTTATTAAACCAAAGAGTAAAGTGCACATTTGTCCTTTTGCTTTGAATGACATTTTTCTTTGCATTTTTGGCATCTGTATTTCATTTTAACTTTCATAGAGCTGAGTCATGAGATCACACAAATGGTCCATGTCTTGTGGGATTGGACCAGTTTCCCTTCGCATGTTGTGCTAATTAAGCTAAATTCCACTACAGTTCCCCATAGTTTTTTCTGTTACTGTACCAGGATGATACTGAGTAATGTTGATGAAGAAGTCTGGTAAATGGCAAGGCAGGCTGTCAAACACATCTTGACAGTGTTAGCACTGAACAGTGTAGAATTTTCAACTGAGATTTTAACAACCACTTGGGAGATGGTCAACCTTAACATCTCATAACTCTGCTTGCATATGAGCCTGGTTTGTAATTGTGGGCCTCTTGGCGTCTCTCCTTCTACCCCATCATCTCCCTTCAGCTGCTCCTTGGCTCTTGCTTTAGCAAGTGGGGGGCTGTCTAGCTCCCCTGTCCATACAGCCAGGCTGGGATTAAGGTGGAGACGAAAATCAGTGCTTCCTGCAAACCAGTAACATTTTCCACAGGTTGAATGACTGCAATGCAGGAAGAAACGGGGTGAAATTACTATCGTAAACCATGAAGGCTTTTCAAGGGCCTTTTACAGCAACATTCCTCTTACAAAACAAATGTCACCTCTGAGAATGTAAATCTCACTCCTGCACGTGAGTTTTATGCTTTGGCAGCAAGTGTTAGGCTCTTGCTATGCTGTTTCAAAAGTTCCAAAGACCGAAGACTCACATTTTTCTTTTATTCTGTTTTTCCAACATCGTTTCCATTCATTATTCAGTTTGAGAGCGACTGCACCAAGAATCCAGATATGCTTTAAAGTAACACTTGGCTTCCCAGAGGGTTCAACCCCTGTCTTCACCCCTATAGATGACAGATATTAGAGGAAATACTGTAAGAGTGCCAGGATCTGTTAACAAGAAACGGCCCATTTCTCTCTATTCTCATAGCTGGTAGTTCCAATCTGGAACTCCAATCTGGTGGTTCCAATCTTGGAATGGCTTCCTTGTGGTAATAGTTGAAAGGCTTTTCCCTGGTCAATAAATTGACAACAGATCATTAACTTTGTGTAAGGTTAATTATTAAAACACAAACTTTCTCTTATAAAGAATGCTATTATTAATCTTACTTCCTTGTAGAATAATGTTACTTTTAGTTTAAAATAGCACCGGGTCCAGTATATGTAGCAAAAACTTCCAGACCTGCTGTGCTATCTACTAGGAATTTGTATGTTTTCCACATGCTTTCCTCTGAGTGCTCCAGTTTCCTCCTACAGTCCAAAGACATGCTGGTAGGTTAACTGGCTTCTGGGAAAATTGGCCCTGGTGTTCCATCCAGGGTGCCCCCTGCCTTGAGCCCATTGCTTGCCAGGACTGGCTTCAGTTCCCCTGCAACCCTGAATGTGATAAAGAGGTTTAAAAAATGGATAAATGGAATTAGCGAAAGACCTGTAATCTGCATCTTTCTATATTGATTGTTAAAAATATATGTATTTCCTGTGCTTGCTATCCTGGCTGTAGTTTGTCTGTGTTGTATGCAAGTATCCTGTAATTGTACAGATATAAAGAAAAGTGTGATTGAATATGATTCTTATATAATCACGTGTGTCTCAGCTATTCTCATGTTGCTTCAGTTCCGCTGAAGGTGTAGTTCAATAAAGATAAGGTAAAGGTCCACACCAGAACCACGGCAGCTCACTGGGCCAGAACTCTTCCTGGTTTCTGTAGCAGTAAGTGGACTGAGGGCATGTGGCTCTTCCTTGATCTTCATCTGCTCCTGTAAGGTTTCACTCTGTTGATCTGGCTTTCTGTTGGACCATGTGGTGGTGCGTCTAACATGGTCCAGGCTGATCTCTCTGACTTGGTGTCCCTGATACTCTGAAATAGTAGAGTCATTCTCAAAACTCTGTTGATCATATCAGGTTGTTAATGCTGACAGGTCACAAAAGTCAGTTAGTATATACACAAGTGCCAAGGCTGCAGACGTCTGATCACAAATTTGCACATTTCTTTGAAAACCTGCACCATTCAGCCCCAGGAAGCTTCTAAAATTATACGTTTTGGCCACCAATCATTGGACAGAACATCTCAAGTGAAGTAGACAATGCTTTGCATTGCTTAAGGCAGGGTGTCCAATTCCAGTCCTGGGGGCCTGGTGTGTCAACAGGATTTTATGCCAACTCAGTTTATGAAGACCCCAGTCACAGTAGTGGCTTAATTGGTCCAATTTAACAGCTTCTTCCAGCTTTTCAGTTACAGGTGCTTTAAAGTGACCTTAAAAAACCTGCAGACACATCAGCCCTCCAGGACCAGGATTGTACTGCCCTGGCTTAAGGACATGCACACGCTTTAATGAAAGTAAAATGACAGGTAATTTTACTTTTTCTTGTTACACTTGTTTGCAAAGTACATATGGCCTGAAGTTCTAACTTGCAGTGCCTGCCTTCAGGATAAGCATTAAGTCGCTAAAGCAAATGGAGGTGAGTACAAAGGGAAATTCAGCATTGCAGGAGCTCTTTGATGTCATGACAAAAGCAGGCAGACATTGTTCGGAGCAGCCTGGGAGTGTTTCCTCCACAGGAGGGTGGAGATGTACCAGTTAGGCAACCGTGGATCTTCAGTTCCGTTGCTGCAAGTCTTTGTTCCAGCTCAACCTTAATTACTCTATGGATCTTCCGCACCAGAGTCAACAGGGTTTCTTTTCAGTACCTAGAGTTTTGGTAGGACCAAAGACTTTTAATGACTGGAGGAGGTGCCTAAAGATGATGTACGAATAACCTCAAAGAAGAATTATACCTGATCCGGTAACTCCTTTCTAGTGATATAACTCTACTGTATATAGTATATTATATATATATAATATATACTACTAGTATATAATTAGTAGTATTCTATACTACTAATTCTAAAATTATTTTATGGTGCTTTTAAAAGTAGCTTCTCAAAGCACTTTAAATCTGACATGACATCTGGCAGAAATTATTCATAGCCAACTGTGATCAAAATTCTGTCCACAGCCAGGCCAAGAACGTACTGTAGCAGTTGCTGTGTCCCCACTGGATATCTGGCGGGCAGACGCATTGGACTTGGAGAGTGACTGGGAGTGGAACAGCATGTTGCCTTGGTAACTTGGGATGCAGGCTAAAAGCAGTGAGCAGCATAGCACCTGAAATCCCCCACTAATGGAGAGAAACATTTGAGGATTTTTTTTTCCTAAGAAAGTACACCCAAATACTCTAAACATGTTGCTCTCGTGATGTGTGCCTCTGGAAAATACAGGATATAGATTTTGGATATTGACTAAATGTTCTTCACATCATTTCGATTACTTGATCATTAATGACAGACTGAGATACACTTGAGCTTCTTCAACTGTTGCATAAGCACTTACTGTAGTCACCTCTTCAGTGACAGAAATGATGGAAAACCCCACTTACCAAGAAAGCAAGACCTTTGTGCTGACTGTATTTTGGAGCCTGCAGGCTCACTGCCTGGAGTGTTCACAGCTGCCAATCTCCAACCTGTCAAGACAATACAGCAAAACGCAGTCCTTCAACGGCAGGCCACGATCTGGGTGATGATGAGCCATGAATCATCACCAAGATATGAGGCTGCCCAAGTGGGATGCTCTGCGCAGGAATGTGTCATTGGTAAAGAGCTCTGCTTGTAGTGATGCCAAGGGTGGCCGCCACCAATCTGCATCTATCACACTAGTCCGTCTCTGTTGATCAGGTCTGTTGATGACAAATGCTAATCACCTAGGACCTACCATGACTTACCAATAACATGTCCGTTCTTCTCCTATGGACCTTTTTGTCTTTTGTCTTTTCCCTAGCCATTATGTCAGTTTGTTTCACTTGTATGGGATGTTTATTGTGCATTACATTTTACTGTCACCACAGACTGAAACAATCACATATCGATGGGGAACTGTTTTCTGTCATTAAACTTTGTTCTCTGTCTTTGCTATTTTAAATGCAACACGCACTTATGACATCCCGATGAAGTCAGAGCAACTAAAAAAAAACACTTTTCACAAGGGGTAATGTGTTGAAAACTGGATAGAGGGTTCTAGCCAGAATCAGTAGTTTTAATTCAGGTAAATGTTATCATAAATTATCTCTATGCTTACTGACCTTTTAAAATCTGTGAAAGCTGAGTTGCCTGGGTGATGTGTGAATTAAAATATGATTACGTGCTAGGATCACTGAGACAATAGCATCTACTCTCTCTCTATGAGTCCTCCTAGTGTCCACTGAGGGTACACCACGGACAGTGAAGACTGGACAATAACATCACACTGACTTACATTCTCCCCACTGCCTTGCCTGAAACAAACTAAACTGTTGTTCCCCTTCGGCAGATCAGCTGTGCCTTGTGTAGGCTGCGTACAGTAGCCTTGACTATAAATGAAGGGACACCGGGCTGGTTGTGTTTGTGCAGGTTTGGATAAAACAAATGCTGTAGAATGGGGAACCTATTGCTTCCTATTCACTTTCCCAATTTTAATTTGAATGGCTGTGTCACCCCAAGGCTGGGTTATTGCAGGTTATAAACAGGTTGCTACTTGTCTTCTTGAGTCAAACTACTCATCTGTATTATCTTTTCCTAAAAGTCTTTGCAATTACTATTTTAGAATTCTTCACCAAAGTGATTAAATCAGGTAACACCTTCAGACACCTGACATTCCTACTTTATATGGAGTTTATAACAAAGGTTCGGGAGGGATGATAACAACCAAGTTCAATCAGACTCAGCTGTCAGTCATTAGCAATCGCTCCTGACAATCCTTTCCTTTCCCAAACACTATAAATACCTACGAGATCCCTATCTCTCTCTTGCATGTCTCTTGCATCCCACCTCCACCTCTGCAGCTACCCCTTGGTCACCCTGCATGGGGGTCCTGGCCTCCTTGTCCTATGGCAGGGAGACAAGCCCTCAGCCAAGCGGGTTAAGCCAAATTTGTGCCCCATGACACTTTCATCCTGGGTGTTGTTATTCCTAGTGAACTAAACATGTGAATGAGTTCACTGGTATTCAGAAAATACCAATAAACTCATTCAGGAATACCAGCTCACGATATTAAACCCACTGCTTGTCTGCTAGACCCCATCCTAACCTTCTTACTTCATTCTATTTTCCGACTCTCTGTCCACTCACGAAGCCACCATCATCCTTCAGCTGTGGATTGTGTCCTCAGAACATAAGACTGCTGCTGGTTCACCGGAGCTGAAAACATTCATCCAAGCCACTGACAAACTATCAAATACATTTTGGACATGTTGAGACACAACATTTAAATATGCATGTCTTGTTAAACTTTCATCAGGCTTTAGACTGCTTTGTAGCACCAAAACAGAGCATGACATGTTTAATCTTTTAATCTTTTAATGGTTTCAGACTGTCTCTATTTCTGTTCCGCTGGACCCCTTTGATGCTGTGAACCTTGTTACTACCCTGAAGAATGTACTAGGTTTTCTGATACTGCCCTCAGTAAGTTTTCTGATACTTGTTTTAGCTGTTCCTTACTTGAGAGAAACCAATCTGACCCTGTGGATGATCCCAGGCTTGCAATAGGACTGATACCCCCTGATCCGACATACTTGGGTCTCTCCTTTTTGCCATATATAGAATTCATTTTCTCTTCATTTTCTAACCACTTTATCCAATTCGGGGTCACAGGAGAGCTGGAGCCTATCCTGGCAAGCAACCGGTGCAAGGTGTGATACACCCAGGATGGAACACTGGTCCATCCCAGGGCAGACAGATACAAACACAGACGCACACACTCACACAGGGGCCAATTTTCTCAGAAGTCAATTAACCTCCCAGTATGTCTTTGGACTGTGGGGGGAAACCGGAGCACCTGGATGAAACCCACGTGAACATGGAGAAAATAGACAAATCTGTACGGCGGCAGCGATGGGAGGGGGAGCAGTGGCACTGTGGCTAAGGATCTGCGCCTGTGGCTGGAAGGTTACCAGTTCAAATGCCGCGGCCACCAGAGAAATCTTACTCCATTGGGCCCCTGAGCAAGGCCCTTAACCCCACCTGCTCCAGGGGTGCTGTATAAATGGTTGACCCTGCGCTCTTACCCTAATCTTCTCTCTCCCTGCCTGTGTGTCTCATGGAAAGCAAGCTGGGGTATGCGAAAAGATGAATTCCTAATGCAAGGAATTGTATATGGCTAATAAAGTGATCTTATCTTATCTAATGCAAACAACTCTGCCACCCTCACAAAATAATTTTCCCAAACCTTCTATATCGCTGTTGGATGTGTGGAGTTAGGCCAAACAGGTTCAAATTTTCAATGTTCACCTGTCTTTCTGTGCCATGCAGAAAATGTTCTGATGCCATCGTGCTGGAAAACAAGAAAATACAGGCCAACAAATAACAGTACCTCTGTTGTTCCAGATGTTGCTGCTCATTTTTGTACCTCTTTGCAAATTCTAATGCAGCCTTTCTGTTTTTACTGCTGATGGATGGTTTGCATCTTGTGGTGTAGCACTTGTAATTCTCCTGTCATAGTTTTCTGCAACTAGTGAAAGTGAATTGAGATAGTGTTATCGCCGCATTCTGAAGATTCTCTGCTGTTTTTGGGTTTTGCTTCAGCTCCAGTGGTTTTTCTGTCATAATCTGCTGTCACCATCCTTGGATGACCTGGTCTTGGATGATTTCTTACTGCTCCTTTCTCAAGACATTTCACATTGTTCATTTTGTAATGCCCAATCTCTCTGCAATGGTAAGCAACCAGCGCAAGGCGGAATATATGCCTGGCTATCGCAGGGCAGACTATGGACTCACACACAGACTCACACACATTCACACCAGAGTCAATTTTCCCAGAAGCCAGTTAACCTGCCAGTATGTCTTTGGACTATGGGGGAATACCAGAGCACCTAGAAAAAAACTCAAGAACACAGGGAGAACATATTAACTCCATGCTGATAGTACTGCAGATCCAGAATTGAGCCCAGGATCCCAGTGCTGCAAGGCTAAGCACTGTGCCAACCTGTATATAATTTCTCTTGTTTCAAATGTTTCAGCCTCATGGTGTGAATTTCCACCTCTACACTGATAATGACCAGGAAGTGGCAGCTGCCTTCATGCTTCTAATTATAAAGCTGGTGTTAAGCTTTAGATGCACTGAATTATTTTTGCAACTGAACATAAATACGTCTGTGGTCATTGAACCTGGTTCTCTGCATTGCCGGAAAAAATAAAGTTGTCTGATTAAAGGTTTGAAGGTGTCCAAAGCAGACCAATTACAGTTTGTTGTAACTTGTGAGTGATGGAATAGTGTTTTTCCATAGCTGTCCATAAGAGGATCCTAACCACAATTTGAGCATTTTAGACTTCTCTGTTGTCTAGCAATTTCCAAATTCACACGACACACAGTAAATTGTAGGAGCTGCACTCTATCAAGTTCTATCTAAGGATTTTTGAGGTAGTTACAATTACAACCTAAAGTATGTTGTTTTTATGAACTGTAGTTAGAGGACTTTTATTTTAAAATCAGCTGTTAGAGAGCTCAAAGGTGTTAGAATGTGAAGTTATGATATATTATGTCAGTTTTGTAAGGTTGTCATGTTGCAAATTATTCTACTGATGTATGAGATGTATGAAAAATAACTGTGTTCTGAGCATCTGTCAGACTGGGAAAAACTCAAATTCAGATGTTTCCACAATTACCAAGGATATCCACCAAGCAATCCCTGCAAGTCTGAAAGCTATTTGTTAATTACTTTAATCGCTGCCTTGTGTTGTAAAACATGCACAAACACGACACTGTAGTGATGTTATGCAGTTTTGGCATTACAGTCCTGTGTCCTGGGTATGGAAATCAACCTTCTTTGTGAACATCTGTATCAGGCCACTTCATTATGGCCAAGGCCAAGATACCAGATGCTACTGAGTTACTGCCTCCTCTATTTTTGTCTGTATGTGTGAAGTATTACTTCTGTATCTTAGTTGCAGGTTCATTTTATAAAAGCTTCTGCCCCTTTGTGACTATCTGAAAGTTGCACAAAGCTTCTGAATACATTTTTTCAGTAAAATGAGAGTTCTGAAGCTGTGGGCTCTCAAAATTCCCACCAGTAAAGGGCTTAAGCTGGTGTACAGGCTGAGCTCTCTGGTGTGTGTGACATGATTTCTCATGAGTTCGTGGCAATGAAAAAGTCCACGCTTAACCTAAAGGCTCACCAGATCACAGCCTTTTACAGCTTCTGTACTGTTAAGCAGCCTTGTAATAGATGATACTTTCTTGCATGTGACATTATCACAGGGTTACCCCCATCATGTCAATATTGTCAATATTGTTTAATGTACTGGAGCAATTGGGGTAAAGTTGCTCAACGATAGAACCACAATGTCTACAGCTGGCTCTTGAAGCTAGAACCTTGAACCAATTAAGAGTCCTAAGTGCAGATCAGTGCTTTCTCCAAGGCACAATACTCAATACCTTTCTAAAACACACATTTTACAAAGCACACTAATTAGCCTTTGCAAAAATGCATTTACTTTTGTTGTATAATCACATTTCCTCAGGTGTGGAAAGGTATTATTGGAACGTTCACACTCTTCAAAAGCACAGATATGGATGAAAATCAATCCCATCATTTGGCAATAAACTTTGTCTCCTGGTGAGAGTTTCTGCTTTCCTAGCCCATGGCATGGTGACAATTAGGGAGAACTCCAGTTCCCTTGCGCTGACACAGACACTAACTGGTTGTAGTTGTGACCCCTGGAGAAATCTTATAAATGGTCATGGAAAGTTCCTACAGTATAGAACATGAAACTGTAAGGGAATATCATCACAGTCATTTCAATGGAAGTCAAAGGCTGTGACTGCTGTTTGGCTTCTCTCAAAGTAATGCTCTTCGTTTTCCATGATTTTATCGTTTCCATGATTATATCATTTTCACGACAAAACCTTCTGTCGTTATAGTCAAGTCTGGGACATTTCGACCGGACTGTACGTTTTGGGAACCGCGGAACACGTTAAAAAGAAAAACTGCTGCCAGAACCACGTTATTGGCAACTCCTCGCTTCTGTCACACCTAACAATTTATTACCATCTCAACAGTGCGGTTACGGCTTTTCCCACAGCTGTAACAAAGCAGACGCCTACAGTCAAAAGATTTTAAAATATTAAAGTGTAAATGCTCGGAATTTTCTCAAAAGCGCTCCTTTATTTTTATAAATAAGAACGAGCGCTGGTCGAGAAGAATTTATACAGTGAAGAATTTATACACTGATTTAAAACATTTTGCTATATGAGCATTATTAAATTACTATCCCCGGAAGATGGCTATGGTTGCGAAAGCCGTAGGGTGCCAAACACTAGATATTATAGCCGGTAAATTTAAAACTACCGACTCTATTCAGAAAAATTAGAGTTGAGCGACAGCAGCAGCACGCATACAACCTGCAGATCTACCGGTTTTGGGGTTTTGAGGGTTGACCAGCCACCTGCTCGCGGGAGCACAGTTGGGGGTGCGCCTCCTGAGTATTTTCTGATCTTGAAAACCCGCACAAGGCAAAACGTGTCGCCTGCACTTGAAGTACAAGCTAAAAGTAATGAAATCCTGAAACTCTTGATGGTTTATTTGAAAGCTAAAGTTTCTCTGCAAAAAGGCAAACTGCCCGCCGGTAAGTAATGGCAGCGCGGTATTCTCCCTGCCGCACTGCCGACTTTATACAGCAGTTTTCAGGAAACTATTGCAGTGACTACATTGTTACAAATGCTGCACGTTATCTTCGCTTGTAGGTTAACTTGCCATCAAGAGGTAATTTTATTATGAAGGTAGTTCATATTGGTTTAATATTTTAGTTTCCCCTGATCGACGGAGTTCATCATGCAGTGTAATGTTTTGTACCGCGACTATAGTGCCACCTGTTTTTTTTAATATGGAAGGTTTTCATTTTTTTCTGACTCGGGTTTTACTGCTGCGTAATATTATCTAGCTCGAGATTAGCCACAAGGTTTACGCCACGATGCAGGAAACGATTGGAAAATGAACTCAAGGTGAATCCCCCTCTATCCCCTAAAAAACTATATTTACCTACAGGTATCAGAGTTTACATCTCCCGTTTCCTTCTTTGTTAGCAAAGTAAAAACCAATAAAACTAAGAGGACGTGCGTTGACTCAGTGCCAAAAAAAAACATGCCCAGCTCTTATTACAACAAGTATTAAATTATTTTACCCCGAAAACCGTTGGACGTAAAATTGAAATGTTTTTTTTTTCAGTATATGAATTAATTAATTTGACTGGTGTATTACATACTGTAAGTAGTTTTCCAAACTAACTTGCACAGAACAACATTTTGTATCTACATTTTTGCTCCAGATTAGTATACAGGCTAGTGCTGCTAAGATTTGAACTCACAAGGCTCCAGGCATTAATCTCCAAAGCATGAACTCCCGGTACAGTATGTCCACATGGAGAGGAACTTTTCACCAGATATCCTTTAAATCGGAAGCACTTGTGAGTTTTGGTCAATATAGTAAGTTAATTGGTTCAATTGGTTATGTGAGGAATAGCAAGTCCTTTAGAGCATTAGGACACCGGTATTTTCATTTCTAACGTCTCTAAGAGGGGTGGCAGGGTGGTGCAGTGGATAATATTGCCTCCAGCACCGGGGACCTGGGTTTAATTCTGAACTATCTGTGTGGAGTTTGCATGTTCGCGTTGGTTGTGTGGGTTTCCTCCAGATGCTCTGGTTTCCTCCCAAAGGAAGTTTGTTTGCTGGCATAGCGACCTGAAACTGGCTGCTGAAATGAAGAGAGAATTTTTAAAAGGGTAATTTGTATTCAGTCATCTTTTTACTGCTTTGTTCTGATTGCCTTACTGTGTTTTTTTTTACCCAATTACAGATCCCTGATAAAAAAAAGCCAGAAGTACAGAAGTATTTTTTGTCCTAAAGTGACCCGGTTGAAATCATTTTTCACTCTTCTTGTTGATCTGCTGTTGTGTGTCACCAGGTGGGTGGGTTTTTCATTTTTTTCAGTGAAAAACATACATATTGAGAGAGTGAAGTGAAAGTTGTCATTTTTGTTGTGTACTATTGACATTTCTATTTTGGATCAAAAAATAAATGTTTGGCACAGATTGTCTGCTTTTATTTCTGGATATGTTTGTGCATTCATGTTAAACTGTGTGAGAACAAAAATGTTTTCAATTTCAATATATTCAATGCCACCCCCAAGTTCAAGTCACCATAAGTATTGGGGCAAATGTATTTAAAGTAAATTAATCTGGGGTAAAAAGTTAGTACAATATTTGGTTACATACCCCTTACTGCTTCAATTTTGCGACTCATCAACATCAGCGAACTCCGAACTGATACGTTCTTTTGAGATGCTTTGCTGAGCCTTAATTTCAGCCACAGGCAGTTGTTACTTGGTTGCGGGGTTTTCAGATTGAGTTTCCTCTTCACAAAGTCAAATACAGCTCGAAAGGTTTCAAATCTGGAGACTGACTTGGCCAGTTCAAATGTTTCCACATCTTTATCCCAAAGAACTCCTTGGTTAAGTGTGCAGTACGTTATGGGAAATTGTCTTAATCTAGGGTGAATTGCTGCCCAGTGAGTCTGGGCATGATGTTTCGTGATGGCAGACAAGATGTCTCGGTCCACTTCAGAATTCATTCTGCTGCTGCCATCATCAGTTGAATCATCGATAAAGACCATTGAGCCAGTTTCGGAGGTGGCCATGCATTCACAAGCCATGACACTACCTCTGCCACACTTCACAGATGAGGTGGTGTGAATAGGATCATTTGCAGTTTCTCTTTGTTCACCTTGATACAGGTTTATCTTTGTCTTGTCTGTCCACAAATCTTTGTTTCAGGACGGTTGTGGCTCATCTTTGTCCTTTTTTTTTTGTGTGGGTGCAAATTCTAGTCCAGCCTTTCTGTTTTTACTGCTGATGGAAGATTTGCATCTTGCGGTGTAGCACTTGTAATTCTTCTGTCATAGTTTTCTGTGTACAATGATTTGAGATACTGTTATCTCTGCGTTCTGAAGATTGTCTGCTGTTTTAGCGTGTTTCTTCACAGCTCCATTGATTTTTCTGTCGTCATCTGCTGTCACCTTCTTTGGACGACTCGGTCTTGACAGATTCCTTAGTGCTCCTTTCTAAAGACATTCCATATTGTTGATTTTGTGATGCCCGATCTCTCTGCAGAGGTCCTAATTGGAATTTTCTTTGCTCTTATCTTCACATTTGCTTGCTGTTCCATCATCGTCTCTAGTCTTCTCTCTAGTCTTCATCTGGCTTGATGCCTTCTAACTCAAGAGACATACCTAAAAAGTCAACTTCAAGACTGTACATTCACAGCTCTTTTATTATTTTTTTTACAATTAATACAACACCTGAGCAATTAATAACATCTGTCACCTGTTCGTCTTAATTAATACTTACGCTTAGCTGAATGGGAGATTGAACACAACACATTTTACATTGTTCTAACATGGTTAAACGTGTATGCAAATTAATACCCAGAAATAAAGGCTGAAATGTACACTTTTGCCTCATCCTCTCTTTTCACTTCATCTAACTTCATTTGCACGCAGCAAAAATAACACATTTCACTTCACTGTCCCAAAACATATGCTTTTCACTGTAAAAGTTAATTGGTTTTAGATCCATAAGGAATGAAAAGATGTGTAAATGCATTTGATTTTTTTTTACCCCATACAGTACATGTGTGCATCAGTATATGGATATATACTGTATCTATGTAGTACACATGCTGAGTTTAATTAATACTGAGTATTTTTGTAAAAACAGCATCTAAAATGAATGAGTCAATTAGCTAACACTTCATTCGTCATGGATCATTGTAAACTTTCACTGCATACCTACTGTAGAATAACAAGGATTACAGAAGAAGAGCATACAGGGTGTAGGGTGGTGTGGTTAAATACCCTAGAGAGATAACAGCTGGGTAGCTAACAGCTAGTAACCTATCTTTTTATCCCTTAAAAACAATCCACTTCAAGACCTTTTTAGACTAACATCCTGCATTTGCAATTGGTTTGGAACCTTTGTTGCTTTGCAGTTCGTGTGACAGGAGCTGCATAGACCCCTCAGAAATGAAGGAAGTGATGCTGTGAAATAGCCACTGTCTTCAGGTGATTGCGTCTCTCTCAGATGAGCTTGTAAATGAAGGGAAGAGTGCTAGCCCGATGTGTTGACAGTCCACCTTCTTTAATGCACATTACAGACATATTAACGACCCTTTAGCGAAGCCCCACCAGCATCAGTAATCATTTCAAACAGTGGGGGCAAATGTGTGGGAGGTCTCTCAATAAGAAAGGCAACAACATCAAGTGAGCTTAATAGTGCAGTGGAAAAACTGACAGTGTTTTAAAACTTGTATAGATTTTTTTGAAAAACGATGAATTGTACTTGACAATCATTTCTGGCACCACTAAATAGTGAGAAGTACTGTATTTGCTTACTACACAGCCATCGTGCACACACCCTATTCTATTTAATGATGATTCACTAGTCAAGTAAAATTGTCTGATTTTACAACACTGCCATTCTCTTCAGCCACAGCTAAACAAAGTTAATGTTTTTGTGTGCTCTCTTTTGTGCACAGCTTTTTGCCACTTAATAGCAGCAGGGTCGTGTATACCATGTGGAGCCATTGTCTGTTTTCCTTACAGGTTGTCCACAGAAATATACAGTTACTGGTTAAATATTTTGGCTGTAGCCTTTTAGAGCAATAAAACACACTTAAGGTGTACAGTATGTTGGCTCAGCAATTTCGTTAAACGATGGAGCCTCCCAGTTTTATGAATGAAGCCTTTCACCTGATGAATGATTATTGGTGATGTGTTGCCTACATTTTTTCATAAAAGTAGTCAGAGCGAACACAGGATTCAACTAGGGTACAACTCCAAGCAGAAAATGGAGCAGACAAAAACACCTGTATCTTGTAGCTTGACCAGGGTCTGAAAAAATAGTTAGGTGAAAGGCCAATACTTAGATGTTATATAATAGTAATGTTATTACCAATACAATACTAGGAAGCATTGCAGGCCATTGACTGTGAAGACTTTGCCTTTTCATCCATCTCTGTAATTCATACTCAATATTGAGCAAAAAGGTCATGGTGGCACCAGAGCCTCACTTGAGATGGGATTTCCTGCTTCCTTCTTCCAGGAGTAACCGATCAAGCCTATTCTGTATTTTTCTGGGAGGCAGGAAAATAAAAGCACCTGAAGAACACCCATGCGACAACAAGCTGCACATGCAGTCTCCACACAGACAGGAGCCCACAGCAAGATTCAAAGTCTGGCTCCTGGAGCTGTGGGGCAACACAGCTAATCACTATGCAGGTGTACTGCCCATTCCTTTAAATATGAAATCAAATCATTAAAAATATCATTGAAGCATCTTGATTTGATTCATTTAGAAAGGTGAAACTTCTCAACATCTCATCAGCACATCACCTTTAGTAACTGCTAATTGAACAACCACACCCAGGACAGGACGCCAGTCCACACACTCACACCAGGGCCAGTTTTCCCAGAAGCCAGTTAACCTCTAATATTTCTTTGTACTTTATTTACTAATATTTCTTTTTTCTTTGGGAGGAAACCAAAGCTCTCAGAGGAAACGTATGCTAACATGGGGAGCACATACAATCTCCACCCAGAAATTGAACCCAAGGCCCCAGCACTGCAAGGCAGCAATGTTGACCATTATTCCACTGTGCCACTCTATACTTAACATGTTGGCCTGTATTAGTATGAGGTCTTCATTTGGATTCCCAGTATTCCTAAGCAAGGCCCTTCTCTTCACCTGACTACAGAAAACACTTTAAGATGATGGATACCATGAAGAGGAAGCTTTATAACATGCAGCCTGATTGATTGCAAGCTGTGGTAGAGTCCTGTTGTTGTTTTAAGCTCCCATTGAGAAATTTGTTTGCAGATTCTAGTGGGAATTTGACTGTAGGGATTTTTTTATACAGAACCTTTGTAAATCCTCAAAAGGGACTTGTGTGAGGTCTCAAGAAATATTGGAGATGCAGGTTCATCACTCCCCATATTGCCCATGCTGCATTTGGTACATAAATAATGTGCTTGTCTAAGATTTTGCATAAGATAACTTTCTGAGGAATGCAAGTTTATTAAAGATAGACCATCTCTGTTTGGCTTACTGGCACTGTATCTGATTGTCAGGTTCTGTTTACCAAGGAATCATTTCCTCAATTTGTTTAACAGCTGTGGAGTGAGCTCAGGAGTCAGCCCGGGCGCAGACACAGTGCCCTAGACGCCATCAGGTCCCCACCCCCTCCGTCCTTCGTCAGATGTCGCATGCCATAGCCCATCTGTGACCCCACGATGATTTGGCTCTGTTGACGCCCTATAGAGACACGATCCGGCTTGAATTCAAGATCTGCATGCTAAAAGGTTCCCAGACGGCCACAGGGGTCACAAGGCCACAGAGCCCTGCCTGACCTCAAACCCACCCACCCCAGGAACCAGGGTCTCAGTCAGATAATGTTAAGCAATTGAGGAGCTCAGTTTGGTAACATACAGTTTGGCTCAATGGCCTACTCTCATTTGCAACCTTTCTTACACTATACTACTCTATACTATTATAAAATCACTTTATTGGCCAAATACAATTTCTTGTATTGGGAATTTGTCTTTTCATATACTCCAACTTGCTCTCCATGAGACACACAGACAGGGAGAGAAGCTTGGGTTCAGAGCCCAGTGTCAGCCATTTATACAGCGCCCCTGGAGCAGTTGGGGTTAAGGGCCTTGCTCAGGGGCCCAACGGAGTAGCATTCCTCTGCCAGCTGAGGGATATGAACCAGCAACCTTCCAGCCACAGGCCTAGATCCTTAGCCACAGAGTCACCACACCACCATTTATACACTAAACTATACTACAATACACTATATTTTACTACACTGTACTCCACTGCACTAAACTATAGTACTCTACACCACACTATGCCCTATTACACTAAACTATACTACAATATGCTGCATTATATCACACTACACTATAATACACTAAATTGTACTCCATTACAATATTGTACACCATGGGTGTCTAATCCTGGTCCTGACAGTCTTGTGTCTCTGCAGGTTTGTAGGTCTCTTTAAAACAGCAGCAGTTCAGTGAAGTCAGTAACAAGTTGGTATATCTCAATGTGAGCTGGAATGAAAGTCCACAGACATATTGGCCCTCCAGGACCAGGATAGGACACCATATACTATAAATTTTAATGACTCTGAAACATGCACAAATAATTCAAGTGCAGCCCATTGATCTATGCCTGAATCCTGCGGGATGGTGATTACTAATCCTGCTATGCCACCCATGATGTGTGCTAGGGAGTGCCAAGGTTAGCCAAAAGAGAGCCAGGTGTGTTAGAACTGCCTCACAATGCTAGAATTAGAAAACACAGTGCAGTCTGCATCCATACCCAGGCTCAGTCCTAAACTTTGCAGTGTGCATGTTTTTTTTAAAGAAAGGATCAGTCATAACTCATCCATATTAGTTATATAGCTGACACTGTATGTGGAGATACAGGACAAGAAGCAAATTGTGAGGTGCAGTAAAACATCATTTGAAGTAACATCTAAATTTGAAAAGGATGAAAAAATAATATTTAAATTAATTAAATTTGAAAAGAATAGTCTAGAGGAGGAAGGACAATGGAATTAGGACTGATCACAAATTTACTCTGGTCATGGTACAATATTCCAGAATAATACAAAAGAAACATACAAACACACACAAGAGGAGGCCAGTCAGCCCATCTTGCCTATTTTCATGAGTAACTTATTGATCCAAGGATCTCATCCAGCTGTTCCTTGAAAAAAGTGATGATATTGACTTCCACAACATGTTTAGCTAGCCTTGTTTCATACACCCACAACCTTCTGTGTAAAGAAGTACCTTCTGTTCTCAGATTTAATTGTAGTCTCCGTTTCTGCTTATTGGTTCATTTTGTCCTGCTAATTCTGAAGATCTCCACTTGACTCAGTTGGACTTTGTAAGTGCCCTTGAGGGTTTGGAATACTTAAGTCCAGTCTCCTCTCAGTCGTCTGTGCTCAAGGCTGAATGTTGGGGGAGCTCACATATATTGTTTTGTCTGGATTTGTTCCTAGTATGAGTACTAGTAGGAATAAAGCATGCCAGGTCTTGAAGATGTGGTGAGTAACAGGTCAAGCTTGTACTATCAGTCACATTTTTACACTCTTGCCTGCAGAAAGGAATGTGAAAAAATTGTGTTTCAACCCTGTTCCACTAATGCTGTTAGCACAAAAAGGTGACTACTTTTATTCTTTCTGTAATTTCGGCTCCAGCGATTAATCTGAATTATGTTCTGAAAGGCTGATAGTGAGGAAAATACCCTGGAGCTTTTATTTACCCCAGCCTCCATCCTGGCTTTTCTTGCAGTTAGACACACAAAAAACCAGTTTGAGGTCAAACACTGATACAATTAAAACAAACTCCTCCAAGGTGGGGGCAGTAATCGAGCTGGGAGGTGGGGGTGATTTACATTGTTCAAATTACATCCCTGAAGGAAAATTATAGCTGTCTGGTTTGGTGGTGACAGGATCACATAAGCAGTACACTTCTCTGATAGATTTTCATTCATTCCTTTGTAGAGATCAAGGTATCTGAACACTTTAACGGAGGTCTGGAATATGTCTGTTACAGAAGTTCTTCAAAGTGCAGAGCAGTGAAAAGGTTTTCCCAAAGCACCGGTCTAATGTTTATACAAATCGCTTCTCTTTTATACACTGTGGCGAGGAGCCGTCAACCTCTTACATTTTCTTAGAAAGAGTAAAACATTGCGTGAGAAAAAGGGCACATTTGGAGCATATTTTAAATGTGAGCACACAAAGTATGTTTTTGAACCCTAGAAAAGCAAACATGCAGCCGTTACACATTCTTCAGAGTCCTAATCAGTTCAAAAAGAGGCTCTTCTTTGCTCCTGTCATACTCCAGATGGCCTGCTTTTCAAAAACAAAGAAAAATTGTACCTGTACACCTTCCAGGTCTATGCTCATATTTATGAAGCTCTTTATATTAAAGATAGACACCTCAAGACAGTATACATACTGGGCAGAGTTCAATTCCAGCAGCAGCTCTCAGTGAACCTTGATAAACGGCTCGTTTTTGTGTTTAAGTGTCGTTATAATTGTTTATAAAGACATGTACACTAAAGAGGAGATTACATTATGTAATCAGTATGACCCATTGCAGCTGCTAAAAGGTAAAGGTTATTTCTTCAGTGATTGTGAGGTATAATTTGTAGGAAAATCAGAAGCCTGAGAGTGCCAGAAGAGGGCCTTCCTAAGAAGGTGGAAAAAACAGAAAAAGATTGCCCACACACTTTTGTATACAGTTGTATAATAATACCATAATTCAGGCGAGGAGCTGTGTCAGCATGCGTAGTCTGCAAACGAACAAGAAATAGGTTTATTCCATGCTGAAAAGAGAAGAGAGAAAACAACGTTTCAGCTGTTAAGACTTCTTCAGGTGTGAGCCTGAAGAAGGCTTCACAGCCGAAACGTTGTGTTTCTTTTCTTTTCAGCATTGAATAAACCTATTGCCTGTTCCTAATAATACCATAATTCAATAAAACCAAACTTAAGTGTTGGTATCTTAAAGCTTAAAGTGTTTGATTTAAGAATAATATATTAAATACATAGAAGAGGGGTTACTGACTAATTTAGCATGTAGTGTCTTTCTGTATAATGGTAAACCTACTCAGATATTAGACATGAGATTTTGTCTACAATGGTGTATATCTACACAAGGAGCTAGAGTATATGGGTGCACACACATCATCCTTTCATGTTGAGTATTGCTGTATAGCCTTTATGCACCTAGGCCAAGCTACTGGAATGGTTTTATTAATTTTTTCTTAATTGCGACTGCCAATGTAGCTCAGGATCCATTCCTGCCTCAAGGGTGTTCATTTTATTTTTTGGCAGGGCTCTCTGCACATACACTTAAGAAGACGTGTTACTTTTAATCCCGGCAAAAAAAGCCTTGATCCAAATTTTTTCAAGTGCAAGGACACTGTAAATCTAAAGTTCTTGCTGGGCTTTCAGGCTCTGCATGCTGTTAATAAAGTAATATTAGTTCTGGTTTCTCCACACACAAATTGCGGGTTGTAGAATACCAGTTGGGCTCACAGGTAAATGTCTTGTATCTTCACATATGTACTGTAGATACAGCTATAGAGATAAATATTGCAACTTTGTAACTTAAGATGTACTGAACATCTTATTTATCACTTACCCTGGGGTGCATTCACACTAAGTGTGGAAGGGGAGGTATCATTACAGAAAAGGAATATATTAAAAAGAAATATTCATTACCTGTACACAAACCAAAGCTTTTGCATGCAGCTGTATGAATACTGCACGAAAATGAGCTATTTCCATTTCCTCTTGACCATCTGGTACCATCAGGACTGGCTTGAGGATCTTTTCTTAGATTACTGGAAAGAGAAATACATAAAAAATAATTTATTTAAAATAGTTACAGAAATTATTTCAGTTTTATTTTTGTATTTGTGGTGTGTGCATTCAGTATCTGACGGGGGCTCTGTCTGACACATTCATTGCTTCTGAAGTCAAATATTAAATGAAATAATAATATTTGTGACAAAGTTTCTAAAAAAAACTGAAAACTATAATTCAAGCTGTGGAAAACCACAGTAAACAGACCAAAACCATGGTCTCATTACAGAAACAAACAGAAAAACTCCAAAAATCTTGTTATTAACAGAAATATTCATGGTACAGTTTCATAAAGTGAATGGCTGTATATATGTGTGTTCTGATCTCTTCAGGGCTCAGTGTAGCAGTGTGTGACTGTGTGTGCTGATCTGGGCTCAGTGTAGCAGTGTGTGAGTGTGTGTGTTGATCTGGGCTCAGTGTAGCAGTGTGTGAGTGTGTGTGCTGATCTCGGGTCAGTGTAGCAGTGTGTGAGTGTGTGTGCTGATTGGGGGTCAGTGTAGCAGTGTGTGAGTGTGTGTTTTCTGATCTGGGCTCAGTGTAACAGTGTGTAAGTGTGTGTGCTGATCTGGGCTCAGTGTAGCAGTGTGTGACTGTGTCTGCTGATCTGGGCTCAGTGTAGCAGTGTGTGAGTGTGTGTGCTGATCGGGGCTCAGTGTAGCAGTGTGTGAGTGTGTGTGCTGATCTGGGGTCAGTGTAGCAGTGTGTGAGTGTGTGTTTTCTGATCTGGGCTCAGTGTAACAGTGTGTAAGTGTGTGTGCTGATCTGGGCTCAGTGTAGAAGTGTGTGACTGTGTCTGCTGATCGGGGCTCAGTGTAGCAGTGTGTGAGTGTGTGTGCTGATCAGGGCTCAGTGTAGCAGTGTGTGAGTGTGTGTGCTGATCAGGGTCAGTGTAGCAGTGTGTGAGTGTGTGTGCTGATCTGGGCTCAGTGTAACAGTGTGTGAGTGTGTGTGCTGATCTGGGCTCAGTGTAACAGTGTGTGTACTGATCGCGGGTCAGTGTAGCAGTGTGTGAGTGTGTGTGCTGATCTGGGCTCAGTGTAGCAGTGTGTGAGTGTGTGTGCTGGTCTGGGCTCAGTGTAGCAGTGTGTGAGTGTGTGTGCTGATCTGGGCTCAGTGTAGCAGTGTGTGAGTGTGTGTGCTGATCTGGGCTCAGTGTAGCAGTGTGTGAGTGTGTGTGCTGATCTGGGCTCAGTGTAGCAGTGTGTGAGTGTGTGTGCTGATCTGGGCTCAGTGTAGCAGTGTGTGAGTGTGTGTGTTGATCTGGGCTCAGTGTAGCAGTGTGTGAGTGTGTGTGCTGATCTGGGGTCAGTGTAGCAGTGTGTGAGTGTGTGTGCTGATTGGGGGTCAGTGTAGCAGTGTGTGAGTGTGTGTTTTCTGATCTGGGCTCAGTGTAACAGTGTGTAAGTGTGTGTGCTGATCTGGGCTCAGTGTAGCAGTGTGTGACTGTGTCTGCTGATCTGGGCTCAGTGTAGCAGTGTGTGAGTGTGTGTGCTGATCGGGGCTCAGTGTAGCAGTGTGTGAGTGTGTGTGTTGATCTGGGCTCAGTGTAGCAGTGTGTGAGTGTGTGTGCTGATCTGGGGTCAGTGTAGCAGTGTGTGAGTGTGTGTTTTCTGATCTGGGCTCAGTGTAACAGTGTGTAAGTGTGTGTGCTGATCTGGGCTCAGTGTAGAAGTGTGTGACTGTGTCTGCTGATCAGGGTCAGTGTAGCAGTGTGTGAGTGTGTGTGCTGATCTGGGCTCAGTGTAACAGTGTGTGAGTGTGTGTGCTGATCTGGGCTCAGTGTAACAGTGTGTGTACTGATCGCGGGTCAGTGTAGCAGTGTGTGAGTGTGTGTGCTGATCTGGGCTCAGTGTAGCAGTGTGTGAGTGTGTGTGCTGGTCTGGGGTCAGTGTGAGTGTTTGCACATGCATGTTTCCATGATTTTATGAGTTAGACACAAGTGCAGCCCACACCCTTGAGTGTGATTTCCCCATCATTCTGAAAACACAATCTTAATTTGCTTTACGTCCTTCTGTCTCCGTCAGCCATATGGGCCTACAGGGCTGCCCTCCCTGTCTTCCTGCTGTGCTGTGGGAGGGGTGCACTGAGAGCTTTCCAGTCCTTGATAAGGAATCTGTTGACATCTCCTACTTTCTATTGGAGGAGAGGGGAAAACCTGGGCAGGGTAGGACACAGCAGCCCTGATCTGGATTGTGCTGCTCGGGTTCCTGGAAACCAGTGTTTTTCTTCTCCACATGCTGCTGTTTAAACTAACGTGCTTGGAGTTTTTTTCCTTCCATGACTTCTTGTGTGCTTATTCCTTTCAAGGTGTCTTCGCTCTTTTACAGTGGTGACAGGGTACAGGGCCATGACTGGCTGCCCTTTGACCTTTGACCTTTCGGAAAACATCTGATTCTTGTCACCCCTCCTTTACCATGCCATGTTCTGTCATGCCCTTCAGTGTTTTACAGTAAATCAGTGCCAATTCTGAAACACAAAATCCAAACAAAAATCCAACAAACAATTCTGTATTTTTTTAAGGTTTCTCTGACTTAATAAAACACATTGTGAGACAAGTTTTTAGGTTGTTAAATATGCAAAGAAATATAAGTATGTAATAACTTAACATAGTAACACATAACTATAATTCTGTGCTTTACTGTTTTGCTTAAATTTATGATTGCCAGTCCTTTTTGTTATAACCACCTAAGCTGGTTTTGCCAACTGTGTGTTTTTCACATCTCAACTCTACAAACCCTACGGCTGCATGCAGGGAGAATGAGGAAGTATAAGCACACTCTTCTGACCTGCCCACATTCAAGCCAATCGTATTTTAAAATATCACAGGCAGCCCCACCCCCTTATGGATATTCAGTGTTGATTGGAGGAGACACTTGTCCCTCACCTACAGCATCACCTTCTGAAAAGCCACCAGGATGCTATAGACGTTGCTAAGAACTGAGAGAGTGGACTAATTCTCTCCTGCCCTCTGTGATGCTGTCAATTCTGTTCCATCACCTGGGAAATCCTGGTCTCTGTCCTGTAGGCACATGACCCAAGCTCAAACCCCTGATCATAGAGCTCAACCTACTACCAGAGCACCTTTACTTGCTAAGCCAATAAAGGGATATCCTGCTATATCTTTCAATACCTTACTAGTTACGTTCTGGCTCTTAAATGATCCATATACGAAGAATAGGTGAACACCCTTGGAGTTGTTAGACCTCTTTCTCAGTAAACCACACAACACTGGTAAATCAAGCTAGAGATTTCTTTATTGCAGTGAAGAAAGGAGGACAGATGAAGAACAGATTAGCCTTGTCTCTCACTCACTTTTCCATGGCCAGCAACAGACTTTGATTTTTGGAGAAAGAGCAAAATTTCCATACAAAAACATACATTTTTATGATTGGTCAGTAACTATTTGTTACCATATAAGGTGTAAACGAGGTCAGAAAGTTAGATGGTTGGGCAAATAACCAAGACCCTAATTAGCTAAGACCCTGGTTCCCTTTCATGTTGCCAAATCACGCATAAGATACTGTACATGAGTTACTTGTATACCTCCACTCGAAAGACCTTAGAGAAACTTACGCCAGAGGGAATGCACAAAACAGCAGAATAGTTCTTGAGGGCTTAATTGTTCATTATTCATAAACAGACATAGATTCCTTCAAAGTATTCAAGTCCAGAGCTGCCCAGTTCTGATAAAAATAGACATACTGTTCAGCTTTGACTTGCTGAATTGATCAAAAAAATCAATTTTTCATCAATTCAGCAAGCTTCCATCAATTCTTCAAAAATTGATGATTTGAGAAGAGATCAGGATTGTCTTCCCACCCAATTTCTAATTTCTCATGTGATACTTCCTTTTTCCTTTGATTTTTCTTCTAGGGACAATTTTAATAATTTGTGTTTGCAAATAAGCAGAAACTAATAGTGGCGATCCAGACCGTGTCACATAGTAGAGAGGCCAGTGAGTCTCAGTTCAGCACTGAGCAGTATTAGGATTGCATGCAGAAGTCTTCGTCACTTTCATTTAATTTCATTTCACTTTGGTTCCTCTGGTGTTTTTATTTCTCAGTTTTCATCAGGCGTGGAGGGATACAAGATGTTACAGTGCAGCTCTGTGAAGTTTTGAGAAAAACAGTACAAACGTATTGTTTCCTACTGTGCTCAAAACACAAGCACTCCCAAGGCTAATTTATACACCCAAACATCCTTTTGGGTTACCACAACACAAAATCTGTTTACATGCAGAATGTAAAAGGACAAGCATGGTGTAAGCATATTTCAAACACTCACAGAATGTTGCTCTCCGTTTTCAGTGACTCAGAGATGTCACACGTAATCTTTCTGAATATAAACTGCCTAAAGAGGTATCCATTCCCTTCTCTCAGACATGAACAGCACTCGACAACTTTAGAACAAAGTTTTTCACACAGATCCAACTCAACATCATTCATCAGGTTAAGTCAACTCTTCCCGTGTTCAATAAATGCTCAAATGAGGCAGTTTAGTGAAGATGCAACCAAGTAACTGTTGTGTATCATGGTCAGTTAGGAATGATCACTTAATAAGATCGCCATCACTAAACATTTAATCGCTATTCAAAATCTGCTTTCTTTATTTTTCTATAAAATCGCCTGCATGGATACCTTTTTTCTTATGCTCAGTATATAGATATGGATTGACAGATCTATACTTGATACATCTTATTATGTTGCTAGTCCTATGGGTTACCTTCAGCCATTACAACTGAAGACGCAGTTGTACAACGCATCAAACTTGCGTCTGGGCAGAGGCAACATTGACAGTGACCTGTTTCTGGACTGAACACATCTACACATCTACTGCTACATCTGTTCTTTTTCTTTTCCCGTTTACAACCGTTTTTTATATATATGCCAGGGACCCGTGCAATACATTTATATTTATATCTATATCTATATTTACATCTATATTTACTGCATATTCATATGTGTGATACGATTTTTCTGCTTACTGTTCTGTTCTAGTTTATTCTTTGTGTGTCCAGACTGTGAGTAACTGTTTTAGTGCACCCCTCACTGTACTGATTGTATTGTATGTATTGTACTATTATTATTATTGTATCATTTGTTACACTGTGGCTATGTTGTCTGTCTTAAGCTGCTGTTGCACTGCAATTTCACTCACAGGATCAATAAAGTATCTATCTATCTATTACAGTACTGAAAAATGTCATTGCATTCAGGTGCAAGATTATATCATTAACTGATGTTCAAGAGGTCTTCCCTTGTGGCTTTGAGACATGGGAGCCAGAATGGAAACATTTCCTTGAGTGATTTGAATATGCAGCAGAGAAAACCACAGTTTTCCTCACACGACATCAACGCCGGTCCAGGACCGCTGGTCACAAGCTTCTCCCACTGCAACGAGGTGGCAGTTTCTCAGCGCGCCTCAGGCCATGCTAGGCAGAAAAATACCTTTCTTTCATAGCTTGCAAGAAAGGAAAATGAATTACAGTGTCAATTTACACTACAATTATCACAATGGGGGAGTATGTTCAGAAATGGTTAATTTGTCTGGATGGTGTGTTTGATCCCTCATAGGCCTCACAGAGAGTGAGCATTGAGGAAGTATTAGTAATGCAGTAATGAGCAGTAATTTTATCTGTTTTGAACAACCGTCCTTTTTCTTATCTCATTTCTAACCTGACATGTAACTCTGACTTGATATTGATGTTTCAACTAGAGGCTGTAAGCGCCAAAATCCAGAAAATGATTCAACTTTGGAATATAATATGTGAAGAGAAGGATTCATTCTGGATAATCCTGTTCAGTCTGACATGTTGACTTTACACACCGACACTTTCTGTGCTAACAGACACAAGCTGACCCCACGCAAGAGTGATCAAAGGGCACAATTTGTTTCACGAGTCAGCTGTATGCCAATACTGTGGGGCAGCTGAGAACATAAGAAGAGTTACAAATAAAAGATGGATTCAGTTCATCAAGCCTGTTTTGTAGCTCATCGCTAATTGATCCAGGTATAACTTGATAGAAGACACGGTGTTGCCTTCAACATGGTTGAGTAGTTATTTGAAACAGAAGACAGAAGATTGCAACTTCATGGTTTTGATGTTACATGTATAGAATGCATGGCCAGGTATTTCTGCAAATGTCTGAGAGATATGTTTCATACTCCACAGCACTTCACATAAAGAAGTGCTATTCTTTTTTTCATTGAACCTTCTCAGTAGTTTCCACGTGTGGCCTCTAGTTCACGCCTGACAGTTAATAATGAAGTTGTGGAAAATGTCCTCTCTTACTAAGAACTGAAGGTCCAACCTTGTACATTTTTTCCCTCAGGATTCTGATTAAATTACACACAGGACATTACTGGTTTGGCGTCGTATTCAGATAGCTTACTGTTTTGAACAGGATGCGAAACCAGTAATGTCCTTGGCAGGTGCATTTGATCAGAGATGTGCCAGTCTTTGTGAAATCTCCATTGCTCACATGGTTTCAGAAACAGGGATAGCATGTTGCAATTTCTTGTTAGCACATTGTGGCTTCATTGTCCTGCATTATGTCCAGAGTTAGATCCCATCAGGCATTGCTGTTGTCCAGTGTTGAGTCACTGAGTAAAAATTCCTGTGATGATTTGATCTGCAGCTCCAAACCAAATTTTAGTGTCTGTAGATCATTTTGCCTCTAATCATTGTGGAAGGCTTTCTCCTTTTTAAACATACATACAGTAACTGAACCAGGTAAGTAGTATAATCTTCTCCCCCGATGTGTTCTAAAACACTAGGCGCACCAGTGTGGAATATTCCATTTGTGTGATTAAAAAGTCAGTTTTTTCCTAGGTGTATGTAGTGTAGTTTCCCATTTTCTGACAGTATCTGTCACAACAAGATGGAAAAACTGTATTGTAGGAAACTTTTCTTCTGCCTGTAACCCCAATCGACAGCCTCTGGCCTCAACATAATTGACAAGTCAACAACTCACAACATCCTGAATCCTAGTGTCGGAGCTGGATGGAGAGAAGCAGACATACATGGCTGGGCTCCTTATCTGATCAATCTCCAGCTTTCATTCAACAGAGGAGCTGCCTCAGGGGTTCTGTCACTCGAATCCACAGGTTAAGGTGTCATGTACTGTATATGTTAACTACTTATTTTACACCCAAATGGGTGGATTTACAACCCCCTTTGCAATTCGGGAGTGTCTTAACAGTTAAAAGGAAAAGACACACTTTTATAAGGTTTTCGGCTTGGCTACATGCATTTGAGTGTTCCAGGAGCCCCATGTCTGTGAAGTTGGTAAATGTGAAATGATTTGGGTTTCGGGGACCCCAGTGTAAGGAACAAATGCTGTGATTATTTGGGGTCACCTCAAAACACTGACCCCTCCAGAGGAGAGATTCCAATATGGTTGTGCTTTTCTTGCATGATGATAAGAGTCACAGGAAGGAAGGCAGCTGCAGAGAGATGAGGGGCTGTGGAGGACACTCCTTGCTCCTCTGTGCTCCTTGCTAAAGTCTTTTGAATATGCTAACTGAATGGGCAACAAGAAAGGGCTGCAATTAGGATTTAGATATGGGTTTGTCAAAATGACAGAGCTCTGCAGTACAAGAATATTAGTCGGGAAGAATGACTGCAGGTGTCAGAAGATATTCATCTCTTCCTCCTTTGTAGAAGGGCATGGCTTGTGAACTTTTCAGAGTAGATGCAACACAGGATTCAAGTGACTGAAACACACTGTTCTTAGAGGGAGCTGAGAACAACACACGCATAAACTTTGTGCAGAGCAAAGGACAACAGATCAGTGAACTGTGATACAGGCCCTGATGCACTGGACTATCTTTCACGCTGTGGACACAGGCACTGTGGCAAAGTTTAGCAATTTCCTTCTCATCAAGAAATGTCATTTAACACTTTAGAAGGGGGGGGCACAACAGTGGCTCATATAACTAGAGGTATATAACCCCTGAGGTCCAGAGAGAAGCAGCCAGGTACATTTATAGGGCTCAAAGAAATGTCCTACACCTGACAGGCTAAAGGAAATGGATTTCTTTAGTCTTCAACTGAGAAGACAATGAGGGAGCTGAAGCATTCAAAATCCTCAATGGCATTTAACCCAATGACTTTCAGCATGAACTCTGTGGCGTCTTTAAAATCAACAGAGGAATACAAACAATAGGACAGAGTTTGAAACCAAGCAGAATGGCTTGTAGAATAGAGAACACAGGGTGCTGCTTTACACTAAAGGTGGTTGGAGTGTGGAACAAGCTGCTGTTGAAGCCAATACACTGGTTTCTTTCCAGCCACTACTATAAAGATATCCCAAAAGACAACACTTGTTTTAAAACATGAATTTGTGTCCCGAGCAATGGAATGTTTCCACAGTACTGCAATGCAGAAAAAAAGCATGATCTCTTTTTACATTTATAAATTGACTTCCCATTCCTGCCTTGTTAAGGCTGGGCTGTGGTTACCCCCCCAAAAATCTAAAAAATTATCATGAAGTGCAGGTGGGGAAACTTAAGCCACTTAATCGATCATTCCTGATCCCAGAGTGCCTGGAGGTTTTTTAAGGGCTCCAGTTGAAGCATCTAAAGAGTTGGGAGAAGCTGTTAAACTGGTCCAGAAAAAGCCAAAGACACACATGTCCTCCAGGACCAGGACTGGACAGCCATAACCTACTGCAGTGGTTCCCAGTCCTGGTCCTGGTGACCCACACACAGCATCTTGACTTTTCATGCAGTTTGACACCAATATGTTCCGTAGAAGCAAAAGATAGCGTTACAGTACATACACGCTGAGGAAGGTTGATTCTTAGAACTGTTTGTTTTGCAGGTTACGAAGGTAAATATCACTAAATTAAAAAGGAAACTCCCAATTGAGTCTCCAGCACTCCGAGCACTCCGAGGCACACAAGTGGCAGTTTTTGTTTGAACAGAGTCACAGAAGATAAAACAAAGTGTAAACAGCTCTGTGCTTTGTGTGCTCAAGGGCACCTGCTTGTAGGGAAGTGAGATGCAAAACAGCCTGAGTGAAATAAAATAGAAGACAAAAGGACAGAGCCACAGGGTTTGGCACTGAGTTTCTGTTTGGTTTTGGCGTATCCTTTCTCCATCTCGCCTGCATGGCGTGCCATCCACCTGCAATTATGGTGGGGGCCCTGCAGAGCCCAGGGCAGAACACTGCAAGCTCACAGCTCCCCCGCACAGATCGCTACTGCCTGGCCCACCAAGAGCAGCCTGGCCCTCCACACTCCCATGATGCTCAGTCCGTCACGCTAAGTCCAATGAGGGATTCTCATAGCTACAGTATGGGTCGGACCTGCACTGTGTGGATGCCAGACCTCAGCCTCAACACACTTTCCAAAAAAAGAAGACTTCTGCATCCTGAGTGACCCTAGCTTTCAGATGAAGTTGGACAATACAAGCTGAGGAACCTCCATCAAGAATCCATACTGTTGTCATAGAGCAGCTGCTTGTGGACGAGAGACGTGAGAAAAATAACAGTACTGTGTAACTGGCCCAATTCCCCACTCAAGTGACCTGTCAAAGCAGAAGCACGAGTTGTTTGGCTCCACTTTCTGTATGGGGGATGTTGTCTAATCAAGCTCAGCGGACAGTATGAGTCAGCAGATTTTATGCAAATTTTCAAACTATCCCAGAACAAAAACTAGTAAGAAGTAGTAAAGGCCAGTTTACAGCACAGTTGGAAGACGTGTAAAAACAGAAATGGCAAAGTATCCATCAGCTATCACCCAATCTGCTCATCATTTTCCCATTACCATCTGTAAACATAAAGTAGAGCCTCTACGCTATTTTTATCATGTAGATAAGAGATAATTATGACACACTTATTGATGACAAAATCACACAAAGGTGTGATATGGCTTTATCTTGTTTGTAATTGCTATACATACTGTACACATTGCCTTGTAGTTCTGCACTTGTTTTTAATGATTGGTACATACTGGGATACCTGTTAAATGACATCTTGAATACTGTGAGAGTAAAATAATCCTAAGATCACAGCAGTGTGAGAGCAATCAATGTCCAAGCATTCTCTTTTTTGGGGCAATCTTTAGAACTAGATCTTTTAACTGAGAGAGCGATTAGCGATTACGCTTACAATTCCCTGTAATGAGTTCTTCTGTTGCTCACTTCACAGTTTTGTTTTTTTTCCTCTTGTTCTTTCTGGGTTCCATTGTCACCCACGGGGCACTTACTGTATCTGAGCTGTTCCCATTGAGAACAATTAGAGCTGGAAAGAGAGGCAGGCAGGTTGGGAGAGTCCTGTCTTCGTCTGGCCCATGGGTCAGATGTACCTGCCAATCCACTGCACTGTGAATGTATGCTTACACTGGAAGGACTACAAAGGCAGGCCATGTTGAGACATGGACATTAGCTTCACTGAAACAATGAAACTCTGCAGCCGCAATTAGTTCACTGTCCTTGTGTGTCATTCTACACAGAAATTAAACTGCCTTCAGCTATAATTCAAATTAACTGACTGGATAAAAGCAGTGAGCAATGCTTCATACAAAGGATTTGAGGGCACCATTTCAACAGCAATAAAAATAATTAAAATGTAAAAAGAGAAGTATGATCAAATATTACCAAGTTCCACGGTAGGTAATCTCCATCAGTGTTTTTTGAGGTATTCACTGTATAGTATTCAGTTACAGCCAGGAGGGTTATTATAATATAAACTTAATTTTATTCATTAATGTTTAATTTGGCTAGGGCCTGATACAGAATATCATGGGAAAAAAAACAGATAATTCTGCTGCTCATTATAATATGTCAGAGTTCTGTCTGACAGTAAGGTTTTTAACTGAGATTCTTTTAGCATGCCTACGATATCACTAGATTGTAGCTACAATGTAAAGTCCTTGTATTTTGAAGTATTCATGCTGATTTGTTTCCCTCTACATTTATGCAGTATTTTCGCAATTCCTCCATAGATTACCTAGTTTGCACATCACATTGCTTTCGGATTTACTACTATTTGTACTGTGCTTTACTGTACTTTCCTGCACTGAATCATGCTTCTAAAAAGCTTTGCTACTCTTTACTCTGCTTTTACCATTGGATACCCAAGTCCTAAACTGTTCATTCAAGACACAGTTTCCCCTAAGGCGCTTATTTGTTTAAGAATTAATTCAGTACTTTTCTTTTTTCAGCAAGACAGTTAGACCTGCTAGGTAGATAAATAATGGAACACTCCTTTTTTTAGTTGAGGTTTTTCTTGCCTGTGTTTCAGCCCCCATGTGATTTGAGTTCAAGCAATATGTTTCGGAAAATCATCGTGATTAATGGAGGGAGATGCACCAAAAACAAAGTCAGACCCTCACACCTGGGAAACATCTTGGAATTAGAAATGGTAGACAAATGTGGAATGTACTTGTAAAAAATACATTCCTTTTCCAAATTCTGCAAAGTTGTTGTTCACAAAGTCAAATGACTGAAATAGGTCTGTATCACTGAAATAAGACCTGGCTATTAAGTAACCCAAGCTGAGCCCTGTAGTGCAGTCTTCACCCACACAAGTAAGAGTGACCAGGAAGCTCCAGGTGGAGCATCACCAGGCCTGGGGTGGGGGGGCTGGAGTCACTAGTTGCCACTTGGGCTTGCAGTAATGTCAGTGAGAGTATCTCTGTCTTCACTAGAATGCCTGAGCTCAGACATTGGTGCCAATGGTGCTCAGAGCTTCTCATATGAGAATGAAATGGATCTCCTGTCAGTGGTATGTTCCAGGAGTCGCCTGTTTCTTCTCTTCATCGCTGGCTGGTGGAACGGCCTTTCAGTGTAAACTTCTGACTGCAGCGTTCAACGAACACCCATGAATCAGCCAGCACATTCTTCCTTTGCTCAGCTTCTCACACTGCAACCAAGGATGCCCAGGAGACATTCGCTCTACCCCCACCCAGAATACACCCAGAACGTATCTGCAATGCTTAAATAACAAAATTTCCCAGGATCCAGCCAGGTCCATCCTGCCTAGTGGACCTCTGCCCCCTAATTAGAAAGGCCTTCACACCTCCAGCTGTTGGATGGGAAAATGCCACATTGGCAGGCTGCACCCTCCAGGAAGTGGAAGAGGTCCTGATGGGCTTCCAAGCTTCCCTGCAGTCCCCCCAGGCCAATGGTTGAACATACACCCTGGCACCAATGTTCTCCAGATCATCCAGCAACATCACACCTTCCACTTCTCCCCTGGGGTCCACAAGAGCAGAGGATAACTTGCAGTTCCCCACTATGGTGTGAAATCACCAGGTGAACACCAGGCATTGTGGACACCTGTCTTTCCAAGGACATGTTCCTCTTGGTATCTCCTGATCCTTCAAAGTGAGTGTGATCCAGTCTATTCTAGATCCATTCTAGATTTAAGGGGCCCGAACACATTCCACAAAAGGATGTCCTTCTGCAGGAGTTAGGATTTAGCGAGAAAATTGTCTGCCAGCTCCATAAGGGGCCCAGCACTGTGTTGTGTCGGACATGCAGTTTTAATTCCCCTTCGACAATATGGCTTCCCTAGAGTACTGGTTGTCAGTAAAATGAAAGGAAATGTTGTTTTCTTTCTCCACACCTCTGCTTCCCGGTAGAAATATGAAATCTATTACCCCTTTGGTTGGTAGTCCCAAGTAAGAATGGCAGTTGATACTGTGTCAGTTAGCCACAGGGGAGCTCTATAGGTAGCTTTCATAAGACGTTTTCAGAATAGGCCCATCAATAAGGCTGTTCTTCTCTAATACTTGTCATTCTCATTCAGGAAACCAGGGTTTTAGGAAATAACACCAGTTCTTAAGCTCATTCCCATTCAGGAAACCAGGGTTTCGTAATTATCACTTAGTGTGCTATTGCTTAGGAAGTCATTAGCAGCTGCTATGAAAGCAACATTAAAGTGTTATGCTGCAGCCGCTGGTTGCCAGGGGCAACAGCAAGACACGAGTCAGTCCAGACCTGGGCAGGACAGGGTCCTCCCTCTTTAAGTGGTGGTCTCTGGAAAGATCAGTCAAGGGCAATTCCGATGCCAGGCAGGAACCCAAGTTCACTCTTCGGGTCTTCTTCCAATGGATCAAATACTGCATACTGGTTTGGACCAGTTTAGTTGGTATGTTTGTGTGGGTTTTAACAAGGGTGCGTGGAACGCTGAGGATAATTTTTGCCCAGGGGAGCGTGGAAGGGCTCACTAGTAAGTGACAGCATTCACACGTTCCAGGATTTTCTATGGAACAATGTAACAAGCAGCCAGCTTACAGGAGGTCAGTCTGAATCAAAGGTGTCGTGTCGAAAGCCAGACTCACTGCCCTGGATGGAGAGGTAGAGCGTGTTGTCGACGATGGTTGGCTGCCTTCTCTTGTCGCAGGTTTGCCTTCCAAAGAGCCCGGCCCTTGTCTGGGTCTGTCCGAAGACCAGAGCGTGACAGGATATGTCCCGTCTCGGATTTGTCAAAGTAATTTTTCTCATTTTGCATAGAGGAAGTTTTCCTGAAGGTGTTGGAAAACCTGCCAGACATGTTTATTGTGTGAGGAATTTCGAGAGAAGATCAAAATATCATAGAGATGAGCCACCACAAACTTCTCCAGAATATTATTATTATCATTAAATAATTTTTTGGAAAATGGCTGGGATATTACATAACCCAAATGGCGTGATTAAATATTCATAGGGCCCTGGATGGGTGTTAAAGGCAGTCTTCCACTCCATTTTATTTATGTTACGGAAGCCGAATTCCACTCCCGTAGGATACAATTGTGTAGCAAAAGAAAGACCGAGACAACAGGCAATGTGCAAAAAAACAACAACAGGCAATGTGCAAAACAACAAAAAGGTAACAGGTTATGTGCAAAAATATGCATCAACAGAATAAAATAAAGGGATATAAATTATGGGGAGTGAGCTTTTGACATGTATGGTAGAGGGAGATTTTCAATGTGTGTTTGTGTTTTTGATAAGAAAGAAAGGAAGAAGGCACTGTGAGGTTCAGATCATAGGTGAGAGGTGAGGTGAGAGTGAGAGTGAGAGAGGCTGGGAATTTAACAGTTTGATAGTGCGGGGGTAAAAACTGTCTCTGAGTCTGGTAGTCCGGCCCGAATGCTCCGGTACCGTTTTCCAGATGGTAGCAGATCATAAAGTCTGTAGCTGGGGTGTGTGGGGTCTTTGATTATGCTTAGAGCTTTCCTCAAGCACCGTCTGTCATAAATGTCCTGGATAGATGGGACGGTAACCCCAGTGATGGACTGGGCAGTTTTCACCACCCACTGTAGGGCTTTGTGGTCAGCAGCACTGCAGTTGCCATATCACACTGTGATGCAGCCTGTCAGTGTGCTTTCTGTAGTGCATCTGTAAAAGTTAGTGAGGATCTGGGGACATATCTTAGCCTTCTTCAACCATCTTAGGAAGTACAGGCGCTGTTGCGCTTTCTTGATCAGACAGGTGGTGTTGAGAGACCATGTGAGGTCCTCGGTGATATGGACACCAAGGAATTTAAAGTTACTGACCCTTTCCACTTCATTCCCGTTGATTTGGATAGGGGCATGTCTGGTTTGCAGTTTCCTGAAATCAACGATCAGCTCCTTGGTTTTGCTGACATTGAGGGTGAGGTTGTTGTCATCACACCATGTTGTAAGGAGATTGACCTCCTCCCTGTAGACCCTCTCATCATTGTCTGTGATCAGACCTACAACTGTGGTGTCATCGGCAAACTTGATGATGGAGTTGGTGTTGTGTTTGGCCACCCAGTCGTGGGTATAGAGGGAGTAGAGCAATGGACTAAGCACACACCCCTGGGGACCCCAGTGTTCAGAGTTAGTGTGCCGGAGGTGTGGTTTCCAAGCCTGACACCCTGAGGTCTGCCTGTCAGAAAGTCCCGAATCCAGTTGCAGAGGGTGGTGTTGAGACCTAGTGCACTGAGTTTCTTGACTAGTTTCTCTGGGATGATAGTGTTAAAAGCTGAGCTGAAGCTACGATGAATAGTAGTCTTGTGTATGTGTTCTTTTTGTCCATATGGGATAGGGCCATGTGTGTGGCAATGGAGATTGCGTCTTCTGTGGATCTGTTGGACCGGTAGGCAAACTGGTACGGGTCCACTGTGTTTGGGATGGTGTCCTTAATGTGCTTCATGACTAGCCTCTCGAAGCACTTCATGATGACAGGTGTAAGTGCCACTGGTCGGTAGTCATTAAGACATGTCACAGTGGTTTCCTTTGGTATTGGGATGATGGTGGTTGTCTTGAAGCAGGTGGGGACTACAGCTTGGGCCAGAGACATGTTGAAAATGTCTGTGAATACACCCGCCAGTTGATTGGCGCAGGCTCTGAGGACACGACTGGGTATGCCGTCGGGTCCTACAGCCTTGCGTGTGTTCACTTTTAGCAGAGATCTCCTCACCTCATCTGCAGACAGTGAGAGCAGCTGGTCAGCTGCAGAGGGTGCAGTTCTGATGACTGGTTCTGTGTTGTTGGCTTCAAACCGAGCATAGAAGGTGTTGAGCTCGTTAGGCAGGGAGGCATCATGGGCAGGTGCACAGATGTTCTTCCTCTTGTAGTCTGTGAGGGCCTGTATACCTTGCCACATGCACCTTGGGTCATTAGTGGTGAAGTGTTCCTCTAATTCCTGTTTGAGCGTTTTTTTGCATGTTTAATATCATTGTTAAGATTGATCCTGGCTGACCTTAGTTCTGATTTATTGCCCGATTTGAATGCTGCATCCCTTGCTTTGATTAGGGTGCGAACCTCACTGTTCATCCATGGTTTCTGGTTAGGAAAGGTTCTTATTTCTTTTGTGAGTGTGACATCGTCAGCACATTTCCTGATGTAGCTAGTGACTGACAATGCATATTCCTGTATGTCGGTGTATGATCCCTGTCAACAGACAGGGGGCGGTGACAGTGGTGATCCTGTGCACGGGGAAAGGCCGAGGCGACAAATCCAATAAAGTCCAAAGGGGTAGTTAGAGCACAGTCCAATGTCCCATGCCGGGAGGCCCATCTGAGATGAAAACAGTTAAAAACAGGAAACGGGGAGCTAGGAGCACAGAAGGTTAAAACCATGAAGGGGCAAGGTGCTCCGAGCCCTGGACTCTGAGGTCAGGATGCAGTGGTAAAGCCTATGCCCTTGGGCTACTCCCCAGCCTGAGATAGGCAGGCTTTCGGGTGTCCGTCTTCCAAAGCTGAGGCCGGAACAGCAGAGACGCCGGGCTTAAATAAGACACAGGGGATGAGACACAGGTGAAACTATTAAACTAAGAACAATACAGAAACAGATAAGTGCCCTCTAGTGAAGGGATGACGACCCAAGTAAGCTGAGCAGGGGCGAAGACCTCCATCATTTTTGACACAAACACAAAAACGGCTCCAGCAGCTGATGAAGAGGGTCGGATGAAGCCTGTTCTGAGGTTTTTTCCAATGTTGTCCTTCATGGCTTTGGATTCCAGGGGCAAGAGTGCAAATAGTCAGCCTCTAGGGGGCATTGTATGAGACAGGAGGTCGATGGGCCAATCATATTCACGGAGTGGTGGAATAGTTAGAGCTTTTTTGAAAAAACACATTGGCGAAGTCTTGGAAGGGTTTAGGCAGGCTGGATAGGTCTGGTACTAGAGCTTCTATTCAAGGTCCGGATGGCAAGCAGTTTCTCTGGTGATTTGTTCCCCAGGGAGCTGGTTGCCAGATAGACCAGTCCAATCCAGGGATTATGTTTCTGTAACCCTGGAAATCCGGGGATGAATGTACAGTGTGGAGATCTGATGCACAATAGTTCAATCAATGGTTTTGATATGCATTACTTCCACAATTATTGTGAGTGGTTTTGTTTCCCTGTTCCTATCAGGTATCCATCTATGACTTGAATCAGCAGGGCTGGAGAACAGGGTTTAAGGAGTATTTGCAGTTTTCGCGCTGTTGATATGTCTAGGAAATTCCCGAGTCAACGAAGGCCTCTGCTTGCCATTCTCCTTTTCTCCACTGGAGTCTGGTTGGGAGTGTGAGTCTGTTGGAGTTGAAAGGAGATTTAGTTGCCCCTCTCAGTACACACTCCTCTTCGTCTGCTGGCCGGATATGTTTCCTGGATGGGTCGGACAGGTCGATGGCCTCTTGCTCCATAGTAAGCCCAGAGGCCTTGCCGTTCACGCCCACTCCTCTCTTCAGGAGACAGGCTGGTCGTCCTGAGCTGCATTGGTTCGTCGGTTGTTGATTGGTCTGGTCCTGAGTTGCTCTGGGATCAGTTGGTGGGTGAAGGGAAGGATTTTGAAGCCGGGATTTTTATCTCCCAAGTGGAACCCACAGCACTTCTCGTGGCGACTTATCGTAGTGAAGTATCCAGACGAATTGCCAGGGTTATCAACTCTTCTTGAGTCCTAGGAACCTCGAGCCCAGCCATTAAGTCTTTCATTTTGTTAGACAATCCTGTGTGAAATACCGCACATAGAGCCTTCTCTCCCCACCCACTCTCTATAGCAAGTTTTAAGCGAATGGCACATGAATGAGCAGGTCCAGAGCCTTGCTTTGGCAGCAGTAACTGGTGCACAGACTCAGCTTCTCTTCCAGGTGTGTCAACCGTAAAGCGAGAGCAATTGCTGCAAGAAAGGATCACCTGTCTCAAGAGTGCTGATGCCCAGGTAATGGCTTCTCCCATTAACAGTAAGATTATACTGTATAGGCTTCTTTGGATTCACACAATGTCACATTGGGTAAGAAAAAGGGGGTGGGGGGGGGGTAGATAATAATTAGCACTTTAACTCTGCTTAAAACTCTGCATATTGCTGGTTATTTTCTCACTTATCTGCTCTTAATCATCTCCCACCGCTCTCGTCATCACTCTGCTCCCTCCTCTCTCTTCATCCTGCGGTCTCCCGCCGGTCACTCTTCCCTTCTGCTCGTTCTCCTCTCTTGCGTCCCCTTGTGGTGGAACCACACACCTGGACTCTTCAGTACTGCCCCATCTCTGACCACCTTCCTAAAAAACCCACCTCTTAACACTGCAGTTGTAAATTCTCTGAGGGCTGTAATGGCACTATCTTGTATAGTTTATTACTTTATATACAGTCGAATTATAACATTTTGGTATATCACTGCACACTGTGTAACTTCCATACTGATAATTATTTATATTTATGCAAAGGTTTTGAACACCCCAGCTAAAAAAATCTTTGTTAGAAAAATATTACCGAATGTTGCAAGGTTTATGTATAAAATTCTCTTTGTGCGCTTCTGGACTAAGAGAGGTTTTTTTAAAAATAGATGTCTTAGTTTTCCGATGAGGCACCCAATGCAAATACTAAAGATGTTTCTGTCCACCTAGAAAATGCAGCGTCTCAACTTGAGACACTCCGGCTCTCTCCAGCTTTTCCGTAGCTTTTGGCTCTTCCAGAAACAGCCGGATTCCTGCATTGTTCTCCTGCAGAACTGCCACTCCGTCACAGACAGAAGTAAGAGCAATTAAGTCAAAGTAGTTTGTTAAGTCATTCCAAGTTGAGGAAAAAGGCAAACCAGAAGACCCTAAAACTCTCCTGGGCCAGGAGTAGGAAATGCTGATCTAATCAATTCTAGTTAGTTTTATCCTTTTTGAATGAATGTGCAAAGTGTCCTGGTGTTGTATAAATGCTGGATCATTCTGGCTTCATGTCTGAATGCTGTGCCCATAGGTGCCCATGAGCCACACATCCTGTACTACCCACACCAATAATCCTCTTGAGTGTGTGGCATGCAGTAACAAAGCACTAAGAACAGGGGCCTCCTTCACAATGTTCAGGATAGCTGTAGAGCATCAGCGCGAGCGAGTCTTGCACGGGGTCACAGGGTGCCCTGTGCCCGTTGAGAGGGCTCGCTGAAAACACAGCCCACGGTTTTCTGAAGTGACAGTTGGGCTGCGAAAATAAAAGAAAACAAGTCTGGCTACATGACGTGAACCAAAACAATCTTCAGAACAAGATGTTGCTTGAAAATTGCCTTTATGTGATGATGACTAAGATAATTTAGCCTGATTACCGACTACTGGCAAAGTGCCTGCCCTGTTCATTCGTATCCTGCAGGTGGTTTCAGCTTCTCTTTTGTATTGATTAATCGTTTTCATAACCTTTTTTTTTGGATCTCTCTCCTGCTTCTTTCCCAAAACACAAACCGAGGTTTAACTGTTACATTAGCTTTAGCGTTTAATGTACGAGATCCGACAAGATCAGGCGAAAAGGTACAGTAGTTATTCTGCAAGCTCTACAGTGCCTTGCAGGAGGGTTAGCACAAATTCCATCTCTGTAATCGTCAGGGAAGCTGCTAGAGTCACTCTTTCACCAAGAGCCAAGAGATCCCTGGTCAGATATTCAACTGTACCCCTTCCTTCCCCTCTTTAACCCTCACCACCCACTGCACCTCTGCTTGGGGAATCCCTGTGACACTTGCCTGTAGACATGACACAGGCTCACTTTTGCATATTTTCCAACAGTTAGCCAAAAACCATAGGTTTACACTGGCAATGAGCTCCTTTATTGTTTGAGCTACTTGGGAGCCCGGGAGATTGACTCTTTATCACTCTCTTTAAAAGTGCAAACTTTTAGACAGGGGGCTTTCAAGGTCAGGTCTTAAAATCCAGACACTGCGTATTACGACTGATATTTGCTAAATGGTGGCACACAGTTGCCCAAGAGTGCATGGTTGGCTGAGGTTAGGCTGGCTAGAGAATGTCCTTGTCCTGATGTTACAAACGTTATCCCAGTCACTAACTGTTTTCCCTCTTGCCATCCGGTAAACGGTACCGAAGCATTCGGTCAAAGTCCAACAGACACAGAACAGCTTCTACCTCCAGGCAATAAGACTGCTAAATAGCCAACCTGCAGCTCCTTTAGCAAATCACCCGTAATGGCTACATGGACATACTGTACAGTTTTCATTGTATTCATCATACTGCACTACTTGGACATAATATATTGCATACACCATGGACACATAGCAGCTCCATTCATATTGAGTATTGTCTGAGTTTATTTTATACGATTTCAATTGTACTATTATGTAATATTACGTAACCTTCTTTTGTAACTTTAATTTTGTGATTTTTACCCCCTGGTGAGCTCGTAGAAAAGAAATTTAATTGCCAGCAACTACTGCTGCACGCTGTATTGTTGTGCATTTGATAAATAAACTTTGATTTCGTTTTGGTTTTGATTTGATTTGACATGCCATAATGACCTCTGTGGCTTGCCAGGAGCAGGGGAGTTAGCAGGGTTAAGACTGGCATCAGTGCCACTGCCAAAACAATGGCTTGGTTGTTGGTACTCTAAGCTCTAAGCAGAAAAAAATGATTGCATGGCCTTATGTACCCACATGGACAATGTTGGGCAAACTTACCTTTAAAAAAGTAATCTATTATAGTTATAAATTACTTTTATAAAGGACTATATTTTTAAAATAATAAGTAGAAGGAAATTGCTTTTAAGCCGTAGTATCTACATACTAACTACACACCCTACATAGATCACTGTAACTGATCACATCTTGTTAATGGATGAGCTGACTGAAGCAAACGAGCTGAATGAGTTTATCTGAGGTTTGAGACACAAGACTTCTCTGGTGCATGTGACAGTATATTAGATACTATTACAGCTGACAGCAGTGCTGGTAGGCTTGTAATAAGTCCACAGATGACCACACAATCTTTCAAGCACATATGTGCGAAAAAACAACAGGCCCCGATGGCATCACTGCCTCTCTTTTAAAAAATTTTGCTGAGGAATTAACACCAGCATGGTGTCCTATCTTTCAGAAGTCAGTTGACTCTCACTCTGTTCCGCTGTGGAAAAAAGCAATAACCTTGCCAATACCCAAAAAGCCCTGTCCCTCAGTTAACAATGACTACAGGCCGGTAGCACTGACGTCTGTTGTGATTAAATGCTTTGAGAGGATTATGGTATCCGTGCTGTGCTCAGAAGTGAACACTATACTGGATCCATTTCAGTTTGCATATAAACACCGGCAGGACACCGATGATGCAATTAACAGCATTATGCATCTTGTTCTAAAACACCTAGAGGACCCCAATGCCTATGCTCAGATGCTGTTTGTGGACTTCAGCTCTGCATTTAATATGCTGCAGCCCCATCTATTGATAAGGAAGTTGAAGCAAATGTCCATTAACCTTAACATTATAAGATGGTACCATTCATTTTTAACAAATCATACAGAGTATGTCAGGGTCAACAAAACTCTTTCCAAGTCACGATTTATTAGCGCAGGTGCCCCTCAGGGCTGTGTGAGCTCTCCAGTTCTGTTCACACTTTATACAAATGATTGTACAAGCAGTAGTTAAAGCAACTTCATTTTCAAATTTCTCAGATGCATTAAGCCAAGAACAGATACAGCTGTTCTTGGCTTAATGCATAGAGGTAGCAGCTCATCTGTATACATGTCAGAAACCCAAAGGTTTGTGCAGTGGTGTGACAACAATAGCCTAATTCTGAATGTTAAAAAAACAAAAGAAATAGTTTTTGATCCCAGAGCAGTTGGTGATCACTCACATGTAGTAGTCCACAACGGACCTATCACTCAGGTTGATTCATAGAAGTACTTAGGTGTACACATAGACAGTAACCTGTGTTGGACTACTCATGTTGAGAGTGTTTGCTCCAAAGTTCAGCAGCACTTATGTTTCCTGCAAAGACTAAGAGTGTCTGGGGTTCGACAGGAAGTAATGCTACTCTTTTACCATGGTGTAATCGAGAGCATTATCAGATATGGTATTACAGTGTGGTTTGGTAATGTATCAGTTCATTTAAAATCCCATCTAGACAGCTTTGAAGGTCATGGGGGTGAAACAGCACCCCTCCCTGCAGACAATCTTTGAAAAATCCATAATCAAACAGGCAGGAAAAATTATATCAGATCCTTCCCACATCCTCAACTCTGAATATCAACTTCTTCCTTCTGACAAATGATTTTTGGATAAACACAATTTTGACTCTTACAACCCACTTGAGTGCAATATGTTTTGTGATGCGTTATAAATGTTACATGTTTTACATGTGTTATACTGTACATGTGCAATAGAGTGATGTGCAATGTTTTTCTTATTTTATGTAATAGAATCATGTGCAATGTTTTTTTTTTATTTGCATTCTATTTAAATGTATAGGAGTGCTGTGTGTCCATATACAATTTCCCTCAGGGGACAATAAAATCTTATCTTATCTTATCTTAAAAAAATAAACTTCTCACACAAGCCATTTGGAACTGTAATAGAATTTTTTGTACTTTTTTAAACGTATCTTTCTCCAATACCACACTGGAGAATGGCAAAGGTGATCTGAGTTCATTGAAATTAGTGATTCTAAGTTCAGGAAGGTCAAAACTACAGAATAGCTGGGGATTCGGGAATACTTTTTTTTAATGAAAAAAGCAGGAAAGGTTTCAAACGAAAGCAGGTCATTTGGTCCCAGAATCATATACAGAAAGTATTTGAAAGAACTACGTGGTAATTTCTCTCACAAGATGTTTCTCCTCACAATTTCCTCTTGTGATTCCTCTTTCTTAAGTCATTGTTACCTCAATCATACCTTAAGATCCCTTCCCCTCAAATAGCTCAGTGTGACTGTTGACATGCTATAACTGCTGTTGTTGGCTTCATTCAAATTTTGATCCTGTTCAAAAAGCTGAGATTTCGGACTCGTAAGAAATAAAAGATGTAACGAATCGTTGATGGCCTGATCCTGCTTTCTCACTGCTAACTTACTGTATTCCAGCTGTCAACAGTGGGGCTGGCCTTCATTTCGTACTATGGCCATTCTACACTAGTGTTACCACCGAACCAAACATCCGAAGTTTAATGGGCCTTTGTTTGGCCTTTTTGTGTTAATCCTGCACTCACAATGGCCCTTTTAAAGGGGCTTTATCTCTTCGTCAAATCTGGCTTAACGCAGTTGCCACGGAAACACTGTCCTTTTCTCAAATGATCAAATCAGATGTACATAATGACCCAAAGGCCAAAGAAACTGGATGAGGATGGATAATGAGGAGAGAATTAAGGACTGAAATCCTTTTTTGCTGTCCCCTTTCAGACACGTACGTAAAGGTTATTGGCTACACGACCTGGGACCAGTGGTGAATTCAGGCACCATGATACAAAGCTAATACTGTAAAAGTGAGAGGAGGCGCAGCCCTAGAGGCAGCCTGGGAAGGGGTAAGGATGATGTTCTAAGTCCCTGGCAATGGCTCTGTGCCTTTTCTCAGATCAGCAGCATGGGAGGCTTTGATAACATACAGTAACATGACAGGGTACAGAGGAGACTGTTTGGTTATTTTTATGTGATTTGGGCTGTAAAAACTATTGCTAAATGAGCAGCCTGAGGACCTGAGTTCCAGTGCTGGAATGAGCACAAGTCCAGCTGTCACTCTTTTACTCCCCACAAAAGCTCTTCCTCTCTAACGCTGAACTCGGCAGCGTAAGCGACAGCACACACAAACCTGTGACGCACACATACTGTCCCTTCCTGAGGCTGCATGACGTGTGACCGCTTACTGCAGTCATTGCAGGGCCATCCCACAGAAAGGGCAGAAAGTGAAACACATCATGATAAAGAAGAAAAGGAGAAAAATATCAAATAAAAAGTAAAAAAAAAAAACAAGAACATAAAGGAAAAACTGTAAGACAATTGGACACAGGCCCTAGTAAAAAGGTGAATGTCATTGAGAGCTTGTCTTGAGCTATAACCTCTTGCCAGGCTAGAATGCTCTGGACATGGACACCCCAGATAGTGAGTGACAGGGCTTTGAAGCCTCCAAGACACCAATAACTCCAAGGCATTGTTCTGTTAGTGTGTGGAGCACATTGGTTGCTTTCTGTGTTTTTTTCTTCATATTCACTGACTTGAATTCACTTGATCTTCACTTACCTTCACATTCCATTGAATTCATGTGCTCAGCTGAGCTCAGTTCGGCTCAATCAACTCACTCTCTTAAAAGGTGTTTACGCAACAATCGAAATTGCTCAGGTGTATCATGTTTAGTCATGAATGATTAGTCAGTATAACGGAAAAGCATTTAATGAATACCCAAAACCACACCACTTTATTTTCTAAAAACATACATGCATAAATATCTGTATCATGTGTATGTGGATTTGCTTTAAAATACTGTTTTATTGATGAGTATATACCTGCTTCTTTAGTGATCGTAGTTATCTCATTTGCTTAAAATAAGGAGCATTAACATCTGATTGTGAAACTAAAAATGAGTAGCATTTTAAAACAAACATACTGGGCTGTTGAAAACACTGATAACCACAGTACACAAAGGCCCCATCAGGTTAAGTATATGTAAACTCAAATGCCAGGAAATTCTCTGTTACAGCCGGAAAAGGTATTGCTTTTTAACACTACTGTAAAAGCAGTCAATAATAGCTGTAGTTAAACTGTAGATAGTGTAAATAAAAATTTGCTGGAGTTTAACCACGTCGGCTAGCCTCGTCATCGACAGAAAAGGGAAAATTGACCTTCAGAAGCTGGTGGGTAGCTCATTTCCCTCCCCTGTTACACAGGCCCCGTTCGTTGTGCTTGTCCTTTCCATATTGTGTCATGATAAATCGCTTCTGTAGCCATTTGTAAGACTTCCGTGGAATAAATTAGTCACAAATGAATTATTAATTACCTTAAATGAACCCCTGAGAGCACTACTACTTTCTTCAATTAGACTTTTTAAATTTTCAGATACTGGTGTTAAGACACTAATAAAGTCTTAACTTTAAAACTAGCTATTTAAGGGCTAAAGGCAATTGTGTAGGTCTGGTTGGACAAAGAAGGAATTTGAAAAGTCAACACAGTGGAGTTTTTCAAGCTCAACAGTATAACAAAGACCCCAATTTAAGAGCTTTCCTACTGTTCAGGACTGAAACAAGGAGAGTTTTTAGTAACTAGAGTAGTTGGTGTCTGGAGCTAAATATCCAACCACATTGTTTTCACTGATGCCTGGGTGTCTCCCTTAAAGATGAGATTCTCGTATTAATAAGAGACTGGAAGCCTAGTGACAGATGGAGTAGCTTACTCTCTCACTCGTGTGTATTTCATTTTAAGCTAAGTACTGCAATGAGAAACATCGTTTCCCCTGGTGCTCAGGAAATCCAAAGTTAACTCTGAAAGACTGATTTGAGGGTCAAGAGCAACACTTCAAATAACACAATGAGTGAAAATCAGTAGAGACTCGCAGAGGTTTCCAAGTTTAGCCTATGACATTTAATTTACATGTCACAGTATTTATTCTGCTTATTGTGTGATGAAGTACTAGGACAAATATTTGTCCATGCAGGGCTGCTCACCACATTCACACAGTTTCTTATATTTAAATCGCTGCTGAAGCTGCACTTTCATTTCTGTCCTCAAAGCCGTACATGGGAATTGGGAGCGAATTGCAGGTGCAGAGTTTTCATCGATCCTTTCATCTGGAGAGGCCATGTGGGAAAGGGTGGCGTTTGGAGTCCTGCCAGCGCCGGTATGATCATTCCTCCGAGATGACAGACGCACGGGTGCAACAACGTGCATCCTGTGATTAATGTGGAGGAAAAAACAGAAGTCTGCCTAGACCCTCCACCAGAGTTTGTCACCGTCAACCCTAACATGGATGTCTTTGCAATTTTCTTGATGATACACATTTAGTAATGTCCGTCTGTGGAGGAACCATGCACAGCACTGCACTGTGTCCTAAAGGTGTCTCTGTGTGCATAATAAAAAGGTAGCAAAATGTGTACACAGTAGTTGGACTTGTTAAAGTTCGGCTCTGTGGCACTGAATCCCATTCCTGTTACAGAACGTATTCCAGGAGCCTCCTCCCAGCTAGTCTTGTCTGGGGGCTGTGGAGAGCAGTGAGAACTGTGTTGGCTTTTTTTGCTTTCTTTGGAGAGTTGACGCGTTGGACAGAAGTGAACATTCCTTCACAGTCAGCCACCCAGTGCTGAAGATTGCACCTTCATATTGAAGACAGAGCAGGTAACATCACTCTGCAGCTGCATTGCTAATCAAGGGCCAGTTTAACCAGTGTTGCATGGTTTCAGAACAAACAGGTGTGGTCTCTTAGAGTGGGTTTCTGTGTACTGACATGCAGTACTGAGCAAACATCTCCAGGGTTCCCAATTATACCAGTAAGGTTAATTACAGTAGGAGTGAACTATACATTTCGTTATACAACAGTATTGATTCCTTGATTCTTAATTCCTCGCTTTTGAGCTGTGCTGTGGCTGTGTAGTCTCTTGAAGGATCCGACTAGTAGACAATATCCGACAGTGTACGAGGTACACTAACACTGACTGAACAGGGACCAGGAGATTGTTTTGTGCATGGAGCTCAGCGGCAGGGGCAATCAGATGTCTAGGCAATGAAGACGAAGGCATCAATTCTTCATGTGTCTCACAGATGGGATGGAAACTGCAGGCGCACTGTTCTGTCTGCTTAATCAGATCAGGAGAAAACACAACGCAAGCTGTGCTGTGCAGTAATACCGCAGAGGCTGTAATTGTCAAAGTTCCTGGTTCATTAAAGTAATAGAGGTTTTTTTTTTATTTTAATTCTGAGTTTTTGCTTAGCTTGGCCTTAGAGTGTATGAGGAATCTTGGATCACCTTCAGGTAACCAGCTGTACAGTGGGGTGTCTACTGCAGTATTGACTGCATGTGACAAAATTCAGTTACAGTGGTGAGGACTGGGAGTTGGGTTTCAAAGGAGAAGATGAAAATCAAAACCTTAAATGCTCGTGGGTGAGACGCAGTCTGATTCTTATTTATCAGCGATAATATGATCACTGGGAAACATTTGACTATGATGAGCACTCCTGAGTAAAGTCACCATGAAGTTAAGTGACCAGCTGTCAAGAAGTTAAGTTGATTGACTGTCATGGTCTTCCATTAAGTGAACTGTAAAATGGAGTGAAAAACAGGTCTTTGCTCTGCCAAGTGCCATTGAACTCTTTGACCCAGGCATTGCAGACTGTGGACCTAATTGTGTTTAGCACTTTCTGCAAAAGCCTTAAACGTGGGGAACGTTTAAAGGAAAAACTAGGGGGAAAGTAATTTTTAAGTGTTATGCAACTTGCCAAAGTCTCTTTGAGGTAAATTCTAGCCAATGATTGCTCTTGAAAAATCAATAGTGGGAATAGCTGCTTTATTTTTTTGTTCCTTTTTTCCTTTCCTTTTAATCCTTCAGAAGGATTAAAATACCTCTAAACTCACAAAGGAGCTGAACATCAGGAGCCAGGTAGGAAGATAAAAGTAGGTCTCGCACATTGTGCGCTTTGATAACGCCCAGTGAAAGAGCACAGCAACCTGAAAGGTTGAGGTGACCAGTAAGAGAGCTGTTCCAGAATGTTTACAGCTCAGTGAGGCCGAGTAGTTTCAGAATGATGGGAATCAGCCCCTGTGATACCAGGAGTGCCAGCCGTTTCTCCTGCTTTGCCACGGAAGAAAAGCCAGCTGAGAGAAATTTTATGACAGCAGTAGGGGACTTTAAGCCCTCTGAAGTCTTTCACATGCGACACCTCCGGTCCTGAAAGAGCCACCCCACAGACTAATGAGCCTGATAAGATGTGAATGTACACAGCAGTGTGCGCTGTAGTTCTTGTGCCGTTAAACCTGGGCCTTGTTGCACGTGACCTGCAGAAATACATGGAAACAGAAGGAGTTCCCTGTATTTTCTAAAAACATCAGTACAATGCACACAGGCTGGCAAAATTAAAGTGCCGCTTTGACAGTCCTACTCAATAAGTTAGTTGGCCTCTTTGGTGTAAGGACAATGACAGCGTCACCTGCCTAAGATTACTGGAGCCAAGGGGTTCTGGTGGTTAAAGTAAAGTGCTCAACACCAATCAGAAGCTCCTGATCCAAACAGGATCTGGCACCGCCTTCCAGCATGACACCTCAGACCAGGTACTGATCCTGCTTCTCCTGCACGACGAGACAGAGCTCATCCAGAACCAGGCGCTGTTGATCCAGCCTCTGTGAAAAAACTTTAGATCCAAAAACGTGTCGGGGAGGCGCTAACAGTAGAGAATCAAAGTGAAATGAAAAGCAGTATGAACTTATGCAATGCAGCAAAAGAAAAGCAGAGCTCTGCAGTGTCAGAACCAACTTTTTCACACCATTGTGCTGCGGCGCAGGACTGCTGCCATTCGGGACTGGAACACAGTGCCCGCGGTCACAGAAACACCCTGCCTTCACCCATTGTGAGCTGCTCTGCTTCATCAGGCTGGCAGTAGCACTGTGAGCAAGCGGCCCATGCAGACCTTGCCTCAGAGTGCCTTCACTTCTTTTATTTGGAAAGTTCCTTCACTCCCTCCTTTCACAAGCTGCTGTGCAGTTCACCAGAGCCAGGGTTTGTGTTCAGGCTGTTCTCTGATTTTGTTCTTGCAGGAAACTGTCCTGCTTTCAGATCGGAACACTGTGCTGCCCTAAATCCTGGACCCCATCTGGCTTTAAATTTCAGAGGGAGACTCCAAGAAGATTTCATTTCTAGAGAGTACTTACAGTACAGTACATGCACTCTTTGTGTGGGGTTATACTTCATTGATATTATATATGAACTCTTTCACTTCTAGATCTTTGTTTTTGTCCCAAGAACAAATCTAGCGTGAATGCTTCAAAATGTGCTGTTCATTTACAGGTTGGAGAAAGAGATGGAGAAAACATTTGTATTGTGTTGCATTGATCAGCAAAGCAGTCCTAATTGCAATCCTGTCTCTGAGAGCAAATGTACGCAGGGAGAAAGAGTCAAGCGTCACCAAGCCTGCGTAAACAGGAGGATTAGAAACAGATCTCCCCTTTTTTTTTCTTTGTCCTGTGTCTGAGGGTTCCAGATTAGAGCCTCCTGTCTGAGCTGAGTGCTAAGATACTATCAAGAGCTTCAGGATGAAGAGTCCATAATGGGCTCTGTTGGGTCTAGTTTGGACAGAGATTGTCAGCTCAGCAGCTTATGGAAAATGGAGCATTAAGTGATTTTCACTTCCCCAGCTCCCCTTTCTTTTCACTTTCTGTCTCGTTGTCTTTATTTGCCAGCTGCGCTCTTGATTACTTTCATCTGCTTTCTGAATGTTTGCGCAAAGGTTTTTAAGAGATTACGAAAGCAGAGACAGGCCAGGCCAACGCATTAATGCCCTTGGCTCGGGATAATCTGGTCCAAATCGCTTCAAACAAAGTGATCTGCCCTTCTCCCATATAGGCATTCAGACCCTGTGTTTGCAACAACGCTAGAATCCTCTATTCTGAGTATCTAATATTCCAGTTTTAGCAGCTAAATGGAACCATTAGCTGTGCTTACAGAACAGCAGTGCAAACTGTGCTTAATCTTCAAACAAATATGAAAAAGTATCTAATGATGTTGTGAAAATGTATAACAAAATTGAATTATAATCAAATGTGTGTTTAAAAACACAACATCGTGCAATGACGCAATGCCTTTATCAGACTTGCTTTCCAATGCCTTAGAACCACTGAAAAGTTCAAACATGTACAGCAAATCAAGCATGAGATGTTGTAGGGTATCAAAAACAGAGATTTCTAAGCTTTTATTTTTCTCTATCCCAGGATTATTTTGGAAGGTTGTCTCAGGGGGAGTAAAAATGCGAAAGAACAAAGTTTTCAAGGAAATGAAATGTTGACGTTTAGAGTCTCCGTAGTTTGAAAAGATGACACATTTCCCGCTCCACTGAGAATCATTCTGGCCCATAGGCAGCTGCAGACTTTGAGCTTATTTGGGGGGAAGGATATTATTCAAAGGGCTCTTGTCCTTGCCTGTGTCTGATCCAGTATTGCCCTCGTTATGTCTTTTTCCTAAAGGTTAAACTGTAAACAAGAACCTGACATTTTGACTGTTCACTGTTAATTCACCTCCTTTCAAAATATGTAAGAAGAATAAATAAGATGAAAAATTCTTAAAGTTACAATGGACCTAAATTTAATTCAATTCAAGCTTTATTGTCCTCTGGAGGAAAAGTGATTTATGGCACAATCCAATACAACGATAGGCTAAGGAAAACAATGATTGCCACCAATACAACACCAAGACAAACACAATGTCTCATCCAAAGGGCGTTGGTATCCTACAGCACAGTGTTCCTGGTCAACTTATTGGTTGGGAAATTCTGGTCCAGGTGAAAGAGTGCCATCTACTATTCCACATCAGCAGCCTGGTTTTGGAAACAATCCAAAGACGAGCTCTGGACAGACCTGTCAGAGCAGCCTCTGGGGCTCTCCTGTCTTGAGACAAAGTTCTCCCGCCCAGTGTGGATGGAAACAACAGGGGGCTTGAGTTAACTCTCCAGATGGCGTGGGTTCTTCAATTTAAATGACAGAAGATACTATAGGATAACACGGTGGCACAGTGTTTAGTGTTGCTCCCTTACAGCACTGAGGCCCTGGGTTCAATTCTGGACCTGAGGTACTGTTTGCATGGAGTTTGCATGTTCTCTCTGTATTCACCTAGGTTTCCTCCCACAGTCCAAAAACATACTAGTAGGTTAACTGCCTTCTGCCTATTGCCTGACAGGACTGGCTCTAGTTCCCCTGTGACCCTGCATTGGAAGATGTGCCGGATGGTTGGAATACACTGTAGTCTGTATGAGGCTGGTTTCTAACCTGTTTGTTTTGTTTTGTCTCTACAGTATATTAATAGTTTGACTTTATATATCCCAGAGTCATGTTTGAATATTTTAATCTTAACAAATAAAAGTGACTTAAAGAGGAACTGCAACGCTCTTTTTACATTTCGGAGTTGGAAAGAATCAGCACTGACCACAATGAAAGTAAAATGTACACAGCAACTTGAAAAACCTCCAAGTACCACTTACTTGTTAACTCTGCATGCAGAGGAACATTTCTGCAGTTATATGTCTGCTGCACAACCTGTATTTATTTGCTCGTACATGACATTAGATTAGTCATTACAGCGACTGGTGACTACTCAGCAGGAAGGACTGCTTCACGGCACAGTTGGCGGGGACTCTCACTCTCACCCATGAGCAGACCAGGTGTTTGTGACAACATGGCGACTTACAGTACTTTCACAAAGTTCAGAATTTGGTGCTTAATCCAACATTTTTCAGTTTTCTCTATACCGTAAATGAATTTAATTTGTTTCAGGTTGGGACTGCAGTTCCCCTATAACAAAGTGACACAGAGATTTGGAAATGCTGGATTGAAAATTCCTCTCGGGTGATAATCTTTGACAAGACTGACTGTCCAAGAGAGCTAAGCAACAGGGTGGAAATTGTGGAGCCAGAAACAACTTTCCATTGATACGTATGGCCAGATAAACCTTTTTTTTTCATCCCGCTGACAGGAGGCTTGACTTCTGGAGGTGCTCAGATGAAGAGAATCCAGCGATACATGTTTGTTCAAAGTATTACACTTGTAGCTCAAAGTGTAGCTCAAAACAAACTGTCACTGGTAAGATTTTGTGTAGTAAAGGTCGTGTTCACACGCAGAGACCCTATGGAAATATTAACAGCTGGTTCTGGGTTCTTAAAACTAACTGAACCCTCCCTGCCTCTCCCTTGCCCCCCCCCCAGGGCTTTGGAGTTCAGCCAGGCGCCTCCCCCTCCCACAAGCAGCCTCACCCCCCAAGCCTGTTTTTAAACAGAAAACCCTTTCACACATAAACCAGCCACTTCCCAGTTCTGTCGCCCCCAGTGGAAGTTATGTAATTGCACCTGGGACAACTGGTTGCGTTACCACGAGAGAGGCGCCGGTGTCACTTCACAAGCCTTCGGGTACTTCATCTCGTACAAACTTCTCCCACAGTCCAAAGACATACTGGCTTCTGGGAAAAATGGCCCTGGTGTGAGCGTGTGCATGTCTGCTGTCTGTCCTGTGATGGACTGGTGTCTCATCCAGGGTATATCCTGCCTTATGACCACTGTTTGTTAGGAAAGGCTCCAGCTTCCTCTTAACTAAATTGATTAAAAGATTTAAAAAAGGATGAATCAATTAATCAACAGTCCACATTACACAAAACACTAATAGTAGATCTGTCCACAGGCGTCCACCTGGGCATTCTGTTCACTGGTGACTTAGGACAAGTGCAGTCTCAAACTGATACTATCCGGGGTATAGAGCCCATGTGCTGCAAATAGGCCTTATTACAAGTTGTGCTAGTCTGGAAGCCCTATTTACATGTGTTGACATTTGAACATAATTACCTCTGTTTTACAGTTTTGCACTGGCAAAAAAGTACCTCAGAATAGCACCTCAAAGTGCTGCACAAGAAAGGCAAAAATGAAAGAACGCCAAAGCAGTTTAATTCAAAGGCGCAACAGAACATATGAATATATGATAGCTGGCAAAAACTCTTGTGTGGACCATTCTGTTTCAGGGGATGAATAACAGTGCCACGATTTCCCATTTAAGAGTAGTTGTAGAGAAAGCTTTTGGGGTAGGTTGTTGAAATAATTTAAATATTTAGCTTTTGAATCTATCCTAGAACAAAAGATAGTGGTAGAATAAATGTTTAGGACACTTAGAAACAACTATTACTGACAAAATAACAACAGATTAGTGAAATATTAGTAATAAAATAATGTTCTTTTTAGTGTTAACAAAAGTGGTAACAGGGTGCCAATAGTAATGTATACAAATCCACATATATTTGTACACAGTGCACAGTGCAAAATAATTCATCCCCTTCCGATAATGTCCCATTTTTGGGAATTACAAATTGTGCATATACTGTTTTGAAGTGTTCAGTATGTATCATATGTAATGCCCTACCTGACTGAGAGACCTTGAGGAGAAAGGTGTATGTAGTTTGAAATCATGTGAACCACCATTACAGCACAGATAGAAGTCACTCAAGTTATTGTGTGATGGGTTGACGTAATTTTTTGCACCCCAACTAAATTAGATTTATCATAGCAAAGGCGGTGAATACGTGCGCAAGGAACATGTTTAGTTTTTGAGTTCTTTGCAGCTTGTGCTGACATTTAAATACTTTCACCCATAAAAAGCCCTCAGTTTGCACATTCTGGATTTGCCTAAAAATATATCTGTTTAGTTCAACACAACGAGACATCATTGGAAGGGAGTGGAAACCAGGCGGATTTTTTTTTTCCCCTGCAACATGCCTGTCTGTGTCTGCCATTTTGTCTGGGTAGGTTCTCAGGAAATCTAGAAAAACATTAGTCTTGGGCTGTAGCAGAACAAGTAACATGTCCCATCAGGTGACAGTAAAAGTGCTCCATCTGCCACAAAGAAGACCTGACTATCAGTTGACTCTTCTCACGTTGGAACATGACTGCTTTTGAGGCCTGACAATGATCCTGGCAGGTGCCAAGAGCCAGTTCAAGAGATATGCAAAATTCCCATTCACTGCTTTGTCACCACTCCTATGCTCCAAGGACACTATAAGCACGGGATTTCTCAGCCTTTCATTCCCATGGAGACACCTATCAGTCAGCAGAGCTATCAGCTTCTGGGAGCTTTCCCTGCATAGGGAACAGAAGGGATATCAGGTTTGTTAAAGTAACCGACTAATTTACGGATCCATTAACATTGTGGGTTAACAGAGTGCTCCAACATTCCTCTAGCCATCCATCTATCTTTCTGTACATATCTGTGTTTTTTTGCAGGAACCAGCAAGGTTTGTTTCAGTTATTTCCTGGCAGTGCTCTGAGTCAGAGTGATGAGCTCCCAGCTAACTCATCAAGTAGGCTGGCTCTGTGTTGGGGCTGAGCCTTGACCAACCTGGAGGTGGTGGCGGAGAGGAGAATGCTGACCAAGCTCACAGCCATCATGAACAATGCCTCTCATCCGCTACATGGGAGTGTTATTAGACAGCAGAGCACTTTTAGCAACAGCCTGCTCCAGCTATGGTGTTCAAGGGAACGTTTCCGCAGGTCCTTCCTCCCAGCAGCTGTCAGGGTGTATAACGCTGCCCTAGGCTAGGCCTGCTAGCCCTTTATCTGCTCATCAATGGACAACATGTTGCACTATTGTACTTTTTTGACACTCCATCTGTATATACCTATGCACATTTTGCACATATTTTATTGTTTTACAGTGACTATGAGCATATTTTGCACATACCTAACTATGTATTTATTTTACAGTTTATTTATTTTGTGCTACTGTACGTATTTTAATTTTTTGTCTATTCTGATGTCTGTGTTTGCTTGTCTTGGGCTCGGCTGCTGTAACACCTCAATTTTCCTTCGGGATCAATAAAGTCTTTATCTATCTATCTAATACACACAGAAATATCAGGTCGGCATTCAAAGTGAAAGCCAGAACCTGTGTTCAGATTGACCGGATTCAGAAGATCCTCTTCAGCCTCGAGTGATTGAGATTACAAGGGCATTTCTAGTCCTGAAAGTTATTGGTGTCAACATCCAGTTGACTATTGGAGGATCAACAACAAAAACATACATGGGAACACAAGTGAAAATAGAAAATAGGAAGCACTGCTTACTCAAAGGGTAGTAGATAAGATCCACAGATTAATAAAATACTAAATACAGGTAATAAAATAATAAAATACTAGCGACTGGAATGGCCTTTTCTTATTAGTAATCTGTGTTCTTTTGTCTTGCACAATGGCCAGCATGAATATGACTCATAATTGACAGGAAAATAAGAACATTAATTGGTAAGTATGGAAGATCAGTTTTGAAGAGATTTTTAAGAGCTAGTATCCTTTATTTTTAGGTATCTTCAGACAGGGGTTTAAAGCAGTGTCATCTGGATTTACAAAAAACTATAACAAGGCTTTGTAGGACTTCATGTTCGTGTCCTGCACACAACATATTACAGAGCCCATTTGGGGCGCTTTAACGGCTGCTCCACCCACTTTGGCCATGCGCACGCAAGGCAGGCTGGGAACAGCCCCTGAGGGGCGGGACTTGGGGGAACTTGACTGTATATAAGGGGGAGGGGGACTGTGAGGCGGCCTCTTCCCTCCCGTGTCTGTGTTAGTGTAGGTACAGCTCTGTAACGCCTGTCCCTGTGTGTGTACTGTACCTTTTCCCGGTTCTGGTTAATAAATGTGTTGTTTAACCCCTTTTCCTGAGTCCTACGCCTGCTCCATTCCGTGCCAAACTCCGCGGTCATAGTTTATACAGTATATTGCTTCACACAACATGATGTAATAAACCTCTATCTTATTAATATGAATTTAAATTGCAAATGTAACCCATTTATTCAAAACATGTGGGTGCTTAGCTCACCCTTTAAAATTCAGGCCACGCCTGCCCCTTCGTTTTCATAGGCAAACACTGAGATGAAGTGATAAATCTCAGAGAGAAAGATTTAATCCACAGGTTCACACACATGGAATAAATATGGCAAGCTATATATCAGGTGAACATGGAGTCATGTGGTGACCTGAAAGTGCCTATAGCTGTGATAATATCGATTGGAAGAGTGCTGAATTTCTGTAGGATCACGATCACGATCAGACAGTGCTGAGTTAGGGACCCACACATTTCTCAGCTGCTGGTTTTAATTGCAGCTGAACTCTTTACTTAAGTATTCAGTCCTGTAATGGCAGGAAATTTAAATATCAAGGTAGGCTTCCCTTTGTGTACTGCAGGGGTGAGAGACTCAGTGGAGCAGACAGCAGCAGACACCAGGCCCAGGAATACGTCTGACACTTCTGGTCTAGTGCAGGAGTGTCAGTGGAGCAGACAGCAGACACCAGGCCCAGGAATACGTCTGACACGCCTGGTCTAGTGCAGGAGTGTCAGTGGAGCAGACAGCAGACACCAGGCCCAGGAATACGTCTGACACTCCTCGTGTAGTGCAACTAAAGTTTTCTATTTATCATCTTTGATGCTTAGTGACCTCCCATGAATTTATTTCTCGAGGAATGACAATGCCCAAAATCAAAGCGTACTGTGGAGTGAATGTTTGGCTTAACCAGCTTGGCTGAGGGCCGACCTCCTGGCCATAGGACGAGGAGGCCAGGACCCCCCCGTGAGAAAACCAAGAGGTGGAGTTGGGGTGGAGGTGGGATGCAGAAGTCGCACGCGAGGGAGAGAGATATCACATTTTATATTTATAGCGAAGGACGAAGGGAGTGATTGCTAATCACTGACTGCTGGGAATGATTGAGCGTGGTTGTTGTCATCCCTCCCGAACTTTCATTAAATAAACTCATTTTTTTCCTCTTCCAGAGCAACAGGGAAACATCCCATAGAACAGACACATTTAATATACCTGCATCCACTTCCACTTTATTATTTTTTTTAACCCTGCATAAAAGTGTTAAGCGCTGTGTTTTCCGGTCCAAGTCCTAAATGTTTTGTTGCTTTCTTTCCAAATTAGCACTTAATCAATTAAGTATATTTAATTATTTATTGAATACCATCTGATTAATATTGCTTTTAGTCAGAAGTCACACAAAATGTCTTATGTGCATAATTTCAAAGAAATTCAGTGAATATAAGTGTTCCATCTTGGTTTAAAATTGTTGCTGCTATATGGTTTTTCAAACTTCCCTTATTATCAATTTATGATGTACAGATACAGATACATACATACAGGTGGGACTGACATTGATAGACACTCTAAAAATGAGTACTATTAGTATGTGGAATTCTTCATCGGACCATTGTTTCAGTTCCAAGTCATGGGAATAATAACCCTGTGAGAGGAGAGCTAAATCTCATCTAAGCATCTGGCACAGGTGGCACAGTAATTTCTCTTTCCATACTCATCCTTCTTGATTTCAGTGCTGCCTTTGACACTGTTGACCATAACATCTTACTTTCTCGTCTCGAGACTGTGTTTGGAGTTTCTGACACTGCCCTCAAATGGTTTAAGTCTTACCTCACTGATCGCTGTCACTTTGTCTCTCTCAATGGGTACAGGTCTGAAATTGGTCTTGTCAAGTCTGGTGTCCCCCAGGGCTCAATACTGGGCCCCTTGCTCTTCAGCATTTACATGTTCCCACTTGGTCAGCTTTTAAGATCACATGGCCTCAGCTTTCATTTTTACGCTGACGATACTCAAATATACATCCATACCAAACCCGACACTGATGTGACTGTCTCTATTCTATCAAATTCCATCTCTGACATAAAAATTTGGATGACTCAAAACTTCCTTCATCTTAACTGTGACAAGACTGAAGTCATGCTTATTGGTACCCCCCATCAACTTTGTAAAGCCAGTCCTGTAACCCTATCTGTAGATGGCTCTGTACTTGAGTTTCAATCAAAATATAACCCCTGCTTGGGGTTATATTCGATTCTGGCTTAACATTCGACCCACATGTACAGCATACTGTCAAAACATCTTTTTTTCACCTTAGAAATATCGCAAGGCTACGCCCTATGCTATCATTAACTGTGGCTGAAAAGCTCATCAACATATTTGTATTCTATCAAATTGACTACTGCAATGCTCTACTCCCTGGGGTATCTAAATCTACTCTGAACAAACTGCAGTATGTCCAAAATTCAGCAGCCAGAATCCTGACCAGGTCTAGTGCAAGTGTTCACATTACTCCTATCCTGGAGTCCTTGCACTGGCTTCTGGTAAAATTCCGCGTAAACTTTAAAATCCTCATGCTCACCTATAAGGCTTTACATGGCTTGGCACCTCAATACCTGTCTGAACTTTTATTGCCCTTCTCCCCACCTCGCAACCTCCGCTTTTCAAATTCTGCCCTCCTTACTGTCCCCCAAGCCCGTCTACATTGTATGGGCGACAGGGCCTTCTCCTGCTATGCCCCCAAGCTCTGGAACTCTTTGCCCAAGGATATCCGAGAGTCACCTTCTCTAAACTCATTCAAATCCAGACTAAAAACCTTCTTCTTCAGAAAAGCCTTTACTTAACTGGTTCCATTCTTCACCCCTCTGCTCTTCTTAGTACCACCTCTATTGTTATTGTTGTAATTGTAATTGTGTCTTATCTTGTAAATCTTCTTATTTATTGTTGTAGTCTTCTTATTTATTGTTATTCTCATCCTGTAAAGCGCTTTGAGAAGCCACCTTTAAAGGCACTATATAAAATAAAGTTTATTATTATTGTTATTATTATTATTATTATTATTATTATTATTATTATTATTATTATTATTATTAATAAGTAAGCCTTGTTCAGATATTTAAGGACTGACACAGTTTTAAAAGTACAATCCAAAAGTTCATTTTAAAGGATTAAGGATTGAAACTAGCAAAGGTTTGGAAAGAAAACCAGAAGACACATTGATATCTCAGGATCAGGACTGGGAAACACTGGCTGAGTGGATTTTGTCCTGTTGTCGTTCACACCGACACCTGTTGAAAACAAGGCTGTCTGGTCCTGATTTTAGTCCTGCTTCTGGAGGGCCAGTGTCTCTGCAGGTTTTCCTGGTCTCTTCAAAGCAGAAGCACCCGAAGAGCTGAGAGAAGCTGTTAAAGTAGTCCAGTTAAGACAGTAACCAGCTGGTTTATTTTGTTATGACCTGAGGAATGAAAACCCAGAGACACGGCCCTCCAGGACCAAGACTGGACAACCTTGAGTTGCACAGAGCAAGAGAAGAACTATAGTATCAGCTGGGTCTGGTTAAACCCTCTGACAAGCTAATTGGGCGGTTAACAGACAGGTAGGTGTGGGAAGCCATTTTGTCTGGGAAACAGGAGCTTCGAATGTTAGTGTTTGCTGTGTGCGTGATCCAGGCTGTATCTAAACAAACAGGTGAAAATGGGATAAAACAGAACAGCGCTGACGTGTGTGAGGTTTAAAGGCAAAGGAAAAGGAAGGTTCTCACAGGCCTGCAGATAAGTCATTTGTTTATATTCCTCAGAACTGGAGTGGCATTGGCACATGTTTGTTTGATTTGGAAACCCAGGGCTGCTCATTGGGACTAACACAGAAGATGTTTTTTTCTCTTGTAATGCATTAATCATTTTCACCTGCTTGATCAGTCCCCCCTAGAGCTCTGTGCAGTTATATGGTTATTTGTTTTGTTTATATTACTTTGTGTGATGTGGAAACCTCAAATTGTTTATGCGCTAGAGCATGTTGTCATAGTTTATACACCCGACATCCAGTTTTCAGTAGTGAGTACCCAGAAAAAGCTTACTGTTATCCAAGTTTGTTTTTTTCTGTGTGCCACTAACACCACCTCCAGCAGCAATAGCTTCCCAGGAGGTCTCCTGTCTGGGTACTAACCAGGCTTAACCCTGCTTAGCTTCAGTGAATAGCCAGTTGAGAGCTGCAGGGTGATATAGCTGCTGGCTTGTTAGTGTGTTAATTAGATAAACATTTCTGTGAACAATTACAGTATAATGCACAAACTAATAAATCAGTTGTTGCATAAACCACCTAACTGATAACTCATAACTGAGACCATATATGCCAGGGACTGCTGGGATACCAGCCAGACACCGTCTTATAAGACACTAGAATATAGCTTTCAAAACAGCTGCAATTGCATTTTAGAAGTCCTTCAAAATTGCAGTTAGAACTCTGCAAAAGTAACATAAAATACTGAAGAAAACATATACTATACTAACATATGAACACCCAAGCTTTCCGAGGGAGAAGTCTTCGGCCCTCTAACAGCATGATCATGTGAGTTACCTCTGTACCGAACCCGACACATTTGTCATAGACTTCAAGTGAATATTCTCCCAGGGCAATTGCTCCTGTTTTTTCAGTAGAAATTGTTTTTTCAATAACCGTAAGGCAAAAAGCTTAATGGTGCATATTTGGGGAACAATGAGGATACAAAATGAAGCAAATGTGAACTCTGAATCCACAATGTTTGAGAATGTTCCTGTCATGGTGATGAAGAAGAAAAGTGCACCTTCCCCTCTCATTGCTACCCTTCATATCACAACTTAACTTCAAAGGCTGGTGTTGTGGAAAGACACACCTGGACTGTAAAAAAGTCATGTCCGCCACCCCCAAATGCATTGCAGGTGCTTGACAATCAAGTGCCACAAGCAGAATGGATATCAAAGACTAAACAGGTGGAAGAGTTCAACAGCTTTTGACAAGTGCCCGAGAGAGGCTAAGATCTGAGTCAGTGCAGGAGTGCTTCATCTTGTGGTATGTCCACGTAGAGGACAGATTAAAAAATTACTTATTACATTTTATTTCAGACTGGTTAATCCCAATTTTGTCTTGCTGCCAAATCTAACATGTTTTACACGACCCTTTCTAATAAAAGCTGGCGTTTAAGGAACTGTCAGCACTGATATTAGACCTGTACTGTTGGTTCTCTTCAATGCAGATGTTGATGTTTAAAGGGGTTAACCCTGTATGACAGTTGTTTTAAAAGACATAGCTGGCACATAAATATTCATGACCACACATAACATTCATCAGAGCACAGGTCAGAGCCTGTGTTGGGCTTAGGTTAAGGTCATCATGAATATTAAGGCACCTATTGCAGCTTTAGGAAAAAATGATTTTATAAAATTGTCAAGGTTATTATAGTGTACAGTATATAACCACCACAAAGGCGCTGTGCTGGATGAATAAGGTCATATTCCAATCAGGTGATGCCACTTAAGCAATGCAGGTGTAGTAGCAGGTGATGGAAAGATCAAGACGCAGAGCAGAGGCCTTGGTTATAAGTGTCTTAAGCCTCTGGAGAGGCTGGGGGTTGGGGATGGACTCCAGTGCTGCATCCAGCTGTTTAATTGCTCTATTGATCCTGCTGACTATCAACTTAATAACAATAAGGAGCTGGCTATAGCAAACTTTGCTAATGGAGTTCATTGAAGGGGCTGTGGACTGAGTAGCCCTGGCCCAGTGCTTTAATTAAAGGCCCAGCGACATTTTCTAGGAGCTTGAATTTAAGCCAAGTGTGTGCTCCAAACTTTAGAAGACCCGAGAAGGATATGGACCACGTCCAGATGAGCCAGTCGGAGAACTGAAAGCTCAAAGTGAAATAAACGCCCGTGCAACAGTGGGGTAGCCAGGATTGTATATTTGGGGTGGCAGGGACACCTATGGGGGGTGGCATTTTTAAATGATAGTTTGCCTCCTAAAATAGGATGTACTACACTTCTTCTCGGCACCAGCCACTCTGGTAAGCCCTGGGTTACACTGGGAGACAAAGCGCAGCTGACACACAAGCTAAAGCCAACATCCTGGGCAGCTTTCACTGAGCTGCATGATCCACCACAGTCCAGCGGTCCGACACCGACCATCTAAAATACAGGCTACATGGACGCTCTTAAAATGTTTAAGACGCTTTATAATTGTTTCCTACATTTACCTTTGTTTTTTGCTGGTTAAATTGAGACAATAAGGTATTTTAGGTTACACCTAAAATGGGGTGGCATCTGGAGTGGCAAGTGCCACCCTGTGCCCCCCTCTCTGGCTACGCCCCTGCCCTGCAGTGGCTGGGACACTGGCTTGCAGGCGCTTGGCTTGGCATTGGAGTTTCTCACCTATCCCCAGTGAGCTGTCACAGGAGGCTGTCGGGTCAGTGCAGTTCATCTCTTTTCTTGGAAACCACTGATTTTCATAACCGTTCCTCCTCTTTCTGACGCTTGGCTTGTATTTTCCTTTCTGTGTACTCTTCCTGTTTGTATTTAATTCAATATGCTTTCAGGTGTGCGTTTGGAGACGCTAGGTCGGCACCTGTCCATATTTGAATAGATTTCTTGGATCATCTTCTTGCTCTGCTGTGTCAACACAGTGGGAAAATCAGAGGCCGACATGGCAGGCTTTCTGGAAACGGGTTTCCTCTGTGGCTCGACTGATTTGCAGGGGTTCATGTGCAGCAGCTTTTTATGGAAGCATGCCCAGTGCATTGAAAATCCAGAGAGGAGGACTTAAACAAACCCAGGGTTATTGGCATGAATGGAAAAAAATGAAAAAATATTAAAGGTTTTGAAGCTAATATTCAAATGTTAAACGTTAATCCAGCAGACTATTTCAAGAAAGACCCTGGCAGTATGACAAAAGGACCCTATTGAAAACTGAGAAGTGTATTTTGGTCTGAAAACATGAGGCATATCATTACACTAGGTAGTAACTTGAAGTAGATTCAATGGAGTTCTTTAGGACAACATTGTTTTTATTTTCGAACTCCAACTTTTTACACCATACTTAAAAGGCAGCCACCTACTGTACATGTTAAGAAACAGAAAACAATTAACTAGTTCAAATTCAACTTGTGATGAGGCCTATTCAGGGTTCAGTTGTTTAATTGAGTGTTCATCTGGAAGAGAAACCTCTACTTAAAAAAAAACATCTGGGTGAGCTCTTAGTAACAAAACAAGCACGATAAGCTGAAAAAAACTGCTTTCTTAAAATACTGAAATGTATCTACACAGCTGCAGCATGTGAACTGCTGATGTCACATACTTTCTCTCTCGTATGTAGAGATTTTTATGAACATCAGAGGTGTGTTTATTCTGAAATCATGAGGCCTGCTATAATTGCACACAGAAAGGGCCAAAACTCATTGTGTGGCCATTAAGGTAATTGTATGCACCTGAATTGTTTTCCACAGCAAAGGGTTTGAATATTTGTGCATTAAAGGCAGTTCTATTTTTATTACATATAATCTTTTTTTTTTTGCTTTGAATGTGTGCAGTAGGTTGTAGATAATATAATTACTTCAAAGTACGAATATGAAAACTTTACGCAGTTCTGCATACTTTTGCAAGGTTCTATATATACATCAGAAGAACCACATATGGGTGTTGAACTACTGCAATGCAGTCCCTCACGTAGATCACAGTGATGGAAAGGTCACTGCTTAGCTCATGATGGGAATGTAATTATTTAATTGCTTCAAAAACTAAGAAGGGGTTCTAATTCAGTAACCTGTTTAGATTAAGGGCACTAGCAACTATAATAACATGAGAACACAGGACAAGTTACACAGGTTTTGCATCCAAGACACACAAAATTGTCTGACGCCTAGAGCAGGTGAATTCAAGTCGTTGATTGCAGGCTGCGTGGTCTCCTCTAATTATATTACTTCTACAGGAAAGTGCTTAAGTGATAAAGATGCATTCTCAACTCATCAGATTAAAAAAAAGGTATTTAACTTACAACAGATCTGCCAGTACATTTCAATTGTGTAATACAGAAATAAGGTTGTTTCAGGGCATATCAGAAGATATGTGCTCTTAATGTCATAAACTGTTTAAGACCAAGAAGCCTTTATGGTTATACATATAATCGAAACTTGCTCAATAAAAAAACTGGTCTAATAAGACGAGAGCTCACGAAAAGCAAGATAGAAAATCCTACAGTCTTTGAAAGCAAGCCGAAATCCCCAAACTTGTTCTTCCTTCTGAAAATTACAGAGAAAATCAGAGAGAAATTCCTGATGCTAGCATGGCACCCACACAGCTGCGTTTGGAAAGCAGCACACAGTTGCAAGTGGCTCATTTCTTAAACTTATGCCCCACTAAAATTGGAGCCTGTGGGGCTAAGGCTCAGCACTTTCTTTTGGGCCTGCTGTAGCATGCACCTCACATTTCTAAATATTCTCATGATCTGCACTGTGTTCCAGCCGTACAGATGTGGACATATCCCAACGCGAGTCCAGCAGTGTATTTGTGTTGAAGACTCAGCCCCCAGTGTTTTGGAGCAACTAAGTCATTTTAAACATGAAAAACAGCCCAGCTTTGCTTACCTGGATACCCACAAATCATGGTACAGTAATGGCGAATGCCCCTTGTGCGTCTATACCCGCCCATGATAAAGCTGCAATTATCGAGGAGGGCTTAAGGAATAGGTGAACCCGATAAGAATGTGCAACACTGAAACATTATAGCTGTGATCCACACATTTGGCACTGCTTGGCAACAAATGAAACCTCAGGTAAAGTATACTCAAGAATAAAAGCACGCAAGTAGGTTTCTTTCAGTGTTAATTTAATCATACAAATGTTCATTTTTTTTTACATACAGAAAAAAAGAAGCTTTCGTTTCGTTGACATTTTTTCTTAAATGTGCTATCAGACTCGGACTTCAGAGTCGCCCCCGCCTGCCATGCCAACCCTGCGCAAAAACTCACCAAAAAAAAAAAACAACACCATCGGGCAAGGACTCAAACCCACAATCGCACAAAGAAGAAGAAGAGTAGAAATCCAGCCCAGGAAAGAGAGAGAGAAAAAGGAAAGAACAAAACGAACAGTGTATACTTTTTGGGATGAGGTGGCTTGCGGTATCAGCTCTTGTGAAAACAAACAGCCAGCGGCAGAGCTGAGTGTGATGGATTGCCGTAATAACGAAATGAAAGGTAAACAAGAAACAGGTGTAGTTTGCCCTGAGTGACGGTAGTTTGGGCTGCAAGTCGAAGCTGAATGCGGAAATTACATGTGATGACTGCTTGATCAAGGTCCACTTTGGTTTACAGAGCTTCGGTGTCAAATACAACCTTCAGACTGGAGAAGGGGGGAGCAATCGTCCGGAGAGCAGGATCGGCAATGGTGAGAGGTTAGCTCACAGTGGAAGACTGGATGAGGATCTATTGGGAAAACCCTCATGGGTTATTAAATGGTTTGTTCCTGGTGTGAAGGCGTGCACACCACGGCTAACTGCTGCACCGTACTGCAAAAGAAACAAAACGTGACATCTTTTGCTATCCGATATGGCTTCAGAACATTTCAAATCTGGGGAGACACAAGCGATCTCCTTTCCAGCAGATAAGGCTTCACGATGGGAGAGCTACAAAAGCACATTTCTGCATGCTGACGTTTGGCTGGCTTGTCTTCTCTCCTGCTTTGACACCCCTTGCGGTGTTCTGAGGCAGGATTGCAATTGGTGCACCATAAAAAAAAACATCTTCCTTGCAGTATAGCGGTGCTTATTATGTGTGCAGGAGGCTCATACAGTTATGTGGAAAGGAGTCTGATAGCTGCCCAAATAATCTGTGTGATGCCCTTTCTGAATACGAAGATAACCGATCTTCCAGATAGTATCATGCTAAGCGAGTGGCTTTCTCTTCACAGTACTTTACAAGGAAAAAAAAACAGGTTTGCAGCCTGTAGTGTCAGTTCAGGAGGTGAAGCTTGATTTTTTGTTTCACATGGTCACCTCCATACTCAAAGTGAGAGTGTCAGTTCCCCAGCGTCGGCAGGACGGCTTGCCTTTGTGGACTCGGGTGTTGCTTAGGGAATCAGAAAAGAACAGGGGGAAGTTGCCCACCTGAAACCATGAGGCAGGAACTAGAGCCTACCACACTGACCCCACTTGATGACGGCAGACATTAAAACAGCAATGGTTCTCGCAAAGACTGCTTTTGGGGTGCTAAGGTTTTCTGAATCCTCACCCCTGAGATGGCTAAAAAAAAAAAACACTCTCCGAGGAGTGTAATGTAAAACTCCTCGTGCTGGACTCGCTGCAGGGGCTGTTCCCCTAGAGTGTAACGACAGTCCCGCACTCAGAAAAAGCACGCTCCTTCTAAAAACATCAGCGATATATATTCTCTGGCTTCTGCAGTAGCACCAACTTGAACGAAGAGGCGTGATTATGGATTTGTACTTTACTTCCCTCTGCTGGAGTACTGTGGTTCTGCGCCTCCGTCACAACCCATTTTAAGGCATTTCAATCTAATGGCAGTGCTCATATCGCTGACTTGTGACTCTCTTGAGTGATCCCAAAAATCAGACTGAACTGAACTTTTGTACATCACTGTCAAATGTGAAAAACTGAATGAAAAGGCAGTGTACAACAGAAGCTAGGAGAGGGAACTGGATTTGAAAATGCCAAAATCGTTTCATTTTTCTCCTCTGGGAATCACCCCCCCTCCAAAACAACTTCTTTCATATGATGAAAAATGAATACACCAAAAGCTGGAAAAACAAACCTACCCAAAAAGTATACACCATGAGCTTATCACTAAAAGAAAATGTATAGGAACAAGTCAATAAATTTAAACATTTGCTCAAAACCTACAATCGCTCAATAAATGGCTTTTCCCCTCTTTTCTCTCTTGCGTGTCACACACTCACCCACACTTCCACTCACTCTCGCTCTCTACTTAATTATCTGTGATGACAACTAAAAAAATGTGTCTCTCATCTTGTTTTAAAAGACGTATAGCACTCCTTTTTTAATTTAGCATTCATACATGCATACGCTGGGCTTTGTCGATGTCTGCTGTATTATTTACCAGGAACGGAACAAACGATGCGGCCTCGTCTTCGGTTTGTCTTTTGGGTTGCTGTGGAGAGGAGAGGGGTCTGCCAAGTGTCAGTAAGAGATCTCTACACCCCCAGCCTCCCCCACGTGGGGAATATCCAGTGCCACTGCACAGTGATTCCCGGGTTTTAAGACTGTCCAAAAGGATAGGGGCCGTGGATACCCTGGGAAAACAGAAGGACAGAGTGAGTTATTTCTGGGGATCCCAGACACCATTATCTGCACAGATCTCTGCAAAGATCATCCTCAGAATAGTCACTGCTTTTGCTCCCTTCGCAGTCTTGCTGTAGGAGGTTTGGATTTTGCACTTTATACCCACTCAGATTTGGATTCGCCAATGGCGTCTGTACATGTCAGCTTGGAGACCAAGAGGAGGGGAGGATGAGCTCCACTGACCTGCCTTACAGGAGGGGTCACAGGAGCTGCCCGTTCGTCAAGAGCTGAGACACCCTGTCTGGCTACCCCAGGCAGCACTCTGCCAGCTGTGCACTGTCGCCGGGACAACTGCAGTCCCAGAGACTGACAGCTGCGTGTTAACGTGGCCCAGACCAGTGTGGGCCCTGGTCATGGCGTGTCCATTAACCTTTCGGTTCGCAAAACAATGTACTGACATAAGCCGACGCTCCGGCTTGAGTAGGGCAGACACGGGGCTTCTGTAACGTACGAAGGAGATCGAAGGCATCCGTCTTTTAGCTTTAAAAACTCTAGCACATTATTTGCAAAAAAACAAGATTAATGAAAATGACTCAAAGAGGTCTGTATATATCTCAAGCAAATTGACATACATACAAGGTGTGTGTTTACAATTTAGTTAAGGCTGAAGTCTTGGACTTGCTCCCCTCAGAAAAAAAATTCCAATCTCTACAGCTGTTGACAGTTTTTCTGTTTCAGAAGCCCATTTCATCCACCTATTGGGAAGCTGCCATCCAACACAGGACTAGGAATTGGGCTAGTGGATGACTGGCATTTTGATTTAATCTGTACTTTAGTATTGAATTAAGACTTGCTAAAATGTTTATCACACACAAAGTGGCTGCTGTAGTCATTTTAGTCTTAGATGCTTTGAATCTTTAAACCAGAAAAAAAAAGTTAGACATTTATAATCAGCGTATGTTTTTCTTCTACTTGTGTTTTCTACGTCCCCACGCACGTACTCTCACACAGTTTGCAAGCAGGCCCCCCTGCCCCTTTGATCATGTCCAGTGTCAGGCCCCCCATTTTGAGACATGCCACAGACAACGCAGCATGTTCCTGGGGTTCAGCCCCTCGGTCCCTCTACAGCAGCGCTGAGTGCCTGCGGGGGTTGCTGTGTTAGCTTGAGAGCCATTCGTCCATTTTCTAACTGCTTCATCCAAACCAGGGTCCCTGGAGAACTGGAGCCTATCCCAGCAAGTAACAGGCACAAGGCAGGATACACTCTGGATGGGATGCCAGTCCATCACACACTCACACCAGGGCCAATTTTCCCAGCAGCCTATTAACCTACCAGACTCTGGGAGAAAATCCATGTTAAATCCATGAAAATTCATGGGGAGAACATACAAACTCCATGCAGACAGGTCTGGAATTGAACCCAGGGCCCCAGTGCTGCAAGGCAGCAATGCTAACCACTGTGGTACCGTGCCACTGTGCAGTGCCAGGCAAACTGCAGCTTGAAGAATGCCAGGCTCAGCCACGTACCGATATGACTCGGATCTCGAACCCGTGCCAAACCCAAGAATCTTCTACAAACCAGCCGCCACATGGTTTGGTACCTACCATCATCATGTACTTAAAACCTCCTCTAGTTCGTCTGCTCTCCAAGTGGAACAATTCCTCCCACCTACATTTACCTTAAGGCCCTCTCTCTTTTTAAGTGCTTCAAATTCATGCACAGGTGCTTGCAAAACCCTTTAGGTTATCTTTTTTTTTTTTTTAAATGACTCAAAATAACTTTGATAAATGATAAATATCACAAAGGAGGTCAGAGGTTTTCAAAATAAATGTAACACACATTTATCACTGTTTGCATTTGGCTGAGAAACGGATAAAATCAAAGGGAAGCTCACTCATAGTTATTTTCTTAGAGCTGCAAGACCATGACTAGAGATTTTTGCTTCCCAGAAGGTGTGTATTTGGATAAGTGGGCCAACTAGCGAGCAGACAATCTGCCATTGGTTTGCTCCCCTCGTGTAATTTCAAAGCAAATCACAGAATGTCCTAGGACGGAGATGAAAGAGCTCTATTTCAAAACTCCTAAAGTACGTTTTACGTATTGAAGATTGAGCAACACTACAGCTGAAAGTATAACTATTTACACACTTGACCCTGAAGATCCCTACACCTGTTAACAGAAAGCAGCTTTCCTTCTAAAACTGCACCAAACTGGAGCACAGGGCACAAGGCAGGACTTCTGGCTGGATGCCAGTCAATCACAGGGCATGCACAACCTAGAGGTCTCAATCTGGCATGTCTGTGGAAAGTGGGAAGAATCTAGTGCCCAGTGGAAACCCATGCAACCACATGGAGAGCAAGCAAACTCCTTCTGGGAAAAATTTAAGTTTGCTTTTCACTGTGACTATCTAAATTTGGAATTTGTAACATTACAAGAGTTATTTCACTGCACACGCAAACAATATTTCAATTAAAATACAATGCTAATTAATTACTGGATTTAAGAACACAAATGTTACAAACGAGGACTCCATTTAGCCCATCTACCTCATTTGGTAGCTGTTAATTGATTTTATCCAGCCACTTCTTGAAAAATAAACAGGGTGAAGGCTTCAATAGCATGGTCCATGCTTGTTCCATACTCCCACCGCCCTTTGTGTAAAAATGTGCTTCCTGTTCTCAGTTTTTAATGCAATTCCAGATCATTTCCACTTGAGCCCTGTGGTTTGCATTTCACTGTTTATCCAGTAGACATCCGCTGGGTTGACTCTGTCAATGCTTTGGAGGACTTTGAATACCTTAGTTCCCTCTTCTCCGTTCAAGACTGAAGACTTCAGTTCTCTAAGCCTCTCAGCGCAGGACATTCCACTGAGAAACCAAATACGGCTCTTTTTTCTAGATTAATTTCAGAGCTGCAATATCTTTCTATAACGTGATGACCAAAACTGTAGACAATATTCTCAGCGAGGTTTTATGATGTAGAAGCTCAACAGCAAAAACAAAGCTCAAGCCTGGTTTTAAAAGAAAATGTCTATAAAATAGGTTTCATTCACATTTTCAATAAAAAAAGCAGAAGAAAATCTGTTGCACAAGAGGTTTGGTTTTTGGCAAGGAACACAATTGGCCCATTTCTAAATTGGGTTGCACAAGTGTAGCAAACATCAGACTACATTAATGGGTTTGATATGAGACTGGAAAGCGATAACACACACAAGAACAGCCCCCACACCCTTTGGAAGTTCCTAATAACGCAACAGCCATCCTTTGACTTTTACATTTTCCTTGGGCAATGGGCCTGTGTCACCAACAGTACCTTAAGCAATAAGGGATTGCAGGAAACGGGTTTTTTGGGGGATGATCAAACATTGAGGTTCTGGAGGTGTTTGAGATGAATGCTTTAAAAGTGGTAATGAGGACTGTTCAGTTTTATTTGAAGTCTCTAAGATGGGGCAGTTCGGCTGGCAGAGATTAACAGGAGGAGTCTGTTGCAAGGACGTGTACAGAAGTCATATTGTTCCACAAAGAATTCTCAATGCCCTGTTCTGATCTAAGCATTGTTTCAAACAAAGCAAAGACCAGCTGAAATAAGAGGAGATAAAACTACAGTTGAGACTCAAACTAGAAGGCATTTCTTTATAAAAGACTTCTGTGAGGTCAAACTCTGGGTCTTCTAACAATTACCCACATGAAATCAAATGAGCAAGACAGATCCTCTTTTATGTATGATGTTTCTCTCCTATAAATGTATTTTTCAAGCCCAATATAAACCTTTTCACTGATTTATTAACAGGGGCAAAACAAAACTTGGCATTTGGATCTCCCTGACTTGTAAGGTTGTGCTGCTATTCAAGGAAATACCTCCTTTCTGGGTTTGCAAGACACAAAAAAAGAATTATGGCACCCTTTTCTCCTTTGTATTATATGATTATCTGCTGTGCCAGGATACAAGAAATGCTATGTGAAACATGGATTTCACATTTGCTGTTTCATCTGGAAAAGCCTTAGTGTCTAACCCAGTTTTGCAGACAGGCTTTGATGCCACATAGAAAATAAATTTCAGACTCTGGAACAATACTGGCCCTAGATTGTCTGGTCTAAATTAACAATATATTGTCCAAGATTAGCACAAATCAGTGTCTATGACACAACTGCATAGAGTTTGGCCATATTAATACGTACAACTCATATTAATAAGTACACTCTCAAGCATCGCAGGGCTGCAGGGGTACCAGGCTTTGTAGGATGCTGCTGGCTCAAGTGAAAATGATGACACCCCAATTCAGTCTTAATTTGACAAGATCATTTCTGTAGACATGCCGATGTTGGTTACAGTGTCTCCCAACACAAGTGATTTCTTGCAGTGCTGTGATTGGCGAATGGTGGTGCTGGGGGCTGGTATAGTCTCAAGTTGCACACAAACACTACACATCCTTGCTGCTCTTCTGCATCGGCTGAACAAATCGCTCTCACAAGGTGACGTACTTTCTATAGCAAGCATTCTCCTTTTTTGTCAGTTGTCATTTCTCATGCACACACGGTATTTCTGTCTGGTTTAATGGAAAATGTGTACCATCACTAATTGTTTTAGCTTATCATAGTTCCTTATCATTTGAACATTGTGTAACTATATAGATGTTGTATTTATATTTAAATACCGTATTGGTCTATTAAAGGGCATCAATAGGAATCTGTCACAAAATAAAGATCGCGGATTCCAAAATCAAAATTTAGGTGCAGACAAAATTTACTGGCAGAAAAAAAAGTCCATATTCTCTTCTCCAAGGCAGAATTAGGAAACAGACCTGATCTTGGACCGAATCCTGGTTTCATAACTCCCTTAAATAAGGTACACACTATGAAGTGACAGATGTGTAGAATTTCAGCAGTGGACCCATGCCTGCTGGAGCACACTGGATGGTGTATTAATTTGCTCAAATGCTTTGAACCACTGAATAAGCATATTAAATCTATAGTAGTGTACAGATCGAACTGAAAAGTTATTCTGATTTGCAGTACAAATCAAACCATATACTGACCCATCTCAATTACTTGAGTGATACTGTTTGTTACATTAAGAGTACTTGCATCTTTCAAGTTACTAAACGTCTTGCAGGAATACTATTTAATTGGTAATGTTACTTAAAGTAACGAGAGGGACTGGTGCAGGTGATGGGGTGATGAGAAACATGGTCTTGAAGGATCATGGAGCCTTCTTGGAGAATTCATGCTGAAGTAATCACATCGCAATAGTGAAATCACAAAAGCTGTGACCCTACAACACAATAATCTTTCTAAAACCTTGTTCATGTTCTAAGCTGTAAATACCAGCCGTCTGAATGAGCCCCTGTGTCAGGTCCTGCATGGCTGATAATGTCAAAGGTAGCAGGTGTTTGTGGCTGCTCCGTTTTGTGACTTGTGTTGTGCCGCCCCTGTACTGATCTTTATATCACGGCTGACTGGTTTAACAGAGCAAGGCTCTCTACTTCACAGCCTCCCCCTGGAGGCCACACGGGAAACGACTAGCCTGTGTCAAGCCTGTACGTACCTGGCTGTAAGTCACTACTGATAGGTTGTTTTGGAGACCGTTTGGTGCTATATTTACAGAGTTGTGTGACAGTCCATTTTGATCCTGCTGGATTCGGTCTGGCGTTGCCTCCCAGGGGCCCCCCGGGTCCTTGAGGCTGTTGTCCTCGTCGCTGGAGGGGTGCTTGTTCTTCTGCGGCGAGGCGAAGGGGTTGAAGTTGCCCTCCACGCTGCGGTGCGGCTGGGTGTTGAACTCGGTCTCGAAGGAGGACAGCTGCTGTGTGACGCCCAGGAGCCCGCCCACCTCCACACTCAAGATCACCCAGATCACATCTGACCGAGAGAGAGAGAGACAGAGAGACCTTTCAGACACGGCGTGACCTTGAGCTGCGGACAGCTCGACTTCACATCACCCGACTCATCCTGAGGGGCTGAAGTGGTGGCAGGATCGGTACAGCGAATGACATGCTGGTTTGACTGAGGGGCTACACTGGGAGGATGTGGGAGTTTTATAGCCGCCTGCCCCTGCGTGAGGCAATCGGAAACGCGGACCGAGCTCTCCGGTCGGAACTAGCGCTCGGATTCGCCCTCCCATCCTGGCTAACATCCCCCAGGAGGTTTCACTCTCACCCCCAGGTGAGGGTAAAAAAATGCACCACGTCAGCTTCCTCGCAGTTAGAAATCCTCACAGTTAGAGGAATGGTTCAAATCAAGGTTTAACTAGAAAACAATCTGTTTTCCTGCCTTCAAGTGCATAAGATTGAGAGAGGGTGCTCCAAGTGTATTACCCACTCGCACAAAATACATGCAGACCAGACTGTGTACATCTGCCAGGAGTATTCTGTTTCTATTGAAAGGCTATTTGGCAGCTGCTCAGGGTGCTGTGCCCTTGTGTATGAGCTGTGTTGCTCCACAGCTGCCCCTGGGTAGGTGAGGTGGTGTTGCCAAACATGACGGGACACTCAGGGCTGTCAGTACTGCACTCCAGCGATACTGAAGGGACTGAAATTTGTAGAACCGCATGTATTAATAAAGAATGAAAATGTAGCTCTGATTGATATTAATATTGATGTGCTAATTGATTACTGATGGTTTTTGCTATCATTATATCACTTTTATATCCTGCAATATGCCTGTCCTTCTTTTGTAGTGCTTCTGTATAAGCTTCAAAACTTGTAACTTATGGGAAAGTTACGCTGATTATACCCATTCCTGTGAGAAAGTCTAGAAGATATGAAGCTGACCTTGATTCCTTGATTAATGGAAATTGGGGGATGGTCGTATCAAAAGATATAGATAAGGGCTGGAAGACACTGGCCTCACTAAAACCTCAAGGAGGGGGGCTGCTACCCACAGAAGTTAAAGTAATGTACACCAGATCTATGGATCCATTATAACTTTCTTATTTGACCATAAGTTCTGGTGATGAAGATGAGGAAGACTACAGGAGAAGTATTATGGGATGTAGTCTGGTGTAATCTAGGAGGATAAGTGAGATGGCTCAATGAAAATCACTGTACTTCACAAGTTACAGCTAGAAAGTTGCAGATGGGCAATAGTTTGCCAGCCAGCCCCCACTGGAAAGTATATTTAATGCCAGATGGATATTCCTATTCTTTGAGATTTCTGTGGTTTCTGGTCAATGTCTCCTTGGGCACACTGTGAATAAAGTAAGCAGATTCTCCTCACTACTGTCTCTGGTCTGATTCATCCTTGGGGCTGTCCTGACTGCTTGCCTCCAATCCTAACAATCTAATTCATGAAACACGTAAACTTTGCGTCGCAGATACTGAGTAGTGAGGGGCACGGAGGTAGTGCTTAGCATTGCTGCCTTGCAGTGCTGGAACCCTGGGTTCAAAAGCCTGGGGTGCCGTCTGCATGAAGTTTGTCTGTTCTCCCTGTGTTCATGAGGGTTTCCCCTGGATGTTCTGGTTTACTCCCACAGTCCACAGACATACAAGTAGGTTAACTGTCTTATAGGAGAATTGGCCCTGGGAGTGAGGGGGTAAGCGTCTGCAGTTGTGTCTGAGGGGTGCTTTCGTGAAGGACTGTACCCTGCTTTGTGCCCGTTGCTTGCCAGGATAGGCTCTGGCTCTTTCAGGACGCTGAACTGGATGCAGAAGTTAGAAAATGGATTGAAACAAGAGTAAAACAGAGGAACACTGAAGGTTATGAATAAGAGGAGTCCATCTAGCATGTTTGATAGCAGTTAACTGATCCAAGGATCTCATCCAGCTACTTCTTCAAAAGGAAGCCTGGGTATCAGCTTTAACACGGCAGGGCAAGCTCTCACTGCCAAGAAGCGCCTCTTGTTCTGTTCTTAGTCTATTTAAATATTGATTCCGCTTGACTTCTGGTTTGTGTGTGAACTTTGCCCATGGCACTTCTTAAAAACAGTGTGGCCTTGAGCAAAAGCTAGGCTTCCTTACATTACTGAGGGATTAGATGTGTGGAAGAAAAAAAACTGAAATGAAATTCATGCTGAGATGAGAACCCAATGAGTGCAATGCCACCTAGTGGTGAAGCTATCAAAAGGGGCTAAATAACCTGTTGGCTTCTGAGGCATTGGTGTTGTTCTTGTAATACTTACATTACAGCCTGTTTTACAGTTCTGGCTTTACCATATGATCAAACACTTTCATTACAAATGACAGCATTATAACAAGCTATTAATGCCATTTGGATGATGCGATAGCAGCCATAATGCACCAGTACACTCACCACACACCAGCTATTAGTGGGGAGAACAGAGTAATGAAGCCAGTTCAGAGATGGGGATTATTAGGAGGCCATGATTGGTAAGAGCCAATGGGAAATTTGGCCAGGACATCGGGGTAACACCCCTCCTCTTTTCGAGAAACACTCTGGGATCTTTAATGACCACAGAGAGTCAGGACCTCGGTTTTATGTCTCACCCGAAGGATGGCGCCCTTTTACAGTACAGTGTCCCCATCACTATACTGGGGCATTAGTACCCACATAGACCGCAGGGTGAGCGCCCCCTGATGGCCCCACTAACACCTCTTCCGGCTGCAACCTTCGTTTTTCCCAGGAGGTCTCCCATCCAGGTACAGACAAGGCTCACACCTACTGAACTTCAGTGGGTTGTGAGCTGCAGGGTGATATGGCTGCTGCCAAAGAAGTCTTAAGCTTCACAAGGGATGTCCATCCATTAACTGCTTCATCCAATTCAGGGTCACAAAGGAACCAGAGCCTATTCCAGCAAACAACGGGAGCAAGGCAGGGTACACCCTGAACAAGATGCCAGTAGATCACAGGGCTCACAAAGACTGAAACACTGACACTCCCTGCATGCCATACGAGTTGTGCATGTTCTGCCCCCTGGAAGCTGTGAAAAGCCTCCTGCGCTGGCTTGCCCTGCAGCAAGTTCCCACCCAGGCCCTCATACTGCAGGGAGATGAGCTCCAAAGACTTATCCACTGAAGAGCACTCCAGAAACCAGTATCTGTAGTGCCAGCATGTCATACTACCAGTATGTCTTTGGATTGTGGGAAGAAACTGGAGCACTCGAAGGAAAGCCCAAGCTGTTGCAAGTCCTGGGTTCAATTCCTGGGATCCTACCTGTATGGAGATTGGATGTTCTCCCCTTGTTCTCGGAGGTTTTCACTGCATGCTCCAGTTTCCTCCCATGGTCAAAAGACAAGCTTATTTGGTGCACAGATTCGTACAATGAACTGGAGGTCATCATTTCATCTTCAACAAATCTGAATATGATCTCTCATCCAAGCCATGCAGCCAAGTCCACTTGCTCTGGGCTCTTACTGGGGAGTTCGTCATGAGCAAGCCACTTGTCGGACTAAAGCAAGGCAGCCTGCTTTCACTTGTGGGTACAGATCACAACATGGTTCAAAGAGGACCACAGGCGTCTTTCTTGTAGATGAGCCGTCAAGTGAGTCTCAGGGTCTGACCTACCCCCGTAGAAGAGTCCCGTAGCCGTGCACATCCTCCACTGGCCCTGGTACATGCCGGGCGCTGCCGGGCTCCGCATCTGCACGCTGACGTCCGTCACTTCCTGGGGGTCTAGGGACCGGACCATCACCATGTTCACATGGCCAAACTGGTCGCCTCCCACGTACTTCAAGCTCACGCCGGGGGGCCAGGATTCCGTCCCTGAAACGCAGACAGGCGGTCCTGTCAATCGCAACTCCACAGCAACCAGCAGGCCTGTAACATGGTGCCATGGCACCGTCACGCTCGTTAGCTGTGCTCAAAGCAGGAGATCATCATGTGGCACCACTATGAGGATACCGTTAATGCTGATGGGCAAAAAGAAGTCAGACAGTAATTTGCTTGAGCCTCGAAATTGCTTGAAACTGGCTCACAAAGTGTAGAAATGCAGTCTACATGTGCTTGCTATTAGCGCTGTGTTTAGGATGGTCCACTGCAAAGGTGTTGAGCATAAAAGGGTAGGCAGTACACCCAGGTGCGAGCAGTTCAGCTCCAATGATCTTTGTAAGACCTAACCAAGTTTCAAACCAGCACATTGTGAAATATTAAACTTCCCTATTGTGTTTTCCCCAAACTTTGGACATGCTTTTCAAAGACCATAATAGTAAGATCCAGGGTCTCTTTCAATAAAGCTAAAATGCATTTGTAACTTTGTTCAGGGGGCTTTGATGCGATTCAGACACCAAACAAATGCTCACTCAAATGCATATTGACCTTAACAATCCAGAGATCACAGCCTGGGTCATGTGTAACTAGCTGACTAAGACTAGGATTCCCCCAAGCAAACTGGGTGGGAATATAACAAGAAAAAATTTGTTCAGATGAAGAAAGAAGTTCAATATTGGCAATGACAGTTTTTGAAAAGACACTAACAAAATATGTTTTTAAATTAGCCAATGGCTGACTTTCCAGCAGCAATTCTCTTTTGCGGGCTATATTCTGCGATGTTATTGCACTCAGCCCTGCTTTGATCGACACAGCTCTTTGGTTTTTACTGTGAAAAACACTTTGAAAGAGACATGTCTTTTAACACGTTGCTGCTTTTGGACTTGACTGAGCTCTGCTGTACTCTCCTGTAAAGACCGAAGTCCTCTAGATCATGAGTTGTTGATGCCTCCATCACGATAAGAATGAGACGGTGAATTTACTCATCAGTAATTCAAGCTGAGGCCCTGTTATATCGAAAGCGCAAGTTTTAGTATCTGTCAGCGCTGTGTACTGAGCGCACGCAATTGCTGGAGATATCGGGACAAAGGCAGCCAGCCTAGTTCTGTACTCCACAGAAGATTGTGTTAGTAAACGGGAAACCAAATCTGCCACATGACCAAAAATAAGAAAGCCCTATCTAATGAATGCACCCCTGTTGCTAAGTATCACATTATAAACCAGTATGATCCACCTTCAGCCAACACACTTAGCTGAGGAAGAGCACAGACCTGTATTCTGTATCCTCCAGGTTTTTGTGAATTGTGTGTCAGGGGGCACTGACTCTCCCTCTCCGATTGTCACGTCTTCGACAAATGACATTGATGGTGCGTTGATGTTGGGGCTCTCAAAGTCGTAGTACGCCCCGATGGCTGCCTGCAGGTTCCTGAAAGGAAAAAGGGGACAAAGCAGTTGAGTCACATATCAATCTAACGTAACAGAGTGAAAACAAGATTTCCACTGCACAGCGGATAGATCCAATCCAGGTTTTGTGACTTGCGGCCTGCAAAGTAAGCCTGTGTTAGCAGTAGAAATATGTATTAACTGCATATCTAAATAAGTTTTCCCAAAGCTGCTGGGAGGAAATACAAGGCAAAAAATGAGTGTGCCACGGCATTTTTGAAGACAGAAGTAAAAAAAAAAACAACAAAGAGAAATGTATTTTAATTAGTACTGAAACCAAACCAGGGGTGGCACAGTGCTTAGAATTACAGGCTTGCAGTGCTGGGGCCTGGGATCAAGTCTGGACCTGGGGTGCTATCTGTGTGGAGTTTGTATGTTCTCCCCGGGTTTGTGTGGGTTTCCTCCGGATGCTCCACTTTCTTCCTGCAGTCCAGAGACATACAGCTAGATTAATTGTCTTCTGGGAAAATTGGCCCTGATGTGAGTGTGTGTGTGTGTGTTGGTATTTGTGTCTGTTGTTCTGTCCTGTGATATGGTCAGAACGGTGTACACCCTATGGCCAAGGGTGTATCCTGCCTTGTGCCCACTGCTTGCTGGGATAGGCTCTGGCTTCCCCACAACCCTGAATTGGAAGAAACGGTTAGATAAAAGATGGATGAATGAGACCAAACCATAGCATTTTTTTAAATCAAGGACAAATAGTCTCCAAGAACAGCAGGGTCAAAATCAGAGCTGCACTTTCAGGATTTCCTGCCTACATTTTACAGCCCTTTGCACCAATACAAGTACAGATTTTTCATTCAAAGTGATTGGTAATTTTTATTAACTAGAGGAAGGCTATGTGAAAATTCTATTCAGACATGTTCATCTTAAAATGTAAAAGGCCTGGAAACCTAGCACTAAATTACTCCACCACTTAACGCTACTGCCCCATGAATATTCGGTATCCTTAGAAGGGGTGTCATTGTAAACGGAGTATACGTTTCTGACACTTAACAAATCCTGAAGTCCTGAAATGGTTCCAGCTTCTACAGTCATGTGAAAAAGAAAGTACATCCTCTTTCAATTCAATGGTTTTACATATCATAAATAACAATCGTCTGGTCCTCATTAACTTCTATAATTAGACAAATCTAGCCTCGAATAACAGACAACACATAACAGATTTCGCTATGTCATTATTTATTCAACAAAAAGTAAGCCAAAATGCAGAAATCATGTGGGACAAATTAAGCACACCCTTACTGCTTCCTTCGGAATGAAGAAGGTAATTAGCAGCCAGGTGCTGCTAATCAAATGCACTTGCACTTCATCAGGAAGTGTGACCACCTCTATAAAAGGGAAGGGTTATAAGCCCATTTCCAAACAATTTGAAATCCATCATTCTACAGTGAGGATTAGTTACAAATGGAGAACATTCAAGACAGTTGACAATCTTCCCAGGAGTCGGCGTCCCAGCAGATTCACCCCAAGGTCAGACCATATAATGCTCAGAGAAACCGCAAAGAACCCAAGAGCTACATCTAGGGACTGACAGGCCTCGGTTCAATGTTAAAGTTCATGACAGTACGATCAGAATAAGACTGAACAAGTATTGCTTTCATGGAAGGGTAGCCAAAAAGAACATGGCAGCACGGCTTAGGTTTGCAAAGCTGTATCTGAACAAACCACAATATGACAATCATTTCTGGAACAAAATGTCCTTTGGACAGACGAGACCAAAGTGTAGATTTTTGGTCAGTATGCACAACGCCATGTTTATCACCACAAACACCTCATACCACCCGTCAAGCACGGTGGTGGAGGGGTGATGATTTGGGCTTGTTTTGCAGCCACAGGACCTGGGCACCTTGCAGTCATCAAGTTGACCATGAACTCCTCTTTATACCAAAGTACTCTAGAGACAAATGTGAGGCCATCTGTCCGACAGCGACAGCTTGGCCGAAATTGGCTCATTCAGCAGGACAATGATCCCAAGCACACCAGCAAATCTACAATTGAATGGTTGAAAAAGAAAAGAATCAAGGTGTTGGAATGCCCAAGTCAAAGTCCAGACCTCAGCCCCATTGAGATGCTGCGGCGGGACCTTAAGAGAGATGTACATAAACGAAAGCCCTCAACATCAATGAACAGAAGCAATGAAGAGTGGGCCAAAATTCCTCTAAAACGATGTGAGAGTGATAAACTCATACAGAACTCAATTTCTTCAAGTTAATGCTGCTAAAGGTGGTTCTACAAGCTACTGAATCAGGGTGTATAGTTAGTTTTTCACACATGGCTTCTGCATGTTGGCTTATTTTTAAATAAATAATGACACAGTGGAATCTGTTATGTGTTGTTTGTCACCTGAGGTTAGACTGACCTAATTTTGGGACCTGGTAAGGACCAGCTGATTTTTTGTTATGTCCTGATATACAAAATCATAGAATTGAAAGAGGGTGTACTTTCTTTTTCACATGACTATATCTCCTCATGAGCAGTGTTTACTTAGACTACACCCACTCGATTCGGAACTTGAGTTTTTTCAGACTCAAAGTCTTTCACTTGACGACTCCCACACCCACTGGGATGAGAACGAGACAGGCAGACATGCTCCTCCAACACGCCCACCGGCAGAGTCACTTGTCATTTGACATGCTGAAGGAGTCGTTGCACCATCGGCTGAAGCCAAGACGCATCTGCTGCCTGTGTCACTGCAAGCCGTAGGCATCTCCGTCAGTCCGAAAGCCGAAAGAGAACTGGCCCACTAATCCCAGCCCTGTTATATGGGAACACTCCTATACTTAAGGTGCTCTGGGGTCCATGGATGTAAAGTGCTTTAGAAAAGTGCCAGTAGAACCATATAAAAGTTCATGAGGAATGCAGCCAGGGCACCAGCATGTTAAAGTATCAATTTCTTTGCTCGGGGAAAACATATCTGTTAAAAACCCAACAGGGAGGAGCAGGAAGAATAAGTTTTATTATGATGTGTGAAAACTGTGAGATGACAGGATGTTGTGAGAGAGCTCCCTTGTTTTTGCAGCATGTTTTTCAGGTCCAGGGGGTCATCTGGCTTTTTTCTGAGCACAACCTCATAAAAGAAAAGACAAGCTAGAATAGATTTTAATAACTTTTCCACCCCTTAATAACTAAAATGACCAAAACCCAAATTTCCACTGACCACTACCATATCCTCTGAATGTCTTTCATGTGTTTTTGGCGGCCTCTAGTGGTTGGCGTTGGGTTATAGTCCTTCCATGGGACAGCCGTGTGAAAGAAGCAGCCGAGAGTTGTTACTGTAGCCGTGAATCCAGAGTTAGTATCCAACCAGCTCTAGTATTTTATGGATCTCAAAAACTAGATAAGAAGTGTGGTGGAAGTTAGTAAAAGAAAACCGTCAGTGGACATCACCTGCTGCTGGCCAAGAGCGCAGGTGTCCGTCAAAGAAATCTGGGCGTCCTAGACGCAGTGTTTCTGTGAGGCGATGCTTCTGTATTTTGGGGTTCTTAAAAAATGCATTATCATGAAAAATGACACCAGTGAAGCACATGGACAATGCAGTGTGACTGGTCCCTGAAAATACACACAGAGAATGTACTGTCCTGCCTTGTCAGATTTTGAGGATTATCCATTAAACTTTAACCCTAGTCTGTATAGAACACCTTGTACAAGTAGAGAGAGTGTGTTTGTTTGGAAGGGGGAGGCGCCTCAGCTATAGCCACTGGTTCAGAGAGTAATCCTGTATAGGCAAAGCTTTTCTGTTTTCTGTGGTCGATGGAATTTTACAAGCAAAGGTGCAAAGTACTCTCATTCTGTGATCTTTCATATGCTGGCAAACTGCAGCTGTAGGCTGTCTCATCTGACAAAACAAACCTCAGGGGCCGCAAAGCCTACATTTTCTGGTCAAATCTCTTACCTTGCGAGGGACAGATTTGTAACTCCTCCGATTCTCAATAGATATGGACTTCTATGATTGGAAACACATCTGTTTTTTCCATTGTCAGTAAAACTTTCGAACAGGATCTAAAAATGCTGAGCACCACTCCAAAATACTCCATATTAGAACAGATCTGGATTTTAAATCACAAGACAAAATGGTGCTCCCAGAAGTTCTTCTATACCTGCAGCTTCATGTTTTAGAAGCTCAGTAATGATTAAATTGCAAGAGGCAGTTTTATCAAATAAAGAGAGCCTTCAGATTTTCTTTTCTTTTTTCCCCACATTTCTAGGCTGGTGTCTGGGCTAGCATTTCCAGAACCGTACTTGTGAATACACACTGATGTTTCAAACTTATTTTGCGCAAATAAAAAGCAAAGCAAAATGATTTTTTTTCCGGTACTGGTACCCTGAAAGCAGAGTAGAAAATGAATTCAGTACAGTCTCTTCTTTACAAGCCTTTCACCTGATCCAGCTTGATCTCTTTAGTTCTGCAAAGCTGGACCTGGACAGTACTGGGATGGGAGACCTACTAAGAAAACCACGTTGCTGTTAAAAAGTGCTGGTGGACCAGTAGGTGCTCTTCCTGCTGAACATGAATTTCCAAACCAGTGGTCCAGTATGGAGGCAAGGAACACCTTGCTGTAGGACATACTGCCGTTTGGCTGAGATGTTAGGTCCTGCAGCTCTACGTGTTTGGAAACGAAGACCAAATGGCTAGCAGCCGTATCACCCTGCAACTCACACCTAGCACCCCAATGAAGGTAAGCAGGTGTGAGCCTGGTCAGTACCTGGATTGTAGACCTCCTGGGAAAAACTAAGGTTGCTGCTGGAAGAGGTGTTAGTGAGGCCAATAGGGGGCGCTCACCCTGCAGTCTCTGTGGGTCCTAATGCCCCAGTATAGTGACAGGAACACTATATTGTAGAAAGTCACCGTCCTTTGGATGAGACATAAAACTGAGGCCCTAATTAAAAATCCAGGGTCTTAGGGGTGTTACCCGGCTTCCTGGCCAAATTTCCCATTGGCCTTTACCAATCACGGCTTCCTAACAATCCCCATTTATGAATAATCACTCTGTTCTCCTCCCCACTGATAGCTGGTGTGTAGTGAGCGTACTGGTACTCTATGGCTGCTGTTGCATCATCCAGGTGGATGCTGCACACTGGTGGTGGAGGGGAGTCCCCATTACCTGTAAAATGCTTTGAGTGGAGTGTCCAGAAAAGCGCTGTATAAGTGTAAGCAATTATTATTATTATAATTAAATAAAAATACTTTCCAACTTCTTCCTTAATTGAGTTAGTGAAGTAACTTATCCTATCTCCAGCGGAGGGGAGCTCCTGGTGCAGAATGACTGCCACAAGTCACCCAGATGGGGGCTGCTCTTCACTCATGGACAAAGAGTCCCCTTCTGTCTTTAAAGTGCTCTGCGACTCTTCTGGATAAAAACTGCTTCACAAATGCAAGGAATTATACATTATTTACTGGATTTGAAAAAGGCCATGTGTGTAAACTTTCCCAGCTGTGCAGTTTAGGAACTGGTGAGAACTGTAAAATTAATCTTTTACTTTTATTAAAATAACATGCCATAAATCAATATGGAGGGAAACAACACGTAGCAATGTGCTGCAAAAGCCCTCTATATATGAATAAAAACACCAAACAGGGCGTCAACAGCTTAACCAGTTACCTCTCTGATGTTCTTCTGCTACAGGCAGATAAGGACTCCAGAACCCGCCCAGCACCAGGACAATCTGATTGTCACCACTTCACATTTCACAGGGGTGCTACACTGCATGATGTACTGCTATTCAGGCAGTGTACATGAACGTGCCCTTTTCTGTGGCAAATGGAGATTAGTTCAGGAACACAAAATTACTTTGACCAGTCACACAATTAGTTGAGCGGAGTCTGGCGGGGTGCAATAATAGCGATTCACATTATTTCAGAATAAAGACACTTGTGTGTGGTGTGTGTATGGTCCCTCAGTGAATTTCAAGCAAAGGATCAAATCTGAAAACCAAGCACCTTTCAAAACAACTCGGGGACAACGCTGTCAAAGGGACAATTCAGGCGCAAGTTAAAACGAATGTTCAAAGCCACTGAATTCAGGCATTAGACGTCAAAAGTGGATAGTATCACCCAGACACTGCCTAAATCAGGCTGCCTCTGCAACGTGAGCAGCCAGGGAAGGTGGAAACTGGTCAGGGATGCCACCGCGAGCCCATTGCTGACTGTGAACTTTGAGCTAGCTGGTATGGGTTTTTTTTCAAACATTTAAATGACAGTGCAAATATCACAAAAGGTTTTGTGGGGAGATGACTGAACTGGAACTTGAAATGCAGAGTGTTAGATCCCAACAAACCCAACACACTCACTCAATACTGTCCCTCCTCGCAGGCAGGTTGGTGGCAGCATTATGTTATGAGGCTGCTTCTCACGGGGAAGCCTGTCAAGGCTAGAGGGGGAAATGGGTGGAGAAAAGTCAAAGCAAATGTTAGACAAAAAACCTGCTTCAGTCTGCTCAAGACCTAGAGGCAGAACAAAATGTCACCTTTCAGCAGGACAAGGGTTCAGAGTTACCCTGGAGTAGTTTAAGAATAAGAAAGCAAATGTCCTGAGAGAGGCCAGTCTGCATTCTTTCCAGGTCACACCTGTATTAGATTTACACTGAAAAAAAACTGGAACAGAATCCACTCTGACTGGAACAGGACCCCAGCTTCTGAGACAATAAGAGTTTGAATTCTGGAATATGTACTGTAGCACTTACACCACAAAACATTAACCAGGATACATCCTCCTAGGCTCCGAGTCTGAATCAGCTCCGGTAGAATAAGCTCATAGCTACATATTCCTTTGCTGTAAAACTTGCCTAACAAAACCAATAGCGTTGGGCAGCCAGGACACTTCAGAGGCACCAGTATATTCTGAAAGAGTACCTGGTTAACCATTTAGTGAAGCAAACGTATAGGTAAACGTGTTTACTACAGTGATGAACGTTCTGTTCTTCTCTTCTTTCTAGTCTGTGTCCAAAGCATTTCAACAGTATACTGAAAAACGTCTTGTCAATTGCCTCTTCTCTGGGGGGGAGTCTGGTGGTCCTCACTTTGGGCTGAGGGATGCACAGGGAGAAATGCATGCTCGGTTAGTGTGTGCGCGGGGGGAAGGTGTCTGTGTGTGCACCAGAATTAGCATGATGCACACTGCAGGTTCGAAGGACAGAAACTAACTGAGAATCCTTCCTTTTTCTAAGCATCGTGCTGGCTCCTAGCTGAGTGGAAATGCCAACACTGTCTTCAGCCAGCAGGAGGCGCTATTCATCCTCTTCATGCCTGTATCAAGGATATCCAGCACAGCTTTTCTGCCCGCCATATGCTCCATTAATCACGGTGCCTGTGGTGGAGTCTCCGACACAGCTGTCTTCTCACTGCACCAGTCCCCCGCTATGGCACACAGCAGACTCCGGACCAGCGAAGAGAAAACCACAAGCAATGCCTGTCACAAACATTAGGCTGTCTCTAACATAGCGGTTAGGAGTGTTAATAATAATAATTATACACTTATATAGCGCTTTTCTGGACACTCCACTCAAAGCACTTTACAGGAAATGGGGACTCCCCTCCACCACCACCAGTGTGCAGCCCCACCTGGATGACGCGACAGCAGCCATAGTGCGCCAGAACGCTCACCACACATCAGCTATCAGTGGGGAGGAGAGCAGAGTTCAGTGGGGAGCAGAGAGAGCAGGAGAGATGAAGCCAATTCATAGAGGGGGATTATTAGGAGGCCATGATTGGTAAGGGCCAATGGGAAATTTGGCCAGGATGCCGGGGTTACACCCCTACTCTATTCGAGAAACACCCTGGGATTTTTAATGACCACAGAGAGTCAGGACCTCGGTTTTACATCTCGTCCAAAGGACAACGCCTGTTTACAGTATAGTGTCCCCGTCACTATACTGGGGCATTAGGACCCACATGGACTGCAGGGTGAGCGCCCCCTGCTGGCCCCACTAACTGCAACCTTAGTTTTCCCCAGGAGGTCTCCCATCCAGGCTCACACCTGCTGAGCTTCAGCGGGTTGCCAGCTGTGAGTTGCAGGGCGATATGGCTGCTGGATTCACAGACAATGGTGGCACGAATTAGAACCTTGTACTAAATATTAAGGAGGATCAAGGTAAGGCTTTACTCCATGCTGGAAAGAGAAGAAAAGAAACATGGCGTCTCGGCTGTGGAGCCTGCTTCGAGTGTGAGAAAGAGAGGGAGGTCAGCTTTCACTCACCCGAAGTCAGTCTCTCTCTCACACCTGAAGCAGGCTCCACAGCCAAATCGTTGTGTTTCCTTTCTTCTCTTTTCAGCATGGAGTAAACCTTTACTCAATCCTTTGAAGCCCACGCCTGCTGACACAGCTCCCTGCCTGAACGACTAAGGAGGATTATTGAGTTCAATGGTGTTGTGCGAATTTACTTTGAAGGAAGATTACCTCAACCATAATTTGAGGTAATTTGGGATTTGAGCTCAAGTTCTTGTAAGTGAAGAAGTACCTGTTGCCTTAGTCCAAGTGCCTTTAACATGACAAATACCTCTTTTTTGGGCAGCCCTAAATCGTCAGTACTGCAAAGTGTGGCAGCCAAGAAATTCAGAACCGGCTCTAATCTAAAACCTTCAGCAGTGCAGTGGCGACTGAAGTTGCACTGATGGTCAGGGTGGGAGAAAAAACAGTCGACCCTGCCGATTTGAAAAAGTAATAATCAGCGTAATAATGCGACTGGGATGGACTTTTTACCCAAAAAAAGTTCCGTAAAAACTGGAAATGTCGAAACGCCCATCATGTGAAATCATGCAAACTAAACTAGCTGACTTGAGCTACTCTTCCCTGCGCTGTTCTGAAACAATTTCGACAGAGGCTCTGAAAACGCGCCGAGAGGAGTGCTGACAATCGGAAAGCCTGGAGCTAGTCGTCTCAGGAAAGGTGAAAGGTGACGGGCCAGACTTGGAGCGGCGCTAATTTTAGCCGGCGTTGTTGCGCCCCGAGCCCCACGTGACCAGTGATTGTCGGGCCGGTCTCGCCCGTGAAATGAGATCATTTACTCGCCGCAGCCCGTTTCCACCGATACTGTGAACATGACTCACGACTCCAGAGTTGTTGTTGTTGTTGTTGTTTTTATTCTTTTGTAAAGACCGGGCTACGTTAATCACCAACGATCTGAAACTTTGCTGGAAAAATCCAAACACCTCGCAAGCAAGTGCGATGATACAATGATACTACAGCATTTTATCGTGCTGCTCCGATTTTGTGAAATCGATTCCGAGACCTCAACACACACGCACGCTCAGATCTCGTTTTTAAACACGACATCGGATGGCGATTCATCGCCTTTGCACTCCAAATGAAACGACAGCCCGTTCGGGACTATTTTGTTCTGGGGCGCTTACAACATTGAATTTGTATCGATCTGTTCAGTAGGTGCCCTTACCTAATGCCACAATGCTGGTACAGTTCACAGAATGGCCCTCATTTACTTACTATAAAATCCTTCTGTACTACGGGCATGCATTTTAACCTTTCGGATGTGGTTACGAGATAGAGACCGAAAGAGAAACTAAAGCAATAACCCGAGAACGTGTGAGCAATCACACGCAGTGTAACTCTGTCCCTAGTCTTCGGGAGTGCTAGATGTCGAGGGGTTGGAGTGTTTGATCTTTTTGTCTCAGTCAGAAATGCGCCGCACGGTACAGAAACCTCTGCGAGGCTCCATTATTTACGTCAGTGCGGACTCGCTGCCCTCAATGAAGGGGCTGGAAGTGTAACAGTTACTCTCTCAGACGCGCACCGACAGGCTGCTACTACTGCCGCTACCAGTCATTCCACAACTCGGCGAGGGAAGACAAGACTTCGCGAACTGGGAGTCCCTTTTTCACAGCCCCGAACACTTTAAAATCGCCGCATTTTCTCCGCACACAACATGGCACGTATCCCCCCCCCTTGTTTTCACAAACAGATCGAAACTTCCTGCACTTTCCTTTTCGGTCAGGGCTGTCTGTAAAATCGCCAACGGGTTTAACAGCCTGATGGAAACAACGCAGAAAGACAACATCAGACGGGCAGCTGTGGCGAAACACAACCGCGTCACTCTCAGCTGGGCTAACACACACACAACACAACTCCGTCCTCCCCTTTAACGGCGAAGGCCCCGTGCATCCCCGGACTCACCAGTTGGTCATATCCAGGAAGAAGGCGCAGCCGGCCGGGTTCAGCTGGAAGCCAAGAAGCCTTTGGAACTCGGAGATCAGGACGTCCTTGTCGGTGGTGCCCATGCAGCTGAATTTCTGCATGAGCTCCGGGTCCAGGTCCATGTCCATGCCCTCCATGGCGGGTGTCCCGGGGCGGCAGCGGGGGTTTCTCTCCTAATTTAGTCCGAGGCCTCAGACAGTCATAACAACCAACCCAACAACAAGCTCACTGCGCATGGCTGGGGCGAGCTCTGGGAAGACGCCGACGTCACACTACGGAGACGTCGGCCACAGCGGTTTGAGGTCGTCACGGCGCGTGTGGCGGCTTTTACGTCATCTGTTGCTACTCGAGATGCACGAAGATCTCCCATGTCTTTGATGTCATTCGGATTTCTCCTTGGGAGCTTTGAAAGCGAGACAAATAATCCTCCGTTTTTGCTTTCATTAAGCACTATTTCCGTCTTTTCTGTTTGGAGGTCCTTCATCCCAGAAATCCTTCTCAACACAAAATCAAATTATAGTACTGAGAATTGTGTTTATAAAACACCCAGTGAATCCCAAAGCGATTGACATATAGGAGGTGTATACACATCATTCTAGACTGAATTGCTATGCCCACCTGTTGGTGTGTGGCAGCCGTTCTGCGTCTGTAACACCACTGCACAGCTGGTTGGGTAGAGCAGACTGCTTCACCAGTTGAATCACTGAATTAAGGGACAACTTAGGGAAGGCCAAATCTTTGGTCCACCCCCAAAGTGCAATTTAGACTAGCCATCTGAAGAACAGGGCCTCTTAAAAAACAGTATTCCTGGCCATACTGGGGAAGTGATGTGTAAATTCTGATCTGGGGAAGTGAGCGCCACCTACTGGTCCACAGGCATCACTTACAGCAGTAGCCTGGTTTCCCTTAGAGATCTCCAATTCCAGTACTGACCAGGTCCAGTGTTGCTCTCTGAGATCTGGAGAAATCAGGCTAGACGGAGGTGTAACACTGCTCTCTAATTATCTGTGATTCTACTAGACAGTTCCTGAGGGTCTTAACCCTTTGCATTACGAGTCTGTAAATCGTCACGCCGGGACTGAACTTTAAATTGATTCCCTCTGCTATTGTCCTCGAAAGAGCTTGTATTATTGGAAAAACGTATAATAACACTATAAAACAAACCAGAAGTGATTTTTAGTCCTGTGCACATGCTGTCACTGGAGGACTAACACTAAGTTACCAGACGGGGGTGCTGTAGTTTGATGGACGTGAATATCTTAAAAAATGCGCCGCCAGGGTACGTCACTTCCGATTGCATGGCGACAGGAAGAGCGTTTTCTGCAGCAATTTGATGTTTGGAGATGCCGAAGTAAGTGTTTTTTTCATCTTTAAAGTTAATAGCTCGTAATATCTTGTGTTATAATTAGGTGTACGGTGCGCTCGAGTTGCAGTTGAATAAGACAGAGCTTTTCGTGATGGTAATTTATCATGAAAGACCATGTGGTAATATCGAAGTACAACAATGAAAGACTCGCTGATCGAGCTAACGTACATTTATCAGAGCGCCGCTTTTTAATTTGATTAATACGACGCTTCTAAGGTCATACATAAAGTATGGCGCGTAGCAACATTATTGTTTTTCAGACGCTGGTGCCTAACTCTGTGGCTTTTCAGCACAAATTAAAGTTTACTTTACATTTATTCACAGTTTATTAAATGGAGAATATCGTTTTAATGCGCACAGCTATGCAGTTTTGAACAAAGCTATAACTATATTATAAGATAGTCCTGCTAAAGTAAGTTGCCGCATTTTCTGTTGGTCGGTAACCTCGGGGTTTTCTCATCATCAATAGATTATGATGTTCAGTTCAGTGTCCCCTGGAAATGTGTATAAATCAACTTGCAAAGCAAACTTTTGACCGAGTCCACAGGGTTACAGGGTTGCTAATGTAAATAGGGTCGTTTTGTTTTCCTTGTTAACGGAGTGCAACAATAACGCCCTGAAAATAGTAACTTTTTTTTAGTTTTGATTCGCCGGTTTAGTGTCTTGAGTTTGTAGAAGCATTAATAATAATAATTGCTTACACTTATATAGCGCTTTTCTGGATACTCCACTCGAAGCGCTTTACAGGTAATGAAGTCTCCCCTCCAACAGCACCAATGTGCAGCCCCACCTGGATGATTAACATTTTCATTTTCATGTTAATTAACATTATCAATTTTCTCTTTTCTTTTCCAGGTTTTACTGTGATTACTGTGACACATACTTAACGCACGACTCGGTGAGTTCCCAACTGCTGTGTTGGTAAACGCAGCGATTATGTATTTGCAGAATGGAAACAGGGAGATGATTAACATGCTGGGTTTGCAGCTGCGAAATCCGAGCGTGTCACGTTTCTCTGGGTGAAATACTGAGCGAGTGTACGGGCAATCGTGACTGTGTTTTTGTGTCGTTGCTCCACAAAGACAAAATTATTGAACAACTGTTTTGTTTCAGCAACATAAAAGTGCAAGAGAATTATCAGGAGGCATTTGAGAGCCTGTTCTTTTAAAATGACCTCGTAAACCTTTTGACTAGAGAACTGTTAAGGCATCATACATCTCAAGATATTTAAATTCAGATTTCTTTACTGAGTTGGGTAATGACGTCTTGCAGCCCTTCAGGGTGTTTGTAGAAATCATGGAACTAGTGAGCTTTGATTTCTTCAGTTTCACCTGACTGGTTCTTTAATACCGCTGCAGAAGTGATACTTGACATGAAAGTGACCATTATATCTGCTTGAAACATTTTTCACTTCAGTCCATAGTTGTCTCTACCCCTGAGACTAGGACAAATCCGTAGTCTTACGGATTTGTCCTAACACTTCAAATGATCTGCAGAAGTTCGTAGTTGTGAATGGTTCCTGCATGCAGTGATCTTGCCAGGTGGTTTAGCAGGGCTGTTTAATGGGTAAAGGGTTGTTTTTGACCTCGGCTTCCCTTGGGGGCCAGACTGGTTCATATTTTCCAAAACGCTTCAATGTTTCTGCAGCCGTCTGTGCGGAAGACACACTGCAGTGGGCGCAAGCACAAGGAAAATGTGAAAGACTACTACCAGAAATGGATGGAGGAGCAGGCGCAGAGCCTCATTGACAAAACCAGTAAGTGGCGAGGGAGACTGCAGAGGTATCCCTGGATAGTAGGTGGAGTGTCCTTGTGGAATCACTGGGGTTTCAAACTTGCTCCTGCTCGACCCTTGAGGCCATTTCCCGTTCAAATCTGAGCTTCTCACAGCTGATGATTTAACGATTTTATCAAAATGTGTTGGATGGCACACTGGTGTAGTGGATAGCGTTTCTTCCCGGCAGTGCAGGGGCCCTGGACTCAATGCCAGACCTGGGGTGCTGTCTGTGTGGAGTTCATATGTTCTCCCTGAGTTTGTGTGGTGGGGTGGGGAACCTTTTTTCTGCCTAGGGCCATTTGGATATTTATAACACCATTCGTGGGCCATACAATATTATCAATTTAAAATTAGCCTGCTATATTTGGTCAAACATTTAATTAACTCACCCCTAATGTGATGGCTGGAACTGCCTCTCTTTGGTGAGGCGTGTGATGTTAGCTGGTATTGATGATGTTGCTACTTGCAACTGCTTTTCCAGGTTTGCGTCAGTCAGTCTGGAGCCCAGTCGATCAAACAGCCGCTTGCTATCATTGAGTTCCCTGACAGGTTTTCCCTTCATCTCCATGAACTGCTTGACTTCATCCCGCAGTTTGTAAAACAGTGTGTTAACACTTTCACAACGTATACACTCCCAGCCTGCCTGGCACTGACTGTCCTCTGAGTCACCGCAATACAGGCAGACGGGCCGCGGGCAGCTGACGAGAAGCATGCGTGTCTGTCCCGTCATGTTATCACGATAAACATTTTCATATTAGTCGATATCGATAATTATCACGATTAAATGTCAAATCATTATTTCTTTCAAGTTTAAAGGCAGATTTTTTTCTCCTGAGTGAAAGTTGAAGAAACCAGACAGTTAATTGGTAAATTAAACAACTCTTTATTTTAAGAACACAACACTTGCCAAACGGCAGAAACATTGAACAAATCTGTTAGCTGCCTGGTCTGCAACACACACACGCACTCACGCAGTATTTTGTGCGCATGCGCAAACATGCAAACAGAAACATATATATCGAACTTTTGTTAAAATTATATAGAGGAAAATTATATCACGATAATTATCGTTATCGATTTATCGCCCACCTCTACGCCTGCGGTTGCCTTGGCAGGGCCAGACCAAATTATTTCACGGGCCTTATACGGCCCGCGGGCCGGACGTTCCCCACCCCTGGTCTAGACGAATGACTCCTCTGAATTTTCTTACTTTTCCAGTGCAGCCATAATTGACTTATAGACTTAGATTTATGAGTGATTATTCAAGCAAAATGGTGCATTCATGAAATGTAAGCTCCCTGTGGCAGGCTGTCCTGGAATGACTGTTGCCTGGTCTAGTTTGTGTCTTGAGAGGTGTTTGCTGAAATGAAGAGCCCATGTTTCTGTTCACAGCGGCTGCCTTCCAGCAAGGAAAGATTCCTCCCACCCCTTTCCCTGGAGCCCCACCTCCTGGAGGAGCCATGATTCCACCTCCACCTAACATCAGTAAGTCTTCGAAGGGGTCTGCACAGTGACCCTGTGGCTACACAGGAGGAGCATCCTTCCTAACTATGGATGAACTAGCACCTCTGGGTTTTCCTTCTTCGGCCTTGTGTAAAATAGTTTTATCAAAGTTGTGCAGGGGATCATTTCCACCCTTGGTTCTGTTTCCAGAATGTATGTTTTAAACCTAGTGAGCAGGTACTTGTCAAACACTGGCCTTTTGGTTGCCAGGAGGATAGAGGAGAATTATTGGTGTAAATCAGATATCCTCTGGTTTTGAGAGATCGTCATTTTGTGCAAGTAGGAGATATTTCATATTGGGTACTCAATTCTGCTGAAAATGTTTTGGCAGAATTATTAATGTTAAATTGAGAAAACTACTTCTATATAGTGTGGCATTTTAAGGAAACAGCATTGGGGGGGGGGTATTTTTTTAGAACAAAAATAAAACTGTTATATGGATCCGTGTAGATAAAATTAATGGAATGCTTATTCTTAATGTGATGTTTGAGGATGTTGAAGGAGAACTAGTGGTAATTACATTGTTAGTTCAATGTTAATCCTAGCTAAGATTGTACCCGTTTCACAAGGCTGTGAAAATGAAAAAAATATTTAAAATCAGATTTGAAGATGATGCCATGTTTAGAAAAACGTAAAATAAGTACAGTCCATCTCATCTTCACTAGGCTATTGGTCTTTCTGTTTCATTCAGTCTTGTGTAGGATGTCTGTGATGGTAGTCAACCCATTACCGTGTAAATCTGCAAGAAAGGTTGTGATTGGAACATACAATTGAATGCATTTTATGCAGGAAGTGGACAGGAAATGGAAATGCGGGGTTTTAGAGAGGGCCACTGAGTATATTGAAAGTGAGGGCTATAGGGTGTGGCTCATGCCTTAATTACACGATGCTCTAGAATGAGGCTCAAGTCTTTTTTCTTCCTCCATCAACCAGGCTTAAACTGAGTTCCTTTATTGTCGAAGAACAGTGCTGCATCCCTCCTGCAGAATTCCACAGTGTATACAGTCTATACTTGCTACTTGTGGTGTCCTAATGCCCTGCTAAGTGTTTTTACATTGGTGTTTCGATTTTTATGTCCACTACCTGTAGATGTTGACTTTTTTGTGAGCAGGAAATTGTCCCAGTATCCCTGCTGGTGTTGCTAATTTTGTTCATGTGATCTGTTACAGCTGGCCCCCCTCGTCCCGGCATGATGCCAGCGCCCCCTATGGGTGGACCTCCCATGATGCCCATGATGGGCCCTCCTCCCCCTGGCATGATGCCTGGTGGGCCAGGTAAGACATGCCCCTTAGATCTCCTTTAACACCAGAGCTGCACTAACACACTGTGATTATACAGGGTTTCTTTTGGATGTTTTAGTTCCTGATTGGGGATAGCTTCTTGCTTCGTTTCATGAACAGCTATATTATTTTTATAGAAAATCCATCAGTCTATTCGGATCATGTGGGCTCTTTTCAATGCACCTGAATGCATACTACACTTCTATAAGATTACTTTCATTTGATGTTTAATAATACACTCAAATATAGGCATACATGCATGCATGTTAAAAATCTCTCTTCATTGTTGTCTGGTGCACCTGTTTCTTAAGTCCTTTATCTAAATGCATGCAGGTTTTCTGGAGTTTCTTTCCATTGTACTCCCTCTCTGCTGCAGTTGTGGTGTGTCCCAGTAAACAATAACATTAAATTATTGTATTTCAATTAATTAATTTGTTGGAAATTAAAACAAAGTAATAGGTTTTGAAGGCTGTGATAATTCATTGTGTACATGCAGGGAAGGGCATTGTTTCCTGTTAGACGTGCTGCGTAGACATTTTTTCTGTTTTTGTCTTATCTTAATGTGATGACTTTCTGAAAGTTGTGCTTATAATCCCAGATCAGTGCTAGAAGAGTTGAGTCTCCTGCTTTTGTTTCACTGACATTAACTATTCAGGTGACACCGGCCTTAAACCAGCAGGAAAACATTTCTGAGAGTCATGTAGATGGTATGAGGCACCCCAACTGTGATTTAGATGAGTCTCAAGAAACTGTGCAGCTCTGAAGTTACAAAGCAAGAGCTATGATTTCTTTCATGTGATTGAGGGTGTTTCAGCAAGAATTGTTTGCTCAATCTTGGAGATTTCTAATCTCGGGTCTATTTGAATACTTCCTTTGCAGGCTCACAATTCCTGATTTAAAGAAAAATCCAGGGTGTAGGGGTTATGAAATGGCAAATTGAGGAGGGTATTGATCATCGGGGGGAGGGGGGTGCTCTTCTAGTCTTTAAGAAGCTAGCAAATTGGACCACACTGTTGCATCTTCCCCCAATTTCACCTGGAGTCTGGCATGTCACTCTTCATCCTTGTGATGGTCACTTGATGTGTGTTGCCTTTTGCAAGTTCTATTGGTCTGTTTACCTCAAGATAGAAAAAGTAATTAACGAATTAATTCACAGTTTCAGAGCTACTTTTACACAGTTTACACTAAGACCACAGTGAATGGCAGAAACGTCCCTCAAAAGCATACAATCCTGTGTGGCTTTTATACGGCATACCTGTATTGAGTTTGAGCAGGATGTCCTGACAGCCTCCTCCTTCCTTTGCAGCACCGGGAATGCGGCCCCCGATGGGCGGCCCGATGCAGATGATGCCAGGCCCCCCCATGATGAGACCACCCTCACGGCCCATGATGGTGCCGTCCAGACCCGGCATGGTGCGGCCCGACAGATAAACCCGCCGAGGAGAAGAGACTCTCGCACCTCTGCCATGCACATCCCCTCACCTGGGAGACGGCTCTCCAACCATCACCCCTTTCAGATAATCCAAGGACCGCAGTGTTTTTAAAATTGATGTTATTTTCATTTTTGTCCCACACCTCCCCCAAGTCCTGCTCGCTTTGGTAAACACAGTAGATTCTCCATGATTTAATTCTTGAGACAGCTTGCAATGTTTAAAACAAACGGAGAGTTTGGAAATTTCCATCAATTGATTAAACTTTTCTTGGCTTGAGCTTGTATAATAAAAACCCAGAGAACTGTCAGATACCAGAACCCGATTACAATGAGAATATATTTACCTCTGGAGAGTCACAAGTGTGTCAAAGAAAGTTTGTTGTACAGCCATACGTCTCTACAGCTTCTCTGTGCCAGCATCTTGTTTTGAGAATATTCACATTGTACAGTTGACATGCCCTGACTTTTTACATTTCACCTTTGGATGCAAATATCAGCCAGTAAAACCATCCCTTATGATTAGTAGTTTTTTGCCATTAACATTTAAACATTTTAAAGGTTTAAGTGGTTGGGTTTGTTTTTATTTGTATTTTACAGCGTCTTCTGGGTTGTTTTCCCCCCAGTCTTGAAGCTACGCTATGGCTTCTGCTGTGAGGATACTCTAGAACTTGTCTTTTCATGTATGTTTTGAGAAATAAAATTCCAGAAATGAAGGAGCCTGTCATCTTTATTATTTTGTAGTACTGGATCAGCTATCTACGAGGAGTTCATTGATTATAAAGTTAAAGCCAAAATGATTTATTAAAATTACAATTATGGGGCATTTTAAAATTGGTTACCATCGTTTTGTGTGCTAGTTGTCATTTAGCTGTTCCCTTATGCTGGAACTGGTAATGTTTTGTGAGGCTTTGCATAAAATTGAGATGAAAATAGTAATACGCTTAATGGTAAGGCTGGTATTTAAACTATTAAAAATATTTGCCTTGACTTCAAGATCGAATCAAGCATGGGCTGAGCTCTTTCATCAGAGGTTTGAACCTGGGTCATGTGCCTAGCTGCCTGTGACTGGGGTCCCCAAGGGGTGTGTGCACAGTTGGCTGAGAGGGTCAAGTTGGGTTGGTTGGTCTGGATGCACTGTTCCTATTGACATAGCGCCTCCTGCAGGTACAGTGATAGCCTTAGTGTCTGGCAGGCCCCTGTGTATTTCTGTTGACTTGGTGCTCAGGTCGATGCTGGAGCAGCCAGGCAGTGCTTTCCCCTTCATTCAAAAAGCCCCAACACACTCACGAGTGAGGCAGAAGGTGTACTGCAGCCTGCTCTCTAGGTGCTGGGGTTTTGCCCCCTGCAGGGGCAGTTCAGAGGGAAGGAGGCGGCTTTGACACCAGGTTCCTGTTATCCTGGAGGAACCCTGCACCATTGTAAAGCAGAGGTTGTCTACGGGGTGCTGGGGAAGTCCTGTCTTTCATGATGCAGGAGAGCACATCTCCAGTCATGGAGAGCCAGGTTTCTGCTTGACTTTCCACCTGAATACACGGTCAGCTATGGTAGTTGACCTCATTATTTAATCGGACACATTGGAACCTTGTTCTTAGGGAGCTGAAGGGTGTAAAACCTGCTGGAGAGCAGCCGTTGAGGCCCTGAGTCCGGCTTTAGAGGTTGATGTGGAGCTGTAGGACTGCACAGCAGATGAGGCCCTGACTGATCCCAGGGCTTGGGACTGTGTCACCTGACTGATTCTGACTGTAAGGCAGGCAGGTTGGGTCTGACAGGAACGCCTGGATTTCAGGTGGGTGGGACAGTAATGCCCTGTGTATAACAGCATCCTTCTGGGCACATCAAGAATTGTATGAGACAGTGTTTCCTGCCACTGACAGTGATCAGCGTCACTGCCACACAGAGCTGGGGCTCGGGGCTCAGTTCTAGACCTGAGATGCTAGCTGTGTGGAGTTTGTTCTTCCACGTGCACCAGTTTCCTCCCACAGTCTGGTGGGTTAATTGGCTTCAGAGATACTTGGCCCTGGTGCAAGTGAGTGTGTGATTGTACGTGCCCTGCAATGGACTGGCGTTCTAAGCTGTTCATCACGCGTAGCAGATAACGCAGAAGCCCAATGGAAGAAATCCATCCATTTTCTAACCGATTCTTCCAATTCAGGGTCATGGGGAAGCTGGAGCCTATGGGACACCAGTCTGTTGCAGGGCAGACATCTGTTCAAACTCACACTCACACTAATCCCCCAGAATTCAATTAACCTACCAGTATGTCTTTGGACTTCAGGAGAAAACCCACAACAAACAAGGGGAGAACATACTGTAAAAACTCCCTGCAGATAGCACTTTAGGTCCAGAATTGAACTGAGGGCCCCAATGGTACAAAACAGCAATGCTAACCACTGCGCCACCGAAGAAATGTTCTCCTAATTTGTATGCGTATCCCACGTGCATTCCAAATATTGCCTTAAGTTCATTTCAATTTTTGTAGTGACCACAAATTATTAGGAGACTAAAATACACATTGAGCATATTAAACAGACCCCCAAAACACGAGAATTATAGAGGAGTTTATTATTTTTTGTACACATTGCAGTAAATCATCTGTGAGTTACTTTTACTAATACGAAGTTCTATTGAACCACATTCAAGTATTCCAACCTATTTTGTTGTCATTTTTATGTGTTCAAAAGGTGGCGTTATTGAGCTCCTTGTAATTTATTTTCCTTGAAGTGTGCGTTTGAGAAACAGAAACCATTTTGGCTCCACAGTAGGCGGACGTCTGAGCCCAGCAGTGAGCGAACAGGGGACTGAGTTTCACCGCCTCCTGCGCACGGTCACCCCTGACCCCCCCTGGCAAGCCCGTCCCCGCGCGCCGTGCTTTGTGGGACCGCGGCAGACCGGGTCTGGAGGACCGGCGTGCAGTGCCCAAGCCTATTATAAGATGTTGGTGCAAGGGAGATGGGATAGAAATAGAACTCCCGCCGCAATATCCGAAGGTTTCTTAGCACTGTAGCAGTCAAGAACTTCAACTGACATGGCGGGGATTATCAAAAAACAAATTCTGAAACATTTATCCAGGTAAGGGAAGATGTCGTTTTCCTTTTCTTTTATTACCCTGGAGATCGTTGTCTGTGGTTGCTATGCCAAGCAAACCCAAAGCTTCTCTTTGTGTTGCCTCAATGGCATGGCTTTAAAATAACGCGAGGCGACAGGGCAAAACTTTTCATTACTGTTTTGTACCGTAATGTGCTAGTGGACGGTTAAGAACTGGTTCCGTGCTGATGAAACTGACACGTCTTGAATGTACATCACCTGCTCCTTCAATAAACCAGACCTGCATTGTATATCGTTAACGTTTCACATAGTGTATATGAGCCGCCTGAGAGCTGCAAGCCGGCGCATCCTTGAGGCGAATGCGAATTAAACGGACTTTAGTTGTACAGAACCACCTCCTCCCAGTCACAGCCACATAGGAGGGAGAACACTTGAAATTTAAACAAGCTATTAAGATGGATGTGCATAATCTATTAAAAACCTATTTGTCCTCAAAGTCAGGCTTTTGCAAACGGAACCTGCACTAATGCAGATATTCAAATACTTGTTTCCATTATCAATCCAAACCCGGTGACGAGATGAATCGCAACCGCGATTTGCCTATCTGTAGATGTCCCCGGTTCCCATTCAGCTATCTGGGACTGCAGTGGTTAATAATTTAGGATGACGTAATGGAGTCCGCACAGACCCCCGTCTGTTGTCTCGCGCTCCATTTTCCACCCCCCAAACTGTGTCGTGAGCACATAGCACTACAGTCCTTAGCGTGGCGATTAGTCCTGGGCTTACTAACACCCATTCCAGAACATCCGTATGAGCATACATCGACTCGATTTAGAAATACCCGCACACAAATAGTTAAAAAGGCTGTATGTTATCGTTCGGTCGTGTGTACCGCAGTAAGGCACACGTAGACCGTACTTGTTTGAATTCTTACTGTCTCCCACAAAACCCACCACCTCTGTGCCGCTTTCCCTGAACACACCAACACTTCACTGCGCTACCTGTGTATGCGGCACCCGTGTCATCACGGGACAAACCACGCAAACAGACAGGGGAAGATGCGCTTGAATCTGCAGGATTAGGTGGTAGTAGCCTATGTATGCTCTTTCACAAAATAACTTTTACAACCTCTGTTGACAGGAGCTGCTTGGTGGGGCGGCTTGTACGTTGAAAGCTAAGAGTAACAGCAGTAAATTTGTAGCAGCATGTCAGACAGCAGCCAGTCTCCTAATCAATATCCCCCCCCCCCCCCCAAAAAAAAAACAGGCACACATCCCATCTTAGCTGGTGGCTCCTGTCTCATCAGTTGACCCAGTTTTCGGAGATGTTTTTGTCTGGGTGGCGAGTGACTGAAAGTGACAGGCACGCCACACAGAGAGCGCTCCGGGGCAGCCCAGGCTGGAGGCAGGTCTTGAAAGCTTCCAGCCCACCGGAGGGCCCGCCACACAGTAGCTGTTGCTGAATTTAAAAGCCTGGTTTATATGGAGGGGTGATATGGTGGCGCAGGTGTTAGCATTGCTGCTTCACAGCATTAGGGCCTGGGTCCAGTTCCAGCCATGGAGGGCTATCTGTGTATCCTGGAGCTTGCATGTTCTCCTCGTGTTCACGTTTGTTTCCTCTGGGTTTCTTCCTCAAGTTTCTCCCCACAGTCAAAAAACATACTTGTTGGTTAATTGTCTTCTGGGAAACCTGGCCCTGGTGTGCGTGTCCTGTGATGGACTGGTGTCCTGTCCAGGGTGTATCCTGTGCTCACCTCCGACTCTGAATTGGATGAGCGGTTATTGGATGCGTCTGGATCTGGGCTCGTAACAGAAAAGTTGTTCAAGTACCTGCAGCTGTCGCTCCCTTGAGCAAAGTGCTCCAGTCTGCTCTGCCGTGCAAAAGGACGTCGTGGGAGTCCTGTATTCTCAGTCTACTTAACAGCACGTGAGCGGGAGAAAGCCCAGGCCTGATGAGTTATGCGTTGTAAGGTCAGCTCCTACCTTGGAAGAGCACAGGCACTGGGATCAGCAATCCTGGTGTCTGGCACAGCCTCGGTGAGGGCATTCTGGGATAGCTTGAGGTCATGCCCTGCGGTTGCCCACGCAAAATGTGATGCCCAGGGGGCACTTTCCTGTGACCCTGCCTTGTTCACTTCCTGTCAGTTAGGCTGAGGGGGATCAGCTGTAGATCGGATCGCCCTACTCCTGTGCCTGACGGGAGCAGTCCCCTGTCTTCACAGTTCCAGCGGTAGCTGCGGGTTCCCCCTCTGTGAGGGTCTCCCGCAGAAACCCCCCTGTCTCCACACCTTTTCCACATGAAGGCACTGCAGCAATGCGTTGGGGGGGAAAAAGTTGATTTCCAGAGCTCCTTTTGAGAAAAGTGTGTTAAATTGAAAGTGTTTGTTGACTGTTCGGGTATGGTAGTGGAAGATTAGTAGAGCACTGCAGGCTCCGTTGAGTTGCAGTGACTCAGAAATACTCAGCCATGCTAATCTTCACATCCCTTACCAGGGGTGGAGAACAAATGACCCAAAATGTCTGGTCTGTCACTTAAGGTGGTTTAATTTGTTTACTTTTGAGGCCTGAAAAGCAATATGTTGGCATACTGGGTGAGGTGTGTTATTCATCAAATGAGAAAAAAGTGGGGTGGTATGGTGGCACAGTGTTGAGCACTGCTGCTTCATTAACTGGGGCTCTGGGTTCAGTTCCGGACCTGGGGCGCTGTCTGGGTGGAGTTTGTGTGTTCTGCCCTTATTTGTGTAGGTTTCCTCCGGGTGCCCCAGTTGCCTTCAGTATTCCAAAGACATTTTAGTAGGTGGCTTGGCTTCTGGGAGAACTGGCCCTGGTGTGTGTGCCAGGACTGTGATGGACTGGTGTCCCTTCCAGGGTGTACCCTGCCTTGCGCCCATTCTTGGCAGGATAGACTCCAGCTCCCAGTGTTGCAGAAAAGGCATCTGTATAACGCTGTTTAGAGTAAGGCACTCTGAAAACTTCAGAGTGTTTGGAGCAGCTACTTTAGAAAATACGATTCCAGTACTTTTTTTTGTTTCCTCTCCCTCGTGAGGTATACAGTGACGAGCCCTCCTCTTCTGTCGTCAGAGTAAAATCTCAAGGAAAGTTGCCCTGAATTCGGATACCTGCGGTTTGAAATACAAGATGGGGAGAGGAGTCTGGATCTCTGAAAGGGAGGACTAATTTCATGTTTATATAATATTGGTCACCAACAAGGATCCCAAAGCACTTAATGTACAGAAGGGACCCACTTCATCCACCACTGCAGTGCAGCCCCCAGCTGGGTGACACACAGCATCCATTCTCTTTCTCTCAGCCATTAAGGGGAAGCTGTAGGAGGGCTAGTTTGTGCAGGCTCCGAGTGGAATTTATCCAGGACACAAGGGCTAATAACCCTACTCTTACAATGAGTGTCATGTGGTCCTTATTGGCCAGGTAGTTCGGACTTAGACTGGCTTAATGTCGCACTAGAATGCTGGCACCTCCTACATCACCATGTCCCTGGTCACCGTGTCACCACTGAACAGGCCCAGCTTGCTTAGCTTCTGAGATCTGACTAGATCAGGGTGATAGCACTGCTGTCAATGTGATAATACAAACGAATGCACAATGAAAATACAAGTCAAATTTTCCATCGTTAGTTTATCAGACACATGCATAACGTTATTTGAATTCTAAGGAGCGAACAGATAAGTGTATTGAGATAAAATAATGAACTTAGGTCATGTGATGGCATGAAATTCACTAAGTGTCTAATGTTTTAAGTGCTCAATATTTAATTCCAGTGGATTTAAATTTGCTGGAATGAGCTGATCAAGAATCAATGTAAACAGTCTTTGATCATTTTAGTTACTGCAAGACTGAGAAAGCTGTGGCCCTGCTCAGTTTGATATACTGTACGTGTTTGCCATTGGCATGACTGAAAATGCTGTTCTGTGAGTGAAGTTGCCTGAGGAATAAGTTCTGCTTCGCCAATCGGCAGGCCAGGTCAGAGAAACCAGGCTCTGAGGGAGACAGGCCAGATCGTGCAAGGCTGATCACTACACAGGCCCAGGACCTGTCTGATCCACCTGTGTAATAGTTTCCACACTCAGGAAGCTGAAGTACGAGAAATTTCGGGAGGAACGAGCCTGCACATCAGCAGAATGTCACAATTCATGCTGAAACCCTGAAAAACCCTGTTTCTTTGATCTGTAGTTTTGTTTGCATTGTGTTTTTTTCTGCTACGTGTTAAAAATATTTGATTAAAATCATTTAACTGGAAATCTATTAGATTCTAAGCACAGCCTTTCTTCTGTGCAGCAGTATACGTCGGCCTTAACTGGCCGGTTAACACCAGAGACGTTCTGACAGTGAAGCAACTTGGGAGGATCAGTTCTGCGCGAAATGAGGAAGATATTGACTGACTGGGATGGAAATGAATGAAAGCAGTGGTTCTCTTCCAAGCAGGAGAACTGCGTGTTCCCACAGTCCAGCCCTCTCACAAGCTTGCCTTGGGGACTTCCCAAGTCCACACAGAGTGCTGACTAAAGTTGTTTGGCATTATGTGATAGGTTTTTATTAAGATCTGATTCTCCCAAAAGAGCAGCAGTGCTTTTTTTTGTAGGTGTATATTTCCTGATAATTATGGGAAATATTGGATGGTAATATTAAAAAAAGATCAACAGTGTAATACTTACCTGAACCCGAGCAATGTAAAATGATTGATAATACTGACAATGATTGATAAATAATACTGACAATCATCAATCAGTCAATCAATAATACTGAGTACAATCATCTCCAAAATCACGGTCTTTAAGAGTCAATATGGTAGAAATCATATCAATAATCATTTCACAAGAGATGTAAAAATGGAATTCGTGTTTTTTTTATCAAACGAATTAACAGTTAACAGTAACACAGAATGTTTACAGTAACAGACAAGGTCCCGTTCTGAAGTGTAAGTTTGTGGTGATTTGTTGTGCTGTTAATGTTTCAGAATCAGCTGGCGAAAGTGGAAAAGAGGTGGGAAGTCAGCCCGCTCTCCTGCAGCTTGTGAACAGTTGGCGAAGTCAAGTGTCACGCCGCACACATAAGACACAGAATCCCGAAACCTGCTCTTTTTCACAAGATTTACAGACATGGAAAAAATAACAATATTTTTAAACTGTTCATTTATCAGCTTTGAAAAGAAATGCGTAAGAGAGATTAGAGGGAGGCACAGTGGTTAGCATTGCAGCCTTGTAGCGCTGCAGCCCCGGGTTCAACTCGGGTCCCGGGATGCTATCTGTGTGGAGTTTGTATGTTCTCCCTGTGTTTGTGTGGCTTTCCTCCAGGTAATCTGGTTTCCTCCCACAGTCCAAAGCCATCCTGGTAGGTTGGATGGCTTCTGGGAAAACTGGCCCTGGTGTGAGTGTGTGCGTGTCTGTGTGCTCTATGATGGACTGGTGTCCTGCCCAGGGTGTATCCTGCCTCGCACCTGCTGCTTTCCAGCTGCCCCGCGACCCTGAACTGGAGGAAGCGGTTCAGTTCAATTCAAGCTTTATTGCCCCCTGGGGGAAATTTGTTTTAAGGCACAGTCAGACACAACACAATGACAAATAAAGATCATCAAAAGGGAAAAGAATACAGTCGTGTTACAGGAGAAAAGAAACAAGAGACAAGGTTACTTTGCGTTGTTTATGAGTGGGAATGAAAGGTTTCCTGAGTCTGTAGGTTTTACACCTGGGGGCACAGAGGTATCTCCCAGATGGGAGAAGTGTGAATTCGCAGTGGAGGGGGTGAGACGCATGATGGTTTTGGCTTTCTTAGTCACCCTCTGTTTGTAAAGGATGCTTAAGTTGACTTGAATATTCCCGATTATTTTGCCTTTTATGTTCACTAACTTACCAGCCTATTACAATTACCGGTACTTACAGTATGTTAAGACACTTTCACTGAATGTTTTGTAGAAAAGTGTAAGAATAGTCTTAGCTATAGTTTTGTCTTTTTTTATAGACAACAAATGTTGTGACACTAGAAAGGTTAGAAAGTAGATGGTGGAGAGAGGAGCGTTCAGTTCGTCAGGAGTGATCTGAAGTGCGTTCTGTTGCAGTCTCTGAGCGTGCTCAGCAGCTGGCAGTGATGTAAGAGCAGGCGATTGGTAGGACACACCGGGCTTGGGACAGCTGGGGACAGGGGTGAAGGTGAGCACTTGAATACACAGGGATCAGAGAAGACAAGGTGAGAGAATAATAATAATAATAATAATAATAATAACAACTTACACTTATATAGCCCTTTTCTGGACGCTCCACTCAAAGCGCTTTACAGGTAATGGGGACTCCCCTCCACCACCACCAATGTGCAGCCCCACCTGGATGATGCGACGGCAGCCATAGTGCGCTAGAACACTCACCACACATCAGCTATCAGTGGGGAGGAGAGCAGAGTGATGAAGCCGATTCATAGATGGGGCTTATTAGGAGGCCATGATAGGTAAAGGCCAATGGAAATTTGGCCAGGGTTACACCCCTACACTTTTTGAGAATTTTTTAATGACCACAGAGAGTCAGGACCTCGGTTTTACGTCTCATCCAAAGGACGGCACCTGTTTACAGTATAGTGTCCTATACTGGGGCATTAGAACCCACATAGACTGCAGGGTGAGCGCTGCCTGCTGGCCCCACTAACACCTCTTCCAGCAGCAACCTTAGTTTTTCCCAGGAGGTCTCCCATCCAGGTACTGACCAGGCTCACACCTGCTGAGCTTCAGTGGTCTGCCAGTTGTGAGGGCTGGAGTAACATTGCCCCTGTGCAGCGCCCACAATCGCCTGGAGTGTGCTGGCAGCTCTTCTCCAGGTTATGTAAGCCGAGGCAGGAAAGAGAATTCAGTGTGGCACCTGAACTGCAGCACGAGTACAGTAGGATAGATCTAAGGAGTACAGGTTCATTAAGAGTCATGCCTCCTGAGGTATCCAGCATTGTGCCACATGTTGACTGTCATACAGCCTCTTTTATATTCAAAACCCAAAAGGCCTTGACTCTGGCGGGGTGTTAAACTGGATGGGTTTGTCAGATAGCAGATATCAAAGCAGCCTTTGTTGATGTCATCAGGTCTGATCGGAGATAGCAATAGATGTTAGGCTTGTTAGTCTGGGTGGTACAAGTGTCTCCGTAATGAAAGTGATCTGTGTTTTACGTCCTGAAGTGTTTGGAATGTTTTTTAAATGTGTCAGTTTTATTTGCACGGTTGAGAATCGTGCATCTTCCATACTTGTGAAGCAGAAACTTGGTGTGATATGAAGTTAAAGGCTTAATGGGCTGAAGATGGTGAGATGTTCATTAGAGTGAATTGAGTGGGTCAGTTGACACAGGGACTTGCCTGTACCCACTGCGTCTCCCTCTGTTCAGAGTGGAAATGTGAAAGAGCTTAGAAACGCGTGCAGTCAAGCACGAGGGATACCAGGGACAGCAGCCAGTCGCTTGGGCATCACCTCTGCCCTGGATGGTGGGTGACCTCGGCAGTGGTGCCAGGGCAAAGCAATGTGAGGTTCTCTTCTCGGCAAACGAGCTTTGGTGTTTGGCGTCTGAGAAGCAGCCACTGATTTTATTCTCGGAATGAAGGAAGGAGCTGGCGGCAGAGAAATCATTATCATTCATTCTTGTTCCGGGCCTGTCACAGGTCAGGAGATCGAAGCCCAGGGCCAATCAAACACCCAGCCCCAGGGAATGGAGGTTAATGGTATCTGAGCCATACCCTGTCCCAGACGGGGAGCAGGAAGATTGCACCTTGACTTTACTGAGGGATACATTTGTCACTGTTTTCACTAAGTGTGACTCGGGAGCATGTTGTGTTGCTTTTTGTGCACTGCTGTTACATTTTCATAGAGCTGCACAATTTTACAGCCCTTTATTCATCAAAACCCACAGGGGCATGAGGCAGCATGAGAACCAGCCTCGTGTGCAGTGTTTTTACAATGTGATACACAAAAAAAATCAAAGAAAAACAAGGCATAAGCAAGAAAAAAATGAGTTACAAAGGGTCCAGTGTTTCCATCCTTAATAATCACAATCCAGGCTGCATGGTGGATCGGTTGTTAGCATTGTTTGCTTCAGCGCGCTGTGGGCCCTGGGTTCAATTCCTGAGGTGCTGTCTGTGTGGAGTTTGTATGTTCTCCCTGGGTTTGTGTGGGTTTCCCCCAGGCGCACTGCTTTCCTCACACAGTCCAAAAACGTGCTGGTAGGTTAATTGGCTTCTGCGAAAATTGGCCCTGGTGTGTGTGTTGGTGTGCGCCCTGCCATGGACTGGCGTCCTGTCCAGGGTGTATCTTGCCCTGCACCCATTGCTTTCTGTGATAGGTTCCAGCTCCCCTGCAGTCCTGAATTGTATAAGTGCTCAGTGAAAGTGATGTGATGATGATAATCGTGACACACCGTGAGTGAAAGGACTGCTGCCTGCTGGGTCGAATTAGGCAAGGGTTTGCACTCAGTCCCTCTGAAAGCATGACTCAGAGAGTTCAGTGTTGGGCGTATTGAGTAAACTGCAGCTTTTTGTTTCCTGCAGCATTTGTTCTTTGCCTTAGACCCAGGGGCTTTGCAGAGTTCACAAGGGTTGCTAGCGCTCAGCAGACGAAATAAGAGAGCAGAGGCCTTAAGTGGATGCCAAAGCACTCTAGGTAAGAGGGCAGTGGAGGCAGGTGAAGATTAGTGACCCGCTGAGAGAGACAGTAGACGTGTTTACCCAACGCCTTCACTGCAGTTCAGACAGTCTGCCTGAGGATCAGCTTCTTGTGTTCATAATACTGTGACCAGCTCCATTGTTACTTAGTGCAGGCAGTGTGGAAAGACAGGTGAATCAGCCTCACACACAGGTATATTGCCCTGTTGTTTACAGAGGGGTGTGCTATTCACTTGAGGGAGAAGATGAAAGACCTGAGAGAGAGAGAGCACCCAAACAGATAGGCAAAACAAACAGAATGGAGACGTCCCAGCTGTTCTACAGGGGAGGAAGAGGAAAGAGTGAGCTTTGAAAGACAGGAAGGGATTATGATAAGTGCAACTCCGAGGATGCAGGAAGCTAGAATACCATCTTATCCTGAGCCAGCTTTACCCACCACAGGGCTTTTGCGTGTGCGTACAGAAGTGAATAATTGATTTAGCGCTGTTCATCCAGAAAGATCTGAAAATGCTTTTAATATGGCAGGTACCCACTTCATTCACCACTGTAACAGATGCCCCTGAGATGGTAGCGTAGCAAGGCACACAAAACCGTCTCTAAAATAGGAAACCAAACAGACGAGGTCACCACCCTGATGTAAAACCTATGCCCCTGAAATCACAGTTTCACTCCACGAGCAGGTGTGAAAATGCCTCACCCGGTCCATCTCATTTAGGCCAGTCCACTCTCGCCTGTCTTCTTTCTTACCGGCTGGCATGGCAACCAAGTATAGGTAGGTCTTGTCCTTTCTTTTATCCCCCCCAAAACTTGTAAAGATTTCCCCCCAGAGAATCTCACCGTCCAAAATGTCTGTGCGGGTCTGCTAAGACAACCTCTGTCACCTCTGTGAGGGCTTTTATAGAGAACTGGTTTCCCCAGGTGCAGCCAGTTCCCGGATGTCCTCGCGAGAATGCCCATCTGGGATTGGCTCAACATCGACCTCTGGTGGTTCAGCCCCCTTTCCACAGTCCTATACTGCCCTCCCTGTTAGAAACACTGAAGTTCCGCTCCCGCCTGCTCTGTTCTGCACCTGCAGGCCCACTACGCAGCAGATCGGAGGAGGACTGGGAAGTTTCTTCACCAGGGGGTATTAAAGGAGAGCGTTAGGAAAGCTCGACTGTGGGATCCCGGACTCTGGGGCTGCCACCCCTACTCTTCCATTCCATGAGCTCTTTGATGTCCACGCAGTCATTACCTTTATTTAATGTCCCATGTGAAGGATCATAATAATAATAATAATTGCTTACACTTATATAGCGCTTTTCTGGACACTCCACTCAAAGCACTTTACAGGTAATGGGGACTCCCCTCCACCACCACCAATGTGCAGCATCCACCTGGATGATGTGACAGCAGCCATAGTGCGCCAGAACACTCACCACACACCAGCGATCAGTGGGGAGGAGAGCAGAGTAATGGAGCCAATTTATAGAGGGGGATTGTTAGGAGGCCATGATTGATAAAGAGCGATGGGAAATTTGGCCAGGACGCCGGGGTACACCCCTACTCTTTTCGAGAAACACCCTGGGATTTTTAATGACCACAGAGAGTCAGGACCTCGGTTTTACGTCTCATCTGAAGGACGGCGCCTGTTTACAGTATAGTGTCCCCGTCACTACACTGGGGCATTAGGACCCACATGAGCCGAAGGGTGAGCGCCCCCTGCTGGCCCCACTAACACCTCTTCCAGCAGCAACCTTAGTTTTTCCCCAGGAGGTCTCCCATCCAGGTACTGACCAGGCTCACACCTGCTGAGCTTCAGTGGGTTGCCAGTTGTGAGTTGCAGGGTGATATGGCTGCAATCATAGCCTCCTGCATCACCCTGCGCCAGGTTTCCATACTTGGGCATTGGTTTTGGAAATGCAGGTCCAAAGGGGGGAGCGCCTCCTGCTGGTCCACTAGCATCTCTTACAGAAACAGCCGCGTTTTCCTTAGAGATCCTCTATCTTGGTACTGACTAGGCCCAGCCCTGCTTAACTCTTGAGGCTTGAAGGTGGTTTTCTAGTTAATTTACAATCCTCACTGGATACTCGGCCACTGTTATTATCCAAGCTAATTGGAAAATCATTTGATTTTGTCAAGACTTTAAAATTTCTGTCCTAGTCAGCTGAAAGTGAGCATCAGTACTTTTTTTACTTATTATTTATTAAATAAAACCAATTACGAGTAAAATATTCAATGTATAGCTATTTATATGTATTGACAGTTCGGTTATATACAGAAACATAATTGATTCAAATCTGCATTGACAAAAACAATTTAAAAGAAAGACATAAAGTTCGGCACTAAATATTATATCATTTTACTTCACAAAGTGAGATGAGGTCTTAATGGAGACATTAATGTTTCCCCGGTTAAACAATATTTGTTCAACCGTTCCATTACAAATCTCAGTCACAATATCAATCCCCTGTTCTTTAATGAGCCTTTTTATTGTCATCATTTTTTTTACTCGCAGCTAGAAGAATTCATAAATTATTTCTGTCTTTTGGTTCTTTTGGTTCAATGTGATCAGCCGAAAAGTTTCCCAGGTGCATAACTGAGAATTCAAAAGGTATCATTAAATTTACTATTTTATTAAGGGTTACGTATAAAAATTGTGAATATTGGGCAGTACCTGAATATGTGTGTGATTTGCTACCTGCTCTCCACGTAACCTCCAATACTGTGAAGTGGCATTTGTGATGTTCCTTTTGTTTAACTTGTTTTAGGCCTGATTAAAAAACGAATCAAGTTTTTTTTCCAGTAGAAGTTTCTCTATGTATGCGAACTTCTGGAGGTTTGTTGAAATTTGCATATGTTCATCCACTGATTAGAAGATATTGTATTCTCATTTTCTTTTAATATATTTTGTTGAATCTTTGTTTTCATTTATTCAATAGTAGTGTATAGTTTTGAAGTTATTTTCTTCTGATTACTTCGTTGATGAGCAGCTGGAGCATCAGTACTTTATGGTTCAGAGGAGAGGTTGTGTTTCAGTACTGCAGTGCTGCACTTCCTAATGTCAGATAAACTCCAACTCTTTCTCTAATATGGCATACTGGGGTTAAAACCATTCTATTTATTTTTTTCACAATCTGAAATTGATACTTTCAAATTTACAGGCCTATCTGTAGACACCCCATTTATTTCAAAACAAACAACATAAACCACCTTTTGAAGAAAAGCCCAACACAACCAATCTAGCTTTTTGTCTTTTCCTTTATGTATTAGCCAGTGCTTCCAGTAACTGGAAAGTTTGTTAGCGTAATCTCTACAAACCTACTCCTGGTGTCTCTCCAGTTCTGTGTCTCTGAGAGAACAGCACTGGTTCCTTAATGTTTGACCTGCATACGTCTTCTGTGCAATTGTCTGGCTTATCAGAGCGATGACAGGCTGTAACACTTCGCAGGGTGACTCTAGTGCCGGAAAAGACACCTGGTCTAATGAAGGAAACCCCCAGAGTGAGAAGCATTATGGGAAATGGCAGCTCTTACAGACTTGAACCGCTGCGCGACACTAAGAGCCCCACAAGGGAGTGGGGGCGCGAGGGAACTAGACAAGAAGAGGGAAGCAGAAGTGACTGCAGAGCCTGAAGGAGGTGTGTGTGTGTGTGTGTGTGTTTGAGCAGTTTGCTAAGGGAGTGTGCGAGACGGGCTGCAGACAAACATCAGGACACAGTCCAGGGCACCAGGGCAGGGCCGGCTGTTTGCCTCGAGGCCTGGCAGTGCTCTCAGGACTCCAGACTTGTTTTCGCTGCTGGAGTCACCAACAGACAGTGATGTCAGCTGTCTCCCAGCATGTCGGTTTGAGGGGGGGGAGGGGGGTCAGAGTTGGACCAAAATAATAAGAGGAACACTCCAAGAAGCTTGTGAGATCACCATGACATTCTCATGGGTCTGTCAGCTTGTTTGCTTTGTGCAGGAGGGCCTCCCCCCCCCCCCGTCTCTGGAGTGAGCGGCAGTAGAGTACTGTGAGCACCCTCCTTAACTCCTAGCGCTGGAAGGTCCAAAGCGCTTCATTGGCTCGTCTTGGGGGGAAGGGTTTTGCTCGTGGCGATGCGTCCGTTTGACCCCTGCATAAAAACGCGCAGGGAGGTTCCTCGGTGTGTCTGTGTGCAAGGTGGATTGGCAATGAAGGAATGATCCTGGTTTGGAAGAGCGCCATGCTGGACATACATCTCGAAACACTAAACACAGAGAGCCCTGTGTGATGACAGCCTAGTCCTTGCCGCAGGCCCGAGTCAGGGCTCATTTGCACTTCGTCCGCCTGTAGCAATGAGGAATATTGATTTTTTTTCTACTTTGTGGCTTTGCAACCTTTTAGGACCCTGGGTTGTGGCCACTTCCAGTTACAGCCAAGCTGAGTTTCTTTGGAAACCTTCCTTTCTTTTTTTTTTCTCCCAACCAAGAAAAAACGAAAGGCAGACGAAAACCGAGAAGGCTTCATACCAGACGCCACCCAGGGGTTTTGCAGGAAGGAGGCGGTTGTTATCAGATCCGTTTTATCTGGTGTGGCTATCAGCCGCTCCGTTTTTTTTTTTAAACGGAATCATGTTTCTGATACGGCTGACAAACTGGTCTCGGCGCCCATGTTAGGACTGACGTGTGTGAAGTCCGGCTGTCGGCGTGGACGTCCATCGCACAGCAATACCGGCACAAGGCCCAAAAGAAGTGTGGACCACAGGCAGCCTGCATCCTGCACCTGAGCGCGTACTGCATCCTGCACCTGAGCGCATACTCTGTGAGCAGATCCTGTTTAATCTGTGTGCCTCCCATGTAGCATAGTGTCATGCAGTTATTATGCAGGTCCTCAGTGCCTTTTGCATTCGTAGCCATGTTGCACAACTGTCCTCGTGTTCTGCCTCAAAACAGCTGTGCAGAAATGAGTGTTCACCCATCTCCTACATAGCAGACACTGCTGCTGAAAGCAGCACTGTGTTCAGTGCAGCTCCGCACACAGGCTCTTCCCAGACTCTTGAGCACGAGAATGTGTGGAATGTGAAAGCTGCCTGAAAGACCTCTAATTAGTTCAATTAGAAATCTAGGCCTAAGGTCACTGCGAAGGGGTCCACTGTATCCCTGCTGATTGTTGGGTTATGCTGTAGTGATGTCTCCTGTGTCTGTTTTTTTTTTTTGATGGTTGATGATGTGGAATATTTTGCCATTGTTTTTATATCTGCCCGGGTTGAAATTCGTTGATCCTGTTTAATCAGCTGTCCTCTCTGCTACAGCCTCTGAAATGGCAAAAGGAGGAATAAGGACTCTTGCAGGTCTGACTCTGGCCATTCTTGCTCCTTCCCTGCCTTTTGGCTTCAAGGGAGAAGTAGCATTGATCTGGAGGAGCCCATGGACATTGCTGCAAGCTTTCCAGTGCCTGGTGGAGCTTGGGACTCACTGCTGTGGAAAGGCGCTGGATCTAATGCTGGCTGAAGCCCTTTGTAATCCAGATATCTCTGCTAGGACCGGGGCGGCGTACACAGTGGCATCCCACTATTTCTGTGCCTTCAGAGCCTGAGCCAAGATCTCCTCCCCCTGCCGCTCAATAGCGACCCCTGTGGTCGCCTACTGCCTCGACACTTGGCGCTGATGTCAGTTGTGCTGGTGCAGGGCTTGCTGTAGGAATCAGAGCGATGAATCATTTACTGTGCAGCACTTAAAACAAAGACTCCTGCTTGTTATCTGTGCTTCTTTTGAGCCAGAACGTGCTCAGTGTCAGACTGTCCACCCTCCAGGACCTCTCAAGGCTTTTTTTAATTGTGCATTTTTAACCCCATGTGTGTACAAATGGCAAACAGGCAGTAAAATATACAGACGCACTACCAGAACAATTGCTTCTGAAAACTGTTAAACACTCTAGAAGCCAGCAGGCGGTTGTGAGCTGTGCTGCTGACGTGGTTGCTTATGGGTAGGAACAAAATGAGGAGTGAGAAGCCCCCGAAGGTTCATCAAGACTATGTTAATCTGGGTAATCAACATCAAGGACTTCTGAGTGTTTGGACTACTGAACAGTTTGAATTTCATCAGTCCAGACACATGGGGCTAATCATGGAGGAAACTGCTCTGGGCAGCGTGACGTGGAGAAAGGTAGGCTCCCTGGAAACTGTTTGAGGACTTGGGAACATGATCCGTGACCTCTGCTCAGGTAAAGGGTTGTGGAACGTGCACGAGCCCAGGCATGATTTAGCTGCACCTAGTATTTAGTAAAAGCTGAAGGGGACACCGAGTGGTACAGTATCATAGTGGTAAGCACTGCTGCCTAGCAGCTCTGGGACTCTGGGTTCGATTCCATGGGTACTGTCTGTGTGGTGCTTGGATTTCTTCCAGGTTTTCCTCCTTTAGTACAAAGACATACTGACAGGTTCATTGGCCCTGGTGTGAGTGTGAGTGTGAGTGTGAGTGTGAGTGTGAGTGTGAGTGTGAGTCTGTCTGCCCTGCAGTGGACTAGCATCCCATCCAGAGGGTCTCCTGCTTTGCACCTATTGCTTGCCAGGATAGGCTCTGGCTCCCCTGGGACGCTGAAGTGGAAGAAGTGGTTAGAAAATAGAGGGAGCACATTGATCACAGACCATCATCAATGATCAATCTAAACAAATGTCCACCACAGACAGATTATTGAAGGCATTTAAAGTTACTAACTATAAAGTGTGTTACCTTCTCATGTTATTGACAGCAATAGCTTGAACCTGCATTGAAAGTGCACTGGTGCCTTGCTTGTGAGGTGCGTATCGTAGTGAAGTGTTCTGGAACCTGCGTTGCCCTTCATACATCCACTCCCTCCTGTTCACATTGATCCCCAGCACCCTGTGAGTTACAAATTCAGCACCTGTTATAATATGCGAGAGAATGGTGTTTGCGTGGCAGCTGCCACATGTGTTGTTCAGCTACGCTATCATGTTATTGTATGGCTACGCTCTGGTTAACAACCATTATCATGCATGATCTCGCGGCACACATGCTGCGTTCAAGAAAAACAGTTCGGAGTGGTGCTGTTCTAGTCCTGTTAGAGCAGATTTAGGCAGATGGACTCATCCACTGCCGAGACGTTCCCTGACGTTCGGAATCAGCAATGTAGAAAATGCCCTGCTTAACATGCAGAAATGCAGAGCCACCCACGCTGTCACACTAGAAAGAGGCTGTAGGAGACCAGTGTGGAACAGCACGGTAACTGTTTTGGAAAAGTTTGAGAACTTTGGCCTCCCCTCACAAGATTCGCTGTCACAGTCTTATTTTAATGTGAGCCCTAAGCCTCTCTTGATCCTGGACTTCATGAGGTGGGCTGAAGGCTTTAAAGATGCCTGCAGTGAATAGAATTTATCTGTTGAGTTAAGTCCATAAATGAGCTGGCAGCGTTCCTCCCTGTGACAGGTTTCACTTGACTGCTTGCCTATTAGCTTAAAAAAAAACCGTCCTAGAGCTGTAACACAAACCAGACTTCTTTTTCCTCGGCTTTGTGTCTTCTCAGACACCTGCTTGTTAATTTGAAGCGTAGCAGTTTGAATCCAGTAAAAACAAATATCTTTTCAGTGTTCGGGTAAATATGTAAAAATAGGGCTATGGATATTTCTTCCTACCTGGGGTGCTGAACTGACTAAACTGCTGCGTCTACAGAAGCTCTGTGATGTGGACTGTGAACAGCTGCAACAGCTGTAACATAGGAGGGTCCAAGAGGTTTGTTTTTGGATGGTTTTAGTGTTTCCCATTTTTCTTAAGTTATCATGGACCTAACTATACACTCCGCCCATACTCTCCAGGGCATTTGTGAAATTCCACCTTGCTGTCCTCTCGCGACACCTACTTGCTAATCTGAAGATCATGCTGCTCCTGCTTCTGTGTCTCTGTTTTGGTATCGCTGGTTTGATCCTGGAAGAATCCACCACCTTTTGGATAAGATTGCTTCTTGCTGTAATTCAAAATCACAGGCCTAGGAGGTTTAGACAGGAAGGACTGCGATTTTTGCCGTTTACCTCTTCATCGAAATGCAGTACGACAGGAGCCCTACGATCTCCTGGAGTTAACTCGCATCACGTTGAAATTACCTCTTGTCTGCTTGTGTCCTTACTTTTGTTTTTAAAAATGATATTACACCCAAGGGCTTGTGAACATTTGAAGACAGGAGGCTGAACCTATTTAAAAGAAAACTGGGTCCCGACACCAGCTTTGGGGCCCAAAGCTTGCCTTGCAAGACATTTATTAACAATTCCACTTCCACTGTGGTCAGGGAATATCTTGCAGAAGAATTTCTAGATGCTTATTTCCTTAGTTCTCTCATGTAGTGGGAAACAAAATAATAAACCAGGAAGCAAATTTTACAAGACAGATATTAATTTGCAGTAATATACCAACATACCAACAGTACCAATATACACAACATCTGCACCATTATGTGCAGATATTTAGCTGGTAAATATGACATAGCCCTGTCTTCTACAGAAACAGAAAAATATGGAACTCTACCCTGCAACTGAAATAAAATATATCAAATAAAGCCCTCACAAAGGACTAAATCACTCCCTAAAATAAATGTTAAACTAATGGGAAACTTTACCCTTTTTAAAATAGTGACTAATAAGGGAGATGTCCTTACCATAGCAACTCCCACAAATGGGGGATATTTGTACAACATAATCTAGCATCCCCTAGCCGAAACCCTTGAATCAGTCTCTGTAGTGCTCATATTACCTGGACACGTTCTGGAGTCTGGTGTGCCAAACATGGAGCCCTCTCACTGTTCCAAATCTTCTATCTGCAAAAGCTTTGGCTTAATGGCCTCATCAAGAAAGATCCAAGAAAGGAGGTTAATAATTAGAGAAGCTGCTTGGCCTCCTGGATTATTGGTGTCACGACACGTTTTTCAGGACCCTATGCAGACAGCAGAATCCGGAGAGGAGTGAGACAACACAAGACAAACTAGTCCAAAGGGAGTCCGTGAGAATATCCTGGGAAAGCCAATGTCCAAAGCTGGGTGATCCATCCTAACAGACCAGACAAGAGTTAAAAGCCGGAGCGGGATCCGGCAAAGGTTCAGGGGAATAAAAAGGGGTAACGGGGCCAGGTGCTCCCAGACCCAGATGGTCAGGACGCCGTTGTGAAGTCCTGGACTCGCTGGTAGGCAGGGTTCTGGGCGTCCATCTTCCAAAGCTGAGCCCAGATTGGTAGGAGCGTCTGGCTTTTAAAGGGGAGACTGGATCAGGAGGCAGGTGTAGGAGATTAGGTAAACGAGGAAGGGCTGGAGCGTCCTTAAGAGGAGGGGTTTACGATCGTGACAATTGGCAGTTGTGAGAAAGTAAGACAAGGGACAGCTGAGGAAAGGCTACAAAGCAGATCTGACCTTAAGAGATTGGGGTGCTTGGAAGAGAAATGTTCTTATAACTCCCTACATGAAGCAGTAGTTTACAGAGTCTTAACCAATTGGAAGATGAAAATGCAATATTCAGGTATGAGACTTCTGCAGGGATCAGTTTTGCCACCCGAGTTGTTTTGCTGTGGGCTGTTGCAGTTTTGACTACTGCAGCACGTATTTGGTTTATCAGGTCCCATTCCCTGATTTCCTTGTGATGAAAAGCGTCTATATCTCTTAGAACATCTTAGCAATGTCATTACCGTCGACCACGGATTTCTTGGCAAGTGACGATCCTGCTTCCAACATCTTTCTGCGGTCACGGCCCGATCTGGTGAAAGTGGCGTGTGATCCGGTGTTTGTTGGAAAACCGCTCTAAAGGCAGTGTCAGTCCAGGCATGGGGCAGGTCAAGATGAGCAGATGTGCTAGTGAGCAATTTCTAGATGCCATGTCACAACTCAAACAATGAAAAGACACATTTTCCCCTGCCCGTCTGCGGTTCTGTGAATGAGTTCTGGCAATACACTATATAATGTGCAATTCATTGCACATTTGTGATTTTATTATTGCAGGAAATAAGGTCACCATTCATCTCTATAGCACTTGCTCTTAGTTAAAGTGATGAAGTGAAAAACTCGCATGAATCATCCTTCTCCCTGTTCTTGACAAACAGACAAGTGCAAGAGTGGCACCAACCTTAATGACTGGTGGGTCCATAATGCTGTGGGGCACATTTTCCTGGCATGAATCGGGTGCACTCATTCCTGTAGAATGCAAGGTCAATGTTAATTGCTGCTCAATACTGCCGAGTCACCATTTTCACCCCATGACTCTCCCATGGGTTTCTCCCATGATCATTGTGCCCCTTTCCACAGAGCACGTATGGTCACCCAGTGATGATCACAACACTGATGTTATCCTGAACCCAGATCTAAACCCAATCCAGCACTTGTAGGAGGTTCTGAAATGAAACCTGAGTCAGTTTTCCACCTCTATATCATCCAGGCACAAGGTGACTGACTTTCTTGTGGAGGAATGGTGCCGGACTCTATGCTGTGGCATATAGAGGCTATACTGGCTGAAAGTGGTGGCCCAACGCCCTTACCATTGGTGTTGATATGACCCGAGGTTTTGGGTCATTGACTTATTATTGGTGTTTCCATTTTTTTGCCCCTAGCTGTAGTAAACCTCGATTAGAACATGGTAAAATCCTTTCAGTCGTGGGTAAAATCTTGTAGCACTTGGAAACGCAGTGTGAAGAAGCATTCTAAATAGGAAAAATATTATGATGAATCTGAACAGAGTCTAAGCAGCATTAGCAAGACCTTCGCAATTCAATGCTGGTGGGTCCTGTGATTGTTTGACCTACCTGTCTCTCTTTCCCCTGCCTCAGGTTCACCAAAAACCTCTCGCCTGACAAAATCAACCTGAGCACGCTGAAGGGCGAGGGTCAGCTGTCCAACCTGGAGCTGGACGAGGAAGTCCTGCAGAACATGCTGGACCTGCCCACCTGGCTCGCCGTCACCCGCGTCTTCTGCAACAAGGCGGCCATCAGGGTGAGGGGACAGGGGAAAGGGGAAAGAGAGAGAACGGGCAGGGAGACTCGTGATAGGAGCAGTTCTGTGCGCGAGTGAGACTGCGATAGGAGCAGTTCTGTGCGAGAGTGAGACTGCGATAGGAGCAGTTCTGTGCGAGAGTGAGACTGCGATAGGAGCAGTAGTGTGCGAGAGTGAGACTGCGATAGGAGCATTTAATTTAATTTCTTGAACATGCTTCGTTTGTACTTTTTTAAATGTGCTCTTGTAAGAGAGTTACTTTGAGAAAATGGGGAGAAATTTTGATTTGGAGCACAAAATGTTAGCTCTCACTTTTGCTAGCTCACTGAAATATAAAGCACAGGTTGGCTCTGGTGGGTTATCAAGGCCTGGTGTTTATCTGATCCGCAGTACAGAGATGATGTGTTTGAACTCAAAGTGGTACAGACTGCAGGCCTCAGAACAGCTGGCAGTGTCAGAGCTGTGATGTTTTTGTCTCTGTTCTCAGATACAATGGACAAAGCTGAAGACCAGCCCGATCTGTTTGGTATGTATTAACTTCTGTATTTTCTTGTTGGTTATTTTGGTTTATGGCAGGGGCAGTAGTAGATGATATATTTCCTAGTTCAGCCATCTTCTTGTTTCTGCAGTAGCCCGTCACTAGGGAACTAACACGAGCTGAGGGAGGTGCTTTGTATTCAGAACATGCTTCTCTCATACCAGATAGAGCATGAGAGTCTGTTTCAAAGCAAAACCTGTATCCTGATACCTGGCTTATCCTTATGTACATTTCCTGTGGTAAATGTGTGGCCAATGTGCAAGGCCAACTATGAAGCACATTTTGTGCCAGATGCCATTTACATGTTTTTTTTCCCTGCAGGTTTTCTAAATTCTAATTTTGTTTTACAACACCAGAACACACCCAAAGAAGGCTTCACAGCCGAAACATTGTGTTTCTTTTCTTCTCTTTTCAACGTGGAATAAACCTTTACTTGTTCCTTTACACAAGAACATAATTTTACACTATACTATAAATTTGTATGCTTCTTATCACTGTGGTTAAATCTAGTAGAGGTAGCTCAATGAGCTAAACTGCTGTTTTGTAAGCACACATGCTTACAGGAACGCAAGTCTGAATCCCACCTCTAATTTTCAAAAACTAAATCTCAGGCATCTTGGAAGATACTGTATATTTAGAAGCTGAATGACTGGTGTTGTAATTCCAGTATGTAATTTCATGTTGCTTTTGACTTGTCCTGCCAGTTCCTGGACAAGGTGGAGGTGGAAATGAGGACATGTGAGGAGCCACGCCCCCCAAACGGCCCCTCCCCCATCGCCATAACAGCAGGGCAAAGGTCAGCTGCATGCCCCATCCCCACCCCCGACAGCCTCCACATGCTAATTCTGTCATCAGTTTTGTAGCTTTTAGGTTTGTCTTACTGGTTGCTCCAGTGCATTATATCCCAGTCGTTAAAATATCCTACTTTTTACTTTTGCAAGTCTAAGGAACATTTAGAACACCATGAAATAAATATTTGTGCTGCAGTGCAGTATCATGCAATATGCAATATATAAAAATGTGAAGAGTGCATGGTAATTTTATATGTGCTGGCAAATACAGATCTGTACATCAGACAGGCCAGTTCTTTTCTGATCTAGAGAGGTCTCATTGCCTTCACCAGTAGAGCCCAGGAAATGTGTCGGCGGTGCTGGCGTTTGGGCCGAGCTAGATAGACAAGGCCCTGCTGGTTTTCCCTATACAGTGGACAGCTGCTCCTTGTCTGAAAGTTAAGTGTGGGTTCTGACGCCTGTCTGAACCGAGTGTGTCCCAGTCGGTGGTCCCTGCTCGGGCCGCGGTGTCTAACGGGCCTGTGTCGCTGTGCTGCAGTGAGTACGGTTTCGCCGAGAAGGTGGTGGAGGGTATGTCCGTGGTCATCAACTCCATCACCATCAAGGTGCGGGCCCAGGCCTTCCACGCCTCCTTCGAGCTCTGGCAGCTGCAGGGCAACAGCCTGAACCCCAGGTGGCAGCGCAGCGACCTCCGCCACACCCGCATCACCGACCCCAAGAGAGGAGAGGTACGTCACACGAACCCACTGGCCAACTGGCCTTCGCTGTCTCCAGGCCTCTTTAGTGCTGAGAGGATGGCCTGTGTAGAGAGTGGGGTCACTGTGGGGTCCTGCAGGGTCCTGCAGGAAGCATAGGGCAGTATGGACAGAGCATCACAACAGCAAAGGTGAGCAACAAAGTCAGAATGAACCAAATTTTTTTTTTTTTAAACTAAATTTAATAAAGGAATGTAATGTTAACATCCAGAGAAAAACAACCTACATTCTGGGGTCGAAAGGAATGGGCTATAAGAGCTGAACCTTTTCAGTTCTGAACAGAAGACAATGAAGGGACCCGATACAGGTACAGTGGTGAGAAAAACTTTGTGAACCCTTTGGAATCGTCTGTATTTCTGCATTATTTGCTCCTATATGATCTGTATGACCTGATCTTCATCTGCAGTAAATCATGATAATAGATTAACACAATCTGATCAGACAAATACCACACAAACACGAGTACTTTTTCATGCCTATATTGAACACAATGTTTAAACACCCACTGTCTAGGCTGGAAAAAGTATGTGAACCTTTAGATGTAGTAACTGCTGGAACCTCCTTTAGCAGCAGTGACCTCAACCAAACATTTCCAGCAGCTGCTGATCAGTCCTGTACATCAGTTTGTTGGTTTCAGTTTTGAAATTATCACGATTGTAAAGTTTTCTTCAGAGGGCTAGGACCCCAAGTACACTTAATTAGTTCCTCTTCTAGTCTAGTTGTAGGGTAAACAAGGGAATTGATGCAGTGGCCTGTCTTGGTTAGTGATTTGTAAGAAACATGGCTTGCATTGACAGTGTGTAATTCAGTTTTTTTTCCCCTCCATCACAAGATAAGCGTGCTACTGTTTTAGTTTGTGTTTGTAGTGTTCATTTCCAGCCATATGGTGGTTACACTGTGAAGCCTGGCAGCTTGAAGGCTTGCCAAGTCATAACTTCAAGCGCGGAAGCTGTGCCCATTCGAAAGACTCTGCCTGCGTGGTGTTGGGGTGCTGCTGTGGGCGTGCCAGGAGGCATGCCCGCGACAATTTCACCCCCACACCTCCCCTCCCCTCCCCTCTGCCTCCCTCTCAGGTGCTGACGTTTAAGGAGATCAACTGGCAGAGCCTGCGAATCGAGGCGGACGCCATCGAGGGTGGCGAGCAGGACCTGGGCAGCACCCCCCTGCGCCTCATCACCAACCAGGGCAGGATCCGCATCGCGCTCAAGCGCCGGGTAGGGGAGACAGGAGAACCCCCCCAAAAAAAAGCCCTGCCTAAAATGAGCATATCCAAAAGGATCTGATTCATTTTCAAATGGTCTCGGGAAATGTCAGTCCTCTTTGCATGAAATCGCACTGTCCCCAGGGTGATCAGCAAGTCTGAGGTCCCAGCTGCTGTTGGCTTGGTTTTGCGCTTGGTGTTGTGTTTCAAGCACATTGTGTCAGTGTCAAGGCCTCTTGTTTGAACTCAGCCTTGCTCTGTCCTGTTCTGTACAGAGGTCCTGTTATCTACAGGCCCGGCTCACTTCAGCTCCACATGCTCTCTCATTGCTGGGCTGCTAGGGTTATGGGGCTCTGGCACAGGCAACCCAGCTGTGGCATTAAAGCCGATTTGCTGGGATGGATTCCGAGCAGGATGGAGGACGGGGAGGAACAGCCCCTCTCTGGTCTGTAACCTCTCCGGTGTTCTTGCAGGTGAAGGACTGTAACGTGCTGGCTTCCAAGCTGCTCTTCATCCTGGACGACCTGCTGTGGGTGCTGACGGACTTGCAGCTGAAGGCCCTCATCCGCTACGCCCAGTCCCTCAGCGAGGCCATCGAGAAGTCCGCGCAGCAGCGCAAGAACCTGGCCTCCGACGGCCTGCAGGTTGGGCGGGCCGCTGTCGAAAAGGCTCATGGCCGCCCCCCTTTCCAAAAGATTTACGATTCATATAGTTCCCATACTAGTCATCTGCCCATTTTCTAACGTCATTATCCAATTCAGGGCTGCAGGGGAGCCAGAGCCTATCCCAGCAAGCAACAGGCACAAGGCAGGATACACCCTGGACAGGACACCAGTCCATCACAAACACACATTCACACCAGGGCCATTTTTTCCCCTCAAACCAGTTAACCTACCAGTTTGTCTTTAGACTGTGGGAGGAAACCGGAGCACCCGTAGGAAGCCCACGCAAACCAGGGGTGAACGTGCAAACTCCACGCAGACAGCACCCCAGAAATTGAACCCAGGGCCCCAGCACAGCACAGGAGCAACTCTCACCACAACTCTCAGCTATGTTACTGAAGCCAATAATTTGGCTTCATTCAAGAACCGGCTGGATGAGATTCTTGTTCTTAATTCAGGCTTACAGTTGGTAAGAACTGCACAAACAGAAACTTAAATACATTGCTAAGCAATGCTCTCCCCTGCTTGTTCTCAGTAAGGACACAGCCAGTCATGGACAATACAACTTCTGCAATGCCGACTTACAGCGCTAAAAGTAAAACTGAAACGGCTACATAGTTCCAATTGATGCATTTTCTTTGTCCGCGGAGTTGCTTTAGAAAGAATTTAGATCATGACGTGTTGCTGCCCTCAACCTTTGTGACAGCAGTGGGCTGTCAGAGGACATTGTGCTAGTGGTGCATTTTCAGTGTTGCCTCCCCCAGCAGTGTGCATGCCTGCAGCCAGCAGAGTTATCCGTTAATGAAAACATAATTGCTAAGAGGAGACGCGCTGACTTGTATAGGAAACCGTTTTTAAAAACTAGCCGACAGATGTGGTGTTCATGGCCGATCATTACGGACATGTGTGTGTGTGTGACTCCCTGCAGACTGCGCCGCCCTCCCCTGGCTCTCACCTGCCCTGGGCAGAGCCCGCGCCGCCCCCCAGCGGAGCCCCCAGCACCCTCAGCCAGTACTTCGAGCTCCATGACGTCAAGGAGTCTTCCTACCATACGCTCATTTCTCGGCTGGACCTGCACATCTGCAACGACAGCTCGGTGGAAGACCCCGGTGAGACCCCCTCTACAAACATCACTCGGCCTCTTCCTATGGGCTGTGTCCCATCTATGGTAGGGTGGCCTGTAAACAGGTGGTTCAATCAGATTCCAAAGACAAAAGACAGAGCACAAACGGGAGCTTCATGCATAGCTAGATGCAGAGGAGTTTCAAACTTACACTGCTGAACAATGGGGCAGTTCCTTTGTTTTGGGAAGGTTTGCCTTCAAGATGGCTGGGCCTGTGCATAGCTACTGTATGGGACACACAATTTGTATCCAACGTGTGTTTGCATCTGGGAGGGGAATAAAACAAGTTCATATTATTTAACATATGTTGCTCTCTTTTCTCTCTCTATGTGACAAAATGGGCAACTAGTTTGTTCCAGACCCCCTTTACCCAAAGAGTGGTGGGAGTAGGGAACAAGCTACCAGGCCATGTTGTTGAAGCCGATAGTCTGGGTGAGATCCTGGGGTTAATTGGCTACCACTTACCAAACAGGATAGATAGGCCGAATGGCCTCCTGTGGTTTGTAAACTTATGTTCTTGTGTTTTTTCGCACAGAGGAGCCTCGGTCCTGGAGCTCCACAGGAGCCATGCAGCTGACCTTCCGAATGCTGGGCTTTGACTACTACCCCTTCCACCGGCCAGGTGAGCTGTGAAAGAGGGTGATTTTTGTTTGGAGTGATCCGTAAAACTGCTTAACTGAACAAACTGACTTAATGATCACAAGAAAAGTGACCCAGAGCATTAGAAATTGAAAATATATTGCTTATCTATTAAATTACCTGTTAATCAGTGTTTGGAGAGCTTGTACTGTACTCTTTAACCTGTACTTATATCAGGTTCCATTAATTAATTAACTTGGGGGGATCAGAGCTCTGTCAGGGTACAGACAGGAACCTCGGCTCCTGCCTGCGGCCCAGAGGACTGATCTGTGTGATCTGATCTCCTCTTGTGTCTCCGGTCCTGGCAGGCGACGGGTGCCGTCACTGGGAGCGACACTGCGGCGCCATGGAAACCCGGGCGCAGTGGGCGGGGAAGCTGCTGCAGGAGTTCCAGAGGCAGGCAGAGGCGGGAGCGGGGCCCCCGGGGTCACTCGGAGGCTCCCCCATGGCTAGCAGGGAGTCACCCTCCAAGCGCGCGCCAGGTGCGTCCCCCACTTTGGGCGACTTTGCACCTTAACATGCAGGCCGTCTCCCAGTCTCCTGCCTTCCACACGTGTCTCTTCCTTTTCTGCTCACACCCGTATTGTTTTCATCTGTTGTAATCAGAATTTTCCCTTCGAAGTTTAATAATGAGTTCTGACAGTGTTATACTGTGTTAGGAGGAGTGGTCTCTCATCCCAGCCAGAGTCTAGATTTAAAAATAACACCCTGTTCCCTCCTGGCTTATTCACATCACACAGAGTGTGGGCGTCTCCTCCAGAGGAGGAGCAGGACGGACTGGTGTCTTGTCCAGGATGGCTGTGTACACAAGGCCACCATCCTGGCCTGTGGGGGTGGCCAGAGTCCTGCTGGCACACTGGGTTGAATGGGGACACTTTTATCTGAAGCAGAGAGCGGAGGGGTACCCCCGTTCAGACAGTGGGCTTGCCAGCCAGTGACCGGGCAGGCCATGGCCGAGTGGTGGTGCCCTGAGTATACAGGAGGGGTGAGGCATATCGGAAGTATTGGCCCCAGTCAACGTTTTTACGGAAACTAAGTAGTTCTTGCCGAACGGGAGCATCCCATCCCCTGTGGCCCTGGTTTCGTTACCAGGTGGGCAATGTCATTAAACCGCCGTGAGACCAATATCCCAGAATCTGGGGTTAGCGGTGTCTGCTGAGCCACGGGCTGTCTCGTTGTTGAGCTCTCGGTGCAAGTGGGAGCCGAGCAGCCTGATGTATTACGTTCAGTCCTCGAGTTGTCTGTCTACAGCAGATCAGCTCGCAGAAACACCCGCAACTACAAACTGCGGAGAGTGCCCGGTACAGGAAACAATGGCCAATCTGTATGTTATTAAAAAGGAAATGAAAAAGTGGTTTGCCAGGTTTCAAGAGGCTCAGAAGTACAGTACAACATTTTTTACTGTTCTTTCCAACATTCTTGCATTGTATCAAGAAGTTACAAAAATCACCTCCTTGCAGAACCCAGGTGAGGGGCCCCATGAGACCAGCTGTTTCCTGCCTGTTGCAGGTGGAAGGTGTACATCAGTGCTAGAGGAAAACATCGCCGACCGCTGGTTTTGCGTCGTATTCCTGAAAGCGAGGACTGTCCGGTAGCGGGAAGCTGAAAGTGGTCCCTTTTGTTTTGAAGCTGACGGAGCGTCCAGCCCCCCTGAGTGTCCGCGGGCCTCCCCGACGCCCCCTTCCCCCCACAGGCTTCCCTGGAAGCGCCTGCGTGCCAGCTGTGTGGTGGTCAGAGTGGACAACCTGGACATCCATCAGGTACTGCCGCCTGCCTGCCCGCCTGCCCGCCTGCCGCACAGAGTTAGTGCCCCAGTTCTGTCCGTTTCCAGCGAAGTGAGCAGTGATTGTCGGAGACGTGCAGAGCACACTGATTCAGAAAACACAGAGACAGAGATCAAAAAGAGCCTCCAAAAGTTAGAAATCTGCACCATTGCCTGTAGTGACAAAGGAACAGGCTACGTTCGAAATCTTTAACATTCTTTCTCCTTGAGCAAAAGTCTATCCAGCAAAATTTAATCCACCACTGGCATACAGGGGCAAAGGGGTTTTATAAGAAGTATAGGGCCTTGATTGTGAAAATCTTATGCAACCGGACAACGATGCCCTATAAAAATTCTACAAATTCCAATCAATTGCCAGTGTTTTTTAATCTAGGTTCCGTTTTGCTTTACGGACTCTTGTGTTTAGTCAGTATCGCTCTGCGGGTGAGTCATGGTGAAAGAAGGTGATCACAGGCTTTGCTTGTTTTAATGAAAGTCTGGGTTTTGACTGCAGGGAGTGCCCTGAAGCTTAGCGAGGGCTGGTTCCAGCTCATGGGCACGGCTGAGAGGAGGGGTGGAGGCTTAGAGATCCCCATCTCTGCTGGGGACCCCTGAGAGAAAGTCTGCCACTTTGAGCTCTGTCTTGTACGGTTCTGATCATCCAGTGTAGAAAGAAGCGGGCATCACTGCGCCTCACTATTCAGCGCACAGGCCAGTGTGGCCTGTTGATCTGAGGGGTGTGCAACATGCCCATTGGAGAAGAACTGCCTCTTCCACATTGGTGTGTAGAAGCAATTATAAATAGCCAGTTCTGTATTAAACAATGCAGACAGTTGTCCAGAGTTCAGGTCAGTGCCCGCAGGAGTTTGGAAGTCAGTAGTTGCACATTTGTGGTGCTCATGAAAAGCTTTTGCTGATCGAACGTTATCAAGCAACGAGGGTGGGGGGCTGTGTAGCTCAAGCCCACTGGAGGAAACAGGGAAGTAAGTGCTTGTCCTCAGGGGTGCAGGGCCAACCCAACGTCATCTCAAAACAACTTCTCGACTTGACGAGCATGTGATCTCAGTCACACTCTGCTGCTCTGGAAATTACCAGAGGTGGTTGTGGGCTGGGGGGGGGGAGCACATTGTGGTTTTGGGTATTTTATTATTGGACGTCTTCTGAAATTCCATTTTTAGCCAAAAACTGCCCCTTTGTGGAAGGATTGATCTTCTGACATTTAACCAGAATAAGTGTCTCATTGAGAAATTCCCACAGGGCAGTGCTTAGGCATATTCTTGGCAGGGTTTTTCCCATAGTTGAAACACAGTAAATTTCTTTCTAAAAGCCCCCAGCTTTGCCAAGTCTGTACAGGAGCAAATAATTGTGTTCAGGAACTAATTCAAATGAGAAATGTGATGCTAGCGTGTGTGACTTAAAAAGGTCTTGGGTAGCTGACTTCAATCCTCCTCCTTGTTTTCTCCTTTGCATCAGATCTATAACTCGAATCTCAATCAATGAGAGACATGGAATATTTGACAAAATATCCATCCATTTTCTAACCACTTTATCCAGTACAGGGATACAGAGGAGTTGAAGCCTGTACTGGCAAGCAACAGACTCAAGGCAAGATACACCCTGGACAGGACGCCAGTCTGTTGCACGGCACACACAGACACAGACACACTCACACAAGGGCCAGTCTTTCCAAATCCAAATCAAATCACATCAAAGTTTATTTATCAAATGCACAACAATACAGCGTGCAGCAGTAGTTGCTGCCAATGAAATGTCTTTTCTGCGAGCTCACAAAAATCACAAGAATCACAAAATTAAGGTTATAAAAATAAGGTTACATAATACTAGATGTAATAGAAATTGAATAAAACTCAATATGAATAGAGCTGCTATGTGTCCATGGTGTATGCAATATATACAAGTAGTGCGGTATGCCGAATACAGTGAAAACTGTGTGTCCATGTAGCCATTACAGGTGATTTGCTAAGGAGCTACAGGTTGGCTATTTAGCAGTCTTATTGCCTGGAGGTAGAAGCTGTTCCGTAGTCTCTTGGACTTGACCGAATGCTTCGGTACCGTTTACCAGATGGTAGGAGGGAAATCCAGGAGCCAATTAACCTACAAAACTCCTTTGGACTGTGGGAGGAAACCGGAGCACCCAGGAATCCGAGCAGATTCACTCCTGGAATTGAACCCAGTGCTGTGCTGTCCCAGTGCTGTGAGGCAGCAATACTAACAACTGTGCCACCCTTCTACAAATTCTGATTCTGAAATTTTTTTTTACATCATCCTTGCAACAGTCTCACTTCAACACAGCGGCAACATAACAGACCAGAAGCTGTAGAAGTATTTGTTTAGAAAAGAAATGGAGATGGAGCAGAAACACAATGGAGACTGGCCTTGTTTTAGGACCTTTTTAAGACCCTTGTATAGTTATGCATGCATTTTAAAACTGGGAAGGCTATCCTTTTTTTAAGATACTATAATTTATACTTTTTTATACCTTTTAAATTAAATGAAAAATCATTAATAATAAAAAATAACTGGCAGGCATGTTAACACAGGAAAATGAACTGTACCATTTCTTTTGGGGGTACCCTCTGTGTGTGACACTATTGTCTCCACAAATAATGCTGTTTATGTTATAACTCTTGCAGCTATCATGTTGCATTGAAATTTAAACACCACCAACCGTGTTCATGAGTGCTGGAACTGAGGCTTATGAACACTACCATATATCCAAGGCAGCACAATTTTCACACAGTCCAGCCCTGGAAGAACTTCTCTCGTTTTGCACTTCCCTAGGTATCCACAGGGGGGCGCCACAGCAAGAAGCCCCAATCCCTGATGACTTGTAACCGGAGGTCCCTCCATCTCCCAGACACTGTATCGGCCATCCACTTCCAGTTCATGGAGTACTACTTCCCTGACAACCCTCAGCTGCCTGGTAACGTGCCTCAGTGTGAATCTGCAGAGCCCTGCCATATTAAAGTGACAGCCTGAATCAGGGGGATGAATTCACTGGTCAGAATGGTCGGAGCCCAGAGCTGAATAATGCACTGAGCTTGAATTGCAGCTCATAGTTCATTGTCCAGAGTTCATCCCATGGCTACAGCAGGAATTGTATAGATGTGAGTGAGGGAAAATGATATTGTGCACCATGAGGTCCTGACGCATACATTCAGACATAAGAATGCAGGATTGTCCCCACAGTGTCCAGAGGTCAGACGCTGACTTTATTTAAAACAATGTTTTTCACTATATTTTGCTCCAGTATGTATTAGATATTACAAAGCCAGCAGCCATATCACCCTGCTACTCACAACCCACTGAAGCTAAGCAAGTGTGAGCCTGGTCAGTACCTGGATGGGACACCTCCTGGGAAAAACTAAGGTTGCTGCTGGAAGAGGTGTTAGTGAGGGCCAGTAGGAGGCGCTCACCCTGTGGTCTATGTGGGTCCTACTGCCCCAGTATGGTGACGGGGACACTATGATTTAAAAAGGCGCCCTCCTTCATATGAGACGTAAAACTGAGGTCCTGACTCTCTGTGGTCATTATAAATCCCAGGATGTCGCATAGGGTCTAAAACATCACCCTCCACAGGAGACCGATCCGGCTTCCGTGACACAAGGTAGATTCCTTTTTAGACGTTTCCAGAATAAAGGAGTTTATTCATGATTCATTATTTATTTTATGTATTAAACCACTCAAAGCGCTTTACAGGTAATGGGGACTCTCCACCACCACCAGTGTGCAGCACCACCTGGATGATTTGACGGCAGCCATAGTGCACCAGAATGCTCACCACACACCAGCTATCAGTGGGGAGGAGAACAGAGTGATGAAGCCAGTTCAAAGATGGGGATTATTAGGAGGCCATGATTGGTAAAGACCAATGGGAAATTTGGCCAGGACTCCTGGGAACACCCTGCTTTCAGAGTGGCCAGCAGATATGTGTGGATTCATAGATATTGACCCTGCCAAGGACCCTGACATGACTTTTAGTTGGTGCTTATTGGAGCTCAATTCACCCTGAATGATGGTGTTAAATGATAAATGAAATTCTAGTTCCCTAAAACGTTTAACTGCACAGATTAGGAAAAGATACTACTGCAAATAAAGGATGCACTTACCATCTGTCTGCGACTACAAGCTGTAGCACTAGATGCCTCAGCTAACAGAGCCCCAGAGAAGGAATTCCCTTCGTCTGTGCTGCGGATGATTCATTGAGAAGAAACAGCCAGGAAACAGGCTGTTTGAACATAATGCAGAGTCCATCGATGTTACTGCCCTCTGGTGGCATAACAGCAGTAAATATCTCAACAGTGCCATGGCTCTGCAGAGTGCAATTCTTCTCTTTAGGGCATATATCCTTCTTCTTTCTGTTTCAACTGAGGAAATGTAAATAAACTTGTATATCTTAGGCTTATTTTTAATGTTAATAAATGTTAATGTACATGTGTATAATAATATATAGAGTGCTGTGCATACCAGAGGATCCCTGGTGCTTCAGCCTGTGGTGCCCATTCTCTGCTCGCTGCCCCACTACACAGCAGGTCTGGGGGAGGAATGACAAACTGCTTCGCCCATGAAATTAAGCCAGACGCCTGGGTTAATACCCTGAGCATAACGAACAGAGCCACGGGATGTTTAAAGACTAAGGAATTCAGTTTCATCCGAAAAACAGCACCTCGTAATACTTTTTTTACACTCTTACACGAGCATTTGTTTTGGAAATTTGGCTTCCAAGAGCCACCAACATTACTGCTAGTGCTGCTCTTGATCTGAGGGGAACGCGTCCCATCGCTCCGTTACAAGCTGCGTCTCTTCCTCAGTGACGTGTATCTAGATCTTTGGTGCATTTGTAATGGTAGTTCTGTTGCATGCGGTGGAGATCCCATCTTTACACGCACATCATGAGCTGGAGCAAAGTTCGTTTTCTGGATTTTGAAGAATATTTTCACATAAAGGAGACATAGCTGAGGCAGAGGTGCCCTGTAATCTTGGCCCCTTGATGGTGTTATAAGATCACTTTATTGGCCATATACAATTTCTTGAATTAGGAATTTATCTGCTCCCCGTGAGAAACACAGACAGGGAGAGAAACTTGGGGTCAGAGCGCAGGGTCAGCCATTTATACTGTACCCCTGGAGCAGTTGGGGTTAAGGGCCAGCAACCTTCCAGCCACAGGCGCAGATCCTTAGCCACAGAGCCACCACACCGCCCTACACAGCCGCAGTTGGGTCTTGAGTAAAAAAAGAACCCCGTTCAAACTTTACCCCATCACTCTGATGGTGCCCGCTTTGAGCAGAGCCGTGTCTGTGCCACTGTCTGACTGTGCTACCTTCCCCTCACTCCCTCTTGCAGTGCCATGCTCCAACCTGTACCTCCAGCTGAACGGGCTGCAGCTGTGCCTGGACCCTGCCAGCCTGGTGTGGATGAACCTGTTCGCTCAGGGGCTGCGGCGCTCTCTGGAGCAGGTCAAGGCCTTCTACAAGCTGCAGGATTCTGGGAAGGCGGAGGAGCACGTGGATGTGCGGATGGATGCGTCGCAGCTGAAGGTTAGGTGGGAGGAGGCCTGGAGGGGGGGAGTTTCAGAAGGGACGTACTCAGGAATTGTGGTTGGGGCTATGAGTGATCTGCCTGTGTACCACTGTATCACTGTAACAGTATAACAGGAGGTCCGTGCATATAGGATAGGGTACTGTTTGCAGAGATGATTTTTGAGTCTGATTTGCTCTTTCCTGGGAGCAAATCTATGTGATGTCCAGGATAGTGCCTGTATCATAACTCGCAGGGCTCTACGTGAAGTTATTTTCTGAGGAAGCGATCGCTTGAGTGGACGTGGTCTGTGAAGACTGCGCACTGATATCTCTCTGTCCTTCTAGCTGCTGGTCCCACTGGACTCCTCCATCCTCGACCACCCCGACCGGCCCCAGACCCTGTGCATCCACGTCTGGCAGGCCGTCATGACCAACACGCGCCACTCCACTCATGGCACGCGCGCCGACCTCCAGGGCCTCTACCACTCCTTCGCCTCCTGCCCTTTCTTCCAGCCGTCGGCCAATCCCGGATTCCCCAGGGACCAGGCCAGCTTCCACCCCCTGCCCCCAGCCTTCCTGCAGCACGCCCTGGAAGAGGACCCGCCCCTGGACCCCCTGAACACGGAGAAGCCCCCTCGTGCCCAGGACATGTGGGCCCTCAGCCTCTCCAGACTGGCGCTGGACTTCGAAGGGGCACGGAGAGGCCCCCGGGGCAGACCCCTGCCTTTCGTCGAGCCGTTCGCCGCATCCCTGTGGATGTGCCGCCCCACCGCCTTCCAGCACCGGCTGCTCTCTCCCTCGCACGCCTTCCCGTCTCGGACCGCCGCCGACACGAGGCTCCGCTCATCGGTCAGCTGCGGCAACCACATCGGCTGCTCCCCGGTCCAAGAGGGGCCTGGGAACAAGCCCAAGTCCAGGACCGTCCAAAACCTGGCTGATCTGAGCTGGCCGGCAGGAAAGACAGCCGGGGCCTCCCTGCAGCAGAACGGAGAGGCGATCCGACAGGCTTCTGTCCACGTTTTGGCCCAGACCTTATCCCCGGTCAAGCTGTGGCTCAATCACTACCAGTACGTGGCTCTGCTCCGGATGAAGGACGCCCTGGCCAGCCTGGCCGCCGAGCTGACCAGGGACGTCCGGCAGGACGCGGGGCAGCAGGCGACGGCCCCCAGCGTCAGCCTGGGGCTGCTGCTGGAGAGCGTGGAAGCCGGGGTGCTGCTGCCGCCGGCTGCCACGGAGCCGGAGGAGGCGCGCTCCCCCGCGGAGACGGACAGCCCCAGCCTGACCGACTCGGAGCTCTCCCCTCTGAAGGGGCCTCCTCCTGGCGGGGCGCCGCCGGACACGGGGGAGCTGGAGCTGCCGGTGGAGGAGGCCTGCGAGGCCGTGGAGGAGGAGGAGGAGAGCGGGGCGGGCCTGTCCCCGCCGCTCTCGCCCCCGGCCCGCCCTCTGCGGTCCCGGGACCCCTCCTCCTTCAGCCTGGAGGGGGAGCTGGCCAGTGCCCTGACCGCCACCAAGGATGCCACCAAGGAAGCTCTGAGCACCTCCCTGGACCTCACCAAGGAAGCCATCTCCATCACCAAGGACGTCTTCAGCGTGCTGAGCCGGGAGAAGATGAGCTCCACCATGCACAAGATGCTCTTTACTCCCCAAAGCAGGTCAGTCAGGATTCCCCAGGACCAGTGTATTCATTTTTGTATCGGAGCATCCAAAACCATCCTGGAGTGAATTAGCATTCAATTCTAAACGGGCCTGCTGTTTTCTCGCAGGGCTGCACAAACAGGGGGCACTGACCTTGATAAAGGCAGATTTCTTCTTTTTTTTTTTGCAGCAGCAGCTTTTCTACTCAAGTGAGTTCCAGAAGCTACAAATGAGCATCTTATTATAAGTCTGTGTCTCTTTCGACCTGAGAAGGCACCAGATCATACATGCCTATCGGAACCAAGTACCGAGCTGACGCACAGACACAAACATGGCTAAATTCTTTGACGTGTTCCCCTCAGTCACCTGTTTGAAAATGGGCTGTGTGTGTCTAAGGTCACAAATCGTCAGTGAAATCTACTCTCCTTCTGTACCTCTAGTGCAGTGGTAGTATCAATAACAATGACAATTGCTTACACTTATATAGCTCTTTTCTGGACACTCCACTCAAAGCGCTTTACAGGTAATGGGGACTCCCCTCCACCACCACCAGTGCACATAGTGACCAGTATGCTCACCACACACCACCTATCAGTGGGGAGGAGAACAGAGTGATGAAGCCAATTCACAGATGGGGATTATTAGGAGGTCATGATTGGGAAAGGCCAATGGGAAATTTGGCCAGGATGCCACAGTAACACCCCTATTCTTTTCGAGAAAAAACCTGTTTTTTTTAATCAGGACCTCGGTTTTATGTCTCATCTGAAGGACAGCACCTTTTTACAGTATAGTGTCCCCATCACTATACTGGTGGATTAGGACCAACACAGACCCCTACTGGCCCCACTAACACCTCTTCCAGCAGCAACCTTAACTTTCCCAGGAGGTCTCCCATCCAGGTACAGACCAGGCTCACGTCTGATGAGCTTCAGTGGACTGCCAGTTGTAAGTTACAGGGTGATGTAGCTGCTGGCTATATATATAGTATCAGGTATTGTGATGCCTACTAAATGGGAAATGCATACCGTTGTTGAGTTAGGGCGACACGCTGGTGCAGCGGTCAGCATTTCTACCTTGCAGAGCTGGGGCTGTTCTGGACCTGCGGTGCTATCTGTGTGGAGTTTATACGTTATCATGTTCGCATGGATTTCCTCCAGGTGCTCCAGTTTTCTCACACAGTCCAAAAACACACTCGAAGGTTAATTGCTTTCTGGGTAAATTAGCCCTGGAGTGAGTGTACAGTATGTGTCTGTCATGCAAAGAACCGGCATCCCGTTCAGCGTGTGCCCTGCCTTGTGCCCGTGGCTTGCCAGGATAGGTTCCGGCTCCCCTGTCACCCTGTATTGGAAGAAGCTTTTAGAAAATGAATGGATATCATTGAGTTACTCGACGTGGGAATAGAGTTGTTCCCAGCCCCAGCCTGACCGACTCGGAGCTCTCCCCTCTGAAGGGGCCTCCTAGCGGGGTGCCGGGGAGCTGGAGCTGCCGGTGGAGGAGGCCTGCGAGGCCGTGGAGGAGGAGGAGAGCGCCCGCCGCCTGCCCTCTGCGGTCCCGGGACCCCTCCTCTTTCAGCCTGGAGGGGGAGCTGGCCAGTGCCCATTGGGTCATTGAGTTACTCAACATGGGAATTGAGTTGTTCCCTGATGACAGGAAGTCAAGTAATTGAACATGTTCGGATAAGTTGGGATTCTTGCAGACCTACTTCCTAATGGTTTTGGTTAAAGTACACACAAGCCATTAAAGGGGAGTTACAGATTTGTCTTTCCTAAAATCCAGTTTTATTCTACTTAGCTCCTGTAAAACCTGAGTAAATGCAAGATTGGATTATATCAAAGTGGAATGACAGATGAATCAAAGCCCACCCCGAATGGCTAAAAGTTAAGTCGGAGCTTCGTCTCTGTGCTGACCGTGTGGTGGACTGACCCCCTGTCCTTCTGCAGGGATCAGCCATCTCGCCCCGAGGATCCCCCGGGCAACCTGCGTGTGCAGAGCATGAAGCACTCCCCATCCCAGCATTCCTTCGAGAGCTCCTCCCTGGATGGCAGCCTGCCTGACGACGGGCTGTCCGTGGACAGCGACAGCAGCGAGAACTTCGTCATCCTGATGGACTCTGGTAAGACTCCCGCGCCCCTGGAGCCAGGAGTGTTGGACTGACCGCACTTCAGGCAGTGGCGTTCTGACCAAAGGAGGACACACCCTGCTGACTGTGTATGTAAGCATTGAAACATCAGACATCGCCGCACCAGGTCTGATCTGATATATGAGGCCGCCTGCTTGCAGATGTGTGTCCTCATTGCTCCCACATGCAGAAATCCTGACAGAAGCAGGGCTTTCACAATGCTTTTGCCTGGTCCATCAGGGGTTAATCTGTGTCTCCCTGCATCACAAACAAGATCTCATTGTCTTCAGTAAAACAGTGGGCTTGATCAATTTGTTCAGCATAAAATCAAAGTCCTTACCCACCCGCCGATAGGGAACGTCAAACCCAGGACAGATCACAGCTTCCCATCTGGAAGACCCAGGAATCCTCTGGCCAGCACACAGCTGTGATCAAGTGCCCCATGTGGAATTTGCCATTGGCAGGCGGGTCAGTTGTTTTAAATTTGTGCCGTAGCTCATTCGGTTCTGTTTGTGGAGACCTGCCTGGGGAGCGTGTCAGCTGTCTGTGTTTAAGGAGCCGCTGTGTCGGGGTTCTGTCTTTCTCAGAGTCAGGGATGGAGTCCATGCGCCCCGACAGCACCCCTTCTCTGCTGGTGGACCCAGTGAGCCGGGGCAGCCCTGCCCTGGGCACCGAGGGGGGATCCTCTGCGGACCTGAGCAGTTCCCTGTCCCAGAGCACAGAGGACATATCTCAGGACACGGTGAGGGTGTGAGAGAGTGAGCAGGCATGTGCACAGGGGTGAGAGAGTGAGCAGGCGTGTGCACAGGGGTGAGAGAGTGAGCAGGCGTCTGCATGAAGGTGGGAGAGTGAGCAGGCATGTGCATGAGGGTGTGGGAGAGTGAGAAGGCGTGTGCATGAGGGTGTGGGAGAGTGAGTAGGTATGTGCATGAGGGTGTGGGAGAGTGAGCGGGCGTGTGCATGAGGGTGTGAGAGAGTGAATAAGTATGTGCATGAGGGGGCGGGAGAGTGAGCAGGTGTTGCACAATGTAGTATGAAGTGTAGTCAAGATCTGTAGTTCAAGGAGGGGTATGATATGAAGGTTGGTGACCATCTTGGTGTCTGTGTCTGTGGCTTCGCCTGTCCCAGGTGTCCGTGTTGCTCCTGCGGCTCAGTACAGTGGGCTGCATGGTAGATGTGCAGGGGGATGACCTGGTGGTGGCGCTGGAGTCTCGGGACCTAGTGCCCGAGCAACTGGGGAATCTGAAAGTGATGCAGCTCCTGAGTGGAGAGGCCCCATGTGAGTAACATCGCACTGTGATCTCCCCCTCGGAGGCTTGTTATATACTATCCTGCCTTGTCAAGTGTCATTACTCTCTTCTTCCTCCTGTAGGTGCACCATTGGCCCACAAGCCTCCATCCCCTGAGCAGAAGGCCACTCCGGTGGCAAGGATGCGGATAGCGATGGGCCCAGCAGCCGCCCAGCATTCCCCCCTCTCCGAGACTGTCGGCTTCCTGGAGCTGAAGCTGAATGGCTGCCAGGCTGACCTCCTGACCTCCACACTGGCCACTATTGGGCCCTTCCTGGAGGATGAGCTGAGTGCTGATGTGCAGCCCATGAGGATCCACCTGGACAACACCACTATCACCCTGAAGGTCAGGACAGACAGGAGTACACAACACCACCATCACCCTGAAGGTCAGGACAGACAGGAGTACACAACACCACCATCACCCTGAAGGTCAGGACAGACAGGAGTACACCACTCCACTATCACCCTGAAGGTCAGGACAGACAGGAGTACACAACTCCACCATCACTCTTATGATCTGGATAGACAGGAGTACACAACACCACCATCACCCTCAAGGTCAGGAGGACAGGCAGGAGTAGACGACACCACGGTCACCCTCAAGGTCAGGACAGGCAGGAGGAGACGACACCACCTTCACCCTCAAGGTCAGGAGGACAGGCAGGAGGAGACGACACCACCGTCACCCTCAAGGTCAGGACAGGCAGGAGTAGACGACACCACCGTCACCCTCAAGGTCAGGACAGGCAGGAGTAGACAACACCACCATCACCCTCAAGACCATGAGGACAGGCAGGAGAAGAGGGCATGAGAATGCAGAGACAGAGACAAGTTTCATTGTGACTGTTCTAGTTCCCTCTGGTGCATTTAGCAAGCATCATGATGCTACTACAGCCCAGATGAGCAAATGTGAATCCGATCTTCCTATCTGCAAGTGTTCTTATGATCTTGCAATCTTGGTTCCTAAAGGAATCCTTGAGTGTTCCAGCAATCTAAAAGGTCAGACTAATAGAAATGGACTCCAGACCTAAGAGACTACTGTCTCTGCATCTTGTATTTGTCTCTGTCATTGTGAGTCAAAGCTGAGTTATCTTTTTCAGGATGACGGGCCCAGGATCTATCCCACCTCCCCTCAGCCTGTGCCCGTGATCTTCTCCATAGACCGTGTCCTCTTGGAGCGCACAGATGATGGAGTCTTCAGGCTGAGAGGTGAGCTCGGTTTTGGTTGAAGGTCGGGGTCCTTAATTCTGTTCTTCTGGGCTTGAAATAAACCAGTTAAACTCCTTACTGATGTTGGAAATGAGTTGTCAAGAGAGTTCTAAAACACTCAAGATTGTGCCCTTGGCACACCAGAGACCTGGAACAATGGTAATTAGGTGGTCCTAATACATTTTTGTGAAACATATGCTAAAATAGAACAGTTCTTGCTGCAGATTTTATTGTTGGAAACTATTATAATGAAATAGTTTGAGCTCATAGTTTGGATCTGCGTCTGCTTTGATGTCCTACAGGAGTGCTTGTGTGACATCTTTACCATGATGTTGCTGTAACTGAAGGTGTTATTGTTTCTGCCCAGCCCGCGAGTCAGAAACGCCTGCTCAGACTGTTGCTAGGGGTGAGCAGGACACGGAGGCCGTGAGTGGAGCATGTTGGGAACAATCAGACCCTGTGGACTGTGACAGTGCTGGACAGGAAGATAAGGTACCAGAAAAACAGGCACGCCCCTTTTGCAAAGATTTGATCTGCTAGGTAGGAGAAAAGATTAGTTTTAGATTGTTGTGCTTTACTGGGAAGACACATTAATTTTTACAGTGGCAATCAATAGTATTCAAACCCTTGGACTTTTTGTAAACTTTTATACAGTAAAATGTGAATCACAGAGAACTTACATGGGATCTTTTGCTATTGATATACACAAAACTCTTTGTGTTGTAGTCGTGAAGCCCAATCCTCAGGCGCTGACGATTCCAAATTGGCACAATGAAAAACAATTGGCATTTTCACATTTATATTGAAAAAAATTACTCCTCAATTAGCAGTGCTGCCCATTGACTTCCAGTGGCACATCCTAGATTTAAACAGGCAGCCTCCAGTGAGGTATATCCAGCAGGGATTCCTCTTGTCTTACAGGAATCAGGCCCTTGCCAGGTACTATTATAAAGCATTCACTGTCCTAGATGGTGGCAAAAATCAAAATGCCCCTCTTTTTTGTGTCAATAAAATCTGCACTGAGACTCTCCCTCACTGGTTTCAAGAGCTGTTCCACAGAATTGGCTCCCGTTGGCCCTCACCTGTGCTGTTAGAAAAGAGATCAGCAGTATCCAGTTTCTCTCTGCACTCTTTAGTCCACGGTGGAGAGGGTTGCTGAAAACAGCTATAAATATCGCCTGCACTCAGAAATGACTCTAATGGCTCCACATGGGTGATATTACCTGGATCTGGATACTGCCCAGGAGTTTTCAGTTGCGCTATACTACAAAGAGCAAAAGCTTTACATATATGTTTATATATAATATATACATATTAATATATATGTATTTATCCAATTGAACATCAGCTTCACATAGGCTTGCAATATGGACTGGTGTACGGAGGGACTGCAGTAACTGGGCACCTGCCACTAGAGGTCGCCCAAGCCTCTTCCTTCTGTAGATACTTGACTACATTTTTGGGTAGCTCATTCATTCATACAGCTCTTGGAAATAGTCTACCTGGTGGTTGTTATGCACTATTTTATTGGTTAGGAGTTTATGTTTTCAGATGGGAATAATTGGCATTGTTTTAAAGTATTAAAAGGGTTTGCTCATCCTTAGAGTTGTAAATTGTGAACGGAGTACTGGTACCTCTGGGGTAACAGTATACAGGGGTGTCTTCACCTCTGTTTTAACCGAGTGCTAAAACAGGCCACACAAGCTTTTAATGTGTAATGAAAAAGAAAGAAATCACAACTGCAAATGGTGAAATGTTGGGGAGGTTTATTTCTGGGCAGAATTATCAAGAAAAAAAAAAGAACGGAGTGTATCAGGAAATGAGCAGAGTATTTGTTTCCTTTAGTCTGTTAGGGCAGAAGCCAATTGGACAGAATTTCCCTTTGTAATATTTCCAATAAATATCTTTCTATATTTATCTATAGCTTTACATTCCTTTCAGGTAAGATTAGACATTCAGATTGTTGCAGCAGTGAATAATTCCTGTAATATAGTAACCTGTGTGTAGTTCCAAAGCAGCAAAATTACACACCTGTATAAGTTCTAAAGATTTTGTACAGTAGTATACGTGTTTTCCTTCTGCTCCACAAGTAAGAGGGTAATCCAAATGTCCACGTGTCCCTCTGTCCCACAGAGTTCGCACCTCCAGTCCCGGCTGGCCCAGACGGAGGCTGCCCTTGCTCGGGCCAGCGCAGATCGCGAGCGCCTCCTGCTGGAGATCAGGAAATACGATCCCCTGTTCAACCTCTGACCTCTGCCGCTAGCCCAGTGGCCGGGCTTGCAGGACTGCGTGCTCGGCTGTCAGTTGGAGAGCTGCGGGAATACAGGTGCAAGACGAAAACTGAGGGGTACGGGAGGTGGGCTGGGGGCAGAGAAGGAGAAGAGGCTTTATATGTTAAAAAAGCAGGACAGGCACAACACTCCATGACTTCTAGGACACCTGAGGATGGGAAGCGCTCTTCAGAGGTTTGTTAAACCCACGGAATTTAAATTGGCTTCAGATTCTTAACCCGTGTTGCCAGCAGGGAAATAGAAGCAGAGCTGGGCTTCGCAGGACGGCAGGAATCAGAGATGTGCACCAGACCCACACTGCCGGGCTCCTCTGGGTCAGTCTCTGTCCAAGGTACAGAGCAGAGGCTTGGATCAGACCCCTTTCCCATCTGTCTCGGCCGCCCCGTCACAGCGCTCAAGAAGAGTTCTTACGTCGTCGCAGTGTTCACTTGTCCACACAGCTGGGATGTGTGCCTTGCAGATCCCACTGCGGCGCACAGACCTGTTTTTATTTCATACCAACCCCTGGGCCCTCGTCCTCCTCTGTCCCCACGCCGCGGGACATGACTGCCCGTGGCACTTCTTCATCGTGAGTCTTTTGGCGTTCCGTCAGGCGGCTCTTCTCCCCAGACCTCTGACTGAATCGTCCAGCGGATCCGTATCTATAGCCTCCTCTCATTTCCCAGTTCAGGGTCCACGCACAACGCCCATACGAAACTGGTGGAATCGTTTTCGGAGACGGACGGACGATCCCCCCGACATGACCGCACGCGCGCCTGTGGCGACACGGAAGATCTCGGCGGATGTGTCCCGGTTTCGTTGTCTTGCCAAGCTTTCGGGACGTCCCGATTAACACACTGCCAGAGGGTGAATTCTTATGGTGGGCGCCCACCCCTCACAACGCCACACTTGAATGGCCTTCCAGGCCTGTTTCTGAAGGCTTTTTGAGAATGTAGGTGTGAGTTTACAATAGACACAAAGTTGCCAAAAGCTAAAGCGAACACTTGACAGACTTGCGATGTACAGCTGATATACCATGTATATGTGTACATACTGTATTTAACTTAGGATTAGATATTAATCTAATTATCATTTCTGTAAGGAGGAGAGCGTAGGTGATGTTCAGCACTTTGAGGACCTACAAGAAGACTTGACAGCGCACTTGACTTATTTAAGACACGTGAGCAACAGTCCTTCCACGATGTTTGAATTGTTCCTCACTTGAATGTTTTTATTTTTGCACACCTGGTCAGAAGGTGACATGAAAGAAATTGACCTCCGGCTTACGTCCTGTTGGCTGGACTGGCACCCAAGGGGTTCCGTTACTTGAGGAAAAATAGAACCTGGACCACACCGAGTACTGTACACCGGGGATGAACCTGTTTACACAGGTCTCCCTGCCAGGCTCCTGTCTCACTCAAGCTGAGCAGAAAGCCATAGCCTCTTTTTTTTGAAGATGCCTCCACTCCTGGATTCCCGTTCGCTTTGCAAGACGGCTCTCGGACTGAATGCGGCGAATCCCTCTTTTCCATTGACTGGCCTGGTCCGTTCTCTGCATCCGTGTCCTCGGAGAGGGAAGATGTGGGAGTTGATACGGCGTTAGATAAGTGCTAATCGATCTGCCTGGAACCTTCAGTGGAGCTCTTTATACCAAGTGCCGGAAAACCGACAAAAGACGATGAAAGCTGACACTTGCGAATATATGCCAACAGTATCTGATGCCAGGGACACACTGTGCCCGGTTTTATGGTGCCAAAAGGGCGGCTGGCACGTAAAGGGTTTGTCTGGCGTGCCAAAGCTAAAGGCCTCCGAGTCACTTTTTTATCATTAAATGTTTTTGAACATGCATGAGATGCGGATCTCATGGGAACAGGTGGCGTTTTTCACCAATCACTCATCCTAAAGTTAACTTGGTTGGTGAACTCCAAAAGCGAAGGCTGAAATATAAAGTTACCTCCGATTGCTAAACTGAAAACAATCTGATTGTGTTAGGAATGGCTGTCGTATCCATGCCGTAGGCAAGATCTATCGATCTTATCGTTTTCCTCACTGGGAAGATACGTTTTTATCCTGGGAACTGACGTTACGGTCTTTGCTTCTGCGCACGTGGGGTGGATTTGGGATTTTAAAGTGGGTCAAAAAGTACATATGCACGTTTGTACATGTTGTGCAGCAGTATATTTGTAGCAGATTGGTTACATTTTAATCACATCTATCTGTTTAGTCCAATTTGTAATTTGTAAGGGTGGTATTAGCTGCCTTTTTTTGACAGAGATGTACACAACTCTTCTGAATCATTTTCTGTTTTATTTTGTGTGGAACAAAGGTATTTTTTAGGTAAGACACATTTTCTACAGGTCTCCAGGAGCTGATGTTGCACCATGTTAATTCTCAGTGTGAGTGGTTAATACTGAAGATGGATAACTTACTTCTGAGTGAAATCTATGCAGCAGTTTTCCAAGATGTAGACACCTACAGAATTGTAAGGTAAACTTCTACCTTCAGTGTGTAACCACACTAGGTGGCAGCAAACTCAGTCTTTGGGCATGAGGTTACAGTGCTGCTCACTGCTGCTGTATAGAAATGTGCTCTTGAGCCAGGAGGTGGTAGTAGAGAAACTTGTCTTCTGTGGTTCTAAAGGACAGTGGAGTGTAGGACAGGGTCCTCTTCTGACTGTGGCGTCTTAAACAGAGTTCACTCTTGACTGCTCACACCAGGCCTCAGGGTCCACAGAGCCTCTCCAGGCTGTTCTTACAAAATCCTGCAGATCTCTCACCCTATTTAAAAGGGTTGAAAATAACACTAACAAAAACAAATGTGCACCAAGAGTGATTTAAACCTGTTCAGACTTGTGCGAGTTTAACTTGGCTGCAGAATCAGTGTTTCTGATTTTTGCTTTGTCTGTGCTCTTGCTCTTACTTAACAAAGCAAAAAATGGTTTTGTTTTTATTCTGGGTAAAAGCAGAAGCTAGATTGGAAGTTAACTGAAAGTTTTCAGTTATTCTAATGAATGATCTTTAAAAGGGGCAATGTTCCTTTTCTTGTTTCCAAGAAGCTTCTCTATCAGTTCCCCTAACTCCTAAGCACATGGTTGCCGAGCGTGGACTCAACCTTTCTCAGACAATGAGACTGGGTATAGATGTGTGCTCTCTCTACACTTTATTCTGGTTCCAAACTAATTGCTGCCATTAATTGATCTGATTGCGTGTTCTGTACTCAGGCTTCAGTTTCACAAAAACCATAGTACAGTTGTTCTCAGTCCTGGTCTTTTGCTTATAAGGCCTTTTGTCAAATTTGCTTTCAACTCTTAGAAGGCAGAAAGAGACTTGAAATTGGTATGAACCTTGTGCTAACGGATTTCAGGGCTGCCATCAATCAGATGTGCTAATATATCAGAAATATAAAGCTGAAATCTAATTTGAGTTAAGTAGAAGGAAAAACAGTGATTTACTGTGGGGGTGTCCGATACTGTGTCATTCCCTCCTGTGCCTCTTCACCATAACTTAATAACATTTTAAGAGCTGTTTAGTCAGAAATGGGACAGAGTTTATTAAGGTTTTGTTCTGACGTTGTTGGAAATAATGTATTTTTGAATCCGGGGCCTGGTGCAGCAAGCAGATCAATCACCAAAACCTGTTTATTTTGGGGCATCTCAAGAGATTGTTTCTTGTGGCTCATACACCCCCAGCTTCTTAGATGTTCTGTACAGCTCTAAATACACACTGAATGTGATATCTGCACTAGACCTAAGGGCAGTACCTACCCAGTCTGCCCTTGTCAAGATGGGTATGTGATTAAAGAGCAATGGTGGCTTGATATAACTGAAAGCTTGTCTATTCCAAATTTCAACCTTTAATTTATCCACTGATGATCCAGTAATTTGACTGTTCACTTTAAAATGAATGATCGAGGTCAGAGAATCAAGTCTGGTTTGAGGATAGCAAAAGAAACACTTTGTAGATCACACAAATGTTAAAAACTCCCCCACAGTAGTTCAAAGAAGTGGTCTTTCAAGAACGTAGAAGAGCGTGCTTTCAAATTGTGTGGCACAAGAACTGCGAGACCATTAATGTATTTTGAAAATTAACATTAATGGGGTTTTTTTCATGTACATCACCCCATGAGAAGAAATTATTGGATCACAATTTTATTGTCTGAAATACTCTTGATTTTTTGCTAATCCGTAATTGATTTTCAGATTACAGAGCAGAGAATGTTGTGGTGCTCTGGGAGGGGGGAGAGGAAGTGCCACAAATGTTAACCAGAAGAGAATGAAAGTGTATTTGTTTTACACTTGCAAAGTAATACAGTTATAAAAGGTTATTCCTGCACAAGGCTACAAGCTCAGTTCCTACATTTTAAGGTCTTATGGTCACGTGATTACCAACAATATGCCATGTTGGCCTCTCATTCTGGTATTCATAATACTATTCCACTAGCCTACGTTTTTCAGCATTCTTGAACAGTGCAGGCCAGAGCCTTTCGGAAAGTGGTCTGAGCTTGTGGCGACACGTTGGCGCAGTGGTTAGCATTGCGGCCCTGCGTTCAGTGCCAGATCTGAGGTGCCACAATCCAAAGACATACTGGTAAGGTAACTGGCCCTGGTGTGAGTGCGAGTTTGCGTCTGCCCTGTGATGGACTGGCGTCCCGTCCAGGCTATATCCAGTCTTCCACGTGTTGCTTGCTGGGAAAAGCTCTGGCTCCCCTGCATTGGATGAAGTGGTTGGAAATATAGATGTGTATATATAGATAATACAGATATATAGATGGATGATTTGAGCTGGTCTCTCTTGGCAGTAATAATGCTTGCACTTGACTACAGCCCTGTCCCAGAAACAGCACCAAACACACATTGGTCAATGTTTTGGAAGAGTTGCTTCATCTACTAAAATCAAGTATGATATTCAGAGTTTGAACTATAGACTTCACTCTAAGCCAATGTGAGACAAACTGCACGACCGTGAACTTATATATGTAACTCAGAAAATACTCCTTGGGTATGATGGCTTTTCAAGCTTGATGGGATCATTCTGGAGTCTGTGACAGTATTTTAACTTATTTAGAGTTTTGCTTTTATTTAAAATTTTTAGACTTGTGGTTTTTAATGTTATTATATATTTAAAAAATGGGTTCTGTGAACCAGTACTGTATGTGAGAGGCTATTTCTAAGTTATATTAATAAAAAATCTAACATCTCTCTGCTGCACGCTAGTCTTATCTGTGGTGACTGCTAAAGAAGGATGGGAACAAACTGTTCTCCCTAAATGGCTTCATCAGTACAAGTATGAAAGTTAAAAAAAAAAATCAGAAACCGAAAACTGATATCAGCTGCCTGACTAATAAGAACTCAGGAACACCCCTAAGTTCTCCTGAGATGGTGTCGATATCTCGTTGTGGTGTTCTGTCACGATCTGGAATGAGATACACAGCTCTGAGGCAGCCATGGACCAAGCAGACTGGAAATCAGTTCAATTTTCAAATGGGGGAAACCTAGTACAGTAGTAACTGGGTAACTCAGTTTTTACTCCAGAGAAAAACATGCTCATTTCTGAACAAAGTTTCGGTAAACTGGAAAATTGAAGTAGGACACTTGTTTTCCTCAATTAAGCATAATTGAGAACTTTAACTGGGTTTTACGGGTAAATAGTAAGTTTTCACTGTTTATATTTATTACAGCATAAAGCTTAAACTGGTTGGCATCTTTCAACGTTTTACACAGCAATCTTACATTACACATCTGCTTGACGTCTCATTTTAGCTGTTTAGGCAGAACAGAAGATGATGGTTTACAAAGCCATCCATGTGCAGGGTACAGCTCTGGAAATCAGCCAGCTCACTGGAATAAAAGCAGTTTTGGCAGAAAGCTGCATTTACCCCCTCAGTCGACCTGCCTTCATCAGGCCTGTTCTGGGACTTTTCTGGGGATAAGGAGCTGTTTTATTTCCACGGTGCAGAGAGTCGGGAGGAGAACGAGCAAGGGAGAGAATCTAATCCAGAACCGCTGGCAGAACAAGATCTAGACCACAGCGCGAGGTGCCCTCCTTGAAAACGCACACCAGTTCAGGACGGGACAGCAGGGACTGCTGGTGATGCACCGCTGTTCTCCCTCGGTCTCGGGCTCTCTGTCCCACAGGGGCTTAGGGAGAGGCAATGTCGACACAAAGTCTGTCAAAAGACGGGACAGCTCTCCCAGATTCCCGCCTAATGGAGCAGGATGCGCTTGTATTTGGTGTTGGGAATCTGCTCCCGGTTCTTCAGCCTCCTTACTGCTTCCCTCATGTGCTTCGGCTGGAGTGGTGGGGTCTCCCCCCATTTCTCACACACGTCCAGAGCTGGGACAATGACACATAGTTAGGTCAGAATTCCACCGAACAGCAGTGTCCTGGCACACACACCCACCACCAAGTGTTCCCGAGTTCAAGTGCTGCTCACAGCCGCTTGACACACTGAAGCAAAAGCCTAGTTAAGACCAGCTGTCAGCAGATGTAACACTGAAGAATGCTGTACTGCTTGTAGGATATTCCAAGCTTGAAGGCCTATTATGAATAAAGGTTTGGAATGAAAGCATGGAGCAGAAACATTTCAATACAGCGAGCAGAGTTTAGCTCCACATTGAAAAGATTAAAGACCGGTTCAGTCTGTGGAGCTAACCTCTATGTGTTCCTCTGCCGCTCTCACACTGATACAGCTCCCTATTTCAAGTACTTTTTGACAGATTTTCCTGTGCTTTGTTATGTGTACAAGAGACTACAAATCAAACAATCTGAAATGGACCTCAAGGCTGAGCAATGGGTATCTTATTTCCTTCCCTGTACGAAGGCACAGGTATCATCTGGATTACAGACTCACAGAATAATCAATAGGAGGGTTCCTCAGTGCTGCTTTGAGCTGTTCTCTGCTCTGGCTGTTGTGCACTCTGCTACCTGCACCAGTTGCAGAAAACATTCCTCAAAGGTGACTAGATGGAGTATCTATGTGGTGCTTAGGCTATAAAACCCCTTTTTGACATCTCAATCTAAGGATAATAATCCTAAAGTACAGGAAAGCCAAGACGTGCATTTCTCAGGAGTTAACTTCACATGACGCCTTCTGAACTTTTTTTTTGTATCTCCCCTAAGATAATAAAAAGTATGGCATGATACTGCTATTCACGTCTGTACATTAAATATTGTATCGGTGAGAACATAGAGGTGGTGCAGTCCTACAAGTACCTAGGGGTATACCTGGATGATAAACTTGAGTGGACACTGACGCCCTCCACAAGAAAGGTCAGAGACAACTATTTCCTTAGGAGGCTCAGGTCCTTTGGTGTATGTGGAACACTACTACACATTTTTTATGAATCAGTGGTGGCAGTGGCCATCTTCTACGGTGTTGTGAGCTGGGCAGCAGCATCATGGCAAGAGATGTAGACAGACTTAATAAACTCATCAAGAAGGCTGGCTCTGTGTTGGAGCTGAGCCTTGACTCCCTGGAGGTGATGGCAGAGAGGAGAATGCTGACCAAGCTCACAGCCATCATGAACAACGCCTCTCAACCGCTACATGGGAGTGTTATTAGGCAGTGGAGCACTTTTAGCAACAGCCTGCTCCAGCTATGGTGTTCAAGGGAACATTTCCACAGGTCCTTCCTCCCGGCAGCTGTCAGGGTGTATAACACTGCCCTAGGCTAGGCCTGCTAGCCCTTCATCTGCTCATCTATGGACATCATGTTGCACTCATGTACTTTTTGAACACTACATTAATATACTGTTTACACTGTGGTATTTCCAATCTCTATATATCTATGCGCATTTTGACTTTTTTCAGTGACTATTAGCATATTTTACACATTTTTTGCTATTTATATTATTTTTGCATTCTTTATATTTTTGAATTACTCTAATGCTGTAGTTATTTTAATTTTAGCCTATTCTGATATCTGTCTTGCTTTTCTTGGGCTCGGCTGCCGTAACACCTCAATTTCCCTTCGGAATCGATAAAGTCTTATCTTATCTCTCTCTTATCTTCTGGAGAACTTTACTCTTGTAACCTGTAAGTGATATTACATAGGAGATTGCTAGGTAGGATGATGACCACTGATGTTTGCCAGGTCTTAACTCCAGCTGATGAAGGACTCAGAGCCGAAAACTCCCTTACCTTCCTCGACTACCTCCCCAACAAAGACCTTGGAAATTCCAGACATTGCGATGACCACGTTCTGGGAGACCGAAGACCCGGTAATAGACTGGATCAGCTGGAACCAACCACAGAGATCCAGTACAGAGTCAAGGATCAGTCCAAAAAAAAGGGCTTCAGACCCAAAGTGAAGAGAGAAACGTTTTCACTGCTGTTCTACCAGTGTTTGAAGAATGTAAAATACCATCTTACCCTTTTAATTGCAGCTTTTGGAAAAGCGGATCGCCGGTACATCTCGTAACGATTCAGCTGCTCTTCTGAAAAGGAGGAAACTAAAATCCTGTGAGAACACAAAAGAACGCAAAAACGTGAGATTTCTGTCCTGACATTGTTTTGACCATAGCAAGAGAAGCCGTTAGCACCTGCATCAACCTCATCAGCCTTTCACATTAGTTTTCATTTATCAGTCCGAGAGATGTTCTGACCCAGAAACCAATAAAAAAGGGTTAAAAGGGAGACGTGATGAAAGAAAGAAGAAGTGTAAAACGAAACCAAACTGTAAACTCAACAATGGTCTGAACAGTTCACTAGATAAGATAAAGAAGATAAGATTAGATTGAATTAGGAGTTTGTCTTTTCACATACCCCAGCTTACGTTCCAAAACACACAGACAGGGAGAGAGAAGCTTGGGGTTGGAGCGCAGGTTCATCCACTTATACGGCACCCCTGGAGCAGCTGGGGTTAAGGGCCTTGCTCAGGGGCCCAAGGGAGTAGGATTACTCTGCCGGCCGCGGGATTTGAACCGGCAACCTTCCAGCCACAGGCGCAGATCCTTAGCCACAGAGCCACCACTCCGCCCCAAAACTTGTGCCCGAACTGGCTATTGAACTCGGATCGCCTAGACATAACCTCTATCGGCAAACCCGCTGTACCAACAGGCTGCTGGAATGAGGGGAGGTGTGTGGCTGACTGCTGTCAAAGACGCCCTTGTACTCTGGCAGGATGGCATAAGGACGCCTCTCCACCCTCCTCCATCAACTCACTGCATCTTCTGGATCTCGTCCTCGTCCACCTTGTGCCTTTTCTCTTTCTTCTTTTCGGGCTCAATTATCTTCTTCTTGGCCGGCAGAGGGTGACCAGCCAGGGATGCCTCTCCCTCATCGCCGGGACCCGCGTCCTTGAACCCAGAGGAGAGACGGGAGTGTGAGGATGGGGAGGCAGAGGCTGCCACTTAGTTTGGCACTAAAAAAATAAAATAAACGCAAAGCTCGGCCTCCTGAAAGGACCAAACTGTGACAACTGGGAAGGGACACAAGGCCGGGCACAACCAGGAGCAGACATGAGCGCACACAAGTGGAACTCTGAAGATGACACAAGACCTTGTGATGATGCTCAAACAGACAGCATATACTCATCTTGCAATCTTATTTCTGTAAGAAAGTGTACTGAAATAATCACCCCCAAAATCTTACATGTGAACACTCTGAGCACTCACTCAACTCTGAGCTGTTGTCCAAATACTGGCCACACCAGGCCTAACTTTCATACTGGTCTGTGATTACTTTTTAAAGGGCTAAACACAACAAGTTTAATTTCAGCACTTTGTAGATGTGTCTCAATGTTAATCATCCAGAACCTTACATCTTAAATACAATTATTGGCACTCGAGACATTTATTTCGAAAAGGTGACTTCCGAAAAGTCGTATTCGTCGCTCTCATAAAGGTCAAGTATGGCGTTTACATTGTAGCCACAGACGAGTGTTCATTTACATTCCTTAACTACAGTAATACAGTAAAAGGCTCTTCACCGGTTTGTCGTCTTCCTTGGTGTCCTGAGGATGCTGCGCTGCGGTGGCGGGGGACTCCGCGGCTCCCGGCTCGGCCAGCGGTGCATCCTCGCTGTCTGTGTGCGGGGGCTCAGCCGTACCCTCCGCCATCTCCGGCCCCACTTCAGTTTTTACCTGGGCAGGGTCCGCCATCACCAGCTCCCGGTTACACCGTGCCTTATTGCCCTAAAAACTTAAACGAGTGTGATCGTCAGGTTTAGCGCTGCGTTTAACCGAGGACTCCTTCAAACGTTCATACAGTAATTATTTCCACTACAGCTATAATATCCCTGCCTTCAAATAAACCATATGAAATGCAAAGAAAACTAGGCTGAAAAACAGAAATCTGTCCAATTGTTTTTTAATTAACTGAAAGCTACCTGCTCAGCGTTTCGCAGTACCACAAAAAGATGGCGTTCTTATTTTACAATGCCACGGAAAATCGTTACAACAACGAGATAAAAAATAAATATAATTCATCCGAATACCAGTTTCCCCCTTGCACAAACCCAAACCGTCTAAATGTTTACTACTTCTTTATCTGTCTCGTAAAGTACTTCCTCTTCCTGTTTGAATGAACTTTATGCGCCGCCCAGGCCGGAGAACGTAGCGAGTTCCACCGAGATTGCCAGGCTATGGAAAGTTTAACAGGTCGTTACTTATTTTACGATGTGCTCCTAATATCAGATATCTGAGGATACATAAACCAACCGTGGCCATAACATTTAGCGTGGATTTCGCTTTTTGTGTGTTGAAAGTGATATAATCTATCAGCAATAGCCTAAACGTGTTTTTTTTATCTGAAAATGTTTCATATGAACAATTTAGGTCTAATACGAGTGACACGTGATTATAAAAAAATACAAATATATTGTAATTGTAGCAAATAGAACTCGGCTGAGAGCATGTGGCCAATTTGAAACACATTTAGTTAAACGGTCCCGTTAATGTCATGGTGTTGAACAAAGAGCAGGACATATTGAGATACCGACCCGGGAAGAGAAGAAAACGCAATAAACAGCTGGTCTGCCAGGGGTGTTGGGTTTGCTGGGCGTACAGAAAAAGATGAAGAATCTTGTACTGAACAACCGCATTTGAAGTGAAGTGACCTGATCAGTGCCATAACTGCATTAATAAGGAAGCTGCTGTCTGAAACTCAGCAGACTGTATTCAAATATTGCTTTTCTACATATGACTATGGAACTGCACTACAGGAATTAAACATAGGAACGGAATTTTAGTGCGGAGGAGGGCAAAGCCTTCAAATTCCAGTATCTGGATAATACATTTTAGGAGAACATAACAAACGGTTAAATATAAAACTAGGAAATAAAGTTGCTTCCTGTAAATAAGCAATTGATTATTTTTTTGCTCTCCTACCCTAAGTCTAACTTGGCAGGCGCACCATGCAACAGCCCACAGGAGTAACCTGCAGACTCCACAGAGAAGACACCCCAGCACAGAAGAATATCCGACATCCAGGCAGGGTCGCTACCAGGACTGAGCTTGGGTGGGGCAGGAGAGTTTAAAGTCACCCTACCCGACAAAATCCATTTCCCGAGCTATACCTGGAACAAACCGTGTCGATTAAAATGTATTTCTCACAAATAGAAGCTCAACCTGTTTAGGATTCAGCTCCATTACTGGCTTCAGAGATAACGTCTACATAAGCAAAAACCACAGCCTCTTAGACTACACTTAAGGGCTCTAGCCCGCGCGTGCTATGCTCCGCAATTTTGCCCACCCAAATAAAAGTGCCCCCCATATCAATTTATTTCAGTATTTGCAGGCTGAACAGCCCTATCTGACTTACACTTGTTAATAACGGATATCCGTTATAGTTATTGAAGTGTATGTGGTAATATTGTTTTCTCGTGTTTGGTAGTTCCTTTAATTTGTAGGCACATCTAAATATGTTCTGATACATTTAACGTGTTACATCTGATTTATTTCCGACACAAAGAAACTGATACGAATATTCATTTCTTTGTGCTGAGCTGAATTAAAACGAAATGCGATTGTCTTGCAATTCTCGGCATTCTCAGCGCATTATTAAAGTGACTTAAATCCAGACTTGTGGGGGAGGTAGTGGGTGATAGGATTTCACTACCGGTTGTACCAGGTATGGGGTAATGGGGTTGTTGTGAAATGACGTTGGAAAGTAACCAAATGACATCATGAGGAGGAGGCTGTCCTAAGGAAGTGACGTGTCGGGGGGGCAGTCGGAGGAAGTTTGGCCGGTGGTGGTGCTGAAAGAAACTTTCCCTGGAGCGGCGGAGTGGAGCAGGGATCCGGGGCGCGAGTTGCCGCGAGAAAAACATCGATCAACCGTGGAGGATTATTGTCAGTGGGAGCATTGCTGTTGGAGCCTGGATACGCGTCTTGGCCTCTGGGACACCAGGCAGAAAGGGAATCGCCTGAGCTGCTGCCTTGCGTGTGCCTCCCTCTTTGGCTCCATTCTCGAACCGAGATGGGGAAGGAGCAGGAGCTCCTGGAGGCTGCCCGCACTGGGAATCTGGCCGCCGTCGAGAAGCTGCTATCCGGCAAGCGGCAGTCGGCGGGGATCGGTGGAGGGTCCTCGGGAGGCGGAGGGAGCGGCGGCGGAGGAGGCGGCGGTCACAGTTCCTCATCTCACCCGCTTTCGAGTTTGCTCAGGTGAGAGGTGGGGGGAAGACCGGACCTGCCGGTGCAGGTACAAGGAAAGGGAGAAGGGGTCCGGCCCGGGTGGAGGAGGAGAGCAAGAGAAGGAGGAGGGGGGGTTTGTGCAAAACGCGGTTTGGAGATTATTATTGAGTGGGTGAAAGAGTGAGTCTTCAGAATGCGTAAGCGTAACCCTGGGTGTCCAAAGCACACCCCCCAAGATTTAATCGTTTTTTTCTTGGACAAATACAGTTCTGAGCCGATAACAAACGATCTGATAGACCCAGTTCAGCCCACGTCTTTGCAAATGTTTTTTTTTTTTCCCCTCAACTCTCCTGTCTCTGACGCGGACCTCAGCACACCTTTGCTATCGGGTTGCGCCGGGCAAACATTCTTTGAATATTTGCTTCCACATTTCAAGAAGTCGACCTCCCTTTCCTTACCTCGCCATGTTTAATAACACATTACGGCTGGTGCACACTGCAAGGGAATCCGTCTTTTGTTTGGCGCTTGATATGCTCGAAATCAGTTCGTGGGAAAAACGTGTGACAAATTTGGTTGGGTTTATGCAGATGTAGCAAGATATCGCTACTGTCATTTTTTTCTTTTGTGTAGTTGATCGCAAGGCACCCACTTCGATTAATTTTGACGTGCGATATTAAGAACACCTGACAATTATTTCCCCATGAAGCTGATTAAAAATACAAGAGACAACAGTAGAGCGTCACAACACGAAGAGACGCTATAATCCCTTTAACATATCAGACACCGACCAAGAAATAGGTCATGATTATTTTTGCCTTCGTTGCGCTGTTTTGCTGTTTTGTATATGCTTCCCCGGTCGTTTGTTTTGTGAATTCGTGTTGTTTGTGCACACTTTCGAGTTTGCATCTTTTTTAAAACAATATCAGTAAACAACGCGAAAACGTCTACGATGCCGCTCGTTTTTCCACGCGTGAAATCTGGGACTGAAACGTTTTCTGTTCTGTGGGTTTACACCGGTGCGCGGGCCGGGTGGACGGGACTCCCCCGCGGTACCTGGGCGCGCAGGAGGGGCGAGGGTGTGGAGAGGGGCACTGCGTCCGGCGTGCAAGGAGCTGTCCGTGCTGCGGTCATTCATACTCCTAGTAGTCCAGCATGTGTGAATTGCACTCCTCCTCCTTCTCCTGAGCGCTCTCGGCGAGATGTGTACTGTAAATACGAACAGTGTGCATTTAAAAAAGACGCCCGTAGTCTCTCACAGCCTTAGCAAGCGCGGAGCTGAGCCACCCTGCAGGCGTGTGTCACCGACATGACTTCGAAACCTAACTCCAAGCAGCTAACGCGTCACCTCTTTTAATTGCAGAAAATGTAATTAAACATTGAAAGGAGGTAGAAAACTGCAGTTTAGTTTCATCAGAAACTTACATCGGGGAAGCTGAACGAGGGTGCAGCGAAATTCATTTCTGATAAGGAAAGAGACCCGTTTTCGTGTCTGTTAAGTGGTTCTTTAAGCGTCTGTTCTTCAGTAACTGCGTTTCCTCCTAATCTGTAATAATTTAATCTGGACACTGACGGAAATAGCCGAACGCATGTGCCTCTTAAAACCGTACAGTTGCCTAACGCTATATTGCACAAAGCATCTTTACAATGGCGAGTCCTGACGATGTCTATATATAGATACAGGCTTCGATTACGAAATCCTTTCAGACAAATTAACGCTTACAATTTAAGGTTCGTTTAAGATTTTCGTGTCGAAAGAGTCATTAAGTCATTAAGACCCCTTTTCCTTTTACTGTTCTGGTAACAGTTCGTCTGTCTCGTTTTTTTAAACGGTTTGGAAGTAGTGTCCCTGAAAGAAGATTTAAAAACACTACAGATGGTAAAGCTGTTACTGTATTAAGGTGCTACCTCCTCTTGTTTCATCTGTTACCTCCCCCGAAAAGCTGACCGAATGAATTATCTGATAAAAAGGGGAACGCGGTAAAAGAAATTGTGACTCCTGTTATAGCGCATCTATGGGCGGAGGGCGGAGATAACTCACACTCCGTAAACATCGACTTGATGCGTCGTAAAATTAGTCCTGACATGCTGCGCGGTACTTGATGTAATTACATTAAAACCCTCTTAATCGGAAATCCAATTCGGCGGTGTCATGCGCTTCGAGTGGCCCCCGGCATAGCCCGGCCCCCGACAAGTGAAAGCTGAAGTGCACTTTGTAGGCTCTGGAGAGCTCTGCTCGGCTCGATCAATGGCTGGCAGGCATCCATGAGCGAAGATAATGATGACCTTAGCATGTGTTTTAAAGTAACTAACTCGGATGAGGAAGACACCCCTTGCGTGCCCTCCCGCAGAGCTCCGCATGTCTACGCGATTTCCCCTCAGAGGACTGGGCATCATTGCTTTAAGTGCGATCCTTTTCTCTCCTGTCTTTTGACTTGAAGGAAAAAAAAACGCACATCAGGCCTTCGGAAATAATCGTGTTCTGTGGTACCCAGTCAATATTGATTAATCGGCCGGTTTAATGATTGAAATCTTCGGGCTTGTCAAGTTAACCCCAGCTGTGTTTTTCGTCCAGTTTTTATTCTTTCCCAAATCCTGGTCCCGTAGTGTGGTTTTGGTCAGGCTTTCTAAATTCAGAAAACACACAAACCGTAGTAGTGTTTGTGATGAAGGGTAGTCCTGCCAAAAATTCAGAAGCAAAGAAGACGAAGGTTCTGAGATCAACGGCTAGCGCAAAAAGCCGCTATTTTAAAAACCAGAGCAACACTGTTTGCCTTTAATAATGCAGTCCCCTGCTGAAGTGAAGCATGTAGCTGTCAGACCGATGTGCATTTACCGGTACAGCGCCGAAGCGAAGGACCTAAAATATTAAAGATGAGAATAGGAGGCTCTTCTTTACACAAAGGGTGGCGGGTGTCTGGAGTAGGCTGCCCAGCCATATTGTTGAAGCCGACATCCTGGCTTCTTTAAAGAAAGGACCGGGTGAGATCTTGGATCAATTTGCAACCACCAAACGAACTCGATCGAGTGACTAGCCTCCTCTCACCTGTAAATATGTGAATGGATTTTGTGCAGGAACAGCTGCTTGTCTGTTCAAGTTTCCATATGCAGGATTCAGTAGTTCAGGTCAGTTCATAATACTGTAGGTCTGCGTGGCGTGTTCGTTTTTTTAATGCTTACCATTGTGTGTCAGGCAGACCAGTGTGCAGGGCTGATATTTGGACCAGGTGGTGTATGACGATACTATGAGAACTGAACCACTCTGCAGACAGAAATGTTGCTAAATTCACTGTTTATATGGCCAGTGTTCATGGCACTGGATCAGCTGGGACCAGCTCCCAGGTGCCAGTACTGTGGTGACTGTGTGGCTGGTAAGTCTTTGCTGAACTTTACCAAGCTTTGGCTGTGAAAGTGCGTAGCATCAGAAAAACATGGGCTTAGAGAAATCAAAACTGCGAAGTGATGTGTGTGTTTTGTGCCACCTGATCTGTCCATTTTCTAACCACTTCATCCAATTAATTCAAGGTCTTGGGGGAACTGGAGCCTATCGTGGCAAACAATGGGTGCAAGGTGGGGTATACCCTGGACAGGATGCCAGTCCATCACAGGGCAGACACACCAGGGCCAGTTTTCTCAGGAGCCAGTTAACTACCAGTATGTCTTTGGATTGTGGGAGGAAGCTGGAGCACCCAGAGGAAACCCACATGAACACGGGAGAACACGCAAACTCCACACAGACAGCACCCCGAGTCTGGAATTGAACCCAGAGCTCTGCGAAGCAGCAATGCTGACCATTGCTCCACCATGTTGCCCACAGTCCAATCCATGGCTCTTCTTTTAGCCTCGGTACAGAATAACGTCGCTGCTCCTGAGCAGATTGGCTTCAGATTCTGTGGTTGTGCGGTGTGTGTGTGTGTTTTGAGCCTGCGTTTCCACAACCGCCTGGCACTTCCATGTTCCCAGCCCGCTGTGCCCAAGTGCCAGGCCTCTGCTGATTCTCTAGGGCCCCGGGGCCCAACTTCACAGCAGGCAGCCCATCTTGGCCGTTTTTCTTCGGGCAGGATCACGGAGTCAAGCGCTGGAAAGGCGTTCTGTGAAGAAGGGCCTTCTGCTTTTTTGCTTACTCCGCGGCGCGTGCGTCGGGACTGCGGTTTCAGCCAGGACGGGGATTAACGGAGCCGCCGGGCCTCGGGAGAAGCGGGCAATGGGGCCGAAGTGTGCCGAGCTCGCTCCGTCTCCTCGCTGGCTGGGGGGGGGGCAGGGAGCTGCTCTGTCAGTCGGAGAGAGAGCCTTCCCTAGCGTGCTCAGGCATGCCGCGTTGAGACACCTCAGCGCAGCAGTCTACCTTGCTCTGGAATGTGCCTGTTCCTCGCCCGGCTTCTCGTGCGCGTTTTGACAACAAGCCAGCTTGTGAACATGCTTTTGCGGGGAAGAGCGCTCGGAGAATTCCATTCCAGTGCCGCGCGCGCGCGCACGTGGGACTGGAATTCCATCTCGATCCGACCTGACGTGGCTGTGCTTCCCCTTCTGGCTGGACTGTCCATCCGTCCACTTTGCCCACCGCTTCTTCCAGTGTGGGGGAAGCCGGTGCCTATCCCATCAAGCAGTGGGCACAATCCAGGTGCATCCTGGATGGGATGCCAGTCCGTCGCAGGGCAGACGGTCACACGTACTCACACCAGGGCCGACTTTCCCAGAGGCCGGTTAAATTAATCTATCAGTCTGGTCTTCGGACTGTGGGAGCAAACAGGATTACCCAGAGGAAACCCACCCCAACAGTGGGAGCACAAACGAACTCTGAAGTAAAAAAGAAACTAGAGTCTTAGTTAAAGCCCTGAGATTGCTTTTGGCAGTGCGAGTCTTTAGCCTGGCATTGGAGGTCGGCGGTGCGTGGGTTGTGTTCAGCATTGAAGGTTTTTCTCACTGGGTGAAGTGAATTCAATCATTAACGAAACCGAATAAACAGGCGTCTTATCTCTCAGTGAGCCTGAGGTCACAAAGAAAAGCCCCCCCTGTCAGGGGGGCCTACCCTGGCGCTTTGAAAACCAGAAAAAATCCACAAGTTTGCAGTATGTTTATAATAATTATAATTAATAATAATTGCTTACATCATAATTTCTGGACACTCCACTCAAAGCGCTTTACAGGTAATGGGGTCTCCCCTCCATCACCACCAATGTGCAGCATCCACCTGGATGATGCGACAGCAGCCATAGTGACCAGTAGTCTCACCACACACCAGCTATCAGTGGGGAGGAGAGCAGAGTGATGAAGCCAGTTCATAGAGGGGGATTATTAGGAGGCCATGATTGGTAAGGGCCAATGGGAAATTTGGCCAGGACGCCGGGGTTACACCCCTACTATTTTCGAGAAACACCCTGGGATATTTAATGACCACAGAGAGTCAGGACCTCGGTTTTACGTCTCATCCGAAGGACGTTATTTCCTTATTTCCTTCGGATACCCTGCTGACTTCTTTCGATATGCCTGTCTCTGCTGTCTGTGCTCATTTCTGAGGCTTCATGCTGCCCGGCCATGTTGGTGAAGCATCTGGATGCGACTCTTGGATCAATTAACAGCCAAGAGGGCCAGCTGGGCTGAATGGCTTCCTCCGGTTTGCAGCTCTTCGTTGTTGATGAACTCTGATGTTGCCTGACTGTGTCGGCTATCAAGGAACCTGGCTTCACCGCTTCACCCCTGGGGCTGGCAGTGAGGTGTTCCTGGATTCGGGGCACGTTCTGCTCTGAGCTGTCAGGATACTGTTCTTGCCCTCATAGTGCTCAGATTGCACCAGGAAGACCTCTCCTCGTGTCAGCGTTGCAAATGCACGATTAACTTACCTGGCTAAATATAAGAAGTTATTCAGTTCTCTAATTGCACTCCATACAGAACCTTGAACACAGTAACCATGTTGATTTGGTGTATAAGGAACAAGTAAAGCTTTATGCCATGCTGAAAAGCTGGCTGTGGTGTTTTCTTCAGGCCATCTGTGAAGACACCCACCGAAAGAAGGCTCCACAGCCACAAGTTTGTTTCTTTTCTTCTCTTTTTACGTGTTCCTTTGCAGCCTACGCATGTCAAGCCCCCCACTTGAACATGTCGATTTATCTGTTACCACAGGGGTTAGCAGGGCGGCCCGGGAAGATTTGATTTAAACACCCAGGCAGATGTAAATTTGTAGCTCAAATGAGATTTGATTTTCCGTTTTGTCTCTCCTTCTCATTTGAGTCTTTCCTGTTCCGTAAAATATCGGGTCTCGCTAAGGAAGCGATCATTCGAAATAATATTAGGCCTCTGTGAAAGCAGTGCAGTGTTACCTCCTGATGCTGCGTACCTCTTGTCTCTCTGCGTTGATAAATGAGCTTCCGCAGTTCGCTGCGAGCAGGTCCGCGGGGACAGCAGCCAGCAGTCAAGGGGAAAGAAAGGGCTTCTGGGAGCTGTGTGTGACGTCGTGGGCGCACAAGGTGTTCTGGGGGAGTGGGGGGGTTAAGCCGGCACGTCCAGGCCAGGCTGCGCAAACATCTCTGCCCCTGAGCTCCCAACAGCGCCGGTGTTGATGTGGCCGGTCAGGGGAGCAGGCATCTGCTGACGGGGTAGGAATGGATCAGCAGTGGAGTGAGCAGAGGGCCAGGACTTTGTGTACAGCTGAGCCCTTTCCTCAGGAAAAACAGTCTGCTGAGATGTTTTTTTTAAATCCCTTCCAAGAATAATCTTTTCCTCGATTTTTTTTTTGTAGCCAGTTCAATTAGCCAATGGATTTACAGTATATGTACGCACATTATACTGGCAGGTGCTTTCCTAAATGTCCAAGGGCTTAGAGAAGAGCCGATGCAGCTGTTTATATTACCTGGTGATTAAAAACAGAAGGTCGAGTCACAGTATTGCAGTTTTTGCTTTATTCCTTCTTGGTGTAGGGAAATGCAAGTTGTGTTCAAAATGTTCAGCATTGTGTGCTCGTCAGACTATTAACAAGAGAGGAAACATAACTGAAGCAAGGCAAATAGGGGGAAAACAAAAATTTTAAGAACCCAGGCGGTTATTTGTATGTGTGTGTATGAGAGTAGGAGAAGTAGGAACATAATAGGCACCTGTGATGTATTTGTAATTTGTTTCTTCATACTAATGTAGTGCTCTGCATAATTGTATTGCTGCACTGACTCATTCTGTTGAGTTATTGGACTTTTAAGAAGCGCAATCTGTGGTAAAGCTTTTTCACAAGTTGCGATTTCTGACCTTTAAATCGCGACTTCTCTGAGAATTCAATCAATGCGATGGGCTGTCCAGAATCCCCACTGCTCTGCGTCGCTTCTAAGAGTTGTTCTTTTGTCATACAGTGGCTTTATCAAAGAGCTTTAAAGGGAAAGGTTGCTGGCGATTTGGCAGATTAGGCCTCACCGGGTTAGGGTGCAGTAACTTGGCTGTTCAAATCACCAGTGTGACCTTAAAGATCAGGCTGCCCGAACCTGGCTTTGGGAATACAGCTCCCATTGAAGAAAAGTGTTGTCTCTAATGTTGTGAAGCGTCGAGAGTCTTCTGCATGAAGAACGATCAGGTCTCTCTTAGGGGCTGGTGGTGAGCGGCCTGAGTTTCCTCGGGTGCAGGTGTCTCGGTCAGCCGAAGAAGGGTTCCCGCCCCAGAGGCCTGGCCCAGAACTGTCCGTCAGGGAAAGGGGAGAGCACGTCGGCGGTAAATGTGTCAAACACAAGGGCTAAAGTTGCTTCCTCCTCTCGTAAAACTGTTGCAACTGTGTGGGGGTGACACTGTGGAATTCTGGTAAAGTGGTGACTCGGCCTGTATAGAAATACTGGGGAGGGGGGCTAAAACTCTGAGTCATGCTGTACGCTGTCATGTGGCGCTGCTTGTGGACGGTGCACATGCGTTAAAGGAAGACCACTTCAAACGCAATGGAAAGCTCAAAACCCTGAACTACACCAAGCCTGAGCCGCACAGCGGTATTGTTGAGAAATCGACTTATCCTTCCCCCCGACTCTGGTATTTATTGCTGGATAACAGGTTATATGCTTTCAAGTAGATGTTTTTGAGGTGTGGCAGCACGGCGTACTTCTGGTGCGTGGCTATTGAGTTCTTCTGAACACCGTTTGGATATTAAAAGTTTGGCATTGGTTTGGCGCCTGGGAGCGCTGCTGTGGCAGACGCTGTCCTCCAGGCCCATGGAGGTGAGTCAACGAGGGCTCTCTCGACTTCCAGCAGCGCCTGGGGGGGGTGGGTGCGTCCGAGGAATTTCTCCCTAGCCTCTCTGTGCACTGCCGTGAAGCTGAGTCACGAGACAGCTGGTGACTACAGACTGGGGGAGTGTGAAGAAGAAATTGTTTGTAAAAAAAAAAATGGTGGCAGTAATGTTTTTTTTGGGGGGGGGCCTTACAAAATAAAGGTTGGTGCAAGTCGTTGACCGCCCCAGCACTGAAGCAGTAAAATCTGTTTTCATCATTCCCGGCCTAGAAGAAATTTCATCCACAACCGTCCTTAAAAGAACAGCTCTCACGTCTTGAACAGTGGAGATGACAAGGGTCGCCTTGCTAGTATTCAAAACCGTGTCAGGGTTCATCCAGTAGGCTGTCAGAAGCTGTTGCGAATGAGCAGCACAGGAGGACAAGTAGATAAATGTTTAGGACTGGGAAGATGAAGAGCTCCTCTACGCGAAAGGTGGGGGGTGTCTGGAACAAGCCTTGCTGTCATAGCCCTTGATAGCTCCAGGATCCAGCTGGAAGAGATCCCTGATATCTGCTAGCAACCAAATGACCAAGATGGGTGTAAAGGCTTCCTCTCATTTGTTCGTCTTTGATGTACCTCAGTCAACTCTTGAGCCCTGGGAGACTGCTGTGTTACCTGTGTGTGGGAGACTTTATGGATGTGTCATCCACCCAGCTTTGCATCCTTTTATAGGGTGAACCAGGGCTGTCAGAGCACTTCCTCGTAGAAGATTTGCTCAATGTTTTTGTTTCACATTCTTCCCTTCCAAAGGCTGTTATGACAGCAGGTTTGGATAAAAGCAGGCAGAAATGAACTCGCCGATTTGCTTTCGCCCTTTTGCGGCGTTTTTTAAGGGATTTTCTGCTTGCTTTACGGTAAAGAGGTGCCGGTGTGCGCAGATCTGGAGAGAGACGAGCGGGGCATCCGCACTGTTCAATCGTTCTCTGTGCCTCTTGGGGCTGGAGGAGCTGAACCGGCACTGAGAGACTGAACGGCGGGGAGCAGGTTCTAGTCTTGTGCAAGAGCGGCTTGCCGTTCGCCCACATGCCTGAAAAATCAGGTTTACTGAATTGTCACCAGTGTATCCACCCAGGAGCTGGAAAGAAAACATTTCTGATTAATTGTGCACAGAGTCAAATCTGAAGGCTACAGGGAAAGTTCTATGAGAAGACAAAGCTCGCCTGGCTTAACTTACAGACTGCGAACGCATGTCTATTTCTATTGTTAGTAACAAACTAAAACAACATCTGTGAATGCATTGCCTCAGAAACCAGCCTGATACCTCTCCCTGGTTTGGAAATCAGTGTGTGAAGGGAGGAGATTTAATCAAAGAAGATGTCGGATGCCCTGCCCATCTCCAGGAGGCCTGTCACAGTGCTGTGTCAGTCTGGGTCTTTCACCTGCCCTTGAGGGTGAACTAGTCTGTTCGATGTGCACGACATCCGGCAGGGCGGGTTTGGTTTTCTGAAGCCACCACTCTTGTTGGTATCAGTGGCTGTGTTCTGGGAAGACGGACACATGATGAAGCGTCAGTCACAGTTTTGTCACAGGCGGACTCCAGTGTTGTCTTGAGACTCAAAGCTCTTGTATTCTTGGTGGGTGGGGATATTTTTTTCATGGCGGTGGTAAACATCTTTACAAGTCCATCTCCCTTTATATTCTGTCACGACCTATCCATTTCATATCCTGTTATGCGTTGCATTGCGCCACTTCTTTTTTTCCCCCTGCTACTGGGATGTGTTCTGTTGTTTGACCAACTCCAGTTTAATGAAGCGACCACTGGGAGCTCTCGAGCTGGAGTTCAGTCGAGCTCCAGCCTGGAGCAGAAGTGGGGTCTGCAGTCGCCCCAAAATCGGGAAATAAAATCAATAATAGGTGAGAGCAACCACATGCATTCCTGGATTGCTTACACCTAAACAAGCAAAATCACATTAAAGAATATTTTCTTTTTGCATAAGGCATCCACATTTATCTATACATGTGGTATGTATTACTGTTACTCATTAATGTACGCAGAATGGATACAGAAACAACTGACAGACTTAACTACACATTTATGTTAATGTTCCATTACGTAATGTTCTGCTGTTTAATCAGGGGGACAGTGAAAATGAACTTAATAGAAAAAGTACGGGTGATCATTAAGTAGACTAAGGCATTTTGGAAAAAGAGTTCTGATCTGAGGCAATTAAGGATATTGCTCTCACTCACGTATTATTGCTGCTAGTTTTTTACTGATTCAGCGGCTGCATCAAAAACCTGGTCTGGCTCTGGAACTGGGCTGACAGAAGTGTGTATTCCCTTCCCTTTGGTGAAAACAGTGTGCGGCAGTCTGTTCCCATGGGCACCTGTGCCTGGGGTGTGCAGCCCATCTCAAAGGGGGATCCAAATGAGGACCCAGAAAAGGGGAATCAAAAAAGTGCCTGATTAAAATTTTCTCCCACTTAAGGATAGAGAAGTGTTAGATGGATGCCCTTTCTCTGGAGGAGCTGTGCAGCTTTCAGCTGGCAAAAGTAATTGTATCATCCTTGTTAAAGGAGTCGAAGAATGAGAGCACATCAAAACCATCCTCTACGTGAATACTCTGAGATGACTGATCTCAGCTTCATTTAGTTTATGAACTTCTGGGTTACAATCATTGCTAATCCAGCAGAAAATCAGGTTGTGTTGTTTTTCAGGTCAGTGACGCTGTATGCTTGAGTTTTAAACTTGAATTTTAGTTTCCGGAGTGCAGAGAATAAAAGAACTGCAGTTTAAATACATGCTGTGGCTGGTGAAAGCGTGGTTTGTTGGAGCAGCGTGCTTTGTGTGTTGTCCTTGTGACAGTTTTCTCTGGCGGGTGATGGTGTGCGATTGGAGGTTTTCATACAGTGATGAAAAAGCAATAGAAACTCCTGTCACTTCAGCGATTTCCTCTGGACTCTGTGCAGCGTGCCCACAGAAGAGGCCTTCCGTCAGGCTGTAGTAACAGGCGCTCGGCCTCGTTTTGTTTCATCTTTATTAGCAGATGCAGGAAACTGCCAAACACCCTCACTCATCAGAGCTGTCGGCCAGTTCCTTCCCCCGCTTTGAAAGGCGGCCTCCCTGGACCGCGAGCGGCTCAAGAATAGCTTTCCCTCTCTCTGGCGATGTCTGCCGCTCTGCGAATGGGGGTTACGCGGAGTTCAGGCGACGCTACAGCAACAAATGTGGGTCAGCAGGAATGTACACGTCTCTGGATGAGCTGTGCTCGTGGGGCTTTCGGAGATGAGGAAGTGGGGGACACAGGGGCTCGATAGCAGGGATAAACCTTCGGGTAAATGGACTTGCACCCGTCTGAGTGTTCCTCTTTAGTGCTAGAATATTGGGCAAAAAATTGGAAAATAATCCCAATTTTCTCTCGTTAAGTGCTGCTCCCACACAATTACTCCTCTCTCCACATGGCCTTTGTAGTTAGAGATGACGTTTTGATTATATCTTTTTTTTTTTAAAGCCATCGGCTCTGTTTGGCTGAGCGTTTTTTCTGGAGAGAAGGACAGTAGAATGTCACAGACCTGGCTCACTGTGGATCAGGGGAAAAGCAGGCATATAAAAAAAAAAAAGTCCGCTGTTTTTCTTTTACCTTTGTGTGGCTGATCCTTTCCTCCAAAGCAGCTAAACCTTGCGCCTGTTTAAATAGCTGGGCTCTTTGCTAGAACAATCCGATTGATGCACATTGCTCACAGTGTGTTAAACATCTGAGCTCCACCCACTATTCAAACCCACAACCTTCCAGTTACGAGTCCAGAGCTAAAATCATCTGACTATGCAAGTCAGTCAGCCTTCCTGTTCGACGCTGGACCCTTAAGTATTTTGTACTAAATTAAAATCTCCAATATTTTTTGTTAGGGAACACACACCTGAAGAGGGCTCCACAGCCGAAACGTTGCGTCTTTTCTTTTCCTTTCAGCACGAAATAAACCTTTACCTGTTCCTCTGCTGCCTATACATACTGACGCATCTACCTACTGGAATAATTTTTGTCATACCCACCTGATTTTGAAATAGCCAGATGTAGTCGTTCAAATCCTATGACTGCACACGGGAGAATGAGGAAGGAGACTTTGCCCATCTTTGAGCCAATCATCTATTATCAAATCACAGCTAGCCCCATCCTATGCTGGAGGCTCTGTGTCAATTGGTGGAGAGGCGTGCCAATCACCTCAGCACATGCCTGGGTCACTGAGGGACAAGAGCCCAGGCCGACTGATTGTACTCTACCCTCTGCGCCAGCCACCACTTGATGAATAATAGTTGAAGTGGGATAGCGGCATGAACCAGGGTCAAACCCATGATCAGAGAGTCCGAACTGAGTCCGAATTTTGTCATATATTTAATGGCTTACCATTAACACCTTCCTAGTATAACGGCGGTGGTCTGTCTGATCTTCAGACACAAAAATAGGGTTTTTGTTTTTGCAGCTGTTTCTAGTTGAAATCCATTTGAACAAGTATAGAAAGGACAAGCTAGGCACACCACAGGCTCTTATTGCAATCTGACCAGTGTGTCCAGTGAGACTGCCCTCTGTGTCCAGGTCCCCGTTCATTTTTATTTCATGTTGCTTAATTGATCAGCCTGCTATCTAAACCTGAATTCGTCTGGGCCGCCCGTGTGGCATCATGGGGCACTCTGCTGATGTACCTTACTGTGATGTATTCATGGTTTATGGCAGAGCCTGTGTAAGCTCTGGGTCAGAAACCGAAAACTTGACAGGAAAAAGCACGTAGGCTTATCAGCACACAGGTTCATCTGGAAATAGAAGCGGTAGCCTGTTAGACCAGAGCTGGTTTCTCCGAACAGGCGCGCTTGCCTGGTCTTCCCCTTGTGGTCATTGCGGTCGTGAGCAGGATCTCTGTTTTGAGCCTCTCTCTCTGTGACCCAGTGTTGCAGCCGCCACCGTCTCCACAGGGAGGTGTCGGTGCCAGTCGGAGGTCACGTACGTTCCTTTCCGGGGGGGGGGCAGGAAATATCGGGGATCACTGTTTCAGCAAAGAGCCCTGACTGACCAATCACAGCCCTACCACCATAGGGGGGGTTTTCATGGTCACAGCAGGCTAGTGACATAAGCCGGGGCTCGAAAAACCCTAATGCTGCTGTTGCAATGGTTCATGGTTCTGCTTTCTTCTTAGAAATAAAAAGAGGTTTGAATTTAAAATGTCTAGCCCCTTTTCATACCAAGAGATTTTGTTTTATGCAGCGTTTGTATTCTGGATAATTTCCTAGACGGATCACTGTCCAGAATATCAGGACCCCCAGCGATTGTGTGTGTGTGTGTAGCTGGATTGAGGAGGAAAGCAGGGCTTTCCCTGGCCAGAGAAATCCTGGGATGTCAATCCTAAGGGGAGCTGGTAGACCCAGTGGAGAAGCTGTGGGACGTGCAGATCAGTCCCGCCCTCCATGCTCGTCCCAGCCTCAGTCGAAGGCAGCCCTGCCAAAGTAGAGGGCAAGTGGAGTACTGGGCTGGCCAGGTCCAGTTCCTGCTGCAGCCAGGGGCCCATCGTTAGCGGGCGTTTCCGATGTCTGTCTAGTGAACGTCAGACCCTGTGAGATAGCCCTTGATCGCCAGCCATGAGCACCCCTCGTCTCCTTGTGAACCTTCTTCGGGTGTAAGGTTAACATTTAAGCCGAAACGTTGTTTCCTTTCTTCTCTTTTCGGCACGCAGTAAACCTTTAACTTGTTCCTTTGCAGCCTACGCATGCTGGCGCAGCTCCCTACTTGAACTGCAGCCTACTTCTGCTGTGACCCACTATGCCTTCCGCTAAATCTTTTTCTAGATCTCTTCATCATTCCTTCTCCTCCTCCCTGGGCTACTTGCCCCCGTCCTGTCTCTTCACATCGATCTGTTCCAACACCAGGCTTTCTAATCACCTCCTATTCCTTTACAGATGTCATTATAATATCATTCCTAAAGAATTTCGCCCTCACATCCAAAGAAACCCCACAGACGAAACGTTCTGTTACTTTTCTTCTCTTTTCAGCATGGATTTCCCCTTTAACTTGTTCCTTTGCGGCCTACGCATACTGACGCAGCTCCCTACTTGAATCCCTTGTCTCCACTGGTTCAGCGCCCAGCACAGACAGGCACGGCTGCAAGGACCTGCGATAGACCCATCTTTACAGACGGCACTGGGCAGCCGTCAGTTCAAAACCACTCCTTTTATTTTACTTGGGGAACGCGGGGTAACTCTTTCTGCGGGAGGCCTAGTTTTTTTTCTTTCAATTTGAGCATGCTGGGGAGGAAGGGGTCTCCGCTGAGGTTCCTCAGAGCCGAGTCATGATGAGTCAGGGCTGCTTGTTCATTTTGCTTCGATCTGCTCGCTCGCTCTGCCAGGGAACAGGCGACGCGCTCCTGTCCAGACCGCAACACTCAGGTGGGCTGCAGTAGGGGCAGAATGTTCTAGAAATAGCACAGATGGCAGCACTTCCTATGGGTCCTCCTCATCTTCAGAAGCCCCGGTTCCCTCCGCTCTCGGCACAGGTAACCGGTGGCTGTCAGGGGAGGCGCGTGTGTGATGTGGTCTTTGAGGCTGACAGCTTGGTGTAGCAGGCGGAAAAGCCCGTCAGCACTCTGCTTCCTGTGCGGTTCCAGTGAGCGTGAGAGCAGTGCTGCCGCTCCGCGCTTTCGTTTTCCGAGTCTCCGCTCGTCAGCGGTGCTGTGAGAAACGTCTTGACGGACTTGTCGTGCTTTGTAATTAATTCTGCCTTGGATTGCAGTCTGCGTCCCCCAAAATGCGCACTTTGCTGTTTGAGGAATTCCTTTTGTGAAAATGGGCCGCCATAGTGGTGGCACCGGGAAAGACGCTGACCCAGCTGCAGGTCTGTGATCATGAGTTCGAGCCTGGATCGTGTTACAGTCCCACTGTGACCTGAAGCAGTGGCGCACCCAGCTGGGTGGCCTCCTTGGCACTGCTCAGCCTGGGTGCCTGCAGACATGTGGTCAGGGAGGGGCACACCTCTCCTCCAATCAGAGCTGCACAGAGGCACTAATAGGTGGAGACGGGGGGCGTGGCTTGAATGTGGGTGGGGTCAGATGTGTCTGCTCACCCTTCATCATTGTACCCATGTACAGCCACACGGATTGTGGATAACAGCGTGTGGTTTTTAAATAGTGTTGCAAAAATGAAAACCAGTCTCTCTGGTATTTGTCTGCAGAAAAATGTAACACAGCCAGATATCTGTCTTTTCTTGAAGGGGAATACTTGTGGATATATCACTAAGTTGAAATATTTAATTTTTTTGTTGCATCATGCCCATGTGAGATCAGCTTTGGAGACCCTAAAGTGTCAGTCAGTTTGGAGAGAGAGCCTTTCTGACACTGTCACGAGCCAATGGAGAAGCAATGGTTGCACTCACAATTTCCAGTTGGAGTTCTGCTGTAAGTCCGAAAGGAATTGGTCCTGTTTCACCAACATCTCGGGAGGGAGAACACAATCACAGCCCCGTAGCCTGTGTGACGGCTACCAGGAGGTTTATTGAGTGTTGAAGTTTATTGGAAGGTTCAGTGGGGATCAGCTGTGTTTCACTGCATTAAGAGTTTGGAAAGCCTCTGTTGGTGGCAGGGCAGTAGGACATAAGGTAGGACATGTGAACAATTTAGTAACCAGTTAGCCTACACAGCATGTCTTTGGGAGGAAGGAGGAAATGTCAAGATATTGCAAAAACCCACTGGGGTAACATGCAAACTCCACACAGAAAGGGGCCTCTGTTCAGAATTGAATCCAGGACGCAAGAGCGGAGAGGCAACAGCTCTAACCACTATGTGGGGAAAAAAAACAGAGTATAGCAACAGGCTTTTCGACAAGAACACACTACGGGTCCGGTTGCCTTGGCCTGCTGTTCGCACCTGCTGTCTCGGATAGACATGGCAGCCAGGCAGTAGAAGTCTCAGTGCTACAGGTTCTCTGTGGTGAGAACAGAAAAAGTCGCCTAGGCTGAGAATTCACCCCCTAAAAAGTGGAGCAAAGTGGAGTTTGTCAGCTATTTCAAGATCCTCATCTGGGTCGCCTGCATCTCCGGGAGTTGCACTCCACGGTATTGACACAATATTTTCCATCGGATGCACAAAAGCAGTATGGAACCTTACACCCGCGTGCAAAAGAGACGGGGAAAAATCCGGGCGCATCCTACCTGTGCTGACGGATCACTACAGCCACAGGGGTGAGGCTCCTCTGGTTGTCAGCTAGATCTGGACAGATCGAATTACTTCCAGCCCCCGATGTGAGGGTGGATCAGTGCCGCTGGCACGTGGGTGGCAGAGGGCCAGGCTTCGCATGCTGGGACTGAGCTCAAGAGTGGGCGAGGAGAGTGAAGGTGCGTTGAGTTTCCAAACAGGAAGTCCTGACCTCTGGGGCTGGAATGAGTTTTGATTCCGAAGCGCAAAGCTTCAAGCAGTGTTTCCACTTCCCGTTCCGTCTGCCAGTCCTCTTACGTCCTTGTGGTCGGTCGGCCTCTGCTGGCAAACCTCGAGAATGTGGGCTCAGAGTTGTACTCACCAGAGGAGTGTCCTTTGTCTTTCTTTCAGTCTCTTTGGTGAGTCGAATATTCAGTCCTTTTAAAAGGCCCCGTCTCTCCGTGCAGCTCTGTACGGAACGGGCCTCTTTGCCCAACTCGGGTTCATCTCCGGCTCTCCCATCTCTCTCTTAATACACTCTTCTGCCGCAGCCGACTCAGACAGAATCTCTGCATTGCCAAGCTGTCATTCGGGATTTCCCATGGAAAGAGACGGCTTTCAGGCAGCACACTGGCACGGTGGATGGCATTGCCGCCCCACAGTGCCGTGTTGTTTTCCAGAGCCGGGGTACTGTGTGTGTGGAGTTTGTATGTTCTCTCCATGTTCGTGTGGGTTTCCTCCAGGTGCTCTGGTTTCCCTCCAACAGTCCAAAGACATACTGGTACAGAAGGTTAATTACCTTCTGAGAAAACAGGCCCTGGTGTGAGTGTGTCCGTGTGTGCCCTGTGATGGACTGGGTGTATCGTGTATCCTGTTTTGCACCCTTTGCTTGCTGGCATAGGCAGGTTGCTGCAGTTCTGGCCATGTTCTGGCCATGTTCTGGCCATGTTCTGGCCATGTTCTGGCCATGATCAGGCTCTAGGACCAGGAAAAAAAAGATGGCGATGTTTCTGATTCAAGCCTGCTGCTTGAACGTATGGCAGAATTGCAGCACCACACATAATTGAATTAAATGGGCCTCCTGGTGTCGAATGAATGCCAGACGCTGCTAGGCTTCTATTTCTCGGGGAAAGTCTAATTCCTTTCATGTATTGCCACTGCGCCAATTGGATTTCCTACTAATCCATTTGTTCCCCGCCCCCAAACTAACTCACCTGGATGCCTTTTGCTGAATCCCGTTCAATCTGGGAGTACAGCCCATCAGGACAGATGTGGAATCTGACTGAAATTTCCCTTTCTTTATTTCCCTCCAGCGTTAGCGTACACAGTTGTGTGTACATTTGAAAGTTGAGAGTTTTTTTTATTTTTATTCTTAACCATCTATAAGCTACTCCTGCAGGAATTCTGCACACAGAGTCCAAAACAGTTCCAGACAGAGAGTGACCTGGTGTCTAAGGCCAGAAAATGTCTTAATCTTTTAATCGCCACAGTTCAGGCCGCAAGTACTGCTGTTCCCCAAACTCCTCAGCCTCAGCTCCCCTACTTCCACGTGTCGCACACCTGTGACTAGGCCATTTTTCAAACAGGTTCCTTTTTGTTGTGCAGCGCATCTTTAATACAGAAGCCAAGTCTGTCAGTCGTTTGTTTTTTCAGTGCATTTTGGTGAGGAGTCTGTCCCTCGGGTTGTGTTACAGACGTCTGGAGCTTATGTTTGAAAAAGGCCTCATTAAGAGGTTAGTATCGTTAGTATTTCTGCACCGGTACGTACCTCTCACCCACTGATTCTGTTGTTGTTCACTCTTCCATGCTCCTAAAATGACACATGACCAAGGGTGAACTTAGGATAGGAGAGTTCTGATAGTTTTGGCGTTTGTAGATTTGAAAGATGCCACCTCTTGGTTCCTTAAAAAAAAGGCAACGCATGTGTGCAAGGCCAGCCAAGAAGGGCCTCGGAACTCCTGCTCCCGTCTCTGTGGGGATCTTTTCTCTGGTTTGATTTGTGATGTCTGCGTGCGCGTGCAAGGAGTAAGTAATCAAGCGCAGGCTGGATTCTCCTGAAAGAGCCCCAGGGCTACAAGAGTCCACATCCCTGCCAGAGACAGAGGGAGGGGAAAGAGTCTCAGTCTCAGGCCTAATTCAACCAGATATTTTTTTTTTGTGTGGTCTATATATTCAATCGAAAGATGAAAAGGCTGAAACAATTTATTTTTGTGTCTGTCATTTTTCCTTTCTTGTGCTTCTCTATTATAATCCAGTGACACCATTCCAAACCTGGGCATCCTGCCATGCTCAGTTTTTTAGTGGGGAGGGGCAGTTTTGGTTTCACTCCTTAAGGGCGGTAGGATCACCTTCTTTTATTTTGCCTCTGATCTTAATGCATTGATTGAACAAATTATCAGATCAGGGGTTGCATTACCTGTTTTTGGAGCAATTGATTAAGATCTCACTGGGGAGTAATTAAGGGCTGTCCCGTTCCGAGATAACAGGGCACTAGATAAGGCTCCCAGTGTATAGTATCTTGATCCATTTCAGGTTTTACAGGTTGCAGGCTTTGTTGTATTGTGGTGACTGGGTATTGTATTTTGCTGGGTATTTCAGGTGCAAATGTGAGTAGTGCTCACAAGACAAACTGTCATTTATTTCAAAAAGCATCAGCAGGACAGAAATGTGGCAGGAGTTAGAAAGGGCAGTTTTAAGCTTTCCCATAACAATTGTAAAAATCTGGGACTAGACTCTGAATCTTAATAGTTCTGTAGATGCATTATTTGAATCATTGGTCAATAAGATGCTCTTTTTCAAAAGAATCCCACCAGTGAAGAGTGGCTATCTTTTAGTTGTTGAAATGTGTTTGTGTGGGGTTTTGACAAAGGTAAAGCACAGAATCCCATGATCTGTGTTGCGAGTCTTGCCATTCTCCCAGGAGCTGGAAAATCACGTGGTGTTCAGATTATGCCCTCACACAATGGGTATTGCCAAGGTAAACCAAGATAAATCCCACCTGACTTTCTCCTCTGCTTCCAGCCTCCTGCCTTTGCTTCCCAATGAACACTCAATGGGAAACATTAGGAACTCCTACTGTATAACAAGCCTGTATAACATGTCCCCTTTCAGCAGGGCTCCTGATGGTGGTGGTGTTTGGGGCTGCTCTGTGGCTCCTGAAGGGGCTCCTTGCTCCCCACTTTCCAATAGGATTATGATACAGGGATTGCTCAGGCCAGGAACTGTGATGGACGTCTGTGCGCCCTAGCTCAACAATCAACTGTCACTGAGAATGTCTTCCTGGGGTGGGGTCCTACTACTTTTAATACTTTGGCCAGCAATTATACCTGCTCATAGTGTGTGGTTTTGTCCCCTGTCATCAGCCCACTGTTTAAGCAGAAGCCCTTTAGACTTTAGAGTCTGGGATGATGTGCTTTTGTTGAAGAATAGCCCTGTGCCTTTCAGAACAAGAAACTATATCTCCAACCTTGGGTGACCACAGGAGCCTATCCCAGCAAGCACCGGGCACAAGGCTAAATTATTTGATTATTAAGTTAATTGTTAAATGTAATGACTGCTGAGACAGAAACATTTTAAGCCTTATTACTCACAACAGGCTGTTTTGTCTGCTTTCCAATCAGCCAGCAGTTATATCACCCTGCAGCTCACAACTGGAAACTCACTGAAGCTCAGCAGGTCTGAGCCTCGTCAGTACCTGGATAGGAGACCTCCTGGGATAAACTACGATTGCTGCTGGAAGAGGTTTTGGTGGGCCAGTAGGAGGCACTCACCCAGCAGTATGTAAAAGGCACCGTCCTTCGGATGAGATGCAAAACCGAGGTCCTGACTCTCTGTGGTCATTAAAAATCCCAGGGTGTTTCTCGAAAAGTGTAGGGGTGTAACCCTGGCATCCTGGCATCCTGGCCAAATTTCCCATCGGCCTTTAAGAGGTCATGGCCTCCTAATAATCCCCATCTCTGAATTGGCTTCATTACTCTGCTCTCCTCCCCACTGATAGCTGATGTGTGGTGAGGGTACTGGTCACAATGGCTGCTGTCGCATCATCCAGGTGGGGCTGCACACAGGTGGTGGTGGAGGGGAGTCCCCATTACCTGTAAAGCGATTTGACTGGAGTGTCCAGAAAGGCGCTGTATAAGTGTAAGCAATTATTTTTATTAGTTTTTTACCTTTGACACATTAGGAAGAAAATATTGGCAAAGTACAATTTACAAAGATACGTAAGAAAAATAAAAATAAATCAGAACAAAACTGGTCTTAACATGAATGACCAACTTGTAAAGTAAGCCCCAGGCGTTGAAAGCTGGGCTGTTCCAGGCTGGTCGTGGAGGGGCACTGTGTCTGCTGTTTTTTAAAGCTGTGAAATCGGGGCAGTTATGCCAGGTTTAGATGGTTTTGGTCAATAGAAGCTGAACTGGACTGAAAGCATGTAAAAACACCAGTGATCCACATTCTGCTGAAGCAGTGGATCTTAACCTTTACTGCAGCCTGTGCTCCTTTGGGCCTCAAAACCTGTTCTCGCAACCCTGATAGAAAATTGTTGACATAGGTCAGTTGTTATGATACTAAGATGTATCATAAATTTAGAAGGAAAGAGATTGAGAATACATTACCTTAAATACCAAGATTCGATGACACAACGTCATTGTACATGCGTGCCTGTGCTTAATTTGTGTTTTTCACTGATTTACCTTCTAAACCAATCTGGCCAGACTCGCACCTTCAGAAGGGGGGTCTCACTCCCCCAGGGGTGTGTGCACCCCAGTTAACAACCACTGCTCTAAAGCCTCAGGTCTGTAATTAGGCCGAATACTGTCGAATACCTGTCTCTGGTCTATTTTAAGTGAGATTTATTGTATTGAATGCCTGTAATTTGCCATTGCTGTCTGCTTAACAGTCATCCATCTCAGTTTTAGAAGATCATCTAAAATGAGTTTTTAAAGATGCAGTAGCGGCGTGAGCAGTGCTGTAGCCTCGCCCTGGGTCTCTGGGGGGTGCTGCACTGTTGCCGATGTTGTGACTGTGCACCAGGGGAGCTGCAGAGGAGGGGGTTAGTCCCTGAGGGGCTTGGGGCCCTGTCTGCACAGCGTTAATCCGGGTTTAGGATTGACGGGGGGTCTCTTCCACTGGCACAGTGCCCGCCGAGGGGAGGGGTGGGCTCTCCCCTCTGGGCACAGCAGACTGAGGCCTCCTGCTGTTCACTGGGCACAGGCCGGGCGCCATATTTGAAGAAAACAATGACAGAGCTCTAAAAAAATATAAATAAAATTTCAGTCCACCTGTGCCTATGGTGGAATATATGAATATATGAATTCGAATTATTTTTTATACATTTCTGCGATTTTACTAATACTAGATAATAAGTGTAATGAACATTCTTACTGCGTCATCTAGCAGTTGTGTACAAATCCCTTCAGAATATTTTGCGTCTCTGTTTTAATTGATCTTGGAGACATTAGCTGGACCGGTGGGCAGACCCTCATGATAATTAAACCTTGCGTCACAATAAAAAGGTTGAAAAATTCAAAGGAGGAAAGGGGGCAAACCGTTTTCCGCTTTTCCAAAACTTCAGCCTACATCTGCCCTTGGGGCTTGGGGGGTAGGGGTAGTTGCTTGCAGTTATTCTAGGGTCACCCCTGGACCCCCTTAATCCTGAGCTTGTGGGGGGGGAATCCCAGGATGTGGAAAGATCAGTTCTGTCTTCTTTCTGGGGTTTGCGTGTGAATTAAACAGCCAGGCTGTGTCTTTCGGGTGCTAGCAGTTCCCGAGAGTGGATCCCGGTCAGTCCTCACTGCCTGAGGTCCAGGCTGCTGTCCTTGCCGTGAGGCAGGTGTTAGATGGGAAGGCTCCCCGCACTGCTCAGGAATGTCTCGCTGCCTCCGCCGCCTCACCTCGCCTCGCCTCGCTCTCCTGCTCCCAGCTTCCTCATTCCCCCTCCAGAGGCCCACACCCCTGGGAGACAGGCAGCTCTGACCCCGGGACCCCGCTGGGGAGAGGTCCGGTCCTTCGGTCTGGCTCTGGAAAGAGTCGTTCAGCAGCTGTAGGCCGTAGCTGGGGAGCAGTTTAGCCCAGAGGGGCCTTTCAAGGAATTTCACGTGACTCCTGCTACAGACGGGAAACAGGAATGGACTTATTGACGTTTTGGTGGCAGGAGATAAAACTGACGTAATTGTGAAACTAGTGGATAAACAGGTTCTGTACCCCATGTCTCCACTTTATTTACAATCTCCATTCCCAGCGGTTATTCACTGATTATTGTGCCTAATAAGTATGGTTTGTGAAGTAGTTTGATTTTATTGAAGACTCAGCTCTAGTAAGCTGTAGATCAGAGCAAGGGGAGGATCGCTTATTCCTGCAGCTGTGTCCAAGTCCGTATCCCTGGAGAAATGCATGTTTTTGTTCACCTGCTTTTACTAGTCCTGAAGGCATTTGTTACAAGAGTTACTCCAGTCTTCCTCAGTTTAGAGGACTCTGGTTTAAACATTGTGGGATGTTATAAAGGAGATTCAAGCAGCATGATCAGTTAATGAGGCTTCTCTACCATTCCGGGACCTTCAGGAGACTGATGCTGTGGTTTTTCTGAGAGACATTGATAAAGGGTGGCACAGAGGCGCAGAGGTTAGCATTGCTGCCTTGCAGCGCTGGGGCCTGGGTTCAATTCCTCACCTGTGGTGCTGTCTGTGTGGAATTTTAATGTTCTCCCTGGTCTTCATATGGGTTTCCTCCCGCAGTCTAAAGAACATACTGGAAGGTTAAGTTGGCTTGGGGCAAAATTTGGCTCTGGCATGTGTGTGTCTGCCCCGCTATGGACTGGTATCCTGTCAGGGTGTACCCTGTCTTGAGCCTATTGCTTGCTAGGATAGGCTCCGGCTGCCTAGCAACTCTGAATTGCAAGAAGCAGTTAGAAACTTCTGGATGGCATTAATAAACTGCGGTGACTGGGAGGGGTCAGACAGAGCTGGGTAGGGTCGGTGGGTCCAAATTGCTTCTCCCGTCAGGCACTGAGACTCTCCCGTTGCCTTTCCTGGCTGTTCTGAATTCGGGGATCCCCTGCGCCCATCTTCCCGGGGCCATCCAGCAACGCGGGGTCTGTTAAGTAACCATGTGGTCTGTCTTTGCAGCATCTGGAGGGGCCCCAATGTCAACTGTGTGGACAGTACGGGATACACCCCCCTACATCACGCCGCCCTCAACGGACACAGGTGAGCTCCGCGCGTTCCTCTTGTGTCGTTCTCTGTCTGGAGCGTGTCAAACCTCCTGAAGAGCCAACGTGTGCTCAGACACTAGATAGGTTGGCTTTCACAGAAGGAGAAGATACACCTATTGTTCTAGTAAAATACCATCACAGTCTAATCATTAATATCCTAAACCACTTAATGATGTATTTTTCACGATGAATTGTGGAATTTACGATCTATCTGTACTGCAGTGGCCTAGGTTTATACGATCTGACAGTCATTTGTTTGAGCATGTTTTCTGTGCTGCTGTGTTTGTGTCATGTTAGCGACAGCTTTAAAGCCTTTAGTCTCTAGTGTCTTTCCATACCTGCATGAGGTTCAGACTCTTGTCATTAAAAACCCTGATGGAGGGCAGAATTCGGCTATCGTAAACCTCACATTTGAACACTTAGAAGAGTCATTCAGCTGGCCTCATTTGAAGACGGCATGTTCACTGCTCTTGCTGGGCGTCCTGAGACCAGCTTGGTGCTCAGTGTTAGTCTGCCTTTGGGCAGAGCAGACTTGTCCCCCCCCCAGACAGAGGAAGTGTAGAAGGTTCCTGTGGTCAGTCTTAGTCTCAGATCAGCTCCCTCTTTGCACTTTGTGGCTGCCAGTGATTTGAATAGCTTAGGGCTGAAGTTAAAATTGGGTCACATGCTTTCTGAGCACAATTTTAGGGGCAGGGCTGGCGGTTATCTCTCAAAGCGCTCTGCGATTGTGCGTTTTCTGAGCGATCTTGATTGATCCTCGATGTGATGATGCTGTGTTGTCATATCTGTGTGGGCTGACGCAGTAGATCTAGCTCCCTGGCCAGATCGTTGCTTTTTAAATGAAAATGTTTTTCCAGTTGACTTATCTGGTGGAATAAGACCTCTTGATTGGCTTCCTGTGGCGGGAACTGGAGCGAACTTCAGCACTCCTCCATCTGTGAAGAGCCAATGTTGCTTACCTGCCGCAGTTGCACTTTGCAAATCTATTGCATCTTGCACCCAGAAGGATCCCTGTTTGTATCTGGAGACAGGAGAGAAGTACAGTCCCCTCTGGAGGGGAGTAAACTGCCCCTTTTTGTGCCTCCAGCTCATACACTTATTATAAGGGGTGGCAGAGTTTGTAGTGACTTTGCCAGTTTTAAATGCAAGAACAGATTTATGTAGGACAGATTGAGAACTCCTGTTCAGATTTAGCCAGCACACAGGGGACAGCTCTCCTGATAGCAAACTCAGATCTATAAATACCAAAATGCAGCTGAGCCATACTGTTAACTGGTAGAGGCCCTGCCCATAGCACAATGTCCCCAGCTGCTGTAACAGGGCATACATTTTATACATCTGTTGAAGAAGGAAGGGCGCCACCTGCAGGTCTGTCACCATAACTTGTAGCAGCAACTGCAGGCTTGTCTCCTCTAGAATCTCATTGCAGTTCTTTAGTCCATAATCCACATACATCCGAAGGCTCGGAATGTCTCTTGGTTCCGACCTTTTCTGTGTCCTGTTGTCCCTGCTGCACGAGGGGCCGGGATCTGCGGGATGAGGTGGTATCTCAGATCTGGGTGCTGCGCAGCCCGGAGCGCAGGAGTGTAACTACCCCCCCCCGCTGTCTCCCCAGTGAGGTCGTGGAGGCTCTCCTGCGGAACGAGGCCCTGACGAACATCGCCGACAACAAGGGCTGCTACCCTCTCCACCTGGCCGCCTGGAAGGGGGACCAGCAGATCGTCAGGCTGCTGATTCACCAGGGCCTCTCGCACCCCAAACTCAACGAGCAGGTCTGAAAGCCTTCGCACTCTCTCCCGCTTGGTCATGACCGCCACTCGCACACTACTGACCCGGCACCGGCTTCTGGGTCTCCAGTGGGCAGGAGGAGGAGCCCACTGGTGTGCTGCTTGCGGCCGGTGGCTGGGTCAAAGTTAGCGTGTCGGCCTGACCACTTTGCCTCCACGCTGAGATTGTGCCTGTGGGAACAATGTGGCGAAGCTGTAACAGAACTCTTTCCCTGCAGGATGCTGATTTTAGACTTCCTCTGAGCGTTTTAAAACGGGTCTCATTTCTCTCCCTCCTGGGGAAGCCCTTTCTTGGGATCGGTTCTGGAGGAGGAAAAATCGCCTGCTTGAATCCGCTGTTATTTTGCAGCTCGTAAAAGGGCATCAAAAGGGACCTCAACGATTTAGCTCCATACTATAGTTTTCAAAGCTGCATTATGTACCACGTCAACAAAGCTGGGGCCTGCTGGTTGTGGTTGTCATGGCCGAGTGAGATCTGGGCCTCTGTCCGAATCCTTGAGGGGCGTCTGTGGACAGCCAGTGTGAGGCCAATGTCAAAGGTCCAGTCTGAGTTCTTTAATCCCCAGTATTTACCCTAGATCTTTCCTGCTGGACTCTCGGCGGCTTAATCTAGCCCTTTATTGAACTAATAATAGCTTAAAAAGGACCAAACAGAGGTTCGTTCCACACTGAAAAGTTCAAAGAAGAAACATATTTCAGCTGTTGAGTCTTCAAGTGGCAGAACAAGGCTCACCAGCCACAGTTCTCCTTTCTACTCCCCCCCACTGGAACCTGTAATAATATCATTTAATGGGGACCTTCATCATTGGCTTCTGCTTGTAAAAAAATAAGCTTTTGAGTTACAAATATCTGTAGAGCAGTGCAAAAGCCCTTACAGTCACAGAACTGAAAACAATTTAACCAAGTCAAAATAGGAGATTAGCTTTTCAACCTGGGGCCAATTAAACAGTCAAGAACTTGGAGCAAAAACTGAGGGACACTGGGACCATGAGGACTTCCCTAAGTGGTCTGTTTTCTGCTGTCGGTTTCTGATTCAGCAGCATAACCACATCTGCAGAGACTCACGTCCTAAAAAAAAAAGTCTGATTTGCATGTTTAAAACATGCTGTGCACAGTGGTAAAGGCGTTTTTCAAGGGCTCAACTTCTGTGTTCTTTGACTAAGCATGTGTTGGGATCGGGCTGTTAGTAGTGCTGGAAGGGTCTCACAAGAGAAGGAAGGCATTCCTGAGGTGGGATATGTGGGAGAACGTGCTAAATGCTAATGACATTGGTGATCTGTCGACTGCTCTGTGTTATGATGGGTTTTGCTCAAAAGAAGAGTCGGACACATGCACGGTAGTGTCTTAGTGCTCTGGGGTCTCCAGTCTGTGAAACACGGCTTCACACAGGTGGCCAATCAGACATCACCGGACACCTGACCTCTTACAAGGGCCTGTAGGGAAGACTCAGACAGCATTGCATTGGCGATGGCAGTGGTGATGCAGAAAACGCACTGTTTATTACAACTGCTGCCTCCTGTCTTACAAGGCTGCTGAGTAGTGGCAGCAGTGCAGAAATTAAACCTCGCGGAGAGCAGCTTCACCAGCGGCCACTTCCTCCACACGGCCTCTTCCTCCAGTCGCGTTTTTATTTTGGTTAAATTCCGGCCGTCCTCTCCTGCCGTCACGTGTCCACTCCTCGTGGGGTGTGCACGCCGGAAGAAAAGGCAGGGTTCTGTCAGGCTGTTAGCCGGAGAGAGAGTCCACCCAGCTGCGGGCCTGGAGTTACTGCACTGTCCTCTAGGTTGGGTTGGCTCTGTACTCTATTTAAACGCAAAATTGCTCAAATCCGACAGTTGCTCCCATTGCGGAAAAAAAAATGCAAGCTTGCTGTCCTTGCTGTATCGTGATCTGGATTTGTAAGTGATGAGTGGTTGGTCCTTCACAGGTGAGTGGAAAGCGGCAGCTGTAGGCATTTATGGCCCTATTGTATGTCCTCTTCTCTTTAATACATGAAAACTGAAGCCCTGTGTTCTTCTTGTCTCTATAAAAGCCTTGTATCTCTCAAATCTACCTTTCCGCCAAGTGTTCCAATTCTGTGTTTTGTTTTGGTCCGAAAGTGTTTGCACTTGTTTCAGAGGACCTAGATCAAAGCCCATTGACCCTGCACTGAGTTTAACATCACTGACACTGTGTTAGCAGCTGCAGCCGACTCTGAAAGGTACTACGTGAAATACTGTGCTAGAGCAGTGGTTTCACGGCTTGATTCCCCCCCCCCCCCCTTGTACCTCCAGCTCATTTTGGATTTATCTTCTCCGCAGCCTGAAATCCGCTCGCTGAGCGGGCGACCAAGAAATCCTGTTAGCGTCGTCCCAGTGTGAAACGAGCAGCTATCTGTGCTAGGCGCCCATGGGTGACCCGTGCTTAAAATAAGAAAAAAAAAACAGCCCAGATGATTTCCTTAAAGAAACATTTTCTATTTTTATTTTACCATTAATGTTAGAGCTTTTGGGGGGCAGGTAACCTTTGATCCCTAGGCATTGCAGCCTAGAAGAATGACCTATATAAAAACCCACCCCTATCTGACCAGTATATCCACTGATGTCTTAGTTAAAGCTATGTGGTTGTGTACTGGGCTTGTCCCATCTGCTTCCATACGATGGCTGCTCTCTTCATTCCACTTGTGCTGTGTTGTTCCGTTTCCCTGATTTTTCTCCATTTGTGAATTTGTTCCCTGTCCTGTGTCTGCACCACCGCTGTGAGCCCTGCCTGTTTTGAACATTGCCTCATCTTCTCTCTCCTCCTAGAGCTGTGTAGACCACAAAGAATTCAAACGCTGCGGCCCCTTTGACCCGTATATTAATGCCAAGGTGTGTACCCAGTTTGCCAGCCGGCGTCCCTCCCTTACTGTGCTCCCCAGCTCTCTTGACGCCACGCTCTGTCGGGTTCTGTTGGCTTGCCATCCTCGGGTCAGTCTTAAACGCTGCTCGACTCTCTCTGGGGCTGGTGGAGGGATAACCCACTTCACTGCTTGGTGACTTGACAGCTGTTTTTTTTGCAGACTGACATTTCGAGCAAAGCCATCTCTCCAGGGACGGTGTCACGTCATCCTGCTGAGAATCGCTGGCGTTAACCGCACACAGGTTGCTGAAGACCGAGTTTCAGAGAAATCTTCTTCTGGTTACAGATCCTTCCCGTTAAAGAAGGATTGCATTGAGGTTGCATTGTCACTTATGTTTCTGCAAAAAGTTTACTTTGATTTAAAAAAATTCCGCTCTCCTCTCTCGTAACCTTAATGGCAGCCACCCTAATGGACAGGTGTGCCGCCAATCGGCTCTGATTGCGATCGGATGCACTATTGGATATCTGATGACTGATTAGAACTGTTTAACGATGCATCAGTTGGTGGGGGTGGCATCTCTTTGAACCAGGCAGCTTTCTTGGGCCAGCAGGCCCTGCTTTAAGTCCTGGGATTTGAAGCTCAGGAGATCAGCACTGTGCTGTGTATTCACTCTCATGTGATGTCCAGATGTGCATCCTTAGCACTGCCACAGCATAAAAAAACTTACTGCAGCATTCTAGTGAAGGTGTTTGCATTGTGCACAGGAGCTCGTACTGTAGGAAGAAACTTTTTCAACAACCTCATTTAGTTTTGCACATTGCAATTTTATGTTTCCTAGATCCCTGCAAAAAGTCGAAACGTTGGCAGCATCTAGGTGGGCTGATGTTAGAGCAGGAAGCCGGTGTTTAACAAAGAGGGTTTAGGTCTGTGGAATGAGCTGCACTGGTCCTGCAGTGCCTCTCGCTGTTACTGGAGTGTTTAGATGGGCCATGCAGTGCCAGAGGGGTAACAGGTATGCTCCCTCACCTTCCCTGTTTAATTAAAATTCCCCAAACTTAAAGCCACTGGATTGTCCGCAATTCTTCCTTCCTCAAACCTTTCCGGTCTCGTCTCTCCGCAACCAGATCTTAAACCGGTATTTGACCCTTGGCCGCTGTCAGTTCAGGCTTGATTAGAATTGTGTGTTGTTGGCTGTGTTCTTCCCTAGAAATGGCCAAAAAAAAGGATTTTGGGAGCTGAGCTTTGGATTCAGGATTCCAGAGTCAGGAATCCAGGGCCAGGTCAGAGGACTTCCCTCCTTATCTTCCCTGTAGTCAGAGCTGAGGTCACGCATGGTCTCTAAAACAAGACCACACCTCCCTACTGTAAGATGACCAGGGGAAGGGTAATTTATATTTTGTTTTCTGATGTAGCTCACCCGTGTCTCATTGTTTTCGCTGCATAGGCCTTTTCCAAAAGCGGGTCAGCTGGTTCTCCTTGGCGGCCAATTTTTCTCAGGTCTCTATCAAGCATATTAAGTGTTTCGTTCCGGAAATACCGGTTATAATTGACCCTTCCCCTGATCATCTTACGCTACCTACCCACTGACAGCATGGGGGCAAAGATACATAGGCTTTCATGAGAATGGTAGTGCGCACGCTGTTCCGAACTGTGGTGACGAAACAGGAGCTGCGGTTTCGGATGGAAAGCTCTCGATGGTCACAAGCTCTGGGTAGTGACAATGTGACCGAATGCTGGGGAGAGGGAAGTCTGGTCTGCTGTGCCCAGTCTGTTACCACTGCAACCTTCACCAGCGGAAAGTGGATAGAAAATGAATGGGAGACTGGTAAACTACAATCTGAAATCACAGCAACCTCAAACTGGGAGCTGCGAAGTAGACAGGTGTGTCTCGAACACAACGCACTGGACTGTTCTAGCAAGCGAGCTGCCCTATTTAAAGGAGGAATTGTATATCATTCCCACTAGGGAATCTTTTCCCTCTCTCTATCCATAAGAAACGTTGCCATGCAGAAATAATGGCTACCTGTACAGCACAAGTCTGCCGCTGTAGGTTTCCTGCCTAACGACAAGTCACGTGGCTGTTATTTATGTACAATACAGGCGCTCAGCACCAAGAAACACTGAAACGCACAGACCAAAGTTGGTAACTTGGCAAAACCAAAGCTGTCGACTTGTAGCCCGAGCTCACAATTCCAGTTTTCCTTTCAGCCTTTTCATCGGTCTGGTCAAAACTGATGAGGGCCAGATACAAGCAGCCCGTCCTTGAAGTTGTGAGTGAGTCTTTCGCCCTAACTGAGAGTCCAGGACAAGCAGTGTGGAACATGGACCGCCTTCTCCATCCCAGTGTAGGTTTTAACAGACTTAGGGCAAGGTTCTTAACTTCTGACTGAGTCCCTAGAGGTCAAAGAGCAGAGTCTGTTTAAGAATAAAAAATACGAAAGGGAGCTCATACAGTAGATTCTTCTTTGTGTAATGCAAATGTACTTCAAGCTAAAGCCTTTTATTGTGCACATTAATCAGAAACAACAGAGGTCTCTGCTCATCTCTTTAAGGAAATGACTTGCCAGTTACTGGGAGAGAGGGATGTAGTTAATTAACCTCCCAGGACTGAGAAATGGCTGGTTGATCGTGGCAGGAGAGAGGATGAGAGACTGAGAGGAGCGCCTAGTTACATTCAAGGGAGAGAGGGAAACAGGGGAAGAGCATCCTTCTCGCTGGGAAGTCTTTTTCCTCTGCATATCTGTGAGGAATTCTATAATCTCAGTAAAGCAGGGAGCGGGAAGGGGGGGGTATTCTGCATCTCCGAGTCTTAATTGCAAACTGGAATCGATTTTAAATGCAGCAGTCAGTAGTTACGGGTTAAAGGATTGTTTGCCTTTAAGAAACGCAGCTACTACCCCAGGAATTGCTACCTCGAGCATGCTGCATGCTGTCGCCCCAGGTCCCTCAGGAGATACTGCTGTGCTATTTTATAGTGCTCTGCAGGGAGCCCATTATACTACAAGGCCAATTTTACTGTAGCCGGCCTAATTACTAAGGTGTTGGCAGATCCGTGTAAAAAAAAAAAAGGACATCGTTCGTCGTCTTTCGTGCCTTGTTTGAAATACAACCATGTCCGCTTTCTCCTTCTCTGACTTGTAAAAGTAAAATAACTTGATGGGATTTAAGCCTCTTGTCCCTTTTGGCTTCTCCTTTGTAAGGTGAACTCCAGCTTTGTGGAGGTAGTCCAACACTAGCCTGTTTTAAAACCTGCTGGACTTGCAGTTATCGAGCCTGTCGGGATGTACGTTCAAGGTGCAGTGCTCTTGAACTTGAAAGTAATGCAAGAGCTGAAACCTTCTCAGACATGACATGGTGCTTTATTAACAGTGTTTTCATTGTGCAGTTAGAAGTTAGACTTTCTGAGTTCTTTTTGCTAATATAAACACCAGACACTCCTGAATATATGCATATCATTCATAAAGGCATAAGGATTCATAGCAGTTCATGTTTTCAGTCTGAGATTTTTGCATTCGGAGTGGAGTTGATGACTTTTTACACGTGCTGAACTTATCTTGCTTGATATTGAGGATCTCAGCCATCCGTTTCTTAAAAGTATTAGCTTCAACAACATGGCTGGGCATCTTTGTCCCACACTCCTACCTCCCTTTTTGTAAAGAAGTGCCTCCTGTCTTGATTAGTGGATCTTGTACTTCACTTTCTTTAAAGAATGGGCTTCAAGAGCAAGGCTCGTTCCAGACACCCACCACCCTTTGTGGAGAAAAATTCTCTGGTTTGTATTTCCCTGTTGATCCTGAGGTTCGAGGGGCGCACCTTGTTAAATCCTTTGAGGAATCTGGATATTTGAATCAAGTCCCCCTTATTTTCTAGAATCCTGTTAGGCTAGGCTTTTTGATAGTTGATAGAAAACTGCTAGCCCACAAGCTGTGAATCAGGGTTTGAATGATACACTGAATGATATACTGCAGCAATCCCTGGGCCAGGTGACAAAGCCTGCCTCCTTCCTTACAGTACAGGTCTCACAGTGGCTCAATGACCTTTGTCCTTGGGTCCAATGCTAAGTCTTTATGCTGTTGACCAGACTCACTGGACCGGGCTGTCCAGCCTGTGATTAGGGCTTGTTCTTGGGTGAGTACCAAGATCGTAGAGGGCGTGGGAGGTTATTTCAGATAAATAGTTTCACAGCGTAGAAGAGGATTATGGGTGCTTTCTTGGGTTGGTTGCACACAAGATTTAGCTGTTATGATAGGCTCTGAAACAACTTGTTAAGTGTCCACTTTTCCAAATCTTTACCTTGACCCTCCTGATGGTTTTAAGTTTTGGGCTGTTCAGAAGCCCACTCGGGAAGCTTTGGATGAGAACATCTGTATATGGTAGCTTGAACTGCAGTTGTAAAACAAACGCAGATGGGGAAGAGAATATTAATAGCCTGAAATGTCCCCACCCCATACACACACGGTCACCTGATTCCTTGCGCATCCAAGGTCAGTTGATTTTGAGGGTGTGCTTTTCAACCCACAGCTGTTGGGCAAGTGCCCTGCTGAAAGATGGCGATTTCCATGTACATACCGTTCCCACAGTGACAGCCAGGACCGCAAGCGAGAGACGCTGTGTGATCGCCTCGGCTGATCTGGGAGAGAGCCCCTGGAGTAGGGAAGTAAAAAATTCCCTGTACATATGTCTTAACACAACCGTCCAGGAGTCAAAGATTTCAGAGTGTCTGTCCTACAGTGTGTGACCAGGACAGGTTAATGACAGGTGCTCTGTGCAGACCCACTCTCTGGTCGGCCCTGGTTTAGTTTGATTTCTCTTCCCTCTTGAGGGTGATCGTGTCCTCTGGTCTGTCAGCTGCCGTGTTGCTGGTCACCATGAACTCTGCAAACAATACCCGCTCGCTGAATCCCACTGGTGTCACTTCTAACTGGATACGAAGTTTAAAATAGAACTCAAATTGCGGAGGGGAAGGCAGCTCTGTGTTAGCCAGGGACACTTAGAGGCAAATCTAGGCAACAGCAGGAGCTGTGGGTCAGATGGAGGGCGATGGGCAGCCGTGTGGCGACGAGTCAGGCATGCTGTGGTCCAGAGGTTCTTCATCAGTGTGCCTTATCATCTGCAGCACCAAGGAGCTGGAGACCCACTGCACGTTTCCAGGTGACGCTGACGAGTGAGTGGGAAATAGAACAGCGCTCTGGGCTTTTGCTTTGAAATACAGGCAGCTCAATCCCAGCCTGCCTCCCCAGCAGGGCCTCTTCAGTTGAGGGGTCATGGTGTGCCGGATTGAACTTCCTTGTCCCAGCCGCTCCTCCAGTTTTCAGAAGGATTGGGCTCCTGGGGTTGTATTTTTGGAAAGCCTGACCACATATTGCTCCCTGCTGGGAGAGTGTGTTCATTAGACTGGGCATTCCTTCGGCTGTGGTTAGCGAACTTTAAAATGCACATTTGCTCCCTCTCTCTCTCCAGGCACTTAAAAGTGACTGCAGGTTCTTATGTATTGATAGACACGGGGTAGCCCCGTGACCCAGTATCTCCTGTTGTGTGTTTTGATCGCTGCTGCAGTTTTTCGAACTTGTTCCGTGTGAACACTGCAGCGAGCCTGTGGCCTGCGATCATGAACCAGATGACAGTCTGAGCCCTTGGCAGGATTATACGTGGCTGAGTTGGCTGGCAACACTTGCTATGACAGCAAAAACCCTTACGCACAGCATTCAGACAACAGAGATGCTGTACTTGGGTTTAAGGCAGAACGATTGTTAATCAGGAGCCTCCTTTTTGCAATGGTGTCTAGGGTTTGCTGTCTGGAATCTAGTTCAATGGAAGCTGCCACTGCACTAGAATCCGAGGAATGTGACGTCTCAGTTGCAGTTTGAATGGAGATATTAGACTGTTTGGAACAGTGTGTTACCTCAGTCACCATGCAGTGCAGCCTGATGCCAGGCAGGGGGCTCAATTGGCTGGGCGCCACAGAGCATGGGGGCATCTGACGCCGCTGGAGGCTCACTAGCGCCCCCTGCTGCTCTTTGTTGTCTGCCTGTCCTCCAGCAGCAACCAAAGGCCTCTGCAGTATGAGCTGCAATAGTTAAAAATGGCGTTTCTGTCTGGGCTTGGATAATGTACTTCTATGACTTCAAATGTAGTAACTCCACAGTGCCGAGCTGGACAGTCATTGAAATTTCAAATGAGGTTCATCATGTTCAAGTTGATGCCCTTTACCATTGCAGTGTGGTTTTCTTCTCTGCTGCCTAGTTGCTAGTGTGAGACATATTTGGGTTAACATGTTCAGTGTTCAGTGTGTGGTAATTTGTTTGGTGCGAGTGAAGTTTTATTTAATCTCTGACCCAGGGAAAAGTGTGGTGTGGACGGTTGAGGAGAGAATGCAAGCTCGCACTGTGTCCGTTAGTTTGATTCTTTGTCTTCTTCTGGTTTGGTCGGCTAGTTTTTGTTTTGGTTTTATCAATAAAGTTTGATAATCGGCCAGTGAAAGCTCTGTTGTCCTTCACATGAATGCCTGAAACATTTTACCGAACCCCAGGATTTTACACTAGTCTTGCGTCCTGAGCCAGTTTCTAGGTGCCCCGCCTGTGACAGAACACTCCCCGACCAGCCCTGCTCTTGGCCCTGATGCTGGTCTGAGCCTGGGCTATACTGCTGGCCGATGGGGACCAGGATTCCCTGCACAGTGGCGGTTGATTGGCCAGATCTCCTCAGGGCTGGTTGAGCTTGAGTCAGTCGGGCCAAGATCCACGCCTTGCCCTTGCCAGCTGCCTGCAATATTGCGCCACGCCTCCAGATGGTGCCAGGAAGGGGTGTGTCAGTGGAGTGTGTGTATACAGTGCACAAGGTCGCATTACCCCTGTGCTGGTCAGAGATTGTAGCAGCAGGTGAAGGTGATCAGCAGAGGGTCTTCCAAATGAACAGGGTAGCACACAGGGAAATACGGTGCTTATAGAAAGTCTGAACACCCTTTCCAAACTAACACATTTTGTGCCCTAACAGCCTGAAATCAAGATGTATGAAATCAGAATTTGTTACCTTTACTTACACATAGTAACATGTAACCTTCAAGTGAAAAATGAGCTGCCATTCTGAAAAGTAATTACAAATGAAAACATAAAAGAATGGATTGGATTTATTTATAGCATTTGCCTTCCAAATCACACAACTAGCTGATTAGCTTCCATCGGGTTTCAATTGCAGTGATTCTGGTGATTTCAGAATATAAATACATATTCAACAGTGCAGCTCAAAGAAAAGTTAACTGTGGGCCACAAGGAGCAAACAACAGTTAGAAACAAGAGGCTATTCGGTTTCTGTAGCTTATCTGGGCAAGTTAGAGTAGGACAGGATTGTGCTGAATACATTGCTCGGAAGCTGTAGTGCCAGGTTGTCAGGAGTCATTATTTGGCAGCAATGAGGGTTGAGGCTGGGCTCAAGGCATACAGAAAATCTGAGATCTTGTTCCAGTGCTTGGCCATCTTGCTCCCAGGGTGATACGCCGGCACAGCTGTCAGTCAGGGTGAGTTTCTCTGCGCCAGCTTCTGCATGAAAAATGGAGATCCTCAGCTGAGATCCTAGCTCAAGTGTCGGGTTGAAAATGAGATTTATCAGGTTCAAATCGGTCCCTTTTACTGGCCTAGAACAAAGTTCTTTTTTTTCCTACCTAGACTGCCCAGTTTTTCTGAAGCAGACCTGCAGAGTACGTGGTTCACTTCCTTGAAAATTGTACTCGAGAATGGTACAGTAAACAAAGCAGTTGCTAGTGCATTACAGATTGGGAAATGGCATTTTCTTTTGTCTGAGACGACGAAAAGCTCTGAGCTGCTCGAGGGGGCCTTTTCATTTCTCAGCTGGGCCGTGGAGTGATTACTTATCCTCCTGTCGGAGAGGGAGAGAAGCATGCTGAGCTGCCTGCAGGGAGACATCAGTTAGAAGAGGAAGCTGGTGATTTTTAACCAATTGTCCTTTTCCTCAGACATCTTCGTCCTTAGTAATACAGATTTGGAGGCGTATGGAGGCCTTTCCCCTGTCAACATTAGCTATTTGACTAATCCAGTATTTCTCTGGAAGGAAAAAAGGGAAAAAAAGGTGATTTAACTGGCCCAACAGGCCAGTGTTGGCCTCGGTGATGGTGTTTCACCAGAGGCTATACCCCTTCAAACCCTTCTGAAAAGCAGGTGTCATTGCTGTTTTGTTCCCCTTAAGCTGTGGCCTGCTCTCGGGCTATCTGTCAACTGACGCCCTCCTGCTTCAGGAAGTGAGTGGTCCCTGCGGGGTTTGTTACCTGCTGTTGCAGTCTGAGACAGGGAGTGTGTGTGTGTGTGTGTGTGTGTGTGTGTGTGTGTGTGTGTGTGTGTGTGTTGTTTAAGCGGAGGGCGGAGGGACTGAGCGGCTGAGTTGTGGCAAACTTGTCTTCAGGACTGCCGGTGAGGCCTGCTCTCACTCTCTCACCTGAGAGAAAAGACCGTTCTGGGACCGGAGTGGCACCGATCCACAGTGCTGACAGCCTGCACGCTGCTTGACCACGCTGTCCTCCATGTCTGTAGGGATTCCTGATCACCGAAGCGATGAAGTGGCGTGTAATTTGGTGACCTGAGGATGATTACATAGGGCGGGAGGAAAGCCCAAAATTGGCAAAAGCAAATGTGCCAAAGGCTAAACACACAGGCTTTGTGTCAGGATTACTTTTTTTAATACTCCGTTGATTTTAGTGGCGAAACAAATAGGGTGTATCGGATTTTTTTTCTTTTAGTTGGCTACAGGAATTGTTTGGAAGCTGTGATTTCTGCAAGTGGAGGTGTTACTCAGTACTGACTGACAGGGTGCCCAAACTTTTGCATATTCATTACATAGTTTTGAATATCTACAAAACCGGAAATAAATAATAATTGTGCATTAAAATTTGCAGAAAGATGTCACATGAGCACTGCAATGTACATTTTGGCCTAAACATTTGCACACAACAGTTTTTCAACATGGTCAGGTGCTCACTACACCTTTCCTTAACCTCCTGTGTGGAAACAGTTCAGAGCTAATTCAACATGTTCGGTGCTCAATATGCTCTCCCTAGTTAGGTAAGAATTAGATTTTTCCAGTAAGTTAGCCATACAGCTCAGTACAACCTTATGTCGATGTGTTTGTAGGCAGCCCGGTTGAGTAGTGTTTAGGACTCTTTAATTTGGCTGGACTTTTTGTGGATTTCGGAACCCGGAACAAAATTAATCAGAGTATTGTATCCAGCTGTTTTTTAAAGCATCAGCTTCAGCAAGGATTTTCGGCAGCTTGTTCCAGACATCGGCAACCGTTTGTGTAAATGAGTGCCTCCTGTTTTCAGATTTAGCAGCTCTCTATCTTAGTGTTTGTTTGTCTCCTTTGGTTTAAGCTTCTCTGTTGATACTGAATAAGCCTATTGGGTTGACTGTGTCAGGGCCTTTCAGGGTTTTGAATACCCATGTCCCCTTCATCGTCTTTTCTGTTCAAGATGATTCAGCTTCCAGCCTGTCAGTATAGAATAAACTCAGGAATATGCCAGATTGTTCTTCTTTGGACCAATTGCAGTAGTGTCTTTTTGTGTAGCAGGGTAGCCAAGACTGTATACCATAGTCTATGTAACACCTGAAAACAAGGTGTAATTTTATAATAGCTTCTGTGTCCTTGCACTGTCTGCATTTTGAAACTTAGAAAATTACATCAGTATAGAAGAATCTGCACTGTGCTGTGTGCGTCTTTTGGACATTCCTCGCTCCAGTGCCCTGTATATGTTCTGATAGATCTGGAGCAAACTCTTCCTCTTGGGTCTCAGGTTGCTTTAAGACCTTTGGTAGAATGGGCATCCTGACGGTCACAAAGCATTCTGGATAGATTCAGCATCTTCATCTTCTGTGTTTTAGAAGGTAAGAGGTTGAGGAAAGAGCAAGAGATTTGAGGACAAGAAAGGTAAATATCGCCCTCTAGTGGTGACTGGTGAGCTCTACAGACAGTTCCAGACAGGGAAGGATTACACTTTTAGAATGAAGAAACCAAAATAGCTCATTGCCTTTTGACAGTTCACCGTTCCAGGGAGGGTGGGGGGAGCTGGTGGCTGGGGCCTCTTATAGTTAGGGGCTACAGCACCTTTCAGTTCTGCCACACTCCAGATGGTGGCGCAGGATCACAGACTTGGGCATGCAGTGCTGTAGTTTCCCTCTTGCCACTGCCCCAAGCCGTGACCCAGGACAACAGTGGTGCTATTTCGTCTTGACCTGTAGGGTTAAAGTGTCAGAACCTGCAGCAGCTGAGGTCTAGGAATTGAATAGAGTTTTGCCCCACAGTAAATCTTCATCTTGAGCACCGTGATCGGTGTGATTTAGTGCAGTTTTCTGTACCAGCTAAATCTCCACCTTGTCTCTGCGAATGTGGCCTTGCCTAAGTTGGCATTAGTGGCATCACCAGACACCTGTGTTGCTCATGGTGTGTGTGATAGTACTATAGGGAAGGGTTGAGGTCAATTTATTTGCTTTCTATCTTTTCCGGTCCTGCTGGGCTTCACCGATGTTCTCAGAGGAGCGTATCCGAGTTACATTAGAAAAGGGACTGAAATGTAGAGAATTGTGCTTGAGAACAAACTTGTTTAGTGGCCTGTGTAACAACACCGATTGATCCTTGAAAAGCTAAACCAACCTGTTTCAGTGTGACTTTTAAAAAGTCCTCGATTGGGATGCTATATCTGGATGTTCTGGACAGGAGGATCTTTGAGAATCCTTTTAGATGCGTCTCCTGGTACTACAGTATATGCAGTTGCTTAGGCACTTAAGCAGTTGCTGTTTCTGGTTTTCCATCTTATTATTGCTTGCTTTCACCTCGCCTTCTGCACAGTTCTTTTTTCCCTTACAGTGTTGTGGTGGGCATGGTTCAAATCTCCTGTCTAAAAGTTCTGCCTCTAAGCCAAAGAGTAAGTGTATTCAAAATGATCGCTACCTAGTTTTGAATTGGAAAGTGCAAAGAGAGTTCAGAGCTGAGGTCATCGCTTACTGTGCGTGTGCACCTAGCCGAGATCACAGTGGAGCTGTATAACCGTGCTTTTCTTTCCTGTCTCTCTTGCTAATGGGGATTACTGCCGGTGCTTGCCAAAGGTTTTCTGATCCTGGTTTCCCTGGCAGTGTCCTTGCAAAGGTGCCAGCCTTCTGCTGCACTCCCACCCCATGCCTCTCTTCATCCTACAGCTTATTCCCAAATCCCGGGAATGACAACAGTGCTGCTGATTTCCAGCCCGGAGGAACACCAAAGTACTGGATCCAGCTTCCGGTCTTTATCTGCAACGTCTACGGTGTTTTGCACTGCAGATAAGCCGCTCACTAATTTTGCAATCGGGTCAGGGCCCCCGTCAGTGTGCGGTTTGTCACTGTGGGCAGTTTCGTCTATCCAGAGGTTAAAGCAAAGGCAACTAATTATTAGCTAAACGAACCACTGCAGAATTCTAAAGAAATGCTGAACTGCTGGCTGACATAAAAACTTAGATTGTAAGTGATCTCCCAGATTCCAGTGCTGTTGTGCTCATTAAACACCATCACCTGCAGAGCATGTTAGCTATTCTCATACTGTATGTTGCTTTTGCACAGTTTTGCAATTTGGGTTCCAAACTGAGAGGTTTCTAAAAATGGAAAGGCACACTTGACGTTGTCTGTGCACTTTAAGAAGCTAACCTTTGCGAGAGTTAGCGTGACCCGACGAGCATGATCTAAGTGACTAGATAATTGCACATGAGCCTCTAGGGTTTGTTTCCACCCCTCGCTCTCGTTCTGCGGTCGGCACAGACCAGTGCGTTCATTCATTCAGCAGCAGCTCGATATTTTGATCTTTGTTTCTCGGGGATGAAAAATGTGATTACAAATGGAAAGAATTATTATGGGATGTACAGTAGAATGGTGTTTATGTAGCCTCACAGCACTTGAGTCCTGGCATTGATTCTTTCCCACAGTACCGTCTGTGTGGAGTTTGCATGTTCTTCCTGTCTCTGCATGGGTTTTCTCTGGGTGCTCCAGTTTCCTCCCGCCTTCTAACAACCTGCGGGCTGGGTTATTTATGCCTGTGTGAGTCAGTAATCGACTGGTATCTTGTGTAGGGTATAGCCCCTACCCCCACTGCTTCTGGAATAGTGTCACAGCAACCCTTGTAGGAAGAAGTGGCTGCCCGATGAGTGTTATTGTCATCATGATGATGTGCGTTTGTTCAACTCCATCACAGAGGCGTGCAGCTCTAGGCCGACGGCGATAGCTGATCTCTTCCTCCTCCTCTTGTTTCCTTTGTGCCGTCCCCGCGTCCCCCCCAGAACAACGACAACGAGACAGCCTTGCACTGCGCGGCCCAGTACGGCCACTCGGAGGTGGTGCGCCTCCTGCTGGAGGAGCTGACCGACCCCACCATGAGGAACAACAAGTTCGAGACGCCCCTGGACCTGGCCGCCCTGTACGGCCGGCTGGAGGTGGTCAAGCTGCTGCTCAACGCCCACCCCAACCTGCTGAGCTGCAACACCAAGAAGCACACCCCCCTGCACCTGGCGGCCCGCAACGGCCACCTGGCTGTGGTGGAGGTGCTCCTGGACGCCGGCATGGACATCAACTACCAGGTGAGGGGGGCGCGCGGTGGGGTCAGTGGGGACAGAATGAGGAGTTCCTGTATCCCACACTCATTCAGACTGCTTGGTAATGGAGTACTGGTCTGTGGGCCAGCGCAGGCAGTGGATTGGTGCTAAAATGAAGGGGGTTTGTATAATTAAAGGGGCTTATGGGTGATTGTGGGGGAGTAAACTTCCAAGTTCTCATAAGCTGTAGGAGTGGTGCAGAAGATGTGTGTGTGTGTGTGTTGATATCCTTTATGTAATATTTATTGTAATGTTTTCATGTACGGTTTGTATGTTCTTTGTAAGTCACTGCTCAGACACAAGGCAGATTTCCGGGAAATCAGACAGAGAAGTATTATCGCGTCGTATTTCTCCCGTCCTGTGCTCCCCTGCCCTCTTCCACGTTCTTAACGGCTCTGTTTTCCAGACGGAGAAGGGGAGCGCTCTGCACGAGGCCGCGCTCTTCGGGAAGAAGGACGTGGTGCAGAAGCTCCTGAGCGCAGGTCGGCCTATCTTCTAGTTTTTTTTTGCTGCCTTGTTTTAACATGGTTTTAAAAATAATAATGGCTTACACTCATATAGCGCTTTCCTGGACACTCCACTCAAAGCGCTTTACAGGTAATGGGGACTCCCCTCCACCACCACCAGTGTGCAGCCCCACCTGGATGATGTGACAGCAGCCATAGTGACAAGTACCCTCACCACACATCAGCTATCAGTGGGGAGGAGAACAGAGTGATGAAGCCAGTTCAGAGATGGGGATTAATCAGAGATGTGGCAAATTTGGCCAGGACGCCAGGGTAACACCTGGAATATTTAATGACCACAGAGAGTCGGGACCTCGGTTTTACGTCTTAGCCGGAGGACGACGACTTTTCACATTATCACTTCCCCGTCACTAAACTGGGGCATTAGGACCCACACAGACCGCAGGGTGAGCGCCCCCTACTAGCCCTCACTAACACCTCTTCCAGCAGGAACCTTTCCCAGGAGGTCCCCCATCCAGGTACTGGCCAGGCTCACCCCTGCTGAGCTTCAGTGGGCTGCCAGTGGTGAGCTGCAGGGTGTTATGGGTGCTGGCTCTGGTTTTAGAGTGGAGTTTAGAGGGTCCGGTCCACAGCTCTGCTTCCTCTGTCCTGTCCTCTGGTGTTCATGCAGCTCAGGCAATCAGTCAGCAGATCTCAGCAAAACCAAGATTCAGTCACCTCTTTGCACTGTCTTTTTTTTTTGTTATTGAGAAGAATAACTGGTAATAACCAGACATACAAAACCTGGTCATTTTAATCTATTTTACGGTCTGCTAATCTTTGTATTTGAGTTCTAACATTCTTTGTCTATCGAGTTCTTTGTGCATTTCTGTCTGTGTCTGTGTCTGTCTCTGTATGTAACGTCTTGATTCTAAACGTAGATTTGTGGAAGGGTGACACAGTGGTTAACATTGCTGCCTTGCAGTGCTGGGGCCCTAGGTTCAATTCCTTGGGTGCTGTCTGTGTGGAGTTTGCATGTTCTTAATGTGGGTTTCCTCTGGGCGCCATGGTTTCCCCCCACAGATTGAAGACATGCCGGTAGATTAATTGGCTTCTGTAAATTGTCTCTGGTGTGTCTCTGTGTGTCTGCCTGTCTGCCAGTCAATGGACAAGACTTCCCACCCAGAGGATACCCTTCCTTGCTGCTTTCGATTGAATGGAAATATTCAGCAAAATACCCCCATGTGCCACTATTCCCTTTCTCACAGGAGTGATGGGAGTTCACGGCAATGAAGTCTGTCTCAGTGAGCAGCCAAACTCCCATTTCTCCCTCTGCCTGTGTGTCCACAGGCATCACCGTGAACATTGCGGACAACAAGGGCCTGACGGCGCTGGACACGGTCAGAGAAATGCCCTCTCAGAAGAGCCGGGAGATAGCAGCTCTCATTCAGGGTGAGATCCTGGGCCAGCGCCCCTCCTATCTTAAGGGGGTGTGGTTCCGTTAAACTCTTCCCACTGTTACAGGTCGCGGTCTCTATTTTTCTAATTGAAGCTAAAGATTCATAAAGCATTTTACACTGCCTCCCAGTGTTGGAATCGCCTTGTAAAGAGCCCTTCTTACCAAGCTCTCTACCGGCACAGGGCAGGTGCTCTCTGCCTGCTCCTCTGGCACTCCTGCTCTCTCCTTCTCTTACCTTGTGGCACGCAGTGGGCAGGGGTACCCAGCAGAGCAGCACTGCTTCTCTCTCTCCACACGGGAAGTCAAGACCATACTGGCGGCCTGGAGGTATGGCGTCTGGACATCGGCCCTGGGGCTCCGGAGCGGTGTTCAGTGCTCTCTCCCGCTCTCGAGTTGAGGCTTTGCAACGTCAGAGCCCGGATCGTGTCACTTGGCTCCAACCTCACAGGGGGCCAGATTGAAGTTAGTCTGTCCAGGGTTTCTCGGCTCTTGGGGATTCCCCGTCAGCCCAGAGAGCGCGACTGTGAGAGGCGCGCCACTTCGTCAGGCCCTGCTGACTGTTCCTGTTGGGGGTTGTGGAGCTTACAGAGTCTCGGAAGATGAAATGGCTGAACCAATACTGGGGCATTGGTCTGGACAGCCTGATCCACAGGGAGCAGTGACACCAACTGGTCCACCAACATTTAAAGCAGCAAACTGGATTTCCTCATTGGCCTCCAGCCCCAGTGCTTCATAGCTGAAGACCCTCATTCTCTTTTCTCATAGTAAAAGTTCTGCTTTTACCTTTTTTTACTTTGAATTGAATTGCACACTGCACTCGTGACCTCGACACTGGCTATGATCTCGGTGAAGTCAGAGAAGCTTTATTTTCTGTGACTCACAGCTCACATGACAGGATGTAGTGGAGAATCCCAGAAGGCTCCTCTCCCACCCTTGGTTTCAGCCAGTCAGGAGAATCTAAGTCTCAGGTCAAAAGGTAAGTGAGTCCCAGGTCAAAAGGTAGGGTTAACGTTGAATAACAAATCTAGATCCTTCTCTCGTACTAATGGGTGGTGGCTCCACAGAGACACTGCGGACTAATTTGGACAGCTCGTCTGGTCCCCTTTAACATCTGTCCCAGCTTCAGTGCTGTTGGTTCCTGTAAGTCAGTGTGTCCTTGATGTGTCAGTTTCTCTCCAGTTCCTGAAGCCGATGGATAAGTACTTCACTCAGGATCAATGTTTCTACCAGTGTGTCAGCATCTCTCTGGGTAAACTCTCTCTCACTCCTTCTTTCTGTTCAGTCCTCTGCACCTCTGTGGCGTGGGTTTTGGCGTCTCCCTGTCTCGCTGTCTCGCCGGCGCAGGCCTCGGCGTCTCGCTTTTTCGCCGTCTCTCCCTGGCGCAGGCTTTGGCGTGTTGGCGTCTCCGTGGCGCGGGCCTCGGCGTCTCGCTGTCTCGGCTTCTCCGTGACGCGGGCCTTGGCGTCTGGCTGTCTCGCTGTCTCGGCGTCTCCGGGGCGCGGGCCTCGGCGTCTCGCTGTCTCTGCGTCTCTGTGGCGCGTGCCTCTGCATCTCGGCGTCTCGCTGTCTCGGCTTCTCCGTGACGCGGGCCTCGGCGTCTCGCTGTCTCGCTGTCTCGGCGTCTCCGTGGCGTGGGCCTCGGCGTCTCGCTGTCTCGCTGTCTCGGCGTCTCCGGGGCGCGGGCCTCGGCGTCTCGCTGTCTCGGCGTCTCCGGGGCGCGGGCCTCGGCGGCTCCTCACTGCCTTTGTTTGCCACCTGTCCTGCAGGTGAGGTGGAGCAGCAGGTCTCGGAGCTGATGTCCGGGATGGTACCACGGCCAGAGGAAGAGAGCCCCTATGAGGTGCTGTTCGAGGCCACATCCTGCCACTCCCTGGACAGCCTGGCCAGCGGCAAGTCCTCCGACCGCGACTCGGGACGTCCCGACAGCGTGGGGGGAAAGGTGAGCCGGGGGGGCGAGAGAGGCGAGGGGCAGGAACCACTGAACATGGACAATGAGTGTTGTAGATGGAAACATTTTCTTTGTTGTCCAAATAAAATATTTTAGGAACATACGAGATATGGACATATGGACGTTTGTTTTCCCCAACGACGGAACAAATCTATATTTGCCCTTCTGATTCCGAGTGGACAGTAGTTAATCGGATTGGTCACTTCTGCCACCCCTGTACCAGCGCAGGGAGACACAGGAAGGCGTCTGAGTGGCAGACCTGAGCACATCCTGTGCTTTGAGTGGACACTTTTACTAGTGAGTCACTTATGATGTGTTTGAAATGGTTATATGATTTCAGTTTCATTCCTGGGAATGGTGGTGAAAACCCCTCTGACGCTGTGTTATAGGACGTTTTCCCCCCAAAAAATACCATTTGAAAATGAAACCATCACTCCCCTTTGTCCACCAGAGGGTGTAGGAGAGCCATCTGAAAGCCCCAGCTGGAATTTCTCTTTCATTTGTGACTGAATAGGTATCCTCTTTTGAGTTCTTTTGCAGCCTGAAAGAGAGACAGGTCTAGCACTCTGTCAGGTTTTTCAGAAATAAGCCCAGCGTATGTCCATAACAAAATGGATTGCACACAGCCTGAGGCAGAACTGAACCCCGGGGTGTTTGTTTTCGTTTCAGAGAGAGCGTCCACCACCCCCTTCGAAACCCCCGCCCGACCAGGACGAGGATCACACCGGCTCTGAGGTAACCCCAGGACGAAGGGACTGAACATTTCTACAGGCAGGAGGCAGCCCATGCGCTGCAGAAGCGCACAAAACGGTTTTATCAGTGTACACGGGAGTGAGTTATGAGTGTGTGGTCTAGCACGGTCACCAGAACAGTCTTGTAGATGTCAGCGAGTGAAGGGGGACAAGCGCCTCCTGAAGAAGTGGTGTTGGTAGACCAGTAGATGGCGCTCTTTCATCTGGTCTAGAATTTCAAAACCAGTACCACAGAATGGGTACTGTGCCGTAGAAGGTACTGTCCATCAGCTAAGACTTTGAACCAGGGGTATAGCCGGGAATTGATTTTTGGGTGGGCCTGTGCAAAAGTAAGTCTAACTGACCGTCCTGCCAGCATAGGGGCACCCCCCCAATTTACAATCCAATCCTTGAGCAGGTATAATCAAAAGAATTAGCGGAACCTTATATATATACTGTCTTTCTCTCACACACAGGTTAAGCAACAATTACCTAGGCTGTGCCACGGCGGACACACACAAAAAACAATCAGTGCCTACCTCTGTTGTGAGGTTTTGGCCTTCTAGACCAGACGCAGGCATCGGGGCTTGGAATTGAATGTGGCGATAATCTCGTCACTTAGAGAGTCGGCACATTCCAGTTCAAATGACAGCTAGTTTGCAAAGGTCTCTCATGAGGACTTTGTCTTTAGCTAATGAAAAAGCTGCAAGAGCTCATTTTCACTAGTTGCTTGAAACAGTTCTAAGTATTTCATATAGCTGCTTTTAGATTGTTCGGTAGTTTTACGAGTTACTCTGAAGTTAATATTTTATTGCAAAACACAATGAACACAGCGCAGATTCAAATTCCATCTGAAATATTGTGTTTAAAATACCATGCAGGGTTCACCTTGCCTTTAAATATTCAGCAGACTTGAGCATAACATACCAGAAGAACGTGCACACACATATGGGTTTCAGAGGTTGGAGTAAATGCATCTCCCCAAGGGTAGTATCGAGTGAGGTGCCGTGAGAATAAAAACTGTGAAGGTATTGAAAAATTAAGTTCTGAAGATCTTGTTTGATCCTTCATGATGCTTTTAAACTTGTATGAAACCCACAAAATTAGAATTTTATTTTCGATGCCAAAAGACACCTAATTTGGTCATTCGTGACTTAAATCCCACAAGGCTTAACACTGAATTGGTATAGTCATATTACACTGCTAACCAATTCATCATACCTTTCATTGCAAGAATGGTCTGCTAATAAAAGCGTCAAATACATACTTCGGATGTATTTTAGCTCTGTAAATGTCGTTCACTTAAAAATACTGCAGGGCATTTAGAGGCAATATGAATAGTTATCTGTAAAATGCACACTCGCATCTATCCGTCAATACTATCTTAATGTTATTCATGCATTCCAAAACTTGTAATTTTTAGAACCTCTTCGTGCTTAATTCCTACAGATTGAGCACATATCGAGCTGCTACAAGCAAACGCGTGCGCTGCCCCTTGCGTTCCAGAAACACTTGTATTCGGGAAGCCAGGCTATACTCCTTAAAACCCAAGATGCCTGTAGCATCTCATGTGTCTTATTTGTTTCGGGACTGGTCAGGTCATCTACACGCGGCTTTTTGAAAAACAGAGATATATGCATTTGTTTTGCCATGTTGGCTAATAAACGAAAAACCTAGCGCTAGATAGCTCTGACGTCAAGGATAGCCAATTAGACTACGGCTACGCCTGCACCACCCCACTACATTTACATTATTTTCTTATTGGTCACAAAAGATACAGCGAGCCAATAGCAGATGACAAACGATGAAAAAATCAAATGTGTAACATAGGCCTAGGATCAATCAGGGTGGTCCTGGGCCCACCCAGGCCCACCCGTGGCTACGCCCCTGCTTTGAACCAAGATATGACTGATTTAACATGGGTCCTTAAGGGACCTGTGGCACTGTTCATGAAAGCAGGGCTGTTAACCTGGATGTCTTGAATCAAATCTACTCTGATCTTGTACAGTCTGGCCCCTATAAAGTTCCAGCTTAAATCTCAGTTAAGAATTAGCTTAGTTCCAGTTTCTCACTCTGCCAGCAGACATGCTGGGCAGTGGGGCTGCTGGATCAGAAGAGCTGCTGTGTGTCACCCAGGCAGGTATCTCCAGTGCACTCCAGTGACGGGTAATCTGGCTCCCCTCTGTGAAATCCTTTGGGATGAAAGAGGTCCTGGTTGTTAAAGCATCATGAAACTCAAACATGATGAGCTGTGCATGTTAATACAGTCATTGTACCACCATCCTGGTTTCAGAACGGGTGTAATAGGATGAAAATGCCTAGAAGAACAATATGAAGCTTTCAGTTTTATCAGAGAAGATGAGCAAAGCGAGAAATTGGAAGAATCAAGCCGTTGGGTTATAGGCATATGTATCTTCATCTCTACAGCCCTTGAGTTAAGCACGGGGCTCAAGCTGTCTCTGTGTTTCAACAAAACTGTTGAAGTGAAACTCAGAAGAGAGCTCAGTCCTATATGGCACCCCTGTTTTTTTATATAGTAGATAGTACAGAAATGTTTTCATCCAAAGTCATATTATCGCTGTCTCTCTTGAATTAGATAGAAATTAGCAAAACTCCAGTTCCAGTTGAAAGTAATTTTCAACAATTTTGTAGCCTTCATGTCTGACTTTAACCGAGTAGAAATGCATAAAGAACCAATGTATGGAGCTAAATATTCATTTTTACAGAGCACTGCTGGATCGAAAAGATCAGCTTTGACAAAATCTGATTGCAGTTGAACACCAAGCTCAAAAGAGAGCTGGCACAAACACTGTGATACTCTGCCTAGTGTGCATTACACAGCACACGAACAGCGATGTACGGTGATGTGGAAAACAACAACATCTTAAAAATCTGTGGTTCTACATATTAACACAAATCTGACTTCACTTAGTCCTCACCAAGTCATAACAGTAGATTAATTTAACTTCATTTGACAAATAACGAACACAAATTTTATTATGTAATTATTCAAAAAACAGAGATGAAGGTCAGATATGTCTTAATATGTGAAAACAGACTTGTAAGGGGGTGTACTTTCTTTTTCACATCACTGTATGGCCTTGTGTGTATCGTACAGGCCACAAACATTTGTGCAGCTGGTTCAGATCTAGGGAAATGAAGGATACATATTGTGGGAGAACTGAAGAAAGCCACTGTTTGGGGGTTTTATTATGATTTTCATGTTTTTTTAAAGACGCTGTCTAGAGATATCTTTGATTTTTGTTTTCAAAGAACCACAGAAGACAGTCAAATGCAGCTGGATCTTTTTCAAGTGAGATCCCTTCAGAGTTTCGGTTGGCCATGCAGTTTCACAAAACGAGCCATGAAATTCATCTAAAAACTTGTTAGATTGTGAAGCTGGCGGCCAGCTTCAGGCTGTGGTCCCTCTGCAGTGCATACGATTACAGTTCTATCTGTGAGCGCGCCTGGTCTTGTCAGTAAAGAGAGCCCCCCGTCACCACTAAAGATGCAGTGTGTTGTCTCCAGGGAAGGTTTGGACTAACAGGTTCGATCAATTAATGACTCTAATAGCGCCTGGCTTCTCTACTATGTAGCTCTTGAAGAAAGCAGGAGTAACGTAGGCCTATAAGTATGTGTATTTGGTCCTGGCTTAAAGATGACAGCTTATTTGAAGTGCTGTAGACTTGTCACAACCCAGCTCCCTATCTCCCCATTCTCCCAGATGGCTCGGCTAACCAACCGAGACAGGGCCATAATTGAAAGCACTTGTACCGCTGCATGTCAATACACTACAAGTACAAACTACAAAACTGACCCCTCCTCTCCCTGTCGTCTCAGAGCGTCAGTTCTTTCTTATACATATTCATGCATTGAGTCGCAGAGGCCATCCTAGTATGCAGGCAGGCTAGCAAGACTTGATTTCAAGCCACACTGACGTTATGAAAGTGCAGGCCTTGGGGATTAAAGGGAACTGTATTTATTCAGACTCCCTCTCCAATTTCTTTTCAACCCGATGTGTCACAGTGAGGCAGAGCAGAAGTGTATTGGGAATATCCCACGTTATATAGCAACTGCAGTCGGTCAGATTCAGTGTTTCACTGTTTCAGTGGCATTTCTAAACCAGGCGAAGATCTACACGACGATAAGGGGAGGAAATGACAAACTTAACCCCACCTAAATAAAAACAGGATTTGTACCAAGCTTGATTTTTACCTTGCGATAGTCTTCAAGGCCAGTGTTGAATTAAAACGTGGCCCACTTTTAATTTGTTTTGAAGGTCTAGCCAAATGTAATTAAGAACACGAGGAGGGTTGCAAGTGAGAAGATGACATTCAGCGCGTCTGTCATGCTCTGTTACGAGTAGCAAAGAGATGCTGTTTCTTGAAAGAAGCCCGAGTATCGGCTTTAACACCATGGGTAGCTTGCTCCAGACTCCCTCAGCCCCTTGCTGTTAAAGCCCCTGATTCCAGTTTTGCATTTCATGGATTTTCCTGTACATGTCCTCTTGATTTTGTAAGTGAATTAAAATCATTAGTCTCTGCAAAAAAACAACAACCTTGTGACACATGAATCACGTGGTTGCTTGTCATTATTATTTTATTAATATTACACCCTGGATGCATTGGCTTAAGTGAAATGTTCACCTCTAATACCGCTTTATCTGCAAGTGTGCTGCAGCTGTCCCAGGCTTGTGTTCTAGTGCACATTTTTGGGGCGACATCAGCCAGTCTGCTCATGCAGCTGCTTTCGGAGATGTTTTGACCTGCAGGTTTTTCTGCGTGGCCAGGTGGCGGCGCTGTGACATCATTCTGTTGCTGTGTTCTAGGGGCTGTACGTCAACAGCCGGATTGCTGACAGGGAGGGGGAGGAGGACCACCCCTATGAGCTGCTGCTGTCGGCGAAAACCAAGATCCCCCCTGGACAAGAGCCTCCGCTCCGCACAGGTACAGCAGATCCAACCTGCAGCCCCAGCGGGCAGCGCTTTGAACATGGGGAAACGCGAGCCTGCGCTGGGAGGCAGGAAGGTTTGGAAGGGCTTGCTTTGTCCAGCCAAAGATGGCCCAAGTTGTTTGGTGGCAGGGGGTAGCATCGCTGTGCTGGCATGGCGTGATCGTGCACAAAGGCAGAGACAGGGGTTGCTCACTGCCGTCCACGGCCAAGACGACCTCCTGGCAAAGCATGACTGTAATTTCCAAAGATGCAGACCATCTCTTGTGGGTGTACGGATTCAGAAGCAGGAGGAATGAGCAGTGCGAGACATCCCTGTGGTAGCAGAGCTCAGGGGGGAGACGGCTAATCCGTTTAGCCATGGAGGAGGGACAGTGGGCCAGAATGGTCTGTGGCACCTGTGAGTCTCAGAAGAGACAGGATTAGCCAGTTCAGAGCCGCCGTCTTCCAATGGCTGTTTTTGAAAGTGCAGGTACAGCATGCAGTCGGCAGGGGAGGTGGCAGCAAACGGCCAGCACTGCATCCTCGATGTGCCCAGGCATGGCCAATCGGAAGGCTGGTATTGCACAGTGGTATTGTGCGGTTTTCACCAATCCAAGACCGATTGAAAATATAATAGAGATGAACCCTGCTTATGTTGTAGTGGGAGGGGAGTCGCCACTTCATTTTGTACTGGAAGCTCCGTGACACTCACAAAAGAAGTTCTGAAGTGTCTGTAACTGTGAGTGCCTAACTGAGCTGCACTCGCACAGGCCAGATGTGTTACCCTGCAATGTTGTCTTTTTCTCCAACACTTGGTTAAAAGTGCCTGCGATGGAGCCCTGACAGCACTAACACTGTGCACAGTCTGATGTGCAGCCAGATATCAGAGGGCTGATTCTTACCCTACAAGCTTATTCCCGCGGTTTCTTTCTGATCCTTTGAGTCATTCTACGCTGAACGGGATTAGGCGCTCTACATGAGTCTACATGAGAGGAGGGTCATGAACTCCTGAATGTGAGGCTTTCTGGTCTTTTTTTATACAGATTGTTTGTGTTCTGTTGGTGGGTTTAGCACTTTGGTTTTGTTTTGGCTCAGCTGCCACAGCATTTACCAGAGCTCTGTGGCTAAGGATCAGCGCTTGTGGCTGGAAGGTTGCTGGTACCGCAGCCAGCAGAGGAATCCTTCTCCTTTGGGCCCCTGAGCAAGGCCCTTAACCCCAACTGCTCCAGGGGCACCGTATAAATGTCTGACCCTGCGCTCTGACCCCAGGCTTCTCTCTCCCTGTCTGTGTGTCTCATGGAGAGCAAGTTGGGGTATGTGAAAAGACAAATTCCTGATACAAGAAATTGTATCTGGGTAATAAAGTGACCTTATATATCTTATATCTTATTAACACGTTAAACGATTGTTTTCACAGTGGGCCTGTGCCAGTCACAGGGTGTCTTTTCACCTTTTTTCCTTAATAACAAGCTAAAGGAACTGCAAAAAGGCCTCCTTGGAGCTGCCCAACCTGCTCCAGTTTCTCGTTTCTGTTCTTGAGCCCTGTGACCCCGTCAATCTGCAGTCCTGCCCCTCCTGCCTGATGCGCCTGTATGCATTATGAATGCATTCATTAAACATTGATTTGATAAATCAGCGCTCCAATGAATGAGCCTTGCAGATAAACAGGTCCCTGGCATACAGATTAATAAACCACAGGGCTGCAGCTGCAAGGTTTTAAACGGCGGTTCTGCTGGGTTGCTTTAAAAAAAGCGGAGCTTGAAGGGAATATTTTCTTACCAACTTTCATTTTTTCACTGCGGTACTTCTGAAGGTCTTGTCAGCCACCCCTTCCTACCAGCCTCTCCTGAAAAAAAAACAATGCTTCCTTAGGTATCAACTTCTCAGTTTTCCCCACCCAGCATTTGTCATTTTTGCGTTCGTGCTGGGCCATGTCTTAAAAATGCTTCTTTCTGGAGATGGGCAGTGGCTACTGAGAGTTTGTCTGACATCAGCAGTTTCGAAGCAGGGCAGAAAATGCATTGAGTACAGCACACTCCCTTATCTTTTGCATTTCTTATGCCATTGGCTCTTGAGCAAACCAGATGCCTTGGGGGAAGACTTTCCATTACCAGCTCAGAATGAGCCCTGGATGGGCTGTCCAGTGGTCTCCTGAAGCAGTTCCTTCTGCTTAAGCCCCGGCACTATCACTGCCTATAGTGCATATATTTCTTAGCTCTTAGCATGATACCCCACCTCCTCCTGCTGAGCCTGCCTGAAGATCTGGATTCTGTTACAAGCATCCCTGCCTGGCTCAGCTCTAGAGCTATTCTGATCAGTGCCCAGTCAGAGCCTGAGCTCAGGAGTGAGCATTATCTGGGTGGCTGAGTCAGTAACCTTGCAGCTGCTTAAGGCAAGGCTGTGCAGTTCTGGTCCTGGAAGGCCAGTGTGTGTGGACAGGTTTTCCTTCTGATTCAGCTCATAATGATATAAAGCAGCTGCTTAATGCCTTAACTGGACCAGTTTAGCAGCTTTTCCCAGCTCTTCAGGTGCTGCTGCTTTAAAGAGACCAGGAAAACCTGCGCGCACACAAGGATCCCCAAGACCAGGACTGGACACCTCTGGCTTAAGGCATTAGTGTGCAGGGGATGCTTGAAGCCCAGGATTCCCAGCTGTGACCTCTGTGATCTCAGGGTCCAGAATCCGGCAGGTTTTCCTCTTTACGTTGTTGACTGTGTAAGCCTGCGGAGAAGGACTAACTGGTAAGATCAGATCAGTTTCGCCTTTGTCCTAGGTGTAGAGCTGTCTTTAACTTGAAACCATAAAAACCTGGTATCCATCACAGGGTCTGAAGGTGGGTATCTCCGCTTTAAGCGGAACAAGTCTTTAGTCATGCAGCTTGTCAATGGACAGGAAAAAACACAAGGCACCAGGCTGATCCTTTGAGGCAGTTTCCTGTGTTGTTGTCTGTTATCCTGATAACAGGTGTCAGATCTGTTGTCTTTGTGGCCCTGGCAGGTCCTTCCTGTTGCTGACATGCTCTTTTCTGCTCTCTTACAGACAAGGACAAGGATGCCGCCCCCCAACCTTCACACTGCCTCCTACCTCAGGTACGGTTGCCTGTCCCCACACCCCTCCCCCAGCTGGGACCCCGACTCGCCCTGGAGAGGCGTCTTGTCTGTCTGCAGAAATAATGAGTCTGCTCAGCAGTTTTTCTCTTTTTTTTTTTTTAAGCTTGCAAATTAAATCAGTCCTTTGTGGTTCCTGAACATCAAGCATGCCAAGGCATTCCTGCCAAACAGTATTACTACAGTGCTCTTTTCATCCAAACATATGGCTTCACGCACAATCACGTGCCCAGTATTTTGCTCTTACTTAAGCGAGAGCAGGTCCTGCAAACCATGAAGCAGGCAGTTTCAGCCAGGATGCACACTCTTTACTTGCCAGAGTCAAGATTCCTCTCTAAACTCTAGAAGAAAAATCATAGGCGCTGGTCTCTCACAGCTAAGAAAACACTTGGGGCTTCCCAGTGCCGTCCCATCAGGAGTTGTAATTATGCGCCACAGCTCTGGCGTGGAACTCTGGGATTCCCACTGGATCACACATCTGGCAACAGCTGGGTTCAAAGTGGACTTGGCTGAAAATTTAAGCAAACAAATTAGTGACCAAATTTTGATTAGACAGACATTTGAACTGAATGACAGGCTTGCTGTTAGGAGTGCATCTGTACATGAAAACATCTTTTTTACTCACTGTGCTGAAAAAACAGAGTCTGAACTATTATGATCAGAAGTCTTCAGTATAGCGTTGTCCTTGTATAAAAAGTTAAGTGGAGACCATTTGGCTCATCTAGCCCCTTCTAGGTTATTTGTAACCCTTTTGTGTTCATACTGTATGTTCCTGTTAGAAATACTTGCACTCATGGTTTACAAAATGCAGGCCTAGAAAAGTGATCTCAATGAATTTGAAATGGCAGTGAGACTTATAACTATCACATGTGTGCCATACCCTTACATTCCCAGCCCTGGCTTGCTATTCTCTCTGCCTGTGTGGATCAGTATTCCAGCTTTTATTCATTTATCTATCCTTGCTCTGCAATGGTGCTGAGTGTGAGCTCCTCTGGTGCAGTGGGCGTGTCCTGTGTGGCAGGACAGTAGCCACTCTCTGGTGCAGTGGGCGTGTCCCTGTGAGGCAGGACAGTAGCCACTCTCTGGTGCAGTGGGCATGTCCCTGTGAGGCAGGACAGTAGCCACTCTCTGGTGCAGTGGGCGTGTCCCTGTGAGGCAGGACAGTAGCCACTCTCTGGTGCAGTGGGCGTGTCCTGTGTGGCAGGACAGTAGCCACTCTCTGGTGCAGTGGGCGTGTCCTGTGTGGCAGGACAGTAGCCACTCTCTGGTGCAGTGGGCGTGTCCCTGTGTGGCAGGACAGTAGCCACTCTCTGGTGCAGTGGGCGTGTCCCTGTGTGGCAGGACAGTAGCCACTCTCTGGTGCAGTGGGCGTGTCCTGTGTGGCAGGACAGTAGCCACTCTCTGGTGCAGTGGGCGTGTCCCTGTGTGGCAGGACAGTAGCCACTCTCTGGTGCAGTGGGCGTGTCCCTGTGAGGCAGGACAGTAGCCACTCTCTGGTGCAGTGGGTGTGTCCCTGTGAGGCAGGAGAGTACCCACTCTCTGGTGCAGTGGGCGTGTCCCTGTGAGGCAGGACAGTAGCCACTCTCTGGTGCAGTGGGCGTGTCCCTGTGTGGCAGGACAGTAGCCACTCTCTGGTGCAGTGGGCGTGTCCCTGTGTGGCAGGACAGTAGCCACTCTCTGGTGCAGTGGGCGTGTCCTGTGTGGCAGGACAGTAGCCACTCTCTGGTGCAGTGGGCGTGTCCCTGTGTGGCTGGACAGTAGCCACTCTCTGGTGCAGTGGGCGTGTCCTGTGTGGCAGGACAGTAGCCACTCTCTGGTGCAGTGGGCGTGTCCCTGTGAGGCAGGACAGTAGCCACTCTCTGGTGCAGTGGGCGTGTCCCTGTGTGGCAGGACACTATCTAATTTCTAAGGTTGTCAAAGCTGGTTATGCGATCGACTCATTAATCAATCTGATATTAGTTATTGTGTATCTGTGTAAACTGTACTAGCCTTTTTCCTTCAAATTCAAACATCAGACCTGTGTCTGATATCTGACTTATACAGCCTTCACCACGATTTGATGCTGCTGCTCTTTTAATTAAGACAGGCCCACTAGCCTTTGGCAAAGCTGCTGAATGATTGAACTGTCAGTTTGGGAACACAGACTCCCCTTGCAGAAAGAAAGTTGTCAAGGACTGTGGCTGGTTCGGAATGCTTAAAAGCCCATGCACCCTTATCTATCTGTGTGAAAGTGAAAGGCTAGGGGCCTGTAGCCCATTCTGATGCCTTGGCTGTGCCTTTTTTATAAAAGGACTTTTTCCAGATTACCTGAGGCTGATTTGAATGAATGATTATTTTTAATTCTAGAAACGTTGTAAGATTCAGGTGAAGCACTTTGCTCAAAGTGACAACAGCAGTGTCTCACAGGGAATTTGAACCCACTACCTGCCGGTTGTAAGTCCAGATTCATAAATGCTCTTCCATACTTTAGCCCTGTCAAATATTTTAAAAAAATAGGGTGGCCTGTACTGTACAGACCTCTATTCAGCGGTAGTTCACATTCATTTCCTGTAGGACATTCATTTCCTGGAGTCGCTGCTTTAAGCTTCTCCACCCTTTGAGGTGCAGTTCTGTAGCCGGGCCAGTAGGGTGCACTGTGATGTGCCCACTTCAACTGTTTGGATCAGTGCCCAGAACTTGTACAGCAAGTGATGTGCTTAACAGAGAGGTGTTGTGTGAACCGCTGAAGGCTGCCTGCACCATGGTACTGGATGTGTAAGCACACTTAGATGGTGCAGTCCTGCGCCTATTCCAGGACCATTTTTCACTAAAGAATGGAGTTTGGAAAGTAGGAAGAGTTGGCTCTTAACATCCACCACTTACTGTTTAAGACAGACATGCCCTTCGTTGGAGTATTGTCTGTTCCTTGCTTGAGATCTTCACCTGTACTCCTCCCCACAATGGCCTTATCTACCACTTCTCGTTATCTTCAAAATTATTGTGCTTTTCTCTGCCTCGTTACCTCTTTGCAAAGTTTCTCGCCGTCTCTTACTGCCAGCTTATTCATCTCCCCCATCCTGATCTCATGATTCTCTACCCTTCCTGTCTCCTAACAACACATTAGCTGCGAGTCCTTTTCGGGAAACCTACTTATCCAAGTTCAGTTTTTTTTTTAACCACATTTGTGTCGCACTTCTGCGTTTTGCCAACGGCGATGGACTGTAGGTTCTTCTCTGAGGGGTGTCCCATCTGTCTCTCCCACAGTCTCACCAAAAGACAGCCCCGCCCCACGACCTGCGACCCTCGGGCCAGCCCTGTGATTTGCTGAAGCTGCCAGGAGCGACCCTGGGCCCCGGACGGCCAGGCCCTTCTGCCTCAGGAGGTGAGCGCTGCCAAATCATTCATTTACATCTCCTGCTTCAGGAGCTGGCAGTATTTTAACCCCTGCTGGCTTGTAATTGGTATTTTGCAGATCCCCAGTTTCAAGCCTTAAGGAATTTGTGAATTACAAAAAGATATTGCTCCCACATAATAAATAGTTCTCCACACATCTGATGTCATAGTGGGGCCTGTGTGAAATAGACCCAGCTCTGCCTGCTCTATCAGATCGATTCACTCAGACTGGCAGTGTCCTAAACGCTGGCACTTGAGAGCCACAGCCCTCCAGATGTTTTTGTTGGTATTTCGTCTTGATTTGTTTTTGAACTAGTCAAATAACGTGTTCGCATATGATAGATAGATACTTTATTGATCTCGTGAGGGAAATTGCAGTGCAACAGCAGCCTAACACAGTCAACACAGCACAGTGTAACGAAATGATACAATAGTACAACAATACAATACAGTCAGTACATCAGTGAGAAGTGCACTAAGAAGAGTTGCTCACAGTCCAGAATATACAAAGAACAAACTAGAACAGTACACAAAAAGTTATATTTTTTCTCAGAGAAGTGATATCATAAGAGCATCACTTCAAAAAGTGATGAAAGGTTGTCCGGTTAACGCCGTTGGGGATCTGTGGTTTGGATTTCTCCAGAAAAGGCCCTGCCATCCTAGTCTGTCATGTGATGCCTTTCTGTGCTTCACCTTTTCCAACCATGTGCATTAATACCAGGCTCTTCCTCACCCTGAGAGGTGAAATTGTAGTCCAGACAATCTGCCAGGTCACACCGTGTCCAGGATCCTTCCTTAAATAGCTGGGTGATGAATGGTTTAGGCAGACGCCTTTATTTAAGGCAGGTGACATTGAATTTTCTCAGTTTGGCAGTCAGCTGTAAATAAATTAGCGCTGAGGCACAGGGCTCTATAAAACGCACAAGGACATAAAGTTGCCAAACAAGAGGAGGTCTTTCATCCCGTCGAGATTAATTGCTCATGGATCCAAGGATCTCTCACCCGGCTTCAGCATCAGCTGGGCTGCTTGTTCCATCCTCCCAGTTGAGTACAATCCAGGGCCCTAGGATTTTCCAGTTCCTGGGTGCTTAAATCCAAATACCACTGTCGGAAACAAGTCTACAGGCAATACAAGAATAATGATTCATTTCTAACCACTTTATTACCCATTCAGGGTTACACACACACACACACACAAGGACCAGTTTTCCCTGAAGCCTATTATCCTAGCAGTAATGTCATTGGACTGTGGGAGGAAACCAGAGCACCCAGAGAAGACCCTCATACAAACTCCACACAGATAGAACCCCAGGCCCAGAATTGAACCCTGGGCCAGCAATGCCAAACACTGCGCCACAATGAAAATCAAGAACATCATCACTTAAGAACGACGGTATATATCCTGCAGAGGCTTACAGGTCCGTGGGATAGGTTGCAGGTGAGCAAATTCTGCACGATCAGTCGATCAGTGGGCTTTGTTTTGCAGATTGTGAGATTTTGTACATGCACATGGTGTTGCTTTGGTCAATTCAAAAAGCAGACTTGCAGCACAAAAAATAAACCAGGAACCAGTGAGGTTGTGTGGCAATCCTCTAATTTGAGCTCCTCCTGTCCTGGGACCACTCCTCTGGACCTGGAAAATGCACAGAAAAAGGAACAGAATCCATTGTATCCAAATAGCTATTATTGACCTGGCTCTGGGGTGAGTATTGTTTTCCTGCAAGTGTGCGGGACAGAAGTATGACATACTGTACTCGTATGCAGTGTTTGAATTGATGGGAGTGGCCTTTCCTCTGTTACAAAAGCAGTCCCACTGGGAGAGTGGGGCGTTCCTCTTTTTAAGGTGTCCACAAAGACTGTTTTGCTTAAAAAAACAGGCTTCCTGTAAGTCCCTTCTCAGAAAATCTGTGCTTTCAAGATCACCCCCCACCCTAGATTGGCGAAGCGGGGCCTCCTTGTACCTGCAGCCCAGATCTGGGAGACCCTTGATTAGCTGAAACGTTCCTCAGCTGCACCCCGCATGCATGTGGGCCGTCTCACAGACGCATTACAGAGAAACGTGCTGCCCTGTCTCCTTGGATTCACACTGTGCTCAGGCCTGTCTCCGTTCGAGCTGTATCCCAGATGCCGCTTGCTCTCACTCCCCCCCACGCTGTGAAAGTTGGCTGTGTCCAAAAGCCTCTGCAGCCTGAGAACCGCAGACCCTCGCCCACACTTCATCCTATCCGAAGTTTACAGCCCTTAAAAACCTACCAGTCTGCGGGGTGGGTGAGCTGGGGCTTCCATTCGCAGACTCCCATTGCATAGCAGTCTGATCTTTTCCGGGTTTTACAAGGTTGAAGTTCATTGTCCTGTTTCTGCTGCCGGAGCTTTGACTCTTGTCTGTCTGGTGTTTTGGATACAGTGCCTTCTGGATTTGTTCAAGTGCCCAGTTAAGTAGGAACAAAAGACATGCAGTACAGCACAGAATTTATGGATTGGATGAACGCTTGCTAAAACCAATTCTAAAATTGTTACACTCTAATTGTAGTAGCAGTGCAGAAAAAGTCTTTGTCATAAATAAGTTAAGAAAACACGAGATTCACATTTATTCACGCCTCTTAATATGTTAAGAAAATTATAAAAAAAAATCTACAGTAACATTTTGCTCTTTGAAAGTGCAGTGGAAATCCGTTGAACCATGTAGATGCCTCAGAAGGTTTTGCATTTCCCTGGGGTATAAACGGAGATAACAGGCTTAAGATGTTCAGTAGTAGCAGTATTGTTTTAATGTTAGAGAGCTCTCAGAAGACTGCTATTGGAGGGGTGGCTATAATGCAATCCACATTTGCCACTTTTCCACTGTAGAGTCTATTAAGACATTTTAATCCACTGTAATCCTGCCAGAGGAGGATTTGCAAAATACTGTTACAAATGGGGGTTACTAAAAATTGTGAATTTCAGGAATGGACGGCGCGGTTAAGTCAATAAGTAAAATAATTTTTCTTAACCCCCAACTTGTAAGTGATTTCTCCAGAATACACCCAAGCATTTGGTATAATTAAGAGGCACGTGAATTGTTTATTCTCTGGCCCAGCTTTGTTGAAAAGAGTAATAATCCAGGCACACATGGTTAAACAAATGTTTATTAAGACAACACTACACACAACGAAGCATACAACACAAAAGTTACATATTTACAAAATGTACGAACAAGGCATTCCACAGGCCTAACGTTCTAATCACCCAGAAAAAATCCCAGACTGCTACTAACTGTTGAATTCCTTAAATGCCCACAGAGGCCACAATGATAGATAAGATGCCTTCTTAATAGTGCAAAACAGTACAACCTGCAGTTAAATCTCTGCCTCTGCAAACCCAGATGCCACAAAATAAATCGGGGCCTATCCTTCGATTCTAGAAATACACCCAGAAGCAGGAAAGACATCTCTGACTGAGGTATCATTTATGATAATAATAAACTTTGTTTTATATAGTGTCTTTAAAGGTGGCTTTTCAAAGCACTTTACAGAATGACAGCAACAATAAATAAAAAGAATACAAAAGATAAACCACAATTACAATACACAGAGGAGACCGTGAATGGTGGTACTAACAAAAGTAGAAGGGTAAAGAATGGAACCAGTTAAGTAAAAGCTCTTCGAAAGAAGAAGGTTTTGAGTATGGATTTGAAGGAGTTTAGAGAAGGTGACTCTCTCAGATCTGCCCAGCAATCATTTTCCCAGGACATCCAAAAGCTTCCTTTGCCCAGGAAACCCAAGTTCCCCAAAAACACTGAATAGCAAGCTCTCTTTAGCAAGGTTCTAATACTTAGCTCTGATTAGGCTTTGTTCGGGTGATAGTAATAATAATAATAATTACTTACACTTATATAGTGCTTTTCTGGACACTCCACTCAAAGCGCTTTACAGGTAATGGGGACTCCTCTCTACCACCACCAATGTGCAGTATCCACCTGGATGATACCTGGATGCCAGAACGCTCACCACACATCAGCTATCAGTGGGGAGGAGAGCAGAGTACTGAAGCCAGTTCATAGAGGGGGATTATTAGGAGGCCATGATTGGTAAGGGCCAATGGGAAATTTGGCCAGGAAGCCGGGGTTACACCCCTACTCTTTTTGAGAAACACCCTGGGATTTTTAATGACCACAGAGAGTCAGGACCTCGGTTTTACGTCTCATCTGAAGGACGGCGCCCGTTTACAGTATAGTGTCCCCATCATTATACTGGGGCATTAGGACCCACATGGACTGCAGGGTGAGCACCCCCTGCTGGCCCCACTAACACCTCTTCCAGCAGCAACCTTAGTTTTTCCCCAGGAGGTCCCCCCCATCCAGATACTGACCAGGCTCACACTTGCTTAGCTTCAGTGGGTTTCCAGTTGTGAGTTGCAGGGTGATATGTCTGCTGGACAATGACCATGAAGTAGGGGCTCTCGCCTGGTGCAAGCTTCAAGTCACTATTCCTCCTGACTCCTCTTGTCATCTGACCTTCTTTCCCTCCTCTCTTCTCTCTCCCTTTCTTCTTTCCTGTGCTCTTAATGTGATCTTATATGGGATCTTTTCTGGACTGCTCATTGACAATCATTGACCCACACCTAGGTATCCCAAGGTAATCTTTACAATCGTTTTTGATCAGGGGACTTCCCAGATCTCAGCAAACATCCCCTCTGCTTTGAAGCTGGACGTGTTTACACGTGTTTACACAGGTGTTACACACTTGATCCAAACTCTTAGAGACACTTCCTGGTCGCCTATAGCTGTAACAATACTAACTACAGGGATGTGCATTTGACAAATATGACTTTGCTCTGTGCAGTACAACCATGATTACAGAACAACATTTTTAGATTTTCCAATATTCCATAATGCATCCTGTAATATGATATCCTATTTCATTGGAGGTATAAATACATTTGGAGGGTGCTGTCCACGAACTGTTTTAAGTCACTGTGCAAAAAGTGTAGTTCATCTCTTTGTTGCATCCAACACACCGCTGTGTGTGTTCTGGAACTGGGCATGCACTCAGGCTTTTCTCCATGTTCTCTTTAGAACTCCATCAGGGTTCGGTGGGCCTAAATCCGCCTGCAGCTTGCTTTTGGTTGGCTCCTGCATGTTGGCCCTCTCTGTGGAGTTTGCAGCTTTCCGAGTGGGGAATGTGTGTGACAGGTTGTGTCCAAGGTGGCATGTGTACAGGTCCTAAGGAGGGGTGTCCGCAGATCCTTTGGGGGGCGTGTCCACAGATCCCGGGGGGGCATTTCTGCAGGTCCTGGGGGCGGGGGAACTTTGCAGAACTTTGGGGCGGGGGAACTTTGCAGAACTTTGGGGTGGGGGAACTTTGCAGATCCCCGGGGGCGGGGCCTGTCTGCAGATCCCCGGGGGCGGGGCCTGTCTGCAGATCCTCAGGGGGCGGGGCCTGTCTGCAGATCCTCGGGGGGGCGGGGCCTGTCTGCAGATCCTCGGGGGGGCGGGGCCTGTCTGCAGATCCTGGGGGGGAAACTTTGCAGATCTTCAGGAGGATGTGTCTGGGGAGGCATCTCTGTAGATCAGGGGGCGTGTCAGAATAGGTGTGTCTGTAGATCCTCTTTCTCCTGCTGCAGTATGTAGATTGCAGGACTAAAGCCGAGATGAGTAACAATTTCAGATCGGTTTGTTTTTCAAATTACAGTAGATGATTATGCTGTGTAAAAAGTCAGCTGCCTTAAGGTGTGTAGAAAAGCTGAAAGATATTGGCTAACATTCTGACTTTTGTCTTCCGGCTTACATTGATCTCATTGATCCCCCGTTCTCCTGTTAGTGACTTTGCCACGGGGGACTGGGATCTTCCAAGGAAATATTTTCAGTTGTCGGCCTGTTCTCGGAGAGTGTTTTGCTCGGGACATCCCTCCGTCTGCAGTGTAACAGCTGCACTGCCACTCCTCTAGGGGAGAGATGGGCGCTGGAATGCAGTGGGATTCTTTTCGCAGCTGCTTATCAGGGTGGCTGATAGGCAGTTGTCTTGCATTTGCTGTGCCTGTTACTAGCTACTAGCAGTTGTGCCCTGACTAGGCTGCCAAGCTTTTGTGCACTTTTAGACACACAAGCCATGCTTGTGATTCAGCTGCAAGAAATCATAGAGGCTCTTAACGTATTGTATTTTACCAGCTACCAGTAATTAAGCCTGCGGGACCCACTTCAGTTAGCAAAAAGGCATTTTCAATGGGTGCTTTGTCAGTCTAACATCAGCACTTTCTGATTCCTTGCCAGCATAAGGCCCTGCGTCTCAGTGCCCCTTTCACAGTGTGTCAGAACCTGCCACACTGCAATGCCCAGCCAGGGTCCAAACCGGTGGTCAGGCCTTGTGGGTTGCGCAGGGCCAGATGCAGCTGGTCAGGAACAAAGGCCGGTATTTATATAGCTGAAACACTGCAGGAAAAGCGTACAATTCCGCTATTTAGACAGGCATTTCATTTTAAAGTAACAGAGCTCTGTAGAGATGCCAGCAGATCTCCATTACAGGGTTCTCTGTCAAAGCATCTGTACTCATCCAACATAAAAGTTGAGATCATGTGGTGTTTTCGGCCAGAGTCTTTCCGTTTGCTTCCATAGGGGAGGGAGTAAATTGCACTTAAGACTTTGCACAACATCTGTTCTGACAGGGCCAGATGTTGGTATCTGGGGCTCGGAAGGCGATGCTCATAAAGCACGTTGCCAGTACCCAAAAGGTTATCTAGCATCGGTACAATTTTGTTTAATCTTAAATGCTTTGTTGCACCTCTTTTAGTGATTCATAGACCCCCCCTGATTCTGTGCCTGCATTTGTTTTAGTAAAAATCGCCATCTGTCTCTTTTCTTTCTTGTAAATAATTAAAAAGTCTTTTGATGAAAGACTCCACAGCAGTCGTTCAAATGATGCATCACTACAGCTTCAGATCTGAAAGTTTGATCCCATGCGTAGGAAGAACCTTATAAAGGAACCATTAAACCAGGCCCCGAAGTCTGATGATTTATTGCAGTCGTTTTAAATTCTTTTGCACTGTGGGGCAGGGGGTGTGGTTGGTGAGATTGGAAGGGTTTGACAGCAAGTCAGCTGTTGTCTTTCCAAGGGTTGTTTGCGCACGTTGGGCCGCTAATCGTTTTTTCTCCTGCGCTTTGCTCATCCGGCTGTAATGTAAAGTTTCCATTTGGTTTCGGCAGGGTGTCCATTCGCTGGGTAGGGATGCGCTACACAGCACAACGCGCGCGCTCTCTGTGGCTCTCTCAGATAATTAAAACACTGGGCCCGAGGCATCACACTCTAAAATAACCAGACGCGCCAGGTTGTATGTTTTTTTTTTTTTAGAGTGCTGAAAGGGGCGTGCTAAGGACGTCTTTGAAATCCTTGTGTTGCTGCAAAAAAGGGACAAGGGGGTAATTTGAGGACATGGCAGAAAAAAAGAAAGCTCGTCAACATACCACCCAAGGAAGAGGCGTTTTGTTTTCGATTCGGCGAAACGGGCTGTAAAGAAAAACCTCACCGTGTTCACTGCGTGGGACGTTCTGTTCTTCTGTCTTACTGGGCCTGAGCTCATTCTAAACTCGGCGGTGTTAAGGGGGTTGAGAGTTCTGGATCTCCTGAGGCCAGGATGGGAATCTAGTCCCTCACGGGGTTAACCTCCAGCTGGATAAGGCTGGCGCCATCAGGACCCGGCTCCTTCCTCAAGCCATGTCGAACCCCCAACCCTCGGTGGCTGTCTGAAGAGACATACAGCAGGTCTGCCGAACCCTGTTCTCCTCGGGGTGCAGTCCTTCTGGCACGGGCAGAGGGGGCAGCAGGGGGCGGGTTCACCCCTCATTTGGATCTTTGTCTGCTGCAGCCTCCCTGGTGGCAGATTAAATGTAGCCCTGCTTTTTGAGAAGCAGTTCTTAAGGCCTGTTGCAACAATATTCTTCAAATAGGCATGTAAGGGTGTTAACTCCTATTTTGGTCTGTTGTCCTGGCCAAATTTCCCTCCTGGCCTTTAGCAGTCATGGCTAATAATCCCCATCTCTGAACTGGCTTCATCACTCTGTTCTCCTCCCCACTGATAGCTGGTGCAGTGGCACATCATCCAGGTGGGGCTGCACACTGGTGCTGGTGGAGGGGAGTCCCCATTACCTGTAAAGCGCTTTGAGTGGAGTGTCCAGAAAAGCGCTATATAAGTGTAAGGATAATTCTTATCATTAAATGTTTCTCTGACTGCTTACTTTCTTCTCCCTGGCTCTGCCTTTATGGGAGACCCTGTGAGGGGCAGATGGTACTAACTCTTTAATTGGTGTATTTTTTAAATTTGTGGAGGTTCGTGGGTTAAAATCCGTTATTTTAGACATTGTGGGGAAGCAACTAATAAGGCAAAGAGAATGTTAGGATATGTCATTTTAAATGTAGAATTTTAAATCAAGGGATGTAACATTAACATTGTGTGACACACCAGTAAGGCCTCATTTAGAATATTGTGTACAGTTTTGGTCACCACCCTGTAGGAACGATGTTGCTGCTTATAAACATAAACAGATTTTAAGGGCTGTCCTACATTGACAGACTAAAAGACCTGAAACCTTTCAGTCTTGGAACGAGGAGATCTGATACAAATATTTAAAAACCTGAGAGGCACTTACTCTGCTGGTTTCTTTAGAATTAACCATTAAACAATTACCAGAAGGCACAAATGGAAACCATGTGAAAGCACATTTAAAAGCAACAGCAGGAGGCACCTCTTTACACAGAGAGGTGTGGGAGTAGGGAACAAGTTATTTAGCCATATTGTTAAAACCAGATACTCCAGTTTCTATTAAGAAAGGAGATCCTCAAATCAATTAACTTTCACCAAAAAGCCTGGAGAGGGCCGAAGGGTCTCGTTTGGAGCCATTCTTGCTAGTCAGTCGTTGATCAAGGAAAGATGCACCGATGTGAGGTTTTAGTGCAGCCCTCTAAGGCAGAAGAACTCCAGCTGAGAACTTCATGTTTATGCACGGTGGATTGTTTTTATCGCCCCTTAAAACCAGTTATAAGGGGCGATTCAGAAATAACAGGGGCTAACATGTGGAAGGGTCAAATGTTAATTGAAAGCAAATGGCTCACGGCTGCCTGTTGTCTTGCGCAACCACAGGATTCCTTCCGTTTCTCACTACAAAGGCGGCACAGGTCAGGGATTCAGGTCTCTGCTCTCCACGGCGTGAAAGCTATGGAGCAGTCACACATTCTCGTGGGCTCTGGCTGTTGATATACTGCCCTGCTGAGGCCGTGGCACGGGATTACTGTGTGGGGGTGCTGGCGGGCTCAGGGACGCCCACCCGTGACGGAAGTGGGCGGCGGTTCGGTCTCCTCTGCAGAAAGGACATTACCCCCCAGGGGAACATCACAACAAACTGTAGCTCTTTCGTATCAGAGACCAGCAGAGATCAGGGGCTTGGGCCTGAGACTGAAAGTGCAGAGATTCTTGGAATCGGTGTTTGTGGGAAGAGCTGATAGCGTGGCAGCAGGATAAGGGAGTCAGAAGTTATCAGAGAAGTTTTTCCTCCTTGGACCAAAGAGTTTTGTAACAGGATGGAGTGTGCACGCGCGTGTTTTTTTGCCCCGTCGTATCCTGTTGCAGGCCAGTCGGTTTTCCTGCTGGGAATCCTCAGTACCGCATAACTTCCTTGGAACCTGACCTTATAAAGCAGGGGAAGGGAGCGAGAGAGTCCGGGAAAAGCAAACAACACCGGGAGGCAGGCGGGATGAGGGAGGGCGGCCTGCCGCAAGCTGGGGGTCGGAATTTCGCAACTCTCTGGGGCGCTGGAGACAGTCGGCCAGCCTCTCCCTAAGTTTTTTTTTTTTCCCCCCGCAAACAATAACCGATTTGTTCCGACTGTGTGGGCGGCTTCTTGCGAGACCCTCTCGCCCAGCTACTCGGCGTCACTCGCTGTCAGTGACCCCCCCCTTCTCTAGTAACTGCTGTTGTGTCTTCGTTCTCCTCTTCAGATAGCGACGGGGATCAAGCCGGCGGGATACCAGAGCAGTTTTCGGGACTCTTACACGGATCCTCGCCCGTCCTCGAGAGCAAGGAGGAGCCCTTCACCGTGCCAGGCGAGGCTCCCCTCGTAAGCCAGGAGCCCAGGACTGTGACTGGAGAAGGCCAGGGGGAAGTGGCCCCTCCCGTGGGGGCAGCCATGCAGGGGCCCCAGGTGCCCATTGACCCGAAGGCCATTTACGCCACCGTAGTGCACACCAAGCCCGACAGCAGGGAAGGAGGCACGCTGCCCGGCGGCCGGAGCAGGCCCCCCGGCGACCTCAAACTGGCCCGCAGCCTCTCCAAATCGGACTCGGACCTGCTGGTGTCGCCCCCCGGCGAGGAGGACGGCCTGGGCAGCCGCAGCGAATCCGTGTCCAACTGCAGTAGGGGGAAGAAGAGGCTGGAGAAGTCGCCCTCTTTCGCCTCCGAGTGGGACGAGGTAAGAGCCCGGCACCCTGCAGCCGGGGTGGGGTGGGGGGTGGAGATGGGCACTGCCCCACGGGCCACCCGCCAACCCGCGGCGCGAGGAGGGGGAGTTCACGAGCCCGTTCCCACGGCGCTGATCCTGATGGGCTGGGTGGGAGGTACGAGCGGCCTGACTGACAGACTAGACACTGCACTGAGCCTGACAGAGGGAATGTAGGGAAGGGTCAGCTTAAACACAGACACTCCTCCCCTGACTAACGGGGCACGACAACTCTTTAACACTGCTCAGAGCGCCCCACTGGCAAAGGCATGAATGCACAATCACAGATCTGCAAGATCTGGGGCTTGGTTACACTGAGCTTCTGCTCTTCAAGTATAACTGTACCCCTTGAGGATCAAGGCTTTTTCTATACTCAAGAAAATACTACAGGGTGCGGAGATCCTGTGCTGAGTCCTTTAGTGGCCCATCCACAGCGTGGGCTGGTTTCTTCCCTTCTTATCGACCAGTCCTGTGGGTTCCTGCCTTGTACTCCATTTGATTCGAATGGAAGAATCTGATTAACCTTTCTGAAGCTCCGACACCAGTTGTGTGCTTCGCAGTGTCCTGCCTGAGTGGATGTTAAAGAGGTCATGTTTGTGGTCTTTGCATTGGGAGCCGAGATTAAATTAGGCAGCCATAAATCACAATGTAACTGTTGATCGGGGCCAAGGGGGGGGGGGATTATTGACTGAGACTGCTGATGTGAGGCATCGGCCTTTGGGCAATAGTTTTAGATTGCAGCCCTCACGATTGCCCCCGCAAATCTGTTTCAGAATTTACTGTCTGTGAGGTCGGAAACATAAATCCTGGAACTGATCAGCTTTATTAGATATTTTGTAATGCTTTTCAGAAATACCCTGCTATATATATATATTTTTTAGCACACATAACTCAGTCTGTCTTCAACCTGTTTTGTTTGAAATGGCTGCTCTATTGGTCCTGGAGGGCCCACTCACCTGCTGGTGTTTACCTCATCGAAGCCTTAACTGAACTCACGAGTTGCTTTATTGGAATATGTACAAGCCTTCTTGCTGCCTAGATGTTTATGATTTTGTTTGAGTTACTTTCCATTGGTATATTAGGGTCCAATTAAGGCTCCAGTTATGTCACTGAAAGTCTTGAACTGAAGTACTGGGCAGCAGAGGTGTGGGTCTTCAAGACCAGTAGTGGCAACCCCTGATCTCAACAGCTCTTATAAGACTGGCAGGCATTCTCGAGTCACTGAACTGCAGGAACAATTCTTAGGCCTGGGTTAAAGCTACAGATCTGAACAGTTGGCACTCTTTAGCGCTAATTACTGCCTCCCTCCAGCCTATAAAGAGCTATAAACAACTTTAGAGAAGGCAACAGTGCAGGGAAACTTAGCTAATACTGGCATGCCAGGGTTAGAGACAGGGAATCAGGAGGCCAGGAGCTCTGTGTGTGCACCTGTGCTACGTTATTTATGTTATGAATCTGAGTTTTTACCCTCTGTCCACACTGAAGATAAAGACTTTTCTATTAGATGTCTTAATTATGTGGGCAGTCTGGCCACAGGGAAGATTGAACTCTGAATCTGTAGCCCGTATCATTGCAATATCGAGCTCTGCGTCTTCTGCAGAATTTGCTCTAAAGCATGGAGTTTGTGGAAAATATTCCAGATGCAGGAATGTTTTTTTTTTGTGTCCGCGTCTGTCCTGCGATAGACTGGCGTCCTGTCCAGGGTGTACAGTGCCTTGCACCTGTTGCCCTGCTGGGATAGGCTCTAGCCCTGATAGGTTGCAACCCTGAATTAGAAAATGAGATTAGAAAATGGCAGGATGGATATAGGCTTGGTTGTGTTTTAAGGATAAACTGAAACTCCTTCTGTAACCAGACCGAATGTTTCAAGGTTACAGTGGTGGTGTTAACATTTTCGAGGAGAAGCACTGCAGTGTGCTACAGAGTGGCGATGCCTTTACTGCAGGTCTCTCAGAGGGAGTGTGGATAGCAGCTGTGTTCCACGGTTGGTTGCTTATACTGGCAGCCCGCTGAAGCTCAGCAGGTGTGAGCCTCGTCTGTGTCTGGATGGGAGACCTCCTGGGAAAAACTAAGGTTGCTGCTGGAAGTGGTGTTAGTGGGGCCAGCAGGGGGCACACACCCTGCAGTCTGTGTGGGTCCTTATGCCCCAGTATAGTGACGGGCATTAGGTATGCCCCAGTATAGTGACGGGGCATTAGGTATGCCCCAGTATAGTGATGGGGACACTATACTGTAAAAAGGCGCCGTCCTTCAGATGAGACATAAAACTGAGGTCCTGACTCTCTGTGGTCATTAAAAATCCCAGGGTGTTTCTCAAAAAGAGTAGGGGTGTAACCCCGGGGTCCTGGCCAAATTTCCCATTGGACTTTACCAATCATGGCCTCCTAATAATCCCCCTCTCTGAACTGGCTTCACCATTCTGTTCTCCTCCCCACTGATAGCTGGTGTGCGGTGAGGGTACTGGTGCAATGTGGTTGCTGTCACATCATCAAGGTGGGGCTGCACACTGGTGGTGGTGGAGGGGAGACCCCATTACCTGTAAAGCGCTTTGAGTGGAGTGTCCAGAAAAGCGCTATATAAGTGTAAGACATTGCTATTAATTATGGTTATTGTTGCAGTTTTTTTTATTTTTCTTGTAACGTTTAAAGACACAAACTGGGTGGGGGACAGTGAAACGGTGAAATCCAGATCAATTGGCCAACGGTGAACACACAGTTTTCCTAGAGAGTGATCAAAACCTTTTTACCTGACACTGCTGCGTCTGGAGTTTTTCTGATGCGTGCTGTTGCCTTGGCTTGTTTTTGTGCCGTTGGCTCGGGTTGTTTTTGTATTTAGTGTTTGTACTTGGTGCCGATCCTTGGAAATCCTCCTGCTGTCACAAGGGCAGATGCTGGAAACAGCAATTCCTCTGTCCTGATGTTCCAGCTGCTGGCCTGTGAGAGAAATATGTGCAGATTTCATGGGGTGGGGGTGTGACTTGCACTCAAGGGCATCCTGTTTTTCTCTTGATTTTGCGGTGGGGGGGGCAGTCTCTTTACTTACCACGGAGACAATCAGACTCTACAGGTCTACAGGGAAGGGGCCTTTCCTGAGCCCTCAGTGACTCCACCAGAAACAGCACTCCTGCTGCATTGCCGTTTGAGCCATTCCAGATTTTCTAAGCTGCCGGCTGTTTTGGGTGAACAGCCAAGCACTAGGGTGACAGATTTGTGTGTGTTTTTTTTTTTACATCTTTTGGGCCTGAGCAAGAGTCCGCTGTTCATAAAACCAAAATGGAGCAGCGGGAGTAGTTTTTCTTTCCAGCAAAACTACGGGATCGGTTGCTATTGTATCCGTCACGTTGTAATCTGTCTTTATGTAGTCAGGGCTTAAAAAGAGAACACTGTACTGGTCTCAGATGCTGCTTGTAAGAAAGTGCTTCACGGGTTATTTTGACATCCCCTTCAGAGCCTGAGCTGTTTCTGTTGCGTGAGACGATCGGGGCTGAATACAGAATGTCCCAGCTTTCTGAAAGCTAATTGCTTCTTGAATGAATTAATGATGGAATATAAAAAAAAATCCTTTATTACTGACTAGGGGGCTCATTTATAAAAGCCAGGCGGGCTTTTTGCGATGGAAGTTAACAAGCTTATGTGTTCTCATTTAATGTAGGAGTAAATGGCTCTGCCTTCCAGGCGATTACGGGCAGACAGGGGATCAGGTAGACTCATGAAGTCCCTCTGTGTTTATGGAGAACAGCTGGCGATGCGCTCTGTCCTCGAGGCCGAGGTGTACAGCACGTTTGACGTGCGCGGTCTTGCACAGCCTCTTCGTGTCTCGCCATTCTTGTCCAGGAAGGGGATAATTCCCCCCCTGTTGTTGTCCAGCTGTCTAAAAGGTCAAGCAGCAGGGGGCTGAATATATTGTGTCTCGTACCATCACATGTCCCCACCAATCTCGCATTCCCATCTCTGACACCGCCTTTCTCCCCTCCTGTCCCACTTAAAACCCCAGTTCCTCTGCTCTGCCCTCCCCACATCTCCTGTCCCTCATCTCTTCTTCACCCATCTTCGCTCTCTTGCCTTCCTCCTCCTCCTTCCTTGCGCCCCCTGGTGGTGCAACGGCCCACCTGCACTCTGCAGGACACCTCTGTCTCAGTTACTGGTTTGACAAAGATCCCTGCTGGATAAATCTGTTTGCAAAACACTGTCTTTTCACTGGGAGAGTGTCCTGATCTGCTTTTTTTTATATATATACTTGTATCACTGGCTTTCTTATTGTTCGAAAGATGCCATCCGTGTGCGGCCACTCTCAGCAGCCAGAGGTGCACCTGTGTCTCCTCCGCCTTCCCATCAGGCCCGTGGAGGAGGGTGTCTGTCCTGGGGCCCGCGCAGGGCGTCAGGCTGAGTAGCCCTTGGCAGGGGCCTGTACTGGGGCTTTAACTCCGCAACCTGGCAGAATGTAAGCGGTTAAACAGGGACATTCGTTATTGTAAATTAAGAATCTGAAGAACTGTGCTGGGAAGGTATGTGATAAGGGGGGGATTTAGACATCTGCTCAGCAGAACTGTGTTTACAAAGATTATAAACTGTATGACTCTTCTGTGGGCGGCATGGGGGAACGCCAGTTAACACCCCTGGGTCACATAGCTCAGTTTCAGACAAGGGCTCCTTCTGTGTGGAGTGTACACGTTCTCTTTGTTTGTGTGGGTGTTTACCAGGAGCTCCGATTTCCTTCCAATACCAGTCCATTGTTTAGTTGATTAGCCCCAGGTGTGCTCAGTTTGCCTGCAGATCTTCTGCTTCTGTGGCATGAATATTGGTTACCTCCCCAAGGGCCCTTGCTTGGAACCACAAGGCTTGGACTCCAGAAACAAACGTGCTTTTGCGCATGCTGGATATTCAGCACGGTGCTGACATTGTATCACCTGTAAGTGAAAGGGTAGGGTGTCTGTTGCAATAGGGCTAGGCGCTGGCACCAGAACCGAGGCAGCCTCTCAAACGCTACTGGCTGTGACCCAGATGACCCATCCCAGCAAAGCCTCCAAGCCACGCCACTCTGCTCTCTAAAATCAGACGGCGCTTGGCGCTGAGAGTGCCCCCGCCTGTCTTTCAGCCCTCTCCAGATGCACGCTCTGATTCAGCTGTTGTCAGTGCGCTGAAGTGTTCGTCGGCAGGCTGAGCCTGATGCTTGAAAAACTGAACAAAGTGCTATTTTAAAGAGGTAGATATAAAGACGGAGCATTAAAACCGCGAGCAGCAGGTTTGGACCAGGGGATTTGAGAACGAAAAAGCGGTTTCTGTCAGTATGACCATGTAATTGATCCTAACAGCACATACTTGGCAACTGCAGGTAGACGTCATCCACCGATCCAGTTTCTAACTATGTCTTCCAGTTCAGGGTCATGGGGGAGCCAGAGTTTATCCAACCATACAGCGTGCGCAAGGCAGGGTACACCCTAGATAGGATGCCAGGCCATCACAGGGCACACACAGACACACAATCAACCTACCAGTATGTCTTTGGACTATTGGAGAAAACCCATGTGATCACTGGAAGAACCTATAAACTCCACACATATAGACCCCCCAGGTCTAGAATTGTACCCTGGCCCCAAAGCTAACTCTTGTGCCACTGTGCCACTCATGTAGACTTCGGGATCTTCATCATGAGAGCACAAGACCAGTTATAATAATAATAATAATTGCTTACACTTATATAGCGCTTTTCTGGACACTCCACTCAAAGCGCTTTACAGGTAATGGGGACTCCCCTCCACCACCACCAATGTGCAGCATCCACCTGGATGATGCGACGGCAGCCATAGTGCGCCAGAACGCTCACCACACATTAGCTATCAGTGGGGAGGAGAGCAGAGTAATGTAGCCAATTCATAGAGGGGGATTATTAGGAGGCCATGATTAGTAAGGGCCAATTGGAAATTTGGCCAGGACACCGGGGTTACACCCCTACTCTTTTCGAGAAGCGCCCTGGGATTTTTAATGACCACAGAGAGTCAGGACCTCGGTTTTACGTCTCATCCGAAGGACGGCGCCTGTTTACAGTATAGTGTCCCCGTCACTATACTGGGGCATTAGGACCCACATGGACCGCAGGGTGAGCGCCCCCCGCTGGCCCCACTAACACCTCTTCCAGCGATAAGAGCCATCGGCCCCATCTGATTCGTTCGGTTCTTCAGTAGCTGATTGATAATCATGTCTCTGAGGTTTTTGCAGCAGGAACTTCGTTATCAACAATGTAAAAAATAAAATCTTTCTGATATTTCCCCTTAGGCAGCAAGGCACCTTTAATAGAAAATTTAACGAACTCGCACAAAATGCTTCCTCCCCCTTCTCCACGCAGCGTTACAGCCATTTCAGCGAGCTGTGAAATAATTGTTTTTACTGCACAATAATGAAGTATCTCGTCCCTCGCCCATGTGTGCTGGTGATGAAGTTAACGATTGGCACCACGTGGCTCTTTAATTGACTTCTTTGTTAGGCTTGTATAGGGAGTAAGTGCAGGCAAGGTGCTGAAGTTAGAGGAATGAACGCCAGATCTCACTGTCACACATCAGGAATCTCTGTAGACTCAGCTCTCTTTCCAGTGAGAAGCCTGCATACTTTCCCAGCCAGTCAGTGCCCATCCATTAAGGCCTTTGTGTCCTTGGGATCTTTGATCAGCAGCCCTGATTGTAAAGATTGGACCGATTTCTGAGCCGAAAGGACATATGTTTCTTTAAACAACCTTGTTGTCTTTAATCACAGTTTTTGTCGTCACATTTTTGAGATGCTGCTGCTTTAATTAAAACAAACAGTTGTGAAACTGAGCTGAGCTGCTCTTGGATAACCTACACGAGCCATGATTTCTGTGTGCGGCAGATGTTTGTCTACCAGTAGATCAGTGTCGGGACTGCAGCAGTGACTGCATGGGCGCATAACAGGAGAATATGGACAACATACAGTGTATGAAAATTAATTTGAAAAACACCAGTGTGTTTATATGGGTGCGTCACTCACCTCTTGTAGACAATGTGGGGAATTATTTAAAAAGGCAGACAGTTTTGTGCTGTATATAGTTAAAAGCATATGTTATGTTAGGGGCAGCACAATGGAACAGTGGTTAGCATTGGTGCCTTGTAGTGCTGGGGCCTATGGGTTCAGTTCCTGGGTTGTTATCTCCATGGAGTTTGTATGTTCATCCCATACAAACCTGCAACCCCGTGTTGCATAAAGCAGTTAGAAAATGGATGGGTGTTATTTTAAAATTGTATAACACACTAATAAGGCCTCATTTAGAGTATTATGTACAATTTTGCTCGGCATGCTATAGAAAATAAACCGCTGCTCTGGACTCAGGAATCCGTCCAGAGAGGAACAGCCAAACGCATTTTAGGATCACGAGAAAGTCCCACACTAACTGATTGAATTATCCATGTCTTCTGAAAGTTAAATCGGGCAGTTAGGAGTGTGTCCTGTGTTGAATGTAAATTGGAGAATTTGAACTTGGGGATAAATGTGGAAATATTAAGGTCTGTTTGCATTGCAACACCAAGCACAAAAGGGAGCAGAGACCACTCGAGTGTCTGTCCTCTACATCATTTCGGAGGTGTGAATGGACACTCATCCAAGAGGCTGATTTTACTCTGTAGTCTGGTAGGAAACATGGACAGTCCTCAACTGGGGGTGCTTGTTTTATTAGAGCAGTACTCCCTCATTAGAGGCTGAGGGAAAGGTGTAGGAGCTGCCCGCGTACACGTTAGACACCTGTCCTGCAAGTCTGTGTTTTTTTACTGCTTCCCCATCTGTGATCTGGTATCTCCACACCTAGAGTCTCATCCCTGTGTGAAAACAAGCTCTGCACAAGAACCAGTTCCCCAGCAGTTACTGAACCCTGCTGAAACCTTTCCAATTAGAATCAGGGAACCGTTTTCATAATAGCCTGCTTTCTGACCTCTCGGCAGCCACAGCCGCCCAGCGATGGAGTTTTACTGAAGGCGGACATGGTGCCAAACTCATCTGATTCTCTGTAGCAATGAGATTAAGTGTGCGTGTGTAAAATGGAAAAGCTTTTCATCCACATCTCCATCCACTCAAATGTCAGCGCAGTAATCACCTGGAATGTAATTAGGCAGAGATTGACAAGACCTTCTTTCTTTTTTACCTTGAAATACAAACTATACCTTTACTTAATTGAAATAACTGATTCCTTTGGGGGCTCTGCAGATGCCTGCCAGATTAAAATGAGCAGCCTTGGGCTAGGAATGGAGTTGTGGCCAAACACCAGGAGTTGAATTAATGTTCACACAACCGGTGCAGGACAATTTGCAGGAGAGAAAGGAGCTGTTTTTGGGGGAGCTCAAATAACTGTTAGTTGTTTTTTTGGGTTGGTTTTAATTTTTTGCCAGTGTTTTTGTTGCACACCCTGCCTCTTGATCTGCCTGGACTTGAACCGTATGTGTCCCTTTGCGGACTCTGAAGATGTAAGTCCCTTCGTGCTCGTAGAGATGCCTTTTGCTGCAACCTGACATCTCATAATTGCAGCAGATTAGCTGTGCCCAGAATCAACACTGGAAAGCAGTTCCTAGTCTGAAATCCAATAGCTTTTGCCATTTGGGAACCGCTGTAACTGTGCACCACCAGCGTTCTGTCTTTGTATTCCAGCTGAGGATTGCTCAAGCCTGGCTTCTTCTTGAACGATTGATCCTGAGAGACCGGACCCTCTCTAACAGGGCTGAGCTCTTTTTAACTCTTGAGAGACTGGCTCGCAGCTCTCCCAACAGCTCAGCTCTTGCGATTTCATGTTCATGTGTCAGAGGGGATGCTGTCTGAGGGTTCTGTCGTTCCCAAGAGCTTTGTATTACAAAACCAAAAATCGCAAACAAAAACCCACTCATCTTTCCACTCGGTCGTGACTATTGATCTCATCTTCAGAAGACACTGAAAACTAGCGTTTTGACCCTCCCCCAGACAAAACGGGGGAGTGAAAAGGATTGCTGGAAGAGCCGGTGAGCTGCTAAGCACGTGCACACATTCTGTGGGCCTCTGATACGCAGTTTTCTTTCAGCCCTGTGGGAAATAACAGCCAGCGAGATCGGAAGAGACTCACAATCAGACTGTCATGCTTCGGTGTTCCTCCAGTGTTGATAAATCCATCACAGCAGTCGCTGGTCGAAGCCCTTCACTTAAGGAGCAGTGCTTCTGATCTCCTGCAGTCCCCTTCTGATCCTTCTGTCTGTTGTAACTGTAGTCAGCACCATAATGAGCCGGAGCTTTCTCTTAGTCTGCGACGTGCTTATTCTTCCATAACAGAAAGCAGGTGAATGATGGAAGACATTACCAGATTAACTTGCACAGGTGACAAAGGTTAGCTGGGATATTTGAGCACTAGGGTTGCTCAAAGCCCGATACCTTTCAATTAATCAGAAAGAATGAAATGTATAAATCAATAAGAAAGACGAACAGAATGAGATCCTTTGACCATCAAGTGTTGCCCTTCCTAACGTGCCTCACATCAGCAGGCTGCTGGAGTCAAGATGGAGGAATTGAATTCCTCCTGGGGGAAACAAATTACCATGCTGAGACGGTTCAGGAAGCAAAACTGGCTGTAAAGGATTTTGAGTTTTGGAGCAAATCTTATTCGATTTCCGGTAGTGGTTCAGTGAAGGAAGACATGAGAACATGGCGCAGTCTAAGAATAGAAGCAAGTCAGTGCTTCTGGTTGATAACCTGGGCTCTAAAGGTCAGCCTTGAGTACTCTCCTCTTACCTCGGGCTGCTGCAAGAGCCCTTTCATTTGTCAATAAATAACACCGTTGGAAGGAGGTTGGGAGGACATGTTGAACTAAATGGAAGAAGGGGGCTGGAATCATGAAACCGTTATTTTCCATAATGCAGGGTGGTGTCTCCATTTCTGACCTTGGAATATTAAATCAATATGACTTATCAATGCCCTGTAGTGAACATTAGGCTCCTCTCGTAGTTGAAAGGCCTTGAGGAAAGACAGATCGGCTCTGGGGTTCAAATGCATGCTAAGAGAATGTCCTAATCCACCCACACATGTCTTATTGTATCAGATGGCTCTCAGGCTTATTTAGCGTCCTGTAGCATGTGCCTGGTTGGACTCCCTGTCCTTTTGCGATTGCTGTGAGTTAACGTTTCTGAAAAGACTGAAGGAAAGCTGCAAGAGAGGAATGAAGGGGAAGAATGATGTGGGTGTGGCGACAGCCTCAGTGCATTCAGCAACAGTGCAGAGTGCAGAGCGGTCAGGATGTTTCTACCTGCTTGGAATAGGATCAGGTTGCACAGCTGGCAGTAGTCTACTTCCTTGTATTTGCATAAATATCGTGTTTTGCATCCCAATGAATCTTGAAGTGCTTTGAGTATAAGGGATCCCATTCATCAAAAAAGGAATTGCTTCACCCGGCGGATTGAAAGGCAACTTTTGGGAGGCCAGATTGTGCAAACCCTGAGTGTCACCAGTCACTCATCAATTTTGCAAACAGTATCCTAGGATCTGGTCTCTCTGGTGTATGTCTCCTCCTACAGCACATACTAGGATGTTTGGGAAATTCGGGGGAAATCTAGGGAAAGAGCACCACTTCCTGGTCACCTGCTGCAGCCTGGAGCCCTATGATTGACAGCTGCCTACAGATTAATGCTGGATGTTTCGGGTTTGTTACTCTGTTTTGACTAGAGTTCAGTTGATTCTGAATCGACTCATGCGTCTGGGTCTCTGCTTCAGTACTATCTGTACAAAAGCCTGCAGCAGCGTTAATACGCACAGGATTCACCTGTTTAGCAGTGGGAGTGTGATTGCCCAGTCCTGAGCCAGGATATTTCGCTCGTCTCCACTGAGCTGTTGCAGCCTAGTTTCCCGCCCTGTCGCACTCCAATCCCGTTCCCAGTTCATCGTGTCACCTGGCTGCTCTGGGGCCCTCCTCTGTGGTGGAACAGCGGGGGCCACCCTGCTGCCACCCATTCAGCTTTCACTCACTTCCACCTGGGGTGACAGCTGACCCAAACAAAGAGGATTATCTTTCATTTCTAATAGATAATTTAATTCCGGGTTCAAGGCCCTGATCCCGGGCCCTGGGTTCAATTCCGGACTGGGGTGCTATCTGTGTGGAATTTGTTTTTAATAACATCACTTTATTAACCCTTTATAATTTCTTGCATTAGGAATTTGTCTTTTTGCATACCCCAGCTTGCTCTCCATGAGACACACAGACACACAGACAGGGAGAGAAGCTTGGGGTCAGAGCGCAGGGTCAGTCATTTATAGGGCGCCCCTGGAGCAGTTGGGGTTAAGGGCCTAGCTCAGTGGCCCAAAGGAGTAGGATTCCTCTGCCGGCTGTGGGATTTGAACCGGCAACCTTCCAGCCACAGGCGCAGATCGTTAGCCACAGAGCCACCTCTGAGTGAGTTTTCTCCAACAGTCCAGAGACATGCTGGTAGGTTAATTGTCTTCTGGGATAATTGGCCCTGGTGTTGGTGTGTGTTCATGTCTGTGGCTGTGTCTGCCCTCTGATCGCCTGGGGTCCCGTCCAGGCTGTACCCTGCCTTGCGCCTGTTGCTTGCTGGGATAGGCTCTGGTTCCCCCGCGCCCCCCGAACTGGATTAAGCACTTCCAAAATGGGTGGACATTGCGGGAACATCCCCACATTCAGGAATCGCTCTCTTTGCGGAGATGGTTTCTGATGTTGCCCTCCCACATGGCAAGGCGAACATTCCCATGCAGGCACAATCCCCTTGGCTGCTCCCCGGGAGACCGAATTGGAGGCGCCAGGATTGAGCTGGCATGAAACTCTTGTCTCCTTCCCAGTACAATGCCTGCTCATGACTTGCTAATGTGGCCTCTCGGCGGTCCTCTCTCCGGCCAGACGTGACGAGCGGCAACTGGGCTTTGTTCCGGCGGTGAATGGACACTGGACAAAAGAAGGCTCCAGGGAAAGCTAACAGGATGAGTTGGGGGGGGGGGGGGGGCTCTTGGTGCTCTGGTCTCCTTTCCAGCCTTTCACAAAGTTTGTAGAGCTTCCCCTCTCCTCTTAAGCCGCTTTCCTGGGCAGCTCTGATTGATCAGCGCTGAAATAGCGAGCCAGTTTGGACTTTTTTTTCAGAGAGAGGGAGCGTGGAGTGGGCAGGCCTGTGACTTTTCCGCCCTGTGAGAAAGAGCAGAGATGACGCGCTCTGGCTGCTGAGTGATTCAGCACCGCCATCCCAGCCGTGCACTGCTGTAACTCTGTTAGGGGGATTTTAGTGTTCCACACACATTTTATTTTGGTTCTCCAAGGAATCCTGTAAGACGGGTAGTAACATTTCAGCTTCTTTTTTTGTTACGGGGGGGGGCCCTAGCTGCTAGATATAAGGTGGTTACCCCAAATGGCAAATTCAAGTTGTGATGTGGTGAAGAACTACCTGGGGACTGACCATCTTTCTGGCATTTGAAAGGGTCTTCAGACTACCTTCTGCTTGTCATCGTCAGCGCTTGTAACATAAAGAACTTTTAAAAAGGACCAATCGGGCACCAGTCGCCTGCGCGTCACTAACACGAGTGTCGCTCGCTGTGTCAACGGGGCTTCATTTCCCCCGCAGGACTTTGTTTTCCTCTTCCAAGCTTCCAGGAGTTCACAGAGTGCCGGGGTGTCTGGCGACTGCAGACTGGCAGCCTGGCGTGCACTTTTGTCTGGTTGCCCTTTGTCCTTCGGTGTCATGCAGCCATCTGCTCTGGAATCTGCCTTGTCGCTTGTCGCACAGCGTTCGCAGGCCCTGCGTCGCAGCTGTTGACCCATGTGACCCTGTGAACTTTGCCCTTCCCATTGTTTTCCGAGTGCGTCGGCAGAATGCTTTTCTTGCGGCTCTTGATTTCCTTTGTGCTGTGACCTGCATGCGTCTCTCTCTCTGGCTAATCTGTTTACCCATCCTTCTACAGCCATCCATCTATCTGCTTTATCCAATTCAGGGTCGCAGGGGAGACCGAGCCTATCCTGGCAAGCCACGGGTGCGAGGTGGGATTCACCACAGGCCACACATAGATACACTCACACCAGGGCCACCTTTCCCAGGAGCCAATTAACCTACCAGTAGAGTGAGGGAGGAAACCGGAGCACCAGGAGAAAACCCATATGAACCCAGGGAGAACATACAAACTCCACAGAGATAGCGCCCCAAGGCCTAGAATTGAACCCAGGGCCCCAGTACTGAGAGGCTACAGGGCTAACCACTGTGCTGCCATCATTCACAATACATATGCTTTAATGAGATCAGTGTTGCCATCTTTTAGCCCAATCTCATTAGTTCTCAGGCTAAAGTTGGGCCAATTGGGATGAAGACCGTTAAGGAAAACCAGGTTGTACTTGTATGTTGTTTTGGTGGACCTGTAGGTGGTGCGCTTGGGTCTGAACCAAGAGTTCCTGACTGATAACCCATTATAGTGATGGGGGACATTGTGTTTTAAGAGGAGACTTCCTTCTGGTGCAGTGTCAATTCTGGAGTCTTCAGTCTTGGTTTGCCCCAAACTGGTAAGCCTAAATCATCCATCTCAAATAGACTGGGGGAAAATATAACTTAAACTTGCTGAACAATCGATCATGCAACTTGTTCATTGGAGGAAACTCTTGTCCTTATGAGCCGAACATCTGTGTTCCTTGTGTTGTGTAAATCGCTTAATTTAACAAATCATGTGCAACTGTTTATCACGTAAATTTCCTGAAGTCTTTTGAATTGGGCTGTGTCATGGTAACCTGGTAAATGTGCTGGCCTGGGACTGTCCAGGACCAGAACACTTGGTCATTTACTCTCTTCTGTTCATAAAAGTATGGGTCTAACCCCAGTGTCCTTCTTAAATTCCCCTCGGGGCTTGTACGATCGGGCCTCCCTGAAGTTCGCCCTTACTTCAGCTCCACTTCTGCACCAGTGCTGAGTAGAGGGACTGCTGTATGTCACCCAGCTGCGTGGGTGAAGTGGGTCCTCTCCTATACGTAAAGCTCTTTGGGATCAAAAGAAAACGCAGAGCGCTGTCACATTACGATGAATCCACTGAAATATACTTGGAGCTCAACTAGTTTTGCAATCCTAATATTAATCCCGTGGATGACCATCCGAGTCATCTGAGAACTAACCGAACTCTCTTCACCTTTTTCCCCAGAAGAGCCGGGGCTGTGACTTTTGTAGCTGTTCCAGCAGGGAGTTTTCTCCCGTTGATCAGGAACACCTGTGCCCCAGGATATTACCTCAGTTTCACCGAGGGCAGGAAGGGGAATTCCAGAATCCGGCTGGTTCGGTGTACGCTTCAGGATCCTCACGTTGGCTCATTATAGAAAAGTGTGCCCATGTGAGTGCATTCCCTGCCAGTGATTTCACCCTGCTGTGGAGCAATCGTGTGATTTGGACTGGATGACCCTTTGGAAGGCCTTAGACAGGGCAGTGGTCTGCATGTTGGACACTCATAGGGCTGTGTCTCCGATTAGCACCTGCCTCTGAACCTACCCACACTCGCGCTGGGTCATCTCTGTCTGCGGTACTGCAGCCCAGCCAAGAACAGGCCAAGACTGTTTCTTGCTGGAAACTCAGCAAGAGCTTGGATCAGGTCTTCTTAGGCCCACGCTTTTTTCCTTGTGTCTTCGGTAACTTATAACGTTTAAGATTTACTCAAGCAGAGTATGAAGTGAAGCCGAATTGGCTGTCTCAGAGCTGTAGTGTAAGGAAATCCATAAAAAGCAGGTGGCTAGATGTTTGTGTTGACTTCTGTGACGTTATTGTTCATTCTCAATTTTCTGTCCTAACGTATACAATCTTATTGACTTAAATTTGTGATATTTATAAATCTGAAAGCAGTTGCCATTATTTTATCTTGCAAATGTCACCTTTGTGAGCCCTTGTACTCTAATGAACAGTGCCGTGGGCTTTGTAATGATAAGGTAGTCAGGACCCAGGTTTAACTGTACCTTCTACACTTGACCTGACCTGGATATCCAGGTCCAGAGGAGAGAGTGCCACCTACTGGTCAACCAAAACCGCTTATAGCAACAACCTGGTTGCCATCAGAGGCCTTGCTTCCCAGTATTGGCCAAACTCAGCCTTCCTTAGTTTCTGAGAGCTGACAAAGACCAAGCTACAACATTAGGCAACAGACATGCTCAGGAGATGATTGTAATGTGTTGTGAAAAGTAACTGTATCTGCCTGGTGTATAATGAGCAGCCCATTTCTAACTGGCAGGGAGAGAGTATGGAATCATCTTATGGCTGCTCTTCTAGTCACATGGATTGTGGCTTTAAGTGCAGTCGTTCTCCCGGAGGTTAAGGCTTGGACATGAAAGGGTCTTGCTAAACCTATTATCTAACCACTTCTGGTTAGATCTGTGGAGCCCTCCTTGTCTGTGTTGGAAATTCATCACTGCCTTTTCTCTTGAAAGCAATCGCAGCCATTATCTTATTCCAATTAAGTACAATCAAAAGGACTTGGGCTTGAGGAGCAGTCCTATGACAGCAAAGCCTAAAGGGCAGACTTGCTAGTTAACCTCAAATAAAAGCAATTCTAGCACTGGTTATGCCACAGGAAATTCCTCTTTGGTCGCTGTTTTTTTTTTTTTTCCACGGTCAACTGCTCTCGCGATTTAGTGATAGCCATCATCGCCGTGTGGCAGTCATCCTTATCCGGCCAAGGAAGTGTGCTCTGTCAGAACTGTGCTTGAAGGTGAGCAGTAAAGGACTGTAGGGTACAACAGGGAGAGGCTCTCCTGTAGGCGAGAGAGTGGCAATATTCTACAGCAGCAAAATGAACTGCCAGGTTACGGAAATTGTCAGCTATAGAAACCCTGCATTTGATTTCACACAAAATGAGCTATATCAGATATTTGAAACACGACCGAGTTGACACGCAATTTACTGTCCTGAGCCAGCTGTTTGACAGAGTTGCTGTTGGATGACAGTTGGGTTGCAATTCCAAAACCGAAGTCCTGACTCTCGGTGGTCATTTAAAATGCCAGGGCGTTTCTTGAAAAGAATAGGGGTGTAACCTCAGCATCCCGGCCAAATTTCCCATTGGCCTTTACCAGTCATGGCCTCCTAATAACCCCCTTCTCTGAACTGGCTTCATCGCTCTGTTCTCCTTCCCACTGATAGCTGATGTGTGGTGAGTGTACTGGTCACTATGGCTGCTGTCACATCATCCTGGTGGGGCTGCACACTGGTGGTGGTGGAGGGGATCCCCATTACCTGTAAAGCGCTTCAAGTGGAGTGTCCAGAAAAGCGCTATATAAGTGTGAGCAATTATTATTATCTTCCACAGAGATCTGTACTTTCAGCATGATCACTACAAAATGCTATATTTTGGACGTGCTTTAAATCCACTTTTGGAAATTCAAAACAATTTTACCTCAATGTTGGAGTGGAACGTGCCGTGTTGAAGTGTTGCTGAAGCCGATACCTTGGTTTATTTAAAAAAACAACTGGATGAGACTCAAGGGTCAATTAAATTTGAACTACCAAACAGGCTAGATGGGCCCAATGACCTTCCTCTTGTTTCCAGACGTTTGTGTGTTGTGCTGTCTGCCTTCTAGCACGTGAGGGTGTGTCGAGAGGCTGCGCTGGTCATCTTTATTTGACATACTGGCAGTATCCTTTTACACAGCTGTGTTGAAAGTATGAAATGAAGAAAGTCCAATCAGTTGGTTAGGATACTGTATGTTTTAATTTGTCATCCCTTGGTGGCCTTTAAAGACACTGTAATGATCCAGGGCTCTCCTGCTGTTCTGTCCAGAGGAACACAGACATTGTTATTGGCTCAGACAAGCAGGCTTTTTATGTGGGCTCTAATCAATGGCTTGTCTGCTGTCTCCTCAATGGTTTTCAATAGGATGGCCATAAATATTAAATGATGAGGCAAGAATCTGTTTTGCGGTCTCAATTGAAGGAGGCAAAATTGAAGATAACCTGACAAATAAACAGACGACTGTAGCACCTGAGAGAAGCTTTAAAACTGTGAAGTGTTACATTTGGCAGTGGATTTTTGTCTGTTTGGTCTCTCTGAGAAGTACTCATCTAGGTCTAATCGATGAAAGCTGATGACCCCGTGTGGTCATTTTGGAACCATCAAGTTTAGTCAAGCGATCAACAAAATGCTCTGCTGCATGCTGGGTAGAACAGGTGCTGTATCATTCTTTAAGAGAAATCACAGAGGTTCTGGTGCGCTCTGTGAGTCAGGTCACACGGCATGCAGACCTCTCAGGACAGCTCTCGTGCTTCCTTTCCCTTTGCGTTGTTGAGATTCCGTAGGCGTTCTTGGCTTCCCTAGAATGGAGGGGGGGTGGGGTGGTAAGGGCATGGAAGGGGGCGGTGGGTCTGCAGAGGTGTGAAGAGGGGGTGTTTCTGGGATTCCGTTGGTCGGGCCCCAGCAGATGGCTTGGGTTGACCCGTTACTAAGCTCAGACATCTGCTGCTGTCACAGCGCTGGGCTCTTCACTTCATGCAGAGTCCTGCCTCTTTTCGCCAGGCTGCCTGGACGTGGAGATATGTGCAACACACCAAGAAACAGAAAAACATCAGTATCTGGGAAACTTGGCCTAATGTATCACACACAGGGCCTGACACAGACGCTTGCCTATAAAAAACAGTGTTGGTCGCAGATGGAGAGCAACACGGTTCGTAAAACGGGTTGTGTGAATATCGACAACAGGTGCAAGATGTCTGAAGCTTCTTGCATCAGCTTAAGTAAATTAACAGAGACAGGTGTGTGAAATTAATATTATATCAGTGGTGCTGCTTTTCTGTTCAGTCAAGATAGTTTGTCGAAACCTGAAACGGATGAAGCTGCTATGCAGCAGAAGTCCCATCTATTTCTGTGCCAAGAGGGAACATGACTATGCATTTGGGTCTTTTCTCTGTGTGTCCTCTGAACTCTTTGTACACCACTTAATTTGCACATTAAGTGCCATAGAGCAGACCGTCTGTAGCCAGTGTATCTGAGCCAGGTGATAAGAGGAAGCAGGGGAGTGCCTGATTACACAGGGTGTGCATGTTGGCATCACTTCATTAAACTGCTACCGAGATACTTTGGAAGCATCTTACACCAGTCATGAGCATCGCCCTCCCAATTGCTTTCATCTTCAGAGTAGCACAACACTCTTGCTATGCTGTAAATTTCAGGGGCAGATGTGTTATGGGATTAATTCTACAGACACAGTGTAGGTGTGTCTGAGCAGCCTTGACAAAAAACAAAGCACAAAACAGAGCAGACACAAACATACCCGTCTGAGTTTGCTTGGTTTTGTGAATCATACAGGGCCCGAGGCAGAAGGGTGGATTTTTTTTTTTTACACCACAGGCACAGGAATATTTTGTGGAATTAGACGCTCATGCTAGGTTTTAACGCTCAGTTCACGCCGGGACACGGTGCCTCATCAAGGTATTAGTGATGTAGACTCCACACACGCTGTCAGGCTCAGCCTTGGCAGTGCGAGAGTGGCGATGGTTTGTAAAAAACGGAATGACGATTGAATTTCTTCCAGCAGAAAGAGAAACCGATGCCTCCGACCGCAATACCTCGGAGAGCTAAGTCCTTTCACAGCGTAAGATCACCTTTTAAGCAATATGCTTTGGTATCCTGTGAGCTGTTCTTTTTTTGGTTTTGTGTTTATTTTGCTTTGTTCTTGGTTGGGGCGGGTAGCAGTGTGCGGTAAGGGGGCGCTGGGTGTGAGGGAAGTTGGGGCGTCAGATGGGCGCGGCTGCAGGCTGGTTTCCCCAGTGTCTCGCAGCACAGAGGCCTGAGACCCCTGCCGAGCCCCAAGGCTGGATTCTGCCGTTCTCCCCACTGCTGTTTTTGTTCAACTCAGTCCCTTTTTCACAACACAAATCAATTTGAGCACAAAATCCTCAAGACATAGAAAGGGGGACCCCTGTATCCTCGTGCTAGGTGCTTCAGTAGTGTCCCACTAGGAACTTGACCCCTCTCAAGCAGAAGATATCAGCCCAGCTCTGCCCCTGCTTTTCCTAGCAGTTTCGGAGTCTTCCACTACAGACCTGCAGTCCCATTGTGACCGAATTTGAGATTTAAAGTCCGTCCAAGTGTGGAAAAGGAATGTCTGTCCTGTGTTCAGGGGGACATGGGTATTGACGTCACTGGTCATTTTGTGGTCTGGTCTCCAATCCTGCAACTCTGCGACGACTCCGTTCGACTCCCAAGAGGATGGAAAAAGTAGAAACCCCAACCTCATGTTCCAGTGTACTCAGATGCGTGCATGCCTCACGAGGGATTGTGGTGAAAATCCGAACCCTCTTGTCAGCAATATGCCTCCAAGCAAGACTGGAAGAAGGGAGACGTTATTTGCACGTGGACGTGGGGTCACGCAGAAACCATCTAATGTCCAAGTTCGAAGACCGAAGCAGTTCTTCAATGTTCAACAACAATAAAGCAAGGGGCCAACTGGGATAAAAATGTTTAACTTTGGGCCGTGACACCCCACAATCTATCCCTAATCTAAATCCTAGGGTGCAGGTGAGACTGTACCCTGGACAGGATCCCTATCTTACCGAGGAACCTCAAGAAATGCCAAATTATCCTAGTTGGCATGTCTTATGGAGGCAGGAGGAACTCAAACAAATGCAAAGAGAACCAGAAAGCTCCACATGTAGGATGCAGGATCTTAAAGCTCGGAGATTTAAGCTTAAAGCTCCTCCATGCATTTCTTTGCATGTAAAAACTTAAGTGTCTTTCTGGAAGTCTGTTCCAGCTTGAAGGATGATCCAGAGTTTTCAAAGTACCGCCGTGTCTCTGAATACAGATATTTGTCCTGGAAATTCTCTTTGAAAAGGGAAAATTCAATGAATTTCAACTGCATCCTTTTACTAACTTAAACGACAGAGTAGCCCGCATTTCGTTTTGAATTCACGTAGCTGAGGACCCTTCTCCTAGGGTGATTCCTGAAACCAAACGTTCAGTGTGGGCCATCATAGACTTGCCATAGAAGTGCCACCCAGTCTGATTTTATTGCTGCCTGTTATCAACCTGCTATTAAGATACAGTTCCTCACTTCCACAGTTTTATCCCACTATTGTACAGCAGCTCAGAGTGGCCAGAATCCAGCTGTACGGGCCTGTTTGCAGAGTTGAGACCCTGTCTCCTGTAATGGGACAGCCCCCCCATCACAGCAAACTGGGGCAAGAGCTCCCACATTCCGCAGACCCTGCTGCCTCAGGCCAGGTGGAAACTCCTGAACTGAGTTGACTTTTTTTTTTGTAGCAAAATGGGACAAACCAAAATCTGTACCTGCACTGCAAATTCTCCTCTGGAGCCATCAGCTTTGTTGTCCCTAAAGGCGCACTGGGCCTGAGTCAGTGGAGTTCTGCTCATTGCTGGGGCTAAACATTGGGGGTGGGCCAGTTCTGTTCCACATGGCAGGAACTGTAGTCTTGCTGCTTCCTGTGTTGGTGGCTCAGGGGAGAGGGGTTATCCCGAAGTTTTCCTCTCAGGACACCCGAATCTGGCAGGCTAGCGTATTGCTCTTATTAAAGAGCAAAAGAACTCTCCCAATCCCAAAACCCTAACTTAAAACCTACAGAGATCCACTTGTTTGGGATCTGAAGACGTTAAATGACAAACAGCCAGTATGACACACGCAGTGTTTCTTTAATGAAATTGGGGAGGAGTGGAGGTGAACTTCCTGGTTGTCCTGTCAGAGAAATTTCGTGGGACCTTTTTTGCTGAAAAACTGTCCTTTGTGTAGGCAGTGCATGCTGGGAGGAAGCAGGTGGGAGGGGTCTGCATGGGCTTCCTGTCCCTTTTCTGTGTTGTTGCCATCAGTGAGGAGCCAAAGAGGCCTGGGGTCAAACTCTGGGGGGCCTAGAGTTTGAGCACCGATTATATGTTTAGAGTTTATAAGATGTGATTACCTTTTGTTGTAAAGTTTAAAAAAATCAAGAAAACCACTAAAAATGCTGTTCAATCAAGAAAGGTAGAAAAGATTCAGTTGAATTACAGAATGGTGATTAAAGGCAAATGTTTCCGTTTACAACTATGTGGCACCTCTGGGCAGAACTGTAGATTGGGGGAGACAACTACAAAATCTTTAGGCCCATTTCGCCACAGTATTTGAGTGTTTATTGGGTATTAATTTAATTATGCCATCATTCCCCCATTACTAATTGCAAATAATCTCCCACACCAAAGAAACTGGCTGCCAAACTCTGCATTCCAGCTAGAGAATTGGTGTCCTCTCGTTTTCATCCCCTTTAATCCTGGCACAGGTCCTCATACTCTACTTAGCAACTTGAGCACAAATGAAAAACTTTGCCTTAAGAATATGTGCCTCTTGAGAAATGTATGATAGTTGTATGCTATTATTGACCTCGATATGAGCTGTATGTGGGTCCAGACAGCCGCCAGTCTGCACCACCTGATTTTCCCCACTGTGAGCTGCCAGTTCAGGACACTGAGGGTGGGTATACATTATAACTCCACTGCAGTGTCTACATTTGGGGGGGAAAAGGCAGAAGGTGTGTGACTGCTTCATTAAGGAGAGCTGCTTTTCTTTTCCCTGTGCTGTCTTCAGGACTGAACATCCTAAAGACAGGAGGGGTTTCAAAGGGTTTGGGCTCCTTTAACCTGTAGTCTGACCCTCCATGAAGCTGCAGTCTGAGTGATTTTATCCAAGCCTTCTGAGCACTTATTACACATTCTGCTGTGTCAAGAAAGTCAGATGAAAATTGGGCTGCAGACACAGGAAAAAATCCCGTTACATTGCACACGTGTGGTTAGATGCCTCATCTCCCAGGAGCCCTGAATGCTCAAGCACACCTAATGCGTTTTGAAATTACGTATTAATAAGGTGCTCTGAAATTGGGATGTGATGGGACAGAGTCGGCCTTTTTTCAGGATTTCTCCTAGGAAAGGTGAGACTGGCACTGTCTGACGGGGATCTGTGGGGTGAGTGTTGAGTCTGAGGTGGGGCCAGAGTGCCGCCCCGCGTGGGGGATGTCGTCTGATCTCTCTCTCTGCTATACCCCCCCATCCTCTCGTCCTTCCTCCTCCTCAGATTGAGAAGATCATGACCCTGATCGGGGCCGGGATCGAGTTCTCCAGGGAGCAGCAGCCCTTGGCCTCAGGTAAGATGCCTCGCTCGTAGGCGTTACTCTTGTACTGTTTCGTGTCAATTTGAAGGCATCTTCCAGCTACTCCTGCAGCCCTGAAGCAGGTCAACTCTTCAAACCTGAGATATCTCTCAACTCGCCTTTCTACTAGGGCCTCTGTCTGATCTATCAGACACTTTATCCTGCACTTTTTGTTTATTTTTATGTTTTCTTCAGCACTGCGTACAGCGTCCTTAAGGTTGGAAAGACACTTTATAAATGATATTTATTACTATAGAATGAATGCGCTAGAACGATAGATTTATTTAAATTTTGCAGTCAAGTTAAGAATATGTGGAAAAATTACACAGTTGTAAGAGTTTACCTTAAAATACCAAGGATTGATCAAACAAAGTCAATGCGTGCCTGTGCTTAATGTGTTTTTGATGATTTACCTTCTAAAACAATCTGGTATGTCTGCCCCCGGGGGGTAAGTTCTGAGTTATGGGGCAACTACCTTGGTCCTTCTGCAAGTATTTATTTTACAAAAGTCACTGGCAGAATCTGGGTTACGCAAGTCAATTAATTAATAAGTGCTGCTTTGCTTCGCTGGTACACTGGGTTCAGTTATGGACCTGGGGTGCACTTTGCATAGAATTTGTCTGTTATCCCCGTGTTCACAAAGGTTTCCTCCAGGTGCTCTGGTTTCCTCCTTCAGTCCACATACATACTGTTAATTAATTAATTGACTTCTGGTAAAACTGGCACAGACGCCCACACTACCATCAGAATCAGTCTGTCCTGCGATGGACTGGCATCCCATCCAGAGTGTATCCTGCTTAGTGTCTGTTGCTTGCTCGGATATCCCCCGGGACCCCGAATTGGATAAAGTGGATAGGAAATGAATGGATGGAAATGTTGATAAAGTAGTTAAGAATCAATTACATAACTGGGGACTAATTAATGAAGCCACGCTTAAAATCCAGCAGTGTGACGGTGCCCAGCTGTAATATTAACCTTCATTAGTTTGAAGACACTGTAAGCTTTTGTCCCAATACACTACAACAAAGCAGTTCCTTATTGAGGGTATAAACACAGGCCTCCATACAGCCCCCTTCTATAATTTTGCCTCACTGCTCTTCTAAACTTGCTTGCCACCTGACAGGGAACAAAAAAATCCTTTGCTTGACCCGCATGTCCCTGTCCAATATTAAATTATTTTTAAACGAGTTACCGGACCCTCCAGCCAATTTGTTTTTTTAGTTTGAAAGTTTGGTTGCTGTGAAGCACCAGCTCTTGTGCGTGTTGAACTGCTGACCCCAGCCAGACGCCCGTTATTGGATTAAACTCGCCAGGCGGACAGATGTTTCTGGAAACTGATGTGAGGAGGATGTTGTTTACCGAGGGACACAGGTTCGTCTGCGTCTCTCCTTCCTGTGACTCACGGCCCAGATCTCCCTGCTGACCTCTTTCCTCAGTTGTAGGGGTCACTACATGGGCGGATTAAGTCAGACCCATGCTGTTAGGCCAACACATGGAACCTTGGGCCACCACCTCCGTGTATCCATGTGCTAGATCACTTTTCCTTTACTTCTGTTACTTCAGCCAGAGTCAGCCAGGACCTGTCCTGTGAATCTCTACGCTCCCCCCCCAGAAATAGGAAAAGCAAGATGGCTCATCCACTAAAATCACTTGCAGTGTAGGTGGAGCCCCTGTAGTCTCGCTGTTGCTGCTGCAGTCTCTTGCCGTGAGATTAGAGAGGAGTTTATTGCCATATGTACACGTACAACGGGATGATCTCTTGGGACATACACGGTACAACAGGCAACACTGCACAATGTAGACAGTACATTGCAAACCAAATAAATAATAACAACAGGAACAAGAAATATGTAGTAGTGAGGGGAAAAAACCCATGGAAGACCATGCAAAAAGTGTGCAGTGCAGATGTGTGTTGAGTGAGGCATTGCAGTTAGCTGTTGAGGATGCGCGCTGCAGTAGCGTAGAAGCTGTTCTTGAGTCTAGTGGTCTTTGCTTTAACAGTGCGGTACCGCTTGCCCGAGCGCAGGGGGGAGAACAGTTTGTGGCCGGGATGGTTGGGATCCTGGATGATGGATTGGGTTGATTGTGACAGCGGATGGTGTGAATCTCATCGATTTGATGGTAAATTATATCCGATAATCCTCTGTGCCGTTGCCACAACCCTTTTTAGTGCGTCTCTGTCATGCGTGGCAGTATTGCTGAACCACACAGTGGCACCACTAGGGAGGACACTTTCTTTAGTGCTGTGGTAAAAGTTCACGAGGAGCCTCTTCCCCATACCGCATTTCTTTAATCACCTCAGAAAGTGCAAGTGCTGTTGTGCCTTTTTTCAAGATGGCGACGTCTCACGTGTAGCTCTCTCGTTTGACGTTAGCCCACGGGGGGGTGTCCCAGTCGGGGACGTACAGGGAGCCGGAGCTGGGTGAGCTCCAGTGTCTGCAGCCTGGCCTGAACCCACCATGCCCCCTTCGGGCTGCACGTTGACAGTGGGTGTGTGTGTCGCCACCTCAGTCTGCCCAGGCTGGCACAGGGGTCCTTAACGGACAGCCGAGTTGATCCGCCCAAGTTAAAAAAAAAAAATACTGGCGGCTACAAAATGAATATGAATGACCTCCTGCTTCTTTGCTCTCCGTTTATCGGTTCTTGTACCAAACAGCAGATGACCAGACAGACTGAGAAGCTGATCCCAGAAGACACAGTTATCTGGTATTTCTTACAGCAGAGTTCCCACATCAATGGGCTTGAGGTCCATTTTATTTCCAGTTGAGCTCACAGCTACACAGTTGCACTCGTAATTGACTTGCTTGCTCTTTTTAAAATTTCTGCTAAGGTTTATCTATAAGAAAGGACTTAATAGCTCTGCTTGAACAAAACCCTAGCTAGGGCTTTCAGTGCAAGGTGTCAGCTGTGCTCCTAGATGAGTCGATTATCTTATTTTTTTGTAGTGCTTCTTCTAAGTGTTTGTGTTAAGCTTGACCATACAGAGCAGCTATCCCAGAAAGATGGAACAGGAAGCGGCAAGGAGGAAGCTCTTTAGTGTTGCACAGATTTCTGAAGCCCACGGGTGAGGGAGTGTGCTGTAGTGATAACACGTGGAAATATGGGACTCAAGCAGGACAAGCAATTTGAAGATAATCCGAAAAAATATCCCGCTGTTGTTAACTGCTCAGCTATGTGGGCTGAGTAGCAGGGAGATAGTTGTAGGGGCAAGAACAGAATCCTAAGAGGCTGGAGATGCAGAATTGTAATCATTTGGTTAAGGAGGTTGTTAAAAGGGGGAGGGGAAGAGGCTGTTCAGGCAGTGACCTTCAGCCTGTGCTTTAACTCGATATGCAGTGAACGATCCTGCATCCTGCTCAGGCCCTACAGGCTGAAGACGAGCTGATAACTAACATCATCCTAATGCTAGGCAGGTAAAAAAAAAATGCATCAGGACAGATTTTGATTAATTGGATCCTGCAGTTGTGGAGTGTTGCCTCTGTTTGTAGTTCGCAGCTCATTTCAGTTGTGGCTCATGCGCTACATGTCAATGAGGGGAATTGCAAATAATTGTATCAAGTCAGATTTGCTGGGATGCAAAGGGTGAAGTTAAACAATGTTTTTTTTCTGGAGAACAGTCGGCACTTGTGGATTACAGTTATCTGCATGAGAAATAAATGTGCCTCAGTGTTTGGAATTTAATTTATATCCTCAGTGCCGTACTTTCGGATTAACTTCCAGAATATAATTAGTGCAATTTACCTTGGAGCAAAAGTTCAGCAACCTCAGATGGTGTCTGTTCTCGCTGTTTTTTGGAAAGATGGCTGGACTCCTTGACCCAGTTTTAAGGGCTGACAAAGTGACCCAACTTTCTGAGTTTCATTTCCTCTCCAGCTCCGTAATTAGGAGCCGAACCCCTCTGTGGGACGGGTGCCCCAGTTGCAAGGCTATAATTGGAGGGCTTGTGTATTTCTGTCGACTCCCGCAAAGCCAGAGCGTCAAGCGGCCGTGAGCTCCTCTTCTGGCGCCAACACACACCCCCGCCGGGCGCGGCCCGGGTCCGAACCGCTCACCAGGGTGACTTTAACGTTCAGAACGGGGTGCGTCCTCGCTGCACGCGGCCTCCAGCCCGAGAGTGCTCAGCAGTGACGTCTTGCCAAGGGCGTTTTAAAAAGGGCGTTGTAGCAGCCGGTTGGGTGATTGTTAGATTTATTCTGATTGCCGCTGTTATCGTCATTATAAAGACAAAGAATAGACTGTGACAGCTGCAGTTTCAGGCTTGGAAAACTGATGGCGCAGGAGAGATGCTTTTGTGGGTTTTTTTCTTGCCAGCGTAAAATGAAACACCGGTGGGTTTTGTTAAAATGACACACTCATCTTCATCGACCCCCCCCCACCAACACACACTATTCTTATTTCTGCCTTAATCGTTTTCATTAGGCAGTCGGGCCATGAGGGAAGTGGGGCGGGGGCCCCTTAGAGTGGAGAGTAATTACACACTCCTCGTTAGAGAATGTGTAGAAGACGGGCTGTGGCAGCCATTAATGTTGTGAGACGGCACGCTGTCTCTGGTGAGCACACGACGCCCCAAACCTCCCAGTGCCTCCCGTTTTCCTTTTCCAGAATTGATTTTAAATCAGTTCCAGACCCCCATAACCTTTAGTGTAAAGACTGTTCTCAGCATTTCCACTTGGTTTTCCCTTGTCATCCAGCTTGCTGTCCCTGTCGGTTCTGAAGAAGGCCTAAACGCCAGGTACAGCAGCGGACAACTTTTGGAGAAGTGACAGTTTTAAAATTGGGTGCCATTACTAGTTGTTTTGGTTTTTCTTCTAAATGCCCGCTGCAAATACTGTCCTTGAAAGCGGTAGATTAAGTGTTGCTTTTGGGGTGTTTTTTCCCCCTCAAAGATTGGAGAATCTGCTTTACAAAAGAATACTAGGCTAGGAAGCTAATCGCCTCTGTGCTTCGAGTCTGGAGTAGCGAGATAGCTACTCCTGTACCGCTTTTGCAGTCGTGTGTATGTGGAATGAGTTTGCTCATGCACTCCTGCACTGGAAGAGAACCTTGGAGCACAGTTCAGCTTGTGTGGTACGGAATGCAATGGACTTTTTTTTTTCTTTTACAAGGCAGGAGAGAAACTCTGCATGACCCACACTTACCAAGGACATCTTCCACGCTCCTCCACTGTGGTACAAAGTCAACGTCCCGAACCGAATAGTCACATATACCTCCCTTCTTGAGCAGGAGCCGTCCATCATCTTGCTTATTGACATTACACGCTGTCTTGGTTGCCTCTCTAAGCCTCTCTCGGTGTGTGGTGTCCTTTCTTCACTCACGGCTGTATTCTAATCAGTGCCGGGGAGAGGGAGCGGGAGAGAGAGAGAGCTCGATTGAGTAAGGGGGAGTGAGGAGAGGGGGAGGGACCTGAGGTCTGGAGCACAGAATAGCAGCTCTCTCCTTCAGACAATGAGGAGCAACCCTGCAGCGTCTGACAGAGAGAGAGTGAGGGAGAAAGTGAGGACGCAGAGCCAAAGATCAGAACTATCGCCCAGTTCGGACAAGAGTGCCTCTGGGGTCGCGTCTGCCTTGCACCAAGAAAAAAAAAGCCAACTCGCTCAGACCACCTGCACCGGGGGAGACGCAGTGAATCCCTGAGAGGGGAACACGCCGAGCCGCTGGCGTTGCGGGAGAGGGGCTCCTGAAGAGCAGGGTTCCGGCGGGGGCAGAGGGAGAGGAGAGCGGTCAGGTCCGGCCGCGCTGGCTGGGTCTCGGGGGGCGGGGGGGGGGTGTCAATGGAACAGCACAAAGGACGGGGCCACAATACGTGACCGAGGAGGCTTGTCGGCGCACTAGGGGAGCCCTGTGCCTCAACTGCCCAGCCAGAACGAGCCGACGGATTGCTGCTGCACGGCTCTGGCTTTGCTGGGAAGACCGACCGGTGACGGACTGCTGAGAGCCGGCAGGAGATCACCAAGGACAGTGAAGTGTGCTGCGGAGCTAACCAAAGCCAAGCAACAGAAAAAGCCAGATCATTTCCAAGCCTCCAGATCTGTCATTTTGTCACATTTGTCTCAGCTGATAAGGTTTTCATTTTTTGGGGGGGCGACCCACAAGCGGCAGGAGTTCCAGATAACTCGATCTTATTGATCACAGCTGCTGGATTGCTGGTTTGGAAATATTTAACACTTCATAGGAAGAAACAAAATGTCAATCGGAGTCGGGATGTAGCCGGGTGGGGATGTGTGGGCTTCCTCTCGGCTTTTAAAGCATCTGCGCTTGGGATCCATCTGTAACCAAGTCAAACGGACTGTGCGACGCAGCGCTAACAGTTCGGTACCTGTTATTCTAGAGCGAACGGAAGCAGGAGTCCTGGAGAAAATGCTGGGTTTTGCCCGAAACACGTGTTTGGATTCCTGAGGTGTATCTTTTCTTTTCATCCCGAGAGAGGAAGACTAGTGGTAAAGATCACCAGAGACCCAGTCGAGGATCTGAATGCTAAAAGATTTCATCGCTAGATGTGAGAAACAAACCTGTTCAGTCACCTGATGATTTCTGACACCCCCTTCCCTCAAGGCGCTCAGAAGCTTTTAAGTGTGTGGTTCTTGTTTTCGTTTTTGGGGGGGTTCAGCACGGCCGTACCCTTTCAGTGGTTAGCAGAAGGCGAGGTGAAGTGCGGAGCCTCTTTGTTGTTCCGACCTGCGCTATTCTCCTTGTTATCGCTGTTGTCATTAGTATTCTGAGGAACGTGCTCCTTCTGCGCTTGCTTTAGTCCAGCAGAATCCGGCCGGCACTTTGGTGAGGAGGCACCCTCCGCTTTCGGCTTGAGCAGCTACTCAGCGGAGTGAGAGAGGCAGGGGAGGAGCGGCGTCGTTATCTTAATTAGCTTGCTCCGGTTCCCAGCGACTCTCAGCCGCCGCCGAAAGCCCACCCAACAGCCTTACCTGAATCACTCCACAGGTAGAATCTAAAAACCGCCCCTTCCCCACCTGCATTCGAGCCTGGATCGTCGCAAATCCTCCTCTCGAGGACAAAAAATCAAACACTTGAGAAGGGACTTCGGAAACCGCGCTGATCTGTGTGAAGGGGAAAGACGCCTACAGCTCCAGTAACAAGAGCTGCGTTTGTGCACCAGAGCTGACGTGAAAACTTAAAAAAGTTGCTGGAAGTAGATTCCTCTGATCATTAATTGTTAACGAAGATGGTGGATTCTAAATCTGGCCTGCTCCTGCTTGAATAGTAAGGTCCATAAAAGATGGTAGTTTGGTTTGTTCCAGCAGAGTTACCGACCCACCAGGGAAACGGATCCAGGACTCAGGTGGTCTCCCTCTTCACTCGCTGTTGCTAGCCTGTGGGGGTGTGCTGAGACATCCCCCCGACCCCACCCCCACCCCCATCCCTTCTTCCATCGGAGAAGCCCATCCCTCGTGTGAAGTGTCTGGGCCCCCGCCTCGCTGTGGGAGCCCCCACCCCAGGCCTGGACGCTGTCTCCGCTGCCCTCCTGGTGTTTCTGCGCTCGGCTGAGCTGGCCGAGAATGATGTGGCAATGCCACGTCTCGTCCTCGGAGTGCCGCTGCTACCGCCTCAACGGCTTCTCCCTGCTGAAGCGTTTCCCTCTCTCCGTAGGCGGCGGGGGCAGCGGCGGCGGCGGCGCCGGGGGCTCGCGGGCCCTGGACCAGCCCGTGGGCGACTGGCTGGAGCACTTGGGGCTGCCGCAGTACGAGAGCAAGCTGCTGCTGAACGGCTTCGACGACCTGCGCTTCATGGTGAGTGCCCGACGCTTGACCACCTGTGTCACCCTCCTCTTTCCACAAACCTGTTTCACCTCCTCTTCCGTTATCCGCCTCGCTCCTTCGCGTGCAGACGCTTGGTTCAGCTCCAGCTCTCTTTCTGTCTGTCTTCTCCGCTGCCGTTTCCAAACGAGGCCATAAAGTTGGTGCAACATTGCAAAGTTTGAAAGGAGGGTGAGGGTTTTTTTTCCAGGGAGGCAGCAGGAAGTGACATTACCTCCTGTGACATCACTTCCGCCCAGGACAGCTTGTTCTTCTAAGCCATCTTTACTTGCCATAGACCTGTTGAAACATCGATTCTAAGTACTGTAATGCTTTTTAAAAAAGGACTCTCTGTTTATTTTGGGGAGCAGATTAGGCAGATTACAGACATCATTGCAATTATCTCTTTCGGGCTGGGCCTCTTATCCTCGTCGTACCAAAACCAGAATTATCTCTTGACTGAGAGCTAAACATGGTTCCTGCTGCTCTTGTAATAACAGTGCTTAGCTGAACATGATGTCATCAATCTCCTTCCCAAAATACAGCTGTTGTAGGTTTTTTTTGTGTTAATTTAAGATAAACAGTTGCAGATGTCTAGGTGGTGCTCTGTACCTAAAACAAGGTTATTTGTGGATTGATCTCTTCATGAATTAAATAAGTATAATAAATACTTTGTTGTACTACATTGCACAATGATGTATATTCTCAGGTTATTATATATATATATGTGTTTTCCACCTCCAGCAAAATGACCAATATATGAAGGGTACCAAAGAGTGCTTGTAGATCTGTGCACCTTCTAGCAGGTTGTGGGTCAGATTTCTGGGAAATTAAGAACACTGCATGTGTTTCTGTCAGCGCCAAGGTCTATAGAGCTAGAGGAACTAGAGGCAGACAGAGACAGAGGGTGCCGGTCCACTGCACCTGGACATCTCGTCCTCCTCAGCCTGGGGCAGTCCACTGTTGGACCCAGGGGTCCCCAGGTCCATTCTACGGGCTGTTTTCTTCCATCTTGCTCCCGAAGTCAGTTCGCGGACTGGCCTCTGCATTCCATTTGGCAGACGACGCCGTTAACTGCCATCCTAGCGTCCCTGTTCTACGAGGAAGTGGGCGTGGGCTTGGTTTGGTCAATGTGATGTGAGGAAGAGAGGAACGCTCTGTATGTGTTGCACTTCATGAAGAGGTGAATAAGTTTGATCCACATTCTGGGCTCCCATCCTTAAGAATCCAGCGAGCAGTAGAGACAGACAGTCAGATGTGTCTGCAGACGGATGTTAGTGTGTTCTTGAGGCACCTGCTGCCAGGCTGGAGCTAAATTCTCACACTACGCAGTAGCTCTCAGCCTGTTTTATGGTCAGATGAGACGGGAGACCGCACAGCTATAATCCATAATTGATTTTAAATCGGTTCCAGACCCCCACAACCTTTAGTGTAAAGACTGTTCTCAGCATTTCCATTTGGTTTTCCCTTGTCATCCAGCTTTCTGTCCCAGTCGGTTCTGAAGAAGGCCTAAACACCAGGTACAGCAGCGGACAACTTTTGGAGAAGTGACAGTTTTAAAATTGGGTGCCATTACTAGTTGTTTTGGTTTTTTTCTAAATGCCCGCTGCAAATACTGTCCTTGAAAGCAGTAGTTTGAGTGTTGCTTTTGGGGTGTTTTTTCCCCCTCAAAGATTGGAGAATCTGCTTTAGAAAAGAATACTAGGCTAGGAATCCAGTGAGCAGTAGAGACAGACAGTCAGATGTGTCAGCAGACGGATGTTAGTGTGTTCTTGAGGCAGCTGCTGCGAAGCTGGAGCTAAATTCTCACACTACGCAGTAGCTCTCAGCCTGTTTTCTGGTCAGATGAGACGGGAGACCGCAAAGCTGTCCTGAGTAAGAGATCCCACAAAGCGATGCCCTTTCCCCCCCCACTGCCTTACCGCATAGCAGACTGAGAGACGCGCGTTCTGTGAGGACCTCTCCAATCTCTAGGCAATAAAGCCGACACTCTGTTTTAAAGGTCACCGACCAATAGTTATCTCTCCAAGGCCCGCTTGTCTCGCGCTGGTGCTGTTCTTCCAAAACGTGCTTAAGGTCTGTCAGGATAAGAGCTAGAGGCTGGAACTCAGGCCTCCTCATTGCAGCTCCTGGTAGGATCATTTCCACGTGTTTCCAAGGATTCTGCCAACGGGCAGCCGAGAAAACGTCGCTCTCCGCAAAAGAGGGCGTGACCTCCACCCATTGGGGTCACTTTCACTTGGGGGCTCTGATGCTCAGGGGATCAGCCTCCTAGCCCGTAGCGGAGAAGAGGCAACACTCAGAATGTGTGGCTCTTGACGAACGAGTGAATAACCTTGATTCACACAATGGGTTCCAATCCCTCAGAATCCGGCAATCAATAGAGCCAGGTGCTCTGATCTCTAGATAGATGGATGTTAGCGTGTTCATCAGCCGCCCGCTGCTCAGCTGGAGGTGCTTACATGCACACAGATGGAAACGCTTGCACTAGCTGTGTGTGTTTCATAGCACCAGGAAACCAACTGGTAGGGTAGCTGGTGATGTCTAGGTGTTGGTGAGCTGAGCATATTCCAAAACCAGCTGTCTTCCCCCCCCCACCCAGCCTGTCCCTCATTTGAAGCGGAGAGCCAGCCGAATGGGCCTTCCCCAGCCGGCGCCGATCGGTAAACAGTGCTAAGCCTCTAACAGAAGGCTGTCACTGCAGAAAGAGATGGCCGAAAACCAACAACAGGTCCTCTTCCGCGAGCTAATTCCAATAGAGGAGCAATCCAGGGCTGAAGAGGGCCCGTCTCCTTGGCCTCTGACCGCGGCCGGTGTGAGCCGGTGCTCCTCTGCCTTGTCGTTGGAGTTGAGAGCCATTTTGATCAGCTTGCTGGCAGGAGCTGCTCTCTGCCTCTGTGGCTTGCGGCCCCCGGTGTGCTCATTGTGTTTAGGTTTTCTGCTAAATCATCAGGGCTGTGCTGTGCCACGCTCTCGGTAATGAGGATTGATGTGAGCGGCGGGGGGGGGGGCGAGCTGACCGCGAGAGGCTGCGGGGAGCAGAGCTCCTATAAATCACTGGAGGAGAGGCGGGCAGCGCGCTCTGTCACCGGGCACTGTGGTAGCTGATCTCGTCGGCTCGGGGGGGGGCGATCGCAGCAAAACTGGGCACGACTCATGGAGCGCCGCGCATACTTGCTGCAGTGTGCCCGGGAGTCTGCATCCATTCCAGTGCTGCCATGTTTGTGCCTGCTCTCTTTTGTGCTTGGTGTTGTGCTGCACCACATATTTTGTCTTCTGAGCCAGAGATGGTGATTTGGCCAGCACAACCGCTTTGTGTCTTTTGAAGGCCTGTTAGGGACTGGAACTGGGGGGGGGGGGGAAACCTAATGCATAATGTACGCCCCTGCCTTGTTTTTCCACATTTTTCTGTGTCCTCTCCACTAATCCAGTAAATGTCTGTAGCCAATGATAATTGCAACCTGGGTATGGTGTATTTACATTTTCTCCTATGTGACGGAAAGTGTATTGCTTTATGCAAAGGGTTGTGGAAGTGTGGAAAAAGTTCCCCCCCATAAAATCAAGCTCCTCTCAGTGAAGGACTTTCTTACGTTCGTGAATCCTGATCTGGAGATCTGGGATGATGGAGGCTGACAATTACTTTCCCAAAGCTTGCATCTCCAGAGTTCAAAAGTAATTGGAGCACCCTGAGCAGGAACATTACTCTACCTTGTCCATCCCTCCTCGCCAGCTGGGATTTGCCATGCTAAAATGAGCAGACCTGTCGGTTAAGAGAGAGAGTGTGTCTGTGTGTGTGACATGACACAAGTCCGCACACTCCATGGACACAGCAGGATGAGACAGTTAGTCCTCGCGGGTCCCACAGGTCAAGACGCAGACATCCATGCGGAGGGCAGGTTGTGTTAGATTTGAAGAACGGTTGTTTTAACGCACAGCTGCGCGCAGGACATGGCTAATTCCGTCCTCGAAGGCGATCTCACGGCGGTCTGCTTGGGCCTGCAGACCAGGAAAGCGGGCGTGGGACTCTTCGGAGAGGCAGTGTCAGTCTCAAGTGTCAGCCAGCAGCTGAATTGTTGAAGAGATGTGTTTGTGTCCCAGGCAAGCCCATAGCCCAATCCTATAGCTAATCCTTCCAGAAAGCACATCCCAGAAAGCAATGCTCCATGTGCATTGTTAAAAATAATTCCAGAAAGCACATCCCAGCAAGCAGCGCTCCATGTGCATTGTTCAAAGCTCTCTTTCCAGTGTACAGCAGTTTTTCGGCTCAGAGGACGATAACTAGATATACTGTCCTTCAGGTTTGGAGCCTTAGGGAAATTAAGATGGTTTGTTCTGAAGTTTTCCCTTGTGGCCCACATATCACTGCTCTGTTCACATAACGCTTCTGCAGGGGGGGGCACAGTGAAAGATTGAGCAGGTACTGCATGCTTTCGCCATCCTCTCCCCTCACGGCAGGAGCAGCTCCTCCAGGTCTGGGTAATCCGCTGTTTTCCCAAACACAGAGCGGGGAAGCAGGAACAAAGGCAAACTAATTGCTATGACCTGTAGCTGAAGGGGTAGAATTAAAACTGAAGTCCTTATGAAATTGCACAGTCCACTTAAATCCATCTGCTTTGGAGAATTGCATTCATTTCTGCACACCACTTTACCAAAAGCCTGAAGGGCTCTGAAGTCCATTAAAAGAAGAGTGACAAGGTTAATTCCTGGCCTCAAAGAGATGTCTTAGCTAATAGATGGAGCTCAGTCTCTTTGGTTATAGGCATGGAATATTGCTTCTAGGCTTTACATGTTTGTTAGAGTTCGACAGGAATGGGAGGAAGTGCTTTGAGTGATGTCAAAAGCAGGACGCACTGCTTTACACAAAAGGTGGCGGGAGTCTGGAGCAGATTGCCCAGCTACATTGCTGGAGTGGCTTCCCTGAAGCAAACCTTTACGAAGCAGTTGGATAAATTGTTATTTAATTCAATTTAACAATTAGTTAACTAAGATCATTAATGAAAGGTGTACGAGAATCTTACTTATGTTCCCGTTTGTTTTAGCATCGTGGGAGCCCTTTCCTGTGAAGCTGTATAGACACTGAAACTCCTGATCAGTCCTGGAGTAATTCTCTGTATAAACTGAGTTTTATTTGCCATTTTAGGGCATATCATTGAAAAATAGGAGTTTGTTTACATGATACTTAAATTCTAAATGTAACAGGATCCTAGTCTATGGAATGACCACTGTTGCTAATGTTGAAATTAACTTAACCCTCCTGCCTCTTGTACTGACGAGGTTATTTCTATTGAGTAAAGAAATCCAGTTTCTGGACAATAAAGATGTGCCTGAAGCAGCTACAATCCTGGATCAGTCAGGCCCCGCACAAAGCACAAGACCGTTAAGGTCGCGTATGGCATGACACAAGCTCAAAAACAGCAACCCTTTATGAGGCTGTGCGAATTAATCTTTAAATACGTCCACATGAGCAGACTGGGAAACTGGGATGCAGTAAAATGGGACGCCGGTCTACAAGAAGTTAAATCTGTCCTGGCTTCAGTCCCACAGGCCAGAACACAGACCTCCCACTGGCCTGCTGGCAAGAGGGCAGGGAGCGTTTGTGTTTTTTTAGCCTCATAAGGGTATAGAAGGGCTGAATCTAGCCCGTCTAGAGATGTGTATTCTCCAGCAGGTCAATAATGCATACGCCTCCTGGTGCAGCACAGCCTCTCGGTGTTCTCTGCATACTCCCCAGATTCGAAACCAGTACTGTAGGGCGCGCTGTTCGCCCAGGGCATTAATCGCCCCAGTATCAGGTCTCCAGCCTCGACGGGTGTCTCGCTGCAGTGGGTGGCCCTGATCGCTGTGCTCGGAGCCCTGGAACACCCCGTGTTCCGCTCTTGGCCATGCCCACGGCTGAAATATCCGCGGAATGGAGAGGCTTCTTAATTAGTTAGGCATTGGTTAGCTCATCTCTGCAGTCCAGCTGGCAGCCGTGCATACTCCAGCTCGCCAATAAGAGCCGAGGGCTGGGAGACTCCTCCGTGTTCCTCTTCCCCGCCCCAGGAGCTATCTGCTGGGGTTCTGACTTCACCGGCCAAGCGCAAGGATGAACGATCGCTTGTTTCCCAACTGGGCTGACGACGCCATCGGCCTTTACTGGATGTGTTTAAGTGTCCTTAGTGCTTGGACAGGGGTCGTCCCTTCCCCTTTCCTGTGCATACCTGTTTTCAAGGAGACCTTTTTGAAGTCCCTAGATTACATGATACTCCTTTGCACCAGCACACAAGCTTGGCTGATTCATCTGGAGTTTGCTACTAAAATGTCATTTTTATACATGTGTGTGTAGATGCTATTTATAAGACAAAGAGCAGAGAGGGATACAAACTGCTATTTTACATTTCACCCACCCACTCCCTTTAACCCACAATCCACAATCCACAGTCCAGCTGTATTAATGTGACTCATCCCCCCCACCCACCCCCCGCCCGCCCTTTGGACATCATTAAAAAAATGTGCCATTCTGTTACAATACCTTTAGGCCATTGATGATTCCCAAGGATCATCAGTGTTGTTGTCAGGCCCGGGATGATCCACAAGGCCTAGCTACTGCTGTGCTGCTGTGTTTGCGTCTCCTCCATTTTGTGCTTGGTGTTTTGCCTACAAATGCTATGCATGCCAAGGCTTCTCTATTTTTTTTTAGCAGGTTTGGCTCTATTTTTCTGTATGCACAGGGGGATGCTGTTCTTGCAAGAAGCTGCAGGGCTCACTAAGGGGTCCGCTCCCCCGTTAGCCCCAGACCTCATTAATCAGACCAGACTGGTTCACATTACCAGGGCAGATTAGAAAAGATAACGAAGCTGCACGTTCCGGCCCTGCTGCGATCTCAGGAGCTGTCTCTTCGTGCAGCCAGAAGAACAAGATCAATAAGCCGACGGCAGCTCCGCAGAGTGACAGGAGAAAAGGGAGCCCTTGTTAAAGAAATGGGATGCTCTCTTATTGACGTCAAGAACAATTGTAGTAGCCCTTCGTTTTACGGAGACAGATGGCTTTGGTTGGAAACAAAAGGAGCAGAGCTGTAGCCTTGCCTGTGAGGTCTGTTTGTGTTTCAGGGTTGTTTTTTTTAGGTATTAGTGTAACTGATACTGAAGGGCAAATTGGTAGCTACTCTAAAATGAAAGCAATTTTGGGTGAGCTGTACTACAGTGTATTCCCATTTGGTTGGTGTTGTTTGCATGGTCAACTGGTCTCACAATTAAGAGATCTCCATCTGTACCACCTGTCAGTCAGCCATAGCTGTTGTCTGGCCGAGGAAACGTCCTCTGTTTGAGAGGTGTGTGAGAGTGTGGTTTCAAGGTCTGTGGTGCTGTGATAAAGAACTGTAGTACAACAGCTGAATTACATTTGTTGTAACTTTCACAAGTAAACTGCTAAGTTATACAGTATAACTTTTTTTGCAAAGATGAATTCAAATCAAAATAGACAAAGTAAAACTTAGTGCATTGATGCTCAGTTCACTTTTCTTTCTCTACCTGGTGATATAGATAGATATTTTTTGTTTATAACACACAGGTTCAAAGGAGAAATGTAAATGAAATGAAAGCTTAAAGGGATTCATTTTCCAATGCAAAAAGCTATTACAGGCCACCCTAATTTTCCCCAATACAGACCTCGACATCGCCCTGTGGTAAAGGTATGTGTACTGAAATCCATCCATTTCCTGAGCGTTTCATCCAGTTCAAGGTTGTGGGGGATCTTGATGGACACCAGTCCTTTGCAGACACACACACACCAGGCCCAGAAGCCAGTTAACGTACCAGTATGTCTTTGGACTGTGGGGGAAAATAACAGAGCACCTGGAGGAAACCCACACAAACCTGAGGAGAACATATGAACTCCACACCGACAGCACCCTAGGAATTGAACCCAGGGCCAAAGTGCTGCAAGGCAGCAATGCTAACCACTGAACCCCCATGCCACCCTGTACTGAACATTTTTTAATGAAGTCTACTTCATTGTTTCAGACCTATCCGTCTTCTATCTGATCTTGTTTAACATCTTGTTGCTGAAATAACACCCCTTGACCTCGTATCAAACCGAATGCGTTGCGACTGTGGGAAAAGCACGGTGAAGTCCCATGCAGCTTTGTGAAACAGTGTTAAAAGCCAGGTATCAGGTGTGGAAAATGTGTCAACGCGCTCTCCTCCAGCGCCGCCGACAGCTGGCACTTCTGCTGTTGCCCTCGGAACCCGTGGCTGACGTGACAGCCTCCCCTTTCTGGAAGTTTCCAGGTGCCCTCCCCCCTGTCCCACTGACTTGAGGACCTGGCTCAAAGGGAGCCGTGGTGTGCCTCCTCACCGCACGCCTGGGCCGCGGTTTTGACATGTCCGCCTGGCACCTGTCCGGCTTGTCTGGGGCCCTGGGGCCCTGCTCGTTCCAGCTGGGCGGGTTAGGCCAGCCTCGGAGAGCGAGAGGAATGCTAATGGGTGGCGTTGGCAGTTCAAGGCAGGGCCGTGAGGGAGTGCGGTGGACAGAATAGTGGAGTAACACGCTTCAGCAGCCCCGAACTCACACTTGCTCGGATCTTGCAGCCCAGCGGTCATCACGCTTGATCCACGGCGTGTCTTTGAGGCCTGCTTGGCTTGTGTAACTTCGTAGAGTTTCAGGTGTATCGATGGCACTGAAGAATCTCAAACCAGCCTCTTCCCCTATTCATTCTGTAATCAGTTATTTGTTCAACTCCATTTGTTTGCCGGTTGTACCTTTCAGATGACTGAACGCTTGCTTGTCCTAGGAGGTGCTAAGTAAGATATAATTATATCAGATACTTAATTCCAGGCATCTCCTGAATAGTGCAGGGAAATGCAAAGCTGATTATGTACTAGAAGCTTCAGCAGTGCTGAGTAATAGTAGTTTGAGCTGTGTGTGACGCTGGTAGTCTTGCTGTGAACGTTGTGCATTGGGACTGACAGAGCAGTAAGGCAGAATGAAAGCTCTAATTGCCCTTATCCCTTTGCTCTGCTGTGGGCTATCAACACAGTTTTCCGTTTCTGAAGTGGTCATATTTTTTTTTTTAATGTTTAATGTTAATTGACTGAGCGTCTTCATTTGCTGGTGGTCTAACTGAAGTCTAAATTCTTCCTCTATTTCTCCTTATTTCTCTAGGAGTGGCAGGTTGCGCTGGGTTTGATTCCCTCTTTGGGCACCTTCTTTGTGGAGTTTGCATGGCCACCCTGTGTTGACACTAGGTTGCCACTCTGGTATAGGCTCCTGATTGCAATGATGCTCACCAAGGAAGGCAGCTTTCTGGTGATGGATGGACTATTCTCCACATCCACTAGTATGTAATGCAGGCATTCTGTATGTGTTTTTTACTCCATTACTTTTCCATCTTAAATGAGCAGAGGTGGTTTCTCAAAAGCTTGTCTCAGCTGTAGATTAAAATCAGGGGTTAAAGGATCCAAAATTTAGGAAGAATTTAGGGTGTCAAGATGGTGCTGTTATTTTGGAACGGAATTGATCCCCGGAGCGCCACCTACTGGCCTACCATCATCACTGTCACTATTAACCTGGTTTTCCTTGGAGGTCACTCATCGCGGTGCTGACTCTAGCTCCCACAGTCTGAAGCACACGGGCACACAGCTGACGGTGCTGGTGTCCAACACTAAGAACAGTGAAAAAGCCTGGCCAGAACACAGTGATCAGTTTTGAAAAGCACAAACGCGGAACAGGCACAAATTCTGCATTCTTGGTTTTGTGCGTAAGCAGGGCCTGATGCAGATGCTTGTGTAGAAGGCTGATGTTTATGCCATGCCCAGGAAAGCATGAAGTGCAGTTAACCACCTCATTCAACATTGACTGAGGGTGCTCGTTTTAATTTGACGGGGCAAGGTGACCCTAGTCAAAAACTACTATAGCAAGTGCAGATGATCCATGTGTCTCCCCTAGAAGAGCACTTTTAAACATCTTAAACCGTTTTTGCTGTAAAGACACACCGTGACGTTACCGTAATGGATGGATTCAGTGTTTGGGTGAAAAGGTCTCTTCTATCCTGCACCCTGCTGTGATCTTCCATTAAAGATTTTATTCCATTGCATAAGAAAGCCTGAAACTAAGAATAAAGTTTTATTAAATATGGGGGGGGGGGGGGTCAACAGAGAATGTTTGGGAAGAAGATTTTTTTTGCATGGAATAGGAATTGCTTCAAAAAATGTCGGCAGCTCCCTTAGTGAGGACACCTGCTGTCACAGTCCAGCCAAACATGGGCCATCACACTCCAAGTGCCCCAAGTACTGCTCCTGATCTCTGTACATCTCCTGCCCGAGTGTCTATTTTTAATCTGAGAAAGGATTAAAAGCTTGGACTAGAATCTGTGTGCCTTCACAGCATGTTATGACTCAAAGTGCAGAAGAAAATTTCCTTTCCGAGTGCTGTTCTCAAATCTCAGAGGATCCTCTAAGGACCCCTGTGGTATTTCATTAAATTAGTTTGTGTACTCAAATTGGAGATGTGGCCTTTTTTCCAGCTTGCCTTGACCCAGCAACCGATAGAGTCAATATTCCTCACAACTCGACTGGAAAATAGGATAACCTTAGTAAGAATGATAAAGTGTATTTAATGTACTGTTAACCTGGAAACATGTTTGAGGATTGGAGTAAGGGAGAGAGATTTCTACATGACTGGTTGTTACCTGAGACCAGAGAAGGATCTGGACATGAAAGTGATGGAGTATGAAGATCGAACGTGATGAAGTGTAGTGAATGACTGTCCATTTCCATAGGCAGATCTGCAGTGTTCACGGTACTCCTGGTACGATGTATGACAAGTGCTTCTGGAAAGCAAATCTCTGCCCATGCCTGATCGTTAGTGAAAATAAAAAGGGTGGTGTAGGAGGTGCAATCCTTCAGATGAGATGTTAAACTGAGGTCCTGACTCAATAAAGATCCTCTGGCATTGTTCAAAAGGCCTCAACCCTGAAACCCAGGTGTGCTGGCTAAATTATTCTGGTCTCCCTTGATTCATTTGGTGAGGCAGTTTCTCACTCCTCCACCTGATCTGCTGTGCAGTGGGGCTGCTGGTGCAGAATGGCCCGGCTGGGGGCTGCACTGCGGTGGTGATGAAATGGGTCCAGTCTCTCTCCGAGCAGCAGTAATTACAACAGCTCTTCCTGGAGGGGCTCCTGTTCATTTGTCCTGTGCCTCAGTGCGCCGGTCTGTGACAGGATGCCAATTTGTCAGGGCCAGCGTGTCTCGGCTAGAGATGGTTTAGATTACTCAGGCTTTGCTGTGTGCGTTTGCTGCAAGATCCCGTAGCCTCCTGAGGACTGGAGCTGCAGACCACTGGGGCGTGGCGTTCTTCCGGCAGCTGGGAACGAGCTGACCAGTTTAGGGGCTTCAGATTTTCTCATGTTCTTGGAAAAACAGGCTGGGGAAAAAAGTGCAGTGGGAATGGGCTAGCCTGATGTTACCTACGGTCCTCTACGTTGTAATGGCTCTCCGCTTCTCATTGGCTGGGTATCTTCCCAGGACGCTGGGATTGAATTCCACTCTGCTCGCTGCAGGCTGACTCTGCTGATGTCCTTGACTTCGGCGTGCCAGGGCTTGGCACTGCCCAGGGGGGGCGTGCCATCTGCTGGGTGCTCATCTTGGCTTCCTTATAGAACTTCGCAGGGCTCCTCACAAGCTTGCGATTGCACCCTTGCTTGCACCAGGTGTACCGTGCCCGAACTTCCAATTAGCGCTGCTGCGGGTGACCAGAAGACCATGCCAGTCTGGCCTGCACACTCCCGAGTCCAGAGGCAGGGAGCTTGGCACAGCTTTCCTGCTTTGGCAGCAGTTGTACAGGACTTCAGTCTATGCCGGTTATGAAAAGCTGTGCTTCCTACCACCTCGTTTTCCTCTGAAGCTTCTGGTAAGCTTGATAACATATCGGGAGTTTTCCCTCTGTCCTACTTTCAGGCTAGACTGGTTATACCGTTATTTGATCAGCTTTCAAACACCCCTCTCCCGCAGACCTGATGATCTCTGTAGTGAGAGACAGCTCAGTTTTCTCCCATCCCTCCATCGCAGTGCCAGCGAACAGTACTTTTGTGTTCACTCAGATCGCAATACTCCAGCTGAAGCGAGCGTCTCGAGGTGCTTCGCAGGCGAGCCACGCCGGATCAAAATAGGCAGCTTTCCTGTAGCGGTACTGGGCATCTGAGAAAGCACATCACAGCAAGCAGGTGGCAATCTGGACTTGGTTATTGCGCAGGGACTGACACAGATGCTCATCCCCCAAGGGGTGCAGGAAAACGGTGATTGTATAAAATAGATGGGTCAAATTGCCTTCTTTAGTTTGTTACCTTTCTTCTTCATTTGGTTTCTAAATACTGTTTTGTGGGGCTGATTTAGCTTCGATATAGACTGCACTGTTGACAGTACAAAAAGGCAAAAAGATTTTATTCACATTTCCCAAGGGGACTTGGCATCGTTTTTTTTTCTGGTTTGCTCTGGCATGAACCCCCAACCCTTCATCTGCAAACCCGTCTTTTGTCTACTGTTGGGGAGTGATGTTCCTCCTCACTGGCCTGGGGCCCCGTCGGACTCGGCGAACGATCCCCGCCTCCACCCCCCCCCACGCCGTGTCTCGGATATCCGGGGTGTCGGGTATCCGGGTGTTAACGGCTATCCACACTGCAGGCCCTGGGCTCTCCCCCTGTCCCTGTCAGCACGCTCTGCGGGAACATTATTCTGCCGCTCACACGCAGTCATTCCGCCTCATCCAGAGATCCAGCTGCTGATTACACTGTATTGATCCCAGGCCTCCTGCTGGGTCTCTTCCCGGAGCTCGGTGTGACAGTCAGCGCCTAGCTAACAGCCAGCTAACAGGGTGATCTTCCAAGCCATTTGTCTCTAGGGCTCTTGCTCTCTGAAATTAATTTCAAAGCCTTACACTGCAAGAGGATGGGATGTGAATTGGTCTTTTTTTTTTGTTACACTGCTTTTGGGAAAATGAGCCGGAGGTGAAAATGAGCCACCACTACAGCAGCAGACGTTTTGCCAGCTGTCTTTTACTCAGGCTCCTCCCAGACTGAGAACGAATTCCAAAAAAACAGCTAAAGCAGACTTAGATATCTATCCATCGTTCCAACTGGTTTATCAGGACGCCAGCCCATCGCAGGTCACACAGATACAAACACGCACACTCACACTAGGACCAATTTTCAGAGAAGCCTATTAACTTACCAGTATGAACTACCAGTATGAACTTACCAGACACCTGAAGAAGGCTCCACACCCGAAAGGTTGTGTCTCTTTTCTTTTCGTTTCAGCATGGAATAAACTTTTACCTGTTCCTTTGCAGCCTTCGCATGCTGACATAGCTACCTACTTGAACTTACCTCAGATAGGTAAGATGGCAACATCAGGAACTGATCCCAGGGCCCCAGCTCTGCAAGGCAGCAATGCTAACCACTGCGCCACTATGCCACCTCCTATGCCAAACTAATTTGCCACATAAAAACTAAATAAGCTTTAATTTCTAAAAATGATACGCACTGTTGTAAAAATGTCTTGGAGACTGTCAGATGTAACAGGTGTTTCCTAGTGTAACTCTTGACTATTCTCACTCAATCAAACCATGCTTGTCATTTAGCATCTGTAATTCACATCAATCAGAATCTTCAAAAACCGTGATCCCCACAGCTCGAGGTGAACTGTCCAAGAGCACCCAACATGAAGTGATATCACAGCTGATCCGTCATGCTTCCCAATTGATTGATTCGTTGCCAGCTGACCCTCATCACTAACATCACCCGTTCCCTCTCCACACATCTAGAAATCTTGTTTGCAATTACATCATCTGTCTGATGTAATTGGCAGTTTCGGTCATTTTGTTTTAAATGCTGGCAGATGGCCAAAGATTACTTTCGTCTTAATGAAGGAAGAAAATGTAGCGATAAGAGCAGAACAAAGCAAAGAGTCTAAGAATTTTGCACAGCAAATATTCATACCGTACGAGTTCCATCAAGTAGTTCACTATATTAAGTCTACCTATTATTTGTTTATTATATTATGATATACTGTATACACCATTGCTGTCCTTATGTTGTAACAATTACTGGATCTGGTGGTGTTGGTTTTTTAAATGGTCTAATGGACACAATGGTGGTGTTAAACTAAAGCTCCTTCCAGTCATTAATTTTTAAAATAGTTTGATCTTTCAGCCTAATTTTTTCCTGAGTGTGGGAGATGTTGAGGGCCGGTCCCTTCAGTTTGGAGTGACTGGAATGATGGACCATAGTAATCGTTGATCCTCACAGGGCTGCTGCGAAGCAATAGCTTTGAATCATCTCTACGAGGACGTGGTGCACATGTTTTCTCTTGAAATTGAATCTGTGTCTGGCGTCTACTTAAGGTAAAGGGAGGCCTGGTAATAACCTTCGGATGAGACGTAAAACCGAGGTCCTGACTCTCTGTGGTCATTAAAAATCCCAGGGTGTTTCTCGAAAGGAGTAGGGGTTTAACCCCGGCGTCCTGGCTAAATTTCCCATTGGCCCTTAACAATCATGGCTTCCTTATAATCCCCATCTATGAATTGGCTACATTACTCTGCTCTCCTCCCCACTTATAACCGATGTGTGATGATAGTTCTGGCGCACTATGGCTGCCGTCACATCATCCAGGTGGGGCTGCACATTGGTGGTGGTGGAGGGGAGTCCCCATTACCTGTAAAGCGCTTTGAGTGGAGTGTCCAGAAAAGCGCTATATAAGTGTAAGCAGTTATTATAATTATAACTGTGGTTTCCGAGCACTGGGACTCTGAGTGCTCTTGGGTATAGACAGACTCGCTGTGTGTTATTGTGTGTTATTACTCAGCCCTTCTTCCCAAGCGGAACCCTTGTTCATTGGCGTTGGGAATTCCCAGCTGCTCCACTGGCTGTGTGCGGCTGGGATTGTGGGAATTCATTCAGAAATAGGAGGGGATCCTTACTAGAGTGATGCCTGCTTCTGAAGGTGAATCTGGGCTAGGCAGGGCAGCTTTGGCTATTGGGACCGGGGTCTGGGATCGCCATTGTAAGATGTAGTATAAATATAAAATATAAGTTTCTAAATATACAATTCCTACTGTAGTTTCTACTACGTGGAAACCATATTTCCAGGAGGTGAGGTCAGGGGTGCTGTTTCACATGACTTTTTTTCCTGTGTATCCTGTGGAATCATTCTTCCAACAGCGCCTACTGTCACGGTTCAGCTCGGCTGCAGGAGCTGGTTTGTTTTCCCGCAGAGATGGTGTGATGCCAACAAGGGCGGGGGGCACAGATCTTTGCCCTGTTTTTCCGATGGAGGGGAAGCCCCCAGTGCTTTCTAAAATGGACAGCAACGGTGGGGGGGAAATTAGGATTAAATTTGGATAAGGTGAGATGAAAATATTTTAACAATGTGGCAGAGACCTTCTAGTGTCAGCTGAGGCCAGGCTGGTGACCCTCAGTAATAGTGTGGAATAGATTGCAGAGCCCGTGGGATAGCTGGGTAATTCTGTAACCTTTGACCTTATCTGGAGAGGTGATGTGGCGTCAGGAGCTGAACAGTGTGGTCCTTCTCTGTCTTGTTGTTTCAGGGCAGTAATGTTATGGAGGATCAGGACCTGAAGGAGATAGGAATTTTGGACCAACATCACCGGAGGAAGATCCTGCAGGCAGCACGATCCCTTCCCAAGGTGCACAGCCTTCATGTGTCTGTGGGGGGTGGGGGGTGGGACGGCTACAAAACTACACTGGATTTGTGTTCGAGAAAGAGCAAGTCAAGTTCTAGGTACAGGGTGTGGTACAACAGTGGCTAAAGTCTCTGTATTTGCCTGTTTTACCCTTAATGGAGAAAATGATTTTTTTTCATTGCTTTTCTCCCTGTTTGGAAAATCACCCATTGAAAAGAAGAAAAAAAAATCCTTTCTCCGTCTGTCTTCTTGTGTAAGCAAGATTTACACTTGAAATTTTAAGTTTCTCTTAGCTTATTCTTATCCGCTATATATTTTGGGTGTCGGACAGGCAGTCATTTATCAGGTGCTTTTAATGGTACGAGCCCGAGGTGTGACAGAGCAGGTGTCCTCCATCGCAGGTGAAAGCCCTGGGCTGTGACGGCAGCACCTCCCTGGCCTCCTGGCTGGACGTCCTGGGCCTGCAGGAGTATCTCCAGAACTTCCTGGCCAGCGGCTACCGCACCATTGACAGTGTCAAGAACCTCTGGGAGCTGGAGATCGTCAACGTAAGTCCACAGCCGCGTGCGGAGGGCTTCTCGACGAAGACAGAAGAAGTCTAGTTCGATGCGTTGGAGTCAGGCAGCATGTGAGGGCATCGGGGCTGTCAAGCGGCTGATTCGGTAAAGATGCTTGCTAGAGAGCATGGGTTGAGCTCTCTGGTCATGGGTTCGAGTCTGGGCCGTGTCACTAGCTGACTGGGACCGGGATTCCCAGCAATGCCGCCAAGGGAATTGTGGGATCAGTCTGCCTGGCATCAGTTGGCTCTCAGCGAACGCCTCGGCCTCCTGGGTAATTTCAGGCATGCAGTGTCGTTGGTGAGGGATCTTCTCTCTTGAAAGCATGTTTTGACATAACCGGCCAAGACATGAAAACCACGTAGTTGTTTTCCCCTTGGCTCCCCCATCCCCTGTTGTACCATTACTTTGAGAAGGTGCTCACTCTGGAAAAGCACAATCTAAAGCTCGAATTGACTGAGAGGTTAGGGCAGAACTGGGCTGGGATACAGTTCTCAGTGCAGTAACAAACCAGGGTCGGCCGAGACCTCAGGCTGTTCTTGGCCTTGTAGTGAACTCTCTCAAACATGAGGCAGGATTCGTATTCACATATCCCTTAGACCTTTCCAAATTTTTGTCAGCGACCTATGCTTAGCAAGTATCCTAAGGGAGATGCATGGTGGCCCTCTGTCCCGGTCCAAACTCTAAGGAAAGAGAATAGCTGTGTTTATGTACCAAGAAAACAACATTCAGTGCTGTAAGGTCATTAACAACAGCTGATGAACATAATGTCATGATGCAGTAAAGTTTAAGCTTCATGGCCTGTGATGCTCATCTCCTCTTTTTTCATCTGCGCCCAGGTGCTGAAGATCAACCTGCTGGGCCACCGCAAGCGGATCATCGCCTCGTTGGCCGAGCGGCCTTATGAGGAGCCACCCATCAAGCCCCCCCGCCTCTCCCAGATCAGGGTGAGTGACACCCTCGAGACGCGCCAGCACCCTCCCCTCGGCCCTGGGGCCACGCTCTCCCTCCTCCTGACCGGCACGGCGTGTCTGTGTGTCTCCCAGTGCCAGGACCTTGTGTCGCAGACCTCGTCGCCCCTCAGCCACGACTCCTACACGGGCCGCTCCACGGACATGCTCCTGGCCCCGGGGGATTCTGGGAAGCGCAGGACGGAGCACGAACATGACGTCCCGCACCGCTCTCGGAGCGAGCGACATCATCGAAGCCACGTGAGTCACTTTGCTGGTGGCGGCGAGGGGTACACAAACATACAGCTGAAACCGGAAACTCCTGGTGTCCAACGGTTTTCCATAGCTCCTAGGGTCGAAAAAGAATTAGCTAACATCAGGCCTACTGCAGAACACTGGTCAGAGAATTGCAAAGCAGAATTTTCTCTTAATTCACTGGTAGTTTTCGTAACAGCATGAACAGGCCGATCGAGCTAGAGGCCAGACATGGGGAATCACAATAAAATGAGTTGTTTTCATCTGGATAGTTAAATAAAAAAATCCTGGAATTAAGGAAATGTTTTTTTTACTTAGGAGGTTACTGGATAAAATCCTGACTCCACCAGAACAAGTTAGTCTTCTTGTGCTCTGTCCTTCAGATCAGCCCTGATTCAGATTTGACTATTACTTCTCTTCATGACAGCCAGCGTTCTAACTGAGGACTGAGTGTTTTTAGAAATGAAGATTGCTGCTACAAAATTGGAAAATCATACATTTTGCCCTTAAAACTCAAATAAACCTAGACAAAGCATTTGGATTTTCTGTTATGTATGTGGGTAATTGTACTTTTGACATGAAAGTAAAGGATGGATATATACTCTACTAGGATTTATTTCAGCTGCCAGTAAGAAAACTGACAAGAAAATGGTTTCCTAAAGACCCCCCCCAACAGCAGAACAATTGATCAGTGTTGTGAAGGGAGATTTATAAAATGGAAAAGCTCACCTTTTCTCTTAGGTTACAAGCAGAAAGGTTTAGTAAATCCTGGCAGGCCTGGATTGAGTTTGTGGCCCCATTGAGACCTGATTTTGTTCTGTGAAAGAGCGCGAAGCAGTCTTTTGTTGGTTATTTGTTGTGTTTTTGCTGACTGTGTTTCTCTATATAACCTCCCATCTATACTGGCGGAATGTGGATAGTTAATTGTATAAAAAAACATAATGGAAAAATGAAAGATAAAAGCAGTAACATATCTGACTTTGTGTAAATCCTCTCATCTTTAAATGAAAAGTCTTAAAAAAGAGAAAAATTGAGAAATTGCGCGTGCGTTCACCGTGAACGTCTCGCTCTTCCTGTCCACTCGGGTGTCAGCTTGGCTGTGTTTCCCCCCCCTGCAGGATCGGCACGATGACCGCCCCCGGGAGGCACGGCTCACCCTGCGCCCGCCCAGCCTGGCCACGCCCTACGCCCCCGTGCAGAACTGGCAGCACCAGCCCGAGAAGCTCATCTTCGAGTCCTGCGGCTACGAGGCCAGCGTGAGCACCCCCCCGTCTCGTTTCCACACCGCCCCGCGCCTCGGGGAGCTGCCCGGCCTGCCGCTGTTGCCTCTCTCTCATCGCCACTTCTCTTGGCCCGGAGGTCTTCTGGGCTGATCGAAGTCACATACCCTTTCCGAGAGCTCCCACAAGTCCATATGCCAAGCCGTTTTTGTCAGCTGCAGTTCATTGCTGCCCGTCATTCCTCTCTGGAGAAACCTAGAAAGGAAAGCCTTTTCTGGGGTTAAAAGAAAGGAATCACGTGGGCTAAGTGTGCCAGTCAGACAGAGGGCAGTGCCTCGCAAGGAGTGCTCATTTACTTCCAGACCCTCCAGGAGGTGTTTGGACCAGCTTGTTGGTGAACACCAGCGTTTTCCTGTGCTGAGAACAAAGCCTGGATTCTTCATTTAAAGCAGCCTCTTTTATCTCCCTGTATCTGTACCTGAATGAGCTGTTCCGGCTAATCTAGCTGAACTTGCATGGCCATCTCCCAGAAAGGACTCATTATTAATCGATTATTTGAGACCTCTATTTGGCAAACAGTGGGCTATATATTTGGGCCACTTTGGGCTATATCCTTCCTGACCGTTACAACTGGTCCAGCACGGGAAACGGTTCCTTAGCTGGCTGCTCGCTAGCGACCTCCTGTGGCAGCTGTCTGCAGGAATTGCTGGCTGTAACTGGTGTGAATTTATCATTCACTGCCCAGCTCACACGAACATCGGAGCAGTCGAGCAGGCTTAATTAACGCTTGCTCCTTCCAAAATTGGGGGTAATGAAGCAAATAGCAAAGAAATCACTTACCATTATCATCTCCTCTTTGGTAATAGGGGGTTTTGACAGCAAAATCCCTCTCTTATTCTTTGTATTATTGAAATTAAGATCCATATTTTGGCCAATCGAGCAGCCAATCCACAAGAAACAGTTAACAGGGCAGCCCTTCTGATCTCTGTCTTGCAGTACCTGGGATCAATGCTCATCAAAGAACTGAGGGGCACCGAGTCAACGCAGGATGCTTGTGCCAAAATGAGGGTAGGTGGCTTGAACACAGCGTGGAGAAATTCCAGTCTGCATGCTACAGTTTCCCTCTTCCAATTCAAAGACGAAGGGCTGTGAACACTAAGGGTGTCCTTTAGGCCCTGTAGCCACTCCATTGGCTCAGTCAGCTGAAATAAGCAATTAAAAGATCAGACTGCAGAGGAGCCTTCATCAGCAGAGGTGATGAGGCCCAGGTGGTCTGAACACACACATCTGTCAGGCATTCATTCTCGTTCTTAAGAGGCCCTTTTTGTCTTTTCTAAACGGTTTCGGAGTTTCCGGAAGGCAGTCTGCTATACTGACGCAGCTGGCGGATGTTAAAATTGGGGGGAAAGGAAAAATCAATCACTTGGCAAATGCTTTAACAGATGTACCTCCTTTCATCGTCGCGCGCTTCATGAATCTGGGCGTAGGGCTGCTGCCAGCAGCGAGCGACTCTGCAGAGAGAAGCCGTGAATAACGCAGAGGGGAGTCTGCGTCTGCGCAGGAGGTTTCACAGCCCGTTCGGTCTGTGTGAGCAAGTGTGGAGCTGGACGGACCCTGGGCGGCTTCCCACACCTGCCTGCGTGTGCTTTCACAGTCCTCCCTGGACCCAGGTGCTACTCACACCCTGCCCTGATGTCCAAGGAAATGGCTCCCATGAGTCTCTTTGCTTTCCCCTTCCCAGTATGTAGCCTTGGATCTGGGGGGCCCTCTTCATGCACCCCCAACTTTCCATCTCCATCTTTCTCTCACGGTAACGTCAACCGCTGCCCTGTTTCCCCCCCCAGAGGTCGACGGAGCAGATGAAGAAAGTCCCAACCATCGTTCTGTCCATCACCTACAAGGGGGTGAAGTTCATCGATGCTGCTAACAAGGTGAGGAAGCGGAGGCTGGTGTTAAGAGTGGGCGGGTGAGAGGGGTGGGGGGGCAGGTTCAGCGCAGGACTTTTGCCCCATCAGCCAGGGCATCTTCTCCTCCGGCGCCTCCTCTGTGTCGCCCTTTCTGTTGCCGTGCTGTCGCTCTGCCCCTGCGAAGCGCAGACACCTGTGCGGAGCTGATAAACCTGCCCTGGCGCCGGCGGCACCAAGTATTGAGCCAGCCCTGGCCCCGATCTCGCACTGCTTATCTGGGATGTATCAGTCCTCTGTGCATTCGGAGGCCTGTTGCTTTATCTTTTCCCTCCCGAGATTAGATCACCGGAATTTAATTCGTTTGTTTGCTGTCTATCTCTCTCCCGTCTCAAAAAAACCCCCAAAAGGTCAGGTTTCTGACGGGCTTGTCGAGATTTGACAGGGTTGACCTTTCTCACAAAGGTGATAGAGAGAGGCTTCTGTTGTGCTGATTTTTCGTGCTGATGAACCTCTCCCCCGTTTCAAGGAGGAAAGAGGGGAGGACCGTTTGCTTCTGCTTTTGAGTGATCCAGCTACAGAGCAGGCTTTTTGAAACGAGTCACTCAACTTCTTTTATCAATGGGAGTTTAACTCCTTGGGTTACCAGTCTGGTTACCCTGGCTGTGAATGGGCTTCAGGGCTGGACCTCTTAAGAGTCTGCATTCCAGGGAGAGTTAAGTGTGAACCATGTTGTACTGTTCCCAGGAAAGTCAAGGGGGGAGAATCCAGCATCTTTCCATGGATTTAGAAACCCCTTACTCTCCAGTTTATATTCATAAAGCACTAGAGCTGGTTCCCTGCATTAGCTTCAGTAATGCCAGATGCTAGCTGGTCTCCCCCACTGCTGACACAACAAGTCAGCGTGGCTCATCGAGGTTGCAATTTACTGTGCCAATGTTCCGTTCCTGCCTGAGGTAACGAGGGATCGTACTTCCAGACTATCTCCGGCAAGACCCTGCCTGTCACGCATGGATTGAACCTGTTTAGTGCTCTCTCTCTGCAGCCAGCTCTGGAGGAGGTGTTGACACGACAGTGAAAATATAAGAAGCCCTTCTTTTTTGAAGGACGGTGGCTGGTTTGAGGAACAAGAGACTTTCATCACCTTTTCTGGCTTGAACCATTCCCAGATCCTGATTCTGTTGATGATCCTTGCAGTTCAATTCCACACAACATTCTCCTCTCCATAGGAAGGCCATTCTACTTGAAGACTGGGATGTGGTTAGGACGCACAGATTTCAAGACCTTGTGGAATACAGATCAGGTCCTGCTCAGGCTGCTGTTTCTGTTCACAGGGGCCTAGAGGCCTTAGCGAGTGCCTGTAGCCCATTGGGGGTTCCTAATAATGTGGCCAGTGAGTGTAAAGCCTCATCAGCACAAGTAAATGTCTCCCTGTACCTTTTATATTACTCAAAATACTGTACCGACTGTGGAATATGTATAGTAGAGTACATAAGAAACTGAACTGGACCCTAATTACGTGTAATGTGTATTGTACTTCTTTCCTTTCCTCATTCTGAGAACAGTGAAGGAGGCATGTCTAGCTTGTTATGGGGAGTGTGATTATAGGGGTTACATGCTGAATCAGTGATCCACCCCCTGATCTGTCTCCCTCCCCCCTTACAGAATATAATCGCGGAGCACGAGATCAGGAACATCTCCTGCGCAGCCCAGGACCCGGAGGACCTCTGCACCTTTGCCTACATCACCAAGGACCTGCAGACCAGCCACCACTACTGCCACGTCTTCAGCACGGTGGACGTGGTAAGGGCTGGGGCAGGGCTGGGGCAGGGCCGGACAGGTCAGGGGCGGGGCTGGGGCGGGGCTGGATGGATCGGGGGCGTGGCTGGGTTGTATTAAGGGCAGGGGCGGGGCAAGATGTGTTAGGAGCGCGACCAGGGCGGGACTGGGGCACAGATGGGCTGGGACTGGTCAGGGGGCTTTCACAGCACCCTGGTGATTCCTGGTGTTATAGTCAGAGATCCCGGGCATATTGCCTACAAGACAAGTTGTTTAATCCGAGGAACATTACAGCCGCATGAGCTCTTCCAGGGCTTGACAGGACTCCTTCAGTCATCCCCTGTGGGGGTTTGGGAAAAGTGGGAATTGCGATCATGTTAGTGTGGGATGTCCAGTCCTGTGCAGGACAGTTGGACAGTGGATCCCGTGTTCAATTCCAAACCTAGCGTGATATCCGTGGGGAGTTTGAATGTTCTCCCCATGTGGGTTTCCTCCCACAGTCCAAAGACGTACTGGCAGGTTTATTGGCTTCTGGGAAAATGTGTCTGTGTCATTGTCTGCCCTGTGATGGACAGGCGTCCCTTCCAGGTGTGTATCCTACCTTGTGCCCGTTGATTGTGGGGATAGGCTCCGGCTCTCCTGCGACCCTCAACTGGAAGAATAGATGTCCAGTCCTCAGTCTAGAGGGTGTTCGTTCATCAAGTTATATCAGGCATTTTAGTCTAACACTTCGGTGATTCAGATATCACAGGTTGGAATCAGAATTTCACAAGCAGCAGCAGTGCAGCCACGTTCTGGTGGGAGCAGGAGAATGCGATTGAGATTCCTAGTGAAATAGAGAGCCTTGAGAGTTCCCAGGCACCTGCAGTGTCCCTGTGCGCCTCCAGTTGGCGATAAGCCTCCTGTGTGTCGCTGAACCTGTAGCACGTCGGGAAGAGAACGATGCCTGTCTGTCCCTGCCTGATTTCCCTGTGTTGGGGCCATGGTATTATAATTTTTAAAAAAGTAGGGAGAGCAGTTCAGCTGATCCAACTAGGCTGAAGATGCTGAAACTGGGTAGTTCAGAGCTGAGCTGGAAAGAAAGCCTACAGACTCAGCTGTGATCCAGTACACCACTTCTCAGGCTAGTAATCTCCGAGCTAAGCAGGGACTCGAAAAGTGGACAACATAGAGTGCATCCTCCCTCTTTTATACAGGAGTGCAAATGCAATGTTTTAATAGCATTTGAAAAAGCATCCAGTGCTTAGCTCAAACGTATATCTCCAAGAAGTTCCCTTTTAATTTACACATGTCTCCTATGCTTGGGAAGACAGAAATGGATGTTTTCTTGTCTTCTGCCGAAGTAACAGCTAGTTATCGTCTGTGTAAGTCTGTTCTAGTTTCAATGACACTCTCTCAAGGGCATCTTTTATGAAAAATTAGAGCTGTGGAGATAAGGAGCGTTTTTGCCCAGATCAGCACAAGCTTGCCGTGGGCAGAGTGCTTTCGTATTCCATCCTTGAATCCTAATGGAACACTGTGGGTCTACCGCGTCCCATCTTGGGGATTCAAGGGCACAGATGTGACCTTCCGGGGATTTTGGAACTGCGATCTGGATGAAGGTCGTTTCGCTTCTCTTGTTCCCAGCTGGCTGCCGTTCAGTTGCAGTCACCTCTTTGTGCTCACTGGCTCGTCTTCAAGCCGGGTCAATCTCGGTCCTGCTGGACACCAGCAGGAGATCGGAGGTCGAAAGCCTGGTTCTGTGTTTGATTCCACAGCCACGCTTAAAAAAAAACATCTCAGAGGGATAAGATTATTTCTTCTCTCTTTTCGACAGCTTTTTATTCGATTGCTGGCACATGTGTATGCACATTTCCTCAAAGCTTCTGCTGACTTTAAGAGATGATGGAGCCAGAGCAGGGTTAGGATTGTTCATTCTGAAGACGCCCCTGTACGATGCCTGAACAACTGTAACCTGGGCTCCTCGAGTCCCTCGTTTTTTCCCAAGCTCTTTCTGAATGCGAACTAGGCGTTCGCTCCTTCAGAGCATGAGAAGATGTCCTGAGACAGTCCAGAGACCCCTGGGAGTTGTGTTCTTTTGTCTTTTACCTCACAGGTCTTGCTCGTGAGGCTATGCCATGGATCTAGCTAGGCAGTTTCACCTTCTGGGCTCTTGACTGAAAAGTCAGGGGCACTCAGGGCAGCTGGCGTTGGTCCTGTGAAGATGGTGCTTAGTCCTGCGTGAACTGAGCAGTGTGTTCTGTGATCAAGTCGTTGGATTTTATTGCTTATATAACATTAAATATGAAAAGACATTTACACAGCAGGCCAGTGGAGTCTGCCAAGATCTGGGAAGTGTTACAGTCTATGTACAGTATATAGATTTTAAATATCAATAAGAAGCCTAGTTATTCACCCATTGTTTTGCAAGGTAAATGTCCAACACTAACTTGCACAAACTCTTGTCAGGTGCATTGACAACAATCAGGGCTACAGAGGCCTTTTTATTAGTCTGTATCCATACGAGATGTAGACTATTTATTATAGTCAAGTGTTAACACAAGTTAGAATTTATCATCACTTGGTGCTTTGGTATTCTCTAACCATGTTCTTGCTGTTTCTTGTTTTTGTTCTCGCAGAACCTGACCTATGAGATCATCCTGACTTTGGGACAGGCGTTTGAGGTAGCCTACCAACTGGCTCTGCAGGCCCAGCGCACCAAGCCCCACGGCATCGCCTCGGCAACGGGGTCAGAGGTCATCGAGACCAAATCCACACGGCCGGTGCCCAAGCCCCGGGGCAGCGTGCGGAAGTCGGCGGTGAGTGGTGTTGGCGAGGCGGCGGCTGGCGCCCCTCCAGGCACTTAGGACGGGTGTATCCGCGATGACTCGACTCTTTCCAGTGCTGAGGCACTGAACTGTAGACTCACTGTAGTATGAGGTGGAGGAGGATGCAGAGCCGCAGTGGAATCCCAGTAGAATTGTCTCCGAATCATGTTCCTGTTCAACTCTAATTCCTCGATGGGGCTCATGCGAGACTGAGGATGAAGTGAGCAATAAATGCAACATTTTCTTCCAAAATCCTGGGATTGGAAATCCCAGATCTACAGGGCTGGCTCCTGAAGATGCCTTTGAGATTCCAGAACATCCCTGGAGAGCTATAGGCTGACACTACATCATCTTCAAGACTCCGATTGTAGTTTCCTTTCCCAAGATGTTCAAATACTTCCATAATGGCATTCTGTATTAAATCAACCAGTGGCCTCTCAATATGAGTGATCCTATAGGCATTTTAACACAGGGCGAGTGAGTCCTTGTCACTATGAATTAAAAACAAGTCGTGTATAGATTCCACATTATTTTCCAATGGATTTTTATTTGGTGAACTTGCACTACTTAACAGGAATGGAAATCTAGAGTTCTAAATCCCTTACACATTGTAGCGCTACACTCTGCTGCTTTCAAGTTCAAATTTGTCCAGTTATTATGATCTAGGTAACTGTTGAATTCTAACATGAGTTGACCCGGAGATGTTAATAATCAGCCAGCTCCATCCATGCAGTATCAGGGTTTAAACCTACTGAGAACAACCCACATTAAGACCCGACAAAACATTGTCTCATTTCTGGCATTGCAGATTTTCATTTAGCTCATATAAAATCTGTTCTTTTGTCTGCACTTTGAATATGTTGTAACGATTTGCTCCATGTTTTTGTGAAATTTCAGTGGTCCACCAAGAGTAATTGAAAATGTTATCATGTTTTGTATTCTATATATGAGGAAATCCTTCTGTAATAGCAAAATAAGAATATGATCTTTGACCTTATTTCTTCCTGCATTCTATTAACAAGCTTGCTGAAGTCCACTCTGGGAATGATTATCGTTGGTCCATACTAATTGTATTTTAGCTACTTGTAATGATCTTAACTGTTTTAAGTGGCAATACCGCACGGCCTGCAATTTGTCACAGTAGTCCATTTATATACACAACACACAATTCTTTTTTGAGAATTGGATGCAAGCCTCTTAACATTAAATGGCATTTATTTTAGAAAGAGAAAATGCTTTGCAGTTGCTTTGGGTTTTGATTGTTACTGTTATGCCAGTGCTTCTTTTTGTCTCTTCTCCTGTTGACAACTAGCGCATATTATAGTCCTTTGCTGTCTTGATTTTTTTTCTGTTTTTGGAGTTGCCAATTACCTCACCAACAGCAGCTCCTGTAATGTTGTTGTGCTGCTTCGCCATGGCTACCCACAGTGACACGCCCCCCTTATAGTGACACCCATTCACAAGGACATGTCCAACCACAGAGACACGCCCACATGGAAACGCCCACATGTGTGGACATGGCCATTTGCATTGGGCACTCCCATGCGCAGAGACTTGCCCACTTGCAGTAAGGCTGAAGAGCATGTGGCATGTCCCACACCTGCGACTGCCTGCATGCTGGTTGGGCCAAGAGGGGGCATCCTCGTTTCCTCTTGTATGAAGCGGGCTTGTTGGAAATGGGAGGGCCATGGCTGAGCCAAGTCTTTCTCGGCTGATCAGAATTTTTCCCCGTTGGATGAAGGTACTCATCACATTTAGCGTCACTGTAACCTTGGCTGGCACAGTGCTTGCTTTTCCAGTGTTTTATGGGATACTTCAGAGCCTGACAGTGAGAAAATGAACAAAGGTTTGACGTCTTTTCAAAGGCCTAAGCACACAGTTCCGTGATGGGGGCTGTTTGCCTGGAATTGCCAAGGAAGTGTGTTACTGAGAAGCCCATTGAAGAAAAACTCAAATAAATCTACAGATCGGCAGTCACTCATCCTGGTGTCAAAATAAGCTTTGATAAACATCTTGTTCTCTCTAGTGTCTGGTCTACAGCCAGATTATTCACAATGCTCCTGTTTTAGTGTTTGTGGCTGATGTCAAGGAATCATGTGTTTGTGTGATCTGTCGAATTGATCTGTCCTCCTGACCTGTGGCCCAGCGACTGTGACTGCAGGGGTGTGCAGAGGCTTAGTGGCTAACCCATCCTCCTTACCCTTTCAGGACGCCCAAGGCACAGGGGCTGCGTATCCCTGTTCTGCTACTCTGTAGACAGGCTGCCAAAATACTATATAGGGTTAAAATAAATTCACAACAAGTAGATATGAGGGGAATCAGCAGTTCATCTGCTGGGCACATGAAATACTGTGTTCACCCGTATCTTTCTTCCAGTGGAAACCAGCCAATAAATGTGCAGGTCCAAATCACTGACATTTCTACACTTGTGTCCATCATTGTCTTAAGGTGGACAACAGTAACTGAAATGAGTTCTGTATCCACACTAATCATATTAATCTGGGAGGGCAGATTAAGGCTGGGCTGCACGTTCCCTTGATCATTGTAGATTAGCTGTAATTGATTTCCCTTTACCACCACCATGAGGCTGCATTAGTGCAAGGTGATAATACTGTTGACTGGATCAGTAACCCGAATGACAGGACTGTGATTTTAAAAGAAAAGGGCAAAGACTGAAGTTTTGCCCCCCCAACGTCCTCTGCACACCCCTCAGTGGGACGAAGGCTTGACTAACCTGCGTGTTGCCTCACATTAACGTCTCTCTCTGTGTTTGTCTTTTCGGTTCCTCCTGTTTCCCAGGGTGCTCCTCTGCTTGAGAGCCGCTGCTGTTACTGTCACACGTGTACAACTCACCGCCCCTCCTACCTCCCTCTGCGCTCTGTCAGCCCCGGAGCTCAGGTCCTGCTTTCTCTCTGTCTCTCCTGCTCGGCCTCCTTCACTGCCTCCCGCTGCCATTCCCCCTCCCTTTGTTTCTCGCCCTCTTACCAGCTGATTTTTACCCTGTTCCTGTATCTTCAAGCACCCGATTGTTCTCCTGATTTTTCTTGTGTTATTTCTGAGCTCTGGCTGCTTGGTCATGCTTTACATCAGGGGTCTCTAATCCTGCTTCTAGGCCTCCCCTATCTGCGCCATCTCACGCGTCCCTAGTAAATCACATTTGCAAAGACTAGGAACACGCTATGAATCAATTTAAAGTCGCTTTTGTCATTGAGGGACTATGGATTTTTGTTCCCAGTGTTCTCTAAATTGCATTATTTGAAAGACTGTTTGAACCTTCTTTCTTTAATGACGTCTGATGCAATCTGCCAGATTGCATTCACCATGATCCAGGTTGGAGACCCCTGCTCGAGCACATTGTGTCCGCGCGTGTGTGTTGTGCGTGGAAGTGTTCGTCCAACACGATCCGAGGGTCACAAGCAAGACAGAAGGGGGGAAAAAAGTGAAAGAGAGGTGGAGGCTGCTTAGCGGAGTTGGTAGATCTTGGTGCATCACGAGGTTTGATCATGGAGGGTCACAGAGCTTCAGTTTGTCAGCAGGAATGGAAGCAGAAGCAGTGAGGGTGTGTCATTACATGCGGTGGTTAGGATAGCACTCAATTTGAGTACAGCGCAAGCCATGGGGGGCACATTAGTGGAGTCATGGCTCAGTGGGTTCGCTTTGCATTGGCCAGGCAGAAGCTCCTGAGAGGCTCAAGTAGGAATCAATTTGCAGTGCCGTTGGGCCCTTGTAGCGCAGAGGTCACTGATCTGAGTCGACACTGCCTCTGTCTGCTGAGGTTCTGAAAGTGCAGAGCGTATCAGGCCAGGTTGTGGCAATGTGGACGTGAGCTGCATCGGTCCTCTGTCTGGTGCCTCAGCTGTGCTGTTGTCACTGGAGGCTCGTGAGGCGCAGACGAGCAGGAGGCCTTGACATGGCACATTTCAGAGTGTGTGCGTGTGTGTTGTCCGTCTCTTCCCCTGCTGGTCCAAGAGGCCGGGTGAGTCCGGTTAGAGATTATCCGTGTTTCCAGAACCGGGCAGGTGAAGAGACGAGGTCTGTGTGCGGACAGGGCCGGGCGAGAGCAGCGTTTGCGCAACGTGCGAAGGGTGAAGGCTCTTAGAGTGGACAGACAGCCCGCTGGAAGAAAACCAGGCCTGGGAATGGCAGCTCCTGCGATGGAGTGGACAGGACAGGAGGGCCAGCGTCCTCTCGGCCACGTCCGGGGAGTCTGTTGCAGGAGCGGTTTGTTCCTGGCGTAGAGTGAGAACGCGCAGGACACATTCACACCACGGCCATGTCAAACAAAACAAATGTGTCCGGCTGCTGCTGACCGACCGTTTTATGCCCTGCTGTTCTCCCTCCGCCCTGTAGATGGAGCCCCTGGAGCTTGAGGCTGACTCCCAATCCCAAGGCAGCGCCACCTGGCTCGTGGACCAGAAGACAGACTCCAAGCGGACCATCAGCACGAAGTACGAAACCACCATATTCTGAGCCGGCCACTGCCCCCCCTCCTGCTCTGTGCCTTTTCTCACTGTGACTCGGGCCACCCCCTGACCCCTCGGGGCTGCCCGCCCCTTGTCCCCCACCCCCTGCTTCCTCTTCCTCTGGCCTCTGCCACGTACTGGCCCTTCAGAGCGCCGTGTAGCCCCCCCGCCCCTCAGCCTCCTTCCTCACTACCCTCCTCACCCTCTGCTCCTGTAACCCTACTTATTGCTGCTGCTCTTTCCACGGACTAACTGTCCCTTCCAATCTGCTCAGCGATTTCTTCTTCCGTCCTTTTCGAGTCTGTTTTTCCCGCCGTCCGCACCTTGGGCTAGCTTGCTCCTGACCTCACCCCCCCCCCCCCAGTCAGACGTCTGCCGAGCTCCGGTGTGAAACACACAGGTGATATTGGTAAAAGTGGAATACCTGCACCCAGCGCTCGCAGGGAGATCCTAAACTGAGTGGCTTTGCCAGAGCTCAGATGTTTCCGCAGCTGGATTTCTGGGTGAAGTAAGGTTCGAACTCGTTAAGGTTGCTTTTTGCCAAAACTGATGATCCTTCCCGGCCGCTACCCATTCCACTGAGCTCTGACACCAGGACGCACAGTTGGCAGGGCCTCTTTCCTGAGTGCACTGTTCGTCTCTCCCGCAGGCACTAGCCCAAGGCAAACAGCAGCCAGCATTCCTCCAAACTCCCCAGGAAGAATCTGTGCGTCGTGTTTCTTCCACTCTCATGCTTGAAAGTCCTTGTTGATTATTCTCATGGCAGCTGTGCAGTCTTTCCCCCCCCCCCATCTGGTGCTCTTCCTGTCTTAGCAGGCGTTGACCACTGTGAGGCGCTCTGAAGAACTGCTTTCCTCTCAAACCTCCCGATTAGTGACTGGACAGGGGGAGGAGGGGGCAACGTGTGTGATTCAGCACAACAGGGGAACTTTTTTTATTAAGATTTTTTTTAGAGAACTTGTCCCCTCTTGTTTTGTCCTCCTTGCACAATTTCTGAATCCTCTGTTTTGACTGTGGAATATACTTTCCGCCTCCTGCGACCTTTCCAAGTTGTTCTCGCAGAGAGAGAGAGACGGTCCAGAGTCCTAGAAGAGGAATTGAATGAGCCTGCCTGGGACTGATGTCTTCTTCTTGATTGCAAACCCAGCTCTGTTTTTAAGTTTGCCTGGCTTACACTGAGGCCAGCCTCTAAAAGAATCTGGAGTTCAGCACTGTGATTTGACCTGAATCCTGGATTTCCTCTAGTAGGAAGGGTGGGAATGTTGCAGAAAACTTTTTAGAAATGTGTATCATCACCACTTCAATCAATGCCAAGGAGCAGCAACAAATAAGCAAGCTAGAAGCCCGATAATGACCCATAAACACTGTTACTGCCTCGAACCTGCTCATCACCTCACTGCTGAGCTTCTTACTGCAGCGGCAGACAGTAAGTCCTCTCGAGCTGCAGCCGTTAGTGAATAACCTGATAGCAAGACGGGTCACGTCAAAATGAAACTGACTGCTAACGGAAACCGTTCCATGTTAGTAAAGACGAGCGAGTCCACCAGCCTCTTATTTGAACTTCATGCATCCACAGCGTGACTCAACATGCCCAGACTCCTCCTCCTGTTTCATCCAAACGCACTGCGGCATCCACTCTCCATGTTCACGTTCCAGGAGAGGTTCACAAATCGTCGTTACCTGGACACCACAGTGCAGCGTATTCTAGCTTTAAGTTGTATAGCAGCGACTGAGAAAAGATGGGTGCAGTGGAAAATCGATTGATCAAAAGGGTGATGATCGTTGATTTAAGCTTTAGTTTTTCATTCTGTCTGCGGGGTGCCTAAAGACGAACAGGAGGCCTTCTCTGAACACTGTCGCATGTGTGTCGGGGTGACCTGGGCGGTGGCACAGGCCCCAGCTTCCCCGCTGGCTGCTGTCGGCTTGTCAAGTCTTCGGTCTGGTCAGCTCTTTGTGCTCCCAGAAGGCCGTCCTGCCTTGTCGAGGAGCTACACATGGAGGTGTCAGAGGTCAAAGAGTACATGTGTAGGATGTTGGGTGAGCCAGGCACTAAACCATAAAGTGGGCCAAAACTATCCAGTGCTCCTGAACGTCACTAGACACAGAACTGCGGCAGTGACAGCGGGGGTTGAATCTGTGAGGGGGCTCTGTGCTTCAGGATTATATCATAACCATCCTGATTTGCATCACTCCATCCTTCTCTGGTTGACCAGGCCGGAGTTTCTGTAGCCTGCCTTCATGCCTTCACCCCCTAACAAAGAGCGGCCGCTTCAAGTCAGCTGCATCTAGGGCAGCTTGACATCACCTTTCACTCACATAATCCCCGAGTGTGTGTTAGGCAGCTTCTCATTTAGTTGCTGGTTAAAGATGGCACGCAGTATCTTTTTTTTTTGTTAACAGGCGAAAGTTTAAAAGTAACAGATGACCTATCAAGGACACTCCAGGTTTGTTTTTTTTTTCTGGGGAGCTAATTGTTTTGAGACCGCTTAGCTGCCACTTGCATTCACAGAACCTTGTAAATCCAGTCAGAAAAAGATTGTGCTTTACGGATGGTGTCTGAAATGAGTTCTCACCCAGGGGTGTGCAGTTCGAGATGGCTAACTTGAAAGACTCGGTACTTCCCTCTATCAGATGCTTCTTTTTTGATGTTTTAGATCCTCAGTCCCTTTTTACTCCAGTAGAGCTGTTTTTCTCATGCCACTTTATGAAGTAGTCGCCACAGCTGACTGAAAAAGATTCTTTCGTCTTGACCCCAGAGAAATGGTTTTAGTCAAGCCTGCAGCTGTCCTCACTGGTTCTGTTTAAGGAAGGCGTTGCCTTTGCATTATTAAGTGAACCTGTGGATTGGAAACAATAACAAAACCCTGAAGCTGCTATTAAGAGTCTTTATTCACACACTGAAAGTCCTGGCCTTCAGCATCCAAGTCCTGCTGGCCTTTCCTCGCCTCTTGGTGTTAAATTAAGGGTTAGCTGAATCACTGGGAAGACAGAATATCACATTGTTTCCAGGAGCCATGATGCCTTCTGTAGGCTCCTGTTCTCCAGGGCCTTTCCTGAAATCACCTGCAGGTCAGAGACCTGGTTATTTGAACCTTGAACCTTTTGACCAGAGAAGTATAGTTTACCGCGTACAGGAAGTCAGCTGCTTTAAATGTCTAAGGAGTCTGTCTAAACGGCCTCATTCTCCCTGTGTGCGGTTGTGGGGTTCATAGCTGCGGGCCTAGATGTGAAAAACACACAAAATGGATATACTAAAAACACCTGACAAATTACCGACACCATTCTATGTTTGAGGCTCACATTTTCCCACTTTGGAGCTTCTGTCTTGGGCTTAACACCAACCAGGGGTATACATTTGCGCTGGCAAGCTGTCTCCAGTTCTCCCGTGTCCTGTTTTTCCCGTTTGTTGGCTACCTCTTCACGCTCTGCCAGTTGTGTTGTTGACGTTGTCTCTGCTTCAGATTTCATTTGTTTTCTCTAATCCACTCTTACCTGGCAAGTATCGCAAAAATAATTTAAATTCGTAGTGATGTCGTTTATCCCCCCAAATCTGGCGACACCAGGCTCTGAGGGCCGTTCTCTGTGATTGGGTAGCCACAGGTATCTCCCCGCTTTGATTCTTGGGCCTCCTGTGCGCGCTAGTGGCTGTGTTTTTGACGGTCCTGTTGCTCACGAGCTCTCGCTGCGTCTCCCCTCATGTAGCTGAGCCCCAGGGTTCACATGCGGAGACGAAGCTGAGGCTCCAGAGCGAGGGAGAGGCCGACGGGCACGGGGGTGTGTGTGTGGGGGGGGGCGAGAGGGAGCCGGTGGCGTGCTCCGGTATTAGAAGGCCTTCTCCCCTTACGCCACCACCAGCCCAACCCCACACCCACAAACTCACAGGCACTGTCAGGATGTCAAGACGAACCCCTCCCCCCTCTCTCTCCACCGCCGCCCAGAATGAGAAGGGGACTCCTGTTCTTCCTCCTTTGCCCTGTAGGGGTCAGTGCTGTCACTCAGTTAGAGGGTCCTGGGAATCTTTGTCTTCATGGTTCCTGAGCTGGGTGCTTCTGCGGAAATCTTTAGCTACACCGAGACCGCTTCATGCTGCAGAGTCTCTGCATCTTCAGGGCATTGTTGTTTCTTGCAAAGTGAATTGGTTGTAATTTTATTTTTGTTTGAATGTGTCTACCGGAGCGAGGATTAGGATTATACTAGCATAGCAAAGGTTTGTCCTGCTGCTTCAACAATCTTCCATTAGTTAGCTGAGTCACGTGCCAAAGTATGCTGCATACGTTCATTTTTTTATCTCCAAGTAGACTTACTACTGTGTATGAGGCCTTTCCAAGTGGTAAGACCCATCTTGTCTTCCTGTAGGGTTCCCTCCTCAAGCTCTTGCCAGCTCTGTGTTTGGACGTATTTCCTAATTCTCTTGTGGAGGTGTGGGTGTCTGTGCATTGTGTAATGTCAGGCCCCTCTGTGTGCTGACAGACCCACCAGGTTTCACCCAGAAGAGGCCCACTGTTGATTGGCAGGGGCCTTGGAGCCTCTTTGTCCTCAGCTGTAGCCCAAAAGAATTGGGTTTCAGAAAACTTCCCACCCCACACTAACAAGGAAGTCTTTTTTTTTGTAAAAAAAACACATGACGAGAGAAATAGTGGATTTAAGGTTGCTTGCGGCACTGTGAATAGCTGGACATGGTGCCCTGCTGTGACACTAACGGATTTGCTCCAGAGGGGAGAGTTTACTGCAGGCTGGCTGAAGCTGGAGCTGGAGTTGCTATAGCAGCAGGTTGTTTACATTAAAGGGTACTGTTGGCCGCGAGAGAGAAGTGAGTGGATAGCGTATGGTACATGTGGTGACAGAAATCCTCCCTCTCCTTTAAGCACTGAGCCACTCTGCTGTCGACACTCTGCGACGGGTTTTTAACACGATGTAGGTCTGGGACCTGTGAGAGAAGGTCGTGGGTGCCAGTTTGACACTACATCAAATGAGGATTTAATTTAAAAAAATACTATTAAAATGTATTCGAATGAATTTGCTTTTAATTTAAGAAAGTTCGTTTTGTTATTGTTTTTTTTTTATTTAACTGTTCCAGTGCTTAAACTGAGCCAGGCTGGTGTTGAACTTGACGCTAACATGACACAGAGGGGAAAAGGTTTTTAACTGCTGTCAATAACAAAATTCAAGGCCAATAAGCTACTAAAGCAGACATTTTTTTCCCATAATAGTTTAAAACTGCCCTCTTGCAGTCCAGTCCTCATTAAGAAATAAATCCTATGAGACTCTTAGGCCTGAGGACTGTTAAACCTGTACTGAATGTTGCCGTGGTTACAATGACATTCAGCCATTTACTTCAATATTTTTTATTTTTAAAAATTTTAGGACTGTTAGCTTCACCACGTTTTTTAAGGATGAGTCAAACCTTCAGTTCATCAGCCTAGTTCAGTTTTGGCGTTTGCACATCTGCTAATTGTGATAATGGGTAGTTAAGAGGAACTAATCTGTAATATTGTTACTGAGGGCAATGAGAATAATTCTAATGGAACATAAAGAAATCCTTAGTTGTCTGTATTTTGATACTTGAATGATTCCACTCTTTTTATAAATGTATATGTATGTAACGTTAATCTTTGTCACCTTTGTCTAGACTAAAAAAAAAGAACAATGTGTAAAGAAATTCAACATATCATGGTACCGATACCTGCTGTTTTGCGGTAGGAGACAGGCAGGAGCAGACTGAGGAAACTCAGACGGACCTCACTACAGAAAACTAAAACGATTGTAAATACTCTTGGGCTTCCAGTCTTTGTTTTTTTTTATTATTTTTTCATAATTGTACAACTAATAAAAGAACAAACTTGTAACTTAAAATTTTGTGGTTGCATTTTTTAAAATAATAGCTGGTTGCATTTGATTTGTTTCATGCCAAAAGTTCCCCCAGTTCTTCAGATCTAGGATTATCCAGCCTCGAAGCGTAGCGCCTTCTGGTCTCCAGGTGGCGAAGCGAAAAATTCATCATCATTTTGTTGCCTTTAACAGGGTAAATTTAAACATAAGGTATTTACCAAGTCAGTCTTTTGGTTTTCATTCAAGACTGTGAAGCTCAGCCAGAGAGAAGTGGGAGCTAAGATGAAGTGCAGTTGAGATTCCTTTAACAGGAGAAAGTTCTTTACACAAAGGGTTGTGGGAGTCTGTCACGAGCTGCCCATTGTTGAAGCTTGATCTCTTTCAAGAAGTCTCAGGATGAGATCCTCAAATTCATCACTTCCTTAGAAAACATATGAGCTCGAATGGAAACTATGGCTTTTGTTCTAAAATTGTTACAATTGTAACTGTAAAAAGACTCAAGATGATGTGAGTGTGTGTTTGGGTCTGTCTGTATCTGTCTCTGCCCTGCGATGAACTGGCGTCCATTGTCCATCCTCACACCCATCTCTTGCTGGGATAGGCTCTGGCTGCCCTGTGACCCTCTACTGGATAGATCAGTGAGAAAATGGGTGGAAGGATATGTCTCAAGATAACGCTGTTAACGCTGGGCACGCACACCAAAAGAGTGAGAAGGCAGAAGGTCTGCCAGTTGACACACTCAGAGACAGGAGTAAAAGGGACTGAACTCAGTTGAAATCAACATGTTTGTAATGTTAAAGGCTCAGATAATTACTTAAAAACGTCTCTTCTTTATCACAAACGGCAAGAAGTGAAACTGAGTTTTGCGATTTTGTCTCCTGCTTCGTTATTGCAGAGATGTCCGTCTTCGGGCCTCCCCAGAGCTCCTGGTGCTGGCGGCCAGCTCTGTCGAGGCTGTACGCCTCGGGGGGGGGGGGGGTTTGAGAGCTGGCGGATTGAATCCTACACACTACACAACCACACTATTGGCCTCACAATATATATTACTGTCCAGGCTGTGTTACTGTCCTATGGTCTCTCAATTTGCTCCCATGTATCCGGGGGCGTGAGAGGGAATTTGCCCAGGCCTGTGGACCAGTGGGCAGGAGGCCCTCAGGAGACCCACACATCCTGGATCCTAGAGATGGGTAGGAGCTGTAGGAGCTGCAGCGAGTCTGCAGAATCGCCTGCTCCAGCAGGAGGAAGGTATTGATTAACCCCATTGACTGATGTTTTTACAATCGATCAGGCGGTGCAAAAATAACCTCTAGACTGCAGTTGCTGAAACAAATTAAGAAAAAACAGGGTACAGTAGGGGGTGAAAGGCATGTTATCGGAGTAACATGGTGATCTGTACCAATGATCTTAATTCCTTTCAAAGATGTGGATTCTGATATAAAGTAGCTACTAGCAACCAAATGCATGGGCTGAATGGCCTCCTCTAATCTCTGATCTTCCTTATTTTCTTCAAGCACACCAGTCTCCTGGCTGAGCAGGCAAACAAAGGCTCATCAGCACTGCCTGTGGCCTCAGAGCTGTGCCTACAATCCCTCACCGATTTTGAGGCTTGTAGTGAACACAACACAGCGCATTTCTCTGTACCCATTATTAGAGCTGATTCGTGATTCCGCAAAGCACTTCTTGTGTGGAGAACTGCTGTGAAACTTGCAGTCGTCTGTCTCGTCCTGCCGTTTCGGCGTCGGGTAAATGGAGATGGCGATGGGGAGCGGAGGGCTGTGGGTATTCTAAAACGAGATGCTCGCTAATGGCCGGGAATCCGGTTTCCAGGAATCATGATCAATCCTGGATGAGACCGCTTTCGGGTAGATAATGCTGGTTTACGGTTTCAGCACGGTATGCTCCTCGTTCAGCAGGCTGGCTGATCCACTAGGCTCTCCTCTCAGTTCTGAGAGGCGTTTTCCATCGCCGGGAGGGGGGCAGTGAGATCCGGGGTGCCTGCTGCCCCCTTCCTGTGGACACTGTTGGACCTCTACTAGAAGGATTCAGTACATTGACATGCCTCGTGCTATTGACATGTACTGTACAGTATATAGCGCTGAAAGCAACAGATGAAAGGGTTTCTCCCTAATGGAAACCCAAAAAGTAGTATCTGTAACCCCCCCATTTCCCAAATATCATCTTAGCAACAAAACCTAGTACTGGTCCTTAGATGCAAATGCATTTAAATTCTATTATTTACAGAGAATATTAAACTCCAGTTTAATAGGCCTCAGGTTTCCTAAATCACGATCATTCCTGAGGTCGTTTGAAAAACGGCACTCTACGTCAGCCCCCTTTCCTCCTCCGTTTTTGTCAGCATGGGGGTCCCAGCAGCCCAGTCTTGGGTCACCTGTTCATCGTACTTCTGGCCAGGAGCCCCGGAGCAGCTCATGGGCTGAGGACTGTGCATTGATAAGAGGATAACAGCTGAGCACAGACTGTTCACGTCAAGCCTGTCCAGCCCTGACACTTGACCAGTTGTGTGCCCCAGCTGCAGTCAACAGACGCCACACAGGTGACGTTTGAACAGCCATGGACTGCAGTTCAAATGAGAGCACCCTCAAACTGAAGCACTTGGGACAACCCCGGAGATTGAGTGTCTACCAGCTCACACACGACTCTCTGTGTCCTCATTTGCCCTGTGAAACACAGGCACCACAGAGCACCATGGCTGACTTCATTTCATATTCCACCGGCGCAATTGCGGCTCGTATCGCGTTGCACCGGTCAAATCGTTAAGTGCTGCAGTGGGAGTTCTTCGGTGGCACCGAAGTAGTTTTGTTTTCCGGCTGCCTGCGTTCGGAAACTGGATATTTTTAGAGACTTCGTGTCTGCGCGCTGACCGGACCTCATTCCTTGCCGTGGAGAGCGTTTTGAAACCGACACCTTGTTTCCAAGGTGACCGTGGCATTGCTCCTGTTCTGGGGGGACAGGTGAGCCGTGTCTCCGAGTGCCTGTTGCTTGACTGAAGAGGCTCAGTCTCCTTCAGATGGCCAGCCGCCAGTGTTCCCTCTAAACTGTGCGCGTTATGAAATCAGCGCACATGGAAAAGTAAACGGCGCACAAAAAAATTATATTCCAAAAAGAAATGATGATGATGAAACAAACACGGTTGTCAATTGAAAAATGCTAAATTGACCACATGAGACTGGCTGTGAGAGGCCCAACTTGACTGTGTGCATTATTATTGCTACTCGATAATCGATATCTATGCTCTCGTAAACTTATACTTCACTGCTCATGCTCGCTCGACACTCTGTCTCTATAACTGGGCTCGTTGAATTGCTGTCCCAGTCTTTTGGATCTCTATGCTTCTATGAGAATTAACAGAAAAACAATTTCAGATTTACAATTTTACATACACTCAATTTACTGCACACAAGTTTTAGTCACGGGGGGAAAAATTTGCACAACAAAAAAAAAAACATTTTTTTGCGCACACAGGCCATTAAAAATTAGACGGAGCATTGCCAGCCTCACGCCTTGGGGCTCGTTGATCTAGGTGGAGTTCACACTAGCTTCTGAAATGGGACGTTAGCAGTGCTGTCCTACTTGGGTTTTTTTTAAAGTTCTTTATATAATGATACAAAAATGTCCAAATTAAAGGTGTTTTCTTTTTTTTTGAGTGTGTTAAGTTTAGCGATTGCATCAAGCTGAAATACCTGGGGTCTTTTGCAACACCAGTGCGCTTTCATAGGGGACAAGGCACTGAACGCACTGACCAGGGTATCTGGTTTTCAAAATCTTGACTATAAAGAGCGAACAACTTACTGCCGGACAGGAATTGTAATTGGTTTTTAAATCCTAGGCCCAATCTGCTAATGTGGCACTAATTCATTTTTTCCGCTTTTGTTCTGTCATAAACCGATTATTATTTCCTTTCATGACACATAAGCCTAAATCGATTGGCTTCCTCCGACTGTCTTTCTCCGACTCATCTTCTCCGATTTGCCTTCTCCGACGTTCCATAGACAAGGAAAAAACGTTGCTCTGTCAAATCTGATATCTGGATCTCCTGCGTTATGTTACTCCCCTTTCACTTCAGAGTGTAGACATGGAAATGGAAGGACTATAACGTGAGGACATCAGCAACAGTGTCTGTGGGGTGGTGGTTGTAGATGAAAGGAAGGTACTTCAGCTTGACAGTACAGATTTAAGATGGCTGCATGCAACAGTTGAATTATAGCCTTACTGCATTAAGTAATTTATTAGTCTTGCTGTCATAATGCCTAAATGATTCCCTCATCCTGACAGCCGTGAAGAGCGATTTGTATGGAAAAGTCTGGCTCAGTGCTCAGTAACCCAACTTCACTGCCATTCTCCAGAACATCTGTACAGTAAGTCTTTTTACTAAGGTGATAGACCCAATGTCCAGTGAATACTGCAGTCCAATCCTGTGGTCACATGGAAAGAGTACATGGGGGTCTTATTGGATTATTGAGCACAATTCAGCTCGTTGACTTAAAAAATTCCTTTCAAAATGTTTTCTTACAGTATGGCAGAGTCAAGGATGTTGGACCCATCTTGCCTGCAAGACCAGATTTGATTTCTTTCTTTAGTTTTAGTTTTGGCATCATTGCCAATTAGCAATCAGCATTACTCTACACAGCCTTATGCCAAAACAGGACAGATGAGAACTGTGCATGCATCCTCCAACATGCCCACAGCTTTGGTCACTTGCCACTTGACATACTGCAGGCTGCATGACCAGAAAAGCTACAGTATGTCTCCATTCGGAGAGTCACTTTCCAGCAGCCAAAGTGGAGGGTAACCATCCTGGCTCAAGCTGTTGTAGCCTTAGTGGTGCTCGGTGAATCATGCACCATCACACAGTGCATGTCACGTTTGTAGTCCCTCCCCCTTAAGGTCGCTCCAGCTCATTCACTTTTTAGTTGATTTTGTGCACCTGCTCCCTGTTCCAGCCTCCCTACAAAAGCCAGGCTCTCACTCTGTTCTGGGCTCTGCATTGGAACACGGACGCCCGGAGGCTCGCCTATCACCGAGTCTCCCTACATCCGCGGCTCGGGTGGCATTCGCCTCCTAGGTGTCCCAAACCAGCCAAGTCCAGGACCTGGAGCACCTGGTTCCATTCCCCCTTTCTTCTCTCTGACCCTTTGCTGGATCCCGCTCCGGTTTTTAACTTTGTCATGTCTGTCTACAACCCCTCGCCAGGATTCCGCTCCGGCTTTTAACTTTGTTTTGTTCTTCTTGGATTTATCACCCGGCTCTGGACCTTCACCTGTAGTGGACTTCCCTTTGGACTCCCTTTTGGACTGTTTGCCTGGACCACGTACCCTGCAGCACCTTCGTCACGCCCCCTTCCCGGTTCCTCTACCAGCCCAGTTCCTCGTCTCCCTCCTGTGTGTGTTCACTCCCTTCCGGATTGTGTCGTCTGCATAGGGTCCTGAAAGACACTTCGTAACAGTGCATCCTGGCCACAGGGCCTGATCTACACCCTCACTGCCAGAGCAACTCAGAAGTAATCAAATAGACTTTGATTTTAAGGAGATGATTCACTTAGAAGCCCTGCAGCTGTGATTACTTGTTATTGAACACAGGCAGCCGTCGTGAAAGATCAGCACTAGATCTGTCCATGGTTCCTGATGTGTCTCCCAGTTGCATTGGACTTTTGTTTAAATTCGGTTTGAACTGTTTCTCGAATGCAACGCACTTGTAGCTAGTTCACTGAATGCGTCACACAGCCAATACAACATCACCGAGAGAGCAAAGCGGACATTGAAAATGTGTGTCGGCGCTGACACACATTGAAGATTTAGTTTAAACATTTTGTTTAAGCATATGTATCAAAAACGAGGCTAAAGGAGTTAAAAATCATAAAATACACTCATTTTATTCCAGCTGAACAAGCTCTGTATTTACAAACTCTTTGGCAGAAAAGAGGTATCCAGCCTATAAAATCATCTCAGCGTAGCAGTTTCACAGCAGTTCTCTCTAGCTTATTCAATATCACACATGCACACCAGTGTCCACGTTGATTACTAAAACCAGCATCTGTACTGTACATTGCTTATACACGTTACCAATTCATGTAATCTGTTACTCCAGTAAAAGGATAAATGCAGCACACAACTGACCTTGGGGACAACTGGGGGATGGGGTGGAAGTGACTGTTTTAATGCTCTGAATGCCTGTTTGCTCAGTATGGTCTCTGGGCTGGTTTAAGGTGTAGAGTCATGCTAGGTGTATATTTAAAGATCCTCAAATCAGATGAAAGCATTGCCTGCTTTGGAACTGCTCAGATTTATCTACACGGCAGCCCGCTGCCTTCACTGGGGCATGAATATTTCAACAGAGAGCCTGATTTTACTCGGCAGAGCGTGACAGAAAATGAAAGCTCAAGTTCCAGCCCACTCTACTCTTTTTAAAAAATGGCAACTCCCATTCCAATATTTCTCTAGATTGTTCAGTTTCAGAGAAGCGCAGGAGCCACAACACTTACACTCCGTGGTTCGGATCTTTGCGCTTGATCTGGGGGATTTAAAAATGCAGCAGACGAGCCCTTGTCTTTGAGAGTCAAAACCAGCTGATGTTGCTGCACTTTTCCACTCTGTTTAGGCAGCTAATAGGTTCAGCTCTGTTACAAGAATAAAAATGCTGTAAAAGAGACTACAGCATGATTCTTGATTGCTGCCCGAATGTCCCTTTTTTTTTTCTTTGTTGTTTTTACATGATTTCAACTTTTTTTTTTCTGGCAGACTTATCATGGGAAAAAAAAATCAGTCTGACTTTTTGAAAAAAAAACTGTATTTACCCTAAAACCAGAGCCCACAAGTACAAGGAAGTGTTCCTTGTATCATACTTTATATAGTACAATGCCAAATGGCTCCAAGTAAAAGGGAGAAGCAGCCCATACAAGGCAGGATTGCGAAAGCGCCTTGACGGTGATCCAGAACGACCTGCCCTGTCCCAGCTGTGAGCCCCAGCCCCGAGCCCTGGCCCTCTCAGGGACCCTAGCGGGAATCGATGCCCGTCTCGCATTCCCCTTCGGGAAACAGCGCCTTCTTCAGGATGGCGGAGTAGAAGGGCCCGAAGACCAGGCGGTTGTGGTGAGTAATGCGGCCGAACGCTGCTCCGATCTCCGTCAGCTCCGCGCCCACTGAGGCCAGCCCTGCAGGGGGCACCATGGGACCCTTCTGGCCTGCTGGGGAGCCCAGGAACGTCCGCAGGAAGCTCTGGATACGAGACGCTGTAAGGCAGTCAGAGGGAACAAGGTCAACAGTGTAGTCAGGAGAAAAATGTGACTGTATAGCAGTAACCTCTCCTGTCATGGGTTACTCTTAAGGCTCTCCCAGCAAGCAACAGGTGCAAGGCAGGATACACCTTGGACAGGACACCAGTCCATCACAGCGCAGACAGACACAAACAGACACGCACACATTCAGACAAGGATAAAGGACCAGAAGCTTGCTAACCTGTCTGTAAGTCTTTGGACAGCAGGAGGAAACCAGAGCACCAGAAGGAAACCCACGCAAGCATAGGAAGAAAATACAAACTCCACACAGATAGCACCCTAGCGCCATAGCTCAAACCAGGACCCCAGTACTGTGAGGCAAATATGCTGACCACTGCACAACTGTGCCGCCTGAATTGCCTGAATCATAAATTATTTATGATTTATGATTCATTCATTATTTCTGAATTATAAATTATGATCGACAACTAGTAACAGACAGGTCAAATAATACTTTGGCCCAGGGATCAGCTGAGTCTGACCTAGGAGAGTGCGAACAGGATTGTCCGTCTTCGCGATGTCTCTGATCTGGCCTCGCAGGACGGCCTCCTGGTCGCGGTCCATGGCCGGGCCCCCCTGGGCACGCAGCCCCTGGTTCACCAGCCGCTGCACCTGCTCGCCCACCCCCAGCAGCGCCTCCTGCAGGTTAAATGACCTAGGTGCACCACACAAAGACCATTAGAACTACAGTCCCTGACATCCTGGGATTTGTCTGGAATCTCAGAAAATTCTGTAGAGCTCTGCATTTCAACTACATAATCCATTCCTGTCAGCTGGGTAGAGTGAAAGAACACTTCTTCTGATAGCCTACTTATATTACAAATTACATTTAGCCTCTTCTTAAATTTCGTTTGTCTATTGGTGTCTATTATTATCCAGTAATTAAAATTACAGTTAGAATTACCCCACACTCTTAATCATATTTTTGGTTTAATACCCCTCTAAAATATATGCCGTTTCTTAAACTAACATGAGCTTCAAAGTGTCCTCACTTTAACATAAGTGAGTGTGGCCAACAAAAGGCAACTTTTACCAGTGTTACAAACAATATACACTGTGTGTACCCTTCATCCCCCACTGTCTCACATTCACTGAATAAATCTATAAAGTGTCTTATTGTAGTCATCTGTACCTTAGAGTATGTGTAACCTCACGGTCTGAGTCCAGCACCCCTACACACTGTTCACCCACCTTTCAACACTTACACGCTCATGGTATTAGAACCAGCCTTCTGTGTGAGCGTCCATGTCGGGCCCTGCACTGCCAGGCCTAGCTACTATGGATTCCTGTGACGGGATTCTTTTAAACCCTGCGGTCTTGTTCACTCAGCCCGTATGACTCTGCAGCTGTTTTACGCCTCCTTCCATGCAAGGAGGTCATCACTGGGTGCAAATGGAGGTGAAAATATGCTGTTGCAGTTTCCTCTAGTGTGTACTGATTCCCACAGTCCCAGCTGCAAGTGTCCCAAGCTTCCTGTTCACCAGAGCACGGCTCTCGTGATACAAATGTTTAAATAGGCCAGCGTACATGATAAGAACCCTGTTCAACAGTGCTTCCCTTTCCACGCCGTAGTTTACCTGTACGGCTGGAAGAAAAGGTGCTCATCCTCGTCCTCTTCCAGCGAGCGCACAGTATGGTTCACCTACCTGCTGTGACTGCCCTCCAGCAGGGCAGCCATGACCTCCTTGAGTTTATCTACAAACCCGGGCCCGGAGCACATGGCACCACCACACTGGCTGCTGGTCACCAGCAGAACCGCTGCCATCACGGTCAGCTGGTCCACTTGGCGCTGCAGCCCGTCCAGACGGGATCGGTCCATCAGAACTGTCTGGAGGAAGAGAGAAACAGAAGAGTGAAGAATAAAGGCACCTTGACCCGGTGCTTTGCTCTGTATATGTGGTGTAGTCAGGCTCTTTTACTTGTAGATTCAACATTTCTTTTAGTTAGAATTTCTTGCTTCACCCTGCCTATTTGGAATCGTCGCTTGTTAATCAACCCAGCTCCCTACGAAGACAACATGTAGGAGGGATGCTGCCCTCTGGATTGTACAGAAGGGCCGTCCCGCGTTTCTCATGTTGTGAGCCCCAGTGCCTGCCGGGGGCGTCTCGCTGACAGCGCCGCGGGCTCGGGGGCACCCCTCGCTTCACGGGGGTCACTGGTTCCAAGCACAGCTGCCCCAGACCCGGCCAGAGTGAGCGGTGCTCCGCCAGTTCGGACAGCGCAGGCCAGGCCCCAGCCCTGGACGTGAAGGCCACGCTCAGCTGCGAGCGAGGGCCTGGACTGTCCGAGCCGCTTCAGGGAGGAGCCTCGTCTCGTCCGACGTCACCCCACATAACGCAACACCCAGCCATCGTTTCCGGCCGTTCCAAATTGGATTTGGATCTTCCAAGAGTGGCACTAACAACGGCAAATGCCAACAAAAATCCCATGCTAACAGGATCATTGTATCCCTGAGTAGAATCTTTCACAGCTAAAATAGCACGGCTGTTCCACAGGGACCCACCACAGTAAGAATTTGCGAATTTCCAATCATTTTATCATTTTTTTTTACTGCCTCATATTACATTCCTGCTCAGCTTTGTATCTAATCGAAAGAAGGCCCTGAAGGCATCTTTTTGAAGACGCTTGTATTAAGAAGTGGACTTCAAGGTTTCTATTTTCACAAGTACTTTTTGCCTTTATTGCTGTGGGACTGCAGGGCTTTCAGAAACATAGTGGACTTTCAACAGCTGAATGAAGAAAAACAGATGAGTCACTCTGTCCCTGCTATGAAAAAATAAGCTGTTTTGAGACACAGAAACATATTTTACGTAGACAACACAACACCAAGCACAAAACAGAGCGAGCCCAAAAACAGCAGCCTACGGTGGTTTGGCCTTGTGTGTCGTGCAGGGTCTGACGCAGACGCTCACTTGACAGCTGTGCTAGTAAGACAAGGGCAGTGTGTTCCGGTATGTCTGAGGTCCACTTCCTCTGCCCTTTGTAGCGTCTCTGTGGCCTACCTCAGGGTAGAGCGGGCACTCGGGGTCCAAGCTCAGCAGGTGCAGGTAGGCCTGGTTGAGCACGGCGCTGGGGCTGCAAGGGGAGCCCTCCTCTTGGGGCGCGGGAGTCTGGCCTGGACTCGGGGCACCGGAGTCGGGAGGAACACAGGCAGTGGACACCTCTTTCACTGCCCTCCGCAGCCAGGCGGTGGTGTTGTCCAGGGCATCTTGAAAGCACACGTGCCAGCTGAAACCCTCACGCCAGCAGGACACCGGCACTGACCGGCAAACTAGAGCAAAGCCTCTCAGACACACCCTGTCCCTTTCAACAGCTGGGAGACCAATACACGCTTCCTGAACATCTGTCACACCACTGGAGTTACAACACAAACAACTGCCTCTCTTTCTACAGAAGCAAAAGACCTTCCACCTTGAGCAAGACAAAAATAAGTCATGCTTCCTCTGAGTGAGGTTTCATCTAGCCTGTATAAGACTTTTCTTATAGATTCTTAGAGGCTAAATAAGAGTATATTCCATATAAGATTATTATCATGACATTCTTATGAATGTGATGTTACGCAGGCTGCACAGACCTCATTCTCGGGGAGAGAGAAGAAAATATCTTACCAATTTAGCCCTGAATGGCAGCAGACTCATTACATCCAGTGGTATACTGTATTTTACCAGAGCTGCCAAGCGTGGACAGTGTGATAGCTCAGTCTGGGACCTGTCTTGGTGTTTATCTGAGTGACAGCTGAGCTGCAAAAACTGCTACTGCCCTTGGAGTTGATTGACCTTACTTTAGATCTTTCAGCATAGGACAGACATTCTTTTAGTTGCTGATTTAAAAAAAATGCTTCATTATTTAATTTCCAAAAACAGAAAAAAATAGGTATCCTATTTCTGTTGTTGCACTTTCAGTGGCTTCTAGTATGTGATATCCCCTGGAGTGCAATGGACAGGATAAAATGAAAAAACATTGATTTTTTTTTGAATGTCCCTAAAATATATTTGTTTGAGAATGCTTGTGCATAAATGGGCATGTTCCATCACTAGTATCAATTAAAGTATCAATTGAAGCTACTTAGTCACCTGTTAGTACTGTACATCAGGCAATCTTTAAAATACACAGTCTCCATAATAACAGATATCTGCCTGATGATAACTGGTTAATGGCTCATTAGGAGATTTATTTTCATTTTGAACAACCTCTATTAAAAAAATAATTTCCAAGAACCTTTCTTTTCCATTCCAATTAATTTATAACACATCATTTCTATTCACAGTAAGAGTTGGGAGCAGAATACAAATTACAAACGGCATCGCAATGCCCCCTGGTGGCCGAGGAAAGAACTAATTACCTGAAAATTGTTCAAAGAAATGTGGAAGAGGCGTTTCAGAAAAGACGCCACACTATTTCAGCAAATGACACAAGGCTGTCCTTGGTATAACTCCACTGAGCTGTTTTGGTGATAAAGAGAAATCTAACCAAAACCCTGGGTTTCCTGCCCTGGTCCTGCAGAGCTCCAGTCCCATTAGTCTTTAAGCTAATGATGAATTGAGCGTGTAATCTGTTCAATTAGAAGACATCTGAGGAGTACATAGATTTTAGTCTCAGTGAGATGTCTAAATTACTTAATTAATCACAAGATCAAGAAGTGGTCATTTCAAAGTGACCTACACACTCTGAGCGCCAGGGCTGGAGTTCTCTGCTTTAGATGATTCTCCAGCCCCGCGCACTAGTGATCGTGTCTCCTCACCTGGCCGCTTGTCCAGGATCTCCTGGAACTTGGCGCGCTCGTACTGGACGGCCTGCTGCAGGAGGTGGGGCCGCAGGGCCTGCACGGTGAAGTTGACCGCGTCCATCTTCATCAGGCCCAACACGCGCAGGATCTCCCTGAGCAGGGCACAGAGAGGAGAGCTCTCAGTCGGCACGCCACCCAGACCCCCAACAGGCGGCGCCACCAACCACGCCGCGACTCACCGCCGCTGGTCAGTACGGCCGCCATGCTGTCACGAGCGAGAGGAACTTCTCTTCAGCTTTCTGTTAGCATCCTTATTGAGCTGCAGCACCACAGTCTTCATCTACATTAAAATGTAAGCGATAGAGGCTGCCCCAGGTGGGGCAATTTCTCCAGCTCTGTTGTACCTCTGTATGCCAATGCCAAGTATGGCAAAGGTCTCACCAGCAGCCATATCACCCTGCAACTCACAACTGGCAGCCCACTGAAGCTCAGCAGGTGTGAGCCTGGTCAGTACCTGGATGGGAGACCTCCTGGGAAAAACTAAGGTTGCTGCTGGAAGAGGTGTTAGTGGGGCCAGCAGGGGGCGCTCACCCTGCAGTCTGTGTGAGTCCCAATGCCCCAGTATAGTGATGCGGACAATATACTGTAAAAAGGTGCCGTCTTTCTGATGAGATGTAAAACTGAGGTCCTGACCCTCTGTGGTCATTAAAAATCCTAGGGTGTTTCTCAAAATGAGTAGAGGTGTTTACCCATCATTCTGACCAAATTTCCCATTTGCCTTTACCAATCATGGTCTCCTAATAATCTCTGAACTGGCTTCATTACTCTGTTCTCCTCCCCACTGATGGTGTGCGGTGTGGGTACTGGTCATTATGGCTGCTGTCACATCATCCAGGTGGATGCTGCACAGTGGTGGTGGTGGAGGGGAGTCCCCATTACCTGTAAAGCGCTTTGAGTGGAGTGTCCAGGAAAGTGCTACATAAAAAAAATATTATTTATTATTAACAGATACCAACCCTCTGCAAGGTGGTGATTTTAAAGGAATGAAATGAATGACAAGGACAGCTCCTGATGGAGATGTGTTCAAAACAAAGCTCGTAAAATACAGAAGACCAACCGGCTGAAGCAGACTCCCTGCGGCCTGGCCTCACTCCATGGCAAACCCTGACGAGGGGCCGTCCCACTCACCTGAGCAGAGGTACGGGCTCCGACAGCTCCCGGAGCCGGCGGATCTCGCCGTCGCGCGCGGGGGCGCACAGCGCGGCCATGGTGGCGATGACGAAGCCGCCCAGCCGCTGCAGGTCCAGGGCGCCGTGTTCCGCCTGCTGCCGGATCAGAGCCAGGTCCAGGGCCTCACCCACCTGCGCCCGCAGCCGCGTGTGGCCGGGCAGGAGGAGCGACAGCAGCGCCTGAGGGCAGGGGAGAGGCATCAGGGGCGGGGAAAACTGGGATCGAGGCAAGGGCAGGGGGACGGAGGCAGAAACGGAACGACCCAGAGATTTCGAAACGGGGGAGAGGCCGAGAGACAGAAAAGGAGATGAAGAAAGAGGGGAACTGAGCAAGACGGGCTCCTGAAAGCCAGGATTCCCGAACCCATCTGAAAAGATCTACATGAGAGAAACAATTCAAAGCAGAGCTTGTGAGACACGCAGGAGCAGCGCCGCCCTGGTGGCCGCCGGCAGCCTCACCTCTTTGACCTCCTGCAGGAGCCGGATAGCCTGGGTGTAATCTGGAGGATTGAGGGACAGCTGAGCCTGCAGGCTGTCCCAAAACGCTTTGTGCATCATCTCCTTCACTCTGCCCTCTAAGCTGGAGAAACACAAGCACATTCACTTATTTAATTCATTTTCTTAATCATCATTTATCTTTCCTGCACGAGAGCGCCATGAATGTTACCGGGGCTCTTAATATTGCGTGCATGGTCTTCAATGTGCAGACGTTGAAAGGCAACTGCAACAAGAATAGGGACATGTAAAATAGACACACTTACTAATAAAATCTATTCCGAAATGTTCATCCATTCTTCGTACAGTAGGCGGTTATGCTAGCGATAGCAATCTTCAGTTATAACGATCTGAAGCAGATACCCTGACTTCTTTCGGAGAAAAGCTGGGAGACTTCAGATTAGTAAGCGTGTACTTCTAGCAACCAAACGAACGGCGCAAGATGGATCAACACGTTACAAAGCAGAGGAGGCCTTCTCTATACTCACGTCAGACTGTTTTGCAGATAAAATCCGCAATCATTTTTAGGCCCTGTATTGAAACTAAATACACTACATTGTGTTTTTTTTCCCACTGCAGCTGACCATTACATTTGCTTCTAGAAATCCCGCCAGTGGAGACCGGGAATGAAAATACAGGGCTTTGCAGAGGAAATTTCAAACTCATCTGAGCTCTCGGGACCCCTCGTGCTGGGCACAGAGAGGGGCTCCTAGCCAGACGGGGACTCCTGTGCCCTGCAACTCTGTGATGACATCACTGAGGGACGTACCTCTCTACCAATCAACAGGAAGCCCCTGCACCTCACTGCAGCTCTGTGATGACGTCACTGAGGGACATACCTCTACCAATCAACAGGAAGCCCCTGCACCTCACTGCAGCTCTCGGATGACGTCACTGAGGGATGTACCTCTCTACCAATCAACAGGAAGCCCCTGCACCTCACTGCAGCTCTCTGATGACGTCACTGAGGGACGTACCTCTCTACCAATCAACAGGAAGCCCCTGCACCTCACTGCACCCCTGGGTGCCAACCTCACCCTGTAGGACTCATTTCTTCATCGGCAGGCGGGCTTCTAAAGGTGCTGTATGTGCTGTATTCATAGAGCTGTGGGATGATCCATGTCCAGGGAAAATTAGTACACAGACTGAGGGGGAAATGTGGAAACTGCAAAGCAATGCACAACAAAGTCTCCGATAGGGTTGAGTTTCCTGTGGTTTTTATACATAATAATAATAATAATAATAATAATAATAATAATAATAATAATTGCTTACACTTATATAGCACTTTTCTGGACACTCCACTCAAAGCACTTTACAGGTAATGGGGACTCCCCTCCACCACCATCAATGTGCAGCATCCATCTGGATGATGTGACAGCAGCCATAGTGCGCCAGAACACTCACCACACACCAGCTATCAGTGGGGAGGAGAGCAGAGTAATGTAGCCAATTCATAGATGGGGATTATTAGGAGGCCATGATTGGTAAGGGCCAATGGGAAATTTGGCCAGGACACCGGGGTTACACCCCTACTCTTTTCGAGAAACGCCCTGGGATTTTTAATGACCACAGAGAGTCAGGACCTCAGTTTTACGTCTCATCCGAAGGACGGCGCCTGTTTATACAGCCGTGCTCTAACCTGTAGTCATTAGCCTGACGCAGAAGGCACCTCTAGGACAATTCATTTCACACACGTCCTGTGTTTCACCTCCAGGCCACCCCCACTGTCCATACCTGTCCGCAGGCAGGCAGCTCTGCCTGAAGCGAAAGTCCCTGTTGACCACGATCTCGTGGGCGATGCTGAGGTTGGACACGTTCCTCTCAATCTCCATCACCTCCTCCAGAGGGGCCGGCCTGGGGGGGCTGGCTGCAGGGAGGGGCAGGGGGTCAGAGGAAACAGAGCTATTACACAGAGGTTAATGGGCAAATGTCCAGATGACAACATCTAAATACATGTTAAGCTATACACCAAATCCAACACTTTAAACACAGAGTGTTCATGTTGTGCATGCCAGTGGCACAGTGGTTAGCATTGCTGTCTCACAGTACTGGGGCCCTGGGTTAAATTTTGGACCAATCTCTGTGGAGCTTGTATGAGTTACCACAGTGCAAAGATATATTAGTAAGTTGATTGGCTTCCTGGGAAATTGTCCCTGGTGTGAGAGTTTGTTTGTTTGTGTCTGCCTGTGTCCTACAATGGACTGGCGTCCTGTCCATGGGGTATCCTGCCTTGCGCCCGTTGCTTGCCGGGACAGGCTTAATGATTAATTTACCACAGGGAGGATCCGGTGTCGCCAGGTCCGGTGTGTCTGAAGGTAGCTCTTCACTCTCCGCCGGCTTCTCCGTGATGTTCGGCATCCCTGCGGCGCACAAAGGTCACAGTTTTTATCGAAGACCCTTTAAATGGATCCAGAAAAGATGGGAGACCATAGGAACCAGGTATGCATGAAACGCCCCGATGTTGCGCTGCTCGTCTATGACACAGGTGAGCCGACTCACCTGGCGGCAGGTGAACCCAGGACCGGCGCCGTGTACGGTATCCGTGCGAGCAGGAAACAACGTGTTTCAAAGTTCGGAAAATGTCATTTTTGTTTCAGAACTCATAACCAGCTGACGGGAAAAAAAACCCAAACAAGCCACCTGCCTTTTAAATGTTACGTTTTATTTAGCTTATGTCCTGACAAATTGAGAGGCATTTGAACAACAGGTACGAAGCGAAACCATTCTTAAACGCTTGCAGTTAAATGTGAACTGAACCATTTTTCACCGATGATACAGATGAACGTGAGAGCTGTTACCATACAAGACTTTATACAGCACTCATTAGGCAACATTCTATATTATAATCACACGCCATGAGAAAAAGAAATAAAAAAGTAGAGCACTTTTTTCATCCAGTATTCACTTCATTTGACACCATCCATTCAAAAATCTCACAACGACATCGTATCTGAAATGCAGGTAAGCCCGCTTACCAAGTTGGTGGTGCGATGTCCGAATGTCAAAACGTCAAAACACAGGAGCCCAGGCCAGCGAGTCGCACCGCGAGTAAGGCAGCAGCTCGGCGCACCGCCTCAAACTTCAAACTGGGCTACACCAACGCGCACTTGCCGGGGACCCGCCGGTCACACTGCGAAACAAGTTGTCCCGTTTCCTTTTTATAAATGGCAGTGTAAACACAGATATTTATACAGCCTTTGTCGACACATCACTACTATTATTATTTGTGAAGGGGGTTGTTGTTTCTTCCGTGCTGGTTTTATTTTGGAATTACCAGTTTCCCCTATTAAGATAAAGTTGGTCGGCTCCAATGTTGAACCAAAACAAGGCGGAGCTCGCCCCTCCTTCCTCTCTCTGTACTGTAACAATATGGATTTCAGCTGTCATTAAAACACTTTATTCATTATTGTAGTGGAAATAAGGAGGAGGACTAAAGCTGGGTTCAGAGGTGGTGTTTTTTTTTTAGCTTTCTTACCGATTCAACTATCGATGAAGGCCAGAGTTATATTGGACGCCGGAAATGCATGTTCACGCACTGTACTGTTTTTAAAAAAGCCAGCAAGCATGCTTGCGACCATGGCAACAGCTTAGACACGTGATTTATTATTTTAAAAATTGCATCTGTTTAAACTAGCCAACAGAATCCTAGCTGTCTCATTCCGGTTTTAAATACTGCAACCACTCTAGCGTTGTGAAACCCAGTGTTGGCACAGTGACTTGTTCAGACTACCTAACGAAAGCCGCTGTATTTAACTTAGTGTTTTTCTTATGAGGATAAGTCACAAAACCCGGTTCTCTATGGTGCCGAATATGTGGTAAATGTAGCACAAACAGTGACATTTAACAGCAAAATCAACAGTTTTCACTTTAACTGTGAAATAATACCTGAATTTATCGCTGAGATGTATTTTTCAAGTTATTTTTTTTTCAAAAAGCAAAGAAGGATCTTCTACTTATAGATCAGATCTTCTAATCTGATACTTTTCACTGTGGCGATAAATGATATAAATGGTTGTTTGGCTGATTAATTTTATAAAGTAGGTTTTCCATAATTTCAGGATTTCCATAATTGTATGTACAAATTGACCTTATTTTGAATTAAAAACACATGCTTCATAGTAAATAAAAACACGTGAACTCGTCGCAGCATGTCTCTCGAAAACATAGAACTATTTTTATACGAGTTACCAGTTCTGACTCCTCTACCAAAGTAACAAGTTATCTTTTTAGACAAAAATACAGGTGGACGCGGTAGTTTCCCGATCATCTCTTCACCAGAAAAACAATCTTTTTCCACTATTGTACCAGTAGGGGGCACCAATGGCTTTGACCTAAAATATGCGTGTATGCAGCGTCGGCTGCTGTATAAGCTCACGGGTGAACAGAGGTGTCGGCCATAGACCACAAATAATTACAAGTGGGAAATTGAGATCAGACTGCCCCACTATGCTAGAAAGTAACACGTTCTATAATGAGGATAATAATGGAATATTCCATTAAATTTTTTTTGTTAAGATTTAAATGGTAGCCCTCTGCTTAGCTAGCAGTTTTGTAATGAGGGAAATTAATTTTCTTCCAAATTGCACATAGCTGGACAGTGATGGTAATATAAGTTAGTCTCCTACGAAGCAGTATGATGAAAAAAGAGAAGTTTACACACGCAATTGCAAAAATCCAGGTCTCCAGGAAAATCTCAGTTAGTTCATAATTACACTCTACAAAAATTAAGCTGCTTCAGTCCTGCTGTAGTTTAGTTTTAAGTAGTACTGTATGTTTCTCACATCTGTTCGTACAGTTAAACAAGTACATTACACATACTTTGACATTACAGGAAAAATACGGAACCACATCTGATGTTGTTCACAGTTCAATCAATGATATACTGTGATCAAAGTCTCACAAAGGATGAAAACAATCAGATTGCCATTGGAGTGGAAAGAAAACTGCAGGATTACTCCCACAAACTGTGGAGGAATGGAGTCTTACTTAGAGCTGTAGTCTTGTGGAAAAGGGGGCTAAATTGATTCTCTAATACTGCCAGCATAACACCTTTAAAGAATGCTATGATTTTAAATTTAAAAAATGTAATGTTTAATTGCTATGGTTACATTCCTGTTCGTACAGATTGGGTTTCTTGGATAATTCCAGGATTATCATTGGTTGCAGCAGAAGGGAAGTCAGGAAGGACCAATGCCATCTTATGACATCCCATCCCAGGTACGAGCCCAGCAGGACAAAGCATTGCGTTGGCCTTAATTTATCTTCAGGAACAGACAGTCTGAAGAAATAAAGAAGCACATCACATCATACAGCACATCATACAGCAGCTTTACAGCCTCATGGTGTGGAGCACTTTACCTGGCCCAATCACATATCAGTGTTGAGTGAGATTTGACTCTAAACTTCCACTGCAGCCTAGCGTCTAGGAATTCACACTTTCTTCTTTTTTTAAAGGACGGGCTATCCATCTGCCTGTAAGCTAGTAATAAGCAATCCATATTTCTATTGCTCATGATACAATGTTTTTCATGCCAATGGCTGATAATACCAATGGCTCTCTAGGAAAGCAACCTCAGAAGCAGAAATCATTTAGAACTTATCATTTCTAAATCCCAGAGTGAAGAAAACAGGGGGTGGGTACTTACAAGAAACAAAGGTGTGTGGGATTTAAGATTTCTATCCTTTCCCACTAGTCTTTGCTGACCAGATGGAGTCACAGTGTATGGGTAGTGCTACAGTGTATGTACAGTCTATGGCAGGAGTGTGCATCTCTAGTTCATTAGGGTCAGGAAGCGGCATGAGTTGAAGGTCTCTTTAAAACAAGACCCAAAAATGTGATTTCAATTTCAGTTAAATCAACTGAACAAACAAGAGGTATAGGAGCAGTGGCGTAGTTGCCCTTACAATGTTTCATTAGCATGCAGACCATGGAAAATTCATCACATACAGACTGAAGCAAACTGGCCTTTAACTCATTACACAACCACATTCCATTGAAGCTCTCATTTACATTATTGAACAGCCACACATTTGCATTATTAGGCATTTGATGTGTTAGCTGCGACTCCTGGTGTGCTCTTGTGCCAGCAGAGCAAGATGAGCTCCTGTTGAATTACTAGGGTGAAGTGGCTTTGCCTAATCATATTTCTTTACCAGCTTACTGGCACTCCTAGCTCTAAACAAATCATCCGTGCTTTTTTTTTTCACCTTGCCATTCCTTTTACATAGCATATCAAAACACCGTGGCAATTTTTTGTGTCCGAAAATAAATGTTACTAAAGTAACCTTTAAATAAAGGTTAAAAAAGGTTACTAAGGTTTCTAAAGTGTATGGTACATTACACTTTAGAGAACAATTTCTTTCGCTCTGGTGCATAAGGAGTACACATGGAACTTGGCACAAAGGTAAAAAAAAAAGTTGCAATCACGTTTTAGGGCAGTGGAGTGCTGTGTTCACCCTTCCCTCTTCACCACAAAGAAATATGTTCCCCAGTGCAGCCTTTTATCTCCTCCTTGCTTTTCTTCTCCGGTGTCTCTCTGAAGTGCTTTTCTGTGACACAGAAAAGAGAGATGAAAACAGCGCTGCAGAGTGAGTGTCACCCCCGTGCACAACTTTAGTTTTCAAGCCTACAATTCACTCTAGTTGATGTCTGACACATGCCAAGTACATTTCAGGTCCAGTATGCATAAAACATGGAGGACTACAATCCTCACTGGAATAAGAACCCACAACAAATGTTAAAGTTGTCAAATGAATCAGGTAATCAGTTTTGTTCAGGTAGCATAAAAAAGCAGAAGATCTGGAAGTCTTAAAGGACTAGGGTGTGACTACCCTGTCCTATCCTCATCACCTAGATTAATATCCTTAGAGAATGTATTTTAACCTTCCTAAGTGCAATTCCAGGCTGAATGGACTGTTGCCAAGAATTACGCATTATCACTGTTATAAAGTGTTTGTGTACATGTATGCACAATGGCTTGCAATGTACTGTATGTTTGGCACAGAAGATGTAAACAGGTCTTTTGTTTGCTGGTTTAACCTGTCAACAACATTATAGTATTTACCTTTTAGCTGTTAACAGGTCTTTTCAGTGAGGGTTTTTCTTGAATCTTTTTAAGCAAAATACTAGATTTAAAAAGCCTGAGAGACTAAAAACATCCTCTTTCATAACCTGAACCGAAAGGTACACAATGAAAAAAGTTGGATTTCAATGTCTGAAGGGGATTATCCTGCCAAATCAATAGCCTAAAAAGAACGTTTTTTTATAATTATTTTCGTCGCTACAGGTTTATCTCCCCAGGTGGAGAAAGCAAGCACGATGGGAACGGTTAAATGTAAAAAAAAAATGAGTAAAAATGAATGTCTGCCTTGCTGACTTTTGGAAGTGACATTTTTGTAAAATGATCAGGAATCCGCCTTGTACAAATTAAAATAGTGACTCTCTCTTATTGTTTAGTCTGGACAAAACCTACTATCACATCATTTCAGAGAGCCGCCTATTACTCATTTTACATCAGATGACAACGCTGTTTACATCACGCCCTTTAAACCAAGTGCAGTAAACAATAAATGGAGAAAAAAAACTGATAAAAAGGTTTAAAGAAATTCTTACGCTCACAAATCTTCATTTTGAAGAGCTGTTATTTGTTTTTTTGGCGTGACTTGTCTGTTCCTCTTCTCTCTCAAAGATTTCTGCGTTCTGCTGCTATTTTGGCTCCAGCTGCGGACTAACAATGACCAATTTGTCTTGCGGCCTTGAAAAAGAAAACAGTGACCTGGAGCGACCCTCATGAAAACGCTGTTTTCATCTTTCGTCCCTGCACCGCAAAAAAAAAAAGCACTTCAGAGAGATACCGGAGAGGAGTAGCAACACAGACAAAAGACCCGGTCAGTCTGAAGAGATGGAAAATATGTAGTTTTGATGAAGAGGAATGGGTGAAAGCAGTGCTCTACTCCCTAAAAAAAACTGCGGGCCATTTTTCACTCTTCCTTCTCTGCCAGGTTATCTGTGTACTCGTTACGTGGCAGAAGGAAAGCCATTGTTTACTGAAGCATAATGTGTAACAGTAAACTGGTTAAAGGTTTGGACATGAACACTAGCATTTTTTCTTATACTGGGAGAAAACACAGGGTGAGAAAATCAGATAAACCAGTCAGAGAAGTTAGAGTGACAGCAAAAAGCCTACGAAAGCAAAGCCATTTCCAAGGAGGGGATTCACCAGTGGTACACCTTGGATAGCTGGTATAAGGGCACACACAAATCCTCGGCAAACGAGGAATAACTGCCTACGTGACCAAGCAGCAAGAAGGAATCCGTTTTGTTTTACATCACGTCTGATGCTATGGGAAAAATTGGCAACATAATGCCAGGTGAAATGAGAAAAGTATCTGGTTAGACAGTGAGGTCATACTGTAGAACCGCCATTAATCTTCAGCCCCCATTGCTTTCTGGGCTTCTTGAACAAAGCTAACATACCATTGCGTTGATATGAGGAAAATGTGTGAAAATGTCAACTGATTATGCTAAATGTTTTTTTTTAAAACATAATAAATGCAGTAAACCACAAACAGCAAAAATAATGCACTCACCACTCTTCACCTCCCTGGTGCTTTTTCTTCAAGGGCAGCATTCTGTGCTGAGTCAGTGTTGCAGGCAGTTGTGTGTTTTTGGAAGTGTTTCAGAGTCCACAGTGCTGCCATGATATCAGCCTCCTGTATCTGTGAAACACTTAGCAACTGGAGGGATGGCGCAGCAAGATCATAGCAAGTGCTGTGGGCCACTCCAGATGGTATCTTGCGCAGTCAGATCACTGCTGAGATTTCTGCCTGTGCTTAGCTTTTCTGGATTCTAAAACAAGCCCACATTGCCCCTAGCCTCCTGCTGCTGAGGAAACAGAAATAAGACAGTCTTCTTCAGCAATTCTGCTTTGAGAAATCTCTGTCTGATTAAACGTATGACCTCAATTGACCCCACTCCCATTTTTTTTTACCCATCATTCTCTGAAAGTTCATGACTAGCACATTTACATCCAATTAATTAATGACAAAACCTATCCTCTTGATGTCTATTATTTGAATAAAATATGCTTAATGCTCTCTTAAAGCACTCTAGATAACATGCTAATAATTTCATTTTAATGTACATCACATTTCCACCCAGGGTAGCACAGTAGCGCACTGTGGTTAGCATTGCAGCTATGGGTTTCTGTAGTATTCTCACTGTGTTTGCGTGGGGATGCTCTGATCTCCTCTCACAGTCCAAAGGCTTCTGGGAAAACATGTTTGTGTCTGTGTGATGAAGTGGATTGAAAGTGAATGGATATTTCCAGCTGTTTTTATGCCTGTATGGAGTGGTAAACCCCATATCTCTTTTTATTCACTTTTTAAAGGAAAATAAAATACCTTAATCAAATACTGATCGATTAATTCATTGCATTTTAATAGTGTTTTTTTTTTATTCCAGAGCTTCTCAAGAGGATTTACATACAGTATAAGGTAGAACCTCCTGAAGTATAGCACCCACCTTGGAAATACATGGTAGCCATAACACATCAGCAGCCCCGCTACACAGCAAATCAAGTAGAGAAGTGAGAAAGTGCTTCTCCAAATAAGAGAGAACTTCAGGGATGCCAGATTGCTAGCTTGGAAAATAATTTAACCGGGACACCCCTAGTTTTACAAACAGTGCCATGGGATCTTTAGCAATGTAATATTCAGAACCTCAGTTTAATGTTTCTTCTCAAGACTGACATCTCCTATGTCATTCTGGGACATTGATTTGAAAATTCTTGTCCAGAGAGTAAAGTGCCGTCTCTTGGTTCGTACGTAGTTACCTGGATTTTCCTGGAGGTCTCCTGTCCCAGAACTGACCAGCTCCAGCTTTGTTTAGCTCTTGAAAACTGACAAGATCGGGCTATAAGGTGGCAATGCTGGGGCCTGTAATTTGGGTATTAATTAACTGCCCATAAGTTACAGGACAAATTGTATATAAGTACACAATTTTCAGATTGGCTTTTTAAGAAAAAATATGTTCTCAGGGGGTATATATTCAGTCAGGGCACAGATAGGTTAAACACCATAACGTCAATTCTGGTCCCTTGGAATGTAGCTTTAAAATTCCCAGACTCCTAATGTTGCTCTGTCAGACAGTGTGTGACCCAGTGGTGTTGAAAAGTGGCAGTGTGTGTCTGACTTTCCTTTCAACTTCAAATATCTGTCAGAGACAGCACCATTTTCAGATATTTGATTGATGTCAGATCTAACTGATTGGTATAACATTGCCAATGTGTGTTGAGAAGGTCACATAAATACACATAAAGAGGGGGTACTTAAGTAATGTTGGGATGTTACTGTAGGTAATACCTGTTATGAGACATTTTTACCCTGTTGTAAGATCCTGACAGTGATTTAAGTATTTCTGAGATTCCCATGTTTTGTCAAGTTACTACATTTTTTTCTGGGGATGATTTAACCTTTGCAGTCATGATTGCCTTGTTTTCTAAAAATGGTTGATCTTGGAAAGTGCAAACATGTAACTTGTAAATTGGTTTCTCTGTATAAATCCCCTAACACTTTTCTCTCACCTCTTTTTTCTTACTGGAGGTCATTATTTTTTCATTTTAACTAATCTTTTTACCAAATATGTATCTTTTCAATTATAATCCTAAGTGGTGCCATCTTCAAAAAGGATCCAAAATAAGTATTTATGTTGGTGTGAAGAGACCATTCGCTTATTTAACCTGCTAAATGTGTACACTAATTTGTTTTTAATATGGTCTTCAATGCCCTCCACCCTCCTAGCTACTGTAGGTGGATAAATTCATGCCTGTCTAAAATATTATTCTGCAATACAATTTGCTGAATCTTTTCTTTTTCCAGAATAGTTGTTATTCCTCTCCAGGTGGAAATGGTAATTTGTGTTGTTTGTTTGCAAGAACTTAGGTTACAAAGTATTCAATTTCCAAAGCGAAACCTAACATCAATAAACCTTACTAAGAAGTGACTCACTCCTGAAGCACTTTGGCTTGCTTGTGAAAAATGGGTTGAAACAGAAAAGAGTTTACCGTTTTGCAGCAAGACCACACAAAACATGTCATCAAAGCTGGCTGAAGGTAAGTACTGAAAAATGTTTTCTCATCCATACTATTTATAGAAACAGCTCCACAGAGTCTCCAGATAAGAGTACCTATGGATTTGGGGATAAAAATACAGACTAGATATCCATCTACTGTTTGCTTTCTCACAATGCTATACCTGAAGCAAGCCAAGCTTTCATGACACATGTCAGTTCACAATGACTGGGCTCACTATATGCATTCAGGGCTGACCAAGGCTGTGTTCATATCATTTTAAAAAATAGTCTAACATGAACAAGATAAAGGTGGGGACAATGCACTCTTTTAATAGTCTTAATAATCAGTTGTGGATTGAGAAGCAAATTGGTGCTAATTGGCAATGTAAGGAGACAAATGCTAAATAATTCTCATAGTAATGCATGAAACACTCCTCTTGATATAAATGGTATCAGACATGGATAAGTGAGTTAGTGCATGCTATTTTTCTTCCAAAAACAGATTGGCATACAAGAATACTTCCTGAAATGGACAAGCAACACATCAAAAGAAAAAAAAAACATGTCCATGTAAGCCCTACCACTGTCAAAATAAATATTGGTAATTGTATAATACACACTTTACAAGCAGCCAATACCTTTTTCATCATTCTTTCTAGTTGCATCCGGGTGAGAATCGACTATAGACAGAGCAGAGAAGGACAGCTCATGAAATTAAGATTTTCACAGTTCTGTTTCACTAGTTATTTATGTGCAGCTTTTCCCTTTTTTGAGTATGTTAAAAACTTTGAAGGATTTCAAAGGGTTAATTTGCTTAACATCTCTTACTTGCACTGAGCTTCTAACTACAACAACAGTTGGAAGGTCAGGACCCCTTGACCCCATGGTACACAGAAGGTCAAATGCACTGGTGCATTAAGTCCCTTCTCTCTCTCTGCCAGCTTGTGCGTCTTTCAGTCAGAGTCATAAATAAAACATAATCTGGCCTATCTTTCCTGCTAGTGATGTAAAAAAGATGTAAAAACAGCCATATGTATAATACAACATCAATCATTTTACTGCTGTGCTTGTGAAACGTATTCTGTTTCTTAAGCATTTTTGTGGCTTGTGACTTAAATTTATTGTAATAATGATTGCATTTTTCAACTATATTGACTAAACACATAATTGGTTAGTAAATAAGACTGAATGTCAATGAAAAACAGAAGGAGAACATGTTAAGATGTAACTATTAACTACAGCAAAAACACAATACATTAGAATACCACTTTTACACAGTGCACGAGGAAAAAATATAAGATAAATAACAAATCATTAGGATTTTTACTTTACTTTTCATTTGAGCATTAAATAAGGGTATGAATGTGCTGAACAGATCTGTCAATAAACTGTCATTTCTAGAATCTTAGAAAAAAGTCTTAATAGAATGTTTTTGAAGGTTTGAGCACTTTTCTTCATCTATAGGCTAAAAAGTTCTATCTGTAACATGATAGATCTAGAAAAGAACACTGATTTTCTTGTTCTATCCGTATTTGTAAGGGATATTCTGTACTGCAAATACAATTGATATAGTGTTTGTCATTAGATATACTGTATTATTCTTGTGTTCCTTTTTTAATTGGTATTTTTAATTACTTTACTTTTTAAATAGTTTTGTAATGTAGTTCGCATTCCTTCATGAGTCTTGAATGTTGCATTTCGGAGGTGTAAAATGGACAGGTGTGAGTTTTAAGAAAAAAGTCTTTCACATCTAGAACTTTGCAGAATACTGAGGACAGGTGTAATATAGTTGAGATACCTTCTGTCCCTTTTCTTCCTGTTTCTGTGTATCTCATATGATTGTGTTTTCCCACGTCTATTCAACATTTGCCATGCCTTGAAAAGTTACGAATAATTTAGGAATAAGGTCGTGGAAAACTGTCATTAACGGCATGGCTGTGAACTAGTTTACCATTTTCTGACATTTCCCATAAAGCTGATAGTACTGGCATGTACCAGACACAATTACTCAAATACGAGGCAAACTGGAGAAAGTGACAAAGAAGCAGATGATCAGTGGGTTGTGATGGCTGATGAGAAGGCTTTACATTCTCATGCAGGCCTCTCAAGCTACAGTAAATGAGATGTGTTGACAAGAGGGAGTATATGAGAAGTGCTAAAAAAATTATTCTCCACCACTGAGCTTCAGATCTTTTGTGGAAGTAATTTACCTCCCCATAAAACTTTCTCGCATACTGTGATGAAAAGTGTTCACATGCCAGATAATCTAAGAAAAAACAGCAGCATGCAGTGTTGCAGCACGCACACAGTTTAACAGTATGCGTCACAATGAAATAACAGAAATTGCCGATAAATCTAAACCACTCCTGAAATGTGTTTGCCGTCGTTCAGGTTGAAGAGCAACAGTACAGAGCACAGCTACAGAACCTGAGCAGGCTAACTCATGCTTGCTTTTCTTTTCTCCTACGGATTGATGTCTAAAAAGAAACCAAATTAGAAGCAGATACTGTGTAGCCTGAATTAAATGAATGTGCCTTGGCAGCCGTGACCTTCTTAAGCAAACAGCTATCTATAGGTGTGTGTCTGCCCATAAAATATAATTTTGGAAGACAGTCAACGACTGTTTTACAGGTGTGATAAACGTGTGTTTTCGGGGCAGTCTCTTGCGGTTGAGCTGGGTAGCAGCAAGAGCAAGCTCTATGCCTGACACACTAAATAGAGGCAGCCCCTGTAAATGTGCCTCACCAGTTTTGACCTCTGAAGGCAAACAGCCCCATACAATGCCAGGTATGGACTGGGTCTGACACAAGTGAGGCTTGGGGCCCCTTGTGTTCTTTTCCCGCTTCTGTGCGCAGGGTGTGTGTGCTCTTGTGTTGCATTTGGGCAGTGAGAGATGCAAGCTTGCTTGAGAAACAAGGGAAGGTCAAAATCAAGGCTACTGAAGGGATTGTGTGATGAGTTTAACGAGGTCCATGTTACAGTTGGGACAGATTGGGGCTTTAGTGGCTGCGTTTACATTAGCAGTTCCCAACAGCTGATGAATTTTTATTTATATTTATATTTTATTTATTTATCGGCAATTTGTATTTATCCAAACCTAAAATAAAGTGTGTGGGAGGGAGATGGCAGTGTCATACAGTGAAAGAACCATTCACCCTCTTCCCTCTTTTGGATAATCTTTAAACACTTATTCTAAAATCATTTGGGGCTCATTTGTGTTTTTAGCTTACATTTAGCTTGTGCTTGGTGGGAATTAAACTGGCTGACGGGTCTTTCTTTCCAGCTGTTTCGGCCATAAATAGCATAAGGCATGCTTATGTTCATTGAACAAAAATGAGTTATGCCATATTAAAGTCGACTAGTTAAGTAAATAACTAAAGAGAAGTGTATTTATTACTTCGCAGATTTTTCAAGAAGCTAAACGAATCCCTTGCCGGGAGGTGGGAATGTACTGCACTGCAAGGAATCACAAGGAAGAGTTTTCGAAGTGCGAGGGAAAGAGGAGAAAGGTGTTTTCAGGTTGCGTGCGTGCTGCAGCCATTTAGAAAGGGAGTATTAAGAAGGGTGACGGAAAGCAGTTAGATTAAATACATTTTAAACACTTGTGACCAATCAAATTCACGAAACAGAGAAAAATATATACTGGCTAGGGCATTTGGCGAGTACACGTACTAGACACCCAATGAAATACCCAGTCCGCTGATGTTGCCAAACCTGGCCTGAGTCTTCCGCTATTTTCTTTCTCTCTGTCCCTCTTTTGGGAGCTGTGTCTCTGCTAGTGTGCGTACGGTTAGGTTGTTTGGTCTGGATGTTGCGCTCAACTCGCATTGATCCATTGATTGCACATGGTCCCCGAGTCTGACCTCCGCGCCCAGAGAAGCCGTTTCCATGGTAACCTCCCCATGCACTAACCAGCAGCTGATTGTAAATTCCTGCAGAAAAAGAAAATCCTTGCAAGTAGCCGGAGAAAGAGAGAGAGGGAGAGCGAGAGCTGTAGCAATGCGCGGATCTTCATCTCTCCTCCCCCTTCCTCTTCTCGTCTTCACTCTATCTCTCTCTCTCCCCCTCTCTCTCTTATATTGAAATTGGCTAGGGTCGAACATGATCACAGAACTCTCTCCAGTGTTGCACATAGCCGGGCACCTCGTAGTACCCGAGCATTTAAAGTAAAACACGGGGAAGGGAGAGCAACCCGAGCAGGGCTAAGGAAGAAAGGAGTATCCTCACCTTGCTCTTCATTGAACGCCTCAAAAAATTGTGTTGCTTGCTCTTGTCCGAGGACGTACATGTGTATATGTTTAAGCAATTTTATTATATGTATGTAATATGTATAGGTACGCTGTGATGCGCGCTAGTATTGGATTTTTAGGTTTCTTTTTGGTTGCCTTTGTCCAACAGCCTGATAGTGCTTTAGGAACCAAATCTACTCAAGGTAAGTTTGTTTTTTTTCTTTCATTTTACACTAATTTGACGCTGATATGTGGGGGCGGGTTGCTTTTAGTTATGCGTTTTTAAATGAGTTTCACACTTGGCTGGAAAATCAGAGCAAAGGAAACGCAAATCCTTTTCTAACGACTTGTAAATAATGCTTTTGTTGAAGTAATAAATAAGTGATCTGTTAGAAGGAAACGAGGTACTGGTAGTATCTTAGGCTGGGATACGACAGATAAAAGGCAAACAAGAAACTTAACATAGTTTCTTGCATAATAGTGCTCAAGATAAAAGTTCTAAAGTTTTAAAGGATTATTGCATTTATCACGGGTTTTCATTGTGCTGTTGCGTGATGTGATTTCATTTACTAATAATTCTATCTTACGTTTACAAAGCAGATACAATGTTTTAACTATTATATTTTGATTGACTCATCACTGATCAGTTAAAGCTTTAATGTCTCAACGGATTATTATCCTTATTATTAGAACTGAATTAGTCTGAATTGATAGCAGACATTCATGTTTTATATCCAGTAAATGTATAAAACAATTTGAATGCAGATACATGGTGCTGGTGTCAATGATCCCTTTTATGTGAATATAAACTCTGAATTGCTGTACTATGCCAGTCCTTTACCATGCCTTGTTCATTCTCGCACAGTTCAGCATAAACTCAGCAATCTCATTTTGGTAGTCCAGGTGGCTGCTCAGTAAAAGCTGCCAGTTGAAATTATAACAATGGTAGTTACTGCTAATACTCGTAATTAATATTACAATAATAACTGTACCCTACCCTGAATGGGTCTCAGCAGGACTGCTAATACAGTTAATGTAATTTCTCAAAGGATGTAAGGATGTACAGTATGCACTGAGTTATAGACACACTCAGACATGTGTATACACTTTATAGATGAAAGATGTCCATGTATATTGTTAGCTTCTGAAAGTAATGAAAAGTTATTTGTTTAAAACACTTTACAGGAGCTCAAACAGTAATCACCAGGAATCTTAAATTTGTTGGGGTTTTTTTTACGATTGAATGTTCTCTCGTTTTAGAGGATTGTCAAGTGGGGTAGTTTAGTCTAAAAAAGCTTTTGTAATTCATCCCACTCTAAACTACTCAATCTTAAAGATCAGTGGCAGAGTGGTTCATGAAGTGTTGTCCAGTACTTTTATCAAAAAGCATTGACAAACTATATTGTAATTACCTGTACCAAATGTGCTATCAGTCTGCACAAAGGGAATCTGACAGACCATAGTTAGAAAAAATATACTGTATTTATTTTAAACAAAATCAGCAAAAGTAAAACATACAGTAATAGAAACCTTAAAATGCAAAATATTGAAACTGTAATGGGTAATATTGTACATTTGTTAATTTTTAAAACTTACACATTTTGTTGTTCTATGCAATGCTTAGTCTGTTCTTAGTAAGTAAGGTTGGAATATTTATTTGTGACTCATTTGAAGTAGTACTAATTACACACAGAAGTAGCAGGAAGATCCCATGTAACTTCGACATCCAGTTCAGAATATTGTAGTCATCTGTATTTGACTCCACACGGCTCATACATAGGATGCCCAAGCAATGTTGTGAGGTATACAAGTAATGCCACGTTTAAATAAAGAAGAAGAAAAGACGCCGTTTGGGCTGTTGAGAAGCAGTGAAGGAGGGAAAAATGACTATTTTGCACCCTGGGTGGTCTGCTCCCACTTGTGGGAAAACCTAATATTTACATTTTACAATTAGAACTTATTTTTTTCCTTTTCTGATTGCACATTTTGTTGTTCAGAGTTCAGAAGTGAGCAGGCTACTTCTGGACTCAACCTTACGTGGAGAAAGTACATTGAGCACCACAGCTCATATACAGTAAGGTTTTGTTGCTGCTGCCTTCCCCAGCCTCAGAGAAAAGGACCACATTTACAGACCCTCATGACTTAAGATTTTGAAATTACTCCTTGAGTGATGCTATGCACTGTAATTTTGGATTTGTGCACATCAGCACAGCATTTTGTATGGGCTCGTTTATAGTCTTTTGCTTTGAAAAACTTTGTAACTGAAGTTAAGGTGTGAAAGGGGAGGATTAAATACTTTTATGGTAAGACCGGGTGCCATGAATGTCTGTTCAGCATGGCCAAATACTATTGGATGAACTTGTTTCCAGCATGATTTGCCTCATCAGGGGATATGATAACATTTAAAATTAAATTTGTGATGGACATGTAACATGTCTAAAGTGTTCCTTTACACCTTTTAAAGAAACAAGGTTTTCCTCAGCATCTACAATATGTAAACTGATACTTAAATTATATTGCATATATATATAGAATTATTTTGAGTACTTGCCATTTTTTTACTCTTCTTTGTTACATTTTATGGGTGACCTCATGTGGTGTCTGATGCAATGAGAACATAGTGTGTTAATAAAGTTTATAGTATGATGTAAAACTGTACAGTAAATCTTGGTCACATGGAATAAGGATAAGCTCCCTCTGGTCAACTCTCAGAGAAGCCAATCTGGTGTAAAAGTATGTTAACTGTCTGTGGTTAACCGTGGTTAAACAAGGAACAGGGACTAGAGAGAGAAAGGAAAAAATAGACAATGACAGAGATTAAGGGGCACAATTTGTGAAGTAAATATTTACTTAACACAGATGTTAGCGACAAGTCTCTTTGTCCCCCATCAGTGTCAGGACAATCCTAGATTCTGCATGAAAAATCATAAGAAAAAGTTGGAGGGTGGCTTGTCTGATATTGCCATCAATCGATGGATGCCCCCAGATCCTGAAGGAGGAGAAGTGTGGAGAATGTAGCGGCCCACAGTCTGATCTGCAGGAGCCATTGCTACGCAGCGCCAAGGCAACCAAGAGAGACAAAATGACATGCCGCAGTAACTGTGTTGGTGTAACCTTTGCACCTTGCTTGAATGTCTAATTCAGAAAGCCTCTGCTGGAACAGGCTACAGTGCGGACTGTGTGGGAAAGACTCTGATGTGAAAACACTGTGCAAACGAGGCTCACAGGAGAATGTAGTGTACCTGGAAAGCTAGCCCTCACAGCAGGGGGAGGGGAGTGTTTTTTTTGCTTCATCATTCTTTTCCTTTTAGTCATTTCCACAGGCCTTAGTTGTAGCCGGCGGTGTCCAATTTAATGTCTTTGTCAATACTGCTGGCTAAATAAGAACAAGGGCTCATGAAATTATGAAGTATTATGTTGGTTTTCATCTGATCTCAAGCTTGAGCCTTTTTACCCCTGAAGGATATTTTAGTCTTAAATTTCTTTGTCCGTTCCATCAAATAAAACAACGTATTTTTAGAACAAGAACATAAGAAAGGCTACAGGTGAGGAGAGTACTTGTGGCAGGTCTTCCCATCAAGTCAATTCTTCTGAGGTCCCACGTCCAGCTTCAACAAATAGTTTGGGAATTTTGTTCCCAAGCCTCACTGCTGCTTTCCTGTCCCTGAGTTTATGTATTTTTGTGGATCTGCAAGAGGCCCCACGGATTGACGATGTGAATGCCTTTCGGGATTTTGATGCATAGTGTGAATTGTCACTAAAAGCTTATGTGCACTTTAAGGATTTTTGGGGGAAGTACTCAAGTTTTGTTTTATATTTTACAACAGCCCTATAAAAGTGTACAAACCTAAGGTGTGAGATTTTGTTAACTGAGATTTTGTTAACTGAGTAGAATGAACATTTTGTAATAGAGCACTGCTTTTTAACAGAGACTATGTACTGTTCATCTCCTCAGTCTGTGTTTGTTCTACAATTACATTAAGGAATGTGTTATTGAGTCTTTCTGAGTCATACAGATGCATTACTGTTTACCATATAAAGTAATATATTCCTCTCTCAGCTACACACCTATTTTGTCTGTTCTTTACCATGTTTTGACCATACTTTGGATCTTGTTTACCTCAACATTTTCTGAATGTAGTGTGCTCTTCAGTAGCCTTTAGCCTGTTACATTGAGGTACCCTATCAAAAGCTCCATGGCAGTTATCGAGGCTCACAGTCTTCTCAGTGTAAGATCAATCAAGTTGTGGCCACTGATCATTATGCTTTACCTGTCCAGTGGACGCTCTTTCCTTAGTGTTCCTGGTTGTGCTGATAATCGTTTTCCTTTTTACCGATTTCCAAAGTATTATGTGGTGGAAGTGCATTTTTTTGTAGACTTATGTGTACAATATTTATTTGGCACTAGTAAAACCTGAACCTGTGTTTCAAGGACTGGATGTGAAAAACAACAAAAAAGAAGTCTGAGTCCTCTTGAGGCATTTTGTGCTTGATAAGGTCACTGTTGTCAAATCATGCTTCAAAATGAGGTAAATACATTGAACATCTGAAACATTGAAAACAACGTTAAAAAAATACCTTTATTCTGTGTGTGCTGCAGTGTTGAATAACAAAGATGTCCCAACTGCAAATTACTTTTATAAAAAAATGCTAGTGCTAGATGGTCTGTGACTGGTGTTAGCACCTACAGTATTAGCAGTTGGATTAACACTTGAAGATGGCAGTACACCAGGATGAAAGGAATGAATTGTTCATGTTAATCTAGGTCACAGGTGAAAATGAAGCATTAAAGAATTTTGGCATCCATTGCATTTAAATGCATCTTTTACAGCATTCAGAAATGTATGTAATATGTACAAAAGTATTACAAAAGTCTGTCATTTGTGTTCTTTCTCAATATTGTTATCAGTTATCACTTTTCAGTTCATGTCTGGATTTATAAAACAGTTTACTCCTATCACCCATGGTCCTTTGGTAATTATTTAATACAGAACTGCAGGTAAATCCCTATAGCCAGGTTTGTGATGTTATTGAAATCAGCATTTTGAATTGTCGTGATCAATTGTAAATTAATGCAGATGTTTGCCTCTGATTGATTTGTTATCCCAGTGTACCGAAAGACTCGGGTTTCATAACACAAGTTTATCTTTAAAGGAAGTGAACTGTTGAGCTACTGTACTGTACATAACTGAACATGCATCATCACCGTTGCCATCATTGTCATTTGTTGTTTGCCATTTCACTCCAGAGATGGTAGCATTTAACCTTAATTTCACTGGTGCAGCAGTGACATCCATATACTGTAAAAGAGTAGGTTTGAATGCCCTTTTCTTCCAAAATGTAAGGTTATACTTTTTTATTTAAAAGAATCCTTAGGATTTTTATGTAGTCCAACTAAGCATGAACACGTCATCTCTTATTTATTGTCTCAACAGCTTAGTGGTGGCTACTCAGTGTAATGAGAAATATTACCATCCGACAGCAAAAGCCCAATAATATCCAAGTGTTGCATTATTGGGTCAACAGGAAATAAAAACAAATTACAGATCTCCTGGTTGGAAGGCTTTTTTATACACTTCCAGTAAGGCTTTGGCAAGAAGTCTTAAGCCAGTTAGATTGGCCTTTTGTGAAAGCCTAGTGAAATGAAGATCTGTCAATTGAGAATTAGTATGCTGGACATTTATAAATTCAACATGAAGGACCTGGAGCTGTGTGGGATTGAGGTTCAGGTACAACATAGTACAGGTTCTTTGAAAACATTTATAGGACTAGTCCCTGTGTTAATGATTTGCTATGCTGTTATTTGAATAGATTTCAACACTTTCTAGTGGTTAAAAATAGTTTATTAATGCAGGCTCTGGGTGTACAGGATCTGCCTCGTAGAATTTCAGTATTTAATGTTGAACTTGTCTCTAGTTTCTGTGTTAGTCTGGCACAGTCAACAAGTGTTGCTTTGTAAACAGCAATTTAGCTTTATGCAGTTGAGAAGGTGCGTGCAGAGGACGCTTGCAGATAGGGAAGAGTACCTATTGCATAGCACTTTCCAGCTCTGTGCTACTGAAGCATAATGTGTTTCATTGTAATAGGCAGGAGACCCTGGGCACTTCACACTGACTCCTGTTGGTTCTGTTGATTCTGTATAATTGGGATGGAAATAAAAATGTTGTTATACCGAAGAATGTATTATGTCAGAAACATCCTTACCTTCAGCACCCTGCCCTTGTGCAGTGTTACTATGGCCTTTGTTCCTACAAAACACAAGAATGCGAGAGTCTGACATTCTTGTGCATGGGAACTCATTTCTCCTAGTTACTCATATTTACTTTCTGTTAAAGATTGGGAAAAAAATCATTTCAGGTAAAAGGTTTACAACAGAAATACAAATTGATGAATTAACCCTCTTTAGGCGTTTCTCAGCATATCTATGCATGTAGTCAAGACAAACTGGAGTTCAAGGACATAGGAAACTGCCCATTTACCAAAACCAAAATCTGACTTCTGACCTTATACAGAAGCATGATTTTGTTATTATTACTAATGTACTTGAATGCACTTTAAACCAAAGCAACTTAAATTGCACCCATTTATACAGCTATTTTCATGTAGCTATTTGGCTGAAGTACCTTGCTCAAGATTACAGGAGTGTACCACCAGGCATGCAAAGTAATGTAGTATACTGTAGATTAAATGTATCTGTAAACCCTCGAGAGGATATTTATTTGTTTTTATTTGTGTATTTATATAGCTGTGTTGGGATTAGGATTTTCTATTTATGGAACAACCGTTCCAACAGGAAATGGTTCTCGGATAGGTGCATACTGTAAGTTTTTCCCTTCCTCTTTTTATTAATGGAAGCAGACAAATGCTTGGGTGTATTAATGATGCCACCTTACCCTCACTGCGGGTACATCAATGAGTCCTTTCTGGACAGTGTTACTAGTGTGGTGGTACAGCTGGGAGATGCTGACTGGATGCGGTTAGCTTCCTTTATTGTGGAGCTCTTGAACCTTTTGTCAGACACCAGCAACTACACTGAACAGAGTACAAGAACAGAGTACAAGAAACCCGATCGAAATGCTGCATCGGTTATTTGGAAGTCCTGTGCTTAAGGATAAATGGGAGAGTTAACTGGAGTTGATAATCCACTCCTATTATGATGTGTACAGTAACTAAGGTTTGCATTGCCACTGCCTCCACTGACTTACTGTCTGACAAAGCTCTTTTAAGCCGTTTATTTATTGGAATGTAATATAAACAGCGTGCAGCGAATGGGGCTCTTAATGTTTTATGTGAACTTCAGTAGGATCACCACCCTGCCCTGGTCTGTGCTTGGCAGCTCTGCTATATTTACAGTGCTCTGGTTTTCAGGATCGAGTTGATGTGGCATTCAGTGGCAGCCATGCTCACTTCAGTGGTGGTTATGATGTGTTTGCTGCCCCGGCCAGCCTCTTTCTAGCACATAGAGTTAGCAGTGCTTCATGTACTTCATCAGACAGCTGTGCTGACACTTAGATCATTAATCTCTTGCATTTGTTTTGCTCTTCTCAGGATTTTCGTGAGTCACTGATTGGCAATTGTATGGTTCTGGGGTGTCTATGTATGAGCTTGCTCTGCTACAAGACCAAAACAAAAAGAAAACTAAGTACTGTTTCTTAGACTCATAGTTCTGGCTTCAGTGTTTAATAAATTGGATGAATTTAACATTTAATTTTCTTGGCTGTTCTGTTCGGTACATCAATATCTCAGTCTGTAACTATATTATTTCTATATTAAATAATTTCCTAGTCAATAACTGGTATTTCTGTAATATCTGCAATAAAAGCTTATGTTTAGAACAGTTTGTTTACATTCTTCAATTCTAGCACAAGCCTTAGGGACTGTATTGGAAAACCTATTGTTGTATTAAGTGATTGAAAAAACAGACACTCTGAACGTCAAAGGAATTCAGTTAATAACAAAATACTTTACTTTATTTGATGGATTTAGCTAATTCTGTTCAGGTTCTGCCCGGAGGATGGCAGCAGCATGAATGTATCAGTAAAGCCATTAGAGGTATTGATGTTCTCAATGAGCCAGAAGTAAGCCTACTGTCTTATCTGCCACCCACAGTAATATCATTTTTTGCTATGTGGCAGTCTTAAAAGTTCTTTCTTTTTCATATGTCAATATAATTTTTTAATGTGCAGCAATAACATTTTCTTTATTTCTGTCTTTAGTGTATATGTTACTTTATTAAGTTTAAAGTGATCTGCCAAATCAGAATTCGGGTCATACTGAACAGTGAGATTTCCTTGAATCTCACAAAGCAAAACCACTAGAAATAACCACTGATTTTACAGTACAGTTACAGCCCATACAGTGAGTGATTTCTATCACTTTCCACCCATCTCCATTTATTATGCTATTTTTTAAAAGAAATGATCAAGTGTGGAGCTGATTACGTTTGCCCTTTCTGCATCTTTGTTTCTCTGTAGAATGGGGCACAGGTATGAATGATCCTCTTGACTTAACAATGGATGATTTAAATCTGGGACACTAAAGATTTCCATCACCGCCATCACCGGAAGCAGAATTAGAGCAGTAGTTAACAAAACAGTGTTTGTAGTATTAGTGGGCAATAATCAGTCTTGAACGTCACAGACTGGGCAAGCACCACCAAAGCTGAAGTAATGTTCTTGGAGTTGCGAATTGGTTTTCTAATCATCCAAAAAATATTCCCCCCCCCCCCCCATTCATTACAAGAGCAGTAGCTCATTCATTTAGGATTAGTAGCCTATGCATCAGGACCCAGTTGAAAATAATAGGCTACAGCACAGTTATAATTATGTTGCCCTGTGTTATAATTGGTGTCTTTGAACCACTTGGCTAGAGAGCACTCAATAAGAATAATTACTGTGTGCATCGGAGAAAGTGTCATGTAACTTATTCAAGTGGTATAAATATAAGGTCTGCAACAGCTTTAATTGCTACTATATACAGTATGTGTATATAAATATCATATTTAGCTAGAAAGAAACCCCTTGGCCCTAGTACATAAATACGAGTGACAAGGGGTAATGTTGTAGTCCCAATAGACTGTAATAAAATTAAAACAGGTATATCTGAGTTTTGCAGAACTAGCTCTTGTTTTGAATTATTCAGCTGAATTTACAGCATCTACTGTAGCTGAGAGGTTGCATCATTCACAAAATAGTTTCACCAACAAATCACAGCTGAAGCTTTAATTGTATAGTATATTCCCAATAGTTTTAAATGTCGCTGCGTTGTTCCTACTTTTTTAGAAAAGAATGTCAGCATAAACATAAACTTTGAAATAGGAATTATGTAGCCCTGGGTGTCAGCTCAAAGCAACCCTCTTCCAGAACAGTCTGCGAGCCAGCCTTAGTTCCTTACAGAAGAAAAAAGAGACTATTGGTACAGCATGTATTAAGAGGCATGATTATTAGGCAGTGCCTCTGTTCATGTTCTGTGAAATGAAATCCTTTAAAGTGGTGCCAAACCGAACATCAGAATTAAATCCTAATAATTAAAATAAAGAAAATGGTTATGAACAGTCCTTGTCTGCTAATGCCTTCTTATTTCCGATTTTTTTTTCCTTTTTGTTTTAGAAATAAAACCCCTTTTCTTCAATATCTTGGTTTTAAAAAAAAATGTGTTTGTCAGAACATAGGTTCAGTAATCCAGACAGCATTTTTTGCCTCACAATGATAGATCCCTCTAAAAGTACCCCCTGAGGTCTTGAATCCTTTTATACAGTTATTATGTCTTGTAAAATGGCAGTGACAGCCTGCCTTGCCATTTGAAGTCTGTCCAGAGGAGCAGTAGTGCTGACAGATTAATCCTCTGGAATATTTAAAGCAGATAAGGCAGAGGTACCTCAGCAAGAAGCTGAGCATTTGGCAGACATGCACAAGCCCCAGCTCATCAATTACAATGTCATGTTAAGTTAAAGGTATATTTATATTACAGTATTTTCTATATTCGTATTTTTATTCTAATATTTGTAGTGACTTTAACGTCTTGTTCATCTTTGTTTTTATTGGCATCTTAAGAAAACAGGATGACCTGCTAAATGCTTCAGAAAAACCTTTAAAAATGTATTTCTCATTTATCTTTGTCACCTTTCAAGATGGAAACATTTTTTACTAAGAAATCAATAATTAAAACACAGAAAAATGTTATTCAATTACATGAAATTAAGTTATGAGCAGGAGCAATAATAGCAGCATCGGGATATCAGTGAATTTATGCATCTTTGTACTACATTTATGTAGAAAATGGTAACAGATCTCCACAATTGATCATTTTTTTATCATATTGTACTATAAAGTGATACTGATACACACTTCCACACTGCTTAGATTATGTTACCAAATGGAAGCAGCAAAACTTTTTATATCTGAACTCTGATGAGACTGATGTTGTGCTGACTGGCTCTCCTGAGAAAGTACAAATTCTTAGGTCAGATATCTGGGTGTCATTTTTGACCTGAGACTTGCGTTTGAAACTCAGTGTAATGTTATGAAGTTGTCCTTTTTTCACCTTCACAACATTGCTTTACATTTTTCTCCAATGCCTACTCTGAAAGTGAATGTATGCATTTGTCTATTTCAGGCTTGCTTATTGTAATACAGTTCTTGATGATATATCCAAATATATTCCTAACAGGTTACAGCACGTCCAGAACTCCATAGCTGAGACCTTATCTTAAACTAAAATGTATTAACATATATCACCTGTTTTAGCTTCCTTGCACTGGTTTCCAGTGGATTTCAGAATAAACTTCAGAATACTGCTGCTGCTTGCCTTCTAGGGCTTGAACAGTTTGGATCTTAATTATAAAGAGAATTGCTAACCTCTCATACGACTACAGTTTGTACTTTTAAGTCTCAGGCCTTCTTCCCAGTAGGAGACTCCAAACACTGGGAGACCAGGCATTCTGTTCTCTTGCTCCAAGGCAGTGGAATAACCCCCCAGCCCATCTCAGATCTTACACTTCAGTCAGCACTTTAAAATTCTTACATTTCTTAATTTAAGGAATACACTTACCTTTATACTCTATTTCATCCTGTTTTACTATTTTACTTTAATAAATGACTAGATATATTTATGTATAGCTGTATCTATTATTTTATTATAAAGCACTTTTGGATGTTGTATCTTTAAAGGTTCTATATAAATATATACTACTGTATGGATAAGCCGGTATGTATTCCAAGGTGAAGTACTTTGTTTTGATAATCTTACATAATTCTTAGATGTACATTGCTTTACCAAGGGTAGGTGTGTGTTATTGCCCTACTTCTGAAATGGAAGGTTTCCTTTCCTTATTTTTTATGTAGAATGCAAAGTGGACACGGATAAATCAAAGATATTAAATGGATTGATGTACCTTTATATAGTCAGCGTGGCCATCTTATACCATTTGTTTCCGTTTTTTTATTTTCTTCTCCCCAATCCTGGGGTTTGCTTCAATAGTATATCACTGCCATTACTATATTATAATTTTACAATAGTGCTATAATTTTATTAGAATATTATAATTTAATATTATAGCATCACCGCCCTGCAGTCTCTCAGAGGCTAAGCAAGGCTGGGAGTTGTCAGTAGGTGCAAGACAGGAGCCGTCCAGAGAAAACCAGCTTGTTGGTGTAAGTGGTGTTGTGGACCACTTACACCTGGCTCTGTTTCCCTGGGAGCAAAATTTCAAACCAAATACCTTAATAATGGTGACAGAGTGCTCTAGGTGTTGTCTTTTGGATGAGACAGTAAAACCGAGGTCCAGGCTACTAGAGGTGTTAGACCTGGAGTCTTCACTAAATAGCACCCTTGGCTTTCACAATTCAGGCCAGCCTAAATTCAATGGGTAATGCAATTTCTCACTTCTCCACTTGATCTCCTGGGTTGTGGTACTGCTGGAGCAGAATGGTGGCTGCACATCATCCTTTTTGGTACAGCACATCTACAGTAGCTGAAGTGAGTCCACTCCTATATGTAAAGTGTGGTGGGATCATTTCGACTGAAAAGCACTATATAAATGCAATAACTGCTATTATCATTGTTTTGCAGAGCGCTCCAGAGACACTCTGTAATGTAAAGAAATGCAGGACATTGGTTTTAAGCTGCTAGGATTTAATTGCTTTTCAGCATCGTTTTAGGTTTAAAAAGAATTGAAGTTTGAGCTGGTCTGTTGAGGCATTATTTTCAGTCAGAGGTGGAAATGTAAGATGCTTTGTGTACTTTTAGCATACTTCACATGAGTATCTATTTTCCATCACAGCCCTGTAATGGAGGTTCAGTACTGGTTGGAAGTGAGACGCTTCCCTCACTGAGAACAGTACACATCTGCAAGGGCTCACTGGGAGTCATGAGAGGCCAGGCCAGTAAATACCACCCTACCCTCGGTGCCAATCAGCCAACTGTGTACCACTTTTTAGAGAATCCCATTCACAGTCAGCTAGTGACAAGACCCAGACTCAAACCCAGGACTCCTTCAGACCCTCAGGTGTGTTCCTTTACCAGCTGAGCACTTGGGAGACTCTGTCTGGCTGATACTTGTGAAAAGGGTTTTTTGCTGAAACAAAGTGAGTGAAGTACATTGCTCATGGGTACAACAGCAGTGCCCAACCAAGGTGAACCCTGTCCTCCATAATAGTGTCATAGTACATCTCTTTATTAACTGAAAGAGGAAAGATGCTCAATTCCTTGTGCATAAACGTCTATTATTCAACATAACTTTCAAAATTTGGATTACATTTACTAATACCTTCAGAGAATTAATTTAATCGTGATCCACTGCATTTAACCATCAGCCTGCCCTCTTTCCTCTCTCAGGTTTTAATATCACATCCTACTACGAAGTTATGCCATATTTAAAAAGATACCCCAAAAAAAGAAGGACTTTCAATTTTTCACCTTTAATTTTTGTCTGGCTGCATCAGGCCCCTGATGTGCTAGGTTAGTCTGTGAGCTATCAACATGTTCTAGTTCTTTTGTGTTTGAGCATTTCAGATTTACCTCTGTAAGCCTTCTTTTTCTAAATGTTTAGGACACGTACTGCAGTTTCACAGCTCCAGCTCCTAGGCTATTTGACTGCCTACCATGTAGACTCTAGTCTAAGCATCATCAATGCACTGCTTTCCTGCTTGTTTTGTTAGATGTAACAAAAAGACCTTGCTGTCTCCTTCCTGATCCACCCAACATTGACATCCATCTCACCTCCTGTCCACAGTAATTATTCATTGAAGGAGTAAGGCCTTCTGTTCCTTTATAATGGTTCAGAAGAATTTTCTGTATGCCAGCTTCTCACTTCGAATAACCAGGCCAGTCTGCTTGTTTGTCCTGTATTCAGGGAAAAAGATTAATTTTGTGGGTTAGCAAACCCACAACATTGTCTGAGTTGTCCAGGGGACAAGCGTCTAAAGGCAGTTTAGGGTTCAGGGGAGAGTAAATACAGCCTGATGTTTGAATTGCACACCTCCAGTCTGCCAAGTACTCTGCCACTCCACTGTTAGTTTCTCTTGAAGGACACACCATCTAGAAGAGGATAAAGATATTTTCATTTTTATACTGTTTATACGTTTTATACTGTCTTAAGCTCTAGATGCATTCTACAAATATTAATACTATCAAGTATCTGTTTATCTCCGAGCAGTAACACATTTCAGATTAAATATTAGATTAAACATCTGTAATTAAATTAAATTAAATATTTAAATTGAAAGAGGATATAGAAACTGCTTCTGTTTCAACAGAGGTAACTTGCACCCAGCACTTAAATGACATTACAGTATTATTTATATAGAATGAATAGAAAAACCTTTGGGTTAATGAGAACACTGGACCATTAACGGCATTTTTTCTGTTACTTGATCTACATGATAAAGAGCAAACCAGCTTTCTCACACTTGTGCTTAACAGAATATGGAAAGCTCCACAAAAAGGCCTGTAACATTAGACATTCAAAGATGTCAGAGTTATGATGGCTGTACAGATTGAAGACAATTTTATGGCTGATTATAGCAGTTCATGTATTCAGTGAACTTTTTATTATATACTGCATATTGTTTCTTTTGCCCTGTTTCTGATTCAGTTAATTCCTATTTCTGAGGCTATTAACAGACTATGTAATGGGAGTAAATGTATTTATTAAAACTTTTAAACCTTGAGGTGTGAAGGGGAAAGAAATTAAGGTCACACCAGCTGAAAAAGCAGTGCTTTGTGCAGCACTGATATAGTTCCCTATCTCATTTCCTTTCACTCAACAGTTAGAAGTGAATTCAGGAGCTGTTTGTTTTTACTGGAACATTGAGTTAGCATGGCAAAAGGCAGTCTTAGCAGAAACAACAATAAACTTTTACAGAATGCATATAAGAAATTATGCAACACGAAAGAAATTACATAAAAAGCCATATATAAACTTCACCTTAAAGACAACGGTCAAAGGATCTGTTTTATTTTACATAAATTTGTTTTTTTTTCTCAATGTTTATTCACTCCAGTTTGAAATTCCTAATTTTACTCTATTCTGCCAAAACTATTCCCAACAGCTTATATACGTCAACTAAAACAAAAAAAGAGCTTTTCATCTATGTGCGTGAGTCAATTACAAGGGCAGTGTTACTGAATGCATTCTTTTTTCAAGTGTTCAGAAGAATGTCCTCTTAACTGAACCATAACAGTATTGATTCTGACATGTTTAGTTTAGCAGCAGAGGCATTTAAATTTTGAATCACTCCAGTGCAGTTCAGTTTCTGTTGTTCTTGAGACAATATTCTAATCCCAACTAATACACCCTTTTATCTCAATTACTGACTTTTTGCACCATTTCTCTGACGTAAATCATTTGCTAAGTGTATCTTCTTTATTGGAAAAAAAAAGAGTTTAGAAAATTTAAAAAAACTCAAACTGAATCACTTTGCATTCTAAGACTGGGTATACTACTGTCTTGAGCCTGTTCATCTGCCCTAAACATCTTAAGTCAGTACTTAACATACACATATTTACCTTTCCTTTAGCTTAAGTAAAGTTTTCATGTAAACTGTACAATTTCCATTCCGTTGCCTTGTGTTCTTCGAATGAAAATGAGATGGTTGAAACATTATCTCCAATGCACTGTGTTCTGTAATGTCTGAATCTGCAGTAAATGCTTTTGTCTACTTTGAGGTCTTTTCATAATCTTCCTCCTGAAAATGTTTTGGAAGACTGCTGTGACTTGTTTTTAATTCCTTAAACGTTTACAACATTTTCTGCAAACATGCATCAGCTCGGAGCCTAATATCTAACTGTTTAACTCCTCGAGTCATAGACCTTCCACTTTAGCAGTCCCAGTCTAGGCTGTGGGGAAATCAAGAGCTTACTGTGCTGCATCCCCTCTGTAAGAGCTGAGTTATATGTGCTGACAAGGGTGGAGCTGCCATTGCAGCTCCCTGGACAATGAAACTTTACTCCATACAAATCAAAGCCTTTTCTCAAACTAAAACCTGTTACACGAAAGCCTACTTTACTGGTCTGAGAGATGCCTGAAAGGATCACTGGGCAGCTTTGTAGAGCAGTTGTTGGAGTTCTGAACTCATAACTAAGATCTGTGGGTTCAAATCTCAAATAAGACGATGCTGTTGTGTCCTTGAGCAAGGTACTTCATCCGAATTGTTCTGGGAGATATCCAGTTGCATAAATTGGAGTAAATGAGTCACTTTGTATAAAAGCATCAGCAAAAAATAAAATAGTAATAGTAATAATCATTATATGGTGAAAATTGTTTAAAATAAAATGAATAAATCACAAGGGTAGTCTTGGGGCTTTATCTTCTTCAGGGCTACTCTTCTTCTTAAGGATCTCTCTGCTCACATTAGGTGTAATGTCCTTTATCCTTGATGCAACCAGTGGCACTCTTCATGCTCCTGTCACACTGTAAAGGCAGATAACATTTCAGTCAGGGACCACGGAGCTAAAAGTAAACTACTGAAATAGCCCTGTGTTCCTAGAATTCACGTTCCTGGTTTTCACTGGCATTGATGCGACAGCTTGTCGCTCTCCATTCAAGATAATTGAAGCCTGCTGTTTTCCTAGAGGTGGTGTGTGTGGCTTATAGCCACGCAGGAGTAATCAGACTTATTAACCTTTACCCCACAGGAAAGCACTTGCTTATATTGTCTTTTCATGAAGCTTGGTAACGACTGCTCAGTGGGGCAGAGAAATGGTGAAGTAACCACTCTCAATATTAAAAGAACCTTAGACTGGCAATAAAGAATAGGTAACTTTGTTTTTCCCCTCAACCACATGACAAGGTTTACTGTTAGAACTTTTATTTGAAACTAGTATAACCTGTATAACACAAATGACATTTAATTTTGCTTGTTTAGGGGAGCAGAACAAAAACCTTTATAATAGTTGCAGAACAAAAAGTACTTGAATGCCACTGATTGTGTGTAATTGTAAACATCCCGTAATCTTTTTAAATGTATACTCAGCATCAAACGAAACTTATTATTCCATTTATGCACAGTGGCCTCCAAATGTATTCAAACCCCAAGTGAAAAAGAAACAAAAAACACATATACAGTAACAGAATGAGTTACAGATGGGATAAAGTCTTGCTAAGACGAATTATACTGTGATCATAATAGCAGTACAGAGAAATGTCATTGTGCCATACAGCATCTTTTAAAAGTATTCAGGACCTTCCTATGATTCCAATTTTGTGTATGATGCATGCATATATTTTTAAACGTAATATTTTATTCCAAAGCTGAAGACTTCTAAGGATAAGACAAGTTATAGTTAATGTCAGTTAAAAGTACAGAGAAAGATTAAATATGTTGAGTGCATGAGTATTCAGACCCATGGCTGAAGCACCCTTAGCAGCTATTATAGCTGCAAGTCTTTTTGGTTAAGTCTCTATCAATGTTTTACACTAGCTTGGTGAAATTTCTGCCCATTCGTCATGGCAAATTTGCTTAAACTCTCATGTTGCCTGGAAATTGCTCATGAACACCAGTTTTCAAGTCTTTTCTCAAGAGTATTCAAGTAGCGACTTTGACTGGGCCACTCTATGACAGTCAGTCATTTTCTTATTCTTCAGTCAGTCCAGTGTAGCATTGTCATTGTCCTGCTGAAAGGTGATTTTTTTATCCCAGAATTCAGCCTGAAAGAGGTTGTCCTGTAACATTTTCCAATACTTTGCTCCACGTATCCTCCCATCTATCTTGACGAGTTTCCTATTGATGAGAAGCAGAACGATAACATAATTCTGCACTATATATAGTTGAATTTGAGAAATTATAATGGTCATATTTATTCTTATTATATAGTATTTCTCGAAATGAAATTCAACAAAAACCAATCTACAGTAACGTTCTGCTCTTTGGAAGTGCACTGGAAGCCTACTGAAGGTTTTCTGTTTACCTGGGGTGTGAAAAGAGGTAACACACTTAAGAAATTCAGTAGTACCAATATTCAGCAATAGTTTGGATCACCATGTTTAAGGTTAGAGAACTGTCCAAACAGTACAGGCAAATGTTCCTTGACCTCCACATGTTTGGCGATGGCTATAAAGAACCTACAAAATTTGAATCTTGTTGTCCATTATATAGAAATTTAAGACCTTTGGCAACTCTGCCATGAAGAGAGAACAAGTGCATCATTCCACCACTGGAATCCAAAAGTAAGAATTATAAATCAACACAAACTGTCATCTTAAGAATACAAAGTGTCAAAAACTACCATTTGTGCTACCTGCATGAATGTTGTCTTCTGAGGATTCCTTAGACTACATCTAAATGACAAGTGAAACCATGTTTTATTCTCAGATGAAATGCAAATTGAGCGTTTCAGACATGTTCATCAGATTTATGTTTGGCATAAAAAAGGTGAACTCACATTAAGAAAATGCTCATTCCCACTGTGAAGGGTGGGCACAGCAGTGGGTCTATTATGTTTTGGGGTGGATGTGCATCTATTGGTCCTGCAGCCCTTGAGGGGATAGGAAGAATCATGAACTCCTGTTAGCCAAACATCTAGCTCCCTCTGCCAAGAAGCTCAAGCTTGGCTGAAAATTGACATTCCAGCATGACAATGATCCAAAGCATACTGTACATCCAAATCAACTAAGAAATGGTTAACTGCACACAAAATAAAATAAATACTCTTGTCTAGCCTTCTTAATTTCCAGACCTTAATCTAATCAAACATTTGCAGCCCGACTTCAATAACGCAATTCACAAACGCAAACCAAAGCCTCTAACGGACCTAGAACAATTGTGCCTGAAGGAACGGTCAAAAATCCTGCCTCAAAAGTGCCAGAACTTCACAGCACTCTGCAGAAATTGGTTTGTCAGAGTAATGAATGGCAGCTGGGAATGAGCAAAATACTGATACATGGGTGTGAATACATGTGACTCTTATGTTTTCAGACCTTTATGAGAAATATGACTTTGCTATGAGCATTGTTATTAAAGATTACAGTATGACGTTTTTATTTTTTTCTCTGGAATCATCCACTCTGTAAATCTTTATGTTAAAAAATACATTTTAAGATATTTTTAAAAATATTTTTAAAGATATTTCTTATTTCATCAGGGATATGAATTAATCTGAAGGGCACTTTGTTTTAGAAAAATATTGTAAACAAATTTTAGATATTATAAATGGTTTTGGTGTAATTTTTATTCATTAATTATTTGTGACTATGATAAACTCATACGATTGTTGCATAAACATTAATTTACCTAAATACTGAGAAAATTGATTGGGTGACAAGGTCATTTAAGCATGACCTTATGTAAAGCCTGGTGAAAATGGAAAGGAACGACTTATTAAGAGCACAATGCCTTTATTCCATTAGAATGTTTCAGCAACACTTTAAATGGACTTATCAGTGGGGCCAGTTCCTTTAAGGATGAATCAAAGTTTTGTGTAGATCTCCTTTGTGGTTTTTGGTGAGTAAGGCACTGGCATGCATAACAATACACCAGTTGTTCTGTTCAACAAGAAATTGATGAGGAGGTCCATTTGTGATGATCCAACTCCACTTGTATTAATTGCTGGCAACCTAAGTGTGTGGCGCTACATTGATTTGAGTCATCAGTTGCTGCCTGTGTCTCGAGAGAAGTGAATAAGATTGTTTATGTAAGTTATGCTTATGTGATAAAGTTATACTAGGGATGCTAAAAGTCCCAGACTTGAGCACCACCACTGAACATTAGTGGGGAGATAAAGGGTGGATTCAAGAATCTCATCTAACAGTTTATTGGAAAAAAAGTCATGGTTTTGACTTCAGTAATGAGGCTGACTAGCTGCTTCCATATTCCCTCAACCCCTTTGAAAAGAGCTTCCTGTTCTGAATGTTAAATATACTCTTGTCCTCAGGTTTGTTTTTTGCCTTTGTCAATATCTATCAGGATTTTGTATTTGGAATTTCCCATTACATACACCATATTGATTTCTAGCCATCATTTGTCATTTTTTATTTTGTGATATGCATTATTCTTTACTATTTGTAACATATAACATTCCTATCTTCTGTGTGGAGACTCTGTGTGCATTTTTAGAACAGCTGAACTGACATCTTGATTATGGATAGTGATATTCTTTATCTATGTTTTAATGCGAGTATTTACTAATTAGTTATAAAAAGGTATACGTGTACCAAAGATTGTATTATTGTGTATTATTACAGAGTATATAAAAAGGGATTTACATTTAAAGGGATTTTTTAAGTCTTATGATTTTATGGAAAACACCTTGTGTTTTGTTTTGTGCAGTAGGGCGCATTTAAGCACACTTTTAGTTTCCTTCCACAGTATATGTTTTGGGCAGATACACTTTTAGTGTTGTGGACTGCATTACCTTACAGGTGTTACATGCATCATTTGTGGTAAAACCATTTGAAAGTTTCAGATTGCAAGTGGGTAAATTAATATTAAGTGTAGATCTGAGTCATTGTATGGGATCACTTGTCTTTCAGTATATTTGTGTCAGAATTCAAGATACTGTAAATAGCCATTTCACATGAGTGATTTACTTGTATCCCAGCCTTCACCCAAGATGCCTGCAACTTGTATGTGTAGTTATCCTGCACCATTCACAATTGTGAGGAGTGGCATCTTTCTCTTTAGATGTCTTTATTTATCAACCATGGAAAAATGTAGATTTTTTTTTAAAGTAATGTTATTTGCAAAGAAAATTCCAGTGCAGGCTGCAGAAGGGGATTGTCTCATGTGCCTTTTAATTGCTTGCTAAATTTCTTAGACTCTGACCACACTAGTGTTTATCATAGTTTTGTTCTGTCCTTGGTATTGTGCAAATTACAGCTTGAGTAAAAAATTAAACAACTCTAGATACTGTTGAGTTCATCCTTTTGAAAGGATGCTTGCTCTGGCAAGCTATGGCGCTATACAAATACACCTAACTGAAAAACAGCTAATACAATCCACTGCCATTTCAGAAGTTGCTTAAATTATTCCTCCCCTTTACTGTATACTGTATGTGACACATTTTTTTCAATTGTGTATTAGACCACAGAAGTCACATAAAAGATGCCCTTTCATTCACAAGAGGCTAATAGCACTGAAATGCAGTATCAGATAAGGATCACATTGTGAAGCAGTTCAACCATGTCAGTCTTTACACTGAGTAATCCCAAACACCTGTGGCTGTTAACTGAGATCAGCTGTGATTAATGAAAATCTCTGTGAAGTGTAGAACAGATTGAATTCCTACAGCATTTACAAAAGGAGTGTTAGGTAAACTGTAGGTGAAGTCTCATGAGAAATCCATGCACTATCCATGGAAACATATAGAGTTTGTTTAGCTTGACAAAGTAAAAATAGTGCGTACATCATCTTGAGCCCCTGTGAGGCAGGGACATGTGTTGCACAAGGCTGGGAAATATTGACAGCCCAATCCCATTCCCTTCCTCTAGTAGAGTTACCTTCAGATCTTCAGATGAAGTCATGGTGGGACTGAAACACACATTACTCCACTTCCACCAGAGTTCAGTAGATGTGAGTTCTGTCCAGGAAAGGTGGTGAAGGCCTTTCTTAGCAACTGTGTATTCATTGGTTACCACTTACACTGCCATTCATCTGGTAGGGGCTTTGTCATATTCTGGACATTGAGTCCAGTATGTATGTTTAATCTCGAATTAACATTGCTGACTGTTATACTTATTTTTTCAATTCTATGCTCAGAGAACCTTTAAATTAAGAATGACTTTATTTAAGAAATAAATTGTTTGAATTCAGGTTTTGTACTATTTATATCAAGCAGTTCATTTTATTGAATTATGTTGGTTTTGTTGAAACATGCACAACTCAACAAATCAGTTAAAACAATGTTTTATTTTCATGTGGTATCCTTGAAGTAAAACAGATGTTTTTCATGTATATGCAGAATTAAAAAGATTTTTTAAATTACATTCTTGCTGTTGTTTGTTTATAGGTCATATGCAATCCTACAGTACAGTACCTTTATAAATGTATACTATTAACCTGCATCCATATTATTCAACAGCTTGTTATTCTGCTTTACACTGTTTTCTCTATTTCTCTCTGTGCCCAGATGTTGATGAGTGTGCAGAAGCATTGGATAACTGTAACATCGACGCTATCTGTCAGAACACCCTGAAGTCTTATAAGTGCATATGCAAGTCTGGCTATACTGGGGATGGCAAGCATTGTGAAGGTAAGAGAGAGCCCCAAAATTCTCCTCTCAGATGTGCCCTGGTCTGCCTGCTTTAGACATCCTAAAGCTTGTGTATACAGTGCCCTACAAAATTATTCAAACCCCTGATGAAACAGTAACAAAACATTAAATAACAGAAAGATATACATCTTTTTATATATAGATTCAATAATATTTCTTCCTTCAAAATATTAAAACTGTAATACAGTAATCTGAATAGCATTGCTCAAAACAAAGTCATATTTCTTATATAAACAATTTAAATCCAAAAAACATGAGGGACACATTTGCTCACACCCCTGTAGTTAGTATTTTGTAAGTCCTCCTCTGGCAGAGATTACACTGACTAGATGCCTCTTGTAGCGTGCTAGCGTGTTGGTTCTGTTACTTCAGATGGGAACATTCCTACATGCAGAACTTTAACTCTTTAAGTCCTTCTGACCCTTATATTTCCATTATTGGCAGCCATCTTGATTTAGAATCAAAAATATTCAATGGGATTGAGCTCTTGAGATTGAGTAAACCTTTCATGAGCATTTATTTTGTGTGCAATTAACTATTATTTTATTGATCTGGGTGGTTGCTTTCGATCATTGTCATGCAGGAATATCCATTTTTGGGCAAGCCTGAGGTTCCTGACATAAAGAACCAGAAAATGTGCTGGTATGTTTTTGGGATCATGACATTCCCTACCTGGACAAGGACTCCAAGACTCATAGATGCAAAACAGTCCCAAAACATAATAGACCTTCACAATATTTCACAGTGGGTAATGGTGTTTTCTCAAAAAGAGCTTTGTCTTTTTTTTTTGCGCCAAACCAAATGCTGATGAGCATTCCAGAAAACTCAAATTTCATTTCACCTGATCATTCATTTTCATTGAATGGTCACCTGACATTTTCACCTGAGCAAGCCATTATATTGTAACGTATACGGCCACCATTGTTTGTGAGAGCTGGCTTTCTGCAATTTATTCATTTCTCAAAAATAGGACATTGTGCTGTGCAATGCTATTGTGATGATAGTATACTGTAACATTTATAGAGTTTTTTAAGCGGGACACATAATTCAATCCATAACTTATTCTGCTAAATGATGGTTCTTGTTCCTATTTTATTGGGCGTATGGATACATCTGAAGGGCACTTAATGTCGTGGAGATGGCTACATTCAGCATGCGATTGAAGTGTTATTCCTGGGCATCTCTATGAAGTTGAATGCAGCCTTTATTTATGATGAAAATTGTTCTGTGAAAGTGCCATACATATATAATACACAGTAGTACAGCCACAGGAACACAGAGCCTAGCTTGGTCATACATGGGTAACACATACTGTATATAACACAATCACCCATACAATGTTATATACATTTAGATTATGGGTTGCAGCAGAGATGCTCCCTATCCAGAAAGCCTATACACAAAAAACAAGAATAAGCCATATGTTAGTTAGTAGTTAATATGTTCATGGACATCAGTGGCCCAATTATTAGAAAGGTCCTAATAAGTCATCATTTAAAATGTGTCATGGCGATTCATTTTACTCACTAAGTCTAACACGTGTCTCTTCCTGACGTGCTGTCTTAGAATCACATTGTGCAGTACCATGGCTATCTTTACAGAAGAAAACAGGTGCATTGCCTGTACAGTATGTTTGAATGTACATCTCAAACGCATGTGTACTGCACACACACAGTCATGTGATATACTTAGGAAACTGCAATTAAATGCTCTGACAGGGGAAGACAATCACATGGCATCCTCACAAGAGACAGTGCTTCATTTAAAGGATGTAGTACAGAAGAAAAACAGCTTGAAATATTTAAATGATGAAATACTGTAAGTATACAGTAGATGTATATAGAAACCTAGCTGCTTGGAAAGTATTTATCCCTGGGGCTTACAGAGCAAAAAATATGGGCTCCACAATGGATTTCATAAATCAGGAATATTAAATAAGACAGCTTTTCCTTTTCTGAGAGTTTCTGATGCAAATAATTCTACGTACAATGTGTTTCTAAATGCTGGTAGATTTTCCCAGGAGTGATGAGACTAACACATTTCACATTATAGAAAAAGAGGCAAAAACACATGCACTTGCAAGATTTCATGCATATGTGGGAGGTGAAACACTAAAACCCAGAAGCTCCGTGATTCAGTGTGGGTCAATGCCATATGGCGGGTTTTACAGGTTCAGGTGGTGATCTCACATGTTTCATATCAAATGAAAAATTAATAAAACCTTGAACTGCATCTTGTATGGAGCCTTGCCTTTCAGCACTATCATGGTGCTCAGCAGTCTCTGAGCTCCTCTAAATGTGTAATCAAAAGCAGCTCTGAGGGTTTGTTATGAAGTTACCCTGGGAAAACATTCTGTTTATAATCTGTAAAATGAATAGACAGGACAGGTTTTTTAACCCTGCTAGGGCACTTTTGTGCCGAGCAGCCTTGTATCCCCAGCTTCAGATGTTGACTGTAATGCATATATTTTGAATTCAATGGCTGCTTTACCTTCTGTCTTTTTTAGAAAAGAAAGAACATGACATTTTACATAATGTCAAATTATTTTTGTATTTTTATTTTTTACTTTGTTTAAAATGATTACACGTTTATGAAGAAACATACTCACTATAAAAGCCCTATGATCCTGTTTTCCCAAGATCATTCAAAGCTGCTGCAAATACATTACGTTTGGGAAAAATAGTAGTGCAGGTTTAAATATTCAGCATAAATATCAATTTAAAATTTTAGCAGTATATATATTTTGTGCCACAGATTAAGCAGTGTGTTGCACTTTAGTTTGAGATTCATACAATTGAAATAAATACCTCTGCACATTTAATGTTTTCTGAAAGAAAAAAAAATGTTTCTTTTTTGTTTGTCCTCAAAATATTTTGGATAATTTATTCTGGAAATAATACAATAATGTTCTTAAAAGGATAAAAGGATTTGCAGACTGATATTAAAACTCAGTTATTAACAGCACAAAGTAGGAAAACATTAAATTCAATTACTGTCTGTTTTTTGTATTTCTAATTAAAGTTTCTGGTGTTTGACACCAATGCTGACATAGTTTTTAGGACCTTTCAGTACCTGATTGTTCTGTACTCCACTATCAACATCACTTCTTCTGTTGTGAAAGTACTATTGTGTCCAGTTGCACTGATGTGCATTAGCAGGGACATCCTCCTAATCTGTGTGGAAAATGCTATTCTGTATTTTTATAGGATTAGAAGGAGCATGATCTGTAGTTAGATTTATACTCTACAGCTTCTGCAAGACACTTTGTGGTGTGGAGACAGTAATAGCCATTTCTCTTTCTGAGTGCAAATAAGAAATTGGCTCAAAAATACCTTAAAAGCAAATAGCAATCAGACATGCAGACTTTACCTCCGGAGATTTAAGCTTTCATTGGAAACTCTTCTTCTTTTATATGTTTTCTCCCCCATTCTAGATTTGCTCCTTCTTCTGCTTTTCTTTGGCCTGACAGCATCTCTCCATGCCGAGAGGTACATCCAGGGTGCTTTTTGTCACAAGCGGGAAAACAAATACAATTTAAAAAACAGCAACTGAGCAGCATTTTGTAATGCTAATGTAGGTCATTAGCACCCTGCTGAGGTAGTGGATGTATGGTGTGAAGCTTTGCTCTTCCCAGATAATACCTCAAAAGAGAAGAGCTCCTTTTTCATCCACTGTGTACTGAGCGCTTCTGCACTCAATGCTCTCCACACCCTCAGTTCCATGTAAATAAAGTGTTACATTCACCTCTCCTGTATCCCTATGGTAATTGCCTTTTAGCATTGGGCAGTTTCAGTGTTAAATAGTCTATCTGTGGAATACTTTGGATGTGCGATGAAGTATATCACATGCCTAAATCTCTACAGAGATCCCTGGTGAGGCATCGCATGCACATATTCTTCAGCAGATTGTGAGTAATCAGCTTGTGCTACTTTTAAGATGACGTATATGCAGTCTTTCATGTGGTTGATGAGAATATTTTGATTAACAGGATACAAATGCTTAGCATGACAAGGGTAATGTTGTCTGTGTCCAAACTGTGAGCCTCATAAATATGTCCCTGTGTGTAAGTGTATGCAGCGTCACTGTCATTCATTACGAGAGTGGTCCAAGAGGGAGTCTGTGCTGTATCTTGCGCTCTTCCGAGCGTGTTTACAGATGTTATCTTAATGCAGATCACCCAGCTCTTCATAGCTGTAACACAGAGATGGATGCAATATAATTTTTTCGTGTCCAGGAATGTTTTTAATTCTGTATCTTCTCGTTGAACCAAGCAATGCAAACACATTTACGCAGAAACAGGGTTTCATAATAACACATAGGGGCAGTTGCTTTCATCCTGTAGTGTGCATACGTAAGCATGCAAAGCGTGCTTTGCCACCGGTACACAGAACCAGCTACCAGCAGCAGGGAATCCTTTCTGTACCCTCCCCACCCCCACTTACAGTACCTCCTTCACCACATTCATGTTCAGCTCATGCTGTCAGTTATGAGGGTACAGGGTTATGTCTTATTTGTTCATCTAAAATTAGACGACTAATAAATAAATTAGATACTTCTATGAGCAGCTCTTTAAGGGACAGAGAGAGAGATCATAGATTTTTTTTCACATTCTGAATCGTGTTATTTATATTTAGATGTTTTTTTTTATTTCTGCAGCATGAGTTCATTAAAAGACTCACAGTAAACCTAAGGAAGGGAGCTGAGGAAGTGTACTTTTTCATTAAGGATAAAAATATTGATGGGTTCATCCATCAATGCACGGTGCTGTGCTGTTTGTTTGGTTTGCCACTTCACTGTCTTGTAGTAGAAATTCAACATGATGGCGGGATACACAAGACACAAAACCAAGCTTCCCCAAAAAGGTACTATTTCAGGTTGAGACCTGTATTCTGGACATTACCTCTTTATTCACCTATGTTGGTTTTGTCGTTAGCCAACAATGACTGGGATTCCCCAAGAACATTCACATTCCTGGCACACATTCTGTTCAGACTCTGCCAGGATTGAGTGGGTTTGACTTGGCCAAGGTGTCCTTGGCTTCCTACACAACATTCATCCCTGGGACGGGGCCTGTGAAGCTGCAGCAGTTTCACTTCTTTACTCAGTGCTAACTGTGCTCTAGGCACTTGGAACTCAGTCCGTGTAAAGGTGGTTGTCTCAACAATGCACATTCCGGAGGAAGGCGTGCACATTATAGGGTGATTCCAGCTTGTCAGGGTTAGGAAGAAAAAAATACCATTTCAGATTACAAAAATAATTCTACATTAATTCTTAATAAAAGTATTTGGCAAACATAGAGAGGGTGAAGCGCGCATTTATAATCGACTGTCCATCTTCCCTGGAGATGGGGATTGCTATCTTGAAGTTCGTTTTGATAGCAATAATCCATTTCATAGGGAATAACTGAAAGGTTTGCTGTTTGTAATGTGTTTTTCCCCTGCTGGGAGTTGCCATAAGGGGGGATCTGCGCATTCATCTTGAACAAAAGACCCCACCCCCCCCGCCCCCCTCCTTCCCTCCGATTGATTTCTCTTAAGGAGAAGGCAGGCAGGCCGCTTCCCCGTCCTGTCAGGTTAAATTAAGCAGCCCTCACCTCTGCATCAAAGCCCCCACAAGAACAAAGGCAGGCCATCCGGCTAATTTGCTGTAAATTGGCCAGTAAATGAGTAGGGACTGCCTGTACCTCCTGCCTGCACTTCATCAATCCTGCTGTAGCCAACCAGCCGCTTGCCTGCGTGTTGTTTCAGCTGCGAAATTGTTTCTTCTAGTGGCTTTCTCCTTCTCCCTCTGTATCTCTTTTTTACCTCTCTCTTACTGTACTCTGTCTCCAAGCTTTTTCCCTTTCTCCTGTTTCCTCTTCCCCCTCTCTTTATCCTGTATTTCTTCTTCTGTTTTGCTTGTCAGTTCCCCTTTTCCTCCTTTCATTATCCGCTTGTTTTCTCTGCCATTCATTTCCTCCTTTTTCCCTGTAGGAAAGGCTTTTGGAAATATATGAATACACAAATTCATTTTTTTTTCTTTTATTAATAATAAATCTACCCGTTCACTCACGGTTCTTGTAGTCCTGACATGCTGCTGTTTAATCTATTCTACTTCAGCGTCACGCATTTTCTTAGCTCTGGCCAATAGATTTTGCTACTCATCAGTGCTTGTAAATCCCTATTGCATACTCTTAAAGATGTTTTTTTTATGTTCTGTTGTGTATAGATATAATGCCTAAAGGTAAATGAATGCCAATTATATTTTCCCTGAAGTGCTTTTATGTGTATTTTAAATAACTTACAATAGTTTACATATAAATGTACTGTCATACATTGTTTCACATATGACATTGTAAAGTTAGATGTTTTGTTGATGTGCAGTAAGTGATATAAACATCTTTAATAAACTGTAGTGCCTGAAACCATGTGCAATGACCAGTTCATCACACTGCATGCTTTAAATTAGATGAATTGATTGAACTGCCTCACACTTTCTCATTTGGAAAAACTGAAAACCCATCTTAACCAAGTGTGTCATATAACTTAATCTATATGTGTGAAAAATGGGGTCCAGGGTTGGCTGCTTCTAATGTGTCCCCTGACGGTGTTCCATCTACTTATTTGCAGACATCGACGAATGTGAGAGTGATTACAATGGGGGCTGTGTGCACGAGTGCATCAACATCCCAGGGAACTACCGCTGCACTTGTTACGATGGCTTCAGACTGGCACACGACGGACACAACTGTCTGGGTGAGCGATCTCAAATTCAAAACCCACACATCTCCCACCGATCTGTACAGCACAGCAGATCTGTTGATAAACTTTCTAATATCTGTCAGCTCCTTTTCATCTTTGTTCATCACCTTCATCTCCTAAGCCCCTGTTTCTCCATCCCCCTTCCTCAGACTGGTACCAGTCACTCAAACAATGCCGACCAGTCCTTGTTGAGACTTGAACTTACATTATTGATTAAAATGTGTTTTTTCTATGGGGTATTTTTAGCTTAAAGTAGTCCTCAAAGGTGGAGAAGCTTAGAGAGGTGGTCCCTATTATATAAAAAGTTGAAATGCACTGTTGTACATAACCCATACACACACAACAGTCTATTTCAAAGACAAAGAACCAGAAATAGCAAATCCAAGTGAAAATACTGTACGTATAACTCTTTCAGTAATTCCTCATTTAAATTATACCTAGTTAAGCCTCTTAGAGAACAATTAACAGAACAATATAATGACATTCATAAACCTCTATGATTATTCTTTCAAAATCAATAGGTACATACGTTTTCATAGTAAATCAAAAACGAACCCCAGCGATAGTTCTACTGTAGGTCTAAACCTAAAAAGTCTTATTACATGCATTTTGACAAGTGTTATGTTAAGTGTGATTGCTCTTACATGATGTTTTTTTCTTGATAGTATTTGTTATATACAGCTGTTTTATATTTACTTTAAGCTTCATAACACTGTATGTACTGTAAGTACTGTAATACACTCTAGTGATGTAGGGAGGATTGGCACTGCTTTTGAACATCTCTCTTGAGGATGTACTAGTCAGGGAGTATCAACAGCTGGTACACCTGGCAAATCACAGTGGTACTGTAGGTCAATATGTAAAAGCACAAAAACATGCTCACTAATCACATGCATTTTCTACAATAATAATATCTAATTATGTGGAGACTTGGACCGTTTTCCACTGTCAAAAATGTGCCCGGGCTAAAAATAATTTATTTAAGATTTTGTAAATATCCTTGAGGTTAATAAATGAACTACAATTTCTAGTCATTTCCTTGTTGCTATTAACAGGTATTTCTGCAGTAGATTCTCCAGTAAGAACTATGAAGTGGTGTAAATTTATGAAGACTCTGACCTTAGGACTCAACTTAGAGTTTGCTGTCAAAGGGCAATATTTTTCCAAGGTTTAATGTTACACTAGTGTGTACTTCACATCATGTCCGTGAAACATACTTTAAACTACAGAGGTAACAAAATTAGGGAAAGCTGACTTTTTTCTAAGAACTTGAGCCAATCTTGGGTTTTCCCAAGTTTATTTCGCAGTTGATTTAGATTACATTGTGGAGTGAAGAGCTTTGAAGTATAAGCAGTGGTAAATTATTAAAAATGACTCAGCTATGAATGCAGTTTCTGCTTTAGTGACTCTGACTTCAGCTGTCTTTAATTAGAGACAAACAGTTATGTGATAAATACCGATATCCCTCTGTGTTACAGAGTTTTACACAATTCTTCCTGCGCAATCACTGCTCGGCACTGTCTGATGTTCTGCCCCTTAGCTTTACCCCCAGGGGCACATACAGTTTCTTTCCCACTCACACACTTGTCTTAAACTGCCTCCCTCTGAACCTTCAGCTCCAAGCATTAGCATTCAAAACTGTCCTCAAAGGACCTCAGCTTACGCTGTAAGGACCAAAGCATGTTCCTCTCCACTTCGCTTCTCTTAGTTGGGAGACTTTGGATCCCTAACAGTATGTGAGCTTGAATCACTACACCTAAATGCCTTATTCTCTACCAGTCCTTCATCAGTGAATCAGGAGTGCGCTTCCCTGCTCTGAGCTCCAGTCCATACTGCTCCCCCTCCCTTACTCTGCGCCCTGAGCACCAGCCAGACAGTCTGTGTGCTGACAGGGCCCTGGGTGACTCCAGCCTGTTGTTTGGTGAGCGTGGTGCCAACACCTAGATAGGGCGCTGTGCTAACTTGTATCACGGAGCAGCTCTCTCTCGGGGAATTTCCCTGGCTCTGTTGTGCCGTAAAGCCTTGTGTTCGTGCAGCTTTGATAGATGTCAGACTTCAAGCTTAAACGCCTCCAGTAATTCATAAATCTTTTTTACTTTTTTAAAAGAGATTAATTAATGGTACTTAACAATACCCGAGCCCACTCCCCTGCTGGTTTTAAACATTTCCTAGAAGTGTTTAAAAATTCATCATCAAGAAAATGTGTATTATCATAGACATTTAGATAACACTGAGCCTTGTTTTAGTTATCTTATTTTTCGTGTCTACATTTAGAATTTTGACAGCTGTCATAGAGGCACTGTGCAATATGAACTTGACTGCAGCATTTGCAGCACCCTAGGCTTGCAGCATCCCCCACGCTGGTACTATGAAATACCACATCTACTGTATATAAGTAATAGCAAGACCGAGCAGGATCAAATGATGGCAAGGAAGAAATACAGAGGCTCCACACAGCAACAATGTTTTTCATATCTTAGCTTGCAGCTACAAATGCCACAATCAAACACAGGGGACAATGAGGAAGCGTTGACAAACTTCACCCCTCCCCCCTGAAGCCATTCAGCTTTTAGCATATCACACATGCCACAGCCCCATTCCATAGGTTCGATGTTGATTGGAGGAGAGGCGCATCCCTCAGTGACAGCACCACATACCTGTAAGCACCCATGAGGCCACAGGGGTGACTCGGAGCCTGGAGAGCCCTAGCCCACTAATCCCCACTTCACCATTGGTGGCACTCAGCCACCTGTGTGGGGAAGGCTGGCAACTAGTCAGCTAGTGACACTACCCAGGCTCAAACCCATGATCATAGAGCTTAACCTGTGTGTGGGAGAGCACATTTAACAGTTGAGCCATTCACAGAGCTCCCACTTACTTTCATTTTTTACTACTGAATCTCCCTTATTGAATTGTCCCACAACAAGTGTCCTGGACGTGGAATGCATACCACACTCCTGGCAGTGTCAGAGTAGTCAAACTACAGAGATTATTTTATTAAAGAAAAGGTTGTTTTTTCATGTGGGCAACTTTTCAAAAGTCCAGACCCAATACAAAAAATCAATACATTTGAAAAATTATCTTCGAGCTGTAGCATAGGGTGGGACTGCTACATGATGTTTGAAGACAAAATGATGGGCAGTTATTAGATAAATGCACATATAACAGTCTTGTCAAGTCTAAAGTCTTTGGATGACAGACGCTTTTAGAAAAAATCCATTTTTTATGGATTGTACCTATATGCAGGTAGGTTTGGGTCTGGGGAACCACCTGATGAACATCCTCACTGATGCTGGGTACCGAAACAACGTCTTTCATCAGCTTGTGAGACTTTATGCTTGTGCTGTTTTATTATTATTACTATTCAATGGTGATAGCCACCTGTACTGTGCAGTCTATCGGTGTCATACTGATAATGGACAAAAGCACAGGAAGTGACTCTTTAAAATTTTAGTATTCAAAACTTTGAATTTTCACAAAATTTTGCTTGAGTAGATTGGCACTTTTCCTTGCTCTGGGAGCTTTCATTAATCATGTTCTTTTTTGGCGGACGTTTTGAAAGTTAAGCTGTAGGTTATTGCAATTATCTATTCAATAAAAATAATGTAGGACAATATTCCTCTTTTCTGTCAATCATAAACCAAGCACAAACTCTACAAACTTGAGTTTCTGATGTTTCTCAGTTTTAAGAAGATTTGTAAACATGTACGTTTTAAATTGCTGTACTGTATTCCATTAAATAGCAAATTCCCTGTCTTTATATGCAACTCAAATCATATCCAGTTACTGTCCCGAACTACACATAGACACATAGGTTCATTTTCCAAGTCATTTAACATTGGGCACTTTGGTCTGTACGGATCATTTGCTGTTCAGTGGATGCGCTCCAGTCTTGCATGCATGTGTAATTGATGCTCTGGTAGTGCAAGTTTAAAAGGCTTTTGTACACCTGAATTGGTTGTCCTGCCAATATCTGGATATTTGCTCCTGTGATACATTTACTGTATGTATATATTTTTTTTCATTCTCCCTCCCTGTTTGTTTGTGTCTTGGTCTTCTTGTAAGGGTTTTGCTAAGTAGGTGAGCTGCAGGTCACATGGCAGAGGAAAACTCCCGAACCTCATGCTTCTGACTTCATGAAGTGCAGTTTTTGGGCTGTGGGATATGTTGGAAGAAATCAGTCTTGTTTTTAGTCAAGCCAATCTAATGATGTTTCCTTCTTCACTGCACTCTCTAAGATATCAGTGCTATCCACATTTTTCTGATGTGTTGTAGTACTTAGATCGTCTGTATCAATTTTTTATTTACAACACTGTCAGATTGAAATGTCTGGTTCCCCGATTACCTTTTATTCTTCCATAATCTCTGTGACTGATGCCGATGTCTGTAGAATGGTCTTATGCAGAGATGTGGAGAATAAACTATGTTCTATTCCCCTTGATGCCTAACATACAGTATATCCAGTACTGACAGTCCCAATCTGAACTATAATTAACTACCAAACCTTTTGCTCCACTGTAATAAATATGTCAAACTGGTGTTTTTTAAACTTTATTGACTTAAAATAAATTGAGTTGTATGGATCTCATAAGCTCATTATTGAGTTTTCTGTGCTCTAATGTATTCAATTTTGCTACCTCCCAGTTACTGACACAAACAAGCTCTGCAGATAGTAATATACTAATCTGTTAGATCTCTTAAACTAATTTCACTACACTGGGGAACTATAAATCTTACACCTGCAGTATGCTTTCTTTTGCTAGAATTATATCTACTATAAAGTTAAAATTAAAGTGTTCCCTCTTCTGTACTCTTGTGTTGCATTATTCACATCATATCGTCAAATACAGTCTTTTTGTACATGTGCATAAGTGTAAAGCACAGAGATGCAGTACATACACTAATGAAGATGGGATTAAACTATTTTCCGAGGGCCTTGGTGACTTTGATGGTTTTGTCTTGATGGCTCTTTTCCCAGCTCTAGATTGAGGCCCATAACAGAGTCGGCTGGATATAATATATTATGTATAGTTAGTGTGTATATATAGTGCACAGGGATAAACATGTTCTAAAAGTAGAGCAGAACTCCTGGGTGGGGTTAGTTGTGTCCTTGGTCTGTATTTCTCTGTGTTTCCGTTTTTGCTGGTGTTAAGATGTGCTTTGGCAAGAAATGGTGAATTTGAACGGGTCTGGACTTTTGATCCTGATGTCTTAATTGAGATAATGACTACCTTTTCTTACCACACAAACCATGCCCACAGCTTAGTTTCACATGCAGCTCCAACTTCCTAGAGCCCCAAGCCACTCCAGACTTCTAGGCACATTAGTCAGCTCAGAGTTAATCAGATACATCCGATTGGTAATCAGCACAGGCTTTACTAATTAAGCTCACGGAAAAGTCTGAATTGTGCAAAAGTGCTAAACATTGGCTGTTTAATCTGTTATTTTGTTATTTTGACAGGTGTTTCCCACAACATGACATATTCAACTGAGTGTTATTATATTTAAAATACATATCTGCACAACCCCAGGAATAACTTCATCTTAATCAATGCTTGAGCTCTGTTACATATATAGTGAGAGGCATTCGAAATGCAACAGATGCTGTTGTTTCCAGTACACATTTGTTGCATTTTTAATGCCTCCCAGATATATCAAGTCAGAAAATGGGTATTTCTTTAGCTAAAGTGTTAGAGTTTGGCAGAGTGACAGTTTTTCATAGTCACATAGTCAATGTGTGTTGCTGTTTCCAGTTTTAAAAATAAAGCTATCAGAGATGTTTCTTGGTGTGTTAGTTTTTACAAATCCCCATAGTTCAATAATGAATACAAAAAAAATGTTTAAACCTTTTGGTTATTGAATGTTAATTATGGTGATTAATATTATCAGTAAATCCGTTAATTTCGATCTGGTTTCTAGATGATATTTATAATATTATTTGAGAGAATAATCAGTTTCTCAAAGAAATGTGACAACGTGCACAAAATAAGGTTTTAATATAACTCTGTACTTAAAAGGTGACATCATAAAGTTCACAAAAAAATCTACCTGTCCAACAGTGAAGCCTGCCTGATAGTCATTTTAATTCCATTTTATTTGGTGTTATTTTTCTTGTTTTATCACTAATAGGTTGCAGCTTTTTCTTTAAACAACAGTGTCACACTAAAAGCTGCAATTTCTGATACTTTAAATAATAGTTTTGAAACTCCTAAAGATATAACCTTTCTTGTCCTAATGGCTGGCAAGTGGTACTCATTGTTTGGGGGTGACAGCATGCTGTAATTTGACATGAGCTGTGATTAAGAAGGCATTGTTAAAGAACACTATTCTAAACATCATATGACTGTGTGACAGGTCTCCTGTAAATGGGCTACTGCTAAAACTAATTACAGTAATTAGAAAATGAAGGAGTACAATATGGGGCTGACTGGCACATCAGGATAAATTTAAATTCTGAAGCCATAAATTGGCCATGTATCTTTTTAGTGGCATAACAAGTAAACAAGTAAAGAGTAGACTACTGTTGTTTTCAATGAGCAGCCTTGTATAAAAGTAATATATTTGCAACTCCAAAAAACCAAATACAGTATCCCTTAGTGCTCAAAGGTTTCATACATGTTCTTGCAAAATCCTATACCGCAGGTATAGAACTGTTGAAAGAAAGCTTGATATTTCTGCGGTTTGGGATTCTCATTTTAATGTCCCAGCAGAGTGTGAGATCAGTTTATGTGCTATTCAACTTATAACAGCACTGTCTATTTGCTATAAGCTACCCTTTAAGAAGAGTTACTTATTTGCATATTATAATTATGGGTGTATGTATTCAAGTATTCAAGAGATACAAGTAAAGTCCAGTATGAATAAAACATTTGAAATCTTGGTGGTGATGGTCTAATCAGCAATAATGGGAGAAAAGCATTGTTAGTATCTTGTCTCTATTTTTTACCTCTGACAGTGTTTGGATTTCTTTATGAGTTCTACAAGCAAAGGGGATGTTTCATTTTTTCTTGTAAGGTGTTCAGTAGAACAACTGAATCCTCTCTTTATCGAGCATATTAATTGGTAAATGCCCTTTACACATTTGCTATCTGTTGAGAAATCAACGACCCTATTGTAGGAATCCTAGTTAATTTTAAAAAGGACCATAGACTCATTTGACACCTTGAAAAAGTCGCTGTTCTGCTCCATTGAAGTGAAAGAAAGCAAGAACACACTTGTAGTGTAATTCACAGACATAGACAAAACACTGCCCCTAACCATCGGAGTGTGGTATGCTGTGGTATCTTCTGTACTACAATACGTAAAGCATTTTAGGATTACAATATCCCCATATTGTATTACTAAATTTGTGTTGTTAAAAAAAACTTGTTGCATGTTGGCTTCAGATATGCAATACACAGTGCATGCTTCTTAAACCCTGTACAGTATTCTGAATTCAATATAGTTTATTTTTGTTGTACAGACATCTTACTTCATTGGGATTAATGTATGGAGGAGAAGGTATTGGGAGCTAAAGTATTTACTGAATTTGTACTATACAGTTCAATAAAACAATAAATAAAACAGTTCAACAGAACAATAACAATGTTCTGCATGTGAACACAAAGAAGCTCTGAAATGATGTCCATTTTGGACATAAGTATTAGTATGCTCTTTTAATTATGTTAATTTGTTCACCATAGTTTATACTTGTATGATGATTGAATATTTAAACTTGAATGATGATATAATATTTAAATATCTAAACTCAGAAAGGGAATTATCAAGAATTTTGGAGGTCATATTATGATGTTATTAGGTAATATTATGAATATTAGATGCTTGAAAACAACAGTTTTACAAAGCATGTTATGCAAACCCGAAAGTTTTTAGATATGAAAAGATGTAAATAAACAGTTCATGGAAGAAATACATGAAACCTCTGAATTAATTTGAATTTTAGGGCTGGAATTTTGTTCTTTATTTATGAACTTGTGGTGTTCAGCTTCTGTCAGAGAAACGAATAACTTTCACAAGAGATGGAAATAGCTTCATAAAGCAAATGGAAGCTGTTTAGAGGTAATAGAAAAGGGGATGACAAGCAGATGTTAAGTAAGATTGCTCCAACCCTTCTACACCGTCTTTAGACTAAGTACGTATTCCATCCCTAGCTGTTGTTTATGAGAATGTTTCGGATAGCCCCAGTGATACAACTGGTAGAAATAGGCAGCGGTTTCTTGTCTTCCATTTTGTCTTGACCTGAACAGAGAAGGTTAGCTTTTCACAAAGTTAGGCTGGAAATGAAAAGATCATCTAATCCTGAATTGAGAGGTGATTGACTGCAGCTCCTATTCCAAAGTCAATTAAAGCTGGAATGACGGGTTCATCTAGTCAAGTTAGGGAGAGACAGAATTCCGCAATGACTTTAGTAAAACACATGGATGTCAGTGTTTGATCAGGCTTGAAACACACAGGTACAGATATGATAGGTGTTTGATCCGCTATGTCTGTTTTCCTTTCTCCTGAATGGCAAAGGACTATTTCTAATTTGCAGCTAAGCTAGACCCGACCTTCTTTTGGAAACAAGTAAAGGTTCATTTCATGTGTCCCCCGAAGAAGGCTCCACAGCCAAAACGTTGTGTTTCTTTTCTTCTCGTTTCAGCATGGAGTAAACCTTTACTTGTTCCTTTACAGCCTACGCATGCTGACGCAGCTGCCTACTTGAACTCCAGCATTCTTTTGTCAGGAAACATGAAATCTGATGCATTATAAGACAATTTTGAGGCACCATTACACCTAACGACTATAAGAAACAATATCTTTACAAAATATATTTCCTTTTCCTCTGCTGTCCCTCAGATTAAGGTTGACCTCTGATTGATATTATCTGGCATTGCAGAAGCATTTACCACCAATGACAACTGGTTCCTGTCCCCATCCTCATCTGCATCTACTTGGTCCAGATATATAATTAATAGGAGCAATACTGCTTAATGTCCATTTTTTTATTGATAGAGTTAGAATTCACAGTATAGAGCTAGCTTACAATATGTTTGCTAAGCTTTCAAACTGTTTAAACATGTTGCAAATGCAGCAACATAACTTTTACCTGTGTCCCTGTATATACTTAGAATTGATGTTGCTCTAATTCCTTAATTACAATTTAATTTACATGAAATTATAATTTTGACTTGCATTAGCATTAACGTAAACCTAAATCAAGCCTGGATCTGCAGAGATAAATAGGATGCTATGGAAAAAAATAAATGTTTTTGTAGGAAAATGGAAATTCCTCTAATCCTGTAAAAAAAAAGGTCAAATTAAAAATCTTGCTTCAATTTTGCAAATGTTCTCCTCATGCAAGGTAAAGGAAAGGAAATTATGATGTACGTCTGTCATGTCTGGTTACCTGCTGGCTCTGTTCTCTGTTCGATGTTTGTGTGTCATTAAATGTATTTACTTGCTTGTTAAAAAGCATGTTCACAAACTCAGGAAATGAAAAGCACAAACACACCTCATCACCTTTGCTGATGCACTGAGCAGATCACTCATTCTGTACTTTATTGCTGAGTTCAGGGTCCTGTTAAGTTTCTGAGTGGGAAACCAGTCCTCATCGGAATGGTCTGGAGGTTAAGACAGCTGGGTCAGCGATTAAGGAATGGAGACATGCTCTTCCTCCCTTCCACCACAAAAGTGTCTGTAAGCACAAAATCCATGAGAGGACACACTGTAACATAACCACCATGTTTACACATCTCTTCAGCTCAGCACAAGGCCAAATGTTATATATACAGTGAGGCTATCTGAGAAAGCAGGGGACATTGCATCCACAAATAGAACCAATCTCTTCATTTCTCTCTTTCTGATGTTTTTAAGGGAGAGGCGAGAACTGTCTAGTTTTTTTTTCAGAGCCCATGCAGACTTTTAACTTAATTAAGATATTTTTCCCTTCACCAGAAAAAGTAACTTTTTAGATCCAAACAACAGGGGCACTTCTTCAGCCATGCCAGAATCCTTTTCCGTTTGGAAATATTTGCTTTGGACGCTGGCCTTGCCCAGCACACAACACAGGCAATTATTGAAGCTATTTGAACAGGATAGATCCACTGACAGGCGACGCCTCGTTTTGAGGGATGAAGGAATTGAGAAATGAAACCTATATTGATGCAGGGGCTGGAACATATCATGTTTGTGGAGCGTTCCTGTGGGATTTTGAAGAAGCTGTGTGTGCATGTGCAGGAGCTGGTATTTTGTGAAGACCTTAATAAAAGAGTCCTGCCAAATTAAAATGAGCAGCTCTTTCGCAGGGGAAAAATGGAAGGAGACAAAAAAATGAGCACTAAATGGAGCAGACAGAAACTCAAAAATGTAGTCTTATGTAACATGCAGGGACCGATGCAGAGATTCATGCAAAAGGCTGAAATGTTTACTGTATTACAGGAATCGAAGTGTTGTTGGGAAACGTGGCCTTTCCACCATGCGTTTGGGGCGTACAAAGTTTGGAATAACGTTGCTACTTATGTGTAATTCGGACGAACGTATCATGTAAAGTTTCTCATGAAAAGGAAACAACATAGGTTTTTCTTCACGCATCAGTCCAATAATTCCAAAATCCTTGTCAGCCGAGTCAAAAGCACAAGACTGAATGCAGTGATCTGGCCTGACTTCACTGTCAACTGCTTATGCTTTTAAAATTTAAATGTCCAATTTGTGATGCTATGGGGATGTGAATAGCCTGCCATTTGCTTAAAAAATAAGGCATCCAGAACATTCTGTTTGGACTTGAGTTTCAAGAGCAAAAAGGCTTTAGTTACCTGCTATAAGAACAGCTACATTACTGAAAATGTGTGTGCATTTAGAGGGTGTGTAGTGATGGGGGTCACTTTTCCACTGACCTGGTTAGAAACGCATGAGTTGACATTCCACTCTGCCCCCAGTTTTACTTGGCATGATCTAGCTGTTTCTTCCACTAATGGGGGCATGTATGAGTGTTTGGTTTTTTTGTGGCGTGGGGGGGTCTTCTTCTTTTAGTTAATTTTTTTCCCCTTGCTTCAATTTTTAATTCCATTGGGCTGAGAATCCCGAGAAAAGAAATCCAATCCTACGGCCTTCCTGGACTGGACAAACAGACAGAAAATTAGTTTCGCATGATGGCTTATTAAAAAATCACTATGTATACAGCAGCTTATTAATGCTGAGAGCCCAGGAGAAGTATAGAGTTCCACTGGGGCGAGTGTTGAGCCCCCTGGCCTGTCGGTGTGTCTGTGCTCACTGTGCTTGGGGGAGAGGGAGGCACAGAGGCTCATTATAGGAGTTAGTACATTATAGTCCTTATACATGAGACACTGTTCAGATTATATAATATGGTAGACAAAGGAGAGTGATATTGAATAATGACAGAGCTCCGAGTCACAAAGAGAAATCATTTAGTTCACCCTGAGGTTGCAACTTCACATTTAACTTCAGATTTAGTCTTCTAACATTTTCTTCTAATTGTATAGTTTGTGCATTTTTTGTAACTTGAATGAAAAAAAAACATTGTAAGCTCTCCTTCATGCACCAGCACATACAGTAAGTCTATGTCAGGCCAGTGCAAAATGTCGTGTGATGATTTCAAGATCTCTCCTGCAATTTTTAATTGAAGTGATGTTTTTGGACATAGGACATGGTTTTTTTTGCAGATACAAATTCAGCTCCTAAAGTCTTGTCTTTTTCTTTTAAAATAGGTAGTCTTTTATTTCTGTTTGAAAACATAAACATAACATTTACATTTTATGCTGGAGGCACGGTTTAATTCCCACATCAGTATTGATTTAAAATGTGGTCACATGCTCACAATAAAAGACCTCAACACATATCCCACTATATTCAATGTATCTGCCTTTATTTGAATATGTACAGTAGCACTCGGAACCAAAGATGGTAGCTGCTACTGAAAGTCTCAGGTTTTGCGTGTTGTCATAAATTCAGAGACACATCCTGTCGCTAGGTGAAATGCAATCCATGAATTAATCCCTTGCCAGTGACATCAATTAATACTTCCGTCACACGACACTAAAATCAGGAAGTCATTAGAAGAAAAGGCTCCTGATAGCTGAGGTTCTCAAAGCCAGGGCACCTTATTAGGTGCTGTAAATGTGACAGGTGCACAGGTATAGCAGACAGTCTGGTTAACAAGATACAGACAGTTCTGCCTTGTTTTCTGTGTTGTCTGTTCATCCATTACAATAGACTAATAAAGAATCTAGGAATCATATCTTGCCCCCATTTCATTTTAATTAATGCATGGTTGGAAAAATGAAACCCAGAAACTTTAATCTTTTTAAATGATTGCCAAAAGTAAGAGCAATACTAATGTTATAATAATATAATAATAACAGCATCACTTTATTAACCCTTTACTATTTCTTGCATTAGAAATTTGTCTTTTCACATACCCCAGCTTGCTCTCCATGAGACACACTGACAGGGAGAGAAGCTTGGGGTCAGAGCGCAGGGTCACCCATTGTACAGCACCCCTGGAGCAGTTGGGGTTAAGGGCCTTGCTCAGGGGCCCAACAGAGTAGGATTCCTCTGCCAGCTGCAGGATTTGAACCAGCAACCATCCAGCCACAGGAACAGATCCTTAGCCACAGACCCACTGCTCCACCCCCTATCTGGGGACGTTTGTCTTGTTGGTTTGTTTGAAGGAAGAAATTCCCTGGGAATTAAAGAAACATTTAAGCAATACCTTACCCAACACCAAAACGTGTTGCAAGAGTTTGCATGAGCATGCAATGGAACAAAGACAGGACATGTGTACCACACTCCCTTTTTTTAACCAAGCAGTAAGCGTTTTTTACTTCATTGTTGTGTATATGTAAGCCATCTAAGGCTTACCTCAGGGTGCCACATAAACAGAATACCGCTGTTCAGAATGTTACATGTACAGGTTTTAGCCTAATTACAAATGGAAGAGGAAAAGTCTTTTGCCAACAAAGTCCAATTTGCACCTGTATCCACATTCTTGTGATGAGGCCAGAGCTGGCCTGAGTTTAGTGACTCATAGGAAAACATATTAAGTCATCTTGTGTGCAAAGATTTTAAGACGCACATTTGTAATTTTAGATGTAAAAAAGGTAATTAAATACCAGATTATTTTTCCACTTAGCTCTTGTTTTTGTTTACAAACGTGCAGCAAAGCTCATGTTCTGCATAATTGTATAGTATAAATGATATAAATATAATTAAATTTGTCTTCATATTAATGATGCTTATGACAGTATGTCTGTATTTATGAAAGAGGTTTTAGACTGTAATCATCTCAAGCAAACATACGTCAAACAAGTATATCTGCAGTTTTTTTCAGATTAAAAAAACTGAATAGGTTCTAGTGATAGTAGGATTAGATTATTTCACAAAACTGTTTTGATTTGCGATTATTCAAATTCTTTAAAACACTTTTAGTTCTGTCCTAATGTGCTAAATACAGATTCAGATGCTCTTAAATTAAGTTGAAGAAGACTGAGTGTTTCATTGCAATATACACTGCTTTGCAGTCTTGGACTGCAATCAAAGTCACAATTAAGGTTTTCTGCTTTTGTAACCACAATGACTATTACTAATACAGCTGAGTTCAGCATAAACCAGCCTAGTAAGTTTGCAATATTTAATTCATATTGATCAGAATCTTCAGAAATGTGATCTCAACAACTAAAGGTAACCTACAGTATGCATGAGCATATAATAAGACGTGATGTACTAACATCATTAACACATCCACTCATTACACAAAATAATGTCACAATTTACTATTGAAGCTAAACTGCAGAAATGAAAAATGATTAATTTCTGAGTAGAACATTTCCATAAAATTGTGTTACTGCATGAAGACAAACATTGAGTGAAAAGGGCGGTGCAGTGGTTCTGTGGCTAAGGATCTGTGCCTGTGGCTGGAAGGTTGCGGGTTTGTATCCCTCAGCTGGCAGAGGAATCCTACTCCGTTGGGCCCCTCAGTAAGGCCCTTAACCACAACTGCTCCAGGGGCGTCGTATAAATGGTTGACCCTGTGCTCTGACCCCAAGCTTCTCTCCCTGTCTGTGTGTCTCATGGAGAGCAAGCTGGGGTATGTGAAAAAGACAAAATTCCTAATACAAGAATTTGTATATGGCCAATAAAGTGATCTTATCTTAAGAGAAAAACACTACACTGGCACCGATGTGTGCACAAGGCATTCCAGGTGGCTGTTGCTCGTGGTACGTGGTGTGAGAAGAGGAGGTGAATTTTGACTCTTAGTAGTGTATCTTCATTAAACATCAATTTAAAGAAAACTGAAAGAAATGAAACTAGTCATGCTTAAACTATTTTCAGATTTTTTAATTCAAAAATAATATCTTTTAAATAGCTTTGTGGAAACAGCAGTGGAAAGACTCCACTGTTACTGTACAGTATGTGTATTTCTTTAAGTGGGATGCTGGTAAAACTCATTTAATCTTAGCGCTGAAGGAAGCTCAGCAACGCCATTTATTGACATCTGTTTTGGCTCGGATGGATCAGGTTACAAAAATTGAAGAGGAATTTGCAATGCAAGCATTTTCTTATACAGTTCCTAATAATTGGAGTCTTTTACCAAACATCTATTGAACTTCACCTTTACCCACATCAGAGAATACATAACATGTCTGTACTGTAGTCATAAAGATAATCATATCATACTCATATCCTATTATTTAATTAATGATCCTTTCCATTGTACCAAGTACACACGAAACGTTTTTCTTCAGGAGAGATTGTTCAGGGCAAAATGTGGGAAAGTGATTAGTGAAGAATATCTGTGTTGCAACTTTAAATGAGTCTTCCAACCATTCAGCCTTCTTCAGCAACATTTAATGGATTTTCCACTGCCATTCCTCAGCCAGCCACAGTGATGACCTGCGTTTATATTTTACCATCTGAGTCCCACAATGCTTCACAGTGAAGCTTCACCAACTTAAACAACTCAGGGCTGGAGCATAGTTTCAATACTAGCACACCTTAACATTTTAAATGTCAGATTGTTCACTTTTTCTATGATAGACCCATAGGGAGTTTGAATATTGATGTTATTGTGTACCAGCAAGCTGGACTGTTGCACCTACAGTAACTGCAAGGACATTAATTTTAAGGGTTAATTATTCATTAATGCACTCACTTTGCCTGTTAATCTTCAGTAGGGTACTCCTGCAATAAATTCTTAATTTATATCCGTAGGAACTGTTTTTGGAAATATACACTATGTTGCCTTTTTTAGGTGTCATTTTAATCAGTCTTATAAACTTCTGAACAGGTTTAAACTTTAAACCTTAAAACCTAAAAAATATGCACATAGTCTTCCAACCTGCAGTAGGTGTGACCTGATTCATTTTGTTTGTAAGAATAGACTGTGGACATTATAACTAACTAAAGAAGTCCCCAGATGAAGTTGCATGAACTGAACAAAATGTCATTCGAGGAACAGGGCTAAGAAATTTGAATTTGAAAAAGAGTCAAAGTGCAGTAGATGTGGATTTGTTCCTTGTTCTCATCTCAGTTTTAAACCCAAGAACCACTAAGAATCTGGGCACATAAAAGTAAAGAAATCCTCTACCTCTAGCCTGCGAAACAATTCCTGCATTCATTTTCAAATGTAACCAGGTACATAGAAGCGATTCCTCTTTTGACAAATACTGTACTTGGCTGTGATGTGAGAATCTTTCGCATGCAATTTCAGCACACCTTTAAACCGGGACTTGCTGGGTTCGCGCTATGCATGATGGTGCTGTTGTGTGTGTCGTGACAGATGTGGACGAGTGCTCCGAGGGAAACGGCGGCTGCCAGCAGATCTGTGTCAACATGATGGGGAGCTACGAGTGCCGCTGCCGTGAGGGCTTCTTCCTGAGCGACAACCAGCACACCTGCATCCAGAGGCCCAAAGGTCAGCCTCGACGACCAGCGCCCTCTAGGGTGCAACACAGATGGGAGGACTAGGCAAGCCATGCTTCCTGTACCCACTTGTGCATCTCTCTCACCTGACGTTGCCAATTGAAAAACCGGTTCAGCGGTCTATGGTTTAAATCAGCAGAGCCAGTGTCTGATCTGCTCTACTCAGTCTTTCTGAGCAGTTGTTACCTTGCAATTTCTTTAGTCTGGTTAAAATGTGAGAATTCTGAGGAGAGGAAAATGGGACAGTCACTGTGCCCTGCACCTGATTACAGCTTACAAAGTTCACCTGTTATTCACAATTGTTATGGAATTTCTTAAATGTTCCTGAATATCCTCTTGTGGGTGGTGCTAAATCTTCCTTCCTCTTGTTTTGACTTTATCTATCATCCTTCTTCCTGCAAAGAAAAACCTCTCAAAGGGATTGAACCAGGGATGATAATAATAATAATAATGATAAACTTTATTTTATATAGCGCCTTTAAAGGTGGCTTCTCAAAGCACTTTACAGAATGTCAACAACAAGAAATAACAAGAATACAAAAGATAAAACACAATTACAATACACAGAGGAGACCGTGGATATTGGTACTAAGTATAGCAGGAGCAGAGGGGTAAAGAATGGAACTAGTTAAGTAAAGGCTCTTCTAAAGAAGAAGGTTTTGAATTTGGATTTGAAGGAGGTTAGAGAAGGTGACTCTCTGATGTCCTTGGGGAGAGAGTTCCAGAGCTTGGGGGCATAACAGGAGAAGGCCCTGTCACCCATAGAATGTAGATGGGCTTGGGGGACAGTAAGGAGAGCAGAATTAGAAGAGCGAAGGTTGCGAGGTGGGGAGTAGGGCGATAATAGCTCAGCTCAGGTACTGAGGTGCCAAGCCATGCATAGCCCTATAGGTGAGCATGAGGATTTTAAATTCCACAAGGAATTTGAAAGGAAGCCAGTGCAAGGACTCCAGGATAGAAGTAATGTGATCACTTGCACTAGACCTGGTCAGGATTCTGGCTGCCGAATAATGGACATACTGCAGTTTGTTCAATGTAGATTTAGATACCCCAGCGAGTCGAGCATGTGTGTTAAGATGTGTTAAACAGCTTTTCAGCCACAGTTAGTGATAACATAGGGTGTAGTCTAGCGATATCTCTGAGGTGAAAAAAAGATGTTTTGACAGTATGCTGCACATGTGGGTCGAATGTTAATCCAGAATCGAATATCACCCCTAAGTTTTTCAATTTAGACTGAAGTTCAAGGGATAATGCAACAGGAAAGAGTACTAATGCTTCAGCTCTGCACAGCACAGCACAGCATCCTCCCTCACGTTTTTTGAAAGTTGTTCAGAACAGCGGTAAATAAACTAGAGGTAAAGTCAGGAAACTCTGAAGAGACTGAGTAATGAAGGACATAGAGAATATCGTCTTTGGGTATTTACTAATTCAAAAAGTGATACACAGAGGTGGAGATCTGAGTCTCCTTTAAGAATTTGCCCTTTTTAATGTATTTATTGAAATTGTACTGTTAATTAACTTTTAGTCACTCAACCTAAACTAAATCTGTGGCCCTGTATAATTAATTAACGGCAGCAGTTACAAAAAAGCCTTAGCTTTTCACTTAGTTAAGTGAAGTTATCTCTTCTCTATCTTGCTTTTAAGGATGTCTGTTTGTCGCCATCCCTTTAAAAATATTCTTTCAGGTACGCCCTTGCCGTTGTGCTTAGTGCAGTACACAGTGCATGTATAACCCCAACACACTGGTGCTTCTTAGATTTTGTAATGTCATTTTGCTTGGAGATAGGGATGACCTTTAAGACCTTGTTTCATAGAAAGTTTCACTCATAGTAATCAGTGTTTTATCTTCTTCTGTGTACACAGGGATCCAAGCACTTCTAAAATTCTCAAAGTGGTATAGTCACTTTTTAATGTGTGAGATATTTGAATTTATCAGATAAAACTGTTAAAAGGTTTGGGATGATAAGGTTCTGTACTTCATCTTAATTTGTGTACCGTTTTTTCTGTCTTTATGCTTTTTTCTAATAACCGTGTTAAAACGAAGCAGTTATGAAACCTTTGTATGATGCCTCGAGACATTGAGTAAAGAGCACCCCCCACCCCTTTATTCCTTGAAATTATTTTTTACTGCAGTTTTTAAAGCATCGGTAGCATGCAAATCGCAGTGGGACTGAAAAAAATTAATGAACTATTAAACATATAGCCAGCGGCTGGAGTGGATTATGTTTATAGAGCATTCCTATGGGATTTGAAAGGATAGTGTTAGGAGAGGTGGGGTGAGAAGTGGGATGTTAATAATGTTGTACAGATATAGTCATATGAATAACAAAACTTATATGAGCTGCTTGCTGTTCACTAGAGAAGACTGTTAGCACTCCTGTATTGTTTAAAAGTCTTATGCATCATTGAAAAAATACCATAGAAGTGCTTATATGTTTGTTTGCCCATTTCATTTTGCTTATGCAATTTTTCTAATGATTTGCCCAGCTATATAAATTTTGCTTTATGGATTACTATATTCTCTGATATGAGAGCTCTGTGGTATTCATGTGGCGTGAACCTGACCTCAGTCGTTTTTTTATAATGCAGAATTTTTGCAGACTGGTTTTCGTACGATGTGTGCAGAATAGCTGTTTTGAAGATCATTGCAGCAGGCAAAATTCTTAGATAAATGATTTGATAAACATCCCACAGCTCTCATATTTCAAACTGGAATTTGGTTTATTATTCCCTGGGGTGATCCAAAAACAAGGGAAAGAAAATTTGGGGAATTTTGACGATTAAATGAACGTTTATGTAAATTTGCAAGAAGATGTCTATTAAAAAAAAATGTTTTTTTTTAAAGATGTAGTTGTTACATTTTTAAATGGTATCATCTAGAGGGCTTCTGAGTTAGCAAGTAAATGTAACAGGGCTTTTTCAGGACTGGGATCTGTCATTAGTGGATTGTGTCTTCAGTTTTTCTTACAATATATACAGTACAGTATGACTTGTTGGACTTATATGAGCTTTCAGTGCTTTCAGTTTCCAGTGTGAACAAAAGACAAGGGCTAGCAAGTGCACATTTCAAAGAGTTGATTGGCAGTCTGTAAGTCCACATTGGACAGTACAAAAATAGAAAAGCATATTATTATTCATATTAAATAATAGTTCAAAACATGTATGTAGTGCTGAAAGGATTCGAAAGCACTTCACATATAGGAGAGGACCCAATTCATCTAGCACTGAAGGGCAGCCCCCCCACCTGGGTGACATACTGCAGCCATATCATCTGTTCATTCACTTCATAAAGCATTTTAATTAGCAGAGAAATATTAAAAAGTGAAAAAGTAGTAAATATAAACAGTATAGTGTCATAATAAAATCTGTAACTAAAGAAAAGGTGATGCAGCACAGTTTCAGTTCTTATTGGGACTTTTTGGGGGATTTTGCAAATGTGGGTATTATCTGCACGTAATTCTCATTATTGTTCATCAGTATCAGTCTTTCTTAAATCTCAAAGGAGGCTGCTCCTGTCTCTCTATTCCCATGTATTGTAGCCCATTACTTTTCCTTTTGGGACTAGCCCAGCCAAAGGTTCATGTACAGTAACCTCAGCCTTTTATTAAATACATTAAAAGTAAATTAGCCTTCTCTTTATGGACTTTGCATTCATTAGCTGTGAATAAGGTGCACTCTCAGCTGCCATTGTGGTAATGCCTGGTGCTGCCAAGCTCTTTGCTGGGAGCCCTTGTTAGCAGAAAAATATGCCAATTAGTGACCATGGCTGCCAGCTTCCGTGCCTAATGATAGAGCAGCTGGTGTCTGGTTCTGATTAAAAAGGCGGTTCTAAAGGAGTACCTTTCAGAAAATGAAAGCTTCCATCTTCGTTCAGTGGAATGTAACAGTTCATTTATTTGCAGCACATATTTCCCCAAGTAGAGTAATGAACCCTTTGAAAGGCCAGCCAAAGTGCTTAGTGGTCGAGAGGAATTCCATTCAGGTCAGAAGGTTTCGCTTTTGAAATCTGCCTGAGAGTGACCCCAAACTCAGAATTGTGTGACACCAGACAACCCAAAGAAACAACATCCTATAGAACTAGTGTTTACTCATTTTACACAGCTCTCTTATTTTTAATTGGAAAAGGCCTGTCAGGTTAATCGGACAACATACATGGCTCAGAGGCTCAGATTTTGTAGACGTTTACACAGTGTTATAAAATCAAAAAGCTGTTTTAGGTAGTGTGAAGGTTTTTAGAGACAAAGTGTTAAATTCACAGTATCCCTCCTGACCAAATTGATCTTTTTAAGGGCTTTGCAATGTTGTAACTTTCAGTTCAAGTTGTGTGTTGTTATAGATATTTCAGTACCACTCCTTGATTTTTTCAGAGGTCAGCAACCTGACTCCTCATCTTTAGCTTAAAACCGCTCCTGATTCTCACTGAAATCCAGACACTCTTTTTAAAATTTCAGAAATGAAAGACTATTTGCTAGAGTTCATATTACACGCCTAAGTTAACTAAGCAGCCTCTAACTTTAATTTTCAGAGACACATTTTGTTCTTGTGTCTTATATAGACTGTCCATTCTTGAAAAAAATAATAAATACAGAGAGAGCATGTGACCGGTATGCTGGCATGGTGGCTTGGGGTTACATGTACATCTCTGGCTTCCTGTCACTCTGTTTCTTTTTTATTGTCACAGTTTTTTTTCTTACAGTCTCATGTTGGTCCATTTTCAGATGTCAGGGACTTGATAAAAGACTCATTCTTCCCTTGCCCCTTTCCCCAGTGAGAAGAAACTGAAAGCACTGGTTTCTGTACAGCTCGCTGATATCCAGCCAGTCTACTGTATTTAAACAGTCAATGGAGCAGCGAGCCCTGCTCATTAAAGCTGAGATGGCAGCAGTGAGCGCATGGATCACTGGAGTAGGCGCAAACTTTAACGCCCACATGTCAGTTATTCAGAAGCTGATCTTGAGACTAGATTTAATCTCAGGTGAACAATGTTAAATTTGAAAAGGTACTAAATACTCATGCAATGAAACTGGAAAATTTGGAATGCAAGGTGGATAAGTTGAAGGACCACTCCCTTTGCAATATTACAAAGTGGGTTTTCCAGAGGCAGCAGAGCATGACAATCCAGTCAAACTCTTGGAACGGGCAAATCCTTTATAGATTCCAGTTTTGGCACATTGGAAGCCACACAGAATCTATGGAGATTATTCTATTTGAAGTCACAACAAGCTTTATTTTCAAGTTTATTTTCAAGCTTCTCATTGCTTTTGAAAGAAAGCAGGCTCTGTTAAAGAACCAGGTTAAGGATTTCACTATTTTGTCTCCATTCTCACTAAGCAGCTGTTATACAGTATGTGCTTTATTCATTCAACACATTATTTATTCTGCCCCGATATACCTGTAGTCTTGGATACTTATGACTAACATTTCTGTGTTGTTCTGGGATTTACGCAGACTAAATTCTCCCAACAAACGTGATCACTGTTTTAGATTTGTTACAAAGGAAAAAAATAGATGTTGCCATGATACAAGAGTCTCATTTCAAACAAGATATATCTTTGTATACAAGGTATTTGATATTAAGTATTGCTATGTGGCAGCCTCTTTGTGCAGAGTAAAACAAAGAGTGCTGTAATTGTATTACAAAGAAACGTTCAGATTTTGTTTGGGGATTCGCATGTGAACTAGGGAGACTGACATTTTTGAAAATTCATAATTCAGGTCAAAACTATTTTTTTTTTTATCCCCCAATGGCATTTGAACTAATTAAGCATTTCTTTAAACATTTGGTGAAATCTCTGCTAGCACTCGTTATGTTTGAAATGATTCTTGTAAATTTTAATTATAATTGTAATAGCTCCTCTCTTTCACCTAGCTTTTTTCCTCCCAACAATCCTCGAAGACCTTTATGTGCCACCCCGTGGGTGGCACACAGTCATTGTATGCCAGCTGCCCCAAAACAGAAGATCAGGTAGAGAAGTCAATTGAATTAAGGAAAGACTTTTATGGAAATCAGATAGTGCATGTCCAGAGTTTAATTTAGCTAGGAACCCTCCTTTTTTTTAAAAAAAAAAAGTGCAATGTGATTTATTCAACTCCAGGTATCCTGGACCTTTGCTGAACATCTGATCTGAAGGATGGCAGCTCTTACAGCACAGTGTTCCTGGTCACAATACTGGGGCAAACTGGTCCAGAATGCGTGGAATGGAAGAGTGCCACCTTCTGGTTCATAAGCACCCCTTACCCCAGCGACCTGATCTCTGTTGGAAGTCTCCCATCCTAGTATTAAAAGCTCCACCTTGCTCAGATCTGACAAAAGCAAGGTCTTGATATCTGACTTTAAACAAATACAAGTTGGGTTTTTAAAATGTTCAATGGAAATCTTTTAAAAGGAAAACTTTATAGTGTGGTAATGAACGAACCTATTTTGAGTTTCTTTTGCCCAACATTCTGTGCCGAACAGAGGAAATAATTCCTTTCTGAGCTTCGTCAGTACTGGGATGGATGACTTCCAATGAAAACCAGGTTGCTGTTGTAAGTGGTGCTAGTGTACCAGTAGGTGGCTCTCATCCCTCTCAACCATGATACCCAAACTAATACCCCAGACTGACTAGACAGGCCTTTTCCTGTAGGAGTTTTCATCCTTCAGATAATTAGTTAAACCAATGACCAGACTGCTTAGTCATTAAAAGTCCCATGGTGGTTTGTAAGTGCAAGGGTGTAATCCCAGTTGTCTTGGCTAAATTGTACTCTGGACTTGCACAATTTGGCTTCCCTAAAGATCCCTCTGAATTCAGTTGGTGAAGTAGTTTCTTACTTTTCTGTCTTATCTACTGTCAGCTGGGGCTGCTGCTACAGAATGTCTGCTGTGTGTTACCTAGATGGATGCTGTAATTCTCTTTTACATGTAAAGCACTTTTTCAGGATCATTTAGGATGAAAAGCACTATATAAATGCAAGGAATTACAGCTAAAACATGATAAACAATAAAGTAAGCTACCAATTGTATGCAAGGTTATGTTCCTGGGTGAGACTGGTACTAATTCATGACCTGTATTTACATAAGCCTTATGGAAAGAATTAGTTAGGTTCCTAGCCATCAAAGCTCCCCATAAAAAACTTCTTGTAAAAGGTATTGGCCATGGTTAAACTAACAACATTAATGTTAAAATATGTGTAAACTAAAGCCATAAAACCAGTACAAGCACTTACAATATTAAAATGGCAAGACTGAAGAAATAAAGTACTGTGCTGTATGTACTGAGGCTAATTTGAAAAATCTACAGCTGACTGAACTGCCCTGCTGTGGTGATGCCAATTGGCAGAGATTTGGTGCTGCTTGGTGTGCTGTGATTGGTTAGGTCATCGTTTTATCTTGCAGGATCTAGTGCCACAGTATCACACAGTGTGTTTGAGTAAATGGTTATTACATTCAGTTCTGCATCTTTTAAACTATTTTTTGTACGTATTTGTAGTTATTAATACTATTCATATTTTTATTATTTTTCAGATTCTTGTGTTGCTTTTGTATTTTTGGATGTTATTTTTTAATATTTTACAATTTACCTAGTTTTCTCCACTGATCATTTACGATTTCCTTACTTATTTGCATTCAGTCAGAAATTGGTGTGCTGTAGACAACCTTTGGTTTCTGTGGTATCTGGGTTTCAGCAACTGGGGAAATACAACTTAGAATTACTTAGAAATGACACTCATCTGTCCCTTTGATTATTTACTTTGAAAAAGTTACCTTATACGTTTTAAGACAATAATACACTAGCAAATCCCTTGTGCTTTTGCATTTTGGACTTTTTTATTATCATCACTTCACTTGGCAAATGAGCTTATGCTCCACCAGGAAGATCTGTAGTAATAATTAATAATAATGATAATAATTGCTTACACTTATATAGTGCTTTTCTGGACACTCCACCCAAAGCGCTTTACAGGTAATGGGGACTCCCCTCCACCACCACCAATGTGCAGCATACACCTGGATGATGCGACGGCAGCCATAGTGCGCCAGAACGCTCACCACACACCAGCTATTAGTGGGGAGGAGAGCAGAGAGTTAATGAAGCCAATTCATAGATGGGGATTATTAGGAGGCCATGATTGGTAAGGCCAATGGGAAATTTGGCCAGGACGCCGGGGTTACACCCCTACTCTTTTCGAGAAACGCCCTGGGATTTTTTTAATGACCACAGAGAGTCAGGACCTCGATTTTACATCTCATCCGAAGGATGGCACCTGTTTACAGTATAGTGTACTCAGGTGCTGTAAGGCAAATGTTTTTTAAAAGATTTAACTGACACATAGAGAACAATCACCGTTTTTACTAATTTACCTATCGAAAAAACATATGCCGGGATAATTCTTTGCAATATTTTCATTAAAGTTAATTGATATTAAGATTTCAGGGTGGGGGTGTGTGCCGATGAAAACAGAGAAACCGTCACACGACGGTGAGCCCCATCACCTTGACAAACAGTTCACCGTGCCTGGTGTCTGAGAATGCAGTGCTGCTCGATCAGAGACTGGAGGAGCTTGCATGGATATAATTAAGTTCCCTTTGACTGACAAACCCCGTTCTGGTATGTAATGAAATAATAACGAAATTACCTTGAACTAAATGGTTTTGAATGTGCTTTGCAGATGACTAGATCCAAACAAGATTTAATTATGTACCGTGCAGATGGCTCCTCTTTCTCTTAACCCTTAAGCAGAGAGACCCAGACTCGTCTTTCATATTAAGTGAACTCATTGACTATGCTAAACTGTATATCAGTTTCTTTACTTGTGGAAACTCTTCAACTTTGTACAACTTTCTATAGTACTATTAATAATTTTACAAAAATACAGCAAACTGCTTCTACATTGCAGATCATCCAGGTACAGTAGGTTGCAGTGCCTGGTTTTCTTTGTTCTTATGAAATGTCACAACACTGATTAAAACACTCTAAAGTGTTAAATTACCTTTATCTGATTTGTTGAATTACCTATAAAATTCAATTGAAGGCAGGTAGTGCAAGAACCTGTGTGGCTATTAGTTTAGATGTAGCTCAATATTCAGTTGTAACATATTTATTAACATGTACGGCTGATGCTGTGATGTGACTCCAGATGCAGAGCCTCACCTGATTTTCTTCATTCCAGACACTAAGTGTTGTTCTCTTTTACTTACAATCTGACTTTTCATCTTGAGGCAGCACCTATGAACTTAGATTTTACAAATTTAAGTTTAGGGTTCTCTCTTTCTCACTGAAACTTGTTGTAATCACTTGTTTTGAGCAACCACAGAATTTTTCGAAGAAATGTTTACACTGTCACAGCAAACCACTTCCTGTGTTTGGGCTGGCCACCAGACATTTCCCTCAGTTTCCTCACAGGGGTTTTCTGCAATTCTCCTCTGGTGAGCCAGATTATTATTAGGAGAAACTAGCTTGCCATAGCCCCATGAGCTGTGTGTGCCATGTTTGCAGTGTACCTACCTGGTCACTGAGTACACAAAGTTCTCAAAGCTTTCTCTAGAAGTAGAGCATGCCTGCACTTGGCACATATAAATACAGACTTGCGGACTTAAATTGAAAATAATCAGATATTGACATGCACAAGGAAGTACGAACACACGCAGTCACACTGCCATATGGCCACAGACACACACTAGAATGCTTACATCTGCACACAGTAATGATACCACTAAACCAAAAGGACCACCCTTAGGAATTCATTCAGTAAAGCTTCATATGTGATAAGAGATGTGTTATCCGAGGGAAAAAACCAAATGCTATTACACACAGTATTCATCAGCCAATAAGTGTTGAAGTATAAGGCGTGATTTGACACAGACGCTTTAAAAATTAGTTTATGAGTTCATTAGCATCTGATGAATATACAAATACCGGGTAATGTATTCCAATGGCATGGAAAGATAACTCTCAGGAGGGTAATGATATGCATTTGGTGTGCACTAAACCGTGTTAACCATAAATGCATGCTTTGAGTCACGTGGTATGCAGCAAGTGCTATAAACTGAGATCCATCTTGTTAAAAGCTTAAGTGTTTTTTGCCCATCTTGAAGGCACACTTTGGCAACAGAAACAGGTGACAGTTTCAAAGAAAAGAGAAGAAAGTTTAAGAGCCTGAAGCACAGCAATTCTCAGAAAGTTTGAAAGGCTCAACTAAGCAATTTGTTTTTAGGGGAAAAAACTCTCATTAAAATACAGTACTACCACTATATTCACTATTTTAAGCCAGAAGAGACTCATGATATTCTTCAACAGTTCTGTGAAGTTCTGTAAGACAAGGTTCTTGAGTCAATTTTTCTAATTGCCATCAAGGTATTGTTTTGTGGCAGAAATGTTTTCGCCTTTTCTTTTAAGGTACAGCACATGTATTTTACATTTTATGAATAATCTAGAAAACATTTATTGGTCAAAATATCTTCAATCATAGTATATTTCTAAAGAAACTGGCTTCCAAACACTGTCTTTTTAACACTTCCCCATTCTTCCTTTATAGTCAGTAACCACAATGTACAGTATGGCTTCAGTACATGGTGTGCCTTCAGGTGCACCTTGTGTTCAGAAATTATCATTCGAACTGTGCTGATTTTTTGTGTGCCCCTTAAGTTGAGGTACATTTTGCTCTGCTAATAGTCATTTCTGTTACCACTACATGCACTTCTTAACGTGTGTCTGATGTCCACTTATAAGAACTTTTATTGAATTAGAGCCTAAGCCTACTATAGTGAGATATAATGTATCATGCTGAATGTGACTGTGGAGATACCTAATAATTTCAGCTGGAACTTAACTCAGAATACCAGTATTAGCCAACTAATTCTAAAGCCCAGTATATACAGTAAAAGTGAAAAGGTCAATACCCCTTGCCAGCAGTGTTACAGGACTGCAGTCTTTGCCATGGTCAGTTCACTGCAAGAAAATACTGCATAACGAACCAATGAAAAATGAAATAAAGTATTGTAATTGCAGTGCACACGTTGTGTATAGTAAAACTGTATTTTGCTTTATTGATCATAGACTAGCACCGAGACTAGCACTATTTAGAAAGGGTTCTTACCGAATAGTAATCCAACATTATTTTTTAAAAACATTTTTCCTTCCTATTTGTTACATTATAACCAATTTAGATGATCATGGAGTAAAAAGAGATCAAAGATGAGAGTGAATGCATAGCATTTGTTGTCTTATTTTAGTCACGACTCGAGGAATCTTTTTTTCTTGCTTTTGTTTTTAAAGGTTATCAAATAAATCAATTTTTCTACTCTAAAATGAACTTAGTTTTTTTCTTTAAATTAGCTGGGGCTGCTGGACCTACAGAGAGATTCTCCTGGTAGCCAGAGAAACATCCTCTTATTTTAGTTTCTTTATTAGAAAACCTGTTGTATATTGTGTTTATATACAGTATATTGTATATATTGTGTTTTACATTGTGTTGATATTGTAAATTGTATACAACGCTGTTGTATATTGTGTTTTGAATCCTAAATATAGTATTTGCTTTGAAATATGAACTGTATACAAATAAGAATAGCTATGTCATACATTCTATATGGGTAAAAGACTATAATTCTTTGAATAGACCAGTAATTGTGTATTAAATCTTCCAAAAACACCTTTTTTCTTCAGATTAGTGTCAGAGACTGGTAAAAACAAGGTCACTTGCAGTCAAGGCAGTGACAGGGCACCTCTAGCACATGCAGTGTGTTTTACCAATATAATAACAGTGTCATAAAATCACAGAGGAGGGATATTCTGAACTCTGCAGGAAGCTGAGCTGTGAATGGATTTCAGACACTGAAGCTCTAATCTCTTAGAATTTGGTGTTTTGTTTAACTTCACAAAGACTGAGTTTTGAGATCTATAAAACCAAACATGTTGTTTTTGAATGTATGATTCTTACAAGTATATTTTTAGATATTGTGAGTACCAGTATAATCCAGTATAAAGCCAAAAATTTGTTTACAGATGGAAAGCAACTAATTTTGCTCGCTATCCAAATTGTATTAAACATTCCCTCAACTAGGAGTAAAAAAGAAGATAAGTGAGAGATACGGATTTAATAAAGTTCTAGTGGGAATGATAAAGACTTGATAAAGAAAGTTGATTTCTGTAGGTGTGAGTGTAGGGACTGGTTTATCAGTACTAAATGCATCTGATGCTTCACACACTCAGACAAGAGTTATGTAGAATAGCAGTATTTGGACATAAAGCGTTTACATTATGTTAAAATTCTCCCCTTAACGAAAAAGGAAGAACAAGCACAAGTTTGTTTTAAAACAAACAAACAAACATTTAAACTTGTATATACTTATTTTAGTAACTCTTAACTTAGCATCCACTTAGGACAATAAGATGGCAATTTTGCACAGTAGCAAAAAGGCCCTCATCTTGTTGAATGGAATATTCAATACTAGACTAATTTCTATCCTTCTTTTCCCCTACAGAGCTGAGCTCATCTCACTTATATTATTCCCTTCCAGAAGGGAAGCCCAAGCCTGCCTGTCTGGCTCTTCACTGGCCGCAGAATTGTTTTTACAAGTGCAAAGTGGCTGCTCTATTGCTCTGCAGACCAACCATATAACTAGACTCTTTTCCTATTCTGTGGGATTAGATCGAACGTTCTACACCCCCCCCCCCTCCCTACCAACCCCCCACCTCTGCCTCCTGCTTCTCATACTCCCCAAAGGGCTGCCCATTAAGGTTGGCCATCAGTCAGGCATCAAAGAGTGCACAATGAGGCCTGCGGGACCCTACTGCTTTTGCACTGCACTCTAAATTACTCCCAATTCTTAAGCAGAGTGAAAGCTCAGCACCAGGCTCTCTCTCTCTTTGTCTAGACTAGGTTTTCAACCCTAGTTCCCCCTTGAACTAATATATACATCAGTGGCTTGGATGCTTGAATGCCTTGGCTGCATTCATGCTGAATACCCTATACATCTTTATAGCAGGAATGCCTTGAACTATGTGACTTGGTTGAAGGGTATCACTCAGCTACTGTGGCTGACATACAGCACAGCACTATACACCTGCATTGATCATGTATTCCATAAGGAAAGGAGAAAAGACTTGTTACAAACTTGGAAGCAAAGTACTGGATAGGTGAATTTAAAGTGTCCCCATGTCTCATTTGTAATTTTCTAGTCTGGGACTGTAAGAGAGCAATGTAACAGACCTCTCTGTGCTGTAGTCTGCAATATGCAAACAAGCAGGTAGTGCCTTTTGCACATAGCGTACAGTGCAGTTAAGATCTCAAAACAAAAGTTATTTAACCATTGCTGTGTAAAAGTAAAAGCTTGACTGTTAATTGTGCTGTGGTTTTGCCTTGCTTTTTCTATAAATTATAGAAATATTCATAGAAAAAGAAAATAGAAAATTACAGCATAATAACTGTAGTACACCACAACTTGCATAGGAAGGTGAATAACAGAATATAGAAGGTTGCTAAATGGACTTCTCTTAGAGTGCTTTGTCCCAGGGAAAAACTTTCATTGCTTAACCATCCTAGTGATCCAGGGCTTGACTTGATATTTTTGATACTTGATTTTTTTTTTCAGAAGCCATTCACTAGTTACCAGAAAATTACCGGACAATTACAGAATAAAAAGCAGCATTCAAGCAATTCAGCTACGCTGAGCCTGCTCATATTAGCATGAGCAACACTGACACTGAGATAGTAGGTGTATATTATATCAGATTATGTCTAATATGGATTTGCTCTAGTAATACCACAAGTCATAAATGAAGAGAGAGGAAAGTGAATATGATAAGCTTCACTCCTGTAATATGACAGGCACATTTGGGGAAATATTGGGATGTTATTTGTGTGTTGGCACGAGCATCAGTGGGCGTCTGCTGAGAGGCTGTGGTTGTTTCCCTAAATTGATGCTACACCCACAAGAATGTCCTGTTCCACACAGGCTGTCAGAGTCCAGTAAATTCTGACAGGCTCCCCAGAACTTAAAAAAGCATGTTCTGTCTTGTTGTAACCATCAAAAGAATTCAGACTAGGTAAGACAACACAAAATGAATCAATGTTTAGCACGATGTACAGTATATATATATATCATGCATCAGACTCTGCAGTTAACTCTTTGTAATGCAAGTGCAAATTAAAAAAAAAAAATTCATTCAGTTCTTGGCTCAAGTATGTTAGATGTAAGAATCTTATAAATAACACCAAGATGTCATGGAGTAGCATGACCAGGATATATTGTTCTAAAAGTCTGCCTTTACACAACAGTGACAGAATTATTTTTCAATATAAAAATGAAATTGAACAAATACATCAAAGTAAAATCTCTGCTTTCTTTTAAGCTTTCTTTTCCCTTCATCTGCTTTTGGGGTCTGTCCCACTAATAGCTTTGTCTACTGTGGCACCTATCAAGGAAGGCCATTAAATATCACTGTTTGGTATGTCTGGACACATTTTTCTCATTAAATAAAATGATAAATATGTCAAGCTGCCCCCCCTCCCCCCGGACACTGTGTAACAGCGGTTATAGAAAGTCCTCAGGCTTGCACCTAAGCAGTAGCTTGGTGTTTTGGGTGCTGAGGAAAGAGCTCTACTTCAGATAGTATTTGGCAGCAAGTACGCACTGTCTGTAACCCAATGTGGTGATGGAACAGGCTAGCCTGGGCCTAATGCACGTTTTCAGTTTCAATGTGCTGACATTTTTATTTCCCTGTTAAAACTTTTAGTGCCCCATTATCTGGAGAAGGAATTCTGCTTTAATTATAGAGCAGCTCTGTGTTTAGGGCATGGTCCCTTAGCAACCAGTGTAGCGAGTAAAGATAACAGTACGGACCATGGGACTCAGAGAACTGCCATGTGCCTCTGGATACCAGAGAAAGCAAAGGGACCTGAGCCAATATTCAAGACTGTTGGGAATTTGGCACCACTGCTGCAGTTTACTGCAGTGTACTGTAAGACACCCCAGTGAATCTATATTTATGTTGTTCTATTTTATTACTACAGAGGGCCACTCCCAAATTCTCTATTAAGTTTTATTAAAGAAGAGAAACTTTGGTTTGATTCGCTTGTGTGGCATTTTTGAGAGACGTAGTACATAGTACTTTGAGAGACATAGCACAAACTTAGTTTCCAATAAAAAAAAATTGTCTGCTGCACTTATTATAATATTAGTTACATCACCACATGAACATGATGGGTAAGTGGCTATAGCTTACACAGCCTACAGGCAGCACGCTGAACTTTGTTATTAGGTTAACTTGCAGGTTATTAGGTTAACTGTCAAGCAAAGTCTTATTCAATAGGTTCAGTAGATTCAGTAGGATCAAAAGGTTTGTATTTTAAAGAGTATAGATATAGATTACTGTACTGTATATTATTATGATTTTGTACTTGAAAGTAACATGTATTGTATTTAGAACATTGCTGTTTTTCTCAGGCTGTACTACATCCTTCTGGTATTAATGTGCTTCTGTCTCCACACTCCTTAGAGTGGCTTGCTGGTTTATCGAATAGAAGCTATGTAGTGGTTTGTACAGTAGAATCCATGTTTTTGTTATGTTTCTCATTCTTTCCTTGGGGAGTTTTTAGGGCTCTGGTCTGGTCTGACCGAAGTGTTTCCATCAGTGTTATGGTGGTTTTGCAGTTTCTGTCATCGTCTCTGCACCACAAACGTCCTTACCAGTTGACAGAAGCAAATTAATACGGCCATACAAAACTGGCCTGTAAATCCTGTTGACTCCCCATGTTTACAGTGTGTCAGTGAGAATGAGCCAGTGTTTGCTAGATTGTTTTAATTGGTGTTGAAAGTTTTAGACCTTGGAGTATCCACTGAGAAATCTGATCTGCTCAGATATCCAGGCTGAAAATCTTATAGAGAAGGAGCTCACCAGGGTTAGAGTGCTTTCAACATGTCATTTATTACTCCAATCCTTGTCAATACTTTCTCAGTTTTTTTCTTTATCGTCCTATGTACTTGTTTTATGAGATAATGGGGAATTAACAAGCTAAGCAGTTTCATTTTTTTTAATTTTAATTTCTCCCTGTTTTCAGTGAACTACTTTGTCCTTTTTTAGTGTTTTCTTTATTAGTTATAGTAAAAATCATCATAAGAATAATCATGTAATAATAATGAAAAACATTAGTCAGCTTCTTGGGGGAAGATCAGGCCTTGTCTCAGCCAGAGAGAATAGACTCATTGTGGCAGGTTTGCTTTTATGGCTCTTAGGAGATGTTAAAGCCCAGGTTCTGGCCTCAGCCCGACCTGGCTTTGATGGATGGGTCTGCGATGCCTGTGGGTCTCAGCTAGGGGAGAGGTGGGGAGGGGGACAGGGCTGCACAACATGGGGCCACTAAATGAGCTGAGCAGTGCTTGAATGTTATAGACCAACCTAATGGAAATAAAGATCCCTGCTGCATTTCCAGAAATACAGCTGTTACAGTAAACACAGATGAGTATAAAGATAAAGGAGTGTTTTATCCATAGCCTTTTATCACTGTTTTTATTTCCAGCTTGACTTACAACTTGTTTGAATTGTAACTTTTCATGCATCTTCTGTGCATCTCGCTGTTGTTTTGTTTTGATTGATTCCTGCACCCACATTTGTGGACTAACGGACCGAGCACGAAGAAACAAGGAGTGTCATTGTAATATCATGACAAAGGCGTTGTTGCGTAAGGTTTCTCTCCTTGGATTCAGAGCATTGCTCAAGGCTAATTTTCTATCCCCCATAACCTACGTAGTCTATGTAGAAAAGTGCTTTCATAAAGGGCTTTCAATGGAATAGTCAGGGCAAAGAAAAGATGAGCAATAAAAATGGGCGAATGAGGTGAGTGCAAAGTGGAAAAAACCTTGAAAACACAGAGGACATAAGCTTCAGCTTTAATATGTTCTTTCTCTAAATGCCAGGTGTAATGCTATCCTAACCCCTGTGCTTATGTGACATTATTGCTTAATCCCAGGATCCTCTGAGGTATCCAGTAGGACAAATCTTGTCGGATTGACTTTAATAACCAACAGGTTTAGAGTCTATTTTCAGAGACTAAAATCCCCCATTTTTCTGCCAATACAGACAAATATAGGGGCATCAACATTTGTCAGTCCTGTCAACATTTGCTTAAAGTGAGAGATAAAGACATGGTTTGGCATAAGGATTGGAAATAAAACAATATGATTATTGAGGCCGAAAAATTGTATTGTGTTCCTTAGTAGTTTAAAACAGAAATTAAACCAAAACATTTTCTTCCGTACTATATACCTGAGCTGTCTCAACATGTTCATTTCAGTGGTACAGTTCATTTCTGGCTTTGCACCGCTCATCTCACTTCTCCCATAATTCACATGCGACTTTCACACGTGGAAGAAAAATGACAAAAAAAGAAGAAATATTGATCCATGTATCTTCTTCTGCTATTTCTTGAGGAAACCCAGGGAAAGCTCTTCAGCAGCATGGCTGGGTAGTTTGTTCCAGGACCCTTCTGTTACAAGGTTTAAGTGCCTTCTTAGTTACAGTTCCATTATTGTCTTCTGTCCTTGTTCCAATGTTGCTCCTGATATAGTCCACTAGGCTGGCACTATCAAGACCATTCAGGATTTAAAATTCTTGTATCAAGACCCCTGTTTAGTCTTGTATCAAGACTAAAGATAGTTAGGTCCTCTAACTTAATTTGCAACTAGGATTCAACCTTGTTAGTCATCTTTGAACTCTTTCCAGAGCTGCAACATCAGTTTTGTACCATGGCGACCAAAATTGAAAACACATTTTTAATGAGGTCTTACCAGTTCACTGTATAATTTAACATACATTTTCTTTTTTAAACAGACTTTGGTATATTCCCTAGAAGATCCTGGCCTGTTTTTTTTTTGTGTGTTATTGTACTTAACCATGTAACCTCTTCATACTGTCTTGTCTTTTACAGATTCTGTTTTAGTAATTCACCTTTAAATGTTGATATACAGTATACCAATTAATATAATATTGGGTTATTCAAAACCTTTATTTACTTGTCAGGACCCCTAAATGATAACCCATATTGATAACCTGTTTCAGCTTTTTCCAAAAATGGGTTTTCTACGGGGCAATTTTAAACAATTTATGAATGTAAAGATGCACCTGTCATTTCAGGGGTAAAACACATTATTTTTTGAAAGGGCAGAATACCTCATAGAATGTGTCTCTATGACCTCATGTGCAGATGCTACCAGTCTTACTTTATAGCCATTTACAAAATTGAAAATAAGAAATAAGAAAAACAACAACAGAGTACAAGTATGTATACATTACTACAGTATTCGGACACATATAGTAGGCGGACAGTATTAAAGACTTTTTGTGATCATTCTTTAATGGTTGTTCAACTGCTGAACAGAAGGCCCCTTTCTTTCACATGGACACATCCTAGACAGATGACCCATTCTTAAGGTTCTCTAAACGTGTATTTTGAATTTTCAGATATCCTGTTGAAAATGACCCCTCCCCCACCAGCCCACCTTGCCCTTCCTCAGCCTCCAGTCCTACAGAAACAGCAGGTGTCTGGGTGGGGGTTCCAGGTGTGTGGAATCGAGCTTGGTCTACATCAAGCAGTCTGTTTCAAGTCAGATCCCTTTTCCCTCCTGCTACATGGCGATGGGCCACCATACACACTGCAAACCCCTTTTATTTCACTTTATTTATGGGACGCACAACAAACCAGACAGCTGGATTTATTCCCTGAGCCTGAGGTCAGAGATCTAAGTAGGAGACACAAGAGAAGGCACAAAGCAAAACACTCTAACAGACAAAAGGGGCATCTAAAATGGTGTCTATACTGGATGTGTGTAGCAAGTGAACAGACTTGTAGTGTTTGTCAAAAACACAGAAAGAATAGAAAAAATTGCAAAGCAAAATGCTTTCAATATATTTACTGTCATGCTTATCTCCTTTGGAACATTGAGGTATCTTTTTGAATCTCTTGCTTATATTAATACTGAAGATAGTTCCAAACTGGAGTTTCATGAATGGTATAGGAGGTCTGACAGATAATTAAGCACAGACAGACCAATAGAGCAAAAGAGACAAATGGAAAGTTAAGTGAAGATTGAGACTAACAGACTAAACACAAAGGCAAGAAGGCAGAGAAACACAGATAACTGAGGCAGAGAATAAAAACCAGAAGCATAACTACAGTGGAAGATAGACACGAGAAAAGGCAGTCAGATATTGGCACACAGACAAATACAGGCCAACAGAATGGAGGGTGAGGTAGGGTCAGTCCACAGAGGTGATGTATGGGCTGGGGTTTGCACAGTTGTCCAGACTTAGAATAATGAGAGGGCTTTTCTCTGATAACCTCCAGAGGAGGGGAAGGAGGCCAATTGACAGCAGACATGTTGCATTGTGAATCATGGGGCTTGGGCAAACCCACACAAAATACCGCAAGGAAGCTATATTGTCAAACACAGAGCCTAGGAAAACACACTGAGAGCTACACAGATGCACGCATATATAAATACCCAATACTCTATACACAAAGATAACTTGAGATAAACATACACAGAACTTTACAAAACAGTGCTTGCAATTTTTGCACTCTTCAAAAATAGATTTACAGTAATTTTAAAGTTTTTTGCTGCACAGCAGATTTTCTCATAGTTTTCTGTTAAGTACGTGTAAAAGCATAAATGTGCTCATCACATTCAGTTGAAGAACAGAAAAATGTGTATATTCCTGTACTATATGTCAACATAGTTTGTAAATTTCTTTTTAACTTGGAATTAGGAATACTGGACTGGACTGATTTTTGCACACAAGAGTTGCACAAATCTATTTATTTTGTTTTTATGAAAACAAAAACCTTCAGTAGTTATCTGATTAGATTAATGCAACATGGTCAGATTAATACTGTATATATATTCATTATTTTCACTATTTTGCAGTCTATAAATTGATAGACAGGGATAGAATTGTAATTTAAGAATTTAAGACAGGCATTAGGTGTGAAATGTCCCTTACCGTATTATATGACAATCTGTGGAACCATATGCAGTGCCTTTCTAAACTATTAAGACCTTTGTGCAGTTTGCACATTTAGATACTCCACATTTTCAAAGCAAAAAAGAAAGAAGTGAATAGATAATTAAGTGAAAGAAAAATGGAAAAAATCAGTGTTGCATAAGTATTCAGTCTTTTACTGAGACAAACCTAAATTTAGGCACACAAAATTACCTTACCAAGACACACAACTAGTGTGTGCAAATATAGTGGTTCTCATGATTACAGAATAAACACACATTTCTGTGAGGTTCCTTGATCAGTTAATGAATTTCAAGCAAAATCTCCACCATGAGTACTAAAGAGCTTTCAAACCAAATGTGGAATAAAGTCTTTGAAAAACACAGAACAGGAGGAGGATATAAAAACAAAATCATTGAAGTCCCTTAATACTCCTGTGAGCACAGCTGACTCAATCACAAAGAAAAGGACAGTGCATGGTACCACCCAGACACTGCCTAGATCAGGCCATCCTCACTACCTGAGGGAGGCTTCTGAGAGGTTTGGACAGCTTTGAAACAGCTACAGAGTTCAATATCTCAAATGGGAGAAAATGTCCATACGTCAACAACATCCCCATCAATCCACAAAGCTGACCTTTATGGCAGAATGGAAAATAACATATTCAAGTAATGATGCAAGCATGTGGCCAAGGTTTCACAGTCAGAGAAGACAAAATCTATATTTTTTGTCTTATTGCTCAACATTATATTTGACACAGACGCAACACGGCACATCTCCCAGTCAGTGCCATCCTTACAGTCAAACATGGTGGTGGCAACATTATGCTGTGAGGGTGATTCTACACAACCGGGACTTGAAGACTTGATGAAATTGAAGCAGAAATGGATAGAGCAAAGTGCTGGAAAAACTGGAGGAAATCCTGTTTCAAACATTTCAAACTGGTGAAAATTCACCTTTTAAGCAGGACAGCAATCAAAAGTTCAAGGCCAAAGCTATATAGAAATGGGTTAAGAATAAGGACGTGAGTTGCCCAGTCAAAGTCCTGCCTTAAATCCTCTTGAGAATCGGTGGAAAGACTTAAAAAGTGCTGTTTTAGTCATTCCCAAGCAACTCAAGAGAGCTTGAGCAAATCTGCCGACAAGAATGGGCATAAATATCATCAAGCCAATGTACAAAGACAGTAGAGAACCAGAACACCTTGCAGCTTGTTATTGCTGCCAGTGGTGCTTCCACCAAATATTTGAGTTAATTCAAATATTGAATGAATAATTATGTAATAAGCAGTCTTTAGTTTAAGCATTCATGTATGTATCATTTTGTCAAAACTTCCATAGGACAGCTCTGAATACAAACCTATGGATATAGGGTATGTAATTATTTTAGACTGTATCTTTAAAATAGACCCAAATATACCATACATATACACAGAAAGACACACACTATCCTCAGTAAATTTCTGAACTAAGCAGACCAACATATACCTCTAAAGTAGGCACTAGTACATTACAAATTAATTTTACTTGCTGATTAATTTATCATAGGCCTAACTGGAGTCTTAAGTGACTACTAAGGCAGACTCTCTCACATTCACAGTGCAATTCTCTCTCAAACTGTCCTAAAGTGTTCTCACTGTGTAATGAGACCTGACAGTCCCCCTTTCTCATTCCTTCTGGGACTCACTTGAGAACAAGACATCAGGTCGAATAAGCAGAAGGAATTGCCTTTTGCCTTTTTTTGTACTTAATAAATAGTTAATTTCCCTTTGTTATTGGGGAATTGCTATCTGCGTGCCTGCTGGGGTATCACCACTGCAGCACAACCAGCTATCCAAACATTTTGTTGAAGCTTTGGCGTCTTCCTAGAAATGGCTGGATCAATTCATGCTAGCCTCCAAGTGAGCTTGTTGAGCCAAACAGCTTCCTCTCGTTCGAAAATATTCTTTTGCTTTTAAGAAAATTAAAGAGCTATCTTTTGAGTACACCTGACTGTAGAAATGTGGTGATAGAGACCATTCAATAGAACATCTACACTGACAGAGCCCTGGTTTGTTAAAATGACCCTGTCCAAAACAGCGGATATGTATGATGTATGATTTTCCCAGTGTATTTTATTGCCTGAAGTATAAACATCAGCCTTTTCATCATGTGCTGCATACTGCACAAGGCCAAATGCTATCTAATAAGTGTTTCATTTCCAAAGTATTATATCTAGCTGGTAGTTATTTCTGATATGTCAGGGCAGTGTAAGTCTGCTTTAGAACCTTACTCTTTAGAACATCTACCTTCCCCTTCTTTCTCCAAGATGTCTTTGTGTATTATAATTATTATAATAAATCTCGATAGCATTCAGATATCTCTTTTCATCCCAGAAACTCCCAAGACCCTTTACATATAGGAGAGGGCCCTTTATAGCCACCGCTGAATTGTGGCAGTCATTTGGAGCCAGCATCACAACTACACAGAAAATCAGGTGGAAAGGTGATGAACGGTGTCATTAAAACATTAAAACATAACTGCTGTCCCAGCCTCAAGGTTTTTCTCGGATTTCCAAACGAATCCCTGAGCAATTCCGTACATGCTCATTGTATTCCAGACAGAATTGGCAATGGAAATTCTAAACCAACTGAGTTAATCTCCATTATGTAGAGAATCATTTCTAAGTAAACATTATCAACATTCATCAAGATTCAGGGTTTTCCAGTTATGTCTGTCTGTGTTTGACGTTATGTTCTAATGCAACCAACTCCAGATGACCTTCTTCAATTCGTAAAAGAATGCTAATAAGTGACCGGTATAGGCTGATTGAAGAAAATTAGTGGTTTTTCTGGGATAAGCCTTTTTTAAGCAGCTCATCTACTGTGCTTTTACTTTAACCCTTTTTATTAAAGCAGACAGAATGACTGCATGAAGAGATTTAGAATGGTACTCATTACAAAAAAGGCATTCTTCACAGACTGAAGAACTAAAAAGAAACAAGAACGTTTTTATGTTTATTTTTACATGTTGATTAAATTAAATGGGCAGCACAGAGGCCCTGGGGCCAAAGGTTCAATTCCGGACCTGTGATTCTATCTGTATGGAGTTTGTATGTTTATGTGGGTTTTCTCCGGGTGCTCTGGTTTCCCCCCACACTCCACTGACATACTGGTAGGTTAATTGGCTTCTGGGTAAATTGGCCCCAGTGTGATTTTATGTGTATCTGTGTTTTTGTCTGTCCACTGTGTGATGGATCAAATGGATGGATGGAGCAAACTCAATTCTTGTTTTTAATTGGTGATTTATTTTGAAATACCCATGAACTATAGTGTGTGGTGATTAGAGCAATGTGGTTGTTCTGGAAAAGGCAAAGCTCAAGTAATATCAAATCACAGACTAGCTGTGCATGATAAAATAAGAGCAAGTAGAAGCCTAGGAAATGAATTTGCAGACTACATACTGTATTTTGACAATGCGGTCAGGCTTATTCTGCCACTCAGTGAATACTCATGACACCCTTAATTGGATTGGCCTGACCTTTTACCCTCAAGCAGGCAGTCCTGAGTGGGCATGTTGTAGCTACCCACACAGAACACAGGAGAATGGCACAAGGGGTAATTGCTTGCCAGAACAGCCCAATCCACAGAGGAAAGAGAAGCTCAAGCATTTTAAAAGAGAATTTATCATCACTTAGTATGACTGATTCATCTCACAGAAGACTTTAGTCTGGCTTTAACCCTACTCACCTGTTCTTCTGGGCTAGATAAGCTTACCAACAGTGGTACCTAGATGTTGCTGGTGGCTTTGACTGCAGGAAGGAATTAATTACAGAAGCTTGATGAATTATATAATCTGCACCTTGAAATAATTATACACACAGTCCCACTTGTGAAGGATTTAGCTGTGACACCTTTTTACCTCTCATGTCATTTTGTAAACTCATTTGCAGGATTTGTTTTTGCTGGAAAGTTGGCAAAGCAGATGTAATCGGAAACATCAATATAGAATGATGCATAAAATATGGAACAAGAGGCAAAATAACCGTACATTATAACTCTCTCAGTCCTTTTAAAGTGTACATCTACAGCAATTGAATTTGAATTGTAGTCTTTTTTAAAACTATGGGCAAACCACACTTGGCGCACAAATTACATTTCCCTTTTGAATGTTTTTCCATTCTTTTATAAACAGAGATTAACTCAATTAATGTTACAAGGCTGTGAGATCAGCTCCTTAGGATTTTCTTTCTTTAGGTGTACATTTTTATTATCACAGATTTGCCAAACACGATTGGGCATGCTCTGAGAGGCTCTCAGCCTGTCAGTAAGCAGACAGACAATGTTCGTCTGTCGACAGTGACGGGTTGAGCCGGGCTGTGAGGGAGGGGGCGCTGGGAAAGATGGATTTTCCGGGAGGAATTTTTGTGTTCATTGAAAAACAAATCACTGAGCACTATTGTAAAAGATATTTTGGAACTGACATTGGCAAAGATGGCTCAGGTGGCGACATTGAATGGGTTTCTGGTAGGAGCCAAATCTACAGTAAATGCCACTGTACTTTTAAGGCATTGAAACTGCTTCTCTCTCCTCTTGTGTCCCTCAGAAGGAATGAACTGTATGAATAAGAACCATGGCTGTGCACACATCTGCCGAGAGACGCCCAAAGGAGGCATTGCCTGTGAGTGCAGGCCAGGATTTCAACTCACCAAGAACCAGAGAGACTGCAAATGTAAGTGTCCCTCCACACCCACCTCTGACAGGCTTGATTCCAGTAATCACAATATAATTCACCACATTATGTGACTCTTAACAGCTATTGTTTGAACCACTTTGTTTCTAATAAATGCAGTTTTATATTCAGGATTGCAGTATGGCAATTGAAGCTTTAACAGTTTTCAAACAGTGCTGTTGTGCTGTGGGACTATGAAGCCTTATATATCTCTTGCTCAGTTTGTTTTCTGGATTTTGAGTGCATGTACACACACGTACATACATTTACTATAGTCATTCTTTTCAAGAACAAGATTTGTGTTTTAACTTTTTTTAAATTCTTACCATTAGTGATATACAGTAAGTACTCATCATCAAACGTTCCCTTCTGTTATTTTGATTAATCACCTGTATTATTTATTTAAGAACATTAGCCCACCCAAAGCAAATGTAAAGGAATATGGACTGGAACTGAAATGATACAGTAAGCTAAACAATCACCACCCATTATGTTTGATGTCTTTGAAAGACAGCAGAGGGTTAGACTGTGCATGATGGTAGGAGTTTGAATAGAGCCTTTACATGATCTTTATTCTCAGTGCTCAGAGATGGCTGTAACTTTTGCATGATAACTTAATCAGCCTATGAATCTGTTTAAGACATGGGAGCAGTTTATGTTAGTTAACTGGGGAAAATCAGTTATTTTCTGCTCGGAGATGGTCATTGTAGTTAGCTGTGAGCAGTGAGATTGTTATTAATTGAAAGTTAAGTATGCTATGTTTCTATCATTAACACACAGCCTGAACCACATGGAAGCAGCATGTGTTGGGCAGTGTTATTACCTGCACTGCTTATACTGATCCAGTTCTCTGTTAGTGTTTTGTCAATGATTCTGAGGCATCCTGTGAGCAGCCAGATGGTGGTTCATGTTGGCAGCCCTCTTTGCAGTCACCAGTACTAAATCCACATTGGTCTACCCTGAATGAATCTTTAGGGAAGCAGTATGAGGTCAGTGTGGTTAGGTGACCTGGGGGGAAGAGGTTTGTGGGCTGAAGGTGAAAGCCAGTAGACTCTAATCATAGTCTTTCTACCCATCTCCTTTCCACTGCCTTCCAGGGTAAGTCTGCTTGTTTTAATTCAGAATAAGTCAAGGGGGGTTTTTCTGTGTTTGGATAAGGATTGCAAAAGTGTTATTCTACATTTTTGCAAAGGCCCAGGAAAAGAGAAAGGGGGAGTGGGGCTATAATTTACACATTGTTCCCCTTCTGTTGCTGCAGGTGTTTTTATAGACAGTGGATTGTTGGCATAGCTCCCTCCCCAGGCTGGAAAAAGCTCTTTGTCCTCTACACTTACATATACTCAGAGCGCTTGTGTTTTCAGATCTACAGCATGCATTCATAGCCTGTGCTGGACGTGCTGTTACAAATAAAAAATAGTATACTGTAAATATGTCACTGGGCTCTTTGTTTCATTTCAGTTATATGAAGCCAAATATGTATATTTAAAGCCCTGATTTAGTTTCATGAATTGTTCTTCTTAAAAGCACTTCACACATATACACAAAAGTAAGTTTGTATGTATTTGATTTATATGGAGTTGAAGATAGAGTATAGACAAGGAGTTGTTTCACAGGTTTGCACATTAGTAGATTGTTTGTATTTGTGGCATGTCTTCTCTATTGGACCTTACAAGATGAATTTGCCCAAGGATGGACACACACAGAACAAAGCACAAGATTGTATTCCTCTAGCCTGATCTTACACGTACATATGTTTCAAACAGAAAGGTGTGGCCCACCTTCCTGTCTTGGTTGCTCATGAAGTCTGTTCTCTGGGATCAAGTGACCTTACAATGCAGTACAGATTACCCCCTGTCTTGCAGTGACTTGTAACTATGGCAATGGGGGCTGCCAGCACACCTGTGAGGACACTGACCAAGGGCCCAAGTGCGGCTGTCACATGAAGTTCGCCCTGCACTCTGATGGCAAGACCTGTGTAGGTGAGTCAGTTCTTATGGCTGGGGGGGGCTAAGGACTTTTCAGATGATTCTGTCATTCAGTTTTCATTTATCAGAACACAGACTCACCACTAGCTGCTTTCTATTCTTCAGTATCAGTGGGTGGGGGCAGGTTGGGTGTTCTTCCATAAAATGGCATGTTTAAAGTTCCTTAACCTTTTAAAATCAACTGACGCACAAGCCACATCACTGTGACTGTGATCACAGATTCATCAAAGATTTTCATAGAACAATATTGGCCATCATCCTAAACATAAGTTTTGCATTCCCTATTCCGATATTTTACCTGTTTAGCACCGAAATGTGGATGGCCAATTCTATGTATCACTCTACAATAGCCATTCATATTATATGCTTTGTCTTTTTTAGCTGCCAATCCACTTTTTTTTCTCAAATGAATGATCCCATTTAATACATGTCCGCTTAGCGAAGGTGAGTGGCCTAAAGCTGTAAGAATGCACTTTCATAGGATGCCATTTCTGGTGTTAAACCCAACCTCCTCCCATAAATCCACCGTACATTCTGTAAACTGAATTGATGAGATTTTATTTGAAACACATCCACAGACGTGGTTATGTAAATAGTTGTAATTAACCAAAGACAATCCAAGATCATTTTGAATAGCCAACATGTAATATACGTCAAGATGTCAACTTCAACATCACTGCATTTTCTACACAATAATGTTGGATACAGTCTTTGTGTATGGGGAGTTCTATGGTGTCCTCTGCCTTTACCAATCTCTAATTATGATGCTTCACTACAGCTTTCTTTTTGCTTTGCTTCATTAGTCCCTGCTTTCTCTGCATGTGATCTTTTGCTAGATCACTAAAACAGCAGTTTGGCACTGTAGCTGAGAGAACAGGGTGCTGTCATGCTTCACCAAGGGAGTGCTAGTACATGGTCATTTCATCCAGAAGTCACCACGGGTCTGTGAAGTATAGAGTTGAAAAGTGTGGTTGGATTCCCTTTTTTTTTTGCAGTGTAGGTGCTATACAACATTAGATTACCAATGAATTTCGGCCTTTACTCTCCTGTTTTCAAGAGTTTAGAAGTTCAGGTTTCAGTAAGTTTAAGTTATAACCTTGCCTCGGGGCATCACAGGAGCAGGATCCAAACTGACTTTCATTTGACATGGCTGGATAGCACAGCACAACTCGAAGATTATGAATACACAAAGATTCACACCTCAGCTTCAGAGAGCAGCCTAGAGCAACACAGATCCCAGAGAGATTCCAGAGAAGCGCTGAAACATTCTCTACAGTCTCACTTTGGGCTTTGAGTCACCAGCTTGCAGTGCCATTCTGGGGAATCAGCTGTCCACTTTGCAGTTGGATGCCTCGTGGTGCTGCTAATTAGTGGCCTTAATAGAGCATCCCGTGTTTGAGATTATTTTTTCAAAGCTAAAAAAAACACTATATAAATATCAACTTTTTGTGTAAAAGTAGGGCGTGCATTTATTATTATTTTGAACATTTTAAAAAACAACAACAGCAAGTAAATGAGTTGCTTCAATTAACAGCTTGATGAAAGCTGCGTCTTGAAGGACCCACTGAGAGTGTGAATAATGAGCTAATCAAAGCAGGCTACTGTGCGCAGCAGCTCCGGAGAAGAGAGAGTGGAGTCCGAATAAACTGTCGAGAAAAACAGACTTCCCCAAGTGTGAATACTTCTCATCAACAAGTGCAACGTTTGCTTTCTCCCATGTGCAGGCACTGCAGAAAGCTGACCCTGGCTGATGGTGTGTTTGGAATAAATTAGCGCATTGTACATGTGCTGAATGCGGTCACAGCCGCCCCAGGGCTGGGGAGAAGGGGGCGCTGGGGGGGGGGACTCATAAGCATCCGTGTTTAAGTTGGCAGGGAGGGGGTCCCCAGGGGTGTACACATCCTCTTTGATTACTGTGTGCCGGATCATTCTTGGGGCGGGGTCCACAGCTCAGCCTCTCTCTCTGGTGGTGGGTAACTGACTTCCCTGAGCCAGATGCGAAGAGCGCATTGCATGGCATCAAGCTCGTTCGGCGAAGTCTGCACAATACACTACACAGAGCACACTGAACACAGAACCGACTTTTTCTAAGCTTCTCTTGCCCACTTATATGCCTTCATTGCAATCGTTATATCCTACTATGTACTGTCTAGTACTTTAGTCTCTCTTTAGAATACAAAATGTGTTCAATTTGCGTAGTTTCTTCTTTTCTTGGCTGCCATTCTTCCGAGCTTTACTGTGATTCTTCAGTTGATTCTTAATGCCCTTGCTATGCAGTCTAGTACAGCTCACCCTGCCCAGCCCCACTGAGGGTTTTCTGTGTCAATCTTCTTTTTCAAAGAAACAAAGGACGTGCAAACGTTTCCAGATTGGTCTTTATTCAATTAAAATGCATCAATATCAACAAAGTTCAAGTTATTTTACAATCAGTTCTATTTTAGAATATAATTGAAATGAAACTGCACTATTTCTGACAGGATGACCTTTTCTTAAACGCTTTTGTAGATGATGTAGAATTTTACGGAACGACCTTTCAAGATGATATAAAGCATCCAGACACATAAAAAAAGAATTGACTTAATGTGTTTCAAATGATCAGACTAACAGAGAAATCCATCCAGTTTCTAAGCCTTGCCCTTAATTTCCATTAGCAACGCTGCAAAACTCTCTCAGGGCAGAGTTCCAGTGTGTTTGCACATACGTTTCCGTAAAGTAAGAAACTAAACAAAACCAAAAAAAGTCATCATGTGGAAGTACTCAAGCTGTTAGTGCAGCAAATCGTAAACATCCCCAAATAGCAGGCAGATGCAGAGTTGCACAGAATCTCTGATCCTCGTAAATTAACCACACACACACCATACACACACACACACACACCTCTGCACACAAAAATGTATACTTACACACACAAGCACTCACACACTGGTATACACAAACCCAGACCCGCAACTGAACTGCTGGGCTCACTATGCGTCTCTAGGGGCAAATATGTATGTTTCTCACTGAAGCTTTTCTGTAGATCGAAGGTAGACAGCTGTCACATGTCACGGTTAGGTAGGATCTTTGATGTCAACTTAAACAGAACTCTTTGGCCCGCCTGCTTGTCAGAGAAGGGGCTGGGCATGGGCACAATTCTGTGTGCATCCATTAATTGCATAAACATCATCGTTAGTGTTAACACCCCGATGATATAATGCCGCTGTAAAAGAAGTGCTGCTTTTCAATTACTGAACTAGAAAAGTGTTTAGATCACAAGCTGTTTTCACAGCTCGAGACACCAAAAGTATCAACCGTTGGACTGGCTTACTGGCAAAGCTGACCTGGAATAGAGTCCATCCAAGACATGGACGTCTTTAGAAAATATGCTGTAAAGAATGAGCAGCCTGAGGAAACTACAGAGGAGGCCGCTGTATTTTGATGTGCTATGGTTTCTAATTGTTCTCTGTAGCTCACTGCATCCTGAAGATCGGTAGTGCCACGTACAGTTTGTAATGATACAGACTCCTTTGCTGGGGTACAGCCTTTGCTCTTGACATTCTGTAGCCGTCCATGAGTGAAGTTCCCTCAGTCCCAGGGCTGTTCTGGCAGGTTAGGAGCAGCCATCACTCCTGTCCTGGTTTAACCCTGCAGCCCTCAGCTTCATCAGTTCTGTGAATCCCTGCTTGCATTCATCAGTGTTACGCTTCTGTGATCTGGCTCTGGGTATGATTTCTCTGTTTTTCTTTTGTCCTTTTTCTTAGCTGACCATGCGCACAGCTGTGGCCTCTCTTCTCTTCTGTTACTAACAATACCTTGGCTTTGTATTCGTAGTTTTTGCTTAGAATTTAAACGCTTACTATAATTCAGTGATTGTTTTAATTCTATGAGCCAGCTGTTTGTGCACAGACCTGAAACAGCTGACTCTTGGGTTTTTTTTTCCGTGGTATTATACCTATTGAAAGCCTTGCGTCACGTTTTAAAACCTCTCCCATATTGAACCAGTTACATCATGTGTGTCTAGGCTTCACCGTAAGCCAGGGAAATGCATGCTGATGTGCAGTGTGTAACCAAGTGATAAATGAAATGGTTTTATCTAACATAGGTAATGTAGGCAATTTCACTGTCTGCAGATAAGAAAGACTAGGTTTTTAATAAGTATGTCTCAAACACACAAGGAGAGCACATTCAAGAGAGCTTTTCATTGGGCTAAAGTAGTGTTCATTGTTAATGGGACAGCATTTTTACTTTATTTTTTTTTTAATTTGATGACAGAATGCAGCTGAATAACAGCTGAGTAACAACTCAAGACCATCGTTGACACAAAGCTGGTCACAGGTTTTCACTCAGCATAGTGTATTTGCTGCTCTTCCTTGAGCTGAACAGAACTGGCGCAGATGGTTGTTTGTGATCTCTTTTTTAATTAAAACATTTAGTCCTATGCCCAGGTGAAACTCTAGCTGAAGTACATTTGAGTAAAGATAAACAGACATACCACAGATGATTTTGATGTGTAAGTGTCCCAATAATTTTGAGCACTGCTTCACCATATTCCGCAATCTTACTGAGCTCTCAACAGTGCTACAAATTCATTCTCTTTATATATAAGAAAAGAGCTCAATTCATAAAAAGTATAGTAAAATCAATAAAATGATTTTGTAGAGATACTGATATGCATTCATTTTCATACTTAAATATGAAGCCTCTGCCAAGTCAATTTACTTTTAAGATACTATTTTTATCAGATATTTTTACCATATTGCAACAGTGTTAAATTTAACATGTACAGTATCCTACATAGATCCATAGTGAATATTTTATTTAGAATGTTGAGAGATTGGCGGGATCTTTTTTCCCGGTTTCCATGGCAACTCTCAAGCACTAAACCGGTGTTTTTATAATGTGTGCAGGGGAAAGAAGTGTCCAGCAGCAGGCAGCCCCACAGCTGTTACCCAATGGTAAATATGTCTGTTCCCTGGCTTGGATGTGATTGAACTGTAGCCTTGGCGTCCTGACTGTCTGTCTGTGAGGGTGTGCAGAGGTACAAGAACTGAGGTTCAGCCGTTTTCCAAGGTGTCTCCTACCTGTGCCCCAACTCTCCTGGGTTCCTTTGTGAATGCTGTGTCATGTCTGTCACTCTTTCTCCTAGACACACTCTCATCCAGCACGCATTCCCGTACACACTGCCCACTACACCCTGATAATCTGGCTAATGCCCTTGGACCTCCCCTCTTTACCTATATGTTTCTTCAGTTTTGCTGCAAGGGTGTTCAGAAAAGTACCACGTCAAATTTTAAGAACAAATCCCTCTTTAATGTTTTTACTAAAGAAACTACGAGTTTAGTTAATATAGAGACTTACTCCCAGATCATTTCTGCCGCACAGAACTTTAGGTCAATCTCTGTTTTACAGCTCTGGTCCAACCCTTTCTTTTTGTGTCTGCGTTGGCCTTTTGAAACTTTAACTCAGAGCATTTTATAATTATTTTCCACAGCAAGTAAGTGTGTATCCTGATGTCCCTATGCACTAAGGGCCTTTAGGTCATTTGTGATATCATTTGACAGCATTGGAGATACAATCCTGGACTGCAATAAGCTTTTATCTCATTATTCTGGAAGCACAGACCCATAAGACTATTGCTTAAAACTCTGAGGATATCTGTCCAGCTGAATTCAATATCAAGACCCAGGAATGTCAGTGGAAAACAACATTAAACCCAGTCAAATCAGCCTTCCTGGACAAAGACAGAAAATCCCTTTAGTACAGCACTCCTAATTCTGTACTAAACATAAAAATGACTTAAATAACAAAACTCTAGTATTGTTAAATTTTCCAGTTCAGCAGAATCACACATTTTCTTGTCTTAATAACCAAATAATATGTTTTAGTATCTAAATATTACCATTGTGGATTATGGAATTAAAAAAAAACAACTGAATTGAGTGTATGTATTACAGTTGAGATCTAAGACTAATAGCAAGTAAATGCTTGTATAAAATGTTATTACTGTACATCAAAATGATGCTTTATGAGTTGAAATTGAAGGCTAAACTGATGTAAAGACTATCAAAAACCTGGCAGTAAGCATTCACTAACCAAGTCATTTCTTACAAAGGTGCTCTGAACAAATGAATAAATGTTCTAAAGAATGACCTTGGCTGATTTGGGGCCTTATGCAAAGAAGGGACCTTGTTCAGAATAGGCTTTATTTAGAATAGGGGACTCACCTGCTCCATCTCCGTGGATTTTAAAGGTCAATAAACACAAGACCTACCCTTTCAAACTGATGCATTTTGTGAAAGTAAAAAAAAACTATATGAAGGACCGAGCTGATTTAGTATTCATTTTATAATGAAACTAGAAATGTCTCTAGAGTTTTCCATTCTCAAGAAATGCTGGCAGAAACATCAATTTACCCCCTTTAGAGTGAACACATGCAATATTATAAGCTCTCTTATAGCACAGCTTTTGTGAAGGATTGAAACAGCATTCAGAAAGGATAGCAAAATCTTCCTCCTCTAAATAATCCCAGACTAACTGCATGCTTGCTTTCAGAGGTACTTCTGAGTAAAGGATGTACAATGTACAATGTCAATCAGTACAAATCCCCCACTTTTGTGACAATCCACTTCATCCAGGCTCTGTCTCTACTTACATGCATTGATTAACAGAACTGGGGAAATGGGTTTTGCCATTTACTGTAGCACCAAAGCATGGCAGTTCATAGCAGGAGACCAGCTAGGAGATTTCTTTTAAATTAAAGGAAGCCTGTGAAAAACTCAAGCTACAGCAGTTGAGAAGAATAGCTCAAGTGAAACGCTGCCTTATTTTTTTCTCTGTGGATATCTCAGGTTCATTTCTGAAAGGTGTTGAAAACAAAGATTTTTAATCTTAAAGCAGCAAGTATGAAGCCCTACTAATTCCAAGGAATGAATTCAGAAAATTCCAAAATTGCATTGCAACCATTATTCTTCCAAATTGAATTGAATTCCAAAACAAAAATATTGCAACAGAGGAATTTATGTTTAATGGTGCTTATAATAGACATTCAGGAGGAAGATTAGATCCTAGTCTCACACCCAGCACTTCCTTTTGCATATCTCTCTTGAATGCCCCCTGCCTCTCATCTACACCCTTGCGTTAAACTTTCTAGCTCAATCCTTAGGACAGCTTATCTTCTTGGATGGACTGCTATTCCCTCAGCTGAGTGAGTCACACCAAATACTCTATACATATTTCATCTCTGTCACATTCCTTAGGAACTAAGAACTAAACTACTGAAATGTCATTTAAAAATGTCATTTAAAAAAGAGCAGAATTATCAGACTGGAGTGGTGGATCTGTGGCTAAGGATCTGCGCCTGTGGCTGGAAGGTTGCCGGTTTGTATCCTGCGGCTGGCAGAGGAATCCTACTCCATTGGGCCCCTGAACAAGGCCCTTAACCCCAACTGCTCCAGGGGTGCTGTACAATGGCTGACCCTGTGCTCTAACCCCAAGCTTCTCTCCCTGTCTGTGTGTCTCGTGGAGAGCAAGCTGGGGTATGTGAAAAGACAAATTCCTAATGCAAGAAATTGTATAGGGCTAATAAAGCAACATTATCATCATTATTATTATCATTAAAAAAAACATAAAATAGATATGCCACTGAAAATAGATATACACTGAATGTGTTTTCTGGGTTGGCAGTATTCTTGTCACACAGTGTGCTTGTCACACATTATCATAATCTAAAAGTTCATTCAATATCAGTAGGTTCAATGAATTAGAAAAGCTACAAAAGCAGTAAAAAATACAAACATTTGCCTGTTTTTCTGAGGGATGACAAGTATATGTACTGTACACATGATATTGAAATCCACAGTGCAGAGTCGGGCTTAAAAGGGGCTCTGCTCCACTGTCTTATCTTGGTTGAAAAATACAATGTGTTTATGTCAGTAACATCCACAGCAGACCATTGGAAAATCACTAAAACCTCAAGCCTGGGCATGCACCAAAGTGTCATTTCAATCCTGCATCTAATACAGAAGAGCATTTATAGTATATTATTGCAACAACATCATAATCTGCAAACATCGATTTAAAACAAGAAACAACAGAAGATTTTCACTAAACGTTCTAGAAATTACACTCTAGTTCAAACCTTCAATAGAAAGGGTGCATCTGTAATCTGCCTTGGCCATGTTCATTTTTTTTATTCACTGCTTACAGACAAGCCATGACAATGCCACCACTCTTCCATGGTCTGCTAAAGGCTGCCAAGTTTCACTGCCCTGCAGTGTGTAATTTTAACAAACAGACTGTGCCACTTTGGTAACGCTTCAGTTAAATGCCATTAATTGTTTTTTTTTAAGACAGCATGAATCTGTAATGAATACAACAGAACTTACAACTTTAATATGTATTAATTTCACTCATTTCTGGTCTCAGAATGGCACAAAGAAAGGTTCTCAATGTAAGCCTACTGAGCCAATTACTGATGTTTTGTTCAGCTCCCCCAGTTTAACAGTGATCTGAAAGAATTAATTAATTCTTCATGTTTGCATTACAGAGTATTGCACTCACTATTCAGTAGGTTCATCACGTAACTACTGACATTTAATTTGCAGTATTCTGAATGCCCAAAATGTTAGTAATTCATACAAGCATTATTTGTCAGATAGAGGTTGAGTGAGAGAAGCTAAATGGTGTTCCATTCAGTACATCACTAGAATGAATGCTTGGTATTGTCATACCAATAAAAAATACTAATAAAAAGTAATACCCTTTTAATACCCTTTTCCCTAAACAAGAAACTGAAAGATTTCTGCAGCTGAATATAGAATTGTAATGGAAACAAATGCGTTTTCTCATTAAATAAACAGTAATTGGAGCAATAGATGCTTAGCTAAGTTTCAGATATCTCCATTCGATTTTAATTGAAACTTTACGAGAGTTTGCATAACCTGCAGTGATTTTTATCTATCGTACAAATTGTACAGCTATTTTCACTGAGCGCTCGAAGTCAGTATTGTTCACCCCCAAAAAAACAGTAATCTACTCACCAGCGTAATGAAGCAAATTATTTCTTTCTATTTTAATCACACGCTTTTCAGCCTTTAATGTGTTTTAATTGTTTCTCAACACACTTCATAATGTTAACATTCTTGCTTTATATTATTCCCCTAAATTGAATAGAAACTAAAATGTGATCGGTATGCACCAAGTGTAATGCATTTTTCTGGATTGTAGCCAAGACCACAGCAGTGGTAAAAGGTAATATCTATATGAAATGGTTAACTATTCAGAAATCAAAACCATTCAGTGGTGTCTTATGGAAGGTAGAATAATGACATTATCATTTAAAATCCTTAAAAACATCAACAATAAAAATATTTTAAAAAATTAAAATATACATTATAAATTATTTATCACTGATGCAAGCATGTCAGTATTACAGAGTACTGTAGTATACAGTTTTTTGATGTAACACATGTAATTGTTTGGCCCCTGTAATACTTTCGGAAGTTTCACTAGTTTTAGACACACAAGGTTGCTTTTTTGAATCTCTTAAGGTCTGAATTAAAGTTTTTATGTTCAGCGCAGGGGAAGACAACCCCTTCCCACATTATCGGTGAGCTGTTAATTATGGTAGAATATTATCTTCTTAAAATATAGCATTAGAGAAAAACAATTGAGAAATAATTCTGATGTTTAGTGATAGCTGACAAAAAATAAAGTATGTGGTGTAACTATATCTTAAAGGCCAGTAGTCTTATCTTTTCTGTTACGTGTGACAGAATTTGACATTTTGACATAATAATGAGATACACGGCTATAAAGTCAGCAAATGTTGCAAAGTTGTGTTGGAGTTTGGTTTTCTGTCTGGGGTGACAGCTATAAAAGGCACACTTAGTACTAAAAGTAAATTCAATTGCAAAGAAGAGTAAGATAAAGACAAAATAATTTTTTGGTCTCATAAAAAGTCGAATGAAGTCCCTCTAAACAGAAGCCTTTAAAACAGGTATGAAAATAAAATTTCTAGAATAGTACATTGTACACATTTCACTATGAGGTAGAATATACATTAAAAATATAAGCAAATATTAATTTAAAAATCTCATTATACTGTACTATACTGGCTATTGTACCACCCCAATTGCTTATTTTATGTGATAGTTCTAGATTTTTCAAGGTTAGAGAGGCTGTGTGCTCACTCCAAAAAGCTTTTTTTAACTCAGGTTTTGGTTAATATTCATCTCAATATTTGCCATGGTAAAAAGCTTCAGGAAAGATGATAGACAATAGGGTGCTGAGAGGACATGAGATGCACAGTAAAGATCCACCACCACAGGCAGTGGTCATATTAATTTGTATGATATACAGTATGCCATTCCTGACAGAAAAGATTTCTGATGTTTTCCACTGATAATTTGTTTCCTTAGCAAACTGAGACAAAAAGGAATGAACTTTAGAAATAACTGCAGAAAAGAATATTCTTCAAAAAGAACTGAAATACTTTGACAAGCTGAAGATACACATATTATGAGTTTGAGTCTGGGTTATGTCACTAACCGATGTGTCATTTTGTGCATCACTTCCTGCAGCTCAGAATGACCCTTGTGAGTGTATGTTACCAGTACCTTAGGTGATCACTTTGTATTGAACATTGGAAATGTTTGTCTGAAGTACTGAAAACATGTTTTGTATAATTTTTTTCCCATCTTGCAATAATCCTTTCTATTTTCCTTGAGGAAATGTCCTAATGTCTTTCTTCAGCAGTGGCTGTACGTTGCTCATCCTTCTGATTTCTCCACTAAACCATTTAGGCCATATTTTCCTAGACTTGGAATTGTTTAGGAATGAATTTGAGCTTTTAACGTTGTTTCTGAAGTATAACCATCCTTCTTCTATTTACTCTGTACCCATCTGTTCCCACGTAACAGCTCAGCCTCATTCCCCCGTAATGTGCTTTTCTAAGATTTAGAACCCAATTTTAGACTCAAGCTTAAAAGATTTAAAATATACATCAATATACGCCATATTACAGTCACATTTTCCCATTGATTGCATCATATCTATCCACTCAGCCATATCCTTGTTGTTTGAAAAGATTTAGTCAATAAGAGCATCTCCAAAGTTGGAGTGTATGTAAACTGGGTTAAGAAGTACTCATTAACCTTTTCAACCATATCAATTTTATCTTCTATATTCCCTGTAGCAATATCCCAATTTGTGGAAAATTAAAATCTCCCTGTAACATAAATTCAACTGTAGTATATAATCTCATCATCACGTAGGCTACTTGCTCCTGTGTCTGTACTAAATTGTCTATAGCATGCACCTTTTGTTTAGTCCTTAAGAATTTCTGTTTTCTATTTTAACCTCTATAGAGTCTAAACTGCTTGAAACCTGTTGGCAAAGACCCTACAACAACAAATGGGCCTGCATGCGATTCTAAATTGTGTGCAATAAAAATAACTTACGAAAAAAAATCTGAAGGTACAGTACAAGCTGTATCGCAAAATAAAATATTCTGTGCTTTTCAGACAGCCTCCCCATATTACAAATGCAGCATATTTTGGGAGTACCAGATTTTATATAATAATTTAAGCAATGGAGTTAGGAGACTGATGGACGCCGTTATCTAAGAAACTGAGGCCTGTGTGTCTTGTTTCGGATTTAATGATCAGCTATCACCCTTGCATTTATTTAAACAAAGAAGCTACATGTGTGCCTATAGATGACGGTCAGAAACATTCTATCAAATAATATTGTTAGATTGAAGAAAAACACATGCACACGAACTACGGAAATGAAATGAGATGTGAAGGCATTCAGGCAAAGGGCAGTACAGTATCCAGGGTTTTGTGTCTTTTATGGCAGAACTGACAGCTCCCTTTCCTTCTTGCTGTGTCTGTTTCTCCAGAGACTTGTGCAGTGAACAACGGTGGCTGTGACAGCACATGTCATGATGCAGTGACGGGGGTACGCTGCAGTTGTCCCGTGGGCTTCACCCTCCAGCCTGACCGCAAGACGTGCAAAGGTACAGTGACATGGTCTCACTCCCCTCCCTGTAAGACATTATAATATACAGTGACATGGCCTCACTCCCCTGCCTGTAAGACATTAAAATATACAGTGACATGGCCTCAATCCCCTCCCTGTAAGACATTAAAATATACAGTGACATGGCCTCACTCCCCTCCCTGTAATACATTAAAATATACAGTGACATGGCCTCACTCCCCTCCCTGTAAGACATTAAAATATACAGTGACATGGCCTCACTCCCCTGCCTGTAAGACATTAAAATATACAGTGACATGGCCTCACTCCTCTCCCTGTAAGACATTAAAAGGTACAAAAGCACCTCAATACGGCAGGATTGCAGACTGAGAATGTTCATAACAACAACAAAATTGCCAACATACTGTTAAAGTTACACATTAAAATGGTAGCCACCAGCTAATAATGAATTCCCCGTTAATGCCCCAGATGTAAGCACTAGGACACCACATGTAAAAAGGCTGAGGTTAGAGTTAGGGCATATACAGTATACTGTATGTGATCAGCATAAGACAGTTGTTAATTCACTTTCATAGTTGTAACAGTTCTCTAAGCATATCAAGTGAAGGCATTTATGTCTCTACTACGGTGTGCATGGACTGGCCAAACCTAGGTAAAGAAATTTAAAATAAGATATCTCTAAAGGTCTTATTTGGGGTATACAGCACAGTTCCGCTGTACTCTGAACTGAAATGCTTCTTTTTTTGTGCGTTGATGTGTTCCTGGTGAAGGTTTCTGTCTTGTTTCTAACATCCTGTGCAGGTACAGTATGTAAGTATGTTTAGAGGTCACTGGGACTCATGAGCTACTGTGTGTCCTTGTTTATGCTGATGTGTGTTTGACTGTGGCCACGAGAGTAAGTTTCTTGCTGCTGTGTCTTGCTCTTTTTTTCCTCTGGTGTGTCTATGTGTCTCATCTGTGTGCGTTTCTGCATGTTTATGCTATATAACTCAGCAATAGCTGAAGAACATGGCTGTTCAGTTGTAACTATCAATGTCCAGATCAAGGGTAATGGTGGTGTGTGCGGTGAAGGGAGACAGAAACTGTCATTTTATTTTTCAGCAGAGAGGATTAAAAAAAGGCTAAGTGCTGAGGGCTGCTAACAGCTTGTTAAAGCGTGGTGCAGTCATGTGTGGCCGAAAGGACAACATCACTCTCTTGTGATTGTCCATCGTCTGACAGAGGGCGTGGAGAGTTATTTTAGCACCACTTCAGTATGAACTTCATGCAGCTCCCTCCTCTCTGGGATCATGTCTCTTCTGACCTGCTGCCCCCTCTGCCTGTCATTCCACGCCTTGCTGCACCAGCACAGGGGATTCTGAGGGCAGACTGGGAGCCCGCAATGACAGGTTCTAATCAGAAAAGCAATTCAGGGTTACTGAGGCATACAGAACACTTTCCCATCCCTCAGCCTGTCCGTCTGTCTGGCTGTCTTCTCTCCTAGATTCCTTTTCATCTGGTCTCGCTCTGCTAGTGATTTGACAGAGAGTGTGTGAGGTCTCTGCCTCTCCTGTCACACAGCAGTAAGAGCAGAGAAGAGGATGGAGGGGAAATTTAGAGTTGGTGTCCACTGTCGATACCTGGAAACTGTTTCCCCTGACACCCAGCTGCTTTAAAAGGAATGCCAGGAAGGAAAAAAAAATCGTTAAATTTGTGATTATGAGCATGTTCTTTTTAAAATGAACAAAAAAAACCTAACAGTAGACCATACCGTCTTTATATTTTTCCTCTTCACATTTTAGTCCAGGAAATAAGCTGCTCCTTAATCTTCACTGTCACAGGGTTTAAGATCATTCATTCCTTTTAGTTTTCCATTTTAAGTTTAAGAATATGACAAAAACTACGATATGTTGCTATGTTCTGTATGCTGGGAATTGATTTCTCTGTAAGCATTGCTTTGGAATGTTGTATGCTTTTGCAGATGTGACTGACAGTATTTAAATAAAAAAATTGGTCAGATCATTTAAATCGAAAAGTGACACCAAGCACCTTAGAAACAATACATTCTCAGACGCATCCATACCGGGTGCATGAAAATGATTTTAAAGAGGTACATGTTTGAGCCGTCATGCTGACACAACGAAAACTGTTTTATCTGGCTACTAGTTTTATCTAGATCTGCATTAACACACTAATCACTATCAACAAGCAGAAATAAAATACTAGTAAAGAAAACGTTTCATCTCTGAAGCTGCTCCTTTGCCAGAGTCTTATAAGAAATGGTAAACCCCTACATTAAGGACTTTTTTGATTGCAGTTAATTCTCTTTCATATTGATATGCAATTTTTATGTTAATAGTTGCATGGATCTCCTAGTGCCAGTGAGCTGTCTGTATCTCACTCCCTCTCTTCTCTCTCTCTGTTTGAAACTTGTTAAACAATATGTAGTAAAACGAGGATCTCACATCTTACAAAGTCTGTGAGTACTGAGTCTCATTGCAGTGCAGTTTAATTAAACTTATTTATCTACCTCAATGAGACAGTCAGATATCTTCCTAAAAGTTCATTCAAGCATGGGACACCCACAATGAGTGCTGTTTACTTCAGTCCTAGAACACTAATCACGCCAATCGACAGCCACTGAGTAACCTGGGTTTTAACCACTTCCAGTGCTTCCCAAAGCCTAGGATTGCTAAATATTTCTGATCACGGTCTGTACAGTTATTGCTAATCTTTACCTAATGTGCTTCCCTGTACAGACATCGATGAGTGTCGTCTCAACAACGGTGGCTGTGACCATGTGTGTCGGAACACGGTGGGCAGCTTTGAGTGCAGCTGCAAGAAGGGCTACAAACTGCTGACTGATGAGAGGACCTGCCAAGGTAGCGCTGTTTGTCCGGTGTTTCTATTGAGGGGGGGGCCCCAGAGAAGTGGAAACAATATCGCATCACCCTAACAGGGTCGCAAGGCTTTGGATGTGAACCTCACTTCAGTGTTATTTTAAGATCAGAAGATCAAGGTTCCCCTCCGATTTCCATGTTGATTTTTATGGACCTTCTAGTGAGGCAAATATTTACGAGTTTCGACATTCTCTTGAGGATGTATGGATCCATCTACACAGTGCAGGTGACTCAGTCCTTGGTTGGAGAAGTATCTCCATGGTGAGACAATCAGTTTTTTTAGAACAGAGGTTGATGAGGTCGTTTTGTCCAACACTGTCCTTCATGTCTGATGTTGTGGTGAACAGTGAGAACACCCACCCAGATTATGGATACTGTACATGACTTTCTACAGGAGAAACTGCAAAAGTCAATGCTTTCTGTCAGCCAACAAAATGACTTACTTAACTATGTTACCCATTTAGTATCATGATGTGGACAGCCTTCTGCTTGTTTTCCGGTCCACATGTGCGAGCCTCAGAACCTCTCAAACTGAAGTACATGAAATCTCTGCTCAGGTAGTATTTTAAGATGCTGTACACTCCCACCTCTTTCAGAACCAGTAAGATGTACATGTCAGGCTGAGGAAATGAGGAGATGAATTTTGTGTGTCCTTTAATATTATGAGGACATAATTACGGCAAAATTCAAGTACTGTCTTTTTTCTGATTTTTTTATCATACCTGACTCCTCACTCCTCGCAGTCCTCTGCCACCTTGCCCCCAGCCTTCAGCTGAGGCAGAGAAAGCCAATGGCAGAGAAAGCCTGTCTGGAGCTTTTTCTTCTGTTTTTCTTGGAATGCTGCCAAACACAATAGATAAATCCAAAACCTCTCACCACCAACAGTTATGGAAAATATTAAGATAAAGCCGTGCTCATCAATAACTCCCTGTCTGTGGGTATCCAGTCGGAGAGACTTCCAGCTTGGAAGAGAATGAATAAAAACAGGAGCCCAACAAATACTTCAAGTCCTGCAGAGAAAACAAGAAGAAAGGGATGTGCAATTTTTAATTATTTGTTAAGGTTGGTTGAAAATCTTATTATGATACACCTAGTCTTATCAAAGAGAGCCCTCAGTCTGACAGATTTGTTTTTCTGTCTGCTGTCCATCCCCCACTTTCACATTCTCTCTGTCCTTCGCTGTGATGTCCTGAAACAAAGCCAAGGGCATAAAGGCTAGAAGTGTTTGTCACGAGGTCAGAGGTTATCAGGGGAGTGTGTACAATAGTAGCTCAGAACCTTGTTTGTTTTCACTGCCGCTGACTGTGAATCAAGCAACTGTCAGACAGGGCCCAGATTTTTCCATTCAGACTCATTTCCTGCCCACACTGTAGGTGGAATTTATAAGGAAGCTGTATCTTATTGCCCATATTTCTTCAACATCTGCAATACTGTAATGCTCTCCGTTGAAATATGTACATTTCTATCAATATCTTCAGTGTAAGTTAGACAATTAAGGACAAATTGCAAATGAAACAATAATATACCGAGAGCCTTACGGGCGGCACAGTGGCTAGTATTGCTGTCTCACAACTCCGGGGGTCTGGGTTCAATTCTGCATGTGGAGAGCTATTTCTCGGTGTGTCGGTGTTTGTACCTGTTGTTTAGCCACAACCATATCACTCTGCAACTCACAACTGGCAGCCCACTGAAGCTCAGTAGGTGTGAGCCTGGTCAGTACCTGGATGGGACCCTCCTGGGAAAAACTAAGGTTGCTGCTGGAAGAGGTGTTAGTGGGGCCTGCAGGGGGCGCTCACCCTGCGGTCCATGTGAGTCCTAATGCCCCAATATAGTGATGGTGACACTGTACTGTAAACAGGCGCCGTCCTTTGGGTGAGACGTAAAACCGAAGTCCTGATTCTCTGTGGTCATTAAAAATCCCAGGGTGTTTCTCGAAAAGAGTAGGGGTGTAATCCCAGCATCCTGGCCAAATTTTCCATTGGCCCTTACCAATCATGGCTTCCTAATAATCCCCATCTATGAATTGGCTTCATTACTCTGCTCTCCTCTCCACTGATAGCTGATGTGGGGTGAGGTTTCTGGCGCACTATGGCTGCCTGGCTGCCATCGGATCCAGGTGGATGCTGCACATTGGTGGTGGTGGAGGGGAGTCCCCATTACCTGTAAAGCGCTTTGAGTGGAGTGTCCAGAAAAGCACTATATAAGTGTAAGCAATTATTATTATTATTATCTGTCTATGGACTATCTACTGTATGCAATGGACTAGTGTCCCAGCCCGGGTGTATGCTTTTTTGCATCCATTGCTTGCTGGGATAGGCTCCAGCTCCCACACAACCCTGAATTGAATGAAGCGGTTTAAAAATGGATGTCTCATGGCACTTATAACAATATATAACAAAGCAAAACTAAAAACATTGGAAACATATTAATACTCATAATTTCTCATAACCATACATTTCATTACAAGCACAGGAGTCATGGAGTATGATGAAAGAATCAGTTGTCTCAATCTCTCTAAAATTGTGATTTCCTAAGTTTTTTTCATTATTGCCAGTACTGTGCTGCAGTGATGGCTCAATGAAGAGGGAGACTGAGGCAATCTCTTTCATGTTGTTTATCCAAATGTTTTGATGTTCAAGCCTTTTCTATATTCTTCTATACTCGTTACCTTGTTGAATATCCGGTCACATCTACAAGTGGCTCTGCGCAGGTTTCTTCCTTATCTGAATATCATTATTAGCCAAGTATAATTTCACCCCCTTCAATTCACCAAGAAAACAGCTTTCTAAAGGCATCAGATGTCTAGACAAGCATAGGTGCTGTGACACAGTCATATCCTTCGCTTTTCTGTAGGAGCATGAAAAAGGGTTTCTCTATTTTCTGTTTTATCCCTGTCTGAGGTAAACAGAACATGTTAAAGCTAAGTACCTGTCAGCTTCCCAATGTGGTGAAAGTTTAAGTGTACTAGCCTTAATCACTTTTTTGAAGAGGTTTCAAAACAAGTGTCAGTCTTAGACATACCCCAAGACAGGAGTAACTCGAGCCACATCATTCACTATTCTGTGCTTCACACAGCTTGCCTTTTAACTTTCTGGAGATGTTGGTTGGGTTTATTGTTTTAACATTGATAAGAAGGAGCTAAAAGTTAAAATTGATTCTATTCTAAGATCCTATTCTTCCTGAATTTGTAATACTTTGCATTAGTGTAAATAACCCTTTGACTAGAACACCAGTTTAAACACCAATTATGCTTTACTGAATAGTTATTAAGAAATCAGTGTAAATGAATAAAAATTGGATACGGATCTCTTAGGTTTGAATCTCTGAATGTGATCATTGTCTTATCTATGGATTTAAACTCTTCCCTTAACAAATGTTGATTGATGACATTCACCTCATGTCACCCAGACCTTCAACTTGATTGCTCTTCATCCTTATGAAACATAATACATGGGACTACAATACATCTACACCTTTCCAATTGGTCTGTAGCCTCAAAAGAAATAATATATATGTATGGGAAGGTAATGACCATATGACTCATACAAGGAAATGTTAAATTATTGGTTATGACATGCACAAACGTCTCTGTTTCATCTACCTCTAGAGTTTAGCTGATTAAAGATAGGGTAAGCTGGTTGGCTTTTAGGCAAAAGTACTCTGATGCTAAAACCTGATATTTGAATATTGTTAACAAAAAAACAGAGGAGCTATATTGTCAGCACGTTCCCAGGTGTTGTGTTAACAGGACTCTGGTGAAGAGGGCTCAGCTGCTGCGTGCTAGTCTTAGTTGAGGGTTCAAGGGTCTGGCCTGTAATTGTGTCAGGGTTCAAAAAAGGGAGAATGGGAGTTGCTTGCAATCTGCCAAAATACACATTTATCTCGACTTTTACATTTGTATTGTTGTTTTTGGAGTTCTGGAGATAACAGCAGCAGTGTCAAAATAGAATTGTGGGTGTGCACTGGGGGGAGGAATAGCCGTGGAACAGGAAGCAGTGGGGAAAGGGTGGTTCTCTGTGTGTATGGTATCAATAACCAGACTTTGCTTGAGAGAAAGGGACGAAAACAAAAACAAGCACCTTAGATGTGGAAGAAGCTGAGAAGTATAAGCTTAACTCCGCAGGTTATCTGGATTTAAACAGTCACGGTGTTACATAGCTGTCATCGCCTGTGTAATTAATCATGAAGAGACTTGCCTGTGTGATGAGAGCGACTGTAGGCATTCCTTCATTCCATGAGTGTCTGAGAGCTGTTCCCCCTGCTGCCTCCCTATGAGGGCCTGGTGGTACTGTGCTTATCAGATGCAGCCTCTTCTCCACATAGGCAAGCTGGGATCCTCTATTTGGCACATTGCAGATAAAGCCATTTCTTATCACTGTAACATTTTTTGAACTGCACAGATTGTCTTATTGCTTGTTGGGAATCTGTTTTGTTTTTTCCCGTGTGTTGCCTTATTTCGGTGTGTTTTATCCTTCGGCATTGGGTGAACAACAGGCAATTGCTCGTGACCAAATGAGAAGAGAAGAAAGTGCGTGGCCTGTTCTGGGCTGGATGTGTTTGTGTGGCCAGGTAGCAAACCTAAAGTGAGGATCTGCTAGGCCTGCTTTATCACACGCATGTGTGTCTCAAGAGGGTGATGCCCTGGTACTATAAATAATTTATACATATAAAAATCTGAGATGTGCCGATGTGAGAAGACAAAGGCTCTTCTGTTTGTCTGGAGGGTGTATTTGTGTTTGTGAGCGCTCTTTTCCCCATTGCCTTGTGGTATCTTGCACGTACTCTTGGTACCTGTCTCGCCACACATACATACCTGTGCTGTAAACAGCGCCTACAGAACTTCACTCCTGATTTGGGTCTCCCATGATCTTCTGAAGGAATTTGCTCTGTGAGTGATTTCACTTTAGATATCTTGCCACTCTGCTTGGTTTATTGAGAACTCAACACCCTGAGGAGCTTGTTCCTTGTAACATTAACATTTGAATTTGATCCCTGTACAGATTCCCACGCTGAGTTTTTATTATTGGACATCTATCTTGGATTGAAAATCAGGTCAGGCAATTCTCACGAAGAAATAACCAGTCTTGAAGCAGATGTACCCTTTGAGCAGCAAGTGGGGAAAAGGGATAAGTAATTAAAGTGGTCAGAAAATGAACTGTTATAACTGAGGGGCCTGCTTATTGTCCAAACATGCCAGTCCAATCAGCGAAATGTTAGTTGTGCCAAGCCTGTTGGGCTTGTGTGTGCGGACAGGGAGGGCATTTTCCCACACCATAATAAAGTTTTATGTAAAAACTAATCTTTGCTGAAGGTGCTTTCTGTGGTCTGTTCTCTATACATCTCAACCAACACTAGGATCTCACTCTGCAAACTGGCAGAGTCTGCTGTGTGGGACCACTGCCATGGTTGCTTATATAATCCAGGCTTATTATTTATAGCAATTAGATTTCCGTGGTTTTAATTAAAGGCTGCTCAGGTGATATCGGATGGCTTTACTGCTGGTTTCACATGCACAGGTGAGATGATTTTGAGGCCAGAGAAATGGAATGGAGGCTGGGGAGGAAATAGGATGTCTTTTCTTAAAGGCATATTAGAATCTAAATCCAGAAACCACTTGTCAGCCTTCTGTGAGAGGATTCAATTACAGAAATGCTTTATGAACTGAATGACCTGCTTATACATCTTGGAGAAAATCAGGGCTCATCTTGTGGAGAAAGATAGTAGAATAGACAAGTTGTGTTATACAGTATTACTATCTGCCAGACTGGAAATAATTATCTTTAAGATCAAGCTATAGCTACACAGGAGCGTTGCTAACTGCTTTTAGAGAAGTGCAAAGAAACACTCGCACTACAAATACAGCAGCTTGTAATAATGATGAAACAGCAGTACTGTGAAGTAAATCATTTTTTAATGATAAAATTGTCTTTCACCACAGACAGAATGGAAGGTATTTCACTTGTACTGAGTAAGGCAGCAGGTGTTTCTGAGGGCATTATACTTTTGCTAATCTGTTTTACATGACTGTAGCTCAGTACAGATATTGGGAATTGACTGGCATAACAAGTATTGATCAAAAATGACTAATCTTATCTAGAGATTGCACCCAGTTTAATCAGAAGTACTGTACATATGAAGACAGCCAAAGGCAATAAAGACCCCAGAGCACTACTGCTGAGCTTGTTGCTACTCAGAGACATCATTCAAACACTTTGAATCTCTTCTGCGCTGGCCAGCTTGGTTGGAAAGTGAGTGTGTGTGGAGAATTTTTAGGATTTCTCTCACTGAGACAACAGGGAACTGAGAAAAAGTAAAGTAAGAATTTGGCTGCCTTTCGCTGGCAACTGTGTGCCTGATTGCAGTTCCTAAGACAAAAGCTTTGCCAGAAATCCATCAGCTTGCCACTTAAAAGTCGATATTTGCAAACATGATATGAAATATAAAAGCCTTTTTGATAAATTACATTTTGTCTATGATTATTCGCACTTGTGTTTTTGTTTCATAAAAAAAAATAAAAAAACGTCTCACGTTCAATATGATGCAGGTCTTTGCAGTTACTGTGTATCATTACTCTGTTGTTAAATATTAGTTTTCATTGTGTGTTGTGGTGGTGCATCTGTGCACTCCAGGATAATGTGGGTGTTTTTTTCAGACTCTGTAATGAAAGTCTTTTAAATCTGCGAAACCTTAAACATTCCCTTTCATTTTCACCCAAACTCCAAAGACATCCTGTCTTCCCTTTGAAAACTGATCACTTAATAATTGTTTTATCTGCTGCGATTGTTGCTTACCTGTAAAAGTGGTGGCTACGGCGGCCAAGCCAAAGAGGAAACTCCCGTGCTCAGATTATTTATTGCCCTAAATTAAGTGTCACTGGCCAATCACATGACCAAGAGTCGTTGCCATGATGATTCTGTTGCAAACGTAGTGTGGTTTCACTGAAGGTACAGAGCAATCCTGATACAACAAAATAAGAACGTTCATAAATGAGAGGAGGCCATTCAGTGCTTGTTAGATGTTTGGTTGTCAGTAGCTACTTAATCCAAGAATCTCATCCAGCCAGTTCTTGGAAGAAGCCAGGGTATCAGCCTCAACAACATGGCTGGGTAGTTTGTTTCACACTCCCACCCCCTCTGTATGAAGAAGTTCTTCCTGCTTTCTGCTCTAGTTTCCTTCTGTGTCCTCTGGTTTGTGTTTTACTGCTAAATTGCAATTAAATTCATAAGGTTGACTTTTTTAGTCTCCTTAAATATTATGAATACCCTCATTCTCTTCTCTGTTTAAGACAAAAAAGGTTTAGACTGATTTAGGCAGGGCAGGACTGAGAGAGATAAACGTCTGTACTCTGAATCTGATTTCATCCACCAATAGAATCGAATATTGTTCAGTACAGGTAATTTGAATCTGGTGATAATGTAAATATCCAGTCTTGGTAACCCAGTTTTGCTTGCCTTTAAAATTTGATCATTAAAACGATTGTTGTTAACTTTTACAGTTTTAGAACAAGCTGGACCAATCCTGTTAGAAGGTGTTTACCTTCATGCAGCTTGTGGCCTACAGATTCTGGACTGTTATCATTTTCACACTGCGTGTGATAGGGCACTCCACTGCAGTACACCAAATGCCATCAGTGATACAATCTGTCTGTTTTTAATGTCTATTATGTCTCATAATATACTTTTATACTCTGGACAGGTTTAATGCCTAAATTTCTATCTTAAAATAGTTTGGAAATCACTTTAAATTGTATATAAAATTCTTCATGTTTTGTATATGAGATTCTTTTGTATAAAAAAAATATATTCCCATTGCATAAATAAAACTATCTTTTGGATATAATGATAATCGAGATCTAATGATAAACCACATCATATAGAAAATATCTGATGTTTATCTTATAAAATTATTATTATTCTTCATGCTTACATAGTGCTTTTCTGGACACTCCACTCAAAACACTTTATAGGTAATGGGGACTCCCCTCCACCTAAAATGGATTCAAGATGCCAAAAAGAAAAATAGATACATGTACATTTACAATGCTCAACTTCACAGTAATAGCCAAGAATTGTAAAGCTAAATCATATACAGTCGATGTACACACTGCTTAACTGGTTACATAAATTAAATATTAACCCCTATGTAAAGTGCAGATTTTCCAAACAAGTGCTGCACTATGGTGACTAGGAACAATGTGCATAGGTGCGGTCCTTTAAATGAGACTCTAAATTAAAATAGAAACTACTTGGTAATTAAAGATCACGTGGCATTGTGTGTAAGAGTAATGGCGTTAAGCTCAATGCCCTTACTAAATCCTCTTGGAGCTTAAACAATCTGGCTTCCCCAAAATTGCCCTTTAATTCAAGTGGTGAAGCAGTACTTTCACTTCTCCACCTGACCTGCTATGTACTGGGGCTGCTGGTGTAGAATGGCTGCCATGTGTCATTTAAGAGGGTGCTGGACTGCAGTGGTGGATGAAATGTGTCTCTTCCTATATTTACAGAACTTTGGGATCCTTTAATAATAATAATAATAATAATAATAATAAAAATAATAATAATAATTGCTTATACTTATATAGCACTTTTCTGGACACTCCACTCAAAGCGCTTTACAGGTAATGGGGACTCCCCTCCACCACCACCAATGTGCAGCATCCACCTGGATGATGCGACGGCAGCCATAGTGGGCCAGAACGCTCACCTTTGAGCCTTTGTGATAGAAAGTGCTATATGGATACAATCATTGAGTTAATTAGTTTTACAATACAGTAAACTCCCTTTGCACACACAGTGCTGCCATCACAGATGCCAGGAACTGTCCCCATCAGTGTCTCAATGTCTTTAAAAAGGGGATGGCTTTCTGTTCAGGTATGCAGAGGTCGCTGTAATGTGTGGATCAAAATGAAAGATTAACAATATTGCTCTCTTTTACAGTGCCTTTGAAAATGTGTTGCTTATTTGACCCTTGGTGTACATACATAGCATATGAAATACATATATATTATTAGATATGATTCTTAAACTAGTCTTAAAAGGAGATTAGGAGAGTAGGAGATTATTATTTACTCTCCTCCCCAAAGACGGTAGACTTCTGAGAAGCAGCTGAGCTGCTGAGAAGGCAGGATTTAATGTAAATATCTGGACATGACAATAGCAGAGGTATTTGCCAATTCAATGCAGTTCATGGCGAAAATGGATCAATCACATGATCTGGTGTCACATTCCGGCTGCTCTGGCACATTCCTAGATAAAGAAAGTGTTTTCCATGCAAATGGTTTCCATATGGGTCATTATAGCTGTCAGATTCAAATATACATATAAATCTATTTATTACTCTGCTAAATGAGACTTAACTGACTTTTACAGCCACAGTGCAGATTGCGCAGTGATTGGCACCAGTGGATGGATGGCAGATTCAAAAAGTACTGAATTCCCACTGCCAACACAAAACCTCTCTTATCTTAAGCAGGTTTGAGGAGGACAGGCATTTGGCAGCAAGACAGTGTTGTGTGCCACTAACTACATGGATCAGCTTGGCTCTAGGCCAGTTAAGAACTACTTCCTTGCTTAAAGTGAAAACTACACTTTTCACAGACAAGACAAGCAGATAGGCATGGCATGTAAAGAACAAATGCAGAACAAATTCCTGCAAGATTAACAATCCTGTATGTTGAGGGGTGTTCTAAATACTTTTTACGATATAGTGTTTAATATTAATATGAATTACCAAACAGAATATATGTGTGGCAGATAAATGTGATTTTGACCCTTAGCACATCCTTTCTGCCAAGGTTGCCAAAGCCTTCTGCATCAAAGGCAGCATTAAATCAAATAAATCTGTATATCCAGTTCTATTCCCTGTTGCTGCATACACAAATCTAGCCACGCGATCTTAGATTAACATTTTTCAAACTGTGCCATCTCTCAGAGGCAATTTCAGAGCCAAGAATTCTCAGTTATGTTTTTAAGTATACAGTGAATCTGCCTGGCACTTGTCTTGGAAAACTGTTTCAATACCAATACTTGCTGTCCCCTAAGTTGAGGTGTTTTAGTACAGCTACACCCCTTACTAAACGATTAATAATCAAGTTAATAAGCTAATCAAACAATTAACTATTTGTACTAACACCTTCAGAAGGAATGGCTTAGAATGGCTGGAACGTGGATGCCCCTGTTTTAGCCTCATTAAAAGATGCATGAGAGTCATTTTACTTTATCCTCTGAAGGGGCTTGCTGCTTTTCGAAATGAATGCTCAAGTGGACGCAGTGCACCACATAATACATTGTGTTCCTCTGTCCTGTGTGTTGATGGCTCTTTCTTTGTTCTTCTTCTGCAGATATTGATGAGTGCTCTTTTGATAGAGCATGTGATCATTCCTGCGTCAATTCCCCTGGCAGCTTTCAGTGCTTCTGCCACAAGGGCTACGTGCTGTATGGACTGGCCCACTGCGGAGGTAGGCTGCCTGAACCATTTCATCTGATTGTCTTAAAGTTAATACAAGAGGACACAACAGGCCAAAACAAGACACTAGTTTTCACTGATTAAAATTTCTGATTCTTTGATGGTATATCAGTATATCTCTTTGCAGTCTGAAGCAGCCCCTGAAGGCTTTTTAGATTGGACAGGAAGAAATAAAAGTTAGCTTCTTTATAACTGGCAATAGAACTTACCTAAAAGCTCACTTATCTTCCTATCAAACAAGAAAGTGTAGTATTTCTAAAAAAGGTCTCTTAGAAATACTACACTCCACTAAAATACACTGCACCTAGAGAAATTCACATGTAGACTCTTTGCACTGAGAGAAATGCACTGTTGCAGGCACATACAGACTGAGAGAAATGTATTGCTACTGGCACATACAGACTCTCTACACTAAGAGAAATGTACTGCTACTGGCACATACAGACTCTCTGCACTGGGAGAAATGCACTGCTATTGGCACATACAGACTCTCTGCACTGAGAGAAATGCACTGCTCCCGGCACATACAGACTCTCTGCACTGAGAGAAATGCACTGCTCCCGGCACATACAGACTCTCTGCACTGAGAGAAATGCACTGCTCCTGGCACATTCAGACTCTTTCCTCACTTTTCTATTGTCCTCACTTCAATTCAAGAGCAGTACATACCCAATGAGCAGAAATACTCGCTGTGGTTTTGTCCTTCTGAAATCTCATGAAGCCACTGTAACTCCAATGACAAGATAGCTTTCTTATTGCTTCCTAAGGGGTCTCCATGATTTCCACAGGAGATTTTTTATTAAGGGAATATTAAGATTACACAATCGATGGATTGGATTATTTTAGGGAATTATCATTATCATTATAATATAAATGTTTTTCCCTTCTAAAACATCTATCAAATGAATTGATTACATTCAGTATAGTTCTTTATTGCAAATATGAAAGTGACTATATATTTGTGGAAAATTGCCAAGGGCTTAGAGTGTTTCAAATGAATCCTAGCAGATCAGTTCAAAATGTGATCATTAATTCTGTGTGAGCTAATCTCTTGAGAATCTCTGCGTGGCCAATCCCAGTTGTAGTACAGGATCATGTAGAGACAGTCAGGCTGCTTTTCACACTCCCCAAGTGTTTTCAGCACCGCTGCAGTCTTACTGAGGTCGTACGGGGCGATCCCTTTGTTTATCTAACGCCAGAGACTCTGGAGTCAGAGTGCCCATTTTTCACAAGAAGAGCAGTGTAGAAAAAATAAACTCCTGGGCCCTTCCTCTCAATGTGTGCAAGAGTGGACCGTCATAAATCCTGCTGGCTATCTGAGAGTTCCGACAGAGCAGACAATCTTGGGGGAGCAGGGTCTATCATTCATCACCATTGCTCTTAACAAAGGGCAACCCGCCTGTCCTCACACTCCTTCCTGACTCCTGACTCTCTTATACATACACACTCTAACGAGCATGTATACATGCAGTGACACACAGGGGCACAGAAATCTCAGATCTTTGCTGCTGTACACTGACACTGCTCCTGAGTGATACGTGTGGATCTCTTCAGAGCCCTTTAATATTCAACCGAGCAGCCCTAACTAAATAATAAACCACTGAGACTCTACACTGGGTGGACCACTTTCAGTGCTGTGTATGCATGTGACACTTGTGGATTCATTTAGGAATGTGGCTTCACACTCTAACGAATACATACTGTATGCAGTCTTGAAGAAGGCAATAGGTGTTAGGTTTTGCATTGTGCATCTTGAGAAAACTGAACATTAGCTCCTAACAAAAGGGAAAAATTACAAAGGAAAATTGCTGAGGGAACATATTCAGTTAATGTAAGGAACCAAGCAGTAGAGAAGCTGTTTGTCATGTAGTGATACAATTAAGCTAGCTGTGGGACAATTTCAGTACTTAATAGCCCAACCAATTTACCCATGGTGGAATGTGATTTTTTGTTCAGAGAGCCTATTCAGTCGCTTCACTACATGGTTACTGTTGGCACGGTTATTATATATATATAATACATATATCACCTACAATTAACAATTTGTACTTGATCAGTATCATTATTGCATATCCTGCAGCTAAGTTAAGGTATAACAATATGCTGTTCAATAATCTGCAAATATCCATTAGTCATACCTTTTATCTCCCAACAAAAACTTAACCTTGCAGTTATTTTTATTTATTTTTGGCACAAAGGTGCAGTGCTTAACACTGCTGCCTCACAGCATGGGGCCCTAGGTTCAATTCCAGACTCTCTGTGTGAAGTTCGTATGTTCTCCCTATGTTCACATTGGTTTCTGGGTGCTCTGGTTTCTTCCCACAGTCCAGACTGGTAGGTTAATTGGCATCTTGGAAAATTGGCCTCAAATGTGAGGGTGTGCGTGTCTGTGTGTCTGCCCTGCAACAGACTGGTGTCCCGTTCAGGGTGTATCCTGCCTTGCACCCCTTGCTTGAAGGGTTAGGCTCCGGGTCCTCTGTGGCCCTGAATTGGGAGTGGATAGAAAATGGACGGATGGAAACGTTTTATATTTGCAAAGTTAAGAAATGCTCTGTAAGCTGTAGTTTTAGTTCTCACTGTAGTCCTAGAAGGTTTATCACAGCTTTAGCAACAGCCATTTCAGTTGAATTGTGTTGAGATACTGTATCTTTGTCTGACTGGGGACTCAGCCTATCCCTGCTCAGTGGGAGCGTGAGCCATAGATACAGACAAGACTCTCATTGCATAGCATTTTGAGCCATTTCTGTTTTTGACAACCTGCAGATATCTATAAATCAGTCTACATCAGGTTCTTGGAATTTGCTCACAAGGAACAGAAGAGAATCGAATTGATCGATGTGCATTGACACCTATTGAAACATTTTACTGCAAGTTTCTAGTTTATTTTCCTACTTTCTGAGACTTGGATGAATGCCTGTGACATAAACAAAAAAGCAACTGCATGAAATAATTGAGGTATACCATTAATTCAGGGGGTAAGTGTGTGTGCCAGATTCAGTTTTTTGTCTCTGCCCAGAATGTTCCACTGTAAAGATGAATTATAGGCCCTTCGGAGCACTCAGAAACATGGCATGGAAGACAGAGCATGTTAAAGGTGTGAGCTCCGGGGCATTCAGGCACGAGCACAGCAAAACAACGCAATTATTGGCAGACAGGCTCATTTTTTAAGCCCATAGAGCACTTCATTCTTTACCAAAATAACAAATACATTTCAGATTGTTGTAAATCACTGTGTTGGGCTTATTGATGTAATGATGTTACTGCACAAGTTAAGTGTAATAATAGTGACTGGTGATCAGACCTTGAATGTAGCAGGATTCCATGTTAATGGCATTCCAAATTCCCCTTTTCTTGTAGAAATATGACAGGAGTTTACGTACCATACTGTCAGTGAGAAATCAACACTCCTATTCTCTTAGCCCACATGTCTTCCAAGTGAGTTCAGGGGCTGATGAACTACTAGATTAGCTCTATTAAATAAGAGCTTGTATGGCCTGCGTGTGGCTTAGTTGTTAGTATAAAAGGAGGCTATAATTTACTGAAGTGGTTTCCCAGACTGGGACCAAGTGTACTCAGTGGGGTGAAATGTACTTCCATTCCAGTTTCAGAAGCTTCAAACACATGTGACAGGATCTGGCTAGGATTTCAGCTGAATACCCAGCTCACTAATGAAAACAATCACATTATGAAGTGTGTGCATTGATGGATATCAAAATAATTGTCTCCTCAAGAAAAACCCTTTATTAAATGATACTTGGACGCCATCCTTTCCTTTGCAGTTACACATACTTTTTCAGTTTTTTAATACTATAAATATAATATGGAAGCACATAAAAAATCTCTCTAAAGACAGCAGGAGCATTTTGTGCACGCCATGTTTGGTGTGATTAATGCTTCTTTTGTTATTGGGGTTTGTCTTCCAAAAGCCAGAGAGACAGGCTTTTCTTTTCCTTTTTGTAATAAATTCTTTGTTTCCGGTATGCTGGGCACAGAGCGGCAGAGAGCTGCGCTGTGTCTTGTTGCCTTCACTATACCACACAACGATTCGGATGAGAACTAATTCTCTAAATCACTGTTAATACTGGGCTTTGCACCGAAGGGCATGTTTGGTTAGACTGGGATAATGGATTGTTTTAAATGAGACTCCCACACTGGAGCCCTCTTAAATGGAGATTTAGGAGTAATGGGTAGGTTCTGAGCAGGAACCATGATGAAGAAATGATAGAGCTCGCAAAGTCACAGAGAGGCCACAGCTGCCAAGACTCAAACAAGCCTTGAATGGATCAGCAAGAGTCTGAAAACATCCATTTCTCCGTAAGTGTAAGGGTGGGTTAGCAAAGGGCTCTAGACTAGGTGTCTCCTCCAATCCTCCAATCCTACAGAAGGCAGCTCCCATGACTTTCTTAATTATCATATTTTTATATTTAATTACCAATTAAGCAATTAAAGAATGTGGGTGGGGGGAAACGGCCTGTATATTATGGACACGAAAAGAAGCAGGATTAAGCGCAACAATATTTTACTCTCCAAATAGCTTCATCATCATTTATACAGTAAGTGTATGAATTAAATAGCAGTATAATCTAGGAGCCTTTCTTACCTCTGCTTGTAGTGGGCAATCACAGTGTTTTAGATTGTTTTGTAGGCAAGTGAGAGTTACGTTATTTAAACATTAACGTGGAAAAAAACAAATCTGGGAATGCACATTTTTGAATTTCATGTGACCCATCATATGTGACCATCCCTCTACCTGTGCTTATCTTATGCAGATATTGACGAGTGCAGCATTAACCACGGGGGCTGTAAATTCGGCTGCATGAACACTTTGGGAAGCTATGAGTGTACCTGTCCCCCTGGCTACAAACTTCATTGGAACAAGAAGGATTGCATCGGTAAGTAGGAAACACTGACATCTGGTGGTCAGAACTATGAATCGCAGCTAGCCTTGTCTAAATAAGGAGAGTATGTGCTTCCCTATAGTGCATCTATAAAAAAACATTAACATTAACAAAAAACATTTACTATGTCTAACATTTGAATTTTTTTTTGCTATGCATAAATACAGACTATTATTTAAGTAGACAATACAGCGCATGAAGCATCATGTAATTGCTGTGCGTTTAGCTTTCGTTAGTTTGGTTAATAGGGCAGTTTAAACCAGGACACATGTCCAGGCTTTTACTGTAAGCACTTCTAATAATTTACTTGGCATAGATTTAAAAATGCAGAAGTAAAGTCTGTGCTGTAACTTATTGGCATGTGCTTGTGTTTATTTTCCTGGCTGTCTGCATTTGTGTTTATCTGTGTCTGTGTGTACATGAGGGCATACTGTATATCTGTGAGTGTGTATTTCAGAGCTGGTGAAGTGCGTGTCCAGCTGGGTCTCTCCCAAGGCCAGCCTGACCTGCAGCAAAACTGGCAAGAAAGAGAGCTGCTCCCTCACCTGTTCCTCCAAAGCTCACTATCTGGCAGGTAGGCCGTAGAAACTCGCAGGCACAGTGGCCTTGGGCCTCCCTAGCTGCTGTGAAAGGCTGGGCAATTGACCTCTGAAATTAACACCTTTCTGCCATGTGTAGTTATAAAAAAGTTGGACAAATCCCCTCATGACGGTTAACCCTGTATCTTAAAACTCAATTATGTGTTTAGTAATATGACTCAGTTTTAGTAATAGCAATAAACAAGTGGGGAATATGCTTGAGGCAGTCACAGAGGAAATCTTCACATGTATTTGCATTTCTGTGTGTCTGGAGTGGCTGATGCCCTTGTTTCTTGTGGTTTCATTGCAGAATCTGATAACAGTTATACAGTGAGCTGTGGGATTCCTATCCTCCGTGGCAAAAGTACCCCCAAAGCGAACAGCAGCAACTCACAGAGCTGTATAGGTAACCCCCCATTTCAGTGCTAAACGGATAATAAGCCACAGTTTCTGCATTTATTTCTCTTGTCCAGCCCTCGACACATGCTGCATAACAGCCATATCATTTTTTTATTCACTGTTTTTTAATCCTGCAACTCCAGTTGCTGCTGAAGACAGGCTAAATATTTCAAATTGCTTTGATCTTTCTTGATGCTTTGTCTCTTGCTCTTCTTATTCATCCTGAAAATAAACGTCATCAGTAAAATTCAGTCATGAAAGTTTTGATGCATTCCTATTATTCTCCTTCATTAAAATGGCTGGCTCAGTCTATTAGACACACGCCAGTATTTCTCCTATTAAGATACAGGCAGCCAAAGATTACATTTTGTTTCGTGCTGATATTATTTTATTTCTTTAGATAACTCTGCTTCAGCTCTCCATGTTCTAACTTTATTTTGATCATTCTCAAAGACTCTTTTATTCTTTGGAATTATGTACCCTTAGCATCGTGATTTCTGCCCACTATCACTATTTCCTTTCGTGGGCAGTAAGACCTCCCCCCATTTTCAGGAAATCTGTAGAAAGATTTCTTGAAAATCACAACGGACTGGTGTATCTTTCCAGGTTATACTAAATGACTGGTCATTTATACATAAAAATATATAATTTTTATATATATATATAATATAAAGATATTTATGTATATTATTCTTTATTTGCAATAGTCTGAATTTCATTCCCACTCAGATGTCTCTCTGAACTCTATCATAGCCAGTATTATTTGGAAGGGCATGTGGCCAAGGGTTTGATTGATGACCTTTCAGCACCCAAAAGCTTATGGTGGTTTGGCTTTATCTACATTTAAATATTATTATTGGGCATTTCAGTGAAGAGTGTTTAGGACTTGGCATAGATTATACCCCTTAGACTTTAGGTTCTTTTATTTTCTGTCCCAAGAGGAAGGACTGCATCCTTCCAAATGGGCCATCTAACAGCTTTGGACATATTGGACGGGTGGAAAATAGGCAGCCACCTTCATGGAATGACCCCGTAATTTATCTTCCAAAAATCGACTAAAAAATCTTTTCAATGATTCACTTTTTTGTTGCTGTCTTTTTGTGAACTCTCCTTTCCTTTTTCTTTGGCTGATACTATATTATAATTATTGTGTACCAATTCAAAAGAGAATAAGAAACATTTTGACACCAGAGATCATTGAAGTAATTGCAAATCAGAAATGATGTTCGGGTTATGACGCAGGTGAACATTTTTAATGAAATCACAGGATCGGGTAACATTTTCCTTGCAATCACAGGATCGGGTAACATTTTCGTTGCACTGTGCTGAAGTTTGTTATTCTGATTATCATTAATTCCTGTATTTTTTGTCCTCTTGGAATGCAAGTGTCATGACACTTAGGGAAATGATTGTGATTAAGGGAAGCTGAAGCAGAGTAAGCGTATGGGGTCACTGTGGTATCAGAGAGGTGAGGGTAAAGGGAGAGAGAACTGGTCCTGCTGTGTCAGGTTAACACCACACACTGCTCTGTTTGTCTGTAGAGACTCTGGCTCCACCAGTGAAGCACAAAGCCTCTTTCAAGATCAAAGACGCCAAGTGTCACCTGCACCCCAAACTGAAGGGCCGCCAGGAAGAGGGTGGGCGCCAGCTGGGGCCAGGTGAGACATGATGGGCGTGAGCGTGTGAGGGAGTGTGTGTACAGGTCTACACACTCACTCCCTTCATAAAATGTCTCAGAAGAGAGATGTGAGGAATATGTTGCTCACTCTTAAAGTGAAAGAAATCTGTACCACAGGGGGCATATTACTACAAAATAATGAATGCTTACAGCCTTGCGGTGTTAAACAGCCCTGAATTAGTGTGGTGCTCCTCTGCACCTACAGTATAATTATAACCCTACTGCATTATATCTGTGTAAGGCCTTACATGACACACAAAGCCACATTTCCAGACACAGATGGGTTTGTGTCTGTTCTGTTTTAAACTTGCTGATGTGAAGCAGCTGCTTTTTTTCGTATGCCAGGGCTCTGTATCCCGTTGTCACTGAAACCCAGGGTTCAGCTATAGATTTCACACTGTTTTGGAGTTGTGGAGGAATTGTAGTGATTCCGTATTTAAAAATATGTCCACCAGCAGCGGCAGCAGACTCCAGAATCAAAGGTCATCACTGTCTTGCAAAGCCAATTTCAAGGCCAGCCTCACACACTGAACCCCCCCCCCACCCCACCTCCCCCTGCATGCCTCTCAGTGTCTATGTCTGCTTTTCCCCAGGGAGTGGGCAGCCCTGCAGCGACTGCTTCGTCACCTTCGTCAACCTGAAGTGTGACTCCTCCAAGAAAGCAAAGGGCCGCCGTACCCGCAACCCCCCCAACAAGGAGGTGACCAGGATCACGCTGGAGCTGGAAGCAGAGATCAAGCCCGGTGATGTCACAGGTGAGGAGACACAGAGCGGACCGGAAACATGCTGCAAACGTCTCAGCAAAGAGACCCGGCATCGTATCTGCTGGGCAGGGCATAGTCCTGCCTCTCACCCTGTGTTTCCAGGAAGGGCTCCAGGGTGCTGTCCTAACCAGGAGTAACCAGGCATTCTGAAAAAAAAATAAAGAACTGATCACTGTCTGTCCTAGAGCTTCAAATGGTTAACAAATTCTGTAGCTGGCCCACCTCTCCTTAATCCAAGAAACAACTTTTCTTTTCTTTCTTAACTGTTTTTGCTTTGTTACAGGAAGGCTTACAAGGTGGATCGTCACAGTGATGTTTTTTGTAACCTGTATTCTGGTGGAAGTGTCTTGCGGTTCAAAGCATTGATGCCTGTCCAATAAGGGAAAGCATTGTCTTTTGGAGAATAGTCATCTTGTGCCTAAGTGTTAGAAGACAAATGTTTTCCTAATCTTGTTATTGATCAGGTTGAAGGATGTTCTTTATTGATTATATAATGCTACATAGATTACCCTGAAATCAAAGAGGATGTAATCAATACCATTGGAAACAGGGTGAATAAGGAGAATGGGTTATTGTGATGTTGATGTGCACCTATGTCTTTATGTGTCCCCCCGCTCAGATATAATCTGCCTGTGCCCCTGCATTTCCACAGGAAACTGCAATCTGAACTGCCTAAGACAACGTATGGAGAAGCAGGTGAAGTCCTACATCAAGACCCTGAAGAAATCCATCAACCAGGAACGCTTCCTGATCCGTGTGGCTGGTCTGGATTATGAGGTGGCCCAAAAGCTGGCGGGAGCCACCGAGAAGCAGGAGAACTGTGGACCGGGTCGGGAGAGAGAGAGTGGGCGCTGTGGTAAGGAAGGGGCTGACGGCAGCATCTCCGACTGAGAGACACAGCCATAGAGCTAAGAAGTGTTGAAAAGCAAACATAGGCAGTAAACAGTTTATTTTGTATCTTAACACACTTACCACACTTAGTGACAGAACAGGCACCATATATGTGTGTCAAACAATTGCTCATACTGTATTGATATGGTCTATCTGAGGAGTATATAGGGAGACTATATGGGAAAGACACGTAAAATGCAGATTAAATTCCATTTATTTTAAAAAAAGCTTTTCAAAATGTTGTGTTACTCATTTGTTTTTATCCTGTATAAGACTAGAGTTCTTTACAGTAAATTAGCCTAAAAAAAGAGGACTGAATGAGAAGCTTTGTCATTTAAAAAACATGCTTCTGTATCTGTCACACTGCACACAGTCTCTCACTCATGTCTTTGCTGCTTTTTCAGTCAGATGTGTGCCCGGCTCCTACTACCATGGGGAGCAGGAACGGTGCCTTCCGTGCCCACCAGGCACCTTCCAAGAGAAGGAGGGGCAGCTGGCCTGTGACCTCTGCCCTGGAAGTGAAGGCCATGGACCTTCTGGTGCTCGAAATATAACATCCTGTGCAGGTATGTCCAGAGTACTCTTGCAGCCTTTCTCCAGATGTCTCATTTCTCAAATGACTAGGGTTTTTCTGTCACAAAGCAAAATCCGACTAAACAGTTGTTGTGTTTTAACAAACCAAGCACTGTCATACTTATGTAAATGAGCACAACACAACAGAGTGTTTCATCAAAAGCCTAATATTTTTCCCATTTTTTATATTTAATATGTCACAGCTGTGTATATGCATTCTCACATTCTTTACCAATGTATTTGTATATATAATCTAATAATAATTAACCATTATTAATGGTGATATTATCAGCTTTAAGCTTGATTTAATCAGATCTCAAAAGCTAAGCAGCAGCGAATCCTTATCTATACTGGGATGGGAGACCTGTAAGGAAAACTGGGATGATCCTGTAAATGGTGTTAGTGGAATAGTAGGGGGCTCTCTTTCCCCTGGACCAGAATTTACAGAACCAGTGCCCCAGTGATAAAGAGTTCTGTGCTGTAGGAGACAGTGTCCACTGGGTAAGACATTAAAACCACAGTCCTGATTAGGGTCATTAAAGACCCCGTCACTCCATGTAAGAGCATAGATATAAACTACGCTGCTCTGGCGAAATTCCACTCTTACCTTGCACAATCTGGCCTCCTTAAAGTTACCTCTTAATGTATTTAGTGAAGTAATTTCACACTTCTCTACATGATCTGCTGTGTAGCAGGGCTGCTGTGCATCATCTACGTTAGTGCTGTACTGCAGAGGTAGATGAAGAGGGTTTCATCCATTATTTAAAGGGCTTTGTGATCTTTTGGGATGAAAAGCAAGGAATTATTATTATAATAATCGAATGTGTGATGATAATTCCTGGAAGATATTGTATATCTTACTCGATAAATATGCTTTAACATAAACGAAGCTGAAGTACAGTACGTAGCTGAGTCAGTATGGGTAGGCTAGAAGAAACAGGTTTCATTCCATGCTGATAGCAAAAGTAATGAAACACAACATTTCGCCTGTGGAGCCTTCTTCGGGTGGTACATTTTTTTCTTTTCTTTCATTTGTTTTCCTTTCAACATGGAATAAATCTTTACCTGTTTCATTACATAAATGAACCTAATGTAGAACCGGTATACCCCAGTTATATTCTATATTTTGAGCAAGTAATAATGTAGCTGTGTTCCTTCTTTCTGCTGTGCTCAGGTCAGTGCCCCACAGGGCATTACTCCACCGACGGGTTCAAGCCCTGTCAGCCATGCCCACATGGAACATACCAGCCAGACACAGGCCGGACCTTGTGTTTCCCCTGTGGCGGGGGGTTGAGCACCAAGTGGGAGGGTGCCAGTTCCTTCCACGACTGCGAGGCCAAAGGTGAGCTAGCCTTCTCCCTAGAGAACCCCATTCAGGGTTCGCAAAGGTGGTGCTACAAGCCGCGTCCTTGAGGTTATATTTCCCAGAGATAACACTAGGCCAAACTAAAGTATGTTTTTTTCTTTAAATAGGGAGCCGCCATCTAGAACCAGAAATATTTTTACACTTTACACTTCTTCAGTGGCTTCAGCATAAAACTAAAAAAACGTGTTTCAAACCCTAGCCCTAACCCTCTTCCTAAGGACAGCTGATTTATGTTTCTGTTATGATATTTGTTGTACCCCAGACATAGCCCCACTTCAGTGTATAACTATGAGTTCTGCTAGGCCATTATAGTGCAGAATGTTATGTTCCTCACCTATTCTTTGGCCTTACTAATCCATGTCCTGTCTCTGTTCTCTGCAGTTCAGTGTTCTCCTGGTCACTACTACAATACTACAGTCCATCGATGCATTCGTTGCCCAGTAGGCACCTATCAGCCAGACTTCCGCCAGAACTACTGTATCTCCTGCCCTGGCAACACCACCACAGACTTTGACGGCGCCACCACTGTCTCCCAGTGCAAGAGTAAGGCCCTTCAGACATGCCTCGCCCTTCTCTGACTCCGTCTGAGTTCTCACAGTGGAATATCTAAACTTGTCCTGTCTGTCATGTGTGCGTTCTTGTACATGTTTGTGTTCACAATACAGACCGGGAGTGTGGTGGCGAACTGGGCGAGTACACTGGCTATATCGAGTCACCCAATTACCCGGGCAACTACCCTGCCAATGTGGAGTGCACTTGGAACATCAACCCCCCACCCAAGCGCAAGATCCTCATTGTGGTGCCCGAGATCTTCCTGCCCTCCGAGGACGAATGTGGGGACGTGCTGGTGATGCGCAAAAACTGTGAGTTCAGCCCTCAGTCACACCACAATATCGCCTCAACACGATGCGGTAGCATGTCAGTAATGAAACAGCTATGTTAAACAAGGACTAGAACACCACGAAATAACCTGATTTATATGCAGTACTAGAATATGTCAAAAGGAAGATGACAGCTAATGTAATAGCAGTGGCAAAAAAAAGTTTAATTAGAAGGAGTTCTCGTTGCTTGATAGCTTTTTTGTTTAGATCACTGCACTGTTAAATATTATCCCTAAAACATGGTAGAATTGCCCCACTTTTACAAAATACATTTCAATCCATTGTTAAAATATCAGCTTTTTGCATGACTGTGTACCCCTGGCCCAGCTTGTTACACGAGAGCGGATAGTTTTTTTGAGCTCCATTGTTGTGTGTTTTACATATTGTTTGTCACAGCTGCTCATTTTAAATAGCAAGGTTCTGTATCTGTAGTTCTTCTTGAATGTGTTTATTTGTTGTGTTGGTGTTGAAGCTTAATGTTCGTCTGCGATTTGTAACATAACAAAATGTCCTGAACAATTTCTAATTAAGGCATTACTAATCAGCATTACTGACGTCGTACACACTGCTTCTGTCTCCCTCTTTTGCCCATTATCCTCCAGCCTCTCCAACCTCCATCACCACCTACGAGACGTGTCAGACATACGAGCGTCCCATTGCCTTCACGGCGCGCTCTCGCCGCCTCTGGATCAACTTCAAATCCAACGAGGCCAACAGTGCCAGGGGCTTCCAGATCCCCTATGTCACGTACGATGGTAAAGGCCTAGCACAGTGTTCACGACACCCAACGGTGTGCGCAGCACCCAACAGTGTTCACACACCCTACAGTGTTCACAGCACCCAACGGTGTTCACAGCACCCAACGGTGTTCAAGCGTTCACAACTCCTTACAGTGTTCACAACACCCAACAGTGTTCACAGCACCTAACATCGTTCACAACACCCAACGGTGTTCATAACACCCAACGGTGTTCACAGCACCTAGCAATGTTCACAACGTCCAACGGTGTTCACAAAACCCAATGGTGTTCACAACACCCTACAGTGTTCAGAGCACCTAACAGTGTTTAAACACCCAACAGTGTTCTAAGCACCCAACAGTGTTCAAGTAGTCACAACTCCTAACAGTGTTCACAGCATCCAACAGTGTTCACAGCGTCCAACAGTGTTCACAGCGTCCAACAGTGTTCACAACTTGTAACAATGTTCACAGCACCAGAGTTCACAGACAGTCATCTAAAGAAGCATGTGAACACCGTCCCATAAGAAACATTTCAGAACCAAGCCAAAGGTAGTATTCACAATGGTGAATGTCTCTGTTGGAGATATGTTAGATGTCGTGGAGATCTTTAGCAAACTATGAATATAGGTACACTTCTTAAAACATAGCTTTCTACCATAAGTCATGCCTGAACATACAGTAGGGTGCACCTAAAGGCTAGCTCGTCATGGGAAATTACATCATACATAGGAACTGCTGTCTATAAATGAAGGAGCAGAAGTGTAGAGTTAGCAGTACCAATATTTTTCCTCTGCTGTTGACCTTTTTGACCTTTCACAAATCCCTGTACTGCTTTGGGCAATAGTATTCACGTAATATCAAAATGTTTACATTGTTCCTTTGTACATATTTGTCAATGCCATTATAACATGAATACTAATACAGTAATGTGTCCAGCACGTTTTGAAGCATATTTATTTTGCCATGTGAACAATCATATATATTTTATTTGCCCCATACCTCCCCTACTTACTCTTTGATCCCACACTGCGGTGTTTAGAAGCAGTAAAATGTATTGTTCACAAAATATATGCCTTGAAAAAATCATGTTCTACGGTATGCTGAAATGTCCGAATATTTGTAGACTTAACACTGACAGACAAGTCTGAAAGCAACCATAGGTTAGAGGCTGATGTGTTTTGTACTGGATTCACACTGTGTGTGCCTAATACTGTATCTGCACTCTGTTTTGCAGAGGACTATGAACAGCTGGTGGAGGACATTGTGAGAGATGGCAGGCTGTATGCGTCTGAAAACCACCAAGAGATCCTGAAGGTGAGGCCCTGTTTCTGCAGTCATCTGGATCTTTCCTTTTGGGCTTTTTTAAACCCTAATTTTGGGATGTCTCAAAACTAATCCAAAACCTCTCATCCTTACACTAGATAGTGGAATTGGGAAAGGTTTTTTAATGTATCATGTTAACCAGTTTAAAAGTTTCAAAACAAGTATATTGGGATAGTCCAGACCAGTGTGGATCCACTCAGGTTGATGTTCAATTGGCATGCGTCAGCTGCAAAGAAACACGTAGTGGTGAATTCCGTGATAAAAAAAAAGAGAAAGGAGCAACACAACATTTGGGCTGTAGAGAACCCCGAAAAAGGATTAACACCCCAAATTGTGCATTTCTCCTTTCTGTTTTCAACATGGAATTATTTGTTCCTTTGAACTGGCTGATGCAGCTGAGCTTTCATTTTCAATCTGAGTTGCCGGCTCCTAGCCTGACATCACTGGTCTTTGATAATGCAAATGCATTTTGTTTTCTACAGCCCCACCCCATAAAATGTGAAAGAGCAGGGCACAGTTTACGCTTTGCAAACCTGACATAAAAAGCAGTTGAACTCTGTCGGTGTGCTCTTGACGTGAGCTTGCTGTTATCCTTGGCAGGATAAGAAGCTGATTAAAACCCTGTTTGATGTGCTGGCTCACCCAAACCACTACTTCAACTACACCACCCGGGAGTCCAAGGAGATGCTTCCACGATCCTTCATCCGCCTGCTCAGCAGCAAAGTCTCGGCCTTCCTCAGACCATACAAGTAGCCCCAGGGCCAGCGAGCCAGCTACATAGCCCACAGCAGCAACAAGATGACAAAGAGACTCTCTTTTTATGGCTTTTAAAACATACGTCACTATGCAGATTTTCATTTTTTTCGGCTTTTGTTTCTACCGGCGGATGTCACCCACCGAGCTGACTCCAGTCTTCTCATTGAGTCAGACCAGATTTTGGTTTGATTGGCTCTTCCCCCCCCCCCATCTTTATTTATCGCCACTTGTTGTTGTGTCCATTTTTTGTTTGTCTGAAGTCCCGTGAAAGACGTTCGCAAAACCCTGTGCTTTAGCTGCAGCGAGAACTGTCTCCATCACAGCTGCTTCCTTTCAAGGTGAAAGAACATCCTTATAAAAACAATAAGGAACTTTTACATACTTAAAATGAATTGAAATTTTCACCAGATGTGTGAAAGTGGTAAAGTGCTTTCTTGTTGGACTCTTATGTAGTCTCCTTTTCCTAAAATGGGACTTGAGCTCTGGTATCTCTTATTGTTTTGTACATCTTAACTATGTTCAGAGCATTACTATATTCAGGCTCTTAGAGCAATGCTTCTTAAGGTCTTGCTGTTAAAACAGTTTGATTTCTTATCTTTTTATGTCCGTTTCTTGTTGGATTGTATTAGTTTGTGTTGCTTCCTTTTAAACTGTTCTTATATTCCAAGTTAAATAGCTTCTCCAAACAGAAACCTCTATTTTCAGCACACATTAAGTGCTTCCAAAAAACACAGTATAGGAAACCTAGAGAAACCCGAGTCTGTGATCACAATGTGTTTTAATGTGCTTCACATTAAAAACGGTCCCTTAACAGAGACGGAAAAAAAAATGTTCCTGGGACATCAGGTGCTCACTTCAATGGTCACTTTTAAACTTGGTTTTGATTCGAACCCTTGAATATTTAAGGGTTTCCCCCAGAAGGAGCTACTTTTGTTGGAAAAAAAAATGGATCTGATAGAAAAGAGAGAATTGAAAAACGTGACAGAAGACGATATATGAAAGGAGCAGTTAAGGCATACTATAGCAAGTATTCAAAACTGGCAAGTTATTCAGATAATGCTTAGGCCTCGTTTAAGTCACAGCTGTGACCCTGAGATCTTGATTCATTGTTGTAATTAACTGACTGTAATGAAGTTTGAGCCCAGGTTTTCCAGGTGGCCCACCCCAAATGAATACCCCTTCACCCAAAGAAGCCAAGTCCTCTGCTAATACCCTTCTCCCCCTCCAACTCTGTCCCACCAAAATCAGCTCTTCCAAAGACTGCCTCAGTGGCAAGATTATACTTTTTTATTTTATGCACTAGATCTAGACCCACCATCCTACCTTTGTTGTAAAAGTGCAATGATTTTAGTCTTCTTTTGTTGTTCTTTTGTATACAGCAAGGGAAGAACAATATTTATACCTGCCAAAACTGTACAATGGAATGTCTTTTTTATTTTTTTAAAGAATATATTCTTACGTTACTTTTGAAATACAGCGACTGGCACTTGGGTTGTATTTAAAAACAAAACAGGATCTAAACGTTTTCATGTCCCTTAAAAATGGATGTCATTTTAATTTAAATAGTAATATACATGTATATATCTAAAGAACATCCTTGCGGATGAACAACTTTACAGGTCTTAAAACAAAGTTCTTCACATTATTGAAACTTCCTAGTGGTGCATATATACTGTTAATACACATAGTGTGCAAGTTTATTAGAACGCCCCAGTACTTCTGTAAACATTCATTTGCTGTGAATGTGAAACCACTCTTTTTTTAAAACCCTGGTAAATTGTCAAAATAGAAAAATTAGGTTAACAAATTTAATTTATGTCCATATGCCACACATATCAGATCATTTTAAAATGTTTAGAGAAAACTAATACATAGACTTTAACATAGCAAAATAGTAAAAAAGACTGCCTTGAAGTTTGGTTTTGATTATCTTCACAAAATAGGTGGACAGCAGTCAGTACTATTACCAGTCATACTATTTGTAGTATCGTAACCCAGGAAAAATGCTGATTAGGTAGAATTTCATATGCCAGTAAGATGACTTCAAATAAACCTCCAATAAAACCTTAACTTGGATTTAGTTGTTATGCTGCTTCAGGTTAGATAGGTTTATGAAAATGTCATGTACAGTACTTTTTTGGGTACAAAGCTCTATAATTCAAGAACCCTATTAAATGTGCACATCACTGCACAATATTTCTACAAATAGAATAATCTTGTTTGTTGGTACAAGTTTAGCAGTAATTGCATTAAAAAATGAACAAATCGCATGGTTTTCATACTACAAGAACACATTTCCAGGTGTTCCACTGCACCTTCATGACCAGAGACGCATCATGAGGACAGTAGAGCCCAGGCTGCCGTCGCTGTTTTCTTGAATGTTATGAAAGAAGCCAAGCTGCATCAGTTCTCTTGAGTCTCATATTTATATCGGCTTTTTTTCGTTATTCCGTTTCCGCATATCACTGTTCAACCACCCTCTTCCTCCTCTTCCTTTCCCAGCGCATCAGCCTGAACACAAACACACACTCATTTTTGTTTTATTGCCTTTTTTTTAAAAAAAAAATAAGAGTTTGCTATGATGATGTATCATAGAGTTGATAATGGTATTTGCACTTGAAAATTGTTATTGCTCATGTAAAAAATGATGTCTGGATTTTGTATTGTCTTTTTTAATGAATGGAATTTGGTGTTCTTACGTGTTTACAAGCTCTTGCGTCTTTCTTTACTGAAACCCGTGGGTCTCAATGTAGCAAAACTAAAGAAATCAGATCTTATATTTTGGTCATCTTCGTGATCCTACGGTGCCTTCAGTAATACGCAGACAAGACCAAACCTGAGTTCATCTTTTTACAGTTTCTTTGCACCCATGCATTTTGGAGATTTAATAATTGACAAAAGAGCTACAGCACACTTGCACATACATATATCAGCATACTCTATTGTAAATGAAGAAAAAGCCAAACAGGAAGGTAATGCCACGTCATATACACCAACGGATAGAGCTTCCTATTCTCACTGCCCTGGAACGTCAGAGCTTTGAACAAACAATTCAGTAGAAGTACTACTACAAGTACAACTACACATCGGACAGCGAGCAAGCGGGGCTTGAATTCAAGCGGTGCTAAACTTGGGTAGCTCTGCACTCCTCCCAGCTCTGTCATTTAAGAAGAATCAAACCTGCTTCTATTTTTCATATTAAAGAAACTTGTTTCGAGATCAGAAACACCCCGACCTGATGAAGACACCTCAAATCACTGTCATCACCAGCCATGCACATTTATTCAAGAAGAGGGTGCACACCTACAGCTTTCCATGTACGAGAAATAACCCGTAGAATGTCAATAAAGCAGTCAAGAACAGGTCTATGCAAGGTGAGTTTATGCTGGAAATTTGCCTTCCCAAGTGTGGTGAGGGATGCTGCTCACTCCAACACCAATTAACCCACAAGGGAAATTTTGCCCTCAGGTATACTGTATTCAAAATAAAATACACCACTTTATTTATCAGAGTTATGAGAACAAAATGGCGGGTGCACACAGAAACAACAGTGTCAGGTAGTAAGAGTACAGTATGTTCAACACATTGATACCAACATTGGAGTCATTTGACCTCATGGTTTTTAAACTGCAGGAATTGGTAATCCAGGTTGTGTATTGGTAACAAAAGAAATTAAATGGCAGTTCGCTGGCAGTCTTCACAGGAACGCCATGTTCACAGATATTAATTATATCAGTATTAGAATTGCAACGCTAAAATTCAGTTACTGTAACTGGGCAAATGGTGTTTGAGTGCTGGACCGCCTTACTCAAAACGGTTTTGTCACACTGCAGGTACGAAGTTACCGTAGCTATTTTCAGGTGCAATCTTTTGTTTTTGATTAAGTTTCAATTCATTAGATATGGCGAGTCAGAATAAGGTGACATTAAAAGCGCTTCTGAAATCAGGGATCTGTCTGCAATCTTGTTTGTCGTTGTACCCTATTTTCCGTCACAGTTTATACGTCCCAGTACGCCTGCCATAGGATCATCACTTTTACAACTATCCGACCTTCGAACTATAGCAGTGTCAAAGGTGAACGTGGAAAATCTTTATAGGCTTCCACTATTTAATTAAAAAAGAACTCCACCCCATTGGGGTATTTAGTATCAGACTTAACGAGAGCCAATAAGCACATAAAAAGAGAAACCAGCGAGGGTGTATTATAACACTGCACCGGACGAGGGCGCTAAGCGTGTACTGCACGCCAATATACCATTACAAAGTCTAAACACCTAAACGCCTGGTCTGTCCTATAAAAACTGACGTATTGTAGCTCTTCGGGACAAACTTTAGTCGTCTAAGTAAATAACGTAAACAATATAAAAACATTATTCAGTATCGTTAAAGGGTCGTTGAAATTATGTGAGTTTGGCGGCGGGATCGTCTGAATGTACATAAACGCACCAGAATGCTGTGGCAGTCCCTATCAGGATAATCTTTGGGTGACCGGTGGCACAATTCCTGAATATATGCAATGAATATTAGGAAGTGCACAACCTTGGGCAATTATATTAGTTCTTACTGTGCTGAGGTCTTAATTTTTCAATTTAATCTGAATTTAGTGCGTGCGCCCCGAGGCTCGGGTGCGTAAATACGGTACCTATCCGGGGATGAAGGCTTCAATTAGTGCAGGCGTCAGCAAGAGACTGGTCGTCACGTGTTGTCACTCTCGCCTGCACAGCAGGCTCCAGACCCGGCAGACAGGGAGGACACGGTGTTACAGGATAGCAGCTCCTCGCGTAGTCAAGCTCAGGGAGATGGAAGAGTCGCTCTCGCTGCACTCGGACCGGGCGGAAGACGTGGCCAGCGACTCCAGCTACAGGCACTTCCGCATTAAGCACTTCCACCTGGACTTGGAGGTGGATTTTGAGCAGAGGCAGTTGCGGGGATCCGAGACGCTGCAAGTGAGATGCCTACGGGATTCCCAGAGCGAGTTGCGCCTGGACGTCCACCCGTCCCTGAGGCTGCAGGAGGTGTCCTTCCTCGGGGTCGGCGGCACGGAGTGGACGGCGGCGCAGTTCGAGACGCGAGGATTCACCAGCTACGGCACCACGCTGGTGCTGAGATTTCCCAACCCGTGGAAAAGCAAGGATGAGTTTCAGGTCGCGATCAAGTACTGCGCGACCGATGGACCAGGGGTAAGGATACATCAGTTTTACAAACCAGGGGGAGAGTAAAGGATGCCTTTAGCCGACAAATGAGAGAGAGCGAGAATTAATATGAAGGATTTTGGCTGGACTCCCAAATTAGTGCTTGTGGTTCAAGTTTAAACGGTGTTGTTGCACGTTTGAGTAAAGTGATCTCATTAGTCCCAGACCACTCCGTATTAGTGGGTTTGTGACAGCAGTCTGATGTGTGGGAGAGATCACCGTTTCTATTACTGTAAACCAACAGATTTAGTTCAGGTTCTCGTACGGAGTTTTATCATTAACGAGTACGATAGATTTACAAAATTTAGTAGAATTTGTGTGCGTCAGCGTTCACTCAGGTGTTCAGATCGATGTCAATCCACAAGTCCTGCTGTCTTGAAGTGTCCGGGGTCGTTCTCTAGTTTTAATGTTCTTTAACTGAATTTGTTGGCTGTTTTTAGTTTTCTTTAGTACGAAAAGCCTGTTTCAGTTTCATTTTTTGCCAAATAAAAAGACCTTGTGATTTCTGGAATCGTAAATCCTGCCTGCGGTTTGCGACGTCTGTACAGTAATAGAAGTTCAGTCCTGAATATGTGACTTCCAAACTTATAAGATAAGTTCTGCTGACATTTGGGTTAAAAATGCTTTTTTTCCCACTAACATATTTAAAGAAATATTGGGAACCAAAATAACTTTATTTCACTCACCGTTGTCTAGCTCTCTGGTTGGACCTGTTTGGGAATCTGAGCTGCAAGTTTGGTAACATTGTTTTAATTGATCGCTGGTGACTCGATCAGGTGTATCACTTTGACACAATCGCTAAATTGTTTTGTGAATGAGAGAGTTGATTGGCTACAGGAAATGAGGTGATTAAATCTGTTAAATTCTGTTTCTTAACACAGAAACAGGAACAGAAAGGAACCACTGTCCCCCACTTATCATGACAGCAATCTTTTCCAGTCATTGGTGTGTTGGAGTAATGTCTTAGGCGGACTCCCCACTGCTCTTTACTGACCAAGGTGTTGTGTAGACCACTCTGGCGGAGACCAGGGAGCGTGGTGCTGATCTGCAGAAGGGAGGTCTGACTGAGATGCTCTTGACAGGTGTGTCTAGTTGCAGTGATTGACGACACTATGTTGATCCGATCTTGGGATCTCACTTGCTACCGTTCCTATGAATGTATCCTACTTACTAGGCTTGAGCCCCAGTGAACATCTGTGGGATGAGGTTGGATAATGCAACGCATATGAGACTGAGACCAATGAACAGGCACATGCAAAAACCAACTGTGAAAGTGTAAGTTTGAATCCCACAAGACAGCATCTCCAACTTGGTGCAAAGCATGTATCTCAGACTCCCTGCTGAAGACAAGTGTCAGTCTGCACAGTGAATTGGCATTGTCATGTCTGTCCAGTCATTCCCAGTGCCGGATTTTGGTGTTCGTAGGCCCCAGGCACTTTCCCTTTGAAATGTGGGAAAAGAAGGGTAAACGCTAATTGAATTGCGTCGATTGACATGCTGCGCTTTAAACTATTCGAATGATTGATGGAGCAGCTCCTAGTTTCTAGAACAGCCGCTAGATCATGTATGATTATTGATTTGGAGCACCTCGAGTCGATCGCAAGTGTGTTGTTTCAGCTCGTTTTTCGTTAGTCACTAGTGTTTCCCTCCTTCGTAGGCCCTAAACATTTCACAGGGGCTTGGCACTGTGCTGGCCCTGGTAATACCTGCTTCAAGAAAGCTTCTCGTTTTCCTGGTAAAGGTATATTTCTTTTCAACTTCACACGCCCATTTCTGTATGTTGACACAAGTTCACAGCTCTGGTTTCCCGGTGCTCAACCGGAGCCCGTTCCCAGGCTTCCACAGGCCGCTGGGGAGGAGGAACCTCTGCCGCGGTGCAGGTTACGGTCTCCGCATGGCCCCGTCTCAAGGCTCCGCCTGTCTGCCTCTCTCCCCCCTCCGCCGCTGCAGGTGTGCTGGCTGGAGCCCGAGCAGACGGCGGGGAGGACGAAGCCCTTCGTCTTCACGCAAGGCCAGGCCGTGCTAAACCGGTCCTTCTTCCCCTGCTGCGACACGCCGGCGGTAAAGAGCACGTACTCCGCCTCCATCAAGGTGAGGCAGCTGCGATGCCCCCCAGCCGCACCCCCCCAGCAGGGCTTGGGGGCCCCAGCCTCGTCTTCACTGTCCCATCAGGAGAACACAAAATGGGAAAGACTGGGGACGAGGAGGACATCCAGCCCTCCTGCCCCTTTTGCTTATAGATCTGAGGATCTCGCCCAGTCATTTTTAACTTCAACACCACATGGCTGGGCAGCTTGTTCCCCACTCCCACCACCCTTTGTGTACAGAATTGCCTCCTGTCCTGACTGGAGGACCTCATCCAACTGTTTCTTAAAAGAAACTGGAGTACTGATTAAAACTGCATGGTTGCGTAGCTTGTTGCACACTCCTACCACCCTTGGTGTAAAGATGCACCTCCTATGGTCCACTTTAAATGCAATTGATGCATCAAATGATTATTACATTGTTGGGCTTTTTTTTCCTTATGAAAACCTTTAACAAATGAGAGATTGAAAAGCACTAAGAAACCTGCTGTGCTGCTGGAAGATCCCTTTCAGTTCTCCAGCAGCAAGCGCTGCTCGTGTTGCCTCAGATCTGTGTAGCCGGGCAGGGTGTCAGACCCTGGGGACGGCCTCTCTGTTTGCATCTGACCCCTGTGGCCTTGTGTCCCTGCTGCACACAGGTCCCAGAGGGGTTCACTGCAGTGATGAGCACCACTACATGGCAGCACCGCAAGGCCGACAACGTCTTCCTGTTCACCATGGAGCAGCCCATCCCATCCTACCTGGTGGCTTTGGCTGTGGGGGAGCTGGTGTCAGCCCAGGTGGGCCCCAGGTGAGCCCAACTGGGGGACAGGCAACCTGCAGCAGCTACCCCATGGGTAGTCAGTAACTAATCTTACCCAGGATCTCCTCCAGCAGTTCTCGGAAGCCTCACAGACATGGCTCGGTAGCTTGTTCCACTCTCCCACAGCTCTTTGTGTAAAGAGGCAACTCACTGATTCTGTAGCAGTCCCCTGGATTGTCTTTGCCAGGGCCTTGGAGGTGTTTGAATGCTTGAATGAGGCCGCTGTAGCGAGCCACATCCTGTAGCGTAGACGCATGGGTACAGGTGGCAGCAGGAACAGCTCTGAATTTCTGCTGCAGGGCTCTAGCACTGTACCTTTACAGTCGCACCCCAGCGTGGTCCACTGCGCCCCCTACAGTGGTGCTGAACAGCGGGATTTTCCTTCCTGGGCCAGTTTTAAACTTCTTGGCTCCAGGCCACAGCTGCGCAGCTCTGACCATCTGGCTGGTGTGTTTTGATGCATAAAAATCCAGTGGAGGTAACGGTTAGCTCAGTTCTGGGAACTAAGAGCTGTGGAAGAAGGAAGACCTGAAGTCCTATAGTGCCTTCTTTAGGACCAGCTCTGCTGTAACGCCTCTGTACTGATGAGATGAGCAGTTTAAGTTCCGTTTTTCATTTCCCTTTGTTCATGCTGTCACTTCCATGACCAGATCCTCCATGACGGTGAAGATCTCTACATAATGTGGGTTTGGGTTATACAGCGGTAATGCTCACCTTTCCCATTGGCTTCAATGGTAATATCTACAGATTGCGGTTCTTCCAGCGGAGCTGTTCTTGTGGTTGAAGACCATATTTGTAATCCTGTGCTGTAAATCTCATGCTCGTTGTTCAATGGTTGATCTCAGCCTCTAGAGTTTCTTCACGAGAAACTTTCAAATGCCATGAGACGTCAGCATACCATGCAAAATTACAAAATAAGCACAGCACAGAATCAAAATCCAATGTGATTTAACCTCAAGAAGCACCTCGGTATCCTCTAGATTGTGATCCCCTGCAGCTGACCTCCAGAATACAGATAATGATTTGCAATAAAATCAGGCCTGAGGCATGTGGGCTTGAAACTATTTTCTAATTGTCTGCACCTCATTCAGATTACCTTTGAAAACAAACTTTGCTTTGAAAACTTGCAAGGGCCTGTTCCTCGTCGGGCTGCGTTTGAGGGGCTCCTGTCTGCCGCCAGGAGAGAATCAACCTGGATTCTTCCGAGAACACTTTGAGCTCGGCCTCTTCACAGCGGCGAGTGCCAGCTCGCTTGATCCTTGAGCCTTCTTATCAGTGCCAAAGCCCTTGCACAAGGAAACTGCTGTGTACGTTAGTCATCAATCTTCGTTCTTCACATCCTCTTGAATGTAAGCAGCCTGTTTGAAGTCTGATTTAAAAACAAACCACCTTAGTGGAGACTACAGAGTGTCAGTCATTTCTTTTTTCAGCAAACATTGGCCTGTTCTGTTTGATCATCACAGGTTCGGTCTTTTTTTCCCCCATTTACAAAGTAAGTTTTAACAACCTGATCTCAAAGTACTACACAAAATCATGTCAAATGTAGAGAACAAAGTTGTACGATTTTTTCTTTTTTTAAATGCAACAGAAGGTGTTTTTTTGCTTATTGGTCCCAAATAAGATCAGTGCTGAGATGTAATGTAACATGAATATCTTCTTGCATTCACCAGGTATCTCAATTTGTACACAGATCCCTGACCCACCACTTAAATACACTAACTGGCCAAAAAATTAGCACCACCCACAGGTTAAAATGTTGTAAAAAAGACAGGTTTGACTCCGCTTGCGTCCCACAAGGTTTTAAAATGGGTGCAGTCCGCTCACGTGCCCGTTATCCAGCAGGATCATCTCCGTGTAGGGTTGCAGTGAGAGTACTGGGGTTGAAGGTTGGAACGGCACTTTCCAGGAGATTTGGCCAGGGGTGCTGATGGGACCACACATCACCTGTCAGGAGAAAACTCTGTTCATGTGAAGGACCTTGACATGCAGACTCTTCTTCTCCAGTTGTAAATGCTGAGATTATGTCAGATTGCTGAACCCAGTCCAGTCCAGCCGAAGAGTGGAGTCACTCAACTGAAGCGTTAATAGGATAGTCTCCATCTGGTGTGCTTTGTGGAGAAAGGCCAGCCTGTGTGTTAATATTGATCTCGCCGTGCACCAGGTGAGGTCGAAATAAGATGACGGATATTGGAAGGGTCCAGTAATTCGTAGTGGAGCTGCTTGTCCTGCCGGCTGTCCGCTGTACCTCTGTCCCTCCCTGCAGGACGCGGGTGTGGACCGAGCCCTGCCTGCTGCCGGCGGCCCAGCAGGAGTTCGACGGTGTGATCGAGGAGTTCCTGGCTGTGGGGGAGAAGCTGTTCGGGCCCTACGTGTGGGGCAGGTGAGTAGCCCCGCTACTGTGGGGGGGGGGGGGGGTCAAACATACCTCCAGGCCTGAGGGACTGCGGGGTCCCCTGTCAGGATTTGACCTCTGTTTGCAGTTTTCGGAGTCAATTATCCAGAAAAATGTGTCCTGTCTTTTCTAGGTCTGAATCTAAAAGTTCATTTAAAAATTAAAGGAGTCTGGCACTCAAGGACGGTAGTTGGTCAGTCCAGGTTGTATTTCTGGAGGCGTGTGTGTGCAGCTGTGCTTAACTTATCTATATTAAGACACGTGATTATAATTTGTTTTCGAAACTGCTGCTTCAGAGCCATTTACATCAGGATCCCGGTGCTCCATGGGCAGAAATGAATTAAGGGTGATGAAGTCATTGCATCAGGCAGCTTCCTCCAGACCGCCGTTTTAAAAAACCCGACAGGGCACAACACTGTGACCTGCTGGGCAGTAGCGGGCTCGCACGGCCTGACGGAGAGAGACAGGCCTCTTCGCTCAGAAAGGGGTCACTTCCCTGAGGCCGTTCTGCCCAGCCAGAGCACTTTCAGATGCATTCTGTTCCAGGCCTATATGTAGTTAATGACTAACAGGATCAGTAAACCATTGGATTGTATAAAAATAAAATGTTATCATTATTAATGACTGCCAGAGCCTGGTAAAAAAAAGATTACAAGTACAGTAGTTCCTTGCTATACGAGCAACTGCTGTAAAAAAAATTTTTATAAATCCAGAATTAATGGGAATTGAATTTCTGTTTATAACAGGTTTCTTGCTCCAAGCAATTTTTGAGGAACATATTAAGATTGAATAACGAAGGATTACTGTATGGGGTTAATTACACCAGTGCTGGTTTATCCTGGTCCTGGAGGGACAGTGAATCTGCAGATTTCCATTCTGTCTAGACTGTTACAATTCCAGTCACCTTGTTATTGGCTTAACTGGACCAGTTTAACAGCAGCTCCCCGCTCTTCGAGAGCTGCTGCTTTAAAGAGACCTTGAAGATCTGCAGAGATGCCAACCCTCCAGGACCAGAACTGGGCCAGAACTAGACTTCCCTGGATCGGACCGGCTGCGTAACGGGGCAGCTCAGCTGGGATTAAACCCAGAGATCCCTGTTCCAGGCCTTAAATAAATTAGAGATGAGCTAGAGCTTCTGGAGTCAGGATTGCAGGAGGTACCACCTTAACATTAACATCTTTGAAAGGGGCTGGTAATACACAAACCGTTTAGAGAGAAGGTTTTCTGTTCGCCCCCAAAACACAAAAATCAGGACAGTGTCACGGCCGCAGCCTGGCAGTTCTGTTTGTGGTGCGTGAGAAGTGCAGTTGAACTTCTGCACGCCTGAAGGAGGCACAAAGGATGGTGATGTGGAGCACAAACCTGCGCGCTGTTGCCTCTCAGGTACGACGTGCTGTTCATGCCCCCCTCCTTCCCCTTCGGCGGCATGGAAAACCCCTGCCTGACCTTCGTCACGCCCTGCCTGCTGGCCGGGGACCGCTCGCTGGCCGGCGTCATCGTGCACGAGATCTGCCACAGCTGGTTCGGCAACCTCGTCACCAACGCCAACTGGGGCGACTTCTGGCTCAACGAGGGCTTCACCATGTACGCCCAGCGCCGCGTCTGCAAGGAGATCTTCGGTACGCCAGGACGTGATGGCCCGCTGTCCCGGCCGCGCGACCCGCCGTGCTCTTCTATTGAAAAGCTCTCAAGAGCCCAAACTCGAGTAGCGGGACCTTCTTGCCTTTGTTTCTCCATAACTAGCAGCCATATCACCCTGCAGGTCACAAATGGCAGCCCATTGAAGCTCAGCAGGTGTGAGCCTGGTCTGTACCTGGATGAGAGACCTCCTGGGAAAAACTAAGGTTGCTGCTGGAAGTTGGGGGACCAGCAGGGGGCGCTCACCCTGCGGTCTGTGTGGGACCTAATGCCCCAGTATAGTGACGGGGACACTATACTGTAAAAGGGCGCCGTCCTTATATACTAAGTTAAATTATAAATCTGGAAAATATGGTATTTTTTTCATCCTTCAAGCTCCAAAAGCGGTATCCTGTGAACGGGTCACCTTTGCTGAATGTCATTTGAGATGCCCGCTTGTGCCACCTGACTCTCCTCCCTTCCCCAGGGGAGGCCTACACCTGCCTGGAGGCGGCCACTGGCAGGGCCCTGCTGCGCCAGCACATGGACAACACCGGACAGCAGCACCCGCTCAACAAGCTGAGGGTCAAGATCGAGCCAGGTCAGCTCGGCCCGCTCCTGTGCGCCGCGCGGCTGTCGGAGCACCTTGGGAAAGCCGGGGCGATCGATTTGAAAGGCGGCTGTTCGTTTTCGGCTGTGGGGGCGGCTGTGGGGAACATCACGTATATGCGTGATGTTCGCTGAAGCCGACCTGATAAAGCTCGCCCTCGGTGCCCTGCAGGTCCAGGCGACTACAAGCATGGGATCACCATTGAGAGCAGGCCATTAGTTTTAATCCTTTTGTTATCTTTGTTAATTTAAACTAAGAGCAGAAGTGACCCCGTATTACAGGCAAAATTAAATGACCTCTTCTAATACGACCTCTTATTTGTAACTGAATCAAAGGTTACACACGTAACTTGAGAATTAACATTACCAGATGTGCCTTATGTTACTTAAGATTAAATTTAACCATGTTCCTAGATAATTAGGAAACTCAAACGTCACATATAAGGAATATTATAGTGTAAGAAACTGAGGGTTTTATACAATTGACAAATTTTACGTTAAATATTATTCAGTGCAAATAAACTGTTACCACCCTGCAAATAAAGAATATTGAGAGGAGATGGTTCGTTTTAACCCTTTCATGATCTTTATTTAAACTAAGAGCCTGACCTGCTCACTGTTTCTCCGTCCGCTCGACAGTAGCAAAACAAAGAGCTGGACGCTTCTGCATTACCACACCCTGAACCGATCCTCATCTGTCTGCCCCCACCACAGGCGTGGACCCCGATGAGACCTACAACGAGACCCCCTACGAGAAGGGCTTCTGCTTCGTCTCCTACCTGGCCCACCTGACGGGGGACCAAAGCCGATTCGATTCTTTCCTCAGGGTCGGTGTCATCGCTCCCCTTGCATGGGAATCGTCCTGTTGGGGGGGGGGGGGGGGGGAGGATGTAGACCGTCACAGACTCTTTAATAAGGAGAGGTGCCAGAGCTTGAGTGTCAGCAGGCTGTGCAGAAGCCACACAGTCAGACGCATGGCTGTAAATCTCCACACCCTTAAGGAACAGGATTTGGCAGAAACGATTCCAAATGCTGATCGCAGCCTAGTACTCGCTCCTCTGTCCTGTCACCCCTCAGTGCACTTGGTAATATAATCCAGGAACCCCCCCCCCAGCCAGCCTGGGTCATGCTGGTCTCCAGTTTCACTCCTGATTCCTGTCCCTCAGAGTGGAAGAGCACTGTTGTCAGCATGAGATCAGGCTCATCTGGCTTTTTTTTTATACATGTACTTTATGAAAATCTGTAATGGGGGTGTTAGTGGGATTCCCTGCTCTCTTTAATGCACCATCATCTGAAGAGCTGGGAGAACTGGATTCAGTCAGCCCGTGAAGGGCACGCTGGGACCAGTGGTTTAGGGGAGGTATATGCAGATCTGGAGTGGCTTCAGTCAAGACCAAAGTGGTGAGCAGCTCCAGTCCTTGAGGGTTAGCAGCTGATAGCCAGGTGACCTTTGCCCCCCTGTCCAGGCCTGCCCTTAGGTACCGGTGCTGAGAGCATAGCGCTAGTGTATGTTTTCTCTCCAGGCCTACGTGGACAAGTTCAAGTTCCGCAGTGTGGTGGCCGAGGACACCCTGGAGTTTTACCTGGAGTACTTCCCGGACCTGAAGGAGAAGGACGTCCACCGGTTCGAAGGTAGGGTTCTCCTTTGAGGGAGCAGGGTGCTCGATAACAGAACCGGCCTGCCCTCTCCTCTCTGGCCATTACAGGATTCCAATCCAGCCAGCCTGTCAAAAGTGCCCCTTCGCTCCCATTTTCCGTGTTTTTGGGAAAACTGCCATTAGATAATCGCGAGCCACGCAGAAGCCAGCACCTATGCAGGCAGTGCATTTCTTTGTGTTGAGCAGTTTTATTTTTTGAGGTTTCTGTCGCTTGTGGTGACAGGAAACAGTCCTGCTCCTGATGGGCGACATTTTTCCAGCTTTGCTCATCGAACAGTCAGCCACTAGGAGTGGAGCTGGGCCTGCAGCTTGGCACTCAGGCCAACTGGATGCTGCGCTCGGTTGCGACCCGAGATGCGAGATTCGCAGCCATCACGTTCGCCCTTCACTCAAATCACAACTGTCTATACACATGGCTGGAAAGACAGTAGAGGAAACAAGACAGTCTGTGCGGGTCCTAATGCCCCAGTATAGTGACGGGGACACTGTACTGTAGAAAGGCGCCATCCTTCTGATGAGATGTAAAACTGAGGTCCTGACTCTCTGTGGTCATTAAAAATTCCAGGGTGTTTCTTGAAAAGAGTAGGGGTGTTACCCCAATGTCCTGGCCAAATTTCCCATTGGTCTTTACCAGTCATGGCCTCCTAATAATCCCCATCTCTGAACTGGTGTCATCACTCTGTTCTCCTCCCCACTGATAGCTGGTGTGTGGTGAGGGTACTGGTCACGATGGCTGCTGTCGCATCATCCAGGTGGGGCTGCACACTGGTGGTGGTGGTGGAGGCGAGTCCCCATTACCTGTAAAGTGCTTTGAGTGAAGTGTCCAGAAAAGTGTTATGTCCGTGTAAGGAATTATTGGTGGTGATGTGTCCTGTCTTCTCCTCCGGCTGTGCTGCAGGGCTGGAGTTTGACCGCTGGCTGAAAGTGCCCGGCTGGCCACCCTACCTGCCCGACCTGTCGGCCGGTCAGAGCCTGATGAAGCCAGCGAAGAGTCTGGCAGCACTGTGGGCAGAGGAACAGCTGGATGTGGTAGCCATCGCTGCCATTGACCCGGTGCCCTGGAGGACCTACCAGACTGTCTACTTCCTGGATAAGGTCCTGGAGAAGTCTCCACTGCCCACTGGTGAGGAACTGCACTTGTCATGCTCTTTCCACCAGCACAGATTCACCTTGTCATCCACTGAAACTGGAATGGGGAGTCCTTGAGGAGGGACACATTCTCATCTCAAGTCTGGTCTTCCTCCGTTAAAGGCACTGGTGTGATATTACCGTTCACCACTAGATGGCAGACTTGAGCCACGTACTGCCAAAGGTGTTAAAATTATTTTGCACAACTAAAGATTTTTCCATTCACAAGGAAGGATGTCTCGCAACATACAGCACTAAAGAGAAGGCTAGTCAGTGTTTCACATACTTTTTCAAGAATTAACAATAGCTAAAGTTGTTTATTATTGTTAAATATTCAGACTCATTAGAAGGAGACATAGTATTGGTGCTTCGTTTGAAACTATTATTAACTTGTTTGTTCAGAAATTCTGCATAGTATTGTATTGTTATCATTAATCTTTTCAAAGTGGCATTAATTGGCCTAGTGAGTGTCTGACAGGAAATTGAGACTCTAGATTGGAGACTGTGGAGTCCTCTTCAGACTTGTTCCTCTACAGATGTATGTCTTGGCACCGTGCCTCTGAGGCCAGATATTTCCCGCTTAATCTTCAGTAATTCCAAGAAAACTGACAATGTTTTTGCAGTGAATGAAAGTGATCTGAAAGTGAGTGATGTTGTAATCACTTGAGTAAATAAACTGGTGAGTGATTGCCAGTTTTGTGTTCCTTGAGGACTGCAGAAGTTTCACATGGTATCTGAAGTGTGTCCTGTGAAGTCTAGTCCCATGGAGTTGACTAGTGCCCAGGGTTGGAGGTGCCCAGTTTAGACAAGGGGCAACAGTGTGGCTGTACAAATGGGATGTGGGATATGTGTTCATCTTACTGGCCCTGTGAGGGATTCTGGGAGCTGTAGTGTCCGGGACTTTTGCCTTGGTAGGTAGGTATAGATGTCAGAACAGTTGTTATTTGCAACTGCCAGATGATTGTCTCTTTCTTCTCTCCCCCCCTTTCCTCATGGATGCTCATGATCCAGTTCTCCATGTGTCTTCTGGGAGTTTGCAACTCCTGGAGGACGTCGGATACTGACCTCTCTGGCTTTCTTACTCTGTCTGTGGTCAGGTCACCTCGAGAGGTTTACCCAGCAGTATCCGCACATCGTGGGGTCCCACAATGCCGAGCTGCGCCTGCGCTGGGCCCAGATCGTCCTGAAGAACCAGTACGAGCCCGGCTTCCAGCACGTCAGGGCTTTCCTCAGCTGCCAGGTCAGGGGTCACGGTGACGCGCATTGATACTGAATCACTTTACAAACCGTGCAGGGGTCTCAGCTCCTGCAGTGACGCAGTTTCTCCTTCCGGGCCAAAGGGAGGCTGGTTTGAGTGGTCTGACTGATCAGGTTTAATAAGTACAGGGAATACCTGATCCAGTGGCACAACAGCAGGGCCCCACTGGGGGGCATACACTGCCAGTCTGAAGGAGCTGAACATTACGAGAACACTACAAGGGGACCTCATTCAAGTATTCAAAGTCCTCCAACACAGTGACAAAATCAGCCCAGTAGCCTTCTTTAGAATCAAAAGTGAAAAACAAATTGGGGGGCAGAGGTGGAAACTGTGACAGTGTGTTTAAAAGTGAGAACAGAAGGCACTTCCTGCAGAGCAAAGGGTTGTGGAAGTGTTAACAAGCTGCCCACCAAAGCCATTGAAGCCGATACTTCGGCTTCTTTCAAGAACCAGTAAGAATAGTAACTACTTAACGTAAAACACAAAATGCAGAGTAGGTTGAGGAGGCTCTGTATGTCCTGAAAGACGGCGCGTGAATGCAGTTGTAGAAAAGGAGCATGTTTTCCCCACCCTCTGGCTTAACGTTGCTGGAGGTGAAGGTGGTTCCAGCACTTAGTCCTGCAGCTCTCTGGACACTCACAGGTACTGTCTTATTTCGTTGCCATGAATTATCCGGCTGTCTTGCAGGGAAAGCAGAAGTACACGCTGCCCTTGTATCGAGCGATGTGGAGCGGCTCGGAGAAGACCAGGGCCCTGGCCAAGGAGATCTTCTCTGCCACCTCCGGGCAGCTGCACTGCATCGTCTGCAGCTACATCCAGAAAATACTGGACAACCCAGCTCCTGTGTAAGGAGACCGTGTGGCGTTTAGCATACCAGTGAGTGCTCTGTGCTTGCAATCATATCAAGGTTTTTAATTTTTTTAATCAAGATCAATGATCCTACTTTTTCTGGAAATTTTGAGATAATTGAATGAATACATGGAAATGCAGAGGACACTGGGAAACTTGTTAAAAAAGTTTACTGTTGAAAAGAGACGATGTGGCAGTCTTGTTTTGAAAATTACTAGTTTTATTAGGTATCATGAAGAGTTGATGCCCTGTGTTTGGAGTGAAATATGTTAAGCATTTTAAAAGGAAACAAGTGAAAGAAATTAAACAAAGCTCCTCCAGCACAGATAGCCAAGTGAGAGCTTATGGCAGTCTTAACATTACTTGTATTTATCTCAATTTTCTTCCAAGGTGAAGACACTGAAAATGTTAATGAAAAAGATTCACATCTGTACTTACTCCTATCTCTCGATTTGTAGATCTGACACTTTAATAAAAGATGTAACCAAGCATTCCCCTATCGTGCAGTAAGTGCATTTTAAAAAACGGGATCCCTGAATTAAAAATTGAGCAACAAGCTGGAGTGGAGATAACAAAAAAAACTGTGTACCACAGCAGAAAGGAACATTTATTTAAGAAGTTTTTACACGAAAGATTGACAATATTATTTCCCATCATAAACAGCATTTGTACATTGTAGTCAGGTCCGTAGACAAACATTGCAGCTTCTGTCTGCTGTACCAGGAACACTGAAGACTGCAGCGATGTATCTAGCACATGCTTACTTTGTACAAATCGAGAATAACTGAGTGGCTGAAGAGTACTGACTGTGCATGTGAAGTGTGCACATAACTCAGAACAGTCACTACTCAGATACACACAGACAAACTGATTAAAGCCCAGTGGAGCTGTAGCAATAGTCACATTATTTGTACCACTTATTTGGTCAAGTTAAGTGCTACAAGTTTCAGTTTTTATTTTAAAATCAGATTGCAAGGACAACCATAACCCATGCCAACTGATCTACTGCAGCAGCTTCAGTTTCACTAATGGTGTGGGAATAGAGCATATCCATGCCTGCAACTTTAAAGCTCAACAGTATTAAATAAACTACCCCAGCTAAGCACAGGGGTTGTAAAACAAAAGAATTAGCATGGAAATAAACTGTAATATGACAGTAGTCAGGTGTTTTCAGGCCCCTGTCCATCTTATGTCCCCAGCACCACAATTAATAAAGAGTAGGGTGACTTCTTAGGTCACTTCTCCTAAAATGGCCAGCATACCTATGAGAGCTGTCGAACCTTTGTCATTGATACCTACAGCCAGCTTGCCCTGAGAGAGGAAGACTAAGATGAACTGACTTCTGGGCCTCAGTGTTCAAAACCCCAAGTGTTTTCAAACATCTTCAATGCTGTCTCTTGTTTGACAGTAATGAACTAAACAGAAAACTCCATTAAAACAGAACACCAGTCAGCATCATGAATTAAACAATCTTTTCCAGTCTAAAGTGCTGCTTCCAGAAAAACTTATTGCAATCTGCAGGATGTAACTGAGGCTCAGGAAAAAGGCAAACTCCAGAGGTTTTTTTGAAGGTTTTTTGAAGAGATGCAGCTATTGAGTATTTCTATGTTGCAGAACTATGGCTGGAGGATGCCAAAATCTATCATACAGCCCTGGTACTGTCATGGTTCAGGTCCTATAGACACTCAGGCTGCCAAATACACAGGAGCACCTCTTGCCATAGGGCAGGACTCTGTCTCATCATGTTAATCAAGGCAAGGAGACATAAATTAGAGTACATTGCATATATATACTATTTATAGACTATATAAATATAAAATTTTCTCCCTAAATCATTCCCATAGTTTTCCAATTGACCCACAGGACATTCCTTTAGCAATGTTTTTGACTGGATTTTAAAACAGCACAACAGTTCATTCATTTATTTAAAAACCAATGCCCTCCTCAAAATCAAGACCAGTAGGAAGTGGGGTTTCTTTATGATCAACATGCCTATACTGGTCCTGGTGACCTGGCAATCAAAAAGGGCTCTGCCACTAAGAACAGAGATGAAGGTTGAGCGTTACATTCCAGGTAAGGCTTTGTGATCTGCTCAGGAAGGCAACTTTATTCACCTCTAGCTCCTCTCCACAATACAGGTTTTGATCCTATCAGGACAAGAAACAACAGGCTTTAACTGAGGCAGGCAACATGCACCAAGCAGTTGTGGGCAGCTTTTATATACAGTTATAATACAGATTCAAACTGGATCGCAGCATAAGCTGTGAAAGAATCACAGCACCTTACTTGTTCCTGGCTTGTGCCTTTAGTGCCCCACTCAGGTCTTTCCAGCTTGAGACTTACCCTATAAGATGTTTTCAAGAACAAACATTCACTTAATCCTCATTCGCAAGCAAACCAGGTCTCACACCTTCGATCTGCTCTTGGAGGCAATGAAAAGCCAAATCCTTATCCATCTGAGCTACTGATCCTTACCTAGTAGAGGAACCTCTCTGCTCTCCTGCTTCTGGGAAGACCATAGAAAATGAGCCACTGGGCTTGTGAAGCTTCTTTCTCATTATTTACTTTTGCAGAGCAGCAGTTATCAAGTAGACCTGAGAGATCAGAAGCATCCCAACTGGGGTCTCACACATACAACAATATAATAATCATAGTTACGGTTTAGATCAGCAGTCTCTTGCACTTCTACGAGCTGAGAGAGCTCATTTGTTGCGGTCAATGTGTTCTGCTGAGCGAGAAGCAGAAGGGTTTTTCTGCAGGGGAAGAATCACTTCCATCAGCCTTAGAAATCAGGATGGAGATGGACTAAATGTGCAAGACCAGTACTGAGAAGGGCAGGTGCTGTTGATGGTTCAGACAAAAAAAAAAAATCAGATAAAAATACAAAACTAATAAAGAATACATTTTCCTCTCTCCCAGGCCACAATGATGTGCCGAATATCAAAAATCTCTGTGTGCATGGTTTCCTGGGCTCTTCTCTATAGGTACTCCAGCATCCCAATGAGAGTTCATGAGGAAAGTAAAAGGCTTGGCAGGGCCAGGGCACCAGGCGTTCTTACTGGTACTGCCGATAGTCTCCAAAGGAGGGCGAGGGCATGGAGGAACCCTCTTCAGGAAACTGGGGACCTGCAGGGATAGCAGCAAACGTGCAGAAGATCAGAACACAGACATGTCTGTCCCAAATACGTTCCTTCACAGAGAAGGCTGCAACCTGCTGGTTTTCATTTCCTAAACCAATATTCTTAACTATTCTTCTTTGCATACTCCCCTTATTCTGAATCACTGCATGAGCTAACTGCTTCACAGAGCCTTACAACTGTAGGAATGATGCGCCTTCGCCTTCGTCACAAGTCCCAGGGGTCCCCACAAACCAAGGCCACCCTGGATTACCCAAACCCACCCATCTCCAGCTGAAGTGACTCAGACTGAAACCAGCAACATCTAGACTGGGAAGCTCAACATGCGTTTCAACTTAAGAGCCCTTGGTTTTAGTTCCAGATGAAGTCTGAATGACAAATATTTGGTCCGGTGGTGGATGAGAATATGGTTGCCAGGTTACGGAACAGACCACTTCAATATCCCAATAAAACCTGCAGGAGAGCTGCTCTTAGAATGTGCACAAGACCCCTCTGCCAACTAAAACAGATAAACAGATCAGGACAAGACACGATCAGAAGCACAGAGTGAGCACACGGGCCTTTCAACAGCAGGGACCTTTAAATGGACTTTGTATGTGCTCAGTCTTTGTTACATCAATCACTAACCCAAAAGAATTAAAATGGCTAAGATGCTTACACCTTCCTTAGGAACTCAGCAAAGTTTTAGAAAAACAGACAACATACTGAAAAGATTTTCTAGACAAAACTGTATTAGTCTGTCTTGGTATAAATGTAGCGTCTGAGCAGTAGTTCCCAAAATGCATCCTAGTAGTGCATGTCTGTCTTATAGACATGTCTTAGCAATATATTCTGTTCACTCCCTTATTAGCCAATTGCATTTCACTATGTCAATAAACACGTCCAACAGCTGCTCACCTCTTAAAAAAGCAATTAGTTCACTTATCTCTCCAAGTAACAATGAGAACATCATGCAGAGCAATAATGTTCTCCATTTAGAATCACGTTACAGCAGACTGTCTTCATTCAGATCACTTCAGTGACAACCTTTTACAATGAATACGGAACAGCAAAGTGGGCAGATACCTGAAGACAGGCACAAATACAAGCCATCAATAAAAACTACCAACTGTGGACATCGCAGAACCATAAACAGACTCAAGGCAAGCCTCACCCTCCACGTGCAAATAGAAATAAGAAAAAAAAAGAAATGGGCACAAAAACCCCAAATACAACTAAAAACACACTGGAATAGCCTTTTGTTGGACGAGTGCCACTGCTTTTTTTGTGCTAATAATTGTTACCGTTTTTGTTGTTTAAAATGTTTTTTCCAGTAAAGAGCTTTGAGAAGATGCTTTTAAAGCCACAATATAAAAATAAAGTTTATGATAACTAGTAGAAGTACAAAACATTTAAGTCTGGAAAACACTCATCTTAATTATGTAAATCACTAATCCAAAAGAATTAAAATGGCTAAAATGCTTACACCTTCCTTAGGAACTCAGCAAAGTTCTCATCCGTCCTTCAGATGAGACGTTAAACCGAGGTCCTGACTCTCTGTGGTCATTGAAAATCCCAGGGTGTTTCTCGAAAAGAGTAGGGGTGTAACAGCAGTGGCGTCCTGGCCAAATTTCCCATGGCCTCCTGATAATCCCCCTCTATGAATTGGCTACATTACTCTGCTCTCCTCCCCACTGATAGCTGATGTGTGGTGAGCGTTCTGGCGCACTATGGCTGCTGTCGCGTCATCCAGGTGGGGCTACACATTGGTGGTGGTGGAGGGGAGACCCCATTACCTGTAAAGCGCTTTGAGTGGAGTGTCCAGAGAAGCGCTATATAAGTGTAAGCAATTATTATTATTATTATTATTATTTTCCATCACCACAAAGCACACTGGTGAAGCGCTTGCGAACAACAGCTTAAAGCCACCTCTTTAACACAAACACCTGGAAACGAGGACAGCAGCAGAGATAATCCACAGGAGTTTTCCCTATGGGCACTATCGCACATTTCAGCAAGAACAAGAATGTAGAAAAACATGACGCTGTAGACATGACTGATAACACAAAGGTTCTCGAAGCTTCACACTCAGCAGTTAAAGAGTGGAAAGGAAAGGTGCCATTATCAAACACCACTTGATATCAATAATGACTTGGCCTTGATACCCGGAGTTCATTAGTAAAGGGACTCCTCAACAACGTTCATTTTTCACTCTACAACTGGGTGAGCACAGTGGCTCATCTTTCAGGTGCTTGATGGCCAGCGATCGTGGAATTACCCACATGGGCCAGCTGCACAGAAATTCACACCCATGGCTCAAAATCCATGAATGGGAGGCACTGCGGAGAACAGGAGCTCTGAAGGCCACTTGGGTGCACTGTACCTTTCACAGGAAACACAGCCCATGCTGCTACAACTTGCTGGAAGTGTCAACTTAAAGAAAGACAATGTTGGAAAAAGAATCAATTTGATCAAAGCATGTCTTCTACACCAACAAGTCAATCTGCTGCTCTACACAGAGGTTTGCTGGCTCTCCCTGGGAGAGCGTTTGACCGAGTTTTATGTACTACCCTATGAAGTCAATCGTGTTTCCCACAGATCAGCCCTTTCTTCTCTCGGTTTCTGCTCTGCACCGCCTAAACGAGTTGAAGCCTTTAAGGGCTGAGTGCAACAACTCTCAAAGTGCAGGACATAACTGAAGCCACGACTGAAAGGATGGACACCTGGGCTGGTGGGGTGGAGAAATACAGTACAATTATAGCTATAAAGCTATAATTTCAGGGGTGACACTGGGCAACAGTAAAATACAAATTTTCCTAAATAGTTTTGCTTAAATTGGTTGATCGTTTTATCCAGTTTAGATATACAGCTAGGTATTTTAACTGAGAAATTTGGGAGAGGTATAAAAGTATAACAGCAGCAGTGTCTCACCTAGGATTTGAACCCATAACCTTCCAATTACAAATCAAGAATGCCAACCACTGCACCACTCTCTTTTTTTTTTGCAACACCTTTCTCAACTTTTCCTCCAACGTCCAGATTACCTATTAACAAACGAGCAAGAGAGTCCCATAGAACAGAACCCTCAGGACTGAATTCCAGCAAAAGCACAGGTCAGAGATTCAGATGTCTGACAGGGCACTTAAGGTTTTAATGCATTGCGCCTTGAGATGCCTGAAAGTGGATTTCTGGCTTTCACCAGGACGAACCCATTCCCTCTGGTGCCCAATTCTATTATTGTATATTTAGAATTATATACACTTTTATGTTCCGTGAAACTGGGTCATCCACCACACTAAAAGCAACATATATTCAATGCAATATTAAATACAATTGCAAAATTATTTACAGATTGTGTGGGAATTCAATGGCTTAAGAAAAAAAAAAAGTGTCCACAAAGCGGGATGCAGTAAGTTGGGGGGTCTGTAAAGGCCCGGCAGACAAAATGTTTTGGAATCACCGGTTTAGACTTTTAAACTTGCTATAGATGGTCTTTAACAAATTATTTTAAATGCTTTCACTCACTCAAACACTAGAGCATCAGTAATTAACTCCTCACACACAGCAGAACACTTGGGGCAGAGCGGTGGCTCTGTGGCTAAGGATCTGTGCCTGTGGCTAGAAGGTTGCCAGTTCAAATCCCACAGCCGGCAGAGGAATCCTACTCTGTTGGGCCCCTGAGCAAGGCCCTTAACCCTAACTGCTCCAGGGGCGCCGTACAATGGCAGACTCTGTGCTCTGACCCCAAGCTTCTCTCCCTGCCTGTGTGTCTTGTGTCTCCATGGAGAAAATCTGGGGTATGCGAAAAGACGAATTCCTAATGCAAGAAATTGTATAGGGCTAATAAAGAAACATTATACACATTACATTACTTGTTAAAAAAGACCCATTTTGAATGAGCAGTCTACTCTGCTCTGGTCCACAAATACATCACAGTCGTACGCCCCAGCCCCCGTTCCTTCACTTTCTTTCGGGCTTCCCTTTCCCCGTCTTTAAAATTCACGAAAAGGCACGGTACTGCATCGCTGTCATTCCTGTGCAGACCTCTAGCCTGCCTGCAGACACTCACCTGTGGGAAACTGCGAGGAAGCAAACCTCGTTAAGAGGATCCCGGCGCCCTCGATCAACGCCAGCAGAATGCCACCCATGGCCGCAGAGCCCACCATAGCCACGGGGCCGTCTGAGAACACAAACACAGGGACCTTAGTATCTCTGGAGGCAGGCAGGAGCCTGAACCAGTGCCTCAGAGCTCAGCGGTGTGAATCTCTCTCGCTGTGCCCGGGGGAGAACACGTCCGGATAGGCAAAAATCCCTAAACCCAGATGTGCAACGCAGCAGGCACCCCCAAGAAGACTCACAGCTGTCAGCGCTTCAGAATGTGCTTTGACTTGAGCAGGGATAAATACTTTAGTAAACCAGATATGGCTTGCTTTTCATAAACGTGGGGCATACAAATATTTCCGCACTATTGCTCTTGTCCAGGAGAAAAAAAATCAATTCAATGCATTCACAAACCGCTATCGTTTGGGGGGGAGTGAATGCTTTCTGAAGGGACTGTAGAGGAAAATGGGCAAGGATCAGTAGGAAGCCGGCACCCGTTACCCCACCCACGCCCATTGCTGAGGGGACAGCAGCTCTCGGGGGCGAAAGGAAAAAGGGGGGTACTCACTGCGCGCCGCCAGGATGGCCCCCGTCATGGCCCCGCTGGTGATGGAGTTCCAGGGGTCCTCCTTGCCCCGCATTTTCACCATGCTGCAGTCAATCATGGAGAACAGGCCCCCCCACACGGCGAAACTCCCTGTCCGACACAAGCACAGGCTACTGCAACACGCCTCACGGCACCAGCATCGCACTCTGTTGACTTTCCTAAATGTCATCTGAAAACGTACCCCATTTCTTTCCATCTCAATTTATCTTGTCATGTATTATTTGTAACGTGGATTTATGACGTACTGTCACTTTTGATTGTTAACTGCCTTCTTTAATTGCAAGGGAAATGCATTGCTACTCCACCACATTACTTGTTGCGATTTTAATCTCTCCGAATTTAATTGTCAAGCACCTTGCCCTATAAGTTCGCATAAAAGTGGCTATATAAATAATATATTTGTCTCGGTCACAAAGGCTCGCTCGGTACAGCAGGCGAACAGTAGCGCACCGTACATGTGGACCTGCAAACACTCACGATCTAGTCTTGACTCCTCCCTCTCCCACCCGTCTCCCACCCGCTCACCTCCCAGCTGAGGGGCTCTTGTCTTGATGGCCGTCACGCTGCCTCGCAACCTGTGACTCATTCCCTGGAGAAACACACAACAAGCCCAAGCAGGTCACCCAAGCACAGCTACAGAAAGCGTCAAACACCTGTTTCAGCTGACGACACTGCAGTTACATTGAAAAGGTCAAAAACACGAGTTTCCAACTAGTCTCATATACTGTAGACAGCGAGGGTCTAGAAGCAGGACAACATCAGGACATCTGAAAGACCAAGTGTCCATAATAAGCAATGGTAGTGAAAGCAGCAAGCTGACAAACTCAAGACACTGCGGAAACCCCAGCAGCAGTAATGTGGAGAGGCACTCATAGCATCGCTGTGAGACCGGCGTAGGCAAACATCATAGGAGGAGTACTCTGGCAGTAGGACTGGGGCTCCGGAAAGACATGCAGGGGCACTTTGGACAGTTAAGCTGACAAGCAAAAAGCAGAATGTTTATTAAAGTGTCTGTATAGCCATCAATCTAAAGCACAGACATTGTCTGTCAGAGAATTTGAATTCAGGACGCCAAAGTATTAAAATGTAGAGGAAATGAAAATATAAAAACAGTGAAGAATGACCATGATTGTTAAAGAGAGTGCAACTTGACATCTAAAACCGAAACCCCCAAACTGTCATGTATGTACGTTTCAGTCTTGGAATTAGCTTCTTGCTGCAGCTTTAAAGTAGCAAAGTACAGCCTTATATCTGGAAAGGAAACTTCAATCATGCCCTCAGCTACTGGAGCTTTACTGCAGCTCAGTGAAAGTACTAGGGTGCAACAAACAAAGCACTAAGAGCAGATAGAGCTTCTTACACAGCATAAGAGAGCTATAGGAAATTATTTAGATGCCGCTAGTAGGCAGAGCCTTTAATAAAGGACAGGAGCCTTCTCGAGTAAATAGACGTTTGCAGTTCTAACTTACAAATATAAGAGATCAAGAAAGCCGGGAAAGTACAAAGTGAGTCAAGACCTGCCAAATGCAAGTGACTGTTATAAATATCTGTTCAATTGAACACTGTAAAATCCTGCCAGGCACAAAACGCAACATGGGCATAAAAGGATTTCAGTATCCTGTACTAAAATTACCAGAAAGAGTTTCCACACATGTGCTGATGTTCACGTCTTGCAAATGGAAGAGCCACATGAGGTCTGGTTCATGGTAAGGCAGTGCTGAATGTGCCCCCCACTTCCCCCATTCTCTACAGTCCAGCACAAGGCTGGAAGCTTTCAGTAAGGACAGCAGACAGAGGAAAGGCTAGAAGGAAAGTCACACTCTTAGTTTAAATACACAGGGGGCAACAAAAGCACTGACAGGACAAGCAGAGCCAGGCTAGGTCAATGGTCCAAAAGAGATGGGCAAAGCAGGGAAATATTTTGAGAAAAACATCAGTTCCGGTGATCAATGCGATGTCGATATGGAGTAATTATAGCAATTTAAAAAATGTGAAATTTTAGAAACCTTAAAAACTGATTGAATTACTTTTTTTATAGGTAACTACCCCCCAAAACTGCAAAGGACAGCAGAGTTGATGTATAGATTCTCTCTCCTGAGAACCACTTTTTTTTCTGGTTTTCATTCCATCACGATGGTGGAACTGAAGAAACGGAGATCCGCCCAGGTAATTTATTCAGCTTCCTGGTCTTAAGACGGGGCCTCTCCAGTCCTGGTCTTCATTCTGACTGAGCTCTGCATGGACCTGAAATCAGCCTCATAATTCGCTTTTCGTTATGTCAGCTGCAAAAAGCTGAACATTTCAAGTTACTTTAAACTAGTTAAGAGCTGAAAACAAGAGCTTTGAAAAGGACCTGATTATTTGTCCCATTAAATAAGTTAGGCTAGAATGAAAGAAGCAGGCTGGCCAGGAAGACAGGGCTGTGAGACTCCAGGCCCTGCGATAGAGGAGTAGTGTCCCAGTACTTACAGCAGGTGAATTTCTAAAGCCCTTGACTGCCTGAAATATTCCTCCTCCAATGGCTCCCATGGTGAAGGCACCCCCACAGTCATCCACGATCCTCCAGGGGCTGCAGAAATAAAGCCATCAATAACTTTCTAATGACCTGACGGCACAATCGATTTGACATTTTCCTGCTCCACCGATCATGGAGAGAGAGAGAAGCAGTTCTGCCCCAGGATGTGTCCGACTGGCCCCTCTGCCTCAGCCTGCGTTCTGAAGGTACTGAAATACAGAACCAGTGCACAGGAGCTGCAGTCTCCCTTCTGATGTGCACCCTTTAACAGATAAATATATCAAATCAGCAATAAAAACTTAATACATCTGTCTAAGCCAAGAAAAACATTCTCAAACATACTTATACTCTGTACAAGACTCTGTCTTATACTCGATATATTTATACTCTGCTACTTTTCTCTGCTGTTAAGAACGCAAGCTTCTAAGAGCACTGAGCATAAAGGTGCAGGGAAGTGACGAGAGATTCCACCTGCAATACACCCTCCTTGCCAGCAGAGGCTGTTGATTACAGACCAAAAAAGAGTTGCCTAACTCATCCATCAAATATCCAACTGTATTATACAACTCAGGGTTGCACGCACACACACACACCCTCACCTAGGGCCAGTTTTTCCCAGAAACGAATTAACCTACCAGTATGTTTTTAGACTGCAGGAGGAAACCAGAGCATCTGGAGAAAACCCATGCAAACACAGGGAGAACATACAAACTCCACACAGACAGCAACCCAGGTCCCGCATTGAACCTAGACCCCAGTGCAGTGAGGCAGCAATGCTGACCACTATGGCACCCTGCCGCCCGCTACCTCACCTTTTTCTCTTTAATTTGCGCAGATTAAACTAGTTCAAGTCACATGGGAAAGTGAAGGAAACAAAACGCTGTGTACAATATCGCTAGACAAGGTTGAACTACCCTTGTGTTTTCATCAAGGCGTCATATCACACAGCGCAACCGAGCACGCACCCTTGAACCGCACCCTGGCCTCTGGTGGAAGAGTTCAGGTTTCTCAACAGGGCTGCGCAGTCCGGAGTCTGGCGGACAAAGCACTTTAAATGGAGCCCTTTCCTCTCTACTATATTGTTATAGAGCGGTGGGCTGCTCATACCCAATTCTGGATAGCACCCATCCAGCAGGTCTTACAAGTCATGTATTGTCTAAATACCCCTCCATTTTCTAACCACTCTGCCAATACAGGGTCACAAGGGAGCTGGAGTATATCTTGGCACGCAATGGGTATACACTGGACAGTCCATCACAGAGCACACACACTCACACCAGGGCCAACTTTCCCAGAAGCCAATGAACCCACCAGCATATCTTTGGACTGTGGGAGCCAACCGGGAGCACCTGGAGGAAACCAGTTTAATTTTCACCACTGAAAGAGGAGGTTTGCTCAATAATGTTTAAAGAGCATTTTAAATTAAAATCTTAACAGCCTGTAGGTCTCACGTACATCACACAGCCCGGCTGACTTCAGTACAGTCAATAACCATGCTGATCGAAACCCACACATTCCACGTCTTTACGTTCTGATGATTTAAGGATGACCAAGAAAACCTGCTAGGATGTCACTCCAGGACCAGGCTGGTCACTGCTGTAATAACGACAAGCAGCAGAGGCTGCAATGCAATCGCACGAGTGTATGCCTGTGACCCACACACCAGGCTGTCATAACGTATCACCGGCATGGGATCAGTATTACACAACACCGGTGCGTGATCAACAGCACTCTGCCACATCAAAGGAACACACAGCTGCAATCAACGACCCCACCATGCCTTCTGTACTCATTTTAAAGCGTCATTCTTGTCGATTCCAACAATGTGCTAAAGACACAGGTTTCCCTCACTGGTTACGTCACCAGGAGACAGGAAACACAAGGAAAATTGTCTCGTCTTGTAATATGAACTAAGAATTCAGGTCGTAAGAGACTACCGTGGATACAGTCTTACATTCTACTGAGCCCACACAGAATATACACAGGAATCGCGACTTCTGTAAAACAAAAATCGGTTACACAAGGTCACCCGGCTCGGTCTGTGATGCCAAGGACACCGACCGGCTCTGTAGAGAAAAAGTGTGTGACAGACCGGCCATTGCAGCGTTAGCGACCCTTCTTCACAGCGCCGAAGGAAACTTCCCATATGTTAGCGGGGTTTTAAGCTCTCGTTGTATCAAACAATCACCATTTGTAATGTCACACTATACTAAAAATAATGACTTACCATGGTTCACGTGCGTACTCCTCCATCTTCTTCTCGGGGTCTCGCTCGGCGGAAAAAGTAGGGCGGAGTCCTGACGTCACAGGAAGTGTAAGCTCTCAGAAACTGGCGCGAGTTAAAGGGCTAGTGCTTCTCTTACTGTGTGTTAATGTAAAGTTAATTTTCGCCATGCGTAACTGGTAGGACTGATAGGAGCATTGCATTGCCCTGGGTTCAATTCCGGACCTGATTTAAGTTGCATGTCTGTGGACTATGGGTGGAGATCAGAGGAAAACCTGTGTGGCCACGGGTTTGCCGTTCAATCTCCGCAGAGAAGGTGTCCAAGCCGGAATTGAATTGAGTTGTGGCAGCAGGACTAAAGGCCACTGTGCCGACTACTCAACGCCTAGTAGTAATAATAATAATAATAATTGCTTACACTTATATAGCGCTTTTTCTGGACACTCCACTCAAAGCGCTTTACAGGTAATGGGGACTCCCCTCCACCACCACCAATGTGGACAACGTCAACTTAAAATGTCACTGCTACTATTTTGATTTTCAATTTAAAGTTACAGTCTGTGTAAACAAAATACTTTTTTTTGTTTTTTTACCCTAAAACTCTGAAAGCATCAATTATTAAGTCGCTTGCCTTTCTGCACCAGTTCCATTTCATTGTAGGATTATTGCAGGACCGTTTCTTAATTATGTTGGTTGTTAATTACTTAATTGATACTCCTGACCGAGACCACAAAACATGTTCAAGACTGGTTCAGGAAAAAAGGATCTGTATTCAAAACAACGTCAGACGTCATTCAGACTACGTCGTTCTGAACTGTTACATAGGAAACAAGGCAAGGGTGTCATTTGCTACAGATGATAAGGCACAGGTCCCAAATTGGACCTGAGGGACATTCCTGTACAAGAATGTGTCACCTCTGTACCCTTCATACCCACCCCCTGTCCTCTGCTCTGGTAGCAGGTGAATCCTCCCATCATCAACGAAGAGGGAAAGCTGGGAATGAGAAAGTCCCATTCCAGGTCCTTGATTTCTTTGGAAAGGATTTGTAAGGAAAAGTCTCCTCACTTCCTCCCTCTCGTTCCTTCCTCAAGCCTCCAGCATGGGACTTTATCTGCAAAGGATTGTGGGAGTCTGGACCAAGACCTAAACAGGGGTACCTGACGTGTTTGGGCTAAGTTATCGAAGCTGATGTCCTGGTGTCCTTCAGAGAATGACTGAATGAGGGTCTCAGATCAATTAGCCATTACTAACTGGACACATTCCATGAGCTGAATGGGCATCGCTGGTTTCTAACCCTTTCTTACAGTGGTTATGTGGCTTCATAAATATGTGTGGAATTTGTGTGACTGATTTGTTATTTCACAAAGGCTATCAGGAATATGAATCCCACAGGATTGTGAGAGCCTAAGACAGAAAAACAAACCAAGCCCTGTATCCTGAATTCCTCAGACATGAAAGACTTGAAATGGAATCCTAGATTTACACCATATCTTGGTCATTTGTTCCTCACTCCTACCTCCCTTTGCGTATAGAAGTATTTTTATTCTTTCTCAGTCTTGTGTCTATTTCTCCTTGGTTTCCACTTTGTTCTGCCAGATTCTATGCCTTGTACACAAAACTGGTTCACTAAAATTCTCTGACGACAAAAATGCATCCCTTTCACGTGTGAGAGGAAGGAGGTTTCTCCGTCAGACCCAAGCAGTTAAAAATTGGATCTGTCGCAGACATTCACCTAGACGGTCGTCTGTTCGCAGACGTTTGAACAAGCATGACCAAATCTACGTGTATGAGCTTTGTCCAGAGATGCTACGTAGTCTGAAGTGGGATAATAATGAGACTAAACACTCAGACAAGAAACGGACAAGGACTTTGGGACTGATGGTAAATAAATATTTATGTTAGTTTTGTGATAGAAGGAAATATTTACATAAGCTGTTTTTTTTTTTACTCTATGTCTGAGCGGAGAGCTTTTAAAGAGCGTCAGACAAGCTCTTGGCCTTTCTCCCACTCTTAGGAATGGTAATGGAATGAGCCTCAGACTGTGTTTCCATTGAAAAATGACCAAATATAGGCATTTCATTGGTGCTGGGGGCTGTGAGTTTGTGTATGCGTGTGTGGTGGACAGGCTGGGAGGCAACTGAAACATAACTGCCGAGCTTTCATTCAGTACATCTCTCAATCATTGCTGGGGAAGAATCTACTCCTGGAAGAACATGGATAGAGTCTCAGAGAGAGGGATGGAGTTTTCTTTTGTGCCAGAGTACTCTGGATGCTGTCCTGTGATTTCCCAACTTGTTCTGGCATGATGAGGGAAGTCCACAGCTTTGAGGGACACTGTTGGATAACAAGAAGCGGAGGAACAATCTCAAACCTATTGTGTTACCTCTGCCACCAGCCTGATGAGATGTCAGCGACGGCCTGTTTATGTATGTTTAGGAAGTAAAACCTTAATATGCTTGTTGTGGAGAAGTGTCTCAGACTCACCTCCTGGAGGGCCTGTTGTCTTCGGGTTCTTGTTCCAACCTAAGCAGTCAGACTATTGACCTTCTTATTTTCTAAATTAGACACAGACAGGATTTTCTCTTGAGGTCTTTTACAGTTCATTGCACAAGGCACTCAATTAAAGGTGCCGCTGCCTATTAATCACTGGTTGGAGTGTTACAATTATACAGTCAATTATGTAGTTTGACCAACTATGTATTGTATGTTGGCATCAAAACCACAAGACACAGGGCCCCCAAGGAACTGTGAGTGAGAGCCCCGTGCTTGAGCTTCCCTTCTGTTCGTTCATAATCAGCCTGAAAAGGAGAAGGAGCTTAACAATGAGAAACCTAAGCACAGTATGTGAAAATATGTTACAGAAACTACCTCAAAGTACCACAGAAAATCAGAGAGATACAGTGGAATAGACATGAAACATATTTCACAGAAAACGTAACTCGTGTAACCTACTTACTGTAACTGATTTTTTTTCTTTAAGGTGTGTTTTATTCTGGTTGTCACTTTTGAGAAATATTCACGCTAATCATTTATCCATTGGTCCATGGTCTTAAAGGCCTCTCATACTGTATGCGTATCACAAACTGTAAAACATGTTTGTTGTCATTTATCACAATAAAAGAGTTTTAGGGCTTAATAAAGCCACCTGATGACTACAAGGTAGATGAGTCATTGTTTTCCAAAAAGTTACTTTTAATTCACATCTAGTCTAGTAAAAGTGTGAGCCTGATTTGAGTAAGGAAATTTGTTCTGGCTCCATGCCTACCTTAAAACAATCAACCCTGATATTTAGATATCTCATCACTGTAGCATTGTAGTGGGACTAAATACATGACGTTCAAAGGCTGTAAGTTATAACTTTCAGTTTTATTGTGATCAAAAGTACTGTTTACGTACAATTTTAAAACACATTGCTCTCAAAAGGTGCATACAATTGCCTTCTGTACTTTTCCTTGCACTTAAGGCACTGTTACCTGAATACTGTAAGAATTTCTTTAGATGTCAAGTGCAGTATATTTACATGATAGTAAACATTGGTATTATTAATATTGTAGTACTGTCAGTTTTCCCTTTACATCAACATACAGGTATAGTGTTTTTACACACTCTTAAGTACAGACACTTACCGTTAATCTAGTCAGCTCATATTAAAATTAGCATTTCCAATATAACGTCGTAAAAGAGTTTATGGGCCATACGCTTTCAAACGTACATATTTACGATACACAGGAGACACATCATAACATGAGCAACGTTTTAGAAAGTTACCGTATTGGGTGTATATCACGATAAAACGTATTAGTAACGTATCTGAACGTAACTACAGTTTTATTTTTCATTTTAAATCCATATGATGCGTTTAACAGTTGAACATCTGGAAGCTGTAGAAAAATAAATATTTACAAAGCTGTGTGAACATCATTCTTCTCAAAAACTCTTCGATACATACGAGAACTTAAGACCTGTAAAACTCTTTCATTGAACTACACATCGCCTAATTTGTCATTTCAAGAATTATCTTCTCCTTTGTAAAGGTATGGGCGACTCTCTTTTTCCTCTTATAAAAAACACCTTGGGTGTGTTTGAGAACTTTATCCCCAGGCTTCCATTAAGCTAAGGCATGACATAATGTCCTTCTGTTCAATCGTATGGTCTTCTACGTAAATAGAGCGACATTAGCTGTTGGAACTTGTTTTTTTTAGCTGTTGGAACTTGATCGGTGACCCCAGGTACGTCATCTTACGTCACTATCGAGGGAATAGTCGTCAGAATTTTGAAGATGGAGAATGAATTGTTACGGAAAGTAGTATAATGTTTTAAATATTCAAGACGTATAGGCATGTATAAAATGTATGCTATGGTTGAATGTTTTCCATTAGAAAACATACAATAACGTACATGTACAGTATCTGCTTACATATATGCGAACAATGTAATATCTAACTTAATGGTTTCCTTCCTAATTCTGAGCAACGCAAAATAGGCCAGTTAATTATTAAGTGGCTTTTTCTAGAGCTGAAAGCACAGAATCCTTTAAAATATCCACTTGACTGGCTACAATTTGATGTTAATTTTCGTCCCTTTATTTCGATTTTATCACAAGCGTTTTAAATTAAAAACGCCGCTGTTTATCATTTTTAAACACAAAAAACAAAGCTACATGATTCTGCAAAGACATGTTATTCATGCATTTAACTTTAGAAAATTAAACAGAATGTGATTTTTCTTAATTGCAGGTTCTGAACCTTAGTTGAAAAAAAGCCTAACGGAAAACATATTCATTCTCACCCAGCAACCAGCTTGTCGTCATATGTTTGTTTGTTAGAACTATCATTTGTAATATTTCGCAGAAAAGTTCGGAAATAATCTCGAGAAAGGGAAAAGGTGAGTGAACTACTTGTCTGGACCTACGATCTTAAAGCTGTGTAAAAGCTCGGCTGGCTCCGACTCCGACTCATTAGACAGAGATTTCAATGACATGGCCCAGAAAGTGCGTCTCTTCATGGTTTTGTTGTGTTGTACTGGAAGCTCTCCATACTGTTCTCGAAGGAGAGGTCAACAAAGAGGCTTTTTAGTAAAGACCTTAACAGTGGAGAGGATTTGCAATAAAGACTAGGAGAACTAGCAGTCGCAAACATGGCGACCCTGCACCCTTGACAGTCCAAGGCCAAGCCGGGGGGGGGGGGGTAGGCGTGCAGTGACGTCACGTGAGGGAAGTGCAGCTCACGCGATAGGTGCCGGCTCTAATGCCAGTTAATTGCTACTTGTCAAAGATGATTGGGCAAGATGACAGGTGAGCGTGATCGAGGAGCCTACAAGCACAGGCATAGGAAAAGACGAAAGTCGAAAAGACAAGTCTTTAAACAATTTTGCCTGGCCAAATTGGGACGGTATATAATAAAAAATGTAAATTAAATCAATCCATCTGAGCTCCCGCTAACTTAATCGACCCCTTAATTGAATAAATAATATGATAGTATTTAGCCCGTACTTAAATTGACCTATACATGTTAAAGTTAACTTGAACTCTCAGGTTTAACAGCATATTACTGTAACACATACGAGTCGGCTTGCCAGCGCGGTGAAGTCACCGGCGGTGGACCTGAGGCGGCAGCGGCACATACCCACGTGAACCTGAAAGCGATACAATATTATTACATATTTCAAACCGCTTAATTAGGTCAATTACGGCGTAGCTAAATGAATTAAAAGAATGAAAGTAGAATGAGGGACTGAGACCCTCAGGCCAGCGGACCCTTGGGGTACAACAGAGATTCACACGGGACAAGCATTTCAGAACCTGCAAAAGGCACAGGAAATTCTGCAAAAATAGAGGTACTGTGACATTTTATGCAATTATCATAGCCTTTTCATACCCTTTAAGCTTTAAATATCTGAAAAGACAAACTGCATTCAAAGCCACCAGAGGTTATGATTATAAAGAACAGAGTTAAATGTTAAGGACACAATTGTGTTTGACAGTTATTACAGACTGCAGAGAGGGATCACCTGCAGCACATTGGTTAGATTATCTAATGCCATATGTGGACACAGTCATCCTGTTGAATAGTTGCACACAAAGGGGTCATTTATATCATGTTACTCAACCACTGTGTGCACCAGGGGCGCTGTATATAGAAATGTAAGAGCTCAGTCATTGTGGATTGCAGTCCCAGACAAACAGAGCTGATGCCATTCATCCCACAGTGATTATTCATCCCTCATCCCCTCACCAGATTTACAAGAAAGTAGCTGCCAGAAATAGACAAGCAAAAGGTTGTTTCTGTCACATTATTCCCAGTGTGAAACATACCTGTCACCCGCAGCTTCAACAGACTCAATCATTCAATCTGTAAATTCAAAAAGACTTATAGAAAACACTTTGAATACAGAAACTGCAACCATTGTTTCTAGGGAGCTGGTTCAGAACGTGCATCAGTGAGGGCCGTTCTGTATCCTGTCATTAGCTGTTCGGTTCAAGAACCTCTTCCAGCTTTTTCTTGGAGCATAGAAGCGATTTCAGTTGTGCTGTTGCACTCAGCTGCAACCCCTTGATGTAAAGAACCCCATCCTATTCCTATAGCAGGCTGTTTTCATGTTTTCTTCATGAAAGAAATTATTCAAAATAAATTAAATCATTCAAAAGGAGTGATTGACTCACTGCATCCTATTTGGAAAGATCTCCCTTCCTAGGTAGCTATTAAGAGGTGGGCATCCTAAATTTCTTGCACAACTAAAAATAAGTGTCCTTTTAGATGTTGTATACTCTAACACCTCCCTGTCACTTAGTAATATTAGACCTACAAGACCTACACTGTCACTTAGTGGGGATAACAGTGTCAGACAACAGCAGATCACCCATGCCAGAACTTTGTGAAAGATCTGGGGCCAAACTCCTGACAGAATCTTCCAAACATCCTGCCAGTCTCCTCCCGGAATCCCACAGGAAAGATCTTGTGGATTTCCATTCATAGGAAAAAATGAAGAAATCCTACATGAGTCTGGGATCTAAAATCTGATAGGATTTCTGCTTCTGTTCATTTGCGGCCATCTTTTCTGCCCATGTATGTGAGCTACCAGTTGGGTGAAAGTTGGATCTAAGTTTAGATCTGAATGTTAGTGTTCTACTGTTAGGTCAAGATCACAGATTGCACTGGCTGAACTGAACCATGGTTGTTGGGTCACGCCAGATCACGTGAATCCATGCTTCTACAAGGAATGACAGCACAGGCTGCGGGGCGGCTGCAGTGTTTTTGACAGCACTGGTCCACCACAAGCCCCACTGGATCAGGTAACAAGAAGAAAGGTATATTGCCTGCAACATCACTGTCTAATATGTCCGAATCTAAAAATACGCCAGTGAAAACATGCTTAAAAAATCAGGGATAGAGGTAAAAAAAAATCAAACCTGCTGAATTTAACCAAATGAGTCTCCAGGCAATCTACACACGATTAAAATCCCAATGAGTGGCCAGGTAATCTACACTTGAATAAAAGGCCATACAAACAGCATTGCTCACACACTCTTCCAACATACTATAACCTTCCAACTCCAGTGCAAATCAGCATAGCCTCACAGACACAGCCAAGCTTGGAGAGTTTTTCTCAGGAGCCCTACACACCACTGCCCCACCTGCGCCCTCTGTTGTCCAGTGTGTGGCAAGACAGGGAGGACCCAGGGACAGCGCCGCAGCAGGTACAGCCCGGATCAATCCTCGCTGTCCGCCTGCCCCCCGTCAGTACTGCCGGTGATCACTCGGGCGGCTTCAGAGTTCGGAGTTCCCCGAGGCCTGTGAGCTGTCCATCTGCCCCCCAACCCCTAGCCCCCTCCCGCCCCACCCCCAACCCCAGCGCTCCTCCATGCTCCAGGTTAGTTTTATCTCAGCAGCTTCGGCACCTCGACCTGCAGGCGGGAAAGGAGAAATCTGGGGGTCACAATCACAGACACGTGTCTGGGACATTGCTCAGTACTGGTCGTTCATTCTTCATGTAAAGTTGGAGAAAAACGAGTGTGAAACTCCTGTATGCAATGTCAGCTGCTGTTGTTAGACAGACATCTGTCTCTCTGGTTTACCAGAACGGTTACATAAGGAAGCAGATATTCCTGTGCTGCAGAGAACAAGTCGCAGTCGGCTTTTTGCCCTTGCTGAGATTATACATCTGCTGAAAGCACTTTTAAAGTGAAATTTAGGGAGCTGACTGTCAACGTGTCAGTTGTCTGGCTCCTGTGGATGATATTAGAAGGGAGCTGTGATGGCACATTTATGTTCAAGGATCTGAAAATATATATATATTTTGTTCATCTTGGTTTCTTTATCTTTTTAAATATGTCATTTTCTTTGGCCATCTTTTCACACACCACAGTGTTACTGATTATCAAGTGATGAGAAAAAGCAGTTTCTGCACAGATGGCTCTTAAAATGTCTCATTGAAATGAGCACAAATCCTTTTTAATTAATAAAAACGTCTGCGTGGCTGAAAAGGTCAGAGTGCCCGTAATAATTTACATAATTTTTAAAAATGGTCTAATTAATTACTTATGGAACGAAAAGTTATTACCACCAATTAATGACCAATTAACGATTTAACCAGGGGATAAGACAAAATGATCTTTCACATGGGAAAGCACACATCTGACAGCATGCCTTCAGACTGCACTTGGCTGTTTTTTACGGCTCACCCCACGATGGCATGTTAAAGAGAATGAGGAAATGTGGGCAGACTCCTCCAACCCGCCCACCTTCGAGCCAAACATCACAAGATGAGTCACAGGAAGCACAGCCCCCACACCAGAGGTTCAGTGTTGATTGGAGGACAGGTGCGTCCATCATCAACAGGCTTGGGCTACATGGGTCACTGTGTTACCGAGAGCAGAGAGAGCTCTGCTTGACTGATTGTACCCGACTCTCAGTGCCTGCCTATTTTTTGGTGAATCCCAGTGACAGTCCAGTCCAGCAGGCTTTGTGAGTAATTTATACTGTAATCCTCAATGAGCACAGGTATGGAAATAATGATAATAAAGACTAAGTTAGTGAACAATTGACTCAAATGAAGTTATTAGAAAACCTGAAGACAGAGAGACTGGGACCGGGAGAGAGTATCAGTGAGCTATACTCTAAAACGCTGTTCCCTCTCCATTTGGTTTAAATGTCTGTGTTTAAGAGGTCATTTACTGGCGCACCTGACTAGTACTATCAGAAAGGCAATCACACATCTGTACTTAACATGTGCAAATGTCTGTGCAGGGTACCAATACGTTTTCAGATACATTTCCCCCCCCCTTGTCTTTCAGTTTTTGCTCTGTTTGATAATTATTTATTTATAGCAGGGTAGCAGTTTGGACAAAGTCTGTTTTGCTCAGGGGCATAGTGGCAGAGCCCCCACCTGGGATGTGAACCTGCAACCCCCTGGTCAGGATTTCCCGGCTGCTCTAACCCCCTGAGATCTCTCTGTCCCCGGGTGTGAGGGTGTAGGGGCTTCTGCCCGGCTCTACCTTCTTGAGCTGTTTGATGTTGCTGTTGCGGATGGAATCCAGCAGCTGGTCCCGGGTGTTCTTGTCGCGGGGTGGGGTGCTGCCCCTGTCGTCCAGCTTCCTCTGCGAGACGGGCGTCAGGGAGTTCCGGAGGGCCTCGCCGTCCAGGGCGGGCGCGGGGGGCGGCGGAGGCGGAGGTGGAGGAGGCCCAGCCGCCCCCGCTTTTCTGGGTGACACTTTGGGGGACGACCAGGGGGAAGACTGCGGGGAGGGCTTGGGGGAGGGCTTGGGGGAGCCCTTTAGAAGGCCCCCTCCGACTTTGGGGACCTCCAAGGAGCCCTTTTTGTCCCCGTCCCCCAGGGCCTGCTTCTGTTCCTGCAGGCGCCGCTGCCTCTGCTTGTCCATGTTTCGGCTCAGGATGTTGGTCATGGTCATGCGGGGCCCCGCCAGCTCGAAGTGGTAGCCCAGTTTCAGCAGGGTGGTGTTCTCCTTCAGGATCTTGGCCATCTCCATCTCCGTCTTGCCACCGCAGATGTGCCGCTGGTTGTGGAAGCGCAGCTCGGTGAGGGTGGTGTTGTTCTGGAGCGCGCGGACCAGCGCCATGATGCCCTTGCTGGTGAGGTGGTTGGAGTCCAGGTTGATGCTGGTCAGGGTCCTGTTGGAGCGCAGGGTGTTGGCGATGGCGAAGGCCACGTGGTCGTCGGCGCGGGTGTTGGCCAGAGCGAAGACCCTCACGTGGGTGTTGTCCTCCAGCGCGTCGGCGAAGCGGATGAGGGTGTCGTTATTGATGACGTCCGAGTTGTTGATGTTGAGCTCGGTCAGCTCGGGGTCGTTGTTCTGCACCTTCTCCAGGGGCTCGTCGAATATGCTGGGGGTGGCGTCGTCCTCCTGCTCCTCCCCTGTCGCGTTGCTTCCAGGACTCTCTCCCGCTGTGCCGGCTTCCGGATCTTCGTTCTTGAGTGGCTCCCTGGGCTTCTTCTCATTCTCTTGAGAGGCCTTCCCCTCCCTGGACACCTGTTCAGGCTGAGAGCCGGTCTTGACATTCACGCTACACCTCTCCTCACCCTTGGGCTCCTTGTCCTGCTTTCTGCTGTCCGGCGCGTCTCCACGTTTCTCCCCTTGGTCTGACTTGCCTATCCTGTCTGGACAGTCCGGGCCCTCTCTCTTGCCCTCCTTGGTCTGGCTGTCCCTCTCCTCTCTCCTGCACGCTCCTGTCTTGGGTTCCTCTCTCTTGGTTTTCCCTGGAGTGCTAGGCCCATGGTCTTTCTTGCGCTCCATGCCCTGGCAGTTCTTCTCCTCCCTCCTGTTCTCCTGTTCCTTGCGGGCGGCGGCCCCTCTCTTGCGGGGGGTGTCCTCGCAGGGGCTGCCCCCTTCCTTTCCAGCTTTCTCCACACTCTCCTTGCTGTTGGACCTGGAACAGCGTTTCTCCTGGCTGAGGCCCATCCTCCGCAGGTACTCCTGCTTCCTGCTCTCTTTCTTGGGCTCCCCCTCTTGTGGCTTCTCCTTCTCCCCCGCCTTGAGGTCTTTGGTTGTGTCCAACGGGACTCCCTCCTAGACAGGGACACAGAAGGACAGATTTAATGTGCATGTGGACCGGCATAATCACAGGACGGACTTTAGCTTAGCTGAAAGACCTGCAATCTTTGTTGCCACTCTAAAGGACAAATTGTCATCTATTAAACTTTGAAAAATATTGGGAAATAAGTGCCAGGGAATAACATTGTTCCAAATAAAGGCTGCCTCAAGAATTTGTGTTCCTACTCTGTATTACAAGCTAACAAATGAAGTGTGTACCATAATTCACTTTTTCAATTTAAAAAACTGTCGGGAAAGGTTTCTCTTGGCGGACAGAGAAGATGGAGAGGAAGAATATCACCAGCGCGCGCCACCTCAACAATCAGCAATGTATAATGGACATTCAGAACCTCCTGCAACATTGTTTCTCTTCTCATCATCTCCGATCTGGCACTCAAGAGTGTTTCTTTAGAAAAAGAAATTCTCAAAAATATCCATTACAATAGCAAGGAGAAATCCAACAGGAGCAAAGATAAGAATTATATATAACCCATGTTCATTGCTGACTGGTGGGGCACATGAAATATTAAAAAAGTTCAAATTAAAAAGATGCTAAAATACAAATGTCATATCTTAAACAGATAAGGAAACCAAGACATAGATAACACTAGATAAAGGGGTCATACATTAGAAAGTTATTTTAAAGACCACGGCCTGTCATTTAAAGATCTAAATTGATACGTATGAAAATTCTGTTTTGGATTATAAGCAGCAGACTTGTAAAAATTTTGGGGCCATAAACATCAATTTTATGGTGCAGTATTAAGCTTTTGATGTGACAGACATAAGAACAAATATTTAAAATCTTTGTTTATAAAAGAGCCCTGAGTCAGGAGAAGAAATACAACATGACAAGCAAGAGTACACTGATATTTTCATATTATCAAGCTCTCAATATAGAAATTCTAACCAAACATTTATTCATGTCAAACGACTCATCTCCGTTCTTTGTGTATAGAGAGCCAGGTCAAAGGATAAAAATCTCTGATTCGTCAAAGCCACTTCTCGCTGACCCGCCTCCATACGGCTTATTAGCACTGACATCGGCAGCTAGGCGTTTTTTATTTTTTAATCACATGGAATCGTGGAAATGCACAAGGCATGAGGTCAGATTTGCCCTATTTACATTACGGCAAGCCATTTTCAGAAGGTTTACTGGGGAGGATAGCTCCGCCAGCGCAGTCCGAGATTTGTGAGCTTCTGCGTTTGCTGCCGTGAGGAACTGCAGTTCCCTCAGATGTGTCCTTAAAAGGCAGTGTGCATGTAAACCAGCAGCCCAGGAATTTCATCTGCCCAGGATCTCCAGCTCCAGAAAACCAGCCCTGACTTCCAGACTGCTTCTTTCTGTGCCTATCCTGGAAAAATGGGGGCATTTTAAGACCCCCTTTAAAACACAATTCTAGTGAAAATGCATAGGACTTGAATGCATATCACAGCATAGCAATGCAGTAATAATTTTGGCAGGTTTTTCCAGACACTGCTAAAACAGTGTTTAAATTCAAATAATAGGACGGTTTCTAAGGAGGGGCATTTATCCCCAGCAAACTCTCATCTATGCTGTGTTGGGGTGTTGATTACACTACACTCATAATTCCTTGTGTAAAATAAATTGTATCCGCAGTTCTCAGTGGCTAATGGGTGTCCTCAGGGTCCAGGTATGACATTTGCGTCTGGAAGGTCTTAATCCTCATTTGAGAGCTGTGTCCAGGTCTGATCATTAAAAAAAGCCAGCTATTCCGCAGGTATGACTCGCTTGGCACCACACTGTTGTCAGCTCATGTGTCCCGGCTGAAACATGCTTCCAGCGGCCTTTGTTGAACGTAAAGATCCCGCTGCCTAGCAACATCGAGCAGCGCTGGACCCCAGTGAGTGGCTGACATTTCACCGGTCTGATCAAGACTGAAACACTTCGCTTTCCTCTTCCCCTGGGCGTTGTGCAAACAAACAGCAACAGTGGTTTTATCGGCCTTTGCTACACAGGTGGCTTGTTTCCAACACTTCTGAGCAACAAGCCCCACGGTTTTGGTACAGGATAGTTTCCTTAAAGGATCAGCTGAGGACAAAAGTACTTCAGACTTGGAATGGCGGTACACTGCGCTGTACGTGGTTCACTTGCACTCCTGTTGTGCAGGCAACACTAGCAAAACAGAACTTCTGAGAAGACTTGTTAAAGGTCAAGAGGACAGCTCCCGATACTTCAACTATAGGTCGCAGGGCATTGTGCTACACATACACTTACTTGCGATCTGCTCTTCATAAGGTTATTTTGGGACAAGTGATTCAGAAAACTACCACAGACCATCACACATGTACTAGGCTTTGAGCAGATCCTGCATTCGATCAGGCCTCAGCCACCCTGGGTAGCCTCACTGCTCTCCAGACACAAACAGGCGCTCTGGTCGTTTCTACAGCGTCCTGACGGTGTCCTGTTCTAAAGGAGAAGAAAAGAGAAAGCTATGTTTCATAGGAGTTCCACTACGCTGATGAGCTTTCTTTCTCCTTTGAAGGGATGAAAACCATTATACAAATGCAATTACTTTTATTACAATTATTATTAAGAGTTGTGAAATATCTCCCTTGCTCTGGCAAGCTCAACGCTGACATAACCTAAATGAATTTAAACAGCAGATCCACAACTGTCCTTGTTGTGGATCTCTGTGGGTTCTTTTCTCACAACAGGTGGAGATCACTGCTCTCCCCTGGGAGGAAGATCCCTCCCTGGGGGGGATGTTCATGGAGACATGCAGGGCTACAGTTCCATCTACCCATTTTGTCAATGCCGAAGCCTCTCCCAGCAAGCAACAGGCGCAAGGCAGGGTACACCCTGGACGTTATGCCAGTCCAGTGCAGGGCACGCGCAGATATAAACACACACACTCACACCAGGGCCAATTTTCCCAGAAGCTGATACCAGTATACCAGTATGTGTTTGGACTGTGGGAGAAATCCAGAGCACCCAGAGGAAACCCATGGAAATATTATAGCATACAAACTCCACACAAATAGCACCCCAGGAACTGAACTCAGGCCCAAGCGCTGTGAGGCAACCATATCACCCCAAACTATAGTTAAGGTGTCTAAATAATTAAGGGCCTTGGAGTCTTTTTGGTAACTTCATGCAACAATATGCACTCTCGCTCAAGAAAAATGATTGAGCAAGTTTCTTGGTCTGTTTTGGTCTCATTAATTCTAACAGCTCTAACAGTATTAATTGAGCATGTCAGTCAGTAGTTCTACTTTTAGCATTTTATTATTAATAGTATTCATCAATAGTATGTGCTTTTATGGGTATTCAAACAATGGGCTTAAACAGGTCCTGCAGATGAAATAGATTGAGGGCACAATGCAGTGTAGAAGTGACAAAGTCTCACAGACACTTAACCACGCACAGACCTAGGAGACACTGGTGGAGGCTTATACAGAATGCCCAAGAAGAAGCAAACACAAAAGTGGGATGAGGCAGGCCAGAGAGGTGGGTAATCGTTTAAATAATGCCATTTTCTACTCTCCATCCTGAACTGACGTTCTGCATTTCACAACACACTCGCAACGCCCACTGCACAGAAAGCACGCCCTGTGACTGAGTTTAGCTCAGGAACTGGAACCAGAATTCTCAGCTCCTCACGCTGCTTATTTACCAAGTTCTGCTGTGTTACGCTTCCCCACGGTCTTTCATTTTTAATGGAGCTGTACTGTAATTCCACACTGCACTTCTCGGTGCTACATTGTCAATCCACTGCGCCTTCAGCAGTCTCTCTTCCTCACTCTTATCTGTGCTGCACACCAGGCACACCGCAGCTCCCTGCTCACCCCACTTCATTCTCACTTAGCTTAATTCAAAAGCGAGGGCCCACCTCAGCAAGGAGGAATTATTTTCCAAGTGAAAACACATAGCCGGGCTGTGGTGTGACAGAGACGCTCGGGGGTATTATCTTACTGGATCCCATTTCAAGCACCACGCTCGGGGCAGTATTCCTGGAATGCATGCCCTGGGTGCCAGGGCCTGATAAAGTTACTCATCCCTTTCCTCACTCAGATAAGAGGGAGCACCTTGCTCTCACACCAGCTATAAGACGTCCGCCTGCCCCGTTTACAAATCTGTCTAATCTCCATATCAGAACCGACTGGATGTGAGAGGGAAAAGCCTGGTTCCTGCACCAGGATCAGTATTCCGAAACCTAGCAGCATTGTCCAGGCCTTCTCCTGTCCCTGTGTTATTATCATCCATCTGCACAAGCCTCTGCATCAGTCCCTGCAGGACTGAGGACTGATTGTCAAGAGTGTTTTTTTACGGCCAAGGTTGAGCTTGGTTGTGTGAGGTCAATGCACAGGCCACAAGTACCACTCAGAAAACCTGTTTCACGAATAGATCAGAAGGGGGGATGTGGTGAGGAAATTACAGGAAGGAGGGGTACAAAGTGAGTTAATTTTCCTCCAAGTAAATAAAGAGTGGAGAATGGGAACCAGAGTCTTGTGTTGCTCCAATCGGCCAAAGAGGATTTGTGAGGGAGTCACAGGCTTCAGAATTGTTCTCGTGAAGGAACACAAATAAATATGTTTCCATGAATCCCATCACTGTTGTTGCCAAAATAAAAAAAAAACTAATGACTTGAAATTCAAACTGTCCTAAAATTATTTTATTTAAACCCCTTTTCTAGATAGTGTCCTCCCAAAACAGGAGATCCTCCTAAATGCCCTGTTTCCCCCTACAATGCCGAATATAAAGTCAGTTCCAGCTGACCTCCTGTAGTGTCACTCTTCTATTATTCCTGCGTCTTCTCTGGATCTGCCTCGTTGCTACAGCTTAAGAAGTAGCAGCACTCTGCTGTCAGGCTTCTAGCCCTTCCAACACAGGGTTTTAAGTGCTTCAGCTCTTATCTCTGGCCAGGGGAGCTGATATCATCTCCAGGAAATCACCTTAGAGAAACCAGCAGAAATAAGATTACATTTAGGCTCTCTTCAGGTCCAAGGCAGTGAACCCCTCTGAGCGAGATTTAGCACTGTTTGTATTCTGTCCAGCCAATAGCAAAGTCAAACTATACAACAGCAGAACACAACCAAACAAAGGACTAATGAAGCCTTATTATATTTACTGCCTGCTACCCTTAAAAAATGATTGACCTATTTCAAAGAAGTGAGAAAATCAGGGTTCCCAGAACCTGCTTGTGGGGCTTGCTATTGTGGAGTTTTTGGGGACCAATCCAATATTCCACTCTGTTGCTGGGACAACAGTGTCCTTCCTCCATGGACTCTTTATGGACAGGCTGCTTTTTCCACCACAATCTGGGAGGCCTTGACATATCATTGGGTGTGAAACAAAAAAAGAATCTAAAATTTTTAAAACATTGAAAGCTGGGCCAGACTAGCGCCACCTAACACCAGACCTGGGGAAAATCATCCACACAGAGTATTTACATACCGTGGTTGTAGCCAAATACATTAGCCTATGTGCACCCAGTGTTGAAGGTCAGGAGAGAGAGTATTCATTCAAACTGAAATCGATGTAATTCTAATGTGAAGCCTTTGGCATGGTGTAACATGCCCGAATAGAAGGTTCAGACCCAGAACGTACTGAGGGATGTGTTGGGTATGGATTCCTGGGTGTGTTTGGAACTCAGTTTCCTGGTACCCTGGCACTGACATATCTCATATTCCTTGTACGCCAGAGGATATGGCTTAGTTAAGGAGTTAAAGAGGTCTTGGACAATGCAGGAACTGCATAACAAGGATTACCCTCACCACGAACAGGATCCCAGCTCCAGATCTCACCTCTCTGGGAATAAACCAGTGGAAATGGCCTAGGAAGACTCAAGCAAACCTGAAGGATGATAAAGAAGGACTTACAGTATTTCCTACAATGGCTCTCTTGCTCCTCGCCTTCAAAGCAGATTCATATCAGATTGGGAAAAAAGTTTTAAAAAAACACAGTCTTTAAAATCAAATCTGTGTCTCTGGAGACTAGGGAATGAACAAGCCTCACCAGTGGGTAGAAGGAGGAGAAATGCAAGCTGCCTCATAAAAAGAACTGCTTAACGGCTCACGCCTGCTTCATTCAAAAGACCACAATCATGAAGAGTCCATGGGGAAGGTGTCCCTCTACTTTGACAATGACATTTTGATACAATTTTAGGAACTGTTGAGTGATTTCAATACAGACAACCAGTCTTTAGCACAAATTGTTTGGGAATTAAAATTCAATGAAAGCCCTGCTGGGAGAGGGGGTGGACAAACTATACTGCAAACACGCTGCCTACACTAGTTCTCTTTTCCTGGAGCAGTTCCCAAAAACACCAGGGGGGCATTTCTGGGAGGGAACTGTCATCGAGCGATCTACCAGCTACGAAAGCTCGGCCCGGGGGACATTTTTCCAGATTCCACGGGCCTTGCAGACGTTCGCTCCAGGAAGAAGCTCGTCTACACAAGGCTCGGCCAGAGCCCTGGTCCTCTGCCCTCGTCAGGAGCAGATGAACGTGTGCCTCAGTGTCTATAGTCCCACACACGCTTGCCTGCAGAGCCCCAGCTGTGCTCTTACACAGGCCCACCCTGCTCTCCCGGACTGGGGCTACTGCCATAATCTTCTGTACAAAGGATTGTCACACGGTACTGCATAGCAGATTCATATCAGATTTGGGAAAAAGGAAAAAGAAAAATATTCCTGTTATCCTATTTCAGAACCAGAGGACACACGTGGTTTGGTGAAACTAATAAAAGGAGGCACTTCTCTCCACAAAGGGTTGTGGGAGTGGGGAACAAGCTACTCAACCATGCTGTTGAAGCCCAATCACTGGCTTTGAAACAGCTTTATGTGCTTTCACTGTGCCTGCATGTTCACGTTCTTTTTGTGTGTGTTACTCGCTGTGCAGCACAGTGCTTGGTCTTCAGAATCATGCATGTTCACTATGTCCCAGATATTTGTATCATGAACATGGAGCCACAGTTGGGAAACCAGGCAGGGTTTCAGGGACTCGACATATGGTATCTTCAAGCTCTGTAAGAGGAAATGTCACTCCGCGGGACAGAGCTTACAGAGACATGCATGAGGAAAGACTCAAGACACACACAATGAGAACTTGTGGCCGGGTCTTCTGCTCATTTCTTTTCTCAGTGGAGCTATCAAGGGAGACTTTGACAGCACCCCATTTTTCTTGTTTCCTGTTCTTCATCTAATCTTGTTGTTAAAGTTTTAAAGACTCAGAAGGCCCCTCTCTCCCTCTTGAGACCTCATACGACAGTCGTTACTCTGCTGTGTCTCTCTGCAGAAAGTCAAGCTCTGTGGAACATAAGAAGGAGGGAACAAACTTTTCCTGTTTGCAGTCTGTTGTGTTCTGTGGTGAAGAAAGTCAACAGGGCCAAACGCATTTTGTATCAATTACGGTTCTATTTGTCTACACGAGCACAGCTCTTTCAAATTGTCAGTCTCATATTCTTTTTATTAATGTACCTTATTGTACCTGCATGGCTTGTACACACACTTAAAGTAAAAGTTCCTGATTGTAAGTCATGTTAGAAATGGGCATCTGCAAAAGCAAATTATTTATAATAGTAGTATTAATATAGTAAGGAAGACATGAACTGGATGATCACAATGCTCTAAATCTATGTCTGCACACCCAAAGAGATTGAATTTATTGTTTATAGATTCACAATTCAGAAGATGAATAAAGCTGCGTTATCCTGCATCCTGTGTAGGACCCCTCATCAGTATTTCTATCTCCAGAATTGCCGACTGCTTTGATGTGGATTCCTGGCTGTGCACTCTTTCTTCTCTACGGTACAACGTGTTTTGTTTTCCCTGGTGCTTCACTGAAATTCTGAACGCTTTACATTGAATTATGTTTCACAGGGTAAAGTAACAAAACAGGATATTTGTATGGATCTCAACAGTGTTCTTGTCCTGGTTTATAGCTGCCTGAATTTTACTGACAATGTTTGTGGCTCATCACTTTCAAGAGATCAATCGTCGTGAGAGGCTGTGAGATTGGTCGCATCTCAAACAAAGATGTCTTAAAAACCGCAGCTACAGGCCGTATTGTGAATATGCAATCTCTGTTATCCTGCATTGACTGTAGCAGATACAGTACGTCCTCTGCACTCACAGCGAAGAGCAGCGCAACCTGGTCGAGCCAGCTTGCCTGCTGGCCGCAAGTCTATCTGCATTAGTCTGACAAGTTCACTGTGCAGAGGGGTGCTGACTCAAACTCCCATCCAGCCGCCCGTATCTTTAATCTACTGGCGGGAGTGCTGTTTGTGTCAGGGAGTCCCTGTGACGTGCGCGTTATTGACACTATTTAGACAACCTCCGCCAGTCAAAACGAGATTTGTAGGCTTTATCGACTCCACATAAAACCAAAACTGTTTTATGTTTTGAATAAACACGATTAACACGATAAGCGGCACATCCAGAACTGGGATTTGCCACGCCAAAGACAATGTCCCCAAAGTCTTCTGAGAAACCCGTACCGAAAGAGACAAACACGCTGAACTTTCGGGAACGTTAGCTGAATGACTCCCGAATTTTCCCTTTTTAAGTAGCATACAAGCGTTGCCACGAGAATCGTGCATTTCTGGCAAAAATGATGGCACTGTTTCGAATGAAATTGAACCGCGTTTGTTTTATAAAAGCTTTTTCTCTGGTATTTTTTCTTGGAATTCCAGTCTCCAACGCGAACTGAGAGAAAAAGACAAAGGAGGCATGATAGCAGGATGCAAACAACGTTTAAAGTTCAACCCTGGATCTGGGAGTCTTCGGACGCTCCCCCCTACCTCCACTGAGAGCTCCCTCTGGATGAGCTTCTTCGTCTCCCGCTCACAGTAGTGCAGCATAGCCTCTCGGTTGTAGGTCCCCGACGGTTGTTTGTCCGTCTGGTTCCGCTGCCGGAGCCCGACGGGCACGTTAGGGTCGGGTTCGGCCACGTCCAGTTCTTTCTCCAGCTCTTCCATCTCCTCAGGCGACAGGTTGGCCAGCAGGTTGTCGATGTCGGGATCCTCGCTCACCTGCCGTCTGTATCGCGACATCCTGGACATGTCGACGACCTGGCTGCTAACGAAACCTGGAAGATACAGGAGTATGGGCTTCCACCACTAAAAAAAAAAGTAAAAATAAAATGTCCACACCAGGTCAGCGGCTCCTCCAGAAACAAAAAGGCAGGTCCAGTTTGCTGAGGTACCGCACGCTGGAGCGAGAAACCGAGCTGCTCTGTCCTGGCAAGCGGGCAGCGCAGAGTGGACAACCAGCGGAGCCCGGGAGCCTGTGAGCAGCGAGACTAGCCTATCAAAGCCGTCTGAAATCCGAGGACATTCCTTGAAATCCTCCGCAGCTCCATGCCCAAATTTAGTTCACAACATTTAGCCTTTTAAAGGCAATAGGAAGAAGGGGGTGAGAGTCGGGTGAAATGTAAAAGCATGAGATGCTGATACGAAGCTGTAGAGTCAGATTTTTTTTCCCCTCGTAATGAAACATCATTAAAAGTTTTGGTTCTCAGGCTCTGGCTGGGAGACCACAAATACTAAATTTGGAAGGCAGAATTCTTGATTCTTTCCTGGCAACAACTTTAAACTTCTTTGCAAGTGTTCCGTTTTAACTTTTTTGTTTGTGTACAGCAGAAGAGCTGAATTATTATGTCTTTCAAAGAATCGAAGGAAGTGCAATGAAAAATATAAATGCACAAAAGTATCAAAATACATGTTCATGGAAAAAATTGGGTCAGAAACAAAAAGCAATATTTGTGAAAAGCCGAGACGAACGATAAAAGATGAGTGACAACATTGGTTACTACAGAGAGGCACCGTGCCAGCTGGCTCGCTGGTCGCTTCCTCTGGGTAGCGGTTCTCCTCACACCTCGGACCCCGCCTGCTGCTGCTGCCCAGTCCCGGACCCCACCGTGTTCGGGGTGTCACATGCGTGTGAGGGTTAACTGTGGTGCATCATGGCTGCAGTCATGAACTGCACATGTAAGCATTGTGAAACCGTGCTAAAGAATGGTGCAGCGTAGATAGGCATCGTAATGCATAATAGCTTAATATACACGACAGGTAGCGCTATATAAAGGTGTCACTAAGCAAATGGTAATACGAAATAAGGACTATTGCTGGTGCGTTAACCGGGTTTCGACACATTTGAGACACGATGATCCGTCACTAAAAGGGGGTTTGATTGACAAGACGCGACGACTGTTTCGTTCGTTTAGGGTTTGCTCGCTCCTACTATTCCCCACGGATGGCCGGACTTTCACTTCTGGGTCCCGCACGGACCAGAGCTGTTGTACGTATTGAACTTGAACTTAATTGCCATATGTAACCGGTACTGGTACAATTGAATTCTTACTTACAGAAAGTCTCTCGATTGTAAAACAAGTGTAAAAAACAAAACAAAGTGCAAACAGTGCATCAAGACAATATACAAACAAACAGTAGACAATGTACAAGTAAACATGTAGACAGTTCGAATGTAAACAATACAGACGTGTAAACAATGACTGGAGATGTGCAATAAATAAGAAATCATAAAGAGGTAGATGGTGATGGTGTAGGTGTGGTCCGAGGGGGGTGGCTAAATGTGTTCGCCAATCTCACTGCTTGTGGATAGAAGCTATTGAAGAATCTAGTGGTAAGTGTCCGTATGCTCTTATATCTCTTGCCTGAGGGCAGTGGGGTGAAGAGCTCATGCCCGGGGTGGTGACTGTCCTCTGTGATGGCCACCCATGATGCCATCACAGCGGATGTACATACATCACATGATGTATAGGCCACTCATCAGTAACAGGGCCACTTGAGAAGATCATACTGGTCTGACAACGTCCTCTTCACTGCTGTGTTTGATCCCTACACCTTTACTAGTTAGACCGGGTGTACAGATGCAAACCGACCCCACAACATGCTGTGTTAATTATTATTCTAATAGCTCCTTTTTAGTTTGTATATATTTTCATAGCTCTTGGGGTCCACCCGAACCCTTCGAAATCTTCTGAGACCAGAAAACACCACTTAATTATACTTGTACACATACTTGTATTGTCAACACAGAGACCTGTTGTATTGCTAGGTTTTAGGTCAAAGGAAAATCAGATTTTCACACAATCTTGCCCATAACCAATAATCATTTATCAATTGAGTAGTTTGATTGAATGTGGCTTCTCGAAATCTGTTCCTCAGCACATCTTTCTCGTCGATCCTAGATTAGATACCGATTAAACTTGAAAACCAAACAAAATGTTCAATGACTATACTACATATTTTACTGTTTAATTGATTGAACATTTCAATTTAATTAATGTCCTGCGGGTTAATAAATACTCACCATGTGCACTTACGACATTACTTAATTACATAAGACGGACTCCAGTAACTCCAATAATTACTTTCGCTTTCCCTCCGCATTTTTCTCCAGACCAGGGGATTATTCATATCTAATCACCCGATGTTATCTCTCTGAAAATAACTTTCCGACATGAAACATCAACGATTCACACATATTAATCGCTGGTTTTGCCTCTTCAGTGATTTATCATTTCTTTTCAGAAACAAACGCGAAGAAACAGTTTCTAATACAATCGGAAAACGAGTCTAGAAGGACCCCTCCTGGTTGAGATACAAAATGACATGCGTAAAGGATAAATCCTTCTAGTTTTTTAATTTGATTTCCTAATCACGTCTCTGCTCTCTAATTGCATTTCTGACATAAAAACCTAGATGACAAATAAACTGCAACAAGACTAAAGTCATGTATCTGGGCACCCTCCCTCAACTGTGTGAAGCCAATGCAGTAACCCTATTAATGAATGGTACTGTACTTGAGTTTCAATCTAAATTGAAGAACTTGGGTGTGATATTTGATCCAGGTTTTTAGGTTGACCCACATGTGAAACGTATTGTTAAAACATCATTCTTCCACCTCAGAACTATTGCCAGAATACGTCCTATGTTGTTGCTGAAAAGGTGGTCAACATATTTATGTTGTCTAGAATTGATTACCGGAGCCCCACACTCACTGAGGAATCTAAATTCATATTGAATAAACTACATTAGGTCCAAAAGTTGGCAGCCAGAATCCTGACCAGTTCTAGAGCAAGTGATCACATTACTCCTATCCTGGAGGCCTTGCACTAGCTACCCATCAATTTTTGTGCTGACTTTAAAATCCTCATACTCGCCTATAAGGCTCTGCATGGCTTGTCACCTCAGTACCTGTCTGACCTATCTTCTTTCTCTCCACCTCACAACCTTCATTAATTAAATCCTGGTGTTCTGTCTCTCTCCCAAGCCCATCTACGTTCTATGGGTGACAGGACCTTCTCCTGCTAGGCCCCAGAGCTCTGGAAATCTATCCCTAAGGATATCACAGAGTGACTTAGCCTGAGCACTTTCACATACAGACTCAAAACCTTCTTCTTTAGAAGGACTTTTATTTAACTGGTTGTGTGGCTGACCCTTTGCTTTCCAAACCCTTACTGTAACTTATGTAATTCTGCTGTCTCCTCTCATTGTGTATTTTTTGTTCTGTAAAGCACTTTGAGAAGCCACAATGTAAAATACAGTTTATTATTATTCATTTGGGGGCATGTTTGTAAATTTCCTTTTAGTTCTCTAAAAGTCATACGGGATTTGTGATTGATATACCCTCAGAGTTTCCCAACCGCTCTTATTCAGACGTGCAGCCTAAAATCTACCCAACGGGACCTCTGTGGAAGGCCATGTTCCACCTGTGTCTGTTAATCAGTTGTAAGAACAGCAAGCAAGGTGAGGAGAGACTGTGTAGAGCTCTGAGTGCCGAAGCTGTGGCAACAGTATCCTTGAAGCAGGGTATGTGTGACCATCAGGACTGACCAAAGAAACAAGTTACATAAATGGTTGAAGAAGCAAACCGTTCAATTAGGTCAGCAATTAGGGCTGTTTTCCTCCAGGACCATGGCTGAGAACCACTGCTGTACTGTATTTGGCTGTGGGCTGCCACACGGCTCAGCTAGTTCAGCCCAATCTCAGTCTATAGACTGGAGTTCCTTTCTTAATACTCACTGCCACTGCTGGCTCAATGGCCATGCGTTGGTGGAACTTTGCTGATACTTTCTATTATGGAGGTAGGAAACAACATGGATTTTGAAGCCAGAGACCACAAAAGGTTAACTTTTAAGTATTTTATTTATTACAAATTGGCCAGTTTTGATTCTTCTTTTTTTTTTAATGTGGACATGGCTATCCATCATGTTACTCGACAATCAGTTAACAAGAAAAGCAGGATAGGCAACCACACGGGCAAGATAAACACCGCTCGGGGAAAAAAAGCCCTCAATCCCACTCAGCAAGGACTTGTTACAAAAGATTACTCCACAAGCCACCCACCCAAAACTGGTGTGGTTAGTAAACGAACAGAGAATTAGTTTTACCCAGTTTTGAAATCATAGATTTAACACATCACCTCGGTGTACATTTCACAGATCCAAGAAAACAGTTATAAAACAAAGCACTCGGTACAGTATGTCACATTTTCTTATTTAATGCACGTAACAGATCGACTACATCACAACCATTCTATCGCCGGCAGCTGTGTTTTACCATCTATGGGACTTGCGGGCAAACCTGCTCAACCGGCAACTAAAAAACAGGTTTCTACATAAAACGGGGGCCCCACTTCAATTATGGGTCACCTGCTGGAGACAGCCGGCAAAACCTCTCAACAGTGAACGAGTCTGTAGCAAGTAATCTGTTCAATTAAGAGAACTGTGGTCCTTGGGGATTGAAGAGAACTTCAATTTTGGTTCCACCTGTTTAATTAACTGGTAAAACACAAATAAATATGGATCACCGACACTACTGGCTCTCTGATGAGGAGACAATGGCCATGTATCAGTGGAACTTTATTATGCTTTCTATTACAGAGACAACATGGATTCGGCAGTCATAGACCTCAAAAGGTTGCCTTTTTTTATTTGTCCAAATCTTAAGAAATTGGGTATTTAATAGTCACTTATCCTGCTGAACTAAGGCTCTCCAGGACTAGAGTCTGAGATTCAACGCAGCTGAGGTATAGAAGGGGAGTCAAGCAGAAACCAGGGCTGTGTGGCTCAGCACCAGCATTGGTGACCAGCACCAGCAGCCCCACTGCACAGTTGATCAGGTGGACGAGTGAGAAACTGCTTCACGCAGCGATTTCAAAGGGCACTTTAGGGAGGCCAGACTGGTGCGTCCGATACGCGTTCTTACAGACCGTCTCATTGAAGTGGATCTTTCTGCTCTGGTCAGTTCCAAATGACGACAAGCATTTAAAAAAAAACAAAAAACAAAAACGCGAATCCTTTAATCACCATCAGTTTGTGGCCGGGAAGAAAAGCTAAAGTTCCCATCGAAGTGCTGTCAAATGAATAAATAAACGGAAGTTTGTAAACCACAGCAACAGGGGAGAGTCTGGAGAAATTAGCCATTTGCAGAGTATTTGAACTTCAAAACACCATGAACCAGAACACATGCACAGCCACAAGGATGCTTCGAGCTGAATTACAGAAGGAGGCGGCTGAGTGAGGTTTTTATATCACTAAGACCCACGAGGAGGAACAATGGGCCTAAAAATTGACATGAGTGACCTTTAATATCTATCTCTTTGTGCTCCAATACGATTAAGGAGAGAAAAAAAATAAAGCAGAGAAAAGAAAATGCAAAACGCAGAAGAGAAAACCCCAGAGACATGTGATCCCTTTTTCCAGGTGTAGCTGGAGGTCTGTGATGTGGGGCTGTTCCCGACTCCGAGGAGAATACTTCTGTTATTTGCCAGCTGACATCTCCACACTGCCCCCTGCTGTCCTGCAGATGCAGCACAGTCCAGCAGAAGTCCCAGCTCAGATCATGCTCCATCCAATGAGAGAAAACAAAGCCGCATGGTGTGAGTTAGTGCTTTTTTTTAAATGGGAGAAGCCGGTGGAGTGACGGCGAGAGAGGGAGGCCTGTCCCTGCTCTTCTGGCGCAGTCCTGTCCCCCCCTCTCCTGCTCCTCAGGGGCCGCTGTACTGCGGGGGGGTGTACGGAGGGGGCACTGCAACACAAGGAACAGCAGCAGGACGTCAGTGCTTGGCTTCATCGGTCTTCCTGCCTGCTGTGCTGCACCGCTATAATAGACACTGCCTCCTCAATCATCATCTGCTGCCTCACAGGAATCACACTGGGCAGCTCAACTTTGTACACACCTCACTGTCATTTAGCTACCACCGCCATTACAAGGTTTACAGTATCTCGCTCTTCTACACCAGCATGACCTGCGGCACCTGGGTGTTCTGTGGGAAGCTCCCAGGAGTGCCGGTTAAATCGGAAAAGATCAGACTGCAAAAGTGCGGATCAGGGGCTGGGGTGCTGAGCCAACTGTTAACCGTTCAGTCCTGGTCACTGAAACAGGCTCACATCTCATGTTGTGAAAAAAGAAACTGAATTCAAACGTATCCACCCATCTTTTTTCTAACCGCTTCTTCCAGTTCAGGGTCAAGGGGGAGCCGGAGCCTATCCCAGCAAGCAACCGGCACAAGGAGGGCAACACCTCATGATGGGACACCAGTCCACTTCAGGGCACACAAACAGACACGCACACCCGGGCCAATTTTCCAAGAGGCCGATTAACCAATTATGTCTGTGGACTGAGTGAGGAAACTGAAGAACAGAGAGGAGATCCACACAAACCCAGGGAAAACATACAAACTCCACACAGATAGCACCCCAGGTCCAGAGTTGAACCCAGAGCCCCAAGGCTGCAAGGCAGCAATGCTAGCTGCTGTACCACTGTGCCCCCCAACTCTGAACTCATTCGAGCTACATCCACACACAGCACACTGTTCAACTGCTTAAAATGGTTTGGCTATTATATTCACAACCAGAGTACGTCCCTTGAGCTGCCTAGATGGGCTGGAGTATAAATTGGTTTCTCCCACTGGCTCTTACCTGGCTGGCCATACCCAGGATCTGCGGGTGGGTAGGGTGGGTAGGGCGCCGGGGGCATCATGGGATACTGGTAGGGTGCGCCAGGCTGATACTGCGGTTCAGGTGGGTAACCAGGGTAATGGTACTCAGGGGCCCCAGCTGGTTTGCCTGGAGCTTGGTGTGAGGAATCCATGGGGTAGTTGGAGAGTGGAATTTGCTGGCCTGAAAAACATCACATTCGCATCACTGACTGGTACATCACTACAAAGCTGACCAGTTATGGCCAATCACTCCCTCGTTTGAAGGACGGATCTAAAGCAGAGGAATGAAAGGAGTCTTGTTTTAAAAAGGACACTCCTTACGAAGAAAATGGTAGCAAAATTAACTAGACACGATGTCTTCAAACCACACTTCCTGTCTCCCGTTCTACCCCCCATGTTGTGACAAGCAGCCTCTGGTCTCCGAGCATTAGCCTGCGGTCAGACCACGAATCCCAAACACATCCCTGCTACTGAATTATCCCGCGCTTGAGTCTACTTCTGTGTGTGGCACAGTCTGACACACCAACCCCCCCCCCCCCAGCAGGACCCCCTACCCTCGAACGGAGTCCTGTGCTGCTGGCGGCGCTGGTACAGGTAGCAGCAGGAGCACATGAAGCAGCACACCACGGTGGCGATGATGGCCACGAAGAGCAGGATGGAGGAGGCGATGCCAGCGATGGTGGTGGGGCTGCGGAGAGAGAGGTTACACGCGCACAGCACTCCGAGACTGCGCCCTGCCTCACATGAACTCACCACAGCAAACTTTTCTATCATATATTACATCCCTGCCAGGATCACGCAAGACTCATCGTGCAAGTTGTGCAACGTTTACCTTAGATACGCAAGCCCTCCCGCGGATGAGCAGCACAGAGTCGGTGTACCACGGTCACCAGCAGGATGCCATTTTACACTCGGTCTCGCTTTGCTGTCGTGCAGCTGTGGTATCCTGACCGTACCTTCTCTCACTAATGTTTCATTGATTTTTTACTGTGTATTTTGAGTGTTTCATTACAGGGCTTTAAATGCTTTGTTTTTTAAGCAAAATGTTTTTATTTATAAGTATCTTCAATGGTAACTCTCGAGCAAGTCGCTTTCCACTCACATAAACTATGTACAGACCTACCAAAAAGGATCTTCATGTAACCCGGGGAGTGGGTGTGTTTTCCCAGACTGTAATTAACCTACCAGTACATCTATGGACTGGAATTGAACCTCGGACCCCAGCACTACAAGGCAGCAATCCATATGACTGTGCCACATATGTGCAAAACAGATTATTAGGGTGCCAGTATTGATTGAATGGCTGACTCAGTGGCTAGAAGCGAATGCACAGTTCCCCAATCGCCAGCAGACCTGCAGTGATGTCAGTGAGGGACGTACTGCTCCCCCAATCAGCACCGTCTCCCCCAACAGGCACTGCGGAGCAGGATACACGACAAACAGCAGTTCGGGTCTCTGTGTCTCTACACGTCTCTTCCCTCCTCAATCTTAAAGCAATCACCAATTCCAAACTGAGAGAAAATATCATCAAAATGTTTGATTCGAGGTGTTTAACAAATAACATTTTTTTTATTTCTGACCTCAATGGATGCGCCTGCTTTGTCCAACACCCTGACAATTAAGAGACACTTGAAAGCTAAGAGAATAGGGGAACAAAAGGAATATTTATGCGCCATGTTACAGATCTGTCTTCTCCCTGGGTTGCTCAGAATTGAATACCTGAACTGGAAGAGCATGCAGTGCTTCTGCTCCCTCTCGGTGATCATCTTGAAGCTGTCCAGACAACAGTAGCGCCGGTGGCAGTTCCCGCAGCAGAAGGTGATGAGGGGGCAGTCGAAGCCATTGTGCCAGGTGCCGTTCTTATCCACGTACCACAGGCAGTCCTCGTTGGTGCTCACTGCAGACACAAAGGTCAGCAGATGCAATCCCAAGGCAAAGTGCATTTGAGATTGAGAACAGGGCCAGCTTCTGTAGACAAAGAGTTGTGGGAGTGTGGATCAAGCTGCCCAGCACGAGCCGATATCCAGCTCTTTCTTGGAAGAAAGCAGATCCTAGGGTGATAAGGTAACCGCAACCAAACATGCCTGATGGGTGAATGACCCTCTCTCAGCTGTCATGATTCTTATGTTGTGTGCCACATTAACAGAACACTCCTAGCCAAACTGGCACCTTTTGGTAAACAAGGTGCTCAAAATGCTCTATAGTTCTCAAAAGGTTTACATAGACAGAATATAAATAACTAAAACTGCTGCTTGGAATCTTGCCCATAATTTTTCCCAAAATCAACTATGAACGGAACTAAAGGGTGAAAGCTAATTTACTCAGAAGACAAAACTCACCACGCCCACTCTCTGAAGGGGTGTACAGTCGAAACAAAACCTACTTTCTTGAAGGGCGCAGCAGGCGAAGGACCTCATCTGAGCTTGAGGACAGATCCAGGCTTTTCAATCTGATTAGCGGTTACAGCCAAGGTGAAGGATACAGCAGAGTAAGACTGAGGCTTCTCCAGTACAGAAAAGTCACCTCCTCCGTCTTCTCTAAACCTGCTTCACAGGCTCTATTGCAGACTGAGTGGCTCTGGTGCGAACTTATCGCTGAACTCAGAGCTTCTCAATTCACTCTACTACAGAAAACCCAACTGAGAGCACTGGCAACTGGCAACAAACTGTAATAGAAATGTGATGATCCAGGTAAATATCCAATCCTTGAATTCAGGGAAACTAACCCAACTATTAATTTGGGGTAGCTGGATTGGTTTAGTTATCTTACAAGCTATCCTGATGAATCAGAAAAAGACTTCATAACATTTCAATCTGAAATGCTGTGCATTTGCAAATTTCCTGGAAATATCCAGCACCCACTGCTACTGTATTAAAGCAAATGGATCAAACCACAATGCATGAGGACTCTTTCCCTGTGGGTGAATGTCAGACTCAATGGAGCCTAGCCTGGCAAGCACTGGGCACAAGGCAGAATACACCCTGGAGACACCACACCATATCACAGGACAGAACAACAGACGCAAACACCAACACACACGTGCTCACACCAGGGCCAATTTTCCCAGAAGCCAGATAACATACCAGTGTGTCTTTGGAGTGTAGGAAGAAAACTAAGCCTCCAGGTGAAACCCACATGGACACCAGGAGATCAAACGTACAAACCCTACACAGACAGACCCCCAGGTCCAGAACTGAACCCAGGGCTCCAGCGCTGTGAGGCAGCAATGCGGACCACTGCGACACCGTGACACCCCCAGAAATTGGAATTCCAGAAGCTTTTTATTTTAAACTTTAAAACCGTCCGGCAGAAGAAACCGTGAAATAAACCAGCTTTTGCAAAATTAACATTGCAGGACATTGTCTTGTCTGAATGTTGCTAAGAAATGACTCGGAAATATGCTGTGCAATCAAATAAAAGCCTATAGCTTCCTTGCCATGTCAAATTTTCCGAAGTAGGACAGAAAGAGAACACATTTGAAATTGCCCGCACAGACCAGTAAGCCTCCAGGCACAATTCATGCACTTGAATTGTGATGAATAATGTACGGGAGTATACATTAATATACGCACTAAGGCACAAGGGGCGCTTTACAAAAAGGGTGGTGGGAGTATGGAACAAGCTGCCCAGCTATTTTGTTGAAGCCAACTCCTTTCAACACATGGCTGGATGAGGTCCTCAGATCAATAAACTACTAAGAGACACAACGTTTCAGCTGTGGAGCCTTCTTTCGGACCTCATCACACCTGAAGAGAGCTTTCTTTTCCTGACAGCATGGAATAACCCTTTGCAGCCTATGTATGCTGACACAGTTACCTACATAAACCTCTTCAATTAACTACTACCAAACGGGCTATTTTATGTTCACAATAAGCATCCAGGGACGTCTAGAAAGTCCAGATTGGCACAGAACTTCTGCTTGATACCACTTCTGTTCTTAAGACACCTGCAGAGAGGATTTCCAGAGTGAAGCCCTGACTGACCGCTCCTCAGCTTGTCCTTTTGGTCAGGAGATGAAAAAAAAAGGAGGAGGGTGCACAGCTCAAGACAACAGCCCTCGCCAAACCCGTTTCTGGTTACCGAAACTGAGCAGCTGCGGTATGTTTTCCCATCATGGCTCCCCCTCTAGATTAATGGCTGTCACTCTGCTCTCCATCAGCTGTTCCTGGGTTTCAGCTGCCTGCTCTGTTCTGAAGGGCCGTCCCTCAGGAAAGACCAGAGAGAAGCGGTTGTGTCTGCCTTCAAGCACTTAGTGAGGTACCTCCTCCTACATATGTTTACTGCTGTGGTTATACAATATAAGACCCATCCATCCATTTTCTAACTGCTAAATCCCATACAGCGTTACAGAGAAGCTGGAGCCTATCCTGACAAGCAACAGGAGCAAGGCAGGGCACACGCTCACACCAGGGCCAGTTTTCCAGGAAGGCGTTTACGCTACCAGTATGTCTTTGGACTGCAGGAGGAAATCCATGTGAAGATACAAACTCTACACAGATAGCACCCCAGAAATTGAAACTAGGGCCCCAGCACCACAAGACAGCAATGCTAACCAGTGCACCACTATGCTGCCCACCACACAATATTCGTGCATCTTTTAATGTTTACCCTCCTAATACCATCTGCTTTGTCTTCCTAGATTTTCATTGATGGGTAAAGGATATCCCATAAGTACCGCTTACAAGGGTTAAAGGACACACGGATATAAACGCGCCCACAACACCAAAGCAAAACAAGGAGCATCATGAAAGAAATCAAGCTGATCCGAGGATCAGAAAAAATCATTATGCCTCTCACGGCATCTGATTTTCTTTTCAGTTGGCACGGAGTTTACGAAGAGAAGTGTTAAATATACTGTATGTACCTAGAATCAAAAGATGACGGCTCGGAGGTGGTTTACAATGAGTGTACATAAAAAAAGACTGGTGAGATATATTTTAGAGAGGATACAGTGCCACTCCGAGCAGTCGCCAATACAGAAACCTTTTTGTCTTCGGTTGCAGGGTGAAAACAGAAATGTTATTTTCCACGCAGGACAACGTACACGCCCCGCTGCTATGATATAAATGGCTACACACTGTACTTCTTTGGTGCTACGAGTATTTTTGTTAGCTTATAATAAGTGCAGTGTGAGTGTGATGATACAATATTACAGTTATTAAAGCAACAATACGTCATCAGCTGCATGATTTTTAATGGTACATTTAAATAAAGGCCAAGGAGATCCTAGGATTTGTACTTTGTAGGATGTACTGCATTTCGAATTAAACATCCTAAATTGCAAACACCACAGCAAATCGGTTTTGCAAGCACTTAAGAGATTTTTAACAATAACCCCCCTCTTGTGAAATGCTTATTACCAACAGCTACCCACCAGATACTCATCCAGTGCAAGAACAGTAATAACAAAATGTAGCAGCGGTTTCCCCAGCAGTGAGGATAAACAGACACGTTATAATGTCAATGCAGCTTTTAACGTTTAATTTTCCAGAACAGAGGCCTTTCAGTGTATCTCAGACTGATAATGTATCTTACCTTGCCCGGCGGAAAGCGCGATGACCAGCAACGGCCAAGCCAATACAGCGAGCACGGACATCTCGCCGGAGAATTCAAGAATTCAATAAATTCGATAAGAACCGCAGCCGTTCGTATAGCGAACTACGTGTATTGCATCCCTAGCACCCACTGAAAACTGTAAAAAATGTGTAATTAAATCCTGTTTGCGAAGCAGCGCTGAACATGTAACGGGCAGCCGGCTAGCCGCGTCCAATGACACCGGGCTCCTCGGCAGTGACGCTTTCAGAGGCGTCTGAAGGTCCCCAGCGCCCGGCCTCCTTTAGCGCATCCGCAGAAACACGCACCACCGTATCGGGGCCTGGAGAGCCTTTCTCCGGATTGGAGGAACAGGCTGGTGTCCATCTGTCTGAGCCGATAACACTGGGGAAGCTCTACGGCCTGCCGCTTATATCCTCTGAGAAACACAGCAGGTGGTTGCGGTAAAAAATGTCTTCCACGCAGAGCTGGTTGGAAATAGTATGCTATGTTTTACGTTGTGTCGATTTGCTCTTCTAACAGTGCCAGTTGGGCGGCTTCAGGAGTAGGGGGTTAGAGGCTTTAATTAAAACAGTTCCCAAAGCACGATAGTTCAGTCAACTATCGAGAGAACGAAGTCGATTAAAAAATCTGCTTGGTGCTCGATTCCCATGCAATTAAAAATGATCATGAAGTCCGGTTGCGGCTCCAACTCTCTTGCCTGTGGACCGAGAGCTGTGAAACGCAGACTGAACGACCACTGCTGCTTTGGAAAATCAATTAATATTCAATTTGTTAAACAACAGCTACTCCGGCAGCAACATTACTGAGTGAGGGGGAAAAAATGAAGAGGCTCAAATAATTCAAACTAGTAATTCCCTCTAGCGCAAAAGAAAAGTTATACTTCTGCTTAAGTCAACAGTTTAATAAAACAGTAACGGTGTTTTGATGAAGAATTTATACTTAAGCGTCTTTAACTGCTGTGTATTTTTTCCAGCCTATTCGGTCCTGCTAGGCGGTACCTTTTCTTTCTTGATGAAGGAGTGATGTTGTTATGTACTGGCAGCGTTTTTTTACAAACCCCAGCCTCTAGCCTTTAGTGATGAGATGTTCCTGTTCTCTGCCTCCGAATTCATCCCCTTTGTCCGCTGAGGTTGGAGAATGGGGTGCGTGTTCCATGCAAACATCTGCCAGGCTTTCTGCACCCACAAATAATCCCTTCCAATGCCATTGCACGTTTTTTTTTAAGTTTATACCCACGCTATTGGTTACCTAAATTAGACATTTATCCCTTGTCTAGACCAGCGAGGGGCAATCCTGGTTCTTGAGGCCCTGTGTATCTGCAGGTCTCATTCCCACCGCGCTCCAAATGAGCTCAAGCAGCTATTTACTGGCTTAATAGGACAATTTAACCCCTGCTTTGAGATGTAGAAAAATTGTCGACATTAGCCCTTCAGGACCAGGACTGCCCTGCTGGTCACCAGGCTGTAGGTGGCACTGTGGCAGTAAACACAGCTGGGGCCAAGTGCAGTAGCGCCAACAGCAATAGATTACCCAGGTGGATTAAAATAGGGAGTGTTGTTAAGCAAGACGTTGTCCCCAACAGCTGAAGAGTATTCACATTTCTACATGAAGTGATCTCTGAATTGCTCAAATTAAATCATTTGGTGATGTGAGCACCATCTAATTGCCCACCTCTTTAAAAAATGGATACATTTATGGTTAGATACAAAATAGCAAGGGGGGGAGTTCCCTGCCTAATTTCAGACAAAAGCCAGAACATTAAATTGGTCCCACTAATCCTTGAGCAATTTAGCCTATCGCCTGATGTTGTGCTGTTGGGGACTTGAAAGAAACCCACAGCAGCAGCTGGGCTGTAGCTCTCCAGGACCAGACGCGACTGGCAACTACAAGAGCACGTTACACCTCTGTGGAGTTCCTGCTGAAAGGTCCTGCATGGTGCCCTCATTTTCCATCCTTTACCAGTGCCCTACTCCAGGTCGCTCTGAAGTTGGGGAAAAAGAAACATTAGCTGGAATTTAAGTAATGGGAATACACTGAGGGTGGAGTAGAGGTTAGAACTGTTGCCTTGCAGTGCTGGGATCCTGGGGATCAATTCCAGACCTGGGGTGCTATCCATGTGGCGATTATATGTTCCCCCCACTGTCCAAAAACATACTGGTAGGGCAATTGGCTTCTGGGGAAATTGGCCCTGGTGTGTCTACCCGCTGATGGACTGGCAGCCTGTCTCACGCTTGTTGCTTGCTGAGACCGTCTCCAGCTGCCCCACAACCCTGGGTTGGATGAAGCTGTCAGAAAAATGGATGGATGGAGAATGGTTTGTTCTAAGTACTAACACGGGATGAGGAAGCAGTGACCAAGAGCGGCACAGTGGAGGGGATCATGGGAAGTGGTCCCACCCAACTCGACAGCCAAAAACAAAGCCCAAGTACTTCAGCAATAAGCAAAACAGGACATTTCTTCCCTTTTAATTAAGATACCTTTTTAAATGTGCTTTTTTTTATTGTCTTTGTTTTCTTTTTCCAAACCTTACAAACGTTAGAAACAGGGCTGTGCTTGCAGCTGGCCCTGAACTGAAGCAGATGTGGCAGAGCTGAAGGGAGGGGGAGCACGTCACCGGAGGCCCATCCTGCTGCGCTGGGCAGGGACAGCTGGGAGCTACTCGCCGCCCATTCGAGAAAAACGGGGCTCCCCCGCTTTCAGACGGCGCTGTCCAGAAATACCGCCGTGCCACTGCAACTCGAGGAGAAAGTGCCAAGGTGTCCTTCACTGACTGTCTAGACTCTCACGCTGAGCTGACCTGGATGTCGGCGGCCACACCTCTTAGTAAGTGAATTGATTGCGGATGACGACAGCTTTGCAGGAGTAGCCTTCACCACTCTCCCTTGCAAGTGCAGACCGCCGAGCCCAGCAAGCCCGGGAGGTAAGACTTGCATCTCGCCTGGCTTCACTTCCTCCCTGCCAAGAATGGGCAAGTCTAGATCCTGGGATCCAGGGAGAACTGATTGGATTTTATCCGATTTGAACCATGTGTTTGGATTTGCATGCCAGTCCTCAGTGTTTAAAGGTTTAAAAGCTGCTAAATGAAAAGCACCTCTAAAACCTGCGGGAATCTAGACCCTCAGAAACTGGAGCTGCCCATCCTGGGTTTGTACCACTTCAGAACAGACATGGAAAAGTTATCTTGCTCCCCCTGAAGACCCACTCCACAACCTTTTGCATAGCTGTGTTGTCCTTGCTGGTACATTACCATGTGTCCGCAAGACGACAGAAGCACTTGAGCCAAACGGCCTTGTGGCCTTCATAAACAAAGCTGTGACAACTGTACTTCTGGGATGGACTTCGGTCTTGCAAAAAAAACCCAGTAAAGCACGTTACCCTGAACCCACTCCTCAGAACCGCTGCTTTTAACAAGTGCATCTGTGTAAAACATGCCAGGACTGACAGCACAGTGAAAACTGATTACAAGGTCCCCCTGCTGGTCAGTCCTTGAAGTGCTGCCCCCATCTCCGATTAAAGGCAGTCCAGGGTGGAGGGTAGAGTGGTGACCAACTGTTCCTCAAGGAGAAAGTCCCAGGGTTCTGCCAAAGTCCTTGGAAAATCCGCAGAACTGGGAAGCAAAAAGCTGTAGGCTGCATGCCCACTCTCTGTCCCAGAACCACCTATTCCCTATTCCCTCACCTGCTTTACGGCCTTGTTCCTTTTTCTCTCCAGCAAAACACGTCAACTGCATCTACAAAAACAATATCCGTCCGCAGAAGGCTGTCCAGATCCCAGTTTGCAACCACACGGCCTGCCCCCCGCCTGCCCTGGAGAGAAGCTGGGATGCGTCCCAGAGCAGTCCTTCGGAAAAAACATCCTCCCCGAGTCCTGGAAACGCAAGGAACGCGTCCCTTCCAAGGTAAAACTTTTCCCCTCCCCTCCTCGTGTTTTTAAGCCCCCACGCATTCCTGGCACCCCCTACTGACAGTCCACCTCCAGCGCAGCCCGTCTCCCTCTCACGTGCAGACTTGTCCCTTTTCCGCACTGAGCCGCGGGGCGGAGAGGAGGTCACAGCCGGCTCTCGCCCTCTCCCCTCCCTGGGCGCTCCGCAGGATGGATGGGTTGGAGCTGGGCACGTGGGCGGCTCCTGGGAGGGATGTGGCGTGGGTGTGGCGTGTGTGCGAGATGTGGTGGTTTGGCAGGGGGGAGGAGGAGGAGGCGGGGAGGCTAGATGCCGATGGACTGCAGGACCCTCCGTTCCGCTTCGTTCAGGTGGCCAGAGAACATGGAGTAGTAGGGCTGCTGAGCGAACTGACGCAGGAAGTCCGTCAGGTAGGCCTGGAGTGGGGAAGGCGACAAGCATAGAGAGAGAGGCAGCTCTTTAATACCGCCAACAGGGGGCGCTGGGTGACGTGGCCAGGTACAAACAGTTTCGATGAAACTGTTACATCAAAGGTACCAATCCTGGTCACAGAGGGTTAGTGTCTACAGATTTTCAGTCCAGCTGGGCTCTTAACGACTTGCTGGGCTCTTATCAGCCCGTTATTGGTCTAATTAACCAACTCAGAGATCTATAGCTAGTGGTGCTGTAAAAAACAACCTGGAGATAAACAAGCGAGCCACTCTGGAGCCCCTACTGCCTATTTTGTAAGGTCATTATTTTACTCTTAGTGAATTAAAAAGATCTAGGTGGAATCCCAAGACATTTCAGCACTTGATATATTATTTTGGGACAGATGTGGATCCTTTTTTCCCCAGTGTTCAAAGCTTGCCGTTGAGCAAACTGGATGATAAAACGTATGGGTCTTAGTTTCTTCATGGTTCTCCATGGCCATGACATACTTTCTGTAGACTTAAAGGTTCTACCGTGTTGTCAACAGATATATTTGTAGATGAGATGCATCTTTCTACCATATCTGTGCTGTTTAACTGTTAGAGATCTGAAAGCCGCCTAAAGTGGATTTCTGATGGAGTGTAAAATTCATTTGCATGTATCTGGGAGAAAAATTGAGAAGAGCCTGCAGCAGTGGTTTTGGAAATGATCAGCGATTTACCTGAATGTCTATTTGATAAATCGGGTCCTTCAAGGCGTCTGGGTCTTCTTCATCCTCATCTTCATAGTAATCATCGTCTGAGCAATGACAACAAAGGCATCACACACACACACACAACACACAGCGCTTGACTCATCACACTACAGCGATTCATCTAAACCAGCATTATTAAGTCAGCCACTAAAGGCATGACTGATGCATAATAATTCAGTTTCCCCACTACACTTCTGTCCCAGTGTCAACCCCTAGACCTAGCTACCAGATACAGTACTGTGGTGTTTGGGTTTACTCCATTTTGTGCCTTGTGTTGCAACATACAGATTCTCTCCGTATTAAGGCTGCCCATGTTCTTGTTGCATAGCATAGAATAAAAAGCAGAAGGGCTGACTGATGCTATCATACAGTGCCTTGCGAAAGTATTCGGCCCCCTTGAACTTTTCAACCTTTTGCCACATTTCAGGCTTCAAACATAAAGATATAAATTTTTTATTTTATGTGAAGAATCACCAACAAGTGGGACACAATTGTGAAGTGGAACGAAATCTATTGGATTTTTGAAACTTTTTTAACTAATAAAAAAATGAAAAGTGGGGCGTGCAAAATTATTCGGCCCCCTTGCGTTAATACTTTGTAGAGCCACCTTTTGCTGCGATTACAGCTGCAAGTCGCTTGGGGTATGTCTCTATCAGTTTTGCACATCGAGAGACTGAAATTCTTGCCCATTCTTCCTTGCAAAACAGCTCGAGCTCAGTGAGGTTGGATGGAGAGCGTTTGTGAACAGCAGTTTTCAGCTCTTTCCACAGATTCTCGATTGGATTCAGGTCTGGACTTTGACTTGGCCATTCAAACACCTGGATACGTTTATTTGTGAACCATTCCTTTGTAGATTTTGCTGTATGTTTGGGATCATTGTCTTGTTGGAAGATAAATCTCCGTCCCAGTTTCAGGTCTTTTGCAGACTCCAACAGGTTTTCATCCAGAATGGTCCTGTATTTGGCTGCATCCATCTTCCCCTCAATTTTAACCATCTTCCCTGTCCCTGCTGAAGAAAAGCAGGCCCAAACCATGATGCTGCCACCACCATGTTTGACAGTGGGGATGGTGTGTTGAGGGTGATGAGCTGTGTTGCTTTTACGCCAAACATATCGTTTTGCATTGTGGCCAAAAAGTTCGATTTTGGTTTCATCTGACCAGAGCACCTTCTTCCACATGTTTGGGGTGTCTCCCAGGTGGCTTGTGGCAAACTTTAGACGAGACTTTTTATGGATATCTTTGAGAAATGGCTTTCTTCTTGCCACTCTTCCATAAAGGCCAGATTTGTGCAGTGTAAGACTGATTGTTGTCCTATGGACAGACTCTCCCACCTCAGCTGTAGTTCTCTGCAGTTCATCCAGAGTGATCATCTTGGCTGCATCTCTGATCAGTCTTCTCCTTGTCTGAGCTGAAAGTTTAGAGGGACGGCCAGGTCTTGGTAGATTTGCAGTGGTCTGATACTCCTTCCATTTCAAGATGATCGCTTGCACAGTGCTCCTTGGGATGTTTGAAGCTTGGGAAATCTTTTTGTATCCAAATCCGGCTTTAAACTTCTCCACAACAGTATTACGGACCTGCCTGGTGTGTTCCTTGGTCTTCATGATGCTCTCTGCGCTTTCAACAGAACCTTGAGACTATCACAGAGCAGGTGCATTTATACAGAGACTTGATTACACACAGGTGGATTCTATTTATCACCATCAGTCATTTAGGACAACATTGGATCATTCAGAGATCCTCGCTGAACTTCTGGAGTGAGTTTGCTGCACTGAAAGTAAAGGGGCCGAATAATGTTGCACGCCCCACTTTTCATTTTTTTATTAGTTAAAAAAGTTTCAAAAATCCAATAGATTTCGTTCCACTTCACAACTGTGTCCCACTTGTTGGTGATTCTTCACATAAAATAAAAAATTTATATCTTTATGTTTGAAGCCTGAAATGTGGCAAAAGGTTGAAAAGTTCAAGGGGGCCGAATACTTTCGCAAGGCACTGTACATCCCTGTGTCATGAAATTGACTATTAAAGGATAAAAAATTAAATAACCACAGACTAATGTCAAAAATCATAAATGCTTTATTCTCTTAAAAACAGCTGTGTGCCAGATGTGAGTGAGCACGACGAGGCAGAATGGAGAGAGGGGGCAGTATTGTGCTCTTACCATATTTGTTGGACGCAATCAGGTCAGACAGCAGCTGTCCAGCCAATCCTTCATCTTCCTCGGCCTCCTCATCCTCTTGTTCCTCCCACATGTCTCCTGAATCTGGAGGGAGAGAGAGATGCAGGCTATGATCAATGCACAGGCAGTCTGTAGATCCACATGTCACTAGCTAGCTTGGTCCCCCACCTGCTGTTTTATAATGTCTCTGGGCTTTCGAGAGGCTGTGTCAGCACAGTTAGCTCGCTCACAGAGAGCTCTAGCCAGGGCTATGTCACTAGCCAACCGTGACTGATTCTTGGCTTGTTAACCAATAGTGACAGTGTCTTGGCTGTGGGAGCTTGTAGTGACATCAGGAAGCTCCAGCCCTCCAATCAATCAGTGGTCCTACAAGGCCCTGGGCTGCCCACAGCACGTTCATTGGCATGTGGCAGCGGGAGAATATCCACCGCCCCCTACTTCTCCTTGCTGGAACTGGGAGCTGCTGTAAACCAAAAAATAACCGGTGATTCCATGCAGGAAGGGTATAAGGATTTTTGCAGCATAGACATAATAATCAGCTAACAACGCTGTAAGCTTGCAGGGACCTAGCACATACCAAGTGATCGTTGTGGGACAGCTGGCTAGCCAGGCATACATATCCACCCCTGCCTGTGACGCATGTGCTCAGTCAATCCAGCCTCAAACTGATGCTATCTTGTCATCATCAAACTGTACAGGTCTGAGCTCAAGCAGCACTGGAGTGTGGCAGACTCTTCACTGCAAGAAATCTCCAAAGCCTAAGAATATCTCCAGGAGAAGTCCCAGGTTCCTCAGAGAGGGCAAGGCCAACGAGGTGGCAAAATTTGGCTATGTGGCGAGGAACTGTATGCTACACTTCAATGTGGGGTAGTTCTGACGCCCCTGTCTTTGCCGTACCTTGGCTCCAGTCTGCGGCAGCGGCTCGTGACGCGTTGGTCTCCATCACGGAGGAGAGCTCATTGATGATCAGCTTGAAGATCTTCACCAGCAGGGGGATATTGGTCCACCGCTCAGGATCTGGGGGAGAGGGAGAGAGACTTTACCCCAGAGCACAGCGAGGACTACCTAACAGAAGGACTGGCTCCTTGTGATATCCCTCCCCACAAAAACACATCCCCACCATCAACTCTGCCAATTTAAACCCCAACAAGCCCAGATGAAAACGTAATACAAAACCAGTTACATCAAAAGGTCTGTCTTGGGTTCACAGGCTGATGGTCAACTTGGAACTCACCGTCAAGTCAGCGTTTTTTTTTTTATACACCCGTGCCATTTGGAATCCCTACTTGTTTTATGAATCAGCTCCACCTAGAAATGCCGGAGAGAAAGCCATGTGCACCTATGGCACGCTCACCTCCAGAACCGCCAGCCTTGGAAGATGCTATGAGCTCCACAGCACCCGACAGGAGAGGTCACACCAACTGGAGATGTTGCTGCGACCTGGATCGCCCCCCAGCAAGCCCCCTAGCAGACTAACTCCAGCACCACCACCATCGCGGTGTCAGGCATGTCTCATCACCTGGGGACTCCTGGAGACTGGATTTCGTCTTAGTGGCGGGATGCAGGTTTGAACATGGGATGCAAGGATCATACAGCTCAGCCTGCACCTTACTGTTTGAGCCACTCAGGATCGGAGCTGAATGATCTTTTGATTCATACCCAAACCACCTTGGGAAAAAGGTCCCAGGTCCCTCAGAGAGGGCAAGGCCAATGAGGTGGCAAAGGCTGGATGTATGGCGAAGAACTAGGCTGAACACGCAGGGCTGACGAATGTATAAACTGGACCACACACCTTGTGTTTCAGTGCCCTGACATCACTGCTCAAATAACTGGAAAAAGACTGATAAGAACATGGTGGGACAGTGTTGTTTTACCACTGGCCCTCTTAGCAAGTGCTATGTGCTGTGACATAAGGGGTTACAGATCCCACGTTTTTCTGGCAAATGCTCATTTGACACACCATGACTTACGTGTCAGCTGCCAAACAGTTTTCCAACACTGTTCCCTATCAGTATGGCTGCCAGTGACCCTGAAACGGTCTTACCTGGGGAAAAAGCTGCTCCCTTTCTTCCCTGACCTTTTCCTGTCAAAATATCACACACCACGATTAACCTCCTCACCCAGACTGCTTCTCCTTGATCCGACTGTCATCTAACTGATTCACCAACCAGATCCAATTAACACTCCCCTTCCAGCGCCTCTCATTAAGTTACACCGCGGGGCTCAGCTGGTGACCCTCTTCTGAATGAGCCTCGGATTCCCCGAACAGCAGCAGGGTGGACTTCAGCGGGCTGGGCTGTCCCTCCCCCTTGCTGTACAAGTGACCCCACTGATTCACCAGGTGCCCCTCTGCTCGGCGTACTGCGGGCCTCTAGTGGCCGGGGCGCAGGACGGCTGGCACGTGCGGGCCCCAGAGGGAAGCGGGCACGGTCCTCGTGACTGGTGCACGGGCACAAGGCTCACACCAATAAAGCCTGATCTGCTGGCTGTCCCCAAGCGAATGCACATTGCTTCTAAGCCAGGGCCGTGCTGCGGGCGGCGGGCTCGTACTTTTGGCGCTCTTGGAGCGCGTGCGGATGCCCTCGTCGGGGTTGAAGATCTCCTCGCCCTTCACCATGATGTCCTGCAGGCGCTTGTCGTTGGTGTTCACGCCGTGCTGCAGCAGCTTGCACAGCGCCACCGTGCTGCGGGGAGGGAGACAGAGTAGGGGAAAAAGAGAAGATGCCATCAAAAGAGAGGCTCCCAATGCTGGTCGTCACCTGATGATTTCTGATAATAAAATAATAATACCTTACTTATAAATGACCTGTGCAAACCCAAGGATGCTGTACATAATGAAAAAGGAAAAGAGTGAATAAAATGAAGCATGCAGGATACACTGTGAGGGAATCAGACACAGGCCCCAGTAAAAAGGTGAGCTTTAGGTTTAGATTTGAAAACAGTCGAGGAAGAAGAGTTGGAGGAAGGGCATTCCATAACAACGGAGCAGATGAAAAAAGCTCAATCACCAAAAGTCTGAGATTAAGTCCTGGGGACAATGATCCAAGGACCAGCCTCAACTGAACCAGAAGGAATGTAAACAGAGGGGTTAGATTATTTAAAGCCTTAAGTCAGTAACAAGATATTGTCTTGAATCTGTGACTTTATTCACTTTATAGTCCAGCAATGGAGACGCTTAACTGTAAGAGTGATATGCTGCCAAGGTCTGGTATAAGTGTGAGTTTTTTTTCCCACCTGAGCACTCAATTAAATCTTTGAATTCTTAACAGATCTAACAAGTTTTAATTTTCAGTTTTACTCTCTATTTTCACTTTTTAAATATATAGGAGGCTGCCCTTTAACTATTGCATTTCCCTGCTTTGAGTAGAAGGAAAAACTTGCACAGGTCCTAACCCAGCGACTTGCTGGTTCATTTAAGGATTCTTAGGTCAACGGCACAAGGGGTTCCCAGAATCAGAACTGGAACCCCTGTTAAAACACTTCCTGCTTTGGTCAACAGCCTGAACCTCAAAACATGAAGCAGGAGTTCGTCCAAGTGTGACAGGCCTGCAGTGGCCGCTGAAAGGGTATCCAATCCTGGACAGCCCCAGTCAGTCTTATAGGTCACCCTGAATCAGAGAGGCTGCATCCCTGGTCCTATAGAGCCCTGGCCCAGTCTGTCTTATATGTCACCCTGAATCAGAGGGTCTGCAGCCCTGGTCCTGGACAGCCCAAGTCCAGTCAGTCTTATAGGTCACCCTGAATCAGAGAGTCTGCAGCCCTGGTCCTGGACAGCCCAAGTCCAGTCAGTCTTATAGGTCACCCTGAATCAGAGAGTCTGCAGCCCTGGTCCTGGACAGCCCAAGTCCAGTCAGTCTTATAGGTCACCCTGAATCAGAGGGTCTCCAGCCCTGGTCCTATAGAGCTCCAGTCCAGTCAGTCTTATAAATCAGTTCCTTTTAAAGACTGACAACTCCTTTGAGCTAATGATGAATCAAACAGGTGATCTGTTCAATTATGAGAATTCTAGTCCTTGAGAACTGAAGAGTATTTTGATTTTAGTCTCAAATATCCTCTTAAGTACATGATTCAACACCTGCAGAAACTGGCGATTTAACTGTGACCTAAAGAACCTGCTGGAGTGTGGCTCTCCGGCACCGGGGATGGAGATCTGGGGTCTATCCGGTTACTGGGGACCTCTCGTTCCGTGTTCGAGGCCAGCCTGCGCTCACCTGACTTTGCCCTCGTACTGGCCGTAGAAGAGGTGCTGCCGGCTCATCCACTCGGACATGACGAACTCCAGGGCGGGCTTCCCCGTGGGGCCGGGCAGGCTGCACAGGAACTCCAGCAGTGGCTCCAGCTGGGAGTGCACCAGGTGTGCGAACACCATGATGAGGGACTGGACAGGGGGGGGGGGGGGTGAGACAGTGAGCACACACAGGGTTACACACTCTCAACAGCGACACCCCAAAACGCAGGTCTGCAATCTCCAGGCCGTGGGGTGGGCTCTTTAGTCCTGGGTTACGCTGCGGTTCATCTGTTTTTTTCTTCAAAGGGGAACCGCAGTCCCAGTTTCTCAGAACAGTTGTTCAATTAATTTATGTTATAGAATCATTTGACGAATTTCGAATTAAGGACAAAAACGGTGAACTTTGTAAAAGTACCGTAAGTCGCCACGCTGTCGCAAACACGTATTCAAGTTCCCACAAACTGTGATGTGCTGCCGCCCTTCCTGCTCACTAGTCGCTGTAATGACTAGCGGAATGTGCCGTGCGAGCAAATAAGTACAGGTTGTGCAGCAGACATTTCACCACAGAAATGTTCCAGAGTGAGTTAACAAGTGTATTTGTCGGCAAAACCGTCTCAAAGTCCAGAGCAATATTTCCACTGGATAAAAGAGATGCATTCACAAGCCTGCTTCTTTGCAATGTTATAAGCTTCACGTCATCGTTTCGCTGCCTCACTCTGCATTGCAGAACATGACACTGCACATACCTGAAAATTTTGCCTATTTTGTGATGCAAGTTGGAGGTCTTGCGTGTTACTGTGCACATCTTAACTTTGTGATCTGAAATGTACTCATTAAGGCGGATTCTTTCTAACTCTGAAATATAAAAATAGCACTGTAGTTTTCCTTTTTCCAATTCAGAGAACTGCGGAGAGCTTACACCAACTTAAACATATAGCCCCCTTGCAAGTGCCAGTCTTTCCCACTCCTAGGGCATAAACGTCAGCCTACTCCAGGTACCGCACAACGAACACGCCTACACCAGATTACTGTACATACATGTCTTGGGCTGCCCATGTATTCTGTGTCAAAGTCTCTTTAGTGCCTGGATTGGAAATATTCTGCTCTACTTATCCACTTTAATTGCCTGCATATTAGATGCAAAGAAAAACTATTAGTTCTATCCTTTATATAGGACGCATCACGAGACAGTTTGTCAAGCCTTTATAGGAAATGATCTGAAGCTCAATTTGGACACAAGATCGCTGCAGGAGACTAGAGGCCATTATTAACATTCTAGCAGTGCAGATATGCACTGAAAGGCAGTCACACCTGCACCACAACCACCAGATGGCACCCCCACCTGCATGACGCTCAGGGTCTCGGCCTGCTGCATCTTGCTGAGGATGGCGCGCAGGATCTGGTCCAGGTTGTCGCCCAGCTGCGTGCCGGCCCGCGCAATCAGCGTGGAGACCAGGCGGCCCACGAAGGCCGCGGTGAACTCAGAGGTGCGGGGGTCCAGGAGCTGGCTGACCACCTGCATGACGTACCACAGGCCGCTGTGGCCCTGCTCGTCCCTCCACTGCCCCACCTGCTCCAGGGCCACCGAGACGTAGGCGCGCAGACACTCGCCACCGTTCTGCAGAGAGAGAGAGAGAGAGAGAGAGAGAGAGGGGGCCGTCAGGCCCAGCCGAGCCTGGGTGACTGCACCCCGACACGGGGCAAACCCAATGTGGGAACAGACAGTGAGGGGAAGAGATGATGCACAGATACGTCAGGAAGGAGACGACTCCCTCAAAAACAAACTAGAGAAAACGAGAAGCAATGAATTTAAAAGCATGATGTGTGGGTGAAAACAACTAAATAGAGATCCTCAACCAGCCAAAAAGAGAACGGCCAGGAGTCAAAGAGAGCTCAGAGAGATGATCAAGTGACATTACATCAAGCGCCTCCAGCTGCTGCGAGATGGGATGCTGTCTTTTGGAGGATAAAGCCCCACTGGAGCAGTGCTGTTGACTGCCTGCAGCTGCAGCCGGGCGAGCGTACCTGCATGGTGGCGTTGTCATCCGTTCGCAGGGTGCACTGCGCCACGACGGGGAAGGCCTGCGAGATGAGCAGCTCGGAGAGGGGCGGCTTCGTGTGCCGCACCACTGTGGTCAGGATGTCGATGGCCGTCTGCAAACGGGTAGGCACAGGTTCAGTCTCCCGAAATCTAGATCTTGCCCTGGGTAACTACCTTTATCTGTCCAAGTCGAGGTCCCACAGCGGACACAAGTGGGCAGGCGCAGTCGTCTGGAGGACGGACGGACAGACAGGCCCCCGGGGGGCAGGCGCAGTGTCGTGTTGTGCGGTGTCTTGTGTGTATGTGAGGTGGCTTCAGAGTGTTACTCACAGCACACAGCCCTGAGGGAATCTTGTCAGCTGGGGCCTGCATGATGCTGATGAGTGTCGGAATGAGCCTCATTTGCATGGGCCCCTGGCAGGCCTCAATCTGGGCGAGCTCCTTAAAGATGTCCTGTGCCAGGGCAGCCACCACAGGGTCTGAGAAAGAGAGAGATCTATCAGAATACACCCCCCAGCCCCACTATTGCTCAGGTATGAGCCAATCTTGTCCTCCTAATGTCCTGGGCACCACCGCATGCCCAACTATTGTTATCTATCTGATTTTTATTTATAATATAACTCCATGACAACACTTTTTTTATAACACAGCACAGCACTGAAAACCCAGCACCAGAGGGAATGCAACAGGAATCGGTCTGTCCTACCGTTGCTGTATTTGAGGAAGATGGCGATGGTGAGGGGGCATATCTTGTTCTCCACACTGGTGGTGAAGGCTGGGTCCACAGTGCACACGATGCACAGCGTCTCCATCACCAGCGTTAGCACCTCCGAGCTGAACTGGGCCGCCAGTTGCACCAGGCCGTCCAGCACGCTGGGCAGGAAGGGCTGCATGATGTGGGTGCTGTCGGACATCTTCAGCTGGTCACAGTACCTGGAGGGCACAGAGACAGAGCTCTTCACCCCTGGCTGGCTGTCGAATGCATTGGCCAGTCCATCGGTTCTCATTGATCTGACATTTTCTAATGGACGTGTTACAGGCAGGGTCTGTTATTACAGGCCGGGTGTCTCAGACGGCGGGCGTGCGAGAGAGCCCGCGCCAGCGGCCGGGTGTCTCAGACGGCGGGCGTGCGAGAGAGCATATCAGTGCCAGAGAGCCTCACCCCCAGATGGCCCGGACAGCCGAGATCCTTACGGAGGGGGGCTGGCTGTCATGCAGACCACTCACAGTGGCCTGTAGGAACTGCTGGATCAGCTCAGGGGACATGGCTGCTGTGAAGCGACTGGCCGCCCAAAGAGCCCGGCCCAGGAGGAACGGAGAGGCAGCTGGAGGCCAAGAGATGGAGACAGTTACCACCAGCAGCACTGTGACAGACACAGAGGGCCATCTCCAATAACTCTGCATTGCAATTAAACAGACTTTCAACTTTCTCCAGCTGGAAAAAACCCCCCATCTAAATAAGGTTTAAACAACCAAATACAAAATGAAACCAAAGTCTTTGATCATGATCAATAAATTCACTATAGTAAAAGCTTTAGCTCTAGGCTATTCTGCAATAGACAGACATTCTAATAACACTGACTACATATGACGGGGATTTCCAGCTCGAGAAGGTGTTATAGGTCACCATTAAACCAACCAATCCAGTTTCTAAATATAAGAAAAATTTCCATTGTGATCAATTAAACAGGTGATCTAGTAAAGTTAGTCATTTAGAGATAATTTAGGGACTAAAGCCTAACCTGCTCTCCAGCCCTGAAGGATCAGATTATTATTTGAATAATTACTCGCTTGATTCATCAATAACTCAGCTGTTGCCAGGCTTTAGAAACAGGTGACCTGTAAGACTAACAAGATTGGGGCTCCCTCAGGACCACGCTTGGAGACCCCTGTTACTGGAAATTAACTCAGGAAACAATAAGAAAACATTTTTGCTAGTAGGATAGACAAGATTGTTGTGCTGTCCCGCTGGTAATGTATTTTAAGCTAAAACGTGGTGCTTCTGACCCGAGAGGTTGAGGTCGGAGAGGATGACATTGGTGAGGAAGCCGTGCATGTCGAACTGGACTCTCCCATTCTTGACGTTCTCAGTGATGATGCTCTTCACAGAGCCCAGGGCCAGCATGCAGGCCTCGTGGATCTTCCACCTGCGAACACACGGCCAATCAGGGAAGCTCTGAGAAAGGGGTGGGCCACAACAGCCAATCTCAGACAGTTCTGAAAAGGGGGCAAGGCACTGCACAGCCAATCAGAACATCGGGGGACAGACAGCAATAGGTCTTCAGTGAACATGATTTGCAACTGTTTTTTATCTCATCAACCTTGACACAAAGTGTTATAGGGCACAGAGTTCATAAAGTTCAAAAAACGTTCTTTGAAAAGTCTATGGACTAGAAATATTGATTCTAGAAAGCTACTTATTGATTTTTTTTATCAGAATTTTCGACTGATATTAATAAAACCTATCAAATGTCACTGAACTCCAAGGTATTAAAGATGAAAACATAACAGGTCATCCTTGGTCACTAGATATTTAGTAGGATTTGTAACAGAAAGGGCATCAACAGTGTTAGTACAAATTTCTTCAGATGCAGATAAACCTAAGGCTTAGCTTGTATGCGGTTGTCTTCTTATAATAATAAAGCTCAGACATCAAAACTACAAAATATATAAGGAGAAACAGCCAAATTAAACCCTATATCGGATGAAAGGAATCACTACACCTTTTCACAATTGACCAAATACGTCCACTGCACCGATTGTGACTCAAATTTCTCCTGTTGTCGCCCAGTAGCTGGTTTATCAGAAGAACGTGACAGCTGCGCACAGCTCTGCCTATTGCAAGGTGACGACGATGATGTCACTTCCTGCCTGCTCGCTCACCAGTGCTGGTTGCCGCTGTTCTTGGCTTGCTCTGCCTCCTGCAGGTGCCGTGTGGCAGCGGCCGCCAGGGCCGCCGCGCTCTCGTTCTGGAACTCGGTGGCCACAGCCTGCCGGGCGAGAGAGCTCTCGTCAGAACACCGCTACCGCTGCAGGAGAGCTGGAAACGCCTCCTACATTGTGTGAGGTGAGGCTGCACATCCACTCATTTTCTAACCTTTTTAATCAATTCAGGGTCACGGGAGTGCCAGAGACTCTCCCGCCAAGCGACGGGCTCAAGATACACCCTAGACAGGACACTAGTCCATCACAGGGCACACACAGACACTCACACACTCACACCAGGGCCAATTCTCCCAAAAGCCAATTAACCTCCCAGCATGTCTTTGGAGTGTGGGAGGAAATCAGAGCACCTAGAGAAAACTCACTCAAACATGGGGAGAACATACTGTTTTGCTGGTCTACAGAGACCTGCATGGAGCTGGATGGATGGATTAATACCTGTATTCATTTTTTTAAATTGTATAATGTTAGCATGCCCAAAGGGCAGCCAGTTGACCTTGGACCCCTAGAGTTTTTTTTCCTCCTTACTAAGGAGTTTTTGGTTCCTCTCCTCAGTTGTCTTCTGGTCTTTTCCGTTGTGTATTCACAACATGTATGGTCACTTAAGCTTCTTGGGGCAACTGAACATACGAACTCCACACAGATGGCACCCCAGCTCCGGAGCTGAACCCATACCCCAGCGCAGTGAAGCAGCAACGCTAACCCAGCTTGTACATTTCTTTCCACAATGCCTTTCCAGTTCAGAATGGGCAGATATTTTTAACACCAGTAACAACACCTCCACCTGCTCTGGCCCAGGTGAGACACACGGGTGTGCTCCCACTGACACACCCCTCTCCGTACGACCTGGGAGGGGCGCTGCATGTCTGAGGGGGCAAACCTGGGGCTTGTAACTCTGGAGACGCCCTGCTCTGCACTGCGGCTTGTGGGATCCGAGTCCACTAACGGCATGTCACTGGCCCAGGCTTGAACCCAGGATACCACAGGATGCGACGAGCTTGGGAGGCAGCACCTTTACTGGGTGTCCCTTGACTCTGCAGCCACCAAAAGGATTTGGGCACAGGCCAAAATGATTCAAAAGTCACAATCAGCCACAAGCAGCCAGCAGGTATATCACCTTGCAACTCACAACTGGCAGCCCGCCGAAGCTCAGCAGGCGTGAGCCGGGTCAGTACCTGGATGAGAGACCTCCTGGGAAAACCAAGGGTGCTGCCGAAAGAGATGTTAGTAGGACCAGTAGGGGACAGTATTCTATACTGTATAAAAAGCACCGCCCTGACCTTCCATGGTTTTTAAAAATACCCCAGTGTCCTGGTCAAATTTCCCCTTGGCCTTTACCAATCATGGCCTCCTAATAATCCCCATCTCTGAACTGGCTTCATCATTCTGTTCTCCTCCCCACCGATAGCTGGTGTGTGGCGAGTGTACTGGTCACTATGGCTGCCGTTGCATCATCCAGGTGGGGCTGCACACTGGTGGTGGTGGAGGGGAGTCATTAAGAATATTATTATTACTACTATTATTTATTACTTGAGTCTCTACTGCCACTTGGTTATAAGGGCCTCACCAACCCCCACCCCACCAGCGCAACTGTAATTACAGTCTAAATGTCATTTCACACAGTGCCAGCCCAGCTATGTGCCACCTCTGATTCTGCTAGTGCTCTCCAGGTCTGCTCTACAGTCTCAGATTACATCTCACGCCAGTGGCTGCAGTTGAGAACTGATAAAACTGCAGTATCCCCTCCCCACCACCACCACAGGCAAGAGAATCAGTATGCCCAGACAGGGTGAGCTCTCCGAGATCACAGAGTCCAGCTCTTACCAACAGCAGGTCCTGGGCAGAGATTCGCACAGAGTAGGAAAAGGTTTCGTCATCCTCGTCTTCAACAAACTGCTGCGGGTTGGCAGTCCAAACCGTGATCTGCGCAAGAATAAGGACAACATCAGAGAGGCTCTTATTGGATACAAGCTAAGCAGTACTTGCTTCTTCATCGCTGCTGTCAAGGGAGAACAGCGGCAGATACAGACATGTTAGCTTGTTAAGGACTGCGATTATTTCCAGATTATCTCGCACCTCTCAGAAGAAATCCTCTTTCCAAATGATCAAGACAGAGAGAGGAAAACAGAGAGCCATTAGGGAACTGTGACTTTTACACTGTACAGAGAGTCAAAAGTTCAGAAATTCAGGAAAGCAGACATGGGATTGTCATGTGGATGTCTGGGATAAAAGACAAATGAGAATCCTTGGATCAATTAGCTGGCAAGTACCAAACAGACTGGACAAATGGCCTCCTCATTTCTATGTTGTCAGGTAAAACAATCACATTTCCGATTCACTGCACTTAAAGGTAGAATACATTTGAGAACTTTGCTGTAGGTTTGGTTTAGGAGAAGATGTGATTCTGATGAGATTTCAAACCTAGATTTTAGGTTTTAACCTTTTAGAACCTAGACTCTGTCCGTTCACAGTTCCTCTTCAGAAAGAAAAGTACAGTGATCGCTGCTATTACGCGAGTTTCCAAAACTCACGATGGCTTATACGCGATTTCATCCCCGACATGTTTACGTTTTGCATTTTTGGAGTAACGCAGCGGTCCGCGGAGGAATACACATGATGTTCAGTTGTGCCATGTGTTTTGTTTTGGAAGTGCTAATTGGGAGGTGCTCCTTAATTTGCCTGCTATTTTCACAAAATACGAGTGGACAAGGTGGCAATGTGTCTAAGAAGGGTGCTGGTGATAACATTTCAGGTGGTGAACTTCACTTTTTTTCCTAAATTTGCTGTAGTATTTCTTTATTTATTATGAGTTTAACATGCATTTAAACTGTGCTAACATTTTTATTAGGATATTAGAAAAGCTTTGGTTAGGCATTTGGTTAGGTTGTGAGTGGTCTGCCCCTAACCCTAATTTTCCCCATAAGTCCTGTTATTTTTATTGCGCGATTTTGCATAAAGCAAGGTTTTACAGGAATGCATCCATCGCGTTATAGCAGAGACGCCTGTACTCTTCACAGCGATGCTTGTGCTAGCACGTGGCTACATACCTGATCTTCCGTGATCTGCATGTAGAGGATGATGTAGTAGATGAGCTCGGGCAGAGCTTTATTCACTGTGCTCTTGAACCTGCTGTTCTCCAGGAGGGTGTGGACGAACTCAAAGATACTGAACACCAGGTTCTCAAAGCCCAGCACCTCTCCTGTGGGGGAAGGGGAGATGGAGGAGGAGTTACAACAACAGCAGCGATCGCTGACAGGAAACAACTGTACAGGCTAACTAGTGTTTCTAATACAGCAGCCATACGATTGAGCAGTTTGGGTTTCTTACCTCTCTTGTGAAGCTCACAAGCTTTTAAAAATAAAACTGCCACTGCGCACGTTCTCTGACAGTACCGGCACAGGCTGTTTCACGGGTTTGGACTCGCCTGCCGCAGTCTGTGGTTCAGACAAGACCCGCACCCAGAACAGCCTGCGAGCCACAGCCCTGCACGTTAAACTTCGGCCGCTCCTGATCATCTTTTGACAGATGGCCGCGCCAGGAGGCAAAGCGGGGGGAAAAAGGCGACAAGGCAGGCTGGATCCGGTCCCAAATGACAATCCCACAAGGCGCCCTCGGCGTCCCGCAATTGTAAAATCGCCCCCCTCCGGAGCCCACGCACCATCCGAGTCCACGGGGTCGTCCACTTCTTCCGTGTCATTGACCTCCGTCCTGACATAAGTACGCAGAGGGTTAAGGAGCCCACATGAGCTGACAGAGGCTAGAAGAGAATGGCTGCAGTGCGGTGAAGAGGCAGCATGTTATTCCTATTATTCTATTTATTCCTTTTATTCCGATGGGTGGTTTAATACGGTGTGGTGCCATGCCACCCTTAAGCCTTGGCATGACAACATGAATACATAATGGGGGTGAGAGCAGCAGTCCTAGGCAGAAGACAGTAGTACATTCCCAGTACTACAACCATGCCTCTCTCTGGCTGGGGTCACCACACACAAATCCCTCAGCGTCATGAATCCTCCCTCCTGGGGCTCCCCAAAGCCTGATCTCACCCTTATCTTATAAGCTGCTGACCCAGCAAAAACCAGTGGGGTGGACACCTGCGTTTGCATCAGGAAAACCAAACGCAGGGATCTATTACTTTATATATTTTCTCCGTTGAACACACAAACAACTTTGTATTCAAAATGCCCACAGGCAGGTCAGGATCTGTGGCTCAGCACAGCTGGTAGAAGTGGGTGGGTACAGCTGAGTTGGTTTCTCAGCTCCCAGAAAGATTTTCTTTCCTTAAAGATATCCTAATTTTTTTATTATAGGCCCCACCCAATGTAGAACAGCCATTATATTGTACCTCTCCAGAAACAATGCCTGTCGGGCAAACCTGCTCAGGATGGAACTAGACATGCAGACACGGTCTCTGCAAGCTCTATGGTGGCCAACAAGACGGCGGCCCTTCTCTCGCCCACATCAACGCCGGCCTGCCTGCGCATCACTCCCTGCTGAAAAGACAGACCCCCTGCTAGGGTATCGCCCTCCCCACACCTACAGCCCTGATGGGTGCCAGCCGAGTGCCACCACTTGACAACCACGATCTCAGCAGGCTAGGGCCAAGCTGTAGCACCTCGCTGTCCTTCTGAGCCTTTCCTGTGCGGCACTTAGTCATAACGTGTTTGGTTTTCTCTCCATTTTACGCCCCTGCCCCCTCAGTTGAGCTGAAGACACTTGCTCTCTAACACACACACTCCCACACGCGCCGGCTGGCCTCAGGGTGATGGATATAAGGCAGCGCTCTCAGTCAGAGTGTTCCACACAATGGGCAGGATCTGCTGCATGGAGGACACCATGTGTTTGGGGAAGTTCTTCACCAGCGCAGTCACTGCCTAGGGAGGGGGAGAGAGGTGGGAGAGCGATGATCAGCTGGGATTCAAACCGCACGGCATGCACATTCTCACATTCTTGTCACCCGGAAGCCATTTTGCATTGAAACAGAATAAATACATCTTCAGGCAGGTTTTATTATCTGGTGCCATGGTCTGTGATCGGGGCTTTTGCCTGTCAAATTATCTACTGTACTCGTCTTTCAAGACGGCGCCAGTCGCTGCTTAGCCTGAACACCACAGTCTGACAGGCTGGTTCCAATGTAAAATTGAAGACCAACAGCAGATAAAAATGGAAAACGGGGAACAGAAAGCGTCATGTGGAAATGGATAAAGTCTGGTTTCCATCAGGTCTAGGGGCTTCAGGAAAGCCTGGCTCTATTAATGAATCCCTTTGAACTCCATGAGAAATGATTCTGCCTGGAGGTGGTGTCGCAAGAGCTCTGACTATTCAAAAGGCCCGCAAACGCAGTCTTGGTCAGGAGAAGCTTTAAAAAAATAGACATTACCAAAGCGCCAAAGCACTTCATGCTGAAAAGAGAAGAAAGAAAACGCTAAGTTTCGGCACCTGAAGAAGGCTCCACGGCCGAAACGTAGTGTTTTCTTTCTTCTCTTTTCAGCATGGAATAAACCTATTACTTGTTCTTTTGAACCCAACGCATGCTGACGCAGCTACCCACCTGAACTGCCAAGGCACTTCTGTACCTTTCATATTAGCAAAAACAGTGTACCATTCAGGCTTATTTAATACTGCAGAGGGAAGTCTCATCTATTCCACCACACTGGATGCAAACCTAAACTTGCTCCACCTCCAGTCCAAAGCCATAGTCTGAAGTATAGATTTAAAGAAGTCTAGTGGTTTTTCTTAGCTTTTTGTGATAAAATATTTTTCCCCAAACTTCTTTCTTGCTTCAACGCTTGGATGTGGAGGTTGGAGGTCTCCTCATCCACGTCCTGCCCTGTCTCTCACCTTCAGCACCTCCATCTTGAGCCCGCTGTCGGAGGACGGCCCGTCGGGCATCTGCAGCGCCTGGACGAACGCCTCTGTGAACTGCTGGACCACGGGGAAGATCAGGGCTTTGGCGGCCCCCTGGACAAGAAACACAGCGCGGGTCTGGTCTGTAGGTCTGCACTGTCTGATTACACCTCTACCAGAGCAACACCCCGCGCCCAGCCCTCCCTCTACCTTCTCCAGCTCCTCGATGGCACAGATCAGGTTGGCACACGTGGTGAAGATCTCCACGGCTCGGGAGCGGGTTCGAATGCTGTAGACCTGCAGGGATAGAGCATAAGGCCAGCTCACTCTGTGTCCGCCGCCCAGCCCACCAGCGCCGACCACTGGCAGTCCTGGCACCTGCCTCATACATGACTGTAACTATCCCTTAAACAGGCAGTGTTTCAATTCATTCTTCCTGCAACAAAGCTCACGCTAGAAACTCATGACATATCACTATACTGGCCAGTCTGATCACTATCGATTGGCCTAAAATCGTTTTATGTGATTAACATGAGTAATCAATGCAGCAGGTTTGCGACATATCGATAGCCTTATAAGCACCTACCATAACTATAAAAAAGGCCGTGCACAGAAAGTTCATTTCTAGCAAGAGAGCAAGTAAACGCTAGTAGTTGAGTGCAACAGAGAGAAGAGAACTATATCCTACTGTCCTGTCAATTAAAATCAAATAATCTATGTAACCGATTTACAGGGAAAATGTGAAGAACTATTCTGCCGTGGAGGCAAGAATCTTTATTAATTAGATCTACAGCACCAGCTGTCGAGGTGTGGAGAGCTGCCAGGCCAGGTGATACTTCTCTGACCTCGCTCTAGGACAGATCCGTGCTGTCCAGGTCCTTTCATCCCCTCCCAATGCCACACAAGCCCCAGGCAGCACTGGACCCTGCCCTTTGACCCTACCCCCTCCCCTTGGGTACCTCAGCCATGGTGAAGATCTTGTACATCTCCGGGAGGATCACTGGGGCCACCAAGGGCATCTGAGTGTCCGTCACCTCCCGGGTGAACTCTGGAAGCAAGGGGGCCAGGGGATGAGGAGGAAGAGAAAGAGGAGGGAGACACAGGTCAGTCTCTTCAGCACACCCCCCTCCTGTTACTACTGCATCCCCAAGATCCCGTCCCATAGCAGCCCCGTACCCCGAGACCCCGTCCCCCCAGGAGCCCGGTACCCCTAAACCCCATCCCCCCCAGGAGCCCACCCTGCGGTACCTGTGAGCACCCTCATGGCTCCGTGCACGGCGAACACGTCCCCGCTGACCAGCATCTCCATCAGCAGGTTGAAGAGCTCGGGCCAGGCCTCCGGCCAGTCCCAGTGCGCGATGGCCGACACCGCGTAAGCCACGCTGGAGCGCACCTTGCTGATGGACTCCCGCAGGCCGCCGGGCAGCAGCTGGCGGATCGCCGCTTTGGCCTGGCGAGAGAGCCGCGGTCAGGAGGGCAGGCACTGGTATTTCTACAATCCTGAACTCCACAGCGAAAGCCTTACTAGCACAAAGAGAGACAGGAACCTAGAAACAACCCAGTACCGTGAAAGGCAAGAGATAGTTATAAAACATCATTCTCTTCTAACACGTAATTTTACATTTCCCTGATGTAACTATACGACGTTTAAAGAGGATGGGTGCAGATTCTCCTGTGCTTGCCAAATGCAAAGCAATTTGGACGCTTTCTCCAGCTTTCAATAATGTTAAAACTGCCTTCCTGTGCCATCTTAATTGAGAGACAGCTGCTACACCTCCGGGAAGCTTCCGAGGTGAAAGGTCACAACAACCAGGCCGTGGTGTCCTTACCCTGTCCGTCGTTTCAGGGGGCCGGAACTTCTCAGACTGGGCACACCAGTGGGTCTCCACATACTGCTTCAGGATGACGGAGGCCAGCTGAGGAGACAGAGAGAGAGGGGCCCACTTTCACAGGGAAGCACAGCATCACCGTTTTATTTTCACTTAGAAGTCAAAATGATTAATATAAGTTAAAATAAGCTTTAAGTAAAAGCGGATAGCTCTGAATGGATTCCGACCTGTGAACGAACAAAAAAAAAAGTCTTCTGCTTGTGCGGAACAGCTGCATTTACAGCTTTGGACATCTGCTTCCAATTTACGTTTAGTTATATGGGAGGATGTCCAGTTCCATGACATGTTACAATGCTAAGCCCTCAACCAGTGATAATAGTAACACAGAGCTCCAATTGTGGCCCAAGGATGCGCAGGGCCTGACCTATATGCTCTTACAAGCAGCTGATAGTTACTCCTGTACAGGTGGTGTAAATGAAGGTGATAACGTCTTCAACATGGCATATAACACGTAAACAACACGGTGCGCTGCTATCAGTACTTTTTTAAATTATTATGAGCAACGCTGACGCCTCTATCTCTGAATAGCTACGGCACAGTGCTGTTCCAATACATCTGCACAACTGGAGAGTCCTTCACTGAGCGCTGCAGGACAGTCCGGCACCCAGAACTTGTTTGTGCTCACCTGCCGAATAGCGAGGGCCCCCTGGGTGTCCACAGTCAGCTCTGCCAGGTGAACTCCGAACTCTGAGGAAACACAAGACCCGGAACGCTGCCGGTCACAAGAGCGACAACATAACAGCCCGTTGCGAAGAGCACGACACAGAGACGGCTTCCAGAGGCCCGCGGCTCACGCGTTCACTCGAGCATGCAGGGAGATACGCTAACTGGACTCCTCAAACGACTTAGCATGCAGCACTGGGGTTTGGTGAAGGTCCAGCGACAAGGCTATAAAGAACACACCGCCAAGGACGATGACATACACACTGCAGAGTTTTTCTATAACTTATTTATTCTTCTGGTTGTTACTATTTATCATGTACCGTTTTGTAATGTTGTGTTTACATTGTATGGTGTTGGCTGTTACACTGTGTTGTCTGCTGTACCGCGCATGTCCTGAGGTATAGGCGCTAGTAAGAATTTCAATGTACACGTACATATGGCAATAAACTTCTCTACCTCTATCTCCAGAGGGCATAAGCGCAAGATCACCCCATCATGCCAGAGGTGACTCACACAGCCCCACCACTGGCCACTGAGGTTGCCCATGTTCCTGGAGGTCCTGTTTCTATGTACACTGCATTTCATTTGGGTTTATCTAACCTGCCTAGCAGATAACCTTGTCTAGGGGGACTTAGTGACAAGGTAGTAGAGTAAAAAGTGTCATGCAGACAACATGAAACTGTCAGAGCTAAAATAGTACAATGTGGATACAGAGCATGACTGCCAAAACCCTGCTGGATTCAACCTACAGTAAATACACGCAACTAGCAAATTACATTCTAGGACACAGCTGTTTCAACGGGTCACCCATCTTTCTTGTCATCTGTGTGTTTCACACACCCAGTCCACATACCATGGACATAGTGATGAAGAATGAAGAATCGGAAAACTCTGGGATTTGATTTCAAGATCAGGTGAGGGTCTGTTAACAGTCAGGCAAGGGCTGTTATTGTAAAAAACAAAACATATACTCCCTACACTTAGACACTCCACATACGGACAGTCCAGTCAAAGCGCTTTACAGGTAATGGGGTCTCCCCTCCACCACCACCAGTGTGCAGCCCCACCTGGATGATGCGACAGCAGCCATCGTGACCAGTACCCTCACCACACACCTGCTATCAGTGGGGAGGAGAGCAGAGTGATGAAGCCAGTTCAGAGATGGGGATTATTAGGAGGCCAAGATAGGTAAAAACCAACGGGGAAATTTGACCAAGACATTGGGGTAACACCCCTACTCTTTTCGAGAAACACCCTGGGATTTTTAATGACCACAGAGAGTCAGGACCTCGGTTTTATGTCTCATCTGAAGGATGGCGCCTTTTCACAGTATAGCCCCCATCATTATACTGGGGCATTAGGACCCACACAGACTGCAGGGTGAGCGTCCCCTGATGGCCCCACTAACACCTCTTCCAGCAGCAACCTTAGTTTTTCCCAGGAGGTCTCTCATCCAGGTACTGACCAGGCTCACACCTGCTGAGCTTTAGTGGGCTGCCAGTTGTGAATTACAGGGTGATATGGCTGCTGGCCATCATCCTTCTCTTCTTCCATCAATCTGAAGACAAAGCCCTAAACCCGAGACTGGCAGCTGGCAGAGACCCCGCTGTCTAAGCGCCCCTTCCCAGAGGGGCACTGTGCCGCTTTGGGAGACAAAGCGACTGCTGACACACTAGCAGAGCTGCTTACCCAGGCTGAAAGACAGAGCGCCAGAGAGGTCACCCCCGCTCGACATCCTGCAGAATCAGCCTTTTACACCAGGGGAGGGTGAGGCTGACACACGCACAGGGTTCCCGAGCAGGAGGGGTTTTCACAAGCAGGGCACAGAGACCCCGCGCACAGGCCTGCTCTCAGAGCAGACACTCGTGCAGGGACTTATTAGGTTACCCGCGGGGCTTGCTGGAAGGGAGCTGGGATGACATTGACTGCGACTCTGTAAACTGGGAAGAGGCTGAGACAAGGCTGGGCTGGCGAACTGGCACTCTCGCAGAAGGAATTCAAGAAGTCCTTTTCTTCAGACGCAGAGGAACAGAGCTGCGACTGGTCCGCACCGCATGCAGTGAGACTGCTTAGAGCCACAGGGGGTTTTTAACCTACCAGCCGGTAAAGCAGAATTGCCCGGGAGGCGTCAGAGGCTGGGTGGGCTTGGGTTTGCCGGAGTAGCATGCCCCCGTGGCATGCGCTGGTCTGGGCACTGTGTGCAGAGAGGATGCCCTGCCAGCCATGCAGGACAGAGATTTTTCGGAGGAACACGGGCGCCACGTGCACTCCTCCTCTACTGACGGGAGGGTCACCGAGTTGTCGGGCGTCTGTCAATATTCAGCTGGGGTCACAGACACCTTGAAACCCTAAGAGCACAGACTCCGTCCTGCTGCAGGGACTGTGGGCGATGTCCAGCAGTGAGCATGCTCGCACAACCGTAGGGCAGTTTACTGCAGAACCCAACCTGAGTGCAGTTGAAATCACAGACACCTGTTGCAGGAGATATAGCAGACATAAGTGAAAGGTGGGAATACCCATCAGAAAACGCCATCGTGCCAGGTGTGCAGGTATTCTGTACAGTTCTAATGCATGTGCAGTGATCATTTGCAAACACCCCTTCGTGGCAATAACACCGAGTTATCAGAGCTGTACTCAGACTATAAAACTTCCAGAAAAACTGCCTGAAACACCAGGCAAGACGCACCTTGCGTGCGCCTTCTCCAGAAATTGCTTTTTTTAATCACAAATTAACACTTATTTCAAACAGCTGAACGGCACTGTGAATTCTTGCATTTCTCCACTATGATACAGGTAGAAAACAGGCGTGTAGGCAGAAGCATGGGTAACCCTGGGGTCTGTTCCTTTCTCTTTGATCTGCTAGGAAACACAGCACAAAGGCGCTCAATTGGAGCCTCTGTCACAGTGCCCTGTGCCACACTCTGACGCACCCCGCCCCTCGTGTTGTCACCCAGCTGTGGCACAGCTACTCACTATACACAGTCAACTGAAACCAGCTACGGTAACTAACAAGCAAACAAACCCAAACCCTCTCTTGTCGAATCGCAGAGACCCAAGTCAACAGTAGGCATGAGGCTGGATTTCCAGACCGCCGCAGGAACAGGTACTCTCAGGAGTGACATCTGTAAGAGGCTTCCAGTATGCTCTCCTTGATGAGCTCAAACATTCTATTAACAATTTCTCATCAGAGCATTAATAATAATAATCGGCTGAACAAACAGATAGAAGAGCTGGAGTACGCAGCTCCAGGAGCCTGGCTGCGCATACGAGCGGGGGAGACTGCAGTACGCAGCTCCAGGAGCCCGGCTGCGCATACGAGCGGGGGAGACTGCAGTACGTAGCTCCAGGAGCCCGGCTGCGCATACGAGCGGGGGAGACTGAAGTACGCAGCTCCAGGAGCCCAGCTACGCATACGAGCGGGGGAGAGTGCAGTACGCAGCTCAAGGAGCCCGGCTGCGCATACGAGCGGGGGAGAGTGCAGTACGCAGCTCAAGGAGCCCGGCTGCGCATACGAGCGGGGGAGAGACACACAAGCCCAGCAGCTTGAGCCCAGCACCTCCCACTCGTGGCACAGCACCAGAACACTGGGGTCAACCCTGCCCCCCCCATCACCACCGAGACGATTCAGAGCAGCCAATCAAGCACGACCTGCCTGGTAACAGGAGGTAACCAGAGCACCTGGGGAAAACTAGGGCTGGCCATTTTATTTCAATTAAAAAAAGACTGCTTTTTTATTTTGAATGTCTTTAAAATTGTGGACGTTTTAATCGTACCATACCAAACGGTATTACTCTTAGAATGTTGCATATAATGTGAGCACTTACAAACCAAACTCATTTTTAATACATTATAGAACAAAGGTCTGGTTATATTGGCTGTATGTGAAATAACCTGGTCCAAAATAAACCTCCATTATTATGCAATGCATATGCTGTGTATAGTCAAATATTAGCAAGTATAGGAATACACTACAGTATAAAGTAGATCAAGGATTTTTGCAAATTAATGTCATGACAAAAGAACAAAACTGATGGAGCTTGGCATGGAGGCACAGTGGTTAGCATTACTGCCTCAGTACTGGGCCCTAGGTTCAGTTCTTGGGGTGCTGTCTGTGTGGAGTTTGTATGTTTTCTCCAGGTTTATGCGGGTTTCCTCCAGGTGCTCTTATTGCCTCCCACAGTCCAAAGACCAACTGGTAGTTAACCGAGTTTTGGGAAAACTCTCCCTGGAGTGAGTGAGTGTGTCTGTGTCCTTGCCTCTTGTATGTTGTTTGCTGTCTCCCCTAAACTGGAAGAAGAAAATGTGTGGTTGAATCGAACCGAGATAGACTGGCAAAAAGAGGCTGTTACCACCACAGAGACGTCTTCTAACCTGAGTAAAAGAGTAGGAATCGGGCCTACTAGGAAGTCAAGTTAAGGGTTCGACTGAGGGACTGAGAGCTGGGCTGGAATGGGAACCAGGTGTGTGTATGTGTGGGGGGGGCTTCCAGGACCAGGAGTGGGACCCCCTGGTTCCCAGCACCTGCAATCAATTGCTGAAAGAGGCAGAAGCCCCTTTTCACAGTGAGTAGGCCTTCATCTCCATTCACCTTCCAGGGCCTCCTCCAGACACATCCCAGGATCCTGCCCCCATGCCCTGCTGGAGCACTAGGCCCAGGATCATGCCCCCCTGCAGCACTGGGCCCAGGATCCTGCCCCCCTGCAGCACTGGGCCCAGGATCCTGCCCCCCTGCCTTGCGCTGGGCCCAGGATCCTGCCCCCCTGCCCTAGCGTTGGGCCCAGGATTCCGCCCCCCTGCCCTGCCCTACTGGAGCACTGGGCCCAGGATCCCGCCCCCCTGCCCTAGCGCTGGGCCCAGGATCCTGCCCCCCTGCCATAGCGCTTGGCCCAGGATCCTGCCCCCCTGCCATAGCGCTTGGCCCAGGACCCTGCCCCCCTGCCCTAGCGTTGGGCCCAGGATTCCGCCCCCCTGCCCTGCCCTACTGGAGCACTGGGCCCAGGATCCCGCCCCCCTGCCCTAGCGCTGGGCCCAGGATCCTGCCCCCCTGCCCTGCTGGAGCACTAGGCCCAGGATCATGCCCCCCTGCAGCACTGGGCCCAGGATCCTGCCCCCCTGCCATAGCGCTTGGCCCAGGACCCTGCCCCCCTGCCCTAGCGCTGGGCCCAGGATCCCGCCCCCCTGCCCTGCCCTACTGGAGCACTGGGCCCAGGATCCCGCCCCCCTGCCCTAGCGCTGGGCCCAGGATCCCGCCCCCCTGCCCTGCCCTACTGGAGCACTGGGCCCAGGATCCCACCCCCCTGCCCCGCCCTACTGGAGCACTGGGCCCAGGATCCCGCCCCCCTGCCCTAGCGCTGGGCCCAGGATCCTGCCCCCCTGCCCTGCCCTACTGGAGCACTGGGCCCAGGATCCCGCCCCCCTGCCCTAGCGCTGGGCCCAGGACCCTGCCCCCCTGCCGTAGCGCTGGGCCCAGGATCCTGCCCCCCTACCCTAGTGCTGGGCCCAGGATCCTGCCCCGCCAGAGCACCAGGCAGAGGATTTTACCTTCCTGCTATATGCTGTTCTGGAGCACAGAGTAGAGACACCTCTGTATCTCAAAAACAGGAACACTGATCAGAACCAGATCCAGAAGATTAAAAATGACATACTATAAGTATATCAGAAAAGCTGATATAAGATAAGTTAAGATCACTTTAACGACCATATACAAATTCTTGTATTAGGAGTTTGTCTTTTCACATACCCCAACTTGCTCTCCACGAGACACACAGACAGGGAGAGAAGCTTGGGGTCAGAGCGCAGGGTCAGCCATTTATAGGTCACTTCTGGAGCAGTTAGGGTTAAGGGCCTTGCTCAGGGGCCCAACAGAGCAGAATTCCTCTGCCGGCCGCCAGATTCAAACCCACAAACTTCCAGCCACAGGCACAGATCCTTAGCCACAGAGCCCACCATATAGGAGTTTTTACTAGCACAAACAGGCCTTATCGCAACTTTTCTAAGCACTTGTTAACCACTGGACAGCTAAAAAGCTGCAACTGTATTCAAGAAAAACGAACATCATAACCTTATTGCGAACTAAAACAAGGCCGTAGTGGGTCACATTATACAGCTTTTAAACTGCAGGGGAAACTGAAGGCACAGGCAGAAATTACAAATAAACCACAGCAAATACCATTACAATGGATTAGGTAAGCAAGTACAATATTGCAAAAGAGCATTAAGACTGATAACACCTAAACTGTACTTTAGAGTTCCCTGGCGAACACCTGGAGCCCAGGATTCAGGATGGCTATGTCTATTCTTCACAGCAGAAGTCCGAACCTGACGTCCAGGTCCCGAAACGCCATTGCCCGTCGCCATGGAGACACCCTCTTCTTCAAGTTCAATGCGAGACGCGCGTGGGCGGGAGATTTGGGAAGGAAACTTCCCCCTCCTTCCCAACACGGAGACAAGAAATCCATAGATCAGGTCCCAGATTTCACAGCGCATCAAACTCATCCCGAGCGGTACAGGCTATCATCCCGTGATGGGAGATGCACGCCATTAACTATCAGGCAGAGTCTCATATAAAGAATGACACCCATGTACGCAGATTGTTCTCAAAACAGCACAGCAGTTATTTGGGAAAACACAAACTACTTTTTTTTCCAACTTTCACTGGCCCTTCTCATGAATTCACGAAAAAAAGGGGGTCAAGACACTGCCGAGACAGGCGAAGTTCGCACTTTCCAAGCTCCCACTTCGCGGCGAGTCTCGCCTCCTCAGTGCTTGACGCGACATTATTTTTTCGCTTTGAGCGGAAAACAATTACAACACAGTAAAGAAAAATAGAGAATAATAAAGATCTTATTGGACACTGACCAACGGGCAGCCCAAGGAAACCGTACCGTGACACTTCCGAAACGTGCACGTTTCTGCACACACTACACAGCAAGGCAGAGAGTCACGCGTGGTTGACATCAACACGCGTGGATTCAGTGAAAATGACTGCGTGGTGTTACTGTTCAGACAGTTTTTGTCCTTATTTTAAGTACCCCTAACTGCATCCAAGCAGGCCTGGGGTAACTCATTGTAATTCACATGGTGACATCCTCCTTCCCCTCGCTGCTCCACGCAGATACTCACCTTCCGTGACTTCCAACACTTTGATCTGCTCCTCGGCGGCTGCCCGCACCTCTTGCACCGGGGACAATATCGCGGTCAGCGTCTCTATCAGAGCCTCCTTCAGGCCCTGCTGGACCGGGCCAGCCGCCGCCGCAGCGGAGCCGGCACCCGAAGCGTTCACGCCCGCCATTATTCCTGCCCGCACAGCCGGAGCCGCAGCACAAGTGCAGGAGAACAGAGGCTGCACCGGAGCGCGCCAATGCACGGACCGGCGGGGAGGAGGAGCTCAGGAGGGCAAGAGCGGCGTCCGGCCGCGCCTGCTCCCGGTGCGGGGCGCCTGCTCCATCTCCAGGAGCGGAGGGGCACGACAGGTTCGGAGTTCAGGGGCAGGGGTGTACCATCGTGAATAACGGGGCCTGCCTTCTTTCGGTATTAGAATTTGATTGAAGCACTTCAGCATTCCCAGCATTTTAAAGACATTCCACATGAAACTCTAGGGGTTTATTAGTACCGTACAGAAAACGAACTCCAGTTTTTTATTGTGACAGAAGTATGTATGGCCAGCAGCCATATCAATCTGCAACTCACAACTGGCAGCCCACTGAAGCTCAGCAAATGTGAGCCTGGTCTGTACCTGGATGAGAGACCTCCTGAGAAAAACTAAGGTTGCAGTTAGTGGGGCCAGCAGGGGGCTCTCACCCTGCCATCTGTGTTGGTCCTAATGCCCCAGTATAGTGACGGGGACACTATACTGTAAAAAGGCCAATCCTTCGGATGAGACATAAAACCAAGGTCCAGACTCGCTGCGCCCTTTAAAAATCCCAGGATGTTTCTCAAAAAGAGTAGGGTGTAAGGGTGTCCTGGCCAAATTTTCCCATTGGTCTTTCCCAATCATGGCCTCCTAATCCCCATCTCTGAACTGGCTTCACCATTCTGTTCTCCTCCCCACTGATAGCTGGTGTGTGGTGAGTGTACTAGTCACTATGACTACTGTCACATCATCCAGGTGGGGCTGCACACTGGTGGTGCTGGAGGGGAGACCCCATTACCTGTAAAGCACTTTGAGTGGAGTGTCCAGAAAAGCACTATATAAGTGTAAGGAATTAGTATGATTATGACTATGTAATTAAGGGGGCACAGTGAATTAACATGTAAATTGTCATTTACACTTCACTACCTTTTGTGTTCTGGATTAGATACACATCTTCACAGAATACCTTAATGGGTATAGGAAAATGAAAGCGGACTGGGCAGGACAATGGCTAGATAACAGTTGTGTTTCTAGGTTTTCATTTGCAGTGACTTCCAGAATGTTTGTCACTTGGAGGCTGTTTTACAGTGTGTAACTAAAGGTAGAAATTCGGATTCATTCACATACTATGGTCAGACAGGTGGCACGAGGCTGCCCTGAAGACAGTACGGAGGTGAGACACCCATGTCCAGCACTGCCTCTTGGGTCCCACGTGGATGGTAGTCTCCTGCACCAGAGCCACCAGTGGAAATGCCAAGGGGCAGAAAGACGTTGGTGTTCGTGTTTTGTGATCACTGTATTGACACCAGACTCCTGCCCAATGGTATGCAAGAGGGCAGAAACCCGCAGTACTCCAGAAGGAGGAAGTCCGGGAGAATGAGAAGGGGGCAGCACTGTTTGGGGACTGTGGTCTGCACCACGAAGAGAGAGGGGCCCTTCTGGAGCTCGGACAGCCAAGACCACTGGAGTCACAGACAGGAACTCTCCCAGGAGCCCAGAACCAAGTCTGATGGTGAAAGGGTATGGAGCTCTTCTGCCTATGGGGGGCCTGAAGAGATCTGAAGTCCTCCATTTCCAGATCCAAGAGCTCTGCCATCACCACCCAAAAATCTTTCTGCTGCAATGGGAAGGGCAGGGACTTGAACCCTGGGTTCCTGGCTAGCTTGCACTCAGGGATCACATACCTGGCCTGTCTGAAATTCACTCGGTGAAGCAGTTTCTCACTCCTCTACCTGCTGTGTATGAATAAAATGGGTCCCCTTCTCTGTATAAATTCCTTTCAAGATCCTTTTGGATAAAAAGCTCTATACAAATGCAATTACAATGACTGATATTATTTAAGTGGAACACAGTAGTGCAATGTGGTTTGCACTGCTGCCTCAGAGATCTGAGACCCCAGGTTTTATTCTGGAAATGGGAATAAAACCCATTATTCCCCATTAATGCCTGTGTGGAGTTTGTATGTTCTCCCCACGTTAACATGGGTTTCCTCCCACAGCACACACGCATACTGGTGGGTTCAATGACGTCAGGGAAAAGTGGTCCGGTTGCAAGCGTGGGCATGGCTGTGTCTGTATGTGCCCTGCAAAGGGCTGGCTTCCTGTCCAGCGTGCACCCTGCCTTGTGCCCACTGCTTGCCCAGATAAGCTCCAGCTCCTCCAGGACCACAATGGATGGGTTACGTCATGGTGATCTCACATCCCTTTTACAATTGACCGATGTTGAAAGACTACAGGAAAACATAAGATTAATATTCAAATATCTAAAAACTATAAAATATTCCAAATAAAGTCTACATATTAACAGTCACTACACTTGAGCAACGTACAAAGCAGTGTCCAGTTTCCATTAAGATTTTGGAATGGGTCTATCTGTATAAATGACTTTCACGAGCACACAACAGCAAGAGAGCAACAGGCTGAGACAAGATGGCGGCCCTGGTCTGGACCACATTCCCCAGCATGCTGCAGCAAATGAGCTGCTGCCCTCAGGCACCAGAACAGCTGCAGGAAAACAACTGGTCAGCAACAGCTTAAAAACCAGGAAGCAGAGGTTTTCTGGGTTGATTAGATCCGCTCTCTAGAGGGCAGAAGGCAGCTCCTCTGTAATGCTTAACCCACCAGCAGAAAGAGAGAAAGCAGCAGCCAAAACTGAGGGAAAAGAAACTTGTGCGACTGTAAAACTGTGAGTTTGTTGCATTGTGGGAGATTCTGAGTTTGAGAGAGAAGGTTTTTGAACGCGTTTGTACTATGAAGCCGATAAGCTGCTTAGGTGCCTGTTGTGCTAGATCTTCAATTAAGAGTTATGCTTTCGTTCTAGTTTTTCTTTTGGTCCCTTGCTCTGTAAATAAAAGAGCAACTGGTTTGTACTTTGCAGCCGCATTACAGTGGATATAAAAAGTCTACACACCCTTAATGAAATTGCAGGGTTTTGTGATGTAAATGTGGTGCCACATTTTCTTCACTTATTGAGGATAGTCTTCACAGTGCTCCAGGGTACATTCCATGCCTTTGATATTCTTTTATACCCCTCTCTTTGATCGGTACCTTTCAACAATAAGATCCCGTAGATGTTTTCTCAACTCCTTGCAGACCATGGCTATCCCAGTAGGATACAACCATGAAGGTTTCAAGGCAATGCAACAGGAACAGCTGATTTTTATTTGGGGTTAATCAGAATCACTTTCATTGATGGCAGGTGTATACTACTTCCCTTTGGACATGATTTTGAATGTGATTGGTTAACTCTGAACACAGCTACAGCCCCCATTATAAAAGGGTGTGCACACTTATGCCACCAAGCTGTTGTAGATTTTTTTTAATTTCAATTTTTCCTATTGATCTATTTGGTTTTCTCTTGAATGTTGCTGGTTGCAAGGTCACATTAAAGATGGAAAAATGGCTGACATGATTTATCTTGATTTCTGGCTTTACATCACAAAAACCTGCAATTTCAATAAGGGTGTCTAGACTTTTTATATCCCCTTTGTGTTTTACAGGGCAGGCCTATTGTAAAAGATTCCATTACAACATGTACAATCGGGCAGTCACAAAATGTAAACATGACTTATCTCTTCTCGTTTTGAACATTGTGAAAGATCATATCACTCGGGGCAGAATCTGTTCTAGCAAGAACTCACCCAGGCAGGAAATGTACCAACCAACCTTCAGTCCACATCGGGGGTAGAAAGATTGGGTCTGCAGATTTGAACTGAACATTTGCCCTATTCCTCTATTTGTTTTTTAAAATCTCATCCCACCACTGCGAGTATGACGTACTGTAACAGAGCTGCAAAAAACAAACTCCTAAAATATTGAGTCCAACCACAAATGACAATTTAATGAAAAGCTTAGATTGTTTCTTTTAAACTATCATGAACCAAACATGACCCCCTCCAAAGAAAATACAGAGATACTGAGGAATAAGGATGCAGAGCAACAACAGAAAGTGACATCAATGCATGTTTTTAGAAACACTCATGTATGTGAATATGAATACATTTGATGACTTTAATTCAGCAGTCGTGATTAACAAATGACACACTGTGCTCAAATGACCTTGTTGCAGAAGCACAATATTACTTTTCTAGACTATAAACTAGGGAGCATGCAATGGTGTAACCCGAAGTAAAACAAACCAGTATGCCCATCTTGGAACAATACCCTTGTCATTGGTAAGTCTGCAGCAACACCTCAGCTGGAGCCACCGACTTGAGCGAAGTCCTCCTTAGCAATCCAAGTTTCGTGTAGAGCAGCCTGATGGAGGACAGCAAGTGTGGTGCTGATCTGCAGTATGATGCTTGCGGTATACAGCAGACCAATCCATGGGAGTGTCAAGAGTGATGGTCTGGGAAGGAGGGTCTCGTCTTGACAGAACTCCACTCCTCAGCAGTTGATGGAAACCTGACTGCCTGGTGTTCCAATGAGAGAGTCCCTCGCCGTCCCTCCTTGTGGGCTCAACCTGATGGGATAACAGTCCAGAGGGACGATCTTTGTGCAACAGGGGCTCTCAAGAGAAATGGGAATGAAAGTTACTATGGTGTGGGTGCCCTCTGAGCTCTAACTCTCATGAGATGCATTGGGATAGGCGTCATCCTAGGCTCCGAGACCAGGAAACAGACACATGCTTGAGCACACTCTATAACAGGAACAGACAGATCCCACACAACAGCATGTGCAACTTAATTCACAGCACGCATCACATTTGTTTAACTTGTATCGTGTCCAGCAGTGGCCACACCAACCACTAGCCTGAGACTCATAGTAGACGTACTGCTGATTAACCCAGCTGATAAGAAATGGCAATCTGTATAATATATGTTTGTGTACCTGATACAAAAAAAGGAAGTCAACATTTGTTGCAGCGATAAGTGGTTTCTTCCTTTGCAGAGTATGTTAAGGAATGCATCTGGAAGTATTTTGATGAATGCAAACATGGTCTTCACAACAAATTAAAATAATATCAAAACGTATATACTTTTCACTCTCATTCCCATAAAAAACATGTTATTGTCACCTTATTAGTGGGCTTTCATCTCCTCGCACAACTCCATCTCTTAATAGTATGTTAAGATTTAGGTTAAATGGTGTGATGGCCCCTAACTGTGGCCCTAGGTATACACAGGGTCTATTGGTTTTTATTCCAGTTGAGCTATGCATCACCAGAGGTAACCAATGTGCTTGCTTGTGTAGACGTCTGGTTTATACTTGTTTATGCACTCCATCCTGTGTTTCAGATGAACCCACTTCAAGCATATTGTTTCCAACACATTCAGCATACAGAACCTACTGATCTTATTTCTGACATCACAGCTCATGACCGATGATCAGTTTAACAGACAGGTGAGAAAGATGGTGTATCAGACAACCCCAAAGAAAGCATTTGTAGATTCTGCTGCAGAGGTTCAGCTGGTTACACGTCAGGCTGCACTACTGAAGAAGGGGAGTTCTGAAAAGTGGATTGGTACAGAAATGCAAACTGCATCCAGAGCTGTCAGAGATGAACACACAAAATATGGCTTAACACAGAATTCAGAATTCAGCCTGTGGTGAAAAATCCAGCTAGAGGAAAAAGAAAGAACAGCACTGCTTCAGGACCAGAACAGGTAATATGAGAAATTCTCTTGAGCTGGCATTCTGATTTGCCTCTGGCAGCAGCAACAAATGAGACTAAACATGGACCACTCCTCCCAAAAATAAAGGGGAAAATGAATAACAGAACAAAGGGTTTTATTCCACAATATAAACTGCAACATTTGAAACAAGCTACCCCCAAAAAAGAGCCAAAGTACAGCTGTGGCAGTTTTACTTTACAAAGTTCTTCCTGTCTGCTACATCACTAGTCCATCTGTGCGTCCCTACAGTCTAACGGTGAGCGTTCTGTACATCAACCAATGCTAAAGCACCAACACACTGTTCAGAAGAGATTTCAAGCCACTGAACTCAGACATAGACCAGTTATTGCTCAGATAAATAAACCTAAACTACAAAAAAGAAAACTATTTCATATTATCCAGATGCTAGTACTAAGCAGTGGGTTTCCAAAAAAAATAAGTTTCTCTTGTACTTTTTTTTTTTTAATATTTGGTGAAAGATTCCCTGCACCCAGTATTCTCTGGTTCAGCATGCAGGACAATCCCAGAGGTATGAGAAAGAACGCTGCTCTTCACAAGGTGCTTCACTGATCTCTCTCTCTCTCGAGCCAATGGGATGGAAACCCCTGCAGCACACTTCGGCATCCTGCGACTTTAGACAACCACAAAGAGTTCATAGGAGGAAGAAATCAAAAAATACAAAAGTGACCAAAGAGTCTGAAAGTCCTGGAAAACAGTCCCATGAGGAGGGAAGTAGCACCGTGGTTTTCTTGTTGATTTTTTTTAACAAAGGGGAAGGAGAGAAAAGGGGGAAGGATGGGGGGGGGGGGTCAGTTACACACCCAGCCCTGTGGCTTACAAAACAAACTGGTAGGTCTTCTAGTCCCCCACCAGACCTCTGTGCTCCTTATTTCCTTATCTGGCCATCTTTTACAGTACAGCGGACACAAATATAGTCCTCCTTCTCGGCCAGCTCCGAGGAGACGCCCACGCAGATCTGGTGGAACCACTGGTTACAGCTGCCGTCACACTGGACCCAGTCCACCTGCAGGGAGATGAGACAGCCTTGCTCAGAGCAGTGCTCATTGCATACAACATGCACGTGTATCATCTTACAAGTGTAACTTGTCCATCTATTTTCTTTGGCCAAATCTCCATGGTGTCAAAAGGATCACATGAAGGAACCGCATTTCATTGCATTTGAGAAAATGTGATGAGAGCAATTTTAAACCTGTCCAATTCTGGATGTACATTGCATAGGGCATTACGAAAGGATATGCTTCCCTGAAAACAAAGGCCACTGAACACGAATACCAAGAAATAGCACAACTGTTGCTTTGTAATACATGATGTAGCATTAGCTGCAGAACCACCAGCTGTGGCATGGTTAGCCAGCAAGCTGGAGAGACTACAGCATCACCTGCCCCTGTAGCAAGACTGACCTCCTCTCCCTCGGGCTGCTGGCACTTCTCTGCCGGACACAAGGCCATATCCTCCTCCGAGTCATCCGAGTGGGAGAGGTCCGAGTGTGTGGAGGGAGAGGCGGAGGCTGCTTTGCCGTCCCGGGATTTCTCCTTGTTCAGTTTGGGCTTCTTCTTCTGGGGCTTCTTCACTCTGTCCCTCCTCTCGCCACTCAACCCATCCTTCTCCAGACGCCGCTTCTGCTTCTTCTCCGCCCCATTCACAGCTTCCTTCTTAAGACTGCAGCTTCCGTCCTGTGAAAACACGGCAGCACTCAGCCACATTGCGAATGCCAGAGTCCTGTGTGCTTCACGGGTTCTCTCATTCAATTAATTAGCCCCAGCATTTAATTACAATCAGGGATGGAATGAAAACCAAAGGGCCCTGCAGGATGTAGAAGCACAATGATGTCTTTTCCCCAATCAATTCAGTTCTGAAACAGTATCCAGAAACATCTCATCACATCTCCCCCACACTGTTCCCTTCAGGGAAAGTCTGTTGCGCTTTCATTAAATCCATATTAACATTTGCCGTATGATTTACGAATGTTTAGCTCTTAGAATCATGAAACAAGTCACGTTGAGAAGGCTTGCAACCAAAAACCAGAAAATAAATCCCCAATCAGTGGGATTCAGACACACTTGTAACTCTGGAGTATGAGGCCTGTGCCATTCAGCTCTGGTTCCTGGCACACCTGTGGCTGCCGATTAGGAAGCAAATGGATGGCATGGTATGATTATACCGAGAAGTGCCTAATTGAAAGTAACACTACAAATGGATAATTGTAGCCAAGGTTTGTTTTAAGATCTACAGACTTCCAGCAGTTGCATCCTAACCAAACACCTGCAAGAATTTTACTGCCTTGATGCTCAGCACCTCATTTTGTGGTGGGCTTCGTCCCTGAGAGTTGTGCTGCTTGGCTCCAGTTCTTTCACAGTTGGGCCCTGCTGGTGAGGTGTGCTGTCTGGTCAGTCCGTTCAGCAAGATCTGATAGAGCTGCTGGATTTCTGGCAAAGACACCTGCAGCAGGAGGCCTTCTACCATCAACTCCTCCAGCTCAGGACTCAGATCTGAGGAGAAAAAAAGCCACAGTTAGTTAACAGGCCCTATTAAACCTATTTTATGGAGATACTGGCAAGTGCATTTAGCACTTACAAAACAGAGGAGACCGTCTAAAATAGTCTTGTAAGAGAAACTACAACACTCAGGAAACAGGCCTGGAAAAAAAAAAAACTCCAAACAAGTTTAAATCATGGTTTGGAAACCAAGTCCACAGCTTTTTGTGTCTTTGTCAGAATTTCTTTCAAAAAGCCCTTAAATGCACCTTTTTGTGGTTTATTTATGACTTGGTTATCAAGTCTAACCAATATTCACAATATCATACTGCAGCAGAGTCTGACAGGGAACATCACTACTGTTTTGAGTCAGAAAAATGAGAGCAAAGCCTTCAGGATACCGTTGCTGTTCTTGCCAAAACCTGCTGCTAAATTACATTTAAGAAACCACGAAGAATAATATTTCTTGATTTTAATACGACAAGAGGTTAACAAAATAAAACTTTGATTCTGAGTAAACCGAAGTGTGGCTCTTCAGCAAAGCAGTGTTAATTCATGAGACCGGTGTGCTTGGAGGCAGTAAACAATCAAATGCACCTGATCAGCCTTAAAAGCACAGTTAGAACACAGAACAAAACAAAATACCTAAACCCTGCCAGACAGAACTAGACAGAAACTACCAGCTCCGAGCTCCAGATCTCACCCCATCGATTTTCTCTTAATTTCTACTGGCATTAAATGCATGCTCCATGCAGTTTACAGGTACTGGTTTTTACACCCTCTGTGGTGCAGACCTGCTCTCACCGCAAGAAGCTTTATATTACAAACCAGGCATGACTGCTCAGGGTGAAAATGTTCCACGTCTCTACTCGTCTCCAAAAGCACTTATTTAAAAATGCGCATACAGTGCAAGCTGAAAGACAAAGATCAAAATCCAGGAAAATCCCATGGGGCAGCAGCACTGACCCTGAATAGGAATGCATCGCTGTTCCGTATAAAAGGCCGTCTGAGGCTGGCCTGCCCTGTTCCACTCCTGAGTCGATGCAAATGTGGCTGGGCCAGGGCAATGTGCCGGCTGCAATAAGCAAACACAAGAAATGAATGGGGGGAGGGGGGGTGGGGGGAAGCATGGCAAGTGCAGCCTTCAGAGCACAGATTTGAAACACTGCAGAAAAAAGGAAGTGTGAGGAGGAACTGTAAATTACATCAGGTCCCAAGGCATCATTACCCATCGCTGAGGGTACCTGACTGGCACTATATTTAACAGTAATCAGTGTCATTAGTTCTGCATCTCCAGTGTCTTGAGAGTGATGGTATGAATAATTTTCCTTCCAGCCAGTACCGCCTGTATCAGCCAGAAACACCAACAATCTCTCCATGTATCATCAGGATTTGCACAGATAAAACAATGTCAAAAACAAAAACATGTAGAGAATTAAAATGTTTTCATAGGCTACAAAAAAAAAAGTGTAAACACAAATAGACCAACTTAACCCTCCAAGTCCAGCTCAGGGCAGTAATCAAGGCTGTACAATTTCAGGGTCAGCAGTAAACCGAAGTTTTTAAGACATGTCAGACTGCAGTGTAACAGGCAAACAAAGGTAACAGGATTGTACCACCGGGGAACAGCAGCGGTTACAGCAAACCACAATGGAGGTTAAATAACATTTAAAATCCCTCCATGTTTCCCTTAAGGAGATTTAGGGTTTGACTTCAGTATATGAGCATCTGTCCGAGGTGTGTTCACGTTCATCCTGTGTGACAGGGAGAACGGTAGACTGAAGCTCGGCCTCTTGCACTTGTTCAATAACTGTACAGTGTGTACGTGACAGGAAGATGGGCTTGCACCTCATCTGTGGATTCAAAATCAGCCTTCTCAAACCAGCAGGGAGAAAATTAGAAAACAAAACCGGTTTTATCTTGTATGCAGATCCACCGTTAACAGTTTGCATCAACACCTTTCAGCTATCTGGTCTTTACAAATTTACTCATGACTGACCCTTTTAAACAAACTGTTCTTCTATACTTATTACTTAATTTAGGATTCTCCCTCAACCCATCATGGCAGTCAGTATGGAAGGCACATAGCATGTCCTCCAGCACCCAGTGGTCATTGTTTTTCAGTAGGTGCTAATGGGACACAAGCCCCAGTGCTGCCACTGACTGCTCAGGCTCTCTGTCCCATTGAGCTACGGGGGCCAGTGTTGTTGTGCCAGGAGAAGGCAGCTCCGTGCCTACTTTGTAAATTCTCTGTTGTTCAGCCTAGACCGGACATGGTTTCTCTAGTATTTAGAACTTGTTCCACATCTTTGAGGAGTTTTGTTACTAGATAAACCAAATGGGAGTTTATCTTTTAAAGCAAATCTGGGAAGAAACAATTATTAATTTTACAATACAGAATAGTAAACTCTGTTAAGAAGTCTTTTGGTCTGTCGCTTAAAACGCACTGCTTTCATTTTCCCCTTACAAGATGCTTTACTTGAAAGGGGAACTGCAACACTATTGTCATATTTCAGGGTTAGATGGAATCAGCATTGATGAGTTCATTTCAAACTAATAAAACATTACTTTTGATTTTGAGACGGTTTTGCAGACAAATAATACTTGTTAACTGTATGCAGATCAAGTTGCAATGTCTGCTGTCTCTATTCGCTCATACATCACATTACATTAGTCATTACAGAGACTAGCGAGTTGGAACCGGGCTTCACGTCGCAGGTCGTGGAAACCCGAATGCAAGTTTGCAACATGGCGACTTGCAGTACTTTCACAAAGTTAACGATTTTGGGCTTAATTCGAAATTTGTAATTTTTTTCCCCAAGACGTCAATGAGTTTAGTTTGTGACTGAGATTTAATAAGTGGTCTGAGAAATTGGGACTGCAGTTCCCCTTCATGGCTACAGCACAGAACACAACGTGCTGACTTGCCAAGCTACGGCTGCAACAGTATGCATTTCAAACTTGAGCGTTTAACAGTCATATTTTCAGGTTGTGACTTGGACTGAACAGAAAGGAGGGACCCAACACGTGACAATGACCATCACCACACCAGCCTCGCTGGCGACGAGGAGGACGGAAGGGCCTACCTTTCCACTGGCCTCGGCGGTGTGGAGTGCTGTCCCTGGCCAGTGGTGCTGTGTGGGCGAGGCCCCCCCTCGCTCCCGCAGAGGGGGGAGGCTGTGTGAGGAGAAGACCTGCTGGGCCCTGTGCTGCCAGTTCACAGTCCGTTCGATCATGTAACGTAGGGCATCCCCCTCGGGCAGCCGTACTCGGATGCGCTGCAGGGAGGCCAGCAGGGGCAGGATTTTCTCAAGTGGGGGCTTCTCCGAGCGCTGGCAAAGCGGACATAGCCAGGCCTGGGCGGCCTGTGGATGGACGGGCCCCGGCACGCAGATGCTGTGGAAGGCGTCCCTGCAGAGCTCGCACTGTAACATTGCGCCCGCGGGGGGCTTCAGACACACGCACACCTTGAGGTCAGCACAGTCTGCCGTGGGCAGCAGTTTGGACTCATTGGCAGCTCTGAGGGCACCGAGTGCTTCCATCTCCTTTAATCGAACCTCAGCCAGTGTTGCCATCTGTTAGAAGAATCAAAAGGACATGAATAGAAATAAGGATTTGAGTACGGTGACTTACTCAGCTGGTATGTGAATTAATTGTGCTATAAAAGCCACTAATTACATAGCAATAGTTCTCTCAGTCAGCATGCCCTGCCGCCAGGGGACAAGAACATCCAATAATACCAGACATCCCGATTCTTCCTTAGGGTAAGACATGACCCCTGCTCCCCCTGCAGATGCAGCATGCCCCGCCAACATGACAAATGTCCCATGTTTTAGGTTTTTGCTTGGACATGGATAGGAGTTAAATGCAAGCATCTCAATCATGCATCAGAAATGCTAAAACCAGGGTTTGTGAAAGCTCCAGTTTTCTAGGTCAATTGCCGTTTTGAAATTTATTGATTTTCAAGCAGATAACCTTGTCCCTGAGAGCTCAACATTACTCGGTTCATCAAATCACCTGCTTATGTAGATCACAAATGCCTGCTCATATATTAAAGGTTACTGGACGGGGGGTTGGAGGCTTAACCACTACATCGGTCAAAAATCTCACTGAATCCAAACACAGAAAAAGTAACTAAAACCTGAGGAGGCCTTGAAAAACGTGAACCGCAGGAAGGATTGGGGTGATGAAGAGTGTCAGCCGAGCTTTGCCCAGTAAGAAGCGCTGCTGTACTCACAGCAGAGGCCGAGTCCTTGCTCTCCGACAGGGCTCTCTCCACATCACTCAGACAGTCCAACCTCACACAGCGCTTCTTTCCACATTGAGCCGCCTCCTTTGCCTTCTTTGTCTTTCTCTTCTGAGCCCCAGTCCCGACCTCACACCTGGGGCACAGCACCTTCAGACACAAACAGGCCGATTAAGAAGCCAGAACTCCATATGAGGGCTTTTACCTGCCTATCACAGTAGCAGTGTGCTATGATATAGGCATTACTACCAATACGAAACTGTGCAAAAGTTAAGATTCCACTGAAAACCCCTTTAATTGTTCTTTGTAATTAAGTTAAATGTGAACTTGTATCAGTCATGAATAGGCAAGTGCATCAGATTGAAAGCCCTGTGTCCATCATTTACCTTTCTCTTCACACATTAGAATCACATTTACAGTCCAAGACCAGAAATAAAAGTAAACAAATAGTTAATTTCCAAATGTTTTGTAAAATACAACAAAGGTAATTTGGTGATTTCTTCCCCTAGTTACAGGTAGCTCCCTATGACTTCAATTCACTTTCTGGCAAGTCCTTATAAGCAGTTTCAGAACAGCAGCTTCTCCTTTGCGGTCAAACTTTGCTGGCAAATTAAACACTGTGAACTAAGTGCAAACTGGACTGCCGTCTTACATCACATGGAACGGGGTAATGCAGGAACCCAAGAATGCAGTCCCTTTTGCTCCCATGGCACCCTGCAGTCCATTACCTCCAAGAGAGAGTAGGGGGAATTCTTCATTAGGAAGGTTTTCGCTGCACACTCCTTCCAAGCCTGAACCTCGGAGACCAGAGACTCCAGGCGTACAAGGGAGTCCAGCTGGACTGGAATGGCTCGACCCCGCAACACCATTTCAGAAAGGGTGTCTAACACAGGAACACGGCCGCCAAGCTGAGAGAAACACAAGCAATCATGTTTTTTTTATAATTGCAAGACATAGTTGTTATAGCTGAAAACCGAATAAAACACAGAGGATGCCAAGTTTTGATGCACATTACAGAAATTATTCATGTAACGGGCCTTCCTTCTTTTACACTAAAAATCATCTCGAATATCTTCTCTTTTAAGCAATACATATATATAATTGTAAATTTTGCTTTAAATTGACAAAATCCCTATTACTCTTACATACTAATTTCGACTTGGAAATCCTTCTTGGGTGCATGAAATTCATATCTTTGAAGAAAGAACACAGAAGTGCTTTATGCTCCCACTGACACTGTCCATTTACACAGGCAACCTGTGTAAGCTGCATTTGCACTGTCCTGCATAATCACGGCTGCTTGCGACCGTATCAGCCCCATCTTTGGAATGACCCCACCGGGGTTCTCAACATGAGGAAACGATTGACAGCTCTGCTGCCAAGAACAGCACGCAAACTGATGGTTCTACTACAAGCCTGCAGGCAGTGGTAGCTCCCATGAACAATGTATTGTCTGCTCCAAGTACTCTAGTTGAGGTGAAAGGATCTCTTTGTCCCGAATTGAGAACTGCCACAGGTGCTTAAGCCAGACACAGAACGGAGCCAGCTTCAAGGCAAAGAAATGGATGCATGTGCAAACATTCAATAAACCACAGAATGAAAGGCCGTACCTGCAGTGCCTCCACCTCCTGAAGCCACTCTTTTGCCTTGTGCACGGAGTCTTTGAGCATCAGGCAGTTGGGCAGATAAGCAGGAATGCCTTCCGACTCCTGAACAGCTGCTGCCAGGGTCTCCAGGCTGTGATGGGGCCTTGTAAAAAGAATGGGGTCAACATGAGAAATGGCCATTACCCTGAAAGCTGTCTTTTGCGTTATCACACTCCACATCTTCTAAGAGCTGGGCAGTGCAACACGGGTCTCTCACGCTTTTACGCTTAAGTTCCAAACGTGGACGTCAGAATTAAAACAGAACATTACCAAGATTATACAACCGTGGAAATATAAAAAAAATAAACTTATGCCATGTGCCCATAATCCACTTTATTAAAAAAATGGATTTAAGATTTCCAAAGCTTACCCTTTAAAAACAAAATGTATGCTTGTTACAAGATCAGTTAGGTTTTTAACCATTGGATTTTTAACAACCATGAATACAGGATAAAACTGTTGAGATCACATATGTGAACAATCTTAGAGAATCGTCCTGCTGATTTTTAAGAAAGCCTTCAGGGAAAATAAAACTGCATTTTACAGTAAACAACTTGTTCTGCTGCTCCTCTCACTCCCACCCAACATACTGTTACTGGAAATTTCCAGTCGCCACTGATGATCAGTCGGTACTGGTGTATGGTATTGCATCTTACTTGAACCTGCAGTAGACTGGTGGTATACTTTATCTAACCGTTCTTGCTGATTTTATAACTTAAGCTAGCTCACAATGAATGTGTCCACCATGACTAAGCACTGGCTCTTTCCCAATTAGGTTTTAAAACACAGAAGTGTCTCACACATCCTCTTACTGAATACTTCATACTAAATATTGTCACAATTAGGCTTTGAAACACACTAGCATGATTTCTGAAAGCAGCCCTATTTGATACAAGACAAGTGTATAAAAACCTAGGCTGTAATGAGGGCTTGGTATATGTGTAGGATACCCTGACATTTGGTTTTAAAAAAAAATACTTTCAAAACCTGAATGAATGCATCTAAAAATATTTTACTATAATCCAAATTAAGAATTCAATGACTTTATACTTAGTAGTTGGTGAACACAGAATACAAATATGAACACAAGCAGTTTACTTCCACTGTCTTGGAGAAGAAGCGCCAATCAAGTTACTGAATTCAGAATGCTTTAAAACAGTCATAAAAGTCGCTTCTCGAAAAGAGTAGGGGTGTAACCCCGGTGTCCTGGCCAAATTTCCAATTGGCCCTTACCAATCATGGCCTCCTAATAATCCCCTTCTATGAATTGGCTACATTACTCTGCTCTCCTCCCCACTGATAGCTGATGTGTGGTGAGCGTTCTGGCGCACTATGGCTGCCGTCGCATCATCCAGGTGGATGCTGCACATTGGTGGTGGTGGAGGGGAGTCCCCATTACCTGTAAAGCGCTTTGAGTGGAGTGTCCAGAAAAGCGCTATATAAATGTAAGCAATTATTATTATTATTATTATTAAGAGTAGCATCTAGTAGATGCAACATGAGTTTCAAGCTTCAAGTTGAACCAACTTTAAAACAAGAGAAACACCAAATCTATGCAGCTCTAGTCATGAAGTGCCGACCTACACACAGCAACAGTGAGCAAAATACTCTTACAATCATTTGATCCTGTTAATCTCTCAGGAAGTAGCCCTGAACTCTAAATGCAACCCTTGCACATTTTCTGCTGTGTATCAATGGCGGATTAACTTTTCAAGCAGCTTTTCATAAGATATGCGTCAGTCCTGAACCCCTCACAAATGTATCACCAGGCTTCACATTATCACGGCTGTCTCAGCAACTGAGACAATTCACCTACGTGGTGACTATCCTAAACTAACGGTTAAGGTCTCGTACTCAAACAGCTGTGTCCCACAGAATTGCTGGCTATCACACTTTTTTGGATATGATTTACACCAAGCAGTGCCGATCATATTTTGTCACATAAAACCGCAGCAACAGCAGTCACAGAACAGAGGGGACAACGAGGGGACTTGACAAGTATTCAAAATCTTCAAAGGCTCTGTCAAAAACTTCCTGGCGGACCTTTTCAAAACCAACAGTGAAACACAAACAAGACGATGGAAAGGAAACAAGAACAAGAGGAACTTCTTTGCTCAGTAGGGTTATGGGAATCTAGGACAAGCCGTCCTCGCTGTGGAAACAGACAGCCTGGATTCATTTAAGAAATGGCTGAATGAGATCAATCTAGCTACTTAAATCCAAATGGGCTAGATGGGCTGAATGGCCTCTACTCATTTGCAACCTGTCTTATGTGTCAATAACGTTACAAATAGAGGCAAGCGTGATGAATCTGAACAGCTTATCCAACAAAATGCAATGAAAGCACTGAAATGACTAATTAATGCCAATCTGTTTTAAACTAAAGCATGAAACAAGCACGTGCTTAACATTTAAGCAAGATCATAAGCCCGGTTTGTAGATTTCCAAACTGGTTGAAAGTTAAAAACCTCTCACCATGGGCTGCAGTGCCCAACATTAATAATGACGAAATGACATTCCTCACTGTCCATATTCTCGATCATGCCAAGCTGCAGCTTTGCAGGTGTAAAAGAGCAGGAGTGCACATTCTGTCACACACAAGGGATTAGTTATTCAAGTATTCCACAGAAGTTCCATGGCTTGCTAACAAAACTAGGCGGTTACGTAGGCAAAGTATGAATAATTTTTCCCCCACTCACTAAATAGCCAACTGAGGGACTAAGACAGTACAGCACGGACCTTAATTTAATCGGTTTAGACTGAGAATCTGTTGTACTTACAAAAGTGTAAGTGGCACTTTATTACTAAATAAAAAACTGTTACAAACCTTACTGAACTGCATGCCTTCATGCCTTTCACCTTTGAAGCATTAATATAAAGTCTGGTGTCGAACTGTAATGAAGTTAAAGTTTGCTCAAGTTTTTTTGAGGATACTGAGTTTATTACCTTGAGCACCAGTAACACCCCTGGTAACACATTACTGCAGTACAATATGCTCTGAACATGAAGTTTGGAAAAAAAATGGTGTTTTATGAGGCATAAATAGCCAATCAGCTGTAGTAAAAGAAGCAGTAGGATTTTGTTTCATGTGATGCCAAAATAAACAAATCTGTAGTCGCTGATCACACTGAAAGTGTTTCCTAATAAAGTTTCATTCCTGAGAGTAAGCCTATTTAATACGCCTATGAAAAAAAAGAGGTTTTCTCGATGACAAAGTCTCTCTTAACCTCAACAGGGCAGGCCTAGCATAAGCACACACCTAAGAATTTAGACATACCTGTTTTGAGCTTTTCTCATATCAGTAAGCCATGAAAGAAAATTCCTCTCCGATTAATGTCTGCCTCTTTCAAAGTAGTCTGTCACCATGCTGTTTCCTTTAAAACATCTTTGTTTTACATTAAGTTTTGTAACTAAGCATTTCTAGCAGCCTTTTAAATAAATGCAATGGAAAATTAAACAGGTTCTATCCAGCCAGATACCACCATTGTAAGTTGAGACACTCTTCCACTTCCTACAATTCCCAATTAAAGTGACTTCAAATCAAAGTAAGTCTCTTATTACCCGATACAATGTATTGTTTGCAATACCCTGCACTGAGCTGAGACATGTCTAGAAGGCCTTCACATGTCGGCTCTGCCACGTGGCACACTGGTTTCACACTGTAATCCCTGAAAGAAAATGGCAGGAGTTCTGTGCCTCCAGAGGACAACACCACTCGCACTGTTAGGCCCCACAGGACCCCCAGCTTAGGAAGGAAAGTGTGTACAGATGTGGGGTGGGGTCTGGTGCCAGCCAGCCCCAGGTTTCCTTAGACAGGTCTGCATGGCTCTGGACAGCCTCTAGTCCATTAGGAGTACAACCTGAATGGACACCCTTCAGACGATGAGACATACTGGAGTCACAAAGGAGGAGGCACTCCATATCCAGATGGCAATATCATGCACAATCCAGCTCTAGGAAGATGTGGTACGAATATATATATATAAAACCAAAAGACAAACAATAGCCTAGAAGTTATGAAGCCAATAAATGTGCAACAATAGTAGGAGCCATGCCATTAAAAGCTTTTTCGGCTGAAGGGTGACACCGATTATAAATGCACTGGGAGCTAATGGAATGATGTCAGAACTAGAGTGACATGCTCACTTTTTGTTGGTCTTGTTGAAAAGTCTAGCAGCAGCATTTTGCACTAGCTGTAATTGAAATGAAGCATCATCAGGAACACGGACAAAACACTGTTTTGCAAAAATTAATAACAGCACGCTGATACTTTGATCACGGTAAAAGCAAGTCAACAATCTTCGCCAATGCACAAACAACAATGGATACCAATGTATTTCTGAGAAAGGGCTGGACTCAGTCCAAGCAGCAACACACATCTTTCTATTTTAATGTCTGGTGTAAACAGGATTTTCTTTAGCAAGTTCCGATACTATAGCCGTGCTTTCTTCATGCACTATTACGAGTCTGCAAACATCTATTAATAAAAAAAAACAATTACTCAAAACAAATATGACACTGGAAAGTGTTCTTTCTGAAGGCAAGGCAACACCCAGGTTACTCTGACTTCTTGGCAACAAATCAGACATCCCTGTTGCTGGACCCTCACCTGGCCTTGATCAGGCTGTGGGCCTTGTCCTCCCAGTGCTCGGAGACAGTGAGCAGCTCCTGCAGACGCGCCATGGCCTTCTCCACCGAGGGGTGGGGGCTCAGGCCCACACCCTGGTCGATGAGCCTCCGCATGGTGTCCAGAGTCAGGCTGGAGGGCTCGGCGGAGGCCTCCTGCACCCCCTCCAACCAGCGCGCCTGTTCCAGTCTCTCCCGCAGTAGCGGCAACTCGGGCAGCTCTACATCAAAATCAAAGCTCACGTCCAGGAGGCGCTGGATCTCCGAGGCTTTGGGTGTATCCTCGTTCAGTACCTTCTCACTGTGCTGCTGGAAGTCCTCCACCCGACTGAGGAGGTCCTGTGAACACGCACACACATATTTCGGGACCAGGTAAGCTGTCTGACAGGATGACCTTTGAAGACAAATGCTGTGCGATCGCACGTGCAATTACCTTTTCAGATGTTAAGCTGCCGACACAAAACAGAATACATTTTTACAGCAGCAGCTAAAAGTGCCTGCGGTACAAGCAAATTAATGTATAAAATAAGAGTCTGAGCAGATTATGACCAATCAAAATCAGTCCCTAAAACATGAACAAAATAGAAAAAGGAAAAAAGAGCATCAGGCAACTTTATCCAGCCATCATTGCGTTGAATGTATTGCTAATAAAATAGTCCTGTAACTAGATTTCATTCTGAACCAGCATCCACACTGCTGGGAAACACAGAATACTCTGAACAAGACATACAGTATGTTAAGTGGTGGTATCCCTAAAAAGGCACATACAGTTCTATGTGTTTCAGTGTGATGGAGCTGGTTAGCTGAAACCTAGAACTTAATGCCATCCATCCATCATTGGGAAAGGTAAGGATTATGGCAACCTGGATCCTATAGCAGCAACACAGGGTTCAAGACAGGACTACACCTGTCACCTGTCTATCACAGGGAACATGTATGACCAAGCACACAGGGATAATTAAGACAATTTGTCTTGCCAGCATATGTTTGGAGGGCAGAAGGAAGCTGAAGCATACAGAAAAAACCCATGGAAACACTGGAAGGTTTTCACAGAGAGGACACCCCATTCAGCATCAAACCCATGACTCTTGTGCAAACAAGCAGAATTTAATTCAGGTCTGAGAATTCGCTTTCTCAAGCAGGAGGACTCCTCCAATGTACTGACATTTAAGACTGAAGTTTGCATGTGTTAAACTGAACAGTATATATATATAAAAAACTACTGACAAAATTACAAAATAATCAAATTAAAAAATGAAACCCCCCAAAAATCCTGGAAAAATATGTTTTTCTTCAGATGATGCATCTAGAAATGCAGCTTTGGCACTAAATGTAGCTGATTTACCCCTTCATTCTAAGGAAGCTACATTTTCCTCCAGAAACAGGGTCTGCTTGACATGGCCTCACATTTCATTCTGTGTCCTTGCAAGACACAATGGCCTTCCTCTAAGCCCCCCTCGGCATACCTTCAGCAAGGGGGCCTGGCTGATGGTGCAGGGCAGGGTGTAGAGTTGCCTGACGAAGGCCTGCAGCTCGTCCACCGTGAGCTGGTTCTGAGATTTCCCTCTGCAGGAGCGATACCTGAGATTCACACACTCGTCAGGACAAGGACGCAGCAACACTGTCCACAGATGCCAGGACAGTTCAATTCCTTCTTAAAAACAGTTCTGCTCCTAATGCGGGTAACAGCGAAGGGACTCCATGCTTCATCCAAGAATGGACGGAGCTCGTTTTATAACATTTTTCTTAACAAGTGCTACTTTTTGACACAAAATTCATCATGTTGGAAGATTCAACAGACAAACCTTTCCAAGTGGAGAGTGGGAAAGAAACTTGATAAAGATGAGGATGTTTTTCCAATTCATTTTTACTTCCACATTTGTTCACAAAAATTTTCTCTCTCTCATTATTTGAACAATTGATGCCTCTGGTTTTAAATCATGTACTGATGTCACGTATAATGTAACAATAATGGCTATGGCCTTCTGCCCAAGTGCAACAATCAGTTAAATGTGAGATCAGGGTTTAATGAAGTAGAACACAGCAACCTTGCTAGCAAAGGGGATTAAACAGGCTGGTGTAATTAGAAAACATTATAGTGTACATAGGAATATCACAGTGAAATACTTTTTAAAATGTGCCAAATTATTTGGATACAAAATATACCTTAGAAGTTTAGTTTTAAAACTTTATTAAAATGACCAAGAAAATCACTGCATTTACAGAGGCGGGACCTCAGTTCAAGCCCTCTATCATTTGCATTCAAATGTTCAACAGATTTCCTGCCTCTGTAAATGCAATTAATTACATTATTTAATTAATACATTATTATAACTAAATATATTTAAAAGCAGAGGCATCAATTAACTGTTCAAATAATGAGACATTTTTTGTGACCAAAATCTGGAAGTAAAAATGAATTTGAAAAACAACCCCAACTATCACTCTAGTTACAAATCTTTGCACAGAAGGGCAATTTACACAATATTTTGTCAAACAAATCCACCTAACACAAACAAGTCACAAGAAACACTGTTTAGAATGTTTCCATAAGGTTTCAAGTTAACCTTTAACCATGCTTTCTTGCGCAGCCCACTTTGCCTTAAATCACTTCATCACTCACAACTACCATTTACACTAACGTTCACTCAACTGCTTTTACAGTCAGTTGTACTCCACTCCCGCACACTTGCCTGCTTTTATTAAAACGATAAACCTAAAATAATATCGGAGCTTTATTGTCATTCTTGGTTAACCAGATTAACTTCTGTTTGATACTGGCAACGCAGATCAAATAATTTATTTCATCTATCATGTGTCCAATTTGGTGTCCATTTGAATTATTGATTCCAGATAATTAGCACTTTTCAACATGACTTTCTGGATTTGTCTTAAACCAAAGGATTTTCTTAATCTAGTGACCCGTCTTACTATTTTGCTCGCCACTTCTAAATCTTAGAAATTCTGAGATCATGAATTCACACTTTAACCACTCAGCAACACAATCTACATACTTTTAATTTATTTTCCATTCACAGTGCCACATTTATTGATCTGCTCTTCCCCATACAGAAAGCGACGCTTAAAAACCTAAAATAATAACACTAATTTTTCTCAACACAATTAACAATGAAGGGTTCCAGCACTGGTGTTAGTTCACTTGGTCTAAAGAAAAATGAAGGAGACAATGAATTCTGGGAAGGTTCAGATGGGAAGGAGGGGGAAACAGGGATACAACACTGCTCTTAACTACATTTAAACCAGGTGATCTAGTGTGATCTGACATGGTTACCTGGTTTGCCTTTTTCCATTTAGCAGCTGCTGTGCCACAGAGGCACACTTCTCTGCATCCTGAGTCACCAGACGCAGGTGGCGCAGGAGATCATTGTCTGGAAACCTCTTCATCTCAGATTCCTCTATCAAGGAACGAAACTCATCTAGACCTGTTATTTAACAAAAGACACACATTAGAAAACTGCAATGTTCAGCCAACTGGCCTGTTTTTATAACAGGATGCTCACCGTGACCGATTCTTCTCATTTCAAATGCCCTTAATTTCACACTTTTGTCTCTAAATGTTAGCCCCATCGGCTTCATATCTTTTACTGACCTTACTTAACACCAGTGTTTTAACACCTGGAAAACCACAAAAGATAGAACACTTGCTTCTGCTGCATGTTTTTTAGGTAACAATTAATAAGTAAATGTCCATGAGGTATAAACTCCTTTTGAGACTGGCAAATGTTTTAGATGCAAAAACAATCCAAAAGGTAAAATTTTAAAAAGAAAATGGATTCAAATAACCTCTTATCAAAAAAGCTAGACCCAGTTGGGGAAACAATGTTGCTAAAAATAACCAGTTCTTTTAAATTTATCCAGGGACTCGTGTTGGGAGTAGAATTGAAAATGACTAAACAATCCACATTAATGGACTACAGGGATGAACACTGACAACTCACTTCTCTTCTTGTCCATTTTAGCTTCCAGTAACTCGGTCACATGACAGGCCCAATCATCGTAGGATTCTGCACGCAGCTTTATGGCATTCATCATTGGATACAAGTCATCCAGTGTATATCGATACCTGTCACACAAAGTATGGAAAGCAAAGGTTTAGCAAATACGTAACAAACAGCGGGAGCTGAAAGCATCACGTTTTATGTTTCAGAGGCCAAATTACATGCGATACACAAACTTGCCTTACAAATGAGACTTGGTTTTGAACATACTGGGGGATCTAACATTGCACATCAAGCTGCAATACTGGTTCTATTTTTAATGGTGTCAATTTTGCCAAGAGGCTGAAAAAACTAAGTCTATTTTGCAGGGGTACAAAACAGGGATTGATTGAGAATGAACCTCAATAAATATCCAGCCAGTGACAATTATGAGACATACCAATAACTGAAAAAACCCTGCTCTGGAAACATAACTGATTGACATAAGCTTCGCTGTGGTGGATTCAGTAGCATTTTAAGGGTATAATGCACAGACAAAACAGACCAAAAAACCATCTTCAATCCTCTGGATAAAATAAATGAGGCGGAAGCTGACAACATACTTCAGTGTGTAGTTCTGCACAGGGCAGCAGCAGAGGTCCTTAAAGTGGTAGAGACACACAAGGCTTCCAGGGCTGCAGGGGCAGGTGACAGCAGACAGGAAGCAGGTGGTCCTACATATGGCACATTGTCGTTCGTCGTCTGGGAGGAGATCATATTCCTCCCTCTCCGACTTAACCACCCCCTGCGGGAATTCAATATCCTTTCATCAAGTAACAGGTTGCGTCCCCACAAACCTCCCACTGCAACTTCCGAGTTGTCTGTAATCTTTATACAATTAATACTTTTTAGTGCTTGCTTAAGAGCAAACTGTCGCGATGAATTACAGGAATGAGAATATTAACTAGCTGTAGATGAACAGTGCTGAAAAGAGAACATTCTAAACAGACTTACAAATTCAGTTGATGAAGTCCTGCACCTGAAGTGTAATATATTCTGGAGGATAAGTCCTGTAAGGGATTTTGCTTTCAGAGGCCCCTCACCATATTCCTGACTTCCTCGCGCATCGCCCGCTCCGCTTTTATCATGACAGCCATGTCCTTCTGAACGGCAGAGGCCAAGACCACATCAAGGGCATCGGCTTTGGAGGCTATTTTGCAGATCAGCTCATCGTGGGAGAAGACGCAGTACCGGTGGAGGAGACGGTAATGGTCCACACACTGCCGGCCCAGCGGCACCTGAAACACAGGTGGACTCAGCTCGGTGCTCACATTAGAAACATTTTTGTCAACACAAAATTACTTCGAGCCTACCAACAACAATCTGTTAAAGATTTATATTTTTGCTATCGATGTTGGGATTAGGTCTTTTACCTTTGTAACGAAAATTAAGACAAGTCTTACCCAGTCCACAGTACAGAAATTGACAGCCTCTGCGAAGTTAAAGCCCTGATTGAACCCACTATGGTAGGCTCTAGGAAAGGTGATCACGAACTCGCCTGCACACTGATTGGTTCTATAAATCTAAAAGAAAACACAAGGACGGTATTAAAAAAAAGAGAGAATTTTACCAAAAACCTGATTTAAGTTATTTCCATACAGGAGATATTCACACCTCAGAAGGAAAATAAAGCTTGTATATGTACGTAACCAGAGGTACACGCACCCAGGCTGTACAGCTTTAAAAACCAACACTGTCCTTGGGATCACAGACAACATAACTGAAGACACCCATAGGACAGCAGTTTGAGCAATTTCAGGTTAGCTGCAGACTCTTAGCCCCGGACCCAGGTAACCCCAACACCTCTGTTTATGGGTATTTTCAATTCAATTACCATCACTGCATGTGGCAGACTGGTTGCAATAAAAACCCTCTAAAAAACAAAACAAAAAAAAGAATTGAGATACAGATGATTCTTGAGAGAACACCTGACCACACCTACTGTAACAATTTTGATTGCAGCCAGACCATAAATAAGAACAAAAAAGGAGGAGCTGCAACTGATGGTTCAGAATACAACTATCCTTCATCCCAACTCCACCCATACCCATCGTCAGGGCCTTCCAGAACAGTTTTGCACCAAAAGTCCCTTTGGACATAACTCACAAAAGAAAAGCCAACCCTGGTACCTATGAGGGAAGGATGGTATATTCTAACTTGGTAGGTTCTTTTAAGAAAAAGAGCTGATAAATTACCTCTTCCCCACCCCATATCACATGATATCCTGATTTTACAGTTACTGGTTTACTTCCAAGATATAGTTCCCGCTTTTGCCCAAGATAAAGAAAAAACAAATATCCATGGTAAAGAGGACGTACCATACCTTACATTTAACACAAGATCATTTTTCCCCCCTACTCAGACATACATATACAGTGCCTTGCGAAAGTATTCGGCCCCCTTGAACTTTTCAACCTTTTGCCACATTTCAGGCTTCAAACATAAAGATATAAATTTTTTATTTTATGTGAAGAATCACCAACAAGTGGGACACAATTGTGAAGTGGAACGAAATCTATTGGATTTTTGAAACTTTTTTAACTAATAAAAAAATGAAAAGTGGGGCGTGCAAAATTATTCGGCCCCTTTACTTTCAGTGCAGCAAACTCACTCCAGAAGTTCAGCGAGGATCTCTGAATGATCCAATGTTGTCCTAAATGACTGATGGTGATAAATAGAATCCACCTGTGTGTAATCAAGTCTCTGTATAAATGCACCTGCTCTGTGATTCTCAAGGTTCTGTTGAAAGCGCAGAGAGCATCATGAAGACCAAGGAACACACCAGGCAGGTCCGTAATACTGTTGTGGAGAAGTTTAAAGCCGGATTTGGATACAAAAAGATTTCCCGAGCTTCAAACATCCCAAGGAGCACTGTGCAAGCGATCATCTTGAAATGGAAGGAGTATCAGACCACTGCAAATCTACCAAGACCTGGCCGTCCCTCTAAACTTTCAGCTCAGACAAGGAGAAGACTGATCAGAGATGCAGCCAAGAGGCCCATGATCACTCTGGATGAACTGCAGACAACTACAGCTGAGGTGGGAGAGTCTGTCCATAGGACAACAATCAGTCTTACACTGCACAAATCTGGCCTTTATGGAAGAGTGGCAAGAAGAAAGCCATTTCTCAAAGATATCCATAAAAAGTCTCGTCTAAAGTTTGCCACAAGCCACCTGGGAGACACCCCAAACATGTGGAAGAAGGTGCTCTGGTCAGATGAAACCAAAATCAAACTTTTTGGCCACAATGCAAAACGATATGTTTGGCGTAAAAGCAACACAGCTCATCACCCTCAACACACCATCCCCACTGTCAAACATGGTGGTGGCAGCATCATGGTTTGGGCCTGCTTTTCTTCAGCAGGGACAGGGAAGATGGTTAAAATTGAGGGGAAGATGGATGCAGCCAAATACAGGACCATTTTGGATGAAAACCTGTTGGAGTCTGCAAAAGACCTGAAACTGGGACGGAGATTTATCTTCCAACAAGACAATGATCCCAAACATACAGCAAAATCTACAAAGGAATGGTTCACAAATAAACGTATCCAGGTGTTTGAATGGCCAAGTCAAAGTCCAGACCTGAATCCAATCGAGAATCTGTGGAAAGAGCTGAAAACTGCTGTTCACAAACGCTCTCCATCCAACCTCACTGAGCTCGAGCTGTTTTGCAAGGAAGAATGGGCAAGAATTTCAGTCTCTCGATGTGCAAAACTGATAGAGACATACCCCAAGCGACTTGCAGCTGTAATCGCAGCAAAAGGTGGCTCTACAAAGTATTAACGCAAGGGGGCCGAATAATTTTGCACGCCCCACTTTTCATTTTTTTATTAGTTAAAAAAGTTTCAAAAATCCAATAGATTTCGTTCCACTTCACAATTGTGTCCCACTTGTTGGTGATTCTTCACATAAAATACAAAATTTATATCTTTATGTTTGAAGCCTGAAATGTGGCAAAAGGTTGAAAAGTTCAAGGGGGCCGAATACTTTCGCAAGGCACTGTAGGTATTTTTTTCAAAGGTAGTAGGAACCCTTCCAGTATATGCCTCGGTAAATTTCTATTTCTGTCCTTGAGTGCTGGAGTCCTGGTGGTGTATTTCAACTAGCAACTCACTAAGAGATGGGTGCCTGTAATTGTGATCCAAAAAAGTCATTAGAATCGGAGCAGGAAAGCGAACCTGAAACCCTGCAGGGTCCATGTCTGGCCCATTTAAGTTGGGGTAAGGAAACGCAAGACAGTCTCTAGCTGAAAAGAGGGGTGTGTAGCACAAGTGCACTTACTGGCACTCCGTGGGCCATGAGTGTGTTGGGGTTCATGATGGTGACGAGCTGATGCAGCAGGTCGGGCTGGGACTCAAAGAGCTCTGGGGCGAGCTTCTTCATCACATCCTCCAGCTGTTCAGCTGCATACCCTGGAGCTCCATACCACGTTTTTGGCTCACCCCTGAAACAATAAGGTAAGTAAAGCCACTGCTCACTGACTTAACTACATATTTTACAGTATTATAGTACAGAAGTAAAAACAAATTGTGAAGACTTTGCAGAGAAAAATAAAGAACATGTTTAAAAGAGCTAGGGACCAAACACAATTGACTGTATACTTTAAAAAAATTGTTCAGTGATCAGAGAGTCCAAGCCATGGTAATATTCAGGTACTTCCAGACAAGTCAAAACTTTACCTCACCTCAACTTCAGTCCTGATTTAAATTTAAAGTATTAATAACTGATGATGGAAATTTAGGGAAGAACAAATACTTATCAATTACATAACACTATAGCTGAGTGGAGTCTGAAAGCAAACCCCTTGAGGTACATATTAAACCAATTATCAAAGTCACTTTCCTATGCTGTGTATACCTAATTACAATTCAAGCTTCAAATAGTGCTTAAAATTATTAAATATTTAACACAAACAAAAACAATACCTGCTGCTTTTGACATTGAGAGCTGCAAAATAACTAAATCAGTGAAGTGACGTCGCATACCAGTGCAGGTAGTTAATGGAGTAGCTCCAGTGGTCCTCAATGTGCCAGCAGAAGGAAGAAAAGCACATCCCCACATACAGCCAGGGTAATTTCATCCCACAGATGTCAGCAGTGACATGAGTAAGGACAGAGGGATTCATCACTGGCATGTTGTTCAGGTTCCAGCCACAGCTGAGGTAATCCTGAACAGAGAGTAAGGTGTTCAGTCACACACTCCAGACATCTAAGGGGCTGAGATCGCTGCCCACTTAAGACAATCACATACCTAATGCCATATTTAATCAAAAGAAAGCAGCACAGCCCATTTTAAATTAAATTCCCTGTGCTGATTACGCACAGGATTGTACTTAAAGAAGGACTAATTAAGAACAATATGACATATCCAGACCAGCGGTTCTCAATGCTGAACCCAGAGAAACACTGTCTTCTGCTTTTTTCTTCCTGCAAACTTCTTAACAGAGGATTAATTTCAGTTTTCTATTTTAGCTGTCCTTTTTAAAAACCTTCTGAGCTCCTAAAATGCTTTATTGGGTTTGTAAGTGGTATTAACCCTGCTCATTCAGGTGTGCTAGCTGAAATGTAACACACTGGACTTTAACAAATACTTATTGTGGGAGAATTTGGTACATTATCATGCCCACTGATCTCTCTTCATCTTGAACTGACTGCCAATTAAGTGTCAGTGTCAGAATAAGGGATTAAAGTTATGGAGAGACTACCTGAAGTTCCATGTGCTGAAGCGAAGAGCTGAGTGCACAAAAAAAGCAAGCAGATTCATTACCTGCTTCAATTAACACAAGAAATTAAGGGTCCAATTGGTCCTACCTACAGCAGTCCCTCAGGACCAGGACAGAGAACCACTGATCAAAACTATTCCACTTTATTGTATTCTACCTCATTACGCAACACTAAATCTCAGTTTCAGTAATCTCCGCACCTCATCTTCAGGGGCAACTTTGAACCGGCCATCCTTGATAGGGAAACCACTGCCAAATTCCTTGGATGCGATATCTGCTCCGTATTCCACAGTGACATCCTCTTCAATGGTGCTCACCAAACGCCAGAACTCCTTCTCCACCAGTTCGGTTGGCACCATCTGTAACAGTAGCAGAGCAACAGGTTATTGAATTCAGAAACAGATAAACCACAAGGTGAAAACTAAATATTCTTGGCTTTAAAAAGCATTTGACTTTTTTTTTTTAGCATCAGGATTTAAAATAACGTTCAGTTAAACAGAACAGTAATAAACATGAATCATGCCTCACTCATGAGAGGGTATCCATACTTACATGAACTGGCATGTTGAAGTAATCCGACTTGAACGAGTCGGCCATCTCTCCAAAGGCACGCAGGGTGTAGTCTCTGTATGCCTGCTCAAACCCAAATGCTTCCTGGGGCTTGCTGCACTCCTATGAGCAAAAGTTGAAAAGATAGTACGTTATGTACTGCCTTTAGGGTAATCATCCATTTTCTAACTGCGTCTTCCAATTCAGGGTCACAGGGCAGCCGGAGTCTATCCCAGCAAGCAGTGGGCGCAAGGCAGGATACATCCCGAACGGGATGCCTGTCCATCACAGTACACACAGATACAGACACGCACACACCAGGGCCAATTTTCCCAGAAGCCAGTTAACCTACCAGTATGTTATAGAGAACACAGCCTTTGGCAGTCACAAGACACTGACTCCTTTCACGGCCTGTCACACACAGGACTGGGAGGCACTCTAAAAGAGTGTGGTCAAACAGCATTTCTCAGGAAAGTCAGAAACTCATTTCTCTTATGTCTTAAACTGAATATCTAGGGAATCTTGAAAGGACAATAACTACCCATTCTACTTTAAAGACAAAATAAAAACCTACAAGTTCCAATTTGCATCTCCTTCTAATTCTAAGGAAACGGCTTTAGTTACCGCTGGCTGGGAACAGTGTGCGTGTCATGCTCACCACAGAAAGTGAGAAATAAAACATGATACTTCACAATCTTGAGAGCTCAAGGGGCTTAGAGGTGTATTTTTCCATTGACAGAAAACCTGTCAGGATTCTTTAATCTCATCCCCCCTGAGCACTCCCCTTTAAAGAGGTTCCCTGTGGAAGTGAACAGAGGCAAAATATGGGACAACCTTGTAAACCCTGGGGGTCAGAATGCTGTGTATTATGGATTAAAACATTCTACCTTCTTAATACAAATAGCAGGTTAGTCATTATATACAAGTTAAAACAGTGCTGCTGTACAACGTTCTGAAAATGTGCTAGAAAAATTACCTGGATGTTTTGGGGCCTCGTGAGCTAATAACTGATGAGTAATTTTAATTTTAAAAGTCCCTCAGGTGAGATTCAAAGCCAAAATCTGGCATGGCTGTGCAACAAAACTCCCTTTCGTGGTTGGATGGAATGACCCTTGTTCATTAAAAAAAAAGAGCAACTACTGCTGCACGCTGTACTGTTGTGCATTTGATAAATAAACTTTGATTTGAAAAATGTAGACTTTCATTCTCCTTAATGCTAAGCTTACTGAGCTCCTCAGTGGACACACAGTGAACGGACATCTATACACCTTAAATTGGAACATAAAACAAAACACCTCCACTCTCAAGGAGAGATCCGTTTTAAATGATCAGATCATTAAACGGAGCCAGAATCCTGTAGTATTCTTTCTCCTGCAGACACTTCTGCTGCTTTCTGTTCCTCTGGGGCATGTTAACTCACTGAAGGACACCTGATAATTGCTTTAATTTTAGAAAGGGCACTCATTACCTGAGCCAGGCACTTGGGACACCTCCAGTCTCCCTTGGGAACATCGTGGAGGGGTGGGATCAGACAGAAAGTGTGGTAGCTGTCATCACAGCCATCGCAGAGCAAGAGACGGTCTTCGTCATTTCCACTGCCGCAAACCAGACAGACATACAGGTCCACCTGGTTACAGAGTAGAGAAGCCTAAGTGTCTCATATCTAACATACCTCCTAGGCACTGACTGATCAAACACACAGAACACCAATGGGTTACACAAATATACATACAGGTAAGAAACAAAGCCCTGTTTTGATCCAGAATGTGACAGAGATGGGAAATACCAACTAATAAACAAGACACACTAAGATAGGTAGTAAGACAGCCCTAAAACATCAAAATCTGTTAAAAGTGTCATAAAAAAATCAATTTCAGTTCTTGTATAACATCCTACAACTTAGTCAGCTGCACACACTTAAAGTAGATATGGGGAGATCAACAGATAGGACTCATGGCAACAAACGCCAATATTACAAGGATCTATTATCTAGCATTTAGAAGAATTTCCACTTATTTTTGGAACTTCAAGGGACAGGAAAATCATACCATCTACACCATTCCTTCAGCAACTAAATGGGGTAATGGGAAGAGCACACTTTATAAAGTCTTCTTGTTTCTTAGACCACTGCTTGAAACACAGCGATTTAGATATATTTAAAGGTAGGGGAAGAAATCTAAACTGTTACCTTGCCAGATAGAGATCTGCATGTCACAACAATGGATCAAGAAGTCCCCCACTTACTATACTCACTGCTGGGAGATATTTTTTATTCCGCAGCTTTGCTTTTTCTGGCTCAGTTATCAGCTCCTTTTCAATGGGCTCCTGTTTCACCATCACAGGAATCTCTTTCTCTGTGAAAAGACAACGCAGCTCTGAAACAGCTAGCACAGGGCACGTAGTTCCTTATGAATTGGTGATTTATTGATTAGCAGATCTGTATGCTGTACAATGAGGTGACTGAAACCAGCTCTGGATATAAATAAGGCTGCAGGTTTCCAGTGCCATTAACCCCTCCGTTTTTCAAGATTGAAAAAAAACAGACAACTGACCAAGTAATTCATTCAAATAAGAAATGGAGGAAAACCGAGATGAAAACCAGACACCCTGTGGTTTAGGAAACAGCAAACCCATAATCATTCACAGCTCCTCATGCTGATTAGTTAGTTCAGTGGTGGACAACTCCTGACCACATGATTTGATGAATTGGCTGTTTCTCTTCCCAATTCTTAAAACTACTGAGGCAGAAGGAAAAGCAGAGTTCTGCATGAACCAAGCTCAATTCACTTGGAAACATCTGTGAGATAAACATACAGAATACTAAACGCGTATAAAATAAACTGTGTCAATGTCAAAGAGGACGAAGTTCCTCTCACCAGTTAAGCACATTTTTTTGTGGACCAAGATTTTGTTTACTTTCATACTTCCATGTCAAAAGTAGACTGGGTAAAAAAAAACACTGCATCCTGGGATACTGCTGAACAATGAAAAAATGGTATAGCTCTTTGAATGAAAATCATTGTTGAAGATGACTGCAAAGCTGTGCAAAAACATTGCCCTAATGTGTCTTTTTGTGCTGGCATTGAAGCACACTTACCAGTCACAAAAAAATAATCACAGAATTACATAATGATTACCCCAACATCATTGTCCAAACCACATTTCCAGTGTGGTTTCATTGAAAAGGGGGCACAAAATCACAGTGCATTCGTATTGCACAAAACAAACCAAACTGAGTTCATGCGACCCCAAAAAAAAAAATTTACCGAAAAGGCCCCAGTTCAGCTTCAATAAAGGAAGATCGGAAAAGAACCAAATCGCTTTTGAGCTCATGTTGTACTTCCCAACTGGTTGTGGTTTGTTTAGTTTGGAAATACAGTCAAAACAAACCAAACCAAGTGTGAACACTTCCAGAAAAAAAGGCACTGGACTATGGATCTCCTTGGTTGCCACCGCCTGGAGACATTTAAAAATTGTTTTGCGATGCCACAACTTCACTACAAACTAAACACATTTCCTGCAGCCATCAAGCTTACTATGTGCAGTTATCAACACTGAAAAGCATCAAGCAGTGGAAGTGTATGATGGAGTGGATTACGAAACTGTACGTTTTTTATAAAGGCAGAAATACCTTTCCTAGTGTTACTTAGGTACGTTCACAGAAGTAACTTGACTGTTCCTTATGACGAATCACACAAATTATACAGCACAGGGCTGCACTTGAATTCCACCACAATTCCTTGCATGGCAACACTTTTATAGTGAGGTTAACGGCTTGTGAAGTAAGGACCAAGGCTGTGCACAGCTTGAAATGAGCTACAGAAAGCCCATGGTTTTCATTTCATAACATTTGTTTTCCAGATGGGTCAAAGGAAGAATGAGATTTCCTTTTCACATTCTTTACAAAACTGACCTTCTGTTCAATTACAATTTGACAAACCACAACCAACCCCGACATATCTATCTTATTTATCATAGCGGTGTATCTAAACCTTCACCTACAACCACATAATCTCAAGCAAGTCATTAACTGTAAGTTAAAGAAAAGAACGGCGATTACCTGGCTCATTCTTCACAACAACAGAACCCATCCTCCTTCTCAGGTTGGGTCTGCTGTCGCCAGTTTCTCCAGGCTCAGTCTTCACACAGTTTCCCTTGAAGGAGGAAAGAAAGAGGGGTTGTAAGTCAGCTCAGCAGCATGACAAAATGTGTTTCTCCAAGAAAATGTACTGTTCTGTAGTCTTGTAGTAGTCCTCCAGTCCTGCAAAACATCCATAAACCATGATGACTTCCAACAACTCAATGGAGGAGAAAAGAATCCTCACATAGCCTTTCACAAGAACAGGGGACAGCACCAGATCCCTTACTAAGAGCACAATCAACTGATTTAACCCCACTGAATGGATGAGGTTGTGCCTTTTATTTGCATTAAAAAAGCTAAGCTTTTTTAACAGGCTTTTAATACTGCAAGCAGCTATCATTTTTTTCGGAATTCCACTAGTTTTTCCAAAGATAAGACTTGTTTGTGATGGGCGTGATCCCTACGAGAGGTAATAAGGGTAACTTGAGGAGGAGCTCCACTGAGACGTTCATGAAGCTCTGATCAAGGGTCTTCACCTCAGCTCTCATCCGCTTGGCCCTGCGGGCGGGGGTGCAGGACTCCACAGGCTGGAAAGACTGCCTCTGGGCCAGGTCATGGGGCTTGTACTCTCTGTCCTTCGTGTCGTTCATCAGCGTTGGCTTCTGTACACACTGGAAAACGAAGACACAAAACAACCTGACATTAGACAACTACCTCACTGACCAAAAAAAATAGGTGTCTTCTCCACAAGGATTTAATTAATAGGACTAAATAAGGAACAGATAAGCTTAGAAAAGCTGTAAACATAAAAAAGTGAGCACCTCAAAGTTTCATAAGCTGAGCTCGCAAAACAAGATCGAGACTATAAACTTATCATAGTTTAATGCTCAGTTGTTAAGAGTTCGGATAAACACTGATGTGTTTCAGAAAATAAAGGAACAACAGGGCTAGCAAATGTTTTGCATCATAAAAGTAAAAAAAAAACCTCAAGGACAGTATGAAGTGTAGATATATGCACTCAAACTCCCCCATATTTGCTTTTGATGTGCGACCTGTTCTTAAGTGCATTTTAAAGGTTACGTTAAAGCATTTTCTAACACGTTCAGTTGACAAGCTGTAGGTTTTGCATATTGCCACTATCCTGTTACATGGAATTAATATCTTAATATACATTTTGTTTAAACATTAAAAGTAGACTTCAACAAATATTGAAAAACAAAAGGTGATTATGTTTTAATTATATATTTGATTTTGTGCTTCAGTGCTTGTTTTACCTTTTGGCATGAATACCAGGTATCTGCATTGTCAATTAAAAAAGCCTACCATGTGGCAGCAGTTCTTAAAACAGCACTCTATATTAAGCAAGCCTGATGAAATGCAGGCCTCTCTTTGGAGTGGCTGAGAGCAGCGCTTCTGCTTGTTAAAGACAGGGAAGCTGGTTATGGCAGTTGTCAGCTCAGAAGGCTGAATGTCTTTCACCACAGATAGCAGGACAACTGAGATCACTGTCTGACAAGGGTGCAGAGGGTATTGAGCAGAGCGACTGGAGGATGAAAGCATGCACTTCAGAAGGGAGGAGCTGTCAGCCACACAAACCAGATGGGCCCCAAGCTTTCAAATGTCAAGACGATATAATGCACAAAGAAAAGAGGAAATAAAAAATATAGAAGCAATCAAGTCTTCATTAAAAATTCTGCCGCCTGAAGGAAAAAAAAAAAGAGGCTGCTAAGATATTAGTATATTTGCAGGTCCTCTAATTGCATCTGTTTCAGAGTAAGTGGCGAAATACTCAATAGTAGCCTTGTCATCACTCAGTTTGTTACAACCACTGCTGTACACTTCAGAGTCCTCTGACTTAGGAATTAGGATATATCCAGATCTGGAACTGCCAATAAACTGCTAAGGCACCTAATGCAAAAGAGAACTAGGAGAGTTACTCAATAACGTATGTGACCTCTAAAATGTAGGTCACTCATAGACCACCGAAAGGCCTGACTGGTTTCATTTTTATTTTTAGATCAGATGGTAGCAATTATTGAGATATCTTCTAGTATTACACACTTCTCTACTTAAAAAAGACACTTGCACATGCTGATATTTTACAGGTGTAATTTCAATTTTCTAGAACAAACTTAATCTTATTTAATAGTTATTTCTTCCACATTCAAACAAGACATCTTTCTGTCGCTGGAAGACTAGTCAGTGGTTTTCTGTGCCACCATTAAACTTGTGAAAACACAAAATGTACAGTTTTAGACAGGCTAAAAGATCAACATTCTTTACACACAACTACATTCAGATAAAAACAAATGGCATTTTAAAGGCATTGTTATTTTCAGAGCTATGCCCCAACTTGCTCTGCTTCCTATTGTATAAATGGTCTCCTGCGCGTAAGAAAGAAATCAATACACCTTGAATTTACAGCTTCAATCTCAACAGGCGAGTTAGCTCATCTGAAAAGCTCAGAGCACCATCTGCTAATCCAAAAGGAACCTCCGCCCTAATGAGGAGAGGAGAGAGGAAGCGGGTTCCCACAGGCTTTCATCACTCACCAGAAGGTTGGCTCCAGCCTGGAACAGGTTGTAAGGGTAGAGAATTCGCTCGTAGTGGGCACGCAAATGAGAGCCCACAGCCTTGCCAGGGGCGAAACCCATCCTCAGTGCTATCTTGGTCCATCTTCTCTCTTTACACACAGCGTCAAAGCCCCCTTCATCAGCCACCAGCTACAAAACAAAAGCACACAGGCTGTAAATCTGTCTGCAAGCACAGGCCTCCCATGCACCATCGCCCACAGGCACCGTGATGCAAGAGCTTGCCGCATCTTGCCATTCGCTACACAGAGGCGTGCAACGCTCTCAGGAAAACCAGTGACACACTCAGGAAAACCTCCTTGTTTTCCCCAACAGGACATCAGAGATCTCGAAACAGTCGACACTTCTCGAGCCAATTGCATTTCATGAGTTCAGACTTGGTCTTGCAGCTAGGCTAACACAGTCTATCACCTTTTGTTAAAAATGTTTAAAACACTTCAGGATTATTGCTAAAACATATCCACAGACAATTTGAAATTGAATTCAGTGAAGGTCATTTTGCACAGATTAAAATTCTTAAACATAATGCTGCAGTTAGGAAATAACACTTTATGAATATTCTAACATCAGCAACAGATATATTACATTCACAACTTCCATGCATTACTTATGCTGAAGTATTATGTTCACAAGTTAATTCAAATCAATTTTAGAGAGAAGTAACGTTGCTTTCTACTTTTTTTTAACCTTATAGCATGTCATTAACATCACTCAAATGGAAGTTGTACAAGGTGTTCTTACCTTGTTCAGTTGGTATAAATCCAAAATCTTCCTTTCTACATGTGGAATTTTTAATGTGCACCCCTGGAGCTCCCAGAATTTTGCAATCTGATCAAGGAAATTGAGCTTTACTCTGGTCTGGGCCTAAAGAAGAAAATTAAAAGCAAATTATTTTAACCCAACACACTCAACAGTCCCTTAAACTGCTAAGTGAGACACAACATGCAAAAACAGATTTCATGAAGTAATTAAACAAACCACAATAATAATTTAAATTGAGTACATGAATTTTAAATTTTCTACATGTTATCACTTGATATGCAAAGCTCCTACTCTAATGTAATCATGATTTCTGCTGATCTATAAGTCTAGCCAGCACCTTTGACCCAGCTTGACAGGTGCTCTCTTCTGACTAGGCTCCAGTATTGTTGTGGGTACAATAGACTCCCTGGCTGGAAGTGATGAGACGCATCATGCTGTAGCCTGTAAGCACCAGCCATCCCCATACAAACAGATCTGCTATTACTTCCTCAGATGGAAGAAATTACAGATAAGTACATGTAAGAAAGTAATGCTGTGCTACATTAAGTAACCAAGGGTCCGGGTGGAAAGATCCAGAGACCTGAGTTATGCGCCTCTGCCCAATATATGACTTAATTGAACTCACTGTATGCTTACATGGACAAACTGAAGCCATTTTCTTGTTTTACAGAAACTGGAGATTTTAAAATGCCAATAAGACCTGCTGGACAGGAGCCCCATAGGACTGGAGATGGGCTCTCTTGTTATAGGGGATCCTGAGTGGTTCAGTCAGTAAAGGCACTCAGATGTTTAAGCACTATGGTCATAGTTGTTAGTTAATTATAACAAGGGCTCCATGGGGTGCTGCACACAACTGGCTTGGTAGCTGTTGGGGATCAGAATGAATTGGGTCCAGCCTGGTTTTCCTCTGCTCATCACACAACAGTGACTCCCAGCACCTGTGGGCTTGCAGTTATATCAGTGAGAGAATTCACCAATCAGTGCCAGCTTGCCTCTAAGGCACCATGGGAGCACATCGAAGGACAAATGGCAGAGGAGTACATGCGCACAGGACCTCCTGCTGGACGACTGAGGTCCTCATTCCTCAGTGCGCGAGTCGTAGTGAGACAGCAGAAAGCTTCCAACCTGGATGAAGTATTGAACAGAAACTAGAACAAACCTTCCCAAGTTAAAAATTACCTCTAGTTCATTGAGCCTCTGGATCCGAGGGGTGAAATGAAGTTTATCAACATCACATGCGAACGGAGGCTGCCAGTCCTGAAACACAACACAGGGGATAAGATCAGTGGAGTCCAACAATATCATCCTGAACAGACAACCTGGCACCAGCTCCACCTACCTATTTGCCACAGACATGAAACTTCATTTGGAGTCTCGAATTCCAAGAAAAGCGGCAAAGCTAAAGCAGGTTCACTTTGCAGATTCCGTCGCTTGTTTTTGTTTTATATTCAAATAGCACCCGCGGAGCAAGCTCAACTGCAGAATAGCCACGACTAACATTTAATTTCTACTGATAAACTCAGGGTCTAGGGGTTCTGTCATGTTACGCTACATGTAAACTTCACCGTTAAGGTTTATATTTCTGAAGTCAGGTTACACGAGTATAATTTAAATGCTACATTACATAAAAATATATATTTTGAAATTCAGAGCTTTCTGTAATTAATAGACACATGGACAGTGGTACAAAGCTAACTTTTTTTGTTTCTTCTGTCCTATTTACATCATAATTCAAGAGACAAAACACAAAAAACCTTGATAACCCCCCCCCCCCTCTAAAACACAGCACATCACCAATAAATGCAGCATGCAGAAAATAAAACCTATACAACAATTCAGAGGACTAAAAATTCACAATTCAAAGACAAATCGTCATTTAGGACACGCGAGTGGCAAACTAATGCCATCAAAAAAAAGCATGGCAACTTTTACTCGGACAACAGCTTTACATACAGATGAAAAGATGGATCAAGAACTGAATGTGTGCCCAGTAAAAAAAATTAATTACATTCGCTGGGAACATGACAAGGAAGAAAATCCATCCCTGATCATCCCCTGGACTTCTACCAGGAATAGTAGTACAGTACTCAGGACCAGTCTGGTCCTAGAGACTGATACCTCTAGCAATATGACAACTGTGAAGGGGCAATAGAAGCCCCACGGTGGCTGGATGGTTTTACAGGCGACAACAGTACAAGGTCTCTGACATCACGGACACATGCATCTGCAATCACTTTCTGGAGGGATCCTTTCCAAGAGACTTGGTGAGGTTAATTTTGAGGAAGATCAAGACTATTCCATAATATAAAGGTCCTCTTTGCCCGTGCATTAAGAAAAAAATAAAAAAATTTCTCACGGGAAGAGCACACTCCCCATTTTAACCAAAGTGTTTTCCTTTAGCCTTTTTTTTAATGAAATGCTAATATAGTCCTTGTACAGGCCATCGTGAGAACAATTTGTGGGTTGAAATCAGAATTCTACAGATTCTGCAAGTGCGCTTTGTTGCATCATCTATTAGGAAAAAAGACTGTTCAGCACTCTGTTAGTGCCATCAAATGATTTATTTATAATTTTTTTTTACTCCACTGTCCACAGCAGCGTACAATCAGTAGTTCTGATTTGAACTAAATTAAGTTCTGTGAAAGACATTTACAAAACTGTGCGTCATCTGAAGGGGTGGCGTGATTTAAAACAAACTACAATGAAAAATAGTCGCAGCAACACACTAATTTTATTACATCAGTCATTTTGGGTGACAGCTGACTGAAATAGCCCCCGTTGGTATACAAATCAATTCTACACACTTTCACATCTCAACAGCTGACAAAGAATGAGTTTAGTCTCTCAATGAATTCCCATGAAGTTCTTCTACCCAAACTCTATCCAGTAATCAGATGAACGCATTCCACAATATTAAGTCATTAAAAAAAAACTTCTACCACATATGACGAAACTGCCAATCCAAAGCTTACAACATGCAGGAGCTGCGGTACACATCTGCAGGCCTCCTCTTGAGCTGGACCATTTGCTCCCAAATAAGCAGAGAGGAGGCATCAGCAGTGCCTGGAAGTTCACACCCACATATAGGTAACGTGTTGGTAGAACCACAGGGACAAGGACCCACAGGTCAGACAACTCTGCTCTGGGTGGGATCGGAACACTTCGAGCTAGCCTGTGGTATTTGAAGTCAAGGGTCTGTTATCTAAGAAAAATTCTCCACCAATCTAGATCTCATGCAAAGGAGTTATCTTCTGATTCAATCTTCTGATTTTTTTCAAGGAAAAGTAATACCTATCAATTAATCCTTCTAGGAAATAAAGAAATTGATATAAACACACTTACAAACATAAATACATACAGAAACAAGTAAAGGCTTAGTCCATGCTGAAAAGAGAAGAAACGCACTTTTCCACAGCTGAAATGTTGGTACTTTTCTTCTCTTTTCAGCATGGAATAAACCTTTACTTGTTCCTTTGCAGCCTACGCATGCTGACGCAGCTCCCTGCTTGAACTACATTCAGTATACGCAGTATATGATGGTAAAAGGGCCAATTCTAACAGCTCCTTGCAACTGCACTTCTGAGGTTCTGCACATTAAACCACTAATTCTAATCAAAAACAAAACTTACACAACAAAGCAGAAAAGTGCAAACATGCAAAACTTGAATTTCAGATTAAAAGAGGCCAAAATTCACCAGGTACAGTACAATAACGCAAACAACCTTGGTCAAAGTAAGTCAAAATAAGTTGTGAGATCTATGACATCTACTGAGAAACATCAGGGACAAAAGCAAATGAAGGAGCTCTACAGAGAAAGAAGAGAACAAATATATTTGTTGTTCTCCAAATAAAGGAGTGTCCCCTTCTCAACATTAGGATCACAATAAACACCAAAACAGACAGAGGCCACAAACCAATGAAGAGCAGCACTCTCCCCCCTTCCCAAACAGTCAAATTCAGACAAAAGCCAGCTTGGGCTTTGTTTAGGGAAGCAGACGGCTGCAGCTTGGGGGGGGGAGCAGGCCTTGTGGGACCCGTGCCTGGCAGGTAAACACTTCCTTCTGTCCTCCAACCTCGACACACCTAGCAACAAGCCTCCAGCTCACACCAACAACACTGCCGCAGCTTTACACCTCCACCTCTTGCTCTTAAGAAGAAAAAGAGCACTGCCTTCAATAAAAAAATAAAACTGTGGGCGGCCTGTGTGGTCAAGACAGCAGTTTGTGCAGTTGACAAAAGCCCACAACACTAAGTCAGCAAGCGAGGCAACTATTTCCGTTTCGATCAAGAGAAGAAAAAACGGCCAAACCAAGCCCATCTACAGACCACTGCAAGTCACATTTTTCACATTGCACGACAGTTTCGCTTCTCATCCAAGCCCAGGCTGACCAGAGGCACTGCTCCGCAAGAATCACTGTGACAACACTGGTGTTACCAAATCCACAGGGCTCTTCAACACAGTCTTGAAGCCTGAGCCAACACTCCAAAGCTTTCTAGTGTAGTGATTGCAAACATGAAGTATTTGAATGTAGCTAAATGGAAAAAGACACTTACAAAAGGACCTCTTTACAAACATACAAGACATGTTAAAGATCTCTCACGACACCTTGGATCAGTTTTGCTACTGCAAAACAGCAGCAGTTAAATAATACAGCTGAACATCTCCAGCAAGTTTTCAAAACACAGCTCTACCTTCTTTAGAAGTTCAGGTGGGTAGCTGCGTCACCATGCGTAGGCTACAAAGGAACAATAGCTTTAGTCCATGCTGAAAAAAAGAAGAAAGAAAACAACGTTTCGGCCGTGGAGCCTTCTTCAGATGTGAGGCGAGGTTGCTCACATCTGAAGAAGGCTCCACGGCCGAAACGTTGCATTTTCTTTCTTCCTTTTTTCAGCATGGACTAAAGCTATTACTTCTACCTTCTTTATGCAAGTTTGTACAAGCTACATCTACAGAAGAGCTCACTGCCCTTAAAAAACATCCAAATGTTTCCTGTATATTTGGATAAAGTCAAGTATTCTTTACTAGTACACTTCTTAACGGGCAGTAAAGCTTAAGATAGGAGCTTACACTCCCTACGGCTTTCAACGAACCGTTCTTGAAGTCTATCACCACCTTGAGGTAGACGCATAAGCCTAACAGGAAGCCATTATCTACTGCCCAAACATCACTTCATGTTGACTTTTGAAATTTCAAACACTACACAAAATATTACAGAGGATGACTTAGCACATCTTAGTATTATACCTCCCATCACCAACAACCTCATAAACTCTACTATACAAAATAAAAAGAGGCCGCAAGTGATAAGAACAAAGACGAAATCCCTCTGACTTCAATAGAGGGAAGAGAGCTTTACAGGTCTTCCTCCAGGAGCCTGCAGCATGTCAGCCATGAACATGGTTGCCACGCACCACAACAGCCAAGGTGCTGTTCGGAGGCTGTTACATCAATATGGGACATTATTAAGAACGGCCTCGACTCCAACCACTCAGCTTCCTATGCAGGAGCCAGATGGAGACTTTGGTTGCTTCAGAATCCCGGGACACTTTACACTCTACAGTGGGCACGTTATAATGTGAAACAAAAACTTTGTAGCTCGAGTTTCTTCCCAGATTTTAATAATAAAGGTGGAAAGGGGGGAGATGGGAAGAATCGAGCAATCAGATATCCAGGATGGATGGCCAAGGAGCTCCACACGCTTACCTTCTCAACTGTTACTTTGTGACCTACAGACAAAAAACACTGTGGATTCAGGAATTCTGGGGTCCATTCATCTTGGACCGATTACATTTGCTGGGAAAAAGCAATCTTCCACAAAAAACAAAATGGATTCAGGTTGCAGTACTTCAATAAAAGCCTGATAAATTAATTTCAACATTGTATGAAACCTGTTGCCCTAGAACTGTATAATATTAGATACAGCAAATGTGTGTGCAGAGTAGACTGCACTGGAATAAAGAGCCTTACTGGTAGTTAGTAAATGGGACTTCAATTCATGATTAAGATAGTGGACACCAAAAGACAGTGAAGCCAAGAAATGGACCCCATGAACTCATTAGAAAAGAAACGACATGCGTTTCCTTTTTAAATTAAACTTTCATATTCACAACGGTTACATCATGACTAGTTTACAATGTTGCCTTGTACAATCTATAGAAAGGATGGGTGCTCTTATTATTTAAGAGTTCTGCTTATAAATTACACACCTGAGGATACAATTAAGTTGCTTTAATGTTCCATCTAGACTCTGGACTTATTAATTTATTTTTTTGCCCCACAGCTAAGTTTGGTTAACAAGACAGCAAGCACTACAGCTGTTAATCTGTACCACTGCTGGCTCGATAAACCAGCCATGTTTCACATGGTGGGGAATTATATATCTCAACCTGATAGCCCTTTGATTCCTACAGATGCCATTCAATAACAATGGCGACTCTCCAAAGACGTCCTTTATTTGCAAAAGAGTTGCAGCTCCCGCCTGGAAGATCAAATCGGGTAATTCAGAATGTCTCTGGTAACCAACGCAATCCATCCATCCACCCATTATTAGCACGCCGCTTATCCTCGTGGAGGTGGCAGAGAGTCTATTCTGGAAGTACAGGGCACAAGGAGGTACCAAGCACAAAACTACACATGGCATGGTGTGACACTGGGAATGGCTTTGCTCAACTGTCCCCATCAGACTCCAGGCAGCAGGTCTTCATGAGAAGTGACAAAACCAGGGTACCCCCACACAGGTAGACTGTGCAAGCCAAAATCGAACACCCAGGATCCGGCACCTCTGAGGCAGCAGCAGCAGAAACTACCACGCCACCCCCCGGCCCACTCTGACAGAAACCCACCAAGACCTCACCAGGGGTAACAAGCTATGGCAGCTAGCAGCAGAGCTCTTGGCTGCGACTTCTAAAGACTGAGCAGTTTCCATTGATGACTACATATTCCTGATGACTTGGCACTAGAGTTATATTCTGATTATGTTTCCCAAATAAGATTACCCTGATGATTCCCAAAAAGATGGAAAAATACACCTAATTAAGTTCTCCCGGGACCCCCAAAGTTTCTTTTAGAGGTTTTATAAAAAAAAAATCTTCATCTTTATTTAAAGTGAAAGTAGCATGTCAACAAACAAGATTTGTTTCTTAATTTTAAACAGTAGCAATTCTACTATTAGTCTAATATTAAGTATTCTTCCAATAATCATTGATTAGAATGCCTTTTTTTCCACAAAAACCACCAGGATTTATATAAAAAAATTAAACTCCATTTAAACATATATACCACTTTCAACTACAGTCCTGGATGAAAGGCTTAAATCTTCTCAGGCAATCACTATGTACTTACAAAATTAAAAACTCTCCTATCAGGCCATGATATATCATGCCTTTTTCAGGTGGAGCATTTTACTGCAATGACTATTTGCAGACTTTCTTAACTTGTGAATCGACTGTCATGTGCTCATTTACAAACACATTACCATGCGTCTATTTGCATACATATTTCCATACAGAATCATCAACATTACCTATTGGAAACACTTTCACATAGAATTTAGTGTTCAGGAGCAGCGATTATCTCTGGAATAAACAGCAGACAATGTCCTAGTCATATCAAATAAAACAGGTTTCTTGAAAGAAGCAACCTAGCCTTGGTGGAGAAAAATGAAAAGGATTTCTGTATAAATACAAGCATAAAGTCCCAAGGGCTTCTTCACTGTACTACTCCTGCAGGACTGCCCTGTTCCCAACACAGCCCCAGACAGGTTCGATTTTTCAAACACCAGCTTGGTCTTTCTTTAATTTCCACAGTTTTAACGGCAAGACCTGCTGTTCCAAAACCCCTCAGCCTGCAGCTTCTTTCCACTGAACAAACACTCTCAACAAGTTCATCTTCAGTTTAATGCAAAAGTGTAGTGAAGTCTTTCAGCTGTTTCTTTAGTTATTCAGCCTACAGGACTCAATAAGATAGGTGGCACTTTATTTAGACAACTGCATGTTGTCAATAAAAAGGAAATGCTTTAATGTATGGGACTTTCAATGGGTGTTTGCTACAGCCAATTTCAGCTTTGGTTCAGATTGAGGGACAGCTTCAAAAACCAGATTAAAAACAGCCCAGACTTCTGACAGGAGAAAGAGCTAGAAGGTGACTAAGGATCCCATACCTCTACTGGTCTGGAGACACAGCTGCTGTAATGAACCACACTCCTACAGTGTAAGAACATGTCTCAACCAAATAAACACACAAAGACAGCCTTAAATCACCAGTATCAGTTTTACAGATATTTTTAATCATGGACACAGTAGAATGCAAATTGTTTTTTTACATTTAATGACCTGAAGCTCTGGTCATTCCTGTCAGGAGCACCGGAAGATAGCTGTAACCTCCCATTACTGCAAACATGGGCTCAGGGTCTCAAGACGCTTACAGGAGAGCAGCATTTCTGATGCACAGCTCCAGTAACTGTACCACTTCCATCACTCACAGGTGGCAGAGGGCTTGTGGTTGGAGTCAGTGATGTAATCTGTCCGCTTCTGCCGAAAGCCACAACTCAGCACTCTAGCACAGTCCTACTTATTTTGATATATCATTTTGATTACAGTACAGCCCTGAAAGTATCTCAGATTTTGAAACTATTTAGTAGGAATAAAGAACTTTGTGATGATGAATAGTCATGTACAGTTTCCTAGAACCTGCAAGACCTTTAACTCTTCCTTGCTGAGCTTTCATTGTGTATCAGCAAGCAAGCTACGGTCACTTCATCTTTTCCCAACGCGGCTGAAAGTTGAGTCCAATAATATCCTGATTATAACAACGGGTTCAGTAGGCAGCCAAGAAGGGCAGATCAACACTTCTTTTTCATTTCATTTTACAATCAAGCCTGGTGGAGTGAAAGTGATGTACTATCTCAGAACCAAAATGCTGATCTTTCCTCGGTATTTAGTTACACGACTAGTTTCTCTGGCCTTCCTTCTCTGTGTCAAGCTAATTGAAAATAACAGTTTGGCACCACGCTGCATGGGTTTAACAAGGACTGTGAAGCATCAGGACCGAAACTTTGGCACAAGGGCAGAAAAAAAAAGCCAGCTGCTGATCACCTCAAAACTTCGACCCATGGTGTCAGATTCATTTGATCAAAAGCAAACCAATTGGCCAAAACAAACTGAACACGCCTCGGCACTGATGAGCAGCAGTTACAGCTTAGCCATGAAAACAGCTGGGCAGGTTTCCTGCACAGCCACAACCCCCATGCAAATCCAAAACACCTTTACCCTCAGAATATTTCCGTGTCATTTCCAGGCATTACTCGGAAACGGGACCTGCTGAGCTTGACAAAAGGCCTCGGAGGCGATTCTGTCCACTGTCCCTTTTGAACATCATAATCCAGCTCCTTCGGCACTAACAAATAACTTTTCAGTATGTCTCTGGACTTTCAAGCGACATACTGTAATGATAGGGTGGAAAAAAAAACATTTCCTTGTCAAGTCCTTGTGCAACTTTTGTCACACACAACCTACACTCTTACTTATCTCCTCCCAAGTCTCAGAGTTCTTCTTTTTAAACTAAAGATGTCAAATGCTAAAAATTGCACAGTTAAGCACCAGATGCACCAGCGTCTATGCATACGGTCCAAAACCAAAACCGAAGACACCCCGAGTTCAGGCAAACACCGCGAGGTGAAGGAACAAGCCGGGCAGAGCTGACGGGGAGCCCCCCGACTCCACGGCAAGTTCATTTCCTAATCCAGACACCTCTCTTTCACACCGTGGGCCACACTCAAGGTGGTGGTGGGGGGGGTCTACGAAACCGACTACGCCAACAGCTCAAGCCTACTTTTTACAAAATGATTCCAGTGACCCAAACACAGCAGGTATCTTTGTAGAGCCTCATGCCACAGCAGTAACTGAACTAAAGCAAGGATGCACCTAAAGGGTGCAGTAGTGAAACCGGCCTGTTACGTGCCAATCCAACTGATCTGATCGTTTTCTCTAGCAGCTGCTTTACCTTGGGGGGCACTCTGAAAGACGCTTCAAACTGAAGGAAGTAGGCAGAGTTACAAATCACACAAATATGACTATTAGTAATAAACTGTATACATTAGAGACTGTTCACATATTTAGTAAAAGCAATACACTGGCGTAAACATGTTATAAACACGGTCACTGTGCTTTCATTGGTAACCACACCAGTGAGCCATAAAATACACACATTCTGTATTCTTTCACACAAAACCCAAAAAAACTCCTTTAAATTCATAGCTTTATAAACAATGCAATGTCTTTTTTTCTTTACAATAATCACATTTCGACCACCAGTATAGTACATTTTTCAACCAAAGAATCCAACCAAGGTAAAAAAAAGAGGCAAGTATTATTTACTTAACACCAGTATACTGCAAAGTACTGTTCTCTCTAATTTGTAGGGAAATGCTGTAAACCACAAAAAGGCCTTCGGAATTTAAATAATCCGACACAGCTCTCCATATGTAGTTGAAACCTCTCATAGCTTTGCCCTGCCACAAGCAAAACCATTCAGACAATGACGGCACTGGATCTCCCCGAATGTTCTTAAAACTAAATCAACGCAGACTAATTGGTTTCTGAAATGGAGGGTGGGGTTACATCACAATCTATAGTACAGTGCATCATAAATCGTACAGTAACATCATCATATACGCAGGCTTGTACAATCCTCAGCTCGTTTCACCAGGATTAAAACAAGAAATGGCTAAGAAGCCAAGTCCCCCTGAGAATTAACACCCCCACACACATTAAATAACTGTAACGACTATCACTAGCTAAATATTTGATCCCGCAAATGTGCCTAAAGACAGGAACAACAAAATGGGATTGGATGCTTCCCTCTTCCTCACTTAATATAAACTATCCTCAAAAAAACTATCATTTGCACGTTACATACTTCAAAGGAGTAAGAACATGACATAATGACAAACTATTCTCTTTTCTGTTAAAATACATAAAAAAACACTTCACAACGGAAAAACTGGTATTTTTTCCTTTTATTTTAAATTCAAAGCCAACGTCCCAAAGCAGAGGAAAAGAGGATTTACAGCACACACAACCCCTTCTTTGTTTTTGTTACACAAGAATGTGTCGAAAATTAAGGGTGCAAACAAAATACGGAGTGATCAATATGAGGATGGCTCTCAGTAGGGCAAGAGTATCAGGGGGGAGACAGTGGTTCTCTCTCTCCTTGGTGAGTGTTGATGGTGCAGACGTGTGGAAGAATTATTTATTTTTTTACAGTGGCCATGTTTGAAAGCACACCAGTTCTACACCAATTGAAAGAAACGACTAGATTCAAAGATTAGCATTTCTGAGGCCAGCCTTGAAGGCTGTGGTAATTCAGAAATAAATAAATAAACAAACCCTTAATCCACATCTTTTAATTCTTCCACAATAATCCCAGTGTAGTCTCACAAAATGGCCCAGATGGAGCAGTCCAGAGCCCCTGCTAACCACAAAGCCAACATGGAGGACAACACCCAAGAAACAGGCCTGTTAGGTGTATTTGCTGAATATTAAGTTTCTTACACGTAATTAAGTTAATATTTCAAGGAGGGGAATCATATATGCACAAAGAAACTCGGGACTTTTTTAGATCCAAAAAATAAATAAAACGAAAGAAACGTGGTTACGAACTACCATATGGTACAAAATTTACATATAAATAAATTTGACATGTGGCGTTGTCAACACTGTTATTTAAATAACACAATGCTTCATATCAAGTCAATTTACTTGCTTATCCAAATAAAACGCGTTAAAAGGGCTGTGCTTTTACGAAGAACCGGGATAGAAAGATATGGGGGGGGTGGGGGGAGGGCTTGATATTTGATATCGTTTGATATCTAACGAGTGAAAGCTTGCGTTTCTGTTCCGGTGCCTTTTTTTAAAAAAAAAATGACATAAACATAAGAACATCAATTGAAAAAGGGGGAGGCAAATGTTTTTAAATTTGACTTCCTAGTCGGTTCGATCATGAGTCACCGAGGAGAATCCGGCTCCTGCGTGAGAGATCACACGTACCGATCACTCCTCCGGAGTACACAACTTTCTCCATTCCCCGAAAAACAGCACATCCACACCGCAAATCACACTGCACGCCACGGCCCGAGCTCTCCCCGGCCCACGGGCGAGCCCCAGGAGCTGCTCGGCCCCGAAGGGCAGCGAACATGTCGAGTTTGGGGAAACAAACAACACCGGAGTAGGAGGGATTAAGAACATTTCTGACCCATTTTTTTCAGTGTTGACGTAAACCGATTAGAAGAATAGGTGGCGATGCACGTTTAATTGTCCGCTCGTCGTCAGTTTTTTTTAAAGAAAGGAAACCGAGTTTTAAAAAACACCTCCCCCCCTACACAGACACTTCCCCGTGGGGAGAACGGAGGCCGCCGGGTTTTCCCAAGCCAGCTTCCCGGCCCAGGCGCTCCGGTCACCGGGCAACGGCGGACCTGCGGGGGCGCGGAGGTCACGACACGCCGGCCGGAGCCCGGGTCGCCTCTCCGCGGCCCCCGACCCCCGGGCTCGAGTGGGGAAAGGCTTCAAACTTTCGGACGATTAACACCCTCTCCCCCCCTGCTCCCCCTCCTCCTTCTTCCCCCCCCCCCGGCGTCACGGAACCGAACAGCTCGGATTTCCACGGACTGTCGCCCGGCCCCACGACACCTCCACCCCGCACACAAGCGCACCTCGCTCCCAAACTCTCCGGGAACTGCCCCGCTTACATCCAACCCACCTCCGTCCCCCCTCTAAAGAAACCGGGGAGCAAGAAGGCGAGGGCTTCGCTCGTTAAAGCCGTCCAGAAACGAGGCGTCCCGTCGCTAATGAGCATGAGCAGCAACTCGACCACGTCGCCTGCTCGGGTCGAGGCGACTTCACCCCGGCTTTTTAGACACTTTCAGGGTTATAACGACAGTAACAGCGCCCGGGCAGGTAAACGGAGGAGCAAGGGGAGAAAAGGCCGTCGAGGGCTTTGATTTTGAACCACCCAGGATCGATAATCGAGGACGGGGGGAAACCCGTTGACTAGTCGGCAGTGCAACTGAAAGTTGTAACGCCAGCAGCCAGAACTGTTGGGTGTCTTTGTGAATATCCGTCGACAGCACAGTTTTGAGTTTCTTTTTTTATTATTACTGGTGGGGGGGGCTTCGTTTCAAACTCGCAGCTAAGACATTTAAAGGAGGTCTGGAACCGAATGGGTTTACCCATTAATACTTCAGGAAAGCAAAAGGGGGCTTTTTTTAAAAAAAAGCACACGGCATCAGTTTGCATTTATGCAACTATAAAGCTCCCCTGAAGCTCACGGACGTGTTTTTTGTCTCCCTGGTGTGTAAAGAGAAGTAGGGCAACTGTTTTTTCGGCTGGTGTCCCTGTGTTGTGTCAGAATCTCTTCGCAACCACACACACACACAAAGAACCGTCTTCCCTGAAGCCCCGAGCCGCCATATTGAAAACTTCTTAAAAAAATAAAACAAATGCACGTAAAAAAAACCTCCCCCGCACACACAAACATACACCACTAAAACATGACAAAAGTGAAGGGCTACGGCGTTTTCTCCAGGGGGCCCGCTGGACCTCTCTTGACCGCACTCACCGGCGGCGGGCGGACTTTGCAGATGCCCGTTTTCTCGGCGATAGGCCGGATCTTGTTGATGAAGGCGAACGGGTCGGCGAACTCCTCCCAACTGGGCTCGAAGACCGGGCACTCCGGGGGCGGAATGAACTCGTCGGGCCGCGGCTGGGTCATCATGGTGGGTCCGGTTCCCAGGATCGGGGGGTGTCGGTGGCGAGAGGAGGAGGAGGATATTGAAGGGGGGGGGAGGAAAGGGAGGTTGAGGAACAATTCGAACCCTTGGCGATCTTATTAACCCAGATCCAAACTGCGCTGGTTTCGAGCTATGTCCGTAATCCACCGTCTGCTCCACCGACTCTCCAGCAACTGCTCTTCCCTTTAACTCGCTGGGTACTCGCCGACGCTCGCTCTCCAGCGCGCACACACACTCGCGCACAGCCAGAGCCCTGCGCTTAGGCGCCGGCCACCTCCGCCACGGCAACTAGTCCCCTGCAATTCTCACAATTTGGCCTCGATCGTGTACGAGCCATCGATTTATTTACTTATTTCTTGGCCAGATATCCCGGGAAAAGGGTGCTTAATTGGATCGTCGATTTAAAAAAAAAACATTTAATTTTGAGACTGTAAATGTGAAAAAACCATTTCAAGTTCAGGAAAGCAGTTTAGACTATTCCACATTTCTGCGTAATATCTCCAGGTTTTATATAAAAGTGTCTGCTTCACGAACATATTATCTTGAACATCATTTCGTCTTGTATTCCAAAGCTCTTTAAAATACTAGATTTATAAATGCTACGATATACAATTCTTGGACACACAGAGAGCAGAAAAACTGAAATATTATTCTCTACGTCTGTCAATCTTCCACCTTCGGTGTTCTTTTCTTTACACCGTTTAATGAATTGTCCCGTGTGTGAACAGGAAACTCGAGTGTTGTGTGGATTAACATCGCGTTTTTACTACCAAATGACTGAAGTACAGCAATAAACCCCCGACATGTTCCCTGTTCGTTTCAAATATGGACGCCACCACTACCGTGCCAGACATCCCGGGCACACAAAGACCAAGGACTAGTTCTTATTTTATTGATGAAGTGCTTAATTCTTAACAAAAAATAAGCGAAACAAGCCGTTTATCGAAAAGCCGTCTGGAAATGACCTTGTCGTTGTTATTGTTTTTACAGCCCTAGCTTTAACGTTTCGGCCATGACTTTGGTCAATTTAGATCCCACGACACCCCATTCCTTTTCAAAACTGCCCAACTCTACTGTTGACTGACGGTACTGCCGTTTTTTTTTTAAATCCTCCATAATTCATTTGGTGACATTTCCCCACAGATTGCATCGTCTTCAGGGACCAAGCACAGACTTCAAAACGGCCGGCCAGACGCCTGGAACAAGGCGGAGGAACAATTTGAATAAACCCTTGTTATGGAATACCTAACGACAATCTAAATGCATAACCTTCTTAAAATTCCCCCACTGCATACTTTACCACAAAAGCACAGTGGGAAACAATGCTCTTAACTCGTTGGCTTTATGAAAATTGAAAATGTAGATGCCTTCCACAGCTCAGTGACAAAAACACCCAAATTCAACCAACTATTTTTTTTTTACAAAGAATGGGCACAACACAAGTCTGAGCGCTTGCCATTAATGTTTACTTGGGCGGAGGGATACGCTTCAGCTGACAGCTTCACGGTGGCCGGAACTCGCTCTTTAAATAGACTCTGTGGAGTTGCTGATAGGGCGCAGCTCAAGAAGGAGGGGGGAGCTGAAGGGAGGGGTTTGGGCGAGATTCATTGTTAAAAGCAAAAAAAGTCGAAATGAAGGTTTGGAATAAAAATACAACGTGCACCTAATATGAAAACATGTTGTCTTGTTTTTTTTGTTTTACAGAAGTCAACATGAAGGTGCGTTGGGTTTCCCCTCCCTCCAGTGCATGTTTAATAAAGGGGCGATTTATACAAATAAAAAAACTTGCATACAAAATAAGGTCACGCCTCCGACGTACAAGGTAGGCAAAGATCCAAAAATAGGCGAATACTGTACTACCCACCAACAAAACAGGAAGCTGCGAGGAACAATGTGTAAAACACAGACTGGTCAGGATTCACACTTCGTTTCCGTGTGAAAAAAAAACGAAAAGAATGAGCCCTTAAGTTTTATCTTGGACACGTAACGTCTTTAGAAAAGACGCTCCCTGACGATTTAAAAAAATTGTCCTTCAACGAGCTCACACCGCCGTTGTCCGAAACATCCACATCGAAATACTCACCATATTTCGCCCTATACACCTACACAGAAACACTCATATATATATATAAACACTCATGTATGCTTAAATCTGCCTCATAAATGTCTGAATTTGGCAGCCTGTGACACAAAACTCATAACATGGACCAGCACGAAACCTCTTGTATCAAGTCAGTTCTGTGGCTGTCATAAAAAAAACCGAAATTGTCTGTACATGATCAGGTGCTACCATGGAGTGAAAAACTGGGGTTGTTTTACTGTAATGAATATTAAAAAAAGGCATTTTCTTCTGCGAGTAAAGCGAAACACTGCTACTTGAAGTTGGAAGTGTTGTGAAAATAGGAAACGTGCTCCGGGGTACCGGAGTACCGGAGTACCCCCCGGCTCACTCACACCCTGAATCTTAACGGCCGCCGCCTCGTTAAGCATGAAGTCGGAGACCCGGAAAGCCACCTTCTCAAACGGTGACCCCGAATTTCCTACCTTTCTCGTTAATTAGGGTAACTTTTACCAGATTTCAAACGAGGGTGGTCAGCTACAATTCGTCCCCCACACTGACGCTGTTTATGTAGGTACAACGGGTTCAATAGGTGACTGTCCACTCGGTGTGTTCAATTATCCTTTGATTGATGAGTTTATTGGAAGCATCGCAAAGAGGACCCAAAGGAAAAGAGGAAGAGGAACGGACACATGCAGGCGAGACAATGGTGTTTTAAGCAGGATAAAACACGAGAAAGACCGGGGCGCGATCACACATCAACTTATCTCCCTGCCTGACGAAGAGGAGTGGGTTTAATTAACCTGAATATGAAGCAGGTTCGAGCCTCTGTACCATATCATGTGATTTTATAATCTGATTATACGTCTGTCTCTTAATACACAAAGCCCTTTCACAGTCTAAACAGCAACCTTGATATGTGTACACACAACGGATATGGAGACGATAACACCTAGTTCAAAACATCAGTCTCAAAATGCGAAACATGATTTCTTGAAACGGAGAGTAACAGGTATTCTGCGGAAGGCTGTACAAGGTATTACCACAAAGTGGGCTACAACATCGCGTTTTTATGACTCAACACAACAGCAGTACAGTAAAACAGGAATACGGAAAGTTCACTCGAGTTTCCAATAAAGAAAACTACGGCGGTCACGTCCTTCGAATCACTTCTGTTGCTGTTGTTGTTTTACTTGTAGCGCTTCGTAAAAAAAGTTTCCAATCTAAATTTTTCCTTCACTTGGAAGGGAAAGCGGAGGCGATTGGTTTGCAGGCTTATGGCCGGGAGATGCGTCGTTCTCCCCTGCCTACTTATGCGAGTACGTTTTGCCGGCCGGCCGGTTGCACTGTTCTTTAGGACACTGAAAGATTAAACACCGTCTTACTCGGTCAGATCGACGGGTTTTGACTCTAAAGAGAAAACCCACTGGGGTGTGATCGTTCCTCTCACTTCTTGATCACAATCCCATTCAAGTACATTAAAATAACACTCCCGTATCGTTAAACCGAACTTTCAACAGCTGACAACAATTGTTGTGCTCATCCGAACATTTCTGCAGTTTAGAGATGAATTCTAAATTGACTCCACGCAGGAGAAAGAATAAAACGCATTGTTTCAGCTGCGAAACTCGTCGCCGTAATATTTTCAGTTGACCGGTATTTCTTTTTAAAAAAAAAAAAGGTTTGTAGTTTTTACTCAAAATAATTCAAACGTAAGAACACAAATATTTAATAGACAGGACATTTCTTATACATTTTATTTCCGTTTTTATACTCATACTCTGTGTTCGTGCCGACTCCATTTTGGGCTTGGCGTTGTGCCACAAACCCGTCGTGTCTGCAGGGCAGCTCAAATATGACGTCTTTCCTCATATTTGCTGTGGCCAGCAGGTGTAAAAACTTTTACATTTTTCACAGCGTTTAAAGGGGTATTTATTATCCATCACAATCTCCCAATTGTATTGATTTACCCCCTTTACAGCGCTTGTAGAAAGAAATAGGTGCATGTAAATAACGGAACTATGAAAATGTGAAGCGTTAGGATTTAAAGTATCTCCTACGGTACGCATTACATAAGATACTTCACCTTCGAATTAGAAGTCCTACAATCAGGCCAGGAGAAAAAAGGAAGGATACATTTGAAAGCAGTATATTTAAACGCCTCCCTTAAGGTTCATCGTGGGGATTAAATGTCTCTCCTGCCAAGACTCTCTTTCCCCATCCTCTCGGGGCGGCGCTATAAAACTCTTTCAGCCTTTAAGTTAAGTCTTACAACTGCACGGCACCTACGTATTAAAGCGTAAAAGCATATTGATGAGGACACTAGTATTTGGTTTTTTTTTTAAATACAGTTTTCGGATTTTAGCGACCACTGCTAAAAGAGCAGGGCCAAGTCTGTGTACGGAGCCACTTCCTGCGGTTGCTGTGAATTCGAGGGACCCCTCAGCATCAACCAGCCGGAGACCCATGGACAGGTTCAGGGCCAGCACGTAGCTCACGAATAATCTGCTACCCGCAAAACGCACAGCTTATCAATTTACACAGAGACAGGAGAAAAGTGTCTCTTCGCGTCGGCTCGCCGGAAGGTGAAATTCATACCACGTCAATTTACACAAAATATACCGTTACTTGCGCTGCGAATGTCTTTTCTGTGCGACAGCATTGTAGTGGGAGCGCGATGCTTCCGAGATTCCAAGACTGTGAATGTCTTGGAACAAAGATTTGTCATCCTTTCTTGATAACGGCGTGAGCACGTTTTTTTCAGGAAACTGACACCTATGAAACACCATACCGCCAGGACACGTCAGACGAATGCACGCAGCGCAGAACCTAAAGAGATTTTAAAAAGTCGATCGCAGAACCCATGCATTTGTTATGAGTGAAGGCGAATGATCAATGTATTTCACATTAAATTAGCCCAACTGGAGGACGCGCATTGTCAGAGGAGATACTACTTCCCCAGCTGTAGCTGTTCCGGGAAATAACAGCGCTGCAAGTAGCCTATCAAGTTTTTAAAGTGATATTTAAAAAAAAAAGATACAAACGAACAATGACGCTTATCACCCCCAAACTATCACCCACTTCCTCTGTTAACACGTTTTTATACATTCATGACGATAACGAGACAAAACATCAACGAAACATTCTCGCCTCTGTTGCGATCGCCCGGCTTTCAGTGGAAAGAAAATCCGCTGCTCTTTCTCATTTGTTTTTTTCTTCTCTAAACTGATGGCGCCTCGCCCCGTTAATGACGGTTATAACACAGCGGCTCTAGAGAACAACGTGTCTGAAGGGGTGATCGCCATTGGGGGTTAATAGGCAGGCTCACTACGGGGAGAATGGTTGTTGCTAGCGTGGCTGACTAATGCCACGGATATTTACATAAAGGTGGGGGGCGGATGCAACCGTTGTCCACGTGGCAGGACAGGAGTATAGGTTGTGCAATAGCCGCGGTCTTTCACTTAAGGGTATTATTCCCTGTACCTCTGTACTTTATTAATCGAGGTTTATTGCAAACTGCAGATCAGCCCGCATAAATGTTTTTTTTAGCCAAAGCTGTACAAACGCTGCATATGGCCGATGCCAGGAAATTGTTGCATGAAAACGTCAGAGAGATGGCACCCACGAGTCTCAGATCCCGAGATCCCAATCACGTGGCGGGCTCTCCGTTGTCGGTCCAAGTTGTCAGAACCCCGATGTTGCGGGTCCGTGTGTGATCACCACATCCTGAGGCCAAGGCCTCAGTTGCATTTGACCGAATGTCACCTTTACCACAGGAAAGGAGCCTCCAGGGAGTTGTGCAGCGTTTTCCGCTAGAATATGCTACTATCATTACCGACGAAGCCCTGTTGCTGCGGTGCGGTTGTAATGTTTAGCAAGTTTGCACACTCCACGTACACCGGTGCGAATAGTAAGTTCCGGTTTGGGAAAGGGGGGCCGAGCTTCGAATTATGTTTGCTCTGCTCCCTGCTCTCGTATTCTGAAACCTTTTATCGGCGGAAAGAAAAAACAACCTTTACAGCTTGTTAATCTCGCATCCAAAGTCGTCGCGAGTTTCAGGCGTCAGTGGGACACTCGAAGCACGTTCCGTGCAGCCAGTATCCAGACATTCATCCGTAGTGGATAACGCAACTTAAAATCCCACCGTTAGTCTCCTGCCACCTCATCGAGAATCCGGAAAAAGGCAGTTCACGGTTGTACACGACCTTCATACAGCGATTACGTAAATCCACACAGCCGATGGTTGACGGCCTCTCCTCAGGAGAAAACGCATTCAAAAAACGGGAACTCATCCTTCCCATTGCAAGAGCGTGGGGGTAGTTCACACCGCAATTCAACAGGACAGACTTTTAGAGTAACTACGCCACAGTCCCCTGAACTGTAGTGTTGAGGCAATATCCACCTCCCCCCCCCCATTCACCCGGTTTAAGGATTTTTCGAGCTTTGTGATGAACAAAAGTCGATCCAGTCAGTTCAAGAGTGGATACTCAGCTGTTGACTTGTGCATCAATTAAAAGAGGATTTAATAACGGAAACTGCACAAATTCTCCTTCCTGTGGAGATGAGCCAGACTGCTGTGCTCCAAGCCCAGCTCAGTCACCACTGGACTGATTGCAATGAAAATCGCATCAGTTCCAGTTTGCCAGACTTAAAAGTTTTACAATTGGTGGAATACAGGCTGCTGGAATACTGGTCACTAGTGGGGCTAGTGGACAGACCCCTTATCCACATACAAAACCCCAAACCAGACTCGCCCCCCTTCACTCTGGCATTAAAAACGGAACAGCTCAGATCGATGTTACAAGATGACTTTATTCAGCAGCTGCAAAAACACAAATATCGGGACGAAACGGTCAAAGGACGCTCTGGAGACAGGCTCGAGAGGGGACACAGCAGGGAGAAGGAAGTGCTCGTCGTGATGTTGGAGGTCCTGCGCTCGGGGAGGGGTTCTCGGGCTGTGCCAGCTCAGTACTCCTCCCCCTCCTCCTCGCCCTCCACCGAGTCCGTGCCCACCTCCTCGTAGTCCTTCTCCAGCGCCGCCAGGTCCTCCCTGGCCTCGGAGAACTCGCCCTCCTCCATGCCCTCGCCCACGTACCAGTGCACGAAGGCGCGCTTGGCGTACATCAGGTCGAACTTGTGGTCCAGGCGGGCCCAGGCCTCAGCGATGGCGGTGGTGTTGCTCAGCATGCACACGGCCCTCTGCACCTTGGCCAGGTCGCCCCCGGGCACCACCGTGGGGGGCTGGTAGTTGATGCCCACCTAGGAGACAAGAGGGGGTGAGCCTCTTTGGATCTGATCACTCACACCTGCAGCGCGCTCTCGTGAGAGGTTTGAGGGTGGAGCAAGCTGCCCAGCCACGATGTGGAAGCCAACAGCTTGGCTTCACAAGACTAGAGAAGATCAGTTAACTACCAAGTACCAGACAGGCTTGGATGGGTGGGCATCACCCATGGCAAGTGAGGGACGGGTTCAGCCTTTGCTTTGAAACCCGAGGAGCAAAGACTACACACTTCTGAGAGGGGTTTAGCCATCCGTGTCCTAACTACTTCTTCCAATTCAGGCTCACAGAGGGGCTGGAAACTGTCCTTGGCAAGCAACGGGCACAAGGAATAAACTCCGGATGGGATGCCAGTCCACTGCAGGGCAGGGGCACAGACAGCCTGCCAGTACATCTTTGAACTATGGGAGGAAACCAGTGTACCCAGAGGAAACCATGCGAACTCCACAGACAGTACCCCAGTGCCTGGCAGTGGTTATTCGGGGCAGCTGGAAGACTTATCAGGAAGAGCAGGTGCAGCACTTACCTTGAAGCCGGTGGGGCACCAGTCCACAAACTGGATGCTGCGCTTGGTCTTGATGGCGGCAATGGCAGCGTTGACGTCCTTGGGCACCACGTCCCCCCGGTACAGCATGCAGCAGGCCATGTACTTGCCGTGGCGGGGGTCACACTTCACCATCTGGTTGGAGGGCTCAAAGCAGGCGTTGGTGATCTCGGAGACGGACAGCTGCTCGTGGTAGGCCTTCTCGGCCGAGATGATGGGCGAGTAGGTGACCAGGGGGAAGTGGATGCGGGGGTAGGGCACCAGATTGGTCTGGAACTCCGTCAGGTCCACGTTGAGGGCGCCGTCGAAGCGCAGGGAGGCGGTGATGGAGGACACGATCTGGCCGATGAGCCGGTTGAGGTTGGTGTAGGTGGGCCGCTCGATGTCCAGGTTGCGGCGGCAGATGTCGTAGATGGCCTCGTTGTCCACCATGAAGGCGCAGTCCGAGTGCTCCAGCGTGGTGTGGGTGGTCAGGATGGAGTTGTAGGGTTCCACCACAGCCGTGGACACCTGGGGGGCCGGGTAGATGGCGAACTCCAGCTTGGACTTCTTGCCGTAGTCCACCGAGAGGCGCTCCATCAGCAGGGAGGTGAAGCCCGAGCCGGTGCCGCCGCCGAAGCTGTGGAAGATGAGGAAGCCCTGCAGGCCGGTGCACTGGTCCGACTGGGGAGAAAGAGACTGTGTGGGTGAACGTGCCCGAGCTTCGGCCCTGCCTCAGGCATGGTGGTGGAGTAACAAGAGCCCCAGGCCTCCTCCTCTTCCTCCTGCTCCCTTCCCCTGGCCTGCAGCTCCAAGACAAGCCCTGGGCCAGTCGAGACTCGTGCCCTGCCAGGCCCATTAAAGTCAAACCCAGCTTGGCTCGCTTCTGCTGAAACTCTCCCAATGCAAAGAACCAGAAACCAGTCTCATGTATGAGAGGGGCTCAAGAATTCTACACAAAAAAAACAGCACTTGCATGTGGAATGTGTGCACTCTTGACTAGTCAATGAAGCAAACCACATTCCTAAACTCAAAGCTTAGTTAGCTCTGGCTGCAGGACAGGCTAACGTGGAAGGTGGCTAGCCCGTCCCAGAACATGGGTTACACTCCACCGGGAGAGCCAATGCCCCAAGAGTGTTGTAGTTGACATCCCCCTGCCCATACTTGCAAAACAGTCTGTCCCCACTCCTCTGGGCTTTACTCACTAGCTTGCGGACACGCTCCAGCACTAGGTCGATGATCTCTTTCCCCACAGTGTAGTGCCCACGGGCATAGTTGTTGGCAGCATCCTCCTTCCCAGAGATGAGCTGCTCAGGGTGGAAAAGTTGCCGGTATGTCCCAGTCCTGACCTCATCTAGGATGGGGGGGAAAAAAAAAAAAAAAAAGTTACAACCTCCTCAGCAACTTCAGTGCATCTTCACAATCCCATGCTGCACTGCTCTGACACCACTGCTCTGCAATGTCTTTTCACAGGAGAACAGGATTACAGGTACATTTCCCCAATCTTCTAGGCAGTGGCAAAGAGGATCAAACCCTCAGCACGTCAAAAAAGTTTATTAACTGAATCAGCCTGTGGAGGCTGATCTCATGGGCTGCCTCCTCTTGCACAACAGGGACACTTGTCATCCGTGACAAAATCCTCTCTGGAAAGACGGCAGTCATTCACGGAACTTGGAAACCTGTTCTTTGTGGGAGACAGTGCAAGCTTTCAGCAGGAAACACAACATGTCTTGGCAGTGTCTGCCAAGGTTTAAAAGGCACTTCGGTAAATGTTTGAGGATTACAGACTGTTCTATAGGCAGACAGTTTAGCAATCATGAGGTTAAACCAACATCAGGTCTCCAAATCCTGCTTTGCTTGAAAGTTTTTGCTGGTACTTTCTCCTAATTTGGAGAAACAAAATAAATACTTTAAGGTCCTGCAGTAAAGCACACTGCAAGCTACATTATAAATGAGGCATGTGCATACTAATGAGAATTTGATGCAAAGAGCTGGATTTTCAGGAGAGCTGATCAGAAGAGACCAAGCAGATGCAAGTGGGGTTCAGAACCAGAAATGACTGCCCCAGCCTTGTTCCGCAACATTACAGAGGTGAAACAAGCCCATCAAGAAGAGTCCCAGCCCCTTAGTCCAATCCACAGGGACCTGTCTATTAACCCCACACTTGGAGGTCTGAGGTGGGCTGCTCAAAGTAAGAGTATTTCATGCAGTTACCCCTCCTTCCATTGGCAATACTGAAATTAAGTACATGCACTGCCTGGATTGCTGCTACCTTTTATTAAAAAAAAACATGGCAGCTTCTTCCAAGCCACATTTTAGGTAAGCAGAAAACAGCACGAAAGTAGTAATGAATATTTGATTACGAGTCCAGCATGAAGGACTTTGGGGGCGGGGGCAGAAGTCTTATCTACAGGGAGAGATTTTATCAAGTCATCCACTAGCTGCTGTTTGTAGGCGTCAGATGAAGCTCTTTGAGCTGCTGCGTGTTACAGTAATGTACAGAGACGGGGACGGCCCTCAGGAGTCACTGTACAGACTGTTCTTTGTTCCAGTGGAACGGAGGGCAAATCGCTGGACAGGCCTGTAAATGCACAATATGCGCAAACAAGCTCCATACAAGCTTGAATAAAAAAAATGCAACACAAATCAATTGGAGCCAAATGCATTTATAATTTAACTAGGCAATTAGGTATTGGTTTAGTCACCAAGAAAGGCATCTGAATCATTTTAAGACTGATTAACACATTTTGTTTGTGTGCCACTACACAGGGAGGACCCCTAAAAAAACAGGGTAGGATTTCAATTTAAAGACCACAGCTCTGCTTTCAAGTCTGTAATTAGTCAGCTAAGCAGGGCTGGGGGGGGGGGGGGGGGGGGGGCAATTTCAAATCCAAATGGTCACCCCCAATCAGCTATTTTAAAATAAAAGTAGTTTTCAGCTGGAAAAAGCGATGCTCGCTCAAGCCTGCTCACCCCCTACCCAGGCCTGAGCCCACCACCCAAGCAACACCGTCCCAGGACTCCTGGGACCTCCCCCCCCCCCCGCCCACCCCCCAGTCCTCCCTGTCCCCAGCAGACTCACCAATGACCGCAGGCTCCAGGTCCACAAACACAGCGCGGGGCACATGCTTTCCCGAGCCCGTCTCGCTGAAGAAAGTGTTAAAGGAGTCATCCCCGCCACCAATGGTCTTGTCGCTCGGCATATTGCCGTCGGGCTGGATGCCATGCTCCAGGCAGTACAGCTCCCAGCATGCATTGCCAATCTGCACGCCCGCCTGGCCCACGTGGATGGAGATGCACTCGCGCTACACAAGCACACGCGGCGGCGCAGGACAGAGAGAAACAAGACAGGGGCGTTAGGCCGGGTCCTTACCAACCACTGTCGGCTCCAGGTCCACGAATATGGCCCTGGGGACGTGGCGGCCCGAGCTGGTGTTGTTGAAGAAGGTGTTGAAGGGGTCCCGACGGGAGCTGACCATCTCGGCCCCCTCCTGCACCACGCCGTCGGGCCCCACCCCGTGCTCCAGGCAGTACAGCTCCCAGCATGCATTGCCAATCTGCACCCCCGCCTGGCCCACGTGGATGGAGATGCACTCTCGCTGCGGGCCGAGAGCAACAGCATCATAACACCGCCACAGCGCCTCCAGCTGGCGTAGCCACAGCACTGCAACAGCAAGTGCACCTATGGCTTCCACACCCTGGGGCTGCGAGTGGCTGGATGCCGTAATATCAATCCGTGGGAAATAAAAGACACTTCATACTTCCTGCACGGCTGAAGTCTATATCTCAAGAGCAGTTTAGTTCAGTCTTTCCAGTACTAGGGAAAACTGATAAGTAATTCAGCTCAAAAACAGCGTTTAAAAGGGATAATTTATGAGGTATTCTAAAGGCCAAGGAACTAAAATTGGGGGGGGAAAAAAAATCCAAATTCAAGAACACACCTTAAAGAAAAAGCCAGGAGGAGAAAACCGCTTCAAATGGCTGAAGTGTGGGAGTCGCAGACTGAGCTCTTGCCAATATTGACAAGTTCAGGATGCTGAAAGCACAGTATTGAGTAACACCAAATATCTGTTTGAGCACGATTTTGCTACAAGGCTAAAGCCACATTAAAAACCAGTTTACATTGAAGCTCGTTGATTCTCTACTCTGAGCTGTATGGCAAGTGCTCTGTAGATGTCATTTATTATAATGAAGCTCCAAAGGCAGGGCAACGACCACAAGCAGCACCAAAAAAAGAAAAAAAATAATTTGTAAGTCAGAGCTGTGACCAATCTTAACCCACAACTCCAAGTATTCTCCTCCATGATCGGATTAAGTGCACTAATCGCACTTGCAAGTCAGATCAGGAAGCCAAGAGAATTCCTCACTCCAACACCGATTTCGACACTTAAATGGGTTTGCTGAAAATTTTTCCATTTGGAAAGCAGGCACGGCCTTTCGCAATTTGAATACCCCAAATTCCTGTCCTCATGCTAAATAGGGCGTGTCAGCACAGGTGTGCTTCTGGAAGGGAGATTTTGCACCCCAATATCAAGCAGGCTTGCGCCCTGTACTCCTACACGACGCTGGACAGTGTCGGTGAAGGGCCTGGCCCGAGACTGTCAAACTACAAGTTCTCTCTTCGCCCGACCCCTGAATGAATGTCCTCTTTACAGGCCTGGCTACCTTAATGGGCAACTGGTTTTACATTAAAGTGCTGCAGGGTTGCAAGTTAGGTCTGGGTAAACTGCTTTAATCCGTGTGAGAACATGGCTCAGGTGAAGTTTTTTCTGGCAGCTCCTTAACGAGGGAGGCAGCCTGTTGCCAAGGTCAGTGGGGAGTGGGGCCTTCGGTTTCCGAGCTCCAACAACAACCTTCAAAGCTGAACTGGACCGGGGCTTCTGGGAAGTCGCAGGCAGCAGTCCAGCGAGAGAGCACTAGCCCGTTTCCTACTCCGAAAAGCAAGGTTAGGTCTCCCGTCACAGGGCTACAGACAATGGTGGCTGTGGTGCAGTTTCCTGTACACCTCCAGACAGGAAATAAGGCCGAGCTGAAAGCGTTCTGCGAAGTGTGGCGTGCGCAGACGTCCACACCAGTCTCCAATGAGAAAGCCCCCTGCGTCATGTCAGACATTATATGCGAACTCACCAGCAGGCTTCCATGTTAAGTGGACTCTTGAAAAGTCATTTAAAACTAACTTGTGCATTGGGGGCCAGCTTCTCCAACGGGCTGCCAGCACTCGGCGGAACAGCCAAACGGAGGGGGCTGGCCAAGGCGAGCGAGTCCGCTGGCGTTCAGGAAAAACTGGCACCGAACTCCGGATTTTCCTTCCAGAGGGAATCAACCAGCAGCCCAGCCAATCTGCTCCAGTACAGCAGATTCAACCTGTGCCTTCTACTTGGACATCAAACCTGATTACTATGATCTTGAGAGGATAAGAAGGGATAGCTTCTGACCAGCTGTGCACCAACTACTACCATCTACACAAGTGCTTGTTCCACCAAACCTGACTTAAGAGTATCAACTCCATCTTGTAGAAATCAACCTTCTGATCTCCAAACAACGGATTATTAGATTTTGGTTACGTGGAAAGCCTCTACTTGCTAAACCTTTCCTCATATCCGCCTAAACAATCCGTTTACCACATTTTAGAAGCGTCGCTAGAGAGAAGGTATACAGAAACCCGACATTGTAGAGCTCCGAGGACGTACTCGTCGTCCTTTTAACAAAGGAGGTAGCTTTAGAAACGTGAAGAATTGGGCCAGATCTACAGGAAAACGACTAAAGGAAGTTCGTTTTGATGCACCAAGCCGTCAGACCGGCGGGTAAAACCCACCTAGAGAAGGCAGCTGGCGGTGCTAGTCAGCCTCCAGATCTGTGAAACCCGACACGTCTGTGTTCAGACACCGCCTTATACAGAAGGCGTGGGGGGAGGGAGAGAGACCGTAGAGCAAAGTCGCGTTTGCGCTCACAGATGAGCCATCAATCACTCGCAGGTGAAGCAATGAGATCCCACAGCTCCAACATGGGTGGTCGGCGTAGGACGGGTCTTATTTTATTAGACGTCCCGTTCCATCCTGCGTCCTGCTCCTACAAATCCCAGCCCCCGATGTTGGACTTGCGACTTGCTCGGAACAGCAACCACTTATCAAGACACTTTGCGACACGTTTCGGCCTCATCTGAGCCAGCTATTCGCCTGTTCCGGAGAAAGGGGCGACACGCTTCCAGCAGAAGGAGCGCCCCAGTCTCTAAATCTCCGACAACACTTTCCTAACGATCGCTCATCGACAATCCGCCACTTTTTAGTGCTCAGAGCAAGAAAGTCGGGCCAATCTGTGCAGTTTCACAAAGAACGTGTGGCGGGAATCCTCCACCCTCACCAGGCCACAAGTTACAGCGTCGTCTAAAGATCGCTGTACGCAAAATCCATATACCCTGGTGTCAGGGAACGGACTTTGATCGAGCACTTGAAACGCACCCGGAAAAGATCTTTACCCCCCCAGGAATCGTCTTCGCTGCACCCAGATCTCCCTCCTAAGGCCCCCCGCGTCCACTACACCCAAGACAAGAGACAAGTGCTGGCTCCTTAGGCAGATCCCACACACCCCAGCGATGGAGATCTTATAACAATCCTTCCCTGCAGTACTTAAAAAAAAAAAGTTACAAAAGCTCTTTTGACGCACCAAAAAACGCTTCCGCGAATTTGACTGAATCATCATTGCATAATCCGTAACGCTAAGGAACACTGACCCGACCGTGCTAGTCCCTTTCCATTTCAGAGACGTGCTGAACTACGCTCATTTTATCAAAATAAGAAAAAAAACATCTCCCCCCTCTAAAGCGGGCAGCTATTGCCGACGAACGTAACAGCAACAAGTTCTGCCCGTTTCAGTCTCGCATTGTAACTCTGGGAGCGCAAACTGCAACATGTTCAACTTTGGCGCCTTTCGGGAACGAGAACTATCAAACGTGTGCGGTCGAAAAACAGACATACAAATAAAGTTACTTACCATTGCTTCTTTGGTTGTGTCTTAAAAGCAAAAGTTGTGGGAAATAAAAAAAGTGCACGGGTTTTCCCAAAAAAACTATTTACAGACCGCTTTTTTTAGGTCTAGAGGCTGCAGGTTTTTTTCTTAGCTCCGTTGACTACAGACGCGCTACGGGTCTCCGCCAACACAGCAATGTCAGGGCATCGAGGGGATGTTCATTTTATACCGAGCGTGTAGCACGGCGGCTCGACAGCGCTGGGTTTTCATTGGCGAGTCCTCAAGTCAATCTCCGCATGCTAGGGGGTTTTATTGGGTGAAGAACCCGTACAACCAGCGAACCAGTGTCGGTATTGGTTAAACCGGTGCTGTAACCTCTATCCCAGAGCCGGGGTGAGCAGCGCCTTGCAGAAACGCATTTAAAACTCCTTTTAAAAGCCTCTTTAAACGGCACTCGCGCACATTAAAGTCCGGGTCGACTACTCCACTGAAGCCTATAATGGTTTAATTTAATTCTGAATGGTGGGATACTTTGTGCTTTTATGGACGGGAAGAGGGGGGGCACTTTCAACAATTCAAACTTATTTTTGAAATACGTAGGGCTCGAGTTCGCCAATCACCATGAGGTATTTTCTAAAATAACACTTCCCTAACCGGTTTGATCAGTAATGTGTTCTAACTTGAAGTCGCCGCAGAGATGGAGATGGATATGTAAAAATGCAGCTCTGCCTCTCCTAAATCAAGTGGAAATGGAAATGTGATGGAAATACGGTCAATGCATTTGGGAAAGAAATGGAAAATGCAACTTTAGGAGTAAAACACATTTCATTGCTTATATATAATCCATCCACAGACTCTCTGACAATCATAAGAGGCTTATACCACAATAGCTGTGCATTTTAGTGAATCAGATATATAGAAAACTAGTTCAGCTCCACAGCCGAAACGTTTCCTGTCTTCTCTTTTCAGCATGGAATAAACCTATTTCTTGTTCCTATTGTATATAAAAAACTATATTTCTAGATTTCTCTATATATATTTACTTGATGTAGAGAAAATTATTTGCACAAAATCATTTTAGGGCCGTTCTTCAATGCGGACTACCTCATCACGGCATGATACTAACCAGCATACAGGCAACCAGATAATAATAATAATAATAATAATAATTGCTTACACTTATATAGCGCTTTTTCTGGACACTCCACTCAAAGCGCTTTACAGGTAATGGGGACTCCCCTCCGCCACCACCAATGTGCAGCATCCACCTGGATGATGCGACGGCAGCCATAGTGCGCCAGAACGCTCACCACACATCAGCTATCAGTGGGGAGGAGAGCAGAGTAATGAAGCCAATTCACAGAGGGGGATTGTTAGGAGGCCATGATTGATAACAGCCGATGGGGAAATTTGGCCAGGATGCCGGGGTTACACCCCTACTCTTTTCGAGAAACACCCTGGGATTTTTAATGACCACAGAGAGTCAGGACCTCGGTTTTACGTCTCATCCGAAGGACGGCGCCTGTTTACAGTATAGTGTCCCCGTCACTACACTGGGGCATTAGGACCCACATGAACCGCAGGGTGAGCGCCCCCTGCTGGCCCCCCTAACACCTCTTCCAGCAGCAACCTTAGTTTTTCCCAGGAGGTCTCCCATCCAGGTACTGACCAGGCTCACACCTGCTTAGCTTCAGTGGGTTGCCAGTTGTGAGTTGCAGGGTGATATGGCTGCCAGCCATATTTCAAATATTCAGCCAGATATTTCAAATATTTCGGAATTTGTCTTTTCACATACCCCAACTTGCTCTCCATCAGACACACAGACAAGGAGAGAAGCTTGGGGTATGTGAAAAGACAAATTCCGAATACAAGAAATTGTAAATGGCCAATAAAGTGATCTTATCTTAATGAATTATAAGTAATACAATGATAATACCACTGCACACATTAAGTCTAGGAGAATTATTCTAACGATATGAACTTTTATATGGAATTTTGGTTTTCGGCATTATAACATTACAGCCGTTTGTACGGCGCCCCTGGAGCAGCTGCGGTTAAGGGCCTTGCTCAGAGGTCCAATGGAGTAGGATCTCTGCCAGCTGCAGGATATGACCCAGCAACCTTCCAGCCACAGGCACCGATCCTTAGCCACAGAGCCACCACACCGGCCTAAGTGTTGTATATATTTATACAACACTTATTCCCCACAGCAGACCACATGGAGGGGTGAGACATTGCCTTACCTGAGAAATTAAGAGGTGACTTCAGGACAGCCAGATTGTACAGACCCAGAGGACATTTAACCAGGACAGCACTGTCAACACAGCTATTCTTACAGATCCTGGACAGAGCTCAGAACATACAAACTCCACACCGATAGCACTCCAGGTCCAGATTTGAACCTGTGCTGCCCCCTATGAGTTATGTTATGACCAGAGTTAACCAGTGTACCAGTATTGCCTGGGTAGGCCAGAAGGCAGGGGGTCCTCAGCCTGTCCACTTGCAGTCCAGGGAGCCTGTGATCTGGCAGTGTTGTCAGTGACAGCAGATTCACTTATCTAGTCTGTGAAAACGCCCTTATCAAAGCAGCTATCAAGACAGCGCTGAACAATTCTCATGCACCCGAGATGGTAGTAAAAGATAAAAGAAAATAAAGGAACAGAATCAAGTTCCGTCACTTTATTTGGTGAAATAAGATTAGAAAAACGCCAAATCCAATGAAGGGACTGGACAAAAATATGCCAGACTTTTTTTACACGGATGAACGTGATGGTGTAATCCCTGTCTGGGTGTAAAAAGAAAGTTGTGAAATGCATGTGTTCATTGATTAATTGCTTAATGAAATACACAGCAAATATAAAAGAATGGGCTCCAGGGTTAGTCAGGCAAGCTGTTGTGAAACAACACATGTCAATACACATTTTGTCCATTTCACAACTAATCTGACAGCCCTCAATATTAGAACAGTCCACGTTTTGACTCACAGAAAATCTCAAGAAAACTTTCAATTCCAGAAGAAGTGGCCCTAATGTCTGGGCCTTGACATTATTCTCTTCCCACAAGTTCAGATACCCCAGCTGTGGCCTGACCTCAGTCCAGAACAGATCAGGTGTCTGAGGTAGTGCTACATGGTAGCATCTCTTACACAGACAGACATTAGATGTGATTTATTCAAGGGCAAGACCCATACAATCAACAGGAGTAAAGGGAACTTTGTATATACAACGCACTTCATAATAACTTGTTTGTTTTGCTGTCCGATGAGGATGGTTGGATATTGTGGGGGGCTGGAACGTCCATCCATTTTCCAACCACTTCTTCCAATACAGGGTCATGGGAGAGCCTGAGCCTATCCTGGCAAGCAACTGGCACAAGGCAGGATACACCTTAGACAGGATGCCAGGTCATCACAGGGCACACACAGACACACACACACAGACTCACAACAGGTCCAGTCTTCCCAGAAGCTAATGAACCTATCAGTATTTCTTTGGACTGCAGGAAGAAACCAGAGCACCCAGAGGACCACGGGGAGAACATGCAAACTCTACACACATACCCAGGTCTGAAATTAAACCCGGGGCCCCAGCATTGCAAGGCAGCAATGCCAACCACTGTGGCACCCTGGTGCCTGGTCTGGAACCCTCTGTCAGTACTGCTCTGGAACAGGATTCCTTTGGATTCTTCAGAAATCAACACACAGCAGCTATGAACGCAAGATGAGCTAAAGGCACTCGTCTTGTTTACACCTGCTCTTCTGCTCTGAAGAGACGTTTACTTGTCAAGAGCAGCTGCTGAACAGGCAGGGATGTGAGATTGGCACCCTGGGAGAGAGTTCAGGCAAATATTTCCCAACCCATGGAGTTTATTTAGCAGTCTGTTACTGCCCCTGAAACTTTTATTTGGCTTGGCGTGTGTGGTGTTTAAACTGGTACTCCAGCCTGCTTTTGCTTAGGATCAATTAACATACACTGTGTGAACGAATATCTAAACAAAGCCTGGGTGGTAATGGATGGTATCCGTTGCTCAGCCGAATGGAAAAAATGCAACTCCCTGCCATCTTCAGCTGTGGAGTACAGCGGTTTCATTGTCTTTTATAAGTAAGGGATCACCTCGAAAAAGGGGCTCTCAGACAGCTCGCCAGTCTGAAATCTTACTTACAGACCAATCCAGCTGCAGGTTTTGAGAAAGATGTGGAATCTCATGCTCCCTACTGCATTTTCCAGGCCTGTGTGATGACTGCGTTTGCTCGTTCAGAAAAATTGAATTTCAGACAAAGGGATTGAACACACCGTAAGCACAGGTTTTTTTCATCTCCTACTTTATCTATAGGAGGTGAACAGGTGAAACTCCAGTAGAATCCAGGAGAAATGAGACCTGCAGACGGCACAGTGGTTAACATCTGGTTTCCTCCCAGTCTTAAGACATAATGGTAGGTTGTCTTCTGGGAAAAGTGGCCCTGGTGTGAGTGTCTGTCTGTGCCCTCGAATGGACTGGGGTCCCATTCAGGGTGTTTCCCACCTTGGACCCGTTGCTTGCCAGGATAGGCTCCAGCTTGCCTATGATCCTGTCCTCGATACAGTGGTTAGAAAACTGATGGATGTTGTAAACTCCACAGAGACTGACAGGAGCTCTAGGCCCAGCCTGAAGGCGGTGAATCTTTTGTCGAGTCCTCAGGAATTCAGGAAGTCATTGGCTATTTGCTGGACAGCAGAGAAATCCCTGAGCTCGACTTGTGTTGGGAGCAAGAGCCTGTACTGCAGCCCCCAGTTGCCCTGTCTTGACACAGGTTTTCCTACCAGTCCAGACACTGCTATACCATTTAAAGAAAGTTTATGACACTTTTACCGAACAGGCTGTATACTGGGACGCCATGCATTTGTCCCATCAATCATATACACCTGTATGCTTACATTGTGAAGAGCTGCTGTACGTACGGTGGCTCACTAAGTACAAACAAGAAGTGATTTTACACTTCTGCACACTCAGCCTACCCCCGGCTGTGCCTGTCAGCTCCGGCATCAGACTGGACGCTCTTTCTCCTGCCTCTCCTGCAACAAAGACCCTTTGTTTCAATGGTCTGAGCCTAACACAATACTACAGCCACAATACTGACACAGCTGTTAATCACAGGTCTTTAGAATAGAAACACCCCTTCCACAGGCACACACCTCTTTTCAGAACCTAAAATAACAGTATGGTATGTGGCTTTTACAAGAGTCAGACTGGGGTCCCGTTCATGCTTTGAGCTAGCTGGTGAGATTATAAAGACAAATGTGGTTTGTAAATACTAGCCTGTGATGAGCGAGTCAGCAGACAAGACTGTTCCGTTTCAAGAATGGCACATGGTGACACGTCTTATTCCAACTCAGGGTATAACAACGAGCAGCGGGTCCAGAGTCTGGTCTGTTACTCCTCTTCGGGCTTTGGGAACTGTTGGCCGTGCCGATGAAGACAACTGCCACAGCAAACAATCTCGGCAAAACTGGCAAAGGGTGCCCTACAGGCACAGCAAGAGGAGAGCGGGGCGGCGAGTTCGACGCCGGGGAGGGACACTGGGCATGTGAGCCGCATCTGTGCTTTATCAGCCTGGCTGAGTCCCTCGCCTTGACAGTAACTTAAACAGCAAAGGAAAAACACGTACATACCTGCTAGCTAGAGACACTGCGCAGAGCAGCCTGTCCGATTAAAACACAGGAACAACACATCCAAGATCAACCAAGGAGAGCCAGCTGAAACAGAAGAATACACATCCCACACAGAACAGACTCAAGTCCCCCCACTGTGCACGAAGGCTATTAGAGTTTCACTGGCAACAAAGGACGAGGAGAGAAGGGCACTCTGTCCACCTAACAAGACCTTCTGAAAGACTCCCGTCCAGCAGGCATTCAGAAGCGTTTGGATATTTTGTGGACAGGCTGCTCTATAATGCTGTAGGGGCAGCTGTCAACTTGCTGACAGATGACAAATTACAACTCTTACAGAGATGCCAACATCAACTATTAGGCGTTTATGTTGGCTTGTTACAGTCTTTAGCTAAATAAAAAAAAAAACCAAAAGTTAAAACATAGTGAAGAGTGTGGTATTCAAATTGAAGGTATGGTACGACCATAGAACCCACAGCTCAGATCTCAAATATTGCGTTCAGTTTTGAATTTTCCAGGTTACAAAAAGGACAATGCTGGCCTAGAAAAAGCTCAAGAGCAATCAGATGAATTCCTGCTCAAAAGGCGTACCACATACAAGCCATTTAGAAGATCTTTCTCTCTTCAGTATGGACACCGGAGATGACAAGGACTACAGTACCAGTAAAAATCCTGATGTGTACTGACAAACACCGTCCATAGGAATATTTAACGATCAACACTGAAGCAAGGGCACCGACCAAAGTGACCAGTGTATTCTAGATTATGTTCAAGCAACTATCTACTCAAACGGAACAATAGGTTTATTCCATGCTGTAAAAAAGAAGAAAGAAAACCCAACGTTTCGGCCATGGAGCCTTCTTCAGGTGTCTTGCTGGACCTACTTGAACTACTAGTGTGTGCTAATGTATGAACCAGCAACCCAGCTAATCTAAAAGACTTTACGAGAAATGACTAGACAATGATTCTCACTTAATAAGCTAGTAGCAACCAAATGACCAGGATGAATCATACCATTTTCTATCATTTGCACACTTTCCTATTTTCTTAAAGAAACGAAAACACCTGAAGGAACTCTCCTCAAACAGAAAAAAAAGAAACAATATCACACATGTTACTCAAAACAAAAAGTTTTAATTTTCTTCTCCAACACGGGTACGACACACCGACGCTGGTTTTCGGGGGGTGGGAGAGGGCAGAGTCCAGAGGGAAAGTGGAAAGCAGGTGGGTCCAGATTTGCTGAAGCCTGGTTCCATCTGCTGTTGAGCCTGGGCTGGACTGGGCCAGGCGCAGACCTGGTCTCAGGGAGTCACGCCCTGCTTGCGTCATCATCCAGAGGCTGTCCTGAGCTCCCAGTAGTATCAGCACTGCAGGCCAGCACCGTCCCCACCACTTACTGTACATCCTTTACATATTCATGCTGTGGTCTTTAAGGTGTACGAAAGGAATAACAAGCAATCATAATACAGGCACCTTTAAATGGGAATTCATAAAAATGAAAGTGGACAATAACCTTGGAATTTATCTACAGAATTTCCTTATCACTTGTCCGATGGGGTGTGCGGTGCTCCAAAACCCAGGGTTGGTCCAGTCGAGAGGGGACCGGCGTGTTTGCAGGACTTCTTGGTCTCTTTAAAGTACCTCTGCAGTTAAATGGGTCTGATTATCAAGCCAAGGTCGTTAAGAGCCGAGCTGGAATGGAACGCTACAGACACGCCGGCCCTCCAGGACTGGACACAAGGGTCTTGGGTGTGATGTATGCCTACATTTGATGGCCATTCTACATCAAATTCTGCTAATAGTAGCTCTCCTTCTATTATGGGCGCTGGGGTAAATAAAACAGCGCTGTGCCGAGCTTAGAAACCCACTGACGGAGCACCGCACACCCAAAAAAGCTGGTTTCTGGCCGTCCCCCAGTCACATCAGTTTTTTTCATTTTCTACAGCCTGTCCAGAAACTAGACACAACAGAATCGTATAAAAAAAGAACTTACAGAAGAACATAATGAAACAATACAGAATGGTGCATTTCATGTCCTCTATAATAAGACTCCTTGATATTGATGCCTAACAGATAAAGCAAATACCGGTTAGCCCGACAAGTGGTTAGTGCATGCAACATTAATCACTGCTCTCTGATATACACAGTTAATCTTATTAGATACTACAATACCCTCAGTTTACAGTTCTAACTAACCTCATGACATCCTGGTAATTGAAGGTTCAAATAAAATGCAGCTAAAGGTGTGAAAAACTATTGCTTCATACATTTTGCTCCACCCCCTCCAGATGAGCTCCTTGTTTCCTCATCTAGCTCACGAGAAAGTCATTTACTGAATCGCCATTGGAGGAAAAAAAAAAAGATCTCATCCTGCCCGGATCTGTGTTGTTTCGCGCTAGATCGGGACTTTTTAGCGACTGTAAAGCCAATCAGAACACTGGGAGCGACTCCGGCTGTGTGCGATGGTGTGGCCAGCGTGGTCCCCAGGTCACCCGAGAGAGAAGGCACTCCCCCCAGACTGCACACGCGCAGCGGGCGTCACAGCTGCCCTCTCCGCGTCCCGCGGCAAGGCCACTCACGCGTGCGTGACCCGCTCCAGCGCCACGTAGAAGCTCTTCTTGTCGTCCAGGCTGTGCCAGCCGATGGGCCCGATCTCGCAGTCCGCGCAGATCAGGTACTTCACCTTGCCCACCTCCTTGGTGAAGCCCACGTTCTCGAAGGTGTACATGTCATCCACCAGCCAGTGGGCTCGCAGCACATCCCCCTCCATCGCGCCCTCCTCCTGGGAGCCGCTGGGAGCCCCGGGCTTCCTGCGCATGGAGGGCAGGAACAGCTGCCAGAGAGGGAGGGGGGGCACACAGTCAGAGAGAGGGGCTCCCAGCCAGAGAGAGGGGTGTCCTGTCAGAAGACACCCAGCTAGACAGGGAGGTACCCAGTCAGGAGAGATACCCAGCTAGACAGAGGGGTCCCCAACCAGATACCCAGCTAGACAGAGGGGTCCCCAGCCACAAGTCCCCCAGGAAGACAGAAGGCTACTCACTCAGGAGTTCCCCAGCTAGACAGAGGGGTACCCAGTGAGGAAACACCTAGCCTCAGAGAGAGGTACTCAGTCAGAGAGGGGAGCCAGGCAGCCAGGACTCCCCCAGCCAGACAGAGGGGTACCCAGTCAGGAGACACCTAGCCTCAAAGAGAGGTACTTAGTCAGAGAGGGGAGCCAGGCAGCCAGGACTCCCCCAGCTAGACAGAGGGGTACCCAGTCAGGAGTCCCCCAGCTAGACAGAGGGGTACCCAGTCAGGAGACACCTAGCCTCAAAGAGAGGTACTCAGTCAGAGAGGAGAGCCAGGCAGTCAGGGGTCCCCCAGCTAGACAGAGGGGTACCCAGTCAGGAGACACCCAGCCAGAGTGACGGGTACTCAGGACTGCTAGTAGAACAAATGAACTTTACCAGAAATGAACTATTACTATTTTCAAATACCCTTATACAGATATCTTCATTGACAGTCATTTTTTATAAACAGCCATTAAGGCTGGCTGTCACCTTTTTTACTCCCTGCACTTGGATGAAGACCACGCTTTCCGTGTGAAGCCCCTAGAAAAGCTTTATCTCCACTTTCATTTCATTCACATCTATAACATGTCCGGACCCTTCCTTAATTCTCCCATCTTGTCGGACATTGTTCATTTAAAGCTATTGTAGGCCGTACCTTTCCGTGAAATTAAGCAACATCTCCGTCGTGTCTAATTTCGAAATGAGATGATCTTGTGAATTTGTCGTTTCATCCCTTTTTCCTACCAGCCCACAGCGGAGTGCCGTTAAAGTTTGGGTTCACTGACGTCAGGGGAGCCACGGGCCACTGCCCGGCGGCTCTTATAGGTCTCTAACTGTCCGTCTTATTAAAAGCTAAAAGCGCATCCATGAACCACGTCGTGGTCACAGCTTCCAGTACTACACACAATTCCAATGCCTACAATAACTATAAAAAATAATGCAACCGACCTCTTTCTCTGTGAACAGCGCCATGCCCGGACACAAAACCTTGGAGCCGCATCGCTGGCACAGAACCGTCTTCGTGTTCTTCCCGTCCTCCGACACCAGCCCGGACCGATCCGGCGAGCCCGCCTCCCGGCTTTCCATCTGCTCCTCCGCACTGGAGACGTCGCCTGCGAGGGCACGGTTTCAGCACCTGGATCTCACTTCGGGCGGTGTTTCGTTTCGTTAAACAGCCACAGCACTTCAGACACCTAGCCGGCAAGCGTCTGAGGAGGCCCCAATATATCTTTTCTTGGACACCCACCTAAGTGCTCAGAGGTCTTGTTTCCCCTGCAGCTCAGTTTCTTTCCTTGTTAATAACAGTTTTTCACCCCCATCTAACTGACCCCATTCTAATGAATCGGCACAGCTGTTAAGGAGAAGCTAGACCAAGACACGGCGGACCATTTCGGCTTCCCTCCGACTGGAAACAAAAAACAGAAGATTGACCGTTCCGCTTTGCACAGGAATACAATTTCTTTGTGTTAATATTAAAAGTTTAGGTGAATGACCGTCCACATCGAGGCTGCATGGAGGAAAGCATGACATTTTTATAACGACGTACTCAACGGCAATTGCATAACAAAAGCAAAACACAAGGGATCACATTCAATTGCATGAACCTGCAAGTTTGGTTATGGGAGTGAATATATCCTACCGTACTATTTTTAAAACTATGTTGACATAATCATATATTGTTGACAATAAAAAGCCTGCAGGGGTCACAACTAGAGGGAGATACCCAGTCCATCCATGTTCTGAAGGCTGGTGAAATCTATTTTTTATTATTATTCATAAATTAAGCAAGTGATTTTTCTTATTTCATTCAGAATTCTGGGTCTTGAGTGATGGCATGGTGGCGCAATGGTTAGCATTGCAGCCTGGTAGTGCTGGGGCCCTGGGTTCAATTCCTGGGTACTATCTGTGTGGAGTTTGCATGTTATCCATGCCTTTATAGGGCTTTCCTCCCACAGTATAAAAAACACACTGGTAGGTTAAATGGCTTCTGGGAAAATTAGGCCTGGAGTATGTATATGTCTGCATGTGTCCTGTGATGGACTGGCAGCCCATCCAGGGTGTACCCTACCTGCTACCCTTGCTTGCTGAGATAAGATCTGCTCCCCTGCCCCGTGAGCTACAATAGTTAGAAAATGGATGGATGGTTCTTAAGAACTGAATTGTACGTAGTTATAAATAGGTTGCTTACGAAAATGGTGAAAATTAGGAATTGACCGAGTGGTTTAGTAAATGAGTGAAATAATTATTCATAGCCCCCAACATGTGATTTCTTTAGAATATACCCGAGCACGCGAGTTCTTTATTCTCTTGTACAGCTTTGTCGAGAGGAGTAACAATCCAGGCACATTTGGTTAAACAACTATTTATTACAATGACAAGACAAACTACACTACACACAACAAAACATACAACACACAAGTTACTCTATGTACAGTATTTACAAACAAGGTGTTTCAGAGACCTGACATTCTGGTCACCCAGAAAACCCCAGACTGCTACTAAGCATTAAACTCTTAATGCCTACAGAGGCCACATAAGAGATGAGCTGCCTTCTTACTAAATACAACACAACCTGCAGTTAAATCTCTCTCTCTGCACACTGGATGCCACAAAATAAATGGGAGCCTATATCCCTATCCACAACATGCACCCTAAGCAGGAAAGATGTTTCTAACTGAGGTATCTTTTATTCAGGAAACCCAGGTTCCCTAAAAACACAGAATAGCATGCTCTCTCTAGCAAGGTTCTAATATCTAGATCCAGTCAGGTTTGGTTTGGATGATTATGAAGTAGGGGCTCTCAACTGGCAACTTTAAGTCACAACTTCTCTGGACTCTTGTCTCGCCTCTCCTTCTTACCTGCTTCTTGTTTCTTCTTTGTTCTCTGTGCTCTTAATGTGATCTTATATTGTGTGTTTCTATACTGCTCATTGATAATCATTAACACCCAACTTACCTAGGTATACCAAGATAAACTTTACAATTGTTTTTGCTGAAGGGACCCCCCAGACTTCAGTAAACATCCTCTCTGCTTTGAAGCTAGTGTTTACTCTTCCAGGTGTCACAAACTTTATTTAAAATCTATGAGATACTTTTCAGTCACCTAAAGCTATAACAATATATTATTTATAATAATCTGTAATTTACTTAAATTGGCATACCACCAACTTAACTGCTCCCAATTAAAGTGTTCCAAATCTTTAGAAATAGGCGATTTAGGAGTGACCCTCAAGTTGGGATTTCCAGGAGCAGGGACAGATCACTGGAATGCCCTCTCTCAGAAATGCTGAATGGTATTTTTAATTGGTACCCTTTTCTGAATTTCAGAATCCCCCCCTTTAGGAGTGTGAAAGGTAAACAGCTGGAGTCTACAGAAGCAAACGATTCAGTTAAAGGCATCAATTAGTTCTGGTAACTCAACGCACAGCTTGGACAAAATCTAATAGACACGGCTGTACCTCACAATTCAGAAAAGGGAACCACTGTTATAGATCAGCCTGAGTTAGGAAAATAATCTGTTTAAGACTGGTCTGATCCTTAAGCACGCAGAATTTGATCTTAAACTCTCCTAAATTAGTTACTTTAATACATAACCGGCTTATCTGATAACATCTAAATTGGTTGGCATCTTTAGAAATGCCATTCCTCACTGCAAAGCTAGTCTAGAAATGGTCATTTCTAGTTTCACCAGCTAAGTGTATCTCACTAATTGCAGCTAAGAAAAACAACAGCTTGAATCACAGAAAGAAGGGATATAGTTTATTTAAGCAAAAACAGTTTATTGTTTTTGATCTACTCTCTTCCACACAAACACAACAGAAATGACAATCGACAGGTATCCTTCAAGTAAGGTGGAACTCTCTTTCACAGACAAGCCAGCATCCGATTGATACCAAAGTCGCCCACATGATTGAGAGAAAAATCTCCATGATGTGAAGACGGGGGCCTCACTGTGCTCCACTCACCCAGAACACAGGGCTGTGAGCAGCTGTGTGCGAAGGTATAAGGCTCTGTGTGAAGTCCAGCAGTGGATTAGCAGTAAAATATTGCACTTTAAACAAACCTTACATCATGTAAGTCCGTACAGAGGAGAACCAGGTGGATCACAGCGATGGCATTCATGCACGGAGGACAATGAGAAGCTGCATCTTTTGACTCGAAAATGAAAAACAATGCAAATATGAACACTTCCATCCTGGCCCTGTACACAGATGAAGGATGAGCGCGTCTCACAGTGGCAACAGAACCGTACGAAGGAAGCTGATGACCCAACAGAGCAGGGGGCTGTGACAACCCAACTGGTGTGGGATGGCAGGGTTTCCTCCGTCTCCTATGCGAGTTGCTCAGCTGTGGCGCTGCCAGTCTCTCTCCCCCTGGCGTCGCCCAGTCTGTGGGCACTGCCCAGGCCAGCTCACTTCTCCCTCAGAACACACACGCCTGCGTCGCAGCGCTGGGTGGCCATTGAGGTCACCACCTCCCAGCTGTCGATGACGGGGTCATAGCACTCAATACTGCTGAGGAGAGAGTTCCCATCATACCTGGAAGAGCCGGAGGAAAGGAGTCATTTTATTGTATATAGAGCCTTTCATGACACCATCTCAAAACGTCTGTACATTGCAGCAAGGTAGAGGCAAAAACAAATAGACAGTATATAAACTAATACAATATAATAACCAGAATGAATCATTTTTAAATGTTAACTATCTTGCATGATCTGACATAGGGTGGGAGATCATTAATGAGCTATGGAGAAATTCAACAGACACCTGGTCTCCCATTGTTTGGAGGCTGGTACTGGAAACTGAAAGAAGGTCAAAAAGTACACTGTGGAGTATAAGGAGTTAACATTTCACTGATGAAGGCAGGAGCCACACTATTGAAGCCCTAATGGTTCTTAGCAATATTTTGATTTATTTCCTTGAAATCCAGCACAAGGAAACAAAAGGGACTGCTGGATCTAACACATGATTACCAATATCTTCATCTGTTATAAACATAGATCATTGCTTCTTCCATGAAACAAAAGAAAAATCCAATCTGCTGACACATACAGATCCAGAATAAGGTACAGAGTTTTCTGTGGTTCTGCAATTTTAAGACTGAAACCATTTGCCAAGTGCAATCTAGATTTTACAAAGTCATGGCAGAAACGGCTGAAAAGGATTGGCTGACCAGTAGCAAGACGAAGCAGGCACATACAGTAAATGTCAGGTACAGTATGTGTTACCCCATCAGCTCAAGGATGGATTACAAAGAGCAAAGCAATGCCACAGAGCACCATGCTGAGGATTCCTCATGTGCCCTGCTAATGATGTATGTAAATGCTGTACAATTGCAGGGCTCAAAATGTAGCAGATGTGAACGTTTCTCTAATCCTTTAATTCACCATCAAGTCAGATCCATTATCGAAGAATGTTAAGACTCAGCATTGGTTTAAGAAAAATATTACTATGAAGAGAAAGGGACTTGATAACTCGGCAGTTGTTTGGCAAATTCATCCATTTTCTATCTGCTTCATTTAATTCAAGGTGGAGGAGAGCTGGAGTCTATCCCGAAAAGCACCGGCTGCAAGACAGGAGACACCCTGGACCTGACGCTAGTCCATCGGGTACAGACACAAACAATCACACTCACACCAGAGACAGTTTTTCCAGAAGCCAATTAACCTACCTGTATGTCTTTGCAAACTGGAGTACCCAGAAGAAACCCACATGAACACAGGGAACACATCCAAACTCTACACAGATGGCACCCCTGGTCCAGAATTCAACCTAGAGCCGCAGCACTGTGAGGCTTCAATGCTAACCAATGTACCACTATGTTGTCCAACTGTATGCATATACAAGATAATATATTCCCATGGATGTTTGACTTTCACTTAGATTAATAGTGTGCAAGACAAATATTTGAAACACCTGGGATATACACGAGTGTTTGGGATGCACCGCTGGACAATACAGTCTAGCCATATTAATGACATTTAACTTCATTAGCCCGAGTCCTTACCCAGCAATGGCGTAGAGTCTACCCCGGAGGACCGTCGCGCCTACGTAGCAGCGCGGCGTGGTCATGCTGGTGACGGTGGTCCAGGAGTCGGTGCGGATGTTGTAAGCTTCCACCGACGCCAGGTGTGCTGTACCATCGAAACCTCCCACCACGAAGATGTGGTCGTTGAGCAAGGCCACTCCAGCCCCTGCCACACACACACAAGGGCCTTTCACTCTGTGGTCCAAGGCACGAGTGTGCACACCCTCCTGGTGTGCTATGGTTAGTAGCCAGGACAAGAACACCAACCACCTTGCCTGCAGAGATCTTTATTTCTTGAATATAGAGACTGAGCTCTTCAAGCTCTTCGGTGGTCCACCACTTGTATGCAGTTGAGGTTCACATTTAATGTATTAAGTTCAAAAGATTATTTCAAAAACAAAAACAAAGAAGAACTGAAATCTGCGCACTGTAAAGAAAAGGCTTCTGCATGCAGTACTGAATGAAGCAGCTGACTGACCTGAGCGCTTGGTGGCCATGGGGGTGACGTTGGTCCAGTGTCCTGTGTGTGGGTCATACCTCTCCACTGAGCTCAGGATATTCAGGCCATCGTACCCTCCTAAAACCACAGCAACAACCACATCCTCACACCAACCTCCTCTCAAGGTTAAACGTACTCTTAGTCTATTTCTTAGCACCGCAGATGCAGACCATATTTTGTTTTGCTTTTCTTCAGGCAGTGTGCCACGATTACTAACTATACAAGCAGAAACGGCAGAGAGCTTTAAGCGAGAGAACAAGTACAGCAAATTAACAACCTAGCGTGTACTGAAGAGCAGTCATCATAAACCTCCTTCTTTACCCTGACAAATCTTCCAGTAGGAAACGTGTCAAGATATATATATATATGTCGATATGCTATAAATAGTATCTCCTTAATAATGGCTCATTTTCTGCAGTGAAGATACAGTTCTAGCCAGGCAGTGTCAGACGCACCGAGACAGTAGATGAGCCCATTGGCCACCACCAGCCCAGCTCCCTCCCTGGCAGTCTGCATGTCTCCCAGCATGCTCCACTGGTCGATGTTGGGGTCGTATCGCTCCATGCTGGTGTGCCGCCGGCTGCCGTCGAACCCCCCCGCCACGTAGATCATGTCTGCCGGCAGAGAGTGCAGATGAGCGCTGGGCTGGGGTACGGACGAGCCACGTCCAGCTCTGACAAAAGTCCACGTGAAGACGCTATGCGGTGTTCCAATTTCAGAACAAGATTGCTTGCAGGCATTAACGGGAGAAAAAAGGCCTTGTCCCGTGCCCCTGCCCATGCTGTAAATATGGAGTATTGTCCTGCAGCTGACTGTGAGAATCTGTTCATCTGCAATTATAATGGACTGAAAACCCATCCATCTATCCATCCATTTTCTAACTGCTTTATCCAGTACCAGGTGCGGGGGAGCCAATCAATTGGCACAAGGTCAACCTGGATCCATATATCCTGGACGGGATGCCAATCCAGCACAGAGCACAGACAGACACACACACTCATACCAGGGCCAATCTTCCCAGGAGCCAATGTCTTTGGACTGTGCGGGAAGAAACCAAAGCAACCAGAGGAAACCCACACAAACATGGAGAGAACATACAAACGCTGTTCAGACAGGACCCCAGAAAGTTATCCTAGGCTCCCAGTGCTGCGCGGGAGTATTGGTAATCACACTGGCAACCATGCCGCCCGACCTGAAAGCCATAATAAGCAAATTACCAGTTCTCCCCTCAAAGAGGAAATCGTGGTACTTTTTAACTAGATTCCATTTAGAAATAGACAGCTGGGACATTCTGTGTCGTGTTCACAAAATCATTAGTAAAGAAGTTGTGGGCCTTCAGAGCATAACAGCGCGCATTACAATCTCACAAAGCTTTTCTCTCCTGGCCGCGTGTGTTCAGCGACTAAGGCGAGGGTGGGCCCACCTCCCAGCGTCGTGGCGCCTGCCAGGCCACGGCGCACGTTCATGGGCGCCACCGAGTACCAGACCCCGTCCTCATCGCCGGTGTAGTCCAGACACTCCACGGAGCTGAGTCGCGAGCGCCCGTCGTACCCTCCGATCACATACACACGGTCGTTCAGGGACACTGTGGCCACGTAGCGCCTCTTCCGGGTTACGCTCTGCAGGTATCAGCGAGACCAGCCCCGTCACTAACGATCGGGAGCAGAAGGGCCGCAGGAGAGAGAACCGCACGCTGCTCAGCTGGGTGTCGTCAGGGAGAGGTAGCATTCGGAACCACTGTGGACGTTTTTAAAACCGAACCATGACTTGCTGGATTCTTCCCTTCCCCAGTGTGCAAGAGAGAGGGGAAGGTAAATTGGAAGATTTTTTCGATGGATTTTTACTGGGCACAAAATATGGCTTTCAATATTTTTCTGGAAACCAGTACACGCACAAGACTTCAAGTATCTAATCACCTTTTCCTACAGGTCTTCACTCCTCGTTCAAGGTAGAATATCAGGTTCCTATTGCAGACCAGTTTGATCCCTTCCAGATTTTACAGGCAATCAGATCCAGTTTCACTAATGATACAAATGTGTTTCTCTAATCCTGGACCACCTGAGAGATCACAGATGACATGTAGCCTAACCTTGATGTTCAACACTAACCCTACTACTAGGTCCAATCCCTAACCTAACCTTACAAACCAATGGTTTTCTGCTGGTGTTTTTTGCTTTCTTAAAATGAAGGAACTAGCATACTTCTTCCTGTTTTAAATTATTTTACTTGAAAAGATTACAAATAAAGATTCAAAATGCTACTGTTTTACGTCAGCAAAAAGAAAAAAACAAACAAAAAAACATTACTGTTGCTCACAAGAAGACACGAATCACTAACGAAAATATGTCTGCAATTATTCCCTTCTCCTTTTGAAAACATCTGTTGTTAGGTTTTTTAAATACATTTACAAGACGTGTGAAATGTCTAGCACTTAGTGTTCGCTATTACGCAAGAGACTCCAGCCCATGAGCAGTCTAGTAACTAAACCAGGAGGTACTTACTGGCAAGAAGCTCCACTCTTGTGTCTTGGGGTCATATTTCTCTACAATGTCAATGGGAGACTGCTGACTTCCGAAGCCTCCAATCACCAGCAGGACCTCGTTGGCTCCTGTCAGAGCACAGAAGTGTGTGCTGTCAGGCACAGATTAATGTGATTCCACTGCCTTTGTTTTGCCTCAAGCTGACACTAGACGAGGCAATTTGTTTTGTAATGTTACTGATCAGCTGAGAAAATGGCAGAGAGCCTTGGGTCACAACAGTGTCATGTTGGTCCCACAAGTACACTCAGATGGTCACATCAAGACAATCCCTTGGTTAGCTTCCCCAGTCTGTGGTTGGCTTACACTCCCAGAGTGGCAAAGCCAGGATCTAAACCTGCAATCTCAGGGACACAGAGTTCAAACTCAGGGTAGGAAAAACTGAATAATCAACTTCCTATGTCTGTGCTACACAATCATTAGGCCACATATCCATAGCCAGACTTCTACAACATCAAAGACCCTTTAAAAGCAGTAGACAGCATTTATTTTTTAACTTTGAAGTTTTAAAATGAGTCTTACTTTTCTCTTCCTGTAGTTACAGTTAATACAGTTGGTCAGTCTGGCCACAGTGGGCCTCTCGGTTAACTAGTCTGGGGCCACAGAGGAGTGACCCTGAAAAACTCCCAAAAGGCTGCCCTCTCGTTCTTGACTTTCTAAATCGTAACGGTGCAGTACCTAGTCGAGCACGGGTGCGAGGCCCCTGCATCTGGCTCCTCAGCTCTGGCCTCAAGTGGAACTTCTTGGCTTCGTCGACGAGGTCTCTGCACTGCAGACTGCATCTAATCAAGGGCTGGGACAGGACAGGGGTGGCTGGCCTGGGTCCAGAGAAGAAACCCCTTCCCCCCCCCCAATCGCAGTCTGCCCCAGCCCAAGGAGACCACTAGAGAAGCAAGTGTTACTTGTCAAGGAATCCCTCCTATCAACTTCAAAAATTGAAATAAGGCTCTTATTGCACTGCACTGCATTCTGGGATTTATATGCCAACGCTGAAAACAGGTGTTGGGCATCTGAGGTTCACTACCTTACAGAGAGTGAATTTGCATAAATAGCCACAAGGAGTTAAATCATAATAAGCCTTCTCCTTCATCATTTTGACCTATACTGGAGTCTGGGAAAGGGAAAACCTGAAATGGACCCATCTGTTTTGCTGTGTTTCCCACAGGCTGAGCTCTGGATGACTGACCAAGCAGGAGCAGTCAGGAGGAGCAGTCAGTCCTCTGTTTAAACACTATGAGAGCACAGCCCTGCCAGGATGACATTCCCCAGAACCCTCTGGGGGAACAAGCTGCTGCTCTGTCACCTGACCAGCAGAAGGAGGCCAGCTGGTCAGCTGACTGTTTAAAAAGCAGGAATAGTACACTTCACGCGCAGTCAGGGGGAGTGGATGTCTGTTGTCCGAAGGGGCAGAACTTAGAACCCCTGCGTGCACCACTTGGCAGAGGGAGGAGGACTGAATGACGAATAAAAGAACTGAGTTTTGGAAATTTGGTGAAGAGTCTCAGAGAGACAGACTTTGTTCAGATGGAAGAATTTTAAGAAGAGATGGGTTCTAAGAACTGTTTATTTGAAGGCTGGTAAGCAATTTAGCTGCTCTGCCACTTTAGTTCGTGAATTAAAAAAGAAGTGTAGACAAGAGCTCAAAAGAGCTTTGGCTTTTGTTTTCGGTTGTGGTGTAGTTTGATTCCCCCGCCCCCCACACCATAAATAAAAAGAGCACTTGGTTTCGTTGAACCTTGCAGCTGTGTGGCTGTCGACATGGACCTGCCTACTGGATAGCTCACGTCACGACACGCCCGGCGGTTTTGTCACAACACGCGCTGGCGCGCCCAGAGACCCCACCTCGGTGTCGATGACGTCGGTGATGTAGCGGGGGGTGAGCAGGGGCATGCGGACGTACTGCAGCATGTCTGGCAGGAAGGGCTCCCTCTCTTTGCGCGAGTGCTTCACCCAGGTCAGCACGGCCTCAAACACCGGCTCCTCCGAGTCCACCTGGCAGGTGTTTCGAAAAAAAAAGAAGCAGCTTGCTGTGCTGGGACATACCAAAGAAATGACAAATAGCAAAGAAATGACAAGCTGTCGCACCTTGAGGGTACATCAACTGCGTGGAAGGATCATCATTCTACATCGGGGATCTACCCACCAGACCGTTTTCTAATGCTTCATCCAACTCAGGCTCGTGCAGGCATACAGGACAGGGCAGGACTCCAGTCCATCATAGGGCAGACACACAGACACATACACTCACACCAGCAGCCAAACTCCACACAGATAGCACCCCAGGTCCTGAACTGAACCAAGGGTGCCAGTGCTCCAAGGCACCAATGCTAACCACTGTGCCACCATGTTGCGCTAAATGAGAAAATAATGTGGTTAATTGTTTAATTGACTACTCAAGCCAGAACAGAGAATATAAGCCAGCAAGTTTTCCAGGAACTGAGTATGTTGTACATGAAAGATGCCTGGATTTCTCTGGGAAGGCACCGAAGTGTAAAGAATGGAATGTCCTCGACAAACATGCATGAGGCAGGAGAGATAGGCATGCTGCCGGTTCAGATTCCACTGGGCCGCCTCTTCCCCCATGATTCATTCTGACAGCACGACTTATAAACCTGCACTTCAAATTGGAATCACAGTCCTAAGTGGATAAAACAAAAACATTCATATGTGCATTTATACAAATAAATATTAAAACGGGGCTACTCACTAATTTGGGAAGGCAAATACACATTATTTGGAAACATGCATCTCTCTGAGGTATACTCTAACTGTTGCTCAACTTTCATCACAGAAGATAAGATATTCTTGCACACTATTGCAGTAGAGATATAGGCTACAGTATATTACTACTTTTGCTGTCGCAGCTGAACATCAGCTCTGCAATACAGAGAGCTGAATGGATGGACAGAGTCTGATTAGTAAGACAACGTTTGGGCCCCAACTTCAAAACCAGCCAAAACTACACAGGAAATAAGTACTGCACGCCAGCAGGTTAGCACAAACCAGTACAAATAGCCAGCGACATAAAGAGGTAAAGAGATTTCAGCCCACTGAGAAGCGCCCACTACTGCACTTACCACAGAATTTCCACAGACCGCCTACACCAAGCCACAATCTTTTTGTCCAATTGTCTTTTTGTTCAGTTGTCTTCTGAGTCACTCCACATTTATTTCATTGTTAACTTTCACCATGCCGGAATGAGGCTGTTGAAAGTTGCCTGTTCTTGCAAGATGGAAATGAACACAAAACAAACAGTAGGACTGTCTCTTTTCTGTATTTTCCCTTTTGCTCTCTACACTGCATCTTGAAATTGATGAGCTGAAGAGGCTTTCTGGAGCCACACTGGTGGACAGTGTGCAGCAGATTCACAAGAATGCTTCTCATTGCAAAGCACAGTGATCAGGCTTTCAGGCTTTACAAGTTGCCATCTCTGATCAAGCGCCTGCTGTTGGTGAACAATAATAAGATGGTTCCTGCTGGTAAGCTGGATAACAATAAGATTAATAAGTTGGTTTAGTATTGATCATGAGCAGGCATGCATAGACTCATATCATGGCATTTGCCAAACCGCTTTATACCACACGGTGTCGCGAGAAGCCGGAGCCTACCCGTCAAGCAACGAGCACAAGGCAGGGTACACCCTGGACAGGGCGCCAGTCCATCACAGGGCAAGTGCAAGCCAATCATACTTGGGGACAATTTGGAGGCCACGGGTAAAGGCTGAGAGGGGAAATTTGGCCTCAACACCAGGATAACTCCCTACTCTTATTGAGAAATGGCCAGGGATCTTTAATAACCACTGAGAGTCGGGACCTCGGTGTAACCTCTCACCCGAAAGACGGCGCCCACTACAGTATAGTGTCCCCGCCACTATACTGGGGCATTAGGACCCACACAGACCGCAGGGTGGGTGCCCCCAACTGGTCCCAATAACACCACTTCCAGCAGCAACCATAGCTTCCCAGGAGGTCTCCCATCCAGGTACTGGCCAGGCTCAACCCTGCTTTGCTTCGGTGGGTAGCCAGTTGAGAGCTGCAGGGTTATATGGCTGTTGGCTGCATAGGCTCATAATCAGCACTAAAACACCATTGACTGTGTTGTTTTTCAGCTTCCTGCAATTTATGGAGGCACATGCTGCTCTTAAAACCTGCAATGAATCGGACGTCTACACAGCCTTTCCCTGGCACGCACACAGCGGTGGGGTCATCCCTCCGCGAGCGTGGGGCTGCACACCTGGATCTCGTCGCACTTGATGAGCTTCTCCACCTCCTCCTTGCTGAGCAGCATGAACTCCTCGTGCTGCACCACGTCGGGGAAGTTCTTCTGGCTGAACACCTCTGCCGCCTGCATGAGGTCCACGCAGTTGTGCGTCTCGGCGAAGTCCCGGATCCCCAGGCAGTTGGAGGGGTCCAGCTGGCTCTCCAGGAACTCGCAGCACGCCTGCTTCACACCTGTGCCCCCGGGGGAGGGGGGGGACAAACGCACGCAAGTGCACATGAGCGCGCGTTTGTTCTCTCGGAACCGCTCCGCCGACAAGTGGGGCGCCAATGAAAATGTCTACAACCCTTGCAGAACAGAACCTCGCTGTTCCATGACAGGCTGTTGGACACTGAGAGGTTCACCTTAATAATAATAATAATAATAATAAATTCCTTACACCTACAGTATATAGATCTTTTCTGGACACTCCACTCAAAGTGCTTTACAAGTAACGGGGACTCCCCTCCACCACCACCAATGTGCAGCCCCACCTGGATGATGCAACAGCAGCCATTGTGACCAGTACCCTCACTACACACCAGCTATCAGTAGGGAGGAGAACAGAGTGATGAAGCCAGTTCAGAGATGGGGATTATTAGGAGGCCATGATTGGTAAAGGCCAGGAAGAAATCTGGCCAGGACACCCCTACTTTTTCTGAGAAAAGCCCTGGGATTTTTCATGACCACAGAGAGTCAGGATGAGGTCTTACGTCTCATCAGAAGGATGGTACCTTTTTACAGTATAGTGTCCCCGTCACTATACTGGGGCATTAGGACCCACACAGACTGCAGGGTGAGTGCCCCCTACTGGCCCCTCGAACACGTCTTCCAGCAGCAACTGAACTTGAACTTTTGAACTCGAACTTATTTGAGTTCTTCCCAGGAGGTCTCCCATCCAGGTATTGACCAGGCTCATGATAAAGTCATCTTTATCTCTTGGTCAAGATAAACCTGTTTGGTGGTGGTTTCTACCCCAGTCCAGTTTCAATTATTTTAGGTGTATGTCATTCTGCAGGCACTGAGTCATCAGTGGGTTCTTCTGTAACCTGTATATTGCCTCAACTTACTGGCAACCTTCACTATCTGGGTTCTACTGAAACATCCTTATTAACACACCTTTCTCTCTCTGAGCTCTCAAAAAGTGTCTTGTCTATTAATTAGCTTTTACTTTAAGATTTAATGCAACATTGGGTACACTGGTTGTGGTATAACTGTGAATGAGTGCAATGGCACAAAACAAGAAAAGGGAATAAATCATGCACTTGCACTGATCTAACAGCTTGCACCAATTGTGTGACGGCACAACAGGAAGAGGTTACAGAATGCAACTGCTTTCAGGTTCTTGCCCATGCCGAACTGACTTCCTGTCACGTGTCTGGGACATGTACAGTACCCTATACACAGTCATGCACATCCCAGCATGCCCCACTCCCGCTTCACCTTTCAGCTGCAGCAGACAGGCAGCAGGCAGCAGCTCCTGCACGTTCTCCACCGTCACCAGGACCGTCTCCGTGTACACAAAGTCCAGCAGGATCTCCATGGTGGAAGCCGTCAGGCCCTGGATGTCCACGAAAGGCTTTCCCTTCTCCGAGAGCTGCAAGCACACAGCAGCGACAGGGCCTTCAAGAGTTCAGCTGCGCGCTCTCACATACCGGCGGCAGCTGATGCAACTTGAGGCAATTTGCAGGCAACTGCTTGCAAGGTACACTTTTTTTCCCCCCCAAAGAAACAGCCATTATATCTCATTTTGTATCAACCCAATATAAAAATAAAACTCAGCGCCGCAGACAGAAACACCAGCAAACCAGCTGTGTCGGCAGCAAACCATGCACAGATCCTTCCACAGCGATGCAGCTGGAGTGCAAAGCAGATGTCCCGTTGCTCCAGATCGATGCATCGAGCTCAGGTCAAGACTGAAGCATCAGCATGGGGCACCTTCAGGGAAAAGCCCAGTGCAGTGGGGAACAACGCTGGACAGTGCAAACCAGGGTGCTTTTCTGTTCAGATAAATCCTGGTGCTGAAGAGGATGCAGCCTTACAGCAATTCCCAGGCTGCTGGATCTGTTCTAAATGTTTTCACGCTGTAGCTCTGCATCACTCACAAGATCGCTCAGTAATGGAACAAGTAATAGGTTTATTCCATGCTGAAAAGAGAAGAACGAAAACACAACGTTTTGGCCGTGGAGCCACCTTCTCTCAACGACACTCATTTTCTTCTAAATTCTCTCTATTCATTGTTGGTTTCATTTCACACCTCTCTTCACCTGTCCTGACTTCACAATACCTGATTGGCCACTCTGTCTGTCCCCTGCTCCCGCCTCCCGCCTCTCCTCTCCCAGCTTTTGTCCTCCTGCTACATTACCTTTGCTTACTGCCCTGTCTTTCTCCCACCTGAAGAAGGCTCCACGGCTGAAACGTTGTTTTCTTTCTTCCCTTTTCAGCATGGAATAAACCTTTACTTGTTCCTTTGCAGCTTACGCATGCTGACGCAGCCACCCACCTGAACTACATCTCTCAGTAATGTATTAAATGTCATAAACACTGTCGTTGCCATCATGTTTGTACATTGCATGTCACTTATGTGATGGCTGTGACATTCTAGTGGATTACATAAATTAATTAAAAGGGTAGAAATACTTATGTCTGCAATCCGGCAGGTATCTGTTATTGCTGTCACAATTAATAGATCTCTGAACCTTGCCTTACCATATGTTTCTGGGGTATACAGTTTTAATGTACCATGTCATTTAAGGATTGTTAAAAGCTACATAACCCTGCAACTCCCAACTGGTAACTCACTAAAGCTCAGCAGGTGTGAGACTGGCCAGTACCTACATGGGGGACCTCCTGGGAAAGTTAAGGTTGCTCTGGAAGAGGTGTTAATGGGACCAGTAGGGGGCGCTCACCCTGCAGTCCTAATGCCCCAGTATAGTGATGGGGATACTATAATGTAAAAAGGTGCTGTCCTTCGGATGAGATGTAAAATCGAAGTCCTGACCCTCTATGGTCATTAAAAATCCCAGGACATTTGTTGGAAAGTGTAGGGGTGTTACTGGCATCCTGGCCAAATTTCCCATTGGCCTTTACCAATCATGGCCTCCTAATAATCCCCATCTCTGAACTGGCTTCATCACTCTGCTCTCCTCCCGACTGATAGCTGGTCTGTGGTGAGCAAACTGGTGCACCATGGCTGCCGTCGTATCATCCAGGTGGGGCTGCCCATTGGTGCTGGTGGAGGAAAGTCCCCATTACCCATAAAGCTCTTTGAGTGGTCTGAAAAGCACTATATAAGTTTAAGGATTAATATTATTATTAAAAGGTATTTGGTCTGATCCTGATGTCGTCATCATTGACATTAACAATAGCATCAGTTTGCTGTTGCAGAACTATGCAGATTGTTTCAGTGGGTTGAATGAAAGTCATTACTATTTAGGACTGTTGCATTTGAAAATAATCACTCATTTAAAGGAAGGTAACAAGGACAAAATGCCTGGCACCTGTTAGAAACAGAAGTTGAATCTGGTCCCTGAGCAACAGCTCAATAGCACCTTCTAGTGATTGAATGAAGTCAAAGTTCCTCCAGTCCCTCAGCTCTTGAGTTTGGCTCAGATCTGTGCTGTTTAGCCTTACCTCTCCCACTGACACATCACTCTGTTTCAGTCAGGCCCTCAGAAACTCAATTCAAAGATCCTTAATGGCATGACCGAAGAAGTACAGTTCTGCCAAAGTAGATTTAGTTAACAAACATTTACAGTAAAAACATATTGCCGTCACAAACTCCTCCTCTCCCGCTATCGACCCCTGTTCCACGCTGTCTCGCAGTCCCCGAACAGTGAAGAACTTTCTGATGCACAAACTGTTTAAGCTAGACTGCTCCAACTCCCACAGAACAACTGCAAAATGACAGTGACAACACACTTCTGGCAGGGAAGTGTTACCTCGCTGGTGAACATGGCGCAGAAGTAGTCGCTGCAGGCAGCCAGGACGATGCGGTGGGCAGGGAAGTTGGTGTTCTCCACTTTAAGGGTGATATCACACAGTGTGTTGCTCTTGCGCAGAGCGTTCATGGAGTTAAGGATGGACTTCGCGTGGGAGTTGGTCATGATGTCCTTGGGAGCCATGGCAACAGGGATGGGGACATTCACCTGGAAGAACCCATAAGGATCATTTTGATTGTAAGCTCATCTACAGTTGCAGGTTACTCTGAAGCTATTTACAGAAAACATACTGAAGCGGAGGGCACAAGTGGAAACTACATAGAATTGGGGTTAGGGGACTATTCACTTCAACTATTTGATAGACTTCAGTTATCCTTGATTACATTTTACAGGTGTGCTGTTGCTCACGTGTGATATTACACTGTGGTTTGGCTGCAGCTCGGAAGGCGTTACGGGGGGTGATCAGGTCAGCCCACTCCATTATTGGAGTACAGCTCTCCTCTATTGTGGACATTTTTACAACTCGCTGCCTCCGGAAAGCTGGAGGTATTGTTAAGGACAACAATCATGCTGGTTTCTCACTTTTCTCTCCCCTTCCCTCTGGTAAGCATTATTGAAACATAAAGGCAAGTACCTCCAGATTCGGAGACAATTTCATCCCGCAAGCTGTCAGATTATTGAACTCTACCCCTACCACTGACTCACACTGATGGGTTTTTTTCCCACACTGCTTGTGCTGACTTGTATTTAAGTTGCGTGTTTTTTTAACTTTGTTGTTGCTGCTGCTGTTTTGTGTTTCTGTTTTGGTCTGTCCTTAACATCTTTGTATTGGAGCATACATGCAAATAAGCATGTCATTGCACCTGTGCATATGACAAATAAACTGAATGGATCTGGGAGTGTGGAAATAACTGCCCCATCATGCTGTTAAAGCCGATACCCTGGCTTCTTTCAAGAAACAGGTGAATGAGATCCTGAGATCAATTTCTACAATACAATAACTACTGACTACTAAACAGGCAAGAGGAGACTATGGCCTCATCTTGTTCGTAAGCTATGTCCCTATGTCCTGCTTAGGATGGGTGACATGGATGACGCCTGAAAAGCAGTGAAATGAAGACAGCCTGGGAGTTTGCAGATAGCGTGGTACACATGGGTCAAGTCAGTTCTCAGCCAAAAACAAGGCATTCAGAAACACATAAGAAGAACTTTGCTGTCCTGGTCAAAATTCAAAGCAATGTGACTAGGGTAACTCCTGGCCATTAAAGACACAGGTTAGAAAAAAAAAGTTCTTCAGTCTCCAGCAACGAAGATTAAGAAAGTACCTTACAGAAACATTAGAAAATCTTGAAAAGTACCAACAAACTGAACACAATGGATTACTGCAGGATCAACTGGGAAATAAGGATCCGGGAACAACAAAGAATATTAATGAAGAACTTTTAAAATTGTGAATATTGCTTTATACAAAAGCTATCTGGAACAAGGAATAATTATTGATAAATTACTAAACACCTGTTGCATAAGACAGCTTCCAAATGAGAGTAGGAAATTTGGTAAATATGTACATTACTTATACATCAACAGCCTGATGAAGCAGATTCTCACTTGTCTACCTGATCTGCTGTGCAGGGGGTCTCCTGGTGCAGAATGGCTTCTGTATGTCAACGAGGTGAGGGATGCACTATAGCCTATGACTGAATTCCTATTATGGAAACCTTTTTAGGAACCTTTAGGGTGAACTGCACTTTTTAGCCCCATATGAGTCTGGTTGGTGTAGCAGTGTGACAGCAGTGTCAGCACCCTGTAGCTCAATCTCATGAGATCTCAGAGGATAAGCAAGGTTGGGCCTGGTCTGTACTTGTATCTTCAGGATAAACAGGTCATTGTTGTAAGTGGCACTTGTGGACCAGAATCTGGTACCCTTTTTTCTGGACTTGAATTTCCAAGAACAAGAACCACTAGCAGTGGCCCCGTGTCCTGGCCAAATTTCCCCCTGGCCTTTATCAATCATGGCCTCCTAATAATCCTCATCTCTGGCTTCATCACTTTGTTCTCCTCCCCACTGATAGCTGGTGTCTGGTGAGCATACTAGCGCTCTACAGCTGCTGTTGCATCATCCAGGTGGTGCTACACATTGGTGGTGGAGGGGAGTTCCCTTTACCTGTATTGCATTTTGAGTGGAGTGTCCAGAAAAGCGCTATATAAGTGTATGGAATTATTATTAGTAATAGGCGTAGTACACTGGCTGCATCCTTCACAAGAGACATTAAGCTGGTCATTAACGATCCTACTGCACTTTTTGAAAAAGTAGGGTGTTGTATCAGTATCCTGGCTACATTTCACTCTTTGATTGTACAGTGTGGCTTTGCAAAAGTTCCCTGTGAATGTAGCTAGTAATAATTTCTCAATTTTCCACCTCATCGACTGTTTAGCAGCACCGCTGAGAGAGAACAGCTGCCACACTCACTCAGATGGGAACTACTCATTAATGATGGATGAAAAAACGGGGTTCCCTCCTACATGTAAAGTGCTTAGGGGACTTTTGGGATTAAAAGTGCAATATAAATGCAAGGAAATTTTATTGATACTTTTTTAAATACAACATACAGGTATATACAAATGACATAAGATAGGTTTTGTGAAAAACAGTGTCAGTGGTAAGAATTGCTACCTCGTGGAGCTGTGGCCCTGGGTTCAGCTCTGGACGTGGGGTGCTGTCTGCGTGGAATTTGTATGTTCTCCGTCTGTTCATGTGTGTTTCCTCAGGGTGCTTCCGTTTCCTCCCGGTTTCCTCCAACAGTCCAAAGACAATTAACTTGTAGGTTAATTGGCTTCTGAGAAAACTGGCCCTAATGTGAGTGTATGTCTGTTTGCCCTGTGATGGACAGGTGTCCATTCAGGGTGTAATCCTGCCTTGTGCCTGTTGCAGAGATAAACTCTGGCTCCCCCACGACTTTGAAGTGGAAGAAGCCATTAGAAAACGGATGAACGGAGGAACGTTTTTCAAGAAAAGCATTCTTGCCTTAGCTGGTACTGTCAGACTTTGTGTTATCTAGGTGAATTTTTTTATTTAAATAATTTGAAAACAATAAAAAATTCACTTAAGAAAATAGCCACTGGCTATCTCTAGTAACCGTTTACAGTATAAACTACAGTACATTGTTTCCAAGGAACTAATTGTAACTAAGGAAGCGCACTACTCCAGCGCATGAGCAGTACCATTGTGTACGTCCATGGCCACTGATCCTTGGTTGTCATGCCAACAAATGTCAGGGGTCAAAAGTGATACGTCACAAAATTTCGTTCAACGAAATAAACATCGAAGTCCTTGAGTTCACGAAATGAGCAGTGACAAAACACAAACGGTATTCCGCTTCGAGCGCACGACTTGAATATCAATTTGCGATATTCGTATACAAAATGTTTTTGTCTGAAAATTGAAAGTCTGTATGTCATTATATGGGTAGAGTAACACAACTGTCTTTTGTGGGTACAATGAAAGTTGTTAGTTTTTCATTTCGTGTTGTCCAAAAAAAATCAATTATGTAATACATTTCATGTTGGAAGTGTAATACGACAAACGGCGCCCTTCAGCCCAGGGTACCCCACGACACGTACAATCGGGCATCCGGGTCACCCTACAGCTCACGGCCGATCGATTTCACAAAGCTTTGCTGCTAATGCTGGTCCGAAAAGCACCAGTTAACATTGCAGTTTAACTTTAGAGTGTGCCAAATACGTATTGTGCACAGACCCGTATCTGACCGCACGATTTAAGAATGATTTACTAAGAGAATCCTATTCGAGCACGAGGTATCATTATGAACAGAATATGAATCCAGTGCTTACAAGATGCAAAATACTGAGGTATATGATATTTATTTTCCTAGCCGGTGGACATGTTTATAACAACCAGATCACCTCAAGAGGTCAAATGCAACAGCCCGTTATGTGATTTTAGAGGTCAACAAGCTCAGATGTAATGTTATTTGAATGCAGTGTACTTTATTGCGGACAAAACGTTATTTACCAGCAGATGAGACGCTCCGGTGATTTGCACAGTTACAACCCCCAGCAAAGACGCTCCATACTCCGGCGTATCCGTCACTCCCACACCGCGGTTCTTCTCCGCGGCCCGCGTCTGTTGGGATCTTTCTAACTAAAATCAAGTGTTACCGAAACAAACGTCCACGTTTCTAATCCTCTCAAAACAAGATCGTTTGGTTAGCTCATAACTGTATTCAAAATCCCCACAGTCACACAGTTTTCATGAAAAGCACTGTGCTATCCAGGAAGATAAAAGTCCCAGGTACCAGTTGCAAACACAACACAATGACGTCATGGTCACACACAAGGTGCACACGCCCGAGGATTCCCACGGCCGTGAACGCGCCTTCTTTTCTATATTAAAAATGCTTAAACTGCTATTTAATGTAAAGAATCTGTGTATAAAAACAGTTATGTTGCAGTTAACAAAAATGTGTAATACATTTACGTGATAGCAGGTATTTATTTGTACGAGTATTTACATATTTAAGAATTTGTTTTGACGTTATTGTTTTTTTTGGCTTTTCAATAACCCCAAAAAGCACTCGACTCTCCCCCTTCCTGCCGCTTTCACAGTTCTTGTGTAGTATGGAATTAGAAATTAGCTGAAACACTAAGACAGATGTTTCAGATCATGGAAAAAAAATAGGAGGAGACGGTTAACTGCAGTGTTTTTGTTTACACCGGTTTATTTAAATAAAGACAGCGTGTTCATTACTGGAACAAAAAAGCAAAGGACACAGGGGTAGTTCCCAAACCGGGGCTGAGAATCACAGCTCCAGGTGCTGCTGTAAGTGGTGTTGTTGGGCCAGTAGGTGGTGTTCTTCCATCCTGACCACACTGTTCAAAAACCAAGGTCCCAGTACGATTGGGATGATGATCGGGGACACCGTGCTGCAGGAGGTGCTGGTCTTCGGGTGATACATTAATCTGAGGTAACGACTTTGTTTAGCAGAGGTGTCAGTTCTGGTGTCCTGCTTAATTCTACCCTGGGCTTGTACCATGTAGCTTCCCCTGTATCTTCCCTTAATTCAGTCGAAGCAGTTTCTCATTTCTCCCCTTGACCAGATGTGCAGTGGGACTGCTGGTGCCGACCAGTGGTGCCTCTCAGGTGGGGGCTTCAGTGCTGGAGGAAGAGGGGGCCTATTTCTTTATAAAGAACCTTGGAATTCTTTAGGATGGAGAGCACTAGTAGAATGCAGTTTTGGGCTGTGTAATTATTTCAGAACCTTGTTAAGTACTTGCCATACCTACACGAGATGCCAAAAAATAAAAAGAGGCACAGCTCATCTTGCAGCAGAATCATGCTTTCCTTTCAGTGGATGAGGCTGTATTATGATTTGTAATTGTAAGTCTTTGACAAGGAAAAGGATATGACCAAAACCCAATGCTCTGAGGTTGGGAGGCAGAGGCTGGGAGTTTAATATGGAAAGAGTAACAAGATAATCCATACATTTTCTAACGGCTTCTAACAATTCGGGATTGCAGGGGAGCCAGAACCTAACCTGGCATAAAACTGGTGCAAGGCAGGATATACCCTGGACAAGACACCAGCCAATCACAGGGCACGCACAGAGACAAGTACACACACAGTCCCACCAGGGCCAATTTTCCCAGAAGCCAATGAACCTACCCGTATATTTTTTGGACCCTGGGAAGAAACTAGAGTGCCCAAAGGAAACTCACACAAACACATAGAGAACATGCAAACTCCACACGGATAGCACCCCAGAATTGAGACCAGGGAACCCCATGCTAATCACTGTGTCACTGTACTGCCCCCTATACATTAACCACTGATCACAACCACTAGAGTCCAGTGTTGAACTGGTTAATCATCAAGGAGAGAAGCGAGGGGCTTCTTGGATGGGTAACAAAGGCAACAAGAGAAATGGTTTCTAACTGTAAGCTTTATTAAATATTTAATAGAACATCTTACATCTAGATATACAGGTTGTGGCTGGAAGGGAGAAATGGATGATCACAGGCCTAAATGAAAGGACACGCCATGCGTGTTCAACGCAGTGTTAAAAAGTCTTTGTTAAGCACCCAGCTTTAAAGAGACTTAAAAGAGGCACACCCCTGTCTACGAGCACAGCAGCAGAACAAGCTTATCGATGGGCTTCAATGAACTCTAACTGCCAGATCAAAATGAAAAAGCCACAGATGGAAGAAAGAGAAAAATGATGTAGTCGCTCAAGATCCAGGTCAAACTGATTTAGTTGCAACACATTCCGAACCGGCTGCTCCCTGACTGCTCCTGGTGTTTAAAGTGCACCAGACCTTTACAAAGTTTGTCCCTTTTTTATTTCCATTTGCTTAAGGCACAGAAAATATTAAGGGAACACACTGCATCTGGGAGAATAACTAGTTAGATTAAAATCCACCAGATGGTTTCTTTTTGCCCCATCAAAGGTAACAATGTTAATCATTTGCTGACAAAGTGGGTTAAGCGACCAGGGGAGTTTATGTCTACAATTTCCACTGATGCCCACCGCACTTTAGATCTTGCAAAGTACATGCAGTGTTTCCTGGACAAAATGTATAAAGGGAACAACTCCTAGAGTACATCAAACTGGAGTCATCCCACATTCGTCTTGATCTGCACTAGTTTTGAGATGTAAAAGGTAGCAGTTCAGTATCAGTCTTCGCAGTTCCAAACAGTGTTTTAACTGGGATCCTTGTATCTTAAATCAATATCTCATTCTAATGTACAGCAGTTAAAGTAAAATCATCTAAATTGTCCCGCATCTTATTCAATACGTTGCTGTGTGCGAACACAGCTGACATTGTTGCATATTAGACTGATATTGACCATTTTCACTACTCTAGCAAATACAGTTTATGAAAATGAATATCTGATGATGTGGGAGGAAATGGACAGGGGAAGAAAATTAGTGTTGCACCATACAGCCCATCGAAAAGACCTTGTGCGTTATAAGTCTGTGCAATGCCAATAAGTTACCTGCTCCATTTCCTCCCAAGCCACAATGGGGAAGTGATTTCCAGAGTATGCGTTTCGAAGAAAACCGTTAGATGCCTAAGACAGCCCAGAAAGGTACAGACAGTGTCGACTGCTTGTGTTTCCAGTCAGGTTTTTACATGATGGCGCTCAAGAAGAGCGTCAGTTAGCAGAGTTCTTCACGTTACAAATTCTGCCAAATTCGGTCACCAGGTTCCCCGCCAAATACTCAGGTTTTGAAAAGAGGGGTACACTTCACTAATCAGTCTGTCCAGAGATCGTAGACAAGATCAGAGCTAATGAAGTTACAACAAAGAACCAACTGCCTCTTCGTTTTTAACCGGCCTGCAGAATTTCCATTAAAAAAAAAAACGGGAAATGAATGTAAAAACCCAAGAAAATAATGTCCATCACCATTTCACAGACTTTTGTCAAGAACAACTTTTTAATGGCCACTGATTCCCCCCTCTCCGCTACTGATTATCTCTTGGCTGTTAGCTTGATTCGCATTCCTGCCTCTTCAATTACAAATAAAATCTAAAATCCCATTGTACCTCATTCACTACCACAGCTATGGCACTCTCCCTTTCTCATATAAAGCCTGTCTCCCTTCAGCCCTACTTTTCTGCTCCAGAAGGCGATCGCCTTCTTTCTCGAATTTCCTCTGCCATCACAATCTCACACCAACAGCTTAAGAGAAGGATCTCATTAGGAATCAGCTGGACCGATACACTATAACACCTTTCTCCAGAGGAGAAAGAGTGACGATTTAAACAGACAAGAGGTCTGCAGGATTACAGCTCTCGAGGATCAACTGGGGATCTTTGAATTCATGGATTGAAGGGCGTCGTCAAAGCATTTTCGCGCCGGGATTCAGAGCTGTATGGATCTGAAAGGCAGGCTCTGTGTGAGCCTGTGGGCGGCGTTACAATACCTAGATCAAACGAACCTGAAGGACGAAGAGGCAGGAATGAACGGCCAAGACTCAAACCGACACCTGAGCCCAGGGAGTCAAGAGAGACCAGCACGTCCATAGCTGACTTGTAAAACGCTTTGTCCAGCACCTTTGCTCTCTGCCGATTTCCTTTCCGACTTGGTGTGCGCCCCGCGAAGGACTCATCGAGGCCTTCTCTAAATTTTTCCTTTGGGTTCGGATCACACCGCGCCTCCCTAGCTACACCTACAGGAACGCGGCAGCCTCCGGGAATGCCTGTCGGAAGGGACGCCTCTTAGCATCGCCGAATCTCTTGATCCCTCACGGCGAGCCATGTACTTTTGTTCAGCACAGCCCCACCCCCCCCCCCCGCCAGAAATGTATCGTTCGAAGGCTGGAGGATCCAAGCAGGAGCTCCAGGGAGAATGCCACAGGGGCCCCCCCACGCTCCGGTCAGAAAGGATATCGGCAGGGAGAGGCTGATTCTACACGGGGTCCTGCGAGCCCCAGTGGCACTTGGGAACAGTGGGTGCAGGCTGCCGGGTGTGTGTGTGTGTGTGTGTGTGTGTGTGTGTGTGTGTGTGTGTGTGTGTGGTGGGGGGGGGTACGGTGTCCTCTCAGAGCAGCGAGTCATCGGTGCAGCCCCCTTCCAGGCCGTAGCGGAACTCCTGCAGGTTGGACACGCCGTAGAAGTGGATGAAGGCAGCCGCCACCACCAGCACGTGGAAGATCTGGTGAGACTGAAACTGAAGAAGCAGAGCGTGAGATCATGAGACACTGTGAAATCCCTCTGCTGAAGCCCTGCTTTCAAGAGCAGAGTTTTTTTTTTTGAACTTTGTATTTAATGGTGAAAGTTTTCCAGTACTACATAAGAAAAAATAAAAATTACAGCTTTTATCTTTCATTTTTGGATGAGATTGTTTACGCCAGTATAGATGGGAGGTTATATATAAATACAGTCAGCAAAAACACAACAAATAACCAACAATCCAGACAAAAGTCTGCCTCATCCTCTTTCACAGAACAGAATCAGGTCTCAATTGAGCTACAAACCCACTCCAGGCCTGCCAGGATTTACTAAACCTTTCTACTTGTAACCCAAGAGAAAAGGTGAGCTTTTCCATTATATAAATCTCCCTTCACAACACTGATAAAAAAAAAAACAGATCTGATATAAATAAAAAAGCCAACACTGTAAGAGCTGGGCGGCAAAAAGCTGAAGTAAAAAGAGGAAAGAGAGGTAGAGGTAGGAAAAGTGGAATGCAGAGGGAAAAAGATGGATTTCAGGAAGAGCAGGACAGAAAACAGCGCAGCAAGAGAGAGAGGTACAAGGGGTGACAGATCACAAAGGGGGATATATGTTAAGTGAAATCGCTTATTCCTGCTGTAAAGACCTGTGTATTTTATTTTCCAGTAAGTCCGCACCACATGTTCAGGGCTTGAATAGCCACTTTGCAACATGCATTTATATAATAATAATATCACTTTATTAACCATATACAATGTCTTGCATTAGGAATTTATCTTTTCACATACCCCAGCTTGCTCTCTATGAGACACACAGACAGGGAGAGAAGCTTAGGGTCAGAGTGCAGGGTCAGCCATTGTACAGCGCCCCTGGAGCAGCTGGGGTTAAGGGCCTTGCTCAGGGGCCCAATGGAGTAGGATTCCTCTGCCGGCTGTGGGATTTGAACTGGCAACCTTCCAGCCACAGGCGCAGATCCTTAGCCACAGAGCCACCGCTATAGAGTCTAGGAATAAAATGTCTAGTGTGTCTAGTCATATACTCGTCAACAATGTTTTTTCAAAGGAAACAGCAGAGAAACTGCTTACACTGGACAGCAAGCAAGAAAGCCAGGCCAGCCAAGAGACCCGAGCACAGTCCCGGATAAAACTGAAAGAGTGCATGGATCGGGTCCTGGAAAGGGCGCAAGGCCAAGCCATCAGATGCTGCTGTGTTCGTGTTTGCTTTTTTTCTGCTGCGTGATGTGCCAGATAGATGTTATGAGTATGTCAGGAGCTCTCCCTGGACTGGACCCGGCTCACAGGACATCCCTGTGGGGGCAGGGGGCACAGACCTCCAGCTCCACAGGAAAGAGAAGCGCCATCTTACCCAGATGTCACACTTGCCGGGGAAGTAGCGCTCGGGGATCCTGGCGGCGTACAGCCCTGCGCCGGTAATGTACATGGCGCCCATTAGGAAAAACCAGCCCATCTGGCCCACGGTGGTAGCCTTGACGAAACCCTCAGCGATAGTGAAGTGCATAGTGGGCACGATACCACTCAGGCCCAGGCCCATGAACACTCCTGTGGGGACAACACATGCTGAAGCAGAGGGCAGAAAGACAGACACGGGACAGGGAGCAGACACGCCAAGCCAGGGGGTAGACAGGGGGGCCTGAGGGGTACAGTCTACAACCCAGTTAGTTGAAGCAGGCTAGTGTTTTTAGCATTGTTATATATCCATCCAATCTGGAACTGCCATTTGTGTGCTTTTCATGTTTCGGCTCACAGCTATGACCTCTCAAGCACTGATGGGGGAGATCAGGGAAGACGAGGCTCCTTCGAACTACCTGCCTTTGAGCCCGTTCTCCTTTGACGCGCCACAGGATACGTGGCCCTAAACAAGAGACTAAGCTCCTATCCGAGGAGAGTCACGTCCCTCGTGACAGCACAGGAACGTCTGCAAGCACCCAGGACGTGACGGGGATCTCTGTGTTACTGCTATCTGAGAAACCACTGTTTGGCTGTCAGGAAATCACAGTCACAGTGGGCTAGTAACTTGGCCTAGGCTCGTGAACCTGCAATGCCTGGACCGTGGAGCTCAGGTAAGAGCCTTGAGGGGTTGAGCCACTTAGGAGTCCCAAGCAGGGTAAGATTTAAACAGGTGTCAAACCTGCTGGGATGTGGCCCTGGTCTGGACTGGAATAGAAAGACACTCATCTTTAGGATGTGCATGATGTCCTACTATCCTGCTGCATTTAAAAAATGTACAGAACAGCAATAACAGACTGTGGAAGTGTCTGAAACAAGATACTGGAGATACTACTTGCTCATTTATTCACATTAAAGTGACCATGACAAATACGATGCTATAGTAAGTACATCCCATGAGAACATATTTGCATATATGGATATTAGATCTTCATTTCAACAATATTGATAGATAAAGGTGATCTAATTAAAAGATAATGAAAATTATTCTTTGCAATCATTAATTCAAGAAAAAAAAGTCAGAAATGCAATTGTCTGCTGTGGAAAAAATAAGTCCACCCCCTAGCTTCAACAGCTGGTGTTGCCCCCTTTGGCAGAAATCACTCCTTGTAGGCCTTTCTTGTAATTGTCTATCAGTCTCCTACATCGACTTGGAGAACTTTTTGCCCACTCCTCCTTACAGAGCTCCTTCGACTGTGTGATGTTTGAGGGCTTTCTTGCATGTTCTGCCCGCTTCAAGCCCCACCACAGCATTTCTGTGGGGTTAAGATCTGGGCTTTGACTTGGCCATTTCATAAACCTCCATTTCTACTTTTTGAGCCAGTCTTTTGTGGATTTGCTTGAGTGTTTTGAGTCACTGTCTTGCTGAAAGGTCCACTTACGGTTCAGCTTCAGTTTTTTGACAGATGGCCTCACATTCTCCTCATGTACTCTCTGGTACAATGTGGAATTCATAGTTGACTCCTAATGGCAAGCTGGCCAGGCCCTGAGGCAGAAAAACAGCCCCAAACCATACTGCTTCCACCACCATGCTTTACAGTTGATATGAAGTTCTTCTGGTCAAAGGCAGTTTCTGGTTTGCGCCAAACATGACGTCTGGCATTGTGGCCAAGCAGCTCTATCTTTGTCTCATGCGTCCAGGGCACATTGTTCCAATAGTCCTGATCTTCACCTAGGTGTTGTCTGGCAAACTTCAGTTGTGCATCTATATTGTTTTTTGAGAGCAGAGCCTTCTTCCTTCCAGACCTCGCATGTAGGGCAACGTTGTGCAGTCTCTTTGGGATGGTTGACTCATGCACTTTGACACTGACTGAGGCAAGACTTGCCTGTAAATCCCTTGATGTTATCCTGAGGTTCTTGGAGACTTCCTGCAGCATCTTTTGGTCTTTTGCATTCCTCTTGGTTTAAATAGTACAAATGAGTGCACAATGTGACTTTTCAATGTTATTTTTTAAAATTAGATCACCTTTATTTATCACTGTTCTTGAAATGACAATCAAATATCCTTTTGTCCAAAAATGTAAAAAAAGACAAACCTTTTCATGGGATGTACTTACTTTTTCACACCACTGTAAGTGTACTGCTGGTTAGGAATATTTTTCAGTCATTTGTACACACAAGTACTAAGTACTGTAACCATGACTGTGTTAAATTAACAGCTGAGGATGAATTCAGACCACTGCTCCACATTTCAGTTGTGCTCAATACATAAAACAGGAAAAAACGATGGTATGAGTAATATGTAGGATAACCTCTAGATAAAACACAAAATAGGTAAAAAAACGAAGTTATTTTTGCAGTATGTGTTTGCGTGTTGATCAGTATTTCTGGGCTCGTTTGTTCTGGTCTGAGCAAAGGTCCCGTTGAGGAGTGTGTTTCGAACTGTGTTTTGTGAGGTCCCCTGCCCTTGGGTAGTTGGGCTACCGTGTCTGCTCAGCCTTTCGCACTATAGTGCCCCCCATCTGGCAGGGACGTGATCTTACCTGCGCGCGTGGGCCGGTGGCGTGGGGTGGAGAAGCGGTCCCACTGCGACACGATGATGGCGGCGATGCCCAGCACGCAGACAATGGAGAGGTAGATGAGGCGTGGCTGAGGGGAGCAGTAGAAGGAGTAGTACAGCCAGGGCACGAAGGAGCCCATGATCAGCAGGGCGATCCCGGAGTAATCCAGCCTGCCAGGGGGACAGAGAATCAATCAACCTTTCCCTTTTGAAATCAACTGTTTCTTTTAAAGCCAGCTTAGACACTCGCTAATGACTTTAATTGCAGTCTGGTTAGACGTGGAGGAACTTCTCCATTAAAAGGGATAATTGGCCATGAATTAGCTGTTCATTTTGCATTTGTGAGGATTAATTGAAAAATTAATTGAAAAAGCGACCTAGAATCCCATAACCACAGTGGAGAGGTGCACATTTTTAGCCTTTGGGGTGGTGGCCAAATGCTTGTACTTCCTAAAAAATGAAGTTTTTAATTAGAAAGCATTAATGCCTTGCATTTATGCTGTCAGATTTAGAAAATAAGTACGTTTTTAAATTGCTAAGCACTTTATGTTACTAGGGATAGTAACAGATACTTAAGTTGAAAAAAGTAACGCAATTCTTTAGATAAAAAAAAACAATGTTTTAGTACAGTATTTCAAATACAGCAAAAACAAACACTGAACAGTACCAAGCCCATTTAGAGTGGTGTGGCAGAAACAGACTGAACAAAGGATCTAAAAAGATGAAAAAAGAGATCACAACTGTGAGACACGAAAATAAATGAGTGGAAGAGAATTTAGACTGAGGCAAATGCTTCAGGGACTAGTGTTCTGTCGAGGGTGCAATCTATCCTTGCTCTCTGTGTTTGCTGGGATAGGCATTGCCTTGGTGTACCCCACTAAAGGATGAAGCATCTCTGGATAATGATGTTTCTGAAGTACTGAAAGTACCTTTGCACTAGTGAGTGATGCATGTGTTGCTAAACTGATGCGGTGTCACTCCCGCACTGTGAACGGCTCTGATGCGGTGTCACTCCCGCACTGCGAACGGCTCTGATGCGGTGTCACTCCCGCACTGCGAACGGCTCTGATGCGGTGTCACTCCCGCACTGCGAACGGCTCTGATGCGGTGTCACTCCCGCACTGCGAACGGCTCTGATGCGGTGTCACTCCCGCACTGCGAACGGCTCTGATGCGGTGTCACTCCCGCACTGCGAACGGCTCTGATGCGGTGTCACTCCCGCACTGTGAACGGCTCTGATGCGGTGTCACTCCCGCACTGTGAACGGCTCTGATGCGGTGTCACTCCCGCACTGTGAACGGCTCTGATGCGGTGTCACTCCCGCACTGTGAACGGCTCTGATGCGGTGTTACTCCCGCACTATGAACGGATCTGATGCGGTGTCACTCCCGCACTGTGAACGGCTCTGATGCGGTGTCACTCCTGCACTATGAACGGATCTGATGCGGTGTCACTCCTAAACTGTGGTGTGGGCAAGGCAGACAATCTTACTTGGAAAAGGTGCGGGACACTTTCTCGGAGTGGCAGTACACCGTATGGAAGAGCCAGGAGAAACACAGGCACAGCACAGCACCCAGAAAGAACATCCCGAACACCACCTTCTCCTGCAGGGGCGCCATGAAGTAGACATTGGGGCGCAGCATTGTCAGGATACCCAGGCACAGGAACAGGATCAGACCTGAGGAAACAGATTGAATTATGTTTAGCCTTAAAGGATGGGCAGAGGCAGAGAAAATCAAGGTGATCGTAGGGGAGACTGGGAGAGGAGTGAGAAGGAGAGGATAGCAAGATAACAGAGAAAACTGAGAACGTGAGGTGAAAGGTCAAGGTGGATGAGCATGGGGCTACGTGACTGTGTCTGGGGCAGTGCTTTGAGGCTCACCAAGCAGGTGTGTCCAGATGTTGCCGGTCTCGGTGTGGATCCTGAAGATGCTGCCGAAGCAGGCCCGGAAGGAAGGCATGGGCGGCCGGTGCCCGTGCAGCAGGTAGTCATTGTCCTTCAGCCACTCCGGCAGCACATGGTATGGGATCACCCTCCAGCGTCCTTCCCACATCTGCAAAACACAGCCATTATTAGCAGGAACACTGGGACACTGCACTTACACTGAAGTCCCGCTCAGTAAGCTTTCAGTGCAAAACATGACATTGCGCAATGAAAACATTACAATCATAAGTCAAGGTAACCTCACTGAGCATTAACCCAATCCTGCGTTAGGGTTATACCCAATGCAGCATGTAGACTTGAGCAGCCCAGGACAGGCTGCTGTGGGATGTTTTGCCACTCAAGCTGCGTAGCTGTAGTCAGCAGGTAAAGGCTGGCTGGAAGTGGCCGACACCCGTTGAAGGGCAAGCCCTCACAAAAACAAGACTTTATGTTGTGCCGTTGTAATCCTAGTACCGTGTCTTCTTGCATTGCCACACAGGAAATGGACGTTTCTAGAGAGGCCCGCAGGAAAGGAAAAACCGTTGGCTCAAGGCCTTTGTTAATGTGTGGCGGAGAAGGAAGCCTGCCCTCAACCTGCATTAGAGGAGTTTGTTTGAATTAAAGGAGATTTCTTCACACTTTACACTTCAATAGCCCCACCATTTGGCTGAGACAGCAGTCAGCACAACTCTCACCACTTTTCACACATATGTTCTTCAGTCAGGACGGGCACGGGCCAAACAGAATCCACTGGTGAATAAGCGAATTAAACACTTCAAAACTCTGTCCTGACAATAAATGTTCTCTGGCCCACACAAATGTCACTTTTGTCTCTCATCTGTTAATGCTACCCCTGAACAATCTCCAAACATGCAGTTCATTTTCAATGCAGACAGAGCCTCAGTTGAAGTTAGGGCTATTTCTTCCTGGCCTGTGCTGTAGACAGTCTCAGGAAAGAGCAGTGATTCCTTTGCCTTCTAGGATGTGACCTGTCCCTGTCAGAGCAGTGATTTCTGGTTCCTCTGGACTAGTCTGCTGATTGCTGAAGCCGAACATCTCATTCTCTGGACGGCTTCTCTCAAACTCAGGCCACTATCAATTATTCTGATCGCAATTTAGCGGTCTCCATTACTCAAGCAGGGGATCTTTTTCTGTGCTTGTATACATTAAAACAATATGTTTTCAACGTCTAGTCATACAAGTCCTTAAATCAATTAATTTCAGCAATTTCAAAAGCTCTTTGTGAAAGCTGTAGAAAGCTTTATATGAAATCTCATGACTTGAGTTCAGTATTGTGTTCTACCAAAGAACAATATTACTTAATCAACACCTCTGTCTGCACACTGTTTGAAATTTAAATAACATTATGCATGTGCCCATCATGACACTGACTTAAAATCTGATCATCCAAAACTCTCGTGATACGTGTTTACTTTTAAAAGCGGCAGAATAGTATACTCCCCAGGTGGGAATCTATGGAACATTCAGTCTTTGCTGGGCAACACGCTTAGCTTGGGCACAAAGCTCTCTGAGATACTGCATGTAGGCTTGAGAAATGGAAAAGTTGCTTGAGCACAAATCAGAGCACGTGTGTGAGGCTTCTGGCACTGCTTGTTCTCATTAAAGCTCAGTGCCTGTCATGTGGGCACTGGTTCAAGCACACCCAGCCTGGTGCCAGCACGGCACTGACTGCCTACCTTGTACACAAACTCCTCCATCTTCTCCATGGCATGATGGGCCTGCAGCGGCAGTGTAATCACTCTCACTCCTTCCTCCTCCTCCTCCTCCTCTTCCTCCTCAGGGCAGGCTGCTGCCCCTGCTGGCCCCTGCAGAGGCATAAAGCCACATTAGCCCCTGCAAGCAGGCAAGTGATCCCTACAACAGTTTACTATGGTAAATATGGGCCTTATCTCTCCCTTAATCCGACTAGTAATATGATCAGATCCCACTCCTCCATTTGATCTGCTGTGTGGCGGAGCTGCTGCTGGAGCAAAATGGCAGTCAGGCCCAGGTGGATGCTATACTTCAATGGTGGGATTCTGTCTCCCACCTATATGTACAGTACTTTGAGATCCTTTGGGATGAATGCAAGCAATTACTGCTATTTTCGCAACCTTCCCCCTTTTACCATTCTTGTAATAATCCACTCACTCCGAACTGTCAACCCCACGGACTGTAGGATTAATATAGTACAAGCCGGTGGACACGTGTGTCACCTAAAAGGAAGCTCATTTAAGACAGAAAACTCTGTACACAAAGAGTTGTGGGAGTCTGGTACAAGCTACCCAGTCATGCTGTTCAACCCGATATACCCAAAACAGCTAGATGAGATCCTCACATTAATTAGTTAAGAGCATCTTAACTAGTTAACTAGCAAAAGTTAGCTGGCCTCCTGTCATCTGTAACAGTCCTCAAGCTTATATCAAGGAGATACTGGGTGCGGTTTGTTGTTCATCCTGTTCTGGATGCCGACTACGCCCCTCCCTCTTTCATGTTGCATCGTCGTGTGTGGTCTCACCAATTTTCTGCTCCTGATTTCAGTTGCCTTACTATTTGCCAGATGTCCTCACTAAAGGCGTGCCCGTGTCTATGTTGTATTGTGTTTTCCCACAATCCCCTTTGCATTACAATTCTATCCATCTGGTACTGAAGGAGGAGAAACCTGTTTAGACATGTCATATGCAAGCAGAGAGATGTGTGCTGCTTAGCTGTTGAGTCAGGGACCTTTCAACACCAGTCACTGGTAAAGTGATGGTCTGAATCTGCTCAGCTACTTCTGGGCGGAGTACATCTTTGCTAAAGGCCTTTTGTGTTTTTTACGTTCCCCTCAATCAGAGAGGCGTGGATCAGAAAAAAGATCAGAATTGAACCTCCCCCTATGATAAAACTCTGATTCTTATCAGTCTATACTAAAAACACAAATAAAATACAAGCAAAACACCAGACCCGTATGGAAGCTTATTAGCGCCACGGATAAAAATATATTTTTTGTGTTCATATAAGATTGTACTGCTTTTAAACTTGAAACCTTTTGCATTTGTAAGAGACAGTATTGCATTTAAACGAGCTAACATAGTTCAAATGCGATTAATATGTGAACAATACTGTTATTGTTGGTTAATTGTTGACTCTTTAAGCATAAAGCCCTCAAACGTTTTTGGACTACACTATGCTCATAACGAATCCATTTGAATTTGTAATAACACAGCAAAATGCAGGAAACATGTCATTTAAAGGAAGAAGAAACAGTATTTCTGTGTCCATTGGCATATACATGAATGTAAAAATGATAGGGGAATGCCAAAACAAAAACAGGACAGCACACAACCCATGATACAGTTGTTAGTACATCGTTGGCTTGCTCTACCAACGATTACCAACAATAATACCAGTTACAGTAAGCCAGCAATAGGTATACGTCTTACTGTCAAGTCATCATAAATGTATTCCGTTCAATGTTTACAGAGAAGGCAAAAACCTATGTACAGTTCCTTTTTTTCTGCAGTTTCACATGTAGAATAACATGTTTGGAAAGCCACGTGATTTCTACTTTTCACAGAAACGGCAAAACCGAGACTCGTTTAACCCAGGAATGCTCACTAGCAGGGAGTTCTAATTCATGTATACAAAAAGAACTCCACATGCTCCTGTCGCTTAATTCTTTTGTGCAAAAAGGAGTGTCACCATATTCTTCTGTTCTTAAAGTCAATGCTAGTGTGTATGGGACAATACTATTGTATATATATATTGCAACATATCATTATAGCAGGCGATATTGTTCGCAAATTAATTATCCCGTTTTCAGGCAATGTTTACTTGTATAAACTCAAAAAAGTTTTTAGTTTAAATGCAAGACTGTTTTAAACTTTTTTTTTCCTCTGTGGCGCAAAAAAGCTTCCGCAGACCTGAGGAGCTGTATATAAAACGCACTGGGAAGTTGTGTTCAGACACACAGTTAGCTTCGCTAGCTTTCTCTGACTGGAGCTCCAGTGTCTGAGACCCTCTGCATCTCCCTCCCCCCCCCAGGTCCGGAGGACTCACCCCAGCTGTGGCCCCCTGTGCCTTGCCTGGCCCCCCGGACTCCTCCAGCAGGGGGCCCAGCTCTGTCAGCTCCACATCCTCGGGGGCGCGGCACACCTCGGTGATACGGCACTCTTCATCGCTTGCCGAGCCGTTCCTGGCCGACATGGGGAGATCGCCCTCTTGCCTGGCCTGACCGCTGTGCCCCACGTGCAGGGCACCCTTTCTTGCTGCGGACAGACACAGACACACAGCGAGATCACAACCCCCGCCGCCACGCCACTGACACATCAGCCCTGGTCGGCCACAACAGGGACCCCAGCTGGCCAATGAGACGCACTGCTTGCACATCCACACTTAATTGATCAACCGGAGCTAACATGGTGTTTTATTCCCACATTCCTGGGAGTATCCATTTACTCTACTAGTGATGGGGCAGAAAATCACCCAGAATGGTCTCAAACGGCTTTGTGACCAGTGTCTTCTCTTCTCCGTGCTTTGAATGTTGGGATTTCGGAACAAGAGTAAGCATTTTTTCGAATACAGGTTTCGTTTCCTGACTCCTCCAGTCCAGTTCCAGACGCTTGTAGAATCTATGCCAAGGGGCACTGAAGCTGCACTGGTGGGTCATGGTGGCCTAACGCCCTGTTAATACACTTTATATTGGCGTTTTCTTTATTTTGACTGTTACTGTGCTGTATATCAGCACATATTCAAGGTTCTAGTCTTTGTATTAAATATGTAAGGAATATTTAAACAGATACGTAAACCATACGGCTCTGTATCGGTGACCAAACTCCCTCAAGGTCTGTTAAAGTAAAATAAGAACTGACTTTGTAAAAGAAACGGTAATTGGTAAGCTCCTAACAGAACAGAACATAAACCCCTTGAGCCTGAAAAAACCCAACTCACAACTCCAATACTTTGAATTGCAGTTAATGGTGATAAAAAAACGTACTACACCCAGAGCACAATGAATACAAAGAGCTATATACAGATGTAGCTAAGACTCAATAATTCCTTTTAAAGAGAGGTGTGATGCTGTCAAATAAACGCTGCCAAAGAGCTACCAAGCACAAAACGGAGCAGAAACAAACATGCCAACGTACCTGGTGTAGCTGAACACGGAAAACCAGACAATTCCACGGCGCTCATTCTAAAGTGGCGGGGCTGTGTGGGCATCTAATGCATTTATAGTGCCAAAGTGGCAAGTGAGCAGTCAGAGAACAAACGTCACACATTAACGTCATTCTACAAAGCAAAGCTTAAAGCTTCTTTTGACCCACAAACCATCAAGGTCATCGCTGCCAATGACGTACAGGGCGATAAGATGACAGCTGACACGGGCAAGTCTCCGCATCAGAAATAAGAAGGACGGACGTAGCTGGGGGCTTTGTTTATACTGGAATTGCACATGTTGTACTTTGCTCCCATTCTTCTTTTCAAGCACATAAACATTCACCCACAACTGCCAAACTGTCCTGTCTGAGGCTGCATACGCTGTCTGGACTGAAGCTGCACTCCATCATTGGGCTTTTAAGGGACAAAGCCAGATTTGGAAAATGTATCACCTTTGGATGGGGCATTCAACCTCAGTAAATAAAGAGTGTGCTTCGACTATAGAAGTCCTCTAAGGTTGACGCTTTGTTTTTATTAAAGTGTCTAATTAATCTTTACTCTCACCTCCTGAGTGTATACAGACAGTACTGAGTAAAAGAAAACTCAGCTTATTATACTGTACAGATATATTATAAGTTTATTACATATTACACTGTACAGTGTAAATATGGTGTATAAAGAACAATAAATCCATCTATTTCCTAACTGGTTTGTCCAATACAGGGTCACTGTGGAGCTGTAGTCTATCCCAGCAAGCAATGGGCTCAAGGCAGGATACACCCTGAACAGGACACCAGTCCATCGCAGGGCAGGCAGACAGACATACACTCACACCAGGGCCACTTTCCCCTGAAGCCAATTAACCCTACCAGTATGTCTTTGGACTGCAAGAAGATACCACAGCACCTGGAGGAAACCCACACAACCACAGGGAGAATATACACACAGATAATCCCCCTGGTCCAGAATTGAACCCAGGTCCCAAGAGCTGAGTCAGCAACACTAACCACTGCGCCACTGTGCAGCTCAGGAACAAGACAAAGAAGCAAACATCTTGGAGAGCATTTGCAGATTGATCCAAAAATCAGGAAACCAGACAATATTTCCAGCACAGAATTAACATTCACACAGCACAGAAATAGGCTTCTGTTTTAATAACAATGCTTATTCTGATTTCCACCGTCGATCACAGTCACGACCTTAAGAGCTATCATCTAAATAATACAAAAATAAATGATCAATCTGACTTGAGCGAGTAGGACCAGTAAAGACTTCAAAGGGAATAACTGGGTTCGGTCTGGGGGTACAGTATTAGTCACATGCCGGACAGTCAGCGCTAGGATCAGTCACATCGAAAACATATCACTGCTCAATGGGTATGCTTCAATCGACGGCATGGATTAGTGAACAACGCTCTGTCTGTAGAGGGCACCAATGCAGTATTAAGCCGGCGACTGCCTACTATATGTTATTATACTTGTGTCACGCAGCTGCACAAACTGCAGATGCCTGACACTCCGAGGGCAACTTCGCTCAGCAGATGCGACGGCGATTTTCCTTCTCAGATCCACGGATATTCCCACCCGAAAGGCCGGATGGTGGCTTTTGGGTTGGCTCGGCGAGATCCGGCCGCCTGCCCCGCACCGATCCAGGGAGACCAGCTCGGCTGGGAGCCGGAGAGTCTCGGCACCAGAACGGAACCTCCTGACACCGGAACCGAGTTCTGCGCGCGCCCGGTGCCTGGAAACCCGTCACTTTCCGAACATGCCCCGGCGGCCAACCTCAACTCCAAACTGTCAAGATCTGAACCCGAACCCACGACAGCCGCTTGTGTAACTCAGGAACAACAGACCGACGTGTGCGCGCTTGAATGCCCGGGGCTGAAACCAACGTCGGGCGGCGAACCCGCCGGTTTTCTCCGCTTCTCAGCAGAGTTCGGAAAACCCTGTCCCGTCTTACCTGATTCTACCCGATCGGACGCCGATTCCGACCCAAACTACAGGTCGCTTCTTCCGGCTTCCTGGGAAAACAACAAGCCCGGCGAGGAAACGAAGAGGCTTCTCTCTGCGCAGGCTCCGAAACGCCGAAGGCCCAGTAGCGCCACCTGCTGCCCGACGCGGAGGGCGACGCTTCAAACGTCCCGTTCGGTTGTTTTCAAGACCTGCTACGTGCTTTGTGGCCACGCAGATTCACCAAGCTAACTTCAGCGGATGGGAGCTCAACGGAAACGGAAAAAAAAACACACACATTATAATCAGCAGGTTAATATTAGCATCCAGTGAATCCTCACATCATAAATTTGGTTTTGAAAATTACTTTTTTTGAATAATGTTAAAACTCTAAATAAAAACCCGTTTAGGGGTTTAGTAGCTAATTTTTTCGAGGAGCTCATCCAGGCGTTTCTCGCAGAAGCTAATATATCGGCTTCAACAAAAGGGCTGAGCTGCTTGTTCCAGACCCCCACTACCCTTTGTGTAAATGTGTGCCTTCTTTTCTTTGTTTAAAGGCACTTTAGCTTAGTTTTCTTTTGTCTTATGCCTTTGTCAAAGCCCCTGGTGATTTTGAACACTTGAATCATGTACCCCTCGTCGTTTTCTCTGTTAACAACTTAAACTATTTTAGCACAAATAATTTTGCCTGTCGCAGTAGAACTGTCCTGTGACAATGGGAGCGTGTCCGGTTGTTCTTCTCCGGTCTGAAAGACTTCTAAAGTAGCAATATCTCCTGAAACCCCTTATCTGTAGTGGCCTCTTTCCATTAACCAGTCCAAAGACATCGTTTACTTTGCTTACCTTCTCCATAAAAAATATATTTACAGCTCTATTTGTAATCATACAGTTGTAGCTTGTTCAAAAGAACTATAACAGGTTAAACTAGATTCGACTCAATTCAATTCAATTTTATTTGTCATTATACTTACACAGGGATAAAAGTATAAAGTGTTTCTCATTAGTCTCTCAGGTGCAGTTTATATAGAGCAGACAAGACAATAGACAGGAAATACAATTACAATAACAATAACAATGTAAACAACGAGTATGGTACCGGTGTAACAGTACCCATATACTAGATCTGTCTTTTCCACGTCGACATTATCTAATAAAAACTGTTTCCTCACACTCTGCTCTAGTTCCAATTCAAACAGGAACGTGACTGAATTGTTTCTGGCTGTTTTAAGGGACACACAGTAACGGGTATAACCGGTTTGACAACCGGTTCTGCAATTGAATTATTTTTACTAATAATGTACAATGGTATTTTACAGATTTTCAATGTGAAAAAATGTGACATGTTTAGCATTCATCTACAATTTAATTGTACATTTAATGTTATTCTATCGGGTCGTCTTGTCTTTTTATATACAGATAGTATGTGAAATTACAGTGAATTAACTGGCGATCCCAATTGTACAATGTGTGACTGTTACCTTTATTGCTAGGTATTATGCCATAATTGTCTTATTTTCTTTCGGATTTAAATATATGTTAAGCTTTTTATTACGCAAGGTGAGGATTTCGGACGGAATCGTCACGAAGAACAGTTCTTTAAGCGTTACCGTAATAGGCTGTAACTAATTGTATCCGATATCAGTGCATATGCCCGAATGATCTGATTGCTTGTCTTGTTGATTACTGAGTGAATACACATGCATTTTAATTACTGTCGTGGAGCTTTCACTTGTATTTGAGCTGAAGACTTACGTTGAAGTACAGAGAGTGAGACTACACACTTGCAATTTTGTAGTCTGGAACCCGTATTTACCGTTCTCATAATTACATCTGTTTATGGACGTGGTTTTCTGGAGGGGCATCGTGTTGTTTCTGAGCGTTATAGTTTTAGAATCTAGTTTGAGAAGCTGCGCTTCCCGTCTGTTTTCACTGCGCTACGGCCTCAGCACCGTTTTCAAGGATTTCTCTTTGGCTGCCCCGTACGCCTGTCAGAGGCAGAAGGTTTAATTTACTCAGCTTTGTCTGCCCGGAGCAGAAATTACGCGTGGGCACCCGGGCGATAAAATAAATCTTCCCGATGAACTTCATCCGCTACTGCAAAGAGACCGGCGCGCGAACACCTTCACCCGCACCCTGACCCGCAAAGTAGCGTGACGCTAGCTACATTAAGCGACACTAGCTTGGCAGCACCTTTAAAAATAAAAGCCACCTAAACAGATATTTAAAAACTCAGTTTGAATCCGGGTCGGATCGCATTCAGAGCCGACAGACTTGGCTTCTTCGAGCGCGCCCTGCTGGAGTTCCTCAGGATCACCGAGACCTACATCACGACCGGGGAAATGACAGAACGGTTCCTCTCTGCACCCAAAGAGAGCGAGACCCAAACCCGTGTGTGTTCATTTCAAGTGAAGAAAATACAGTGTTAACATAATGCTGCCTCCACCATGCTTGTCCGAAGGGATGGTGTTGAGTTTGCAACAAAGACAACGCTTTGCATTTATACCTTAGGCCAGCAGCCATATCAGCCTGCAACTCTCAATTGGCAGTCCCCTGAAGCTCAGCAGGCGTGAGCCTGGTCAGTACCTGGATTGTAGACCTCCTGGGAAAAACTAAGGTTACTGCTGGAAGAGGTGTTAGTGGGGCCAGTAGGGGGTGCTCGCCCTGCAGTCTGTGTGGGTCCTAATGCCCCAGTATAGTGACAGGGACACTATACTGTAGAAAGGCGCTGTCCTTTGGATGAGATGTAAAACTGAGGCCCTGATTAAAAATCCAGGGTCTTAGGGGTGTTACCCTGGCTTCCTGGCCAAATTTCCCATTGGCCTCCTAACAATCCCCATTTATGAATCATCACTCTGTTCTCCTCCCCACTGATAGCTGGTATGTAGTGAGCGTGTTGGCACACTATGGCTGCCATCGCATCCAGGTGGATGCTGCACATTTGTTGTGCTGGAGGGGAGTCCCCATTACCTGTAAAACGCTTTGAGTGGAGTGTCCAGAAAAGCCCTATGTAAGTGTAGGCAATTATTATTATCACAGCAGCCATATCACCCTGCAACTCACAACTGGGAACCCACTGAAGCTCAGCAGGTGTGAGCCTGGTCAGTACCTGGATGGGAGACCTCCTGGGAAAAACTAAGGTTGCTGCTGGAAGAGGTGTTAGTGGGGCCAGCAGGGGGCGCTCACCCTGTGGTCCATGTGGGTCCTAATGCCCCAGTATAGTGACGGGGACACTATACTGTAAAACAGGTGCCGTCCTTCGGATGAGATGTAAAACCGAGGTCCTGACTCTCTGTGGTCATTAAAAAAAAAAATCCCAGGGCGCTTCTCGAAAAGAGTAGGGGTGTAACCCCGGTGTCCTGGCCAAATTTCCAATTGGCCCTTACCAATCATGGCCTCCTAATAATCCCCCTCTATGAATTGGCTACATTACTCTGCTCTCCTCCCCACTGATAGCTGATGTGTGGTGAGCGTTCTGCCGTCGCATCATCCAGGTGGATGCTGCACATTGGTGGTGGTGGAGGGGAGTCCCCATTACCTGTAAAGCGCTTTGAGTGGAGTGTCCAGAAAAGCGCTATATAAGTGTAAGCAATTATTATTATTATTATTATTAAATAAAAAACAACAATTTGTGTCTCATCTGACCACAACAACTTTAGCCACATGTTTGCAGCATCTTGAATATGTTGTTGCAAACTCCATGCAGGGTTATGGATGGGTTTGCCGGCTAGCAGAGGTTAGTTTTGTCTACTGATGGGGATATTGTTGGCTTTTGGATATTTATTGCCATCTGAGACATAGAACTCTGCAGCTCTTTCAAAGTTGGCCTCACAGTACTCTTCCTCCCCTGATTCCTTCTTGCCCAATTGCTCAGTTAGGAGGGACGATCTGATCTAGGCAGTGTCTAGGTAGTGCAATACAACTTTCACTCAGTAACAAACTTCAACCGTGCTCAGATGTATCGTCAGCAAACCCTTTTGAAGAGTATTCAAAATATTTCTAATCTTTTCCCTTTCTAAAACTTTATCCCCGAGATGGTCTAAAAAGTTGCTTTGTTTTAATGTTTGAACCTTTGCTTGAAATTCACTACCTGACCGGGGGACCTCAAAGAGACGGATGTATTTATTCTGAAAGATTTTGATTATTAATGGAGTTTATAAGGTGTTAAATGTAATGTCCCGGTGTTACTGTAAGCTTAAAATCATGTCCTGCAATTGTTTTTTATTTGCCCTAAATTAATTTTGTTAAAGACGTATCTGTAGTTGTCAGATTTACAATTATAAGATCAACAATTCTACAAAAATAAAGGGGAGCATTTGTTTTATTCTTGAACCTAATTGAACCCAGAATTAATCCAGTCTTTTTCTCAAAGAAGCAAAGGTATCACCGTCAACTGTATGGCTGGGTAGCTTGTTCCACTCTCCCATCACTCTTTGTGTTAAGTTGTACCTCCTGCTCCATTTTAATAGGACTTCCCTGCTGTGCTCAAATTTTCAACTAGCCTACAACTGTTAATAGTAGTGACATATTCCACCACACATCCTCCTGTTGTGGAATAATAGGTTATGTGTAGGGCTGCTTGCTCATTATGACGATTATGATCATTATTAACTGAGCCAACCTCTGGACAGTCCACAGTAAATTAAACAAGACGATACAATGTAAGTCTCGTACTGTACAGCTATAAACCTTAGTGCCTGACCGTAGTATTAGAAAGGTGATCTTATGTTTGAGAGGCCGAGGTGCAAGAGCAAGGGTTAGGAAACCTTCTAAGCAGACAGCTCTACAATGCTACATCACACCTGCTCCCAAAATAACAGAACTGGCCCATTCCTCACTGTGCCTAATGCAATTGACAATTATCCTGATATATGTAAAAGTTTATTCCATGCTGAAAAGAGAAGACAAGAAGGGGAGGAAGACCCCACAGCCAAAATGTTATCTTCTCTTTTCAGCATAGAATAAACCTTTACTTGTTCCTTTACAGCCTACGCATGCTGATGCAGCTCCCTGCTTGAACTTATCCTGATATATGATCCATCATGCCAAGCTCACAGCTATGGGGCACAAACGTGTGCATTTGGTCGCTCTCCAGATTATGTTGCATAATGAAGGCTTTATACATATTTTATTGATCAGTTTTGCAATAAATTACAGTTCTGTAGAATAAGCATCTGTGGAAATATAGCAGAGTTGAGATCAGGTTAAGGTCTAGGCTGAGTTATTAATTTTCTACTGAGTCAACATTATGAATGAGTCGACGGGTGGTCTTTACACAGAGAGTTGAGGGAGTATGAATCGGCTGAACCGCCGATACCCCTTTCAAGCAACGTCTGAATGAGATCCGGAGATCAATCCTGTGATCTAACTAGCAATCAGGCTAAACTAGCCAAACACTCTCCTGTCCCCTGTCCTTATATGTTACTGTTCTGCTCCAAGCGTAGACATGTGAAAAGTACTGAACAGTGCAAAGAAATCACAACAAAACCAACCACATTTGAGCATTCAAACATTTTATTATGGCATGACGCCAGAAAAACAAAAGGCACCTTTGTCATCACTGAGGCACAGCCTTGACGGCAGCTTCCATTGCCAGACTGAGATCAATCACCAAGCTGCCATCTCAATCGGTTTTAGAAATTAGAGCCACGACTACTATTGAAACAGATTTCCAAAAGCACTATACCACCTAGTTTTACCAGTAAGACAGCGAGCCACTCAGATCAATCACTAGTGACCGCAGTGTTCATGAAACTGCTGGTTTCTTTAAAAAAAAAATATCCTTACAACATTTATTCTGTAGCTCCACACCTCAGACAGCACAGAACCAATATCCAGAAACACCAGGATTTGAAAATGTGTGGGATTAACACAGCAGTTTTAAGGAACTGAAGAGAAGGTGCATAGTCGATCGATAAACGGGATAGTCAAAGCACTGAGCTCAGTGAGAGGCTTACACATTAGGTAAATTATGCAGGTAGATTACTATTATCCACCCAGAGCAACAAAAAAACATCAGTGCGCATGTCATTTTCTCATCCTTTCACTCATTCTTAGTACTGACCCATGTTTTGTGAGCGGCGGCAAACAATTTAAGAAAAAGTGTCCAGCTGGCAGGATGAGAAGCCTATCATGCTTTTGCGCTCCTTGAGAAACGACTCCAAGCACGACCTCTGTACCTTCTAATGAGCCACATCCACAACAGGATCCCTTGCTCACACTGGAGTGCTAAGAAAAAAAAGAGCTCAAGCACAGCGCAGTTCAGACATGTACAGACAGACGTTACTGACCTTCAGTCCATCATGCCCAAGACACCGTGCCAGTTTTAACTAAAGCAGAAACCCGTGTCCTGAGTGCAGGACACACATTTCTGGGCAGTATTATTTAATTCCGGTGCATATATGTTTGCAGAGCTTTTACTACGAAACCCTCTCCAGATCACTGAGACAAGCTTCTGGAAACACCACGACAGCTCTGGGATGAAGAATCTGCTCTGACTCAGAGGAAAGAGGCTGTGATGCTCTCATACTTCACCACAGGAGGGCCCCACCATCTAGAAACACTTGTGTGCCAGTACTCTTCTCATATTCCTAAAATGTGCCTTTCAACATCTAGTGTCGCGTCGGAAAGTGGTCTTGTTCCAAAGCAGAATTTTGTGAATGAGTACCCAACCTTCCAGTCTCTCCTCTGCGCTGCCCCCCGTGCAACACTACAGAGGATGCAGGGAAACTCCAAAACGACCTCCGTTTTGAATGACCACATGGACCTTTGGGTTCAAGCCCCAGAGCAGAGCGGTTTCGCAGAACTATGGAATATTAAAACAATAAAACAGAAAAATGACCCATCACCAACAGGCGCAGGCTTCGCCCTGCTTGAGCTGCCCTTAACGCCAGGCGCCATCCAGCTAAACAGATGACAGAACAGCAGAAGAAAGTTAGCAGAGATGGTGGGGGGTGGGGTGGGATGGGTAGGATGGCTGCAGCTTAAAACACAGAATAGAGTTTGGAAATCCACAGAACATCCGACAGGTGAAAATCCCCCCCAGCACATTTCTCCAGACTTTAAAAAAAGGCCCTTTTAACAGTAAATATTACAGATGTGTTGTGATTAATGCCCTGCTGTGGTTAGTGGATGCGTATCGGGCCCGACCCGAGGTCCGGAGTCTAGTAGGTGAAGCGCTGAGCTTGCCGGTAACCCAGCTTGTCCAGGCTGGGGTTGCAGGCGAACTGGATCATGGGCGGCGGGCCGCATATCAGCACCAGGGTGTCGTCGCTGGGAGGGGGGAGGTGCTGCTGGATCATGTCGGCGCTGATAAAGCCCTGGCTGAAGTCCCAGACTGAGAGGAGGGGGAGGAGCAGAGAGACACGGCTCAGCGGGCGGAGAGACGACCCCTGGTGGCATCAGCGTGCCCTCAGGACACTTTGAGGAAGGATGGGATTTGAATGGAACGAGTACAGTGATTAAGCCATTGATGCTTACTGTTAATAGCAGTGACCTTCACGTCATAAGATTACAACAATTCCTGAAAGTCCCTGGTGACTGCAGAAGGGAGCACGTACCCCGTTTCTGCAAATTGTCTGTGCATGTGAAGAAATCAGTGGGCTATGTTTCCTGCCACTGCCTCCCTCCATGAAAACATGTGCGGAATATTGTTAAAATGTAAAGTGTAAACTAAACGTGTAAAACCAGTGCGAGCACTTACAATACTGTATTAAAATGGCAAGACTGAAGAAATGAACTTGACAAAATCCACAGCTGACTGTACTGGTGTGCTGTGATTGGTTGGGTCATCAAGTTATCTTGCAGGATCTAGTGCCACAGTGGTACTGTGATGCCGAGCTCTAAAAAAGCATATACAATCAAAGGCTAAGCGCACAGATCCTGATGCTGCTTATGACAGGATTCTAGTGAACAAGATCTTGCATCTTATGTCCTAAATGTTTTATTTTTTTGCAGTGCCCTATTATGGTAAAATGACTGACCCTCACGGTTCAGACCAGCAATGCTCGTGAGCGGTTTGCCTGCCCACATTGGCTGTAGGAACACTAGATCAGTTTGCTCAGGGATGTAGAATCAACATTGATCTCAGCAAATGTGGGGCACGTCATTTACCTGTTGCAACTTTACAATCCCATCTTATCTCAAAGCCTCTTGAGAATTGCAGGCCATACTCTCACTGTTTCAGAGTCCTGCCCTGCTGTCTTTTTGTTCAAATGATGGGACAGCAATGTCAGGAGTGAACAGCAGAGGGAGCTGTAGGCCTCTGAGACAGTAAGAGATATTAGCTGCTCTGCCAGCAGAGTATTATTAATTAGGAACAATACCGGAAAGTAACACCTGTTGTAATGCACACTAAATCACAAATGATCCTGAAACAAACATAAACAGGAAAAATACATAACAGCAAATTGTGATCATTTCCAATATCACCAACATTATCAGTGTGGGAAAATTATGTTAATTACTCATTATTTAGTATTGAATAGTGCAGTGTAAAACATCAGTCATGGTCTCTGAGCCACACTCCAAACACTGACCCGCTGCCCTGCCTGCACTGTCAGTCAGCCTACCTTCAGGAGCCCTGTCCACAGTGAACCAGAGCTTGAAGCGCTCTGGGTGTCGGACCTGGATCTCCTCCAGCTCGTCCTGAAGCAGAACGTCCTTCTCCGTCTGCCGGTCAGACACACAACCAGTTAGACGCCATCGAGAAGTGCCCAGTGCCCCATGCTGCCCCCTGCAGTGCTCTGGAGGCTACTGACAGGAAGCTGCTGTTCTACTGCAAATCCCACAGCTCCCAACCCCCCCAAAAAAACTGACAATATCCCTCACACCCCCGCCACAAATCTAACAGCTTGTGCTCATGCATGCAGTACAGATAATCGGTGACTCCAATCTGCAATTATTAACAGTCTCAGTGGGGGGTTTTAATACATGAGCCAGGTGAGCTACACCTTCACTAAGGTTGGGTCCTCCTCCTTGCTGACCATTTCAATGTCTCCCTCAGACCTGTTTGCAGAATGTGACACGGCACCATTAGGAGCGCACTTGTACGGCAGTCTGAGACACGTCTGAATGCTCAGGGCAAACCCCTCCTCAGTGCTTTGTCAGCTCCAGCGATCTTGAGAGCTGCTGACACCTGCCAAATGGCCATTCGAAATCTCTAAGTGCTGGCAATGGGGGTGTTGGCTTCCACTGAGCACTGCCTGGCTCAGCATGAGCCCGTGCCTCTGCACAGTGTCGAGACAGCCCTGGGGCTGCAGGAGGGGGGGGGGGTCTCTGTGGAAGCCAGCGGGTGCTGCCATGGAGGAGTGGGCGGAGATGTGCATTAAAGCGGGGTACGGTGTAACGGGGGCGACAGGGGGTGCTGACCTGGTTGGCGAAGAGAAGGTGGCAGACAGTTTTGTCAGTGGGGTCCTTCATGATGGCGCGGATCAACTGCAACATCGGGGTGATTCCTGCACGGAGAAAAAAAATCTGAGATTAAAGCAATCTGAGAGAACAGCTTACTGCTATACGGTACTTCATGCAGACTGCAAGCACACACAGAACACCGACAAAGACAGAGACCAAAGGGGTCAGAGGGCAAAGTTCACCTGCTGCTGAACGGTGCTCCCCAGAATGCATCACATACTGCCCCACTACCAAACCCTGTGAACACTTAGCGCACATACAAATATTACAGGCTGTTAAGTTACTATTTGCTCACCTACACCAGGTGTTCCCCAACCCTGGTCTTGGATACCCAGACACCTGCCAGGTTTTTTTCCAGCCAAGTTGTGAGTTACGCCATTGATTTTGGAATTGATTAAATAGCAGGATTAATCTGAATGTTTTCAGATTGTAAACCTATGAGAGGGAGCCTTTTAACTATTGAATTTCTTAATTAAAAACAAATCCCAAAGTGCAGTTGAAAAAGTACTTCCAAATGTTGAAATCAACTGGCTGATTCATTCAATTAGGTAATTGAGCTCAGCTGGAATGAAAACCAACTCCAGGACAAGGACTGGGAACCTCTGACCTCCACATTCATCCTTTCTTGAGCTTGGCAAACAAAAAAGCAATAGATCTTAATTCAAGTTTATATTACATCAACCTAATTAAAAACAACAAAGATCCACGTTTTTTCTGAAGTATATTTGAAGGCCATGAGCTTCATGTAACTGTATAAGAAAATCTGTGATATCCAGATCAGAATGACGGGACTCCTTAAAACATACCGCACCACAAAACCGGACATCTGAACAGAACACAGCATTTACACCCAGGGCTATAAAGTTTCTAACAAAGTTTCCAAAAACATAGTTTCAAGAACCTGCCTATTTTGAAAGCTTTCCAGGATTTGTACCCTGTAAATGAATCTGATCTGTAATATGTCATATTTTTACACAGGAGCTGTTGACAGCTGGATTGATCACGTTGTCAGGCATGCTGGTACAATACCTGTGCCCCCGGCAATCAGCCCCACGGCGCTGGCGTTCTTGATATCTGGTTGGGACTTCTTATCTGGCTGCACTGCAAACTGACCTGTGAAGTGAACAATGGGGAGATTTGTGAGCCACAGAGACTGTGCTCATCAGTAAAAGCCAGAAAGATTCCCTGTGTGTAACACAACCCCCCCCAGAGGCAAACACTCCCACTGCCTTTCCAGAACTCTCATTTTAACGGCTGGAGTCTGGAATTGTAGCCTACAATGTTTATTTTTATATAAACAGGATCTAAGAGGGTGGTAGCTTTTAAAATATTTGTTTTTGCAGTAAGTCAGCCTAGTCTATAAACTTTCAATCAAGATGTGGGCAGTAGACGTCTTCTAACACAAATGTATTTTTTTTCGCACTGCACCTTCACAAGCAGTAACTATACGTGTGTTTAGGAATTATTTTTAGAAGGCAGGCATAAAAAAAACAAACTTGGGCTTAACTTGCTTGGCTAAGGATTAAACCTTGTAAGTGGAGGCTGGGACCCCTGTACAGAGTGAGAAGTTAACCAGGGGCAGCTGTACAGGTGGAGATGGAGTAAAGGAGGGATCCAAAAAGACAATGGAAAGAAGAGAGAAGGGCTTCCTGTGGTCTTTATAGCTTTACAGGAAGTGATGTCACAGAGGATTAGGAGCTAGAGCAGTTGAAGTGAAGAATAACTCGGTTGCTGACATCCCTCCTGAACATTCATTAAAAACTCCATTTAAAAGTCATGGGTGACAAAATAAACAGGAAATATGAAGAGCCTGAAATTACTTACAAGGTAGTTATAAAGTCTTGCACTCACCTCTGAGAAGAATGCTTTAGATTATGTTCGCTAAATGAGGTTATAATATATATTCTACTAAAAATCAATTAGGGATAAACTGTGGAATGATAATGATAATGTATCAACTGATGCTTTCTGTAGTGATGAGGCTAGGGACAAGATGAATACTACTGCACTATAATTTGCCAGAACCTCCATTTTTTCACTGGTGATTAACAGAATATCTATGGATTTACAAGTTACAGTAGTTATCTCCACCCACCCACCAGCAGTACAGAGAGCAGTACTCTCTGTCCTGCTGGATCACAAGCTCTTGATCACAGCTGTGAACTCTGTGAGCACTTCTCAGAGATGACTGATAAACACCGCACCTCACACACACCAGAAAGAGGTCCACTGTGGGCGTAATGACCCCATGGGGGTCTTGTGTGTTTCCTCACAGACAGGGGGTGTACTGAGAGGGAGATATTGAGGTCTCAGTACCGTGGCCCTTGTATTCCAGCAGGCCCCCTGGCCCCCTGAAGTCCACCACGTCTCTGATCTGCAGGCTCTCCAGGTACTGAGACATCTTGCCTCCTTCCGGGAACTTGGGGTTGACATTCTTGAAGTAGATCTGTGGAGGACAGGGGTCTGATCAAAAGAGCGCCGTGACGTTTTCACAGGAGCTCTGCTTCAGCTGCCACGGCCGCGGAGCTGGCCGCCGGACTTCGGGAAGGGGCGGGTGAGCAGCTGGCGCCCCCCGTTGAAGGTGCGGTCAGTACCTTCACCACCAGGTCCACAAAGCCCTTGTCATCATCGCTGGACACGGGGGTGTAAGGACGCACCACCAGGTTGCCATCAATTCGAGCGGATAGATACACATGCTTCCCTGGAAGAGGCAACAGCACACCGTCACATAGCGCACGATATGCCGGACTGTTGAGGAACACGAAGCAAAGACAATGGCAGCTCATGCTACACGAGTAGGCACTAGAGGATACATGCAAATCACAACAAGCTCATACAGGCGTCACGTCTCTATGCCACCTAGTGTGTCCTGTCTTTGTGGTGTTAGTGCCCTGTGGCATTCTGGTACTCTCCTTTTTATGTGTGTACCATATTTCATTACTGCATCCACAATACTCTCGTCTGACTAGGCCAGCTGACGTCACAAGTGCCCTGTGTATGTAGAGTATGTATTTAGTGAATATACGTGAAGCTCCAGAGCTACGTCATCAAGCCCCGTTTTGCTTCAGACCCTTAGGGCCTCTCTCTGAAACAGGGCCACGAGGCGCCTGAAGGGCGTACCGACGGGGAGGCCCAGGATGTGGTCCGGCGTGGGCAGGGCGAAGCGGAACTTCCTGGTGTCGTGACTGATCACCTGCGGAGAAAAGCCACAGTGAGGGGAGCCGCAGCACAGACACCTGGGAAAACAAACACGGACCGTCGCACTGAGCCCGCTGCGCCTTTCCCCCATGGCAGCACCAGACTCCCAGCGAACCAAACACCAGTCCCCTCAAGCAGATTTCCTGAAAATGCACCCCTGCGGGAATACAGTACTTTGGATGTAATGGAATTGAATTATTGAATTAAAAAGTTTAAACTGCCAGGAGGGAACCTTAAGTCATGGTCTCCAAAGATCATGCGACATTGTTTCACCTTCGTGGTACTGTTTTACTGTTGAGAAACACAGTCATGTCAGTTTGTCGAGTGTGCCGAGTTTGGTGGGTGCCCTGCCCTGACTCTAATACGTAACGACAGGCCAACAGCCTTCAAAACACCATGTGCCATTATTTCCCAGTCCTCCATGTCAGTTTCCTGTAAGTCAGGGTTGAAGACATCTGTACGGGCTAATACCACTTTGTCAATGAGCCTCAGCTGGTACTTGACGTTGGGGTCAAGCAGGGTCACCGGCGCCTTCTTCTTCCTGCCCAGCAGGTAGCTGCCCACGAAGTAGCCCACTGTGGAGAGGACGGCCACCCCCACTGCCACCAGCACCCCTGTGGTCTGGACAAAGAGAGAGAGAAGTGGAGGCAGAAATACAGAGACTGGAGTGAAAACGTTTGCGCTGGAGCCATGAGCGTAACACAAGCAAGAACAGAGCTCATATTACCTACTATTAATAAAACAGACTACATTGTATTGTTCAGGTTTTGCCAGCTGAAGGCTCCATCTGTCTAGAAGGCAACAGTTGGTCCTGGATTTTTCCAGAGTTGTTACTTTGTTCCAAGTAAAGTAAAATTGTATGAACAGATATGAAGCTAAAATCCAACTAAATACTAACAGTATGCTCATATACTTCAGCAGTGTAATTTTGACAAATAAATGACTACACTTCTGTCCGGGAGGAGAGAGGATTCTAGTATTGTTACCAAGGTACCAAAGAACACACAAAGTCCATGTTGGAGAGACAGACGATTCAGTATAGTAGGGTCTGGACATTTGCAAATTTAAAATTCAGGAATTCGTTTACTGGTGATTTGGGCTGGCTGAAGGGGTCTTGGAAGAAAAGCAGAAGAGGATGAAATTGAGCCAAAGGTTGTCAAGCACAACTAGTGAGTGAGTCTCTCCCTGCCCCCTGCCCAGGTACCTACTACCCAGCATCTGTGGTCTTGTGTTTGTACTGTAACGATTGCCCCGGTTCTCTGTCCACAGTGACGGTAATGATTTTAGCTGATTACTATAGGTTTGTGATTACTGTTGTTTGTTTTAGTTAACCAGGGTCATTTTAATTAACTTATACCAATACATCCAACCATTTTTAAACTGCTTAATCCAATCCAGGCAAGGGAGCTGGAGCCTATCTCTGGAACTAATGGGTACAAGGCAGGATAGACCCTGGAAGGAATGACAGTCCGTCACGGGACACACGCAGACACAAACACTGACACGCACATACTAAAGAAGGCTGCACGCCCAAAACGTTGTGTTTCCTTTCTTCTCTTTTCAGCATGGAATAAATCTTTTACTTCTTCCTTTGCAGCTTACGCATGCTGATGCAACTGCCTACTTGAACTACTCACACACAAGCCAATTAACCCACCAGTATATCTTTGGACTGTGGGAGGAAATCGAAGCACCTGGAGGAAACCCTTTCAAACACTGGGGGGGAACATACAAACTCTCTGCAGATAGCTCACCAGGGCTAGTACTGCAGGGCACTAATGCTAACCACTGCACCATCGTGCCACCACAAATGCACTCAAAGCCATTAAAATAAAAAGAAAACATGGACGTTTTGGGTGGTTCTGAGAAGGCAACACTACAGGAATGCAGGATAACCTTTCAAACGAAGTACTGTGTTGTTAAACGTCACTTCTTATATACTTCACATCTGGTAAACTCGGGGGAGCACCCCAGCTTTAGCCTGGAAACACACGAAAGAGCAGGTAGTGGTCAAACAAGCCAGAAACACTTACAGCTTGCGAGTGTAACTTTGGACCACGAAAGAAGCCCCACTTGGCTTCTGAACCATGACCAGATGGTTGTGCTTCACCTTGAAGTGTGATTGCCAAAATCCCACTGTTGAGCCTCAGTCTTGAGCAGCCAGGAGGCTGTAAACAGACTCGCTCAGCAGCTATATATGGTCATTTTGGAGGGTGGCGAGCTGTGAATGTGAGTCAAGGGTGACTCACATGCGAGCTGCTGGCTGGCTCTGTCGCAGCTCTATTTCTGTTTCTCGTGTGAGGGCATCAGGCTGCTCAGTTCACTACAGCTCTCTGCTTCTCTACAGCGCTCGTGCACAGTGTCTTTCCGTTCCGTCTAGAACCCATACACAGCAGAAGTAACGGCTCTGGCAGAGGCAAAAAGCATGCCACACAACACCACGCACAGACCAGAGCTGACAAACATTTGGTCTGGCCGAAGGGGTTCCTGGAAGAAGAGCAGAAGGGGATGAAATCGAGCGAAAGGTTGTGAAGCACAACTAGGGACTGAGTCTCTCCCTGCACCCTTCATCACAGTATCTCATAACTTGGTCTTGTGCATTGGTGGTGCGGTGGCTCTGTGGCTAAGGATCTGCTCCTGTGGCTGGAAGGTTGCCAGTTCGTATCCTGCGGTTGGCAGAGGAATCCTACTCTGATGGGCCCCTGAGCAAGGCCCTTAACCCCAACTGCTCCAGAGGCACTGTATAAATGGCTGACCCTGTGCTCTGACCCCAAGCTTCTCTCTGTCTGTGTGTCTCATGAAGAGCAAGCTGGGGTATGTGAAAAGACAAATTCCTAATACAATAATCTGTATATGGCTAAAAAAGTGATCTTATCTTATCTTTGCAGAGCCTGATGCAGATGATCAGGCATGTTTTGGGTACAGGGGTGTCACTGTTAAAGCAATGCATTAGTGCTGGTGTACAGCTCCACCTATGGAACTGTGGACTCCTTAAAAACACGCACAGAAAAATTCCACATCTCCAAACTCTTGTCCTTTTGGGACTTCTTGAAAAGGTTGGTTCTTTTCAAGAAAAAAAGCAGGCTGCACAGCCTAAAATTGGATCGATGCACAACTCTGTACAGTAAAGCTTCGTGAAGGTGGGTCTCAAGGGCTGCCGCAGGATTCCTTTATCTTGGTAACAGACACTGAGTGTCAAAAAGGCTCTCACAGAGTCTCAGGAAATAGCCTGTTCCTTTAAATCACAGTCTCAAAATCAAGTAATGGCAGACCCAAAAAACAGAAGGCACTAAACTCTTTGAAACCCCTGCTATACATCCAGTAAAGACATAAGCTTTATGCAAAAATCCAGGAGAAGAAATGTATCCCAGACTTTATGTCTTCCACTCAGCAGAGGCACCACACCCAGCTACAATGAGCAAACACACAGCCCACAGCACCCTTTCGCCCAGGCAGGAGCTTGGCTCCCTTTGAGGACCACACCCAGCGTCCCTGCACGTGCAGAATCTCAGAGTTCGGTGGGCTGCACTACGCCGACACAAGCAGTAATTCTTTCTCTAAAGGTGCTTCCCTTGATATGCCAGCATATTGCTTTATAGGAAGAGGAAACGCATGGCTTTGTCTCCAACTGTACTTGCTTCTCAACAACAAATTCGCCAGTTTCTGTTCTGACTTGCACAGTGGTTTCGAACGCTTTCATTGAAATGCTTGTTTAAACCTGGAGGATGCCTTGCATATGGCACTCACACAAAAGAGAAGCTGGTGGAAAACTGTGTGGCATCATTTCCCTTATTTCAGGACAGACTGGATTTGCACTCGATGCAGATGAGACTGCAACCAGTTCCCCAGACAGAATCGGTAAAGCTCGTTTGAATGGTGCTGCGTAACGGCTTCATAATCCCTTCACAACTGTAGCACAAGGCGTTACAATCACATGCTCTATAGGACCGCAAACGACATAGCAAAGCAGAAGGGGTCATGAATATCTGAGGATCGTTTTTTAGTGCTAGGTACAATGACGATGCTAAATCAAATGTCATGAGCTCTTGTGCGCGTTATGTCATGTGCAAACATCCTGATCCATCTGAGAACGTGGTGCATGCTTGTAGTGCATGTAAAAATAAAACAAAGCTGCACTGACCTACCGATGGAGACACTAAGGTTAAAGCTGGACTCCAGGGAACTGACATCCAAATATCTTGTCCTAAGGAACACTGGAAGCTGTTAAAAGGGGGCAGAGAGCAGCTACTATCTGTGGCAAGACTTTTCCAACCATGAATGCAGTCCACTGTTAAATCCATGAGGACCTGAGTTCTCTTGATTGATCAGATTACTTGTTTGAGTCATCAATACCTTGCTGACTGACCCATAACAGGTGACTGACTGGTATATATCTAAAAGGAAAATACTCGATGACAAAAGAGAACCAATTCCTCAGGAAATAACTGCCCAAGTATTATTTTTTTAGTTTTTGAATGCACTAAGACAATGTGTTGTATCTTGCAAGACATGAGCCGGTTGTTGCAATAACATTATAGTTCTTATGGGTTAACACTGTTATTACAACAACCTGAGCCAGGATTAGAAACAATGCAGGGAGAGGTTCATTTTCTTATGTATTAAACAATTACAGTAGCCTGTTGTACACACATTTCCTCACTAACTGACACTGTCAGCGTTCAGTGCTAATGTGAAGATTCTCTGCAAGGTGCGTGTAAGAAAATACACACAACTTGTTTTTAAAAAAAACACAAAACAGCACAGCTAATTTTTTTTTTATTGTGACATGCTCTCTCTGTCCTTCAGAGGCCAACTCTGAAGGTGAGGACCTTCTTTAATCTTAAAAATTCATTAGACCCGTGTCTTTACCTCTTTAAAATCATCCTTATCAAAACGAATTTATCCTAGAAAGGGATAATGCAGGGCTGTCGTCAATAGAAAAGTAAAATAAGCAATTTGCAAAATTCCAGCAATTGAAAATTAAATTATTAACACTTTTACACAGCAATATGTTTAATTGCATCATATCGCCTGTTCTTTGTAACAAATGAAAAAGTTTCCTTCACTCGAGTTAATTGGACGCACTGCGCCCGTCTGCGGAAAACGTCTCCGCATAGACATCCGTTTGAATACATGGCAACACTGATAACACAGGATCCGCTTTAAAGAAAGTTAAAGAGGAATCCAACACCGTGCGTGTACATTTCAGAAAAAAACCGCCCTGAGAGTGTATGCCCATATCCATTAATTATATTAGCGCCCCCCCCCAAAAAAAACCAACAACTCACTGTATAATTTGTGCATTTGTGGGCGTTATCTAGACATGCAATTCGCAAAAAGCTTAGAAACAAATAAAAAAAATAAAAAATATATCCGTTACTGTGAGGCACATTTACTTTAGAAAACGCGATTAAGCACAAGAATAGCTACGTCTCCGAAATCTTAAAAAAGACCTAAACCTCCACGGAGCAGTTCAAGGCGGACTGGAAAACCGAGCTCGTGATGTCACAAAAATCTCCACCGTCTACAAAAACGCGCACAATTCGCAAAAACTAACATTTTCAGCCGCGCTGCGTTGCAACCTGTGTTGCAGAAGATGAAACTCCGTTTATCGCCTACAGTTTCACGCATTTCCCCCCCAGATTACGCAAGAACTGAGACATCGGGGTTAGTCATGTATCTCTGGCAAGGCTGTGATTGCCCCGCTGGCTGGAGATCTTCAATTAACTCGTTACAAGCGTTGAGAAAAAAAGATCTCTTACCACGCTGTATCCCATCGTTACTCCGTGGATCCTGGATCAACGTCTGTCTGGCACCGCCCGGGTACTGAGACTAAGTGACTCAGCTGTCAAACCCCGAGCATTCCCACACAGCCCGCCTTGATCACACAATCCAGCGAGATGACGCGCTGCTCCTGGTGGAAAACAGGCAATGCGCCACAGGCCGATCTCACAGCGCCGCGCTGAGATCGATCCGGGTACTGCCACGATAAACCAAAAATACAGTTGGCATTGTTTTTTTCAGTACCTCGCTCAAAACATTGACATGAGCCTAAAACACTTTCAAGCTTTAATATTACCCTCTAGGAGACTTTTTTTTTTGCAGCAGAGTTCAACCCAGCAATACTACAAACACAAACATCACCAAGTAATATATTCATATTTATAATAACAATTCCTTACACTTATATAGCACTTTTCTGGACAGTCCACTCAAAGTGCTTTACAGGTAATGGGGACTCCCCTCCACCACCACCAATGTGCAGCATCCACCTGGATGATGCAACAGCAGCCACAGTTTGCAAGTCTCCTCACCACACATCAGCTATCAGTGGGGAGAACAGAGTAATGAAGCCAGTTCAGAGACTAGGATTATTAGGAAGCCATGATTGGTAAAGACCAATGGAAAATGTGGCCAGGACACCAGGGAAGCACAGTACTCTTTTGGAGAAACACCCTGGGATTTTTAATGACCACAGAGAGTCAGGACCTCAGTTTTACATCTCATCTGAAGGATGGTGCCTTTTTACAGAACAGTGTCCCCGTCACTATACTGGGGCATTGGGACCCACATAGACGGCAGGGTGAGTGCCACCTACTGGTAACACTAACACCACTTCCAGCAGCAACCTTAGTTTTTCCCAGCAGCAACCTTAGTTTTTCATCCAGGTACTGACCAGGCTCACACCTGCTGAGCTTCAGTGGGCTGCCAGGTGTGAGTTGCAGAGTGATATAGCTGCTGGCCCTTATGTCTGGGCAAACAGTGTGTTCTTTAATCCCTGCTTACTGTTTCCTGCCTCACTGCATTTTAAAATTTGGATGAGGAGGAGGAAACAGACACAGGAGAAAGACAAACACGCCTGCTCTGACACAGTCCTGGCCCTATATGCAAGATGTGTTGTCACTCTGTGACATGCCCAGAAGACGCTAAAGGAAAACGCAATCTACACACGTCAGGAGAATAAACAAAGCTCCTCCTCTACTGCTCAGTTGGGACAATTAATACCCAGATATTTAATATATGTTTTGTTTTTAGAAGGTTTCTGTTTTGGACAGTGTTTCTGTTAAGAGCTTAAAGTGGTCATTAATGATCCTTCAAGATGTTTCAGCTTTGTCTGATTGTGATGCCTTGTGACCTGTTACATGTTAAGAAATAAAAACACAGAAAGGATCTTAGTCTCTCATGAGATGGCATCATGCCTGTCCCTGAAGTCTGTGCACAAGACCAACCACCCTTCTACATCATGGCAATTCTGTGACTGATTGAAAGACATCACAGTCAAGAAAACAGGCAAGGGAGGAATTAAAATTATGTGTTTTATTTTATGCAAAAGAACTTACATACATCCCTTTGAGCACTTAGACTGGCATCATAAGCATAATTACTGGAATTTATAGAGGTATAATACAGAGCTTCTCAACAAAGCAAAGATAGCCAGCCAATTAGAGGCAAGGTTTCTCACATCAACCAATCAGAGGCAATCCTTTTCTCCTCAGCCAATCAGAGGGAATCTATCTCTCATCAACCAATCGGAGGCAAACCTTCTCCTGACAGATGACCAGACCTTAAGAGCTCCTACAAACTAATAGCACATATGCAGAGAATTCCTATTTTTAGGAACTGATTAGTTTGGGGGTTTGGAGATCCATGCTCAGTCATATATGATTATAGATATAGCTCAGTCATATATAGGTTATCCATCATGGTATAAACTATAAAGTATACTAATACTTTGTGTGAGTTGGAGTAGGAAGCTGTGCTGCTGTAGGTATGACAAAAGAATAAGGAGAAGTTATTTCCACGCTTAAGAGCAGAAAAAATGCATAGCTGAAATCTTCTGTTTTGTCTTCTTTCTACACTTCTATTATCAGTGTAGAATGAAGCTCTGCGTGTTCATCGGTATGTGCGTTTACAATGTTCCCTATAGCTCTGTTCACAACATCAGCGTGCTTGATAGTTTAAAAGATTTCAGTTTTGATTTAGAGCTACTGTTATTTGCTACGTAATTGTCTTCTCAAATGCTTGTATAAATGCACGGAGCAATTATAAGAATTTATAAACAAATGTCATTAAAATCCTTCCAGCATCCATTTGTATTGGGATGTTGCCACTTCATTGAAAAGGGCGAAGAATGTTTCGGTATCAGGGAAGACAAGACTGGCTTCCCTTGCGCCTGTGTCGTCACCTGTAGGAGTGTGTGTCCACAGTGCAGGCCCAGCTCAGTGGGCTGTCACCAGAAAGTAAACCTCACTGTCCTTGGGTGTGTCCACGGGCAGCTGTGCGAGGGAGTAGAGTCCCTGGCTGTCCTCCTCCTGATGGTACGACACGCTGTAGTACACTGAGGACAGGGGCTTGATCCCAGCGGCGGTGCCAACATTTGCATATTCAGCATCCTAAGTAAGACAGGGGTAAACTGAATCAATCGATAACGGTCAAAATTTGCAGCGTCTTGTTAGGGTTCAGCTCAGTCGCTGTAACAGTGAAGGATTGTTGTACGGTAAATGAAAGTTACCTGTGCAGCGTCTGTGAAAGTTCTCCTGGTTAGATGGTCCTTGGCTGAAAAAAAGCCCACATTCAGTAGGTCATATAATAATAATTACAGCAACAAAGTGGGTGAAGAGAGCAAATTATACAAATCAGCTTTTGTGTAAAACTGTACAGTAGCATTATATTGATGTATTACAGTGTCCTTAGTTATCAGGCTATCCTTCAGAACGATACACAAGGCCACTTGTTCCAGTGCTGGCATACCAGGGCAAGGTGTCGTAAGAGCATTTGAACAGGCAGGTCTCAGTGAAACAGATGCACAGGGTTCCTATATGTGCAGTGTGAACCAAACCTAAACCTAAACTCCTCTTTAAGCTTTGAGCTGCACTTTATTTTTACAAAATCCCTCTCTAATAATAGATTGGCAACTAAACTGCCAGCTTCAAAATCCCCAAATCACTTTTCCGAAAACAAAAACCCTCTTTCATTCCTAAGTTTGGCTCGTCCCAAGGATTCACAGAACCATATCAGGAAGAATTTCCATCTTGCGTCCTCCTACCTCTTTTTTACACGCTGTTACTCCTGGGAAGTCTCGCATGACAAGCACACAGAAATCAAAATCTAAAATGATGCTGTATGCACAAGCCCTCTCTAGAACATTGTTACCTATCATAGCTAGAATGTGCTCTAAGGAACAGAGTTAGAGTTTGGGGCTTTTTCTTCTGCTTTATTTTCTGGCCACTAGTGGCAATACTTTGTTCAACATGAAAAGTGTGCCCTGCTTTCTCTGCTTACACTTATGTAGGCCTTGAGGAGGAGTGACACTTTCCGACGGGTTACCAGCCAATCAAGCAACTTGTAGCATTGTCAGTATAATCCTGCGTTAGTAAAACTGTTAACTCAAAAGCCACTGATTTTTACAGTGGGATTTGTTTCACACTGTTATTCATTAACAGTGTTTATCCTCTGTTAACATAATTATATCCAACCTAGTAGATGGTAGGGGAAAAAATACCCCTCTTAAATGGGATACTAATACGCCAGCACAATGTCTTTCCTGGATGCAGATTTTATGCCACTGTAGCTAAATGTAAATCCATATGAACTACAACATATTACAAAAATATTTCACATTTATTAACAACCGTGTGCTGCCAGTGTAGAGTGGAATGAGAAATTAGAGTAACTCAAGGAGAATGGTCATTAAAAATTGACCTGGTCAGAGCCCTGACCTTGATCCCAAAGAACACACCTGGGATCAACTGCAGCTGTTCAGGAAAAGACTGCAGAATCCAACTGGGCTACAAATTACAATCCAGGAGGCACAATATTCCTCTGCAAAGTGTTGTGGAATCTTTATCAGAGAAGAGCCAGGAAAGGTGTTCTCATTCACTCAGTAAGGCATTTATTCATATTGCGCAATAGGGGAAGACAGCAACCACCGGTCTGTGCAGCAAGTGGGAGCTGATTTCCAAAGTAAAATAGAGAAAAGTCCCTTATTTTATACACTTAGCTGATGCAGCACCTCAACTTGTTTACTTCATTATGGTTGGTTAGTAATACAAAGACAGGCAAGACAGTAATTTTCCAGTCCTTAGAGGTCTTAGCCTTGAACGACAGAGAAGACAGCTACGTGCAGTTTTGTATCTGCCTTTTTTGCTGGGGCAGAGATAAACATATTCTGAGAACATCCCATGCCCTTGACTCGCTGGGTACAATCACACTTTGTTCAAAGAATCCAGCTGCTTTTACAACAAAGCTCTGCTCGTAAACGATATTTTTAGGATAAAACACTTTTCTTCAGTAACTTTCCATTACAAAAGCTAAAGGATGGTCCTATTCCGTTAAATACATTGTCATTAATTGTATTTCATGAAAGTTCCTAGTAGCTTCGGTGAACAAGTGTATGCACGGTACAGTTGTTAGACAGTTCCACGTTGCACATTCAGGCACTTACAATTACTTTCACTGTACAGCTAGCTGCCACTGCAGCTCCTGCTGCACAGGTATAGTCATCAGCATCAGCACGTGTCCCATCAGGCCATTGACAGCTTCACTGCAGCAGCTCATAGTCACAGAGGAGGGGTCAGTCACAGGTTACTGAGTCTGGAGAGAGCAGCTCTGCTGCAGCTCTGTTCAGCACAGCCAGGCCCTGGGCAACAGTGCTCTGCTGAGCTTCACTGATGGGCCAGCTGGAGGAGACTTACCCAGGGAGCGTTTGGCTCTCCTCTGTGTGAAGAGAATGACAGCTGCCACCAGGAGCCCACAGGCTATCACTGAGAGGACTGCCCCAGTCACAATGTGGGTGTCTACTGCAAAACACACACAGTGCTCATAAATCGCATGGCTTTCAATAATGTGATTGCTGTTATCATGCTCAACATACCCAACACTCAAAACTCAACACTAAAGAATATTTTTAGAAATGCATATAGGCTATATTAAAAAGTGTCCTTGTCTCTGATTATCAGCCTTTATGAAAATGAACTTTTCAGAATAAACCAGTGCCATTCCTGCTTGCAGTTAGAAAATTGTGGTTCTAGCACACCAGGACTAAAATTATCTCTTGAAATAAGGAAGCGAAGTGGAAACTGGGAGGCACTTAAAGCTGAAGGGGGAACAAAGGTTACAGGACAGACTATTTGTGGCTTCCCCTGGCAGCACGTACAGTACCACAGTGGCAGAAAATGTCAAAGAGCACCGCACTCCCAATCCAAACACAACCTTCAAGTAAGAGCCGCACACAACCTGGGCTTCCACTATCATGCTTTTCGTCAACTCTTGCAGCCATTGTGTCACAGTCTGTAAAACAGAAGGAATGCCTAAATTCGTACGATTTACAGGAGGGGATGCCTTGTTAGGATATCACAAGGCTGCTTTCCTAATTTGACATGAAATTAAATAAGCCGTTTTAAAATAACCTGGCACAGGGGGTGTGGACTGCTGCTGCTTTGCAAAACTCTAGCTGTTTGCCACAGAATTTAGTGGCTTAGAGGAAAAAGCCCTTCTGTTATGCAATCTGTGCAAACGGGTTTGCCGGGGGATCTCCAGCCACCCACAAATCACTTCATGACAGCAGTTAGCAAAGCAGGAGCAGGATTTGTAAACTTTACTTTATGATCTTTGACTGTTGAGGACGAAAGACTGGAACAAATAATTGCTTCATCACACCGAGCTTGGTGTCCATTCGTGGTTGTGATGTCTTGGACAATCTTAAAGAAAGAACCATGTGGGGTTAGCATTCTTTGGCTTAATAAGAGTGGAGATCTGATCAGCATGGTTGTGTTATTTTCCACAGCATTTGTCTGTAGCTAGAAAATGTCATGTTACACATTGTCTGTTATAGAAGGCATGGCTGTTTCCTTTGTTGTGTGCCACGGATTTACGTTATTTATTTTTTGGGCCTTTTATTTGTGTGGATGTGTAGAGGGAAGCAAATGATGTTAGTGATGAGGGACGCTTGCCGATGAGTCAAGAAGATTTGATGGATGATTGTAATGGATGAGCTACTACAGCACTTCATCTTGCACGCTTCTGTATAGTGTTGGTGTGATCAAGTTTTATATAGTTGTATAGTGTTGATGTGATCAAATTTTATATAGTTGAATAGTGTTGGTGTGATGAAGTTGTGTGTAGTTGTATAGTGTTGGTGTGATCAAGTTTTGTGTAGTTGTATAGTGTTGGTGTGATCAAAGTTTATATAGTTGAATAGTGTTGGTGTGATGAAGTCGTGTGTAGTTGTATAGTGTTGGTGTGATCAAGTTTTTGAAAATTCTGATCAATGTGAATTAATTCAGGTGGGTAGCTGCGTCCGCATGCGTAGGCTGCAAAGGAACAAGTAAAGGTTTATTCCATGCTGAAAAGAGAAGAAAGAAGACACAACTTTTCAGCCGTGTAGCCTTCTTCAGGTGTGAGAAAGACAGGGCAGTAGGCAAAGGTAATGTAGCATAGGAGAACAAAAGCTGGGAGAGAGGAGGAGTGAGAGGCGGGAGCAGGGGACAGACAGAGAGGCCAATCAAGAGGGGTGAAGTCAGAATAGGTGTAGAGAGGTGTGAAATGAAACCTACAATGAATAGAGAGAATTTAGAAGAAAAGTAGTCTGTCGTTAAGAGAAGGGGGAAGGTGTGATCTTACAGTAGCTGCAGGATAATTTTGGTTTCTGTAGTCTTTCTGATGTATGAGTTCGGAAAACCGTCTTTGAGAACACTCTGTCTGTGTTCTTTTTCCAATGTGAATTAAAGTTTGCGAACCAAACTTAGTATTAATAACAGTTGCTGTAATAGTAGAAAACATTAGTGGACACATTGCATTGTGTTGCATTGCATTGTGTTATTCCATATATTATTACTCTTAGTAATATCTAAGCCTTTTGAATAGCAGTGTACAGTTTATGATACATATTCTGGTAGTAATTAAGAATACTTAGAAGTATGCTTAATATAGACTCTTATAATTCTGTCAAGTGTTCCCACTTAATAATATACTGTATATATAGAATGTTATGGATATATTTTAATAGGCAAAAATATATTTTAATATCCTTCTCAGCTTCTGCAGTCTGAGTGAGTTTGTGTAATGACCTTGAAAAGACATAAGAAAGTGAGAACAGTCTGAACGGAAGAAAGGTGGCTGAAGAGAAGAGGCCATTAGCCCATCTAGCCTGTTTGGTAGTTAGTAGTTAACTGATACAAGGATCTCCAGGGTATCGGCTCAAAGAAAAATCCGTCACAACAAAATACAATGTTTGGAAGATTCCTGCACTCTAAATCACCACCAGTGAGAGGAACTGACTGTGCAAGCAAACAAGCTCACCTGTGAACTCCCTGCCTCCTGTCTGGGTGTTGTGGACTCCTGGTGGGGTGGCAGTGGCCTCCTCTGTAACAGTCCCTGGACTTGAGGGGGACAGCATGGAGACTGTAGGAGCTGAGGAGACAAACAGTACGGAGCTACAGAGCTACAAGCCAGAGAGACTTACCAGGCCAAACTTCTAATTCACTCCTACGGGAAATTCCTATTTCAACATCCAGCAGGTTGAAATGAATGTTGAAATAACATCCCAGGACATGAGACAATGCGATCGTGAGACTAGTAAAAACAGTAAACAAGGGAATTAAATTATTAATTTCACTTTTAAGTAATTAAGCAATTGTCTGTCAATTCAATATTAGTACAACTTAACATGACCCTAAAACAGCCCTGTAGAGCTAAATGAGAGGTGGGATTGATGAACCTGCTTGATCTAGGAAATATGAGAGCAGGACTGCATTAATATTGTCATCACGGACCTGGGCCACAGGGTTCAGGACTATTTTCCCTTTTATTTATTTTTTTGCTCACACTGTATGGAAGAGAGTAGTAAATTAGGACACGGTGCTGCCAGTGAGGGACACACCACTTGTCCAATCAGAGCTGTCCCTCCTGTACCCCGCTGCAGAGCTTGTCGAGTGACATAAGATGAATGACTCAGTGGGAGAACCTGTCTCCTTGAGCCCCTCCTTGTTATGCCATTGTGGGTATAAGGAGTGCTGCTTTGCCAAACCTCTTGGTATTTGCCACAGACCTACAGGCCTGGTATACCAGTTAGGCCTTTAGAGGGAAAAACAGCTCCTCTTGGCTATGAGCCAAGATGTAAAGACACAGCTGGAGATTCCAGACTTGGTGGGTTCCAGCTACAAACTCCTCAATACCTCAATAAGTGTTTTCAGCTATCAGTTGTGTCACACGTTTACTCCCAACAGAAGCTGTGCAAAATAGTTACACCTTTTAAGTAGGACAATGTTTAAACAGGACGACATGAGGAATGGGAAGTCAGCACACCACGAGCAGAGGGAGTTGGATTAGCGCCCGTGGTCTTTGTGTGAAACAATTTCTAGTCTACAGTAACCTGCCCAGGTGATGACAGCACAGTAAGTATTAATAATGGGCTCACTAGTTTACATCATATCAAACCTGCCCATAATATTGTAAACTGACAAATGTACATCTTTTTATTTCAATTAACAAAATTACATGCTAATTATTGTATGTATTATAAATGTAACTTATATATTCCATATAAATACTGTAAATACAACTATTTCAATGGAACAAGTAATGGGTTTATTCCATGCTGAAAAGAGAAGAGAAAAAACACAACGTTTCGGCTGTGAAGCCTTCTTCAGGCTTCAGACCGTTATTAACAACTGGTCCATTTTACAGGGCGGTCCCTCCATCATCTCATCTCATCTCATACCGCCGACCACCCAATCTACGTAAACTTCTGGTTCACAGTTCCCTTGACCGCACTCGGCAATCATCCCCAAGCAAATACATATCTAACAACACGCTCATTCAGGGCCCCTCAGGACAATTCCGGATCACCCAGACAACATCCTGTACCTCCAGCAACCTCATTTACTGTGTCCCCTGAACAGAAAATGCACGTTGGGGAAACCAGACTAGGAGACCGCTTCAGAAAACATGTTAGGGCTGTGAAGATTAAAGATTTCTCCAAGCCCATAGTTTCTCATTTCACCTCAGACGGCCATGAGCACACTGATCTCTCTGTCTCTGTTCTCAAAGAAGGGTTTCTCAACTCCCATCGCAGAAAAAAAAAACAGAAACAAAACTCACCCTGAAACTACGTTCACACCATCCCCCTTCTCTCAATGACCGACTTATTTTGGTGTAATTTTCTTCATTCTCATGCAGGTTTTGACTTCACACCTTTCTTCACCCTTCTTCACTGCACTTCCTGAGTGACCTCTCTGCCTCTCTGCCCCTCCTGCCTCCTCCCCTCTCCCAGCTTTCGTTCTTCTGCGCTATTTAATCTTTTCTGTCTGCCCTGTCTATCTCACACCTGCAGAAGGCTTCACAGCCAAAACGTTGTGTTTTCTCTCTTCTCTTTTCAGCATGGCATAAACCTATTACTTGTTCCTTTGCAGACTACGCATGCTGGAGCAGCTACCCGCCTGAAGTACTTCAACTATTTGTATTATCTATCGAAGTCAAATTTGACATTAAATTGACTGTGTACCTCGTGTATCAATGCTCACTATTATTTTTGTGTATTTATCAAATCCCCATTGCTCCAGTCCACAGTAATACACCGCAGTGTCCTGCAGGGTGAGATTATTCATGGTCACAGTGAAGGCCTTGACTGAAGTGTTGACAAACAGAGAGAATCTCCCCACAGTGACCTCAATGTCCATCTTGCCAGTTTTAATGAAGACATCCTTATTCCAACAGGGATCCCGACACCAGTACTTCTCCTTGTGCTGATACCCATCTGGATAGTCGCACTCAATCTCTACACGTCCTCCTTCAGATCCATTCACTCTCCTCTCTGCTGACATCACACAGCTGAGAACTGGGAAAAGACAAAAAAACAATCGGGATGGAATGATTCTTAAAAAGAAACAAAGAACTTTGTGCCTTTGAGAGAAATCTAAGTGTTTAACCAGGAACTGCTGTAGGTAGGTCCAATTGGACCCTTAATCTCTTGTGTTAATTGATGCAGGTAATGAAACTGCTTGCTTTTTTGCGCACTCAGCTCTTCGCTTCAGCACATGGAACGTCATGCAACCTCTCCATAACTTTAATCCCTTATTCTGACACAGACACTTAATTGGCAGTCTGTTCAAGATGAAGAGAGATCGTAGGGCATGACAATGTACCTAATTCTCTCAAGTCCAATTGGTTACATTTCAGCTAACACATCTGAATGAACAGAGTTCTGAAACATGGTTGATACCACTTTCAAACCCCATAAATCATTTTAACTGGTAAAAATTGTTTTGTTAAAAAACACACTGAAAATTGAAATTGATGAGCCTCTATTAAGACCTTGGTAGGAGCAAATACCAGAAGACAGTGTTGCTCTAGATCTAGCATTGAGAACTGCTGGTTTAAAGGATCTCTTCCCAGATGTCTACTAGGAGGCCAGCACTGTATTGTGTGATGAATAATGTTCCTTGTTCTTTCAAGCTCCAGGTTTTGTTTACTACACTGCAATACAGACACACACATCTCAGGACAGACACCTACACTGCAATACAGACACACATCTCACCACAGACCAGACACCTACACTGCAGTAAAGTCACACACAGCTCAGGACAGACACCTACACTGCAGTAAAGTCACACACAGCTCAGGACAGACACCTACACTGCAATACAGACACACACATCTCAGGACAGACACCTACACTGCAATACAGACACACATCTCAGCACAGACCAGACACCTCCACTGCAGTAAAGTCACACACAGCTCAGGACAGACACCTACACTGCAGTACAGACACACACATCTCAGCACAGACACACAGCTCAGGACAGACACCTACACTGCAGTAAAGTCACACACAGCTCAGGACAGACACCTACACTGCAATACAGACACACACAGCTCAGGACAGACACCTACACTGCAGTACAGAGACACACATCTCAGCACAGACACACAGCTCAGGACAGAAACCTACACTGCAGTATAGTCACACACAGCTCAGGACAGACACCTACACTGCAATACAGACACACACATCTCAGCACAGACACACAGCTTTGGACAGACACCTACACTGCGGTAACGTCACACACAGCTCAGGACAGACACCTACACTGCAATACAGAGACACACATCTCAGCACAGACACACAGCTTGAGATAGACACCTACACTGCAGTAAAGTCACACACAGCTCAGGACAGACACCTACACTGCAATACAGACACACACATCTCAGCACAGACACACAGCTCGGGACAGACACCTACACTGCAGTACAGACACACACACACAGCTCAGGACAGACACCTACACTGCAGTACAGACACACACACACAGCTCAGGACAGACACCTACACTGCAATACAGACACACACATCTCAGCACAGACACACAGCTCAGGACAGACACCTACACTGCAGTAAAGTCACACACAGCTCAAGACAGACACCTACACTGTAGTACAGACACACACACACAGCTCAGGACAGACACCTACACTGCAGTACAGACACACACACACAGCTCAGGACAGACACCTACACTGCAATACAGACACACACATCTCAGCACAGACACACAGCTCGGGACAGACACCTACACTGCAGTACAGACACACACACACAGCTCAGGACAGACACCTACACTGCAGTACAGACACACACACACAGCTCAGGACAGACACCTACACTGCAATACAGACACACACATCTCAGCACAGACACACAGCTCAGGACAGACACCTACACTGCAGTAAAGTCACACACAGCTCAAGACAGACACCTACACTGTAGTACAGACACACACACACAGCTCAGGACAGACACCTACACTGCAGTACAGACACACACACACAGCTCAGGACAGACACCTACACTGCAATACAGACACACACATCTCAGCACAGACACACAGCTCGGGACAGAAACCTACACTGCAGTATAGTCACACACAGCTCAGGAAAGACACCTACACTGCAATACAGACACACACATCTCAGCACAGACACACAGCTCAGGACAGAGACCTACACTGCAGTAACGTCACACACAGCTCAGGACAGACACCTACACTGCAATACAGACACACACATCTCAGCACAGACACACAGCTCAGGACAGACACCTACACTGCAGTACAGACACACACAGCTCAGGACAGACACCTACACTGCAATACAGACACACACAGCTCAGGACAGACACCTACACTGCAGTACAGAGACACACATCTCAGCACAGACACACAGCTCAGGACAGACACCTACACTGCAATACAGACACACACATCTCAGCACAGACACACAGCTCAGGACAGACACCTACACTGCAATACAGACACACACATCTCAGCACAGATACACAGCTCGGGACAGACACCTACACTGCAGTACAGACACACACAGCTCAGGACAGACACCTAGATTGCAGTACAGACTCACATAACTCAATAAAGACACCAACACTGCAGTACAGACACACACAGCTCAGAACAGATATCTACAGTGGAGTACAGACACACACAGCTCAGTACAGACACCAACACTGCAGTACAGAGACACACGGCTCAGTACAGACACTGACACTTCAGTACAGACACACACAGCTCAGAACAGACACCAACACTGCAGTACAGACACACAGCTCAATACAGAAACCTACACTACTGGACAGACACACACAGCTCAGGACAGACACAAAGCTCAGTGCAGTCATCTAAACTGGAGTGCAGACACACACAGCTCAGAACAGTCATCTACACTGGAGTACTGATACATACGGCTCAGGACAGCCACAGAGCTCAAGACAGCCCTACACTGCAAAACAAACAAACACAGCTCAAGTTCAGTCGGCTCTGTTAAACCGCGAAGACAAAACCACATCTTGCAAACCACATCTTTTGATTTAAAGACTTATTACTGAAAATACACAGGAAATATGTTTAGTAATTTTTATGACAAATGTTTAATTTGTTAAAAAAGTTTTTTATAAAAACACAAAATATTGCACTCATTCTTTTCTAACAAATCGTCAAATTATCATTTGAAACAACATTTCCTGTCCCGTACACACCTTTCTCAGGGTGAGCGGACTGTCAGGATTAAAAGAAATCTTATTACTAAGAAAAATGTTAGTAATATTTTTTAAAACCTCTCATGGTTCCAATGTATTATATCAATTTGTAGAATAAGTTAGTAGTACAGTTACTAAAGTTTATAAGGTTATTACTGCACAAGCCTTTAATCATTGCCTTTTTCTTGGGATTTGACCGCTACACCTGAGCACTGTACTCAATGGGTTGTAAGACAACATCCAGCCCCAGTTTTATAGTGAAATCACTGGACATTCAGTGCTAATTGAAGTATTAATATCAGTTGGTGGAAACCGATTAGATTGAGACACTCTGCATCGGAAGCAAGAGTGAAGATTCTGGAGGAGCTTGGTCAAGGCGAGAGGAAGCTTGTCTTGACCGTAGCAAAAGCAGTTCACTGGGCACACATGCACATACTGTTAAGTAAAGCATGCAAACTCCACGCAGAAGGTGCCACAGTCCAGGGTAAAACCCGTGAGCTAGGAGGCTGTGCCGCTGTCTGGAAGTGTACTGTCCCCCCCCCAATTGAATTGCTCAGAAGAGTCGGTATGCGAAGCTCAGTGCCTTAGGTCCCAGCTTATCTTGTGAAGGTCCACAAAAAGACCCAGAAAATAGCAGATTTTTTCCTCAACAAAATTGGTCACTGTTATGAATTAAAATACCTCGACTTACCCGCGAGGAAAGAAGGGATCTGCACAGACGGTCTCATATTTCTCCGATAGAGTGTAAAGGTTTCTGTGCTTACTTGTCAAGCTTCCTGCTACCTTATAAAAGGAAATGAGCAAAAAGCTCTTTCATGAGTCTAGCTGTGGAACAGAAGGACAGAAAGGAACTAAGCATCAGTGCAGCCCTTCCGATTTTTTTTAAAAAAGATCAAATAATCAATAATGAGCTTTCCACTGTAGCACAAGACAGACCACTGATGTTTAAAGACTCAGAGATATGGTTTGTACAGCCTGAACAGGCTCAATATAATCTAAATTAAGGCAACCATAGAGTCTCGTAGTTTTGGCCAAAGGGGATGTGAGGTCAGACAAGCACTAGACAACAGGAGGAAGTTGTGCTCATGGTCTCCAAAAAGCACGCTCAGCCTTATGATGCAACAAGCCAGCTGTTATGTGTGAGGTGTCTGACTTTGGATGGATGTGCATTCTGTGTGAAGTTTGCATGTTCCACTCATTTCCAGGCATTTCTTCCATTTGCACCGGTTTCCTCTCCCCCCCCCCCCACCCCAAGAAAACATGCTGTCTATTTTAGTCAGCTTTGGGCAATCGGTTTTTGGGTCTGCACCCATCCAGCATGAATGTTTAAATGCCCCACTCACTGTTTTATTTTTTCAATCTGTTAAGTTTAGCAAATAAATAGCAATTGTGCATTACAATGTGCAGAAATATGTCAAGCTTAAGGATGTTCCCTGCAGAGGTTATGTTAACTTCTTTTCACTTAGAGATTATGAAACATGCAATTTGACCAGGGGTGCCAAAACTTTAGCATACAACTATACATTTAAGTTAAGTTAACTTTCCGACCCTCATATCAACATTATCCGTGAATCTACAATTAAGGTATCAAAAAATTAAATCGTTTCTGGTATATTGACCCAGTATATTGACCTAAATACCTGTGTAACCACATCAAAAACATTACCATTACTACATAGATGTGCTCTGATAGATTAGTATGCTGTTTGTGAAAGTAAAACTTGCCACACATGAAACACAAAAAACGCAGCAGCAGAACTTGGCCTCATGCCTATGGGCGTCTTCTCGATCATGCTACCCAAAAAGCCTTTAAGAAACAAAAGAGAAAACTAAATTTGATCTAATGTAAAGGAGTCATTTCACAACCCCAATCTCATTCCCCACCTCTCACATCGCCATACCAGGATTGATAGACAATTTCCAACTCTCCACCAGAGAAGTCCAGGAAAAGGTGGTAATACAGAAACCGATCAATTTAATGAACAATTGATTCAAATGAAGTAATTCAGAGTCCAGGGTGATATGAAACCCGGAACAAATAGAGACTCTCGGTGGTGAGAGTGAATACCAGTGTTCATTAGGGGACATTCACCACTCTTTGAAGTAAAAGAACAAAGCAAATCTACAATCACATTTACAACAGCTAGAAAACGCAATAACAAAAAAACACACCATGCTAACTACGCCTTTCAATTGAGTGCAAGTGATGTCTTTAGAAACATCTCCAGCATTCTCCCAATGCTAGCTTTCGGGGGGTTATATACAGCAGAGCGGTGACCTAAGAAAAGCACAGGAAACTAGGGACAGGACAGAGTAGGAGCGCCCTCTGGAGGGCATGACAGTACCCCCCCCCCCCTTCATGGGCAGCTCCTGACACCCATACAAATAAGTGAGCTGCACAGCTCTGGGGGGAGGAAAAACCTAATTTAACTGAAAGGAAACCTCCGGGAGTCAACAGCGGAGAGTTTCCCCCTCCTCCAGGGTATAAACCTTTATTGGGTAGAGGAAGGGGGGGTCAGGTAGAGCTCCAGAGACTAAAACAAAAACGACAAGTACACAAGCACAAACCACAACAAACATAAATCTGGGAGACCAGGGAAACAAACCACAAAAACCAGATAGGAATCAAAAGTTCCAAGACACACGGGACAGGGGGACCATAGAGAAGGGGAAACCAGGAAGTGAAAAATCAAAACACCAAGCCAAAAATAAAAATAAAAACCTGGGAAAAATACTACAGACTGGGCAAGACACATTCAACATTCTATCACTGATATCGGAATGAACAACCCAAGGAGAGCCAGGCACTAGACCCAATCACAGGCACGGATGTCCAGAGTGATATCCAGCAATGAGAATAGAGAAACGGAAAAAAAAGCTTACCACTCTATCACTGATATCGGAATGAACAACCCGAGGAGAGCCGGGCAAGAACCCCACTCACAGGCACGGATGTCCAGAGTGATATCCAGCAATAAGAATAGGAAAGCCAGCTCAACATTCAATCACAGATGCCGGGAGAGGCAACCCGAGGAAAGCCAGGTATTCGTAAGCGGATGTCGGGACAGCATAACACAGAATGACCCGCTCACAGGCATGGAAGTCAGGAGTAGCATCCCGCTATTAGAATAGAAGAACTGAAAAAAAGCCCAGCAAAAAAAGGAAAAAGCTGTGGAAAGACAAAAGGCGCTGCTCACAGGGTCAGTAGGAGGCTCAGCATTCTGTCACGGATGTCGGAAGGGACGATCCGTGGAATGGCAGGAGTGTGCTTAGCGGCGGAACGGGGGGTTAGCCCAGGCTCAGCAGTGCAAGAGTTCTGGAATTGCCGTATAGAAACCAAAGCCCTCGGGCTACGGACAGAGTGGCGACCTGGTGCTAGGCAGGTCTCAGGACATTCGAACGTCAATGCTGAGCGAAGGAGAATGAGTGACCCGGAAATATATAGCCCCAGAGAGGGAGACACCGGAAGGACAGCAAAGCACAGGAAACTAGGGACAGGACAGAGTAGGAGCGCCCTCTGGCTGCAGAGGGCGTGACAAGTGGCCTCTGGGAAAATTGGCCCTGGTGCGTGTCTGTGTCTATCTGCCCTGTGATGGACTGGTTTTCTGTCAAGGGTGCATCCTGCTCTGCACTTGTTCCTTGACAGAACAGGCTCTGGCTCCCCTGCGACCCTGAATAGGATAAAGTGGGTAAAAAATGGATATATAAACAAGTAAAGACAAAGACAGTAAACGAATAAAGCAAAAAGACTGTTGCAGTCTTGCCACGTGATCATATATTTTTTTGCACGTCGAAATCAAAATTGCCAAGTGCAGCAATTCAGCTCTGTCCAGAAGCAGAAGCAGCCGTGGTCTGTCTGAGTGCAAGGCTGTACAGCGAGGAAGAGAAGATAGAGAAGTGTTCTGTGTACTCTGAGAACTGAATGACCAGCAGGTGAAAAACTTCCTCATTACTGAACTCACATTAAGTTATTTTTGTTAATTTCAAAAAATAGATTGTGAACAATGAACAGTGAAAACAATGAAAACTCCACACATTGTAGGTCAGCCTTCTTTTACAAACTATTATTTCTGCAAATGGGAGGAAAAAGATGTGGTAAAACACTTTCAGGAATGACAGGATCTTTTTCAGTGTCTTTGTAGTTAAATGCTGTTGCCACACAAGTCCTGGGTCCCGGGCTTCGATTCTGAGGTGGAGGTCCTTCTCTGTGGAGTTTGCATGTTCCCTATAATGTCTGTATGGGCCTTCTCCAAATGTTCTCTCTCACTTTCCTTGGATATTGTTGCTAGGTTAACTGGTGTCTCTGAAAGCTCCTTCTGCTTTGAAGAGACCCGGAAAACCTGCAGACACACTGGCCCTCCAGGTCCGGGACTGCCCCACCCCTTGTTTTGGATGAAGGATGGAAACACGTTTCATTTGAAACAAAGGACAAGCAGACATTTCCTCGTGCCCTTACACTGTCACCTGTAGGAGTGTGTGCCCACAGTGCAGGCAATGCTCAGCGGGCTGTCACCAAAGAGTAAACACCCCTGTCTTCGGGTGTGAGCTGGGGTCCAGGCAGCTGTGCGAAGGAATACAGTCCCTGGCTCTTCTCCTGAAGGTTCGACACGCTGGAGTACACAGAGGACAGAGGCCTGGCGCCTCCTGCATCGATCTCTTCATACACAGCCAGAGGAACATCATCATTCTAAACAGGAGAGAGTAAAAATGAATTAACTGGAGCTGGCCTAGAAGCCTTCAGGTATCATGCAGCTAAAGAATGCCATAGGTGTGATGCAATAGTTGCTTAGTTGTTCATCTTGCATCAGGATCTGTCCCAACTGATATTTACATTTGTGATGTTGTATCCTTACAGTTAGCAAAACTGGGAAAGCAGAGATCAAGTTACTGCGCAGAAGGAAAGAGATCGGGGTTCATTACTCATTATCCTGCATCCCTACAGTGCCTTGCAAAAAGTATTCAGACATTTTTAACATTTGTTGCTTTAAAGCTTACAGTCAAGAAACGTAGAAGTATCAACTAATATTTTTCATATACATGATCTTCTCCACACACTCAAAGCAAAAGAAAGAAGTAAATAGAGAGTTAAAAGAAATAAAAGTCATGATTGCTTTAAATATTCAAACCCTTTATGGTGGCATACATAAATTAATTTAAGGTCATAAATGTATCATAATGAGCCACGTAATTAGTTAAGTGTCCCCTGTCTGTGTGTAATAATAGTATTTCTTATGATTTTAGAATAAATACATCTGTCTCTGTAAGGTTCCTCAGTCAGGTAGTGAATTTCAAGAAAGGATTCAACCATGAAGACCAAGGAGAATTCAGGTTTCAAATGAAATATTCAGATTAAAAATATGTATGCATTATTTTGTCATTTCACAAAATGGGACATTATAGGAAGGATCCCATTTTGCAAGGCACTATAATCTATATACTTAAATAAGTAGATGCATTCCTGGTGAGTTTATTTGAATCGACACAATTTTATTCACATGGCACCCTTGAGACACCATACAATAATTTTCAAAATCTTACCTCTTCTGCAAATAGCACATTTCAGTTAATAGCACTGGTGTTGTGCCACTCACATCATAACAAATGCCATAATAAGCATGGTGAATTTTGATGATTAACTATATAAACGTTTGACTGGGTGTACAATCTGATCAGAGAAGGTTATGACATAGAATGTAGGATTGATTGTCTTTCATGCTTTATGCTGCTGTTATGTAGACCAGATATCGTATTGCTGCATTTCTGTTGTTTTTCTGCTGCATAAACAACAGGTTAGTAACATCTCTGTTTGGTGAAAATGGATAACCAGGCTTAATCTATGCTTATCAAAGGAACATAAGCTATAAGTGAAACCTCTTGTGGGTTTGTCAGGCCATTGTGTCAGCCTGGTCAGGAACTACACACAATCACGATCAGAATCAGCCTGCATTCATGTATAGGTCTTCTTTTTATAAGATCACTTTATTAGCCATATACAATTTCTTGTATTGGGAATTTGTCTTTTCACATACCCCCACTTGCTCTCCATGAGACACACAGACAGGGAATGAGAAGCTGGGTGTCAGAGCGCAAGGTCAGCCATTTATACAGCACCCCTGGAGCAGCTGGGAGTAGGGGCCTTGCTAAGGGGCCCAACAGAGTAGGATTCCTCTGCTGGCCGTGGAATACAAACCGGCAACCTTCCAGCCACAGGCTCAGATCCTTAGCCACAGAGCTACCACACCACCCCTTTTGACTGTCCTGTTCCACACTCTACTATTATTGTCACTGTCTATAGACCCCAAAGCTTAATGATGCCTTTTTAGGTGAGTTTACTGATTTACTTTCTATTTTATGTTTCAGGTTTCAGAGGATCCTTATTCTTGGTGATTTTAACATCAATCTTGATTCAAGGTCTTCCAGTTTAGCTGAGGATTTCATAGCTTTGCTGGAATGCGTTCCTTTCAACCAGTTCGTTCTCAGCCCACGTCATGACAAAGGTCACACGTTGGATTTAGTAACTGCAAATGCCTCTTTTGTTTCTCACTTATCACACAATTTCCCGTTTCATACTTTTCACCCTCACACTCTGTGGTCAGTTGACCAGACTTAGTTTTGCTACTCTAGACTCTGTTACTCTTGAAGACAGGGTACAAGTGTTTAATAGCTTTTTTTTATTACTCTTGACACCATAGTTCCTCTTAAAAATCAAACTTTCTCCTTTAATAATAGTAATAATAAACTTTATTTTATATAGCGCCTTTAAAGGTGGCGTCTCAAAGCACTTTACAGGATGACAACAACAATAAATAAGAAGAATACACAAGATAAAACACAATTACAATATATAGAGGAGACCGTGTTAGAAGAATGGAACCAGTTAAGTAAAGGGATTTCTGAAGAAGAGGGTTTTGAGTCTGGATTTGAAGGAGGTTAGAGAAGGTGACTCTCTGATATCCTTGGGGAGAGAGTTCCAGAGCTTGGGGGCATAAGAAGAGAAAGCCCTCTCACCCATAGAATGTAGACGGGCTTGGGGGACAGTAAGGAGAGCAGAATTAGAAGAGCGAAGGTTGCGAGGTGGGGAGTAGGGCGATAATAGTTCAGACAGGTACTGAGGTGCCAAGTCATTCAGAGCCTAATAGGTGAGACTGAGACTAAAGTATCCCTATGGTATACTTTACTGGCTCTGCCCTATGGTATACTGACCAGTTGTACTCAAGGAAGGCAGTGGCCCACAGACTATAAAGTAGGTTTTGTCTTTCTGGCCTGAACATTCATTTTCAGTCTTGGAAGGAGCAATTGACTGACATCTGTGCTCCTTTTGACACTGTTACTTCTGTGTCTTACTTTTTTGCCTTGACACTTTATTTGGAGCTTCTGACATGTTTCTGGGTGCTGACACTTTGTCTCTCTCTTGGCGGTTTCAGTTCTGAAGTTGGACTCGTTACGTCTGGTACTCAAATTTACGTCCATACTAAACCTGACATTGAACTGGCTGTCTCTGCTCTATCAAATTGCATCAGTGACATAATCATCATTGACATCATTTTCCTTTATTTAAACTGCAACAAGTCTGAAATCATGCTCCCAAGCACCTTCCAACAACTATGTAAAGGCAATGCAGTACACTTAACTGTGGATGGCACTGTGTTTGAATCTAAATTGATGAACTTGGGGGGTGGTATTTGGTCCAAGCTTGAAATTTGATCCACATGTGCATCATTCTTCCATCTTAGAAATATTGCCAGACTACATCCTATGTTGTCACTGATAGCTGCTGAAAAGCTGGTCAACACAGAAAAATATGTTTGTAACCAGTTTGCATCTGCCTCCACTGGGGTTCACACATTGGAAATCGTGGGTACCTCCTGCTACAGAGCCACAGAGCATCACTCCCAAGCAGCAGAGAATTTCCCTACTCCAAAGGGCCAGGCCTCCAGCCATATCAATTCCAAAGGGATGACATCACGTCTAGCAACAGCAAGCCTCTTTGTGAAAACATACCAATGGTTGCAGCCTTTACTGTAGATTACATCAAATAAAAAAGTATGGGTAGGGCTATGTGTTTACTTGAAGTGTTTCGGATTATTTCGGAGTTGTGTCTGATGTGGCGTTTGGCATCGTAGCTCACATTGCTCTGGCCAGTGCAGATGCATCGTAAGTGGTTGTGTCTCTCTGACTTCTCTAACTGTGCACTTCACTGCGATCTGCAGAACTTGATCCGACCAAAATGCCGATAATTTTCCTTTACCACCTTAAATATTAATGTACATTATACACAAGAAGCACAACTTGAAAAGAGAAATACGTCACTTTCAGAACAAAGCTGAATAATACTATACTATAACATTTTCTCACTCCTTATTCAGGCCTTATTAGCACAGTCAAAGAATTGTGCATAAGCTGTGGTTGAAGGATGTCATTACCTGCACGTTTGCCTTGGGAAGTTCCATGATGGCGAGATTCATAACTGGTAAAACAAAACAAAGAAACATGTTTTTCTGATTATTGGCAGAATGCAGAAAGCTACAGCTAGGATCTTATAAATAAATAAAATAAACAAATAGACAAATAAAAGCTTGTTGCTACTTTGCAAACTGTGTGTGCTGTTTTTCTTTCTTCACATGCTGTCTCCCAAACAGATATACAAACAGAAAATAAAATGTTCTTATTTTCAATGTCTATATTTTCTCATGTGTTTCTAACCTTTCACTGTTCATTTTGGAAGGTCCTCCTGCTTGCCCGTGTTGTGGAGTGACTGGCCCTCTGAACTAGAGCCCCTGTTTCAACACACCTGATCCAGTCATCAGCATCAGCAGGTGTCCTGTCAGTCCAGTAACAGCTTCACTGCAGCAGCTCACAGTCACAGAGGAGGGGTCAGTCACAGGCTACTGAGTCTGGAGAGAGCAGCTCTGCTGCAGCTCTGTCCAGCACAGCCCGGCCCTGGGCAGCAGTGCTCTGCTGAGCTTCACTGATGGGCCAGCTGGAGGAGACTTACCCAGGGAACGTGTGGCTCTCCTCTGTGTGAAGAGAATGACAGCTGCCACCAGGAGCCCACAGACTATCACTGCAAGGACTGCCAGAATCACAACATGGGCGTCTAAAAACACACACAGCGCTCATAAATTGCATGGTTTGCACTAATGGGATTGTTTTTATGGGTAAACTCTATTTACCTGACTATAAATGAAGGCAACCACACTCACAAAGCAGAATATACTGATACAATAGTTGATAGATACTGGAAACATCTCAATGATGCCTATCCTGTCCACAATCCCTGTAATCCCTGGAAAAGACTGGAATAATTCCAGATTTTAAGAAAGATTTTGAACCCAGAGGAGTACAAACTGCACCCGTCTCATTTCAACATAGTTCTCAATCTGGTGAGGCTACTCTGGTCTTTCTGTTTCCAGCTGGTAAGTGAGCAAGCAGCAGTCATGATTCATCTTAATTTACATGGTTTGTCCATGATTTCTTTTCACTAACACAGAACGTATGGAATGTCGGAGGCCATTATCTTTGACAAGATGTCCCGGAATCATATCCACCCTATCTCCAGCAGAGGTGCACTTTATGTCTAGAAGAATACAAAGGATGCCTCCTTTTTTTTTATAGTTTCTTATTGCCCTTGGGATTAACTACCCAATATATTGTAATGGACCAGCGGGGGGGCGGTTTGTCTGGGTCCTGATGCCCCAGTATAGTGGCGGGGACACTATACTGTAATGGGCGCCATCTTTCGGATGAGACGTTAAACCGAGGTCCTGACTCTCAGTGGTCATTAAAGATGCCCGGGCATTTCTCAATAAGAGTAGGGAGTTATCATTCCCTTTGTCTGGACCAAATGTCACCATTCAGCCTTTACCGTGGCCTCTAAATTGTCCCCTTGCACTTGCCCTGTGATGGACTGGCGCCCTGTCCAGGGTGTACCCTGCCTTGCGCTCGTTGCTTGACGGGTAGGCTCCGGCTTCCCGCGACACCGTGTGGTATAAAGCGGTTTGACAAATGACATGACATGATATATTGTAATGGATATTCAGCACATGTTGATCATTTGGTACTACCCCAAATTTAAAGCTTTAGGTTTCTTGAAGACCCCCAGAGATCTCCATCACCTCTTGAAGACCTGCTTTCCACCAATCACAAGAGGTTACTGTACAGGTAAACGAGCTCACCTGCCAGGGCACTGCCATTGGTCTGTGCGCCGGAGTCAAGTCCAGGAGGTTCCTTCCCTGCTGGGCATGGAGAGCAAGTAGAGGCATCAGTAAGGGAGACAAAACAAGGGATGACCAGTCAGTCAGCTAATCTCTGAATCCACTGCAATACAGCACTGCCATTCAATTCCTCCTTACACCGTGCAATCCTCACTGAGCACTCATGACGCTTGTGGTAAAGTACTGTCAGACAGCCCTGCTGAAGTGACTCTCTCATACTCTGAAATCAAGACTGCTTTTCAAATCCTGGAGTTGGCTGGCAGAGCTCAGGTCTATGTCCACCCCCCCCCCCCCACCAACTCCCCCAAGCTTCTGCACCGTCTCCACCACAGATCTGAGAGAGGAGCACAGGAACAAGTAGAGGGGAGTTCAAGGCTGCAGAAAAGTGGAAAGAAGGAACGGAACTTGTTGACTGTGGAGCCTTCTCCAGGTGTGAAGAGAGAGAGACAGGGCGCAGGTGCGAACGGGCACACAGGTGAGAGAGAGTTGTCCAGACGGAGTGAGATCTGGGGCCGAGGTGTGAAAAGCTGAAATCTGTAAGGATTTTGTGAAGTCAATGAATGGAGAGGTTCTAGAAACGTGTTGATCACCGAGAGCTGGGGGAAAAAAGTGATCCGGGATCTAGGAAAATCATGGCTTCTGATGTCCCTCTGGAATAAGAGTCTCGGAAGCCCTGTAAAAGGATGCAGACAGAAAAGCCCGTGTAATCATGGCTGGAAGAAGTGGAATGAGAACTGACGGTTTGTCAACGTGGAGGGATCTTTGATCCTCTCTGCTCTGACAAGTTTCTTGAAATCGTCGACCAGTGTTCTTCCTGTTTCTCCAATGTAAACAGCAGAGCTCTTTCTGCAGGAAGCGCAATAAGAGGTTGCTCTACAGATGGCAGGAAGCCCTAGCAGCAGAAGATCATTTCAGCCATCTAATGATGCTATGGGAGATATTTGCACATTATAAACAGGGCAATGTATGAACAGGAAGCCATGGTTATAGGAGGGTCATCCCACCATGGGTATTGAAGACTCTTTTAGTCACATGGTCTGTGCTATAATGTTCACACATCTAGAATGTGAGCTCTAAAGAACTCACTGATTTCCCTCATCAAGGCCACTGTGTCACACAAGAACAGTGAAGGAACTAGAACATCCCTTATTTTGAAGCACAAATTTACTACTCCATATGCAGGCATTGGTCAAACATATCGTCCCTACAAGCAGAAAAATAACAATAAAACAAATCCGACTTTGGATGATGATTCTCAGGCTGTTCACTGTCACTGGCTCATTCAGTGTGTACAGTATTTCAGACTATTGCTGAACCCTGAATTCAATTGAATTCCATTCTAAACAATTAAATACAGTAAAAATACAAATAATCGACTCTTAAATTAAAAGAAATTGAGTGATGATTATTTACCTGGACTGACGCTCACTTTTATTTCTGTGTATTTATCAGGCCCCCATCGCTCCAGTCCACAGTAATACACCCCAGTGTCCTGCAGTGTGAGATTATTCATGGTCACAGTGAAGGTCCTAACTTTCTGGTTGTCAAACAGAGAGAATCTCCCTACAGTGACCATAGTGTCCCTCTTGCCAGTTTTAATGAGAACATCCTTCGTATTCCAACAGGGATGCCGACACCAGTACTTCTCATTGTTCCGATACCCATCTGGATAGCTGAACTCAATCTCTACGAGTCCACCTCTTACGCCATGTGCTCCAAATATTTCTTTGGCTTTCACAAAGCCTAGAGTGTGAGGAAGAAAAAATGCATTAGAATCAGAAAGTAAAGATTTTCAGAACTGTGTACAGACTGACCAGGCTGTCAGTGTACAGGAACAGGCTGTCAGTATACATGAGCTGAAGCAGAGCAGAAGTCACCTGGGGGCATTTACTGCCAAAACCAGAGTCCAGCACTCTACTTCAATGCTTCTCACTTTTGGTCCCAGGAACCATGTATCTGCCGTTTTTTTTTGTTCCTACTAAAACCTTAATCACCAGTGCTAATTGATCCACGTGCTGGTTTCGATGTTTTTTCTGCACTCAGGCCCTGGATTCGTTATTTCAACAATGTCAACACACAGACGCACTCTCTCCTGAACACGCCAATTAGGAATTTGTTCCCTTATTTCTGACTCAACAGCTCTTGAAAAGGTAGCAAGTGATGGTGAAAAGACACTGGAGGGAGTGACACTACATCCGATACTCCCACATTTTCCTTCTGCTTAAGGCCGAACTGGCCGAACTGAGGACAGTTCTGTGAATTAATCATTTCTGACCCCAAGCTTCTCTCCCTGTCTGTGTGTCTCATGGAGAGCCAGTTGGGGGTATGCGAAAAGACAGATTCCTATTACAAGAAAATTGTATATAGCCAATAAAGTGATCTTATCTTATCTTCATTAGCACAAGGGTCATCCCAATTACAAACCTCATTCAGCTTAGCCTGTGATTGAGCACAGGGTGGAGCACAACCCAGCTGTCATGCTCAGTATACCTAGAGGGCGCTCTACTTCTCTCCTGTTCCTAGTTCCCTGTGATTATTCATATCTTTCTGGTGTGTCTTGTTGTGTAGCCTATTTACTTCCTGTTTCTGCTCTGCTCTTCACTCAGCATTGAGGTTCAGATGTCCTGAGACCTGCATAGCACCAGGTCACTCCTGTCCATGGCCTGAGGGCATATGTTTCTATACGGCATTTCCAGAACAGCTGAGCCCAGGCTTACCCCCGTCTCGCCGCTACGCATAGGGTCTATTTTCGCTCTCCTGCCATTCCACGGTTCGTCCTTTCCGACATCCCTGACACAAGCGGACTCAGGGGTGTGACTATTTCGTTTCTCAACGAGAAACCTATTTTGTTTCTTGTTTTCCTACCCTCAAACACAATGCCAAAGTGAAAGTGTAAATACACAGCAGAACTAATAAATAAATTTCCGTGTTTTTGAAGAGGCAGAAAAGACTGGGAAGCTGAATGTTTGGTGTGTAAGCCTGGTACTTTTGTCTCCATGGCACATAAAGGTGTATTTGACTTGCAAGCTCATGTTGACACAAACACAAAAAGGCAGTTCGAGGAGAGAGTTTGTCAACCAAATTAACAGATTATTTTGTAAAATCTGGCATTAAATCTGAAGATACTGTTATTGCAGCAGAGGGGACTTATGCATTTCACACAGTTAAACATCATCACAGTTACTTTACCAATGAACATAAAACTTGTTCATCCCAACCCCCTTCCCAGATAAGGCAATAAGAAAGTTCCTCAGGGTGCTCTCTTTTTTTTATGTGGTCAAATTAAATATGGTCAAACCCCAGTGGACGATGTATTATCCTCCTCATTCTCAACGGGTGTGTGATCTATCAGAGCTTGCATCAGTACTCTTGGCATCTATTCCTTTCAGCCATGACATAATACTTGATTTTTGCGAGGTATTCTTTTTTGATCACTTGTTCTGTTGGCGAATGTGGGGCTAAACTGGGTCTCTGAAAGCTCGAGAGGAGTACGAACACTCAAGCCTTAGCGCGTGCTGTATCGACGTAGCGAAGTACGTGGGCTGCGTATTTGACACATAAAACTAATTTTATTAAAATAGAAGATACGAAAACCCATCTCAAGCTTTCTGAAACCGATTAAGTAAATCACACAATTTTTAATTCCCAATTTTTCAGTGCACACAAAAACTAATTTCCAGGGTAATCTGGCGTACCACCTGGGGGCACTCCATGTACCATCAGTGGTATGCATACCACAGTTTGAGAACCACTGACTTGGCTATATTACCACTGTTTCCAGGTCAGTACTCATTGTTTCTAATGTCCATACTAAAGCTGAAGCGTGTGTCCCCCAGGACTAGGAATGAGTATATCTGGCCTAATCTATCAGTTACAATATCTGAAGACTTACCTCCGAGGAGAAATAGAATTGACACGCAGGATCTTATTTTCTGATGCATTCCCCGTCGGTTTCTCCTTCCTGGTGGTACTTGAGCCTGAGCCAGTGAAAATGACTGAACTACAGTAGCTTTCAAGAATCGTACATGCACAGGACAGACTTGCCCACAATTGCACAAGAGACCGCACAAAAGCACACACAAGCACACAGGCAGTTCACTCATGTCTGGAAAACAATGACCTCGTGTCTTTCTTAATTTTACTGGAAGTGTGCTGTAGTCCTAACAGGAACTTTACAAACCAGCAACATGCATGCATAACTGAGTAAAAGGTAAGATGACTAGGATCTAGATGATGCAGAACTTTCATCTTGTGGTTACAACTAACCAAATGAAATACAAACAATCTTATAATCGATATTTGCTTCTTCTTTAGAGCAATGTCCCACCATCGACAATTTTTACAGTTTATTTCAGTTTAATGAATGACATCAGTGTGGAGGGTCAAATTTGTAACGTGGAAATATGGTCCCTCATATGTTTAAAGCTGTGTGTAGAAGAATTAAGTATGGAAATGATCCTCGCTGGGATCCTATGATCATCAGAGATATCCTCTTCATTGTCATGCCCTCTTCAGCCAGAGGGCGCTCCTACTCTGTCCTGTCCCTAGTTTCCTGTGCTTTGCTGTCCTTCCGGTGTCTCCCTCTCTGGGGCAATATATTTCCGGGTCTCTCATTCACCTTCGTTCAGCATTGATGTCCTGAGACCTGCCTAGCACCAGGTCGCCCCACGTCCGCTGCCTGAGGGCATTGGCTTCTATATGACTCCTGAACTGCTGAGCCCGGGGTAATCCTTCCTTCCGCCGCTACGCATATGGGTCTTTTTCCGCTCTCCTGCCATTCCACAGTCTGTCCCTTCCGACATCCGTGACATTCATTTTACAGGGTGGCCCATAGAAACTTTTTTCCCAGATATTTGTATCATCCCACTGTGCCCACCACCTAAACAGCACAACCTTCTCGTCCACAGATCCTGTTACCACTCACAGAAACCATCCACATCAGGCATCTTTGCCTGTCACAGAAGCCACTGCATCAGCTGCACATATCTATCTAGTTACACACGTACACATGGGCTCTTGGCCATCAGAATCACACAGAGAACACGAGTAATCTAATTTCTCTTCCATTTTCTCACTGCTCTGTCTAATACTGGGTTGTGGGGGAGTCAGAGCCTATCCCAGTCAGCAACAGGCACAAGGCAGTGGACACCCTGGGTAGGACCCCAGTCCATCGCAGGGCAGACACACAGCCATGCACACTCACATCAGGGTCAGTTTTTTCAGAAGCCAATTTACCTACCAGAAAGTCTTTGGACTGTGGGAGGGGCACATGCAAACTCCACACAGACAGTACCCCAGGTACAGAATTGAACCCAGGACCCCAACGGTGCAAGGCACCAATGCTAACCACTGTACCACTGGCCTGATTTCTCTTATTTACTATTAGTCTTGCAGGAAATACCTCACCATTTACATTGGCGAGACAGGAAGAAGACTGGCTGACTGTTTCAGAAAACATGCCATACTGCTGGTGTAGTGGAGCTAGTGTGGTGAGGTCAGCGCCCTCACTGCGCGTAGCAGGGTCCTCAGCTGCCTGGGCTGAGGGAGGTCTCCTTTAGCTCACGCGGTTGGTGCCCTGTTGCGTTACGCTGGAGACCCAAGTTCGCACCCCAGGTGTGGGGGCAGAAGGGGCGGCAGGGGGCACGACCCCACGCGGAACCGTGACTGTCACACTGTGGATCAACGATCTGTCTAAGCCAGCAGTTCCCCCTCTCTCAGTCCAAAACACCTTCAAGCCTGGTTAGAAGCGTCACCAATGATTTAAAGAATGAAACCAAGTGTTTAACTGAGAGCTCAGGTGGAGCACACATCATTTCCTTCAAGGCCTTGTCCTCCTACACCTGCAAAAGCACTCACCTACCTCTGTACTCCCACACCAAGTGCAATAAGTGCAATACGTTTTCCGATTTGCTATGAAGAATCCAGTGTGTAAAGATCCTTTTGTCACATCAAACAATTCAGTTTAGAACAGTCAGACTCAGGGAAACTTAGTGTCTCTCTGACGTGATGATTGGTCATAACTCCTTGTTTTATGACATTTGTGATCAGGCCACTTATCATGTGGTTCCTTGTGCGGTGTTGTAATTCATGAATGTGTAATATATCAACACAATACAAAGTGTGGTAAAGTGGAACGGCTACAGAACATTGCCCAATAAAGGAAAGGAGTCTACAGATATGTTGCAATGAACTGAGCTGTGATGGAGGTGCAGGACAGCGGTGGGAGACCGTGCAGTCCTGGAGTGTGGCCACCAGGGGGCATCAAAGGAGAATTAGTGGTTCTAGATGTCTGGGGTGAAAGCATGGTTAGTCAACAGGACACGAGAAGAGGGTGAGAGGAGAGACGAGACACTGGGCGCAGGAGGCTGTAAGGCAATGAAGAAAGTGATAAGGAACATGAGCTGGACACAAGCCGGGATCGGAAGCCATTGAGAAGCTCAAGAAGGAGTTGCAAGAAACCAGAAAAGCAGAAAGAATGTAAGAAGCTTGCATTTTTTTTGCAGTTTTGTGTCCTTGATTTCCAGTATAGAATTGAAATCAAGGGATCTTGTTAAAATTGTATAATACACCAGTAAGGCTTGATTTGTGATATTGTACAATTGTTGCCACCACATTATAGAAAGGGTATTGCAGCTCTGAAATCGGTTGAGAGAAGAGCAACATATATTCTGGGTCTTAAAGGAGTGTGCCACACTGACAGGCTGGAGGAACAGAACCTTTTCAGTTTGGAGCAAAAGGATACTACAAGCGAACCGATACAGGTGTAGCCTGTTGCTCCTTGGATCCCCTGTTGCCCTGTACTAGAAGAAGAGGTTAGAAAATGGTTGGATGGAAATAACAATTACTTGCATTTATATAAAACTTTTCACCCCTAAGGATCCCTAAGCTCCGTACATCAAGGAGGGGATCCATATCATCCACCTTCAGTTACTCCTGCCTTCCTGTGGTGTCTCTCGGTCCCAGGCCCCAGGCCCCAGGCCCACGGTTGCCCAGGGAAACCAGATCACTCTCATGAGGGCTCATTGTTTGTTTCCATGGCTGTGACTGGGCCTCCTTAAGCACTAATCAGAACACCAGTTAAGCTGTTATCTCTTTTCCCATTATTCTCCAGACGTGTCTCTCCAGCGGCGTTTCGTCATTACTATTCACCAGCAGTACTGCCAAAACCACCCTTTTGTTTCTCTCTGCAGACTTTTCAGTGGCTTTTTCCTGAGCTATCCACTTTTCCCCAAAACCCCAGATGTTTCTTCAGCTGTCTCACTCTCTCGGTGAATCTGGCTTCACTGCCCTCACTCCGCTGCCAAAGTGTTTTTTTCCTGCCGCACTCCACTCCCGCCTAGAACCTCCGACCTCTTTCTTGCCTCTTGCTGTCCACCAGGCACCACTCCTGAGCAGCTTTCTGCACCCGGATATCCAGAGCTCGTCTCGGACTGTCTCTGCCCTGCCTCTGGAGTGCTCCAAGCAGTCCTTCCCAGCGCTCAATGCGGACTTCTTTCACTCCACCTGCTGTTCCCACCTGGCATCCGGGGCTCAACTCAGACTGTCTCTGCCCTGCCACTCAAGTAAGCCTTCACTGCAAGCAGTCCTTCCTGGCGCTTACTGCATCTGTATTCCGGATCTCACCTCCGGCTTACGTCAGCCTTACCAACTTCCTGAGCACCGCTTACCCTGTCTTTTCCCGTTTGTTTCTTGTTCTTTCCAGGGCTGCCTTCCAGTGGAGCCTTCCCTGATTCCGGGGGTCCCCTGCCCCAGGCTCCGTCGGGGAGCTCCGTCCGTGACTGTGCTGTCCAGGGAGCTCTTGGGCTCTCGCGAGAGGAGCGGAGATCGGGTTGGGACCCCGGTTCGGTCCTGGCCTCAGCGGGTTGACACTCCCGGCTCGGTCTTAAACTGCGGAGCCTGTATGGCGCGCTGGCCTGGTCTGGGGGGCAGACCCCCCTGAGAGCGTGCGTCCTGTTCTGTATGGCATTGACGTGCCTCACTTGGACCATCCTGGCATTAGTGTCCCGCCGGGCCTCCTGGGCAGACCTTTCCACCCTGAACTGCGACCAGGGGCTCAGCCCAGTTCTAGTCTGGAGGGCTCTTGCGCCTTCATTTCTTTTTTTTTTCTTTTTTTCTCTTCACTCCACAGCCCCCTACCAGCTGGATTGCTGGCTTTCGGTTCTCCTGAGCTCCGTCTGGGAATCTCTGCCCGCGGCTGCGCTGTCCGGAGGATCCCAGTATTCGAAATGGGTCAGAAGTGCTTCAGTCTGCCGGTTTACCTGGGCGACTCTAGCATGCAGGTCTGGGCAGTCTCCTTTTCCCTGGGTTGCCCAGCCCAGCCCAACATAGCGATCTGCTCGGAAGCCAATAGAGTTACACCTGGTGGCCCAAGCTCCCTCAGTCCAGTCGGCGGACTTTGGCAGACAGATTTGCTTAAGGCTGGAGCTGCACTGTGTCACCCTCCATTCTCCTCCAAGAGTGCAGTGAGCCTGCCTCTCCCTGGACTGTCGTGATCTAGGCTCTTTTTTCCCTTGCTGTCGGCAAGAACCTATTTATTAATCACCTTTTTCCCTTTGGTTTTTCCCTCGGTTGTTTCCTCGGTTGTTCTGGAGTGCTCGATCCCCATACATTCAGGTCTCTACGGGCTTCTCTGTGACTCTCCGGTTCCGGATTGATTCTGACCAATCACGCCCAATCACACCCTGTGCGCTAGTGTACTTTACAGCCTCAGCATGGCACCACTTAAGTGCAACTCCCAATCTTTTACCCTATCATAGAGAAGAAAATGTCATCAATAAATAAATATACAAGTTATAACAAAAAGCTGTTCACTGAATCTACATCACTAACCATAGAAATGGCACGTGTCAGAGGAAAGGAAAGAACACGCAGCAGAACGTATTGTAGTCAGAGTTGTGGAGTTCTGTGTTTAAATGCCATTTGGTCATGCTTTTGTCACAGCTGAGCCAACAATTCCATGCGGACTGCGAAGATTCTGGCCTGCAAATAACCCAGCATTCGCTGCTGCTGGTCAAGTTCACTTGATCCCTATGGGTGTGATTTCCACATTAGTCAATGACACTCACCCTAAAATATGTTGTCTTTTGTCATCACTTCTTCTGTGACTGAATCAGCTTTCTGTAAGTCGGGGGTCATTCCTGGGTCAGAAGGCATTAAAACTGCACAGGAAACCAAAATGAAGTGCAAAACAAACGTCCGTGACTCAGTACTTTTCACAAAAGAAAAGGAAAACAAAAAGTATTAATAAACTGTACAGAAAATTCTCTACTGGGAGTTTTGAAACAACACGCAGAAAAGGATAGGCTAAGCCCACAACCAGAACTACACAAAGACAGAAAGTAAACCAGAATACCAGGTTAAAAACCCTACACTCTGCCTGTGGCTGAAAATGTTATTTGCTAATTTGTTAAGAGGGATGATCATTGGTTGTTAAACTTCAGTGACTGTTAAACTTCAGGTGTGTCTGAGTAAAATCAATGTACGACTGTTCATCCGAACTGAGAAACTCATTTACAGTAGAGGATGACAGTGTCTGTAAAAGCTATAAGTAGCTGATTAATGATAATTTTACCATCTCAGCTGTATGTGGTTTTGAGAGTCAAAGACCTGATGACTCTGAGTAAGATGTATCAAAGGAACTGCTGTCATTTTTTTGTCTGTTCTTGTAGAAGTGTGCACAGCAAGCAGGATGGTAGGATGCAGACAAACTGTACTCTTTCGTGAACTGTCAGCAAAGTAGTTAACATTGTTTTCTTTCGTGAGGCTATTTGAACAGTATTAAACATGACAGAGACTCTCTCTCTTCCTTGTTTCCCCTTTGTGCTTTGTCTGATACCTCCCTGCAGCTGAAGTATTGTGCTTCTCAGACTGTTTGTTTTTCCCCAGAAGGAGCCCTGCCCTTGTGGAGTCTGTCAGTAAAGTCTTATATCTGTATTCTCTCTCTTTCATTTCTGAGGCTGAATCTAGACTTTATCTTCTCTACTGGGCTGGATCCAGACAGTAAGATCAACAGCAGTTTTATGAGAGTGAAGTGTTGCAGCGTGTCTTGGGCTGGTGCACAAGACACGCACAGCACAGAGAAGGAACTGTGGGCCTGTACCTCTGACAAACTCCCCTCTCTTCTGCAGATCCTCACAGACACCTCATTCCACTCACCTCTGGCCAACTGGGTGGAACTGTTCATGGCTGCTGTCTCAGTAATGTCCATCAGTACAGTCACAGGCATGGAGGTGGACAAGGTGGACACTGTCATTGCTGGACAGATAAAGACACATCAGTATTGAGGTCTGATCCGGGATGCAAGTCACAGAACAATTCAGTGACGTTTTAAATCAAGTTTATGATGAAAGGCCTTCCTGAGAGACACCAGCATGTCTCTAAAACACGGGAAAGTCTGAGTGCTGTTATACTAGCTTCTTAAAATGTGTTTCAACTGCAACTGCAGAGTGAGTTACAAAATTTACTTGTGAAGAATACTTTGACTGTAATGTCGATGACCAGTCCTGGTGAGCTTTTGTTGATCTAAACATAGGAAGTGTCTGACATGGGTACATAATCAAGGTCAGTTATGCTGCCCCTGGCAGTCCAGTAGCAAACAGATATTAAATTTAAGCACATGAGTCAATCAAGAACATTTAAAATATATTGTCCCCATTCACACAGAACAACATTGAGTGTATACAGTATGTAGAGACAATCTGACTGGACCAAATTGAGTTTAAGACATGGACAGTTGAATTCCTCTGGGGTTAGAACCCATGAGCCCCTTGGGCTGGAGCCTGGACTCCCCACTGCTGTCCCATACTTAGAATGAGGCATGACATCACAACATGTGTACTTCCAACAGGCTTTGATGAAGTGTTGTGAAAACTGTGGTTTAAAGACAGGCTGTGGTTGAGCAGACTAGCAGAATGACTACTGAGTGCTTGAGGTTTGACGGTAGAAACCATCGCACAAGAAAATAAGCATCTGAAAATAAACAATAACTAAAATTATCTCTTTAACACTTTTTCACTTACACTCTAAAAGTGGTGCTGTAAACCTCTTTTAGATGCTACTTCTAAAGCTGTTATATAAAATAAAGTCAATCATTATGATCTTTTTAAAATAATAATAAAATAAATAATGCATGGATAAAAAACACTGGATTGTTACAATCCTGAAATAAATGACCAACATTTTCTCCTCTCCAATAGAAAAAAGTATGTTCAGATAAACTCTGCATTTTCCACAGATCATTTAAAAAACTATTTTCATTGACTTAATCATCTGAGAGGTTTCTATTACTGTAAGGAATTATTATTGGAGCACTGGAAATAAATACTTCTGAAACTGTTTTGCACTGTTTGCAAGAATGCTTTTAATTTTTCGTGAAAAACTGATGTGTTTCACTTTACAAAAACAAAACTTGTACATATATTTTAGATATTTTTTATACGCAAGTTGGGAGTGGACAAAAGCACATGAACTGTTAGCACAGCACTTGCTACTTGCTACTGTACATTGACCCAGTGGCTAATTCTCTCCTAACACAGGCATTTAACAGACAGATGGTTGATGCTAATAGTGGCTTTCTATGGCACGATGGTCCGTTGTGGTCACACAGTTGGTTTTATTTACACAATATTAGAAAGCCATTTATTCCTGCTGAGGCTGCAGCTAACTAAAACCTATCCTGGACGCACAGGGCACAAGGTGAGACTACTACGTGATTAGGGTGTCATTGTAACCTTGGTGCATACACACAACCCCACAGACATTTAATCTCAGTGATTAATTTGGGGGGGGGGAGAGGAAAAAGGAGCATCAAGTGAAAACCATTGTGAACAGAAAGAAAACATGCAAACTCCACGTAGAAGGATTCACATTGATTTCCAACATATTGTATCTGGGTGTTGGTATGGGTGCTGATCAACTCATGCTGCAGTTCATCCAAGTGCAGAAGCTGCTTTCACAGTTTAATGTCCGAGAGAAAAAAGTCATTAACCTTTAATGTAAAAAAGATCGAAAGGGTTTTGACATAACTCCCTTTTCTTTCATTCTGAAGATTGCTGTTTTATCAGCACCAGTATATGTGGAAGCTTTGAAAACCACTGATGTGGGGTTAAATATACAAGACGGTTTTCCTGCCCTTATTACCGCTGTGACTGTGGTTTGCTAAAGAATCTCTATGATTTCCAGCATTACTTGGTTACAGGTGTTTGAGATTTCTATAGTTACAAGCTTTCTTCCAAGAAATTGAAATCTCAATTCCTAACACTCTGCACACCGCAGCTTACACATTCACATGCCATCCGTATATTAAAGCACAGAACTTCAGGTCAGGCGGAGCGGAGAGTCTCGCTGATGTCCAATTTAAGTTTCTTGCTTTTACAATCTCCACCAGATGGTATCAGCTGGTAATGGCTGGTGTTTTAGGCTGCTGACCGGGTAACTGTGCTTCAGTACTTCAGTCTGGACCCTGTCACCGCAGCCCGGTCCATTTTTAATAGTGGCTTTTTTGCGGATCTTCCTCTTGTGGTCATTTTGTGAACTGGCCGCGATCTGTGGTAGCAAAGGAAGAGCAGTTAGCAGTGCGCAGGTGTCTACAACTCAATGAGCACAACCAGGTCAACCAGTTAACTTCTGAATAAGTGAACAATGGATTCAATTAAATCATTCAGAACCCAGGAATACCAGACGATGCTGTGGATATACAAACCCAGTTAACAACCATTACCATAGAGAAATAAAGTACACAAAGCCTATATGGCCTTAATAAGTATTCATTAAACTTAAATCAAGAAGTGTTAGGTTTAAGTTGTACAATACACTGGTAATACCTAATTTAGAAAACTGTGTACAAAATTTGGTCACCATGTTAACAAACAACAGGCAGACACAATCCTGTGCTTGAAGGAATGTCCTACACTGAGAGTCTAAATTAAATCAAAGAACAAGAGGCAGATCTTTACTCAGAGGGATGTGAGAGTGTGGAACAAGCTGCCCAGCCATGTTGTTGAAGCCAATCCCCTGGCTTCTTTAAAGAACTGCCTGAGTGAGATCCTTGGATTAATCAGCTACTGAAAAACCAAACTAACGAGATGGGCCGCATGGCCTCTCATTTGCAACTTTAAGCTTTTTATAGCCTTAAATATGGATATATCTTTGCAGTTGTACTTACATCCCAGAATACCACCCTGTTCTTTGTCTTTGTTTTAATATGGTTGCCATTATTAGATGAGTAAACGACTGTAACAAGCAAATAACCTATAACATATACGGGGTATAAATAAGCTTCGAATTTCCATGGCTAAAATTTATATGGAAAATGAATCATCGTATCTCAGTGCACTCCATCTTGGGTTGTTATTTTATGTCTTACAGTCTGTTTCACCTGCATGCTGCACCAAGATGGTCATCATCTCTTTAAGATATGGATTCAAACACATCCCAGTACAGACTATTGTTTCCTGTGAAAGTCACAGGCTAGTAATGTGTGCGGCCACTGTACACTTTAGAGAATGAACCCAGTCTGACGGGCAGCAGTAGTGTCTGGGATTTCAAAGTGAGATCACTGTACTCACCTCTAAGCAAGTGCGTACTCAGCTCAGGGGGCTGGCTGCCAGAGAGTAGACCCCACAGGACTCTGGTGTGGACAGAGGCCCAGGGAGCTGTGCTATGGAGTACACCTGCTGGTTCTCCTGCTCCTGAAGGCAATAAACACTGAACACATTGAGCCTGGGAACTCCTGCACCAATCTCCTCGTAACAAACTCCTGGCGCAACATCTTCAGCCTGCGTCAGAAGAGGATACTGTTAACTTATAGTAACAGTCCAGACCCTAGACAGGCCAAACTTGGGCCTTAGGCTAAACTTGGAACAGACATTTCTAGATTTAGAGAAACAAAGGACAACTGCAGTCCACAGTCATTCTTGCGCATTTTAGGTTCGTAGTTGTGAGCAGCTAACATTCTTCCTCCTATTTGGTTTATTAGTCTACACCTGTGTCCTCCTTTCACTTTATTTCAGGGATTACATGAATCCTTGAGCACCGGCATTGTACCAACGGTCCTCAAAACTGCTGCTATTACCCCAGTGCCAAAGAAGCCTAACATGGCTCTCGACAATCTTAACAACTTTCGCCCCATCTCCAACTTACCCTTTCTCTCTAAAATTCTAGAACGTGCTGTCACACTTCAGTTACATAACCACCTCATGACAAACAACCTTTTCGAACCCCTCCAATCTGGCTTCCGTCAACTTCACAGCACAGAAACCGCCCTAGTCAAAGTCACCAACGATCTCCTAATAGCTTCTGATTCTGGTTCCCTTTCCATACTCATCCTTCTTGATCTCAGTGCTGCCTTTGACACTGTTGACCATAACATCTTGCTTTCTCGTCTCGAGACTGTGTTTGGAGTCTCTGACACTGCCCTCAAATGGTTTAAGTCTTACCTCACTGATCGCTGTCACTTTGTCTCTCTCAATGGGTACAGGTCTGAAATTGGTCTTGTCAAGTCTGGTGTCCCTCAGGGCTCAATACTGGGCCCCTTGCTCTTCAGCATTTACATGTTCCCACTTGGTCAGCTTTTAAGATCACATGGCCTCAGCTTTCATTTTTACGCTGACGATACTCAAATATACATTCATACCAAACCCGACACTGATGTGGCTGTCTCTATTCTATCTAATTGCATCTCTGACATAAAAATTTGGATGACTCAAAACTTCCTTCATCTTAACTGTGACAAGACTGAAGTCATGCTTATTGGTACCCCCCATCAACTTCGTAAAGCCAGTCCTGTAACCCTGTCTGTAGATGGCTCTGTACTTGAGCTCCAATCAAAATTGAAAAACCTTGGGGTTATATTCGATTCTGGCTTAACATTCGACCCACATGTACAGCATACTGTCAAAACATCTTTTTTTCACCTTAGAAATATCGCAAGACTACGCCCTATGCTATCATTAACTGTGGCTGAAAAGCTGATCAACATATTTGTATTCTCTCGAATTGACTACTGCAATGCTCTGCTCCCTGGGGTATCTAAATCTACTCTGAACAAGCTGCAGTATGTCCAAAATTCAGCAGCCAGAATCCTGACCAGATCTAGTGCAAGTGTTCACATTACTCCTATCCTGGAGTCCTTGCACTGGCTTCCGGTCAAATTCCGCGTAGACTTTAAAATCCTCATGCTCACCTACAAGGCTTTACATGGCTTGGCACCTCAATACCTGTCTGAACTTTTATCGCCCTACTCCCCACCTCGCAACCTCCGCTCTTCAAATTCTGCCCTCCTTACTGTCCCCCAAGCCCGTTTACATTGTATGGGCGACAGGGCCTTCTCCTGCTATGCCCCCAAGCTCTGGAACTCCTTGCCCAAGGATATTAGAGAGTCACCTTCTCTAAACTCCTTCAAATCCAGACTCAAAACCCTCCTTTTCAGAAAAGCCTTTACTTAACTGGTTCCATTCTTCACCCCTCTGCTCTTCTTAATACCATCTTCCACGGTCTCCTCTATTGTTATTGTTGTATTGTTGTAATTATAATTGTGTCCTGTCTTGTGAAATTTTCTTATTTATTGTTGTAGTCTTCTTATTTATTGTTATTGTCATCATGTAAAGCGCTTTGAGAAGCCACCTTTAAAGGCGCTATATAAAATAAAGTTTATTATTATTATTATTATTTCTATCTTTTGATCAACACTACCAACAGTGTTGACAACATTATGGCAGTTTCCATAGAAACAGAGGCATCTCTTCCTGTTTTTACAACCGCTCACTCTAGAATGAGCTGTGCGCAGGATGTAGCCACTCAGCTCGAGGGAAAGCAGGGGCTCTGCCCTGTCACATCAGGCTATAAGGCAATACGTGCCCAGCGCTGTTTAAGACATATGGAGAGGAGATTCAGTTTACCTGTTCTGTGCCTGTAGGTCCGTTCCCAACAGTGGGTTTCTTATCTAGTGCAAAACAAAGTTGGTAGTTAATGTTCAAAAGCAAAGTTTTAAATAATGTAGCTTGGTTTCAAGAAATGAATTTGCGGCTGGGATATAAATGCTTGTACTGCAGATTCTATAAAAAAAATACACAAGAGGCGGAATTACTAGAGTTGTTTTGCATTAGTACGTGCAGCTGGGCTATGTCTGTGATCCACAGATGACCGGGACCGACAGAACATTAATTCAACAGCAGACAGCAACACTTTTACTCTGGCTGACAATCACTTAGGATTCTAAACATCTAACCAGAGTCAGCATACCCTGTTAAGTTCTTCTGTAAGTGCAACAGTTATGCTTGGAACTAATATGATGGGTGTTGACTCTCGAAATGTCATATGAATATCAAATTCACCAGACCCTATTTTTCAACTCTGTAATAAACAGCAGGGGAAAGTTTTTTGAGCGGAGTGATAGACTGTCCACACCACAGCCTGTAGCCATTTTTGACATTTTATTTTGTGTCTGTAAAATTCCTCCTCTCACCCAGACTGTCTGAGACTCTTGTGAACAAGCATCAGTCAGTGAGGATTAGGTTTCTGCAGACGCACCTGATTGAACATCGATAGGATATTGGCAGTGCTGTTGCCTTTCAGGTCTGTGAGGCATGTGGCTAACCACAAAGCTCTGTAGAGTGCCCATTGCAAATATCCTCTTGAGAAACTACTTCAGCATTTACGGAAATAACAGTGTGTTTGTTAAACTGATTTAACTGCTTAAGGGGCAGTTATGCTGAAATATATAATGTATATATGTATGTCTTGATCTAAAGGAACTCAAACTCTTTACTCACAAGGGAATGTGATGCAAAATGCTGACAGATACTGGCAAAGTTAATCAAATAATCACAGGGACACATCTGGATAATTAGGAAATGCATTTAGGTCAAAATATACTGTAATGGCAAGTCTGCATTTAATTAGTGTCCCAGTGGACAGGAGGCTGATCATTAACATATTATCACATAATTATCTAATCAAATCTCAAACTGGATTTGTAAATTGCAACAGATGAATGGATGGTAATTTTCAATTCTTTAGTACAAATCGTAATATAAGAATGTCCCCAACCCTGCCCGTGTTGTGGCGTGACTGGCCCTCTCCACTGCAGAATGTGTTTCAACACACCCGATCCAGTCATCAGCATCAGCAGGTTTCCTGTCAGTCCAGTGACAGCTTCACTGCAGCAGCTCACAGTCACAGAGGAGGGGTCAGTCACAGGCTACCGAGTCTGGAGAGAGCAGCTCTGCTGCAGCTCTGTCCAGCACAGCCCGGCCCTGGGCAGCAGTGCTCTGCTGAGCTTCACTGATGGGCCAGCTGGAGGAGACTTACCCAGGGAGCGTATGGCTCTCCTCTGTGTGAAGAGAATGACAGCTGCCACCAGGAACACACAGACTATCACTGCAAGGACTGCCCCAGTCATGATATGGGTGTCTACTGAAAAACACACACTGTGCTTATAAATCGCATGGTTTGCAAAAATATGATTGCTGGCATGTGTAAACTCTATTTACCTGACTGAGACTCAGCCTTCAAGAATAAGCGGGCTACTTCCAGAGAGGTGACCAAGCTAGGACCTCACTCCTGCGCTAGCAGCTGACAAGAACAGACGGGATCTCTCCAATTTCCTGAGGCCCAGTGGTGAGAGGGCTGGGCTGAAGTACAGTTAGCAATGACTCTGAGACACTGCTAGCGTGAGGGAGAGACAGAGAGAGCAGACTAATGGCTACAGCTGTAGAAAACCCTGATAAGGGGAGAGAGCTATGTGAATGACTGTGGAGTTATGGGAAAAACTGTGTGTTAGGAACAGTGCAGGAATCCCAGAAGCTCCAGAGGTGACTGTGCAAATGAGAGAGGGGAGAGTGAAAGGGCTGGAGGCCTGTTTTGAGAGTGAGACCAGGGCTGCCCAGTGGGAGTTAGAGTTTCTGTGAGATTAGTGTGGGCAATAGCGCAGTGTCAATTGTTAGTGAGGTTGCCAGAGAGCAGGGCGCAGTAGAGGAGCCCTCACCCACAGAGATGTTGAAGCGTTGAGTTAAGGAAAGAGCTCGCCTGGCGGTTGTGCTAGTGAAGGAGTTGGCAGCTCCTAGTGAGAGAGCAGAAAAGGTACGCCGGAAGCTGTGAGCGCTAAGCCAGAACACGAGAGAGGCTGTGTGGGTTTAAGGTGAGAGTGTATTGGAGTCTGAGTGTGAATGTGAGGCGGTGGAGGCTCAGCTGTGTAACGAGGGTGTGAGACGTCAGGGAGAGCTGGAGGTGGAACTGCACTGGGGCTGGGGCTTGACTGGTGCAGGGTGGAAACCAGTAGTCATTGTAGAGTGACAGTGTCATTGATCTGCAGGGAAGGTCGGGAAGAGAAGCAGCCCCGGTCAATGCCATGTCAACCTGCTGTTAAGGCGAAGGCAGTAGAACACGTCCAGCTAAAGTGGATCGAACCAGTCGAGGGCTTTCCTCTGCTACTCCCACAGGGCAAGAGTTGTGGGAGAAGTTGTCGAGCGTGGGCTCTGTGCTGCGAGGGACCTAAGGAATGATCTTGGAGGAGATCATATACAGTAGGACAGTGCTGTAGATGATCCCCAAATGTGCACGCCACCTGTCCCTGTCACTCTAACGAGGAGGCCATGTTCATCATCACTCTTGGAGGAGAGTGCATGTAAAGGAGAAAAAAGAGAGTGACAAAGTTTCCCAACAGGCTGTGAGGGGTGTGTCTGGAGTGATGGATGCTTTTAAAAGCTCAAGGTTTGGTTTACATGGTAACACGCACTCCACAGTAAGTGATGTGCTTTTACAATTCTGGTCTCCCTTGTTGATTTAAAAAAGTAATCGCTTACACAAGTAACATGTAACTGTAATGGGTTGCTTTGTAAAAGTAACTGTTCTCAGTGCTAGTCTCCTCTCATTCAGGCTGTCTTCTCCCTTCTCCTACCTTTCAAGAGGAGAATAGTACAAATTGCTCTTTAATTATATTTTTATCAACCTTTGTTGCCAAGCTAGATACTGAATAAGAACAAAGGCATATTGATATGGGTAGAAACGGAAGCAAAAAGGCAGAGAGGCAGAAATGTCATATTTGAAAACCCACTCGGTTAAAAACATATCACCACAGTGGCTGGGCTGACCTGGACTACATTTCCTGTTGTTCAGATGTGGCATATAAACCCTCAGCTTTAGCATGTGTCAATATTTGTGTGTTTCTGACCACCAAATCTCTTTCTTAGAAAAACACAGAAATAAATGTAGTGCGGCAATAAAAGATGAGGCCGACTTATCTTCCACAAGAGGTTGAAGTCTTACCCAATAAAAGAAGGACTCTACTTGGATATTTTTTGTTTATTGAAAGAAGGGGGAAGGCACAGACAGTGGGAGTTTAACTGAATTGATACTCAGTTTCCAGTTTGAAAATGACTGCAGAAACAACCAGCCCTCAGCATGATAATCATTCCAATTTGTTTCAGGTAGGAAAGTATTATTAAAGTTGTATTATTGTCAGGATGATACAATGGTTTAATAGTTTAATACATATATTAGGGAATCAAATCAAGAGTCATTATCTTTTTGTGATGTGTCATAGCAGTGCAAGACTATTCCATACATTCATTGTTTTATCCAACTCAGTGTCCCAGGGAAGCCTAATCCTGTCCCAACGGGCAAAAGGAAGGACACACCCTGGATGGGACACCAGTCCATCATAGGACACACACAGATGGGACACCAGTCCATCATAGGACACACACAGACACAAACATGCACACACTCACACCAGGGCCAAATTTCCCAGAAGCCATTTAACTACCAACATGTCTTTAGACTGTGGGAAGAAGCTGGAGCACCCGGAGGAAACACCCGCAAACACAGGGAGAACATGCAAACTCCACACAGACGGCACCCCAGGAATTGAACCCAGGGCTCCAGCCAAGCAAGGTGGGAATTCTAACCACTTCCTTGCCCCCAGTACTTCTTATTGTATACAAAATAAAACATGTCTCTGTTTGTCAGAACTTAATGGGAATAAAACTAAACTAAAAACTCACCTTTGTGGTCATCTTTCAGGCTGGTTGTGTGGTCTGGTGGTGATGTACTAAGGGACTCGTTTCCTTTGCCTTAAAAATGATGAGAAATAAGTTTGGTGTGACCTTTTAACATGTTTTGTACAATCATTTACAAACTGAAACCAAGCTGACAAAACTGAAAGTACACGTCTCAAAAGAAATACTTTTCCAAGAAAATTCTCAGCGCAGTTCACTTGTTTTATACACAAATTACATTTTAGGACCTTTTTGCAAAACACTGAGTGCATGTTCTCTCATTGAGCACAATTGTCATCAAAGAAACCATGTGGAAAGCACTGTCATTCAAAACAATGATCTTTGATCATCAATCAACAGCACTCAATCCTGCATATGAAAACACAGAAATCCTTAATTGTTCATTGAGATCTGTGCAACTTATTTTATACTATAACATTACTGTACAATTTTCAGCAGTCTGTGATATACTGTATACTGTAAAGCACAGTAATCAATCAATCTGATACCTCTATTGTATTTTTAGAGACTATTTGAACTTGATGCAAGTGAAACCCCTGGAGAATTCATCTCCAATGATGAGGCTGGGTTCATCCTGATAAAACAGAGGAGAGGCAGAAGAAATATCATTGGCCAGCAGGCCTTTGTGCAGGATCCTGGCCAGCGCAGGGGAAACAGCCCACTGTGTGCAGCAGTCAGTCCACATGGGGGGCTCCACTGTCATGCCACCCCAGTCCCCTACAACACTGCCCATCTAATCCCTTTTCTGCATAAGCTCTGGAACACTCTACTCCAACAGCCAGGTAAGCCAGAGCAGCTTGTGTACATTGTAATCAATGTCAGCCTCAACTGAGCTGTTCTAGTCCGCAACTGGTTTCTTGATAACCCACAGTTTTCCCCCATATTCCCCATTATTAAAGCCCATACAGGAATTTTCTTGGCATGGAGGTGGAAGGTATATGACTGAAATCCCTACGAGCATGTATATCTTTTACAGGCCATGTGGCTTGTGAGGACATGACTGAAGAGTCCTGCCAGCGCTGGATGAGAATGACCAGGCCTGGATGAGCCATATCAGGACTCACTTCACCTACTGCCTGACAAGTTAACAAAAACCTCTGGCCTAACCCAGGTCAGAAGCAGGAGGTTGGGGCAGTATAAACTTTCTTTTTGTTTGTTTCTGTATAATTCTTACAGTAAAGATTGCCATACAAGTAGTGTTGTGTACTGTACAGAACTGGTGCAGCTTGTGCTGCCTTTGTTTGTTTGTGAATGTCATCTGTTTCTGTGTGTTTTGTATATAATATGGTTTACACATTACAGTAGTATACTGCTACCTCTACAATTGATTTCACTAGTTTAGTAAGTACTCTGTAGGGTCTATTTATTTGATGGGGTGTGTTTGCCTTTTGTATAAAATACAAAAAAATATTCATTTTGTGTGAGACTTCTCTGATTTGCCCAGCTGCGTGTGGGTTTTGCCTTTTGCGTTTATAGTTTTGAGTACAATTTCAGATAATAATGTAAATGATTCTGAAAAACTGTAAAAAGTGGGTTTCATGAAAGCGTTGTCTTCTGGAAAAAAAATTGAGCAGCAAACAAAATTTATTCAACATGTTTTGGACATGAATTAGATTCCAATATCTGATTAAGTTTGCCTAAACTCAAGAATTTAAAGCAAAGAGGAACAGGAAATAGTCAGATGTGTCAGACAGACCTGTGGTGCTGCTGACTGTCAGCGCTGTGGCAGTGACCTCCTCTGTCACAGTCCCTGGAGCTGAGGGGGTCACTGTGGGGACTGTAGGAGCTGAGGAGACAGACTGAGGCATCAGAGTGGGAGTCCAGACCAGCGATTCCCCATCCCCCAAAATATTTAGTTCATTCAAGCCTTCAATTATCTAAAGCTGCATGTTTGGAACATTTGCAAGATTTTTTTTGCTAACTCAGAAGCTTAGACTTTTGTTACTGGTGAAATACAACAGTTAAAAGGTAACCATCACAATGTCTGAGTTGAAATCAGCTCAAAGTAAGCATTTAATTAAATCAATTAAGGGTTCAATTGTGTAACAGAGCTTTCAAGGGGATGGGTGGCCTATATAACCAGGACGTGGAACCTGGGATATTTTGGTCTGTTCCTTGCAGTTATGTGCTGATATTTAAATTCGATCATCCTTTCATTCTGATACATTCAAGTTCTAATTAAAATATTTACTTAAACATGCATACCTCATTTGTAATTCAACAACATGGGGATTTCCTGGAAGGCCAGGCACTGTTGTGTGTCCTGCAGTTTCGGATTAATGACCCACTAGCGAGGAAATGAGCAAGATAAGCCGAAAGGCCTCCCCACCTATTCATAACCTTTATTTAGACCTTGAGTTCATTTGTAGTGTGCCTGTTTATGTGCTTTCAGATCAGTTGTAAACTGTGTAAAATCATCTTGACTTTTTTAATGCAGTGTTAACTCCTGAAAGCAAAAGACATTGAAGCACATTTGTGAAAACTTGGAAAAGTGCTTAAATCTTGTCCTGTGACTGTGGTCTCCAGCTGAGCTCTCTTCACTAGGAGTCAACAGTACAGTAAGAACCCTATTGTGTGTTTATTACATGACAGAAACACAACAACTGACTTTACAAATAAAGAAATCGCTTGAGACTGCACATGATGACTTGCCTTTCCTGACTCTCAGACATATTTTTGTGTATTTATCAGGTCCCCATTGCTCTACTCCACAGTAATACACCCCAGTGTCCTTCAGGGTCAGTCTGCTCATGGTCACAGTGAAGGTCTTGACTGAAATGTTGTCAAACAGAGATAATCTCCCCACAGAGACCACAGTGTCTGTCTTGCCAGTTTTAATGAGAACATCCTTATTCCCACAGGGAAACCGACACCAGTACTTCTCCTTGTACTGATACCCATCTGGATAGAGGCACTCAATCGCTACACTTCCTCCTTCAGATCCATTCACTTCTCTCTCTGCTGACGTTACACAGCCTAGAACTTGACAAGGAAAAAATAATCAGTCAGGTCCTCTTGTCACAGAAGAACACATTCATTTTGATCAACGCAAAAAGCAATACCTGTCATCTGTGCCTTTTCCTCATAATGACATAAAATACATCCATCCCGATTCCAAATATAGAACAACAAATGCTGAATTCGTAAATATACCCAGAGTTCAGAACAGAATCGTTGTGGGACAGTGTACTGTTGCACAGTTTTTAATAAAGCGTGTATACAAGAGGCTACAGATCAAATGGAATCTATTTCCTGTTCTCTTTCACAGCCTGTATGGAATGATCTCTCTCTGTCTGTTCCATCTCTGTGAGATTTCTTTGAAAGGGTTGCACATAGTTCACTGATGTCTAGTCAAGTAGGTAATAAGCCATTCACTTTTCAGCAATCTATCATTTTATAACTTACATTTTAGATAAATTATAAATTAAATACTTAAATCCCCTAACTTTTTGGGTTTCTTTTTGTCCTGTCATATCCATTTCTAAACTGTACCCACTAAAAGATAAAGGAGAAGGTAGAATGCTCTCGTGTGTTGAGTGTTTCCTACATGTTGGCAGAGTTATACATCATTACTGAACAAATAAGCACTGCAGGCAGAGGAAAGCTCATCTTACTGCTGCCAGTAATTTACGGTTTTCAAGACTGTTTCAGAGTTAAGCTATTGTTGACTTTTCTTCATTAGTTCTATTATTTCTTTTTAAATCTTTATGGGACAGTTGAGTCATTACATGCGTCTACTGATGCAACAGAGCAATAAGACTCACCTGTGAAGAGAGTGAGTACGTGAAGAGAGGATTTCATGTTCAGCTGTTCAGGATCAGAGTCTCCTCAGGTCTGCTGGGTCAGAGTAAAGCTTCCTTTCAGTTCAAGGCTAGGAAATGACCTCAGTCTTTTTTTAATAGACTTGACACTGATGTGTCTCACGCTGTCTCACTCAGAGAAGCTGGCCAAGGAGTTTACAGACAGAGCTACTGAACAGGCAGACAGTTGTGCACACAGGCACTGCTTGTCCATATTCTGGTTTCTGTTTCCAATGTCATGTAATTTACAATTTGCTAACAATTAGGACCTGGTATCTTTATCAGAAATATATTTTGTTAAATCAATGTTAAGTTGGTTACTAAAGTTCAGGGTCAATGATTAAGAGTCAAACAGTTGAGGAACATAGGATACAAAGAGCCAGGAGAAAGAAGAAGAGACAGTTTGGAGTATTTAAACTTTTTGAAAGAGCTTGCCATTTGTTTATTTTTAGGAAATTTTGATTTCCTGTATGTCCTTTGTAGCTGTCTGGGGTTGTTCTGGTTGGTCAGAACAGGGTTTTGAGATCTTTGAGACCTTGTTGTAAATAGTGTAACTTGTATGGTGTATGTTTAATGTGTCGTGTTGTTTAGTTACTGTTATCTCATTATTAATAAATATTTGATTAACTCAGTGTGCCATGTTTATTGTTTTTTTCACCAAAGCTATGCCAGAAAACAAAGAGCCCAGGTGCTTCTAAATATACCAACCACTTGGGTATATTCTTGGAAAAATCTTGACAATTTGGGGGTTATGATTAGTTGTATTACTGATTGTCCCACTCAGTCATTTCTGGTTTTCTTCATGCTGTTGTACGAAGATGTAATTGATGTTTTTGCCCAGGGCAGTCCCTGGGCATAGGCGAAATAGACGACTGCCAAGTGTCCCCGAGGCCACCAGGGGGCCCCTCAATGTGTGACACAGCGTATATTTAATCAGCCTGTTCAAATCTGAGCGAAAATGTCACAAACCGCACGCAGGCACGCAGACACCGTTGCATTCCCTCGAGTACCCACTAATTAACGTCACTCACCTTGTCTATTTAAACTTCCACTGCAACGTCTCCTCGCTCACTATTGAAGTTTCTTCAACCCGAGCTACGTATCTACTGTAGTTACTCCGACTTCTCGTCCGTTCTTGTGACTCCATGCATTTCTGACCTAACGCTTCTGATCTCCAACCTCGCTCTAGGCTCACGACTTGGATCACGTTCGCCTTGGAGTTCAGTTTCTATCTCTGATTCCGCACAGGGTCTTTTTCCTTACCTTTTTACTTCGTAATACGTTATAGAAAAATTCCCTGAAGCGGCTCTTTCTGTTGCTGCTGTGGATTATCCTAATGGAAGCCTGGACAAAAAACGACACGTTATAATCAAGTACTGTACGTAATGTTTCTGAAAACAAAAGCGGGATAAGCGAGGTATGACAAATCAAGTCCCTGTAATGCACTTAAATTTCATTTGGTTTTGGGTCTGTCAGATCCATGTAACTATCAAATGATAGACAAGCCATATTTTCAACTAAAGTAGACTACTGGAGGTGTTTTATTAGACGTTAACTGATTCACTTTTCCCACAGTTGTATACATGCTGTTGGGGTCACCTGCTAGAAATCAGCACTCCCCTGCCAAACAAGAATGAAAGCAATTATACATAATATGGATTGAAGTGCTTCCCACCACCCCATTTCTCCTGCATTTTATTAAATGGGGGGTATTGTTATCATGCCCCACACTCTCCCTCGCAAATGCTGTTACATTCCCAAACCCCCAGTTTCACAATTTCATTCCTAATTGAACAAAATCACATTTTCACAGGCACCAGATTCCACAAATTCTCACTCCTGGATCAATTATCCAACCACGTCCCTTTCCCTTCAATATTTGAAGTTCCCTCTCACACCAACACATGCTCACTATCGACAAGCCTCCTGGTGCATGCGCTTGCATTTTGACCACATGCTTTGGATTTTGTGTTTTGGATGGTCTTTCTTGGATTTCCCTGCTCACTGGACTCATTGCTTCTCCATTTGACCAAGCCCCTGGATTATGTGTTTTGGATTGTCCCTGTGCTACTCTACATTCTGCAGGATTCACTATCATGCAGAAGGATCCTCCAATTCTAACTATAGGTTCCCCAACAATTGTGACTTTAACCTATAGTTCATTGGTTTTGCAGTTGCACTCCCAGTGACAGTGGCAGGAGCAGAGAGGATCTTTTGAAGCTCTAGTTCATTAAAACATACCTGAGGTCAACCACGGCACAGGACCGTCTCAGTGGACTGGTCATCATGTGCATCAATCATGGATTGGGTCGATTACTCTCCTATGAAGATGTAATTGATGATTTTGCCTCCTGAAAATCTAGGTGAATTGAGATATATATATATAGAACATTTTTTAGAAAACGTTGCCATCTGTTCAGCCTTACTGATCTCACCTCCCTTGTTGAGCGCACTTATTTCTTACTTAATTCCATATTTTTCTACAATTCCTTTCTATAAAGGTTTCAGTGCAGCAATTTGTAAGTTATGATTTGCTGTAATATGGAAGTAATAGACATTCTATTTATTATGATTTAATGTTCCTGTTTATTACTTTCAATGTTAAAATGTTATCCTTGTAAAATCTGTGCTTCTTGTTCTTCTTTGTAACCTATTTATTATGTTTTCTTCAAAGCTATTTAATACATTTTCTAGTTATATAATTAATTTATTTAATTGTTCTAACTAGCAAAATAAGGATGGTGAGGGAGCTGAAAATAATAGTATGTACGGTATGGGTGAATCATGATTTGGAGGGTCTACGTACTAAGATCTTGCTTAGGACCTTCAAAAAGCCAGGGCAAGACATGCTGAACAGGCCTACAAATAGAGAAAAACCTGCCTTCTCCACCAAGCACAATACAACCTACAGTTAAACCTCTCTCTCTTCAAATTGTGATGCTACAAAAAGAAAGGAGACCAATCTTTCTATTCCAAAAATGCATCACCAAACCAGGAGAGGCCATTTTTAATCTAGGGATTCTCTGTACAGGACATTAGTTTCCTAAAAACAACCAAGTGCCAAGCTCTCTTAACAAGGTTTTAACACTTCTCAAATCTGGTCATGGAGACTGATCGCAACAAGAACCTTCTGCCTCCACTGTCTCTTCTCCTCTCTCTGGCCCTTCTATCTTGCCTGTTTATGACTCATTATGATTCATTTACCCAGAACCTGATTAAACAAGGTTAATCAGTGCATCTCACAAGTTCTTCCCCTCAACATTCTTGTTTCGAAGTCGCCTTCAACTTCAAATGTTTACACCAGGTGTTAATTATTGTCTCTTGCTTCTTGAGATGCCTCAATAGACACTTCCAATAACTGTAACAATCCCATTAAAAGAACACTGATTTAATAGATGATATTTCAAATATAGATACCAGTTGCTTGTTGTCATGTAGTTTATAGTTTACTGTACTAACACTAGAAACAGAAACCACAATATGGATAAGCGAAGTATGCCAAATCAAGTCCCTGTAATGCACTTAGATTTCATTTGGTTTTGGGTCTGTCAGATCCATGTAACTATCAAATGGTAGACAAGCCATATTTTCAACTAAAGTAGACTACTGGAGGTGTTTTATTAGATGTTAACTGATTCACTTTTCCCACAATTGTATATATGCCGTGGGGGTCACCTGCTAAAAATCAGCGCTGCCCTGCCAAACAAGAGTGAAAGCAATGTACAGTAGAAAAGACTGTTCAGCAATTATACATAATATGCATTGAAATGCTCCCCCCAACTTTGAAACTGGAAGTTTCTGGTGCAAAATCTACCTTTGTTTTCATTGCTCACTGCATGGAGCTGGTTGAGCTCCTTTGGCAGCTGCTCTGGGTGAGACACTGTGAGAGTGTCTGATAGTGTGAAGTCTATTAAAAGGTCATTTCCTAGTCTGAACTGAAAGGAAACTCTTCTCTGACCCACCAGACTTGAGGACACTCTGATGCTGAGCAGCTGAACATGAAATCCTTATTCTCTTCTCAGGGGAGTCTCATTGCTCTGTTGCATCAGTAGACACATAACTTAATTGTTCAATAACAACTTGTGCATAAGAAACAAATCTATAACTAATGAAGAAAGGCCATTACTTACCTCTGGGTACATTTAGAAATCTGGTATTTTTGAAAGGCTATTTTAACACTGGGACTCAGGATGGATGTTATTTTGTGTTCTCATGAGGAAACAGCTCAGATGACATGTATTGATTTTTGTTTTGATCAATATTGATCTCGGACAAAAGAATTGACTGATTTTTAACTTCCTTGTCAAACGCTGTGTGCATTCTGATGCTAGAGATGTGAACGGAGTAGTGGGGAGAAGTATAAGGACTGAGACTCATTTGGATAGGGGCAATCAGGGCACAAAGTACTTTTGTTGGGATTCATGTAAGGAAAAGGACGTGCTCATTACAAATGGCAAGACGGACACTGTAGTCACTGGGGGGAAATTCTCTCTCTATGACCATGTCTCATTCAGGACCTTCACTGTGACCATGAACAGACTGACCCTGTGGGACACTGGGTGTATTACTGTGGACTGGAGGAAAAGGGACCTAATAAAAACACAAAAATACATCTGAGGGTCAGGAAAGGTGTGGCATTTTTGACAACTGTACAGTAGGTCATTTATTCATTTTTGCGTAATTTTCAAAACCTATTTTGTAGTTATTTTATACTATGTTATTGAATGCATTACACTATGACTAAAGCATACAGTAGGTCTCTGGTTCAATTCCTGGTAGGCCTAGTGTCTTCTGGTGATTTTTCCAAACTGAGTGGTTAATTGTTTAATTAAAAAGACCTAACTGCTTAGACATATAAGAGTTTCCTTAGGTCTTTTACAATTGATGACTCCAAACTTTGACTTCACTAGAGATTCATAAATCACTGGTTAAAAGATCTAAAAGTAGGATGTAAATATGGTATTAATTACCGAAACAGACTAAATTAAAATTGTATACATCAGGAGCTGACAGTGTCTGATGCCCATGTTTTCTCCCTGTAGCTCTAGAAGGAAGTGCTCTGTGGTAGGTCCCCGAGTCTGATGGCCAGAGAGAAGCTGTGTCTCCAGCATCTTCACTGCTGGAGACACAGCAGTGAAGATGGCAGAGGCTGCAGGCAGCAGGGCTTGAATATAATGGACCTCATCTTCCACTATACCAGTGAAGTGCTGAAGGGACTGTCCAGGTCCTGAAGGGCCACTGTGTCCATCTCATCCATTTTCTAACCACTCTATTCACTACAGGGTTGCATTTGAGCTGGAGCCAATCCCAGCAAGCAACGAGCACAAGGTAGGATACACCCTGGACAGTGCACAAGTCCATCACAGGGCAGACACACTCACACCAGGGCCAATTGTCCCTGAAGTCAATTAACCTACCAGTAAGCCTTTGAACTGTGGGAGGAAACCACAGGGCCCTAGTATTGTGTATTGTGAAGCAGCACTGCTAACCACTGAATCAATCTGCTGCCCAGCCACAATAGAACAAGGAAGCAAAGCTAAGCACTGTGGAAATGTGCCACCCACCCAGAGTCCCTGCAGGGTTTGTGGGGTTTTTTAAGCCAATAATAAGCTCATTTACACTACTAAGAGCTGCATTAGAATGGAAGACTGCAGACACACTTGCCCTTATCCAAAAATGTATCTCTTTGTGCAAGATTCTATGTAAAAATAAAGTATTCTTATGTAAGATATTGATTTTTGAGTGTCTTTTTGTGTCATTTTGATTAATTGATCATCTATGACAAAGCCTGTTATTTCACTCAGAATTAAGTGTTATTAAAGATTTCTAATAATCTTTGTGTGCCTTCCCCAAGCAGGCTTGTGCTTTTTGTATGATATTACAGAAATTTAATTCGGCCCAAGACATTCTTCCTGACTGTAGACTGTAACGTTACTGTCTGTGCTAGACTGTAATGTTATAGCTGATGCACATTTTAACCCTGCAATTATTAATTCGGATCTTAGTATTCCCTGAGTGATTGATCAGCCATTCATATCACAGCAGATCATTTCCACAAATATATTCTATTACATTTGTTGCTTGTAATGCATGTTTTCTTTTCAATAAATTGTATGTTGTGTATTTAGGATCTGTGTGTGAGACTATGGATTATTATGTTTGATTGCATACTAAAAATTGTCATGTACTCTCGCAATATACTGCAATTTCGGATAGTTACAGATATATTTAAAAGTCCCACCTCCTTCACCGTGATGCACTCAAGTGGCTTTGTTGTATAAATACTAAATGACCTTTTAAAAGAGTCAATTGGGTCTGAGTGATGAGGCAATTTAACTTGTTGAATATCAAAATCAAGAAAGAAAAACTCAGATAGGAACACAACTGCCTCACTGGCATCCTTCTCTAAGACTTGTCACAGAAACGCCACAGCAGCAGTAAAAGCACCATCACAGTCAAAGTAACAGTACAGTACATCTCTACAGCATTGTACTTATTATTGTCGTATTATACAGTACAATATGGTGGAAGGCTGAAAGGCCTGCGCCCCCTAGTGTGGTGGTAACTTGTGCTTTTTATATGTGTGTGTAACAGGGCTGAGTGCACTAAGCCAGTGGCAGGAGTGACGGCTGTAAATGATGTCAAATAGGTACAAGGGCTGTTTGTGCAGCGATATTACACCAAGAGATGAGAGAGATAAGATAAGACCTTATTGATCCAGAAGGGAAATTGAGATCAGATCCCCAGTCCCAGGACATGCATCGCTGTTTCCACTTTTCAATGAACGGAGGGTTTGGGAGCACAGCCTTGGTAGGGAAGACTGTCCCCAGATTCCTCTGGGGGAATGAGCTGCTGCCCAGTCACCTGACCAGTTACAGGAAGCCAATTGGTCAGGTGACTCTTTAAAAGAGCTTGAAGACGAAGCTTCCAGTGTTGGTGTGTGTGACTGGATGGCTGCTGTCTGAGGGGTTGAGTACAGAGTCTCTGCGGTCACCACTCAGCAGAAGGTAAACTGACCTGTGACTCAAGACAAAGGAACTGAGTTTTTGGAACCTTTGTGAAGAATCTTAAGAGACTGTTTTCTTTTGAAGAGACTGGAAGAGGTTTTGGAAGCTGGTAAGCAGTTGAGCTGCTTGGCCACTTTAATGAGGGACTTCAAGAAGAAGCTTAGTTAGTATCTCTGAGAGAAGCATAGGCTTTTTGTTTTGGTGCTTGGTTTGTAGTTTTAGATCCTTGCAGTGTAGAAATAAACTACACTGGTGTTTTCTACTTTACAGCTGTATGTTTGGTGTATCTGTTGACCTGCACCTGTCTTCTTTTAAAGATCCTGTTATGACACCCCCTTAGGTATGTCACAAGAGGGAAAATGAAGAATTTGTCTTGGTCTAAAGGCTGCATACATATTTATATTTTGCTTAGTTTTGGTTAGATGGTGCAGTTCTAATGAGAAGTATATGGTCTTGGTTTTAAGAAACTTTTTGTTCTTAAAATAATTTGAGTAATTGGATATTAAAGAATAGATATGAGAACTAATATAACTACACACCGTTAAAAGAACACTAATTTTAATGAATTACAAAGATACCATGTGCTTATTGTTAGCAATTTGTAAACTACATGACATTGGAAACAGAATATGGAGAAGCAGTGCCTGTGTGCACAACTGTCTGCCTGTTCACTAGCTCTGGCTGCGACCTCCTTGGCCAGCTTCTGTGAGTGAGACCATGTGAGGTCATTTCCTAGTCGGAACTGAAAGGAAGCTCTACTTCGACAGCAGAGCTGAAGAGTTTCTGCTGGACAGCTGAACATGAAATCCTCTCTTCACGTACTCACTCTCTTCACAGGTGAGTCTCATTGCTCTGTTGTATTGGTAGACAAATGTTGTGACTCAACTGTCCAATAAAGACTTGCACATAAGAAAAATGTAGAACCAATGAAGAAAGAGTTAAGCTACTGTTGGCCTGAAACAGACTTCAAAACAAATTTCTGACAGCAATAAGCAATAGTGCTTGCTTGTTCAGTAATGATGTATAGCTCTTCCAACACGTAAGAAACACTGCACCACACAAGAGCTACAGTAGATACCTCTTCATTATCTCTTAGTGGGTACTTCTTATAAATGGATTATGACAGGTTAAAAAAAAATCAACTTGGGTAATTTCTATATCTAAAACTTAAGTTATAAAAAGTCAGTGACATATCTACCTGACTACATCAATGAACTTACTGTATGTGCAACAATTTAAAACAAGAATCCTTAATTTTGGAAATGCTGGACTTGGTTAACATCAAGGCTCCCCAAGATGGACTAGACAGAGAGATCATTCAATACAGGCTGTGACAGAGAACAAGAGATGCGTCTTTAAAAAAAAAAAGTTGTTGAAATAGATTTTAAGAGATTTTTAACCTGCCTTTTGCAACCTTTCTTAAAAACCGTATGAAAATGGTATACTGTCCCACATTTCTGTTCTGAGCTCTGGATATATTTAGAAATCCAGTCTTTGAAAAAGTTATTCAAGATTTTGAATCTCAGTATTTGCTTTCAAAGTTGTTCAATATTTCCAATTGCGATGGATGTATTTTATGTTCTTATGAGGAAAAGGCACAGATGACAGGTACTGTATTGCTTTTTGCATTGATCAAAATGAATGTGTTCTTCTGTGACAAGAGGACCTGACTGATTATTTTTTCCTTGTCAAGGTCTAGGGTGTGTGACGTCAGCAGAGAGGAGAGTGAGTGGATCTGAAGGAGAAAGTGTAGAGATTGAGTGCAGCTATCCAGATGGGTATCGGTACAAGGAGAAGTACTGGTGTCGGCATCCCTGTGGGAATAAGGATGTTCTCATTAAAACTGGCAAGACGGACACTGTGGTCACTGTGGGGAGATTCTCTCTCTATGACAACGTCTCATTCAGGACCTTCACTGTGACCATGAGCAGACTGACCCTGCAGGACACTGGGGTGTATTACTGTGGACTGGAGCAATGGGGGACTGACAGACTCTCAGAAATCCATCTGAGAGTCAGGAAAGGCAAGTCATCATGTGCAGACTCTTTTGCTTTCTCTGTTTGCAACAGCAGTTGTTGTATTTCACTTAATATCTATTGACTAACTGTTTATGCTGCACTCTGTCTGCAGAAGAAAATGAAGTACCTTCTGCTTTGATTTTTCTTGTTAATATAAGGCTCCTTAATTCCATCCTACGTTGTGTAATAAACACACTATAGGGTTATTACCGTACTCTGGATGCTTAGTGAAGAAGGCTTAGCTGGAGACCACAGTCATAAGAGGAGATTTAAGCACTTAAATTTTTCACAAAAGTGCTTCAATCAAGATCTAAATAAAGGTTCCGAATGAGAGGAGGCCTTTTGGCTTATCTCGCACATTTGGTTGCCAGTTGGTCATTGATCTGAAAGTGAAGGACTCGGAGTGCATCACAGTATAACACGTTAGACTTCATAAGACTGAACACTGATGACTGAGGGAGGATTTAAACATCAGCACAAACTGCGAGAACTTTGCAATTCGCACCTGTCAACCCACTGAAACTGAGCAGATGTAAGCCTTGCTGGTACCTGGATGGGATACCTCCTGGGGGATCTGAGGTTGATGCTGGAAGAGGTGTTAGTGGGGCCCAATAGCTGGTGTGTGGTGAGCGTACTGGTGCACTGACTGCTGTTGCATCATCCAGGTGAGGCTGCACACTGGTGGTGGTGGAGGGGAGCCCCCATTACTTGTAAAGCACTTTACTGAGTGTCCAGAAAGATGCTATATATAAATGTAAAGAATTATTACTATTAAAAGTACAAAACTAAAATATCCCTGCATGCTTCTGCTTAAGGAGCTCTGGAATGGAGCCATAAGCACGTACAATTAATTATGGAACTGAAGCATTATGCCGATTGGGAGTTCAGGAGCAATGGGACCTCTGCTCTCATCTCTAGAGCACTCAGGCTCTCATGCTCACCTACCTGTACCTATCAGCTGTGTTTTACTCCAGCTAAAGCTCCGTTACACAATTGAACTTTCAACTGACCTGAATGTAGGATTAATTTGAACGGTTTTCCGCCCTTTAACATGTTAAAGGTTAACTTTTAACTGTTGTATTTCACAAGTAACAAATCTTTTTAGTTCAAAAGAACTTGCAAATATTTTAATCAAGTAACTTGTTAGTTCAATCAAGGCTTCAATTAAGTAATTAATCTTATTCAAGGTATCTGGGCCTCCAGGACCAAGACTGGGAAACCGTGGTCTTGACTCCCACTCTGATGCCTCTGTCTGTCTCCTCAGCTCCTACAGTCCCCACAGTCCCCACAGTGACCCCCTCAGCTCCAGGGACTGTGACAGAGGAGGTCACTGCCACAGCGCTGACAGCCAGCTCCAGCCAGGACACAGCCAGCAGCACCACAGGTCTGTCTGACACATCTGATCATTTCCCACTGCTCTCTGCTTTAAAGTCTGGGGGTATGTAATCAGATACTGGAATCTATTGTCCAAATCATGTTGAAGATAATTTTGTTTACTGTTCAATTATGTTTTTTTTTTAGAGTTAATGAGTTAATCGCACAAACGAGGAAAGCTCAGTCTTGGTTTTTAATCATTTTTAAGGAGATGGAAACGAGTCCCTTAGCAGGTCACTACCGGACCAAACAGCCACGCTGATGCAAGACCACAAGGGTACAATTTTCAACTGGGTTTTTCATTTCCCATTTCCCTAGTTCTGGAACCTCATGACACTGGCTGGCTTATGTCTGAGCTAAAGCTCTGTCACACAAAACTTATCCAGAGAGTAATACTCTCATGAGAGTGATGTATTTCCAGCATAAATAAAAACTTTGAAATTTGACTATTTTGAAGCAGTTCAGTTACTCTACAAATACTCTGAAAAGAGTCTTTAGTGTCCTGTTTTCTTCTGTAACGCTTACGGCCGACAGGCACTGTGTAAGAGCCGGCGTACCAGAGCAGGTGACGTCACCACCCTTCCCTGTGATAGCAGGACTACAGCTACTGGGCTGTAAAGGGATCTCTCTTTGGCTCACCGGGCTGGGTTGCTGCAGAGAGACACGGGAGTCCCAGGTTCAAGCCCCCGATGGTGGGGGGCTGACCTAATGCGGCAAGGGTGCCTGCCTGAGCCCCTGTTGTGTTACACTTCATAGAAATGACAGCATACTGCTTATTCAAACAAATTGCATAATTTTAGCTTTAAAAAATAATTTGAACTCAGTCTCATGATGGGCAAAAATACTACAATTCACATTACACTGCATGCTCAAAAATTCAATTTTAACAACCTTTTCTTTAGAGAAAAGCTTCATGTGCATTCAGAAGCTCCCAGCACAATTTCACACAAATGCAGCTAAGTGTCACTTTAATGTATTTTTAGCTTGATTTAACTTTATACAAAGTTTTCCTCTGGGGGTCTCAATTCTGTCTAACTTTCAATATAAATTATTTTTTCCCTTGTCCTGGTTTCTGTAAATCCCATTTCAAGTGTCTGCTCATTCAACCCAGAACACAAAAACATGGTATAGAAAGGTCATGAAAGCTTCTCTGGGTTTCCAAATTGCAATAAGAATGGTCTTTGGAAAGGACCAAACTGAACATGAGTGTCTGCAGAATGCATCATAGGACAGATATACCGTAATATCACAGACCGGGGTTCCTGGTGCTCATCCTCTGAGTATTTCCACATTGTTTTGCTTATCTCCAGTGTGCTCCAGTCATAACATGCCTTAGCACAGTTTCCTTGCCATTTCAAAACTGATTAATTTAAATGGTTTAAAGTTAGCATTGTCAAATCTTTTTGTATGGCTGTAATAATTTATCACATTTTCTTATGCAGTACACTGATGCATGAATAAGAGAAAGCATATCCTTCAGTGTTTGGTCAGCTGAAGGAGATCTGAGAATAGAGGGACAGGACTGGGTCGTCACGTCTTTGTTAGGTTAGAAGAAACCAGAACAGCCGCACGAACATAGGCGTTGCATGCAAACTCCACACAGAAAGTGATATCATCTTGTCTCTTGCTGTGTTTAACATTACTCTCCAATTCTGTTTTTAGATCTTGTATTTTATTTATAAAGCATATGAATGCGTGAAGCACATGAATGCATGAACCATCCATTAAAATGACTGTGGTGTGACTTTGGGGAAAACTGTAAGCAGTGGTGGATTAGCAAAACACAAATATATATATATTTTTTTTTTCTAACATTACCTTAATTCTGACTGTGTATAAAGTGCAGCACTGATCTGATGTCAATTGTCCACAGTGGACTTGGACAGATGGAGAAGTGTCTTCAGACTGTCCATTGGGTTGCCCTGTGTCTTCATTCTGACCTCCATTGTCATCGCTGTGGAAATCATCACAAGACTGAACAGGTCATCTGAACATCACTGTTGCAGATCTAAGCCATTCATGTGAAGTACTCAGACTGGGTGTCCATCTATAAAGCCGAAGCAATTCAGTCCTGAATGGCATCTTCCAAATGTAGATTGTCAATTATTTTTGGATAGAAGGTTCATCTGTTCTGGCATCAGTTATGAGGATGTAAGATACTGAAGTATCATTGCATCATACCATGTTATAAGGGAGAGGAAATATGAATCTGCTCATCTAGAATATTGAGAAATCTTAGCCGACTTCACATCCAGTAATCTGTCAGCCAACTGCAAGCTTTGAGTGTCACCATGATGCTCAGTCATGGTTCAGTATATACCATGACCAGTATAAGTATTGGAGCTCATTCAATTGGTGTGAATGAGCTACAACATTGTTTTGTGATTAAATTCTATGCTGAAGAAGGAGAACACTTAAAGCAAGAATGAAGTGAAAATGTTATTAATCACCATATTCACCATATACAAAGCTAAATTCAATTGTAAGTGAGACAAGGGAGTCCAGTGTATGAAAATAACCCACATTATGGTCACCCAACCGACCTCTTTTGTTACAATCTGTGAAAAGGTCAATACCATGGTCATGACCATGGCCATCAGGTAGACATGTTCGGTATTTGCTTATATCTTCTCAAAAAGTTCGGCACATTGTCATTGGCTGCTGATATTTCTGAGCAGGTTATATCAGCTTTGCACTGAGGTCTGTCAAGAAAGTCTAAACCTGTGTCGGTGTGTCTGGGACTCCCATCCTCAGCTCTCTGGGTGTCAGTGCTCCTGTGTTTGTTTGCTCAGGGATGGAGAGAATCAGGGTTTATCAGCCTTGGTTGTAGTGTCTCAATGGGGTTGCAGTGAGACATTAGGAGCTGACTGTATCTGAAGCCTGTGTCTTCTCCCTGTAGCTGTATAGGGAAGCGCTCTGCTGCACAGTCTGATGGCCAGAGAGAAGTTACTGGAGACACAGCCATGAAGATGGCAGAGGCTGCAGGCGGCAGGGCTTGAATATAATGGACCTCATCTTCAACCACTTGACCAGGGCTGTCCAGTCCAGGTCCTGAAGGGCCACTGTGACCATCCTTCTTCCTTTTTTCAATTGCTTTATCAGTACAAGATCACAGGGGAAGTGGAGGCTCTCCCAACAGACTCAAGACACGATACACCCCGGACAGGACACCAGTCCATCCCAGGCCAGACGGACACATACTCACACCAGGGCAATTCTCCCCAGAAGTCTATTAACCTACAGTATGTCTTTGGACTGTGGGAGGAAACCGGTGCACATTGATCCAATGATAGCAGCACAACGAGGCAGGAAAGCTAAGCACTGTGGAAATGTGCTGCCTGGCCAGAATGCCTGCAGGGTACATCTCAATTAATACAATAATTAGCTCATTTACAGTGCCTTGCGAAAGTATTCGGCCCCCTTGAACTTTTCAACCTTTTGCCACATTTCAGGCTTCAAACATAAAGATATAAATTTTTTATTTTATGTGAAGAATCACCAACAAGTGGGACACAATTGTGAAGTGGAACGAAATCTATTGGATTTTTGAAACTTTTTTAACTAATAAAAAAATGAAAAGTGGGGCGTGCAAAATTATTCGGCCCCCTTGCATTAATACTTTGTAGAGCCACCTTTTGCTGCGATTACAGCTGCAAGTCGCTTGGGGTATGTCTCTATCAGTTTTGCACATCGAGAGACTGAAATTCTTGCCCATTCTTCCTTGCAAAACAGCTCGAGATCAGTGAGGTTGGATGGAGAGCGTTTGTGAACAGCAGTTTTCAGCTCTTTCCACAGATTCTCGATTGGATTCAGGTCTGGACTTTGACTTGGCCATTCAAACACCTGGATACGTTTATTTGTGAACCATTCCTTTGTAGATTTTGCTGTATGTTTGGGATCATTGTCTTGTTGGAAGATAAATCTCCGTCCCAGTTTCAGGTCTTTTGCAGACTCCAACAGGTTTTCATCCAGAATGGTCCTGTATTTGGCTGCATCCATCTTCCCCTCAATTTTAACCATCTTCCCTGTCCCTGCTGAAGAAAAGCAGGCCCAAACCATGATGCTGCCACCACCATGTTTGACAGTGGGGATGGTGTGTTGAGGGTGATGAGCTGTGTTGCTTTTACGCCAAACATATCGTTTTGCATTGTGGCCACAAAGTTCGATTTTGGTTTCATCTGACCAGAGCACCTTCTTCCACATGTTTGGGGTGTCTCCCAGGTGGCTTGTGGCAAACTTTAGACGAGACTTTTTATGGATATCTTTGAGAAATGGCTTTCTTCTTGCCACTCTTCCATAAAGGCCAGATTTGTGCAGTGTAAGACTGATTGTTGTCCTATGGACAGACTCTCCCACCTCAGCTGTAGTTCTCTGCAGTTCATCCAGAGTGATCATGGGCCTCTTGGCTGCATCTCTGATCAGTCTTCTCCTTGTCTGAGCTGAAAGTTTAGAGGGACGGCCAGGTCTTGGTAGATTTACAGTGGTCTGATACTCCTTCCATTTCAAGATGATCGCTTGCACAGTGCTCCTTGGGATGTTTGAAGCTTGGGAAATCTTTTTGTATCCAAATCCGGCTTTAAACTTCTCCACAACAGTATTACGGACCTGCCTGGTGTGTTCCTTGGTCTTCATGATGCTCTCTGCGCTTTCAACAGAACCTTGAGACTATCACAGAGCAGGTGCATTTATACAGAGACTTGATTACACACAGGTGGATTCTATTTATCACCATCAGTCATTTAGGACAACATTGGATCATTCAGAGATCCTCGCTGAACTTCTGGAGTGAGTTTGCTGCACTGAAAGTAAAGGGGCCGAAAAATTTTGCACGCCCCACTTTTCATTTTTTTATTAGTTAAAAAAGTTTCAAAAATCCAATAGATTTCGTTCCACTTCACAATTGTGTCCCACTTGTTGGTGATTCTTCACATAAAATAAAAAATTTATATCTTTATGTTTGAAGCCTGAAATGTGGCAAAAAGTTGAAAAGTTCAAGGGGGCCGAATACTTTCGCAAGGCACTGTATAAGAGAGTGAGTTATGGAAGACTGCAGACAGGGCCAGCCCTCTACCTTTTTAGAGGGCACAATGCAAGATCTTGGAAAGGGACCCCTCAAGCTCATGATTTGCACATATGACTATTGTAAGTTCCCAATGCAACCTTATTTTGCTACTTAGAACAATTAAATGCAGTATAGTACAGTAAACAAGCACTTAAAACTCCATCAGCCTATGTACTGTATGCATACTTTTTTTTCGGCATTTAACACTGTTCAGGCAAACAGGTTGGTAGGGAAGCCTTAGGATATGGGAGTACATCATACGCTTACTCAGTGGATGGTCTTTAAACCCCAGCAAAATTGACAAAGACACTTATCTGACAAAACCATGGTGATTTTCTATTAGCTGTGGGTCTGTATGAAAGATTTACTTTTGGAGATGCACAAATTGTTTAGTCAGGAGTGAGACTGTAAGACCGTTCAGCACTGCATTGTCCTACTCCAAAGAAGTGTTCTATAAAGCCCACTAACATTGGCAAATACACTTATCTGACCAAATCATGGTTATTTACTATGAGCTGTGGGTCTGTATGATAGATTTCAGCTACTTTCGGAGAGGCACAAATTTTGGTTGGGTTGGGAGTTAGACCTTTCCTTGTCCAATTCTGCACTGCAGTTTTTCTAGAGGTGATCCACACAGACCAACAATATTAGTAAAGATTTAAAAGTGAATGAAGAAAGGTGATTTGCTATTGACTTAGTGTCTCAACAGTATGTCATATGCCACTTTTGTACAAATCAAAAAATGATTTGTTTTTAATTACAATAAACAAATATTTGATACAGCCCCCTTAAAAGCTTCCATCTCAAAATGTTTCATTGAATGTTTCTTTTCATTGAATGGGAAAAACATTTATAAGAAAACAATTATAGGAATAATAATCTACAGGAGTACCAATGGAGGAAATGTGCTGTAAAATTAATAAATATTTAATAAAAATGAGTGGTGATCTACAATTAAAAAAATGCCAATAAAAAATACAGCAGAATGTTCAAGCAATTACAAGTTACCATGAAGAAATAAGAAACCAAAGGAGGTGCTTTAGTTTCTTGTAATTTCGCATAATGTTGCTATACTCTCTTCATGCATTACTGTAGTGGATGATGGTCTTTTACTTTGATAGAAATTCGGCTATTAAACACTTGCGGATCATGCGGGTTGTTCAATGTCACTAGCTTCACTTCATGCTACTCGCATAGATAGCATGTGATTGGATTGTCGTAACCACAGAAATGACAAGCTGCCCTTTCATCCCGGAATAAACACCAGTACCTATGGCTGTTACATCTTCGGAATCCTCCTTCGCTCCGGTAAATCAAAGGGACATCAAATTTGCACTTGTAAACACCCGCTCTCTAAATCGAAAGACTGAAACGCTAAATGATTTCATCACTGATAGATGCGTTGACATTCTGTGCATAACTGAGACCTGGCAGAATCCAAATTAGTTTCTTTTAGTAAATCAAACTGTCCCACCATGATTTAATTATGTAGGCAAACCACACCCTGGTGGTCGTGGTGGCTTAGAGGCAAGATGTAATTATCAAGGAGCTCTCTATTTACTCTGTCACATCCTTTGAATACCTTGCCCTTGAACTCTGCGGCCCCACTCCATTGTTGATTCTACTTGTTTATCGTCCTCCTAAGTCCTGCCCAGTCTTTCTCTCTGAACTATCTGAACCACTGACAGCACTAAGCACTATGACCTGTCCAGTCTCAGCTTGTCGACTTTAACGTTCATGTTGACTCCTTAAACTGTAAATTTGCTTCAGGGTTTTTTTTATCCACCCTGGACTGCTTTGACCTCTCTCAGTAGGTGAATTTTCCCACCAGAAGCCCCAAATGCCTCTAAAATGTCCAACATTCATGACATTAACTGTATACAAAGCTGAATTATTTGATGTTGGCGTCCCTCTTTCTTCAGTGAGATGTAAACAGTTTTTTCTAGAAATCCAAAATCTCTGAACCACTCTGATTTCTCCAATGCCAATTCTTTGTTCTCCACTTTTACAAAACTGGTTATCTACAACAGCTGACCTAGTCTGTAATCTAAGCACTGTGTTTACCAGTACTTTGGATAATCTCACACTTCTTAAAAATCACTCGATTTCCTTCACGCACTCCTCTGTATGGTGCATACCTGAACTCCGGAACCTGAAACTAGCTGGATGGTGCCTGGAATTCTTGAGCAAAAAAATCTATTCTAGTGGTTCACACTCTGGCTTATAACGAACACCTACAAGTCTACAGAACTGCTGTAGCTTCTGCCAGATCCTCCTATATCTCTGATACAATTCTTCTCTGTCATCTACAAGCTCATTAAACTCCCTGACAACTCTGCTCTCTCTGCCACCCCGACCTCGGTCTTAAATATTTGCAATTTTTCAATCTAAGATTGACACTAATACAAATGCAGTTATCTGAATCAAGCTACAGCCTTGCAATGAATCAGACAACAATTCAACTACTTTAGCCCTAGTTTTTCCATTGACCTTCCCATTGTACCAGATTTTTCTGAATTTAGCTTAACTCCGATCAATTTACAAACATTATTACCACCTGTAAAACAGCTTCTTGTTGCCTGGATCCCATCCCATGTCTGCCTTAGAGCTGCATCTGTCACTCCTGTACTGAAGAAATCTGGCTTGGACTCCGATATAATGAACTACATACCAATCTCTAATTTACCTTTCTATTGAAAGTGTAGTTGCACATCATTTACAGGCACATATGACAGTTAATGACTTGTTTGAGCCATTTCAGTCTGGCTTCCACTCAAATCGTAACACTGAGACTGCTCTTGTCATGGTTGTGAATGATTTACTTATTGCCTCTGACTCCTCAATTTTAGTGCTGTTTGTGATACGTAAATCATTGCTCAGTTGCAGTGTTGCTCAGTCACTTGCAGACATTCTTGTCTATCAGTTGTACTGTCTATAACTGGTTTTCTTCTTATCTGACTGGTAGGTAGCATTTTGGTCCTCATAAATCCCCCATGGACCCAGTCAATCATGGTGTGCCTCAGGGTTCAGTCATGGGCCCTTTACTTTTTATTATTTGTATGCTACCTCCCAGGGAAATTATCTGCAAACATGGTCTTCAGTTACACTGCTATCCAGAGGATACTGAGATTTATGTTGAAACCTATTCCCCATCAGGTCTCCCCTGTCCATCACTTATCCCTTGCTTGTGTGACATCAAACTCTGGTTGTCGTCACATTCCCTGAAACTAAATAGTGACAAAACAGAATTTTACCGGTGGGCAGCAAATCTCAGCTGGATAAATTCAAGGGTTTCACTTCAGTGGTTGGCTTCCCCATTCACACGTCAGCCATCATCAGGAATCTTGGAGTCACCCCGATCCTCTCCTGCCTTTTGAGCAATGTGAAAAATTAATCAAGACATCTTTCTTTCACCTTAGAGATCTTGCCCTCATTTGGCAGGTTTTATCAATGTCCGATGCCAACTGCCTGATTCATACGTTTATAACATCACGGCTTGATTTCTCCAACTGTTTACTGTATGGGCTCCCAAACGCTCTTCTCAACAAGATGCGATGTGTTAAAAACTCCACAGCTAGAGTATTTACTCACACCAGACCCTGGCAACATATCACTCCTGTACTTAAGTCTCTACATCAGTTTCTTATAAAGTCATGTATTCAATACAAGATCTTGTTGCTGATATCTGCACAACCTGGCTCCATCATACATCTCTGGACTCCTCCATGTTTACACTCCGTCCTGTAAGCTCCATTCAGTTGACACCAGTTCTCTACTCATCGTTCCCAGGATAAAGTCACAGATTTTGGTGACCGTGCCTCCTCCGTCGCTGCTCCGGTGTTGTGGGATGACTTTACGAGAGACCTTCTTTAACACTCTTCAAATCTAAACTTAAAACTTACCTTTTTTACCAATGTTTACATTTGATTGCCTATAGTCAATTTGTAACAACCTGTATTTAACCTCCTCATTTACTTTTATTGTCCTTGGGTTTTGAAAGGCACATTATAAATAAAAGATTTTTTTTTATTAAAAAACACTGGTCAGTCCAACCTCTGGTCAGTGGTAAAAACAGAGGGTTCTGGACTCATCTCCTCAGACAGCAGCCATCCACTCACACACACTGACACTGGAAGCTTCATCTTCCTGCTCTTTTAAAGAGTCACCTGACCAATTGGCTTCCTGTAGCTGGTCAGGTGACTGAGCAGCAGCTCATTCCCCCAGAGGAATCTGGGGGACAGTCTTTCCTACCAAGGCTGTGCTCTCACACCCTCCTTTCATTGAATGCTATAAATATTGCTACCTGTTCGACAGTATAATGGTCTGTCTGGTACCTTGTGTGCACTAGTGACAAGTGCAGCTCTCACTGTTCCTGCCAGGATTCGATTCCAATTACTTGTGGGCTAAAAGAGTTTACAGCGCCACTCCCTAGACAGCAGATATCTCCGCCGTGCCAGAAGTGCCCTGTGCTGTGGCAGCATTTTATGCTGTCTTGTGGATACACATTTTCCAGCCTTCCACCATATTGTACTGTATATTACCACAATCTAATAAACACAAGATGTACTGCACTGTTACTGTGATGGTGCTTTTACCAGTCTTGGTGAAGGGTGCCAGTGAGGAAGATGTATACAGTACATGTTGATTTTCTTCCTTGATATTTACATTCAAAAGGTTAAATTGCTTCACCATTTGGACACAATCAGCTATTTAATAAGGTCATTTAATATTTATGCAACAAAATCACTTGAGTTCACTAAGATCAATTAATCAACATAACACAAAAACAATCAAAAACAATTAATCATTATCTACATCATTATTAGCAGTCTACCACGCTAACTCAGCTCTTATCAGTATAAATGAGCTAATTATTAGGTTAAAAGAGACACAGCAATGCAATGATTATCATGCTGCCTCACAGCACTGTGGCCCTGGGTTCAGTTTCCTCCAGGTGCTTCGGTTTCCTCCCACAGTCCTACTGGTAGGTTAGTTGGCTCCTGGGAAAACTGGCCGTGGTGTGCAGGGCCGGTCCTTGGTTTAGGCTAACTAGGAGACTTCTGAGGGCCCTGAGGCTACCAGGGGACCCCTCAATGCCCTCAATGTGCAATGAAACATATTTTTTAATCGACAAATGTGAGTGAAGGTTCCCTCTAGTGGCTGTTTCTGTTGCCGCGGTGCTAATCTAGGCTATAAAAGTTGTTTAGTTCTAAAATATAATATTATTAGTTGTGAAAGTAAGTATAGTGGTTTATTTCACTGTTGATGTAGTAAATGACTTTCATCATCACTGTGAGATGAGAATACCAGTGCAGACTTTTTAGCTGCTGCTACACCAAATGCTGTTTAATTTGAGAAAGTAGTAAATGTTGTGATGTTGAAATTTCATTGCTTTCATTGCATCTACCAAATAATGCATAATTACAAGTGAGCTTTTACTTGCGTTGCAAACTATGTTGTAATTGTATAAAATTGAAATCATGTAGTTCAAACTGGTAGAAACACACACTGTCTTCCAAAAGGACGTACCTATCAGGTGCTGAGAAAACAAAGCACAATAAAGAAGAGCAGGATAAGCAATCTCACACCAGGGGTTCACCAAATCCAGTCGCTGTAATAATGCACTTGTATTTCATTTGGTTTTGAGTCTGTCAGATCCATGTACTGTAGCTAGCAAATGGTAAACAAGCCACATTTTCTAGCTAGACACATAGACTATTTCAGGTGTTTTGCTAGAAGCTAGTTCAAATTTCACTTTATTACTTTCTATGTTAAAATATATATTATCTTTGTAAAATGGGTACTTCTTGTTTTTGTATTTAAGTTATGTATTACAGTATGCGTTCTTTAAATTTGCTTAATCAAAGTTTTCTAGTTATATAATTCATTTATTTAAGTGTTCAAAACAATACGTTTGGGGTGGGAGCTGATAATAGTAGTGTATGGGCCAGCCCTGCTGGTGTGAGTGTGTACCTGTGTGTCTGCTTGCTCTGTGATCGACTGGTGCCCCGTCCAGTGTGTATCCTGACTTGTGCCCGTTGCTTGCTGGAATAGGATCTCGTTCCCCCATGACCCTGTATCAGATAAAGCGATTAGAAAATGGATGAAGGATGGATAGACACAGAAGAAGACTTCGGGACCTGGAATGGACAGCCCTGGTCAGATGGTTGAAGATGAGGTCCATTATATTCAAGCCCTGCCGCCTGCAGCCTCTGCCATCTTCATGGCTGTGTCTCCAGTAACTTCTCTCTGGCCATCAGACTGTGCAGCAGAGCGCTTCCCTCTACAGCTACAGGGAGAAGACACAGGCTTCAGATACAGTCAGCTCCTAATGTCTCACTGCAACCCCATTGAGACACTACAACCAAGGCTGATAAACCCTGATTCTCTCCATCCCTGAGCCCAATATTGAACACAGGAGCACTGACATCCAGAGATCTGAGGATGGGAGTCCCAGACACACTGACACAGGTTTAGAGTTTTTTGACAGACTTCAGTGCAAAGCTGATATAACATGCTTAGAAATCTCAGCAGACTATGACAACAATGTGCCGAGCTTTTAGCGTAGATAATAAATTACTGTAATGAGCAATATCACCCTTCTACCTGATTGCCATGGTCATGACTACGGTATTGATTTATATCAAACTCTTGAAAAAAATCTAAAAAAACTTTAGCATTTACAAAGAATTAATTTTGTACTTTCTTTGCAAAAACAATCGGCAAACTGCAGATTGGAAAACACCTGAATTACTTAGGTATAGGTGGATTCCTAGGCTGACTACTTCACACGGATGGCTTAGATCTCTATCGATCTGCAACAGTGATGTTCAGCTGACCTGTCCAGTCTTGAGACGATTTCCACAGCAATGACAATGGAGGTCAGAATGAAGACACAGGGTAGCCCGATGGACAGTCTGAGGACAATGCTGCATCTATTCAAGTCCACTGTGGACAATTGGCATCAGGTCAGTCTTGCACTTTATACACAGTCAGAATTAAGGTAATGCTAGAAAAGAATAACCCAAAACATTATGTCTGGCTAATTCACCACTGATTACAGCTTTTCTGAAAGTCACACCATAATCAAATAAATATAATACAATACATAAAAATAGAACTGTAGACTAATTTAGGACACAGCAACAGACAGGATGATGCAGTTGGTATGACTGGTGTCTCTCAACTCTTGGGTCCTGGGTTCCATTCTGCTCTGGAGCACCTTCTGTGAGGAGTCTGCATGTAATGTCTATGTTTGTGTGACTGTTCTCTGGCTGCTCTGGTTTCTTCCAACCTCCCAAAGACATGGCAGCCCTGTACTGTCCCTCCAGGGTCTGTTCTCAGATTAAACACCGATCAATATGTCATCCCTCAGTTACGCATCACTGTGCAGCACAGGAAAATGTGATCAGTAATTACTGCAGTACAGGAATTTGATTTGACATTGCTTAATTTAAACTATTTTAAATAAACCTACGTCTGCATAACAGGGAAACTGTGATAAGACATGGTATGAGTGATGCATGCTGGAGATGAGCAAAACAGTACAGTCTAAATGTTTTCAGAGAATGAGCAGCAGGAACCCAGGTCTACGGTATAACAGTTTCACTGTCCCATGATGCACTCATGTTCAGTTTGGTCCCATCCAAAGACTGTTCTTGGTCTTGGAATGGGGGAAGAGATACTCAAGATGTGACCTTTTTATACAGTGTTGTGTACTGTATTTGGGTTAAATACCTACTGAAAGCAAATTAACTTAAAATGAAATTCAATAGAAACCAGGACAAAGGTCAATTTATTCTACATTTGAAAAAAGAATTGAGACACTCATAGACAAGGCTTCAGATAAAGCCAAATGAAAAATAAATCAAAGCAAACCTTACCTGCGTATGTGTGTGTACTTTTGCTAGGAGAAAACAGTGCAGTGAGACCTGTTTAAAAGAGAGGGGAAATCAAAATTCTGCCGGCATAAATAATCTTTTTTTAGATAGAAGTTCAAGTTAATAGTGTGAACGAGCTGCTGCTCTGTCACCTGACTAATTGCAGGAAGCCAAGTGGTTACTGTGTTGTCCACTGGAGGGAGAAGGACTGGCCGAGGATAAGGGACTGTGAGTTTGGCAACATTTTGTGAAATGTGAAGAGTTTTGAGGAAAGTCTGGCAGGGTCTTTGTTGTTTTTTTTTGGTGGCCAGTAAACAGGGTATCTGCTGGGCCATGATGCTGTAGAGAGGGACTTTTCTGAAGAAGTTCAGGTAGAAGCTCAAAGGAGACCTTAAGCTTTTGTTATGGTTGTGGTGTTGTGAGTTCCATGTACTGTAAAGATAAAATACACTAGGGTGTTTAAATCTTACAGCTGTATGTTTTTTGGCCTGGAGCAGCCTATTATAAGTTCAAGTTCAAGTTTATTTATCATTCCAGTCATATTCAAGTATACAGAGGACCAAGATGTCGTTCCCCAGGTCTACAGCGAGAATACAGACATACACTGACAAGACAATGCTATAGACAATACAGACACAGACATTGCTGACAGAGAACAGGGTACATGTGCAATGTGCACAGTGCAATTTACTTTACAGGATTTTGCAAAGAATACATCAGAGAGTATGGCTGACATTAGGCAAAAAAATAACTACATTTCTAGATTTGGAATAGGTGCAGAAGTTACCAGGAGCTTGATGAGGAGCCTGACAGCCTGTGGAAAAAAGCTGATACGGAGTCTGGTGGAGCTGGACCATATACTGCAATACCTTTTACCAGATGGTAGGAGCGCAAAGAGGTTGCAGGAGGGGTGGGAGGGATTGTCCACAATACTGGAGGCTTTGTATGTTCAGCGTTTGTGGTAGATGTCCTGAATGGACGGAAGGGAGGCTCCAATGATGTTTCCTGCTGGATTGACAATTCGTTGCAGGGACTTGCGGTCTGAGACCTTACAATTCCCAAACCAAAAAATGATGTAGTTTGTCAAGATGCTCTCGATGGTGCCTCTATAGAATGTGGATAGTATGGGGGGGGGAGGTTTGCCCCTCTCAGTCACCGAAGGAAGTGGAGACATTGTTGTGCTTTTTGAGCTAGGGAGGTGGTGTTGATGGTCCAAGTGAGGTCATCTGTGATATCCACACCAAGAAACTTAGTATTTCTAACTGTCTCCACAGGGGAGCTGATGATGTGCAGTGGGGAGTGATCAGCATGGGCCCTCCTGAAGTCAATTATCATCTCTTTTGTCTTATCTACATTCAGAGACAGATTATTGTTTAAGCACCAATCCGCTAATTGCTCCACCTCTGCTCTGAATGGTGCCTCATCGTTGTTACTAATGAGGCCCACCACTGTTGTGTCATCAGTAAAGTTGACGATGTAATTTGCACTGTGCTTAGCTGTGCAGTCCTGACTCATCAGCATGAACAGGAGCCGGATGAGTACACAGCCCTGGGGGGTTCCAGTGTTCAGTAGGGTTGTACTACAGATGTTGTTTCCAAGCAAGCAGTGTAATGTGCTTTGCAGTGTTTTACAGTGACCTCTTAAGACAACATTTATTCTTGTTTTTTCTATCTCCCAGAACACCAGTGTCTGCACAAACGAGCAACAGACACTAGTATGACTAAATTCCTTTTTTATTTTATAGTGGTTAAAAGCATTAAACACTGTCCACTCAATACCTAAAGCGCATACATAAAACACAAAACCAAAAGACACACACTGCAGGTTGGCCATAAGCAACCTATTAGAAACCAGTTACCCAACAGATGTCCCAGGTTGTAGGGGTGTAAGGACTGGGGTGATATGCTCAGATAGACATGTGAGAGTCAGCTGGAATCCACTGGGCTTGTTTTTCGGATGTTCGGGCTCACAGGGAGTACCTAGGAATGAGGTGAGAGGCCACAGAAGTAGGTAGAACATCTCTACCTCTTTCCAGCTGCTGAAGGAGTTACCATTACCAATATTTTTCAAGGAAGACAGGAATGGTGCACCAGTTCAAAAACAGATTAAATCGTAGGAAGGCTGCCTGTCTAATTCTTCACTTTTTTTATAATTCAGGATGAGAGGGAAAACTTTGTGCCTGAAACTAAAACAATTACCAAAGGATTATCGTCTTGAAATAATTTTCATTTTAACCGAATTCTAAAATCTCCAGTAAAGGGGTGGGGAAAACGCTTCAGGCACTGTGTTGTGCTCAATGCAGTCGCTGCCCACTGTCAAGATCCTGATGAAGAGGAAACACACCTGGCAGCCATTAATCCAGGAAGAACACTGTTTCAACAAACATCCCCTTGAGACTGCAATGTCCCAGTTAGACCACATCTGGAATACAGGAGCTAGTTCTCAACATTGTAAAAATAACAACATAAAGCTACAAACAAGAGGCAGCTAATGGGCCCACCTAGCCTGTTTGTTTGTTAGATCTCATCCAGTCATTTGAAAGAAGCTCATTGTCACGACCACCAGCCAGCGGAGATCAACACGTAAGCGAGCCAATCAGCACCAGCAGCGGATTACTACTAACAAGCGCCGCCGCACGAGTTAACACACCTGCAATTGCTCTACCGTGCGGCACGCCGGGTTATTTATACCATTCGCACCTGATTCCCGTTGCTCGGTATTGAGTTCTCTTCTTGTTGCTCAGCCTAGCATTCTCACCCCTCTTTTGCCTTCCTGGAATTCTGCCTGCACCTTTTGCCTTCGGACTTCGGATCTCGTCTCGCCCTTTGGATTGTTTGCTATCATTGCCTGTTTTGGATTTGACCCTGAAGCTCTCCTTTCGACTACGATTCTGTCTCACGTTTTGGATTGTTCGCCACCAGTGCCTTTACCGGATCTCGACTTACCTTCGCCTTCGGACTACGGCTCAGCTCCTGGATTTGCTCGGTACGTTTACTTACCTCCCTGCGACTCCTGCATCTGCATCGGATCCTTTTCACCTCTACAGAGCATCGTTACAGAATACCGAGCCAGATTATGGATCCCGCAGACGCACAGACCCTTCGTTCCCTTCTTCCGCAGCAATCCCAGACCATCGCCCAGCTTCAATCTTCTCTCCAACTGCTCACTAACCAAGTCGCCTGGCTTTTTTCTTCCCCTGTTTCGCCGGCTCCCGCACCGATTCCTACAACGCCTTTTTTACAAACACCTGCTCCAACCACCGCGGCCCCGCCCACCACTCCCTCAACTTTACCATTTGTTCTCCTGGAGAAGTATGACGGCAATCCTGCAGGCTGCAGGGGCTTTATTGCCCAGTGCTCCCTGGCTTTTCAGCTGCAGCCTGAGCGTTTTTCTACTTCTCGACAGAGGATCGGATTCGCACTTTCCTTGCTCACAGGCAAAGCATTGGATTGGGCTGCAGTATTGCTTGCTAGAGGAGAGCAGCTGTTCTCTGACTTTCAGCTTTTCGCTGACCGTCTCCAGGCGCGTTTTTCTCAAAGCAACCCGGATTTGACTTGCCTTCGGCTTTCCTCTCTTCGCCAGGGCGACAGACCACTGCAAGATTATGTGGCTGAATTCCAAGCCCTCGCCACGGAGTCTGCCTGGAACCCAGAAGCTTTGGTTTGCCTCTTCGCTAAGGGTCTCTCGGAGGATCTAAAGGACCACCTGGTGCTCATGTCCTTACCAACCTGGTCTCTAGAGGCGGCTATCGCTGCGGTAGTTGAATTGGACACTCGCATTCGGCTGCGGAGAGCGGAGAGACACCCAGGAAGCAGACCTGTGCGGCCCATGGGTCCTCCCCTCATGGCGCCCACCCTGCCACATGCACCCCTGTCCTTGGAGGAAAAGGAAAGGCGCCGTCAGGAGGGGCTGTGTCTGTACTGCTCTGCGTCGGGTCACCTGCTCGCTACTTGTCCTTTGAGACCCCCACATCCACCTCGAGCTCCCCCACTGCCTACTGTTAGTGTCAGTAGTGCTGTTTTTTCACAATCCTCTTCAGGGCCTTTATTCCCAGCTGAGATTTCCTGGATGGACACGCACCTTCCCCTTTCGGTTTTGGTGGATTCAGGGGCAGCTGGGAATTTTATGGATGCCTCTTTTGCTAAGAAGTGGGATATTCCTCTTGCTCCGCTTTCACCCCCTATCTGCATTCAAACGTTGGATGGGTCACCGATCGCTCCTGGACGTATTTCCTGGCAGACCATTCCCCTATCCCTTACTGTTGGTGCCACTCACGTGGAGGACATTTCACTCCTTCTCCTGGACTCCCCTGCTTACCCTGTGATCCTGGGCCTTCCCTGGCTCAAAAAGCATGATCCCCACATCTCCTGGGCCAAGAATGAGATCATTGCCTGGAGCCAGGCCTGTCGTGACAACTGTTGTCGTCCTCCACTCAAGGTTGCTGCTTCAGTAAACCTCTTGGAAGAACACTCTATTATTCCCCCCCAATATGCACATTTGAAGCAAGCCTTTGACAAACAGAAAGCTCTATCGCTCCCCCCTCACCGCACCTATGACTGTGCAATAGATTTGCTTCCAGGAGCACTCCCACCCAAAGGACGGATCTACCCGCTCACTCAGACGGAGAATGAAGCCCTGCAGGATTATATCAAGGAGGCCCTGAATTCTGGTTTTATTCGTCCCTCCTCGTCCCCAGCCTGTGCTGGGTTCTTCTTCATAGGGAAGAAGGACGGCTCCTTGAGGCCGTGTATTGATTACAGAGGCCTGAACTCCATTACAGTCAAACATCCCTACCCCTTGCCTTTAATCCCAGCCGCTCTGGAGTCCCTACGTGGAGCCTCCATTTTCTCAAAACTAGATCTACGAGGGGCTTATAATTTAATCAGGATCCGTGAAGGGGATGAGTGGAAGACAGCCTTTATGACCACGCACGGCCACTATGAATATCAGGTGATGCCTTTTGGACTCGCTAATGCCCCGGCAGTCTTCCAATCCTTCATAAATGACATCTTCAGGGACATTATTGGAAAATTTGTCTTGGTATACTTGGATGACATCCTCATTTTTTTCCACCGACCCTCAGGAACATGTCCATCACGTCCAGGAGGTCTTGTCCAGACTCATCGACAACCAGCTCTACGCCAAGCTTGAGAAATGCATTTTTCATGCTTCTAAGATTCACTTTCTGGGCTACATTATTTCTCCTCTTGGAGTCGAGATGGACTCAGCCAAGGTGGCAGCTATCAATGATTGGCCTGTGCCACGTAATTTGAAGCAAATCCAACGCTTTCTAGGTTTTGCCAACTTCTACAGGCGATTCATCCGGAACTTTAGCTCCGTGGTGGCGCCCATTACGGCTCTGACCCGCAACCGTCCTAGTCGGGGTAAATGGAATCCGGAGGCTAACCAGGCATTCCTGCGCTTGAAACGTCTCTTCAGCTCCGCTCCTCTCCTACGGCATCCGGATCCCTCCCGGCCTTTCATTGTTGAAGTTGACGCCTCTGCCCATGGGGTTGGTGCAGTCCTCTCCCAGCGCCTCGAAGAGGATCGCCTCCCTCATCCATGTGCTTTCTTTTCCAAGAAGCTCTCTCCTGCTGAGGTTAACTATGATGTGGGCAATCGGGAACTCCTAGCTATCAAGCTGGCCCTCGAGGAATGGAGACACTGGCTGGAGGGGGCTCAGCACCCCCTTGTCATTATTACGGACCATAAGAACCTGTCCTATATTCAATCTGCCAAGCGCCTCAACTCGCGTCGGGCCCGTTGGTCACTTTTCTTTTCTCGTTTCAATTTTGTTATCACTTACACTCCTGGCTCGAAGAATGGGAGGGCTGATGCACTCTCTCGGCTCCATGACCCCCCAGACCTGGACGACACACCTGAACCAATCATCTCTCCTAACAGAATCGTGGCAGCGATTCATTGCTCCATTGAAGATCAGGTCAGGCGTGCCCTCAACGGAACTACAGTTCCTCTGTGCTGCCCCCCGGATAAGCTTTTCGTCCCGAACAACTTACGTTCTGCGGTTTTGCAGTGGGGACATGATTCCCGGTTTGCCGGCCACCCGGGATGCAGACGCACCCTGGACCTCCTCACCAGGGACTTTTGGTGGCCTTCCATGCGATCTGATGCAGCAGAGTACGTCCGGGCTTGCCCGGTCTGTGCCAGGAGCAAGACTCCGCGCTCTAGGAAGGCTGGCCTCCTTCACCCCCTTCCAATCCCACACCGCCCTTGGTCCCACATAGCTGTTGACTTCATTACGGACCTTCCTAACAGTCAGGGTCATACGGTAATCATGGTGGTCTCCGATCGTTTTTCCAAAGCAGCCCATTTTGTCCCCCTCCCAGCATTGCCCACAGCCCAGGAAATGGCATCTTTGTTTGTACAACAGGTCTTTAGGATACATGGTTTGCCTGATGACGTTGTCTCGGACAGGGGACCGCAATTTATCTCGGCCTTTTGGAAGGCTTTCTGTCAAACTCTAGGGACTCATGTATCTTTGACTTCTGGTTATCATCCTGAGGCCAATGGTCAGGTGGAAAGGACCAATCAAAGCCTCCTGACCTTTTTGAGAGCCTTCACCTCCAGCTCACAGGATGATTGGTCATCACTACTTCCCTGGGCAGAATATGCCCACAATTCTCTTACCTCCTCCTCCACAGGTCTCTCTCCCTTCCTTTGTTCTTTAGGTTATCAGCCCACTCTCATCCCTGTCACACCTCCACTCACGGCAGTGCCGTCCGTGCAACAATATATTGCCAAACTGCGAAGGACCTGGAAAATGGCGAGGACAGCTCTTATTAAGTCAACCCAGCGCCACGCCAAATTCGCCAACCGACACCGCAGACCAGCCCCTCGTTTTCGGAAAGGACAGTTTGTTTGGTTATCGACACGGAACCTACCTATACATCAGCCTTCCAAAAAGCTTGGGCCTAGATATATTGGTCCCTTCCGGATTCGTTCCCGGATCACCCCGGTTACCTTCCGTCTTGCTCTCCCCCCTACCCTCAGAATCCACCCCTCATTTCATGTCTCCCTCCTGAAACCTGTTTACCGCTCGCCCCTTGCGGCTCCCCAACATCGCCCGCCACCTCCTCGTCGCATTCAGGGGCGCCCGGCTTATACGGTCCACAAGATCATTGACTCCAGGTGGAACCGCGGTACCCTGCAGTATTTTGTCGACTGGGAAGGTTTTGGTGCCGAGGAGAGATCTTGGGTTCCAGAGAAGGATATTTTGGACCCTACACTAATCAGTGACTTTCACAGGGACTATCCTAATCGGCCGTCTCGGGCGTCGGGAGCCGCCCGTGAAGGGGGGGGTACTGTCACGACCACCAGCCAGCGGAGATCAACACGTAAGCGAGCCAATCGGCACCAGCAGCGGATTACTACTAACAAGCGCCGCCGCACGAGTTAACACACCTGCAATTGCTCTACCGTGCGGCACGCCGGGTTATTTATACCATTCGCACCTGATTCCCGTTGCTCGGTATTGAGTTCTCTTCTTGTTGCTCAGCCTAGCATTCTCACCCCTCTTTTGCCTTCCTGGAATTCTGCCTGCACCTTTTGCCTTCGGACTTCGGATCTCGTCTCGCCCTTTGGATTGTTTGCTATCATTGCCTGTTTTGGATTTGACCCTGAAGCTCTCCTTTCGACTACGATTCTGTCTCACGTTTTGGATTGTTCGCCACCAGTGCCTTTACCGGATCTCGACTTACCTTCGCCTTCGGACTACGGCTCAGCTCCTGGATTTGCTCGGTACGTTTACTTACCTCCCTGCGACTCCTGCATCTGCATCGGATCCTTTTCACCTCTACAGAGCATCGTTACACTCATGGCATAGACTTCAAAATCATGGCTGGGTAGCTTGCTCCAGACTCACACAATCTTTCTTTTGTGCAAACAAGTGTCTCCTGTCCTCAGCCTTCCACATAGCCCCCCCCTCCGGTCCTCTGTTTTGTGTTTCATATATCCTCAAAGCACACATTCGGCCTACAGGAAGTTCAAAGTACAGTAATTAAACCTGTTTGGGCTCAGTAAATGACACATTTTATTGCATTTTCAATGCCAAATGGCCTCCTCTCATTTGTGAGACACGTTCAAATTTTTAAGTGTTTCGTCAAACGTGCGAACACCTTAAAAGCACAAGCAACCACAATGTTTTCAGGCTTGGCGGTTGAGGTGACCCCCATGTCTGATAACTGCAAGAGAAGGTAAAACGAAAACTGAGGTGTAACTTAATTTAAAAAGAGGCTGAAAACTGTTTTAAATATTTAAAAAAAACACCCTTGTTAAGTGTAGTTGTCCCTAATCATTTAATCAAACACGAGTTAACTCAGAATTAGATTATACAATAGGACAATGAAGAGCATATCTTTACCGGGGTGGTGCGGTGGCTCTGTGGCTAAGGATCTGCGCCTGTGGCTGGAGGGTTGCTTGCTCAAATCCCGTGGCCGTCAGAGAAATCCTACTCTGTTGGGCCCCTGAGCAAGGCCCTTAACAATAACTGCTCCAGGGGTGCTGTGTAAATGGCTGACCCTGAGCTCTGACCCCAAGCTTCTCTCCTCTCCTCTCTCCTCTCTCCTGTCTGTGTGTCTCATGGAGTGCAAGTTGGGGTATGTGAAAAGACAAATTCCTAATACAAGAAATTGTATATGGCCAATAAATGGCTCTTATCTCATCTTAAAGAATTAAGAGCAGCATTTGTGTCCAGACAAACTGTGCCCTGGACCTTCAAGAACCTAAAAAAGGTTACAGATGAGAAAAGCCCATTTGGCCCATCTAGCCAGTTAGATAGACAGTAGTTAATTGATCCCAGGATTTCATTCAGCTGTTTCTTGAAATTTGGATTTGGATTTGGATCAGGATTTGGATTTCAAAATGCTGTGTTTGAATTTCATTTTTAAGTTGCAAATCCAAACAAAGTGGAACGATTAGGGAAACATTGTTTTTCAAATGAAATGTAGTTTTGGAATGTCAGTTTGACGACCCCTTTAAAAAGTAATAGTGTTCTCTGGGCAGACACACAATGTCAAGGCAACAAGACCCTGACATGCCGGAGCAAGCGCAGGTGATCGGTCCCGCACACACACGCAGGACCCCCCCCGGCGCTGTTAGAACACGCTGGGGCAGACTTTCCCAGCAGGCAGTTAATTAATTTCTTATTTATTAGTTCCAATTTTCTTTAAATACGTCCCTCGCCGTTCACTCAGGTCCTGTCCTCACCTGAGCCACTGCGCCATTGCTACTTTGTAGCTTCTTTTCGCCACTTCTCTTTTTTCCTCTACAGTTTTGCGCTTAATCATATTCAGCGCTTTCTTTGTTCTTTGTGACTGCCGCTCTGCAGCCCTTAGTGTTGGGTTATTTTTTATCTTTCTTTTTCTTTTTGGCTCCCTTCCCTCCCCTTTTGTTGTCGCTGTTGCCCGAGACCTGCTTGTGAGCTCTCAGTCAAACGCAGCTTTTTCACCTCGCCGCTTCATTTCAGAGCCACAAATGACACAATTATGTGCAATGTGAAAGACTCATCCTCCATCGTCACACCACCAACACCACCATCATCATCTTCTAACCGCTTACTCCTGGTGAGCGTTGTGGTGGTAACAGTATCGGCAGGGTAGACCAGACTACCAGGTCTTTGCACGTCATTCTCTTTTATACAACCGTATCGCTGGAGTGTATTAAATATGCCATATTGCATTCTGAATGTTCAGAATGTTCCCGTGGTTTACTTATCTTAGTATTTTGTCACAGCTTTGATTAAACCAGCATGATAAAGGGTGGAAGATAAAAATGTACTCTTTTTGAAAATGCTGTATCCGTGTAAGTCTACAAACTACAAACTAAGCTATATTACTAAATGGACCAAGCAAAAGTCCCCAAAACTGGTCAAGGAGAGACATTGTGTCTATACGTTTTCTGTCCATGCAGGCAATTAATAACCTGAATCAGCTCACTATTGACTTAATTCGACATGGTTAACAGATTAACAGCCGTTAGATACACAGACCCTCCAAGACGAGAACTGGGCACCCTTGGGTTAAGTGGGGCAATGGGACTCCCTTAAAAGGGCAGAATTTCCATTACCCACTACTGTAACAAACATCAGTCCCTGAAATAATTCTCAATTTATTCCTTGTATGAAAGCAGCACGCCCTCTCCCTCTTCTCACACAGGAAGACAGGAAGATCAGAGATTCTCGATTTTAATCTTTTTTTCAAATAGATTTTTGTAGGAAGAGATGGAAAATCAAAAGCTAAAATTATAGAGGGCGAACTGAAATTGAGAAGTAGAAATGTGGATAAAGAAGGAAGAGGTAGGAAATGTATTTAGAAACGAGTATTGCTTCAGTAATGGAGAGTTAGATCCTCTAAACTAAACAAAAAGCTGCACATAAATAAAACAAAATACAAAAATGTTTCCAAGACAACTAAGATTGTTGAAAATTCCAAGAAAATAATGTTTTAAAGTAGAAGTGGGTAAATCTGTGAGTAAATTTCCATTACCAATGAAAATTTTGCCCAGCCCTACAATGCCTTGTCCAAACAAATAATCCTTGTTCCAAATGTATCCTTGTTCCAATCTGTGCTGCTCTGGAAGTGGAGAGTAAATCAGAGCCGCACTGTGCACTGGATAATGATACTGTACCTGCAAATACAGATTAGTTCAGGTCTGTTAAAAAAAAAGAGAAAGCTAACATAGACAGCAGGACAATAAACTGCTCATCTGTCCTGTGAACTTCCTGACCTTAGTATCCTCGAATGATTCTCAAAACGATACTTGAAAAAAGATACTCGAAGATACTGTCAAAATACCCGAAAGGGTATTTGGCCAATTCCCCTTAACCCAGTGATTCCGTAGAAATCATTACATATTGTAACGCATAAGGCCTCCATTGGTTGTGAGAGCCAGCTTACCAGAGCGGTGACGTCACCGCCCTTCCCTGTGAATAGCAGGGACCACAGCCGCTGGGCTGATGGGAGATTTCCCTTTGGCTTAAGTGGCTGGGTCCCTGTTGAGTGATGCCGGAGTCCTGGGTTCTAGTGCCTGACGGTGGGGGGCCGACCTGAGGTGGCAGAGACGATGGTACATACTGTACCCATGTGAACCCTGGAGCATTACAATATGTATCTCCTGACTTCTTTTCATTTCTTTTGAGAAAACAAGATTCTGCAGTGTCCCTGCACCCACGCTGTTAAATGGCAAGTCCATCTTGGATAAAGCATGCTGGGGTTTAAAAAAAATATTCTTTCTTTCTTGTTTATTCCTGCTGAGGGTTACAGCAAGCCAGGACTAGACTCTGTACAGGATACTGCTCCTCTGCAGAGAGCTCACACACAGGGTCAATGGAGAGAGACCAGTTAATATATCCAGCATGTCTTTCATAGGAGGGGGGAAAGTGGAGTACCCAGGTCTGTGAGGCAGTAGGACTAACCAGCCCTGCCCTGCCCCTCTGCCGAGTACAAACCCCCCAAAATACCAGAAGAAAACCTACAGGGCTTTTTTCCTGTTCCTGTTTTCCAAAGCCAGCAAAATAAACTTTGAAGATTCAAAAAGGAAACCCAGATACAAAGGCACAGAAATAATTCCCCCACCCCCTCAGAAATGGTCAGTGTTCTACAGCTGGAGAGCTTTTGTCGCTCATATTCTTCTCATATTCACATGTACAGTATGTGCTTCCAGGATCTAAGACTAAAAAACAAAGCCCATGGCATCCTCACTCCCATACAAAAGCACCATCCAGCAAGAGGAATCTTTATACATTTGATTTTAAAGAAGATGTCTGGGCTGTCAAAATCCTACAACCTTAATTGATGAGCTGATGCGGAGCCTATGGTCTGTCTTTTGTGCGGCTGTGGCATTTAGATTTCTTCCACTTCATCTCGAGGGCAAGGCTGTTTCCAGACTGTGTCTCCATTGTCTGATCAGTTTCCTTCCTTCCTTCCTTGAATTCCCGACCGGAGTTTTAGTTTCCCCCTCTTTTTTTTGTACTCAAGCCACCCTGCAGTTTCTGCTGTCCACATATAAAATCACGGGGAGAATATAATATGCTTCAGCACTAAAAAAGTAATCAATACATAAAATACATAATAAAGGAGATTTAGTCTTGTACTTTTTCCTGTGGTCTATTCTGTTATGTACTGTAGGTTATACATGCAGAACCCAGCTTCAGTGCAATGCACCTCTTTGACACTGCAAAGTAAAAGCCATACTGTACAACACCAAGCATACAACAGAGGAGGCACAAACACCAGAATCATGTAGATTGGTGCTCAGCACTGGGTGTAAGTACTGTAAAAGCTCATGATTGGGCAAAATATGATAGTGACAAATGGTGCGTATTAGTAAGGCAAGAGCTATCTATTAAAAAAATTACACAATGTAATATGTTCCCTCATTTAAAGTTTTAGGAACTATATTCATGCATATCATCTTACACTGCATGCTGAAAGAGAGCTGGCTTCTTCTGCAAGCCTTTTGCAAAAAGGAAGTGGATCTCTCTTGTGGTGAACAGAGGCAGCATACTGGAGACCGAGAGGGTAAAGTCTGAGGAATAACAAAGGCTGTTCAGTAGATGAGTTTCTATCATGAGGATCTATACTGAAGAAATTCAACAAGGGGACATTTCAGAATGAGGCTAGCAGACCTAGGGGCAATTTGGGCTCAAATGTAGATTGTTTTTGAAATGTCTAGATGAAAGGATGGTAGAGAATTAAAAATGAAAGAGAAATGCCAGTCAAATGTTTAAAATAACACTTTACACTCAATCAATCAGAAGGACAGTTTAGTCTTGTGCTGTGAGCATCACTGGAAAAAGAGGTGGGAAAAGATCTTGCAAGATATTGTTTATCCCAGAAGAAATTTTAAAAAGTGTTTTGGGTGGTTTAATGGTATTGAGGGCAGTACAGGTCAAACAGCAGATCGAGTCAGATTTGGAGTGTTTTCCGCCTCCATGTGGCTGGTTCATTACGTTGAGCAGCTTCTCTGAGTGAGACAGTGTGAGACACACCAGTGCGGAGTCTCTTAAAAAAGCGTGAGCTCGTTTCCTAGTCTGAACTGAAAGGAAGCTTCACTCCGACAGAGAACAGCTGAGGAGACTCTGTTACCGAAAAGCTGAACATGAAATCTTCTGTGCATACTCTCACTCTCGTCACTGGTGAGTCCAACTTCACTGTCCTCCTACATCAGCACAGATTTCCATAGCTAACTGACCTCATTTTTTTCCACTGATTGAAAAAAGGGACAAGTAGAAAATAGCAACTGAGGCTTACTGATGCAACTCTTGTAGTTTCTGGATGCGACGCTCTGATCGCAGCTGCAGCCTGCTGTGGTAGCTTGTTAAATATTGTGGGGTTTTTTGATAAGCACTAAATCCAACACTAATCAGAACAGCAGCTCACAGTGTGGTGTGCAGTGCTCCTTTTAAATCGTATTAACAAAAAGGTCGAAGAAGTATACGATTATGTTTGCAGAAATCTGGAGAACAAAGCAAGTGCTGGATGATCTCAGGGACACTAAAATCTTCAGTTTAAAGCTTTAAGCAACTGAATTATACATCAAAATGATTTATATAAGTAAGGACAAATGCATACTTAATTCATATATAAACGGAGGAAAGCAATCTGAGAAGAACAGTCAGAGGTGTATAGTATCAAATACATGTAATTTTAGGTTTCTGAGGCTGGCATGTCTCATTGTCAGGTGTATCTAAAAAGCTGTGTACCTACTGAAATGGATTTTATTTTCACTTTTAAAATGACATACATTTACAAATAGAAAAGTAAGGAGGGAACTATCTGAGTGTCACTTGCCAGAATCTATACAGTTTGTCAATTGGCTTTAAAGTGACTTACAGTTCCTTGAAGAAGCTTCAATGCTTGCAGTCATGACACTTTAAATTAGGATTTGTTCATGTTTTGTATACATTTCATATGTATTATTTTTTTCTTTATATTAATATACTGTATATATATTTTGCCTATATTAACTGTGATCTCATCTTACCCCTAGAGGTCTTCAGTTTGTGCATTAAGAGATGTTGCATTATTTTGTAATTTCACAAAAAGAGGCACCATAGGAAGGGTCTGCAAGGCACTGTATGCCTTTTTAAAGCAAATGATGTGGAGAACTGGAAGCTCCCATTGTAAAATATTATACTTATGATTATCATAATTACAGAACAGTAAATATGCAGACCGTGTGTACTTAAACTTTACAGATTTCCACAATCGCTACCTCCAGTCCTATCACAGTGAAATTATATTTTTAGTTCTGTTTCTCTGACACGTCTCCTTGGTAACATACTGCACCAATTTGGGTCTCTTTACACAATATTAGTGTGCTTTAAAGAGCACAACTACATTAAAAAATGAATTCTGATTTGACCTCCCCTATACACTGCGGTATCTGGTAGAATCGTCATTATAAAAATGAATGGGCATCCTTAGTTTTCTAAGTTCCCATGATTCCAAATACACTCCCATCATTTTATTATCCAGAGAACATTTTATTGGGAGGGTCAAGTAGCTGACTGTTTGGATGAGATTCCTAGAGGTTATTCTGACAATCTGACAGCCTCCTGGGAGACTGTGACTCTGGTCTGCTGTTTTTTTTCTGACACTTTCTTTCTCTGAAGTTCTAGGCTGTGTGATGTCAGCAGAGAGGAGAGTGAATGGATCTGAAGGAGGAAGTGTAGAGATTCGGTGCGACTATCCAGATGGGTATCTGTACAAGGAGAAGTACTGGTGTCGGGATCCCTGTTGGAATAAGGACGTTCTCATTAAAACTGGCAAGACGGACACTGTGGTCTCTGTGGGGAGATTCTCTCTCTTTGACAACGTCTCATCCAGGACCTTCACTGTGACCATGAGCAGACTGACCCTGCAGGACACTGGGGTGTATTACTGTGGACTGGAGCAATGGGGGACTGACAGACTCTCAAAAATACATCTGAGAGTCAGGAAAGGTAGGTCCTCATTTGCAACCTATTACACTTTAAAAACAGAAATTAAATCATATCTAATTTTTATTCACAAATTATTTGAATAAAACATAAACCTACTAAACTAAAGCTATGGTAAAATCCAAGATCTACTGTGCTGTGACATTTTCAGTCTTAACCTAATAATAAAATAATAATATTCTTACAGTATATCAGATTATCCCATAGCACCAAAACCAAAAAAGTATAAATACATATTAAAATTCAAACAATATTTAGTAATTGCACTAGAAGAGAAAAATGACTTGCACAAAAATAATCAACAACATTGGATTAATACTTCATATTTCTTTGGTTGCAATTATTTCACCCAATCTTGTTTTACATCTTTGGATTAGATGCTGTCAGCTTCCTAGAGTTTTTGACTCCTGTTCCTTCACAAAGTTTTATCAAGAGCAAAACAATTAGAGTTGGTCCTGTAGGTCCAATTCCATGTGGAATCTCCTGTCAAAAGACAGGAGAGGATCAAGGGTGACTCCCAGATTCCCGACTATGGCTGACTCTTGAATGGGGAAGCCATCCACCATTACTGTGAAACTCTCCAGTTTTTCCAATTGACCTTTTCTGCCCACCAATAATGGTTTTGTCACCATTTAGCTTCACAGAGCTTGATGTCAACCAGAGCTTGATAGTTCACAGATTTAGAGATAAGTGACAGAGGTGGGAAGAGGTTTTAACATATATCTGAGTATCAGCCGTAAAACAATGTAAAACTGAAAACCGTGTTTGTGTATAATCTGACCCAGAGATAGAATGCAAATAAAAAGCAATGGGCCAAAGACTGAACCCTGCAGCACACCATGACTGACTGGGGCCAAGGGGGGATTTCAGAATTTAAAAATGCTGCCTGCCAGTCTGAATGAGCATGAGCAGTTAAAAACAGTGCAATTGAAGAGAGTGTCTATAAGCACTTGGGCAACACTAAAAAGATTTGCTGTAGAAAAAAAAACAGGACTAAGAGCACAGAGCATAAGATTACTTTTAGCTCCTCAAGTCAGGCGCAACAAGCAAATCATTCAAAACCCTGACAAGAGCAGTGTTGGTGCCATGATTAGAATGAAAAACAGAGGGGAAAGGTTCAAACAGATCATTAGCTATCATTGGAACCTATTACTGACATGGTACCACATGTTCTAAAACCTTAGATAGAAATGAGTAGTTTATCATTAGATCAGAGTCCAAGCCAGGTATTGGAGTGATTGATGCAATCATTTGAAGAATTAGGAAAGGGAACTGTTAATAATGTAAGCTATTGACAAATCAAGCAATTAATCTGTTCAAAGAGTACTCTGTCATTGAAGGCTAAAGAGTGTGTTGATTTTAGATCTACATGACCTCACTTAATTTGAAAAAAATCTCCTGTTTGATTGCAATATGTTGTAATTATTCCAAATCTTCATAAATCAGATTTAATAGCGATCTACATACCTGCTGGGTTGCAGTTCTCTGGAACCAGCATTTTAAACCCCCTGATTGAGCCTTTCTCATGTTGTGTTAAATGTCAATCTGCACATTTTATGTAGGTCAAGGTCAAAACTATGGACTAATGTCTACATTCTTTGATAACTGTGTGTACTTTCTGATTAGTTGAACAGTGCCTGCCAGAGAGCCTCATGATCTGATGCACACAGGATAGCACTAGAGAAAGTCTTTTGAGCTCTAACTGTACTGCTTCAGTCTCCCTTTAAAACACAGCTGGACAGCTGGACAGCTAAACTGCTTTTGTCGTCTTTCTCTGGGTCTCTTCCCAAAAAAAAATCTTCACTAGCTCATCCTTCTCTGCTCATTTCTATACCAGGTGCAACACATAACAGAATCTCTGCTAACATCCCCGCTAGTAGAGGTCACTAAGCCCCTGGAAGGCTTTGCTTCCTGGTTTTAAATGCCACTTGACCAATTGTCTTCCACCATATGATCATGTGACTGGACAACTGGTCATTCCCAGTTGCATTTTGGGGGAACATCAGGAAGCCAAGTACCACCTTTTCACAGCATTACATTAAAAATATCTCCTGGAGTCCTCTGATTCTGTCTCGTTGAGTCTCTCTGGTCCAGGGGTCCCAGTGCTGGCCCACATCTCCTGGGTTTTGTTCCTGCCCAGCTCTCAGTTAAACAATTGAATCCTTCACTGATTTAATAACATGATTAATTTGAATTGGTGCCTTTCAACTATTGCATTTAAATAAAATTCCAAACTTTTTAGGAGAAAAAAAAAACATGGAAATGTTGCAGTAAAATCAACTTATTTAAGGTGTCTGGGCCTCCAGGACCAGGACTGGGAAAACCTGGTCTGGACTCCCACTCTGATGCCTCTGTCTGTCTCCTCAGCTCCTACAGTCCCCACAGTGACCCCCTCAGCTCCAGGGAGTGTGACAGAGGAGGTCACTGCCACAGCGCTGACAGCCAGCTCCAGCCAGGACACAGCCAGCAGCACCACAGGTCTGTCTGACACATAGGAAGCAGAGGTGTGAAACTGTGTTTTGAGGTCTGTGGTTTAGTCGGTACTTCTGATCCACAACAGCACACTGCTGGTAAAGAGACAAACTATAGGTCTCTTAACATCATTTCCTGTTCATGACCTATTTATAGCCAGACTCTCCCTGACAATACAGATACCAGTCCTGCAGCATGTAATAGTCTTACAAAAGGATTGAACTCTAATAGATTTTTCTTAATTCTTCCTATTGCATGTTAAGTACCTTCATTACACATGTGCAGGTTCCTGAGGGTTCCCAAGTATTCCTTAAGAGTATTTTCCAGTTTTGCCACAACATGGACTACAGTAGATGTTTTATAAATATTTTATATATATCATTGAGCAGCTTGGTAGAACAGTGTTTAGAATTGCTTGGCATTTTGCGTGGGTTTCCTCCCATAGTCCAAAGACATATCGTTAGGTTAATTGGCTTCTGGGGAAAACCTGGTGTGAGTGTATTCATGTCTGCGATGGACTAGTGTCCTGTCCAGAGTGTACTCTGACTTGCACCCACTGCTTGCTGGGATAGGTTCTGGCTCCCCTGCAAGTTAGAAAGCAGTTAGAAAATTGATTGATGGATGTCTCTAAAAGAAAACCTAAGAAATTATATTAAAACCACAACCAAAATCACTGAAACAAGAGCTCTACTATCTAGCCCAAAATCAGTGCTTCCCCCTTAGACTTCTACAAATACTTGCTTACAGCACTCAGCTCAAGAGCCAGGACATCCACAGGAAGGGGCTATTTTTAAAGATGATGCCTCAATATGACCTTTTACTGATAACAGAAACCAGAATAGTCCTACTGTACCTGTATGATAGTGAATACAGTTTAGCTAATTTAGATGGAGTGTGATCTGTGTTTGAACACTGAAAAAACAATATCTCCTCAGTCCTGTTTTCGGAATTCCAGCACTGTTCAGCTGCACAAGAGTAGATTGGTTTCAGTTTTATTGTCATTGACAAACCTGCTGTTTAACAGACTGAGGTCCGCTGCTTCTTCATTAGAAAATTGAAGAGGTGGCTTATAAAGTGCTGCCATTTATCAACAACTCCACAGACAAAAGAAGACCAAGTGTATGATTTTAATGCCTTCACCATCATCCAGTATAAAATGGGAGGTGGCTATTGAGGTATACATATCTTAAAAAATGAGAAAGACTGGTCTGGGGCAACATTTTTATTTTTCCTCATATTTCTCTAAGGTGGCAAAAATGACTCTCTCAGTACGGCAGCTACAAACCACATGGACATCTCGAAGCAAGACCACAACGGTAATATTTTGGAGCCACAAATTCTTTGTTTTTCTTTTGTAAGCTCTGGTAAGAACTTGAAAGCAAGCGCATTCTGGATTCCTAATCCGATTCTGAACTAAAACAGGAACAGACACACAGGACAGAAAGAAGCCTCATGAATAATAAGCACTTCAGTGGCTGTGCTGACCTCAGCTGAACTTCCTGTTGCTCGTCAGGAGTAACGGTCTTATTTCCAGCCTATATGATGTCATTTGTCCCCTGTGGACTTAAACACAAAACCACTTCCTTCTTCTTTTTAACCCTGGGGAGAAATGGCAAAATAAGACTGAATGGCTATGAAAAACTGAGTTTAACTGAAACGTTCCTACCTTGGATTTTGCTGCCTTAGTACCACAAGAGAGCACGAGTTCTTAAAAGAAAGTGTTACTCTCCTTTAAAACTAGGTCACCCATCATCTGAAAGCTGCTTAGCCCCAGTAAGGGTCATGCCAATCTGTAGCCGATCCCCATACTGCACATTTGTTGCGATGTCAGTCCATTATAAGGAGCACACACACACACAGGAACAACTGAGAGACACCAGTTAACCTCACCAGCATGTCTTTGGAATGTGGGAGGAGACCAGAGCACCCAGAAAAAAACCATATTAACACGATGAGAACATGCAAACTCCCTACAAAAGGCTCCCCTGTCTAGAATCGAACCCAGGACCATAGAAACGTGAACCAATAGCAAACTGCTATATCACTGCACCACCTAAAAATGATTCCCATATTCTTCAATGAATGGAAGGCACAGTGACCTGGAGTGAATTTTGGACACATTCAGTATCAGCAAATGCATATTCTGGTTTTTAAAAGGCCTGTTTATTTATTTTTAGATGCAAAGTCTCTGATTGGAGCAGCTCTTGGAGTAATGGCACTTTTGCTCCTGGTGGCTGTTTTCATTCTTGTGAGACAGAGACAGAAGAGAGCCACACGCTCCCTGGGTAAGTCTCCTCCAGCTGGCCCATCAGTGAAGCTCAGCAGAGCACTGCTGCCCAGGGCCAGGCTGTGCTGGACAGAGCTGCAGCAGAGCTGCTCTCTCCAGACTCAGTAGCCTGTGACTGACCCCTCCTCTGTGACTGTGAGCTGCTGCAGTGAAGCTGTTACTGGACTGACAGGACACCTGCTGGGATCAGGTGATCAGGGAACTGTGAGTCAACATGTTGATTTAAATCTAGGAGCCCCACAGGTGTAGAGGTAGAGGAGGTGCTGGGACAGGCAGGATAAGATCACAAGACAATCAAAGACATGGATTTCTGCCATTATACAGTACAGAGAATGACAACTGCTACAGCCCGCGGGTGAAAGAGATACTTTTGGGGGAACTCCTGAGCAGTGTAAAGGGTAAAGGTGAGGGCTTGGAGAATGGATCTCTGAAGTCCTTAATTAAAGTCTTGGGTGACACAATTCGCCAGTAGTTCAGGTGGTTAGCTGCGTCAGCATGCGTAGGCTGCAAAGGAACAAGTAATAGGTTTATTCCATGCTGAAAAAAAGAATTAAAAAAACACAACGTTTCGGCCGTGGAGCCTTCTTCAGGTGTAAGCTTCTTCAGTAATTCGCCAGTTGTGACTGAGAAGCTCCGTCTTGCTTATACAGCATTACTCATAGGTGCGCTTCCTCTTCCTACCAGCAGAGGTCACTCTAACGCTCCATCTCGTCTCTGCCGGGCTTAGCTCAGCTGTGGAAAGCACATTGCCTCTGCTCACTACAGTGGAGTTCATAATCCCCACTGATATTGTTGGAGTTCTCCAAAATGCTTCCAGTAGATATTTACAGACCTTTTGCAGAAAATCATTTTTGAAGTCCCTAAATACTTTAATTATTTAATACTTTAAGAATTAAAAAAACTAATTTCACCGTACTATGATGATAATAAGCAAGGCTATTCTCAATTGCCTTTGATCCTATTGATGACGAGCCTCCTCTTTCTCACTAGATAAGAAACCCACTGTCAGGAATGGAGCTACAGGTACAGAGCAGGTAAGCAGAATCTTGCCTCCACCTGTCTCACACAAAGCTAGGCCCTTGTGCTCTGTAACGTGTGAGGACAGCAGCTGAGCTCCTGTTTTCTCACAGGCTGACCAGTGAAACATCACACAAAGCCAGTGACAGGAAGAGATTTTCTTTCTCAAGCAGGAAATTACAGCAGCTGCATATTGTACCTTTCAAAGGGCCACTCAAAGGTATTAGGAAAAAGCAGTGAAATGAACAATGAAATCAGCCTGGGTTTGTCAGAAGTTCAGATAGGGAGCTGCAGCAGAGCCTGTGACTGACCCCTCCTCTGTGGCTGTGAGCTGCTGCAGTGAAGCTGTCACTGGACTGACAGGAAACCTGCTGGGATCAGGTGATCAGAGAACTGTGAGCCAACCTGTTGATTTACATCTAGGAGCCCCACAGGTGTAGAGGCAGAGGAGGTGCTGGGACAGACAGCACAGGAAAACAACACAAAGACATGGATTTCTGCCACTATACCATACAAAAAAATGACAGCTGCTATAGTCTGCAGGTAAAAGAGACTTTTGAGTGAACTCCTGAGCAGCTATAAAGGTAAAGATGAGGGCTTGGAGAACGGATCCCTGTAGTCTTCAATTAAAGCCTTGGGTGACAATTCGCCAGTTGTGACTGAGAAGTTGCATCTTGCACAGCATTACAGTTCTCGTAGGTGCAGTTCCTCTTCCTCCCAGCAGAGGTCACTCCAACATCCATCTCGTCCCTGCCTGGCTTAGCCCAGCTCTGGACGGCTTATTGACTTTACCTGCTACAGTGCAGAAAATTTGCCCTGGCTTTGTGATACACTTCCAAAATCCCAATGCACTTGAAGTTTTAAAAACTGATTCCATTATGATTTTATGATGGTAAACAATGGTATTCTCACTTACTCAAGCTGACCAGCGAAACATCACACAAAGCCAGTGACAGGAAGGGCCATTCTTTTTCAAACAGGAAATTACAGTAGCCGCATACTGTACCACTTGCAGGGACTAGGAAAAACCAAGCAAATAACCAATAAAATACAAGAATAGGATGAAAAACAAGAATTGCAGAGCTCTTATCAGCCTGGGTTTGTCAGAAGTTCAAGTAGGGAGCTGCGTCAGCATGCAGAGGCTGCAAAGGAACAGGTGAAGGTTTATTCCATGCTGAAAAGAGCAGAAAAGGAACACAATGTTTCAGCCGGACACCAATGTGGACTCCTGAAGAAGGCGCCACAGCCCAAACATTTTCATTTCCCTTGAGCGTGGAATAACCCTTAACCTGTTCCTGGATTTAGCAGTATGTGTTCATGAAAAAGAAGCAGGAACAGCTGCAGGCCTCCTTGCTGGCGACAGAGCATCGCACACAAAACAAGCAGCAGAGGCCCAACAGCTGCAGCCCATGGGTCCGCTCGCTCACTGGAAACCAACAGTGTGCCCCTCTGACGCAGAGTGAAGACGTGGCCCCGGGAGTGTATGAAGAGATCGACGCAGGAGGCACCAGGCCCCTGTCCTCAGTGTACTACAGCGTGTCGTACCATCAGGAGGAAGACAGCCAGGGACTCTACTCCCTCGCACAGCTGCCTGTGGACAAACCCGAGGACAGTGAGGTTTACTCCTTCATCACAGCCCACTAAACTGGGCCTGCACTGTGGACACACACTCCTACAGGTGAGGACTCTCTGTCCCGGGTCCCCTAGGTGTCTTCTCTATGCAGGCATGTGGGTTTTCTCCGCGTGTCTCCCTCCAGGAATACAAACACGACACTTTCTGTGTTAGCTGGTTACGTGACATGTCTAGATTATCTCCTGTATGTGTGTGTGAGCCCTGTGAAGGACTGGTGTCTCCTCCAGAGTGTACCCTGCCTGGGTTCGACCCTGGCTCACAGCCACCTGGTCCCAGACGAAGCAGTTATTGAAAATGAACAGATATTGATTTGCACATAAAATACTGGCAAGGCATATATATAATGTAGTATAAAACTGGGATGTAGAGAAAAGCGTCCTTGCCATTAGAAGCATCAGTTTTACTTGTAAAGTCTGTCGTGTCTAGAGAATTGTACTGAACTCTCCCTCTGCCACCACAGGCGGAAGACCTCAGTCTGGTCAATGACCACTAGGGGGCGACAGCGCTCCACTGAGATCAGTGACTGACGGCCGGCGCTGCCCCGGGTCTCCAGTGACCACATGAGCGGAGTCCAGCCGGTGGCACAGTTTCGCACTCGGCAGCTCGAATCATCAGCCAGTCCACTTGATACCATCCCGCACACATTTCGAAAGAAAGGCTCTTAAACACCACGGACATGCGGATCAGGTGCCACACATGGAGACGAATTGAAGGAGTGAATGAAATGTGCTTACGAGAAACAAAACCGGAGTATTTTTGCTAAGGCATCTTTAAACATTGCTGATCGGTTTTGAAAACTAAAGTCACCACATTCTCAGATGAAAGGGGTTACCAAGTTACCTGAAGTCAAAAATCTAACCACACAGCTGAAAAGGAAACTGCTAATGTATCTACTTTCGGCAGGTCGAAAATCGACGCGCTCGGCAAAGCCACAATCCTTGCAGCGAACTGTGGAACTGTGAAAGTCGTTGCAATTCTTTTTACAGCAATGAAGAGTGAAGAAAAAGGTTGCTCAAGTGTGGCTTCGATGCGTTATTTAATAACCAACCATCATCAAAGGAGGATCAGACTAGGTAAAAGCATTCGGCTCTTGTATACTTGTAAATTCACTTTTTTGTGTGGTTCGCCCATTGGTTTTAGTGATTGTCAGGGTTAAGTATGTAACGAAAAGTTAAGTGTAGGCGAAACAAGTGAGTAATGATATGATAATACAACGATCCTCATTTCTGGATTTTATTTATTTTGGACATTCAAATTTTCCAACTCTTTAACCACTGAGGATTTTTATGTTCCTATAAACCCGGGATTCTAAAATCCCGTCCATGAAAACCATGGACATCCATCCATGAACCTGGATTCCATTGTCCGTTTTAATTGAAAACACCTCTTCATTTGGGAGGAGGGTTAATAAACGGATCCAATTACGCCTCAACAGGACGGGTGAAAAAAATTGGTCTTTCTTCAACTGTCCTTACCACATTTTCCAGGTGCGGTATTGAGAGTGTGGTTTGGCAGCAGCTCGTTGTCTGATCGGAAGGCGTTACAGGGGGTGATCAGGTCAGCCCAGTCCAACACTGCAGTACAGCTCCCCTGTTTCAGACATTTTTATAACTCGCTGCCTCAGGAAGGGTGGAAGTATCGCTAAGGTTACCAGTCATCCTGGTTTCCCTCTGGTAAGCATTACAGGAGCATAAAGGCACGAACGTCCAGATTCAGAGACAGTTTCTCCCCACAAGCAGATTACTGAACCCCTACCACTGACTCACACTGATGTTGTTTTTCTAAGTTGTATGTTATTTAACTTGTTGTTGTTGCTGCTGTTCTGTGTTTGTTTTTTCCTATGATGTCTTTGTATGGGAACATACCTGCAAATTAGAGGTTCATTCCACTTGTGCATATGACAATAAACTGAACGGAACTGGGAAATTCCTGTGCAAATTCCGTCCCCGTTTTGCTCCTTCTGGATGGGTTAGCCTAATACTAACTGATCTTCAGAGTCCTGCTTCTCTCTGCAGCAGGCCCTAAATGAGGCCGTTTACAGGACTTCAGACACCTCGGCGTCGTCTTCTTGCCCTTCTCCCTCAACAGACTCTGCTTCCCTACTCTTTCTGCACGCAGTTTCTCAGGGATTTCTTCCTGTGCGCTAATTACCTGCCCATTTCATGGTTACTGGCGCCCTCGTGTGGGTGGAATCAAGCATGACAGCTATCCTGAAATGCCGGAACCTCCCCGATCTGTAATAATAATAATAATAATAATATTTCTTTATTAGCCTTCTACAATTTCTTGCATTAGGAATTCGTCTTTTCGCATACCCCAGCTTTTCTCCATGGAGACACAGACAGGGAGAGAAGCTTGGGGTCAGAGCGCAGGGTCTGCCATTGTACAGCGCCCCTGGAGCAGTTGGGGTTAAGGGCCTTGCTCAGGGGCCCAACGGAGTAGGATTCCTCTGCCGGCCGCGGGATTTGAACCGGTAACTTTCCAGTCACAGGCGCAGATCCTTAGCCACAGAGCCACCTCTCCGCCCCTCTGTTTAACCTAACACATCGTGTAAAGAGAAAAGAAAAATATTGAAATCTTGAGTCATCTAGAAAACGGGTATAAAATCTTAGACATTTAACAATTTCAGTTTGTATATAGTGCAACAGTATGATTTATTTTCTATCATCCGTTGCCAGTACATATTTGACAGAATTAGAGGCTTGAAATCTGGTGCTCTTTCTTTCTCAGTCTGGATTCCTCTGGCGGAGAGTTCTCTGTTCTTCACAAAATTATTATTTTTGTTGTTGCTGGAGTAGTCTTGAGCTCATTGCAGCTGTCTACGGATACAGCTATTTCTGAAAATAAACGGATGGACTGCAAAACTTCCAGCTCTGGACAATACGCATTAATGTCTCAATGAAGAGACGGAAATGACATGTTGCATGGAAAACTGGAAAATTCATTCCTTCACTCTTTTTTATTAACATTTCTCTTTCACAAACTTGGGAATCAGGCTGATAAGCGCCAATTGCTTTCCTCGCCCTCTGCCGTAGGCTTTTGGATAGATTATACGATGTTGTAAATCATGCTAAGTTCTTCTTTTCGAGGTGTACACCCCGAAGAAGGCATCTGAGAAACACCAAACCTTACTAAACGCTTTGCTTCTAAAATAAAATCGCATGTTCTTGTGATTTAAACTTGAGTAGTATTGCAGGACCAATTAGAAATTTAGGCACAGGCGTATAAAAGATACAACCCCAATGTCCTTCTTTTCTGAAGCAATTGATCATATCATAACAATATAATTATTAATAAATACAATTATAGTTAAACGTGGCATGTTATTCTTCCTTCTGAGTTCCCGAAGATTTTTTTTTTGTTTAAGAGCAATATTGGCTCTGTGGTTTTAATGATAGCTGTGCACATTTTCAAGACATAATCTGATAAAAACAACTCGTGTAACGAGACAAATTAATGCTCTGGAAACCTAATATACGATTTAGCTCATCTTGAGTTCGAAGAGTGAAGTGCGCGGAACTAAGCACGGTGAGGTACAGATTGCATCTGCTCGTTTCTCTCATTTATCTCAATGAGTCAACTCGACCGAGGATCAATTTATAAAAAGCTGCCGCGTCATTTCCTATCACAAAGCAAGACTGTGCCTAAGACGGGACACGTCTCGGTGGAAATGTACATTCCCAAGTGCAGCGCAAAATGAGAGCTGCGCTTCCCACAGTCTGTCTCCTGGCAGGTGAGGAAGTTTGTTTTTTTAGTTTCATTTTTTAACGTTTACTTGTCTGCGATGTTTTCACCTTCCTCTCCGCAAGAGCTCAAAGTAAATGGTAGAAGTGTCTACCGCCGACGCACCAAAACACTTTCTTAATGTGAGCATCGGTAAGGTCAAGGTCAGTAGGAGCTGGAGCGCTCACCTGGTTAAATTCCAGTCTTGCTTCAGTTGGTGAAGGAGTGTCTTACTCTTCCGCCTGATCTGCTGGGTAGTGGGGCTGCTGGCGCTGAATGTCTGCTGTGTGTCACCCAGGTAGGCGCTGCTCTTCGACGAGTATGCGATAAATTCCGATTTTGAACGCTGAGATCACGCTCAAAATATTTTGTGTTCTGGTTTGAATCCACAAGCAATAGTGTACAAACAGGCTCGATACCATTCTGTCGTGAAAAAGTCTCCTTCTAAAATGGTTTTACAGACCTCACTCAGATCGTAATAACCTTGATCAATTAAGGTAAACCGTCTTCATGATAAAGTAATTTAGATCTGGGATTAAAAACCAGAAGACTCAACTCTCCTGCAGATAATTTACGGATTATTTCGCCTTAAAACATTAAGATGTTCAAAAGCAGGATGAGTTTCAAAGCCATTTCCTCATTTCATGTCAAATGAATTCTCCTAAAGCAATTAGCATAACGTCTGAAATGAGCATTCATATTGAAATGTGCTTCCTTTTTCCAAACTAAGTTATCACTTCAAATGTGCACAGATTTCTGTATATATTGAGCGCTTGAATCATCAGCACACTTCGTCCTCTCTGCCTTGAATGGCTGTCAAAGGACATGGGAATATTTAGATACAGTTAGAAAAATGAGAGATTAAATGTGTATATATACTTCCATCCATTTAGTATATACTGTGTATTCTTATTTCCATATATGTTGATGCAGTGGTTAGCGTTACATTCCGCTGGAGCCCTGGGTTCAATTCCTGACCTAGCATGCTATCTGTGTGGAGTTTGTCTGTTCACCCTGTGTTTATGTGGGTTTACTGTGGGTGCTCCGGTGTCCTGCCATATTCCAAAGACTAGAGGCAAAAATAATTGTTTTTTCCCAGAAGCCAATCAACTTTTGCCTCTAAGAAATGCTCCACTGAACCAAAATACAGAAAAGTAGAGAAATATAGCAGGAATAAATATGACAAAGACCTTTCACAGTGTAATACATATACAGTTTATGACATGTCAAAAGGGATCACATCTCTTTGGAGTATGATGACAGTATTGCAGTAGCTTATTACCTGTAATGTGGCATTGTTAAAGAAACAATCAACAGGTTTTCCTTCGTAGGTTGCTGTCCTCATTGTCCTTTTGAGTCTGCACTATATGACTGACAATTTCTTGCAGTCTTGGGCCCTGGACTGCTGCTGTCTTTTCCTGACACTTTCTTTCTCTGAAGGTCTAGGCTGTGTGACGTCAGCAGAGAGGAGAGTGAGTGGATCTGAAGGAGGAAGTGTAGAGATTCGGTGCGACTATCCAGATGGGTATCTGTACAAGGAGAAGTACTGGTGTCGGGATCCCTGTTGGAATAAGGATGTTCTCATTAAAACTGGGAAGACGAACACTGTGGTCTCTGTGGGGAGATTCTCTCTCTATGACAACACTTCAGTCAGGACCTTCACTGTGACCATGAGCAGACTGACCCTGCAGGACACTGGGGTGTATTACTGTGGACTGGAGCAATGGGGACCTGATAAATACAAAGAAATACTTCTGAGGGTCACAGAACATACACAAGGTAAAAACCAATGTAAGATTTCACTTTGCATTTTAAATACCAGTTTGTGATTTGATGCTTGGATTGAAGGAAAAGCCGTATGAGGAATTTGGATAAACTGACACACTGCTGTTTGTGATTTCCAGCCATTAGGGCTCCTCATGCAGTAGATTTCTCATGCCATAGAAGGCATTCGACATGTCATATCAGTTAATGCAGTATGTTAAAAACTTGATTGTAATTTTTATTAGCTTTCTGATACTCAGTTCTGCAGAGTTAAACATGATGAAAATAAGACTCTCAGCATATTCAATCAAAATGTCTTGCGGAACAAGTCAGATGACATCACTGCCTCATGGTTTCTGCAGGCAGTCCTTTCTTTTCAAAGACACCTAATTAGATGTTTGGATCCATTCTAAAGTAGGACTTTGATTCCGCCAGAAACAAAAAGAATGATTTCAACAGTTTAGAGAAGCTACTGTAGTTGTTACACACTTCAGCAGTGAAACAGATGCTCTTGTTGAGATGTAGATCAGTATAAATTTGCTTCCTTTCATGTTTCAGAAAGCAGACAGTCTGCCTACTGTGTGGCTCTGTGGTAGTGAAGAGTCTTTATGTACGCTACCAGGGACAGTCATTGTGTGGGATTTCCACTCTGTGTTGAGGTTTAAATACATTCACTCCAGTGTGTTCTTCTACCTAACATGACACTCATGCCATCTCAGGAGGCTCTTCAGGCTGTGTCTGAGGTGTAACAGCACTCAGACATTCCTGTGGTTTAGAGTTCAGGGAAGGGGAGCATGCTGGTCTCTCAGGAAGGCCTTTCATCATAAACTTGATTCAAAACTACACTGAATTGTTCTCTGACTTGCATCCCGGATCAGACCTCAATACTGATGTGTCTTTGTCTGTCCAGCAATGACAGTGTCCATCTTGTCCACCTCCATGCCTGTGACTGTACTGATGGACATTACTAAGACAGCAGCCATGGACAGTTCCACCCAGTCAGCTGGAGGTGAGTGGAAAGAGGCGTCTGTGAGGATCTGCAGAAGAGAGGGGAGTTTGTCAGAGGTACAGGCCCACAGTTCCTTCTCTGTGTTGTGGGTGTATTGTACACCAGCCCAAGACACGCTGTGGGGCTTCACTCTCATAAAACTGCTGTTGATCTTACTGTCTGGATCCAGCCCAGTAGAGAAGATAAAGTCTAGATTCAGCCTCAGAAATGAAAGAAAGAGAATCCAGATTTAAGACTTTACTAACAGATGGCAGAAAAACAAACAACCTGAGAAGCACAATACTTCAGCTGCAGGGAAGTATCAGCGAAAGCACAAAAGAATAAAAAGAACAGAAAGTCTCTGTCATTTTTAAAATTGTTTTATCAGCCACAAGGCAGCAAGCAGACACTGCTTCTAAATACATTACTGACAGTTCATCAAAGTCCATCTCAATGTGTCTTCTGCTTCCTGTACACATTTATGCATAGAAGAGACAGAAAAATTTGACAGCTGTTTCCTTAACAGCTCTCACATATTGCAGCTTGCAAACTGCAATTTCATTCCCTTTAGGAAACCTTAAACTCTCCAGACGTCTTCACTAAAGAATAGGTTTACATACTCCGTTGGGCCCCTGGGCAAGGCCCTTAACCCCAACTGCTCCAGGGGCGCCCTATAAATGGCTGACCCTGCGCTCTGACCCCAGCTTCTATCCCTGTCTGTGTGTCACATGAAGAGCAAGTTGGGGTATGTGAAAAGACAAATTTCTAATGCAAGAAATTGTATATGGCCAATAAAGTGATCTCATCTCATCTTATTTTACCAAATTAACCTAATGACTAGAATCTGGAAATGGAGACAAAAACTATTTCATCCTTGCTGGAAAGAAATAAGGATTTTCGTGTTTTTTTTCTCTGCCATTGTGAGTGATTTATGCTGTTTTTGCCCCCTTGTGATAAACACAATTATACCCCATAAAATGGAGAGACGCTTATGGGAAATCATGTGTATTTTGGTGTTTTCAGTCTTGTGAGACTAAAATCTAAGAACAGTATATTCAGTGCATGCTGTGCCATCAGCAGTTCATCGGTTTTATTTCTGACATTGTCCAACTCTTCATCCTGTATTGCAGGCTCTAATGCCACATCACTTGTAGCGGGGGACCAGATCAACCAGGACAGCAAAGGTACAGGACCACACCTGTCACACTGTGACCTGGGTTCATCTGCTCAGTTCTCTGATCTACCTGGGAGTCATCGCTGCACTGAGGACCCGGAGTCGGTGCTCAAAAGCCATGCATCACTCATTTACTGTAACCCTTAACCTAGTTTCAAATATCCATCCACCTTCTAACCAGTTCAAGGTCTCAGGGGGCCCAGAGCCTATCCTGGTGCACTAGTCCATGGCAGGGCACACGCAGACACAATTAAGCACACATTCCCATAAGGGCCAGTTCTCCCAGAAGCCAATTAACCTCCCAGTATGTCTTTGGACTGTGGGAGGAAATCAGAGCACCCAGAGGAAACCCATGTGAACTTGGGGAGAACATACAAACCTCACACAGACAGCACCCCAGGCATTGAACCCAGGGTGCCACCACAGTGCCAACATTCTGCTACCTACCATTAAATATCAAAGAGCTAATATGGTGTGAAAATGAAGAACAGGAAAACAAATGATTTCTGATTTTGGAACATTTTTGAACTGCATTTACAGTACTGTGATTTCTGTATTAATAAAAAAATAACAACTAATATTTCTATAGTGAATAAATCAATTGAATAAAGAAAGAACTACTCATACTCATCAATAGCAGGCTGGGTCGCCATAACTTTTAAGGATCCTTAACTTTTACTTAGAGCTAGAAGACTTACTCATGTAGTTTAATCAGGTTAAAGATCTTTTGTAAAACAGAAGCTGAAAGAAGACAGTGCCATTTACAACAAACACTCAATAACCACATCCTGGTTACAGAGTATTCAGTTGTTTTCAAGGGTCCCTCTGACAATGGAAATAAAGCTTGCGTATAACACTCATGGGCGTATCTGAATATTTGTATTAGTAAAGGTCATACATCCACTTACCCATCGTGTGCTTACCCTAAGGCTAGGATTGGCACACAATGGAAACAGTGCAATTAAACACAAAAACAATAACCACAAAAAACACTCCCTTTAGTAACTGATCTAAAGTGTAATAAGATGGTTACAGAAGATGTTCTCAGATCCTCTCACTCAAGTGTGTGACACTTCTGTGGCAAATCTGACACCTTGAGACAGACATACAGTAATAGCAAAAGCATAATAAGATTACTTTATTGGCCATATACAATTTCATTCCTTAGGAATTTGTCTTTTCACATACCCCAGCTTGCTGTCCATGAGACACACAGACAGGGAGAGAAGCTTGGGGTCAGAGCACAGGGTCAGCCATTTATATGGCACCCCTGCAGCAGTTGGGGTTAAGAGCCTTTCTCAGGCGTCCAACGGAGTAGGATTCCTCTGCTGGCCACAGGATTTGTACCGGCAACCTTCCAGCCACAGGCGCAGATCCTTAGCCACAGTGCCACTGCTCTGCCCCATGAATAGTTATTAATGTACTCTCTAAAGTGCAATAATTGAATGCAAGGTTTAGAAATTGACTCAATGCCTCAATCCAAAGAAAAGTCTTGTTTCTCTACTCATACAGTTCTTCGGTTAAGACAAATCCTCCTGCTCTCAGTCTCAACAGTTCCTTAGGTCTGTGTTTCCTATTAGATCTATTGGGATGCCCCTGCAAATTCTTTTAAATATGTTGTCTTGTGATCTCTTCTATCCATTATTAAAGAGATTCAGTTCCTCTAATCTGGGCTGTTGAAATGCTGATCAGCAGCACAATAATTGAAATATATTTGAACGTTACGGAAGGCTTCTGGCTCAGTGTCGCAGCCAGTAGCAGCTCTCACAGTGAATGATTTCAGTCCTGTTGTCCAGGTGTGGCTTAAACTATAGACGGGCCAGGATTCTCCAAACAAAAGCACACAATTTCAAAATAGTTACAGATAGAGTTGCAAAAATAGAGAATATCAGAAATACAGTAGGCCAAGTGGGTTAGTCAATAAGTCAATTAAATAACCATGTAAAGATACTGTATGTCATGAGTGTACCCAAGTGGTTGGTATAATTGGAGGCACCTGAATTCTTTGTTCTCTGGCACAGCTTTGGTGAAAAGAGGAATAATTTAGGCACGCTGGGTTAAACAAATATTTTTTAATAATGACAATGCACACACTAAACAACACATAACATAAACATACAACATACAAGCTACACAATGTACAAACCTACAGACAGGGCATCTCAGAGGTCTATGTCCTGAACACACCTAGGAAAGCCCTAGACTGCTCCCGAGTGTTCAAATGCTCCATTACACCTGCGAAGGCCAAATTAATGTAAAGCTGCCTTCTAAACCAACAGAAAAACCTACTTTTAAATTTCTCTATAAATCAAGATGGAGAGAGGAGAGGCTATTTTTAACCAAGAGATTGTATAAACAGGAACCCGAGTTTAATAAAAACGTATGAATGGCAAGCTCTCTCAATGAGGTTCAAATACTGTATATAACTCCTTTCTGGTCTTTCTAGATGAACGTGACAAGGACCTCTTACCTGGCAGACGTTTTATTTTCTGTGTCCTCCCATCTCCTCTGTGCATTTCTGTCTGTTTTTCTTTTACCTGCTTTGGAGAGATTTTTTGCAGCGTCCTAGACTGTTGATGACTCTCTTCATCATTTACCTAGATCTTAATTAACTACTACCAAGGGTAAACCAAGGGTAATCTTTGATCACTGATTCTCAGCAAACTTTGAAGCTCCAGAGAACTGGAAATGTCTACACAGGCCAGGTGTTACACATTGTGTCTAGATTCCTCAAGACACTGCAAATGTCACCATAGCTGCAACCATACCAAATAAATAAAAACAAATAATCTCTTTTTATATATCTTATATATAAAATATATCTTATATAATATCTTGTTCTGTTGCAGGACAGGTTGTGTTTGGAGTAAGCCTTGCAGTGGTTTTGTGTGTCTTTGTGCTGGCAGCTGTCATTCTTTGGATCAAAAGGCCAGGTAAGAGACTTAACAAACCTAAAGAGCAGGAGATGGACCAGATCCTTCAGGGACACTGACCTCCTTCTCATTGAATGCAAACCTGCCTTCAGCCTGACTTCTTCCCTCTTAAACATTAGGACAGAAACTGAAAAAAAAAATATTTTGAACTGTGGAGGATGGAAAAATGAAACATTAGAATGTAATTTCAAAGTTGAATGAATATTTAATATTCTGTTGTGGTAGAAAATATCCGAATAATTATGAAAATATTTGAATATAAAATATTATATTTATGTATTTCATATTTACATTTTCCCCCAAAATTACGTTTGCTCATGCATTTGGTGTACAGCACCCGTAACCCTTAGACCTGTACAAGATAAGAAATAGTTGTTGCTCATTTGAAATATATTTGCTCTGTTTGAATCCAAACTAAGAATCAGCAACGTGAGAGAAGGAGTTCAATAGATCTGCCTTTATTGGATCTGCAGGAAGGGAGATTGTACAGTGACAAAGTCCGCCATCATATGAACAATCTCGAAAATCTGGTGCAGACACAGCTGCTTATGTACACCTTATGTGCATCACAAAGCTCTTCATTTTCCAAAAGACTGTTAATTCCAATAGATGTGTTTCCTATCCTTTATATCAGGAACCTAGTCAATTACATTCTGTACTCTACCTCCTGATTATACTCCTTTGTTTTTCCCTTCCTGTGGATCTCATGTGCTCCTTGTTAGTAAGTCAGTCCCTTGCTTGTTAGTGTCCTGAGCTTCTGCAAGTTCAAGGTTAGGTGCTCAGTCAGTACAGCCCAAGTCTTTCAACTCTGTATATGAAGTGCATTTCTGTTCAGACAGAAGGTGTCTTGTGTTTGTGGCGGAGGTTCCCAGCACCGGTACTCACGATTCAGATGCCAGGCTTTCTGTGTCTCCTCAGTTACAAACAACTCTTCACCTGTGAGAAGGGTTCAACTGAACTAATTCTCTACAGTCTTCAGCTGCTGAGGACTTAAAAAGCCCAGAAAGCCAGCTGGGTTCTAGAAACTGAGAACTGGAATCCTGGTCTGGATCATTGTAGAAGAAACAGTGTTTCTTATATTTTGTATGATTTTGAACTGAACACCTTGAGTCAATTGCAACAAACTGAAAGCAGGGTACTATCTGGAGCTCAACCTATGGTTAGCACACAGCCCTGTGCTAAACTAGGGCGCTACCCGAAGACCAGCTGCAGCAAATGTGGCCTCTAAAATTGAGGGAGATCCTTCAGTTTGTTCTAATTAGAACAACAGCATTTCTGAGCCCTCAGCACTGAGCTCAACTGAGCACTAAGCACAAGTTCAGCTGTTCTCCAACTTTGTTCAGCATGTTTTTTTTGTTGCAATTGAGCTCAAAGCTGGAGATGCTCTCCAAATAGCACCATATCAACTAGTCCACAACTTAGTGTGCAGGTACATGCTAAATCCAAAAGGCCATTGAAATTAACCCCTTGTGACTAATATATCTTTCTGAATTATACAAGTACTCACTTTGATTCCTAGGTAAGAATTTGAGTTCTCTGGCTGGGAACACAGGCACAGCACAGGTAAGCTATGTCAACTGTGGAAAAATTGTTTTGTGGTCAATAAAATATCTGTGTTTCAGACTACAAAGACATTCGAAAGGAGTTCTGGAACAGGTCAAAGGTCCAAGTTCAAAGTTCTGTTTGGGGAAGCACCAATTTCACTTTTGTTATCCATGCTGGAGCCAGTAGTAGTGGTTTCCAGAAACAGAATATCGACGTCCACATCTTGTAATGAAGGCATCTCATTTTATGTCCTGACACTTCTGGAGAGTCCAAAGCCCTCAAACTCAAGCTAGTCAGCTTGCAGTCAGCGCAGGACATACTGGACATGTCTCAGGCTGCTCTCTACCTGACCCAGGTGTGTTTTTAGTGATCCTTGAGCCCCGGGTGAAGTTCCACGAGAAGCCAGCCATATTGATAACAAGCCCCCCAGTGAACATTACAACAGTGGACTCTATTGGAATCTAGGACTTTCTAGGACTTTCGCTCTTCATTGTGGTGACTTTTTAGCATCGGAAATGTGGATCGGTTATCCGCATATTTAGACACTGTTTTGGTGCTTCCATGCAATCCCAGCAATGTGATGAGCTGATCAATCAGTAGGTTATCAATACTTCTCGGTGCCTGGGTTGCCCAGTGGTGAAGATATCAGCTCTAGCTGTGACCTGCACCACAGCCCTGTTGGCGAGAAGTGCTGCCCACAAACTAACTGGCAGTGGCGTCAGTCTGACAGAGACCTTAAAAAAACTCTCCACAGCGCAGGTGCAAACTGAAATCTAGAACATGAGTACTGTGGCAGGTTGTGCTGTTGACCAATATTAATATTACTTTTTTCCCCACAGAGAGTACACAGTTTCATGGATCCACCCAGCTCCTTGTTTGCAGTTTACGCCAATATAAACTGACCAGTGTACTGGGGTCCTTCCACACAGCAGCTGTTGTACTGTAGTTCATAAAGGCTGTAGCTGCAAAACTATTATTCCTCTTAGAGTTTAGTGTTTAGTGAAATACTTTTTCAGGAATCTCTTACTGCTGCCTTGAATAGACAATCACCCTGGTACAGGTTATTTCTGCTGTACTCGCCTGAGGAATGTGATTGAGATGGGCCGCTCCAATAAGCAGCAAGTCCTCCCCACTAATAGCTGATGTGTGGTGAGCGTTCTGGCGCACTATGGCTGCTGTCACATCATCCAGGTGGGGCTGCACATTGGTGGTGGTGGAGGGGAGTCCCCATTACCTGTAAAGCGCTTTGAGTGGAGTGTCCAGAAAAAAAGCACTACATAAATGTAAGCAATTATTATTATTAATTAAGTGCGATTATTGGACTTGAAAGGTAAAGCACAACTGGCTTGCTCTCTCTCAGTCGAACCCTGGCACTCGGACGAGATAATCAACCTCCTGACTGCGGCCACTCTGTCTGAGCTTCTTAAACGTCAGTTTAAGAACCACCAGGATGAGAGTGTGACTTGAGGATCTATTCTCTCTCTCTCTCCATGGGGTTATCAACTCTCCATGGAACAGCCTGGCCAGTGTGTTGCTTTAGATTAATTCATTGTTCATGTTAGAAGTCTCAAGAATTAATAAACTATTATTGATAAAGTTCAGCTCATGCCCATATGTCCATATTTACTAGTTTTCAAGAAGACCAGTAACTGATATTACTTAATAATAGGAGATCTATTTAAATTACAAGTGTTGCAGTTAATGTGTTTGAGCCTGATGTTATTAATATATTTGCAGTCTCTAAGTGAATCATCAGTCATGTGTGTCAAGGCTCATTCACTCACATTATTACTCCTGCTGCTTTGCTGCGCATGTTTAACAAGCTGGCACTCAGCTGCTATATCCTGACTTGAGGATCTTACAAGACATTATGAAAGACCTTTTAACTGGCTTACACACATACTGTACCCACAACATACAAAAGGTCCCACCCTCCCACTCTTTTCTCTTGGTTGTTCAGATGCCTGATCCAAAACAACAAGTCAGAAATGATTTACTCTATATGCTCTTCTCCTCTGTTTTTAAGCAATACAACTGCTTCTGCTAAAGTCTCAAAAGTAACTCGCCTTCTGCTCTACAGCTGTCCTTTTTCGTTCGTTAGAAAATAGAGATCAGCTTAGAATATCCATGTGAGTCCTTCCCTCTAACACTCACGGATTCTATAAAGGTAAAGGATTTAAGGTTGGAATTAAGAGGACATGGGCTCTCTCTTGTGGCTTCTGGTGAAAGTAGCGGTCCACCTCGTCGCAACATTGTTCTGTTAATAAGTTGTGTATTGTTTATTTTGAATCACTGTGCAGATGCTGGTTTTTAAATTCTCTAATTGAGTCCTATCAGTAATAAACATACTCTCACATTCCACTGTTCTGAGTTCTGATTGTTCTAATAAATCCAAACCATCACATCGCTAAGAGACCCACTGGGCTGTCTTTGGCTATACCTTTGGGGATTTTCCTAATCTTTTCTTTTTTTGTTCTCATGAGATGTGTTTTTTTTCCTATTTCTCAGCAGGAGACACTAATTTAACCTGAGAGTACACCTTGTCACTCTCCTTTCTTTTGACTGATTACAGAACAGAAGTGTTTTTTGTAACCAGATGATATTGGGGTGCCGTATAAATGGCTGACCTTGCGCTCTGACCCCAGGCTACTCTCCCTTTCTGTGTGTGTCATGGAGAGCAAGTTGGGGTATTTGAAAAAGATAAATTCCTAATACCAGAAATTGTATATGGCCAATAAAGTGATCTGATCTTATCTTATCTCTTATATTGCACCATTTTTACATTTGCATTGTGATGCTGTGATTAAAATAAAAAGTACCAGTGTGGTGCAAAGACAATCAAAATAGTTAGAGGTATGAGGCATCATATCCTCTTTCTATTTAACATGATACATTTCATCATTACATTTATAATTAACCACTGGACCATCTGTTCATATCAGTTGGGCACTTACAGTAAATACCTATAGGAATCAATAACACACTTAAGTGTTTTGAATAAGGTGTCTTTTTGTATAATGTGGAAAATGGATTAATTAAGTTTTTGTCATGTTGGATTTGAATACACCTGTCAAAATACTGTGTTTGATACCTTTTCAAAATAAAAGAAAATGAAACAATGTTTTGCTGTAACTGTATCTCTTGATAGTTTCTGCTCATATTCTAAGGCGCCACACCAGGGATTTGGCTCCTTCATGCTAATGAAACCATCTACAGGAGCTTAACTGGGCTGCAGATAGAAAAATAAAAAACATAGACTCAATGAAAGCACAAACATCACTCTTTATTTTCTGCTGGTATTGGCTTTGCCATGACTTCATAACATAAATGATTTGGCACTATCAGTATAAGTATAACATTTAAAAAAGAAATAAATAAAAAGGCTTTTATTTTTTTAAGTTAGTAGTGTTTTGCATGGTAGATGCCAGTTCACTGCTGGGAGTGCACGCACGCACACACACAGACAGACACACAAAGTTAGTCCTCAACCTGCCTCACTTTGGATGTGGAAGAAGACCTGAGCACTGAAAAATCCCATGACCACGGGAGAACATGCACATTCTTCATAAAATGCAAAGAGGTTTATACAGCAAATTCACACAGGAAAGCTCATTCTAAATCAGGACTTATTTTTCCCTCTACAAACATTTCTTTGTAATTGACCACAATATTCTTAAGAAGCCATTTCACCTTGTCTACAGACAAAAGGAAGTATATAAATAAAAGCTGTGAAATTTAGCTAGACATTCTGCATTCCTAGCATTAGCATCAAAACATCAACTAATATACTTCCAATTGTTCTTTCATACTGTTGCTAGGTAAAAGGCATTTTTCAAAGCCAACTTGTCACTATCTTATACACTTTAAAAAAGGTAAATGCTCAAATTCTTCCTTGTTTTGTTTCAACCTCCTTTATATTTAAAATAAGTTCATAAACAATGGATGATCTGTAGCAGGAAGACAGCAACCCAGTTTGCTCATGCTGTTTTAGAAGCAACACTTGGAGTAATGGGACTTTTGCTCCTGGTGGCCATTTTCATTCTTGTGAGACAGAGACGGAGGATGCCACACGTTCCCTGGGTAAGTCTCCTCCAGCTGGCCCAGCGGTGAAGCTCAGCAGAGCACTGCTGCCCAGGGCCGGCCTGTGCTGGACAGAGCTGCAGCAGAGCTGCTCTCTCCAGACTCAGTAGCCTGTGACTGACCCCTCCTCTGTGACTGTGAGCTGCTGCAGTGAAGCTGTTACTGGACTGACAGGACACCTGCTGGGATCAGGTGAGCTGAGAACTGTGAGTCAACATGTTGATTTACATCTAGGAGCCCCACAGGTGTAGAGGCAGAGGAGGTGCTGGGATAGGATGGATAGGATCACAACACAAAGACATGGATTTCTGCCATTTTACAGTACAGAGAATGACAACTGCTACAGTCCACAGGTGAAAGAGACTTTTGAGTTAACTCTTGAGCAGCTTTAAAGGTTAAGATGAGGGCTTTGAGAATGGATCTCTGTAGTCTTCAATTAAAGCCTTTTGTGACAATTCGCCAGTTGTGACTGAGAAGTTGCGTCTTGCTTATTCAGCTTTACAGTTCTCGTAGGTGCGGTTCCTCTTCCTACCAGCAGAGGTAACTCCAGCATCCATCTCGTCCCTGCCTGTCTTAGCCCACTTCCAAAATCCCAATGCACTTGAAGTTTTAAAAACAGATTTCATTATACTTTTACAATGGTCCTTGCCATTAGAAGCATCAGTTTTACTTGTAAAGTCTGTCGTGTCTAGAGAATTGTACTGAACTCTCCCTCTGCCACCACAGGCGGAAGACCTCAGTCTGGTCAATGACCACTAGGGGGCGACAGCGCTCCACTGAGATCAGTGACTGACGGCCGGCGCTGCCCCGGGTCTCCAGTGACCACATGAGCGGAGTCCAGCCGGTGGCACAGTTTCGCACTCGGCAGCTCGAATCACCAGCCAGTCCACCTGATACCATCCCGCACACATTAAGAAAGAAAGGCTCTTAAACACCACGGACATGCGGATCAGGTGCCACCCATGGAGACGAATTGAAGGAGTGAATGAAATGTGCTTACGAGAAACAAAACCTATACCTACAATACCGGAGTATTTTTGCTAAGGCATCTTTAAAATTGCCGATAACTTGAAAACTAAAGTCACCACATTCCGACAAAATGGTTTTCCAAGTTACCTCAAGTTAAAACCTAACCCATATTTGAAATGGAAACAACTGATACCCGTTTCGGCTTTCGCCACGTTGAAAATCGAACTGTGGCGAGCAAGCGATCTGTGTAAAAGTCGTTGCAATTGGCAGCATTAGAAGAACAAAGGGTTGCTAAAGGGGAAAACACAGTACGTAAAAATGCCAGAAAAGGATTCGACTCATACATAATTGTAAATTGAATTACGGGCGATATGTTTGGGGGTCTCCATTGGTTTCAGTGATTGTCAGGGTGAAGGAGTCAGAAAACAGGGACGTGTAGGCGACACAGTAGAGCTATGGTAATACACTCACCCTCATTCCTCATTGGATGTGGAAATGTAAAAAAGACATTATCCAACTTTAACCACTGAGAATTTTAATATTCCTATAAACCCGGGGTTCTCATCTCCAGTCCGGTTTTCATCGTTTCCTTAATTAGAAGAGCGATTTTCTAGACACCACCCAAAGCGCCAGCATGCTGTGCGCCAGTTCTTATTCTCATTAGAAATGTACAACATAAACTGTATGTGTGCAAAAATGTGCAATCTCAATGCCCCCAGTTTTCGTAAACAAGGTTAGAGTATAAAAATATAATTATCAATAAATATAATTATTTATTCTTCCTTCAGACCCATTGCTGCGCACAAGCAGAATTTTCCAAAACTTTTTTTTTTTTGTTTCAGAGGAACATTGGCTCTGTGTTTTTAATGGTGGTTGTTCAAGACATAATCTAACAAAACGGGTTACGAGACATAAATTAATAATCTTGAAACCTAAAACATGATTTAGTTCCTCTTGAGTTCAAAGAAGTGAAAACATTATTGGGTGGGCTGATCTAAGCATGGCGAGGTACAGATTGCATACAGTATGTTCGTTTCTCTAATTCATCTCGGTGCGGCAATTATGCCACAGCTCAATTTATAAAAAGCTGCAGCGTCACTTGCTTTCACAAAGGAAGAAGTCTGACTGGGACGAGACTCGGTGGAAATGTAAGATTTCAAATGCAGTGGGAAATGAGGGCTACGGTTTCTACGGTCTGTCTCCTGACAGGTGAGAGGGTTTGTTTCTTTGGTTTTATTTTTTAAGGTTTATTTTTCCGCTATATCGTCACCGACCCCTCCGCAAGAGCTCAAAGTAAATGGCAGAAGTGTCTAACCGAGGCACCAAAACACTTTCTTAATGTGAGCATCGGTAAGGTCAAGGTCAGTAGGAGCTGGAGCGCTCACCTGGTTAAATTCCAGTCTTGCTTCAGTTGGTGAAGGAGTGTCTTACTCTTCTGCCTGATCTGCTGTGTGTCACCCAGGTAGGCGCTGCTCTTCAATTGTGCAAAGAGTGTCATATTTTATATACAGTACATTTGTAAAACAATCCTTTTCCTATTTTAATACACAAACAATAGTGTAAACTTTTTTTTAGCTAGTACAGTCTCAATGCCATTCTGTTGTAAAACAACACCCTTCTAAAATTATTTTACAGACCTCAGTCTGTAATAACCTTGAATACTTAATGCAAAACTCAAAACGTTAATTTAAGATCTTCAAAAACAGGATGAGCTTCAAATGAACAACTACTGTAACTCTTCTAACTCATTGTCAAGAAGAGAAGTGCCATGTCTGTGTCCTTGTTCCACGTGCTGCTCTCTCCTGCCACTGTAGATCTGCGCCCCTGTTCCTCCACTCTGATGCCCCAGCGCCCCAGTCCAGGGGTTGTTAATGGGGCTCCTTCAAGAAGCTCCTGCTCCAGACCTGGTGAAAGAGTTTAACTGTGAAATCAAGTAGTTTGTGCAACAGACTAAAAGATTTAAAAACTAAAAAGATCCTCATTTCATGGTGTGGCGAGAAATGTTTTTTTACTTGTTCACACCTTCATAAAGACGCAAGCAATTTCGGCTGAAAGCGAAAAAGAAGATCGAGCACCTGACCACCCAAAGCCCTTAGAGGTTATTTTACAGAAAGTACTCTTCAAAACCATGTCTGCTAGGTGACCTTTAGCCTGATCTGTGTGCGCAGTGAATTTCCTGAGCTCTGTATCTCTTCTGCCTCTTTTCACAGCCAACCTCTCAACCTGATTTGCATATTACTACTTACACTACTTTAAATACCCATTTATTTACTGTATCTGTTTATCTACTCTTTACATTGTTTAATTTTTACTTATATACCAATACTACCTCAATAGCTGCTAATGATTCTCAATACCCCCTCGTGTGTGTTCTTCTGTGTTGTACTGTGACATTATGCTCATTGTTTCTAGTGTATTGTGCACCTTGGGCCAGGAGAAACTATATTTAGTTCTCTTTATTAGCCATATACAATTTCTTGTATTAGGAATTTGTCTTTTCGCATACCCCAGCTTGCTTTCCATGAGACACACAGACAGGGAGAGAAGCTTGGGGTCAGAGCACAGGGTCAGCCATTTACACAGCACCCCTTGAGAAGCTGGGGTTAAGGGCCTTGCTCAGGGGCCCAGCGGAGTAGGATTCCTCTGCCGGTCATTGAATCTGAACCGGCAACCTTCCAGCCACAGGCGCAGATCCTTAGCCACAGTGCCAGCACACTGTATAAGTGCAGAATGAACCGATGAACTGAACTGAACTGATGTGGGTTCGACGGGACAGTGCAGCTGCGGTCCAGCTGTAATATTCTGAATGCAGTTCAGAACCCACTCATGGGTGGATGATGGATCCTAAAATATAAACCACAATTCAGTTTTGTATAATTAAAATATGACACAGTACATGAACTCGTGAAAGAACTCAATAAAGCGTTAATACTGAAATATGATTCTTTTTTTCTAAACCAAGTTTTCATTTCAAACGTGCACATACTTCTGTATATGAGTGGTGGGCATCTCCAGTTCTTGAGTGCATGAAATCATCAGCAGCCTTTGTCTTCTCTGCCACTGCCTTGAACAGCTTGGGTCTAACAAGGGTATATTGTCTAGAAACGTGAGACAAAAACGTTTAGTTAAAAACGTTTAACTACAGTTAAACATAGAGAGTGGTACAGTTAAAATTAGATATTAAAGGGAATATTAGAATGAATGTTGATTCTATAAGAAGCATAATGGAAAAGAAATAAACTAGAGAAATGTATATATTCTTATTTTTACGGTATGTAGATGGCAGCACGTTCACCCAGTGGTTAGCATTGTCCTGGGTTCAGTTCTGGAGCTGGGGTGTTATCCCTGTGGAGTTTGTATGTTCTGCCAATACTTGTGTGCGTTTCTGAGTGCTCCGGTTTCCTCCTACAGTCCAAAAACATTCTTGTAGGTGAATTGGATTTTGAGAAAAAGTGGCCGAGGTGTGGGTTGTGCGTTTCAGTGTTTGTATAAGTTGGCCATGTGATGGACTGGCATCCTGTCCAGGGTGTATCCCGCCTTGCGCCTGTTGAATGCCAGGATACGCTCTGGCTGCCCCACGACCCTGTAGTGGAAGAAACAGTTCGAAGATGGCTGGATATTTTATATATCGGCTACTTGCTGTCCTCCTGGTCCTTTTGAATCTGAGTTGAACTCAGACAATCTGACTCTCTCCTGGGAGACTGTGGCTCTGGTCTGCTGTTGTCTTTTCCTGACACTTTCTTTCTCTGAAGTTCTAGGCTGTGTGATGTCAGCAGAGAGGAGAGTGAGTGGATCTGAAGGAGGAAGTGTAGAGATTGAGTGCAACTATCCAGATGGGTATCAGTACAAGGAGAAGTACTGGTGTCGGCATCCCTGTGGGAATAAGGACGTTCTCATTAAAACTGGCAAGACGGACACTGTGGTCTCTGTGGGGAGATTCTCTCTCTATGACAATGTCTCATTCAGGACCTTCACTGTGACCATGAGCAGACTGACCCTGCAGGACACTGGGGTGTATTACTGTGGACTGGAGCAATGGGGGACTGACAGACTCTCAGAAATACATCTGAGGGTCAGGAAACATACACAAGGTATAAATCAATGTAAGATTTTGCATTGTCTTTTAAATGACCAGTTTGTGATTTGATGTGTGGATTGAATGTAAAACCATATGAGGAATATGAATACACAGACCCACTGCTGTCTGTGATTCACAGCAATTATTGGTCCTCAGGCTCAGGATTTAAGGGGATCAAGAAATTCAAAATGTCATATCAGTTACTGCAGTATATTGAGAACTTTATTGTATATGTTATTAGCTTTTGAAACTTAGTTGTGCATAGTTTTAATATAAATATAATTGTCTTCCAGCATCACAGTACAGTATATCACAGTCAAAATGTCTTGCGGAACAAGTCAGATGACATCACTGCCTCATGGTTTCTGCAGGCAGTCCTTTCTTTTCAAAGACACCTAATTAGATGTTTGGATCCATTCTAAAGTAGGACTTTGATTCGGGAAGAAACAATAAGAATGATTTCAACAGTTTAGAGAAGCTACTGTAGTTGTTACACACTTCCGCAGTGAAACAGATGCTCTTGTTGAGATGTAGATCAGCATAAATTTGCTTCCTTTCATGTTTCAGAAAGCAGACAGTCTGCCTACTGTGTGGCTCTGTGGTAGTGAAGAGTCTTTATGTAGGCTGACCAGGGACAGTCAATGTGGGATTTCCATTCTGTGTTGCAGTTTAAATGCATTCACTCCAGTGTGTGCTTCTTCCTAACATGACACTGCTGAGTGTAACAGCACTCGAGACTTTCCTGTGTTTTAGAGCTCAGGGAAGGAGACAATGTTAATGTTTCTCAGGAAGGCCTTTCGTCATAAACTTGATTCAAAACGTCACTGAATTGTTCTGTGACTTGCATCCCGGCTCAGACCTCAATACTGATGTGTCTTTGTCTGTCCAGCAATGACCGTATCCACTTTGTCCACCTCCATGCCTGTGACTGTACTGATGGACATTACTAAGACAGCAGCCATGGACAGTTCCACCCAGTCAGCTGGAGGTGAGTGGAAAGAGGCGTCTGTGAGGATCTGCAGAAGAGAGGGGAGTTTGTCAGAGGTACAGGCCCACAGTTCCTTCTCTGTGTTGTGGGTGTATTGTACACCAGCCCAAGACACACTGTGGAGCTTTACTCTCATAAAACTCCTGTTGATCTTACTGTCTGGATCCAGTCCAGTAGAGAAGATAAAGTCTAGATTCAGCCTCAGAAATGAAAGAGAGAGAATCCAGATTTAAGACTTTACTGACAGACTCCACAAGGGCAGGGCTCTTTCTGGGGAAAAACAAACAGTCTGAGAAGCACAATACTTCAGCTGCAGGGAGGTATCAGCGAAAGCACAAAGGGGAAACAAGGAAGAGAGAGAGAATATCTGTCATGTTTAAAACTTTTCTGCCAGGCACAAGGAAGCAGGCAGACACTGCTAACCACATTTCTGTCAGCTCTACAAAGTGTACATCAATGTGTCTTCTGCTTCCTATGAATATTTTTATGCATTTTTTATTTTGTTGCACATTCTTATGTAGAAGCAAAAAGACAAAAATTGACAGCTGTTCCTTTAACACTGATTTGTAACTGGCAAACAGTAAATTCACCCCCTTCAGGGAACCTTAAACTCTCCAGACTTCTTCACTACACTCCCTTACCTAATGTCTAGGAAAGTCCCTTTTCAGGCCATTAAGGCCCATGGGGGAATGGGCCATCTGACACTAGAGGTGGAGGTGATGTGGTTAGCATCACGCTCCGGCTGGCCTGTTACCCCCAAAAGGATTAATCCCTGGTACTCATTTGGAAAGCAGGTTGAGTGGATCTGGGAGCCATCTGGAAGGAATTAGAGCAAGCTACATCACTTGCCCCTACCTGGGATTGAACGCGGGACCTTTCACCCAAGAGCTAGACGCCCTTACTGTCTGAGCTACCACAGCTCCACCTAATGTCTAGACTCTGTCTATATTGTTACAACAAAATGCAGGATTGCTCTGGAAAAGTAGACAAAAACTGTTTCATCCCAGCTGGACAGAAATACTGATTTTCTTTTTTCTTCTCTGCCATCTTGAGTGACAGCACTGGGTTTTCTGCCTGAAATGGACACAGGGAGTGTGTGATTGTACACCTCAGCTCGACTCCTACAGCTCACCCTGAGGAACACTTTCTCACCCCAAAAGTAACCTGGAATAGTCACATCTGTCCTGTCACGTGCTGAGACTCACATGAGGGTTCTCGCATCACAATGTGAACTTTCATAGCATGAGAGCCTTCAACAAGTGGCTTAATCTAATTTAAATTAGTGCAACGACTTGGTTAGCACAGATGCCTTATGGCATCTTAACATCTTGCTAGTGATGTGTCATTTGATCTGACATCTGCAATCATGAGCCTGCTAGAACAGTTCTACAGAGGAGTGATACCAACAGAAGGAGTAATACCATGTTTTTGCCCCTTTGGTGAAAAACACAATTGTACCCTATGAAGTAGATCAATATTTGAAGTCATGTGTATTTTGGTTATTTCTGAAATCTAAGAACAGGGAATTCCTGTAACCTATGGAAACACTTTTTCAGAATAATGCATCCAAAGGAAATACACGTGTGCTGATGTGCAGCCGGATGTGAGTTTTAGTTCTGCTTACAACAGTTCCTGGGTCTTATTTCTGACATTGTCCAACTCTCCATCCTGTATTGCAGGCTCTAATGCCACATCACTTGTACCGGGGGACCAGATCAACCAGGACAGCAAAGGTACAGGACCACACCTGTCACACTGTGACCTGGGTTCATCTGGGAGTCATTGCTGCACTGAGACATGGAGTCAGTGCTCAATAAATCATCGCTCATTTAACCCTTTTCCTAGTTACAAATATCCATCCATTTTCTATCCAATTCAGTGTTGTAGGGGAGCAAGAGCCTATCCTGGCAAGCAATGGGTACAAGACAGGGTACACCCAGGACAGGACTCACACAGACAAACTCACACCAGGGCCAGTTTTCCCAGAAGCCGGTTAACCTTCCATTATGTCTTTGGATTGCGGGAGGAAACTAGAGCATCCAGAGGAATCCTATGCAGATATGGGAAGAACATACAAACTCCACACAGATAGCAGGAATTGAACCCAGGGTCCCACCAATGTGCTATTGAGTGGTCACTAAGCTCTATATATCAAAAAGCTTTTATTGTGTAAAAATGAAAATTAAGAACAGAAAAACAAATGAAGATAGACTTTGGCTCATTTCGTAAATAGCATTTACAGGTCAATTATCACATCTGTAATGAAGATATCAATTGGTTAAAGAAAGAACTACTCATACTCATCAATGGCAGGCTGGGTCACCATAATTTCTAAGGATCCTTCACTTTTACTTAGAGCTAGTATACTTACTCATATAGTTGAATCAGGTTAAAGATCTTTTGGACAATAGCAGCTGAAGGTAAATGCTGCCACTTACAACAAACACTTGATTACCACTTCCTGGAAACAGAGTATTCAGTTGTTTTCAAGGGTCCCTCTGACAGCGGAAATAAAGCTTGCATTTAACACTCCTGGGTGTATCTGTTAGTAAAGTTCATACATCCACCTACTCAGCAGCCGTATCACCCTGCAACGCAACTCACACTGAAACTAATGAAGCATGGCAAGTGCAGCCTTCAGAGCAAAGATTAAAAACACAGCAGAAAAAAGGAAGTGTTAGGAGGAACTGTTAATTACATCAGGTCCCAAGGCATCATTCCACATCGCTGAGGGTACCTGACTGGCACTATATTTAATAGTAATCAGTGTCATTAGTTCTGCATCTCCAGTGTCTTGAGAGTGATGGTATGAATAATTTTTCTTCCAGCCAGTACCACCTGTATCAGCCAGAAACACCAACAATCTCTCCATGTATCATCAAGCCAGCAGCCATAACACTCTGCAACTCACAACTGGCAGCCCACTGAAGCTCAGCAGGTGTGAGCCTGGCCAGTACCTGGATGGGAGACCTCCTGGGAAAAACTAAGGTTGCTGCTGGAAGAGGCATTAGTGGGGGCAGCGGGGGGCACTCACCCTGCGGTCTATGTGGGTCCTAATGCCCCAGTATAGTGACGGGGACACTGTACTGTAGAGAGGTGTTGTCCTTCGGAAGAGATGTAAAACTGAGGTCCTGACTCACTGTGGTCATTAAAAATCCCAGGGTGTTTCTTGAAAAGAGTAGGGGTGTAATCCCAGCGTCCTGGCCAAATTTCCCCCTGGCCTTTACCAGTCATGGCCTAATAATCCCCATCTCTGAACTGGCTTCATCACTCTGTTTTCCTCCCCACTGATAGCTTATGTGTGGTGAGTGTACTGGTGCACCATGGCTGCCGTTGCATCATCCAGGTGGGGCTGCACACTGGTGGTGGAGGGGAGTCCCCATTACCTATAAAGCGCTTTGAGTGAATTGCCCAGAAAAGTGCAATATAAGTGTAAGCAGTATAAGTGCTTATATATATATATATGTGTGTGTGTATTATATTGTTATATTATATAATAAATGAATATATAATTTATATTACTTAATATATTATTATTACTCGTTGTGTGATTACCCTAAGGCTAGGATTGGCTCACAATGGGAACAGTGTGACTAAAGACAACAAAAAAAAATCAGTAACCCATAAAAAAAAATCCATTCAGGTTAAATATGCCCACAGTGAACGTTCTCAGATCCTCTCATCCAAGAGTGACACTTCTGTGGTAAATCTGACACCTGGAGACAGAGAAATATAACGGCAACAGCATAATTCTTAATCATGCACTCTTTAAAATGCAGTATTTGAATGCAAGGTTTAGAAAATGACTCAATGCAAATAAATGTCTTGTTCCATACTCCCACAATGCTTTGTGTAAAGACAAATACTCCTGCTCTCAATATATCATTAGGTCTGTGTTTCCTATTGGATCTGTTGAGATGCTCCTGCAAGTATATTTTAGGACTTTTAAATATTTTGTCTTGTGATCTCTTCTGTCCATGACTAAAGAGATTCAGTTCCTCTAATCTGGGTTGTTGAAATGCTGCCCATCAGTACGAGGAGTGAAATATATTCGAACCTTACGGAATGCTGCTGACTCAGTGTCTCAGCCAGTAGCAGCGCTCGCAGTGAGTGGTTTCAGTCCTGTTGTCCAGGTGTGGCTTAAGCTATACCAGTGCCAGGATTCTCGAAACAGCAGCAAACAATTTAAAAATACCAAATAAATAAACAAAATCCCTTTCTTGTACTATTACAGGACAGTTTATTGTGTTGGGAGTAAGCCTTGCGGTGGTTGTGTGCATCTTTGTGCTGGCAGCTGTTGTTCTCTGCATCAGAAGGCCAGGTAAGAAACTTAACAAACCTAAAGAGCAGGAGATGGACCAGATCCTTCAGAGACGCTGACCTCCATCTCATTGAATGCAAACCTGCCTTCAGCCTGACTTCCATCTGTCGTGCCCTAAGAGTCTCCCTCTTAAACATTAGGACAGAGTTTGAAAAACTGCTGCTGGAAGAGGTGTTAGTGGGGCCAACAGGGGGCACTCACCCTGTGGTCCATGTGGGACCTAATGTCCTAATGTCCCAGTATAGTGACACTAGAAACAGTTCTTCACCTGTGAGAAGGGTTAAATTAAAAAGATTTTCTTCAGCCTTCAACTGCTGAGAACTTAAAACCAGCTGAATTCTCAAACCTGAGAACTGGAATGAGGAATTTCTGGCCTCGATCACTATAGAAGACACACAGCCTTGATAATATCTTGAATGATCTTGAATGTTGCGTGTTCAGTTAAACACTGTACACCCTTTGACCGATATATCATTCTAAATTATACCGGCTTTCACTTTGCTTTCTAGGAAAGACGTTGGCTCCTCTGGCTGAGAACAGAAGCAGAAAACAGGTAAACTAAGCAACAGCTAACCCAGACTCTTACTGTAACGCATGGGCTGTAGCAACAACGGTGGGGCTGAGATATTTTACTGACCAGGAAACAAATCTGTGTTCCAGATGATATTTGACAGTGGTTCTGGTCCAGGTTAAAGGTCAACATTTTAAGTTCAAATTGGAAAAGCAGCAACTTCACTTTTGCTATCCCTGCTGAAGCCAGTAGCAGGGCTTACAGAAACATTATCCACTTCCACATCTTGCATTGAAGGCATCTCATTTTCAATGTGCCTGACAAGTTTGTAGAAACCACAGCACTATAACTCAAGCTGTTACATTACACTCAGTGGAGGACGCGATGAGCATGCCTGAGGCTGCTGTCAGCCTGACACAGGGGTGTTTTTAGCGATCCTAGAGCCCCAGGCGAATTTCAGTGAGGAGAGACCCATTTTGAAAACAAGCAAGCCAATGAAGTTTGCAATAATGGACTTCAATTTGAATCTTAGATGTACTCATCATATCTGTTGTGAATTTTTAGCAGAAGAAATGCGGATTTTTTCACTGCATGTTTAGACATGGTTTCAGTGCTCCCATGCAATCCCAGCAATGTGAGAGGTTGTGTGTGTGTGTGTGTGTGTGTGTGTTGGGGGGGGGGGGGGGTATGCTCTGCAGCTTGGTTCAGCCCTGGTTTTCTCTTTTATAAGGTTGGTGATCCCAGAGCTCGGAGTGCAGTTGCCAGCATGGATCCACACAGCTCTTTGTTTGCAGTTTACACCAATGTAAACTGACCAGTGTACTGGGGTCCTTCCGCACAGCAGCTGTTGAAGTCTAAATAAGCTGTAGCAGCAAAGCTTTTTATTCCTCTTAGAGTTTAGTGTTTAGTGATAAGCTTTTACTATTGCCTTGAATGGACAGTCACCCAAGCCACAGCCTCTCTCTGCGGATGCAAGCCTGTAGAACTGTGTCTGTGATGGGCCTCTCTAATAAGCAGCAAGTCCTGACTCCGACATACTCCACTCAAAGTGCTTTACAGGTAATGGGGACTCCCCTCCACAACCACCAATATGCAGCCCCACCTGGATGATGTAATGGTAGCCATAGTGCTCACAGTATTCTCTATACACAGAACAGAGTGATGAAACCAGTTCATAGATGGGGATTATAAGGAAGCCATGATCGGTAAAGGCAGATTGGAATTTTGGGCAGGAGGTCTCCCATCCAGGTACTGACCAGGCTCACATCTACTGAGTGGCAAGGTGATACGGCTGCTGGCCTGTGTCAGCACTGACGACCTGTCTTTCCACCCCATACATCAGTGTGCATCAGCGCCACAGGTAGCATGGAGGGTCATTCAGCTTCTCTGGACAAGGACAGGTATCGGAGATCCAGGATGTCAGCACTGAACCGTCCCCCTCACAGCAGCAGGAACACAGACAAGACACTGAATCCATCTTGTCTCCAGACGATATCAGCCGGACAGCCATTTCTCCCATTCCCGGCTACAAGATTGGATGGCGCCATTTTGAACTCGTCTGGGAGTTTACACTGCAGTACCAACACAGTGGGCACTGATTTGGTCAGGGGCAGTGTTACTCACCTATAAGGTTCTGCATGGCTTGGCACCTCAGTACCTGTCTGAACTATTATCACCCTACTCCCCACCTCGCAACCTTCGCTCTTTTAATTCTGGTCTCCTAACTGTCCCCCAAGCCCATCTACATTCTATGGGTGACAGGGCCTTCTCCTCTTATGCCCCCACTCTCTGGAACCATCTTCCCAAGGACATCAGAGAGTCACCTTCTCTAACCTCCTTCAAATCCAAATTCAAAACCTTCTTGTTTAGAAGAGCCTTTACTTAACTGGTTCCATTCTTTACCCCTCTGCTCCTGCTATACTAAGTACCACCATCCACGGTCTCCTCTGTGTATGGTAATTGTGTTTTATCTTGTGTATTCTTCTCATTTATTGTTGTTGCATTCTGTAAAGCACTTTGAGAAGCCACCCTTTAAAGGGGCTATATAAAATAAAGTTTATTATTATTATTATTATTATTATTATTATTATTATTATTATTATTATTATTATTATTATTCCTGGTAACTCAGCATTGCTGAAAAGAAATGGGCCTGCCCTTGTGCTGGGCAGACCAAAGCAGTGATTGGGCCTTTCTCAAGGGTACTGTTCATGGAGCCTGGTTAAGCATAAAACCATTGACTGGGATGAACCCTCAGGAAAAGAAACTGCACTGAAAATGGGTTCTGATTTGTGCTTAATGGTGATTCTGTTGATTTCCTAATGTGAGTTAAGTTTGGTGGTGTTTTAACACTTATTTTATTATGTTATTTAGCCGTATTTGTTGTAGTGTAAAGGAACAAGTAATAAGTTTATTCCATGGTGAAAAAAAAGAAGAAAGAAAACAACATTTCGGAGCCTTCTTCAGGTGTGAGGGTGTGAGGTGTGAGGTGTAGTGTGATGCACTACAGTTTTGTTATTGTTGTTTTGTTTCATTTTACACATATTGGGACTGTTTGATTTTTTCTTCTTTTTATGTCCTTTTGACGTTTGTTTTCTTGCTTCATGTCCTTAGCTATAGTTTATGTTGCCCCATTATTGTTAATCTTTAGTTAAGGCCATGGCTAAGGGTTGTTTGCTTTTCTTACTAGTTTATTTTAGTTTTAAAACATGTTATGTTTATAATGTCTTTGTTTTAGAATTATATACTGTTTACACAGAGCAGTAATGTTGAAGTTAATCAGTGTTTTAGAACAGAGCCTACTCAGTGGAGACAATGGACAAACAAATATTCCCAGCATTGTTTAAGGAAAAGGCAACTTGATTGTTTTGCTTTGGTCAGAGTTTCAATTGTCTTCATTGTTTTATGTGTTGGTTACTTGAAACAAACAATGTCACTTTGAAGTAGGGAGAAAGTAACATTTTCTCATATTATATTATGTTTTGACAATATTTGCACCTTTGTTGCAACTTAAGAGTTCTGTAAAGTTTAAACGTGAATTTCAGTGGTTCTTAGTGAAGAGCTTATGTCAATTAGGGAAGTGTTTTTTTTATTTAATAGTAATAGGAATCCCGATTAGAGAGAATCAAACTCTAACTTACAAACTATTTCAAACTCCAGGCCTGCATAGTGCGCTGATTCAGCCCTCAGTAAAAGAATGCCCATTGTTTTAAATACAAAGAACTGAACAATACGGCTTAAGAAAGTACCGGAATGGGTCTGTTCTGTCTGACTGATCTGTGAAGGCACCTTCTCTGAACAGCTCTGTGGAGCCCTGCTCTGGAGAAGTGGCTGTCTTGAGCCAAACGAACCATATTTGTCACATGTTTCTACACCAGGACAGTAATCCACCGATAGGAGAAGTCAATACTGAAAATTCCAGTTCAGTACTGTATTCATATTCATACTGAATTCAATACTGAAAAATCAACAAAAGTGCTATATAAGTGTAAGGAATTATTATATTTATAATAATAAATATACATATTAATTATATAATAATAATAATATAGTTAATGTTATATTAATTGTGAAAATGTTTTATTAAAGTATTTTGTATTTAAGTAGTTCAAGTAGATAGCTGTGTCAGCATGTGTACATTGGTGTGCTAAATAAGCTAATTCAGTGGCACTGTGGCTAAGGATGTGTAGCTGGAAGGTTGCTGGTTCAAATCCCATGGCTGGCAGAGGAATCCTATGCCCTTGGGCCCATTATCCAGGGGCGCTGTGCTCAGACTCCAAGCTTCTCTCTCCCTGCCTGTGTGTCTCATGGAGAGCAAGCTGGGGTATGTGAAAATACAAATTTTGCATTCAAGGATTCCTAATGCAAGAAGTTGTATATAGCCCATAAAGTAATCTTATCTAACCTACCAGTATGTCTTTGGACTGAAGGGAGAAACTGGAGGAAACAAAACATTGGCAGAGAGCAACATGAACAACCTGATGTCCGAGTACCAGGATGCTACCATGGAAGAGGAGGGTGGGTTTGAGGAGGAGGAGGAGGAGGGAGACAAGGAAGTGGCATAAGTGATGTTCCAACTGGAGCTCTGGACATTCATTGACATGCTAAATATTTTTTTGTTGATCTGTGCCTCAATGTTTTGCTGTCATTTCTGCTGTCTGTTGCATTCTGTACAGAACGAAAAAAAAAAACATTTAGAAATATGAATGTGGTTAAACATACATAACACCAATGAAAATAAGTGATTCTACAGGAATTTTACATTTCACTGAGCATCTTCCAAATATCGTGGTCCGAGACATCCTCTATTATTGGTTAAACATCTTGTCCCATGATGTAGTGGAGGAGGTTCTTAGGAGCTGTAGGCCAGGACCACTGTGCACAAGGAAGACGGCTATCATTCTGCCAGTGAAGTTTTGGCAGTAGCTGAAAACGTTATAGCTGATATTAATTTGACATACCTGTAATATTTGAGAACCACTTCCACGAATAATCAATGGGCCTAAGCACTTTATTTTGAGGTATTACAACAACAATAACTGGCACTACATTACCTAGTGTACAAGGACAATATTTGTATGTTTTAGAATATTGTAAGACATAATATTCACAAAATAAATGTCTGTTTAAACATACCTATAGTAAATGAGATCTCATTTAATATTATGTCAAACTTTTATTGATAAATTGAAAATGTTTGTAATATCAATTTTCACACTTAATTTACTTACCTCAAATATCACACCTCAGGTAACAAATCTGTCTTCTTAAGTGGAGCTGCAGAAAAATCCCTCTTTGACCCTCCGGTGTCTATTCCATCTTCTGTATTATCAGATTCATCCGTAGATTTTGCCATCATAGTGTGAGCTGGGTCACTGGAGCATCCCTAAAATAACCATGTAGATGTCCCAGGTTTATTTCCCAGATGTCTCCAAGGTTAATTTTGAACCTTGACACTTTGTTACCCTGTGGTTGTGAGCCTGGTTTGAAAGAATTTCATCCATAGGGCCCAACTGTTCAGAATAGCTAACAGGAAGGAAAGATTGTAAATATGACATAGTTTTTGCTGCTTTTCAAAAACCATGTTCAGGAATAAATAAAGAATTAGATGCCATATATTGGTTGGAGGTTTCATTTCATGTTTTGGGCATATTAATTAGAACTAATTATAATAGTGGTCTGATTTGTTTTAATTTTTCATATGAATACTTCAGGAAAGTAATTCAATAGTAAATATCAAAGTGTCCTCCAAGTTTCCTTCTGTATAACTCCTTGAATGGACAACCTTGTGGTCACTGTCTTCACTGCCTTGAAAGTGGACAAAAAAAGGCTACAAATGTTTACAAGTGTCTTTTTGTTTTAGAACATAAAGTGTGTGTTATTAAATATCACATTTTAATCCTTAATTGTACAAACAGTACAAATTAAGAATTCTTTGAATTTAACCAAAGCTTTTGCAGTATTTAAATTGTCATACTACTGTTTTATCTGTAAGCTAAGAAAAAGATAAGGGTTTATCAGAACTGTTGACCTACTTAGAATGGAAATCAACATTTGTTCCTGAAAAACAGAAAGGCCAAAAAGTACTTACAAACTGAATTGCAATATTCCTCTGAGCAGATAAAGAACCTTTATCTGTCGTCGGCCACACCTTTTTATTACTGCGTCTTTAAAAGCTTATAGAGTGAAGTCTTTATCAGTTCCAGGGATTTTATCAACAATCATTCCATGGGGATGTAAAAGATAGTTCGGTATATAACGTTGGGGATGCGGTGGAAGGTTCTCAGCACATTGTTTTAGAACCACCGGGGAAGTCTTCCCGTTTAAAACGCCCCGTCTGTTTCTCATTATGGCGACATTAATCTACATCTAAAATACAAGCATAAAATACGCATAAATTAAAAGCATAAAAACACCCGATTAAAAATACAACATGATGCAAACGGTTTCACAATACTATAGACACACACATACCATTACTTCATTTATTTTTTTACTTCATTTCGAGTCGCTCACTGGGACGCAAGAAATTGAAATTCAGCAACAAAAACTAACACGTCATGGTTCTAAATACCTGCGCTATATAATACACACGGCAAAAATACACTGTATGCATTGCAAACATGGTAGAAAAATATTTTGCCAGACATTTTTTCCGTCTCTTTGTGCTCTGAAATGCATGAACTGGGAAAGTGCAAAGATTTTTCCTTCACCTTGCATAAATAAGAAAGGTTGTGAAACACTTCTTCCACACTGCTTAGTGTACGGTATGTCGATCGATAACGCTCCAGACAGTACCACACTTGCTCAACGATCTGAAACCGCTCCATGAAGTGCTGCAATGTGGGTAAAATGAATGGTTTCCACCAAACTGTTCTTCGCAAATAGGACAGAACATCCTACGGTCGTAGTGTTTTTTTTTAACATTTAAAAAAAATGAAAAGTTCTCATCAAGAACTTAACACGTGCATTCCACTCAGCGCCACCATCTCACCTAACAACAGTTGTCACCTCCGTTGACAGAACCGTTTTGAACAGATTTTTGTTTGCGTACTCATTTGTTTGTGTTTTGCACTTCTGGGCCACCACAAGCGGGTGATAGAAAATAAATTACACTGCTGCAATATATCAAAGCTGAAGTTATTACATTTCTAAGACTTTATACCTGTTTTCTAAGTGACTCAAAACTTCAGTTTTTTTTTCTATTTCTCTTTACACGGTGCGTAACGTTGCATCGATCAGCGGAACGTCCAAAATTTCAGGATAGCTGTCATGCTAGAATCCATCCACTAGAGGGAAAAGGACCAGTACTCTGTATACGATGGGACGGAATAGGTGTGCATGAGGACATCTTTAAGAAACTCCGTGTTGACACGAATCAGTTGAAGGAAAATGGCAAGGAGAAGCGGAGGTATCTGAAGTTCTGTAAAACGCTTTGGTTAGGGCCTGCTGCAGTGAGAAGGAAGACTCAGCTTCTGGGTTTGCCTCACGCTGTAGCCAACCCCATCCAGAAGGAGCTAAGCAGGGGCGTAATAAGCAGATTTCCTGGGTAACACTGCCACCTACAGTACATCTACTCCTAAACCTTTCACAACACATGACAGACTGCGTGCAGATGCCGACGTCGCTGCAGATTCTGAAAACCCATTGCTGGTTTATAGCAGGGGGTCTCATCTCAGGAGCTCTACAGTTCTCTGTCATCCACAAAACCTTTTTTTCTTTCTTTCCAGTATGCAGCTGTACTTCGTTACCGCTGGATTAGTCTTGAGCTCATTGCAGCTGTCTAAGGATACAGCTGTTCCTGAAAATGAACAGAAGGGTTTTAGTACTGTAACATTTCCAGCTCTGGACAACACACATTAACGTCTCTTATGAGAAGATGGAAACAACATATTGCATCTATTGGCGTAAAAATTGAAAATTCTGTTCTTTACTCTTCTTTATTAACATTTCTCCTTCACAAACAGGAAATCAGGGTGATCAAACAGCATTCCTTTTCTTTTCCTGTCATGATGCAGCTACCCACCTGAATTACTTCAGCCTACTCCTGCTGCGACCCACTATGCCTTCCTCTAAATCTATTACTAGATCTCTTCTTCGTTCCTTCTCTTCCTCCCTGGGCTACTTGCCCCCTTCTCTCACTAAACCAGCCTTCCATCTCTTCACAGCGATCTGTTCCAACACCAGGCTTTCTAACCACTTCCTATTCCCTTACAGATGTTGTCCTTATAAGATAAGACCACTTTATTGGCCATATACAATTTCTTGAATTTGTCTTTTCACATACCCCAACTTGCTCTCCATGAGACACACAGACAGGGAGAGAAGCTTGGGGTCAGAGCGCAGGGTCAGCTACTTATACAGCACCCCTGGGGCAGCTGAGCAACCTTTCTCAGGGGTCCAACAGAGTAGGATTTCTCTGCCAGCCACGGGATTTGAACCAGCAACCTTCCAGCCAGTGCTATAATTTAATTCCTAAAGGATTTTGCCTGAAATTCAACTTTTTCCTTTGACTGACACCACCCAGAGTAACACTCAGAGACTTCTACAACAATTTTCGTGGAAACTAATGCTTTCTACAATTTTCTCCCTCAAACAACAGATCATCCTTTCTGATTAAAAAAGCTAAGGAATTTTTACAGCTAACAGCTCCCCATCATCTTCCCTTCATAACTAACCTCATTAGATCCCTCAGCTCCTTTGCTATTTAATCTTTGCTTTCTGCCCTGTCTTTCTCACACCCGAAGCAGGCTCCACAACCGAAACGTTGTGTTTACTTTCTTCTCTTTTCAGCATGGAATAAACCTTTACTTGTTCCTAATTATTAGTTGTTTGTTATTCTTCCTTCAGAGCCATTGTTGTGCGCAAGCAGGGTGATTTCTCAAAGCTTTTTTTTTTTGTTTCAGAGCAATATTGGCTCTGTGGTTTTCATGATAGTTGTGTACACATTTTCAAGGCATAATCCAACATGATAATTCAGGTTCCGAGATGTAAATTAATACTCTGGAAACCTAAAATATTACTTAGTTCCTCTTGAGTGTGAAGAAATTGAACTCAGTGCTTTCTAAATAATGCAGCCACAGGAATTGGATGTGTGCTGATGTGCATCCTGATGTGAGCTTCAGATCTGCTTACAACAGTTCATCGGTTTTATTTCTGACATTGTAAAACTCTCCATCCTGTATTGCAGGCTCTAATGTCACATCACTTGTACCGGAGGTCCAGATCAGCCAGGACAGCAAAGGTACAGGACCACACCCGTCACACTGTGACCTGGGTTCATCTGCTCAGTTCTCTGATCTACCTGGGAGTCATCGCTGCACTGAGGACCCGGAGTCGGTGCTCAAAAGCCATGCATCACTCATTTAACCCTTAACCTAGATACAAATATCCATCCATCTTCTAACCAGTTCAGGGTCCAGGGGGTCCAGGGTTCAGGCCAGAGCCTATCCGGTAAGCAACAGGAGCAAGGTGGGACACACACTGGATGGGATGCTGGGTAAAGACACTGGACACTGGACACACATGGGACACTGGATACAGGCACACACACACACACCAGGTCCAATTTTTCCAGAAGCCAATTAACTTACCAGCATGTATTTGGACTGTGGGAGGAAACCAGAACCAAGCAAACACAAGGAGAACATGCAAACTCCACACAGATAGCACCCCAGGTCTGGAACTGATCCCAGGGTCCCACCACTGTGCCACTTTGCCAATACTAACCACCGTTTCTCAAAAAGCTAATATGGTGTAAAAATGAAAATTAAGAATTAAAAAAATAAATTCGTTATATTGGTTCATTTTTAAATAGTATTCACAGTGCTGTGCTTTCTGTATTAATACAAAAAACAGGTATGACATTTATAGTGAACAAATTGATTACAGAAAGAAATACTCATTGTGATTGATACAGGCTGGGTCTGCATAACATGTTAGGATCCTTTATTTTTAAAATAATAGTATAATACTAATTTACGCACTGTTTAAAATGCAACATTTGAGTGCAAGGTTTCGAAAATGCGAAGATGTCTCATTCTGTACTCTCACAACAGTTGGATTTTTGTTTGTTCAGTAGCAGCAGCTAAACTCAGGGTGAGTTAACTAAATTAACCCCACATCCATCTCACTCACAGACAGGACTTCCTTTGGTGCCAAGCCAGTGGAAGAGGATCAGTCAGTCTATTCTCTCTCTCTCTCTCTCAATTCAATTCAATTCAAGGTGCTTTATTAGCATGACCGATGGGTACAATCAGTGTTGCCAAAGCAAATAAAAATAATAAAATTAACATAGAACAAAACAAAAAATAGAAGTAAAATAAAATCTACAGACATGTTACAGACATTTACAACAAAGACATATTATATAATATTGACATATACTGTAGGCGGCTGGAGCATTATTGGGAGACGGACTCACTGTTCCTCAGGCTGTGACAGGAGATCACATACTGGGCTGCCAGATCAAATGAGTTCCCTCCTCCCTCTCCCAGTAGGATTGGGACCTGTTGTGGTTTTGGCAGGTGTGGGGACTCTGGGATTAGATTTCTGAATTTCGGGAAGAATGTTTCTCTAATCCCAGAGTATCTGTCACAGTGCAGTAGGAAGTGCACCTCTGTCTCTATTTCTCCCTGCTGGCAGTGGGAGCACAGCCTGTCCTCTCTGGGCAGCCAGGTCTGCCTGTGTCGCCCAGTTTCTATGGCCAGGTTGTGGTCACTGAGCCTGTACTTCGTCAGGGTCTGTTTCTGTTTGTTATTTTTTATTTTGGTCAAATATTCAGCTAGTGTGTATTGTCTGTTTAAGGTTCTGTAGCATTCCAGTTTATGTTGTGTTTGTGTGTGTGTGTCCCAGTGTGTGAGATATTGCTGTTTGATCTGTGCTGTGATGTGGTTGAGTCTGGGTTGTGGTGCTCTAGCAGTGCTGTCCTGAGGCTGGTTAGTGTTGGTGTGGCTCAGGTCGGTGAGCCTCAGTACCAGCTGGCTCAGGGGGCTCTGTTTTGGGCTCAGCTCTTGGCTCAGCAGGGCTTTGTGGTGGTAGGAATTTTGGTCACTGTTTTTTAGGTGTAGCCAATACTTTAATATTCTTTTCTGTATGTTTATCAATAGTGGGTACTGGCCTAATTCGGCCCTGCACCCGTTGTTAGGAGTTTTTCTCTGCACACGGAGGATGATTCTACAGATCTCCATGTGCAGAGTTTCTGTGGGGTGTTTGTCCCATTGGGTGTAATCCTGGTCTGTGAGGGGACCCCACACTTCACTGCCGTATAGGGCAATGGGTTGGATTACACTTTCAAATATTTGGAGCCAGATTCTTGTTGGTGGGTTGATGTTGAAGAGCCTCCTTCTTATTGCGTAGAAAGCCCTGAGTGCCCTCTCCCTCAGTGCCTTCACTGCCAGGTCAAAACTCCCGGAAGAGCTGATGGTGAGACCGAGATATGTGTAGCTGGATGTGTGCTCCAATGTGTTGTTGTTCAGTGTGAATTTGTACCTGTTTCCCTGAGGTCTGGCTTTCTTCTGGAAAACCATAACTCTGGTCTTGTCCAGATTGACTGTCAGTGCCCAGGTCTGACAGTACTGCTCCAGCAGTGCCAGGTTCTGCTGCAGCCCCTGTTCTGTGGGCGACAGCAGGACCAGGTCATCTGCGTAGAGCAGGAACTTGATTTCTGTGTCGTGTAGTGTAAGACCAGGAGCTGCAGACTGCTCCAACATTCCTGCTAATTCATTGATATAGATATTGAACAGTGTTGGGCTCAGGCTGCAGCCCTGTCTCACCCCGCGGCCTTGGGTGAAGAATTTAGTCCTTTTGTTTCCAATTTTCACTGCACATTTGCTCTCTGAATACATTGATTTAATTATGTCGTACACTTTGCCCCCTATGCCACTTTGGAGTAGTTTATAAAACAATCTCTCATGCCAAATCGAGTCAAATGCTTTTTTGAAATCGACAAAGCAGGCAAACATTTTTCCTTTGTGTTTTTGGTGGACGTGTTTGTCTATCAGTGTGTGTAGGGTGTAAATGTGATCAGATGTGCGGTGATCTGGCAAGAAGCCAATCTGACTTTTACTCAGGACATTGTGTTCGGTAAGGAAGGCCAGTATTCGTGTATTTAGGATACTGCAGAATACCTTCCCCAGGTTACTGTTCACACAGATGCCCCGGTAGTTGTTGGGATCGAGTTTATCTCCACTCTTATAGATGGGCGTGATCAGTCCTTGGTTCCAGGCCTCTGGGAAACATCCAGCTGTCATGATGAGATTGAGGAGTTTGAGCAGGGCTTGTTGCAACTTTGGGCTGCTGTGTCTCAGCATCTCATTTATGACACCATCATGGCCACAGGCTTTGCGTGGTCTGAGGGCCTGGAGTTTGTCCAGTAGCTCCTGCTCAGTGATTGGGGAGTCTAAGGGGTTTTGGTTGTCTTTGATAGCCAATTCCAAAATTTTGAGTTTTTCATAAATGGTGTTTTGGTCTGATTGATTTGTATTTGGGAGCTTTTCATAGAGATTTTCAAAGTATGTTTGCCAGATTGTTCCATTTTGGATGGCCAATTCTTCTGGTTTTGATTTGTTTAAGTTGTTCCACTTCTCCCAGAAACAGTTCTGATTTAGTGACTCCTCAATTTCTGCAAGTTGTTTGTCTATGTATGTGTTTCTTTTCTTTTTCAGCGTGTGTTTGTAAAGTTTTACCATGTCACAGTACCTGAGTCGCAGATCTGTGTTGTGTGGTTGTCTGTGTTTTTCATTTGAGACTTTTCGTAGTGCATTTCTGATGTTTTTGCACTCCGTATCAAACCACTTTTCTTTTGCTTTTGTTTTTTGGTAGTTTTTTGATTTAGTTGTTTTTAGCTTCGATTTTGATGCTAGTTTGTGGAATAGGTGATTTAGTTTTTGTGTGGCCAAGTTTATGCCTAATTTGTTGGTTTGATATGGAGTGTTTAGGAATGTGTCCATCAGTGTCTGAATTTCGTCGTGGCCCAGTGCAGTTTGGTATCTGTCTAGGCTGTCTGTGTCCCATCTGTATGCCTGGTTGAGGTCATACAGCTGGCTGGGCTGTGTCAGTGTGTCTCTGTGCTGGTGTGCTCTCTTCATGTAGAGTGTGATCTGGCTGTGGTCGGAGAGGGGAGTTTGTGGCCTGACAGTGAAGGCACTGATACAGGAGGGGTCCAGGTCGGTGATGGCGACCACACTGCTGCCCAGAGCTGAGCTGTAGGTGAACCTGCCTAGAGAGTCCCCTCTAGTCCTGCCGTTGATGATGTACAGGCCCAGCCCTTGACAGAGCTGCAGCAGCTCACGCCCGGTGCTGTTGACCGTGGTGTCATGGCTGCACCTGTGTGAGGTGACCGGTGTGTGGTACAGAGGGGATTGTCCGAATATGTGAGTATTTCCCTGTGTGCTGGTGAAGTCTGCCAGTGTGCCTGTTCGTGCGTTGAGGTCACCACAGAGCAGCACGTTTCCCTGGCCCTGGAAGTGACCGATCTCCATGTGGAGACTGGGGAGAATTCCCTCACTGTAGTAGGGGGATTCTGAGGGCGGGATGTAGACAGCACACAGGAAAACCTCGTTTTCTGTACAGATGGTATTTCTTTTGATTTTAAGCCAAACTCGTGACTCTTCTTTCTTTACTAATTGTATGGAGTGACTGAGCTCCGCTCTGTACCACACAATGATCCCCCCAGAGTCTCTGCCCCGGGTGATTTGGGTTTTTTTGACAGAGGGCACCATGATCTCCTTGTAGCCTGGGGGACAGTGGGTAGCCAAGTCTCCCCGACACCATGTCTCCTGTAGGATCATGATGTCTGTCTCCTTTACATCCTTGATAAATTCAGGATCAGTGCTCTTCAGCCCAAATGCTGACGAGCCCAGACCCTGAATGTTCCACATACTTATCTTTAGAGATCTCATTGTTATCATTTGAATTATCTTTGCAATTTGTTATTGTTTTCTGGAACTGTATCAAATTTGTGTCGGACATTTACATCATCAACAGAAACAAGTATTGTGCTGGGTTTTTGTCTGTCGCTGTGGGTGATGGAAGTTCAGCTCATAAGCCAGGTGCAGATGAGGTTCAGGAGCTGTCGGATTTCTCCCAGCTCCAAACCGCTCGGGACTGCTGGTCTGGCCAGGGCTGCGGCGTAGCTGTGCAGGAGGGGCTCGGTCCGGCTCTGCTGTTGTGCTGGGTGGGGAGGGGTTGTGGTTCTGGTCCGGTTCAGCTGCTGGTCTGGGTGAGGGGCATTGGGTGGGGCACTGGTTCTGGTCCTGTTCGGTCGTTGGTCTGGGTTGGAGGGCTGTAGGGTGGTGCTGGTTCTGTTCTTTGTGGGTTGAGCTGGTCTGGGTTGGGGGTGTGGGTGCTGGGGCGTTCCTCTGGTAGTCCTCCTGTTTCTCTCTGGGATGCTGTTTGGGTGTCTGCCCAGTGTGGTGTCTTTCAGAGTTTTTGTGAAGAGTCCAATGGTCTGTTTTTTGAGGTGTTTATGGTCGTGTAGATGCTGTGGTCCAAGGGTGAGTGATGGGCCAGATAGACGTTTGGGAGCAGGGTGCAGCACCGTGAGATCTCTGCATTGATTCTCTGGATGGTGTGGTGCTGCTCGTCCTGTCTCGGCAGCAGGGTGGAGATGACAATTCGGGCGCGAGGGAACTCCTGTATGGCCCTCTCTGCCACTCTCCTGATGGACTGGGCCACCTGCTCCCTCTGGGTCCTCAAGTCGTTGGTGCCGGTGTGGATGATGATGTGCTGAGGGGCTCCCAGTACCAACCTGGACAGCAGCTGCAGGCCCTTCTCTGTCGTCGGACACCAGAGCTTTGCTGTTTGTAATCCCGGGAAGAGCCTGTGCTCATCGATGTACCTCCCGTTGGAGTCGATGAGAAGGGCTACTTCCATGCGTCTGCCTCTGGTGTCCAGTCTGCTGGAGGGGCGCTGTGCTGCCGGGCGGGGGGCTGCTTGGGGGGGTGCAGTGTGTGAGGTGGAGGAGTTGGGTGGGGCCGGGTGTGTGTGTGGGTCACCCTGAGTGTTCGGCAAGGTGGATGTGCTTTTGGGCAGTAGAGTTGTGAGGGGATTTGGGGTGCCGGGGGGTGCAGTGGGTATGGTGTTTGCTACGGTGGCGGTACTGGGTAAGTGGAAGTTGGTGGTGGGGGTTGTAGGGGTGTCAGGTTGTGTGGAGGTGGGTGTGTCTTTGCAGGTTGGTGGTGGGTGTTGTGTGTTGTGTGTTCTGGGTCTCAGGGCTGTTCTGTTGCAGTCAGGGCTGCAGTGGGAAGTAGTGAGTTTCCTCAGCTGGTCTTTGAGAGTCTTGCTTGTCCTCTCCGCGAGCTGCAGCTCCTCTCTCAGCTCTGCTACTTCCGACTGCAGCTTACTGTTGTCCCGCAGCAGCTCTTCCATCTGTGCCCTGAGCTGTTTGTTGGAGTTTTACATTCGTTCCTGTGTTTGTTAACCTCGTCTCTTAGCTGTTGTGCTGTCTGCCCCTCTGTGAGTCTCCCCAGCATCAGCTCCTTGAACTCAGTGAAGTCCAGCTCCAGAGCAGAGAGTTTCTCTCTCAGGAGGCGCACTGTGCTGTGGTCACAGGGGGGTTGGTGTGGGCTGTGTGTGTCCAGGTGGTGTGTTTCCGTGTTGCCGAGGGCTACACTCTTGCTGGGCTGTTCTGTGGCTGAGGCTGTGTTTGTGGGCTCCGAGTCAGGTGGAGCTGAACTCTCCGGTGTGGCGGGCATCAGGCTGTTGGGTCTCTCTCCTGTTTCTGGGGGAGGTTTCTCCAGGTCGGCCTGTGTTTTAAGGTCTGTGAACTTTTCCTCGAAAAGCTCCAGAGCGGCCTCACTGCCCTGTATCATCACTGTACCATTGTGGTAGGTGTTGACAGTCAGGACAGTGTCTTCTACCTCGCTGTCGCCCCCTATGGAGATTTGCCTGCCTTTGCTGATGCCCCTTCTGGTGGTGTTTGTATAATTCTTACACACAGCTGTGTGCCAGGCATTCGGATGCTCAGTAAAAAAGAGCAGGTTGGTTTTTATGTGTTTTTCTCCTGCCTGGCAGTAGTCAGCAATGAGGGTCTCTGGGTTTTCTTTCATCCAGGAGTCTTTGTACTGTTTCCTGGTCTTAACGGTTTTCACGTCCTCAGGGTACTGGAGTACTGTGCTGAGGGGGCAGGGCTGGTCCAGTGGGGCTGTGTTCTGCTCTGTACTCATCTTGCTCTTTTAAATACAATGGGCCCAGGTGAGAAGAGCAAACAGACGGCCTGGCTCGGGCGTTTTGAATACAATCAGCCCCCTGTTGCTTGGGAACAGGTTCTTCAACTTTGGCCTTTTGAGTGTAGTGGGCCCAAGTGGTATTTTGTTTAATTTAAACTTTAAGGTAACTTTTTCTAAAGACTTTTTAAACTTTTATCTAGCAAAGCAGTTCAATTTTTTAGAGGCCTCTTCAAGAAAGGAGAAGAAAGAACAGGGCTTACCAGGTGTTTTTCGTGTTGATGGCTGAGTTCTTGGCTTCTCTTGATGCTGCTTGTATTTTCCCTTTCCTTCTTGTTTCCTTTGGTGTACTTTTTCTCTTTCTTTCTTTCTTTCTTTCTTTCTTTCTTTCTTTCTTTCTTTCTTTCTTTCTTTCTTGTCTTCTTATTCTTATATCCTTGTTTTAATGATTCCTTTTCTGTTTGTTCCTCTTCATCTCTTGGGGATTTTTCTTTTTGGAGTTTTTCCTCAGGTCCTTTATCCTCAGGTGTAGCTGTGTCTTATAGTTGATCTTCAGTTTTTTAGATGTTTGCTTTGTTGATTTTGTTTTCCAATGGCAAATTATTTCTTTACTTCTGTAGTTTTCTTTAGTTTTGTTAGATGTTGCCTTATTCCTAGACTATTTGTTCAGTTCCAGAAAACAATAAAATCTCAAAGAAATTAGGAGCTCATCTTCTGTGTTGCCTCTCAATTCAATTCAATTCTCTCTCTCGATAATCGGTGACAATACGATTCTCAGTCAGAGACTCTCTGACTCTCTGACACTCTGACTGTGACACTGAATCTCTGACTCTCTGACACTCTGACTCTCTGACACTCTGACTGTGACACTGACTCTCTGACTCTCTGACACTCTGACTGTGACACTGACTCTCTGACTCTCTGACTCTCTGACACTCAGACAGTGACACTGACTCTCTGACTCTCTGACACTCTGACTGTGACACTGACTCTCTGACTCTCTGACACTCTGACTGTGACACTGACTCTCTGACTCTCTGACACTCTGACTCTCTGACACTCTGACTCTCTGACACTCTGACTGTGACACTGACTCTCTGACTCTCTGACACTCTGACTCTCTGACTCTCTGACACTCTGACTGTGACACTGACTCTCTGACTCTCTGACTCTGTGACTCTCTGACACTCTGACTGTGACACTGACTCTCTGACTCTCTCTCTCTCTCTCTCTCTCAATTCAATTCAATTCAAGGTGCTTTATTAGCATGACCGATGGGTACAATCAGTGTTGCCAAAGCAAATAAAAATAATAAAATTAACATAGAACAAAACAAAAAATAGAAGTAAAATAAAATCTACAGACATGTTACAGACATTTACAACAAAGACATATTATATAATATTGACATACTGTAGGCAGCTGGAGCATTATTGGGAGACGGACTCACTGTTCCTCAGGCTGTGACAGGAGATCACATACTGGGCTGCCAGATCAACTGAGTTCCCTCCTCCCTCTCCCAGTAGGATTGGGACCTGTTGTGGTTTTGGCAGGTGTGGGAAATCTGGGATTAGATTTCTGAATTTCGGGAAGAATGTTTCTCTAATCCCAGAGTATCTGTCACAGTGCAGTAGGAAGTGCACCTCTGTCTCTATTTCTCCCTGCTGGCAGTGGGAGCACAGCCTGTCCTCTCTGGGCAGCCAGGTCTGCCTGTGTCGCCCAGTTTCTATGGCCAGGTTGTGGTCACTGAGCCTGTACTTCGTCAGGGTCTGTTTCTGTTTGTTATTTTTTATTTTGGTCAAATATTCAGCTAGTGTGTATTGTCTGTTTAAGGTTCTGTAGCATTCCAGTTTATGTTGTGTTTGTGTGTGTGTGTCCCAGTGTGTGAGATATTGCTGTTTGATCTGTGCTGTGATGTGGTTGAGTCTGGGTTGTGGTGCTCTAGCAGTGCTGTCCTGAGGCTGGTTAGTGTTGGTGTGGCTCAGGTCGGTGAGCCTCAGGACCAGCTGGCTCAGGGGGCTCTGTTTTGGGCTCAGCTCTTCTCTCTCTCTCTCTCTCTGTCTCCATGGGGCTATCAACTCTCCATGGAACAGGCTGGCCAGCATGTTGCTTTGGATTAGTTAAATAATCACATTAAAACATCTCAAGAATTTAACCATTATTCAAATTTGACATTTGATAAAGTTCAGCTAATGACCCTAAGTCCATGTTAATTTGTCTTCAAGAATACAGGTGTTTCTTAACTGTAGGTGACCTATTTAAATTACCAGTGTTATAGTTAATGTATTTGAGCCTGATGTTATTAATATCTTTGCAGTCTCTAAGTGAATCATCAGTCGTGTGTCAAGGCTCATTCATTCACATTATTACTCCTGCTGGTGTGCTGTGCATGTTTGTGACAAGCTGGCTTTCAACTGCTATATCCTGACTTGAGGATCTTATCTTTTTCCTTATAGGAGGTGTTTAAGTGGCTTACAGATCACAGGCTTTTTCTACAAATACACAAAAATAGAAGCTTCTCCCACCCTTTTCTCTTAGTTGGTCAGTTGTCTGATCCCAATTAAAAAAAACGTATTTTCTTTCTACGAGCTACTACTTCTTCAGCAGCTATATAACCCTGTAACTCCCAACTAGCAACCCCTTCAAGCTAAACAGGTGTGATGACCTGCTTTGGAAGAGGTGTTAGTTTGATCAGTAGGGGGAGCTCTTCTTGTGATCTGTGTGGGGCTGTACATTGTTCCCCATTCAAAATAAATGAAACAAAATAATTCTTTACACTTATATTGCGCTTTTATGTACACTCCGCTCAAAGCGCTTTACGGGTAATGGGGACTCTCCTCCACCACCACCAGTGTGCAGCCCCACCTGGATGATGTGACAGCAACCACAGTACACTCACCACACACCAGCTATCAGTGGGGAGGAGAACAGAGTGATGAAGCCAGTTCAGAGATGGGGATTATTAGGAGGCCATGATTGACCTCTTTTCAAGAAGCACCCTGGAATTTTTAATGACTACAGAGAGTCAGGGCCTCGGTTTTATGTCTCATCTGAAGGATGGTGCCTTTTTACAGTATAGTGTCCCCGTCACTATACTGGGGATAAGGACCCACACAGATTGCAGGGTGAGCGCCCCCTACTGGTCCCAGTAACACCACTTCCAGCAGCAACCAGTTTTTCCCAGGAGGTCTCCCATCCAGATACTAACAAGGTCACACCTGTTTAGCTTCAGTGGACTGCCAGGTGTGAGTTGCAGGGGGATATGGCTGCGACCACATGGTTTAGCTGTTACTACAATATGGTTCTTGGTTGTTTCTGCTCATACTCTAAGAGGTCACACCAGGAGCTCAGCAACTGAGCTACAGTTAGGAAAATAAATCACAGAAACTCAATAAAAGCACAAACATTACTCTTTATTTATTTTCTGATGGTTCTGTGTAAGCTTTGCTATGACTTCATAACACAAATCGTTTGGCACTATCAGGGTAAGTAAAACATACAAAAAAAGAACTCAAAAATAAAAATAAGTCTTAAAAATCAGTAGTGTTTTACAGAATCTGTCCTGCATTACTGACAGGAGAGGCCAAAGTGTGAAAATAGTTTTGAATAATGAATTGAAGTAAAAAGAACATTCTAGAACATAAAATGTAACAGTTTATTAATTAGACTAAATAACTAAAGTCATAAGATAAAATTAAACTGATCATGTTTTAAAATATTGACTAAACCTCTTTAATTAGAGGGTCTTGTCTTCATGGCTGTTCTTGTTCTAGAAATACGTTTGTAAAGGCACTCAGACTTTATGTATTTCCAGCAGCATGGAATTTCATACAGAATTCCAGTGATCTCTTTCAATGAGAGAGGACCAAGCACAGTGACAACCAGACCATGTTTTGCAGGCCAAACAATTTCTCATTTTTTGACATGCATCTGCATCAAAAAGTTTTTAAGAACACTTTCAAGCACTTCATGGTCACATTTCTTTACTTCTTCTAAAATTTAAAATTGCCAATTATTATATACCCAGCCAATGTGGAAGTGGCAAACAGCAGCCAGCTCTGAGCTCACACAGATGAGAATGAAGAAGGGTAAACAGTCTCCTCCTGCTTGCCCATTTATCCAGCCATTTGGCTTTTTACACACCACGGGCTCTGCAGCCACATGCAGGTGAATCAGTGCTGATTGGAGGAGAGACGCATCCCTCAATGACATCGCCGCCAGTCTGATGGTGCACAGGAAGCCACAGGCGTTGGTGCTTCACCTGCAGCCAAGAGAGCCCTGGCTGAAATATCCCAGCCCATCCACTAGGGGTGCTGCGTTTATTGGGGAATCCTATTTAGTGAGAATCAAACTCTAACTTTCAAGTTGTTTCAGACTCTAGGCATGTGTTGATTCAGCCCTCAGTGAAAGAAAGTCTGTTTTTGTGAATACAGGAGCTGGACAATTCGGCTTTGGAAAGTACCAAAATGGGTCTGTTCTGTCTGACTGATCTGTGAAGGCACCTTCTCCAGGCAGCTCTGTTGAGCCCTGTTCTGGCTCTTTTTGAGCCAAAAGAGCCATACTTGTCACATGTTTCTACACCATGACTGTACTCCACCGATAGCAGAAGTCAGTTCTGAAATATATACCAGACATAAATATGGGCATCCTTAAACATATATCAGAAAATACATTAAATTCATATGGAGGAAAGCCAGAGCACTGCAGAATGGGCAGCAGGGCATCCAGATGAAGGACACACTGCAAAGAGCTTATATTTATATTGACTGTAGGTTTTAAAAATACAACAGCCAGACCATTTAAAAACAATAAGGCACCCAAAGGCATTATTTAACATATATTGTAATATTTTAACACAAAATTCAATTTTTTCATTTTCAGAAATTCATTTTGCCTATGAAAAGACTGTGTATTTTGATTTTTTAAAATTCACTCCTTCATTAAGAACCTTGGTTCCCAGTAAAATATCACAATTTTGCACAATCCCATAATTCCATACCAGTGTATTTTGGCGGTCTTCCCACACCCCAGTATGAGAATGTAAGCAAAGTGAAAAATCTCTATCTGTTCACACTTTCTTGTGTTTTTGGGACTTCTATGTTCTGTTTATTGTTCTTATGGAACATATAAAAATGACAAAATGCAGTTAGCTTTGGTAAAAAGTAAACAGAAACTGGTGAATAAGCCACTATTGCTCAGGCTATAAAGAGTTCTGCTTCCCTTGTCTATAAGTTTGGAACTTCAGATGCTCCCTTCCATCCATCTGTTTTCTAAACACTTCTTCCAGTAGAGGATCGCAGGGAATCAGCAGGGCCTATCCTGATAAGCAACGGACACAAGGCAGGTTACACACTAGGCATGATGTGTGTGTGTCAGCCTTGCCAGTCCATCACAGGGCAAACACAGACACACTCACAGCAGAGCAAGTCATTAAAAATGATTGTTTTCGGACACGGGGGCGGGCAAGGCAACGAGGAGTAGGTGGTCAGAATCCTCTCTCACCGTAAGGAAGAACCGATGAGCTGCTGTAAGAGCAGAGATGGTTGAAAAGGAGCTGAGCAAACAAGGATCTGGGAAACACGGTTTGTACAGGCAGGCAACGCAGGCAAGTGAGTCCTGGGAGTTTCTTTCCCTTACATTTGTTTCCGTCCTACGTTAAAAGGCTTTCCTTTCTACATTCCTGACCTCAGTGCATGAGGACCACACGGGCTAGAGCTGCTTTTAACATAAAAAATAAAACTTAAAAAAGATGTTTTCATTTGGCAACAGTATAAAATTTAGCCGGTAAAGAAAAAAAAAAGAAGCTAGCAAACTGGATAAATTCTGTAGCCGTCATGAAAAACAGGTTGTTTAAAAAGTCCAGAAACGTACAAAAAAAAGATTAAAAGCGTTTCTGCTAAAAATATTGGAATTACTATATCTCACATTAATCAAGGAGGGAGGAATGTACATCCTATGTTGGCTTGATATAGCCTTCAAATGTTTCCTGAACGTGGTGTCTTCACACAGACATGACGATTGACCTGCGACACTGTCACAGACAGTGTGGCAGAAAGGCCACTATGGATCCCAGAGCTGGTTTCTAGCTTATTTCCACGTCGTTGATTCCCGACGATGACTTCAGTGGAACCGAATCAAACCCATCAGATGTTCTCTGCGGAGAGGGATGTGTCAATTAATATTTGGTCACCTTGGTATTTAAAGTCCGTAGAGCTCCTCTGGCAGAGCAGTGGGTCTCAGTGTGTGGGCTAGGCCCCAACACTGGATGGAGGAGGCAAGCTCAGATGTCTTGAAGATTACATTTCAAAATAACAATTACCAAGCTTAAGATCATATTTTTTCATTCTCGAGGAAGAAAACTTGGATCTCTCTGCCTTTCAATAGCCAAATGTGAACCCAGGGACTGATGCCTGTACTTTGCCTGTTTTTGTCGGTGCATCTGTGTGAGACCACTTTCTCATCACTTTTTAAAAGAGAGAAAAGGGCAAAACCTAAAGCATCTCACAACCTCTGTACATGTCTGTCAGTAATTCCTCCTTGATTCCAGCTCTACAGTTAGAGACAGGGACAAAGATTCTCCTTGTCTAGCAATTGTTGTACTCTTTAGTAAAGTTTTGAAGTACTGTATTTGCTATTAGGTTCAAGGGGGTCTTGATTTTTTTGCATGTTATGTTGGTAAATGATGACTGAAAAAGTATTCTTATGCAGCTGCAGAATCTGTCTGTATTTTAACCCCATGGTGTCCATTTTAGCTGACGCATAAAGGTCATTAAAAAGTCAAAGGTGACAAACTGCTGCCTGCACATCAGTAAAACAACTTTTTTGCATAGCAATTCACATGTAGGAGGGAACCCGCATCCCCTACCAATGAAGTGTAGTTCCACCTGACTAATACACAGCAGACATTCTACACCTGTGGTCCCACTATGAAACAGATCAGGTATAGAAGTGACAAATTGCTTAACCAGCTGAATTTTAGGGAAGCCAGACTGCGCAAACACGAGTAGAATTTTTCCTGGACACCAGGGTATTAGTAGCCAATACAGTGTAATGATATCATTGCAAAAGATCTCATGGCACTCTTACCAACAGTGCCTTCTGCCATGCTAAGACGAGCCTACTTCTTTGTTCGTGTTTTGCTCTCAGACTGCGATCTGACAACTTTGCCTGTATTTCCATCCTGGTCCGCCAAGTTTAACAAGGGCTCCACTGCACAGAACAGCACTCACCTTGGAGGTGAAGGACTTGATCTTGCCAAAGATGGACCTCTTGGTGAGGTAGATCAGGTCGTCCTCTGCATCTTCTCCTTCCATGATGGCGCAGCTGTCCGCCGCAGGGAGCTCACAATCCTTCGCGCTGGAGTTCATCACCAGCTTCGAGTACTTATACTCCAACCTGCACAGCCAACCCCTTCATCAGCACACGTGCGCCATGGCCAAGCCTACCAGTCTCTGCCACAAAGGGGCACTGTCGCACCCATCTCTTTTAACTCGCATCTGGGAGAATAATTTGGGGGGTAATTTGGGGTGAAAAGGTGGGCAAATTCCCATACACCATGCTTTGCAAAGATCCCACAGTTATTTCTGAATTCTCTTCAGGGGTCATGTAGATCACACAGAGAATTCTGTTTGGAAATGTAGCAGAAAGATCTGTAAAGCTTGTAGACAAATGACCTTCCTCAAAACTCACTTCACAACACAGCTTTGACCCTGTACTAATTCTGATTCATAACGTAATACATGTTACCTTTATTATTCCTATCAGAACCTAGAACAAATTAATCCTTACAAATTTTAACTAAGACGATCTGTGCTACTTTCTTTTACTTTAAAGAGCGTAGCCTGTATGTGTGTAGCAGGGGCTTGTTGTCAAAGCCATGTGTCTGATGAGGGCTGTTCCTTCACACTGCAGAATTCCAACAGACAGCAGCCCCCAGGAAATCCCCTTGCATCAACAATAAAAAACCCGCCTGCCTTTCCTGACAGCGCACGGTCCAGACACTGACCTGCGGGTCCTCTTCCAGAAATAGCAGGTGACGGCCACCAGCAGCAGGGCCGCCACAGTGCCGGTGGACACTCCGAACTTCAGCCAGAAGTCCAGGGTGACGCAGACGCTGACCTTCTGCTCTGGCACAGTCACCCCTCCAGTGCACAACCTGGGTTCCTGCCACACGTAGGTGGTTTTCTACAGAAACAGTCACACTGAGTCACCTGATGTTCACAGCAACACGTGTACCAAACACCTTCCTTTTGTTCACATGTAAGAAGCCAGGTTTGTAGTACTTTTGTTTAGAATTGTATAATGTTAGCACGACCAGAGGGGTTGGGCAGCCAGTTGACCTTGAACCCCTAGAGGTTTTTTTTTGGTTCCTCTCCTCCGTTGTCTTCTGGCTTTTTCTCTTTCTGTATGGTAATGCCATGTATTGTCACACAGCTTTGTTAAGGGCCTTGGGGCAACCTTGCCGTGAAAGGCGCTATATAAAAATAAATTGAATTGAATTGAAGTTTAAAGATGGACAGTTAGGAAGAGGGCATAGCTTGGCTTCTAAAATATCCTTCTCAAATATCTTGTTATATGTGCTCCTACAGTATCTGTAATGTTTCTGTTTTATTGTCCGCATATCTCTACATATGACTGGCATCCCGTCCAGGGTGTACTGTGCCATGTCCCCCTTGCTTGCTCGGATGGGTTCTAGCTCCTCCAAGACCCTGAATTGGAAGCACTGGTTTGAAAATGCTGGATTTTCAGCATCCATATCCAGGATGGATGGATAACCAACGCTATTTCACTAAGTCTGGTGTGATTCTTTCATTGTTTTAGCCAGGGGAGCAGGAATATGTTGTCAAACCGCCGTATTTCCAGAAACATGTTTCTCTAAACCCGGAAGGAAGAGAAGCAACAACTAGGCAACTGTTCAATTCCAAGCGGAATGAAATGAAAGCTGCCATGTGATCAACAAGGGATACAAGAGGAGTGATTGCATTTCCTGTAGATCTCATCTCATGGACAAGCAGAGCGCTAGCCCCCTGCTGGCCAACACTGAAAGTGCAAGGGGTTGGAAACTCAAAGATAGGAGATCCTTGTACTGGATTTGGGCACAGCGAGGAGGCAGCCGGGTCGTACCTGGATTCCCTTGACACAGGCACTCACGATCTCTTTGTAGTCGTTCTCAGAGCACAGCGGGCAAGCGTGCCTTGATCGCCACAGGAAGTGGAATGTGCAGCCATCGCAGGTGCCCTCTGGGCATTTACTGGAGAGAGCAGGAGAAAGTGATGATGTCAGCTTCATAAAGATAAATGAGATAAGTAAGCATTCTTAGTTATCTTATAGCACCGAATGAAACTCTGTGGAACCAAAAGATTTTTCTATAGTGAGCCTACACATGCTCCCCTTTCATAAACCTCCTTTAGCTTTGACATTAATTTACTTTCAAAAGTACCTGGCTCTTCATGATTAAATCTTGAAATTCAGCCCCTGACTGAGGGATCTTCCAGAGATGTGGGTGTGTTTGTTCCGAAATCATGGGGACCCCTATTATTGCAAATTCAACTAAATTTTGTGACTGATTCAAGTAATTTTTGCACACCTGAACTAATTTAGGTTTTCCACTGCATTCCTCCTTTACTATCAACATATTGTATTTTTTGGGCAGTTTAACAAACGTTCAAGTTTTGATAAAAATATTTTCTCTTTAAAAAATACATTTACAATTTTGCAAAATGCTACATCATTGGAAGGGGGCAATGCTTTCGCAAGGCACTGTATTTATGTGCAACATAAATTTATCAGGTACCAATTTTTGTAAACTGTTTGTAGATACAGCTTTACCGTGCTTGTGCTTCAGTTCCAGGTTTTGGTCTTGCGAATGATATGAGGTGATGGTATGAATGCAGCTGCTCTTAGGCATGCTGGTAGGTTAATTGGCTTCTGGGAAAATTGGCCTTGTTGTGAGTGTGTGCCGGTTGGCGTTTGTGTGTGCCCTGCAATGGACTGGCATCCCGCCCAGAGTGTATCAATCTTTGCTCCTGTTGCTTGCTGGATGGTCTCCAGCCTCCCTGTGACTCTAAACTGGATAAAGTGGATGAAGGGAAGAATGCATGTGTTGTTACAATACCTTGGCAGAGTGAGCACATTGGTCTCGGACTCGGTTGGGTCACACCTCAGTCTGATTGTGGTGGCTCTCCCATTTTTACAGGCCTTGGTCACTTCAACTGACCTGCAAGAATTATCACCAAAATACACAAATGCAGTTTTTCATTGAAGGCAAGGAATGAATGATTTGTGCATCATTATCGGTACAACTGGAGTCCAGCAGGGGGCAGTCCTCACCTGTAGTAGAAGATGACATCAGGCGATTTGCCTCTGCCAGGGAACAGCTCCTCGGGTGAGGTGATGTTATCGAGCTCGGTGTCAGTAGTAACCCCTGAGAGCGAGAGAGACAGGAGGAACAGCCATCACATGGTAGCTGAGTCATTGTACACTAACGAGCTCTGGCACCACTTTGCAAAAACCTGATCTGTGCGAGCACAAAGCTCTTCAGTATTCATCTGGCCTGGCGGGCAGACCACTTTGACTTGAGATGAATTTTGCTGTCATGAGAAATATTATGCAAAGTAATGCTTGCTTTAAAAAGTGATACAAAGCAGGGGTGTCCAATCGTGATCCAGGAGTGCTAGCGTGCCTGCGGGTTACCATTCAAGCTCAGTTCTTACATGAGCTCATTATTAGCTTAATTGAATAAATTAATAGCTTCTCCTATGTGTCGCTGAAATAACCTATAGGTTTCCCTAACCATCCAGGACCAGGACTGGACAGCCCTGAAATCAAGGAAGGGGGCTACTTGCTCAACGGGAAACATCAAAACCATGACTGCTGAGGTTTACACTGTGTATTATTCTGGAAATGGCAAGACAGCTTTCTCTGAACATTCTATATTTGCTCAGTGTTTCTTTATACTGGACTAATGTGGAATAGGTTAAAGTTAGCAGCTCTGATTTTGTAAGCTGATTTTCCCTGCGCCAGTACTGGAATTCCTGCACCCGCTTGGGGGAATACAAGCAACCCCGTCTCGGACAGTCACCAGTACTGGCGCAGGGAACCTCTAAGGAACGTTTTTTTCTTCTTAAGGTAGTGTTGGGAGATCAGAAGGTGGCTGTCCTCCTTCCAATGGATTTTGCTATCTGTGTGACGCTAAACACCAACTGTAGCTCAAGGTCACTAACCAAGTCTGTAACAAATTCCAGTTTAATACGACTCAAGAAAATTGGGGAAAATTAACAAAACATCTGCTTTCCTGCCCCCCCAAAAGGGACTTTAGGAAAGATAAAAATGGAAAATAAAATTAATTTGTTCTTTCTGTCGTCAACTACTGTCTTGTTTGAGGAGCAGAAAGAAATCAGCTGAAACACATCTGCTGGGAAGTCTTATGTTCAACATGAGGATGTTTGACAAGCAGCAAGGTTATTCACACTGTTATTCAGTGTGAGAGGAATATGCGTTCGTCTGCTCACACCCAGGCAGGAGTGTCTCTACCTATTAATCTGTCTGCAATGCTGAATGGCTGCGAGGAAACCACAGTCTTCTGGGCCCTGACATCTGAGGGTACGAGGGTAGACTGGCAGGCATATGCAGAGAGCTCTTGTCTGTGGTCTGTGATATTGTCGACACAAGATGCCAGCTTCCGCCCCTGAGGGGAAAAAAAAGCAAAGCTTAAACATGTATTTAGTCCAATACAGTCTAGTTTCTATTTTATGATCTGAGAAACTAGGGGTCATTCATTGTTATGGCCACATGCAAGACTGGACATAGGGAACCCCAGTAGCACTCACAGTCATGCATTTCCATCACAATACAAAGAGGTTTCAGAGCCATGGAAGGAATTCCTGCACCCGCTTGGGGGAATACAAGCAACCCCGTCTCGGACAGTCACCTCGTTTCCACACAGGCTGATGCTGAAATGATGGAAGTACTTGAGCCCTTTGGGGGTGAAACGGGGTCCACTCTGGAAGCTGGTGGTGTTGGACAGAGGGCCGAAGTCGTACTGCACTTTCACCTGCTTGTGCGCCAGAGTCAGCCTGCAGTCACTGAAGCACGTCGACTTCAGCTGGAAGGAAGCAGAGATGGATTATCCAAATATGTCCACACTAACAGAGTCTCGGAGCAATGCTGTTCAGGAGGCAAATAGAAATGAACCTATAACTCCAATGCATCCATCCACTTTGTATCTGCTTCGTCTAATTCAGGGCTGTGGGAGAGCCAGAGCCAATCCCATCAAGCAATGGGCACAAGGCAGGGTGGGTACACCTTGGACAGGACACCAGTCCATCACAGGGCACACACAGACACACACACCAGGGCCAGTTCTGCCAGAAGCTCATTAACCTACCAGTATGCCTTTGGACTGTGGGAGGAAACCAGGGCACCTGCAGGAAACCCATGTGAACATGAGGAGAACATACAAACTCCACACAGATAGAACCTCAGGAATTGAACCCAGGGCCCCAGTGCTGCGAGGCAGCAGTGCTAACCACTGTGCCACCATGCCCCCTTGAACCGATAATTATTAAACCACATCTATTGGGAATATATAGAGTCCATTAAAAATGGAAGGAAAGTTATACTAAAATGTGCTTGCAAAAATTGAAAATTACTTTTTATGATTGTTTTGTGCTGCAGCCAGTGCTGCTCTCTGGACACCCTGCTTTGCAATTTAAAGCATCTGGCTGTAGGCCGATGTGAGGAACCAGTCCTCTTGCAATGACGGACATTTAGAAGATTTCTGGGGTGGAACCGTGGAAATATTTCGGCTAATAATATGCAAAACATCATTCAAACCACCCTGAGCTCTACTTGTTGAGACTCAACAAGGCAATTATCTGCAAAATACCTGGAAAAAAGCAGAACACTTCAGAGCAGGTGGCTTTGCTTTCTAGACACAGGCAAAAGGGCTTAAATGCAGAGAAGCCAGATCTATTGATTGAGGGGTTAGTGGGGCCAGTAGAGGGCTCTCACCCTACAGTCTTTGTGGGTCCTAATGCCCCAGTATAGTATAGTGCCCAGTATAGTCCTTCAGATGAGACATAAAACTTTCTGTGGTCATTAAAAATCCCAGAGCGTTTCTCGAAAGGAGTAGGTGTGTTACTCCAGTGTCCTGGCCAGATTTCCCATTGGCCCTTACCAATCGTGGCCTCCTTATAATCCCCATCTATGAACTGGCTTCATCACTCTGCTCTCCTCCCCACTGATAGCTGATGTGTGGTGAGTGTACTGGTGCAATGTGGCTGCTGTTGCATCATCCAGGTGGATGCTGCACATTGGTGGTGGTGGAGGAGAGTCCCTATTACCTGTAGAGCGCTTTGAGTGGAGTATCCAGAAACGTGTTATTTAAGTGTAAGCAATTATTATTATTCATGTTTTAATCTCCCTTCTATAGCTGCTCACTTCAGGAGAAACTTAAAACAAACCTCAGAATTTGGGTGCTCCCCTTCCATTGGGCTTCGATCTAAAACTGGGGGTCTCCTACTACTGAAGGAAGCGTAATGTGAGAGACTCGTGTTGGTCGAACCTCATTGCTGTAGGTGTTGGGGCCACAGGGAACACACGCCCCCTTGCCAACAGGCTGGTCTGGCCTGAGGAATGTATTTGGTGGGCATGGCTGGCACGTGCTGCTCCCGTTCTCGATGTAGTGCCCGGGGGGGCAGGGCACGCAGGAGGAGCCGAGCTCCGAGGAGCCCAGGGCGCAGCGCCGACAGTGGGAGGCCACCCCGCTGATGACATTGGTGATGCGGATGGAGAAGATCTTGGCAAAATCGCTGCTGTATTGTCTGTCCTGCAAGAGGGAGGCGATGACAGCTTTGTGTCATAACTCTGTGCAAGCAATCTCAAATTCCACATTTAAACTCGCTTTCAAAAACCGTAGCTCTTCCCAATATCCATGTTTGCTACAACTGAATCCAGAAATGGGTCTTTGAATTTCATTTCTTTGAATAGACACTAGCTTCTATGGTTTATTTTTTATCACTATTGTTGATATATTTATATACGTTGTATGCTTTATAATCTATTTTTACCACCCATTCTTATTTTTCTTCATTGTAACTCCCCATAAGCCTGTACCTAACAGCATGCACACATACATTTGAGCTGGGAAAAAAAGAAGGTTGAAAAAGTTATTTAAATCACTTACGGCGATATAATCGGCGTGTCTGTTTTTCCTGCACTGCTGGATTTCTCCCTCAAAAGGCAGTGACACCTGGTGTCAATTTACATTTTCCACTTAAAGGTCAGGTGGCTGCCCAATGACAGCTGCTGCACATGAATTCTTACATGACAGTTCCCATGGGTGCATTCTGTGTTGCTCCTGTAAAACTTCTTTAACTATTGAAAAGCTGAATCTACAAAACAGGAGGGTTGCTCCTGTGTGAGGCTAATAGAGTCCTCTGTGCCCCTAGTGCTCTGCCTCTGCTTGTCTTTAATTCTGCAGAGTGGCTGCATACACTGGGCTCGCGATGGAAAAAGCATTTTCACACGGGAGCCTCCACAGTAACAGAACACCCAGGTAACCGCTGGGAGCTGAAAGCCTTTTCTCCCTCCCCCCGAGAGCGGTGCCCAGGCTCGTACTGTGGAGTAGTCCTCAGTGCGCTGGAAGGCCCAGGTGAAGCTGACGGTGTAGTTGCTGCTCACGATGTAAGAGTAGGACTGCCTCTCCTTGGAGCCGGTCCAATGCTCCACCATGGTGTTTGCCCTTTCGTTGTAGCCCTGCGGAGAAAGTCCGTCAGCTCCTTTACAACACTCATTATTAGAGCCACCGAGCAGACGCTTTCTACTGTGCTTTCAACTGTGCATGGGAAAGAGCACAGAACGCTTTGAGAAATTGCTCAGCCAGAAAGTGGCCAGCTGGGGCTTGACTTAGCAATTGCCTGCTGATGAGCCCATTTAGTTAGTCTGGATTCAGCCCGCCTCCCCAACAATATTAGACTCTCACTACAGTACAGTGCTAATAAGTTATGGAGGACGGAGGATAATGCGCATTAGCTCACAAGTTGAAGGGCATGCGTTTTTATTTGTAAAGCACTTTTCTTTCTTATTGGGGGAGCTGCTTATGATAAGGGACACTGGTGAGATCCCCCCACCCCCAGAAAAAGTATTTACGAAATCCATTCATAATTCCTCCCACTCCCATAAGTGCCCTCCCACTGAAAGCCCATGCATTCGCACACAACTAGAGCTTTTGAAAGAACAAGGCTGTGTGAAGGAGTTTGGAAGCCAATCACAAACAAATTGGTGTATTCACTGCTTTTCTGTTTCTGAAAACACTTCCTTGTTCCCCTGAGAAGCATGGGAAGGAATCTCACCGCCATGAAATACAGCGTGCAGTCAGCCGTGCACTTGGTCTCGAAGACGAACGTGACCCGGGACAGCTCCTTATTCCCCGAGTCCTTGGCGACCGACTGCGGCTCTCTGGGGAAAACAGGCTTGGTCAGGAAACTCGAAAATTCGTGGGAATCGGTGGGAATGCCAAATGTGTTTCAGTGGTCAGAAATAACTTCAGCACGTAACAAACTTGGACAGATTTCACTGTTGTTTCGGTATCCGGCCAGACTAATAATACGCCTCAAAACTAGGATGATCTCAGCTTAGGAGCCATTGGGAAACCCCTATAAAGAAACTAGTTTATGTTACCCCAAAAAGTGCCGTTTGCAAACATACATATGACCAGCCTTGATCTGATTCAAGGCTATTCACTTTTTTTTAAGTGTTTGTTGATAACTTTTTAATTTTAGTTGATAAAACTAAGTCAAAAGCATCCATTCACCCATTTTGTGGCCACTTCTTCCAATTCAGGGTCGCAGGGGAGCCAGAGCCTATCCAACCAAGCAACAGGCACAAGGCAGGATACACCCTGGATGGGATGCTAGTCCATCGCAGGGCAGACAAGACGCCTATTCACACCAGAGCCAGTTTTCCCAGAAGCCAATTAACCTATCAGTATGTTTTTGGATTGTGGGAGGAAACCCACATGAACATGGGGAGAACACACAGACTCCACACAGACAGCACTCCAGGTCTGGAATGGAACCCAGGGCCCCAGTGCTGTGTGGCAGGAATGTTAACAACTGCACCAGCCTCAGTAATAATATATTAATACTCAGAAATCCCTCTGAATCAGTGGTCCTTAGTCCAGGTCCTGGAGTATTCTTACCTCTGTTTCTGTTCCAGCTGAGATATTCAACAAAGCCAGCAGCCATACCACCCTGCAACTCACAACTGGCAGCCCACTGAAGCTCAGCAGGTGTGAGCCTGGTCTGTACCTGGATGGGAGACCTCCTGGGAAAAACTAAGGTTGCTGCTGGAAGAGGTGCTAGTGGGGCTAGCAGGGGGTGCTCACTCTGTGGTCTATGTGGCCCCTAATGCCCCAGTATAGTGATGGGGACACTGTACTGTAGAGAGGCATTGTCCTTTGGATGAGATGTAAAACTGAGGTCCTGACTCCCCATTATCTGTAAAGTGCTTTGAGTGGAGTGTCCAGAAAAGCACTATATAAGTATAAGGAATTATTATTATTAACATTGAAACTAATTGATCCCCTTAACTGAACTTCTTGCATGATTAGATGCTTCATAACTTGTTTCTCTACTCAGACATTAGATTCGTCAAAGCTCTGCTGCAGGTGTGTTGTTGTGAAGCAACATCCTGCTCTTTCTCTTCTCAGCTTGCCTATTAAGTGGTTGCTGCCTTATTTTCCTTTAAACAGCTCTTAATAGGTGACCAATAGGTGATGTGCAGACACAGGTAGGATTGATAAGTCGTGGTAGCAAGAGTTATTAATTATTGTTTCTATCCAACATCTGAGGAGCCAAAAAAGCCTTAATCAATACAGATCAATTGATTAACAGCTGATTTGGTGCAAACACACAAAGACCCCAGCAGCTGGGTTCAGATCCACTGATATAAATTGAGCTCCAGCACAAACCTTCACAAGGTGTGGAACTGAGGAACTTTTTCAAGATTATGGCCTTTAACACTTTAAGTCCTGGATTTTTGGTTTTATCTAAAAAAAGTCTTATTAGAGCTTGTCTTAAAGAGCTCGTATTATGTAGGTTATACTCATAACCATTCATTCTCTTTGGGAGACTAACTCTGCCCAACGTCCACCTCAGTTCTGCAGTCTAATGTTATTGCTCACTGAAATTCTTCCCTTTTTCCATTTTGAAAAATAGCCTGACAGGCTATATAAAAGGTTAAGAAGGAAGTGCTGCCTTTTCCAACTGAAACATCAGAGCAGCCGTCTTCCTAAGCTGTACCTGTTGGTTTAGGCCACCAGAGGGCGACCTAGGGAGAATCTAGAGAGGAAGTGCAGGCTTTTGCAGCAGGTTCCAAGAGAGAAGTCTAATAATAATAATAATAATTAATAATAATAATTAATAATGTATCATTGCTTACACTTATATAGCGCTTTTCTGGGCACTCCACTCAAAGCGCTTTACAGGTGATGGGGACTCCCCTCCACCACCAAGAGTTGGTTTCCATTAGGGTTCTCTGTTAAGCGGTATAGAACACAAGACAAAGTGTCTAGTCTCTCAGCAAGATCAGACCAGTGTCATGGTGAAAGACTGTGAGTCTGTTTGCTAGGATAGTTTTAAAGAGTTGGCACTTAAATGAGCACCAGAGTTGAGTGCGTGCTACTGACTCAGGGTTTACAGTGCCTGTATAGAGTATTTTCCAGCTCTTAGGGAACAGGTTACTTGGAGATGAGTGAAGGAAGAAACATGGTTTGGTTTCCCAACAAATTTAGGTTTATCTTTCACTGGTGAGCTCACTCTTTGAGAAGCCAGTTTGCTCTGTTGGGAAAGGAGATGGGAGTCTCTTTTGACAGGAGTGAGTGACTTCCATCTCTGGATCACGCTGAAGGAATCCTTTCAGACTATATCAGTGAGGGACAGAGATTTCCTTTCCTTCCCTAGGGATGCCAGCCACGGCTTCATCTCCAAGATTCCCTGTAGCTTGGGAGGTTAGTGTGAATTAAGGAAGATCTGATACAACCAGGAATATAAATGACAGCTCAAAACCTGCCCCAGGTTGAACACTAGCACTGTCCCAGCCTGTTAGAAAATGTAAGCTGGGGAGCGTAGATCACAGATCTCTGACACATCGCTGTGCACCTGAGAGAGTACTGAGCAATACCTAATTCTCAGGTCTGGAAATGTTCCTGAACTATTCCCCTAGCTTGGCCAAGTGTCAAACCTTCCTGGGTGTAGTACATGACCTTTCATGGCAAGATGTGGTGTAACAGTACAATAACACTGGACCAAACAGCAGGGCAGACTATAAAAAGAGCCAATAAGGATGCTGCACCAATATTATTTTATTCCATCCGGTACATTACCCGAGGGCACACACTGAGCACGTCCCCGGGGGGAGAGCAATTGAGACTTGGGTTTGTTATGCTGAATAATGGTAAAATGAGTGGCTCACCTGTACCCTGGAACGGTCAGGATGAGCATCAGGTAGTCGGTGTCCGAGTCGCCTGCCGTGGTGTAAATGTACTCCCCAGCGACCTCCCAGGCTGTGGAGAGAGTCACAGTGCCTGCTGAGCTCACGGGACAGGCAGGGGCGAGCCAGACAAGGGCCCCGAGCTCTCTGTGTTGACCAGTCAGGCCAGACGCACACTCAACAGCCACAGTCCTATTATGAAAGATATCTAAAATAATCTAAAATCATATTAATATCTAACTATAATATACGATCTAAATTAATATTTCCAATATCCAATCACTCCACGCGGGATAACAACCTGGGAATATCGATTTCATTGTGCTTCAAACCTCCTTTCTATTTTAAATAAATTCATACCTATTGGATGATCTTGATGTGGCAGGGTTATGGGTAACAGCACCCCAGTTTCAGCCCAACAAAACACACTCCAGAACCATGTGGATGAGTACTGAACCGCTAACAGCAGTATCAGTATATTAAGATCTACAGCCTGCGTGACTCTACCCCAGATCTCACTACTCTGCATCACACAGGCACTGTTTCTACTGATTTAATAGAACAGTATTATTGAACCAGTCAGAGCAGCAACGACAGTTAATATTGGGCACTGAAGTGGACGTGACTGCTTTGCTCATAACATATACACCTCAAGGAGGGTTATTCTGAGGGGTAATTGAAATCCATGTGTAAAAAAAAGCCTCACCCTTTTAAAATGTATTTTTCTATTAGCTAAGGCTTATTTGAAAAAAGCTCACTGGAGATGTTCCAAATTCGTACTAGCAGATGCGCAGAGCTCAGGAAACTCCAACAGAAAAACTTGTGCATGAAGGGTTCCCTCCAGCCTGCAGAGAAGAGTCTCTCTCACCAGTGTGCCTGCCCGAGTCGCTGTACTCTCTGCTGAACACCGACGTCTTCATGTTGCTGGGCAGGCTGTTCCACCACTTGTACTCAAAGGCCATCATCGGCTCTGTTCCAGCTGGGCACGGGACACACTCTGCAGACAGGCAGGACCGTGACATGTCACTCTTACTTCACATGCTTGACTCTGTCTTTCTGCAGGACAGAGGGGTCAGGCAAGCCAGAGGTCTCTTGTCCCATTGCCAAGCTCAGATAGCTTTTTAAAGTGACACAGTCCCAGCGCTCTTAAACAGTGCAGTGCTTTTTGTTCAATTGAGAATCAGGGTAATATAAGTAATAATATTAAGACATCCAAGAAGCATGTGCACTACCAGTTCACAGTCATCCCTTTATATCAGTGTGATCTGATGTGCATGATGTGTGCCTCAGGTATACCTTCCTTTAAAGTAGGGCTGTGAAGGTGATGTTGCCAAACAGCCAGCTCTATCGCAGTGCAAATGAATAGGGTTTTCACATGTAATGCTCAGGAAATTGTGTTAGCCCGTGCTGGGTAACAGTGACCTATTCAGCATTAAACTCTTATATGTTAAGCAGTTTAAAGTGCCAGCAACTGGGGTATTGTTCTGCTTCATTTAAAACACTTCTAGTTAACAATGCACAGAGATTCTTTCAATCTGTTTTACATGATCCTAGGTGTTCAGATTATTGGTATATAAAGTGTGATACTGGAATAATGCATCTCAATGGGACTGCAGATTGTTGTCAATAATAAACGATAATCTATTATGGCAACCTGCAAGAATTCATTGATGCATTTGCATTGCAACTATTTCTTCTCGGATATAGTTTTGGAAATTACATGGAGATCCAAATGAATGGCAAAGAGATCTTTCTGATAGCACTTGAGATTAATGGAAAATTCTACCGGTGTTATTAACTGTATAACAGCCATTCATTTAGGACCATCACAGGACATGAAGACATTCTTTGAAAAAGCTGACAGGGATCTGCTGTTGTAGATTCCTGTCTGTGGCACAGGTGATGTGATACTGGGACTGATAAGAAACTATCAACTAAACCGGACAAGGTGACTGTCCCTCATTGCTAAAGCAGTTATTGTATTGATGGTGTTTCCTGCCAGATGCATGGATTCCAGGTATGTCTATGGCAAGAAGATGGATGCTCTATAGAGACAGTACCTGTGCCATTGGAATAGGAGCCATAAGGACAGGGCTCGCAGGCAGAGGCGTTGTTCTTGAAGAAACCCGGGTTACAGGGAGGGCAGTTGATTTTTTCTCCAGAGGCAGGCAGCTTCACCGCTCCTTCAGCATTCTCACTGCAGACCTTTGGCTCAATCCACTTGTACATCAACTGGGTCTGTAATATAGACATCACATGCCGAGCACAGATTACGCTCTCTCCTTTTACGTAACACTTAAAGTACATTGCATGCCGAGTACAGACTACACTGTTACCTTTCAAGTAACACAGATTCGCATTGGCATTTTCCTGTGTATTTCGATAGCAGCTAAATGGGGCACAACAGATGTGTCCTCTTGTCACATCACAAATTGAGTCAAGCACTGTTAGGTGTAATTAAATTTCTGTTTCATTTCAGCGTTTTCTGACCACGCCGACAGCTACAAATGAGAGGAGGGTCTCTCGTTAATGTAACTCTCGTTAATAAATATTATTAAAATGATAAAAAGCAACACTTAACACAGTAGTCTAAAGATATGAAGAGCATTATAGCTGATGGTAGCCTCTATATGACTTACACATACGATCAACTCAAGCTACCAGAGAGACACTGCTAGCTGTCGCAACTCTATTCATATTGAGTTTTATTCCATTTCTCTTACATCTACTATTATGTGACCTTATTTTCGTAACCTTAATTTTGTGATTTTTGTGATTCTTGTGATTTTTGTGAGCTCGCAAATAAGACATTTCATTGCCAGCAACTACTGCTGCATGCTGTATTGTTGTGCATTTGATAAATAAACTTTGATAAATAAACAAATTTGATTTGAACTGCTTCGCACTTAGAAAATGTGACTTAGCAGGAGTGTCCTTTGCTCAGGTGAATAAACCAGAACGAACGGACTACTGCGTCACGCGGTGGAATTCCTCTGGCCTCGGGGTCCTGGGTGCTCACCTGCCCGCTGGAGTCACAGGGCGTGTGTGTGTAGAAGTAGTCGCTGGCTGTGCACGCAGGCCGCTCCTTGCAGGTCCCTGACCCGATGTCTGAGACACGGAGGCAAAGTGCAGCAGACGTCAACACGCAGGAGGGAAAGGAGAGCGCAGATCCCACACTTCCCACTGGCTTCTATAGGGGAGAAAGAGCTGGACCAGCCAGCTGGGGGTCCTGACTTGGGGGGGGGGACCTGGGACAAGAGTGTCTCTCCCTCTAGAAACATTCGCAGCAGCCACACACAGAGTGCTTGAGGTGGACCTGGTACCTACCAAAGGTGTCCAGGGAGTGTCCTGAGCACTTCTGGGTAATGTGATCAATGGGCTTTGAGTTGTGACTGATGTGCTTTAGGTGGGACTGAATGGGGAATGGCTCTTTCCCAGTAACCATTAATCTTCAGGCACAGAGGCTTGACCCTCCAGCACAATTTCAGCTGAAACAGCATCTTACAATTCTTTCAAGGTTGGGCAGTCTGGGATACCATCTCATTGCACTCAGTCGCTGTTATTCTGCCAAATTATTCCCATGGAAGGAAGTGCAAACTGTTGCAATTGGAGATTCAACAACTGTGACAGTGTGGTCAGACACCACTTCTTCAATTACATTGTGATCAGTAAACCCCCTGTAATCAGTTGCATTTTCATTGTTTATTCATCTGTTGCTTTCTTTTGATTGGTTTTGTATGAGTGCAGCACAGTGGTACAGAGGTTTAGCATAGCTGCCTCACAGTGCTGGGGGCCTGGGTTCAATTTTGGAGCTGGGGTGCTATCTGTGTGGAGTTTGTATGTTCCCTCCGCGTTTGTGTGGGTTAATTGGCTTCTGGGAAATTGGCCCTGGTGTGAGGGCATCTGTGTTTCTGTCTGTGTGTCTGTCCTGTGATCCTGGGTCATGAAGAGCAGCTGTCCTTGTCATCCCCTGAGCACAATCAGCACGAGAGAACCCAATGCATACCTGCATATTTCTCACTGTCGCACTGCTGGCACACTGTGGCACCCTTATTGGAGTAGGTGTTGATGGGGCAGGGAGCGCAGAGGGCAGAGCCTGGTTTGGAGCTGTAGGTGCCAGGCTTGCAGAGAAAACACTCCGAGGTGTAGGCAACCCCTTGGAAAAGGGAAACAAGTCAAGTGCATGTGTACAGGACACCTCGTGCTACCAAGGACGAATTCAAAGATGTGCATGTGTAGCTCATTCCTGACCACAGATCTATAGCTACCAACATGTGTTTTAACAGTCCAAGCAAGTGTTTACATTACAAGGTGCTCTGGATAGGACCTTTGGACTGGAGAATGGTTATGGAGGAGAATTAATGTTTAAATTGAGCATAGGACATTATGAACACGTGTGAGAAAGAATTACCCGTGATGGCGACGTTCCTGACCAGCACGGGCTTTGCCACCGTCTTAGATATTAAGAATCCAGTAGTTCTCCAGTACAGGACATTATTACCCCGACTCAGTGAAACCTGCAGGGACAGGAAGGTCCAGAAGTCAGTATCTGCCATTTTAAGAAGAAATACATCCTTCTTTGCAAAAGAGGTATGATTTCTAAATCAGGAACATACCAACAGACCAGACAGATATATACTGCAGGAAACGCAGTTTTTTTAAAAAAAAACAGTAGCACTACAGACAGTAAGAAGAAATCTAGAGGAGATATAATAGTTTTAAGATATCATAGATAGGTTTTTCAATATCTTATAAACTCCTGAAGCTTAGAAGCGTAACAACAACACAGGAGTAATTGCTGCAGTGACAGCAAGATGGATTTTGGTGGTGGAAATAGCAGGCTCATGGGTGTATTCGTGCATGCAAAAAAAAAACATTTATGATTGGGATCTGTGAAAAAAACAGCTGGGCAAGATTTGTAGATTCCACTAAGGAAGCCATGTTCCACTAGGAACCAAAGTGGAACATGGCTCCTTCTTCTCGGTGAACTCTAATCTTGACATTTATTTAAATTAAACAAATGGCACAGACAGTATTTGAGCAAATCTATCCACCTACACAATGGCATAAAAATAGAAGTATGGTGAAATCCAAGACCAATAGCAAATAAATATATTAGTGTACATGTATAAATATTAAATGCACTGTACAAAACAAGCAATCTATATAAAAGGCCAAGGTCCAGCTCCTACACAAAGGGTGGTGGGAGTCTGCAACAAGCTTCCTTGATTTGTTGTTCTAGATTGTCCTCGCATTCATAACCCTTTTCTTTGTTCTTAAGAGTCTTGTTTTAGATCTGTGATTATAAGGAAGACCCTTTATTTTTTTCTCTTATCTGCCTGCCTTTTAAGAGATTACCTAAGAATGCAGTTACAAAAGAAGAACGTTAAAGACACTGAAGAGAAGTATAGAAGAAACATAAAGAGAAGACCTACACTGTGTGTATCCCAGTCTCCTTCTGTGGTCTGCATCCACCTGGTCTGGGTCTCAGTGGCCTGACATTGGTCATTCTGAACCTGGGAGAAAGACACCATAGAGATTTACTGATTCTGTTCTGCTGCTGTTGCAGAATCGCTGGAGATTAGTATCTACAGTATATGGATGTTCACATGATAACTACCACTCAGAATTCATGAATTCTTTTTAAACAGGGCAAATTGCCTTGGAGTTCATCTCTAGTCTTTTTGAGACTTGGAGGGGAATATGTGCTATTTCGTTTTTTAAACCTTGGAAATTCTATTACGCGTCTGCAACAAATGCAAGAACATCAGACCCAGAGACATCGAAAGGACTTAAGCTGTGAGTGACAAACCCTTCAGGACACATCTCTGATTCAAAGCAAGGGCACCTAAAGTACATGTTTAAAAAACAGTAAAATTGGAAGAAAAAGACAGGTTTCTAAAGCATTTGCTGCAGCATGTGCTAACACATAATATTTTTCCAGATCGCATACACTTTCTCTTTGAAAATTTCCAATGGCCTAAGCGCTGGAAACAGAGGGGAATTCAGACCAACTACATCACTAATAGAAACAAAGAAGCCGTTAAGAAATTAGGGCCCCTATTTAAAATAGACAGTATAGGTGCTATAACACTTACGAAGCAATCAGGATTGAAGGGTTTCAATATTGTGTCCTTTAAACCACAAGACTCTGTAGCTGTCCGGGCTCAGGAAACAGTAGTGCTGTTTCATGTTCATAGTCAGGCTACAGAAATCTTGATTTAAAAAAACGGCATCTGGCACTGTAGCTGTACTGCTTTTAACAATCAGAAAAGGTCAAATTAACCCTAATGTTTCCGGTCCCACTGTATAATCCAGTAACAGAGATCAGTTCTTTCTATTGTTGTTTTAGCTTTTAGGAACTAGCCCTGATTTTTGTTATCACCACAATATTTGCTCCTAGAACAGCAGGCAGGTAAGGGCTGACGTCTTTACCATTTGGGCAAATGCAAGACTGAATAAGACGGTGCTCAAGTTGCCTCTGTTCCTCCCCTGTTTTCTAAATTATTCAAGCAGGATTGTGTTCCCTCTCCCAAAAACCTTACTCCTGCAGCTAACCAGCGCAGATGAACAACTTATATTGTAACACACAAAATAAAAAATTTAGAAACAAATAATTTGTACAGCTGCTTCTTCCATTCACAGGTAAAATTCTTTAGAGACGTTCTTAGTATTTCATGCTGTTGAGGCTGCTGATATAAGGTAAAAGAAAAAAATTCTCGATTTGCCAATCAAGCTCATAACAGGACCAAGCAAATTGCTCCAAATTTGTACTGGACAAAACAGTGCATAGCTTTATTGATAATAATGCATTTTTTATGCAAAAATTATACAGTAGCTGTCATGTCTCATCGTTGCCTTCAGCTGTGCTGTGAGCTTTTAGATCTTTCAAGACATTTTTTACAGGTCAGTCAAGCCGGTCGATCCAGCAAATGGGGTCTAAACATTTTACTGGAATATTAAGGATATCTGGTAAAACGCAATAAGAATGCATACGTAGAACTCGAACAGGATGTTGTTGTCGGGGTAGAGGTACTCGAAGGAGACAAAGCCGGCCTGTTTGAGGTTGACGGCGTATGACAGCGTGGACGTGCACTCGTCCGTGTTGGATGCAATGTATTCACCCTTGGGAGTCCAGGCTGACCTGTAAACACACACATTCTTTTCAGATATTTATTGGTTGCAGCCTTTGTCAAGGTTATGTCATGGTAGGTACCAGCCTGCAATGCCTAAAATGTAATACAGGCTCCACAAATCAATCTATTACAGTGCCCCTTGACTAATTGGCACACCATTTTTGGCAAGGTCGGGTTCTGGTGAGTACCGGCTATGATGATGTTTTGATGTGAAATCTTTAATGAACCTTATTCAGTGTTTTGACTTTCATAAAAAATGTGTTTTTTCTATAAGCCCACTGACAAAGGCTGAAATGCAACATGGGTTTCAGCGATGTCCATTCATAGTCTCCCAAGCCAGATTTGCGCACACAATGAGGATGCACGGGTTCCAGGAATCAGTCTATTACAATCTACATGATCGCTGGAACACAGGGAGGATGACACTGGCTCCATGGATCTGTTTGTTACAGCCTTGCAGGATGAGACCGACTTCCGGTATCGGTTTATTTATAACCTGATCAGGGGCGCACAGGGAAGACGCACTTGTTCCAGGCATCAGTCTATTAACATCTCCCTTACCACTTGTAGGCAGTGAGGATGACACTCACTCTAGTCTACCATGAGAATACAATCTTGATCTTAAGTGAGCTGCATATGTGTCCTATTTTGCACAACACAACATAATGATAAAATTATACAATACGCTTTGATAATTCGTCAGACACCTTCATCAATGTATTGGAAAGTTATTTCCAAACAGAAGCAGAACAATAGAAGTTCACAAGTTCATCATTTGAAAAAAAAACAAAGGGTGGGGAATTCTGAACCCCAGTCCGGAGAACACGCACTGGGAGCAGTTACTGTAGGAAGAGGAGGGGTTTGCATCCAGGTCGCTTCCCAGAGTGACGAAGCCCGGGGGCACGGCATCCCACTCGTCCACTCGGACCCCCGTCCCCAGGGAGTACGTTCCAGCGGCACACGACACGCACGACTGGGTCTTCATCTCCAGGAACTCCCCCGCCTTGCAGGAGAATGCTGAGGCAAGCAGAAAACGCAGTCACATTCATTCAGCGTCTATCGAATTATTCAGCACCCAGTATGTCTGCACATTGCAAAGCGCTGCACATAAACCAAGCAAACTAAATCTCTAACATGACAAAGCACCTCTGCACAAACTGTATTTCAGTAACTGCACTGAAGAGTTAAAGGCTCTTGAACAAAGAGCTTTAAGCCAAATTGACAGGTATCTGGGGAGGTTAAATTGGGCAGATAGACAAGACATACTGTAGGTATGGTAATATATACTGTATATAATAATGTGCATCAACAATAGAATGTCATAGTCAATGCAGAATTTTACAGGTAGCCAGTGCAGGGGCTCCAGGACAGTAGTTATGCACTCAGTTGACTCTGTCCTCATTCTTAAACAGGAAATGTTTGATACTGAAAATGCTTTAACAAAATCATCTTTATGAAAAGTACTTAATCAATGTGTTATTTAATCGACATACTTCTTTCTTTAGATAGCCCTTATTGTTAATAGAGGTTTGAGTGTGGAGCCCTGATAGCCCATATTGTTAATAGAGATTCAAGTTGAGAGCACTGATAGCCCATATTGTTGAAAGAGCTTCAAGTGGAGAGTCCTGATAGTCCATATAGTTAATAGAGGTTCGAGTGGGGAGTCCTGATAGCTCATATTGTTAATAGAGGTTTGAGTTGGGAGTGCTGATAGCCCATATTGTTAATAGAGGTTCGAGTGGGGAGCCCTAATAGCTCATATTGTTAATAGAGGTTTGAGTGGGGAGTCTTGATAGCCCATATTGTTGAAAAACGTTTGAGCTTGTGGGTTGCAAAGGAACAAGTCGAGGTTAATTCCACACTGAAAAGCAGAAAGGAGGGCTCCATACCTAAAATGTTTTTTTTTTATTCTTCCTTTGTACTTTTTGACAGAATTAATTACCTGTTTCTTTTCACATGGCTAATATACAGTCAAATCGGTTAATATTATACACTACACCAAGAAGTTTCAAGAAGGCTTCTACTTTCATCAAAGCAACGATACACAGTGTTGTGAAAAAGTCTAAAAGTTTAGAGAGTAAAATTTGAAAGACACATAAACATGTGACCTTTGCTCATCGTACCAGACAAGAAAAGCATGGTGTAGCTGTGGAAAATGAGCTTAACATTTTCTTTTTAACATTTGGAATTAAAGCAAAGCTTTTTGTTCATGGGGATTAGGTGGACCCAAAACTGAGGAAATCCCTGTTTAATCTCATTGGCAGAAAAAGGAAAAGGTTTGCAAGATAAACACGAACAGACTGCAGGCAACACCCTCATATAGAGTGAAATAAAGAAACAGTGTCACCACCCTTTTAGAATCTTAATTAAGTACATAAGAACATAAGAATGGTTACAAACAAAACGAGGCACTTCAGACCATTAAGCTAGTTTGGTTCCTAGTAACTAATTGATCAGAGGATCTAATTCAGCTGTATTCTTAAAGGAAGCCAAATTATTGGTCTAAAACATTTTGCAGAGCAGCTTGTTCCAGACACCCATAGCCTTTGTGTAACGCCTTCTGTTCTCAGGTCTAATTACGCTTCACCATAGTTTCTGCTTGTGTTCTTTAGTTCCTGTTTGACATTTTGCACATTGCCAGTACCTATAGTCATCTTTGCTCAAAGCTAAAAAGATTGAGTTATTTTAAGCTGTAGGATGTTCCAAAATGTGAGCCCTGGGCTGGGGCAGACTTTCAAAGCACTAAAAATGACAGGAAGTCATTATGATGTACACATGGTGTGATAGAGTAAAGTCATCATCTTACCTGAATACAGTGCTGAGGTAAATACAACAGTAGGTGCAACAGCATGATATGTCATAGAGTAAATTAGAGGTCAACATGAGCACAGCATTTAGAAAAATTCAAGGAAACAATGTGACATGCTTTCACAACAGTGCCACCACTGTGCTGTGGCACCGTGGAAATGGACTTATTAGCCAAAAGCAGTAATACAGGCAATAAGGTTTCATTTAAGCCAGCAGCCATATCACCCTGCAACTCACAACTGGCAACCCACTGAAGCTAAGCAGGTGTGAGCCTGGTCAGTACCTGGATGGGAGACCTCCTGGGAAAAACTAAGGTTGCTGCTGGAAGAGGTGTTAGTGGGGCCAGCGGGGGGCGCTCACCCTGCGGTCCATGTGGGTCCTAATGCCCCAGTATAGTGACGGGGACACTATACTGTAAACAGGCGCCGTCCTTCGGATGAGACGTAAAACCGAGGTCCTGACTCTCTGTGGTCATTAAAAATCCCAGGGTGCTTCTCGAAAAGAGTAGGGGTGTAACCCCGGTGTCCTGGCCAAATTTCCAATTGGCCCTTACTAATCATGGCCTCCTAATAATCCCCCTCTATGAATTGGCTACATTACTCTGCTCTCCTCCCCACTGATAGCTAATGTGTGGTGAGCGTTCTGGCGCACTATGGCTGCCGTCGCATCATCCAGGTGGATGCTGCACATTGGTGGTGGTGGAGGGGAGTCCCCATTACCTGTAAAGCGCTTTGAGTGGAGTGTCCAGAAAAGCGCTATATAAGTGTAAGCAATTATTATAATTATTATTATTATTATTATTTAAGCCCCAGAATTCCCAGCAGTGGCCATTTGCTATGGCTCTTCCTGGATATCTACCACACCACACCCCTGTAGTAACGATCCTCATCGTGACCGAGATGCCATGTGTTCTGCTGTTGGAACCTCCATCTTCCATTTCCCTCATTGTGGGATACTATACAGATATGCCCTTGGTTATTACAGAAAGAAATGAGTGTACATATTTTATATAAAACATTGCCTTTAAAATAAATGATCTGGCGACGTCTAAGCTCTGGGGTGACCTCAGAAGCCTGCCTGTCGGCCACAGAGAAAGGCAGTGCTCAGGTGCCAGTCACTCACAGCACTGGGTGCCCTTGACGGGGTCTGGAAGACCGGTGCAGATTCCAGGGGTGTGGGGCACTGCCACCCTCCAGCGCGAGCCCAGGCTGTCGCACTCCGTGTACTCGAAGCGGTAGTCCGACTGCAAGACACACAACACGCACACACTGTCAGCATGGCATGACAACACAACTGTGTGACCCATCCCAGCATAGCCCAGTCAGAATGGATTTGACGGAGTTTAACCCCATAAATGTGTAATCCAAGTCACTCACTTTAAACACAGGTTTAAACACTAGTGAGAACTCATGCAGTCTGTCCTTGCTTGAAACAGACAACACCACAGGAGTCTGGTTCATGTGTTAGTGGGGATGATTCATCATAAATGGCAATATTCCACAAAATGATGCATTTCTGACATCAGCACAGCAAAAAAACTATTTGCATTTTGTACCGTCCATTAGAGACAAGCGCACTAACTAAAAGAGAAAGTAATGAAGAGAATATTAAAATCTAACGTCCGCAGGTTTGATAATACTGCTGTACAATACCGGACAAGAGTCGGCAACACAAGGGACAAGGAACTGAGCTAACCTTCACCCAGTGATCGGTTTGTCAATAAAAAAGATCTTTAAATTTTCCTAATATACTCCAACAATCTGTAACATGAAAGTTTCCAAAAGGTTTTATACACATTACTCCAATATCAAGTGCAAATCAAATACAGTTCTTACTCTACTTAAGTAATCCTTCTATGCAACTCTACAGAAAGCTATGCTAGAAACCTCGCCAAAATTACTAGACTATAATTACAAAGAGCATAAACTGACAGATGTTCGCTCACCTTAGAAATAAAAGAAACCTCAAAATAAAAGAACCTTAGAAATGAAAAATAAAAAATAAAAACTGTATGTTATGTCATATTAGAAAAAACGTTTAACTTGGAAATTTCATATGTTTGGAAATGTTGCCTGGATTGCCTGTATATTGCCTTTTGTATATTGTTCTACTCATACCTTTTGTGGTATTTTGGCAACACTGTGCGGCAAGGTTCTGACATCTTTTTATTTTATTTTGGAAAGAGTGTGGAACAACTGTATGACTGTATAAATCCTGCATTGAAAACTAAAGGGAATGTAATCAATTTCCTTGTACACTTTATTACACCAGTAAAAATCTGCCTGCAAACACTGATCCTGCTCAGGGAAGATGTCTGTTTGCCCTTAGTAAAAATGGCCAACCCCCTCTTTAAATAAAGCACTTAATAAATATTTGTCCAGGAACCTGCCTCACCCTTCTCTCTAATCTCCGCAAAGGGGCTGTGTATGTTACCCAAGCTCTCTCAGGAACAGGCAGTGGCTCAGAAAGGCTAATTTACCTATACAAGAGCTGACAATAATTTCTAAAGAACGAGTTATATTGTTGCAGACTTTACAGTGCTGCCCTTCTTCATGTTTTTCCACAGGTTTGGGTTTTCTGTTTGTGGTACAAACAACAGCTTGTTAGCCACTGTTGTTCCCAATGCAGGTACAGTATCTTAAAGATGGTAAAGGCCAAAGTCCCTTTCTGAAACTGTTTTAAGTGCCACAAATTTTCCATCCATTCATCCATTTTCTAACCACTTCATACAATCTAGGGTCGTTCGGGGAGCCAGAATCTATCACAGCAAGCAATGGGCGCACAGCAGGATACACCTTAGACAGGATACCAGTCCATCACAGCACCAACACAGCCAAGACAGAAAGCCAAATCGCAGACATATTCATACCCACACTCACACCAGGGTCAGTGTCAACCTAAGGGTGGCAAGTATTGAAAAAAATGCATTACTTAAAACAGCTGAAGTAAACTGCTGCTATTTTGGAAGAAAAACAACAGAGTAGTAATTCTTAGAAATACTTTACCACAGAAACGTAGACCAAAAGAGCCATTTGGCACAGTGTGTTTGTTGAGCATGTAACGTTAATGTAACTGTTTACACAACCGATGTCCTTTAACTATGCCTGCAGCAAAATTCATTTCTAGCACCTTCAATAATGGGGAAGACCTAGCTCAAAAACACAGAAAAACAGTTCTGATTGCAGTCTAGTCTTTGAGATCATTGTGTGTTCAGAGTGACTAATCCCTTTAACCTATTATGATGTCACTTCAGGAGGTAGTAACCAAAATGATGGGGTCATATAATCCTTTGAAAAACATTCACCTGAAATTCTGCATTTCTAGTTTTAGCAAGAGAGAAATATAGATGCTATGATGAAGAAATAAAATCACATACTTACTGGCACCGATTTAAAAAGAAATGCAGAGCAAATATTTGAGAAATATCACAATGTAAGACAGTAGGCTAGGACCTTTTTGAGAAAGGTAACTGGCAAACATTACTTTTTAAGGGCTTGCTATTAGTTTTTATTGAGTTGACACACAATCACTGGAGCTTTGTGTAGAGGTTCAGGGCTTGAGTTCCAAAGATGTCCTGTGTGAATGCGCAGTACATCACCAGGTGCTGCGTACAGTAACCCGCAGTCACAGTTAGATCTCCATGCAACTGTCAGTCAGTCTGTATTCTGATACTCTCTTCATGAGCAATCATCACAATGCACCCAACAGAAATGAAAACCAATCAGCAACTTAGAAAGAGAAAAACAATTTCTAAAAATGAAATCGAATATGCATATAAAATGATCCCAACGAGAAGCCAAACATAATTCTATTCAACGCCAGTCATTCATGGGAATCAGTCACAGTGTTCTGCAAGGCACGTTGCAAAAATGTGACTTTAAGGTAACTTTAGAATCAAAGTGGTTAAGTTGCTCTCTACGCTTTTGGGACTTTAGGCTGGAGACACACCAGCTCTGCAGTCATGTGGGGCATTCATCAAGACCTTTCCCAGATTCCTGGTTGGTGTGCAACTGTATGTCCCAGGGATGTCGTCAAATTGACACCCATAAACGTTTACCACTGAGAGATCCGCACTGTGTCTTACAGCTCTATTGTCTTTACACCACACATCTCCTCAGCCATGTCTGCGTCACAGTACCGTACCCACATTTACCAGACTATACTGCGCACATGTTCATTTTCTCCATTTATTTTATATCATCACATTAAACCTTCAGAAGCTTAAGAAATGCTGATCTGGGCCAATGAATATGTTTATAGAGTATTGACCTGATGCAGGTTCCCACCAGGGAGAAGCAAGAGGCTCCAGCAAATCGAAAAAGCCACAAGCAGCTGCTGGGCCACAGCTTGCAGTAATGTCGAAGGTTGGATTTAATCAAGGTCCTTATCACTGCGGAGAAAATCCCATCAGAAGCAATATCCCACGGGATGAAACATGCTTTGTTCTACTGAAAAAGCTGGATGACGCAACCTTCTAATTTTGTTTTCATGCAGGTCAGATAATCCTTCAACCTGGTACAGGGCTTACCTGTAGACAACAACATCCCAGCCTTGCTAGGCTTACGAGATATAGTACATAAACAATACACTCTGTAACACATCTGTCCTCTGATCCCTGTATTTATGAGGTGAAACCGTGGCAACAGGTCAGGCAGACACAATGTTCTTTTTTCATTTCCAAGAAACCAGGCCTTCTCCCCACCTCAGTGAGCCAAGCTAATGATCCCCCTGGAACAATTACAAAAACACATATCTACACAGTGAATTTTCCTATGATCTGTTTGAAGACTCAGGTAATAGACCATAGTTTCAAATAGAATTTGGTATTAATTCAAGGTCTTGTGGTCATCTTGAAATAAAATAGAAAACGATTTATCAGGCAGCCAGTTTGTATAATTGTTGTTTGTTCTTTGTGTGAAAATATTTGCATTCTGCAGCTCAGTTTTGAATGTGTCATCACAGATATGCAAATATACACTTGCCACCACAGGTAATGGTAACAATGAAGTCAAAATTGCTATTTTTGCTGTATACTCAAGCAAGTCACATTTCAGATGAAAAGATGATTTTGAGGCAAAAGTACAGAATCTCTCCTTTTATTTCTGGGTATTTCTGTGCTTATACTGTACACTGTGCAGTTTTGAATTAATAGACGTTTTTGGGACCGTTGGCTGGCAGGTGTTTCGTATTAGTCTGGTGTTTCCTGTTGCATTGATAGGGCAACATAAAAGAGCTGTGAATGTGAGGAACTTTGCTCTTCTGTTTGGTGTCTGCCTTTGGAGTCAGTAGGCTTAAACCAGCATGAGGACTAGAGACCTGTCAACGAGGTTTGGATATCTATGCAATTTGGATGCAGAATGAAAAGAAGAATTCCATCAGTACCATAGCACAGAAGCTGGGCCCAGCAAATTCAACAATGTGGAATATCTTAAAATGGGAACAAAGCCACTGGTATACTTAGCAATCGGCAACAACCACGCTGGCCGAGCAAAACTGCAGTTCATTATAGAAAAACGATCAGGAGCGAAGGCATCGCAATCTACTGCTCGCTGAAGACTTTGACAGCAGAATTATAAAGGCTGCACTGCAAGATGCAAATCTCTCATCGTCATCAAAAATAGAGAAACCGTGTGAATGTTGGCTCACACCCCCTCAGCTTCACACAGTCTGATAAAGTCACTGTCTGCACACGGAATGGGCAGTTGGCACTAATATCTGTAGTATTTAAAGTCCTGCCTCCTCCTGCTCTAGCACTCTGTCATCATGAGTTATCCCCTTGAGAGTCCTGTCAGCAGTGCTGTGCGGCGCAGTTCTTTGTTGTGCTGTGCAGTACAGTGTTGTGCTGTGTTGTGCTGTGCAGTGCAGTGCGGTTCTGTGCGGTGCAGTGTTGTGTGGTGCAGTGCGGTGTTGAGCTGTGTTGTGCGGTGCAGTGCGGTGTTGAGCTGTGTTGTGCAGTGTTGTGTGGTGCAGTGCGGTGTTGAGCTGTGTTGTGCGGTGCAGTGCGGTGTTGAGCTGTGTTGTGCAGTGTTGTGCTGTGTTGTGTTGTGCTGTGCTGTGCGGTTCTGTGCGGTGCGGTGTTGTGCTGTGTTGTGTGGTGCTGTGTTGTGCTGTGTTGTGCTGTGTTGTGCAGTGCTGTACACCAACCTCCTGCTTGTCTCCCGACTGTGATTCCAGATTCTCCCTGGCTTTGTCTACACTCAGATTCCCCAGCTGTGAGCCTGTCTGAATCTATGTTTTTGGAAACCCCTTGCGCTTTGAAGTGTGATCTCCATCTTTGTTCACTCTCTGCACAATAGCCTTTGCCTGGATTTAAGCAACTGCCTGGAAATTACCAGCACTCTCCCTATGCTTTTTCATTATAAGACCAGATTACAATTTGCTAAAATGTACAGAGATAAGCCAGTAGAAGTCTGGAAAAAAGTGTCATGGGCAGATGAGACAAAGATAAACCTTTACCAAAGAGATGGCAACGTGAAAGTGTGGAGAAAGGAACAAACAGCAGAGAGCCCAAAGCACCACCTCATTTGTGAAACATGGAGGTAGTCTCAGTCTGGGCAGCATGGCCACCTTCGGAACTAGCTCACTCATCTTTGTTCATGATGTGACTAATGATTTTGGCAGCAGGAAGACTTTAGAAGTGTAAAGGCGCATCTTGTCTGCCAATGTACAAGAAAATGCCCCCAGCCTCATTATGCAGCAAGGCAATGACCCACAACACACTGCCAACGAACCAAGGAGTTCAGCAGAGGGAAGAAAGTGGAAAGTCTCAGACTGGGGAAGTCAATGTCCTGATCTGAATCCTGTGGAGGATCAATTGCACTTGCTGAAAAGGAGACTGAAGTCCGAAACCCCCACAAACAACAGCTGAAAATGGCTGCAGCAAAGGCTTGGCAAAGCATCTCAAAAGAGCAAACCAAGAGTTTGGTCATGTCAACGTGTTGCAGACTTGATGGAGATATTGCGTGCAAAGGATTTGGGACAAAATACTCTATACTTTGGCCTGATAGTCATTTCTTCATGTCAAATTTGAATCGCTTGAGTATACATCAAAAACAGCAATTTTGACTGTTTTGTTCCAATACCTATAGGGGGCATGGTACTGGTCTCCACAGCGTCACTACAAAAGCTGTACTGTGGGACTGATCAGGATATCACAAGCCTCTGTTTCCCGACACAGTGCTACCAGTGGCTCATATTGAAGGTACTTGTCAAATCACAGCTCAGGACATATACTGTATGTAGTACACAGAGACTTGCTGAAAGTGCTGGCTAGAAGCAGCCAGTATTGCAGACATCCTATTCCTGTATAGCCCATGCTATTGGCTGCCTTTGGACTCTCCAGGGTGCCGGAAATTAAAAATAAAAATGTTGAATCCAAGCTCTGGCTTCCTCCCACAGTCCAAAGACACTGGTAGGTAAATTGACTTTACTTGGTGTGAGTATGTGTATTTCTGTGTTTGTGTGTGCCCTGTGATGAACTGGCATTCTGTCCAGGGCGTATCCTGCTTTGCTCCAGAAGGCTCCAGAACAGACTGGAGAGTGTGCCAGCATGTGACATCATGATTTGAGCTGATAGATTGAAATGGCAATGGGCTGGACACAGAAAGCAGGAAAGATCATCAATGGACACATGAAATACTGAACTGGATTCCAAAAGACTAACTAAGGCTCAAGTAAGATAAGGCAGTAGCACAGACATTCATGAAAGCGTCTGGGGGAGTTCTGCATATGGAGTTTTATTCTACCAGAGTATGAAATGGTAAACACAAATAAAAAATTAGTCAACACGACATCCCAACATATACGGGAATCCAAACATGAGTATGATTTATTTCCTTGGATCAAGGCTTCTCTAGGTTAGCAATTTAATGTGCATATCTTTATTTACACAACCCAAAATCCATGTATGTGATGAAGAGAAGGATGCTGGGTAGGGTGTAGAGCTAATCAGGGAAAGTAATGACTTCGAAGGAGTAGAAGGAAAGAAATGTTGGTCTCTAGATAAATAGGAAAACAAGAAAATGTTCACAGGCTGCTGTGCACTGGAGTGGCACGTTCTGAACTTTTACAAGAATTCAAAGTGAAAAAAAGTCAGCAGAGCAGAGCTGGGTCAAGACATTGAATGGAGTCCTGGCAGTGGCGGGGGGGGGGTGTTTAAATATGGTTCAGAAACTTTACCTGTGATTCCAGATCTGAATAATTGCTTATTATGTGGAAAACCTCTTTGAAATGGTTTGCCAGTGTTTATGGAATGGCGTAAGAGAACAAACTGTGTGTTAAAATGATGTAATTAAGATTACAAAGGCACGTGACTAGATTTTCATGCTGCGCTTGTGATCCAGTCTTTCTATTCTAGAATCCTACAATTGCACAGTCAAGGGCAAAAGCTTCCATATTCTTCAAGATCAAGACGGAATGGATACAAATATGGAGATCCACAGACCGTCCAACAAACGGGCACAAATAAACGAGAAAATAAAAGAATCGGATTTGCCTTTGAACAAGGTCACCTTAATACAGCTCTAGGTAATTGTGTAATCGGTCACACTCCTTTGTGCTTGTTTAAACACATGTGGTTTTCACACAGCTATCAGGGAAATGGTGTGTGAAGCTGACCAGTGTGTTTTAACTGAGCTGATAAGGGAGCAGCTTTTAACTCTCTATGAATCAACAAGTCTAGACACAAAAGCTTGAACAGAAGAAAAGCTCAAACAATAGGAGCTGGTGAATTTATTTCATACTGTGCAGGGTCTCCACCCAAGGCTCCACTCCAAGAGTTCTCCGTCAAATCACCAATATCTAAAGACTGGGATCAATTCAACGGGTGAAATGCAATTAGGCATGTGTTAATCTAATTATTTAAAAGATAATTTAGGCCCAAGACCTAAGTACTCTCCAGCCCTCAAGACTTCACTGTTCTCTCAATTGATCAAATCACTTGCTGAATTGATCAATATTGCATGGGAGTTGCCAATCTGTCGCAATGTAGACAAATGTCCCCACCAATGACAAAATGTGACAAATAAGCCTAATTAACGGAAACTCTCCAGGACCAGGGTTGTAGACACCTTTAAAAACAATATTCTCCAAGATCTTAAGCGAAGAGATGGGCATCTCAGTTGAATAATTAAATACTTTCAATATATTATTATTTATTATTTAAGATAACTGACTTTCAAAATTTCAAAAGGAAGTTGTGAATACTTTACGCTGTGTGTCAAACGGATCCACGTATATGATTTATCCATGTATAAACTTTTAAAATCTCTCTCTAAGTCTCAAAGTGCTTACCTACTGTAAGTGCCGTAACGCAATGACCCCAAAACATGTTGGGCGGTGTATGCAGCATGACAGTACCCACTAAACTACATTAATCAATATACAAGTATATATAGTATACAAGTACTATATATACTGATGGAAAAAAGAAAAACAACATTTTCTGGAATGAGAATACTATAGTTATAGCTTTTCATTTTTTTATTAGTTAAAAAAGTTTCAAAAATCCAATAGATTTCGTTCCACTTCACAATTATGTCCCACTTGTTGGTGATTCTTCACATAAAATAAAAAATTTATATCTTTATGTTTGAAGCCTGAAATGTGGCAAAAGGTTGAAAAGTTCAAGGGGGCCGAATACTTTCGCAAGGCACTGTATGTACTTTCACAACAAGTTGTCAATTTGTTTTAACCCCTCTGACCAGCAATACAGCTTGTGCAGTGAGGCATTGCAACTTACCAATCACACGAAAGCTCGTTAGGTGCTTTTTCACGCAATGAGGTCCAGGTGGAACAATGCCTGATCAGGTCACCTTTAAAAAGGCCTTAATTCAAAGTTTAGGTCAATGCAAGAAAAAGGCCACACTTAGTTTTCTGTGCATTCCATAATGCCTCGAATGTTACCAGAAGCAAGGGAGAGGGCCATTGGCATGCTGCAGGCAGGCATGTCATGTGCCAGCGTTGCCAGACACTATGGAGTAAGCCGCTCCACTGTGTCCCAACTGCAGAGAAGGTTTCAGCAGACCGGCAGGACAGTGACCATCCAAGATCCGGTTGCCCTCGCGTGACCACACCAGAGCAGGACCAACACATCAGACTGGTCCATCTGAGAGATCATTTTAGATTCCAGCTGACACAATGCCCGCATCAGTGACAGGACAGTGAGGCTGCATGCTGCTGGCCTTAGAGCAAGGCGACCTGTCAGAGGCCCCCTGCTCACACCTCCTAGACGTTACACCCGACTGGCTTGGGCCAGACAGAGGCTGCGATGAACTCGTCAGCAGTGGCATCAGGTCCTCTTCACAGATGAGTCACTCTTCAGCCTGTTCCACGCACACGGGAAGGCCAGGGTGTGGAGGAGGAGGTGTTGCGTTTCTTTTTTCCATCAGTATATATACATATATACATAATACAAAGAGAACATTAACGGATTTGAATAATGTATAATAATAGCATCTATTGTGTGGGAAAAAAATATGTATTATTATATTAATATTTACATAAGTAAATTAACATAAGTAAGCAAATTATTGATCAAGCCGGAGTTAATTATTTAATTAGACATATGGGAGAGTTATTGACCCTCCAGTAAGACATGATATACAGTATCTCTCTGTTGCTGTTCCCAGTTTTCAATAATCCTGGTATTAGAGCACACAGGAAACTAAGTGCAAATTGCAACAGCGGGGATTGAGCCGTCCATCGCCATGTCCTCTTTCAGAGGGTTACTGACCTACTTTCCCTGTTATTGTCACTGGGGTAAAACAGTTCCACTCCATCCATTAGGATACTTATTCCTGAGGAGGGTGACAGCAACCTGGAGCCTAGAAGCACTGAGTGGTATCAGGGATACCGAGGAGCTGGAGCCTATCCTGGCAAACAAGCACAAGGCAGGCTACACCCTGGATGGTACGCCAGTCCATCACAGGGCAGACACAAACACTCACTCACACCGAGGCCAATTTTCCCAGACCTGTATGTCTTTGCACTTTTGGAGGAACCCCACACAAACACACAGGGAACACACAATCTCCACACACACAGCACCCCAGGAACTGAACCCAGGGCCTAGATTTAGCAATGCTAATCACTGCATCACTGTGCCAGACCTCTTACTATAACGTAGAGATGAATTTAGTCAACATGTCTCTGCTGGAGAAAACTGGATCACCCAGAGAAAACCATATGGTGTAGGGAGAACTTGCAAACACCACACAGAAGGTGCCACAGGCTGGAACTGAAACCAGTGCCGTAAGACAGCAGTACCATGCCATTATACTGCCAAGGGGTTACCCACCTACTATGAAGCTTGAATCTAGCTGGTGTATTATTATTTTATTACTTTATTAGTTTATTACTTTATAACTTGCAATTCAACCCTGTCAAATCCGCCTTCACACACTACATATTGAATGCTGTGTTTTCGCATGGGAAAGAGCCTTAAAAACCTCCAGAAGTGCAGCAGACAGGTAGGACTAACTCTGCATAACAGGCTGATCCATTACATGAGCTGCAGGGCACAAATAAAACTAATTCTACCAACAAAGCACCCACATGATTTCATATAATTTCATGTAATCTACATTTAACACTTCGGTCTGTATAAAATGACCCTAAACAAGGCCGTAAAGTTAAAAACCAAATCAAACATTCTGCACATACAGTACATAAGTGACAGCAGCTTGTGAAACATAAAAAGGGATTAAACTGATGCATTATTATTTAATTTTGTATTGCATGAACAGTTAAAGCAACGAAAAACAGCAATGCCACTATACATCAAGAGGATTCAAACACAAAGAAGAGCACAAAATTGCATCTAAAAACAAGACCAATCTGTCAATGTGCAGAGCAATATAAATATATTAATCACAGTGTCCTATAACACTAAAGTAATCATCACACCTGAGCAGGTCACTCTGCTCTTGTTACCAAGCGACAGATGAGATAAAGGGGGAGTTCTACCTAGATGACCTCTGCTTGGCCTCTTAATGCTCCACGAGGCACTGTGCTTTCTGTGTGCTTAGATGAACCTTTTCTGTGATAACTGGCGGGGAGGCTCTGTTGTCTGATAACGGGAACCCATTCAAATCACTCCCGAACTGTACCTAGCCTGTTGGGTTATACAAGAGCTGAACAAAGTCTGCAAACAAGAGGTGGCTATTTGGCCCATTTAGATCATTTTGCCGTTCGTACCTAAATGGTCTGAAGATCACATTCAGTTGTTTATTGAAATAATATCTGTAACACTGCAGTACTGTCTTCTCTGTTGGCAATGTTTGTCTTCCTTGTTGTAATGTTGTGTGGGACTGTGCCCTAAAACCTTTTTCCCCCAGAGGACAATAAAGCAATAAAGCCAGCAGCCATATCACTCTGCAACCCACAACTGGCAGCACACTGAAGCTCAGCAGGTGTGAGCCTGGTCCGTACCTGGATGGGAGACCTGGGAAAAACTAAGGTTGCTGCTGGAAGAGGTGTTAGTGGGGTCAGCAGGGGGCGCACACCCTGCGGTTCATGAGGGACTTAATGCCCCAGTATAGTGATGGGGACAGGCACCGTCCTTCGGATGAGATGTAAAACTGAGGTCCTGACTCTCTGCGCTCATTAAAAATCCCAGGGCGTTTCTCGAAAAGAGAAGGGGTGTAACCCCAGCTTCCTGGCCAAATTTCCCATTGGCCCTTACCAATCATGGCCTCCTAATAATCCCCGTCTATGAATTGGCTTCATTACTCTGCTCTCCTCCCCACTGATAGCTGATGTGTGGTGAGAGTACTGGTGCACTGTGGCTGCTGTCACATCATCCAGGTGGGGCTGCACACTGGTGGTGGTGGAGGGGAGTCCCCATTACCTGTAAAGCGCTTTGAGTGGAGTGTCCAGAAAAGTGCTATTTAAGTGTGTAAGCAACTTTTATTATCAATGCTTAAATTGAACTGAATCGAAACCCAGTTATTGGCTTCGACAACACAGCTGGTAACTTGTTCCAGACCCTCAAAACTCCCCCCGTAAAGTGTGCCTCCTTAAATGATTTTGCCACCGGTCACCGTAAGCCGAGTCAGATTAGATCGGATTGGATCACTGAAGACATTCGGAAAGTGAACGTCGCCCCGGAAGACACTTGTGACCGCGCTAAAAAATGGAGACGGGCTGCCCGAGAAGCGGACCCCGCCGATGCGGGATTAACGCTAGGATGAAGAAGACTGTAAACCGAGTCAGAATTTAAAACTCTGCAGCTGGACCACCGTCCGCAGTTGTTCCAGCCTTTAGCAAACACCTCGGGCGAACAGGCAGAAGCTACAGCCTGACTGACAATTTACAGACCGTGTTCTCCGTCAGCCCCTGCCACCACCGAAATCGCAATTTGCATTCCACAGTTTCAGATGATTTCCTTCTAAGACTGCTTTGCATCTGATTTCCATGCCAGTTAGGCCTGCTGAAGATCGCGGCCTGATTAGTCTTTTCCAGGCAGCGTGAGGAAACATTAATGCGCGGAGGGCAACATCACCTCTCTCTCACCGCGACCTCGCAGCTAGCGCCTCTGAAATAAGCTGGACCAGTCAAGCATGAGAAGCAACAATGTTACACTCTCTCGCCCTCTGTGAAGTATTGATATCTAAACTGATAGTGATCAATACAGTGGCCCCCAGAGGCGCAAAGCAGGTCTAGTCGTGCCTCACAGACGCACTTATTCTGCCAATACAAATGACGATGAGGTATGCATCAGCTGCAACAAATCAATGTTTATTTCATGTATTTATGGAACATAAGAGCTTTTCACTTTATAGCACTGATGCTTTCTCTGGGCCTTCTCTGGCAGAAGATGTATTTGTTCATCTATAAATCAGCTAGATGTTTTATTTGTGTCGGTTTCCTGGGCACTCAGAATATTCACAGCTTCTAGTCTTATGCTTAATATACCCCATACCTCACTATAGGACAAAAGAACAAATGATAAGGAGGCTTTTCAAAATGAACCAAATACTTGGATTATTTACAATTACTCTGTGTTCCAGTTTGATTATTTGTGTTATTTAACCCCCAAACTATCTTTTTGGTATTGAACCACTTAAAACACCAGCTTATACGGTAAACAAAAATATTTAGAATAACATTCCAGTGTTACAATCATATACATCCGTTCTTATGATTTAAGTTCTTAATACACATGTGCAGCTCAGTAGACACATTCTCCTGCTGAAGGCTTGATCTCTTGTGTTAGCAGGAAAGAAGGCTGATTTAGCTTTTGAAAGAGAGAAGTTCTGTAACATTACTGTATGTCTTGGTCACCAAAACCTATAAACACTTCATTACTTTATTTGTGCCATATGGTACCACTTCACCCCAAACTGTTTGTAGTTTTTGTGTTTGACAACATAGAAAAAGTTGCAATTTAAAAAAGGTGCAATTTCATCCTGCTCACTTAGCAGCTAAGCGGATCTACAATTTCATCCTGCCACATCTTGACAGAGCCTGTTCCAGACATCCACCACTGTTTGGGTAAACAAGTTTTTCCTATTCTCTGTCTGAGAATGTATTCCCTTTTAGCTTTCAGATGTCCCCATGCTAATGGTTGAAAAGTCAGTACCTGTGTTGACATTAACACATCAGGATTGTTTCTTCAGTTGTCTTTGCTCTAAACTGACGAGATTAAGTGTCTTACACAAACAGGTTAATGACATTTTCCTAACAGTCTGCAACAGTTTATAAACAGCGGGGGAAACAATGTAATTTGGACAATTCCGAATAAATAAGGAAACATCTTCAGAAAAACACGATATTACAAATAAAAGACACCTCAACAGATTATTTTTAAATTTGTATCCATCAATCCATTTTCCAACCACTTTATCCAAATCAGGGTCACAGGAGAGCCGAACCCTATCCCAGCAAGCCATACACCCTAGACATGACGCCTGTCCATCTTAGGACACACACAGATATGGACACATACACACTCACACTGGGGACACTTTTCCTTGCATGTCTTTTGACTGTGGGTGGAAACCAGAGTACCCAGAGGAATCCCACTCAAACATGGGGAGAACATATGAATTCAAGTAGGAAAACATGCAATGTCCACACAGACAGCACCCCAGGAACTGAACGCAGGGGCCCCACACTGCAAGGCAGCAATGCTAACCACTGAGCCAATGTATGACTCTATATTTCTGATGTTCTATGATAATTGTGGACCATGTAGTGTGAGATTTCACCCATGTGTTTTAATTAATCTGTTTACAAAGATCAGTAGGAGAATCTATAACTCCAGCACCATACAGACACTTCTACACAAACCTGAACTGAGTCCCTTTGAGCCTCTCATTTAGACTCTTATCTGAACACTCACAAGTGTTCAAAAACCAGGTGCGATTAACATCGGCACCCTTTTTACGATGGTTGAAATGAAATGAACAGATAAAAAACTATAGTGCAAAGTGAGACCATCCTCAGATTTTCAGCAACAAAAACCGCTGTGTTTTTTTTTAAATGGGGAAAACAATGCTACTTTATTCAAAATAAATTGAACCCATCAGTGTAACAGTCTTGAGATTTCTACAGAAGTATTGCCATATCAAAAGCTTCCGCCTTGACTACCCTTTTGGCAGTCTGTTCTGCCAAGCAGTTGAGACATGCATCCTTTGGTATATGAAAATATGATTTCTGTACCTTCACACGTTTTGCTCAAAGAAGTATCAGCTGACGGAGTCAGCAGTTCTTTTTCTGTCTAAATCCATCTTTTCAGCAGTGACAGATGAAGGGTTAGTGTAGCTGGGTGTCATTTTTAACACTATTTTTGTTTAATAGATGCAGAGACTTAGATGTGTCTAAGTACACCATGCACTGCCAATTCATCACACAAACAGCATGAAAATCCTACACAAAGAAAACTTCAGGACAACACACTAAGCAGTATGAATCACCCCTGTCTAAATGCAAATAAGAGCTGTTTCCAGTTATATCAGTTGTGAAGCACACTAGGAACACTGCAGTTTTGTGTTCTTCCCATTGCAGGCCAGGTTGTGACATTTAAGGCAGCTCCAGGCTAAAACATTAGCATATTAAGGACACATATCTTTTGCATTGACAGAGCACTTTTCATAGCTGTTGCATATTTACATAAACACCTGAGAAAAGTCTCTGACAGTCCTCAATTTGAAGTCCTGTATCTCGTCACAGATAAGAGGACCTGGAGTGACCAGTAGCACCCCAACACGAAGCGGAGCGGTGTCACCGTGGCTAAGGATCTGCACCTGTGGCTGGAAAGTTGCCGGATTAAATTCCGTTGGGCCCCTGAGCAAGGCCTTTAACCAGTTGCTCCAGGGGCACCGTATAAATGGCTCACCCTCTGCTCTGACCCCAAGCTTCTCTCCCTGTCCGTGTGTCTCATGGAGAGCAAGCTGGGGTATGCGAAAAGACAAATGGCTAATATGCTAATTCCTACGTGGCTTATAAAGTGATCTCTCTCTAAGAAGAAAGCACTTGCCGTATCTCACAGCCCTGCTTATACCACCCCTTTCCAACCAAGATGAATCCCACCCTAGGGAGCATGAGCCTGTTACACTAATTAAAACAAGACAACAAAACACAAAGGAATAGTGAAGAGAGCAAAATTTAAACTGAGGGACGTACTACAAGAGAATACAGTCTTTGTCACTTTAAAACAGACAGGACATCGGTGCCCAGGGAATGCCTGAACAATGACCAGCTAGAAACAGTCCTAATCCAACAGTCATCAAGTCATAAAGAGACAAATCTCTTCGATCTTGAGCAGAGATGGATAATGGGCAGACACTGTACAGGTGCTCAAAACTCTGAAGGGTACTGACAAAGTCAACCCAACAGGCTTGACAAAGAAACAAAGGACCGGAGCACACACGTGGGCACTGTCTAAGATCAAATTTGATCAACCGATTGCGCAGGCTGGACTCACAGTTACAACGCCATTCGCGGATGGACACTGTGCAGCGGCAGGCAGCAGCACGATGACGACTGTGCTGAACTGGCGGTTACGCAACACGTTTGGAACAGGATGACCAACTTTATCAGTATGTGTCAAGAAAATCAAGAACTACCTGCTGTTCAAGAGGAGGTTACCATCCAAACATCCATCCATTTTCAAAGTGCTTCTTCCAATTTAGGGCCGTGGGGTCGCAGGAGCAAGGCAGGATACACCCTGAATGGGACGCTAGTCCGTCACAGGGCAGAGAGACACACAGACAAGCACACACTCACGCCTGGGCCAGTTTTCCAAGAAGTTTTAACCTCCCAGTGTGCCTTTGGACCGGAGCACCCGGAGGACACTCATACAAACACGGGGAGAACATACAAACTCCACACAGATAGACCCTCAAGTCCAGGACTGAAACCAGCACGTCATGACACATCACTGTGGCTCCTACTATTCACACATCTAACAGAAATGCGTTACTAATAGCCTGCCGGGATACGCTCTGGTTCCACCGCGACCATGAACTGGGAGAAGAAGTTAGAAAATGCACTGATGGAAGTTACTAATAAGGGCCACAGCCACCTGGATCTTATCCAACAAATGTAGGATAAAAGGCAGGAATACACTTTGGATGGGACCAGTCCAGCACAGAGCATGCATCCACACAAGCAGGATTTAGAGACCCTAATTAAACTTGATGAGGTTTGATGAGGGGAAGCTCACACAAACACAGGGTGAACATGCAAACTCCACACAGACAGCACCTCAGGAACTGAACCCAGGGCAAACACAGTGCAAGGTAGCAATGCTAACCACTGAGCCCAGCAGTACCATTATCACATAAGCATTAATACAAGATGAGCTCAAACATAGAAAGAGAAACTATGGCTCCTCAGCCTTCTAATGAAGAAGGCACAACAGCCAAAAAATCTGGGTTCTTTATTTCTACTTTTCAGTATGGAATTGACCTCTGCTGGTTATTTTGCAGGCTGTAGGGTAACTCAGAACCCCACTGTAACCTCTTCAGAATTTCAGTTACAGATGTGGCACCCTACATCCAAACCAAGGTTATAAGGTAATTCCTAAATCAAACATATGTAAATTATAAAGACTTAAAAAATACCTATTCCAATTCATGTATCCAATGACTCAGATTGTTTTAAGGGTAGTTTAGATCCTCTTGCAGATTAATCGGTTTTTCACATACCCTGCGTGCAAACCGATTTACAGTACTGTATGTATTTATAGATCTGTCAGTCCCACTGTAGTTTTAAATTGCCCCACTGTTACATTACTTATTACAAACTAATTTGAGATGGTACCTACTACACAGGTACTTTATAAAGAAATAGAAACCGATCGTTTGCTGTATTGTGTTTCCCTTAGGGAGCCCTATTCGAAAAGGCGCTTTGCACAAAAGATGCTCTGAGTTTTAGGATTTAGAATTTAGAATTTTCATTTGCAGAAAACGTGTTTTGTTCCATTTTTTGAAAGAATGGTCGTCTGTGCCAGTAGCCTGTGGGGGGATATATGCGAGAATAAGGAAGGAAAATATAACATCTTTAACTTCACTCTGGTTAATGTCAAACTGCACTCCAACTGAAGGGCCATCTGACAACGCGCGTACACCTGCCTCGCACCATCTGTTTCTTTGGAGAACACATTCATTAAAGGCAATTTCACTGTAATCCTCGATTTTGTGTGGGTTACTAAAATTAATCATGAATAATATATAGTTAATAAAGGTTTAATAGAGATCGTGGTACCCCTTTTCTCGAATAAGAAATAGAGATTCTTTAAAGCATTTCTCACAAAGAGAAATCTATTGTGAAACAAGAACTATTTTTCTCAGGAGGTTTGAAAGCGGTAAGGCTTTAAACTTTGTCGACAGCCTGCCTTTCGAGACACTCCATGGGCTCGTTAAACAGACTACTGTACCGCCAGTGTTTTCAGACCTAGGATGCACATCCATGCTGCCTAAAGATTATACCTGTTTATTATACTTGATTAAAATAAACGCAAAACCACAGCGACAGCATATGGCTCTGCATACACCTGTCCAGGTGTCTCATCAATTTCCTCAGGCACTTGAGTAAACGAATATGGAAAATGACTATTTCAACAGGTGTTTTTTTTTTTCCACGTACAAAACGACAGCCCTGTAAAAGCTGGGGTAGTGTTTGAGCCCGAAAGACCCCGTCTTTCAGAGCCGGTTTTTATATATCTAACCCACTTCAGAGCGTTCGTCTCGGATGGGTCCTTACCTCCTTACACATGGGCAGCTGTCTCTCCTGCGCTGTCCCCCCTGGGACAGACACAATCCACACAGAGAGGTAGCTGGAGACCAGGAGGCAGGTCGGAAGACTCCACGTCTTTGAAAATAGACCGTTTAAGCCCATCCTGTCTGTCTTCACTGAGGTACTAGGCGCTGTGCCTGGGATTCTAGTGAGAGTGACAGCCGATGAAAGCGATGGGAAGATACTGATGTCCCAGCGCTCCCGGATGCTCTTCCTACTGACTGAGCGCCTGTTTAATAGCCATCATGGCTCATTATATACACACCTCGGCACTGCGGCTCTCCGCCGCCACTCGGCGGACACGGGAAGTGCCGAAGCCGCAGGCAGCACAGGTGGGAATGAGGCGTTTCCACCTTTTGTGGCGCGCCACCTACTGTGCCCGGATTTACCACATAACAATAGGCAACCCGCCTTGTAGTCAATCTCTCATATTTTAATTGGTAAGACTTAATTTTACCAACTGACTGTTGCTACAGTCTGCCACTGTACTTTACAATACATTTGCTTGCTATGTTTCTAAAAATGCCAATCTTATTTTCACGAATCAAGAAGTAACTAAAATGATCCATTAATAAATTTCCGTCCCTCCATTTTCTAACCGATTAAAGGTCACGGGGGAGCCAGAGCCAGGTAGAACCTGGACAGGACGCCAGCCCATCTCGGGGCACACAGACACTCACACCAGGGCCAGTTTCCCAGAAGCCAATCAACCTTCCAGTATTTAATGGACCGTGGGTGGAAACCAGAGCACCGGAGGAAACATACAAAAGTCACACAGAAACCACCCCATCTTCTGAACTGAACCCCGGGCCCCAGCGCTGCAGCCGGAACACTAACCACTGCGCTACAGTTCCGCAGCTAAAAGCGGATGAATTCGCTTGTCAGAATCCCAAGTGTAATTTCCTCGATGCCTAAGCAGATTCTGATGTGCTATTAATGGGTCAGTGTTGCGCTATTGGACATTGACCTGAAATTCTGCCCATCCTGACAGTGTACTGGGGACACAAACCACAGCGACCACCTGACAGTATAGACCCAGGGCTCTCGGGGTCTCCCAGGGCAGAAACACAGAAATTAAGCAGTCGCTCTCAAAGTCCTACTTAAAACCGCTTCAGACTTCCAGGCGCCCACTCTTCAAATTCTCCACTGAGGACCTGTCTGAGCTAACAGCACACACCCGTCGGAATCAATAGCTCTATTCAAAATAAACCGAAGACTCTGTGCTAACTGCAATTCAAAACTCGTGTTTGTGTTAACAAGGACAGGTGTAGATCTCAAATACGTTTCACAATACCCGGGGTTTACAGCAGGTTCTCCACCCAAGACAGCCTATTTTGTAGTTAGTTTTAGTTTCTTAAATCCACGGTCTAAAAAAATACGACAGGATTACAGATTAAGGTTAGGGTTTGTAACATCCTCCACCAGCGGGTTCGTTAGCACAAGAGCTCCCAGATGGGACCCTGTGTGTGTGGAATAAATATTTTACCTGTTAAATATAGCATGGAATAAACTTTTACCTGTTCCTTTGCGTTTTACATATGTTGACGCAGCTACCTACTCGTTTATTAATGATGGTCTCCTGTTAATAAGCAAGAAACTGCATCATTAATCCTGCTACTGGTTTAAATGTAACTGGTTGGTTAGTTTAAATTGGTTTAGATGTAGAAATTAGTTAATGTGTAAATAAATACATTGCTGTGTATAGAATTACATATCGAAAGGTATATTACAAAATCCATGTCTAAACCGACATACACGTATCTCAATACTTAGTTATCAACGCATTTATTTCTTAATTGCTCATTTGTGTATTTTTATCTTCCCGGGCCTATATAGTCAGTTATACAATGTAAACTCCTGTTACTGTTCATAAGGCTCTGAACAGTCTGGCTCCATCACACTTCTCTGAATTCCTTCATGTTTCTGTCACTGCTCCATTGTTATGGAATGCCCTTCCTCCGACTCTTCGAGAGGCAAATTCATTGACTCTTTCTCAAATCTAAACTTAAAACTCACCTTTTTACTAGGACCTAAATCTGATTGGTTTACAGTTTATCCAAAAAATGTATGTTCCTGCTTCATTGTATTTACTTCTTATTGTATTGTTTTCTCTTTTTATCTCTATCATTATGTACAGCGTCCTTGGGTTTGGAAAGTCGCTTAATAAATAAAAGTTCTTATTAATCCCCTCCGCATCGAGAAGAGATGACGTTCGACGGGTCAAGTGACGTATGAAAGTGACAAAGGGCACGTCACAGTGGGTCTCCTAGCAACCCCAGTGGCCAGTGTAAACAGTCTGAGTGTCCTGTAGGAAAAGTACAGAAAGTTCTGCCGCATCTAGAGATGCCACGATCTCGAGACCCCTTTCCGTACCCAAAATATGAAAACGACGACACCTTTACCGGTAAACCGAAGAACTGTCAGGTAAAACACAATGTGCAAACGTTTTTCGCTTTTTAATAATAAAAACCATATGTTCTCTGCACAACAATGAAATGCGTTGTATTAAGATAGTGTACTTGTTGACAAAATAACTAAACATGATCCATTTTTAATTTAATTTTCATAACAAATGTCTACAAAAACAAGTATATTTAATAGAAAAGCTTATTTCCAAAAAAAAAATCATAGAAGGATCTGAAATTTGAACTTGTTTTACCAAAGGACTAATCTATACAGTGGGAGATAAAGTATTGACAGGGTCTCTCTACCTCGTTCCTCCAGAAGGTGCCCTACTCGAAACCCACTCACCTGGCACAGAACGAAGACCCCTGGAATCGTCTGAACGCCAGAGCTACACTGTCCAGCGCCAGAAGAGAGGTCCTGTATTTCGATCCAGAGGTAAGAATCACACACGTGCAGTCTGAAAATATAGTCACATGAATGCATTTTGCATCAGAGGATTTCATCTCGGATTAGTGTACCCTTCTGTGTGGAGTCTGCATGTTCATGTCTATGGCGGTTTCCTCCAGGTGCTACAGTTTTTAAAGACATGTGGGCTAGACTAACTCTTGGGTCTGTACAGAGCAGGAACACTCGTTTGAGCTACTGATGAACTAAACAAGTGAGACTTTACTTGAGGTGAACACTGGTCCTCAAGGGCTGGGAGATATTGTTCTGTTCCTGATGATCTCTGACTGACTGCTTTTTTAATTGATCATAAATTGCTCCCGGTCTTCATCCATTTATGATTTAAAGGCTATAATATCTGCTGGATCCTTCAGTTAAGTGCTCTATAAATTGTGTGTATGTACAGTGCAATGCACTGATGTCCTGTCTAGGGTGAAAAACAAGACTTTCTGATCATGGATGGTTATCATGGTTACTAAAATGCTCAACCATGGGGCTGCACAAGCACAGCGATCAGCTTCTCTGAAAATACATTTTCTGTCTTTGCCCCCTAGGTCCCGCAGGACAGGCTGGACTTCCAGCTGAAATCCTTGTACGACCACCACGAGGAGTTCCTGAAGGACAAGAACGAGACCCTGTACCAGAGAGAGACATTCACTGAAGACCACGGGTGAGATCACAGTGGCCAGGAGATCCAATCAGCCACCGACTGCGAGGTTTTAAGTGAGAAAAGTGGCACATAACTAAAATCTATATTTTTTACATGCTTGTGTGCATCTCCTCTAGAGTCTAATCATAAATTATAGCTAGGAGACAGGAAGAGGTGAAAGTGGGGCCAGCAGAAGGCGCTCACCCTCCAGTCTGTGTGAATCTTAATATCTCCAGTATAGTGATGGAGACCCCATACTGTAAAAAGGGTGTTGTCCTTTGGATGAGATGTAATACAGAGGTCCTGACTCTATGTGGTCATTAAAAATCCCAGGGCATTTCTCAAAAAGTGTAGGGGTGTTATCCCGGTGTCCTGGCCAAATTTTCCACTGGCCTCCTATTAATCCCCATCTATGAATTGGCTTCAGCACTCTGTTCTCCTCCCCACTGATAGCTGGTGTGTGGGGAGGGTACTGGCACACTATAAATGCTGTCTCATCATTCAGGTGGGGCTGCATACTGGTGGTGGTGGAGGGGAGCCCTCCACCTGTAAAGCTCTTTGAGTGGAGTGTCCATGAAAAGTGCTATATAATGTAAGCTATTATTATTATTATAATGTTGGTATAATAAAGTCAAAGACTAGTGCCAAAAGCCATAGTGGCAGCCCTGAAAAATGCTATAAGATAGCTTTCTGTGAGGCAGGGCAGATCAATCTGGCTTCTAATGATCCGTTTTTATTCTAGCTGAATTCTTGTCCGCTTAATCAAATGTAGTGCATTCTATAACCTGACCTTTTCATTTTCAGCTCTTCAGTGTTGGAAGGCTTCAAGCAATCTCTCACCATCTTACTAGAAACATGAGATCTTTGCTTTCAAGTTTTATAAGAGCTGAAACTGATTAAGGAAGGCTGACGGAGCAAATGATTAAACTGAGAGCCCATCGGGATGTTAAGCCAAACAGGAGTGTTAAACTGAGACAGGGATGTGCAATTCCATTCCCCAAAGGCAGGATCCCTGCAGCTTTTATGGGTCCTTATTAATTGGAAATGTATTATTTAGGGCCTTGGAAAGGCATGACTTTAATCAAAATAATTAATTAAATTCAATCCGATGAGAGGTGGAACAAAAACCAAAACACTACGTTTGAGGACTGGAGGTGCTCATCCTTCTTCTTAGGTGAGACTGCATTTCTGCTGTACCAGTTCTGTGAAGAACAAAGCTGAGGGAGAAAAGCAACATTCAGAGCACTAAACCTGCAAATTTAAGTCTTAGTACAACTACTCTTCAGAGATGCAAGTGAGTTGATGATTGATGTGGCAGACAGTCTTATTTGGTATGAACACTTTGCTCTTTCACAGTGAAGGAGTGCCTCCTATCCCACTCCCCCTCTCTTAGCTGAGGCTGAACCTGTGCCTGGTGTGAGCCTCTATTTAAGGATTTGGAAAATAGCCCTCGTTTCAGTATGAAGCCCCTCTGTTTTTTTAAGAATGATACACAAGTTTCCTTTTCCTCCTGGGTGAAGAAAAACTCATTTAAGAGAAATTAGTTCAGAAGCAGGACAGAACGATGGTAGAGTGATTAGCATTGCTGCCTAGCAATTCAATTCCTGAACTGAGATGTTGTCTGTGTGGAGTTTGTATGTTCTCTCTGTGTTCATGTGGGTTTCCTCCGGGTGCTTTAGTTGCCTTCCACAGCCCCCAAAACGCACGGGTAAGTTAACGGGCTTCTGGAAAAACTGGCCCTGGTGTGAGTGTGTTTGGGCCTTGTGTGTGTACCCTGTGATGGACTGGCGTCCTGTCCAGGATGTATCCTGCCTTGCTCCACTTACCTGCCAGGACAGGCTTCAGCTCCCCCTGAATGGGACAAAATGGTTAGAAAACGGAAGGATAGATCAAGTCTCTTTTTTCCTAGTGACACAGCAATTCATAATTATATCAAGGTTGATATCAGAGGTTCTGATGGAAACATTTGGACCTTTTCAGGAGGATTCTCAAGAACCGTGTGAAAGAAAAGCCTCCACAGCCTGAGCTCCAGAAACTGCCCATCAAATTTTGGGTCAGCCCCCAGAAAGCCTCCATCTACAGCATAGAGGGAACCATAGGTGAGCAGTGAGGCTCCAGGCCACAGTCTGGCAATAACGTCATAGACCAACAACATTCCATTTTACACACAGATTCATCCACAGATACAAATTACATCCAGGAACCAGAGAAACAACTCTGAACATTTTGCTAGTCATAAAATTAGCTCAGCACATTAAGGGAGAAGGCTCGTTCAGCTCACTTGCTTTGTTGTAAAAGGACAAGGCTCAGAGGCTGAATTCATAAAGCCTTTTTAAAGAGACAAGATTGCACTGTCATTATTCAACCAGATAAGGTTCCCCACCTACACTGCAGCTTTCAATTTGCACTTTTCCATTTACTAAGCCCAGAAGGGTGTCCATCTCATTATTGCTCAGTGTGCGATATCCGATTCACATAGATGGACATTAGTTTACACAGGTGCATCTCTCTAGGATTGATGACTGCTGGGCTGGTCACATTTATCAACTCTTGATTTTCCCCTTGTTTTCATGCAGGTACTCTGTTAAATAAAGCCCTTTTAAAGTAAGGTAACCCATAGATTAAGTAGCTGAAAAACACTATATTCAGGTAATTCAAATGCAATAGACTGGCACTTTTCTGAGGTATGCACATCTACTGTATCTGCCCAACCACAAATGTTTCCCACAAGTTACTATGTTTACCATGCCACTTAACTTTGAAGTGGTCCACAAGGATGAAAGGAGATCATTCTGCCTCCATTGTGCTATTATTGCATTTGCAAGGTGGCAAGGAATGTTTCCATTTATACCAACAGCAGGAAACTTCAACCTATTAAGAGAGCAAAGAGGCCTTTCTCTGTACTTTGAGAACACCTTGAAGGCAGGGACATTAGTTTAAATTTACATTACACTTTGACCCATGTTGCTTGTGTGGTTGCACCCTTAACGCCCTTCATGGTTCTTTGACATGTATTCAAAAGACAACAATGACAGGGTGCTGCTGCGAATAAGTGTCACCCCAGGGGTGAGATGTTCACCCAACTCTCCCTTTGTCTTCCCAGAGAGCCATCACAATGCATCCACAAACCGAGGCTACTCCAGGAAACAGGATGGAGGATTCTACTCTACCTAATGCTTCTGAACAGTTCTTTACCTTGCAATAAACCCTCTTCATGTGCTTCTGCAGATGAGCAACTTCTCACTGTTAACGCTCTCTGAACATGGCAGACCACACAGACGCAGGTCTTTCACAAGCCGCACTCTCTACCAGCAGACTGCATAGTCCTGGTGGGGGTTGCAGCAGAGAAACCTTTCGAGCCAGTTTGTTCGGAAAAGCTTATAGGCTGCAGCAGCAGCTGGTCAGTGGTGTATAAACTGGTTTAAAATCATTAGTGTCTCATCTGTCTGCTTATTTTTTTTTACCCCAGAGTAAGAAAATGCACCTAATACAGGAAACACTTTTTTTTAGGAAGATCCCAAATACTCCAGTATTAAGTCTATTTCCAAAACCCAGCACAGCAACCTTCATCAATATTTCAAAAGCAGATCTGTGCACATGTACGGCTCTTTTAATGGGAAATGTTCTGAGCCCCAGTCCCATTAGAGAAGTAAGACTTATCACTACACAATCCATGAAATCCAGACCCATGCATAGGAAATCCTTAATGTTACCAATATACTTGGTTTACAATTTAATAAGCTTTTGGGCTTTCAGGACTTAATATCAACAGGGCACTGAGACTGGCAGAACAGGCTTATCAGCTGTTGCTCTCCCTTCGTGTTCCATCAATCAGAGCCTCAACCAGAAACAGAACTTTAGAAACAAAAGAAACAACCCCCCACTAAAAAAATGAGACTACAACCCATTGGTGCTCAAGCGGCTCAGTTTATTAAAAAGTCCTGGATACATTTAAAGCATTATATCTTTTACAAAGATATTTTTGAAGCCCATTGTAAACAGTCTTTTTACATTTTATAAAAATGTGTACCTGAATTTTGGTTTCGTCTTTTAAGGAAGAAACTTTCCGATATGTTAAAGCAAAACAACAAACCCGAAGAATACATCACACAAACGCCGCTCAACACGCGTCACCGTTTTAAAGCGTCAGAGGCGTACAATTCTAAATGACTTTAAAAACCAATGTAGGGGCACAAAATACTTTCCGAAACTGCACGAATCACGTGATGAGGTTTTATTAACATTCACAAGAACCGAGGAGAACGAAAAGATCCTGCTAACACGTTTTCGGCGACAGACGTAACGAATTGGATTTATGTTCTGTACCTTGAACACCTAATTTCATAGCACGATGAACATTTTCCCGTACAAACACGCACGTAGACGAAGACGGGTTTCGCATTGTTAATATTGCCGCCTCTCGAGCAGTCTCCGTACGAAGAGGACGTGCTTCCAATCAAGTTGTGCAGGACAAAGCGGTTATGGTCAGATCAGAATCGCCTCTATACTCACAGGCCGAGGAAAAGCCCGAGGGGTAAACCCCCCGAGACATCCCCAGCTCTAGTATATCTGATCAATTCATCATTTCTGAACCACAAGTAGTGGTGAAGGCCCTGCAAGCAACGATCATGCCTCATGCACATCGCCGGAGGAACCGGCTCGCATGTCGGGTATTATCATCTCAAGTCGGAGCAGGACCGGAACCCCGACTCGATCAAATAAGATCACGGTGTAGTTTTTATATTTTTTTCCAATTCAAACAGTCGCACTCACAACCATCAAACATTCACACACACTTTGAAACGCTCACCCACTCGCCGACTCACCCACGCAACCAGATCCACAACACACTCACCCCCTCTCTTCCAACCCAATGATGAATCCACCCCCCACACGCCGAGTTTTAAACTGTACTGCGATGCATCATGGTACTGCATCCGCTTCAAACTACTGAAGACAATACCGAGGAGCGCCCTCTAGTGACTGGAATAGGTGTAGTAAATTGCAGATGCTTCTTTTTAAAAAACAAGACCCTTTAACTTCAAAGCTTTTTCGCGCTTCATCTATTTTTAAGCAAAACGATTTCCAATACAATAAAATCGATTTAAGCCTCAGGATTAGTTCCTGAGGTTCCCTGTTGCGAGTGTGCGTTATGGCTGTATCCAGATACCCATTTCCTAACGCACTTCGTTATAATTCCTCCCGGTAGTGTCTTTATTTCATTGATGGCCCTCAAGTATTTAACTTTGTGCGACACTAGTTTTGAATACATGAATGAAATCCTCCCTTTTCTCTTACGTCTCCAGATATTCCTCGGTATTAAACCACAGCAACAGCTGTTATTTTTCTTACAACGATTTTGCTACCTGCCTGTGTGAGTTGGGAACAGGCCTTTCCATATAAATAATGACGAAGAAATACGCGATACAACATCTCTCTTTATAGCATGTAATTACCTGTGAAAAAGTAAACAAACGGGTTAGCATTGCTGTCTTGTAGCACTGGGGCACTGTGTTCAATTCCAGTCTGTGTGGAGTTTGTATGTTCTCCCTGCTTTCACAGGGGTTTCCTCTGATAACTTGTTGCCTCTCGCAATCCAAAGACAAACTATTAGGTTAATTGGTTCTGAGAAAACAGGCTCTAGTTTTAAGAGTGTACAAAATAGATTTTTGCAGACAGATTTTGCCTTTCAAGGCAGTGCGGTGGCTCTGTGGCTAAGGATCTGCGGCTGTGGCTGGAAGGCTGCCGGTTCATATCCCGCGGCCGGCAGAGGAATCTTTCTCCGTTGGGCTCCTGAGCAAGACCCTTAACCCCAACTGTTCCAGGGGTGCCATATAAATGGTTGACCCTGTGCTCTGACCATAAGCTTCTCTCTCCCTGTCTGTGGGTCTCATGGAGAGCAAGTTGGGGTATACGAAGACAAATTCCTAATACAAGAAATTGTATATGGCTAATAAAGTGATCTAATGTGTCTGTGTGTGCCTTGTAACAGGCTGGCATGCTGTCCACAGTGTATCACCCATTACTTGCCAGCACAGGCTCCAGCTCCACTCGCCCTTCAAGTGGATGAACAAAGAAAACGGATGGCAGGGAACTGTCATTTTTTCCACCCAGAGGTGGGTGAATGGATCAAATCCTGTGCTGGAGTTAAAAAGGATTCTTAAACCAGAGCTGGATAATTCATAGAGAAATGGCTACACACATACCAGCGGCCATAGAACTGGAATATATTTATTACATAAATAAGCCACAGGAGGAAAAAAAGCAGGCTCATTTTAATAATCTGTCAAAGCTCTCAACTGTTAACATTGATCTTGAGTTCTATATCATTGGCAAATTTCACACATTCCACTAGATTTGCTATTCTGTGAACAATGGGGGGTTGGGGGGCTTTTTGAAGAGATTTATCAAACCCATCTCCTTTGATGTTTTGTCTCGGTTTCATTGTTAAAGTGATGCGTGAAAGAGATCCTGCTGATTTCTGCCAGCTGTACTGTAGCCACACTGCATCGGATACAAAGAGGGAGCAGAGAGGCTTCCAGAGTAGCAGTCACACCCAAGCAATGGAATACAGCCAATTTTAACTGGTCAAGCTGATCAGAATGGATTTCCTGTTGAAAACTAATCACATCCTGGGAGTCAGCAGAGAGGTCTATTATTTGCGAGAAAACTTAGCTAAAACCAATTAGTTAACAGCACACAATGAGCAGTTTTCTCTTTTGTTTTGTAGGCCAATGGCTATAGCATTACTGTAGAAGATATTGGATGATCAAATCTCATCTGTAGCAACAGTTACATTGACACAGCAGCTCAGAAAACACATTGATAATTGCAGGCAAGTAATGTTAATTTGGGGATGTTATGAATTTCTAAAGGATTAGAAATTCACTTATTTAGAAACGTAGAAATGACAAATCCAGGCTTACAAAACCGAGACATGGGTGTGCCCAGCAAATGAAGGCAATTTAAAAGAATTTGGATACTCTTTTTGCATTCGAATGAAGGTTGTTTTACATGGATTTACTCATGGTAGGCACAAGGTGAGCGTTTTATTTGCTTGGATGGGTTTGAAATCCAGTCCCAAAGCCCGGCATTTTGAAGTTCAAATACTAGTCAATGCTAATATCTGCAGATCCATTTCACAAACCCTTCTCTTATTGTAGTGTAACTAACCTGTTGACATCTCACAAGAGGTGGGTCTCACAGACACCAATAAGTTATAAACATACAAATAATTCATACCAAAGGTACAATTTTAACGCTAGCAGTTAAACTGTAAAAACTACAAACATGGCTTTTGATGAAGTGCGATATTAATGTGTCAACTGTTGCATAGAGGCTAGTGAAAATAAAGGAAATATGCAGTCAAAAGCAATAAGTGAGCCCTGCCAAGGCACAACTTTGCCCAGAGTGCAAAATGAGAAAAAGACCTTGTTCTTCTATAAAGTCCATAAGAACACAGTGGCAACACTGCCATCCTAGCTGGGTGTGTCACACTCCTGAGGTCAGTAAGGGTCTCCAGTGTTGCAACTGAAGGATGAAAACCACTAGAGATTTTAAATGATTTTTGGATTTTGTCCCAGAGGAAAACAAAAAGATCAAGACAACTCCCGTTCAGGAATACTGCAAGCGTGGAAAAAAAGAGCCCAGAACACAGCTTTAATGATGGTTTCTCTCAAGTTTAATAAAATGGAAAACACCTGCCCCCTCCCTTTTAGTACACAGACATTTACAAGCTAGAAGTCCTACGCTGTCCAGCGACAATGTCTAAGCCCCGTGGGAATAAGTGTGAAGGTGTAGCATACAGACTTTTGATCTGAATTACTGTTGTACTTTTACACACACAGTATTGGCTCCAGCCTACCCTGGCTATTGTCTTCAGGTTCTTCGGTTTTTGTTTGATGTTCCTTGGAAAATATTTGCAGTGCAAAGCAAAAATGTAAAGCTGTGTGCTACCACAACCTTTAATTAACCTGGCAGATCTCTATTGTAATTTCTTGCTGCTTACCGACTTGGACAGGGTGAAGGTAGTCTGGCCTGCACAACGAAGGCTCACGATTTTCACTGGACTCCCTCTCCACTTTAACACAGGATAATGAGTGATGGAATTTGAGTGCACACATCCTGCTGCAAGACCGAAGAGCAGAGCATAGCTGCTTCAAAATCAAATGTAATAAAGACAATACTGTCTCTCATTTCAATTGCCTTGACAAAGAAACATGTTTGGTTTAATTTAAAAAAAAAACTGTAATTAAATGTCAGAAGAGAGGACAAATGAAGAACCTGGAATACAGGACACAGAAAAATGCAAAGCCTTTTATAGATAGTTTTTCCAGGATCTAACTCATGAACACCTGGCACACTACTTGTAAATGCAAACGATTCAAGGGACTAACTTCCCAAATCTTGCTGTAATTTGTCATTTAATAAACCAAACATCAAATGAAACTTTGGCCTATTTGCTCACTTAACATGATTAAATCCTTGCTGGGTCTGTCCTCGAGACTCATCACTACATGAAGCCAACAGGAACAGAATGTTTTTGCAGTAGTAGCTTTGGGCTCCTACACCACATAATTCACTTTTTTTTGTGCCTTGATTTGTTTAGTAAGGTTGTGTAGTGCACTAACAAAGTGAATGCAATTATCTCGCGAAAGATCACCATTTTCCACCCCCGAAAAAAGACTCTTAACAATACCAGTTAAATATATATACACAGTAACAGGGAAGGGTGCAGGTGAACCATCACTTCTGTCTAGTGTCTTGAGCGTTGACTGGCAAAAAACACATTTTCAAAATCCACACAAGTGTTAATTCTTCAGGTCCTGCATTTCCAAAAATCTCTTCTCCACAAATCATATAGACAGCTGTATTTGAAAAGATCAAGCATAAATGCAGTTCATGCAAAATAACCGGAAGTTTACATTTTTACAGCTTGAAAAATCTGGAATAAGAATTACTGGGGCCGGGTACTCAACCTGATCAGAGCTACATACAGTACTTCATCAACGCATGAAATCTCCCTGGAATCTGAATGCTCCATGTAACAAACAAAACATAAAATCTAAAATGAGCAAGAAAGGCAATAAGTAACAAACCTTTTAACATCTGAAGAAACACTGTGCAAACCATCACCCTACCTCTGGGTTTTGAATATTAAAATCTTTTAGTGAAAATGGTTTTCTATTCATCATACTACTACTTGCAAGGATCAGAGGGGGATTTCATAAACAAATCTGAAATCTTGCACTTCTTTATCCATCTCTGCCCCAGCATTTTAAAATGTACATTCCATTTCCACTGCATTGAGATCGGTATCACACACAGATTCCGCACAAGAAAGCCCAGCCGACACAGAGGAAAGTGGCTTCTACGTGACTACTGTACCATGAGATTTTGCTTCTTTAGTCTCCAGGCAAAATGAGCTTCCCCCTATCTAATACAGACCCACAGATGCAAATTTACCAAAAAATCCCGGAGGAGTCGTAGCTTTCATTTGGCCCGTGGCCGGAAAAAAAAAGAAAGTTCTTTCTTCTAACAATGTTTTCTTCTCTTGCAGCCCCAATGTATGCTAAACAGGCTCTCCTATTGTGGCCCCCCCCCCGGATGAAGAATCAAAAAAGACAATGAAGAAAGGAACCCGAGAAATAAACGCACACCCAAGTTGCCCTTCTGTTCAGGAAATGCCGGGGGTGGCTGGTGGATGCTGAAAGGATCGGCACCAGGTGACGGAGCCCCATCTGGGACTCCCGATGAACCGAACGCCACACCCGCCCTGCAGGAGGAGGGTGGGTGGGGGGGTCCAGGAGGTATGAGCACACTGATTGTCCCGTGTCCATGAGCGCAGGCCGAGCCGTGTCACTTTATAAACAAGACGTAGAAGGCCATGGCCACACAGGAGAGCGCCACCGCGATGTGCAGACGCGTCCCGATCACTGCCGCTGGAGAAGGAGAAGAGAAGAAGGCACTGTGAGCTGGCAGTCGGGCGGGGGATGCAAACTACGAAGACAACGAAGTGTGAAACTGGGTCACAAAGTTACCCTGGGCGGCGGTGTAGAGTAAAGGTTAGGACTCTGGGCTACTAACAGTGCAGGAACTTTAATAATGCAGGGCTATATCAAAATCCATTACATTGTTGGAATGTTGAGTAGTTTTGACTTGTATTCTTATAACTCAACAAAGACTAAGACAGGCTCTGTCGGGTAACAAATGACCCGACTGTTGTGAAATGTGATCTAACAGAATAAAGTACGTGTTAAACCCCATCAAGAGAACTTGGATCAGGCCGAGGCAGAAAGCTGTAATCTGAAATGGCTAACACTTATTGCTTGGTGTAAGAGCTGTGAGAGGTGTTATGCATCTCAAAACACAATAACAACACACAAAGCAGATTGCTCACAGGCAGTAGTATAAAACATTCATGTCATTTTTTTTCTTTTTACGAGGCATTCCTAAACATTCTTCCCTGCTATTATTCTGATCCACTCCAGTATCATAGAGCTTTATAACTCATCCTCTTCTGGGGTAGTCTAAGGATACAGGGGAGCACTCTGTAAGTTATCCAGCTCTAACCCAACATGCTCCTTATGTCTCATACCCTAGCTGGCTCCTCAGCAGGGCTCGGAAGACTGTTTGCTGCCTCCATCAGATCATAGGACATATACTTCACACTTTCATCAAGTCCTTTTCTTCAGCAGTCACCCCAATAACACCAATCTAACCCTTTTAGCATTTCTGGGGTTACTGCACTTTTGTGATCACTGTGATCATGGACGTGTAACTGTGCACAGTTTTTAAGCAGATTTCTGTCCTCCAGCCTCTAAGCAACATTAAAACAATTAACCTAGAGGGATTCGGCTAGTCAAAATGCATCAGTACAGCACGTTGCCTGTGAAATGTGTCCAGGGGGGTTGGTGTGTGACCTTTCTTTCTGTGCACCCCCCAGTACAACACTGGAGTGCAGTTGAAACTCTGCTGAGACCCACCTTTGTAGAAGACGCCCCAGATGCCTCTCTTCTCCGACAGCAGCCAGTTCTTTAGCCTGGGCACTTTCTTGAAGTACGCACACGTGCAGACGAACAGCAGGCCGAAAACCAGGATGCCATCGAATGAGTACACTGCCCAGACAGAGACAAGACAAACACACTCAGACTGGCGTTGCATTCCAGGAAAGACTGGTCTGCATGTCACCACGATACACCACAACCATCTCACTGTTTAAATTCATGGAGACAAAGCCTTTGCAAGCTTGTAACACTCTTTTCATTGATCCAACAGTGTTGTACTTCATTCACTGAATGAGCTCTATCTTTGACATAACAAAACCTACAGCGTAAAACTCAGACAGGTCAGATTCCACGCAGAGGTTTTTCTGTTGAAATGTGATGAAAACCGGAGGCACTCACTCGATCCAGAATTTTTCAGAGCAGTTTCCTAGTGAAAATATTAGAATTTCAGGCGATGAGACAGACGCAGCGGGTCGACATCTTAAAGGTTTTAAGAGTTGGGATTGTTTTTATGCAAGATCCGGGCGAGGATCCTGCTTTTCTCGTATGTGACAATTCAATTTAGACGTGAGCCCTAATTCTTATAAGATACAGAAAGCGACCTAGACAGCACAAATAGGACAATTTAACCTATTAAAGGCAATAGGTTGTGTACGCAGAATTTACACTACATAACTTAAACTGCACATCATTTAGTATCAATAACTAAACACACATTTTATACACCTGTACTTTGTATACACAGGGATATACTTTGTATATACACCAATATACTTTGTGTGCAACTACCATTAATACACGTTTTATGATCCTCACCTAAACACAGCGTGTATCGCGTAAGAACTAAGGAATCTTGCTCGGGGAAATTAAAGGATATTGCTAACCTAAAACATGGACACAAGCTAGCAACAAACGAGACTCTGCATCGTTTTAAAACCCGGAGACGGGATGGATATTGTTCTGAGAAGCATTCGAAAGACAAGAAAAAGTATTTCTGAACTCCGAACACATCGACAAGGCCTGGCGCTGCTGTCACAGGAGCCACGTCCTCAAAATATCCTAAATTACTTCCTGCTTCACAAAAACTAACAACGTAAACAAACATTATGTGACTTTGCCTAGTCTTAAACGCGAAAGGGCCGAACCTACCGTTCGTCATGGTGGTCGTGTATTACCGAGACTTCAGATACAATATTGCCGAAGCTGTTCAATTCCCAGCTCTTTCCTATCTCTTCATTTTCCGCCCGCAGTCTCGACCAGTAAACACACAGAGTCAGGAAGGAGCAGCCGAAAGCCGAACTAAATCACCACGCCAGGGAGGAGTAATGTAGGACAGAGAAATTGATTGAGTTCGGATGACGTAATCGTCAAGCCGGCAGTAAAGGACTGATGTTAATTTGCCTCTGTGTGTGTGCTGTTAATATTTACTATTGCATATTGTTTGCGTTGTTTTGCATCAATAAATTGTGTTTATTTTTGTTGTAATTAATAGCTGTATTTTATTGATTGTTGAATCCCTGTAAGAGCAAGAATAAGAACAGAAGCACGGTCACACTTTTAATTTTAATTTAAAGAGTATCACTCATATGCAACCTCAGAGCACTCTGTCACAGTTAACGCCCCAGACAAGTAGCAGATGCACCCTGAATGCATTTGTGAGACAAAACATGATGGAAACAATCTTCATCTGCAACTGCCAGTGTGATGTCACATGCATGATCTGAGCAAGTTTTAAAATTCAGCATTCAGACACAGAACCTCGAAGTTCTGCAACCCACTCATGACTTTCTAAGAAGAAAGTTGCACAGAGTAAAGTCGAGACTCTTTGTTTTGACTGCTGGATCACAATGAACATCACAAAATCAAACACCTGAATATCCCAGGCACTTCCTCAGATCAGATAATAACCAATTCAAGTCCCAGATTAATAATCCGCAAAGCATGAATCTTGCATTGTTTTGAAGTGTGATCTAACAGAATAAAGTACACCAAACAAGAAAAGAATGATCTAGGAATTGTGGGCTGTGCTCTTTAAGTCAGGGGAATAAGCAGTTCTGCGATGAGATGTGTAGACTGTCCAGGAGTCCTAGTTATAAAACCCATCTCTCGGAAACCTGGATCTCTGTAAAAACAATCCTAGATAGTACAAGGCTGGAAGGCAGTTGAAGAAAACAAGGTTGCTGCTGGTAGAAGTGGTTGATGACCTGTAGGTGGTGATCTTTTCGCTAGACCTGAATTGTGGGACTAACCAATATGAGGCCCTTTTCAATCTGCTCCCCTTCAGTATTTTAATGTAATCAGACCTCAGGTGTTAATATTGTAACGCATACGGCCACCATTGAGTGTGTAAGAGCCGGCTTACCAGAGCGGTGATGTCACCGCCCTCCCCTGTGATAGCAGGGCCCACAGCCCCTGGGCTGACGGGAGATCTTCCTTTAGCTCAAGCGGCTGGGTCCCTGTTGAGGTACGCTAGCGGTCGTGGGTTCGAGTCCCCGACGGTGGGGGGCCGACTTAAGCGGCAACGGCAAGGGTGCCCGCCTGAACCCCGAGTAATAGTACAATATTATTCTATTATGTGTTCAATAAATAAGACTTGGTTATCGCAAAATTTTGAAAAGGAGTGGACTGGAGGGACAGCAGACTGAGAACCCCTGTTGGAGGCAGTATCGTTTTTCACATGTACTCCTGAACCATCCCCCTTCCTCTTGCGGCAGGCCTAAGAGATCACTACGGCTCTTTTTCAAGAGCAGGGTTGTTAACCACAGTGCCAAAGAAGTGCAACAAATCAGAGCCAAGCAGAGCAGAACCGCAGAGGCCACTATCTCAAGTTGGGGCTATGTTAAAACCCTTTACTGGGCACAAAAAAAAACAGTTTATAAAATCATTTAAATTCTGCACTCCACTGCTCTCCTCTCCAAAGCCTTCCTTGTTAATTTCGATAGGCTTCCTGACAAAATAAACCTGATATCCCAGGCGAGTTTCATGCAAGCCTGCCTAGGGAAGTGTATAAACAATAAGCCATTTTGTTGTCCTTTGGTGCTAATTAGAAAGTTTGATAGGGTTGTTTTGTGCTCAGCTCAGCAGGACTGTACATGTTTCTCATCAGTCAGCAGCCTGAGACAATTAGTAATTAGCCATAGTTATAACACCTTTGGTCACTAATGAGCCGAAAGGGGAATTCAGAAGTTGACTGTTTAAAGTGACCAACCAGTTGAAGGCCACAGTGGCTTGTCTGAATCGATAAGTGAGATGGAGTAAGAGCAACAATAACATCAGCAACAACAGCAGTGGGGTCAGGTTACGTTTCATCTTCAAAAGGTCCCATGTGAGGCAAAGCAGAATGACCAAAACAGAGCTGTGCAGACCTCCTGGCATGTGTTAGTTTGTAATGGGTAAAAATGATAGAAGATGATCAAAAAAAGGATGATCTAAGCCATTAGCCAGCAACTGACTTTAACCCAGAGCTCTCAAACTTAATTTCTAGAACCTTCGGGTACTTATTTCAGCAGAGCTCTCATCATTTAGTCGGTCTGACTATTTAATTAGCTGCATATTCGTAAGACTTCTAGCCAGGCGCCAAGGTATTTTATAAGCACCTATAAGTAATGAATTAAAGTTGAGTTTAAACAATCAACTGCCAAATTAAGAAATTAGTCATGTTTATTGCTTAATTGAGTGTTCAGTTGAAGAGTTAATGAATGGGATTGTTTCATTATCCTGGTCACGACCCTTCTCAGAACATCTCTCTGACCTCCCAGCGTTGCCTTTAGCACACATAGAATTGTCCACACCCGCAGGAGGCTCCACAGCCGAAACATTGCGCCTCTTTACCTTTCCCTTCAGCAGGGAATGAACATTCAGCTGTTCCACAGAACCAAGATATTTGCTTAAACCATTGGATATGTGCTTGCGCCGAAAGAGGCCAAAGTGTTTGGGCAATATACGAAATGGAAAAGCTAAAAAAGAGATAAATGTTCTGATGTGGCGGAGTCTTGGTACTGGACAGACCCTGGTGTGACTCTGGTGGGGGCAACGGGGTGCCCCTCCCTGCCAGGAGCGCCACCGCTGGCCAGGTGTCATATATAAGGCAGTGCAGACACTGACAGAGGAGCAGCTGGTGCAGAGCAGTGTGTGAGCGGTAAGTCTGTGCCGGGCAATGGGGGAGGGCTGCATGATATATTCCTGTAGTGTCACCTGCAGGGGTAAATGACTAGTTGGAAAAAGGCAAATAGCTAAATAGATCAATTAATTTAAATACCTGTTTTCTTTACTGTTGTAGAACACATCTTCCATCATCATTATAATGAGTCTTCTTTGCCTTAACTTTGAACGTTGTATGACAGAGCAGGGTATTTATCTTGGTTGTGAAATCAGCTTGAGCTAGTGCATATGAAAACCTTTTTCGACAAACAGAAATGTCTCACCTTTCCCTTTGTTGTCGGATGAAAGCATTTTTTTTTTGGCATTTACAGTGAGGAACGCAGCATTGTTCACCTGCCTTGAAGATGTACAGCGCATGGCACATTATTTGTAGTATTTGGTAGCAGTAGCTTTTGGAAGTGACACAGTTTAAGGGTTTGTGAAACTAAGCTTATTTGAGTGCCTATGTGGTATCGCGCATTTCGACATAGTTCTAGAATTAAAGAGGATAAGTAACTTTTTTTTCTTTGCTGTCAGAACAGAGCTTGTCCATTGGCTTTGCTGCATTTTAAAATACTTTTGTTTAATTTGTTTAGATTTGTGGCAACGCTATCTCCCTACTGTGTATAATTTTATATCTTGACTGTCATTGGGTGCAGGAGGTAATGTCTGCAATAAAGCTGACACTGCGGTGTTTTACAGGTGTTAGGTAGAACAGAATGAATTGTCTCTTCACTTGTTCTCTGCCTTGCAGGGCTGAACAGTGAGACCACAAGAGGGAAGCACACCACCGTTAGTGAGGACTGAGATTATTGGCGAGCTCCAACCTAAAAGGCAGGCAGGCTTAAAATAGCCTTTAATAACTTTAAGGTACTGTACCCCAATTTACTACTGTGCCTTGTTTCCCAGATGGAGAATGTCACATTCAACCCCGGGCTGCTCCAGACTCTGCAGGTATCGAACAGCACGCCCGGCCCCAGCTTGACCAGCTCCTATGCGGTCGTGAGTCAGGTGGTGAGGGCCACTTGGTACGTTGTCATTTTCGTGCTGGGGGTGGCCAGCAACCTGCTGCTCCTGCTGGCTCTGCTGCACAGCCTGCGCGAGGGAGGCGCCAGCCCCCTGCACAGCATGACCAGCTTGCTCATCCTCAACAGCGTCCTGGCCGACACCATCTTTGTGCTCTACAACGTGCCTCTCAGCTTTGCCCAGAACATCTGGAGGGACCCGCGGTTCATTACGGCCGCCTGCATCTCCAGCCAACCCGTCACCAGCCTGGTGATCTTTGTCAGCTTCTACAGCATGGTGGCCAACTGCGTGTTCCGCTTCTTGGGCGTGGCGCACCCCACGAGCTCCCGGGGGCTCCGCAGGTGGCACATGGGCCTCAGTTTAGGGGTCGTCTGGCTGGCCAGCATCCTGACCTCCCTGCCTGTGTGCTTCTATATCCGTGTGGCGGATGTGAACGGGACGATAAGCTGCGTGCAGGTCATGACCAAGGCTCAGGCCATTCTCTACACCATTCTCCTGGGAGCTGTGGCTTTCTGCCCCGCTGTCCTGCTCATGGTGGCCCTGTACAGCAAGATGATCCACATCCTCTGGAGCCGGAAGGGCGGGGGTGGCAACGTGCGGCAGAACAAGAGGGCCACGGTGATGATCCTCACCGCGCTGCTGGCCTTCATCGTCATGTGGATCCCCTTCTGGGTGCTCATTTTCGTGGTGGCGGCGGCCCAAGAGCTGCAGAGCTCCCCCACCCTGATCTTCGCCTTGGGGGTGCTCGCGCTGCTGGCTTCCTCCAACTGCTTCGTTAACCCCCTCATCTACCTCATCCTGTCTCCGCACTACAGGAGGAGGCTGGCGCGCATGTTCGGCTGCGGGCGGCTCGCAGACAGGCTGGGCGCCACCACGCAGCTGGAGACAAACCCCGACACCGGGGCTACCACCTGACAGCTGCCCACGTGCCTCCCACTGTCGCGCCCCTCGTTCTCACTTCTGTGTCTTGCACCTTTGTCTCACTGCTGGATTACTTACAGTAAATCCGTAACACACTTTCACAAAACCTCTCAGTTTGAGCTTAATTCTCACGTTCGGCAGCTGTTTTTAGCCATTCATGAAACAGGCCTGGGTGGCACGGTGGCACAGTGGTCAGTGCTGCTGCTTTGTAGTCCTGGGGTGACATCCGTGTGGCGTTTATGTTCTCCTTGTGTTTGGGTGGTTTTCCTCCCGCAGACCAAAGGCATACTGGTTGGCTAGTTAGCATTTGGGAAAACTGACCCTGGTGCGAGTGTGTGTTTTTTTTGTGTGATTGTGTCTGTGTGTGCCCTGTGATGGACTGGCATCCCATCCAGGGTGTAGCCAGCCTTGTGCCAGTTGCTTGCCGACAGACTCTGGCTCCCCTGTGACCCTGTATTGGATGAAGTGGTTACAAAATGGATGATACAGGCCTCAGATATGGACTTACTCAGTCAAAGATACAAAAAGCAAATCATAGAAAGAATGAAAGGAATCTAACAGCCGTGTGGAGCCTAGTTTTGTGACAGCAGGTTACTCGTCTTTGAAACGATTCGCCTTACTGTGCTTCTAGTTTTGTACAAAGCAAGGGCCGACCAGATATTCTGAGCATCAAGCAGACACACGCAGGGCTAACAGTGGATTTTCCTGGTGAGATTGTGAGATCTTCTTGGGGTGTTAAACAGTAAGGTGACACCAAGCTGGTAAGGGCAGATTAAAGTACTGTTTTTCAACTGTTTTCTGCCCCTATTTTTCAAATTAGTTTAAAAGGGCACATGTTTAATCAATATTATGTTTAAATGAAAAAAAGGTGAAAAAATAAACTGAATGAAAAGGTAGTGGTGTAATTTCTTATTTTTTAGTTTTTTTGTCCTAAGGGTGGTGGCATATAATTAAGTATTATAATTAATTAATAATTATAATAATTAAGTATTAAACACTTTACTACTTTAGCTAGGGTATTGACTGGACATTTGTAGGCTAGATGGGTTAGCTGTCTCTCAAGTGCCAGAGTAGCATTGTGCAAACTAGTTTTAATTACAGCTAAGACCAGAGTTAATGAATTGGATGCCTATTAAACATTATCTGTTGTCGGAGAATTGCTTATCTCTGGTAAGTATCATGTTCCAGAAACATGAGGCACAAAGCAGGACAACCCCCTGCACAGGACACCAGTCCATCACGGGCCATGTGCACATACACATAGACAAGCACAAGAGCTACAACTCAGAGAACAGCATAGCTTTGGAAGGAAAGCAAAACTGGAGCAACCAGCAAAACTCACACAAACATGAGGAGAACATGCAAACTCCACACAGATGACTTCCCAGTTCAGAATCAAGCCTACTGTCGGTCCCAAAGGATGTGACGCAATAGTGTGAACTGTAAAACTAGAAGTCACACTGGTATATTAAGATGAGACCCAAAGCCTCCTGGTCTAAACTATTGTTTATTAAATGATTTCTGATGACTTTATTTATGAAATATCTGTAAATAGTTTATTTGGATTACTTTTCAAATAAATATGTCTCCTAGAAAAGAAAGAGGCCACTCAGCAGCTTCACATTGACACCTGCTGTCATCTCCACCAGGAAACAAAATATTGAAGAAATCCGGTAACTTCCCTAACCAATGGGCTTTGTTTGTGGGAGTTTAAAACATTTATAGATAATTTAAGATTATGAATGAGAGGAGACCATTTGGTAGCTGACAGTCAATTGATCCAAAAATGTCTCTCAGTTGTTTCAGGGTATCAGCTTCAACAACATGACCGGGCAGCTTGTTCCACACTCCCACCATCCTTTGGGTAAAGATGTTCTTCCCGTCCTAGGTTTCAAGTGCATTTCCACAAAGTTTCCATTTGTATCCTCTGGTTCTGTGTTTCACTTTTTATTCCAAAGAGGTCCACTGACTTTATTTTGTCAATCCCTTTGCGAACGTTGAATCTCCTTATACTCACAATATATACTGCAACTCCTTTTAAAAGCTGGCTTTTCATTTGACACACAATTTCTTAAATGTATGCAAAGGACAGAATGGCTTTGGTGTCCACTAATCACTGTGCAGACACATCTCACATTTCCCAGGAAACAGAACCACATCTTCACTTGAGACATTCTCTCAAGTCTCCATTTCCAGCTCTGTCATGCCCAGAACTTAAACACCCAGGCTGCCACAAAAACCAAGAGTCAAAAAACACATGACAACTGGATTATAAAATATGAAAAATATTTTATTACAAAAGTCACAAGGAATTACAGAAGAAATGCCATGTAATGCTGTTCAGTACAAAAATGCTTGTCTGTTACAATTACTGCAATACCGTGGAGAATTAATCTCAGAAGCACACTAATACTTTCGGAAGTCTCAAAATCATTCTCTCAAATTCAACAAACCCTTGGTTTCTAAAGCAGACCGAGAGAACATAAATAGTATAGCTTGTCAATGTTCCCCTGTAACAGTCAATGTGTGTCGAGTGAGGTCTCCAGAACAATTTACTATTGAAAAGTAACAAGATTTCATGTCACGGTTGATGAGACAATGTGTCTCACTGTAAAATTTAAATAATAGTCCCCTTTCAGAATTCACTAAAATGTCCAACAGCCATTGTTTCCAGAGTCAACTGTTCCAGTACAGCTTAAAAAAACCTTTTCAGAAACAATGAAGCGCAGATTGAAACATATCAAAGCATTTGTGCCTGTTTCTAACACTTTTCACCTTTGGATCAGCCTGCATTTATAAAGACGTTTTGCCAATTACCCATATTTTTACTTGACAAACTGCATCATTTTCTAGCCACCAGGCCTTGGGCACATAATAGTACCCTTTTGGTATGAAATACTTCAATACTATTTCACATCCCAACCTAATTCATTAGGACTGTGTCTAACTACAAGGCCAATCCTACAATCTGCAGGATTATAATGGTGCTTGATAATAAAATGGAAGGCAGGCTTCTAGGATGAAGAAAAAGTCTCCAGCAGTCTGAAAAGGCAGTGGGCTCACATCAAAAACATGTGTGTGCTGGACAGTGTTTGTATTTTGACAAACCAAGGCAGTGCAGCTGCCCATGCTATTGATTACCAGCAGTACCTCCAGCAGAAGCACACTGTTTCTGCTATTTAATTAGGTTACAGAACCATTTTATTCATTTTAAACAATTGAACTAAACCTTTTTTGCTGATCTAAGGCAGTTTACAAAAGACAGAAACCTAGAAAACATGATAGGCACCGAGCTCTTGAGATAACGATCACTGATCTACAGTATATTGTTTCCAATTACATCAACATTACAACTGAGTACTTCTGTTTGTCTTGGGCAATAAAATAATCCTTAGAAAGGAATAGAAAAAGAACCTTTTCTCATTACAGAAGGATGATCAAACAGACAGCATGAGTTAGGGTTTTGAATAAAGAGTTGGATTAGCCCCTCAGCCAGTCAGTGGCAATCTCTCCACCTGGGCTGCAGAAATGAATCTATAGCCTGGGACTGCATGTTCAAATCCAGACAGATGTAATAGACATACAGCTGTTTGACTGTTTTCTTTGAGTAATGTATTAGCGTACAAAGGAAGTTTACAAAGACGTTGCCTGAGGTGCAGTAAGACCCATATGAAGCCTGGATTGACTCACCTCCTGGGAATCCTTCAACTTCAAATCATTTCAATGGTGCACATGCATCCAAATACAAACACAATTATTTGAGAAAGGTTACCTGCCAAACTCATTCCATGGATTGTAGCCTTCTGATCCAGGAATCTTATCCATCTATTTTTTAATTATTCTTTGAATCTGGGTTCCCCCTGGTTTGCCAGGACCTGTATTTCACTTTTACATGTATCCTAGGAGACCCCTAATTTGGTTGAAGTTTGAAGCTGTGCGTAGTGTTGACTTTGTCAATACTTTTCAGGGTAATGGAATCAAGACCTCCCCAAATCCTCCATTTCCTGTCATCAGCAAATGCTTCACCCCAACTCCTTAGATTAGGGACCCATTGGGGATAGATTCCCTAGATCTGGTGAAATCAATGCCCAGATCATACCCAAGAAGCCACCGAGGTCATCTAAAATCCATACAGAGATCCACCAGGCTGTCTCCTACTGGAGACTGAGCATGAAGCTGTGCCCCTTTATTTTACCACAATATGGGTAGTACAAACTCTTCTAGTGTCCAGGGGGTCTGATACAAGTATTCTAAATCCTCAAAGGTGCTGCCAAAATCAACCCAGAGGACTTCTTCAGAATAAACAATGAAACAAGACCAGGAGCACAAAGATGTGGAAGTGCATTTAAAACTAAGAACAAGAGCCTTCTTTATACAAAGGGTGGTGGGACGATGCAACAAGCTACCCAGCCGCATTGAAGGTGATTCCCTGCCTTCTTTCAAGACACAGCTGAATGAAGTCTTTGGATCAAGTATCTAAGGACTACCAAGAAATGTAGTCGGGTACAATGGCCTCCTCTCCTTTGTAACCTTGCTCAAATTCTACCGTTCGTTGCATTAGAAACCCACAACTCAAGAACAGTGCGTGATGACAGGGATGGCAGACTCCCGATTTATGTCACTGACTGTTGGAGGTAAACCCATTCGACAGGCCAAGGAATGTCCTTGACAATAACAGCATGTACTTATCACACAACTACACTGGTCCTGCACTCGTTGTCAGTCAGGGTCAGTTAGTACTCCCCCTCCAGTGTACAGATGCCAGTGAGCTCAGAATCAGAATGGGGCAAAATTCATATACAATTTAAAATATTGCCTTTTAAAACCCACCTTTAAGCAAAGGAGAAGATTCACATAAACTAAACAACACTATCAAAAATCTTTAGGCGCTTGTTACAGTAAGTTCACAGCAGGTATTAATATATACTTATAAAGGAATAGCTATAAATAGATCTATTTTTTTGCCATATTTTTATAGAAAACTGTATTAAAAAACATCAAGGTGTTCCTATCCAGGACCTAGCCTTTTAGTACTTTTTTAAATCTGGTTTTACATTTTCAAAGTAAACAGACAGACAGGCTGCCTTACTTAGTGGTGTAGCTCGCTTTTCACTGAAAGCAAAGTTCCATCGAAGTTCCCTTGGGTTGGTAAAACTCAGGTTTGCCTGGCGCAGTGTAGCACCAAGCCAGGCTGTGTCCTGCGGGCTGGTTCTCCTCCAACTCTGAGTCCGGCTCCTAGAGGAATTGTCCAGCTCCATACATAAATAAGACAGGGATTCTCTGGTTTTTCCAGTGGACACTGAGACCATGCTGAGTGGGGTGGAGGCCTTAGCTACACCTGACTGACAATCTCCGAGTCCTCTTCCTCGAACCACTGCACTGGTGTCCCATCCGGAGCTCTCTGCAGGATGTGTCGCTGAGGATTCTGGGTGGAAAAAGAAAACAGGAAATAAGCACAGGGGCAGATGGACCACTACCCTGATGTGAAGAGAGAGAGGGAAAGTGGCAGTTTTTTGGGTATAGAGGCATCCAGCCTGCGTAAAAAAATACTGTACCGCTCAAAGGGCCTTTTTTAACCTAGCACCAGCTACAAATGGCCAACAAGGGCTTCTTCTCCAATATGGCCGTCGTGTGAGCAGTGAACACAGCTGTACTTGGAATCCGCTCAAAGAACAAACGGAGAACAGGGGAAAGAGGAAGACGATTTTGTAAGGCACGCAGAGACTCAAGACAATCTCGGGCAGAGGTAAAAGACGGAAAAATATCCCTCATTTGAGAAACAGTTGAGCTCCAGAGCTAGGGGTCATAGAGTTACACGGAAGGAAAAAAGGGAAATACATTTGTCTGTGTGGGCAGTAACTAAAAAAAGCAATATTTCAGCACCACCATCACAAAGAAAGGTACTCATCCTGTCATCCTATCAGAAAAAAAAGATAACATCTTTCCCACACAGACACAGACTGATGCACTCTGCTTGACTGAAGACACGTTATTTGAAAGACTCCTTTAAACCCAATCAGTACTTTTGCCCCATTCCCAATACAAAGTCACTGGGAAGCCAGAGCCTACGCCAGCAAGCAATGGTCCCAAGGACACACAGCGTGCCATACCAAAGGGCCAATTTTCCCAGAAGCCAATTGAACTACCAGTATGTCTTTCGACTGTGGGAGACAACCTACAAACTCCACAGAGATAGCACCCCAGGTCCAGAATTGATCCTTGGACCCTGGTGATGCGAGTCAGCAACACTGACCACTACACCAACATAGCATTCATCCATCCCTTCAAATCCTAATATTTCAATGCAAAGGCTTGTGTTCCAGTCTCTAATAACCAAGAAGAATCAACACTGGGTTTTATTTAACATACACATGAAAACTTCAAAACTCACTGGTTCTGAGGTTCAAAGGGCACAGATCGCAGAATGGGCCACCAGACAGATTAAATCCACAGGAAGTGATGACTGAGCGTTTGAAGCAACAGTATAATAGAATCATGGTTACAAAACAAGAGGCGAACGCAGTGATGAAACCGGCCTGCCCGAGACAGCAGCCTTTCAAAACAAACAAAAACTTTGCTTTCATGAGTTACTAAGCTCACCTCCCGTCAACCGTGTGAGTCAGACAGCTCATCAGACAGAGCTCACCCAACACTTCAGACTCTCAGCCGCACAGAAGAAAGCAAATCTGACAGGAAGTGAAGAATCCTGAGCAGGTCAGAAACACTTCATCTCTCACCTTCTTTAGCAGAAGCCGCCGAGAGTTCATTTTAAAACCAAAAGGCCAAATGGAGAGACCACTATCCTTATGGCCTCAGTTTATTGCTCTCCCCTACGTGTGCAGAAGAGCTCCTAACAGTCTAATCCGCCCAACTTTGACAGTGCTTGGGCAAATCATGGCTTTGCTCCCAGCTGCAGCTGGAGTCACAAGACTGGGAGATTCTCGACCTGGAACACAAGGAGCTGGGGGTGTGGGGGCATCGGAAGGGCACTTTCAGTGAGTGGTGGAAGAGTGGGCCACAGGGCATGGGGGCAGAGTGTGTGTCCAGAGACGGAACATGGAGAAGCACAGGTGGCACAAAACAAGGGCATTTTCAAACTTCAACTTTTGTCAACTGGAAGAAAAAAAAAACTTATTGTATCATCTAATTCTGATGGGACAGGGTGGTCAATGCTTTGCTGAAACTAGGTCAAGACCTTAAGAAAACCACAAGAAATGGTGAAAAACACCACCATGGTAAATTTACCATAAATATACTTGGAAATGGAGATCTAAAAATAAAGCTCCTTACATTTCGGTGAAGCTCTCCACTTCCAAAAGATTCCGAGATTCTTCACATACAGGAGAGGATAGTTGGCATCACAAAACAGCAGCACCCCTGTGGGTGAGGTGCCCATTTTGTGCCCGTAGCCCCACAGCAGATTAGGGGAGAGAGTGAGAAATTGCTTCACAGAGTGGACTTCAGTCACGAAACTGGGCTTAACAGCCCTAATCCGATGAACAGTGCCATTTACTTTATTAAACAAGCAGGCCCCAAAACGGATTAACTTCTCTTACAGTATCCCTGGTCTCCGTACTGGAGAAGTGGGCTGGAAAGCACCAGCTTCTGATCCACCAACACTGCTTACAGCTACAACATGCAAGATCTCACATCCCCATACTGACCAGGGCCAGCCATGCATAACTGGAGATCTGACAAGATCAGGCTACAAGGTGGTAAACACTGCTGTTGTGCCCCGTAGGACTAATCTTGCGCTTTGGGTAAAGGCTTTTCCTAGAACCGCCCATCACGAACACCCTAACATAACTGGTCTGGTGTATTATTGTAAATTCCAGTCTGTCTGCAGGAGCTGGCAAGGTGCCCTGACTGCTGATCTCAGGTGCCAGTCTATAATCATATCGTGTTTAACTTTCAGGATCGTGCTAGGAAGGCCACTGTGGAAGGGGGAGTTTTTCTGGGATGGGGAGATACATGCCATGCAAGTAACTGGGCAGCAGCTGAGGGCCCCGGGAGTTCGAACACAAGCCCCCCTGCCCACGCCTGCCCTGATTTTCATCCGCGACAGATCTGGCACAGCGTGCACTTCAGTCAGGAAAGGGAAGGGCGCCGCCGGGTCCCGAGCTTCACAGCTGCGGTGTGTACTCTCCCCGCTCGACAGGTGTGGTGAGGACGCAGCTATCAGTGCTCCGGGGATGAACTCTGCCTGCTGAGTCACTTCAGGCAGAGACAAGATGGCCCAGAGAGGGAGAAACAGAGGTGGAGTGAAAGAACCAGTCGCAAAGAACCCCTCAGACCGAGCACTCCCAAGACAGCAAAGGAGGAAGCACAAGAGCAGAGGACAAGGAAGGATTGTGTGTCTAATTAGAATAACGAAGTACCTGCACTCATAAAGCCCTTTACAACCCAATGTGTGTCACACATCACCTGTATTTCACCAGGAAGTCACCGTGTCCCTTCAGGAATGAGACCTGGTATTAAAGGTGAGAGGTCAAGCAGCACTTCAACCCAATTAATGCAGGGCGACTTCAGAAAGGTCAAAGTTTACAGCACGTAGCAAAGGGACCACGAAGCCAGACCCTCCGTTTAATGTTTCATGCAAAATTATACAGCACAAACTGTGTGATTTAAAAGCACCCCTTGACTTTGAACAGCTTTTTGAGGCCGTGCTGCTCTGGCACCTGGAGAGGACCAACTGCTGTGGGAGGCGAGGCGAGGCGGGAAAAGTGAGACAGAAAGATGGAGAGAGATGTTGACAGTCGTGCCGTGGCCCGCGGTGGTCGAGCGGAGGGCGGCACCTGTCCAAGCCCAGCTCCCCGTGCTTCCTCTGGCAGAAACTCCGCCGCTCTGCTTGGGCACGACTCAGCCCGGGCGAGTCGGCACAGCCTGTGGCTCCCCTCCTGGGTACCCGGCCAGCAGCAGCCAGTCTTCAGGCCAGAAAAACAGTTGATCTCGCCGTGATCAGCACCTTGACCAGTGCGCCCAAAACCTGGCTCTTTAATTCTGAATTGGGCTCTGCTTCCTCACAACTAGACTTTGAATAGCAAGTATATGCTGTTAATAATTCCGAACAATCAAGATGGGTTGAATGGCATCTTGTTTATCATCTTTATTTTAACCCCCACCCCTGAAAGAGCCCGGTTTTAAATACATCAATCGCTAATGAAAGAAACGGAAGGTTTTATATAGTAAATCACATTCTACATACACCACTTCAAGTGACTTGATGCCTTCCAGATGAGCTTTGTATAGGAGACATGCTGGATCCAGACATCCCCAGCACACTTGGTGACAGAGAACAAATGCTTATTACAGCCACTGTAGATACTGTGCGTCAGGAAAGAGTTCCAGTGTTTGCATCTCTGAAGCGTGGGTAAAATGCCTGCCAGATGCTCGGATTGCTTTTGTCAATTTATGTCTCCTGATAACCATCAGATGAACATCCTTTCCAAGCGCTGGAACTGTTCGCTTGCAGAGACAAACAGATAAGCCTCTTCTGCCAAAACACTGCCTCAGTTCTGTCTCTGCAATCAAAACTTCCATTGTTCCCAGAGGAGAGCTGTGGGGCCCCAGTGACAATACGACATAGTTCAGCAGCCCCTGACAAGACCAGAGATTAAGTATTCGGTACTGTGTATTCTTTACAGTGAAGCTATCACTTTCCGCAACGCTGTAGAATTCTAACCAACAGGAACTGGGTTTTTAACTGGAGAGCTCTTGTTGCTTTGTTCACAGCAGCTCAGGCACTCATTAATACACAATGAAGTGTCTTGGTACGGGATCCTTTTCCGCGGAAATGCAGTTAGAACTAGCACACCGAGCAGATCCCCCGTGTGAAGAATACAGGAATCAGATGGAATTTCCTCTACTTGGGAGGTTGAAATCTTTGCATTTTAAATTATGACCCTGCGTGCCTTCACTGTGCAAGTGCTGCAAGAACCATCTTTTATTTGTTTTATTAAATCAGATGGAGTCCACCCTCAGAATAATTAGACAAAGATAGCTGACACGCAAGTGCCAGAACAACATTAACAGCTGACAAAACGCACATCATACAAACACTGGAAACTTTCTACACAAAATCCTAGAGAGTACTTCTTCTCAAATTCCTCCCAGTATCCTTCATATGTTCTGAAAAATGGGGCTGGGGGGGCAGATTTCTAATACCATCCAGACATCCATTCATTTTCTAACCACTTCTTCCAATTCAGGGCTGTGGGGGAGGAAAAAGCCTGTCTCAGCAAGCAATTGTGTGCAGGCAGGACACAGACACAGACTCACACCAGGGCCAGTTTTCCAGAAGCCAATTAACCCAACAGTATGTCTTTGGATGGCAGCAGGAAACTGGAACACCCGAAGGAAAGACTTACAAAGACAGGGGGAACATACAAACTCAACACAGACAGCAGTGGAATTGATCCCAGGGTCCAAGCACTGCAAAGCTGCAATGATCAACACTGCACCACCATGCAGCCCAATTTCTAATTCTCTTCAGGACATCTGAAAGGGGTCCATATGCATCTGAGAAGTTCGTTGCTCTGCTCTTGGCCATCATGCAGTATATTCAGCTTTCAGTGGATGAACCGATGAGTTTAAAAGGTGTCACTGTGCCTGCCAGCACCCCTTACATAAGACTTGTTCACAGCATTGGCTTAATCTCCACCTGCAACAAACTACTTTGATCCCTGATCCTGTGTTGATTTCTGTCAGAGTGGAATAGCACATCTCTTCAGCTAGCAGGTCTAAACTGTGGCCACCCATAGCTGTCGCACCTGAGGAACACTGCTGGACAGCCTTCAAAGCTAGAGAGCTTAATTAAAAACAAATCCCTTTTGCTTTCTCGGTAACAAAAGCTACATACCACACAGGCCATAACTGACAGCGTCAATACTTTGTCAGGTGAGAAATGTGTTAGGACTGACAATGAACAGCTCACAAAGCGCTAGTCTCTTATTCACCTTCAATGTACACCACTGTACCACTGAATAACCTGTGCATTGTACAGCAAACATTTGTTTAGCTATTGGTAATAGCAAGGGTTTCCAAAAATAGATTTCTTGGAATATTCAATTTTCTTTTAAATCCGCTTTTATTTCTATATACCTTTTTTATTCTTGTGCTAGAAACAAATTGGAAAGCACTGTTTTCTTTAAAATCTGCTTTGTGTATAGGGCGATGATACTGTTAAATCAACAGGCAGTCATATAGAACAGAAAACAGGCAAGTTAACCTGATCCACCTACATAGGCAGCATTGCTAAAAGGCATCCAGCCTGCACAGGAGATGGGGTTTTCATTCTAGTTAGGCAATCTGGTCTTTGTCACAAATAAGCTTTCTTAGCTAATTTCACTTGTTGGAAATAAATGGGGAAAACCAAACTGAAACTGAACAAAACAGCAGAAAATTGTTCTTTTCTTGTCCACCCACAAGTCAGAGAAAGGGTTCAGCCCAGCCCTGCAGGATCTGAAGCGCCTTCGTGATGTGACAGGCCCGGTACGAAATCCCTGCCAAAAATGGGCCGGTTCTGCAAGTAGAAATTCCTTTCACCTGACAAGCTCACCAAAGGAAGCAGAGCAAATGTGAAGTGAAGAAAAATGTTTCGCAAAAGATTCCACAAAAAAAAATCTCTGCTTCTGTGGCGTTTCCATGCACTCAAGTTGACAAAATGCCAGTTTATTAATTTTCAAATACACCAAGAGGCATCGAAAGTGCAACACATGCTATATGTTCCAGATCTCTTATCTCCTGCATTTTTAATGCCTCTCTGTTCTATTAGTTCTCTTCTTCCTGCTTTTTAAAAAAAAACACACTGCTCTCTCTCTCCTTCGCTAGAGGAAGTACCCTGGATACCGCTGTGCCCCTATCTGGGAAAAAACCTGAAGGAATACTGGGTGACAAATCCCAGTCAACCCACCACATTCCTGAACAGCCTCATCCTTCCGTGGGGATTTGTTCAGCAAAGACATTCTTATACACCACTGGGTGAGAGGACTAAGAACTAACAGAGTTCTCATCATGCACCTGTCAGTTACCTCAACTTCTTTTAGGACATTTTTTTTACTGGAGGTTGGAAGAGAGATAGACAACAGGTTTGCTCGTCTTTTGCAACAAATGAGAACATTTAATATTCCACACGCACACAAAATATTTATTCACATGACATACTGATATTGGGGGCTTGATTATGAATAAAAGGAGAATCGCTGAAAAATGTATTGCAGAGTGTGGAAACAGTAGCCTGGGTTAAATCAAAACTTCAAAGCTCATCTAAAGAGCCTGTCAGGAGTGGACATTTGTCCAGGGCCTGTAGGGGTCAATCCAGTGTCAAGAACTAGCTAAGGGATTGTGGGATTGGTGTGTAGGGGGAAGATTAGCTTTTGATCCAGGCCAACGTGACACTAAACAAATTCTTTAGTCAAAAGTCAGGGCGCCCCCTTATTTTCACATCCGCGGGCCCCATCTGTTTGAGTAAGTGGACGTCCACGCGAGATCAGACCCCCAAACCGGGCCGTTCCCTCCCCACAGAAGAACCCCAGGTGGGTGCCGTACCTGCTGGCAGAAGGTGTTTTGCCGGGACAGCGGGGACTCCCTCCCCGGTACGCTCCTCATGCGGACCGCCCCCTGCCGGTCCAGGGAGCGGGGCCGCGCGCCCCTGAACTGGCTGCGCTCGTGCCAGGACTTGAGTTCCTCGGACACCACCTCGCGGGGCAGCGCGCAGCCAGGGCTGGCGCAGCGCGGGTGCTCCTTAAGAGAAGGGGCGCGGCTCAGCCGGACGTGGGCAGGCAGGGGCCTGAGCACCCGCTGGGCCTGGGGCATGACCTCCTCGTACCAGAACTCTCGGGGGTCCCAGTGGTGGGGCACTGGAGGACCCAGATAAAGTCTGCCCATGTCTATCTCGGCAGGTAAGTACGGCCCATCCTCAACATACCCCCGGTAGAAATTGGGCGAGGACACATGCTGTGGGTTCCTGTAAAAGGTTTGGCCATTAAAAGCAGGGTGTATGCCATAGTTCCCGTTGGGCTGCCCACTGTAATGCCCACTGGGATGCCCATTGTGTTGGCTGACATAGTAGTTGCTGGTTCCAGGATAAGGAGGGGGGCAGGGCCTGGCCTGCTCAGAAACAACCTCGCGGTGAGGAGAACTGGCATAAGAGGGCACGGACTGCTCCGAACTGCTGTCCTCGGAGCTGGACTGGTACAGTGGCTTGCCCACAGTCATCGGCAGAGGCGAACACTCTGGTGAGGGCACAGTGAAACTGGTAAGCCTCCTGGCAGGTAACCTGGCACGTCCTCTCATTTGGTTGGGATCTTGGGGCACATCATTGGTAGGAACCCTGTAAAACCCAAAACATTGGCATCAACTTCTCCTTGAGACATGTGGATACTGGAACAATACGTCATCTACAGGATGGACAATTCTGATGGCCAGGCTCCAAATATTCCCACCGATAATCATACTTTTACACTCTCCCTCATCAGTACTGACAGCAGTTGAAGCACATGGTTCCCACCATAACATCACCAAGCATGGAGGGGTTTTGCATACAAGATGCTCCAACATCCCACGTGTCAGAGACTCTTGCTATTTGACACGCTGCTGACTCCTCAGTATAAATAAGGAGAGCTAGCCTGCATTAGGACTGCTCAACAAGTCCCAGGAGGCACTAAGAGATAACCCAGGGTGACGTAAGGCCACTGGAACCTTGTAGCTGCTCATCTAACTGTTGTCACCTTCTTGGTGAACCCAGAAACAGCTGGCTAATGACACAGGTTGTACGGAATTCAGAACTGGTGTACTATGTACGTTACTGCTGTAACGGTCTACTCACTGGGGTTATTAAATCCACATTGAACAAACTCCAGTATGTCCAGGTCTAGTGCAAGTGATCACATTACTCCTATCCTGGAGTCCTTGTACTGGCTTCCTGTCATATTCCATGTGGACTTTAAAATCCTCATGCTCACCTATAAGGCTCTGCATGGCTTGGCACCTCAGTACCTGTCTGAACTATTATCACCCTACTCCCCACCTTGCAACCTTCGCTCTTCTAATTCTGGTCGTCTAACTGTTCCCCAAGCCTGTCTACATTCTATGGGTGACAGGGCCTTCTCCTGTTATGCCCCCAAGCTCTGGAACTCTCTCCCAAAAGATATCAGAGAGACAGCTTCTCTAACCTCCTTCAAATCCAGACTCAAAACCCTCTTCTTCAGAAGAGCCTTTACTTAACTGGTTCCATTCTTTACCTCTCTGTTCCTACTGTATTTAGTACCACCATCTACTGTCTCCTCTGTGTAACCTCATCGTGTTTATCTTGTGTGTTTATTTTATTTTTATTGTTGTTGCTGTCATTCTGTAAAGGGCTTTGAGAGGCCACCTTTAGAGGTGCTATATGATCTGCTGACTTGGAAAATGCCAGCTTGGGGCCTCATCACCAACCATACAGCACGTGTCCAGGCACGGCCTCTCGAGAGCTCTGACCTGAAGGACTGGGAGTGCTGGCGCCGCCCCGGCAGCTCAGGAGTGGAGGGGGCGCTGTTGGAGTGGACGTGGCGCAGTGCCAGGGTCTTGACGGGCACGAAGTGGAAGGGAAGAGCCGCTTCGCCCAGCCGGGGGTCCACTGGTGTCGATACTGGGGTGACAGCGGGGCTACTGCACGAAGAGGGAGAGCGAGGGGAAAGAAGTGAAACAGTCAAGCAATTGTTCTTCACAATTTTGGACATCAAAAATTTCATTTTTACTGCAGGAAGAATGCTCTGAGTCATAAAAAGGAGTGCGGTACAGAATTCTTAGTATTAAACTTCTATAAACAATGGAGGATAAATATTTGTGCATGTTAACAGTCTAATTTTCAATTTGGTTGTTATTACATCCTTCTACCACTAATGCAAGTCGGAGCAAAACCCCTGCTCCCTCAGTCTTAAAATATCTTTCAAAGCGCACGGCACGGCTCGGGTTTCCTTGAACTGAACCACTTCAAAAAACATCCTGCACCTTAACCTTCTAAAGTGGTTTGAAAGCACTCACGCACGGACAGAACGACACGCGTCCGGACCGTCTTTACTGCAAACCACAAGCCGCTAGCCCAGAACAGCACGGCGGGGAACCAACAGATATTCTCACACCTGGTGAACTTGTGGTAAACTTCTCGGGCTGACAGGCTAGCACTTGCTGGAGGTTCCCCAGTGAAAAATGAGGTGTGTCATCGAAGCATGAAACAGGCAGATGCAACTCTAAGAGTTCTACTGGTAAAGCTTAGCAGCAACATTCAAAAGATCAAGCAGAAGTTCCCAGATCAAAAGTAAAAAGAGTATGAGTGATTTTACATACTTTTAACTTCAACGTTGTTTTGTGCAGTTCCCTACTTTAACCTTGTAACACTATGCTCTAATTCTACAGACAGGTGCATTTGTGTTCTTCTAAATCTCTGAAGAATGCAGTATTTACCACAAAATAACACCATAAAAAATAAAAAAACAGGAGCTGAACTGAAAAACGTTGTCACATTTGGAGAAAGAAAGAAAAGTGTATTGCGGACAGATTTTCTCCATACTGTAAAGGAGCTACTCATTTTAAAAAGGGTTGCTCGGGACACATACTGGCTCAATTAAAGTTTGCACATACACAAGGATGGAAATTCCCGACTTGGTCTCTTTGCGGTCCAAATGCTCCTGCTTCACACTGAGCTGGCAACAGGGCAGGGCTACCAATTCCGGTGTCTCCCCAGGCCACACACAGCCACAGCCACCCGAGGAATCAATCCCAATGAGCCAGATACAGACGGGATGAGCCGGGTGGTTTCTGGTTACTCTCCCACTGCCGGTAACCTAGCTCTAGTGTCAGGAAAAAGAAACCCAACTCGACGCAAACTCCCACGGTATCGCTGCAGAAAAGCAGCGCAGTTTCTTTACAGTTCGAACAAAGCCAGCTTTCGCTGACAGGACGCTGTTTTTTAAGAAACATCCCTTTCACACATTCAGCTTTTCCTTTGGTCGCGCTTTGAGCTTCAACTTTATGGATGACAATGCATAGAAAACCATCCCAACCTTGATCCAAAACACGCCTATCTTCTCTCCAGCTCCAGCTCCACCACAAGGCAACATTAACCAAATACTTTACTAATAAAAGTTCTTTCAGCTTGAAAATGGTTGGATATTTGAAATTACGTCTAACTCTTCAAAAATCTTATTGAAAAATTTATTTTTTATTATAGTCAGCAGTTGTGCTAGTGCCGAAAGCACTTGAACATCCTTATTTGCAGATGGAAAAATGAAGCCCGCGGTGCAAATCTGATCCTGTGGTTGCCCTAGACGTCTTGACTGTTATCCTTGGAAAACTGCTACCAAGCCTCTGATGTCACACAAACCGGGTTCAGATCTTCGGGATCTGATACTCATTTAGAGGTAATCAAATCCTAAAAGAGTAGTTTGGCTTTTGAACCACCAAGAAATTCCAAACGCGATATGGTTTGGGGGAAAAGTTGAGCACACCCTTTTAGAATCCAAAGTCTGAATTCAGAAATTGAAACTTGAAAGTAACTGAAGATGTCAAATGTGCACGAATACGGGATTTCTTGCATGTTTTCTGGAAAAAAAAGTGGTGTAGTTTACTCCTACAAAAAAAAGTGAGTCTATCATAAAGCACAGACGCACTTAAAGCTAACAGCTTTCATACAGCCTGGTACCAACACGGTGTGGTTTAGATAGTTAGATCTCATTGATGAAATCGGTCATGCCCTTTCCAAATCTCCTGGTTCACTTCAGACAGGAGAAATCACCTGAAGTCATTCTGAAAGGCATTTACAGAGACATGAGCAGGTGATGCGTCTTTGTTGTTTGGATTGTTTTGTGACACACCTAGAACAGTAAGAACTGGAACAGATCTCGCAGAGGCAGGTGAAAGTGAACAAAGGACAATAAATCCCTGCAGTTTTTATTTAAAATGATGTCACGCCTGTCTGTGTGCTGTACAGGGTGGTGCTGATGAAAAGCTGTCTCATACTTTGGTTTCTGTTTTTCTCTTTACATTTCCTTGTAATGAATAGATGTCCTAAATATATTGGCCTACATCTTAAGGTGTGTAAGCGACTGTATGTAAAGAAGCTTATTTTTTCCCCACACACTGGATGGAAGGGTGAGGGCCTTGCAGTGCCAATTAGAAATCATCACAAACGCTTTAATTTGAAGTACAAAAAAAAGCCGCTGGCAGCACTGTGGTGCAGTGGTTAGCTTTGCTGCACCACGGTGCCAGGGCGCTGGGTTCAATTCCAGACCTGGAGCGCTATGTGTGTGTGTTCGTGGGAGTTTCCACCAGGTGTTTCAGTTTCTTTCCACAGTCCAGAGACACGCTGGTAGGTTAATTTGCTTCTGGAAAAATTGGCCCTGGTTGTGAGTGTGTGTGTTTGTCTGTGGGGGCCCTGCAAGGGACTGGTGTCCTGCCCAGAGTGTACCTGGTCATCTGCCTAAGTGATTAGAAAATGGATGGATGGAAGGAAAGGCAGCACACGGCACATCCTGAATTCAAAATTCAGAAGGCCTGCCTCTTGCAGTTTTTCCACTGAGCCAATGCCAGCATCTCTGCATAACTGCCTTACCTGGACTGGCTGCTGCAGGCGGAGAGCGTCTTCCTGGGCTTCTCGTAGGGCTGGTCCAGGCTGGACTCCTTCCAGGGCGTGTTCTGGATGGGGGAGCGTTCGTACTCTAGGCTGGGGCTGTAGCCCGGCCGCAGGCCGTCCAGGGTCTGTGGGGGGGTCCTCCGGGGGCTTCGGTGAGACGGTAACGGGGAGGCCTGAGGTGGGGGGAGGGAAGCCGGCGTGTGGACAGGGTCTGAGGTCGGCGGTGCGGACTGGCTGGGTGCCTCTTCTGGTAGAGAAGAGAAACAGCAATTAAGCGGAGTGACCAGAGACTGTGCATCATCAGCAAACACAGGCCAGTATAACATCCCACCAGCCAATGAATACAGACTAGTACCTATACAGAGAAAGACATCTTCTTAAAGACTGAAGGCCGGTCCTGACTTGCTCTGCTATGTTTTGAAGCTATGTTTTTAGGCCAAGACGAACCAGATATCATATTTCTTCTAATCAAATTCTTTATTTCTTGTTGGCTTCTTTGAATTAAAAGTAAAATTGTATTCCTATGCCATGTATGAACTAGGAACAAGAATATTTCCACTGTTTGCAATAACAGCTGGCCTTGATTCATCATAGTTTAATTTTTAAAGTCTTTCTACAAAAAAAATTAAGATTGCTTGTACTTTCTCCTCTTTGCTCTTGTTGGGCCAGGAATTCTTTTGCAAAGCCTGTCGCTCGGTTGCTGCTGTTCAAGCTCCTCAACCTCCACAAGACAGATTCCTACAGAAACTGCACCTCTACCAAAACATCAGTCCCTTTTCTGCAGGGGTATCTGAACTCCTACCATCCTCCAGGACTGCGGAGTCTGACAGGGAGCTGTCGTCAGAGGCAGCAACGTCTGGAGACACAAACAAGCGGGGAGTCAGCGATTCCTGACGGGGGAGCCCAGTCTCGTCATTTGTGCCAACAATCACACCAACCCTCATAGCACAGCAACCCATAGCACAGTAGCTGGATGAATTTTTATTTGAATATATACCGCCCAAGTTGAAATCGCATGTTTTACGAATCGACTCTCAACTCGTCTTGGATAAAGGTGAGCGTGCACGCCATTTCCATTCTAATTTGCCGCTGGTCGGAAATCTGGTCCTATTGGAGAAAAGCCAGACTGGGAAGGATCTACAGTGCGAAGAATCTTTCAGCCCACAGGTGTGCTGATGAAACAGTCTTATAAGAAACGCACTTTAAATACCCCAAAAGAGGGTTTGAAGCACAGCTCCTTCATCTGAAGTGTAGTCTTCTATATCCAAAGGAGTGAAATGTTAAAATGTTTGGCTTATGGAGGGCGAGCAATACACCACTTCTGTTGCCCGTGGTCATGCTGCAATGCCTTCACCCTGAGTCTTGCCTCGTACCCTGACCAAGCCATGGCGTCTGCGGGGAAGCCTACCTTTGTGTGCGGCGGCGAGGCCCGGGCGTGGTGAGCCGTGGACCAGTCTCAGCCGGCGCTGGTACACAGCCTCCTGCAACTCCTTCACTTTCCTCTCCTCCCTCTTGTACTGCTGCTGCCGGCTCCTCTTCACCGGCTTGCTGTGGTGCTCCTCCAGGGACAGCCTCCTGGCCGCCTCGTAGATCTGGAGCTGCAGGGCCAGCTCAGCCTCCAAGGAGCTGAGCACCGGGTCCTGTTGGAGGAGGGCAGAGACACGGGCGGGTCAAGGCCTGATGCAAAAACGGAGACCAGATAACAGAGTTCTCCCTCTTCTCCTTGTGATCTGTGAGGTACTATGAAACAATATTCAGAGAACCGTGCTTTAGGCACGAAACGGAATGTGATCTCTGAATTTGTGCTGGCCAGCGAGTGCCTTTCAAGTTGAATACCATCAAAACAGTGAAGGCGAAGAACCTGGAACTTGTCCCTGAGTGAGGAATGTCAATTACATGCAAGGGTGAACTTAAACAATTGCTTAATTATCAAGCCAGCCCCTGACATCCAGCTGGCAAAATCATCAAAGCCACCATGAACAACGAAACCAGGACTCGGGGTCATGTGGACAAACTGTCCTTGGGTCCCCGTTACTGTAGTGTCTCAATGCCAGCCTGCCCAAGGGAGAGACATTGGTTCTTTCAAGGCAACCTTGTGCAGATGTCATGGGCAAGCCACATGGGACCAGCAGGCTACTTATAAGGTCAGGTCTTTTTTTAAAAAAAGCTGCATCCAAACCATCTTCCCACAACTATAGACTTTTGTACCAGAAGTATGCCAGGAATTCTGGGTATCCTGGATTCCTGGGAATGGGAGCTGCAGCTATTGGTCATTTGGGGTTTTGCTGGGTACAAGGCAATCTGGGCAGCTGGCTAGTTCATATGATGAAATCAGTCTTGCTTCCATCATGACATTAACTCTAAGTCAGTGCTCTGCTCTGGTCATGCCTAGATGGTGTCCGGGCCACAGACGGGATTGTGTGGAGATGTGGCCCACTGCAGGGGCTCCAGCAGACTCCCACGTTAACAGGGCTTTAACAGTTCTTGCTGCGAATACTAAACCAGCAGATTGGCCTTCTGCTGACAGACTCTCGGCGAGGCCCCTGAACTGGATGTACCTCTCCCCGCGGCAGGATGCTCTCCGCGTTCAGTCGGAAGGCCGCCCCGATGCGGCGGCGTATTTGCGGGGGCTTCTCTCCGGGCAGCAGGGGGTAGTCTTTGGACAGCTGGCCCGTCAGCTCCTGTGGAAACAGTAGTGGGAGTATGAGCTCAGCCGTGTCTCCCAACAGGTAGAGAGCAGACCTGCTGTAATGAGTTTGTTAGGCTCAAGAAACAATTGAAAAGCAAAAGGAACAGTGGGCACAGTCGGCAGGGATTTTGTAGACAGCAAAAAGTCTGAGTCTTGAATGATGTGCTAAAATGCTAAAATGAAGAGCTTTTCAGCACCACTCTAAAGAAATTCGGTTGCCAGAGAAACGACAAAATGTCATTCTCAGCGTAATCATACCACAACAAAAAGGAATGAACACAATAATTCCACAATCTTCGTAATCAGGAACAACAAGGACTCCACAGTATGAGGAAAACAAAACAGGTGCAGACATCATACTCATCTTGGTCTCAAGACACGGGACAAAAACGCTCATTAACACAAGTCGACAAGTTCACACAAGCAGCGCTCATGCACAAGAGCAGAGGGTGTGTGAATCTGCCGAGTTGTACCTTTCTGGGAAGAGCACTTCCTGCCCAACAGAGCTGCTTCCTCTGGCCTGGATCTACAGCTCCTGAGCAAAACCTGAGCTGTGCTGGCGCATACGTTACATGTTGGGACAGGATGAGAACCAACAGCCAAGCTTCTATTATGCAATCCCACTTTTGCTCCTCTTTGCCAGAGCCTGTACTGTGTTGCGAAAAGAGATTATGAGCTGTCATGTCTGAGACAGACACTAGATCACATCTGTATCTGAACGAATTAACATATGAGGGGTTGGAAATAAGAAGAGGCCTTTTTACTGATAGCAAAACCAATTCCAGAATCTCATCCAGGCGTTTTGTGAAGGATTCTACATCTGGGCTAAAAAGTTTGTTCCAGACCCCTGCCACTCATTATGCAAAGAACTGCCTGCTGTTTTTTGAAAAAATAACTCGTTTCTGTTGTGACCTGAGCACACCTTTCATAGTAGTCCAAGATTACAGCTGCATAATTCTGCTCTTCAAAAATTGTTAGTCTCTAGATGAGTCTTAGCTTTTTTTTTTACAAAGAAATTCAAAAATGAGACACAAAGTGGAATGTGGCTCAAAAAAAAAACTTATTTTGTTGGGATTACGTTTGGCCCAACACACTATCGCCACCCCCGAGTGTGAGGACAAAGTCACATCAAAGTCACATCTGTTGTAACAGAAAAATAAATGGAATCTGATTTCATGCAAAACATCATTTCCAGCAATAAGTGAAACCTGGTCTTTGAGATAAAACAAAAGTAAAGGAGTTATTTATGAGAAGCCCATGGTCTACCACGTCTGGGGTTTCAACATTTGCAGACAGCTGTCTTGGCACCAGATCTAAGTAAACATGGGTGTCAAAAGACAGTGATCAACTGAGCCTCCAATCCCCGTTCCAAATCCCTCTTGCATTCAGCATGGAACTAAAGGCAGAGGCTCCTAACATTACTGAAATCATGGCACCAACTTGCCCCAGCAGGCTGGTCAAGCGATAGTCACAAGCAGCAGGCAATGAGATTTAGAGCACAGATAGCTTGCAACACTGCTCTCTGTCACACTGCTCTTCAGCTTCTGTAGTAGTTAAAGTTCACAACGATATACAGTATTAACTGGGTACACTGTATAGTATCCGTTCACAACGATATACAGTATTAACTGCTCACACACTAAATTTCAATGCCATGAGAGGGACACCACTTATCCAGGTTTGCTGCCATGTATGTCAGTTCAAGATAACAGCAAGTAACCATTTATAAATGAGATTTCCCATTTCCTTCATTCACAATCACATTACCTTTGCAGAATCCCTGAAGCTTGAATTAGGCATTTTTCCATGAGGCTTTCTGAGTGCTGTTTGGAGTATATCAGGCTCCAGTTAATCTGACAGGCAGCACAGATTCGTACAATTAAGATTTAATATTCATACGGGGAAAATTGATCAGTCAAAAGAGTAAACGTGAAAAAAGTTAATTCCCTAAAGAAACAGACTGAAAAGGAGAACAAGTAAACCGAGATCCTAAAATTTAAATTTTTAATGTAAGGTTTCTAACAAGTATCGTTTGCAACTGCAACCACAAGCCAAACACCGCAAGCAGAATCATTATTCAAGATGGAAAAAAACAGAAAACACCTTAACCCTACCCAAAGAGTTAGTATTTCTTATGAGAAACTGCCTCTGAAGAGAGCTAAAACCTTCCACCCAATAATGGAACTTCTCATTAAATAACACTTTAGTCATTGCTGTGGTGGCGATGCATGTGAACGACACAAAGATACCTGAGCAGCCATGCTTCGGCAGGTAAATGTCATTTTTTGATTCCTAATCGATTGAGCATTTTTTAAGATGTCTCAAGACAATCCGGTAATAGCTTTTTGAATTGGTTGTATTTATGAGTCGCTTTGCATGCTGCTGAGATTGCTGCCAACAGCCAAGGCCTGGAGTTTATGCCAGTTTACACTGATCTAACCTGCTCTCTGGAGATTACAGCAGACAAGAATATTCCCAATTCAAAAGAGGCACACGTGTTTAGTTCTTTACTAGGGGTTTCTTGGGTTACACCACTGATTAACAGCTCTTCTCTGAACTCTGGAAGTATGGCTTCTCTTCCAAATCTCAAGCTAGGTTTGGTTAGCCAACCAAAAGAGACGACCATGGATTTTGTGGACTGAGCAAACTCTAGAAATACAATAAGCCCCAGAGAGCTTTCCTTGGCTGCATCAGGCACTCTATACGGACATATAGAGAGGCAGGGCAGCCCAGGAGTCAAGGCAGGACTCCTCAGGGAATCAGACGGGGATCAGACAGGCGTGCTGCACTCACAGCCTCTCGAATACACAGTTTCTTCAGCTCCAGCAGGCATAGCTCCAGCCGGTCCTCCAGGGACTTGTGTCTGAGCTTGACGGCTCTGGTGTGGGTGCTCAGGTCCTTCATGGGTGTAGAGGGGCTGTCTGGACCTGCAAAACACAACCACAGCACTGCAGCTTCCTGTTTTAACATGCAGCAACATTGCCTTGCGCTGGATTCCTGGTGCACCAAATGCCTAAACTCTATACTTTCTCTCTCTTTCAATGGGATTTCACTGTGCTGTGCAATATTGATGCTTTTTTTACCATGCTAATTCATAAGGAGTTTTACAAGGGCCCCAGCCTGTGGAACGGGACCCATCTGCAGTTTGGAGGAAAATCAATGTGCCCATCAAACACAGAAACAACTGCGATCAATTTCACATCACGTGAACAATCCTTGCTCTGCCTCAGTATCGCTCTTTTTACTAGAGCTGCCTAGACTGCGTGCTTAGGGTCTGGTAATGGCCGTATCGTGTGTAATATTTTTTCGAGAAAGATATTCGGAATGGAACTGTATATTGAGGTTTTCTTCCTTGTTGTTTACCAACAAGGGTGTTTCGATCAAAAAGGAAGAGTTTGAATGTTCTCCCGGTCTAAAGACCTCTGTAAAACTCTGTGTCATGGTCAGTGCATAATGGACCTTACATTTGGATGGGTAATTTATAATCCCAGGAGTCTGGCACATGTTATTAAGTCAAAGAAGTCTAAATGGTGTTGTGAGAAAGGACTGAACCAAATTGCAATCTGCTAAAAAAAAAAGGTATTTCACATATGTTTAATCTGGCATTTCCTTAAAACCCTATGTTAAATTAGTAACACCAATCTAGTGGGTCAAGCAGCAAAGGTGCTTGCTTTGAGGTCAATGACCCATACGAGAGCGAGTCTGAGCCTGGGTCTTGCCACCGGCTGACGGGCACCAGGATTGCTTAAGCGGTGGCGCACATTGGGCTGGGCACCGCCACGGAATGGGTGGGATTAGTCAGCACCGGCAACTGCTGGAAATTTCCCAAGAGCCTCCAGACTTGTGGCGACATCAACGAGAGAGGCACCATTCCTCCAATCAGTGTGGACTCTCCCAAGAAGCTGTGTGTGCAGAGTGTGAAATGATGGATGGTTCAACTTTCTGCCCTTCCTCACTCATGTGGGTACAGGAGTCTCCTCTGTGAGTTAAGCTGTACAGACACACCAGGCCATTCCAGACAGAGTAGTTAGAAGCTGAAAACATGACCTTAATCTGTCACTAACTGACTACTCAGATGATACCTGACAGGATTGGCCTTTCACCTTTTTCTCCTAGAACCTGCTTAGAGTGATTCGCATTTTGCTATGCTCTTTTTTGTGTCTTCTGTCTCTCTCATTTAGTTTTAGTCTCCTTTTTGCAAGGGAATATGTGGAAGGGACATGGGACAGAGTCTGGAAATTCTGTATTTTTCCTTTTCATGAATTATTCTCAGATACCACACCGTACCAACAATCCGTGTGTCCTGTAACACGACTTTCACATGAAACTTATAAATCATCTATTTTTGTCGCTTTAGAGAACAATAAAAATACTCGGCAAAAGAAGCAGTTGAAAAACACAAAAACTGTTAAAAAGAGCATAGGCTGGATGACTGTCAAATACCAATTAAGCATAACAAAAACAAATCAGGGCAGAAACAAAGCAAGTGTAGACTGGAACCACGAGGGCGGCGTTTGTTAACATTCCATATTCGCACTGGGTTCATGCTAAGAGCCAGGGAGCAGAAGCCACTTCTTTTGTTTTGCAAAACCACTGGGTGCTTCCATGATGAATCACAGCAGGTAATGAAAGACCGCACATCATTAACCTCTTCCCCTGAGCCGAAAAGGTGCGACTTGGAGAATATAAAAGAGACATCGGTACTTTATTGGCATGTCAACAATGCTGAGCACGTGCAAAACAGCTCCGAGCACAACCAGATTAGGTGGCAAGCAAGGAATGCCACAGAGTGACACTTCTGTCAAAAAGGAAAAAAACGGCCACTGAGCGTAATTGATCACAGTGTGCAAATGGAACTGTATCTCAAAAGCAATGGTTCTCAGCCTCGGCTCTGTCTCCGTTTCAGGACTGCATGCAGTCGCGATGTCTTTTTGTATGAAAATTATTAGAAGCTTGCGTTTCTCAGAAAGAGTAAGGGCGTCCTGGACAGACGAAGAAGCAGTGCTGCTTACCAGACTGCAGAATGATCCCACTGTCCGTGTCACTCGTCTCATCTTTACTCTCCATTTTGGGTTCGGTGTCTTCTGGTCTCTAAACAGGAAAGAGGGAATTTCCGGGTCATCGGCAGTGCCTGCAGAAAGGGAAAGTAAGCACAGAGCATGCTTTAAAAAGCAGATCTTTTTTTCCCCAAGTAGAACCTGATCCTGGACGCACAGAGGCCGCAAATGTCACAGTAGCACCAGTCTATGGGCTTCCTTAACCAAGTGTACTGAACAACAGCAATATTGAGGAAAATTTGGGATTCACATGGTGGCATCACATAATGCAAGATCTCAACTGGGAGTTCCCAATGTTTGCAGAACAAATAGAGCATCAGGGTTCCAATCCAGGCTGTGCCACCCCTGTTCCCTTCAGCCAGAATGTCCCCAGCTGTGATCCCAAATCCGTAGAGTGCCACTTGGCTTCAATGTGACCCTCAGCCAGGGCTGAGGTGATGCCAGAGGGGGAGCTGTGGTAACACAGGCAGCAGTAGAAAGAGAAAACTTGCTGTGCTGCGAGATCCTGCGTTGAAGACAGCACATGAACGATCTGGTTCTTGTGATGCCACTGTCCTCCGGCCTTCCTTCAAGCCGAATCTGCAGTGACATCATTAAACCTGCGACTGGCCTAACAGCCCTGCTTTAGAAGAGCTTTGAAATTACTCACGAATTTAGGAGGGTAAAGACTTCTTGTCACTTTCATTTAGAAGTCACTTTCAGAGCTCGAAAAAAAGTCAGTTGAAGGGATCATTCCCTCCTATGAAGTTCTCCACAGCACAGGCTTAACGTCCGCTTTGATCTCACGAACGTGGTTTAGAGAGTCCTGAACAAGGCAGTAGAACTGTAATCGGAGGAAAACTGGAAATGCGGCGAACAAATGCTTCCATTTCTTGACAGAGAAACGAAAATGAAGGTGGGGTTGGAGAATTGGTTAAAAGTTGTACTTCAGGCATAAAACATTCTTCACCTGTTGGAATGTAGAAGCGAGACTAAGTGACCCTGGAGTCTCACTCTAAAGAAAGTCAATTTTTCCAAGGCAAGAAAAAAAAAGAGAGAAAGGTTCCCAGCATTTCAATCCTATGGCTGAGAATACTGCTGAGAAACACTCTTGAATGCTGATAATATGCATGTGCTAACAAAACACACACACGGGGGTTTGTGATGTGATCAAAGGTATGAGGCTGAGGGAGTGAGCTGTGGCTTTCTTAAAGACTGATGTCCATTGCACACATCTACAAACTGACTGGGTATTAGTTTATACAAGTCACTGAAAGAAATCGTGCTGGGGCCAATTCGGCACTCCCAAATCCCCGCACTGCATACCGGAACACCGCTGCTGAAGATTGGGGAAAAACACTGTTCCTCAGCCAGGTTGCCCAACACGTGAAAGTCCCACACAGGCACAAACTAGACTCAGGTGCCTCACTCTGAGTGTACAAATTACACAACATCATGGGTGCCAGAGTAAAATGAATGAATAAATCTTTACAACTGGACCTTAACTGTTTTGTTTTTTTCACTGAAGTCCTGGGAATGAATATAAAATTCCAAATTGACAGTGAATGCAATAGATGCAAGAATGTTTTAACTAACCCATCCACGTCAAAGAGATGTACACTGCCTATTTAACTGAAGTATGTTCTCACTTTCCTACCTGATTTGCAGTGTTGCAGGGCTGCTGTGTGTCACTCAGGTGGAGTTACACTTCTGCGGTGGATGAAATGGGTGAAGTAGTTTGGGATCTTTTAAGATGAAAAGAGCGACAGAAAGCCATCCATTCATTATCTAACTGCTTCACCCAATTTAGGGTCACGGAGGAGCAGGAGCGTATCCCAGCGAGCAACAGGCACAAGACAGGATACACCCTGGACAGTGTCCATCGCAGAGCACAGATACGGACACAGACATAGATGAAACAAACTCTAAGAAGGACCATTTTCCACTCAGTTTTCCCAAAAGCCGTTAAATTACCCCTGTGTTTTTGGACTCTGGGATGAAACCCACACAAATGTGGGTACAACATTCAAAACTAAATAGACAGCACCTCCGGTCCAGAATTGAACTCAGGGCCACAGCACTTTTTTATTTTTATTTTGATAATGTGGTCATCTACTCGGAAGGAAAGCCTTTCAAGAAAGGTAGGGGTTGCCACTGAACTGATTTATAGTTGCCTCTTCAGTCAGGAGGACAGAAGAAAAGATACACATGACAGGAGGTTAGTTGAGCCCCTCTGACCTGTGTGGCGGCTAGTTGTTAAGTAATCCAATGATCTCACCCAGCTCTTTCTTGAAAGAAAAGTTAGAGAGAAAACCTTTTGCACGTGGGGCACAGTATTACTATGACACTCCCAAGACAAGACTCCGTGTTGGGTACAAGACGCAAAGAACAACGTGCTTTATTACATAGCTGTGACCTGTCAAGCTACCCTGAAGAAGCCCCGATCATCTCTGAAGATGATCTAACCATGTCAATGCCTCAGACCAGACATCATGACGTCTGCCTGAAGCCTCAGGTTTGCTTGGAGGGTAATGCTGAGTGATGTCACCGATGCCCGACTCTCCGGCCCAGCAGAGCACGGTGATGACTGAGTCCACAGGTCTGTGACACACCATGTACTGTACTGTTCCCATGTGCTGTGAGTTTCTGCAGTTTCCGGTGACTCACACACATACTGGCACCCGGAGAGCCTGCGATAGCGTGATGTCAGCGCAGGGAGAACTGCTTGCAGTTAAAGCCAACACAGAGAGCTTATCTATGAGCACAAGCTCATAAAGTGGGCTGGCACACTGATAGGCCAAGGGTGGGTAGATATACAGCAGCCACAGCTGTGATTCAGCTGCAGCAACGTTACTTGGAACGCAAAGCAGGAATACAATTGAAAATTAAAACAGTCACACCCTTGAGAAATTAAGACTCATGATGAACCACAACTGCAGATTAAGAGCAGTGGAGAAAAAACAACCTAGCAAATAAAAAAAGAAGAAACAATTTGTCATTTTGCTTGTATGTCAGTGTGTATTAAAGCAAGGTTAAGAGATCTGTGTGAACATAAACACACTGAAAATGTTTTAGAACATTTAGATCACAAACATTAGCTGTGGAATACAGTAGACTGGCTGTGGAATACAGAAGATTAATTTGCTCCCCTTTTGATCAAACATCTAGACAATCAACAGGAGGTGGATTTTATTGTCCTATATATATATATAACTCAAAAGTTTAAAAAACCGCACAAAAAACTTGTCTTGCTGTTTTATGTCAAAGGGATAATTTAGAATCCATACAATAAACAGATCCTTAAATGTCACTGTATTACAATAATCCCAGCGTTAAAACTTTAAGCAGGTACAATGTCGTATCTGCATTACAATTTTACAGCCAGATCAAAATTAAAACAAATCGTCACCCCACCCGCTGGCAATACATTTAAAAACCCACTGCCGTGCTTCGGCGATTAGGAGAAGCAATCAGCCTGTATTGGTATTGTAATTAGCGAGACGGCTTCAGTCAGGCGACTCGCCTGCCTGGGGAGACCGATTGAGATTCCTTCGCCCCTCAGGAACCAGACTAACACCGGACAACAGCTTCCCCAGAAGAGTCAGCACCCTGCGGCCGGACGCTCAGCAAGTAATGCCGCTTTAATAAACATCACCAATAAATCCCGTTCCTTACATTCAAACTGACCAAACAGCACATATCTGTAAAATCCCGAAAATTAACGGTAAACCCATTCACGTAACCTACGGAGTCCTCAAATACACGGCGAAAGATCTGCGAATTCATAGGTAATCGCATTTGAGGAAGTAAGACCCATACCGCTTCCCAAGTGCAGAAGACATACAAATCATTTGCAACTTAAATTTCTATGTGATTCATAAATCACATTTTCAGCTGCTGATTTTCACAAATACTAATCTTTGAGCTACTTTAACAAAACAAATAGAATGTGGTCAAAATCCATATTCAAGGTATTCGCATTCTTTAATGACTAAATCTAAATTACTATTCGACATTGTACGAAACAGCCCGACCCACAACCTTATAAACAAAATGCGTATATTCCCATTCACAAGAATGAGAATTTGTCAATAAAACGCAAATAGAGAATAAATAAGACATGTCTACTTCTTTAAAAATTACGGGAGTGAAATCTGCACACGAAATATCAGTATTGCAAGCACACGAACGTCTCTCCCTCATTCTCAAATGCAAAAGTTATACCCGAAATTAAAGGAACAGCAGGATAAGTTTCAGAAGGAAAGCCGAACAAGAAAGACCGTGCGCTTAAGCAGCCAAACGCATGGACTTTCAGTGCAACAGCTCGGTCAGAAGTACTTACAGTGTAATGTACGCGCCACCGGTGTTAGCGCTTTCAAGCTCAGGCGCACTCTGACCCGCTGTCTGCGGGTTGCGCTCGCTGGTGGTAAGCGGGGCGTGGAGCCTCCTGTCCAGGGAGTGGCGAGGCAGCCCGCATACCTGTCCAGCCCCTGTTCGGGGAGGGGAGAGGAGGAGGAAACAACAGGTCTGTAGCGGAGCCGCAGCCCGGTCGGAGCTGTGTAAATAGCTCAAGTAGGCAGCCGCGTCAGCATAGGCTGCAAAGGAACAAGTAAAGGTTTATTCCATGCTGAAAAGAGAAGAAAGGAAACACAATGTTTCGGCTGTGGAGCCTGCTTCGGGTGTCCGGGAAACACGTTATGTTTCCTTTCTTCTCTTTTCAGTTTGGAATAAACCTTTACTTGTTCCTTTGCTATGTAAATAGAGCCGACACTGCTGCCGGGGGAGGAGGTAAAAGACAAGACTTGCTTTTGCCTGCTTTCCCTTTTCGCTTTTTGGGTGTGCTCGAAAGCCGGAAATCGTTTGTAGAAAGGTACACTTAGCTAACAATGCCGAAATGTAAATAAACATGGTTTCGTGTGAAAGGGAAACTAGAACACATTATTGTTCTCAGGACAATATTTATCAGTCCGTTGTATTATACATGTCCCACACTACATCAAATAATACTTTATTAATTCATATGCTTATCATAATTAGTAGTAAGTTAACCTGCGGTTTGCAACTAGAGTACAATCAGAGAAGAAGGGTAGCTATAGGAAATGTGTTGTTGCTGGAAGCCGACACAATTTATTTAATCGTTTATTTAAGACCTGCAGACACCCACTGGTATTCTTGTGAAGTATTTCCTGCTAATTCGGATGTGGTATTTGTGTTTTGGGATATCACCCGCTTTTTTGAATATTGATACGTGAAAGGATTTGCTAGGAGGATCAAAGCAACAATCCTAATGCGACGACTTAAGCAATATTAATTGTTAATAAAATGTTTAGTCAGTTCAGTAAGGAGCGCTTGTTGACGTCAGGAACTGTCGAGTCAAGCCCTTGAGACAATAGAGACCAGACTTCTTACAATGACTACAGTGTTTAAGGCAAAACCGTAGAAAAAAAATACTTCCCAAGATTAAATATTGTAGCTTTCTCGGGTTCACGTGGGTATGCGCCCTCGCCGCTGCCGCCTCAGGTCGGCCCCCTACCGCTGGGGACTCGAACCCGGGTCTCTGACGTTATTCAACAGGGACCCAGCCAGTTGAGCTAAAGGGAAATCTCCCGTTAGCCTGCTGGCTGAGGTCCCTACTATTCACAGGCTCTAACAACCCACAATGGTGGCCGTATGCGTTACAATATATTTCTCCTCTTTAATCTTTTGAGCACCATAACAGATGACTTTTGACACTTTTAATGAAATTTTTTACAGTTTTTTTGGCATGGGATACAAGTCTCTTGCACAATACTACAAGATATTTGGTAGAATAATCCATAGGGGTTTTAAGATAAAAAAAAATGTTGTATTTCATTTTGCAAAATCAAATAATGAATTCCTCCTGACTGTTTTCTCATAAATGAAGTACTAGACATAACAATGATCTTAATAATTCAGGAACCACAGTACTGCCACTGCTAAAGCAAGATGAATTAAAACCAGTGGGGGAGCGTTGTGGTGCAGTGTTTAGCATTGCTGCTTCGCAGTGCTGGGGGTCCCAGTTTAATTCCTAGGGGGCGATCTGTCCACCCACCTTCTAACCAAACGTTAGAAGACCAGTTCTTCCAATTCAGGGCTTCAGGGGTGCGGCTGCCAATCCCAGTAAGCTGTGGGCACAAGGCAGGGTACGTCTTTGGATGGGATCACAGGGTGCACACACACACAACACCAGGCCCAAATTTTACAGAGGCCAAATAATCTACCAGTACATGTTTGGAGAAAACCAGAGCACCTGGAGGAAACCCACACGAACACAGGGAGAACAGTATGGTCCATGCAGACAGCAATACACTATAAAACATCTCTGAGATGGTACAGAGTCAACTGTTGAAAGATATAAAAAGAAAGATGATAAAACTGGACCCTGGTTTGTGAATACCACGTTTTTATCACTACAATGTCTGCAGATCCATGTTTAATCACAAGAAGTATAGTGAGAATAACATTTTGGCAAACAATTTCTTGCCGTTTTGAAAACTGAAAGGGAAATACTCCACGACAACAACATGACTAAACTAATGCTCTAACTGCAGGTGTTATGGCTGCTGACAGTTTAAAGACCAAAGTCTAATTTGCACCATAGTGATTTATGACAGACTTCTCCCATATTGAACAAGGCAGTCATTATGGCTACTTCCTCTTAGTTGGCTTGTTTTACCCCAATAGGCTCTGAATAACTGTGCAATATTCAGTCCCACTGACATAGCAACACATAACTCAGATTTTATCGTTAGGCCCAGTCATACTCTGAAAAGTACCCCAAATACATTTTTGCATCTAAGCGTACTGTATGAGTCTTTAACCAGGAAAAGAGACAATCTGCCAAAACAGCTAATTTAGCTGTAAAGGTAAATACCCCACCGGAAAAACAGGAACTGAAGTTAGTTTGTCCTTTGACAATTAACTTGCAGGATACATTTCCACAGTTAGCCAATTGAACATTAGTTTGGGAAACAGGGGATTTGGCACAGTGATTAGCAAATGAATGAATTTTATGTGTGATAACCCAAAATATCATTCACAGACCCCCTATTTTCAAAATGAAAGTCATACCAAATTTCCATCTGTGCCCTTTGCTTTAACGAGCAGCACAATTTACTTGAATAAAATTCTCTAGTTGCATACTTTATTACATCTGCTCTGCTCTGTCATCTGTAATTCTGTCTGCTTAGAATGTCACCTCAGGGGAAGCCCATGAGTGGGATGATCATTCTGATCATTTAAGCTCATTAGAAAAATTAGGAAATTACTGTCACACAGTCAGAGGTTTCTGATTTGTCTGCTCTCTAAAAAACTGTATTCAAGTACGCAGTATACTTTGCCGAAGAGAAACAGATAATTCACACAAACATTTGGCTGATATTTGTATCCAAAGCGCTCTATATTAGCAACCATTTCTACAGCAATGTGACTGCATCAATCATCGATCACACATCAATGTCCCACCTGGGATTTGAACCCAGGTAGAAATCCAGAATCTTCACTCCTGCTCCACAGTGGCAGTGCTGCCCAAATTCGTTTTGAAGAGATTCTGCACCGTTTGTTTGTTTGGGGACTTGTGCTAGTAACTACAGAACATCCCCCTAAACAGCACGGCCCTTCTGCACCTGCTGGAGATGGTGTTGTACGGGCAAACAAGACAAGCACGGCTGAGCCACAAACGCAACAGGCGGTCTCCCACCCCTGGGCTGCATTCTATGCACGTTCCAACAGCCTGCTGGGCCATTCAGGAAAGAAACAAAGAATTTCCATGTGCTGTAGCGGCGGCATGCTCCACACTCTCTCTACAGTCAGCGACACCCAGAGCCTGGTCTGCGGTCAGGCACTAGAAAGCAAACTTTGGACCGTGTGGTGGATGAAGAGGTTTAAAAGTCACGCGGCACCCCTATGCAAGAAGTACAAATATTAACATCCAGGTCTCGATGGACACTCACACTCTGATAAAAATACTACTAGGAACTTTACTCTTTCTTTCCTCAGTAGGGTCACATCCAGTTGTAATTCCTTACACGGGCATGTTTAATGTTTAGAAACTGTTAAAAAAAATGCAACTTGGAGCACAATATTTTGAGGAAGAGACAGGGAGGTACCGTAATGACATACACAGGAACTGAGAGGTAACTACAGGCATTGAAACGTTTCTCCAGAGTGTAGCAGTTTGACCTTCGGGGAGCTGTCCCAGAGGCACACAGCCCTCCTCCCACCAGCCACACCACTGCCTCGGACAGATGGTGTCTCCGGCAGGAATGCCAGCCCATTCCCGGTCTCCGCAGCACCTGTTCGCCTCCTCCCTGTGCCACGCGTGGGCGGCGCCCAAACAAAAACCTCCGGTCGGGCTGGAAAGTAAAAAGTGCCTTCGGTGCGGAGTCAGAGCAGCAGCGCAGCCCGGGCAGGCCGTGTCGCTCAGACCCTGCAGGAACGTGTCAGAAACGAGGAGGTGCGAGCAAAGAGCTCGGTCAAGCTGCTATAAAGCACAAACATCTTAGAACAGGGGGTCTCCAGCTTCAGTCCCTGCAGGCTACAATCCGGTGCTGAGTAAGTTTCTTTAAATCACCCAAGGACTATTTTACACTACCAGATGCTCATGGTTTGTCAAAAGCCTGTTGGATTGTGGTCTGTGAGTGCCAGGCCCTGGCTGTATGAAACACCTTGAGTACATAAGTTTTGAACGTGCAAACTGTTGCCCTGCACTGTGTTACTGACTTGCAGGTGTTAAGCTGCCTTCTGTTACACCAGCATTGCATAACTCCAGTGCTAGAGTGCTGTAAGACCAGCAGGCTTATACGTCTCTGCAGCACATGAAGAAATAGAGAGAGGTATTAAACTGGTCTAGTTCAGGTCGTTCAAAATCCATTCGTCAATGAAGAGCTGTGCTGCCATGAAAACCTACAGACACTGCAGTCTCACAAGTTGTCTGTGTGACACCTTGACACTCAAAGAAACACAAAGGGGAAATTCAACTTAATTTGCCTCAAGCTTGGCAACAGGCCCACGGACCTGGTTTGGAGGACAGGATCTCCCAGAATTCTGATGAATCTCTACCGACCATCCCAGAGGACCTTGGTATACCTGTTTAATTTCAGATTTCTGTCGTGTGCCTTGTTGACAACACTGCTGCGAGGGTTCAACAAACAAAACGTTCTCTCTCATCGAATTCAGAGGAAAGCGAATGAATGACATTTCTCACAATTAAGAGGAAGCTTTTATCATAAGTCAAAAATGAAGGATTGATATGGCCCAGTGATTTTCTTTACCACTGCAAGAGTTGGAATAATGGGTTTATAACCCCTGTGAAAGCTGGTGAATTAAAATATGTCCTTAATTACAGTTACAGCAGCTATAAAACAATTTCAGGTTTGAATTTAAGTGCTGTATGTTGTTTTCCTGCTAATTAAAGTAATTAGACCAAAGAATAAACACCCTGAGGGAACTCGGGGCTGCTCTTAATAGAGATAGGTGAGGATCTGTATAGACAGTTTTCTTTCTGTAAGACACAATACTTTCAGCTGACAAGCTTATTTTCTTTTTTTATAAGTTGCCTCTTCTAGTTCAGCATTTCCAATTTTGTATTTACAGTTTATGTATGTACTACTTGCATGCAAAACCCTGCAGTTGTTTACATTAAGTGCTATCTGCCTTATGTCTGCTCGGCAGTGAATTTTATCTAAGATTTTAAAGATAAAAAATATCTTTCTGTGCTTCTTACTGAAGTCCATTTTTGGACTCCACAGTACAGACAGGCCTGTTTTAAACAATGTACTGACACATTTTTCTAGGTTACCACAGGACACTTTTTTGCTGTAGCTGGAGATAAACTTTCAGCTTAGAAAATTAGTGGAAAATCATAAGATTATCAGACAGCACAGTGGTGTGGCAGTTGGTGGTGCTGTCTCACAGCTCTTGGGTCCTGGGTTCAGTTCTGGAACTAGAAAGAAAATGACTGTTTTCTGTGTGGATTTTGCATGTTCTCTTAGTGTGGGTTTTTTTTTCTGGATGCTTTACTTTTCTTCAGCCTTCCAATAACATTCTGGCTGGTGTGCTGGTGTCTGTGAGAAGCCTGTGATGAACTGGAATCCTGTCCACTGTGAATTCATTACTTTCAGGATAGAATTTGGATTTAGGCTTTTGTATAGTGGCAAAGAGTATTAAAAGAAAGTATCGACAAGAAGACGTCAAATAAACAGAACGTTAGAGTATACATACTCTTTAATAAAGACAAAAATGCAATATTTTTTGATAAAATAAAATGTGCAATACATTTATATTTATTTAAAGTCATATTGTGCAAGACAACTTTTTTGTGTACTGCAAAGGAACAAGTAATAGGTTTATTCCATGCTGAAAAAAAGAAGAAAGAGAACACAACGTTTCGGCCGTGGAGCCTTCTTCAGGTGTACTGTTTTTCTTCAGTTTTTGTGTACTGTTCTGTTCTGGTTTTGTGCTGTTCTTTGTGTGTTCTGGACTGCGAGTAACTCTTCTACTTGTGTTATTATTATTGTATCATTCGTTGCACTGTGTCTGTGTTGTCTTTGTTAAGCTGCTATTGCACTGCAATTTCCCTCATGGGATCAATAAAGTATCTATCTATATTGTGATTTAAAGGGACCATAAACACCAATTTAAACCATTAAATGAACAGCAGTTATGTAAAAAAAAAGAAATGTAATAAAAGTCAGTGCTACACAGTTGTGCAATTCTTAGGGGTCATGGTTTGCACACATCACAATATTCCAAATTTCTGCACAAGTCTGAACACGGTAAAAGTCAAACCTCAGATAAGAAAGAAAGCCACAGTTAAAATGATGAGGCATACTAGTTAGGACTAATTACCAAACTGTTTGATGAAACAAGCCAACACTCAGATAACTGTAGATTGTAGTCGGCCCTCTCAGTGACTATGCATTTCTGTGTCAATACCAAGGTCTGGAGAGAGTGTAGATCATGTTTGCTTTACAGATATCCACAGGATTACTGAAGATAATTTTCTGTCTATATGCTGCTGACGAGAATATTTTTCTCAGCTAGAGTTTTGTCAGTGTAAATCTGTTCCGGAGAAACAGCAGATGTATCTGCTGGAAAATGCAAACATCCGGGAGAAATTTCTATAGGGAGTTATTTAACAGCTAGTCTGGGGTGTTGCCTGGGGAGGGGGGGGGTCACCCCTTTGCTTTCTATTTAAACGAGCAGCCCATGCGTGTGGTTGCGTCTGTGGGCCTGAGGGAGCACGAATCAGCCCCTGCGCCCTCCAGAGTGGACAGCGGTGCATTCCCAGCCCCAAAAACAACAGCCCCCGGGTGATGGAGTCATTCCCCTGGCCTGTCCTCCCTGTAGGGGCGATCTGCTGCAGGACAATGAGCCAACAGCCCACAGCAGACAGCCAGACTCCGCTCGGCAGGGGTCCTGCTCCCCCCCCGGGGAAGGCTAAATAAAGTCGGCCGCGTCAGCTACAGGTGGGAGAAGGCCATCCGGCCCATCATTGCTCATTTGCATTCAGCTCTGTTCAGGTCGTGGTAACTGGTACTGGTCAGGCCGAGAACACCTCCCTCCCTCCGCACAGAAAGGGAGCAATTCAGAGTGGCCATCTGAACCTAATTTGGAAGTGCTTGTGGGTTGGAACTGGTGTGTCCAGTGAAAGCCCGTGAGGAAATGGGGGGGAAACAGGCAAACTCCAGACAGAAAACCGATCAAATCCAGGCAGTTCAATTCCAGCTAGCGCTGACGCTCCTCACCGCCAAACCACACCCTCAATGTGCTGGGGTCACATCCCTGGTATCGGGGGACCAAGCACTTGTGAACAAAAGAGAGGAGCCTGGCCGATCTAGCCAGTTTGCTAGTTGGCAGCTAATTGATCCCAGGGTCTCTGCCAGCCTGTTCTTGAATGAAGTCAGGGTATTGGTTTCAGCAGCTTGTTCCAGCCCCCCACTACTCTTTGGAAGGGAAGCATGTGCTTCGCTCAAGTTCTCAACCCTGAACAAGGAGTTAAAAGGCAAAACCTGCCAAAAGAGGCTGCAGGCAGACCGACAGACTCCAGGCTGGATTAACAGTCTCCTCCAGCTCAACCCAATCCCCCCCCCCGGCCCCCTACTCCCTCCCCAGTTTCACCCCTCAGCACAGAAAGTAAAAGTGTGCCGTCAAAGGAACGGAAGCAAATGCCATAGCCCGAAGTGCAAGAACTAAGACCCTCCCCGAGTCACCCCTAAGCAGCACACTGAGCAGCACAGGGAAGAAATTAAGTAAACCTCAAGGGCCAAATTAAAGACAACGGTATCTTCTGAGCATTTGCTTCCCATACTCACTAGAGGGGTGGTGGGTGGACTGATATTTAGGCCAAACCAAACGAATTCTCAGCAGGACTGACTGTGCACGTGTAACAGACTGATGAGCAGCCGGCAGCCATTCCACACGCAGGAGCTGTCCCTCACACGGGAGCAGGAAAAAGGAAAGGGGAAAAGAGGACACGCTCCCAGGGAACGGAATTAGCAACAGTCAGTTCGGGAAACCTTTGTAAGTTCTTATCTACATTACACCCTTTCAACGTCACCAACCTCCGGGAGTGACAGTCAAACTACTGACAGAATTTCACTTGAAAGCGAACGAGGGAACGGATCATGACCTGTCTTGAAGAAACGGGAACAGACTGTGAATGGATGGAGAAGCTTTGTAAAGGCGACCTGGTTCTGCCAGGCCACTGGCTAGCTCTCTATATAATGTGAGGGAAATTAAAATAAGTTCAGATGCAAGATGCAGATTGACCGGTGAAGGCACAGAATCTCATCCTGCAGGTTTTTAACTGGTTCCTCCCTGTCCTCGGTGATCTCTGACAGTTTACGACACACAAAGGGCTGATAGCTGTTATCATGATTCCCATAAAGCAACAGCTACAGTACATCCTGAAAAGCACAACCCTATTGCAGGCAAAAGTATATACCGCCTTTCTCCTATATTTTCTGTGAAAAATGCTAAGCAGCAGTTGCCCACAAGGAAGGACATCCGTCCATTTTCTAACCAATTAAAGCCGAAACCAATCCTGAAAAGCAACAGGCATAAGGCAGGATATACCCACTGCAACACTGTGCCACCCCAAGGAAAGTCTATAAAACCAAAATCATTTTAAAACACCCCTTATGATAGCCAAAGTAACTCCGTGCTTGAACTTCACCCATGAACTCGTTCTGGATTACATCTGGTGAATGAATGAAAAAATAAACTGCATACATGACTGTACTAAAAAAAGCGGGGACTGAACAGTAATGCAATGTGTGCTTTAATCACACAGAAACGCAGTCCCCATTCTCTTTGGTCCGATGCCATGAATGTGGTAGAAGTGCATGCCGGCGCCTGTCTCTGACATGTGAAAGTGATGGGAGGGGCCCGGGGGTCTCGTTGCAGAAGTGTTGCAGGAGCAGGAAATCGGGTTTCGCTTCTGTCTGTAGGAACAGACTGAGCGTCGGATCAGAGAGTCGGTCACAACAAGAGCTGAGCTCTCTGGTCAGGGATCGGCATGGGAAGTATCAAACACGGAGGCAGGGCACGACAATGAAGTCTGGCTCATAACAGGAGGCCAGGAGAAAATGCATCCAGAGTGACTCATGTACTGTAATGTATTTCTTAAATAAGTCTTCCTACCACAATTAATCAGTGACAGAAGCCAGGTGGGGGACACACAGTGAAGTCAGGACAAAGGGCAGCTGTTGCTATTTAACAGCTGGAAAACACAGGTATTGAGATGAATTTCATCCATCGTGCTGTAAAATCCAGTTGATACCAAAGGAACTTTAATTTTTCTTTCAATATGGCATTTTTTTTAAATTCATTCTGAAATATTTAGTCGATTGTATATGTGAGAACCTCTCCTAATTCTGATTCTTCAGTAATTTAGGTTTGTGTCCATTAGTCTTGTGTGCTCCACTCTGAGCTTGAAATAATCATTAAAGTCTTGACACTGCCATTTGCTTCCAGTTCAAATCAAACCTCACCCCGTCATCTGTATTCCAGATTCTCAGGTCCTTTATGGATCTGTAGAGGTCGGTATGTATCAGCGTGGGGTTAATGTGGGAAGACTTTTCCTCTGCAAAATTATTTTCATAATGCGGTCACTCCGAGGAGCCTAAACTCCACCTCCTTCGCTCTGAATTCTGCAAATTTCACTAACAAAATCAGACAAGACGTGTGTTTCTGGTGTGTTAAACAAACAATATCTCTCACTTTGACAAACTTGGTACATTTCGACACTGATTTTAATATCTTTAGACACTGTCCTACATCATAATTGCTAACGGGAATTTGAAATGTTTGGATGCATACTGAAGCAATGCAATTGACAATTCAATTCCTCATTTTCCATAATCTGGGAAAGTAACTCATAGTCATGGCTGAGAAAACCAATCCTAGATTTGTCTTTGAAAAAAAACTAACTCATAAAACAACCTCATAGATCTTTCCTAAGGCGTCTCCTAATGTCTTAATAGAATTTAAACTGTTACTAAAAGAATGTGGGTGGCCTGATTTAATACAACATTTGGCAAGCAGGACAGCTGCCTGTCCAACCTTTTTTCAGGCTTTTTTGTCACAATATATACTCAATTGGCCTTAAATTCTGACAAAGCTAGCTTCAAGGCAGCAAAATAAACTTCATGTATTTACTTCATGTAAGTAAATAAGTAAAATAAACTGACAAAATATCCAAAATTACCCATCCACTTCCCTGAAAATAAAACAAATCTCCATTAATTCAGAGTTACAGTGCTTTTTAGATAAATAGTTGATAGATAGATACTTTATTGATCCCGTGAGGGAAATTGCAGTGCAACAGCAGCTTAACACAGACAACACAGCCACAGTGTAACGAATGATACAATAATAATAATACAATACAATCAGTACAGTGAGAAATGCACTAAGAAGAGTTACTCACAGTCCAGAACACACAAAGAACAAACCAGAACAGAACAGTACACAAAAAAGTCATATTGCACAATATGAATATAAATCTAAATGTATTGCACAGGTCCCTGGCATATATTGCACAAAAACGGTTGTGTTGTTTTACTGAATTTTATTTTTTTTAAAGACTTGTTCATTGGAACAAGAAGATACAGAAAACTCTTATTTTCATCTCGTTTACAATTTTCAAGAACACTTCCCCCTCCCAGCAACCCCGTTAATTGAATTGCGCCTCTAATCTGATTTGACATCTGTCAAAGGGCAAGTATAGGAGCTGAAAAGCACAAACAAAGAGGGAGACCAGGGTAAACTGCAGAAGTATAGGGAGAGAGGGGTATCCCAGGGGGAAAAGCCATAGCATTGCTATTCAACGGGATTCAAGGGGATCAGCTTCTCAGACATGAGCACTTTAATTAAAGTACTGTCTTATTTCCTTCTGCTTGTTTTCTTCTTGATAAGTCATCCTCTGTGACTTCATACTAGATTGGTTTTATTACTCACTGTCTCACAGATTACAGCACCCCCACTAGACAGGGCAGGGACCTTGTATTTTACACAACGTTATACATTTGGCAAAGATACGCAGTCTGATGTGTGAAAAGGGCACGGAAAACAGACACACACACACAAAAAAAGCATTCACAGTGACAACAAAACCCAGGAGATTTAGTCAACCCTCACACAAAGTTGACAAAACGCCAGTATCCCCATAAGTAAAAAAGTGCTTGGTTAGCTACGATCTTAATATTGTCTTCCCATATAAAAGCAAAGTAATGCGATAAAAAGAGCCCATTCCCTTTTTCCTCCTAGACTTTGACCAGGAGGGGGGGGGGGGGAACAAACCGTACGCAGACAATCAAAAATCTTTTTCAGGATGTGTTTCGCCCCAAACCTAAACCTTCATTCCTGAAATTCCTTTTGTGTAAGTGTTCTGATAAAGTACTCAGTAAAATGTGATAAGATACTCCCTTCGGCAAACAGCTGCACAATCAATACTGTATTCCCTGGGCCAGCAAAGTCTTAACTAGGCTTTCTATTTCAATTACAAGAAAATTTGAACTTCTTGTCCATAATCAGACTAAGGCCAGCTCTCACTTTTCAGGATTTACACCTCAGTGACAAATCTAGAAGCCCACTAGAAGCCCTCTATAACTATAAGTTACGCACGTGTATAGTAATGTTGGTGAGATCACAGAGAAAGAAAGGATAAAAACACTTCCACTAGCCTGAGAGGCCGATTTCTCCCTATTCCCCTCTTTTTCAGCCTGTTCCGTGCTATGGTTTGCGCTACGCGACGTCTTCACAGGGTTAAGCAATAGAAGCTTGTTGTTAAGGAACTGCTCGCAGGAACATGCCCCTGGACAATTACCGTGTCACGGGTCTGAGTTTCTGCTGGGCTGTCAGCAGCGCACAATAGACCCGTGTTTTCGTTTCTCGTGGCTCGGGCTCCATGACAACGCTCCAATTGCAAAGATCCCGAGTCCAGTCCCAGCTCCATCGCCATCCTTTCCCACTACCTCATACGTTATGAGAGGTGTGGACCCCCTCCTTCTTACCTTGAAGATCTGCCCAGCGTGGACTGAAGTCTGAATACACGTAGAAGCAGCAGAAAGAAACATTGCAAGGATCACGGCAGGCAGGCGGTCGCATTTTCAAGGGAGGAAACAGAATGATAACATCAACCATGAAAAAGTGAAAAGAAACTGCTCCTCCAAGCTCTAAGTTACAAAAACTTCAGTGTGAAAAGATTCATGTGTAACATTGTGGGATAGGACAAACCTGGGAATTCATGTGTTAGTCAGGCGTAAGTACTATACTGGCAGTTAACACACGATTGACATGCTCTGTATAAAGGCTGGTTATGAGTGTATTATCTTTAGTCAGTAATGAATTAGTAATATACACTTTATGTATCACTAACAAAGCAAGTATTAGGCATTTAGTTGCGCTTATGAAGCAGTTTTAGTCATATAGTATTGAAAATGGAGAAATACTTCACATTTCTCCTCTTCCACAGTATTATTGGTTTTACTAGGTGTAACGACTAATACATGTAGCTAATAAAAATATTCCATAATTCACTTAATGAGTGAAAAAGCTATATTTACCATCTAAGGTGACAATAATCAGGAGTGTCGATACGGAAATATTCAATTTGCAAATATGTATCGAATGTTCAGAGTGAAATGGGTGCTCATTTCAGGAGCTAATCCAGCACACTGCAGAAGGAGCTTCTGTTGAATGGGGCAGAGGCATGGGATTGGACCTGGATGAGCCATGGCTTTTTCCAGACACCTTTATTTGAAGAGTGGCGTGAAGAGTAAACAAGATGTGTTGTTTAATGGAGGCTCAAATGCCCTAGAGACCCCCCTCCTCACAGATTCTTACAAATCCCTCCTCTGGGAATGGGGCTTAAGGGACAGTCTCAGGTCTGTCTGCTACCGACACCGCTCTCAGCCAGCTACAGTCTGACCAGAACCCATATCCTTTGTGCTCATCTGGTAGAAAACATCTTAGTCTCCTCTCTGAACAAAACACCACCCTTATGAACTTTCAGCTTGATTGGCCTACCACAAGACGGGTAGACATTACTGTAATTTTACTCTGGTTTTCACTTTATTTTACTGCACCAGAACATGGGAATGCCATGATATATCATGATGAATCTTTCTAAGTGTAAACTTGTAAGTGTAAACCATGCCATTAACATGGTATATGAAGCACATGACACATGGCAAACTTAAGCATCAAAAGACATTGTAAATCTGTGAAAATCCAATGGTGAATTTACCAAGGCCAGCATTTCTAAAGACATTCACACTATCGCTAGAATGAAAAAGTCGTATGCTGTGGCCTGCCTGTATACAGTTTGAACCTCACAAGAAATTCAAAGAGTTGACTTCTTTTCTGACATGTTGAGTTTGTTTTTGAAACTGCAGAAATGAAATGCAATGACACATTCTTGCGACTGTCCGCGAATACTGTTTATCAGCCGAGAAGCCCTTTTCGTTCTTTAAGAAAACAGTGCTGTGTTTTGTGAACCACCTAAGGCAAGGACCAAACATTACTCTCCACCAGTCATGAAACACTTCAAACCTGTTGACAATGATGGAAGACAAACACTGATCTGGAACCGCCAGCCTAACTGTGAAACCTCTGAGGACTAACTTATCCACTGCGTAGGGGCAGATAACTGGGGTGAGATACTGTAGAAGCTTTTTTTATATTTAAGAGTCTTTTGCTGAGTTCCTTGAAGAAATGGCTGGATGAGATTCTCAGATTAATCAGCCAGTAAATGCTAAACAGGCATGCCGGCCTAAATACAGTATCTCTTTCAAAGACTTGTATTTTCTTCTCCCTTTTCCTATTGTAACACAATTTCGCTGACTTCTCTGTTGGTAAAATTTTGTCTGTCATTGTGTTGTTATGTTTAGAGTGTGCTGTAAAACAAATTTCCCCAATGGGACAATAAAGAGTGGATTGAAATGGCCTTCCTCTTGTTTCTGAGAGTTTTTATGTTCTTCTCGTCATCCAGCAGACATTGATGCGGCATGGTACAGAAAATTGAATGGGACTATTTAAATCTGGAGCCTCAGCGATGGAGACTAAGACTAAAGGCATCAGAGTGAGGCCTCAGCACTGGTGTTCTCTGAGCTCTCCTTGGCTCTGGGTCTTGCTCGCACGTTTAGCTCGGCAACAGACCCCTCTGCCCCTTGGCATGCTGGGAGGTCAGGGAAGGAGCAGCGCATGAACGCCGAGGGCCTCCCTTTGATGCGATCTGGAACAGCTGCTGAGGGCCCAGGAGCACGCCAGGCCTGCTGATAAGATCGCTGATCGAAACAGCAACTTGAGAGCCTCTGTCTGCAGGAGGTTTGGCCGTTAATCTGCAGCCCAGGAATAGGCGGCCTGTCACTGGTACCCTTATGAAGGCAAAAGCACTGGCTTTACAGCAAAGAGTCCCAAGCAAAGCAGAGTGTACTACAGCAGGAGTTCTCAGTCCTGGTCATAAAGGCCTACACACCTGCAGGGTTTCATTCCAGCTGAGTTTAGTTACCCGTTTGAAGCACCAACTGAAGTAACATGTTGATTGATTGGAAGGTTTGGAAGATTTATTCTCCTGCTCAAAAGTTTGGAATTTTATTTGACTTATTCTAACGAGATGGTTAGAGGTGGCAACAAGTTTAAACTAATTCAGTTATCAAATGAATTAAGGGCTCGATTGAGAACAGAGCTGGAAGGCAGTGTCCTCCAGGTGCAGAATTCAGAACTCCTGTACTACAATAATTCCTCTGAGACATCTTTTGGGGTACATCATGAGATTCCCAAGGTCTGGTAAAAAAAAAGCACTAGAGATATTTCTGGAGGCCCACTGAAAGCATCTTAAAACAAAAGCAAACCATGACAAACAGAAGATTTAACCATAGTAAACCCAAACAAAACTTTCAGTATACTTACCATTGAAGGGGTGTGGGAATGGGATTTGCTACAATTTTGACAGACATTGATTCTGCACAACTATTTTTGCTTTACACGTCTGTACTAGGTAAAGGATTGGGGTCATTAAATTAATAATTTACACCTTCCTCTATGAACAAATAGCACAATGAACTAAGTATTTTGACCGGAAGGCTTCGTTGTCTGACCAGAAGGTGTTACAGGGAGTCAGCCCAGTCCATCACTGCAGTACAGCTCCCCTCTATTCAGACATTTTTACAACTCGCTGCCTCAGGAAGGCTGGAAGTATCGCTAAGGTTACCAGTCATCCTGGTTTCTCACTTTTCTCCCCCCTTCCCTCTGGTAAGCATTACAGGAGCATAAAGGCACGAACGTCCAGATTCAGAGACAGTTTCTCCCCACAAGCACATTACTGAACCCCTGCCACTGACTCACAGTGATGTTGTTTTTCTAAGTTGTATGTTATTTAACTTGTTGTTGCTGCTGCTCTTCTGTGTTTATGGTTTTTGGTGTTTCCTTAATGTCTTTGTATTGGAGCAAACATGCAAATAAGCATTTCATTGCACTTGTGCATATGACAAATAAACTGAACTGAACTGATGGTTTACCTGCACCTTACCACGTACCACAGTTCATTATTCTTCCCAACCCCTTTCTAAGATAACAAGGGTTCTTACCATGACCAGCCATTCCAGGAGCTTCACAGAACAATGCGACAAACAGACACCTTAAAGTGTGGCCCTAGTAAATACCACACACCACTACAGGTAAATGTGTCAAATGAAGCTGCAAAAGCAAGTTACTAGCCATGAGTCGGACCAAAAAGCTTTAGACTTGTTAATTGCTAAAGCAAGTTTTGCATAACAGAAGATGGACATTTCTAAACCAGGTTGTAAACTGAGCACATTATTTACAAGTAAAAGAATGAGTACTGATCAGAATGAAGCAGCACGAAGACAGCAGATAACCACAGAGGCCTACAAACAGACATGTCTGGGGAGGGCCGAAAGGAAATAGAACTAGTGACCCTCAACCAACTTCAAGATTGACCCTCCACAAGCTTCAAGAACTCATTTAAACTCAAGAGTTCACAAGAGGCAAATATGTGCTTTACATCCACCCATTCTCTAACTGGTTAATCCTATACAGGGTCGTGGGGGAGCTGTCGCCTATCCTGGCAACACCCTGGATGGGACGCCAGTCTATCACAGGACAGACACAGACTCAAACATATACACACTGTACACTCACACCAGGGCCAACTGTTACAGAAGCCAATTAACCTACCAGCATGTTTTCGGATTATGGGAGGAAACTGGAGCACCCGGGGGAAACCCACATAAACACAGGGAGAACATACAAACTCGATGGTACCTGAGCTGCAAGACAGCAACGCTAACCACTGTGCCACCCTGTGCATTACAATTAAACAGTTGCTTTTCACATGTAATCAGATGGCTGTGTAATTGATTGTGTCCAGCTACCAATTAATAGTTCCTTACACTTATATAGCACTTTTCTAGACGCTCCACTCAAAGCGCTTTACAGGCAATGGGGATTCACCTCCACCAGCACAATAAGAAAACTTAACAAACCCATTAACCCTCAACACTGGCCCAATTATCTAATCTCATCTTGCATCCATATTGCACTTTTCAACTCAAGCTTTCCACAAAGCACTTCACATCTAGGAGGGGAACCCCTGTCTGTCACCATTCAAGCACAGCGCTCAGCTGGGTGATGTGCGACAGTCTGTCTACACTACAGGCGAGGGCGAGACATGAGAAATTACTTCAGCAGCTGAAGGGGGAGGTGGGATGGTGCGCACCCAAGGGTGCAATTTAACCAGGACGCCAGGGTTAACACTTCTGCTCTTAAGAGCAGCACTCTGGGATCTGGCCAAGGAGTCAGTTTAAATGTCTCATCTGAAGAACAGCGCCTCTTACACACGGAGTCCAAGGAGCGTCACCATGGGGTTTTCCTTATATCTCCTATCCCAGTAGACACTTGCTCCCGAGATCAGACATGATTGGGCTACAAGGTGATAGTGCTGCTAATCCAGTGCTTGTAATAACATTTAAGCATGCACAAGCACTTAAAAGGAGTTTTTTTTAAGAAAAGCTGGGCATTTCACACTTTGACATAACAACTTAAGCGCAGACCTTACAGCCACCTGCCAACAACTGGGCTCTTTGTGTTTTGGCACGCTTGCTCCCTTACTTATATACTCCAGCGAAAACTTTACCAGCAGTCAAAAACTATCGCTGCTGGAAACCAGAACAGCTAATTGTGGCAACTACATAACTCCAGCAGCCATCTCACCCTGCAACTCACAACTGGCAACCCACTGAAGTTAAGCAGGTGTGAGCCTGGTCAGTACCTGGATGGGAGACCTCCTGGGAAAAACTAAGGTTCCTGCTGGAAGAGGTGTTAGTGGGGCCAGCAGGGGGCGCTCACCCTGTGGTCCACATGGGTCGTAATGCCCCAGTATAGCGACGGGGACACTATACTGTAAACAGGTGCCGTCCTTTGGATGAGACATAAAACTGAGGTCCTGACTCTCTGTGGTCATTAAAAATATCCCAGCTTCTTGAAAAGAGTAGGGGTGTAACCCCGGCATCCTGGCCAAATTTCACACTGGCCCTTACCAATCATGGCCTCCTAATAATCCCCATCTCTGAATTGGCTTCATTACTCTACTCTCCTCCCCACTAATAGCTGATGTGTGGAGCACTATGGCTGCCGTCACATCATCCAGGTGGGGCTGCATATTGGTGGTGGTGGAGGGGAGACCCCATTACCTGTAAAGCGCTTTGAGTGGAGTGGACTATATAAGTGTAAGCAATTATTATTATTATTATCTCTTTTTCCTCCAGTACTTACCAAACTGCATGTGGGATACACTAACACACACCACCTTACTTGGATACATGGGATTGTTCTCCATTTTTTTATCTATGCTTAGAAGATCAGCTGCCCTGCAGACCTATTCCATAAAGTTATTTGCTGAAAGGACTTCGAAGGGCAAAGCATGACAGATGCCCATCAAGAATCAACACCAGCTGCCAGGCTGGTGGTCATGGACACGTAAACTGGGAGATGGCAAAGCTTTTGCTTCTAATGCAAACATGGAATTCTAATTCCGGAATTCCTTCCAGGGAGGGAATTCCTTCCTTGGGGAGCCAGAGTGTTCAACAGTTCACACGTATAAGACATCCCGCTGTTGACTGCAGTTTTGCAAGTCCACTATGATGAACCACAGCAAAAGCAGAAAATGAAACTGGAGTATAATAAGTTCATGGCAAAACTAAGAGCATACAGCAGAAACGCAGCGTAAATAATTCACAGTATATTTTTTCAAGGTCAACCTAATGTCAGGTCTGGTCAGCGCACGTAGAAGATGCAGCACACTCCATTAGGACGCATGTATGGTTGCATTGGCACACAGGTTACAAACTCTCACATTTGTTGCGATTTGAAGACAAGGTCCCGGATTGCGGGACAAAAAGAAGTCATGACTGCAGCTGTTTTCCAAGGGGATTTGTCTTGCTCCTCTGAAACAAGGAGGCCTTTGTGGGCCGACTTGAAAAGTACAAACAAACCTCAAAATTAAATTCCCCAGCTCATGCCTTTGAAAACTCTCCCTTCACGGTATCAGTGCGTGAAGCTTATCTCTTGTCTTGGTCTTGTCTGTTATCAGATCTGTGCAAGTCTGTTTTTAGCTTTAATTCCTTAGCTACTAGAGCACAGGAATACTGCAAGGGGCTACAGTAACTACAATTTCTAACCATTTGGTTGCTTCACCGTAGTAAAAGTTTGCGGAACCCGTATAGGAACGCATTGCAAAGCCCTGTCAAAGGAGCAAAACTTCTACAGCAGTAACCATGCATAAGGGAACCGATAATTATTTTCAACACAGTGCCGATATATGTAAAAATTCCAAAATACGGAAAAGACTGAAAACCTATATAAACTTCATCCTGGAAAAATCGAGCATGTCGAGCATGAGCCGTTCAATCTCTAAAGCAAACAACGGTTACGAGAAGGTGGGTCACAGTGCTGGACGCGGCTGATCTGAAATACTTACAAAAGTCCATGAGGCAGCCTGAGAGAAACTTACAGCTGCTTTTTACCTCTTTGTATTTCGATCCGCCCTTGAAATTACATTGCTAACAACTACCTCTCCCAACAAAGAAGTCTGACATCGGACTTTGAGGGATAAAGAATCTCTGAAGTCAATTACTTCAGATGGGAAGCCACTATTTTTTTTTGGGGGGGGGGGGGGGGTTCTAATTGTTTCTAGCACTACAGACCACTTAAATTGCAATGACGCTCTGAGAGACACAAAGTAACACAACTGTGTACAGGGGCATCCCTTGTGCTCAGACAGTAGACAAAGGTTACAGCTATAACACTGCATTTTATGCTATATTTGTATTTGTTTACGTTTGGCATGTAACGCATTTTTTCGCTTCATCTTAATCTTGTTTAAACACTTGATCTTAAATACCACCAATTCAAAGCCTTAGCATCCCGTTTTCATGTAAACCACGCAAATCAAGCTTTTCTGAATTTGGAATCTGGAACGGACGAGCCTCCCCGTCCGTGAAAAGGTATTCCCCTATTCTTCTCATGTAGAAATGGCTTGCAGTTGTTAAACAAATGAAACCGACTGACCCCACCCCGAGAAAAAGAGGGAAAAATGCCTGTCTCCTCTCACCCGTGGAGAAATGTAAAATCTCCTGCCTAAATACAAACACCTCCACAGGCAGCCGTCTCTCCGACCACATCAAGCTAATTTGACAAGATGACTGAAGCGCATCTGCGGCGACCAGCACGAATTCTGTGCGCACTGATGCTCGTACCCCATTAACTCAATACTAACTTTTAACTTCCAAACTAGGGACAAAACCATCTCTAAAAGCCTTACACCTTGGCCCCTAAGACGAGTTACAAACTGGTATTAACTGCACTGCGCATTCCTGATCATTTTTAGACTTTTAAAGCACATGACAGAAATCGGATTTTTCCCTTTTATTGTAATCAAAGTTTGGAAGTGAAATATTCTAACCGAACTAATTTTCTTAGGTCTTATTCTCTTAGTTTCAGGGATAAATGCAAATGTTTTACCTTTTCCTGTTTTCTTTAGCAGTCCCAGGGATTCTGAGATCGCTGAGAAGATCTTCCTGTATCCATACCAGGACAACAAGCCCCTACACGCACCCACGTTTTCCACTTTGCGGTATTTGCTGAGCATCTCAAATGTTTTGGAGTGGGACATCTGTCTCAGGGTCATACCATGAGCCAACGCAGATGGGGGGTAACGGCATGGTGGAGAGATCACTCTTAAATGAGTCAGGGCGAAGGTTGTTCAAACAAAGTATTACAGTGTATCACAATCTCACTTGTGTGTTTTGTAGGGATAATCTTTTTATTTTCAATGCATTAACGTTATGGGCTTTCACACAGAAAATTCAACCGACTTCCCCATCCTGTTTTGGGATTCCCGTCATCCCGCTCCAACAGTTTTGTTCTGGGGTTCAATGTGCTCTTTCAAGCAGCACACGGGTGTACCGCGGGTGGTTATTGTGAAGGTTTTCAAAACGCGAGTCAAAGTCCAGAAGAATAGCGCGAAAGAAGAAAAAAAAGCTGTCTGCACAAAGCAAGTGTGCGAGACAGCTGGCTGGTTAGTAGTGTAAAAGGGATGAATTGGTGTCTTCACGCCGACCCCCTCCCATTCCGAACCCCAGGACAACGTCAAACCGCGCATCAATCACTTCTCTGCAGAGAACATTAAATAAGGGACCCCCCCAGTTTCACAACACGCTCGATATGTGCTTACGCTTTTAAAAATGTCTATTATCGCGACATGCTTTTATTTTCCGTTTCAAAAATTATAAGTTATATGGCTTCGTTTTTATTACCCATTAACTAGTTTTGAGTGGGGGAGCTGCGTGAGAAACAAGTAAAGATTAATTCCACCACGCCGAACAGCAGCCTTCTTCAGGTGTGTGATTTCCGAATCTCTCCCTTCTCCACCTGACCTGCTGTGTGGCGGGTAATACTTGATCTTATTTCTCACATATTTGTTTTGCGTCCACGTAGCTATGTTCTGCACACAGAGAGACTTACATACAAATATTACATTAAAAATACAAATACCATTACATAAAAGGCATCAATCCATACATAGTCTTTATGCACCACTCCTACAGGTATCCCACCAGTATATCAGAACCTGAGCACCTGAAGGTGTTCTTCCAGGAGCTGGGGATGATGGGATTTGTTTGAGTGAGGGACTCCCAGCAGCGACGGGGAAGTATGCTCAGCCTGAAACTCACGCGCATTCCTGCAGATATACTGTAGAATTCATAACAGAGGCCCAGCAGAGCCCTGTGACCCGGAGACAGCAGGATCGCTGTGATCCCTCTCCACCAAACTCAAACCATGCTCCACTCTGTGCTGCACTGAATGGGGCGCCTGGTGTCCACACCCCAGCAGATGGCCTCTTTTCTTCCCCTGCCTTGTGTGGGAGGGAAGGGAGCAGCTAATTAAACGGCGGCTCATTTCCATTTGAAAGGCCTGTGGGACTGGGAGTGCTGAGTGGGTGTAAGTTGGAGGCTGGGGTGGGGGGGAAGGAGGGGGCGTAACACAGTCAGCAGCAGGCAAGTTAATTCTGACATTCAGTCAAGTGGAATGGCTCCACACACTCCTCACCAGCAGCCTGCAGGGTGATTTAGGCAGGAGCAAACAGACACAGCGTCTTCTGAGGAGAGCTACAGGACATGGGGCGTGCGGCTCCAGGTACTCCTGCCAGTGTCACCATCTTGCAAGATGTCTGGAGGATATTTGTAAAACATGATGACTTCAGAGCATAGGAAAATGATATAGGATGAAACAAGTTGGTCACTGACAGCTGACACCTGAAGAAGAGAAGCCCATATTAAAGAAATATGAGTTCAGAGAAGCGTTTAAAGAGACATTGGGAATGGGACTCTGTAGCAGTTGTCCAGTTGCCCTACTCACTTGCAAGCGGTGGGGGGGTGAGGTCGTATTCACACAGTAGGCAGCCACATATACACTCACATGTCACTCAGTTACCATGGTAACTAATTCTACAGGAGTATTGTGCCACCTGGAGATCACCTACAGTACCATACCCGCCTCAGGTGGTTCAAGCTACACAAGCTGTGATCCAGCAGTGCTCAGGTACTCTGTCATACAGTTTATTCTGAGTTTGCTGCATTCCAAGTTCTCACTGTTTGTTGCCCAGATTCTGGATGCTCACTTCTCTCTGAATTCGTTCTTAGGATTCTCCTCTGGTGCTTGGTGCATGCACTGTGAGTTCCTCCAGCCTTACATCTAACTTTCATGAGCCTGTGCTCTTGTTTTGAGTGTTACTCTCAAAACCATGAAGAATGGTGGAACTGTTGGTTGCTTATGTCTTATTTTTGCGTAGCAGATTCAGGCAAAGGTGATTTACAAGTACACAGATGTGTTATAGCTAATGGGTCCTATGTGCAGGTACAGAACTGGGCAGACAAGTTTGTAAGATAATTATTGTTTTTAAATGGTGATTGTCTGTGAGTGTGCTTTAGATTGACCCAAACAACAGTCCAACAGATGTCCTACATGTACGTTCAATTCTGTATTGCGATACAGACTACCTGTCCTTACAGACCACAGGTAGCTGGGCTTTTTCACTGTTACAAGGAGTATGTTGTTTTAGTGTGTAGTAGTGTGTTGTGTTATTGTACGGCCTTGCAGAGCTAGTTAATTATTCAATCACACACCCCACTGTGATTTCTGGTGTTCCATTAAACAGTTAAACATTTTCTTTTATCTAAAAACTTTTATCTAGCCCTGCTGTTATCTGAAGATAAGTTATATCCATATGCTGAAAACAAACTTCTCAAAATACTAACCTTAAAGCTTGTCAAGTGCATTTAAAAAGCCTATTGAATAATCGAGTAAAGCTGGGTCATCTGCTATTTAGACTGCCCATTAACACCTTTCAACACTGTTTTAGATAAGTGCAAAATAGACGCAGAATACTTGGTACTCATTTGATATTTTTTTCCTCCTTCCATGAAATTTCACAACACAGATACCATAACAGCTCCAAAGTAATAGTTGTTGAATTAGCTAGAGCTGAAAATAGCACCATTAAGAACTGCTGGAGGTCTTGTTAAAGCCTGGAAATATTAACACGGGGACATCCTTTTTTCAAACCTCTTTTTTCTTCATACAGGTGAAGAACAATTGGCTGTGTCAAGGTGTGATGCTGTGTAACCTTTGTTTCCAGACATACTGTGCTGCTTTCATACAATTGGACTTGAGCACTTCTTCAGGGCGAGACACAGAAGCCATGATGTGGCCTGGGGTTGGAAGAACAGAGGCAGCGTGGGAAAGGTTTCTTTATCGCTGGTGCATCAGTGTCGCGGTTAACCAAGTCCTTGAATGAGACATCTTCTGGTGCAGGCGTTCAGCTCAGACATGGGTTGGCCACAGCAAAGGAAATAGTCTACCTGGCACTCTTTCTGTCGTTGACATAGCTCCTTAAAATTGAACAAGTCCACAGGTTCCAGCATTCAGCAAAAGGTAAGAATATCTATTTTTTCATTTCTTTTTCCTTTAAACAGAGCTATACTTAAAACTACACAATTGCTTTTAGGGAATTGTCTGTAGCAAATGCCGCTGTGTGGTGTTCTGTCAGAAGGTGGTCAATAGATAGGTCAATACTTAGCTGAAGCAATAATGCATACTTTAAACCCCCACCTTTTTCAATTGCTTTGAACAATCTGTAATCTGTGACTAATATGTGAAAATCAGTATTTTGTGTAACAAATAAACATTGTCCCTGGTAGCTTAAAGCAGTGCTTAGCAAGTAATTGCAAGACTGCAGAAATCTTTCACATTGATAAAGCACTAAAGTTCTATTAACTGTGTTTCAAAAGCTGCTGCCCTAAGCACTTGGTCTTTAGCCAGTGAAAGATGTATGTTTTTAGAAAAAACAATGTTTCTGAACTGTTGCAGCAGCAGTCATTTGTAGAACAAATATCAAATCACTCTGGCAAACTGGAAACTCCATATTGGTCACTTGAAATGAGGACACATTACACCTCATATACTCATTTATAAGTTCCATAAGTATCCTGGTAAACAGAACCCAGAGCATGACAATGGAATTAAAACATGCATTTTCATTTATGTATGCTGTTACAGATTAGGCCTTAATAATGACTAATACAGTCATTAATAAGGCTGTACATTTTAACAAATAAATGTTAAGAAGAAAGTTCTACCTTGTTTCTGCAAAAGTACATTCTGGTGAAGAACAAGGAAAGATCTCACAGAATTCTTGAGTATTTTATAGGTTTTTGGTTGTCTAGCAGATAGTACTGCTAACTTAAAGCTGCTCCTGGTCTTGATTTCAGACTGTCAGACTGAGGTGCCTTCTGTGTGAAGTTTGCACGTTCTCACTGGTGTGTTTTGTTTCTCCGGGTGCTTTGGTTTCCTTCCAAAGCCCTGCTGGCTAGAATAGCCACAGGGCTTTCAGTTGTGTGTGATCCCAGTCATGGACTGGCATCCTGGGCAGTGTGTAGTCCTGTATTGTGCCATAAGCACTGGTTTGTCATGATATTACCAGGAATAAGTGGCTTTCTTTTAATTTAGATTTTATAAGCTTGTAGTTTCCATCTGTTAGAGGTGCACGTGAAGGCCATGTTTTTTAAATAACTGCAGGCATCCAGCAGGTGAAATGTGTGCTCTTTTGGGGCGGCACGTTGGAGGTGGGAGTCCCCATTACTTCTTTGAGTGGAGTGTCCAGAAAAGCGCTATATAAGCATAAGCAATTATTATTATCATCATCAGAAGTTGAGAGGACCTGACATTGAGTTCAAGTGACTGAAATGGTGTTAATTCCAAAACTCTGCTTATAGGGAGATGGAATCAGCTGTGTTTCAGAGGCTTGAAATGGCATAGTTCTAATCAAAGAGAAAACAAGTTCTGAGAAACAACAAGAGTCAAACAGAACAGCTATAAGGCCACTCAAGGCAGGCATGATGGGAGACTCAGATACACACACTAATTATTCTATTAGAACTTGTTTAGAAGCTCACTGGGACACAACAGGAAGGATTCTGATCACCTTAGTTAGCTGTCCACCCTAACTGCAGTTTACTATGATTGATCAACACAGGACCTATAGCCACACAGTGACACCCCTGACAGCACTGAATGCAGCAGGGGCAGAAAGCCAGCCTCCTGTTGCTGGAGGAATTCAAGGGTATCAAGGCCCTAGATAACATCAGATCTGGCTTGAGGGCCAAGAAAGACTGCTTACACATGGACCACGCACTTATTTTATTTTGCAGCATTTATCCCAGGCTTTAACTTACTTTACCACACCTCTCTGTGCTTTCACCGTGATTTTCAACTCTCTGCTACACTCGACGATTCAGGGCTTCATTGCATCCGTTAGCCGTGTCTAACGTCTGTGTGATTCCTAGCGTTGCCACTAGGTGTCTCCACTCTCCTTTGCTTGTAAAACCAAGCAGCAAGGCTTGTGTGTTATCTTACAGACAGAGCAGAAGAACAATATACTGTATGTCACAAGATACGTAGGATTCTGTTTTTAGATTATATCTATATCATATTAAATAATAGAAATACAGATCAGAAAAGCTTTCCTTTAATATTATATCTTTCAGTCTAGGAATGTTTTGTGAACAACATAAATAGGTGCTTAAATTCCTTGCTGAGCTTGAAATAGCCATGAAAGTTCCCTTTCAGGATAGGATTCAAGGACTAGAGCTTCCCTTGTTTCTTGCAAAGGAGATTTAGTTCTGTCATGACCCTTTAATACTGGATGTCAGTGTATCTACGAAAGCCTTTTAAGGTGTTACTAAGATTGGGGAAAAGTGTTTTAGCAGCATGCATAGGCTGCAAAGGAACAAGTAGAACAAAAGAACTCTTAAGGTGTTACTAAGATTGGGGAAAAGTGTTTTTGTCAGCATGCATAGGCTGCAAAGGAACAAGTAATAGGTTTATTCCATGCTGAAAAAAAGAAGAAAGAGAACACAATGTTTCAGCCATGGGGCCCTCACACCTGAAGAAGGCCCCACGGCCGAAACGTTGTGTTTTCATTCTTCTTTTTTTTCAGCATGGAATAAACCTATTACTTGTTAGTCTATTAAGATACCTTTTATTACATCATCCAACAAAGATTCTCTTCCGGCTGATGAAGTTCATCAAGAACCGCCGACAAGAAGTGATGTAATAACCTTTAACAAACATACCCCTTGGAGCCAGAATTTTTTTTTCACCTAAGTAATTTGGTCAGATGCATCAAAATGTAATTATAGAGGTCAGAGTTGCAAGTTGAGAGATCAGCATGCCATGAGTCTAGCTGGAGATAAAATAAAAGGGGCTGCGATTGAGAAAGTTTGGGAGTTTTATATGTTAGACCAGCACTTCAAGGAAATTTCACTGCAGTGGAATTTGAAGTCAAGAATGAATTTAGAAGTGAGAAATTGTGTTGCAGCAAGATCAAGTTTCTAAAAACAACTTTATATTACTGCTCCCACCTGGTATTTTGTTACATATATTTGCATATAATGGGGTATTTCCCCTGCGTAAGCAAAGAGAAAACAAGATTGTGCCCAATCATGCTTAAAAATATGATGCATGTTTTCCATATTTATCAGATCCATTGAGGATGCGTGTGCTTACTCAGATTTTTTCGGTCCTCTTTCACTCAATGCAAATTGTTTTTGACAGTGCTATTTTTTAAATGCATGAATACACAGAATATTCTGCTGTGATCAGCTTTGTCTTCTGGATTTTGTTTCACAGCATTTGCATTTCTGTCTTTATTTTCTTCATTATTGAGAGCAAATGAGGAACTACAAATGAGCCCGACCTCCTTCTAAAAACAGCCTGCGGAACATCCCCGATTAGAAACGCACTGTATAGGCTAGAATTCACGACAATATGACATGACATTACAAAATACCATTTTATTGGAATTTAGAAAAAAAAGGTGGAAAAGCTGCATAAACTGCAAAGATTCTTCAGAACAGAAAGAGTTGTTAATAGAAGAGAGAAACATAATGTAGGGAGTTGCAATTTTCAGCTATTTAGCAACATCAGTGGGAATGTAAGAGCTGCCTTCACTTCCAGTTACACTCAGCTAGGGGATGCACAACAGCCAGTGGTGAAACCTTCAAAAACCTCTGGCATTATCAGGATGCAATATGGCACTAGAGGCTGACCTCATGAATCTGGGGTCTCTGGCAGAGATTTACAGGAAAATAAGAAGGAACTAGAATTTGCTTGCAAAAACTAATTGGCACTCAGTGGTTGGGAAGAACTGAAATGGATTTTTTGGAATTATTCATATTCACCAAGAAAGGACAGCACAAAAGGGTAAATCTTGTGTTGAAAATCCGACTTGTTGTGAAGCATTGAGGTCGAGCACATGACGTCAAAACCGACTTTAATTCGCAGAGTAGTATTATAATTTTAGATTGCATTGCTTTTTTTCAAACAAATTACAAGAAAATAACATCCTTCTCCCCTACAAAATCCCCTCCCCCTTCGCGCTGCCCTCCAGGTTTGTAGCTAAGTTTGCAAACAAAGGTTTGGCACGGTGATGTCAACCTCCCCACTCTCCGTGGAAACAGCTGGCTCTTTGCCTTTGCCAAGATGTCTGCTCTCCTCCCCCAGCTTCTTCTGATGTCGTCTCCCCTTCCCGTGCCCTCATGGCTGGTTCTCGCCACCCTCTCTCCTCCTTCTCCACAATCTCCCTCCCAAGCCCACCTCCCCTTCAGTCCCACCCTATCTCCGGTGTTTGCCTGTTCCCCAGTCCACCTTTTCACTGGTCCCTGTAAGAGCTTCCCTGCCACTCATGCACACTCCCCCCTCCTGGGAGAAGAGCAGCACAGCGCCCGTCCGCACTGGGCCCGACCCAGGCAGTAGGCTGCAGGGGTTGCTCCCCCTGCTGGTGCTGGTCTCCACTCGGATGCAGCATTAGTCCTCAAAACCCTCCAGGCAAGCAAAGCAGCTATCTGCAAATGGAAGCAGAAAATTAAACAGAACTGAGAGCGGGACTATGAAAGTGAGTGTTAAGACAGGATCTGAAAGTGCAGGCAGACTTAGGTGGGGAGATCATTCCACAGCAACAGAACAGGCCTCCTATTGCTCAAGGGAACTGAAAGAAAGCCAGAGTCTGCAGAGTGAAAAAGTGTAGGTGTGTAGGGAGATAACCGTTCTCTGATCACAGTTCGCTCCCATCCATTGTTGGTGTCGGACCTTATTTTACTCTTAAAATATAGTGCATTGCACAGTAAATTGAGATAATGAACTGTGAAAGGCTCTACATAAAATAAAGGTCATTATTAAGATATGGTGGGTGGCATGGTGCTGCAGAGGTTAACATTGCTGCTTCACAGTTGTCACGGATGTCGGAAGGGACGAGCCGTGGAATGACAGGAGAGCGAAAAGACCCTCTGCGTAGCGGCGAGACGGGGGTTAGCCCGGGCTCAGCTGTTCAGGAAATGCCGTATAGAAACCCATGCCCTCAGGTAGCGGACGCGGGGTGACCTGGTGCTAGGCGGGTTTCAGGACATCCGAACATCAATGCTGAGCAAAGGCAGGGTGACAGACCCGGAAATATATAGCCCCAGAGAGAGAGAAACACCAGAAGGAAAGCAGAGAACCGGAAATGAGAGACAGGACAGAGAAGGAGCTCCCTCTGGCTGCAGAGGGTGTGACAACAGTGCTGGAGCCCTGGGTCCAATTCTCTCCATGGAGTTTGTCTGTGTACCCCTTGTTCATGTAGGTTTCCTCCAGGTGCTTCAGTTTCCTTGCACAGTCAAAAGACATACTAGTGGGTTAACGGGCTACTGGGAAACTTAGCCCTGGTGTGAATGTGTGCTGGTCTGTGTTTGTATCTTTGTATCTCAGAAGGCGTCACTGTACTCTCTGACAATTCAACATATTGGGGTTACTTAGGATAGAAGTGAAGGCACAATTACCGATTAGAAATCAAAATCACCAGATAAACGGGTCAGCAAACATAAGAGCTGTTATTCACATCTGCGTCAACAAATAAATCGCATCCCACAGATGTAAACGTGTATATATTATCATAAACACAGTGGACGAAGACAATTACAAATAAAAGTTATGTGAACATGTATTGAACTGCATCAAGTTCTCAGACTGAAACACAAAATGTTTGAAGGTAAATTCTTCACTGTTCTCCTGTGGTTGAAAATATGGTTTGGTTGTATCATCAAAATAATTTTACAATAAGTAATGATCATTAGTAATGTACAATAGATGTTGTAGAAGCAGTAGTTGGTAGTGGTATTTGGTAATTGTTATTTTTCATTTAATAATCAGTTGGGTGTAGTTTTAACAGACTGTATTAATTTAACAATGAACTAGTCTAGTTCACTGAACATCAAAAGCACCATCAAAAGAGGAACTAAGAAAACTTCTCTGTGCTTCAGTTTACTTTAAGTCTATTTATATATTTTGCTTACCTATAGATATTTTATTTTGACCCTGCTTGATTTCCCTCAGAATGCAGATCTGAAATACTTTTATGCAAGAAAATGGGTGCCACTACTGTTAACAGCCTGAAAAACAAATGCCATTTCATATCTGAAGTTACACTTCTGAACGATGTGATTGAATTACAGCAGTAAGTCATACAGTACGTAATTATCTACTCATGAACAATGTTTACGTGTCTCTGCTGTGCACAGGGAGTGATCTCTATGTATTGTAAGTGCACATTCAGCACATGCACATTATCTGATGTGCTTACAAGATGTTCTAAATTTTTGTGATCAACACTGAATATTGTTCTCAGATATGTGACTCTTGACAAGCTTTTTCTCACATAGCTTCTGAAACCTTAGTAAGAAGCTTTTCCAAACTAGTAGGTGTTTGTTTACACGCTATAATCATAAGTAAGATAGAGATACGTTCAGTAGTGTTTACAAAGCCTGGGGAAGCTTAAGGGATGTCTGCGAAACATGCTGTATTTCACTCTGTATTCAACAATTGAATCCGCTTACTCACTGTACATTTTTTTCTGGATCTAATAACATGGGGAAGCTATTATTACTGCTCATACTTTCAATAAGATTACATTATGTGGCATAATTAACATGAAGAAAATGATATTGTTAACACACATTTACACAGTTCATCTGAGTGAAGTATTTAGTTTAGATCAGGGGTTCCCAATCCTGGATCTGAAGGCCTTGCACACACCTGCTGGTTTTTTATTCCAGCCCAACTCTCAGTTACACAGCTGAACTCCTCATTTACGAAATAGGATTCATTTCGACTATTTGATTGCATTTAGATCTTAGAGGTGTTGGAGAACGCTTTTTAACCATTGCTTTTCATGAAAAATAAAAATGTTCAGTAAAGTAATCACAAATTGCATATATTCTGATCAGGATTAGGAACCTCTGTATTAGATTTTATCCACCCATCCATTTTCTAACCACTTTATCCAGTACGGAGCCTGTCCTGGCAAGCAATGAATACAAGGCAGGATCAATCCTTGACAGGACACCAGTCCATTGCAGGGCACATACAGACGAAAACACACACTCACACCAGGGCTCACAGCTTTCCAGGAGCCAATTCACAAAGTAGTCTCTCTTTGGGCTGTGGGAGTAAACTGGAGCACCTGGGGTTCAGCTACATGAACACGAGAAGAACATGCAAACTCCATGCAAACAGCACCCCAGGAATTGAACCCAAGGTCCTGGCACTATGAGGCAGCAATGTTAAACACGATGCTAATGCCACTGTGCTATTCTGGATTAGATTTTATTCTGAGCATTTTTTTAAATGCACAGTTCTGTTTTTTCCTTGATTGTTTTGTCACCTGAATCCAGGAAGAATTGTACAAGTCTGGAAAAGAGAGTTCCGATTAAGAAACACAAGTACTGTATCTCCATAAACTAGGAATGAAAGACAGTTTGCAATACTAATCTATATTATTAGATCCATTAAGAAAGAGAGATTATCCTCACTTCTATAGAGTTAAGGCTTTTCAGGGGTGCTTTAAATTTTGTCTAATTATTACGTGTTGTATCTGCATACATTTTTATTCTCAATCTCAAGGAGTAGTCAAGAATTCAGTAGTTGTAGTGAATTCATTTCAGGGTAGTAATATCCAGGGCATTTCAGTAAACAGTTTTATGGCTGTCCTCAAAACAGGTATGACTGTGCATGACTAGTGAATCATTACATTTTTTGTCAAATTGATACAAATGAAACCCAGCCGGGCCGATTGTCATGAAATCAGCAAAACATTTCACTGGCCTCTCAGCTCAAAATCGACACTTTTTTTAGGTATCATTTTAGCAAGCCTAAGCAAGCCTAAGGCACCAGTTGAGTAACGGGCTGATGGTCACATATCACTGTTTTGTGAACTTGGGTAAAAGTTTCAAAATCAGTCGCCATAAAACTAAGAAACCATCCTCTGCTGGGCATATCTGATAAGCTGATGGGAATTTTTTTTTTCTGTACGTTTTCAGCTAGCAGAAAGTACCAACTGTTGGTTCAGTCTCCTAAGAAGTACAGTTTCAGCTTCAAAGTCGACTGATTGCGACAGAAATGCTGGTAAGGTTTTTTAGGGGCAACATGTAGCACTTAAAAGAAATGGCCAGGCTGATAAGATGAGATAGTAATGACAAATGCCACTGTCACTGGACAGTTTTATTAAAAATAAAAGATACTATCATAAATCTCTTCCTTAAGACAGGATATAAAGGATCCTGGTCTGAAACGACATTGTGCGCATAAGTTGCAACATTTTAAACCAAAATGTGATAATCATTTATGCTCTTGAAAATATAGTGAAAACAAAATTAAAATTTAAATGTATAGAGATTTTAGACACATACTGATGTGTATGTTGGGCATTTGCCAGTGTTGCTCCTGTTAAATGATTGAATGTAAATATAGTCAGAAATATGTATCACATTTTCACTTGTATTTTATCATAAACAGTCCATCATAAATACCCATATACAGATAATAATATTGTTAATGCATGTAATGCCATAGTTGTAAACAAAGTGATCAATATTCAATTTTAATAACACAAATGTTCAGTGATTAATAGTGGTGATTAAGAGTCACTGCCTGGGAAAAAAGCTGTTTTTGTGCCCCGTGGTCCTAGTGCTAATTTACCTAAATCTTTTCCCTGGTGGGAGCCATTGAAAAATATAATGGCCAGGGTGAGAGGAGTCAGCAATTCTTCTTGGTCCTGGAGATGTAAAGGTCCTGGAAGGTAGGCAGGTCACAGCTCATGATCCTCTCAGCTGTCCTAATAACACTTTGGAGTCTGTTTTTGTCCTGTGTGATGGCAAATCCAAACCAGACAGTTCCGGAAAGTTATGGAAAGATAAGATAACCAGACAGTTATGTTAAGATAAATAGGCAGAGAAAAAGTGTAAATCTTCTAAGAAAGCAGACACATTGATGGGCTGTGTGAGGGGAGATCTGGGTGGCATTTCCATTCGGCTACAAAGAACTCGCCATCGTTGTAGCAAATTTTGCTTTGTAACTGCTTAACTGCTACAAAACGCATTTGTTGTTATAGAGAAAATTCATTAACGGGGTGTCTAAAAATTGAAGGATGCATGTACCTCAAACATTTGCAAGAACTTTGTATTGAGGACTGGGCTCAAACACCACCCACAAGACATAATGGTTCAATGGATCTCACCTCTGTAGTTTTTTTCCATTAAAATATACAGGGACTTCCTTTTAGAAATTAAATAAATGACTTAGGTAGGACAGATCCTCTTGTGGAATGAGGATTTTCCCTGTACTCGCACAGAAAGACACAATTGACAGAAAATCTATAGCAGATTCCAAAATGTATTTCTTCAAAACGGAGAAAATTCAATCCTTGTCTTTTCTGTGAAGAAACCACTGAGCAAGACGATAGTCGATAGACGATAGAAGGTTATTTTTTACAGGTGTATCATGTTTTAACGGGTGCAAAGCTGTTATCATTGACTCTACACTAGAATAAATACCTCAAGTGTATATGAGACAAGTTCATTCCAATGTTAAGTACCGTCAGTATTTATGAATGAAGATATGAGAGTTAAAGCTGTTAATGCTGGTGGAGGGAGTCTATGTTTTCAATGTTTCCTAGTATACAGATATTTTCAACTGACATTCCTTTTGTTGTTCATTGATTTTTCTTGGTTTTACTGATCAGACACATAATGCAGAGTGTGATATTTTCTTACATATCTGTTTTGGGAAAGGAAGTCAGCTCACTGTTATTGACAGTTGCGATATACTGCAGTTGTTTTCCTTCCAGCCCCCTTGCATGCTTTTTTTCCCCGTGTTTTCCTCACTCTTCACTGGATTGTGTTGTCTGCATAGGGTCCTGAAAGAACGCTTTCGTTACACTAAGCTGTTAAATGACATTAATTTCCTCTCTGAACACATGAAAGTGCAGCCTCCACATCAACATCAACTGCTGTAAGATCTGTGATACTGGATATGTGGGCATGACATTTTCACTGCACGCTGACTTTAAAAAGTCAAGGCAAAGAACATAGTACAATATAAATTGTGGAGTCACATTTCAGGAAACTGGAGGATCAAACCAGTTAAGACTCTGATCCTATTGTTTGTTTTCCCATTGTATCATCTTTCCTTCATGTGAAATTTGCAGCCATTCTAAGAGTTAAGAGTCTATCACTGGAATTCACTTAAGGCAGGGGTCTCTAATTCAGTTCCTGGAGGTTCCAGTGTCTTCAGATTTTTACCAACCTGAGTATTCAATTAAACAATTGAATTATTTTCTTAGTCATCTATAGGATTTTCCTTGAGGTTTTTCACGGTTGACTACTAAAAATGTTCTCTTCAATAGAGACAGAGCTTCCCCCAAAACACCTTGGAGTCAGGATAGAAGTATTTCAGTTATCCAGTTAATTAAAATAATGAGATGATCTTTTAAACAGAGAGCTCAAGTGAAACATGCAGTATACCAGAAGATACTGCGCCTTCCAGTAACTGGGTTTAAGAGCCATGGCAAAAGGTCTCGTATCCACACAGCCTAAGCAGGTTGTAACTTTAACTTTTGCTTTTATTGCAGTTTACCTAAACAGTTTGATCACAGAGGGCAGGAGTAACATCACTTGTTAATTCTCTTGGAAACAAGAGTTGAGCATGGTTGTTATTCCAGTGTACAAGCGCCATTGCTGAAAAAAAGATCTAGACAGATCTAGTTTGCCAGTTTGACAATGTTCTTGTTTCTGCAATTTTTTTGTTGTTGCACTCTTACTGTGATGGCAGATTCTGAAACACAGGTCAGAAGGTCATAACTGCCATTGTTGGCTCAGAGACGGTTTTGGGTCCAACAGTGAGGTGTGTGGTTTCTGGGTTTGTGAAACATATGCGAGACATTAAACTGAAATAAGAAAGAGAACTCTCAGATGTTTTAGGGTTGAATCAAGGTAAAAAAAAACTATGTAGTCTACATTTATTTTAGTAATGATTCTTATTTGTGAAAGAAATGCTTGCATACATTTTTACAGAATAGTGTTCAGTAGTGGGACTGTAATGTGGCTATCTTAGCTTAATGCTAAGAGAAGATTCATCAATATCCCTATCAGTTTCACAACTGTCCCTTGATCTAGGCAACATTCTATAAATGTGCTCTTACAATTAACACCTTAGAATAAAAGAAGACTAAAACCTTTTCTTTTTCCAAGCATAGAGAAGGCGAGTGAATTCAGATACGTCAGACTTTGAATATCAAATTGAGTTCAGTCTGAGCAAGGCTTATTCAGAAACTAAACTGCAGACGTTACTGAAAGTTGTCTCCATTCATCTGATGGTACTTTCTGACACAAATGTTCAGAGCTGACAGTGACTTAACTCAAAGTTTAGCCCATGTTTTTAAACTCAAACAAGGCAAGTGCCATCTAAGACACCGAAACCGTAAAGGAAATGAACTTATATATAACAAACGTGTTGCTGATTTCACATTAATACATGTATCTCCTGCAGATTCTAAACAGGACTGTTATCTTTGGCTGAGAGTAACCCTTTTTGCTTTTAGTTTGGAAGTTTTCACAGGGAAAGAGGACAATACCAGCTGTGGCTCTGATTAAAGAGAGCTCCAGATTCAGATGTATTTCGTTTTCTCTGTAAATTCATTTTCTGGATCATATGTCGTGCAACCAGGTTCAACAGATAGTTTTGATTGTAGATATTGTATTCAATATTTCTCTATATTATTATTATTCAATATTACTGTAGAATAAATACACAAGTTATTATTTGTATGTCAATATCCCAGTGATAGTTAGTAGTTCCTTGGAAGTCTTGTCAACTGATTAAGTAAGACTAAACCTGTTAAAGTGGAATCCAATTTCTCTTTATATGCCATATATTAGTCACCTATTGCCTTATTGCTATGATTCCTGTACGGATCTGATGAAGACCATTTTGTCTGACTTCATTGGTGTTACTAGTGCTGTTACTTTTATTGGTACTGCTATGTAGGGGGACAGCCAAGCACCTTCAACACTCAGACTCTTTTGTGCGAGCTCTCTTCATTAGCAGACTTTGCAGACAATAGTACTCAATGGCCAGTGTGTAGAGGATGTGGAGAGTGTTAAATATCTGGGAACCCGTATTGATCAGAGATACACTGAGAACATAGACAACATTTTTAAGAAAGCCAATCAGAGGCTGTTTTTTAATTCAAACGTTATAGAGCTTTAATTTTAGCCAAAATGTCCCAGAGATGGCATATGAAAGCCTAATTGAGAGCATCCTGGCATTAATCGTGACTGTCTAGTCATGAAAGCAAAACCAAACTGTCCAGGATTGTGAAAATGGCAGGAAAAATAATTGGGAAACAGCAGCCCCAGCTCTGCGATTTATATCATAATAGAGTTCACAGAATGACAAGGAACATCACAGCTGGCTCCACACACCCACTCCATTCTCCATTCATAATACTCCCATCAGGGAGGGGGTATAGGGTCTCAAATTCAAATAAAAAGAACAAATAAAAACATTTGTGAGAAGTCTTTTGTCCCCACTGCAATAAAACTGCTCCGTGAAGGTATGGAAATACAGTCCCCCATTTATTTATGTATCACAGACTGTTCATGTGATTTTATGTGACTCTTATGTTTTGTGTGTTTTGTATTTCTATGGGAGACGTCAAAGGTAAATTTCCACAGTAGTGGACAATAAAGCATCTGTCTACTGGTGCCACTGGTGTCACTACTACTGCTAGCATTACTTCTGTTACTACTGTTGAAACAATACTGCTCCAGCTGGTGTTACTGCTATTGCTACTGAAGCCATTACTGTTGCTGCTGATGCTACGGATAGTTGTGTTACTACTGCTGCTGATGCTGCTGTTATTGCTGCTTCTTGTGTCATCACCCCTGTTGCTACAGCTGCTACTACAAACAGTATTATTTATAAAAATCAGATTTGTTATATTTCTTATGTTTTTCTTAAACAGTGATAGAAATGTGCAAAAAATGTGCCCCACATTAAAAAAATCCAACAGTATAACCTTTGGTTGGCGCAGCATGTATGACATGATGTGACTCTGGTTTTCACTCAGTAGCCCAGGAGTTGCACATAATATTCCGTCAAGAAGGCAACGCAGACACCATCTCTTTAGTTCCTGTGTAAAATATGCTGTTTGTCTTTGGTAGTTAACAGCTGAACATACAGTGTGATTAGAAATGATCTCGCTTAGTAAAGCATGTGGGTGGTATGGTGGTCCACTGGTTCGCATTGCTGCCTCGCAGCGCTGGGGCCCTGGGTTCAGTTCTGGACCTTGTGTGATATTCGTGTGGAGTTTGTATGTTCTCCCCTGGTTCATGTGGGGTTCCTCCAGGTGCTCTCTTTTCACCCTCCATAGTCCAAAGACATACTGTAGGTTAATTGGCTTCTGGGGAAATTGGCCCTGGTGTGAGTGTGTGTGTATGTGTGTGTCTGTGTCTCCTCTCTAATGGAACGCCTTCCTGTCCAGGGTGACTCTGTCTTGTGCCTTTTGCTTGCCGGGATAGGCTCCAGCGTCCCCAAGACCCTGAATTAGGAGAATCAGAAGTTCCCAAACCTGGTCCTGGTGGAAAAACCTGATTGTTTTTGGTCCATCTGAGTCCTCAGTGACACAATTAAACCCTTTATTGACTTAATGATAATAAGGTTAATTTGAACTGTTTGGTCCCAGCACTTTAACCCTTGTATTTCATAAGTGAAATAAAACTCAAACTTGTGACTAAAAACAAAATGCAAATATTCAACTGAAGCAACTTCTTAGATCAAATAAGGCTTCCGTTATCTAATGAAGGTGGGATGGAATGAACACCAGCAGGTGTGTGCTGGTCACCATGACCAGGATTGGGAACCACTGGGTTAGAAGATGGATGGATATAAAGAACAACACCTAAACTAGATGCCAGAGGAGGGGGAAACTGAAGTCACGCTTCCAGATCAGCTACCTTCTGTCAGGGATGGTCTGACTGCAGAGGATTGGGATCCGATTTGGGGCTCTTCGGAAGGGGATCTTCGGTACAGAATCGATAGGCGAAGGCGTAGTCGGGGAAGTAAGCAGGGTCCAAAATCCAGGAGGGCATAGTAGGAGCGTCGGTACAGAGTCGGGAGGCGAAGGCGTAGTCAAAGAAGAATGCCAGGGTCAAAAATCCAGGAATCTAACACAAGTAATCGCAGGATGAACGTACAAGTACGGAGCTCAGGGAGGTGATCTCAATCATGAGCAAGGAAAGGAAGACTGGTGAGGGTTTAAATAGAGAAAAGAAGATTGGTGCGTGCACGTTTGGGAAGGGAAGAGCTCATGGGAATGCGGGAGCGCTTGCATGTGTGAGTGCGATTCGTGACACTGTCTTCTCTTAATTAAAGTCACATTTGAAAGCTTCTTTGGTGGTGAATTTTAGAAGGTGATGTCTGTTGTGTGTGCAAAGAAATCTCAATTTTCATTTTTGTGGTGTTCAAAGAAATCAAATCTGCTGTCTCTGACCAGGATGAGTCAAAATGAATGTTCTCATCGTCTGAAAGTCTGCTATGTGGAGACAGTTAGGTGATTTCTCGCTTTGAATCATGGCCCTGAACTTCTGAACTTTCTTTTAACAGCTCTGCTCACCTTTCATTGCAGATTGTCTCACACTTCAGTGGTGCTGAAACGTGGCATGAAACCTCCTGAAGTCCAGCAAATTTGATCAGTCACACTTAACTCATCAATTTTCAAACCTTGGACCAATTTTCTTTTGACCCCTGAAGCGGGTGATTTCTTCAAGACGTTTAGAGATCAATTGATCAATAATATTGGGAACTTTAAAGTTAAAGGCCCGCAAGTGGCCATGGCTTACTGAATAGAACCAATGAACGTCCTCACTTGATCAGAACTCCCATGTGCGTTTAGTCTCCAGTGTTCTGTTCTTTTAGTGTGCATTTCAAACTGAGGACAGGCGGCTCTACTTCACCCAAAGACTGGTGGCAGTGTGAAACAAGTTAGCCAGCTATGTTGCTGAAGCTGATACCCTGGCTTCTTTCAAGAAATGGCTGGATGAGACCCTTTGATCAATTCACTACTAACTTCCAAGTGGGCGAGATGGGATGAATGGCCTCCTCTCATTTCTAACCCTTCTTATGTTCTTACTGTATGTTTTACTGATGATTTATTGATGACCACTAAGGCCTGGTGGACGTGCACTATCCAGGATCAGATATGGTCACCCAGAGCAAAGATGTGAAATCACTTAATGACATGTTTGTGCTTGCCATTGTGTTGAATGTCATCTGTGCATCCAACTTTTCCACAGATAATAAATAAAAGGGAAACAGTACCATTCTGTGTTATCAGCGGTCAAAACTTAATTGTGCTGAAACTGATGGAAAGTCGAAAGAACCCGTACCATGAAATTTCCTGTTGAAATTGTGTTGATCTGTCGAAGGTATGAACATTGCTACCTTTTAAAACCAGTGCTGTGTCAAACAGGAGGAAACAGATGCACGGGAGAGACAGTCTTGCACTCAGACACCTTTTTGAGTCTCGAGAGACACTGAGTGCCGTTTTTCTGTCTCCAAACTGAACAACCACAAGTGTTCACAGTCAATGTTTTTTTTGGGGCACAAGCACTTTTCTTATCTTTAGGCGCTACGTGGTTCTTCTGTTCTGCAGTTTTCTGACCATCTTTGCCTTTTAAGACGGATCGAATCTCCATTGAAGGCAACCCGCAGGAGTGGTTAAATATTACACAATATTCATGCAACAGTACATAACTTGCTTTTGGGTTACATCCACCAAAAAACAAGGGAGGTATGAGAAATTGGAATGAGCATTGGTTTCGTGTTCTGTTTTATGTGTTGATGAGAGATCCTTCCAGTGCTTTAATTGATTTAATTGAATTTTTTAGGATAAAGCAATATTTTATAAATGTATATAAATACCCTCAAATGTACAATGGAATGCAATGTACAACATTTTAGATTAATACGGATGTATTAATACTAAATAGATCTTGCCGTTGCACTGCACCGAAAAGCAGAAATATTTAATTTGATTTGTATTTTTAAGTATTTTAAGAAACTAAAATGATTAGCTCTTGAAATCTGAACATCGGTGCTGATTGTTTTTCCTTAGTTAGTTTGAGCACTGACTCTGAATAGCCAGAGTGCTAGTGCAGGATCTGGGGATACATTGTTCCCAAACACGTTTGTGTACCACTGCAATACTACCCACAATTTCTATTACAGAGCCAGAGGAGGTGTGTGAGAATGCCTTCAGAAGACCTGCACCTGTCATATTTACAATATGTAAATATTGTGTAATATTTAACCACTCCTGCCGGTTGCCTTCAATGGAGATTCGATCCGTCTTAAAAGGCAAAGAGAGACTGAAGGATATATTTTGTTCATTTTAGTTTTAGAGTAATGAAGGCAATGTATTAAGTTCTCTTTGCACATACATAGTCAGATGTTAGCTGTCATGGACAGGAGTTTCACTTCAATCAGTGAAATTCATATACATATGTGTATCTGACTTTGAACCCCTTTAGGATTATGGCATGACTTCAGAGCAAGCATACTCTTATGAGAATGAATATTAATTAGCTGTCACAATTTCACAAATCAAAAAAGCCGAAGCATTAAAATAAGGATGAAGACGCTTTCTGTCTGTAACTGTATATATTCAGATCTATTTTAGAAGTCTTTGTAGATGGTTCTTGTGAAACCTTGTTAATTGAGATTAATTCCCAAAATGTATTGTGCCTTTTTGCTCTCCAAGGCAAATGCAAACTCTGAAAGTGTTCCTAGGAACACATACACACACATTAAACCTTACCTTCCCAGGGGGTGTATCTCTCTACTAGTGAGTCACTGCCTGTGCATCACCTGATCGTGGTAACCTTTGACACACTGTAACTATGGGCAACTTCCTGCAAATCAGAGCATAAGATCCTAATCCTGAACTGTCTTTAAATTGTTGGAGTTGTCCCTTAAGACTGAGGCAATTCCTGTCTCCTTCAATTAATTAAAAGTGATTTTGCAGGTGAAATGGAATTGATTTTTTTATCTCTACTCCAAGATAGGCTGCACAGCTCCTTCAGTGTCCTCAAAGCCCCATTCTGAAGTCTGAATGTGAGGAACAATACACTGAACCAGTAAAACACATGAGGTAAAAGTCATTTTTGTCCATAAAGATGGCAGACTAGCTTAATAAAGGGGCAATCCAATACAGCCACACCCCTCCTGACTATAATAAGAAGGAACGGTCTTTCAGAAAGCTGTTGGTCACATGTTTGCTTTGCTGTGAAAACCACATAAACTGCTTTCATACAGCTTCACATGCAAAAAATAAACATGTGAAGAAATGAAAGAGACTGTTTTGCACATACTGTACATAGCAAGGTCATTGCTCTCGAGCACGGAAAAAATGCTTTTAATACACTATTTTTAACTATAGCTCAGTGAAATGGTTGCTTGTTGTTAAATTTAGAATGTGTAAAGGAAGGAAGCAAAGAGACCATCTGGTAACATTCCATCCTTATGGTTCACCTTCACAGCAAGGAACACATTCGAACCTATGACAGACTATTACAAAGAGGTAGCCATTTGGTCCATCTAAGCCATTTGGTTGGTGAAAGCCAATTGAAATGAGAATCTCACCATGACATTTTGTGAAAGAAACAAGGGAAGTAACTTTAGCTACATGGTGGAGTAGCTTGTTTCATACTCCCACCACACTTTGTGAAAAATGAGTTTTCTGTTCTCTGTTTTAAGTGCTCTCTTCTTTAGTTTCCACATGTGTCCTTTGGCTTTGCTACTAATTCTGTAGATGCCCATTGGGTCAAGTTTGTCGAAGCCTCTGAGGATTTTGAATTAAGTCTCTTTTCTTCTCTGTTCGGCGCAAAGAAGATTCAGTTCTTTTAGGACAGGGATGACAATGTCAGATTACATCAGAGTACTATCTTCCTTCAAGACCAGGAATGTATCTGGTATCTCTGCTCTGAGCTGATTCCAGAGCAGCAATATATTTTCTAAAATGTGGTGACCAAAATTTCACATGGTGATCTAAAAAAGATCTTACTAGTACGTCATACTACTTCAACATGACATTCCTTGATTTAAATGCTAAATTTTGAAATGTGTATAAATTGTATTCACTATACCCCACACACGTGAGTTAACCCAGCTTTCAGGAGCTGAACTAACTGAAGCAAGAGAGTTCAGATTAGGACACCACATTCTTATAGCTTGTACTCTGGGTGACAGGGAGTGAGAGAGTAGTTGATCAAACATGAGTAAATATTACCCTGTAACATCTTCAGACCAGACATAAAATGTCAGAAGTGAGTAAGAAGAGGCAAATGAATCTTGAACTGTTTTTTCAAGTGCATTAAAACTCAAGGAAGTGAAGTTGCAGGGTTCAGTTTCACACAGAATGAGATAAGATGTACAAGATACAGTGACACTGTCACGACCGCCACCCTGCCCAGACCAGCCCCCAAGAGAGCTAATCAGGGCCAGCAGTGGGGCGATAATTACAAGCGCCACTGCACGTGTTAACTCGGCACCAGACGCCCTACCGTGCGGCGGGCTGCAGTATTTAAGCCTCTCCAACGCGCTTCCCGCTGTTATTGAGTCTACTCGTTGAGAGCACTACCTGGCGATTACTGTACCTCGTACTATTCTGGATTCTGGACTTCCCTTTAGCCTTTCGACTTCGGACCTCGCCTCTCGTCTCGGATTGTTTGCCACCAGTGTACTTCCCGGATTTCGACCTATCTTACTCCTTTTGACCACGACCTCGCCTTATTTCGGATTGTTTGCTTCAATCGTACCTCCTGGATTCGGAATCCCCTTTTTCCTTTGGACCACGAACTTGCCTTTCGCATTGGATTGTTCACTTCCTTGTCATCTACCTACTCCTGCGTCTGCACAGGATCCACATGAGGGATACCTTACAGACACTTACGTACCTCTATAGACGGGATTCTCTGCAGTTGCCTTTCACTCACAATGTGAGGGCGCTGATACAGTATTTGTTCACACTATCTTTAGGATCTTCCAAAACATTCTTTACCGCACAGTATTTCTCTGACTTTCCCTTCACAACCTTTGACAAAGAGAGTGGGGGTTACTGTGGACTCAAAGCTATACTGTGTACTGTGGCTTTCACATATGACAGATACATGTTAAACATAGTTCCAATACAACAGTTTTGTAAAGTGTATTTTTGAACTGGAGTTTGTATGTTCTCCTGTGTTTGTGGGTTTCCTCTGGGTGTTCCAGCTTCCTCCCACAGTCCACAGATATACTAATTGGCTTCTGGGAAAATTGCCCTGGAGGGAGTGTATGCATTTGTGTCTGCCCTGTGATGGAATGGCAACCCCCCTCCAGGCTGTATCCTGCATTGTCCTTGTTGCTTGCCAGTATAGGCCCCTGTTCCCCAGCAGCCCAGAATTGGAAGAAGAAAATGGATGGACAACATTTTGAACTGAAATAAACCATAAGACACAAACCACACACAAGCGCACAAACCAGAATAAGGGCTGAGAACACAATGCATGCAAGTACAAAATGCATTTGTTACATGGCAAATTCTTATGAAATCTTATCAACTGTTTTTACACAATTTTATTTTCTGTAGTACCCAAGAGGAGTTGGAATACAACAGGAAGCTGCTCCTATCAGGGCTGGGGCACTTACTGCCTAAATCTGGGGGAAATGCAGTGGTACTAGATTAACCTCCGGATCACGCTGCCAAAAGTAAATTATTGCACCATCGGAAAAAGCATAGCAGACACATCTGCTGTAGTCACACAGCTCTTTCTGAAGAAGTCTGTGTATTAAACACTTCACCAACTTATCCTGCTGCCCTCGCATGTGTTTCTATAGATATGAAACTAAGGATACCCACTAAATGTTTAACTACAGATGTCAAGACTGTTAAAGTAGTCCTGTTACACAACCCTCCCCTTCCTTCCATCCACAGAAAGTGGAAACAATATGAGCATGAATGTCACACTTGCTAGTTTCTCACAGACCAAGCTGCCATCCAAGTTTCTCAGGGTTGTTTGAAAGTAGATGATTCATTTCACTCCTGAAGTGGGGGATTTTGAGACGACAGATGAACCCTTGAACTCTAAAATTTGTAAGCTTCCAACGCATTTTCTCACGTGAAAAAGACCTGTTCTCTTCAATAAATATCTCATCCTGAAGGGGACTAGAAGACTGCTGTCTGCCAGCGTTCTTTGAGCGGTTCTGTCCTGTGAGGTCCTACATGAAGCGGTGAGTATCGTTTCTGTTCTCAGCAAGAACCTTGCGAGCTTCACCAAGGCCTCTAATATCTAATATACATCCCAATATCCACACAGCCTTGACCAGCGTGACCAAGTTTGCTCAAGTACTGAAAATGTCAAATGGAAGAAGGTAATGGCCCAATGATGAGTAGATTAAAAAGTCATTTTGGTTTTTGAAGATTCCTTTAATGCATGTTTTACAGCGATGTGACAACTCTTCATGTGTGACTAAACTTTTTATTACTTTACGTAACCAGGTAAGTCAATTGAGAACACGTTCTCTTTTACCGCGCCAATTTGGAGACCTGTTTACACAACAGGGCATTTACTCCGGCAGTCTGAAAGATGAGTCCTGTGGTGCCTTGCTCGGGGGTACAGCATCTGGGATTTGAACCCACATCCCTGGCTGCAGCCTACACCCAATCAGACGAGACCATTGCGGCACATTGCTGCTGGAATGCTTATTTCTGAAAATAATCAAATGAATAATGACGTTTTTTTTCTCCACTGTATGCGTTATATATAGAGACATTTTTTAGAATTTTGTTTAAAATACAAAATCCTGGAGTTCAAAAGCGATCTTTGGCTCTTCGAGTCATTTTGGTGTCATATTAAAAAATATGTAAAATCGCTATTGCCTACAATAGAAAAATGTTAACCTAGTTCATTTAAGATCTGTAAGATCATGTTTCCTTTCTATCGGCTGCATAAACAACGGAAGAAGCACGAAATATAGAGATTCCCAGGCACAGTACGACTATCAGCCATTTCATCTTAATGCATAATTAATATGTGGAATATTTTCAGGTTTAAGGCATATTCCTCAAGGTTCCCTTTTATTAACACTTATTAGTTCGTGTTAGATTTATACAATAATTGCGTTTGTGGTTTAAAAGAGTTTGAACATTTTTTTTTTCTCTAAATAGGAGGTGAAATCAGAATGTTTGATTTTCTGCACGAATGGTCATCTCCAGTTCACACGAGTCCAGCATGGAGCGAGTTCAATGACTGTAAAAAGATCAGTCGCGATTGGCGACTAAGAAATTGTTTCCAAATATGTGGTAATGTTCTGTGCAGTACTGGCTGGGATGAAAATAATTCCACCACACCGTGTGGTGTAAACGTGAAATACGGCTGTAGAAACCCTCTAGTTTCAGGACTGAACAAATCGCCTAAACGGAGTTTCACAGTGATATTTACAATAGTCATTCAGACATATCTTTTAAAAACACAACGTGTGCGGCGTATATATGACAGATATATTAGACTTAAAACTTCGAAGGAGATTCTGTCCTTACCTATGGAGGAAGATTACCATTATTTTGTTCATGATAGCATAAGCAAAGGTGCCTATGGAAGTACTGTACTTACAGTAAAACCGTACGGTGTTTTTCTGATGCTAGGGCTATATTAAACGTACTACAGTAAACATACAGATGACGGGACAAGGGAATGGATAGTTTAAATATGTATTGTACAAATACTGAGGTTTGTTGTTAAAAAAATGTTCAAAGTGGCTTATTGATAGGTAGACCATAATAAAACACACGTGATCGTTTATTTTAAAATGTAAAAAAATTGCGTAAAACATTTTTTGAAAGAGCTTATAATACAACGACAGTCTAGAAGTAAATGTCCAATGTTTACAAAAGTTTTAGATCTTTTTTTGTAACGAGATTTCAAGTTTCACATTCTGTAAATGTGTTAAACAATATAATACAAAGAGCAATCAGTTTTATTGGGAAGATCAACTAATGCCACGAATAAACATAACGATAATATAACGAAGTACCAGTTGAACTGAAAAGAAATTACTAAAATATTTTTCTTAATGCGTAGTTATAACCTAGAAGGTGCATATAAAAATGTTTCAATATGTTGCAATAAAATGTACGTCATTTGTAGCTCCTTTAAGTCATCCGCACTAACTAAAAAAAATGAAGTCCGAGACTCCAGCACAATTCTTCTCAATCTCGCACCTACAGTAAAACCACTCATGCAGCACGTTTCAAATTGTAATTTGTTTTTAAATATTTTTCCGTTTTTTCCACAATTAAAAAGGTTTCTCCAATATTTTCGGTCCATTTCATATTTAGAAAAGCGTCTACTGATCTTTATTTCGTATACACATTTTATACATACTGTATAAGCTACTACTTATTATTTTTTTTAAACGGAAAGAACAGTGAAAACGTACCAAGTGAACTAATAAATTCTAAAGCGAAAGCATTTTCAAAACACGAGCGAGTATGATCTCACTTCTTCAGTCAAAAAAGCTGAGGGCTTTTGAAGTTCTCAGCCTCTGAAGCGAACCTGACAGCGGTTAACACTTCTTATTGCATCTGCATGTGAAGAGCAGCCCGAACTGAGGTCTCCTTTCATGGCAGAAAATAATTTCATGTAGGCTGCGACAGTAAGATGATATCGCTGAAACGTTCGTCTATTAGCCTATTTCCCTCTTGCACTGTGCGTATATGTTCCCATAATTGATTGTGCAAAACAAATAAGTAATGATATTGATACAAAATTGCATTTTTTAATGCAAAATGGCATTGAAACAAAACTGAATTCGGAGAAAGTTGTACGGCTCACTGGAAAGCGACTTTAACAAGTTCTCTGCTGTTACGATAACTGGTGTGGTGCAGAGTGGCGAGCGCTGAAAATCAGAACCTTTCGTTTTTTCATTGTCATACCCAGGGCTTTCCTGTTTTCATACAACATAAGAAAACGAGGTGGCGTTTTAGACAAATGTAAACATTCCCAATTAATCAGGTTTATGACCTACGAAGTAATCACGAGTAATCTCTCAACATGATGCCGAATGATATAAAAATACTAAAAAGTTCCTCACAAGTCCACAGACGCAGTTTTAAGCGTGCAGAATTTGTTTTTTAATTGCCTGACAAGATCGGTTTTTATCTTGTCAATGTTCTGACACCGGGGGGAAAAAAGCTGGGAAACTGAACACCAAATACCAGGACACCCCAAATCCGAACTCTGCAAACCTCGCGAACCGCTGCCACCTCTTACTGCAACGCCGTCTCCGAGAGTAGGTCCTTCACTGCATGTGAACTGAAGACATGCGGCTGCGAGGGTAACTGGACACCGAGTTACTGTCAATGGTGAGCCCGGAAGAGGACGCGGCTGGAGCTCCACTCCGCCGCTTGATCTGTGGGCCGAACCAGCCGAGACAGAAGCGCAGAGCGCGATGCCTGAAGTGGTGGTCCAGGAAGATGTAAATGGCGGGGTTAGCGCAGCTGTTTAGGAAGGCAAAGCAAGAGGACAGGGTCAGGCCCCTCGCCAGGGTCGTTTGAGAGGCGCAGGACAGCGACGCGAACTGGAGCTGGCAGGCGATGAGGATGGTTTTGAAGACGTTGAACGGCAGCCAGGAGACGACGAAGGCCACGATGATGACCAGCACAATCTTGAGCGAGTGTCTGCGGCGCTGTGCGGTTTTGGGGTTTTGAAGGCCGGGTGGGTTACGCAGCTTCACCAGAATGGAACAGTAGCAGGCAACTATTATCACCACTGGGAGCACGAAGGCAAGGAAGAGGGCGACAAGTCTGATCCCGTTGAAAACAGCTGAGTCGGCGATTTCGGTGCACAAACGGGCCGCGCCATTTTCCTCCACCCTCCGGTAGATAAGAGAGGGCACTCCTAGCGCGATGGACGCCAACCAGATGACGCAGCAGGTCAAGCGTACGCATTGGTTACTGCGAAGGTATCTGGAGTCCAGCATCCGCACGACGGCCAAGTACCTGTCCACGCTCATGCAGGTGAGGAAAAAAATGTTGGAGAACCGGTTCACGGCGATGACGTAGCTGCTAAACTTGCAGAGGAAATCGCCGAAGTCCCATTGGTTTTCCTTCGCCGCGGAAATCCCCCAGAACGGTAAAGTGCACACGAAGACCAAGTCTGCCACGGCCAGGTTAATGACAAAGGTGTCCACCAGCCTCCTGTTCTTGTGCTTGGAGGCCATGATGACGATGACGCACAGATTCCCAATAAAGCCAGTGAAGAAGATGAGAAAGTAGAGGGTAGGTATAATGACGGACTGCCAGGGCAAGGATTTCTGGGGACAATCCAAGAACTCATGCCAGTCAGGATACAGGTATGTGTAGTTCTCGCTTCCGTTGAAGTAATTTTCAGAGTACTCGTAGTCCGTCGTGTCCGTGGTATTCGCCGCCATGTCGCGCATAGTGGGGACCCTGGTGAGCGCACTGTGCGGTACTGATAGCGCTGCAGGGCGTTTAATATGCCAAGTGGTTGGGTCACGTGCGCGGACACACCACGTTTTCTTATCTTTGCCAGCCAGTTTCATTTTTGTTGTTTTTGTCACACCGTGGTAGACAAAACTACAAAAGTTTTAACTGAATAGAAATGAATGTCCCAGGAATTATACTGGACTAGAAAACAAAACAAACAAATGTTATGGGACAGTGGTTTAGTGGTGAAAATTAAGAGCACATAATAACAATAATAATAATAATAATAATAATAATAATAATAATAATAATAATAATTAATAATAATGATTAACAAGGATTGTTTCTGCGTTTTTAGGTTTTAAATATCCGACTTCAAACGTACTTTCGAACAACTTCAGTGTACAAAACGGTAAGCAATCTGGCTAAATAGGCATTACATAATAGGTGATTCACTGTCCATTGTAGGGGTGTTTCATACACTGTGCAGCTGTCCATGGGCTTGCATTTTAGGTAACGCACTTAAATGACGAGAGTTCTGGACGTCTGGGACTGGCAGGGGGCTAAAAAAGATGTCCGATACATTCCAGTCAACATTTATAGACCAGAAAGCGAATTTAAGCATTAAAACCAGTTAAATTAAACCCGAAAGAGCCAGTGGGGCAAACCGCCACCGAACCAAACGAGAGCGCCTAATTAAACTAATTATACTTTTGCGGTTTCACGCCTTGAGTTGTTTTATCAAAAATGATTGAATTCCAAGAAGACTTTTTCCACGCGAGAACATTTCTCACAAAGGTAAGGTTAACTTCAACTGAGTTAAATAGCTCATAATCACCACAATTAAGAAGGATTTTCGAATGTTTTTTTAAATAATATTAAATCTTCTTTAATTTCGAACGGCTTCTCTCGTTTTGGGATTAGTTTATATGGTTAAACAGTATTTTTCAGAAATCAGTAATAGGTTTATTCCACGCTGAAAAGAGAAGAAAGAAATCACAACGTTTCGGGTGTGACACCCGAAAAGGGCTCCACAGCCTAAACGTTGTGTTTTCTTCTCTTTTCAGCATGGAATAAACCTTTACTTGTTCCTTTGTAGCCTACTCATGCTGACGCAGCTGCCCACCTGAACTTTTTCAGAAATCTATTGTTTTAATTTTTCGGTAGTATGTCTATTTCGCTTATTGAGCAAAATTTGTGGTCGGATGTTCATTTTTGTTAACTTAATTTGAATTTTATGGTGGAAGTGCATTTTCAACACAATTGAATAATAGAGATTATTTTAAGCGTTTTAGGACATCGCGGTCAAAAGGGGAGGAAAAACTGAAGCATCATTGAAATATGTAGTTTTACTGTGTATAGTTTAAAAATATCTTAAAGTTTTTAGAATGCTTTGAACATTTGCGGAGTTGAAAAAAATGACAGAAAAACTAGTTTTTATGTTGTACCAATTTTAAATTATTAAAAAAATATTTCGGGACGCTTCTAACAAAAGATCGTTTTAATCTGGTGATGAAGTGTTTTGCAGAGAGCATGTTTAAAATACTTTTTTAAACTTTTAAATATGTGTATTTAGAGTTTCCACTGCCTACCAGTCATGAATGTCCACAGAGTAAAAATACACGAAGAAAATCAAAATACTTTATTTCAAGTGTCTGAACAAGGGGAAACACAATTGACGCTCTCGTGTTGCTGGTAGTCGGGAAATTAAAATTAATGTTAGTGTTTAATACCACGGGCTTTCAGAGTTCGAATCAAAGTGTAGTCAGTCTCAGCTGATCTTCTTAATGGTTTCAGTGTTCGTCTCCTTTCGTGGTCGACTACGTGGTTTTAACATTTTAAATCCCGAAAACCACTGACAAGAAAACAGCTATCTGAAAAGGTCTTGCTCCGATTTTTGAGATTGTGTTCATTGCATAACTCTGCCTCAAAAATGAAGCAGTAGAACAATAATGATTGAAATAACCCTTTCCCCCACAGAAGGTGGTTATTGTTGACAGGACTAATGTTTAACGTTTTAGTGCTATTTTACTTTAAATTGAAAAATGCCGGGTTTAATGATGTGATTATTTTTAAAGCAAAATTGTTCTTCATAAACACAAGATAATTTCAATGTCGTTCACTGACATTGAACGACAGCGCTTTCATAAATGATGGAGGGCAATTTAACCAGTTATTCTTTACAGAGGCTGTGAGTGTAGTTGAACTAACATAAATAAACCACATTTACGATTTCCCGAAAAGAACCATAAAAATGAAATATTTCACGACCTGATCTCAAAGTCTTGTGAGTCTTACAGAAATTAGATTTCTTTATATATATATTACTTTTAATTATAGAGAGTAGCAATGACCTTTAATTAATAATTTAAATAATAGGTCCATTGCCATTTTGTCCAAAGTGACTTAATAGAGACTTGGAAGTGAGCTGTGAATTTACTATCAGGTGTTTTAAAATCTCTAATACAGGCAATGTGCCTGACCAGGAATACTGTAAGAGCCTTTCTGTTAATAGTCAGGCATACAGAGCATAAACAGGTCAGGATACTGTACTGTGAATCAGTGGAATGGCTTCAAAACCATCTAACATAACTATCAGCCTGCTAGCAATCACACTTCTGATATTTGCTTATTATTGGTAACTACAGAATTTAGTTATGGCACGCTCCTATAACCATCAGAAAAGATTTTGACAGAGTGAACAAAAATGATATTTGAGTATGTAGCATAGTTATATTAAGAAGTTATTACGTACTGGTCTTGGCAGTATTTTTTAAGCAGTCAAATAAAATTGATTTAATTGATTCAATGCCGATAGCAAGCTCGTTCTCCAAGTGTTAGTTGTAATTCGATTATTTCTCCCCATTTTCTGACAGTGAGCAAGTTCAAAGCTGCAACCGTATAGGCAAACAAGAAGGCAGAGCAGAAAAGGCACAGTCTACAGCCAGGGCTTTGGGTTTGGAATTGGTCCTGCAGAAACGTAACTTGTAACGTCTCTGTGACATGTCACTTGTGCTATTAAGATAAAGATAAGATCACTTTATTGTCCATATACAATTTCTTGCATTAGGAAATTGTCTTTTCGCATACCCCAACTTGCTCTCCATGAGACAAACAGACAGAGAGAAGCTTGGGGTCAGAGCACAGGGTCAGCAATTGTACAGCACTCCTAGAGCAGTTGGGGTTAAGGGCCTTATTTAGGAGCCCAACGGAGTAGGATTCCTCTGACGGCCACAGGATTTGAACGGCAACCTTTCAGCCACAGACACAGATCCTTAGCCACAGTGCCGCCGCTCTGACGATTTCATTTAACCTGGGTGCTGCAAGGTTAAGGGAAGCTCACGGAAGGGAAGCTAATTAATTTGTTTTTCTATACCCACATTTTTCATTTTGAGAAATTTGTGCGGCCCTATGAAAAATATTGCACCTGTCCTTCTGAAACCTTCTGAAACCTTGACATCCTAAGTCTGCACAATCGTCACAGTTCTCCCATGCCTATACCTTGCTTTGTATCGCTTCGCCACAGCCTGGCACATTCGGCCTGGTGCCTCACCACCTAAGGCTGTGCATTTTTAACTATTACCATGATTTCACTATTCTTTTCTGTACCTTACCAAGCCCTTAACTTTACCACAGCAGATGTTTATAAGGCAGCACACAGACACCTTTGAGAGGTGTGAATAATTGTAATTAGAAAAGGACAAGATGTTGAGGCATCATTGAACCCCTCTTGCAAAACGACAGTCAGCAAATTTTTCGCCTTTCTGATGAGAACCACAATAAAACATCCTGTTATTTGCTACAGGAGTGGGTGGTGGTTGTTTTTTTTTAACTCAGCAGTTGGTTTCGATGCCCATCTTATATTTTCCTGGTAAGGAGAACAGCAAGGCCAGGAAACTGGTAAATACGTCTTGCTTTGAGACGTACTAGAAATACCTGTAAGGGAGAGAGAAATCGATAACAAATGCAATCTTTTGTGCGCATTAGGGGCTAATCTGGATGATGGGATGTTTCGTTTTAGGTGCATCATCAGTAGGCATCATCATGTGCATCATGTAGGCAGTGCAGTGGTGAGCCAGACCATTTTCACTTTATGTGTGTACTTGTTTGATGCACAGATCATCAGAAAACCAGCCTGTTTGTCAGTAATCTCACAACCAGAATTGGGTATACTGGGAACACCCTCCCATACCCAAGTATGAAAACACTATATGAATATACTATAACCTGAGCCCCCTGCCCTCCAAGAAGGGACAATTTAGAGATGCAAGTCACCATAACCTGCATGTTTTTCAGAGACTGGAGGAAACCAGAGCACCTGATGAAAAACCACACACACTCAGACAGAACACGCAGACTCCACACAGCCAGAATCACATTGAGATGAGGGAACTCTCTACCCAAAGGGGTTTCTACTAGCAAGTGTCTTTTCTAACTTTGTTTTGTTTAATGTGTCTGGCTTTGCTTTGTTCATTTAGAATTTCAGTTGGACTGCCCTTTGAGATACAGTACTGGATGCTTATGAAAAATCATTCATGATCAGAAAACTACTTTTTCTTCTATCTTAGAAGCAGAAGGCACAAGACAGGACTTTATCTTGAACAGTACACCAGTCCATCACACCAAGACACACACAAAAATACAGAGACAATTTGGTAACAGCAGTTAAAGCAATATCTTTAAAAGTATAAAAAGTAAAGTATAAAAACATATCTTTAAAAAGTCAGAGGACACCGGAGAACCTGGAGAAAAGAAAGCCATTGTAAATAATGACTATGGCTGTTAGTAGTACTGTGTAACAAAGGCCTGTTACAGATTCAATCATTAATACAAGTGAGCCAAAATAATGTCTCCAGTCCTAAAGTGAGAAATGTCCTCTTACTATGGAATATTGCAGTTTGGGGCTTAAACATCAGTATTAATAAAGATGCCCGATTTGTAGATCAGTGGAAAAATTATAATTCCTCACTTCTTGCTAGATTTGTTTACTTAAAATACAGTATTCATGATCCTTGTATGAGTAGCATGGCACTTTTTTTTCTGTAAAAGGCTGAAATCAAGTTTTTTTCATTTCAAGACATCACGCGCTGTTTTCAGTCAGTTCCTCTGGCCTACTTTCTATGCTGTTGCAGATAAGGAAGATAAAGACCACAACAGGCGCCTTGATCGTCTACAACTACTCAATGAAAAGACGGCAGAAAATGACACAAGACGTGAGAAGGAAAAGGAGAGCCCAAATAGACAAATGAAATGTTGGACTGTTTTCAAGTATTTCCAATGCAATCAAAAGACACAATTGTGGGGCCAGGAGGATTATTGGTAACCATAACATCATCAATAACATTTTAAGTTAATTTTAATTGTTGTATCTGTAGCGGAGCTAGTGTGGTGACGTCAGCGCCCTCACTGCACGTAGCAGGGTCCTCAGCTGCCTGGGCTGAGGGAGGTCTCCTTTAGCTCACGCGGTTGGTGCCCTGTTGCATTACACCGGTGACCTGGGTTTGCACCCTGGGTGTGGGGGACGGGATGGAACGGGTGGTGGGGGTACGACCCCGCGCGGAACCGTGACTATCACATATCTCATTGAAAATAATATAATGGATACTTGCTATGAACATCTATTATGCAAAATGGCTAAGCTGAGCAGCAGAATCATGTGTATCCAAGTCTGCATCCAAGTAGCTCAGTTTGCAAAAAGGTTGTGCATGGGAGAAATGATTCCCGTTTTTCTGTTTTGCTTGCAGAGATGTACTTCAAATTTCAACCTGCTTCTCTCCTGAATGGTAGACCCCCAGGCATGTTTCAGTTCTGAGAGGGCTGAGAGAATGACCAACTATCTTCTACTGACATCACCTCTTACATCCTGTCTGGGACCATCTGGACCAGTGCTGTGAGCCGGCTCCCCAACACCTAAAGCAGATCCAGAGAACCCGACCATACAGCTCCAGTGTTCCAGTGTTCCCGACAGCTCCCAGGAATCCTCTCTCCAAAACATCAAGGACCATAGAGGTGTCACTCCAGTGATAATATGAGTTGGTGAAACAAGTAAGACCAAAAACAGTGTAGTCATGGAGAGAGAGGGAACCTAAGTGTTCAACTGCACTCAAAGACTCAAAGGGTGAGCGCCCCCTACTGGCCCCCCTAACACCCCTTCCAGCAGCGACCTTAGCTTTCCTAGGAGGTCTCCCATCCAGGTACTGAACATAATAAATTAGTAGCAATTCTGTCTTCAGTTGACGTCTTCTCAGTCGGCATGGAAAGGCATCAGTCAGAGACTGGGCAGCTGACGGCTCTGTGCAGCCATAGTTCCAGGTGAGGGACAAGGTGGGCAGTAGTAACTCTTACCAGGTGCATCCCGCTCATGTCCTGCTGAGATTTAAAGGCAGTGATTTCAAATGCACATGTTTAGGTAGGAGGTTAATTTGCACATCAATGAGACAGTTTCCTGTTGAAAACATTCAGATTGGTTTTTTTTTGGTCTTGTTTTTCAATCTTTTTTTGTGTCAAGGAGTGTAATTTCTTTTATATTAAAAAAATATAGATTTGCAGAAATGCCGTCAGGCACCTCAGATTTGTGCTGTGGTTTCCTGGCGTGCTTTTCAGGAGCTGCCACAGCTCCCCCTCCGGGGGGCTGTTGACATACTGCTTCACAGGGCGGTTAGCTAATATGAAGTCACTCCGGTGCTGGAGGCTCGCAGGCAGACACACCTGCAGCTACCTGCCAGACACCCAGGAGATCAGATAAGACACAGAGGAACAGAGAAACAAGATCAAAGCCAGATCTGAAATCAAGATCAAGTTTTAGCTTGAAGTGTCACAGCTGTAAAATCTAATTAGGTCTTAATGATGAAAGCAGAGGAGACGTTCCATTTTCGATTTTCTGCAGGCATTTCTTCACTCTTAAGAGAATACCTTCCATTGATATCAGAGTTCTTACTCAGTTCCTGGATGGTCTAGTGCGTTCAGGTTTGTCAATTAAGCAATTAACCAGGTTATTTTCTTCGACACTCACAGGATGATTATTAAGGTCTTCTTTAACTGATTACGCACAACATTCACTTCATTAAATGTACAGTTCATGAGAAAACATTACAATTGTACAATGCCAAATACTGCAATTCTGCAGATAATTAGAGAGCATGCAATTACTTAGAACATGAGTGGGAAAAAAACAGAAGACACTTGGCCTTCTAGTAATGGAGTCTTGACACAAAAACTACCCTTTGGTCAGTGATTGTTTCTCAGGCTTGAGCCTGCCCCTAAGGCCTGAGCCACTCATGAGCACCATTATTCTTTTACAGTCATAACTACCTGATCGATTGTGCACGGTAAAAGCTATACCACACTACATACAATCCCCTTCCCGAGGGACCGCACCAGTGTAGCCAGAGGTTACAAGGAGTTCTCTTTCAATCATTGAAAGATAAAATGCTTTGAAAGTGTTCAAATGGTACGTTTAAGGTAATGATCATCCCAGTCAGGTCATTCACTTTAGAGATGGAGCACGAACTCGCAGGTACTAACCCACTCCAGTCCTGGAGCTGCACACCACCGCCATACTGAAGACAGCTATGCCAGATGGTGGTGTTTAAAAGGTGTTCACGCACACTTGCATTTCATTTGTTCATTTGCTAATCCATGAAAGTTCAAAATAAGGAATCTTTTATGGTCAGCTTTAATGCATACATTTTAAGAAACCGATGGAATCCTTCTATAGTGATTCCCGCTTTAAATCCTTTTTTTCTAAAGCAACCTTATTGCAGATTCTTACAGGTTTCCGCGCAAAAACCTTTAATAGCATGATTGTGAGACGAAACTGTTTGGATAGTTTACACACAGGCTCACAGGTGGCTGTAGTTTGAAAGTGCACAGCAAGGAGGGAGAATTATTGGATCTGGAACCAGCCTATGTTTTACCTCTTGCTTTACTAGAAAACTGTCAAATCTTTTTCCCACCCCTCTGTCCATGTACTAACCCCTCAGAACACAAGTTATGAACCCATGTCTGTTAAATTCAAAGAGGTTTATTGACATGGCTGATGAATTACACTGTGACCAAAGCAATAACAATTAGCAAACATTTACAAATACTTAAATCAATAACATAATATTGTTTGATGGACTCTCTGTTCCTCAGGCTGTGACAGGAGTTCACATACTGGGCTGCAACTCTCAGTTCTGTTTCCTCCCACAGTAGGACTGGAAGCTGTTTTGATTCTGGCAAGTGTGGGAATTCTGGGATTTGACTTGTTATTCTGAGGAAGATCTCTATTCTCTATTTATTTCCTGCAGTATAGCAGCTGTCTGTCACTCTGACCTCTCTCTGCCTAAGCCTAGAATGAATGTAATACATGTCAAATGATTGTCCAGGTGGAGAGGTCCTGGAGACCAGCACTGCCATGCCCAGGATGGACAGGGAGGCATGGGTGACCTGTGTGGCCTTGTCTGGGGGAGATGCAGGTGACCAGTACGTAGCATCAGTCATCCACTGGGTTTGATTCCATCTGTGATCTTAGGGATTTGTCTTGACTGACACAGTGGCACAGTGGCTAGCATTGCTACTCTGCAGCACTGGGATCTTGAGTTTGATTCCTGGGGTGTTATCTATGTGGAGTTTGTATGTCCAGGATTTTTCTCTGGGTGCACTGGTTTCCTCCCACACCCCAGAGACATGCTGGTAGGTCAATTGGCTTCTGGGAAAAAAAAGGCCCTGGTGTGAGTGTGTGTCTGTCTGAAGGACTGGTTTCCTGTCTTCCTGTGTCCTCACTGCACATTGTCTAGTGTCCCTTCAAAGTAGCAATTTCCTGATAACAGAACTCTTCCAACAACAATTTTACAACTGATCAATGACTGATAACTGTACCAGTGCACTTTAGGCTAAACCTCAGCTGTAAGGTTGACAATTCAGCTGTGTTGTTAATCAATTGCCAAACTGTCAGCATGCAGCCTGTGCCACCTTAACTGGTGGACTGCAACTTGACCATCTCTGTGCACGCTGTGTGTGTAGCAGCAGTACGCTGTTGGAATCTCAGATGAGGATTTCTGTAAGCTTGCTAGTGATTTTAGTGTGAGCAAGCTCTTTAGGAACAGAAATGCTTTGTGTCAATGTGTGAGAGATCCTGCGAGTGGAGGCTTTGAAACACCCATTTTCATGGGTAGTGGTTGTGGAGCAACACACATTCCAGACTTTAGGCTGGATTTGATGGTTAGACAATATTATGTGTAACTGGGCTCAGTGCACTGAGTGAGTTAAAGACTCCTGGATGGTCTAGAGTTCTCCTGCCACAGAGGAGCTGGTGTTTTAGTGAGCTGGAGTTCTCTGCTTTCTAGAGACCAAAGAAATGATTGCCAGTCACATTTATCTTTTTGTTTGAATATGTCTGACATATACAGTAGGACTGCACCACTGTCAGATGCCTACTAGGGCAGGTTTTTTTCTTGTATACTAACATCCCACACTATTTAAACAACCTTCTGGAATCCAACCCCACAAGGGGAAAGGAATAGAAATTCTGTGGCTGTGTCAACTGCCTCTTTCACATTTCACAGTATTTTTAACAGAAAGATTCTAAGTGCAAATCAGTACCAAAATGGTCTTAACTGTTGTGTCCCTACAGGTGTCTGTGCAAAAAAATAAAATACTTAAAAAAAAAAGTTATATTGGTGATTTGGAACTGGTAAATGTGTGCTTAGTTTTGTCTAATCTTTACTATCAGATCTCTGTACTCTTTTTTGTAATTCGGTATCCCAGAGGTGACCAGAAACACTGTGAAAATATTTTCATATCTTATTTTGGGATTGATGACATAAGCTGCCAACTTTTTTAACCTGATCACTCCAGGGCCAGTTTTTCCGGAAAGGTTATTTACACATGCTGTGACAAATTTGTTAGAAAGGTTAGGCAAAGGTCTGTATGTGGTTGAAATTGAGAGCCCCAGAGACATTCAAGATAAATGTTCACTTACACAGGAGGTCAAAAGACAAGGCAGGAAATATCCTACCTTTTAATATTTTTCCTCTTATGCCATTTCTTTATGTAACAGCAGATTAGTTGATGGGAGAGGTACAGTATCCTATTGTATGCCCACATTGTCTTTTCTGATGAACAGAACCCCAGAGTGATGAACATACAACAGAACATCCACAGCTGCAACCTCCTGATTTATAATACTAGAAAATTTTCTGATTAATAATAATTAGAAAATAAGCAACCACTAGTACTAGCCTGTTTTCACCATTCATAACCATATTTTCCCCTATTTTAACCATATGTAAAATAAAATAGTCTAGAAATGATTAAAACAACATTATTTTAATTATGTTGCAACCAGCCATGTAGCACTTTAAAAAATAACTTTATTGCATGAACATTATACCACCATCCACTGAACAGCAGAATTCAATCATCGCATCTACTGATGACTGTGGCCTTCATAGAGACTTTCTCTGTTTTCTGTCCATGGAAAGTACACTTCCAACAGCCTGAAGGTGAGGATTTGGAGCTACAAACAGCTCCAGCCCCTTCCTGAATTCACAGAACACTAGGAAAAATGACTGCAACACCAGTTATACTGGATCTTGAGATAACAAACACATTGAGTTTTTTTTAAAAACAAGCTTTAACCTTATGCTCTGCAAGAAATTGTATTTTGAAATTATTGTGTTGGTGACATTTTATGGACATTGCCATTGTGCCCTTGAGATAACTAAGAGGTGGGTGTCACCCAGTCACTGCAGTGCCTAACCTTGCATTATGCCTCTTATTTATAATTAATAATAATAATTGCTTACACTTATATAGTGCTTTTCTGGACACCCCACTTAAAGCGCTTTACAGGTAATGGGGACTCCCCTCCACCACCTCCAATGTGCAGCCCCACCTGGATGATGTGACAGCAGCCATAGTGACCAGTACACTCACCACACATCAGCTATCAGTGGGGAGGAGAGCAGAGTAATGAACTCAATTCATAGATGGGGATTATTAGGAGGCCATGATTGATAAGGGCCAATGGGAAATTTGGCCAGGACGCTGGGGTTACACTCCTACTCTTTATGAGAAACGCCCTGGGATTTTTAATGACCACAGAGAATCAGGACCTCGGTTTTACGTCTCATCCAAAGGACGCCGCCTGTTTACAGTATAGTGTCCCCATCACTATACTGGGGCATTAGGACCCACATGGAGCGCAGGGTGAGCGCCCCCTGCTGGCCCCACTAACATCTCTTCCAACAGCAGCCTTCGTTTTTCCCAGGAGGTCTTTCCAGGAGGTTTCCCAAGTGTTAATTTCACTTGACCATTAAGACTGCATGTGCTGTTATCTGTCTGGCTCTCTGGATCCTCTACAACGAGCTTGTTGTTAGTAGGCTAACAGATTGAGAACAAATATCTTGGGACAGACGGGAGAGCAGCACAGGGATATCACCAGCATTTGTTTTGTGCGACTTCTTTTGGTCTTCTCTTTCTGTGGTATCAAGGGTATCATGTCCCATGGCAACGTGTTAATGTCTTGCCGTGTTTTTTTTCAGGGTCAAAGGGGAGCCAGAGCCTTACCCGGCAAGCAACAGGCACAAGTCAGGGTACACCCCAGAGGGGAAGCCAGTCCTACACAGGGGAGCACACAGATACACACACTACGGCCAATTTCCCAGAAGCCAATTAACTTACTAGTTTGATTTTGGACTATGGAAGCAAACCCATGAAAACACAGGGAGAACATTTAAAACTCCACGCAGATACAGTAGCACCCCAGAAATTGAACCCAGGGCCTCCCCATTGCGAGGCAGCAATGCTAATCACTGCGCCATCATGCCTTTTCATTCCAGTTAAAACTGAATATTGTGGAATTGGTTAACTGGTTGATAAATCACACGTAAACGGTGGTTATGGACCCTGGATTTGGGAAAAAGTGTGCAGTTTTCTCCTGTATCTGCTTGCCCCTTTCCTGCCTTTGCACACTCACTTTAAAGTTACAAATAACATGGTCAGCCCCACCTAACAGCCATGATTGAAGATTGTGGTGGCAAACCCGTTCCTTTTACACTCACACCAGGATGTATACACTACTGTGAACACAAGAGTAAAGAATAAAAACTGCCTAATCTAAGATTTGAGAAAGAAATGCAGTTTTAGATGGGACAAAAGCTTTGCAAAACATTTAGAAGAGATTTTATTTCATCAGTCTTTTGGTGTAAATGTTTGGGTTCAAATTAAATACTGAAAGTTTTGAAAGATCTTGGAATTGTAGTTGAGTAATTCGTTTTAGAGAGAGGTGTTTGAAAACACCCCTTGTCCACACAAAGTAGGTTGTACAGCATAGCAAGACAAAACAGCAATATATTTAATGTACCAAATCCACATTTGTGTTCAAACTCAAATTTCTTACGGGCTGTAACAGTGTGAAGAATGTAAAACTGGAAAAGGCTCAATATGCTTTAGTGCGATTAGTTTCCCTGAACTCCGAAGGAGACTGGTTCGGGCTATAGGGAGGATTGAGGGAGACGAGCACTCTGGGCTTCTCACTGCCCTGTCGCCTGGATGTGCCGAAGGCTCTCCTTCACTCGAACAAACTCGGGAATGTTCTCCTGGTCCTCTCTGCGCTTCCTCTCCTCCCGCTCGTACTGCGAAAAAAGATATCAGCGTGGTTACCGGACACAGCTCGGAGACGCATGAAGGCTGGGGGTCATTAGGGATAGGAAGCCCTGCACAGGCATGTCTGAAAACAGTAAATGGACAGCAGCAAATAGATTTAGTTTTTTTATAATAATAACTTCTTGGATGATGATGATGAAAATAATTAAGAATTGCTTAGACTTATATAACACTTTTCTGGACACTTAAAATGCTTTACAGGTAATGGGGACTCTCCTCCACCACCAACAATGTGCCCACCTGGATGATGCGACAGCAGCCATAGTGACCAGTACACTCACCACACATCAGCTATCAGGGTATGTGGGGATGAGAACAGAGTGATGAAGACAGTTCAAAGAAGGGGGTTATTAGGAGGCCATGATTGGTAAGGGCCAATGGGAAATTTGGCCAGGACACCGGGGTTACACCCCTACTCTTTTCGAGAAACACCCTGGGATTTTTAATAACCACAGAGAGTCAGGACCTCGGTTTTATGTCTCATCCAAAGGACAGCGCCTTTTTACAGTATAGTGTCCCCATAACTGTACTGGGGCATTAGGACCCACATAGACCGCAGGGTGAGCGCCCCCTGCTGGCCTCACTAACATCACTTCCAGCAGCAACCTTAGTTTTTCCCAGGAGGTCTCCCATCCAGGTACTGAGCAGGCTCACACCTGCTGAGCTTCAGTGGGCTTCCAGGTGTGAGTTGCAGGGTTACATGGCTGCTGGCATTTTTGAAAAAATTGTATGTTGCCAGGCATTTATTTTCCTTTTACCTCTTTGAATTTCTAACCAGTGTCGAAGTATCTGCTGCCAGTCTGTCCACTCCTTTCACCCAGCTGAGGTGGGGGTGGAAGGGGCAGCCCTCACTGCTGTCCCAAGAGCCATGGGGGGAAGTTAGTGATTTCATGGCCAGTTACTTCAATCCCCCACACTCTGAAGAATCAAGGTGAACTGGGCCTCACTAACAGGAAGTTAGCACACAGCCCACACTGGAACCAGCACTTGACTGGTTAAACCAATCAGGGAACCATTGGTTCTTTTAATGTTAACATAAACCAGTTTACACATACTTTTGTTTGTAATTCTGCCCTGTAGCTCATGGTCATGTGCTGTACGGGTTTTTCATTTTAGCATTGCATTAGTCCAAGGCTGTGGGCCTTCCACTTCCCTGTGTGACTTGTTTTAAATAATCAGCAACTTGACTGATGCAATGATCCTCCTTATTATCGTTTCAAGCTTGTTGTCACAGTTCATTATGAGTTGACAGGCAGGGCCCCAGGTTAAAAGGCCTGCATTGCTGAACAAGGCCGGTGTGCTGTTTGATGATGTCATACCTCCTGCAGTTTCTGCTGTCTTTTGCGGAGCTCCTGCTCGAGGTCGGAGGGCGGCTGGAGGGCCTGTTCCTGCTCACGGTGCTGCTCCAGTCTCCTCTGCTCCAGGACTCGCTGCAGCTCCGGCTTCTCCCCTGGCAACAGGCCCCTGCAGCACCAGAAAGCTCAGTCATCTGCAGGTCGAGGTGAGACAGACTGCCCCTCCAAAGCTCAGAGCAGGAAAGGGCAGACTGCCCCCCCCCCCCATAGCGCAGGGCAGGAAAGGGCAGACTGCCTCACCCCCCATAGCGTAGGGCAGGAGAGGGCAGACTGCCCCCACCCCCACCCCCCATAGCGTTGGGCAGGAGAGGGCCGACTGCCCCCACCCCCACACCCCATAGCGGGTGGCAGGAAAGGACAGACTGCCCCCCCCCCCCATAGCGCAGGGCAGGAGAGGGCAGCATCGACTCACACAGGGGTAGAACAGGAAACTGCAGCACCATCCCTCCTACAGAGCAGGGCAGGACACTTACATGCAGCTCCATTGTGAAGCAAGAGCATAGTTATAGACAATGCACTGTTCATAGCCCACAGCTGTTTGAGCCAGAGCACTGTGCTTTATGTCAGTTCTGTGTTTCTTTGCTGCACATTCTCTTCAAAACAGAATGGTACAAAATTCAAAATTCAAATTTAAAATTCTAACCACATCGTGGGAAAAGCTAATGACTTCAAAGAGGACATGGAAAGCAGGCCTTTAACCTGGAAAAAAGAAACATCTGCCACTCCTTTTCAACAGACATCCTCTGCTAAACAAATAGTTTTCAGGGTGGTCAGGTCCTCTGCTCAAAGGGTGCTTGTCCATCAGGAAAGCTTTCCAAACTGCACCTTGTACCCAGGAAGCACAGGGTGCAAGACAGGACTGAACTCTGGCCGGGATGCCAGCCTGTCGCTGGGCATGCGTGCACACATTCATGCACACACGGACAATTCAGACACACCAACTAATCTAGTCAGTCTCCTGCCAGGGGAAGCTGTAAGCCTGCATGTGTTGCATAACAAAATCATTGCACACACCTGCTCTTTTGCTTCTGTCATTGCTGTGCACATCAGAATCTTAAAAAGTCATTATTCACATGGCTTCTCAGTTCTCTGGCAGCGAGTGGTGAAACTTTGCCTTGAGGGGGCATTCCTGTGGAATTCAAGCTCAGCCTGTGAAGGCAAGTGCTGGGACTTACTGGCTGAATTTCCCATTGGCCTTTACCAAGTATGGCCTCCTAATAATCCCCATCTCTGACCTGGCTTCATTACTCTGCTCTCCTCCCCACTGATAGATGGTGTGTGTTGAGGGTACTGGTCACTATGGCTGCTGTCACATCTTCCAGGTGGAGCTGCACACTGGTGGTGGAGGAGGGGAGACCCCATTACCTGTAAAGCGCTTTGAGCACACTGTCCAGAAAAGTGCTATATAAGTGTAAGCAATTATTATTATTATTAAAGAACAAGCCAAACTAGATTCCCATGATGGTTCCATTCCGCACTCGGAGAGCTCGGAGAACCCTGCCCGATCAGGGAGACTGGGAGCCAGGCCTGGCAGTGGTGTTCGCTGGCCAGTGCCTGGTAGCCTGGGCACTGATGGCTCAGTTTTAAAGGGCTACATTGAACCACTGTGTGGGCTCACCACACAGGTCACGTGCGATGCCAATCACATGATGGGCATGAGCGTCATGGATCTGGACTGACTAGACCCTGGCAACTAACAACTAAGAAAAGAAAAATAAACTACAAGAACGTTGCTTCAACAGCATCAGCAAACACTGATTTTCAGAATCACAGTTGTTCACCCTTCATATCCTGTGTATTTTTAAGCAGTGGGTCCTGGTCTTAAATCCACCGATTAAAGCTGATTAAACGTGGTCATTACAGTAAAAATAGAAAAGGGTGCGATCAGGAATTAAATATATTGACTGTATTCACAATTCACAATCAGTGTTGCAGCAGTAATGAGGAGACAAATATGCACGTTTGTAGACCTCAGAAGACATCAAAGGTCTTCAAAGCCCATTTGTTTGTTTTCAAACAAAGCCATCATGCTACCAGACCATTAATCCTGGAGTTAAGTGGATGAGAAAGACTGAGATGTGCTTTCTTGAAATAGGCAATGGAAAGTTGTGTCCTCAATATAAAGAGTCTGTTTATCCTACTGTCCTGGTCTGCAGACAAGCCTGAGTCACCCCAGGCTGTTAAGAGGCTGTGGCTATTAGCTTCATCTAGTCCATTCTATTTTTCTTCTTGCTAGATGTGGTTCGGTGTAACAGGTAAATACTCCGTTAGACTTGAAATGGTTGAAAAAGTTCAGTTTTTAGGTAATGTGTGGAGATCTTTACTGTGCTTTTCAGTTACACTAAGTTTTCTATTTTTATTGCCAAAGTGTTAAGTTGTTCAGAGAATTGCTTGGCACAAAAAAGCATTCATACTTTGGTACAATTTGGCAATGGTATTGGTTAAATAATGGAAAAATGGACACTATTGTTGTTTAAAACAAGATCCCACTGCAGCTTCTACACCTGCAATAGGCAACATCTGCACAGATATAAGCGACACTTGTCCATGTAGTTTTGGTAATACTGTTGACAATTTTGATGACAGTTCAAAATCATGCAGTTTTTCCCCTCTTTGGCCTTCATTGAAATTAAAACCAGAAACAGGGTTTTTATGTCAAGGATCTCCAAATCTGGTAACAGTCGGGCAGATTCTGACTCGTCTTAAAACATCAGCTGCCTCAGACCTGTGCAGGAGGCTTACATCTGTCCAACTGAGGAAAAAAAAACATGAATTCACAATCTTCGCTATGGTTTAAACTTACAGTACTAGGACTGTCGCCCTTGAAGATCAGACAAGATGAACCCAGATCAAGCAAGATAGGTTAAATTAATAATATAATAATAATTCCTTACACTTATATAGCGCTTTTCTGGACACTCCACTCAAAGCGCTTTACAGGAAATGGGGACTCCCCTCCATCACCACCAATGTGCAGCATCTACCTGGATGATGCGACGGCAGCCATAGTGCGCCAGAACGCTCACCACACTCCAGCTATCAGTGGGGAGAAGAGCAGAGTAATGAAGCCAATTCATAGATATACTCTTAAATGCTCTTCTCTTTTTGGTAGCCTCTATTGTGTTTTTATACCAAAAGTATTGCTTACTAGATCTAAACCTGTGCATCCACTAGCAATGACTCCTATAAGTCATTGCTGGTGATGGTGCTCTAGTTCCTGTAATACACTGGCATCAGTCCAGCGCTGTGGCCCATGCTCCGTTAACAGACTTCAGCCTGCGGCAACCCTCACTGGGAGTAGGGACTGGCTGATGATGGGGATGGGGCGATTACTCAATGCAAAGCCACGCAGAGCTCTCCGCTTACGTTTTGTGAGCAAGCAGCAGCTCGCGGTGCAGATCCTGATGGCTGGGCGAATCCAGGATGGGGTTGGTCAGCTTTCTCGGCCGGATGACATCAGGGGGCCTGTTCACAGCCTGGTGCGTGGGAGACATCCGACAGACGAAGTTCTCTGGAATGAAGAAGCACGCATGCCGATCAGTGGGGCTTCCTTACAGGTGAATGCAACAGAAGACTGGGGCAGTAGGGCCCAAAAGGTGCTTCAAAGGTCTTCAGCTGTAGTTAATTTAAAGAGATGACTAAAACCTGTTGGAATGACAATTTGTATTTAGATAAGTTAAGATCACTTTATTGGCCATATACAATTTCTTGTATTAGGAATTTGTCTTTTTACATTCCTATTTTTGGTAGAATGCCAACCTGTGGCAAGAGTAATTAAGAGGTCTAAGCTGGAATGGCAAAGAGACATCTGTGTGACCCTTGATGATGAGGGTTTCTGACAACCTTGGTTTAATTTGGGGTATTTTTTGCTTAGATTGCCTGCCCATACAAATCTGTCACTTTTCTTTTAAAACCAAACAAATTAGTAAAAATATTCTTGAACAGAGTGTTGCTCAGAAAATCTTTCACACAGAGATGGATATTCCTGTAGCTGTCACAAACATATACAGGAAGGAAAGTAAGACTGAACAGGATTAACAGCAAAAGCCTGGAAATAGATGCTAATGTGAGAAAGGATTATGGGTAAATGGGTGTAAGATTTTATGTAAGAGGGTTACATAAGTTGCTTCATCAAGTTTCTCTCCAATGTTTACTTCCTCCACTTCAAGGAAATATAACAGACCTCTCATCCTCTGTTTAAAGAAATAAAGGGTATCTTGTCTCCACTTTAAAACTCTTACCAAAAGCAGAGCTGGATTTCAGTTTTATTAGTAAGAAATTATAGTCACCAGCCAGTACGTTTTTACAAGAGGGCTTAGCATGAAGATTCATCTTAAAAACATGGCATAAACTCAAAAATTGTTTCAATATTCTGATTTACATAAGCTTTTTGACATTTATGCTTTAGATTTGCTCTGTAAAGAGGATCTCTTAAATTGTTCATTTCAACCTGCTTTTCATCAAGAACATCTGAGCTTTTTAGTTGAAATATGTGTCCGCTCTGCTCATTGCTATTTAGACTAGAGTATATTCAGAAAATGCAACTGTTAAATTTAATAATCAGCATTCATCTGTACGAATGTATCAGGATGCTTCCAAACTGCAACTGTTATGCATCTTTTTAATGCCTAGAATTCATAAAGAAATCCAAGGCTATTGGATGTTCAGGGTTAAAATCATTTAAATAACGATAAATACAGATAACTTGAAAGTAATCAATTAAAAACACATAAGATATCTTGCACCTAGCCACACCAAGACTATGAAGAATAAATCGTCTTGGCATCATAAAAATAAATGCCAAATATGAGCCAAAACATATAGCACAAGTCAGCTTTCATGCACAGACACGAGACAGTATATAGAACACCAACACCAGACTGCAAAAACTGAATTCTCAAAATCTTACTGTACCTTTCCTTGGGTTTCTGAACCCCGGCTTCTGCAGAATTCACCCCATTAGGAAAAAAACAACAGAAAGAAAAGGATTAATGTGAGGAAATGGTTTCTACTGATGACTGATGGTATTCACTGTTATTAAAGGATAAAAATCAGGTTCCCCTTGCAGAGCACTTGACTAGCAGGCCCCTGTGCAATCCACAAGAGAACAGGAAATACAGTCTAAATATGCAAATAGACCTTATAGTATTATGCACCAAATGGTGGCTTATGCAACAGCTTGTAAAAAGTAGATTAAATAATTATTTGCATTGATGTAGTGCTTTTTATCCAGAAGCATTGCCAAGCCCTTTGCACAGTGAAAATTAAGTATTGGTACAATGAAGTGAAACGCGATTTTTGCTGTGCACTAAAATAACACACATTTCAGATCAAAACATACAAATGAGACAAAAGAAGAGAGTGTCAGCTTTTACTGGATATTTTTGTGCATTCGTGTTTAACCACGTTATGGTTAAAAATGTTTTTGTGTTCAATCCCTCTCCCAGTTGAAGGTCAGTATGAGTATTGAGACAAATGAATGGCTACTGCCCAAATAACTGCTCAGGTTTTCTATGTTGCAATATTTGTGATAACATAGAAGAGCTGTGAATGACTTTTCGGGTCAGCCTCTAGAGTTAGAAGGCATTAACCCAGATGAAGAGAGTGTTGTCCATGATGGAAAAAACCAAGACATCATTATACTTCATCTGCTCCTTGAGAGAAGCAAACTACCTGGGTAAAGCATGATGGCCATTCTGCACATTCTTCAGTCCCACAATAGGAAGAACAGGTGCAGAGGTAAACAAGTCCTTCACCAGTTGCATTAAGAGATAACTTCATGGAGGCCAGATTGTGCTCAACGAGAGTGGAGTTTAGCCAGGACACTGGGGTTATCACCCTGGATCAAGCTACTGAACAGTGGGATTCTTATTCATCCTTAAGCACCCAGCAGGATTTATTCCCAAAGAAACTCTACTCAAAGCAATGTGTGCAATTTGAAGACCAAAGAATCCCAGAAAACGCGTGGCCCATTTAAAGGTTAAATGTTCACATCAATCTCCTCTCAGCTTTAAAAAAGTTTAGCTTTGGCATCAGTAAACCTCTACTTCAGTTAAAGCTTCTCTTGGTCTTCTGAGGATGAGGTAATGGTTTCAGGATAGACAAGTTTTATGTTTAAGCAGACTATATTTGCAATCCCTTAATCTTTTATTTTAAACTGCACGGTCAAAAAAAGAGAAAAAATAAATTTACTGGGACATGTGGTTACATCTAACATAAAAACAAGCACATGGTGACGTACAGAGATATACAGTTTTGAACCACCAATGTGCTATACAGAGTAGTCAAAGCCACATTTGGACACAGTAATGCACAGGAGTCTCTCAGTGTCGCAACATCAATAACAGTAAATAGGGCTGTATAAATAATTGGATTACATTATTTGAACTCCTCTCATTTGATATTAATTATTAACCTTGATAAGTGACTTACATTTGTACCCACTTATACAGCTTGGTTTTTAACGGACAAACTCAAGTGAAGTACCTTGCGTGAGGGTACAACAGCTGTGCTGCACACAGGATCTGAACCGGGAATCCTCCAAGGAGTGCAGAGCCCTGACTATTATTCTATATTGCTGTCCCTAGCACAGTATCACCCATAAATTGGAGTATTTACCTGTAATATTTTTATGACCAGCTGTCTGGACTTTAAGGAACAGGACACTATGAGAACTTGGAATGTTTGTGATGTGAGTGTTTATTGTAGAGTAATTCCCCACTGTATGTGTACATCATTAGCTGGTGGCCTAAAAAAAGATGAAGAGATTGTGAAGACAATTATGTTGGGGATTCAATATATGTCAGTTTGAGCCCAGATGACTAAGAAACAGTAGAGTCTTAAAACACAATGAGAAATTGCTTCAGAATTTCAATATTCTTTTTTTGTTACAATTAATCATATCAACTGACTAAGGGCAAAAATGGAAACGGAAGACAGAGTTGCACACCCTGATTAAAGTCAATGTCCCTTACTAAATATATTTATGTGCTCTGGAGGAAACTCACTTCTGAATGCATCACCCAAGAAACTAATATAAACCATCAATAAAAACAGAAGACTGTGAGAACAGGTCCTCTTTGCAAACTGAACAATAAGCAAATTAGTCAAGTCTGCTCTCTGCTGGATAGTTTATTGGAGATCTGTAAGGTGCAAATCACAACAGTGCTGGAATAACAGCCTTGACCTTTAAGATGTGGAAGGCCAAATGCAAAATGTTAAAGAAAAATGTTAGTTTTAGTGTTAAGTAGCAATATTGAAGGATGCACCATTATGTGAATTACAACGCAGTCACTACTTGGCGATACCAGCAGAATGTCAGTCATCATTTCCACCTTGAGATCCACTGATGGTGAGTGAGTGCCCACTGAGCATCATTAGAGTGAATGGGTGGGGACAAGTTTTCTCTGAGAAGGTACAACTCGCAGATGTGCTTGTTACCCACGGTTGATTCACGTATCAAAGTCACAAGTTTCTCTCACTCATCTACCCAATGAAAGGGCAATGACCTGCAAGCTGCATACTATTTCACACACTGGGTATAAATAATGCAATAAGGGAACATTAACAATAGTTGGCCATAAGATCTCGACTTGGAGAAAGTAAACTGAGAGATATGAAATAATAATAAGCTATTTTATATAACACCTTTAAAAGTGGCTTCTCAGAGTGTCACTTTACAGAACGAGAAAAAAAATACACAAGGAGAAAGCAGAATTAAACAGTTACAATGAGGGTTTGGAATACAGAAAGAAAGCAAACCTGGTTTGAATAGAAGATTTTTGTGTCTAGATTTGAAAGAATTCAGGGAAGGCTCTCTGATATCCATAGGGAGAGAATTCCAGAGTTCCGGGGCAGAGCAAGAGAAGGCCCTGTCACCCATAGAGTGTAAGACAGCTTGGGGAAGTGACAGGGAACCAGAATTATATGAACAAAGATTATGAGGTGGGGAGCAGGAAGAGAAGTCAGACAGGTTCTGAGGTGCCAAGCCATGTAGAGTCTTTTAAGTGAGCATGAGGAGTCGACAAAGTTGACAAAACCTAATAGAAAGCCAGTGCAAGGACTCCAGCACAGGAGTAAAGTGATCACTTGCATATGACCTGGTCAGGAGTCAGCTGCTATATTCTGGACATAATGTAGTTTGTTCAATGTGAATTTAGATCATCAAGCCTGGATCCAATATCACCCCAAAGTAATTTAATTTAGATTGAAACTCAAGCTCAGTACCAGCCACGGATAGGGTTACTGCTTTGGCTTTAAATAGTTGTTGGAAGGTGCCGAGAAGCATTAGAGACAGCCACATCGGTGTCAAGGTTAGTACGCACATAGATTTGAGTATTATCAGCATAGAAATGTTCATTTAGACCATATGATCTTAAACCAGGGCAGTTCCTGTGCTGTGTAGTTGTCTAAAACCAGATTGGAAGGGTTCAAAGAGGTTATTTGGAATGAGACAGATGTTTACCTGAATTGTTCAGCATGTTCCAAAATTTTTACAAGAAAGGGTTAGGTTAGATACAGGGTGAAAATTGTTTAGCTTGCCCAGAGACATATTTTGGTTTTTTTTGGCATGGGGGTAACTGCAGCAGTTCTGAGGGACATTGGTACCACGCGAGTACTCGAGGACTCATTGATTGTCATGTCTATTATTTTATTTGAAATAAAATGAAATCCAATAAGATGCACTTGTGGCACAGCTAACACTTATAACAAAGCTGGATAATCCATCCATCCATTCATTTTTAGCCACTTCATCCAATTCAGGGTTGCAGTGCAATAAGAGCCCGTCCTGGCAAGTAGTGGGAACCAGTCTATCGCAGGGCACACACAGACAAAAACCTACCAGTAGTGGGACAGTGGGAAGAAATTGGAACAAGGGGAGAACATACACACTCCAGGCAGATGGCACCCCAAGAACTGAACCCAAGGACCCAGCAAAGCCAACCACCATTCCATCATGCTGCCCCAAAACTGGAGAATATATACAGTATATGATCATGAGACTGATTAGATAAAGGAACCTTTTGGATGCAACAATATGCTGCTGTTTTCCAGCACGAACAGGGTGGCTCTCAGTGTCCGGCCTGTACAAAGGGATTTTCCGACAGCCAGCATGACAAAATCCCAGCAGATGCCTCTGAAATGATTAACTCCAAAATTAAATCAGATTAAACAGCTAATCACCTGCCTCCCCCCTCAGGTGAAAGGACGTGCACTAGTTTTCAGGGAACCAGATGGTACATCGTTCATCAGAGTTGGGTAATACAATGGTAATGTCATGCACTGTTTCACAATATTTTTCAATATAAGAACAATATTACTGAGGGGGATGGAATGATCCACAAATTTAACAAATAATTTTGAGATATGTTTAGGTCTAACAGTTTGATCGAATTATATCACTATTGTTGTCCCCACTGTTACATTGAAAAGCTATGACTTATTAATTATTAATCAAAGCATCTCATACTTTCTCAAAAGATGCCTAGGAACTGGCATCAGCAATGTGGCTGGGCAGTTTGCAACAGACACCCACCACTCTCTGTGCAAAGATGTGCTTCTCCAGGTCAGAATACATTGGCTTTTTAAACAAACAAATCTGCAATTTTTATTGTGTCTCAAGTTTTGAGACCAACATATTTATTATATTTATTTATATAATTTGAACGATCGTGTCAAGTCTCCATGTAAAATACTTTCTGCAGGACTTTCTGCAGACAGCTATCAAACTTTAGTTGTACATATGATTTAAGAGTTTATCTTTCTACTCTTACTTTTCTGCATAGCAATATTTCCTTTCCTTTACTAAAGGCCACTCTTAGGAAGAAAAACGAGAAGAACAGCATCACCAACTTATCCCTGTGTGAAGAGAGTCCTTCTTTCTTCAGCTTTGACTTAATTTTTCCTGCACACGCTGGAACAAGTATGTTGCGGAGGACATAAAGCAGGGGACTCTAGCCCTGGCCCCAGAGAGCTCCAATCAGTCTGAATCACAGAGTCTCCAGCCCTGGTCCTGGAGAGCCCCAGTCCAGTCAGTCTAATAGGTCACCTGTTATTACAGATTGTCATCACCTCTAAGGTGCAAAGTCCACTGGTTTGAACTCTCTAACCCACAAAGTAAATATTGCCTCATTTGGACCAAGATGCACATGGTCTTAAGTACTGTAAATATAAAACCCATGTCTGGACTACAAGTCTTTTTTTCCCAGTTAATTATGTGAGCAGACAAGACCAGGGGTGTCTCAGGTCTACAAAGGTTTCAGTCCAGCTGGGCTCTTAATGATTTGAATCAGTTCCAAATGGATTCATTAGACCAATTTCTCATCTTCTCCCAGCTCTTCAGGTGCTGCTATTTTAAACACTTACGCCAGCCCCCCAGGAACAGAGCTGGGGACCCCGAACTCAAGTGGTTCTAAAACATTTTCTTGGGGGACCAGTTGAGCTATGAATCACCAGAGCTACAGTAACTGTTGCCTTTACTTGATGTGCTTGCTTGTTTCCGTGCTCTGTCTTGAGTTTCAGAGGTAACCCACTTCAAGCATATTGTGTCCGACAAATTCGGCACCCAAATTTGTAAGATAGTGTAACAGACAGGTGGAAAGACAATGTATCAGACACCCTCACAGAGAACATCTGCAGAGTTCCAGCTGGTTACCTTTCGGGCAACACAGATAAAAGTTAAAATTCCGAAATTATCAGAGGACTGATATCCATTTCAAATTGCATTCAACGACATAAGATATTGAAGCAAATTAAAAACTATGAACGGAATAGAAAATTTACATTAATTAGCTTGTGATTAAGAACTCGACTATCGGAAAAACAGCGATGAACCACTGAATCTACATCTTTTATGTCAAAGTAGTCTGTCAGCAAGACCGATGTTCTTAGTCTGGTGTAGCTGCGCCCATAACACTCATAACCCCTACATGTTCTATACGCCACACAAGTGTTGCAATACTGCAGTATTGAATCTCAGTGCGATAACAGAAATCGTCATTTTATGCAGGTGTACTGAATAATTCGAATATCCACCAGTATGTCAAACTACCGCAACATCATTGGACATGTCGGAAATACTGCACGGCCCGAAGCCACATTCTACTCAATCACTTAATGAAAACGATTGAGGACCATAGGACCTCATTTTTAAAAACGTTTTTGCGAATTTACACGTTACTGTCCCACAGAAATAATGCGCAAGTGCAGCACCTAAAGCGCTGAGAAAGAGTTTTAAATATCAGTTTGCAACACATAAAAGATTGCAGAAAAAAAACCTCTTAGAATATCTGCGAGTGTCACAAAAACTCACTTTTTTTGCGTGCGACCCTCCCATGACGGGGAGACGTCCGACTTCCGACGTAGAGCGATGCAATTCCAGTTTGGATTTTCAGTCCATCAGTTCGATAAATCCTTCTTTCCAGATATACAGAGATCTTGAGAAAGGGAGACAGCCCTGTTACGTGAAGCGCAGGTGGTTTTCCGTGAATTCTTTTCAGCTGTTTCTAGACGGATTTTTCAAACCAGTTTTAAGTCGTGCCGTCAGAGAGCTCTGAAATCCCATTACAACAACCAGGCTAAACCTCCGGGGCCGTCCTCCTGCTGCACAAAAAGGGATTTATGCTAATTGTCGCCGACATTGTTGCTTCTATTAAGTAAGATAATGAGAGCTACACTTTCTGTCTACGTCTTTTGAGTCTGATACTTGTACACATGTATCTTGAGTACTTACCCGTACCTGGTACATGCCGAAAATATTAGTAAACAGAGAACTGGAGGCCTTTAAACCAAACAATACGTATGCTCCACCAGTACTGTTACGCCAGGACGCATTGAAAGTCTTTTCTAAACAAAAAGAATTCCAAACTATGCACTGGAAGCGAAGGGAAATACATTTGGGAATGTATCGCACGACTGTAGTTTTTTTTCGGATGTTTTCCTCATAGAACTCACTTCAATGATTATTTTTCTCTGAGAGTCCAAGATGGAACTGAAGTCATCAAGTCAGTATAAACGCATATTTAATCTTTATTTAACGCATAAACGTGCGTTTACAATAAAACAATTTGGACTCCGGCTCGCTTGTAGTTTTCTCTGCTAGAGATGTCTACTGCACCGATGCACACAGTATTTTCACCGCGCTTCTACAAAGGTTTGAAGATTCATGAAGGCAGCCTCTCGCAAACTTGAGCGTAGGTGGCGTCTTTCCGGCCTAAATGTACATTATCAGGCCTGGAGAGATTACTTATCTGATTATAAGGTTACTATAGAGTCTGCTAGATCCACCTACTTCTCTCACATCATTGAAAATCACCAAAACAATCCCAGACATCTTTTCTCCACCATCAACAGACTGCTCAAGCCAAACTGCCCTACCACATTACCTGCCTCATCACAACTTTGCAACACATTCTTAGATTTCTTTAGTTCTAAGATTGACAACATCCGGCATCACATTCTCTCCACTACGGATATAATTTCCACACCTCCTCCCTCCTCATCCAACTTCTCTGGTTCCCGTCTCTCCAGCTTCTCTCTTCTTGACTCAGCATCCCTAAACAAACTAGTTACGCGCATGAAACCCACCACATCTATTTTAGATCCCATTCCCACCACTTTATTCCAGTCCTGTTTCTCTTCTCTCTGTCCCATTGTCCTCAATATAATACATGAATCCTTGAGCACCGGCATTGTACCAACGGTCCTCAAAACTGCTGCTATTACCCCAGTGCCAAAGAAGCCTAACATGGCTCTCGACAATCTTAACAACTTTCGCCCCATCTCCAACTTACCCTTTCTCTCTAAAATTCTAGAACGTGTTGTCACACTTCAGTTACATAACCACCTCATGACAAACAACCTTTTCGAACCCCTCCAATCTGGCTTCCGTCAACTTCACAGCACAGAAACCGCCCTAGTCAAAGTCACCAACGATCTCCTAATAGCTTCTGATTCTGGTTCTCTTTCCATACTCATCCTTCTTGATCTCAGTGCTGCCTTTGACACTGTTGACCATAACATCTTGCTTTCTCGTCTCGAGACTGTGTTTGGAGTCTCTGACACTGCCCTCAAATGGTTTAAGTCTTACCTCACTGATCGCTGTCACTTTGTCTCTCTCAATGGGTACAGGATTGAAATTGGTCTTGTCAAGTCTGGTGTCCCTCAGGGCTCAATACTGGGCCCCTTGCTCTTCAGCATTTACATGTTCCCACTTGGTCAGCTTTTAAGATCACATGGCCTCAGCTTTCATTTTTACGCTGACGATACTCAAATATACATCCATACCAAACCCGACACTGATGTGGCTGTCTCTATTCTATCTAATTGCATCTCTGACATAAAAATTTGGATGACTCAAAACTTCCTTCATCTTAACTGTGACAAGACTGAAGTCATGCTTATTGGTACCCCCCATCAACTTCGTAAAGCCAGTCCTGTAACCCTGTCTGTAGATGGCTCTGTACTTGAGCTCCAATCAAAATTGAAAAACCTTGGGGTTATATTCGATTCTGGCTTAACATTCGACCCACATGTACAGCATACTGTCAAAACATCTTTTTTTCACCTTAGAAATATCGCAAGACTACGCCCTATGCTATCATTAACTGTGGCTGAAAAGCTGATCAACATATTTGTATTCTCTCGAATTGACTACTGCAATGCTCTGCTCCCTGGGGTATCTAAATCTACTCTGAACAAGCTGCAGTATGTCCAAAATTCAGCAGCCAGAATCCTGACCAGATCTAGTGCAAGTGTTCACATTACTCCTATCCTGGAGTCCTTGCACTGGCTTCCGGTCAAATTCCGCGTAGACTTTAAAATCCTCATGCTCACCTACAAGGCTTTACATGGCTTGGCACCTCAATACCTGTCTGAACTTTTATCGCCCTACTCCCCACCTCGCAACCTCCGCTCTTCAAATTCTGCCCTCCTTACTGTCCCCCAAGCCCGTCTACATTGTATGGGCGACAGGGCCTTCTCCTGCTATGCCCCCAAGCTCTGGAACTCCTTGCCCAAGGATATTAGAGAGTCACCTTCTCTAAACTCCTTCAAATCCAGACTCAAAACCCTCCTTTTCAGAAAAGCCTTTACTTAACTGGTTCCATTCTTCACCCCTCTGCTCTTCTTAATACCATCTTTCACGGTCTCCTCTATTGTTATTGTTGTATTGTTGTAATTATAATTGTGTCCTGTCTTGTGAAATTTTCTTATTTATTGTTGTAGTCTTCTTATTTATTGTTATTGTCATCCTGTAAAGCGCTTTGAGAAGCCACCTTTAAAGGCGCTATATAAAATAAAGTTTATTATTATTATTATTATTCCTCCTCGGTGACAAAATGGAATTGCGTACTTATGCATTTGTGCAGTTTGCCTTTACAATAGACAATGTACTTCACAGATTCGATATCACTTCCAGCCTACGTTGATACCTGTTTATAGTAAAGTGAAAAGTGCTGCATCTTTCTATAGGAGAGCCGCCCAGGTGTTTCCAAAAAGGTGAGCCTGAGTAGAAGACGCTTGTCGACATTTGGAATTAATAAGCTCTTTTTGTTATTTCGAGAGAATTGTAAAAAAATAAAATGCTTCCTTTAAAGAGTCGAGAATGTCGTAACTAAATGTAACAACTGGACTAAATATTTCGCAGTTTTGTAAACCGGAACAGGGACATCTTCTCACACATTCAGCAGCTGTGCCGCAGTTATGAAGGTAATTAAAATGAAGTTCAGCATGACAGAACTCATAGAAAACCCCAGGTTTGTGGAAGGAAAACGTTCTGTGAGATCCCATTATGAAAGTAGGACATGTGTGTTGGGGCCACAGTATTTTGCATGCTGAGATGTAAAACACTATACAGTACATGCTGATGAGCCGCTGTATTAAACTGTCCTAGAAGAAGACTGTTGAGCTGAAGTTATGGAACTCGGAGACATGGATGATTCTTCTGGGTGGCATGGTGCTACATCACAGCTGTACATCACAGTGATTCTAGAATTGGGCACCTTCTACATGGAGTCTGTATGTTCCAATGTGATCACATGGGTTTTCTCCTGGTAATTTGGTTCCTACCTTCCAAAGACACACTGATTGGTTAGCTGGTGTCTCAAAATTGGTCTCTGTGTTTGTATTGTCCTGCGATGTACTGTGTGCTGTTTAGGGTGTAGTCCAGATTTGTGTCCTCTGCTTCCAGGGGTCCAGGGGTCATCACAACCTTTGCCAAGAAAAAGGCCCCCTGATGACGGATGGTTGATGACATTTCTCATTTCAGTTATGTATTTTTTACAATGTATTTTTCTGGGATGTTTTGCCATAGATCAACACAAAACACTCTATAATGTCAAAGTGAAAACACAATTCTACAGATCTTCCTACATTATAAATATAAAACAGAGAGTGGTTGCATAAGTATTCACCCCTTTACTATGACACACCTAAATAGGCTCTGGTGCAACCAAATGTCTTTGGAAGTCACATTGTTGAAAGAAATCTACCTGTGTGCAATTAGGGTGTTTCACATGAGTTCAGGATAAATATACCTATCTCTAGGAGGTCCCACAGCTGATCAGTACAGGTGCCAACAAAAACTACAAAGACAAAGGAACTTTCAAAGAAAATTTGGGATTGGGTTTTTGAAAAGCACCAGTCAGGGGAATGGTATAAGAAAGGCATTGCATAACCCCAGGAGAAGAGCAGGTAAAAGCCTGTGACAACTCTAAAGGAATTTAAGTCTTCCACGGCTGAGATGGGAGAAACTGTGTATATGACAATTGCTTGGGTGCTTCACAAATTTGGAAAAATGTTGGAGACTATGAGACCAAGTGGAAGAAGATTCTATGGTCTGATGAGACCAAAATTGACCTTTTTGGCCTTAATAGTAAGCATTATGTTTTGTGCCAGTGTAGCAGTGAACACCATCCCTGCTGTAAAGCAGTGTTGGCATTATCATGGTACGGAGATGCTTCGCGGCATCAGGGCCTGTAAGACTAGTGAAGATAGAAGGCAAACTGGATGCAGCAAATAACTGAGAAATTGCTGCAGTCTGCACGAGACATCGGACTTCGGAGAAGATTCATACAGTCATAGCCACACCGGAGTGGATTAAAAAGAAAAAAAATGTTCTGGAGTGGCCCAGTGAAAGCCTGGACCTGACCTCAATCCAATCAAGAATCTGTGGCCAGAGTTGAAAATTGCTGTTCATCAAAATTTCTGATCCAACCTGAGGAAGATTGAGCAAGACTGGGCAAAGAATGTGCAGTGTCAAAATGTGCAAAGCTGGTAATAATAATAATTGCTTACACTTATATAGCGCTCTTCTGGACACTCAACTCAAAGCGCTTTACAGGTAATGGGGACTCCCCTCCACCACCACCAGTGTGCAGCCCCACCTGGATGATGCGACGGCAGCCACAGTGCGCCAGAACGCTCACCACACACCAGCTATCAGTGGGGAGGAGAGCAGAGTGATGAAGCCAGTTCAGAGAGGGGGATTATTAGGAGGCCATGACTGGTAAAGGCCAGTGGGAAATTTGGCCAGGACGCCAGGGTAACACTCCTACTCTTTTCAAGAAACGAGTAGAAACGTATCTTAAGAAGACTCATAGCTGTAATTTCTGCCAAACATGGCTCTACCAAATATTGACTCAATATGTATGTAGTCATTCATTTTCTGCTTTATATTTATAATAAATTTAGGAGGATCTTTAGAATTGTGTTTTCATTTTGACATTATAAAGAATTTTTCATCAATGGCAAAAACTCCCAGTTAAATATGATTTCATTTTGTAACACAAAATAGAAAAAGGTTGAAGTCGGGTGAATACTTTTGATAGTCACTGTAGATCTCTGTATCGTTTTAAATCTTTAGGATTTGAAGCAGGCTTAATCCTTTCTATCTACAGTTAAAGACATGATATTTTTGCCAGCAAATTACAACACCCCACCTTTCTGCTCTCTCTCACCTTGAGATCTTGCCTCAAGATACTCTGTGAATCTTGACAGGAAAAATGGGATTTACTCAGACTACAAGGCAGGTGAGTGATCTTGTTTTTGTACCTTATTTTAGGAAAGTCCCCTCCTTGTTCAAAGCTCTAATGCAGTGGTTCTCAGTCCTGGTCTGTGGTACAGTAAGTCCTGTTCTGAAGCAGTGTGTCGGCTTTTTTTTTGATCCAGCAGAGTTCTTAAACACAGGCAAATGTATTTGGATTCTGTAAGGCCTTTTTAAAAAAAATTGCTTTCTTTTCTTTAAAAAACCAAATAATGTTTGTAATTTGTATGAACCCTGCTCTCATTTAGGTGTGCCTGCTGTAATATTAGACTTGAGCAGAAGGAAAAACTGACTCGCTGTGGGTGTGTCTGGTACTTTTGTTTACACCTTCTGTTCACTAATTGATCACTTGTTCAAAGTGTCATGAGAAATAAGGGGGCTGATTCGTAACGAGTAAGCAGGCACCTCATAGAGTTCTGTGGTTTTTTTAAACCACTACAGAGTGAAGAAAAATGTCTAAACCAGTTAGCAGAACAGTTATTGCCAACAATTAACAATAGTAATCAAGGGCCCAGTTAGAACATGATCCAGCAGACACAGGGGTCCTCCAGAGCCAGGAGTGATAAAGGAACCTATGTTGACTGTCTTAGCTCCTCATTGTTCTGAAGGAAAATCTTGCAGCCTGAGAGCCCAAGTTCAGATCCATTCTTCACTTCTTCCCGACTGTGGCCCGAACTCCAAGGCCTTCTTTGAGCATGAAATGGCTGTAGTGGCGTGTCCTGTTTCTTTGGTGTCCCATGCTGTTGCCTTAAGGAAGCTGTAAGAGGACTCCTAACAGCTTGGGTTGGCCTACGTCTTTCTGGCGGTGTGACAGTTCAACTTTACGTTACATACAGTAGTTTGACAGGAGGGAGATGGGTTTGCTCTGTAGGGGTGGAACTCTGTTTAAGGTGCTGTGCACCATGTCTTTTTTGAAGTTTTACATCTTAAAGGAAGATTGCTCTTGGAATGCTGGGGCAAGGTGGACGATAATGAGAATTCTGCAAAAGTCCAAATGAGGTCACAAATGCGAGAGCTCCCAGAAACAGGTCATACAGTGTGTAACTTAAATCACAGATACAGACTGGGAATGAGTGGTGCAGGAAAGCCCAGGTCTCCAGTTTCTCATTTGAAGACAGGAGATTAAGGAAGGAACGTTACTGACTCGGGTAAAATATCTGACACAGCCTGTCTTGTGTAAAAAAGTCAAAAGAGGGGAGACTCCCACAGAGATAAGAGGAAGGAAAGAGATGAAAACTGTGGAGAGAGCAGCATGTCAAGGAGATAACTGCTCTGGAGAGCTTACCATGGTAAAAAAAAAAGCTCTGGAGCCTTTAGTTGCATCTGTCCTTTACTTTTTACACTGCCTTGCCTTATTACAGTTTCACATTTCACTACAAACAACTTTGCTAATTCTGAGACTTAATGCTAATGTTAGGGCAGAGCCAGGCACACTTAGTGTAACATGGCAGATAATATTTCTTTCATCATCTGTTGTGTAATATTAAAACTGTAAAAGCTTGCAAAGTTTTTGGAATGGATAGTGTAAAACATACATATAAGAGCCAAATGTGCAAAAACAGCAAACCTCTGCGTCACAAATTCACAAAAGAAAACTTTAAAAGACAGTCATGCAGACTTGCAGCAGGTGAATCGCTACCTTCTTCAACAGGATAAGTAAAACATTGCATTTTTTTCCATTCTCTTTTCATTTCAGGTGTTTATTCTGATGCTGTGCTGGTTCCTCACCCCTGTCTACTGCTCAGTGGGATCATGTGAGTATGACTCTAACACTGTTTCTTCATGTACTGAAGACCTGCAGAAAGGCTTCAGAACACAGTGTGATCACATCAAACTGCCTAACAGTAAGAATGAATCATTCTGCTTTACTATGATACACAGATACAAGCACTCTAGTGTGTTTCACGAGTGGCAATCTCTCTTTTCATGTATTGAAAATGATTTTTTTCTGGTTTTAGTAGCATGGGGGCAGTAATCCATAAAAGGCATTTATTCATATTGCACAATAGGGAAAGACAGCAACTGCCAGTCTGTGGAGCAAGTGGGAGCTGATTTCCAAAGTAAAATAGAGAAAAGTCCCTTATTTTATACACTTAGCTGATGCAGCACCTCAACTTGTTTACTTCATTACGGTTGGTTAGTAATACAAAGACAGGCGAGACAGTAATTTTCCAGTCCTTAGAGGTCTTAGCCTTGAAGGACAGAGAAGACGGGTACGTGCAGTTTTGTATCTGCCTTTTTTGCTGGGGTAGAGATAAACATATTCTTAGAACATCCCGTGCCCTTGACTCGCTGGGTACGATCACACTTTGTTCAAAGAATCCGGCTGCTTTTACAACACAGCTCTGCCCGTAAACTACATTTTTAGGATAAAACATTTTTAGGATAAAAGTAACTTTCCATTACAGTACCACCCCCTGGCCTACTTCCTGGCCAAGGTGCTGATGGAGCTGGCCTTCATCCTGCCTCGCCTGGTGGGCCACCTCTCCATCGCCTTCTGGAGGAGCAGACTGGGAGGGCCGCTGCTCTTCTGGGTGTCAGTGCCCTGTCCTGCTTCGCTGCTCAGGTGCAGCTCTGAACTGTCGCTTTGCTTTGTTCACCTACCGAACATAAAGCAGCACGTACCTTCAGAAGTGTTCTGGGAAATATCTGCAGTTAAAAGGTCAAATGAAACAAAGGGTGTGTTATTGATATCAACCCCTGTGCCAAGTTTCTGAACCCCTCCTTAGGCGGTGCTGCTTTAAATGGATTCAACTGGACAAAAATGCCCATTTTGGGAGTGGCTGATGTTATTCCCACCTATGCCTGTTCATTAGCAATTGGCCAACTAGTAAGAGCTGGTTCTTCATAAATAATAGCAAGTTGAGGAGAGGCTGCGTAATATTCTGTGTGCTGAAGTAGGGTACTTTTGATACTCAGGACTAATCGAAGATCAAAGTTAATTGATCGGTGTGCTTTTTTCAACTTCTATTTAAGTCCTCAATTAGAACTAGAGCACTAGAGGTGTGGAATGAAAACCAGCAGACTGCTCCTCCAGGTACATGGTCAGGAACCACTGGTGTGCCGCAGTCTGGATGTGGTCGGTCTTGGAAATTGTTTCACAAATAAAGACATCACAGTGCCAGAGTTTAAATATAATTATGGAAATGACAATTGTTTAACATGTTTAACGCTTGTTTGATTGAATCTGGTCTTTGCGTAAACAAGCATAATGGCTTGTATTTATCAATTCAATGTTTGAGATGCACGCAGTATGAAGTAGAAGAAAATAAGACTGAAGAATGAGGTGTAGGAAGCACAGTGGCACAGTGGTTAGCATTGCTACCTCACAGCGCTGGGGCTCTGGGTTAATTTCCTGAGCTGCTCTCTGCATGGACTTTGCATGTTCTCTCTGTGTTTACATGGGTTTCTTCCTGCTGTCTTCCCTACTGTTCTCCCACAGTTCATATTGGTGGAAAAACATACTGGCTGAAAAAGTCAGTACAAAATGAACATCAATACATAATACAGCATAACTAGAGTTCATGGCCAGCCCCATAATTGTGGAGTGTCTGTGTTTGTATGCGCTCTGTGACAGATTGCTGTCATGTCCTGGTTGTGTCCTTCCTTGCACCTGTTGCTTGCTGGGATAGGTACTGGCTCCCCCATGACCCTGAACTTGATAAAGTGGTCGGAAATGGATGTATGGTTGGAATTAAATGTATTAAAAGTGCAATTAAGGGGGTAATTAAAATCAGGTGGTTAAATAATTTGGTAACCACTAAACAAGGATTGAATTTGGGTGATTAAAATAGATTTCACAGGACCTCAGATAAAAAAAGAGTTGATGCTGATTACTCAAGAGGGTTACAAAATCATTTCTAAACATCTTGGGCTCCATCCACTGTCATACAGTGAACCAATGGAAAATATTCAAGAGCACAGTGACTCTACCCAGGATCATTCATCCTGAAAAGAATCACATCTATTCATTTGATTTCAGCAGCACTAGCAACCAACCACAAATCCTGTCACTACTGTGTCAAAAATAAAGTTTATATTTAAATATTTGTTTTAGAATGAGGTGAGAGTTGTATGACTTTATAACAACCCAGTGTACACTGCAAACTCATATAGACCATGTGACTTATTTCTCACTAGTGACAGATGGAAAGCACATTAAATTACCCTAATTGCATAACTACAAAAACTTGAGTCATTGTTTCCACAAATCGGACCTGACAATCTAATAGGCTGTGGTCACAGATGAGGAAATTAAAAATGGAAAAATAAGTAGAATGAGGTCATTTTTAGACACTGAAGTTTGAACTTCCCCTCAGTCCGCAAGCCTCCTAATTAGCATACTTTTCCTGACACCAGACTGGATTGGCTCCATCACCTCCATTTTTACAATCCTTTCCATCCTGATGATTGGGGACTTTGCCAAGATTCCTGATCACCTGTCTTGGATGAAGCACCTGTTCATGTTAAAGGTCACTCTCCAGCCTTCTCTGCAGCTCAAGTTTGCTGAAGACTGCACTTTCGGGCAAGCTACACAAGGTTCTGTACACTCGTTAAAGTTGCTTCTAAGTTTGAAAAAGAATGTCAGTGCAAAATGAAAATCAAAACCTTAACCCACTGCAGCAAGACACAACTACAGCCCAGCACAGATAGTGTTATTGGCTACCCCCATAAGTGTGGAATGCTTTAAAGCATTTCAGAAACCTGTCTCGTTACTAGAGTCATTGTATATTTGGGAACATATAAATAGTTCATTACATTTGTCTTTGCCAACGAAGATTATTCAGACCTTCCTCATCACTCAGACCATGTGAACTGATGCTCAGTTTTATTTATTTGATTAAAGGAGAGTCTGCAAAAATCAGTCCATTTTCATTCATCCTATTCAAGGTTGCAGATAGCTGGAGCTTGTCCCTTGCAAGCAATGGGCATAAGGTGGGGTACACCCTAGATGGAATGCCAGTCCCTTACAGGGAACTGTCAGACACTTACACACCCTCACACACACCAGAGCCAGTTTTCCCAGAAGCCAATTAACCTACCAGTACGTCTTTGGACTGGGGGGGGGGGGGACCAGAGCACCAGAGGAAACCCACACGATCACGAGGAAAACATACAAACTCCACGCAGATTACACCCCAGGTCTGGAATTGAACCCAGGGCACAGTGCTGTGAGCCAGCAATGCTGACCACTATGTCCACATGAAAACAAGGGGATTGTGTACAGTATTTATTATTTTTTTAAGGAGATGACATCAGGAATGATTACAAATTACTGACAGCAGCAGTTGAGTGAACTTGGCTCATGTTATCCCTCCTGAGCTTTCTTTATAAATCCCTCTAATCCTTTATAATTTTATAAATTTGATAAAATCCCTAAAATATTCAAAATGGATCCATCAACACGGAAATGCATTTGCTCTTACCGCAGGTGTGCCAAGGATTCAATCTACCCGCCCTGCAGAGAAGCACTCAAAAACAATCCGAACCTGACTGCTTTCATCCCGGCTGAAGAAATCCTTGAACAGTTCGACATCTCTCTGCCTATCTGGGGTAATATCCCACTTCTTCTACTGTTCCTGGTGGTATTCCTCGGATCGTTGTACCTCACTATCTGATTCCTCTGATATCCAGGCCTTTCGGATACAGGATTCCTTAGAAAACAAGGCTGGTAGGCCACAGGAGAACAAGGGCAAGAGGTGTGGGAGGTGTGCCAGTAAAACGCTTTTTTCTTGGTCAAAAAAACATTTCACTGCATATTGCATGATGCCAGCTGATGCCATTGTTCCTGTACAAGCAGTGTGGGGAAAAACAGCAAAGGGCTCTATGGTTAAATTTAATATTGCTGGTACATAGGTCATGTGGGTGAGTGGAGGTGATTAAGGAGTAGCAGCTCCCAAACTGGAAGGGCATTAAAAAGAAAACCTTCGCTAGTTCAGAATTTTAAAAAAGGGCAGTACACTATCTAGCCGTTTCCTAAATTTCAAAACCCATACCCCTTTTCAAGCACCACATGAAGATGAAATACTCATTCACTTTTATTTTCACATATATTAGTTCTGCATATATATAAAAAAAACATTTCTCTTATTCCATGCTGTCGAATGCATAACAGCAGAACACCACTCTGTTACAGTTTTAAAAAAAGGCACTCTTGACTTAAATTTCATTGAGGTGGCTGACTTCTTCTGGAACAGTAAACTGTGGTCAATAGGCCAGTTGAAACTGGTACCCAGGAGCCCCAGTGCTTTCTAATTTTCTTAATATGATAAAAGCTCTCCTCCTTCAGGCGCTGTTTCAAGACCCTGGTGTTGCAGGGCAGTGGAAATCACTTTAGGGCTGACTCCTTGACTATGATTACAAACCAAACAATTTCCAATCCCCCCACTGTCCCAGGGCCCTTTGAATCATGAAATAACCTCTTCCCACAACTGTCCTTCACACGGTCAGGCATTCTTCTTTAAAATTTCTACGGCCGGCAAAGGTTAGAGAAGCTGGATTCGTTTATACATCAAGTGCTGTGTTAGCGAACTGGGTGGTAAAACAACTCCAAAAAGTGTTTTTTGGGGGATTCAGATGGTTTAGCACTGAGGTGTTCAGATCAGAAAACACTGCGTCTATGCTCACAGAGTAAAGCACGTGTGACATGAGCTCCTGTGCTCAGCAGATGTAGCCAGACCCTGGCTCTAAGCTGATAAAATAAAAAGCGCGACCCAGTGGCCGATCTCAGCTTCTAAGTGTCACTGGGTTGACAGAGCTCTCTCCGCAGCTCCGTGTCCAGTGTAAACCTTCCAGGCTACTGGACTGGTACCTGTGGGAGTCTCAGGGGACAGACGCACGAGTCTTGGTTAAAGTGTTCAACACTGTCTGCAGCACCAACACAACACCATTCAAAGCCTCCTCATCTTTCGGATCTTGCTTTAAGGTCACACTGAGGTCAGCCGCCCCTGGGTCCGCGTCCCACGTCAGTTCAGCCAGAACCAGAGTGTCGGAGCTGTAGGTGTACAGGTAGGCCTTCCACGGGCGAGCGCCGGGCCTGCTGAAAGCCAGGGTCTGAATTTTGACCAGCTGCAAGGCGGCCTGCAGGATTTCTGGGGATGAACCTGGCTGTCGGCAGGCAAGGGTCTGGATATGCGCCGACTCCAGCTCTAACCAACGCTTCTCGAAAAGCTCGGGGGACAGGGCTGGCACTGTGTTCAGGCGGAAACCATCCCCATTATCGGAAGGGCAGGAAGCTGCCTCCTCACCTTTCTCTTTGGCTGTGGAGAGACAAAGTCAACAGGTGATAACAAGAGAATGGATCAGACTTCTGATATAACTGCAGTTTGGGCTACTGTACACTGTACTAGGTACAGGTAGTTGAAGATAGTTAAATGCTTTTTGAGTACATTAATATGAATATTTGTTGTTAATAAAATGTAGTTTATCTGCTTAGTCTGTACAAAGAGTATGATTGGAAGTATTCTTTGTTTGAAGGACCTCCATTCCAATCAACAGAATAGAGAAATAATATAATGTCAAGACTATAATGTGCAAAACTGAACTTGAATGAAATACTGCGTTGAATTGTATGCATCAGATTGACAATATCTTGCCAGTCTCAAACATAGATCAGGCTGCTTCCAAGCTTCAAGACTTCAGAACCCACTCTATCAACTCCAGAAGCAAGACTTTATGGACCATTTCCCATTACCTGTAAAGCGCTTTGAGTGGAGTGTCCAGAAAAGTGCTATATAAGTGTAAGCAATTATTATTATTATTATTATTATTAAGCATATAAACACACAGACCAGTTACTTCAGGCGCTTGAACTCTCAAAGACTCAACCTACCTGCTTCAGCTGGTTCTGCAGTACCAAGGGAAGGAGGCTCAGGGCTCCCTCTGGTGGTGGCCTGGGCTGCCCAGCGCTCTTGCCCATAAACCGGCACTAGGGAGTTAAAGTCGGAAGCCCAGCTGTTGATGGGCTCCTCAGGCCGACCGGTGATCACGCCCAGGCAGGGGTCGGACTTAGGGCCCTCCAGGACCCGCCTGGTCTCTTCCAACCCGCAGCGCAGCAGGCGGTAGCAGAGCAAAGCTCGGTCGCGCACAGCCATGTTGCTTTCCTCCTCTAAAGAAAAACCGGAAGGAGCTCCATGGGTACTAATTTTTTTCATAACGCTAAAAATCAGTTTTTTCTGGGGGAGGGGGTATCTGAGTCCTCATACCACTGTGGCCCCTCTGGGCTCAATTGCTTGGGTGCTATCTATGTGGAGTTTGCATGATCTCCCACTGTTTATGTAAGACATACTGGTAGGCTAATTGTCTTCTGTTAAAACTGGCCCTGGCGTGAGTGTGTGCCTGTATCTGTACCCTGACCTGTTCCCGTTGCTTGCAGGGATAGGCTCTGGCTCCCCTGCAACACTGAATTGGAAGAAGTGGTTAGAAAATGGATGGATGGTATCCTAGTGTCCTGAAACACTAGACAATCCGGTGCTTTGACTGAGGCTAAAGCGAAGCCAGGTGTTTCACGCAGTGCAAAGTACTAACAAACTGCCATCCACCTAATTTGTGCATTGCTGCTTGATGACAGCACTGTACGTTTCCTCTGGTACTTGATTTCTTAGTTCCTCCACACCTGCACAAGGAAATATTTCCAGCATTTTTGGCACATATTTGCTTTTAGGTCATCTTGTATTATACCCACATGCAGCTACCAAAAAGAAAAAGATAAAAATAAAGCTTCTATGATGCCACATGAGGTCGTTTTTTTGGAAGAATTAAGTTAATTGAAATTATTTTTCTTATTACTTTGTGTCACTCTCTCACAGTCGTGAACTTTGACCATTGACTAATACCGCAGCCTGTGCACTGGTGCCCTTCTTTGCCGTAATCAACAAATCCCACCTTTCATGTTCTTTACTGCTCATTCAGCCAGCTCCGCGCAGGGACTTCTAACATGTGCCTGCCTCAGTGTCTTTGTCATTGGGTTTTTTTCCTCTCCATTTGAATTTTAGAATTACTTTATTACTAGATCACCCTGGATAAAGGTCTGCTAAACAAATACTGACAATTCTGCTTCCTTTTACATTCGCCATCTTGTTCACTTCCTATTCAAGATGCCCTTGCATAATGATCTAAGCTATTACATATTTGGAACATGTTTGTTCCTATTGTGTCTATGCTGCATCCCATGTTCAGCAGTCAGAACTGCACTGGAGAACACATTGCCTTCTTCCCAAGGCTTGTCCACTTAGCAGAGCTTTCTTGGACCAGCAATTAAACGTCCAGGCAGTTATTCAGAATCCTCTCCTGCTGACAGTCTTTTTGTGAGCTTATCTTTAAGGGGGGGGGGGCATGATGGCACACTGGTTAGGTTAGTATTGCAGCCTCACACAGCACTGGGTTTAATTCCTGGTGTACTGTCTAAGTGGAGTTTGTAATGTTCTCCTCATGTTCACACGGGTTTCCTCGGGTTGCTCCCATCTCCCCCCACAGTCCAAAGACATGCTAGAAGGTTAATTGGCTTCTGGAAAAACTGGCCCATGTGTGAGTGAGTGTCTGTCTGCCTTGGATTAGCGTCTTGCCCAGAGTATATCCTGCCTTGTGCCCCTTTCTTGCTGGGAGAAGCTCTGGCTCCCCCGTGACCCTGTGGTGGATAAAGCAGAAGACGGGTGGGAGGTAGGCAGGCAAGCTGTACCTATGCAGTGGTAGAGCAGGCGGCCCAGCATGTCCTGGGTCTCAGCAGGACGGGACAGAAAGAGCCGCATGGTTGCAGTGAGCAGCTCCAGCTTGACGGCTGGAGACACCTCTGTCTTCAGGCTGTCAATGTATTCCTCCAGCACATAGGGGGCGCCAGGAATCTGCTCACCCTGGACTCCCAGCAGCCAAATCAGAGCCTGCTTACCCTGTGCAGCAACAGTTAAACTTCTTCACCACACAAAACCTACCGAGCTTTTCTCAACATTCAGAAATGAATATATTGTCTTCATTTAAAAACTACTCATTAAAATACTACCATAACTTAGTAGAATGCATGCGTCTTCAATTATTTTAGAAGAGACATCATTGTCAATTAAAGTTTAACAAAATGTACTTAATGCACTCAATAAACATGAACTGCATTGCTGGAGATGGAGGACGACAATACTTGGACTGTAGCCGTATATCAAGAACACAGCCAAAGCAAAATGCACAGCTGTCAGGGCTTCATAATGGAGAGAAAATGCAATTGAGACAAAAAATACACTGAAAGGAGAAACAACTATGAATCACGCAGCCTGGTTTGTAGATTGGGCTGGGCCTTGTAGATGGCTGACGTGCATTGCACAGGCATGGGAGTACTGCTGGAAATTGGAGAAATCTGATTTTTTTGGAGACTGTACAGAGTGAGCTTGTTCTGCGATGGCGGCGCCCCCTACCTCGCTGTCCTGGATGTGCTCCTCACAGCCCGCGATGGCCTGGCACACCGCCGGCACGCACTGGGGACACAGCCACACCAGGTCGCGGAACGTCTGGACAACAGCTGTGGGAGTAACAGGCAGGAGGAGCTGACATCACGCCCGCTATGCCAGAGCATGCTTATTGCCCATGTCAAATAAAATAAGTTTCTATTCAAGGGCATCCAGTTTCAAAGATGTCTTTCTTGTGTCTCACTGCCACGCGTTTCTTGCACTTTGTTATCCACATCTCGTGTATAGCTTAAGCACAATGATTATTTAGTGAACAAACTTCACGGCACCAAGCTCTGTGACAATATCCCAGTTGCTGCCCTAGAAACTATCTAAATTTTTTCCCAAAAGAAAGCTCAAGTTCCATTCCAAGAAATCGTGCACATGTGGGAAGTGACACTTAGAACAGTAAAGAGACAAATGGTGAAAGCAAAATGAGCCTTATAATACTGTCCTACAGAATGTACATACTTCCCCACCTAGCAATAACTCGGAGTCTGTAGTAATAACACACACAATTCAAGATATCAGACCAAATGGAGCCTTCAGATTAGTTTTAACCTTCCTCACCGGAAGTAATGTGCTCCTGTCGGAGTCCCTGCAGGCCGGTTAAAACGTTGAGGCATTTCTCGCTGTAAGTTCGACCAATGCGCCCTGAAAGGAAAGAACTTGAGTTTTTAAAGAGCAGAATAATAAATGAAAGACGAATAAAGCAGAATGCTGAAAAATAATCACAAAGCGCTTTGGTGTTTCCGCAGCTCCCCTGAGTGACAAGTGACAGACGGTAGCAAGAGGGTCTGTGACAATCGAGCTGTGTCTCATCACCAGAAGAAAAGCCAGGAGCACAGCCTTGTTCAACCGTTTCCTCCCGCTGTCGTACAGAGCAGCGATTTCAAACCCCCGTCCCTGAACATCAGCTGGGGTGGGGAGCTGCTTACCCAAGGCAAAGATGGCAGCCTGCGCCAGCTCAGGGGACACGTCCGTGCAGTACGCCCGCAGCTCCTCCAGGATCATGTCCACGTTCTCGTCGTTGGCGAGCTCGGTCAGGATCTCCATCTTGCGGAACTTGATGTAGCTTGGCTCCGAGTAGCTGCAGAAGAACTTCTTGTAGTGGGCGCTGAAGTGGCCGGGCAGGCTGCGCAGGACCTGCCGCACGTGGCACAGGGCGGCGAAGCGCAGCTCGCGGCACTGGGAGGCGCAGGCGGCCAGCAGCGGGCCGCGGGCGCGCTCCAGGGTGTCGGCCTGCACGCCCGGGTGTGTGGCGGCCAGGCGCAGGAAGAGGCGGGCGGCGGCGGCCATCACGCCGCTGTGGCTGCTGCGCAGGAGGTCGTCCAGCAGGTTGAGGATGTCAAAGAGCTCCTCCTCGCTGCGGGGCTCGTACCGCAACAGGAAGGTCAGCACATCGCTCTGACCCCACGTGTCCAGGTCCTTCATCCTGAAGAGAAGAACAGACATCCGGCCATGATTCAAACAGATGTCAACAGATCAGTAAACATGTTCATGGCGGGCAGTTTCAACTGGCCACTGTCCTGTGTCCATCTGGATAGCTTTTCAACTGTCACTGTCCTGTGGTCCAGTTGGACAGGTCAAACACATGCTTAAACAGCCACTGCAGAAGTACAGTTGTCGTTTGTCTTCTACCTACAAGTAACTGCTAATTGCTGCTCTAGAACAACTCTTCCACACTGGGACGTGGCCTGTTAGGTGCACCTGTTCAGAAGGTGGTGAGCGATGGGTTTGTTGATGACGACACCTCCCTCCTCTTTCAATATCTCCTCTAGGGCCCTCAGGCAGTTCACCATGACCACTGGGTCAGGGTCCCGGAGCAGCCCGTACAGCTCATTCACCACAGCGCCATCTGCAGGAAAAGACATGTTACTGCATCTCCATCAGTAGTGCTGTACTGCACTCGGCTTTTGGGAACCTGGTGATCTGCCTTTTAATACACAAATAATAAAACTGACAATCTCTTAATAAAAAATCTGGAAAAAATAAGCTCTAGACTTGTTGCCTTATTTAGGATTTAACAATGTGAACTCTCCTGCTGTGGTGCAATGCTGTTTACCAGAAACCCACCATTTTGTACTTAATAATCATTCACTTTTTTCCATTAGCACTTTCGTAGTGATCATCATCGCAGTAGTTATGAGGTGTCAGCTCTGATTTGATGACAGTTGGTTAGAGTTGTCAACCCTGGAGGATTGCTATATTCTGTGTAAACTAATTTACTTAGAGTACTCTTCTGTCCTGTCATGCAAGAAACTGAAACAGGTGTCGTGATATGTCTGTGCTAAAGACCTCCCGTTTTTAATCCATTCATTTTCCAAGCACTTTATTCAATTCAGGGTCGCAGGAGACCCGGAGCCTATCCTGGCAAGCCACAGGCACAAGGCAGGATACACATTGGGAAGGATGCCAGTCGATCTCTGGGTACATACACAGGCACACACATACCGGGGCTAAGTTTCCCACAAGCCAGTTAACCTACAGTACCAGTATCTCCTTCAATTGTGGGGAAAAAAACTGGAACACCCGGAGCAAACCCACACGAACATGATAAGAACATACAAACTCCATGCATATAGCAGCCCAAGAATTGAACCCAACGCTGCATGGCAGCAGTGCTAATCACTGTGCCAACATACTGCCTGAAAATGTTAATGGAGGTAGGAAATACAAAAGTAAATAAAAAAGCTGCATTATTTATATCAAGACAATATCTAAAAAAATCTATAATGAATTTGATTCCAATAGCTAAAAATCTGTTTGATTTCCTGTTTAATCCAACATAAATCCACATATTACGAGTAACGTTCAAAAAAGTCCAGTGTGGGGCTGCTGGATATATACTGCCCTGCAGAATACGGTCTGAGAATGCAGCCTTGGCCCTGTTTTTTGCTGCCAAATTAATTCCTACAGCACAGAGAAGTGCTCAAGATGTTTTGTGTTGAGGGCGGACTTGAAATCGATACTGCCTCCGGGGCACAGCAAGAATCAAGAAAACCTGTTTCACCGATCTCAGTGTCCGGTGTCATCTTCCGCATCTTGGCATAGCCCAGCACTGCCACCCGCCTCACGTAGGAAGCTTTGTCCCTCAGTCCGAGGAGAAGGGGCTGCTGGACATACTCGCAGATGCCAGGCATTCTGGGAAAAAGACGGAGAGTCACAGATATAAGAACAACCAAGCAACACCCCCGGGGGATCAGTGTGCTTTAAAAACACTGTCCTATAAAAAAGGAAGGAACAAATATGGAAAATGCAGAAAAAACTGAAAACAAAGGAAATTCAGAAAAATTCAGAAATGTTTCAAAAAAGGAAAAAGAACGCGCGAATTGTTGAGGAGCTAGATTTCTGTCAAAAACAAGAAAAAAAAAGATGAGGACAATGTGTCCTGATGAAGCTGGAATGTTGACAGCATTTAAGTAGAGTGAGTGTCTGTCTAGCTGGTTTAATTGTTTTTAACAACTCAGGAATGTCAGTAGAACAGTACAATAAGACTAAAAACACTTTGCTTCTTCTTTTGCTTTTGTGCTTAGGGAGCCCAATATAACTGGCTGGTATCATCCTTTGTGCGTTCTGGACCTAACTGAGGGTGGTTATTTAATACACTGCCTTTTGAAAATAAGACTTAGTCTCACATATACCAACCTCATTTAATACTTTCAAAAGATAACTGAATTCAAATCACCTGAAGACCAGAGATGGATGAACACAGCAAACAACCGTCTCACAAACGCCGGCACTGTATGCTGGATGAAGATTAAATCAGCAATGTTTTCCTGCTCTGGATGCAAAGAATGACTTTGAAAATCTTTTTTTTTTGCTCTTAGGTTTTGTAACCTCCCATGTCATTTGTTTTGCAAAACTGGTCTTAAGTGGAGAAGAAAAATCCCTTCTCTACATGCTAGACTAGCTTGTTCCCCATACAACTGCTGAGGTAAACAATTAACTGCATCTCCCACCACTGCACCCACCACGTTCTAAGAGAAATCATCTATATCTATATATCTCAATATCAATGACATATCAGCGACAGTCATCTAATTCTATTTAATACTCAATCATCCACCCATCCGTTTTCTAACTACCTCATCCAATTCAGGGTCATGGAGAGCTGGAGCCTATCCTGTCAAGGAACAGGCCCAAGGCAGGACACACAGAGACACACACTCACACCAGGGCAAATGTTCCCAGAAGCCAATTAACTTACCAGTATGTCTGCAAAAATCAATCCATTTTCTTACCGCTTCATCCTATTCAAGGTTGCAGAGAGCTGGAGCTTGTCCCCTGCAAGCAACGGGCATAAGGTGGGGTACACCCTAGATGGAATGCCAGTCCTTTGCGGGGAACTCTCAGACACTAACACACATCAGAGCCAGTTCTCCCAGAAGCCAATTAACCTACCAGTACGTCTTTGGACCGCGGAGTAAAATCAAAGCACTCAAAGCAAAATCGGGGAGATCATACAAACTCCACACAGATAGTACCCCCTGGAAATGACCCCAGTGCACCAGTACTGTGCCACTGTGCCATGCAATCAATTACCAGACCCCTGAACGATCATGTTTCAGATGGGATCTGATACTTATGTCTGCACTTGTACTCCAATAAAGCCATACAGAAGGCGAGCTCTGTATCGGAGCTCTAGGCCTGTCAGTGTGAATCTTTCTGAAGGGGGCTGACCTCAGGTTGCACATGTTGCGCAGCGCCAGGCCTCGCACCATGGGGTTGGGGTCGGCGCAGTCCTTGCGCAGGGTGTTGATGGCCAGCAGCGCCAGGTCGGGTTTCAGGGCAGCGTAGGTGCACATGTACAGGTAGACCAGCTTCTTCTGGACGACGTCCACCGTGGCGCTGGCCTTCACCATGTCCGTGAACAGAGAAGACACGTCCAGGCCCTGCGTCATGTGCCTGCGGGAGCAAGACGTTTCAGCCGCAGATCTCCTTCAGCCGGAACAGAGTAAGAACCATAAACAGGCTCAGGATCCAGAGCATCCTCCTCTCCTGAGTCTTGACAGAGAAGTCCCCAGCCAATCTGAGCGATAAAACTGCCTTTTATTTGGAAGCTCCACCTTACCTGTTACCTTCCCTTAAGCCTCTTAAACACATACTGCTCCTTCACATTTATATGTCCAGACAACATTAGCATTACACAAAAATCACCCTGGGTGGCACAGCGGAGCAGTGGTTGGCACAGCACAGGTGCCCTGGGTTTAATTCTGGACATGGAGTGCTAACCACTGTGCCACTGTGTTGCCCTGCTCTTTTATGTCATATTTATTCTTTACATGATGTGTAAATGGATGGTTTGTATGCTTTTGGTATGCCTCCTGGTATTCCGGGAAACCAGACATTAAAGGATTTTCTCATTAGAACGTTTTTCCAGCCGAAAAGGCCTGCCACAGTGTGAGCCCTCCTTGGAAGCAGGAGCAGTCACTGCTGGCTCTAGAGAAACCCCTCTGCCTATCGAGACGTGTACTGTACAGGCGGGACTCACCGGATGACTCTGAAGATGACATTCCTGTAGCGGAGGCGGTCTGTCTGGATGTTGGGGTTGGAGAGAGCTCTCTTCAGCTCCTTCACGGTGTCCTCTGAGCCCAGGTATGGCATCCTCACTGGGCAACACCTGATCGATACCCATACAGGAAGAGCTGTTACTTTAGAGAAACAACACTTCCTTTCTCTGGCTGACAGATGTTCTAAGACAGTCCTATTAAATAAGTACTTAGCGCAGTAGTTTCAAACTCAGTTCCTGGAGGACCTCATTTTTTTTTTCTCTTTTTGTCTTTTCCTCCTTATGGAGTAGTCATTTAAACATTTAGCCTAATTATTTTTCTAAATTAGACATGTATAGGATTTTTCTTAAAGTGTTTTACAGTTAAACAAGACATTCACTTCAGGTATAGTAATCTATTAATAACCTCAGATCTTGGTTAGAAGACTTACAGTTACACAGCTAAATAAATACTTACACCAGTTGTGTAATTGAGATCTTGGTTAGAACAAAAATGCCTAAAAAATAGAACAATAAGCCCTCCAGGAGTGAGACCCCTGATTCAGTCTAAACCTCAGTTCTCAAGCCTGTAATTGGGGGTCCACAAATCTTTTGGATTTCACTGCATCTGAGCACTTTAACCTCTGAGACTGTTTGATTATCTGCAATTGAATTACTCACTTGATTACTCTTGTATTCCTCACTTGATTACTCTTTTTTGCACATAGTCTTTGGCTTCAAAAACAGTCAACCGCAGGTAGCGTAGCACCCATTCTTTCCTGAGCTTTTCTATTAAGTGATCACAGCCTTATTTTTGTCTAAACAGCTCAACTAATTCAAAATGTCCAGACACAGGAAGGAAAGAACCTGTATATTCCACATCCCCACAAAAGGTGGAATTTTGTAACTGACATTCCACACACCAGCATGACTGGAGATGTAAAACAGAAATTGATTGAAGGCTGATTCCAATGACAACCAATTTATAATAATAATTATTAAAGGTTAATCAGCCTCACTGTAAAAGCGAACTCAAACCAATAGCCCTAATAAAGGGATACCAAAAGACCAGAATCTAAAAGCTGGTCTAGATTAAAACATAGACATCTAGGGTTTTTTAAAGACGAGAAAGACTTTTGTGTTTGATATTCCGCTGTCGGATCAGTCATTAACTGTCTAATGGCAGTCTAATCTACTGTCAAATGTTTATGTTTTAAAGCGACTTTATAGGGACCTTCCCACGAAATTCTTCCATTAACTGAGCCCTACTGAACTTATGAGTACGATCTGGACGCTCATATTTCACCTTTGTAAAAACATAAAAATATATATAAAGCCCAAAAGTCCGCATAATCACTCAATACTCCCAATTTCTAAAGATACTTCAATAATGAATTTTTAAAAAAAAAACAGTGTGCGGACTGAAATTATTTGTATTTCATTTTAGTTACAAAGTTGTCATTCAGTAAAACGAACTTACCTTCTTCACAGAAAGAGGTAACGCTGTCCGTGTCCAAAAACACACAGATCCATAACTCTAACACAAACGCCGATGACTTCCTCCTGTTAGATCTGGCGTGCTCACCTATTGGTGGAAAGCGGTGCGGCACAAACAATGTTCCCAGTCGAATTCCCCTGTCTGAAACAATAGTTCCGCAAATGTCACACTTCTTTATTTTAATTCAATGCTGTACACACTACTGCTTTTCCCATATATGTTTCATGTTTTCACGTCTTATCTTTTATGTTCAGTTTATACACTTGCACCCTAGGAACAAAAGTATGAAGAAAAAAGTGTGCACAAGCAATAGGTTTCTAATAGTTGTTTGTGCACGAATTCCTACCTTGTTGTCCGACCTCGACCAATAAAAAGAGAGATTTCTAAATATTGCGCGGTAAATGTTGTTGTTGCACACACAGACGGTGCTCTTCCCTCTGGAACAAAATATGCAAACCAATACCCCAGTATCGGGGTGTGGACATGGCGCACTAGGTATTAGGAGTCCTTGTGTCTGCTGATATTCGTTGCACTAGACCTCCAAATCACCAGTAGTAACTGATGGTTTTAATGAGGGTGACCAGACGTCCTCCTTTTGAGACCACATTCATAAATACAAGGCCACAGGAAGGTATGTACAGATATATACAAATGCTGTGACACCGCACAGATGCTGGGGCCAGAAGGACTCTACTGTGACACTGAAATCTAAAAGAAGATTCATCAAGCTCAGCCCAGCAGGCAGGTCCATGGGATCCCAGTGGCAGTGCTGTGCTGAAGACTTCGTCAGCTGCTTTTACTGAACAATGTCATACTTTCCCCAGTAGATCCAAAGCAACCAGCATTGTGTAGGGCTGGTAGTCAGTCAGAACTGGTCGCCTGTTAGTGAATTTGTGCCGACTGTAGGTTGATGACCATGTTGCGGTTTACCTTCTCATAATCTAGAAATGGCAGGGAGGGTGTTGCACGGGAGGCACAAGTTGTCTATTTGAGTCAGAGGTGTGATGATCATTAATATGATCATTTTGATATTCTTTTCCGAGCATCTCCAATAAGGGCTGGGTTGCAGAACCCTTACCGAAATGTGGAGCAAAAACTTGAAAATGTGCATAAAATACTGATAAGTATGTCCTCTGCAGGGCTCTGCCTATTCCAGACATGTATCCAATATGATGCCTGGTCCTCGATGGGGATGTGTGTGACACTACACTTTCACAAAATCTGCAGGACAAAATACACATTTAACTGTCTACCTTAACTTTGTAGCATGCAGATATTTTTGATGTCCCTCTAAATGAAATCAGTTCTTGTGTTGTAGAACATCACCTTTTCAGCCAATTCCCTTTCCTTGAGACCCTTGTTGACGACACTCGCAGTGTGCCATGCTGCAATATCGGTCCCACAGGGATTTATAAAATTCCAAAAATTGTTCGGGATTTTGTTTGTCTCGTTACTCAGACTGTATAAACAAACATAGGCCTACATATTTTCATTCGTTCCATGCATTACCCGTAGACGTTTTGTGTGTGTGTGTGGCCGTTTTTATGGACATGAGAAATAACATCTTGTTTCATTATATTTCAAAATGTTTCGTTAAAATTGATCATTTTTGCAACCAACGAGGACTTTTAAGTTATGATGTCTTCATTTTTTCCTCAGATGTTAAAGACTTTTGTTGTGTTAAAATGAAAAAACAAACTTTAAAATTGGGCTATATTTTAGTTTTTTCCTTGTTTGCCATTATGGAAGAGAGATAGCAACCCTGCAACTGTTTAAAAATGTTTACTAAGAAGTTTAATAAAAACTAGAGAGTTTAAATTGATCAATTACTTATCCATACAGTCATTTTCCAACCGCTTCCAATTCAGGGTTGTGGGGGAGCAGAAGACTGTCTTGTCTATCTTGGCAAGGTAGGGGTGCAAGGCAGGGTAAAACCTGGACAGGATGCCACTCTATGGCAGGGCAGACACAAGCACAGATACACACATTCACAAGAGGGCTGATTACCTACTAGTGGGTCTTTAGATTGTGGGAGGACACAGGAGCACCTGGAGGAAACCCACCCAAACATAGGGAGAACATAAGAACTTCCCAGGGCTATTAAACCAAATGAAACCTAGGGTTCCAGCACTACGGTAAACACCGCACCACCATGCTGCTCACTTACTTGTTTAGACTTTCAGAAATACTCTCCAAAATTCTTCTAACACCTGTAGCATGCAGAACTGTAAGAAGTCTCTCCTGAACGTTTACTCTTCTTCCAGACTGAGCAGCTATTTATTAATAGCTGATTAATTCACCAGGAACAGACATAGGTGAGAGTAAAATTAAACCAGAGCTTTTCTGTCTCCTTCTGCACTGGTCAAACTGGTTACACATCAGGCACCATGGCTGAATAAAGGGAATTCTGAAACACCTATGAACTGGTACAGGTAGAAATCCCATAGATTGACTATAGACCTGACTACAAGAGTTGAAACATAATGCCCTATAAAGAAAATCAAAAACAGTCAGCCTGCGACTAAGAACCCAATAGGAGCGAGACACAAGAGGTCCCACAGGACCAGTGTTGGGAACCACAGCTGTAGGAGGTACAATGAGCCGTTAAATCTGGGTTGAAGTTTCAGTTTTTGGAGAGCTGAACTAGCTGGTTACTGGCTTAATTTGACCAGTTTAACCACTTCTCCCAGATCTTCAGATGTTGCTTTTTAATAGGAACCTGAAAACCTACAGACACACCCATCCTCTAGGACCAGGAACCAAGTCCCACCACATTAATTAGAGATCTTGTTTAAAGATCCAACAGTATTGCTTGTAAGAGCAGGTGTGTGAACCCCATTGCCCTAGTTGAACTTGCACAATCTGGTCTAGCGAAAACACCCTATTACTCGTATGAGCTGGTGTGGTAATTTCTCTCTTCACCTATCTGCTGTGTGGTAAGCCTGCTGATACAGAATGGCTGCCATGTCTCACCCAGGTGGGTGATGCACTTCAGTGCTTATAAATGGAGACTCAACTTCATGTGAAATGTATTTGGATACTTGAGATAAGATGTAGAAATTAGCATTTAACATGACATGTATTAGTACAAAACATAATTAGAGGCGTTTCATTTTCAAAATATGCAGCGGTCATGGGCACCAGCCTAGAGCCCTGGGTCTGAGTGCATTACGTTGACAGTGATTTCCATTTTCTGTCAGTGAGACTTTTGACATCCAGCTACTAATCAAACACTCCCCACATGATCTTTTCACCTCCCTATAAAAAGGAGTGCCTAGGAAACTTTCGTGGACAACCTGATTAGGGTGACTTGTACAAATCACCTTAAACTGATGGTTTTACCACACCATGCCAAGTACAGCTTGTTTAAACTATCAGGGCTATTAAGATTTAGCACCAAAAGATGGCTCCTCATCCTTAAAAATACCCCAAACACAAAGCCAAGTAGATGGGATGACACAGCAGTAACCTGTTGCAGTAAAGTGTACTTTTCATGGTACTGAAAATCAAAACGAACAGGAAAAATGTAGTACTAATGTGATTCATAAAAGTTCTAAAACTGGGTGTTTTTACCAACCAAAAATCGGGAATGTTTGACTTCAATGTTACCATTTTACTGCCATTTTCAAGTTTGTTCCACCACTATGGCTCTTCCTGTGGAGACCATGCCAAACAGCAAATGTATTAAATGTTTTCCTATCTGAGGATACTGGCAAGCTCTCGAGTCTCTGCGTGGGGGTTACACACTCATTCCCTTCATGCGGAATAGAGGCTGGTTTTCAACTTGAAGTTTCCAGGCAGTTTAAAAGCCAGTGGCCTCTTACCTCTGGATGCTTCCTTTTCATACCTGCAGGCACTGCAACCCCATCATGCTCCATTCAACAGCTAACCACTTTCAAAGGTGCTTTCCAGCCCATAACAGAAAACATGGCTGGAGAGTTTTGATCATACATATACACGAACATCTCTACTGCAGCCTTTCAATTTCAGTCTCAAGTTGCCCCAGTCTTATATTTCCACTTCCACTCCTTGGTCAGCAAGTGTTGATCTTGTGGGTTGAGGGCATTAATACTGTAAAGCACAGAGGGTCAGGGCCTTTAAAATGTTCTATAAAGGACTCGTCAGTTCAGGAAATAACCTGCTGCATTGCCTGGAAAGAGCCATATGGCCACAACCTTAGGTCCCTTCTAGGCACCAAAGGTGATAACTGTGAAATGAGCCACTGAGCTGTGCTGAAGGTAAAAAAAATAGCCAGAACAAATGGGTGAGCTGTGTTTATAAACCTTACCCTAGTAAAAAAGCACTTTTCAAAGCTAACTGCTGCTAAAAAGTCTTGCAATTTGCTCATCTGCAGAAGAGACTTTTCATAGACAGAAAAGGAAAGGTTGGGAATTTTTTCATAAAGGCAAAAAAAGGACAAAAATCAGTTTTTTAAACTTTTTATTCGTTCAAAAAAAAACTTCTTGATACCATAATACCTCAGATACAATAACACACAAACATCCACAGATCATTGTCATTCGTTTAGCTGGGCGCTACAGAACTGACAGCTGCTCTTCAGGGAGAGACAGCTGCCACTCAGAAAACCTCCACACCCCAGAGGAAGTGGCACATCTCTGGCGTTCCGTTCCAAACACTAGGGCTTTGTGACCACGAAGGAATGCTGCTATTATAATTTAATACCCCGTCTCAAATGAAAGAACAAGAATGTAGAGATGAGATGTAATCCTAAAAAATTAAAATACCTGCTTTCCCTCCACATTTGATCCCTAGAATATTTAATTGCAGCATATTGTTTTGATGGCCAGGACACTAATTGCCATGAATGAACCATTTCCTGACTAAAATTCAGGAAACGGAAAAGTGAAAAAGTAACACTGCATATTTCAAATTCTAAAGGTTCTATACAAAAACTAAGACGACCAATTTCCATTACATAAAAACTTCGATCTCAAATGTACAATATAAAAAAGTTCGTTGCTATGATTTTCTTGCAGATAAAAACACTAAAAAACTGGAACTTTGGCCCATTGGGAATGACGAGACCTATTCCTGGAGTAAATGGTAGCTTTTGTCAAAAATGATCCTTTGCCTTGACAATTATCACCCAGCATGTGTAACATCATACATGGCACCCATATTTCACAAAAAAAAAAATCAGTCACCATTCCAAAACCTAACGTTTCCACAAGTTCAGCGGTTTTAATATGGAGATTAAATATTCCTTCCTAGCCACTCAATGCGTTTCTCTTCAACTACTATCAAAGGTGGAAGACAGGAGAAATTCCTGAATATACAGAAGGTGCCAACTCAGCATTGACCAGCCTTCTTTGTGTTCACCCTCTCATTTCAGCTATTTCACCTATGGTAAAGGCAAGTTTAAAGATGTGGTTCAACACCACTCATTCAAATAAGGTCAGTTCTATTCACAGCTCATTTTAGCCCAACCCCATCACCAGTCACTGAAGATCAAGAAAGATGCAGGCTCTGGTGGCTGCCTGCTTGGGCGATTAGTGTGGAAACATGCAGCAATAAAGGAGCAGAAAGGATGGTTTAATAAATTCATCTCTGCTGGTGTCCTCATTAGACCCGTGATGCCAATGATTTAGTCAAAGGCTGAAGTGAGCAGGTTGAAGTCCAAGTTCAATGTTTCGCCAACATGGCCAGAGGAAGCACGAACCCACAGACCTGTGCTGTCAGTTATTAGAGGATATGAATGTAGGCACAACAAATTACTTCAACAGTGCACAATGGAAAAGATCAGCAAATGTACAGGCACAGTGCAAACTGGGACAATGGGGACATTGTCTGTAGGACAGGGATGAGGCACACATGAGGCCAGCTGTTTCCAAACCTCCCCGGAAATTTATAATCTAAACATGTAGGGCTTTCCAGCAATCACAATCATTCCTCAACAAGACGTCTTTCTACAGATTCCAAGAACGGATCATTTCATAACAGGGAATGAGAAACCTGATGCTCTTTTTTGGTCCCTCTTGGGTATTTAATAGGACTATTGGCCTGTAGAAAAATTAAGCAAAAATCAATTAATCTGACGGCATAAATGGACAGCAGGTGATGAACAAAACCCTAAAGGTCTCTCAGCCTGTGAAACGGGATTAATTATTTATCCATGGTCCTATAAAATGCTCCTGAAGAATCTTGTCTAATCCAAAAGAGGTACCTTACTTTTGAATTAATCCTGCACATACTACAAAGCCTGATATTATGCTAACAATAACAAGCACCTTTGTAAAAACTGTAAAGATTGCAATACTATGAAGTGAATTTTTCAATTGTAGACTTAGCTGGATGGATTTTAAGAAATGTTACTACACACAGAGGACATCTGCTAAGTTTATAGTTCCTGTCAAAATTTATATACTGAATCTGCCTGACAGTTCAATCATCCTGCCAAGTCTGATATGCTGTGAAATGTAACTTGCAGTCTACATTGAAAACATTAGTGCATGGCATTTCTGGCCAGTTACTATTCCCACACTAAATGGCTGCTTGACACACCAAAAAGACTAAATCCCCAGGAGGTGATTTAAATCCCCTTTAGCAACCCCCCCCCCCAAGTGTGAGTACACAATTTGACTATCGGCTACCTAAATACTTTTACATTGACTTATTCAATTTAATGCATTTCCAATTCTAGCTTTAGAGTCCAAGATGGAATTGCTTGTCATTAGTCAGCTTGGATTACCATTACACCACTTATATTAGCACAATTTGCTCCCAGCTTGGAGTGTAAATAGAACACAGGCAGAGGGACAAAAACATCTGACAATGACAATACTGGCATCTCTTGGCTAACTGCACACTGCCCACCCTGAAGCACTACATTAGGATTCAGACTAAATCTAGGTATCAAAGGGCCCAAATCTGACTTTGAACAGAAGCCTTTCCATATCCGATTCCTTGTGCTTCACACAATTTGGAATGAGGGACAGACCAGTAAACCACTCCCGGGGTTTTGACATCTTGCCCTCCCACTCCTCCCTTTTGTTGTCCAGAAGCTTGTCCGGGAACTAGAGGCAGATGTACAAACCCAGGAGACTGACCCTTAGATGATCAGTCTACACACAAAGCTTAGAATTCACGTAAATTAGTTTTCAAGATGTCTAACCTATAGCACTGCTAAGAACACATGGTTAACACTTTCATGTTTTAGTATTCACTAAACTCCCTGCTTCCAGGCATCAAGGCACAGTGTTCAAATAAAAACAAAAAGTTTCACACTGTCTGTCTACGGAATGCCATTAGTGTACCACTTAGCCAGATATTTCCTGACAAAGGAGGGGTCAGCAATTGGCTTCTGTTGCATAAACTGTATGACAAGACAAATGTCAATCACTATGCTGGTGCTTAACAGGTATCATAGCTGGTATCAACCTTATCAGTTCAAAAAAATCTACATAAAAAGCAATTTATTGTACATCAATGAATAAAAACATTAAAAAGTCTTCATACTGCACAGACGTCTAGGTTTAGTCCCTTCCTGATAGATGCATAGAAACAGAGGGCCAGAGCCATATCTGAGGAATGATCCTGGATTCAGAATTACACTGGTGAGTGGAAGAGGTGGTGAAGGAAATAAACAAAGGACTTTGAGGCTGATGGATACCAACTTCCACCCAAGAGGCACTGTGGAAGACTGTAGACCAAAATAGCCTGGGGTGTACTATTACCGAATTTGTGATTGCAATTAAAAAAACCTTAGGAAGGCTAAAGAGGCCTTGGTAAGGCAAACAGTGGAGCAATAGGCATCTTAATAGGATCACCTTATATATATATATACACACACACACTTTGTGGTTCATCTCAGGAATCCAAGAGCTCCACAGAAATGTTTCATCTCCCGAGAAGGTGGGTTTCAACCTGAAGTCACCATACACAATCTCCAAACCTACATACACGCAAGAACAGGAACACTGACCCAAACTTAATCAAATCTTTGACATGCAAATTTCAATCCCAGCACTCTGATGGCACATTCCTTGCTTTTGCCCAGCATTAAAGTATCGATGCTGGAATTTACCATGGAAAGGTCAGTGTTCTGACTTGCTCGGTGTTCAAACCCTTTGACGTGCTCATTTGTACGGAAATGCTGGACAGCCCAAAAGAGGCACAATACAAAATGTGCGAAGTTCAATCCGGACAAGATTCTTAAAAACTAGCATTGCACTAAAGCTACCGGCCTACCAAAACGGCGTCAACATGGAAGTGTTCCTGTCAAGAGTCAAAGAAGGGACTATCTACAACCTGTGCTACCCAATATCACAGTGATCGCTATTTCTTTTGCTCTCCATCTCAATAGACCTGATACATGTGGAATGCAGCCATTGAGATTTTTAAAGCACAACTATCAACATACCCATATGGTTTGCAACAACTCGGTCTAAGCTTGCAGCAGTATTTATAAAAACCTTCTCCAGAAGGATTTTTCCAAACTGATGAAACGGGAGCAGAGGGGAATCAGGTACAGTACTTCCAGGGTTGACAGGAACTAGAATATTTGCTTTATAAATACTGCTGGCACCTGGACCAAGTGGAATACTTTTTTTTTTTTTAAAAAGGCACTAGATATACACGTTTTCAGCTCAGGACGGATACCAATGGAAGACTAAGGGGCTGGTTCCCCACACCCCAGTCCCCAAAACAGGGCATTACACCTTCTCCTCTGCTGCTTTCAACTCCTCATCCACTTTCTGCGGGGTCGCGTCGTTGCTGGCCTCCTTCTCCTTGATGGCTCCGTCAATGTTCGTCTCCTCCTCCCTGGCCTCCTGTTTTTCCCTGCGCTCCTCGGCCTTCTGCTCCTTCTCCAGGAGCCTGTAGTTAATGCCCATCCCCACAGAGAGGAAGATGCTACCGATGATCATGATGATGCCACAGCCATAGTAGGTGTACTTGTAGTCGTGGTAAATGTCGTTCAAGCTGCCTGTTGAGATCAAGGGGGGGGGGGGGGGGAGGGGGTTTAGAAGGTCATTAATTAATCACATCTTATTAATCTGCCTAACCAGTCTCAAAACAATGAAAGGGAAACAAACCATCGTAAAGTAACAGAAGCAAAGTCTCTTCCTTAGCTGAAGTTTACAGTTACTCAGATTAAATGTTGTGATCTAGAAATTAACAAGTCTTGAGGTTTGCTGTGACAATGTGGCTTGGAATTAAGATGACTTAAAAAAAGGCATCTGAAATCACTTGCAGTAATTTACCACTTCTCAGCATGCTGCATACTGAACAGACTGCCAAGAAGGCCAAATCCACTTCATCTGACAGCGGCAGCAGAACAAAGCAAGAGCCAGACTGCTGCTCCTTGCAATTCTGAAGACGTTTAATGTTTGTAAATTTGAAAGTTGAGAGGCTGGGTCCAACGAGCTTAATGTCCCGGGGTACTGGGTCACTGCTGACTTCAGTCATTTAAATTCAGATTAACTGAAGGTAAAGAATTTGTATAACACTTGCCCCACATTAAAAATATGAAGTCTTCAACTCCAAATACCAACTTTTACCATAACATCTGCTGTACAGTTTATCACTGCATTCCCAATCACTATTATCCAGACAATGCTGCTTTTATGAAGTGCATTTGAATAATCAACTGTAAGAGATTTGAACCCTCCCCCAGATATCTAACCTTCACCTGAGAAACAATAGCCTAAGCTACTAATTAAATACTAATAGCTTAAGCAAAAACAAAATTGCTACTAAGTCTTTAGGGTTTGATACCCGAGACCCGGGTGAATCTGAATTCCTAATCACTGCAGTTACAAAACCCCCACTCACCCAGCAGAGGAGGCCCCAGCAACACAGGGCCGCACTCCACAATCGTCACCAGGCCCACAGCACTGGAGAATCGCTGCGCCCCGACCAGGTCCATCAGCGTCTCGAACAGGACGGAGCTCAGCCAGCCGAAGGCGAACCCAAAGAAGATGGAGTAGATGACAAAGCCAGTGTAGCCTTCAGACTGGGGGGCCAGCATATGGCACACCCCGTTGTACAGGATGGAAGCTGCAAAGAAGTACTGGATCCTGGGCCTCACCCACTTGGTGCTGGCCACGAAACCCATGGAGGGCCGGGCCACCATGTCCACAAAGGCCAGGATGGAGAGCAGGAAGGCGGCCTTCTCCTTGGCAATGTCCTTGCTCTTGGCGTAGTTGCTGAGGAAGACCAGAGGAGAGAAGAGGCCGAAAAACATGACGACATTGCCCAGCAGGTACAGCAGGAAGCCCCGGTGTGTGAACAGGCTGAGGTCAATGAAGGTGTTGACCTTCTGCCAGACTGTTTTCTTCTCCTTGGGCTTGCCCGCCAGGAGGTCCGTGGCGGCTCCTGCATCGCCTGCCTTCCCAGCTTCCTGCAGGGCATCGCTGGGCACCTCCTTGGCGACCTGTGGCTTGGGCCCGATTGGCCTCATGAGGGACCCAGCCACACAGCAGTTGAGCAGCAAGCCGCCCAGGATCAGGAAGCTGCCTCTCCAGCCAAAATGGTCAAAGAACCAGCTGTTGAGAGGGGCCAGAGTGGACAGGAAGACCGGGCTGCCAGCCATAGCAATGCCGTTGGCAATAGGGCGTTTCTTGTAGAAATATTTGCCAATCATGGTCAGGGCAGGGTTGAGGTTGAAGGCCAATCCCAAACCTAGAAGCAGAACAAAAAAAGATTAGGAACTTTTGCAGCCTTTGAAATATTTTTTTTAAACCTTGCATTTGGATAAAACAGCTGCTGTTTTAAAGGAAAAAATAATTGATTCTAGTGGCCCTGTATTGACCTCTCTTTTCCAGTCACAGATTTGAATTTATTGGCAACATTTCAAAAGTCTAACAATGGAGTTATGATCCTAACTTGTAATCTGTCCTAAATTAGAAATATGACATTGTGAAAATTCATGCATTTTGAAACGCCAGCAAAGTTATGTCCTAGCCAAGAGTAAGAATTATTGCAAAATGGGACTGAGCGGAGGGTAAAAAAGTACAAGGGCATGGGCTAGGTCAATAACTTCTCTGTAAGAACTTGACATCTGTAATGGAGGATGTCGCTTTAAACTAAATCAGACACCAGAATAAGAATTTAAGCTTACCTAGGCTTGCTTGATTGCAAGTATCTAACTGATACAAGGATCATATCCAGCTGTTCATGGATCAGGTCACAGCCGATTTTTGCTCTACTTGTCCTTTTCTGATTTTTTCAGACTATAGGCCGTCATTCACTTAGAAATGTACAAACTTCCTTTTTAAAAGACAGGAAGTGCAGAGATACATTAAATATGGACAAGCCTAATTAACAGCATGGATGAGCTCCAGAAAAACCTCATTCTTGTGCCAGTACATCATTACACTGTTTATAAGAAAATGTGCATCTGCTTAATTTTCCCAACAGGGCTCAGCAGCTCTCGAGAGCCAAGTTGACAAAACAAGAAAAAACCCAATATGATTCAAAAACAAATCCCAAGGTCAATTTCATGAAGCAAAACAGGAAACTGATTCAGGTACTGACCCTCCCCAACCCTGCCCGATTGCCTTGGTCCTGGTGCTCAAGTCATGCTCCAGAGGTCTAGCACTCCTCAGCTAAAACCCCCAGGGGCGGTCACTGCAGGTGCTTACCTCCCACCACTCCCACGCAGATATAGAGCTGCCCCACGGTGTTGCAGAAGGAGGCTGCCACCAGCCCACAGCCCGACAGGCAGCCACCAGCGATCATGATGGGACGGCTGCCATACTTGTTCACCAGGATACTGCTGATGGGACCTGGGGGCAGGGGGACAGAGAAACTGAGCCAGCTGACAGGAGACACGGGCACGCTTCACTTCCGACTCCAACAGGGCTCACGTAACAGGGCTTGGTTACGTTTCCAGGCAAAGATCGGAAACTTGTCTGTTAACGAAGTTCTACTGGCTTCCATTTTATTATGGAAATTAAACATCAGATTCACTTTGTCTTTCTACCTTTTCACCTGAACATACCCGCTGCTCCTCATGATGATATAGATGCCATTCCTGGGGGCTTACCTTACAGGACTGCTTAGAGAAAACCTCAAAGCTAGCAGATTAACACCATTTCCCCTTGTGAATGCACAGCTTGATAGTGTAGAAGGAGGTAAGTAGTGCTTTTGAGCATTACAGCAGAAAATATTTCACAATGTCCACCTTAGGGTACCTCTCCTACCTTATTATCATCTTATTGTCAATACACCTATTAGGTGTGGCCCGTCAGTTTAATTGACAGTTGGCAATCAAAGTTTAGAGAACTTGGCAGCAAAGGATCAGAAATGCAAAAGTCTGCATAATTCAGACCACAGCTAGGGGGCAGCAGAGCTGTTTAGACTTCTCAGGTCTCCGCAGGCATACACATGGTGATCAGCTCACATCTCCCATCCATCAGGTAAGCAACCATGCATGGAAAATCTAACAGCCCATTGTTATTAGAAAAGAGAATGGCAGAACAAGTGTTAATTAGCAAGTTGTAGGGCATTAAAAGATGGAGAAAATACACCACCGTCTTATCGTGAGTGCCTCAAATAGCATTTCACAGCACAGTTCAAACGTTCAAGTAGCGTAACAGATCTCCCCCCCCCCAAAGTAAGGCCCCTAAGGCACGAGTACAGAAAAAGTATGCTTTTAATATAAGGTACAAATTTAATATGAAAAGGTTTAGTACTTAGAACCTCTTTTATACAAGATCCTCCTCCCCTTCCCTGCTGCAAGCATTTCAGATCTTCACAGCCCAGTGTGCAATATGACAGCACTGGAGACATAAAAGATCTGTTTCAGCTGAGTTTACATTTTACAAAGTATTACTGTACCTGCTTGAAATTTTTCAATACCGCTATAATCTTTCCTTCTGCTGAAGAGTGTAAATAAGATAGAAATGTAGTTTATGGTGTTCATTAATTTACTGGTTGCTTATTCCACTAAAGGGGTTGAATACTTCTGTCTGTTCCTCCATTTTTCATAATTATGATCCTGTAGTCTAAGCAGATTCACTAAAGTGGGATAATTCATTTAGCTGGGAGGGGGTGTAGGCTTTAAAGTGAAATAGCACTTTTATAGAGGGACTGAGGAAAAACTGGTCTGTTCAGTGGGAAAGGTCACCTGAAAGAGCAACCAGGCAAAGTAAAAGGCAAGAGCTGCATCCCTGTAAAAGCCACGATCCACCCCTGGGACAAGTGGACCTACACGTCCAGCCACTCGGCTGCTCCCCCCTTATGCCATGATGAGCGTTATAAGACTACAAAACCACGGCAGAAGCACCTCAGAGCCTGGGTTTCCCCCCCAACGCTCATTTGGTTTTCTACAGGTAGGCAGAAAATACACAGAACACCAAAGCAGTAATCTGAATGACTGCTTCCTTTTAGACCTTCCACAAACCTGGTCAAGCAATCAGGTGAAAGCCGAGAGTACAGGGAAACTTCATCTAGTATCAGAACACAGCCTGGAATACTACTTTACCTCCACAAAATTGGGACTTTCAATACAGACACTAACCTCAAAAAGCTTTAACTAGTACCATGGGTAAGATACAAATATTCCACTGCAATAACAAAACTGAGGAGAGTCGTTAAGTGGCTCAAGAGCCAAAGACATCTGTGCAGAGGTCCCGTCATCACTCAGACTACCCTAGGGGTTTTGCCCAAGAAGGGGTGGTGCATAACCAGCTCGGAGCTGCCATACTCATGGATATCTATATCTTAGTGTCCACTACAGTGCACCAGCTGCCTGCAAGCTTGCAGGTCTACCAAAAATTATTCTCCATTGGAAATGGCAACTGACATTCAAGTTTCCCCACACAGGTCCGCCCTCTGCTCTTCCCGAATCGCAATGGTTAAACAAGTTCAGCTACATTTGGTGAGCGTTCTGGCGCACTATGGCTGCCGTTGCATCATCCAGGTGGATGCTGCACATTGGTGGTGGTGGAGGGGAGTCCCCATTACCTGTAAAGCGCTTTGAGTGGAGTGTCCAGAAAAAGCGCTATATAAAAGTGTAAGCAATTATTATTATTATTATTTGAGCAGGGTGACAAGGAGGCCGTGTGTGTCGGCACGTCCCAGCATTACTACACTGAGCAAACTATCGTGCAGCTAGAGAAAAGGAGGTGGAAAAAATGCCTGGGCACAAGCCAACACAAAGCTAATGAGGGATTGTACAGCCTAATTGATGTTAATGAGCTTAATGCAAGGCTACTTGTGCTACCTCTCCCCTGAGTGTTTTCAGGGTATTTTTTGCTTAATTAGGCGATGCCTAAGCAGAGGTTTTGGAGATCGCTGTTCAACCATTTAAACGCAGGGCCTGGGGGCTCCGAGAGGCCCTAGCCACCCGCCTGCTGTGACGGCAAAGAGCTAGAGAATGGACAGAGAAGCTCATAGTGACCTAGTGTCTCGGGCTCTGTAGAATACACACGAAGGCCTTCTCTCAGCTGCTCTGTGGCTCCTCTCATCTACTTGCACTGCTAGAGACACAGAGCAAACAGGAAGCCTGTCCAGTTTCCGATAATACATCTTCCTTAATTTAGGATCAGTGGAGGCAGGTTTAATTCTCTTATCTGCACAGGAAAGGGGGTAGGGAAGCTCATACTGGCAGAATGGAGAGCTCCACGCTCATTCTGAAACATGTAGGCCCCTCCCTTGCAGTATTGCAACCCTAAGTCACATTGATAAACTTAAACCTTTTGCCCACAAAAGAAATTTCCCATGTAAGCGCTGTTAGGCTCCAAGGAATGTTTAATTGGGGTTCCCTTTAGTCATTTCTATTCAGTGTGTGCTTGACCGCCAATGTTGCTCTATGAAAAATAAGGGTACTGAATTCTTAATCCACAAAAGGCCTACAGTGACAGCCAACTCAATGGTCTTGTTGTAGGAGAAGAGCTGGAAGAGACGGACCAGTTAGAGCCTATAAACCAAACAAGCTAGAAAAGTGAAAGTCTTGTCCTTGGAAAGCCATGCAGTAACCTTGCAGTTTTGTTAATTTTGGTGAAGCCCTAACTAATCATTACTTTGGTAACCAGACCTTCAAGAGGCATTTACAAGTTTGCACCATAAATCCAGCAGCCACATCACCCTGCAGCTCACAACTGACAGCCCACTGAAGTTTAGCAGGTGAGAGCCTGGTCAGTACCTGGATGGGAGACCTCCTGGAAAAACCAAGGTTGCTGCTGAAGGTAAGTAGGGCCAGCAGGGGGCGCTCACACTGCAGTCTGTGTTCTTTCTAATGCCCCAGTAGTGGGAGGGACAACATACCGTAAAAAGGTGCCATCCTTCAGATGAGTCAGGACCTCAGTTTCATGTCTCTGTGGTCATTAAAAATCCTAAGGCATTTCTCAAAAAAAGTAGGGGTATAACCTTTACCAATCGTGGCCTCCTAATAATCCCCCTCTACGAGTTGGCTTCATTATGGTTCTCCTCCCAATAGCTGGTATAGTCCGTGTGGTCAGTGTACAGGTGTACTATGGCTGCCATCCATGTGGGGCTGCACACTGGTTGTGGTGGAGGGGAGTCCCCATTACCTGTAAAGGGCTTTGAGTCTCAAAACACCCGGGCCATTCAGGTCAGACCTTGGCACCACTGCAGTAATCCAGTCAGTGGCCAAACAGGCCAGTTCACGGCCTCGGCTTTCAACAGCAAAGCCACCCTGAGATTGTACAGAGAGCCATGTGCCGTAGAACTGTCCCTGCCACATTCAGAACCGCACAAAACCAGCAAACATGACTGACCTTCTACTGAACTGAAGTTACACAACCTTCCTTGACAGGCCTGAAGGAATCAAAAGTTGTTTATTAAGAGAAACAAACGGATATGTACAAGAGATAAAATGAGCAGTTTCCCTTGCCTGTGAAAAAAGGAAGAAGCTAACAAGCAGGCCAGGTCAGAGGAAGACAGTCTTCCACAATGAAGCAGGCTGCACGGCCTTGGGTGCACAGCCAAAACATGAAAGAGGCAAGTGAACAATTGCTACCAGTCAATTCACATCCTGTTTTAAACAACCTCACTTCTGCACACAGTCTAGACCACAGTTCAGTCCATCCAAAACCTAAATTGCACATTTCAACATCTTACACTGTTTAAAACAAAGCCAGCTAAGGGGAACAATTCACTAATGCCAGATGACAAAAGACCCAGAATGGTCTTCAGGGGGAAGGGGAATACGGAGGGAATTTAGCAGTCTCTTTTGGAAACCAAAGTACCCCTCTTTCCAACAAAAAGCACACATTTTAATTCAGAATCTGTAGACACTAGATCCAAACAGGATGCAGTAGGCCTCGCATAAGCCCTGCCACAGCACCTGGTCTGAGGTTTAACAGAACACAAAGCAACTAGTATACAATTCACACTAATCAGTCTCCTAGAAAACTATCCAGACCGCACATTCTACAGTCGGCTTATACATGGCACCAGCCATTACTGCCCATCAGATGTTCAGACTGTGCGTAATGTATTTACAGAGTAAACAGGCTCTGTCAAAGTCTGGCTTCACAGGCGAAGCCTGGGTTAGGACAGGTAGAAAGACGGGGGGAACGTTCACGGTGTGAACAACTTCATAAAGGCTTTATGAAGAAGCTGCAGGAATGTTGTGCGATTCAGATAAAGACGTAATGTTATTACATCATGCCCAGAAAGCCCGTTCTTTTTCCATTCTGCCTGGCAGGAAGCAAACTCCAGGATGCGGAGCTGAAAAACAGCTCGTCTGCTTACACAGTTCTGAACATCACATACCTGTTCAAGAACAGTTTTCCCAATCTTTGCGATCTTTACTTGACCTGGCACTCCATGGAATTCCAGGGCAGGACAGACGGGAATAAAGATTGAAAGGGCTTTACTCAGTGGAAAGGCCAGGAAGGACAGACTGAGCACCTTGTGTTGGTTTACTTGGTTGCTTCAGAGCTGGCACAAAAATGAAATGTTATGCACCAATAAACCATGTACAACCTTTTGAATATGGTGCTTTGCCAGCAACCACTCACCAAAATTTGGAAGATATTTTCAAATTACAGTCTGCTTGGTTGTGAGAAATGGGAGATAGGTCAGCATCTGTCAGATGGACTAATTACACCAATTACAGAAGACCACAGGCAGCGCGATGACTATTGAATAACTCAATCATCACAGGGGGCAGGAATCACTGGAGGCCCATATCCGAGTGCCCATATCCCTTTACACTCAACTTTCACTCTTATACAGCTAAGAAAATATGTACAACTACTCTTAAGACCTATTTTATGGTCCATCTTAGATGGGATACACGGATACCTGGGTGATGGGTACATAGGAACAAGTCTAGCTTGTGCTTTAGACAAAATAAAACAGAATAAGAGCAAACCAACAATTAACAGTTTTTACTTTTTAAAAACTTAAAAATGCCAACTGTTGAGCTCTGAATGGAGTGATTGGGCAGGGTGAGAACCGTTTAGGCCTGTGGCATCACAATTTGTTACTGTGTGTAAAAGAGCCCTCTGGGACCCAAACCTTTTCTCAGACCATTCATCTGAAAGCTCTTTGTTCTTTCTCTAGTGAGGCATTTGATCCAGGGCAGTGCTCTGATTGGGCAGCAACCCTGATTAAACCCAGGCAGGGAAGAGCAGTCCCATTGTCGATTGTGCTGTCCTCTCTCAGGCTGGGCTCTTCACTACGTGCGCAGTTCCCCGTCGCCGTTGAGAAAAGAATGCGTGTGTGGGCATGTGACGCCCGCGAGGTTTGCAGTCCAAACCTTCCGTGTTGGTCACGTGACCCTGGCAAAACATTAACCTCGCCCATCTCAGTGCTTCATTAGAACATAAAGCATGTTTTACAAGAAACCATGAGTAATCTTTTCTCTACTCATGCAAGCTGAAAAAGGCATTTATATGGAGGCATCTTCACTGGATTACAAATCCACGATATGGGCTTTTAGGAAATAAGATGTTTATTCTAGCAGGACAGTTAAAGCACAGTCCCTAAACATACCTCTGCTTTCCTAACCACTGTTAAAATAGACTGGTGGAACTTCATGTCTGAGCTTCTTCCAACAGAATTCAGTGAGCAGATCTTGAACAAAGAAGTAAATTCATTCCTGGAAACACTTACTCCTGTGTATAAGCCTGGTAGGTGCCACTAGAAAGCCAGAATGAAAAGAACATTTAATGAGTATAACTGATGTTTTGTATACCTTTAAAATGCCTGGTCATACAGCAGAGAAATTGTTCTTTAAGTTTTAAGTATATCAGCGCAGTACTGCACAAAACATAGAACTACTACTCTAAAGCAGTATGCTTCCAGAGAAATACACTTGATTAGGCTGATATTTTCATGTAAAAACTCACATCTGCTGTGAGTTTTACTTGAGCAATTATTCAGGTGAATTACCCTGCTCAGGGCACAATAGCCTCACCTGGGACTCAAACCCTAACCACAGTAAGCATATTTTTTTCCAAGCTCTTTTCTTTATACCAGCAAGCTGATTAATCTAGTATTGCTTTAGCCGGAAAATGCAGCTTTGCTAGGGAATTTAATCCAATCCGCTTTGCTAACTTCCTGCATATTTTGAGGCCAATTGGTCATAAACACACCCCACCTGCCCCCGAATCCATGTTGTAATGTTATTCTGCAGAAAAGATGGGATCATATGGGAGGATCAAAATCAAGGAATGTGATCTGCTGCAGTTGTAGGATGATAGCAGGAAACTGGTTATTTGCCAGGCTGATCAATCAGGGGTGTCAATCCAAGCCTGTGTTCAGGATGCTGGATAACTGCAGTTAAAATCTCCTGTGCATAGTAGCTAGTATTTGAGTCCTCCTTTTTTTAAGAGGTGGAGTGAGGTAGTGGTTAGCTAGAGAAAAGTTTTGCTGGCAGGCGTTTCAGTTCTAAACTCCAGCTCCGTCACCAACACACAACCACCCTTTGACTACTGATTGGACATAAAACCAAGCTTAGTGGCAGATCTTGAGCATTAAACGATATCTTGCATTCAGATACTATTACTCATGCCCCAAGGAGAAATTCCTTCACAGATTGAATTAACAGGGACCTTTAGGGAGGACAAAGCATAGAATGGAATTCAGCCAGGAAACCTAGCTAACACTTGTTGATGCAGTTCATTAATTGTTACCCCACACACACGATTTAATGTCAAAACATTTCCTGATCTTTAAGTATGGTATGACATGCCAAAAACTGAAAACCAGAATCGAAGCCCAGATTCTTGCGAATTGTGATGCCGTCACCAACCAGGAAAGCAAACCCCTACAGTTACACCTTTTCTAAATAAAGAAACAAGGAAAAACAATTGCGATGTCAGAAGGAAGTCTACATTTAGCAAGAAATGAGTTGAGCTTCCAGTTGAACAAGATGGGGCTGTCTCATGCAGCAGGGAATCTTGTGGATAAGAACTTGGGCTCTGCAGTTGGAACTGTGGACATTCGCTGGAGTCCAGCTTCATGGGCCTTTTAAGAATTAGAGGCAATAAAAACATCCAGGATAAGGAGGGAATACAGAATGAGTTCTGCCTTCAGCCATGAGAACAGGCTTACTTCCAATGTAATTAAATGGATAGGTTTGTGGTGCCTCGTTTTGAAAGACAAGTAGGTGATGTGCTATTGTGCTGGTGTCTCAAAAGCTCTTGCCATGGCTAGAGAGAAGTTGAGGACTTCCCTCTAGCAGCATCAAAGGGCATCAGATTGTTGACAGGAGATGCCCAACCCAGTGCTAGCAATGTCCCACTAAGAAAAAAAAAAGACTTTTCTTCCCTTATGATGTAACAAGGGCTAAACAAATGTAACTTGGTAATATACTCCACACCAGTGTTTTTTAACCCGGGGCGCACACATCTCCTAGAGGTGCGATACATGCCAGATTTTAGAAGTTAAATTAAGCACAGACAAGCAAGGACAATCACTTGATTTATCAAAACTAGGTAAATTGATAGTATAATTTTCATTCTGTAGTTATGTTATGAGCCAGTTATGACTGCCCTCTTTGACAAGGGGTGTGAACACATATCAAGAACCCAATGGGTGCAGGCTGCAGTAAAATTCAAGAACCACTGCCCTATACACTACCGCACAGCTCCAGGTATTTTGTTTAGAGCTTTCCTTGTCTCTAAACAGTTTTTTTGGGATCTTACCTCCAGCATACATTACAGCCAGCATGATGGAAGAGATCCAGGAGACCTGGCTGCTGGTGGCATTGAAGATGACCTCGATCTCTTTGAAGAAGACAGTGATGGACTTGGGGAAGGCATAGGAGAAGCCGATGGAGATGAAGGCACCAGCCACCACGGCCCACCCCCAGCCTCCCTCAGGAGGGGTGTACCCCACGGGTCCTCCGATTGCAGGTGGCATCTCAGCTTGGCAGAGGCTTCAGAACGGAACGTCAAGTGATATCTGTGAGGGAGATGAAGGGAAAAAAATAATTCCTTTAACAATTCAATTTATTCAAGATGTTTTACTCCTGTCTCCTGCAAGTTCCTCTACTGCTTCATTCTAAGAGCTTCTGAAGTGCTGTGGTGTACGAGAAACTCAAGGGTGTTGAGCCCCAGAGAAGGGACACCACTGCAGCAGCAATGCATCTTGCCCTTCATTAACTGGTTCGTTTCCTCAAGCATACTAGTCACTAAACCTCTTCTGATCTTCCTCAGAAACCTTCTCTTGTATTTCAGCATAGGCAAGGCTGGGTGTGAACACCAAAAGCAGAAGAGAAACAGCTGTTATCAAATACAGCTGCAAAACTCAAGTATGTAAACTACTCCTGTTTAAAGTTGGACAAGCTTTAATCTTTCATTGTTGTTTAGGTCAGACTATTGTCCTACAAATGGAATGAATTTAAAAAACAAGGAATGGAATTTTAGTGGAGCCCTAGTCTTTTCCGTAACTAGAATGTTTCCCCTAAATGGACTGGCCTTTCAAGCATTAGAAAAAACATTAATTTAAAATTTACTGGGACAGTCCAAACAACCTGGTTTTAAATAGTGTGGAGCCGTGCAATTCAACCTGCATGAACAACAGCATGCCTGTTGGTGGTGTACCGTGATCTTCCAGGTGCAGACTATCTGAGGAGCTAGGCATGCTGCAATTGTGCTTGAAAACATGTCTAAGCCCCACTACCATGCCATAGGTCAAGATACTCATTAACACTGTTCAAGAAGGCACGCTAAATGTAAAGTACCCTGAAAGTCTGTCTTGCAGTGGTTCAAGTCTATTCTACCAGCACTTCCAACTCCCCCCTCATCTACAGGTAGAACCTGGCTCCCTACATCTTGGATCACTTAATCAGAATGCCTTAACTTACGCTTACTTTTTATAACTTCTGGTCCCTCATCTTTTCTTTACACAGGCAGAAAACTTGGAGCTGCAGCCACTTCACATCTTCAAGTTCAGATGTACTATAGAACTGAGGAAAAATTCTTGAAAATGTAGATTCCAAGATGGGATCACATGGTATTATCCAAATTGATCCCAAAAATTGAAAGTTAACCTGCATGCTGAAACTGATCAACTACTCTGGACAAATCACACCTTCACCTACATATTTATGCTCCCATAATAGTTCAGAGAATCAATAAGGTTGGTCCAAAGTAAGGTTTAGTCAGGTGAGCAGAATACGGACAACAGAAAACCTGCTGGAAGTTGATTTTTGCAGAAGTCATTTTTACTCTTCCCGACACGGAATGAACAACCAGGGTGTGCACTGGAGTCACTGGACATCAAGGCTTGATGCTTTCACAGACGCCGTGTAAACAGTTGAGGGTCTGAATGCTATACTCTTGACTACTCCCTCACTTGTACACCACCCTTGTTCAGAGAAGCGCACCACCGTGAAGCAAGGAACTGGCACAGAGCGGCACTGTAAACACTTGGAGCTGGTTCATTACTCCAGATGATTCCAGTCAGTGTTTAACTACTCTGCCTCACAGAGGGAGCTTTGAACTGCTTCCTCCATCCTCTTATTTGTGGGTAATGCACGTGCTCCGAGCTTAAAAACAACTTGAACAGTTAGTCTTTCCTTAAAAGTTCTGATCCGTCGAATCAGTGCTTGATCCCTTGTGAGACTATTCTCCCAAACTGCGGATATCAGTCCGTCTGCGTTTCCAGGAAAGAAGCATTCCTTGCCTGTGGGAGTTTTCTATCTCCTCATTTACATGACATTCTTCTTGGTGCAATCTGGTAAATGATTCACTAATTTCCCCAATTCCTTACTGCTCAGCAAAGCTATGAAGCTATGCTATAATTACCAGTAATGACATAGGGAAACTTGCGAAACCATCAAGATGTTCTGAATGTAATGAAGTACTGGTGTCTCCACTTTCATTTGCTCATGCCTAATGCTCATTACAGGTTTATAAATATATCAGATGTTCATTTTATGCCTTGCTGCCAGGTTTAAATTGTTTCCAGGCAGCAATCTGCAGTGTTCATCTTAACCATTTCCAAATTCTTCTTCACATCTGGATTGTGGAATCCCGACAAGAGAAAAGCCAGTTTTAAACAGGACAGCATCAAGGAACAATAAACCATTTAAACATGCGCCTGAAGTCAGGGTTCACTAAACTAAGCAGAAGCAGCAGTCTTATCTGCAAGTGAAAGGGTGAGAACTTCCAACAAGCCCTCTCAGAGCACACAAGGGCCAATGGTCTTACAACATGACTGTCTAGCCAACATCAGAAAGCAGTTTTCTCTCCAATGTCTTTGGGAACTGTGCATCAAATACATTATGCTGGTAGGATGCTGGTTTGTTGCAGGACTTGCCATTTGGACCAGAAACTGGAAATGCAAAATCCACTAAACGTAACCATACCACATCGATTCCAGAGTAGGGACTGGAATACCAAGGGTTAGCTAAATCTGATAAGTATGCCGACCAAAAGAGGCAGATGAATGCCTATTGCACTAAACATGCTTTTTCGGGGGGGGGGGGAAGCAACTGCCCTGCTTTAGCACCAGCATGATCCACAGGAAATCAATATTGCCTGGCTCCAGTGTCTAACATGCCTTTGTATTGCGAGTTACTGTGTGTATGGTGATGTTACCGATCTGAACTGGTGTCACTTGGATCCAAGCTTTAGGGGGTGAATTGCAGACAAAACTATAGTATAAACAATTGCCCTCATGTGGTTATGTTTGCCCACTAACAGAAATGCATGTCAGTGCCTTTGAGGCTACAGAACCAATAACACATAAGCAGTGAAAAACATAAGGGGTATCAACAATAACCAATTGCCACTTTGCCTCAAGCAAAAATATAGTATTTGAACTGGCCCTGTGGGTAGACTGTGTCCAAGGATCATGCATACCTCAATACAATTCAGAAACTTCTCCCCAACAATACACAGCTATAACTTGACCTCTGAAAAATGTGCATTATATAGGCAAACTGAGTATCACCTCATTCATCCTAGAAAGGGAAATTGGGTTGATCTCCAAACCTACACTGGAAGACTTTATAGACTTACCGTGACTAATTCCACAACGATTAATCATCCAACCTTACTAAAGGAAGCCCATTTACACAGCTGAATAACTTGGAAGCAGGCCAGAACTGTTTCACATTGAATAATGTGCAATAAAATAAGAACTGGCAAAGAATAATTTAGATGAATAAAAAGTTTATTGATCTTTACAACCCATAACTTTATAATGCCTCATGCAAAGTGCAAAGTTTGCAACAGATCGGTATCTATCCTTTGAGGAGCACAATAATGGATTGTGAACTGCTGTCTCCATAAATAGCACATGTACAGGACACATACCAATGACCTACAAAGCGACAGGGCAAGCCTGTCCTTCCTAAGATGATCTTGCCCTCAAGGACAAAATGAAGTGACTACAGTATTACTCCCTGGTAACACTGCTCAATGGTACTTAAACTGAATATTCCATACAAGACAAACATTACTCACCAGGTTACACTTTTTTCCTACACTTGGTGGAGCACTGCTACTACAGTTACATGCCAGTTTTACTGTGTGAATCAGTAATTCTACACAGTGGAGGACACATCTGTTTCAGACCCAGACATAGAAATGGACACCAAAATTAGAAATAGGTAGCAAGCAGAAAAGGGAAATTTAATCTAGAAGTGATTGTTTCAATTTGCTTTTGTCCGAGGGTGCCAATCAGTTTTCAAAAAACATGCAAGCTGCCAATTGAAAAGAAGTGTTAAGATCTCACACTGCTAGATCAAAATGTTCTCCTCAAGCTTAAGCTTCATCTCCTTTAAAAATGCTGAGAAGGTTGTGCAAGAAATCGCTAACATGGAGATTAGCCTCTTGGCAAAGGTGAAGGCCCTGGTGAGAGGGTTAAAAGAGGGCAATTAATCACATCACACAACTGAGCACAGGCTCAACAGAGCACAGTGAGCACTGGCCGGTCCCCGTTCTTAACACTGAGCATTATAATGAGCGACAAAGCTGACTGTGCATTTTAACTGCTTTTATTTTTGGAAGTTAAGACTAAACCAATCTGTGCAATTTCCTGGGTCGTAGTTGTGCATCTGTTGGTACTGGATCGGGTAGACATTAGACAACCAAGGTTATCTTAACATTGCGGCAAGAAAAGCAGTACCAACTCATGTCGATGCAGTGCCCGAACAAAAGACATTATGGAGGGTTGCATTTACAGTCAAGAACAGCAGGCGCTACTTTACACAGGTTGTGGGTGTGTGTAACAGGCCACCAACCTGTGCTGTTGAAGTCAATACCCTGGGATCCAAGGGGATGCTGCACATTGGCGGGGGAGGGAATCCCCATTGCCTGTAAAGCGCTGAGTGGAGTGTCCAGAAAAGCACTATAAGTGTAACCAATTATACTTTAAGAAATTGGTGTTTGGCCTGTATAGAGAATGCCATCTTATCTTTGATTCTAAAACCTTGTGCTTTACTGAACTAACATTAGCAAACCTCCTGTACATTATGCAGTGAAAAGTGAGCACTTGAAGTAAAAGCCAAGTCTGTGGGCTTTAGAGGAGTCGCACTTCATTCAGAATGTTTTATTAACACCACACAAATTCAAACAATGCCTTGTTACTCTTTAAACTCAGCTCGGATATAGCCTCGCCCTTCAGGAGAATGAAAAAGTATAACGATGTATATAGGGGATGTTGCCATTTCACCTGACCACATGTTGTGCTATACGAATGATCTGGCACCAGGCAGGAAAACGCCTGAACAGCAATGTTTTTGATCCTTCTGGCCTGTTCGGTCTAGTGCAAGCCAAGTTACAATGTAAACTTTTCACCAAATTCAATACATAGCGATCAAAAAGGCACAGGACAGGACAATGTTGTGCCATGTGACAGTGATAGGAGTCCAACTGAAACCTGGTCATGTCCTATTGCACCAGTGCATGTAGCCACACCTGATCTTTAGCACCCCTGTCCTCAAAATGAGGAATGACTGTATGCAAGGTCATGAGGGTTACCAGAAGAGTCTGTACATGTAGTCTGTCCAGCACACAGCTCTACAAGAGAAACACGTGGCACAAACAGCGGAATACAACAGATGTCACAACAAATATTCTGGACAGGTTCTTAAAGTGAATTAAACACTGCCCTCAACTTCAAGAACATTTTAAAGATGTAGCCTTTACAGGACAAGGGACAGTGCCGTGGCTCACATACATGGATGACTTTTTCTACATCATGTGAAATATCTCTAAATAGTCTTTAGAGGTAGTCCATCAAAAAGACTAATTATAGAAATACCAATATAAAACTTTAGTAAATAAGTGATTTTAAAGGCATTCATTTGTTGCTGCTGAAAACAAATCCCCAAAACAGGTTAAACCTGACAAGCAATAGAGGCAAGTCTCCAAAAGATGACTATTATACGCAAGGTTGCAGTATTATTACATCACCATATAAATATACATGAACAGTGGGATTGCCTACTATACCAAACAAACCCTGCTCTATAACAGTCATTTCTTTTCTTGGGAATCCAATGCAGTGTTGCAGCTGAATGGCTGCCTTGCTTTAGTTAAGTGAAGCATGCAAACATTTATCCTTAATACGCACCTTATAACCTCAAGTTCTCTAAAAGGCTGTTTTCCAGAGATAAGGAGATGTACGATCTGCAGTGCCTAACGGAGCAGATCTTACACGCTGAAAAATAACCCCCGTCTCTTAGTTGCAGGCTTCACAGCGTTTTCCTGCAAACACCAGCTAGCCTGCTATCCAGGACATCCATTTCCCCTTAGCACACGTGAGCCTGTTTTAGAAAGGCTTGCAACATGTTCCAGAGCTCCCTGGGAGCCTGCATTGTTCTCGTGCCTTAAGTGATTGGAACGTTTGTCCAGAAACGGATCCTCATGTAGACCTGTAATAAGAGGACTAGTGACACAGAACTTAAACGAGTCACGAGAGCACAGCTGAGCCCAAGAATGGGCATTCAGGCTGTCTAGTGTAGAAATCCATACACAAAATATCCTTTGTGACCAAAGGAATATTTTGGTTGCTCAAGGAACCAACGTTAAATCTGATAGTCAGCCTTTTTCCCCACAAATAAGCAGCATGCTTGTCCTAACAGCCGTTTTATTTTCAGTTGGCTCCCAATTCCTACATTTTCTCGAGTTAAGATGTAATGTTAAGTGATCTGTGAGCCCTTTTCATCTAATAAACAGGTGGAAGGAAACAGTCATATTATAGCCCAAACTATTTCAGATTAACTAGCAAATGAATGTTAAGACTGTGTAGTGGTGGAGAATAACTGTTTTGCAATACAAATGTGAACATTGTTTTGAGAGTGACACAGAGCACATCTAAGAAGTGGAAACTTTCGTAGATAAAATTTCACATTAATCTGGGAGCATTAATCCCAGAAGCTAGTTTTGGTAGAATACATCATGCCCATCACAAAATATAAAACACACTACATAGGACACTAACAATTTTCCCCACAATTAGGTTGATTTTTGGATCTGAACTTACCAGCTTAAGATTTCAGAAGTGAAGAGCCTACAAGGTCTAATTTCTTAGCGCAGGCAGTTGTCTTTGCCGAAGTGTCAGTCAGTCAGGCACAGGGAAGATGTTAGCATTCATTCAAACCACAGGCAGATGTGCACGGGTGCCCTGTTACTGCACCTTTATTGAGCAACACAAGAGCACTGGTCAGAGTACAGGAAGTTCTCGAACCAAAGTCCAACAGATCTGCTCAGACCAAAACAAACGCTAACCTCGAAACAAACACGGTTGTGGAGACTAAATACGCACATTCACACAAAAGGTTCAGTAGGGTCGGCTTACCTTTTTAAACAGCTGGCAGAGACTTGTACAGCGCTAAAAGTCTGCCTGGTACTTATTGGTCACGTACAGCCTGAAGATACGCCTATTTTTTTGGTGACTGTCAGATGTACTGAGGTTAGTGATGTTTTGACTGGAAGGAGACAGAAGACTTCTGTGGCTCAGAGATAACAGGCTGTGTTTGTTATTGATATCCCCCATTACCTTCATACAGGAATATTACAGGATAGAGTCCTAGATTGTACAACTGCAGAACAAAGAATCCTGCTTTGAGAATTGCTGTCCACTGGGACCTGAGCTAATACCAGGCTTTACAATAGTGGTGAGCACCATTCAAAGGTCTTTTAAACTCCTGATTGTAATTCTAACTTTTTTCCAGTCCCTGAGAAAGAAAAGCCACTAGTTATGTATGTTTGTTTCTAAAGCTATTAAAGAGGGGAAACTGGAGAGACTTCAGAGTCCTGAATATAAACAGAGGCAACGCACAAGTCCGGGAACATTCTCAAGCTAATAAACAAACCTTTGTCTTCCAATCTAATCTGAATTATAATCAGTTACTTTCTACTGTCTGTAACGCTCCACAGAGCAGCCCGGGAAAAGCGCACCCCAGGCAACGAAAACAAGAAATGAGAATTCAAAATTTCAGGAATTAAGTGACACTTAACATCTTCAATAAACACCCACTGCGTTATTTATCATAAAAGTAGACGGCATAAATGTAAAGTAAAAAAGCTTATAAGAGTTACTTAGGAAAAGGTCTTTGTATAAGGTCTTTTCTCTACCTTGGATTACCACAAAATCCCTAGCATAGCAAGCATACTTCTACATAACATTTGTAAAAATAAGTGATCATAGAACCATAAATCTTGATAGAGTACCAAAAAATGTTGCCTGAAGTGCACTTCTGTTTGTAACTTGACTAGAGCAACTCAGGTTCAAGATCACAAACATTTTCATCAGGTGTGACATCCTGCAGACTGGGTCAAATGGGTAAAAATGTCAGAAGGGCTCTGTGCACCTCTGACTGTCTGTCAAAAGTACAGAATTGTGCCCCTGAAGCTGCATCTTCCAGGCTTTGATAAAAAGGTCTGGAAAAAGACCTAGCTCAGCAGAATGTTTTCATCCCCCAATTTCATTCAATTCTCCCTTCACATGACACCATGGCCTCATAAATACCAGAGGATAAGCTAGCTCACCATGTTGTTTGGAAGCCTTGAACACTGGAAAACCATCAAGGACGGAAGAAATAACACTTCTATGGGAACTGGTTGATGGGAATAAAAATCTCTTTTGGGGACACAATCGCCTCTGCAGTGGGTGACCCTTGCAGAAGAGGCACCCTAACCCCAAAGAAAAAGGTAATGTAAAAAAAGCTCAGACTTTGCAGCCTAGTGATATCGGCAGCTGGGTCAACTTTATTTGCAGTAGGTTTTTAGGTGAGCAGGGCAGCCCTGTGACGCACTGCAACCCAGATTAACAAGCACCCCCCACCCCTTCCATTTACGTTTGTAACTTGGAACTGATCGATGTAGCAGGAACGTGGAAAGTCGCTTATTAACTTCCCTTTTTTCACCCCCTTTGTACTCTGAACTGTTTTCACTTTCTCGCCCCCCTCCTCAACTGCACACGCGTACACTTATTAAAAAAAACACAAACACAAAAGGGAAAAGGTCACCTCTTCAATGACCAGGTCACTTAACATTTCTCTAACAAAAAACACGGCATAGAGAAGGAAAAACTTCCTTGAACAGTTTTAACAGGTTTTTAAATTCTACCTCCAATTGTTAAATCAAGATCAATACCTTGAAACATTTAAGGAAGCCTTTAGCCTAGCAGTAGAGCATATTTAACCACCAGAGGCAATCCCTAAACGCCTAAAAACTATACATTTTATACTTTGCAGGTGAACAAATTCCCAGAGCAACAGAGATGTTATGTCAAGTTGACAAGTCTCAAGATTTAATGGAAAATTAGTGTTTGTAAGGGCTTAAGGTCAAAGGCCAAGCATCCCAGCAACCTCATCCTTGGGTAGGTGCACTGGAACAAAACAGCATCCAAGATGGTACATGAAAACCACCAAACTGTTGAACTGATGCTGGGAAGATAAACAACAACTAAATATTTATAAACTCTTTAACATCGCTTGTGTACTCCCGATGAGACCATATACTTTGGGAAAAGTGATTTGCTCCAGCTCAGAAACTATCTGGCCAAATCAACTCCAAACTTGATATCCCCTTTTCATTCCTTCAACGGGTCATCAACTTCACCTGCTTGGACAACTGCCATGTACCACAAACTGCTCTGCAAAAAATGTTTAGTCAATGAACTCCAAAATGTGGCATCGCTCCAGTTTCTTACTTCTCTAACAGTTGTGGGTAGGGACTTTATTGGAAGTCTTCAAACGGCTTTCTGGTTTGGCCTTCTAGTTAATTGCGCTTATCCAGAATCACATATACAACAGTACCTCCAAAGGTTTTGCAACCAGAACATGTTAATAGCAACATTAAACCAATCATCTTCAAACATAAAAACCAAGCTTAGTAGGCAATAAATGCAGAAAAAATGCACCTAGGTACTTTTGATATAAACTTTTACAGCTATGCTCCTATCATGGGCAGGTAAATGTCCTTGCAAAGGAAAAGCACTCCACTATCCTGCTCGTGACATTTTAAATGCCATATAATGCAGTACTATTAAAACTGAAATGAATTCCTACACGGAACACAAGCTGAAATGTGGAAAAAGGCTATAGATTTGTTTTTCAGGAACTGAAGTCAAGCTGCAGTTTATTAAAAAAAAATTTAACGATGCAACAAGAGGTGGGATGTCACCTAGTAATGTCTAGTAGAGTGTTCTGAAATTCAAATGAACGGTCATTGTCCACCACACCTAACACGACCCCTCACAGCACAGCTTGTTACCTACCAGGTACCCACCACTCTTGTTGAGCTGAATGGGAACCAAACCTCTTAATTGATCACATTCTGCCAACTAAGATGAGGTTATTAGTACTCCTGTCAAGGCACTAGAGAAAAGCACTATCTTGTGGATCTACAGCTTGAATACTTCATGTTCTTGTCAAGAGCAGCTCACTGCTGGGCATAAGCCCACTGGCTAGAGGAGAGGCTGGCCATGACCACAATACTTCACCCATAGGTCACACCAAACTAAAACTACACTGCAGCAGAACCTCACTTATCTGGCAATTCCTTTCTGATGCTCTGCTGCCACAGCACCATGACCAGCAGTACAAGGGTACAAAATTCATTGAAACCTGTACCAATAAGCATGTTCCCTCTCACACAAGCACAACTTACTCTGCTTGATCACACTGACGGTCTTAATGCTAGGAACCTTCACCAGGAAACCGTGTGACTATTTAGACAGCTGCACATGATTAAATAGCAAACACCCCTTGGGTGACTTGGGATAGTCTAGCATTTTTCTCCATTGGAAGAGCACATGGGCCATAATTTAGGAGTAAACATTTCAATCAGTAACCCAGGAGAAAGTTCAGCAAGGAAAGCCATAGACTACAAAAATTTAGATTTTGAGAAACCATAGTTCTGATCCAAGATTTCATTCTTGTTTCATGAAATCTAAGTTGCTGCTAAAAAAAACAATAAGCAAGCAGCAAAAGACAACCATGCCCTACTTTTAACAAAAACTAACGGATTATAAAAGCAGCGTATGAGAAGCAGTCCAGGGAACAGGATGTTCTGCTTGAGCAATCGGCAGACTAGCCAGAGATCACCGCTCTGAGGGGGACAGGTCACCTCCTAGATGTCAAAGGAGTTCTAGGAAGAAAACACTCACGTTGGCTGCCTGCTGGCTTCTATAGGCTGGAGAACATGAGACCAAGGTGGAGTTTCTTTTAGGAGTCAAGAAATTGGCAATTTGGGGGCCATCATGATGAGCACAAGCAAAACAAATGGGGAGGCCCTGTGATAAGGGGGAAAATCTTCAGCAGAACAATAATTCTGGTCCAGACTGTGTCCACTCCTAGAATACATTGTTAAAGTCCTTAAGGCAACAGATTTCCCTGTTCTTAGAAGCAATGCAAGAGATCTTCCAGCAGGACAATGCAGTAGAGAAATTACATGGCACATCAAAAAAAAAGTGGGGTCTTGCTGTATATAGCTTTGTATCCTCACAAATTAGTCCCATAAATGTGGGACTAACTCAGTTAACGACCGAAGGCATTACTGCAAAGCAGAAGCACCTGAAGAGTAAGATACCCTTGCCAAATTGAAAGATTCAAAAATTCTGGATGACCATTTCAAAAGAAATTACTGCTGAATGGGGAAAAAAAAAGAGCTTGGGGGGGGGGGGGGGTAGATTTCTTGTATGCAAATAGTCTGATCACAGTTATAGGTGCATAACATGCCAGCTGACATGTACAGCAAGGAGACATACAGTATCAACCACAATACTATACCCACCAGTATGAAGCTGGCCTGGATGCACTTGGCAGGAGTTTTTTTTATAGATTAGGCTGAAACCTTTTGTATTTGAAGAGCAGCTTAAAACGATTTAAGTCACACTTCCCTCTAATCTACTATATGAGGCACCCTGAGGCTTTTGAAGTGCATTAGTGCGAAACTGCTGCTTCACAAGACAAACACAGGAGAAAACTGGATTATGTAAAGAAATGAGGAAATGATGCACAAGTAATGACTGTGTGCATGTGTCATGCTGCTATATCTAGGTAGCCAACCCATGCACCACTCAAATTCCAAAGCACCCAAGTCTAAAACTGTCTAAAAAAAAAAGTTTGACTAGATGCCATGGGTTTCCCCTTTAGGAAGTGGGCAAAATATCAAAACTGTTGGTTGGATTCTCAAAACCACAGTCTATAAACCGCATTCTATTGCTTTTGCTGGGGGCTATTTCAAGTACAAGGGAAAATTCGCAAGGGTAGATGGCAACACTACAGAAGCAGAGCTGTCTGCCAGACAAAACACAAAACAGTAGATACTACACGATGGAATTCACAGCATTAAACAGACATCTCTTTATAACTTGTTCTCTGACGTAAGCCACATTTGCTTTCCACAAGCAAATTCTCCCAAAACCAGTTTCGGACTCAGTCAACTTAAATGCAAAAGAAATATCAAATATTCAGGTTTCCAAGTAATTCACCCAGCAAAGACAGCTGGCAGGGAGCACAGGCTAAAGTCAATGACCCTGAAGGCATGGGCACACTTGCCAACTGAAAAGGGATTCACCAAGTGACAACACTGCCAATAAGGGGAAGATTCAGGATTAGGCTACCAGGACTCTCATTTTCCAGGATACTCTGGGAAAATAGTGATCCATTTGACATTTGCAAGTCGGTCACATTCAGGACAGGGGTCACTGCCAGCCCAATCTTAAAACCATTAGAGATTCCAAATGGAGTGGGTAACTGAGAACAAAAGGCACTTTACACAAAGGGATGTGGGAGTGATTGCTGAATGAGATCGGATTATTTTGTATACTACCAACAGGCCAAGTGGACTCCTCATTACTAAACTAGGTTAATAGGTTCACTAAAAAAAAAACACAGCACTACACCAACACGTGTCTTGAGGAAATGTAGACAAAACAGGGTAGCCAGGGCATCCTGGCAGCCTGAAATTAGGCCTGAAGGCCTCAAACTGTTTATCTGTTTTTCTAACAAGTTGGAATAGCCTGAAGCAACGACAGAACTTATAATCCTTTAAGCCATTCTCTTGGGCTGGCAGTAAGCAGACAAATTCACAAAACCTCTCCTGATATTTCACTAGGCCAGAACACCATAACTATTTCAGAGCCAGAGCAGCACCCTGGCCTGAGTGATAACGCTGTCTGGCTTGGCACAAGCAGCTTAAAACACCGCTTTCTAGGCATGAACATCCTAAGAAAAAGAAGCAGTTGTACGGATAGGCATCGCACCTAACAAACCAGGCAGGAGGCCATTTTAAGGGACGTTCAAGTAGGTAGCTGTCTCGGCTACAAGGGAACAGGTAAAAGTTTATTCCATACTGAAAAGAGATTTCAGCTGTGCAGCCTTCTTCGGGTGTCTGGTTCCAGAGCTGAAATGTCTTTTGAGCATTGAATAAACCTTCACCTGCGATTGAGTGAAGGCTAATACGAGGGATGGCCCAAAAACAATCCACTCAACTACTTCCGATTCTTATTCACATGAGTACTGAAGTTTAAAAAGCTCCAGGCACTTTTGAACTCTTACAGCCACACCTCATTTCTGTCTTCATAAAAGCTGAGATTACCATGTTAATTTCTCCAAGGTGAAAGGTTTTCCCAAGGTGAGCTTCTTACAGATGTAGTCCCGTTATTCAAGCCTGGGCTTGCGACTCCAGGTGAACAGTACTGCAACACCATATCCCTTATTCTTCACTGCACTGGCTAATTATTCAGACACTGCATTCAGCATTAACTAGGAATGTTGCAGCAGAATTTACTATTAATGCATCACGGTGCAAGTGGAAAAAGTGAAAAACGGAATGAGTTTTGTTCAGAGGATTATGGCAATATCTTGATTAAGAAAAAACGTGGAAAACCACATTTGATGGACCTACAATTAGTTTGTACATGAACACAAACAGGAAACCATAATGTGTCAGTACTGAATTAAAAATCTAATTATCTTTATAACAAGCCGATAAGGGTTAGGGCCTGACTTAACAATTACATTAAAAGTCAAGATGAACAGAATTGAGCACTGTTTCTATATTGTCATTTGGAAAAAGCATAAATTTGTTACTAACAATGTAGTGACTACATATGTGCAGCTGCTGGAAGAGTTCAAATGCGCTGGAGAATTCCCAAAAACTGAACTAAAAAAAAGGAAAAATTTCATATTTCTGAGTGAATTAACCCAGACTTATTAAACTACCTCATATGGGTAGAGCCTTGCTCAATTTTAAGCATAGCAAAAAAAGGTTTGAGCCAAAGCAACTGCTGCTGTTAAGCATGGACGTACAGGTTACTGATCAACCGTGACACTTTTTCATTCCACTGTGCTTTTTAAACATCACCCCTTTAAAGCAAATGAGGGTTCCTTGCTTAGATATGGATATACAGGTATGCTGCTGAACATCTCCAACAAAGTATACCAACATATTCCAGAACTATACAATTTGATCAGGAAATGTGTAGAAAAGGATCAAAAACATTTAAGTTCTTGTAGCCCTTAAAGAAAGCTGCTATATGAATCAAATTTGGTCATTCCTCTTTCTAAAAGAGCAGGCTGAATTTTCAACTTGCTTGCCAAGCACTGCCTTGCTGCCATTTTAGGTCTCTGCACTAATTTGTTCAGCAAATCATAGTGGACTCTATTCTGTTCCTAAGTACCCATCTTACTTTAGCTGGGGTTTAAAACATTTAAGAACATGCTTATCCCCCAGTAATTGGCTAGAGATTTTGGCACTAAAGATGCAATCAAAATCACGCTGAGAGGTTGTGGCAGTAACGCACCCGTTTTAACCACAGGATTATGTCCGATTATCCCGGGCTCCGGGAAAGCTGGACCGATACAAAATGCCTCCAGTTTCTTCCTCTGGGCCATATTTGGCAGGCTCAGAGATTTGCCACTAGGGTTTCAACATGATCCTGATTTTAATAGGCACAGCATTCGTTAAAGTGCTCCTCATTTTAAACAAGCAGGGAAGCTTGCAGCCCATGACTTTTGAATGTTCTGCTGCATTTTAGGAGAGGCTGAACTCTAATACTGGTTAAAGGCAAAATTGACCCCCACAGCTCTGCAATCATGTCTAGACAAGGATACTACAACTCCCTCCCTTATTTCCTGCTAGTAATGACAGCTCTAAATATCTATCCCAGAGTCCTCCTTAGCAGTTAAAGCTAAGCATTATCCAGTACTTAGCGTACATCTCCCACATTTATTCCTATTGCTCCTTCCGAGTTAAGCACCACTGTTCCTCTGATGGGTCAAAACTCTTAACACAAGCAGTGCTTTAAATCCTGAGTTGTTCCAGAATCTACAATACCTCTCCTAGAAGAAAGGATACGCGTACAGTTCCAAAGATGGTGGCATTAGTTAGTTAGGTTGCATTTACCTGTTAAGAGTGAATAACTACTGGAATTGTAGTGCATCAAACCTTAGGGGAAAAATCTCCTGTCCTGCCCACAGACTGCTTGTTGGAGATATAGCATGGATTGTAAAAATGGAATTGCTTAAAAATATTAATTCTTGAATTCTTGATTTGTACATTCAAATTCTTGCACCATTACAAGTTGTTGCCTAGGACCAATAAACCTAACATGTGGACAGAAGACACTTGATAATTATACACTTGGGAACAAATCAGTATTTTCTAAATACCATCCGCCTTGACTGCTTTTTTCCATTCATAGGAAATATCCAGTTTGGAACAGACGAATTTTAACATGAACCCAGTTCAGAACTTTCCATGGGTATGGGATACGTGCCTGGACACCATATGCACAGTCGTTACAGCTCATGCACCGGAAACACAAGGGGACCAGAGAAATGGGACACCGCTTAAACAACCTTGCATGTAACATACAACAGACAAAAATAAAGCAGAGGCAGACTTTAAGGTTTCCCTTTTTAAAGATCCTTTACTTTACACTCCAGTTTCCTTGCCCATTGTACTTAATGCAGAAGACTCCTAAAACAAAGCCCGTCCTGCTCTCGGGCGTGGCAGGGAAACAGCAGGCGCTGTGGACTTCAAAAACGAGGGGAGTACGCAGACAACTGGGGGGCCACAAAAAAAACACAAAGTCACACCGAACAACTCCAGAATCCACGCCAAGCCTTCTTTGAAGGCTAGCCAGCACAATTCCAGGGAGAGCACGTCTCCGGCTCAGGGCGGACGTTCATCTTGAGACCTTTCCAAAAGTCTCCAGTCCCCCCGAGATCCCAGCTGCCGCTCCACAAGCAGCGGAAAGTGAGATTGCTGGGGCTGGACGTCTTGTGTAGCACAGCTGGTCAGACAGGACATTGACCGCCTAGGTCCTCAAGTGCAGGACCCTGCCACACTCTGCGCTTACAGCTTCTGCGTAACCTTCAAACTCGAGAGCAGAGGGTACTTACCCTGTTCCTGGAAAGGAACATTCCAGCACATTTTACAGGATTCTCCACACTCCCTAATCTTAAATGGAATAGTCTTGACTATCGCATCTTCAGAGAAACGTCTGGCCATGCGTCGAAGAGCTCCCACGCACTCATGGAACCAGTCGATTCTCTGCAACCTTTTCAAGATACAGGATTTTTGCAAAAGAATTTTTAGGGCTCGACTATGCATATCTAAATGCTTTAACTTAAAATTCTAACATGGCGAGCAAATGTCAGTAGGAATTTATGGATAATTTCAATGAGGGTTGCTTTCTGAACCTAGAATACCTTACACCAACCTCCATCTCTAGCAGTGCAGCATTGCTTCACTACTACAAAAGCATGTCCATTAATTTGCCTAAAGAATTTAGTTCATTGTATGGTTAAAGAGTCTGTTGATCAAATTTCAGGGCCACCATTCTTCACATTCACGACTGAGAAATAGGAAACCTGAAACGCAAATGACAGTTTCTGAGGAAAGTATCCACTATCATTAGCAGGGCATTATCAGTGTCTTCCCAGCCCAGGGTGTATCACTACTGCGGAGCCTGCAGGCTGCCTGACACCACAGGGCCCTTCAAATAGTTACACGGCACTGCCTGGAAGAGCAGCAAGGACAAATGCCGATGTAAGTGTAATGGGGCTTGCAACCCTTGCCCTGGTGACCCTCATACGCTTTCCTTTTTAGATCACCTTGAACCTCGGTTTCAAAGATTAGGAAGCCTAGGGAGATTAGGAAGAGAACCTGAAGAGAAAGAAACACAGGACATGCTTCTGTACTTATAAGAACTCCCCACTGACTTATTCTTCTTATCAGCTATTCTGCCCTCTGCTGAAAAAAAAAAAAAAAAAAGACCTAAAAAACTTTTCCCTCTTGGTTTCAGAAAAAGACATGCCTCATGAGAGCCCCCTTACGATGGCTAGGAGTTTCTGCCTTTGTAAGAACACTCCACACTTGGTCCTCATAATAGTAATACTTGCACACAGTACTATTTAAACACAAAGCACCACGAACAGACATGTTAATCCTACAAGTGTAATGGCACTCCTACTTGTTTAACCAGGAAAGCAGAGTCTGATCAATTACATTAGGGCACGTGAACTTTTTAAACTTTTAAATTCCAAACGGGGGAAATAATTAAAACATTTGCACATTTTGTGCACATTTAGAGCAGCCACAAACATTTAACACACAACACCAGCACTTCCAGTAGCAGGGGGAGCAGATTGTCTAAGCAAATGAAATAAAAGTGGGCTTGCAAAAACAAAATAGATTTGGAGTGCTGGCACCAATGAATTCCTTAAACTACAATTTGTACCGCTAAAAGTGTTCACACCAGTCGCCTCTACCATTTTTCTTGAGCAGTGAACCTTGTGAATAGATGCCAGATTACCAAGGTATGACTGGATCACCCAGTGGCATTCATTCAATGTTCAAAAATTCGTGATGCAGCTTATTTTACCATTAATAAGGCATCTGTTTAGCCATGCATGAGCATTGCCCCTGAAAGCTTGAGAATTAATCTCATTAGGGATTGCTGCAGGCAAACTTTCCTCAAACAGTCTCACAATGACTTATTACATGCACTCCTACAAACAGGTTAATGTCAACCCACGCAAAGAAAGACAGACCTTTCTTATGCAAATGGGGCCAGTACGCGGAGATTCCGCAGAACAAGGCTCCGATGTGACTAGGACACAGACCAGCAATGCTGACCAACCTGCCTTATGTAACCAGAGCTGACCAAATACAATGCGGATAAAGCCAAGTTGTGAGTTCCACCGAGCCGTAGGTCTAAATAACTATCAGGAAAAAAAAGTCCTTCAGAATTTCAGCATGTCTGAATATCATTCTGTTTTGCAACATGCTAAGGCTTGTCAAGAGCCAGCCAATCAGAAACTACCTACCAAGTGATGTGTTCTAAACAGTGCAATTGCATTGGTCACATGAAGCCGAGTACTGCAGTCTGAGCTGGGTTAAGGTGAGATAGAGGTTAGGTCTCCAGGGTTTGTCTAAAGTTTCCTGTCCTTCTTAGGGGATAATGCTGAAGGACCTAAACATGCATAATTTGCTTTTTGCTTAAAACTGCTAGATCTTTATCTTAATCTAAAAAAAAAAAAGTCAGGAGCCATGAAATGCTACTAACCATTTCTATTGGTGCAGTTTCACATGCTTGACTGATGTACAGATCAATGGCATTCATTCCGCCATCCATTTTCTTTTATATTAGAAAAAGTGCTCAAACCTGATCAGTAGAATTGTCCTTAATGCAGGCTGGCATGTTTATATTTCATCCATACTCAAAAGTAAACATTTAAATTGAGACGCGAGGTCAACAAATGCCTCCATTTATGATTTTTATTCTTTCTTCAACACCAAAGCAATGTTGTACTAACCACTGCTTTGCAGTTATACCTTCATTTTATTTTAGATTTCAAGCCAACAATGACAATAGCCATCTTACCAATGTAACTAGCCATAACCTATAATACTCTTAAAGTGGATAGTCAAAATGCACAAGAAGTTTATTGAATGAGGTTTGGTCTCCTTTACTGTATCACTTCTTGATGCAGTGCAATGGTTTTAGTAAAAAGTGTTTAATGTGCCTAAGAAGCAAGCTTTTGAATGTTTCAAGATAAGCAATATTTTTAGTACTTACAATGACAAAGGCCCTATTATACTAGCAGGTTGAAATAAAGGAACAGAAGGGAGTCATTTCCCTTTGCCAAACTTATAAATTGCCCAGTTTCCCCTTATGCAGGCAATCCTAAGGCTGTTGTAGGGGGTCTTGATTGATTAAAATTGCCAAGGTCACGATGAATGCCTTAGTCTGTTCATATGCTGATGGGGGGGGGGGGGGGGGGGGTGTTATTGCTTAACACAGAACACTACCAAAAACCTCCCACCATCTCGGTTCAAGTGGGAAAGCCAAAATGGAAAACGGTAGCAGCAGTAGGTACAGTCAAGTCAACATGAAGGACCCCCAGATTTTTCAGTAAAATGATCAGCTACATCAGACAGCCGCACTGCGCACCAGGCTGCAGAAGATGGAAGATCACCATTACAACATTTCACAAGAGTTTCAAAAGTAACAGGTAGCTGACAGCAGAATCTCTTTAATATCCAAAATGCTATGGTACCCTGCAAAACTCAACTTGTGAAGTTATGTCCAAGGGCTCATCACATATTAAGCAGCACGATGCATTGATCTTGCAACCCGGGATCTGAAGAGCCAAGATTGCGGTTTGGATTCAAGGATGAAAAGCTCAACCAATCCCCTTTCTGGAGAAATTTATAACTGCTCATGCCTCCTTTCTTTTACCGATTAAATTTCCCAGATTAAAGTCAATCTGTGGAACAGGAGGATCATCATAACTGCAGTGCTGGCTCCACAGACGTACTGCAACAAAGAGGCTATGAGCAGCCCAGATGAACTTACAGTGCTAGTAAGAAATCAAGTAGAGCAAGGAGAGTTCTCACTTTCTTCCAAATATACTGAATTGAAGCAATAAACCAATTGCTTTTAATTTATTTCGATTAGGTTATCAAAGAGCATATAAGAAAGGCGAGACCAAGTCTTACACAAAACTAAAGCAAAACCCACTTCAATCAACCTATTCAAAATCTTCAACACTGTTAACCCAATAGACTGCTACTCCTCCCCACAGACATTTGCAAGTACTACAAAGAGGATTTTTGTACGTCTTTAAAAAAAATGGTTTGCAATAAGACTGCACTAGGTGTGCTCTTCACACAAGGACAAAGACTTTCTCTGAGGTGGTGGTCTCCCAGGTTGCTGGACATGCATTGGGATCCACCCTATTGTCTCGGCATTAACAGCTCTATAAGCAATGCAATGGCCACACAGGCTGCAAGGAGTCACGCTCAGCACTGGAAGCTGTGAGAAACCCCTTAAAAGATCACTATTGGCCATATACAAATTCTTGTATTAGGCATTTGTCTTTTTGCATACCCCAACTTGCTCTCCATGAGACACACAGACAAGGAGAGGAGCTTGGGGTCAGAGCGCAGGGTCAGCCATTTATATGGCGCCCCTGGAGCAGCTGGGGTTAAGGGCCTTGCTCAGGGGCCCAACACAGTAGGATTCCTCTGCCAGCCACAGGATACAAACCGGCAACCTTCCAGCCACAGGCACAGATCCTTAGCCAGAGTCACCACACTGCCCCATTAGCATTGTTCCAGGATGATTTTAGTTTCTCAACACTTATATTTTTAAGAGCAAAGGGTGACAATAAAGCAAATTGTCTGAAGCTAAGTTTTGGGTCAAAAACCTGATGAAAGTCTCAGAGCTACCCACAGTAGGCCATAGTAGAAGAGTAATAGATTGTTGTGCCCCTACAGCAAATTCTTACTGTTTGGTCAGTTACTCAAATCACTTTGATTTGAAGGCATCAGATCACTTTTTTGCCCAAAAGCAGTTAACTGAAACTTATCCTACTAATGCAAAGGAGGGCTCAAAGAAGCAGAAAAGTAGGAACGAGCAGATTTCTTCTTCACTACAATGCACCAAGCAAATACACAGACCTACTATCTGTGGAAAGCTAACATGACAAGGAACTTAACCTGCAGGGGGATGAAATGAGGAAAACAAGTTTTACAGCCTACAGAATTACTGTACATGGGCTCCTCACTGTTGAAATAAGCTTATTCAGTATACTAGCTAGGGGACTTCCAAAACACCGCTCTACGTTAATAAGCACCCCCCTTGGAAAAAGAAGGAAAGAGACAGCGATTTATAGGGGTGTCCGCTGCACCCGGGTACGCTCACAGAAAACCGATCGGGTGTTAGAAATAAGAACTACAAAGTAATGCCCCGTGTACCGAAGCCGTTGGAGGAAAAAAAAAAGATTAACCGCTATTGTTAAACCGAGTCTGAACAAGCAAGAAGTTTATTAATTTGCTCTGGTGACTCAACCCATGCGTGGGAAAAAACGGGTTGTCTCCCAGGACCACAGTACCGGTCCACTGAAGTAGCTGCACTTTTCCTGCCAATGAAAACCCTGAAGAACATGATTCCTTTTAAAAGTTTAAGAAATGTGCAAAGGGCCTACTTCCATCCGCAGACATTTCAATACCAAAGCATCTTCCGTGTACGCCATTACTGAGGGGGTCTATTCAAGCGGTGCTCATATGCATAAATTCGGTTATAGTTCACTTTTTCCCTCCAGGTTGAGAATACAGTGGTAACCAACGAAGGTTGAAAAGTGCGCCAAACACCGCCGACTCATTAAAACTGATGACCGTTAACTAATATCTTAAAGACTGAGAACGTTGAAGCGCAAAATTTAACTCGAAATTACTCTTACTGTACGGCACAAAAAGCAATACCCCCGCAACAGACGCCTCGTTTTAAAATGACCAGGTTTTCAAAATGCACTACGTTAAAGGATGAGTGGGTAGCAAGGAACAAATAGAGGTCAATTACATGTAGAAAAGTAGAGAAGAAAAACGCTTCGGCTCGGACCGGCTTCAAGGGAGACATGAAAAGCACTTCACCTCAACAACAGAAAAGTTATTTCTACTTCCCAATGTTAAATTATTTAAACATAAGGGATCTCTCACGCCAGGCACGCGAAAACTGCGTCACCTCAAGACACGTGGAAACACTGAAGCATCACGGCACGTAGCTTGGAAGAGAAGAGCGAATTTAAGTGTAGTAATTTACGGTTCAGGCTTCCCCCTCAATACTTCAGCAGAACATGTCGCCGACAGTCGACAAGAACGAACGAACGAAAATGTTTAATTAGGAACGACAGTACTTCAGAACTGATTTGAGTGTTAAGAACTACTTTTTTGTCGGCATGGAATAAGTTAAAAGTCACATGCACTTCCGAAAAACTAGAGGCTAAAATGGCAACACGGTGAACTTGAAGTTACAATGTAGCTAGTACACTAATTTTAACAAGCTTTAAAAAAGTCATTAGGTCACAAACTTTAAATTACAAACTCAATTTTACTATATAATTCACCGGGTTATATTCCGGCATTTTTTTTTTAATAGTAGCGTAACCACATAACCAACGTATCAGATGGTGTTCTAGGCGTGTAATGTAGTGTTACGTTGTCAAATCGAATAACATGCGCCTTTTACTAAAACCTAAAGTTGGCGGCTCAGAGTCAAAGGCGAAAGCTGAAGGAACTTTTTAAACTGACCACGTGGTCCACATCAAAGGCAGTTTTGAGTTAAAAGCGCCGGTCCGTAGGAAGAGTATCAGCTCGAGTTCGCTGCTCAGCTTTTTCATTGACTCGCTCAAAGACATTATGTAACAAGAAGAAACTCCCCCCACAAAGCGAAATATCAGTAGGTATTTAAAAAACTCGGGGCTTCTATTTAAAAGGAATTAAAGCAGTAGAAGTCCTGTTTTAATCCAAAAGGATGTTCACCAAGGTTACCAATTCTAAATTTGAAATAAGTATATTTCTCCATCCACCATCTCCCACCACCTTTCTTAGATATTTGACTTACCTTCGAACTGAATCAAGCACGTCCTGAATTTTTGCTCCTTTTTATTCCCTAGGTCCAAGGCAAATGAGCTCACCTAGGAGTTGCGGGCGTGCTGGAGTATCGGACTGATTATAACTTCTTCAGGCACTCTTAGCTATCCCGGCATGGCCTATTAACACCCCGCCCCCACCTCATTCGCGACGCATGCGTGATTCCTCCTCTCACACTCGCCTTTGGGTCTGTAGAGCGAAATATGAAAGGGCATCTGTGTGTGTCTGGGATGATGTCAGTCCATGCTTTAGGTTAAAACGCTTAAAGGTTTAGTTAAAAACAAACAGGCAAATTGTTTAATAATTTCATTTAACCCACTAGGTTTTAGCACGCCGACTACGTAAAAGTTCAGGAAGTAGCCCACTGCTTCAGATACATGAATAGACCCGCAATTGGAACGGCCTTATTCATCTTTTCAATGAATCTTTGATTACGCGTACATGTTAACGAAAACTAGTTGTTAATGTTAATACTCTGGCACTTTATGTATGTTTTAATTCTAGAGTGATGTTTTTGTGTCAAGAGTACTTCCGATAAACTATTTGTACCGTCAGTGCTCGCACGTGAAACGAAGAGGCTGGTTTTAAGTGAAATGTATCATTTGTAACGTAAAACAAGCTGAACTGCGCGAGTACTATAGTTTAACGTTTAAACTGGCATTGTGATTTAGCAATGCATTGTGTTATCTGGGACAGGGCAACACGCTTTACAGATTGGCAGATATATACATGCTTTGCGGTAAGATCTTTGGCTACAAATAGATTGGCTTGTGACCTTTGGTCTCCTCTTCAAATTGATAAATCTTTAGGGATTTTGTTAGATTGTATGTTGACTATTAGGTTTTTTATACCCAAAAGAACTTTTTTAAATTAATTTGTTTGCAAATTTTGGGGGAGTCCACGTTTTCCCCCTCTTACAAGGTTGTACATTTGTGTTTTAATAGGGACGATTTCTAGGCAAATTGTATGTAAAAAACACACTTTTCTTTTTAATTATAAATGCTGTGTGAAAGTCTAAGCCATTTTGCATTGTACTGGTGTTTTGACGCAGGGTTTTTCCTAAGCTTTTGCTGAAATAGTAGCCATTATTGTTTATTCTAGGTTAATCCTGGTAGGTCTGCTTTCTGTAGCACAAAAAGTAGCCTTTAGCTTTCTGGATGTGTAGAAAATTATTATATTAATAATTAGGGAAACCTGACAAAGAGTTAATCACATTTGGTAAATGTGGATTAGCTACTATAGTACTTCATGTTGGGTTGCTCATATATATATAATTTACGTTGAGCTGCTCTGATCACGTTTTCAAAGATTGCTAAATTGAAAACTAAAGAGCTTTATATCCTGATAACGCTGATTTCGTCTCACCTACAATTTACGTGGTTATGAAAGCGGAAATAACTGATGCTCTTATCAATGTAATCCCTGTCTGTGTGCTGTGTGATGTAACGCGTCTGATCAACAGCGGTAATTTTCACGTTTGCATTAAAATATATTAGAAGAAGTAAAAATAAATCAATATTGAAGTTGTTTTTATTATTTGGTTCGCACGAGCGCAGTCGGACTTTTTCCACTTTTGTGACTACTGGCCCCTATTAGAAGAGTCTGTCACTGCGTTTTGAAACACTCAACAGTTAAAATATAGCAGCATTCACAAGCTAATCTTTTTTTTTGTGGAAAATGTGCAGCTTGTTAAAATTCACATAATCAGATAAAGGCGGAACCGCGCACTGGCGGCGATTTCCCAACTTCTCTATATTACCACATAGCACAAACTAAAGTAATCTGTTTTTTCGAGACGCGTTCCAGTGCCAGAGCAAAGTCTGATTTGCCTTTTCTTTGCGACAGTTACAAAGAGTTTAGGGTGCCGTTATTGTGCTTATGGTGGTTTTGTGTATCTGATGTATCCAATCCAAATATATTATATAACACTTTTATCCGACAAGGTTTATACAGTTTGTAGTTACGCTCTATAACAGTTGTATCATCTCTAACAATTAAAGAACGTCAAAATAGTTAAAACCGACAGGATACGACTGAGTTGCATGGAATATGGTACAGTTCAGTTTAATGGAATTTTAATAGTTCATCTAATCTCTTATGTAAGATAATAAATGAAATAAGAACAGATTTACACTACAATGACCTTACAATGGAGACGTATTAATGCAGAAGCCCCTCTCCCAAGAATTTATTGAACGGTGACATGTATTGTCATAGAGTTTATCACACAGAACATCAAGTTTTTTGGTGTTTCCTTGTTGTCTTTGTATTGGAGCATACATGAAAATAAGCATTTAATTGCACTTGTGCATATGACAATAAACTGAACTGAAGAACTCAAAGCTCACTGTTGTGTAAGGTGTAGAGAAGGGCAGGGGGCTCCTCAACATGACCTTTGACCCCCCCCCCCCCAACGGATTCATGAAATGACACCCCTGAGCCTGTCTTGTTTGACCTATATTTATTTTTTACATTTTGGACCAAGAGACCAAGAAAAGGGGAAGTAACATGCTCAGAGCAGCACACAGTAAGTCAGTGATAAACCCTGGATTTGATCCAGCAACGTCCTGGTGGCAAGACCTTTTCTGAAACTGCTGGACCACTTAGCCCCCTCCTGTCTGACGCTGTAAGGCTCTGACCCCCATGTGGCTCCAGTTCCTTCAGCTCAAACCACACTTCTTTCCAGCCGTGAAACTGAGACCATGCCAGGGCTGGGACTTTTAGCACGGTCCCTGCCAGCATATAATTTTAGCCTGAATGAAGTGTCAAAGGAAGGAGTTGCTGTATTTGCAGATCAAATTCTATCAGTCTGCCACTCAAGTACCATTCATTTGCTTCCATCACCTTCTGCCCTGTGCCAGTTCCAAAGTCCGGCTCCGCAGGTATGTAGTTATGGTGTGTGAAGGAGGATGGGCACAGTAGGAGGTCTTCTGTTATCCCTGTGAACAATTGATTGTGTTTGACAAAAAACGCAGACACTGATGTGGCCTTTATTTCAGGGAAATCAGAATGGATAGGGGTGTGAGGCTGTATTATCAATGTTTCTTAGCTTTCCTAAAGAAAATGAATGACTCTGAATCTGCCCCTCTTTGTGTGAGCTGTTAAGCTTGAATACAATGCAGATTGCAGATTGTTTGAATGGTCAGAGAAGCTCCCAAATGACTTTTTCCCACCCCATTCTCTTCCTGACTGTTTATCTCAAACTTCGTTATAAATTGCAGATAGAGCTTCGTAGACAAATGGAAAGAATGGAAGAAACACATGGAGATCACCTGGTTATTTCGGGCTCTCTCTTTTTTTAAAAGAGCTTCCCGGGAATTGTAAGCTAGCCAACAGTAGAAATATGTACTTAAAAGTTAAGGACATTTGCATGTGTGTTATTCCAAAGATAAGTCTTGCTGGCAAACCTTTGTATTGGTGGATGTGACTGAAAATGAGGTGCTCATTAATCTTGATAAGGTAGGGTGAATTGTGAACAATTGTTTTATCATTGAGAATTTACACCGTGGTTCCAGCAGTCAACTAAATACAGTGGTAGATTGTTTCATTGTTATCAAACGTTTGAGGGCATTCAGGACTTTTAAATCTGAGCACTGCCCTTTACCGTATAATTACACCTTGCTCGTTTGTGGGAAGTAACAAAAGCTAATTCTTTTACGTTTCTTTGGTACATAAACCGTTTTTTAAAGTCTTTTTTTTTGGTGGGGAGGGAGAGAGAATGTAAACGATTGCTCAGGCTGGAACAAAATTAGAAACAAAAACTTAAACCAGAATGCTTTTGTGTAAGAACTGATAGATTGTGAACGCGGAGATTAGACACAGCGATAAATCCCGTCACCAGGAATAGACAGTCATGTTGGAGAAAATGAACACTAATAAGTGCATGGAAAACAGCCAAGGAATTTAACCAGCTTAAGTCTTTTAAGAGCACCCATTTCCAATTACTGTAAAAAAGAAATTTCATACTATAGCAATTATTCTGCTCCTTTGGCCCCCTTGCTTCCAGTTAAAAGGATGTGAAATCCCTGTGCCTTTAGAAATCTGACAGTCCTTAATTATTATGCTTATTGAAGCACTGTTAACAAGCAACCGAATGCAAAACACAGAGCTGAGCCATGAACCTCTAGAACCTCTAGAAGAGAGATGAGTTTGTTTCTGTTTGGTGTTCTCCTGGATCAGAGATGTCAGTCAGAACTGGGCCTTTTCCCTCTGCTCACATGCATGTATGTTGTTCCTGAAAATGCAGATTTTGGCCTTCTGCTAGTGAAGAGACATCCCTCCCTGAGAAATAGTACGTGCTGCACAATGAAGTCACCCACCAGTGGGGTAGAGAAAACACAGGAGAGAGAGAGACTACAAGACACAGAAATCAAGTTCCTGCTCTATGCAGATGACCTGGTCCTGCTGTCGCCTACAGAACAGGTGCAGGGCCGAATTAGGCCAGTACCCACTATTGATAAACATACAGAAAAGAGTATTAAAGTATTGGCTACACCTAAAAAACAGCGACCAAAATTCATACCACCACAAAGCCCTGCTGAGCCAAGAGCTGAGCCCAAAACAGAGCCCCCTGAACCAGCTGGTCCTGGGGCTCACTGACACAAGCCACACCGACACCAACCAGCCTCAGGACAGCACTGCTGGAGCACCACAGCTCAGACTCAACCACATCACAGCACAGATCAAACAGCAATATCTCACATACTGGGACAAACACACACAAACACAACAAAAACTGGAATGCTACAGAACCCTAAGCAGACAATACACACTAGCCGAATATTTGACCAAGATAAGAAACAACAAAAAGAAACAGACCCTGAGAAGTACAGGCTCAGTGACCACAGCCTGGCCATAGAAACTGGGCGACACAGGCAGACCTGGCTGCCCAGAGAGGACAGGCTGTGCCCCCACTGCCAGAGGGGAGAAATAGAGACAGAGGTGCACTTCCTACTGCACTGTGACAGATACTCTGGGATTAGAGAAACATTCTTCCCTTCAGAAATCTAGTCCCAGAGTTCCCACACCTGCCAGAATCACATTGGGTCCCAATCCTACTGGGAGAGGGAGGAGGGAACTCAGTTGAACTGGCAGCCCAGTATGTGATCTCCTGTTACAGCCTGAGGAACAGTGAGCCTGTCTCCCATTAATGCTCAATATGGTTACAGTATATGTAAATATTTTATGACATGTCTCTGTTGTAAATGTCTGTAATGTGTCTGTAGATTTTATTTTACTTTTATTTTATGTTTTGTTCCATGTTAATTTTATTATTTTTATTTGCTTTGGCAACAGTGATTGTACCCATCGGTCATGCTAATAAAGCAGCTTGAATTGAAAAATTGAATTGAATTGAGAGAGGAAGAGCAAAATGTTCAATTCCAACTGAAACACTTTGAGAAGTTCTGGATGACCACAGGTTTCAAGATAAGAATACACACACATCAGGGAAGCATTAAAGAAAATTAAAGCAGCAGAAAATTGATTATTTTTATTGTACTTAAAAAATAATTGTCAGTTTTTCCGGTCACATTTCAAACTAGTGTTACATCAGTAACTTGCAATTATTTCAATTGTCATGGATCCCTCCCACAGTTGTATCTTCCTATAAGGCCACTCTCCAGTGAACTTGTGTAAAGAGGTTTCTCGCTTCACACAGGCCACACAACAGAGCAAATAGAGTAACTTTGCTGAGGAAGATGTGCCTGATGACATTCTTCATGGGGTTAGACTCTGGCTTTTTTGTATTTGAGTTTCTTAGAAAAAAACTTCCATTCGACTGCTGTTGAGACACTCCCTTTATAAGGTGTGACAGAGTTGTTTTTCATTGTTCACATATGTACAAAATGTGATAGTAGCGTAGTTTACTGCCATATGTACATGTACAGTCAATGCTGAAAAGTAGGGGGCCCAGTGTCGAACCCTTGGGAACACCAGACTTAATGTGTCTAATTTCAGAGCTAAAACCCCCCAAAAAGACAAAGTGGCAAAGTAAGGTATGATTTGAACCATCTAAGAGCAGTGTCAGAACTCCAAGCACAGTCTCAAATGAGAAAGAAAGATATCATGGTTGACAATGTCAAAAGCAGCTCTGAGATCAAGAAGAATGAGGATAGAAAGAGAACCAAATCAGAAGCTATTAGAAGACCGTTAGTGACTTTGATCAGGGCAGTTTCTTTTCTGTGAGTCGTCGGAAACCATATTGGAGGGGTTCAAAGGGGTTATTTGCGATGAGGTCACAATACCACAGCGGTTCAGTGGCTAGCATTGCTGCCTTGCAGCACTGGGGCCTGAGTTCAATCCCTGAGTCTTTCTGACTGGGGTCCCATCCAGGTAATATCCTGCACACGTTACTTGCGAGGATAGGCTACGGCTCCCCATGTACCAGCCTCCTACAGCACCTGATTGAAGAGAGCAGTGACAGGTCTCTCATCATCCTGAATGAGTTTAGACTGACCAATGTAAGGAAAGTGGACAACACAATATGAGTAGGCCTGAGTTGAGGCCACATTGAATCCGATATGTGAGATGGGCAACTGGGGCATATACCTGCATTCTGTGGAGTGTAGGGGTAGAGAGAAGTCGGGCGGGGGGAGGTATTTTATTCATTTGTTAAGAATCCATGAAATGTCAGCTATGCAGCCAACTAGACTGCAGTGAATGAAACACTTAAACTAGCAGGGCCTGTTCCAGTGCTGTCTCCGGGCCCCCTAAACTGTGTACCCTACACAGGCCAACAGCTATATCACCCTGCAACTCATAACTGCAACCTACTGAACTTAAGCAGTGGGTAATGCAACCTGGCCAGTATATGACCTGGATGGGAGACCTCCTGGGAAAGCTGAGGTTGCTGCTGGATTAGATATAAAAACAAAGTCCTGACTCTCTGTGATCATTAAAAATCCCAGGGGGTTTCTTGAAAAGAGTAGGAGTGTTACCCCACTGTCCTGACCAAATTTTGACCTTTATCAATCATGTCCTCCTAATAATCCCCATCTATGAACTGGCTTCATTACTCTGTTCTCCTCCCCACTGATAGCTGGTGTGTGGTGAGGGTACTGGCGCACCATGGCTGCTGTAGCATTTTCTAGATGGGCCTGCACACTGGTGGTGGCGGAGGGGAGTCCCCATTACCTGTAAAGCGCTTTGAGTGGAGTGTCCAGAAATGTGCTGTAGAAGTATAAGGATTATTTATTTACATATATCAAGTAGCCATAAACGGAAAGAAGGAATAAGCTAAACATTAAACATCTGTTACAATATTGCATGTTAACAGGATTGCATCATGACAATGTGCAAGAAATTTAATTTGCACCTTCTAAAACTAAATGAGCTAAATTTATACATGCCCCAATAAGGATTTTATACACCCGGTTTAATGTTTATTGTTTATTATGTATAATAAAAGTGACATAGTAGCTCACGTAAGTATGATTTTAGAGTGACACAACTTTCGAGGTCTGGCACAGGTTTGACTTATATTGCCCGCACAGATGAGTCTGCAATCTTTTGAACGCAAGTTTTACAAGCAGAAGGGTCTATAAACCGATTTTTTCAAAGCTGTTTTGCTTCGTAGCAAATTTTGGCACATAATATCTCAGCATTGATTTAATAACGGATATTAGAGCCAAGGAGAAGGCAGATAATTTATTTCAAGTAGATTCGCTCAAATTCAGAAAATTAATCATAGTTTTCAGCTGCAGACAAAGTATTGGCAGCCCACAACAATAGTACATGTTGATTTACAAGATTTACAAGCTGTACAATAATTATTCACTCGACGTGCCTTAAGTTAATTTACTAGGAATCGGAACAACCACTTGCTGTTAATAACTTTTTAATGAACGATAATTCTGAGTGTCAAATAAGTGTAATAACAATTCCTTACATTTAAATGGCGCATTTCTGGACACTCTACTCAAAGCACTTTATAGATAATGGGGACTCTCCTCCACCACCAATGTGCAGCCCCACCTGGATGATGTGACAGCAGCCATAATGCACCAGTACACTCACCACACACCAGCTATCAGTGGGGAGGAGAACAGAGTGATGACACCAGTTCAGAGATGGGGAGTATTAGAAAGCCATGATTGGTAAAGACCAAAGGGGAAATTTGGTCAGGACGCTGGGGTAACACCCCTATTCTTTTCGAGAGACACCTTAGGATTTTAAATGACCACAGAGAGTCAGAAACATGGATTTACATCTCATACGAAGGATGACAACTTTTTACAGTATAGTGTCCTTGTCACTATACTGGGGCATTAGGACCCACACAGACCACAGGGTGAGCATCCCTTACTGGCCCCTCTAATACCACTTCCAGCAGCAACCTCAGTTTTTCTCAGGAGGTCTCACATCCAGGTACTGACCAGGCTCACGCCTCCTGAGCTTTAGTGGGGTGTCAGTTGTGAGTTGCTGGGTGATATGGCCGCCCTGATGTTGATAGCTTAACTGCAAGTACTGACCAGTGGTCCTCACTTTTATGTTAACGAGGCTTAGTTTTCAGAAAAAAACGCATTCCAAAAATGAATGTCCTTTTCAATTTTTTTTTTAAAAGGCCAGTGGTACTTACCTTTTATGGGTTCAGTGTTATTATTATTATTAATAATAGAACCACTTAATAATAATAATTATAATAATAATAATAATCGCTTCCACTTTTTTTGCGCTTATCTGGACACTCCACTCAAAGCGCTTTATAGGTAATGGGGACTCTATTCCACCACCACCAATGTGCGGCATCCACCTGTAATAATATAGTAATATTATCCTAGCCAGCAGCCATATCACTCTGCAACTCACAACTGGCAGCCCACTGAAGCTAAGCAGGTGTGAGCCTGGTCAGTACCTGGATGGGAGAACTCCTGGGAAAAACTAAGGTTGCTGCTGGAAGGGGTATTAGTGGGGCCAGCAGGGGGCATTCACTCTGCGGTCCATGTGGGTCCTAATGCCCCATTATAGTGACGGGGACACTACTGTAAACAGGCACCATCCTTTGGATGAGACGTAAAACTGGGGTCCAGACTCTCTCTGGTCATTAAAAATCCCAGGGTGTTTCCCAAAAAGAGTAGGAGTGTAACCCCAGCATCCTGGCCAAATTTCCCATTGGCCCTTACCAATAATTGCCTCCTAATAATCCCCATCTGAATTGGTTTCATTACTCTGCTCTCCTTTCCACTAATAGCTGATGTGTGTTGAGTGTTCTGGCGCACTATGGCTGCTGTCACATCATCCAGGTGGATGCTGCACATTGGCGGTGGAGGGGAGTCCCCATTACCTGTAAAGCGCTTTGAGTGGAGTGTCCAGAAAAGCGCTATATAAGTGTGAGCAATTATTATTATTATAACTAGAATTGGTCATTTTTGTTTTTTGCTGACCGGTAAGCTGCCGGGCAGTGCCGCTCACAGACCCGTCCTCCGAGCTCCATCGGAAACCTCTCTTCCCGCTCTGTCCTCCCTATCCCTCATTAGCACAATTATAAAGCACACATGTCAACGAGCATACACCCCAGTCTGCCGGTGGGAGGAAGAGGGCTTTTGGCTGGGCGGCTTGGCGGAATGGACGAGATGAATGCGGTACTGACAGGAGGCACGTAGCTGTTCACTTTGCTGAATCAGCGGAAAAGAACAGTAGTGGAACAAGCGCCAAGAAAGACCCATTTTGAGCTTCAAATAGCCAGGCCCCGAATTCGCTGGTATTGCTGATCTGATGGTGAGGTTACGATTTACGATGGGCATATTTTAAAACGCGGGTGATTCATCCGTCATGTGTTTCCAAGAGCTTTTGTTGACACTGCCTGGGGAGGTAGCCGATGTCTTCACACCGCTAAGAATGCAATGAGCAAAGCTTTGAAGTCCTATTGTGCGCAGCTTGGCATCTTAGCGTCTCACTCTCCAGTAAAGAGTCTATCGGAGGCCTTTGTCTTTCAGGGATGTTTCGGAGTACTAGCAGTGTTACCAAGGTACAAAGGATAAAATGCAAATCAAAAAGTCAACAGAGGTGCGCCAAGAAGGGAAGCAAATAACTTAAATTATTGTATTGTGTAATCATGCAAACCTACTGCCTATCCGCTGCAAGAGAACAGACGGGCAGCAGGTTACGGACTGGCAGTCCGTCAGTTTATTGTTGGATTAATAAAACGATTTTAAGGTCATAGACAAAATTTAATACATATTTTTTGCATCTAAGTCATTAAAGTCTTTGTTCTGTCTGCTGATGAAAAAAAATGACACACGCCTTTAATCAAAACTAATGTAACCGCCGTACTTACCGGGGGTATCTTCTAATCACGGCGGCAGGGTGGCACAGTGGTTAACATTGTTGCTCTTCGCTTAAATATTGAAGAATAATAACAACAATAATAATTTCTTACATTTATATAATCCTTTTCTGGACACTCCACTCAAAGCGCTTTACTGGTAATAGAGACTCCTCGAATCTGGGAATTTTGTGCTTACTTGAACTACTCTAGTAAAGCGTGTAACTCTTTTTTGGAAAAAAAAAATTAGAACTATGGAATTTAGAGCACACTTCAGTGTTTTCCTTTTACCAAAGCGCGTTCTTGCTTTTAAAGCCTTTTGGTTTTTCTCTTGTTTTGATTGAACAGTTTTACTACGTACGTGTAACATTTTATTTCGTCGGAACAACGTGTTAAACTTCCTCAATGTGTCATTATTATTAAAGTACACAGGTCTAAAGTGATTTTTAAGTCCGTCAAGCCAATTCAGGGTCACGTGGTAGCCCCAGCCTATCCGGGGAAGCAAGGAGCACAAGGCAGGGTACACCCTGGATGGGATGCCAGTCCATCACAGGGCAGAAAGGCACTTACCCACACAAGGGCCAATTTTTCCCAGAAGACGATTAACCTACCAGTATATTTTCGAACAGCCTGGAGGAAACCCACATAAGCAAAGTGAGAGCATACAAACTCCACACAGACAGCACCCCAGGTCTGGAATTGGATCCAGGGCCCCAGTGCTTCAGGGCAGCAATTCAAACCACGGCACCACCATAATGCCATTCTTATTAAACTGCATGATAATCACATGTTATCATACTGAGCCTGGTCTGCAGGCAAAGGGGCTAAACATACAGCACCAGCAACAGCAGTTAATTGAAAGAATTCAAGCGAGAGCTTTCAGAAGTCCTGCAGTGCTGGTTCCCCATCCCTCAGCTAATCTACGTGAGAGAAAAACAGCACAGAATCAAGATGTACACGTTTTTTGTAGTTAACCTCTCTGTGCTTTCAGCCAGCAGCCATATAACTCACAACTGGCAGCCCCACTGAAGCTCAGCAGGTGTGAGCTTGGTCAGTATCTGGATGGGAGACCTCCTGGGAAAAACTAAGGTTGCTACTGGAAGAGGTGTTAGCTGGGCCAGCAGGGGGTGCTCACCCTGTGGTCTGTGTGAATCCTAATGCCCCAGTATAGTGACGGGGACACTGTACTGTAGAGAGGCGTTGTCCTTCGGATGAGATGTAAAACCAAGGTTCCGACTCTCTGTGATCATTAAAAATCCCAGGGTGTTTCCTGAATAGCAAACCTATCAAAACTGGTTTGGTAACCTGATACAGACAAAAATAGACTGAGCAGGTAGACTCCAAAGATATCAGTGCATAATGGCAACAGCTGACAGACATTGGACCAAACAAATCCTGCAGACGGCCAGTATAATGATGGTCTGTCATGACCACCCCTTCATGGTGAACATGAGCTCCTTCCACCAGGGTGTGCAAGTTATCTTCTATTCCCACAGTTATTTACCATCTCAACTTGGACAATTCATCGTCATATTTTACCAATTACTTTACTTATTACTTTATTTTGTCATCATGCATGCTTCTTAAGTATCTCACACGCTGATGAGCCAATTTATTTTTAATTGCGAGGAGTACTTAAAGCTGCTAACTTGTTTTTCTCATCGTATGCATGTACGTGTCTCATTTGTTAATGGGTTCATGTTGTGTTTAATGTATTATACATTGTGTTATGTCTTTACCTACCCGCAAAGCAAATTCCCCATCTGGGACAATAAAGGAGTAAGTAAGAACATAAAGATTACAAATGATAGGAGTCCATCTGCCACCATGTAGCCCGTTTGGTAGTTAGTAGTTGATTGATCCAAGGATCCTATCCAGCCATTTCATGAAAAAAGCCAGGGTTATTAGCTTCAACAACAGGGCGTGTTCCATACTCCCACAACCCTTTTTGTAAAGCTGTGCCTCATGATTTCAGTTTTAAACCTACTTGCTCTTGAGCCCCCTGGTTCGTGAATCATTCCTCATTCTGAATAGTCAGTAGGTTGAGGGTATCACCTTAAACTGTGTAAATTAGGGCCCCATTCAAGGTAATTCAGACTGAATCCCTAAAGTCCTACCACCTCCAGTCACTTGTGAGTGCAAACACGACCAATCAGGAACACGAACATGCAGTCACCCCAGCTGAGATACAGGAAAAGGAAACAAACAAACGTGCCCATTTCTTTAAATACCTGAGGTGTAAGTTCATCAAAGCACAAATAGTACTCCTATTTTGGCAACATGCTGTAGGATGGGCAAGACAACAGGTGTGAACACCACCTGATCAGTGCTTATTATAGAGATATGTTAAATTCAGGGGTGTGATCAGTGAAGTGGTGTGCTCAGCTGGTCTGCTCAGTGCAGGAGTGGGATCAGTACAGGGGTGTGATCAATACAAGGGTGTGTTCAGCACAGTAGTGTGCAGACCACAGTGGTGTGCTCAGAGCAGGTGTGTGTTCAGCGCAGTGGTGTGTGGAGTACAGTGGTGTACTCAGTACAGGGTTGTGTTAAGCGCAGTGGTGTGTTCACCATAGTGGTGTGCAGAGTAGAGTACAATGATGTGTTCAGCGCAGTGGTGTGCAGAGTAGAGTACAGTGGTGTGCTCAGCACAATGGTGTGCTCGGCACAGAGGTGTGTACAGTGCAGTGATATGCAGAGCACAGTGGTGTGCTCAGAGCACATATTCAGTGCAGTGGTGTGCTTGGCACAGAGGTGTGTTCAGTGCAGTGATGTGCAGAGTAGAGTACAGTGGTGTGCTCGGGACAGAGGTGTGTTCAGCACAGTGGTGTGCAGAGTAGAGTACAGTGCTGTGTGAGTGCAATGGTGTTCTTGGCGCAGTGGTGTGCAGAGTAGAGTACAGTGGTGTGCTCAGCACAGGTGTGTATTCAGTGCAGTGGTGTACTCAGTGAAGGGGTGTGTTTATTGCAGTGGTGTACTCAGTGCAGGGTTGTGTTGCTTGGCATGCTGCCTATCGTACATGACCAACAGCTGCTAAAGTAACACCCTTGTGTTTTAACCTGAGGGACGTCAGATAGATCGTAAAATCACTGATATCTTGACAGAAACGGATGAAAAACATTCAGTCTGACAAAGTTTAAAAGCTTAACTGGATGGAAATAATCAACAGAACAAATACAGAAGAGTGCAGGATTAGCAAGATGTGGGAATGTGTAGCACTATGTCTTTTGAAATTTCACTTTATTGTCTTTCACTTAATCAGCATTTTCTCCAAGGGAACCACCTGACTTGTTTCCAATGGTCTTTTGATCCAGACACACAAAAGGTACTAGAAAATACAAAAATGAAAACCAGAGTATGTCAATTCACTTACACACCAGGACCTTCAGAACAATACATAATTATACTAAGTATGTTTTATACTGTTTGATATTCATTTTAAAAGAGCCCAAGATGCCTTACAGTTAGGAAGTGACTTCCTTCATTCCCCACTAGAGTTCAGCTTCCCTTGGGGTAGCAAGCAGCTTATTTTGTGCTATTTTGCCACAGAATAGATAGATACTTTATTGATCCCATGAGGGAAATTGCATAAGAATTGCAGAATACACCAGATGGAGAAGAGAGCAAACACTAAGCCAGTTAAACTAGGGATAGGCCAGATTTTGCTGGGGTACATTGGTTAGGATCGCCCACTATACTGAATATATGTAGCCCTCGAGATAATTCAAGGATACAGGCTCTCGTGTAACATCTACTATAAAGCACATTGGCCCTTTCACACACTGTGAAGTATGAGTGCTTGCTGTACCGTTTTCAAGTGCGGCTGCACTGTGTGAGAGGGAGAGTGAGCTGGCATGTGACATTGGCTATGCTCCTGGAAAAGGAAAGGTCTGAGCCAGCCCGAAAATATACCATGTGAGAGAAGTCACCAGTTGTCTCCAGGGCAATATTTATAAACCGCACATATGTTACTTGGAAAAGACGTGGAAAATAATCACATATTGTCTCCATTTTATGGGAGAAGTGTGTGTGGAAGGGACCTTTGTCACTGTCTGGTGGGGTACAGGGGTGTGTGTGGATCTGTGTGTCATCACAGAGCTGGGTGTCAAGAGAGGTATTGCGACAGAAAATACACACCAGCTGAGTATCTGACCAGGCTAAGAGAGGTTAAGGCAACAGATTATACGGTCATTGACCACAGCCTGGTCATAGAATCTGGGCGACACAGGCAGGCCTGGCTGGGAGTAGAGAACAGGCTCTACTCCCACTGCCAGCAGGGAGAAGCAGAGACAGAGATGGACTTTCTGCTGCATAGCAGCAGTTAGATAGCCTTAGGGATTAGACAATTATTCTTCCCTGAAATAACAAATCAAAACCCTAGAATTCCCACACCTGCTGGAATCAGAACAGCTTCCAGTCATACTGGGGGAGGAAACTGATTAGATCTGCAGCCCAGTATGTGAGCCTGTTTCACAATCAGGTTTTGTGGGATGTCTGTAAATGTCAAATATGTACTGTGCTGTAAATGTACTGTGAATTGTTTCAGCTTTGGTAACACTGTAATTTATGATTCATGCCAACAAAGCTTTTTGAATTTGACTCTGAATATTGAAAGGGTCCTGTTGCTTTATCCCTGTGCCCTGTATGACCTTGGGAACTGAAAGTGCAGAGACGCCTACAAAAGTAATGGGAGTCAAATGCAGGGAAAAGAAGCTGACAAAACATTAAAACTTTACTCATGGAGGGGCGAGGGTGCTGGAAGCTTGCATGGAATCCTGCAAGACTCACAGATATAGACCAATGCAATGCAAAGTGTTAGAATAGGAGGGCAATTCGTCAGGCTCTCCAAGGACGGGCTCGGAAGTCACTGAGTTCACCGATGCAGCCCATTCTGCCTGTACGTAACCTTTAAACTTTAAAGCGATACCAAATGAAACAGCAGAGTGAGCTGGGAAGAGTAATTTAATGCCATCAGGCAGAGATTTGGGGTCAGATTTGAGCTTATTTGGGAAAAAAAATGCTTTCTACATATCAACAATCCTTGCAGAACGCTCAATATGAATACGAGGCTGTACGTCTCAAAGTACTCTGAGAGAATGGCAGCTGCCTGTGTGTGTCAGGTAATTTGGGGGGAAACGCAAACCACAAAGACATTTTTCTTTCATGTTAATCTGCATCGCATCTATCTTGAACAAGAAATGTTATGCTGTCAAGAATGTGCTGTTCCTTGCTGGCTGTCTTTTCTAAACTCAGCCTTGTCTTCTTGTGTTTAAGTAAATTAAATAAACCTGATGTGTCGTCTAAATCTTCTGTAGCCTTGAAACACTCGGAAACAAGAGTGGCCAATGACATCATCACGTCGCTGTGTTAGCTGTTTTGTTGTTATAAGAAATAAGAAAAAAACAATCCGGTACAATCAAGCAGAGGTCATTCAGATTCCCCACCTCATTTAGTAGTGTGTTGTTAATTAATTAAAATTAATTAGTTGCTCCAAGGATCTAAGCCATTGCTGAAGATCTTGTTTCAGATACTCACACGTTTCCTCACGCCTGTGCCACAAGCTTGTCATATGTCCAGGAGTGTGTGCATTTCGAAGGCAGATTTGACAGAGAGATTGACCACTACGCCGTGATTTCAACAAAATTATTTTGTTAGACTGCAGATCTGGAAGCATCACTCAACTAGGGATATTGTTAATTTCCCTATTTATTTGGTTTAAAAAGGGAAAAGATATGAAAGAACACCAGAAATGGAATCTGCATATCCTCCTTTACAGTACCAGGTTTATGTCAATGTCATGATTTAGTGTTGCCTTGCTCTTCCTGTTTTCAGGCCTGTATGATCTAGGCGTGACCTTGATTCTCATGTAAAGCGCAATATCCACTTCTGTGTGGGCATTACTGCCAGATGGCAAAAGACTTCAATGACGGAGCCTGACACATGCCGTTACCTAACTGAGTTTCTTGGCAGGGGCCCAGAGCACAGTGGCTGAGGTCGTCACGTCAGGGGATAGCAGAGCTCTCACAGTGCTGGTGGTGAGCTCTCATTGCATCTGCGGGATCAGTGTCTGACTGTACCAACCCTCGCATTTCAAGCCTCAGCAATCCTGCTCCTCAACAGTAAGGGAACATATTATTTTCACTAGGTGGTGACCTTTCTCCACCCACTTTGACCCGCTCAACCACAAGGTGTAATTCCTGAAACAAAACACTTGTTGGAACAAGCACTGTTTGGAAGGAGGTTCCCGATTGACTCAAGTAGTATTGGCCACCTTTCTGAGTGCAGCAGTACAGATATCACCTCATCAGATGCTGCCTATGTCATCAGTTGACTGTGACTAGGAATGTGGTGCATTGCACAGCTGGCCCTGCGCCACTAGGATTTGGGTTTGAAATCAGCTGCCTCATAGTAACCCTTATGTGACTCGCAGGGAGCCGCTGAGCATTCAGTGTAATCCACAAGTGGATCGGCGAGGGGTGGAAGACACCCAGGCAATGCCAAGATCAAGCTGTCCCACCAAACTGAGCAGCCAGGCAAGGAGGAAACTGGTTAGGGCTGCTTCAGTCAGGATTTTTATATAAGAATTACAGGGTCCAGTACCTGGGCATGGGAGAAAATGTCCACGGGTCAACAAAATCCAAGTCACAGGGCTAAATAGAACTGAAAAAAAAATCTCAAAAGCCCGCACTGAGTTTGCAACAAGGTGCCGAAATGATACTGTGAACATGTGGCAGAAAGATTTGCAGTTAGATGCGTCAACACCATCACTCCTGTCAAGCATGGTGGTGGCATCATGTTATAGTGCTGCTTCTCATAAGAAGGGTTTGGGAGGCTTGTCAAGGATTATGGGAACACAGCTGGAGCAAAGCACTGACAAATCTCAGAGGAAAACCTGCTTCTGACCTAAAACTGGGACAAAATTTCACCTTTCACCTGGACAATGACCAAAGCATAAGGTCAGAGCTACACTGGACTGTGACTTAAGAACATGATGGTGAGTGTCCTTGGGTAGCCCAGTCAAAGTCCTGCCTGGAATCATATTGGGAGTCAAGAAAGACCTGAAAACAGCGGTCCATAAATAATCCTTTAGCAATTTGAGAGAGCTTGACCAAATCTGCCAAGAAGAATGGGCAAAGAATGTACCAAGACAGTGTGCAATCTTGGCAGTGACTAAACATTGTAATTGCTGCCAATGGTGTTTAGACCAAGTATTGAGTTCACAGGTTTGAATACTTGTGCAAACAACATATTCCAGTTTTTCCCTTTAGGTTTTGCTGACATTTACTGTAATTATTTTTATCCTTATCCTTCAGTTTAACATTCAGGTTTTGAATAAAACATTATTTAAAAAATATAGTATATGCATAATTTTGCAATTTCACAAAATGGGGCACCATAGGAGAGATCTCGATATTTTGTTCACAACACTATGTTCTACCTATTTATAAAAACAATATTAGCAGTTGATTTCCCATTATGCCTAAAACCATGGTTTTAAAATGCCAGAATCTAAAATTACACATATATGAAAAAAGATAAATACTTATTCCTTTTCCTTTTGATTTTTTAATAAATTGCAGCAGGAAAGAAACAGAGTAGCTTGGAGATCCTTTCTTTTCACAATTTGTGGAAATATATTTTTTGTCCATTATTTAAACATGGAAACAGTTTAACCACAGGTGCAGTGGTTAGTAGGCGCACTTACAGCCCTAGGGCTCTGAGTTCAGTTCTGGATCTGGTGTGCAATCTGTATGGAGTTTTTATGTTCTTTCTGTGATTGTTTGGGGGTGCTTAGTTTTCCTCCCACAGTCCAAAGAGATGCTGGTAGGTTAATTGGTTAACAGGCCCTGGTATGAGTATAAGTGTGTGTGCCCTGTGATGGTCTGGTGTCTTGTCCAGGGTGTGCCCTGCCTTAAGTCCATTGCTTGCTAGGATATGTTCTGTGTCTTCCCCACAACCCTGAATTGGATGAAGTGGTTAGAAAATATTTAAATATACAGTGTCAGGCACAATAGAGAACTGTGTAAAATGTCTCGTTACAAACTGGAGGAAGTGTCTAGAAATCACAGGCAGGTGATCAGAAATCAATACAGCTCTTTTAAAAAATCAAACCATCAGTTTTATCTGTCCTTGAGATGAAAGAGGTGCAACCCTGTAGATAAAAGGGCTTTTTGTAGAGATCAGGGGGTCAAAAGTTAAAATCCATCTCAACTCAGTTACAAGACTGTCCTGGGAGATTTACAATTATATCTGAAGTGTCTCCACTGTGAATAACTCCACAGTATGGAGGGGGTCACAGTCTAGTATTCAAATCTTGAAAGGTCATTCCAGCAGACTACATTACCCTCAGTAAGGAAAGAAGAACTCCAGAGACCCAAATGAAATTAGATTAAATGAATTAAGGACTGAAAGTAAGACTGAAAATGGAAGGCAATACTTTATTTGGAGAGATGTGGGTGTCTGTATGCAAATGTCAGCTGAATGTGATTGGTGAGCCAATAAACCTAGCAACAAAGTCAGTATTTCTATTGCATATGAGGGCGTGTTATTCAGTTGTAGTTTTTGAAACCTTACATGTGTTTCTGAGGGAAATTAATCCAAAGTCTTACAGATTTTAGTCTCTCAGTCCCCTCCCAACACGCCTAATATTGATCTCTTTACAAAATAATTTTTTCTAAAACAATATATTAAAAATGCAACAATCGACTGCCAGCAGAATAAGAAGACAAGTACTAAATCAGTTTGAGAGGGGAGCACTAAATGCAGGTTTTGATAAAGAGAGCTGAAACATTGAAAGCTAAAAATGACATATGTTAATAGAAAAAATAATACTTTTAAAGATACTCTAAATATGATATTACTGGTAACTAATAGTTTTAGCTTTGCCCCTATTACAAAAACGTGAAAATGTACTTCTGGGTAAGCAACACACCGACTCCAGAACAGCGATGTCAACTTTTACATTTCTGATTAAAGGGTGACACCCAGTGGACATAATATGAAATGCAGGAATAGAAATCGTCAGCGAAGACGGGCCAGACGTTTCTTGCGGCGAACCTAGATAAGCAACACGAGCTATGAGAAAAACTATAGACACCCACAGACAGCAGCCCGTCACCCATTTATGTAGATATATTTCTTTGCTGAGACTGGCCACTCTGAGAGACTTGTGTCAGGTGGATCTGTGGATTTCTGGGCAGCATTCTGGAGCTCTATAGAGGCAAAGTTAAATGTAGCAACTTTTTAACACTGATGTGCTGTTAATTACATTTTTTGTCTCTGCCTCTACATACATCTAGCTGATGATATCTACTCAGCTAGATGTTTTAAGAAGGCCAAGTCCATTGTCAAGGACCCCAGTCATCCCAGTCACACACTGTTTTCCCTCCTACCGTCCGGTAAACGGTACCGAAGCATTCGGTCAAAGTCCAACAGACTACGGAACAGCTTCTTCCTCCAGGCAATAAGACTGCTAAATAGCCAACCTATATTTCCTTTAGCAAATCACCCGTAATGGCTACATGGACACACCGTTTTCACTGTATTCAGCATACTGCACTACTTGTATATATTGTATACACCACGGACACATAGCAGCTCTATTCATATTGAGTTTTATTCAATTTCTATTACATCTTTTATTATGTAACGTTATTTTCGTAACCTTAATTTTGCGATTTTTGTGTTTTTGTGAGTTTTGTGATTCTTGTGATTTTTGTGAGCTCGCAGAAAAGACATTTCATTGCCAGCAACTACTGCTGCACGTTGTATTGTTGTGCATTTGATAAATAAACTTTGATTTGATTTGATACACCAGCACTATGCATAGTGGCTGACCATCACAATTGTTAATAACAGTCTGTGCTTCATCTCCATTGTTTTGATCTTCTGAGAGAGTGAAGACTGATACCTATATTGTGTTCGTTTACACAGGAAGAAATCTGAGTGTATCAGGTTCTCCTGAAACCAGCTCTGCGATGCTTTTTTCACAACATCATTACCTCCATCTAGCCTGATCTTGGCAGACCCCAGATGCTATGCAAAACTGGTCAGACTACCTGCAACGAGAACCAGGTTGCTGCTGTAAGTGGCAGTGTTGGACCTGTAGGTGGCGCTCTTGCCTTGAACTGGGAAGTCCTAAACCAATGCCAATAGCTATCGAAGACACAGTGCTGTAGAACTGCCGTTGTCATGCCCGAGCGAGCAAGCAAGCGCCGGTGATTCGTCCCGCACACACACCTCCCGGCGCCGTTAGAACACGCTCGGGTAGACTTCCCCAGCGGGCGGCTAATTAATTTATTATTTAATTATTAGTTCCAATTTTCTTTAAAAACGTCCCTTGCCCTTTGCTCAGGGCTGTGTCATTAGCTAAGCCATTGCGCGAATTGCTATTTCGTAGATTGCTTACGCCCGTTTTCTTTTTCTCTACGGTGTCGCGCTTAATTATATTCTATTATATTTATTTGTTCTTTGCAATTACCGCTCTGCAGCCCTTAGTGTTGGGTTACTTTGTCTCTGCTGTTCTCTTGGGCTTTTTTTCCCCCTTTTCTTTGCGGTGTTCCCCACCGAGCTCTCAATCAGACGCGGCACTTTTCAGACGCCGAGTCATTATAGCCGTCTTTCACATAAGACTTTAAATCAAGGTCCTGATTGGTCGTTACGAATTTGCTGGTTACGAAATAACCTAAAATCCCCTTGATTTCAAGTCGTGAAGGAATTTCTCACTTCTGTGCCCGATCTACTATGTAGTAGGGCAGCTATCTCCTAGGTGGGTCACCCCAAATCTACAAAACTTTGTGATTGCCTAGGGGGAAAATCATGTCGACGCAACTAAGTACTGCTATATTTTAAGACCAGAAAAGGTTACGAAGTAACATAAAGACCGGAATGATTCACGGTCGTTGCGGTTCGTGATCCCTACTCAGATCGCTGTGGAGACGCATGTTTTTTACAGCTCACACGACGCCCTTCCAGGAAAAAGTTTTGGAGAAATGCCTGCCGCATTGGGCCACTGGGGGAACATTGTAGCTCTAGAAAGAGGGGGGTGCCATTTCAGCAGAGTTCCCTCAAAACCCATTAAAACACAGAACTCAAATTTTGCAAAGAAAGCAAAAAGGGGGTTATTTAAGGAATCAATTTATTTCAGTCTTGACAGATCTACTAGAGTTTCAAAAAGGTACATTCATTTTATAAACGAATAAGCACATTCTTATTAATCGCCACGAACTGAAGCCATCAAATGTTTAGTAAATAGCTCAAGGACCAGAAAAATAGTACATCTCCCGCACACGGTTCTGGTCGAGATACAAAATTCTTCATGTGACGTATCTGTCTGTCTATTTTTGTTAAATGGTCAGTGGGGTCAAAATAGAAAAATCCAAAACTCAGGGCTCAAGGCTCGAATTTGACCTTGCCCTCCCTGCACTGACTCTTTCCGAGCAGCAGCGTGTCGAACTGGCCATGTTAGTCGACCCCCAGACACACAAAGTCAAACCCTGAGACATAAACCTTTCATTTAATTTAATTCTCAGGAGAAACAAAATCTGCACAGGTTACCCTTTTAAAGGGGTCTCTCGGTAAAACTCTGATGGCTAGCTACAGTTGTAGCAAGTATTATGAATGACGTTGTGCTGGAAGGCACGGACAGGGTGTAGCGTAAGACTGTTGAGGACTTCGACTGACTAAGTGGGCCGCAAAGGAAACCTGCAATGCTACAGTAGTATATTGTTGTAAACCTTAAAATTGTTTTGCATTTTTGTCTCAAAACTACGTGATTACTTGAGTCCTTCTAATCTGCACAAACCAAGCCTCCGGCAATTACTTGCCCGCCTAAACACCTCGACAGCTCGGTAAGTTTTCAGAACTCACGGGCTGGTGCCCCGAGGATGCAAATTCAGACGGTTCTCAGTTTATTTACACCCCGGGGGCACTTGGTTAGCTAGCAAATTTCTCCTCCCCCACTCTATCCTGCCTGCTCGTGTGGGTTGCAGCACCTTCTTCGCAATCCTTTTATCGCGGATAATTTGTTTCCACCGAAGTTATTCTTTCGGAGACCGCTGCAATGTCTGACATGGAATTATAGTAACTTCTGTGGCGATAAGCCCCCCACCCCGCCGCTTCCCTTATTTCATCTCTGATGATGAATAATGGCAAAACTCTACCATAAAGCATTAGAGTGAGAGACGGTAAATCACCCCTTTAATGTGATGTAGACACTCGCTACACACAGATAATACAGGTATCCCTCATTGTGACACGGCAACGTGAAGAAGGCAGAATCCAACCTCCGCATTCTTCTCCTATCTGTAAATTATTCATTTTCCGGATGACTAAAGAAAAGAAAATTGAGTCTTCGTTACGTGAGGCTGAATTCCTTTTCATTTTTTTTCTCCGTTTTCCACATTACAGAAATCTGTCCCCAAAGGGAAGGGCGTTGAAGCTCGGACGCAGAGCCAGGTTTAGCGACATGCAGGCTGCTACCTCACGATGCCTATTAAAAACCTTTATCGCCGATGCAGAGACCATAGCAATAGTTCCGCCCACTATTCTGAATCACAAGCAGCTGTATTTAAAGAGGCATCAGCTCTTTATGGTGCCATGTTAGATACTGAGCAAGGGCGCATAGACGTGGCTAATACGTAAGCAACCAGTGTGGTTTTTAATCAGATTTATAAGCACTTATTTATTTTCAATCTCAGATAAGCTCATGAAAGATGACACTGTGCTGGGCAAGCAGCCACACACAGATATACGATTTGCGTGTGAGAGAGAGCTTACAAATGTTTGTACTGTATGTCACATCCACTACTCTTTGCGTAAAGAAGTGACATTTCTCCTCAGTTCTAAGGGCAACTGGTCAATATTCCTCTTGTGACCCTGGGACTTGGGTCTGTTGTTGAGCCAGCAGCCAGATCACCCTGCAACTCACAACTGGCAGCCCACTGAAGCTCCCATCCCAGTCAGTACCTGGATTGGAGACCTCCTGGGAAAAACTAAGGTTGCTGCTGGAAGAGGTGTTAGTGGGGCCAGCAGGGGGCGCTCACCCTGCGGTCCATGTGGGTCCTAATGCCCCAGTATAGTGATGGGGACACTATACTGTAAAACAGGCGCCATCCTTTGGATGAGACGTAAAACCAAGGTCCTGACTCTCTGTGGTCATTAAAAATCCCGGGGTGTTTCTCGAAAAGAGTAGGGGTGTAAGCCCGGCGTCCTGGCCAAATTTCCCATTGGCCCCTACCAATCATGGCCTCCTAATAATCCCCTCTATGAATTGGTTTCATTACTCTGCTCTCCTCCCCACTGATAGCTGGTGTGTGGTGAGCGTTCTGGCGCACTATGGCATCCAGGTGGATGCTGCACAGTGGTGGTGGTGGAGGGGAGTCCCCATTACCTATAAAGCGCTTTGAGTGGAGTGTCCAGAAAAGCGCTATATAAGTGTGAGCAATTATTATTATTATTATTGAGCTGCAAGCAGTCCCTTGGGTCGGCCTTGTTGAGAGTTGTTTAGAACACTTTAGAACATTTGAATCGAGCTCCCTCACTCTTTCCTCTGTTCAAGGCATGACAGATTCCTTAACCTGACTGCGTATGACACTGCTTTGAAACCAGCGAGACACTTGCAGTTAGACAGAACGTCTTGTGATAAGCTCTAACGATGAGAAGCAGCTGAGACCCTCACAGACAACTCTCTCGCACAGCACAAGCCCAAAGCATGTGCCAAGGGCAAAATCCCTTTTGAATCACCAACAGCTTAGGGCCTGTGGGAAGTGCTTAATTGGAACAATTAGCCCTTTAAATAAATTCCTCTAGGGTGGCATGGCCCTGCAGGGAGTGTGTGTGCTTGGCTGTCTGTGCCCTGGGACAGACTGGCATCCTGTCCAGGGTGTATCCTGCCTTGTCCACACTGCTTAACAGGTGATGCTCTGGTTCCCCCGCAATCCTGTACCCAATAAACCCGTTAGAAAATGGATCAATGGATGAAGAAATGTCACTGCAGCAGATCTGAAATTCAGCACAATATAGAATTTTAAGTGCAATCCCTTGACATCATTTACTGCAATATGTCCCAGTCTGAGCAGCACTGTGGAGCACGTTAGGTCTGTGAACTCATAACTGGAAGGGTGTGATGATCAAATGTCAGGTGGAACTCTACCAATCCATCCGTCAGCAAGGCACTCATGTTGCGCCATTGAAATATTCAATTGTGCCTGTGTAACCCGATCTGGATAATCAATAATGTCATGGTGGGCAGCATGGTGATGCAGAGCATAGCATTACTGTCTCGCAGTGTGGGGCCCTGGGTTCAATTCTGAGCCTGGGGTGATGTGTTCGCTTAGATTTCCTCCAGGTGATCAGATATTCACCCACGGTCCAAAAACATACTGGTAGTTTAAGTAGCTTCTGGGTAAATTTGCCCCCTGTGTGAGTATGGGGTGGTGCAGTGGTTCTGTGGCTAAGGATCTGCAACTGTGATGGGAGGTTGCCAGTTCATATCCTGCGGCTGGCAGAGGAATCCTACTCTGTTGGGCCTCTGAGCAAGGCCTTTGACCCCAACTGCTCCAGGGGCGCTGTATAAATGGCTGACACTGTGCTCGGACCCCAAGCTTCTCTCCCTGTCTGTGTGTCTCATGGAGAGCAAGTTGGGGTACGTGAAAAGACAAATTCCTAATGCAAGAAATTGTATATGGCTAATAAAGTGACCTATCTATGTGGGTACATCTGTGTGTGTCTGCCTTGCAGTGGACTGCCATCCTGTCCATGGTGTACCCAGTTTATTGCACCAAGTAATTGCATGAATTTTGAAGAGTACACACCTGGCTTTTGGGGTCTAAACGTCTGTATTTGATGTGGATTAGAGGGCCAGGAGTGCTCTGTTGCTGCACCACACACAGCGCTACTGACAATTTCCTCTGGCTAACACTTTGGAAAGAGAGGCTGCCTGAATGAGCATTTCACTCACAGCGCTGAAAGCTGGCCCACACCACTCTCTAATGCGATAAAAGCTGCAAGCCAGTAGCCAGGTAAACAACTTCAATTTCAATTAAGGAAGCACTTTCCTGTGGGCATCACTGACACAGACTCATCTCTGAAGGGCTCCTTTATAGGATCTTAGTGCTCACGATGCTTAATTTATTACCTGTTTAAAATCCTGTTAAAAGCTCTTTCCATCATATTGTGTTGTCTCTTTTTCTGCTTAAGTTACCCTCTCGCCCACTCCCCTCCCCCGTGCTTACTGTCTTCAAAGGAAGAGAAATACTTGAAAGAGACTCTGAGGTTGGAATTTTATTTTGCGGTGTGATCAACACAGAAGTGCTGAAGTTCTCTTCCTGCTCTGCTCCCCTCCACACCAAAGAAAGTTTCCAGAGTATCACAGATCTACCATACTGCCTCCAAAACATACATAGACGCATGGTGATCAAAGATTTCCATCACCTTTCCTGGCTGGAACAAGTGCCAGATCTCAATTAAAAAGAGGTGGAATTAGTGTAGGGGCAGCACAGTTGTGCAGTGATTGCAGGATGCCTGAGAACTATGCATTTGGTGGGCATAAACAAAATGTAGCTGATTTCCCTCAGGGTATGGTGAGGGTGATGACTGTTCCACTAATTCCATCCATTCACCTATTATCTCAGCAAGTGACAGACAAGACAGGATACCAGAATATATACCATCAGAAATAGCCGAGCAGGTGTATCAATAAGTCAATTAAATAACCATAACCCCCAATAAGTAAAGATTCTCTGGCGCAGTAAGTAAATCAGACATATTGCATAAACAAAGATTTATTAATAATTTAAAATTAAGAATAAATACTAAACAATACATCACTTAAACATACAGATTACAAGGTAAACTATTTACAATCTTGCAAACAAGAGATCCCAGCGGCCTATATCCTGGCCAACCAGAAAAACACCATGCTGCTACCAAGTATTCAACTTTTACATAATGCCTACAAAGGACAAACTAAGGTAAAGCTGCCTTCTAAACCGGCAGAAGAATCTATGGTTAAATCTCTTCCGCTATAAATCTGCATGCTACAAAGTAAATGGGAAACTATTCTAAAGATGGATCCAATAACCAGGACAGGCAGGTTATATACATAGCCAATTATGTAGATAGGAAATCAGAGTTGCCTAAAAACAACAGAATGGCAAATTATCTTAACAAGGTTCAAATACTTAACTCGAATCTAGTCTTTAAGGGTGATGTGGACAAGAACGTCTTGCCTGGCACACACTTTATTTTCTGCTTTTCCTGTCTGTGTTCTCTTGTCTTCTCCCCTTATCCTCAGTTTTTGCTCCCTCTGTATCTGCATGTTTTATGCTGTTTTCCAGGACTCTCGATTGACATTTAATCGTTCTCACAGAACTTAATTAACCAAGGTAAACCAGACGATTCCTTTGATCAATGCCTCTCACACACAGTGTAACTATGTAAACACCATAGTTCTTTCCTGCTTTACTGGTCTGACAACACTTTAGATGTCGACAGTAGCCAGGTGTAAAAGGGGAACTGCAAGGCTATTTTTATATTTTGGGGCAGAAAAGAATCATCACTGATGAGAGCATTTCAAATCACAGTAATAGTAAAATGTAAAAAGTAACTTGTGAAGCCTCCAATTTACATCACAAAATAGAAAAAAGTGTGCAGTGCCATGTTCTGGGAGGCAACAAAACATCTGCTGATGTGATTTTGAGACCATTTTGCTGACAAATACTACCTGTAAACTCTACATGCAGATGACACTGGAACATTTGTCACAGATATTGGAAAGGACGAACCGTGGAGAGGCAGGAGAGCTTAAAAGACCCTATGTGTAGCGGCGAGACGGGGGTTAGCCCGGGTTCAGCTGTTCAGGAAATGCTGTATAGAAACCTATGCCCTCAGGTAGCGGATGTGGGGCTACCTGGTGCTAGGCGGGTTTCAGGACATCTGAACGTCAATGCTGAGCGAAGGCAGAATGAAAGACCCGGAAATATATAGCCCCAAAGGGGGAAAAACACCGGAAGGACAGCCAAGAACCGGAAATGTGAGACAGGACAGAGAAGGAGACAACATTTCTGCGGTGAAATGTCTGCTGCACAACCTGTACTTATTTGCTCATACATCGCATTACACTAGTCATTACAGCGACTAGAAAGCAGGAAGGGCTGCTTCATATCTCCAGTCGTGGCAATTCAGTGACTTACAGTACTTTCACAAAGTTCCCAATTTTGTGCTTAATTCAGAATATGTAAATATTTTTCTATAACATCAATGGATTTATTTTGCTATCAAGATTTAATAACCCAGAAATTGGGACAGCTGTTCCCCTTTAACCTTTGTGCCTAGATTCTTAAAGACACTTCAGTTGTCGCTTACAATATCCAGAACAATACCAATTCCATGCAGATAGTACCCCAGGTCTGAAATTGAACCCAGGGCCCCCATACTGCAAGACGTCAATGTACTACTGCATCACTGTGCTCCACTCATGAACAGTGGAACGAAAACATTGTTAATATTACTATTATTGTATTGTTTTATTGATATTGGCTGTTGTCGCATCATCCACATTGGTGCTGATGGAGGGGAGTCCGCATTACCTGTAAAGTGCTTTGAGTGGAGTGTCCAGAAGAAGGAAATATAAGTTGAAGCAATTATTGTTAATTATATATTTATATTGAATTCTATAATTATATTGAATAAGGCGATATATATTTTTTATTAACACTGTTCACCCACAGAAAAGCTCTGGTTGTTTATTTGGAAGGTCGAAAACATTCCAAATTTTTAGCCACTGTTAAAAGACGGCCATCTGGAAATAAAGACTAGCTACAAAGCAGGGAAGTGAGCAGATTGTGAAGTGGTATTCTTCTCGGCACAGCTCAGATGAGAAATCCTCATTTAGCAAATCTGCCGAATGTATCAATTCTGGATCATCACAACAAAGTGCCGGGATCCTTATCATTCTCCCTTGAGTTTAAAATAGACTTGTTCGCTGCACTACGGCGTACTATCGGGAGAAGGCAGTAAAGTACACTAAACAGCCAGTCCATTAAAATAGATTGGGAAAGAACTATCCATATATCACAACACCCCTGCTCCCTCCCATTTTTAGGTGGTTTGGATGATTTTTCATATATATAGTTATAGAAGTCTTGCAAGCGGCCGTATGAAATGATTATATCTGCCAATCCCGGGAAGAGAAAGGAAGAATAAAGAAAGTGTAATTTGCATGTAGTACATCTATTTCAAAGCAGCGCTGCCTGTAATTTATGTCTCTCCTTGCCTGTAGGCCCTTTCTTTAAATGGTAATTCCAGCTAGCCTAGAGCAGGTTTGTCAGTGGAGGTATTTATGTAGTCGAAGCCAAAGAAGTCACTAATGAATTATTAATAGGTGCCAGTGCTGTTTTGGGTAATTTACCCCGTGTTCCGCAGTGATTTCATCACACCACCAGGGCTGGGCGGCCAGTCAAATACGAGCCCATGCAATATTCATCACACAAGACTTATGTGTCCTGCTGCTAAAAGCCTCGGGATTGGAGGAAAATAAAGAAAAAACACCACCACAAACAACAAATAAGCTTTCTCCCCCCCTTGCCCCCCTCCCTCCAACATCCCCCCCAAAATCCTTTCGTCTTTGAAAAAAAAGAAAGCTGGCTCGCAATCTCCCTGGCTTTTACTTTCCTGAAGCCGCTTTGCGGAGCCCTTCATCGGAAAAGGTCAAATGACTGGAGCGCAGCAGCCTCCCCTCCCTAATGTGCTTCTTGCCCAGTATTGCTGACCCTGTTTCAATGCCCCTTTCCTGCTTTGATGTCTCGCTAAAGAGGGCCCGGGCGAAAGCGCTCCAGCCGCCGCAGCTTTTGAACTGGAGTGAATTGTGTGGAAATTAAATCAATTCTTCCAGCTCGGTAGCTCGGTAATGAAGAGCTGGGGTCACTGGCGAGGGGACCGGTTCCTCACACCAGTTCTTTTCCTCTCCAGCTGTCATCTCCCTCATGGATTTATTCACAACTTCTTTTTTGTATGGGGGGGTGGGGGGTGGGCGGAGGGGAGCCCTCTTTGACCCCTCATGAAAGAAAAGAAAAATCTGCCGCTCAAGGCAGGCCTCAGCTGAGTTCAGTGCTTTTCTCCTTGATTCGCCTCTTCCTTGTGGTTTACTTACAGGGGCTGCGCTGTTGGAGAAGGCCTGTAACTATCCACATAGTGAAATACGGTAGTATGTGGTATATAGCATACCACAGTTACTGCAAAACTGTAGGTTTACCAACTAGGTCGGGACTGTCAAACCCAAGAGTTCATCCCACCTTTGATTTTTGTTTCAACTTGAGTGGTTAATGATGCAATTAAACTATTTTCTTACTTAGAAACATATAGGATGTTTTCTAAGGGCTTTAAAAGTTGATAATTCAAAGCTTTCACTTTATTAGAAATACAGTTGCCTCAAAACCAGTTTGGAGCCTGGTTAGAAATTTAAACGATGTAGTTAATGGAATAATTACACTCACTGTATATAGTGAAGGGCGGCACATTGGCAGAGTGGTTAGCATTGCAGCCTCACGGCCCTGGGTTCAATTCTGGAGCTGGAGTTCTATCTGTGTGGGGTTTGTATGTTCTCTCTGTGTTTGGATGGGATTCCTCCCTCTGTTCTGGATTCCTCCCACAGTCCAAAGACTTAAGCTTAATTGGCTTCTGGGAAAACAAAAAACACTCTTCTGGTGAGCGTGTTTGGGTATCTGCCCTGCAATGGGCTGGTGTCCTGTCCTGGGTGTGTCCTACTCTGCTCCCCTTGCTTTCCGAGATAGGCTCTGAATCCGCTGTGACCCCGAACTGGAAAAAGCAGTTAGAAAATGGATGGATGTCAGGTGAGCAAAATAAAACAGAACCCATCGGGCCCTGACTTGACACCGATGACCTAGCTTTGTGGAGTGGTGTGGGGTGAACCACTTGGAACTGAATGTTACAAAGACAAAGGAACTGGTGGTAGATTTCAGGAGGAAAAAGGTCAAACCTACTCCTGTCTACATCCATGGGAGTGGCGTGGAGATGGTGGACTCGTACAAGTACCTGGGAGTGCACATCGACGATAGACTGGAATGGTCTAAGAACATCGAGGCCATCTATAAGAACGGACAGAGCCGACTTTACTTCTTGAGGAGGCTCAGGTCCTTCAATGTGTGTAGTAAGATGCTACACATGTTTTATCAGTCGGTGGTAGCGAGTGCCATTTTCTACGCAGTGGTGTGCTGGGGCTCTGGGATTAGAGCAGTAGATTCCAAAAGGCTGAACAAGCTCATCAGGAGAGCGAGCTCTGTCATTGGGTCTGACCTGGACCCCTTGGAGGTAGTGGCTGAGAGGAGAATGATGTCCAAACTGGAGGCCATCATGGACAACTTCTCCCATCCCCTCTATGACAGGCTTGCAGGAATGAAGAGCACGTTCAGCAATAGACTGATTCACCCACGGTGCGACAGGGAGCGCTACAGGAGGTCATTCTTGCCGTCTGCCATAAGACTGTACAACGCATCCACCTTGCGTCTTGGCAGAGGCAACAGCGACAGTGACCTGTTTCTGGACTAAACGCATATACACATATACTGCTACATCTGTTCTCTTTCTTTTTCTTTTTCTTTTTCCCGTTTACAACCACTTTTGTGCAATATATGCCAGGGACCTGTGCAATACATTTATATTTATATGTATATCTATGGTTACATCTATATTTATATTCATACGTGTGATACGATTTTCTGTGTACTGTTCTGTTCTAGTTTCCTCTTGTGTGTCCGGACTGTGAGTAACTCTTGTATTGTATTGTATGTATTGTACTATTAGTATATAATTCGTTACACTGTGGCTGTGTTGTGTGTGTTAAGCTGCTGTTGCACTGCAATTTCCCTCACGGGATCAATAAAGTATCTATCTATCTATCTATCTATCTATCTATCTATCTATCTATCTATCTATCTATCTATCTATCTATCTAAATCATTTAGCATGTAGTCCTGATAATATTTCTTGACAGTTATAAAGTGTGTTCCATTGAAAAGGATCCCCTTCACATAGAGGGTGGGTCCCACATCATCCACCTGATGTGCTGGATCCACATTACTGTACATTACTGTACATGTTACATTATTGTATACCCCAATCAGGAGGACAAAGAGCCTGCCTTTGGTCAGAGAGGCTCATAGTCCTCTTTTGGATCAGGACCCAGAACATATCTGCGTAAAACCTGACTGCTGATTGCAGAGAACTTTTCAGAAGAGTAGTCTTGACAGACAGTCGATGTCGGCTCAGGGACTCTTCAAGTGCACAGCTGGTTTGATCTAACCTGAATTGATCACAGGGGGACTCCCAGGAGCTTGTACACTGAACCGTAGACCACATGGCTGGCTAAGCAAGGCATGTCTGTTTTTTTTTTCTCAGATGCAGAATGCATAATTACAAGCTAGAGAAAAAAGAAACAGTAATTACAGTGGGACAGCTTCTGGCACAGAGAAGCCAATCCATTCCAGAATCCACCTTATTGAGCCTATGGCATAATGCCCACCTCAGGCTCCGGTCCACAAGAATAGTCTCCACAGTTTTCACAGGGCCACAGCTCTCCATGAACGATAGGCCTTCACAGGCCTGTCAAGTTTGTCAAAACCAATTTATTTTCACTAGGAAGTGTCATTACACGACATCATCTGAGTAAATAGTTCTCAGAATAAAAGAGTTGTAAAGCAAAATCACACCCTGGAATGAGCAAATGTGAAAATGATCCTGATTTCAAGCTTTGCTGTGTGATGTTTTTTGTATACGCACACTTTTCTTGATAATGATAAGACTAATGTTTATACCAATTTCTAACTAGTCAGTTAACAGTTAATTAATATGTGTTTGGGATTTATTGAATATTAACAATGTGTTGATTTTTTTAACCTTATTAATGGTGTTTGTTACGTCCCCAAGTGTCTAGGGGTAAAGGGGTGTAACGTTTAGGATAATTCTTTTGGAAGCAGGTGGGTTTTGGTGAGGGACTAGGAAGCGTGATAAGGGTGAGGAACTAGAGTGGTGCCAAAGAAAAGAAAATAACAAACAAAATGGAGCTGGCTAGGACAGTGAGGGAAAGCTAATCTGACTACAAAAGAAAACCCGAAACACACGGTCTTCGGCATCTTCAACACCCTGGCTAACCTGCACTGACTACCCAAAACCATACAAGAAGGCACTCATCCGTACTAAACTAGTGTTACTAATACAAAGTCAACTAAGTGTGTAAAGTGTACCCAACAACCTAAACTAACCTTATATACAAAAGTTCACACAAAAACACAAGTGAAACAGGAATACAAATAAGGGAGAACAAGAGTAATCAACAGGAGCAGGGTACAAAGAACACAAAGGTTGAACATGTAGCATGTTAGGGCAAGGTAATGGCAAACAAGGATTGCCATTACCTTGCCATTAGTTTCTTTGTACGAAAGTACAAAGAAACTAATAAAAAACCAATAAAACAACAAAGCCGAAGCTATACGAAAATACACACACAAAACAAACCAACAAACGAAGCCGAAGCAATAACCAGAAGCAAAGTGAAAACCAAAACCAAACGGGACCGAAGTCAAATGAAAGGCCTCTCCTTGCTGAAAACCTCCATGTTATATAGTGAATAAAATGTGTTCTGATTGTCTGAGAGCTAATTGATGATGATGTTATACTGAAAGTGTGGTGTAATGGTGGGCCAATGGGGAAGGGAGAACAATCAAGGGTCAGCAGTGTGGACATAACAGAAAAAACACACACAGAACACACACTGGGACGTAACAGTGTTATTTAACAGAAATTCTGGAGGTCAAATTCTAATTCACACTCTTACTGATATAAATACTTACAATCTCATCATTTCTAGATTCATCCCTCCAAAGTTAACTTTTCTGAAGCTTCTGGCTCATTCCAGTGAAAAGGGGATATGGCAGAATTGATCTTTGGCCAGCACTGTCATTTCCTCAGCCAGGGCAACTTAACGCAGAAATGTTAAGTACGCTGCCTCTTGATTATTGCTGGCTTGTTTTGTCATTATTAGATTCTGATCGCAGGCCTGAATAAAGTGTTTTAGGACTGCATGTGGAGGATGTTCAGTGCTTTTAAAAGTAATGAAGATACAGCCCCCCTTCTCCCCTCAACCATCCACTCCCCAAAAATCAGACACTTTAAAGCACAATAGAGCTTGCACTTCATAATAAACTAAAACTATACTCAGTGGAATAAGCCAGTGCTATCACAAAGCAATAAGCTTAACTATTGCACCATCTTTCAGTGCGAGTGCGTTTATTGCCTACACTGTTTATTGCTATTGCACTGTGCAGCATTTTACTGCCCTAGCAGTAATGCAGTATATAAATAATAAATAGAGACAGTACTACACTGAACAAAATATCAGAATGTCTACAGAAATAAGGAAAGCCACTACCGCAATCTAATTAAATGGTGAACACCATTGCATAATATGCATAATAATGAATTATGATACAAACAGGATACAGATGTTTTTTTCTCCGTAAAATAAGTATTTTTATTTTACACCATATTAAATGTGACTTGTGCTGGCACATATTGACAGAGATCGTCAGTCTGCACTGCCCAGTGATCTCTGAGCAGAATCTGCCCAGAAGTCTGGCTGAAAATCTCAAAACATCAGTTTGGATTTGTGCTCCAGGATTCTTGGAATCGTAATTGGCAACACAGTCCACCGTTCACAGAAATACACACGGTCTCCGAATTCATTAGCTTGCTGTGGCCTCTGACTAGAAAATAGTCAAAAAGACTAAATTGGTACTTCTGGTTCCTTTAGAAAAGACAACTTTTTAAATTTCATACTTGTTGTGAATGATCCAATGGAGAAATTAAATTAGTTATATAATTTCTCTTCTAAAAACTGGTTCTTAAAAGACAACCAGTTTTAAGAGCCCACTGGTTCTTAAAAATCTGCCTTGTTTCAAGACATCTGGCTGCAGACGTCTGCTTTCAAAATCAAAAGTGACCCATAGTTTTTTTTTTGACAAGTATGTTTATTGTTGTTTAAACCAACAAAATACATTATGCATAATACATGATGCATAAGTAACATATTAAAGTATTGACAGAACGTAAATTACTGGGACAGTGTGTCATCTGAGAATAGTTTCTTAGGAAAACATAATGAAATTCCAATCCTATTCCCACATCCCTCCCCAATGTTTCCAAAAAGGTGTAAAACGTAAGGAGAAAGAGAGAGATGACACAAAAACGAGCACAACAAAATATTAATTTCACTAAAATAAACTCTATAACGAATAGTGCAAGACCTAAAAAGCTGTCAGCAAAGCTAGTAAAATCTGAGAGTCAAGACAGTGCGGGATGATGGAGGTGTGAATTTCTCAGTCCTGTCCCACCAAAAATCATTTACAAAAATGCAAGAGTAGAAGGCTGAAGAAGAGAAGGCTCTGATTAAAAGTGTCTTTACATTTCTTTCTTGTTCACTAATGCAGTGTGCTTAGTAGATACATTTGAGCAGTTACCCCAATATAACACGTGTAACCCGACTTGTTGCTTCGTTGCTTATTTAGCACTGCAATGACTTGGAAGAAAACGTCTGATTTTTTACTCTGGAGGCATCCTCTCTTTACTTCCTTTTTATCTCTGGTTGAGCTAGGCAACTCTGTCCCAGTTCTGCTAGGTGTGTACGCCAAGCAGATTGAAAGAAGGCTGGATTTTTTTTTTCTGTTTGATGCATTGCTTCGCTCGTTTTGAATGGATAATCCCTTGAAAATGTTTCCAGCTGACACTCTAATGCGACCTGACTCCCAATTTCTTTCTTTAAAAAAAAAATCACGGTTTTGTCTTCTGTGAACAGAAACCATTTCCCAGCAGCTACCAGGCAACTGAGAAGAAATATCTACGGGAATTGCTTGAATAAAGAAGTTCATTTCAATCAAGCCCCATTTGAAGAGGATATAAATATTGCTGTGTGCCTTGATGGTAAAATACCTTTTCACTTTTGCACAAAATGAGAAAAAAAACATCAATACAGATTTAGTTTAATCCTTCCCTTCCTAGCATTTCTGTAAAAAAGAAGAGAGCAGGACTATCTGAAACCGAATGGATTTAATTTCATTTCAAATATCACACACAGATGAAAGGAACCGAGTCTCTTTTGTCTTGAAAATAGGAGACGACATAGGGATTTGATTTAGTGATTCAAAATCCTGAAAGCAACTGAGAAAGCCAACCCCAATTGTCAGACACAGCCTCGCCACTGTCAGCGTGGGTTTCCTCCCACAGTCCAAAGAAATGCAGGATGAATTAACTGGCGTCTCTAAATTGCCCACCATATGTCTGTGTGAGTGAAAGTGTGTGTGTGCTAACCCCCCTCCTGGCATGATACACTTCTTTCCTCTGCTAGATCTGCCATCTTTCTACAGCTATATTCAGTCATTTTAAAACCTCCCAGGCAGCTTGTAACTAGTAGGTCTTCTTTACAGCACTTTCCTCGGTTAAGGGCTACGGTACAGAGACTTTATTGCTTAGTAGTATAGTCCATTTCAGGTTTCTACAAGCTGCAGATGATCATTCCAAATATTCTGACGAAGTAGGGAAAAAAACAACAAACAAATGTAAAGTTCACTGCACTCCACATCTGTCCATGCAAATATTCTCAAATTGAGGTAACAAGCTGGAAAGGATAAGGAACCAGATGCTGGCTTAGATTCCACAACCATGCAGCTACAAAAACATGGAGTAGATTAAGATGCCATCCAGTCTGGCTTGCCGTACAGTGGACAGTGAAAGTTCTCCATTTGTGTAACATTGAACTTTTAAGGCTGTCCTCTTCTTTTCCTAAGGAAACAATGTGTCCTTCGGCATTCAAGATAGAGTTCAAGTCAGCCAAGACCTTTTTTTTTTTGTTGGCGTGTCCCAGAATGTGCAGAGTCGCTGTGCGAAAACAGGACGATTCCCTGAGTCATTACCAATCACCAGTGGCTGGGTGAGCAACACTATAACTCTGCATCCCCCCAAAGACCCAAAGTGTAAAGACCATTTCTTTCCGGACCCTATGCGGACGGCATGATCCAGGGAAAAGTGAAGAAAACACGGGGGAGAAAAGTCATGCAGGAAGCGGGGATGAAAACGGGGGGGGCTTGTCCATGGAGTGCTGGTGGTCGGGGGAGGTGTGGCCGAGGCAAACAATCCAAAACAGAGTCCAATGCGAAATCCAGGAAAAGCAAAAGGTCCAAAGCTGGGCGGTCCATCCAAGACTGATGGTTAAAAATGGGAACTGGGTCGGAACCGGCAGGGGGTACGGGAACAGGAACAGAAACTTAAAAACATAATGGAGCCAGGCGATTAAAGGTCCTGGGCTCGCACGATCCGGGAATCAATGCAGAGCCCCGAACTGAGTGGGTGGCTGGCTTTTAAGGGGGACAGGAAGAAGGCTGGAACGAGGGGCAGGCGCACAAAGTCAGGTCAGAAGTGAAAGAGCCGGAGTGCCATTAAGGAGGAGGGACTACAATCGTGACACAAAGATCACCTTCTTGGGTACGCACGGCCCAGTGCAAGGGCAGTGACAGATGGCATGCTGGAGCAGGTTGACTTTTTTTAATTCCTGGTGCTTTCCAAGCGGAAAATGTGGCTCGTGTTTTCATGGCTGAAGCAGATATCAATTTCAAGTCTCTTCGACAGTCAGCCCCTGCGTCACTAATGACATCTAAACAGCGTATTATTAACAGTGTTTACCGACTCAGGGTGTTGTGATGGAAAACCTTCTGTGACAAATGCATCATTACACCTCATGAGAAAACTAACAACTCAATATACAGTCCAAACAAGGACACACAGAGGCCCAGGAAGGTATACAGTATATTATACAGTTTGCAGACTATATAAGTGCAGTTTTGCAACTCCTGTAAAGGAACAGAAAAAAATAAACACTTCAATAACCTATACTATCTGCAAAAACGGGACATACTGTATTCTCAAAGTTTATTCCTAGTGATTTTCAAACTTCAGATACAGCTGACTGATTGTTCATTCATACATACGGACATACATACAGAGTGCACTTTGTCGTACACTCCTGAGTAAACTAAACAATCTTACAACAGTCACTGCAGTATTTTATTTCTGGCAGATCGGCAAAAATGGATCAATAAACAGAAGAAAGAAATGTAAAAAAATCTAAACAAAGAAATGATGGACCAAGTATGAGTCCTAGGAACACTAAGCCACTGATCTGCTATGCAATTTGAGCATGGTACCTTTGCTTTCTACTGTATTTTTCAAACTTTTCAAACTTTAAACTGCCATAAACTTACATTTGCTTTCCCTGAGATGTTAATGACTTGGCCACGTCAGAACGCAACACTGAACCAACGAGAGGTAACGCTGTTGTCCGCTGTGGTCAGTGAGGTTCGTGGCGCTGTAACCAAGAACTGTCTGGAGTGCATGGGACTGCCCACTCACAGGACACCATTTCAGTTCTGACGAGAACACAGAGAACATGCTGCTGTTGCAAGACTTTAACGACTTTAAAAGAGAGGGGAAAAACTCTTTATGCTTGAGGTGAAATGGCGGGTTGAGACAGCAAAATTTAACAGCAAGCAGCAAATTAGATGGAGAAATTTGGCACTATCAAATGTATTGATCATAAATAACTAAGAGCATTAATACCATTTTGACTAAAAGGCATGGCTAGTCATTGCTGTATCTTTTATTTGTCTACTATCTATAGAATGTCCTATATTGCGACAGTGACTCGATGGTAAGATATCCCTTTAGTAGCATAATAAAAAACTGTCTTAAAATAACCATAAAATCATAACCATTTAATACTGATACGTGGGTTTTAAAAGTCTTTAGCGTTTAAAAGGAGCTCATATGACAGGATCGCAGGGCCAATTTTTTCTCATTTGCTGTGGAACAAAAAATAAATAAAAGAGATAGCAATGCTGTTAGATGCAATCATTGTGACAATGGCTCTTCCTCTAGGAAAACTCCTCATTTCAGAAGAAAATACAGGCAAACAATGCAGAGTCCCAAAAGCATTTTGTTTAGCACTTATTTAAGAGGCTGTTTTGAACAGAGGCTATCTCCGTGAATTCAATGCATTCTTAACTAGGTCCAATGATGTAAAAATGAATTAGGCAATTGTTATCTGATCTGCTTTTCATGTTCCAGTTTCCATAAAATAGCTGCTTTCAGTATACTTAAAAAAAAGACAATTATGTTGCTGCTGTGCACGGCTCAGAGAGACCAGGAGCCTGTCTGAATACCATATTTAAACAAAGTCTGTGTACGCAATGCATAATATCATAAAAAAAGTCTTTGTGTGAAAATTAGGGCTAAGAGGAGGATTAACTTTCATTTAATTCTTGATTCACATTGTCCCCGTGATTAATTGAAAGCACAGTAGACTCAGGAAGGAGAACATGTTCCATGTTAATTAGTGCTGAACAGAAGTACAGAAGTTAAGATTAACACAATATTGGGAAGCCAGGCTATGTGTCAGCAAGCTCTGGAGACACAGAGATATAAAAACCAGAGAACGTAGATTAGATTAGAAGCAGATTAGAGGTTTCTCTTCATACCCTAATGAAAGTAACAATAATTCACATCAATAATGGTTGCTTGTACTGTATGTAGTGCTTTTCTTTCAGAAGAATCTTGCGCTTTCTGAAGTGCTTTACCAACTGAGGCGCAGCCCCCTCTGAAGTGAAGCCTGGGCAGCCATTCTGCACCAGCAGGCCTCCGACAATGCATTCTTGGTAAATTCAACACAGTATTTTCACATTTTTACCTTGTTTTTTAAGGTGGTTTTATCATAGTGTTTGCTGCAGTATCCCACGTTTTACGTTTTACTTTGCTTTGCTACATCCTGCAATGGCGGGTGTGCTATAGTATATGGGGCGTGCTTAGACAAATGTATTCTAGTATATCATGGCATTCCCATAATCCAAGGTAGGTTATCACTGAAGACATGTGGAAAGTATAACAAAGGTGGAAAATCCACAGTAAACCCGTAGGAAATGCAAAATTACTGTGGGGAATTGGCCAGGATAGGTTTCAGACGCCTCTCATAAACACATTTGCGGAGGAGAACTCAAAACAATAAATGCGATAAATACATGCAAAACAATACAAAATAACCTTCATTACGGTCCAAATTTAGCTGATTTAGAAGAAGAGAAGAAAGGCGAAACGAGAGAAAAGAGACAAAAGCCAATGACGGAACAGTGGAAAAGTCTGAATTCTGAAGGGCTTCGTAGCAGAATGTCACCTCTGTAATGTAATGTTTTAATTTGTTTAGACGGAGCTAAACCGTAATCTGCACTCTGGGTACTTTTTACCATACGTAAAGAAAAAGTTGCTTGACACTGGTAGCGTTTTTATCTCCCGTGGAGAAATTATCGAGCAAATTATCTCTCGAAGTTAACAGCGATAAATAAAGCCAAGCGCCTCGGAATTCCTGCCTGTAGCTCCGGCAGCTCTGCGCGGTGCTGCGCTGTTTTTCCGCGTGTCGGATCACACGTTCCTCACAGCTGACAGTGAGCGATCCTTTCTTGTATCGGAAGCACCAGCCCTTAACTGCAGCAGCACCTTGATGAATGTGATGCGTCGTGCTTTGCTTTCCCTGATTAAGTAGATTAATAGGCAAAATTATGTGACGATTGAAACAAAAGGACAGCTCCTTGCAGTTAGGCAGCAGTGTCTCGCCGCAAGATTTCTTCTTACCCTTGGTTTAATTCCGGAAAAAACAGCATCCTTTGATAGGGGCACAAAAATATTTTTGTATTATTTTAATTTGAGTCGTTCCAGCTCAAGTTAATACCATATGTCGTTTCCAGTTATAATCCACGGTCTCTTTACTTGCTATCGCAAACCGTTAAACCGTTTCAGTAATTTTTATGCATTTTTTTTGTCTTTATGCGTTTGGGCAAAGCAGGAAGTCTGAATCCTTGGAAAGTATAGTTTGGAACAGCACAAGAAACAAATACAGTCTGTGTCCTAGGGACCCTATCTTGAATGATATATAAATATGCGAGAGTGTTCTGAGAGCTGCAATGAGCACTGACACTGAGAGGCATGTTTCTCTTCTGTCTCTTCTGTTCTGACCTGTACTTTGCGATAGATAGTGCTACTATCAGGACAGACACATTTGTCACAAGATTTCTGAAAGCATGCGAAATTGTGCCATAACACCCAGGTATTTTGCAAATGCATGTTGGGATATGAAAACAGTGAAAAGATCTTAGTTTTGAAGGCAAAGCCAGAAGCACAAAACTTCTTTTTCAGCAGTGGTTTCCAGTTCTGGTCCTCATGAACACACCTGTTGGTTTTTGTTCCAGTTGAGCCCTCAGTGACATCATCAAACCCTTCGCTGACCTAAAAATAGTAAGATTAACTTGAACTGTTTGTCCCCAGTTCTTGTTGGAACTTTAACCCTGGTGTTTTCTAAGTGAAATAAAATCCCAAACTTGTGACTAGAAACAAAATACAAATATTCAACTGAAGCAACTTCTTAGATCAAGTAAGGTTTCCATTATCTAAAAAAGGTGGGTTGCAAAGAAAACCAACAGATGTGTGCGTCACCAAGACCGAGAGTAGGAACCACCGTTTTACAGCATAGTTGTGGATCAAGGCAATCACTGGCTGACAATGAATCACCAGAAAACAATGCAAGAGATCCTTTCAGCAAGTGTAAAGCAGTGCTGGTGCAGTTTTCCATTAGCTTTATAGCCCATTTTCCAATGCTTTCCACAGCTTGAAGCTTCTGCACCCTTCTCAATCGAGTTAATTGTGCTTTGCAACGCTTTTCTCTGTGTTTTCCAAGTTGTCAGCGTAGTTCTTTAAGAGAGACACTGCTCCTGTGGTTTAAGTCCCATATCTTTGCACTGATAAAGGCGAGCATGTGACAAGACATCAACAGCGAGAGAGTGCTTCAGTTTGGTACAGAAGAAGTGTCAGGAGCCAAACACAATATTGCCTGTATATGAGTTTCTGAAAATGGGTAGAACCCAGAGTGTCCAAATGCAAAATTGAACAGATTATAGTATTTTCATAAACTGATCTATTTTTATACAGCAGCATCACCCTGCAACTCATAACTGGCAACCCAGTGTGAGCCTGGTCAGTACCTGGATGGGAGACCTCCTGGGAAAAACTAAAGTAGCTGCTGGAAGAGGTGTAAGAGGGGCCAGTAGGGGGCACTCACCCTGTGGTCTGTGGGGGTCTTATTGCCCCCCGCATATTGACGGGGACAATATACTGTAAAAAGGTGCCGTCCTTTGGATGAGACCTAAAAAAAGGTCCCGACTCTCTGTGGTCATTAAAATTCCAGGGTGTTTCTCGAAAAGAGCAGGGGTGTTATCCCGGCGTCCTGGCCAGATTTCCTCCTGGCCGTTACCAATCATATCCTCCTAATAATCCCCCTCTCTGAACTGGCTTCATCACTTTGCTCTCCTCCCCACTGATAGCTGGTGTGTGTTGAGGGTGCTGGTCACTATGGCTGCTGTCGCATCATCCAGGTGGATGCTGCACACTGGTGGTGCTGGAGGGGAGTCCCCATTACCTGTAAAGCGCATTGAGTGGAGTTTCCAGAAAAGAGGTAAAACAAGTGAAAGGACCTATTATTATGATTTATACATTTCTGTAGTGTTGCCTTAAAACAAACAAACAAACAAACAAACAAACAAACAAACAAACAAACAAACAAACAAAAGCAAAACTTCTAGGAGAAAGGAAACACTGCATTGTTCACTATAGGTATTATCATCAATTTCCCTACAGGATTAATAAAGTATTATCTATCTATCTATTAGAGTTCTGAGAGTTTGCCCCAGTATTTAAAATCAATGTCTCAAAAAATTAAGCTTTTTTCCCCAACAAACACAGATATCCTTAATTAATGTAAAATACATTTGTCTTGGGGCACAATGCTGGCTAAAAGGACTCAAATTACCCTCTCCTTGTTATTCATATGCTCTGTTCTCTATTAGAGTTCCAGGACTTTGCCTCAGTATAGTGCTGAATATCTCTGCCAGGGGTAGTGTGGCCTAGATCAGATCTGGGGTGTTCATCTGTGTGGCGTTTGAACCCCCCATGTTTGTGTGGGTTTCCTCTAGGTGCTCCAGTTTACTCCCACGGTCCAAAGACATACGGCCACTGGTAGGTTCATTAGCTTCTGAGAAAATTGGCCCTGGTGTGAGTGTGTGCGTGCCTGTATCTGTGTCTGTGAGTGCCCCGCAATGAATTGGCGTCTTGCCCCTGCTGTATCTCACCTTGCACCAGACTCCAGCTCCCCCACAACCCTGAACTGGACGAAGCTGCTTTGAAAAGGGATGGATGGATCAGGAAGGCTTTACAGGTTCAGGGTCCTTTACCTCTGATAAAGACAACTCAGGGAGCATTTCACCACATATTCTGCAATCACCCTTTCAAACACCGAACAGTGAAGTATGGCTATTGCGTGTCTTCCGACAAATGTTTTATAAAAAAAAAACATGGCGCCCCTAGCTTCCAGGACTGTGGAAGTAAGCGATCCATTGTTTTTTTTAACTATGTGTAAGTGGCAGCTGCCTCATTATTTAATAACGGCACTTCTGCTCCAAATTCCCCAGAGCGATTACAAGATTTTAGAGCCTGAATCCCATTGTCTACAACATAATAATCCATTTGAACTCAAATGGCATCCAGATTAATCATTTTACTAACGAAGGTGCTTCAGTTCCCCCCCTTCTCCCACAACACAGGGAGCGAACATAATGAATTCATAATGATGAGACACACTTCACTCATCACATCGCCTCTGTCCTTTCTGTCTGGGCCTGCTGTGGAGAATGAAAACTAATAACCTTCACACCACCCAATTACGCACAAATTTATTTTGCGTTATTTAAAATTCAAAAAGGCCCTAAGCTAATGAAAAAGTTTGGACCTTATTATCTGCGACTTCTTCCCGTGTGAAATTACACACTCCTTCTCTGCCTCTCTCTCTCTTTTTACAAATGCCTTTTTTTCAAGGAAGAGAAAAGTTAACTCTTCCAATACACATTTTTCCTGATTGCATTTTACCACAGAGGTCACAAAGAGATTAAGACACCCTGTTTAACTCCCCTTTCATAGGCAGTTATTTTCAGGAGAAAGGAAAATCTGAGAATGTATTATTCTAACAGCCTCTAGATAGCCTAATTTGTGCAAACGCAAAACTGCCTCACTTGTTCACCCAGTAATTTCAATAGTAAGGCAGTAGGAATCTCCCATTTCTCTTTTCAAAAAGTGAATCTGGCACTTTTTTTGTCAGAGGTGGAGTGGTGGCTCTGTGGCTGGAAGGTTGCTGGCTCAAATCCCGTGGCTGGCAGAGGAATCCTACTCCGTTGGGCCCCTGAGCAAGGCTCTTAACCCCAGCTGCTCCAGGGACACTGTACAATGGCTGACCCTGTGCTTTGATCCCAAGTTTCTCTCTCTCTGTCTGCGTGTCCCATGGAGAGCAAGCTGGGGTATGTGAAAATATGCAAATTCCTAATGCAAGAAATTGTATATGGATAATAAAGTGATCTTATCTTATCTCCTACTGTACTTTGGTTATACCAGTCCATGGTCAGCATAGGGTATTAATGGAACAAAAACAAATTATGTCCTGTGTGACAGTGGGACACACCTCCCACTGCACTTCCCACTCCGCGGTGCGTGGGAATGTGCAGCTTCCACACATGACGCTAATCAGGGCTGCGCTTTAAGATCCCCACGTGCCCGCAGACGGTGTTCACGGCAGAACCGAATGTGTTCCCCTCACCGGCAAAACAAACTAATCTCTCCAATCAGAGAAAGATTTCTCTCCTATACCAGAGAACCGAAACCTCTGCAGACGACTACACACTGGCACACCGCACAGAAGACAACACATGCCCCGCTGGTGCTCAGGCAGCCTCTTAACACCACAGACACTATCACACTGCTACACTACAGACAGTCCTCTGGGTGGTAATGTCAGGGGTGCCTATTCAGAGTGCTCGAGACCAGGGACATCCAGTACCAGTCCTAGAGGACTATAGTTGTCACAGTTTTAGATGTCCCTTTAAATCATCATCACCCCGATAAAGGGGTACAGTCAAGTCAATGGATAGTGGAACTGGGCAGGTAAATGGGAATAAAATGTCCTTCAAGACCATGTTTGGACACCCCTGCATTAGAGCATAAGAGAATCTTTTTTCTTGCTTTTCTGGAGATACTTCTGGGCAGTTGCCATGGAAAGACAAGAGCTGCTCCCCCACATTGAGAATAACTGGTATAGGAAACTAGAGATTTAGGGATGAATTTGCAGTCCTATCTAGAAATATATATGATATCTGATCAAAAAGTGAGAAATCTCCTTGTCACATTTAAGTAAATGCAAAGCAGGTGTGTGGTTTTATACCAAATTAACAGCAGTGATTTCATTTTCAAAATAACTTTAACCCAGCCATGCACTTTAAAACAAACTAATTTTGCTTTTTTTTTTGACTGTAACTATGGCAGCAGATTGTCACGGATCTCTGCTGGGTTGAAACTCATCCCAGCAGCGCGCACTGCCAAAAGGCAACTTCTTCACAGGTCCCTTGACCAGCTATCTTTTCATAGACTGCTGGAGTAGACCATGTAAACCAGGGAACTGGGAACTGTTCTAAACAGGAGTCTTCAAATCCTGACCTGCACTTTTTCAAAGCCACTCTTGAGCCCAGCTGCGGAGAGAGATCTCCGGTGCAGCTCATTATCTTAACGGATGGGTTCATTAGTCCCATCATGAGCACTTATCTTGGGGGCCTTTAATGTGTCAGGAACATCTGGGACTCTGGAATGCAGGAGGAGAACACCTTTATATCATTTAACCAGAATGAGCTCTTCTCTTAATTTTGCTGACTTCCCAGATAGATCCAACTGTTTATCCTGTCAAGTCTCTTTGGGCATTGGAATACCCTCATTCTTTTTCTCGCTGAAATTGAATATATTAGAATCCAATGCGAGAGCCTTCATATTAATCTTCTTGTTATTTTTAAAAGTATCTGATGTGCTTAGCAGACAGCCTTACCCAGGGCAGTTGAGAACATGGGAGTCTTGGTGCAATGGCAATTCGTGATATACAACGAAATAAAAATGAATGAATACAGTAAATTGACAATAAGGCTGAAAGAAAAATACAAACAAGAACTAGATCACTAAACAGCTGCTGTGGATAGCAAACAGTAATGTAATCACCCTGATGGTATGCATTCCATGTTTTCAGTGAATAAGTACAATTAGCAAATTACATTGCCAGTGAGATTTTTGTACTAAGTGTAAGACAATGTAAGTGTTATTTTGGTGATGTAGCTGTGTGTGAATATATTACAGCAGTTCAGTGTCTAATTGCTTACACTTATATAGTGCTTTTCTGGACACTCCACTCAAAGTGCTTTCCAGGTAATGGGGACTCCCCTCCACCACCACTAATGTGCAGCATCCACCTGGATGATGCGACAACAGCCATAGTGCACCAGTACTCTCACCACACACCAGCTATCAGTGGGGAGGAGAACAGAGTGATGGAGCCAGTTCAGAGATGGGAATTATTAGGAGGCCATGATTGGTAAGGCCCAAGGGAAATTTGGTCAGAACGCTGGGGTTACACCCCTGCTCTTTTCGAGAAACACCCTGGGATTTTTAATGAAAAGGCATCCTCTGATTTAGATCACTATATATTGACATCGGTTTTACATCTCACCCAAAGCACGGCACCTTTTTACAGTATAGTGTACCCCGTCACTATACTGGGGCATTATGACCCACACAGACCACAGGGTGAGCGCCCCCTGCTGGCCTCACTAACATCACTTCCAGCAGCAACCTTAGTTTTTCCCTGGAGGTCTCCCATCCAGATACTAACCAGGCTCATATCTGCTGAGCTTCAGTGGGCTGCCAGTTGTGAGTTGCAAGGTGATATGGCTGCTGGCTAAATTGCATGAGTCCCAAAGACATGCAGAAAGGTGGTTCAGGGGCTGTCAGACTCTAAGAGTTTGAAACGTGTAAATAACCACACTAAGTTTTTCGTCTGGGAAACACAAGGTACAGTGATTGTGATTCACAGGATGCGATTTCCAGCTCAATTAAAATAAAAATAAGTTTGAAGTGAAAAGCCTCAGTCAAAACAGATGGTTTAGCTTAGCATTGCTACCACAGCCCCAGCAATACGGGATGCAGATTGCAGTTTGGTTTCCCTCGAACCACAGCTTGTTTTATTATAATTAACACAGTAAAAAGTGTTAATTAACGAAGCCCACTTGCTTCCTTTCATTTTACTGCTCTATTAAAACCTGTTTCACCCTGCTCAGCACAGCCTGTCTGATTAGAAAAGTGAAAGATAATTAATTGAAATGTGAAAGATATTTAATTAGAAAAAACATGAAAAATAAAAAAAAATCTCATTTTAAACAGATATATTGCCTGTTTTTTTCTACACTAAGCACCTCCCTCACAAATGTTTATTTTTTCTCCCAATGCTTCTGCAGCTGGGATCGTGATATTAACTATATTAGTCTTTCCAGTGAGCATCTGCTTAAGGCTCTGCAGTGGACACAAGGTCAGAGCAACAGACAAAGATATGTTTGTGTTTTACTGGTATGGGGTTTCAGTATTGATCTCTTCTATTTAATAGTTAATGTACCTGTATTATAAAGTGTTTCCCATACCTCTGTATTTTTCTGCAATGTATTTTGAGTAGGAAATCCAAGCAGCATAAAACACAGAAAATCAGGGAGGTCATTTGAAAGTATATAACCACTCTTTCTTTTCAAGCACCCTGTTTTTGTCTCAGTTTAACCTTCTTGCTGAGCACAACCTTCTGTGCCCCTTCTGAAAAATTCAGTCACCAGGGTCTGCTATCACTGAAATTATTTTGAAAGACCATTGAGAAGCAGCGGGGAGAGGCTCAGGAGAAAATGGCCATTGTTTGAAGGAAGCTGTTATCTGCACCCTGACAAGGACATGCAGATAAATGGGATATTCCCTTGATCTCTGCCTTACAGGAGAGACACGACAGCCCAGAGCAAACACACAACAGGAGAGTGGGGAAAAGGCAGCTACAGCACGAATGCTCACCACTGTGGTGCTTCCTGCCCAGTCGCTGTGTGCACCATCTCAGATCTAAGTCATGATGTGACACTGCAGTGTTACAAAGTATTGGTCTTTATCTGTGCAGTCACTCACATGGACTGTCTCTAATATCAGTCATGATGTGACACTGCAGTGATACAGTGTGTAGCTCTATATCTGCGCAGTTGTTGACATGCACTGTCTCTGATATCAGTCATGATGTGACACTGCAGTGATACAGTGTGTAGCTCTATATCTGCGCAGTTGTTGACATGCACTGTCTCTGATATCAGTCATGATGTGACACTGCACTGCTATAGGGTGCTACTCTATATCTGAGCAGTTGTTCACATGCACTGTCTCTGATCACAGTCATGATGTGACACTGCAGTGCTACAGAGTGCTACTCTATATCTGTGCAGTAGTTCACATGCACTGTCTCTGATATCAGTCCTGACGTGACATTGCAGTGATACAGAATTCTGCTCTATATCTCCGCAGTCGCTCATGTGCACTGTCTCTGATCACAGTCATGATGTGACACTACAGTGCACTCCCAGGCCCACAGTACAGTGTTACTCTTTAAGTCAGTAAGTGAATAATAGATGGATCTTCCAGGTAAAGTTCATTACTGATGAGTCATGTGCATTCTTGATATGATCAGCTTGACAACCGATTCTCAGGAAATCCAAGTCAATTTGTTAACAAAAGCTTTTTTTCTTTACTCTAAAAATATAGTTTCCTAGGCTCACCATAAATGCTCCCGGAAAACAAGTGGGTATTTTACTTTGACAAGTACATATTCCTGTTATGTACCATCATCAGCTCTGCAAAGAACACGAGACCAAACTGGGACAGAGGAGCAAGTTCACCAGGGCACATGTTGATGGACAACACACAGTATTCGTTACATCTCCAACATCTTAGAGTGGACCACTGTTATGTGGTTTTCCACCAGACGCCTTCTGTCACGTGAGAAAAAAGAAAAGAAATGAGGCTACACACCTTTAAAGTCATTTCAACATTACAACTAGAGACTAGACCACGTTTCACACTGGAACCCCCCCGGATTCTCCCTGCTGGCTTGTCTCAAATTCAGGGTCAGTACATGGCTGTGTATTGCTGTTGCTAGGGCCTGCTTTTCCTGAAGAGCATTAAACATCACAGAAAAGCCCTTCAACAAACACATGGATCCTGGATTACGCTAATCCAGCCTGAAACACAAGCCTCTGAAGCACACCCCCCCCCTCCCTTGTAGCAGGAAGCAGTACCAACACTCCTGTTCCAACAACTCTGGGGCCTGCAGCAGCCGGGGCCAAAGTCCTGAAGCCTGCGTTCAGACACCACATTCTCAGAGTGACGCAGACGGTGGAGGGCCTGATGTTCTATTGGAAGACGGAGGCAAGGTTTTCGAAGGGGTTTTTGATATGAAAGAGGGAGAGCTGGTCCTGAACTAGTGTGTGTAAATGAAACCAAACACAAAGCAAGCCAGCGAGTTAATCTCCAGCTTCTGTTTTTTTTTGCGCTGCACCACCTTTGTGAAGTGCAGAAATAAAATTGTATTATTATTGCTTTGTTGTGCAAATATTTCTGCAGTCCTCCGTTAACTTGATCTGGTTCTCTGTGAAAATCTGATTGGACTTCAAGGTTCCTCAGGTCATGTATAGGGCAGTGTAACTATTTTAAGGCATTACTGAATGAGTTTAGACTACAAGGAACTCAGTGCCCAAATCAAGCAGAGACCGTCACTCTAGACACTTTCAAAACTCATTTCAATATATTTTCACTAATGCTTTAAAAGTACATCTGAGTCCTTGTTTTTGTGGGTCAATTTCCAGTTTTTCCTATTTTCTCTTTTTACCCTTTATTACATGTGCCCCCTTGAAATTCTTAAAAAGCATCCAAATCTTAAAAAGCACCCAAATAATATGCACTATTGTTATTATTATTATTATTATTGAATTATTGCATTATCATCAGAAAAATACCCAGTCTTTGCTGCTGTGCTATCCATATCACTGTGAGCCCGATGTCACAAGCCACAATTCGCCATGCAGGCAAATCTCTTTTAGTAGTCAGCAGGGTGCTACAATATCTGCGTCTTTGAAGGCATCGAGAAACAATTTTGCACAATTGATTTTGGTATTGTTTTATTTCCTCTCAGCGTGGAATTTCCAGTTGTGAAATTCTGATTCGTCTATCAAGCAGGTCATGCTTCGACCCACTGCAGGCTCTACAGACCCCGACAGGAGAGTTAGCGCCGACTGGAGAAGTGGTGCCACTCTCACTGACATCACTCAGGAGCCACCAGTTCCCTGGGAGCCCTCAGGGAGCCCTGGTCACCTGACCCGTCCTCGGAGGTTCCCCTTCCACCAAATGTGGCCAGCGGCATGGGGACTCCAGGGCTCCATCAACAGGGGACACGACCCAGATTGGGACCGGTGATGTCTTCATCGCGGAGCACAGCAGACATGCTTCAGATGTAGCCCTGCTTGCATTGGTTGAGAAGGCAATACTGAATGACAGCCTCAGGAGCAAAAGGGTGGTGTACAGTATGTGAGGCTTTAGGCAGCCTTTTTAATCACACATCTTTGTTTCATATGGTTTATACCAAGAAGCCAAAGACATTACAGAAAATGCAATAAAGCAATGCTTTTAAGACCTTACATTTTGCTGGATTAAGAATTAATCTAGACTAACAGGCTTTGGCAGATGGGCTGCCTTCTCCCTGGATGCTGAACGTTCTACAGCACATTTCCCCTTTATTGCAAGAAACTTTAGAGCCAGCTTAGGAATGGTATTGCATTTGTATATTTCTTCTCAGGCACTCTTCAGTGTTGCTCTCTGAGGAACACGAGCAGTGCTTTATTAAAATATTTCACGCTGACGTGCATTACTTTGAGACGAGATGGCTTATTCAATTTCGGAGCTCACGGAACGCTCTGCAGGTAAGATCTGGTGGGGGGGGGTAGAAGGCCAAAGTTTTTAAGCGAAAAACAAACGGCTGTTTGGAGCCCTCAGAACGAAGACAGTGAATGAAAAAAAACAGTGGCTGTAAGTGGCGGAGGCAGATGTGCTGTGGCTGTGTAATAGATGATTCATCGAGGTCAGAGTACTTCCCCAGCAGCGAGTGGTCAGTAGCAGCATCTCTGCACTATTACACAAACCTCTTTCACACTGTGGCACAACCTGATGAACTGAGAATCTCTGAGACCACATTGTGGTTACAGTTAAAGCCATGGTTCAGGAAACCAGCTGGGGGGCTTCGAATCAAAGGCCCATTTATCTCTCTGGCTAACACACCAGCTGCAGTACAACTACCGAAGAGGAAGGCAAGGTCGTTAACCAGCGTAGTTAGCTTGTCCCACCGCACCTTCAAGTTTGTTAAACTGCACTGCTGCAAATGTTTTTCCCCTTCAGCAACATCCACTTGTATATTGTTAACGTAAGCGTCTTGTCATGGATGGATGGATACATGGTCAGGTTTGCTTTAATAAAAAACACAACTTGGCAGTCTGCAGAAACGTCTGGTCCTAACTGAACGAGCAGCTCTGACAGAGTTAACAGGCGAATTTATTTTCCTTCCCAGTAATGATATTTGATTTTGAATAAGCAATAGAGAAAAATGTGGAAGGCACGGTGGTACAGTGTTTAGTTGTACTGCCTCGCAGTGCTGGGAACCTCGGTTCAATTCCTGGGGTGATATCTGTGTGCAGTTTGTATATTTTCCTTGTGTTCATGTAGATGTCCTCCATGTGCGGTTCTGCAGTCCAAAGACATGCTGGTAGGTTAATAGGCTTCTGGAAAAATTGGCCTGTGTGTGAGAGTGTATCCTACCTTGCTTCGGTTGCTTGGATGACGTAGTTAGAAAATGGATGGAGAACAAAAAAACAGAAGACACTAGGCCCTCCAGGAAATGATTCTGACACCCATTATTTAAGTCATTTAAGACATACTGTAGTAATCATAATATTTCTGGACAATTAGAAATTTGGTTTCAACCCAAAGGATCTCCTTCCTATAGAAGAGGGGGCCCATTTCATCCACCTGAAGTGCTGCATCCATAAAACTAACAAACAGGCGAAATGGGCTGAATGGCCTTCTCTTGCTTGTAACTGTAAGCTCAGGTCTTGTTAGCTTTTTGTTCAGCTGAGCAGTTTGACGTGTTTTTGTGGACTCATGTGAAGTCCTATGGTGGTGATTAGGTTTACAGTCCTGTGACTCTGTGCTTTCTGATTGGTTATGGGGGAAGAACTTGATGAGGAAATGGGGAGATCAGGAAGTGATCAAGAGAGCAAGGGAGAACAACTGTGGCGAGAATGTGGCGTACGTGTACATGTGGCTGTTTTCTGTAATAAACTGCCAAGAAAAAGAATATTTGTCTCCATCCAGTTCCATTCCGTAACAGCAGAGTGCTAACCACCATCACATGAACCCTACAGTTACATAACCTTTTCTGAGCTGCTCATATTGGGAGTTTAGATATCAGAAAAGAAATACCATAATGACACAAGCTGGGTTTCTAAATTTTTAGGTTTCGGATATAAAGAATAATTGTTATTCTTTAACTATCTCCTTCCTCGATTGTTTACATATCCCATGTTGCTTCTGCACTTTGAAGTGCATTCTGAGTTTCTTATAAATATACAAATGAGGTTCTCTCTCAACGTCCCTCAGAGCCCTTGGGGCGTATTTGCATATTTGTTTGAAGTGTGCTGGGACTCTGGGCTCTTCTGTGCCACTTCCACCCTCTGACAGTCCCCTGTCCTGAAGCAGCAGGGCTCTGGAACTGAGGTGACACAGTGCCAGTTCTCTCAGTGCTACAAGATGTCCTCTTTGTGCTACAAACTCACTTTTTGCACCTTTTGCAGGTAAAGTGAAAATTAATTCCAACCTGAAGTGTGAGGAATGCGTTTGTTTTGCATTGATAGCCCTAAGACCTTTAAAACTAATAGAGAAAAATTTTAAAAACTACACAGAACGGTTTTTATTGAAGGAATTCATTAGAGAGACTGTGCCATAATGTGCCAGTTTGAAAAACAGATGTCAGTTGCTTATCACTACATTGTATAAACCAATTAACTTTTACCCTAGGAATAGAAAATACAAGTATGCCGATATTGTGGGCAGTAAGAGTTGAATGCTTTTCAGATTACTGCATTTGTTTTTCAAAGTTAGCTCCACTTGAACCTTGCGAAAACACCCACTATGTTTTAAAATCCTGCTGCCAAATGGCACAGTACTGCTTCTGCTGTGTATTAAGATTCATTTTCTGTTCTGAAGAAATGGATCGTGGGGCCTCCCCCAACAACAGTGGTAGAAATAATAAACAGGTCTACAAACAATTAAAGAACTTAATGAGCGATTTAGCCTGAGAGCAAGGCCGTTGCATTAATAAAATAAAATAGCTGCAAAACGTAATCTCATTCTTTGTAAGGCATTTAATTAATTGCTCTCTGCCCTGGACCAGTTTCTTCCAAATGTACATGTTTTTCATTAGCCGGAGCTAGGCTATACAGTGTTGACAATTAACAATAAACTTAGGGGTGCACAGGATTAAATCGCCTGGAAGAAAACCAAGCAAGCAATTAAAAAACAGGATTTATTTCATCAGGATAAAGGCCGTCGTGTGCACACACAACTGCAAAGGCTTTTTCAGCCCAGTGCAATCCTTTTAAAAGCTTTTTTGCTTGTACTGTGCCCTATTAATTTGCTCTAAACCTGTCTATCTGACTTTCAAAGTAACAAAAGCCAACTCCAAAAGACAAAGACAAGCTCAATTTGGGTTGGAGTCACACTGTATTCTCTCCTCTGCTAATATGAGGAGTATGCACGGCTGAAACTGTGTAAGAAAACAAGGTGTCAACTTCAACAACACGCCTGGGTAGCTTGTTTCAGACTCCTGCAAGCCTTTCCAGTTTGTAATTATGTTAAAAAAACATACACATGTATTGCAGGTGAATTATAGATCCATGTTTGCTGGTTATGAACAAGTACTTAAAATAAGGCGACACAAATGACATATAGTATCATGCTGGTGTAAATACAAATGCCTGTCACTTACAAAACAAAGGAGATTGATGGCTGAAAGTGCCTCCTCTCATTTGTAACTGTTCTCATGTCCTGAATTCTAGATCGCTGAGTAATGGGAATCTCTGTTCCATTCCTCACTCCTAATTATACTACCCACCTTCCAGCAGTTTTAATGTGTTATTAGGTATTCAGGTAAATTAGTATGAAGATTGCCTAAAACTGTGCTTCTTGGTTCTTCTGTAAATGCGCACTACCACTTGCAACAGCGTGTGTTTTTTCAGTTATGCTACTATAGCAGAAAAAGCTCAGAATCCACAATTACCCTAAAGCCTGGTTCACAGGTTTAAGGATCTGAATATCCTTCGAATCATTTTAATTTTAATCATCAAATCCTTTACTTCATGTTTCTGGTCTTGCCCTCTCTCTAGCTCCCCAGTCTTCAAATTCTAATTTCTCTCTTTACTTTCCAGTGTGAATTAACCTCTACTGATTATTAAATATTCCACATTAGCAAGTACTTAATGTCTGGAAGCACAATTATGGGTTTCACAAAGAGCAAATAAGGTAAAATGGCTTCCTCTGGCAAGAGCACAATCCAACTAACTCCACTGTTTTTTCAGGAATATAATGAAATACATTTGTCTGGGGAGAAGTCTCAGTTTTGCATTTAAAGTGTACAGGAATATCTAAACTGGAATTGAGGAGTTCTGTGACCCCAATGCCATTCAGAAAACACAAGGAATCAGAGAAGCCCCAATATCTACCAATATTTCTGTATGCATAGCTTAGAGGAGGAAGGAAACTTGAAAATTATTTTCACAAACAAATGAAAGGCTGTTTATAATACTTCTTCCTGAAAATAAAAATCACATCAAAACACAGACATAGACTAGAGGTAAATTCCAGAAAGACAAAGAATTTAATTATTTAAGTTAGTGTATTTGTTTTCTAGAGCATGAAGACATTCACACCCGTATTTTCTAAGCAGTAAACCGGAAGTCTAATTTGCAGGTAGCTGGCGTGATGAAATGTGCAGGAGAAGCATGTGTGCAACACGAATCTACTTCCCCCTTTCACTTCCTGTCCGCCGTTTTCTTGTTCCTACAGCAGTTCTCCTTGGAAAACAGAAGATGAAATAGTGAATCCGAAAAGGGCACACAAATCCAGCAGGGAATGAAAGACCTTTTTACACTAGCGGTTTTGTATAAGTGCTGTAAGAATTTGTCTGTAATGGGAACAGCATCGGCACTGTAGATGATCCGGGAAGACTGCAAGTGAGACGGAGGTGTGCTGGATCTGAAGGCTTCACGTGCCAGGCCAACACAGGCCTCTGGGGACTGCGGAGCGAAGGGCAGCTAATTTACTTGACTGGGCTCGTGTCTGGGATGATGCAGATGCTGGAGATCCTTAGAAAACAACCTTATATCAATATCAAACAAATGTGAAAGCCCTCCCCACTTCAACACACACATATCTCTCCCCCCCGGTCACCTATTTTCCACGGCATCTAAAGATGGCAATTTAACACTTGTGAAGAGAGCACAGTTCAGTGGAAAAGAAACTCATTTAATTGGTTCCCTCATTACTGAGAGGGTTTCTGAGTCTGCTGCAGTTTAATGTATAATTAACAAGAAAACACTTCTCTTAATTGTTTCAAGTTGCAACTGGAACATTCAAATATAAATTTAACTTTAAATATACAGTTAGTTATCTATATCTACCTGATTTATACTGTTAAGATATTCATGTTTTCAGCATAGTTACATACTATAAAAAGCAAAACATTGCTACTAGGCTCTCTACAGATGGATGGCTCCAGCATACAGAAATGTATACTGAATATTTATATCAGGTATACACAATTCAGTTTGAAAGGGCTGAGATTCTCCAGATACTTTAATTTAATTACCTATTGATGAGGACCTTAATCATGGGTGATTCCATTCTTTTCCATTAAATTATTTTGATCAAATAAGATCACTCTCAGAATGAAAACCAGCGGGCTTGGGCAGCCTTCGAGGACTGGAAATGGATTTACGAGTTACGCTGACCTTTGAGAAATTTCATGAATACCTACAACAGCATCCCAGGCAACCGTCACTGGCCAGAGCAGTGTGCGTGGACATCTGTGTCTCATTGGGAGCTGGAGTGAACCTGAAATAATTCATTTTAAATAAATATTTTGCCCAGGCTCAACCTTTGTTTGCCACATCAGTTAAGAAAAAAAAACACTGTTGCTTAATTGGCACATAACCGCCCTTAACTCTCGCAAATGCTGGAGATACACTTACAAAAAAATAATAGTAATCTGTTAGGCGAATTTTTAAGGTTCTCTTTTTACATTGTGGGCATTGTTTTCTGATTCCCTGAGACAGGTCTGGATTTATAGGGTGTGGCCAAGCGGCTGGGTAATCAGCCAATAGGAAAACACAGTCCTGAACTTTTAATGCGGAGCAATCAGCCAATCAGCACCTCCCAATCCAACTTTCACCACTTCCCATTAAAGATAAGTTTTCAACCTGGAAACATACATGTACATTCTGTACATAGGTCCATATATTATACATAGGCATCTATAGAGTTTCTGAATGCAAGAGCATAATTGCAATGTCATTAAAGTAGCATACCATTCATATTGATCGGCAATATTAAATACCTACTGTGGTGCAGTGGTTAACATTCCTGCCTCACAGTGCTGGAGCCCTAGGTTCAATTCCAGACCCGGGGTGCTATCTGTGTGGAGTTTGTATGACCCCCCCCCCCGTTACCATGGGTTTCCTCCCACTGTCCAAAGACATACTCTAGTGGTATGTTAATTGGCTTCTGGGAGAACTGGCCCTCATGTAAGTGTGTGCTTGTGTATGTGTCTGCCCTGTGATGGACTGATATCCTGCCAAGGTGTGTCCTGTGACCCTGTATTGGATAAAATAGAGAGAAAATGGATGGATACAGAAAAAACATATTTGTAACATTAAATATTTCACTACTAGAGGTTAGAAAGTGGGTGGATGAATTAAATGACTAGGACGTAAAATATTATGTTAGAAAATACTTCAGTATGAACACAAAAAATGGACCAATTACAAAATCGACCTTTTTTGTTAATTTCTTTAGGAATAAATGTGAATGTTTAACATCTCAATTATAGATAAACAGACGTATAGACTTTTATGAGTCTATGTATATAAATGGAAGTTGAAGATTCTGTGGGTTACTCCTTCTGAATGCTGATGGCTATTTATTCTCGTTTTATAGCCCTTAAATTGTCTTGCAGTAGTCAGTGTGGCACATCTGTGTTTAATTAGCGAGCCAGCAGATATTCTTAGATAATAACTGTTGGCTAATTACAGATCTATTAATCATTTTGAAAAGGCAATTAAATGCTTAATACTTGATAAAGACAGAATAATCATTCAACTGACTCTCACCTGTGAAATATTTATTAAATGTTAATAGATGTGCTGTAATTAATGGTAACTTGATTAAAACTATCATTTCCATGTCCAATAAATCATATCTTGAATGCAGGTCCATGCAGACCTACATCCGTGTTTATGCAAATCTGTAGCCTTTACCCATCAATCCTGGACTTAAAATATAGATGCAGACTTCATTGAGGTTCCTTGCTAACTGACTTTGGAAAGACCGAGATACTGAGTAAAGTTTAAGCACTAATCTGGGACTTTTTGAAAATCACAATGCCTATAGACAGACATTGGCAGAAACCTGATCTATTTGTATGACAAACCAGAGAACCTCACATAGCATTATCTCCACTACAGAAGTCAGGATTATGATGATGAAAGTTCGTTAATGACTGTGTTAATCAGAAACAAGACTGACTTAAGGCTGACTTAGTTTAGTCCTAATAAACCCCTTGTGATTAGTGAAACACCAGCCTAGTTAAATGAGCAAGTGTTAGAATGTTGTAGCCTGGTCTCAGACATGCAGCAAGGCTTGGCTAGGTCAGTACTGGGATGGGGGATCTTGTAAAGAAAATGGAGTTGCAGCTGTAGAGGGTGTTGGAGCACCAGTAGGTGGCGCTCTTTATCAGAATGTCCAAACCCAAACCCTCTGTTATGGTGACAGGGGAGACTGTGTCGAAGCAGATGTCATCCTGTGTTAATTAAATATCTGTTGGCACTTATGAAATCGATAGATGTGGCGACTCCAGGTTTAAACAATCTGGCATCTCTAACTTCCCCCTTCTCTGTCTTATTTCCTGTGTGTTGGTTCTGCTGGGTCATAATGTAACACTTTAGTGTCTGTTTGTCCTGTATTAAAAAAAAAAACTTTTCAATGAAAAACACTATATAAATGCAAGGAAGTAGTACTTCACTCCTACAAATTTGTTGTTTATTTTTTGTTGTGGCCTTCCACGACCACAGCTGATTATCATTGATTCAGGTTACTTGGTTATGTAATGTACACACCAGATCATCGCAACACTACCAGTTCCCTCTTTGTTTTTTCAAATTCTTTTCTGAGGGCTATGTCAAAGAGCGAGCACACTACTTCTTAAAGTGCCTATTTCAGAGCATGTGACTGCAAATAAAACAGGGCTTGTAGCTCTTGGTTTAACTGTTGTATGCTGCTGTTGACCTCTAAAACAATCTCCCTTTATCAGGTTTTAAACACGTGATTTCAATGGCGGCTTTCTGAGCTGCTTGAGCTGTATAGATGTCCACTATGATCTCAGAATGAGCCCTGCTATGCGGTAGCTGTCGGCTCCGTTCTCAGCTGTTGCTTGACTGAGAGAGTTGTCACGGCAGTGTCACCAGACTTGGGTGGGCTCCAGCTCATGCCAAGTCTCCACTGCTTTGCATTGGCACAGCAGTCCCTGTGGCTCTCTGGGTGTGGAGGGGCTGGCAGTGATTTCCCACTGGGCATTGTAAGTGCCCCTACTGACCTGTAACCAGGTCAAAGCGTTGAAAAGAAAAGTCGTGGCAATGCATTCTTCAGACAGATTGCCTGCAGACATTTTATTAACAATTTATTCCCAAATCTACTATTCCGAAAATCGGCTGGCTGAAGAGCGGATGGCAAAAGGCGATTTCCTAGTCTCAGGGGCAGCTGCTCTGTCGCTCGGTGCTTGAGTACATGTTCTGTGACAAAACTGCATGTAGTAAAGTAGGGAAATCAGGAGAAATCCTCTAACTGTTCAAGAAAATGGCGGCGCTTTCATGAGGCAGTTAAGGAAGCCAGCCTCTGCACAAGGAAAGAACCTCAAACTGAAGACAGCTGTCTTGGATTTAAGGTTGGGAATAACTGTTGTGGAGGTTATTGACCAACAGATTCAGAGATGGAGAAAGAACAGCTTTGAAGAGGCTAGTGGGAGAACACATAGTATCCATTTAGTCCCCAAGGAAGACTGCTTGTCAGTTTATAATAAGCAGAGAATCGAACGTATCTTCTGGGGACGGTCCAAGAGACAAGCAGAAGCAGTCCATGAAGACTTAAAGAGAAATCATGTGAGGAAAAACGTAGCCCACGTGTAGCAACTAGATTATCAGAAGTCATGGTTAATTCATGCTGAATAAGAGTAATCAATTTCCCTACGGGATTAATAAAGTATTATCTATCTATCTAATTAGATGACTGCTTGTGGAATGCATCACACACGCATTCATATGTATCCTCTAGGAGACTCAATAGGAAATCTTGTGTTATTCCATGTGATCTTATACTGGAATTACCAACACATTGGAAAGCATTCCTGATACAAATACAGTTGTATACAAAGACACAGTGCAATTCAAATTTAGAGATGATGAAATAATATGAATAGAGTTTTCAACTCTGCTCAGCACAGGCTAAACAGCACTGAGTAATTATTTTTCCGAGACGCCAAGAGATTCTATCACTTACCTGACAATGCATCTGCTTCATCTCAAGCAAAAGTTGTTAATATGAAAATTAAGTAGCACATACGCAAAATATTTCTACATACAGAAACACCAACACATTTAATAAAGAGACTGCACTGTCCTGGTCTTTGCCCTAGATAAATCGATTCAGGTTTGTAAGTGTTCTGCTTATAGATGAGCACTCATTTTAATTGCATCCTCCCGTTCATTTTAAAACATCAAAGCCCGCTTGCAATCTATAAGGGACCTGCTGTCTGTTTATTACAAATGAGAGAAAATTTTTTTCCATGTTGCAAATTAGGTGAATATGCTAATGAAGTGTCTTCTTTTAACAAATGTTTCTTTCAGTGGAACACAACGACGGAGAACAGAAATGTGCTGGAGCCTCAGCTACCCATTACACAGCAACAATGAGTAAGAAACAATTTGTAAAAGAGTTTTCTCTGGCAGAAATAGCAAGGATCATAAGATAGTTCTGACTTTTTTATAAGGGGAATCAATTAATTCATTTTCTTATTATTAATAGTAATACATATTTTTTTAAAAAGATATTTGAATATTTTTCTCACTTTGGTTCAAGTTTTTATCCCAGGGAAGTTACAGTTCCTAACACAATTGTGTTCTATTTAATTCTGTCCAGATTATTTACAAATATAAATAGCCAGCACTATAATGGCACAAAGTATCTAATTTACAGTTGTATGCACACACATTTATATATTATTAATATCCAATCCAGTTTCACCCATGCAAGAACTTTGATCTGAAGAGCACCTTAATGGCTAAAGGGTTAAGCCCTTGGCACAGTTGTGCCCAGATGTGAAAATTGTTTTTACCTCTAACGGGTTTGTCCTCATACAAATGAATAATAAAAAAAGGAATAGAAACCAACCAAGAACGTTTCGTATCTTAGATGGGAAAATAGGGTTTCAGATCATTTAAATCAATCCGCTATCTGGGAAAACTTTGTTTCCGGCAAAGTTTTGCTGGGACGGAAACTGTTGTCCTTCTCAGCTTCGTACATTTGAACGATGACTCCACAAAGCAGACATAATTAAGCCTTCAAACCAGATTTGCATACACTATGAGTACAGATGGTTCATTTATATGGAGAGCCGTTGTCAGGTCTGTGGGTGTGAACTGACATTATGGACATAAAAAGTTAATGCAAAGAAAACACGTCTCCCTTCATTATTCATGGAGGCCATGAATAATTAACTGCAAGCATCCTCATATACATTTTTAACATGGACCTGCATTAGCGGACAGTGTGCAGGAGAAAAAAAAAATCACAGGAGCAGGAGAGTGCTGTGGAGTGTGCAGGGTTTGAAAAAAAAACCTCTGCTGATTGCCAAGAGCATTTCGTGTGCTGTCTGAAGAAAGGATGTGAGCAAGCAGTTTTTAAGCGATCCTTCTTCATGTGTAATAGAGGGTGCAGTGGTATGGCTGTATCAAGAAAAATGGAGCAGGTTTGAGAGTAATATGATTTTTCCTTTATGTATGTTGTTCTAAAATAGTGCATTATGGGTGTGGGGGTAGTGTGTGTGTGGGGGTACAACTTCAAATCCAATCATGTGGCCCCAAGTGTTTGCAACAGGTGCAAAGCAGGGGACAACCTGGCCCAATTTTCCCAGAAACCTATCAGTATTTTTCTGAAATAAGAGAGGAAACCAGGGCACCCAGAGGAAACCCACAGAGGGAGGACATGCAAACTCCATACAGGCAGCACCCTAGGTTTGGAATTGAACCCAAGGCCCCAGCGCTGCAAGGCAGCAATACTAACCACTTCACCAACACTTCACCTTGTTCTCAATGATCTCATCTGGAAAATGAAGCCATAATATAACGGACAATCAAAACTGCATTACATTGCTCCATGTATTCTAAGGAATAAAATATAATGAACTGTACCATGCCTACTGCACTAGGCTTCTGGTCCAGGAAATTTCTCTGACCTTTTAACGCGCTGAATGAATCAACATGTAATGTCTCCCACTGACCACAGGGTGGCGCCAGAGAGCAACAGTGGGATGATTTCCTGGAGGGGGGGAGCACTTGGCACTCGAAATAAAGTCACAGTTCAAAAGCCTGTCAGTTATACAAGTACTCGGGTCCTGAAAGCTTTTCCATTCTAATGTAACTGCAATTAATCACCACCATTGAGGCCTCCTCTGGAAACAGGAAGCTGCAAGGGTGATGCCATTCCATCAACCCAGAAAATATGTTTAAATTCCCTTCCATTTCAATTCCCTGCCGTCAGCCTAATGTTGAAGTAATATTTGTAAATTAAATGAGAAGAAAGGCTGCCTTCTCTTACAGACCTTGCCACAATAGGCCCCAGCTCTGAGGACTAATAGTCTGCAAATTTAATTTTTGATGAAAATGTGGCGAGAAATAAAAAGTAGTCCTTTTTTTGAATTGCCTTCTTCACTTACCTGCACCCTGTTTGGGATCTTTTTAATTCAGCATGAAAGAGGTTGCGCAGTTTATGCAATTCTGGCAAAAATGGGTCAGCTCTGTGCCTCAGTGTAATCGCTTCCTCTTCTAATTTATTCCCCAAGTCGGTTTCTCAGACGCCCGTCAATGAGGCTGGCCTACTCCTGATAATGAAGAAGCTATTTCTGATTAGGCTGATGATGGTTATAATGCAGAAATCGGACTTAAAAAGGACAACCTGCTACCAATGGACTGGATCCCATCTCAATGAGGACCTGCAGGCTATTATCAGTGTGGCAGAATTCAGAGGGCTCAATTCATTCTCCTCGCACCTCTGTCATAAATATCCCAGGCCTGTGCACAGGTTCAGAGGCTGCACCATGACCTGTGAAATTCAGAGAAAATTCAGGTCAGGTGAATTTGAATAAATAAAGTCCCCCCCCCTCAGCTACCAAACCCCCCCTCTTCCGGCTGGCCACGGCCTGATTAGTCGAACCTTCACCCTTATGCGCCTTTGGATTTTCCCTCACCCCCTATCATGTTGACTAAGCCTCCTGACTCGAGTGTCTCATACAGTACAGGTTTGTGTGCCCAACCTGCTGTCCTGTCCATCAGAATAAGCAAGAGGCGGGCAGGCGCCTGCTCACTGCTAGATCAGCACCTGTCCACAGAGAAAGGACAATGTTCAGATAGGAGGCACTTTGAGGCGTGAAGGAATATTTAAATAGATACAACAAACGGCAAATAATTGCACCTCGTAAACAATCAATACAGAAGAGGTAGTTTGTCGCCTGCAAACCTTTAGTGGGATAGACGTTCATTAAGTTACTGGCATCATCATCACCATCACATCCCTTTCAAAAACTGCTCATTGGGCGCAATGGAGAGATACACCCTGGATGAGATCTCAGTCCACCACAGGACGCACACAGACACATTCATACACATTTCCCTGGAGCCAATTAACCTACCAAGATGTTTTTGAACTGTGGAAGGAAACCATAGTGTGCTGAATTGAAACCATTTTAACCCAGTATTGCGAGGTAACAACGCTAACCACTGTGTCACTGTGCAGCCCTAACTGACCCTCTCCCAAATTCTTTGGCCAGTGAAGGGGAGGTCCTAATGCCAGCAGTCTTACTGAAGCAATTTGTCAGTAGGTGCTTCCATTGCCTAAAAAACACTTTTCTGCAGATTCCTTCAGAGCCCTGAGCTATGTCTGACAGTATACGATGTACGAAACTTTTATGGCATGCAGTTGTAAAAAAAAAGAAGAAGAAATCCTTCTTTAGCATTTAAAATTCCCAAGGAGTTCCACTGCACAGTTATGATTTCCTTCCGTGGTTGTTTTTTTAAGGCCCAGGCCAGAGGTTATTGCCAGGAATGTAAAACTCTAGGTAACAGCAGATAGCATCAGCTGAAGCTGCCAGTGTGATTTATATCCAGATACACTGAACACTGTGCAATCCTGTAGCCCCCGAAACATCCTCTCACACACCAGGGATTTCAAGTGCCTCTCCAGTGAGGCAACGTTAAAGGACAAATAGCAGGGCTTTGAATCAATTACAGAGTTACACCTTACCGCATATAGTACAGCTGTTTAAATAAAATAAAGGCAATTATTCTGTCTCCTTTTTTTCAGCATATCCTCTCTCAATACTTGGTTTTCAGAATGGGCACAGCTGTGTGGTACCCTTTGACCTTCTGGAGGAACAGAAACGTGCTTTGCTTTTGACACCTACTTAAGGATGTACTGTAGGTAATGGATAAACTTCAGTACTATACAGAAATACCTCTGATGAGGGGCTGGAAAATCCAGTTATATTATATTAATAAACTTTAATATATTAACAGAGCATTAATACAGCTTCAATAACCTGGCAGGAGCTGATCATTGATTGCATGACTAAATAAAAGCCAGATTGTTTTTAAACGTGAGTTCTTAATAGCACCTTGACAGCTCATTTGACAATAAATTAGGTCTTTTCCAACTCCTAAGGTATTACAGAAAGACATAACCAGAAGCATAAAATGGAGCAGTTACAACCACAGCAGGGCATGGCATACATGGCAAAAAATATGCTCAGGCAGAATGGCAGTGTTTACACAGTGTTAACGAGAGCCAAACTTTTTTGTTGCTGTTGTTGACTTGCAATAAGTCACCCAATTCTTCAAAGAGAATCCACACCATCTGAGAATGGTGGAGGAAAGGCTCAAGAGGGAAATTTCCTGCTGGGAATCATTCTGTCTGTCCCAGGTGCTCAGTCTCCTTCCTGATCACTCCCGCTTTGGAATTCGGATCAGCGGCCAAGCTCCCTATCCCCTCTCATATGCAGTACAAGCTCCCTATCCCCTTTCATATCTCACTTTTGAGAGTTGCGAAGTGTAGCACAAGCACAATGTTTTGCAGGAGGCGAAAGGCATTGGCGATAACAAGGGCGAGCCGGCTGTACTGCGACCCTCTCTTCTTTCAGAGTTCCAGTCATACAGCACAGCAGAAAGGGTGCACAACTATCAGGACTTTCATCAGCCACAATGCAAAACCATGGAATATCAACGGAAATGCATAGCGTATGCTTGGAAAACTTCAGCAAATTCACAGTGATAAACCTTCGGAAAGACTGGAATGATTCCCAGTTCATTTACGGCCCACAGTATCCAAATGTGGAACTGTCACGGCTTCACAAATACACTTTGATCCAATACATAGAGCAATAAACCTTTAAAAACAAATTAGCAGTGCAACCCATCTCAACAGATGGCACAGAAGGAAGTACCTTATGCTATACCAACTTTAAATTGTTAAGTCTGCTCGTCATGTTTATTAGATTAAGTTTTTCTCTCATGTGACCCTCAGGATGACTAGAAAGAAAGCCAACTTTAAATAGTTATTTGCAATTGCGTTCAGAGATGTTTTGAAGTAATTTATTTAGTTTTTTAATTGTGCATTAAAAGTGGTTAATATGTTCAATCATAGATTACTTACACCATTCCTTAAAGTTATTTAACTGAATAATTCTAAGGTTTCAAGCAAGCCACTAATTATTAATGTCAGGCAGTTCTACATTTACCTAGGCTTTCATTCATCAAAGAACAAGTAATTTTTACAAAGGACGCAAACTTTGGTACACAGGAGGTCGATAGATGGAGATGATGATAATACCATTATTTATGGGTGCTTTTCAAGGAACAAAGCACTGTACAATTGCACACATACATTGAGAGGCATTAGAAATGCAGCAAATGAGCCAATAGCTTTTATTGCATTTTTAATGCCTATTTGTATACAATATACAACACAAGCAAAAAGAAAGTGTGCGAGTGTAGGGGAGGCAAGAAAATTGACTTAGTGAAACCAAGAGCCAAACTAAATTACACATTAAAAGCTTCAGTGAAATGAGAGCTCTTAAAGCAAGTTTTAAAAATGTTGACAGTGGCAGAGGCTTTAATGGATTTGAAGAGAGAGCTCCATATTAGTGGGCTGCATGAACAATGTCTTTGGCGGGGTGATAGTCAGATCTCTGGGTAAGAGCTGGAGAAGCTGTAGAGGATCTAAACTGGTCTACAAAAAAAGTCTAAATGTCATCTGGTGAGCAGTGGAACCCAGCTCGTGATCAGACTGTCAAGGATGTCGGAAGGGACGAACCGCGGAATGGCAGGAGAGCGAAAATAGACCCTATGAGTAGCAGCGAGACAGGGGTTAGCCTGGGCTCAGCTGTTCAGGAAAAGTTGGATAGAAACCTACGCCCTCAGGCCAAGGACAGGAGAGACCTGGTGCTAGGCGAGTCTCAGGACAGCCGAACCTCAATGCTGAGCGAGGAGCAGAGCAGAAGCAGGAAGTAGGAACAGGAGAGAAGTAGAGCGCCCTCTAGGTGTACTGGGTGTGACACAGACCTGATGACTACATGAGCACCGGAGTCAAATGATGTACTAGCAGTACAGGTCCACTGTTTTAAATTTATGTAATGTAAGAGGCTACCTTTTTGTTGATACTGCCGGTGAAAATATTCTCTGAAAGACAGAAGCCACTTATAGAGTAGTTAGAGAGGCCATAGGATAAATTAGTGTAATCAAGTCTTGATAAATAATTGTAGAAGTTAATCTAAGGTATGAAACTGTACTTCCCCTAGGTTGACAGAAATCTAAAATTGTGCGAAATACCTGAAGGCAGGCAGCAATATTACTATGCTTACCTGTATATTTTATATGTACGTATATGTTTTTGTTTGTTTTCATTGTAAAATAATTGGGTTGAATGGGGATATTTTCATATCTATAGTAAAAATGTACACATACAAGAATTTGCAGGGAGGTAATCCACAGGCATATGTACAATACACAAAGTGGTTTGAGAAATCGTGATAACTTGTTGTTTTCCTGTGTGGACTTGTGCATGGAAAGATGGTAAAACACAATAAAAATCAAAGTGCAAAAAAAACTACTTTGAGAACATCTTTTTTTTTTCTGCTGCTGACATGAAACATTACAAGGAATGAAAAATGAGATACATATTCGCGAAACCATGCTAAGAACTAATACATCGAAACACCTCTTGAAGGAGAAACAAGAAACTAAAATGGCAACTGTCCAATTTTGCCAACTGGCAAATTAATCAAGTACTTAAACGATTTGGAAGAAACAACACCTGTTAAGCAGATACTAGCTTTCCACCACAGAAGCTAAATCAGAGTTCTTAAATGTTCTTGGAGATTTCAGGATCTCACAAGCTCTTCAAAAGCAAAGAATATCAAGAGTAAAAGCCTACCTCTGAGACTGTTTTTTTATATGGATTCCGTAGTACTAGTAATTATGTCCTGAGCCTTCGCACTATGTTTTCTCAGCATGAGTGTTTTCAAACACAGAATATATCTGTGTAGGATAACTGCTTGCACAAAAAGCTCCTGAAAACATTTCTCAATCACCGGCGTCAAAGAAATTGGTGTGTTTTGATTCAAGACTCGGCAGAAATGGGTCAGACTTGCTACGGGTTTACAGTAGATACCACAGATCTGAGATCTCAACAGCCAATGCAGCAGAGCTCAGTCACTCCTCCTGCCACACCATGAAACTCTACACGGATCAATATCCAATTCAGCCTGTGTCACTTTCCTGCGATCTCCTCAAGCCAGACGGAATGACTTGTCTCTGCACACTCTCACACCTTTTTTCTCTGACACTGTTTCTTTTTCGCCATCTCTGGTTCTCTTGCCTCTCCACTCGTTCTACAGAGACGCTGAACAACGTAAACTTAGTAAGCACTAAACAGTTTAAGGACCTGCGTCAATTTGCTCCTTCCTGTTTAGTGCAAACTATTTAATAAAACGTATAAATGAGTGTATATCCTATGGTGGCAAAGTAGTGTAGTAGTTAGAATTGCTTCCTCACACTGCGGGGGTCCTGGGTTCGATTCTGGACCTGGGGTGCTAGCTGAGTGGAGTTTGCATGCTCACCCTGTGTTCGCATGGGTTTCTTCCAGGTGTTTCGGTTTCCTCCCACAAGTCCAAAGACATACTGGTAGGTTAATTGGCTTGTGAGAAAATTGGCCCAGTTGTGAACGAGTGTGTGTTTGTGTCAGTGCGTGCTCTGCAGTGGACTGACTTCCTATCTAGGGTGCGTCCTTCCTTGTGCACGTTGCTTGCTGCGATAGGCTCTGACTCCCCCGCAACCCTAAATTTGATGAAGTAGAGATAAGAGATAAGATAAGATCGATTTATTGGCCATATACAATTTTTTGCATTAGGAATTTGTCTTTTTGCACACCCCGACCTGCTCTCCATGAGAGACACAGACAGGGAGAGCAGCCTGGGGTCAGAGCGCAGGATCAGCCATTTATACGGCTCCACTGGAGCAGTTGGGGTTAAGGACCTTGCTCAGGGCATATCCAGTCGCGTCCTCAGAGCCTGTGCCAATCAACTGGAGGGTGTATTCACAGACATTTTCAACATGTCTCTGGCCCAAGCTGCTTCAAGACAACTGCCATCATCCCAATACGGAAGAAAACCTCAGTGACATGTCTTAATGACTACCGACCGGTGGCACTAACACCTGTCATCATGAAGTGCTTCAAGAGGCTGGTAATGAAGCACATTAAGGACACCATTCTGAACACACTGGACCTGTACCAATTTGCCTACAGGCCCAACAGATCCACAGATGACGCAATCTCCATTGCCATACACACTGCCCTATCCCATCCGGATAAAAAGAACACATACGCAAGACTACTATTCTTCTACTTCAGCTCAGCTTTTAACACTATCATTCCAGAGAAACTAGTCAAGAAACTCAGTGCACTGGGTCTCGACATCAACCTCTGCAACTGGATTCAGTTCTTTCTGACAGGCAGACCTCCGGCACACTAACTCTGAACACTGGGGTCCCCTGGGGTTAGCCCATTGCTCTACTCCCTCTACACCCACGACTGTAAGGCCAAACACAACACCAACCCCATCATCAAGTTTGCCGATGACACCACAGTTGTAGGTTTGATCACAGACAATGATGAGAGGGCCTACAGGGAGGAGGTCAATCTCCTTACAATGTGGGGTGAATTTTCCATCCTTTATTTCATTCTGTTGATGTATGATTTTGCACATCTGATGTTGTTTTGCACATTACCTGTTACCTGTTGTTGTTTTTCACTTTGCTCCTTTTTGTTTTGCACACTGCCTGTTGTTGTTTTGCACACTGCCTGTTGTCTCTGTCTTTCTTTTCATATACAATTGTATTGTTGTTTTATGTACTACTTATCGTCTGAGAGCTAGCTAAATAGCATTTCGTTATACCATATACCTGTATATGAGTACAATGACAATAAACTTGAACTTGAGGGGCCAAACAGAGTAGGATTCCTCTGCCGGCCGCGGGACACAAACCGGCAACTTTCCAGTCACAGGCATAGCTCCATACCCTCAGAGCCACTGCACCGCCCCAAGCGGTTAGAAAATGAATAGAGGGATGGTGAATAACCTGCTTTCAGATACCAGGCACCAATAAACCTGCAGTGCATTCACACGTTGATATATTTCTGAATGCAGCACTTTGTGAAACTGAGGCACCAATCACTGGCAAATCCCCCTGAAGAACCTCTCTTTCCCAGGATTTGCATGCAAGCTGCGCCTCCCGCACTTGTGCACCAGGCTCTCCCACAGTTGAGGACCCACAGACTGATCCCAGGACCAAAGCATTTGGACAAATCGGATGTCGAAAATCATGCATGTCTGCTAAACAGGTGCTCTGTGAAGGGATACCCAAACCAGAGTGAACGTAAACTTGTGGGATGTCAGGGGAGGTGTCAAATCCAGCATCCCAATTAAAAGTGAAATATTTCTCCAGCTGATTAGTATTGGCTGGGCTACGTGTAAATGCCACCAAGACAACAGTTCATCACTTCATCACCTAATTACCAGTGAAGAGCTGCATTTCAGAGCGGCCGGGTATTGAGCACGCTATCGACTCATCCCTCTGTTTGTCCATCATCGATGTATGGCTAAGATTAGACATTAATCCTCTGGGCAGTGAAGGTCTCTTACAGCTTGTCACAAATCAAATCTTTTTCTTTACATAACCTATTTAACCAGGCGCTCGATAGAGCTCTCCACAGTGGCGTGGCTGCAGAATCTCCCAGTTGCATTTCCAGTGTGCAGAGTTCAATGGGATTTTATTTCATCAGAGCCCATCTCTACAATTATCATTCCTGCTAACGAATCCGTGGAAGACTGAGATGACAAGAAGTGATGTGGTTTTGGAGAATATGGAATCATTTGGATAGGGTTCTGGACCATGTGTGTTTTTAAAAATGACATATTTCATCTTCTTGAAAGATTCCTGGGTATTTGGCTTTGGAAACCTAGGTAGCCTATCAGATTGGGCCAAGTGCTCCATTGCATGAATGAGGAGTTTAAAATTTGCTTTAACTAATGGAAAGATAGTTTGCTTTACCGGTTTCACTTACTAGTCTGAGAGTATAGCTTCCTTACCATAAGGATGGGGCTGTCGGAGCCTTTCACATTTTACTAGGGAGAAACATGAAACAATAATGCTCTAGACTGGGCATACTGGAATCGTGAACTTATATGCTGAAAAGCAGAAGAGGGCAAGGTTAGGGTGTGACCTCTTCCCCGAAACTTCAATTGAAATAAAATTAGAGGTGGCTAACTTGAAGTAAGGACTAAAGAGTTAAGGATAAAGTTCCATGACTGCTGTGTTCTAATGGTAATGCAGAGATAATAACCTATGATGCCACAGGGAAGAAGACAGCAAAAAGTTGTTTTGGTATGTTCCCTGGAAGAGGTGAAACGGCACATTTCATGTACCATAACACATAGAACATGAAAAGAAGTAATTTGCAAGAAGGAGCAAGCTTGTCTTCCACCTTTTACAAGAAAAACAAAACTGGTAGGGTGGCCAATACATATATAATATGCTAAGACTCTCTTTATGACAACAGGTCCACCATTTCTTGAGGATTGGAGAATATTCTTCTGGCATTTAATCCCTCTCAACATCTAGACTGGAAAATCATAGAGTGAGCATACTGTACTGTATGTGTGAGTCTGGACTTCAGAACAAGGCCTGGCTACCCACTTCGACAAATTCCTGCTCCAGCGATGAGCTGATTGTCATGTTTTCCTAAGCAACATCTCCTGCTCATCACAGGTGTCTCTCATTATGTCATTTAATCACAAATTTGTCTTTGGCCTTCCAGTCTGTTTCAGATTCAAATGTTTTCACGTATTTTTCGACAGTGGCACAGTGGTGAGCTTTGCTGCCCTGCAGTGCCGAGTTCAATGTCGGACCTGGGGTGCTGTTTTCATGGAGCTTGAATGTTCTCCCTGTGTTTGTGTGCGTTTACTCCCGGTGTTCCAGTTTCTTCCCACAGGTCAAAGATATACTGGTAGGTTAAATGTCTTCTGGGAAAACCTGGCCCTGGTGTGAGTGTGTGGGAGTCTGTGTTTGTACCTGCTATGGACTCGCACCCTGTCCAGCGTGTACCCCGGCTTGCGCCTGTTGCTTGCCGGGACAGGCTGTGGCCCTGAACTGGATGAAGTGGTTAGAAAATGGATGGACGTGCGTATAGTGTGAAATCAATCAAGCTTTGCAAATGCTATTGATTTGGTATCTGTAAATAGATATGAAGTGTTTTGAAGCTTTCAGTGATAAAGTAACCGGCCCTGTAATGCAATACAAGACGGTCATGGTCACATCGCTTTCTCTGGAGGTATTAAACCTCTCAGCACCAGTACACTTGTCTCTCTAGGTAGTGGGTCGGGTACACAACTGGGCTGTGTGAGTCTGGTGCTCAGAGTTGGGGCTGCGACAGAGATCTGAAACTGAGATACGCATACAGTATGCTATAATTATGCAGTCTGTGAATTGAAACACTAGTTGAGAAAAACCTTCCTTTTCAATCTCTCAAACCCTGTTCAAATATAAATTTGATATATATATATAATATATAATATATGATCTGTCCTGAAGGGTCCCCAGGTGTCTCCCACTTCTTCAAATGCATTTCTTCTTCAGTGCCTTTTACCATTTACATTTATACAACAGCCTTAAGAACTGCCGTTCCCTTTCTCTCTCTTTCTTTCCTTTTTTGGTTTGTGGCATCTCTTTTTTCTCGTTTTCACATAAAGGCACAAACACCCCATTATTCTTCAGCGTTTATCCAAGTTACCTCTCCCCTCATGTGAAGTCAATATGGAGCGAAGAGCTGGCGCCGAGATTATTAAACCCGAGAAGGATTTGTGGAGGACACGCAGAAGTTTAATAGTGACTTATTAACATCATAATTTGAAAAGGCAGGGCAACTAATCACAGGCCTCCATGATAGATTGGTTGAACTCTCTGATAGATTGGGTACGTGCGGTCCTTCCACGGCGAAATGTGTTTTTAATCGCTTTTTGTAATTAACAACCATTGGAGTAAGTGGTGTTGTCCGTGGGGCTCCCCCACAGTGTCACCAATATCACTGGCAACAATCCCCCCTCCCGTATTGCCAAGCTTATTCTGTCAAGCCTGGTTATTGTTTTCATTCTGTTGAGATTGAAGACGAACCACAAGAGCGGACACTATTCGAGACTGTAATGAAGGTCGGGGGGCACAGAAGACGAAGGATTTGAAGTTAATTTTTCTCTATACCAATCAGGCAGTGTCAGGTGATTCAACAGGATCATCTATTTTCAGGCAAAATTTCAATAATCTCATCTGGCCTGTGAGGCCTTTAATGAATCCCAGATATTAAATTCTCCCATAGCTGCTGTCGCAGGTTGGCTGTATTCTGTGTGCGTGGAAACTGATTAAAAGGTCTTATTGTTACCACCTCTGAAAACAAATAACATATCATTACTTAGGGCTCAGTTTTCTCTGCAGTTGTTACACCTTATGTCGTTTGGAAATTATACTGCATGAGGGTATCTCTCTGATGACCCAGAATCCCCCCAACCCCAGAAAATTGCTGAGGGTTATCAGTGGGACTCTTAAGAACATTTAGTCTTGAACAGAGAAAACTATGAGGAAACAATTAGATGCAATGGTTTATTATAGATACTTGTATTTTGGTTGTAATTGGTTCCCTCAATTTTCAGTATCGTTTAATCCACACAGAGCTTTGAGTATCGTCCGTATGGCACAGGCTGAGCCAGAAAACAATCAGAAGGTAGTAAAAACAGTGTGCAGATTTGAGGGGGAGGCATGCATTCATGAATACTGCTGAAAAACATTTTAGACCACTCTGAGAAACTTTAGAGAAGTTTAAACATAATAGAGCTACATGCAAGGTTCATTGTATTTTTGAACACAAAATAGTTTGTGATGTTCGTACACCCCTTTCTTTTGTGTTGGTATGGTGCCACAGCATGGGTTTCTCAGACTGCTGCTGTGTATAAGCAAGAGAGTGTCGGTGTGGTACGGCTGTGTACGGGGACATGCCCATCGGGTGCTGGAAGGAAAATACTACATTAAAACTGAGTTGAAGTGCATTCAAAACCAAGAACATGAGGCGCTACGTAAAGTGTGGTGGGAGTATGGAACAGGCTACCCAGCCATGTTGTGGAAGTCTATACATTAGTTTCATTCAAAGAATGGATAAGCTCGGCCCTTGGATCAATTAAGCTACTAAACACCAAATGGGTCATATGAGCTGAATGGTCTCTTAGTTGTAACCAGTCTAAACCTACCAGTTCTGCTGCTGTGATCTGCATTGTCTAGAGGTGTATTGATTTTATTTTTAAAGTGATGCATGAAAACATTCTGAGATTGTTTTGTTTTATGAGAATATATATTTTTTAAATAGCGCTTAGTGATAATTAAGCAACATCTTCCATTTAACAAATAATTAATGTTCATCTTGTTATGATCAGAGCCTAATTTGTGTTCATTTATAGGGACTGTCCTGTTTGGAGATGTCCAGTTGATCTGGGGCCAGTTAGCAACTCTAGCCTAGGCAAGCAATCTGTAAGTACTGAATTATATAAGGGCAGAGTTGGAGCACCTGTGCAATGGATTAAACAGCAAGCTGCAGCACTGAGGGGGTGTTTTTGGCTGTACAGCTTTAGAATAGCCATCCACATCATGGCTTATTTTGTACAAAGTTTTGTCTGAGCAGCTGTGTTCAGCACCTGCAATGAGACCGTACCTTCTGCCTCAAAGAGACCACCCACCGAGCTGCACAAACCACGGATGGATTTTCTTTCACTGCCTGGAAACTCCTTTCCTAGTAAAAGGGTGGAAAAAGGCATTCCTTTCATGTCTTATAAAATAAAGGCAATTAGATAAAAATTAAGCTTATTCTCTGCTCACGCCAGGCAAATTCTTTTAGCATTGAAAAGCCAGAAAGAATCACTCATTATTTTCGGACTGCCTATCCATTCTGGTATGAGGGAGCCTCTCTTGATATTTTCAAAACTGTGTAGACAACCATCAGCTGGGTAATTTCATAAAGATGGGCTGCAAACCCCAGCAAATTGAATTTACTTGTTTTTATCTCGCCATAGCTGTTGCACTAACAGTCTGATAACCACGATCTAATTATTTTCAGTAATTCGAGAGGTTCCTTTTTGTTTTCCTCTTCTCTCCTCCTGTTCTTTCTCCTTCGCTGTGTGTTCTTTTCTGTTTCGGAGAAATGTCCTGTAATCCCGTTGGGGCCCGCAGAGAAAAAAAGTCGACTGAGAAACACATCGATACATTAGGCTTCCTGTGCGCTAATAGCATAAGCAATCATCAGAAGAGCCAGAGATGTCAAATCTTAAGTTACAGAAAAACGAAGGGGTAGCCTAATTATAGAAAGGTGTTATGATCTGAGGATGGCTGTGTTTGCTTATCTCGGATCTCCTTAACTTTCCTTCCATTGAAGTGAAACCGACTGCAGTCGGGGCGCAGTGGGACTCTATTTGTGCCAAGCAATCTTGAAACATTAAACATTAGGTCTGTGTGACATCTCCATACTGCCATATTACAACCTGTGCTCAGATCTGGTGATGGACAGGGGAGATACTTCTCATTGCAGGTGCAGCCTTTTCCTTAAAGAGCAGGAAATCTGGAAAATAAAATAGATTGTGTACATATGTCTTACACAAACAGGAACAGCTGTTTAAGCAAACAGAATCATTTTTCAACAACATTCCAAAAGCTAATCATCTTGATGTAGTTAATATTTATGACAAATGGTTGAAAGCTATGGTTGGCACTGTGGTGCAGTGGTTAGCAGTGGTTGCTAGCCCACAGCGCTGGGGCCCTGGGTTCAATTCTGGACCCGGGGTGCTATCTGCATGTACAGTATGTTCTCCCTTATGTTCGTGTGGATTTTCTCTTGTTACGCCGGTTTCCTTGTACAGTCCAAAAAGATTCCAGTAGATTAATTGGCTTCTGGGAAAATTGGCCCTGGTTTCCCTGTGTACATGTTTGTGTCTGTAGGTGCCCTGCAATGGACTGGTGTCCTGTCCGGGGAGAACCCTGCCTTATGCTCGTTGCTTGCTGGGATAGGCTTCGACTCCCCTGCTACCTAAATTGGATAAAGTGGTTAGAAAATGGATGGATGGGTTGAAGCCTATAACATCTGTTATCTGTTACAGCAGTGTTAGAAGTGATGTGGACAGTAAAAGGACAAAAAAGGTCAGAGGGCATGGCAGATGGGTGTGCCGTATCCATACCCATATTTGTAAAAATCATTTGTCATTTGCCCTTTAAGTGGGTTCCTGAAGATATGACATTTCACTGTTTCCCAGCTGTAGCTTGTTTGCTGCACCTGTTTTGAATCATAGTTTGGGAGAATAAGAAACGATCTGTCTCATTTGCACTACGGCCACAGTGGAACATCAACAACTACGCAGTACAATCTGACAAAGCTAACACCGGACACAACAAGAACGACAAGAAGTGCACCAGTACTGGAGGGGCGAAGATTGCACGCACTTCCCACTGAAGCACACACATTTGTCGGAGCTTAGATTGACAATAGAGGAGAGAGCGCAGATGGCTCAAATGAGCACTGAGGAAGGGGAAAGAAAAATAAGAGGCACACTTATCTTCCAGTAAAAGTTATTGCAGTGGCGAGATGCTTTTTCCTTTAAGGTAACAGTAAAAACGGAGGTGTTTCCACCAACACACACTCACAAGCAGTTATTCCTCTCTTGTTGATTTATCTCAAAGCCCAGGGAGATGACATCATTCTGACAAAGTGCCAGACATTTTTTATGATATTTGATGCTGTGCTAATGGTCAAAATGGATCATCAGGGAAATTCTGTTTGCTCTAGGCTAAACAACAGAAGAAGGAGACATTTTGGGCTGAATTAGGTATGAAAGAAATGCTGTTATCAGACAACGTCAAAATGATGGGTGGAATCCAGATTAGACTAGAATAATTAGTCCAACAGGTAGAATGAGCTTCTGCAGCACCCAACATGTCACACAGATACTATTTATACTGAGGACCGAGTTTCAAGATGAACTGTGAAAGTTAGAAAGTTAAAGTGAGTATTATTGGGTGTTTAAAACCATTATTTTGCTCCAGGAAAAAAACAAACAAACATCAAGCTTTTCATTCATTTTGGCAATGGAAGTGTAATCATAATCACTGTGGCATTACCAGACTTCAATTAAATAGAAATGAAAGACTGGGCAATAGTATTGGCCACTGTTTTTCAGTCATTATTGGCTTAATAGAAAGAAGGTTATTTTCACAGCACTGTTGTTCAGGCTCTAATTCAGAGGAGTTGTAAAATTTTGAATCCTTAATCCAAGTATGGAAGAGCCATGAAAATAACAACTTCCCGAAAGAGACAATAACTTCCTTATGCTTCCTTCCATATCCTTATATGGATCAATCATTATAGGCAATTAAGTTAGACTAATTAAGTCCTAATTAAGGCTTTCACAGGCAAATCAGGCAGAAGGTCGTTAAAGAAAAAACGCAACGGCTTTTTTTTTTACCTGTCAAACCTCACAAGGGAATTAAACCTCAGGCAACCCAAACGATCAATATTCCTTTCTTGAATCCATTTCACGTTAGAAGGCAGGGCTCGAACAGTCCCACATAGCCGTGAAGGTCCTTTTCCTGGCTGTTAATTATAAAACCAATCAGGTTAAGAAACGCAGGTTAATTGGGTCAGGAGGCAGATTATTGGAAGAACGCTGTGGTTAAAAGGAATCTTCCACGCCTCCTGGTTTTTTGCTCTTAGGTGTATCTGACTGTTCTGCGTGCATCTCTTTGGAACAGATTTTCCCTGTGAAGAGTGCTCCTCAGTCTTTGCTTCTTAGCTGTATTGTTTGCGGACAGGCATCATTGATAGAAAAACATTGTTCTTATCTTTGATAAAAAGGAAGGGTCCCAGGAGAGCACTTAACTTCAGAAAGAGGTTTATTTTAATTTAGTTTTCTGGCTGCGGATACTCCAGAGAAAGTGGGAAAACAAATACAAACCCTACTGAATTGTGATATCTTGCTGGACAAAACAACTTTTAGTAGCACATGTTAGGGAAGTTAAGTCATGTCTCTTTGACAGCAAAGCATATGAATTCTTCTCATACTCAGACCTTGAGTATGAAATGCTCAAGAATAGACAGTTTGCGTCTTTTACAGGTAACTCAAAACAGTTACCAATTTGAAGCCAGGTGAGGAATTTTAATTATAATGGATAATGAGTTCATTATTTAGTAAAAACAGAAATGAAAACTAGGGTGGCATGGTGTGCAGTGGTGAGCAGTGCTCGAGCCCTGTGTGCAATTCCCGGGGTGCTATCTGTATGGAGTTTGTGTGTTCTCCCTGTGTTTGCATTTCCTCTGGACGCTTCAGTTTGCTCCCACAGTCCAAAGACATACTGGGAGGTTTATTGGGGTCTAGAAAAATTGGCCCTGTTGTGTGTGTTACTACCTCTAAACCCCTTGACCCTGAACTGGAAGAAGTGGTAAGAAAATGCATTGGATAAGAGAAAGATATAAATAAACAGTAATTCTCAATGGCAGAGGGCCATTCCGAATGCACATACTGTTTTCTTTACTATTCTCGGATTTGGAAAACAAAATGACCTGGTTCTCTCTCCTGTGTGTGGCTCGCGGATATATTGTGAGATAGAAAATACTGAGTTTGATGTTGCATTTTTTCAGCGCACTGCTGGAGAAAGACTCCAGTGCTGTTTCTTAAAAAAAAAAAAGTGCACATTCAGGGCTCAGGTTACACCACTAAGCAAATGAGAAAACTGAGATGTAAGTAATGATGCTTATATTTTAGGTCCTCATTAGACCCTTGATTTGTGGCGGAAGTCATTTTTCTGTTTTGACATGCTGAGACAATGTAGCTCAGGCTATTAAGTAGTTCAGTCCATAACCTGAAATATGCCTGCAATTTTGAAAGGGAAAAAAAAGAGCTGGTGCATAAATAACTTTAAATTTTAATGGTGCACGTTGTCAGAAATGAAGAATGGCCTTTTCACTATCTTTTCATCTGAGAGGAGCGAGCACCAACACAGAAGCTTAACTGGAAATATCTGAAGATGGACCTGCAGTCCTGTGTGTCTGCATATAAGTAAATTAACCAGACAGGTTTTTTTTATCTCTGATTGCAGAATCATAATAAAAGGGTACAGTGTAAAAAAAAAAATACACATCTAATTTACCACACAGAGCATGAGCTGGGAATAGCAGGCTATCACATGGCCAGGCTGTGTGAAATGGAGGCTGTAGCTGTCATTTCTGCCACAAGAACCTATTGGATTTGTGTTTACAAGGAACTGCAAACTTGAATTAACCCGAGTGAACTCGGGTAACTTTTAAGTAAAGTTCCTAACTTCAAGCTCTCTGAGGAGGCTAATGGAGTCTGACTTCTCAGCCGAGCTGCACTTTTTCTTCCATGCACGGTGTAATTCCCTCAGTGACCTTCTACCTGTGTGAGTTTCTTCTGATAAGGTAATTTTTTTTCCCTCTGCCATGCAGTTTAGTAAATGAGATTCCAAGAAGATAGATTTCCAGGGCCACGGGAAGGAGTTATCCGCATGCCGGAGAAATACAGTATCATAATTGCAAGCAGCTTACAGGCTGCTGTTTTCCGGCAGTTTTAAAGACACTCTGGCCATTTTAACACGGTCACAGCAACTCAGCATAACAGGATCAATCTTTCTCCTGCTCCATGCATAATTCAATAACACTGCAGCCTGTGCACTTATACACACACAAACACACATACTAATTCCCTTCTGAATCAAATCAAAGTATTTGCTGGCTGTATATGGCCTGGGAAAGACTATATAGATGTTTTGAAATACACCAGAGCATCAAGCACGGATACTTGCTAACAGTTTTCATTATTCCCACATTATACAGGACAACCATGTGGAAAATATGTCTAGAGCCTCATCTGAGACTCCTTAAACTAGCAATGTAAGTCAGTCAGAGAGGCGTCAAACCCACTGAGATGTCCACAAATAAAATCTCTGCACACAGTTTTCCAGGTAAGACCCACTATGACTACCTGATGTCCTAGAGAATTGAGAATTGCCGTCCATGGACTGACTCCCACCCATACATTATCAGGAATCAGCTTTTTCCAGGCTAGGGTAGCAGCAACGTGGAGCTTAACCTTGATTCAGGGCAGGACTAGACACAGGAGAGGAAGCCAGTCCATCACAGGGCCCACACGCTCATACAAGCACAGTTTGGAAACACTTCAGCCTAAAATGTAACCTAGACAGCTTGTCTTTTTATAATAATAATGTTTCTTTATTAGCCCTATACAATTTCTTGCATTAGGAATTCATCTTTTCACATACCCCAGCTTTTCTCCATGGAGACACAGACACACAGACGGAGAGAGAGAAACTTGGGGTCAGAGCGCAGGGTCTGCCATTGTACAGCGCCCCTGGAGCAGCTGGGGTTAAGGGCCTTGCTCAGGGGCCCAACGGAGTAGGATTCCTCTTCCAGCCACAGGATTTGAACCGGCAACCTTCCAGTGCAGATCCTTAGCCACAGAGCCACAGCTCCGCCTTTGTTAGGAGGGAAGGATCCAACCCGACCAGAGAAAACATTGCGGAACAGGGAAGAACGTGCAGACTCCATACAGACTCACATCGCAGTCCAGAACATAAACCAGGACACAAAAGCTGTAAGAAGGCATTGCTAACTGTCCCACATTTTCTCCTGTATCTTATTTGGAAACCATGCCAAGAAGGATTCAAGGGTATTGCAACACCCCACTCAGCTGTAGGTTTGTGCCTACATTTTTAACTGTTTACCTACATAATCTGATGAACAGACAAATCCAAGATTTTAAGCAGTTTGTTTTACAGCCTGGACTGGGTGGATGTTCACTTTAACTATCTTTACTTCACATAAATTGAAGATAAAAAAATGTCCACAGGTTCACAAATGTTCAGTTTTAAGTTTATTTTTTTTCCATGTACCTCTAGTATATGCAATATTAAAACCACTTTTTGATGTTCCTTGAAAGCAGCAGACACAAACATTAGAAATAATGTACCTGCCAACACAGGAAAATTAGAAATACCTAATTTAAAAATCCTGAACAGCACTTGAATTAAATGTCTTTGTTGTTAAATTTCATTTGCAGTTTAAAGGATCTTTTTATCTCTTTTATCTCTTCAGGAGAAAACGTTAAAAGGCAAAATCCACCTTAACTCCGCTATAATTAAGGACACTTTTCCCGGGAAGCTTTTTCAAGGCTTTTTTTAAAAAAAAAAGCAATAACACTTTCCCAGGCTTTGCCTAAACATAGAAGAAGAAAGAAAAGTAGAAATAAGCTTGAAAAAAAGTTTAGATGAAAATGACAATTTTACAGTAGGTTCTATTTCTTGTCATCTTTTCTTAATCTAGGTTTCTTTGCAGAAAAAAAAAACTTTTCCTTCATCTTACTTAGGTTGTTGACTGTGTTGAGTCATTTACAGTCTCACAGAAGGTGCTACAACACTGCAGTGTCCTAATTTTTCATTATTTGGAGAGTTTGATATAACACCTCATACAAGAGTTGGTCTTACCCTGCAGATTAATAATGTTCCTATGACTATATTGTTTCTGCCAGGGAGCTAAATTACTTTAGATCAAACAGGCTAACACATTTTAAACACTTTACCGCATTGCTTAATAATACACCTCTTAGAAAACTCATTCTTCCTAATTTCGTTCAGGTCCTGGCAAGATTTTCTGACTGGCACATTCTAATTCAGCAAATCTTCTCCAAATTAAACCGAGAAAATTTGCCTCATTTTTATCTCCGGTTCCAATTTCAGCAAATTGATCAAACCAATAAAGTATAATATATGGTTATAAGTAATACACATTTATTAAAGTGAAGGCAGGAACTTTCAAAGGGGAGACAATTTAAACCTCATAAAAGGCTACTGTTTCTCTTTCTGTGGGCAATATAAAAACTATGGGTTTCACAACAGAGCTGCAAAATACATTTCTGCTATATAATTTCAACTATTTTTTGGGTGCAAACCTATATATAACCTATAATGCCATCATACTGCTAACGAGTCAAAATGAATTGTGCTACCAAAACAATTTTCTTCCATCCATCTGTCCATTTTCAAAATGCATTATCCATATAAGCATTGCTGGGGAGTCAAGCAACAGGCGCAAGGCAGGGCACATCATGGATGGGACGCCAGTCCATCACAGGGCACAGACAGAAACACACACTAGGGAAAATTTTCCCAGAAGCCAACAAACATACCAGTATGTCTTTGGACTGTGGGAGCAAATTTGAATACCTGGAGGAAACCCATGTTAACACAGGGAAAATATACATAAACCATACATATAGCACCTCAGGTCCAGTATTGAACCCAGGGCACTATTTTCTTACCTAGGTAAAATTGTTCATGTCAACAAATTAGCTTTTAGTGTCTGTATATTTCATTCTATTGGCGTCCAAGAGAAAGTACTGTACCACAAGGTTGATGCATGTTGCTTAATTTAACAAATAATTGCATATATTAAATACTTTTTATTCAAAAAGATCCCAAAGCACCTCACATATAGAAGGGAAGAGCACCACCTACTGGTCTACTTCAGGATCTCCATCGATGTGTTTTTTTTTTAAATAGCTAAACAGTAACGTGACAAGCTGCTGTACAACGTGGCTGTAATCATCTACCTACCGTAGCAAATTAATTATAACAATCAATCACAATAAATTACAAAAAAGACTGGATATAGCCCCAAGTCAATTAGCAATCAACAAGTCTGGCAAATTCTTAGAGCAGATTGGCAGAAAATTAATTGAAAGAGAAGGAGTCTGTTCTCATCAATAAAGTAAATGCCATAAGAACAGCATACTTAATTAAAGGTTGTAACCTCGGCCAGGGCGCGTAAAAAAAACGGCAGACAGAATAACCGTTTATTAATAGTCTGGGCAAGAACAGTGATAACCAGTTGGTTCTTTTAACCCCACCTCTGCCAGTATGCAAACGAGCAGTTTTCTGGCCTAGAGTTGAATTGTGAGAAAACCAGAATAACCTAATGAACGTGAATATGGGAACAAGGCATTTGACAGAAAACAAAATGGAGGAGGGGGGGTAAATATTAGTGAAAGCACTGTCATGATCAATCAATCCATCCATTTTCTAACTGCTTTGTCCAATACAGGGTTGTGGGGGATGTCTGAGCCTATCCCAGCAAGCAACAATGAATTCAAGGGCTAGCTTTCCCAGAAGCCGATTAACCTATCAGCATGTCTTTGGACTGTGGGAGAAAACCCACACAAACACAGGGAGAATATTCAAACTCCAAAACTGAACCCAGGGCCTCAACACTGTGAGGCAACAACACTAACCCCTGCAGCACTATGACACGCACGGTGGACGATGTTTACTGATTTTTTTGGATCAAGGCTACAAGGACAAACAACTTCCATCCAATCCTAAGATCCCAAGTCAGTCAATCGGTAAACGCAAATGGAATATCTTATTTTGTACCCTACAGCTGTCATTGGTTCATAAGAACAGTTACAAACTGCAGGAGGCCCTGCGACCAATCTAGTAGTCAGTAGCTCATTGATCCCAGGAAAAAAAAAACAAGGTATTGACTTCAACAACATGGCTGGGTAGCCAGACCCCCACAACTCATGCAATGGGGTTCGTTTTTTATCAATATGGAAGGGTTGTGAAGAGGAGCCAAACTGAGTGGGTAATTGGGAATTCCAAGGGGTGGAGGAGAATAATGCTTCGGGAGTTTCTCAATCAAATAGGCATATCCAAAATAGCAACAGCTGTGTAAAGGCATGTCAGCTTATAGCCGTGTAAAAATGAGGAGTGCCGACTGCGGTGTTGTTTTGAAAACGTAAATGGATCTGTCCCCAGCTATTCAATAGACTTGACACAGCTGGCAAAATATTGGACACATATTCCATTCCCCTGCTGCTAAATGTGTTGATGAAATGGCTTTCTATTTAAAAAGCCCCAGATGACTACGACGGTTATTCTACCCTAAATCTATAATGATCTTGTATCAGTTTAAAGCTCCTCTAAGAGCAGGACAACTCAAAGAGCTCTGAGCTAGGGAATCTTGAAAGGAGGGTCATGGCCTGGCTAAATACAAGCCTTAACTTTAAGTCCTGGATATCTATAGCATGGCTACAACTAAACTAGGAATCTCTGGTGGTGAAATGACAGAAGAGTCATATAGACCTTTAGGTTAACATTTTTTAATTTTCAATTTTCCAAATATCTCTGCTTTCCTACAATTTCACCATATGACATCGTGTCACAATATTGCCACAACGTGATTGATCATTCTAAGAATTCACTGTGGTATGAAGCAGTGACCCTTGTTAAAGGATTTATAAAAAAAGCACAACTCCAGTAAATCTGTTTCAGACATCATTGATGTTGGAGCAGGGTTTCAAACAGACAATAACCTAACAGAACTGCAGTTGCAAAGTGTTTTAGAAGCAGCAGTCACCTTAAAGTACTGTACAATGCAAAACCTACAAATATATTTGGATATTATAGAAAAACTCTTCTTCCTACGAACCTTTGAAAAAAAATAATTTTAAAAGGAATATTTAAAAGAACGAAGAGAGTTCCAGTTTTTAAGGTGTTTGGCAGAGAACGTTACACAATCTGGGAGCCTCACCAGACACTGTCCCTCACAGCTCACAGGACTATAACTGTTGTGGGCGAAGGTCAGCAGAACAAAGACCTTGTCAGGGAAAACATATAAAGTCGTCAGGTCAGCCAGATAAAATACCAATGGGACAGACTGTTTAGGGTGTAATAAAAAACTGGTTTTGCTGCAGTTTGGGAAGTTCCGTTACCTTAGATGGTATCAGTTTCTAATTATGGACAGTGCAGTCAGAAGGCCCATGCTTTTCTGACACAGGCAGCTCGGAGCCGTGTTGTACACTGTTTCAGCAAAATAGACTCTTGAGTCTTGATTGTTCCTGTCCTGCAGCTCAAAGACAGCATTTGAGCAGAGGTTCTCCTAAAGCTTACAACCACTGCCTTAAAGGGGAACTGCAGTCCCAACTTCTCAGACTGGTATTATCAAGGCTTTGTGAAAGTACTGTAAGTCTCCATGTTGTTGCAAACTTGCATTCGAGTTTGCACAAATTGCGATGTGATTCTGCCCTTCCTGCTCACTAGATACTGTAATGTATTGTGAAGTACAAGTGAAAAAGTACAGGTTGTGCAGCAGACATTTCAGCACACAAATGTTCCAACGTGATCCGCATGCAGAGTTAACAAATCAGTAGTATTTGTTGGCAAAACTGTCTCAAAATTGAGAGCAATATTTCTATTGGATTAAAAGAGATGTACTCAGAAGTCTGTTAGTCTACAATGTAATAAGGTCGCAACACATTATAGAACGTTTTGTTGCCTAGTTCTGAATCTCAGAACATGGCGCTGCGCATACCTGGATAGCTGCATACAAGTTACTGTGTACATTTTACTTTTATTGTAGTTTGAAAGACACTCATTAATGCTCATTCTTTCTTAACCCCAAAATATAAAAATATTTCATATTTTCCCCTTTAACTGGAGGGGTGGGATTTCTGGCTGTGGTGAATTTTGTCATCATTTGTGAGACAACCAGTCTTCACTCACTGTCACCTGCACTGCACTCCTGTGCTGGGCACTACAGAAGATTAGATCTTATAGAAACTTGGATTACAGTCTTGTACCTTATGGATTGTGGCTAACCATAATGCATTTATTTACCCTGCAGATTCTTAGAGCACTTTGCTCTTCACACCATCCAGCAGTTATATTACAGTTATTAAATATATGCAATATTTTATGCAGTGAAATTGCATCATTAACTGCAAGCTACCATGGATAGCGAGATAAATGAATAAGGATATAAAAGATGGAACTGTCAGTTTCATATATTTTGCACATTAAATGGGAAACAACAAACAAGAGGGTGAAAACTGGCTTTGACTGAATTAAATCCGACAACAGCTGGCTGTGGATTTAGCAACTCTGAAATGCAAACAATGAAGTAGAAACTACTTCAACTGTAACAGACATTTGCCCTGACTGGAGCTTATTGTTTGTGTTAGTTTCCAGTAGTTCAATTGTACGCCCCTTTAATACTGTAAAACAGCTACTGTTACTGAAGAACGGGGTGGTTATGTGTCGGGGGACAGGGGTGTGGCTACATAATGAATTTACCCATGCGGTCGTTCGGCTAAGTGCTACGGTGGGTAGGGCCAGTTATGTGTCAGGGGAGCCTTCTTTGGAACACCCGAAGAAGAAGCCACAGCCGAAATGTTCTTTTCTTCTCTTTTCAGCATGGAATAAACCTTTACTTGTTCCTTTGCAGCCTACGCATGCTGATGCAGCTGCTGCTCAAACTACATATGTCAGGGGGCAGGGGTCCGGCTACAGAAGGAATTTACCACGCAGTCTCTAAGTGCTACGTGAGTCCCAGTGAGTCGTGACGCGAGTGGAGGGAGATTAACAGGTTGGGATACATGGGGAGGGTTGCGTTCACAACAGCACACCAATAATGCAAAGTAGGTGCCAGATGGAAGGGAGGGGCGCAGGAGGGTTAATACAACGAGCAGGAAAAAAAAAAACGTTTTTTCCTTACACGTCAGCTTGATTGAACGGTGCTGCAAGGCCCTGAACTTCACTATAAACTCCGGCAGGACAGACCGCTAGCCCGGAGAGTGAGCGCTGAAAATCGATTGCATTTTATTTCTTTCATTCTTTTTCCCTCTTATTCTCAAGGGCCATTCCAAATGAGAGTCTTGGTCCTCTGAAAGAAAAAAAAAAGTCATTTGGGCTTTTTAGAGGCCTGCCTTCTCCTTTAAGCAATGTCGTCGGAAATATAGCGGGAGATTAATTTTCATTAAGGATGAGGTGGTATGTGGCGAAAGGGAGTTATTTGTTCAGGAGTTGCTGGGTTTCAGAAAGGCCTGTTCTTAGGCTAAGCCACATGGGAATATTTTTCACACCTCATCAGGGACTCAAACAGTGGGCTGATTAAGGCTTGAGATACACCATCCATCACGACTCACTACAGCTCCAGCACTGAAAGACCCAAAACCATAAAAAAATGTAAACCACATGCAAGCTTTATTAAGTCTCCTGTAAGAGTGGGTTGTCAGTGTGCAGGAGGCTTGGCGTGTTTGCATGCATGTCTCTCCTGTACGTCTTATGCTGTTTATGACTTGCTAAACCTGGAAGGTGTGCCCCTTGAGTCAGACCGCAACACTTTAAATTGTGGGCATCTTATTCTAAAGGCGTTCCAATGCCTGAAAGTCATGGTTGGTCAGTGAAGCACCAGATCTTATTAGCGTATGATAATAAGTTAATTTATTTCAATGATCTGAATTTCATTGAAACTCCCCACCACAGCCATACAGCCCAGACACTGCTGGTTCGAGTCTGGTCCTGTCACTGGTCAACAGTGGCTTGGATTCCCCCAGTGGTTGTGAACATGGAAGAGAGTGCTGCTGGGATAGGTTCGCCATTGCTTGACTAGAGCCTTTTCAGCACTTACTGAAAGTAAATTCATTGTGGCCCGCCAGGCACCTGTAGGTTTGTACTGACATAAGTGATGTCATTGCTCCCCTAATTGGCAAGAAATGTCCTGTAAGTTCTTTCCTAGCCTTCATGCTTTAATTCTATGTCCTGTCTCGGGTATACGCCGGCTTGCAACTGTTGCTTGCCAGGATAGGCTTTGGCTCCCCTGCGACCCTGAATCGGAAAAGGCTGTTAGAAAATGCATGGATGTTTATTTCTGGGTTGGTAAACCACGTCTTAATGTATGGGAGATTCCAAATAAACATTTTGGGGGTTTACAATTTACGTATTGATTTTCTCCATTTTTGTAATGCCACATTTGTAAAAATACAGTATCATGACATGATCGTTCAACAGATTTTTCTGTAGTGCACAAACTCTGTACCCTTTGGGACCAGTCTTCTGTTGCAGGCATCCAGTTTTTGACCGTACAGATCTCATGCACAGACCTGTGACTGTGACGGAGGTGCAGAACTGGGGCCCTGACTGCGTGAGCTCTAACGTCTTCTTCATCACGTTTCTGCTTTACTGAAACAGCTGCTTCCCCTGTGCCCTTCCCAGAAGAATGAACAGGACTATCAAGGGTGTGTAACAAGAGCTCATGATGTCTTCTGCCCTCTTTCCTCTCTGCCGAACTGCACTTTAACTTATGAATTAAGAAGAAAGCACATTGGACTCCCAGGGGTGGGGAAATGGCCAATAGACGCCTATAATTGTTTAAAAAAACAGGGAGGAGCTGTGGTGAGCCTCCATGCTCCCTGTGGGCCACAGTCCAAAGAGAAAGAAAATGGCATTTTTTCCTCCTCTTTCTGTCACACAAGGCTGAGTAAAAGAGGAGTGATGTCAAAGCCCAGTGCTGTCAGATGCTGGGAATATTAACTAGAGTGCTTTTTACCTGATCAATAAAACAATGGGGACAGGAGGGGAGAGTATTCATTTCGGTCAATAAGCTTGGAAAGAAAAAACAGACTGCAAGAGGCAGAAGTGTCAGTAATTCTGAAAAGCAGGTCGGATTTATTTCTCTTTCTTCTGTTTGCTTGTATACAGCAAAACTGTGTCTTTTATGCCTTCATACTTTGAGATGCTATTTCCATCTCCTAGGAAGGATAGATTTGTAACAGGATTTGCCTGTAGATTTGTTGCCAATGGTTCTAAAAACCTTAGCCAAACATTAGCCAAATCACCGGATATCTATAAGACCATACATGCTACACTAGCACACACTAGTGTTTCTTTAAAACCTGCGCTACTGTCACAAAACTAAAAAGATTCCTTGGAGACCAGAGCTCTTTCAAAACTATTTTTTCAGATGGATTTCTGTAGCTTCCCACAATGATATGACATTTTGTAAAATGAAGAACTATTCTACGGTACATACAGTATGCAGAATTTACAGCCACACAACACTAACCTTTAAACATAAGGCTTTTGATATGTTGTCCTTTTACATCTCTTAGCGATGCACCAGTTCTGAGCTTTCACAATCTGTTTTTCACCTGATAAAAACTATTAGCAGCAGTCCCCGGGATTAGGCTTGCTCAGAATTAACGATAGAGAAATCAGAGCATCGGATTTAGCAATCATTAGAGTTTATCAGGAAGTCCACTACAATGCTTCTCTCTCCCAATCAATAAAAAGTCACAGGGCTCTAGAGTGGCTCAACAAGTAATGGCATTCAATCAGAGTGCAGGGGGAGCTTGATCCAGGCAATACAGCAGGGATGCCAGGGGTATGGTTGGTACAGGGCTTTTTACAACAAATGAAATACAAATCTTGGGACTTCCTGTGCACCTGCAGGCTCTTGATGAAGTCACTTAAGGACATGACTAGCGTCTAATTGACACCAACCCACCCTGTATAGGATGTTGGCCCCGACTAGCTCTGTTGGTAGAACATGACTCATAATCTCAGAGTAGTGGTGTCATGTCAGGTGCCAGGCCCTCCATGTTGGAGGTTGGGCACAAGGCTAACAACCCCGTCCCATAAAAAAACAATGTTACAGTAACAGCAACAGGATGCTGCCAGAAGGCATAATGGGCAAATATCCATCCCCTGTATGTCATTGTGGGATGGGTATCATGGTAAAAGCTGCCTGGGTTAGTGGGCGGGCAGGTGGGTTAAAAGTGCTTGTCTATCCCTCCCCTCCTCATGCTCCCTGATGTAAAGATAAAAATGGCAAATGCAGATTGTTTGGGTATGTCATAGAAAATGGGGTTATTTAACAGACGTTCAGGGGGTCAAATTCTAATCTCACAGTTCCACTCTCCTATGTACAAATCTTTGCTGGCTGCGCATCCCTCCCTTCACCCCAACAGCACCCTTGCAGCAGCTCTCTGGTTCATTCTTGGTAAGTGAAGGGGGTTGTGATCTTCATCCAGTGCTGCTATTTCCTCGGCCAGGCAGCTTAATGGCAAAATATCAAGCATGCTTTTTTATATTCGCTTGTTTTCTAAGTAGAATTCAACCAAACTACTGAAAATATAATCTGGGTTTCTGCATGTTTGGAAAAAAATATATGTAATAGTTTTAAAAACAAAGAAATCAGTAATGAAAACAAACTGGTCACAGATAGAAAAAGAAAGTCTCTTTCCCCCTTTTATACCTCTTGCTTGACAAACAATGCAGTGCCAAGTTGGTGAACAAAAGTGTAAATCTTTTTGTTAAAAAAGATGGCTTTCTAAAAAAAAAAATTATACAGGAACACTGCTTTCATTCTTACACCGACACATACAGAAGATATAAGCACCTCCTTCCTTCACCATCTCTGTCAGGTCTTCTAAACCCAATTACATTAGACTCCTTCAGGGTGTTAGGGTAAGTGAGCAGTCACAGTATGCAGAAGTATTCTGTTTTTTTTTTCTTTCTTTACATCAGGAGGTGGGAATTCAATTAAGCAAGCAGAGGAAATTTGATCACGAAAACCTCCATCTTCCAAAAACTAATATTTATGACAAGCTCCTATACATCATCTTCATTTCAATATCAAATAATGGTGTAAGGCTTTGCTGGCAAAGACATTTTTCACTTAACTTCCAGAGACAAAAAGAGGAGTGCAGGGTCTGTCTTGGGTCAATTTTCTTCAATCGGATTACTCAGTAATGTGATTGAATCTCGCTAAGATGCTCTTGAGAGAGTAACAGCTCCCTAGTTTGTATACGGAGCACAGTGCTTAGTCTGTCCATTAGTCAAGTGATACAGCAATGTTTAATGATCCTGTAGGGCTTCTGCTGCTAGCGTTACAAATAGGCAGCTCAAAGTTGTGATGCAAAGTAATAATTATTAATAATCATTTCCTATATTACAAGTCATTAAGAAACAAACAAAAACCCAAGTAATTACCCAGGATGATGGAGCTTTCTCAGTGCTAACTTCACATTCTGACCTCTGGGGCATCAAACATTACAGAAAACCAGAACTGCAAAGTTTTTTCTAGGAGCCAGCTTCTTTTCTTACTGAGTTAAAAAAAGGTAACCCCAACACATTGCTTTTTCGTGACAGACTTCATGGCAATGGGGTCTTTTGTCTAGAGGGTGTGTATTTTCAATTATAGCCCCCCAAAATTATCTGCCGTCCCACATTACAGGCCTCAGACTGAGCTTTCTATTGCTTTTAAGGTGGAAATAGAGCTGACAGCAGGTCTTCTGAGCTTCAGCAGCAGTAGTAAACACACTATTTACTCTCATTAGGCATAACACCAGTGTCTTATGACTAATCCATCTGTGGTGTATGCATTAAATCAGAATCTGTCTGTTATTTCACTCTGCATTGCTTGTGTTAACAGTGATTTATCTGTTGCATTGTCTGCGTAAGCCTACAACATTAACTAGCTATTGTGGCAAAGATACGCTCGAAAAGAACTCCAAAGAGCCAATTGTCAAGAAGCATGCGCAGGAAACAGGCTCTTTCTCTGCATCTCAAAACAGTTTGCAAATAAGCATCATGGCAGATGTCCCTTGTGTTACAATCGCAGTCTCCCTTCTGCCCTGACTGTATATCTGTACAGTAAGATATATCAGACATGTGACTGAAAAGCAGAAATGAGGTGTTAGAACACGCAGTTTCTCTTCTTTACAAGACAAGGGAGTTGTATTCTGTTTGTAAGAGGGAACATGCATTTTTATTAATTAAATCACTTCACAATGAAGCCTGAACATGCATGCAAAGTGCACAAGCAACTCTAGAAATGAAACAGACATGGGAAGGGGGATGTTGTGGTGAATTCTAATTATTTTTGGCTGCAGGAAGAATCTTCTTAAAGGGCTCTGGGTACATTCTGTCCCATCTCTCTGCTCACCTGGCTTTGAACTACCCTTTTGGAAGATTGACTTCTGGTACAGTAAGTGAGGTTGTCATTGGCAATCCGTTCACACAAGAGGGTGTTTTGAAACATAAAATGAAGCTAATTAGAAGTGATGTAGATAGAGAAATGTCACTCTACCTGTGAACAGGGAGGGTGAAATTCATTCATCTGCAGGGCACACACTAAACAAACAGACACACTGAGGATTTTTTTTTCAATGGGAAAGGAAACGTCCATATAGTTTTTGTTGTTTTTCTGTGACTTTCAGGTCTTTGCCATTCACTGGTTTCATTTTCCTGACTTAACAATGGTTTGGGAATTGTAGTGGTCATGGTAACCTCCTATCAGTAGAGACAATTAGGGAGAAAACAAGAATAAGTCAGATAGGCTTGTTTTTTTTCTGTTGTTTATGTGGGAGTGGGCACGTGTGTGTTAGTGATTGTGTGTGAAAGTTCTATGTCAAAGAATAGATCATTATCAATTGATGATTTGTCTTCAACTACTACTGATGCCCAATTGTGGTTTTTAGCATTCACCTCAAAATGAGGCAGCTACCAATTCCCCTACTCCTCCATACCTTCTACATACCTCCTCCTAGTTAAGCTGTCTCATTTTGCCAGCCTGTTTTTTGCACTAGTTTCAACGCATTATGTGCTATTTCTTACAGGACATCTCTGACAAATAAATTGAACACTTGCCTTTCATTTTCATCTTTACTACAAATTAAAGTGCAGGTCTGATATTTACTAATAACGAGGAAAAGAACTCAGAAGTCAAATCAGGTAAAATGACATTTTGGACAATTGGGTGGCCAATGTGGAACATTTGAAAATGACAGCTCATTGGAGCTCTGTCAGTTTTTTTTGCAATCTCAGATGTTCCTTATGAACTCATTGAAAACCCCTCAATTTTTTAAAATGATGGGAAGATATATACTGCATATATTTCCGTACTCGTGCATTTAAATAGCAGAGACGAGCAGAAGTTCAGAAGTTCTATTTATAAGATAATATTCCAGGCAGTAAAAAAAACTGACAAGCTTTTTTTTAAAAAAACTTTAAAAGACATAGTTTAAAAAAAAAAAAACAGCAGGATTATTTTCAGACGTTCAGCGCAACAATTACCACCTGGTCTCCTAATAGAATTCCCCTATATTCCGCATGTTTTTTTGTTGCATTTTAGAGAGATACCAAATAAAATGCTAATCTTGCTTTTAAGGACTTTTTTATTTCATCTTAGGATTTTAAACTTTTAATGACTAGATGGTTAAACTAGGTTATTCATTGTATGAAGAATCAGATCATTCTGCTACACAGATGTCACCTTTTGCCCACCTTTTACCATTTGTAGGAAATCTATTTGTAAAATCTCTTTTATATTTATCATTTAAGGTAGGAGCTCAATATTCTTTATAAAGAGCTGTGAACAATAAACTGCTTGAGGCCAGGGAACAATTCAAGCATGGGGTTTGTATAAAGAAATAAAACCGCACTTCTTCTAAATACAAACAAATACTGTCCCCATTTACCAGAAAAGACTAGCATTGTCAGCACTCCCAATTTATACCAATACTCTGCAGAACACCAACAGGAGCAAAATATTGGACAGCGGTGACAGGGCAAATGCTCACTTCTGGATTTCTAAAATCTTCTGCAAATTGTTTTTGCCAGCCCCAGTCCCAAGTTTCTGTTGCAGTACAATAGAAACCTGCACTTTAATTGACTTTTTGAGTGGCAATATTCACTGCCATCTAAACACATGTATTCTTTTAAATTAATACAAAAAAGGTCACATATTGCACACATTCAAGTATTTGTTTCCAGAATATTTGTGTATTTGAATCTTTGTATCCTGCTCAGATGGATAAAAACGCATAAATGCACTTTAGTCATCTACAAAAGTTCACTACCTTTGGAAGAGCCTTTATTTGCTCTCATTCGCCCAGAGAAGCTTCACATATCATACCAAGGTGTGGGAAATCAATATTAAGTTGACAAGCCTGATTACTACTAGCTTATTGATATATGTAGAATCATGCCTTTACATTAAATAACCCAACAACTTGCTTTCTACATAACTAGAAAAGTGTTCCACAACACTGTTACAAAAATGGGTGTTTTCACCCATCCATTGGATAGAACTCCATCCACTGGAGTATGTAGGTCACCATTAAATCACCAATCAGACTTTATCTGCTTTAGTTAATAGAATACAGGAGCCTATCCCTGAAGACAACATGAACAAGACAGGGCACATCCCGGATGGGATGCCAGTCCATTGCAGGGCATACAGAAACACAAAAAATAGACACCCACACTGGGGCCACTTTTTATAGAAGACAATTCACCTACCAGCATGTAGTTGGACTGTGGGAGGAAATGGAGTACTGCTAATCACTGCTCCACAGCACTAACCTAAAATAGAGATTATTTGGGACCAAAATCTAAATACAGTACTTAATACAGTACAATACAGTACAGCTCAGCCTTTAAAGATAAGCATGCTCTTAATGGAACTAGCTAATTCTAGCTTAATTGCTAGCTAAATTGGCAACTCTTCAGCTATTGATCAACCCTTACAAAAGAGGAGCTAGACTGGGGCTCTCATGGACCAAACTCCTGTCCTGAGACTGCCGGTTCTCACTGTATTTTTCTTTTCTGGGGTTTTATTGTCCCACTGGCTACCCTACCACTTGTGAACATGTACAGTACCCCACAGAACTGCCCCCAGAACAATCTCATCCATTAGCGTCACCTTGGAAAGCTGCTAAAAGTTTGAGTCACAACCACCAGATTTAGTGGTTTGAGATCAACAGGTATTTTACATATAAATCCATTTGATCCTTCAGCTACACTACAGTAAACAGAATTTGGGGGTCTAAACACTGGAGTGGCGCTCTCAGGTACCTCAGTTCTAAATCGAAACAAGTCGAAGTTGAGATCCCTGCTGAATGCCAAACAGCAAATCGGCGTTGAATTTTTCATTAACTCGGCAAACATTTTAAATGCATAACCTGATGTTGTCAAATCCCCAGAGTGCCTGTTTTTTTTGTAGCTACCATATGACTCAATGTGCACCTGGTCACTTTGACACTAAGGAATTTTAAAGTTGATCTTTACTCGAAACTAATTGACAAGTAAATTAAGAATGACACCTTCCCCAAACGGGGTAATGTTGCTAAATGACCCTGCTGAGGAATAAAAACAATGAAGTATTAATGCAATTTTTATTGTACAGATTATTTCTTATCTAATCACTGCCTCGTTTGCATTTACTAATATGATCAAGTGTCTTTTTTATTTTTATTAAGAAAGCGTGCATAAAGCACAAGTGCAACGACTCTTGTCAAATCATTAGTATTGATCTACTATTAACTCAGACATGAGCGATGGTTGGGAATGGCGAACTGCGGATAGGCATTTACCGCGCTGGGTCATCCTGTAGTCTTCATCTGAGGAAAGGTATATTTCTGTATTACTTAGCGCACTGATTTCTGTTAAAGGTCGACTTAAACCATATCCTGACTGAATTGTGTCATAAACCAACTATAAACGCCGGTGAAATGCAGTCGCTTTCGTTCGTTTTATTGCTCTTTATTGTTTTCTTATTTCTTCTCCCTTGTTCGTAATTGACAGACGTCATGATCGCGCAGTTCTTTCTGCCAGCTGTTGGATATTTCCGGACATTGTTATTTTCCAAACGTAACACATATGACATTTTAAATAATCATGGTTGAAATTAGAAAAGAAAATCCTGTATTCAGTGTGTCCATACTTCTTGGGTGTTGGAAGTTTCTCTAAATTGGAATAGAGTGACGAAACATCCACTGCAGATTGCATTTTAAAATCTACTACTGATTTTACAAAAATGACTTCCTTGTAAACACCGAAAACGGCGAGTATGTCTATACATTTCTCCGGGCAGAACTATATTCACGAGAATATTATGCCAAGTAAATGGGTGCATGGGAGCTATTCGCTTACTACAAACTAAATGTTGCAGAAAGCATTTACATAATTGTCTTCTGGTGTGATATTTGTAAATCACGTTGAATACAGGGATCGAGTGAATTAACTTCTTAGTCAATGCTACTGCGGCAATTTTCAAAGAAAAAAAAACCCATAAGTATTTTCAGTAACAAAACAAAATAATGGGAAAAAGATCACACATTTTAACTGTGTCTTACCAACTCGGTCTGGAAGGTCATAACTGAGACCTTTCGACATTGCTCCAGGGACCAGGGTTTGAGAAACAATGCTCTGGAAGTGAAACCAGTCCCTTGCCAGTCACACACCTGGGAGACAATTGGTGAAAAGTGTTATACCTGTTAAAAAACTGTGCTGTGTATCTCTCAGTGACAGAACTGCAGCCCTACATGAGGACTTCCTGTGAAAATCATAGGAACCATGACCAGCTCATGTCCACCCTACTCCAAGGATACGTGGTCAGTTGTGTTCCACAGTTGGGAATCCCACTCACAGTCAGCTGACAGCCTAGCTCAGACTCGACCCAGCTCCCTGTGGAAGGGATCAGATTACTGTCCTAGTGGGCATCTTTACTATCTGAGTCACACAGGAGCCCTCGAATTCCAGCTTCATATTGTGGATTCTTCAGATAATGTCCAAAACAGCTACCAAAACTACCTGCACTCATATGTGATTCAGGTATCTTTAATCTTAGTCAAATAATAGATTCGGTGTTCTCTGTTGGATTCATAAGGCCAAAGGCTGTGACTACTTGATACAAACTAGTTTGTCTTTTCTTAATTGAGTGTTCAATTGTTCTTTGACCTTTATGAATGTGTGAGACTTCTATCTATCCAGAAATGCATCCATACAATTCATCATTGTGGGGGAGCTGGAGCCTGTACCAGCAAACACCAGGTACAATGCAGGCTACACCCTGGATGGGACGTTAGTTCATCCTAGGCCAGACACACAAACATAGATACAGACTCGCATACACTCACGCCAGGGCTAATTTTCCCAGAAGCACCTGAGCACCCAGAGGAAACCCACATGAACATGGGCAAGCATACCAGCACCACTCAGATAACACCCCAGGAATTGAATCCAGGCCCCAGGGCTGCGACGCAGCTATACTAACCACTGTGCCCCCTGTGAGACTTCTAGTGCTGGGAAAATGAATGTTGCAGTCCAGCATTCTATAAAAGCGGACTGGGGAAAGGGGGTGCCTCCTGACAGAAATTCCATTTGTTTCCATAGCTGTCGTCTCAGATGTTTGCTTCCAAGTATAAAGGCCCCAACACAAAGAACAACTAAAATGGATGTCCTTGACATTTTTTGTAGGTTGTTAACCTTTAAGGGAGAAAGAGAAACAAATTGTTTTGGAGGAGGCTGGCCACATGAGGCTAGGTATCTTGCCAGAATGATTCATGGGGTCCATTTCCCCCCCCAGGACTTCAAATGTAGTTCAGGGCACGAACAACGATGAGTTTAGTGTTTTCAACCCAGGCCGCAAGGAACAATTGTCTAAGCAGTGCGCTGTCAAAAAACTTTGTGTCATCAAGCTTCTCTGGAGACTGTGGGAGCAACAGAAAAACAGATTTCCTCTCTGCTATAGTGAGTGTTTCTTAAGGTCAGGGCTGAGGCACTGGAAGTTAGAACATAAAACATCACAAACGATTATAAGAGATTTAGTCCAACTTGCTCATTTGGTGGCTAGAAGCCAATAGATCCCAGTATCTCATCCAGCTATTTCTTGATAGAAAAACAACATGGCTGGTTAGAGTTTGTTCCAGACCCCCACAAGGCTATGTCTAAAGAAACTCCTGTTGTATGTATTTACTGTTGATTCTGAAGGCATCCTTTGGCCTTTGAGGATTTTAAACAGGTGAAACAGCTCTCCTCCTAGTTTTCTCTTTTCTGAATCTGAAAAGAGTCAGTTATTTTGTTCCATCAGAGAAGGACATTAGTTCAGTCAGCCTTGTGTGTTACAGTATGTAAGTGGAGACTTACAGTGGACACAGGACTTCACTGTTCTCAAGGATGAATTCGTTGGAGAACTAGAGAAGAAGATACAGTCAAAGCAGACTGGATAACATTTGCTTGTTTGTTTCTGTTGCCATGCTTTGTATTATTTTTTCATGCATCCATGGAAACTCAGATTTATGTACTGTTGCCGTCTCTGTACTTAACCTTTCAAATGTGTGAAAATCATTGCTATTAATAAAAAACACCTTCTAATCGAAGCTGGCACCTTGTCTAGAGGAAGCCTCTGTTCCTGAAACACGATCAAATTATTTTAACCTTCGTGCTCCTTATCTCAGGGACAGGGGGGGAAAAAAAATCAACCTTTGAGCCAAGCTCCATATACTTTTAAGAAAGTCAACGAACAATAAAGTCAAGTTCCCCATTTAATGAAAATGAGCAAATTTAAAGTTTCATTATTCATATCACAACATCAGGCCCTGGCACTTCCCTCCTCCAAGGAATCAGAGTGAAATTTCAATTGACATCATTCTGTGTGCTGAGTTTTAATGTCAATATTGCAGGCAGTCTTCCACGGCCTTGCAGCCTCCCTCCTGACTCTTACAAGAAACTTCAAAGAAACACTTCACAGCAGCCCTCAGTCTTGCATTAAAAATGTTAACCTTGGAGACATGTTAACTACCCAAGAGTAAATGTTCTGGAATTCTAATGAATCCTAAGAAAATAAAAGGGAGAAAAAGAATTTTTCTACACACACTGTATACATGAATTTATTCTGTATGTTCTCACCATGTATATTGTGTAGCTGCTGCTTGAGGAAAGATTTAGGTTGCTTTAAGATATTCACTGTGTAAGTATCTGAGTTTTGTTTCTAACACTCAGCAGTTCACAAGTATCAAAATATTATTCTAACAAAAAACACCCATTGATCCTAAATATCTAATTTAGAGTGCTATGCCACAAGAACCTGTCTTTAAATCCCGAACCCATACTGCTTTATTAAGAGAGAAGAGAAATCCAAGTTAGCTCTCTCTCTGTTTTTCAGGGTGGTGGAGAAACGGGCTGTGTTACTAGAGACTCTGCTTTGGATCACAGGAAAAATTAATTTGCTCATCGAGGATTTGGCCCTATTTGACATTGGTCGACAACATTAAATCGCTAGATAATGCCTGTTTCACGGAGGTCCAGAGATACCCGAACAGGGAAAATGTTCTGATCTGGATGGATGCCCAATTGCTGATCTACAAGAAGCTTTTCTGGCACAGCATCCAGCGGCGCTGAGTCTGTTTGGAGCCAGTGCTATTATCCTTTCCCTTTCATGTTTGCACAAGCTTTTAATTCACTCCTAACAGGCAGCAAGGTCTGAGAAGTTGAGTGAAAGTGTGCATTGCTGAAATTATACAAAGTAAGGGTTCACATCTCCAGCCTTTGGGGAACTGACCTGGGATTTCCATTCCAAAGGAGCTCTTATATATGTAACTGAATGCAACAAGTTATTTTGCATTGTTAGCTGAATTTCTAAACCAGTAAAGTACCAATTACAGCCTACAATGCTGGAACAGTCAGAGCACTTGTATATATCAACTCCAGATCAAGTGCTCTGTACTGTGTGATGCGTACTCTAAATGACCTTAAGCACGGGTTGTGCATCTTTCAAACCTGCGCTTTGGAAAGAAGTCAAAATATACAAGCAAACGGCATTCTGAAATGAAAGAGGAGCTGTAGTATCAGCAGGATCTTTATTAGTAAACTCTGCCTGTCTGTGTCCTTGCTGTGCGATGTGACAGCCAGAACTGTGGCACCTGGGGTCAGCCTCGCTATTTATACCCAAACCATGGAAACACACAAAATATATTATCAGTTTTCTCAAAGTGAAGCCATATGCTAGTCAATCAAAGTTCAGCTTGCCCCTTGATACAACATGGCTATTTACAGACACCTCTCCATCTCCCTCAAAGCTTCTCCAGAGCCACATCCCTGAAAGACTGATATTCCATAAGTATTGACAGCTTCTGCTCCCCCAGAGGGATTGCACATTCAATCTATTGTAAGCCAAAGCAGACATCACCAGGAGGCAATCAATACTTCCCAGTGATCTTAGCTGACAGACTCACCTGCAGTCAAAGATGACTTTCAGTTTTGAAGTCAAAGTGCTTTCCATGTGGGGCACCAACTACAGAGATGTCTCTCCAGCTCCTGGTCTTTGGAACAATTCATGTAGCTGGGTCTCAGGTGATGACTGGCTTCAGCTTGGCACAGTAAATGGCAAAAGAGCTGGTATGAACACAGACTTTTCACAACATAATTTATCGAGCCCATCTAGGATCAGACAAAAGAATTGGTTAAGGACCTGCGCCTGTAGCTGGAAGGTTGCCAATTCATAATCCGCGGCCGACAGAGGAATCCAACTCCATTGGGCCCCGGAGCAAGGCCCTTAACCCCAACTGCTCCAGGGGCGCTATATAAATGGCTGACCCTGTGCTCTGACCCCAAGCTTCTCTCCCTGTCTGTGTGTCTCATGGAGAGCAAGTTGGGGTATGCGAAAATACAAGAAACACAAGAAATTGTATACGGCCAATAAAGTGATCTTATCTTAAAAACAGACAAATGTGAATTCCCTAACTCTGCAAAATTACAGTGGAATTGTCTTTCACATAGATTGAAATCAAGCGTTTCTTTAGTGCCCATCATGTTTTTATTACATTTTAAATATTGTTGCTTTAGAAAGCTATCAGACCCCTCTGTATGTGTTGGGGGAGGAGGGGGGTTTTGTGTTCCTGTGTGCCCTGCGATGGACTAGCATCCTGTCCAGGGAGTGCCCTGCCTTGAGCCTGTTGCTTGCTGGGATAGGCACCACCCCCCCTGCACCCTGAATTGCTTAAAGTGGTTGGAAAATGGATGGATGGATATTACATCCATTGTTACAATTATGCAGAAATTGTGCTAGATTTTGTGGTTGCATATCCTTCTAAGTATCCTGTAAGTCTCTCTTTGGAATTTCTCTATGTTCCCGTAAAATAAGTCTTGAAGGATTTTCTCTCCCTGTCTGTGTGTCTCATGGAGAGCAAGCTGGGGTATGCGAAAAGACAAATTCCTAATGCAAGAAATTGTATATGGCCAATAAAGTGATCTTGTCTTAATTATATAATAATTCTATTTTTTTTTTACTTGTTCTTTAAAATGGACATGAGCCTGGATTCTTGAGTGGCTCAGCCACCAAAAGTGCTCAATCAGAATGCAAGCTAAGCTCTGCGTGCTTGTGACTTGCTGGCAGCCTGTAAGGTTGCAGTGCTGTCAATGAGTCATTTGATCCCTCATTCATCTGATGTTAACACCCCTGCTGTGTGTAAAATAGGGGACCGGATCTCATAGGTGTGCATCTGGAAAGGAAAGCACATGTGAATAGTACAGGGGCTTTTTAGAATAGTGATTGGTGATTCCAATTTGCTGACAATAAAAAATAAAGCACAGGAGGATGTGAAGTAGCTCAATCCAGTAATGGTGTTGGCTCAGAGTCCGGTGGAACCAGATGTTGCCAGTGGGAGCCTGAGTTATGTTGCCGGTGGACACTCACTGGATTCCTCAAGAGGTGACACGGAATTGACAGGATGCCCTAGAGAGGTTGGGTGTTGGTTGGCCAGCAAACTCTTTCGTTTTCAGCTATGCAGCAAGTCCTGCCACTGGCTTGCAACAGCTGTCCAATGTAGCCAGGATCCATATCATTGGCCCACTGAAGCTCAGCAGGGGTGAGCCTGGTCAGTACCTGGATGGGAGACCTCCTGAGAAAAACTAAGGTGTCTGCTGGAAGTTGTGGGACCAGCAGGGGGCACTCACCCTGCGGTCTAAGGGGGTTCTTATGCTCCAGTATAGTGACGGAGACACTATACTGTAAATATGTGCCATCCTTCGGATGAGATGTAAAACCGAGGCCCTGACTCTCTGTGGTCATTAAAAATCCCAGAGAGCTTCTTGAAAAGAGTAACCCCGGCGTCCTGGCTAAATTTCCCATTAACCTTTACCAATCATTGCCTCCTAATAATCATCATCACTGAACTGGCTTCATCACTCTGTTCTCCTCCCCACTGATAGCTGGTGTGTGTTCAGAGTACTGGTGTGTGTTCAGAGATGGTTGCTGTCGCATTAACCATGGGGGGGCTGCACATTGGTGGTGGTGGAGGGGAGTCCCCATTACTTGTAAAGCACTTTGAGCGAAGTATCCAGAAAAGTGCTATATAACTGTAAGGAATTATTATTATTAGAGCTCAGCTCTCCTGTGAGGCAGCATGTCAAACGTTACCTGGCCACGACGGGTGAGAGTGCTGGAGGAGTGTCAGCAGGTTCACATTGCCCAGCCGCAGTATAGGAACTGTACCTGGAAAGCTGAGCCCCCCCCTCCAAAATCGCTGATTTTAAATCAGGATGCTACAAAATAAAAAAATAATGGTCTATCCCAATTTCTGAAAAAAAAAATAAAATAATGAAGGCTTATGGAAAAATAACTGAGATATTTGTGTCAGTTTCTGGGGATTGAAACTCGTTACAAAGAGAGAACTGCTGTTTCTCTTCTCTTTCATCCCCGCTGGGTGTCATTAATTAAAGCTCTGCGGCCAAGTCACGGAACCCTGCTTGTTTTACACCAAAGGGGTCGTGACAGAAGTCCTCCCGCTTTTGCAGAGTTCCCTCCTTTTTGTCCTTCCAGAGCCCCTTTGAACTGGAACGGATGAATATTAAAAACGCTTAAATATTTATCAGATTCACATTGTGTCGGAGCCGATCTGCGAGTTGTCAGTTAAGCCCAGGAGTTGTTGCAATCCTGACCGTGTAGTGGCAAAAGTGAGATTAGAGAGTCAAACTCTCGTACATCTCCAAAACACTACACATTTATTTGGCAGCCTGACCACTTTTAATAATACAGAAAAAGAGACACAACTGTGGGTCCCCGGTGTATTTATACATAAAGTGTTTTCTGAAAATAAGCAAAACAGCCACAATTGGATTCACTTAGCCTCTGGCCTCTTTTTAATTTTAAAAGAGTAATTTAAAAATGAGCAGAATGCCACTCTAATTACTGAAAAAGACTGCTGTTTTTGCACACTGGAGAAAATCTTTCAAGTCTTCATGTGGGAAACCCCCTGGACTATTTCTGGGACCCCCAGGGCTCCCTGTGGCTGGCAGCACAAAACTCTTGTAATTACATTTAATTCTGCTAAAGTGTTCCTTGGCTCTAAGTATGTTGCACCATGCAGCTTAACAAATGTAAGTTAAAAACGATACAATATGTGAGAAAATGTTTCCACACTGTTCTGGCCACAAGTATCTGCAATAAAGGTAGTCACTGATCTATTAAGGATGAAAAATATTGTTTGTTGAAATATAGATATTGAAATTACAAGAAGCAGCTCTTTACAAAAAGGGTTGTGGGGGTCTGGAACAAACTGCCCACACCTGTTGTTGAAGCTGGTTCCCTGGGACGCTTCAGGAAATGGCTGGAAGACACCTTGGATCAAGAAGCTACTGAAAACTAAATGAGCAAGATGGGTCAAATAGCCTTGTCTCATTTGTGACCTTTCCTAGGTTATGTTCTTATTCATCAACGATTCACTTCCAAACCTATTTAACACACATCTGTCCTAGAACACACTAGTAAGGAGGCTGTAATAACTTAACTAAGTTAAGACACATGGCAGCATGGCACATATATATATGCTCAAGACATGCTGTATTTCATATTTAATGCATCCCCATCTGGAAACCTGACACAAAGTCTGTATTAAATAATCCATCCATCCATTTTGTAACCACTTTACCCAACACAGTGTCCCCGGGGAGGTGGCAAACAATGGGCGCAAGGCAGGATACTGGATACGTCTCCTGGATGGGACACCGGTCAATCGCAGGGCACACACACAGACAACAGACATGCGCACACCAGGGCCAATTTTCCCAAAAGCCAATTAACCTACCAGTATGCCTTTGGGTTGCGTGAGGAATCCAGAGCATCCGGAGGATATCCATGTGAACACAGGGAGATCGTAAAAACTCCATACAGATAGCACCCCAGGATTTGAACCCAGGGCCCCAGCGGTGAGACAGCAAAGCTAACCTCTGATCCACTGTGCTCACCATCACATCAGGAATTAGGCCTTTTGCTTGGTTTTCAGGACTTTAGGAAGGTTGCAAGGGAAAGAGGCTGGTTTGCTATGCCCATGTGGAAATGTTATGTTAGGGAGTTGCTCCTGGAGAGGAAAAAAAGGACATGGAGGAAGATTGACAGCAGTAATTGCAAACACTCATTCTGGAAGGAAGACTCCTTCCTTGGGCCTGTAAACAGGTGAGGGCAGGGGAGAAATAATAGGAGACTTCACTGGAGGAGGAATTGCTGCAGATGGCTCTGACACCACACTAAAAATAGAGGCTGTGTGGGCCTGCTGTTTGACAGGGCTTTGGAAACAAAAAGACTTTAATGGGACAGTGTTTACAAGAGGCCATAAATAACAGGCCCTCGTGGGGGTTCATTGGTCTGCCAGCTCATAACCAGCCAGGCAGAGTCTGCTATCAGCAGACCGCCATTAAAAAGAAACCTCTTACACTTTCACTTGATTCTGTGTAACAATCCCCTTGGTAGACCTCACTTTGTTTTCGCCAGTGTGTCTGGAAGACACAAGCAGTGTTCACATGGCTCCAGTAACTATTTGCAGGAAAGATACAAAATTGCTTAGTAGAGCCCCTGTGTCATATAGAATTAATAACATTTTAATTAATCTGTTATTTTTTCATACTTTATACGGAGTTGCATATTTTTTTCCCTTTTCACAGAATATGGATTTCAGGAGATACAGAAATGGCTTAAATGGCTTATCGGTAAGCTAGATTGCACACGTTCGTTGGTAATGACAAACGTGTGCAAGAGACCATCTGAGAACATGAGACAAATGCTACAAATCAAAGAAAAGCCTTCACACCATATGGCTCATTTGGCTGCTTGTGCCTTATTGATCTGAGCATCTCATCCAAATATTGAAGTGTTTTAAGGAGCCAGTTGCAACATCTTAGTTGGATTGCTTGTTACAGACTCCAGCATCCCTTTGTGTAAAGTAAAGCTGCACATTTGCATCATAAACAGACCACCTTCTTAACATGTACTTTTGCCACTATGCCTTCAGGAGTAATCTGCATACCAATCATCTGGCCATGAGGATGAGATGATGAGTCCTCCATGTGTGGAGCAGGATTGCAATGAATAGAGAACAGGGAAACAGGGGTTAATGTTTTAAATTCAGACCTGAGCAGGTACAGTAGTTGCAGGTGAAGGGCTCCTATTCTACATGCGATGTGCACAAGTTGTAGCAGGACTCCAGCATAAGTTGAATATACAACAGACCATTTCATTTTCTTAAATCGTGTATACAATAGATTCATGTGTTCAAGAAGAGCTTATTAAATATACCTTCTCCTTCCAATCCGGGTCATGGAAAATCTTTGCACTATCTTGATGTCCATTCTTAGTCAGTCATTCTTGAGTTGAGTGAAAAAAAAAAAGTTTTGAAATAATAAATCCCATTCCCCATGGGAAATCTCCAGAAAGTTCCCAGCTACAGGCTCCTCTGAAATGCCAAGGAAGAATAATGATGGCAAGCGGATATCATCTGAAACTGTGGGTCAGGTTTTCTTCTGCTTTATATCTGCAACCCTTGGACTTTTTAGGTTTCATGTTTTTATCTGGGGGTGGTGGTGGTGAGGGGAGGGTGTAAGAATTATAATCAGTGATTGTTTTCCAGGTCTAGAAAATAGAAAAGAAACTAAGATAAGCTTGTCAAAGGAGCATCTTCAGAATTTTAAAATGCGGCAGCATGCTGCATATTTTTAAGAAAACCACATAAAAGAACAATTTTAGACGAGAGAGCAGGACTTAAGTGGGTAATAAAAAAAATGTCAAAAACACTTTTTCCATGCTTTGGTGTTTTGAATATCTGTCCCAGGAGGTACAGTATAGATTCTTATTTGGCGTCTAAACCGATTAGATTGTTTCTCCGATGAGAAAAGAAATATAATGGGATTATCAAATAAGAACACCATATTAATAAATCATTATCTACAATGATATTTGCTATTTTCAGTGGATTGCTGTGACAATGTCACTGTTACGATATTATGCGAATCTAATCAAAGATGATTTTTTGGTTGTTGATTTTAATGATTGGGGATGCTTGCGATTGATCGACTCAATTGCTATTGAATTAAAAAGCAAATCTGTGTTATCTGCCATGTTACCAGGGATTAATTTGCTCCTAGAATAGAGTAGCTGTAATGAACAAATCGATATACAAGTAATGCGGATCCATTAATTAATTCATTCATGAATTCTTTTACATCCTGAATAGAACCAAACAACTTAATCAGATAACCAGAACCAAAACAAACTGAATCTCTTTAGTCTTGGATAGAGGAGAGTGCAAGTGGATTTGATTCAATTTTCTAGGCCTTAAAGATGTTATCGACCTAATTCTGTCTCGAACTATGGAGCAAGCAGGTATATTTACAACTCAAATTAGGAGGCAGTTTTTTACACATGGAGCAAATTATACAGCCTTGCTATTGAAGCTGTCTCTCTGCGATTACTCTAGAAATTGATTGATTAGTTACTGAAAAACTAAGCAATCATGAGAGGCTGAATGGTTTCTCATTTGTATCCTTTATTAGTTTCTACGTTGTAAAATACAATCCCACGTGCCAGCACAAAAATAAAGGATGTTCAGAGTCCACTAAAATACAAACATCAGGTTCAGCAGAATTCATTGTTGAACATTTCTTTGAATTCGCCTGGCCCTGGTTCTCCTTCTGTGCCGGTAGAGCATAAACTAATTTTGTTTTTCAACAAAGAAAATTACCCAAATGCCTTAACCTGTAATTTCCCTACAGCTCCCTAGAAAATCCTGTGTGTATTTTAAGAAGATGCTAGCTTAGCTTCTGAAAAGCAAAATATTATCTAATTTTCCTCTCAGTGTAGTCAGATTATTTACTAGGAAGCTCCATGCTGAGAAAAAAAGCGGTCCTTTTCTTTATATATTTTTTTTCCGCTGAGCTATATGGAACCCATTTGGAGCCATTGTTATGCACAGCATGCCACAGAAGAGCTGCTAGCTTGCCTGCCATTTCTATTTGCCAAAAGGGGCTCTGGCCTAAGACCCTCAGCCAGCTCTGATCAGCTTTGCAATGCCACAGCACTTAATCAGCCTCCAACAGATTGCACTTCCTGACAGAGGAAAACCAGCACAAAGCAAAAGGACCTGATTGAGAACCAGTTCCAGTGTAATCTGCACACCGCTAACCTGCTGGCCATCATCTGTGCTTGCTAGATCATGTGCAGGCATACAGTAGACGTGTGGCACTCTTGACTTTCTAAAGCTCCATAGTGATTGTAATGTAGAATAGTTCAGGTGGGTAGCTACGTCAGCATGCATAGGCTGCAATCCCATGCTCTTCAATCCCATGTAGTCAGGACCTCTGATTAATGTCTCATCAAAAAGGATGATAGTTCCTACATCACAGTATCCCTGGATCATTACAAGCATTGGTTTGAACATTGCAACCTAGAGGGAAGAGCACCACCTACTGGTCTAGAAACACAACAGAAACAGGACTTTTTCTAAAGAGCTCTGAGGAATCCCATCTGACCTCAGTACTGACCAGGCCCCACCTTGATTAGCTTCTGAAATCTTGCCAGATTAATCCTGAAGCCAGAAACTATGCTGTCTCCTGGAAAACCAGTTTTCATAGTTGAACAAAGAAATCTTCTGACACCCTTCAGTATGGTTTCCACATCTTTTTATCATCATAAGAGGTTAGAGAGAGGATCAATCCTGTCCAAAACGTTGGGTTTTTAATAAACTGTATCATCTTGTATGTTTGTCTAATTTAGTGATCATTAGTCACTATTTTAAATTATGATCATTTTCCTTCTAGCATTCTAGTTTACCAGTTACTAAATTAGGTACTTTAGACCTGACGTTCATCTGTGCAGAAAGACAAAATGCTCAGTGTGAGAAATGTATAAGACCACAGAAATCACTAATTTCTGTGTTCTCCATTCTTGAGGGGAAAATAGCGATCGCTCTTTGACTACATTGACCTGAGTATGTAAGCAGCTTTACCTGATATTTTTTTTAAAAAGGGAAAATTCCAAACTTTAAAACTTTCTACTGTACTACTTTCTTTATTTTTTTAAAAGCTGTAAGTAGTATGAATTCCAGTGTTGCAAATCAAAATGGAAGTTTTCCGTTATGTCTAGTCTGCAGCAGAGTAAGACCTGAATCATCAATTTCAGATGAAGAGATGGACTGTACTCATGCAATAAGTCCTAAGAACACATTGGGTTAGACCCCTGTACTTGAATAGAAACACTTTTAAATGTACTGTACTCTGTACAGAGGACTGGAGTTGTGTTGTGAAGAGGAGCAGTTCTCATACAGGTGTCTTTTCTAGCCTCATTTAAAAAAAGCCTAACCAAGATACCCTCGTAACATTTCTAACACGCAAATCAAATTGTCCCAAAACAACAGTTCCAAACCACTAGGTCCCAAACAACAGTTTTTTAAAAGTTTTCATCCACAGTTTGATTTCATCAGCATTGAAGTCAGCAACTTTGCAAAGTTGATGTTGGGAGCTGATGAGAATGCGTCTTGGCACGTTTTTACACAAGAAATTTCAACAATTGAGGTAAATTTGGCTAGCTAAATTTTAAAAGTGAAGTGAGTCATATGTATTCCAGTTGTTTCCTACAGAACAACAATTCTATACTTTTAATATCTCATTTTTTATGGCCTGGGGTGTAACTGTAACATTTAGTTATATTTTTTTCACATTCACAATGTTTTTTTTTTGTATTTCTAGCAAATAACATTATACTGATAAAAATATATTATTGTTAATAAAAATGTCTTATAATATACTATGCTCCCTGAGCAGTCCAAATACACAGTATATAGTACTACAGATATTGACATACCGATCATACAATTTGTATTGTTGGAACAGATAAATTATATTTGGGATTATAATATTAATATATAATATCAATAACCAGTGACATTTCTGAAATTATTGGCATATGTATATGAGTTTTCCCATAGGAGTGCTGACTAGAACAGACCTTGTTTTGTAACAGCGGAAATCATTAGTGTGTAAATGCAGTTCCCACTGTTTGCTTGAAAACAAGAAAGCATTTCGAATTTAGAATATGAAACTTTATATGGTCTTAAATTTTAATTAACAAAAAATGCATTCTACAAAGCCCTTTTATAGCCCATGTTGTTTATTACTTCATTGTGATAGCACAAATTCATAAATTGCCAGGCAATATCTTTTCTCCTTATTAATGGTAACAATTAACCATCTTTTTTAATTAACGAAAACAAACAACTTAAGATTCAAAGCCAGGAGGTTGGGTACATAAAGTTGTATTGCTCTCATCTGCTACATCATTAGTTTGATTAGATTGAAAGCTTTTACCTGACTTTTAAGCGTTAAGAATTTAATTTCTGCCTTGGTTATTCTATATTCTATTCTTTACAGTCATCCCTCTTTATGTCTTACACAAGAATACAGACACCTCTGTTATTTTTGTAAATATGTTTGTCTTCTTTGTTGTATTTAAAACATATTAGCAAGTGCTTTCAAACACCATTCACTTCAGCTTTTAAAAACAAGCATCTTCAGCTATTTTGGAAATCGCCCAAGTTCAAACACAGTGGGCTTGTACACAAAGAACAGGCACATCCAACACAACAGAATTTCATTTGTGAAAAAAGAACAGGACCAGAAAAATAGTTTTGAGGTACAGCTACGATTACGAAAAGCTATTTTTTATAGCCATTGTGGTCAAAACACAACCGATATGTGCACTTCTGAAAAAGAATACCCCGGGTTTATATCACCCCAGCTGTTAACAACAATTTATTGAAAATCATACACTGGGCAGTAAATGGAAGTTACCTGAAGAAAAAGAGGAGTGGATGCAGTGCTAGCAAACAGGTAGCATTCACGCGGTGTTATTTCGGAACTTATCTTTATTCATCTGAGATTTTAACATGAATTACCTTCCACAGCAGAAGATGGTGCTTGCCCATCCATTTAATGATACATGATAACAGCCTGTTAATGTTACACCATTACGCATCCTGCTGCGGCGCTTTCCACTCTCTTCCATTTCTCGTGGAAACATTTAGCACGTCACAAGAGAAGGAAGGTGAAAATGTGGAGAAGAATGCGCAAGATCTCCTGCAGGATCTGAAATTGTGTGCCAGAGACGGATGAGGTCTGTAAAACACAGCAGCCTTTCATCTGATCCAAATACAGCTCAACAGTCACAGGAGCCGGGTGTATGGATGGTTCTGTTCGTCTGAGAGGATATTATCTGTTGTTTTGCTTGTAAAGGTTCAGTTTTGAAACTTAAACAATCTGTTAAATGACAAGTACACACTTGCTAGAATGCGTGTCTTTCTGCCCAGTTTTGTCTTCATCACACATTTTAAAAAGGACACATGGGGCATATATAGTATGGTTAAATGGATATACCATTTTCATAAAAACAACACAGCAGAATGGATATTTTACATGAAAATATGCTACCTTAAAAATAAAATAATATGTGATTATAAAGTCAGTATATAGAGCATCATGCTGTCACATTTGTTATCCAACCCATTTTCTGACCTTTTTTCCAATTTAGCATCGTGGGGCAGCCGGAGACTATCCTAGCAAACCATGGGCACAGGCATGGTACACTCTGGACAGCACACCAGTCCATCAGAGCGCAGACACACACACTAGGGCCAATTTTCCCAGTTAATTAACCTATGTTAAACCAGTATGTTTTGAACTATGGGAGGAAACCCATGCGAACACAAAAAGAACATACAAACTGCACACAGATAGCACCCAAGGTCCAGACCTGAGCCCAGATCTCCACCACTGCTAGTCAGCAATGCTAAGCACTGCACCACTGTCCTGCCCGTGTTTCTTATCAAACTTGTGAAATGACTTGTCAGATGGATGGCCATATAGAGTAGCCATGACTTTTCAAGTTGTGACGGTATAGTACATTAACAAAAGAAGATCTTCTAAATGGTCTTACTTTGATGACATATTGTTCATATTGCATAACAGGTATTAGAAACATATTTTTTCAGTCTTGAACTTAGAATGTCTGAAGCAAAACATACGGTGCTTGTGCTAGCTTGCTTCTGGGTGAATTCGCTGAGCTGCAGTAATACCCTCAGATATGAAGATCTATCCATAATGTAAAGACAGGACAGTCAACAGTCACCCTCCACCTTTTTGCAACTTGGATTTGACCTTACTGTACAGCTCTGCAGTGCATACACGTATAATGATCTAGTTTCTGCTAGACAACACGGCAAGCTGGAGAAAATAATCAAAGGCAGAATAAAAGAAAAGAGTCACAGATTACTCACAGCAGGTTTTTAGAAAATGACAGAATAAAGATGATGAAAGTTGGGGTAGGTGGGCCCCTTTGACAAAGCAAACGGCTAACTTGCAGCTGAATAACGGCACGATTGCCTAAGCTCAAGACCGAGGACTCCATTTGAATCATTATTATCCCGATTGCTCTTTTCCTTTAACAGGAACTGTCAGCCGGCATGTATTAACTAGTGTAGCTAGTGAGAGAGAGAGAGGCCGGGAAAGAAAAGGCGAAACAAGCCAACAGAGCAAATTCAATTCAAAATGCTTCTCCATTGTCCATTATAGTAACTCATAAATACCAATCTGATATCAACTGGAAGTGTTTCCTGGCACAAGCACATACTGTATAGATCAAGATGTAGAAAAGCACCCTGCAGAGTGCAGCTAGTCAAAATCTATCTCCATTGTAGAATGTGGCTACAAGCAGTGTCTTAATAATTTAATTGAGAATTAGCAGGACCACAGTGAAAATTAAGGCCCTGTTTGCAGTCCCACAGTGAAGTGACGGCCTCTTACAATGACACGATCATTATATTTGCCAAATTGCCCATCAACAGAAAAAAAATAATAGAATGAACCCTAACTAGGTGATTCAGCTACAGTAACTATGATAGCTCATTTTGCTGCTTCATTATGACTATAGATTTCTTTTTTTTACTTACCGTAACAGGACAGCTTCTAAAATATTGCTTGTTTTCACTGCTGTCTTGTTTTCGTGAGGCTCCCAGTGAACAACAACATGCTCACATGTTCACGCTATAAGACGTACCAGACTGGGAAATAAATATTAATATTATAATAAAGATTTGTTGTAGCCTGTTTTTTTTAATTTTATTTCGTATCTCCATCCTTTTGGATCTTAATATATGAGGGTATGAAAGATAAGGATCATATCCTACTACATACTTAAAACAAAAGCAGGTAATTGATTTAAAAATGGAAGATTAGTGCTTTTATTTAGCATAATCCAAATTCGAAAATAGAAAATAGAACAAGCCACACATTTTACTTGTTTACACATTGTAAAGCAGAGTTCTGGCATTTCAGCTCAACAGGTGTGCATTGAAATGTGTAATAATTCAAGTTTAACTGGATTTAGTACAAGAGTGTTGTGCTATATTCTTTCATTTCACCTCAATAAGGATGTATCATTGTTGTGCATGTATCTGAGAGGGTATGTACTGTATTTTGAATATTCATGTTTAAAGTCCTATTTACCCATTTTAAAATATATTTTACTGAGTATTTTTAAGTGTTTATTCCTTAGTGCCTGCATATCATGGTAGTAGTAAAAGGTTTATTTAATTTATTTTTAAAGTACTGTATATTGTGATATGGGTACCAAAAAGTATCCTAAATCTAAACATAAAATGGTAATAAAGATGAGCATTTTACTAAAGTAAGGCATCTTGAAACAAAGAGTCCAAAATGTGCATTTACATTTGTAAAACAAGTAATTAATTTGTCAAAGTACACTGCTGGAAGCATAGTATAAGTAAATTGAAAGATAGAAATGGCAGATGGTTTAATAAATAAATTCTGAAAACTATATGAAGAAAAAATACACTTTATAAAATGATTTAAAAAGAACTGCGTCCAGTTAAAAACACAGAGAATAATAATCGGCTCAGCGACAATAGTAGGATTATTTTAGACAATGGAACAGAAGTGGCTGTTGTATTTAATGAATATTTCACTCAGGAGGTCACTGAAGAAGGAAGTGAATAACATTCCTCAGACTGGGAGACAATATTAATTATAATTAATATAGAGGTTTGATATTAATTATAATTAGTGTAGAATGTATAGAATGTTACAAATAAAAAGTTACAGGTACTTGAAGAGCTTAAGCTAACCAATCATGGTGTTTGGCATTGTTTTCCACATGGTATTGTAGAAAATGTAGTTCAAGTAGATAGCTGTGTCAGCATGCGTACGCTGCAAAGGAACAAGTCAAATGCTGAAAAGAGAAGAAAAGAAACTTCAGGTGTCTCACATGCTGAAACATTGTGTTTCTATTCTTTCAGCATAGAATAAACTCTTTTACTTGTTTCTTTACAGAAAATGTATTCTACCAACTGCATTTAAGGACACAACAGATGTTATTCATAGAACACTAACAAATCTTTTCCAGCATGCTTAGGACAGGAGTAATACCCACTGACTGGAAAATTGCTAATGTAGCATCCATCCATAAAAAGGGATTCAAAGCTGGACCAGGTAATTATAGGCCAATAAATCTTACTTTTAATACATGTATGGTATATAAATAATAATGAGAACTAAACACAGGGATGAAAATAAAATCAATCTTCTGAATACTTGTGGTCAAGTTACTCATAAAAGTTTAATTTTCAAATTGCAGGCCCTAGGGATTTATGGTAATATGTGTCATTGGATTCCTAACTTCTTAATCGATAAAAACATACAGGCAAGAGGTGAATGCTTATTTTGGGGTCATGTACAGTAATTAGTGGAATTTCCACAGAAATCTGTACTTGGTCTGCCTAATTTATATCAATGATCTGTGTTATATTATAGCTAGAAAACTAGTCAAATTTGTGAATGATACCTAGACGGTAGGGCCAGCAGACACTGTGCAAACAACGTGGAAGCTTCAAAGTAAATTTAAAATGTTTTAGACAAGAATCAAGACAAGAGCACAGTGTTACATGCAGTAGGCAGAAACATTAACTGTAAATGTAAAACTGGAAAAAACTGAGTTTGAAGTGCTGGGAAGCAATTAAAAAGGCAAACAGAATGGATGTCATAGTTGTATAAAAAATAAAAAAAATAAGTTCTATTTAAACTCTACAGAACATGAGTAAGATCCCTTTTAGAATACTGTGCACACTATTATAACAAGACATTTATGCTTTGGCTAAGTCTAGACAAAGAAAATATTGGTTTAAAGGAATGTCTTAATCTGACCAATTGAATATTTAATATTTTGAACAGAGAAGAGTATAAGGGGACACTATAAGAGTATGAGGGCAGCAGACATGTAGAATTGACAGTGACATGAACCAGAGTATGCGATACCTCTGTAAACAAAGGGTGGCCGGAGTCTGGAACTAGCCTACCCTGTTGTGCCATTGAAGCCAATTCATTGATCTCTGTCAGTTACTGTAGTTATGAACAACCAAATGAATGGCCCAATTACCCTCCTCTCATTAGCCACCTCTCTTATTTTTTAATACTTTTTAATCTTGCACAGTATAAAAGTACACAGTGTCCTGCTGATTTGCTGTCATATACCAGCAGCCGCAAGATGACAACAGCTGTTAGCACAAAGCAAACAGCTGCTTTAAAAGGCTGGCGATTTATGGTGTTAACTATTATTATTAAGATTCCAGACAACTGTGTGATTAATGTCTTTTCGCCATGACAACCATTTTTCTGAAAGATGACCACACACCATTTAACTCCAGCTGCTATCTCGGTGCTGTTTGTGCATCACTGCTGATGCCACGGGCCAAAGACAACAGGGTTATGTTTTTTTCTGTGGCGTTGCTGGAAGTAGCTGTTACAACAGTCATTTTTTTTTATAGACAAATCACAATGGTACATCTGTCCATCCATTTTCTAACCGCTTCATCCAATTGAGGGTCACAGGGGGGCTGTAGTCTATCCCGGCAAGCAGCAGGTGCACAGGTAACACACAAACATGGCCACAATAATAATAATAATAATACCTTACACTTATATACTGTAGTGCTTTTCTGGACAATCCACTCAAAACCCTTTACAGGTAATGGGGACTCCCATCCTCCACCACCGATGTGCAGCCCCACCTATCACGTCTCACACTCCTCAGAAACGCCGTGGCATTCTCAAACCCTCTATTTCTCACTTTCATCCCCACTGGAACCACCAAATTCTCACGTGCACCAGATTCCACAGATTCTCACTCCTGAACCAATTTCCTAATCACCCCTCTCTCCCTTCAGTATTTAAACCTCTCTTACTCACCAACCCACCGTCACTATAGAGACTATAGAGAGAACTCCATAGAGTTCTCTTGTGCGTGTACTAATCTTCTTGACTGATCTCCCGGTTCCTGATCTTTAGTCCTGCCTTTTTCGACCACGCTTTTTGGAATTATTTTTCGGATTGTCTTTCTTTTTTTCTCTGGTTACTAGACTCATTGCTTCTCCTATCGTCCAAGCCTTTGGATTCTGTGGTTTGGATATTGTCCTTGTGCTACTCTGTATTCCGCAGGGTTCACAGCAATGCATAAGGACCCTCCCATTCAACCTATTGGTTCCTTGACACCACCTGGATGATGCAACAGCTGCCATAGAGCCAGTTTATTCACCACACACCAGCTATCAGAGGGGAGAAGAACAGAGTGATGAAGCCAGTTCAGAGATGGGGATTATTAGGAGGCCATCATTGATAAAAGCCAAAGGGAAATTTGGCCAGGACATCAGGGTTAACACTCCCACTCTTTTCGAGAATCGCCCCAGGATTCTTAATAACTACAGAGAGTCAGGACCTTGGTCTCATCCAAAGGACGGCGTCTTTTTACAGTATAGTGTCCCCGTCACTATACTGGGGCATTAGGACCCACACAGACTGCAGGGTGAGCACCCCCTGCTGGCCCCAGTAGCACCTCTTCTAGCAGCAAACTTAATTTTTCCCAGGAGGTCTCTCATCCAGGTACTGGCCAGCCTCACACCTGCTGAGCTTCAGTGGGCTGCCAGTTGTGAGTTACAGAGTGGTTGCTGGCTGCTGCACACACTCAAATCTAGGACCGGTTTTCCCAGAAGCCAGATAACTTACCAGCATGTTTCTGGACTGTGGGTGGAAAATGGAGCACCCAGAGGAAACTCCCAAGAACATGGGAGACCATACAGATAGTACCCCAGGTCTGGAATTGAGCCCAAGGCCCCCATGCTGTGAGGTAACAGCGCTAATTACTTTGCCACCACGCCACTCATGGAAAGATAGCTAAAGTATTGTCAGATAAAATGCAATAAGCATTGCCTTTAACATGCAGCCACCCCAAACTTTCAGTCACAGGATTAAGGAACAGCAGCTGACTGATGAGAAAACCCTGCAGTGGAGTAATAGACGGCAGTTTAAATTTTTTATGAGAGGCGGGGTTGATGTTGGAGTGAGAGACGTTATTCCTTTTCACTTCCTGTGAGAGCTCAGAACTACTGTATGTAGCGAACACCTCATGAAGCAATAACTTCTGACACAAGAGCACAACTTTCCAGAATTTACTACCTGCCTTCCTCCATATCATAAATAGATATGGTCTGTTCTGACACCTCAAGACCTGCCAGAATATTATGGCCATTTGTCCTAAGTACAAACAAGGGTGGCAAATTTCCTGACAACACAATGCAACTTGACAGAATTAATTCTGCTCACCACTGTTTCTCCAGAGTGTAAACCAGAGTGACAGATTTCTGATAAGGTAGCACATTTTAACATCTGTCACTGACACATTTTGCTCAGGGTAGCCCTATTCGGGTGGCCTGCCTCCTTCAGCAGTCTACAGTGAAGTGTGCTGCTAATGACAGGCTTGGATTTAGATAACTTGAAGGTCTGCAGACTGTAGCTTTTTCAAAAGATTGTGAGTTCAATAGACATGTGTTTTTTTTTTCAGTGTCCTCATTAAAGCTTTTTGTCAGTCATAAATATTGATTCCTGTACTGTATATATTTTCCTCACCATTTGCCAAGGATGTGCAAACTGTCAGTTTCACACAGCCAAGCTTTAGGACTGCAGGTCACAAATATGTTACCTTTCTGGTTCATCAGTACTGCTGGTGTACAGGAGACTCTAAGAAAGCCTGAGAGGAATCTGTATGCTGCGCAATGGGAATCGTGCATCTTATCTGTATAGTCTGTTGGAACAGGCTCTTGTCCATGGTGCTGATTTCCAGAAATCCTGGACCAGAGACAGGCAACCTCAGCACCTGGATTCCAGGCCTTTGCAGCTCTTTGTTGCAGCTCATCCTTAATTCTAAAAGTGACCTGCAGCACCTGGGTTAATTAAGCAATTAAGCAAGCAAGGGAAAAATGTGTGCTTAAATTACTGGAAAATTCAAATGTTTCCCAGTAATTCCAATCCAATAAATGTAAAGTTAATGGAAACCTCACAACATGGAATCCAGGTGCCAGGTTTGACCACCTATCCACCTGCCACATGGCCGACTGTTAATCAACAGAAACTGCGGAATAGGAAATAAGTTCTGCGTGGAATAAGCCACTCCTCTGGGACTAATTAAAAGCCTTAAAAGACCAACTGGGTGGGAAGGGTTTCAGTCTGTCAGGGCTCCAGGAGAGAAGTAGAAAGAGTGGGATTGAGCTGTTTCACGGGTCTGTGGGTTGAGTAAGATGCAGGTCAGGCTGTACTGAGGGACATTACAGGTTGTGAACAGATGGGCTGTGTGGTAGTTTGTTCACCAGGCTCAATGGGGATGACGTGTTGTGCTGAGGAACAGGGCTGTGGGCTGGACCGGGACTGACCGCAGGTTGTGCCTGAAGGAGTGGGGCACTGTTTGTGAAGACAGCAGCATATTTTCCCTGCCCAGCTAAGAGGATGGAGTCTAGACAGCACAGGTTGAGTCTCAGGTACTCCCTGTGCCCTAAGAGCAGCAGAAAGATGGGCGTTTTCCAAGAGACGAGGGAAACAGTTTGCAACACCAGTTCATGCAGTGTCAGGGACACAAGTGATCATTGTAGAGAGGGGTCCTGGATCAAACAGGATTGGCCAAGAGAGTTTTTGAAGAGTAAGAAGGGGGAAGAGTTTGAGAGAGAGAGTGAAGGGGAATTAAGGGTAAGAGAAAAGTCACAATGAAGGAGGAGAGAATGCGGAAGAGTTTTAAAGGGATGTGAGGTAAGAATGAAAGATGAGTGAGAAAGTGCATTGGGTCCCATGGCTCAGTTGGAATACAATGAAATAAGACACCATTTTATTCTATAAAAAATGTTTTGGTGACAAGTATTCACTATCTTTCCCCTTTAAAATAAGACAAAGGTGGATAGAGTACTTTATATTCTCATATTTAAATTCAATTATCAAATAATCCTTTTTTAACAGAAGATGTCAATTTTTTTCAATTCCCTCAGTTTTGGGATTGCTAAAGGCAAAGCTACTTGGCTCCAAATGCCATGACAATGTTACTAGGAGAGAGGAGAAGAAGATAACTGCTATTCTTTTTTCTGTGCTACAAGACCTACAGGGCCAACAGAAGAGTTCAGCTTCAGCTGGAGAAATACCTCAGCTCTTTTGGGCAACAATGAAAGCTCACAGGTGTCAGTCAAGCCATAGATGTTACTGTTGTACAGCCCTAGCTAACCACAAGACCACCAAACACAGCTCAGTCAATTGTATGGCACTGTGCAGCTTGTACTCTAATTGGAGCTATTAATGGTACAGCCACATGGGAACTACCAAGCTATCACATTTTGTATTTCATATTTCACAGACGTTAGCCAGGATCTTTGTTCTCATCAGAAATACCAGCAGAAGATTAAACCAAAAGAATTGTAGTTTTTTTTTTAAAGAATGGCTTCAGTAGTGCAGGTCTTCAAATAAAAAAAATCAAGTCTATAAGCTCCTGAACCTTGCAAGCAATGTACAGAAGATTGCCCTGTCCTACTGTACGTGTGTAGCATAAAAGCAACATCAGCACCATGCAATGAGAGCACAAACAGCAAAAGGGATCTAACTGTACTTTCAACAATCAAGAGTGACATTAACTTGTGTGCTTTGATAGCTTTTTCATTTGATTTCAGAATCTAAAAATAAGATGTTCAAAGAATACACTCCCCAGGTGCGTATTTGATATCAAAGCAAAGATAGCACAAGTAATATGAAACAATCACAAGGGACCTTAAGGGAAGTGGCAAATGAGACCTGGAGACTCAAATTAATTTCAATAAGTTTTTCATCAATGAGCAGGAAAAGATAAGACACGCACAGACTGGAACTGAAGAAATTGGAAATTCCAGTGCATGTATGGGGCGAAGAACTGAATTTGTAACACACTCTAGGAGAGGCAGCAGGGAAAAGGTCAACTGAGGTGCAAAATGAACCTTGTTGGCAACGTCAGAACTGCGCAGGTACGAGGACACCCCTCTAGACAAATTGGAAATGCTCCAATGTAAAAGTACAATTTGCCATTATTACCACGCTAAATCCTGGGTGTGGGTAGATGCAATAAAGTACCCACCTACCTTTATGATCTTCTGGGCCTGCAGGCCTGGGACTAAAAACATCTGCAAGAATCGAAATACAGGAGTGGGAGAGGAAGGTTGGACTCTGTCACAGCTTAAAGAACAGGATAATTCTTATCCTCAAGCTAATAATGAGATCTTTTTGCACGCACACCTTGCTTTCGGGAAAAAACAAATCAGTTTTAAGAGGATTGCCACTAGTGCTGGAGAGCCAAGAGCCCCTTTGTGGCCCCTTTCTGATAGAGACGCTACTCAGACTGTAATTCCATGTGCATTTGCACATTTATAAATCATAAACGAATGGACTTTGGAGCAGGAAGGCTTGTGAAAAAAACAGTTAAATGAAAATATCTAAAGTGCATTGTAACATATTGAAATATTTCAGTTATTTGGAAACATCAGTCATTCAGACTAGCGATGTTGGTTTTCACCTGGAATTGTAGTGTTGTGTGGCTTTTGTTTGAGCTAGAACTCTTTCTTTATTATTGGTATAATTGGTAACACTCAGTGTTATAAAGCTAATTATACATAAAGCAACATAAGAATTGTGTTGACTTCTGATTGAATGCAAACACAAGCAGCGTGTATTAGTGACACATCCCATATATGTTTTTATTATTTTCAGTATTCAACATGACTAATGACTAAGAATGGTCATTCATTTTAAAAGTGGCACAGATTCATTTTTTATATGGAAATGAAAAAAAACAAAAATTTGAGAACTGCATAACAACTGCCCCCTGAACTACATCCTTACCATTTTTTAATAAACTTATCCTGCTCAGTCAGTAATTACATCAATTAATTTTGATGCGAGCTTCACCAGGGAGGAAGACCTGCAGACTCAATAGATATTGTGGTAACCTGTTCTAGATGATGACTTGAGGATGACTTTTGCCCAGTGTCTCTCTATTTAGAACAAATTATTTTTACTAGTCTTCAGTTTCTCTGGTATTAACAGTTGTGTTATCATGGCCTTCATTTTATATTCATTTTTAGACTTAAAATCACCCTCCTCCATTCATGGACACCAGAGGCATATTCTTTTGTAGATCTGGAGATGATGTCATGGATACAAGCCAGGGGAAGATTTCAAACTGTGTTAGGCTATATCTGCTGTAAAGACAACACAGTAATTGAATCCCTGAACAAACACAGGGAATCTGTTGTGAAAGAGGCAGGCACTCAAGAGATAACAGAACTGTGCAAAGCCAGAGTCGCTTGAAGAAGGTTATGGTTTGGTTAGTTAAAATTCACGAATTATCCTGCTTAAATGCTATTTGCATTATCAGTGTTTCAGCAATAATGAGACTCTAGATTTCAGCTCTTAATTGGATTGCTCCATCAAGGTCCCTTATTGATATTTTTAAGCTGTACTTCATTATGATAAGTAATGAGAAGATTATTGACCAGCAGTATCCAATTCCAAACTCCATCTGTGATCTAAGAGACCTGTCAGTTACTGGCCCCGAAGGTGAGGGGCAAGGTAGACTGATAGGAAGTGATAGTCAGCAACACTCCTACTACTCTGAGCTCAAACACACACATGCTCCCAGCTGCCAGCTTGAAACACATCAATACGTTTAGATTTACATCTGCGAATGCGAAGTTTAATTTTGCCAATCCAGATTCATACCTCATGAGATCATTTGTTTTTTAGAAATCTATATTCTGCAGTACTTAACTTGCCAAACGTCCTTGCTATACCGGAAAAGAGAGGGTAAGGTTCAAGCAGCTCCCCCCTGTGATAGGTAACATTCATTTCTAATTCATATTTTGAATTTGAGGTATCAGCATTTTAAGCTATGGTGCTGGGTTTCAGGGGTCCGTTGCTCTGTGATGTCATTTTTAAACCTCAGGTGAAAGGGTTTTTCCTCTTAATTCTAACACACCGAGAACAATAAGTGTGATCTCAGTGTATGGCCAACAAAATCTATCCAGTGTTTGAAATGACATGCTACAGGACTTAGTCTGAATGTCAGAACTCCCCATATTGACAGTACAAATTTGCTGTGATTCAGTAATAAAAGATGTACAGCTGCTTCCATACCCGACTGATTTCATTTGTGTTATTAAACTCTTCCTTTTTGGTTCTAATGATAGAGTACTGCAAACGAAGACTGGAGTGCTATTCATCCCTGTAGTATTTTCCATATCAACACAAAACGTGGGTTATATAGCTAATATCGTTACCTTACAGTGAAGACACAAACTCCCTTGTACATAAAAGACCTCTATAAACTTGTCTATGAAACGTCTTGTGCTGATGAATTACTGCTTACACGGAGACCTTGCCAAAGAAGCTTTATGAATAAGTAACTCTCTGCTTCTTAGATTCTACTTCCATGCTTAACAATTTCTGTACTGCTCTCCCAGAGCACGTCTCTGAGGCCAATGCTACCTTTTGAGGTTTTTGTTTTCAAATCCTCCTGACCAACTCTAAAAGAGAGCTTTAAAGGAGCTAGAGTCTGCATTTTTATTAATCATCATTACCTTTAAATGAATGGGCTCACAAAGTCAGGATGTTTACAATCCTGTAAACACACTTTCTCTGTGAGGCTTTACAACCTCACAGTGCCTGGTCCAAAAAGTGACAAGTGGCTGAATGTCAAGAATTAGAAACACAATCACAAACAAACAAGCAGGAACCAGTCCAGCCCTTTAGAAAAACTCCCAAATGTACCACACGTTAGATCTCAGGACAATATGGATTACATTCTTCGAGAAGTGGGCACAGCTAGATGACTAATTTGCCACCTCAGGGGAGAGATTACGTACAGTATATGAGGCACACATAAATAAAGGCAGACACACAATCCCTTTTGAACTCTTCTGTGTATTCTTTCTGTTAACTCCCTAACAGCAGTAGGTATAGGGTAGTTATAGTTCTGTAAATCAGCACCATGGACAAGACCTTACAGGGGAAAGGGCAGTGCAAAGATTTCACTACAGAAAATCGGATTCCCATTGCACAGCAGATAGACCCATTTCTAGCTTTATACACAGGTAAAGTATCTCCTGTACATCCACTGATCCATGGAAAAGCAAAATATTTCCAGTTAGTTTTCTGTTAATACAGTTGAATCTTGTAGAAATTCTACATTAAAGAGCCCTCTAGCCCTTATAAAGTCAATGTATTTGCACAGTAAATTGGACAGATTCAGAAATCCAGTGTCTGTGCAGAGAACATTCAGCCTTTTACTCTATACACATGTATAGTAAGAAATACATGTAATTACTGCCTTGCAATATTCAGTGTATGGCTTTGACTTATAACACAGCCTGCGACCATTATGACACTTATATAGCTCTAGCTGCTATGCAATGGGAATCCCCTCATTGCCACAGATAAGATTACATGACATGCAGTTGCTTTTGTCAGCAGTTCCCTCTCGTTCCCCCTCATCTTTCAAAATTCGATTCATTCCTGCCGTTTATGTTGGCTCATTAAAAAGAGCAAAGGCTCCAGAATGCAAAAAGCACCGAAAGAACAAAAGAGAACGCTTATCTGAATTAATTAAATGGCATCTGAGCAGCGCTCAAGCCGAAACAGATGAAAACAGCTGAAGGAAATAAAACGTCTCAAAGCTTTTAACCATTCTGGTCACTCCAGCCTGTTTGGTTAACATAAATAAAATAGACCCCGGAGAAAATATTAGTAAAGAGTCTCTAATCCTAAAGGGCTTACATTGTCTTATGCTAATGACAAACTCTGAAAGTGCTTTAATCATTCTTATATAAGAGCTGTGTCTACTGTATATACAGCAGGTACGTCTGCTCTTTTCAACATTACCCTTGACTGGCGCTGTGCCACAGTTGGAAGACTGGATTTTTCAAATTGGTGGACAATGGAAGGTTGGGAGAGATAACAGCAGCCAGGTTCAATTGGTCCCAGCTGGCCTAAATCACAATCAATCCTGATATCATTTACTCAATAGAAAATATGACAGAAAGTGAGGTTCTACTGTCCCTCACATTAATCTTTTGTATCCCCCCGCCCCCCATGTCCAGCTTCGTAGCTGTTACTTGGACACCCCTCACACTATGAGGGGGTCCCAGCCTCTTCATCCTATGGCAGGCAAAGCAGGTTCAGCGAAGTTTATTATGACTAAAAAAGTCAATAAATATTTTCAGTGAAACATGGAATATCTTCAAAGATGAACACCTTTAACGTTTACCCATCCTTGTTCGCAAAAGACTGTGCCGTGTTGCAGAACTGGAAGCTGATTGCCATTCAAAGGAAGAGCCTGCTTTTGTTACTACATGTCCAGGCACTGGCCCATGTGGATGAGGAAATATTTAAGGAGATTGTTTTCCACGTGTTTCACGTGCAGTCAGGCATCATCAAACTGTCATCAATCAGGAAATTGTCAGGCGCTAAACAAGAGTCCTTGCTATAGTGTTTGAACACTCTTGAGAGAGTGATCATGAGTGTTGTCACTGCCACAGTCTTGTCTTGCCCTGTAAGACCTGTTAGGTATATTGCTGTGGGCCCAAGGCACGACACTAAACTCAACTTCTTGGAGCACTTCATCAAAAGAGCTAGAAAGAGCACAGGTATGCTTCTAAAGCTGCATTCACTATTATGCACTGCCATCTAGAACTACACCTACACCATCTACACCTAAGGTAGTTATTGAAGCAAATATCTAAGCCATCGGAGGTGCATGGTGGCACATTGGTGAACATTGCTGCTTTGAGTTCAATTCTGGACCTGGGGTACTATCTGTGTGGAGTTTGTACATTCTCCCCATGTTCATGTGGGTTTCCTCTTGTGCTCCAGTTTCCTTCCACAGTCCAAAGACATACAGTAACTGGTTAACTGTCTTCTGGGAAAAGTGGCCCTGGTGTGTGTATCTGTGTGCTCCCCGTGTAGGACTGGCATCCTGTCCAGAGTGTACCCTGCCTTGTGCCCGTTGCTTGCCAGGATAGACTCTGGCTCCCCCATGACTACACAGCAGTATTTCCCATGGATATTGAAGCAGACTACACAGCAGTATTTCCCATGGATATTGAAGCAGACTACACAGCAGTATTTCTAAATGCTTCTACTTTTCCCGGTTGAGTTTTTTACCATCCTGAAACAGAAGAAAAAAGTCAAATAATAAGAACTGGATACTCATGCAGTCACCACTTGCATAGCATTTAAATGTAAGATTTAGAAGCATCACAATGAAGACTGTACACAAGAATGAATGTGTAGACTCCAATCACCGCGGGCAAATATTTCCCCAGCACAGTCTATTCGTGTTATCTTGGATTTTGATTGCTGTCTATCATCTACATAGTGTTCAAAGCTCATTCTTCATCCTAATGTGTAATACCTCGTCTGGGGGTAAATATTTAGCAACAGAAATGTGGTTAATGTTGACACAGTAAGAGGGCCCCTCTCCCCCCTCCTCCTCCAACCCACCTCCTTCCTGCTGTTTCCTATTAGAATAGATGGAAATTCAGGCAATTAGCGAGCCGTTAATGGGCACAGAGAGATTAGATTTTGTACACAAAGTGGAAATGTAGCAATCAGAGGCGAAATAAAAGACATGCTTAATGCCCTGGAAAGTTTATTTGTCATGAGCAATCTGAGGCGGGGGGGAAAGGGGAGGTAGGATAAGGGCACCATCTCTCCAGAATCCTTCTGGCGCTGAGTTTAGTTAGGACAGGCGATTTCCCTCACGGATGGCTACTCCAGTTCAAGTCCGCCAGGCCTGTGTGCAATAGTACTTTTCCACAGCAAGTGCACTTTTGATTGGATTGCCTTGCCTTTGTTAGATAGATTAAGCACCCGCAGTTACAATGTGCTGCAATAATGTATTAAACACAGTATGCCAAAGCAAGGATATAGATATTAGAGGCAACATCCTGGCCCAACTAATGCCAATAAGCCAAAGAGCTATAGTATAGGAAGAAGATCCTGGGCAGACTGGGCAAAGCAAATAAAAAAAACATAATAAGAATAATTTGCAAGTTTAAATGGGGTTGAGAGATTCGTGCCGGCACTGAAAAAGGTGTGGAATCGTAAGCATACTGTAGAACCCCGAAATTGATGACTGTTACTTTTGGACCGAGCGGCTGGAAGAAATATAAAATAAATAAAATAGGCAGTTCTTTTGCTAATATTTCCTTTTAGGTTTGAAAACACAATGACAGGAGGTGGAGATATGGGAAAGAGTTTTGTCACAATTGTTATGATACACAACCAGAAAAATCTGAGAACTGGTAGAGCATCAACCTGAAACATGATGTTAAACATGACAGGTCCAGTTAAGGAAAGAACAGTGTTTTCAGTTCTTGTTTAGGATCAAAAAGGTCCACTTGCATTCTTTCTAGCAGAACACTTCTCTTTGTTTTATTTTACTTATTTTGTCATGAATCATTATTTACCCTTAACATCTCTCACTTGTGACTACAGCCTTTTTTCTGTAAAAGCACTGCTTTGAGCTCTGTCATGAAGCTCAGGCTGAGAGGGGTGAGTGTGTGTGTGTCTGTCTGTTCTGTAATACACACATCTGGGATGTATCTCGTCTTGTGTTCGTTGCTTGCCAGGATAGACTCCACTTCTCCCAAAATCTTGGATTGGATAAAGCAGTTAGAGTGGTTAAGTTTTACTTATTAAGACACAATACCATTCATTGTCTGGAACTTTCTGCCTATATTTATATTTAAACATGTTTAATTGTTTCTTCAGCCAATGAAAGACAAACTCCAATTATTTTATATCAAAAAGACCAAAACGAGCTTGTTGACAGATAGCTCTAGGCAAATTTGACTTTTATCTAAACTACTATTAGCAAGTTGACAAACTACCTTTGTGAAAGTCTGACACGCTCACTGGAAAAAGCAGAAAAAAATACAGCATACTTATAATAATTCTTTTCCAGCCTGGTTTGTGTATTGACAAATGTAGCAAGTGCAAAGTGTGTGAAAGGTAATGTTGGATTTTACACTCTGTATTTAGGTGAGTTTCTTTTGATGCTCTGGTCTCCTCCCACACTCCACATACATAATTGGTTAATTGGCTTCTGGGCAAAGTATCCAGAGTGTGAATGTGTGCATGTCTGTGTCTGTGTGTGCCCTGCGATGGACTAACATCATATCCATGGCATACCCTGCCTTGTGCCCGTTGCTTGCTGGGATAGGCTCCGACTCCTCTGCAATTCTGTATTGGATGAAGTGGTTAGAAAATGGATGGATGTTGTCTTTTAAACAAGACAGAAATACAGTCAGCCATGTGTTGCTTATTATGCACTCATTGGCCCCAGAGTGTCGTGAACTTGATTTTCACAATGGATGGATGGATAGATAGTGCACCTCTGCCCTGAAAGTAACCCAAAACTTAGATGAAGCAGGATAGACAGGAATTCAAAATGAGCTGCTTAAGACATTATTTTTCCATATACTCATTTGAGAACCTCATCACCAGGTGAGGTCATCTATGGTCAGATCCCCTATGCTAGGGCTATGAGCGCTGTGGTAAGCTCAAGCAATAAAGAATGCATATCACGAGGGATAAAGAAAACTCCAAACTCAATAAAATGAGAATAATAAGCTGTCAGTTCATTGCAAAAGTCTAAGATAAATACAATTTCATGAAAATCCTTTTTGGGGTAAATTAAACTTATTGAGAAAATAAAAAAAAAACAATATAGCTGATTCCAAAGAAGCTTTGTTTTCAGCTTTGATTGCAAATATATTGTACTCTATCACAAAAAGGAATAAAGACAATGAAAGACACACCGTATTAATTAACAGTGTTGAGCAGCCGTTTAGAGAAAGGAGCTGCTCACAGGTGGTCAGCACATGGGGACAGATCAAACTGGATGTCTAAGGGCCCCGCAACCTGCTTGTTAAGTCGTGTTGATTATTTAATGAAATTGGTCACACGTGCTCGTTTTTTCTGGTCCACCTCATTCCAGAGCTGGGCTACAGAGAGAGTACAGAATTCCAACAGGACTGCAGGTTGCTCCGACACAACGGAAGAATAAATTAGCTTGCTTATGCCATGAAACCCTGTCATGGATTGCTGCACATCACAGCTACAGTACATCTCCCTTCGCAGTTTCCAGCAGAATACCGATCTTAATTAATTGAGTACACAGCGCAATTTGAGGCTGTAAATGACCATATCAGAAAGAAAGAGATGTGACAGATATGATTATAAGATTTAGGCATAGAATGGTCTAGGCTTAACACTGTATCTCTGCATAATGACATTTTGTTTTTCTTTTCTGGAGGGTTAAAAGTCACAGTCGGAAACAAATTAAATGTGGCCTCCCACCAATCAGGTTTTGCTAAGCCATTGTACCAGCTTCTTCCTGCTCCTTGCAGAAGTTGCTGCCTGTTCTCCCCCTTTTCAGGACTCCTCTCCTTCCCCCTTTCTTTTCCTTACAGAGATGTCGGATTTGCTTTGATCTGTTCTCTTTCAATGGGCCGCATGGTGGCACAGTAGCACTGGGGCCTCAGGTTAAATTCCTGGTACACTATAGGCGTGTTCTCTCCGTGTTCAAAAGGAGTACTCCAAGTATCGTCCAGGTTTCCTTCCACAGTCCTAACACATACTGGTATATTAAATGTTTTAAGCTCTGCTGTGAGTGTGTTTGTGGCGTTCCCTCCTGGGTGTATCCTGCCTTGTGCCCATTGCTTGCTCCACCGTGACCTTGTTCTGAATAAAGCGGTTGGAAAATGGATGTGTGTTGTCTTTAAAACAAGGCAGGGAAGATCGTTCGCCGTGTGTTGCATATGAAGGGCTCATTGACCCTAGAGTGTCAGGAACTTGTTTCTCACAAGCTGCCTCATAGCTTTTACAATCTGAATTGTGAAACTGTGAAACCTTGCTTGATGTTTTCTTGTTTTACTTCAAATTATTCCACAATGCTTTTTAATGCTATGTTCCCCTTTCACAGTCCTGAGAAAATAATATTAAGTTTGCTTTCATGGAACCAGTTAGTGGCTCTAGTGCTATTGAACCAGTCCAGAAAGTCTATCATGGGTGATGTAACAGAAGTATGTGTGAAGATTTCAGATAGATGCAGTGGTTAAACAGGTTTAGGTGGGTTCCACACATGGAATAAAAAATATTCATAATGTAAGAAAAAATAATTAATAAAATGTCCCTATGTTTGAAGAAAAGTAAGAGACAACTATGGTAAAAGTTTACTAAAGCCCAGTTTTTACATTACATTACAACATTTACAGTACATTATTCAGAGTCCTCTAACATTTTCTGAGAGAGTGTGGTTGGGAATTACCTTACAACACTGCACTGCAGACAGTGTAGCATTCCACTGTGCCAAAGGGCTGGACCTCCTGCCACAGGAGAATTCTATTTAGGCTCCACGAAGGTGATATCATCTTTTGTAACAAGCTCGGTGCCAGATGATACCCACTCTCTGCAGTACCTTACAGGAGAGTTAGCATCAACTGGACAAGTGATGCATCTTTTCCTGACAACAACACAAGCTTACAGGCACCAGACAAGTCAGTCACTACACCAGAAGCTAAGGATACTCTCTCTGATTCAAGCTCACTCAGTGCCGTTTGGACAAGTCAGCTAATGACAAAACCCATGCTCAATCAAGTAGTAATGAGATCCAACCCAGACTCTTGAGTGACTGTCTTTACTAGCTCAACCACTTGGCATTACTATGCTATTTTTTTCTATGGCATTTGCAAATCTTATGGGACTTAGACATTTATCTGGGTGGTGCTTAGTCATGGCCAAGGCTCTGGACTCATGTTGGGAAGGTTGTGGGTTCTAGTCCCTACCTATGAACAAGCTCCAATCCACCCAGTTGTATAAATGGGTATGAGTATATCTGGAGATACAATAATTCTGCAATGGACTAGCATGTCATTCAAGTGGGAGTTACATTCCGTTCATATGCTTAATGCTATGGACCACTAGGTGCTTCAAGGCTCGAGTATGGATATTTTTTAAACTTGAAGATTATATTCTAAGCACTTTCCTTTGGAGTTTATACGTGACTTCAAGAAAAGTTCCCTTCTTTTAAAAATAACTCCCCCAGAAAAGCCTGCAATGCTGCAGATGCAACTTATTGGAGGAAGTCAGTAAGAATCTTTTGCAGGTGGGTACACTTTGTGATCTGAGCTTACCAGGCCTGATGAGAAGGGGAACAAATGAGCCCCTTGGCATTGGGAATGCTTTCTGAAACTGTTTCACCTCATCTGGGGCTTTAATTAGTCTGCTTTAGGCTTTGTTAGTTATTTTATTACAGCTTGGCATGGTACTTTGTGTCATAATGCCTTTAGGCCATGGTACTCTTTCACAGTGTTTCCATGCATATAGATGTATCTTAATTTTCCATTTGACAGGTTACACAGGGAAGGAAAATTATTTTCCTTGTGCTGTAGAAGAGCAGTTTCAAAGAAGTGGAAAGAAACATAATTTGCTGTTAAAGGACAAAAAAGAACAACAGCTATTGAAGAAGTAACACATGGCTACTGAATATCACAGGACACACTTTTTAAAAATGTTTGCTACCTGCCTCCCCCTCCATCTTGAAGGCGACCAGAGGAATTCCAGCTGTGGGACATTTTCTGGATCTCTGTCTAGTAAGAGATACAGTGCAAGGGGCATACAGGTGGGGCTCATTTATGCACAAACAAATATGAAGGTGAAAATGTAGAGATGCTTTGCAGGCAGCTGTGATTTGTATGATAATCTGAAGCTAACACGTTATGAATAAATGTATGTGTGCAAGATTAAAATGGAGATACTGTAACTCATAAATTTTGCCTCACATGTCTCCAACCCAATGGAAACATATTCATGATTATTTGAAGATTATCCAGAAATGATGTGGCTATATATATATATGCATGGCTGCATTTGCTTACACAGGTTATAAAGGCACCCAGATTTGGAAGGGGAGATTGCAAGCGTGTTGTGCATGCCTTTGACATCATTGACAACATCTTCTGTACTAAATGGAAATGTGTTTTAGCTGTTTAATTCAGGAACTACTCAAATCAGAAACCAAAGCATAGTAGTAATCGACATTTTCAACTCAAAAAGCAAATGGTGGGCCCTGAGAAATCCAGTGGTACATGTCCACTAGCTATTGATCAGCCATTAAGAGCTAATTTCTCTAAAAGGTTCAGAACTGCTCCACTTCCACAGTGTAATTAAATAATGCCTTTTTACCACAGAATGCGTAACTCTCTCAATTGTTTTTCTTTCAAACAATGGTGTCCCTGCACAATTGTTGCTGTGTTGTTGTTTCATCAGATAAAATGTATTTTCAACAAAGCGTCTCTTGCAGGTGCTGGTTTGTGTTATGCAGCTGCCTTAAAATGCGATGACTAACCAAAGATCACGTTTGCTATTATTATCTTCCCTTTGTTCCAGATTTAGCCGTGAGTTGAAAGGCAAGGGTCCACCCACAGCCAGTTGTCAGTCTGGAAACTGCACCAAGAATTCAAACAGAAGAAAACAAAGGGCAAAAGATCCCAAGAAGGCTTTGGAAACAAGAACTGTATCAGAGCTATTTCTTTCCACAATTAGAGCTCTTAGAGGAAATTACACCCTTAATGCTTTCTATGACATACTCCCCTCTGTGCTATTAACTTCATAATCTTTTTAATAAAACTGTTCTGCAATTTTCTTTTTTAATACACTACTACAGTGTTTGGCAGTCTTTTGTAAAACTGACAAGAGTTATCGTATGACCGCATGCTGGGTTCCTTAAAGTGTGTGGTTTCTCTTTAAAGTGGGAACATGTTCGCAGTTATCAATTAGGCAGACTTTTGCATTCTCATTTTCTAGAATTTCCACGCTGAAAAGGCTCTTTCATGTCAGCATTTCTTTTCTTCGTTGCCCGGTGTACTAAACTGTGCTGCAACTGGTCTTTAATTCAGCTGTCAACTTGAAGCATCAATTTATGCTTCTGATTGTCAGATTGATAGATTTACTGTCACACACGTTTGAGGGCAATCAGGCTGTGATATTGGAGCACTGCAGTTACGAAGGAGAAGGGCTGTCAGGGGAATTTCTGCACAATGAACTATGAGTATAAAATTACTTTCTTAAAGATGGACAGCTTATCTTTTGTCTGGGATAAGGCCTAGTGAAAGAGACACTAATTAAATTGCTGTACTCTTGCGGATTCCTGTACGGTTTTCAGTGTTTTTTGCTTTGTTCTCTTAAAAAACAAATAAATAAAGTGCTTGCAAACAACTTTTTTTTATCAGCTGCTCTCATTTGTCGAAGCTTTTTTAACTTTAAGCTTTGTTTTGAAGGGATTTCTTAAGTGAAGGGGCAATATTACAAAAAGAGGGTCTCGCTCATACTTTATACACCCCAGTGTCTTCTGGATTTCATTTCAAGTGAGCTGCTAATTAATTAAGCCCTTAATTGAATTTATTCCAGGGGTCTCAAACTCAATTACTGGGGGGGTTGCGGTGTTTTGTGGCTTTTGTTCTGCCAAGCTCCCAGCTTCTTAGTAGTTTTAATTGTTCCATTGATTAGTTAAATGTAACACTTTACGTCTCTGGGTTAGCCAGTCTTTAAAAATACTCTGTCTGGCATGAATTGGCTGTTTTAAGTGGAAATGTAAGAGGAAATATATATATATATATCACAGTAAGAACATGAAACCAAGGATTTCTTAGAATCCCTAAATATTTAACCAGAGATTTCAGGTATTTACTGAAATATTTAGGGATTTGTGTAAACCCTGTTGAAATATTTAGGGATTTTTTAAATCCCTGGTTTCGTGTTCTTACTGTAACATATAACAGTAAGGCGGTGGACTTTTGGCTCACATGCAGTTCTTACTCTTATGTGTAAGAGAAAGTTCTTACACTTGCACATTTTTCTACAGTGCTTTACATATAAAGCTGTACTTTGCCCAGTAATATCTGTGCTAAAAGCATCACATGTCAAACCACAACACACATTTAGCGATATTCCAATTTTATTTGACCTTGACCTTAAAAGTGGATTAACAAGATCCTAAAAGTAAATCCAAATGAGATAATGTTTCCCAGTGTTTTCCATCTTCTGTAACATTTTTTAGACATAAAACTACCTACTGTACTTCAGTCACTTCCTGAAAACCTAAAACCTCCTGGTGGCTAATCAGGTGGGCTGGCTCAGGAATCCTCATCTGCAGGAATCAGTCAACAGCCTATTCCAGTTCAGACAGTGATTAAAATGTGTGTTATATTCTGCAATCATTTTTAAGCATGAACTACCAACCAACAACCAACAGTTTAGAAGTATCCCATTTTTAAACCAAACTTTAACTTAACAAGCCAAATAGACAGTTCAGGGCCTATAGTTGTAGAAATGTCCCACCCTTGTCTTAGGGAACTTCAATTCAAAGCTCTTCAGACTGGGAACAAAAATAACTTTTTGATATAAATTATTTTCATTTTATCCCCACCTCATTTTAATTTATTGAGTTGTTTTTGTCTTTTCTGCTTGGCCCACAGCAACGACTCCTGTACCATGCAGGGAGATTGAGGAAGGGCACCTTGGAATGTCCATCCAAAACAAACATTAACACAACACTACACAAGGCAGCGATAGGAGTATCTCTCATTGATGCTACAAGATTCCTGTCTGGTTTAACAACGGCTGAAGGACTAATCTGCTGACTAATTCCAGGACTGACACCAACCTACAGTATATAAACAATGCAACTGTAGATGATTAAGAACTCAGAAGAACTAGGAAGTTATAATACTCCAGTCCATACCCAGTGCATTGACTCACACCTCAGCCTGAGTTTCACATGACCAAGATTCTAGAATATTGTAACTATTCCAAGAGTTCTTCTAAAAACAGAGTTCAACTCATCACTTAGTTATTAAGTGCAATATCTTTCTACATTTACAGTTGCTAAGTATTGTCCCCCACAGTCTTAATATATTTAATTCAGAAGGACACGGTGGGGGGGAGTGGTGGCTCTGTGCCTATGGCTGGGCAGTTGCTGGTTCAAATCCCACAGCTGGCAGAAGAATCCTACTCTGTTGGGTCTCTGAGCAAGGCCCTTAACCCCAAATGCTCCAGGGGTGCTGTACAATGGTGGACCCTGCACTCTGACCCCATGCTCTCTCCCTGTCAGTGTGTCTCATGGAGAGCAAGCTGGGGTATGTGAAAAGACAAATTCCTAATGCAAGAAATTGTAAAGGGTTAATAACGTGATGTTATTATTATTATTATTACACCTTAAATACCACTTGCTAGGATGAATGAGTATTCAGTAAACATGGAAAAAGTATCATTACTAAACAAGTGTAATTTAGCAAGCAGTGTTTAATACACATATTATTGTGTATAACAACATAAAGATTGTTGGCTATGGAGTGTACCACCACTTACTGCCTGTAACTATATATATGTTGCATTGAATGAGATCATGATGAAAGCTCATTGTCTTTATTACAGTACCTTCAGAGATTCAGAGCCCAGTGAGTAAACAAAGATTTAAGGGAGTGGGAAGGACTCTCATCTAACACTGTTGCGATCCCATTCTGCCACTGATCCACGTACTTTCCCTACATCTATTTTTAACCCAGTTTAGTGACATGTGTCTGCTGACAATGCAGGAGCTCCATCCTTTCTGTGGCTACACTCATATTGTCAGACAGCAGCTTGCTCTGCCCGTAGCCAAAGGGGATAATTGAAGCAACAGCTTGCAGGTTTCTCCCTTGTTTTTGTGTCTCTGTGGAGATTCCCAAAGATGATAACAGATGAGAGCAGCCGAAAGTGAAACACACAACAGAAGCCCCCCAGAGTTCACCCTTTCTCTGCTCATAACAGTATGTCTTGCTTCTTGCACAATTAATGCAGCGATACAACTTCAGGAACCTGCAGAGTGGAGCTATGGAGGGAGAAATATAAAACATGCATTTCTCTTTCTCAGGTTTGCTATGTCTTTATTAAGCTTATTAAATCTTTTCAAGTATAAACTTATTACATTTAAATGACAATATGCATATACTGTATTATTCACAGAGCAGTTGTGACAAATGCTGTCTTGGTTGTCATTTGCAATTGGCACTTGTAAATGCTTATAAATTAATACCTGCTGAAATTTCATTGCAATTAACTTAATTTCATTACCAGAGAGGATTTCAACAGCCTTTAGTCTACAGAGCTTTCTGAAGTTGCTGTTTATGTGCATTGCACCATGGCTATCTGTGCAAGCAAATATTGTTCAGAACATATACAGTAGTACTGACGTACATGTCATTGTCATGATACTTGTACTTTAAATTGTGCATTAAGTGATTATGAAAAATATATGAACACAGCACCAAGCTTTGTTTTATCCCAGAACAAATGTGTTCTCTCCTGGGTTCCATGACCTTGGTGTCTTTAGTTTGGATTCCAGCTGAGTCCTCACCAACTTCACCAATCTTTCAGCTAATCTTTCATTATTTTCTAGAAATGTTTTGTTTTAAAAATTAAACAATTTGGTATGATTGGCTTTACAACAGCTATTACAATCTGTGCTTTTTGCAGGGAAAATGAGGACCTGTAGATACATGACTCCAACATACTCACCTGTAAGATGAATATCAGCATTTTGTGCACAGCAAGTCCATAGTGTCTTACAGGAGAGTGAGTACTGATTGGGCATCTCTTACTGATGTCTCAAAGTGCATGTGACTGGCAAGTTTTAGGAGTAACTGAAAGGCTGTGAGGATTGTGGTTGACCATGCATTTTATATTATACTAGTTTGGCTGGCACAGAGAGCAAATTGTGCCCTGAGTGGGTGTCTTTATTGATTCACTTGGGAACCCCTGTAGTTGCCTAATTTTAGAGTTCAGGTCAACCTAACGTGGTTCGTAAGATGGTTGTAAGCTGCAAAATGTTAGATACAGCAAAAAAGGCTTGAATCATGTCTTCATTGGAACAAGAACTAGAGAACACCTTGGTCAGTGCCATGCAAATTTTATTCATAACATGCAAAGTGGGAAATAGTACAGCAATGTCTCTTCTTAAGAAGGTTCATTGCAAAAGTGAATGTGATTACAGGTAGAGACAAGGTAGCCGCCTCAAAGTTTTCCTCCTCTCTACTGAGACTACCACATGACACCTCCTGTCTCTGTCTGTGCTCTGTCACTATCTCTGGTCTGTCTTAGCTTTGGAAGTGAAACTGCATGGGGCAGCAACATGGAAACTGCACTGGATTCTTTCAGATTTCTTTAGAGAAATCAAGCTTCAGGCTTAAGTTGTCACCTACAAGCTAAAGAAACAACGGGTGTGATATACAGTACAATAGGACTGCTGCCACTGCTACCTCTAGTACTGGATTTAAATACTCTTGAAACACAATACGTCTGTGTGTCCAACTTTGTGTTCTATTCTTGAGCAGTACTCAGGAGGGGAGCTGACTCATCACTGTCAGTGCACACCAAGATCAAACCCTGGACTCTGTTATCATCAGCAAGATCGCTCAAATCACCCTCCCTGCATCACCCTCGTCATATTAAACTAGACAGAAACTGGTGGATGAATCACTTAGAACTGTGTCTGCACAGGACAGGAGGGCTTTGAGCAGCACATTGAAGGCACTGTGAACCTTTGGTGTACTTTAAAGAACTGCTCTGCAGAATGAAAACCAGCAAGCAAATTACAGCTATGATCAAAGGAGGGGTAGAAGCAATCTGGTTCCTTCCTCATACTGTTAACGCTTTTTCCAAACCTCCTACACAGACAATCAGCACCTACAATCACATTAACTGCCAGCCCACTCTTCTCTATTAAAAGAGCCATCATCTCTGTATTGTGTTTTTGAACAGTTAACATCTGTTTCTTACTTCTCTTGGCCGAGTCATCTGTAGGGGCCTAAGTGATACTGGAGGAGGGAGGTGTGGGGTGGGGGGGGAGATAAACTGTGAGCTGCCATGCACAATGTGTTACAGACATGAGAATCTCAACTATTTTCTCAAAACACAACTGTTCATTCATCGCCTTCAGGCCTGCAGAGGAATAGCAGCTACAATGTTTCTGTCAGAGGATTCTTCAGAAATTCCAGCTGAAAGATCTGGCCATTTCAATACTGTCTCACAGCCTGGCACAAAACTCCTTTCATAAAACAGTAGGACAGTGCTATTCTTCCCTCTCTAGAGTGCCCGATGCTGTCAAGTTATCATGATAATGATGATAAATTTCACACAACAACAGGAAATTAGGGCTCCATAGCTGGTGTAAATATTTTTGGACCTACAAATGTTTATGAAACAGGAGATTTTCAATAGAATTAGCAGTTTTTATTTGCTATGAGTACCAGTACCGTACAAAACATCTGAACAGGTATCATTTGCTTTGAAGGAGATTTAATTTGTATCACACTTTATTTTAAACATATCAACTGTATTAGGCATTTGCTTCTCTAACAAAATGTAATAAACTAGCATTTAATATATCATAGATAGCTTCTGCATATTGTTTGTTCTGAATTTCTTTTTTTTTATTCCAAACCCTGTCTTAAATTGTATAACAATAGCAAATTAGGAGGCCTGTGGACCTGAGTATCTGCTTAAGAGTAAGGGGCAAGCTGTTGATTGACACTCTGGACAGATATGATATAGAGATCAAGAAACAAAACAAGTAAAATGAACCATATTTGCTCATTTATAACCTTTATGATGTGCCTTACACAATCAAATTCTTTTTATTTTTAATGATCAAATCTTGGCAGCACAGTGACGCAGTGGTTAATATTGCTGCCTTGCAGTGCTAGGACTGGGTGCTTTCTGTGTGGAGTTTGTATGTTCTCCCTGTATTTGCATGGACTTCCTCTGGGTGCTCCAGTTTTCTTCCACAGTCTAAACTGTCTTTTAGGAAAATCAGCCCTACTGTGAGTGTGTGTGTTTTTGTGTCTGTGTGTACCCTGCAATGGACTGGCGTCCCATCCAGGGTATATCCTGCCTTGTGCCTGTTGCTTGCTGGGATAGGCTCCACTGAAACACTCAATTGGATAAAGTGGTTATAAGATGGATCGATGGCCAAAAATTTTTTTAAATTAATGACAATTTAATTAATATAATGGGCATTTTCACAAATTCAAACAGACTTCTTAAGGCCTGAATCTGGTTAATTAGTTTTAACAGATAATTCCAGTAAATGAAAGTCTACTTATAAGTCCTAGTTGTCTCACAGTCAAACATTTCTGCTTGTTACACGAAAGCAGATTGCTGATTGAGTGGGAATGATTTAGATCTTTTCTTTCCTTGCTTGTGACATGCGGGAATCAATTAAAATACAGGCTAAATAAAATAGGAAAAGTGGCACAAATCATGCTAATTGCTCCAAAAGAGAAAAGCAAAACCGCTGACTGTATGATAACTCGGCAAAAAAGTCATCTTCAATGTCAGCCTTGTAATGAATCTTCTTCCTCAATGGATGTGTTTCAGAGTCTGTCCCTATTGCCAGTATGCTGCACCGGTTTTAGAAAAGTTCTGACACTGTTATGAGAATTTAGGGGAAGAAAATGGAAAAAATAAAATAAAATAAAATAGCAATAAAATAAACTACATGAATATGTTGTGGATACTGCTGCATTGTACAGTATGTAACATATAGATTAATTAACCATAAAAATCAGCCGATGACAAAATCAGGCTTCAGTGGTGACCTGACCAAGGGACTCACACTACTGAGGAAGAAAATGACTGAAAGAAAGAAAAGAAATCAATGAGATATAAATAGCAGTACAGGACAGAACAGGAAGGTGCAGTGTTAACAAGTACAGGTGTCAGGACACACAAACGATTTAATCAAAAAACTGAAAACGCCCTCAGATACGAAGGTTGATAGTTTCTGCTCACTCTGTGCATTATTTCAGTCATTAGCAGTGTCAAACTGAAAAGATTCACACCGCAAAACAGCAGCTGCTCTAGAAAGGCCAAATGAGATAGAAATACTACATCTTAAATAGCAAGATGGCTCAGAGAACTGTAAGGCCATAGTTAGTGTATCAGTCTCCTCATTGGCTTCAATAAAAGACTTTCAAAGCTTTTCTTTTTGAAACATCAAAAACAAAACAAACACAAACGTCTTTGGACTGTGGGAGGAAACTGGAGTACGCAGAGGAAACCCGCATGAACACAGGGAGAACTTACAGTATAAACTCCACACAGATATCATCCCAGTTCCAGCATTGAACCTAGGTTAACCACTGAGCCACTGTACTGCCACCTAGCATTATTATTATCATTACAGTTTTTGGATAAAGGGGGTTTCTATTTACAGTAAATACAAAATGACACATTAAGATAGTCAAGTGGTTTTCCCCTTGCTATGTTTTCAAAATTACAATATCCTTTCACTGGAATGGAGCCTAAGTCGGCTGGGACTACCAAGGGGAAGACGCCGTTATAATGTCAGTGTTTGTCAGGGATACTGGGAAAAGTGGCAAGTAGGAAAATAAAAAGAATAAGAATTTTAAAGGACACCAGGCACAAATGTGCCAGACCGCAGCGGAAGATAACATCCAGCACCAGACAGCGACCAGCCTGTTGACTCATTCTGTTGTGAGACGTGACTCTCTCCTGTAGCTGTAGGCGGGTGGCATTTTTTTCCCTTTTGTCATTTTTTTTACTCTCTCTCTCTGTCAAGATGCTCAGCAAAACAAGTTAGAAGTCAGCTTTACATTGCTAATGCAATCTAATAATTGTCTGCCTACCAGGCGGTGTGTATCCGTCAGTTATTCCACTTAATTGACACTTGACCAAGGCTCAGAGGCTGCTTGGCTGCCTTGCAAGATCCTACTTGCTGCCTGACCTGCTGCGTCTCTGTTTGCAGCACAGGGGCCTGTGGGAACTATATTCTGACACGCTCAGAGGGTAGGACAAGAGAATCACAATTGCTGACTTATTTGGAAGGATATTTTTTGAGCAACAGGGGGGACAGTAACAGTGCCCATCCAATTCAGTGACCCTCACATAAAAATGTGCAAAGATATTAATAAAGAATGCAGGACGAATCTGTTCCTCTGGCTGCAGTGAAAAGGTCACAGTCTAAGAAAGCTTATTTGGTCTGACTGGTTTCCTATAGACCACGTACTGCTCTGGGAGGATTTTTCAGATGGATCTAGAACAAAACAAAATGGCTGTTTTCATCCCGAGCTTTGAAATTTATTTCAATGGGGTAGCATACATAAAGTCATCAGATTAGTTTTTTTACAAGAACATGTTCAATCAATCGATCAATCAATCAATAAAAATGTTTTTAGATATTGTCTGCACAGGTCATATACCTAACGATCTTCCATTATTCATTTTTGAAAGCTGAAAATTATTAAACAGTTTGTAAATTGAATATTTGTATTTGCTGCGTAAATCATGTAATGTATAATATGAGGGTTTTGGGCCCCAGCTTTGCTTGTCAAGGGCCATGCTGTAGTGATATATTTAATCATCAACATTATTAAGACCCAAAGAGAAGCCTACATTGGTTCACTTGAAGCTTAATTCATCTTTAATCATCTCTTTAATTCATCTCTGTTATTCTTATACGAATTCAAACATTACAGTAATGCTAAAAAAGGCAGGAGGTCTGTTATTTATTATAGATTCTGTTAGCTGTTACAGAAGAGCACAGCTGTGCATGGTGGTTTAGTTTTGTCTGAATGGCCAAGCAATACAGGGATTGGCCTGAAAGAGAAGAGGAGAGATAGAGGCATATTAGGAGAGAAAAAAGTTACTGTATCTGCTGTTTAGTTTAGTTCAGATGTGTTTTCCATTTGAGCAGCTGTAAGGCTGTGTAAAGAAAGCCAAAGTCTCAGTCAGCCCCCTCCATTTACATAGCTCTACATGCACATTAATCTTGTGAGTTAATTAGAATCTACTGTAGTGCTATGTGGCTAGGGCCAGAAACAACCAATGAGCACTCACGTAGGCATAATAAGTTAAAAGCATAAAACACTAGCACAGTATCAGTATCCATGACCTCCTGCGTCTTTAGGTGTTACAGTCAACTTGAGAGTTTGCAATTAGTGCTGAGGAACAGAAATAATCGGCCAGTAAGAATTGTGACGCATTACTGGTTTCTCCACAGAAGCACATGGTCGGACTCTATTCCATATATAGGAGCTCTAGTTCCCAACGGCTTATTAACAGTTATCACCATTTCAGTCTGCAGAGCTCAAAAAGCTGGCAGCCGTCCTTTAGCACATTATGCCTGATTGCCCAAGACTGGTGTGTGACTGGGCCGCATTTTATTTCTGGTACTTGTTATTTGTCATTTTCCTTACCTTGAATTGTCCATTGCTAATTGTTTGACCTAGTGGTAAAGCCTTTGTACCAGCTCAGGCTGCTGTGAACAGTACATGCACTTGTTGTAGGAGGCAACTGCCATTTTTGTTACAGGGTTTTGCAGTACAGTTAACATTGATTAATGAGTAAGTGCAAATCAGGTTGCTTTGATTGAGAAGGCTACAAGCTTAAAGCCACCCTGCAGGTCACGTGCCAAGACACCAAGGCAGATATAGACCTTTCCCAAGCCCCGGCGCTGTAGAGTACAGTAGATTGTGCACTCCCACTGGGAAAACCGGTTCCCAGTTGATTTCAACCAGAGCTGTCTTTAGTGTTTGTGATTTTTAACCAACAAAGCATGACCTGAAGAATCTGTATCTGGAAGCAAATCTTCATACACTTGATAAGCTACTTATTTTCAAAAAAAGGTGATCCAGTAGTGTGGAGGTTAGTACTACTGCTGTACAGCTCCTTGGACCAATTCCACTCTAGGGTGCTTTCTGTGAAGAGTTTGCATGTTGCTCCCCCCATATTTGACTGAGACTGGATTCTCAACAAGGTTGTGCCAATGAGGTTCAGTGAGATCAACAAATGATCCCTTTGGCCCTGAGATAAATACTGGCATCCCACCCAAGATGTGGTCTCGCCGTGTGCCCTGTTCTTCCCGGACAGACTCTGGTTTGCGGCAGCCCTCAGCAGGAATAGGAGGCTTTTGGATAACAGATTGATGGATGGGTTTTCGAATTAAGATGCATGCAGCCCGTTTTCTGGCACACAAAGAGGGAGGCCATTAGAGATGGGAAGCGAGAGAAATGCAAGGCCTGGGTGGTGGAGTATCATCTTACGCAGTACAAGCTGCTTTTAGATTTTGAAGGTACTCATGTCGCCTTCCTTCCCGCCTCCCTGTGCCTAGTTTCTCAACAATCAATTTTACTAAAAGGGATTGTTGCATCTTTAATGTAGCTGCACTTGTATGCCCAGAAAAGCTGCCAGATAGATTTTCTGCCACGTTTCCATGATGGCAGTCAATCAGATACACAGACACTGGGGAGAAATCAGGCCTAGGATGCACAGGGGGATTCTCATACTATTGAACTACAAGCGTCAAGTTGCGTTATCTATAGTCACTGGGTGTTCTGCAGGTGGTTATGTGTCCTTTATTAATATCTTGTTTCCGGGGGCCTCCTAGAATCTCTCCGCTGTTGTTATTTTTCTGTCAGAGGTTATTTCGCTAAGCTTTCCTGTAAAGCGAACTGACCTGCGCATGGGACAAAGGTCTTTCTGTCACCACATTGGTGAGATTGGGTAGCTTTCTGCTTGAACACTGCCATAACGTTGTTGGCCTTGGAAAAATGAATAAAAAACCCAATAAGGAAAAGTCACTCCTGGGTGATTTTAACAAAATGTGACAGTTACAAAGCTGGATAGAGAAATTGGGTTACTAGAAGAGTAACTAGAGGAAATTAGGTTCCTTCTGTGGAGTGGCTTGCTTGTATTTTTTAACAACTGAGCTTCTGAAAAAAAAACAACCAGTATGTACCTACCCTGAGAATGCCAAAAAAGTGATCTGGAAAAACTGACAACGAAAAATCTTTCATTTGTTTTTAAAACTCAAAATAAGAACACTGAAAGCTCCTCAGATCTAGATCTCTGAAACGGAAAAATGAGGAATGGAGACATGGCCATGAAGCTGATGTAATGGACAGAGGGACTCTCCAAAGTCTGAAGGTCCCTGTGCTCTGTGCATGATAGATCTGGGAACCTGCCTGAAAGGTTTATATATACTGTACATGGAAGAGACAGTAACTGTGAGTAGATAATGATGCTACGAACGTGTACTTTGGAGGAAACTTAGGGCAGCTACTCTCCCTATAAGACATTGTTTTACCAAGGCAAGATGATTGGTTCTGGTTCTCTTTGGTGACCTGATGATTGCAGCCAAGCTGTGAGGTAATGTTTTCCAGCAGGAGGAGTAGTGGAGCTGATAACCCTTACTCACTGCAGTAGAGATGCAATTTTTGGGTCACTAGTGAGGTTACCCTGTTCTTCTGGTCTGGGCCATGGCTATGCCATACTTGCAGCTCTCTGTGGATCCTTACAGCTCCTTCCTACTTTGTGGTGATATTGCACAGTTAACAAAGCTTCTTAATAGACTCAAAATATGCATATTTCTGCTGAAAGCATGCATGCTTTAACGAGGAAGAGTATTTTTAAAGCTGATAATTGGAAAAGTGTGACGTGACATGTCACTACATCTATAGACTTCACAAGAACTGAGAAAGTTTAGCACGGCGATCAAGAAAAAGCTAGAGTGCATCTTATTTTTTAAAGCTGTTACCTTTCAACAGCTCCGTGCAAACATTACACAGTTACAGCACAACTGCACAGAGGTAAGGAACATTGAAAATGCAGCTGTTGTTCAGAGCCAATCAGTGATTCTGCACCAATATTCCAGTGCACAGGCTTGTACTGCAAAATGTAGTTTTTATAAGACAAAAATTGAACAATGAAACAAAGGGATCTTTGTATTTAACCCATTATAATCATTTACAAGGATCACAAATAGACAAAGCCTCCAAAACTGTCTGTCACAGAGAGCTGGCAGTATCTGCTGCTTTGGCAAATCAGAATGACTTGTTTTTTAAACTTCTCTTGTACAGATAGAACAAATCCATGAACAGTGGAGTTGACCTGGTTGAACGTGTTTGCAGGGAAAAAAAGAAGCATTATACAGTACCCAGTTATGTCATTGCCCCAATAGATACAGTATGCAGCTCTAACGCAGCGCTTTTCAGTTTACATAGCATCCAATATAATTATTAGAAATTATCGACCCATAGAACTGTTTCTTTGGAACTTCTGCAGTTGAAGACTTTGTTGGGCATGTGCACTAAGATAAATGGGTTGAAGTCTCCCTGCAGTTTTCTTACTATGAGAGTGATTGCATTGCCAATTTCTTAAACAATGGTGTCTTAATTGAAGAAATCATGCAGCTCTAAGTTGGATCCTCCTATTGTATAGTATGGTCTGGAATATTTGCCCAAATCCCTGGAATCAGATGCATGGTTGCATAATTCATTCATTCTCAGACTAAATCAGAGAAACTTTTTAACCAGCTACTGTTTTGAGAGAGGTTATTGATATGGATTAGGCAAAGATTTTTGATTCTTTCATGAAAACAACATATTCAATGTACTGTACGTCATTCTTCTCTGTTTTTAAATTGTCACTCTGAACAAAAGGAAGGACAACAAATTAACATTGAAATCCAGCAGCCCTACTAGCATATTCACATCGCAGGGGTCTATCTGGGTGGTTTCCAGGCTGACAAGAAGATGGCATATTTTATTTTAATATGCCCACCTGTGTTGCTTGGAAACCACAAACATGTTTCTGTGCATTCTCAATAGGAACCGGGTGGAAGACAAAAACTGATTAAGAGGACAGGATATGGGAGACAGAGAGAGTACAGTCAGCCTCCAGTTTTTCTGATTATCAATGTCTAGGCCTCAAGAGAAAGACTCATGGACAACCTAATGTTCAATTATATTAACAAGGCCAGGATTATTGCAAAGTGGGGGCCAGTCAGACATTTCAGAGTTACACTCAAAAATTTTAATTACATTAGTTGAAGAGAAATTAAAACAACTATAAATAGAAATATATTGTATCATACATTTAAAGGACACAGGGCCGTCTCAAATGGGTGGGCGAAGGGGGCGGCCACCCAGGGCCCCCTGTTTTGGGGGGCACCGTGTCGGTCAAACACCTTCCCCCCAATCCCAAATCCCACTTCACACATGCATAAAAATATAAATACATAGATGTTCAAATATTTTAATAAAGCAACACAAAACTCTTATTTTAACTCAAGGTGAAATCTAAAGTTAGTGGGAGAGCAGGTGTTTTATTCAGAACTGGAGGCCTGTTCTGCACTAACTACACACAGATCGTCAGCTGCAAGCTAAAAGTGATTGCGCCATAACTAAACTAGCTTGGAAAATGGCAAGCACAGGCAGAGATAGGGGGAAAATTTGGAAAATACTCCAGGGGGGGGGGCGAGAAAAGAAAAGGGAAGCAGAAGAGGGGGGGGTGCAAATGTGGCACTGAAATGGTCTTTGGAAAGGTTTGTTGAAAAAACCAGAAGCAAAGAAGAAATGGACACTGAGACACCTGAAGGTACCGATAGCATTAGTATGTCTGTTTGCGCAGGCCAGCTAGGTAGCTATTTCATCACCTCAATGCTGCTCCCTGCAGTCACCACTACACGCAAGAACCCCCCCCCCCACCTCTTGAGATGGCCCTGGGTAGCCATATGAATTTTTGTTCACAAAAAGCTTTGAAGCAAGATGTTTTTAAAACTGACCTTACACTGAAGGAAATGTGTAAATTAATATGATGTGCCTGTAGGGATTAACACTGGTGCTTAATGACTGTGTGATGTAAACGTGTAATACCGATCAGCTGTTTACTGTTCCTGCCAGCAATAAGAGAACATCTGACCAATGCTACTGAAAGTCTGGGAGAGGCATTGTGCATCAGGTCTTATACACGATCTGTTCTTAAAATAAAACAGTCCATTCATTCATTTATTTTCTGCTTCCAATTCATAGCCCAATTCGCTGCCAGTACATTGCAGTACACACAAAGACAAACAGCATACACTCACATGAGGGCCAATTTTTCCAGAAGCCAATTAACCTACCTGTATGTCTTTGGACTGTGGAAGGAAACCAGAGCATCCGGAGGAAACTGCCGCAAAACCAGGGGGAACATACAGCACAAATTCCACACAGGTCACATCTCAAGTCCGGAATTGAACCCAGGGCCTCAGCGCTCTTAGACAGCAATGTTAACCACTGTGCCCATTGCTTGTCAGGATAGGCTCCATCTCCCCTGCATCCCTGAACTGGATACAGCAGTAAGAAAATGGATGGATGGAAGTGCTTTAATATAAAGTGCTAAAACCTTGTTTTAACAGAACCTACAGCAATAGTACAACGCAAAACCTATGCTTGCAGTTCCAATGTGCTTTCTATTCAACAGGCCTGCAGTCTGTGCAGCGCACAGCCACCTTGGCCACGGTTTCTCTTGCCTTCCTGCCCCAGGGTCATAAGATCACTCAGTCGTGACTAAGCTGTGGGCCTGCGGCCTGGGCCTCAGTTCCCTGTTCCCTTGGAGAAGGCAAAATCTGTGGGCAGGAAGGGCAAACGGATAAGCCACTTTACCTAAAATGAAATTTTTACAGAGATTTTCTGTAAGCTAGAGGTCAACACTGTTGTACTTCAAATCCTGGTTCCCTACACAGGGTTTCATTATAGACCTATTGTCCTCTGTAGCTTCAAGATATGTTTCTTCACTTTCAGCACTAGTCTGTTTGGAGCCGACACATTAACACAGCACTGGTGTTAACGTTTCAAAGTGCTGTCCCTCTCATGCTTGCATTAGAACTGGTTCCCATTGCTGGCAGTGGATCTCCAATGCATGTTGGGAGATCTGCTCACTGGGAACCCTTTTCACAGGGATCAGTAGAAGCCATTACTGCACAAACAATTGGCCACTGGAAAACCTGTGTCACTCTTCTCATCCCCGACTGTGACCCAGGAAAATTTCCATCAGGAGTTCTGCAAAGGACAGGGAATTCCTGATTTCTGGCAACAAGATTGTGCATAAAGGGACATCTGAATGTTTCTCTCTGTGATCCTCTTCTTAAAGAGGGCATCAAAACTCTGCAATTCCCCTGTTATTTATCTCCCTCTAACCCTCAAAGGAAGTGCCCATCTGTGTTTGTTGTAGTCAGTATGGGTATGTAGAGCTGAGAATGAAGAAAACAGGAAAGTGAACGAGGACAAACATCAAGGTTTATATATACAGTAAACTGTATATCTTTGGGTGGGACAGTGGTGCAGTTGTTAGTATTGCAGCATTGTTACCTGTCAGCTCTGGGGCTCCGTTTTCAGTTTTGGACTAGGGTGCTATCTGCATGGAGTTTGTATATTCTCCCTGTGTTCACAAGGGACTCCTCTGGGTGCACTATTTTGTTCCCACGGTTCAAAGACACACTAGTATGTTAATTGACTTCTATAAAATTGGCCCTGGTGTGAGAGTGTGTGTGTGTTTTTGTCTGTGTCTGTTCTGCGATAGACTGGTGTCCTACACCCCAGGATGTATCTCGCCTTGTGCCCACTGCTTGCTGGGATAGACTCCAGCTCCCCAGAGACCCTGTATTGGATAAAGCAGTTAGAAAACATATAGGTAGAAGAACATATACCTTTATCTGTTCAGATACTCATTTCTGTTCATTTCTTGGAACCTTATGCCTATACAGTATTTTCCTTTCAGCTTTTTAATCATTTCTTATTCTTATTTCTCCAGAAAAGAAAAGGAAAAATAAAAGAAAAACTCCAACCATTTGATATCAAAAAACGTAAAACGAGCTTGTTGACAGATAGCTCTAGGCAAATTTGACTTCAGACTAAATTTCTATTAGCAAGTTGAAAACCGCAAACTACCTTTGTGAAAGATATGATATGCTCACTGGAAAAGATTTAAGATTCTTAAAAGGATTCTGTTCCACCTTGGTTTGTGGATTAACAAATGTAACAAGTGCAAAGTGTGTGAAAAGCAATGTGGGATTTTGCGTTTGGAATGAAGTAAATATTTCTTTTCAATTTAAAACGCACTTTGGTTCTTTCCTTATTATTATTTTCTCCCATATGTCAATTTTCTCAGAAACCAACAATAATAATAATCCCCGATGTTCCGCATAGCCCAGTGTAATTGAGGCAGTAGGAATCTAACAGACATATACCAATACTTATGTCTGTAGAATACCACAGCAGATCCAGCATAACTTCCACAGCTAACCAGAGACTATTTTGAGGAAATTCCCAATGCCTGTTATACCTTTACAATATTGTATTGAGTATTTCCTTGGGTTCAGACGGTGCTGGCCTTCCCCTAGCCTGCCACGTGTGGCACATTGAGCTTACCCCTCATTAACTTGGGTCACGTGGCCCATGGTCTGCAAGAGAACTTCTAGAGAGTTCTACCTGCTGACACTGAGATTCTCCAAAAACAGACTGACGGATTTCATGTTCAGCTTATCTGTCATATGCACAAGTGCAATGAAATGCTTATTTACATCTATGCTCTGATACAAAGACATGAAGGAATCACCGAAACACAAACACAGAACAGCAGCAGCACCAACAACACGTTGAATAACACAACTTAAAAAAAAACATGTCAGCACAAGTGGTGCGAAAAGAGAAAAAAACACATCAGTGTGAGTAGTAATGTAGTTAATGAAACCTACCAGAGGGAAGGGGAGAGAAAAGTGAGAAGCCCGGATGATTGTTGTCTTTAGCGATACTTGTGAAAATGTCTACAATAGAGGATGACCTGATCACCCCTTGTGATGCATTCGGGTCAGACAACGAGCTGCTGCCAGACCACACTGTAATCCCACACGCGAACACACTCTCAAGAGCGCACCTGGAAAATGTGGTAAGGACAGCTGAAGACAGACTCAATTTTTTCAACTGTCTGAGGAAGTAAAGGCGCTGTTGTGCTTTCTTTGTTGCTCCAGGTACATGCTGGGACAACATAAAATCATCAGAACATGAAGCTGCTAACCATCTCTACAGCCATCCCACTGATGTGAATAGGGGTGTGGTCCCCACCCTGCTTTCTAAAATCAATGGCCAGCTCTATGGTTTGTCGAAGTTGAGGGAGAGATTATTGTCGAGGCAGCACTCCACCAGGTTCCTGACTTCATCCCTGTATGCTGTGTCATCATTACTGGAGATTTGACCAATGTGTCTAGCCACACAATCTTGGGAAAAACTTTTTAGGTAATGGAAAGTTGGTGGAGAGTGCAGACAGTCAGAACAACATCATCTGAAGATCAAAAAAATCTGAAACAAATCTTAAATAAAAAACAGCAACATATTATTCATTGGAGTAATTACAGTATTAGTGATGAAGAGAAACTGATATTGTAGGACAGAAGAGATTCTGTGGAAAATTTTGTAGCTGGTTCTCAGGGAGATTTGTTGTTGTTAGATCTCAAAACTGATTCTCATCTGTCTTTCTGAACAAATCAGATTTTGGGGGGCATTATGAAAAGAAAAACAGAGAAGATTTTCATTCCAGAAGAAAAAAAAACTGAATAAAAATGTTCTTGGTTAAAAGTCACAACACCGGTCTGTTAGTTTCTAGCTCTCAGTGATTTGCCACCAGATGGAATTTCTATTAGCAGATCACAAACAACAAAATATATTTGCAAAAGATAAACATATATGCTCACTGGAGAAAAAAATTAATAAAATACTTTTTCTTTCAGCTAATTTATTGCCAAATTTAGCATGTGCAAAGAGTGTGAAAGATATCGTGGGCGTTCACATGTGGCGTGAAGCAAATTATTTCTTTTTACACATATTTTGAATTGAGATTAATCACGTTTCAGAATTCTGTGTGCAGAACCACTGTATTTTTTTATATTGCCCTGGATATGCCTTCCTTACATCAGTGGGAGAACCAATATGTGTTTCACTACCCTTCTAAATAAGATGTTTAACACATACGTATAGTTCTAGTACATCCTGGACTTTAGAACATAACAGGTTCAATGTAACTTAAGGAAGCTCCCACAGAGACCATCCTGAAGATTGTTGGCTAAAAATTGCAGAAGAGTGAAAAATACTTTTCCGCAGAATGTACAGTAATACAAAGCTTTTAGAAAATCACATTTTGTATAGAGGAGAATCCAATGTGCTAACTGGCTAAGACACCATTTTTTTCTCTCTCCTATCCTTCCCCGGTCTGGAATCTCTGAGCTCTGGCACCGTATTAACTGCCCTGAGGACTCCAAAGGCATCAAAGCTCCTGCAAGCTCACAGCAGAGAGACTTGCCCAACACACTATCCCTCTACTGGTCCGCTAGGCAATCCTGCCTTCAAAGAAGAGAGGTGGGTGGATCAGAGCAGAGGAAGGCAGGCTTCCAACTGGGTTTTGCCAAATTCTTTTTTCTGGGTAACACTCGTCAAGCAAACACGGGGAGCCTGAGTTTTTGTTCGTTGCAATTCTACTGCTGGAGCGCGGACTGACTCTTAGCTTCCGGCTTTCCGGGTTTAAAAATAAAAAGAGCTGCATAAAAGACAGATTTTCCTTTTCATAATTCAGAGCGGAGCAGATGCAGCTTCGAAGGAGCCAGTGATGACATCCGTATTTTCCTCTTTCATTGTGGTTCTTCTATGTTTGCTTATTCCGATTGTCCAGCTTGATTCTTCTGTGATTACCATACTAATGAGCATCAAACTTACCGTAGCTTCTCAGAAGTCAGTGTAAGAGGGGGGAATCAATTGGTGTTGCACAGTTCCCTGCAGCCAGCAGGTGAGCCATTGTGCTCTGAAGCGTGTGTAGGACATGTACAGTATATCTAATTTTGTTTCCTGGAATTCTTGCCCATGTGGGAGCTCTTCTAAGAGGCACGTTTATCGAGAATAACAAGTTTGGGGAGGAAGGAAAATCATTCAGGCATAACAACAGAGAATTACAGAGGACATGCCAAATGGGATAGAGGAGACATAATAAATTCAAAATAACCAAGCATTTTATCAAAAAGGGTGTAAATTGGTAAAATAATGTTTTCACAGATTTAAAAGCATTCAGATTCCTTAGACAGTTAACATTAATGTGAAGGAGATCTTTAAAATTTTAGCTATGTGTAATTTAAAGCTCCTGGTTCATGCAGTAAGGCCGCTATATCCATTTTTTCTTTGCAAGCAGTCAGGGCATTTTCGAAAGCAAACGTTTTAAAAAATCCCACCCATTACAAGGCGCTGCTTATTCCTGGTAAGGTCTGTGGAAGGTAAGAGATTATCGGTTCAGGAGGCAAGGTAAGACCCCAAGCTGAGCAGGACACCAATCCACTGAAGGACACACACTTACAGTACAAACACGCAGGGACAAATCGGAGACACCAACAGACGTGCCTACTTGGCAGTGTGTAAAAGTGGCTAAACTCCACACCACTGAACCAGGCTTCCTGAATTTCAACGCAATTGTATTGTGCTCTGGTGGTAGGCACCATAATAGCTTTTTAATATATCACAGAAAAATGAAGGGATGTATTTTTCATCATTATCTGTGGATAAGTAACAAAAACGGCTAAAAGGTGTTTTAGTATACTGTACAGTATATACTGTAGCAGCAAAAGCTTTCAAATTAAAAGCAATAGAAATTATGCTAATACTCAACAGCACACTATTAAGACATAATGTAAAATCTGTTATGTTTCAGTCTAAACATCACAAACAGTTAAAGAGTAAACTGCACTTTTAAAATGAGTTTATAGAAATGCAATCAGAATCGTTTTTGATCTCCAAGGAATAGATAGATAGATAATACTTTATTAATCCCGTAGGGAAATTGATGTGTTACAGCAGCCCAGCCCAAGACAAGCAAAACAGATGTCAGAATAGTTATAAAACAAAAGACAAACAAAATAAATAAAAATAAATAAATACATAGGTGTGTGCAAAATGTGCATAGGTTTATACAGACTGATTGTCCAAAAAGTACAATGGAGTAAACATGCTGTCCATAGAGGAGCAAATGAAGGGCTAACAGTCCTAGCCTAGGGCAGCGTTATACACCCTGGGGAATGTCATACACAGTTGGGTTAAAACAGAACCTCTTCAGTTCTGTTTAGAGGAAATTCCTAAAAACATCCCTAAAATTATCAATATACATTTATATAAAGATTCCATGAAGGCAGAACATGGAATCGTGAATGGAATGTGTAATGAGATACATTCAGAACAGAAAACAAAAGGCTCAGTTTTGCACAGAGTCAAGGTGTTGAATCTGACACTTTGAACCTGTTAAGAAGCAGAAGGATGAGACTTCAGCATCAATTACCTACAGTATGAATAATCCAATGGGCAAGATGGCTTTGGCAGCCATTCTTATGTTCTATTGTCCCTGCAATCCACACTGTGGACAACCCTACGCTTTGGGTCAATTGGCAGTCCTATTGAAATCCAGCCATTTTCACAGAAACATCCACCAATCTATTTTCTAACCACTTCATTCAGTTCAGGGTCATCATCCCGGCAAGCAGCTTTTTGGAGACCCTAGGCAACATCTTGGAAATGAAACAAGTGAACAACTGAGGGAAAGGAAACAACTGAGAACAATTAAATAAATGAATTATATCATTTATATCACAAAAACGTTTATTAATCAGTTTTGAAGAAAAACTTACAAACAAGAACAAGAAGCACACATTGTAAGTAATAAATAGGATCTTTAAAAACAATAAACAGAATCTGTTATTTCAAAATGAAAGCAAATCGTAACTTACAAGTTGCTGCAGTGAAACCTTTGTAGAAAGGAATAGTGAAATAAATATGAAATGAAGTAATAAATGCACTCAATAACAAGGGATGTAAGATCAATAAGGCAGAGTAGATGGGAAAGTTTTATAAAAAACATTTATTACTATAAATCAATTTGCCTAAATTTTTCAGTGCATGACTGATGCTCAAGAAGCCAGTCCACTGAGATGGTCTTAAAGGTCATGAATGGCTGAATTCGTGGCTGAACTCAGGTGTGTTTTAATCAACTTGAGCTCTGAAAAGCTCCTCTCTGCCCCTCCCACTGTCACTGAGAGAGCGACTGCAACCCCACCGGCTACAGGTTGGGTTTACAAAACCCCCATTAAATGAAATACAGCAGAAACAGCAAGAAAAAAGGTGGCTTTTATGTTGATTATGTATAATTTAATTAATGCATAATTTTACTTGGCCAGACAGCGCCGATATCTAGCCAGGTGACTCACATGGCATGTGTACAAGTGCTGGAAATAGGAATCTGTTAACTTCTACTAAAACACCTCTAGCAGTCTATGAGTCTAGCTAGAAAGTATGGCTTGTCACTAGTTACATGGATCTGATAGACTCAAAACAAATGAAATGCAAGTTACTGAATTGTTAATATGCATTATTACCATGGCTTGATTTGAAATACTTTTTTGGGAGGTTTTGAGATCACTCTCAAAACTCTCACTCTTTTGAGATCACATCAGAAAGAAATTGCGCACTCGATTATGATTGGTCATTTTTTGACTAGGCTTCCATTAATCCACAGCAGCTAAAATAAATATGTTGTGTTCCTCATTGAGGGGGCTCTCTATGCCATGCTCTGCTGGCATGCGTGGGCACAAGGCAGGATACACCCTGGACAGGACGCCGGGCACACACAGGCACAAGCACGCATATATTCACACAAGGGCTAAGATACTACACTTTGCAGCTTAATCATACTGTACCAACATTTAGACCATGAAACAGTTTCATCTATTGATATCTTGTCAACCATACATTTGTTCACCAACTTGCTCTCAGTTTCTCAGAGTTGTTGAATTTCCTGTTTTCGGAAAAGTTAATATATCGATCTAACATTACAATTTAGTCTCTTGCCTCTGGACTTTCTCCCCCCTCCCCCCAATATTGTTAACTAATTTTTCTTTTTCATCACAAAAATTGAAAATGCATCCTAGTCGTGATCTTACCACATCCAGAGGCTTTATAGAGTTGTGTTACTGTACTACAGACATGACAATTTTGTTAAGGTGATAGCCCACAGTAGAAGTACTGTAGGTGTTATCTAAACAAGGTTGGTCACCAATGTATCAACTGTATATCCAGTAATGATTAAATGTGGTTTGAATAATAGCAGTATTACTTACAGTTTTACACTCTATATCAATTTTCTGAATTAAAATATGCAATTAACCATCGACCCGGATGGCCAGTATTGATTGCCGAGTCATTTATATTTGCTGTGTTGACCTGTCGAAACATTCTTTATGTTTAATAATGAAAACCACCAAGCATGCTGCATAGATAGCTTTTTCATCACTGCACAGCACAGCAAATAAGATATTCCCTTCTCAGAAAAAGGAGTTATATTCTTGTCTTTGAGATTCAAGGCCTCTAAGAGCCACTTTGTCCCCAACATCCATACAGGCATCTCATTATTGTGACTGAGGTGTTAAACACTCTCTGCTCTGCTGGAAAATACAGAATGAAGAGAAGGAAGAAAACATATTGGGAAGTCACAGATGCAGCAGCACAAATGTCAAAATTCAAAGAAGGGAAACCCTTTCCCATTTTCTCCAGCGGGTCGGGCAGCGTACAGCAGCCAAAGTTGAAGCCTGGGCTAATTATTAGTTATTGCATACCACTCAAGGAACCACAACTAATTGTGTCAGGGGAGAGCTCTCCAAGAAACCCAGTGGGAAATTTGGACTGAAAGATGCCCGGATGACCCTCCAGGTGAAGTGTTTATGAAAGCACAGCTGTCGAGACGTCTTTGTGGCGATGAAAAGAAAGCTGGGAATTGGCAAGGCTGTTGTTACTGCATTGTATTTTGGGCAGAAAATTAAGGCACAGCTTTGAGACAGGAAGGCAGCATCTCACTTCTAGGGAGGCACGCGGATGAAATTCAGTTGGGTTTCTGAGAAATATTCTGAAGCGTGTTTAATGGCAGGACAGATGACGCTGGGTGAATGCTGCACGCAGCACGCAGTGAACAGCACAGTCTGTGTGGCACAAGCCCTTAAAAATGAGTAACAGAAAGATTGCACTGTCTGTACAGGGCTTGAGTTAGCCAAAGTATTCCCAGGTGTGCAAGAGAGAGCTGTGGGAGTCCTCCAACACATGCTTACCATGTGTTACAGTGTATTAATACACAAGTATAATATACAAGTATTACCAGGTATTACAGTGTGAACAATGGCACATGGCAGGACAGGTGATAACTTGTTTTGCAGGATGTGCATCTGGTCATCCATCCATGATGGGAGGATCACAGCATAAAGCCAAGTTGATTTACAGCTATAGATTGCACACAAAAAAAAAAACCCACAAGCGAGCCTCCAAAATCACTGCTGCCTATTTCTTTCACTACTCATTTCGATACATTGCAGACAACTCGGCTCTCACCTCGCACAAAAGAAATCTGGCCTTTTGTCAAGACCGCCTCTTCTGACAAAAAGCTTGAGCAACATTATAGAAGCATTTCTTTGAGAGTACTTTGAATCACAAGTGGATGTATGCACTGATGCTGTTGCAACATTTTCCGTGGATTAAAAATCCGTGGTTGGAGGCCGTTTGGAAAGAAAGGGGTTATGCCATTGTCAGGAAATTGTCCGTTTTTGTGTCTGTCGGATTGCTTCTGTTTTGTTTGCTTTGCTTTCGGTTATTTGTGTCTCGGTGACCTTTGAAAAAGTCTGCCGCTTAGAGAAAAACAGATAATTTCTTGTCCTTGACCTGTTTACCTTACCCCCCCACCACCACCACTCCCCTCCACCTCGTGGAGCAATTTGCTTTCCCCCTTTTCAAAATGCAGAGGAACTCTGCTTTTCTCATACCAAGGCTGCTTGATGTCAGGCTCTTTTAATTACATAAATAATTGAAGGAGTGTTGCATCTCTCTCTCCAAGCCTCCAATGATAGATTTACTCTTGTATTTTCCTTCCTTTTGTTCGCTGACCAGAATTGATTTCTAATGCCGTAAAGCAAGCTGAGCTATTGATCCTGCCAGGCTTTATTATGAGTTTCTGTATGACTGATTGAAAGCTGAATGTGCAATTTTGAGAGAGATGTTGAAAATGGTAAAGAATTAAATCTAAGTGGCAATCTGAGTCAATCCAATCCATACAAATACATATGACACGTATCACCGCCCGGCACTGCAATTTCTGAAATTAGGCCTAGAAAAGAAAAAAAAACCTTATTTGTACAGTATGTATTTTTTCCCTCTGCAATTGACTACATTGGTATTTTCATCAACTTGACAATAGAAAGGGATTTCTATTGGGATAATACACTAATCCCATTAGTCCCACTGACCTAATGAAAGATTATTTTGTGATATTTTTCAGTTCTTCCATGGTTTGCCTGTTCCTCAGTTTGTGTCATACCTATTTTTTTGCCATGATATTCCCGTAATGTCCCGTAATGTGTTTAACATTACTCTGATTTTACCCTGATATACTGTACAACAGTAGACATTTGAAAGGGGGCTTCTCTGATTACCGCAGAAAGAATGATTGAGCAGGGTACAATAGGTTGGTCAGCATTGAGACTTCCAATGGGGTTGAGTTATAGTGAGATCACTTTTTGTGATTAATCAGTCTTGAAAGAGTGTTTGGTGAACAAAAGCCACTAGGCTAAATTCCTGAAATCACACTCAGGCACAGCTTCAGATTTTAACTTGTAAAGTTAGCAGCGATTCTTAGAAAGATCCAAACAGCTGATTGTGCTTCTGTGAAGAAAGCTGAGTAACTTTGGATTTTGTTCTGCTAAAGAGACCCCAGAGTGCTTTAAATTAATAACGAAAGTCTTAGCAGTGACACAAAAGGTCCAGTCAATGGTCAGGGTAGCTTGCCCTGCCATTAAGTCAGCCTTAGATAGCCTCATTGAACCCAATTTCCAATAACAATTTTCTCTGCTTATTTAATGTTTTTCTCATAACCAGAGGTGGCCTCCTTTGATTTGCGTAGCCAATATTGTCTCCCTAGCCTTCTTCCTTCTGCATTGGGTTGGAACATAACTATTGATCACTGTAACTGGAGGTTGCATGAACAAAACATTGACAAATGGCCACTGCACAGCTCCTTTGCTTGTTAATCAATGCAGATAAATAATCCAATAAAGCTCACTTAATTTGTATCTCTTGACGGGTGTAAACGCTCCCCTCCAATGGCCAGTCAGGCCTCTTCACACATTGATTTCTGTCTGAGGGGCAGCGGTCTTTGTGGTGCCAAGGTGATCGCTGTATGCAAAACATGGCAGGCGGCAGCCAAAGACTGCCCTCCTCTTCTCCAGTGCTGGAGATTGCAGATTGCTCAGATGGGCCGGTGATTCTCTTAAAAGCAAAGCACTATAAAATGCAGTTAGCCTGAAAAAAAAGAGACATGTTGCTCTTTTACAACTATTGGAAGATCATACCTACATGTACAGTTCATGCAGGACTCTGTCTATCAGAAGGAGTTGGCCAGAAGTTTGCCTGTTCTGATGTGTGTCACCTTCACCTATTCACCCAGTTTTTTGCATCATCTATTGTAAACGAGCGGAGGAAATCTCAAACATTTGGTCATTTAGCCAATTATGATTCTCAGCTTTTGTCCAGTTGTTTCCTAAAAGAACCCAGAGTTTTGACCTGAGATACCTTTCTGGAAAGCTTGCGCCAGACATCTACACCTTTGTGTCAAGAAACGTTTCTTACCCTTCAATCGCCACTCACTCAGATTGCTTGCCTTCCTCAGCTTGTGTCCTCCCTCACTCTTTTATTTTTCTCCAGTCAAAGACTTTTTTCTTCTCTGTCTGTATCATTCCCTGACACTATGCAGATAATGTTACCCTCTTTCTGTGTCTTTGCATTGATATCATCACTCTGCGGCTGAATTTCCAGTTTGTGTTCTTCTGAAACAAAGTGGAAACTCAGACAAAAAAAATATTTTACTAGGACGAGGAGTCAAGTTACTGTGCTTATCAGGCCTGGTTTGTTTTACAGGGCCAGACAGGGGCAGATTCAAGAGATACCTGTATCCCCTACTACAGTATATTCCCTCCAATTTCAAGCCTTTGCTAGCCTTTCCTCTTCAAGCTGTGAGAACTGCTCTAAAACAAACCTGACTAGACTGAAAACCATGCTGGAGAGTGACAAATCAGAGAGACTGGATCTTGTCAGTCAAAAAAAGAGGAGATCATGAAAAGCGTTTGTTGCAAAAGCTCAGAATTTCAAAGGGTAATAAAAATGTCCATGCAGAGGACTTACTTCAGGATTGTTCTGATTCTTTAAGAAAAATGTGGATGAGGTCATGCAATGAATGTGCAAACAAGTAGGCTTCTTTCTTTTGCAGTTTTTCTAATGTCCTTATGAAAGCTGAAATTTCACAATACAGCATTGCTATAAGTCTCTGCATTGCATCCTTTCCCTGAACACCGTGCAATCTTTTTTTAGAAGCAGCCTAAGTAGAGCTCGATAGCTGATGAGATAGATAGGTAAGCATGGCAGATAGCCAGACAAGCAGAAGTCACAGAATAAGTGGCAGCAGATTTGCACAAGAGGAAAACATGCAGCAGGAAAGACAAAGGAGAAAACAACACAGAGGGCCTCAACTTCAGCTCTCCACACGGGAGAGGCAGGCTCTAAAGAGCTCGCCACACCGTCTCCAAAGGGATTGGCCTTATCGGTTTCATCTGTCTATCTTTCAGATTTTTATCTGACATTGATTTAGCTGTGGCCTTCAGCAGATGACCTTTACTGTATGCGTTAATTAAAATGTCTTTGAAAATTAAAGCTAACCTCCAATGAACGACCTTGTTTGTGTTTTCACCCTGCCTGCTTCGTTTTTTCTAGAAATCCCGTTTCTCTGAGGAGGGCGCTCACTCTGTGCCGTCTTTTTCCTCAGTGGTTTTTTTTCTACCCAACATTGACCTGCCATCCACTGAAGTATCAAATGACGCATTTTAAAAGCCATTGCATTACGACTCCTGTGTTGTAAATCACCAAGTCCCAATCGGCCCAATTAAACTGGCGATCTCATGTGCAAATCTTGCACAACATTTTGGCATCTTGTGGGAAAAGATTAACGAGAGTCTCTCACTTTAATCGTTCTTAATAGAGCCTTCATACTGTACTTCAGTTGTTGTTCTTTCTACAGATCTTCTACAGTGTTTTACAAAAGAGCAAATGCACCACCTCCATCCATTTCTCCCCTAATTGCTTTATCCAATTCAGGGTCACAGGGGAGCTGGGGCCTATTCTGGACAGCATATCCACACAGACACAAATACACACACACTGGAAACATTGGCTCTAGAAGATAGTTAACCTACTCGTATGTCTTTGGACTGTGGGAGGAAACTGGAGCACCTGGAAGAATCCCAAACATGGGGAGAACATTTTGTTACAAATGGGGGGTTACGAAAATGGTGAAAATCAGGAATTGACTGAGTGGTTAAGTCAATAAGTAAACTAATTATTCATAACCCCCAACTTGTAAGTGATTTCTCCAGAATATACCTGAACTGTTGGTATAATTAGAGGCACATGAATTCTTTGCTCTCTGGCACAGCTTTTCTGAAAAGAATAATAATCCAGGCGCACTTGGTTAAACAAATATTTATTACAATGACAAGACACAAACTACAGTACACAGGACGAAACATACAACACACAAGGTACTCTATGTACGGTATTTACAAACAACACATTTCAGAGACTTGAGATTCTGGTCACCCAGAAAACCCAAGACTGCTACTTAGCATTAAACTCTTAATGCCTACAGAGGCCACATAAGAGATGAGCTGCCTTCTTACTAAATATAACGTAACCTGCAGTTAAATCTCTCTCTCTGCACACTGGATGCCACAAAATAAATGGGAGCCTATATCCCTATCCCTTAAAATTGCACCCTAAGCAGGAAAGATGTTTCTAACTGGGGTATCTTTTATCCAGGAAACCCAACTTCCTTAAAAACACAGAATAGCATGCTCCCTCTAGTAAGGTTCAAATACTTAGCCCTAGTCAGATTTTGTTTGGATGGTCATGAAGTAGGGGTTCTCGTCTGGCACAAGCTTCAAGTTCCCACTCCTCTAGACTCCTCTCTCTTCTCTCTGTTCCTGTCCTCTTCTTGTTCCTTCTCTTTCTCTCCTCTGTGCTCTTAATGTGATTTTATATTGTGTGTTTCTGTACCACTCATTGACAATCATTAACCCACAGCTTACCCAGGTATACCAAAGTAAATATTATAATTGTTTCTGTTCAAGGTACAATCCCAGACCTCAGCAAACATCCTCTCTGCTTTGAAGCTAGAAGTGTTTACTCTGCCAAGTGTCATAAATGTTATCTAAAATCGAAGAGACACGTCTCAGTCACCTAAAGCTGTAACAATATACAGTAAACTCCACAAAGACAGCACTGCAGGTCCATAATTAAACTAAGGGCTCCAGTCCTGTAAGGTTGCAATGTTAAGCACTGTACCATCATGCCCAAATGCATCATGTAACACTACAAAATAAACTTTAGGTACTGTATGACCACCATCACTTAATGTGCCTTGTACTATAGCTACTATTCTTCAAAGAAGCCAAACAAAGCCAGGCTGAGAGCTGGTCCTCCCTTCAAAAACGAAGATTAAAAAACATTTAAACTATTAACAGTATAATTTTGATTACAGATCTAGAAAATATAAACCATAAAAGTTGGCTTTGAATTTAAAGGGGAGTATCAAAGTCTTTGGGATAAGACCTTCCCTTTCTGCCTGCAAAAACTGGTTGGAAATTAGTGGCTTTGGTACTTAACCAGTGACTACTGTCCCAGCTTGCTTCTATCCCCACCCTATGGCGAAGTGAAGACTGTAAAGAATTTTGCTCAACGCAGCCTGAATTTATAGCGTTCATTACAGAGTGCATCAGGATACCCAAACAGCCTTCATGATCACAGCTCGTTCCTCGCTCTCGCTTGCTCTCCGGCCATCTCGCAGAAACTCCTGTTGTGCAAATAGGACACATGATATACTGAAGGAGGATAATGGGAAATTATCCGTCTTGCTCAGGGGTAGCTGCGATTGCCTTCTTCAGAGTACCTTGGAAAGGAGGCAGCCCGCGTCTCGCTGTGCTTCCCTGTCGTGTATCACGCACTTATCAGTACCGCTTCCCCCTCAGCCTACTGCTGATAGACGTGATCCATCTTCCGCAGGTTTGATTAGTTCCCTATCGTCTCGGCGCGTGTGGAGTTTACCCATAATGGAGTGTAGCACCACAGCGGGGCCTCTGACTGCAGGAGAGCAGAGCTGAGGAGATCACTGCAGGCCGGCACTGATCTCTGAGAAAGATCAGGGAATTCAAAAGTGCTTTTCTAGCGTGGCGCGCACCCTGGATGTGGGGACAATTAAATTGGATCAGGGTTAAGAACTGCCTTGGGCATTGGGGGTTTAGGTAGTTTACCAGCAATATTCCCCTGTGGCATACCATCATACAGTATTATCTACTATATTATCCCTCAGGGGTAGTGGACTTAGCCCTCTGATTGGCTTAACTTTTCCTCTACTCCCCTTTTTATCATGGCACAGTTCTGGGCAAAGAAAAACTAGTGTAGGAATCTGACTTTTCAACTGCCGGAGGGTGCATTTTTCACCAGCTCTCTCCTCTGTAATAATGATATTAAGGGACAGGAGATTAAGCCATTTATCCTGTTCTGCTGTTTTCATGACAAAGGCATCTCAAAAAGCCTGACACTCATGGCAGTAAAGGTTTTTTTTTCCCTCAATCTGTAGAGATCTACCAACGTCTATGAAGAGAATCCACAACAGATTCTCTTCTATGAAGTGTTAAAAGAAATGACACTTTCTGACTCAGGTACACCCCACCTAAGAGCATAAAAAGACATACATAATCACAGACAAGGACAATGTTATGTCTTTTTAGTAGAAGTATGCAGCACTACTAGCAATTTTACTGCTGGCTCGAAGGTATCATTAATGAGCCCCTATGCTCCAGAAAGCAAAAGTTTTGCAAGACATGAAAATGACAGGGCTAACCGAACTGTAAAAGTTTTTAATATTGTGTTCTTGAGAAGTCGTACGACCTTAATGAGTGGGCTGAATTAATACTAGCTTAACTGGGTAGTGCTGCAGTTGTAGACAGCACAGCACCCTTAGTGCTGGAGTCCTTGCATTTCATTAATTGTGTCTACAGTTTAAAGTCTGGGAGAAAGAGCAAGGGGGATTCATGAAATTCTGAAGAAGAAATGGAAGAAAAAATATGCCTCCTTTATCGGGTAGAGAGCTCTAAATGTCAGGAGCAGATTATGAAAAATGAGTCAAACAGGGTTTTCATATTTCGTCGGCTGTTCTGCGACATCATTCTGACAGTGTCCTTTTTCACCTCCAGTAACGCTGATGCCTTCCAAAGTAACACAAAGAGCACATGGAGGATGGGGGAGAGTGTATCTAATGAGTCAGCCTGACTGTACTGTTTGAAAATACGAACCACTGTTTCCTGCGACACAGGGGAAGGCAGGCCATCAAAGCCTACCGAAACTGGGTAATATATTACACACTGAAAAGGTCAGAAATGTTTCTGTAGACCAGGGAGCGTCCAATCTTGGATGTAGAATGCTATACTGTCTTCAGGTTTGCCTTTTAACTCAGCCCTAAACCTAAATCAGCTCATTATTGCCTTAACTGGTCCATCTTAGACACCGTCCTACCTATACCAAGAACTGGCAATGGACTTCTTCACTTGTTTTGGACGATTACAAGACTATTTCTTTTTTTATAGGTTTCCATTTATTTTACATTGTGGTGCGCGCAAGTAAATACACATTATAAATACAGTAACACCGCACGTCCATAGCATGTGCTGTACAAAGGACCAAAACTCAAGCATTACAACCTTTAGAAATTTAAATATTATGACTTGTTTTTAATAAGAATTACAACTCTTCAACATAAAGACATATAAAGAAAGACATACAAACAAGTAGGCAGAACTGTGTTTTTTATGGGGTTTTAATTGTAGTAGGTTTTACTGTGAGTGTTCAGCCCATCTGTATAGTGAGGACTGCAAGCAGATTCTCAGATCCCATTGTCAGGTTTGGCAAGTGTCAGTGTCAAGAGTTCTAATATTATCTTCTTGCAGTGTTTTATATACTACCACAACAGATTCTAAATATAAGTAACTCTCAGTTACACTTCTAAACAACTAGAAAATACAATACTCCACCTGATGAAACTCAAGTTCAATGCAGGTCAACCCTTCAACAAATGAAATCCTTTATTTATCAGAGCAGGAAAGTATCCTTTAAGACTGGCACAAATGTTTGCAGGTGTAGAACAGTAAACCATAGGTTGCAGAGGAATATAAAAAACATTTAAAGATCACTTCCTGGCAAAATAATGTCCCTGTTTAATGTCTGTACTTGGAGTTTTTATACTGTAGGTTTCAGCATACTCATTTCTGAATTGTAATTTTTGGAATGGAAAAGATTTTCTTGGTTTAACCAAGGCGAGTCAATAAGAAGTAAATTTGAAAACAAATCTTATCCCAAAAAAAGGACAATGTCTAATACACAATGATTGTGTACAAGCCTTGGCCCTCTTTTGGCAGCCTTTGTACTGTACATTCATAAACAAGTACAGTTTCTTACCCATTTCCCCAAGAGATCTACTAAAAGCTGCACATTTCACGTGAATCAAATTAAACTTATTATATTCCATTTATACAACTGTCTCCTGTAACTAATCTTCTATATATGGGATTGATCTGTTTAATTACCTATTATTATAGTGAGTTCTGCTGAGCTTATTCAATTACAGGGAGCTGATGGCTGTATTTCAGACTGGTGCATAACCTTTTGCTTTTTATCATCAGTCAGTTTGGGTGGGAAGTTCGATCAAGACGCTTGATCTCAATTTCAATACACAGAAAATAAATCACTGCATCAAAATCAAAATCTTGCGCGGGATTTGATCAGGATGCAATGACCTACACTGTCGGAAGCCTTACCTCTTCCGTCATGGCTCGGAACGTCTTCAGCGACAGGCGTCTCAAGACCAGACCCATTCACATTTCTGATCAAAGCACCAACCCTTCATCAGATTGATGCTACAAGCCTGGAAGAAAAGTAATTCCAGTTAATGATGTCTGCTTTAGGTTCATTAAGGATAACCCCTCGTAAACTCAGCATGAAGTCTTATACAAAACAATATTGAAGGAAAAGAAAATCTCATTGGTTCATCCTATATACTTGAGTATGGAGTCATATTAAGTTTGAACTGGACACATGGTCCAGTTTGTGCCAGATGTTGTTGTACAGAATTTGGATAGGCTGAACATAGGCTGAAAGCTTATTTAATTTTATTTTACACGAACCAGACTGTGATGAAAGCAGCATAATCCAGAAACCAAACTGGCCACTGTTTGGCTCAATTGTTCTTCACACCAGGTAAGGATCGATTGCAACAAATGTTGTGGCCAACCAAACTGGGATCTCAAAAGAGTTACACCATGACATTTGTGTTATTTGACATTTATATCCATCTTAGGATAAAAAACAGACACACACAATCAGATCTACAAATACAAGAAATGCAGGTCTTAGAACGTGCCAGGGGAGAAGAGAGGAAACATTTTTCAATGTGGCTCTGTGCTTTTATATTGTACGTCTCTGCCTCCTGCAGCTGTTTTGAAAGCACACAGCAGTAGGTCTATAACAGAGACAGGGAGGCTGGAAACTGGGTTAATTCAGGTGGCTTTCAAGCCTTTTAGAGCTTGAGTTTAAAATCACAGTCCCATTATGAGCAATATGATATTGCAGGTGTCAGCTTAGCCCCCCTGTGAGCATTAACCCACATTGCAAAATGTAACAATTCAGCACAATTTCATATCCTCGCAGACTTTACCAAAATGAGAAAATAATATTTGATGTGCATGAAGGTCTGTCCTCTCTGTGGGAGGAGAGAGGGGTCCTCGCAAGATTTTTCCTTAAAGTTGCCTATTTTGTGCCTGTTCCTTGGGCCAAGATGAGTTTTGGGTTACCAGAGTCCATGTTGAGCAATTGAAAAACCTACTTCTGTGTCCTTTTTATGTTTTGTGTTACGAAAATTACCAATGCCTTCTGTATGGTCCTCCATTTTGAAAAGGTTATAACTTGACTGACCCCAAATTTAAATGGAAACCTGCCTGTCATTCGTAGGGGGATTTGACAGGGCTAAGAGTACAGTATTTAAACCTGGCCCCTGTGAAGCGACCAGTCAGTATTAATTTACCTTTTCTGTACATATTCTTTTGATTTATTTAAATGAATAGTATTTTTTGCTCTATTTTCTCTGGGATTTGGATTATGTTTATGACTACTGTAACAACCCTTAAGTAAAAACAGGGTCAACGTCACTGGATGTTACAGTATGTCTTCACTCTTGAGCTTGTTTTGTAGAACTCCAGATGCACTTTGAAAAAGGGGCTGGGTTCAGAACATCTCAGGAGACACAGAAAGCTGTCAAATTGCATAAGCCAGCAGGTCTCACGAGGATTCGGATGGACGCAATGTTCCTGTAAATATGGGTGGCAGATGAAAACATAAGGGAGGAAAGGGAAATTAAGAATAAGAAAGAAATACAGCATCTCCAACTTCAGTGTAAAATGTTTGGGATCTTCTGTCGATCAAAGACATGGTTATCATGGGTCATAAATACATTAGTTGTGCTTTTACCCTGGGGATATGAAAATTTAAAAAGATACTCTGTCATAAAAAATTCTGATATTTTCCGCTCTTCATAATTGAAGGCCTAATAATTACTTGTCTTGTACGGTCACAGCCGGTTAGAATTACAAAGCAGATTCACTCCTCAGAAAAGTGCTAAGTGTGACACTTGATGAGTTAATAAGCCAATGGCTTATTTCCTAGTTGTATTTTTTTCTTGTGCTTTCTCTTTCTCTCTCTCTATTGATTGGGATAATAATTATTTCACTTAATCCCAGGCTTTAGCTAGCTCTCCTTGTAACCCCTTACACTAATGTCTCTTCTCTACCACTCAGCTTTTATCCTTCAGTCTCACCAGAGACCTGTAAAGACTTTCCTTTTAATGAAACCATCAGCATTTTCACAGGTTCTGGAGCAGACCGGCTGCAGATGGGAATCAATAGCCAAGGATCAGGCACAACAATAAGTGTGGGAGCATCAGACAGATTGCATTTCAACAGCACCTACTGTCTAATACGTACGCATGCAACAGACAAGCTTTCTGCCAGTAGAAGAGGAGTCTGCAAGGATACTGGCATGTCACCTTGTGCTCCCACAAGGTGTTAGAGTGGCGCCTGTTGAGAACCGCGGCCTGTGAAAGAAATAGATACCTAAAGATTGAACATTACTAGTAAAAGCTGATCTTAATGTCACTGTAAGAGTGCAGTCAAGAACAGGGAATGCAGTTTTAGGAGAGGAAGTGCTACTTAGAAGCAAAAGGGCTCATTGGTATTGAATATATACCAAAAGGGGATGGCACCCCCTTGGGTCCTGGATAAAGCTGAATCCTTCGGCAGAAGGAGTCCCAGAATGTTTTGGGCAAATTGACAGCTGGTGTGCTGAGGAGGGGTGCCGTGGTGCCGGGGGTGTCCGAGAGCAACTGCAGCCGACTACTGGAGGGGGGGCTGCTATTTTTTGGCAGTTAGCTACTTTCTTGCCTTGCAGCTCCTTTGGGAAATATAAATGTCTTTATAAAGCAGAACTTTCCTGTTGGTGTGACTCTGACCAGGTTGTTGACCTGCATCTCTCTGCACATGCTGTTGGTATGACTCTAACCAGGTTGTTGAACTACAGTACATCAGTGTGCAGCAGACTGTCGGCACGGCTGTGACCGGGCTGTTGAGCTGCGTCAGTGTGCAGCAGACTGTCGGCACGGCTGTGACCGGGCTGTTGAGCTGCGTCAGTGTGCAGCAGACTGTCGGCACGGCTGTGACCGGGCTGTTGAGCTGCGTCAGTGTGCAGCAGACTGTCGGCACGGCTGTGACCAGGCTGTTGAGCTGCGTCAGTGTGCAGCAGACTGTCGGCACGGCTGTGACCGGGCTGTTGAGCTGCGTCAGTGTGCAAGGAGACTGTCGGCACGGCTGTGACCGGGCTGTTGAGCTGCGTCAGTGTGCAGCAGACTGTCGGCACGGCTGTGACCGGGCTGTTGAGCTGCGTCAGTGTGCAAGGAGACTGTCGGCACGGCTGTGACCGGGCTGTTGAGCTGCGTCAGTGTGCAGCAGACTGTCGGCACGGCTGTGACCGGGCTGTTGAGCTGCGTCAGTGTGCAGCAGACTGTCGGCACGGCTGTGACCGGGCTGTTGAGCTACTTCAGTGTGCAGCAGACTGTCGGCACGGCTGTGACCGGGCTGTTGAGCTGCATCAGTGTGCAGCAGACTGCTATAATGGCACTGACCAGGTTAACGATGTGCTTCACTCTGCACCGGGCTGTTGCCCTGCCTGTCTCAATCAGGATTTTAAAATCAACTCAAACCAGGCTGGTAACCTGTCTCTGACTCCACCGGCTTAATATATTGTGTCTTTGCCTAGAGCTCCCACATCAGCAGTGGTCAAGTTACAGACACTGCTCCTAATTCAATACCCTGAGCTGACAGCTCTCTTCGCTCAGGGGTGGAGAGATCCTACAGGGATTTCTAAAATCTGGGAGTACAGGCTGTAATGAGTTAAGAAATAACCTCATACATCAATGCTTCTAAACTGAAGTGGCACAAACCAGGATTTCTGGGACTTTGCAATAATCCCCAGAATGTGAGAGGATTGTGGGAGGACTAAGACTCCAAAACGTCCTAACCTGATGACTTTATCAAGCAGTCAGGAAGGCACCAAATGCCTCATCTTAATTGGCTGTTATGTAACATGCAAGGGCAGCACTCTTATGCTGTAGATTGGCACCAAACACAGTCTTGTTTATGTTCCTTGAAAACCAAAAACTCATCGTCTGCAGGTGTATTGCCACTGCATGGCTGTGAGGAAATGTTGGCTTATGTACCACACGGGTATTGGCAAAATATAATTTTCATAATTTTAGTAAACTAAGAAATCCCTGAATGTGTTCAGTACACATTAAACAGAGCTCTGTATTCTTTTGTCCATAGGAATTTCATGAGTGAGGCTTAATGTATTTAGAAACTAGAATGTGTTTAAATTGTTTCATTGCACTACTTCATTAGACACAAGATATTAAAGTGCAATCAGCAATTCATTTGAGATGGGACTTCATTTGAACCTTCACAGTGTTACATGAATATTTCTCTTAAAAAGCTATACCCCCAAAAAACTGAAAATGTATTTTAAATGTTAGTGATTAGGGCATGTGTTAATGCTTCCTCAGAATTTCGTAATACACATTAGATACAGTAGGATTCATATTATAATTGTTTACTCCACTCTACATTTATATTTAATTAGGTTTAATTAATCCCAAAATTAAAATTAAACTAGAGTATCATCAGTATGGCAATTTGATTCTATAGGGCATCCATGTGGATTTTGATAATGTAGGTTTTGCTTAACATGATGGTTTTTTAAAGAAAGCAATAGCAGCAATGGATACCGACAGATCATAATACATGGATATTTAGGAAAAAGTAAAAGGTTTATTCCATGCTGATAAGAGAAGAAAGCAAACAAGATTTACATTTTCAGAAAACATTTGATCTGTTCCTTATAAAAAATTTTTGCAGGCAATAGGCATTCAAGAATTTGCATGTCTTCAAACTGAGAACTGGCTAAACTGGTTGGATAAAAAACAGACTGCTCCAATTGGACTGATGTAATTTGTGGACTGCCCCAGGGAACTGTACTAGGACCACAGCTGTAGTCGGGGAGGGAAACTGAAATTGAAAAAGAATGATCCAAGGAAGCTTACATTGGAAATTTAAGGATATGCGTGCATTTACAAATACAGTAAATATTTATAGTTAGGTATAAAATTCAATACTAGTCAAATGCCTGACAGATACATACAGTAAGTATAACGATGGAAATTTACTCACAGGCTATGTTAAAAATAAAAGCATATCTCCTATTGTTCATTATATTATTATAGTTTTGTGAAATGTTATGATAGTTTGAAAGTGGCAAAATATGGCACCCAATAATGGAGGCAGCTTTAAAAGTTACCCCTTACCGTTTTTAAATATTAAAGCCCTGCGCCGCATCAATAGAAAACTAAAGTCAGTATTCCTTTACTTGTGAATTCCCAGTCCTAACTATTAACAGCACAGCAGTAAAACAATTAAAAATCTCATCACACTGCGGTTCGATTTGTTTTGGTTTTTAATGCTGCCAACACCAGGTGCTGTTCGTTTAACACTTTTTTTTTTCTGGAGTACAATTTGCATAATTATTTTTAAACACATTTCTTTACAGTATCAGTGTGATCTGAAGTGATCCTGCAGCTTGTGGAACGTGACATAGATCAAACAGCCCTCCCATGAGAGTCTTATTTGATAGAAAACTGCAGTACCTGTTGTTTTCGCATTTAAAGGGCCAACAATTTTCCCATTTTGTGTGTGTCATCAAATTTTCCACACAGGATGGATATTTAAAGATGTCATTTATTGTGCTGCATTCTTGTTATGTCTGCCAGAAGAGAAAATAATTTCTAATAACCGTCATCCCATTTATTTACAAGCGCATATTACAGTTTATCATTCCAACAGCTCTGACATTTAAGACATAGAAGAGGCCTACTGTGTATGTTAGTGCCAATTACAACACAGCAAATGGAGCTCGGGAGCAAATCCATTATTAAGTGGAGTGTATTAGGGAGACACACCAGTTTGGGTCTGTGGCTAATCTACAGACATCTGAAAAAATCTCTGTAGATTAGTTTGGCACTTTCTGTGACAGCAAAATTACACCATCGGCTATAATTTCTTGACAAATAGAAATAAAGTCACCATCTTTTCCACTATCACCAGTCAGCAACCTGATCTTGTCAGGCTTTAGTGATTAATCAGAGTAAGAGCAGCTCAGAATTTGTCTGGTTGACTTCAAAGAACAAAGATAGGATTGAGAAGAGGTAATTTGGCACACCAAGGATACATCTATGACCCTGAAATGGTATTGGCTTCAACAGCATGGCTTGTTTCTGACCTCCTAACCCTTTGTGTAAAAAAGGGGGTTTCTCTTTGTTTTTGTTGTGTTTGCCCCACTTGCGCTGTGTAGTTTGTGTCGTATTGTTGATTTTGAAGAAATTGTATTATCGGCTTACCCATGGGAATGCTAGCTTTGTGCAGCACAACCACCATGGCGATTGCCAGAGTCTGCCAATTCACCAGTTGTCATAGAATCAGGACGATTATCAATACCCTCAGCACACAATTTAACCAGTACGTATCTTGTTTCAGTGGCTGTTTAAGTCCAACAGTACATTGCTCCTTGCTGAGTGTTTGAGTCAATTCCCACGTCTCGGCGTACCCTGGCTTTGCCTGTGAGAGTTTTTCTCTTGTTTTAACCTCCACTTGGCTTCGGCCATCCTCTGGATCCTCCCTGTTTCCTGGCTTGTCTTCTGTGTACCAGACCAGCCTGTTTGACCTCGCTCCAGAAGGATCTCTCCAGGCTTGACCCCTGCCTGACTGTCCATGACCCCGTGTGTGAAACCACACGCAACGTTAGTTTCAATTTCGCCAGCTTGCTCATTTTCTGCCGAGGCCGCTTCTGGATTTATTTTCTGTCTCCTGGCTGCTGCCTCCATCAGGTCATTGCTCCAAATCTGACAATTATAGCTAGGAATAGGCAGACAAGTTACTGTACATCTCTCTAACATCAGGCAGACTTTGCAACAAATGTGCACCATACCACTGCCACCCTACAGTATGTAAGCTGGCACTCTGAGCATACAGTAAGTGTGGTGACCTTATAATTTATTGGCTTATCAGCTTGTTTGTCTGTCACTACTGTCAACATGACATTTTTGTTCTTTTAAGCTGGATGGGTGGATGATAAAATATTTGTTTGCATCCTTACTACTTGATTTTCAAGACGGGAAATGGCATTAAACAGCAAATTCCTTGTCTCCTGATACTGCAGTCAGCAAGTAACATTTAAAGCTGATGGGAAGTTTTTGACAAGGATGTATTTTTCCCTTTCAGGCTCCTCCGATCGGTATCTACTCCAGTTAATGACCTGTTCAAGCAACAATTTTCCCCTCTTCTTGAAATTCAGTCACCATCCTGTTGAAGCAGCTCATTTCGGCACCGTAAAAGAAAAAAATGCAGGGACTCTCCAAAATGTAAGCCACAATTTCCGGAAGTTAGAAAGCATACCAATACAGTACAATATGTAAATGCTTGTAACTCTTATGAGCAGTAGTGTAGGGGTGATAAAGTAAAGAGGTGTTAAAACACTTGTGTTTACCTCTACATTAGACAATTCAAATCACTATGAACTAAATTAATCACAATTGCACAAGAACACCCAAAAATGCAATTGAGTCATCCATTTTTGGTCAGTTGGAGGCTAAGTGTGATACATGATCAGTGGCTTATAAGATAGTCACTGGTTAAAAAAAACAGATCTAGTATTAACTCCAAATATATGGTGCAATGTTTGGATTCTTGTGAAGTCTGAGTGTTCATCACAAACCAGAGTACTGGCACTAAAGAATTTACTGCTAGATCACGGTTTGGACTATTATGACAGTCCAATAGTTTTTTGGAAGAGATTTTAAATTGAGAATGCTTGGGCATTAAATATCCCATGTCATAGGTCGTAAGAGTAAGAGTGTTCATCCAAGTGTCCTGGTTAGATTTTACTTTGGTTTGCCTGATGTGGCCTGCCTAGCTTTTCCTCTTAAATTTAATTGGTGAAAAGTTCTCTATTCTGCACATGATCGCTGTATAATGGGACTGATGACATATAGTGGGAATTAAGTGGGATTCATTCTAGGAATACGTACAGTGTGGGACCCTATGGGATTAACAGTGCTATAGAAATGGAGGGAATTATTTTAGTTCTGGAGCTGAGCCTTATTAGCCTCAGTAAGTCCTCAAACCAATAAATCTTTGGTTAAATTCATTCTTAATAACATAGCGAAAAATGTAAGAGCTGAGCATCCTACAACACAGATGAAAAATAGTTTGTGCAGTATATTCAGGACATTTCAGAGTGACACCACACACAGAAACCTTTATCAAATTAATCAATGGATTTAGTGTACAGAAACATTATTCATTTAAAATCTACAGCGATGGAAAGTTATGATATTTGTCTTCATCAGCCTGACGCTACCATTGGAAAGGGCCAGCCAAAAATAGACAAACAGAAAAGTCAGTCAGAAAAGCTAGACAAGGGGGGACATTTAAAATTTTATAAAAGCAACGCCAAAAAAAAAACAATTATTTGAAAAAAAGGATGACAGTAAGAAATTTCATTTTTTGATCAGAAATGATTCAGCTTATTTTTCCCCCAGATATTTAATTTCAGCAAATGGTGTCACCCATTTCCACTTGGTAATGAAGACATTTAAATTAGTCATTTTCGTGTGGGTTTGTACTTCAATACACTCGAGACTGTCGAAAAGACTGTCTGAAATCAAATTACATGTGACCTTTGCAGCCTTCTTATTAGCATTCTCTGGGTGGTTTGGATTCTAAAGTAGATGCTTTGGGTGAAAGACTAGTTAATGAGGCAGCATCTTAATGTTTTATTCTTTTTTTCCACATTCATGCCCTGGGAAATGAAGATATACTATCCTGTGCATGTACGGAATGAAAAGGAAAACACGGATCTAATACAAAGAATATTCCCAAATCACTTTCAGGTGAAAGCTCCCCCTACTAGGAAGTACCGCTGGCAGATGCTTGAAACCAGCAATGTCCAGGGAGAAATACCAAACACGGAATCTGAGAAATAGTTTTCATTATTTACTCTTTCTGCAGTTTAATCTCTTACATGCAGTTGCTGCATATCTTAATGTTTGTTATACCGAACTAGTTCAGCTGATTATTTATTGTTTTCAGGAGGACTCAGACTGCAAACCTTTGTTTGATCCCCTGTCCCCTGATAGCATGCGTGTAACTGGTGACTTTGTGTATTGCACTCTGTAAATCTAACAATGAGGGGAGCCTTAGTAGTTTGTCCAGGATTTGCAGCAATGTAGGAGTGTGACTGCCTAGAGAACTGGCAATTAGGGTGCAATGCGGGGGAAAGACAGCCCCACAAAAGTTATAATTGGTGTGAGAGTGGGATAGTGGGATAGAAATGGATGTTGTTTGGTCATTTACTTGTTACAATGCAGGGGTGCTATTTGGATGTAAGGATTGTGCCCTTTTCAACTTCCAAAGATGCAGACTGTAGCAGATGACTGCCTTTTCTGAGGGGCTGGGGTGAATGCAGGTGTTCCTCAGCAACCCCTTAATGATTTGGGGTTGATTTCCATGATTGACATATAAAAAAAAAAAACATTTCTGTCCAGCAAAGGCTCCAGATTACAGGTCGTCTCCAGAAAACTAGAAGTCAGGGGTCAACAACGGGGGTCCCTGTTGAGAAATGAAGATATTGGGGTCACTACAGCAGGACAGAGACAACTCAAGAGGGATCCACAAAATTGTCACATGACAAAATACAACAATAAATATAAAACAAAAAATATATAGCAATAGATACTACAAAAATAACTAAATACAAATGTCCTGTGACAGGCCACAAGGACTTGGATCAGCCCTTCATCACACCTCCATGGTAAACAATTAGCACAATATTGTGCAGTTTGATCCTTGCATGTTGGGGCCTAAAGAATGAATAAATTGAGGTATCCATTTCCCCTGCTTTAGTGGATGGACTGAAATACAATCCAATACTCTGTATTCCTGTGAAGATCGTGCTTCCTACAATGCACTGTCATGCCCGACATCCCCCCCAGAGGGTGCGCCACTACTCCTGTTATCCTGTCCTGTGATTGTGAATAAGCTTCCCCAGGTGTACCGTTATTTAAAGACCATTCCTTCAATTCTCCAGTCCTTGGGGCTCAACATTAGGGTAAGGATGTTGCTAGGCCCACCTAGCACCAGAAAACCCTACGTCCGTCTCCTGATGGCATTGGCCCCATCCCCGACACCTCCCGTTTCCTGAGCCCAGGGTCTGGAGGATCTCGCCCCATCACCCTTGGACCTCTATCTCTATCTTGGACCTTGTCGCGTCCCAGGATGGATAACTTGTTGATGGACTCCCGGACTGTGCCCTGACCTGCCTTTTGACCTGTTTGGATTTGGATGCCATTCTCCCCCGTTCACTGTCTCACTGGCTGTCGGTGTTATTTTGTGCACTATTAAACCCCTGTGTGTTCTCCCATACCACGCCTCATGTTTTCTCCAGCTCTTACCGCATCGCATAGGGTCTGCAACAAAACCCAACACGGACTTCTGTCCGTGGTCGTAACACGCACAAGCTGATCTTGAGGATGGACCAGCCTCATGGACCACTATAGACATAAACCCATGCTACATGTTTCCCAAATATGAACAAGAAACTAAGTCACACTTATAATAGTATGATATTAGACAAAGGGCTTAACACTCAATGCCAAACTTCTACTTATTACATTCCCTAATTAGCTTTGTTAATTAATTATATGCTTCCTTTGCAAATAACTTGGAGAAGTCTTTTCATGAGCAAGTCAGACTGCAATGACAGCACGGAACCCTACAGAGCCCAGCATGTTAGATATCCATTTAATAAGACATGTGACCAAGAAGAAATTTCAATGCAGATGACAAGCCCTTCTCCTCTAAGTAATTAAGACAAGGAAGATAATTAAACAACCACATTCAATAAAGCACAAGCATTATATGAATAGAATGCAAGGGATTCTTAGGGATGACAATAATTAAGTATACATTGTCATGTTAAAGGATGGACCCCCAACCCCAAAACTAGTGTTCAGTGGGCTCCATGACTTAGGTTACAAGACCTTTCTGCGTGTGTCAAATTCTACATGATGCACAATGCCACATTCTGCTGTGTTTGTAATGCTCCCTCCTGTGCTTCATGGTGTGTCACATGCAGATTGTTTATTGTGGCAAGGCCTCTTGCTTTAGTATGCCATGGCTCTTTTTGATATTCCCAGAGAAAATGTACTGAGCCAAAGCAAAGTCCTCCACTGATGTATTTATGATGCTATTTGAATGACAGACAGTCCAAGGGACAAGCTCAACTTGATTATTTTTTAGGCTCTCCATCTTCTGCGTGGGCTGTACTGTACATTGCCTCTGCCTGCATTCATAGATCATGTATGATGTGGCACCTCTATAGGATTATCAATAAGCTTATAGTGCCACCAAATTGTGCATGACATGCTAAACCTTCTAAGAGAGAATAAAGACAAAAATCCAATCAGTGGAGGCATCCATCTTTGGCAGCTTGTGTTACTCTATTCATTTTGCATTTAACTTTTAAGAGCTTCTGACAACCCCTTGACAAAGCTGCTCCGCCGATCAGCTTAGCACAAATGTATCATGTTATCTGGTTCCACGAATCGTATTAAATATGAAAGACTTGCATATATTGGAAGATTGCAAATTGTATTTTTAGATCTAGTTTTTTTTTCATCCTAAGTGTTTGAATTACTACGTTGTTTTTCTTTATATAAGAAAAGCGAAAAAAACACAAAATTAATTAGACTGAACATCTGCAAACTGGCCTGAAGCCAAATGTCTTAGGAAATCAAAGTTTTCTCCAAGAAGAAATTATTTTTTGATGTCACGAAATTTCATCCTGCTTTTTTTACTCAGATCCTGCCTTTCTGTCCCTCCTTGAGGTATAACCCTAAATAACCCCAGGGTGCACTCTAGATTTGTAAACCCCAGAATGGTGTTTCCTCAGAGCAAATGTGATTCACAGTAAATAAACAGGGTAAAGAAAGATCCTTTCACTGAGGTTCTAAAACACACCTTTTATATGGTTCAGAAACACACCGAGGCAGAGATGCACCTTCTGAAGTAAAAGTCTATCTTCTTTAAGTATGAAAGTAAATGAGAAAGATTCAGAATGGGAGGCAGTCATTAAACACCATCTGTTCATTTGGGTACCAGTAGATCATTAATCCAATGGTCTCATCAAATAATTTCTTTAGGGATCTCAAGAACCATGCTACAGCAATATGGCTGGACAGTATCTTCAATACCCCCAAAATTCTGTGGAATAACATGCTTGTTAGATTCAATCTTAAATGGACCACTGCTCAGTTGGCATTTATATTCTTGAGTCCTTCATTAGTTTTTTCTCCTGAAGTAATCTTTGGTTTTATTGTTAAGTGTGAAGTGACCCCAGTAGTTTACATTTTCAGTACCTCTGAGAATTATGAAAACCTGAAAAAACTCACACTCCCCTCAGTTTGAGACTAAAGAGATCCAGTCCCTTCATCCTGTCTGTTGTTGACTTTCCACTGAGAATGGGGATTATTCTGGTTACACATGCCACACAGTTGTGGAGGGTTTCTGAAGGGTAGTGGATTTGGCAGAACTGCTCCTGATTCCTTCATAATAGCCTCAGGAAGATCCTAGCTTCAGTCATGTTAAAACCAAGACTGGACAAGTCATTGTGTGCTGTTAAAAAACCCTTAATGTCTGCGATTTCTAACGCTGATGGAAACTCTTTGCTGTGGCAACAGTAATAAAAGAGTCACTCAACGCTTGCAAATTTCTCTGCAGCTGCCTGCCCTGAAATATTGATTTTTTGGATAGCCTTTTTTTAAAGGGGAAAATGGAAAACCAAGGACAAATACAGATCCAAAAGCGGCTACCCCTCCCAGGAATTAATGAACTGTCCTAGTTTAAGGGTGAAGCCCACAGTTAGTGTAATACCGTACCCCATATACCTCCGTAGGTACAAAATAAAACAGCTAAAATGCTCTAAACCTTACCCTCATTTGGGTAGTAATGAAATAAAATCCACAAACTGTCACCTACTTTCAAAATGTTACAGGACTACTCTTATTTTACATACATATTGCATTTACTCTCAGATATGCAGGAGTAAATTTCCCCTGCTTCGGATATTTGTTTCTGTAATATCTGTACCCAGTTTACCTCCATTTCATGAACATGCCCAGCTCTTTCTTATGGAATACCATAAAATTCTTTTTACAGCACCCAGACATTGTGTGTTTGTGAGTGTGTTGTGTGTGGTGGTGAGGTGGTCATGGTCTTGTTCTCATCACATTTGTAACCTTCCATATGTTCTGGGTTCCTCTCTCCATTTTTTCTGCGTTTTCTCTTGACTGTCGGGGCTGTAAGGATTGTCCACATTTACAACTGAAAGGACATCCTTGCATCCACTGTTGTGGCAATCCAGAGCACATCCCAGAAGTAGAGTTTGCTGTACAGGATGCCAATTCAGCTCAGGACACACACATACTGTAGGAACAAGACATTGCACAGCCTGCCCAGCTTGTATTTGGAAAGCTGAAGGAAACAGGAGCACCGAGGGAGAACCGTATATAAAAATGGAGAGGACATGCAAGCTCCCCACAGACAGATACCCCAGTCTGAATCGAACCTTACACTGAAATCACATGGAAATATATTTTCGCTTTCACAACCAATATAGTATAGGTATCATCTAAAGCAAAATATAGAAGTATACCATTTTTTATCCCGGGACATTAAGTTTGTACCCTTGCCTACTGAAATACAGGTTTTGATCTAATGATCTAACTGCAAGTGGACTCTCTTTCCAATGACTGAACTTGATGCTGAAAGCTTTTTTTGGGAAAAAAAAGACAGGTATTGAGAGCAGTCCACTGCGACTAGCCGTCGTGGGGCATGCATGGCACGTTGGAACTGCCACAGAAAATAAAGTTTACCAGATCACTGTTCGTTCTTGCCTCCTGTGTAATCAATCAACGGAGGGTACTAACTGTCAGCCAGTGACAGCTCTGGTGTAATTAAATGTGCAAAGACCGCTTGGTGCTGGGAGTTCTGCGTGTGACAGAGAGGACTTTAAATTAGTTCCACAGGTGGGAAAGCTGATGCCAGTCTCACTCGCCAACCAGGGCTCTGTGATTACATGTCATTAGGAGACTGCAGAGGTGTTACTGAGAGCAGTCACAGGACATCTACTAGCTAACCTCCAGGGAGACAGGTTTGTACTGGGCTGTTGAGAACAGGCTCTGCTTCAGATCGAAGGCTGTGCTAAAGTTTTCTCATTTCCTTGCCCCTTTGCTTTTGTTAACCCCTTCTCAGCTTATTGGGCACTGATACGTGAAACCTGCTAAGAGGTGAGGAAACTGTGAGTCGTTTGGATCAACTGTGCACTCGCCTGAGATCAGCAAATCTTTCCTCTTTGGGTTATGACCATCCACAATTGCACAGCAGCAATTAAGGAATGCCTAAAAATATTTATTCTCTCTTTTGCCACAAAAAAAAGACAAGCCAAAACAGGGAAAGGGAATTACCTTGAACAAATCCTTCACAAGGATCTGAAAATGGCTTTACAGTCAGCTCTTGTTTCAGTTAAGGTGAAAATGTCCTTGTCAGGAGACAGGACTGAAAGATACTACTGTTTAATGGATGCTTAAAGGCTGCTGTAAAATGCACAGATAAATTGTGTGTGTGTGTTGGGGGAAGTAGTTTTGTAGATCTTGTGGCAAATGTACTCACAAATGCAGTAAATGAGGACAAACAAGTCCATATATAGTTATGCAACTATGTTGTGAACATTGCTGTTGACAAATATTGTCAGCCTGATTTTGTTTTCCTGGTGCAAATCCTTCCTCTCAAAAAAAGCACAACCTATGTGTTTTAATATTTATTCTCAGTTCTAAAGCAGTCAGTTGTTTCCCCTCTGCTGTGTGTATGACTACTGCAATACCTTCTGGGAGATTCTGTATGACATTCCATGCATGTTTGCTATTTTGGTGTCACCAAGCACATACTGTATTGTATTTTTTCTGATCCCACTCCAAGTGTGCAACAGACTCTCTTAATGAGAAGCATCCCTCAAAATGTGTTGTGTAACCCTGGGTGGAGTCTGTAGGTCTTTTATTGCAGGACAGGAGAAAAATCCAGTCAGTGTTGCTGTGGGGATTAGATGAAAAGGCACGTCTTGCAAGAATCTGTGTGTGCCATTTTTTGGTTCTTGCTGTTGGTGGAACGGCAGGGGTCTACATGGGTAAAGGCTCTAGGAAATGACCTTGAAAAAACAAGACGTTGCCGAGTCAAAGCTGCTTTTGATGTGAAAATGTTACTTTTATACACTAGCCTAGACTTGCTTTTTTCTTTCTTTCAATTTTGAGTTTTAACATGGAAGATTTTACAGTTGAAAAGAGCAGGCATGGAGGAAGAAGTGGCAACACAGAGTACCTAAACTATAATATATATATAAAGACAAATAGAATTAGTTGGGATAGCACATATTTCAGTGGCTAAAACTAGCAGGAATATACAGTAGTAAGCCCCTGAGCTGCCCAGGTATGCCTGGCAAGGAATTAAAGTGCGGCAGCCATCTTTCACACATTAATCAAGTTAAGACAATGCTGTAGGATACGAGGGCAAATTAAATTCTATTTGCAATTTCATGCATGGTGCTCTGAACGGAGCAACATCTGAGCGGCCAGTTTTTCAGCAAGACAAGCGTGTAAGCTGCAATTATGCTGAGGCACCTCACTGCTTGGTTTGGGTAAAAAAAGAGAACAGAAGCCATTTCAAATGCAATCTGAGTGAATGTAGCATGCAGTAACGACTGGGGAAGGAGTGCATGAAAATTCAGCCTTTCTGCTAAAGAGTAAATAAGAAACATGTGTCTGTCAGCTTTTATTTTTACTTTATTCCCCCAGACTTTTGTCAAATTTGTAACTACAACAGAAGAGCTTTGCAATCCTGGTCTCGAGAACCAAGTGCGTCTTGGGTTTGTGTTCCATCTGAGCTCTCCATTAGTTAATTGAACTGTTAATTGCACACATTGTTAGCTTTAGTAGGTAGACCTGTTTAATTGAGCAATATCAGAGAGCAGCCTGGAATGAGAATGGTGCAGAGGGTCAACCCGGACAATGCTGGACAGTCCGCCTGCAGGCTTCTGTGGATCTCTCCATCTCTTAAAACCTGAAGGCCAAGCCTATTTCTTCCCTTTAGTTCCCCACAGTAACCAATGGAAATACGAACCATTAGGCTCTGGGACCAAGGCCAGCTCCACTGCACAGTGAGTCCTGCACATACTGTAAGAGCTGCCCCCCAGTGAATTGTTAAACAGCACTTACAGTATCATTAAAAACTAGACAGCATCCCTTTCTAGAATTGAAAGTCATATCTAACGTCTATAAAAACACTTTGCTCAGGTCTCAAGACAGCTGATGTAACTGGAGAGATATAACTAAACTCTCTCTGGACCTTCCAAGCCCTATTTTGCCAATTTGGTACCACCAGCTCATTAATTTGAAATAACTTTGATTTTTCTAATAAGCAGATGGTGGTACCAGAGTGATGTAGCCCTGTAACTCGAGCATGTTTCTTGATTAGTCACGTTGCTCTTAAATTTAAAGTAATGACTAAGTGAATGGAGTGGGATACGTACATTGAATTGATTTGTCTTCTTGACATTACATTTATTTTGAACAAAATAAATAATTTACTTCCCCCATCTACATATAATCCCAGAAGTAGTGAAGAATAACCTAATCCTTTAAATAGTTCAAGTAGGTACTGTAGCTGCGTCAGCATGCGTAGACTGCAAAGGAACAAGTAAAGGTTAATTCCATGCTGAGAAGAGAAGAAACAACGTTTCGGCTTCAGACACCCGAAGTAGGCTCCGCAGTTGGAATGTTGGGTTCCTTTTCTTCTCTTTTCCACATGTCATTAACCTTAACTTAATCCTTTAAATGGCATTAAACAGCTACTATACCTTCTCAGCTACAATACACTGCAAGAGGCTTAACTCCTGGACACCAACAATTAAAATTAAACAACTAAAATTGGGGGTACACCATCCCAATAACCAACTTGCTCATAGATCTTTTACATATTGCAGCACTTCTAGTTTTTCAAAACATCACATTACATATATGTTGTAAGATATTAACCAATTAACCTCTTTGGTTAAGTAAACTGCTAATAACCAGGTAACAAGGAAATAAGCAAACTGGTCTTTTCCAGCTCTCTCATAACAAAAACCACTTCTTTTCCATTAGCTGATTATCTGGTCCGTAGATGAATCCCTGGTAAAGAGATTGTGCAACACGGCCTGATCAGCCAACCACTGTTTGTGTATATGTGATAGCAAATAGCATATTCTGTCTGGTACTCTAGACTTTTCTAATCTAACACTTGCTGTCAAGTATACTGCTCAGTTTACAGAAGCAAGTAGGCTGACATTTTTACTTACAGTATTTTGGGCCACAGAGCGGTAAACCCTCCTATTGCAACTTCACTGAAGGATTTTGACTGCATTTCCTGTGAGTAATATGTATCCAGTATAATACCTCCTAAGGCATTACATAAAAAAGTAAATATATCAGATAATGGGGACTCCCCTCCACCACGACCAGAGTGCGGCCTCAAATTGATGATGCAACAGCAGCCATAGTGACCAGTACCCTCACCACACATCAGCTATAAGTGGGGAGGAGAACAGAGTGATGAAGCCAGTTCATAAAGGGGGATTATTTGGAGGCTATGACAGGCAAAGGTCAGGGGAAATTTGGCCAGGATACTGGGATTATACTCCTACTTTTTTTGAGAAACTCTCTGGGATTTTTAGTGACTAGAGAGTCCAAATTTCAGTTTTGTCTCATCCGAAGGATGGTGCCTTTTTGACAGTATAGTGTCCCTGTCACTATAATGGGGCATTAGGACCCACACAGACCATAGAATGAGCATCCACTACTGGCCCCACTAACTTCTATCTTTCCCAGAAATTTTTCCATCTTTGTCCCTCATCCAACCATTTCCCAACCTCATCTTCCGATTCACTGTTGCAGGGGGAGCCTGAGCCTATGGTGTAACGCAACAAGCGCAAGGACGTCAGTCCATGGCAAGGTACACATGGTCACAAACACGCACACACTCACACCAGGGCCAATTTTCCCAGATGCCAACGAACCGACCAGTATGTCTCTGGACTGTGAGAGGAAATCACAGCACCTGGAGGAATCCCACGCAGATACGGAGAGAACATCTAAACAGACAGCACCCCAAATCCAGAACTGAACCCAGGGTGCCAGCACTGCGAGGTAGTAATGCTAACCACTGCACCACTGTGCTGCCCCAAGATTTGCACCTGTTAGGTCTATTGAAAGACTGACCATAAAGCATTAACAATATGATATGTTGCCTCTAGCAAGGTATTATTAGGCAGGAAGTGTGACCAGTGTTTTGGTCCCGATTGCCTGAGTGTTCTGTGTGTTTTCATCGCCCTTTTCTAATTGCTTGCCTTCCTGCTGTATTTTCAGTGTTTGCGGTTGACAGACCCAGGAGGCTCTCCTTTTAAGGCAGCTCTCCCTCCCCTGTTTTTTTTTTTTGCAAGCATGTAGCTCAAGGCTATCTTCCAGCAGAGTGATTTGTTTATCCTGAGATCTTGTAAATTGCCTTGGGAGGTGTGAGATGGTAAAAGGCACTATATAAATCCAAGCTGATTGCTTTTGCAGTTGTGCACCTGAGGAGACAACCTTGGAGGGCACTTTACATACTTCAAGCATCAGGACTGGAGCAGGATTCACGCATGCAAGTGACAAATGAACACTGAAGCTGCCACAGTCCTCGTCAGTAAAGTACTCTCATCTGCAAGGAAGACATACTGTACAATACAGTATATTTATTACCTGTATGCTGCACAAATCCTAATCATGCTCCAACTGGGCACGTTCCCTTTATACATACTTCATAAAGAGAAACATAATGAAATGTCTGAAAACGCATTTCAGATGTAGAGTACATGGAAACTCATAATATAATGATATGAATTTGAAAATCAATTTACATTTCATTCATGTGTACCTAACATGTTCACATATAAATAAATTGGTAGAGCACTTCAGCTGCCTGGCTCTGCGCAGAACAGATCTGGCAGGAGTTTCCTGTGATCTGGCCTGCTTTTATTCAGTTGTTGGAATGGTCAAGTGGGCATCAAGGGAGTTTTCTGGTGCCATTCTCACAGGACAAAGGGGAAGAGAAGCGTGTACACTTCTTCAAAAACTGCACATCAGTTTTTCATGCTGTGAATACCAGAGTTTGCACTGGGGATTCAGTATTGATCGACGTTTGATGCAGCTTTGATTGACATCACTGAAAGCTCACAGGCACTGGGTCCGTCCTAAGGGTCTCTGTTGATCAGAAGATGCGTTGACTACTGTATGTCCTGTTCATCTAACCTTAGTGCTTGGTTTCCTTTGCTTTTTAACTAAACAAAGGCATGAGGTCATCAAGCTGTTATCAGCTCTCAGACTTATTTACGCCAGATCAATTCATGAAACATCATGGTCCAGAAGACCCACGTGGACTCCTCCTGTTTGTAACCTAATTATGTTCTAATTGGGATGTACAAGCAACAATATTCCTATCAGATCTGCCTGTACCTCAACATTTAAGTAAGATGCCTCGAGCTTTCAATCCATTGACACTCAATAGAGCAGCAGGTTTCTCAAGATGTCAGAGAACAGCATGGATGCTTTAGCGAGTGAGGCAACACTTCCACAGGAGCCCAAGGAACAAGAATTAGGTAGACAAAGGATAATATGGTAAATGGGCTGTTGTTAAGCTCATGTAAATTTCACAAATGAAACTCTTTGCAGCCTCATCATCTGAGATTATCCCTCACAGACAAAGAATAGAAAGTGCCTGGGACATCGATCCCCTTATATAAGTTTAATCTTTTGTAAAATAGAGTAGGTGATTTCTTTAAGTGGGTTTTATGGGTGAAGCTTTAATTCCCTGACAGCCTAAGCGGCCTTTTTTCTTCTTCAGCTTTTGAGTGGCCCCTCTGTGTCTGACAGCTATGCACCCAGAATGCACTTCCCTGCCTGATTTACAGGGACCGATTGACCTGCAAAGGCAACAATCTGCCAAAAGTCCAAGATTAAGTGCCTATGTCTGAGCTGACAGGGGCTCATGCTGCTAATTTTGCATGATGTATGGCTTCTATGCCTCTTTTCCATCTTCTCAGACAGGAGGGAAACGAGGCAGCAGAAAGATTTCCATTACAACCACAGTCCCTCGCTCATTAGCAAGACGCAGGCATTTATACCAGGCGGAATAGTGACCACTAAAGGTGTTGGCCTCATAATTCCTTGCTGTGTTATACCAGGTCTCCCTTTACATATAGTGGTAAACAATTAGAGATGTTACCTTCCGATAGGACAATTAATCATTTTCAGTTACTTCTAACAGTGACTAGATTCTAAACTGGTATGCAAAGGGTAAAAGGTAGGATGCTATCCATCATCAGGCACAAGGGCACCCAGACTCATGAATGAACACGGGGAAATTTAGAGACACCCATTAACCTGGGCTGTGGGAGGAACTTAATAGCAGCTGGAGAAAACCCAGACGAACATAGGAAGAACATGCAAACAGCACAACAAGCCTTCAATCTGAAGCATATGTTTAGATTTTAATAGTAAGGCCTCTTTTAATTGACAATTTTGCCCATCATGTTATAGCAAACAGTTACACTGAAATCAGTCCATAGTAAAGCCACCAGACATTCCAGAGTTTAAAGGAATGTCTTGCACTGACAGGCTGAAAGAAGATGGTCTCTTTAGTCTTAAAGGAATGTCCTGCTCTGACGGGCTGAAGGAGCTGAGTCTCTTTAGTCTTCAGGGAGTGTCCTGTACTGTCAGGCTGAAGGAGCTGAGTCTCTTTAGTTTTAAAGGAATGTCCTGCACCGACAGGCTGAAGGAACTAAACCTTTTTAGACTTAAACAGAGAAGACTGCAAGTGGACATGATACAAGTATTTAAAGCCCCCAAGGGCTTTTGCATCAACCCAGCAGATTTCTTCAGAATGAGCACTGCTGCATGAACCAGAAGGCACAAGGAGAAACCATGTAGAAGTGCATTTAAAACCACGAACTAGAGGCACATCTTTACACAAAGAGTTGTGGGACTATGGAACAAGCTACAAAGCCATGTTGTTGAAGCGCATGCCCTGGCTCATGTCGAGAAAAACCTTGGATCAATTAGCTGGATGGATCCATTCCCTTCCTCTTTTTTTGTAACTGTAACCATTCTTATATTTCCATATGCGTCTCAAAACATGTACCTGTATATATAAATGGGGCTAAGCTCTAATGCGGTCTTTACTCCTTTAAAGAAGATCTAAAACATAGGGCGCCAGCTTTCCCATGCTGCATACATTTGTCCAGATAAAGTGAATTTGGCTTCATCCACTGGCATCTTAATTTTGTAACAATATTCTGCAACTTTTAAAAACATGTTATGTTTGGGGTGTCAGCTGCTGCAGCTGCGAGCATCCTGACGAGGGTGACATTAGGATGCAGGACGGTGTGTGTCCGGACCCGATTCTAGTTGTGGCTGGTCTTCGCCAAGTTTTTTCCCTTGTTCCCAAAAGGTCCGGGATAACCTTCACACACCCGACAAAATGCCGACGCGCTCCTGTTGTATTTATCGCTCTGGGAGATCTGTCGCTTATCTCGGTAATGAGAAGAGCACGAACGATTTTTATCTGAGGTCTCCTGGAAAATATGTAACAGCTATACCGTCCCAATCCCCTTTTTCCTAACGTCTGTGCTATTCGGGAGGAAGAGGAGGAGTGAGTTATATTCAGCTGAAGAGTGCAGGTTCTTTTTTGTGCCGCAGCGGGCTCACAGAGATTTCGGCACCCTGCTTACAAACACACTTTCGAATGCTTCAGAATGGATTTACCCAATTCATGAGCATTCAATGACTTCTAGCTACAGGTATGACTAACAGCTCAGTATTATGCAGGATTGAAACGACTTTCTTGCAACACTCTTATTCCATCAGATTTAATTAAAATATGAATATGTTCAGTCTGGGCATGTAACTAATAGTCATTTAGTGTAACTCTGCTTTGTACTTTTAGTTTTCATGTTCTTACCTTGTATGTACAGTTTATGATCATTACCTAATGAAAATTAGATATATACTGTATAGTGCAAGTTACACTCAATATGGGTGCATGTTTGGCTAATCAGCTATATAACAAACATTTACAACAGAAACCAATTTTTTAATTTGTATGTTACTTATTTAATGCTTACATTTGCTTTGAATGGATATTTACTGGAATAGTTCAGTACCATTCTTGAGAGTACAGCAGCAGTATCATATCTGGGCTTTGAACCCACAACCTCCAAGTTACAGGTCCAGAGTCCTAACCACTCTTGAGGCAGCTGAGTCAGGGGAACCCCACAGGCAGCCTGCAGGGAACTGCACAGAAGCAGTGCATTTACAGAAACCAGGCGGAGTGAGTAGCACACACTCTGGATACTGACAGGTGAGCTGAGTGAACCAAGCACACAGGCAGACATTGTGTTGTGGTCAGCTAGGCACACTTGGATGTGCAACAGAGTGGCGCGCACAGGCAGAAAACACAGTTCATGTCTGTGGGTGGGCAGGAGGAGGTCGAAGCCGGGAAAGCTGTTAGAACTTCCTGTAGCAAGGGCAAATCCAGGAGACAATGTTGTAATGGCAATAAGAGTCCAAAACCAAGTCAGAGATCGACTTACGAGGAATCCAGGAAGAAAGCAGAGATCAGGAATCCAAAAAAGGTAACAGCAGGAAAATAGAAACAGGGAACAGGCAAGGCTAGGGAAAACAAGGAGAATCGAGACTTAATTCACTGTCGAAATTTAATGACAGAGCCCTGAGCTCTGCCAGGTTTGAGTATTCATCTTAAATACCTGGCACGGGCATGATCATGAACCGTCTCCAGGTGCACCAAGTCTCCTGGTGATTGGTTTATGTGGCATATAGTGTAAGGAGGTTGGTAGACAGTGAAGTGACCGTCTGTCTTGTCAAATCTAACTTGTCCCCTGCTCGGTAGTGGGGGCGGACATAATACCCTTATTGCTAGTTTCAAACTGAGCTCAAGGGCCTTGTGGTGCCACTGCAGTCGTGAATGTTCCCTGGCATCAGACTAATTTTAGGTGTCAAGGTTAGATAAGCTTGCCTGGGGCATTATTTTTGCACCACAAGGCTGTGCGGAGGCCAGATGACGTTTGCTGAGCAAGAGTTGCTGGGCTCAATAGTCTTGCGCCTTTTTCTTTGCTGTGCTAAATTGAACTTTTCCTGAAGTCTTCCTGTATGAAGGTTCATTTCACCAGCTCATTAGTGCTCTGTATCTCTCGCCTTCGGCCAGTTAATGTAGTCCCGGATGTCCGTCAGCGATAGCTGGCCCTGTCACACTGCCCTTTCCTTAGAGCCTCTGCTCCTTATCTACAACACAAACTCCTGTACCCTGAAGCATGTTACCAGTGTCTCCCCAGATAGACAGCCAAAACTAAACATGTAACGTGGACAGAAAAAAAAAACATGCCATATCAATTGCATCTACAATCAAGCTGGTAAAGCCCCTGGGCACAAGCCAGATGGGTTGAGTTACTCAAGAAACACTAATTATTGCACACCAGCATCTCATTCGAAATGCATGATAGTGTTTACATCATTCTTACCCAAAATGAATGCTAATGAGATCATATTAAACGTGACCTCTTTTCCCGAAAGCCGAGGTGTTTGCAAGAGAGAGAAGGCGCCAGAGCAGGTCTAGCCACCACAGGGAACAAATAGCAAAGAATCAGACAAGTTCATCCTGGGACCAGGAGAACTGGGCCACTGTGTCCTTTGAATCTGAATTTTTCTGGTTTTCCCTTTAAGTTTACTTTGGCAAATTTACCAATGCATATTAACATTTTTGCTGCAATTATTCACTGTGCCATACCACACTGGAACATTTGAACACTATGATACCATTACAAATATTTCTAAGGCCTGTTAACTACAACACACGTGGTTTTCCTGTGACCCAAAGCCATAAAGCTCAACGAGGGCATGTTAAAATCAAAGAACTGCAACACACCTATGGTAAAATCCACACTTAACAGATGAAATTCCTACAGTAATATCCAAATAAATATTTCTAAGGGTGGGATAGATTAAAAAGCTAACAAAGCTAGAATACAAAAAAAAACTAGAATAAAAAGCTAGAATAAACTAACTTTATAAATCACCTCTCTCCATCATTAAAAATTTGAAAGAAATGCACAGCTAAAATCTAAAAAAAAGTGCAATGACAAAACCAAGAAATGTTTCCAGTTATATGTAAAATAGTGTAACTATTTGCTATTGTGCTCCCGGTAGAATTTTTAAAAAATCTGAATTTCTTCTGATTTTCAGAAGTAGGCTGAAATTATGCAGAGCTGGGGTGTTAATCCCAGTGCCCCAGCTAAATTCCTGTCTGGGATTGTACAATCCGGTACAACCTTAATTCAACATTTGAAGCAATTTTTCACTCCTGCACCACATCTGATGTGAAGTAGAGGTGCTGGTGCAGAATGACTGCTGTGCATCTATAGTAGGTGGGGACTGTACTTTAATTGCCAAAAAAAAAAGCAATGGGGACTCCTCATAGGGTTAAAACAATTTGGGTACCTTTGGGATGAAAAACACTTAATAAAAGCAAGGGACTGATTAAACAACAGACTGCCAATATTTAAAAGATCAAAACAGATTAAATAGACTCTTGTTCTTAAATACATTTAAGTCAGAGTCACTGCTAAAATGGCAACACTGTGCAATGCTACACACTGTAGGAAACACTGTAGACTCCACGAAGACATTTGAATAGCCATTTGAAGTATATGGCCCAGTAAAGCAAATTGTTGGGGTTTTTGGTCCAATGTGACCTTCAGTCATCACACGATTCTCTAACACTCCCAAGTTAGTACTCAGCTCCGTCAGCCTGATTAAACTTCATGCCTCCTTGGAGTGTAAGAATCTGCTGAAATGATCCTCAGTCCTGCCGAAAAGTCCTGCTGATCCTTTCCGATTGTGAGGCAGTTGTTTTTCATTTCATTTTTTTCAAAAATAGAACATCAAGCCCTTTTGACTCCTACAAAGCAAAATGAAAGACACTCGTGACATAACCTACAATTATTCACCTTCGTCACAAAGAGAGTGACAATGTGTCAGCTGCACTATTGTTTCATTACAAAGTAATAAAACCTGTCAAACAGGGGTGAACTGCCATAGCTGTCAAGAGAGAAACAAGAATCCAAGTTCCACTGGAGGGGGCCACTGTACGATGACCTACGAGTGTGCAATCACTGCGTTTAGTTTGCGTTTTTTTACCACTTCATATTCAAGGCTGCTGTGTTCAGTAAACATTAAATGCTTTGCTTTTCTTAATTTAACAGAAGACCTAAAGTGAATAGAATGCGTTCGTAAAAAAGGATGTTCCAAATGAATTTTCACTATTTCCCATCGTTGAAGTAACAGTGGTGGTTTGCAGAAGCCAGAGTGACTTGATCGATCTCTCCAGAAAGCTGTCCTAGGTTTCGGCTTGAAACTGGGGATAAGGTTGTAGATAGACAACATGTGACTCTCCTACCTGGTCTAAGCTTCAAATGTCTGTTCTTCAAAAAGCCATATTCCTAGTAAGGATTGCAGCAGTTTTCTGCATTTCATTAATATATTTCAGCAATTTAAATCAAATCTGCAAGATGCAACGACACTTCATAGCCATTTTTTTCCCCACCAACTATTGTCTCTAAACCTGGAAGGCTTTCTGAATTGAAACATTTTTCTAGTCTGCTTTTGCCTACAGCCATAAATCAGAGGCACATTTACCAACAGTTCATGCCTTTTGTGAAGTTAGGTACATTATACTTTCCCTTAGAGCAGCACACCAAAGAAAAGGCCTGCTTTGCTGCTACTTTAGCGTCCTCTGGAATCATGGGACATGATGGAAAACTCCCACTACTGTGGACAGGATGGGTCATACTTAGGGAGCAAATCATTCTAATACTCTGTATTATTGGAATATAATTATCTAAAAATATGAGCTTTGTAGGTTACCATGACTTCCTCTACAAAAATCCTTGTATTTTCTTGTACTTCTAGATTGTGGTTTGTGGTAAATTTCTGCTGTAATACAGCACACTTTGCTTTAATGTATTTCATGATTGCATTTGTCCTATGGTGAGTAGCATTAGTAGTTAGCACTGCAGTACTGTGACACTGGGTTCAACCCTGGCCCTGAGGTGCTATCTGTGTGGAGTTTGTATGTTCTTCCTGTGTTCGTGTGTATTTTCTGTGTGCGCTCTGGTTTCCTCCCGCAGTCCAAAAGCATACCAGTAGGTTAATAAACTTCTGTGAAAACTGGCCCTGGTGTTTTGTCCAGGGTGTACTCTCCCTTACTTCCATTGCTTGTTGGGATAGGCTCCGGCTCCCCCACAGCACTAAATCGGAAGATGCAGACAGAAAATGGATGGATGCTATGACAACTAAAATTTATCCCACCATAATCCATTCTTCTAAATGTTCTGCTACAGAGGATTTCCCATTTGCTGAGTTCCAATTGGGCTCATCTTGTCAGCTATTGAGTCTTCACCTGTCATGCACAAATCATTATTTGAAAGTTTGTTTGGAAAGTGAAAGAAATATGTGATCTGGCTTTTATTACATTTTCCAATAATTGAACAAAACCTTACAACATTCCCCACAAATAAACCTTCCATCCCACCTCATGACTATCCATACCTCCACCTTTGAAATGTTCTTGTGCAGTATTAGGTGTTATTGCCCCAGTATTGGTTCCCCCAAGATTAAAGTAACAATGGAAAAAAGCTTCTCCTATCTACTATATCAGCTGCAAAAACAGCATCGTTTCCTGAATGTCAGGGCAATACACAGTGACATGAAGGGTGAATTGCTTTAGTCTTGATAGGCAACAACATTTTGCAAAAATGAGGTTGCAGCATGCTTAACAAAACTGCTTTGAAGAGCAGCGTAGGTTCTCTCTTGTGGGACTTCTGAGGCATATTACATTATAACCTGATTAGCTCTCAGACTCATTACTAATGCATTTAAAGACTTCTTTGAACTTCGGCATGGAACATGATCAGAATGTGATCACAGTTATTGGAATGGGGGTTTTTAAAAGAGAATTACCAAAACGGATAAATGCAGACCATGAAATTGTGAGGACTAAAAAAAAAAGGAAAACAAGGCTGAGTAAAAGGAGATCAGAAAAACAATGACAGATGACGTTTAATAAGCAAACTGATCCAGCTCTTGTGCAGCTCTTCCTCTGATTGAATACCTAAATATACACATGCAAAAATCCAGCCACATTCTCTCAGGGGCACGCGATGCATGTTTGGCCAGAGAAACGAACGTTCTGCTTCAAACCGATTGAATGGGCATAATAATGCCTGCGGTTCTCAACACTTCAGAAAACTGGTGGAACACACAATTCAACTGCACCTGCCTTTACCCCAACTCCAGCTCGACTGCACACAATCCTGCTGGAAGAATGCAACCAGTTCCTTCCCCAAGAATTCCAGTGTTTTGTGGAATACATGCCATACAATATCTCATTCGTCTGCTCTTTTTACAGGTTCCTAATATTTTGTCCAGTGAGTGTACTGTACTGTATGTGCTATAGTTTTGAGATTCTTCAAAAATTTAACTTCAGGATATACCTCAAACCAGAGGCCCATGACTCTTCTTGACACTGTGCAGCATCCTAGCACTTAACACTGTTGACTTTTTTTGGGGTGTTTTAATCTTTTGTTGATTGTATATTTTGTGGGATAAAAGCATCTGCTAAATATAAATGCAAAATGTAAATGTACAATATACTGCACATGCACTGCAGACTTACTTAATGTATAACTGGTATTATTGCCTGCATTTTATTGTTTCTTGTATGCATTTTGGCATTATTCAAGTGGCGTATTGGTTTAGTGTCCTAGTTAGACATAAAGACCCTAAGTCACTCCTTGAAAGGTTGCAACATGCCTGTTTCTGCAATATGGAAAGAGGTTTTGGCTGAACAGCTAAAGTTGTTTTACTGTAGGACTCTATCCATTTTTGCATGTACTACACAATGTTCATCACAGTATAAAGTGTATATAAGCACAGTGCATTTTGGTAAAAGCAGAAAGATAAATCCCCAGTATAATCAAGGCTGAAACATTGAAGTAAAAGGTCTGGGTACATTAACCACGGGCAACTTCGTACGAGTGGCATCATGGCTGTCAAACAGACTGTCATGCATAGTGTTTTCTCTAAAGCATTAGTAAAGCAGTCACATCATGGAGTTCAATTCATTTCAGGTTTATATGGTGATCATTAACTCTATAGCCATGCACATAGAGAAGAAATGTCTTTTTTTTCCCTTTTTTGGAACCATGCATATTTATAGAAAGAGACCCTCTCATGCACTGCAGATCCTCTTAACACTTTCTATCTGATTCTCCATAGATGCTATTCTGGTAACAGCTGGATTGAAAGGAATAACATTTCAATTTGAATGTCTGCCAAGAAAACTGAAAAACATGCAGTTTTTGTCCTTTAAGGAGATTCAGCGTCTCATTTTTTCCTAGACACCCACTTGAGAATCTGCTCCGTGCATCAGGTGTGTTCTTGATTCTTGAAAACAAACAAGTGACACCGACCGTGCTAGTAATGCTGTCCACCTGCGTGTTAGGCCTGGCCTATCGGTGTCCTGGTTCGTCGGTGACTTCTGACCCCTTCTGATTATGCCAGTGAGGGGAATTTGAAGCTTCAGTTTTCAGGTTTTTTAAACCTGTGGCTGCATTCAATGTTGTTCCTCTTACTTCTCCAGACTCTCTCTTACTAGAATCAGTCCACGTTGCCAATTAAAAAGCGTGCAACAGCATCTCTGTAAAATCTTCCACAACTCCATATCTTTCAACTTGTGTTTTTCACCCAAGTTAATGAGACTGGCGCTCATTCCCCCCCATCATGAATATCACAAAGCTATGCATTTCTACACATACTGTATGTGAAAAATGGGCTCTGATCTTTGTTTTTACATGCAACTAAAGAATATATACTATGAGGAGCTTGGTTCAGAAAATTTAAACAACACATTTCAATGTTCTTCCTCAAAGGTATGCATTTATGTGTATCTGTGTTATACAGTATATTCATTTAGCATTCAGGAATTTCAAAGCGGCTGATGTTACTTGCAGCCTTCACTGTTTGTTCGTGCAGGGATATCTTACTAAAAGAAAACATCTTACAGGCTAAGCAGAGTGCAACAGAACAGAATCAGGGCTGCACAGACATCAGAGCACACAGTTATTTTTGTAAGGTCTAAACAACGAAATAGGGTTGCATTTCTGAAATAATCCACCCTTTTCAAACTGCATTCACCAAAATGAAATGAGATTTATTTTCTTTCACGTATTCCACTTAAAACATCACTTCTTAACAGATCCGTTAAGGGGCTATCAGTCAAATGGGCCAAATGCTCTGAGCTGCTCAATGTTCTTTATGTCCTGACGCTGTATAAAATGTTAAATGTTAATTTGCCAATTGAACTACTATAAAGCTGTCATAGAGAAAGTGCCTGAACAGACTTGTGGGTGTCTGTCTACCTTCTTTTTTATTTTCTGTTTCTGATACGGAGTAAACAATAAACACAACAAACTTTGGATTTCCCCTCTGTTAAATGAATGGAAAACTCAAAACTCAAGGATCCCAAACTGGGAGGGGACAGAAAGTAGAATATTATCAATTCCAGATTCATTTTGGAATTCATACAAATTAATTTATTCATTTTAAAGTTAAGGACCATAATGAGTTTCCAATGAAAGCATAAGGATCTACCAGTTGAGATCTGCCAGAATAGCTGCATTGTGGTTGGCACTTATCGAATTGGGCACAATATACAGTATGTCAATTGGGTGACAGGTGTGGGCAGGTGAAGTGTGCTGTAGCAATACTCGTTTGCACATCCACTACTTCAGGGCTCTGTGAAAATGGGGACATCTTTGCTAGCCAGGAGCATCACTTGACCAACACTTCAAAAGGGATGGGGCACATCCTGCCGCCACTACTCAAAATGACACGTGTGGTTTCTTATGTATCGTCGCCCTAGACTAACTCAGGAGTTAAGGGGTGACAGGTTTGATAAGAAAAGGGAAAATGTAATTGCAGCTTCCAAAAATAAACATACAGTATCACACATATGGTGTGATGAAGCCACTATTCTGGGCTACTGCAGAAGAACACTTAGCGTTTTAATTTTATGGATAATAGCCGTAATAGGGGAATTTGGTCCAAAAAAAATCCAAATGCAAAATAAACTGCAGTTTCCAGGAATATGTTCAGGACATATTCCACCATACAGGAAGTGCTTTAAACTTTGCTTGCTAACCCGGAAGTTTTCCTGACATGCTTTAAAATATGTTGTAGAACTTTGCTGGTCTAGGAACTGCAAATGCTGCAAATACAGCCATGTTGTATGATGGTTGGTGCTCGATTAAGCTACAATGCAATGGCTCAGTGCTCCCAGATTGATGTAGATTGTCTTGAGTGACCATTGCTGTGGGCAGGCAAGCATTACTGTGTTGAAAGATTAAAGATTTATATTGATGTAGCTGTAAGCACAAATTGTCAGTAGAATACTATGCTCTGATGCTACCTCTGATAACAAAAGGTCAAATCCCAAAGCTGTCATTCATGTCCTCTACAACATTATAAAACCATTATCCAAATAATGTTGAACCCTTTCACATTGCTTAGTTGACCTTTTATGGTTTGGTTTCATTTCATGCCCTAGTACTACAAGAGACCCACGAGACAAAAATAGCATCAAAGAGTAAACATCACCAATTACCAGTATCTAGTGGATTGTCAACTCTATTGATGTGCCATCAGTGATGGCGAGTCATGAGGTTAAACAGAGGAACCTCTTCATGCCTAATAGGATTTGCGCCTTTGCCAACAATGACCCGTTATGGGCTGCTCAACACAGCTGACCAGGTCTGGCTTGATTGTGGGTGCTTCACGATCACAATCGTCTTTCTGAACCCACACTAGATCCTAGTGCTGGTGGATACATCCCAAACATCAAGCTGCTTCACACAGCAACATTCTTTCTGGCAACATCCACAGATGTCGATGTCACCACACCACTGCAATGTGATTAAAGGTGATGCACCTTTCGTAGGTGCAAAAACTTCCTTTGAAAGAGTGAATTTGCCATGACACCTTTTACAATACAGTATGTAATATATATTGTGCAATCGCAGCTTTCTGTCATTTCATATCAGGCAATGATTTTTTTCTGCAAGCACATCTCAACCTCACCGATTGCTTAATTGGCTAACAGTAGTTAATTAATAACAAATGGAACACTGTCTGGGTCAAAGTATTCTTTACTCAAGCAGACATCCGTAAACTGGAAGAGTTCCTTCTGGATCTCTTGAGACCTTCACTAATCAGACAGGCATCTGAGAGATGTCTGAGATGCATTTCTGAGTAGAGCAGAGGAGTTTATTGTACTTCTATTGTAATTCTCATTTGCGCCTCAGAATCTCTCAGGACATGCACAGTACAGCAGATGACACAGTATGACAGACAACAACACACAATAACAACCTTAATAGAGGAATTTGGTCAAAAATGACCAAATTCATTTTCATTGAATGACCAAATTCAATGAATTTGGCTTTAAAATGTGTTGTACAATTTGGCTGTATATTTGCTATTTCCTAGACCAGCAATGTTGTATGATGATGGTTGGTGCTCGATTGAGCTACAGTCCAATGGTACAATTCCAAAGCAGTACAGCAACATTATCTAAGATGTTTGTCAAGCCATAGAACAAGCAGTATTATACTGTACAGCTGTCCGATCATTAGAATACTGAGAATAAAAAGGTATTTTAAGAAAATAAGTCATTGTTCACAATCGTTAGAAATACCCCTAGAATAGCTGAACTGTTTCAAACAAAGACATTTATCACACTTCCAAGTGTCCATGAAAGAAGTTTATGGAGGCCCTGCAGGTCTGCCTGGAATAAGTAACAAGTAAGCCTGACAGCCTTGTGGAATATTTTACCCAACATTTGGTAGAAAATTTCATACAACTGTACTTCTGGCCTTATAACACAAACATGATGTTACATATGGAGATACTCTGTAAAAAGTGGACAAACCATCCTGAGTCTCTTGCTGATACTGTAGCAGCATGTTCATGAGTTATTGATTGCATTTATAATAAAGGTTGATATGCTAACACATGACATTTAAACAATAACAGTTGTTTTAAAAAAATAACCCTAGGATTTTGAACAGTGTGTGTGTGTCAGAAATGCACATACAAAAATACAAAAATAAAATTTCATTGGCACCCAAAAAGACTATAACAGAACGAGACAATACCTCGGAAAAAAACATTTGCAGTCATTCTGGCAGTTGGGTTTAGAATCTCATAACCCCATTGCACCAATTTGTGACTGTAACGTAAGGTCTCGATCAGCATCCCGGGAATTAATTTCTGTGCCGGGAAAGATCATGGCAATTATTTCTGTGCATTCTGAGATGAGGGATTTTGGGGAACAAAACATGAAAAGAAATGCTACCCGAGTCTACTTCTACGCAAAGCACAAATTAATATCTTGGGCATTGCGGTTTTGTTTTTAATGCAAAGAAAATCAATGTATAGCACTATATATAATACAAAACTCATGTCAAGCCATTATTTTTTTATGGCTGCATCTGAACAGACTACTAAATTCTTTAGAAGAGAGTAGTGATTATGAACCTTTCTATATTCACAGCATTCCAGGGACCCTCCTATGCATGAAAAGTTAAATAAATTCACTGGAATGACTGCATCCCTGGGTTTACCTTTGCTGTTTCTGCAGTGGGGCCTCCTGGGTTGAAAGCATAGGCTCAGAAAATTCAATCTTCCTGATGAAGCTCAGCGATTTCATATCTACCCTTGAATCGTTCAGATTTAGGGTCAGTGCTGCACATCAGAGGTATGAATGTCTTCATAAACGAGCTTACAAACGCCTTAAATCAAAGAGCTTAGACTAACCTGATCATCTCTCAGCATAAACAGCACAGGCAAATAGGAAGCAAATAGATGCCCATGTTTATTTCAGTCATACATTACACGAGAACAGTATAAATGGGATTAATAGTTTGTGATGCCAGCTTTTTGTCTTTTGCAAGACAGCTGTATGTGTATGAGGGGACCACAGGATGTGGAAATTTTGCAGAGATGCGTCGAGTGGACACATTTTCTCACCTTTTGTTTCCAGAATTGTCCTGTGCACATCCCTTCCTTCTTATTTGAACATATACGCTCGATTACACGGCTCTATGCTTTGGGTAAGTGACCTCTGGAGCAGCTAAGCAGAAGTGCCTTCTGGGGAATCCTGTTGGACTGGACAGTAGTGGGAAGCAGTGGTTTCAATTCTGGATGGATTGTGGGTTCAAATCCCAAGTGAGCACTGCTGTTGTACCCTTGGTCAACGTACTTCACCCAAAGTGTTCCAGTAAACTTCGTACAGTAGATGTATAAATGAGTGCAAATGTAAGTCACTTTGAAAAAAAGTATCGGTCAAATACATTAGCACACAGTTAATCCTGGTCTGATATACTGTATAGTTCTTTTGCAAGCAACTATTGTAGCTGTGACTATCCAATAGTCCAAACTATTCCAGCTCATTTCTAAATTGCCCACTTCCAACATGGGAAGCTTTAAACATTTTACCAGTTTTTTAAGACATAGGGCAATACCAGGAGAAACAAAATCTCACTATTAAGTATTTTGCCACATTTACTATTTTTTTACCACTTATTTTAACAATCCCTTAATAAACTGGTACTTCAAATTGATTTGACATAACATACTAGATACAGCCATTGTGAAAGGATTCTGACTGGAGAGTATAGAAAAAAAAATGAACAAAGGAATAAAAGGTTATGATGACATACAAAAACAATTGGAGACGTATTAAATTTCAATTTCTATTGCAAAAAAAGTAATATTCATGAGTATATGGCAGCTGTGATAAGTACTTTTCTACTAAGTAAACACATTAGATATTTTTCCTAGTCATGCAACTCAAAAGGCATATTTTATATGATTAAAAAGATTAAGGTATTCATATAACCCCCCCTCACCCCCTGCTTCAATCAATACTCTACACCACATTACCTCCTCAAGTGAAGATTCTTTTATTGAGTTGACCTTTGTGTTTTATGGCATGAGCACTATGATGTTATTGAGAAAACATCGATGAGGAAAAAGTCACTTTCTTCCATCATGCGGTGAGATCAGTTGCAGAGCTGTGCACATTATAATTTCACGCAAATGAATATTGATTGACACGTGACCTGGGCCAGCAGAGAGTCGCTGTAAATACCACGCGGGTAACCTTCAAATTTCAGGTCTCTTTTTGGGTAATTCTTTCATGCCCTAAGATTCAACTGCAACTGACTCCCGAAGCAATTAAGTTGTAAAGTTGTCAAGAGACGCTTAAAAAAAAAACGAGTGGTCTGTTATTCAAGAAAATGCAATAAGCCATTCCAAATAACCGGTTCCTGAAGTCAGTCAGAATAAAAAGCACATCTAATTAACCGTTTTGCTAATTTGGTGAAAATAAAACACGTTTGAGAGTCACAGTTCCATGAGCTCTATTTTCGTCTTTGCCAGTGTACAAGACGAATGTTACTTTGAGCTCCGGGAAAAACACATTGTTTCTTTTACAGTGTACTGTGTCTATGCCCGTTTCAAAATTGTCCGCGCTGACGCACACGTTATTCAACAAAACAATTAGCACTTTCACAACTTTGTTACAGCGACCTTTTGGTTATTGTCAGGGGTTTATTCCTACAGATTAATGTGACTAAAAATTAGACTGACGTCGCTTGAAAAAAATGGTTTGCTGCAGCAGAGTGGCTATGAGTACGTATGTGGCCGTTTATATACTTTATTAACAATACTGTCTATGGGGTTGCTTTTCTCGAAAAGTCGATACCTGTTCTTGTGCTATTGAGGTACAAATATGAATTTAGCATGATATTTTTGCCTTTAAAATATTAATTTCTCTTTAGCACGTCCATCTTAACCTGGCTAAAAAAAAATATTTTATCATTTCAAGCATGTTGCAATCATGGTTCTCTAATTCTTTTCTAGATTAGAATGTGTTAAATCCCTTCCACCTGACATAAATATGGGCAATAATGGGAAATGTGAGCAAACAAGGAATTGTACGGAACAGAGGTTTATTTTATTATGCTGCCAAAATAGAAATCTGCCGTGATTCTTCCTTGAATAGAAATGAATACATACATTTAAATTTGATTTGCATTTCTGACAAATGCCCCTCAGACAGGCATTTGTATGCACAGGACTGTTTTTCTTAAATTAAATCTAGTCTTTTGCCATATAAAATAAATCATTATTCATTCATAAACAATGCTGTTTAATGTATGGAGAAAAGAGAAATGTTAATAAGCCATTTTCTTAGCTCGGTTGACAGACAAAACAAAACAGACTGAAATGTCTTGAGGCAGTCTGTGAGCTTAAATGCATACAGTAGGTAGGATGAATCGTCATCCTGTTTCAGATAATTAAAATGAAATGGGTTCTGTCCGCCTTATTAGGGAACCTAGTGCTTGCAGATTTGCCATTTCATGACCCTCCCCTGGAATTGAATGCTTTATAATATGCAGCCAACACAGCCCTTAATTCAGAGTGAATACTGGAATATTTGGCAGTAAAAATATACTGTAAAAATCATTAACTCTTACAAAACTGCTGTCATCAAGATTACACATTATGTCTGTTGCATCCACATGCTTTGCAAAAGGCTATGGAACTTGAAGAAAAAGGCTAGCATCAGTGTTGCTAGACAAGAATGAGATCAAAACCACAGTGAAAAACAGCACATTCCATTATTTTCCCTTTCCACTTATGGCTTGGAAAATGGAGAAGATCTCTCAGGAAAAGGAACGTCAGGCAGAACAAAAAAACTTAAAAAAAACAGCTGTCCATTTTCTAACCACCTTTTCCAATTCAGGGTCATGGAGGAGTAGGATCTTATCCTGGCAAATGACAGGCTCAAGGTAGGGTACACTCTGGATGGGACACCAGTCCATTGCAGGGCACACACAGGCACAAACATGTACAATACACACTCTCTCCAGGGCCAATTTCCCCAAAGTCAACTAACCTACCAGTTTTCGACTGTGGAAGGAAACTGGAGCATCAGGAGAAAACCCATGAAAAACACAGGGAGAATATAAAACTTCACACAAATAGCACCCCCAGGTCCAGAATTGAACCCAGAACCCCCATGCTGCAAAACTAACTCCTGTGCCACCATGCTGCCCTTCAAAAAATAGTTGTAATTGTTTACAAGGCAATAACTCCTATACGAGCACAAGGAGATTGACGACATAGGGACATTCACCTTATGATGAGCTGCATACTGTCACACCCCGCACTCTCACGGCTACGCCTAAGGATCCTCCTATTCTACCTATTGGTTCCCTGACACATACACAGCTCTTGGCATGAGAGAGAGTGCTGATTGAAGGACTGTAGGCATCCAATAAATTGCAGAAATATCAATTTCACCTACAGTAAGGCTAAGAGCATCCTGGTTTATTATCACCCAAACCAACCACTGGAGCTCTCGGCAAATCATACAACCCCACTTAGACATTTCGGTAACAGCTTAGCTCGTGATGGACTCTGATTCGAACCAGAGGAATCTGGGCCATCGAGCACAACCTGCTCTTTGAGCAAACTGATTTTCCCAATTGAGCTGCTCAGGAACACCAGGAGTTAAAGTGTTTTATACAAAAGGTCTCAAGGTATGTAAACAAGTGATCAAGTATGGTAAAGTGCTAATGTTCTGTGATATTTGCAGAGACATATATATCTGTATAATAGTATCTGTGCTGAATATATCAATATTTGATTTGTTAGATTTGGCTGCAAATGCTAGCACTGGGCACAAAATGGCAGGCCTGCTTAACTGCCTCCCCTAGTCCACGCCATTCAACAGCATCCGTGCCATCTGCCCCTGACATGTGAGGAAGCTGCGATGAAAGTCAACAGAAAGAATGTAAGGAGAGGTAGTGCTGGTGGTAGGGGCATAAATTAAATTAGTGGTACAAATGTATGACTTGCCTGAGAAAGAGTGAAGCATCACTGAGACCCAGATAGCAGAAGCAAGCTTTCCTGAGTGTCAAAACCCAGGGAAGGTCAGAGGTCATGTCAGGGAATATGGAAGATGACCAATTATTGGCCTCATCCCTATACACACATTAAGAATTTTTACTTTAGGAGAAATTGCAAGGAAGTCATTGTTAAAAGCTGCAGAGAAGCTGCAGTAGCTTGCTAGGTAGAAATTGCACTGAGTGAAATTTGGAAGGTGAAAGCCAACTGAGCTTCTTCTACAACAGCTGCAGAAATAAAGATAAGATAAAGATAAGATTTTCTGTCTTCCGGTGTCCTGAGAGTTATCTTTCCCACTACACGGGGCTACTGCATGCTGGGTACAGTAAATCCCTCTGCAGGTTTTCCTAAATGCTCTATCCATCCACCCAACCATTATCAGACAGCACTTTACAGTGCAGAGAACTGTAGGTCTTGCTGTTGTGAGTGATGTACTGTAAGCATCCACTGGGCTTCCATCTCATCCGCATAACAATAAACCGTCACACCTAAGATCGCATTTTTGAAACGCAATCTGGAAAGTGCATTATATTAAATACACATTCCCAATTTTAATTCAATTCAACACTCTTATCTGAAGACTGCATTTCCTGACTGACTTATTTGCATGCGACTCGAAGAAGCTATATTTCTGCTGATCTACAGTATAGTTATGATGCCAACAGAAAAGGACCTCTTAAACTGACCAGACACTTCCTCAAGTCTCTCCAGTCAAACCTGCAGAACTTATTAAAATGACTTCCACAAGGCAAGCCCTGATTTATTCCATTCTGCAGAAATGGCGGTTCATTTTGATAGAGTGGGCTGGCAAAGCGCTTGATGTTGACAGATTGAAAGTCTGCCTCTACTGCACTTTTGCTGTGTGGAGAGGAACAGGACATGTTAATTTCTTTTATTACAGTTCCAAATGGCTCTGTATGTCATAAAGTTTTATGGAATGCGCACCCGTCGAAGATATTTGGATTTGCCTGGATGGGAGAAAGGATGTTGAGAACTCCAAATGCATTCCATCTGTGATCTGCTTACAAAAAAGACAAGGTTTTATTAGCATGATTTGAGCCCGTCACTCGGAATTACGCTCGGATCATTTGAAGCACTGCAGGTGAGAGCTCTCTGTAATCCTTAAGGAGTAGAGGAAAAATGCAGCTGCAGACGGAAGAACCGGCACTGTGTATCTGTAACAAGGTTATTAATTGTTAATGTCATAAATGGAAAACTTTGCTTCTTAGAGTTGCACACAGATGTACAGCTGGCAGCATGCAAGAAAAATGCAATCCTTTCTGAAGGAAAAACATATCAATTTAAAATCAAAAGAAGGAATGCCGATATCAAATACCTTAATGCTGTGTGCAGGTTTTGTAGATGTTTGAGATTTGTTTTTAAATGTATGGGTTATAAGTTCAGTTCATGCACAAGTGGTAGTAACATCTCTGACAATGGCGAGAACTACAGTATGTTTCTTTAAACTGTAATGGGGTGGACTCGTCTGTAGGGGGCACTTCTCTAGCTGCTTTCAGTGATGTCAGAGAGGCAGCTGGCGTGACGATGTCTGCACCACACTAACCCTGGCTGCAGCACTGGTCCCACTACCATCAGTTTTGCTGGTGATGGAAAGCCAGTGTGGTGGTATGGTGTTCACTAGGCCTGGGTTTTTTAGGTGAATTCAAAGAACTCGGCACTGCCCTGCTGGAGGGCAGACACAGCTGGTAGGTGAACCAAAGCAGTATTATTGCTTTTTAAAATGTACCACTGGACTCTTCCTCTTCCAGCAGAGCGGAAAGGGAAGAGTTAACATGCAGGATGTTTATCACATTAAGGATTTGGCTATAGAGTGTTGTGTCCATGGTAGGTTTATATTGTAAATGCTGTGTTAATTATATCTGCTTTGGCAACACTATAATTAATTGGCCATGCCAATTAAGAAATCAGAATTTGAACAGTGGTGTTGCATCACTCCTCCGGTTTGTGTTCAGTCTCTAGAAGGTATTGCTGGATGCACTGCAAGAACCGGTAGTAGTTGGCCCTAGTGCACATTTCATAGGGAAATATGCAATGTCTTTATCCCCCTAATGCTGCCTCAGGTCTTAATGTTACTGTGTCAACTAGCATTATGAACAACAGGGCATAAGAGACTTAAATAAAGCTGTAGAAGAAAGAGAAAAGGGATTGCAGCAAGCCACACTTACTGAAACTCCCAGCTGCAGTGAACAGGACCCCTGTTTAAGATGATTAATGTAGAATTCTTAAGTAATACCACTATGAATTACAAAATATTAAAAGTATAGCTGCAGGTCAACAGATCTACCTGAGCAGATTAAGTGAATAACTGCTGATTCTACACATACAGTAGCTTGACTGGACTGGGGTGGTACAGGCTTTCTAATACTTCTGTTTCCCCTGCTCACACCCCCAGGTTAGTTTATAGGAACTCCTCAGAAAAGGGTTTAGCAGTTGCCAGTCCAGAGGAGAATTGTGTATCTTCAAAATTGTATAGATATCCCCCAGCAAAGATTTCATACTTTAGTTGCTCAGTATGCGCATGTGAATATAAGCTTTCATTAGATTGTAACTCCGGAAAAGAACCTGGCACAATTTTGAAACCATCAAGCAAAGAACAGAAATTCTCAATCCTAAATCCCTAAATTCTCAATCCTTGAACTGTGCCCCTGTTCAAATCTCATGTCTTTAAATGAGGAGAGGCAAGGCTTCTTAATTTCTTCTCCGATTCTACAAGATGTCCCTTCAGCTGCAGAACAGTTAAGCACAGACAGTGCAGTTAGGACACAACTCCTTCTCAATTCTCTCACCATGAATGACTCCTGTACTCATCGGCTCATGTCAGGTTAATGAGCCTCAAAAACTCATTGTCATCTCACAGTGCAAAGGTTCACTTCAGGTTACGGGAGTTCTATTCAAGGCAGCACAGGGGTGCAGTGGTTGGTGTTGCTAGGCCCCTGGGTTCAATTCCGGGCCTGGGCTGCTATCTGTGTGGAGTTTGTATGTTCTCCCTGTGTTCACATGGTTTTCCTCCAGGTACTCAAGTTTCTTCCCACAGTCAAAAGACATAGTGGTAAGTTAGTTTCTAGGAAAATCAGTCCTGGTGTGAGTATGTGTGTGTACTCTGGACAGGTGTTCCATCCAGGATGTATCCAGCCTTGCGCCTGTTGCTTGTCAGGATAGGCTCCTGCTATGACGCTGAATTGATGGAAGTGGTTAGAAAATGGTTTGATGGATGAAATACCTTATTTGATCCAGAACGCCCTGAAACTCAATGGGATGATGAACAATGAACAGCCCAGCTGTCAGCTATCAGAACACCCCACTGAAAGCTAGCAGTAAGTAACTGGAACTCTGCTTTCTGACCTGGACAAGGGAGTTTGTCCTAAAATCAAGTTTTTTTTTCCCATTAAAGTGTAGAGACCGATTTTCTGACATTCCAGTAACAAAGATGTCAGTGTTTAAACTGACTGGGCCTGTGATGATGAAACCTGGACTTTGCAGGGTTGGCCTTTCTAGAGGTCAAAACCATTCTTTTCAAATATATCCCCTTTCATAATGTTTCTTAACATGACTTATTGCAAAACAGGAGGCTGCTGGAAATAGGTAGAAAAAGCCTTTAGAAATGCCTGACCCTTCGAAGTTAGGGAAAGAAAAAATACTGGTATCTCCCTGCTCAGCATTCATAATACACTTGTTTTAAAACCGCTCCAAATGCACTGTGACCTCTTGCAGTATCCCTAAATCAGAACAATAAGCACTGATAAGACAATTTTCTGCATAAACACTCCAATGCAATCTGGCTTTATTTGCAAATGTGTTTATGGATATACTCAACAATGAAAACTAAAGGTAAAACAAAAATAAATAAGCAGCTATTTAATTATGAATAACACCACATCCTTAGTATGATAGTAGTTCTGCATTGAAGTGATTCAGCCCAGAAAAGTTCAATCTGATGCAGCACAAAGCAAAATTTACATCGCATAACGAAAGTGACATGCTGATTTTTATTAATTTTTATTATTTTATTAACAAGCGAGGTTTTGAGCCATTTCTAAATTGCATAGAGGGATTTCAAATTTACCCTTCAGTCCTCTTATCTTGCTGAGGAAATCATTGTACAGCAGCTTGGGTGTGTTTAACAGATGTTTTCAGATAACTGTCTGAATAGTTGTTGTTTCATTACATTCTTATTACCAAAACACAGTATCATTATCTGTAGAGCACAGGGGCAGTAGCACAACACAAGCAGTATATTATTATTGTGGTCAATATCGCCACAATCTAGGCTGCTCTATTTCCTGTTCCTCATGACTAAAGTTCCAAATGAAAGGAAGCAATCAGCACCAATTCCTCCCATAGCCCACTGACGCAGTTTTATATCCTTACACAGTCATTACCCCTAGCGCTCAATCTGTAAAACGTCAACCAGCATTGCATGCATATACTGTACATTTTAAAGGAAGATCTGATTAATTCCAAAACACTGCAGGTCTCCAAAGCATTCTTGTGAACTTCATGTATGTAAGATAAGACACTGTACAGGACATCATAGCTATGAAATGGTAACTTAGAACATGCTGTCAACATCACAAAATTCTCATCTTCGAGCAGACTCAAACATTACATTATGCACTGTGTAGGTGTCTTAACAGCTATCCATTTTGAAGCATTTGGACCCATTTTGTACACATCTTTAGTCTGGAACAAAGGATATCGAGAGGAGACTTGATCCAAATATCTAAAATCCTAAAAGGTATACTGAAGATGGAGTCAAGCCAGGAGGCCATTTCACACTTAGTAGTACAATGAGGACACAGGTACTAAATGAAAACTAAAGGGACATGATTCAGGACAGAGAACAAGGAAAGCGTCTTTAGACGAAGAGTTGAGGGTGTTTACAACAGGCTTCCCAGTTACGTGGTCAAGGCCCAAACACTGAGCTCCTTCAAAAATGACTGGATGAAAACACTAATTTAAATTTTACTCATGGGGAAAAAGAAACTAGCGAACGAGCAAGTTGTGCCAAATAGCTTTTGTTATCAACCCTTTCTTATATCCTTATGTTTGCAAACCCCATATTCCTTTCAAATGCTCCTTCAGCTCAGAATTAATCCTAAGATATAGATAGCCCTTGTCCCTATTCACTGTATACAGTACATTAACTTTGGACTTGATGTTACAATTTAAGTTGCAGAACATCTACCTTTTCCCTGATTTGGTCTCTTCACATACCCTGTTCTGATTTGCCAGTGCACGCATTCTTGTGTTACCATGCCTATTTTAATGTACCCAAATTATTTTTGTCATCAAAAACTTGAAACGTAACCTAAACATAGAATTTACAAGGACAAAGATAGAGGAACATTTTCTAAAAACAGTCTAGTATATGATCAACGTTTACAACTTATGCACCCAATGGACATCAAAGCAAGGGATAATCTCCATTGAAGAGATGCAATTCTTTCCAAAACATTGAGATACTCAGATTTGTGCATACACTGCATTTATTTCCCAACAAATGGACAGTGGATGATGCACAAAACCTCTTAAGGATCCTTTTTGGGAGACTTGGGTTTCTTAACCCCTCCACTATGACTAAAGAGTAGGAAAACAACAGGATTCAGCAGATTTTTAATATTGCATATCCTACACGGAGGTGTGGTTTTATTTTCCAATATTGTGGCCAGGTTTCACAGAATTCTTTTTATAGACAGAGCTGTGCAATTTCCCAGCTTTTTTATTTATCATTGGGAACCTAGCACAGCACTCTTTCTCTGCTGTCATTCCTTTTCTTTTAAAGACAATGTGGGGAAATAAAACCCTGCAAGGTGAGCACATTTCCAAAATGGAACCAAAGGTTAAAAAGCTGAAAGGCATTTTAGATGAAAGCAAAGCTCAAACTGTTGTGTGCTTTAAATTCTAACTGGTGCAGAATGGCATCAGCAGTGTCACACAGCTACCTGTACAGTAGCATTGCTGGGCTTTAGAGGGAAAGGTTCTGAAACTTTCAGCATCCTCTGCAGTGGGCTCTTGCCTCTCCATTTTCTGAACCAGACGTTACACAAACGTCAGCTCGCTCGGTCCTTCTCTGTCATGTGCAAATACCTTTCTTTATTTTCTGGACACCACTCTAAAATACAAAACGTCAGGCAGTGCAATGCCCGAGGGCTCTCAGAGGACAAAATACAGACACCATCTGTGAACAATCGAAGCTCGAGGTGAGCCATAACTTCAACACATCATGGGACTGGCCAGTGCAGCCTTGTTTCTTAGCACTTCTCTAATTATGTACTGATGTAACTATCATTTTATGTTAGGTCTGTGCCTTTCACAAGCTGGGCCTGAGAAATATGACCGACTCATTCTGTGCAGCTACAAGACTGCATCTGGATTGCAAGACTGCCCTCTGATTCAGTCCTCAACTGTTTATTTAACATATTTTCCCCATTTACTTCATGAATTCAGCAAAGTGCAGGCCCAATTTCAAAGATCGCAGCATTAAACTTCTTTGAATAGCAAAACAGAAACATTGCCACAAAAAAAAATCCAGTTGTAGTGACTCTTTTCTGTTTTGTTCTCCACTGTTTTGTTCTCCAAATGAGCTTACATGACTTTTATACAGTTCACCTGTAGCATGAAGATTAATCTTCCAATTTTGAGAGCAGAAGGCTCTCTCCTCCTGCACACTAAGCCATGATTGAGATGCTTCAGAAGATGACTGGTGGCCTTCAAACAATGAAAAATATATATATATACGTTTTTGTTGACAGGTTGATGGATGAACGACCTTGCTAAATGTGCTCTTTGAAATAGTGTTTTGGGCTAGATCACACCTATAACAAATACAAGTTCCACACCACAAAGCACAGTGATGTAGGCTTATAGTGGAGATAAATAGGATGGTGAAAAATGATGATGAGTCAGCCTTTGGTTTAGACACCCTATGCAGTGGTCACATCCTCTGTGACTGTCATTCACATGTGTGTTAAAAGAATCTGCTCAGAGTATTTGGTAAAACAGCAGGAATGGAACTAAGACTCCCATTGGTAAGACGATTTACTCATTTCATACTTTTATATGAGCTTCAGACATAAGACAGGTGATGTAAAACACAAAATTCTTACTTTGAGTATTAAGAGTATGTGGGGAGACATGAAGTCAACTGGCATGAGTATTTTAATAATTTAATGCTTCCAACCATGCCATTCAGTGCCAGTACCGGGGACAGGTGGTAATCCTGCAGACCCACAAAGCATTAAAAGCCACTTACTCATTGTGGTATGATCTCAGAAAGAGCAAGATTTTGCACACATTTAGTAACCAGTCTACTGGTTGACTTTAACTGCCAAACTCAGAGAATACATACAGCTCCTACTAACACAGCCCACACCTACTCTCAGTTAGCTGTAGGTTTGTGGAAAAACTACATTATGAACCTATTGGCCAATTAGGTTCCACCAAAACCAGTGGTACACAGCCAACTTTCAGATACCATAATAAACTCTTGGCAAAAAAATGGAAGATAAATGTCTATAGTAGAGATTTGTTCATTGGTTTTCTATCTGGAGTTTCTCCCTGACATACTATAACACCTGACGCTGGTCTGGTTCAAGTTCCCATCTTCCAGAAGAAGGTATCTTTCTGACCCCAAGATGCACCAGTGATGAATTTTGAGATTGGCAGAGTAGCATTGTGGAGTTGTTTCAGCGCTTATAATGGTTATGCATTGACCTAGTACATTGTAAACTTGTAAGGTGGCAGTGGTGATGAGTCCCTGAGACCTTAACGTGCAACGTAACACAGCTACACCGAACCCACCACCCCCCAGGGCTCGGAAATTAAATGCCCTTGTGCTGTTTTCCATCACAGACATACCCAATAATAAATGCCCACAGCTCCTACATCTGTGTTGACTTCATTATAGCCCGGCATGCCTTTAACATAATAAAATTACTTTTCCCTTAACAACAAGTAATGACCCCCCGCTCCATGCCTGCGGAAGATTATTCTCTCCATTTACAGGATATTTATGAATTATTAATGCTCTAATTGTGAGCTGCCATTGTAATCCAAATTTGATTTATTCGCTGTATCTCATCAGATGAATTTACATTTCTCTCTTCCACGGTGCTGTACGCTCTGGAGTTTCCTCCTGCCTGTCCTGTCTTCGTTTGAGGAGAGCCAGGGCTCCCATTTTCATTTATTTATTTATTTTTGTTGGATCTGTTATCTTTCAGCAGCAGGAATCAGGGATTGCAAATGAGATATGACATTTCAATGTGCAGCCCCGGTAGAACAAGACTAAAATAGGCAGTGAGAAAACGAGCTTGGTTATCTTTAGGAAATAATTTGAGTGACCTAGGTGCAACGAAGGAGATTAAATATATTGAGTCTCACGGCTGAATTTACAATCAATAAACCCTTTTCCCTTCTGTTTCTCTCTCTCTTTTATTCTCTCTTATAGCCAAATTAATATTCCTAAGATTATCGTATTGCAGTGATTCAGAGGTCTGTGGAGAGTTAATCTAACTTGTTAGCAATGGTTCTGCAGACACACTACCCCATAAGCTTTTTAAATTAACGTGCAATTAATGACCCCCAGGTGCTGATCCCATTTTCTAGGAGCTGAACTTCCTAATGGGATTACTAATGTACTTATTTTCATACATGTTTTAATTGAGTGTGACACTGAGACTTTTCTGCCCCAAAGATAATGACTCACATGTGAACATGCATGTTAAAGGCGAGGGAAGTGTGAAAAGAATAGGCTGAATTAAGGTGGCAGATTTCTACTAGAGGTGAAAATCAGTTCTCTGGACTGCTATCTGATATGCCATTGTACATTAAATTTGTTCAGCACATTCTGAGCATATTTTCCAGAATAGCAATACATTTATACAGTGTGAACACATACTGCATATAGGGAGAATTTATGGGGAGAAGCAGAAGGGAGGTATGTACAGGAGCTGCTTTCCCCAGAAAGATTACACAGAGAGGTTCTTTATATGCTTCTCACAAGTTAGACATTCTGGTGGGATTTTCGGATCTGTTGCAGTGCTTCTACTCTAGTTATAACACTAAGGCACGTTTTGGATCAGAGTGCAGAGGAACAGAAGAGCTACGCTGCCCTGCTCTCTTGGTTTGTACTGGCAATCTGAACAGGGATACGGTCTTGCAGAAACTTGAGACAGATGCCTGTCAGCAAGCACAAGAAGTGGTTCCTCTTGGAGAACCTTGGTTGGGAGAAAGTAGTTGGCAGCAACTGTAGACACCCCCAGGGCCAACATTCCAGTCCCAAGCCAATCACAGGACTCGAGCCCTACTGAGCCTAACCAATGACTGCAAAATGTCAGCTCTCTTCCAGCAACAGCAGACTCGAGAGGATGTGTCAGGAACTGATGGCAACCAGTATTGATGCCATTCACATTTTGCATGCATTATTTATGGCCTCAGAATAATCAATGTTTTTACACACAAACGTAGCTTCTGCCTTTCTTTGTAAGCCTCAAACTTGATACTGTAGCAATTAAAAAATATACACAGGTCCTGCTATCAAATGCTTCTTATTTCTGCCATTCTCTGTTAACAGGAGAGTAGTTAGGCTGTGAGAAGGTATCCATTAATCCAGTATCCGTTGGCATGTTTTGCCATGCTTCAGAGATAAAGCTACATGCTTTCTTTACACTAGACTCTTTAGAATCCTGTATCACTCGTCACTTCATTGTGATGGAAACAGCCAGTTTCATTGGAACAGTCAGAGGATATGTAACAGGGTGTGCAAACACTCTGTACTTCACCGAAGGAGAAATGGAGAAATCTTAGCCTAATGCGCTTCATAGTGACATCTTTTTTTGATGCTGCAGCACCCAGAGAACCTGATTAGAAAAAAATATATATATTTCACCAAAAACAAACAGCAGCAGCAAAGCAGGGATAAGCCAATTTAAGACGTGGCTCTTCAAAGAAAAAGCCACAGTGAGTCAAAGGTTAATGAAAGGGCGCCCAGGCTGCAGCATGAAGATCTGACTGCTCTGTGGAAAAAAAGGGGATTAGCCAGTGCTCATATCAAAGGGTTTGCTCTCTACTGCAGCTTTTTGGTTTCACTTGAAATCCCTGCTTTTCTCAGGGGTACTCGGGCCTCGAGTGAAATCAGCTGCGTTCAGTTCTAGGCTGAGTAAACCCAACTGCCAGAGCTGGGATCTTCCGTTCTTCACACAGGCTTCTTCTGTCTCCGTTTTTAAATTCACCAAATGACTCCATAATCCTCGGGACTCGGAGACACGCATACATTTTTCAAAAGCCCCACCACCGAAATAACTGAAGGCACAGACTGATCCTTAGCTAAATTGCCATTGTGACTTAATTATTGAGCTTCTGCACGACAAGGCGGTAGTATTTAATGTTAAAGATTAAAGAAAAAGAAAATCTCAAGGTGCGTTTTGTAACACTCCTGTTTATCATTCTTCATTGTTTGAAAACTGGTTTTTCATCCTCTGGCGCATTAGAGAAATGAAGGAAAGAGGAAAATAGGCCCCATTGGCAAACTGGAAAAAAACATGAATTTGAATCTTATAAAGAACTCTACAATTACACTTATTTGTAAAATGTAGCAACAATACACTGTTTTTGCAAAGATTTAATGCTCATCATACCCATTACTTTGTTTATATAGTAGTATAGTGTAGCATTATGGATCCTGGGCTACAGGATAGTACAGTTCTAGATCTGTGGATTTTTTTGATAGTTAATCTATTCTTTACCCATAAGACACAAGTTCATGGCTATGTGGAGTCTACACTCCCTGAACACGGTGACATTCCATTACAGGTCACTGACACCCACAATGGGACAATCTAGTGAGATCAATCAACCAAATAAGTGGGCTGAAACCGAAGCAGTTGGAGGAAATACAAACAGGTGGCGCTATGGAGCTCTATTTGCACACGAGGGATATAAGAATGAATACAATACTACTGTAGGTCTGTCAGCCATTTTTGTTTCCAGGTATTTTCCACACTTACAGCATCGTTTCTGAAAAATGACAAGCCATTAAATGTTAAAACTAAAAATGTGTCACATCCACCATTTTCACATGGGTACGAGAGCAAATTTCTTGCTGAAGACCATCTTTTTTTAACATGAAAAGTGGTTATTTTTTGAGGCAACGTGATTGAAAATGACAATTATGTTATTCCATCGCCTATGTCATATTAATAACCAGCTCGATGAAACAGCATTCAATAAAACAAGAACCAAATTAATGATCTCTTCATACACTTAGTGCCATACATGGATTTCCCATTTTAATGAATTCATGGTGGTGTTCTTGATGCAAAGACTAGAAACAAATGCACAGTAAGAAAAATCTGAGATTTCTATTTGCCATTGTGGAACAAACTGCAGACAAATTGCCCTACTTTGAGTTAATATGCTATGTGGCTCATTTACCTCTGATTGAAAATCAACCCAGCTGTCTTCCAAACATTCACATTTCAGGTGCTCTAAGTGACATTTACAACATATAGACATTTATTGTGGAACACCTGAGCAGACATACAGTTGTTGTTTTGAATTAGATTTTCAGAGCTGTACTATTGCCGAGAAAGATGTTGCCAACAGCACATTACTGTATACACAAGACATGAAGATACTCTGAAACGGTGCACAGTTTCCGCTGTAAGCCTAGAGATGATGGGAAAAACAGGAGTAGAAACTCTTAGCCAGGCCAGCATCTGACTCCATGCCCATAGGAAGAGTTACAGTATCGCTTTTTTGTTGATAACCAGCACTTAAAACTTAAGAACTTCCCCCCTTTAAAAATCAAACCTTGTACAATACATAACCATGGAATGTATCCACAGCTGCAACATTATTAATATTAACAACGTGGAACATTCAAACTGACTCAAAAGGTAAGGGGGGCAATATTGGTGCTACACAGGCCTCAGAAAGGGATTTGCTCCCTAGACCGTTAGCTGTGATCAAAAGTGTGAGAAGGTCAATTTGAAAGCAGCAAAACAAATAATCTCATAAAACATGTAAGAACTTTGGCTGTTACACAAAGTGTATCGCTCTGGGAGCAGTTTTTACAGTTTCCCCAAAGCAATGAAACTGCTAACAGCAGTAATTACCAATTTACAGTAAATATATCAAGAGTCGAGCACTCTAGACTCTATGTACATTTTAGTTGTTGCTACAGAAAACAAAATTCCACGAGGAGGATTTGCAGGGCTCTGTAAACGCTTCTCAGCTTCTTGACAAACCCTGCCGTAGGACCAGAACGGGACGAGCCACAGTGCTAAAAGTCCTCACAAGATACTGTAGTTACTGTAAATGGGAAGATCTAGAGGTGCCAAGTCTCATCTCTCTTCAGAGATGTGAGAGGGGTGATGCGTGCTGAGTCCTGATATTCTTAATTAACTTCAAGGTTGAATGTGTGAAATTTAATAAAGGAAATTAAAAGATGTTAATTTCCTGCTCCAGAGCCAATGTGCTGCCATGAATAAATTAAAGTAAATCAGCGAAATTGGTCTCACAGATTAACACTCTGCGTGCAAAGAAGTTTCTTTTTCCCAGATTCTGGAGGGTAATATCTGAAGTAAAGCAGGCTAAAAGAAGGTATTACTTTCTTGCTCTAATTACCCATCTTAATGTATTTGATTCATTTCCACATTTTATGCATATAAATAGATCTATCGTTTTGCATGACAGCCATCACAGAATCTTAAATGTGATTTCATTGGAAGTCATGTTTAGATTAAAGAATTCTTTTGACTGTAGTATATTTAAATACATTTCACCGTTCTTTAATTTTTGTTTTAGAGTTGGGTTATTCTAGGTTGCCACCGCTTAACTTTTGCAATGATAAACAAGATTCTCGTGTCAAACGGTATTTATTCTGAATTCTAGCAGCTTGCAAGGCAATTACTGTGACTAAATGAATACGCTGCTGTAGTTCTGTACCCCCATGATATTTATTGTAAATGTACTGTAGAATACTAAGCTTTTTGTTAAAGGAGTATCTTCATGATAAGACATTCTCTGGTGCTTATACCATTTTGTGGTTAAAATCCATTTCCATTCCAAAAATATTGTACTTAATCTGTATGAAGGTTAAGATAAAATTGTGTTGAAGTGGTGGGGGAGTAGTTTCATAGTTTCTAACTACAGTCAGTGGCCATTTCTGGAGGTGTACACGCACCTCGGCGCATTTAATTTCTCCATTCACCTAGAATGTTTTCTACTGCTTACTAGAATGACTTATTTAATCATCTTTGAAGTCCTCAACAAGTATTGTTTCAGAAATTAAACTTACTAAAATTAAACATTTTTCACCTTCACGTTGAGGGTGGCAATACTGTATTTATCAAGTGACACGTATTTAGCATCAATATACAATACTAGCTTGCGCAAGCTGGGTACGTTACTGTACATTACCTTCATTCAAACATTCAACAAAATGTTTCTTCTTTACAGTGCTTCGGAAAAATGCATAGCAATCATGTTAAATTTAGTAATCCTCTGGCATCAGAATCAAACATAGGAAACTTGGATTAAAATCTATTTTTATCAGCTTTTGAGAAGCAATCAAATGGTTCTCATAAATATAACAGTGTGAATATCTCCAAGTGATCTGGGTGAGAAGGCTGAGAATAAAAACCCGATACAAAAACCATTTCTTAGGAAGGAAATCTACTTTCTTCCTAAGGTATCTCTTTGATGTAGAATAGACAACACAGCAATATTTGTTTCATTCAAAAATCGCAAGTGTTCGATTCTTACATTTTTAGAATGCATGAAAACCCTTTTACTAATGATGACGACTAGTTTCGGTTAAAAAGCGCATTAATAAGTAATGTCTGTTGCTCTGTCCTTCTGAAAACTTAGCGTCACTACTGTACATGGGTGCATCGCTAGGATACAATGCTGACAGCTGCAAAGTCAAGCATTAGGACAGAAAGCATTAACGTTTCCTTAGGAAGTCTGGTGGATAAATTTCAGCAACAATGGTATTAACGCATTGTAACGGGATCTCTCCACTTTTCTTCCCCTTTAATCTGCAAGCTCCATGTCAAATCCAGATCAGGTTTTAATAATCCAAGAGTGAAATCGGTTCTTTCAGAATTGTTTTTTTCTGTTCATGGAAATGACCTGGGAATCATATTTCTAATAGTTTGTTTTTCCTCTTTGATTAAAAAAGTTTGAGCTATTGAATGATATGGCTGGTACGAGGTTCGTGCTTAAAGGTAAACTCTACAAAACATTGTCTTGATCGTTTTCCAATTAATGTTCTGTACAACGATGGGCTTTGCTGTCTTGATCAAACCATTTACAGAAAATGGGGCTAGATGCACAAATTTAACAATATACTGTAGTTTTAAAATTGGCCAGCAAAGATGATGCGGAGGTTTGCAGTGTTATCGGAGTGAAGTTTGCTTCTTCCCAAGTTCTTCCCATGTTCGTGTGGGGTGTATCCTGCCTTGTGCTTGTTGCTTACCAGGATAGGCTCCAGCTCCCCCATGACCCTGAAATTGTTGAAGCAGTTGGAAAATAGATTGATGGATGGTTTTGAAATTGCATTTTTTTATTTTTTTATTTGCTTCAGTTCAGACAATTTTACTTTTTTAAAAAACAAATTATACTGTAAAAGTTAATGCCTTGTTTCTGACTTTGAGATGTGCAACCCCAGTTCCTTAACATACAGTAATAGACCCCAGAATTCTACATCCAGGGATGTACAAATGGATATTACTCCACTTAGAGTATCTAATTTTAAATGTAATTTAAATGTAAATATATAGTAGTATGAAAACCTTTTATTTTCTCAGTATATTTTTGGATATAAATAATGAGTTGCAATAACATTACCCAGTAAATTGGTAGAATATAATGACTGTTATTGTTGTACCTGAGGAATTGTTCAGTCAAGGTGGGAAGTTAAACATCAGATTCTCAGGTTACAGTGCTCTTCCCCCTAATTAAGACACATCACAGACCAATTAGCCCATCATTAAAGGCGGGGCTACACCTGCTTCTGCCACAATAAATAGAAATAAATGTACGAAATGTGAGACTTTGGTTATTCCAGAAAATTGACTACATTTCGTTAGTCAGTTTAGTAAATGTTAAATTAATATATTGTAACACTCCGGGGTTCACATGGGCGCCCTCGCTCTGGTAAGCCAGCTCTCGCAAGCAATGGAGGCCATATGCGTTACACTCTCCCCCACTTAACTCACCATCCTTGGCGAAGGGCTATCCCAACCCACTCTGACACCAATGATCCTGCCGCATCAGGTCAGCCCCCCACCCTCAGGGACTCAACAGGGACCCAGCCTCTTGAGCCAAAGGGAAAACTCCCCTCAGCCCAGCAGCTGCGGTCCCTGCTATCCACAGGGAAGGGTGGTGACGTCACCACTCTGGTAAGCCAGCTCTTGCAAGCAATGGAGGCCATATGCGTTACAATATTAAGGATTTTTTTCTTAAAACCTTGTAGCATATATGTATAAATACAGGTATGCTTTAAGTGCACCAGGGTCTTTTCATGCTTTTCATGAGTTTAAACTTCACAGTTCTGCTCTATCTATACAATATCTATACAAGATCATACATAAAACTGTATAATACTGTGTGCATGCAAGCTACTACCTTCCTATAACTTAAGCCTCATGTAAATGTTCTTTTTTTACAGTTTTAATCCTGAAGAAAATTTGCTATTATCATGACTGCTAATTAAGCAATTAACTAATGTATTAGTTGTTGGTGCAAGAACAAGATGTGATGATGCACTCGTTTGGCTGCTGGCTTCACAGGGAGTTAAACTCTCCATTATTCAATGCTGCAACCTGCAGATTCGAACTACAGCCGACACTCCTGACATCTCCTGCAAATGTCGCGCACAATTAACAGGCTGCTGATAAACCTTGGAATAGCTCGAATTAAACTCGAAAGTCTAATTAAGGTCATACAGACAGCCTCAGATCTGCAGAACAACCAGAGGGGAGGAAAAGGCTCTGCAATTTACCATTCTTGGAGACAACAACGCTGCAACAGAACCTTAAGAAATAACAGTATTAGCAAGATAGGTCTCTCCTTAAGTGTCCAACCTGTCCTTTATGTACCTCTTTTTCTCAACTTTTTTCTTCAAATATACCTGTCTTGGTTTAAGTTTATCGTGCAAGAAAGAAATAAAGTTTTACTGCCTCACAGAGTCATACTGTAGGTTCCATTCTAGTTTTCTACGCCTGTCTGTGTGGAGCTTTCATGTTCTTTTTGCAATTATGTGGGTTTTTGTCAGGTAATCTTGTTTTCTCCCACCTCACATGCCAAATGTAGGGTGTTTGACTCTTCTAAACTGATCCTTCCTGGCAAATGGAGGAGTTAAAGGAGAATTTATATTGTTAGAGTTTGTTTCCAGTACAAAAAAAGTGGCTATGGGACTACAGGGTAATGGAACCAAATGAGCTGAATGACCAAATGGCATCTTCTCATCTGTGGCCTTTCAGATATCAGAATGTATTTAAGTATCTGGTAGATTTAGAACAATGACAGGTTAGCCAGTGATCTCATACTGGGAGTGGGGAGCGGTGGCTCTGTGGCTAAGGATCTGTGCCTGTGGCTGGAAAGTTGCCAGTTCAAATCCCACAGCCGGCAGAGGAATCCTACGCTGTTGGGCCCCTGTGCAAGGCCCTTAACCCCAACTGCTCCAGGGGCGCTGTACAATGGCTGACCCTGTGCTCTGACCCCAAGCTTCTCTCTCCCTGTCTGTGTGTCTCATGGAGAGCAAGTTGGGGTATATGAAAAGACAAATTCCTAATGCAAGAAATTATATACGGCTAATAAAGTGATGTTATGTTACATACAGTGTATTGATATAGCACAGTTACACTTGTTTGGCACAGCCTGAGCCAATAATTCTGCAGGAAAGAGCTCTGCATATGCAGAGGAGCTCTGTACTGTTCCCTCACACTGCAGATCAAAAGAATATTGTCTAGAGTCTAGGATTGGCCCTAAAACGCAAAGCTCACAAAGCATTAGGGACTAAGAAATCCATTCTCTCAGCACATTTGGAGAAGTGGTGCACATCTAATCTCTTGCTTTCTTGGAGACTCACAGGTGTCCTTGCATCTCTCAAAATGAGGACATCCCACTATATTGGCAGTGCTCACCCATTTGTGTGTGGCCTCTTGGGGGATCCTGGTTATGGTAGCCTAAAAAAGGATTTCTTTTGACCAGCCTTGGTAATTCACAAGAGACCAGGAATGCTTGTATGCTCATCTTGAGCACTAAATTAGCATCTCCTATTCTTGGTCACCCCTTGCATCTCCTGGCTTTTCATTTCAACTGGGCTGTTAATTACTTTGGCTAATTGAATTCTTTGCTTCATTAGAGCTGTGTTTTTAAAGCAGTTTTCATCATTAAAAGGTTGGACAAGGTTAGGAATTAACAGTAACCCCGCACAGAGTGCTGGATTTGGAATCTTCTTTGATTTAGGTGTTTCTGTGGAATTCAACCAGCTGGGTCCATAAAGCTTATTATGGAAGAGTTCAATGCAGATTAATTCTCACGTCTCTTTTCATGTGTATAAGATTATCGCAAGGCTTACTGTACAAAGAGTTATGTAGATAGACTTTAGTGAAGACTGGATGTTTGTTCAACTTCTTTGCAACAGTATGTGTAAAGCAAGGGATTTCTGAAACTGGGGACCATGCACATAAGATTCCCTTAAGGAATTTAAGGATTCATTAAGCCTCTGTTATAAAGAGCTTAGCTGGAAATAGAAGACGCAGGGGTCCCCAATGCCAGGACAAAAACCAGCTATATATACTTTACATTTCATTCAAAAAACACATTCAAAATCTTGAGATGAGTATATTTTTTAAAACTATTAATTGATCCGAACTAATTAAAATTAATATATCCCACACCTCACAGCAACATCTACTCCTAAAAACACTGTAACAATGAATGGTGTCTCTTGCAAGAGTCTATATATGCTGTTTGTACTGTACTCTTCAAATAAATTACAAACAATAGTTTGTAGTACGTGTCAATTGTCTCCATGTGGGCAGTGTGGTTACTGACCTACACAGCCAGCTTACAAACCCCCTTTAGAGGTGGATTGGCCTTTTAGTGCAGGGGACTTGAAAGCTTTTGGTTGCAAACCTTACATAGGGAACCTGACAACCCATCATAGAATATGGATTCCAATGTAATATTTTGTCTCCCTCTCTCTGTTCAGTGTCCTGTTTAGCTTATGTCTGGGCCATTCTTCTGCATGACATAGAATGCTACTGTTCAGACAGAGGGATTTGTGGTTTGCGAGATCCCAAACACAGATGTTCTAAATTTATTTGCTCACTGCTGCTGTACAAATGCAGTCTTGTGAAGCCGAAGCCTGCTTTTCCTAGAAAACCCGGCTTTACTGATAGCGAATCCCTTTTACTGCAGGATTAACACAGTAGCCCGAAACTGGTGTCAGGAGATATCCGCATTAAACTTCTGGAAACTTGCTTACAGAGAGAGAGGAAAAAGAGCTTGCCCTGTGCTTTGCTAATTCTTTGCAACTGCACATCAGGATATACAGAAAACTGTTCATTCTAAAACTGCAAAACACATAGTATATCCTGAAGCTGTGAATGGTCTAGATTAAAAAAAAGATTCCTTCCTTAATGTGCAACATTGCAATGGCCTTTAAATTCCTCCATTCCAGGAGATCCAGTCAAAGGAGGCTGATGTCACCTACAGTGATAGCAAATCAGTTTTCCCTTACAGGAAAATCAAGTACTGACTGCTGAGACTGGAAAGAAGACGTGCAATTTAAATGTATTACTTTGCTAGAGATCACAGCAGGTTTCTGTGTTTAGCAGTAACCACTATGAGCTGGCCATGTGTATAAATAGAAATAAGTAATTGGCCTTAAACCTACAATTAATCAAATGTAAACGTACAAGTTGAATGAAGTGAGTCAGGGGAAGGAACATGTATGTTTGTGAGCTCTTTATTAACGTTTATTGATTTGCATATCCATGCTATTGAATGAATAGTTAACAGAAAGCACTACTGTGGGAAGGAGTTCTCTTGACTCAAGTATCCCACTAGCTACTGTGCTGGATGTGTACGAATGCATTCATGCAGGTCATTTAGTGACTATGACAACCTATAAAAAAGCAAATGCATTCAAAAGGTAAGAACAGCTGGAACTCAACTAGTATAGTACATGTAACTCAAAATGTTCTCATTTGGCTTTCCCTGAAAAAGAGTTGACTAGAAAGTGTCTAACCAAGACATCCATTATACTGTACCTAAACTACTCTGGAGGCCCATGCAGCTTGAGTCCTAGAGTGCACTCTGGGTCTTACGTATTACATTTACCACAGTATTTTCACAAATTGCCGTGGTCACATTGCAGTTTGACTACAATAACAGCACCAGGAATAGTTCAAATTTAGAGGAGTGCTGGTGGACAAGTCAGAGACCTTCAGGCTTGGTGTCTGTTAGTTTTCTGTTAGTCATCTGTTGTGAGTGTTAGCAGGGTGGAAAAGAAGTAGAGGGAAGTAGCTTTTGCTCCTCCCATTCAAGTGATAAGCACAGCAGAAGATCTGAAACTCTTTCAGACTGCTGGGTGGCTCTTGACCAGTGATGGAGCTCACTCAGAGCGCGGGAATCTTGTTGAGTTTTTGTGACGCATAAAATCTTGGACTGTCATTTTTTATTGTAATATGCTCTAGTATAAGAAGAGAGATATCTACTGGAATGAGCACAGTAACTTAAAATAAAGTGATATACTGTATTGTAGCATACAAAGATCCTTACTTGACTGATCTCATAAAATGTTCACTAATATACTTAAAGTTGTAAAGTGGTAGTGTAGGAGAACGACAAGATTAACAGGCACGTTTCCGTGGTAACGCTTAACTGGAGGCGGTGATGAGTTGGACACCTTGGTAACCCAGTGTAGCTCAGCTTTCTCAGTCATTAACCCTTGCGCTATGTGGGAGTGTCCTGTTCGGTTCATCTGGGAATTTTTGAGGGGACACTCTTCTCTTTCTGCATTAGATTGAATCAAAAATCGAATATACCTTTGTGGTTCTGCACTGGATAAAAAAGGGGTCACTTGTACTCCTCCTCAAAGTGTATCCTACCTACAGTTAATTGGAAACTCGTGTCGATGTGCTGCCAAGATATTTGGATTTATGGAATAGATAAATGGCTTTGAACTGCAGACCAGTCATTTTAAACTTTTAATCTTGAAAGGGGATTTGGAAAAGATTTTATCCTGCAGAGCAAGCTCATGTACTTTTTTTCCCCAAATAAGAAGCTGACATATAGGGTTTTATTAATTAAACAGTTCAAGTTTTTTTTGCTAGAGGCCAACTCCTGTATGTGATCTAGATTTTAAACAGGAGCAAAAAGCTTTACATGTTGTGCCTAGGTTTTATAATCACTGCTATATCTTGTTATACCTCCACCCCTTTCATTTCACTTCTTAAATTTTTCATTGTCTTATTGGTGAAGGACCTACCTAATTCATTTTTTTCTATTGCAAGCTTGCAGGGCAGATAACTATACTGAATATCCAGATTCCTTTTTATGATGCTGAAAATTTACAGCTGTTGCTTTTTTATCCAATCCAGTTATGGATCCACCAACCCTTAGTCAGCTCAGTGCATGGTCACAACTCAGGAATGTTGAAATCAGCAAATCTGTGTCTATTGAAAACATTTCACAGCCATCACATCACAAAACACTGCCATCACCCTGTTCTTTGCCCTCACAGCTTTACAGCTCAAAGCACCAAGTCTGGATGGAAAACTGATGGCACTCACCTCAGGCACATAGAACATGGAAAAGCCTCAGGCGTTACAGTAGGTTATAGTAGCTTGACCAGCCAATTTCAGACCTGTACTGTACTGCAACCTGGGTTTAAATAACAGATGCCTTAGTTGTTAAGCCACAAGAGGACTCTTAATGTCCAGCCTTTATGTGGAGCTTTTCAAACCCTAACATTTCCCCTTCCACTCCTCTAATCTACTGTACGTTTCTGAATTCCACATAAACCATGCTTCATATTAAGGTTGATAAAAACAAAGAACTAGCTACAGTACTAGCAATAGTATAGTAATGCATTAGATGTTCAACCTCTCTCCCTTATTAATCAAATTAAAAAATGGATTGGCTTCATCACAGTTCTCCCCACTGATAGCTGGCGTTTGGTGAAAGTATTGGCACACTATGGCTGCCGTTGCATCATCCAGGTGGGGCTGCACACTGGTGTTGGTGGAGGAGAGTCCCCATTACCTGTAAAGTGCTTTGAGTGGAGTGCCCAGAAAAGCACTAAATAAGTGTAAGCAATTATTATCATTATAATCAGTCTGTGGTAGATGCTCAATGTTTTAAATACTTAGGAACAGTAAAAAAAAAATAGCATTTAAGAAAGCTAGTTTGTGTATATTTTTTTATCAGGAAATTGAAAGATTTAGAGTCAAAACATTTTAGAGGGTTTATAAAATGTTGGTAGAAAGCATCTTTACTTTTAGCATCACAGTGTAGGAGGGTAGCCTAAGTATTAAGAGAAACTGTAAAATTGTTAATATTGATTGTAAAAAATTGGACGAACACAATAAATAGCTTCAAGAGAAACCTTTAGGTCCCTGTGCAAATCGTATATTAAATGCAGCTCAGTGACTGTTTCCTGTTATGGAGATATTAGTGTAATATAAATAGATGTATGAAAATGTATTTTTGCACATAGGACTATTGCTTGTTTTAATGTATTTATAATATGCTGAATCATTAGTTTTTGTAGTCTTATTATGGTGATGTCAAAGAAACGTTCACACTTTCGGATGGACAATAGAGCTACTGTATATACAGTACTATAATTATTAAAAGTGAACAACTAAAATCTTTCATTAGTGTCTTTGGCATCCTCTACTGGTCATCCTGTTCTCATTACAACCTATCCTCCAGCGGGACACTGTCACCTGGGGTAGTAAGCTTTTTAACTTTGAGGAGAATAAAGAAAAATACTGTATATGGCTTCTGCTTCCAATACTTTCCCTGCTGCACTTTCGGAAGCATTGCCATGTGAAATGCTTCAAATTGAAAAAGCTTTTTATTGTGAGCACTTTAAAAATATAAACTCATGGCAGTTTAAATTAAATAAAGCAATGCAAACACTTACTGTATATTTTTCCCTAATCTGACGCCTCAGGACTATATGTGTGTGACTTCAGCGCTAAAGTCTTTTTGCAGTTCTTGCCAGAGGCTGCCATGAGTCCTACAGTAATCTTTATTAGTTTTGCTCAAGTTAAGTCTTAAGATATCTGGCATGTGTAGAGTACTGTCTACATCATTTCCCATTGGAATCTGTCTCCCATCTCCCTTGCCTCCCATGGCAGGGGCAATGGAGGAGGTAAAGGCAAAAGTTTCAGAATGGAATACGGTAAATACCTCTCTGCTCTGAAGATCCAAATCAAGTCCTGTCATTTGAAATTTTCAAACTGCTTGCATTCCTATATTTCATCCCAGTGCATCCCAAAATGAGATATCAAAGATCCAACATTGTATCCAGCAAAAAAGTGTAGCCCCTATTTGGGTTTCATATGGCAGCCATTATGCAGCCTCATCACACACCATCAGGTGAAGGATGGAGTAGTGCTTCAGCATTTGAATTTTAGGGGATAATACTGTACAAGCCCAGAGCTGAATTGTGCCATAACATTGAGGATAACACCCCTACTCCTAAGTAGTGCCATGGGATCTCTAATGACACACTGGTCAGGATCTCAGTATAACTTTAAATCCAAGTGCCAGTACCTCAAACAGCACAATGTTACAATTCACCATACTGGGGCATTGCCATAGAACCCCTGGTCAAGAAAGAAGAGTGTTACCCACTGGTTCACTTACAGCAGTATCCTGGTTATCCTTGGAGGTCTCCTGACCCGATACTGACCAAGGCCAGACTTGCTGAGCTTTCAAGATCTGATTACAAGATGGAGTTGGTAGGAAGGGTGGCGGCAGACACAGAGGTGTGGATAATCTAGGAGATGACAACTTTTTGCTCTCCCCATTAATGAGTATCTGTAGAAGCACAGTCTAATTTAAGTCTGGCTTGCCCTTTTTGCTATACAGTGTAAGGAGTATTAATGACAGTTAGAATCTAAAAAGGGAGTTGTAATACATTTTTACTTTACGTGTGAAATGTCCACCAGACAGGTATAATTACATTAGATCTCATTAGGAGTTTCTGTTTTTCTTGCAGTGCCTGAGGGTCACTTCCTGGGCAAAGAGCAGCATGGGAATAGACATTGGATGCTTGAAAGAATGTGGATACTAAATGAAACATGTTTGAATTGCCAGAGGCAAGACTGTATTACAGTACAGTAGGCCTGCCATGAAGTATACTCCTCCTCTCGCCCACACTCCTGTGTTATTGTAACACCGACCCATGAAGAGGTCATCCCATTACAAACAAAAGATGATTTACACAGCTGGGGTTAACATCATGAAACACTAGGTAGTAATACAGCTTTGAAAGAAAGCTCATTTTTGACAGTGTGCCCTAGAGCAGCAATACACTCTCCTGGTCTTGGAGAGAGACCACCCTGCAGGTTTAATAAGGAACTGAAACTCCTCATTGGCACAAGGCCTGGAGACAGAGGTAACACAAACCAGAACTAATCCAGTGGAGTCATTAAGCGCTCAGATGGAGTGGAAAGCCAAAGGATGTGTGTTTCACTTTCTGAAACTTTACCACTCTACATTTGCACACCTTTCTTTTGACATTCTCAGGTTATTTCCTGGAATTTTTGTAATGTTTTACCATGTTTTTGTTCTACACTGTATCCTTTCTCAGTAATAATAAACTTAATTTTATATGGTGCCTTTAAAGGTGGCTTCTCAAAGTGCTTTACAGAATGACAACAAAAAAAAGAATCCACAAGATAAAACACAATTACAATATACAGAGGAGACCATAGATGGTGGTACTAAGAAAGGCAGAGGGGTGAAGAATGGAACCAGTTAAGTAAAGGCTCTTCTAAAGAAGGTTTTGAGTTTGGTTTTGAAGGAGTTTAGAGAAAGTGACTCTCTGATATCCTTGGGCAGAGAGTTCCAGAGCTTGGGGGCATAACAGTAGAAGGCCCCGTCACCCATACAATGTAGATGTGCTTGGGGGACAGTAAGGAGACCAGAATTAGAAGAGCGAAGGTTGCGAGGTGGGGAGTAGGGCGATAATAGTTCAGACAGGTATTGAGGTGCCAAGCCATGCAGAGCCTTATAGGTGAGCATGAGGATTTTAAAGTCCACATTTCTGAGGTGAAAAAAAGATGTTTTGACAATATGCTGCACATGTGGGTTTTTCAATTTTCAAGTACAGAGCCATCTACAGCTAGGGTTACAGGATTGGCTTTACGAAGTTAATGGGGGGTGGCAATAAGCATGACTTCAGTCTTGTCACAGTTAAGATGAAGAAAATTTAGTTTTTATTTCAGAGATGCAATTAGATAGAATAGAGACAGCCACATCAGTGTCAGGTTTGGTATGGATGTAAACTGTAGTATCAAAAGCATAGAAATGATAGCTGAGGCCATGTGATCTTAAAAGCTGACTAAGTTCAAACATGTACTGGAAATGCTGAAGAGCAAGGGGCCCAGTATTGAACTCTGGGGAACACCAAACTTAACAAAACCAATTTCAGGCCTATACCCATTAAGAGAGACAAAGTGACAGCAATAAGTGAGGTAAGACATGAAGACACTAATGAGAGCAGTGTCAGAAACTCCAAACAGTCTGAAGACGAGAAAGTAAGATGTCATGGTCAACAGTGTCAAAAGCAGCACTGAGATCAAGAAGGATGAGTATAGAAACAGAAGCTATTAGAAGACCGTTAGTGACTTTGATCAGGGCAGTTTCTGTGCTGTGAAGTTGACAGAAGATTGGAGGGGTTCGAAAAGGTTATTTGTCATGAGGTGGTTATGTAACTGAAATGTAACAGCACGTTCTAGAATTTCTGCAAGAAAGGGTAAGTTGGAGGTGGGGCAAAAATTAAGATTGTCGAGAGCCGTGTTAGGCCTTTTTGGCACTGGGGTAATGGCAGCAGTTTTGAGGACTGTTGGTACAATGCCAGTGCTCAAAAATTCTTTTATAATATTGAGGACAATGGGACAGAGAGAAGAGAAACAGGACTGAAATAAAGTGGTGAGAATGGGATCTAAAATAGATGTGGTGGGTTTCATGTGTGTAACTAGTTTATTGTGGGATGCCGAGTCAAGAAGAGAGCAGCTGCAGAGAAGGGAACCAGAAAAGTTGGATGAGGAGGGAGGAGGTATGGAAATGATATACGCAGTGGAGAGAATGTAATGCCGGATCTTGGAGCTAAAGAAATCTAAGAATATGTTGCAAAGTTACGATGAGGCAGGTAATGTGGTGGGGCAGTTTGGCTTTCGCAAGCTGTTGATGGTGGAGAAAAGAAGTCTGGGGTTATGGTGATTTTCAATGATGTGAGAAGTAGGTGGATCTAGCAGACTCTAATGTAACCTTATATTCAGACAAGTAATCTCTCCAAGCCTGATAATGTATATTTAGGCCAGAAAGTACAGTACAGTACTTTATACACTTACTCTACTACACTTTAATGATGCACTATAGGTCAGTACCATACCATAGCTCTGGAAACGCATGCATGCTGTGCAGCAGCACAGTAGAATAATGGTTAGTCCTGCTGCCTCAAAGCTTCATAACACTTAATTTGCTTCCAGCATCTTATACTTACGGTATCTGTGTGACATTTGTACAGTATGACCCATGTGAACTTGTAGAAACATTTTTGGGTTGTCTAGCTTCCTCCCACCTCCCAAGATCAATTTCGGACTTGGCTGCACTAAACTGACCCCCCCAACACTCTCACATGGAAGGATATGGACAACACATGGACCACAGCATCTCCAGCACCATGCATGCACTACTGCCCAGAAAAATAACATGATCATTTTCTAACCACTTACTCCTTGTGAGGGTTTCAGAATTAAGAACATAAGAAAGGTTTAAATCAAAGAGACCATTTGATCCATCTGGCTTGGGATACTAATTGATTAGAACATGTCACCAAGAGGGCGCTCCTACAGTCCTGTTCCTAATTTCCCTGTGCTTTGCTTGTCCTTCTGGTGTCTCTTTGTGTGGGGATATATATTTCCAGGTCACCCTTTGCTCCTCGCTCAGCATTGAGGGTTTGGATGTCTTGAGACCCGGAGGGCAGGAGCCTGCATGGAACCGCGACGACCACACTTGCACCAAGTCATCTCTTCTGCGGCCTGAGGGCATAGGTTTCTACCCGACATCGTCTGACCTCCTGAGCCCAGGGCTAACCCTGTTCTGCCGCTACGCATTGGGTCTTTATTGCTCTCCTGGCCATTCCACGCCATGCCAGAATTGTCTAGGGGGATGCTTTAGCCTGCTCTTCAGTATTTCCACTTACTAGTAAGACCAGCCCCTGATGCGGAATTGCACAGAGCAGTTGGGAAATAGATGGATAATATCAAACAGTACTGCTACTGTATGTATTGAAGCAGATCTGTGCCTCTAGCATTCTAAATTCATTCAGATGATACTTTAAAAATCAGAAAACCACCGTAGAAAATAAAATACTCCTACTCCCTCTTGAATACTCATTACTAAATGGTTTTGACTACTCTGACAGAGTTGAGGCATTTTACTATGTTGTTAGGAGGCTTGGTATTCAAGGGCCAGCTTTCAGTGCCTTACATTGCATTGTAAGGGATGCGAGCAAAGATCTATTCACCTTGCCAAATAAAAACAAACATCAGCATTTTACACCAAACTTGGGAAAAAGTTTGCACTAGAAAAAAAAAGATCAAATGAGTTGGTTTCAACACCATTCATCTGCTCACTGCCGTGACAAAGACCAGCTAGATTTTTACACACTTCAACAGAAGCAGACTATAACCCTGGACTGTAAATAACCCAGGATTTGTGCTTCTCTAGGATAACTCTGGATAAGTCCTCAATACAATATATATACAGTAGATTCAGCAGTGCAGAAAGACTCACCAATAAAAGTGCTGTGAAGGCTTTTCCCATTTGGACACTTCAGTTTACAGCTTGCCAGACAGCTCTACATGACGACTTGTGCCTCACTTGATTACCTGTTAGTGAGGACTGCCTAAGCCATGTTCTCACCCGTCCCAATGAATGTAGACATTTGTTCATGTAATGATAGGGCATCACTAAGCCATCCTATTGTACAGATTATGATGAATACTTTTTCATTCTCTACTACTAAAGTGCTCCCCTGCTCTACAGCAAAGTATACGACATTGTTTTTTAATAAGGAGAGCAGATTCACTCAATTCTCTGGTTAAAGAACTCTAATAAATCAAGATAAAACTCCCATTTCCAAAATGTTTAAATCTGCAGCCTTACTTAAACAATTGCACAGTGGTTGCAAACCATTTTTGAAACCATTTTCTTGAAACTGTAATTATCAGCCAGCACTTTAACTACATCTTATTTTTTTTGTTTTCGTAGGTTATTTTTCTAAAATACTGTAAAATATTGACTTTTGCTGATGTTTACTGTATGTTGCATTGGTAATTATATAAGTTTGATATCCACCATGGAGAAATTTGGTAGAAACTTGCCTTTTCACTATAAAGATATATTCTTTATTTAACTCTTTATACTTGCAATACTTAAGCATTTGGTAATGTAATATCATATATTATTTACGGTTATTCCTCTTCAGGAACTACCTGGTACTTTAGTTTTGTTGCATTGTGCTACTTACTGCTGATAATGCAACCTATGTTTTTGTGGGGCCACTCTACTTCATAGTGTGCTGTGTTACTTTTATAACGACCAATTAGGAAATCATGCCTTTCTTCTGCCTAACTTGCTGTTACTAATACAAAGCACGACTCAAAAGAATGAACCTGCAGCTGACGAGATTTAGATCACTGCACTGAGTACTGTTGTATTGACCTTTTGAGACCCTATCTGACTAACATTAAAACCCATTTTGTTCCTTCAGTAGCTTGCTTTTTGTTCCTTCAGTAGGCCAACACCTCTATCAGCGCCTTCAATTAATTGGTATTTGTGTAGAGTAACCATGGAAGATGTTCCGAAGTCCGTCCTGAGATAGTAAGTAGGCTCAAGAACTCCTACCATGATTTTAAGAGGGAAAAGTTCCAATGAGCAAGTTTTCATTCCTTTAACAGAACAAGAATGTAAGGAGGTTACAAACAAGAGACCATGAAGCCCATAAGTCCAATCAGCTGTTAGTTGCTCATAATTGTGGTTATGCAGAATGTATTCCTCTTTTCTCAAACTCAGAGAGTAAAGAGTAGAGAAGAGTAATGCCATGTGTACATGTACTTTACATTCTCTAATTCTTGTTTGTGCTGATCTCTCGGGACATACATTACACAGTACAGCAGCGGATACTGTTCAACAGACAACACCAGACATTTAGACAGTATATTACAAACATAATAAATAATAAATGCTGTGGAGGACAATATGCAGTAGTGTATTGTGTACATAGTGTATGTTGTAGTGTAGTAGTAAATTATATCCTATAATCCTCTGTGCCGTTGCCACAACCCTTTGTAGTGCATCTCTGTCATGCATGGTAGTATTGCTGAACCACACAGTGACACCACTAGGAAGGACACTTTCTTTAGTGCTGTGGTAAAAGTTCACGAGGAGCCTCTTCCCCATACCGCATTTCTTTAATCACCTCAGAAAGTGCAAGTCCTGTTGTGCCTTTTTCAGACTGGCTACAGTGCTGTGAGACCAAGCCAAGCTGGTAGAGATCTGCAGGCCAAGGAACCTAAGGCAGCTGACAGTTTCCACTGTCAGCAGTTGATGCTGATTGGGGCGTGACTCCCTCTGGGTCTCCTGAAGTCCCCAATGAGTTCTTTTGTCTTTTTGACATTATGGGGCAGATTGTTGTCAAGGCACCAATCTGTAAGATGTTTCAACTCCCTCCTGAATGCGGACTCGTCGCTGCTGCTGATCAGCCCAATAACAGCCTGATTCATTTCTCAAAGATGGCACACTTGTCCAGAATCACACCTCTTAATTTTCAACCAAACTAATGATTAACTTAAGTGCCTTAAGTGAACCCTTTCTTCAATTCTAAGGAACATAATATAAAGTGGCCAATGACACTTGCAGGACTCTGGCCCTCAGGTACCAGGAGGGAAAGATAGTGATCTAGAAGAACATATTCATACTTTCCTGTATTGTAAAAGAGCTCAGCAGCAAATGAAGAGAAAGATCTAGAGACTTAAAGCAATGGTGCTCAACCATGGTCCTGGAGAGGTAGAGTGTCTTCTGTTTGCTCCCCCCCCGAGCTCTAAGTTATTTAGATTGAATGCTAAACTATAAATAGTGACAGTCGCAAGAGTGTCCATCTCATCAATGACTTGATCCCAGTAAATGGAACCCCTGTGAGGATAGATCAGTAAAGGATCTCTTCTGAGAAGGGGTTGAGCCATTCAAGGAGAACCTATAGTATGCCGTTGATCGATGGAAACAAGGATTTTAAAACCAGCAGAGTCCATTCGGCCAAGCACACCAAGCCCCTCCAGGTTAGGGTGGCTGTGCAGTAGTAAATATTGCAATACTGGTGTAGATGTGAGCTTGCAGTACTGTCACGGACAAATGCATTGCTCTTCCAATCAGCCCTAACTCTTCAGAACGACAGGATCATGCTTACAGCAGGAATACTGGCGGTCAGCTCAAACAAGTGAGCTTTTTTCTTTATAAAGTGAGTACAGAGCTCATCCCCTTCCCCCACTGGGGGCAGTGTAGGAATGATAGAAGTCTAGATAATTAACAGCTGGTGCTTAGAAAAATCTGAAGATTACAAATTCAGTAGAAAATAACCTGTCGGACTGCGGCTCTCCAGGAACAGGAAAAATCGTTCTAGACAGAAATTCGCTTTGACACTTTTTGTTGGACTGAGTATGTAATGCCTTTTTATTGAAGTGACTTTGTAAAAAAATAGAGATGAAAGTCATTGAATAGTGTTTAAGGGGAATGTCAGCTGTGTATGCTGAGTGCTTAGCCAATCAAAGCTTCTGAAGGGTAGGTTTTTCTGTGCTACATTGAGTTCCTCTCCTCATTAGCAGCAATGCCTGACACAGGTTTTCTGTATCAGTATTGTGTTGCTTTGTAATTCTCCCTGCTAAATAAACACTTGCTTGTTTTCACTCTCTCCCCTTTGGCATTTTCCTTGCTGGTTACACCACTGACTTGCAATATTAATTTCAAAGTCAAACAAGCTCAGGTCTCATGTGGAACATGGCCAGGGATCAATAAAGGTAGAAAAGTGTTTGAAAATCAGGGAGTTGTAGCTTTGGGTGGCACAGGGCTAACATCATGGTGTCACCTTGACTGCTGCTTTTGACTAAATTCTACTACTAATTTGTCTGAAAAATTGTTAGTTTTTCCCCCTTTGTGTTTCTAACATAATACATAACCAAAGCAAATCAGCAATTAAAAACCAAAAACATTCAGAGGTAGTGCCTACTTAAGATTTGAAGATTTCTCCTAGCAGTCAGGAGGGATTATGACCAGGGGTTTTCTGCAGCTCTAGAAAAAGAGAGTTCCTTCATAAATGTATTGATTTAAATCGCTCGGCATGTTCAAAGACATTTACTGAAGATCTCCACCTCAAGTTCCATTGGTGCTGGACTCCAAGTCAAAGCATGTGTCAATCTGTCAACCAGAACTCAATTATCTTTCAGTTTGCTTTTAGGTTTATCGTGTAATTATCGTGTAAGGTTTATCCCTCAGGGCTCAATACTGGGCCCCTTGCTCTTCAGCATTTACATGTTCCCACTTGGTCAGCTTTTAAGATCACATGGCCTCAGCTTTCATTTTTACGCTGACGATACTCAAATATACATCCATACCAAACCCGACACTGATGTGGCTGTCTCTATTCTATCTAATTGCATCTCTGACATAAAAATTTGGATGACTCAAAACTTCCTTCATCTTAACTGTGACAAGACTGAAGTCATGCTTATTGGTACCCCCCATCAACTTCGTAAAGCCAGTCCTGTAACCCTGTCTGTAGATGGCTCTGTACTTGAGCTCCAATCAAAATTGAAAAACCTTGGGGTTATATTCGATTCTGGCTTTACATTCGACCCACATGTACAGCATACTGTCAAAACATATTTTTTTCACCTTAGAAATATCGCAAGACTACGCCCTATGCTATCATTAACTGTGGCTGAAAAGCTGATCAACATATTTGTATTCTCTCGAATTGACTTCCGCAATGCTCTGCTCCCTGGGGTATCTAAATCTACTCTGAACAAGCTGCAGTATGTCCAAAATTCAGCAGCCAGAATCCTGACCAGATCTAGTGCAAGTGTTCACATTACTCCTATCCTGGAGTCCTTGCACTGGCTTCCGGTCAAATTCCGCGTAGACTTTAAAATCCTCATGCTCACCTACAAGGCTTTACATGGCTTGGCACCTCAATACCTGTCTGAACTTTTATCGCCCTACTCCCCACCTCGCAACCTCCGCTCTTCAAATTCTGCCCTCCTTACTGTCCCCCAAGCCCGTCTACATTGTATGGGCGACAGGGCCTTCTCCTGCTATGCCCCCAAGCTCTGGAACTCCTTGCCCAAGGATATTAGAGAGTCACCTTCTCTAAACTCCTTCAAATCCAGACTCAAAACCCTCCTTTTCAGAAAAGCCTTTACTTAACTGGTTCCATTCTTCACCCCTCTGCTCTTCTTAATACCATCTTCCACGGTCTCCTCTATTGTTATTGTTGTATTGTTGTAATTATAATTGTGTCCTGTCTTGTGAAATTGTCTTATTTATTGTTGTAGTCTTCTTATTTATTGTTATTGTCATCCTGTAAAGCGCTTTGAGAAGCCACCTTTAAAGGCGCTATATAAAATAAAGTTTATTATTATTATTATTATTATTAATTAGAGATTTTAATTAGGAAGTATCTTGGAATTACATCCATCTAAAGATATTTTAAAGCTAGATAGATTTGTGTGGGGTGCTGCATTCTATATATGAGCTATAGTACAAAGAAACCAAAAAGAGCATAATTTCACACCAAAAAGTAAAAATAAAAAAGCATTTAAGCTTTAGAATGGGAAGTATTTCAATTTAAAATGTGTAAGTTGCTTCCTGTCTCCTGGCTGTCTAAAACCCTTTCTGTTACATAGAGACATAAAAACAAAATGTGCAAAATATTCTAAATTTGGTTTTAATTAACACATTGTATAACCTTAACATTACTCCCCTGGATATAAACTTAATTTATGTACCCAAAGACACTGCTGAGAGCCTAATTCAGATCCCCATGATGCTTCGTTAATTACATCACCTCAAATTGAAATTTCACCCTTTGACAAGATTTTTCTGCACATTGCGATCTGTGCTTAAACACCTTCAGTGGATTTTCATATGAGAATTGATCTATTATAGTAGCCTTCTGCAAATCAGGGGAGGTGCAGTGGCTCTGTAGCTAAGGCTCTGTGCCTATGACTGCAAGATTGCTGGTTCCTATCCTTCGGCTGGCAGAGGAATCCTACTCCATTGGGCCCCCGAGCAAGGCCCTTAATCCCCAACTGCTCCAGGGGTGCCGTATAAATGGCTGACCCTGCGCTCTGACCCCAAGCTTCTCTCCCTGTCTGTGTGTCTCATGGAGAGCAAGTTGGAGTATGTGAACAGAAATTCCTAATACAAAAAATTGTATATGGCCAATAAAATAAAATATCGCCAGCAGCCATATCACCCTGCAACTCACAACTGGCAACCCACTGAAGCTAAGCAGGTGTGAGCCTGGTCAGTACCTGATGGGAGACCTCCCGGGAAAAACTTAGGTTGCTGCTGGAAGTGGTGTTAGTGGGGCTAGCAGGGGGTGCCTACCCTGTGGTCCATGTGGGTCCTAATGCCCCAGTATAGTGACGGGGACACTATACTGTAAACAGGCGCCGTCCTTCGGATGAGACGTAAAACCGAGGTCCTGACTCTCTGTGGTCATTAAAAATCCCAGGGCGTTTCTCGAAAAGAGTAGGGGTGTAACCCCGGCGACCTGGCCAAATTTCCCATTGGCCCTTACCAATCATGGCCTCCTAATAATCCCCCTCTATGAATTGGCTACATTACTCTGCTCTCCTCCCCACTGATAGCTGATGTGTGGTGAGCGTTCTGGCGCACTATGGCTGCCGTCGCATCATCCAGGTGGGGCTGCACATTGGTGGTGGTGGAGGGGAGTCCCCATTACCTGTAAAGTGCTTTGAGTGGAGTGTCCAGAAAAGCGCTATATAAGTGTAAGCAACTATTATTATTATAATTAAAGTGATCTTATCAGGATATACAGTAACATATTATGCAAACTGTGTTCCTGGAGTGGCTCTGGAAAAAAATCTAGAAGAAATCTGCCTATTCTGTATTCATGCTGTCCAATAGTTACATTTTATCTTATTTTAGATGTAATAAGAGTAAGATTGATTGAATTGCATTTGCTTTGCTCAGCTTTTTACCTCTTTCCGTTTAAATGGATAGGTATCACATAAGCAGTTTTCCAATGGGCTAGCATTCCCCTGCCCAAAGTGTCTTTTAAAACATTCTAATTAATGGTCTATAAATAACATCCCACATTTCCCTAAGGGTGCAAAGTTGACAGCACGTCATGCATTACAGCATTAGGGTTGTTTGAGAGCTCCTTGCATTTGCTTCACAAATTGCTTTATCCTAATTAGGGAGCTAATTGATGAATCCACCCAAAAATCCACTGGGGAACAGCTTTTTAAAAATTCTGTGCAGTCACTCAGTAAGACTATCCATGCAGACCTGTCAGCTAAGACTCTGATTCTATTCCTATAAAGATGTACACACCTCTGTCAAAGGCCAATGCATTGCTCTCAATTTATCACTGTATTGTAGCAATACAGAGATGCTCATGTCCAGTCATGCAGGGAACCAGCCTAGCAAGTTTTATAGTCTTTGTAAAACTTAAGATGTGGAAAGTACTTCTAACCTTTTCCAATTAAGCCAAAAGCTACATCAACAGGGGATTTAAGAGCGGAGCTGGACTGAAAACCGGCTGGCTGCAGTGGTGATCCAGGACTGGACATAAGCATCCCTGAAAAGATGGAGTTCCTTCTTCACTCGCCTGATTCACAGTGGTCACACCTTTTGAGATTAGACAGTCTGGGTGTCATTCCTGGGATAGCAAAATAGGGGCTCAATTCTTGAATACAGGTTTTATGCATAATGCTATGCACTAGGCCAAATATGAAAGTTATTTCTTTTCTCCATCAGTCATGTGTATGAGTGCAATGATTGTGTAACCTAGACAATAGAAAATAAGTGAGTGAAGAAACGGTGTGAATTATACAACTGATGATTCTTACAGTAGTTGGGGATTGAATTGGCTGCATTACTCTGCTCTCCTCCCCACTGATAGCTGATGTGTGTTGAGCGTTCTGGCGCACTATGGCTGCCGTCGCATCATCCAGGTGGATGCTGCACATTAGGTGGTGGTGGAGGGGTCCCCATTACCTGTAAAGCGCTTTGAGTGGAGTGTCCAGAAAAGCACTATATAAGTGTAAGCAATTATTATTATTATTATTATTATTATTATTATTATTATTATTATTATTATTATTATTATTATTGAAATTGGGAAAATTCTAGTGAACTGCTAAACACAAGGTCACATTTTTGTTATACAATGTATAGATGTACGTTTTAACCAAAGCATTGTTCAGATAGAGTGCAGATTTTTACTGCTGTTCAATGGCAGGCATGCAGTGTTAATGAAGCAGGCCTGAGAACTGACATGGTTTCTCAATTTCCCACCCTTGTTCCTCCCTGAAGACTCTTCACGTTGAGGTTCCCACACTGACTCAATGATGCTCTCAGGCCCATGATCCATGTGCCCTCACCTTAGCCTGAGCAAAGTGCCGCTGCTGTCCTCAATGCCATCACCTCTGATAACTTTCCAACAGTCTCTTTATGCATTTTCTTCAGTTTTTTTATGTGGATTGTAAAGCTGTCAAGATGGGATTGATAGCCACACCATGTAAAAACCCCGGGTCTGTTGAAGAGCTGCTGGCTGAAATATTCAACATTTTTGTTTTGGCGCAGCCCAGACATGACGACTTAGAATGACTCAGTGAGCATCCCCCTCATTTCAGTGAACCATACTGTTGCTGCAATACATCCAGGCCCTTACTACTACTTATAGGTATCACACCAGACCTTTACTGTACCTGAATAATGAGCCCCATTTGTATAAAAAGCGATAGCAGCTTTTGCAACAGGCTCCAGGGGAAACCTAGGATATTGAGATAGTGAAGGGAATTCTGCAAACTTGTCTAAAGCAAGTTTTGTTGTTAATTTGAAGATGACCTTTTCAAAAAAAGCATTAGGATGCAAACAGTTTTGTACCCCCTCCAATCCCAAGACAATGGAATATTCTGGAAATACCTCATTGTCCTGATGTAATTGTGAGTGTCTTTACAACAGCACACAGTTTACAGGGACTATCAGACATAGGTCTGTTATTTGAACTCTGCGATCGGCATGCCATGTGTGGTGTCCAGCCAACCGAACCATTTTCTCAATGGGAAGCTGACTTGGAGAGAAACATTATCTCAAAGCTCGCCATGGATCTCCTGCTCTGAAAATAACCTCCCACCCACAAGCACATTACATCAGTATTTAATGGGGTTATTACAGCAAGTATCCTGAAATATGCTTTGTGTCTTCCCTGTACAATACATACAAATACATATGTATTTTCTAACCATTTCATCCAATTAAAGGTCATGGGGAGAGCTGGAGTCTATCCAAGGAAACAATGGGCACAAGGCAGGATACACCCAGAATTTACCACAGGGTGCACATAAGCAAACATACTCACACCAGGGTCAGTTTTTCCAAAAGCTAATGAACTCACCAGTATGTCTTTAGACTGTGGGAGGAAGCCTGAGCAAATGAATGAAACGCATGTGAACATGGGGAGAAAATACAAACTCCACACAGACAGCACCCCATGTTCTGCAATTAGCAATTTGGGAAAACATGCAACCAGGCCTCAGGGGTGGTAGAGTTTAAGCCATCTCAAATCGCACCTAACCCAGAACCAGAGGCCTATCATGACATCAGCACAAACACTTTGCGGTAGCATGAAGTTTACTCTCAAGAGGAGTGAAAGGTTAAAAGCAAATGTTAAAGCAGGCTGCCTTAAAACCAGAGGGCGGTAAAAACCATGTCACCTCAATTAACTGACATCAGTCACAGAGCTCCGAGTGGTCATAACACTAAAAGTAAATGTCACGAAGAAACCTTTGGGCTGCAAGGCATATAAAAATAATAAATTCCTCCTGAATCTGTAATATAGAGGTGACAACTTTATCACTGCCGTGTTTCCGCTTATCTATAATTCAGAAGCATGTTAAGATGCAGCGTCCTTTTAATGAGGGCTTATTAAAAGACGTATTTCAAAACGATCATAAAATGATGCCAACGGCTCTCTGTTTTAACTTCCAAGATTGAACCAGGGTTTACAGCATTACCATGTTGAAAACAGAAGGAGTTAAACTAAAATATTTCCACCTGATTACACCAAGACATGTAGGGTAATCCAGAAGGAATGACCTCAGCTAAACTGTTCAGAAGCACAAAACACCTCATGCATGAAATCCATGCATGTACCCGAATTCCCGTTTTAATGAATGCTATCATCTCATCTCCAATGAAAAGCAGTTTTTCATGCTGCAATGTTAGAACAGAACAAGTGGGAGTGTGTCTGCACATGATATTGCTTAAAGGGGAAATTTAGAGCAAGATAAAAAAAACATATCAAACTCTCCAACACTGCAGTTTAGAATATGTTAGAATGTTGTGCAATGCTTGTATAATCCAAAAAATCTCTGGAACTCCAAACTGCCTGTTTCACATATACTGTACAGTTTATCATCTTAGATTAGTCTCCTAAACAATGGAAGATGCCTTTGTTTTCCTCTTCTTTGACTATAAGCTGGCACTTGAACTGATGTGCTGTGGCACATTCTCAGTGCAAATGTCTGTGGATGCTTTAAAAACACCCTGTGGAACCATCCAGTTGGTACCGCAGTGGAGATCTGGACTTACACACTACTAACGAAATTGGGCAGTTTTTTTTCTGTTGGAGCCGAGTTTCACCTGGTCTTTTCATTCTAGTCACCTGGGTACTTCTTAATTTGACAGCAGCATTTCCAACTCGCAAGCTGATCTCATCATATTGGAGAAGCCAGTCAAGCCTGGGACTAGTAATTGCTGGGAGGGGAGATCTGTTGGGAGAACCAGTTTGCCACTGTACTTGGAGAGGGTGGACCTGTTGATAGCTGTACCCCCTGGTCCTGAGTACTGTGGGTCGTGCGTACCTGGATATTAAACATCCCATGACACTGTTTGATATGAGTAGTGGGCCTCCCTAAAATTTTCTTTTAATTCAATTCGTAAAGCAATTTGTCTCTCCTCTGCCTGACCTGCTGTGTAGTGGGGATGCTGGCACAGAATGGCTGTTGTGCATCTCTCAGGTTGGGACTGCACTTCAGTAGTGGATGAAGTGAGCCCCCTTCTTACTGTATATTTAAAGCACTTTGGGAACCTTTGGGATATAAAGCACTAGCTAAAAACAAGGAGTTAATTTCGCAGGGAACTCTTTTCTTTGATTATAGGCTTGGGCATTGCAGTTACTTAAAAGGTTTATCAACTGTTCATGCAGACAGGAAAAAAACACATTCAGTACATGGTTCCACTTGATGTGTCCAAGAGGATTTATTGATAAAATGACAAGCTAATATGATCTGCCTTCCCTAACAGTGCAAAGCTGTATGGGCCTTGCTTTGTCACAGAATGTCTGGAAAATAGCTTAGGCCTGTGCTATCAGTCTGACAGCCCTCTCCCTTCCCCCCACCATTGAATTCATAATAAAAATGCCACATGTTTACGTACTGTACTATTATTGAATCTGTCTTGTAGCATGTTTAGAGAAGGTTCTTCAGTAGTGCATCTTCTTCGTCAAAATGCTGGGCCAAAGATAGACAGGAGAGCATTTTTTTAGAACCAGCAAAAGTAGATAGCAGGCTGTATTAACAATGTTTGGTAACCAGTTAGGTGTCAAGAACATAAGAAAGGCTGCAACCGAGAGGAGGCAACTTCATCCATTTTCTTCGCAGAAGCCAGGTTGTTGACTTCAGCAATCTGACCAAGTACAGTAGATTCCATATGTCCACAACTCTGTGTGTAAAATAGTGCCTCCTGTTCTTAGTTTTAAAAACACTTTCATGTAACTTACACTTCTGTCCTCTGTTTTGCTTTTCACAAACCCCTACAAACAGCTACCAACTTCAAATGAGCTGCTAAATGGAATGTGGCTTTCCAGAAAAACAATTCAAATTATAGTCTTCGGAAAAAAACACATTTCGTTACAGAGAATAATCCTCCTTGATACCACTGTCCAAACAACTATTATGAACCTTCAGTGCTGAAAAGCTGTACTCTGTCCATTCGATTGATTATATTAGGATCAATAAAGTACAGACTTCGTTAACTATTCCCAAGTTTGTTTTTAAACTGCTTACCATACCACAGTGCGTGGCATTGCTGCCTCTTAGCACTGGTGCCCTGGGTTTAATTCCTGTCATGCTATCTGCATGGAGTTTGTACAATATGTTCTCCTGGGTTTGTGTGGGTTTCCTCCTACAGTCCAAGCACATACTGGTAGGGTTCTGGGAAAAGTGGTTTCGTGTGAGTGTGTGCGTGTTTATGTCTGTATGTTCCCTGTGATGGACTAATGCTTCATCCAGAGTGTACCCCACCTTATGTTCATTGCTTGCCAGGCTAGACTCTGGCTCCCTCATGACCCTGTACTTGATAACGCAACTAGAAAATGTAATGGACTTTTTAATGAATGTATTTTGTTCCACATACAGTATGCACCTCAGTGTAAAAACTAAGCTTTCTACAAAAGCACACTGGTGACCTACTGTAGGGCTATACAGTATTTTGTAGGTCAAACAGATCATGGAATTTGTGATTTTCTAGTGTTGCAAACCTCACAGTAACATTTCCCATGAATCATTCTCGGATGGAAGCATGTGCTGGTGCCTTTATACACAGGACTGTGGCTTTCACTAGAGCATTCTATAACAGGAGGAGCAGCTGTACCTGCAATGTCACGGTGCATGTCCTTGGATGTCTGAGTGCTTTCTGTGAGCCATATTATCATAAATCCAGGGAAATTAAGCCTTCTTTCCACCCTCATGCTCTGTAAGAGTACAGTAATTTTCTGACTTTCAGCTCCATGTTGTACAATATGACACCTCTTCCCCTTTGTAGCACTAGCAATCATATCCTTCTTATTGCTGTAAAAGCAGAGTACACCTCTGCGCCCAATACCATCAATATTAACGGATGCCTTATGTGTTCAAAGAGTGGATACACCAAAAAAAAAAGCAGTCTGTCTCTGACTTCTGTCAGCACACAATCTGTAAATGTGGTTAATATGCCTCCCAGACAGTCTCTCCTTTATTTAGTTCTGTTATTTACATTTAATGACAAATGTTTTATAAGAGCCATTGCCAGGTAAATTGTTGCTTTGTTTGTAGCAACACCTGATTTTGTAAGTTTAGACATACCATCCTGAAAACACAAACAAACAATTATGTATTGCATTTAATTTAATACATATACAGTAATAGTATAGGACATAGTACATTGCCAGCAGCTACTGTATATCACCCTGCAACTCATAGCTGGCAACTTACTGAAGCTAAGCAGGTGTAAGCCTGGATGGGAGACCTCCTGGGAAAGCTACGGTTTCTGCTGGAAGAGGTGTTAGTGGAGCCGGTAGGGGGCACTCACTCTGCAGTCCATATGGGTCCTAAGGCTCACTATGCTGACAGGGACACTATACTGTAAAAAAGGGATCATCCTTTGAATGAAAAATAAAATGGAGGTTGTGAATCTCCGTGGTCATTAAAATTCAATGGGCGTTTCTTGAAGAAATTAGGGGTGTTATTGTCAGATTTCACCCTGACTTCTACTAATCATAGCCTCCAAGTAATCCCCATCTATGAATTGGCTCCATTACTCTGTTCTTCTCCCCACTGACAGAGTGGTGTGATGAGCGTGCTGAAGCACTCTGGCCTTTGGCTTTTGCTTTGTCTTTTTACCATCATCAGAACACAAAATTGTGTCAATTAACACTAATGCAGGGACATGAATTGGGATTGTTGGGTTATAACCGATACCAGGAAGGGAAACTACAATGCCAGCGTATATGATGCATAATATTAAACTATTGATAACACAGCTAAGACAAAATACTGACCCTAAAACGGAGCAGACAGACATCCGTATACAGTATGATGGTGTAGGGATTTTGTGAACTTACTGGTACAATGTTTGGTTGTAACAGTAAATTGCATGAGTTTACTTTGGCTATTAGGAATCATAGTCTTCAGAACAAGGAGTCTTCTCAAGGATTTACAACACATGGAATTCATCTATTGATGCATAAAAACAATGAGCACATAAAATCATTCAAAATATCAAGATGCTACCAAGTATACAGAAGAGCTACATAAAAACAAGGATATTACAGTCCTTTTAGAATACTGTTGGTTACACGAGTTTCCCTAATCAGTCTCATTAACATAATCAACATTCAGGCACTTTTAAGTAACTACTGCTACTTAGATGAAATTGACAGTGCCTTCCAATCCCTGCTCTGCTGGCTCGGTGCCACACCAGTCCTTAGACAGCTCAAGGTATTGGGGAGAAGGAGAGATCTGCCATAGCCTTGCACTCGCTGTCGATTCCCTCAAATGGGTTGTCAGGTTAGCATTGAGCTGAACTGTGGACAAAGTATGTGCACACGGTAGCGACAGTGAAATTGGGGCGAGTCACACAGAAAGGAGAGAAACCAGCATAGCGATTACTGCTGAATAATGCTCTATTCAGGCATGTGAACGAAAAGAGCAACTATTGCACCGGTGATCAAGCGTACATACAGTGGTAGCTAGCTGGTCACAAGGTTCTGCTGCAGGCTAGATCTTGGGCAGAATTCTGTCTTTACGTATTTACCCACCCTCAAACTCTGCGCTTCCGGAATAAGTTTAAGTCTCAAAGTTTAGACAAGTGTGGGGGACACATGGTCCTATTGTCAACCAAGTTGGCCCAGCGGAAGGAGGCTTCGGCGCAGTTAGAGGTGATACCCTGCTTTTTAACTGGGAAAAATATCGTTGGTAATTGGTCAAGGAGCTTCCAGGTCCCTAATTGGTTGGTCATCTTGTTGAATGATTGACCATGCCCTGTGACTTTTAGGATTACCACCAGATGTGCCTATGTTCCTCTGCCAGACATTTAGGTGCCATCTTAAAGGAGTATTGCCACTAGATGACTGTGCTGGAAAAAGATCCTTATCCAAAAGATAAGCTCATCTCCCTCACTTGCTCATACGCAAAGACCACTACTGTAGGTCATCCAGTGGCTGAGAAGACAGAAAGAAGAAGATACTCTTTGGGTATATTCCTGTTGTAGGCACATGATTGTTAGAAATACTTCATATCACTTGAATCTAAGTGAAATAATAGATGTTTTCCCTATAATGGTATTGCAATATGCCATTCATGGCAAGTGGAGAAAAAACTGGTACCATATTTACACAGCAGTGACGGGTCTGTGGGCAAGAGCTTAAAATGAACTCCTTTTGCCGCGCTGTGGAGTTTGAAAGCTTTTCCTATTCTCTTCTGAATTGCTTCCTAACTTTTTAGTAGCATTAGGTTTATGGGGTTGCAGATTTAATTAAAAAATTGGCCATAACCTATACCATCTAAAAAGACCATTAAGAAAATTATTAATACCCTGGTAGGAAGTACTTCCACTAATGATTAAATGCATGTTTTAGTGGAACAGTTTGTTTGCATTTGTGAACTATTTGAAATTCCTAATCTAAAAGCTTTGTATAACTTCTTCTGAATGATCTGTACCTCTGTTAAAGTGACAAGATAGGGAGACACTGGCTCTTATTTAGGAAGAGTTCAATGAGCAGTGTTAATAAAGATTTTGGCACTAAGAAAGTGAAGACAGTAGGGGCACTGCAACTCTTCTTTCATGTGTCCCTTTGATTTTTAACATGCCACATAGCTCTATTCTTGGGTGCACAGAAAACATTTCCCATTTTTTCAGTTTCAGTAACCAGCTTATCCTTAAAGCGCGCAAGTGAGCTGGAGCCAAGAAAGGGCGATGATAGTGGAATTTGATCCAAAAGAAGAAGAGAGAAGAGAGAGAGGGGGGGATACAATTGCAAGGTGCTAAAAGGACACATTAACTTCACACAGAAGGCAACCCAGGATCGGTGAGGCAGTAAAACAAAACCACCACTGCACCTAGAAAACATCTATAAAGTGAAATTCACATGGAAAAAGAAGAAGCCAGGAAAGATTAACTAAAAGGGAAACAAAAACACAGAAACAAAACTAGAAAACAGTTGGAGTTGGAGTCAGCTCTGTTTCATGGGATACTGAGAGTATAAAATGCATATTGCCATTTCCATAGCCTTTACAATGAGATGTTGGACCCAAATGGACATTGCCCTATTTTGCCAGAATGCAATTTGTTTTCTCTTTATTTCAGGTCTTTTAAATAGTTTAGCTGGTAGCAAGGCTGTTGTTTCACACATTTTGATTAAACGCACAGAAATGGCTCAGGGGCATTCAACTCCAAGCCCATTTCTCCTGGGTTTCATGTGAGACTTTAAATAAAAAAATAAATGACATCTACATTCAAAGGGCATCAGTATTTACTACCACATGGTGGTTAAATTGTTCAGTTTTGAATCATTGCTAAAAAGTAAATGCAAAACCTTTTGTGTACAAGTGACAACAGCAATATATATGCATGAACACAGCAGTCCTATCGGAGGAAGCAGGGAGTGTTCTTCTGAATTAAAAGCCTCTCAGATGACTTAATTCAATACCAGAAAATTATATTTATCAGTGCCGGGCTTTTTTTCCCCTCTTTTTCATCATGTTCTTTTGATCTGAACAATTCCATTTAGCAAATTAACAAATCTGTTTACCTGCTGTTGCACAGGTTCTTTTGAATGCAAGCCTGAATCTGTCCAGGTCATTTTCTTTCAGTTGGTTTGAATGGCTAAAACATTCTGAATGCTATTATACAGCCTTCATCAAAAACCTTGCTAGAATTTTGAATCATTGACCCTAAGTTACCGACACATTGTCCTCAAGGTAATCGACTTCCATTGTATAAATATGCTAATGGTGGGCCAGTCAGCAAAGTAAGTAAGAATGAAAAGAGAAACAGGGATTTGAATTTCAGGTACAGGCAGCCATTCATTTCAGTGCCTTTATTTTTTTTTTACATTTAACAATAGCCCGATAGCAGATAATGTAAAATTCAGTCTCCCTTTCTTGTCTGTTTGGCTGATTTTAGTTGCATTATTCAGCGCAAAAGACGTTTATGAGCTCACACAACACTCGACTCAACATTTCCAGGGCATAAACAACTAGCTTTAAAGTCCCCCGGGGGGTGGGGTGGGTTAACTCAGAAGCAATCTGAGAGGAATTGGGTTTGTCAGAGCAGTAAAATTCAAGAGGTAGTGGCGTCATGTGATGGAGTCTGCCATGTCCCACAGGGCAAATTACCCTCAATGGAAGCAAGCTTCGCTTTGTACCATGCAGTTAACCCCATGACTCAGAGCTTATTTTTTCTTTAGAAGAACACCTGAAACCTTGGACCGTTCTAAGAATGGGTTGATTAGTCAGGAGCCCAGCTGCTTCACAATAAAGCTAGAATAAAAGTTGATTAACTCACCCAGGATCTAGCTCTTACTTTACAACCACTAACCGATCGGTTAAAAAAAGACCATACAGTGTTCATAATGTATAATTCAGCTTTATCAGCACTGTAGATTCTAAACGTTCACGTCATTCCCATGAAAATTTAATATCTACTGTATGTATCTAAGTTATTACTGATAATGTCTGGATTGCTAAACTGTGTTCTGTTATGTTGTTCATTCTTCAGAACAAGAAACACGGGCAAACTGCAACTGGAAGTTATAGAGATGTCACGGCCTACAGGAAAAAAAATGAGTTTTCATATCAAACTACGAACCCTGACCAGATGGTGGAATCGCACATTTCATACTGCTGCAATACTGTAATCCTATAAATATAGATATAAAGATCTCCTTTGCTACAAATGGGGTCTATTTATTGAGTGTTATTTTCCCCCCCTACTGTCACGGATGTCAGAAGGGACGAACCGTGGAATGACAGGAGCATGAAAGACCCTCTACGTAGTGGCGAGACGGGGGTTAGCCCGGGCTCAGCTGTTCAGGAAATGCCGTATAGAAACCTATGCCCTCAGGTAGCGGATGTGGGGCTTCAGGACATCCGAACGCCGATGCTGAGCCTGGAAAAATGAAAGACCCGGAAATATATAGCCCCAGAGAGAGAGAAACACCGGAAGGACGGCAAAGAACCGGAAATGAGATACAGGACAGAGAAGGAGCGCCCTACTCCCAATCAGTGTATCTGCTATAGTTCACATTCCAGTACAATAGAGATACAAGACTGAATTTTGGGGTGCAGGCTAGTAGTGACTCCTCACAGCTCTATGGTCCCAGGGTGCCTTATGTACTGTATATTTCCCCCCAATGGGCATGTGGGGTTTTCTCCAGATGTTTCAGTTTCTCCCCATAGTCCAAAGACATGCTGATGAGATTAATTGGTACAGTATGTCTGACTATCACCATGTGTATGGTTTGTATTGGACTGATGTCCTATCCAACATATGCAGTCAAAAGTATTAAGTATTGGAACAGTGAAGTGATATTTGTCATTTTGCTATGTACTAATGACACTTGTATTTCAGATCAAAAGGTTAATATGAGTCAAAAGGATAAAACTTCAGCCTTTGTTTCTGGGTATTATTTTACATACATGTTTAGCCATGTTAAAACAAATGTATTTTCTTGTGCTAAATCCCTTTATTTCATGCAACCAAACAGTAAGTATTGGGACAAATGGCTAAAAGGTCAGGTGTACATATTTTCTCCCTATATTTCTTGCTCCCTGTGACCGCCTGGTTATACTCTGACTCACTGCGACTGGGTTTGACTGGATGGGTCTTTTCCAAGTCTGTTCAACACTGATTCATCCTAGTAAGTTTCACAATTCACCATGAATCTTATTTGTTTCTAATGGAGCTTTTTTTCTGAGCAAGCTAATTCACCTATAAACGTTACAGTGAATAAGATAAATCAATGATCAGTAAATCTTGAAAGTAATTAAACTGCCAGAAGAAAGCTGCCAACGGACAAAGTTACAAGGATTTATTTCAGTGTCTATGTACACCAACGGTGTTTTGAGGTACTTTACTGGGTAAAACCACGAAAACAAACATTGAACAGAAACAGATAAAAAAGCCAATATAAAAGTTTATTATAGATTTGTTTTTTGATGCATTTGTATTTAAAGGTAAAAATGTAAATAAAATAAATCTTATGTTTTCTGGAATTCAATTTATGACAAATTGTTCTGTGCAATTCTATTCTAAGGTTATGCTCCATTTCTTAAGTCAGACATCCAGTCCGTAACTCATTCTGCTACAGTATGATGTTTTTTTTTTATTCTACTTCTTCAGATGTATGAATAAATCTGGATGTCACGGTAGTTATCAATATTTCATAGCAGTAAACAAAGTGGATTGACAGATGTTGGTTCAATACAGATCTCCTTGTCAGGACCAACTTCAGCAGGGTTTTGCACTATTTTAGATTCACCCTGTCTACAGTATCTCCTGTCTACAATATCCATGTCTCTTAAAATGTCAAAGCATGAGAAGTCCTGGTGCATGCAGCCAGCTTTACTGCTTGTGCAGGCATTTGTGAATTTACACACCATGTATGTTTTTCAGATCAAGAAAAACTGAAATGTGTAACCATTTAGAAGTGTTATGCAGTCTCCAAAAATACACTGCAATTTATTTTCCTGGGCTAATCACTCACACCTGCAGCACCTCTCAAGCAGTTGAGGACAAAGATAAACTAACCAGCTCATTAACAAGGAACAGTTCCAGCATTCTTGTGGTCATTTTATTTTAAATGAAACAAAGGAGTTTTCTAATTCAACATGCTGTACGATGCAAAAGTATGTTAAATCCCTTAATACTGGATGATACATTTGACAAAAGACTACATAATGCATAGTCAAAGGTTTTACCTGTGCATGTGCTCCTGCTGCCCCTTATTGAGGTCATGGTGTCAGTCTGTAAATTGGCTGTATGGAAGCCTCAAGCAATTGGCATTTCTTTTGTAAATCAACCTCTATAGGTCAATATTCGGGTTAAGCCACAGGTGAAGCCAGGAGCACAGCAGAACGTAAGGGTCAGATTTGTGCTGCTTTAATTCTGGCAAATTTTCATTTTTCATTAAAAATTGCCTTTTTATTTCTGCTCCTTTTCTTTTTTGATGGCTTTGTGCTGAAAGGAGCCATGCACAGAATTTCATAGCTTTGAAAAGACAACAAAGGGACTTTCTACTCATCGATAAAGAACAGCGCTTGTTAAGATGCAGAGCATAGAGCTTTCCATGAGGGTGCAACGTTCAACACATCTGCTAGTTCCAAGTGAAGTCATGTGGGTGTGTGCAGCTGTATGCATTAGTAATCTTAACCTAGCCTGGCAAAGTTATGATGCTGTTTCTTCTCAAACGCAGTGTATTATGTCGCAGAGCAATAACTCTGGTACATTCATCACACCCAACAAAGACTTGCAACCGAAATCTCACACGTTGTGTTCTATGAGGTTTAAATCTATTTGAATTCAGAAATGGCAGGCAAGATGGGTCTATAAATCTTGCATTCCAAGTCCACAGCATAAGAAAAGTATACGAAATCCCACAGACAATTTTATTAGTAAAATGTCAATACATTTGAGCCAATGCATATTCATCAACTGTCACAGAGGCTTATTTTGACTTAACCCCTACCACAGTGAGAAACTACATGGAGAATGCAGCCTAAAGTAAGCTAAAGCATTCACTGGCAAACAATTAGTAGTCTTCAGGACATTAGGGCTTATGAAAATAAACCGACTGTTACTCTAATGAAGACAGAATTTAAATCCAGTCTCAGCATTATAGTTCAGCTTATATCCAGGATTCACAGACACATTGTAAAGACAAACTGAGGCATTGGCATAAAAAAATTGGGACCCACTTTAAATCATATGGCACAGCAGGTGGGTCAAAAACTGCCCACTGACATTCACAATGCATCAATGTGACATGTGAGGACAATTCCATCCTTCCTGAAAACAAGTTCTCACTCAGGGCTGCTTCTCCCATCCTGTGAAAAGTGGGCCATTTCCAGTTAGCAGGCTTGACACCCAGCACAGGAGTTCAAAGCTAATCACACTATGAGGTGAAGAGTACTTTTTAATCGTCCAGGCATGCTTCATCATTTTCTGATCACAGATAAAAGAGTGGGCATCAAATTCAAGCCATGTACACATGCCTTTTGTCAAGGAAATGCAGTTTGAGTTTTGTCGTAAGGTTTTCGTTTTTTTGTTGAGAATTTAGCACCCCAGCTAACACTTTCACTCCACTTTGAGCAGTATCATAACTTGATGACATTACAATCCTAGAATAATCAAGGGACTAAATACTGTACAAAAAGCTCTTTAAGTCATCTGCACCAAAAGAGAAAAACATTTCAATAAAAAAGTACACACACTTCCATGACTGTTTGTGAGAGTAGAGGCTCTCAATTTAACAAAGTGGAACCCATTAGCTGTTGTTCATCAGCTCTGGCCTGATGAATCACTGTACTCTAGTATACACTTTGCTGTCTACATCTGTGTCAATACTGCAATACTGTGCAATAACACTGTTAGGAGCTGGGGCATGCACCTTTACTCCAGTGTTTCTCAATGCTTGTTATCCCACTGCATATTTCAACATGTCAGTGGCCAAAGCCCAATATTAATCAATAATGTTATTCATTATTTCAGTATTTAATATGAGTATGTATCAAAGTGCATAGTTGCCTTATTCTCGTAGGAATTGATGAGATGCATGGACCTCTAAGTTAGACACTCCGTTTTCATTTTTTTAGATCTGCCAGACTCACTCCACATGATTTCCCTCATGAACAGTCTTAGAGTGTGGCCTCTGTCTCATGAGTATACAGCAAACAAGCAGCATGACACTTTGGTTACTGCACAGAACACGTATATACTGCATTCATTTTTCTCATTTGACTTACAACACAGAGCACTAATTTAATGTCTGGAGATACACTGGTAGAGAAAGACTGCTCTATTTTACAGGGTTTTGAAATATGTGCAGCCCAATACCATCTCATCCTCTGCCAGATCTGAGAATCATTCTGACCAGAGAAGATGATGGGAGTCTATCACATCTGGTCTGGCACCAAAAAAGGCACTCTAGACCTTTGTCTGGAGGTTCCTAATGTTTTGGCAGAATGTCAGACAAAAGGCAGACACTTTTGGTGCAAAAGTGGAGCATCTAACTTCTGGTACTAAACATTTTTCCACATAGTCACCACATTCCAGGTCAATGAATTGACACAAAATTGAATGTGACAGAGGAGCCTGTCACAAGATACAGGTAACACAGAAAATACACTATTCATACACCTTCCATTGAGCAGTAACTAGATACATTCCTGAGGGTGCACACTCAGGGCTTGATTAGTAGCTGCTATTACTTCATTTCACATACATTCACATACAAAAAACACTTACTTATGGGTATAAATGAATATTGTGGCATAAATGGAGAGCACTCTCAAAATGAATGATACTCACTGTTTGTTTGGTGTTGATACTTCTGAGATGAGTCAACCTATGGTGGCCATAGAAGGCCAAACCAAACCTAGCTCTAAAGGTGTATTTATGGAAATGGTTAAAACCACATGCATGTGAAGAGGGAGAAATGTTATTGTTTGTATTGATGTTTATTTGAACCAGGATAAAAGGAAATGTAAAATGTGTATTAAGATATATTTGATTATGTTTTTTTAAGTAATTGAATGAATGTATTATGGATGTATAATTTGTGAAATTTTGAAAAATGGTTTGTTCCAAGACGGGGAGGGGCTTACATACTATAGAAGCCGACTCCTCAGCTTAATAATCACTCAGCTGGTGAGTCAGGTAGTTGTAATTAAAATTAGGGAGAGTGTAATAAGAGTGTTTTTTATTTGAAGGATTATGTTTTCTTCCTTTATAGGGTTTTTTCTTGTGTGGGGAAGTGGGGAGCACTGTAAATAAACTGCACCTACTTGCATAAACTGCACCTTCACTTGCATGCTTTGCAGTGGAGCCATTCTTTCATAACATAGACCTACTTTGGCCTTCCTCAGGCCATTGTGTGACATTGACCAAATGTCTCTATGCTGGATTTATACTCTTTGATATCAGTGTATAGCAAAAGGACAAGGTTTTGCTTGTTGCTTTTGTGATTTTATTTCAGCCACATTAATAACATTAAAAAGTCACCATCCAGTGTCTATTGGGTGCAAGCAATGCAGATTATCAGTGTGCACACATAGAGATTTTAATGTGTACTGTATATTTAAGCAAGCTTCCCAACAGCCTTGAGTCAATTGGTATTGGATACAACTTTCCATGTAAGATTAAGGACACATCAAGCCTGTTGCTCCCAGTTGCACATGACAAAGAGCTATGGGATGGAGCTATAACTGAATCGTATAATGGTTCCTGTAATTCATATAGAGCACCAACACATTCCAAAATGCTGCAAAACACTGACGATTTCCAGATGTGAGCTTGTTGTGTCCTCGCCTTTCTCTTAGTTTTGCAGTGTTCTATCTCATAATTTTCTAGCTAAATGTAGGGAACTCAAATGCAAAAAATATATATTTAGAAAACACATTACAAATGACATTTAAGAATGTCAGAGATGTTAGCACAAGCACTTTGAAAAAGAAAAGAAGGAAAAACTGGCAGAGAAAGCCTCATTTAAAGCCATGAGGTTGAAAAATCAGGAATCAGTGCAGCTTCATGTGTAATGCAGTGGAGGATACAACCAGTTTAGGGAGTGAGGCAGCTTCAGGCGTGGAGTAGCCTGTACTGACAGAATGCATGATGAATGATTTGCAAAACCCAGAGCAAAGATTTAAATGCATGTAATGACAGTTCAAACAGGACTGAGATTCCACAAAATGCATCCAAACAAAATCTGTGCTTTACCACATTTGGTATAAAGATTTTGCTACAAGTACTTCATCACTTGTGGCAGCACGGAATGGTTTTGACCAGGGTTGGGCGAGTGCAATTAAGTCAGGTTTCCTCAGTTTCTGTTTGGACCCTGAGTCGTGTTGAAGACCTGCAAGGTTGACGTGTAGCAGGCAGGATGGGTGTTACTTGAAATACTTCATATTCTGAAAAGTCAGTGATTCCTGCAGGGTGAACTGCGGTGGGTGGCACTTCTTTCAGAGAAAAGCTGGTGTAGTCCTTATCTTCTTACTGTCAGAGGCCTGTATATGTCCGACCAAGAGAACTGTTGCTTTCAATTTCAAAAACAAATCTTTATTAATAAAGACTTTTTTGTTGCTTGCTTCTTCATGGCGCCTTTAAAAGATACAGACAGGCTTATTCTTTATTCGAAAGAGATGAAAAGAAAATAATTTAACCACTGCCTGAATAATTATGGATGCGGCATGTGGATGCAAATTCTCTGTCACTTAGAACAAGACTGGGAATGGTCCCGGGTTTGCAGATCACTCCTCAAATAAAAAAAAGGACTCCTTTCACTTCAATAGTCCCCCAGATTTAATCTGCCATAGCAGGGAAGATTAAAGCATGCTCTATTATTTAGTTGTTCACAAAGCACAGGAGAGAGAATCAGTAAGGTTAAGGGGAAAAGGACTTTATTACAGAGGAGAACTGAGGCAGTTCTCTATTAAAGCAGTGGGTCCCATCACCCTTTCAAATCAGCAGTCGACATATTGTATCTCATGCATTCTGCCTTCTTTTCAGCTCAGTTATTCATTTTTGTACTAATGCCTTAATAATGATAATTAATTTGTCATTTAGGGGACACTTGTATTCAAAGCAACTAACAGAAGGCTAGGAGTTCAATGACACAACAATTGCTGCCGTAGAGTCACTGACAACAGTACCTCGGTATTCCAGACCATGTATAAAGGACTTGCTCATTTTGACAAGCGTCGAGACAGCAGCTTGAACCAGGGGTCTCCACTGGTGACAGGACATGTCTGTTAACCACTCCCCCATGCATCTGTTTTTGCTCTCGTTTTTCTACAGCCTCCCGTTTCCTGGTTACCAGTCAAGCTGCAGGAATTGCTATTTCGCCATTGGTGGAGAGAGCCCCTTGCAACCAGTTCAGTGGCACCAGGGGCACACAGATATCAGATTATGAGGAATATGAGTTGGCTACTGACTACAGGTTACTCTAGGAACTTGAAAATGCTACCGTGTTGCTACAGTTCTAGTCTCAACGTTCTCAAAACAAAACGGTCTTCTAATCCACAAGCACACCAGCAGACCATTCTGGTCCATCACAGCTCACCTATAAAGCAGAGGGGCGAGACAGAGATGCAGTAAGAGATATGTAAATGTAAAGAGAGAAAACACCTGGCTTGCAGGCTTGGCTTTTCCTGACAGTTTTGTTTTAGCTTTAGTTTGATTCAGAAAGCAATGCCACAGATTGTCTGTCCTTGAAAAGTCCCACGATACCAAATCTGTGTCATTCAGGGCCTGGGAACAGCTTGAATTTTTAATTATAAAACAGTGCTACAGACCTAGGCCGTCCCTTTCAGGAAAATAGAAAGACTTTTAGGCTACTCTCTCTGAAGTCACTTAAGACTGAAGCTAAGAAGCAAAGCTTCCCAGGCATGCAATTATTCGAGCAATTCCCTCAGGGGTCAGGACATGTTTTACATGTTGCACCAAGAGCATAGATTGATTCGAGCATCTTTTTCCTGAAAGGGACAGTGCTGCTTTTAACCTGACAGGGTATGACAAGAATTCAGCAGAAAATGACAGCTCCCCCCCCCACTGCTCAGCCAAATTATAAGAATGATAATTATCACCCACTTGGCAACAATGACATACTGTAAAAGTTCTTAACCCCATGTTAACCAGGCTGTGACATCTATGCTGTTGTACTGTAAAAGCTGTTTATTCTGACGGCTACAAATGAAGGATTGCCAGTGGTTCAATATAGACAACCCCAGAGCCAACCAGAGCAATAGCTTTTAATCAGATATTGTGTAATGTGAGATTTCTCAGTACAGTTCTTAATCACTAGCATTACTGATATTTCAATTACAGGATTTTTTAAAGTTTTGTCATCATTATCCTCAAAATGTCCTTGGAGTCTGATATAACATCACAGAAAACTGCATTTAGTATTACAGAAGACAGGAAGATGTATTCCTAGAACTGCTTGCACAAACAGCTTAAAAGGAACTCACTGTTCACTGTTCAGAACTGAACAAAAGAAACAACTAGGGGATTGTCCAATGGCCATTTTGTGGCAGTTCAAAAATGTTTTTCCCCACAAACTGGGGCGATATCCCATCGGCCCCATAAATCTCTCCATATTGTAGTTTCCACTGTGTATTGTTTGAAAGTTCTATAACACCCACTTCCTTCTCCCCATATCTTTCCTAATCTCTCTCTGCTCTGCTTTACAGGGCTTTTATTCCTTAGATGGACCTCGATTATCCCTGCATACACCTGGACTACAGTACAGTGACTAAACTCTGCCCACATGAGTTAAATTAGCTGCCTCCTACAAAACCCTCCCAGGAATATTTAAGCTGAACCTCCTATTCAGAGATGTGGAATCCCTCATAGTAACTTCATACAAGTACTCAAAATCCTGAGAGGTGTAAAAAGAGTCAATCCCAAGGTCTTCTTCAGGACTAATAGTAAAACCAAGTACCCAAGGACAAGAGAAAATTGAAGCATGTTCTTTAGAATCCCTTCAAGAAATGGTTAGATATGATCTTTTGTTCATTTAATACTAAGAGGATCAATTATTGATCCAAAGTTCTCATTTTTAGGTTTCTAAATTGGAGCCCTCTATTTGAAATAATGCAATTAACCAGTTCATTCTGATTAAAACTTAAGATGATCCATATATGAAGATATTTCTGTAGTCTGAGACATACCAATTGGTATTTTCATTATATTGTAGACATTTGTCACATGGAAGAACCAGTGGAATACGTTTTCAAAATGGAATAAATTCATTTATTGAATCCAAGTCAAGCTACATGACTAGTGAAAAAATGTTTGATGAGTGCCAATAAGTTTGGCTGTGACTTGGGCCTGCATTAGTACTATGGTTGCAAAAGCAATTAGCAAACAGATCTCATTTATAGTGCATTGCTCCTACTATGGTCCTACAGCAGGCTGAACAGCACTTAAGTGGTAACCAGTTAACGAGGTGCGATACAATGCAATTGTTGCATTTCGGAATGCCTGTTATATGCAGTAGGGGGTAAATTCAAATTTCAAACCTTCTCCTAACTCTTAAGGGCTATAAGTCTTGCAGTTCAGAAGATTAGTTAATTTAATAATTCAAGATAGAGAAGCCAAGTTTTAAGGCCTGCCTAGAAGACACTGAACAGCAAATATCTGTAATAAACATTGACTTACATTCCCACCAGTACTAGGATCTCCACTCAATCAGAGAAAACCAATACCAAATGCCAAGACATCAGGAAGTTTACCATTAGGTTCTATGTCACAATGTTTGACTGCACGTGAGTAACCAAACAGATATTTTCTTTAGAGAATTACCATTTCTCGAAATAATAAAATTGGCCATTCAATGCTTTTGACCATGAAAATACATTTTGGAAAAAAAGACAAAGACGGTAAAAACAGTGAATAGCCAAGGTCAATAATATCCAAACAAGTGCAACAATTCTTTCATTAATCACCTTACGTGTCCTGTTTCCTTAAGACAACCCAACAGTCTTCTTCTCATCAGTGAAACTGGAGTTAGGGGCTCAAATAGAAAGAAGGTCAATGTTAAAGTTTGGAAATAAGAGGTGCTTTTTTACATAGAGTTGTGGGTGTCCCAATTCCCAGGAATATTTTAGGGAATGTATGGATGAGAGTCTTGGACATGGGTGAGCAATCCTGGTCCTTGGGGGGGGGGGTTTTCCTGACAGTTGAATTGTTGAATTAGTCTGATTAAGCCAATTATGAGCCAACTGACCTTAGGTGCTGAGCTGGAATGAAACCCTGCAGACTCACTGACCCTCCAGAGTCCGGACTGCCCCTCCCTGGCTAAGCACTAATACACTAATTACCAGTGGAGCAAACTGGGCCAAATAGCTTCCTCTTATTTAAAACTAAATATTTAACAGCAATGAATTGCTTGGGGACACATTTACAGTATGTATGTAGGTATTTTTCAGCCATGTACTGTAAGTTAGCAGCTCACCTGTATGCAAAACACACAAAGTTCATCACTTTATACTTTCAAACGACGTGTTCCTATCCTGCATCATACAGAGAGTGGGTCATTTGCAGGAGACCAGGCTGCAACACTGAACTAGGCGATACGGATCACAGATCGACCAGGAAGCCTCTGTGAGGAGTTAATTGAAGTCAAACAAAGTCATGTCATCGCTTCTTAGATCTTATAGATGACCTACATTTGTTTTGTCTTTGATGATCAGCACAAATGCCTTTATTAAACAATGCCCCCTTATCTTGTGTTGAATGTCAAGTTATTGTAAAGCTTATAAGGGGAGACATTTGGCATGGGAAATACGACATGGAAATTTGTTTCACTTAGCAAAGGTTAAGAATATATGAGAAACGGTGGGGCGGCACTGTGGACTCACAGCGCTAGGGCCCTAGGTTCAATTCTGGATTGAGGGTGCAGTCTGTGAGGAGTTTGTATGTTCTCTCTGTGTTTGGGGGCATTTCCTCTGGATGCTCTGGTTTCCTCCCTCTCACAGTCCAAACACACACTGGTAGTTTAACTGGGTTGTGGTAAAAATTGGCCCTAGGTATTTTATGAGCGTACATGTATGTGTGTGACAACCCTGTGATGGACTGGCTTGCCATCCAGGGCGTATCCTTCCTTGTGCCCGTTTCTTGCCAAGATAGGCTCTGGCACTCTTGTGACGCTAAATTGGAAGAAGTGGTTAGGAAATGGATAGATGGGTGGAAATTATAGTAGTTGTACTGTTTAAGGTCAGATGACGTTCATAATAATCAAGTATTTAATTTTCTGGGCTACTTATAGCTCATCACAATTTGGGTTTTAAATACTAATGAATCTGTAATGAGGGAAGCTGTTGATAAGAAATTGAGCAAATGGAACAATGTATTTCACCTCAAATAACTTAATCGATTCTTTTTTTTTTCAATTTTAAGAGAAACAGCACCCATCATGTGAAAGGAGTAAAGTATGTTACCTTATTAACCCTGTAAGTACTACATGGAGAGCCAAAAGCCTCTCACATTATTACATTCTGGACTTTTATCCTTGTACAAAACAGATGGTGTGAAACCATGTAATTGACAATGGGTTGATACTAATTAACTCCATCAAACTTTTTAATCGATAACGCTAGTTGATCTTTGGTGGATTTGGAGCTCAAATAGACTGAGAAACAGAAGATGGAAGCATTCCAAGACCATGATTCAGAAGCACTCTTTTAGAGCAGAGCTCTAGAGTTGGACCTCTGGCCCTGGACAGTTAGCATGTCTACTGGTTTTCTAGGTATCTTTATAGCACTACTACCTATAGAGCTTTGTGAAGATGGTAAATTCGTCCAGTTAATGGAGCTGATCTAACCATTAATAGCCAATAGCTGGCATGAAAATCTCCAGGCTGGGAGCTGGATCCGAAGATTGCTCTAGGGCAGTGTTTTGCTGGTTTTCATTCCAGCTGGCTATTAATTACCAGTGCTAATTGCCAACAGGAACTGATCTGCTTTGCTGGTTTAGATGGTGTTTTCCACACGCGGTCTTCAGCTAATGAGAATATTAAAAAAAAAAACCTAGAAAGCCTGCTGGATTCTGGACAGGGACGGCAGTTGTGCGTCTATGGAAGTAAATTGCAAAACTATAAATCGTGGCAAGACTTCTAAGCTTTTGCAGGAGCACCTGCGTTAGGCTCCTGCACTGTGGCAGGGCTCCAGGTCTGCTGTGCTGGCTGAAATATACATCATGATGCTGAGCCAAGAGGCTAGAAAGATCACAACAAATGTGCTTTTACTAGTACTCTAACAAGTCTTTTCAGGAGCTAATTGTGCTGAAATACAAGACAGATAAGTCCCTATATTGGAAATAGATTTAATTACAGAACATTAACCATAATGCAATAACAAGCCACAGAGTACTGCACTGATATTTACTCCTGGTCCTGGAGGGCCGCCATGTCTTCTGGGTTTCATTCCACACTGGGCACTTAATGACTTGATCTGAATCAACTGTTCACTTAATGGGTCTGTGTTACCACTGTTTCCAGGTCTCTACTGAACAGCATGAAGACTCTCTTACCTATGAAACCTGGTGGGCTGTAGCCTAGATCAGGACTGAATATCACTTGTCTATGGTATGTTTCAACACCCGGGCTACATGACGGAAAACAGATTTTTCATTCTGCAGTCAACAGCATGTTGTAAACCAACAATGAAACACAAACCAGAGAACACAGATGATACAGAAGGGAAAATGCACTTTTGGATGGTGGTAGGAGTCTGGAACAAGCTATCTTTTCAACCATGTTGTGTCTTTACTTGAAAGAAACCAGGGGACTGTTTCATACAGTTAAGCAGATTGCAGAGCTAACTCGATAACGTTAGTAAACATGTTGACAAGAGTCTAGACTTAAGCATGTATCCTGTTAAGTATTGCAACATATCCTCTATTCTTCTCCTGTTCCAGGACAGGTTAAGTGAAACTTAGCCTGACTCAGTGGTTAAGAGCTCAACTCACAGGCCAATCTGTACCCCCTGCAAAAAACACCATCACCCTTCTTCAGGGTTCCAGTTGACATTAGAGCTTTGCAGAGGGAATGAAAGTTTAAAATAGCCAAAACTCTCTATAGTACACCCATAATTTTTATTTTAAAGATATTGCTTCAGGAGAGAGGGGATACTTAACAGTCACGATCTCTTAAGCTTCTAGGTCATTGGATCTGTTAACCACTGAAAAAACAAGCAAGCTAGAAGGGCCAAATGGTTTCCGTTCAACTGTCACCATTCTTAATATAAATTAAACTTAAAAAGGGAAACAAGTCAAACGCAGCAATGTAAATGGGCTCTCTGGGTCTCACGCTACAATCCATACACGTACTGCATAAAAAATAAAGGTTTAGAGGGCATTTCAGTATCAAAACCTACATTATAAAAAAATATTCCTTGATGTGAACATGAGCACAGAGTCTGGGCAACAAATCCGCCCATGAGCTCATTAACCTCAATATCAGAAACGAGCTCACATCCTCAGCCTCCCTTCAGCACACCTGCCCATCAAGAGCGAGGCCGTGGGAAAACAGGGACGCGTGTTCCTTTAAAAACGCCTGCTCCCGCACGCGAGCGGCTGTCGTCCCTTTCGGAGGACAAACAGTCCATGATTGATGCGTTTCCCGCAGTCTAGGAGACTTCTGCTGAGCCGCTTCACGCACCGATAATGACACATGATGGAAATCCCTGTCTGGATGTAACATTTCAAAATGAAGATGGATAGTTTCCCGTATAGAAACTGATTTAGTTCAGCTGGAAGTTTCTTAAAATAATTTTAGCAGTAATAGCTTCGTGCAGTTACAGCTTCCAGCATTGTAATGGTGCAGGTAGAATTTTGAGCCTCATTCTGCAGGCCCTCACAGGTATTCTGTGCCATTATAAACACGAAGCTTTTAAGCTCGGGATCCTTTGTCACGATGAAAGTCAAATAACACAGGAGGGATTTTCCTGCTTCTCCATGAATACGCAGCACAAGGTTAAGGGAAACAGCAAGATCTACATTACCATACACAGAAACATCTAGAGACTTCAGTTGGGCTTAATACCATGTACAGACATGTACTGTATGATTGTGACAGGCTGGCTCCCACATGGTATTAAGAAATAAAGGTTGGGAACAAGCCTTTTTAAAGGGCTGATGGAAAAAGTAAGTGATTGTTTGCCCAGCCAATGAGAACAAAGTACACACTTAAATTCCCATGCTAGTCAATCAGCCATTAAGACAGCCCAAGCAAGATAGCATTCCAGCTGTATGACCTAATTAGACATGGCAGGTAAAACATACTACAATGGTATTTTCACACACCTCATGCATTTCTTAATACTTTATTGTCAAGCTTTATAAGTCACCTCCGAGTAAAACCACAACCACTCATGTCCCAGATTTCACTCCATTATTGCAGAATAACTCCAGACAAGTGAATTCACTTAGCACAATGACTTGTATTCTACAGATGTACTGTTCTGACATGATTTGAGCTTTTTTTCCTCCCTGTAATGTTTCCTCTTACTGACAATATTAGGAGTAGCAGCTTCAATGAGAGTCACAACCAGCTGTTTATGATCTCTGTCTTTGCATTTCAGCTATGCTTTGAGTGATTACTAATCAAAAATCAATTACAAATACAGCATATCTCAAGATATCTTGCCTAGAAGATCTATAAAGATGTATGATCTTTCCTAAAAGCTCTAGAAGAACTGTGAAGCTTCTTTGTTCTGACTTTGGAGACCCACTGACAACGCTAGCAGGGAAATCCCTCCACTCTGGAGGAGTAGACTTTTCTCAGCTGTCCGTGACTCTCCAAGATACATTTTCCTAGTCTGGCCTCATAGCCCTGTGAGTTTTATTATTAACCCAACCCTACAATGGCTCAAGGTGAAAGCAGCATTAAATGACAACAATGAAGTGAATAATTGAGAAAGCTAAGTCATACTGTATATAGTTTAAGAGACTCTCCAAAGCAAGTATCGCTATGCTGGTAATTTCACATAGAAACTCATTGTTACGATCCCTGCCTTCCGGCAACGGAAGAGGCAGAAGAAGGCGTAGTCTTACTTCATTAGTCTACCTATCAGTTTACATATTCACCACCACACCCCCGTCTCATCTTGTACTTAAACACCAGTCTTTTCCTACCTCCTCGCTCAGTATTGGTTTTCCTTTCGAGCTTCCTAGTTGCGCTACACCTTCTTCCTCTTTTGTCTTTCTTGGTTTTCCAAATACGGTTTTTCCTATTTGACTATGGTTTTTTGGATCACGGCTTGGCTTCGGTACTCACTCCCTGTTTGGATCTCTGGCTTCCCCTGGACTCTCGGCTCGTTTCTTCGACTACTGTTTTCTTTGGATCTCGGCTAGGCTTTATCAGCTCCTGCAAGTGGGTTCATTAATTGGTTTCGGTTTCTCTTACCGAATGCCTAACACTCATAAATAGTTTGAGTAAATAGTTATACATTATTATACATAATACATTGTTTAAAGAAATGTAAGAATGACACTAATTACAAGACCAATAGAGTCACACAGCATGTAGACAGCAGCAGTACAGACTGAACAAGTAATACAAGCCTTCTTTTGTTCACGGGGGAAAGCGTCTGTGACAGCAAATAGAATGAAGAACAGTCTCAAGGCCTGTCAAGACCAGTGACATGATCGACGGGAAGCTAAATGTTCTGTGAAGGAGTGAGTCTGAGCATTACTTCCCTGGGACTTGGGATGACATTGGTGTTTTTCTCCAGAAACTTCACAAATTGCCATTTTTCAAAGCACTCTGGAACGATGTTTAAGGTTAAAAGAATAGGGAGTGTGTGTGTGGGCTACAGACTTGTAACTCTAAAGTCCGAGTCTAAGCTCTGGAATCCTTCTTTGAAGTCTGCATGTTTGCCCTGTGTCTGTAGGGGTTTTCTCCAAATATTCCAGATTTAGCCAATCTCCCAAAACATTCTGGCTAGGTTAATTGATGTGTAAAACCTTTCTATGCTTGCATACACGCATGCAATGTGCTTATGTGTGCAATGGTCGTCCAAACTGCTAGACTTCAAACTGCTACAACTCTTAACAGGGGTAATTGTTTTTCTGTTGATGGAATGTGAGTATATCAGAACACCAGAAAGGTCCTACATGAGAGATGGGCATTTGGCCTCATTGAGTTATGTTTCTGTATAGTCCCATAGGCAGTGCTCCATTTGCTGAAAACAAGCCCCTCAAGCATTAAATCCCCTTAAATCCTCCTTCTAGAATTGAACAACTCTGCGTACCCAACCCAACCTAACTTGTATGTCTTTGGGAAGTGGGAGCCCATTCTAACACTGGGGAAACTATAGAAGTTCAACAGAAGTAGCTGCTGGACCCTGCAGCTGTGAGACAGCAGTACTAACCATCATGCCAGCCTTGACACATGTAACAGTCTGGAGGTTTGTGGTATTTTCTGAATTTTTCCTACTGTCTTCTTTGTTTGGAGTATTCAGCCTAGCACTGTAAAGATGCTGACGACATTACAAGCCAAAAGGATGGCTGGAAATTATTTTGTTCGTTGCATTACATACTTTTCTGCCCCTCACTCATCCATCAAAAAGGACTCCTGAGAGGGTCAACCAGTACAGGGACTTGCTCAAAGAGCAGGTTGATTCCTGTGGTTTGAGTTAATGTCATCAGTCATCTGTTACCAGAATTCCCTTAACAATACTACGCAAGTGAATGCTGCATAGCGGCAGGAGTTTGGGCTGATCAATGCTTAGAAAAATCTAATCTAAGTAATACAACTGGAGTCAGTGCTGTAGAATATTCAATGGAGAAAAACCCTATCCCATTCTATTTTCAAATACAGTGCTTTGATTCTTTTCCTGACTGCTGAGGAAAACCGAGATCCTGACTCTCAGTGGTCGTTAAAAAGATCCCCAGGCATTTCTCGATAAGAGTAGGGAGTTATCCTGGTGTTGAGGCCAAATTTCCCCTCTCAGCCTTTACCGTGGCTTCCAAATTGTCCGCTTGCACTTGCCCTGCGATGGACTGGCGCCCTGTCCAGGGTGTACCCTGCTTTGCGCTTGTTGCTTGCCGGGTAGGCTCCGGCTTCCCGCGACACCGTGTGGCATAAAGAGGTTTGGCAAATGACATGTCATAACTTACCTTGGCTACAAGACCAGCAACATTGGAGAGCAAAGAAATTGAAATCCAGTCTGATAACTGAGCAGGAACATTTTGGGATAATGTGTTTCCCCTTGTCATCCAGGGGTTTTCCAATTTTTTTACCCTCCAGTGAGGACTGAAAAGCAAAACACCACAGCCTAGTTTTCCCTTTGACCTTTTTTAATCGCTTTTCAATACAGAAAAAAATAACAAATAACAAATAAAAAACAGAAACAGGTATATCTCATGGACTATAAAATGGAATTGTCTTGTGACCATGCAATGTCACAATGTAACCATCAACGTAACAAAAATGCCTGTAATATACATACTGTACAACCAGGTGCAATTTGAAGAGATTTATTTTAACTTGGCCATGTTGGCCGACATGTCTCTGAGATTTGTGCTGTTGTATTTTTTTTTTAGCAGCTTGACGTTTTTGACTGATAGCACATCTTGGCTTGTCAGATCCCAGTTTTTTTTTTTGTAGATTAGAAATATTTTGATCAGATAAAAAATAAAGGGAAAAAAACAGCTCAGAGCTAAGACAGACTGCTTTAATCCTTGCACCTTCTTGCCCACAAAATGCACCTTCTCCTTGTTCTGCCGCGGCAGGATCAGAGAGAGGAGAGGAGAACAGAAAAGGGAAACTTGTCTTCTTGCGCCTGCTTTGAAATGATCCATCTTTGTACCTCTAACAGCACAAAAGAAACAGAAAAGGTGAATTCAAAATAAATAAATCATTAAAAAGCCACTTCCTTTACAAAATGATACAAGGGTCTTTCTCTGGTGTAGTGCAAGGTCTGCATGACAATAAAGTAAAAGATTTCTCAGACCTGGGTCATGACAAAGAGACAGGACTGCACAGCAAATAGGAACATGGCACTACTGAGCACATAAGCCATGTTATTAAACTGATAAAGCAATCAGGAATTTCGTTAATCGTGATCTGACACCAAGTCCCAGAATTTTAAGGAGTGAATATGAGATTTTAAAATTGCTGCATTACTACATTGCCCTGCTGGAGCTGTACATGGTATGAAGGTGTGGTGGATACCACTACTGCTTCTCATTGCTGCCAGGAGCAGGGTTTGACTCAGCGGGGGGGTTCCTGTCTGTTTGGATTTTGCATGATTTCCCTGGATTTTAATTGGGAGCTCGGTTCTCCTCCTACCTACCACAAACTGGCAAGGTAGGCTGAGTGACTACTGGGAGCAAGAGTCTGTCCAGTTCATTATCCCACCCTGCCCTCTGCTCTCTAATATTGTGCTAGTTCTTTTAATTATGACTGGTAAGAACCTTGAATCTTTTGTGGATGGCTGAGTTACTTTGATGAGCTTTTACAGAGCTCGGTGTGGGCAAAATAAGTATTTTGTTGGTTCTGTTTCCTCCACTCTAGTCCCAGTTTCTTTCAGTTTCAGGAAACTTGGCATTGGTTTTATTACTGTGCTTTGTCATGCATCTAAAGGCAAACATATTGTATTGAGTAATGGAAGGTGTTATAATATACATGAGCTCATTATAAATTGTAGTTGTACTAGATTTACTGGTGGTTCCTCCTGTAAAACATAAGGCTGTGATCTGTGATCATGGTGTTGAGTGTGGTTCATGTTATTAACTGACTCAGGATTCCCCAAGCAAAAGCACACAGTTGGCTGATTTTTGCAAAGGCAAGGGTGGGGTAAGTTGGCTCTGGATCTCTCGAATCTCAGTGACAAAGCATCCTCTCAGGTGATGGCAGGCATGTGGTGCAGTCCGAGAGGACCTCTCCTACAATCAGCACTCACGCTCTGGTATAGGGTGTCTCCTACAATCAGCATTCAGCTTCTAGTACAGAGGTGTCTGTGATGTGTTAAAAGAGGAGAGGCTTGAAGTTGGGTACAATACAGTATGTTGGAAGAGCCTTTCCTCACTTCCTCACTCTTCCCCGTGTGCAGTCACGGTGTTTGTGCCTACGAGCCAAGATGTGAAAAACACTTTCTTGTATAAGAAATAAAAAAAACACAATACAAATATATGACTATTGCTTTACTTCTTGTACTGTTTTGATTGGGAACTGTCTATTGTTAGTCAATTCAGCTCACACCTGCAGCCCTAAGACCAGAACAACAGAGTCAAAGGCACAACACACTCTTCTCGACATGCCTGCTGGATTTCAGAACCCCCAGCAATCCCAGCAGAATTGGCTTCAGCTGGACGAGGGAGCTCACAGGCAGGTCATAGAGGTCACTGCTGCACACCAGGCACAAGTCCACCCATGGTGTTGCTCAGCCAATTCCATAGTGCTGCTGGTATCAGATGGCCAAGGCCAGCCCCTGTTTGAACTGGCACGGGCTGAACTACGGGGGGCCAGTTCCTGCTGTGAGTGAGAAACCTTGACTGATTGAGGCATACTAGAACCACATGGAAAAAATATTTTTAACCATTCTTTCATCATCTTGCATGTTCTTTTTAACCTCACACTGTATGGGCCTGCTTACTTCCCAACACCCAGTTTTTCTTCGTCATCTCTGCCTGCTTGTGTGTTTCTTTAATTTCTTACTCATAGAAGCATTTATTCTAGTTGAATTCTAGTCTCCTTTTAAATAGCATCTGTTTTTATTGTATTTATGTACAATGGGGGACTCAGCTGTTAATCAGCGTTGTTTTTCATGTCTGGCTGGTGTGTAAAAGTGATGTGTTGAGCCAGTAAAACTGTTCAGCTCACTCCTCCTGAATAACTGAATGAGAAACCCTTTCCCGGTTCTTAAGGGTATATTTTGATGTGTAGAAGAAATGAACAGCATGTCAAGCTTTTCGCCATTTCAATATTTTGTCACAGGAAGGACTCTGGAGACAGGTGGCCCTTTGCTTAGAAAGAAAAGTGTGGCGTTAAATACTGAAGACAGGAGTCAATTTGTGTGTCAGTCTCCGTTACCTTTCAGTTTTGCTATGGAGTTTGCCAAATATTACTATCAGGCATCCCTCATAGTGACATAAATGAGTTGTCACCCGCTTTAATCAGTGGGACAGAATGGGATTTAAACACCTCTGTTAAGCACAGGAGCTATTAACACAGCAGGAATTGTCAGGTGGGTGTGCTCTACGCTAAAATTAAACTGCTAGCTCGATCAGTTTTAGCGATGTTGACTGTCAAATGGTCAGGCGATTTATTTTCAAATAAGCTTTCCAGGGATCTGATTAAAAGCTCTCCGAGCACATTAGGTCCTGAAGAGCCGTCGGGTAAGCAAGGAGTCAGAGCGGACAGCAGACTATTAGGATTTTATTGCTGGCTGGCAGTGCAGTGAATAAAGCTCAGGAAGTATGCTTTTCTTGTGTCACAATAGATGGAAGTGAGACCCAGCCTTGTCTTCGGAATGATGCCAATGACCTCCTTCGTTTTATTCGGAGAATTGGCTCCGGATTGAGCTGGGTGATTTTAATTTGTCAAAACTGTTTACTAACATGCCTCCAAGGCTGCTGTACAGGAGCCCACAGGTAATGGAAAGCATATCAAAAGCTTGAAGGGATACACAGCGAGCAAGAGAGAGAGTAAAGTGGGGGAAGGGGAGGGGCGCTTCTCTATTATTATTATTCTGCCTTTTCTTGCAAATCAATTACCATCAAATGCAAATAGCAGGACATTATTTATTTGTCCATTAGCAATGAATTATTCAAATATTCATTGCGGGGAAAAGCACCAGGGACTGTGTTGGCAAATGGAACAATGCACAATTTACATCTTTCATCGGGGATGTCTGTGCCTCATTACTTAGTGCTCTTTTAAATCAATACGTCTCCACTCCAGCAAGAAGGATGGCAATTTCTGGGCAGCGCGAAGCAAGGTGAGACAAGCCATTCAGCCTCCTCTGTTTATCTGTTTAGTGGCAAGTGCTAATTTAGAGGCGATGAAATACTGAACAGGCAGGCTGCTTGAAAGCAAAATGACTAATTCAGCTACAGGCTGTCTTCAGACAGGTCATCCCAGAAGTGCCCCAAGGCCACGCCAGCTGAGTTCCATCAAGTCAGAGGACAGAGAATCGGAATCTGTAGCTTCACCTCACAGCGAAGTGAAAGTCATTCAAGGATCGAGCCGGAGCAGCTGACAAGGTCTACCTGAGAAATAAAGGGTGGATTGCCAAAGCAGACCACTGCCATAGTGCAGCCATTCTCTGTCCCTGGATAGGGGAACCCCCCCCTCGCAACAGATACATACACACTCCTCAATCTTAATTCATTCATCAATCCATCGAACCATTTTCTAACTGCTTCATTCAATTTGGGGTCGCGGGGGAGCTGGAGCCTATCCCAGGAAGCAGATTACAGTACATCCTGGATTGGGCACGAGTCCATTGCCGGCCACACAAACACACACACTCACACCAGGGCCAATTTTGCTGGAGGGCAAATAATTTTCCACTTTGTCTTTGGACTGTAGGAGGAAACTGAAGCACAAAGAGGAAACCCAGGACCCCAGCACTGCAAGGTAGCAATGCTAACCACTGTGCAACTGAGCTGCACTTTAAATAAATCAAGAATTGTTAATTGGTTATCTGGCAGTGACTCATATACATATACAGAGGGAGAATGAGGACTAGTGGAAACAATCACCTGCCAGAGACATTCACATTTTAATGAGGTACATGTTCCACAGCTCCTAGGAGGAGAGTCCCACACCCCTCTGTTTGTACACAAAGATTTTTAAGGGACATGTATAGAGTTTGAGCTTAGTGTAGTTTATTTTAGAGAAGTCTGCACACACCCAAAGAGAAGGCTCCAAAGCTGAAACATTGTGTTTCTGTTCTTTTCAACATGGAATAAACCATTACTTGTTCCCTTTTGTCCTACGCATGCTGACGCGGCTACCTACTTGAACTACTTACAGTATAGGACTAGTGACAAGCACTAGGGGCATTCACTTCTAGTCTACAAGAGCCTCAGAGGTTCTTCTAACCGAGCTAATGTTGGGTTGACCTGTATCAAACATTCAGTCAATTGAGCGAACTGAATATTTTGCCTAGGTTGGACGAAAACAGTCAAGAACACCTGTTGAGCTATGGCTCTTGAGGGCTAGAATCAAAGCCACAAATACTGTAGTAAACAGTGGCTGAGACAGTAATTTTTTGGTTCAAAGAAGAAGAAATTGCTACAAATGCAGGGTACTGGACTGAGATTACCATCTCAGGCTCAAATGAACATCAAGTTGATGCTGCAAACGGTTGTTCTCTTGATATTGCCACAGACCCAAAATAACTACAGTTTCTCAGGGCCTATTCCTCTGTTCATCAACAGAATTATATGATTTAGTCACCCATGATTAACATAATCTTCCATCGCTGATGTACATTATATACTGTAACACTCCGGGGGACCATTAAAAAGCATGTTACACAGCAGATGATTATCCATGTTGCTTGTGCCCACAACATACCTACAAAAAATGTATTCTTCATACACCGCCCAATTTGGAATCCCAGATGTTTTGAGACTTCCCACTCCAGTAACAACTTTAGTATGTGGGAGACAATAAGACATGGGCGTTCTCTGCTGACACACCCAGCTGAAGAGATCCTGTGACATTTGACACAATGGAAGATCCATAGTGCCTGACACTTTCATTTGCAGACATTCCTGGTCTTATTCTTGCAATAGTATCCTCCAATGTTTTCTGTTGTCTTTAAGGCTCATTTGGTCATCTCGTTTTTTTTCTTTTTCTCGTGAAAGTCCAGTATGTGGATGTTTTTTAGTTTTGTTCTGGTTTTCAAAATTTAATTAAAAAAAATTGTTCAGAAAAAACAAATGTGCCGGCATTTATGGCGGATTTGGGGAACTTCAGTGTTGGCTACTTAGTGACATGACCCAGGATCAGACTTGAGATGTACTACAAGACAGATTCGTTCCCTGTCTGCTGTCTGTCTTCAACCTGCGGCTCCTGACACATTTCGTACATGCATACTTTTAGAGCAATGCTCTGCAGCTCTGAATTTTACATGCGCTCAAGTGTTTTCCGCTCATACGATCCGTGCCAGCTAAATTAAACATGGAGGCACGAGAAGGAGTGGAATCCCAGTATGCAGTGATCTTGGGTTTTTTTTTCTCGTTTTTAAAAGAATAAAAGCAAGTTAACTGGAAAATCAATGTGAGTCTTTCGTGCTGAAGAAGTAAAAGAGTGTTAGTGTTTCAGTAGTCAAAGAGCACTAAGATCTGCTTTCCAGTCTCTGCCTCAATGTTCTGATTCTGCTCAGATATATAAACAAGTCTCCAAATTGCACAGCAGCTCGAAACATTTCAGGGCGAAGAGCTACAGGCTCTTATGTAAGCTGTCACCAGGTGCTGGGCACATCAAGCTCTTTGCTTTCTTTACAGTGCAGCTGCTCAAACAGAAGTGTGGAGCTTGATCAATGCAATCTGTACAATTGTACACAACAAAATAACAAACCTGAAATACCCTAGGCTTTGATGTTGCCTTACATAAGATACTAAAACTCATAAAACCAGAAATAGATTAAACTGTTACATGAAGTACTGCGTGTGTTTAAATTCTTTCCAGTCCTGGCTCTGTACCCTGCATCTTGGCAATTTTAGATAGATAGATTGATAGATTTTGCTCTTTCATTGAGCATCGTCATTAAACATTTGCTTGAGTCCACCTTCCTGACCTATGTTTAGCTGAAAGTTGGCAAAATGGTTCTTGTCATTCAGGTAGAGGAATGCACCCTGGTGCTCTCTCTAAGGAAGCTAAGGACAGTGCTGTGTTTTAAAATCGGAGATTGACAGAGGAGATTTTCTCAAAAGTAACTAACTTTGTAAAGGCTGGTTTTCTGACATGTATACACACAGGACACCTGTGATGTGGCTCGGTAGCAGTGAAGTCAGTGTTTAAACTGACTGGGCCAGTGAAAGTTGTGGCAACCGGACATGGCAAGTTAGCCATTTCTAGAGGTCAGAAATATATGTTCAGTGCTAGTGTTTAACAGACATTCACTGGGAATAACAACACCCAAGAATTAGGTGTATTGAGAATATTGTGAGTGTTTTAATCAGAGTAAATTTTGGCTGAGGGCTAACTTCCTGGCTAGAGGATCAGGTGCTTGGACCCTCTGTGGAGTGAGGAGTTACCGAGGGACAGTTGCACAGGTGGAGATGGGGTGGAGGAGGAATGTCCAGTAGAAAACCGATGTGGGGAAGAGAAGGGGATTATGTATACAGTATATATCTAGTCTCAAGTGTTTAAACGATTCCAACTTATCTCCCTTTTCATTGTAACAAAGGAGTCCCTTCATGCTGTGTCTAAGGGGGTAGAAAACACATAGAAATGGCCTATGCCCTTAGATCTGAGGAATGAAAGAGGTTTTGAAAGAAACCTTTTTCAAAACTACACCGAACTGTGCTGCCACGTCTTGCATCCCAACAGCTCGAAAGAGCAGAAAAAAAGGATTAAAATCCTTTACTACACTGATGTTTCCCTCATCTCTCTCTGTATTTCCTGCCTCTGGTTGTCCACTTCCTCCTCTCTTCTCTCCAGGCTCTTGTGCTGCTCATTCCAATCTCTGACACCCCTGTGGCTGATCTTGACCCTCCCTGACCACTGTCCAGTGCTTCATACTTCCTGTACTGCTTGTATTTCCATTTGGAAAGCCTGTAGACAGCAATTCTGTGACTCACATTAAATTTTCCACACTTCTTTTGGATATTGTTTTCAGTAAAATCACTCTACTAACTTCTTTCTTTCCTTTGTGGCACTTTGTATTATGTACAGTATTTTTGCTCAATTAATATTTTACAGTCCGCTGAATTGGATAAAGGCACCAGCTAAGAAATATAATTAACTCATAATATAGTAATAAAAAGATTCCAATTAATGCAATAATTAAACCCTACGATTCGTGTACATAATTAATTGTTCAGCAGCAGCAGAAACCAGGAGAGAGAAGAGAGAGTGTTCTGTGGTCAGCGCATGGAAAAGGCTCTTACTGAGCAGCTTTTGTAGTGAAGTTAAAATGTGACAGGCCAATCTTGGCATTTAAGGCAATCCTTGCGTGTGCATTTTCAAAGTATTGTTGAGAGATATTCACAGCTGACAACCTCAGCCATAGAGGATCTTACAGATCATTGACAGTGTCATAGACATCCCTCAATTAACAACCGATGACAGGCTAGATCAATTAACCAATTAGCACACTAATTCAAATAATTCAAATGAGGTAATGGTATGCAAATATTCTGCAGAATTGGGTTTGTCACCTCTGGTATAAGGATGATATCTGGCTTAGGAGAGAGCTCAAGAGGTGGTTGTAGAGACATACTGCAACATCTTTACCAAAAAAAAATGCAGGAAAATGTCTTAATCTATCAATGCTGACCCTATTAATTAACTCAGTGGGATTGTTTTTTTCATCTTTGAAGGAAATCATATCCAGTGAAGGGCTGATCAGCAGGATCACCTGTTTGATCTGGAGGAGACTGAGACTGTCCAGACTGAAGTATTCCTTAAATAAAAGAATTCTGGTTGAAATAAAACTGGAGAATTTCTCAATTAAAAATATAAGGAGAATTAATTATATAAGAGCAGTGTTCATAGTGAATTACTTACCTATTGTGAGTAAACAAAGTACATCTTACTTCACCCTTCACTACTTCACCTGACAGAAGACATTTGAGATTGTAAGAGTCCAGACAATAACACTGCCTGATACACTTGCCCATAAGCATGCCGAATAAAAACACGACAGAAGTGATTTTCAAACAAATACACTCCTGCGCTTTCGCAGTGACACAGGAGAAGCCTGGCCAAATTCATAAAATCCCTGTGCTGTGAACTATCATTTAAATTTCCATTTGTTTTTCTTGCTCCAAGGTTAAATGTTTATGAATATAAAGTTGTTTACAAACTGACACAGCAAGCATGACCTACTTTTCCATCAAACCTCTCACTCTTGTGGCCTAATGAAGTCACAGATTGTGTTGAGAAAGGCAGTACGTGTTCATTTTTCTGTGTGTGTGTGTGGGGGGGGGCTGTGGCACTGGAGGTGTAAAGCTATAAATGTCATGAGTGATAGACAGCAGCCGCTTTCTATGAAGGTGGGGAGGAGGGGGGGCATCAGTCATATAGCATGGCAATACTGTCAGTTCAGGTACCCCATAATGAAAAAGAAAAAAATCGCACCACACTGCAGCACACTGATGTACATGAGGTCTCTCCTTCAAAGCTTCTCGTCTCAGTTACCCGGCTATTTCTTTAAGCTTTTACCAGCCTACACCTCTGCTGAGACTGGATAACATAAGAATAAAGTGCAGCACAGCTTCATTTTTTGGGGGTGGGGATGGGGACTTTTAGGAAGCACCTTCTGGAGCTGCTGCTGGACTTACAAACTGTGCTTTTCTCTGCGGAAACAAAGCTGAGCTTTCTTTCCTTATCAGGATGTTCATTAAAGTAATCAAGACAGAATTCTCCTGTTGCCAGGCCTTTCCAGGTTTGGTTAAAATTCCAGCAGTGCCCTCTCTCAGGCACGGCAGCAGCCGACTTTTCCTATAATTTACTCCTCGGCTCTTCATATCAGCCTGACCTTCAAGAGCGGAATTAGACGGAGATATGAGACATCTCTTCATCCCCATTCAGATGTAATAATGCCCTTTATCGCGACACCAAAAGCTTAATTAAATGGAACCCTGAGCGCTACCAACACAAAAATCTCTAAACGCGATCAGGCCAAAAAATGTCAAAAAGCAGGCACCCCACGTACAGCTGGGAATGAGGTTTTTTTTATTACAGCTGAAACAGATCAAATCTGCACAACAGCAAGGCAGCAGATCTCAGCCATATCATTTCAAGTGCTGTAAAGATGCCCATGTCGAAATAAACGTCAGGCTAAATCATTTTCAGGGGCATGGAAATGATTCCCATGATCTAGCAGGTTAATTTATTTAAGCCTTTGTTCCACATTTGACCTCATTTGAGTGAATAACTCTGTAAAGTCATAAAATAATATCAAGAATGTTAATTTCTAGCTCCTAAGTGCTGAAAGTGGTCAATGAGTTCACATAGTGAGTGTAGTGGAGTGCTTAGAGTTTGCTGGATCAAATCTAAGCGGTGCTACTGATGACCCATAACTAGTCACTGGAATTAAGTGGACTAATGGCATCTTTAGAAAGTTTGGTCTATTGCCAGACAGGACCCCGAGAGCTGCTGCAGCAGGATCAGTGAGTTTCTGTCTGAAAAACAGAACAACTAAGGTTAAAGACAAACTACAGGCATGTAGTTTGCTCTGTGGGCCTGTGAACTGAACAGGAGCTGATGGATTAACAATACGCGTTGTTCAAGAGCAAACAGGAGCTGTCTTTACCTCTCTTGCTCCAGTGAAGGTCCTGTAGCAGTGAAAAGTCATTGGCAATACCAGCAAAGAGGTTAGAAGCAGGGAAAACAGCTGGACGATTTTCAGACTGAAATAGGAAAATTCTTTTTTCTGCAGATAGAGATCAGAGCAGCACAAAAAAGGACTCCTTAGTTTAACACAGTCAATGCATCACTACCATTAAGGTTAAATAGTACAATATACTGATCAATTAACCATTGTCTGCTTTAAGATATTATAAAGGTATAAATTTCATTCCCCAATATGGAGAGGGCTGGCTTTGTGAGTTAACACTACTCTTCTTGGGGTCCATGTACAGGGCATTGCATTTTGAAAAATGGCTGTTAATGCAAGCTAAAAACTCTTTGTTCAAGCTCTAATAAATCCCCATCATTGAGAGGTTTTTTTTAGATCGGCAAATGCTGGGAAACAAGTACCACACCATCATCCAGACATCAGCTCTCCAAATTGTCTTGACCTTGGCTAGCAGCCTACAGTATATCGAAGGACACACTTCACACCTTAACAGTTTTAAATAATGACACAAGGCTTGCAGTAGATGAGTGATCCCCCTCTGCTCTCGTCAGAAAGATGAACATTTCCATTAAAATGCCGATGCACATTGGAAAACTGACCTAGAAAATCATCCCTGAGAGACATTCTGTAGCTTGGTCAACCTGCACCACACCCCAACCCCAAAAACACACTCCACTTAAAACCTGAAGAGTTGTTCTTTAAATTCTTATCACAGAAGGGTATGGGAAGTGCCTTTTCTCTTTGAAAGCAGGAAAAAAAGTAAAAAAAATCTGTTTTTGCAGAAGAAAAGAAAGGTATTAAAAGAGCAGTAAAGCTATGTGGCTGAGCCTGCTTGAGTGTGTCTTGACACAAACCTTTTATATTGCATTGCGCCATTGGGTAGAAGGGAGTGCGCTCTAAATAAAAGATGCTATAGAGTGCGGAGAGCCTCAGATGGCTGCTCTGGGTAGTGATAAAGGCATTACTGGAGAGTTGGCTGACAGATTGGAGGCTATATATATTGAACGGTGGGTAAATTTGGCCAGAGTCCTATTAATATTTAAAGAACAGCTTTAAGACAAACCAAGCTACCATATTTACGTCTGTGCTGAGGAAACACACATATACAATATGAACTCACAATTAAAAAAAAGATGGGCAGGAAAAGAAACTGCCAAAAAGGCAAGCAACCATTTAACAGGGTTTGCAGTACACTGCCTCCTCCATCTCTACTAGATTGGCGATTAGGGAGGTGTTAAACAGACGAGTGGTATAAACTGAGCCTATGTGTTCATATAATAGCAAGGCAAAGTACACCGTGTGAGGAAAGCATAACTGCAAAACGACTCATACTGCAGCAAGCATGTTTGCATGCAATAAAAATGATTCTTAGGTGATTCAGAGATTTCTCAGGAAGAAGATGGTTTAAAGGAAAAATATAAAAATTGACATATATAGTATGTGAATTTATATATAAAAGAAAAGGAAAACCTTTTCTGCAGTGCTTAATTACAGTATATTGTTGTGATGTCTAACATAAGAATTATAACTATTCTTATAATATACTGTAAGAATTCTTATAATTATAGAAAAAAGTGTCCTTATGGACTAGCATTAAATTAATTTCTCTATTGCACTGACATTAACCTACCGTTACAATATATCTTTAGACAGTGGGAGTAACTCCAAGCGAAAACCCGGAGAACATAAAAACTCCACACAGACAGCACCCCAGGAATTGAACTCAGGGTCCCAGTACAGTAAGGATGCAATACTAATCACTGCATAAATGTGCCATCTTTCTTATTAGTAGCAGTATCATCCAGGGCAGCTTACCACAGAGACACATACAGTGTATATACTCAATGTGAAATGTTATACAGTACAGGTACAGTATGTAACATTCAGGAGCATGCAGTTTAATAACATGAAAAATAAGGCTGACACAAGCTGGGAGTGCAATGCAAGCACTGCACCAGAATCTAAAAAATATACACACTGTGTGGATACCAGTGATGAAGGCAGCTGAGAACCTGTACTCACCTCCACTGTGATCAGGACCAATAAGAAACACAAACCCCCAGCATGAGAGTCAAGGACACACTGAGTGCTGAGAGGTCCCGGGTGCTGTCTAAGCAGAGGAGCCTTGAGCAGTCTTGAAAGGTGGTCAGGGACCGGGCACTTCTGATTTCTGGGGATATTTCAGGCCACTGCAGAGGAGAGGGGTAACATTTGGCAGAGGTGGAAGAGAGCTGCAGAGGGGCTGTAGGGAGAGATAAGGGCCCGGAGGTACTGTAGGCAGAAGAGCAGCTGAGACAGCAGAAGACAGGGACTAAGGGCTTAAATCAGAGGGATGTGGTAATAGGGAACTTACATTAGTTAGTAGTCAGTCTAGCTAATCGATTTACATGGACTATACAGGCCTTGACATCTTTTGGAAAATTTTTGCTGCATCATTTTTATGGATGGTGCTGCTGCCATCAAGGAAAAAAATATTTCATGTGCTGTCTTGTAATTATGAGAGAATTATCTTGGAAATATGAGATAATACTCATAATTATGAGACATTAAATTATCTTGTTATTACGAGATAGTAAATTATCTCACAATTACAAGATACCAATCATGATTTGAGTGTATGGAAGACTGATTACATTGTGCAATGAGAGCAGCACCTAAAAGCTACCGATAGCTCAGGTGGAACTTTTGGTTTAGCATTCCTGACAGTGTCCAATGCTGCAGTATGTATATGGACTTACGTTTGACTAGGGTTTAGTCATAATGAAACATTGCAATTTTTACCTAATGTGAACACAATTACTATATCATTGTCTTTTCTCAAATTAATCACTGTAATACCCTACTCCTGTCCTGGAGTCACTGCACTGGCTTCCTATCAAGTTTCACATCAAAATCCTCATGCTCACCTACAGTACTCTATAAGGCTCTACAGTACATGGCTTGGCAATTTATTACATGTCTGACTTACTATTGTCCTGCTCCCTACCTTGCAATCTTTGTTCCTCTCACTCTGCTCTCCTCTCTGTCCCCCAGCTCATCTACTGTACATACTATGGGTGACAGGGCCTTCTCCTGCTCTGCCCCAAGCTTTGGAATTCTATCCCTAAGGATATCAGAAAGTCACCTTCCTTGAGCACTTTCAAATCAAGACTCAAAACCCTCCTCTTTAGAAGGGCTTTTATTTAATTGGTTTTATGTCTGGCCCTTTGCTTTCCTACTGTATTCCACACCCTTGTGGTAATTGTATAACTCTGTTGTCTCCTCTCTCTCTGCTTTTTTTTTCTTACTGTAAAGCACTTTCAGAAGCCATTTTTAAAGGTGCTATATAAAATCAAGTGTAGTACATAATATGTAATATACGATAAAGGTTATTATTATATATTAAGTGTTATACCATAAATAAACTATGAGGACACTCACACTTATCCTTAAACAAGAAAAAAAACGTACCATGAAATCAATTCCGAAGCTTTAAACAGTGAACAGTAGGTATTGTATGACAATTGTGATATCACATGATCACTTAAAGTATGTGTTAATGTACTCTCTCATAATAATGAGATGTGTCTCTTGCAATTACAAGATAACACGTGAATTTTGTTCCACCAACTTCTCAGACTCGTCAAGAGGATTATGATCAGCAACAATATATTTCTTAATTCAAAAATGTTACAAATGGAAATATCTCAAAAAGTTTCAACAATCCACGTTTACGTTAAATCCTTATTTCACACCAATAATTGGTCTTGACTGAGTGCTACTTAGATCAGATATGTGAATTTACACAAGGAATGGCTGCTGGTTTTCATTCTGCAAGTATAAGTGTCTCATTCCTCTCTGGTCCAGTAGGCCAGTGTACTTGCAGGATTTCACTGCAACTCAGATTTTCACATTATACATCAGCTCATTATTGACGTATATGGACTGGTTTAGGGTGACGTGGTGGTGCTGTGGTTAGCATTGATGCCTCACAGCACTAGGGCCTTGGGTTCAATTTCTGGGATGAGATTGGTTCAGGTCAAACTCAAGTTTATCTCCATAAGAAGAACTAGAAGCCTCTGAGGCTCTTGTAGACTAGAGCTGAATGCCCCTAGTGCTCAGCACTAGTCTTATAATACACAAAGTGGTTCAATATACAGACTTCTCTGAAATACACTACACTGTAAGGGACAATCAATAATTGGCAGTAGTTCAGACACCATAAAATTCCCTCAAAAATCTTTCTGTACAAACCAGAGGGGTGTGGGGCGGCTCTCTCCTGCTAAGAGCTGTGGAGCATGCAGCTCATTAAAAGGTAAATGTCTCTGGCAGGTGGGTGTTTCCACTAGTCCCCATGCTCCCTATGCTGATATAGGAGTCATTGCCAGATAACCAATAATTCTTGATTTTCTTTAAAGGGCAGCATGGTGGCACAATGGTTAGCATTGTTATCTCGCAGTGCTGAAGCCCTGGGTTCAATTCTGGACCTGGGGCCTCTGTGTGGAGTTTGTATGTTCTCTCTATGGTTGCTTGGGTTTCCTCCCAGAGTTCTTTCTTCCTACTACAGTACATGCTGGTAGGTTAATTGGCATCTAAGAAAACTGGCTCTGTTGTGTGTGTGTCTCTGTAAATGTCTCTGTATGTCCAGGGTGTATCCTGTGCCTGTTGCTGGGATAGGCTCCTGCTTACCTAATTACAAACTAGATAAAGGGATAGAAAATGTGTGGATGGATGGGTCCGCTTAACAGTTTCTACAAGTTCTTCAAACGGTGCTGCTTTAAAGAGAACCAGAAAACCTCGGGGTATGGACACCCCTGGTCTACGTGCAACCTCAATTTACAGAGTGCGAGATGTGATGCTGGATTTCTAACACATAGTTTTTCAAATGCTTCACACTCTTTCCTCACTGAAAGTTGCACTTGATGCGAAGTGTGTCAACTGACAAACAAAATTCCAGCCAAGTGCAATAAATAACCAAGTGCAAAAAATAAGTGGCTCTTGAGTAATAATTCGTGGAAATGTTGAGGCTGTTACATTTCAAAGGTTGGTTAAAGATTCTATGGTTGTCCTTCACTTTTGTATCTCTTCACACTAGGCGTTGCTCACAATAACTAGTCATTACATTAGGCAACTAGTTAATTTGCTAAATTACTGGTGTTTCTTGCTTATTTACTAATTAACAGATGCATTCATTTTCTAAAATAATTAAGTATTGTGAATTACACATTTTAGCTGTGACTTAATACAGTAGTCGTTCCCCACAGTTTTTTTTATTTCCCAGCTCAATTTGTGCTTCCCTGCGTTTAATCGTTTGAAATGTAAACGCCTAACAGATGAAATTCATGCCGGGTGTTAAATTGAAGTCCTGACCTTTAAAAAAAGAAGAAAAAGACAGAGGATTGTCAGGATTCTTCACCGCCACCCTGCCCCTTCCGAAAATCTAGGCGCACACATTCATCAAATACTATCTTCTCACATCACGGGTGGATATTATTATTTCAATCTGAAATTGAAAATTACTTCACACTTACAGTATTGCCTTAAACTCTGACCCACAATGACGCGTGGTTCTCCCACGCATTAGAACAGGGGTAAAGGCAGGAGATTCGGCGCTGCAAAACACCGCTAATAACACGGACTCTTTTTTTTGCTCGAAGTAATTTTATCATTTTATCAGCTCGACTCACTTGAGGCCAAGTTTGCGAATCGATTTAGAAACTGAAACAAATCAATTACTTGGTTACAATAGCCACCTTCGAACAGCATTAGTACTGTGAAGCTCGGTTTCTCACACGTGTAATGGTGCAAATAAATTAGGATTTTTGCAGACCTCCTGCACAAATATCCTGTAACCATCCGCAGACTGATCCAAATAAAATCCAAAAGGCGACAGTTTAAATACAATCACAGTTGAATGGACTATACCCCTGTAATACACTTTGTGTCTTTCAGAGGTTAAATTATTGAATTTGCTACTTAACACTTATTTGCCAGATTACGTTTATTTCCTTTACAATCTGACAGCAATTACATTTCACGCTCTTCTTTCCGGGATCGAAAATATCACAGTTTCAATATATTTTTCGCAAAGCAGAGGATCTGTTTTATTTTATAAATGCAAACAAAGGGATTGTATTTCTGAGATTTTTATTTAAATGCAATTGCTGTGTTTTGTGTTAAAAAAATAAAAATCGTGGAATGCAGTGGTATGAATCCAGCACCCATGGAGTGTGTACTGTTCATATACAGGATATGGGATACACATGAAATTGGAGTGGGCATACACTGTAGTGATAGAATCTGCACTATTTTACAGGTTGGTAGTGCATTTTCATTTTCAGAACGTAATGGTTATGGTGGTATCTTTCGAAAACGTATTCTGTAATAAAAGTGTGTAATTAAACACAACACTTCAACACTAACAGACATCAATACTCAGAGGTGATAGGGTGGCACGGTACTTAGCTTTGCTAACTTGCAGTACTGGCGACCTGTGCTTAATTCTAGACCTTCGGTTCTATCTGTGTGGAGTTTGCATGTTCCCCTGTGTTCATGTGAGCTTCCTCTGGATGCCCTGGTTTCCTCCCACAGTCCAAAAAGATTCTCATAGGGTAATTGGCTTAATGGGCTGATAAAACTGGCCCTGGTGTGAGTGTGTGCCTGTCTGTGTTTGTCTTTTTCTTATCTTCCCTATGGCGGACTGGCATCCTGTCCAGGGTGTACCCTGCCTTGTGCCTGTTCAATGTTCGGCTCCCCTACGACCCTGAATTGGATGAAGCTGTTAGAAAATAGGTGGTTGGATCAGTACTTGAAAAAAAAATCTCTTAATTTTACTAGGGGCTGTGCTGATAGGTTTTGGTGTTAATAAAATCTGTGTTGGGTTGAAGGAGGAAAAAGTTTTTAAAAATTCAAGCACATTTCAGAAAGAGCAAGAATAAAACAGTGTCGCATCTTTAATTGAAGATAAAAAAACTAAACTAAAAAAAAGATTAGATTTAAAAATGCATGATCTAAAGCAGGATTCAGAATATTTGATGAGCACTGCTCATGTGTGAGGTTCAGATAAGACCAACGTTTCCCTGGAAGTATTGTAGAAAGACACAGGTAAATACACAATGCTTGTTCAATGGTACAGAGCTTATATCTTATATCAGTTCCCATCTCCAGTGAACAACCGGCCATCTTTAGGGGGTGGGGGGCTCAGTGCAAATCACAGTGAGTGGGGACACTTCTCCTGCACCATCACACCCCATATTCTGCAACACATCCCTGTATCACAGTCTCCCCCCAATATATTCAATAACATTTTTATATATCATGGGCAGTGATGTGCATTTATTTATTTAAAATGACTCATAGATTGCAATAGTGAGAAGAAATGAAAAGCAGGAAAGCCTAATAATCTGGATTCAGTTTTTTTTTAGTAGGGGGCCGCCTAAGGCCTAATTATTTAGACATACAGTACAGTATTGCAACTAAGTTTACTTTTTGATAATTGGTTGAAAATGATTTGGAAAGCAGAGCCATGCCACAAAATCCTGAGAAGCTTAAAACTTGAAGTATTACTACTATGTGGTAATTAAATTAAAGCACCAGCAATTGAGTTTAATTGACATTGGTATTGTTACGATGCAGCAAGGCGCTGTGGCAGGCTGCAGAGGAGTACAGGCTGAAAGGAGACATCAGGGGTTGTAATATGCTGGCGAAGTGGAGGCTTTTTAGCTGAACCCAAATGCATGAGCTCGAGGTTCTTTGGGTTGTATCAGGAATTAAAGGGAAGGGTCAGCCGGAGCTCATCGAAGGCAGCCTAAGGCACAGCAGAGCAGAACGAGGGCTGAGACCTAAAAAAAGAGCATTCAGCTTCTAAGCTGGAGATACCCAAAGCTACAGAGTCTGGAAGCACTCCGAGCTGCTTAATCTGTCTTCTTTAGGACCTAGAGGAGATGCAGTCTCTTGTAGCCAAAAAGTTAGGATCATGGTCTGTAGAGCGCAGGCTGATGCTTTATAGGGCTCAATGTCTGAGCACTTCCAGAGTGGCCCCTTGAGAATTTACAGGGACCTGGAATGAGACGACTAGGTACCTGCCTGAAAGGAGGTGGTTTGGACCAAGTGCCATCCAACTCACATGCTCTGCTGCACAGGAGATCCGCCATCTGGAGTAACAGAGGACTGTGAGCCACCACCAGCCTGTATGTAACAGGTATATACAGTATCTGAGCTTGGAGAGAGACACCTTGCTGAGTCCAGAGCACTACACAAATGATGTTGCTGAACAGAAGATCTGGAGAAAGTCAAATTCTTAACTCAAACTTCCCCTCAGCCTACCTATAAGTATTTGCTGGCTACCCACAACTCTATATACATTTTTCCTTGCCTTTGTACTTTCACCAGGACAGGAGTCAGTTTCTCACCTCTTCTCGAACAAACAGCTCTTCAACCTCAAATTTTCCATGGCAAATAATAATCTCTCTGCTCTCCAGTTCTCCTGGTGTCCTCCGTGCAACTCTAGAACAACCGCAGCCAATTTATTTTTCTTTCTCTTCCACTTTCCCCATTTGTTGACCAATGATGATCAGTCTATTCCAAGAGTTCATACCATTTTACCCCTCCTCTATTGGAGTCCACCTGGCACGGAGTTGGCCCTCGACCTTTTCTGTTTCCAAAGCTTGTACCCGCAAATGTAGTTAATATTTATTCTTCTTCTTTTGGAGGGTCCACTTTGAATACTTTGAATCCTCATTCTTTCAGTTCTTGCAGATTCATCAAGTGATAACTCACTACCAAGTTCCTATCCTGCTTTTACACCAGTACAGTTAACGTTAGGCTACACGTTCCAGGGCATCACATTATCTTTGGTGGCCCACCACAGAGTTCCAGTCTCAAGTAAGCTAGGTTAGGGCTTGGTAGCTGTACTGCCACCCGTTTGCTGACTTGCGTTCCATTGTCTGCATAATGCATGCTTTTTATTGACTTAATTCACCATCAGTGTTCCTTCGAAACACTGCTTATCCAAATCTACTTCGTCAAACACAACTTGCACTTGTGTCATATGCACATTACAATCAACTCACTCTACACTCATTCCCTGATCAATTCCTGTGAAAATTTGCAGCCAAACAGATGAAAACAGGTTCATGTTTAAAGGAATCTGCTTCAGCATTTCTGGGATCCTTCTGGGGGTGGTTTCAGCTCTGATCTTTGGCCAGGGCTGTCATTTCCTCTGCCAGGTGAGTTAACAGTAAGCACTAAATTATTAAATATTCTATCCTTTTCTATTAATCAGCTCATTTAATGTAACTCGATTGAAGCACTGAATGAAGTTTTTGTGTACCGAAACTGAACAAAGTACCATACTCAAGGGTATAAGAGCTGCAGCATGCTACCTGGGATTTGAACCCACAACCCTGCTTCTAAAGTTTAGAGCCCTATTCATAACTCCAGATTGCTGCTAAACAGAAACACAGCACCTAGATGATTATAGTGTATTAATATGATTAAGATATTAAGTGTTAGAAAGCACCAAAAGGCAACTTAAAAGCATGGTGAAGCCATGGAGGAAGTGAAAATGCAAGTGTGAATTTATTACACTGAATTTGTATAAGGGAAGACATCAAGAGAACTGTCTTGAGACTCCAGGTGAGTGCCGTCTGTGTGCACACGATTCTACATACTGTAGTCTTTTTGTAGCCTTTTGGTCTAGAAAGTCCAAAAATGCGACCTAACAGGGTTCTCTGGACATTTTTAATCCCATTTCTAAACCAAAGGATGAGCTGAAGGAACAAGGTTGATATCAGCAGGTGCATCTTAAGAACAGCTGAAGTACAAGACAAGGTTCTGTGCTTTCAAACTCCAGCAGTAACATACAGTAGCAGGCAGAGCCAAACAGCAAAGGAGAGTTTCTATTGATGCACAAAAGGATTGCTTCACAACAATCATAGAGGTAATGCTTCTCCGTATGCCATGAACTGTGGGAGTACATCACCAGTTCAGATCTCCTAGACACAGCACATGGGTTACTAGGCTTGGCAATGCCCATTTTTGCATACGGATACTGGTTTTCTGTTCCTTCTGCATGGGGTGTTACTGTATTTGTTATTCATACTGACTTGATGTATTCTTAGGAAAACAACAGTGTGCCTGAACATGTTGCAAAAGGGTAAACTTGAGGAAATCTGACATTGATTACCATGTTTCTGCAGCATGGTTTTGATCAACTTCAGCAATTCACTGCAATTTTAAATAGGAAAGCCAATGTACCCCAAGATCATGACACTTTAAAAATTGCTAAAGATGTAGAGATATGCAAAAAAAACGGTTAATTCTAATTTTGTATTCTGGATTACATTTCAAAATCTCTTTGCTAATTGCTGTGGTCTGACTTTTAAAGGGGGACAGCCGACTTGCCTTTCCAATGCTAAATCTATATGCCACCTGATCTGCGGTAATTAAGTGAACGAGGGCATTTTTCAGTGGCACATGCTGATTGCTTCGATTTCTCTTGCCAGGCTCACTCCAGGGGCCGTTCATGATTCTTAATTAACAGTAGAGCTTAAATTAGGAGTCGTTGTATGGCTTGTTGCTGTTAGAATTCGTAAAATTCACCTGGCATTGTAATATTGATGCTAAGGTTGCTAACAAGTCTCATTTTTACAATATTTTTACAATATGGATCTTAATATTTGACATTGTAGGGCCATACACACATACTAGGGGTATTATACTGTACTATCAGTTTCATTTTTTCAAAGGAGACAAAAAAAAAACCAAAACGTAATTCGATTATTTGTCATATTTCACTTGGGGACATGGTGGCATTTCTACAGTTTAACTTCTAAGTGTCGAAGGGTTAAATTCTTTCTCTGTACACCATGTTCAGCATAACACCAGCTGCAACATTAAATATATCTGCTGTTGATAAGAGCAGTGTCACGGGAGCTGGGTCAGACTGAAGTAAAGGCCCAATGCGTGATATGCGTGACAGTATAATTTGGAAGAGTCTTGAGAAGGACATCAGGGAAAGAAACAGCAGTGTTAGGACAGGTTGACAGACAGGGGGAGGTGACTGTAGTGATCAGGTGCACGGGGGAAACCAAGGCAACCAAATCCAGGGAAGTCCAAAAGGGGTAGTCAGGGCGCAGTCCATTATTCAAAATCAGGGAGATCCATCCAAGACGAAGACGATTAAAACCAGGGAACAGGGAACTACGACTGGGAACACGGAAGTTAAAAACATGACGGGACTAGGCCCCGGGCTCAGTGGTCAGGACATTGGGGTGAAGGCCTATGCCCTCAGGCTTCCCCTGAAGCCTGGTAGTAGACGGACTGTCAGGTGTCCATCTTCCACGGCTAAGCCCGGAACTATGGAGATGCCGGGCTTATATGACATAAAAGGGAGAAAACACAGCTGAAAGTACTAAAAGTTAAGTCAATACAAAAAAAGTAGGAGCGCCCTCTAGAGGATGGATGACGACCGTGACAAGTAGGGGCCTGCAGACACAAAAACGCTTTTTTAAAGAATCCCAAAGAATTGTTTTTGTGAGGAAGGCCAATCTCGACACCTGTTGTTAGAAAACACTGATATAGCTCAGTTATTTAGACATCATATGATTGAGGCAGAAGTTTGCTTAATCGATAGAAATTAAATAAGATTTATTTATTTTTCTTTTTGAGACTTAAGCACTTTGTCTTCCTTATCAAGTAAGTGTATAGGTCAGCTATAGCTTTCTGGTTAGAACAGTCCTCCTAATTACAGGGAAGGTGCTTCTTTTCTGCCGAATTTACAATAAACGCCTCTTCTGCTCGACAATAAGGTCTCCAGTGATTTTTTACTCTACAGTGTAATGCACCATAGATCTGTATACCACGATCATCATTCTTAGCAGTGGCATGGACTATTTAAGGGAATCTTAACAGCATCCTAGCTGTCTTAGAATGACTAAGTTTTCTCTCACCTCATTCTACAAGAGCAATGGGGAAGGAAGGAGGCAGCAAGCTTTTCTTAGGAGTGACAGCTCAGAAAATTGGTGGCTCTACCCTTCCTATCAAGCTGTCATGGACAAGCTCCACAAAAGCCATTGCAAGTGTCCTGAGATGCTTCCTCTGGCCACTGAGCCCAGATCTCAATTTCAACTGGTGGTCCAGGAGCCCTCACCTCCATTCACCTTGGATTTCCATGACTTATTGTGTTGTGTTGTATAAGTGCTCACTGCTGGATTGAAATGTCAACAGGCTCCAATTTGAAGTGCTCAGTGTTTGTCATTCTTCTGTTGGGTGGAAAGCACAACCCTTGCAACATTATAGGTAAATTGCTATTGATTTACAGGGATCACTGTGCCTGAGCTTGCAGCATTTATTGCTGTCCAGGCCACTTTGCTGGATTGGCTGTTCCAATTACAGTCAATGTAGGTAACAACGGCACCTCGATAATAACCAACAGAGCTGTGAGTGGAGGGCAGCCCCCGGCTGGGGCGCAAGACTTCAGTTAGTTAGCTACCTGACAAACACTGCCTTCAGGAAAGCCCTCAGGAATTTTCTGTCTGAAAAGAAAAATAAACACTTCTCATTCTTCCTGTCTCTTTAATAATTCCATGCGAATGCGGTAATGTGGCAAAAGAATCATTCTGCTCATTTGTTTTTCTCAATAGACACACATATTTTGTTTTGAGCATGGCGACAGTGGTGTTCAGACTTTGAACAGCCTGCTATTTACCCTTCATATTTCTGAATGAATACAAGCCCCTCTCTGTGCTATACGTTTTCAGCACTTGTGGAAACAGTAGCCTTTTTCATTTTGTTTTCCTTTTTCTTACAAAACACAATGTGTTACACGCCAGCCCATTAAGACGAAAAAGATCATTTTTAAAGAAATAAACTCGCAACATTTTATAAAGACCAGGTCATCTTCTTGAAGACGTTCACCTGCTCCAGCAGAGATTTTGGGATCTATTTTCAAATAATCCCTAGTTAAAATGCATTACAAATAGGTTTTAGCCTTAAAGGCATAATAATCTCTTATCATGGATTGAGTTTAGAGTGCACAAGAAAACAATAGACAGAATTACCATATCTGCATTTGGTAATTCTTTTCTTTTTCAAGCTGGTTTTCTGGTGGGTGGACTGATTGAAGTGTATTTTAAAGCTCCTATTTCAACCCTTCGAGCCCTTACCCCTCTTTCCACAGATAAAGTCTGTTGTGTCTGGTGCATAACCTCTTGTCCTAAACATTCTACATGTTTTTTAAATTCCCTCCTTTGATCTCTCTGTCCTGAAAATTGATGTGCATTTCGAACAGTGTCACTCCTGACAGGTGTCTAACTCTCACTGCCATAGACAATGCAGGGCACAGCAGAAGGGACAGGCACTGCTCCACTGACATCTCTCAAAAACAGCTATATTCTAGCCATTCTTATGGCAGACACATTTGCTTAACAGAAGAGCTCAGAGAGTTAGTCAGATGGCGTTTTGTTTGCCAAAGGAGTTTACAACAACACTGACTAGGGTAATTAACATTTCAAATTGAAGGAAAGCATCAGGAATTTGTTTACAGCAGATCAAGCAACACTGTGCTAGAAAGGAACCTTTTCACATTGGGTGGGAGGTAAGAAACTCACAAAAAAATTTCACTATTGCCATCAGTTCCAATTAAATGCAAGCTTGTTTAAAACACCAAATGAAAACTTGTCAGATGGCTCAAAGGAGAATCAATGCAAAAGTTGTCCTAGTCCACTGTTTTCAGCTCCACTTGGTGAGGTGAACCCGAATATTTGAATAAATATTTGGTAAGTTCTGGATGTGTATAACTCATACACAGCTACAACCCCAGAACAGCATTTCACAAAGGTACCATTGAGTGTAAAACAATTATAGAAACCAAACTGTGGGCATGCCTATTGATTTTAACTTCTTGGGGAAAATAAGACCTTGAAAAGCCGTATCATCTCTGTACAATGCTAACCAGTCTTGCCTGCTGTCTTCCTGCATACAGAATGTCTTACTTTTGATTGGAAAAATTGGGGAGTATATAACATAATAAGCAGAAGGTAAACTGTGAAGTAAAAAAAGAAACCTACATTTTTTGCACAGTACTATTTTAATTTCTGAACTACAAGTTCTAGTATCTTGATAAGGACTGAGAGGGTGAAAAATTGTGAGTATGCAATTGTGTTGCACTCATCAAGTCTCTTAGAATTATAGAAAATCAATGTTTTATTTCACCTAACATTTCAAGATGATTTTCTCACACCAGTGACTGAACAGTGCATCTGCATTTCTGTATGTATATATGAAAAGACTATGTTTACAATAGTTAAATTATTTAAATAACTAGCAAAGATGTTAATTTTCTAAAGAAAATTCTATAGACGAGAAAAAAAAATTACATTGTGGGCTATATTGAGCTATGGAAGATAGGGCAATGTGGGCTTCCATTCACCCTGTCATTTCAATCAGTGGGGTTAACCTAATATTTAAATTCTGTGGCTAACAGTCGGGTCACATAGTTTGAAATGATAATCCTGAGGGTGGCATTCTCAAACTGTGGCGGACAAAAATGCGGGAGGGTGAGAGCAGAGGGGACAAATAAGACAAAGTTTGAGATGGCGCCGAGAAACCGAGAAACATACACACTGAGGCGCAGTGATCGTATCTGTGTGTGCATTCAGTGCACACCTTGGTAAAACTGCAACATTTGGCATGGAGCAAACCAGATGACAGAGTGATGATAATCACAAATTCCCAGTCTGCTAAGGTGTTAATGTGCCAGACTGAGACAAAGATATTAAAATGACTGAAAGTGATGCAGTGACCCTTACCTTTCTTTTCTGAACAAAAAAATAAATAAAAACCTAAATACAAAAAGCTATAAAATATCATGTTGGTCGTACTGTATTTCTCTCTAATTCTGTTACATATAAAAAAGCAACTACTTTAACTTAAAAGATTGCTAAATTGTTCTGTTCTCTCGGTAATCTTGCACTCTAAAGACTGAAGACCCAAACTAAAGAGTTTCTGTTCAAGGGGTAATGAAGTACTCTGCTGAATTGTGGAATGGCCTTCTAATGACCACTGAAGATCTAGTCTCTTTCTGCTGACCACTCTATATTCTTATACACAGTGTGTTTTCTGTAACATTTTAGTCTTAATCAGGTGTTGTAATAGTGTCAGTATGGCTTTTAAGTGTATTTTGAGATGCTTTCAAGTTCTTTTTAATTGTACAGTGCTTGGAGATAGTCTTATGAAAGGTGTTATAGAAAATGATGCTGTGCTCGCATTTACTTTTCTGGCTGTTTGAAGTTGCTCTCTTTTGTAGTTTTTGCTTAAGCATCCATTCCCTTTCCTACTTAATCACAGTGTCAGGAACAGCTCTTTCACAGACTTCCATTATGTTTCCATAATGAGCAAGGGGGAAACACATTAGCATCACCTCCATGCTGGGAGACCTATGGAAGAGTCCTGTGTAATGATGAGATATTACCTTCCTACCGTCGGGAGGTGGTAAGTACCAAAATGGGAGGCGAAGATGTGGTCGAGTACGAGAGCTGGGGTCCAAAATCCAGGAATGAGTCGAGAGTTCGTAGGTACCAAATCGGGATGCGAAGACGTAGTCGAAGGAAGGCGTTGAGTCAGAATTCCGGGGATCAAACAACAAGCAAAGCAGGGTAGGAAATGTACGAATCCGCAGCTCAGGGAGTAGACCTCAATTGTGAGCAAGGAAGGGAAGACTAGCGAGGGTTTAAATAGTGCTGAGAAGATTGGTGCATGGACGTTTAGGGAGAGAAGAGCTCGTGTGAATGTGGGAGCGCTTACACGCCCGTGTGCGATTCGTGACACCATCATTTGAAAAGTATTTTTCAGTTTATACCTTTGTCATACTTGTCAGTTTGCACATACCAAATTTTAATCAGCTGACCTCTATAGCTATAGCCAACACACAAGCCCAGGATGGGTGAGAGTACTCATATCATTAAATCCAAAGCAGACACTTGCTGGTACATCCACATCTTTTCACATTGTTGATTCCACAGGTCTGATAGAAGAGTTAGCGTAATCTGCAGGAGTAACATTCATTGACAGCAGCCCAAGATCATGTGTACATTGCAGGTTCCAAGGGTCACCAATAATGAGAATGTCCTTCTTGATAACTCAAGCCCAACCAGTACAAGTGGAAATCCTGGTCCTGTTGTTGCGTAGACTTGTTGTGCTCCTGGTCCTGGTTCTGTGTCTGCTGGTTTTATCTGACTGAACCATTGAACACCAGTGTTAATTTGTACTTATAACTGACCTACTTACCAGTTTAGTATGTTTTCCTGAATTTAGTCCTTGGCTCCAAATTTACCATAACACATTATTTGCAACTTCAAATTTCTGCACTCTCTCCTCAACTCCAAGCATTCGCTCTCTTATTTCTGACCCCACAGTTCTTAATAGGTGATCAACTGGTGATGAAGAGAGACAGATGGCACCGATCAGTTAAACAACATGGAAATGTCAGACATCTCCCACAATGAATAACACAATGTCAGTCTTTTTCCTTCTACTTAACTTCAATTGGTTGTATTTCAGCAGATACACATGAGTGAGGACAGTCTAATTAACACAAGGTCCTGACCAATTCCAAACCCAATTCAGCTTTTCAAAAGCAAAAAGCAGATTTAAGAAACAGAAACAAATAGAAAATTGAAATGAATTTGTTATTAAGAAAAGCTAGACACAGGTTTGGACCCACTGTATTGAGGAGTTTTTTTAAAAAAGGCCTGAATGCAAAACAAAAGGTCTAAACTAGGGAGCAGATCAGTTACAGACACCAATTAGCATTGGTGATTATGGGCCAGGTGGAATAAACACTAGCAGACACAGGTATCTCCAGGACATGGGTTAAGATCTCAGTTCACAAATAGGTGAAGGAACATGTTTAGGTTGAGCTTCCCAGATATCCCCCTGAAAAGCTTGTGATAGGATTCGGAAAATAAATAAAGAAGATAAAAAAGCAAAATACAGCTACTGTATAAACTGCTCCCTTTAAGGGAATAATTTGTGGGTACAATAAAAATAACTGACACAAATTTACAGCAGGTGTAAAATTCAATTACTGAAGGAAGACACCAGATTCACTGGGCTTAGTGAACCATTTTATCACAAGATCCTTTCACAGTGCAGAGCTCTGTTGCTGTCATGGAATAGGGAAATCCAGTATATAAATACTGTACTCACTGTAAAAGTGTAATTCGGTGTGCCGTTTGCGTGGAATTGTACAGACTTAGTGAAAAAAGAGCACAGTTAGTTAGATACAATTCTCAGTAAAGAAGGAGTTCCAAATCTGGTCCCAGAGGTCCAGACAGTCCCTTCAAGTTTTATGGGGTTCTTTAAAACATTACTTGCTTAGACCTAGGGAGAGCAGTTCAAATTTGAATTATGATTCTAGTCATCCCTTCACTTGACTCTGACCACCCCTTTTTCTGACTCCTACTTTAAAAAAAATTAGTGAGAATGAGATCTATATGACTGCTTTATCTCCTTTACCTTGTGTAAGATTCCTCATGCTAATAACACGTGTCTTAGTGAACATGCTTTGTGTTAATTATGTTTGTCTTAACAAAGTTGTCTTCTGTTAATGATGTGTGAATTACTGAACCTGCCTGGTGTTAACTATACAGTATGTGTATTAGCCTTGCATTAATGAAAATGACGTGTTTTAGTGAAGATGCCTTGTGATAAAGATATTTGTCATAAGGGAGATACATTCTCTTAACAGCATAATTATAAAATATAAACATGTTTAAAAAAAACAAAAAATGTTTGGGCTTTTCAAGAATCCTGTCATGAAGAAATGATGAAATGAAACTCTGCTGTCTACCAAAACAGTCTCAGAATTTTGTGGAGGTGAACTATTTTGTCATCTTTTCTGTCTTTAATGTAGGAATTCCATCAGATAGGTGCAGGAAATTGAATTAATGTAGGTTACAAGAGTGGGCTTTCTGAGGTCAAGTAGTTTAATACATCCTACAAGCTCAGCCAAAAAGAGAAAGAAAAAGTGGCCTGCTGATTATTTCTTTCTGTCACAGCACATTTGTATGAGTTTTTGTGTCCAGGTTGTCTTTATAATGCTCTAGAGACTGAGCAGGCTCTCAGGAGGACTGGTCATAGCCAGTGAAGCATGAACAAAGACAAGAACAGAACAGTACAGAACCACAGAAGTCCGAGGCAGTTTCGGCCCAAACAAGGGGCCTCTGTTGCCCTGTCTGTTTCAGAGGAAAAATAAAAGAAAGAGCTCAGCTCCAAGCTGAGAACTACAGAAAACAATAAATGAGGCTTCAAAGACACAGAACCAGAGGCACGCAGAAAGAAATTTAGGAAGAAGAATGAATGTTTATCCACTACAAAGAGCGCAAACGCCTCCACACATTTGGCTCAAAGGAAAGCAAACAAATTAGCCATGATCCTCAAAGGAATACCTGAGAGGAATAGCTATGACCAGAAATTTCAGGATGTAGCCAGTGGAAGCAGCTAGCACCAAACACCAATGTTTTTGGCCTTAGAAAGAACTTTAACTGCTGTGGAGCTGAGTTCTTAGAATTGAGCGGAGAGGGCACTGTTTTGTTGATACAAAAAATGACAACTTTCTTTGATTTTAAAAGTTCTTTGGGATGTTTACTTCACAGTTACAGTACATATTTTGCAAGGTGATGTATCCAAGGGATCTTCACACATTCTCATCAAAGAAATGTGGTTTATTGTTTCACCTACTGTACTGCAAACAAGCAAAAAGCCTGTAAATCAGGGTGAATTATGTCTGAAACGTGTGAACACATGCTATCATGGGTGTTATTACTAGTCTGTGTTGCTGTGTTGCATTGCATTGCAGTCTGGATGGTGGCTTTCAGGTAAGTGATTTGGGTAAAGTGGTTTCCTCAAAATACTGATATGCAAATACACAGCGAAACTGGAACTCACACTGCCTGAGAGCTGTGCAATCAAGGTAAGAGGTCTGATTCCTGCGTGGCGTTCCTCCTGTCACTCACTCTTGGAAAAGATCTCCTTGGTCTATCCAGTGTTATGTTACATGCACAAATAGAGAGCAACAGACTGTGGGAATGCCCGGCTTCATTTTTTTTAACATTACTTGATTAACCCTTTACAATTTCTTGCATTAGGAATTATCTTTCCGCATACCCCAGCTTGCTCTCCATGAGACACACAGACACACAGACAGGGAGAGAGCCTGGGGTCAGAGCGCAGGGTCTGCCATTGTACGGCGCCCCTGGAGCAGTTGGGGTTAAGGGCCTTGCTCAGGAGCCCAACTGATTCCTCTGCCAGCCACAAGCGCAGATCCTTAGCCACAGAGCCACCGCTCCGCCCCAAAGTGTTCCCTCAAATTTAAATCATGCCAATTATTGCTTTGTTCTTTGTTTGTCTTTATTTCATTTTAAACTGATAACAGTGACTTTATGAATCCTGGCATTGTTTTTCTGATTTTCTCTGAGGTTCATAAAAGAGATGACTAACTGATTCAAGTGAGGCTCAGGACATAATTAGCTGTAATTAAGACACAGGAGGTATCCTGTGACTGTGTTCTGAGTCAAGCTTCTTGATAAATTACAGACAGGAAAAAAAGAGCTTATTTAAAAGTAGTTTGATGGTTTGTTTTTCACAATCACTCATCTATTTGGGGACTTCAGGGTAAAAAACAAAAGAAAACAAACTTACTGTGTATGAAAAGCCTTTCCTGCACAGAAATCAATTACACTTTAGTGCACACACAGTGTTTCCTCATTCATTCCCTGCTACATTAGCATTAATCTCTCATGCATGAGGACTTGAATTTAAAGCAGAAAAAAGTGATTTTTTAAAAAAAAATGTGGCATAAGAAGCCTTTAGGAACTTTCTGCTACTTCACCGTAATGCATAAAAAAATCACATTATCCTGCTGTTTATTAAATTATTAATAAGCAGTCCATTTTTTTCCTTCAGGCCACAGTCTTCTATAATTTAGATCACTCGTCATAAAATATTCCTGAAAAACAAGGCACAGAGAGTGGCGTCTATTTATTTTCAATTTTGTTTTAATAATGTAACACATTTGTCTAGTTTTTTCAGGTCAAATGAGCAACCAGTTTGCTTTCATACATAGTCCATTGCCCTTCAGAACCTCCTTAAATATTAGATGATGGGTAATTTAGATAAAAATCACTAGGAAAACAATACAGGGAAATGTTTATTGCAAGTAAAAAGATTTATTATCACCTCCGTCTGACTGAATAACTGCTAAGACCTTTTAGGCCATAAAAGCCCCATGGCGCCACTACTGATTCCATTTCTCTGACAGCTTTGCTCTGTTCTGTTCTGCAGAACATTTACATTTTCTGACTCCTTTACTGTAACTTCCCTCATAAATATTCCACTGTACAAATGTCAGGAGACTAAAACAGAAAAATAACCACATAAACTGGTTTCTCCATGATGACCACCCCTCTTCACCATGAAGATTCTGGCAGAATACACTATCACTTTGGAATAAAGTTCTAGAAGGTTCTGGAATTTGGAAAGACATACTGTATAGGCTTCTGCGGGGAGACTTTTAAAAGTAAATAGTTCACTTTGCAATATTCAGTATGTTGGATTTTTGTAAAAATAAGTAAAGTTTAGTTTTATAAAGCACCTTTAAAAGCGGCTTCTCAAAGCAGTTTACAGAACAACAGCAAGAACAAACATTGGTAGGAGATGTAGATGGGGGTATGGAATACAATAGAAAACCAAAGGGACACACAGATCCAGTTAAATAAGAGCCTTTCTAAGAAGAAGCTTTAGAGTCTAGATTTGAAAGAGATCTGGGAAGAAGACTCTCTGATATCCTTAGCAAATTAAATAACTATGGGAATGATCTGTGTTTCACCTTGGTTCTCTTAGGCTCTCAAGACGTAGCAGGGATAACTCAGGACTGTTTAGTCATGTGTTACTTTTTGTTATAATTGGAATGTAGACAATGTGCATGATGGCTGTCGCACAGCAACACTAATCCTTGACAGGCCTGTCCAGCCTGGTTCTGGTGAGGTGTTACTTGTACAGTACAAACTCCAAGTAATACTTTGAAACATAAGCTGGCTCTTCCCTAGAAGAGAAACAAGATATAACAGTTTCTTAATCCATTGTGTCTCTGATTTTTGCAAGGGCTGGGTGGGTATGAGCTGGTCATGTGACATGCTGATGGGCAACAGTGCCTTATGTGGGTTTAGCAAGCTTGCTGGCTGAGCGAGACACGTCATCCCCCTGTACTGTGAGCTCTGGATCTTACAGAGTGAAAGAAGGGTCACGGCGCTCTTGGTGCTCGTAGTCTTTATCCCTCCCATTCTGTCTGCTGTAAAGATCTTAGACCATTCAATTGGGAAGCAGCAAATTTTATTGGTCAGGGATGCATTGCGTAGGTTAATTAAAGTAATTAATTCTAGAAAGTGGTGGTTAGGAAAGAGGATGTTAATTCCTATGTTGCAGCTCCAAATATCCCACCTTCTGCCATTACAGCATAAACATTCAATATACAGCTATTCATCCTGCTCATGAAGATAGAACCCCTTTGAAAGCATCTTAGAAATAATCAGAAAGCTCTACATAATATTAAATATTGTTTCTGTTTGCAATGATAATATTATAATCTTCTGACCATGGATTTTCACCTAGGACGCTACAGATCGGTAATCACTCCTTGCATGTACTGTATGTTTCCATCTCAGTACAGATCCAGACTTCTCATTGCCTGAGTGCTGTGTGTTTCTGGACTGATAATGATAGCTGATTCATGCACTGGATTCTTCACCCATGGTTTAGCTGTGAGCGTTTTATTGTTTCCTCTCAAACAATGTCGCTTGTGTTAAATTCACCTTCTGTTTCAGGACTCTTTGGCTTCTGCAGCGTTTTTGAAAACTGAGGACTAAAAAGCTCACTTTTGAACATTACCATTATCTCAAAACCATATCTTCATTTAGTTACTATTTCTTATTTTATTCCTTTTCATTAATGCCAGAAAATGCACAAGCCCTTGAGATTTTTCTAGCCTTGTTTCCAAGATACATTCCAGATTATTCCGAGTTCCAACACAAGCTGGTGAAACTAAACACTTATCTTTGCCTAATCTTGCTCTGCGCGTGGCTTACTGCTCCCGATGAAGGAAAAGAGAGACGTTTTGTGCCGTCTGAGGGAGCACAGGTTGATGTGACAATAGGTCATCCCTTGACAGCACAAGGGAAAATATAAAGACTTCTGAAAAATATGCTACTCTGCTTAAAACACATTCCGTGACATTTGCAAGAGTTTGCCATCATGACTAGGGCTCAGCTTTGCTCCTCTGACATTTTGCCGGTGACTTAAATAAACTAAAATGAGATTCACAGACACCACTGTTGCAGGTCGTTGGGCTGTTTTTCTGCTACATGGCATTGTGTAGGGAGGGACTTTTAGAGTCACTTACTGAGTTTATGGACCCACACAGACTCATTTTCAATATCATGAAAGTATCAACTGATACTAAGCTGGCATGTCTTCATAAAAATGAAATTTGTTTTGCATTGCCTGTGCTGTACAGTATATACAGGAAAAGTGCAAATTGCATGTCTGTTTTTGATGTTGCAATGCTCTACCCAGGATGGACAATAACTTGCGTTTCTCTTATAAAATTGGTTTTCAATTTTCTGTCACCCTCCTCTGTGGTTTTTGCATTGCTTTACAGCAAAGGAAAATCATACCAAGGGTAAGAAGAGGCGTATCGCTGCTTTTTCTTCAAAGGCTGCATTTCCTGAACTAACCTGCCATTTTTTTAAACTACAAGTGTCCCACAGTAGAATAAGTACCAACTGGAGGAGCATTGCATCTGTCGCTGATAACACTGTGGGTGTGCTGTTTCGCTGTGTGTCCCAGCAGGTGGCGCTGTGCAGCAATGACCTTACCAAATCAGCAGTCCATGAATGACAGGATTCAGACAGTGCTCTTAACCTGCATCTTTACTGCTTCAGTCTTTCAGGAGTTTCCTGCTTTTCCTAGGTTGGTGCTTTTTTTTTTTCCAGGCTCATTCTAATATGACCTGTGATCTTGATTTGGTCTAGACTTGTCTAGGTTTTTTCATGCTACACCTGCCATTCAAAGTCAGTGAAGTCACTGTGCTTTCTTATTTAAATTGGTGTTTTGGTGCCGTAGCTTGAAAAAGCATTTTCATGACCATAAAGTGAGAAAAAAGGCCACAGATTGAGATGGTGACAGGGAAATCGTGGGGTCCAGAGAGTCTCAATAAATTCTACTGTCTAGATGTTGCTGGTTCAGACAATAAATGGGACTCTGTAATAAACCAGAACTCAGAGTGTGATGATTTCCAGGCAGGCTCTTGAATCCAGGTGCAGGCTGGAGCACAGCGAGCCGAGACAAAGGTGGAGACTACACTTCAGAATCCAAGGAGTTTCCAAAGGCACAGACTCAGAAAGAAGAGGTTCATAGCCAGGTGATCTTGAAGCAGACAACTCCAGTGAGGAATTAGGATCATAGTCAGCAGACAAAGCAGGATTCTGGTGCACAGCAAGCTGACAAGGCAAAGCAAAGTGAAGCATAGCAAAGCGTTGTGAAACTAACAGGACTGTCGGAGAAAACAGACAATGGCAGAGTGCTAGAGCAGAGGTAGTCAGACCTTAAACACTGTAGATGTGAACAAGGTAATAGCCAGCAGCCATATCACTCTGCAACTCACAACAGGCAGCCCACTGAAGCTAAGCAGGTGTGATCCTGGTCAGTACCTGGATGGGAGACCTCCTGGGAAAAACTAAGGTTGCTGCTGGAAGAGGTGTTAGTGGGACCAGCAGGGGGTGCTCACCCTGCAGTCCATGTGGGTCCTAATGACCCAGTATACTGATGGGGACCTATACTGTAAACAGGCGCCGTCCTTCGGATGAGACATAAAACCGGGGTCCTGAGTCTCTATGATCATTAAAAATCCCAGGGTGTCTCTCGAAAAGAGTAGGGGTGTAACCCCGGCGTCCTGGCCAAATTTCCCATACCAATAATGGCCTCCTAATAATCCCCATCTATGATTACTCCCCATCTTCATTACTCTGCTCTCCTCCCCATTGACAGCTGGTGTGTGGTGAGCGTTCTGGTTCACTATGGCTGCTGTCGCATCATCCAGGTGGATGCTGCACATTAGTGGTGGTGGAGGGAAATCCCCATGAGCTGTAAAGCGCTTTGAGTGGAGTGTCCAGAAAAGCGCTATATAAGTGTAAGCAATTATTATTAATTGCTAGTTAATTAGAGGCAGGGGGTACTGCCAACCACCCATACTGTGTGCAGACATCCCCAATGGCTGTATCAGATTGCTTGAGGTTGACATTTGCATGGGTGTTACAAGACAAATGAGTGTACAATGGGCTTAGCGCTACTGGGCTTTAAGGCTTTTAGGAGCTCACAGTGGGTTAAAAGCCGAACTGTTTGTTGATGTTAAAGGAGAGCATCCACAATCTTCAGTGTGGCCTATTGAGATAGAGGGCATACAGCAGTGAGCCAGGCCATTGGTACAATGGCCTCAGTTTAGCTGCCCAATCATTAATAATAATTCTCCTTATAATTTGTATTCCATGACTTTATTGCATGGAAACCTCATACTCTGTTTTTTCAAGGCTGCATCAAACAGGTGCTCACGCTGAGCTAAACAGATCTTGTTTAAACTGCGTTGCGGAATACTTCAACCGCTTTTGCTATTAAAAGACATCAACACTTGAGAGCAAGACTGCGGATTACTTAATGGTGTCTGATTAGTAGATTGCCTAATGGCAGATGATTGCAGCTTTAAAAGAAGGTAGTCAGGCAACAAACACCAGAGGCGAAGAGCTCTGGCTGTAACTAAAAGTGCTGCTGAGAGCCTAAGAGTGGTTCTTTGAAAATCAGTAACTGTAGGGGATAGAAATTAATGAAGATTAGTTGATCAGCTCAGGGAGTCTCCACTAATAAAAATAATAATTATTCATTTAGCAGGTCCCTTCTTTGGGAGAACGTACAGCGAGCCGTGAATTGTGCAGGAACTGTACAGGCACTACCTAGGAAGGGGAATGCGTGTAACAGGACCTGTCGTTTCAGTCTTGTCTGAGTGGGGAGCAGACATGGTTCAGTAACGTGCTCAGGGTACCCTTCACAAGCCCAACAAGGAACCCAGTAACAGCCCTGTCACCTTAGCATCTGGAGCTGTCACTGTCTGTCGCTGTTTAATTGCACCTCATTCAGCTTTCCAATTTACCAAACTGTTTAATCTATATGGGTTTCTCTCCCTTGCTACCTACAGTATGTGTTTTTAATAACATAAGAATGGTTTCAAATGAGAGGAGGCCATTTATGTCCTCTGGTAGTTAGTAGGTACAGTAATTGATCCAAGGATCTCATCCAGCTGTTTCTTGAAAGAAACCAGTTTGGCTTGAAGAGCATGGACTATGAGCTTGTTCCACACTCCCACAACCCTTTAAGTAAAGAAGCAATTCCTGTTCTCGGTTCTAAATGTACTTATACTCAGTTTCCAATGTCTTTTATGGTAAACGTTTTCATAGTAAGACCCTTGTGCAATTGAAGAGATTGCATGGGCAAATGTCAGCATGTGTTAGAAAAAAAAAGTTTCATATTTTAACTTTGTACTTTACAGGCAGATTCTTTAAACCGCTATGCTTTCTTCTTTATCATCGTTTTAGAGGCTTATGTTATCACCACACATTTGCCTGTCGAAGTGTTTCTAGGCAGATGAAATAAAAGGGTTCCCAGAAGCCTGGTAGGACACCGTGCCTGGGGGGTGTTCAGGAGAGGCTGTATCTGATGTGTTTCAGACGACATGTTTACCAATAAAAGAGCAAGATTGTTCTTTTGAGAAGCACAACTTGACCTTTTCAGTATTCTGCCCAAGATCACATCCCCAGTCCCTCAACAGCTTTTGGGAAAAGGTTTTGCAGGTTAGCACAGGTGCCAGAAAAGGGAAAGGTCAGGATCAGTTTTAAGACGAATGTTTGGCGATTAAGATTGGATTGGGTATGTCACTATCAGAGATGCATGGGCCTTGGTGACCTTGCTTAAGGCTCCGGTAACACAACAGAGGCTTCTATAAATGGGCAGGGACTGCTGGAAGAGGAATTGTTTATTAAAAAGTCAATTTATTAAGGAACAGGTAAAGGTTTATTCCACGCCTGAAGAAGGCTCCACAGCCGAATTGTTGTTTCTCTTCTCTTTTCAGCATGGAATAAACCTTTACCTGCTCTTTTGCAGCCTATGCATGCTGACACAGCTACCTACTTGAGCTTCTTCAATCCATTTATTAGTGCTTTACTATGCAAACATAATGACAAACGTCTGCAGATCTCTTGGAATTCAGCATTCATCCACTTGTCAAACAGCTCAGGAGAGCAGGGGTTTCTACAAATGAGATGAGGGATTTCTGATGGGCCAATTAATGTTAAAAGATGATGATGCAGACATTTCAAATGGATGAAACAATAACTATTGTGTGTAATTAGAGCTACACGCAGAGCTGGTCAGAGCTGGTCTAGGTGGACCAATGATCAGGGCTCAGTGTTTAAACCCAAGTTTCACCACTGACTTGCATCCTCCAGCAGCCATATAGGAGGCCTTGTTTCATTTGCTTAATTATGTAAATTTCATCAGGTAAAATGCCTGTTTAATTCCTAATTTTTATTATTGTTGTCTTTAAGCGTTCATGTAGCACAGAAAATGCATTTCAGTCAGCTGTACCACAAAGCTCTCAGCATCTCCTAAGTGATGAACCCCAAGTTCCCATTGATTTCTAGCCTGTTTTAGTTAGACTCCAACCGCAGCCAAGAAATGTATTTTAAGAAGTCGGATTGAGACTGAGAAACCTTTAAATCAGACTGGGTTGCATTTGTTTGAAGATGTTGTTGAGCTAACTTACATTTTGATAGCAAAAGAAAATGCATGGCCACATTTCTTTTGAACCTATGTAAGCCTCTTTCCCAATTTCGGTGTTTTTTTGTATTTGCTGTGTTTTGCTGTTTTGAATTTCGCAAAAACCTGAAACACAAGTTGTGGCAGGGAGGTTTCAAACTCTCAAAGAACAACTCTGCCACTTATTTAAGTGCCTCTCCTTGGGAATGCAAGTGTTCATCCGAGAAAAGAGGCATGATATCCATGTCTTCCCCATCTCCGATTTTGTCTGAGAGCATTTTAAGTTACCAGTGTGAGTTATTAAGAGTCATCTGCCCTGAAAAATCAATTAATTTCACAGCAGAAGCAGAGGAATCGATGGTGTGAGGCTGAAAAAAACAACAACTGTGGAAGTCAAGAAGAGAGCATTCTAAAGGTTCAAGAGTTGCTGTGGTTTCGGGAGCCTGGGGGCCAGGTCACCCTGTGACATTGAAACAGGGAAATCAAAACCTCATCAGGCTTGATTGTTCTATTGATCTCTGTCACATGACTGGGGCCTGAAGGGTCTGTCATCACATCACCCTGCTCTGACATCTCCCAGAGATAGAGATCGCAGGCCTCTTCTCGCAGGCTTATTCACTTTGCAAATCCAGCACATATTCTGTCCTGGTCAAAGCACAGACATACAGTATCTGCCCAAGTTCTGCAGTGAGTCTGACCAGATCACATTGAGATTTGTCGAATTTTTTAAAGTAAAAGTGGGACAGAATTTCCATAAAACATCGACATACAAAAGAAAGGAAACTGATTTTTAGAAGATTTAAGCACATAAAACTAGGTCAAAATGTTTGTTATAAGCAAAGGATTGTGAAAACATACTGGACATTTTAAACTTCAAATACTATCAGGGAGACAGAATGTGTTAGAATGTGTTAGCAACAGCCTGTGTGGTTTATTTGCCTGGACAAGAAAAAGTAAATCCTATGTGAGGTGCTTCAATCAACTCCATACTGGAACATGAAGTACAAATGATATTTTATTAATTAACAAGATGCAACTTTGGCCCAAGAAGTGATATATAAAGTGATATACTTAATAGCCCAAAAAAGGAATATATTTGAAATGAATGAAATAAAGATTTAATAATCTGCCTGGCTTTAACCTGCTTGGTTAATGGGATGATAGTTTGACCATGTGGATAAGGAAGTCAGAATTACCTATATCAGGAGCCAAAGGGTTGTATATATGGGTGGGGGCAGGTGGATGTGCTAGATTGAGGAAAGAATGCTAGGAAAACATTTCTGAAGTTCAGTATTTACACCCTAGTGAGCATTCAACTATAGGTTGGGATACTGTCTCTCTCCCAAACGTTCAATGTCAACCCTTTGAGGTCATGATGTTCATGTTCATAGAATAGCTCTGTATAAATATCAGAGAAAAATAGCAGACTGCAAAAATAAAGAAATAAGAAATACTTGTCAGGTTGAAATACTGTCGTCACCTCTCCCACAATAGCTGAATTTGGAGTCTGATCAATTCTGGACTTGTTGTTTTTTTTAAAACTCAGAATATCAGTTTGATATATTGTATTTGATAAAAGCTTTTGGATGCTACCAGTAGAATCAAGTTTTGTTTTAGAATTTCGGGTAAAACAAAAATACTTTAAAGATCTAAAAAGAAGGAAAAAAATACTAAAAGACAGGTACTGTACATGACTGCAGTTAACAACAAGGAAATGGCTGCCCCTTTAAGGTACCTGTCATATTGTAAAACTTGAAGCATGCTGAAAAGAGGTTTGTTAAAGTCAAGTACTTTCTCAAAGGGCTTGGGCTGGATCACGGCATACATGAAAAGGAATTCCATTACTGTGTTAAATCTCATTTTACCTTTGGTATCTGTTGAAAAAATCATCAAAGCGCTGTACCCCACAGCAACTCTGCATTTCAGACAAGATGAGTGCCTGCCTTCAATATTGCCTTGTTTCTCTCTCCGCTTTAAAGACAGCTCAACCCCCCTCAGAAACATGGAAAAGTCTGGCACAAGCAGGGCAGTTTTGCAAAATGGCAACACTTGACAAAAACACAATTAAAGAAATATTAATTTCAGGAAGCTGCTCTTTGAAAAAAATATGCATAACATTTTGAAACCATTTTCTGCAGACACTTCTTGGGAACCTTCACATTGCGTGAGCATTTTATTTTATATTTTATGAATTTTTTACGTGCACCTCAGGCGTTTTGACACCAGACCTAACGTAAAGCAATGCTGTTTAAATTTGGTTCCACTCTGTGATTCTGTGTTATTATTCAATTGTAAGGACTAGTGAAAAGTAATTTATGCCCAATGGGGATGCTTAACATTTCCACCTCACTTGTCAGTCTTTTGGCTAAAGCTATTTAGGAAGACAAATATTAAAGTCCATTTGCTAGGGAGAGAAACTTCTGAAACATACTACACAATCCAGAACTATGGAATATAGAAAACCCATATGGATTTCAGATTTTGTAATATACACATCTGAAATCCTGTGTGATATATACTGTACATACTGTATATGTACTGTATATCATAGATAGCTGGACATTAATCTACAGTAGTGATGACATCTGTAGTGACACTGAAGGTAACCTCATATCCTTCAGCAGATCTATTTAGAGTAAACTGAAAACCAGGCGATTCTGTGGGTCTCCTGGACCAAAACAGAGGACTACTGACTTAGAGAGATAGAAAGATGTGCAGTAAGCTCAGTGTTAAAGGTGTGAGAAAATGAGGTTTATTATCAGGTATCACACTTATGTTTAAATCACACTTACTGCTTTTAAATTTGAAGAAAGTATTTATCACCATCTGGTTTACTTATACTCTCTACAAATAATTGTATTTTAAAGATGTAAAATGAGCACTGCAATGATGTGTCTTGCATAGCATATAAAAAATGAAAATAACAGGCAACATGCACCACACCACCAAGCGTGGTCCCCAGTTCACTGTGTGTCAGTGCTCTCACAACAAAGGGGAGGTCATCATTGCACAGGTGTCTTCCTTTAATCACAAACTTCAAAACTCTGCAACAACTTCAACAAGTAATCTGCTTTAATAAGTGTTTATAGATCAATCTGATACCCAAGCACCTTGCATTCCTTCAAGAACTATCGCTAACCACTTTTGACCCACCAAAACAAAAATGTCCAAAATCTTTTGGAAATGCTAATGAAAACACAGTGAAATAAGAAACATTTTGGGACAATTAAGTTAAATTTGTCATTTTTACTGTGGATTAATGAAATTTGTATTTCAGAATTGTAGTAACAGACAAATAAGTACTAGAACCCGAGATTAAGTTTGAATAACTGAGTTTATGTCCTATGTGACAGCGGAACACCTCCCACTGCACTTCCTACTCAGCAGACACATAGGAATCTGCAGCTTCCACGCCGGACGCTAATCAGCGCTGCGATTTAAGACCCCCACGCGCCCGCAGAGTTCATGGTAGAACCGATTGTGTTCCCCCTCACCGGCGACACACACTAATTTCTCTGCTTAGAGAAAGATTTCTCTCCTGTACCAGAGAGTCGATACCTCTGCAGACGACTACACACCGGCACACCGCAGGGAAGACAGCACACACTCTGCCGGTGCTCAGGCAGCCTCCTTACTCTTCCGACACTATCACACATGCATGGAACAATAAGACCAAAGTACTGTTCGAAATATAGGTACAAAACGTCCAGTTTATATAGCAATTTTCACCCGCTTCTGAAGAAAATTGTTACCATAGTAATGGGGGGTCCCCTATATTTGGACATTCCCAAGACCTTGAACACTTGTGATGATCGGTTTTATCTTTCCTTAGTTGGCGGGGGGGGTCTTTATTTTGCACTTGGAAGTTCATATCAATTAACTCCCATTCCGCCTAAACATGGAATATCTTGTGTTACAAGGAGTCTTTGTGCAGAAAGAAATCAGTTAACCCCTTTTTAACATCTTATATCTTTCTTCAGAATAAAAGATTAATATGAAGCAAGAGTTTAGAGATTTAGACTTTATTTCAGGGAATTAATTGCACACATGGCTAGCCATGTTTAAATAATGTCGTTTGTTGTGTTTAATCCCACCATTTCAGGTGAGGAGAAGTACTGGGAGAAACACACCAACATGTGTTTCTAATTACTCATGTGTTGCATGTTGCATTAATTGTGAAAACATATAAGATCTGTGAGTGCAGTGACCTGGACCCAGCCTTTTTGGGCTTTGACTTTTTGGGTCAGTCTCTTAAGGTAGGAAGCATAAACCCAGATGAAGACTAGAGAGTTGTCTATGATGGAAACACAAGCAACTGTATAGAGTAGAGCAAAAAAAAAATCCAATTAGACCTATTGCAGAGATATTGAGCATACCAAAATCAACAATATACAATCTCTTGGAATAGAAAAAACACAAGACAAGTAAGCAATTGACAAAGACCAGGTTGTCTAAGGAAGACAACAGCAGTTGATGACAGAAAAATCATTAGAGCTGCAAAGAAAATCCCTAAATCAGCAGCCAAAGAGACTGCAGAGAGTCTCCAGGGTGCAAGGGTGAGTGTATCTCAATTCACGGTGTGCAGATGATTTAGACAGGAGAATTAAAAAGGCTGCACTGCAAGATGCAAACCTCTAATCAGCACTAAAAATAGAAAGGCCAGATCAGAACTTGCAAAGAAGTTCAGAGATGAGCTACGACAGTTGTGGAACTAAGTTTTATGGATAGATGCACAAAGATAAACCTTCATTACAGTGACCGAAAGGCAAAAGTATAAAGAAAGAGAGGAACTGCAAATGATCCTAAACACACCACCTCATCTGTGAAGCATGATGGAGATGGCGTCGTGGCTTAGGCATACACAGAGATGTCCCTAGAACTGGCTCACTGGTCTCTGTTGATGTAACTGATGATGGCGGCAGCAGAATGAATTCTGAAGCATACAAGAACATGTCCAAAAAATGCCCCGTGTCTATAAAAATATAACTTCAAACCCATTGGATGACAACTCTCCCTGCAGGAAAGCAATGATCCAAAACCTACAGTATCACTCTAAACAAAGGAGTTCATCAGGAAAATGAACAACTGAAAACCTTTGAACTGACCAAGTCAATTACTCATCTGAATCCTTTTGAGCATGTATTTTATTTGTCAAAGGGAACACAGTCAGAAAACTCCAAAAAACAAGCAACAACTAAAAGAATCTTGGCAACTTGGCAAAAAATCTAGCAGGAATATTTCAAGAGTCTCAAGATATTGATGTTTCACATCCTTGAAAACAGTCATTACATGAAAGGAGTATGTGAGCAAACACTAAAATTACTAGTTTAATTTAAGATAATTTCTCCCAGTACTGAGTTGAAATGGAGGGGATTGAGCACAAAAGCATTCTTGTTCTAACAGGGTTTAATATGTATGCAGAACAATATCTGGAAATAAGAGCTCACGTTCTGTACTTTTGGCCCTTATTTTTCTTTTAATCTGAAAAATAAATGTCAATAGATAACAGAAAAAACAACAACTTTCACTTCACTAACCCAATACTTAAAGTAATCACTGTAGATGTTAAAAGATTAAATGTTAATAGGTGACCTACAGTATGTAACCCACAGGATGGTGGGTCATCCGTCCTCCAAAGCTGCCTCACAGCCCAGGCAGAGCTTCAGTTGAACAGCCTAGGTTTGAGATGACAACTCCACACCTTTTTCTGTAGGTTTTGTTTTTTAATAATTTTTGGATTAAATTGCATTTATAGAATTATGGAACAAGTAATAGGTTTATTCCATGCAGATAAAAAGAAGAAAGTGAACACAACGTTTCGGCCGTGGAGCCTTCTTCAGGTGTGAGAGAGACAGGGCAGTAGGCAAAGGTAAAGTAGCGGGAGAACAAAGGTTGGGAGGGAGTAGGAGCGCGAGGCGGGAGCTGGGGTCAGAAAGAGAGGCCAATCAAGAGGTGTGAAGTCAGAATGGGTGCAGAGAGGTGTGAAATGAAACTTCCAATGAATGGAGAAAATTTAAAAGAACAGTAGTCTTTATTGGCCTCTCTTTCTGTCCCCTGCTCCCGCCTCTCACTCCTCCTCCCTCCCAACCTTTGTTCTCCTGCTACTTTACCTTTGTCTACTGCCCTGTCTCTCTCACACCTGAAGAAGGCTCCACGGCTGAAACGTTGTGTTCACTTTCTTCTTTTTATCTGCATGGAATAAACCTATTACTTGTTCCTTTGCAGCCTACGCATGCTGACGCAGCTACCCACCTGAACTACTTTATAGAATTATATATTCTTACAGCTAGAAAATATCATGGTATAGAGGTACCACATAAAGCTGCAAAGATAAAGTTCTATTTGTTGAATGTGAATACCACATTAGCTATCAATAGAGACTAAACAATAAACAATAAAAGGGATGCTGGGGATCAGTATAATTTTTTTGTTCATTGATATGATAGCCCAGCTCTCATTTTCTGGTGTAAAACAATTCCTGATGCCTCTTTTTCTGGACCCTTGAACAACAATGACCTGTGACATCCATTTTTCATTGTTGAACAGAGCACAATTTGACAAAGCTATAGTCAAATGAAAGTCACTCAAGGAAGAACTTTCAATAAATCAGACCTAAAGCATTGCTGGAACAAAAACACAATTTACCATAAACAACAAGCATGATCATAGAGCTGAAAACCAATTCAATTTGTCTCATTCTGAGAAAATAAAATAATAGAAAACATTTTCAAACTATTGCTTTGAGAAGAACCAAAAACACACTTGGGAAAGAAAAATAGCCTTTCAAGTTAAATTGCAACAGATGGTAATAAATTAGGCATTACAGCTGGACATAGAAGGAAGAAGGGAAATTCAATTCATCTCATTTATATCTTCCCACAATGCTCAGCTATCAGCCCTAATCAACTGTTCCTTGTGTCAAAGCTTATTTTTACAAAAAGACAACAATTTAATATATTTCAATTCAGTATCAAAATATATAAATACCCACACTGGAATATCAAGGTAGCCACTTTTGTGGTGCTTCTTAACCTTACTTGCGAGTAATAAAACACTCTCCTCAAAATGTCTAATGGAATTAGAAGAAGATTCTTGTCTGTAGTGTAAACATGAAGCAGTAGCAGGTGATGAATTTGGAAAGCTCTTCCAGAGGTAGTTCAATAATATTCCAATAATATTCCTTCACCCAAGCAGTGTTTTTTATCAATAAGTCAATTTCTTATACATACATCGACACACACACACAAAGTTATGCCTGCAAGTGTACGCTTCATGCAGAAATACCATCTTGGATACTGGAGTCCTCAATACTAAGGTGCTAAATAAGGCATGTCCTTGGTCTTTGATTTCTTTCTGAGACAAAAGAAATACGATGGAGTCATACCAAGAGAAGCTTTGGGAAAGCTAGGTAAGTGTTCATCACATAGACTTTCCAGCAGGTGTTCTGTGCAGAGGGAGGGATTCCACATCCAGTCCATTTTGGGAACATGGGAAACCATTACAGTGGACCGCAACAAGTAAAGGCAGGAAGTGGGATGAATAAACAGAGGATGCACGAGATGTGGGAGGAGATGAGAGAGTGCAGACGGCAGTGGGCAATCCTATCTCCATACTGCCAGAGTCACACTTCACCTGCAGAAACTGCAACAAGGGCTGTCGCTCCAGACGTGGACTGTACAGTCACAGTAGGCAATGTAAATCTAAAAACTGTCTAACCATGGCACAAAACCGTTGTCTCTCAAGACAGACGGGTGCCAGAGACTCTATAATAGTTGCTCTTTCCAATTTAGAGAGGACAATGTAAACATTTACCCCATACTGTAGTGTTCACAGGAGGATTGATGTCTGTCCTGGTCAAATTGCTACATCCAAACTGGCTTACTATTGTCTTAAGATGCCATAACCTACAGTAGTTATTTATCAGAAATGCAGTGGATTGTAACGAACAGTTCTTTCCGGACCCTATGCGGACGACACAGTCCGACGGAGTGGGGAAACACTAGGGAAACGTCATGCAGGAAAACGGGGCTGAAGACAAGGGGGCGTGTCCAAGGTGCGCTGGTGCACGGGGGAGGTGTGGCCGAGGCGAACAATCCGAGAGTAATCCTTAGGGAAAATCCAAAACGCAAGGGTAAGTCCAAAACCAGGAGATCCATCAGAACACGGAATTAAAAACCACGAAGGCCGGGTCGGAACCGGCGGACGGGGAACAGGAACTGGAACCGAGGTTAAAACCTTAACGGGACCAGGCGCTTCCAGGTCCCGGACTCGCATGATATGGAAATCAGATGCAGAGCCCGGATGAGCGTCAGCGCCTGGCTTTTAAGGTGGGCTGGGAATGGGAAACAGGTGCACAGAATAAAGTCTTTAGTGAAAGGGCTGGAGCACCCTTAAGGAGGGGGGGACTATAATCGTGACATGGATGTCCTCAAGGAGTTACAAATGGGATTGGAAATTAAAAGTTAGTTCCAGCCAATGTAATGAAACTGCAGTTGAAAGGTTAGCTTGATGTGTCGCAACAAAGCTGAGTTTTATGATCTACAGTAGAATGATTAGAACAAATATTTTTCTATTACCTTGAACTGAAAATGAATCTTGTATATAATAACTAATTTTCTTAGGAATGCTAATAAGATAAGCTTTGTGTAAGCAGAGTGTGTTGAGATTCTGACACAAACCTGGACAATATTAACTGGGTCAATTTTCCCCACTAATGATGAATGATCTAGAGGTACTGTATAGTACAGTGTATCTCTTTGTGTCACGGAACCTATACGTGGAATAGGAGGATCCTTGTGCGTGACCGGAATCCCACAAGACACAGAGTAGCAAAGGGACAATCCAAAAGACAAAATCCAATGGCTGGGTCGATAAGGGAGGCAGAGGGTCCAGTAACGAGAGATATCCAAAAACAATCCAAAAGTCAAAATCCAGAAGGCGAGGTCAAGAGGCAGAAGCAGAAGATTCGTAACGGGAGATCAGTCAAAAAGTTTGGAAACACGCACTGGAGAATACTATGAAGGCTTCTCAATAGTGAGTGTGGGAAGGTGTGCGAAGGGGGGTTTAAATACTGAAAGGAAAGGGGTGTGATTGGATGATTGGTTAGGGAGTGAGAATTTGAGGAATCTGGTGCATGTGAGAATGTGCTGGGTTCAATCAGGGATGAGATTGGGAAGCAGAGGTTCCGGGAATGTGACGTCGTTTGCGAGGGAGAGTGTGGGGCGTGACAGTACCCCCCCCTTTAGGGTCGGCTCCAGACGACCCAAGAGAGCGAGTACGAATGAAGTCATCGATGAGGCTGCGATCCAAAATATCTTTCTCACAGACCCAGGAACGTTCCTCAGGACCATAGCCCTCCCAGCGTACTGTCACGATATTAGTCCCCCCTCCTTAAGGGTGCTCCAGCCCTTTCACTTAAGACTTTATTCTCTGCACCTGTTTCCCATTCCCAGCCCACCTTAAAAGCCAGGCGCTGACACTCATCCGGGCTTTGCATCTGATTACTGTCACGATATTAGTCCCCCCTCCTTAAGGGTGCTCCAGCCCTTTCACTTAAGACTTTATTCTCTGCACCTGTTTCCCATTCCCAGCCCACCTTAAAAGCCAGGCGCTGACGCTAATCTGGGCTCTGCATCTGATTTCCATATCGTGCGAGTCTGGGACCTGGAAGCGCCTGGTCCCGTTAAGGTTTTAATCTCGGTTCCCGTTCCCGTTCCTGTTCCCTGTCCGCCGGTTCCGACCCGGCCTTCGTGGTTTTTAATTCCTTCTTCTGATGGATCTTCTGGTTTTGGACTTACCCTTGTGTTTTGGATATTCCCAAAGGACTACTCTCTCGGATTGTTCGCCTCTGCCACACCTCCCCTGTGCACCAGCGCACCTTGGACACGCCCCCCTGTCTTCAGCCCCGTATTCCTGCATGACGTTTCCCTAGTGTTTCCCCACTCCGTCGGACTGTGTCGTCCGCATAGGGTCCGGAAAGAACTGTTCGTTACACTTTGTCTGCATTCCAAGAGGAAGGTACTGTACATAGCAATTAAAACCCTAGCTGAAACCCTACTTAATGGGTTAAACTGACAGGGCTAACATTAGCCAGCAATAAGGAACCAAGTGGATGGGGAAGAACACTACATATGATGATATCACAGTCAATCACCGCCAGTGACAATTTGAAGTGTTGATTCACAACCACTTACTCTCCCTTTCCAAGGTGTTACATTTTTCTGTTCAATCATCATGTGACTGCGGCCACTATTGTCTAAACTAATGTACAAGCTACAGAACTGCAAAGAAACTCGGCTGAAAGCAACTGTTGATATTATGCCCAGACCCCTGTAAACCAAACTTTTGCCAAAGATATCCGCAACAAAAGAGGTTTTGCCAAGAGCTCCCCAACTAGAATTTTGCCTGATCAATGAAATTATGTACTGTTTGACTTTTGTTGACATGCCTGAATACTCATGCATATTAAGCATGGCAGGCATGTGTACAAGAAAGCAGGTTTTTTTATTTTTCCCCATTTAAGTTTCAATTGGAGGGTGGTCTAATGTGTGGAAATTTCTCCAGTTTCCCCTTTATTGTAGTCATCCTTTGGCCCAGAAGCAGTGTACAATGATTGGATGTTGTGACCAGTTCCAGCATTCCTTTCGCCACAGGACCTTTTATGCTCTCAGAAAAATGGCCTGGCCAAAAATTCTACTTTGGATGAGTATACTGTACTCTCAGTTTTGAATTTATAACCTTTGAGAATTATGTTATTATTCAAACATTTGTTTAATAAAGGTTAATTCATTAAATATTAAATATTTTCTTGTCTTTCCAGTGTGTGAATGCTGATGTATTACAGTATATGGGACTGGTTTAAATTATGATGCTGGCTAAAATAACATGTATTATAGTTAATGTATTTGAAACCTGCTATTATAATCTTTGCAATCCCTGAGTGAGTGATCAGCCATGTGTATATTGCCAGATTGATTCACATTTATTTGAACTCTTGTACTGGTTTTATTTTGCAATGTTCTATTATTGTGTTAATAAAAATTGTGTATTGTATTCCTTCACATTCATGTCTATGTGTCTCCATTTGTTATGTTGATTGATTCCTTGCATTAATAAAATGCTTGTATAATTTACTGTACCAATTACAAGTTATTTTAGTGAATTCAAACCATTGTCACTACACAGGAACCACTGTAAAAGCATCACTTTGTACAATAAAATTTCTATTAATAATAAAAATCTATCAATCTGTTTTGCCCATAGAGAATTCCCAAAAGGAAAATAGTTAATCTTGTAACCTTTATTATAATCTCTCCTTCTACTGGTAAATTGAAGAATTACTAAATCGCACACACACAGCTAGAAGCATATAGTCATGATTCACTTCCTCTTTCTGGTTCAATGCTAGATTGCCTGACTGTCGTCAGGAAACAACACAATGTCAAACTGCCCATTCCTGAGCTGTCTCGGAACATGACCTGCTTTATAGTATTTCAACTCATTAGCCCAAACAGGGCTAACCCTCAAAAAATACTATCACACAATCAAATCCTTACCAACAGAAGCAAGCTTTGATGTTACTAGACTCAAATCAACATGGTTCATATCACTACCAGCAAGAGAGTGAGGAGACAGGAGGTCCTGTGGGACCACAAAGCATCATCACAAATGACAGTTAAGCTGCTTACATGCAGAAGCAATTACTATTCCACATTTATAAATCTTCACATATTTTCACATTTCCCGTATATTTGTGATTCTTATCATTGCAATTCCTGTGTGTAATAAAGTAGTTGCCGCTGTGCCTTTAGAGCCTAGTGTTACAGTATCATCAAATCATAATTTGTTGCTTTTTTAGGACACGTTCATACATCTACAGCATTTTTTTAAGCTCAGTTGTGATTGTTTCGAACTTTGTGATTGTTTGGGTAATACTACTACTACTACTACTACTACTACTACTACTACTAATAATAATAATAATAATAATAATAATAATAATAATATTCTCCCCATGTTTGTTTGAATGATTTTAATAATAATTTAATCATTGTGAATGGTATAATAATAATAACAATTGCTGGAGACAAACAGATACTGAATACTACAGAATGTGCAGTGACTCGGGAGAAAACCAGCCACAAATGTCTGAGCAGCTGTAAAAAAGCTGAAGTAGCAAAACTCTGAATCTCCTATTCCTGAGGGCCCTCTGGGACTTTTTCCACCGGAGCTCCAAGTTACTTAATGGAATCAATAATTTACTGAATTGATCCAAACTGCCATTGTTTCTAGGTCTTTAGACAGTTATGACATGAATATATCTTTAATAACTCACAGGAGTGTTGCTCTCAGGTGCTAGAAATGGATATTTCTGCTATAAACATGGACTAAGCGCATAAAAAAATAATTATATTGTTATTGGAGGCAATGTGCTGTACTTGAATAAGAAACCCAACACTGACAGGTCATCCAGTCCAGTGTCACACTTATTTGAATTTTGTATACATTCTCTTGACTATCCTTGCTGCTAAAAGGCTCTTAGTCTCCTCAGACAGCTTTGGGCCCACCTTGTTTTGAAAACCAGTGTGAAAACATGGGGGGTTGGACATTTTAAAGATAGCATTAGTGTAGAGAACAATCAACAAGAGCCTTAGTGGCAAGGGATTCTCAAACAGCATCTCTTAATCAGTACAGTCCCAGGATGCTTTGACAATAAGCCATTGGGGGCATCACAGAATGTACGCTACAAAAAATAACACGGTTCTCCTAGATAGCTCACAATGCACCCTTGGTCAATATCTACAGTATATTAATAGAAATTCCTTATTGGACAGCACAACTCAATAAGTTCTTCTGAACAAGTTAAACAGATTTTCTCTCAAACTCAGCTCAATTGGACCATAATGACAAAGGAACAAGTAATAGGCTTCTTTGTCACATCTGAAGAAGGCTTCACAGCCGGAACGTTGTGTTTTCTCTCTTCTCTTTTCAGCATGACTTAAACCTATTACTTGTTCCTTTGCAGACTACGCATGCTGACACAACTACCCACCCAAACTACCATAATGACAAATTAACCAAACACTGCTAATAGCAGCTAGTGCATACTTATTTTATTACAGTTTTCTAGGCATTCAAACAGATGAAAATTAAGATAATCAAAAATACATGAACATCCTGTTGTTGGACAGCATCAGAGGCTCTTTTACCTCATCGTCCTCACCTATGCTGAGGAATCCCAATGACAGTGCCATCTTTGACCTGCATTCTTTTGATTCAGGAAGGTTTGCAACCTCTAGCCACCATTAGGGGATCATATGAAGCACAAGTCAAGACAGCAAAGAAATAGAGTCATTATACTGTAGTAGTCACAAATTTCACTTAATCATATTCTTAGTGGCTCTGGGGGTTGTGAATAAGCTATTTCCCACTCTGTGCATAGTGTTAAAAACAGGTGTATGTTAAAAATTCACAACCAAACCACTATTTAAATCTAAATGCAATTATTTTAATTTAAATAAATCAAAATGCAAGTAATGCATCCAGTGACTCGCAGTGGTTAATGTATAAGGCACAAGGAAACATAACCTCTAATTTTAGAAAAGGTGTATTTGAATGTGCTCTGATGCTTATTGTCAGATTTTAATAATTAGATTTAAAATGCCCTTTTCAATACCAAGACTTAATATATACCTGAATTTTTTTATTTGTAGATGAAAACAAATCTACAGGAGAGGTCACTATAAAAGTATCCACAGTTCAGATAGTGATATTTCCAGTAATGATTTCCTGGCAAAATCTTACAAGAAAAAAAAAAGTTAAATCTTTTTAACTGAAAACATTGAAGCACAGTATATGAAATATTTTAACAGCTACATGTGGCATTTGCAGTATTTGGTCCCTGTCAAAATATTTGAGTCCTGACAGGACAAGGAATTGTGCTCAGAGGCTACAATATGTCAAATAAGTTCGCAGATTGTACCAAAATGGACATTTCTATTGTAAATGCTTAAATCAAACCTAAATCACAATGTCTCAATTATCTTTGGAGTTACTACATAATCCTTCCACCCTTTTTTTCCATTTCGATGTTATGGAAGACTGGAGTAATATCAAAGATGGCAATCTGAAGTACTGTATGTCGGAGAGATTTAGTAACAGCAGTTGTAATAGCAGTGATAATGTTGGTAGCAGACACAGAGGCAGAGCACTTCTAATCTTTTGGAATGTTACTGTATTACATGTTACTGTGTTACATGCAGAACACAGAGAATTATAGCAAAGCAAGATACAGTTTTGCACTGTAAAATAATTCACCCTTTCCTATGATGTCCTGTTTTGTCCATCATTGGCAAATGATGTCTACATATTTTCTTAAAGTAAGGCCACTCAGCTAATTGTGCAACTTAACTAATTGAGGTTTGCCATAGCAAAGAGGGTAAATACTTTTGCACTCAATATATAATTGTTTTCGATTTTTCTTTGCGGAAATTGCTGACATTAACTTCTTTCACCCACAAAAGTATGAGCATTCACGGTTCAACATAGTCACTATAAAAAAGTGTACATGTTTTGTATGATGAAGAACTGAAAGTCTCTTGTGTTACACCCATTTTTAGAAATCTGAGAACATCTAACCTGATTCACTTGTCCTTATGTTCTTCTATTAGATTCAGTCATTCTAATTATTTAATTGAATTAATTAAGCCTTTATCCAGGCCCTACAGTGCTTAATTATGTCATTTTACCTATTAGAGCTGTAGTGTAATAGCCCTTCAGGAATTCCCTTTGGCACTCCAGGCAAGGTAGAGTTATCGGAGCCACTTTAGTTCTAAGGCATGTATTAGGCATGAATTACTCATTAATTGGAATTTGATGGCTCCAGGAAAAAAAGGCACTATTAGAAATGCATTGAGCATGAATTCCAAATTAGAAATGAATCACTCATTGTGACTATGGAATAAAAAAAGTGTTTATTATGGGAGGCCGACACTGAGCATGTTTTCCAATGTCACAGCCTATTGCTTTGACCAGAGCTGTTATATGTTCATGCAGTGAATCAGCTGTGTTTAACATGTAAACCCTAATTAGGCATTCAAGATTAATGCAGAATAACAAAGTAAACAGGACTTGATCTACGCAAAGGTTTGGTGCTTTGCAGTTTTGTAAGCTCCAGGCTTTTGTCTAAATGATGGTAATTAACAGAGCCAATCGAAGGACTTTTGGAATGCGTGCAATGAATATGTTCAATTACTGCAAAGCCCTCGACACAACGTTAGTCACAGAGTGCTAGGAACTACAAAAGTAGGATCAGAAAGTCTGCATCGGTGTCTTCGAGGTTTTTATTTTAATGCTGCACGTTCTGAAAGCCCATGCCTTGCCCTGGCCATCCTACAAGTCTAATTAATGAGTTGCCATCCCTCTACTGAGTCCCACAGCTAGAACTGAAATGCTAAAGGTAGGCTGAGGAAAGATGCTGTGTTGACATTCAGTCTAAAATAGCAAAACTGGAATCTAAATGCCATGTTATACTGTAGCTCACGAGAAAAATAACAGAGATGAATAAAATGGAATTTACTGGCAGCTGTAGGCTGGTATTTTTCAAGCTTAGACCTGAGCCTTTGACTTTGGAAAGATGAACTCTGAGGCTGATATTGTAGAAGCAGGAGCCTGTGGAGTTCCCTCTCAGGCGTGGGCCATAATAGCTGGAGTTGATGCTTTCCACGCATCAGCCAAAGCACAGGTAACATATTATGCCCTGGAGAAATGGCTTTGCAATTGGAAACAACAGCAGCATAGCAAGTTCCTGTGTTGCAGGAGTGCAGCAACCGATTAGAAAGCACATTGTGAAAAACCAGATGCTCGGAGCATGTGTCTCACCTGCACAAATGAAAAGATTTCCGTTTTCCTTTTTTTTGCATGCTCAGAGAGTACCGACACAAATGAATTTCTTTCCCATTCTATAGCATCCATCCCTACGGAGAAAAGGATGAAAACAAGTCTTTTTTTTTCAAAAGGAAGTCCTGGAGGTCATTCTCCAAGATACAAAATAATAAACCTTGAATGAAAACTTACAGATCAGAACCCTAGCCTAGGAAAATCAGTAGCCTTGAGACCCAACTACTACAACTTAGAAGAAAGCACTAAATTCTCCAGTCACCAAACATGCACTTGCAATTCTATATATTTTTACTTAATTTCAGACAAGTGCCGTCAAACTGCTTCTTAAATTAATTCACTAGAATATCAGACATTCAAATTCCCTGTCACGATCGTAATACCTCCTCTTAAGGGTGCTTTGGCACTTTCGTATTTTAGTAGATTACATGCACCTGCCCCCTGTTTGTCCGTCTTTATTTACTACCGGATTATACCGTCTGCATAGGGTCCTGAACTACGCTTTGAGAGAGCCTGGACTGGCTCCCGTTAAATTCCCAGAATGAATGTTTGTCAAAATTAGAACAAGCTTTGCTGACAAATTCATAATAATAAGTTATACGTAATATTTGATTAGCAAAAAATTGGTATTGTGCTTAATAAAACTTGCATCAGACAGAGGCTCTTAATATTTAAACATTCAACTTCATTGTTACTAAATACTTATCATTAATATTGTAATAAGACAGGATTGGGTTCTGTGGGGTTCTTCACTCACACAGCAGAATATGCTGTGAACACAAGGGACAGCAAACACTTGTTCCTTGCAGGTGATAACAGAGACAATTTACCTCAAAAATTACCTCAGTCACACTATTGCTAAGGAAAAGCAGTAAAAAATGTTGAATATCAAGACAGTTCCCTGCTCACAGTGGCAAAAGATATCTTGTGATTTACTAACCCAAGATGTCCACCTGTTGTATCCTCTAATGTAGGCATCAGGGGAGAGTGCACCTGAGAGGCGCCTCATTCACCCAAGGTGATCAGTCCATCGGAGAGTGGTTTACCTCATATTCTGCCTCCCACACATCAGGGTCCTGTGTGACCCCAACATGCCCAGACATGTTCCAGGTCCCGTACACTGACAGTCACAGAAGTCACACTCCTCAACCCCCACACAGCCACACATAAACAGGGAGATATGTTTATCTGTGCACACGGAACTAGTCATACAGTGCACTTATTTATAAGCCCTGTCTTCTGGCTCCAAAGCCATTACAATATATGTGATGTGCAAAAGTCTTAACCTCTATCTGGAGACGGAATGTACAGTAAGTACTGTATATTATGAGCATCGACAGTTTATGCTTTTCAATTCTACGGAAATGTTACTGTTAATAATACAGTTTTATTTGGGTGAAAGAAACCAAGATTGTCATTTACTGTACCAATCTTTTATTCACATGGATTAGACTCTTCAAAGCATGATCACAATTTAAGGGAAGCTATACTTGAACAGCCAATATTAAGTGTTGCAGTAGCTAATGCATCACATGTACCGGTCAAATCCAATTGACGCCTTGTCAGTGTTTTCATCATTAACATCATTTGTGCCTCTCTACTAATTCATAAATCTAAAAAGCTACTTTTTGTACTACAGAATACAGATCTATATATTAACTGTTAGCCTAAAACATTTTGACTAAATGTTAAATACAAGATAATCTTAGTATTGTGTTACATAAGAAAAACTTGCTTGCGTCACTCACTTTTTAAAGTGTTTCACCAGATGCATGATAGATAGGTACAGAGAAATGATCTATAATTGACATATGACTGGAAGACCCAAAAGACTTGAATGGAACGAAGCATTGATTTGGCAAAAGAGGTGCAGAAGGTGTTGTAATCTATCTATTAAATGTGCAAAGGTACATTTGAACATCCTCATATCATGTTGGAAAATTGCTGGACATTGACGATAAACTCTATCGACTGCAGCAAGGTGCAAACTAGACTAATTTTAATCCACTATGTTATTCCTATTGTTAAAAGAGTTCTCGGTCCAAACCTCATTATGCAACATTGATCCGAAACAGAATTAAAACTGACTTATTTGTAAAACAAAGAGGGAACTGGACACACCAAATCCTAGATCTCACTGTCACAAAAGCTGTCCTGGACTATTTGGACAAACAAAACGTGTAAAGACATTCCAAAAACTCAGACAATCTTTCTTAACTCTTGAAAGAAACAAGGATCCTCATTTCACAAGAGTTTGCAACCAAAGTACTGTATGTGGTAACCTCCTTATGCATCTGAGTAGAGAAATGTATAGGATTTTTGCATCGCAGTGTACGGTGTACATAATGTATTCATTCCCTTAAGATTCTGTTGAGTTTCTGTATACATTATGTCTACAATGTGTTTTAAAGTAAATATTAAATAATGGTCCAAAGTGTTTTATACACTTAATGCATTTTTATCCACTTTTATTGATCTGCACATTTCTAGAACTTTACAACAGAGTGGTTTGGAAACCTTCTTGCTCTTCATTGTTGAATCTTTGCTTGAAATTCACTACCTGCCCGAAGAAACTTCCAGAGACAGGTGTATTTATTGTGACATCTCGTGATCCACTATTATTGCACAAAGAGAGAGGCCATTCAACTAATTGGTTGACTGATCAAAATAATTGTGTGCACCTGAACTAATTTAAAATTTACATAGCAAAAGGGGTGAAGAGTCTTGCAATCAACATATTTTAGTTTTTTCTTTTGTCTTTGCAGATTTTACTGATTGCAGGGGATTGTACATTTGTAAGTATCTGCCTCCCCTGTTGTGTTCAGGTGGTCCAGATTGAGGTTTTTTTTGCAGTGTGTGTATGAACAAGTATACACTCCCTTTTGCTAAAGCAGATCTAAATTAGTGGCTCACATGATTTCAGAATAAATGTAGGTGTGCCTTTAAGGTTCCTGAGTCAAACAATGAATTTCAGAGATTAAATCATGAAGACCAAAGAGCTTTCAAAACAACTCAGTGATAAAGTTCTAGAAAAGTACCAATCAGGAAAAGAGTATTAAAAATTCAAAGACAGCAATTATCCCCTTGAGCATGGTAAACATGGTGATGTTGGGCATTAAGTGGAAGATGGAACATACCACCCAGGTACTGCCTGAATAAGAATGTCAATGTCAATTCCAGACTTTGAACTTGGCCTTAAGAAGCCAGACAGAGGCAAGAAATTGGTTAGGGATAACACTGTGAGCACAGTGAGTGCAATACTCAGGTTAACAGAGCTACAGAATTCAATGGCTGAGACGGGAGAAAATGTCCATCAGTGAACAACATCCCGGTCTCTCCACAACAAGTATGGAATTGAAAAAAAAAGCAACAAAGCTTTTAGGTGATCCTGCAAACAAGTGGCAAAAGGATTTTTGATCAGACACAACATGATCTGAACTGTCTGGGAAAGAAGGCTGGCTTGTTGGTGTGAGTGAGCCTCTGGTACACCTCTAAAGCAACATCAGACTTTCTGAATGCAACAGGCAGCCCAGAGTGTTTACAATGCTGTGAAAGTGCATTTTGAGCTTGAAAAAGGTGCTAAACCACTGATCTGCACCAGCAGAAAGCTATTGCTGTTGCAAATGTGCAAAAGTTTAGGCAGAATAGTATATATTCCCATACTGTATGTTGTGACAGCTACTTAAACAACATGCCTGTAATTATTCATATTTAACATTATGTACCTTTTTCAACTTGCCTGAAGTTCACCACCTTCATTTTTTCATTGGTACCTCTTGCACTCCAGATATTGCAATTCTGTTAAGAAGTGTTTTCTTACTTATTCTGTACATAGGGATGATTCTTGAACAGCTGGGACTGGCACCAGACACATTTGAGGGGAACATCCTGAAAGTTCTGTGAAAATAAGGTACAGTACATTTTTAACTTGTGTATTGAAAAACTTGGTCAAGATGTCAGCAATGAATAGATGAATTATTGATAGGTGACATAAACACCCCAATTCAATATATTTTAGAAAAACTTCCTTTGTCCTTAAAGCAACTACTGACAGTGCTATTTCTCATTTTGATAACAAATTAAGAAAACAGGTTTAGAATAACTATTAACTCAAGTCAATAGGTTTTACATTAAATCTGCACCAGAGTCCCATGCCAATTATTATAAAAACTCAAGTTTTCAACAGATGAATTTAAATTTCAGGCTTAATAAATTAAGTAATTTATGACTAATGCCTGAATAATAGATCTTTTCTTCAAGTTGTAATTGGGTTATTAGATTTCCAATTAGGTGTTTTAGACATGTTTTTTTCCATCTCAGCAAGTGTATCTTGAAGAAAAAACAGTGTTCATCATGGAAAACTGAAGTTTAACTCAGCAGCACAACTTTGCAGCACAAACTTAGAGTCCAGTGAGACAACTTCCTTTTTCACCCTTTTCATGGACAAAACTGACCACACAGCTGCACAGACAGTACAAGAGACTGACCGGGGTTTATCAGTCCTGCTCCTCAGGGTAGCTTCAACTTTCTTGCTTTCATTCCAGCTCAGGTTAATTAATCCCTTTAAATGAAACTCCTTTATGATTTTCAAAAGCTGGTTGGCAGTAGAAACCAGCACCGACCCACCAACATCTGCTAGCACTGAGAGCCCCCATGTACTATAGGTGGCATCTGTTGACTATTCTAACATCTAAGCATCTACAGTTTCAACAGTTGTCCTAGTGGGTTAAACTAAGAACGCTTTTAACACAGTGCTCCCAGATCCAGACCACTGAGGCAACAGTCTAGCGGGTTCTGCTGGTCTCATCAATTAAAATTGAGCCTGTTTGACCCTCCTTCACGATAGTGAAGCATCTGACAGTTTAAGCACCATTGCATAACTGAAATGGCAATGAAATGGGTTAGTATGATTCCATATCACAGCAGAGCTCTATGTTCTCTAGAGACACTGGTAAAAAGGTTGAAGAAGATAGAGAAGAGCATCTAAACAGACATATAGAACCTACTGGACTGTTGTTCTTAGGGGCAAAATTTTGGGAACCCTTATTTAATGGGAGTGTTGATACTGTACAATGTGATTCCCAATGGTGTAACCACATACTAGTAAGAGCTGCTTAAACAACTAAGGTAGGAGTAGCAATTTATTTGACAGGTTGAGGACAGGGACAACAGAGCCCGCTAAACGTCTTGGCAACAGTTTATCTAAACTTGTAAAGCTGAGTGTTGACAACAATTAAAAGCAAGGATACTTATAAAATAAAACAACAGTTCAATTAGGGGAAGAAAGAAGACAAAGTAATTCAGAGCTCAGCTCAAATCATTGACAGATAGAGGCCAGATAGAGGCCAGTGAAGAGCAGAAAATTCAGTAGATTCATATAAGGTACAAGAAGATCCAGATAATGTACAAAAACCTTAAAATACTGATGCAGAGGTAGATACCCCCCTAAACACACACTTCCTCATTTGTCTTTAGGAGAGTCACTGTAGGAAATTCAATTACTTAGTTCAAAAGTGGGCCCTGTGCAGTAGATAAGGACAATTGCATATACAGTATGAAATGACAACTGAAATGGCAATAAAAGGGGTCGGAGAGGTTCTGTAGCACAGCAAAGCTCGTTGTTCTGCAGAGCCGCTGGAGAGAAGGTCAGCACAGCTGTAGAAGGTCTTCAGCACTGTGAACCGCACTTGTTTCTTTAATCATGCGATCGATCTTTCTGTTTGACAAACGTTCTTCAGCGACCGCTCTGCCAGAACATCTTTACCTACGATCTCTCAGTGTCTCTTTACCTTGATAAGACTAAGGAGTGAGGCAGTTTAATCTACTGTAGGGGCCCAGGATTCAATTTCTGCCACACTCATTCCACTGCTTCTGAGTTAAAAGGACAAACGGAGCTCGCTGAAGAAAACCTTTCGCATTACCCCGGCCCAATCGGCTGTTTATTTTCTCCTCTCTTGGAAATGGAGCTTTAGAATCATACTGATCTGTTGAAATGAACCAGCTCAGGACAATTCCAGCTTCAGTGAATCATTTTGGTGTAATGAACTGATTGCTTTTAAGACTTCTGGCCTTCAGTCTGTCTTGTCTGGTCGTTGAATAAGGCAGCACTCCCTCAGCCTATCTTTTTTTACTTTCAAATAATTTCTGGACTTATAACACCTGTCTCTCTGGTTGCTTTGGAACAAAGACAATTTGAAAATGCACTTGATTATACACAACACCAAACACCCAAAAAAACCCAAACAGGAACATGGTGTTGTATTGCAAGACAACAATGCAGAAGGCTGATATTTGTATGACATATGCAGAGTTGCTTTGAGAAAACATCTTACAAGTAAACAGTTTTCGGGCTGATTTTAATTTGAATATATCTGTGGCCTGTACATCTACAAATGGGAAATTTTGTTTCCATTATAATATTAATACCATAAATTCAATACATTCATTTGAATTTGCTCTACATTTAATGGAAATTGGTATGGACTATATTCCTTATAGAGGTTATTATTTTAAAATTAAGTTTCTGAAGAACTTTGGTAAATTATTTTCATTAACATTTTTGTATGTATACACTGATATGCAGATAGGAGATTAACTGATCAAAAATAAATTCTATCAATTGTAGTAATGTTGGTTGCCATGGTGATTGGTGTTTACTTCTTCCATTGACAATCAAATTTCTATGCAGGCAAACTGGTAGCAATCATAAAAAACGAAGTCTGCATGTGAACGAGACGCTCTGACAAAGAGTCTTTGATCAGACTCTTAGCTCTTTCTTGTGTTTTTACAATACATTCAAGTTCCGCAGATTACAGTGTGCCGAAGTTCTCCTTTTTCAATACTCGGTTCTTTCTCCTGTGCACGTGCAGAAAATTTTAAGTTAGTAGATATTATGGCTTTGTTATGTTCTCATAAAAACCGAGACTTTTGCAAAAGGAAAGCCAGACAGCGTCCATGTATCTAAACCATTGTACACGAGCCTCATACTTCTCATTTGGCAACTACCGGCAATTTTTTGAACACTGATGTTTCACTTGAAATTTAGGACATGGCTTTCCATCCCCTTTCCTGTCTTCTTTAAAACATTTTCAATTGCCACAGTGACCATTTCTCGCTTCTCAAATACCAGGGGACAGGGTGGGAGAGAGAGGGTTTAATGTTCTACAGTTTCAATTTCCCTAGGAGACACAAAACCACAGAAAAGCAGGGCGAGTACAGCTTTGAGCAGAGCAAAGGAGCTTTGAAGAATGTCCCTTTTGCAGTTTTGTGTCATAAGTGAGCCTTTATAAATGCAGATAGCATCTGCAAAAGCAATAAAGGACAAAAGCCAGCTAATGGAACTGTAGGTTCAGTTTCTGAAGATGTCACAAGCATTAGCATAACACATTCTTAATCACTCTGTCACGGAATTGGCTTTTTTGTGTTGATTGGTCACACGATTACAAAGAGTCGAGGACTTCAGGGTTTCCATTCACCTTTCAGCTGAAAGCTGCTTTGCTCAGCACAGGGATAGAAGTCAGCTCCTTCTCCTGCAAGCTCAAGAGTCGGATTTCTTTGTTAGCCTACAGTTGTTTTCTCATGCACATCGGACGTCCCTGGCTAGGGTTTCATCTCAGATCCTATAACCTACGCCGCTATGAGTGATGCCTCTGCCTAAAGAGAAACAGAAATATCTCACACACTTTTTGCCGAGAGCATATAAAGATGGCACGCTTTGATTTTAAAATGCGAGCAGGAGATCCTTACCGCCCGTCAAGCAATAAGCTGTTTCTAAAATGACACATTACGTTTTTTTTTCCACTTTGACAACACTTTTACGATGCTTTCGTTGAACCTGCTGAGCACCTCGATCGGCACAGGTGGCTGTCAGGTAGGGTTAGCAATGTAATCCGACCTCCAGGGCTTCAGATCTGGGCCGTGTCACGAGCTGCCCATCGCAGGGCATCCTGCTGGTGGTGGCAGAGGACTGACCACATACTGCAGAGCTATTACATAAAGCATCCCTAGATGACAATTTAACTGAAGATAACTGCATCTCTCCTCCCTCTGATAAATGCAGACTTCTGTTCGTGCTGAGGGCTTCTAGTCTGTATAAGGAAACTAATGTCCCCATAAACTGCACAGTCCCATGCTGTGTAGACATTGTATTGAAGGAAAGAGGGGGGAAACCACACATGACACTATAGAAACGCAAGAGAACATAGGAATCACTGCCCCAATTTACCCTATATTTTATAGTGACACACTATACTACAGTATATTGTACTGTGTTATATTGCACTGTATTCTATAAGACCACAACATTGTGTGGCCTGTTAATATTCTGTAATGCTTGTCAGCTACAGTATGTACATGTGTTACACATGTAGTCGATAATACATGTGTAACACATGATGCCAAATCACATTTGCTTAGATTTTAAACATCTCCTGCTCTAGTGCTAGCGCTGTCCTGTAAGTGCAAGCAAAATTAAGAATTCAGCATTGCTGAGGGGAGGGGATTTGAAAAGCAAAATGACTGATGGGTGTAAATGGAAAAGTAATAACCCTGCGCTGTCTCAGGGTGTCCTTGCTATTAGGGAGCTGGGCAGCCTCCTATCTGTCACTGCAGGTGTTTTCTATTTACTACCATCTTAATTCCCCTCCTCATTTTTTTCCATGCTGCATGGCTTAAACAGAGCCCTCCCTGCAGTAGTAATGGTTGCTCTCCCTCGAGTCTATGCAGTAGCGAAAGAAAAAAGAAAAGGCTTGCACGAGTCAATTGGGATTGCTCCCTGAGCAGTGCTTTACTTTAAACCTAATTAAGAGAATTAAGCCCGGAGGTGACTACAGCTTGTGTAGCGTGAAGTCTTTTTTTTTTAAGGAAAATAGACACCCAAGGCAAATTTGTCACCAAAGGACGACGCAAGGGCCTTAACCTAATTCTCTCCTGGAGTGCTCAGATTCTTTCATCCCAGAGCTAAAATTGTGGAGATGTTGAGAGACTTTTTTCTAACTTAATTTGTGTCTTTTTTCTTGGACTTCGCTGCTGTACTACTTAGAATACTGTGGGAGGGACACTCCAAGATGTACAGTAGCCTTCTTCTAGTATCGTCTAGGACTTCCTTCACGGCGCAGGGCTTAATTTACTATAAAGAGTTTCAAAGGCCTCAGATATGCAAAGTAGATCAAAACATGTAGTGTTGTGGTAAAATGTTTTTTCTTCCTTCAGTCTAGAAAACCACACTGTCAACAGCAAGAAATTACACAGGAAATATATCTTCTTCATTTCATGGAATTAACAATCACCTCAGCTGAGGAAATGGTAGTTGAGCATATCTCCTGCTGAGATGTCAATAAATAATTTAGCATTGTCAAACCTGAGTGGCTTCGGAAACTGAAAATGAAGCATATTGTAACGCATATGGCCGACAGGTACTGTGTAAGAGCCGGCTAACCAGAGCGTTGACGTTGCCGCCCTTCTCTGTGATAGCAGGACTACAGCTACTGGGCTGTAGAGAGATCTCTCTTTGGCTGAGTGACGCGGGAGTCCCGGGTTCGAGCCCCCGACGGTGCGGGGCTGACCTAATGCGGCAAGGGCGCCCACCTGAACCCCTGTTGCGTTACAATATGTTTGAATAACAAAATCTGTTAAGCAAACCAACTAACAACAGTACATACTATGTATATACTGTACTATTTATGTGCAATTGTTGTAAATACAGTATGTTCACAGTCTCTAGAAAATAAAGGGAACTGAATAGAAACTGGCCACTTTCTGTTTTAACTCATGAATGCAAAGACTTTAATGATAAAATAATTTAAAAAGGAATCTCTGGAATCAAAAAGTATATAAAGAGGCGTACACTTCTTGTACTGTTGTATCTATTACTTGATCCAGGTATGTCCTCCTTCTTCAAAATATTGAGATTTTTTTTTAACTCTTGGTTTAGGTGGATTTCTTTTCATTGGTCTGCATACTTTTCTCAGACGCTCTACAGTGAAGAACTGGTGCATTGCTACTATACGGTATATCCTTCCTTTCCTAAAGGGTGAAGTCTGGACAGGGAGACATAATGTGAACTGTGAACTGGTGCCCCAATATCTAAAAACTACTTGTCATTGTGCTTCTGGAAACCTCCACTAAAGCTCTGAAGCATAATTGCGTTCAGAATTCTGTTAAACACTGACTGGTAGAGAACTGAGCGTGTGGAACATTTTTGTGACCATAGTAAATTGTAACTGCATGGGACCTTTGTAATATACAAGTTACGGCAAAAAGGAACATTTGACTGACGTTGAAGCTATCTCTCCTCAAGGCTGGTTTTACACTGGATGATAATTTTAGACGTTACACTCAGTAATTGATGTCCTTTAATTGTGAGCAGTTATCACTATAGCATGTTCATGATGGTATAGGGCCTTTGATCAAGGTAGAGGAGTAGTAGCAGATTTGTTTCTACTGACCTTCAAAATAGTGTTTTAAAACAGAAATGAGATGTTTAAATAAGAGCTACACCGAATCAGCCTGATTGGTTTCTCACATTCTCCCAACACCTTTTTACGTATCACGTTACAGCACGCAATAACTGTCCAGTTAGGCGACCTTTTACATTGTACCATATACTCTTTTCCTTCTTCTTTGCACTTCTTAAGTCTTTTTTATTAGCATCAGAAGGACGCAGTTGAAGTATGGGGTGGAAGTGCTTTACTATTTTATGGGGAGAACTGTTATTTAGAGCTCTGTACATCACAGACTGTTCCCTTTTGATAAATACTTTATATTCAATATCGTTATTCACCACTGCCCCAGGGTCTAGAGAGGAAAACCCGCTTATAGCTAGAACTGTGTGCACTGTGCTTTGTGACCTCAAATGTTAAAAATTGCAAATTGTTCCTGTCAAATAAATAGACAATAAGTGAATGCATTCCCGTACAGTATATTGCAGTTGGCTCGATTTTTCTGCTCACGTATTAAATTTGCAGGAAGGTGCAAAGTCGCCTCGTGACTCCAACAAATGTTTCCTTCTGCTTTCTTTTAGGATTTTTTTTCCCCCAGTGGCTTTTGCATTTGTCCCTGCCTGGTTCAGCAGGTGCCATGACTGTGAGCTGCTTCAGTCCCTGTTTCAAAGCTGTGCTATTTCTCAGATTGGTTCCAGTGAGGTAAACTAATTACACTGAGGGATGCGAGGCCCAATGTGATTATCAGACCACGCGCATCCTTCCAACCTGTACAGTATATCTGCAGAATCCATTACAACTCTTTTAAATATTCATGCCCTGAATTGAAATATTGATACAGTTTTCTTAATATAAGGTAAATTAATGTATGACTATCAATATTGCAGCCATGGGTATGAATGTTTAAAAGCTATGTGTTTTTTGTGCTGTGCAAGAAACCAAAATCCTGCTCATTCCTACCCTGGAATTAAGGCTCATTGAATGAAGTCAGAGTCTTTAAAGCAGAGCTTCCCAGCTTTAAGAACATAAAGACTGCAAACAAGAAAAGGCAATTTGGTCCATCTAACTCATTTGCCATTCCTCCTGTTCTTGACTCTTGTTGATTGTGGAGAGGTTGGCTGGGCTGGATTAGCCAGTGGCCCTCAGGATGTTGACTACTTGTGTCAGGTCTTCTCATAGTCTTATCATGTTCAAGAAAAAGATTCAGACATTTCTTTATTCCTGATATTGATATCTGGTTGCTCTTTTTTGGAATGATTCCAGAGCAATAATATATTTCTTATAATGTGGTGACAAAAAATAATATGCAATTTTCTAAATGAGGGCTTACTAGTGCATGGTACAATTTTAATATACGCTACAGTAACCTTTCCAGATTTAATGCCTACACTTTTATCTCTTACAGTCTAACATTCAACTTCTCTTTTTAATACATTTTTCAGTTATCTAAATGTACTGTACATGACATGTCAACATACAGTAGGCACCTAAGTGCATAAACACCATTTTCATAAATAGTCTTTTTAAGCTCAGGGTTTTTTATTTTGTATCTGCACATTAGTTTATGTTTTTGCTTTCTGCATTTAATATCATGAACCACATTAAACATAATCTGTCAAGTGTTTGTGGATTCTTGAATTTTGTATAAATCCAAATCCTTATATTTGATATCATCTGCTAAATTGAATAGTTGACTATAACAGAATCAAAAGCATTGATATAAATTACAAAGAGCAGTGATCCTAGTATAGATCCCCGTGGTACTCAAATAATTGTTATCCCCTCTTTTTGTGCATTTCACCCCTAATCTGTACTTTCTGATTTCTATCCATTAACCAGTTCTCTATTGAAATACATACATTTGTCCAAATACCTATTGCCAGTGTTTTTTAGAATGAATCATTTATAAGGAACTTTTAAAAAAGCCTTTCCTTTGCACCTTATCATATGCTATATAACGTATGTCTCGTGTCAATTATGGTTATAGTTCGTTTAAGGAAGTACAACAAATTAGATTCAAGAGCCACCTTTTTTAATCCATGTTGGCTGTGCACTAGGGCCAAATGTCTATACAGGTAATCCCCAAGTTTAATTTTACTTATTATTTCCATACCTTTTCATGCACTTTTACGTGTCAACTGTACTTGTCAGATATACAGTCCCTGTCTTTGGTGCCTGAATTTCTGAATACTTTTCAGAGGAAGCTGAACCCTTAAAGAAACTAACAATGTGCTAAACCACTGTCTCTCTGTCCTGCAGTGTTTGACTGCCAGTTCCAAGGCTCTGTTTTTTGATGCTGGCAAAAGTGTTGATCTATATATCCTGGGTCTGTAGGGCCATATCAGTAAAATCAATAAATGCAGATATTGGATATTTAACTGCTGGTTAAAGAATTTTGAGAATTTAAACCTAAGAGGTTGGTTTTCAAACTTCTAAATTGTGTAACATCTAAAATCTGTTCTTTGCCATGAAGTCTCTGAGAGCAGAAAACAGCAAGATCCAGATTTAGCAAGTTATAACTTCAATTGTCTAAATAAGAACTGATTTAGAATGCTGGCAAGAGGAGACTGGAGACTGGACGACCTAGACTAGGTACAGTAATGCAAGTTATGGACTTTCAGATGTAATGCCTGTGCCCGAAGGAGGTAACAGGAAAATTACATTTGACCCTAGACTTTGCTGTTATTTTGGATACACTGAGATGTTAAAGGCCTTGTTTTAGAGTATGTATAGAAAAATATATAATACAACCTTTCCATCTAGTTTTTTGCTTGATTTTATCTGAACCTGTCTGTACAGTAACACATCATACCAAATCTTCCATTGTATTGAAAGAAAAACATTATTACATGGCTCCCTATCTTAAAAAGTAAAGGAAAAATAGCACAGTGGTCCTCAATTTCAAATTGGTGAAACAGGGATACACTGCAGCTACGAACAATGACACAAAACTAACACACACGTCAAATACACACAGATAAGAAACGACAGATTTACCCATTCTTTTCAGATCCTCAATTCAGAGGAACCATAATCCTTCCCACCTCAAAGCTTGAAAACTGTGTAGCAGCTCCTGGCTCCTCTCCATTATAATCAGTATCATTTTTAGTCTCCTACCCTGATCCTGCATATCGATAAGAATGTCTGGTTCTCATTTACAACAATCTCTTTATTGCTTGAACCAATTACGGCCTTAATTAGCCAAGATTAACATGGTCTTATCAAGTTGCTTTATCACTTAGACACAGATAAAAGGTGTGTGTAAATACTGAAGCAACATTGCTGATCAGGACCCATGATCTGACTTCCAGATTTATATAAGAATTAGCTTTAGAACTTTTTATCTGTCCAGCAGTATATGGTATCTGTAACAGATGAATAATGAAAACTTCAGAGAACAAGAAAGGAAATTTAAACTGCACAATGGCAAAGCAGAGTGCTTTTCAGGCTTCTCAATTTAACTGGTGTTTTTAATAGTTGAGTATATAAAATACATCAGCAGTAAAGCCCAGAAAAAGGGTATCGTAAGACAAGTAAACATGTTCACACAGTGCACCTGGGACTGTTGTCTCAGACATGCTAGTATTATTGCTTACTTTCTGCCTGGCTTGTGCTTGTGTAATATGGATAAAACACATGTTGTCTTCTGGTTTATTCATGTTTGGAAACATGAGGGGTAGGTGTAAGGTTGAACTGACAAGATTGGGAGTGAAGGATTGTCTGTGAAGATAGCTGATAAAGCAAATCTGGGATAGGCACTCTGCAGCAATCTACAGTAGGTGTGTGTTTCCAATTAGAATGATTTGTCCTGGGTATTTGATGTAGTCCACCACAGTTCCCACTAACCCTAACCCTCAGTCTCCTATTGTCATTGTATGCTTTTGAAAGGCTCAGAATCCCATTTCAAACTCTTCCTGCATCTCGAGGCAGTCTTAGGTCAAATTCATATGCAAATGTAGGATTTCTTCATGTTGGCCTTGAGAACACCTGTGAAGCCATTTTTTTGTACTCTTGATCACATCATGGCTGAATCAACAGGAAAGACACTTACATTTTAGAGTCTGAAACTGGACGTTCAGATGACATGGATGTTGAGGAGCAAAACTGATTATCAGATGATTATCTCCTCAATGCTCATTGTGTTGGTTAATGACTGCTTGCTTAGATCATTAGACCAGGTCTGGGAGCTACTCATCCAGAACCTGTTGACAGAGGAGGTTAGTCTTTAGAGAGTAACAGTGCTGACAATTGCCCAAAGTGAGCAGACACTACAGTATCCTCAGTATCCTGGAGCTTGACCAAGGTCTGAGTATTTTTATTCCTGAATCATTATCAGAGGTCAGACACCTTCCATTTCAAGCTAAGCAATTAAAGAAGGAACTGGATTCTCTGGAAATAAATGCTGGATAACACTGATTAGCTACTAGTATGGAAGCAAAGAAACTAGATTGCATGACTTTCTTTGCTTTAACATTTTAATATCTTCTGCATATTATGGTCAGTTCAGCAAAGTACAGCAATGTAGCAGAGCAGATGTTGGGAGCACGGGTGTATCACCAGGGGACGGGGTCATTTCATTAGGCAAGCCACATTCTTCAAATTCGCATGAGGAAATTACTCAATTGGCTGCACCTGGAAACTCTAGTTCTTTACACAGAACCACAGGGTTAAGAAGAACAGTGAGCAGTTAAAGAAAAATTTGGAGGTTCAAGTGATCTTCTGGTACAACTAATCACAAAAGGATTATGGGGGGTAATATTGGTAGCAGCCTCGGTCATTTTCCAAGTTGGGATGCCAGTAATTAAGAAGGCAGTTAATATGCGCACCTGGTCAACAGAGTGATGTTCTCGCCACTGCTATCCAGGGAGTTTACAGAAAACCCCTACCCATGCTGTCAGAAAGGGGGATCATTTACAAGTATATAACATGAATCAGATGAAGCAGTTTTATTGACAAGAATGTGGGGGGAGGTTTGATAGAAAAAGGGAAAGATAGCCTGCACTCTAACCTTTTTCCAAATCTTCCAAAACAATTCAACACCTACAGAAAAGTAAAAATGTACTTAGTGGTTGCATGTCCCCTGTGCCAACAGCTTCCTTCCTCATCTCGCAGGACCAATATTGCAAAAGGACAAAGAAATGCAAAACGAAATATGCCAAGTTCTTAAATCGATTACGCCTCTCCTGTGAGGGAGATCATCTGATTTCAGGAAGAGGTAAGGTATTGCAATTCAACTCTCCCATTACAGCTCCCTTGTTCTGAATTAAAAGCAATGTTTTCTGAATCGTGCCTGTCTCCTGTCCACTGTAGCTTTAGAATCTCACGTGTTTTGCTTTTTGTGTGTGTGTGCTCACAAAGGACTTGGAATGACTGCAAACCTCCCAGCCTTGTCAAATGCCCTGGAGTGCTTAATTGAAACACTGGAAAATTGCATTACATTTGCAGTATCAATCTAGTCCCTTTGGACTAATCAAAAAAGCAAATCAACTCCTACCAATCTGGTTTTCACAAACAAAAGAAGATATCAGCAGAAATGGAGTAATGTAGTTGACCTCACCTTTCCTGTATAGTGTGAGGAGGTGGTTTCAAATTACTTTTTATGTTCAAATGAATATTTACAGGGAGTGGAGAAAATCTAATTCCTTATTTATTTAAAAATTCCTCTCCATTGATGAAAATGTCAAATGTTCTGGGTGGATGATATGAAAGTTTTGCCTTTAAATCATTTGCATGATTATACATATACAATGCAGTATGTTTCATTAAAAACATTCAGCCCCTTACAGTTTTTCTTTTTAATTTGCTTTAAAATGTGCAGTCATGACACTTCGAAGTAGAAATATTTATAACATACACAACCTGTGTCACAAATTCAGAACAAAAAGGTCTGGAAAATTATTATTGTATGAGTATTCAAATCCTTTGCTGTGGCAAACCTAAATTTAAGAGCAAAATATAACCTTAATAAGCCACACAATGTGGAAAAGTAGTTCTCATGATTTCAGAATAAAAACAGCTGTCTCTGATAGTTTCCTTGGTCAGGTAATGAATTTCAAGCAAAGAATCAACCATGAAAACCAAGGAGCTTTCAAAGCCAATTGGGGAAAAAGATATTGAAAAGCACAGACCAGAAGAAGGATACAAGAATATCAAAGTTTCTTAATTTCACTGTGAGCAAAGCCTTTGCAATCATCAAGAGATGAAATGTTGATCATACCACTAAGACACTGTTATTCAGGCTACATTACTGTAATGTCTTACCCTTGGAACTCTTTGGTTTGGGCATTGAGGTTTTAAATAAAATATTAAGCTCAAAAGATGTGGATGCATTATTTTGTAATTTCACAAAATGGGACATCTTTAGCAAGGTGTGAATACTTTTGCAATGCACAGCAAAAATAAATAGTTTCATTATACGGTAGTGACTCTCAAATTAAGGTTTTGAAACAGAGAAAGGGAACATGTTTATTTGAGATGTCAACATGTCACATACACAAGGACACTGCAATTTGTAAGCTTTGTTTATGCATCCGTTCCACAGGCCAGCAAAGGAGAATCACATCGTGTAACACTGGTTTGAAAATCAAACTTGTACTGAGCCCTGCTTTACATATAAAAAGATGTCTGCCCTTCCCAGCTGAGTGCACAGCCACCTCCTCTATTGCATTAATTACTGGGCTCCAGATCTGAACACCTGAAGTCACTACAAGGCTTATTCCTACCAAGGGAAAATGTACTATAGAAACCTGTTGGGATTCCAGCTAGTTTCCTAGTCATATTTTTACATTTCTAGTTAAAAATATCTCCAGAAAATAAGGAAATCACAAGGGCTGGATTGTTTCCTCTCAGATATTTTCTAGCATTTTATTATGTATGTCTGTCTTCTCTCGTAATATATACATGAGCAGAGTGTAAGAAACTGTGCGACCAAGACTGAAACAGCATGAGTAAAAGAGGGCTTTTGCCCTAATTATATAAGAGGCTTGTTGCCGCTGTTACAGAGGAGAAAAATGGAAATAATATATCGAAATGTATATTTGAATTTTAAGTCCAAAATGTGCAAATTTATACCAAAGATTGCCTCCATTGTTCTTTGTCGCACTAAAGAGAAAGATAAATAAAAAATATTCTTTGTGGATGTTTCATCCTGTGTAACATTAGTTTCTATGTAGATTTGTTTTCGTTCACGAAGAAATTCAACATAAATTACATACTATATAAGTCTAGGCAACCAAAAAACCATTGCATTCCACCACACATTCACCAAGACCGAGTGAAAAAGAAAGAGCTTAAACTAAGGTTCAGAACTGGGGGAAAATGAAGTTTGGGTTAACCAGGAATGTAGGCACTTCAGTAGTTTGGTCAAATTCTAAGAAATAAATAAACCTATAAATAATATAAGTATAGCATACTTACAGTACATACTGGGGTGATATCTTGCTTGGCTGGGGAAATGGCAGCTGGCCAAGGATCAGCACTGTCACAATTTCACTCATTTTTGAGGAATGAACCAGGGAGACAGCTGCAAGGCTTATGATGAAGGAAGGAGAGATAGAAAGATGCATGCAGAGGCCTAGTTAGCCAACCTGTATTAATACCGGGAAGAGTGGAAATGAAAGATTAGAATTTAACCTCTTCCCAGACACCTGTTAAATAACATAAAAGCAGAAAACAGAAAGAAAAAAACATTTTCATTCACAAGGTAGTCTTCAGGTGTGGAGGAAGTTAAAACTGCCAAAATTATTGGATTGTTTCTTTTCACTTTTCAGCTCTACTTGTTGTTTTGTAGCCAGCACACTGATGGCTTTTTTTGTGGATTGGATTTTTTTTTCAAATCCAATTAATTACCGACTGCAGTTTTGGAGAACCCTTTAAAGTAAAGTACAAAATAATTATAGTCTTCATATGGATTCTGAAAGTTGTCAGACATGTTATTGTCTTAATAAGAAAGCCTGTGGTTAGAAATGGAAGCCTATCTGTAAACTGTGAAGTTTATTAAGAGATTAATTGAGCCAAGGAATTAATCAACTAAGGAAATCAACTGAAATTATTTTTATTTTTAAAATGTAATATTGTATTTTTTTAAAAAACATCTCTGGATATCACAGAATTAAGTTCAAATGTAGACAATATGCCAGAGAAATCATGTTCCGTTTTTACATTGGTGAATTTGAAGACAAAATGGAGGGTTTAAAGCATTCACCCAAAAATCTCAGCAGTAGCTCTTGATTTAAGTGGGACAGACAACAGAACAATTCAGAACAGAATTTCAGGATGTCAGGTTGCAGTGGGATCGTCTAGACACAAAGAAATAATGCACAAAATATTATTTTGGACATAGGAAAAACTGCATTCTGATGTGTTCTCTGGGCTGCAAAGTCTTTGCCTCTTAGCATCAGAAAAGCTTTGCAAACTGAGTGACAACCTTCTAACATGTTGATGTAAAACACAGCCAATGTTACAAAATAGGCATAAGAGAAAAAAGTTGCAATTGTTTATTTTATTATTTATAATGCAATGACACCTTAATAATTTAAAAAACTAAATTTTGTGCATTACATTGTTAAGTAGAAAAATCATTTATCTTCGTCTTGTGCCCTAATAAAAATGAAAATGGGTTCACAGTAAATACTTAATATGTGTTGGTTGTGCTTAGACTCCTGTTAATTATTAGTGTTCATTAGTGTTCATAGTGTCCTGACACCTGCTGTTTTTATTCCAGTTAAACTCTCAGTTATACAATTAAACCTCCATTTGATCTGGAACTCATTCCTGTATGAGATATTCTCTTTTAGGGGGTACCATTATAGAATGAACAATTGATCCATTAATCAACTTATTCTTACAAATCAAATAATCAAATATTTAAATAAAAAAACAGCCCTGTAGTACACAAATCCTGTGACATTTTCTATAGATTACCTTCCAGCTACATGCAAAATGCATCCCTCTTGCAGTGTATGAATCCACTATTTGAAAATACACATCAGGGCAATGGTGGTTGGAAGGTTTCCTAGAGTTACTGTGCTTTGAAATGGTCAAGCATTAAAATACAGCACCGTCAGAGCCATATCTGAGCAGATTAGGGCCTTGTCTCAGATCCCTGTTTCAAGGTGTACAGTATAAACTCTGATAGAAGAACCGCCGAGAGAAAAAAAAATGATTTTTTCCATTTTGGATGTTAAAATACCTGCAACTGCAGGACCACATGTCATGCTCACAATATTGTAACGCAACGGGGGCTCATGCGGGCGCCCTTGCCGCATCTGGTCGGCCCAAAGTATAGGTGGCTCGAACCCGGGACTTCCGCGTCTCTCTGCAGCGACCTAGCCCCGTGAGCTAAAGAGAGATCTCTGGTCTCTGATTGGGCCGACCAGATGCGGCAAGGGCGCCCTACTGAGCCCCCATTGCGTTACATTGGTGTCAGAGTGGGATGAGATAGCCCTTCGCCCTCCCGACTGGAGGCTCGAACCCGGGACTCCCGCGTCTCTCTGCAGCGACCTAGCTCCGTGAGCTAAAGAGAGATCTCTCCACAGCCCAGTAGCTGTGGTCCTACTATCACAGGGAAGGGGGGTGACGTCACCCGCTCTGGTACGCCGGCTCTTACACACAGTGCTTGTCGGCCGTAAGCGTTACACTCTCCCCCGCTTAAATCACCGTCCCCGGCGAAGGGCTATCCCACCCCGCTTCTGACACCAATGTAACGCAACGGGGGCTCAGGCGGGCGCCCTTGCCGCATCTGGTCGGCCCAAAGTATAGGTGGCTCGAACCCGGGACTTCCGCGTCTCTCTGCAGCGACCTAGCCCCGTGAGCTAAAGAGAGATCTCTCCACAGCCCAGTAGCTGTGGTCCTGCTATCACAGGGAAGGGCGGTGACGTCACCTGCTCTGGTACGCCGGCTCTTACACAGTGCCTGTCGGCCGTAAGCGTTACACTCTCCCCCGCTTAAATCGCCGTCCCCGGCGAAGGGCTATCCCGCCCCGCTCTGACACCAATGTAACGCAACGGGGGCTCATGCGGGCGCCCTTGCCGCATCTGGTCGGCCCAAAGTATAGGTGGCTCGAACCCGGGACTTCCGCGTCTCTCTGCAGCGACCTAGCCCCGTGAGCTAAAGAGAGATCTCTCCACAGCCCAGTAGCTGTGGTCCTGCTATCACAGGGAAGGGCGGTGACATCACCTGCTCTGGTACGCCGGCTCTTACACAGTGCCTGTCGGCCGTAAGCGTTACACTCACCCCCGCTTAAATCGCCGTCCCCGGCGAAGGGCTATCCCGCCCCGCTTCTGACACCAATGTAACGCAACGGGGGCTCATGCGGGCGCCCTTGCCGCATCTGGTCGGCCCAAAGTATAGGTGGCTCGAACCCGGGACTTCCGCGTCTCTCTGCAGCGACCTAGCCCCGTGAGCTAAAGAGAGATCTCTCCACAGCCCAGTAGCTGTGGTCCTGCTATCACAGGGAAGGGCGGTGACGTCACCCGCTCTGGTACGCCGGCTCTTACACACACTGCTTGTCGGCCGTAAGCGTTACAATATGAACAATTAATATTAGGGTAAAGCAAATTACAGCAGGAACTATTCTGATTGGAGAGATTAATTTCACTCTGACAGTTATGGATTATGGAAATCCTCCTATAATGCTGTGCTTCACTCTCTTCATATCCCTGATATTAAGTTCCCTGTCTTACCAAATCGCATGTGATTGCTATCATGCTTCTGCGAATTAGCCACTGACTTTTTGCTGATGTATTGCTTTTTCTTACCAGCTGCACCAATGATACTTTTAATTTCCTCAGTTTTGATTTAATTTCCATTTCTGAAATTGCATTTCCTGGAGGTACGGGCAACATTGTTTTCGCCACGCAAACAGGAGCAGAAGGATGACTATGCAGTGTCTAATACCTGAACAAGGCAGGGGTACGAAAGCAATTTGGGAATAGGACTGCAGCAACAGAGGTTGAGACAGAAATCAATGTAATTGAAACTAAACCTTTTGCAACACACTCATTTATAGAAAATGATAAACCTCCTTGGAGTTTGGAGGATAAATGAAATTTTCAACACTGAAATTGGTGTACAGAGTCAGTTACAACACTGGAGCTGAGTAGCTGAAAAAAAGAAAAAGAGTTAATTACATAAAGACAGAGATCAGAGGATACTGAGCCCCACAGTGTTATCTTTTGACAATGCTTTGCTCTCAGCTCTTCAATTATCAGTTTTCTCTAAGAATATCCACTCTTCCTGAACTGTGTTTTAAGTAGAATATCCAGTGATCAAACCCTTGATTACACGAAATACTACAGTACATCTCCTTAATGTCTCCTGTAATCCAATGTATCAAGGAATAGCTATCATAAATGAAAAATAGGTGTCTAGGTGTCTTTGAAATATATTTTTATTTCTGAAAACAAGATAATCTACAGTTTATAACCACTAAATGTCTTTCTGTGATAATGACATTCAGCAATGATGTATTTATTTTAATTCCACATTTAAAATAATGATACAGGGAGATGTTGTGAGCACAGATTTTGTTGCAGGTCACATTTAGCCTTGTCTAGAAGATCACCCTAAGTTCTAAAGTTAGTTTGCCCTATGACCACTCTTTCATCATTAGAGCTTTGCAAAGCTCTGGCATAGGGTGATTAGGTCTGGGAGCTAAAGGCTGTGAAGTTAGAGAAACCTGTCTTCACAGCTCACTGATTCTGCACCTGATCTTTCACCTCTAAAGCAGAAAACCAAGGCTTACTGTGAGGATGTTTGGGCAATCTAATATATACATTTTAAAAAAGTCCATTCAGAGTATTTTCCATCCTTTAATTAAAGTCTTGTCAAGTGAAGATGTGCTCTAGTGATAATCCAGTGAGCTCATTTGAGAAGAAGCTGTTATTTGAGACTGTGCAGCTTCCCATCAGAAACTGGAAAAATGTATTCATACAGTATATGTGCAGCTGCAGCTGGGTGAAGAGGAATAAAACTTTCTTCTGTAGCAACATAAGAAAGGCTACAAATGTTGCAAACTCTGTCCACCCAGGCCCTAGAGAGCCCCAGTTCAGCAGTTTTTAAAGTCAGCCTTTAAGTAATCAATTTCCTAAGGGCTGGATCTATTTAAGAAAGATCCTTTAAACAGGTGGTGTGTTCAATTAAGTAACTTAGGGATAAACTGGAACAAAAAATCAGAATATCCTTCACCCTTGAAGGAGCAGTGATCTCACTCGAGGAAACAATACTTGTTTAATTGATCAAATGTTTAAACACATGTTTCTAACCTTTAAATAACAGGGTATTTAGGGTGGTGTATAAACTCAGCTGGAGGTCTCAGGACCAGGGTTAGAGACTTAACCTGTTCTTGCTGATTTGGTTGTTAGTGGTTAATTCATCAAGGACCTTGTCCAGCCATTTCTGGAAAGAAGACAGGATATCAGCTGCAAGATGGATGATTAACTATTATTCCTGAAGAAGTCATCTGAATTGACTTTGCTTATGACTTTTAGGATTTTAAATACTTGAAACAGGTCTCCTCATAGTCTTTTCTCTTCAATGCTAAAAATATTCAGTTCCTTCCTGTCAGAGTAGTTCAGGTTCTCCTAAATACTTCAAGGGCTTAGACGGAAGGAAAACAAGTCACCTTCTGGCTCTCCAGGACTGGAGCTGTACCCCACTATCCTTTCAATATCAGCATTAGGTTTAACGTAATTAAGATCATCCTTATAAAGCATTTTGTGCATCCTTAAAACTTGAAAAGAGTGCTCAATGTGTTCTTCTTTGCAGATTCCCTCCCCCTGTATTTGAAGAATATTGGCATTTTTCCACATGCATAATTCATTGAGTACACCTGTTTATTGTTGGCATCCAGCTTGTATTTGGCACGCTATGATTATTCATTACAATAGCCTTCCATCTACAATGACAGTATTTATTATGACAAAGTGCACGCGCGATCTACCCTGTATGTTTCGCGCACAGCTGAACAGCCTTAATGCCAAAGTTGTTCTGTTCCGCCGAGACGATACAGGACTTCATTTAAACATCCAGTCACGCATTGACTGACTTACAACTTGCCATTGCATTGCAATTCTCTGCCTGCGATGTTCATGGGAGTACAGTAGCAGTAATACAGGACAGTAAAAAAGCTTTTTTTTAACCTCATTAAAACGGAGCAGTCTACCAGTCCAACTTAAGGATTTAAACCATCAGGTACAGTAAGTATGACCGGCCAACCACAGCTTCGTGAATATATTCAGGATGGCCTTAGAATGAGACCAGACATACTGTAACTGGGTTTTCTTTTTCACATTCATAGCATTTCTCTTAAATTGTTAATTTAAGCCAGAGGTTCTCAATTCCAGTCTAGGAACCTCTGACACCTGCTGTTTTTATTCCAATAAACTCTCAGTTCCACTATTGAACCCCTGTTTGAGCTTGAACTATGCAATTGCTTTCAGGTCTTAAAATGCTTTGTTGACAGATTCCTTTTAACCACTGCATTTAACATAAAGCTTCACGCTATTGTGTAGATGTACTACACAACTCTAAACAGGATCCAGTTAGGCAATTTATTAATTGTTCAATCAAGAAACATTCACCAAGAGGATCCTGGCAACTGGAGCCGAGAAGGACCGTCTTAAGCTAAGCAACACATCTGAGCAACTCATAAATGAAAAATTGTTTTTTTACACCAGCCAGAAATTGCTTGTACTGCCGATCCAGTGTGTGACCCTTGCGAACACAGTGAATCCAGAAAGTAAGCATTTCCCTTTTGCACTGAGGAAGAAAAGCTTGTTAGAAAGACCCAAAGGTGCCTCACCTGCCCCCACTTTGACTAAATAAAGCAGTGCAGACTCATAGTTGTTTTAGGGGAAAAGTAAAGTCAGAAAAAAAAGAGTTAATTGATTAATTGAAAGCATTATAAAACATAAGGTGCTATCCTCTCTGGATATAATTAGCATGTGCCTGAATCATACTGTAGTTTAAAGAAAAGATGTACATACAATTTAAAAAAATCTGCTCTCGTGACAATAGTTTTGTTTATGCTTATTTGTATTGCCTGCTCTTGTGTCTTCTGTTCTTTTGTTTTTTGTAACGTCTACTTTTCCCAAAATTAAATTTTAGGAGGAGTATGTATTGCCACCATTCTGTAAGTGTCACGATTGTCATCCCTCCTCTTAACGGCGCACCGACCCTTTCGTATTTTAGTTAATTACGTGCACCTGCCCCCTGTTTTGTTGGTCATTATTTAAGCCCAGCGCTCCCGCTATTTCTGGCTCAGCATTGGGAGATGGAAGCTTCATCACGGCGTCCTGACCATCTGAGTCCGGGGCTCAGAGCGCATGGCCTCGTTAACCTGGTTTTTATTCCCTGTTCCTGTTCCGGATCCCGTTCCGGTTTTTAACCTTGTTTGTCTTGGACCTTGTTTGTCTGGGATGGAACTCCCTCTTCTTGGACTCTGGACTGCACCCCGGCTTTCCCCCTTGGACTGTTTGGATTTTTTTGCCTGCACCATGCCCCCCGAGCACCAGATCACTGTCGTCACTCCCCGCTGTCTGTCAACCCGTCCTGATCCTCTACGTCTCTTCCCTGTTGTCCTTCTCCACTTACTTCCGGATTATACCGGGTCTTGAACTACGCTTCACGGGAGCTTGGATCGGCTGCCGTTACAGTAAGAGGAAATGTTGCAGTGACCGTACTGGTCAGCCTGGTTTTGGTAGATCTAGAAACTAGAAAGAGAATGCTGATATTAGATTAGAACATTCGGTGCCTTTGTATTATCACTTTATTAATTTACCTACATTGCATTTGTAGTACACATGGGGTTGATCTGTGGCTTCCAAATGCAAGCTGATTCATTTTTGTTCCTCATTGTAAATGTTAAATTAAAAAAAGCAAGTATTTTATTAGTTTAACCTCATGAACTCAGTAGTTTAACTCTTTTACTACATTAATGAAGGAAGATACAAACCAATTGTAAAGCAAACCATTCTTCCAGTTTGCAAAGCTTAATGATGTTTTTGCTGTAAATAGTCCAAATGGGTATTTCAATTAACAGGGAAACCAACATTTAATAGACAGATGTGTTTCGGAACATCTATTGAGAAGACGGACACAAAAGCTTTGTTAACTATGAGTTAGAGTCGCAGAGGTGAAGCAGAATGTGGATGTCATTCCTCCTGAATGATTGTTAAACATTGCGCTTCGTCCTGTGACCTTCAATGTAACCTACTTGTTTCAGACTGTAGTACCTGACTCACTTCGCCGGGCTGGTGAGGACTTGGATAGAGTATAGAGAAGAAGTGTATAACAGTGTGCTCCAATTCAAAATGACCCACCATGTCCAAACAGCTCAATTTGCAGTGCCTGTTGCATGATAGTGGCGTAATATGCTTTGCGAGGCAAGATATGGGTTTTCTGAGTCAGCTACCAAAGCTACTGTAGGTAGGATATTAAAACTGGGTTTAATATTTTTCTTCCTGAAAATCAGGAATCATTCAGCGATATTTGCAGCAGTGGACACTGTCAGAACACTGTCGTTGAATTTCACAGCATGCTACACAGCCCCAGGATTAACAGACAAGCTCCAGACTCTTGGCGCAGGCAATGCAAATTTGAGGCGCGTGGTGTTGTCTCTCACTGGGTTGCAAAATCAACATCCAAAAAGAAAGGCTGGCAGGGTTTTAAAGAATTATTCATTTCTCTACTTACCATTACAGACCTCAGTCACTCGTAGACGCATTTAATAATGTCCCACGACTGCAATAGAGCAATCTCCAAACAAAGAAGAGAAAGAAATAAAGGCAAGGAAAAGAAGACAGATTTGAATCATTAAAAGATCCAGCCAGCTATCAATTTCTCTTAAACTGCTGTTTTGAAACCACTTTTGCTTTCCAAAGATCCTATTCTAAAGCGATCACCTTGTTTTTGTCACAGCTTAGTTGTCACATCATTATAGCCCTGACAGCTTGCAACACAGTCATTAGTGGAAGAGGTCAGGACTGAAGATGGCTTATGCCTCATGGAAAGCTAGGATTCATATTCTTTGTCACAGGCTTGTTACCAGCATTCAACATAGGGTTCACCAAGATTAGAAGCCATTACTCAGTTTTTAAATTCAAGGTCAAAAGACCACAGCACCACTAATCACAAGTGTTTCCTGCCAGCACAGGCCAGTGGGCTCTTATCTTCATTTCTTTTTTTTTCGTAAGCAAGGCAGAGGAAGGTGGATTAACTAAAAGACTTTAGAAGCAGAAATTTAGAGGAGTGGGCTTTTTCTGCTACACTCAGTCAAGATTAGCGCCTACAATTTGAAAACTACAAAAAATCGAGAACAGAAAGAACAATTTCTTACCTCTGGTTACACATAGTACTGCCTGAGGTAAATGAAAACAAAGATCTTTCAGTAAATTTAATACTTTTGAAAAGAGAGACAGACTTAATTTTTCTGTATTTTCTTATTTTTAGCTGTTTTCATTCCAGGCTAATTTTAAAAAATTGAGAATTTATATTATATTTATATGAAATGCTGTTACATAACTTAATACCTACCAAAAACTTCTACAAAGTGTTGTTTAGTTTTTTGTAAGAACATCAGTGCATACAGCATACCAGCTTGTTGCTTTGAACCTGCAAAACATTTGCTTTTCTTTTTCAGAGAACAGACTTGTTTCAGCCTGCCCTAATTAAATATTTGAAGTTGAAGGAAACCAAAGCAGTCCCTGGAATGTACAAAATAGTAGGCACATTATTTTATTACTTAAATCAGCAGTCAATGCCGATGACCTCACAGTTCTTGAGATCAGCCACACAAATACACTGAAACAAAAAAAAGAGCTTAATTCCCTGTCAATCTGCCCATGTACAGTATGGCATGATATCCTATTGCCTAACCCTATTGTGGACAACATGAAGTCCCTGTAGCAGAAAGCATTCTGAACATTTAACTTGACATTTATAGCACTGTCTGCAAAACATTTGAACCATCAAACAGATTTTAAAAAAAGAAACAGTTCAGGGTTTAACATGCTTGACTTCGCATTGTGATGTCTGAGGGCTTGGGTTCATAGTCTTGGGTTAGGTGAGGGTGTACTGCCATGGTTTAGTCCAATGCGTGATGCAAAGCAGAAATAAGAGGCAAGATAAAACCCCCATAAGTACTGGATAGACAGAAGGTAAGCAGGGATTTCAGATTCATAAGCCCGACTCTTGAGCTGAAGGCCAAGCATATGTTATAATAAATAAATGAAAAATAACTTGAATCCATTCCAGTCTGGAGAAGGCTCACAGTGCTCCCTAGGCAATGATGTTTTGTCTGTTCCGCAGAACCTGATGTCTCTGCATTTCAAGTTGGTGAATCCTAACAACTGTGTCATCTGGGGGCCTCCTATTGACAGATAAATGCTGGTAATAGAGGCAGACACACAATCTCCCCCATACAGACACCATTAGCATCTAACCATCTCTGTTCAGTTCTGGATAAATACATCAGCAGGTCTGTCACACTACTAAGGTGAACAATACCTCTTCCCACCGTCATCAATCGCAGACACACACATTGTTGTGTTTTGACAGAAAAATAGCTCCACTTTGTATTCAGGCTATTAAGTAATTGAGCATATTCTCCCCACCGCACACACCTCCATGCCCGAATCTCATTATAGTGAGTGAAGTCTTCGATTTTCCACTGTCTCCTCCCATTACGTATTCAAGCCAATACTCCAAGCACAATAGTTACAAATTTGTTTTTTTATCACTCTGTAATACTTCCCATTCACACCGAGATATTAAAATATAATCTTCTTAGGTGCCGTGAATGTATAATCAATATTAACATATTTTACTGCTCTGTTTCTATTGAATAATTGATGTTCTGCACACTCTTGCTGAGAATGAAATAAGATGTAGAGGTATTAAAATAACTTCTCCGAGATAAAAGAAAATTGATTAAAAAAGGGATCACTAAAATTAAAGAGGAGACGAAAGCCCCCCGAGGGATGCGCTTAGCATATAAATGAACAGGAAAGAAAAACTTTAACAAAAGTTATGGAGCCATTTATTTGACTCCATACTTTGCGTTTTGTAAGCAGTATTTATTGAGATAATTACACGTCTAATCATTTGGCTTTTCACTGTAGCCCGGCATCTTCCAACATATTTTTAACCAAGCCAAGGTCATTAAAATATTGTAACTTATTTATGATTTTTATTTAATGAAATAATGATTAGAGCTATCAGAGAATGCATACCGAGATCACACTGCGAGATGGTAATTAGATTTTCTCTCTCCTTCTCGCTCTGCAGCTGTATGTAAAATACCCTCTTCTGATGTCAAATTTAATAACGGTGGAGTGTGGGCTTGCAAGCGTTTACAGGAAAATTGGACAGGCCTGCAACTAGGCTCGCTCTGTACTTGTATTTTGTTACCATTAAATGTATTAGGAACAAGGTAAGCTCTGTAAATGACACGCACCCCTGTGACAACCCATTCCCCTGTGGAGCCTCTTTGAAACCAGTCGTCAGTTGTTCAGCTTGTGTCCCTCCAAGCATGAGTACCTTCTCATCCTCCAGGGCTACTCAACCTGCGGTTCTTTCAGAGCCTTCCATTGTGGTACTTTGGTGCAACCAGGTCCTTAATCGCTATTTAGATCCCACTAATTAATTCAAGAAGAGATGCAGCTACAGTACATTGCGGGATGGAATAGATTGGAAGGGCCACAGGTTAAAGCACCCTGGTCCAAGCTGATTAGCTAAATAGCACTGGCATCCTGTAGAAGAAAGCAGCACACTGGGTTTATCTGGAAACCTCAGTGTCTGTGAATGAGCTAATCATTGAATTATTATTTTGATAGTCCCATCTGCGTGGAAATCATGCCAGATGTAATTAAGCTAGCCCCCTTTTTGACATGTTTGTACATTAGATGCCCACAAAATATAATAAGACACAAGACTTTCTAACAGAAATTGTTAATTTGCTTATTTATCAGCTATTCAACACATCTGAGCGCTTAATTTCTATGCATTGCCTGTCAAGATGTAACAGCACAATCATTAAGACTTGTGCTAATTATATTTATTCAAAAAATGCAAGTTTTAAATTCCATAGTCATCTCCCATTAGTTACAATTTAACAGAGTGGATCAAATGACTGCAAAGTTGTCTCTCTGGCCTTGGTTAGTTTAGGATCAGCACCATTTAATACAGAAACAAATTACATAGCTAATCAATTGAAGTTATCTCATTAAAAAGAGAATGTTCCCTAACACTTGATGAGACTGTTTAATATGACAAAATCCTGTACTTCATATTAAAAATCTGAAGTTAAATGAAAATTTAGGAGAAAGACAGACTCCACTCCTTACCAATCAAAAGGTCTCCAGGATATAGGAGCCTCCAGATTGGACAGTACTCTTCCACTTTATCCCGAGTCACCGATGCAGTGTAATGCCTTTGTACTCACCTGAAGTAGTGCAACAGCCATGAGACCGGGGACTGAATCCACCAGCGGCTGAAGCAGTGAAGCAGGTGGTGTTCAGGCAACCGAATGTGAAAGTAGATACAGTCTGTAGTCAAACAGACGAGGGTCAGAGGCAATGATTCACAGAGTAAAAGCACAGAAAGGATTCCAAGGAAGTCGTTGGGGGGGGTAAAGCTGAAAACAGGTAAGACAGTCCAACGCATGGTCAAGAAAGCCATTTGAAAGCACAGAGGAACACAGATGAAATCCAAAAGCGTAGTCGAAATAAAATGAGGAAGTCAAAGCCAGAGAACAATAAACACAGAACAACAAACTAGAAAACATCGAGGTATGAATGGGACTCTAGGACTGAGTGAGGGATGTTGTAATCAAAAGGCTTGAATAAGTGTTTAATTGCGTATCGCTGGTACAGACCTCTGTCCTGATCTCGTTCATGTAGTAACCAGTGGGTTCACAGACTCAGTTGAGGATTGCCTGGAGATGGAGGTTCTTCCAGAGTGCAGACCAGCATTTCCATGAGGACGGGTCTCACGTGCAGAATGCTTTTTATTTCTTATGGGGTGGTCCGTACGAGACCAGAAATCCATCCCTCAGGTTCCCTTATATAACACAAGGAAGTTAAAACCAGGCGGAGTAAGCCGTGGAGAGAGACCGGTGAGACGGGAGGACCCTATGCGTAGTGGTAGGACAGAGCGAACGAGAGGGTTCGTCTGGGCTCAAGATATCGTGTGGAGTCGGGGTGAGACATAAGCCCTCAGGTATTGGTCGTGGGGCGACCTGGTGTGGCAAGCCTCTCGACAACCGATCCCAATGCCGAGCAAGGAGGAAGGCGAGACCCGGAAATATAAAGCCCCAGACACAATACACATCGGAAGTACAAGGAAAGCACAGGGAAACTAGGAACAGGACAGAGCAGGAGTGCCCTCCATCTGTGGAAGGTGTCACAGTACCCCCCCACCTCTACCCTCAAGGGTGGCTCCTGACACCCAAAAAATGTGTAGGCAGCACAGCACTGGGGGGAGGAAAAACCTCATTTAACTGAAAGGAAACCTCCAGAGAGCTACCCCCTCCTCCAGGGTAAAAACCTTTATTGGGTGGAGGAAGGGCATGGGGCGGGTAAAACTCTGGGGGAGCGAGACAAAATAAAAACATGTAACAAAGCATATACAGAAAAACATAAGCCCTGATGGAACAGGGGTACAAAAACACATAAAAATGACTGACAAAAAAATAGGGAGACAGCAGATGTGGGAGCCCAGAATGAGGAGACAGTGGGCATGGGAGCCTGGGACAGGGAGACAGCGGGCGTGAGAGCCCGGGTAGACAAAACACGAAAACTAAAAAAAATCACACACAAAAATAATGATGGAACAGGGGGATAGGGAACAATAACAAAACCAGGGAGACAAGGAACCAGAAGCCGGGTAGGACAGGGAAACCAGAAGCCAGGAAAAAAGGACAAGAGAGACTTAGACCAGAAGCCAGGGTGGCCAGAAAAACAAAAGCCAGGTAAAGAAGTAAAGGGAGACAAGGAACAGAAGCCAGGGTGGCCAGTAGACCGCTCGCGGGGCCCAGTGTAGGCTCGGCATTCTGTCATAAATAAATATTGTTTTGCTAAACTATGCTAATTTGATGATAATCTTAGCAATTATCCTAGCAAGTGATAGTTAGCATTTTTAATTTAAAAGTTGTGGGTGTGAATACTTATACATTTTATTATTTATAATATAGATAACAGTGTTATTCTATAGAAATGACACAGTCGTAGCTTAATGAGCTTTTAATTACCCTTTTACACTTAATACATCAGTTACTTTGTGGGGATTGAAGGATACTGACACTATAACCTGTAAATGTCCAGGCTGTAAAAAGGAACAGATGATAAAATACATATAAAATACATAAGAAAATCTATATTCCTTATTTTAGAACAAATGGTTCATTTGAGGTCATGATCCTGCAAAACAAGACACAGGAAGCACTGATCTGCAGGGCCAGCTTCAATCCCAGTTCCCAGGGAGGGCACTGAAGGAAGGGTTAATTTGTTAAAATGAAAAGAATCAGCCTGAGGAGATGCTGAGATGCGGAACAAGGCACTAGTAATCATTTGTCTGTGTGTTCCCAACAAATAACGTTAACAAGAACGATGCAATGACAAGGCCAGTATGAGGAACTGGCAATTAAAGAAAAGTAGTTTTGGAAAACGCCACTTCACCAAGGGCAATTTCAGATAATGTATAGAATAATTTCCAAGACACAAAATTGAACAGCTCCACGGGGAGGGTGACCTGTGAAGCGGGGGGCAGATTTGTCATTTACATCAGTGCCTCGAGGAAAGACGCCCATAATCACCCATGCCCGGCCCTTCAGTGCTGCGTCTGGGAAAATCTAACACTGGTGGGATGACAGGGTGCCCCGGAACAAGAGGGGCTTAAAGAGAGAGCTACGCCTGGTTACACATGAGGATGGCTGAAGGTGTCGAGCATGGACTGTGAGACGGATGAACCAGAAGCTGATGGCTGAAGTGGCTCTTCCATTGTAATTGGGCAGAAAAACAAAATAGCTTGTTTACTGTTACAACTCATTTGTGGTCCTTGCATCCTTCCTTTGAAACACTTCAGTATCAAAGAAAGTAGGTCAACGTGCAGGGCTGTTCATCTCCTGCACCACTTCATCTGATGATGACGTGTAAACACACTTGGTAATGGTAGCTGTCCTGTATTGGGCACACAGCAACACCCGAACTATGGAGACTAAATGCATCACTGAAATGGTGATGCATTTGTCAGATGATCCCAAAACTCCTTTTAAAAAAACCCTTTAGAACATTTCTAAATCTGTTTGTCTTCTGTTTCTTCTCTGAAAGCCCATCATGTGGCAATCATAAGTATCAGAACTGTTCCTCAGGATATTTAAGGACAGAAGGAGGTAGAAGGAGTAAGTCTTTGTCAGGAGTTTGAGAAAGGTGGGGGGGAGGGTAGCTTGATCAGAACAAACAGAAAGGCACTGTGTTAATTTCCACTGGAGTCCAGCCTGTTATTTCTTTGTCTGCCATGTGACGCAATGACATTGAAGTTAGGATTCATCTGCGTGTGAAAATAAAAAAAAGAACAAAAGAGGTAGCAGAAACCCTCCCTCCTTCCAAACCCCCATCATATTCATTCTGGTTCACTTGCTGACAACTGTGACACCTGGTTGTGTTCTCTTAAACAGCACGCCGACCTGCTGGGCCCTAATTTGATTGCTTTCTAATGAAATTGTCCTCAAAACCCCACCTTTGGAGACAGTTGTCAACCTTCCAAGCAAATGACTCCCTGCCTCCCGGTTCTCTCTCTTTTTCTTTGACTGAAGCCAAGCTCCTTATAATTTGGGCACATTTTCTTTTAATGGAACTGCAGCCGCCTGGTTGTTTTGAAACAAAGAGAGGTTGTCAGAGTGTGCCGAAGAGGAGCGAGTGACAGGCTCTGAGGGGAGGAAGTAATGGAAAAAAATGTCAAATTTTGTGTCAAATGTAAAGAAACGTTTCTGAAGGTTTACCAGGTTTGGGGGGGGTGGGGGCTGGGGGGGAGCTGAGCACAATGGCAGACACCCAGAGGGGTGCAGCAACAAAGGAGCAGGAAATCTTGGTGAAGTGTGACAAGATGTGGCACAGCAAAACTAAAATCACGAGAAACGCAAGAAAATACCTTGAAGGCTTGCACAGGGAAGAGAACACAGCTGAGCAGTTATTCAGCAAAGTTCCGATTGTGACAGAGGGACACTGTTTAGCAGAGGATGCGATTGCACACTGTAAAGAATTCAACAGTATTCCTTTTGTTCACTAGTTTGGCTGGTACAATTGAGTGTACTCGATTTTATTTAGGCCTACAGCTCTCCACACCAGCCTGGGTAGGCAGAAGATAAAACGCAGGTAATTTTCTGCAAGCAGGCAAAGCAGGCCAAGTGTCTGCCTCTCATCTGCAGCTTGCTTTGCATTCTTACAGGCATTGTGTAGCAATGCTGCTCTTTTCAGGACAGGGAACTCAGAATGCGAACATCTTGGCAAACCTCAAGTCCTGTGGACTATGGACACATTTGCAAAGCTCTTTTGCTTCACACTAACAAAAACAAAACAAATGTGAAATGTGAGCGCTTGTTACTATCCAAGTGATTGTGTCAATATTTTTCAATCTTCCCAGACACGTGCAACCTTTTTTTCAGAAAACAAAATCTGCTTTTGTTATTCTTTCCTGTCTAGTTCCACATTCTCTGCATTTGGTATTGCACCTTTTGTGCTCTGCAAATGTGGCAGGATCAGGCTGTGATTTTAAACCTTGGGGAACTGGTCCATCTAACTTCTTGTTTTGTGAGCCAAGGCATCGGAGAATGTGTTGCTCCTATTCTCGGAAAAGGTTTGAGGTCATTTTTGGTTTTAAAACGTGAGATCACGTTTTGCCAAGAAGGCTAAACAAGATGTCGGAAGGGTGTTAGTGCTACTTCAGAGAAACTCAAGGCTGGCTAAGTCACCTGCAGGATTGATACCATCCTTTAATGGATCTTCGTGATGGCTGGTCAGGAGAAAAGCCTGTGCACTGTCAACAATATACTGCACCTGACCTTCAGAGAGCTTTCTAGCACTAATACATATCGGCAAGTTTGAAGAAGACACATTAGTTCAAGTTCTCCACAGCTGCAGACGTGCTATATGACAGATGGTCACAAGGGACACAAAGACACTAAATGCTACACTAATAATTATATATGGGTACAATTTTACCTGTGCTGATCTCTGGAGGATGCTGGCTGCTGTGACTTTGAGGTAGGCGACAGACCACGATTGCCTGGACTTATTTATCTGGGCAGCCGTGTCACGTTTCAAGGACTTTTGCAGGGCATCGCCCTAGAGCTGTGGCACGTTTGCAAGAAGAAAAAAAACACATCATGGATCGTATCTAGAAATACTCAACAACAAGGATGCAGGGAGCTTCTCGGTCCAATAACTGAAAACAAATCACCTGGGATGAGACTACCATGTGACACTGAGACTTTGTAAAAGGTTTAGAATGCCTGATTGGAAGGAGAAGGGTCTTGCAATTATGAACTGAGCACACCAGGCAAACAATGTAGAGATGAAAAAGAAAGTAAGCAGCAATTTCTGACACATAAGTGCCTGGTAGAAGAATACACTGATGCTTAAAGGGGAACCCCACCACTCTTTTTATATTTCGGGGTGAGAAAGAATTGGCATTGCTGAGCACATTTCAAACCACAGTGAAAGTAAAATTTACACAGTAACATGTTGGACCTCCAATTTACATCACAAAATATAGTAGATGAAATTTCCAGGTATACACAAAACTTCCAGTGATGTGAAGCAGCCTTATTACATTGTAAACAAACAGGCTTGTGAGTACATCTCACAGCAACCAAACTAAGGTTGCTGCTGGAAGAGGTGTTAGTGGGGCCAGCAGGGGGTGCTCACCCTGCAGTCCATGTGGGTCCTAATGCCCCAGTATAGTGACGGGGACACTATACTGTAAACAGGCGCCGTCCTTCGGATGAGACGTAAAACCGAGGTCCTGACTCTCTGTGGTCATTAAAAATCCCAGGGCGCTTCTCGAAAAGAGTAGGGGTGTAACCCCGGTGTCCTGGCCAAATTTCCAATTGGCCCTTACTAATCATGGCCTCCTAATAATCCCCCTCTATGAATTGGCTACATTACTCTGTTCTCCTCCCCACTGATATCTGATGTGTGGTGAGCGTTCTGGCGCACTATGGCTGCCGTCGCATCATCCAGGTGGATGCTGCACATTGGTGGTGGTGGAGGGGAGTCCCCATTACCTGTAAAGCACTTTGAGTGGAGTGTCCAGAAAAGCGCTATATAAGTGTAAGCAATTATTATTATTATTATCTCTTTTAATCCAATAGAAATATTGCTCTCAACTTCGAGACGGTTTTGCTGACAGATACTCCTTACTGGTTAACTCTGCATGCAGATCACGTTGGAACATTTCTGTGCTGCACAACCTGTACTTATTTGTTCGCATTATTCGTATCGCATTACACTAGTCATTACAGTAACTAGTGAGCAGGAGGGACTTCTTCACATCGCAATTCATGCAACTCTCGCTCTGGTGAGACCAGTGGTTTTCGACACCATGACAACTTTCCAGTACTTTCACAAAGTTCATGATTTTGTGTTTCATTCAAAATTTGTACGTTTTGTTAGCGAGATTTGATATCTGGTCTGAGAAACTGGGTGTGCAGTTCCCCTTTAATGGATCCAAAAACATGATCTTTAACACGATTGGTGCACAGCTGATTCCACACTCCCAAAAGTCTATGTAAAGAACAGCTTACGTTTTCATTCCCAGTTGCATCCAGCTCGAAATCCTACTTGTTCTCAATTCTCTGGTTCATTTTAACATTATAGAGCTGCTAAAGTTTTATTGCCTATCAATGCCTTTTTCCTGGCTTCCTCCTTTTGAGATCAGGCCAGGCACTGCCTTTTAATATAGGAGAGTTGAATTTACAGTAATAAAAAATAAAGAACAGCTAACTCTAGCAAATAAATCTTTTTCACCACCTTTACAAAAATTAGGTTCTTGCACAGTTTAAGTGACTTTGCTTCAGAACACTAGAGTGAGAAATTACTTGCGTTCAAAAGAAATGGCTTCATCCTTTTCCCATTTGTACATTTTAGTTGTCAGTCTCCCTGTAATTTAGGATGAGTTTGAAACAAAGGTTGAGATGCTGTAAGCTTCATCCTGTACTCTATGATGGATTATATACAGATAAGGGAAGGTTATGGTTAACATGCAACAGCCATTCTAAAACAGGTTTGGGATTTTGATTGAAAACAGGCCTTAGTTTGAAAAGAAGATCCTTCACTTTCAATAACAACTTATTGAATTCAAGGTCATGGTGGGGAAGTATTGAGAGCAAGGAAAGATACAAACACAGACATACACACACTCATACCAGGGCCTGTTTTCCAGAAAACGATTAACCTACCAGTATGTTTTTGGATCCCATATAAACATGGCGAGAACTTACAAACTCCACACAGATAGCACCCTATGAATTGAACCCAGGTCCCCAGTACTACAAAGCAGCAATGCTAAACACTGCACCACCCAGGTCCTTCCCTAATATGGCCATAATGCAGTTACCAGTGTGACCTTATTACAAGCATTGCCAAAGCAAGAACAGAACATTCCCAATTCATCACACAAATAACACATTAAAGATTTTTTTTTAGCAATTTCACTTATTTTTGTTCTTCATGCATGTACAGGTATGTGTGCATAAGACCAGTCTCGGCCATTCATGTTGGTATTATTGGCTATGCAAAGGAATTATATTTTGGATACAGCACATAAGATTTTTGTTGAGATACTGGATGCGGCTGGAATCCAACATCTTCAATGTTGACACCACTTGACCATATTTCTTGAAATAATTCTTTTGATCTTCTTAACACTTGGTGAGAGCAAACTCTCTTATGTTTTAGAAGATAATTTTTCATTTACTTCAGTGTGCTTGAAAGTACTGCTGCTCTGTACTAAAATGTGTTCAATCTTTTTGTTTGTTCCACCTCTGATCACTCTCCTCAGAACCTTTAAGAATAGAATAGGAATATGGTCAATTTCACAAATAGCATTAAGCATTGATACTTTTCACACCTCGTGAATTCACAAACCAACATAAGTCAAAAACGGGTTATTAATTTTAAGGCCAACCAATAACAGAGGAGATTAACATACAGTACAGTAACACAATTAATCCTATAAGAACATAGTTGAAAAATAAAATAAAAGGCAATGATACCTATCTTGCATTGTACACCGGTGCACAGACTGAATTTACGCTCATTTACAAAAATATCATCAGCAGAAATGTTCTCTGGAATCAGATTTCTCTCAGGAAACATCATTTTCCACTGACTTGGAATATTTTCTGTAACAGAAACTGCCGGGGAGATGTAAAAAAATAACACTTACAGGATCAGAAGACCATAAATTATTCTCAAGTCATCTATTGGGAGAAGCTACCATCAGCAGACATCCTTTCATAAGCTTGTGAACAATGCTGGGGTGCTTAATTGGATTCCACATCTCCAGCTTGGACAGGCTGTCACTTGCAGTGAAATGTTTTTGTCATTGCATATTTCTGCTGTCTGTCTCATCCTAAGACTTATTCCAATTTAAATCCTGTTTTTTTTTTGTCCTTTTCAAAATACATGTTCCTCCATTCCTCATCTCCCTCCGACTTGTGTTACAAAGCATTTTTGGCGCCTGTCGACATCATGCAAAGGAATTGGACTGTGTCAGTTTTTTCAAGATGAGCTCTTAGCTTTGGAAAGGCAGAAAGCTAGGAGCTACAATATGAGAGAAGTCAAATAAAGCCAGGCTTGGATTTTACAAAACAGAAAAGCGGCACATCCGACACTTGGCATACTTTGTGCCAGTGAGGTGCATTCCAGCACCAGAGTTTGGGAAATCTAAAGGTCATGTCAGCACTGTGATCAGATCTTCCATGGTCATATTGGTCCAACAAGAGGAAGTTGAAGGACAGCTGTGGAGCATCCTGTCTGTCTGATGGGCCTGCCTATATCTGTGACCACTTGCTTCTCTGCGGCACCATTAAATTAAATGTCAGACTTGTGTGCAAGACGAAGAGCCAACATTGTGCAGATATCGGGCCCTGTTGAAATGACACTTCCTCAATCCAAGAGATGCTTCTCCGAGCACAAACTCCTCGACAGGCCATGGCAGACTCCTCCGGGGAGTAGCGCAGGAACAAAAACACCAGGCAGTGATAAATAAGTCTCAACATACAGCAGCAATCGAAGGGATTGATCCGGGCAAGTATCTCGCTGATATTCCTGCCCCTCTGTCAAACGGCTGCAAGAGGGAGATGGATTCTGTCTGACAGAGTACTGGATTAATGAAACTGCTGAAACGGCTGTCCCTCTTCTGAGTCAGAGCCTTCGCCACTGGCTCTGAATACAGAACAGCGCAGTCTCCAGATGGGGGGTTACCATTAAATGTTTAATGAAGATAAAAAAGCAGAAAAAAACAATTATAAATGGATGCAATTATACGTAGAGAAGCAGCACGAGGATCTTGAAATGGTTTTGCATATGCAGTACTCATATTGTCATTTCCTCTACATCTGCTACATGAACAAACTGCCTCTGATATTTTGTGATGAAGTGCAGCATTCATCTCCTAGTGCTACCATTTTTTTTTAAATACAGTCATTGCTGGCTTACGAACCCACTCCGTATGACAATCCAGTCAGTGCAGTTGGTGACAGGCCCCGCATCTTAAAATTAGCTCTCAGACCTTGAAAGCTCCAGGAAAAAGTAAGAAGATGTAGGTATGTTAATACAACTCCCATTGCACTGCAGTTGGATTTATGGTTGTATAAGATTCAGCTTCCTGAAAATAATTCACCATTGAAACAGCAAATACTGTTTAAAAGCTCTTTTTTAGTCTCTGTAGTGCTACTCAAAATAAAGCTGTTCAACACACTCAAATTACAAAAAAAAACTGCACTGCTAAATTTTGCCTGGTATAATAGGACCTTGACAGTATCAGGGAAATGCAACTGTTGGCCTGTTATGTTTTTTTACAAAACGAAGGCAAAACAAAAAGCTTTATTTTGAAAGAGCAAGTTTTTATCAATGTTGCACAGCACAAGAACATACAATACATGTAAAGTATAAAGGAGTTTAATTAACATGATGGGAACATTTGTGCCCTCCCATTGTTTCCTTATTTCTTCTGCTGAACTACAGCTATATTATCACAAAAAACAACAACAAATTAAATAAGAAAATACATTCTTACCTAAGCTTTAGACCCCTGCTTGTATATCTCAGTTGCTATGGAAAGAAAAAAAACAATTGTGTGTCTCTGATGAGCTGCAAATGCAGTACTGTATTTCTAGTTACAATGCTAAAGATCAAATTTTCAAGAAAGAGAAACTGGGCACCGCACTGGGGGCTCTGTTGAAGTTCATGAAAAGAATGAAATGAGACTCACAAGGGTCGATAGAGGGTGTAAGGGGTTGTGCTCAGAGGGTGAGCTACTCGTCTGAGAGCAGCAGAGCTGCAAAGATGAATTATGTTAACACAATCTCTTGGGGTAAGACTGACACAATAACTCGGTTGGCAGCCGCCAGTTTAAAAAATAACATTTTAAATAGCATCAATAGGGGAAAAGTGGCAGTCTTGGGAATGAACATGAATAGCTGGCAAGACAATCCAGAGCCTGTTTCAGGAGGTACAGGGTGCAAAGCAAGACTGCACTCTGGCCAGTGTAATGGGAGCAGGTCCAGGCTCCCGTGAAGTGTAGTTCAGGACCCTATGCAGACGGTATAATCCGGAAGTAAGTGGAGAAGGACGTCAGGGGAAGGTACAGCAGGAATAGGACGGGTTGACAGATAGGGGGGTGTGACGATGGTGATCCAGTGCTCGGGGATCGTGGCACTGGCAAACAGATTCAGACAGTCCAAATTAAAAAAACGTGGGATCCATCCAAGACGAGACAAACAAGGTTAAAATCTGGAATGGGATCCGGAACAGAGACAAGGAATAAAACCGTGGTAACAAGGCCAGGCGCTCCGTGCCCCAGACTCAGATGGTCAGGATGCCGTGATGACGCCTATGCTGTCGAGTCTCTCCTGGACCCGCTGGTAGGCGGGCTTTGGGGCGTCCATCTCCCAATGCTGAGCCAGGAATAGAAAGAGTGCCAGGCTTAAATAATGAGAGACAAAACAGGAGGCAGGTGCACATGATCAACTAAAATAGGAAAGGGTCGAAGCACCCTTAAGAGGAGGGATGACGATCGTGAAAGCCAGTCCGTCACAAGGCACAAACACACAGAGAATTGGGACAGCAGTGCACTTTATCAGCATGTCTTCTGGAGGTTCAAGGAAACTAAGGTAACCAGAACAAACCCACATGTACTTTGCATAGGGAGAACCACACAGAAGGTACCCACTCAAACCCAGGACCAAAAAGCCCATGATTATTCTAGCTTCAGTAGTCTTTGTCAATTTGACACTGTCTATTGTCTTAATAATGAACAAGACAAATTCTCCTTTTCAGCAGTTGATGTCACCATCCTATTTATCCACTCTACTGTATTATATTTTGTCGCAGATGTTTTGGGACAATTATATGCCCAGCTTAGATTTGTAACGAATGCATTGTCACTGATTTCCATTTAATTTGTTTTGTTGGTGGTGCTCTGTGCTTTTTTGATTGCAACAGCACTATTCAAAGAAACTGAACATTTACAGGATCACACTGAACAAACTCCCAGTAACAAAACCTGCTGATTATAGCCCACCTGTGAGGTGCACCATTCTCACATTTTACTTGCAAAGCAAAAATAGTCTTCCTCTTTTATACATGCAGTGGAAAATGCCACAGATTTAAATGTCATTGCTGTACTTTTGTTCTTGTAAGTTTGTCACAAAAGCAGAAGGCAATAAGGTTTAGCTTTTAATGATCAAAGCAGCATGTAATGAGTCCCTTTATAAAAAAATACCTTCACAGGCGACCTTTAACCTCTCATGAGAAGCAAGCCATTGTGAGTGAAGGAAAGTTTGCGATCTAATGCTTTGTAGCAGTTAAATGAAGTGTTGTATTATTATTAATAGATCTGTATAAAGAATGAATGCTTGATGAACAAGCTTCTTACAGTACAAGGACATTTCTGGAATAGTACCATGCTGTGTATCAATGCTCTACAAACTTTACCTTACATAATCCAACTATAGAAAGACAAGGAATTTTACAAACTAATAAACTGAGGGCCCACTGAGAATACTTCAATGTACATTATTAATGGTAAACATTTTTCACAGCAAAATAAACCTCAGAAAGGTTCTTATTTATACTGTACAATATACTTAAATATTGTTACATTTCATTTGCTTCTGCTTTTTCATACCCAGTTTACTCTAGCTGTTCCAATCAATGCTCACAAGCAGTACTGTGCTACATGGTATACTGTAAATTTACATACATATTTCAACCCCTTATTCCATATAAAAATGTGATAGAAAGGATACTTTTCTACCTGTCCTGTCTGAATTGCTACATTTTCCTATTTCAACTTTATAACCACAGCTCCAGTCCTGCAAGAGAGAAGGAGGATTATGACCATCAGCTGGAACTTTCATCATGGGGCGAGCTGTGAGACAATGTCTTACTGGAGAGTTAACTCCGGTTAGAGGGACTTGAACGAGCAACAGCTGGATAATTAACCCTTTATTGTCTGTGGTCACTTGAAAGTCCTGCCAGTAGAAAAGGTTCATGAGCTGGGACTCAAAGAAGTGGAAGAGATTATTTTCAGTGAGTGATGACATGCAACTGCAGAATCAATCAAAAGATAAAAAAGCAAGTAGATGAGGACTCTGAAATACACTGGAATATATAAATATACAGTATATAGGCTGGTTAACACTTGAGTGCTATCTGTATGGTCTCCCAGTGTTCACATGGATTTCCTCCCACAGACCAAAGACATACTGTATACAGTACAGTAGGTAGGTTAATTGGCTTCTGGGAAAAATGGCCCTAGTGTGAGTGTGTGCCCTGCCATGGACTAGTGTGCTGTCCAAGGTGTACCCTGCCTTGTGTCCATTGTTTGCTTGAAGAGGCTCCGTCCCCCACTCAACCCTGACCTGGAAAAAATGGAAAATGGAAGGATGAACATATATATACACCTCTTAAGTTGTTGCTACAACTTCTTAAGTAACATGCCTATTTTTGAGGTTCTTCATATCCTCTCGTGTATGACAAGTTGGCAGCTTGCATGGACCTGCAGTTAGTTGGCTGATGTCGGTCTGCCTTGACCTGCAGCAGCCAGCAGAGCAACCCAACATGATGGTGCACCGCACTATCCAGAGGCCTGAAAACCACAGCTAATCACGTTGCTCCAGCACTTGCAAGGACACAGGCCCATGCAGAACTGCAGCATCATGGAGGCAGACATCTTGGAATCGAATGCAGTGTGCTTTACACTTGTGGCAGGGGGGGGACCCCAACAGGATGAGGATGAAGAAAAGACAAGTTACTTAGTGTCACACGAATGGATATTATAACCCGCTTCAGGTTTGAACCTCGATCCCTCATTAAGTAAAAAAAAGGGCCTTAAGCATTTCTGAAGCAGCAAAGAAAATGACTGATGATAAAGGAAGATGCCACAGAAGTTGAGAGAAGTTGAACATGAAGACGGTTAATCCACATCTTGGCAATGTTCCTGTTGGAAAACCTCCTATTGGTGTTTCTCGTCTAAAAAGCAACCACAACATGGATGTACATACAGTAACACTCTATAAAACTAATCCTTTGAGGGAAGTCCTGGGATCATTTGCTCAGCAGACAGCCATGCACTTCTAACCCAAAGTGTTTTCATATCTTTGCAAAATCAAAGGTCTTGTTGAAGCTGGTTTTCGTTTTCCATCTACATACTTCTGAATGACAGGAGCCTTTTCAGAAGCCAGCTTCCCTTGCAGTCTGCACAAATGAGACAGGTCCGGAGTGAAGCAGCTGGTTAACAAAGCCTTCTGGTCCTGTAAGCATCTTTCAGCTAAGTATGTAGAGGCTGAGCTCTCATTCAGGCTGAGTGAGGTCGGACAGGGAGTACATTCTGTTAGTATTCAAAGAGAGCATAGCCCACCCCCCGCCCCCCCTCCCTCAGCTTGGCTCTCCCTAGCCACATCACTGTTCATTTCTCTCTGCTAAAGAAATGCCATGGCTGGTATTTAAGAGTGTGCTGTTTCCTGTCAGCCACTGAGGACGATGGAGGGGATCACTTTCAGATTAATGAGGAGAGAAATACGAGCGGACAGGAAAGTAATTAACAAGAACCTCCAATCCCCGTTTTCCCAAGATCCCCACCCGTCGCTGTTATCTAATTAAAAACTCTGCCATGGGACACCCAGATCAACCTTTTCATTTAAAAAGACCCCTACAGAAGAATGACAGAGTGAAGAAATACACCACTTCTGTCAGCCATAATCGCTTCTCCATTTATGATCTATTCAAATATGTCTAGGTTGGCATCACATTTAGTGCTGCTGCCTCATAGCTCATTGAGTCCTGGGCTGTCCTGTGTGTGTGGAGTTTGCATGTTTCAGGTTTTTTGTCACTGCATTAATTGTCACTGCAAGCCTTACAGTGGACTGATACTTTATCTAGGACATAGCCACATCTTCAGCTTCCAGATTCCAGGATAGGTTTTCTGATAATGGGATGGATGGTCTCTGAACAAATCTCTAGGACGTGGTTTCAAAAGTTTTTGCATAGCCTGCTTTTAAAACTTTATTTTAAAAAATAGTGCGAATCCGGGGAAACAGCACAAGAAAAGCTCCCTGGGGGATCCTCTTTTTAAATAATGAATACTTCTCTCTGAAAAGGAGTAGCTTATGTTTTATTTATCCAAAGAACAACGTGAAAGCTCTTATTTGATTGGCACATTTTGCAATAAAATTCTTATCCTGAAAAGCATTTTTCCTCCAAGTTAGAAAAACATATACAAGATCCTATAAAAGACTTAAATCTGGTTTATCAGCAAACCCGTACTATGAGATGCAAAGGCATTACTCACATTTTTGTTTTTATGTATAGTAGTGGATTTGTGGCCAAACATTTTGTCTACTAAATAAATTACTTATTAAAATTTACCAAGTTTATACTTTTGTAAGAAAAAGTAAGTTGATGTTTCTTGGGAATGTGTCCATCCTGAAAACAGCAATCAAGCCTGTCATTCCTTAAATGCACTTGGAGAGAGAGAGGCAGGGATCTGTTCTCAGGCCTGTACTGTACTGCAGGATGGAGCCAAAGCTAGACATTACTGACATACTCTTGACTCTCAGCAATCAAATTCTTTGAGTTTTTAAAGAAACATTCAGGAGAGATGACACCAAGCAAGTTCTCTGTCACTTCTTATACTATAACTCTCAGTTCTCTACGATGTCACTTCCTGAAAAGTTATTCATACCACAGGAAGACCTTTTCTCTTTCTTGTATCTGTTCCTTACTTGTACAGCTACCACTTAGTTAACTCCTCTCCCTGCATGGGGACCCAGCTTCCTCTTCCTATGGCCAGCAACGTAAGCCAAAACGCCAAAATGTTTTGTGCCCTACTCCTAAACCAATCCCATAGGCGTTTTCTCATAGTTTTGTTATTCCTCATGAAACATAGGTCTTAAGATGCATGCATTGTTGATCTACTGTACTGTATAGATCCTTTAAAAAATGTATCAAGGTTTACATTATTTAAATACAGTAGTCTTCTAGAATTCAAACTACACACAACTGCCATTTTTTAAAAGGCAAAAAGTGATGGAATCTCTATTTGCAAAAGGTATGCAAAATGTATGCACATCTACTGTATATACAAGTGTCCCCAGGCAAGGAGAAAATTGAGACTCTGGCAGGAAATTGTAAGATGTGACAGTCTAAAAGCTAATACTTACACATACTGTAAGTGATCTCTGGCAGCTGATTTGTGACAGCATTTTGTTTACGTCTGAAGGTTGGTGATGAATGGTGCTGAAAGGTTTGATTTGAGTGGTGAATGGATGACAGCAGCAGTGGGGACTGACTGAATGACCACATAAGATAAGCCCCCGAGTCTTCAGAGGTTCAGTGCTCATAGTACTGTACTGTACGTGATTAGTGTTGGGCAAAAAGAGGAACCCAGCAGGTTGATAGAACCGGATAGCAAACACCAGGAAGCAGTCCAGCACTTGCACAAGGGGATTCAGGCCAAAACTTCATTTCTCATGAGTGCTCCAAAACAACCGTCAAGTTCTTTGGAAAAGGAGTAGCTCAAGATGTTTATCCATGTTGAAATTGTTAAGGGGGATAAGAATTTTAAGCTTCAGTTCCAACCTTTTGTGGCAGAGGCTTTACACCGTCCACCAAAATATAGTCCTAATGGTTTCCTTCTCACTTGAGAGTGAAACTCAATTAAAAGTTTCCCCCTGCGCCCACTAGCAGTGCAGCGGTATTCAGGATACTGAGCACATCGTGAGCTATCTTTTGCCATTTGACTCCTGGATGGACCTTAAATGTTATAACATTCTACTAAGACAAGTGCCTTAGAAAATATAGTATGATGAGATGTGTTGTGTTTTCAGGTTTAAAACATTGCATCTTGACAACACTTCATTCTTGCATTCATGTACCTCATCTATTCATCTATGAATTGGCTTCATTACTCTGCTCTCCTCACTGATACTGTAGCTGATGGGTGGAGAGAGTACTGTGCTCACTATAGTTGCCATCGCATCATCGAGGTGGGGCTGCACATTGGTGGTGGTGGAGGGGATAAGTGTAATGAATTATTATTTTTATTATTATTATTTCCTGCATATCTTATGTCTGGATGTGCACAGACTTTTGTCTCTGTCTTAGCAGAGCTCCAGGCGGTTCTGAAGCCAAAATTAATGGCCAGGCCATGGTAGGCTACACCTCATCTTGGGAGTTCTCAGCAGGAACAGAGCGAGAGTGTGATTTCAGCAGAAAAGTGGCAGTCAAAAACACTGTTTAAGTGAAGCCCCAGTGAGAGAACATGTCTTGCAATATAACTCATCAGGGATTGGTTTTAATTAAAACATGTTTAGGCATTCCTGCTGCTGATGGCCTACTTTTTAAGAGCAAATTAAAATGGAGAGATTTAAGAATTCAACCCTTACTGCTCCATTTACAGAGTAAGATAAGCAGCAGTGTTTAAGCAGGAAAGCAGTATTTGGGAACCTTGCACAGCACAGTGGGAAGAAGGCGCATTTTCACCAATTTGAGAATCCCAAAACGTAACAACTCAGGGGAACAGCTAGCTGTGTGGGCAGATTAGTTATCAAGAAGAGTAATTATCTTTAATAAAGGCCCTCTTCAATTTGCCCCCAAGGTGCTCTACCTCTCTAGCAGTGCACTTGTGGTGTTTCACTACCTCTCGCATCCCTCCTAAGGAATTAATTGAGTTCAGTTCTTCAGAGTAGGTAAAAAAAGACATTACTCCAGCAATGGATTGGAACTGTCCCATTACAGATTAGTTCACCCAGTTGAAAAGCAATATTTTTGGGGGGATTGACGCATTTGTGTTGGCTGGTTTTAGGACAAGCACAGAAAATTGGCATTAATATTTCAAAATTGAATGGAACAGCTGTTAACATTTTGTAGCTCTGTGTTTGATTGTTGCACTGTTTTTTATGTTTTTGTGGAAACAACCATAAAAATGGAGGAGTTCTCAGATAAGAAATGATATGAAAATCCTCTTCACTCAACGTTAATTTCAGCTTCAAAAGCCTTGTTCTTACAGACGCTGCCCCTCTAGACTAATGGACTGTAGTGTTTTTGTGCTTTATGATTTTATCGACTGTTAGGCTATTGCGTGACCCTGAATTGGATGAAGCAGTTTGAAATTGGATGGATGGTTGTAAGGCTGTGCTTTTTACAAAATATAAGAAATGTATGCACACAACCAGCTCTCCAATGAAGTACTTGAATAGAAATACTGTATGTACAGTAAGTGTGTGAAGACAATCTGTGTCTAAAAAAACACAGGACAAAGCAGCTGGTATTGGAATAATCTCAGTTTACAAGTCCTAGAACAGGGATTCCCAGTTCTGGTCTTGGAGTAACACACACCTGCTGTTTTCTGGTCCAGGCCTTCTCTCTGGTACACAACTGAAGACTTCATGATCTTAAAATAGGATTAATTTGAACTTTGTGATTGTTTTCCATTCTTAAATATGTTCGAAGTGGCTTTTTGACCATTGTATAGAATAAGTAACAAAATTACCACACTTTTGTGTGGAAACATTGCAAGCATTCCAAGGATGAACAATAATTCAATTCAAGCTTCATGTGAGTAAATTAGCTCAGCTGGAATGAAATCAAGTCGTTATGTGGGCCTCCAGGACCAGGATTAGGTCATTTTGTAGGATTAAAAAACATGTAAAAGGGGTAAATTAATCTACCTACATTCCCTAAACTATTCCCTAAACTGGTCAGCCAGTCTTTGTGATGTTCATATACTGTAAATGTAACAACATATTTTTTGCAGAAGACACACTACATGAAATCCTATTGGATTATAAGAGATAAATTCACAATCCTGCATGATTACAATGTGATAAGGCCACTTCACATCATTGAAAGTTTTGATTCCTTGTTCTAAAACACAGAATATGTCGCTGTGCATACTGTATCTGGAAGTTTTGTCTATTTTGTGATGTAAATTGGAGGTTTTACACGTTAATGTGTACATTTTACTTTCATTGTGGTTTTAAATGCACTCATCAATGCCAATTCTTTCTAACCCTGAATTATAAAAATAGTGTTGCAGTTTTCTTTTAACTGCCCACATCTACCTTTCATGCCAAGCACCTTCTGCAGCAACAGAAGTGGGCATGCTTACCATTTCTAACCACTCCAAAACAGTACAGTTAAACCACGACAAAACTGATTTTAATGGGATATCTGGCAACTTTAGACATCAGTAATATTGTTTCACACCCTGAGAGGAGTAAATACTGTTGGATTACATAAGTGACAGGAGCAAGATATTGTAACGCAACGGGGGCTCAGGCGGGCGCCCTTGCCGCATCTGGTCGGCCCCATCCCGACTGGAGGCTCGAACCCGGGACTTCCGCGTCTCTCTGCAGCGACCTAGCCCCGTGAGCTAAAGAGAGATCTCTCCACAGCCCAGTAGCTGTGGTCCTGCTATCACAGGGAAGGGCGGTGACGTCACCCGCTCTGGTACGCCGGCTCTTACACAGCGCCTGTCGGCCGTAAGCGTTACACTCTCCCCCGCTTAAATCGCCGTCCCCGGCGAAGGGCTATCCCGCCCCGCTTCTGACACCAATGTAACGCAACGGGGGCTCAGGCGGGCGCCCTTGCCGCATCTGGTCGGCCCCATCCCGACTGGAGGCTCGAACCCGGGACTTCCGCGTCTCTCTGCAGCGACCTAGCCCCGTGAGCTAAAGAGAGATCTCTCCACAGCCCAGTAGCTGTGGTCCTGCTATCACAGGGAAGGGCGGTGACGTCACCCGCTCTGGTACGCCGGCTCTTACACAGCGCCTGTCGGCCGTAAGCGTTACACTATCATGGGTAGAATGAATTGTAAAATTATATGCCCACTCCATTTGGAATGGCCAATGGTTTTTAAGGCTCAGCTTTCTAGGACTGACTTCTAGAGAGCTTGGGGGAGAACTGGACATTCAGATTTACTCCTATGACATGCCCACCTGGGTAGTCATTCCCCAAATGATACGTCGTAAAGCTCTGCAGAGACCTAGTCAGCTGGAGAATCAGCATAAGCCTACAGGCAACCAGAAAGTTAATTACTGGAGTTGATGTTTGCTGGGAAGCCCAGAAAACCCTGGCTGATTAATTCCAACACTATTCTATGTGGAGCTCTGCCAATGGTGCTCCACCACTCACTTCATCTCTTACTACATCCATTACTCCTGGAGCTCCCTCAGTCACGTATTTAGAATGTGTTCAAGTGTGAGTGGAACTGAAGAGAAGAGCAGTCAATCAGAACAGTCCAACCAATGCAAACAATTTCCCTCTAGAAAAAAAAGAAATGGGAAACAAAGTTATCACAACCTTCCTCATTTATTTTACACCTTCTACCTGGTACTTGTTAACTCCGACTCGATGGCCTACAGCTCCCTATTTGCAAGATGCAGCACAGAAAATATGAAAATAAGAAAGCCACCGCCACTCTCAGATGCCACGCAACTAGCACTGCATAATTCTGCCAGCCCATCAGTCAGTAAGATTCAACAGTAATTTGTCAAAGCCCTGACAAGTCTCCGAAAAAACCGTGCCGTCGTGACTGTATAATTAATCATTAATGTCTCTTCCCTTGTTTTCATTACGCTGAATTTGTTAAGGGGAGACGCGGGGTGTGGGTTGAATGTTAAGCATGGCACCAACAGTGTCACAGCAGTTGTGCACCTCCTCATTGTGCACGGCTGTATGTTTCCATCACCCTGCCTGTTCTTGTGCTCCACTGACAGATAACGACAATAAGTCTTTTTCTTTGAAATGCATTTCTATGCTGAGTAACCTCCCCCTCCCCTTCCTTTTATCTGCTTCTGTCTTTGTAGCCTGTCAGTTCTCACCCCTCCCTTGGCCATTTATTTATGTGTTTCCCCCAATGTAACCATCTGTTGTGATGTGCTCTATTGTCTTTGCATATAAAGTTATTAAGCAAACACAGCGCTTGACGAATGTCCTTTTGTTACTCATGTATGGGTCAGGAACACATTCTAGGTCATTTGAGTAGACGTGCAGACAATCTCTTTTTGTTAGATCAGTTCCTGTAATATGAAGGAAACTATGCTAGAAAAAAAAATCAATCTAGGGTATCAGGTACACCAGAAGAGTGGTGTGCTCTGAAATATCTTGAGCAACGAGGGGCAGCTGCTAGTCACAACCCAGAGAGAAACAAACTGGACTGCTGCTTTTGCTGCTGGTTTTCATCCATTTCAGGTTTGACAAGTTGACATATCCTACATAAGACACAGGAAGCTACTTAAAACTTTGCAGCCTTGTTTTAAATACATTTGCAGTGATTGATACGGATGTCAAAAAACGTTAAAATTTTTAATCTTTCCGCCCCGTAATTGTAATCTGTGCAACAGCCACAGGTGGTAAAATGTCAAATGGATCAAAATGCTACGCAGTGGGAACCGTTTCTCTGAACCTCGAGTGATGGCAACAGACCATTAAAGATCAATTCGAAGTGAAGGCTGCCGAGTACAATCAAAGACCACCTCTTGTTAAAGAGTTACTATTATGCTAGGCCACTGTGCACACATGTTTCAGAGACCAGGGCAAATATGCATACTGCAGGTCTTAGCAGGGAGGAGGAGAGGAGAAAATAGCCCACCCACCCTTCCAGCTTGACATGACTTAAGACAGTATAATTATAAGACATGCAGTATAAGCTGAAATCGTATTTGTTCTAATGCTCCTTCTACAAAACAGAAAGCAGCAACCTCTCCAATTTTTGTTTCAGCACTGAAACAGAACCTCAGCAGAAACTTGCCAACTCTCCCCAATTCTGTAGTCCTGAAGAGAATGAGTGCTCTCAGAAGCAACTGTAATCTATCCAGGAGAAAAACTGGCCATGCTTCATTTGAACTAGGCTTTATGTAGCCTGTATAATATCGTCATCTTTATAAGATGTTGTAGCATGCATAATCCTTTACGAGCATTCTTACAAAAGACAATTGATACAGTACATACAGTAAGTGTTTAGAACATGCATTTAAAAGCACATTATAGCATATTTTATGTTTTACAGTAGGGTTGGGTTGAGGATTAAAGTTTGCATTACTTTGAAACATTATGCACCTGCTATGAGTGCATGTTGGCATAACGTTTCTATAATGTCTCTAAAAAGGCTACATACTGTAAGTGACTAGTCCAATGGCAGCATTACTGACCAATGCATGCTTAAATCTGACTTTCACACAAGAGAGACTACCACACACTGACCCCACTTCCCCCGAGGAGAGTCGGGGGGAGGGGAGGGAGGGAGGGGGAATCAGCCAGAAAAGACACCCTTTGGTAGTTATGAGGTAACAGCTCTAACTCCACAGACACCCCCAGGTCTCTGTATCATGGCAAGGGCTACAGGCTGCTCTCGGGTTGGGGATTCCACCCTTGTGCTTAATACAGTACCTGTATATTGGCACTCCGTCTGGCTGCTAAAAGAAATTGCAAACTAATCTTTCTAGGAACGCTCTCTAGGGCTCAAAAGCAAGAACTTCCTTCTTTCAAAATATCTGCCAATTGTTTATGGTGTCTTCACATTGTCATTGCATTTCCCCTTACAATGCCTCACTACACTGCAGGTAATTGGCAGGGCCTTTTCATTGCCAGATTGCTAAATTGCTAGATTTTACCCACGTTAAGATTTTGCCTTTACCCTACCTCCATATGATCCACTGCTGCCTCACCATGCTTTACGCCTCCACCACAGTAAAGCTGAGTAAACTGAAACTCCATACCTAGAGTACAGTGCCTTGCAAAAGTATTCAGGGCCTTGCATACTGTAGCTTTTTGTGTTGCTTTAAAGAAACAAATAATATTTATATATAAAATCTACTCCACAAAATAGGCAGCAAAAGAAAAACTCAATGTAGATAATATAAAAGAAAAATGGAAAATTCACTTTGCGTTGGCACACCAAAATTAATTTAAGTGCACAAAATGACTTAACAAGCCAAACAATTAGTTGAGTGACCTCTGTCTGAGAGCAATAATAGTGTTTCACATGATTTCAGAATAAATACATTTATCTCTGTTAAGTCCCTCAGAGGGAGAGAATTTCAAATAAAGGTACAATTATGAAGACCAAGAAGCCTTCAAAACAACTAGGCTATAAAAGTTGTGTAAATGTAAAGATCAAGAGAAAGATACTATATAAAGACGTTTCAGAGCACTTTACCATACTTCAAAATATATATTGTAAAAAAGAGTAAGGCACCCAAGCACTGCCGAGATCAGGATGCCCCTCCAACCTGAGCAGCTGGGCAAGCAGGAAACTTAATGGGAATGCCACAGTTGGGCCATTATTTTAATGGCTGAGATGGGAAGAATCTTGCATGAGTCAATCACATGTACTTCATAAAGCTGATCTCACAGCAGTGTGGTTTAAAACAATACACCTGTGTATACTGCAAACATGTGGCAAAATGTTTTGTGATTTAATAAGACCAAACTGGACCTTTTTGGTCTCATTGTAAAGTGTCACTCAGAATAGTGGTGGCAGCATTACTTGATTTGGACTGGGAAGCCTGTCAACACCAATGGGAAAAACAATGGAGCAACATTCCTCTGTCAAATCTTACAGGAAAACCTGCTTCAGACCTAAACTGAATTTTTGTCCCAGTGTTTCAGCAGGATAAAGACCCAAAGTGTCTTAAAAACAAGAAGGTGAATATACTGAAGCCCCCGGTCAAAGTCCTGACTTGAATCCTCTTGAGAATCAGCAGAAAAATGCTTCTCCAGCAACCTGAGGGGGTTTGAACAAGTCTATAAAGAAGAAATGGCAAAACGTGCACCAAGCCAGTGTACAGAGTTGGCATTACCCAAAAAGACTTGTAGCTGTAATTGCTGCGCAGGGTGCTTCCACTAAATATGAAGTTCAAAGGTCTGAATACTTACAGTATGCAGTCAACACATTTGAGTTTGTTCTCTTTAGTTTATCATTCCCTTGAAAATCTTACACTAATGTTACACTAAAAGTAAATGTGTCATTTTGTAATTTGTCTAGTTTGGATATCACAGGAAGAGTCAGAAGAGTTGGAAGGCTTTTGCAGGCCACTGTATATTAGGAAGGCAACTGGGGCACAGAGGTCATCAAAGAACCTCATTATGACATCCGGCACTCCAATTCATCACAGAATTCCTAGCTATATATCTATGCATCCCTGACAGATTTTTTTTAGGGAAGCCTTTAGTCAAATTTCACTGGAATAACTCTGCTCCGACAGGGCAATTTCGCATTCGGAGCCAGACAATTTAAAAGTGACGTCTGAGAGTCGGTTACCTGAGTGCCCACCAGTGAGCGGTTCGGCAGCAGGTCTGTGCTAGTGATTCATTCATCATGAAGAGAGAGATGGGGGACCTTATTTACATGAGCTGGGGAAGCCAGCTAAGGCATCATCGTAATGAGTGTGCAACATGGGTCTTCAAATGTGGAAGACAGTTATGCCAAAGGCTGAATAGCATGTGTCCATAACAATTGGGAGAAAATAAATAAAACCACAAAGGAGGGAGCAGCAACAGCGCTGCACATCTCACACCCGCTGTGCAACCACACTCCTGCGCATTTTCCAGCACTACATTGCCGTAAGGTTACAGAAGTCATTCTTGATCCTGCCTTTATAAAATCTTAGCCATTTCCATAGCCCCGAGCCATGGTTTTACATAGAACCTCTCACAATTGTAGGCAGTATTTGAATAAGATAGATTATTCAGTGTAGCACACTGCAGGAATTACTAGCAGGTCTGACTGCAATCTACAGAAAGCCTGTGGGCAATATCAGCAGTATTTGACCTTCCGTGGAATCTATTTAACACCAAAAGCAACACAGTTCCTCTTGAATGTTCTGGAAATAAAGATGGAAAAACTGTACTGACTCATTGTTTGAGTAACATTGGGCAATTCTGCACACTAATGTCACTTTGTAGCATATTGCAAAAACAGAACAGCTTACATGCACACACATAAGCCGTGTGCTTTATAAGCAATTTAAAAAAAATATTTCAACAGGAAAGTAACATCATACAATTGGTGCAGATCTTGGAAATAAAGTATTTTGGATTGTATTCAGAAAAGGCGCACATTTCTTAGCTTGCTAAAATGCATGGAATATAACACACATATAGAATTTGAGCAAGTATTTTCACAGCAAAAAATTTTAACAAATGCTTGGGAAGTTGTCAAATATATACTGATTTCTTAAATCTGGATATGCCATTTCTTAGTTCAAAAGATTTCATGGCGTTTTCTAACTTAAGCGTATTGTTATGTCAGATTGAAAGGCATTTTTTTCTTCAATTTTATACTTAGTTTTGTATATTTAGACAGAGGCAGTTGTCAGGCTTTTTTTCTAACAGCCAAGAGCTCAGCAGCCAGCGTTGAGAGAGTTCAGAAGAAAATTAAATAAATCCTTTATGTACAGTTTGAAAAAAAAAACAGTAAGAGGGAAAAAAAGTTTCTAGCTAAATCAGTTTAAATCTGAAAAGCAAAGCAGATTTAGGTGAAGAAAAATAGCTTGTCATTTATACTAAAATACAAAAACTTTGCAAAGACAGTACACCTGTCAGCGTCAAGGAAAAAAAAGTGTAATAATGCAAAATGGCAAAGTGCTGCAGCTTGTTCTGAGGAGATGTCTCTCGCTCATCTCCAGAGCAAAGGAAAAGACAAGACACAGAGACGGGATTGAAAGGCAACCAACCGTGTGCTAATTTATTCTTGTTCTCTTTAGATGACATGTATTAAAGTTGTCTGACTTCATTCGCATTTAGGTCAACACAGTGTCGTTTTGTTACCCTTTAATTCCATTAGGCCTGGAGGAAAAAAAACAAGACATAAGCTGTGCTTTTGGACCAGTGTACAGCACATGTGAAATGTAATGGTCATTCCTTAAACCACGTATTTTTTTCCCTTCCTTTTTCTTTTAAAGCATTTAGGAAGTGTCTTCAGAAAGATGCGCGCTGTTTCCCCAGCGCATGGCTGCGTTTACTTGAATTATTCATAACAATAAATGTGGTAACACTTTAGTCTAACGGGCCACGGTTAAGAGCACATAACTCTAATTGGTTTCTAAAGTTTGAAGGAAAAAAGAATACTGGGTAAAGTCTGTCACAAGTCATGTTATATTTAAAGCTGTAAATAATCCGGCACTTGCAGAACAATGTAATTTGCATCTAGTATGTGGTTGGAGCCAATTTTTGAAGGTCTTCCAGTTTAAGAAATTGTTCATATCAATACTCATGTATTTGATACGTGGGTGGATTTAAGATCCCCCCAAAACATGCCTGGTTGTTTGAAGAGCAGCATGGCTAGCAGCAGAACAGATTTTGTCATTCATTCTGGAATCGAGGCACATCCTCTCTGAAATTTTTATGAATTAACATACAGTGGTACAGTCGCAACTACAATATAATGCACTTCTAAAATGAAGAGTTCATTCTGGTGCAACCCAATACATTCCTGTGAATAATGGCAAAATCTTTGCATAATCAATCTTTGCATAATCTGTGACACCACCTCAATCTACCATTATGCTCATTCCCAAAATGACATTTGCACACTTGGGAGCAACACATACTGTAGGACTCTAAAAATTCCCAGAATAATATACTTTACTACTTCAAATTACAGTACATTGTTAAAAGTACTTCTTAACCTAAAATTAATTGAAATAATAAAATCCCTGAATTTATTAACTATAACTAGGCATATGCTAAATCAATACCTTTTCAAATTGTATTAGATTCCCTATGAAATCTAGAAGAATCTGTTTCTTCCAAAAAGCTTACTTATTCCAGCCTATCCTAGCAAGTAACAGGTAGAAGACATGACAGTACAACAGTCTATGCAGGGTACACACACAAATGTGCACACAAGGGAGAGTTTTTACATATTACTAAGAAAACCTACAGTAATTCAAATAGAACGGCAAAACAATTTAACTTCACCTTCTCATGAGTGGAAAAAAAAGACTTTGAATTTTATAACATTTGTCATTGACTTTGGAATCAATGGCGCCTGCAAATAACTTTGGATCTCTGGATCCAAAACACATTCAACTTCGTTCACCTGTGTGAGTTAGAGTCAAGTGTAACCTGATTTAATCAGTTTGTTTTCTTGTGCATGTGCTCCTGAGCATTCACATATATTTTTGCATTTATGAATCATTGGGTATCTAGCTTCAGGTCAAAAACACATACTGTACAGTAATATTAAATCTAGAAGTAGTAGATGCTGTAATGTGCACTCTCCTAATATAAGATCAGATCACTTTATTGGCATATACAATTTCTTGTATCAGGAATTTGTCATTTCACATACCCCAACTTGCTCTCCATGAGACACACAGACAGGGAGAGAAGCTATGGGTCAGAGCACAAGGTCAACCATTGATCAGCACCTCTGGAGTAGTTGGGATTAAGGGCCTTGTTCAGGGGCCCAACAAAGTAGGATTCCTCTACTGGCAGCAGGATTTGAACTGGCAAACCACAGGGGCAGGTCCTTAGCTACAGTGCCACCGCTCCACCCCACCCTGCATTTTCAGGTTTCTGCCTTAAACATGATTTGATGTGCGGTCTCAGACACTGGGTGCTAGGAGGTGTGCCTATCTTCACAGTTCAAATAGTCATCAAACCAGCTGCTACAAAAAAATAGCTACTGGTATGCAGGGTTTTGGATTACAAAGCAGTAACATCCTTATAACAGGGTATGCTGGTACTACAAGAATGCAATATACTGTAATAAGACCTGTCATGGGTAAAACAAGCTTCCCTGGGTTTGAATATACAGATCACCTGCATTTCCAATGTAAGCTACCTGGACAAAGTAACATGATCTATGTACTGTACTCTATATCGGGGCGGAGCAGTGGCTCTGTGGCTAAGGATCTGTGCCTGTGGCTGGAAGACTGCCAGTTCAAATCCCACACCCAGCAGAGGAATCCTACTCCATTGGGCCCCTGAGCAAGGCCCTTAACCCCAACTGCTCCAGGGGCGCTGTACGATGGCTGACCCTGCGTTCCGACCCTAGGCTCTCTCCCTGTCTGTGTGTCTCATGGAGAGCAAGCTGGGGTATGCAAAAAGACAAATTCCTAATGCAAGAAATTGTAAAGGGTTAATAAAGTGATGTGATGTTATTATATGACCGGGAAGAATGGAGAAATGTTGAGTTGGTTGACAGTAATGACAAGTCGGGCCATGGGCCGTTCATGCAAAACATGCCTCTGCCAGGTACTGAAGCATTTCACAGATGTTCACGAATCCACCAGGACAGGGGCCTTTCTGCTGCACTGGGCACCATTTCCAAGCACCCATGAGTGTTTCCAGCTTTACTGGGGGAGAGGTGCCTTTCCTGGCACACAGTGATTGCCACCAGTGCCCATTCAGAAGATGGCTTACAAGCAACAGTAATGTGCAACAGACTGTGAAATCTTGTCCCCAAGACCTTGGCACAGACTTGAGGCACTGGTATCATGCTGGGACAAATGGTCTAAACAGGTTGGGGAATATACAATTTAGAAATTGTTGTGGACAATGGTGATACCTGTAGTTCTGTAGAAACTCTCTCCTACAATGTCATATGCACTGATTCAGCTGGATAATTCCATGGCATAAAATAAACTCCCCCCTGTACACTTCTCTCTCAATATGCTTTAAAAAAGAATGCACCTAATACATTTGAAGCAGAAACAGCAACTGTGAATCACACTGAACACTCAGGATATCAATAAGTGGCATATGCATTACACAAATTATTTATTCAGTCAGTGTGAATCAACACCATTTTTAAGGCTGTCAGAACTTGGAACAAAATTTAAACTCAACTGCCCCCCCGAGTAAAAGATCTAAGCATGTTTCATCACGGCAAAATATCCAAGACTTCTGCACAACAGTGCTGGACTGTGCAGTGTTCAGGTCTTTTCACTGAGCTTTTCCTTAATTAAGCAGAAACTATTTTTTAAAAAGTTTAACTGAAAGATTTTGTTTGCATCCAACACCTAATCCTGACAGATCTCTATTTTGTGGTACATAATATAGTCATTTAGTTTTATGAACCTACTAAAGGATATAAATGAGAGGAGGCAATTCAGCCCATCTGGTCTGTTTGGTACAGTAGTAAGTAGTTTTTTAAGCTAAAGAACTCATCCAGATATTTGTTGAAAGAAGCCAGGGTATTGGCTTTAACAACATACTGTAGCTGTACAGCTTGATCCACAGTAGCTGTTTGGGTAAAGAAGTGCATCCTGTTCTCAGTTTAATGCACTTCTAATTAGTTTTGTACCTATGTACCTTCTTTAGAACAGTAGGTCACTGTTCATTCTGAATAGTGTTCATTCAACCACAGACCATTAAAGACTAAAAAGGTTCAGTTCTTTATCAGCCTGTCAGTGTAGGACATTCCTCTAAATCCATTCCCAAATGTCAACCATGTGTAATTTGAGAATTCATCTTTTATGGGGAACACCTTCAAATACACCATATCATATGTTCTGTTTGTATCCATTACAGTTGGTTAGGCAAGATGAACCTATTCCCTAGGATGTTTTTTTCCATATACAGTAGGTAATTCTCCAGTTTAGTTCTATTGTGTCCAAAATAATACATGTAATAGAAATCAGACTTCTTGGTCTGTAATTACTGTACTTATATTAGTTTTGTAACCCATTTTATGGATGTGTATAGAGGAATAAATGTTAACGATGAGAAACACCAGACAACCGATCAATTAGATTTGATTGGCAAGCGTAATGGATTAGGTACTGCGACACTGCAGTTGCTGTAATCAAGGTTTTGCAACATTCTGATCAATGTGAATTAAAGATGCTAAATGACAAGCTTAGTTTCTTATTGCTATGCATTTTGAGCCATTATTAGGACTATTTTTAATGAAATATTCTGCACCTCCCTGTATTTTATTTTGGATCTCATTAAATTATGCCATAAATGTCTTTACCTAATTACACAATTTGTTACATTCAATGACAATTCATAGTGGATGACAAAATGGTAATAATTTAGTATAGAGCTTGTTTAAGTTGTCTTGGATAAAGACATCAGTTAAATGAATAAAAGTAAAGATCATAAAGGTCTACAAACAAGTACTCAACTAGGAGGACACAGAAAGGTCCATTTCAAAATGAAATGTAGTACTGTAGTACAGCCTCTATTTTGACTGACCATTGAATAGACTGTACACCAAGAGATCACAGCTGAGAATGCCAATCTCTTCCTTCATCTCCTGTCAGCGCCCTGGTTGACTGACTGCTCTGTGCCACAACAAGCCAAAACCGTCAGGGATCAGGCTGAAAATGGAGCTTTCACCTGAATTTACTTTTTTTACTTGAACTGAAAGCTGTTGGCCCCAAAAAAAAGAAAGCCTTTCAAAACAGTAAAATGTGGAAAGAGCAATTTTTGTGCAGAAAAGGTGAACAAAAATGTTCCCAATCATTCCGTCTGAAAAGTTATAAAATAGTTCACATTGAAATGTGTTGTACTGATGCCTCATAGATCCTGGGTCCGATTTCCGGTACCAGACTGCAATGATTTCTGCAAGGGGTTTCCATTCTCTTCTGCCAATCCAGGTTTTTTTTTTTACCAGGTACTGCTTCATCTCATCTCCCAAAGACATTGATGAGATTAATATAATGTCTCTGAATTACAGTACATCTGTGTGCTGATGTGGGCGCATGGTTTGATCTGAATAGGTCATCTAGGACACATTGTAGTCTTACCCAGAGCTTCTGGGTCAGTCTTTGAGTTACCGTGACCCTTACAAGGACGAATGGCTCTCTTATAATGGATGGATGAAATGGCAGAGGGCCTGCAGAAAATTGTTTAAGTATTTTTCATGTCCTTTCAAAAAGGAGTATTATCTGTTGGGAGATTGTTATAATTACTTTTTCTTTTGGTGTCTTTTTTTAAACAGCCAGTCTTTGTGTTTACCAACCTTGATCTGCAGCTATCGATCAAAGAGCACATAGCTGACTGCCAAAGGAGATATTGCTTTTGTCAGGCTTTTTTTGTACTGGCATTTGATATTAAATGAGCAACTGAACCATGTAAACCTTCCTGAGTGCGAGACAATATATTTTCAGCTAATCTTCCCAAGTTCACTTACATACAGCCTTCAGATTTAATTGGCTCCATCTGCGTTTCAGACTTGGGGGAATTTGTGCACAATGACAAGAGCCCGTTGGTATGATTGCACCATTTGTTGTCACTTTTATTTATGTCAATACTGTTTTGGAGGATCACAGCTCTTAATACCCATTTACACAGCCTGAACTCTTCATAGGCAGAATATTGCTAGTATTTCCATCATGCCTGCACATAAAACTGGAGAACCTAATCAAAACTGCATCACTGTGGAAATTTTAGCCAGAAGATTACAGTCAGAAAGTCTACAAATAAGCCAATTGGTCCAAGGATCTCATTCAGCCTTTTATTAAAAGAAGAAAAGGTATTAGCTCAAACAGTGTGGCTGGGTTGCTTGCTCCAGACCTCCAAAACCCTACGTATAAAAGAATGCCTCTTGTTCTCACTTTTAAATACACCTCTTCTTTAGATTGTCCTCACATTGCAATAAAGTTATTGCATACATGTGAAGCACAAGCAGAGTTGGAAACTGTCCAGTTTTTCGTTGTTTGTTTAGGGACTCCTTCCTTCCATGTCTTGAACATTTTTCTCTTCCTTGGAAATTAAAAAAAAGTCAGGTGGCTTGCAATGCCTATACCTGTGAGGTTAAATATTAAACTCTCCAGTTGAGTTGCTCCAGGTATAATTATAAATCTGAGCCTGACTTCATTTCACCATAGGCCATTGTAGGGAAATGGCAGTATAGCTGATTCAGTCTGTATAACAGTAGGAGTGCCAAAATATGATACACCAGCACTATACCCGCACTATTTACTGATCCAGACTCACCAGTACTTAGCATAGTGACCCCTATGCCCTCACAGATTTATATAAATATACAGTATATGAGGCTTTTCTTTTTCTATGCTTATTTAAATTCACAGGATTTAACATAAGCAGATTTAGTTTCCTCGGTTAAAAACACTATTTCTACTGATTCAGAAACAAGGGGAGCGGTTTTTCACTTGAGATCACACCAACAAGTGTTTTGCCTCATCGCAAGTTCACAATGATGTTCACTAATCGCAGAGCCCGTTTAACGTGCATGTCAGATGGGTTGTTTCACAACATTGCTTTAAGTGGTGAGATTTCTTTTCACCAGCAGTCAAAAAAAAATTATTTGGAACAGAATGGAGATGTAATGCGCAATTATTACAAGCATGTTAATACTAATCATCCTAAACTCATTTCATTGGATTGGGAACAAAGGAAGACAATGTGTCACATTTTCCCCATAATTCTATGGCACATTGCCATGACTGCTCTTGACTTTGAGCTTCAGTGCTTTCTAAGGTACTGTAGTTCCTGTGCCATGACCTCTACCATTGTGATATATTGTGATATCCAGAAAGCTGTTTCAGTCTCAGCTCAATAACGCTGTCACTATACTGTCACAGCATTTTATATTTACCATGTTTGTCACATACTGCTTCATATCATGGTTTCTCATCTTATAGCAGATACCATCAAGATTCCAATGTGTTCTTACCAAAGCTATGCCAAAGTTAACTTTTATAAATAACAAGAAAGACCACAAGTAGGACAAAAACCATTGTCCAATCACTGAAAAACTGTACTTTGAACAGATTGCATTTTCTACTGAGCTTACAGTAGATTCTTGTAAAAAAGCAGGAAAGATATGTAACTGCTGATATGCTCTCATGTCCCAGGAGAAGGTTTATTAAAAAACTATTAATACATTTGAAGAAAGTGACAAACTCCATTACTGAAGAAATTATCTGTGAACTATTTCAATAATTGTCACAACTGGAGTTGCGTGGGCACATTCCCAAATCAGGAATAGCATTAGCGCAAAATAGATTTCAAAAAGAACACTCTAATCCCTCTACGCCATGAAAATAAATCAGAACGTGAGCACCAAGAAATCTCAGTGCTACTGTTTTCAACTACCAACACTGCGTGGAAAATTCTCTATCACCTGTGGAGATGTTTGGACTGATTGCACTCAGTCAACTGTTATCAAACCATCTGTCACGCCCTCTGTAGCCAGAGGGCGCTCCTTCTCTGTCCTGTCCCTAGTTTCCAGTCTGCTGTCCTTCCTGTCCCTCTCTTTCCCTTGGGCTATATATTTCCGGGTCTTGCGCTCTGTCCTCGCTCAGCATTGACGTTCGGATGTCCTGAGACCCGCCTAGCACCAGGGCGCCCCACGTCCGCTCCCTGAGGGCATAGGTTTCTATACGGCATTCCTGAACTCTTTGCACTATGAGCCAGGGCCTTTTTCCCGTCTCACCGCTACGCATATGGGTCTTTTTCCGCTCTCCTGCTCCCCACGGTTAGTCCCTTTGGACGTCCGTGACACCATCAGTGTCAGACCAGTTGCTGTTTAACAAGGATATTACCTACCTAATATTCATAAGTGATATACTATAAGAGATAACATCACTTTATTAGCAATATACAATCTCTTGCATTAGGAATTTGTCTTTTCGTATACCCCAGCTTGCTCTCCATGAGACACACAGGTGGGGAGAGAGAAGCTTGGGGTCAGAGCGCAGGTTCATCCATTTATACAGCACCCCTGGAGCAGGTGGGGTTAAGGGCCTTGTTCAGGGGCCCAATGGAGTAGGATTCCTCTGCCAGCCACAGAATTTGAACCAGCACCCTTCCAGCCACAGCCAAAGTTACAGATCCTTAGCCACAGTGCCACTGTGTTGGATATGGATATCTTCATGTTGAAACCTTTTATACATAGTATATTAAAAAGAACTAAAAAATGTAGACAACCACATTTAAAACAGTGGACTTTGAAAAAAAATATGACCAGATTCCCAAAAGAAAAAGGGTTGCAGGACCTAGGGTTGTGGGCTCTAAAGCTTGACTTAAGCTCTATAGCCTAAAAAAAGGACAATTTGTGGGGATTGAACTTTGATATTTCAAATCCAGAGCGGAGTTGACCATGTTGATTCCAAGATCAACACAGAAGCTGGGACCAGAGAAAAAATGAAGATTTATTGTTCTTAACATGTTTAAGATGGGGGGAAAATGGGGGCAGGGCAGCATCATGGTGGAGTATTTAGTATTGTCACAGCGCTACAGCAGAAGCAGTAAGTTGTTGTCTGCGTGGAGTTTGTATTTTCTCCCTGTGCTTGTGTGGTTTCATCCCACAGTCTAACAACATACTGTACTTGTTGGCTAATTGGCTTTTGGTAAATTGGCCCAGTTGTGAGTGTGTACAGTGCGTTGCGAAAGTATTCGGCCCCCTTGAACTTTTCAACCTTTTGCCACATTTCAGGCTTCAAACATAAAGATATACATTTTTTATTTTATGTGAAGAATCACCAACAAGTGGGACACAATTGTGAAGTGGAACGAAATCTATTGGATTTTTGAAACTTTTTTAACTAATAAAAAAATGAAAAGTGGGGCGTGCAAAATTATTCGGCCCCTTTACTTTCAGTGCAGCAAACTCACTCCAGAAGTTCAGCGAGGATCTCTGAATGATCCAATGTTGTCCTAAATGACTGATGGTGATAAATAGAATCCACCTGTGTGTAATCAAGTCTCTGTATAAATGCACCTGCTCTGTGATAGTCTCAAGGTTCTGTTGAAAGCGCAGAGAGCATCATGAAGACCAAGGAACACACCAGGCAGGTCCGTAATACTGTTGTGGAGAAGTTTAAAGCCGGATTTGGATACAAAAAGATTTCCCAAGCTTCAAACATCCCAAGGAGCACTGTGCAAGCGATCATCTTGAAATGGAAGGAGTATCAGACCACTGCAAATCTACCAAGACCTGGCCGTCCCTCCAAACTTTCAGCTCAGACAAGGAGAAGACTGATCAGAGATGCAGCCAAGAGGCCCATGATCACTCTGGATGAACTGCAGAGAACTACAGCTGAGGTGGGAGAGTCTGTCCATAGGACAACAATCAGTCTTACACTGCACAAATCTGGCCTTTATGGAAGAGTGGCAAGAAGAAAGCCATTTCTCAAAGATATCCATAAAAAGTCTCGTCTAAAGTTTGCCACAAGCCACCTGGGAGACACCCCAAACATGTGGAAGAAGGTGCTCTGGTCAGATGAAACCAAAATCGAACTTTTTGGCCACAATGCAAAACGATATGTTTGGCGTAAAAGCAACACAGCTCATCACCCTCAACACACCATCCCCACTGTCAAACATGGTGGTGGCAGCATCATGGTTTGGGCCTGCTTTTCTTCAGCAGGGACAGGGAAGATGGTTAAAATTGAGGGGAAGATGGATGCAGCCAAATACAGGACCATTCTGGATGAAAACCTGTTGGAGTCTGCAAAAGACCTGAAACTGGGACGGAGATTTATCTTCCAACAAGACAATGATCCCAAACATACAGCAAAATCTACAAAGGAATGGTTCACAAATAAACGTATCCAGGTGTTTGAATGGCCAAGTCAAAGTCCAGACCTGAATCCAATCGAGAATCTGTGGAAAGAGCTGAAAACTGCTGTTCACAAACGCTCTCCATCCAACCTCACTGAGCTCGAGCTGTTTTGCAAGGAAGAATGGGCAAGAATTTCAGTCTCTCGATGTGCAAAACTGATAGAGACATACCCCAAGCGACTTGCAGCTGTAATCGCAGCAAAAGGTGGCTCTACAAAGTATTAACGCAAGGGGGCCGAATAATTTTGCACGCCCCACTTTTCATTTTTTTATTAGTTAAAAAAGTTTCAAAAATCCAATAGATTTCATTCCACTTCACAATTGTGTCCCACTTGTTGGTGATTCTTCACATAAAATAAAAAATGTATATCTTTATGTTTGAAGCCTGAAATGTGGCAAAAGGTTGAAAAGTTCAAGGGGGCCGAATACTTTCGCAAGGCACTGTACCTGTCTTTGTCCGTGTGTGTCCTGAGATGGATTGGCGTCCTGTCCAGGGTGTGCCCTGCCTTGCTCCTGTTGCTTGCTGGGATAGGCTCCAACTCCCTGTATTGAATAAAGTGGTTAGAAAATGGGGGAAATGTCTGCATATGATGAATTGTGAGTGATTGGAAGTTCTAACTTAACTCCCTGACCGATTGATCTTAGGTTTTAAAAATTAAAGACAGCCAGTCTAGGCTCTTCAACAGCCTCTGATGGTAAGTCTGAGCCCAGCCACATCTCCTGCTGTAGATGGAAGCACACACTTCTGCGAAGACAAGCCAGGGCTTGTGAGGTGATTTGGGTAGGTGGAAGGTTGCAGAGGGCCCTTGGGTGTTTTGCTACAGTAGTTAATTAATAAGTAACATCTGTCAGGGAGAAGCCCCTTTCCCTTAATTGGATTTGCAAGAAGTCTTTAGTTCCACATTGACTTTTACCAATTATTCACCTTCACCGAAACATGCAGGTATTTAATCATCTGGTCTGTGGCAAGGGGGGCTGATATTTGCAAGTGAAAATATAATAATTACCAAGTTCGTCAAAGCACATTATTACATTATTAATGTACTGTAGAACAGCTCCCCAAGTCTTAATTAAAAGAAAAGAAACTTTGGTTTCAGAAACTACAGAAACACGTATTTCAATTTACTATAATACAAGACCAAAACTCCAGAGGATTTTTTTTCCTTTTAAAAGATATGACGGGGCAAGGTGTAAAACTGTTATTTTATAACATTGTTTAAAACAACATTATTTTCTAGGGGAATATATTATCATCAATTTAGTTAGCGAGTGCTAGGAAGACTTCTAGCATATCACAATACCTTATAGCATACATTGTCTATTAGAAATTACATTATCATAAATGTATAAATAGGAAAAATCATGTTATCCTCTTATGAAGTCTAATTAAAATATCTCAAGAAAAATGGAATAAAACAGAATAGCTTATAAAATCGTCTGTATTTGTTTTGTTTAGTGCTGTTTATTTTGGGAAAATTATTAGGGATTGAGTTGGGAGTCTTGAGGGAGTTGTTAATGTCCATCGATACTGACTATACCCCAACTGCTCCTGCACTATTTGTATTCATATCAGGACGGGCTGTGTACCGTGCCAATATGCTTGGAAACATCATGTCTGACTGTGGTATTCCAGATACCTGCTTTTACTGATATAAAAGTCCTTCGAAACTGAAACATACAACATTTTTTCTAAAGTGACAATATAAACATGCAAGATTTTTTCTTCTGCACAGGGTAAACATTTAACCTTTAAATAAAGCAACCAAAATAGAAGAGAAATAATGCATGAGGCCGACTACAGTTCTTCCTTAATAAGGTCTCATTCCTATCTGACTGCTTACCTCTTTGGAGCTGTTTGCAAAATCCAATTAGCCATGTGAGATTGAGGGGAATTTGTTAAGCTAATTCAAATTATTCCCATATATTCAGTTGGCTGCCAAGCCCAACAGATAAAAATCAGTAAACAGCGGGAATCATCCCATCACACAGCAGCCAAGAATTGAAAGAAATTTTTCCTTTTAAAGAATGAAAGCCATCCAGTCAGGACTGTCACAACAGGCAACTGTAATTCTTTACAACTACTTTAAAAGGTAACAGTGCAGGTCAAGAGAGTCAAACATCTGGCTCATGGGCTGGGACTGCCCCACCAAGCCCATTTTACTGACCCCTGTAACACTTGCATGAATCGAATCTTGGCCAATGGTTTTGACTGCCTCGTCTGGGTGTGTTAAATCCACACACCCTTGGTGACATTGCTGTATCAGTCTAGCAAACATACATTTCCTGTTGTCCCTGCCAATTACAGAGCTCTCTGGGTGATAATGTCAAAGATCAGGTGTGTCTTTGCAGGAAAAGCATAAGATCTGTACAGACACTTCCTGCTAATTTTAGATCTAGCTCAGTGACTGAACGGCCATTGCTGTCAATGAAACCATACCTACCATTTTTATGATCCCAAAAATGTATAAAAATAGAAAGAGCAGCTATATATTATGGGCGAAACTAATACTACAGTACGTTGCATGGTTCAAGAGAAAGATTTGTTTTTATTTCTCTGTAGTTGTAGATGAAAAACTGACACACGCTATTGTACATAACAGGTAGCTCTTTGCTAATAGTTGCAGAAGCCATTTTTTTTTCAATTTTCACATCGCTGATATCTTGCAAATACTGTTCACCAATTTTGGTGTTTGCTACATTACATCCCTCCAACCTTGCTTTGTGCCACTTCTTTTTCCTAGTTCAAAACCCAAACTCCACAAATTGTATGCTAAATATGAAACAGTTTTGCTGAACTGTTTCTCACTTGTTAGTGCCATGTTAGTATTAAGAGTCCTTCAATGCATAATTTAGAGGGAATGCCTATCTATAATCCCATAGTCTGATAATTGGAGAAATGGGTGTACAGTATGTGGTTTGCAAAGGTTCCTCAAACCTGTTCAGAATGTAAAATGTTTTCATTGGGAAAATTCCCATTTTTTACATGGCAAAGCTTAATTTGTTTCTTGAGGTCTAGAAATATGCCCAGTATGGCATATTGTGACATTAAGAGTACTGAATTGTCAGACTAAGAAAACTACTAGAACACTACTAGTACTAGTAAGCTTTCTTCATTTTTTTCCAATGTTGAATGTCTAACTTATATTTATTGACAACTGCTAAGCAAGTATAGCTAAAAGAAAACCAGCTGCAGCATAAATGGCTTGTACAATGGAAACAGGTATTATAAACATTTTGTCATTGCAAATATCCTGAAATCAAGCATTTGTATGGTGAGAGGCAGGTACTGTATATCCACATTTTATTGCCCACTATGGGACATAAGGTCCTGACAACATTCCTTTCAACAGATAAGTCTGACAAAACCTGCTCTAGGGGTTACAGGGAATGTTATGTACTGTAGTCCCCCATACTCATTGCCCATATTACTGACAACCTTACTGAAAATACAACATCAAACTATACAGAACCATGCTAAAGAAAATGAAGACACTAATGTAGTACTACAGGGAGCAATGTGGACAGGTGAGGAGAAGGACCTGTGTCCTTTAAAGAAAGATGATCGCACAAGTCTGCAGTCTAGAAAAGGCAGAGCTCATTGATGGCAGGTGGGTCCATCCCTTAAACCTTGAGCCACTGCTTGAATTTGTACTACAGTGGTAGGTACCTCTTTCCGAAGGTAGCTAGCTCTGAAAAAAGTGTGCGGTACAGCTGGCATTTACAGTTTAATCCAGTCTAGCAATGCATTCCCCCATAGTCCTTTACAGGAAAACCACAGTGAGTGTAACGGGTCTGATGAGATTCTCCTTGACATCACTTCCCCCAGGACCTTGAGGGGGGGGGGGGGGGAGGGGCTGGCCCTTCAGTGCTGCTAGCTTGTTGTACTTATCTGGGCTGTGTGGTCAGGTACTTATGTGCCCAAAATGGTGGATTGAATCTAGGATCCAACCACACACACAAGATATGGACTGAGGTCTACCAGGTCCCTCTAGTGGAAAAGTAAGTGAGAGCATTATCACTTATTATCACATCTGCATGACTTTGCAGGGAGAAGCTCTTTCCACTAGACAGCACGCTTTGCTGAAGGAAGCAGGTGCCAGGATACACTGTACATTAATAATGAAAGTCATATTCACACATGATTTGGGCATTTCAAGTCACCATTTTGCTTTGCAAGAGTTTCTCACGAGCACAGTAAAAATTGTATGATTTACTCTAATTAGCAACAATGACTCATTTATCAATTATGAGACATAAGAGAGAGTGGGATGTCACACAAGTGATCAAATAAATTGAACAATTTCTATCTATATGCATGTTTTACACCAAAAGAACAAAGGTTTTATTAATTTCTCATCAGTTACATGAATGGGGGTACAAACGGGGAAGAAAGTCACCGTTTCTTTCCAGACTCACCCACTTCAGTTATTTTAAGAAAAGCACACAAACTATTTCCTTTTTTAAAATAAAGTTCAGTAATATTAACTGAAAATAAAGCAACTTAGAAAGTCATTCTGTGTGATTTTCTGTTTAACTCCACTGAGATGGAGCTCTGTGACCCAACAGTTGTGAGACAGTTCAAAAGCACCATGAAACTATGATATTTCACCTAAAGAATAGGAAGAAAAATGTGCTGGCAAGATCTTGGCTTCTTGGTCTCACCCACTGCTGGAACATGCCAACACAGCATGAACCAGAGACATTTGAACTTATGGGGCCCAAGAAAATCTGCTAATTTCCAGCACCTGAGGACTCGAGCTGGACATTCACTTAACTAAATGAAAGAATACCTCCTTTTTATTTAACTAGAGAATTTTTAAGTGGTAATCTGTTAGAAGGCAAACAACTAGCCCCTGCTAGTTACCTGGAATCTTAAACTATTTCCCCAATAGTCATTTTAACCCCTTTCATTAAATTGATTAATTCATCTATACAGAAATAGCAAGAGCTAAAGTTCTTCTGATTTCTTTTCATGAAAGAGTGAGACATTATGATTAATGATTAGTTAAAGAATTAAACTGAACACTATAAGTCATCCAGTCAGTTCTCTTAATAGCCCAGAGCCAGTTCCAGTGTTGTGACAGATTCTTCAGATATTCTTTTAAATAAAGTCTCTTGAATTTGAAAGAAAGAAATTAAAGAAAGCCTTTCTTTTGGAAATCAAAAGTGAAATGGTTAAATTACCATGATTTAGTTTCAGATTTCTCTGAAGAAAATGAGAAGATTTTGTTTTTTAGTGAGGCTCGATTTCACCAGCTCCAGTTGTCTAAACTCCCAAAATTCAGCGTTTCATATTTGAGTGATTCAGTTGAGAGAGTTACAGAGCGGGCTGACTTTTTTTGAAAAGCTGAGAATCTTCACTGTCACTATCTCGGACAACGCCTACCTAATGATTACCTGTACCTTTCTCCCTGTGACATGCAAAAAGAAAAAAAGGAAGGGGCAGATGCAGGAATATGGCTAGAAAGCTAATAAAGTGTCCATACATCCGAAATTTAATATCTAGAAACTGTCATCCTCGCCTCTTATTAACTCTCTATGAATTGGCTACATTACTCTGCTCTCCTCCCCACTGATAGCTGATGTGTGGTGAGCGTTCTGGCGCACTATGGCTGCCGTCGCATCATCCAGGTGGATGCTGCACATTGGTGGTGGTGGAGGGGAGTCCCCATTACCTGTAAAGCGCTTTGAGTGGAGTGTCCAGAAAAGCGATTTCCTTTCGAACTGACATCAGCTCAGACTTTCTACTGAATCAAGGTGATGCAATCTAGGTGGTGAAAATGAAAAGACATTAGTCACCAGTACTCAGCAAAGGATCGTGCTCCACAACAAAGACAGTTACTCCCACATATCTGGAGAAAGACAAGTGGCCAGCGTTAACAGCAGAGATGTTGAAAAAGGCTGGGGTCTCTCGCTCTGCCTGGCAGGCAACGGATTAACACCCAGCAGATGGGAATGTAATGACCCTTGATAATCGCCCGGATAGCTTTCTTTTGGCAGCGTGCAAAAACAAACACCAGGCAGGATAATGTGAATCGACCACAAGCGTCTGTCTATAAAAATCAAACAGCCACACTAGGCAGAAGACACAATGAAAAGAAATAACTTTTCGCAAGAGTTTACACAAGCTGTAACATGAGAACCTCCACACACAACCATCTGAACTTAAAAAAGAGCCATTAACTCACAGCAGCTTTTTGCAATTTGCTAACAGTAAGCATTCATCAGGCATCAAGAAAGACTTTTTTGCTACAGTATGTCTACAACCAGTACTGACAGAATCACTAGTTTCTCCTCACTCTTAATTTCCTTGAAGCCACCTTGGGACATCACAGACCTTTCAGAGTTTAGACCTCCTCCCATTTTCATGTGTGCAATTACAACTCGACATGGGAGTCTCCATAATTACATTTTAGATATTGCTGTTCGCTACTGTATATCCCTTTAAACTTGTAATGAGCCGGTTTACTGCTCGATTATTAAAAACACAAGAATCTCACCATTGTGGAACAAAGTTTAAAGAATTAATCCAGGTATTAGGTCACATAAGGGCTCCACTGTTATATTTATCTTCCAATCCACCTGGAATCAACTGTTTAAAGCCAGCAGCTGAAGGAGTCCTCCGAACCAGCACTGGCAATGCCCATTCTACTGTAGGTGATGCCACTGTAGGACACCTTGGCTCAAGGAGGCAACCACGGGAATCTGTTCCTACTAACAAGACCAGTGTTAACAGCAGAAAACCAAAGGAAATCTCCTGTCCTGATCCTGGAAAGCTACCATACATCAGATATTACACTAGCCTTTAAATCAAATCTAAAGCCCCTGATCAATTTAACAGCTAATGTACAATTAAGTAATTTAGAGATGAATTTGGAACTAATCAGAAAATCCTTCAGCATGTCTTTCATTGAAACATTACTTGCTTAATTGATCAATGACTTAAGCAAGCGCTCCTAATCTTTAATACCAGAAGATTTATGGTGACGTGTAACATGGGTTCCCAACCCTGGTCCTGCTGGTTTTTCGTTCGATCTTTTTCCATTAGAATCTTTCCAAGGTTTTTTTCTACACAAAAGGCTGTATACAGTATGTGTGGCTGTATATTCATCACACCTGAAGAAGGCTCCACGGCCGAAACGTTGTGTTTTCTTTCTTCTCTTTTCAGCATGGAATAAACCTATTACTTGAACAATAGTTAACAGGCAACTTCCTACATATTCAGGAACTGAAAACATTATTAGACTGCAAATTAACTTTTTGTTATAAACAAATTAAAATGGTTATTAATTGAATACTCAGGTGAACTAAAAACCAGCAGGTGTGTGAGTCCCCAGTACTAGGATTGTGAACCCCTGATCACAATCAGGGGTACAGCTGCATGGGGGGTCTTCAGGACCATGGTTAAAAAACTAAAGGCTGAATACCCACTTCACAAGCAGGTCATGCCATGTGTTTGTTGAAGCTGTAGCACCTGATGTTGTAAAGGAAGCCTAAGTGATGCTCACCACAAAAAAGAGCACAGTAAAACAAATTGAAATAGACAGATTTGTAAACTGGAAGAGACTACATTAGGACCTGTTTAAACATTGTGGTATGCAAACAAGATTATTGAGATTCGCTACAGGGGTTGGCTGGTTTTGTCACTACTGGAATAAGGGTAGAGGGAAATGTGTGCTTGGATTTGTCCAGACAGCAATAAGTGTGTGTGCGAGGAGCTCTGCTTCTTCTACAGTGTGTTTAATAGACTACAAGTAAATGGAATCCTATCCTTATAAAAAAAAGGCAGCATTTCGAAAGCCCAAGGCAAAAACTGATTCATGTGATTGAAAGATAACAAATCCTTTCAAATAGCTTCTTTTTATATACGATGCTGTTGTTTTACTGCATGGCTCACAGCAGACTGATCCCTTGCCATGCTAGCTTATCACTGAGGTTGCTGGCCTTCAATATCAAGCAGCCTGCAACAGAAGTGAGAGGCGAACTGGATCAAAAAGGTGCCATAATTTGACTGCACCGTTTCCACATTCTCCCTCAAAATTTAAATCCCCCAGTAATCCTCTCTCAGATCCCCTGCCACACTACCATATCATGCACAGGGCCGAGGGAATGTCATTGGTTAAACCAGTCCAAAAATAGGCATAAGCTTCAAGCGTGCTGACAAACACAATTTGTCCCAAGTCAGACACAAGTAGATGGAAATGAGCAGGCTCTGCCACAGAGTTTTATCTGCACTTTTGTTTGGTTAAAAGACACAGCTGACATCACCCATCATCCCTCCCCTCAAACAGATGTTCTGATGTAGGACGGTATGAGTTCGGACACGTTCCTCTCAGCCTGTCCGTCCTTTTGGGGGTTAATTACACGCATCTGGAAGATATAAATCAGAAAAAGCCTGCAGAGGAAAGGGGGTGTCGATACAACAGATTTCTCTCCTGACTTCTGTGGAGGCAGACGCGTGACGGGACAATCCATCTACCTCGTTGACTTGTGGCTTGTAGGCTTTGATTAACCTATTCAAATCTCGTCCCCATGTTGCCTCCATGACAGTGGACCCCAGTCTCTTCTCCCAGAGGCAATCTGCAGAACAGATTCCTGAATCACCTCCATCAAACACCGAAGTGACTGGGAAATGGGTTGCTGATCCTGAAGGGGACAGGATTTTTTTCTCCCAGTTTTTATTTTTTTAGAGGACTTTCGTTTTATCTAAAAGACATAAAAATCCCACTGGATGGCTCCAAAATTATTTCTCTCTAGGATCGACAGCTCACAGCAGAGGAGAATGCTAAAGCACCACAGGGTGGCTGCTTTGCTGAGCAGCTCTGGGCTATGACGGTGTGTTATTCATTGAGGTCGAACGTTTTTGCAAGTCAGCTGCAATGCAAAACTCGCATTTTTTCTTCTCTGCTAGTGTGAGCACTTTGGATTTATGCTATTCTCAGAAAGAAAGAATTTCATCCTCCTGTGCAGGATCTGTGCTTAATTTAAAAACATTGATACATCCATCCATTTACTTAATGCTTTATCCAATACAGAGTAGGGTGTTTGGGGAGTCTATCCTGCCAGCAGCCATTTTGCCCTGTAACTCACAACTGGCAACCCACTGAAGTTAAGCAGGTTTGAGCCTGGTGAGTACCTGGATCGGAGACTCCTGGGAAAGCTAAGGTTGCTGCTAGAAGAGGTGTTACTGAAACCAGTAGGAGGCGCTTACCCTGTGGTCTGTGTGGGTTCAAATCCCAGGCCGTTCCACGAAAACAATTGGGGGTGTCACCCTGGCATCCTGGCCAAATTTCCCATTGGCCTCCTAATAATCCCCCATCTCTGAATTGGCTTCATCACTCTGTTCTCCTCCCCACAGATAGCTGGTGTGTGGTGAGTGTACTGTGTGCACTATGGCTGCCGTCGCATCATCCAGGTGGGGCATCACACTGGTGGTGGTGGAGGGGAATCCACATTACCTATAAAGCGCTTTGAGTGGAGTGTCCAGAAAAGTACTACTGTATATAAGTGTAAACAATTTTTATTAGTATTACTATTGCAAGCAATGGGCACTAGGCTGGATACACCCTGGAGAGGACACCAGTACATCACAGGGCACACAGATGCAAACACACACATCAATTTTCAGAAAACAAGTATATAACCTACCAGTGTCTTTGGGGTGAGGGTGGAAACAAGAGCACCCAGAGGAAACCCATATGAACACAGACAGAACATACAAACTTTACAAAGAGTAATTGAACCCAAGACCTAAGCTCTCCAAGGCAGCAATGGTAACCACTGCGCCACTGGTCTGCCCAACATCACTACTGTCTTTTCCAAAACTACACGTACTGTGCAGAGGATCAAAGAAAAAAATGCAATGATGAAGTTAACTAGTTTACATGGAAGAATTTAATGCAGGACTATGCAATCCTGGCCCTGGAGGACCTAGCTAAATCAGTTAATAACTTACGTAATTGGACCAATTTATGTTTCTACCAACTCTTCAGGTGCTGATACTTTAGAGAGACCTACTGTACATCATCACAACATCAGCACTCCAGGATTGGAGGTTGTCTGGTTTAATATATTTAACTACATAAAGGTTAATCCAATTTTTTAATTTATTTTTTATATGAGGTTTCTCATGCCATCAAGAAACATACAGCAAACAACAAATACAGTATATTTGGTAAATCTATTAGAACACTATACTGTACAGTATATCCCTTGTAGAAAAAACATTGAGACCCAGCTGGATGACAAACTGGACTTCAAAAAACCAATCACACACAAATACTGCATTTCCTTTCCATCTCCAATATTTCTAGCTGCTCGATATATTGTTTTTCTACAAAAAGGTTTATTATATTCCATTTCAAATAATTTATAATAAAAGTATGAATAAATTCCATCCATTAAGAGAATATCACTTATTCCCAACAAGGGACCCGAGAAGCATTAGAAAAAGTTCCTGAATGGAACCTCAGTATGTCAGATACACACACAACCACAATTTAATAATTCCTCTTAACCTAGCCAGCATGTCTTTTGGAGCATACCACCTACAATTGTCTTGAATGAGTACAGTACCTTTATATGTAGCATCTTTTCTTAAATTCAAAAACAGAATTGTTTTAGAAAACGACATCACAGAATTCATTGACATTGGATTCTGAAAAGTTTTTTTTTTTACTTTTTAAAGAAAGAAATCTTTCCCAAGAATTTTTCATTGCCATACTGTATTTTCAAGAACAAACATGAACAGAAGCTAAGCTGTGTAACTGAATTACACTTCAAGTACTTTGGGCACTTGTGGTTCTTTTTGTTGTTTTTTAACCATTTGGGAAAAAAATGTTTGAACATTATGGTGAAGTACGTCAATGTAATTGGATCAATGTGTGAGGTTTTTGCACATAATTTCTTTAAAAGAATGGGGAAAAAAGGAAAAGTTCGCTTACTTCCAAGTATTTGTTGAGATCCAATTGTTTTTCATTTGATTCCGTCAGCTTTCATTACCACCTTGGAAAATTTAATTTAACTGACACTTTTGGAGAATAATTCATCTAGTTTATACTTACCAGATGGCCAATGTAGAGCACCATTTCTACCTTGCTTTGGGAAAGTAAAGGGGACAATGTGAGAGAAATTATCACCTTTTAGACATTCTTTGACTCAGATTATGTTGTCCTATTGATAAGCCACTTAACATCATCTTGCCTGCAAACAAAAAAAAAGAGTAAGAGGACATTTCTTTAATATCCATCATCAAAAGAGCGACTGTACCACCTTCTTGCCTGGTTTTTCAAGATAATAGAAGTGAAGGAAGTCTGTATTTTGTCAGTATTGGGCGACATCTACAGAAAACCAGGTTGGTGTTAGAAGTACTGATGGTAGACAAGTACTTGGTGTTCTGCCTTTAACTAAATGTCATGACTATCTGGTATTTAAAACATCATGGCACTGCAGCTAAGGGTAAAGATGTTTACCCTTGGGTCTTGCTCACAATCCTCTTTGGGCTTGTACAATCCCTAAAGTTTCTCGTTAAAAGGGAACTGCAGTCCCAATTTCTCAGACCGGGAATTAAATCTCGGTAACAAAATAAATTCATTGGCAGTTCTGCAAAGTTTTACAATTTTCAAATGAAGTGCAAAATCTTGAACTTGGTGAAACTGTGGAGTTGGGTTGCCCAGTTGTCACTGATGTGACCGTCGCGGTTCAGTGCAGTCTCGTGCCCCCACCTCTCCACCCCGCAACACCTGGGCGCGAACCCGGGTCTCCGGCATAACATAACAGGAAACCAGCTGAGTGAGCTAAAGGAGACCTCCCCCAGCCCAGGCAGCTGAGGTCCCTGCTATGTGAAGGGAGGGCGATGACGTCAACGTGTCCAAAGTAGCTCCGCTACACCGGCAGATGAGAAACGGCTGGTGTCACCACAGGAGAAAGTTAGAGATGACTCAGTTTGTGACATAAAGGCGGCCCTTTAAAAGATGCCTCACTGTCAAGCATTTGACTGTTCAGAACATGGTGGCTGCACACAAAACAGAGAGTCAGATCAGCAGAAATCCAAACTGATTCCTTTTCCAAGGGTTCATCAACCAACCAAGAGATGGTTAATAAACATGGGCACAGAAATTGGTCCCATCTACAAGTTTTTTGATGCGATTCAGAGTGATATAAAATCAAATAAGTACAAGCTGTGCTGCAGACATTTCACCCCACAAATGCTGGAACATGATCTGTATGTTGAATTGACAAGTAAATAGTATTTGTCACCAAAACCATCTCAAAGTCGAAAGTCAAAAACAATATGTTGAATTCAATTCAATAACACTCATTCCAATCGGCTGTTCAGGCGATCATGGGCTATGGCTCAGCAAGTCCTTCAAAAACATACAGTAAATCCTACTAGAATTCTCCTTTAAAGTGTGATTTACCATAAAATAAGCACCAATGTAGATGAAAGAGCACTATTCCAATACTTGAAATTGAATATGAGTGTATTTTAGTTGGTTGGAAGTTTGCTCCCTTGTTTGCAATACTTAGATTATGTATGTAAAAAATGACTCCTGGTCTTTGTTGGTTTAATGAAAATATTTAAAATTAATATACAGTGTAGTTGCAAAATTCACTTGGTCTAAAGCACTTTCACAATAGGATCACTTTTGTGTCGTCGCATGTTTTTGGTGCCTCATTGTGAATCGCAGACAATGACAACAATACGTTGCTACTGTACAGTGTGTATACATTGAAATTTTCTCTCTTTCATGATGTAAATTTGAGGTTGAAAATATTGCTGTGCACTTGGTAGATTCATTGTGAATTGAAAAGCTCTCATTGTTGTCAGTTGATTAAAACCCTGAAATATAAAAATACCATTGCAGCTCCTCTTTAATTCAATTGGTGAACACTTCTTAGCCTTCTGCTGTCATACGATGGCTGCTGTGCATCATCTGAGTGCAACTGCATTTCTGTAGTGTTAATGCTTTAACCAATGAAAATGTAACTTGTGCTATGCAAATGCCATTTATCTTTAGATTCAGGCATTTTTCTGACAGATGGAAGCCTTCTTTCACCATCTACAGCACAGAACCAAAGGTTATTTATTTATTTCAACTTCGACAGTTGGCTTTTGGTTGTTTTTGGGACGGAAACAATTAGTAAATTGTTAGAACCCCAGATTTGGACTTCCAATTTTCTCCCGTCTGGTAGGGGTGATAGCTCCAACGCTAGGCACTTGTTTCTGATCTGAATTGTTTAAATCAAGCCAATTAGCTGACCTGCCATTTCCTTAAATCCTAATCAGCTGGTAACCGAGAAATCCTTTTCACAAAACATGCAGGCCTCCAGCATTCAAAGATTTGGAATTGCCCAGCTCAGGAGTACCGGAACTCACCGATGACATTACGTACAAATCTCAGAAAATCACTTGCCACCAAGCAACAGCACAGACATGCAAAAAAGAGACCCGAGACCTTTCAATATTTATATGGCAATGGAGCACAAAAAGGTTAATTTTCATATCTGAAAGAAATCAATTTCAAATACCTGCCTCGTGTGCAGCATGAAAGAGCCTCTCTTGAGGCTCCAAGTAAGTGTTCAAAACACCTCCCATCCTTTTCAATAAGGGACAGCGGAGTATATTGCCTTCTGATTAATCTCCTTTAATTATGCAAATCGACTTAGTTATCTCAAGTGACTTAAAAGTGTTTCAGTATCTATTTATTATCGTGCTATGGAGAGTGCATTCCTTCAGGATTCCTCTGCATTTGGTATTCAAGCCATTTCTAAATTAAAATCCTAGGTGATCTCTGGTGCATTGTACCCTAGCAATTTTTCCCCACCAACAAAATGCAAAATTAGTCATTAGTTTAATGGCTTTTTAGTAAACAAGAGCTGGGTCCTTTACCAATCGACCCCCTCTGATCTTTCAGAGCATGTCTCATTAACTCACACATTCACATGTTTCTTATCTTTCAAAATTAACTTCATTATGAAAGAGCTTCCCTGGTGATGAGCACTTTCCCCTCCCCAGTAAGGATATAGAAATTGATTGTTATTTGGAGGAAGCATTAACAAATCTGGACAGTTCTCTGCATATGCATGAAAGGTTGGAAAAGGCCTGTAGCAAGCTGTTCAAATAGGCTTAAAACTGCCACCCAGAGCAAACTGTGGAAATTTCTCCTATTTTCCTTTTAGGGGACATCACACTTTTTGCACATGAAAAAAAAAACCCCGAATGGAATTACACCAAACATGTGGCAGTACATGTGTGGAAGAGATCATCAGGTTTTCACGTGGCAATAATCTTAAACCAAGTCATCCTTTAAACTGTGGGTAAAGAGGTGACAGTTTTGAACATGCACCGCAGGCCTATGAACTTTTATTAAGAGGCAAACGAGCTTCAAAATGAAGCATAGAATAATCAAACCCATGACTGGCAGACACTTTAATTATACACGTTTTATGATAATGATGTAAGAAACACAAACCTAAAAGGACAGATGAAAATTTGAACCACAGATGACTCAGCTTTTCTACATTTAAAATTCATGTTGCATTTTTCGTTTACAATTATAGCATTTTGAAGTACAGAACAATGCACTAAGTAGCTGCTCTCCAAATAAGAGTACCCATAACCCATTTTTTCTACGATTCTGGTTCAAGGATGCAAAATAATTTTTATCACGTTTTAATTTGAGTACAGTAGGTCTTGGATTTTATGCAATTTTATGGATAGAACAATGGCATTTTATTTCCATTAGGGCAGCGGTTTTACTGCCTCGTTGTTTTAGGCCACATTACCAATCGTGCATAAAACATTGCTTACATTGTTTATACTCAGTATTTAGAATGTTCTCATGCACAATTAAAGTCTGATTGATCAATTTTGAGTAGGGCATTCATTCACACACATCTGAGCTATACGTGTTAATAAATCTCTACTGAACTTAGTCAAGTTGCTCGGACAAATATCTTGCAATTCAGACACTTACAGGTATGTCCGGCCACGCAAACACGACCCATAGGAATGAAATACACTGTGTCTACATGTGTGATTTAACCTAAAAATCAATACATTCAAGAAAAAGAAAATAAAGTTGTGCAGATGCTGGCCTGAAAATGAGTCAAAACCCTAACATTTACCCAACAACGCATAATGAAATCAAGAAAACACTGATGCGTGACTTCAACAAGCCTAACACGCTAGGAGATCGAAAAAGAAGGCATACTGTAATGTTGCAACTTCTGGTGCGATTTTATAATACATTCCCGTGTTAATATATGTTTTCAGTTTACATAACTATATTATTCAGTTCTAAAGTGTATTATTGTGCGCTTGAAATGTTAATGAAAAAACTACAACAGTGTATTCTGTACTGTATGTATGGCGGGGATAATCATTGCTGATACCAGTGTGAGGAGAGTAATTATATTATTATGATAATTATATATTCTCATCTTATTCTAGCTTCTCTCGCATTTGTTTTCATTACGCAGTGATTGTGTCTTTATCCAGGGTGTTAGATTTTTTTTTCATGTCAGTTTCATCACTTCTATGCAATGAAATAATCTTACACCTGGACTACAGAGGTAGTTACCAAACCTATCCGTTACCTCTGCAGCATGTGCTCTTAATTGTCCTGGCTGAGCTCTTCATTATTTGACTGAACTCCATATTTAGTTAATAATTGATTAATTAAATATTTTTAATTGTTCACATCTCTGCAGCTTTAAAAAAATCCTAGATTACATAAACGTTAAGAAGATTAAGGAGCAAGTGAGAGTCCAGCAGACACTGGGGTCATGAAGTCCATCAACACCACAGTACCTGACTGTAGTGACCTGTTTTTTTTAACTGGAGGTCTCCCATTCTAGTACTGACTAGTCTACTCTTGCTTAGCTTCTACCTACAGAAAAAAGCGACAGACTACAGAAATGTATCTTTTTGGCCATTTTAAAACAATACAGAAATGATTTGGCAACAATACTTTGAAATAGTGATGTCACTTTATTTTTATGCTGTGGATCATTAATTACGTAATTACCCTAATAGCATTCATGGCATAGTAAAGCTAGATCTTGGATGATAATTAAAGTAACGTTTTGACATTCTCGGAGTATAATGTTACAAATACCCCACTTAACTTTCATCTGGAATGCAATTAACAATAGCTCAGCGCCATCTGATTTATATTTTCTGATGTAAATGTCAACAGCTGAATATTCATGCACGAAGAGATGCCGATGCCTTGTATTGTGATATTTCCTTTCATTGCAAACCTGTTTTCTCACAAAAGGATTAATTGCAGATTTGAATCGCAGATTAGTTCGCCACTGCTTTCAATTTCCGATCTTGGCGCCCTGGAGTAATACGGAAGATAAAGATCTTTGAAACTGATATTTCTCAAAAAGGAGAAACGGAGATGTTCCTAGTTTATAACTCGGCTGTGTGGGAGCAAGGTACGCACAGTGACTGTCCATCTAAAAGTGCAAGTAAACTCACTTTTTAAATTTGGTTAAAGCAGGCAAAGAGGAAAAGACCCAATCTTGATAAACTGAACACCTTCTGTATACAGTATGTGTAGCAGAATAGGGCACCCTTACAATCCATCCATCCTTCCATTTTCTACTTGTTTTCAGAAAATACAGGGTTCCAGGGCACCCAGAGCAAACAACATGCGCAAGACAAGATACATCCTGGACAGAACGCCACTCCATCGTAGGACAGACACACAGATACAAACACACACACAGTCACCCCGTGGCCAATTTTCCCAGAAGTAAATTAACCAGTATGTCATTAGACTGTGGGAAGAAACTGGAGCACCTAAAAGAAACCCACACAAACGCAGGGAGAACATACAGTACAGCACAAACGCCCCAGGAATTGAACCCATGGCCCCAGCGGTGCAAGACAGCAATGATAACCACTGCACTGTGGTTCCTCCAGTCCTACATCCACAATACAAATATCAGCCTTTTGATGGAGCATCTGTGTCAGGCCCTGCACGATGACAGAGCCATGCTGCCAGATAATTGCTATTCACATCTGCCCTATTTCGTGGCTGCTGTTGTGCAAGCTTGTCTGTTGCCTCTGTGTGAAGGCTGTTTGTTTTACCTTTATCATTGTTCCTCTTGAGTTGCCATCTGGCTTTGTCTCATTGTTAAGGGATGCAGTGACAGAAGTCAGGTTTTGTACTTCAACCCGATGTAATCCGCCTTGTCAAAGGTCGGAATCACCTTGCTTAACCTTGGCTGACCTTTTTCCGCATTCCAAATCGAATGACGTGCCTAGAGAGCATTCTGACAAAGCTGATTAAAAATCCTGCCTTGAGCTTTTCTCCTGGAACTGTAAAAAGGAGCCAAACTGTTCAAAGTCAATCTAAAACTCACTTTATTCTTTGGGATTTTCACATCTCTTTATTGTTTGCTCATTGTGCTTTTTTAAATTGACTTAGACAGCTGAGTTCTTCTAACTCCTGTAGGAAAAAACAATAACTTACAGTACATGCACCCACAAGTGGTTTTAATACAGGAGGTCCTGTATGTTTGGGTGGCACAGTGTTTAGCATTGCTGCCTTGTACTGTTGGTACTCTGGGTTCTATTCAAGACCTGGGGTACTATCTGTGTGGAGTTTGTATGTTATTTAGCTTCCAGGAGTGTCTGTGTGCCCTGCAATGGTCTAGTGTCCTATCCAGGGTTTAGCCTGCTTTGCTGGAATAGGCTCTGGTTTCTGTGCCACATGATTACTCAGTTAAAAAATGTAAACCTTAATAGTCCTGATAAGAGGTTTAATTTGACCTGTTTTCATTGTTTTCAGTTTCAAAACATGTAGGAGGCTGCCTTGTAACAACTGTAATTCTAAAGTAACTTAAAGTCGCCAACCGTTCAGTTAAAGAAAGGTTCTAACCCAGTTAACTGTTGGTTTACTTAAGAATCTGTTTGAGTAGTGAAAACCAACAGCTATGTGGGTCTCCAAGACCAGCACTGGGGACCCCTGCTCTAACAGAGGCAAGCTTACTGCGCTGTAATTAAGTCTTTTCTTTTTCACTCAGAACCAGCCCAAACTTTCAAAACCCAGGGAAACTGGGCTGGTGAAACAGAGACTTTAGAAGTTAGAGCTCTGTAAATGATGTCCGACCCTGTATCTTTTCTGTTTGTGTGACATCTGAAGGAGAGAATGAAGGTGCATGTTGATAAGGATATTAAAAGTGATAGTAGCAAAGAGAAATAACTATTCATGGAGGCCCCAGGAAGCTGACACTATCTTTATGCATCCTCAACTCCCTCATATCACCTAAATGCCACAAACAGTGGTGAAGACCGCCTAATCCCTCCTCTAATGAAGTTTGGCATGAACTTTTTTATTTTTGTCCTGATACTGCCCGAGCATGGTGCATGTATTTTATTTTTTGCTGCGGTTTATTTTCCCCTTAATCTTTTAATGACATGCGCTAACTATGCTTTCAGGATTTTTTAAAAGCCAAATCCATCGAGTGGATTCCATTTGGAGATTAGCCAAATCAGAAAAGCATCTTAACGCGCCCACTTTAATACATATCATGTGTGCATGAATGTTTCTAGTTTTTGTCAGGAGGGGCAAAAAGGGCACAAAAAATGTGGATGTTTGACAGCTTAACTCCTTGCAACGCTTCCTGCATTTCTGCCAGTCTATTATGGTTTCAGACTAGCTTTGTTTGTAAACGAATGCATACAGGCATTATGACATAACGAAAACATTACAAAATTAAAGTACCCCTTCGAATGGCCTCTGGATTCTGTAGTGTTTCTATAAAAATGTGAGCATGACACTCACATGAATGAGATATTGTACTCCCAAATCCAGTTTTCTTCATTTATTAACAGCTTCAACCCATTGGTTTGATCCATTGGATTCTGGTACCTGAGAACCAGCATTGAGGTTTCCTGCAGATATCCATGGCAGGGTCAGGGGGTTGCAGTGTGGCTCCAGTAATAAAGGCACTTTTAGGGAGCAGATGGTGAGCCCTGCAGCCTGGACATCCCTATCAAGGGACCACAAGCCTAGTGTACATCACTAGCTGGCTGGGTAATAGCAGACTTTTCAGTTGCACTAAACCCAGGCAAAGAGTATTTGTAATGCATTAAAAAAAACAATATGCAGTACCATGGCTTTGCTAGCTATTACATGATAATGATTCTCCAGGAATGTGATGTACAGTCCACCCTTTCCATCCATTTTCTAACTGTTTCTTCAAGTTTAGCCCAACCCGACAAGCAACGGGTCCAGTTCATCACGGGACTGGATGCACAGACACAAACACATACAAACACATACTCGCACCTAGGACCAATTTTCCCACACAGTTAACCTACCAGTATGTCTTTGGACTGTGGGAGGAAATAGGAGCACCCAGAGGAAACCCATGTGAACACACTAACTCCACACAGATAGCACTCCAGGCATGAAAGGTCATAAAGCTGTCAATTAAGAAAAAAAATCAACCGGATTTTATAGAAGAGAAAGAACAGAATTTTATAGAAGAGTGATCCATAGCTTCTTCATAAGATGGAAACCTTAAATTTTCCATGGTGTCCTCAGAGGCCCCACCCAACCATCCTACACTCCTGGCTTTCCCACCTGAAGGTAAAACTGCCTTGGCAAATGTCTAGAATGAGTGTTTCCAATATGAAGAGAGATGTGTTGTTGAACTGCTAAACGCCACATACTGTATTTAGCAATAAATTATTTTTTTGTTGTTTAGTTTAGATTTTTCACATCTAATTTTAAAACTTTGAACCTGTGCTGTACATTCAGATATTCTCAGTAAAAAACAAGAAACAGCTAGGAACCCAGAAGCTCAAAAACCATGAGATGGAGGGTTTGAGGGTGCCTGGAAATCTTCTCAAGGCACTTTGAAAACCTCACTGCTTCAATGTCATCTCCTGATTTACCTGTGAGTAGTAACCTCCTTAGTTTTTGTTTCTACCATATACTAGCCACAAAATGAGACAGATGGACTCAATTGGCCCTATCCTATTTTTCTTATTAAATGTTTTCTTAAATGAAGTGTTGTTGTTTTATTTGTGAAAGAAAGGTTTGCTTGATAGTTTGGAAATCCCCCTGCTTTCCCCCCTGTTATTTACACTTCAGGTGTTAATCAGTGTTAATATCACAGTGTTCTCTGTTTAAACATGGGCTATGGAGTTTTTTTGTACTCACTTGGAATTTATTTGAAAAGTAAATTTGGATGAACTAGACCCACCCCAGCATTCTCTTCAATCTCTCCCCTCCGTATTGCTGGGCCTGTTTGAAATCATCTACAGTACCAATTATCAGAAAGCCACTTAATCTGATGAGGATCACTGCACGTTGACTAAGTTTGTCCCTAACATACTGGGACCTGGGACAGAGCACTCAGAACTTGCCCCCCACCTTAATGAGACATCTGTCCATTGCAGGATGACAGAGAAATGGACAATTGTGAGTAGTAAACCAAACCTAACCTACATGCATTTGGGGAGGTGGGAAGAAAATAGTCAATAATCCATAGGAACATGTACAGAACATGCAATCTCCACAAAGTCAGACATGCAATTATGGAGCAATTGCCTGCCCAGTGGTACAGAGTGGAACCTTCAGCCGCCCATACTGCATGTGGGTGATGACAGCAGCACCTAGATGCATCAAATGTTTTGTCATAGACACAAGTAGTGCAGCAAAAGATATTACCAACACAGATCAGTACCACTCAGTTGTTTATTGTCTTACATTAACTGAAAGAAGTATAAAATATTTTATATACAATTTGTTACTTACAAAGACAGCACTTCCATTCTTGGGCAGTTCTGTGACCTGGGACTAAAGTGACAACATCATTATGTACAGTAAGCTTGTCTGCTTCCCATACAGCATTCCAGGTGTGGCATGGTTTTCCTTGGCAAGGAATTCAAGCCTTTATGTCAAGACCTTACACCTTCAGAAGTTTATGTAGTCCAATGCACTCGGCATGAAAATGGGACACAAAGGTCAAAAGCCTGAAGCTCTGAAGAAAATAATCACTTATAAAATCACACGTTTTTGACAAAGCGACTTCAAAAAGAAATGCAATTGTATTGATTTTAGGACAAGGTCAATACAGTTGAAGACCCGTTTGAAGTCCAGGCCTGTGATTGGATAATTCAGTCTATCAGAGGAGAATTACTTGGTGCACAGACTATACTATGATAGGAATAGAAAGAAATACATTATTAAGGGATATATGGCCACTCAATCACAAAATATGACATACCAGTACCATTGCTTCCAATTTGTATAAAGCAGAGAGCCAAATGTCTCCACTTGTATGGTAGTAATGGCACTTTTTATAACACCCTGTCTTGACTATTGAGTTTTCCATGAAAACAGTGATGATTACTGTACATTTTGGTGAGCGTTCCTGAGTTGAATAATGGCCCAGGTTCTGCAAATAAAAATATCACAACAACTTCACAATGCTGACCATACAATCTGAGATTTGCTTTATGCTGCATTGCGGTAACAGGTACACCACAGTGGTCAGTTATATTAAGCGATGCGTTTCTGAAGGACACAGCTCTGTTCCGGAGCTCTTTTAAAAGATTTCCCTTTGCTTTCTTTAGTTTCAGCAGACTGTGATGGTAGATCTCTCTACCCATTGGAAATGAAGAATCATTGGTTTCTACATTTTTCCTCTCAGAAACCACATAACAGGTATATTTTCACTAGGCTCTATGATCTGAGAAGACACCTTGAACACTGACATTATGTTTTCTGTTAAGTAGAATTCTTAGCAAATTAAGAACATCATTAGCATACTACTAAAGAAATCAACAGAATATTTTAAAACCTTAATGCCAGTCAGGCAAGTTTAAATCGACAAGGGATGTTGGACAACCAAGCTGTGCTCCAAAACATCATTCAGGAGAGGGGTGGGGTGTTTGGGGGGTGGAAAAATTACTGTACAAAGAATATTATGTTTTTTTCTTTAAATTAAATGGAACAGAAGTCAGAGAAAGCTGGGTTTCATTCAGAAAGTCTAGAAAGAAAGAGAATGGCATTAAGTCTATTAATCATTCAATGTCAATATGCTGAATCACTTTTAGAAATCCACCTCATGTTTTCACTACAGATTATTACTTACGTAACGCAAACCTCTATAGAGTACAATATTATGAGAGGCTGTGATAATGCCTGCAGGAAAATGGCACATCTCCTGTGTTCTTTTCATATCATATAGAAGTGCTGATTGCCTGCACAGGAGTGCCTGCTGTGAATGTGCTTGCTTGCCTTCTGGCGTACAGTACATGGGACTTCTGAACTTTTCTTCTAAATGATGGTATGTCATCACAGCCAAAAGTTAAGGGCTCCCCAACAGTTGCTTGGGATATTCTGGTAATCTCTGCATGAAAGAAAACAGACTGTGTGGATTACAATCTTCTTTGGACACGTTTATTAATGCAGCAGATTTGCGTGTGCAATCAAATCACTGTCCCAACAGGATTTTGCTCTGAACAGTCCTTTCCTTAATCTAGAGATTACTTGAATATCCTCAACAACTGTTGGAGAACATCGGATAAACCTCACTTTCTCTAATCTAATGTTTTTCAGGAAATGGGGCTTTCAACAGCCCCAGTATATATTGTAATTGGTTGTCGCACAAACATCCCTGAAAATTTATGAATAGGAAAAAATGTGTATGTATACCTGACTGGACCCACGAGTTAAATTTTATTCCTGTTTCTCCCTGTTGTAATTTCTACCTAGCATTCTAAAGAGATTGGTTTTCTTGTTAAAACACAGCGGTTTAGAGCTTTAATTAGACATGCTTGCTTGAAGAAGTTACATTTTTTCGTAGATTTGATGATATTCTATGCATCAATGGTTTACTGAAAAATAAGGCTGTGGCCACGCCAAAACTAAAAGGCTTGAGCTCTCTTTGGTGGCTCAAGCAGTAAAGGTGGCAACAACAAGCACAGGTTGAGCTCTTTGATCAGACAGTCCAAGATCACATTTGTGTCATGTAAATAGGAATTCCTAGGCAGCAGTGCAGCAAGGCATAGGGTTTGGGTATTAGTCAGCTAGGGCTCTCTCATCTCCTAGAATAATGGCTACCTGTGCTGTAACTTGCGGTGACATGAGGGAGAGATGCACCTCCCCTCTCCTGCATGTTTGTGTGAATGCCCCAACAGGTGTGTGGGTCAAAGGAGCCTGTCTGGCCCTTCTCAATCTTCCCCTGAGGGCACACTGTTGTCACTGTGAGCCAAGAGGCACTATAAAACACACAAGCAACGACTCCTAATTCAGTGGGTACATAAGAATAATTAATAGGTTTATTCCATGCCGAAAAAACAATGTTTCGGCCGTGGAGCCTTCTTCAGGTGTTGGACACCTGAAGAAGGCTCCACGGCCGAAACGTTGTGTTTTCTCTCTTCTTTTTTTCAGCATGGAATAAACCTATTACTTGTTCCTTTGCAGCCTACGCATGCTGACACAGCTCCCCACCTGAACTAGATAAGAATAATGGTCTCTTCCACATTCTTCTTACAAATAAATGGAAAGGGCCGGTGCTAAGAGGGTTGGGTCTCGTAGTTCAGAGATAGCAGATTCAAATATGGGTTGTGTTATCAGTTGACTGGGATTTCCTCCAAATGAATGGCACACTGTAGCTGGGAGAGTTTCAAGAATGGTGACTGTTGCTGTTGCCAGGGCTACTGCAGACTTAAAAGTGAAAGCTCCATTTGTGTGTACCATGGAACTGATGGTGTGACTCAGTTTTGTAAGGGTGCAGTGTCTTGGCCACATCTCTCCTATGCGGGTACATTAATGGTGGGTAGGTAAGTCTGAATAAAGGCCAAAGCCCATCTTGGTTTCCGGGTCTAGTATGAGATGCAAATGGCTTCCCAACTGGAAAGACTGTGAGTTCAGTTCATGACAGAACTACCCTACAAAAATTTGGGTACCAATTCACCCATCTGAGTGGTCAGACTGGTAGGAGGTCAAAGCTCCTTCTCAAGGGCACAGACAAGTTATCCTTGGAGGGGGCTTGACCCCATGGCCCTCTGGTCAGGAGCCTAGCCACTGGTCTGCCAAGTCTCCACATGGTTTGGTAGTGACAAAGTGGCAGCTGCAAGCTGGAGGGTACAAAAGGAAACACTATTAGCGACTACATATCTATTTACTTATGTCTGGGTAAATGTGATCTGCAGAGCCTGGGGAATGCATATGAGCTCAGAGCAAGATCAAAACCTTGAACGCTGCACCTCTGTGTCTGAGGAGAACTGAAAGGGAAAGAGACACTATTTTAATGCCCCTGTGCATTCCAAAACTGCTATTGGTAACAGCACGTAAAGTCTCTAAGAAATAGGGCAAAGCACCCATACTGACAGCACTGTGCACTGAGTACACTGTACGAACTGTGTGTAGCAGCAGGTATAAAATTCACACATGAATTATCCACATAAACTGACAACCATTGTCCTAGGCAAAAAGGCTATTTTTTCTGACTGGAATCCAACATTTAAAAAAAAGACTCTGCATTTACAGTTAGCTGACAGCACTTGAACAGAATATGTGTTTGGCCCCGAAATTGGTTTCCTCTCATGCCCTGCTCTTAATAATAACAGCTCATATTAGAGTAGTAATGGCCTGACAGATAAAGGCTCAAAAGTGACAAGCATTATGCTGATAGGATGTATTGGAAAACAGTGTTTGCTCCATACCATTTTCCCATTAAGCATCCTGATGGAGTAGGTCTATTTCGAAGAACGCCATCAGGACCAAGTCTGAGTGCATTTCCTCTTCAATTACTCCGATATCTGCAATGATGCCTAATTGTAAATTAGCGCTGCTGAATCACTTGCAAATGACATTATGCTAATATCATTACCCTTGCCTTTTAAAAGTCAGTTGTTGTGTTTTTCCTTCTCCTTTTTCTGACAGCCACATAAACAAACCTTTTGGGATTCGCTGCCGGAATGCAAATTATATTACCCGCAAGAAAGCATCAGACCTTTCCTTCTGTCATAGCAGACAACTGAACAAATTCCCGGTTCCCAGCTGCAACACCGAGCTTACCGTTACCACAAGAGTGCACGAGGGGGTGTAAAATACAACACACCACTGAGCGCACTCTTGTTGCTGCAGAGAAGTGGCAGCTCATAAATTTGCACACTGGATTCTGAGAAAGCAGCACATCCCGGCTGCTTCCTTAGTCTGCTGGCAGTTCCCCAAATAATTCAAACATAGGATGAAATCTGCTTCCTTCCACACTTCGGCAGAGCCTTTACAACTGATTCATGAAGCTGTCAGACAACCAAGGTTGAGCAAAAACTCACAATTTGGTCAACCAGCGCAGTTCTCCAAGTGTTTTGACAATGCCCCTCCTTTCCATTTCAGTGGAAATTTTTATTTCATTTCACATCTCATTTCCCCAGATTTGTGTAGACCAGGGGGGTTCCCACCCTAGTCCTCAGGAGCCATGCACCTGCTGGGTTTCATTCCAGCCAAGCTTTGCAAAATAATCAAAACCCTAATTGAGCTCATTGGGTTAGGAGCGTTACCACAAGATTCCACAAGATTCCCAACCCAGAAAAAAAAAATTCCAGCAGTGGAAAATAACTCCAGTCCTGGATGTACTGAAGGATTCCTGTTTTCTTTCCATTTTCTGAGCCCCTAATTACCTGATTGAACATTAATTGGACAAGTCTTTCATTGTTCTTAAGAATTGGAGATAAACAGAGACCCATAAGCTAAGCACCAGTACTTGAGGACCGGAGATGTGCCCCCTTTATCTAGACGATCCTCTTAGCATAGACTTACCAGGTTTTCACGCCGACACCAAACAGTCTTTCAGATCGACAAGACATACAGTATTACTGGTAAAGAAGACAACAAATATGAAAGTGTAAGCTATTGACTAAAACCACCATGTAATCAGGACAGCCTCTTCAACAAAACATTTACAAAGTCAATTTTCTTTCTCATAACTTCTGGCAGTTAGCATAGAGTTTTGCTTCTTGTGACATGTTGCCTACTCTGTTACTGCTTCCCCATGGATGAAATTCATGCTTTTATGGTCAGGAAAGACTTGGCCCACCTTTTTAGACCTTTGGGTGAACTTTTTTATCATTTCATTGTTGTCGAGATAGGAACAAGTAGGGATTAGTTCCAAACTAAAATGTAGAAAAAACTGCACATACATAAGGAAGGGCTCACAAATAAAACAATTTATTCTTTCTTGCTAAGCTTCAGTGTAGAATTAACCTCTGGATCTCTGCTTGTTTTATTTTTTTGCAGCCTGCACATGGATGCAACTCCCTGATCAAACTGCATTGTTATTAGCTGGCAGGTTTTTAAAAGAGTTACTTTGCCTGAACAAAATGCGTCGGAAGTTAATTATGCATGTAAAATACTTTAAAGAGAAACTATAACAAAAGTATTACAGATGTGGAAAGAAAAACATACTGATACACAATCACAGAAACAGAATGTTCAGTAGCTAATTGGGAGCACGCAGAATGGAGCTTGCAACTTTTGTTTTTTTGTTTTAACTACAATCGTCAATTATTTTTATACCCACCTGATTTCATAATCACCATGTGTTTATCCTACTGTATCTTGACTCACAGCTACAAACTCCACAAGTGCACACAAGGAGAATGAGAAAGTGCCGGCAGACTCCTCCGACCCAACGCCCGCTCAGCTTCAAGACACCTGCCTTTTAAACGCGTTACTGGAACATACCATAGGTTCAGTAATGACTGGAGCTGAGGATAACATCGGATGTCTCCAAGTGTCCAGGAGGACACAAGGTTCGCTGTGCCACTCGATAACCAGAGAACCTTCACCGACTATTTCCATCCTATGCTCAGTGGCGCCACCTCTTGGGGAATCCCACGCTCAAACCAGTGACACTTGGCTCTTAGAGCTCAATCTATTTGAGAGCGTTAACAGTTCAGCCACATATTACTTGCATTTTAAAAAGCAAGCAGATTCGCTGGTTGAATCTTGGGATAATGAAATACTGAGCTCAAAGCTCGAATTGTGTAATTATCATAAAAACACCAGGTACTCACTGTTTGGTGTTTTTGTTTAAATTGCTCAAATTAGTTGATTGTGATGTTTCAAAAAGTCATAATTTTAATCACAATATGAAAATGGAAAAGATGCGACCTATGCCCTGCTTTGAGTACATGATGAAGATCCCCTTTTGGCTAGTGCTGACATTCATCTACGGTATATGAAAGTAGGAAGCTTGTCTGTGAGAGAATTTGCTCAGATAATTAGAGGGACTAGCCACCTGAGAAGGCAGGGGTGTCATCATGCAGGATTAGGACCAACATGATTGTGATATTTCATTGAATGAATTACTTTTCCATTTCCAGACTGCAGTTGCTACAGCATGACATTCCATGAGGAAATAACTTCCACATCTGCAGAGAGACTGTAGCTCAATGTCTGCATAAAATGGATCAGCTCAGCAGCCATTCAGGGGTAATGTTAAAAGCTGAAAGATACAATCATTGACCTCCGTGGGCCAGACAACATTTGAGCTGGCAGCAGAGAGATGTGGTTTTGTTCAACTAGTGAATGTACATTTGCCCTTGACCACAGGCACATGTGAAGGAAGACATGGAGATGACATGATGTGAGTTATACTGGAGGTTTTAATGTTTAAGTCAACTGATTATTCTGATAAACTGATGAATTCCTTTGGCACAGACTGAATCTTACTAGTCCCCAGTGCATGGAAAAGTCCTTGAGCCCATAGATTTTCCTCTGCTCCAAGTCAACCATGTAATGTTGTTCTTCCAGCAGTGCAATGCCAAACCACATAGTGCTACAATGCAACAACCTCAAGAAAACAATGACAAAGCCACGGTCAACTTTTTTCTCCTGATCTGTGTGACCAATTTGCTCCAGCCATCAACTGGAGACAACCGCAAACAAACTCTACTAAACAACCTTCCCCAACTGCATAGGAAGAGTGATGGAACATCCCACAGCTATCTGTCCAGAGGCTGATAAGGTACAGTATGTACATTAGAACTGCCAAAATTGTGTTAATGCTCAGGGAGGTCATACCCAATACTATGTTTGTAATAATTATTTTTGACAGTATTATATATTCCATGCTGAAAACCTATCCATGATTCCTTGTTCTGTATTTTTGTTTGCTCTTTCTATGATTCTGTTAAATCTATGATTAAAATAACTTATTATATTGAACCCATTAGAACTGCACATACATTTACTGTATGCGCATCAGTAATATTGTAACGGGAGCCGGTCCAGGCTCCCGCGAAGCATAGTTCAGGACCCTATGCAGATGGTATAATCCGGAAGTAAGTGGAGAAGGACATCAGGGGAAGGTACAGCAGGATTGGATGGGTAGACAGACAGGTGGTCTTAACGACAGTGATCCAGTGCTTGGGGGGCGTGGCAAGGGCAAACAGGTCCAGACAGTCCAAAAAGGGGAATCCGGGTGCAGTCCAAAGTCCAAAACCAGGGTATCCATCTAAGACGAGACACAGTTAAAATCTGGAAAGGGATCCGGAACAGGCACAGGGACTAAAACTAGGCTAACGGGGCCAGGCGCTCCGTGCCCCGGACTCAGCTGGCCAGGATGCCGTGATGAAGCCTATGCCGTCGGGTCTCTCCTGGACCCACTGGTAGGTGGACTTCCGGGCGTCCATCTCCCAATGCTGAGTGAGGCATAGCGGGAGCGCCAGGCTTAAATAGTGAGAGACAAACAGGGGGCAGGTGCACGTAATGAACTAAAATACGAAAGGGTCGGAGTGCCCTTAAGAAGAGGGATGAGGATCGTGACAAATATATACTTTTCACTCAAATACAGGTTGGGACATTTAGCTTAAGTTACAGAATGTTTGCAAAGCTTTGGCCATGATCGTGCTGATTTGGTTATCAGTCTTCCATTGTAAAACTGGTAGATTTATTCAGGTCCAGTTACCAGGTTTTTGAAAATACAGATATATTTCTGAACAGCCGGAGTTCGGCTTACTTTATTCTGTTTAATTTGGAGATTAAAAAACAAGAAAAAATATACAGGTTTTAGTTTCCGTCACCATGAGCCACTTTACATTGGTTTGTATCCTTCATGAAAAGCTCAAGTTTAGTATGCGTCCAACATATGCTGAAGTCACTTAACAGATAAATGAAAGTATTGAAAACGTACTGGACTTTTTCATTTTCAGGATTTTTGGGAGGGGGGGGAGCATAAAAATTCTCAAAAAAGAAAAAAGATTAGAGCCAAGAAATAATACAAAAAAATAATATCATATGACAAAATGAATAGGGATCCAAAGACATTTAAAGCCACTGTACAGGTTTTGAGTAAAAAAAAACATGTACCATTATGTATTTAAGATCTGAAGTGAGATTTTTGACGTGTGTTTTTGTCTTTCCTGTGGCATCCCAAGTCCAGCCACTGACCCAACAATGGCCTAAACACAGGTTTCCCATCCTCCGGTTTAGAATGCACAAAGAGAAGTAGCTCATATAATAAAGACAAGGTATTGGAATTGATTTGTTCCTCACGTTCACAAGTTCACACACGTACACATAGTAGCTGTCCCAGTCAAGTTCTCACGCCTGTTGGGGGCATGTTGTTATAATCATCCTTCCACTGAGTTTTCAGCTTTGCCCGCTCCCTGCTGCAGAAAAGTCCTTTCCAGAAAGCCAGGTTGAGTCCCCAGGTCCTCATCGCTCAGCCAGAATGAGTGTCTATCCATTCCTCTGATCTGACTAAATGTATAAAACGCTGTCCCTTGTCATGTGGTGAGACTTGGGGCATGACTATCGCGTGACCTGGAAAGCAAGAAAAAACAACAACACACTGGTCAGTCAAGCAAACCCTCAAAATAAAAATAAGATGACAACCACGAGGAAATTTAAACCCCCTAGTTCTTTTCTGGAGAAAAGCCTTTCTGGAAATCACTATTTTACTTCCCCTTACCCGGATTTAGACCCTCCAGCTGCTGTACATTTCTTTCAACTTGAAGGATCTGAACCTTGGACAGGCCAAATTAGATACCCCGCTGTCTTTGGAGTCTCACATTGGAGGCAACCAATTGGTCAATAACATGCTCAGGTGAAACTAGAAATGGCTTCTGAAGGCAGATGGGCATCAGTTTTAATATTTAGTTTGAATTTGTGAGCTTTTTTCCATTTTGTTTCTCACTTGTATGTAGAGCTGTCATCCACCTATTTTGTACCATTTAATGTACCTTCATGTTTTTCTATTGAAACTCCACTTCTGGAATATAGTCCCACAGTTCCTTCGTTAGCCCATACAGAAGCCGGCCTGTCACATCTACCTTTGCCTGGCTGCCAGAATAGGGCTATGAATAGTAACAGAGACATATGCGTGGTACATGATGTTAATATCCTCAGACCTTAACTAAGCCTTTGATTTTGATACTCTCCTCACATATGGTGCAACAAGCTGACACTGACCAGGACTGCACCACCTTCCTTAAAAATCCCCTTCAGTTCTAATGATACTCTCAGTCTTGCAACTTATAGACAGATAACCACCACTGCCTAACTGCAATACGAAGGATTTAAGTTCACTGTCACCATGATGGGATGGTATCTCTGGGTCCAAATCTGGACTTGCATCTTTCTGTGTGGAGTTCGTATGCTCTTGATGTTCCCATTTCTTTGGGTCTTGCAATTTCCTTAATATCTTCCAAAGCCACGCTGGCTAGACAAACTGGACGTAAGGTTGTCTGCATGTGTGCCCTGCGTGAGACTGGAATCCCGATCAGCAGGTTGTCCTGTCTTGCACCCGAGGCTTCTGGAATAGGTTCTAACTGCCACACTTATCGGGAATAAGCAGATGTCTAATAATGGACGGATGAAAAAAAATGAGGTTTACATTGAAGATCTCTGATACAGCACAAAAAAAGAAGCTCTTAAGTTACAACTGTGGTCATCTAATACCTGCTTATACACACCATACCTGCATGTGCTTGCATTTGTCAAGAGAGCTAAATTAAACATGTGCGCTAAGAGGCTGAGTGCTAAGGAAAATGACAATTTATAAACCATTATTATAATAAGACACTCTGAACGTTTAACATGTGATTGAGTTCTCTCCCTTGTGTACTTATTTGACACTGAAATAGTGAAGCAATTTAACATGCTTCCATAATACATTGCGATAAGGCTCTGAGTCTTTTAATAAGGCATAAGGTACTACCAGTAGGGCTTGCCACCACAGACATGTTCGGCTGTGTGTATTGGCACTTATGAGATTGATTCATTTAGCAACTGGCATCAGCTCAACTCTTACAGCAGAATCTAGAAAAGACTAATTGGGCTACTCCAGGTGTTGTTAATGTTGTCACTTACTGCCTCCTCAATTCTCCAGCCTAGAGTCACATCCCTCTCTCCAAGCGCGCCCTAAGTAAGAACTTTCATTTGAAAAGTATACTTTTCTAATGTCTCTGTGAAAGTTTTAGCTTCTAGTTTTGTGATTCCCAGTTTAATCTTCTTCTTCTCACAGTGGCAGTTCTGCATGGAACATGTGGGATCTTAAGACAGTTGGCCCCTCTCACATCTCCCCCACTGTCATCTGCTTTCTGCAGCCTGAAACTGGGATTCTATCAGGCAGCAGGCCCAGCTGTGCTTTTACTGGAAACACTTTGGTGTTTCCTCTATTTTGAACACCTTTTGGTAGGCAGTCAAGGTAGTAATGAATAAAGCTGACAATGACCTAGACTGCATGGGTATTACATAACAGATTTTTCCAAAATTCACTTCCCATGCCACCTTGTGACACTGCGGGCAAATTGTTCCACAAAGTCACAGGAAAACCATTCCTGTTAATCACACACCATTAGTTTAGTGAAGTCAGAGGATCATTATGATTTGCTTTTAACAATCTGCTGGTTCATTCAGTGCTATGCACATTTCTTCCCCGGCATTCCCTCTTATTATATTAACAATTTGATTTACACATGAATTTTATAACAAGCTAGCAGGACAGTAGTAAACAAGAGCAAAGGCAGAGTACAAACCCTGTTTAATGTATACTAAATATAGAAATGTACGGTAAAACATGATTGAAATACATGAACATGAATGATTAATATACTGTTCATGCTAGAATCAAGATAAAACTACAGGAAAACACACTGGATGAAGCTTGCTGTTCACTTTTGATTAGGATGATCTTAGTGGTTAAACGTCTCTTACTGATCCTACTGGAGAGTGGAATGGATAGAAGCTCACCATGCGACCAGTGGCACAGGAACATAACTGGCAATTTCCATATTGACAGAATGCTAGATAAATAAAATTCCCAATGCCAGTGCCAGTGACACACGCCAATGCACTTCTATAAGCCATTGCTGGGGAAGAAGCTGTTTTACAAGTTCCTGCTTTCAGCTTTGAGAACCAAAGTCAGTTCTCACAGCCTGTCTGCTTTTGAGAAGATGAAATTCATCAAGAAACATCTACAAACAGATTGCCAATGGAGAAATAATTGAGATAAAGCATATTCAGGTTCAGTCCTGCAATTTCAGAGCTCCAAATTATTGTCTATTTGTCAATTTTCCTAACAACACATTTTCACCAATAATGCCTGCATAATATAAAATAATAAATGGTGTATATCCATTAGATCCTGCATGATGCACAGGGATGAGCTACCATCAAATGCTGCTTGTGCCTACTCTGTTTTGTGCTTTGTATTGTGTCACATATACTTTGCTGTATTTCATATGAATTTAAGGGCCGCTCATTTAAACTTATAAGTAACAATTGTGGCAATTGTGTTCGCTTTACGTTTATAGTTATGCATAAGGTAGCTGCTTCTTCCGAATTTAAAATAAATTGTTCAAAATCAGTCCTTATGTGCCTTCAGATCTCACCGGATAAACCTACAGTATTTCATTCAATTTTTCTCAGGAATCAGCAGGTTTTAGTTGTTTTGTCAGTGGGTTCCCAACTAATTTTCAGCAGGGTAATAAAGAGAACACACGCAATCCCCTGAGTAAAATTACAACGGATTTGATTAGCTGGCTTTTTATAAGGCAGGGTTTCCACTATAACACACTTGCACACCACAGTTTCTTATTGGCAAAATTTCACCACCCCCCACAATACCAAGAACAAATTAATTCCCTTTCAGGTTGTTTTATTTGGTAGAGTCGGTGGCCAGGGCTTTGGCCATCACTTGTAAAATACGTCAATGTTTTTTGGCTACCCAGCTTCATTTTAAACATTTTAACAAAGTTTTTGGTGTGAAAGCATTTAAGACAAGATGGGATCAAGTTTTAATGGGCACAGGAATTGCAAACCTGCTGGAAACGTGAAGGAAAAAGCAGCCATTTTGTTTCAATTGCTCCTCTTCAACTGGTCAGTTTTCACTTATTTAAAATTTTCTGAATGTATATATTTTCATTATTTCACATTATTGCTAAATAAGGGAAATACATAAATTAGCCACTTTCTTAGGGTGAATAAGGAAAGTGTCAATGAAATGACAAGGTGGATAGTACTGCAAACAAGTCTGAATTTACTTCCGATCAGGAAGTGTATCCCCAAATGGAGTTTCGCTATTGTACACAAGAATCTTCAAACACAGGGCACATTGGCTAGTTTGAACACCAAAACCATTTGAAAGAAATAGTAGTACATAGGCACAGAGGTTAGCATTACTGCCTTGCAGTGCGTGGGCTCCAGGTTCAATTCCTAACATGTGGTGCTGTCTGCAATGGGTTTGCATGTCCTTCCCTTGTTTGTTTTGATGGCTTTCCTCTGGGTGTTCCAGTTTTCTCCTGCAGTCCACAGACATGGTGGGTGGGCTCATGTGGAATTCGGCCCTCGTGACAATATGTGTGTGTCTGCCCTGCAGTGGACTGGCATCCCATCCTGACTTTACCCTGCCTCGCGCCCGCTGCTTGCGGGACAGATGTCACCACGACCCTGAATTAGAAGAAGTGGTTTAAAAATAGATCAAATGGATAAAGAGTTGGGTTTTCTGACAAAGTAATGAAGGGTGTGTCATGTGATCTTCCACTGAGTTCAATATTGAATGCACATGAATCTATTCCAACTGATTCCAGCAGCCATATCACCCTGCAGCTCACAACTGGCAGCCCACTGAAGCTCAGCAGGTGTGAGCCTGGCCAGTACCTGGATGGGAGACCTCCTGGGAAAAACTAAGGTTGCTGTTGGAAGGGGTGTTAGTGGGGCCAGCAGGGGCCGCTCACCCTGTGGTCTTTGTTGGTCCTAATGCCCCAGTATAGTAATAGGGGCACTACAATGTAAAAAGACGCCGTCCTTCAGATGAGACGTAAAACCAAGGTCCTGACTCTCTGTGGTCATTAAAAATTCCAGGGCGTTTCTCGAAAAGAGTAATTTCCCATTGGCCCTTACTAATCATAGCCTTCTAATAACCCCCATCTCTGAACTGGCTTCATCACTCTGTTCTCCCCCCCAATGATAGCTGGTGTGTGTTGAGTGTACTGCTGGACTATGGCTGTTGACACATCATCCAGGTGGGGCTGCAAAGCGATTTGAGCGGAGTGTCCAGAAAAGCGCGATATAAGTATAAGCAATTATTATTATTACTATTATTGTTACTATATATATTTATTATTTATAAATAAATATTTATTTATATATGTATTTAAATATATTAAATATGTATGTATGTATTTAAATATATATATATAATGATTATTATTATTCCACATGTTCCACATTTTTTCTTATCAACCATGGACAACCATGTACAGTTAAATTGGATCAGTTCTTTAAGATCTTATTTGTGGCATAGAATCTTTGTACATTAGACACGACAAAAAATAACCAAACTTTCCATCAGAGTTCTAGCTGTGATCACTGAAATAAACCTCACAGTTTCCTATCCTCTGGGAAACAGGAACATGTATCATTCACACCACCAGCTACTACATCAGCTGGCAAACTAAGCCTAGTAAATAAAGTTTTTGCATGGCAAGAACAACAAAGATTTCATTTTTTCCTCTGTGGGGAAAAAAAATCCTCTCCCATGGTCAATTAAGGATTCAATCCAGAATTCAAATTAACGAAGCGGCAAAACACAACAATGATAGACACAGCTTGAGCAGAACAAAAATAGCCCTAGCCATCATCATCCCATTATTTTCCAATAACCGCTAATCCAATTCAAGAAGCACTTTGCACACACAGACACAAAGACATACACATTCACACCAGGGCCTACGTTTACAGAAGCCAATTAACCTAGCAGCTCGTTTGTGGACTTTGGGAGAAAACTGGAGCACCTGAGATGGGGAGATCATGCAAACTCCACACAGACAGCACCACAGGAATTAAACATAGGTCCCCAGCACTGCGAGTCAGCAACGCTATCCACTGTGCCACCATGTCATCCTACAGTATAGCCCTAACCTTTCTGTAAAATTACATTTTTAGGCATCATACTTGTAGTAGTTTTTCTTTTAAAATCTATTTCATAATATCATAGTTCTAAAGTACCTTTTGAATAAATCACAAGGCAGATTTAACAAGGAGATTAACATGGAGTTAAACCTCCCAAAACTTTTTCCTTTATATTCCCTGATCTCCTGACAGCACCCTCATTCCTCTGCAGAATGAGAGAATGATCAAGAAGCTTTTGCTACAGTTTTGTTGCACAGGTGCAGCAGCTATTGATGGTTGTTAACAATGAAAAGTATCTTTTTGTTATCTTCATGATTCATTGTCCCTCAACTTCACTCCGCACACGACTGTCGATTTCAATTTACAGCCCCGCGTTAATGGGGCTTTAAGAGGGAAATCAATGCGATGGATTGGTGCCCAGGATGCACGTTGACCTCTGTAACATAAAAAAGTCTTTCATTTTTTTGTTATATATACACCATTACGCAGAGGCAAGTATTGATCTTAAAAAAATAATAATCTAGGCTTCCAAGAAAACAGGACCCCAGGATGAAACAAGTCGAACGCGAAAACGTCTCCACTATATTCTTTGTCGATGCTACAATAATGTCGTTAGGAAATGTGACGAAATTTACAGTCTGATCACAAAATAAGGATTAAAACAAAATCTGCCACTTCCATACGGAGCAGTGGGTTTCTGTAATCTTCTGACATTTATCACAATGTCTCTGTGTCTGCAAATGCACAGTGCTCTACAAAGCTGTCCGAAAAAACAGACCCTGGGAAATAAACAGCTAAAATGGTGGGTAAAGTCAAAACCACTGTAGTGAGCTGAATTGTGCCTTCATCAATTTTTTCCTTGTAATTATTGCTTGCATTTACACAATTTATTTGCTTCCCAAAGGGCTCCAAACCACTTTACATGCAGAAGAGGGCTTGCTTCATTAATAAAGCATAGCACCCATCTTCACAATGTGTGGCAGTCATTCTGAGCCAGCAGGCCTACTATAAAGTGGAGGAGGGAGAAATTGAAGTAGGGACTTCAGGCGACATTGTGCAGCCCAGAATAGAACTTAGCCAGCACACTGGGGTTACAGTAACACCCCACCTCTTACAAACAGTGCTATGGGATGTAAATGATCAAGTAATCAGGGTCGGTTTAATATCTGATCCAAAGGACAGCACCTCTTACAAAGCAGTGTCTCCAGTAACCATACTAAAGCAATGTTTTGGAAATTCTGGTCCAGAAGGAAAAGCGCCACCTACTGGTCCATCAACACCACTTACAGTAGTAACCTAATTTTCCTCTGAGATCTCCCATCCCAGTACTGAGCACATCCAGTCTTGCTACACTACTTTAACAAAATAAGGCTACAATGAAGTAACTTTGCGGTCGAATCATCTTTTATGATTAAAATCTTTATGATTGTTTATTCATTTAGGTTGATCCTAGAAAGTTCACTATGAGGTCAATGAAGAAAAATTGTGATACAAAGTGACAGTCATTCTGGTCTTCTTTCAGAGGAAATCTCCACGGAATATCTGTCAGAGCTGGTAAAGGCAATAAATGACAGGCACAACACAAAAACAATACAAATAAGGATCTTAACTACAATGTTGGAATATGTAAAAAGCTGAAAACAAACTTACTGTACACATTTGGAAATAATTGAAGTCACAAGTCGAATATGACCGTCTTTATAGCTATTGTTTTTACATGAATTATACAATAAGTTTGACAAATCTGTTTTTTAGGCATGACAATGATATCATCCTTCTGTGTCTATCACTGATAAGGACATCGTAGGGTAGGTTGAGGGGCCCATAATAAGTCACATTTGATCACTTCTGTCTCCTGAATGGTTGATAATTCCATCAGGAATTATCCACCCATTTCTAGCCTGGGGTAAGCTAGAAATGTTCTTTAAAATCATGTTCTTGAAAATTCCATGGAATGTCAATACATTTCTACCCTATTTTATATCAACATAATTAGGTAAGATATTTTCATATCGCATTGGGTCTTTCTACAGCTTATTTAAAAAAAAAAACAAAGCATGGGAATTTAACAACTATCATATAAAGTATAAAATATTTTGAGATATACCAAAAATATCTACTGTACCTTCACAGACCCACACCTGATAACCTCACACTATGCAAAACACAACAGACAATGCAAGAGCAGCTGTCGGTAACCATGGAAATAACAATGGCCAACCAAACAGTTGTCTCAGTAACCCTATACAGTAGATCAGAATAGTTAGTTTTAGAGGTGCCAATTAAATCCATAAACTCTGAACAAAGGAGAGCTGCACTGTCAGCATACAGAACTTCACTTCATAGCGAATGCCATAGTAAGTCAATATTTTACAGCTGCTGGAGAAAAAGCCCTTTCAACTTCAATACTTGCTATTTTATTCCCCTCACACATATATAAATCATTGAGAGTGATAATCATTCCTCTCAAACCGAGAGATGGAGAAGCTGTTTTCTAACCTGGTTGTGCTTCTTCATCAGACCTTTTAAAACTGAAACAACTCTGTCTGATTTGTTTAAGTCAGGTGACGGACACAGTGCCACCTTCACAAGATGAACAAGAAGACCTGGCAGGGAAGTCAAGGCACCCAACATTGTAAAGCTCATCTTTAAGCTCAATATTATTTCCCTCCATCTCTACATCTTCTTATGGGCTCAGAGCAGGCAAAATGGAGACTTCCTCCAGCACCCATGAAGAATGAAATTCTTTCTTAAACCAAATTTGCATATGGATCATTCTATCCCTTTTTTGTTTGCAAAAGAAGGCCATGTGCAAGGTCTACGAATGCTTAGGTGCAAAGATGAATAAAAAGAACTTGTGAAAGAATGATAAAAATACTCCTTCATCCTTTTCTTTTTTCTTGTCTTTTCTTCTACTACTATGCCATCACAACTACTAGAAGAATAACTAAATGGCTAATACTGTACTATATGTGTATTAGTCCCACATTAGACTCCTACAGTAATTGCTTCAGTACACCTACTGTACCATTAATACTCTTGTAGGTTTTGACCACTGCTTCCACTAAAACTCCAGCTCAGCTACAACTGCTAGCCCTACTACAATAACTCACGAAACAACAACCACAGCATCTGCAAAAATAGTTATATTAATAACAACAATGATGATGAAGAAAAAGAAATACAGTGCCATAAATACCAACATGCAAAATCAGACTCAAACAGGATTACAGACGCTTTTCCATTAAGAAGACAAAGCTGCTGTGATGAGATAAATAAACACCAGTAAAAAATCAGTGGCTTTTCATGTACATCCCTTCAGGTCCCACCTATCCCCACACTACAGCCGCCCCCTCCAAACCACTACTCTGAACCCCCCCACACACGCAACATTTTCTAGAACACGCCGTTTCTTTTTTTAAACATAATCCGCCACTGAAGCATTCAGCATAATTACGCTTTCCTCAGCGCTGGATGCTTATGGAATTATGCAGTTGATTAACCGCGATATGCGGTCTGCATTATTAATGAACTCGATCAAACTTTAATTGCTCCAGTGTTGCGGAAGGTCCAGGGGGCCGAGGACACGTGCGCTGACCCTATGTGAGTGTGCGCGTGTGTGGGCACGCGCGGGCGTCCACACAGGAAGGAAAGGCAGAGATTCCTAACAAACCTGGGCACCAATTCATCCCAGCGCTCCGCTCTTGTCTCAGGGCAAGAGAGCCATGAATTATTAACCCATAGAAAACAAAAGGTCTTCCACTTCCAGCTCAGCTAGGTATGAATAATGGAGAGCAAGCGACTAACGAGCCTGTGTTAGTCAGGAGCACCGAGCATGAGCAATGGCTGAAGGCTAAAGGCATCATGCTGGGAGCACAGGCTACCAAAAACGATATATTCTGCAAGTGCAGACTCATTCCTTTTCTGATCAAATATTTACCAACACAGCTAGCATGTACAGTAGCTACTGCTCTTTTTTTTCTCAATCTTTTGAAGTCTGGTCCAAGATAGATTTTTGTTTTCCAAGGGAGGGACTAGGCCCAAACCTATTTTCTCAGTTCTTCAGCTCAAAGCACAGAAGACAACTGGGTCACTGCCAACTGCCTGTGAAAAAAAAAAGGCCGAAAGAAAGCTGCTGGTTGTTACTTCTTAACGTTTATTTTTTTAAAAAGGTGGTTTGCAACCTGCTCTCCTGAAAGCAGGATTTTGAAGGTTCTTTTTTAAGCTGATCTTTGTTATTCTAGCAAATGTGTTCTTGGACAAATCCTGACCGCTTAGCATCATATCTGTGTAATTAATAAAGGATATTGCTTTCCGAAATCTTTTTTCCCAGACCCAAGCGAAATGAGAATTGATATCAAAGGGCTTTTTGTTTGGGGGAGCGGGCTACGTTTTGTCTATGAACTATTTAAATGGAAGTTCTTAAGGAAAGTTTAGGAGGGATAACAGCAACTACTGTAAATCACTTTCACCTCATTCATCGCTGGCTGCAGTATATATACTGTATATCATCCTCAGACTCCTCTTTTGGGCATTTCATCTCATGCATCCCCTCCTCCACCCAAACCCTGCCCCTCCATCACTTCTCACTCTCACTGCCGGGGGGACCCAGCCTCCTAATTCTACAGCCAAGGTTCCATGCTGGTTAAGCCAAAGGTTACCATAGTTAAAATATTCAAACATATCTAACTCTTGGGTTTTGTTATTTCCTGTGGACTTAATTTTGGTATGCTGGGTGAACCAGGCTTCAGGGTTACTTTGCAATATGTGATTTAATTAGTACATTGCTCAAGTACTAATTAGCCCAGGCCCAAGACTACCACATATTCTAGAAAAATATATATAGAAAGGGATTAAAACCAGGACCTGCGCCAGAGTGGGTAGAAACCAAAGCCTACTCTTATACAGCCAATTTTGTTTTTAGGCTCTGACTGTGTAACAGATGCAAATCTATCTTAAGTAAATGATATTTGAAAACAGTCAGTCAATGATCTCATTCTGGGTCTCTAAAGTCCCAAAACACCACAGGAGCCCACAGCCATCTAAACTGGGTTTGATAACAACACAGTTGTACAGTACCTGTGTCGGGATGTTTCTGAAGTTGTCAGTCCTACAGTAAACATGAGCATGAAATTGTGGAAACCACTTAACAGGAAGAAGCAATGTAGTGCAAGCTGGAGATCCACAGCACAACTTTGCACTTTCAGAAAAGTGATGACTGGGGCCATGGGTTCAGTTCCTGAGTGGATTCTGGATAATCTCCCCACATTCATTTCGGTGTCCTCTATGTTCTCTAGTATCTTACCACGTTGCAAAGACATACAGTACTGTACTGGTAGGTTAAACAGCTTCTAGGAAAACTGTCCCCAGTGTGCATTTTTGTGTCTGCGTGTGTCTGCAATGGACTGGCGTGCCCATCCAGGGTTCACCCCGATTACTAAGCAGGATAGACTCCGGCTCCCCTGTGACCCGGAACTCGAAGAAGCAGTTAGGAAAACAGATGATTGGAAGCAAGTGATGGCGCTCACCTTGGTTGTTTTGACTTTGTTTCCCGTGCTGCAGCTCCAGCCGGTGAGATCCGGCAACACTTTACACTCCTCTCCATCCAGACAAGGCTGCATTTGGCACCACCATTTCTGGGCAACTATTGAAGCTGGGGGAAGGAGAAAAGAAGACGTCAAGAGGAGACAGAGATGCCAACACAGAGTGGGCACGGTGGCAGAGAACGCCATTTGAAAATACGACTAGAAAACATTACAATATGGTCAATCTGTGTTAATCTCCCAAAGGGGCAACACTGTAACTGAACACCTGGTTTTCCAAGTGTAGTGAGTAAACAGTAAAACAAAATGAGAGGCTGCTTAATAAAAACATACATTTTACTTAGTACAGAATACTTCATCCTAAACCTGGAGCATGAAATGTAGATTTTTTTTAAACCTGTATTCTTAAGCTAAATTTTCATTTGAACAAATACTGACAGACACAGTGTCTTGTGTAACTCTGTCTGCCAGCTTACATTTATCACACTGGTTGGAAAAAAAAAACCCAATATCACTGAGTAAAAAAAAAACACACATTCAAACTGTCCATAGGGGCTCTTAAATTGGATATATAACACCAACAGTTTTATTGTTCTGTTTTCTTGCGATATTAAAAAAGTATAAACTTTGCAGTGTGTAAATATTTTATGTGTACACCTTTATTAGAGTTTACCACTGTATTTTTTTCCAGTTTTACCAGGCTTAACCTGAACATACACTTTAGTTTGGCATGTTTCCCTGCAGTTCTTTAGCACTTTTTCTTACCATACTTTTACCATGTTTTCTCTGCATTATGATGCATTTTACCTGTATGTTTGCCATGGCATGGCACATTAAACATTTATCAAGGTGACACTGAGTATTTTGAGGGATTAATTCCACCACTGAACTGCAGTCCAGGTCTAAACAAAGCCCTTAAGCTAACGGAACTGTTGAGCCATGGGCACAGAGGTCAGAAATGTTGGAGACCGCAAACCTAGCCAGACACCTTCTTAAACATTTCTCTATACAAGAAGTGCTGTCAAGAAGGAGAAAAGAGTAAGGGCAGTTATGGTAAAGAAAATCAAACATAAAAAGAAAAACCAATCTCACTTGCAAGCAGACACTGTTGTCCCAGTATTAAATGACCAGCACCAATGTCCGGCTGCCTGTACTGTCCTGTTGGCTTGACTAAGAAACACATGAGCTCAGTAACTCACTGGTTGGCAGAACACATTCTTGTTTGGAACCACATTTCTTCCTCAGATTGAACTCATCTGACATAAATGCTCTCTTTAGCCCAAAGCGCTGTCGCTAACAGAAGTTGATGATGACAGCGTGGGTGTCCGGTAAAGTAAGACAAACAGCCTACATGAAGAAATGTTTGGAAATCACAAAGTTAAAAATGGATTGTACAAATAAGAAATCAATGGCTGATTTTTGAATTCCCAAAAGAGAAAATAAAATCATCCTTAGATTGAAATATTATTATTTTTGTACTGAGCAAAAATAAATGAATAGTACCTACTACACTGTAGGTCTAGATAGTGTGAGGTAACAAACAGCCTATGTTTTTCGTGTATTTGTCCCTACTCCTACTCTACTATGTGGCTCAACACCATGGTTGTTTTGGGTCAAGTTAAAATGAAATGTGGATGGCACATTTACAAAATTCAGAACTGTATGAGAATGCAATATTGAGGGTGAAGAGGTGACCAAAAGGAAAATGTTTAAATCTGAATGAAACTGAATACTTATGTACTATATTCCATATGTAATGAATATTGTGGCCCATTTTGAAGTACTACAAAATATACAAGAAGTACATCAATGCAGATGTCAACAGAGGGGGCTAGTAGAATTCTCTGACATACTCCGTGCTCCAATAAATTGTATCTCCATACTCCTCTGGCAGGGTATATAAAAACCACAGACATGCTAAATTAAGCCAGAATAATTTTAAATAAATATTTGTTACTTTTAGTAATGATTCTTAATATTATTTGAAATATAAAATTCCCATAACTTTATATATAATATATAGTATATACAGCTAAAAAGCCCTCAAACTGCCAAATAGAAAATGTGGATGATTTCTCTTTTCCTTTCTGTTTCACTGCTCCTTGACAATCTGAGACACTTGATGATAAACTGGTATGTTTCTAATGAAAGAAATTGGCTGCTTTTTAATGTACTCCATCAGTGTCTTTACCAGCACTTTAAATTCAAATCCATTCAGATGGCTTTTTGCTTACTTACATTTTTTTGGGTGATACGTCTGCCTCAAAAGAAAACAGTGCCGCTTGGGGCAACACTGTGTCATTTCATGATACGGTACATAAGGACGTTGGGATGTTATGGTATGGATGAGTACAAGATGGTTTAGACCGACTCATCAAGAGAAAATGACCGTGCAATGTCTGGACAATGTCAGCTGGAGCAGAAGTAAGGCTGGAATTTCTAGCGAGAAATTGTCATTGGCATCTCCCTTCACTGCAATTCTCAACGCAAATTATTCCAAATCCTTCAAAGCTTCAGGCAGAAATGTACTATTTAAACAACGCCTCGGGGTTATAAATAATAATAATAATAATAATAATAATAATAATAATAATTGCTTACACTTATATAGTGCTTTTCTGGACACTCCACTCAAAGCGCTTTACAGGTAATGGGGACTCCCCTCCACCACCACCAATGTGCAGCATCCACCTGGATGATGCGACGGCAGCCATAGTGCGCCAGAACGCTCACCACACATCAGCTATCAGTGTTGAGGAGAGCAGAGTAATGAAGACAATTCATAGATGGGGATTATTAGGAGGCCATGATTAGTAAGGGCCAATGGGAAACTTGGCCAGGACGCCGGGGTTACACCCCTACTCTTTTCAAGAAATGCACTGGGATTTTTAATGACCACAGAGAGTCAGGACCTCAGTTTTACGTCTCATCCGAAGCACGGCGCCTGTTTACAGTATAGTGTCCCCATCACTATACTGGGGCATTAGGACCCACATGGACCACAGGTTGAGCACCCCCTGCTGGCCCCACTAACACCTCTTCCAGCAGCAACCTTAGTTTTTCCCAGGAGGTCTCCCATCCAGGTTAACAAGAACGTGTTAGCATTCAGACATTTGAAAGCCAGCTGATCCTACCATCAACACATGAAGGGGCAGCTCTCGTCGTTCCAGCCACCTGCCCCGGGAAACAGGAGCACTTCACGGTCTGGGACCTCTCCTCTATCTTGTTCTTGTTGCAACAGCGGTGGGCAGCAATGACCTCACAGGTCCCAGCTTTGACATGAACTGGGAAAGAAAAACAAAAATGGGTCCTTGACAAAAAAACCAAACAGCAGCAAACTGAGTCAACTCCAAATGAGCAGAGACCCGTCCATCACGGATTTGGGCAGGAGCTTTAACCTGTGATTTCAAAGTGCAGTACAGCTCTCTTATGCCACCCAAGAGACTGTATATATTCAGGGAAGAACAGTAGCTGCAAGACATGCTACCTGTAGGAAATAAGAACACCAGCCAGTGGTCTTTCTGTCTTTGAAGCAGTTTCAGCCTTTGATTTGAACGGTCTGCTTCTAAATTCTCTCCACTACTTAGCCAATTGCTTTTGGCAAGGTTATGGGCACAAATTGCAACCAACTTCCTTTGGAAAATTTGGGCTGAACTAAATGTTTCACAAAAACTTAGGAGTGCAATCTGTTCATTTACCCTCACGAATACTGACTGTGGTAAATCTTCATGTTGTACACGCTGTGGTACTTTTTCATGTGGTTGTCAGAATTCTGAATTATGTTGTATGCCTCTATGCCATCATGATTTTATTGTGGTAAACTACATTTTGCTGTGATTTTACTATGGTAAAACCATTGGAAACATTTATTAGCGGTAGGGCTGATGAGGATTTTTTTGCCTCTAGACCTCTAGACATCCTTGAAAAACTGAAATCCTGTTATCAAATTTAAAGTGTGCACAGAACTCCCAGCAACCTGCCATCTGCACAAAACATCCATTCTCACTTTCACATCTTACATTTCTTCGGGTTCTAGTGTGGTCAGAAATCAATTACTGTACTTAAACTTTACTTCCAAGTCAGAGCTTCACAGCTTGTACAGGTATACAGTATACTGTATAGTACAGGACGCTGCCCTATTTGACACCACATTCTCATGTGATCACTGTATATTTGTGTAAAATGCTGTGCACAATTGTTGTCCACTAAATCTTTCTCCAATTTTGTGTGTAATGAGTTGACTTGCCCAGAACCACAAGCTTTAAAAGCATGGTGCTGAGAACTAAATTCCAGCTATTTCAGCCAAAAAGTGCAATTTGAAAATTGGTATTGCTGTGTATTTAACCAGTTAAAGACAAACATTTCTTTGTCAAATTGAAAAGCTCTTAAATTGTAAAACTAACGAGCAGAGACTATTCTGTTTCTCAAATTAAACATTTCAATGAATCACAGTTCAAATGGAGACAGATTTCTTTCTTCCTTCAACAGAACTGCAAGAACAATTTTTACAGCAGGTTTAGCAGGTCTGTGACTGGATGAAAGGGCCAGAAACGTCCTTGAAATTCAAGATTTTTTTTCCCACCAGAATTCTTTAAAGTTTTCACCCATGGGAGTTTTTGTCATATTCCAATTGTGTGTATTTACATGGAAATCTCAGAGAATAATAAGGGAAGAAATTTTAAAACAAATGAAAATTATGGCAAGAACCTCAATTTTAAGATTTTGGGTTAAAAAATTATAGATCTTTTAGGCTTAAAGGAAAATGTATATAATCTACAAATACCTGTTTCCTGCTTCCCGAGTAGCCTAATACAGAAGCCATACAAGTCATTTTCCACACATGTTGTTTTCATACATTGTACTCTAGTCATAGGTTTTAAATGGTCAACAAAGATACAGTACATCTGTCTTGTGAACGACAGTCCAGTGCATTGCTGCAGAAACATTTGGGGACAATTTTAGCATTCACCACCGGTATCTGTTACCGGTTTTGGAATAAGCCAAATAAGGAGCACCTTGCTTCAGAAATCTGTACTGGAAAAGACTGGAAGGTGTGACATTTGATTCTCTTCTAGTTCTTCAACTGTTATTATTGAGGATATTTTCTTTTTGTTTTAGACAAATGCTTGTACGCATGTCTTTCAAAACCAAACACCATTTTGAAAAGCAAGAAGGAATATAAAAGAGATCACAATGGAAAAATAATATTAACATATTGCTAATTAACTGATGTGTTCAATGAGTAACCTCAACACAGCCTCAGTTTGGACCTTTGATATCCAGATCAGGGGGCCTACAGTATATACAGTGAGCTCCACATTGAGATACATTGGAAACCTTGTCTGACTAGTTTGAAGCAGACAACATTTTTCTCTAGGACAAAAAAAGCTTTGGCTTTGCCATGGAAGAAGAGGGATAATGCTCAGTTTTGCTTCTACATACGGTAATTAGATTTGTGTTGTTTACTGGATTAATTCAGGGCTTCAAAGATTTAGAATTGTTTGTAGAGGTGAATAAACAGCAAGCTTTGATTTTACCATTTTAATGAGACCTCTTAATTTCAGGTAAGATCTGTAACATTTGCATGCAGGACTTCAATATGCAGTAAGTCATAATATTAAAAAGGTGTAAAATGATTAGCTAAAAACCATGGGCTGGTAAAGTATAAAAGGTTGGATTTTCAATGTTTTAATATTTCACAACAATTTCAGAAGTTTATAGCACTATTTTTGTTAGATCAACATACTGCACTAGGTAACTTACTGTAGTTACTTCTGTAATTGTGATTAGTGTTCTAATGTTGGATAAAGACAGCTAAATTTCTAAATGATTCATATGATTTTTTTTTAATGATACTATAATTCTACAGAAGACTGATAGGAAGTGTCCTACAACAAAGTTTCAGAATCCTGTCTGAGAGGACTCTTCTTATATTCATATGGATTGGCAATTTGGAACGTAATTTGAAAATAGATTGAAAATAGACCCCCCGATGTCCCATTAAAGAGCAATCCAAAAACCTAATTTAAAACATTAAAAACATTTAGCTTCAAATCCATCAGGAGTCACTCACTTTCCAATCTCCGGCCATCAGACGGTTGAATTGAAACCTGTAACTCGGTAATACTGTAAGAGATGGAAGTTTGAGTCTTTAATATGTTAAAGCTTTAATGAAGGCTATAAAAATAAACTGCAAAGTTTTGGGACAGCAAACCAAAACCTATTATTGCACTACATCAATCACTTTGTGTCTGTGAATGATAAGTACATTATAATATACATTTTATTTTTGAGTAATTCCATGCGTTCATTCAACTATTGTAGAGCACAAGTGTTTGCACACATTCTTTTTAAGCAAATTTTAGAGTGTAAAAGTCAGTATTTGGTTGCATAATACTTTAAAGCAATACCTGCTTGAAGTCAGTGAGCTCAAAAAACTATTTTTATAATCATATATCATCTCTTTTTATAATGAGATGCCACTGCGCCCACTCCATTCTCAATTCATAATGCTCCCATCAGGAAGACGGTGTAGGGTACCAACTTCAAATAAAAACATTAATAAGCAGTCTTTTGTCCCCTCTGAAAATAAAACTACTCAATAAAGGTATGTAAATGTATATTTACATACCACCTATTTATTTATCCATCTATTTATGTACAGTATCACATACTGTTGTTGTGATTTCTTGTGACTCTTATGTTCTGCTTGTACCCGTATGTTTTGTACTTCTGTGGGAGAAGCCAAAGACAACCTTCCACAGCAGTGGACAATAAAGTATCTATCTTTAAATTCTTAAGAACATAAGTACAGCTACTGTACAAATGAGAGGAAGCTACTATGTTTGTCCCATCTATACCATTTGGTATGTAGCAGCTAACTGATCTACTGTAAGGTTTTCATGCAGTTCTTTCTTGAAAGAGGGCCAAGGTACTGGGTGGATTGTGCTATACTCCAAGAACCCCTTCTTTTAATTCATTGCGTTTGTCGTTTTCACTTTTGTCTTCTGTTTTGTGTTTCACTATTGTTTGTTTCACTTTGTCAAGGTTCTGGGGGATTGTGAATACCGGTATCATGTCTCCTCGTAGTCTTGTCTCTTCAAAACTAAAAAGTTTCCTTCAGCCTGTTGATGTAAGATATCCATATATCCCCTCGAATGTAAGTTAGTTGCACTTCTCTGGAATGCTTTCAGAGCAGCATTATCTTTTTTAGGACTTGGTGACTAAACCTGTATTGCAAATGACACCTTATTAGTATAGAATACAATTTTCAAATAACACCCTGTGGTTTTAATTCCATGATTAAACTATACAGTATAACATGTTGTATTTTTTATTTCTTCTCCACATTGTCTGGAAAAGGTAAACTATGTGTCAAGATAAACACATAGTATGTTTGTTTTATAACTAGCCCTTTCTGGGTCAGTGTTTCCCAGTTAGTATTCCTTGTTTTTTTTTCTCCATGTAAAATGTTGCACTTGTCTACATTAAATACCATCTTCTAGGTGATTGCCCAGTTCTGAATTTGATCTAAATCTTTTTAAATTTAATTTGCTGTGTCATTGGGGTTTGTGAGCCCTCCTATTTTGGTATAACCTGCAAACGTGACTAGTTTACTAACTATACCAGAATCTAGATCATGGATGTAAATTATAAAGAACAGGGTCCCCATAACATCCCTGTAGTAATTTAATTCTTGCCTAGTCTTGTGGTATTCTGACTTCAGTTTTGTTCTTTAGCAAGTACACTGAATGCTCAATTGGATTTAAATCTGGAGATTAACTTGGCCATTATATGATTTTTCACTTTAATTTGCCTGATGAGCTCCATACAGTAGTAGCATCGGTCAGATATTTTGGGTCACTGACAGGCTGGATGGTGAATCAGATTGAAAGCAGTTTGCCGACATGCTATACTGTTTCTGTAAAGGTCGGATTTCACTCTGCAGCCGTCATCAAGAGTTACATCAATAAAGAGTGAGAGACACTCACATATGACCAGGCCAAGGCAAGCTTCGCAGCATTTTGTCACCTTTGTGCCAGAAATCTCCTGGTTCTGGGTACTTTCAATCCAATTCTGAAGCACAGCGAAGGCAACGTCACAACCTGGGCATGTGTGATTTTCCAGAACTGTAAAACAACAGCTTGAAAGTACAAGCCTGCTCCAGTCCTCGGGACTTGAATGTCATTCCAGCAGAGCACTTATTTGCTTAATTTAATCAATTTAAAGATTACCACCATTACTAGTCCATGGGTACCGCTAATTGATGGAAAGATATTGTGACTTCCAACTGCCCCCTGACTCTCTAGGACAAAAACATTGCCATCCTCTAGCGTAAACTATAAAGAGTATAGGATAAATAAACCCTGCTCTTTTCCTTTTAAAGCTTCAGCTTTACAGTACTGGACTGGATTATAAAATCACTTTGTTATCCCTATACAATTTCTTGTATTAGGAATTTGTCTTTTCACATACCCCAACTTGCTCTCCATGAGACACACAGACAGGGAGAGAAGCTTGGGGTCAGAGCACAGGGTCAGCCATTTATACGGCGCCCCTGGAGCAGTTGGGGTTAAGGGCCTTGCTCAGGGGCCCAATGGAGTAGGACTCCTCTGCCAGCCGCAGGATACGAACCGTCAACCTTCCAGCCACAGGAGCAGATCCTTAGCCACAGAGCCACCACACCGCCCCGGTGTGTGAAACTACCCTTGCAAGCATTAGTTTTAGTGCAGTCTGGCAAAAAGCAGTCAAGCCATAGTCAAACTATAGGAATGCAAACAAATCAGGATAAAAAGATTACTGGACTAAACTGAACTCTGACAGCTATTCTATTTTTATGGCATCACCTAATAGTAAAACTAATTCTTTGCAGGTCTAGAGCATTGTTCATCCCAAAGTAGAGAATCTTATATACTGGATGGGACTTTCTTTATCCATTACTGAAATGCTGTCCCCACTACAGTGATACACAGCCACCACCCTGTGCCAGCAGCTCCACTATAATACAGATCAGGTAGAGAAGTAAGAAATTCCATCAATTAAGGGGGAGCTTTTAGAAGACCAGATCATATAAGCCCACAGCAGAATTTAGCTAGGATACCAGGAGAAACATCATAGCAACAGTAAAGTGAGATCTTTAATGACTAAGTAAAAAAAATGTCTTTTAACACCTCATCTGAAGAAAGGCACCTCCTACTGTACTGTTCCTGTTCACCAGAGTGAAGATTTGGTTTAGAAATTATGCTCCAGGGGGAAAAGTGCCACTAAAAGGTTTACCAACACTCCATCATCACTGTATCCAGCTTATCCCTGTACTTTCAGACTGCAGCAGTCTGAATTCTTATCGCTCTTGAAATGATATGGATAATTTTAACAAAACCCTAGTCATTACACTCAGAGAACAGTGGGGTTTGAGAAGCACTGAGATCAGCAAGCTGCTCTCAACTGGAAGAATGTGAAAAGACAATATTCTTTGGTAGGTAATGTAAATATAGCTCGCTTACCCAGTCATTATTTATCATTTTAATTTATTTTGCTAGACATTTTTTGTAGAACACATCTGCCAGCATCACATGTGGTATTACACAAATACTGAGGCACTCTTTTGCCTACTGCAGAGAGATGTAACGTACCGGTAATAATAATTCTGAATGTGCAGAATACAAAAATGACAAACTATCAATCACTGGGTTTGGTAGAAAAATTAGATGCCAAGCAAAGATTAATTGCCCTCTTATTAGCAGTGCAAAAATCTGCAATCACAAGGAAAAGAAGCTGGGCTCAACCTCCTGGATTACCACTGCCCTGTTTGATGCCCACTCAAACAACAAACTGGACTCACAGATAGGTGCTGAACCTAAGTCTGTACTGAGGAAACCTCAGTTGATCATCAGAGCCATGACAACAGCTAATTTACAGTTGCTCCACATCCTAGGATGTGTCTGGTCACGTCTGTTGGTTGAATGACAGGAAAGGTGGACATTAGGACCCAGGAGGGATGAAGGCTTCTGCACTGCCCCACATCAAGCACACTGATGTAGTCACATCTAGGGCACCAGATATGCTCCTATATTGATGGAAGGCTCCTTCACAAGGATGTTGTCCATTTCTCCTTGTGTTATTCTATTATGCAGGTGAACGCAGGGGAACAAAGAACATCCAGCAGTCAGGGTAACACACATATGTAAGAAAAAGGAACACTTTAAAGCTGCAGTAGATACCACTTTCAGCTTTGCATTCAAATTAACAGTTTCTCACTTTACTGCCTACTCTTGTCACTGTTTGGGTATGAGACAAGAGACCAGCAACACTGATTAAAATGAAAGCGTTAATGATTCTTAACTTTAGTGCCAGACTGCAGCTATCAATAGTTTTAAATCACCTGGATCTGACTACAAAAATAACATGATTGCTAAAAGGCTGAAGCATTAAAATGGTGTACTCTTTAACCTTAACAAGGTTATTTTCTACAATGTGAAAAGTTGCTTCAAGCAACACCTAAAAACAAGAAACATTTAAAGACTAAACCAAAGAGAAAATTCATTAAAGGTGGGTCCTGGGTCTTGTGTTTGATTCTGGACTCCCACCTCCCACAGATACAGTACAGTATGTTAGCTAAATGTACTCTGCTATTCTGAAACTATTCTGCTATTCTTTGCAGCTCTGCATCCAGTCCTAGGCGCAAGCTGCTTTGTGCACTGCGCTATGTAGGTTTCCTTGATTTTTGCCAGGATAAGAGGCTTTATGGAGGTGGATATGGATAAGGATGTGACATATAAATACATTGTAATATGTTGTAAATGTGAAATTTACAAACATCAGATATACTGTTAAACAAAACGATTTCCTGGACTCCTAAAGCCACTTGGTAGAGTGAAACAGATTGCACTGTGTACAGAGAGGAAAACTACAGACTGGCCTGGGAAGGATTGTTTTCAGAGGCTGATTCAATACCCTAAATGTCCACTGGGACATGTCTGCAAGCAGATGCTGTAGCTGGAGATTTACAAAAGTGAAGAGAAGCAGCAGCAATAATATTTGGGCATTTCTTTTGGAGAGCTCACTTAACAGCTGCTTCACATGGTAAGCAAGGTTTGTTTAAAACCCTATATTACTACTCAGGGAAATAAATTAGGTTGGTTTGTTTTTTTTTTGGGACAATGGAATTTTATTCTTCTCCCTGACAAAAAAAATATATGCTTCCATTCCCCCCTTTCCTCTTTCACAGGAACCCGTTTGTTCAACCCCTGCAGTAGGGTTGACTCACAGAAAAACAACCTCACGATCCAGTGATGATGTTTATATTCCATGAATTCACTGGTGCTGAATAAACACAACCAGGGTGTTGAAATACATTTGAAAGAATCACACAAGTGGGAAAATAAACATTCCCCCTGAGCAGCTATACCAAGACCCTGCAAAAGGTTAAACATAAACATGAATAACCACTTCACGACAGGAACAGACAGTAAGGATCTCGGTTGTGTTAATGTGCATTCTTTGTCCTGATTTGTCTTTTTTAATGTTGCCAAAAACAAATAGGGTGTTTTTTATTGTTTGCTGCTGTTTAATTTGTCAGTTGTGAGGGCTACCGAGCACAGTAATCTGCCTCCAGCCAGTCCTTGGGCACTGGCTCTTCTCTCTGCACTGGGGAGACAGTAAAATCCCAGCTCTTTCCGTGAAATAACAAAAGCACACCATTCCTGTCAACTTTTCTGAATTACCAGAGCTTACCAAATTACTCTCCCTTCAAACAAAACATACTACTGCCAAGAAATATATGCCTCGTTCAGTCCTGATATCTCCCAGTATTTTATTTTCCCAAACAAACCCTGCAGTTTGGCCGATGGGGGTTGAGTTAGAATCCTGTTTAAATTGGTGATTTTCTTTACATTTACATTCTTTCATGCAGCACAAATACATTAAGGAAACTGGAAGAGGAACCCTCCTCTGAAGAAACACGTGGCAGTTCCTTCGGGAATGTAAAATATGGTATTGTTAAAAGATTTGGTAAGAATTCCACATGCAGTCACAAAGCTCGTCACCATAAATCCATAAAGACCTGAGACATTCGTATCACACATTAAGGCAGATGTGGGTGCACACAGCGTCCCTCATTCATGATTATCTGAACACAGTCTGAGGTGTCGAATCAAATGGAAAGAGGATGTTTATTGTCAGGTATCAGATGGTTTGTTTTTAACTGATGTCATGGAACATCCGGATGACTAATGGTAAATGTCTTTTGCAATAAATCAACCCCACAGTGTTATATACAGTACAAACACAAAACCAACAGAAATACACATTGAAAATAACACGGATGTGCTGTACTGTTTAAACCACCTTACATAAGAATGAAAGTTTAAATAATGAACAGATTATTTTGAGGGACTGTATACTGGAACAGACAAGACACCTACTGTATTAATTATGATCAATGCTGAATTATGATATCTATCAATCACTTTTGATTAATTCAGTTCAATTACTGAGAGGCATGAAGCCATGGTGGCGATACCCTAGGGAGGGCCTGTCTGTGTAAAATGTGCACATTCTTCCTATGTCTGTGGGAGTTTTCTCCAGGTTCCTCCCAGAAATGTAGGGTATCTTTGACTACTTTAGGCTTGTCTTGTGTGTACTGAATTCGGACTTACCAGTGGTGCTCAAGTCAAAACTGGGGCTCTGTTTGTAACTGTGGTGATGGCTGGTACACAAGAAGTAGTTTACAAATTCATACCCTAGCCTTTTCTCTCACCATTGAAAGCTAGCAGTATAAGTACTGTGTTATGCAAAAGTTTGGGCACCCCAGGCCAAATTACATATTTTGTTGATTTTGTTGAAGTGAAAAGAAGTTAACACAACCTCTGCACCGAACAAAGTAACTTGACATATTTTTGCAAATATTAATGCACAGTTACTGTTTATTTGCTACGTTTTACAGACTAAAAACAAAATCATATTAAATGTGGTATGTGCAAACATTGGGTTGATCCACTAGTGTTATTTTTTTGTAAGGTCGCAGAATTTAATTGACTCGTTAGGCCTTAATCTAAATCAGGTGATTTCAAACCTCTCAGGGTGTTGCGCTTACACTCAACAAACATAGGCTCCTCTTAGCAGCTGAATAAGGATTAGAAAATAAAGATGACTGACTCTTACAAGGCAGGGGAAGGCTATAAAAAATATCTTAACACTTCCTGCTTGCAATTTCCACTGTACAAAATGTCATTAAGAAATGGAAGTTAAGGGAAACTGTTTATGTCAAGACAAGAGGTGGAAAACCAAGAAAAATCTCAGATAGAACTGCTCATAGACTAGTCAGGAATGCAAAGCAAAACCCCCCATATTACTGCAAAGAACCAGCAGGGAGGTTAAGCTGGCACAGGAGTAGTGGTGCACCTGTCTACTGTGCAGCGTTGCTTGCACAAACATGATCTGCATGGAAGAGTCATCAGAAGGAAACCTTACCTGCAATCTCATCACAAAAGTCAACGTCTGAAGTATGCAACAGAAGTATGCTAGATAAGCCAGAGGGGTTTTGGAACCAAGTGCTATAGTCTGATGAAGTAAAAATCAAACTCTTTGCCTACAATCAGCAAAGGTACGTGTTTGTAGACAAAAAGGAGAAGCATTTGATGAAAAGAACACCTTGCCAACTGTTAAGCATGGAGGTGGATCTATTATGTGTTGGGGTTGTGTGGTAGCCAGTGGCACTGGAAATATTGTGTGGGTAGAGGGAAGAATGGATTAAGTATCAACAAATCCTGGAAGCTAATGTCCCACATTCAGTGAAAAAAAACTGAAGCTGAAAAGAGGTTAGATGTTACAAGACAATGATCCAAAACATACCCCAAAATCAACCATGAACTACTTCAAGAAACAAAAGATTAAGGTTTACAGTAGGAAAGGCCTTCACTGTCCCCAGACCTGAATATTATTAAAAATCTGTGGGTAGATCTCAAACATGCAGTGCATGCAAGACAACCTAAGAATATTTCTGAACTAGAAGCGTTCTGCAAGGAAGAGTGGGAAAAAATCCCTAAAGCAAGAATAGAAAGACTGTTAGCTGGCTACAAGAAACATTTGGAGGCTGTGATTTCTGCCAAAGGGGGTGTTACTAAGTACTGACTGATAGGGTGCCCAAACTTTTGAACATTTTTGAGTAAATGAACTCATTTACTATTTTTTTTTCAATCTGTTAAATTCAGCAAATAAATAGTAATTGTGCATTACAACTTGCAGAAATATGTCAAGTTTAAGTTTGTTCGCTGTAGAGGTTGTGTTAACTTCTTTTCACTTTGAAAATCAACAAAACATGTAATTTGGCCAGGGGTGCCCAAACTTTTGCATACAACTGTATCTGGTAGAAGTAAGTGCATGTGGCACAATATTCATGTTGAAAAAATCCCTGTTCGAATTCCACTCTGAGTCCTGGAGAGCCAAGATCCATTAGATTGTACAGGCCACCCTTAAATCAATTTACTGTGGTCCATTTCTTATAAGCTGGATTATTTTGACTACTGAATCAGGTGATATGCAAACATAAGTTTGGATACCATTTTTATATGAAAACATGTTCCAAGTCTTTACAAACTGATGCGTCACCTATAAGGCCTGGTTATCTCTGCAGGACCAGGGTCAGTCACCCTAGGGTACTAGGGCATCAGTGCCTATTGAGACTTGTTGATGTTAATGGTCCCTAATTTTACACAAATATCTGGTTGTGAGGGCTGCACAGTGGCGCAGTGGTTAGCATCCAGGATGTATTCTCTGCCTTACGCTTGTTGCTTGCTGGGATAGGCTCTGACTCCCTCACAGCCCTGTATTGGAGAAAGCAGTTAGAAAATGGATGGATGGATCTGGTTACGGCTAAGGACACAATGAACAGTTTCCTCATAGCAGCCCAGCAGAGGAAACGTGACTACAGGCTTATGGCAAATTGTAAAATGGTATTCAACGTGCCAAAAATATTTTGGCAAATTTAACAAGGCGACATTTTAGCAGGGCATAAGGAAAAGGGAAATAAGAGCATTTTCTTTAAGGTGTAATATAATTAATTGCAACACACCAGACTCAGTACAGGTTGAGAAAAAAAAAGGACAACCGAAGTCAGATTTTTCATTTGTGCCAAACGGTTTGTCACATTCAGACTGCCACTAACACTCCTGGGTGATTTGCAACATACCGATATTTGCATATTCACATTGATCATCCCGTAAGGAACAGTTCTGCGTGCAATATTTTACCTCAAGGAATTTCATTACACGGACACTGCCGAATTGTCAGCGCTTATGAAAACATGTTACCCTGGCAGAAGCAAGAACTCTTTCAGGAGACGAAGTAGCCCAGCACTACTTTTGTTTGAGGCGTGTGACCAAAGTCCGTGAGTTAAAGCAGCTCATCAGTATTCGGCAGGAATGCTGAGGGAAAACCAACAACAATTAAGCCATTTGGAGTTTAAAATGTTATTCAGTGCCGGTCAATATATTTTGTCAATATAACCTGAACTTGTCCGGAGGTGTCTATTCAGGATGCAGCGGTGGGGAAAAGTTTTAAACTGAACTAACAAAATGAGCAATGATTGGTAATAAGAAAAAGGGCCAGTTCAGGGTCATGGGGAAGCTAGCGGAAAGCAACAGGCACAAGGATGCTCCTTGGATGTGGATGGGACTTCAGTCCACCATAGGGCAGACACAGACATGCATACACTCACACCAAGGCTCCCACTTTCCCAACAGAGAATTAACCTGCCAGTATGTCTTTGGACTGTTCGAGGAAACCAGGGCACCCAAACCAACAAATTCCACACAGATAGCAATCCTAAGTCTGGTATTGAACCCAGGGCCCCATCTCTGCGAGGCAACAATGAAAAGCAAATACTATATGCTTTATATGAAACTTACGAGAAGTGTTTTAGAGAGGCCCTTGCCTGCTTTTAAGGAAGCACATGGCTGAAAGGGACTTGTGGTGGGCAGCTACAAATAAATACTGTCTCAACATGCACAAAGAAATAAGCCACAGCTCAGCAGGCATTGGACATTGTCAGTAGTTGTGGGAGTAGTCGGAGGTTTTAGTGTATACTGTGCATAAAGGTAAGTGATAGTTCCTAATAATGTGGTCAGTTTATGATGTCAAATACCATATGCCAGGACTATGAATGCTCAGGGTCACAGACACAAAGAACATGAATGCTCTTGAGAATGAAGTTCATTTTGTACTATAAGGCCTGATAGATTCTCCTTCTAAACTCTGCAGCAATAACAACTGGCAGGCTTCAGTCCACTTGATGTCAATTACAGAACCACTATGGTTTATGTGTCTAGATTCAAGCCCTTATCTCTGGCAGAGTTTTGGGCACCCTAACCACTCAGCCCACACTAACATCCCACTGAAAGTAGGAGAGATGTGCATGCATTAACCAACCCAGGGGACTGGCGTCACCACACACTATGACACATGTTAAGTCAGCTCTAAAGCGTGCCTATCCTACTTATCTCTGAATGACAGGGATCTGCACTCCTGCATTTTCTCTTATGTTTAATTGTTTTTACTTGTCGCGTTGCCCAAGATCTGTCCGCTTTCTACTTGTCAGTGCTCTGCCGTAGTTGTTAGATGACATTTTGTCAAAATATTCCAGCTTCTGAAAAGAATTCTTAAGAGAAGAGTTCCAAAGAAGTTTAAGGCGGGAGCAAATTAGTCCCAAACAATGTTCTGAAATGCTTTGGTGAAGTGCGTTACATTGAAGCCTGCGTTTCACCCCTACACTTTGCTTCCTCAGAACGGCTTTTTGCAATGTGACAGTGCTGGGATTGATGGGTAACCTGTCAAGTGACAATCGAAGCAGAGACAAGAGCAGATATCAATGGAGAACACCGGCAAACGACATGAAACGGGCACGGGAAACGGGCAGGAGAAGCACAAAAAAAAGTTTAAACTTGACAGATACAATCTCGAGCCTGATAGGGAACAGCAGCATTTTAGAGATGTGAAGTGCTTATTGTCACATCCATATTGCCAGACAAATAAATACAAAAATATATATTCTAACAGTACGGGTTCTTAGGTGGAGCTACAGCGAACACCGGTAATAGTCAACGCTCTGTCTGAGGGGGCAGAGGTCAGCAAAAGAGGGAAAAACTGAAAAGGGAAAGACGAAATTGGAAAAAGAAAAACGCAACACTTGGAACAGCAGCATCCAGACTAGACTGTCCCCGTTTAGTGGGGTCCAGAGTGGAGAAAAAGGAGAATTAGGCCAAAAGCAAGAGAAAACTCAACCTGCCCCGGGGAATCCTCACAACAGAACAGGAGAAAAGAAAAAGAAAATAAAAAAGCAGAAACGCAGCTTCAACACTCTCTTCACAATCCCCTCCGGGACTGTTGCTGGAATGTTCTTTTCTTGCAGGGATATCAGGACTGGAGTCCTGCTTGCTCATCCCTCCGGGGAGGTGCTCAGTGTGTTCTTAAAGGGCCTTCACAGCTCTGGCTCATCCTAAATTAGTCAGGTCAGTTGTGGTTGTTAAGGCAACGTGTTGCCCTTAATCCAGGGGACTGCCTCAACACTGAACACACCCCTGCATTATGCCACAAAAGGTATATTATAAAAGGCTTAAAAACCGACACTGTAAAAGACAACAAATTAACTAATTGACCAGCATTTCTATACTGCAATGTACACTTACAGTACTGATCACAGTCTTTCTGGAAAACGTTGGAATGTTCCTACAGTATAAACAGATAAGTTTATATGAAGGTTATGAGTACTACCAGCCTAGCAGTTTTGTTGTTTTACATTTAGCCAATTTTGAGTTACATATGGTCAAAAGCTGACTTGGCTCTCCATTTCTCATTATTTTATCTATCCAAGCCTAAGCCTAAATGAGCCAAAATGATGTCCTGAGCCAATCTGATAGAGGTGTTCCTCAAAATAGAAACTGTAACTGGGTTTGTACTCAAATGTTGCTTGTTTTTATCTTTGTGAAATATTCTGTCGTTTGATCCTAGTTACAGAGCAAGAGTGGTTGCAATATATACAGTATAAGCACAATACCAAGCACCAACAAGAGAAGTCTCATACACAGCATTGTTTGATAATGTCTGCCTAGTTTTTCCAGGGCTAAATTCCTGTTTTGTTATTATGTAAATTCCGAATAGAAGTCTAGTGGGAAAAGTGGGAATGTAAAAAATTGGGAATACAAATCTTGAATAAACAATGGATATCATCACTGTGTTGAAGAATATTTGTCTACTGTATACCTCAAAACCCTTCACCTTAAAGCAGTTGATCATATGCAGTATATTCAGAAAAAAAATGAATTTGAATCAGTGTAGAGACAATGTTAAAAACAGGCATTGCATGTATCAACAATAAATGACACTAGTTGAATGAATGAATGCATCTGGGTGGTTCTATGCAACTCTAAAATGGAAATACAAAACAAAAATAAATCCACACTATGCTCAGCAAAAAAACAAGATCCAGATGGCTTTTAGCCAGCCTGTGTGCTGGAGAATCAATCGGAAGGTCTTTGGATAGGGGAGATGCACTATATATAGAGAGAGAGATACTGTATTGGCCTCAATACAAGGTGCATTGATGTTGACTCAAAAAAATTTCCTATGCAATAATCCATGCTCGCACTTGACAACTTTTATGGACAACTTTATTGACCCTCATTGTTTCCTCTTCATCATAAAAGTGCAGATTTGTTGCCAGCTTCTGGAGAGTGATGGCAAGATGGTAAAATGGGAAAATGTCTCTGCTGAGAAATCAGTGATGGTGCTTCACTACTAATTTACTACAGCAGCCCCAGCCAGCCTTTCCATGCTCGTAAATGACTATGGTTGCAAGAAAGAACTGCTCTGCAATATTCACAAGCTTTTGACCTCTGGAATCGTAACCAGCAGCTGTTGCCTGGATTCGCAAGGATGCTCCCGTCAAACAAGATCAGTAGACACACATTCACGCTGTTAGGCTTTATTGAAACGGCCAATTTCAATTCAAGAGCTCATTGTTAACAGCTTCCACTGTCACTCAGTATACAGTGTACCTCCTGCCCCACCAGATGTGCTCTATAAGGCACAGGTCAGCGTTGTCTTGACACGAGATGATGCCAGATTATTTATCTCTTAATGATCTAACAATTGTGTCTCTCCCTTTCTTAAAGGATCCCAAAGAGTCAGCTTCAACCACATGGAGTTGCAACCAAGGATAACAGCTCTCAAGTTGGGACTGCTTGAGAGCTGGAATCCTTTAAGCTGACTGGCCAATCAACTTCCTCTCATTTATAAACATTTGTATGAAACCAACTTTCACAGATTTATGAAACAATCCTTTGAGATCAAATATACCATGCCACACAGCCAAGAGTAATCTATTGCAGTAGATAACTTGTGCAAAGAAACCTGGGAGGTTTGTTTGGCACAAACTGTTTCTCAAAATCTACTGGAATACAAGTTTTACAAATTAAGTGCTCGATTTGTACAATTTAAGTGTTATTCTAGTTGGCGTCTTGTACTTTTTCTAAATATTTAGATGTTATTAAAGTAAAGCTGACTGGTCTATAATTTCTTGGTGTGCAGGTCTCCAAGAGAGTCCGATGGCTTACAGGTCTGAGAAGGGCAGGGCAGCAGAATGGTCAGTAGTTCCAGGCTAGAGGTCGAATCCGGGTTGAGAGATCAGCGAGGCAAACGAGTCCGACAAAAGGGTTGTCAAGAGGTCCAAGGCTAGATGGGTCTTCGTGTCAGTGGACAGAGGTAGAGGACGATGCAAGCTCAGGAGGCGGACAGATTCCTAATACCAAGCGAGGACTAAGAGTGAACAGGGATTTTAAATAGTAAAGGAAGAGGAGATTGAATAATGAGGATTAATTGATGCCGGCTCTGTTGTGTCCCTGTCTTTAAGAAAGGGTGCTAAGTTTTGCCATTTTCCAACCAGGAAGGCACATCCCCCAACCTCAGAGTCATTCTAGGGAGTAGTCTATGAAACGCCTCCCTTACACGAGTGGGAAAGTACTGTCTGGTTGGAGATGATTTGTTTCAATACTCTTGGTCCATTTAACACCTCCCCTTCTGCTATGTAGATCTGAATAGGATTGCTTCATTATTACAGGCGCCATTTAACAACTCCTATCAAAAATACATTTTTAAAACACTAATTGACTTATCTTGTTTTATACGTGAGAGTGAAATTTACATTTTGAAAGGCAATTACCATAGGGCCACATCATTTTACACAATTAAGATGGGACCTGGGTGTATTAACAGTTAGAGCAGTGTACTGTCCCTAGTGGTATCTCATGTCAACATGAACAGTAGAGTGCATCCTTTCCAGCAAGCATCACATACATCACAGGGGAAGATCGGGTTTTCCTGCAGTACAAAATAAATCTGTTTGAAATTCAGAATTTCTTCTACTTCAGGCAAAAAAAAAACACACCAAAAATTCTACAAGGGGTACTGCATCCAGAGATGAGGGAAATAAATCTCAGTGGAGTTGGGTTTTAATTAGATTACATTACTCAGCAAGATTGACTCATCTGTCTCGAGCTGTAAACTGAGCAGCTGAAATTAAAATTCAATTTACGAACGTGCCAATGAAATTAGCATGCAGGAAAAAGGTACAGTCAGCTTCCCCCCAATGGCTCTCAGAATGAGGTTTTCTTTTTTTGGGGTGTAAAAAGAAAAGAAAATCTAAGTGCCTGAAAGCGAAAACGATTGAAGCCGCGCCATTCTGTTACAAAAGCACAGCAGAATGCCACCCATGTTCAGTAATAACCTAATCAGTCACATGCGTTGTTCTGTTTAGTTTCCAAGCAATAAAAGAAAAGGTGGAAATAGCAATGATGGGAGCCAACAGGCAATGTAATGACTCCAGATTATTCTTTGACATAAATTGCGCTGTCTGAATCCAGATAAACTGACAATGGTAGCAGCTCGTGTCATTGGAAAACATTTTGTCCTAAGGTGTTGCAAGGTAGGTCTTGCCTCCCTTTTTTAAGTAGAAAACATTTATTTGAACTGTAACTTTGTAAAGTTTTCAGGAAACTTTTAATACCTTTACTAAATTTTCAGTGTGCTAGGATTTCGTGAACTTGTGGACATTTTTACATTTGCTTCCAAATGAGTCATAAAAACAATGCTGCAGAATGGTTGGCAAAAATGCAGCCTGGCCCAACAGGATAAGGGTGTGAAGATGGTGCGATTCATTTCAATATTGTAACAAAGCATGTGTATTAGAAAGCATATACAGTAACTACAACCTCCTCAGTCAATATTTTACAGCAGAAGTATAGTATGAATTTTGTAGTTCTGGATGCCATGATTCCGTCAATGACTCAGGCCAGCTGTATGATTAGTGTATTCTGGCCGATCTTCAATTTTTATTCATGCTCACAATAATTCCTTACTTTCTGCAGTTTAGGTCCAGTTTCCAGGGAGCTGAAGTGTTGAACTAAGCACACTATATCTCTTTCAGGATGTACACGAGTATTTTGAAGAGCACAGCTGATATACTGTATGGTTAAGGTTATACTGAAATTGTTCATACTGTATTTATTAACTTGACCCCCTTCAGGGAGAAAGGAGCTTGCAAGGTTAGTGATGTTCTCAAGGCCAGACATGTTAATTATAGTTTTTATCTTTTTCAGGTTTCGCCAAAGCAACCCTCAGCAGAGACACTATTTGGGCAGAGCAGGAGAACAGATGGCAGGATCTGACAGATACAGACATATGAGTGTGTCGAGCTGATGGAGTCCTTGTCAGAAGCATATTCATTTTCAAGTATTCGACTGGCAATGAGGTGGAGGGTTCCTGCTACAGTAGCTCTGCTGTGTGGGGGCAGCTATTGATTGGTCAATTATCGTCCCTTGAGGAGTGTAGCACCCTCATAAGCTAATGGCTGCATGATCTCCAAGAGTTATTAAGTCCTGGGGCTGCAGAAACATTGCCAGAGCTGTCTCAGACACAGCAGGTGCTCTGTCATCATTTGATTCCCATCCTTTGGACACACATCACTTGTAACTGGAATGCAGTTTGGAGGAACAGCATTAGAGCCCTGCTGCAACTGCCTGAGAAAAGATTAAAGACTCGTTACCTCTCATTGCTGCGTCATCAAGAAATATCAGTCGTGCCTGACAGCTTTTCTGGTCTATTCTTCAAAAAACACTGGGTAAATCACAAGGAAAGCCTTCACGTGTTCATGACTGAAATCGAATCCCAATAACTTTCTGATTGTTTTCTTTTTAAACCCAAAAGAACTTCATTTTTGTCAAAAGGGTGTGCCTGAAGAAAATCCATCTCACTCTCTCTGAGATGCATAGAACTGATAGGCAATCATTTAGTGATGATCTACACAAGGAAAAACACTTTTCCTCTCTTCTGTGTCACCTCAGTCCATGCATAAACACAGCTCAGCTTAGACAATACGGCAGTTTGACAGCCTGGCACAGCACGATAACTGATTTCCCACCATGCATCCTGCTGTGTCATATTCCCCACAATGCACTGCTGTGTGGCGGGTTTTCACAGCATCTGTAGAGCTTTTCCTAAGTTACAAGATTCATGGTGCACCATAGCGTACACCTTTCTGTCATACTACGTGGATATTAATCATTAATTTATTTGTCTGATGCTTTTGTTCGAACCAACTCACATTTATACCAATTTACACAGATGGGTATTTCACCAATGTATTTCACATACATTGTTCAAGGGTACAACAGCAGCATCCAACACCGGACTTCATCCCATAATCTTCCAGTTATGAGTTTAGAGCCCTGATCAGTCTTCCACTGAAAAAATGTGCAAATGGAGTCACTTAGAATGGAAAATAATGATCAAGTCTGAATTATGTTTCCTCTAGGTGCTCCAGTTTCCTCCCCTCCCTGAAGAACCACAGCTGGAAACTAGATTAATAGCTAAATCTGAGTGCAATGCATCTTGCAACATTGCAAATGTTTACAAAATATATGATGTCCCTGTTGAAAAAATAAATTAAGATTCGAAACTGGGACATGCACATTTAAAAGATAGACATCATGACAAGTTGTGCTGGAGAAGTTTTAAAAAAAGTCATTTATATCAAAACTTTTGTTGACAGATACGAATGTCCTAAATATTTCAGACACACTAGTTCAGAGGACTGGTACCAATCCCGTGATCCTTTGCAATACACTGTTACCAAGCAGGATTCAGGACTGCCTGCATCTCCAGTAGACAGATGGATTTCAAGTCAACACAGAGCACTTGAGAAATGAGCCTTTTCCGTTTCCAGCATTTAAATGGTGTTCGGACATGAGCAATTTTTGTCATAGAATAAAGTTGGAAGTTCAAAACAAAATCCATTTGTACATGACAAATGTCTTTTCAGAATGATCAATGCAAATCTGCCTGTAATGAGTTATGTAATAAGCACCCAGAAGCTTTGACAACAGTCAGAATGTAACACATGATTAAGCAGGGATGAAGCACAAGTTCCTTCAGCCTGCATTGACTCAGCAGTTTTGTGTGTACATACCACAAATGAACATGTGTTTTTGGTCATAAAGTGAGGACAAACCTAACCATACAGAATAAAGACTTAAAATTATTACCTACTTAAACTTGCATCTGTACAGTATAAACAGTCTTTTCCCTTCTGCCTCTGGAACAGCCAACCAGACAAAAAAAGGAGTGGTTGGCTGGGAAGATTTATTGAACAGTTATAGTGGCAGTTTTTATCCTTCTGCTGCTCAAATTGTCATTTTAGCATGTAAAACCTGGGGCTCGTTCTAAATTTACTCTGTGCAGAAAAACAGAATATGTTTCGAGGATAACATAGGCAGGGACAGCCTTCTCTTCTTGAAAATAGCAACTGTGTGCCTTGTGTGGAAAAATCCTTGTGTATGTTCTAATGAAAAACAATAATAATAAAAATAATAACAACTTTAATTTATAAAGTGCCTTTCCGAACCAAGAGGCACTGTACATAGTGAAAAGAAAAAAAAAGTACAATAAAAATACATTTTTATACATACATACTATAGGGCAATCATACATAGGCCCTAGTAAAAAGGTGAGTTTTGAGTTTAGATTCGAAGAGAGTCAAAGAATGTATGGTCACAAGTGTGAGATTTAGTCTTGGTAAACTGAGCAAAGGACCAGCCTCAAATGAATGGAGCCTACAGAAGAGTTTAGAGATGTACTGTATGCAGGTTATTTACAACCTCAAAATTCAGTAACAAGATCTTGCATTTAACATGGGACTTAATAGATAAGATCACTTTATTGGTCAAAACCATTTTCGTTTATTAGGAATTGGTCTTTTCGCATAACCCAACTTGCTCTCCATGAGAAACACAGACAGGGAGAGAAGCTGGGAGTCAGAGAACAGGGTCAGCCATTTGTACGGCACCCCTAGTGCAGTTGGGGTTAAGGGCCTTTCTAAGGTGCCCAACGAAGTAGGATTCCTCTACTGGCCACTGGATACGAACTGGCAACCTTCCAGCCATAGGTGCAGATCTTTAGCCACAGAGCCACCGCACTGCCCCCCTGTAAGGTAACCAATGTGGAGACTTTAGTGTAGGAGTGATCATAATGCCAAAGATAAAGTGATCATACAGTACACAATGATCACTTCTAAACCTTTATTCATGGTTAAACCTGGAAGTGACTGAAGCTGTAGTCTGATTATGAAAGTTGTAAAAGCAGAGTTGCACTTTGTGTGTCTTCTTGAGAGTTTTTCACTGATGGCCTTTTTTCATAATTCCCAACTCATTTCTAATGTTCGTTGAGCTGCACTATGACTTCTTCCATTCAAGTGCTTCAAAAATGCCTGAAATGTTTGGCTTGCAGGGAAGTGCAAAAATCACACACAAATGATAGCAAGAAATATTGAGGACAACTTCAGACACACGCTGTGTCACCGAGCACAGATATTTGCATGCCTTTCTGCGTGAGGCAAGATCCAGTTTTTAGGTGATAGCAATTCACTTTTTTTATTACTTCTTTGGCAGTAACAGATATACAAGGATACTAACATGTTCCCCGTATTGGAATCTGACATTAAGACTGGAACACTCAATGCCAACCCTGACCATTTTCTTTACTTGAACACTTCTTGTTCACTCAGTCAGTTCTAATGAGGGATTATGCAGTTTTGACTTGGTAGCCTAAAGAAAATACGAGGGCACATTCAAGTCTTGCAGTTATTACAGGAGTTATCAGAAAATGGATCTGGAAATGAGCCCGAGAGGATTTTGATGATAAAAAAACCACAGATCCGAATGAGGTTTTTCGGTAGAGAAAGACACGTTTGAGTGATGCCATAGCTAGTAAAGATGAAGGAACTGGAAGACAAAATAACAGTTTGACTTTCCTCACATGTATTTAGCAAGCCATTACAGTTTCCCATTCTGCCATAAACATGTGTCTTACAAAAAGATGCCAACATGATTCACTGATTCATAAATGACCATCTCAATTACAGACATCACTGTGGCCACCTACCTGAAGCAGGGGTTTGTAACTTAAAGGCTGTGACATTGCAGACTTTAGCAATGGTCAGCCTAGGTCTACAATTAATGAATTCATTAACATTTCTTAACTGCCATTTACTACAGTGGCTGAGTGCTCAATAGGCATACAAGTCAAATACGGAACAGGAAAGTGTAGTTTAACCAATGGTATTTAGTGCACTTTGTAAATGGGAGAATTAACCTGGTCTCACAGATGTAGGCTTCTTTCCTCCATCTTTGATATTGCATGAATCGTCTGTAATAGCCAGATGGCTTAAGCTGAACTTGGCCACAAGACAGGTGTGCTTTCACTAACTACACATTCCTCCTGTCCATCTCCATCTTATTAAGCTGTCCCCCTCAGATGCTGCTGCATGAGTCTCTTTTGTTGCTTTACCCATGAGGCTCTGGAACCTCCTTATGAAGTGGCATCCGTTTCCAAGCCTGCGCACACCTGAGCCGTTTCAAAATGCGATAAATCGTTTGACGTAGCATGTTGGGATGGAAAGGAGTCATGAAGTCAGCCTTACAGGTCTTTTTTTTCCTGGGTTCCTACTGTTTGTCTGAAAATGATCTGCCACTCATTTAGCTTCATGGCATGCAGCGCACAGGATGAAAAAAAATAACTTTCAAAGCTTGCCAGTATCCAATTTCAGATGGGAACTTGGGCTTACGGTCATAAAATTTCGATACTGCTGTCTCTACACAGAAAATTGAAACAAACCTGAGTACGCAGAGCTTTGCCCAGACCAAACAGTGGTTGATTGACTGGAGTTTCAACTTCATCGTGGCGTTTCTTCAGTCTCTATAGTGCTTGCTGTCAGATACACTAGACTTCAACAGCAAGCAAAAACAGCCATTGATTCCAATTACGACTGAATGCATTTATAGATTTGATTTGCTTTATATCTATGATTATGTTATATCATAATCTATACAGAATACATATGTTTTAACAACATGAAATGAGATGCCTTGGCTCTGTGAGTCTTGTTGGTGCAATGGGTATTTCTTTTACATTCACTGTCTAACCATACACCTACCCTTTAGCCCTTAAAACACTTGCAGTGTAAAGTCTTTTATAATAGAGATTTATGCAATCATGAAGCAATTTTAGCTTTTAACCTTCTCTTAATATTGACAGATACTAAGCTCTTTAAGCCCCTATGCAGCAACTTGAGGAGGAAAAAAAAATCTATTGGTAGAAAGGAACCTTCGGTAAGCTCTACAGATACCAGTATTAATATCAGGCTCCGTATAGACAGCAGTGACATTAAGGTCAATTTATATTGGAATTATATTATTTTTAATACTCTTCTGTAATATGAGTAAGTTCAGTGCATGGAGAACTGCAGTGATGTCACTATTTTAAATGTTACACTTGTCTACAACACTCTTTGCAGTGCCCACAAATTAAATCTCATCTTTATCCCATCCGGGACAGGAATTCTAAAGGCCATGTGGTGCCACCAGTACTGTCCTAGATACAGTCATTCCCAACTGCTGAAAAGGCATTATCTTATCTGTAAGTGCATTTATTTATGGAAATATAAAGGTATTAAAAATGGAGACGGGAAGGGGAGTTAATGTGTGAAAATAGCAGACCAGGGTGCTGGGCTTTTTTTTTTTACTTTTTGGACAGAGAAAAAAAAGGATTAAGATTTAACTAGTGCTTCACTAGTCATTTTGCAAAAAACGTTCCAAAAACTGATGATCCTGACTCAGCCAGGATACTCAAGATTTCATTTTCTGTCTAGAAAGCCATTAAGGGAGGTTGTTTCTAAAAATGGAAAACGGGACAGATATTGGGGTAAACTGGAGCAGGGGTTCCCCAGCTTGGCACTGAGGTACCCACACTGCAGCGGAGTTTCACTGCAGCTGAGCTCTTTTCATGAATCCTCGACTGAACCAACAAGTGGCAGAGTTAGAAGCTGTGCAAGTTAGTTTTCCACTCAACAGCTAGAGGGTCTGAGTCAATTAAGAAATGCAATAGTTAAAAGGCAACTTTCTACATGTTAAGGAACTGAAAACATCAAAATAGTTTATTCGGTCTGTTAGGGGTTTAAATATTTAAATAAAAAACCTGCAGGTATGCGAGTCACCAGCCCCAGGATTCAGGATTGGGAACCCCTGAGTTAGAAGAGAGTTAGAAGAAGGATGATAAAATGTGAAGGTAATCCTCCAGACAATGGCAATTTGTCGTAGTTTTAAATATCCCCTATTCCACTGAAGAAATGCCTTCATCAATTGTTTTTTCCCCTTTCAGAAATCCATATCCTCGAATAAACCAGCCTGACGCTAGCATAAATCCTTCCAAACGTGGCAAATTCGGAGAGCGACGCGCTTCTGTGGGGCTCAATGAAGGATGCCCCATTAATGAGGGGATGCTTCACTGACTGAAAATGAGTTTTAATTGGAGGGTGAGGGCTGACTCTCTGTATAGTCCAATTACCAAGATGCTGTCAGCACTTTCTGCTAATTGTATTCATCAGCGCAAATCATTACAGAGGCTTCTCCGAACTAAATGAAAATTAAAACCCAATGTTTCTTTGAATTGCAGGATAGCTGGAGGTAACATGAAAAGCAGGGAAGAAATAATGGGGTTACATTTTAACCCTAATTAGTCTCAAAAGCCTGCTCAGTGATAGATGAAGATATTGGAATTAATGGGGGGTGACAGGCAGTTCCTTTTGCAATCTCAATTTGGAAAGGCATATGACGATGGATGACAATTACAGTACATTTTAAACTGCGGGATTGCTAGCTTTACCTAAGAGAGAGTTCTTGCTCTCCCGTCTGACACATGCTCCTGAAACGATGTAGATTTTAAAAAACATTTTTAGAAACCTTTGCTGGTAACAGCAATGTGATATCTGATACTTGGGGAGTCCAGTATGATCATTCGCCTTTAGGGTCAACTGTCCCTTTATCACAGGTGAGAAATGATGTAGAAACACTAGTGTTTGTTTAGTCTGTAATGAGAATAATTTCCCATTCAAGGAGCAGATTCTGAAGCAACGTTCAATTTAAACAAAGTTTTTTACATGCCTGAACAATTAGCTAATTCAACTTGTGTCCTTAAACAAAGAGCTTTAGTATGTACTGTAATAACCAGCACACAGACAACACAGCTGCAAGCATAAAATGCATCAGATACAATACTCTGGTTGAAGTTTTACCCCTCTACCCCTGCCACTTGTTTTTTTAAAGTTGTATGTTATTTAACTAGTTGTTGTTGATGTTCTGTGTTTGTTTTTGGTGATTACTTTAAAGTATTTGTATTGGAGCATACATGCAAATAAGCATTTCATTGCACTTGTGCATATGACAATAAACTGAACTGAAAAGCTTTGTCTTGTGAAGAATGCAGTGCAGGCACCAATCCAGAATATTGATATGCATGTTTTGGGCTCAGAAGTCTTGGGAGGGCTCATTTTAATATGTCAAAGCTCTCATCAGCCCAAGAATTAATGTGAGACTCCCTCCATGATGCATGGATTTTAATCCTGGGAACATAAAATTGCCGCTATCACACAGGCACATTCCATCTGATTGAGAGCTGTCAAAACTGCAGATGAAGAAACCAGACTCATCCTGTGCCAAGAGCAACAGAGTCACATCAGTCCTGATGCAGCACCAACTGCATGAAAGTTGGGAAAAACAGCAGGAACCAGACAGAAAAATAACACAATTGTAGATCTTTGGTATTCCAGAATTAGCGTTTTATTTTTAGTTTTTATATTAAGCAAAATGGCAGAAATGGACCCTGTAGAGGATTTAGCATTTTCTGCTTAAGATAACCCTGGGTGAGTATTTAACAAAAATCGGATTACTAGGGTAAAGAGGATTAGTATTTTTGTAGAAGCAGTTATGGTTTATTTAACATATAATGTATAAAGACCAGGAAAAAATAATAAAAACCCTTAAGCATATTTTTTTCTTATTATTACATGAGAGGACAGCTTTTTATGTTGTCTCTCCAGGATTTCTTTTTGCGTGGAGTTTTAATGTTCTCCTCATGTCATGTCTGCATGGGCTACTCTTAATTTGCTTCTGGGAAAATTGCCCCTGTTGTGAGAGAGTGTTCTGTGTGTCTGTCCTGTGATGGACTGGTGTCCCATCCAGGGTTTATCCAGCCTTGTGTTTGCTGCTTGCCGGGATAGGCTATGGCTTTTCCCTGCAACCCTGAATTGGAAGAAGCAGTTAGAAAACAGATGGTTGGATGGAGAGCTGTCTATAATGAAATGTACCCAGAACATAGGCATTCACCTCTCAATCACGCTAACATCTGCTATACTCCTGCTGCTCCACTCATCTCTGGATTTTGAAAAATGTTCTCCATGTTTTGTTTTTTTATCGTTGACCCTAAAACTGAGGTTCGCAAAGAAACCATATTCAAGTCTTCACCTGAGATGTGGTGAAGTGGTTATAATGAAGCCTGCTAAGATCCATTACTAAAATACTGTCTGATGTGTATAAAACCCTAATGCTGTATGAAGAACTTTGAAACACTATATGCCTTTTAATAAATTGGCTTAGTGTTGTCTGAGTGCTGACACGGTAAATAAAAGAGATGGGTGGAACTGACACCACCTCTTGTCCCAGCAATGCAGATATTTTATTTGGGTTTTAAGATTGTAACTGGAAGCCAATATTTGGATATTAAAGAATATTCATGTCCACTATGTGAGCTCTTGCCCACAGAGCATCCCATAAAGTTCTGAGAGAAAAGTTTAGATAGCATGTTGAAATAAGTACCAGCAGGCATGGGCGTTTCTAAGATCCACTCGTTTTCTAACTGGATTAGCCACTACAGAGTCATGGGGAAGCTAGATCCTGTCTCCGCAAGCAATAAACGCAAGGCAGGATACACCCTGGATGGGATGCTAGTCCATCGCAGGATTGACACACATACAGACTTGCACGCACTCATACCAGGGCCAGTTTTTCCAGAAGGTAATTAATATAAAAGTATGTATTTGGACGGTGATAAGAAACCCCTGCAAACATGGAGGACTACACAAACTCCATACAGACAGCACCCCAGTTCCAAAATAGACACCCGTGCCCCAGCGTTGTGAGGCAGCACTGCTAACCACTGCACCACCATACCACCCTACCTCCATGGTAAGAAACAAACTAAATTAATTACATTTCATGGCAATTTGGAAGAATGGAGCCTCCGACATTAAAATACTGTACATGCTCCAAGAAGCTTCATCTCATATTATGTTATTTTAGTGGAGTCAGAAAAGAAATTCACACAAGAATCTCTGAGACCAGTGTGCTAAGTGCGAAATGAGAGGATTCGTGCATTTTGCAGCTCTGGGGGAAAAAAGAAGCCATCACTGTGTTTTTGTTATTTTTTTCTCATGTCAAACAACATCCCTGGCATTCAGTTTTCAATTACAGAAAACACCAAGAAGATATAAAAGAAATGCTTGGATAACAAAAGCTTTGACTTCTGTCTTCTGTTGTGCTGTTCTAAAGCATCTAAAGACAAACTGGATTAAAATGATTTGTTTTGGAGTTAAATCTGGCAAAATATATTGACTTCACTGTGATGGCCTGATTTTCTTCCTACAGCACTTCTCTGTAAACATGAATATGCAGCTGCACATATAAACTAGCCAAAACTGACTATTCAAAGAGACATCTAAAAGGGCCACGTTACTATCTAAGCGCCAAATAACTCCCATGTATAAAAAAAGACCCTTTCAGTGCCTTCTGGCTGACGTTTTTTTGTGACACTCTGTCGCAGGAGCAGTTTAAATTTAATCATATTTTCATGAAAGACGTTCTGCTGTTCGAAAACAACTGTGCAGGTGTCAGAGATGCCCTGGGGAAAAGGGCTCTAATTTCTACATCCCCGCCAGCTCACAGTGGTATCAAGGCATCCAACGGAACTGTTAATGAGGTGATGCGTTGAGGAGGGAGAGAAAATGATGAACGAGAACCTAAAGGACATCTGCTCAGAAGAGAAGAGAGAGAAAACGCTGAGGCAAGGGGATGACAAGAGAAAAAATGAGAAGGATACAGGCTCCTGTAGAACTCAAGCAGGAAAGGTGCCTATCTAGACCCTGTTGTGATAGTCTGTGTCAGGGTTCTAGTTGACTCTGGTTGCAAGATGTATAACATCCCTCTTTAAATTACAGTTGGGCATTCACAGTACTCAGGAAAACCATGAGCAAAGTCCACATTTTCTTATTAAATTGTCATAGGGGAGCAAGTTGAGGTTCCAGAAAAAATGATTTGGGAGTTATACTGTACAACAATAATATTAAAACACCTAGGATGCTGTTTTTGTGAAAAAAGTTACTCTTTTTATATCCCTTCCCCAATTTCAAGTTGCAAAATGTAAAGCATCTTAGCTCACTGCTATAACGAGTATATCAGATGTGGAAATTAAGGACACTGCACTCTTTTCTCAGAAGCACAGGCTTGTGAGCACTGTATGTCATTTTATGGGCTGGGAGCTCTACAGTGCTTCATGGGCAGCGAGACAGCATCAGATGGACCTGTGGTGCATCTCTCACTGGCAACACTGTAAGCTTTTTTTAATCTGTCTTCACATTCTCTTCTGCAGCCGGGTTTGGTAACTTGAATACATGCACTAAAGACAGGCTGAGCAAGATAGTGAAGTTAGCTACCAAAGTGATCAGCACACAACAGCTATAGCAGGCAGCCATCTATACCAAACAAGTAGCACAGAAAGCTAGTATAATCACCAACTGTCATATTTATTACTGTTAATTATTGACTGACCACCCCTTGCACAATAAATCTGAGCTCCTTCCATCAGGGCATCATTTTAAACTATCTAGATTTAAGTGCAATACAACTCTTTTATTCTCATGGCCATTCACAAGCAGTTACATTTTATTTTCATCATATACAGTAACTACTGTATGCAGTATCTACTTTATTTCATTCACTGATGACTCAACCTTTTTAACCCATTTTGGATTATTTAAAGCTTCCGACTTGTTTTTAGTCTTATGTATGTATGTTTTTTTTATTGGTTAATGGATTCATGTTTTGTTAAATGTACTACGTATTGTGTTTGTCTTTTTGTCCCGCCTGCAGAGCAAATATCTCTCCTGGGACAATAAAGTAAGGAAACTGAACGGTGCCCAGAATGCCACTGTTTCAGTAGCAAAGTCAGTGATATCCTGGCTGACTCTAGCTCAGACATAAGAACATAAGAAAGTTACCAGTGGAGAAGACGCCATTTGGTGGGTCTGGCTGATTTGGGAGCTAAAGGCCGATCAGTCCAAGGATCTTGTCCAGGCAACTCTTGAAACTTCCCAAGAAAGCTGCTCTGACAACATACAGTAGCTGGACAGTTTGAGACCCCCCCACTACTCTTTGTGTAAAAAACACCCACTTTGTCATTTTCAAATAAGCACAGCCCCTTGCTCTGTACAGACAAGCTTGGAGATTCTAGAGCAGTGGCAGGATGCCCAGTAAGAGACAGACCAAGTTTTGGCCCACCCAAAATGGGTGGTGACCCACACCCCACACCCCACTCGGAAGCACCCCATACCCCCTCAAAGGGTCAGCAAGTGGCTAAATCCAAGATCTGGTGTGCCGACCACAAACCACAAGGCCTGCCCCAACCTTTACGCCAAATGTTTTCCAGGTTTTTGTTTTGAGTGCAAAATACTGAAACTTGAAAAAATACAACTTGAATTCCAAGAGTTGACCTATGAGATAAGTGAAATACATGCAATAATTGGCTCATTGATTAAAGCCGCTTCAGCGTTTCTGCAGCCAATTTGTTATTTCATTAATGGTTTGCATTCTCCTTTATCTGTCCTACGTTTCAAAGTTGCTTTTCATATTCATGCCTAGAAAGTTCAGCCAACAACACACTGCACCGTTCGGGCACAACACGTGTCACACTGTCACTCTCCTCTCTTAGTATTCAATTCTGACACTCCGGCTCTACAGGGCAGGGATGCAGTTCTTCGAACTGAGGTGCAAATAGCTAATGATTAGCACTAACTGATTCAATTAGGAGAAATTGATGAGGTTATCATATTAATGGAACAGTGCAAGCGCTCAGTTCTCGCCAGTTAACAGTGTACATTAATCAGCAATGCCTGCATTGCTAGAATTTTAAATATGGCACAGATGGCACGCCCAATAGAGCTTTGCGAAACAAGATCCCTATTGGAAACAATTACCACAAAATGTAAAAAAAAACCTTGTATTTTGTAAAAAGTGTTTCTATTTGTTTTAAGGTTTCCCTCAGCATTTTTTTAAATGATCAAACTTCTTCTTCAAAAACAGATTTGAATCACTTTGGGATCACATTTACCTTAAAAGTCTACCTTAAAAGGTGAAGATTCTTCAGAAAATGTATAAAATGCAAGTACAACCATTAAGAGATATTCAAGAAACTTGCTACTATCTAACTGGTGTTAAAGGCACTGGGAGATGGAATCTACTACTGTATACTACTGGCATTTATCCCCTTGACATACCTCTGGAAGAAGCAAATAGTGGCCTAAGGGGATCACTTTGTGCCTGATACGATCCCCTCAGGCCACTATTTGCTTTTCCACAAAACCCTCAAGGGAAAAATACCAGAATTACAAGCTTACAGCTACAAAGAACCAGAGAATGATGATGCTTGAGATCATCCTCTGTTTGTCATTCACACAGGAAAGCATGGCCTGGCCAAGGTATTTCTAAAGCATCTGTGACTCTTGTTCAGTTTAGCTCTTTTCTGTGGCAGTGCAAAGGATAGCGGTCACACAATTCCTTCTAAAAAGTACAGGACAGGACGAGGTTCCCAGCAGACTCACCTCCACTTTTTAACTACATGAGCATTTCAAGAGCCCTCTAGTGGCCACTTTTATTACCAAAGAAACATCTGAACAAAAAGAAAAGATAGCCAAAACATCAGAGAGAGTATTCTGCTCTATTTCACTTTTAAGTATTTAATAGATTTGTAGAAATGTTCCATTGGTTGCCTTACTTACTGAAACATGTTTCTCTAGGTGAAATGAGTGCCCATGAAGAAAATGGTTAATAATGCAGGAAAATGTGGAAGTGCATCTAAAATCTTACTGCAACAACCAACAATCCTGGAAAATTGCCCAAAGAAGCAAATTCTCAACTCCCATATCACTCAATATGTGCAGTCACAATTACAGAAGGGAAGAGGGATTCCAGCAGTTCACTGTGGCTCATATTCCTTCAAGCAGGAGACAGAAATCAAGAGAAGGTACAATACTACAGAACTTTGATCCAGCATGATTATAAAATATGTCAAAATTTTATATTCAGGAAAGATAATGACCCTCCAAAGCTTTTTCACAGAAAAGTTTTTTTTTTTATTTACACATAAAATAAGTTTGCGAAAAGGAAAGAATTCCTGTACTGAATTAATATTTTTTTAGATTTTTTTAGATTCTGACATTTGTGTGGCATAATGAACTGATTGGCAGTGTGGGGAATTCAAACCCATGTCTCCAGAGTCTGGCCTTGAAATGCCTTGCAACTGAAGTGTTACTCCCAGTAATCTGTTATCTTTTTCTAACTAGTCTGCTACAACTTAATCCACTACCTATTTACCTGTTTGACATCTTTTAAATCAAAATTTTCAGTCATTTTTACTTCCTCACTATTTTCTACACTATTTAACTTGCAATTTGTTGTAAATAAATACATAAATACATCTTTACACTTATATAGCGCTTTTCTGGACACCCCACTCAAAGTGTACCAGTAATGGGGTCTCCCCTCCACCACCACCAGTGTGCAGCCCCACCTGGATGATGCAATGGCAGCCATAGTGCACCAGTACTCTCACCACACACCAGCGATCAGTGGGGAGGAGAGCAGAGTAATGAAGCCAGTTCAGAGATGGAGATTATTAGGATGCCATGACTGATAAAGGCCAGGGGGAAATTAGTCCAGGACACCGGGCTTAACACCACTACTCTCACCCCTTAGAACACCCTGAGATTTTTAATGACCATGGAGAGTCAGGACCTTGGTTTTACGTTTCATATGAAGGACAGCACCTTTTGTGTAGTATAGTGTCTCCATCACTATACTGAGGCATTAGGACCCACACAGACCGCAGAGTAAGCGCCCCCAACTTGTCTGGCTCTTCTTCCAGAGCAACCTTAGCTCTCCCAGGAGGTCTCCCATCCAGACTCACACCTGCTTAGCTTCAGTAGGTTGCCCCTAGTTAGTTGCAGGGTGGCAATTTCTTTCCTTTCCCCATCCTAAATGTGTTGGATTTCCATCTCTGTTGTTGGCACAAGGGCAATTTATCCCCGTGAGACTGCAACCCTCGACCACTGTTGGAATTGTTCCCTCACAGTGTGAAGCACCAGTCAGACAAATGGATTTGTGAGGGTTAGCTTTAAACATACTCTTCCAACTGGATATTCCTGTCCAGACATGTGGTGGGGTTAATTATGAATTGCAGCTCCTTTAATAGTAGGGTTTTCATGCATTAAAGCTTTCATTCAGCATCTCTTTGGAAGTCATATGTTCCAGGCTTGCACAGCAAAGCGGTAAGTGACCCACAGACCTTAAAGGAGGATCTGCTGTCACTTTGGATTAAATCACCAGTGATGAACTGTCGAAAATTTATTTTGCTCATGTTGTGCATCCTGATTTTTTTTCTTCTGAGTTTCTTCTGTACTCCTAAATAGCAGGTTATCCTTCCCTTTAAGCTGGCAGTAATGTTGCCATGTACTTGTGAATTTTTGCAGGATTGTTTTTTTAAATTGTGCCACTAAGTTATTCCGGAGGGACTTGTCATGTGGAATCAGTGTCTAAAACAGTAACACAAGCAGCACAGAGAGCGCGGAAGTAAGGTTAGGAGAAGGCGAGAGTGGCAACTGAGGCGCCAGGCTTTGGAGCTGGCTGCGGCCCATGGCAGAGACCTCAATCTGTTCCGGTAATTTCCTAGAAATTCTGGTCAAATCATCCCAAAGATCCTGGTCAGACCAACAGGTCAGGCAGAGCTACCTCAGCATCTCTCTTTTTTTTTCTTTTTTGGAATAGAGATTTTGGGGTTTGGGGTTTTTTTTCTAAAATGGGCTGTTCTTTTTCCATGCTCACCTAATTGCTTTACTTACTGCAGGAAGGTGAATATCTCAGCTCCGATCAACAGTTGTTTTCCATTCTGTGAATCCCACAGCTCTCGCAGTGGAATTGCCAGTGGTTGGAGGAATGATGCAGCTCTCACTGATGTAGCTGTATCCCCTCGGGAGTTGCTATGGATACTTAACACCAGTTTTGTGTTTTCCCTGTTTGAGGAATCCCTGTCATGGTAGCCTAATGACTTATTCCACGCTCGAGCCAGTGAGATCTAGAATGTGGAGCTCCATTACTGGCTAAGTCACTCACGAGTGCATTATCAGAGTTTGTAAACAGCAAAAACATGACAAAGCGCTGATGAAATGTGAAAGTAAAGTCCTCCATCTAATCAAGAAGGGAAATATCACAGAAGAATCATAACTTGATCTGTGCACTCTGCTGCTACCATTTCTCAGCCTCCCCTGTGACTGATCACCATAGCAAAGGGGAAAAGGTCATTTGCTCTCCATGCCCCTTGACAATCAGTCCATTTCATCCATACTCATAAAAGTGTCCATTAGTAACACATTATGTGGCATGACGCTCAATGTGGGCTAGTCAATGAGGCCATCAGACTGATTTCTCTTGAGAAAAGAGGGAGAAGTATAAAAATGGGAAAATGGGAATGTTTCCAGGTGCTTGTAGCTTATTGACCAAAGAACCTCATTAGCTTGTATCTTCAAAGATCCAAATGCGTCAGGATCTAAATAAAAATTGGGCTCCACATCTAACAATTTTAATGTGAATAAAAGAATGTTCTCAGTACTTAACCTATAGTTGGTCCAATTTGTGTTGTCTGTGATTTGAACAAGTAACTTCACCTAGTATGGGGTTTTAAACCATTTGAATGAGGCATGCTGTCGCTGTGAGCTAACAGCATTGATAAACATAATCAGACCGTGTCACTCCAAACTATAGTTAAATTAGTCTAACAACCTGATTCCAAAAAATGTCTCTTGACTACCACAGAATCACTTGGTAACAACCTTGCCTCCATTTGCTTTTTAAAGGAAATTAGCTGGTCTGCACACGATATACTGCTTCATGCTGGCTATGAGCTAATGTACAACAAACAATTTGACTTGAGACTGTGACTTTAGCAGCTCATTTCCATCCGTATCCTCTGGTGTTACTGTCTGCATTGCGTTTCAAGTAGTGGTTAGAGCAGGTATTTTTTGATTGCTTTAATCAAACCTTCTTAAAAACACATTTTGGTTTTCAGGATAATGGCATTAAATTATTTGAACCTGTGTCTATTAACCTCGTGTGACCTAAGTGGAACGGCATGAAGTGATTATTTGATTATTCCTAGTCAGCTTTCTGAGTGAGAAGACAGAATGGTGCTGATTGAGGTAATTGAGATATTAAAACTAACTGACTGTGGCTTAAATTTGCAGCAATTAACCCCATGGGGAAAGACTCTGAGGAAACCACACTTAACAGTCAAACATGGAAAGATTATTTCCACACCAATCTGAGCGTGGAGATTTTGTTTTCTGGCCCAAATCATCCACAGATCTCATTTCAAATACTGAAATAATCGGCATGTCAGGTAGAGCTTTTAGTGTCGCTGCCTCAAAGATCTAGGATCCCGGGTTCGAATAGACCATTGGGCATCTGCCTGTGTAGAGTCTGCATGTTGTCCCTGTTCACATATGGGTGTTCTTCAGGCATTCCCCATTCCTCCCACCTTTCTCTATGGGCCTCCACTGGCCTGGTGACATCTCATGAGGGAAGGGCAATCACATTCGAACCAACCTTGCACCCTGGGCTTCCAATTAAAATAACTACCCTTCTAATAAAAGGAATCGACATTCAATATGAATGAGGCTCAAGTATTTAAATGACAGAAGACACTGATCATAATCATCCTCACAGTAAAGAGTATGAATTCTCTTTGGTTCATACTATGACAACCTATACAGCGACAGGCATGTTGTTAAACTCAACAACTAATACAAACTCTTTCTCTTCACAGAACTTTAACAGATGTTGGGATGACACCAACCAAATTCTGCTTCACCTCTGATACTCTAACTCCTAATCCTCCATGACATCACTTCCTCTGAAGCGATAAATAGCATCTCCTTTCCTGCATCTCCTCTCCACCCCGTCTTCATTTTTACAGCTACTCCCTGGTTACCTCCTCGCTCTTCATGAGGGTCCTATCTTCCCTGGGCGGGTGGAATGAAAGCTTATAATCCCTAACTACTAAAGAAATATTCCTGAACACATTTTCATTTTGAGTGTTATTCATAACAATTACATCACAGCGAAGCACAAGTCATTTTCACTGTTAAGATTTAGCAGTACTGTCAAGCAGCTTTAATTGGTGTAACTGACAAAAGATGGCGGCCAAGAAATGCTATAAATAATTAGAATACATAATCTACCATGTTGTATTAGAAATTAAAACCAAATTGCTCATGGCCTCCTTCTACACCTACACCTAATGAGCACCTTCACACAGGCACCCATTAGCAAAAACAGGCTCTCCTTCCCCATAATGGTCAAAGACCTGAATTACAGAGTGCGAGTCATCACTGTGTAAGCCCTTTTTAGACAATTGCATCAATTCCCTGCCAGGAAATGAATCCTCACAATATTTTTCGGACCTTCCTCCTTCCCAACCTAAGGTCTTTTCATGGAGATCACACAGTTCTAGTAAGGATTCGCCTCCAAAAACTCAGGAAATTCACCATGCAAACCCCTGGACACACCTATTGATTCCAAAGTTGAGCCATGTAAACCAGCAGCCAGCAACATGGTCTACTGGAGTTCTGACCAGAGAGCCATTGTTTCAGATGCCACGCAGGATCTGCTGCTGCTGTATGGACACTGAGCGAGGCACTTCACACAAATTGCTCCAGTAAATCTACTATATACAGTACACGGGTCTCTGGGCCTTTCTTTGTAAACAAGAACTTGTTCTCAATTGACAAACTGATAAAATAAAGGAAAAAAAAGAGATATGACTCTGGCTTGCAATTGCTTTAAAAAAACAACTTTTAAAACAGACCTTTCATTAAAAAAAAAGAAACTAACCATGATCAGAATTCTCACCATTTTTCCAAAGCAATATTATAGTCACTTTGCGATCACAGCTCTTCCATTTGGGCCCTGGAATTGATCTTGTTACTCATTTCTCAGATCTCTCTTTGTTTTTATGTCCTTTTTGAAGAGAGGAGGCCTCTGTGTTTTAAAGGCCAGATATCACCAGGACAGCGTGTAACCTTGAAGCGCAAATGTGGGAGCTGTACAAAACCTGCTAAATGTTTAAAAATTGGGATTTCAGATATTCCTTTTAAAGTTGGCTGTCATTCACACTGAAGCACTTCATGCCGGACACTGAAAATTCATCTTTTAAACTTTACTTCTCTTTGGAAAAAGAAAATGAGGTGGCAACGTTTCCACTGCTGTCTTCAAATGATGTGAGAAGGAAGGCCTACCTGTATGGCTTCTGTGTGATGAGGCCAGGGTCAGCCGCCCCCACAGTGTTATCAGGCAGAAGGTCAGGAGCAGCAGCCATTTGAAGAGGCTCCGGAAGTCTTGCTCCCGCATTCTGGAAGGTAAAAGCAAGAGGTGGAAAGGTGAGGATGCGCAGGGACTGCAGAAGGGGTCTATCTCGTTTGCTCACATAGAGTGAAGCATTTGGAAATCACAGCAGGCGTGTGGATTGATCCTCTGGCTCTCTATGGGCTGTGGAGACAACATTTTTAGAAGCCGTATCTCCACAGAGTTCCTTGTTTTTTTTGTGTGTTAGAGGTTGAGTGAGTGAATGCACAAGTCACTTTGTATAACCGCTTCTCCGAGACTCCGTGAAACAAACCAAGAAGTAAAAAAAACACTTCCTGACCTAGTTCCAATTTTGCCCCTCTACCCAAAACCCTGCTGGAAGTGTCAGTTTTGTTCAGCTCACTGAGGATTTGGTCTCTGTCAAATGCATGTCAGGCTTTGATACTAAATCCAGCTGAGGGACAAGACTCTGTACACTTTTTCGCAGACTGCCGAGTAGGCAAGGTCCTTGTCAGACTTGCAAGACACATGAACAGGGTGATAGGATCGGAGCTTGGCATGCACAAAGCCTTTCTGGCACCACTGCATAATTCATATCTCGCAAAATATTATTGGCCACAGCTATTACGGCTTCATTGTTGTTGGTGGGTTTTTTTTTGGGGGGGTGGTATTAAGACTTGTTTTTCAGGTATACAAAAATTACTTAATGGAAGACCAATCCTTTTGCAATTAAACATCTATCATGTCAAAAGATGCACTCATCACTCATTGGGGCGCTGGTTCTGTTTGGGGGCTGAGCGCAGATCTTCAAATGCTCTGTGGAAGAAGGAGCCATGTGATTAATGAAAAAATCTAGCACTTGTTTTGTCTCCAAGCTGGAAATTATGAAGTAATCAATATAATTTCCTAAGGATGAATAGAGTATAGAGCCAACAGAGATTTGGGGGTACAGAAAAAGACACCCAGTCTTGTTGCTAAAGGTACTATGACATACCAAGAAACAGGATGATACATGACCCACCCATTTCCCACCCACCCTATAAAACACAGGGTCACATCCTGACAACCAATAAGAACAAGACAGGACTCACCCCGGACAGGACAACAGTCCTTACTTGGATCAGGTACATGGATCAATTAGTCACTAACTACCAAAAGGACAAGATGGACCAACTGGAATGGTTTGTTAACTGTTCTCAAGTTCTTATCACTTAAGAACATGGTCGGAGTGAATTTAGACATGATCAAAGACATTGGGTTCCAAAAGATAAAAGTAAGAGGAAATGTTCAAGGTGTGCACTGCAGTTCTTACTAACTGACAGAGAAAAAAAGCATGTAATACCATTTTCAATTGAAACCAGTCTTGGATGTCATTCAGTTTTACATTGAATGGGCCTGCTATCTCAGGATTTTGAACAGTTTTATCCTGAAATATTCCCACCACCAGGGAAGAATTTTGGCTTCTGGTTACAAATCCAGCCTCAAATTAAGGCCTCAAATTCCAGCAAGATATTTTGTCTGCATTATGAAGGAGGTTGTGAAAATTTTCCAACATGCCGTGCTGCTTTTTTGCAAGATGAGAATATGTCATGTGAAGCGTTTCATCTATTCATTGATATCTTGCATACAGTAAATCAGACTGTTACAGGATACCACAGTCAGTGTTTATTCCAGTTGTTGCTGCCTAACAAAGGCTCTAGCACATCTGCACCTGATGAAGTGACTTGCATTTCGCAAACATACCCATTCTAATAAAAGACCCGCAGCCCTCTGAAGACACCTGAAGACAAAACAAAGCCACCCAAGATCTAAACAATCAATGCAGTGACCGCATACAATATTTCTGATTTATTTTCCTATACTGGCTGTGCAGTCATGACATTTGCACACTGGGCTGAACAAAATGAGAAGGGAAAAAGGGCTTTGCATGGTTTATTCATTCAGCAACAGGTGTCTAATGCTCTAGGCACAGCAGGCCTGCATCAAAAGGGAAGACAACTCCATGTGTTAAAGGGTATTACATATATAGCACATGGTGCTTTAAAAAGTACCATCAAATTTATTTCCCTTCAAGCATAGGAAGCAAAAGGTAAAGGTGGTACCAAAAAAAAAAAGAGTCTACGCACCTTTTATTACCAGAGTATTACCAGGATAATGGACTTTATAGATTTTTGTCTTTTTTCTAATGCAAAAGTTTTGGGACAGAGACAACTAAGGACTTTGAAGTTGGGAGGAGGGAAAAAAACAGGCACAGAGACTTGCATTTCAAAATTCTGACAATTGCAGAAGTGCTCTTGTTGAAAACAGGCTTCTAAATTAAGGAGCAAGGTGTGGAAGGCTTTTCCTGAATGTCTGACCAGTTTCTCTTTTGTCTAAAACACCAATAAGGTTCCAAAACATTCTGTGAGGAAAACCTGGAGTTTATTATCTCCCGTTTTGTTAGAAAAATACAGGAAATTGACAAACTACGTATGTAAAACTATCAAAAGTGCTAAAAGTCTCTGAGAAGACAGGGGACTGCAATAATTATTGTCTGTATGGAAACAAGCTCTTGTCAACTCATCTTTGAGGATCTGTAAAGATTATGTGCATGGGCATTATGTAGGTTTTTGTATTTGGAAGAGTAAATATAAAGCATCCCCACAACATTCTCTGTACCTGAGCCAAAAGAGAGAGCATGCAGATTATAAATACTGTATAAAGCAGCTCACGGCACCACTGCAGATAAAAGAAAGAACTGTGGCTGAAGCACTGTACTCTTCCTGGACTGCCAGATTGATGCATCTTCCCTATTAATAGAATTCAATCAGATGGTTGCCAATTTTGACACTGGGGCTGTAAGCCGTGTTCTTTGCTCCTCAGCCAAAGCAATTAGCTTCTCTTCCTAAAATAACTCTGTCACCCTGGGTATCCAAACAGGCACAGTTCACAAAGCCAGCTCCCGAGAAAATGGACACGGCATCTGATGAGCTATCACACTGCAGGCTGGTAGCAAGGCCAGCGTATTGCCCATAGATCAACCTTGTTGGTGTTCCTTCATAAATCCTTTATTTGCATTAATTTATTGATTACTGGGTGGTGTGGGTCACAGATAGGCGTATTCTGGTCACAGACTAGCCTGGGACTTTGGCTTGAGTGGAAGATGTACTATACAGTAGTTATCGAAAATGGGACAAAAAAAATCCTGCGGCCCCGCTAACTCCACAACCTCAGTGAAGGCATAGTAAAAGTTGCTACAACACATTCCACCTGAATTGGTAGTCCTGCACGAACCCAAATGAAAACAAATTAGAACCTTGGCCCTTAATAATGCGTAAAGCACAGTGAAGTAAAGCACAGTCATGGCATAAGGAAATGGTAAAGCACAGATAATACCTTTACATTAATTCATGACTGAATTCAAAGAGAATTCCAATCTCATTCAGTCATGATGCAAAGGGATCAGATAAGTGTGTACACGCCCACCAGGGGAAGATTATAACAAAACAAAGTAAATGCGCATAGTAATGGGGAAAACTGCAATTGTACTACGGTAGATGCCTGTAAGGGAAGGCATTATGAAATACTGAATAGAACTGTGTAATCTGGAAAGTGTGATAGGGAGTGGGGAAAAAAACAAAACCATAAATAAAATACAGTATTTCGTGCTACAATAGACAACACACACAGCTTGTAAATCACCTGAGCTTCTTTTTTTAAACTGAGAAGACAATAGGCCATCACTGCCTCAGATCGCAGAGATCCGGATATGCTGCAGCAATGCCCCCACACCAGCATAAATCTCTCAAAACGCAGACAGCTCTCCTGACTGTAGCTCTGAATCCCACAACACAAACCACACAACATGGCTTGCCCAGGAAACTTACAGATAAGACTTCAGCCATACATGTAAGTACTGTGGAACAATACGTTCTTCTGGCAAACATTAACAAAGTAAGTAACAGGAAAGGGACTGTGACAAACACAGAGACTGATTTGACTGCATACAATATATACAATTTCTACAATAACAAAATATTTAAATATATACTGTATTTCTTTCTTCACAATCCTCAAGAATTCACTGTCCTCTCAAACTCAAGTCCCCACTCGTATCTGCACAGCTTATGTAAGAGCTCCATGCTTTCTTAAAATCACCTACTGTACAAGCAGCCACAAACACAGAAGCCTGGCTATCCTGAGCAGGAAGATACCCGAGTACTGTTACTCCCTCCTTAAGTGAATTCTTCAACTGAAGCCCATTGAAACTTACACACCTTTTTTTTGTGAAAAGGATCTGAGTTTTTTAACACTGATTGCACCCACTACCCCACTGTTTCAGGCCATCCACAAGGAAACATCTGGACGTCATCCTTTATGTATGGCATTCCTGCATGTTTTTCTCTTTTTCAAGCTTATAATATCCATTTATTGTACTTTCCCTTAGTGTATGCCTCAATTTCACTCTAGTCCATTTTCAGCATGGCGCTCACACCGGAAGAAGGCTCCACAGCCGAAACGTTGCGTTTCCTTTCTTTTCTGTTCAGCATGGAATAAACCCAGTTCCTGTTCCTTTACAAAGGACTAGAAGTATTAATTTGGCTGTTGCTTCCAAAGCATCTTTCATTTGTAACCTTGTACTCAAGAGGGCAAATTTACTAGATCAAGTGCCTTGCTCAGTGGTACAATGGCAGTGCCTACTGTTATGGGATATGAATTCATAATATTCCAGTTGTGAACCCAGATGTCCATGATAAAAAATCTATGTATTTTTAAGTGTTATTCAGGGCCTAAACCATTTGACATACAGTACTTCCTTTGTAAGACTCCAGAACCTTATTTAAACACCTCCTGTAGTTACTGCAGCATGTTCTCACTTAACGTGCTGCACTGGAACAAACCATTTTAGGTTAGCACCTCCTTCAGGGAAGAAATCACTTAGAAAGTGTGACATTTTACACTCATTTCACAGCTGAGCAGCTTTATGGTGCTGTAGTGGAGAGCCACAGTCATCTTCCAGCACTGTTCACTTCAAAAGTTGAGAAAGCACTGCAGTGTTGGCACAAGTTCTTGACTTGGGTAATAACCCCCTCCCCACCGGACCATCAACAGTGTGTACTGCCTTAGGCATCCTCACACACACACTACCCTAAGTGGGGAAGACTGCTGACTGCTGTCACACTGTTTTCAAACTTCGAGTTGCACCAGTAGATCTCAGCGACAAACAAAAGCAGATGTTTAAAGCCCACTATTAAAAAATGAGCAAAATGTCAGCCACTCAGGACTTTTTCCCACTAGCTGTGTTATGACTGCTTGGGCCTGGATCAAGTCAAGTTTTCCACATTTCTGCCCATTACTTATCACTCAAAAGCTATGTTGCTTCCCACCGAGCAGAACCAAGAGGTTACAGAAAATTGACTGACATTTTTCAATTTACAGTACCTGGTCTTCTTATTGGCTCAAGGCTACAATACAACTACGTATAGGCTGCCCTGCAGAGGAGAACAGTGATCAAATGTGTCCACTTGAATGAAAATGTCATGCCTGAGAAGTGAAACATTGTAAACACAAGCTCTGCATTCAAGCAAGACTGGAAGAAAGGCATATTTTTATCTTTGAAAACCTTTATGACTTACACTTTCAAACATGGACACTGTCTACAAGCAAAACAATTCAATTCGGCTTCCTGTAGAACCCCTAAAAAATTCTCATGTTATGGAAAGTTTATGCTAGACACAAAGAACAAAGAGTTTGGGGAGCTCCTTCCTAGGACAAATATCATGGAGTAAGCGTAATGTGATCACTAATAGTGTCATCCAGGAAACCATTTTACACTAAGTTTCACTTTGTTCTGGTCCATTCATTTTTTAACTCCTATATCCAATTCAGGTTCGCTGGGAAGCTGGAGTCTATCCTGGCAAGCAACGGGCACAAGGCAGGGTACACCCTGGACGGGACGCCAGTCCATCACAGGACAGACAGATGCAGACACAAACACACAGACACTAACTCCAGGGCCAATTTTGCCAGAAGCCAATTATATTACGTCTTATATACTGTATATGTTAAAGTAATGCTTTATTTGGTGTTTATATTATTTTAATTATAGGGTTTTATAATGTTTTTGTTTCATTTTTGAAACAAAATGTTTTTTTAGAAATATCATAAGAGGTAATTGTGTATACAGTACGTGTTCACACAACAACGCAGAAAATGGTCATGTCCAACTAATGGAAAACTCAGGTAAAGTAAAAAGGTAAAGGAGTGGGCATGTTCACTGGATGTGCCTCGCAGTAAAGGATATCTGCTAGAATCCGTACCCTAACTGTCAGGTTAAGGGTGTAATCTACAGTGATATCAGATCGTGTGCTGGGCTGCCTGGTGACAGTGAGCGCTCTTCAATGTTCACAGTTTGCTTCATTTTTCTGACTTCTGAGTCTCAAAATGCTGGGCTCCTTCCCAGATATTTTTCCTCCATCTGGATCGGTCCGGGTCTAGTCTCCCATCAGTTGATATTGATGTTGCATGTTATGTTGTGATAAGATCGAGCAGAACATGATGATTCTACATCAATAACCCCAGAAACAAATACTTGAGAAAAATCTTCAACGTGCTATTGATCCTTCATCCAGCATTTATTTAAAAGTCATTTTGGTTTTTGCTATACCCATTGAAAATCCTTTGGATGCAGAATTATCTTGAACACTGTGCACAGACATGGTTATAACATGTGCATGCAAAGATCCTGAATTCCTACGTCTCTTCACTTTAAGAGAAATTGAATGCATTAAATGTCTTTCATTTCAGATATTATCCCAGCCTGCTGAAATGTATTCAAACAGAAATTTCAAATTAGACATGCTCTAAGCTGCATGCTGTATATGATATTGCCTTGCCTGAGCAAGAATTTGAGATCTTAACAGTTCAGTTTGAAGTGGGGCAAAGTTATTTCATGATCTGTTCCAATGCTGGTTTTAAAAAAATCTAAAGAAAAAAGACTTGGGGTTTTTTTAGAAAAAAAAAATGATTAAAAAAAATCATAAAATTAGAAAATCACAGTCAGAAAAGCTGCCAGGGCCAGAAAGTATTTGTCCATCTTTACACGTCTAGGCTCTAGTGCATAATTAATCCCATGACATCATCGTCAGCTCCCAGGCAGATCGCAATGCATCAGCAACTATAACATAACATATTGCCACTTTCCTCAAGCCTCCCACCCTCTGGTGGGAAAAGGGGTCTCACTTAATGAAAGCAACAAAAAAAAGTTATTTACTGATCACGCTTTCATGGGATGTTTATAGGTAAGCATTTTGGTTTTTTTTAACAAGTTATTTCTGGTATTACCTTGTGTTTTTTTCCCCCTATTAGAGAGATATACGCTAACTTCAAGCACTTTGTCTTAATTTGAGTTAAAATCTGAAAAGCAAGTCCATAAGGCAATCCATTTTTGGCAGCCTTGTCTGTTTCCATCTTCTAATTAGTCCCTTTGGAATCCAGCTTTGTTCTTTGCAGATGGTTGAACTCCCCATGCCGGGGACATATTTGTTTCTTTCCGAAGTGGAACAAGACTTTTTTTTTATTATTCTCTCATGTCAGAGGTGCGGCTATTGATCTGCAGGTCTAACGGTAAATTACAGCCGCCATCACATTGGAAGCCAAAGTCATCCTGCCTCTCGACTGGGGATTTTCTTGCAACTGGCGAAATAATTCTGAAGGCACTTCCACGCAAGAGAAACACCCTCTGGCCATTAGTGTCATGTGCAAAGCCTGCATGCAGATCTGTGCAATTTTCTGATAACGTGACATCTGCTACAACAGCGAAGTTGCGGGTGGGGATCAGGGCCCGCCGGGGGCTTTTAATGATCTCGGCAAACGGTTTGGTCGACCTTAACAGCAATATGGCATTGTCTGAGCATGTGGCAGGATAGTGTATTAATGAGCTCCTGTGGAATGTGGGGGCCTGCCTGCCGTCGCACAGACGTTTCAAGGATGTCATTTTTGGGGGTCGTTAGGCATCCGGCAGACAAGGGTGCAGATGCACAGAGAAAGGTAAGACTCTGAGCAGTTGGGAGCATGATCTCAGGCCAAGACCAATAGAGAGGACACAAGCACCACACGGGGTCCTTATTTCCAACGACAGCTCTAGTAAACTCACAGTAAGGCGACATTCCAGAAACCGGAGAGAAATGAAGATTTTAACCAGTCTGCACATTTTTAACGGAAACTGACGAAAACCACATATACTAACACATGGTTTTGAACTACTGACAGCTTCCGTGGAGCTTACATTTCTATTGGTCACCTTTAAAAATAATGCTTGTCCGGGATCAAAAGAATACACATAGCTACAGTAATAAAGAAGAAAAGATTCATCTGCCTTAATGTGTGAATCCGCATTATAAAACCCCGCGAGGGAGCGCAGCTGGCATGGTGAGAAGTTTTTTGCTGCTGGCTTAGAGACCGAGGTGCTCCTTTTTTATTGTCGACAATTAATCGCAACCTTGGGAGAATTCTGCCTGATTAAGCCAATTGGGCTGCCAGCAGTGCAGGGAAAGAGCAAGGCGATTCCTCGCCTTCGCCGCCTCCTTTTCCAAGGATCACTGCGCGGAACATCTGAGCTTCTAAAGCCCGGAGCTCCAAATTAAGCAGCCCAATCACGCTCTGCGGGGACGGAAATGACTCGCCTAGCTCTCGGAGTATGGCATTTGGCATCTAATCGATGAAAGGTGGCACAGATGTGCACCGAGGGAGCCCAGACGAAGATTTTTGCTTCCAAATAAGGAGGTGCCCTCTCCCTCTCTAGTGAGCCTTGTGTTGGTTTCTCAAACAAGGCCGTATGGGTAGCGGAAAGTAGAGGAACTCACAGATGTTGCTCTTTAGCATGAAATAACCCCCCCGATGCCTGACCTCAAGGTGCCACCCTGTGTGGCGCAGTGGCGCATGGGTGTTTGTGTGCAGTGGGGAGGATGGAGGATGCGGCTCCTGAAAACACAGATGGTAACATTTTGTCAATCTGTAAAGAGCACGTGGGAAATAACCTTTGATTCCACAGTGCCATTTTCAGAAATCATCTCCTCTCTGTGATAAATTGTAAAATCGCCCAATTCACAACGGAAAGCTAAGCCAGTTCTGTTTAATCCTTTGAGTATGTGGCAAAACCGAATGTAACCATGGACACTGCAGGAAATGAGCATGAAATAAGTAGTTCCTGTGTGCGTATGATGACTGTCTAAGAAAGAGTCATAATTCAATTAAGTGAGAAAGGCTTTTAATTCTTTTTACTTATGCTGTACAGTGTATATATCCATGCCACGGAGATAACAGCAAAATCAACCTTTCTTTTATGTTTTTTATCGAAATATTTCTCTTTTTACAGCTTTTGCATTGCTGGCATTACAACAAGTGCGAATATCACACAGAGGATAAGTGCAGAAAAAGCTGGTGAGAAGAAAGGAAGAAGGCGTAAGAGGGGGGCAGAACACATTTTTACAAGGTGTGGATGATGGCAGACAAACAGACAAGATTATGCTGGATCCAGCTGCCCAGCCATCTCAATTTTTCAGTATTGTCGCAAAGGGTTCTACAGTTTAATAAAACATAACACTCATCTGAACCAACAGAACTGAGACTGTAGAATAGCTGCTTGTCCATTTTTGGACAAAGCAAGTTACAAGTGCCAGGATGTACAACCAGATCATGGACAAACAGATCGCTGGGCGACACACTGAGCAGTAAAAGGCACAAGCTTAATGAGCAGCTGCAGAGTTTGTGACAAGAAGTAGAGACCCAGCAAAAGAGTCAACCACAGATTCAGAACATGTGAAAGAAGGGATTTTAGGGATGAAGGCAAATTTAAGCATAGTCAGGAATACGTGTATTTTTAATTTTTAACAGCCTAACCTCTGATGTTCTACAGCAGCTGAGAGAACATTTCAGCTCTCTCTGGCATCCTTCTGTACAGATTACAGAAGCAGACATCATGGCAAAGGGGTTCAGACTGTAGACTTCGGACCAGAGTGAAATCAGCTCAGATCCCAGGCAGGATCTGCTGCCGTAGGAACATTGAGCAAGGCACTTCTCTTCGATCACTCCAGTAAATGCCCTGCGGTATAAACAGGTCTCCAGGTCCTTCATGGAAAATGAGAATTTGTTCTCAATCTACGTACTTGATAAAGGAATACAAAACAGATATTTTTCTTGCCATTGCAGTCTCTGGCTTGCAAGTGCTTTAAAATATAATTGCCTTTGAAAATAACGGAGTTTTCATTAAAAAAGAAACTGTCATCTGTTTTCAGTGTTCTTCAAAAGCAATATACAGTACATTTTGGTTGTGCGAGTACTGAACAAACTACCCATGCTGTTGGAAACTTTTCTTTAAAAAAAAAGGCCAGATTAGAACCCTGGATCAAATAACCACTAACTACCAAACAGACTAGATGAGCCAAATAGCTCCCTCTCTTTGTAACCTTTCTTGAGTTTTTTTTATTTCTAGAATGATGGCCATCTTTTTTTCAAGACATGCACAGTGAAACCCAACACCCTGTCTTGTACTTCAGTGAGTACAGCCCATAACCTTCTCTTTCTTAACTTGTTTAGCCTGTTTGTCATCAAACTCAAGTGAAAGATAATTATACAGAAACTGTAGTCATTCTAAGCCCATTTTCAAAAATATTTTAACAAGCTGCTTCAATGCAAAATAACTAGCAGCCATACTGCATCTTGACACAAAAAGGTATAATATCAATATTATACAATATCAAGGTTTTAATTTCAGTGCAAATTTCCCCATTGGAAATACAGTAGACAGAAGGCAGGACAATGGAAGAATAGGCTTCCAAACCCAATATCAAATCAGACTTCTCAACCCCAATATCAGGTTCCTGAATGCCTTAATGTCCTAATTTTGCCTTGGTTCATACCTGGCCTCACAAATATGGCTAACAGGTGAGTGTTGCATACACATTGCCATGCTGTGAAAACAAACATCCGTTGCACAGGAATAACTTTAATGCAGTAGAGCTAAACAGTGCATTGAAGAGCTTGATGAAAAATCTGATATAGAGGACAACTATTTATAACTATGTATATGTACACAGCTATTTATATTTATATGGGCGCTGGAGGGATTTAAAAAATCTCAGTCTGGGAGATGGACATTTTGAATATACTGGGAGATATACAGTAGTCTGTTTCCTAATAAACATCAAACTCTGGAGGAGATGCTCAAAATAAGGTGAGGTCAGCTGCTTCTCAAAGACTTTCACTGACCCACAGAGGACAGTGATTCCTTCATTGTGTTAATGTATTTCTGCTCACAATACTGAATCAATCCCATACCCCACCTCTCCATTCACCCTGTACAATTTTCTGATTTATATCCTCCACTTCTCATTATTTCTTCAGTTCTCATTCTAAGAATTTCTTATTTGTAATTTATTTGGCAGTTCAACGGGAAGGATCTCCAGACAGAATGTTTTGTGAGAACAGCCGCCTCATTGTCTGTGCAGCAAAGCAAAACACAAAACCAGTCAAATAACCTCCACAGTAAAAAAAAGACAACAGCTCCTAAGTTAATAAGAGCCTAAGATTGACAAGTGTTGATTACAGGTCAGGGTATTAAATAAATGCCAGAAATGGCAGGCTCTGCTCACTAACACATTAACCCTTTAATCCTGGAATTCATGAGGGTTAGGTACCTTAAAGTCTCTGTGAATGACAAATTTGCGAATCCGGGATTTCATACCTTATTGGGAAAATACATTATGGTTCTACATCTTGTAAAAGAAGCTTTCCAGCAGTAGGATTTCTGTTATAACTTGATTAAACCAGAAGCAGTGTTAGTTTTTGTTGGTAGTATGATTTTTTAATAAAAAGGAATGAAATGAATGAAAACGTAAAAAACACAGTTTTAACCTAATTCAAGTTATTATAATATAAGTTTTTGCATGTGCAAATAAATAAATTAGATCAGCTATGAGATTATAGCCAATATCAGAATAATTTTTTTCCTTCTTAGTAGAGCACATTTTCTTTCCCTTTAAATCTTATTTTTATTACTATTATAAATGCAACACCGCAATACTGTAATAAAGATTTTTTGGAGCACAATAAAAAGTAAATTAAGTGCTTCTAAATTTTGTCTAATTCTCTTTCTTCAAAGGTCTTTTGTTATTCTTTTCCACCAGACATGCTAGAACTGAGACTGGGATAACTGAGGGGACAATGGAGGTTTTTTTGTTAACATTTCTTTTATTACACGGCACAGCACTCAACACTCACATACCGTACAGGCATTGCTCTGATAACGGGTATGCACACAATGCACATCTAAAGCTTTCTGGAAGGAAACTGAATAACTAAAGCATAACCCAAGATGCTCTGCTACATAAACATGTTCAGTCTTTTTTTAGCTGTGCCTTTACTACAGAGGTCAGTGCAGGTCCGGTGAAAAAGATCTGCATGATGAAGATACTCAGGTGGGTCACCACATTTACGTTCCTACTGTGAATAAGCACATTTAGTCTGCAAACGCAGAAAAAGTGGTCACAAAACATTTTGCATAAACAGGCAAAATCACAGATGTAGAACTCACAAACATCAAAGTTTTCCTGCATCTACAATAATTCCAATGCTTCTGCAATGTGGATTTGATTATACACAAAACAAAATCAATAGTTATCTTTCACTCGCAATACAATTCACTACAGTTACAGTATACTCAATCCACCAAACGTAGTATTTTTTACTTTTATACATGCTCTAGAATCTAATAGTGATCTTGCCAAAACTCCTTCACCACCACACGCCATCCTTTCTCTCATGTCATATTCACAGTTACTGTGAGAAGTTGGTTAAAGTCATGATTATCTTTTTTTGACCATTTTTATATGCAGTACGGCACCAAAGCACAAGGCTCCTGAAAGGGGTTGTGTAGACAAGAAAATCATGACATTCACAGAAAAGGTAAAAATTCTGGATAAGATGTTCAACTTTCACCATTCAAAGGTAAGCATTTAATAATTATTGACCATACAGTATGTCAATACTATACATTTTTATGCTTTTACTTTATTTTTAATACATTTATTTTCGTTATATTTTCATTTCATACACAGTTGGGTATACGTAGGGACATAGATTTGTGTGAAATACTATGCTATCTAGGCATTAAGGGGTTACGCTATTACATAGTGTTAAGTTTCTCCAGTTTGCCTAACATGCCACTGTGCTTGACAAAGGTCTATAATAGTTTCTGTGAGGAAGGTGGCATTAAATAAGCTGTTGTACTGAAAGATCATCTAGATCAAGATATCCACAAATTCCTGAACATATCCTTCGGGATGACTTATACATTGCAATATGGGCAGTGATGTAAGACTATTCCACAGAAAAGATCCCAGAGGACTTCTTTCTTGGATATTTACAAGAAGCTGCAGGCACCTTGAGCTCAAGATCTACAGCAGGATTCCCTCTTGCTGAGATAACAGCTGCATCCATGATTGACAACATTCCTCACCCACTCTGGAGCCACTCAAACCCACATCACAGGGCTGCTAACGTAGGAACAGCATCTTGTTTTTCCCCTCCCTACCTGCAATTTATTTTTAACCAACTTTTTCACTTTGACAGGAATCGATGAGACAGGAGGTGTGGACTGAAGAAATCCCATACGCATGTAAAAGACTACACTTCTCACTGGAAAATGTAGGTGGCACGATGAAACCTTCAAAACTAGAAGCTCAGAGGTTTTAATTTGGAAAATCTGTGGCTTTTCAAAGTGGGTACACTTTAAAAGTCTACATAAAACCTAAAACCTGTGAATTGTCAGTGAATTGTCAGGAAGGCTTCCCGAAAGAGACCACTAATCCTTGACCATGCATTTGCTGTGTTCTCTATCCTACCATTCTTCTGTACTTTGCGTCTTCCAAAATGCAGTCCTAGGTGCAGTTTTGTTTTTCAGAATCATTTATTTTTCCACCACACTAGTTTCGAATGTGTGTAATAACATAAAACAAAACCTAATCAAGGAGGTAATGCCAGGACATCACCATGCTGACCACATCAAACCTGGACATCGCTTACACAAAGGTCTTCAGACTGGAGGGGTTAGACAGTGACACCAGACGTTAATGATTCTCACGTACATAAACACGAGACTCCATCAAGAGTGACACCCTTGAAGAAAAGTACCTGAAGGATACACCGCTTGTACTTAAACACTCCAGCCATCATTCGTTCACATTACCACCTATCAGCTTACACAGTGCAAGTGCAATTCCTGAGTTCCTGATGCTATCACCTTGTTAAGAATCCTAATAATTCAATAATTAATTAAACTTCACTTTGTGTGCAAGACCGCATTAATTAGTTATTGAGACATTAGAATCCTCGGTAAATCGATTGGGTCAATCTTAATGGAATGAGTGTTAAATAACCTGATCACAAGAACGTAATTTAAGGTGGGGAAAAGCAAGGCTGACTGAATTGGCAATGGATTCATTAATGTTTTAGATGTATCAATAAAACATTTTCTTTTCTAAACACACTATGAGCATTAGGCCTTCATACCAGATCTGTAGGCTTTAACAGTGTTAAAGGTCCATGTGGAAAATAATTTAATCCCCCAAAATCCGAACGTGCTTAAGGTTGCAAGGACACTTTTGTGCCACACAAGATGGAAATTATGGAAAGACTACCAGTGAGGTACAGGTGATCATTTGAATTCTTGCGGAAGTATGCTCTAGTCATAAAGCATTAGAACTTGGAAAAGAACGCAAAGTTTGAAGCTAGTAAAATAAGAATCAAAAAGTTGTTTCATTTAAAGGTCAGCAGATACTGAAGAATAACACAATCTTGTGTGGGCTAAATTATTCAAAGTTTAAACACACGGGGCTCTCATTCCACTTTTGCTTGGAGTTTTTTTTTAAAAAGAAAACAGTCATGCATTATTGACACTCTGCTGTCCGCGCTGGTCTGGAGAGTCATCACACGGGTTAGACAGTAGCAACAGGGTGGCTCTAATTTGGGTGCATTCAGGCTCTGTGTTGTATAGTAGCCAGTCTTGCATGAAGAGCATCTGGGCATTGGGGAAATAAAAACAGCAGAGCGCGTTTGAGGAAGACGGGGAAAGAAATATCACAACAGCAGCCTGGTTCTGGGAAGGAGCTGGAGGGCAAATATGATCTTATTGGTTGTGGTAGGCAGAGGAAAAATAGAAATCAATCAAAAGAGCTTCAACCTCCTCTATATATAAAATTAAGTGTTTAATTTACAGAGCAATCAGATGGGCTCCAACACATACTATAGTGTAGACGACTAGAGGTGCATAAGCTACAAGTGGCAAGGAATGGTTAAGCAGTGTCTACAGTTAACATGCCAGAAATGTGTGAAATTTGCCATTAGGATCACAAGACTGGCATTTATAATGCATTCAAGACATCCTACAAATCTGATATTTTCCAATTCAGCGGCAATCATACAGAGGTGTAGGTCCTAAAATGACCATGCTCACAGCGAGGTTCATTATAGTGCCTTTAAGCCCCTTGCTTCTACTGTTAGTGCAGCTCAGTCATGAGCAAGCATAATTTTGCTGTTGATTTTCGCTGACTGAGAACACAGACTAGTGCAGAGCTTAGGTTGCAAGTTACATACCAACGTGCAACGGTAAGGGAGCTCACATGCTTCCACAAACTGCATTCCACTTCCAGGCAATAGGGAATGAATTTCAATGCTACCCACTACCCAATGGCTGGTAGTCAGCCCTACCCCCTTGAATGTACAATTAGTGCCCCTTGGATAAGGGTATCATTACTGTACCATGTACTGTATTACCAAAGCATGTGCAAACTCATTGCTCATCACACACCCTCCTCCCTTTCCCCCACAATTTCTCTGCACCCCCATAAAGGGAAAACCCCATAATTTGAATATCTGCCTCAAGTAACTACAATCACTGCTTTCCCTAGTGGAAGCTCTGGGGAAATAACTGCATTTTTAATTGGGTTCCTCAGACTGCTGAGTGCTCAACTAAATTTACTCATAGACATACTGCATTTTCTTTCCCTATGGAGAGGAAGACGGGAGACTGTTCGGTCATGGAGATTGCTATAGGAGAAAGACATTCCAGATCAGATGGATGCCTTTTCTTGGCTTCAGAACACATTTAATCAACCCCCTTTCCCCTGTTATGTTTTTTGTCATTCATGCATCCATCACTTGGTGTTTTAGTTTCAAGTGCAGAAGCATAAACCCTACTCCACACTGCTGAAAGATGGGTTAAAGCAAGTCAGATAACACTTTGGGATTTGGAGCTAACAAGGGGGAGGTGTTGAGATGCTTTACAAAAATGCCTGTGTCTCTGGGATTTAAAAATATTGCCACCAGAAGCTCACAGATGAAACACGATTAGACATTTAAAGTTGCTAAGCTTTTGTATTCAGTTTCATAAAGAAATGTGATGATAATAATATCAGCCTTTATGTGTGATTTTTCACAGCTGATCTGTAGTGTATTGGCACTGCAAGCTGACAGGCTGGCAAAATTCAGGATAAAGTAAGGACTGTCTTTACTATGTAACCACAGCTGAGGCAGAGGGAGCACAAAAGAATCTTTCTTTTCTGCCCACAGCCTCTTTACGGGTTTTGACAGGCCTGCTTCAATCCCTTTTTGCATCACTTCAAATCAAGAGCATTTTGTTTGGCGCTATTCCTCAGTGAATTTCCTGCAGCGAATGTTGCATGTCGTGTTGTGCTCGCCGGGGCCCAGTTTCACTCCAGTTAATTTTAAAAGAATAAATGCAGGCTCATCTTTGATTCAGTGAAGAAAACAAATATGCATAAGATGGCGAGCAGGATTTTGTTTCCCAAAAATATTGATTGCTTTGTTCTCCTGGTACATTAAGTCCGGGGTAAAGGAGTCACATTTTTGAAGGAGCCCTACAGAGTGCAAACAGTCTTCAAGAATTAAAAGCTTATTTGGCAGTTTGAGAGATTTTGTTAGAACATAGGAAAAGTCACAAGCTAGTGGCCATTTGGCACTAAAAATAGCTCATCCTTTTACATCAGTGATGTGAGACTCTCTCTTGTACGGTCTTGTGAAAACAATAACAGAGAATAAGCTGTCCAGCCATATAAAGTACCATATGTCATCTAACCCTCACTTAAGACAGATCTCATTCTGATTTAATATTTTTAATTCCGGATGCAAACCATCAGTGAAAAGCAGAGAACAATGCATCATGCACGTTGCTTTAGGATGTATAGGGGGTTTATGATGACAACGGACTCTGCGTCAAAGGCAAGTAAGTACTGTACTATGAGTCTGGCACTAGAAACTGTCAAAAACTAGTCTGGGGTAAAAACTTAAGTTACATTTTTTTATGTTACTATTTATGAGTGAGTGTTGGCATTCTGTGATTAATAATAGAACAATGTAGTTGTGAATTAAATCTTCATTACTCTATGGTAGGCAGGTTACTTAACACAAGGCCAGTTGACTTTCATAGCACCTTGTCTGTGCTGACTGCCTAGACAAGTCCTCTGACCTCAGAGGTCAGAAGGAAAACCAGCCATCTTACTTCTTCGAATAATCCCAGGCACGGCTTGGTTACTTTCGCATGTCAGCTCCGAGAATGAAATTGATGAAACCCCAACTAATTGTGATACATTGCTTCCAGTTTTGACAGTGGATGATAGATTAGGAGAGGTCTGCACATACAGTATAGGATTACATACTGTACATGATCACGGTAATCTCTCCATCAGCATTCTCAAAGTAGGGTTTCTTAACTCCAATAGCAGAAAGACATCAGAAACTAAAATTATCCTGAAACTTGGTTCACACCTTCCCCCTTCTCTTATCGACAGACTTGTTTTCTTCTAATTCCCTCTATTCATTTGTAGGTTTCGTTTTACACCTCTCCTCACCTCTCTCGACCTCGCACCACTTGATGGGCCACTCTGCCTCTGCCTCTCCTCTGCTCCCGCATCCTCCTCTCTCCTGGCTTTTGTTTTCCCAGGCTATATTATCTTTGCTGACTGCCCCATCTTTCTCACACCTGAAGTAGGCTCCACAGCCTGTTGTGTTGTGTTTTCTTTCTTCTCTTTTCAGCATGTAATAAACCTATTGTTCCGGTATAGGATTATCCAATTTTTTCATCTGCCGGATCTCTTGTCATATTTGCATATTCACAGTGAGGCACTAATCCACTCACTCTAGAAAAGGATGAATTAAAACTACTGGGCTGCAGCCATTTCAGTCAAACAACATGAGCAACAGGCGATGAAAAAGCACTCTTTCCAAGAATCAATTTATGAAAACAAATGGCAGCAAGAATTGCTGCACTTTTGAAGAACCTAGTGCCATTTATTTGGCACAGAATCTAAAGTCACATAGCACACAGATTTATCTGCAAAGCTCAAAGGTCAGTTTTTAGAGTTTTGTTTCAGGATTTAGTCACAAACAGTTCACAAACAGGAGGTCATTCACCACCCTAGCCTGTTAGGTTGTGGGCGGATTTCATCCAAGTTGTTTAATCAAAAGAAATTGGGATTTCAGTTTGCAATGTACAGGCTGAGTAACCTGCTCCAGACCCCCACAACTCTGTAGGTAAAAAGTGCCTCCTGTTCTCAAGAGCTTCTTTAAAGTTTTAAATGTTTTCCCCTCAGTGGCAGGCATGAAAAAGACTATTGTACAAATGAGCTGCAGGCAGATGTGTGGAAGTACATTATTGGCTGTTGTAACACATGTACTGGCTTGGTACATAGTTATACCTATTTAAATAAGAGCATACGGTTTTTGCAAAGAGCTTTCAACAGAACTTGACTCATAATGCTTTTAGAAAACCATCTGTGCACAATTCCTGTACTCCTAGGCAATTGTGCTGCACAGCACAACTACAAAGGCATGAATGTTAAAAAATTGAAAAGAGTAAAAACACTGGATTCCATTTACACAAAGAAAACAGACTGCCGAAATTGAAAACTGGATATGAATGCATTGTAAAGTTGCTAAAACAAATTACTAAAGTTATGGAGTGTTTTGTCTTTACACTTGTTTCACCATCTGTTCTTTGCCTGCATCTCTACCCCAGACATTTTACATTAGCTCAACTTTTTTACATCTTTCTCTAGAAGGCCAGGAAGACCTAATTTACAGCTGACCTGTCACTAGAGGCTGATAAAGGCCTCTATAATAGTAAATGGACACACTTTGTGGTGATTAATTAGTGAGCTAATTGGTGATGGGTGAGAACTGCACAATCCCACATGGGTTTAATTAAGGGGTATGTCTGCTGTAGTAAGGGCACGTGCACAATGTGTTCTCTTGGGTTGCCTCCCACAGTCCAAAGTCATACTGGTACTGTAGGTTAATTTTGCTTCTGGGAAAACTGGTCCTGGTGTGAGTGTGTGCGTATTTGTGTCTGTATGTGCCCTGCAATGGACTGGCATCCCCATCCAGGTGTACCCTGCCTTGCACCCATTTCTTGCCTGGATAGGCTCTGACTTCCCCATGACTCTGTATTGCTTAAAGTGGTTAGAAGATGGATGGATGTGCGAAGTGCTAGTGGTGGCTGGGTAGGCATTAGGAGATTGTGTGTACTGGATATCTGTGAGGTTTTTCTACAGTCAAGACTGTTATTCATACATCTAATTCTGTAATTCTTAGTTCTTAATCTGTTCCGATCTTTGGACTCACCTTACCTAGGCTCAGGTCTGTCACACCACTATTTAACCTGATACATTAAGTCACAATATATGATTTCTATTTTCAATGATAGAACTGGAGACCAATTTATACAGCAGGGAACTTACTGGAGTGCAGAAAACTTGTACTGTATGTAGTAGCTAGCATAATGACAGGTACAACAGCAGTATCCTGGGACAGCTTCACACAATTTGTACTCTCTTTCCTTACCACTTTTCCAGGCTTGCCTAAACCAGCGAGTCCAGTCCCAAATATGCGACAGAGTCTGGAAAAATCAGTGAGGAACAGCTGTGGTGGAGTGCTGTGGTGGAGTGAAAGCTTTGAATACACGGTGGTACCAACACCGACGATTTAAGGAAAAGTGTTTTTAAAATGGAGAATAGAAAGGACATTTTTACACAAAGGGCGTGTGGGGGTCTGGAACAAGCTGCAAATCACCGACATCGGCACCCCTTTTATTTGAGCACTGGCTAGATGAGATTTTTAGTACCTCAGACTGGTCTTCTACACAGTTCTTGCAGCACACTTTCCCCTTTTTGTATATTCTTACTGTCCGGCCCCCAGTGCTGGATTCCAATACCACCTGTCTGATGGGAATGATGGATGATGGCGGCATGTTTAATGGTGTATAATATCAGAACCTACAGTAGAGCACTAGACCCAAGGTGGCAGGAAACCTCAGCTACTTCACACACAGAGCTCTGATGTCCGACCAAACAGGATGCGATACCTTGAGATGCCAAAGCGTCTTTTAAGATGAATTTGAATTAATGTACCCACAGAGATTTCTTATTCTCCGACTGGGAATTTTTTTCCCCACTGCTCCTTGGCCACTTGGTCCACTGTTTGCTGTACGATACTGTCAACTGCTGTGTGATACCATAGCAGACCGATACAAGGGGTGCTACAGCAAATGAGGTGATTGATGGATAAACTCTCCTTGGATCAATTAGCTACTGAAAACCAAACATGCTAGATGGGCTTCCTCTCGTTTGCAAACTTTCTTACGACTCCTCTAGCGGTGCTAAAAAATTTTAAAGCACAGGAATCAAACAAATAAGCAGTCTGTTTAAATCAGAGCTGGGCTCTAATTATGCCAGGAATCCTGCAAGATTGTAAAAGTAAGTACATTCAGTCTTCTCAGAGGAGCATAAGTGGCTCCATGGACATGTGCCTGTGAAGCAGGGCTTTAGCAGCAATTAGCAATATTGCAAAGTGCTCGATCCTGTGTTGCAGGAAGAGGTGATAAGGGGATTCTCAAGAACTCGGCTAATTAACCATTTGCCAGTTGCCGTATGAAAAAAAAGAGGACTCAAATTTCTCCAGCACTGATTAATAGCGAAAATAAACACCTTCCACTATGGGATACGGGTATTTTTTTTTACTTTTGGTTACAAAAAAAACAGATTCTGACCTAAAATCATAATGACGAGCACACAAAACACTAATTATGAATAATAAAATTAAAGCTAACATAGTGAGGAACTAAGACTCTCTACTGCATAGCTGGTTGACTCATTCCAGAAGTTAGCAATACAGTATGCGCATACTGTAAGTACCTTTTCTTAACTACTGAAAACCCTCAGAATTAAATAAGGATATCTAACTCCATTCCTTAGTTAAGGAACTAAATGCAATGAGCTGTTTTGGGTGAAACCTTTGAATTTCAAGTGAAAATTACAGGAAATAATAAAAAATAGTATATGAACAAAGTAGACATTATGAGTTACAGACTCTCTTATATAAGCCAGCGTGACCTGCTGTTATTATGAGCTAATTACCTTATTAAATAACATAAAAAGTTCTTGACTTATTTTTCTGATTTGTACAAGAGGTTGCAGCTGGTAAAACCAGAAATTGTTGAACATGTTGCACAGATGGGAGTCTTGAACCACAAAGCCAGTGGTAAAGAATTATGTTAACTTCACCTTCTGCAGGCTGACTTAGTTGCTCAGCAGTGCGAAACCACTCTTTCCTAAATATTCTTCAAAAAACAGAAGATTCAGAAGGAGAACTAAAATGTTAAAAAATAAGAATGAAAGCAAATCTTTTTTTTCCTCTGCTCTCCAGCAAAAACGTTACAAAATCTGCAGTAATCACATTATCTTGTGACCCCAATCTTCAGCATAACCAATAAAGCTACACTTTATTAAACACGAGTCTCAGTTCCTTTCTTTCAATTAAGAAGCTTCATGAAGCATGTGCAGTTTCTAAGTACATTTAAACAAAGGGTGTGAAATCATTCTTCTTTGCTCCAGTAGTGATATATTAATTTGAGCCGCTATTCTTTGCCAAAGAACACAGTAATTCATATTGCTTAAAATGTAAGGTAACACATTAAGAATTAAAAATGAGTTCTCTATTCAAATATCTGTAAAACACTAACTCCTTTAATCTCCTTTCTGCCAGCAAGAGGGCACTAAAAGAAACACTGTGCTATAAACTGTTCATAATGGGATTACTAACAAAATTTTAGGCATTTTTGGTTATTTAGTTAGACATATTTTGCAGGGTAAAATCATTTCCCCTGAAAGGTGCTCATTTCGGGTACCTAATTGTGCCAAGACAATCAATGCAAATAGTTTCAAAATGGTCTTAGCTGAGAACTCAGGAGACCCAATCTGGTCTTTATTTTTTTAAACTGAAGCCCAGGTTAGCTTCTGCAAATTGAACAGGCCTTTAAAAAATCTTATCACCACCTAGGTTTGCACTCATCTGCTATCTAGAGGACACTGGTTAAAAAATAGCTGTATTAAAAAAGCTTTTTTTTAAGTTTTGCTCTAACGATGCCTCGGGCATTACTTCATATCGGCTTGAAGTCCAATGCAGGCCTGCTTAGCTGGCTCTGCTCTCAACTCTCCTGGGTCTTGCAAACCAGGAGTGACACTATAGCCAGCTATAGACTTTATTCTTGAATATTCACTGGTGTTTTTCCAGGGTTGTCTTTTTGTAACAGACACATTGCTAGGTTTCCAAGTTAATGTTATGGAAGGTTTGCTCTGACTTATTGGAGGGTTTTATTTCTTATACTGTAAATCCTCCATCTGCTTCCTCAAACAGCATGCATGCATAATCTTTTTAGGGAGTCTCATGTTCCGCAGGTTTCACACACGTCTTCAACCAGAAAGTACAGACTGCCTTGATTACGATCCATTTTGACTACAGCTTCAGTATTGAAATAAAGCTACAGAGAGTTCATCAAGATTGAAAAACAGAGCCCTGTGCTTTTTTGAAGACAAGGCCCGAGACCCTCCCCAGATTTCTTCACCCAGAGCTAACAAAAAAAAAAGTCCCAATACAAGCTGATACTTTAGGAAATATCAGCAGTACCGGAGCCAGGCTTTCCTACAGGTCTCACGAGAGGACAATATTGTGAGTTTACATGACAGAACCAGACCGGCTGGTTAAAAGTTAAAATTTAAAATATGTACAGTAGTAACAAATGTACTTCATGTGGTTTTACGTCTGGTCAGTGAGTCAGGATTGTCAAGGGCCAGTTAAGTATAATCGTGCTGGTGCCACTCATTCTTTTGTAAAGTGCTGGAACCATGAGTTTGCACAAGCTTATTCCCATTGGGGAAATATCCATGCTCTTTTGAATATGAAGGGCGTCACATTTCAGCTGCTGAGTATACGCCAAATCTGGCAAATTCATGTTTCATTCATAAGAACAGGAGGCTTCTGGACTTACTCTTATTAAATCGCCATTCTGACTTGTTTCATGACAGTTAAGCAGAATGGAGCCTTTGCTTTCATGTCCTAATTTGAGGCTGTCTCTCGTTTTAACTCACAAATTTCAAGACGTACTTATTTACAGCCTAATTTTACAACACTTACACTGTCACTGATTTCTTGTGATTAGTTCTCTTTTTGCTTGTTTTAGCCTTTTCGTGCATCAGTGTTTTATTTAATTCTACAATCCATTGCAGTCTAAGATCCTAAACGAAATATTGTTAGATTACAGTCAGTAAATGTTGTGCCACTTCAGATAATTTTTCCTAATTCCAAGAATGATCCCTTTTCTAATTCCTGTCCTGTTCATCTCCTAAGTGAAATTCTTATTCACCTGTTAATATTTCCAGGATGAATAGAATATATATTAATATGAGTAAATACTTCTCTGCCCCACTGCACACATTCATACTTCCTAAAGAGCAGTAATCCACATAGGCTAAGGACTTGAGCCATGAAAAAAGGCAAATCCGAAATGCCTTCAGAAATCTCTGCGTTATCCCAAATTCCTGTAATCACCACTCTAAAGAGGGAAATGGATTAGTCCTTCCCAACCATTTATATTTGTTAGTGATGCCCCTCCCATGCCCTTCTTTATATAAACGTCTCTAAATCCACGGATTTAATAAAGGAACCAAATGAAGTGGAAGCACATGTCAAAACCCAGGATGATACTGAATTATTAGAAGAGGTTTTGGCTAAAAAATATTTAATTACTCTAAGTTACCCATCAATTACAGAACAAGGCGGATTAACTTGCGTATGTTTTCATTACCGTCTTAAGGTTTTTTCTAAACTATCCCAGTGGAAGGGGAAAAGGAGGCAAAGGCAGAAGAAGTTTCAAAGCTGTCCTGATCAGCAATATTTTACAATATGCATAGATTCCAAACTCAGCTTTGGATTCCATAATTTCTGTCATCTTGTGTCAATCACACCACCAGCCTACTGCAATCAGCAGATACATTGAAGCAGTACAATACAGCAATGCCGTATCTAAAAAAAAAAATCAGCTTGCATTTTGCCTGTATAAGACCTTTGTTAATTCCTACCTTAACACCTTATTAAATATGATCTGCTGTAAAATAAACAAAGGTTCACTTTAAATGAGCTTTTTATCAAGAAACAACTATACAGTATGAGCTCTTTGGATCAATTTACCACTACAGTAACTACCAAAAGGTTTAGAGGTTTAGTCTCCCATTTGTAACTGCTCTTCTGTTCTTAGGTGCAGCCTCAAACAGAACATAAATTTTGAGGAAACTTTTCACAATACTTAAAAGACAAGGATCACTTAACAGGAGCAAAATGATGAGGTGAGCAATGGCTGAAGCAATGCATGAGCTAGTCTGGATTTCTTTTGTTTTATTATTTTGCAACGGCTGCCCAGATGACCTGACGAGATCAAACTAAATGAGAGATGACTGGAGGGTTTGTTTTTTTTATCCCCTGACTGGAGACAAAATTTCCTCCCAGCGAGCCAGAGATGCAGCTAAGCAGCAGCGTGATTTCACAAATAACTGGGTCTGGCCAAGGGCGTCGAGGGGGAGACATGAGCAGCAGAAGGGATATGCAATTGGGACACCTGTGGCAAGAGCAGCCTGCGAATATCTGCCTGATAGGGATGTCCGCTGCCTCCTCAAATCCACTTCCAGTGATGAAAAGGCTCACAGATCTCACACCTCCCCAGGCCTTGTGCTAACGCTTCATTAAATTAGACTTCACTAATTAAAAATATCCCTGGTACTACACTGTATGTGGATAGCATCTTATACTGTATACAATGCAGCATCAGAAAAAAAATTAAGAATGCTCCTAATGGTGCATCAGTCCACATCCAGAGGCGATTACAACAGCCACGCATCACAGCATTGATTCCACTAGATGTGCACACGTCAGCTGAGATATGGGACCACTTAGCCAACAGCTGCTGAAATGCAGCTTTGCAGGAGATGTGGGTAGCAATTTACTAGGTCCTTGAGGCCTCAGTTGTGCTCCCTAGTGGTGATTTGTTTCAAAAACCACTACCTATAAATGCTTTTTAGGCTGTCTGAATTGATACATTAGCCAGGCCTGCTGTTGCCTTCATCAATGCAGCACAGGCATGCATCACCTGCCAATATTTGAATTTATTTCCCAAAGGCACCAAAATGAAGAAAGAGCTCGATCTGCTGCGTAAAAGCCCTCAGGAACCATGAGACATACTTTATGCCAGGCCATTCCCACTACCGTAAACAGAACTGATCACTCTTGTGGAACATACCATGCTGTGAAACTTTTGTAGGGCAGTGTATGTCCCTTGTTGAACAAGAACAATGAAACAGTATTGTAAGAAGTGTGCTTATGGACAGTTTTCTTAATTGCTAATGCACTGTCTCTAGGTACTCTAGCAGAGTTTTGTTCTGAACCCACTGTCAAAGAGCTCCTTTCTCCACTGTGTGCTGCACTGGCAGCCTCGTACAGTGATTAGAGCGAAGGGCAGACAGGTCACTTTCTGCTTCCCCTGAAACTGTCTAGTTAGTAGGTGTCTGTTTTGCAGCAGGCAGCTAATGAGGAGACCGTACAGACAGTGAGCAAGCATGTAAGAGCTGTGTGACTCGAAAATTGGATGCACACACTGTGGGAAAAGGCGACAGGCAAAAAGAAAAATGCCATTCATAAAGAAACCGTTGAAAGTTGTTTTGAGTGGACCATCTCCTAGCCATAGCAAAATAATCGGGTGCACTAAAGCTGTGGCAGACATTTCTGCCACATCTCACCACCACCAAGTGATTTGCATTGACTAATGCACATCACTACATATAAATGCCACAGAGAGTAATTACTCTGCAGATTTTAAAACTGATATCAGACACAAATATGACATTTTCTTATATTAGAAATGTTATAAAATATCTAAGTAAAATTAACTAAAAAATAAGGCTAGTGCAAGTGCAATTATTGTTAAAATACTACTTTAATGTCCTATTATATCTGCTAATGACATAGTGTATTTACTGGCACTAGAGGAAAAGAGATAAGATTCTCATTGCACATATACTGTAGCATTCATTATGATTGGCTCAGTTACAGATTGCACTGATGAAGCAGAAATGCGACCCATTTAATATTATTTTAATTCCATGTATCCGAGTCTGCAAATTTGCTCCAAATGAGGTAGCCAAATCATTCAGGGCCAGGTGTTGGCTTAGATAACTGCTAAAATGAAATTGAAGCCTTATCTGTATTATTGTTACTACTGCTAATTATTAGTACCGACTTGTAACATAGAAATGCTTATTTAAACTGAGTCCTGCAATATTTCAATGAGCAGATTCAACACAGAGATTATACAGCTGTCAGAAAAGACTAAGCACCAAACCATCTGGCAGAAACACATCTGTATCGGGTGTCATGGCCCTGATGGTTCAGTTAAAATTTTGGGACCCTATTCCCTCTGTAAATCGCCAAGAACAAAGGGTTGGAGGTACCTTCCGAAGAACTGAAGATCTGAAAGTGGCCCCAGCAGTATTTCCATACCATTCCCCTGGTCTCCACCAATCCATTGTCCTTTCAGGAGGTGCGTTTGTGCTTTAGTCTTAGAGGAGCACAATTTCCCAGGACTGAGCTTGAGCAGCTGGCAGTGCTGATCTCAAGGTGTAACAAGGGCATCTGTGGCTAAAATGAGTAGAACAAGTCATGTAACAGCTGGTTTCAAACACCGCACTGATTTCTATCCAAATCATTCCAACTACAGAGGGTTTAATACATAATCACTCTCCTTTCATGCTGCAGTTAATCCCTGCTTTGTTTTCTTTTAGTCTGATGGCAATATTGTCATTAATTTCTGCTTGCAGGTTTACAAGTGCTATATGTATTTAAAATTATGTTTTTATATGTCATCACTTAATGCATCAGAATGCAGATGTACCTATAATGACTCAGTTTACTGGGGTCCTTTTAATGTTACTGGACATCTGGCCATTGACTGAACAACCCACCCATATTCACATACAATCCAACCCATTTTACCAATAAAAGCATAACAACTTTTAAACAGAAATCTAGGTGAATGATTTGGTTGTAAGGAAAGACACAAACAATGGTTTTAAATCATTTATCTTCTGACTGAAGGGAAATACATTAATATAAATGTGCTAATCTATTTAGCAGTTATGAAGAGCAGAGCAAACTGTGCACCCATGCAAAAAAGATTAGGAAATTATCTTGTTTGTTTTTCAGTCATATTTTTTTTTATTTTCTTTCACAAAGAAGAATTTATACCAGGAGAAATGGGAACACAGAGCTTCTGCTGGGACATAAAAACATTGTTTTATTCTACATGCCAGCTTGCTTTAATTAGATGTTCTGCACTGCTATCCGCTTTGTGATCAGAAAGCGGTATTTCTCTCGGAGCAGAGCAGATTTTCTCGGTTATTCAGGGCTTTGCTTACTCTTGCTTTCAATATAATTTAATCTTCCACATCTTGAAAAATGCTAATTTCTGAATTGGCCAGCAGCAGAACCATTTACAGAGCACTCTTAAGAAGCATAAAATGCCTTATGAATACAAAAAGCCCCTGACTTTAAAACTACCATCAAAGCCAAAAAGAATTTCTGCCCCAAGAGGAATAAAACAATCGTCCAGGTGTAAAATTGAAAACGAACAATGGTGCAGCAGGTGTTTTTCTTACAGTTACACAGTGTTCAAGTGAAAAGATATGCAATGATGAAGGCAGCATCTTGGATTTGAACCAGGTTATCAAAGCTAATAAAGTGCAAGTTCTCTGAGCAATGTAACAGACAAGACACAAGCATACAGACACTGAGCTTTTCCAGATCGATTAGACAAGCTTGGGACACACCTCCGAGTTATTGTTACTGGACAGTAACAATAGAGCAAGTCTCAGTGCTCAGTGTGGAATGAGTTTACTACAATGTCACTCCACTCACATGTTCCTTTTTAACATTTATTTGCATTTTGCATGTTACATCCACCTAATTTGGAGTAGTCACATTTTTCCACAGTTCAACTCACAGCAAAAAAGGACTCCAGTACTAACCACAACATGCTCCTCTGACACACTGAGCAAGATACTCGTTTGACACTTGGCGTCCCAGCTCCTGACAGGAAAGTTTAAACTAACTGGAAGAACAGAGAGTCTCTCACTGACATTACCACTGGCAAGGAAGAGATGAAATCCTTCTGAAAGAATTTGTCTTAATATTCACTGTGGTACTCAGGTTTGCCAACCTGAATACATGCAATACAAACAGACAGAGTAGAATGGTGAAGGTAACTACCATCACCAAGTAATCACAGATGGCAGGCATCTATAGCAAAGAAGTAGTGTGGAAGGCCAATATAATCATGACTGTCAATGATCACTCCTTGTACAGTGAATCTGAGCTCCTTCCATCAGTGCGTCAAATAAGACTACTAAGATTTAAGTTACCTCTTATAACTTAAAGTGGAACTGTAATGCCCTATTTATATTGTGTGGGGTAACAAAAAATCCACATTGATGAGTGTATTTCAAATAACAATGAGAATAAAATGTATACAGTAACTTGTAAAACCTCCCATGTACATTACTAAATAAACTAAATTTCCAGGTATGCACAGCGCCATGTTCTGCAATTCAGAATGAGGAAACAGAACTTCTGGTGACATGAACAATGTAAACAAGCAGGCTTGTGAATCCATCCCTTTTTAAACCAATAGAAATATTGCTTTCGATTTCCAGATGGTTTTGCCGACAAATACTACCTTCATGTTAACTCTGTATGCAGATCACGTTGGAACATTTCTGTGGTGAAATGTCTGCTGCATAACCCGTACTTATTCGCTCGCACATCGCATTACATTAGTCATTGCAGAGACTAGTGAGCAGGAAGGGCTGCATCACATCGCAATTTGTGGGAACTCAAGTGCGAGTTTGCGACAACATGGCGACTTCCAGCACATTCGCAAAGTTCATGATTTTGTGCTTAATTTGAAATTAAATTAAAAACTAAATTTGTTCAATATCGTCTATGAATTTATTTTGTTACCGAGATTTAATAACCGGAATGAGAAACTGGGACTGCAGGTTCCCTTTGAATCACGGCCATTAACTTACTCAGTTTGCACAAGTATTTTATTTTCATCATATATGTATCCTACTTTTTCCATCTCACTCACCAACGACCCAATTTCTATTTATTTTTGGAATGTGAAAATTATTTCAAGCTTATACGATTTAAATCTGTATGTTTTCAGTTGTAATTGATTCATGTTGTGTTAAATGCATTATGCATTGAGCACATCTTTTTGTCTCTGTGCAGAGCAAATTTCCCATTTGGGGCAATAAAGGAAATAAGTATGTTGAGGCCAGTCTTTAGGCATAGTGTGTGGTGCTAGTTTGAGCTGTGTTCAGAAATGTCTGGGAGCAGTTCAGATTGGGGATTCACCCATGGTTGCTACATTTTATGCAGATTAGGCCCCAGATCACAGGAATTGCCATCTATTCCCACTTGGGGTGTCAATGGGGTGTGGTGTTCAGCATTGCTGCCTGTCAGAGTCTGCAGGTTCTCCCTATGTTCCCATGGGGTTAACCTATGTGCTCCATTTGCCCATTGCAGTCAGCTATGGTTTGGACAGCTACTCTAAATCTGCACTCATAGTGTCTCATTCTTATTCTTGACCTCCAGCATCAGACCTTGCAGGACAGACACAAGCTACCACATGTGGCTGGGCGCTGTTTTTAGGACGTGTGCGCCTGCTCCTTTTTATACTCGGAAATTGCTTTTCCTTCCCCCACCACTTCTATCACATCGGAGTCAAGGCTGATCATTTTAAAATGACAGGGCTCTTCAGACTGCATGAGCAACATACCTAACACTGCGGCTGTTGCAAATAAGCCGACATTCCAGCAAAAAGAACTTGGCAGCTACTCGAGTCGAATGAGCATTCCAGAGAGCGCTTCCGGGACCCGGAGACAGGATCCTTCAACACAGGGGAAGCGGAGCAGAATAAGTAAATAAAAGAAAACACAACAAAGGCGGAGAACTGCTTTGCGAGGCAGAGTTATCTTGCCGCAGTGTACTGTAGTTACACTGTGGTCTTTCACTAATGTTTTCTTTTCTAGTTCTTTTTGACTCTTCCCATATCAGCCCAGCAAATTTCCCGGAGACAAAAGAAAGCTCACTTCTGCTTTCGTTTGGCTCAGACAATCCCGCCTCCACAGTTTCCACTGACAAAAAGCAATACAGACACACACGCGGGCACACACACACAGGCCTGCCCTGTACAATTAGTGAATTATCAAAAGCCCTCGCTATCGACTGCCAAACAGCAGAATACATCTCCAAAAAAGCAGCACCAACATCTGTCCCTCACATCAGGAGGTAATTGTTTTTTTTTCCCCTTTCACAGTATCCGTTTCTGAGATCACGGTTTGCATCTAATTATCTATAGGGTGTTCATTACCAGGAGAGCACTCTAGACCTCCATACAAGATCCTGTCATCCTGCTGTGACTTTTATTGGGAAAAAAGTCCAGAATTTTTTTTAAAAAAAATTCTCGCCCATCACACTCTTGTGAGTAGTGCATGAATTTCTTCTCTACTGGTGTTTAAACACCTAATCTATGAATGCAAAATGTGTAAAAAAATATGTTGACAAAAGTGTGCATTTTATGCTATGACAGCCAGTGTTTCAGAACTTCTGTGTGTCTGATCAACTTTTTCAAGCCCAGGAAATGGATACTTGTAGCAAATATTAAATGAAAATAAGAAGATTCAGAAAAGTAATGTTCATGCATTACTTTTCTAGAGAACACTGGTTTACACAATCACAATGTGCACATAAACGTCAAAGTCTTATTTTTCCCTGATCTCCTAACTTCCAAATAGCTCTCTAAACAATAAAACTCTGACCAGTTTTAATAATCTGATATTACAAGACTCCATTAAGAGTCTCCTCTGACTTTGCTTGTACAATTCCAGCAGAAAGCATGCATACTTTACTAACAACTGAAATTAGGCCACAGAGGACAATAATTTATTTTGCATAAGGAAGGTGAAGAACAAGGAAACTGAAATGCAAGTAGTAACAGGGGAAATGCCATTCTATAAAGTGTAGTGTGAGTCAGGATCTAGCAACCCATGTTGCTGAAGCTAATAACCTGAATTCTTTCAAGAAATGGCCGGATGTGATCCTTGGATACAATGTACTACTGTACTACCACAAAATCTAGGTGGGCCAAATTGCCTCCTCTCATCTGTAACCTTTTTATATTTGTATGTGATAATTAGATGGCAGAGCAGACTAGGCTGCAATAAAAAAAGTAATGGTTTTGCTTTCCCTGTTTGAAAACAGTCACCAGAAACCGCAACCCAATACCCACACTTAAGTGCTGCACAGACAAAAGCCAAGGCTATCAGCATTGTATTATTCATTCAATACCATATAAGATCTGATAAAACACAAAAGTGGATACAATGTTTTCAGGAGACTGTGAAACACCTCGCTCTTCATCAATTAATTTCATACTCAGAATGGAAAAAAAAATCTGAAATAGATCTTTTAACCCTTTCATAGACTTTAACTGCTGAACTACATGACATGCAAGGACTGTGCTTTCTTGCAATAAATGAAGTGCTTTGACTCCCTTCATAAATTATTACTGTTCTGTGCCAAGGACAGCAAAGAATAGTTCATAAATACACAGGGAATTGATGTCAAATGTTCCAGTGTGATCGGACGTTTGTAACGGTTCAGTATAACAAGGGTTCCCCATCCTTTCCCTAAGGAGCCCCAGTCCAGAATTACCTGCCGGTTTTTATTCCGGCTGAGCTCTTAGTGACATAATTCAATCCTTAACTGGCTGACTTGACAATATATTGGCTTTTAACTTTGTTTCCAGCTCCTAAACATGATGGAGGTTACCTTTTGACTACTGCATTCCATGAGTAATTCAAGATCTCCAAGTTCAGAGGAGAAAGAAAACTTTCCAAAGTCTCCAATCAGGCCAGTTCAATTAAGGGTTAAAAAACTCTTGAAAAGGAATGAAAACCAGCAGGCATGGGGATCCCAGGAGCTAGGTGGGAAGCAGTAAGGTATGGTACAAAGCATCAGAAAGACAATAAAGCATATGATGATGTAGATGAGGGTTGAAATTGAGCAGAATATAACAGAACAGAGGGTGGCACAGTGGTGCAGTGGTTGGCATTGCTGCCTCACATAGCCTGGGTCCTGGGTTCAATTCCTGGGGTGATAACTGCACGGAGTTTGTATTTTCTCCCTGCGTTCATGGGGATTTTCTACAGGTGCTCTGGTTTCCTCCCCCATCCAGAGTTATACTGGCAGGTTAATGGGATTCTGGGAAAATTGGCCCTGGTGTGTGCGCCTGTGTCCGTGTGTGCCCTGTAATGGACTGGCGTCACGGCCAGGTGGTATCCTGCCTTGTGAGCCAGTTGAATGCTGGGATAGGCTCCAGCTCCCTTCCAGCCCTGTACCGGAGAAAATGATTAGAAGATAGATGGATAAATGTTTTTTCAGGGTCACCCTGAAGTAATACACCCTGGTCTCTAGCTGCAATCCACACTTGAATTTGGGGAGATCGGTGACGATGGGGGAAAAAAAGCATCTGTTCACAAAGCAAAATGCATCTTCCATTTAAAAAAATCATCAAAAAATAAAAATATCTAAGAAGTCAAACCCAGGGCTCTGACGTCATGTACACCTGTGCTGATTAGATGGCATGTGGTTTTTCTTTTTGGAAGTCTGTGGATCTGTGTCACAGAAACTTGACAGCTACCGCAACAGAACCCCCTGAATCTCCTATTCAAAGACTTGCTCCATCTCCATAAAACAGCACTGTCTCTTGTCTCCAGTATAATTAGGCCATCCCCACTAGAGATTTTACCCATTCTGATGCCATCTGGGACTTGCTTCTCAAAGTGGTGTGACACACAAGAGATGTGGAGTTGTCTGAGAAGTAAAAGAGCCATAATGAATGTTTTCCGTAGTAAATAGTGGGATACATTTGCAGACTTATTATGTATAATACATACAGTAAGCAAATTCTGTTACCTCTGTTTTTTTAGCGGTCCTTCATATCCAATGTTTTGCTATAGTTTTACCATAAGCTCTTCATACTAATACATAAAGACAGTACTGTTACATACTTTAGGGCTTATACTTATAGATATATTAAGAGTTGTCATATTTAAGAGTTATCAAGCCCACATAAAAACTGGAATAAAACAGAAAACAGAAGAAATCAGTATCTGAAAGATCAGCCTCATGCATCATGTGAGGCCTCATAAAGATGCCTATAAAAAGGCTGTTATTAAAACTATTTACTTTATTACATTATGTATTCCACAGACTAACCATTATTTTATGTATTTATTCATTTAACATGTATCTCTGTAAAATGTGCTAATGGGTATAAAATGTAACCGCACTAAATAGGTGATAGTAATTTTCTGCTTTATTCCATCCATTATTCCTTGTAATTTGTGTTTTCTTCCATTTTTCCACTCTTCAGCCTTATGCAAATAGAATAAACACCATTTAGTCAGAATTATCTACATAGATCATTCTGTATATGTTGACCTGTATGGCTATCAATCATGGTGAAGTTAGATGAACGTTCTATATTCATCTGATATGCACAAGTAATTCAGCATCATAAAGTGCCCTGGTTACTTTCACACTCTTTGTTATACTCATGGCATCTCTGAGTAATTTTGATGTGTCAACTAGCAACATTAAACAGCACCCACTTTTCTAAATCATCTTTTATGTGATCACATGTGACCTTACCTCTACTTTAATTATAGCAATAAAAAATTATTTGGATTCTTGTTAATGGGTGTTACAATTATCTTGCACTGCTAATGTACAATATTCTAATTTCAGGATTTTGTTTTTGTTCTAAACCAAAAAAAAAAGAAAAACTACTCCAAAATAAATAAATAAAAAAATCTAGAAATGTACAGGATGGCTTTCTTAAACATATTCAAATGTAAAAATGCTCATCACGTCTTCAATCTCCTAAATAAAAATATTCCCAAGTAAATTTACATTAAAAGCAAAGGCTTTTACTTCTCTTTTCCACATCAAAGTGGCTGGATTTTACTGGGAATTTAATTAGCTCTGATGAAATATTGCACAAGAGAACATTTCTGCAAGGAATTATGTGTCTTTCTTATTGCTAGATTACAGTATATACAAACTGGACAGAACGCTGAACTAATATCCTCATTTGAGCAGTGCGTTTCACATAATGGAATTACAGGGTTCATGCAGGAGCTGCTGAATAGCTTTTTTTAAATAAAAAAAATTCTGTCTTTCACCGCAGAAACCCAAACCCGGCCAACATACAGTATAAGTAATGACAAGCTAACGATATGGAGACTCAGCATATGTGTGAGATGAGCAGCAGAGCTGCTGGTCCTGGAATCGGCATGCTGGAAGTTATCAGGATATTTCAGAGCTGTGACCAAGGGCAAAGGACACGCGAGAGAAATGGCCAGGCTGTCAGGCTCCACTGAGCAATAAATTGAGTTCTCAAAACAAAGCGGCTCTCTGGACTACTTTTAATACCATACCTTCCAGTGGTATGGAAACAAGACACCGAAGTCTGTAAAACAGACGTGTGCAGGAAATTATCCACAGTCATGACTAATTTTCTCACAAATGTTCCCAGATTAGAAACCAAGGATTGTATTCTCCCACTGTAATTTAATAATTACACTTCCCATGGCTAATTTCGAAGAAATTGAGCTTTTTACTTCAGAGATCTAAAAGCAACAAACTGAATGCCTAAAGGACAGGCACTTAAAGCTAATTATATACAAGATTAAATTCCACTGAAACCATATAAGTATTCCTCGTTAAAACAAATGGGACTCCATCAGTTATCCTAGTAAACCCCGAGAGTGGTTTGAACCCCTTAACTGGACTGCAATACTAATGCTAATTCCCCCAGTGTAATTCTCCAGCACTTCAGAATTCAGTTCTACATACTTTTTTAATAAATAAAATTTATATCAAAGTGGTATTTTCTTAGAATAAAAGTTGGGGCCAGAATGATAATAAAGTTGAGGGAACAATGAACAATGGACCGAACTAGGGTTAGGAAAACCGCAGCCTGTGTGTGAAAGTAATGTTACAGTGTTTTAGATGCTTGAATTAGGCAAGTGTCGTACTAAGCCTTTTAATTTGGAATCAGCCCAATTTGTGGTTCTTGCTCTGGCAAAATATATCCAAAACGCAAAGGAAAACAAAAGTCAAAGGTGGACTGAAATACCACTTAAACCCATAGATTAGTTTTCAGTAGGACACAACCAATAATTTTATGTAACTCTAACTGTAACCCTACCATAATTCCTAGATGACAGACGTCAAACCCCTTTGCTGTGGTGGGCTGTGTTTGATTTAAATGTAGTTCAAGTGAGCCATAGATGGCATAAATGATGAAATACTTGACAAAACCATTACATAGTATCGTTCATTTGCAGTGTTTCACATTTTTGGCACTTATCTTGTAATGAAATATCTCCCTTTAAAATGCAATCGGCAATCATTATGTCTTCCCTAGGTGCCAGTTTATCAAGCCTTACTGTATTACCCTCCGCTTATGGGATGTGTTTAGCATTATCTACAATAATTACTTAAAGGGCCTTAAAAACCTGCTTTTTTTTTGCTGTCCAAAGCCATTTTCACCATATCAAAGGTACATTTTATGACAGCTTCACTTCTTTGCGATTTTTACCTTTGTTAAGAATAAGGGTGTTCAAAGTTGGCAAAACATGTTACCAGTATGCCCGTTGTCACAAAAGCAAATAAATTAAGGACGGCATTTTCTGTGGTAGTGAAAAAAGCAATAGAAGGGACTGAAGACAAACAGTCAGAAGACATTTGCACTGCCTTGAACTCTGCTGCAATATGTTCTACAGTTCACACTTTTTACATCTTTAGCCTTGTTAACTACTGTGGCAAGTTAAAAGGGAAATTATCATAAGCAGTGTCCTACAATAGGTACTCTTAAGGTAATTGAGTAATACTAGATCATTTTCAGGACCTCAGGAACAAGTCTTAAGATTCTACAGTACACGTAAAAAAATATTTATTTTAATTATATTAAATTTGGCATCCTGATAAATTTTGAGGAATAAATTACCTTTGCCAATGGTGGAATGGACTTATATTTATATTAACTGGTGAACTGTAGGACTGAAATGCAAGTTATACAAACTCTGGGATTAGCGATCAGCATCACCTATGTACGGTGCTTGAGGGACTGATAAGACTACAATAAGAGAGAAGCTGCGTGCGTGTTTCATAGTCAGCAGGTTTAACTGCAAAACAAAGGCAAGATTAAAGTGACATCATGGAAAAAATAAATGCTGGAAATGTAGAGCACAATTTGGTAGATATTGGCAATATAAAAAGACACGAAAATCACTTTGACAACTACTGCTATTGCCCTTTGGCAATACTTGTAGCCACAGGTAAGAATCAAGCATGCCGGACTTCAATTCAACAGAAATTGTTGAAAAACATTTTTTCTTCAACAAACTAAGGGCCTTGTTACATGATTACAAGGCCATTATTACTATGTTCAAAAATATATTTTTGAGAATAAAAAAACTCTAGGTACAATTTCAGTGCGACTGATGGTGGTTCAGTTGCTGATGTTGCTATTGGTGAAAGTGTGTGCACAGGTCTTCCAGTGTCAAATTGTATCTCACCATTTTCATACAAAGACACAGCCTATTCAAACTAGACAGGACATCATCAAACAAGGCAGCTGTGATTGGACAGAACACTGGATACAGCAAAGGGAGAGCTACAGTATGTGTATGAGACAGAGTTACATTACCAAAGGCACCTATTTATCTACAGTACATACAATACAATGTGTGGGCTTTTCGGGCTCAGACAAATCACAAACTGAATGGTTTTGACTACAACTGCCACAAGGGCCTAACAAATGAGCTTGGTAATTATGACACCTATTTCAAAATAACATTTGAATCTATAAAGATTTGGATATTGGACTCATATCCACCCAACTCTCAAGGTGCTAAAAGTCAATTTAAGAGCATTCTGAACAAATCTTTGTATTTTACAATTAGTTAAAAATGTTGTTGCAACATTGTAACTAAGTTTTTACAACATCTTGAACTGTGGGCATCACTTTCAGGGCTTCCTCTCTGTAACATCTCTTTTTTTAAATAATTAAGTCAATAAAACAAAGTATTAATCATTTCTAATGGTGTTTTTGGAAAAATATTTTCTCAATAAAAAAAATCAGACAAATTTTGAAAAGAAGCTAGCTTCTGGGCAGGCCTTTTGATATTTTCTCTTTTAAAAAAAAAAAACTCAGACTTCTAAAGGTTGAGTTGGTAAAGTGAGCCAGATTGACTACCTCAGCATCAGTGGTTCAAGGACTCGGCTCTATGTTGTTGTTGCCAGGGCATTGGACTCTTTTAGCAAGGGACTGGATTAAGATTTTGGATTAATAACCTACTAACGAGTAAACAAGCAAGATGGGGTAAATCTTCCCTCTCTCATTTGTAACTAAAGACAACAAACACCATATAGACAGCACACAAACAGAAAAATGGAGACATTCTCACAAATATACACATTTTTCAATACAAGGCAGAAGATATCACTGGAGTTAAAAGGCTCCAGGTTTGGTGAGCCTGTGCACATTCCTTCAAGCAATAGCACAAAAGATTTTTAAAAATCCCCCTGAGACTGAATGCAATCATTATGAAATCTGTCACCACATGATTAAACATTAATCACATCACATTAGAAAGCAAAGATTTTCACTTTCATGTTGATTGAAAAAAATAAATAAGCTGTGTCACAATTAAATCCAAAATTAACAACCTTGTTCAGCATCACTCATTTTGAAATTTCAACTTGCTGTTCAAAGGTATACGCCATTCCCAGCTGCTTTCTGCTTATTATTTCACTTTTTTAAAATGTCAATTTAGAAGTTATGTTTGAAACACACAGAGACAATGCTGTTATGATTTTTCTTAAATTACTACTGTATTGTTCCCAGACTTACAGTAGGAGTAAGGGTTAGATCTGCATACCAGCAGGATGTGGGTTCAAATCTTAGATGAAAATCTGGTACCGTACATGTGATCCAGACACTGTAATTCACTTACTGTACACTGTTGCAGTAAATGCCCTGCTGTATAAACAAACATACTCTGAGTTATCATTTCAGGTGACATTTTTTTTGCACATCGTCTGTTGTTGTTTTTTGCACACTGCCTGTTGTCTTTCTTTTGCTACACAATTGTATTGTTGTTGTTGTTGTTGTTTTTTTCTCTTTGTACTACGTATGTCCGAGAGCTAGCTAAATAGCATTTCGTTACACCATATACCATGTGTATGAGTGTAATGACAATAAACTTGAACTTGAACTTGATTTTGTTCTCAATTGATGTATCCGAGTAAATAAAGGATTCCAAATTAAAACTGTCAAGGCAAAATACACTGTACTACATTATGTAGTTGATATACAGTACAGATTTCAGATTCCAATAATTACCATCATGTTTGCTCAAAGTCTGGTCTTCGTTTCACGCCAAAAATCTTTTCACAGACAAAATTGAAAAACTTACGTTTACAGAGAGTCTACAATTATTAAATTGCATTCTTACCTTTTTTTCTATCCATGATTCTTTTTAAAAGCATGGACTGATTCTGACTTCTCATGGAAATGAGCCGCTTTGAGCCAACTCAGATACAATGAATTTATTTTGCATTCCCCGAGAATTCCCGACACACTTACTTCTATTGCAGCAGTCCGGTGGTTAAACGCTGTTGAGCTTCAAATGTGCCCTATTGGCAGTGGTGAACTACTGTAGATGCATCTGCATTTGGATTCTAAAGTGGGGGGAAATACCCGACTTGTCTGACACAGGTCACGGAGGCCACAGGATAAATTCATCTGGTGCACCATTTGGCCCTGTCCACCCTGGAGATATTTTGCAACAGACAACAATTCTAGTGTTTAAGGCTATCCACACATTATGCAGACACACAACCAGGCAAATGGCATTCATGCCTGTATACAGCTGGAGTCAGTTCAAAGCCAGAAGGGACTTGAGAATCTCCAGGGAGTTTGCACAACTAGACAGCTGACCAAAGACCCATTTTAAATCTGAGGCAAGGCCACACTGCCCAACATCAACTGCCTGTTTCTCTTCCCTTAGTAACTAAAACACACTGTAGACCCTTCCTGTCACAGAAATCCCTCCCTCTAACAGACTGAGAGCTGTCCGTGAATGAAGTGTAGTAACTTTCCACATGCTGGGTCTTTTAATGTTGGAGATAAAAAAAGAGAGATCACCACAGTCCCATTGTCAGGGCCTAAATGATCTGGTCCAACAAGAGACCTTACTGCAATTCCTATCGAGGTGGCAAATGTCAAAAGAATTTACACACAGAAGAGTAGCATGTTACATCTTGAAAATCCGATCATTTCATACAAGAATCCAATAACTGACTTCAAAAGCATAGCTGGGTAGCTTGTTCCTTACTCCCGCATCCCTTTGAGTAAAGAAGTGCTTCCTGTTCTAAGTTTTAAATGTCATATCACTGAAGATAGAGGGGAATGTGAGAAAGGATTTTTAGTGTGCGTCTGCTTTTTAGACCAACTTTCCTGGGCCTTTTTGGGGGGAGAAACAGTACACAGTTTCTTATCTTTATTTCGCTTTTGGATTGTTCTGGAACTTTAAACCCAATGTGACATCCTTGCAACACACTATCTGCTCCCTCTCAACGCAAAGCAGCTACTGCAAGCTGGGAAGCAGATCATTTCCCTCCTTTTCTGGGTCTGCCTTTGGGAGATGAATAAGAAAAAAAAGACAAACCGTGTGACAGGAGTGTGAATAAATTACTGAGCTGCCTCAGGAGCTGGACAACCTGGAATAGAATAACCACTGTCTTGACAATAAGTGCCAGTAATACTAGCTAAAGATAATAGAGTGCACTGCCATTTTTACCTAACAAACCCACTGGCATCACATCATACTTAAATAACCTCTTATTTCTGAAAAAAAATAATGGATCTCTTTTTTGTTCTAAATACGTGCAAGATTCAAAAACACAATCCATTTCTCATGAGAAACTATTTTTAACACACCACAGAATAGAGAATGACTGAATATGACAGTTTTCTTTTTGTTTTTTTTCTCCAAAAACCTAAAACTGAATTCATTAAATACTCCACCTGCTCTGCTAGGCAGAACTAACTGCTGGAGCACAACTGGGCATAATCATTCCATCTAATAGTTCTAGCAGTGAAAAGCTTACACACCAACTGCCAGAAAAAATTAGGAACCACTACCAAAAAATTGTTGAGCCCCCCCGGGAGTGTGACATTTATTCAACAAGGGCCTGACAACATTAGAACCTTAAACCAAGTCTGTCCAAATCTACGGACAGGATCATCTTCAGCTGAGGTTATGTCAAGGCTTGGGTTGAACTGCACTGTCCTTTAGTTCCAAATGGTTTTCAAATTGGACGGGATCTAGTGATTGTTCTGGCTGGAGATGAAGTAGACTTGTATCATCTTCCCAAGACACAAGCACACTGCCCTCCACTAAGCTAGTCTGTTCCTCTCACTGTGGAGTCCTAATATTGGGGCACGAAATCAATGCAACACATGATTTCAGTCGGTCAGATATGGGCGGTTATCTTTGATACTGTATACAGTACCTCCCCCTGAGTAGCTGTAGCGGAGCTAGTTTGGGCACAGTTATGTCATCGCCCTCCCTGCACGTAGCAGGGACCTCAGCCTCCGAGGCTGAGGGAGGTCTCTTTTAGCTCATTCAGCTGGTTCCCTGTTGCGTTACGCAGGAGACCCTGGTTTGCACCCGAGGTGTTGCAGGACGGTTGCATAGCCAGGATGCACATCAAACCATATGCAAATTTAAAAAGAGGCCCGAAATTGAAATTATTGGAAAAAATGGAAATAAAACGGATTGTAGCTAAAACCAGGGTTGAAGCAAAAACCCAGCAGACACATGAATAGACCAGGACTGAGAATCACTGCTTTACAATACGAACCCTATTCACTGCATTTGAGATGTTACACCAAATGATCAAAAACAGGAAAATAAAAAAGTGCACACTGTGTAAGAGCACAGCTGGATGAGTGGAAAAATATTCTCAACACCTATACATAATTTAAGATGTGCATCACAATGTAAATATAAAATTCTTTCAATATTCCTTTTTTACTCAGGCTGTTCCCCCATGTCTAGCAGGGATGTGTTTTGGTTCATTTATAGAGAACTGTGTGGTACCGTATCTTTCCATCCTGGATCACTGGGTCGCTTCAGATATTGTCAAATCTTTGAGATGCTTAGTAACTGGGAAAGAAACATTGTAATAGAGGCTCATACAGCTTCCTAAGGTTCATGTTTCCGCGACAGATGAAGTCTGGTTACTTAATCTGAGCTTTATATCAAATCCTAGAGCTAATATAATGTTACAGCTGTGCACTAGCTGAAGAAAGTGCAGTGTATTACCCTTCTGCATTTGTTTTGAGGCAGGATAGCAGAGCTGTTTTTGAAGTGTTCACTAAAGCAGATTAATAAATCCCACGGCAGCAGAGTGATGAATTGTTGTGTCTGTTGCTTCACTCGAAAAAAATCCTTGGATCTTACAGCTGGGGCAAAAGTGCCACAGTTTGGGGACCTCAGTCACTTATATTCCCTCTTGATGCCTTCTGTTCAAGAGCAGAGAACTCCAATGCAACAATCCGGCAATTTCTTACCCTCACATTCATAAACCAACTTCAATCACATTAACATTGGATGAAATCAAGCAAGAGCAGGCTGTGAGAAAAGCTGGAATGATTAACAGGGTTTCTCTAAACACAGAGGAAGGAAGTCAGACAGAGCCTTCTTGATTTTCAACACAACAATGACTACTGGCACTCCCCTGCAAGACTGACATAGCAGTCCTCCAATCAGCACCGTCCCTCCTGTAAGTAAGTGTGTACCTTGCCATGTGCCAAAAGATGATTGGCTTAACGTGAGGGCATGCCTCATTCTGCTTGTATAGTACAGAATAACTACCAACAGTACAAAGAAGAGTCAACATTCTATAACAAGTCTATAAAATTAGGTATGTCTAGACAAAAAATAAAAACGTCTGGATAAACATGGAATTGCTTCAGAAAAGGTATTGTTTAAGCAGCTAGGAGATAGGATGGGGGCAGCAAATGGGTTTCCTCCAACAACTCCGGTTTCCTTCCACAGTCCAAAGACATACTGGTATGTTAATTGACTTCTAGGAAAATTGTCGCTAGTGTGCGAGTGTGCTTGTCTGTGTGTGCTCAACAATGATTTGGTATCCTGGGCAGGGTGTACCCTACCTTGAGCCTGTTGCTTGCCAGGAATTGGAAGAAGCAGTTAGAAAATGGTAGTTGGAGAAGAGATGAAATAAAAAAACAGGCACAAGGCGTCATTCTTGATCTAAGGTGAAAACCTTACAGTGTATCATTCTGTCACTGAGACTTAACACTGCTCTTTGGCAAGTACTCATTTCACAAGCATTACTGAAGTACCCAAGGTCACACAGCTTTCTGATCAGGACTCAGTGATACTCACATAGTTAAGACAGATGTGGATTTAATTTTGGCACAGTTGGTCAGCCTGTTGTCCAATGCTCTATTCCAGGCAGGAATGGCCAAAACTATGGCCAATATTATTCATGGAGAGCCCCCTGTCCAGGAGATTTCTCTAGCAACTCAGTCTTAAATAAGGTTTTGACAGATGTGGAACACTTTGTGAACTCAAACTGGTCATGTGTCTTGAAATTATTTAGAATTCTTTAGAATGAAAAGCACAACCACTCGATTCCTCAAATGCTGCAGGCAGATCTCTCCAATCCTGAGCCAATTGATCAAACTTACTTGCTAAACTGATAAAAAAATCACATTTATTACCAGTTTTATGGTTAAGGGTGGTCTAATAAAACGTGATTGATTACGAGTCCGCAGGACCAGGACTGGCCAGCCCTGTCATATATTTCTTAATGGGCCGCTATCTTATTAATGCTTAACAGCTATTGCACTTGAAAACAACCTGCACCACAATCCATCAGTCAGCAGAAAGCCTCTTCCCTCTGTGTTGCAAAAGTTGCCCAAAGCTCTGTTACATTACCGGTCACCAGAGACTCATATTTCAAAGACTGCCTGCTAGCCATGCCAATGAGCTCACTCTACAATGAGAGCATGATGCAACACAGGTCAAAACCTCTCCTCTCGTGTCGGGCTTCCTTAGAGACACCACAATGAGTTGACAAAAACGCCCTGAGAGACCACTTAGCAGATGGAGGTTCAGCTCTTTCACAACAGCAATCCAGTGCAGTGGGCCCTTGGCAAAAGCACCTGCAGTTACGTGAGCTTTCCTATCAAGCCCACTGAAGACAATGGATTTGTTGCTGAGAACCCAATAAGGAAACAACACTTATGAACTTCCAATCAACAGAAACCTTAGGAGAGCTCAAGTAATTGTGACAGCTTGGAGAATCTCTGTCACTTTCAGCTAATAACATACTGTATATCCTCACTGGCCAAAATGTTAGAACCCCCCCCCTTAAATGAATACACTTGCCTAGAATCATCAGCATTGCTACCTTTCAGCCTAATCTCATAGAACATTACAGCAGAGATGTCCCCATCTGGGGATTTGAACTTCACAGACCAAGTGATTGATGACCTCTTTACTGCACTACACATCTCAAATACCTGGCTCAAGAACTACAGATAGGCAAACAGCTCAAACATGTTGCAAAAACATCTATACTGTTTCATACTGAAATACTCCAAAAGAAGCAGTAGGTCCCAGAATTTGACTTCTCTTTCTAACCATCATACAGTATAATATTTTTTCTAACCTCTCTCATATTGTTTCACCAGTAATGGAACTTTAAGGAGCACAGGTTGGGTCTTGCAGTCAAGGTATAAGCCTTCTGATAACTCTGTTACTATTTTGGAAGAGCTCTCCTCAGTTCTCTGAAGCTCAGCAAGGCTGGACCTGGTCGTGCGATAGATGACCTCCAAGGAAAACTAAGTTTTTGCTGTAAGTAATGCTTGTGGAACAGTAGATAATGCTAATTTCTCAGTATCAGAAAGTCCAAAAACCACATCTGGGGACCAAAGACACTGTGCTGTTGGGGGTGCAGTCCTTCAGATGAGATGTCCTGGGTTATTGCTCATTAAAGATCCCTTGGTGCTGATCATACAAGTTGGGGTGTTTAACCTGGGTCCTGACTGAATTCCTCTCTGGAATTCTTAAATATACTCCTTAAGTCCTGGTGAACCAGTTTCTCACCTCTCCCCCTGCTCTGCTGTGTAGCAGGATTATAGTAAGGGATCTAATGTAAAATGTCTTTCGTACACTCCCCATGTGGGGGCTGCACCTCAGTGGTGAATACCGTGGGCCCCCTACAATGTGAAAAGTGCACAGGATCCTTTGAGATGGAAATCAGTGCATAAAGACACTTAACTATTAATTCTTATTACATTGGCTGAGGAGCATGACAAAGACCGCTCTCTCCAGCTCTAAACCTGTTGAAAACTGTTGGAATGAGCCATTCAATCCCACTGCCCTTATCCCAATGTCAACCTAAGGCAATCCTGTTAGAGGAATAAGATAACCAGTATATCAAGATCTTGTAAAATATGCACCACACACTATTCAAGATGTTCGTGCTGTTCACAGATGGATGACACGTTCATCTGAATATCTAAATTACTGTCCGGGGAGTGCAGAAGAGAGGGCCCCATTGAAGCAGTTACCTCACCAGATAATGACTGTACATGTGTTCTGTGCAGCTGTCACTCAGGTTAGGTTTCTGGGTCAAATGAAGATGACATGGGATTTTTGTTTCTAAATCAAAGAACAAGTGCAGGAAATTATATCGCGCAAAGTTCTGGTGATCTCAGCAGCTCAGGCTAATTTGCCATTTACTGAAATAGAAGTTCAGAGGCTTTCATTAAAATACTGCTGTGAAGGCAATTCAAATTATTTCATTTGATTAGCTGAAAGCACGCCAATCTGTTTGTCAATAACAATGCTGAATATTTGAGTGCAACATAAAAAAACATGAATTAACAGCAATTTAAAGATAGCAATCCTGGGAGCTGAAGAACTCATAACTTTGTGTCCAGGGGGAATCTATCAATATAATCTAAAACGGCTCCTTTTACAGCTGAGGTGGTGAATAATCCTGATCAGCACTACTTCAGATCTCTCTGAGAAACGGTATAGTGCCGCCACATAATCATCCAGATACTAACATAAACCAAATCACAAGTGAGAGTTTTGGCAGCTTTTTCAAAACCATAATTAGTTTTTCTTAATAAATATATAGTATTAATTTATGTGACTAATGCCATATGAAAGTGATTTATCATTATTTTATACAAACCAACCAGAGAAATATTTAGACAGCAAGGTTTGCTGGAGCAAACTGCGTTAAGTACCTGGTTACAACAAGACGTCCTACCTGGGACTACCCTTCAGTGTCCAGAGCCCTACTCATTGCTCCACACTACCACCTATCGCTTTATGCTGACACTGCATGTTTCAAACAGCTAGATGAGCTACAGTATACTAAATCTAGACTCAAAACCTTCTTCTTCAGAAAAGCCTTTACTTAACTGGTTCCACTCTTCACCCCTCTGCTCTTCTTAATACCACCTTCCACTGTCTCCTCTATTGTTATTGTTGTATTGTTGTAATTATAATTGTGTCCTATCTTGTGAAATCTTCTTAATTATTGTTGTAGTCTTCTTATTTATTGTTATTGTCATCCTGTAAAGCGCTTTGAGAAGCCACCTTTAAAGGCGCTATATAAAATAAAGTTTATTATTATTATTATTATTATTATTATACAGCTAAAAAGGCCAATACACCAAGAATCTTGATACAGAAACAAATTCACTTACCTAGTGCTGTGTGAGACCCAATGGTTCAAAAGAAGCTGCACGTCCCACACTAGAGACTAAAGAATTTTTCCAGTCTTTCCAATTATCATACAACCATTTTTCTAACTACAGTTTCCAAGATGCTCATGAATAAAGACATTTTAAGAGGCACAGGTTGAGCCCTGTAGCAAATGTGTAACAAAGTGACGGCAGTGTAACCAGCTTTAACCTAATCTCCACATACCTCAGAAGTTCAATCAGACTGGGCCTGGTTAAGAATGGGATGGGAGAATGAGGAAAACCAGCTTTCAGTTGCAACTGGTGGTGGATCGGTAGGTGACTTGCTTTCCTCTGGACCAGAATTTCCTAACTAGCTCCTAATAAAGGTGACACTACTGTAGGAGGTTCTATCCTTCAGATGAGGTCCTGGCTACATGGTCATTAAAGATCCTGGCTCCGTCTGTAAGAGTATGAACTGCAATCCCAGCGCCATGGTTAAATTCCACTTCAGATTCTGCAGAATCTGGCTGCTCTAAATTTCTCTTGGTTCAGCTGATGGAAAAAAAAAAACTCACTATCTCATCTGCAGTGTAGTGGGGTGACTGTATGTTCCCCAGGTGAGCCAGCATTTCAATAATGGACAAAGTGAGTCCCCTCCTGTATGTACAGTTTGGTTTGTCATATACACGCGTGTATTGAAATGCTCATGTGAAGTGATCTGGAATCGTCTGGGATCCCAAATGTAAAGAATTCGAATTTAATTACAGTTTACATCTAATCTATGTGCTGTACACCTGTAAGCTGCCAGTAAGAGTCACATCTCGCTTCTAATCAATGCTAACTATTTTGAAAGGCACTGCGGGAAACAACATCTCTAAAATGACAAATGGCTCCATGCTGGTATGAATGTTACAATCACAAGGCAAGTTATTGAAGGATTCTCGTTTTTTAACCGGGAAGAAAGAAAATAAAACAAAAAATAATCTCTCATTTCAAATGTGTGAGAACGGCAGTTTGATAAGCACCTGCACAATGTTGCAAAACTCTAAGTGCTAAATACAAGCCAAGAAATGTGTGCCCTTCCCTGAGAGACATAGAAGGTGCACAAGTTGCAATGTCACAGATTTCTTCAACTGTATAAGAGCAGCAGCCAAATCCCTCTTATAAACATGGCACGGAGCTCAAACCTTTCAAAACTGTCACTCCTCTAAACATTCTCTGAAGGGGCACAAAAATACACTTCACAACCTCTGAACACACAACACTCTGCTACGTTACGTCTCTCTGGCCGTATATTGTCAACCACTGAAAAGGACACTAATGTAAAAAATCCATTAGACCAGCAGCTAGCCGTATTGCACGAATTAAATGAGAGGGGCAGGCAGTAGGCCCACCATGACAGGCTTTTTAGAGGGTGGAATGGGGCTCACTGGAAACCAGTCCTGGATAAATTATTAAATGAGTCATTTTAGAAGTTCAAATGAATTGGAAACAGGGGGGCTTTAAAAGGCAAACGCACATAGAGAGCCTTTAAAGTAGTTTAATAACGTGCTTAATTATAGCTGGGAAGCGTCTTCAGTCACCGTTGGTAACCATTCACACTATTGGTCAGAATGCGTCTGAAGCCACGAGAGGAAAAAAAAGCTTTCCTTTAGCGCTGATCATTCCTTGGAAGAGGTGCCTCCTGCTGCTTCACACATTCTGGCAGCCTGAGAGCTTCGCAAACTTGAGACAGGGGAAATCCAGGGCTCCTTCTAAGTATCCATGCTGTCCTGCGAAATGCCTGCTCTGTTGTTACCTCAGGAAAGCCACACCAAAAAGGTAAAATAGGTCAGGACGTCAATCCTTTTTTCCCCGTTTGCCTTGTAGAGCCTGTCAGAGGTCCCAAGATTTCTTTATACCACAATCTATACACCCTCAATCACTGGGAAATCAATACCACTCAGGCAGCTATCACCAACATAGACTAAACATTTCACATACCTCTGTGGTGCAGGTCTAATATATTTGCTCACATATAAACATCTACATTGAAGATTATTTTTTCCTGGTCATTTAGATACTGTAGGAACACCAGCTCAGCTGTACTTAGCTGAAATGATCGTTTCTCTTCAACATTAAATGCAGGCCACAGCACTGCATTGAAAAACACAGCCTACAGCAAACACCTTAGAACTTGCCTTTGTACAAACAAGATGCATCCAATATTGACCAGCTTCAATAACCAGCCGTGTAATTAACTACTCCCAGTGAAACAGTCTACGTGACAGTGATCTATTGCAGTGAGCAAGGCAACTTTCACACTGCCAGGTTTCAAGAAGGCCGGTATTGCTCTTTTAAATCTGTAATCCAGAGGGATCACTCCCTTTTCCCTTTTTTTCTTAGTCCCTAGAAAGAGCCGACTCCAGAGTCGAAAACAAATATAATTCAATTTAAAAAAGCACCTGCTTTAATATTTATTTCTTTGAACCTGAGAAAAATATCATCCACCACATTGGTAAAACTGAAATTAATTTACTGCAGTAAAAGCATGGCTGCTGGTGAAGACTGTGGTACAGTATATGCTGTGCATGCTTGACCACATTAACCACAGTGTTTGTGATGCACCAGCAAATACAGGAACTATTTATAGACCCTTGAGGACAATAGCCTAACAGCTGCCCTAGGTCACTTGAAAACTGCTTAAAACCTCAGGAAAAGACTTAAACAGCTCTGCACTTGAGAAGGAACCTTTGAATGAGTGAGTATTCAAGTTCAGTACAGTTGACAACCGTACAATTGAAATCGGAGGCACTTTTTGTCTTTTTAGACAGTTCCAGCGCATCTGACTTACACTGCATGCTATAGGTGAGTCTACAGCTCCTGCTTCCATGGCTTAAATCTCTGTCCCTGTCATTTCTGTTTGCTATAGTTGGCTAGGTTTTATTTCAACCAATGTCTGCTGTGCCCACCACTTGTTTCTGCCCCACCCGTTACAAAGAGCGTATTTTCCTTCTGCAGGCTCTGGGACGGAGTAGGAGGCTGTGAGTTTGCCATTAAAATCTCCTTCCCCTCTGGTTCTCACTAACAGCATTTCACAAAACTACAATGCTACACTGTCTACATCATGTGGCATTATCTGTTGTATTGTATGTCCTGAAAGATCAGCATGAATAAGAATTCCAATGTACACGACACGTACATATAGCAATAAACTCCTCTGTACACTGAATGCAGGTAAATGAAAAGGCCAGATTTATGCCAGTACCTGTGCAAGATTTAGTGAACAAAGACTAGGATCTGCAAGCCAGCTCTCTTTGTAGAATAATATGGAAAGCTAGCATGGACAGCGATGGTTCAAACACCTGCCTTTTGTCTCATCAAAATTTGCCACCAACTGTCTCCAGCAAAAGAAATGGAACATAGTGTTGGCAAAAGCTACCTTTCATCTTGGGAAGGGCTGGGGGCTAAAACGTCATTGACGCACTGCTTTTGCAGTCACGCTTTGCGAGACGCAGAGCTGTTTGAGGTCATGAGAGCCTCGATTACAAATGAGGTTCAGGAAAGTCAAAGGAAGGTGTAAAGTCTCTGCTCCCTCCCTCTGTGCAGAGTGTAACCTCTCAATTAACACACTCCACGTATATCAGATGGCTCCATTTATTACAGGACAAGTCAGAGGAAATTTAATTGAGGAAAAATGGCCAACTGTGCCGTATGCTAGATAGGGGGCTCGTACAGAGCTACCTCTGCCATTCCACCTTTCTGAGAAAAAAAGCAGCCTACTCCATTTGAATAATCCCCAGAATAACAGGGCTCTCATTACTTGTGTGTAACTGCACACATCTCATGGACAGCACGCCCTTTGATTGCCTCCTGCCGTGTCAATTCCAGCTCGCTCTTTTCATCATAAATGTCACGTTCTTCTGAGCTGTGAAGTCCAAACTGCAAGAGAAAGGCGAAGCACTTACCAGACTCGATTAGGTTCTCCAACTGTGCCAGTGTTTCCATACCTGAAGCACTCAGACGACATAAAACCTTCACATAAATGAAAAGGAGCTCACCCGCCCATTTCTGAGTCAGAGATGGATCCCAAGCACCAATTTTCTCGGCTTCTTTATTCTCAAAAGTGTGTTTGTCTGTGTTGCCGCTGTTTCTGTTTGCAGAAACGCAGCCAAGGTTGTCATCTTGCTAAAAGCTGAAAAAATGTTATTTCACTCAACACACAGAGCCAACTGTCCGACTGGTGGTCAAAAAATATATTTCATTACCAGGTGTTTTAAAACCAAACAGTTCTTCCCTTTAACACAAGTAGAAACACTTCTTTTCTGTTTTACGCACTGTCCGTGAAATGAACTCTCACACTTAACGCTTGGCATTAAATCAATGTTCTGATGCCCACAAGTGGAAATGGTGGTGATTTCATGTCAGTTGGCATCTACAGGAGGGTGAAAATGAGGCACTAAAGGAGGCAGCAATTAAAGCTAGCTATAGCACTGCTATTCACCAGCAGGTGGAGAACATGAATATTAAACTTCAACTTGTCAAGATCAAGTGGTTCACAGGTTTCTGGGAAGAGTTTGACAGAAATACTTTCCACCTAACTGGTGACTCAGTCTTTGCAGGAATCGGTGGCATCTTCATTAAAAAAAAGTGTTGTAAACGCATGGGGTTTAACAGGATAATTACAGTATGTACTTTTCTGGTTGTATCCTGTTAATTAAAAAAAAAAAGTTGATTCTAGCCCCTTTGCCATTTTTTTGACAAATTAACATATGGATCTCAATAAAACCTCAACTTTATTTGAATGTTCTAAGTGTGAGAACTGAAAATGACTGAAATTAACTTAATGAAAATGTACGACACTCTCAAGGGATGGGACCTACTGAGCCAGAGGTTCAAAATAAAAGAACAAAAGGAAGCAAATACATTATTTTTGTCCTACACCACTGTTGAACGAAGGTTTGCTCCATATCTGCCCCCCTGAAGCTCAAACCCAGTAAGACAGCAAACAGCAAACCAGGAGGGAACAGGTGCAAGGTGCTTGTCAATCACAGAGGCATAGAGAAAAGGGACAATTAAGAACAGCCAACCAACATCAGCATGCATTTAAGCCATGAATAAAACAAAGCAGCCCCAAAAAACATTCCATGATGTACAGTGGCAGAACGTGCAAACGCCACACAAACCGATCTCAAGCCGCCATCAAGCGCAGCAACCTGGAGCTGTGAGGCAGCAGCTCTAACTGCTAGCGCTTCATTCAGCCTCCTCAGAAAATAAAGGTTAAAGAAAGGAAACGCAGACGAATTGTTTGAAAAGAGCACGCCGCAGGAAGCTCACATGCTTAAATAAGCAAGACCAAAAGGGATCTGGAGACTGCTGGGGCGCAGTCTGCGCTATGCCAATTCAAACGCCAAGCTAAAGCCTGTTCGCTAATTATGTTCTGTTGATGGCACAAAGCCCAGGGATTGCTGGGGCAAAACTTTGGAGCTACAGGTTAGACAGTTTCCTTGAAAAGCATCAGCACATCAGTTGCATAGAAAGGCACTGAGGCACAGCCTAATGCAAGTGTTCTAGGGGAAGTGGGAAAAGGATGCGTGACTTTCTCTTTGCACTCGTTACAGGGACCCCCCGTTTCTTTTGAATGTTTCTAATTGGTACTACCCAGCGACCACCAGTTGTTGGTTTTTTTTTTTAATTTGCAGCTCATCTCTAGAATGAAATACAGTATTCAGCCCTCTCCGGCAGCAGCCCAGCAACTCGCTGCCACTGCATAAGAACCACTCCCTCACGCAACAACACTGCAGTGCAGTGAACTGGGAGCCTTCAGAGGAAAAGACTAAGAGCGTGAAGACGGACAGCAACAACACAGCAGAACTGCCACTCTACTGACGGGCGCACGCTCAGAGCTGCTTGAACACCGAAAGAAGACTCCCCGATAGCTGGCATATTTATTCATGAGTGGATAGCACCAAAAAAATGTCACATCACCACCGGTCATAGAGCTGTTTCTGTAAACATTTCTATGCACGTTGCATCTAACTCTCACAGAACCCTCAGAGCAGCAATACATCTACGCAAATGGAGGATCTGATTCTAAACACCCTGTTCCAGGGGTTAGATTTCTGTTGTCACAACCCTGATACAGAGAAACATAAGGAAAAGAAATGACCAAAATCAGAAAATGAGACAAAATGAATTTCTACCAATGAGGTAACCCAAGTATTGTTCTTGTTTAGAAGCTGTATTCAACAAACTAGGCATATATTAAAGTAACCTAAACACTTATTAGCACATACCTAAATCCAATTCAGGTTTAATAATGACAAAGTTATTTCAATATTTTAAGCATCCAGTTCTTTTAATTAATTTAAATTTAATTTTGATAAAGTCATCTTTGATTTCTCAGTGCTGTGGCTGATCTCGGGTTAAATCACCTCAACACACCAGAGGTGCATGAACAGTGCTTGGCTTTTGAGATTTGGCCCAGTATTGTATGAGCAAATGTTTCCCAAGTCAACAAAAGAGAATTCATTCCTTTCAGCAGCTGGGAATCGCTGTCTGCAATTGCAAAAGAACCACTCCCTCATGCAACAACACTGCAGTGCAGTGAACTGGGAGCCTTCTGATGAAAAGACAAAGAGTTGAAGGTTTATAGCAACAACACAGCAGATCTGCCACTCGATGTTGCATCAACACCTAGAAAGCAAAAGTTACACCAGTCTACTTCTTTGTATAGATTTTCTTTATTGCTAAAATTCCCACTGTGCTTTGCAGCGGTCCCAGATTAGTCCAGAACAGCAGCCACCTTATCTGGAGATGGAACACATTCTGTGCCCGTATAAGCAGTATAAGCCCACAATGCAACAGGCACTAGGCAGGGCACACCTTGGACAGCACACCAGTCCATCGCAGGACAGACATACCCAAACACACACCAGGGCCAATTTTCAAGGAAGACAACTAACCAGTAGCCAGTATGTTTTTGGATTGTAGGAAGAAACCAAAGCATCCACAGGAAACCCATACAAACACAGGGAGAAAACGCAAACTCCACACAGATAGCCCCAGCACTTGGAGGCAGCTATCTATTACACAATGCCATCTGATACACAATCGTGTGCATTCAAATACAGTATGTGCCCACCATTGCTGTCATTGTGATATGCTTGCATTGTTCTGACAGCTCTTCCACATGTGTCCACATTGCCAGCAGCCATATCACCCTGCAACTCACAACTGGCAGCCCACTGAAGCTCAGCAGGTGTGAGCCTGGTCAGTACCTGGGTGAGAGACCTCCTGGGAAAAACTAAGGTTGCTGCTGGAAGAGGTGTTAGTGGGGCCAGTAGGGGGCACTCACCCTGCGGTCTGTGTGGGTCCTAATGCCCCTGTATAGTGACGGGGAAATTATACTGTAAAAAGGTGCAGTCCTTTGGATGAGACGCAAAACTGAGGTACTGACTGTCTGTGGTCATTAAAAAACCCAGGGCATTTCTCGAAAAGAGTAGGGGTGTTACCCAGGTGTCCTGGCCAAATTTCCCATTGGAATTTATCAATCATGGCTTCCTAATAAACCCCATCTCTGAACTGGCTTCATTACTCTGTTCTCCTCCCCACTGATAGCTGATGTGTGGTGAGTGTACTGGTGCACTATAGCTGCTGTCGTATCATCCAGGTGGGGCTGCACACTGGTGGTGGAGGAGAGTCCCCATTACCTGTAAAGCGCTTTGAGTGAAGTGTCCAGAAAAATGCTATACAAGCATAAGCAATTATTATAATTATAAAGCGTCACGTGCATAAACTAAATATGTACTGTAGTTTATTAAGTGATAGAATACTAATGTTTGCCAACAAATGCACACTGCGGCAGTTGTACTTAACAAGTCACATCTTGCAGATTAAAACTGTTTTCAAATACTAAAATATAAAATACAGTAATAAATCATATAAATAAAATATTGGTGAATAAAAAGTTGGTGACATCAATAGTGATACAACTACAGAGGTATGTCTAATAAACAACTACCCTGGTTGGGCAATATTACTACACCATCTCTACATTCAAGGGTTTACTTTCAGCTGCCTCAACCTGTGTGCTGTTAATTGAAAACACATTACTGGAACAAGCCATGTATCTTACACGCTTATGTAACAACTTCACTTTTCAGAAAGCAAAACGCAGATTTTTTTTTTAATTCACACTTCATTGTGAACTTTATCTATGTCAATTCTATGTCTATTGAGATCACTTATCATGCAGTTTTACTGTGAGACTTAAATCTGATGTTGTATCCTACAACTTGTTAACCACTGTGTTCAATAATAAACTGCAACTGTCTATACGTGTACAACGTACAATTTCGTGATCAAGTAGAGGTGACTCTGTTGAAAAGGAAAATGGAAAAATATGATTTGGAAATGTTACAAGTCAGGACACATTTTGGGGTTTTAAGTTTCCAGTTTACAAAGTTTGCAAGTAGGTTATTCACATGAGCACTTCTGCTTTGCCTTCCATAAAATATGACACGGTCCCAACCTCAGCTGAGAAATAAATTAAGTTGGGCTCTCACAGACAGAAATCAAGGTTCCATAAATAATTTCAGCGTAAAGACTGTCTAGGCTTTTAGTGCCATATCATTCCAGGAAGAGGCAATATTTTATTAGCTTGCTACTAGTATGAAGTGCATACAGTATCAAAACAGAATCTCATTACTCAAAAAATACCTGTAGCCTTGTGCGGTCTTATTAAACACTTTCCCCCCAGGAGTTTGGATTTTAAAAACAGGGGATTGCTCCTAGTAGTGCCTTTACCTTTTAATGGGTCTTATGTCCATGGAAAAAATATTTATTTGGCATTGTAATTCTGTGAAACTCTCTCTGTAAGACCTTTTCAACAACATCTCAATCTTATGGGTATGAAGCTTTTATCTAGGGTGACTTCATAATACAATTTTAATAAATGCAATGACATTTTATACATTTATCAACCAATATAAAATAAATATATACTAACAAATTACATTTTAAAATAAAACACATAATAAACTCAGTACATGACACAATTCAAAATTTCAATTGCATATACCTGAACAGCATCGATTCTGTATAACAGAATTAAAAAGGCATTTGTTATTACACCAGATTTGCTTAGATTGTACATGTTCCACGCTAATTGCCTTTCAGCCAAAAAGCAAATACTGAAAAGGCTTCTCAAAGTTTAGATTTGATCAGAAGGAAGTAACGGGGGAAGACTCTCAAGAGCGCACCAATGAGCTGCAAAAGCTTGTGCAATATCTTTTTCCAATTTACTTACTTATTCCAGACACAATCTCCCTGTGTGTACGGAAGAGCCTTTATCGGAAGGTAAACGGATTCTGGCATGTTTAGAAAAATATTGCCAAATAATGTATACCGTCGTGGGGAGCAGCTGCCGAGTTCTAATAGTGGTTAAGGATTTGCATGAGGTTACCAGACTGTGAATTTTCAACTAGGTCCTCCAATATATTTTGATGGGGCAGTTTTTGTGCACCAGCACTCCTCATTCACTATTACAGAAACATTTTGCATCCAAACTGGCTCATAAACACAAGACCTCACTGAAAGCTGTTTCAGTGGAAATCTTCAGCAGTAGTAGCAGAAGTAGCGGCAACCTCAGCAGTACCATCTTGGCTGGAATCCACAGCGTTCACTACTTTCACACCCCGAGGTACTGTTTATATAAACTGCTTCAAATATCACCAGCATGTCACTTTTTTTTTTATTTCCAGTAATGAACGGAGCAGTAATTAGAATGAAAGAAGCGGTTTTAGGCTCTTTGAGAGCATCCCCATCTGCAGTGTTAAGAGCCAACAGAAGCCCAGCAATGCAGTCAGAGAGCTGCAGTCAAAAAGCAAGCTGTTCCTCTGACCCCTTCCTCTCTCAAAATCCTATTCACTGATATAACACCTTGGATTTCAGCCACAGAGCATGTACCCCTCCAGCTGCTCTCTGGGTGTCTCCCCTGTAGAGAGCTGCCTGTCCTTTGCTTGGTTCATTTTTTTCCCCACACAGCAATGCTTGACTTGAGAGTTGGCTCCCCCTACCAGCTCTGTGACAATATCCTTCTGAGCTTCAGCTGCTTTCTCTCTGTCAAGCTCTCTCTCATCACACCTTCTGCTTTTCTTTCACTCGTGCGCCTAGGTTCTAGCCTCTGGCCTGCGTGGGTTTTTTTTTTTTCCTTGGAGCTTGGGTCAAAATTCTCTCCCCACAAATGTCGAACAACAAAAATAAAAACATTCAGTAATTAATCGAAAGGTCCAATTATGTTATTTTTAATGTCGGCTTAGATCAAACATTTTCCATGCTCACTCGCCAGAACTCTTTCAGCCTAAAAAGCAGGTCCCAAAAAATGGGTCTCAGAGCAGAACAGGAAGAAGCAACACAGGGGAAGACTATCAAGTGCACACCAAGAAGCTTGTGCAACACACTTATTTTGGACACAATGTGTGGGAGAGCCTCTATCAGAATGAAATTTGGTTCTAGAGTAATTATCATTATTTAATATTGTAATTAGAATCATTCAATAAAAATTAAATAATTTGTTTCTGGCATGATTCTTTTACATGAACTCATTTTTTCTACTCTTATTTGATTGCTTGCTTGTTTGCTTGTTTTTTTTCTTACTTGGGGGGGGGTCAAAACTCTCTGTTGAAGTGTGAAATATCCATCGATTATTCAGCTTCCAAAGTCACTCCCCTTTGTGGGACAATCATCTTTTTCTCAGAGCTCATAACCCAGACAAAAAATGTTTTCAGAAGGTCAGAATCCAAAAATAGCTGCTCTGGCTGATATGCTCTTGGAGGCAAACATTAAGAAACTTGAGTTTAAAAAGCAAATTTAAATACATTGCTCATTAATCTTGAGTATAGGGCACAACAGTACATAATGAAATGGACGTGTTTGATACCAATTCCCCTCTTGCCCTCTGCCTAAATCAAAAAGCTTAATTATATATTATAATCATTATCCTCTGTTTGTTAGGAAAAAACATGATTGTGCATACGTAGCTGGAGAGGACCCCCCAAAAAACAATGCTTTTACCTTTTCACATCAGCAAATATCTTTTCCATATCTGTCAAACATGGATGACATACTGTATAATGGACACCATTAAATCAGTGGAATGATTATGACATGTTTGATTTAAAACACTGGGCTTAGTACTTTAATTAATGCAGCGAATGTGTGACACTGAAAGAGCTAAGATGAATGACAGCCCATTGTAATTTGAGTACCAACATTCCCTTGTGTGCGTCACCAGAACAATATATCAATGAATTCGATTTATGACAGTATAAAAGTCACACTGTTGTCATTCGCTTGTTATGGATGAATTTTCAGTTGGCTTGGCTGTGTCATCAAACAAAAACAGGGTGCCATCAATTCTACACTTACATATCAGCACTCTAAAGGGCATCGAGACGTGCCAATTACAGAGAAGACAAGCCAATTAAAAATTCGAAGGGAAGGCAAACTGGCAATCTGACACATCGTTAATTGAGTTTCTTAGCATGTAATGTCATCAAGTCCAATACAGTGTTTAACAAGGCCGACCAGAACTTTTTTCAGTTTGAAAAGTACGTGCATTCTCACAAGTCAATTGCTCTTAAAGCAAGAAGGTTCCTGCATATACCTAAATGGAAAAAGGGTATGGCCTCAATAGATTTTGATGTTTTCCAATATGCAAATTCCAAAAGTAACTCCAGTGTAAATTGAAGGCTTGTATAAAAAATTTCTAAAAATGCCCGAGTTATAATTTCCAACTAGCATAAAAACAGAAGCAAATGCTGCAGGACACATGCATGTGTCCCCCAGCATATTAAAGCCTTTAAGTCCCTGCAGACTCCTCAAAATATTCAGTGCTATTCCTTCAGGAAGCCATCTTGTTAGAGCTCCACAGACACCAAAACCTTCAGGATGTTTTGTATGAAATGTGCAATACTTGTTTGTATGTACGGTTGGTCGCTGGGGTCATTGAAGGCTTGAAAGCATCCACACAATTTTAAACAGCATTCTCTTTCTGGTCCCTGGAGCTATTTGCGTGCAAGTGCACTTTCACTTGCAGGAAATAACAGACCTCTCGGAAAACTCGGCTCACATACAGGACAGTTCTCACCTACATGGATTCCTTATACTGCAATACAGTTTTACTTCTGCTGTGTTTTTTGTTTTATTACACAAGCTTCAGCAACACCTCTGCAACAGACAAAACCTGCTTGTGTACCATTTGACATAGGGAGTAAACTCTGCCTCCAATAAAAGGAAGAATTTTGAAGAGTGGAGCAGAATTCAAGCAGGAATGTCTGCCACTGCCTCTAATTGTCCTTGTTAAAGGGTTAATAGGCACTGACTGAGTTTAAAGACGAACACCGGGAAGCTTCCAAATAACTCATCCAGTGAAGGCCTCTTCTGGGAATACAGCATGAGTTCTATAGCCTGAAGCACAGTGGTATCACGTGATAGATCTTTCTTTTATATTTTGATTCATTTATTTACACGGGAAAGGGCAGGATCTACAATCGCAGGGAAAATTACTCACAATCGTACATGCTCCACACCAACTCCGATGCTCACTCCCAGCAAGCGTGAGCCGGAATCAAAAATCAGGAATGGAGGGAAAGATGCAGACAGGAAAGGCTCACGTGTACAGTAGAAGAATAAAGAGAGAGCCAGAACCGCAGGGTGTCCGGGGAGGGGAGAGGGTTACAGCCTTAGGTTAGGAAGAGAGATTGTTTAAACGGCAGGACTTATTTCTATGGTGAATACAACACCCAGGCTGGGAAAAAGAAAGGGTTTGGGTAAAGACATCAAGAGCCTTTACTGCCATTCTCGAAGATAAGGCAGTGTTCTATACACTTCAAGAAGATAATGACAGAAGTTGCCCAGTTTAATAATCCGGTATCGTAAAACAGAATGGTTATATACTTATAGGACATTAAAATACATAAGAAAATATATTAACTGAAGCAAACCATTGAACAAATAAAAGTTCAACGTGTATTAAACAGCAAACAGTAGCCCTGGCGTGCTCATCAGTAGCTGTGCTTGGGGCCGGGGCGCTTTGCTCACCCCAGGGTAAATCATGCTATGGTGCAAGGGTATATCCTGAGCAGCTCGCCAGGCTCTCCACACAATGGTACAGTTCTTACTCAGGGGTCCCCAATGGTCCACTGTCCAGCAGGACTTCAAGCCCTCTTTAAATCTCTGGCTTCTCAGGGAAAAAGAAAGGAGGTACACTTGTCCAATTAAGCAAATCGGTTCAATCTGGTAATCAAGGACTCGGGTGGCAAGAACACCAGAAACCTTCAGGCTCTCTACAACAAGGATGATGCACCCATGTTTTAATAGTGTAGCGGAGCTAGTGTGGTGACGTCAGCGCCCTCACTGCGCGTAGCAGGGTCCTCAGCTGCCTGGGCTGAAGGAGGTCTCCTTTAGCTCACGCGGTTGGAGCCCTGTTGCGTTTCGCTGGAGACCCAGGTTTGCGCCCCAGGTGTGGGGGTCGAAACGGGCGGCGGGGGACATGACCCCGTGCGGAACAGTGACTGTCACAATAGCACAACTAGAAAATCACTATTGAAAAGTGGCATTTTTGGCCAGCCACGTGCACAGCTTCTTTATTACCTCTGCCTTATCACTTTCTCTGCTCTTCTTTTTGTGTCTAGAGCTCTAGGGACTCTAAGATGCTCGCACAATAGGACCAGAGTGCACAACATTGTCAACACACACACCTGCACTTTTTAAACAACCATGCCGAGATTCAGACATAATCTCTAATCGTACACTGTGCCCTTATGTCTTTTCTGGGAAAAGCATTAAATTATATTGTGTGAGATACACCCTGCATGCTTAGGTCATAGATTAAGACACCAAGCTGGTCAAAAAACAAAGGTATTCAATTCTCAGGAACAAGGGCAGTCTCCTTCCCACTACAGCACAGAGGGAAAAGCAGAATGGATTTCACTGGAAGAAAATTAGGGAGAAAAATCTCCGCTTGGGCAGGCAATATTGGAATACAGGAAATCCGTCTGTGAGCAGCTTTCGATGCAATTATCGAAAGCCACAGCACTCTGTAGAGTCAAGAGAGGATACAGCTTAGAGGACAAGGTTAAAAGGACACTGAAAGTGAACAAGCAGGCTAGTCACCTTAAAATCCCAAGGCTCTACCTTTCAGTGCTGTATAGCTGTACACGATGGGTGGTGGAGAAATGAGCACAGGAGCATTTCAAAGTCTAGGCATGAAAATATACAGCAGAATATACTCACTGTATAAAGCAATTCATTAGGCAACAAAAGTATTTAAGGATGTGTAATATTACTGCAGTGGGGGCAAAACCCTTAATTCAGTCTTCATGTCTCCAGGAGTAGACAGAGCTTCCAGCACAAAAGGAGAACAAAATAGGGACAGGGGTATGGTTTGGACATGGGTGCTAAGCACAGATGAGCCCAAATGGGGATAAACCAGTCTGTAAGCTTTTCAATATCTGGACTATCCATTTATTAACAAATAGAAACAGAAAACAGAAATATAATTTGCTGAACCAATTAAGATATACTGTATATTTACAAACAGAAATGTTGCATACTTTTTTTTAATTATGTCACTAAAGCATAAATATAACATGCGGCCCTTGCGCAAAATCCATATTCTTTTCAAACCAAGGCCTATAGATTCAACAGCATCTTAAATATACAGATAGATAAACTACAAATATGCGTGAATCGCTGTGAATTTATCTGGAGACAGTCGTTAGAATAGCAGGCCAAAGCAGTTCCCTCATTTCCATCCAATTAAATCCACCTGTCTTCGCATTACGCGAAGTGGCACAAAGCTGAATTCCACGCAGTCACAACCTATTCGTATTCCTAAGCGTATAAGCAAATTCCGGCAGATATTTTAACAAAACCTTCAGCATTGAATGCAGCTTCAGGAGCTGACAAGGGCCATCTAGGTAACACAATATAACAGGTCAGATGTCAGAAGCTGAATAAGAAGAATTTAATTAATAAAGATAAATTAATTTAATTCACCGCGGAATTGTATCGCCAAGCAAAAACAGCCAGTATTCTGCCTTTGAATTGAAACGCAAGGATAGCGCAAATAAGAACTACAATTAAGAACCGAGTTCTTAAGAGCTGAGCAAGGTGTGCGAGAAGGAGAAAGCATGAACACTGGAAAACGGAAAAAAAAACACGGCGAGGCAAATCAGCCTCCAGGTGGTTTCACAACCTATTACTCATGTTCCAAAACAAAATCACCGCTTGCCTAAAATACTTCAACAAAGCAGCGCCTTCCCGTGTTGCAGAATTACTGTGTTGGAGTGCTTGAAATTATTCGCCTCGAAGAAATTAAAATTAAATTACAGTTTCAGCAAAGTAGGCGGTGCGCTCTTAGCGCAGAGATTATTATATGCTGGGATAGAGACAGCCTAAGAACTAAGTGATACAAGCAGTGTTGAAAATTAAGAAACACGAGAATCTTCTTGATACTGTACATCAGCACCTAATGAATTTTCACTTAGATTAGCAAATCGTTTCAGTATTGAACGTTCTCTTCTACAAACAAACATCAGGGTAATTATGAACTATTTGAATAAAGCTTGAACGTGCACGTTTCACATTTTTTTTTAATCAAAAAGCCACCAATATTAATTCATTCCCGTTTACTTGATCATTGCTTGAGCACAATACCAGGAAATACACACTGAAATGTACTGAAATAAACATGCTGTACTCTACATAAAACGAGTCTCCAATGTGTCCAAACCTCGTTAACCCCACAGGAAAAGAAGCTGAGGAAACATGACAATTGAGAAAACAAGAGTGGGAGTTCTTAGGTCTTTGAAGCATAAAGGAAGGCCATATTGTAGCCAAAGAGTACACATTTTGTAATCTTGTTTTACAAATACGTTTCAGAGCCATTGCATGTGTATATAACCTCAGTTTAGTTTTCTGCTTGTGGAGGGTGTGAAACTGCATCATAGTCCTCTGTGCATCCATAGAGGAGATACAGACAAGGCAGCTACAATGTAAGATTCAGTGGCCCAGTGAGTAAAACCTAGGGGTGACAACTAAAAATTCCTGCAGCAAAACCTGTCTCTGCCTCAGACTCACACTCACTCTGCAATTAACCACACCTCTGTACACCATGGAGCAGGGCTACTTAACCAACCTGCAGAAACCGTTTCCTACTAGCCAGGACCTCATTATAATCACCTCATAATGCTGTTACATTGATCCTGCTAATTATCAGTTAAAGAAATGAGGAGCGGGTCATACCAATTTTTCCAATGGAAACCTCAGGGGTGAAAGGTCATAATGACCTTCCGTTCTGTTATTATTAGAATTAGGCAGCTTCCTACACAACTCAAAGGAGATGGTCAGGTGGCAGCAGGGCTTGAAGGAAAAAAAGTCTCAATAAAAGTTACATTTCTGTGCATCTTGGACGAGACATGGACTATGTAGACAAATTCTGGGGGGTGAAAAGAGACAGCTGTTTTCCCAAATCTGTATCCCAGGACAATCCGAGTTATTAAGCAGTAACCAGAAAAGGTGTAACACTGGAAGTATTAAGAAAAACAAAGATCCAAATAAACATGAGATTTTTTATTCTATCTTTTTCAGTTTAATTTTAATGAGCAGAAGCTTTCTATTTATTGGATAATCTGCATAGGATATTTTATAGAAACAGATTCGCTTAAAAGACTACTAAATTACCCAAATACCAATTCAACTTTCATGAACAAGAGAGTGCATCCACGCAATCGATACATTTTCAGTCACCTGTTCTCAGATGAAAAGCTAATCATTTCCCTCCGACAAATGTATGCATCTACCGGTAATCACCCTCTCTTCCGCTAATACAGTATTGTAAAAGATTTGAAAATGTTCAAGAGTTCGGAGAGTATCCCCGTCCAATAGAAGACCGTAGAGAAATGACCAAGAATTTAGCAGTGCTGAAAATTAAAACCTTTTTTTTTTAATTCCTTGCTTTAGCAATTCACACTGAAAAATGTCTCAGCAGCAGTATCGCAACCGTCTGGTAATGCAGCACTTTAGATGTGATTCCGCACTGCACTCTGGACGCATATATGTACGGTGTACCTGTGACACCAAGCTGTTCTGTAGGCATACCAATATACCATTCTACAGCAAGGCGGGGCAAATTTAATCTATAGACATCTAGTTTGTTTTTTTCTCGCTCCCCTAAATAAGACCAAATAACACTTAATATAATAGTAATAAAAAAATCGTAAACAAATTCGCCACGTCTTACTGATTTATGAATGTGTGTATAAGACCTGCGTAAACAGAATTTAGCTCTACTCCAGTCACGTGTGAATTCATTCTTATTTGATGTATATGTGCACCTGACAGAACTTGAGGTCCGATTACGCCATAGTGCCGGGAATGCTATTCACTAACGCAGACAGTGAAAAGGGAGAACACTGCTTTTCACACCTCGCCGAAACAGCTCCTTCTCAGTCTCCAGGGCGCCAGATACAGGTTTTAGTGGGAGAACAGGCGCTTTGCAACAGAGTCCAATGTGGCAAATAGTGAAGCAAAATAACATCCCACTGATGATTAATGGAATTAGATGTTATCAATTAACTCATGCCAATGTAACACTAATACATTTCCCTGCTAATAAACGAACAATAGCAGCAAAATACTGAACTGCACAGAGGCTTAATCTAATTACGCTCGCCTCCATATGGCATTTTGCATAATTTAGTATCGTAACTTTTATGGAGTGATGCAAGACGTCCTGTACAGCAAAAAGGTACAGATCTACTGAGCTGAATCAAAAACATTTTGGCGTCGTGACACATTTGCCTTTCATGCCGCGTTTTATGCAAACTATGGGCAGCAAGTTTGTGATGCATGCCGCAGCAAAGGAGAATACCCTTTAAGAAAACGACAGCGCAGGACAAGCTTGTATCTTAATTTGGACTTCTTCTGAAATATTCGCAAGATGCGCTTTTGTTTCACTGACGTTGACAAGATAAACAACCCTTTTTATAAAACAGTCAAAGACAGACGTCCAGCTAACGTCACCTACGTGTCGTAGATCCCAAATTGTTGCATGTAGCTCTTTGGTTCATCAACATTTTTGCCTATTTATTTAGTTACTTATCTTTTCATGCTTTCATGTCTAAAAAGAGCAAAAAACACTGAAGTGAAGGAGGACACCATTGTACAGTTAATTCAATCAAAGCGCACCACACTAGCAAAGGCTCTTGCCCTTTTATAACTCTTAAGCACTGGCTGTCCCTGACACTTACCTGTTGTTGCTGCGTCCGCGGCTTAATCCAACGAAAATACTTTTTTCATTTGCGCTCCATTGTCAGAAATGAAGCGACAAGAAATATCCTCTCTCTCGCAAGAAAAGGCTCCTGCGATACACATCACCTGAGCAGTGGTAGCAGGGAATGTAAGGTTCCCAGATATTAAAACGCCCTGGAGGTTGCAGTCAGAAACAGACTAGGATTGATAGTTTGTTAGTTGACCAAACTCGCACTTCGGACGCGCAGGTGAGGGCCCTAGCAGAATTCTTCGTCTCCGCCAGCTGCCTTTCCACACTTCAATGCAGAAAACAAGGTGCAAAACTTACAAGTCAAGAAGCCGGTAGCATCTTTCTCAAAATTATACCCAAGGTGCCTATATGCAGGAAACTACTTCCGTCTCTTCGATATTTCCTTTTGAAACCTGCCTTCGCCCCGTGAACCTGGGTTTAGAGCCACAGTAGTTCAAATGCTTAGTCCGCTGCTCTGTGGTTGGAACGAGAGGCAGGGGTCTGAACCACAAAGATGTTGAACATCTACCATCTCCCGATTTCTCCGGGGATAGTGAGGGGGAGAGTTTAGCTCCACTCTGCAGTTATCTACTTCCACCTACCGGCGAAATGCTGACTACCTTGTTCAAAAAGACTGAACTAAATATATCGCTATAATACGGTGTAACATTTTTTAAAACCAGAAATTTGTTTCGTTTTCTTTTTTTGGGGGGGTGCGCAAAGGTTTTGGCACACAGACTAATCTTTTATAGCAGGATTCACTGCAACAGTAAAACATTTCCCCCACCTATTCGGTTTTTAAAAATAGGTAAGTCCTAAACCAGCATTCTAAATATAACGAAATAATCGTGTGCTTAGTTTACAGCGTTCAGGTCTTTGAACCAAATGTTGAGGATTAAAATCTAAATATTGTTGAAGGGGATTAGTTTCTCCACCTTAAGGGGACAATAATCCTTTGTGAAAAAAATTACGAGTGTGCTCATTGTGATAATGTTTTCTTCATTGGGAAACCTAAGATATAATTTGGTTTCTTTGCATAATAATATAATAATCAGTTTTCCGGGGTGCGATGATTGAAGCAAGGCTTAATCATCGGTTTTATTCGTTTCTTGTGCCAGTAAGCAGCCGTCTGACAGACTTACAGTATGTTGCTTCCTCAGTGCGCTGCTGACAGAAGCGGTATCGGAAGATTATGCAAAAACCGAATACCGGCCAGTTAAGCCTAAATGCAAGCAAGACGGTACTTGCATTTAGAGACTTTTGAATGACCTGCTGAGTGAGATACTATCCTTACTAAATAGTAAATGGGTGTAAAATTCGTGGATAGTCCAAGAAGTCGCCCCAGAGTCCTCGCATCTTCATTTCCAGCCTCTTTGAGGCGGGAGTGTGGGAGAAGAGGGCATTTCCGCAATACTGTGCACTCTGCGAGCCGAGTTTCCAATGGGTGCTTCTGGATGGTCAAATTGATGTAGCATTTCCTTGTGTTTTAACCTAAAAAGTGTTTACAAACTACCAGAACAGAACGTTCTCATAGAGGAAAGCCACACCAATGGTTTCTGTGCTGTGTTTGCAATAGCAACGGTCTCAATTACTGTTTTATGGTGAAGTCCAGTGTATGACAATATTCGAATGTACTGTAGTAGGACAGAAATGCCATAACATTAAATACCATCCTAAAATAAACGCTATTAATTACAGCCTTCAGTCCTACTGATCCCGGTGGCCAGCAGGGTGTTGCTCATACTGAGCTCATTATCCTTAATCAGTTCATTATTGGCCTAATTGGACCAATTTGACAGCTTATCCCAGCTGCTCAGGTGTTGGTGATTGAAAAAAGAGCTACACCTGCCCTCCTAGTTCAGGATTGCAGATTCCTGCACTACAGTGATTCGCCCATGATTTATAATCAATTCCACAACAGGTTTCTGTGATCAGCCAAACCCAAGGCATTCTTTTTTTTTTAAACGGGCCAAAATAAGGATCCAGTGAGTTATTTGCGATCATGTTACAGTCATTGGTTTAATAAACTGCACAAGCATTTTAAAATGTTTACTCAGGATCAAGTCACATATCAGATATAGAGCAGCCAGTCTGGGGTCCAGTCACAGTCAGAGATGTCCTATAGCCTTGTCTCTTCAGTGGCATCTCAAAAAAGCCAGTGTCTCAGTCAAAGTACTGCAGTGCTGTATTAGGAATGAGAAAATGCTGTTTTTTCATCGTAAATAGGACACCTGCATCCTTCTCTTTTTTCTTAAAGCATCTAAAGATAACTCAGCTCCTCGTGGTAAACATATGCCATGTTTATATTTTTATTTTAATTAAATAAAGCTACTTGAAGAGTGGGAAACTATCTTCCAAACCCATTAATCTGAGAGAATGCCTGCAGCACATTCTGTCTGAGTGCTTTTTTTTTTCAGCAGTATAAATTTCCTTTATGGAAGCACACACACACACAGAGAGAAATAAATAAAATAAAAGGGCCTGCAAATTTTTCAAAGCTGTTTTCTGAGCCGTAATTAATTCTCCACGTTACTTGTGCGGAGGAAGTTGGTTGGTACAGTAGTGGGGGATGGGAGCTGGGAAAGGGGGTGGGGCTTTGGGGCAAAGAGGCAGAAGAAATTAACAAGGAAAATCCCTGTCAGGAACAGCTGAAGGTTTTCTAGACGTGTCAGGTATCATCACGAAATTTGCTTACAGCATTTTACTGTACATCGCCTTGAAAACTAATGATTCTAGCAACATATCCAATGCCCCCAGCATATACTTTGATATTCTGGGACTGAAATTCTGTTATTGCCTGAAAGCACTTTAGCTGTATATATTGTTCTTTAGGGCTACTTGCTGTAATCAAATTTTCACCCTGCCAGTTCTCGAGTGTTCTTCTCCCGATGACATTAAAAGAAAAAGAAAAAAATCAATGAAAAGTTTAAAACATTTTTAAGGAGGTGCTCTGGAATCTGGGCTCTTTTTTCCTTTTTTGTAGCTCTGTTTCCTTGGGCACCAGAAAGCACTCAAGCCATACTTTCAGAGGATGAGAACTGCCTGCTTGCAGAACAAACAGTAATGTTTCTTCTAGTAGGTGCCAAATGGCCTGATCTTATTTATAGCTTCTTCTTCTGTTGTGCCTCTTTTGTGGAGACCTGATCAAAGATAGCTGCTTAGTTAAGTGTGAATCCTTCCACACTCTACACATACCACAAAATAGGTCCTGTGTGGTAAACCTAACTTGGGGATATGTCAAACAACTGAATCAAAATAGAATATGAATGTTAACCCCCTGGGAGCCAGAGTGTGTGAAGAGGAATGGGGCATTTACAGTTTGAGACAGAAACATTACCTCCTTGCGGCCTGAGATGATCACATCTAACAAATTAAGCAAGCCAGGATCCCATCATCCTGTCATTACTGGGATGGGAGACCTCTAAGACGAAACAGATGACCAAACACCACTTCTCCAGCATGGTGACCAAATCTTTATTCCTGTGGGAGGCGCTGTCCTTCAGAGGGAATATTAAATGGAGATCCTGGCTTCTTGGTCCTTTAACATCTCATAGCACTATTTGTACTGTACATGTTGGGGTATTAACCCCAGTGGTGCCTAAATTCCAAATTCTACCCTCCCTAAAGTTGCTCCATAAATGACCCTGGTCAGTACTGGAATGGGAGCTAACAGAGGAAAACCAGGTTGCTGCTCTAAGTGTTGGTGGATCAGTACTGTACTGTAGGTGGTGCTTTTCTCTGCTCTCTGTGCTCTGAATCATAATTTCCAATTCAGAGCCACAGCAAGTTGAACACTACACTGTAGGACGTGCGATTTCTTTCGCTGAGACATTATATGTCCCGAATGAGCGGACATTAAAGTTCCCTGCTCTCTGTTACACTGAATCATAATATCTTTGCAGTTTAATGCCGCAGACCAGCGTGTAAAACAGTTCTCTGGTGTTGAAATAAAATCCAAATCAAAAGCACTTGCTCTGAATGACCATTCAGAAGGGCAGCCCCTCATCAAGTCTCTGTCAGAACTCTGCTCCTGGGATGCCTTGCACATGTGCGTCACCTCTTCATGTCATTTAGATCCACTGGTCCAAAGCAGGCCACTAGGAGCCCCCACCCACTGGGAAAATTAATAAAATACAAGGTGGATTTCAGCCTGATCTGTAAAATCTCAGTCTTTAAAGGCCATGACCAGGGATTTTCTCTCCAATGTATGACAGAGAGCAAATGAAAAGTGTAGCAATTAGTGTGCCTTTCCAGCAAAGCAATATCAGTCATTGCGCTGCTGAGAAAGCCCAAGCTGTTCTGCAAAGAGATCGTGTGTCATGTTGTCGGGCACTGGAGAGGTTTCGTGTAAGAATGAGTGTCAGCTGAAAACAAGCTGGATCATAGTAATCGGCATCGAATCATCAAAACTACGGGAATGATTGAATAAGCAGCACTTATTATAACACTGTTAAAATAAAATTAAACAGCACATATTATACATGTGTTTTGTGTTTATTTGTGCTTATCTAACTAATCCCTAATCATGATCTCATAGGTACTCTATTAGTCATGCATTCATGATTTAAGGCACCTCAGAAAGCATGTACTCCTACGTAACTGAGTGTAACTAATCAAATCCGCAATATACAAGCGCAGCAATGCCTTCATTTTAATAACTCATCACGACACGAACAATGACAAGACAAATTACAGGCCCGTTACTCAAAAAGGGGTTGCAGTACATCTGTCTGCAGGTCTGTATGGGATTATCTATACAGTAGCTACATTATCTGCAAATTCCTTTCGCCTCGGTAATTATGAATTACTGCAAAAAGAAGAAAATCCTCCTCAAAACACTTCTCAAAATAAAATGCTGGAGGAAGTTTTTCAGTATGGCATGGTTCTCGTGGTGGGACTACAAAGTTGTTGTTTTTTCTGGTTTCCATTACGTCTGAGCTTGTGGAGGCTAAAAGCCTTAAAACATTAGAGCTGTCAAACACGGCGCTCCAGAAAGACAGTGGCAGACCAACTGGCAGCACTTGAGCTCCTGCCTGCATTATCAGTGAGCGCGCGCTGTGTTTAACAAACGCTCACGCCGCAAGGAATGTACCTACAGTATCACCCCCTCCCTCCCGCTCACTCCCGTCACTATTTCAGTTTTCCTCTTTCCTCACTTCCCCGCTAACTTTTGCGGATTCTCCTTGAGCTCCTAGGTGCGTGTTATTCATGACCAGTTTATATTTGGTATCTCACCTTCTAGCCTGCCCCTCGTTTACGATTTAGCCTTGCGTTTCGGATTGTTGCTCTCTAGTGTCTCTATCATTTCCTGACCTTCTTGTTTCCTGGATTACGTTTTGCTTAGCGATTTGGATTAGTGTTCTCTCTCTCTCCCCTCAGTCCTGCACAGGATCCATACTTCCTACCTGTCCATTGTTATACACTGGAGTAATACCTCTGAATTGGTCTCACTGAGACAACACACACCACAGCAGAAGTGACAAAAAGCATTCCCCTAACACCTGCTTGTAGCGTCGTTCATTATCCTCCTCTGCGCACTTCTCAACAAGCAACTTTGTGCCGAATGTTTTTGTCGGAATAGGCAGCTCGCATGGGGACTCATAACAAGAAGGAAAATCCAAAGGGGGCTAACATTACAATTGCCCAGGAGAGATGGAAGCAAGAACGAAATGAAGCGACAGAAGAACAAAGAAGCTAGTAAATCCAAACTGCCTTCTTAATTATCCACAAGCACGGAAAATTAATTGTCTGCCAGATTAGAAACATATGGTTTTGGTGAAGTCAACATGTGGTGCTCGCCAGCCAATCTGTTTGAAGAGCTGACCCTGGTCTTTCCATGAGCTGTTGGTAGATGCCTAACAAACATTTGATTGGAGCTAATAAAGTGATCTCATGCACTCTCGGTCCAGTGGGACCTAGTGCACAGACCAGTGGTAGATATGAGCCACTCAAGGAGCAGCTTTGCCTTTGAAAAGAGGAAAGCAGACAAAGTGGAAGAAAGTTTGTCCGGATCGCTAGAACATTGTCTGAGTTGGTTGTCACAGGGAATTGTGTCACACCCACTTTGCCGAGCTATTTGATCTATTTCCTGACCTGCAAGCCACAGGCCCTTATACAAATTACACTGATGAAGCAGAAAAGCTTTGCCTTCATTATCATCGTTTATACCACTCTTATCTGTCTTTTCAAATCGCTCATTGAGGATGGTATTTGTACAAGAGCCTGCAGCTTATTAGACCCAAGGCGAATCAAACCGCTGCCCCATGTATCTGTGTCCTTGTTCTTTTTTTATTCCAGACGAAGATAATGAGGTCTTTATTTTCCCTGTTGAAAGATGTGAAAGAACTCCATAACAGACAAAGTGCTGTGTGGACTTCATCCACCTTTGACCGACTGGAAAGTCTAGACCTTGAATGAATCCCAAAAGGTACATAAAAGTTTCGTAACATGCCAGCTGAAAGACATGTGGGGGTATTTTCATAATGTCTGTGGCCTTGTTTGTGCAGTTGTAGTATGTTCACATAGGCAAATGGATGCAGAAATAAGACTGGTCCCCCAGGAAAGTCAGAGTTTGGATATCAATTTGGCTCTATCTCAGTAGAGCACAGGGAAGTTTTTAATGCAACACTTAGGGGAATCCAGTGAACTGAGGGATTTTACAAAGGCAGGAGAGGGGCACATTTGAGGATGTTTATCCTAGTGCATGTTTAAAGTTTTCATTCTCTTTGGCTCATTTTGCACAGAATGAAGCACAATGTGAGTCTCACAGGAGATTCTGAAATGCCTTCTACCAGTCCCATCACAGAGAAGTCACAACAGTGGGAGCTGTGCCTGACCCTATGCACTACATCAGAATAGACCTCGTTATAAGGAGAATGTGACCTTACTGTGGGGCTGTTAAGCAAATGTGCTGCCTTAGCACGTGTCAAAACTCAAAAGACAAAACAATTGATTGCTACCAGTCACGTCGACTTCGGCACACCTGTGAACGTCTCAGGGTTTTTCTTTGCCTTCTCATGTTGCGGCGAAACCAAAGGCTTTTCGGTTTTCAAGAGATTGGAAGTTGGTTGCGAGGCACAAGTATGGATCTTTCCAAATGCCTCTCCCCAGATGAGAACAGGAGCTTTTAAGACCATCCAGAGTGTTTTCTCCTCTGAGCTGTTTGATCAATACATGTGTCTGACCTAATTCACAGAGCCACACTGCGCTCCTCACAGCCCCCAGGGGGAGGGAGAGAGCAGGTTAAAGGCTTCGAAGCTGAACTGGATATCGATTGCTCTGCCACATCTACACATACCCAGGAGAGCCCATTGCAAAGCATTTCCTTCCCGGACACCACCCTGCGAGCCCCTCACGTGCCCGGTTAACCCAGCCCTTGGTTTTAAGGGGTGTGATCGAGAGCGCCTGACGTCCACAAGAAAATAGCAAGATAAAAATAGAAACCATAACAGCTTCAGAGCTGCCACTGCGCATCAATAATTCAGGAGAGGCAGCAGTTAATGTTCCGTAATTCAACAGGTCTATTAACTTTGATCCACTTTCTTTTTGTTTCTATTGACTATAGAAATACAAAAAATGCCCTGATCGCTGGTCCATGGTTTTCTTAAAAAGCATTTTACTGTGCAAACTGTTGCCAGCATCATTTTTCTTAGGGTTTCTTTCTATGCAGGCTTGAACCACAAGGTAGACGTCTTTTTCTGGTTTTATGTTCGTATTACTGTTTGAAGTGGGTCTTAGTATCAAATGAACATGTTCAATCAGAAAAATGGAAAACAATATTCATTCATCAATTTTCGAACAAATTTATTTAATATAGGGTTGCAGGGGAATCATAGCACATCTCAGCAAGTAGCGGACACAAGGCAGGGTACACCCTGGACCAGACACCAGTCCATTGCAGGGTACACACAGTCACAAACACAGACACGCACACATTCAACCAGGACCAATTTTCCCAAAAGCAAATTAACCTACAGTACCTACGTGTATAGGTAGGATGTTATGAAGCTTCTTTCAGGACAGCAGACAGCACAATCCAGAAGGGAGTAAACAGACACTTTGAGGAGACGAAGAACTGGGCTGGTAGATGAGCAGGGGGGCGTGGTCCAGGCAAACAGTCCAAAGGTTGTCCGAAGGGAAATCCAGTACTGGCAAAAGTCCAGAGCCACTTGATCCAATCCGAGACAGACAAGACAAAGTTAAAAACCGGAGCGGGATCCAGCAAAGGGACAGGGAGAAAAAGGGGGAAAGGGACCAGGCGCTCCAAGTCCTGGACTTGTCTGATTCAGGATGCCGATAGGAGGCCAATGCCCTCGAGCCGCTGACGTAGGGCGACTCGACGGTAGGCGGGCCTCCGGGCTTCCGTGTTCCAATGCAGAGACCGGAACAGAGTGAGCGTCTGGCTTTTGTAGGGAGGCTGGAACAGGGAGCAGGTGCACAAAATCAACTGACCGAGCTGGAGCGCCCTTAAGGGGGAGGGATTACAATCATGACTTAGGGTAATACAGGCAAAGTTATCACAGTATGTCTTTGGACTGTGAGAGGAAACTGAAGCACCTGGAGGAAACCCATACAAACATGGGGAGAACATGCAGTACAAACTCCAAACATATAGCGCCCCAAGCATTGAACTCAGGGCTCCAGAGCTGTGAGACAGCGTTGCTAAACACTGTGCTGCCCCTAGAAGACTATATCATTCTGCAATTTAAGTAAAGCCTCATCCCTCACCGGGACAGGAGAGAGAATGGGCAAGAATTAAGATGAGGTATTTTTCACATTAAATTCAAGGTCATCTTTAATCAAGTTTTCTATCTGTACATACAGTACGGTTCTTTGTTGCATTCTGACATTGGATTGCAAATGTCTCCCAACACCAGACTCAATGGCTGTAAATGCCTAAGGTGAAGAAATAAAGGTGATGAATGACAGGAGGCCAGTGGGGTTGTTAGTGGCTGCTTGGTTTGTACCAGACCAAGAAGTAAGGTGAAACATGGGGTTGGGGACCTATGGAATGGTAGTGCAGTAAATATTGTGGTCATTCCATGATATACAGTACTGCAGTAATTTTAAACTAGTGGATTATGCCACTGTGTCCATTCTCCATTGGCAATTAGCATGATGTGCCATTGTACTGCAATACTAGGAGGAGGGAATTCTTCATTGGTTTATTAGGCTTATGTATTAAAGAATGAGGCAATTATTTCTAGTGCTTTCTTACCTTTATTCAGGGATTTGAATGTATCCTTGACCTCTGACCCCACCCTCAGGACCCCCTGCCACTCTCTGAGGGGCAGTCGCTGAGCAGTGTCCCACTACTTCACCCTTCCTTTGGATAGAGCAAGAGGAGACTGGGGAGGGGGTCAACTCACACAGTATAGTGAGGCCGTGCCAGAGACACCTTTGGAAAGTCCCTTTCCTGTGATGTCCTTGACAGGTGTCTTCGTTTTCCTTTGAAGTAGAAGAAAATCACTGATCAGCATGAGAATCAGGGCCAAGAGATATCTGAACTGCCCCAGGACTCCCTTTCTGCTCAGTGGTTGGTAATTCACTTTCAGGAAACTAGGCTTACATCTGCAACAATCTTTATGAATTATCCTGAGTGTTAGTTAAGACTTGTAGTGATCAGATGGAGGATATACAGTAAATAATGTAATGGCAGTGTGACGTGATCAAGTGATCTTTGTTGTATGTCACCTATTCAAAAGAATTATCTGCTTGAGCTGCCACATGGGATTTTCATGACTTTCTCACTGTACAGTGAGTATTCTGAATCTTTTAAAATCTTTTAAAATGAGTGACACTGCACCAGTAATATAAACTGTGGCGCTATGTCTTGATGAAGCTAGACAGTCAGGCTGCTACAGACTCTGGTGCTACCTGACATTTTTCCAGGGCTGGAGATTCTCATGTCTTGTGAATATGGAGGTCAAACACATGCAGCTTCAATGATGCCTGAAGCCAGGCAGAACATTTCTGGAGAAGAGCTGTGATCTATTCACAGAAAATAACAAACTTGATGGTGTTCAAAACCTAATTTGCAGATAGAAAGGGGTGTACAATCGCACAGTCTGAGCGATCAAGGTGTATTTTATGTGTGGAAGGGATAGCATACAAGACTTTTGATACACTTATGAGACATTTAAGTGCATCCAAACGCATTGTAATCTTGGATATTGAGTAGCACAAATCATGAAATCATCTCTGAATTATGATGCTGTCTCTTAAGTAACCCAAAATCATCAAATGAAAATGAAATAAAGTTGTCATGTCATTATTCCGGATTAAAAAAAACTATTCATTAGAAATATTCTTTGTAACGAACAGTTCTATCGGGACCCTATGCAGACGACACAATCCAGAATAGTGAGGAAGGAATACACTAGGGAAAAGTCATGCAGGAACAGGGATGAAAACAGCGGGGGCCCCAGGTGAAGTGAGCGCCTGGCTTTTAAAGGTGAACAGAAAAAGGGAAGAAACAAGGAACAGGTGGCAGGAATAATATAAACGAGGAAGGGCTGGAGCGCCCTTAAGAGGAGGGGTTAAGATCGTGACACTCTTTAGCTCTTCAGCTCTACTTGCTGCAAATAAAATTGTTTGCAGAACTATGGCACCAGTTTAAAATATACAAAAGTATTCAAAAATAATAACCCAGCCCTATGCATGCCGAACAGAGCTTTATAAATCTGAAAGCAATACAGAGAGACACACAGCTAGATAGACAGACACTATCAAAGCTTTTGCATTTTGTATTGAAACCCATATTAGGTAGCTGTCAGATGGTAGCAACACAACTGTTTCAATCTGCAGCAGGTGCTGTGGACTGTCATCAGAATAAATGGTTTTTGCCCACATTTAGCTCGCAAGAAATGGGATTTCAAGTAGGATTCTCCTCTGGCATAGGGAGGCCCTCTGGCAGCTGCTAGCACACGACCCACATCACATACAACAGAGCGAAACCGGGGCTAGACAAAGCCAATGCAGTGAGACATCACAACAACGGCAAAAGAGGATCTAATTGAAAATGAGTGTCGTATTAAGATGACTTTTATCCTCTCTCTCCCAGGGAAAAGAGAGCACTTGTAATTCCGGCCTCATAAGTCAGTATAAGAAGATTATTTCCAATGGTCCTAAATGAGAGACACATGCAATAAATAATCTCTCCTTGTACTCAGGCATCGACAATGAAATGTCTCTTCTCCCAACACCATCTGTCCAGAGCCCTGCCACACAGGCCTGCCTGCTGCTGAGACTGCCTAGGAAAATTAGAGGAAAGCCCTGGAATAGCTCTTCTTTTTCCCTGAACGAACCAGTCAATAAATTTCAAGAACATGGTCAAATCTTAACTACACTATACTAATCAAGGTGAATTTGATTTGTGTTACTGTGCCTACAGGTATGTATGAGGTACATGCATACATGTACACAACACACATCATACGCTCTTCTAAAAGTCAGGAGAGATTCACAATCTCCTTTCTCTAAAAACAACCTTTTCATATCTGGCGTTTTTTGCACATTCAATTGTGATTTTAATTGTGACTTGTATTTTCATCTGTACACAAGACAGAATCTTGAGTTAGATCAGGCCCAGCACTCTGCTCTGTTCACATCACTCCTGAGTTAGATCAGGCTGGGCATTCTGCTCTGTACACATCACTCCTGAGTTAGAACAGTTTCAGCACTCTGCTCTGTTCACATCACTTCTGAGTTAGATCAGGTTCAGCACTCTGCTCTGTACTCATCACTTCTGAGTTAGATCAGGCTGAGCACACTGCTCTGTTCACATCACTTCTGAGTTAGATCAGGCCCAGCACTCTGCTCTGTTCACATCACTCCTGAATTAGATCAGGTTCAGCACTCTGCTCTGTAAACATCACTCCTGAGTTAGATCAGGCTCAGCACTCTGCTCTGTTCACATCACTCCTGAGTTAGATCAGGCTGAACACTCTGCTCTCTTCACATCACTCCTGAATTAGATCAGGTTCAGCACTCTGCTCTGTAAACATCACTCCTGAGTTAGATCAGGCTGAGCACACTGCTCTGTAAACATCACTCCTGAGTTAGATCAGGTTCAGCACTCTGCTCTATTCACATCACTCCTGAGTTAGATCAGGCCCAGCACTCTGCTCTGTTCACATCACTCCTGAGTTAGATCAGGCCCAGCACTCTGCTCTGTTCACATCACTCCTGAGTTAGATCAGGCCCAGCACTCTGCTCTGTTCACATCACTCCTGAGTTAGATCAGGCCCAGCACTCTGCTCTGTACATGCCACACCTGAGTGGGAACAGGCTAAACACTCCTGGGTTATCAAGGCTTATCATGCTCATTTTGTGAAAGAAAAGCAGTTTGTTTCAGTCATTTTAAGACAGATTTGAGACCTCGCTCTCTGTAATGAAAAAGAGAAAAGATTTCCTCCCAAAGAAGAGGAAAGAGATTTTTTTCCACAAGATGAAATGCTCCCAAACTTAACGCAGCTTCTGTAAAAGTTGAAGATTTAATCTTCCGCTTGATGGATGGCTCCATATTCAGTTTGCCAGTAAGATTGATCCTCCTGGTTTGAATGTGTAACCCAGGACCTGTCGTATATTATACTGGAAACACAGGGGGAGACAGGTGAATTTGTTTCTTTGACAAAAGCCACAGATAACTGATTTTTTTTTTTGCCTTGTGCAGATGGGAAAGAGTGCCTTTCACATTCTAAATCCATATTGCTGCTACTATGGATTAAGAAATTATTCCAAGCGGCACTTCTTAATAAGTAAGAAGTAGGTCTTTAAAAATCATGCCTTTCATTTCCTTATGTGCTTTTAAGTTTTCAATCCTATTTCTTTTCCCACACACAGTTTTTGAAACAGGACTGTGGTGTTGCCCGCCATGTGCACAACGTCACTCCCCTTCAGCCAGCAAATGATCTACAGGATATGTTATGGTAGACTGTTTTCATCTTGCCTCTTTGTTGTGCGCCCTGTCACCAGCTTCAGACTCATTAGAAATCAAGTACATTTGTAACAGACATTTCAAATGCATAAAACTGCAACCAAGCAAACACCCAAACACAGAGAGGAAACCTTTCATCCCATTGCCACCATTTGATTTTGTTTTTTATAGTCCCTTAGTAAGCACAGGTTGTACCAGGAACAGATCCACATACTGTCACAACCGTAGTCCCTCCTCTTAAGGGCGCTCTGGCTCTTTCTTATTTTGCCGATTACGTGCACCTGCCCATAATCCTGCCCCTCCTTATTTAAACCTTGAGCTCTCGCTATTCCTGGCTCAGCATTGGAAGATGGACGCCAGGAAGCCTGCCTACCAGCGGGTCCAGGAGTGACCTGACGGCATTGGCTTCATCACGGCTTCCTGACCATGTGAGCACCTGGCCTCGTCATCCTGTTTTTATTCCCTGTCCCTGTACCGGATCCCGTTCCGGTTTTTAACCTTGTCTTGTTTCATTTCGGATGGATCACCTGGTTTTGGACCTTGGACTTCACCCTGGATTTCCCCTCTGGACTCCTTGGACTTGTTTGCCATGGCCACGCTCCCCGAGCACCAGTTCACTGACGTCATTCCCCCCTGTTTGTCAACCTGCTGTCACGGATGTCGGAAAGGACGAACCGTGGAATGGCAGGAGAGTGAAAATAGACCCTATGCCTAATGGCGAGATGGGGGTTAGTCCAGGCTCAGCTGTTCAGGAAATGCCGTATAGAAACCTATGCCCTCAGGCCAAGGACAGGAGTGACCTGGTGCTAGGCGGGTCTCAGGACAGCCGAACCTCAATGCTGAGTGAAGAGCAGAGCAGAAGCAGGAAGTAAATAGGCTACACAACAAGAAACACCAGAAAGACATGAATAATCACAGGGAACTAGGAACAGGAGAGAAGTAGAATGCCCTCTAGGTGTACTGGGCGTGACCCCTGCCCTGATCCTCGTTATCTCCTCCCTGTTGTCCTACTCCACGTACTTCTGGATTATACTGTCCACATAGGGTCCTGAACTACGCTTTACAGGAGCCTGGACCCTACACATACTCAAAATGCCCTTGAAACCACAGCTTCCCAAGGAAAAGTAGAACTTTAAAGAATCTAATCAAACTGTGTCAAAAATGTGTTTGGGGGTTGGGAGGAAACTGCAGCACCCAACTAGGCCTCTTATGAACACTGGAGAGAGTGCAAACTCCCCAAACAGGAATGAAACTCTTAGCACATAGCCATGGCAGAAAACAATGGGCACCTTGCTACAGGGCACTTGTTTGTGCTGTCTGCAAAGTCGTAACCCTTCAAAAACTTGTGGTGGAAGTCTGGAATAATTTGGACAGCCATGCTGTTGAAGTTGATACCCTGGCTTTTTTCACGCAATGGCTGAATGAAATATCCAGACCGATAACCTACAGTACTAGGCTAACAAACAGGCTAGATGGATGTCCTATCATTTGTCAGCTTTGCTTTGTATCAGCCTACCGTATTAATTCACCACTCAAAGTGTAGCACTTTTACAGGTGAGAAGCAGCTAAGCATCTGGATGAGATCAATTAGGTACTCACTACCAATCAGGTTGGATGAGTTGAATGGCCTCTTCTCATTTGGAACCTTTCTTGTGTTCTTATGTGACTTGCTCATTAACTACTGTATTTCACAAGACTCTGAAGGAGGAAGTGATTGTGTGCCAGCTCCCCCCGCCAGTATTTTCCCTCATAATCCAGCCCTTCATGGATTACTAATGTCTTCACGCCTTTGAAATAAAAATCACATCCTCATATCATATTCACTGTTTGAGGATTCCCGTGGAAAACAGCAAAACTGAATAACTTTAAAAATCTAGGCACATACCACATTAGTGCTGGGTATGTACCTCTTTCTTGCATACAATGGGACAGTTTTTGAAAAGGAAACCGAGTGTCTCCTAAGTGAGTGTTAACATTTTAGAACAAAAACAAAGAGCTGTGTCGAAATTTGCTCTAGTGTAAAAAAAAATGTTGAGGACAGAAAAGGCAAAAATTTCATTTGACACGATGCTGGGCACCATGATTCATTTCCTCCTCTTCCTGTTTTGTTAAAGCCAAGACATAGTAATTGTTGTTATAGGCATCTGTACAGTATTCGCAGGAGAAGGAAAATACCGAAGTCTGAACATGTTAAAAAAGGACATTGCAGTTTACATTCGAGCATCTATTTCTTTGTGAGAGCAAGTGTGTAACATTGAAGAAAAGTGTAAGTTGTGCTTTAACTAGCTCTCTGCAGGAAAGCTTTGATTGGCATTCTGGTGGCCAGGTGCCATCATTACTAATCTGTCAGAGTGGCAGAGGATATAGCTGTCAGGAATTGAGCACATGCTTCACTCAGGTGGGACATGGGAATACCAATGTGTGATACATGAACTTAGTAACATTTGTCATGGTATCAGGATGTAAGTGTGAAAATTCTACGGGTAAGGTTAACCATCAGCAGTCTATTTCACTAAGATCATTCGGACAACTGCTGAATGCGCTTAGGTTTTTTTAGGGAAAAGGCTATCTGCAATTAAAAAAGCAATTGGAATCTATCTCCCCCTCTAATTTCTCATTCATTTTAGAATTTGTCATTCATTTTAACCCTTTCTGTGTTTTTACTGTATTACATGAACACCAAGAGGTTGTATTGAAACATCGTATTAACAGTTTAGTACGTGACCAATAGTCTACATATCCCTGGTGAGAAAGCCATCATCCAACATGATCCTAATGAAGGTGGCATCAGGCCAGAACCTTTTCCAGAAGTCTAAGACACAAGATGGAACTGTTATCCCCCCCGATGGGATGCTACTCCTTTGGGCAAAAAGATCAGTCTAGAACAATAGCCTCTATTGCGTATTCCTTTCTATAATATTTTGTAACAAAACAAAATAAAGTTCTGACACCATCTTGCTATGCAGGCAAATAAAAAACGATTAATAATTTCAACCCCCCCAAAGTCTAATTTTACCAACCTGCGGTGGCTCTGTGGCTAAGGATCTGTGCCTGTGGCTGGAACGTTGCTGGTTCAAATCCCACGGCCGGCAGAGGAATCCTACTCCGTTGGGTCCCTGAGCAAGGCCCTTAACCCCAGTTGCTTCAGGGGTGCTGTATAAATGGCTCACCCCCGGCACTGACCCCAAGCTTCTCTCTTCCCCTCTCTGTGCGTGTGTGTCTCATGGAGAGCAAGTTGGGGTATGTGAAAAGACAAATTCCTAATGCAAGAAATTGTATATGGCCAATAAAGTGATCTTATCTTACAGTATGTATTACGTTTGTCTTTTTATCTCCAGCACAGCTGAGTAATAATCAGGGCCTAACGTAGACAAAACGAATGAATAACTCTTATCAATAAGTTACTCATTGCGGTTTGGTGGTGCAGCAGTTAACATTCATGACTCGCAGCGCTGGGGCCCTGGGTTCCACTCTGAATCTGGGGTGCTGTCTGTGTGGAGCTTGTATGTTCTCCCTGTGATCATGTGGGTTTCCTCCAGGTGCTCCAGTTTCCTCCCATAGTCTTAAGAGATACTGGTACGTTAATTTCCTTCTGGGAAAATTGACTCTGGTGTGACTTTGTGTGTCTGTGTGTGCCCTGCAATGGCCCGGTGTCCTGTCCAGAGTGTTACCCTGCCTTGTCTCCCCCTTTGTTTGCAGGGGTAGACTCTGGCTCCTCCATCACCCTGAACTGGATGAACAGGTTAGAAGTTGGGTGAATGGAATACGTTACACAACTATTCACTGCATATAGTCACAGCATGTACAATAAGTGAGTTACAGAGCCCTTCTTTCTTTAAACTTAGGTAATTACAGAATTCTGCTCTGATAATCTAAGTGCTCACTTGATGTGATGACAGTCAAGGACTTTAAATACTGGCTGCAGTATGTGAATAATAAATATTAACAGCCCCTGTGACTCGCAGGGCAATGGAGTTAAGACATCTTGCTCACCACACTCACCACGTGATTTACCTACTAGCTATTGGCACAGCAAATAACAGGATGCCTGATTTCAGCTTACAGTTAATGTGATAGGGAGCTCATTTCAAATGTTTTAAATGTTGTTTAACAATTATTACAATCACTTCATTTGATCTTTCCACACTATTTAGTTTTACTTGCTTCAAACAGAGCATGAATATGATAATAGCGCACTGCTCCTGAGCCTTTTGATGCTCATAAGTGATGACATACATAAGGCAGAGTGGACTTTGATTGACCCACTACCCCAAATTTAAAACATGCAAGCATTATACATAGAACAATTTCTTAGCAGCTAACGTTAATGGCTTAACTGCTGCATTGCCATTACACACCAATATATAAACTTGTCATTAGCAAAATATTCAAACTTAAGTATCCAACCCTCTCCTTCACAGATCTCAGATTTCACAGATTTCACAGATCTCATTCCTTGATGACTTTTACAGATGTTTAATAGTCTCTGCACAATTCCCACTCCAGCATGTTTTTTTTATTTAGCATCGTTCTGTACTGCATGTATCCTGCAGATACTCATTCTGTTATTATGTCATACAAATCATCAATCTCCAAAGTGTTCTGTCCTCTGTCTGCAAGCTCTTCTCAAACTTGAGTGTGGCACCTCTCTCCAAGTGGCCATTTTCCCTTTGCTCACAAAAGCAGTGTGTGATGTAGAGAAGCACACCAGCAATACTTTCTTTCAATCCTGCCAGTTCAACACAAAATTGTCATTTTAGAACTCATTGTGGATTGATGGTGGCATACTCTGTCTATGACCTTCCCTCAGTTAGCTCAATTCCCGCTGATTGGTTAAATCTCATCCTGTGGTATCTGCAAACAAAAGGCAAATTGAAAGCAGTTTGTTCCTCTAAACAAAGTCTCATTAAGCACTGCAATTTCAAGCATAATTAAGCTCCATCTAGTACTGACAACATGTACTTGTAATTATACATACAGGATGATAATTAAGGTTTCGGAGAGGCGATCATTAATGGCACGCAATACATATTCAATTTTCCAGGTCTTGGAATTCCATTACAAGTCTGTGTAATGACCTTGCCACTGTAATTCTAAAGGAGTCCTCCTGTTGCACTTCTAAAGAATACAATGTGAACTGCGCACAATGGCCTAAACAAAAGGGCAGAAGTCAAGACACTTATTCAGTGGCTCTGGAGGGTGTTTTTCCATAAATGGTGTGAGTTCGCTCAAAAGCTATTCAAATCAGCTTATGGCAGACTTTGTGTTTCTGTACTGCCTCATGGCCATGCTCAACAGCTTTGCACTGCTCAGTCTTTTTCAGAAGGGCGTTTTCTCTCTTCCTGGAGCCAAGCAGACCGCTGCCGTGTCCTCACAACTGCTTTGCTTCAGATGGGCCAATCAAAGGACCGACCACATCGCAGTGCGTGTGCAGTCTTCTGTGTGAACGGTCCCACCCTTGCTTCCTGCAGCCTGTCCCCCACATTGCAGTAATCTGGATTTTTGCCCATTGCCGAAAAGGATGCCTTAGTTAAACAGAGGTCACCTGGTCAAGTTGTCACTGAAGGGAAAAGGATGTCAATTTTTTCAGCTGAGCAATGCTGAGCATTGTCATACATTATCCTTAAATGATGTGTTGTGAATAACATTATCTTTAAAATAGCTATTCTGAAACAAGAAGGTTAAAAAGGACACCACTCTGCCTTGTTGCTTGTTTTGTTTACTATTGGCTTACTGACCCATGGATTGTACCTGGCTATGTTTTGAAAGATGTCAGGGAATGTGATGGGTATTCTGGACACCCACCTCCCTTCATGTATAGAGTTTTCTTTTATTTTCCTTCCTTAAGGCATGTCCTCTTAATCTCTGTTCGAGTTCACCAGTCCTTCTGTACAGAGGAGGTACAATATAAGAGGCCATAATATGACACCTTCCACCACAGTGAGGTAAAGCAATATATTTTTTTCTAATAATCAGACATTCAACAGACGCTTTTATCCAAAAACAATTTAAGGAGGCAAGGAAACAAGCAATGACATCATTCTCCTATTGCATGCTGCAATAGGAGATTGATTTGTGTGCAGGACACAGAGTGGGAAGGCTGGAAATCTCACACAGGAAATACTGAATGAATTAATATCAGGGCTTGGAGTCTTCTGTGCCATAATACCTCTGTCATCTCCTTTATTGTTGGTCCTTGTAGTTTTTGAATTGTCTCTGAAACTGAATGTCTGATTAAAACATTGTGTTGTTTGGTTCATTGTTTGTCTGTGAAATGGTCTTGGCTTGCACTAGATGTTAGATTCTTTCAGTTGTGACAGTAGTTGAATTTCAACCCAGGGACTCAAGGAGCCACCTGAAGTTCAAGACCTGTAAACAAACCAAGCTCTGTCCTCTGTCAAAAATGAACTTGAAATCATGCTGAAGTTATCAGAAAGATAGAGTGCATAATCCAAATTTCATTACCGAACAATCACAGAATCTAATCCATATGGTTTCTTAATGGCCTGCAAATACCTCTTCAATTTGCAAGAGACTTCTCCTGCATCCAAATGAGCATTGATTTCTGTAACCGAGACCCAGAGTCGCATTGATATGCAGGTACAATTATATAACATCATCATGCTACATGGATCAGACATGAGATCATTTCTGGGGCTTTCCCACAATCCCTTGGAACAATGCTGTAGAGATTGCATCAATGCTGTAGAATAGCCACCAAGGAGACCACCTGCTGTGTATCATAATTCAAAAAATAGAATTTATCCCTCAGCTCATTCATTGCTCTGATCAATGAAAAATGTTACAAAGTTGCAGGACAGTGTTTATATTTTTTTAATGAAGTACTCTAAATGGGTAAATTTAATGTGTCTTCCTTATTTTTAAATGTAAGGCAAAAAAAAGTTGTTAGTATTTCGTCACAGTTAATAGAAACATTGAGTAGTAATCTCCAAATCCTAGAAGACATGATTAAAAATGACAATCCAGGATCATCTGTGGAGATTTAGGCACATGCATCTTCCATTAGTGCTCATGAACTGGAAAAGGCTTCAAACCTAGGCTCAGTTTCCTTGTCCTGAGCCACTGGGGCTGAGCTGTCTTTGAAGATGCACTGAACTGACTCAAAACAACCTCAGGCTACCAACTTTAAGCTGTTTTCTAGGATAGGAACTAGGGGTATCCTTCATTTAGTAGCAACAGCTTTCTGTTGGACTAAAAGCCAGCATAATCAGATGTACATGTAAAAAATGTAAACTGACACAGCCACTTCACCCTGCTATTTTACCCTGCAGCTGTACGCCCTGAGGTTTTGAAGGGATATGCGGACAAAGCATATGCTGAAAAAATAAAAAGGTTTGGGAAAGAATAGTTGTCTTACTGTACCCATTCTCTCTGACTCTGCTATGTGGCGCTGTCCACAAGCTCTAGTGCTGAAGAGCAAAAATAAGGCACATGGGCCATGTCCAGAGCTCCCTGTGAGGGAAATCATATATCTTCATATCTGTCACTTGGAGCCTGGGCTCTAAAACTATGCAGACAATCCTGATTCAATTCCAGCCCACTGCCTTCAGTACAAATTCAGCATGTTCTCACTCATCTCTCTGTTACTTTAATTTATCTTTGCCCTCAAGAGACTTAATTTTTGTTAGATCTAAAGTGCTATAAAAGTGGAGTATTATTTGTAACCATGCTCTTGCAGTGCCTGTGAGGCCAGAGTGATTCTATATTTTCATGCAAGACAAAATGACCAGGCTGTCCTAAGTGGCTCAAACGGTATGGGTGTTTGTCCACAGTGAGGACCCAGACAAGGGTGCTTTTAGCCTGAACCGTGTTGATCTCTTGATGTTTGACATAACAGAGTCTTTTGGGTGATGCTGGGCACCTACAGGCTTACAGCGTATCAAAAAGTTAATCTCTCTGATGAGTGAGCAGTGGGAAGAAAGAGGGAGGGAAGAGCCAGCAGCCATATCACCCTGCAACTCACAACTGGCAACCCACTGAAGCTAAGCAGGTGTGAGCCTGGTCAGTACCTGGATGGGAGACCTCCTGGGAAAAACTAAGGTTGCTGCTGGAAGAGGTGTTAGTGGGGCCAGCAGGGGGCGCTCACCCTGTGGTCCACGTGGGTCCTAATGCCCCAGTATAGTGATGGGGACACTATACTGTAAACAGGTGCCGTCCTTCGGATGAGACGTAAAACCGAGGTCCTGACTCTCTGTGGTCGTTAAAAATCCCAGGGCGTTTCTCGAAAAGAGTAGGGGTGTAACCCCGGCGTCCTGGCCAAATTTCCCATTGGCCTTAACCAATCATGGCCTCCTAATAATCCCCATCTATGAATTGGCTTCATTACTCTCTGCTCTCCTCCCCACTAATAGCTGATGTGTGGTGAGCGTTCTGGCGCACTATGGCTGCCGTCGCATCATCCAGGTGGATGCTGCACATTGGTGGTGGTGGAGGGGAGACCCCATTACCTGTAAAGCGCTTTGAGTGGAGTGTCCAGAAAAGCGCTATATAAGTGTAAGCAATTATTATTATTATTATTATTAAGAGTCCATGAATCCTCATTCTCCCTGTTTACTTCAGAGATGGCAGTTGTAATGCTATAAAAACAAGTGGCAACTATAAATTGGTTGGGGGGTAATATTGAAAGCAGCTGCAGTTTTCATTTAAATTTAAACAAAAGAGTAAAACACATACTGTATGTTTTATCTCAGTTTCTCTATGCACATCTACAGTAGGTAAAAACGTAATTGTGATCACAGACTCTAATTCTATGGTTGGTAAACCTAGAGAGAATCCTTAAGTGTGTCATTAGCTTTGTGCCAAAGGCAATAGTGACATGTTGAGCAGTTTCCTGTAAAATACGAATGGTATACATCTTCACATATAACCAGCTGGATGTCCGCTCCAGCTCACAGTGGCATAGAGGCTAAAATTAATTTTTGGTTCTCTTGCCAATTAAATGTGACTTTCATCTGAAATAAGCGCAAAATATTTCAAGTTCCCAAATGTTCTCTGTTATAAGCCCTCTGAGGTGTTATCTTGTGAAATAGTGGTGGGTACAAGATGCACATTGTATAAAAAAGTGAATTTTGAGAAAGGGTCAGAAACAGGGAGGCACAATGACACAGTGGTTAACAATGTGGCTGGGCCACTGGGTTGAATTCCTGGGGTGCTTTCTGTGTGGAGTTTTTATGTTCTCCCCATGTTCATGTGGGTTAAATTGCCTGTGGGTAAACTGGCTCTGGTGTGTGTTTGTGCATGTTTGTATTTCACTGTGTGTGCGTGCCGTATGATGGACTGGCGTCCCGTCCAGGGTATACCCTGCCTTGTGCCTGTTATTTGCCAGGATAGGCTCTGGCTGCCCTGAGATCTTATTTTGGATAAAGTGATTAGAAGAAGGATGGACAGGACAGAAGCATGGCTAGTTCACATGAAACAAAGATATCCATGAAAACTGCTATTTCTTAAAGCTCTGTACATTTGGCCTTGAAAATCTAAATTCATTCGGAAGTGGGTGTCTGCTTGCTTATGACTAGGCAAATGAAGGACACTATTATCACGTCCTAAGTGTGAAAAGAAGAAGAAAAAACCGAGGAGCTGCTATATTAGAAACTGAGCATCTCATTACAGAAGGATCAAAATTTCATTAGCCAGACAGTGATGGAAACCAGAGAATAGGTACAGATTAACAAGCCATCAGTCCAGTCCAGCACGAATGATTTTCAATGCACTGTCTGCAGTAATAAGTTCTCACTTATTGAGAACCCTGCAAGTGGTAATTAATATTTCCAAGGTAGGTTGAATGCATTTACAAAATTAAAACGTACAGATAGATCTTAGATTACTGCTCTTTCACAGAGAGCCATCAAAATGCCAACTGAGAATTACAAAAGGTAAATTTTCTTGCCTTTCATGTCTTAAACCAGCAGATCATGAGGGCTTGACCATAGCTTGAGCTTTGTCTTTGTTAAAATGTTTAACCACATGGAGACCCAAGGATACTAATGAAAGATAAATGAAATCTATTTGCCTTGGACTTTCTGGATAAGAAAAGACTGTATTTAGTTTTAAATATTGCAGAAAAATTAATGAAAAACATGAACCTAAATGAACTTGACCTAAAAAGCAGTCAGAAATAAAGACTTTTCCAGGCTGTAAAGGGTTAAAGGCTTGTGAGGCAGTTTTATCCTTTACCTGCTAAACTATTTTCTTACATGGATTGTTACTGTATATTTTGACAGTGCTTTGATGCGACACTGATTGTAGGTATGTAACAATATGAAAACAGACTGAGGACTGGAATTTCAGAGAACATCTTTTCCTGAAATTCAGCATGTGTGCAATATTCCCTGCGGCCCCCTTAAACAGACACAGTGCTGTGTACTGTAGCACTGCCATTCTCAAGAAACTTCAACCTGTGAAGTTTGCAGCTGGAGCAAACACTGTGACACTAACAAATCCGTTACTGTGTGCATGAATGAGGCGCAGTAAAAGGCTGCCGAGGAAGGTAGTGTAGTTTCTAGCACAGTTTACATTCTTCTCCACTGATGGCCTCGCTTCATAAAGTTAAACTTTACAAATCACAGTTTCCTTCCTTATTGGCATTGCTTTTTATTAGCTGGTACAATCAATGCCCAATCTAAAACATGAAAACCTTGGCCCTCTCCCACATTCTCCTGCTGTCTGTAATAATTTCTAAAACAAACTGTATTCCATTCTTTAACCTCCCACACCCGAAAGGGAACTGTCGACAGACTTCCCCAGCTGGGTTTTCCACGTTCTCCCCATGCCTGCACATACAGTACATGACTGCTCCTCAAATTTGGATCCTCAAGCCTGCGTCTCCTGGGAGCCCCTGAGAAGACTCAAGGATTCACAGTAGATTTGGGAATAATTTTAACTTGTATGTAAAAAAAATGCCCCCCCCCCAACACACATGCACACACACAATGTCCTGTAGTTGCCTTAATTAATTGAATTAGGTGCCCTAAAACTTCATACTTAAATAACTAATCAGATGCCTGCTCTGCAAAATGATTTTTTTGTGACTTTGCTTTAAAGTGATTTCTAAAACTGTGGAAAGGGTTATGTCAAAAAGGAAAGAATAGAATACCAATTCTATGATGCAATCCTACTGGTATTGTGCTTGAAGACGCCCAGTGCTTTTGCATCAACAGCAGCTGAAAGATTTTGTTCAGGCCGACACTGGCCATTAATCTGCCTTGTTTCCTATAAGTAGAAGACTGTAATATTCTCACAAATAACAATGAAACCATCAGTGAAGATATACGGAAATCTACAGCACAGTATTGAAACTCCAGGTCTTCATTATCCTACCTGCAATTCACTAGTTTAGTCACACTCTGTTGCGAGAGTCTGCTTTCTCACCTTCCATTCCTCCTCCAAGAAAGCAGAATGCTTTGGCATCAATTTCAGAAGAAATAAACTTCCTTTGCAAAAGGTATCAGGATCCTAAAAGTAAAATTTTCTGCGGAAATTGAAAAGCCGTGTCTGTTTGGGATTTGTTTTCTGCCTACTCAGCTCCTCACCCTGGGTATTGTATCATATTTTAATCTGCTGCGATAAATGAACCAAAACCTTTAATTTACAGAAACGTTGCAACACAAGGCACAAAGGAGGCAAAGCTCCCTACTGAGGTGGAGAATTGCCTCTTGTCACTGGGGGCTGCTTCAAATTATCCTCTTTGTCACATGAAAGGTTTGAAGTTGTTAAAACACTCAGGAGCATTTTGTCTCAATCTGATCTTTTCTTTTCTCACTTTCGCCGGGCAAATGAGCAAAGCCTTAAGAATCAGACTTCTCTTGAACCTAAGTGAGCTCAGGGGTATGTTTTGTGTTTTGTGTGTGTGCGGAGATGGGAACAGGGGGGTGAGAGGGGGTTCTGGCTGCAGGTACAGTAATTTGGTTCCTAAATGAAGCTACCCAAGTCCACTGGAGGACGCACTGTGCAGTCATTTCTTTCAGTGTTGGGACTCGGGTTCGAAGGGGACAAACAGACCTGTTGCACTGTACTGTCTTGCACTGTAATGAGGCTTTCCAGACCAATGCCTTCTCAAACAGTCACTGTTCATTTCTCAATTGCTCTGCTTGTGGGGAAGATCGTATAGGATAAATGACCACGAAAGTGGGGTTAGCTGGAGATAGTTTGGCTCTACTCTACATTATTTCCTTTTGGTAACATCACTAAAACCCACTAAATACACATCATTCTGTGTAAAGAACCACACATCAGCCCAGGATAAAGAGTGTAATCAGGAACACTGTATCAAATCTAACTTGTACCGCATTACGTCTAACATGGAAAAGAAATAAAGGGGATTTGTTGTGATATAAGAGCAGTTGAGGGGGTCAAGGGCAGAAAACATGATTGTATTGCTGTTTCTGTCTAAACACGTCCATACAAATGAGGCCACAATAACCGCACTGTGGAAACAGTGATGCCAACGCAGATCACAAACTATCTCATCTGTTTTATTTTAATCCAATACCAGCTTCACACATCCACAGAAATTTGGATTAATGACATGACACAAGCTTTCCTGTTAAGATCTAATCCGGAAATTACTTTTTTTGCAGTCGTTGTTCGCATCAAGTGAAAAAATGCAGGCCGAAAGGGAAGCATGAAAAATCATATTCTTCTTAACGGGAAAGGGAAAACAAATTCACTCTCGACCTGTTCTCTTTCTCATTCACATCAATCGTTCTGTGAGGACAGTCGTTGCATTAATCACTAGGTTCCTGACCATTCACAGTTAATGCTGAAGCACAACTGGATTTTAGAATGGCAGATTAACACTGGATTTGGTTTTGACTGTTTGGAAATTGTGGTTCTCGTGGATCTTTCAGAGCTATGGTTTCCTCCCAGTTCTTAAATCCATTCTCGATAGGTGTGATTGCCTATTTGAAATTGTCCCTTTGTACATGGTCCTGGTTATCTTTTCCCAGAGGACAGTGGTCCAGGATAGGCTTTGTCAAACCATGACTCTCACCAGGATCCACAGATAACTGTTGGGTGGAACTGGATTTAAAAATGTTTTATGTCATTAAAGACTGCTAAACACCAACACTGTGAAACATGTGAGGGCACACACAGAAATGAAGGCAGAGGGCTATCATTTCCTCTGCAGGTGTGAATTTGCTACAGAAAAGCAGAACCCCTACATTACATCAGGAAGTGCTGTTGTCGATGCCACACAGCTCATCAGATTTGTACATTTGTACTCCCAAAACTTAACCTAGGGTGTGTTACCCCAGTGAAAACATCCTGTTGCTAAAGAAAATGGAGAGCGTTACTTTGTCTCAAAGGTAGTTTTTCCCAGCAAAAAAAAGAAAAGAAATTTTAAGAAATTAGTACCAAACTATGTGTTTTACATAATTTCAACTGAAGTGGAGTTGATAGGATGTTTCAGTCAAGACTGCAGTATCATGTATCTGTTGATGTATGGGTCATCATCATCATCGTCATCATCTTAATCTTTTCTATCCACCAGTGGGTCCTCTGACAAGGTTCAGCCTTTTGTTCTTCCCCCCACACTCCTAACGTCTTGGCTTGTGTGTGTGAGTGTTTATGTGTTTAAAAGCAAGAGATATCTGGAGGAATAAAGGCCAGTTTAGGTTTCATTTGTATCTCGTCAGCTCAGAAAGATCTCATCCTTACTGTCTGGTTTCTACTTATCATTAAATCCCTTTTGCACCAAACATCTGTTTGCTTTTCTAAAAAGAAATGAAGTCGGAGTCTTTCTCAGAAAAGCCACCAAGAATTGGGGCAGAGACAAAGAAGTACTCTCTCGTCTTGAACACAATTTTTTTTTAGATTTCAAGTTGTTTAAAATAGCTCTTGGACAAAAATCTTCTCCATCAATGAGAGCTACATTGGTAAGCATTTGTATGCATTTTTAACTGGTAATTAAATGTGCATCTACACTATAAATCTGCTGTACCTCATCCTTCAAACTTAACACTTAAATTCAACATTTACACCAGAATTAGAGGTTTTGACATGAACATGGTAAGTGCCTAAAATAATGACCAGACAGACGAACTACACTTATTTTTCATCCCTAGCCATGTCTTCTAGCACAAAAGCCAAAAAACTGTAGAATACTAGAAGACACAAAATACTGTTTTTTCATTTCTTCTCCAGTGGTTCTGTATGTTCATTTATAACTTCCTAGTCTCCGTTTAAAATGTAGAGAGTACTTTTTTACATCTGTCTGGACCAAAGCCTTATGCACAGCTTGGGATCTGTATTCTGTGAGTCCAAAAAGATTTCATTGTACAGTTGTAAAAGCCCAAAGTGAAAGGTAGTGAGCTCTTTGTCTTTTGAAGTGTGTAGGTGATATGCTTCTGGCAGTTCATTTACAATGTCCAACTCTTTGTTATGGAGTCTCTGAGACTCATGCAGATGGATCATTTAAACATTGTACTTATCTCTGGAGTAAACATTTTTATACTTGTTGAGGGGCAGCTAGTAGAAATTGCATGTACTTAAATGCACTGTATATATAATTAACTCAGATATTAAATGTACTGAATGTTTTACAAAGATGCATGTGTATTTGTGAGTGGAAAAATTAAATTATTACAACTTTATCAATTAATTTACCAATAAATTCATTCAAGAATTGAAAACAAGTGAAAACATGTCTGGAAAACTAATATCTAATGGTCATAATCTTCATTTTAAATACTGTAGTTCTTTTCATGCATGGTAAGACCTTCACTGTGGACCATCAGTTGTCGTTTATTAGCAACAGAAATTATATGTCCATCCCAAAACTAAAGTTCCAGGTTCTGCAGTTACTCTGCTGAACTGCAGATGGATTACAGTATAAATGGCTTCCATACTAACAGCTCCAATAATTAACATTCAACTTACCACTATTTAACACCTGTGTGTAATGAATGATTATTACTGTATATGAAAAGATTTTTTTACTACTTAATGCATGGACATCTGTTCATACATTAATAAAGATTTGTTCTCAAAACATTTTACAGCAGTGTGAGTTTGAGAAGTAGCTGGCCCATATGTTTCAGGTAAGACTCACAGAGTGGGTAGTGTATATGTAGCACTAATGGCTTGGCTAATTTAACAGTACAGGACTATTTTGGTTTGCAGTCTTTCAAGGACACACAGAACATATGAGTTTTTTAAATGTGTGCCGGTAGTATTAAGTCTCAAGTGTTCACTTGTCATACAATGAACGGGGAAAATTGTGATGCTAAGATGAATGTACTGTCAGATCACAAACCAATAAAAATGAACCAAAGAGGTCTTCTCTCCTTTGCATGCTTCTTATAAACTTATCTTTTGATAAGAGCTCCACCTTTAAAACCGCACATATTTCAGACAGCATGGAGAATCACTGTTTGTCAGCTGCTTCAGAATAAAATGGACTCACTCTCACAGGTTTCTGAATTCTAAATGGATTCTGAAAAGGCTCAGTTCCCAGTCTGATTTCTGTTATGGAATGGCAGTCAGGGCTCCAGCCCCAGTCCTGGAGGGTCCCAATCCAGTTAGTCCCACAGGTCTTCCTACATCACAAGAAAACTTGTAAATCACTGCTCAAATTTAAGCAAGAGATTTCAAAGGAACTTTGGTGTTTAATGGCTAAAGGGTATACTAATTTACATCTCAAATGATCCCTAAATTACTTAACAAATCACAATTTTTTAATTACCATAATTAACTCCGCGTTTTTAGAAATTGATTATATATATGTTACCAATAAAATGTCTTGGACTGGGATTTTTCAGGTCTGGTAAGGGCTGGAGTCCCCTCTTCTAAGAATGTGCTTTCAGTGGGTTTTGCTCTCTTCTTTTCCTTTTCGCCAGCGACCTCCAGTGGTAAACACCTATCGTCCAGTGCAAATGCTGTACCTGCACATGGGGCTAAATCAAGAAAGGATCGGAAATCAGATTTTGATTTATGGTCATCGTGTATTTTCATTTCTCTTAATAATATTAGTTCATCCGGAATAGAAATTTCACAACCTTTGGTATCATAAACGTTTTTAAAACCAGCTTGTGCAAAAAAATTCAGATGCTTTCCAATAGCCGTATACGCAAAGACTTAATTTCTATATTGTTAGCCTATTTGTCCCAACAGATAAACGATTTGTTTTCCGTTTTGCCGGCAAAAATTAAAATCTTCTTAAAAAACAGAAGATTGTGTTTACAGATATACAGGGAGTCTCATCTTGATCTTAATTTTGTTTGACACAACAGTGATGCCTCTTATCTAGACACCACTGTCCAAAAACGAATTTGGCGTTTTTTAGGAAGAAAGTATTGGTAAAACTTCATCTTTTGATCGGATAGTTTGGAGATACGAAATAGGTGCAAACGCTTCAAAGGAATGCAAAATAACTTTGGTAAAAAAACTTTTACTTGTTAGTTTGGCATTCTGAAAGTTGAAGCAAATGTTTCACTGGAGCAAAACGATGCCTTGTAATTGGGGGTAATTAAATGAAGATCAAATTAGAATAAATGCATCATAAACTCCCTACCACAGCGTAAAGGACGATAATCAAATGCGAGTACTGTAGCAATTTCTCTTGCTTGGCTGTTAGCCAATCAGTTTGTCCACGGTTTGCGGTTAGGTCCTTGGGGGATTGGCGTTTGTGGCGATCACTGATGCCCGAAGTTCTCAACCTATTTGCGACATGCAGATCCATGTAGGCAATGTGTCGTAGGACTAGAATTTGTCATATCAGTGTCATTAGCTGCATTGACGGCACTCAAACCTGTTTGTTTTAACATCACGTCGACGAGACAGCACTGTAACGCGCTCGAAAGTTTCGTTTGTTTCTGGAAATAAGTGTTCATGGTGAAATAGCCCCTTTCACGCCACACTGTAAGTGAACTTCGGTTACGGGTAATCAAACATCTACAGCAAACACTGAACCCAATTTTAGCCCTAAAAAAACTGCTCAGTTGCTTAACCGAAAACTCTGAGATCATCTTGTTATTTTGGTTGATTTATTAACCAAACGGTTTCAACGTTTTTTCTTTCCACTGAAAAACAAATGTGGAATGGTAGCCTTGTATATATAGTGACATGATAAAGAAAGTACACCCCCCCCTTACAATTCTCTGGTTGTACATATTAAATCATGTCTGACCTTCACCTAATGCTCACAAGTCCTAACTGTAGATATATCTAAAATGGTCTGACAAGTTTTACTTTGACATTAGTTATTAAACAAAAAAAATCAACCAACATTCTTACTGTGATTCAGTAACGTGTGGAACCCCCTTCAGTAGCAATAACTTGAAGTAAACATTTCCTGTAAGAGTCTCTCACATCCCCTGGGAGGAATTCTGGCCCACTCCTCCCTACAAAACGGCTTCAGCTGTGTGATGTTTGAGGGCCTGCATTAATGCACAACTCTCTTCAGGTCCCAACACAGCATCAATGGGATTGGGGACAGAACTTTGACTTGGAAATCCCAAAATTTTGATTCTTTTCTCTTACTGCCATTCAGTTGTAGATTTACTGGGTTGTTTTGCTTTGTTGTCGTCTTGCATGATCCACTTTCAGCGATGCTTTAGCTGTTGGACAGACGGTCTCACATTTTCCTCTAGAGTGAGCTGGTATAGAGGGGAATTTATGGTGTGCTTAATGGTCGTGTGGCATCCAGGTCCTGTGGCTGTAAAACACAGTAAACTGTGTCTTCACCCATTTGACTGAGGACCAATCTCCTGGCCAGAGGACGAGGAGGCTGGGACACCCAAGCAGAGTGAGGAGAGACCAAGGAGCAGCTGCACAAGACAAAATGGGGTGGAGGAGGAATATGAAAGACAAATGTGAAAAAGAGAAGGGGTTGAGGTACCGTATTTAAATGTTCTAAAGAGAGATGTCAAGAATGGTTATGATTTAGGGCAGCTGAGACTGACTGAACTTGGCTCTTGTCATCCCACCCGGACTTTTGTTGTCAGCTCCATTAGCCGAGACTCCTCTACCGTCTTCTTCAAATCAAACCGGTGTTCACCTTAAGAACTGCAGTGGGGCTGCTAGTGCAGAATACCTCACTTCACCCAAGTGGCATTGCGCGTCAGTGAAAATAAAGTGGGTCCCTACAACTTTCCATGTTGTAAAGTCAGTGTTTTTGCTGAACCAATAGCACAGAATTGGGTCTAAAATAGATTTTTTTTTTAGAAAGTCTCCTACGTGACGAGTAAGGGCAGCCACATTCCCGGTCGGATGCACACAAGTCCACAGGACAGACAGAGTTGCATTCAGTCTGGGACTAAGAAATTAGAAGTAGCGAAGCCTGATGGCAACGATGCTTCACAGGCAGCACCCCTTCTCGATCTCTTCATGTATATCAATGAGTGCACTGGGCTTCTGTCTCGTCTTCAAACCGTCTCTTATTGAACTGATACATCAAAAACAACAGCAACAATAAGAGCCCCGATTCCTTTGTCAGGAGGATTTTTCAAGTCCCATAGTCTTGCTCAAACCCCGCTTTCTGTTAATGTGTCTGTATAGATTGCAGCAGCATGAATAATTCACGTATGGTTGACAGATAAGAGACAAATGCATTCTCTAAAGCAATAAACGTTCATAAATATTGATGTTACATATCCGCGAGCAACAACTTTACCTCTGAACGAACGCAGGTGTAAACACGACAGCCGAGCTCAACGCATAATAGGAACGGCGCGGGGCTCTCCAAACAGCCCTGTCAACTTCTAACAAAGCTGCGGAATAAAATTGCATTTTCCGAAAACACATCTGCAGTCCACTGATACCGATCCCCTCTCGTTTTAAAAAGACTCGTTTGGCCTATTATCTGCTGAGAGCTGTTAGGATGACGTATTTTCTCTGGTTAATATGCTTTCTGTATCGGATCACGCCTGACGAAGTCTTGCTGAGAAATGACAAAAGGCTGCAGAATCTGCAGGTGTTTTCCGGCTTTGAAGATAGTGCAGCATGCCATAAGAAACTTGGAAACAGTGCCGAATCGGTTTTAATCGACCAAAAACTTTACCAACAAGGGTGGACATCCCCAACGCGCACTTAAAACGACCTTGACAGATTTGAAACCTACAGCCGATATGCATTTTTGGTTTAATGACCACACAGAGCAACGTCCGCTGGAGTTGTATTGGTACAGTACATACTGTAGGCACATTAATATAAATTAACGGCTGGTTCACAATTAATTGGGTTTTCTCAGTTGTGTTCTCTGTCATCGTCTTGCATCGTCTTCCAGCTGAATCACAGCAAGTGTTCCCGAGTGCTTTGGCTTTATTTAAAACTACCCCTTAGCACGGATAAAACTGTGGTCATTAAAAAAATCAAAGGGCGTTTCTCGAAAAGAGTAGGGGTTACCCTTCCCCCCACATCCTGGCCAAAATTCCCTTTAGCATTTACCAATCATGGCCTTCTTATAATCCCCCTCTATGAATTGGTTTCAGCACTCTGTTCTTCTCCCCACTGATAGCTGCTGTGTGGTGAGTGTACTGGTTCACTATGCATGCCGTCGCATCATCCAGGTGGGGCTGCCCACTGGTGGTGGTGGAGGACAGTCCCCATTATCTGTAAAGTGATTTGAATGGAGTGTCCAGCAAAGTGCTATATAAATTCGACCTACAGTACATGTGCAGCATACTGTCAAAACATATTTTTTTCACCTCAGAAATATTGCTATACTACGCCCTATGCTATCACTAACTGTGGCTGAAAAGCTGATCAACACATTTGTGTTCTCTCGAATTGACTACTGTAATGCTCTACTCGCTGGGCTATCTAAATCTACTCTGAACAAACTGCAGTATGTCCAATACTCAGCAGCCAGAATCCTGACCAGGTCTAGTACAAGTGTTCACATTGCTCCTATCCTGGAGTCCTTGCACTGGCTTCCGGTCAAATTCCTTGTGGAATTTAAAATCCTCATGCTCACCTATAGGGCTCTGCATGGCTTGGCACCTCAGTACCTGTCTGAACTATTATCGCCCTACTCCCCACCTCGCAACCTTCGCTCTTCTAATTCTGCTCTACTTACTGTCCCCCAAGCCCATCTACATTCTATGGGTGACAGGGCCTTCTCCTCTTATGCCCCCAAGCTCTGGAACTCTCTCCCCAAGGATATCAGAGAGTCACCTTCTCTAACCTCCTTCAAATCCAGACTCAAAACCCTTTTCTTCAGAAATGCCTTTACTTAACTGGTTCCATTCTTCACCCCTCTGCTTTTCTTAGTACCACCATACACGGTCTACTCTACATATTGTAATTATGTTTTATGTTGTGTATTCTTCTTATTTATTGTTGTTGTCATCCTGTAAAGCGCTTTGAGAACCCAGCTTTAAAGGCGCTATATAAAATAAAGTTTATTATTATTATTATTATTATTATTATTATTATTATTATTATTATTATTATAAATGTAAGGAATTATTATTGTAATTGCAACAATGGTAAAAATCACATCTGTTATCCAGATCCAAGGAATTCTCCGTTTTGCAACTATAGAATGAGTGTATTTACGTAATTAATAGTTTAAACCATGGCAAAAAAAGAAAGTGGACCGAAAGGAGGTATTAAGGAAAACAAAATATTTTACGGCTCAGTTTTCCCTTGCTCCGACCGGTTGAGAGCAGCGACTTTCGAAACTTTAGATACTATTGTAGTATCGTTAATCTCCCACTAGACGTCAGCACTAGCCTTCACAATCACACTCCTGATTAATTTATGTTGTATGTTTCTGGCGCATGCCGGTAGCTCATTTTTTCGTATCCCCCCTCACTATTTCACTCATTAAAAATAAATCAGAATTCTAAGTGCATCCTGTTTCAACAAAAACAAAACGTACTTCCTGTCATTAATGTTAAATAAAATTCTCTTCCGAATAAGTTTTAATTTATAATTTACAAGCGTTTAAATTTCCCTTCGATTTTTCTTTACCGAAAAGCCTGAAAAACACTTAAGCTTAATGCTCTGAAAAGCATTAAAATACAACAAATGCTATTGACTCCTATAGTCTGAAAACCGAATCCCACTCTTATTACACTAGAAAGATTAAATTGACCAGACTGTATTACAGCAGTATTACACATGCACGTTTAAGTTCAGCGTCATTTTCACTATTCTTGCTGCAATCGACGTGAACTAACAAAACTTCAGTCAGAAAAGATACCTGTCAAAGTCTTTCCAAGTGAAGTAAAGGTTTATCAGCTGAAAGGGAAAGGAAAACCCAACAATGAAACAAGGTACTGTACTTTATCCAAAGTGAACAGCCGCGATCAAGGGCAAAGCAGTTTCATGGGACCGCACACGTATTTACAGAGCCCCTGCCGCAGTTCAGAGCGCGAATCTGCCACCCAGACTGGTACAGGGCTCCAGGTAGTACAGGTGTTAGGGGAGCGACGTTTACACGCCCTTTCACGGAATACCTAGGTGAAGCGGACATACTGGAGTTGGCATTTTGCGGGCTATCTCACCCACCCGAGCTAAGCAGAAAACGTGCCTTTTTTTATAAATCGGTTTAATTTCTACAACCCTAGACCTTAATCCCTCATGGTTGAAACCAAAATTAAAAGCAATTAAAAGACAACAGTGGACAGCTTGGCAGCGCTGTTCATTTATTTATTGTGATATGCTGACGTTAAACAGCCCTCTACTGACATTGAGCACCGTGCTTTAAAAAAAGAGGAAAGCCCTTGCTTGTCAAACGTCACATGGGGCCGGGAGCACTTTGCTTCCTGCATTGCTCTCCTGCTCGGGCGGATTATTCATTGTTTACTCCTGTATACATGTAGCCTCTGTGTTCGCTCGTTTTCTACCGGCGCAATGATCAGCAAAGTTAAAAACGCGATGTCTACCCTGGTCGGGGGTATTATGCCGCACGGCCACCAACACGGGTCTGCAAGCATTCAGCACAGCGGCTCGGAAGGGCTACCCGTCCGCTTTCCGTATTCAAGACCCGACTTTTTGGATCTGCCTGTCGATCAGCTACAATACGCCAATGATCACGGGTCCAGACCTATCCTCACCCCACAACGGGACTGCAGACTGCCCTGGAGGACGGGATACGCTGAGTGAGTGATGGTCTGTGTGTCTTTCTCGATAAAGAGGAGAAATGAAAGGCTTGGACGCCCTAGTGGTTAAATCTGTTTGCTTTGTTGTTTAAAATAACATATCTTTAATTACAGCTCCCTAGACGGACTTTGCACACGCAAAGGGTTCGTTTTGAAATTGACATTCCCTGGAAGATTATGCTAAACGTCGGAGCCGGCGTTAGAAGCGCTATGGCCCTGTGCTCTTTAATTCTGATAAAGACCAGCAACGCCTGTGTCATCTACCCACTGTCGTCTCGGCATCTGAGCTGAAATCCGTCTACATCTAAGAGCTTCGGTGCCGGTGACGTCATTTCTCAAAAGTTTCAAATCTGGTTATATTTTAGATGCGCAGAGCACTTCGGCTGATAAAGCATCCACACATTTGAAGGTTAATAACGTCTGTTTTCAAAGTGAAATATAAAACCGACTGAAACACCCTGCTCTGCAGGTCTTAAAAAGTTGAAACGAGCACAGAATGCTCTTGTATAAAGCATTTTGCAGTACATTTTTATTTTAATTTTTATGATATATTGCTCATGTGCATTTTTTGCAGTTGTTTCCACGAAAGCGTATTTTTACTAACGGAAAATAACTTTTGCTGGAAACAGGAATAAGGTTTAGTAATGGAATCATTCTGTACAGGTTGATTCTTGTAGCCTAGGGGTACTGTGAATTTTGACGTATAGCAAAAGTGGCATTTCTGTATTTGGTTTAACAGTTCCTACAGTAGGCCATGACAAATTATTTCCTGCTTACTCATATATAGGCATTTATTCTCTGCCGGCTATCGGTCTGAAAACAATAAATGGCTTAGACAGAACTCGTCAATGTGCCGAGAGAAAATGTTACACATCATTCTAGAGCTACTGTACATATGTTCGAAGGCAATTTTGTGGTGTATTTGGGATATATCATAAAGGGATTCAAATAGCTGTGAATTCAAAGAGACAGGATTGCTTTCCTGAATGAATGAGTCTGCAGCAACACCATATAAGAAATGTGTGTCCTATCTGGATGACTGTTACTTTTTACAATTTCAATGGCATCGTTTTGGCCCTTTCCTCACTAGAAGCCTGCATATTGAGGTGGTTGAAAAGAAGACTCAGTACATTTTGTTTTGTGCAGGCACAGTATGTACTGAAACACAAAACAAGCACAGCACATCACTCAGCACTGGGATGGATGTAATCAAATATTTTAAATGTTAATATTGAAATTGAAATCACGGAACATGTGGATGTCAGAAATAAACATTGCAAAGTTAATATGATCATTAGCACAAGACTGGCAGTGTTGATGCACAGTCCCAAACAGCCCCTGGACAGATGGCTGTGGGATGTGGACCCGATGCATTTTTAAAGGAAACATTTCAGCTCAGTGATTTGAATAATAAATCATAAGAACTTTGACAACAAGAGGAGGGCATTCTTGTTGCCATTTAGTTTGTTTGGGTTTAGTAGATCATTGATCCAAGTGAAACTTTTAAGTTTGTGTGGTGGTTGAACCCTCGGCATCTCTTCTACATATTATTTTTAAGTCACATTTGCACCTCATTCTTCCTAATATCTCTGTCACATTATCCAGGATGACCAATCAGAAAACAAGGAAACATATATTAAAGTAAACCTATCTACTAACAAGCTTTATACAGTAATACAATAACAATAGAACTTTAACTGCATAACTGAATAAAACAACAGTAACAGAGGGCATACGCTTACACAGGGATCCTGTATGTTGATTTATGGAAAGCAGTCAGGTATGGGTTTCAACAACATGGCTGGGTAGCTGGTTCCATACACCCACAACCATTTGTATGAAACAGTGCCTCCAGTTCTCAGTTTTAAAAGAACTTCCCCTGAGTTTCCACTTGTGTCTTCTGGTTCATGTTTCACTGTTGATTCAGACAATCAAGAAACATATCTACCTACTGTTGTTGTGCCCAATGAGCTATTAACCACTAAAACACAGACTGCTGAAACCGCACTGTGCATGTATACACTTTACTGTGTATAATGGAAAGACAGATGATGGAGAGATATCTTTTCTGGTTTTGATTCTATAAAGTCTGTCATTCTTGAGAGATAGCAGTATCTCAGCCCACAGCTTTTTCTTAGTATTTTATTTGTTAATCTATGATTAAAAAAATAAAATGCTTCCATATCGGATGCGCTTGAGCTTTGTAAACAGCAACCATATCATAAAAGGGTTGCAGTTTATATAGCTGAGATTACATTTTCTCTTGAGAAATGAGTCATTTTATTTTCATTCTGTTCTCAGGATTTCAGCACTAAAAAGCTATGCAATTCTGAACAAATCATCATCGCTTAAAACGTGGAAATGAAACATCTATAAAAAGCTGTTACATTGACATGATAAGTGCACTTTATACTGTAAATATTTGCAAAGCTACCAGCCCAAAGTAGGCTGCAGACAAATCACACTTACTTCATTTCCTTGTTGTATCAAAGGGCCCTGTTTATGATTATAAGCAGAAATAGCTCAGCAGAAGATTTCTGATGGCAGATAAAAGGAAATAAAACATATCTGTTTACCAGAGGATAACTTAGTGACACAGTAGTTAGCACTGCAGTTTCTACCCATTGTTTTTAGACTCAGTGAACTGCAAACATTTTCTGATATGTGAACTCTCAAAATATAAATGACAATCAACCCACACCCTTTAGCTCATACCATTATGCTGGTTTTAATTAGAGGTGTGTGTGTTTTTGTGGTTTGCTTTTTAACATTAAAAAAGCCGTAAAAGTCTGAGGCAGCCCACTCCCACTGATGTGCACGATAATCTGCTCAATTAAACTGTCTTACTGAAATACCCTCCTAATTATATGGTAGAAATATGGTTATTTAATCAATTGATGTGTCTAAAGACAATGTCAGAGAACAGAAAATAATGGATATACCAGCTACATCAAAAAGAGTTCTAAGAATGAATGCACACAGCAATATGTATGTGGTGTGCTGCTGATGAACAGATAGGGTTTTGCACAAAAAGAAAAGCCTCCAGTTGCTTTGCAAAGTCCTAAAAGTCAGAGTTTGTGATCTGGCAGTGGTGGCTTTCTCTGCCTCTGTTCCCCTGGAAAACGCAGACATGGTGAACTGGTGAAAAGACATGCTGAAATGGAAGAGGGGAGGGATTCCGTCAGCCCTAGAGATGAAATGTCCCCCCAAGACTGCTTCTCTGCACAAGCACAACAGTGCAACAGCTGATATGGCATCACATTTCAATAGCACAGTCTTCCATGACCCATTTAGGGGTTGTAAAGATCAAATTGTTTTGCACATTTTATTTGCTAACAAAGATATAGTAATAATAATAATAATAAAAAACAGGATTTTATGTAGCACCTTTAAAAGCATATTCTCAACTGTTGTGAGAAACTCCATTCTGTTGATTGGTCCGCAGCTGCCCATAATATTCTAAAATGCTTTTAAACCTTTTTAAGAGTGTAATGACAATACAATGTCATTTGAGTTTTGTCAGCAAATCCTGTCCATTTGAGTGGCAACACCCATATATTTGCTCCAACAAGTAATCTGTTTTCCACTACAGGGTCATGGGAGACACCATAGCCTAACCTAGCAAGCAATGGGTGCAAGGCACACACAAACAAACACACTCATACCAGGACCATGTTCCCAGAAGCCAATTAACATACCAGGTGAGAGGAAACTAAAATACCTGGAAGAAACCCACTGACACATAGGGGCAACATACAAACTCCACACAGATAGCACCCCAGGTCAGGAATTGTATCCAGAGTCCCAGTGCTGTGACGCAGCATTGCTAAACATTGCAACACCATGCTGTCCATCACACAAGTAATATCTGAGCCATAATCTTTCCAGCTATAAAATAATTGTCACCATATTAAACCTTTTGAACAGCATAAAACAATGTTTTAAGCCTTACTTGTAAAATGCAATCACCAAAGAGCATCACGATTGTTATTTTCAAGGCTAAGAAGCTGAAAGATATTTGTTGCCAATCTTCCTGAGAGAAGTGTTTGGGTTTGATTACTATGGACAGATTATAACAGCTCAGCATCAATCCATGAAAGCAGGCCAGATGTTAGCTGTAAGAGCCAATTCTCTTGTACAAGCAAGGGGGAGCTCAGAGCAGGGACTAGGGCTCTGGACTTGTACCTGGAATGTTTTGAATTTGAGTCCCTACTGTAGCTATTGCTTTTGTACCTTTGACCTATGACCTCTGCACTTTTGAGTTTGGAGACGCACTCCAGTGAACGCTTCCAGATGTCATGCAGGTTGTGTTGAACGCCCCTGGGTCGCCCTTTGTAGCGACAACACCAGAGAAACTGGAACCTGTGACAGCAGGGGACATTGGGGACTTGCGGAATTGTAGAACATTTACATCTTGGCCAAAAAATAGAGATACTCCTCCAGTATGGCAGGTTGCCCAGAATGACTCACTACAGTGTACCGAGACCCTTTAATAAGAATAAATAAATAGCTACAGCATCTAATAAAGTTAATAACTGCTGACACTGGCTAGATTCTCCTTCCACCACACGTACTGTACGTCTCAGTGTGCCTGTGGGGAGGGGCTGATGGGATTTCATCAGTCCCTTTAATATCGGTAATAGAACCTCTTCTTTTCAAAACAAGGAAATGTAACTGTGAACGATGCAAGACTACACTCGGCAACTGACTTTCCTTCTCCTCTATTCTGTGGCTTCATGGTTAAACAAAGGTTTTTGATTTCTGAATCTCTCTGCCGTCGTAGGGTTAATTATGTGAGCATCTTGCGTAACTCTTTGGAAAGGAGCAACTATTGGAAATTGTTCCACTGGTTTGGTGGAACAGTTCTTGGGCCAGACAGCCACCAGTCATTTGCAAAGTTGTTTATATTTTTATCTTCAGATCCTGATAGGATTGTAACAAATTTGCCATCTTTTGCTATCTTCTTCCTAGTTTTCAAAATGCCCTAAATGTTTTGCACTAATAATCCACACATTGATCTTTACTGCTTTGTCATGCAGTTTCTGGCCAAAAATAAAGCAAAAATACCACTAAAAGAGTTCTAAAAGAGTTCAGAGAAAATGGGACAATTTTTGTTTTTCTCCAGTAAAGATAACTGTGGTGCATCTACAGCGAAACCAGTAAACTACAAGTCATATCAACTAGACTAAAAATATATTGCAGGAAGTACTCTAAGTACTTCAATAAATGTTTTGTCGTATACTAAAAATGTGTACATTAGTATTTGCTGTATTGGAAACTGGAACTTCATTTTAAACTGTGGTTTTAGTTGGAAATATCATGGTGGTGAAACTGTAAGTTCATGCAGAAATATTGGGGTGAGCAGCTGAGGTGTTTTCGTCTTCTGTGAGACCACAGTCCTGTTTGGTGCTCAAGGGGAAATTCTGCTGAAGAGTTTCAGTGAGATACAGAAGCCTGAGGTCACTCAGTGAAACTGGCTTTGCACATTCATGAAGTTGGCCCGAGAGGACAAAGCGCAGAAAGAAATCGATAGCTGGAGCTGTGTGCAGGCTATGCAATGCTGACAAGAGCTGAAGACACCCCTACGCAGGACGTAAGCTGAAAACTCATTAACATCTGCTGAATCATGTCCAGTGGTTTCGATGTGAATTGCCTTAGGACTTGTACGGAAGGGGAGCAGAGACACCTGGATGTTTTTAGCTGGTCCAATAGGTGCTTTTTCAAAATGACATGTAGGCTGCGGAGGCCCAGCTAATAACAAACATGCCTGTTTACAATTTATCTAGCCTCTGCCTCTCGTGGCTAGGTGATGGTGTAATGACAGATTTTTACTGATATGGTAGATGCAGATAGAGGTGGTACAGTAGAGCAGTGCTGTCTCGCAGGGCTGGCCCCCTGGGTTCAATTCCAGACTTGCGGCCCTATCTGTGTGGAGTTTGTATGTTCTCCCTGCGTTTGTGTGGGTTTCCTCCAGGTGCTCTGGTTTCTTCCCACAGTCCAAAGACATACTGGTTGGTTAATTGGCTTCTGGGAAAATTGACCCCAGTGTGAGTGTGTCTCTGTGTGCCCTGTGATGGACTGGCATCCTACCCAGGGTTTATCCTTGCGCCCTTTAATAATAATAATAATGTTTCTTTATTAGCCCTATACAATTTCTTGCATTAGGAATGTGTCTTTTCGCATACCCCAGCTTTTCTCCAGGGAGACACAGACACAGAGACAGGGAGAGGAGCTTGGGGTCAGAGCGCAGGGTCTGCCATTGTACGGCACCCCTGGAGCAGTTGGGGTTAAGGGCCTTGCTCAGGGGCCCAACGGAGTAGGATTCCTCTGCCAGCCGCGGGATTTGAACCGGCAACCTTCCGGTCACAGGCGCAGATCCTTAGCCACAGAGTTTAGTTCCTGGTATAGGCTCCAGCTCCCCTGTGACACTATGTTTTATAAAGCAGTTAGATAAAAAAAATAGATAAATGGATTAGATGCACATTTTTCAGTGAAGCAAAGCTAATTTATCTTCAGTCTTCCCACATTCAGTCATTTCAATGCCAGTTTATTTTTCTTGAAAAGCCCTTAATTAAGCAAAGAATCTGATTAATCATTTGGTTTCCCTGCAGGGAGGTTAAATCAGTGAATGTACCCAGTCCGAAGGATAAACTACTTAATATGTCACCTACGCCAGCATTTGGAACTCTTTCAGTTATTTTTGCAACTAGCAATGCTGCACAATGGAATTAGGAAGTAAAAATACAAACTGAAAATCTGGCTTGAAACTTTCCTTGGTCTTTGAAAGTAGTTTAAGGGCAATGACACCTGTTTGCAGTCCTCAGAAGCAGAGGACGCGGCCTGTCTCCCATGTGGGACATGGGTGTGAGTGCCGCACACAGTTTGTTCTTCCTCTTTCCCTTCCCCTTTTCACTCAAGAAAGCAGATCTGCAGAGCAAAGGGACGTTCTCATTCCTGCTTTAACTGATTCACTACAGGGAAGCTTGTCAGTGGACACAGAGCAGCTCTTTCGAATTTAACTCAGAGAACCTGGCTTCAGTTCAAGGCTTTGTCACTCAGTGCTTGTGTCTGGCTTGATCGTTTATTTTTTTAAAAAGGTCCTTTTTTCTCCAGTCTGGCCTGCATTATTCAGCAGTATTCATCACATTTGACACTTAGCACACATTTGCATCCAAAGTGACTTAAAAAAGGGCAGGAGGTGAGGTATGTATCCATTCCTGCTGCAGAGCCACTGATAACAAGTCAGCAGTTTTGTGTCTCCTGCAGTGATGTGAAAAGGGCAGTACACCTTCTTAAGATCTGCCTTGTCCTCACCAAGTCCTGACAGTAGGTTACCTGCAGATCATGATTCAGTAATGTGTGGAGCCCCCTTTAGCAGCAATAATTAAATGTTTCCTGTAAGAGGTTATCAGTCTCTCACATCACCTGAGAATTCTGGCCCACCCCTCCTTACAAAGCTGCTTCAGCTCCGTGATGTTTGAGGTCATCCGTGTATGCACAGCTTCCTTCAGGTCCCTCTCAATGGACTTTGACCTGGCCACTCCAAGATCCTGTGCTACGCACGGACTGCAGCAAAGACTGTTTCTTCTCTATCGCACACTGGATTACTGTGGCGAACAGCTGGTTTACACACAACAGAACGTATGAGGTGAAAGAACCGCAGAAGTGTAGGCCTAGAAGTCTGACAAACAAAAGGTAAAATAGCAGAAATATAAAAGATAGAGTTATGCATATATCACTTCTGTTGTTGAAGATACACGAATTACACCTGGTGGTGCCGGGAAAGAAACAGATGTGTGAGTATTTTTTCCCCATTTGAATTGCTCAGTAGACATGTTCTATGGAACTCCTGGTGCAGTTCATTACATACAGATCTGATAAAAAGAGGCTGCCAGGATAAAGGAACTGTTGGCAAACACAGGCTGGATTACTCCCCAAGCCTTGGCGAGACAGGGGCTTTATGGTAAAGCGATTGCTTACAAGGTGCTCTCATTCCAGCTCTTGCAGTTATTCACTGCAAGGTACCCCAAGAAAACTGCAGACCCTACTCGAGTCTCAGTCTTCAAACAGTGATGTGAAAGAAAAGTACGCCCCCTTATGATTCTATGGTTTTATTATACATGTTCCTTCCCCACCTAATTTCCTGGCATTCAGGATTAAAATGTCATTATTAGATTTTTTTTTATTTGCTGCAATTTCTTGGCTGGATACCATATATTTCTGTAAAAGACAAACTATGTTAACATCAAAAGTGAAGGGTCTTATCTAAATTCTTCATAACTATGTTTTAAATGCAAATATCGCTTCATTGGTAGTCATCCGGCAGTGTGTATGAAAATGTTTTGTTTCAGGATCTCTAAATGGACTGCTATAACCAAACAGTATTTGAAAGTGTTATTAGATGACCTTTATTCTCCTAGCTACTATTATAATGGGTGAGGATTACTGGCGCACTGTTGCACTGACATGATGCTGTGAACTAGGTCAGAGCTGACTTCTCCTTTAAGGCAAAGAGAAGCCCAGCTTTAACTGTAGGGACATGCAGGAAGAGCTAGCCTCTCAGTCTGTATTGTCAGCAAAGCAAAAACAAAATGACAGGGTTATGTAATGCATGGTCTTGTGAAAAAACCACACTGTAAAGCTTTTAGAATTATTTCGCATTAACTCTGCTGCATAAACAATTAACCATAAATTTTGCACCACAAAAAAAATAAATTCTCACCCCAATATAAAGGATTCCTGGACATGTAAGACAAGAGGAAAGGTAGTTTTACTCTAGACCAGGAAACTTGGTGGGCTCAGTGGTATATTTTCATATTGAGGAATTTCATTCATCCATCCATTTTCTAACCACTTCTTCCAAATGCAAGCAACAGCTGCTAGGCAAGATACTCCTTGGACAGGACACCAGTCCATCATAGGGCACACACAAACACAACCCTCACACAAGCGTTAATTTTCCCAGAATGCAATTTACCTACCAGTATGGCATGGCAATTACCTTTTGACTGTGGGAGGACACCCACACAAAGACAGGTTGAACATAAAACTCTACACAGAGCTCCCCAGGAATTGAACCCAGGGCTCCAGTGCTGCAAGAAGTGCTACAAAATGGTTTGCTCCACATGATCGATTATGTCTCTTCCTCTGGCCACTGCCTCCCTGTCTCACATGGATATTAATTACTGTTAGAATACGGCTGGAGTCAGTCACAAAGCCTTCCAGCTAGTTTCATTTCGTCTTCCAGCACAGAGGTCCATGTAGCACTGCTGAGAAATCACGCCTGCGATTTGTTTTCTCTGATTTTTATATAAATTCATGCCCCGATGTACCAAGACCCATTTTCTCATTTCTCCATCTTCCCTTCCAGCACCAAGTGACACAGTGCTGCCTCAAGATGTGTTACATACTGTCCTTTCTTTTCTTATTGTCCCAGATGGGACATTTACACAATATATGATACATTTAACACAGCATGAAGCCATTAACAAATGAGAAGCACACATGCGTAAGATGAGAAAAAAACACAGTCAGCAGTTTAAGTAATCTTCTCAATTTAGAAAAAGAAAATAAATATAGAAAGTGGTGATCGATGTGTGAGAAAGATAGATAATATATATGCATGAAGAACAAATACAGTAAAATATTCTATCAGTTGTCCAAATTAAGAAAGGTACTGTAAGATGTGGGAATAAGGGGTAATTAAGTTTTAACACTCTTAAATCTGGATGTGTAAATCGAAGCCCAGATAAAAGGAGCTCAGGTTCACTGTGCAAGGGGTGGACATGACAGTCAATGATTATATTGGCCTTCCACACTGTTTTTTTGTGTAGATGTCTGCCAGCTGTGGGGTTTGTGCACCAATACTTTTGCTGGCTACCTGCTCTGTCCTGCTCAGTCTGTTATTATTGCATGTATTCAGGCAGTGCTGTGTTACATGGTGGATAATTTAAAACTGAGAACAGGAAGCATGTCTCTACGCAAAGGTTTGTGGGGGTGTGGAACAAGCCGCCTTCAGAAAACAGCTGGATGAGATTTGTGGATCAATTAGCTACTAACTCCCAAATGGACCAAATGGGCCTACTGTTTAGAATTTTTCTGTTGTTCTCCTGTTTCTGTTTCTTCCTTTCTATAGTTCTTGTGCTTTGTGCAAGCCTCTTACCTCTCTAGGAAAAACCAATGCTGGTAAACAAACAGACAACATCCTTGGGAGGATTATAAAATTAAAGAGCTTGTGAAAACATGGGACAGTACAGCATTCAAAAGCAGTCTTCAGAAAGGAAAAAAATGAACAATGTTTTTCAACACGGTTTCAATGTATTTCAATATATTGCACCATTTCTGTGATCTGTAGGCTTATGTGGCTTTGCTGCTGTCACACCAGCATGTTTTTATTTTTACTCTACAGTGTCCAATATCTACACAGCACAGTAACATGTTGTGTGGAAAAGTGTATATTGTCACGTTTAGAGAAATAATTTCACCCCCAGAATCAGAATGTTAAAATGTGCACAAAACTGCAGAATCTTAAATCTGCCACAGCTGATACAGCACAGGTATTTAAAAGTCCTTGTGAGCATTTCTAAAGGCCATTCATTCCAAAAAGTATGCAGTATACAGCTGAATGCTAGAGAATGCCAGTGAGGTAAATTTTTTGCTGTTCCTGCCTTTTCAATGCCAGCATCGACAATTAATAAGGCCTTCTGAGAGCCTTAAATACAAAGAGGGCATTGCATCACCTTAGACAGTAGAGAACTCTGTGGGCGATATTTCTGTATTCATTTCCATTCATAGGAATGGATCACATGACTGGATTCTCTGGAGAAATATTCCGCTGTAGGGTGCTGAAAGTGAGAAGCCTTCTGAGGCATGTTAGGATTTAGGCAATGGTGCTGGAAGGATAGCTTCAGAAAAATGCTTTCTCCAAAAAACATCCACAAAATGCTCATCAACACACGGATTGCCTTAGGTGTCTAGACAAAACCCACTCCTCCACTACTCCTTTTCCTTGCCAAATCTGGTAAAGGGATCATCTAGGGGAAAGTAGATGCACTTTTTGCCTCTCAGCCTCTGCTGTACCTCCTCTTTAGCACAGTAAGCCTCTGTGCAGCCTGGCTCTGTTGGTGAGCTTGTTTTTCTTTTTGTTCCAGTGGCTAAGACCTGTAGTGGATTTGCAGGTTTCCGTGTTCTCCACGTGTTTTATCTAGCCATTTCTTGAAGGCTTTGGGAGTTTGGGACATGACTACTTGGCTGGGAAGCCTGTTCTAGACCTCCACCTCTCTTGGTGTAAAGACGAATTTCTGTCTCTCACATCCTAAATTACCCTTTTAGCTTCTGATTGTGACCCCATATTCCTGTTTCACTAGTGAAATATCATGGAGGTTAACCCTTTCTGTAGGTCTTAGGACTTTTGTTAATTTTCTTTCAGTCATTTTTTAGTTTTTTAAGACCAGTGGTTCTTAATCAGCCTGCACCCTTTAAATTGTCAAAATATGTTCTTGTACCCCTTATCCAAAATCTTTGAAGAAGGTCAGTTCTTTAAATCTAAGATATATCATAATTGTAGAATGAAACGGATAGAACTTCACAGTAAAAGTAAGAAATGTCCACTTTTTTAAGTTTACTTTAAAATATATAGGTTTGATGAAACAAGCTGTACTTGTGTTTCTGCTGATTTACATTCTAAAACAATCTGGCTTGTCTCACACCCCCAGAAAGGGCATCTCGCACCCCCAGGTTTGTGTACCCCAAGTTAAGACCCACTCGTCTAGACTGAAGAGATTTAGCTCTGTTCATATAAGACCATCCCCAGACTGGGATTTTTTTTCACTGCTCTTCTTTCAACTATTTCTAAGAACATCATGGCCTTTCTTCTGTTTGTGGTGGCCCAAATTAAACGCCCTGAAAGCCAATCCAAATCTAAAATAACCTGGTATTACAAAAATAAACAAAGCACTACAGTTGAGGAGTGCTGATGATACAATGGCGCTGTGACGACTGTTTCAGTGTGTTGAGTCAGCGTGGCTGCGGTAGTCTGGAAAAACAAAGCGTTTTTCACATTTTTAAGGGAATAACTGGTTTCTATGAGGTCTCTGTACAGCTAATTTCATGTGAGAACATGATGATTCAAAATGCTGCTCTGATAAGCAAGTGGTTTTGTCAAGCATATATTTTTGACAATATTCCAATGTGCAGTGTGGCTTATGTATTTGGGAGACAGTAGTGTTTAAAGGCAGGTCGGAAGGCATATGTCAGGAACAATTAGTGTAGGTGGTTGTTAAGCTATTTTAGTGGTAGCTCACAGGCCTCTCTTGATAAGTGAGCTTGCTCGGGGCTCACAGCTTACAAAATACTCTGTGGCAGGAAATCTGAGGCCTCGAAAAACAGGAAGGGCTGTTTGTTTGCGACCATTTAGGAGAGCTGCTAAGCTTGTGCAATTGAAAGTCAATGGCTGTCACCTCAGCACAATCAAAGTGTCAATTGCAACCCCTGTACTGTACATCTGAACCGTTGAAGTCGATGTAACATTTAATGTTTCTCCAGTATACTGTATACAGTATACTGTCAAAATCAGGATATACTTTGGATTCGGTTCTATTGCACTCAGAAATAGAAGTGGTGAATTCAACCAAAGGAAAAGCAACTCCCATGACACACACAAAAATTAAATAGAAAAAGAGTGGATGAAATCATTAAAATGATCAGTTTGTGGTTGTGTCCGACATGCTTTGCGTATGTCCACTTAGGAATTATTAGAGCTTCGCTACACATAGACGGTAGCAGATAAAATATCAACTCAGAGAGCTCACCTTGAGAAGTCAGGTTTTTTAACAGAACAGATTAAATGTCTTGGGGATGTGTCTACTTACTGCCTTCCTGTATTTTTTTTACTGGCGTTTTGCTCCAATATAGCCTTTAAACATCAGAATGTCAAAGCCCAGCTGTAGGAGATTAATTGGTTATGAGGCTACTCCCGTGAGTTTCAGACCCGTACTGACAGCAGAGCTGTCTCCAGGACGACCTGCCCTCACTGCGACTGTCAGCCTGGTGCTGAAGACAAGGAACAGAGTACCATCTTGAGCCTGGAGAAGAGGAAGCAGGGAACGCGCCCCAGCACCAGCACGAGTGGGAATCCCCTCATGACGGATTCCTGTTTGGTGGAACATTACTTTCTGTCACGCGGCGTGGAACAGGACCAAATGTGGGCCTTCTGGGAAACGAGAGTGTCGTAACTGCAAACCAGCTTCACTCAGTTTTGACAGTTTACTGCAATAAAAGTGCCTTTTTGCAGTTTTCCCAGGCCTTTGTCATGATTCAGCTGCATTTATTTCACTTTGCCTTTGTTTCTTAAGATTTGCACTGTACTTCCTCACATGTTTCCTTACTATGCTGTACTGTGTTTTAATATTTCTGGATGAAGTGGTGCAATATTAAAGCAGAACAAGCACACATGTAAAGTACTATTTCACGAACACATCAAACACATTTCAGAATCGACCCAGCCATTTAATTCTTTCCTATGTCATGGGTTGGTTTCCGGAACTGTCTTTAGATCCTGCATCACTTTTGCAACATGGGTCACAGCATTGAAGGACCTTTTAATATGAAGATGCCTTTGTATGGCAGTGAAGTGTGCACTGTTGTTTTTGAACGTTTTGAAAGCCTGCTCCGTCCTCAAGAATGTCCAATTTTCCTGCACATTGGTGGTGGTGGAGAGGAGTCCCCTTTATCTGTAGAGTGCTTTGAGTGGAGTGTCCAGGAAAGCGCTATATATGCAATTGCCCACAATCCATTGGGTCAAATGCCCTATGTGACCTTTAAAAACTGTGGCTGTAGTGAGTCTCGGAGTCAGCTGCAAGCGTGCTCTAACACCAGGTAGCTTGGCCTTGTGAGTCTGGCTCAGAGGCTTGAATTAAAGGCTGATGTTAGTACCGTGTGTGCGGTCGACAAACTGGCCAGCTCCTCTTCTTGTTGGGGTGCTCATTTTAATACGGAAGGGCTCTGTACTTTCAGTTTTCCTGGTTTTACTGAAGTGTGACTTAATGTTTTAGAAAATTGATTCACCTGCCAAACATAGTTACATACATGCTACCATGATTACCCTGTACCCCTAGAAGGCTTCACACCAAGCCTCACAGCTACATAACTGATTCCTGTTACGCCAATTTTGCAGATGACTTATTTATATTCTTCCATGTCATTAGCACTAATGCATCCCCATGCTGTTTGGTGGAAGCTCTTGCTTTTATCTGATTAGATGGCCTTTCATAATCCAGATTTGGGGAGCAGCGGCTTTTTCCTGCTTGGACTAAATTGAGCTTAATGGCTGCAGGGCTGTGTCGCTGTTAACAACATGAAGTATCGATATTGATTAAAAAATCTCTTCATCCTGACGACAGTACTCGACGTAATAATGATTAAACTATATTATTTTTTCTTGCTAAAAAATTCAGAAATAATTTGTCATGTACAGTAGCTTCCTACAAGATGTGTTTGAGAAAGATACTTCTAAGAAGTGATATGTTAGTGAAAAATTACTTATGTAAGGGATTTCATTTTAGAATTGACAAGACGTTGAGGGTACATAATTTTAAAAATCACCACTTACAGTGATATATGTAGTGTATGTATAGATGCTATGTGAAGTTGTACATTATCACTTAAGAACAACTTCTTCTTAGTTAAAAATAATCTCTAACACAAGAAAGTGTAATAGATCATATTTTGAAAAAATATCTTTCCCCAAAAGTGTTTGAGTCATATTGTGTTTATTGAAGATGTGAAGGAGTCTATCCTCAGGCCTACCCACAATGCCTTGCACAAGGCACGAGTATATCCCTAACAGTAATGAAAGTGGTTTATTTTTTACTCCATTGCTTATTTATTGAAGCACAGCTAGGTCTGTTCACACTGTTTGCCTCATTTCCATAGCTAGGCACCTCTCATTGGCATGCAATTTCCTATAATAAGCTGATGCTAAACACAAATGGCTGGAAAAATCTAATTTTATCTGAAAAGTTTAAGCCAAAGGTTATCAAATGATTGTCACCACAAAGATTTAATTAAGAACTAAAAATGTCACTCAGCCCATTTGTCTTGTTTGGAAGTTGGTAGCTAACTGATATGAGGATCTCATACAGCAGTTTCTTCAAAGACATCAGGGTGTCAGCGTCAACAGCATGGCTGGGTAGCTTGTTCCATACTCCCACAACTCTTTGTGAAAAACTGGTAGGGTTGTGGAGAATGCCTTCAGGACTGTGCTGATCTAACTGGCCTTACTCTTTTTTTGTGTGTTTTTGCAGAGTGGTCAATGCTGGGAAGAGCCTTTTGAATGAGGACCAGGCCTGTTGTGAAGTGCTGTTTCTGAGGAGGAGCAATGTCAAGCAGCCAAGTTCCTCTTCAGTGGAGGAGGAGGCTCAGCAGGTGGTGAGAGGGGCTGGGGGATATGGGCTTCATCTCAGAACCTCAGAATCCTGACGCACTCTGCGGATGAAGGACCTCTATAGTTTTCCCAAACTAGACATTAATATTATCATAATAATACAGTGGACATTTCTGAACCTCAAATTTTGAAATTGACAAGCAAATTGTACGCTTGATAAGTTTCCATTCATTTATCTTACATTTCCTTTTCATCTTCCATTAACTAATGCATCACACCTGACACACAGATTCTCGTTGGTCGTCGGTTATTGTGAAGGAACAAGTAATAGGTTTATTCCATGCTGAAATAAAGAAGAAAGAGAACACAACGTTTCGGCCGTGGAGCCTTCTTCAGGTGTCTGTTGTTGTGGTTCATTCAGTTATTGGAACAGTTGATGGGTATAACTTATTGTATTAAATGGAATCTGTGCAAATGAATGTGATACACATCATTAATATAAAACAAACATTACATTCTGTCATGGAAAACTGAAAAAATAAGCCAGTATCCATTGTTAGTAAGCCTTTCATTCCTAATGGAAGTGCATTTTTGGCATGAATTTCCCATGTTTACACCATACTGTACCTGTGCTTTTGTAGTTCTATGGTTTCTAACAGGCCTTATTCAGGCCTGTTCTTTACCACACTCTGACCAAGATCCCACTGTGCTTTACTTTATTCTGTGCTCTCTTTATCATGTGTCATGTGAAGGATAGCAGGGCTCCCAAGGAAAATTATCATTTTTCTGCATTTCTAGAGCTTTTTACTGCGGCAGATACCATATGTTGCCAAGTCCCATTTATTGGGCATCGTTTTCACTCGAGAACGTGTTCTCCGCATGACGTGTAGTAATGGCTGTAGTCTCCTGGTTGTCCTTCAAGCTTGTGCTCGTGGTGAAGGCTGTGTTTACTCACAGCACTGCTCTGATTCTGTATTTTGGCTTCCACATTAGGCTGTGCTGGCACAGCGCAAGGGAAAACGATGCAGCTTTGATGCTCTAATCGGAACTGTGGCAGAAGGCAAACATCTCCATCTCCCTCTCATCATGCACACGCCCACCATACCCCCCTCCGAGATCAATTTACATGCATCATCCTTTACTGCCTAATTCCTCTGAGTCTGGAAAAAGAGGTTTTAAGGTTTTTTTTAACCTTAAAGGTACATGTTCCATAATTCTAAAATATTCACGTCTTTGTTTCCTGGTGCTTTTAAAATATATATGACACTGGAGACACCTTGCCAAAGACAATCACACCCACATCTTCCCTGTATGCTCTCCTTGTTTTGTAATCAAAGATAAGATGATTGCACTTTCTCATTCAGCCCCTCTTTTTTTATGAAGTGCCTTCTGAATAGCAGGCAGTCTCTGCCTCAAAGCGCCCTCTTGTGGTAAATAACGTAGTTGCACAGGATGTGAAATCTCGACAATACCAGAGTTGGAATTCAGCTTGTTCGTACTTTAATAGACATCAAACTGAGGAGATTCACAGTATTTACAGTTTTAATGTTTTAAGATTTTAATTTTTAAAATGACTACATTGAAAATTTAATATTTAAAGTTTGTAATGTTTTAATTCAACTGATGTAATAAAATCACCCTAGTAGTGTGCTTTACAACACCCACAAAAAAGAGAGGAGACATTCAAAATGTCTTGATAATTTGGTGGCTTGTAGTTGAGAGAATCTCATTCTGTCATTTTTGACCCTAGAAGAGGTTCATCATTAAACATTCCCTGGCCAGAAAATTGCTAGATTTTGTTTCTGTTGGCAGCCCATGTCAGCCGAGCACATTTCTGACCATTGCGGTTGCTGCCCTGCTTGTGTTTTAAGCAGGGCATTCCACTGCATTTCTGGGCGCTGTATGATGGGCACGCCGGCTCCGGAGCTGCCATTATGTCTTCCAAGTTCCTTCACCACGTGATCAAGGACCAGCTGACGGACATCCTTCACCTCTTGGAGAACCCCGACACAGCGCCCCCTATCTGCCTGGGAAAGAACGGCAGCCCCCTACAACCAGAGCTGAAGACCGTGGCGTCGCAAGGGGAGGACCCCGAGACCCCCAGTGACCCCACCACCCGCTTCCACCTGGAGAAGGCGGTTAGCCTGGAGAGTCTGATCATGGGGACGATCGAAACCGCCTTCAAACAGATGGTAACGACATCACCACAGAAAAAGGCAGAGGGCATTTTGCAGCAAATTTAAGCCATGGGGTTCATTGTTAAAATGTGTAGTCGAATGTACTGTAGCAAAGTGGGGGTAGAGTCTCATGGCACAATCTTAGCAAAGATTTAATTGTGGCAAAGAATAATTCAGACTGTAAACCTCACTGCAAAAGCAGTGTGAAAGCCCATTACAAGTATAAGAGCAGTAGAAAGCTGTGCAGATTTGCTGTAAGAGAAGAGAAGGAGGCTTCCAAAGGAAGCTGACATGAACTGGCAAAATATGGTTTTGAGAGATGACACACTTCAATACTGGTGGCGTAGGGGCTGTGTGCTCCATTCTTCCTGGAAATCCAGACAAGAAATAAGTGCAGCACATAAACGTGGTCAGACGATAAATACGGTACAGATTTAATGTGCCTGTTAGTCAAATCCGCAAAGGAATTGAAAAGTGAATTTGGAAGAGATCTCATGAATTTTTTTTCCCACCCAGAGGGACTTTAAAGTTTGGAAAAGCAGGCTCGCCCCAGTGTCTGGAGTGCAGTGGTTTGATTATTCAACACCTCAGTACACAGACTTGCCATCTGAAATTTAGCAGGGCTGGTTATGGATTGAGGCGACACCCAGTCCGCACTGTGTTTTGTTTTAACCATAATTTCCCTGTGTTTTACTATGATTGGGTTTTCACGCTGAGGAGTCACTAACCTTTTACCAAGGATCTACTGTATATCACAGAATATCCTTCAGCACGATTTAGACGAGCAAACTGAACCTTAAGTGAGAATATCATCAACAGTGCTGAGTGTGTAAAAATGGAGCGACTCAGGCATTTGGTGCACAATTCATTTGAATGTGGACAGATGAGAACAAGACCTCTCTCCAGCTGTGCTGGGACCTGGGATATAAAGTTCTGGCCATCCAATCACTTCCGGGCTTCTCTTCCCTGTGCAGGATGAGCAAATCGAAAAGGAAAAAGCGTCGTTCAGCATCTCAGGGGGCTGCTGTGCACTTGTCGTAATCTACTTAATGGGGAAGCTCTACGTCGCCAATGCAGGAGACAGCAGGTATGGAAGACTGCACACGCAAACACAGTCCCTTTCGAAATTCTGTCACCCAGTGATTGCAGTTTGTCTTAGCTGTCAACTTCTCTCTTTAGAAATGTGATAAATCATTTTTGGGAATGTAGAATTCGAGGAGCGAAGACAAGGTACTCCTCTTGGACCCTGCTTTGCCTGTCAGTGGCCTTTGTGAAGTAAAGCAGTCATAGTACAGGACTTCACTGCTCCATTACTGACCAGTACAGCATTACTGGACATCACGGCATACTGGTCATTACTCTCCATTACTCCATTACTTGATATTACTCTCCATTACTCCATTACTGGACATTACTTTCCATTACTAGTCATTTATGAACATTACTCCATTACTGGACATACAGTAACTGTAAATCACGCCATGACTGGACATTAATCCAGTAGAGGTGTTAGCCCAGTGGCCAAATTTCCCCCTGGCCTTTGCCAGTCATGGCCTCCCAATAATCCCCATCTTAGCTGATACTGTATGTGGTGATCTTACTGGCACACATTGGCTGCCATTGCATTATCCGGGTGAGTGCTTCACATTGAAGGTGAATCCCCATTACCTGTGAAGCACTTTGAGTGGAGTGTCCAGAAAAGCTTATTATTGTTATTTTTATTATTATTATTATTATTATTATTATTATTATTATTATTATTATTATTATTGGTCACACACTGGACATAGCTCCACTACAGGCCCCATAATGATGACTGCAGTCTTATTTTCTGTGCATTCTCTGATGAGAATATCAAGAGTGCTACTATATACAGAAATTTAGAGTCAAGCTGTATCCATTTCTCAATTTGAAAGGTATTTGAAAAAAATAGGTGCACTCATCCATGGTTTGTGTTACGGATTGGCTCTGCGATCCATCTCGGGTGTTGCGTTAAACCCTATGCGAAGTCGTAAGAGCTGGAGGAACCAGGAGATGTAGTTCGGGGAAAACAAATATAACATCAAAATAACAGTGACAGTTCGTGAACTGGTGAACAGGGGAACAAAGAGAGGCATCCAAATCCAAACTGGTCCAAAAGAGGGTCAGGGCACAGTCCATGAGTTGGATACCGTGAGATCCATCCTGAGACGACACAAGGTTAAAATCCCCGGGAAGGGGAAAACAGGAACATACATATTCAAGGATAATGAGGCGAAGTCCTCCAGGCCCTGGGCTCAGAAGTCAGGCGATGTCGGGGATGAGGCCTATGCCCTCAGGCATCCAGCAGCCTGGTAGTAGGCGGGCCTCACGACATCCATACCCTAATGCTGAGTCCTGAGCACTGGAGGTGCTGGGATAAAATAGAGGGAGGCAAAACAAGGCACATCTGGAGAACATACCAGCAATCACAGACAACAAATGACGGGAGAAGTGGAGCACCCTCTTGGGGAGGGAGGCTGACCGAGGCAGTTTGGGCATATTTACTGTATATAGTTTTAAATAGTTCTCTGGAAACACAGGACTCTGCTATCATCTCATTCCATATATTGTCTAATAACTGTCCAATTATTTAAGGTGTCAGCGTGGCTGAAAGAGCACCCATTCCAGTTTTGCCACTCCGCAATTAACATTGATTGGCGGTGTTGCCCGTTTTGTTAACTTCTCACACAAAACAAGCCTGCCTGTTCCTCATGCTGTCCCTCTGTCTGTCCCCCCAGAGCCATAATAATCTACAACGATGAGGTCATCCCCATGTCCAGCGAGTTCACCCCTGAGACCGAACGACAGCGGCTGCAGTATCTTGTAAGACTTGCTTAAGGGTCGTGCGGACACACTCCCGAAGAAACTTTCAATGACTTCCATACTGTATATGAGCTCAGCAGTGGACTGAAGGCTCTACATTCCACGCTGGTTTGAATATATAAGATGCAAAGGGACACGCCTCCACAGGACTTTCAGTTTAAGGACTTGGAGTGAAAGCCTCATTGTGGTACAGATTTCACTTTCAAGCTGGAGATTGAAGTTTGTTGGCAGGAGGGTTCGTTTCAGAAAAAAAAAATGGCCGCCTATGAAAATCAGGGAGACAGAGACAGTGTCAGAAACTCTGAAAAATGTTTATATTACGCGTCTTGCAAAAATAGAGTTAGAAATATGAAAAAGCCCATGAGAGCAGAAAGTCTCACTTCTATTTCAACGTAGCGTTGTACATTAGCAGTGACCTGCAGTTTCCTGGCCAGGTGAATTCCACCTCTCTCTGACTCTTCAGTCAGCTTCATTCACAGCAGGCCTGTGCCCAGGGGATGCCTGCAGGAAAGAGCTTCTCTCCCTGGCTGCAGTGCTGTAGGACAGCCTGCAGCTGAGCTCCCTGCAGTGGTGGGCAGTGACACGTGTCTTGCAACAGACGTAAGAGAACATCCTAAAAATAAATTCTAGGGATTTGATGGGTGAAAGTTCAGCTGCTCTTAAAGGTGCATATTATATGCTGGATTACTTACGATTTTTGATTATTCTGTATAGCTCTGCTGGTAGTTCTATGTGATAGTATTATGTGTTGAATCGGTAAGGTGCTTCATTAATAACATGAAATAGTAACTAATCTGGCCTTAGCAAGTGGTAGTCAATCAGTATATATAGTATTGTAATATAAAATAGTAAATAAAATGCTTTTTAGCCACTGAAGGAAAACACCTGTAGACCCACAATACACAAGGGCTGGAAACCAGTCAGTAGGGACTTTCACAAGATTTACAGTATCTGGATTTATAATTAATTATAATTGGACCAATAATTATAGCAATAATATAATAATTGCAAAATGTCTAGCAGCTGATTCCAGGTTTCCAAGATGCTAGGCTGGCACTGCTGTGAAAACATGCCACAAGATTTCCCCAAATTTTTCAAATCATTTTTTTTAAAAAGCAGACAAGCTAGGACCATCCTGCGCCAGTGTCCTTCCAGATTTGACATTGACACGGCTCAGTGGAGACCCGGGCAATGCTCACAGCAGACAAGATGAGGGTAACAAACAGCCCCGAGGCTTGATTACGACACTCGAGCACTGCTTAAAACAGGGAAGAACACAAGTCTTCAAAGCAGCCCATCACAGGTGTAGGAATCAAAGTATTTCAATAAACATCTCATACTTTAAGACGTAGTGGAATAGAAAGAAATACTAACCATTTTTCTGGGAAAAAATTAAAAGGGATACAAATTTTCTGTGGCGGGCTTTTCATTTCCGTTTCTAATTTTTTTTCCTGGAACATCCTTAAATAAAAAGGAAATGAAAATCAGCATTAAATAAGCTGATTTCAGACTGCCGCCTCAACGTTTATAAGACAGTTAGGTGTTACCATGGCTCCTGTTAAGTGTACTGAGTCATTTCTGTTGTCCTCGTGGTCATACAGTGTTTGTGGGAACATCCTGCCCTGTTTCATTCTTTCTGCAGCTTGTGTGCCTTGCAGGCACTGTATGGCAATGTAATTTGTAGAAATCCATTGCTCTTTCCACAGTCTCCTTTTCAACACTCTAAAACAACTCTCCAACCTGTGTTTTTTTTTAACCAGCAATAAGCATTTTCTTTCTCTCTTCCTTTAGGGTTTCCTGAAACCAGAGCTCCTGGGGAATGAATTCACCCATGTTGAATTCCCTCGCAGGATGCAGCACAAGGAACTAGGAAAGAAGATGCTTTTCAGGGACCACTCTATGACTGGCTGGTAATCCTCCCCATTCCCATGCAGAAATCCCCAGATGGGTCTGGGAAGTGTGATCCAAACTTCCCCATACAGCAGAGTATAAACAGTACCACTGTCTAAACAAGCTAAAAAGACCAGGCTTATGATGGTGACTTAAACTGAATTACAGTGGCATGAGCAGAGCAAAGTGTTGTAAAGCGGAGTGAAATCACATTATATACTATGGGAAGTACTGAGCACGTCTACAAACTTTTAAAAGGGAAAGCATAAGATTTTCTGAAGAAACTGTGAAGCGGGTGTTTACCATCCTGACCTCTTGGAGGTTGGGATCCTGGAGATCAGAATTCCTGATCATTTCCCACTCTATACTAACCCAATTTGGAATTGCAGGTTGTGTAGTAGCTCCCGTGCCCAGTGGGAGACAAGGACATGGATGCATCCTCCTCCAATCCTGCTAGCTGTCAGTGCCAGTCGTCTATTGACACACTGAGAGGCCACCAGTGCCAGACAGGAGAGAGAGGGCAGAGTTCCCCACTGAGGCAGACATGCACGTGTGTTTATAAATGGAACAAGTCTTGGAATAAGCTAAATGGCATTCCACATACCCCTCCCCATTCTTGTGAAAAACAGAATGGTGGTAAAAGCTAAATCAGAACTGATAAGGGATAAACATTTCATTCAATAAGAGCAATGAACACTTGCCAGAGTTTACCTGCACAGGTTGGTGAATGGCTGAGATCAATACAGAATTGAGAGAAGGTTTACAAACGAGGGTGAAGCAGTGTAGCCATTATGCTTTTTTGATTAACGTCTAATTCATCCCAAGCTTCGAGTTGCTTCATAAAGGGTCCCAGAAGGTCAAGGGTTCTGTTAGAATCACTTTCAATTTAGGACTTGCACAAAGCTCTGATCAACTGAAACACTGGTTCTGTTGGGAACTTCTGCTTTATTTAAATGTCTTCGCCTGCAGACGCCAAATGGCAGTCCTCTCCTCCAAAGCCCCTTTTTTTCTTATTCCTTCGTCGTTTCAGGGCTTACAAGACGATCCAGGAGGAAGACCTGAAGTTCCCACTGATATATGGAGAAGGCAAAAAAGTAATTTGATTTTATAAAGTTTAATGGGTTAGTAACACCTTGATTTACACTCCCTTGCAAGCACCAAATAGATGCAACTTGACCTCCCTTTGGCCAGAGAGATTTGCAGTCCCTGATCTGCAGTGAATGATGCTTTGGTTCTGCCTTCCTGATTAGATATCTGGAGCTGTGTCTCTTGAGTGTGGCTGCCGTGGCAACATGAGGCCACCACTTTGATTTGCTACGGCCACAGCGACATATTGTGGAATTCCTAGCATGGGTCTCCTAATCAGAGATTTTTTTAATCTCCTTTATAGTGTATGTAACTATTGTTAGTACAATGGATGCCAAAGAGGCACTCACCTCCACCAGTAACAGTTTTAAGAACTTGTTTTGCATGGCTTAAACAGAAATGTTTGGCATGTCATGCCCACCCAGTGAATTGCATGATAGAGTGCCAGTCAACAGAAATGACTGCCAATTTGCATGGCTGTTGGGTTACCTCTGATACTAACTGGGTTCAGTGGTGCTGATTTGGGAGGGGTTATAGCTCTGAAGATTTTAACTGATGTGTATAAGTAAACGATATCAATGTCAATTAGGCTGAGAGCTACAGAAATAAAATTAGCAGTCCAATGGAGTTCCTAATCTTTTCTTAGAAAAAGCAGCTTCCTGAGTGAATGTTTCTGCTAGTAGTTATTACGTTGCAGTTCAGGTGGGTAGCTGCATCAGCATGCATAGGCTGCAAAGGAACAAGTAATAAGTTTATTCCATGCTGAAAAAAAGAAGAAAGAGAACACAACGTTTTGGCCGTGGAGCCTTCTTCAGGTGTGAGAGAGACAGGGCAGTAGGCAAAGGTAAAGTAGCGGGAGAACAAAGGTTGGGAGGGGGGAGGAGTGAGAGGCGGGAGCAGGGGACAGAAAGAGAGGCCAATCAAGAGGTGTGAGAAGTCAGAAGTCAGAATGGGTTCAGAGAGGAGTGAAATGAAACTTCCAATGAATGGAGAAAATTTAAAAGAACAGTAGTCTGTCGTTAAGGGAAGGGAGAATGTGTGATCCTAGCTGCAGAATAATTTTGGTTTCGGTGGTCTTTCTGATGTATGAGTTCGGAAAACCGTCTTTGAGAACACAGATGGAGAGATTAGAGTGGTCGTGGCCGTCAGAGGTGAAATGAGAAACAATGGGCTTGGAGAGATCTTTAATCTTCACAGCCCTGACGTGTTCTCTGAAGCGGTCTCTGAGTCTCCTTCCTGTTTCTCCAATGTAGTTGGCTGGGTATTTACTGCAAGAGATACAGTAAATAACGTTGCTGGAGGTACAAGATGCTGTCTGGGTTATTACGTTGCTCTGCTTTTCATAGTTAGGGGGGTTCCTCCTCCGGCCTTTAACATATTTTAAGATGATTTGCTTAAGTAAACCTAAATATTATACACATTTTACCCCACTCTTAGGTTTTTCAGTGTTTGGTTTAATTCATACCAGTTTAAAACACGTGATTTGCATTGCGCAGAATCTCCTGATTTTCTCACTAAGATGCTGCACAGAGTGTAAAATCCATCTGTTTCAAACTGGGTAGCAGAAGGATTTCAGCAGCTTTTGTGATAAACAGGCATTTCTATGATAGATGGGAAAAAAAAAGAATACTGATTCCAGCTTACAAACAAGTATGTCAGATAAGGAACCATTATTGAAATCACAGCGCATGGCTGAACGCGGCTCTCCATTCTTGTTTTTGCTAAGAATCTCATTAGTCATTATAATGAGTTGTTTCAGCAGTGAGACAGCCACTGACCTCACCGTTCAATGGAGAGAGACAGGAAATAAATTAACGATGCCCGGGGGTGGACACTCTACTTCTAAAGAGTCACTATCTCTCAGGTTTTTACAGGGTCCCTGTGTTTATACGAGTTACTAAAACCTGAGAACCCATGTAAGTTATTGGTAGACACTGCACGGTCATTTGCTGGACGAAGCCAGGAATGGCCAGCTGTTTTTTCCGGGCTGTAGGCTGGCTGCCCAAGTGTTAATTTAAGGAGATCTCAAAATTATTTCACTAATGCAGTTTCCACTGGCCTTTGTAACATAGTGCGTGGTGCTCTAGGTGTTTAGTTCTCATGTTTCTTGATCATAAGCATTAAAATACTCCAGTGATTTTCGGTTAGATAAAAATGATATAGTCCTGTCAAAGATGCATCTTGCTGCCGCAGTGTTAGATCCTGAGTGTGCGCAGTCACTCCCATTTTGTGTTTTGGGATTTTTGCAGCTTTTGTTGTTTTACCACACAAACCTCTAAGCTGTAACCCCCAGTGCCGCCTCCCTGTGTCTGTCAGGCTCGGGTGATGGCCACAATCGGCGTGACGCGGGGGTTAGGAGACCACGATCTGAAGGTGTACAACTCCAACATCTATATCAAACCCTTCCTGTCCTGTTGTCCGGAGGTAAGGCACGAACTATTGCCGGTATTGTTTCCATCTGCGCAAGCTTCAGTCTTTCTCCAGGTTTGTCACTTCCCCCATCCCTCTTCAGGTGAAGGTGTTTGACATGACGCAGCATGAGTTCGGCCCTAATGATGTCATGGTCCTGGGCACCGATGGATTGTGGGATGTCACCACCAACAAGGAGGTGGCCGACGCTGTCACAGCCTTGCTGTCACACTACAAGCCCAACGATCCTTTGAGGTCAGTGCACAGCTTCACGCCTCCCATTCTAGGATATTCTCGCCACTAATGTCACACACCAGAGGCTTTTTCTGATGATATATATCTGTGCGGACTGTCTGTTGAGGACAGTGTGATGGCGCTGTGATTAACATGGCTGCTTTGGAGTGCTGGGCCCTGAACCTAGGGAGCTGTCTGTGTGGAGTTTGTATGTTCTTCCTGTGTACTTTGGTTTTCCTCTTATTGCTCTGGTTACCTCCCACAGGCCCCAAACATGCTGGTAGATTAAAATGCTTCTGGTAAAATTCGTCCTAGGTGTGAGTGTGTTCGTGTCTGTGTTTGCGACTGTCTGCCCTGCAATGGACTGGTTTCCTGTCCAGCGTGTATCCTGCCTTGCATCGGTTGTTTACTGGGATAGACTCCAGGCACCCAGTGATCCTGATTTGGATGAAGCGGTTGGAAAATGGATGGATGGACTGCCTATTAAAAATCTGTTTATCCAGTAGGTATCACTGCTGGTCCTGGAGAACTATAGCCTTGCTACTTTTTGAATTAGCGTAAGAAGCTCAATGACTAGAAGAACTGGAAACAAAGCTAATTTAGACCTAATAGTGGTACATAATACAACTGAATAATTGTGTGCACAAGTGGCAAGGATCTGTTCACATATAGGACCTGTCCATATAAAAGTACTGTGGTATGAACCATGTTTGTATGAGAGGATTTTCCTTATATAGGTTTCCTTATTTAACGTTTTATATAGAAATTAAGATTATTATTGAAATCCTGGTTTCTGGAAAAACTGCCTTAAAGCCTTAAAACCCCTTTTCACAGCTGTGCTCTGGTGCCGGACTGAAGAGCAGTGAAGCAGTAAATGTGTATTAGAATAGAATGTATAGAGGAATATGATGAAGTCTGATACAAACTGGAAAACCAAGTTAAAGGAGCACATAATTTGAGGCATTGCAAGGCAAAAGATAACTATAAAATTGGAGGAAATTATATACTATATATTATATATAGTTCAGGTGGGTAGCTGGGTCAGCATGCGTAGGCTGCAAAGGAACAAGTAATAGGTTTATTCCATGCTGAAAAAAGACGTTTCGGCCGTGGAGCCAACAACTGAAGAAGGCCCCACGGCCAAAACGTTGTGTTTTCTTTCTTCTTTTCTCAGCATGGAATAAACCTTTACTTGTTCCTATATTATATATACTATACTATATACAATGTTAGTATCACTTCAGTAGTAATGGAATACAGATATATCATGCATAACACAGATGCTTTAATTGAACAGATTTGTAAAAAAACGTCAGACTGAAGCAGTACCTCAGTTAGAATGAGATTCAAGGATCAATAACCTGCTAACAAGCAAACAAGCAGGGCTGGTACAACAGTCTGTTCTTGTTTGTAAACCTTCATTAATTTCAACTTTGCAGAAGCTCTCAGAAATATAGGAAGTCCAACTCTAAAGAGAGATGGGACGCATGAATGTGTTTTTCTCCGAGGACAAGACATCCGTTGTCTTGGTGTAAATTGAAGTAAATTGAATAGTCCAGATTAATAAAAACCTACAATTTTATCTTTGAAAAGCCTTGCCGCTGCTATGGAGTCATGCTAGAACAATTATTGCCTCGAACAGGAGAAAGCTGATCATTAATGCTAGAATATAAAGAACTGTTAACAGTTAGTCTGCATTAGGACTACACAAACACTCCATTTTGTAACTGCCAGCTTCTTCGTTCTTCAAATAATAATTAGCAGGATCAGTGTACCAATTAAGGTGCTTTTTGTGCTTATGTACCGCTAATGCATTGGCAGGGCCACATTATGGGTTGCCACAGTCTGGCTGTTATACCAGAGTGCTCTTCTCATCTGCAGGGAAGAAGCAGGTCTCAGTGTGGCAAATAAAATGTGGAAGTGTCACGACAGCATAACTACATTACTCAGTCTTTATAATGTAACTGTGAGAGGAATGGGTGGATTAATATCATTGCATCCTTTTATCTCATAATTAATACCTCCAATTTGTTTTTGAGCTGTTAACCGACAGCATCCTTGTATAAACGCATAATATGTTTCACAGCCCTACGCCAGACTTCTGATTCATCCAGCTGATACATGCGAGGGCTCTGCGGAATTTCGAAAGCTTTTGATCGATTTCTGACGCGAGAAATGTTCACATTTGCTTTCATTTCCCTTGATGTCCAGTAGAGGGCAGCCAGCATATACAAGAATAATGTACGTTATGTACAAGTTCTTTTACTATACAGTATGTGATTTTGTTGTGAATATTACTTTTTTTTCACATCACTGGCAGGGAAAAGAACACTTACTTAGCATGCTCCTCTTTCATGCTAGATTCACTGTATGAAATTGTCTGAAAGTGAATTTATTAAATAAAAATCTAATATATATAAATATGTCGGTCACTCTGGAAACACAATTTATCAGGAGCAAGCTACTGTATACTGCTTAAGAAGAAATATTAGGCGTACTTCAGTTGACTAATTTTGAAAGGCCATGAGTGCTTAAGTTGGAAGAAAGAGAAAAATCTATTTGCAGAAATACGTTGTACATTGTCAACACTTCCAAGTGTTGGTTGATCTGCTTTCTGAGGGACAGATAACAGATCCTCTGTGTGCTCCATTTACCACAAGGAGAAGGAAGTGACCGAGCAACAGAACTGACACGGATGTCAGGAGGGACAAACCGTGGAATGGCAGGAGAGCGGAAAAAGACAGAACGGCAGAACGGGGGATTAGCCCAGGCTCAGCAGTTCAGGAGTTGTATAGAAACCAATGCCCTCAGGCAGCGGGCATGGGGCGACCTGGTGCTAGGCGTGTCTCAGGATATCCGAACGTCAATGCTGAGAGAGGAGCAGAGCAGAAGCAGGAAGTAAATAGGCTACAGAACAAGATACACCAGAAAGACATGAATAATCACAGGGAACTAGGAACAGGAGAGAAGTAGAGCACCCTCTAGGTGGTGTACTGCGCGTGACAAGAGCCAAGCTGTAGCAGACCTGAAGGTCCCGCAGGTGCATCTGTCACCAATGAATGAAATGGTCAAGACACTGCAGGTGCAGTAAAGTTCACCAACATTGAAAGGAAAGTACAGTTCTCGCATTGAATGAATCAGAGGAACATATTTGGTTGCTGGATTTTAAACTTTGAGACTTCACAAACTTCCAAAATGTCAAAACCCACAGTTCCCTGGTCACACAGTCATTTTGTCAGTTGCTTCCTTCTCCCTCTGGTGAATGGAGCTGCCTTCTGCCTTTGCTTCCTGCCTTTGTCTTCTAGCATCTGGTCAGATGGCTGAGGGTGACAGCTCATTCCCCACAGCTTCCTGGGGAGAGCGGTCCAGACAACAGCCACCATCTTGTCTGAACCTGCTGCCCTCTCACTATTCCCAACATCCCTGCTCATCAGATAGATGCTCATTGCTTGTCCTTTTCCCACCCTCCAGGTACACTCTGGCTGCGCAGGACCTGGTGATGAGGTCACGGGGCGTGGTGAAAGAGAGAGGCTGGAGGCTGGCCAATGACAAGCTAGGCTCAGGCGATGACATCTCCGTATTCGTCATCCCTCTGAACGGACACGCCGCCGAGACATGACGCTCCACCACCCCACTGACGAACGCTTTTAATAACCAATCAGTAAAGAAATGATTAAAGAGCCTAATGGTCACTGATGACGGGATGACCACAGCCATTTTCTATAGTTGTCTCAGGTGTGCGCGCCTATACTGGCCAGTCCTTTCTTGCCTTCTTATAAGAACCAAATTCAAGTCCCTCATTGCGTTAGACCACAGGTGCACAACTTCAGTCCTGGGTTTCTGGGTCTCTGTAAATCATCAATAGATGAAGACCTTTCAAAAGTGTTAAACTGGCTGAGTTAAAATGATAGTGGGCACAATTAGGTCAATAAGAGCAGAGATGGAAAATAAACCCACAGACACTGTGGCCCTACAGGACTGGAGATGCACACCACTGTGTTAGACAATCATTACAGTTGTAGTCGATATTACCAGGCAAATGTCTTGTTACTGTATTCTCTTAACTTGCTGCATAGTGTTCTGTACCATAATCTGTTGTTTTTAATTATTGTATTGTAAATGATATCTTATCTGATATTGCACATTGCTGGATATCTGCAAAATTCCAAGATGAAATTGCTTCTGAAGTTGAAAGTGGTAAGGGGAACGATAAATTTCTATGGATGGGATGATTGCACTGTGCACAAAGTCCTGTGCAACACTGTTTCATTTTCAGCCTATAGAGGTTGGTTCAGAAATGCAGATTTGCATGTCTTACAGAACATGAAGGACATAAGAGAGAACTGCAAAGAGCAATTTTGAACTGGAAATGAAATGGGTGGACAATGCAAAAGACATTATCAAGAGGTGGACTTCATGTTCTTAAATGGAGGTTTCCTTCTGCAGCAACTGTAAAGCAATAATGTTTATACATCTAAACCAAGAAGCAAAGGTTTCCCAAGAGTCTAGGCTTCTGTTGTTCTGTTCTTAAGCATACAACACTGTTACTTCAAAATGATTGTGTTCAAAAACGTTTGGGACACTGCTGTTCCCTGTGTGTGTGGCTCTGCCAAGCACATTGCCCTTTTTTGCAGTTGAATGCCAGAACTGTACTTTCCTCTCAATGTTGGCGAAATTTACTCGTCTAAGAGCAGGGTTCACACTTTAACAGCCGGTAACATTTATGATCAGTACTGGTCAAGGTAGTGATGGCAGCTTTGTCACCATTTTCATGATAAATCCAAATTTAGCTGAAAAAGAAGAAATGTAAGTGATATTTTCCACTTAGCTGTTGGTGATCGAACTGAAAGTACTTAAAACAATGGTTACACTACGTACCTAATAAACCTTGGTGGCACCTTTGACTATCTTGACAATGCTGCTAGTTGTCTTTCTCATTATATCTCACTAGAATGTTTTTATACCGGCAGTCATTCATAGCAAACATTTCTACCAGCTGACGGTCGAGTGTAAATCCACCGTTGTCTTCAAATGCAGTTGAGAGGTTATTTTCAAATGTGTTTAAGAGTGGAGTCCTCAGTGCATTCAGAAGCCATCAGATCAAACCTTACGACCAGATTTGAGGCTCTTCACCGTGATGGTACTCAGAGAAGGGGAAAGCCACTTGTAATGTCTTTTTAACCATTCTTTCTGTGGGCTCACATGGGCGGCGACTCACTATGTTACCTTGCATTTGTAAGGAATAGAACTCAGTTGTCGGATTTGATTTTTTCTGTGCTTTTTCAGAGGGCATGTTAAACAGAAACAGAATAGAAAGAGTGAGCGCTGATCTTTGGACCTTCAATAACCATCAATAATTCATGGTTTTTAATCCGCAGGAGGAGCGGAGGATTTAACCAGAAAACCCTCAATGGCCAATTCCTCACAGAACCTTATTTGTTTACTCTCTCGATCAAACTGTACTTCGGATTTGATTTTTCTGATTATGAGGAGTGAACAGCATACAGTATGCAACCTTTTTAGAGGGAGATTTTTTCTTTTGTAGCATTTGTGCCACAGGTCCAGAGAAGACCCACTGTGAATTGTGACATTTTTGAATATCTTTCCTTTGTGATGGAAGCACATGGGAAGTGTCTAAATCTTCCCAGCTGAATTAACAAAGTAAAAAAAGCTATCAGAGCAGAGTTAAGCCAGGGACACACAGGCACACTGTGGCACACTGCAGTGTTTCGCTTTCCCTGGTGTCAGTTTTTGATATAACAGTTATCTGTGAGCCCCGATATGTCTGTGTTCTTAAGAAGGCTGTAGTGAAACTTCAGAGTGACATCTCCCTGTCAGGTGTCCTCTCACTTGTTCCAGCCACACCTCTAAGCTAGTGATGTGACATCCTGGAATGTCTCTTGTGAGGTGCTTACTCTCGTCTCACGGCAAACACACTCCCTTCCCCATTCCTTAGAGTCTCTCGTCAAGCCACTGCCTCCTGTTTTTGACATAAGCTACAGCTGACCCACAACTCGAGGCCATATGGCCTCTATTGTGTGTTAATAGATTTGCACAAGGCACATTGTTTATTTAATTCGTTAATTGGTGGAGGGCTAAGACCCACATTTTCACGCGGATTTAATTCAGACTGTTTGGTATATTAAGGACCTCTCGGTGGTAGCTGTTGTTTGGTTGTCGTGGAGCAGGTCTTGTTGGTGTTTGAAGACGATTTGGCAAATTAGACTCCTTTTGCGCAATATTTTGCTGTCCATTGTGTCTTTATGAGCTCAGGCCTCATGAGTCACCTACTTCTAGGGAGGCCTGTCACAGTGACCTAATAAGAATGAAATATTTTCTTCCTTGTCCTCCTCTGTTGACGGCACGGTTTCTGATTCTCCATACGACACTGCTATGATCTTTTTGTAGAATAAAGACTGCCAACTGTGATGCCTTGCTTGAGGCATTTCCTAGTTTTGACACTTGGGTGTGAAGCTGTTTACTGTGCGTCAAAACAAGAAGAAAAATGACGCATCTTGTGCGTGTGTCTGCGTGTGTACCTGGCCTCTTTCTCTGGACTTTTTTTTCCTGTAGAATATTATGCTTGAATAACATCAGTGGTACTCTATTAGGATGCCTGGGAAGCTGAGTTTTCAGAATGACTCCAAAGGGGTTAATGGTACTGGTAGCTTTGTTTGCTCATTGATGGTCACCAAGCCAGAGACATGGCTTTGAAGTTTGTACAAAATAGCAGGGTGATTTGTCAGGTTTCACTTCATCAGTTTTGTACAATAGCTTTCTCACTCCTGCAAAAATTAACTTTGAGACTAAGAAATAATGACACATTTGTTGACAATCATACTTTCAGTGTTAATAACATTTACAACCGAAGTCTCTCTCATTCACTTGGAAGCCATTTCTGTGTATTTTAATGCTTTGTTTCTGGTCTCTTGCTGACCCTTTACTGCAGGATATTTTGATTTTTTTTTTACGTTCAACTTTTTTTGAACAGCTTTATTGCTTTATTGTCTTTCAGAACTTTACACTTGAAAAAAAATACTTAATGCATATTTTGCTACTGTAGTTTACTGCTCATGTTTACGGGTGGTGGTCTTGTATGTTACTGTACAGTGTAAAGTTTCTGAAATTATTCTTTGATATTTAATTTTCACATTGTGTAGCAGTGGTCTGTTCCAAGGTGTTAAAATAGCCTGTATCCCTAATAATAAATTAACCATTTTGAAAATACTGAATGGACATTTTTGAGCTTTGCAGTGAAGTACTGAAAAGAAGTTTTAGGGTTTTAATATCTTCTGTCTCTACAAGGCAGGAATGACATTGTTGTTTCTCTTAAAAGTCTAGGTATGTACAGTACATCAATAAAGCCTACTGACCAATCACAGCTAGTCTATCCTTAGCAGTCTATACTTCATTCAGTTCTGTTGACTTATTAATACCCCATCACTCCATCCTGCTCAGTCCCCACTACCTCTATAGACTGCCCTGACCCACCCATTATATCCTCCTACTTTCTCATATACTTACTCATCTCATGTAACCGTAATTCCACTTACAGGACTAATAATTGGTCATTATGAAGATGCTTTTATATTTTTTTCCACTGATTTTGTTTTACTGTGTCACAATTAATCAACACAGTACCAAACACTGCTTCAGAACATTCCGCTGGAGCAAAAACAAAGGAGAAACAAGATTCTAGGTAAGAAAAGGTCAAGGGCCCCCAGGTGATGCCATGACATTGTTAGATCATGTTGTTGCTCAACTAATGAAATTTGTTCTGCTTGTTATGTTGGTGGTGTTATAAGCTGTTCCAGGCTCTGTAAATGGGAAATTTGGTGATGCTCGCTTTCCCCAGTCGTGTGTGATGCCTATAGAATCAGGAGGACACACTGTTGGGCAGTCTGGAATCATTAGTCCTTGATGTGTACATTGGAGTAGCCACTCCTAGGTGGCACTGTGAAGCCATCAGTTTGTTTTTTTGTAATGAAAGACATAGTTGAAGAGTTTTTCCCCAGTGGCTCATCCATACGTTTCTTGAAAGATACCTGAGTGTAGGCTTCAGCATAGTGGCAGGGCAGCTTGTTTCAGACTCCCACAACCCTTTGTGTAAAGAGGTACCTGGACTTTTTATTTGGCAAATTAACTGGCTTAGGGTGGCATGGTGGTTAGCATTCCTGCCTCACACCACTGGGTTCAATACCCTCTGTTCAATACCAGACCTGGGGTGCTGCCTGTGTGGAGTTTGTATGTTTACCAACGTTTGTGTGGGTTACATCACACAATCCAAAAGCACATTGGTAGGTTAATTAACCTCCGGGAAAATGTGTCCTGGTGTCAGTGTGTGCCCGCAATATTCTGATGATGTGGGGGTTGCATGGTGGAGCAGTGGTTAGCATTACTGCTTCACTGAGCTGTGGCCCTGGGTTCAATTCAGGATTTGGGGTGCTATCTGCATGGAGTTTGGATGTTCTTCCCAAGTTGGTGTGGATTGTGATGAACTGGATACATTTGCCTTGTGCCTGTTGCTTGCCAGCATAGGCTCGGGATAAGATGTATTTTTGCTACACCCAATAAGACTGTTACTTACAGCTTTTTGGGGGGGCCTTCATAACTGTATAACACTGTTAAGGCTTTGCCTTCCACAACACGGATTGATTTTTATCTTTGCTCCATCTAGTGTACATTTTTCTAACAGGCTTGAAAGAGAGAGTTAGAAATAGGAAATAACCGATTTTTTGTCACAGGTTAAATACGTAAGCAGGGCATTTTGTTAAGACTTTCAGATATGTGAAAATGATTCTTCAAATACATTCAAAGAAAGTTGGAAAAGAAAAAAAAAGACAGTTGGAATATGGAAGAGCTGCGCGTTACCATTCTGGAGGCATTTTCCTTCTTCATTTTTCACAGTCCAATCATTTCTAACTCTTTTGCTCAGTTTTTTCAGACAGCGTTGGACCAAAATATCACTGTAATCCATCCACCCATTTTCTAACCACCTTATCCAATACAGGGTCTTGGGGTCATTCGAACACTCTTCCGTTATAGACAACATAAGCTACTTCTCAGAAATCTGGTAAGTTTGAAAGCAGATCCAAGCTACTCCATGGCAGCAGAAATCAACTGAAGAATGAGGTCATGGTGAGATTACTACTTACTGTGGCTTTCTTTTCTTATTCAGCTTTTGCGTTCTAAGGCAGTTAGCTGTAGAGTTATGTAATTTCAAAATAGGTCATGAATGCAATTGTTAAAGTGTGGGCACGGTAGCACAGTGGTTATCATTGGGGCCCTGGGTTCAATTCCCTGGCTGTGATCTGCATGGAGTTTGTAGGTTCTCCCGTGTTCACGTGGGTTTCCTCCAGCTGCTCTGGTTTTCTTCCACCAGTCAAAGACATACTGTAGATTAACTGGCTCCAGGGGACATTAGCCCTGCTCTAGCTCCCCCATGACCCTGAATGGGATAAAGTAGTTAGAAAATAGAAGGGTGGAATAGTTAAAGCCATTTTCTTTTATATTGACGAATATTTGCATAGAAAAAGTGACAAAAGTACTTTTTTCAGATCATTTGTAAAACACCCGAGATTTGCCCCCTAATCAAAATGTTCAAAATCACCAGTACATCTTCTAAAAAGTGTGTTATCTAGTAAGAGATGCTTAAACGGAAAACAAAAACATTTTTTTTGCCTCGTGTTTCCCAGTCCTGGAGAACCCCTGGGACACTGTTTTCATTCTGTCTGAGCTCTTAATCAATGATGATTTTTAAAATCTTAATTGAACTAAAATCATTGATATTTAACTGTTTTCTGCACTCTTGCAAATCTCCTTTATGTGAGTCCTGTAAAAACTATATTCAAATGTAATATGTATATATATTATGTAATATGTATATATATTACATTCGGGGTGGAGCGGTGGTGCTGTGACTAAGGAGCTGCGCCTGTGGGTGCCAGGTTGCTGGTTCATATCCCGCAGCTGGCAGAGGAATCCTACTCTGTTGGGCTCCTGAGCAAGGCCCTTAACCCCAACTGCTCCAGGGGCACCAAACAATGGCAGACCCTGCACTCTGACACCATGCTCTTTCCCTGTCTGTGTGTCTCATGGAGAGCAAGGTGGGGTATGTGAAAAGATAATTCCTAACGCAAGAAATTGTAAAGGGTTAATAAAGTGATGTTATTATAATACAAAAAATACAGTGAGTAGAAAACTATATCAATATCCCTTTTCCCTATAGCAAGTCTTATCAGTTATCTATCCACTTTCTAACCACTTAATCCAATGGGGAGGGGGGGCAATGCCTATCCCAGCACACAACGGGCGCAAGTCAGTGTACACCCTGGACGGGACACCAGTCCATCGCAGGACTAAAACGCAGACACACACTCACACCAGCGCCAGTTTTCCCTGAAGCCAGTTAACCTACCAGTATGTCTTTGGACTGTGGGAGGAAACTAGAGGACCTCATGTGAATTTGAGGAGAACATGCAAACTCCACACAGATAGTACCCCAGGAATTGAACCCAGAGCCTTAGTGTCGTGAAGTAGCAATGCTAACCACTGCACACTGTGCCGCCATTATAAGGCATTTATAGGTTACAAGTGTGCAGGGAATGACACTGTCGAACATACTGCACGTTCTTAGTGCTGAATGGATCCACAGGTTAAATTCAAACAATAATCCCGGGTTAGAAGATAACTGCCAACGTCCTTGGGTTTATAAAGGCGCTTTATGTATATACAGATTATTATTATGTGACAGGTTTCATGATAATTTTTATTCTGTTATGCTAATTAAGAATAGAAACGTTTTCAGAAATACAAACTTCAACTTAAGAGCAGCACGCGCTGAACCAGGAAGGTCCAGTTGGACTGAAAAGCAGAAGACGGAGAGGTGCGTCGTTACCAGGGTTGGGAAACACTGCCTTCGGCTATAATTACTAAAAAGAGGTCTTGCACAACAGCAAAAATGGAAAACAAAAACCCAGGAACTTTCATTTTCTCGGATATCGGAGTCCACCGGGCGCCACCAGCAATCATGCAAAGCCAGTAACTCGCTCTCGATGTGCAAATCCCCTTGCCAATCGCAAAACATCTACTAGCCACGGCTTAAAAAAAAACACACTAAACACCCACTTCACCCCCAATCCGCAGCCTCCCCACTGCTCTCTTCTCCCACAATCCTTGCTGTCCCAATGATGTCATTATTTTTTAACCGTGGAAAAGGGCGGAGATCTAAATTATTCCAACGGCTGCGCTTCCTCCCTCCCCGGCAGACAGTGGAGAGAAAACACCTAAAGCAGCCGTCCGTCTGGATCTGTGGGAGGCGTTTGCGTTTTAGTCAGTTTCGTTGCTTGGAAAAAAAAATCACAATTCATATTCACTTGAGCTCACTGCGGCGGTGAGGGCGACGGAAGCAGAAAACGGGGGAAAGCGATAGAGAGGGATTAAAAGAAGCGCAAAAGCCAATAGAGGTAAGAGTGTCCCCCCATTTCAAATGACGTGTACTGAAAAGACTTGGGGGGGAACCAGTGTTTTTTTTCCCCTTTTGGAAGAAGTGCTGTTACTTTGCTCGAGGAAAAAAGTAGGTAGGTGGTGGCTGTGTTGGAGATGTTGTACTGCACTTCCCCAAGCAACAACTTGGGACATAGCGAGCAAAATATTTATTTTTTTTTGTAAGGGGGCTCGCTTTGAGGGTTCACTTAAATGACCCTTTAGGGGAGGGCTGACTTACGTGCCCTGGAAACACTTGTTTTCTGTGGTTTTTAAAAAGTGATTAAATCGATAGTCCTTACTCGGAGGTGTGTTAAATCCCAGAGGATTGTAGTCCTTCAGCCCAGGACTCACCGCTGGGTTAACGACCAGAGCACGTCTGCACAGAGTGGGGTAAGACGAGCGCCAGCCGGGGTAAACTGGACCTTCGTCTCAATTCGAAAAGTAGTTAAACGTTTATTCAGTGGCTGAAGTGCGCCTGTTTTCGCGTCGGTTTCTTGATGGTTAACGCTGTTGCTGTGCTGTGTTATTTGTAACACATTTAATAATTAGCCGGCTGGTGAACTAGTCATTACGGTTTGGGTCCCACTGTTTCCATTTGATCGCGCTACTGTGCAGTTGGATGTATTAGGAGTGTGATTTGGGAGGGGTGAGTGTTCCCGACTTAATGTTACGATGTTACTGAGTTTACGCCACTGTTGGTGTGTGTGTGTAGGGGGTGTAATTTATAGCCTACTAAAAAGCTATTTCCGTCTTGCAATTAATATACCTCGCTGACTTTTATTTTGCAGTTGCAGGGGCGCATAGAAGGCAAGCAAAAAAACAACTACTAAAAGACCTTCTGTGTTGTGTATAACGTGCCAAAAGTGATTTTTTTACAGCAACGCAGGTTTTACAAAAAATAACATGCTTTACTGGGACGTTAATTAGTGCGTGCGTCTGTTTTTATTTATTTTTTCTCTTTTACTGTCTGGACCGTGCCCTTCTTGGAATGCGCAGCCGTCTGTTCCGAAACTTTATCTGAGTTAATCTTTGTTAACCCAGGCAAAATCTGGGAGTGTGCGTGTGTGGGCGGGGGCCGTTCTTACAGATTTCTATGTAAAACAGGTTATTTATGAAAACAACCTCGAGTGGTCCCAGTCCTGAGGGAATTCCTTGTTTAAAAATCACCACACCCTTTTCCCAGCGAGACTTTGCTGTGGACTACAGGCCCCAAGGCTTGACGGGATGGTTTGGTGTCCATATCCAAACGGGTTACTTTTAAAACAACACCTCTTAAAATAGCTCTTCAGCAGGAATACCATTTGTCACATTCAGACATAAGGCATTACGTCTTTCGTGGGTGCTTGTCTTTGAACATCTTTTCCAAACTGTTCTGACGGGACTGAGATAATTTCGCACTATTTTTTTTTAACCAATAGCTTCGACATTTAAATAACTGCAGCAGCTTGTTGCTTAAGTTGAAACTGCGTCCAAGAGATTCGCCCCTTCCATTTGAAGCCTTAATATTGTGTAAACCTTTAAAATTCAACCACAGTGACCGCTGAACAAACCACAGCTGCAGACCTGAATGTTTCCTGCTTGTGCGTCTTCAAATTCTGATTTGGTCAGAATTCCTTTAAAAAAAAAAAAGTTGGATTGATAAGTAATACCTGTTTCGGTTAGATCTCGGTTAAATATAAAAGCCTATGAAACGCACGCTTACAAAGTGAACTTCCTCCAGACATTTTGATAGTAAATGTCTTCTGTGGTGATCATGTTGCTTATCATTCTTTCAAACTATGCTTCTTAGGATGTCGTGCTTTTAAAGACCCGTAGCTCTTCACTTCCTCAAGACATTTTGATAGTAAATGTCTTCTGTGGTGATCATGTTGCTTATCATACTTTCAAACTATGCTTCTTAGGATGTTGTGCTTTTAAAGACCCGTAGCTCTTCACATTCGATAGACAGCTGTCTGAATTGCACGCCGATGTACAACTAGAGTTGGTATATTTAGCAAAAAGGGTCCCTTAGCCAGTGTGTAGGTCCCCTGGAGGAAGATATATTTTTTTTAAATTCTTGAGGTCCCTTACAGATTTGAGCCAGCTACCCTAATAGGATTAATTTAAACACTTCACTTGTTTTCAGATTCTCATCTTGTCAGAGATAGCTGCTTTAACCATTCTATTTCAGAAGCTGAGATACTTAACATTGAATAGAAAAAACAATCTCTTGCAAAGGTCTGAGACTTGCAACTTGTTCTTTTAAGGATTCAGTCATTTCATTATTTGCATTCCAGCTGAGCTCTTTTAAGTCATCTCTGCAGGTGGGGGGGTCACCAGCACCAGGTAAGGGAACCCCCTGAGTAAGCATATCAAGGAAGTGGGGAAGGTGGGATTCCTGAGTTCTTCTGACACGCAGGTACCACAGTGTGGTTTTGCTGTACTTAACCACCCCCACCCCCACTCTGAGGCCTGAACTGTTTTGCATTTAAGTAATGCTGTACAAATATCCTACTTTAGTCCAAAGTTAAATGCAAAGATTTAGTCTAGAGCAAAGCTCTCCCTTAGGACAAGTGCAGTGTATTTCAAAGCCTTGTAGAATGGGACTAAATAAAACACTTGGGAGGTTACTTCACACAGTAAATGTAAATTCTGTCTTGACTGGTGCTTTTGAAGCTGATTATCACATTTGTGTAAGTCAAGGCTATATAATATAAACTGAAACTCATCTTTCTGTGAGGTATAGTGTATGATGGGCTATTTCTTCCCTTGATTAAAAACAATTACAAATGAAGTGAGGCCTGCTACCACATCTTTGTTGTTGGAGGAAAGATGACTGTTTAATCTGTTTTTTTTTCACTCCAAGGAAAGGGTATGTTTTTACATATCAAGCAACTGTGTGGTCACTCTGGTGTCTGGGTTCAAGCCCTCTGTTTTTTCATCACATCAAGTAAAAAAAAAATCTAGGATATTCTGTTCTGATCAGTTTTAAAGCAGGTCATCAAAGGTAAATGATCTTAAAGACCTTTAAGCAGATTGATAAAAACTGTTTTAGGCCTTTTAGGACAGAAACCATGACCTGTACTGCAGGTGTTGGCACATGAGTGATTTAGCCATTATTTAATTTTTCTTGGATAGCATTTGCTGTCAGGACAGACAGGATAACAGTTTGTATCGGTTGGTCACCATTCGCAGAGCGGGAGATCACAAGCTCAACTTTGGTTTATAATGATTTTCATGATGTTCATTGCTAAATTGCAGTAGTTGACGGGTTATTCCAATGCAAGGATGGGGGTAATCTCTTAACTTTCTTGGGAGACAAATCTGAATAAGGGGAATAGGTGTGGTGAGTACATATTTCGTGTCTCAAATAACAGAAGAAAATAGCCTCCATTGTTTCAGTAGTAACTTAGACTGCTTTGCCTCCTGCTTTCTCACAACAGCACCATCATGAAAGTGCTGTAGTCTTTCCCATCCCTCGTTCTGGCGGCTCAAACTTGCGTTCTCAGCTGGTAGTTACCTCGTGTGTGCTGGTGCCATGTCCGCAGTTGAGGTGTTCCCAGGCAGACTTGATTGTTCCAAACGAGTGTTTTCATCTCAGCCCTCCTGGCCTGAACGAGCTGTTTTCCTTTTTCTCCCACAAAAGGAATCTTAATAGGAAGTGTAGAAATTAGTTGAGTTTTTCTAATTTGGTTAAACCTGGAAGATTGCACCTCCTGTCTGGCCTGTTAAGACTATAAGAATGGTTACAATAGAAAAGAGGCTATTTAGCACATCTTGCACATTTGGTAGTTACTTGGATCAATAAATTACCATGTCACACTTCCTCCGTTGAGGTGGGTAAAGAACTGTTGAGTTATGGTTTACTGCTGAGTGCAGAGTTGTTTGTGTGAAGTGTTTATTGTAAAGAGCCCCTCCTGTAGAAGAGCAGCGTCAGGTATACCTAATGGAAGTGTTGTTTGTATTGTACTGTATAATTACCTATAGTGCGTACATCTTAATTTACCACGCAGACATTTCTGGCTATCCTTATCTCTTCTCAAAGTCTCTGCTGAATTAAAACAAGCCTACGCATTTTGCATAGCCATAAGCATTTCTCTTTTTTTTAATTGCGCCTGAGTACTGTACTAACTTGTCCAATCAGATTTTCGAAGGAGGCAGGGAGCTGTGTTTATGCTACAGTGCTGCCAGTCGAAGGGAAGTTGAGTTTTCTTCAGTAAGGAAAAATATTAACATTGACAATTGTAATTATAATGCATTTAGCACTTTTCGTTCCAAAGGATCTCTTGTTGGTTTATAGTAGGGGGCAGTTTTCATTTCCCACTGAATTGTAGAGGGTAGCTAACCTTAGCAGGAAGGGATTAAATGTACAAAATGGTGTATTTAGCTAATTCTTTTTACGTATAAATCTAAGGAATGGGATCCTAAATTACGTTTTGTGTGTGAAAGAGCACATGCAAAAAACACATCTCTACTCTTCTGTTTTACTGTACCAGTATTGAATTTTCTCAAAAAGTACTTTTCTTTTGGAAGTGCCTTTGCCTATTTCTGATATTGTGCCTTTCCCGTTTCCATTGTATTCACCTCTTGATAGATGCCAGTGAGTGGTAGGCAACTGTCAGGGAGAGAAGCTATTGCATCCTCCTCCTAATTCCTCTATGGAGTTAGAAAGTTTGAACGGAGACCCTGTACTGTCATCTGTTCCTGAGTGTTACAACAGACCTCCTTGACACATCATCTGGGTGAACACTGTGTGATTTCTGTCGGGGACAAGAGGAAGTCTGGCTGGATCCCATTGCCTTACTAGTTTTTTTTTTTACCAATGACTCATACACTTCGAGTGGTCATTTAGAGATTTTGGAATACGAAGCAAAAGCCTGTCTTATTTCATTGTGAACAATTCTCTCCAGATACAAATTTGCAATTTGGCTCTTATTGCTTTGTTTCTAATTTGAGTTTTCATTAACAACCTAAACTGAAATCTGGCATGCTACACAGCCAGCCTACCTACTGCAGCTGGAGACTTTCCCCAGTGTTAGTTGTTGTATAATGCCTAAATGTTTGGAAACACTCGTCTTGGTGTTCTGACAGTCTGTCCGTCCTCTGTCTGGTTATAAATATTTGTGCAGAGCTTTTCCTGTTAAACTAGTATAAAAAAAAAATTGAGAAGTTGAGGAATTCAAAAAAACAAGAGGCTTTTAAAAAGTTAAAAAGCATTAGTCTGGATATCTGACAGATCCCTCCTCCTTTCAGATGAGCTCCCCTGGCAGAGCAGAAATTCTCACAGAAAGGAAAAATTAATCTTCTTAAATTGGGCTGCAGTTTGATTTCATTTCTTGAGAGACGATTAAAATTCTTACATAAGCATTCTGGGGCCTAATGTCTAAATATCAGGTCATTGAAACACCTACAAGGGAGTGGGTCCACCAGATGTAATACTGTAGGTCTTTTTCCAAAAACCTTCCCGTTGTTCAAGTGTTTTCTTGAGCCACTCAGGACCTGGTCACTTATTAAAGTCTGCAAAGCGGATGTGTAGAACATGAGCGATATAAAAGCCAAATAGACATTGTAGACATTGCTGTACATGATCAGATGCTGGCGGGATCAATAACCTGTGCTGGTAAGTTTCCAGAGGAACAGTTTCAGAAACTGCTGTGGATTGATACTGTTGTCATTCCAGTGATCATAACAGGAGTTCCATTCAGGAGGAAAGTTTCTTGTGCTCACTGTGTGAAGATCTTATCACCACAAAATGTAAGAATGGGAACAAGCTCTTGTGTGTAGCTTGGGTTGTAATGTGCTTTTTCTGAGCTCCAGCGGGAGTGGCATTTCTGGAACAGCTATTGTCTGGACAGTGTGGAACAGGGATAGTAGCAGTTCTAATTCATTTTCACAAATAATGCTGTCAGGATGGATGCTTGTACTGGAAAAATTCAAAATGGACTCCCAGATTTTTTTAAAATGCATTTACACCAATATTGTGAGGCATACTTGCAGTATTCTTTCTTGCCATGTTGGTGTTCTCATTGTGGCTCCAAGGTGAGTATTTGGCAAAGAGAGAGGTTAGTGTTGTACGATAGCGCTTCCAAGCACTGCAATAGTGGGAGCCATAGGCTATGCATTGAGAAGCTCCCCTCCCAGATCAATATTTGCAGATCTAGCCAGCTGGAAAAGCAAATGATGCAAACAGAAGACCCTTGTAAGAGTGCTGAACAAACGCCTCCTGGCTGTTCTCTCAAACCGGCAGAGTTGCCATTCCAGGACAGTGCAGTTGTCTGACTTTCTAGCTTGTAGATGCAATTTTCAGCTTGGGATTCTTAATTGGGTGAACTGTCGGTGCGTTAGGAAATTTTTCTTCTGGGATGAAGGCCACAATAATGATGTCTGTGCCTGATTGAGTTATACAGGTCAGGAAGCTGAGACCACTTTCCCCAGTCGAATCCAACCTGAGTTTCAGCTAGTTACACCTATATGCAAACCTCTTGAATGGCGGATCAAAAATATGCAAAGAAAAACAAATTTCTATGGACTGTGGTACTAACAGTAACAGGAGTCCTATTGAAGCTTTTCTGAAGCGGATTGCCTCTGCCTTTGTTTTTTAGAAGATTAACGAGCATGAGGAATGCTGCCCTTCTAAGAGAGCAGGTTCGGCAGGGGGGCAGAGGAATGGTCTTAGTCCCGAGTGCACTCGCTCCCCATTCTCCCAGGAAAAACGGGGTGGGTTGACCTGCGAGCTGCTACTTTTTCAATAGAGTGTGTTTTAACCTGCAATGTCAATTGCTTCATTCTTTTTGTTTTCATGATCCTGAATTGTAACTCGGAAATCTAGCTGAATGGTGACGGAGTGACAGAACAATCACAGATTGCCATGGTGCCATTGTGTGGGGAGAGCCCTGGGATTATATCCTTGTTTTCCTGTTCTGTTTTTCCCGCTGCATCCCCCACTGGGTGTGTGCTTTAGAATTATGCCGTTTCTTCTCAGGGTTCCAGGGCTGCTGTCTCCTGTGAAAGTAGTGTCCCCAAGGCAGCCAGTAGGAGGACAGCATGGTGGGGGGGTATGCTTTCCACAGCGGTCTGAAGCTCAGCAGTGAAGTGTTATTCACAGTGGCTTGTGTGACATAAATACAAAGACCTCTGCCTTTTCGGAACAAACTTTAATGTCGAAATGGACAGTACTAAAGCACAAAAAAGGAAGTTTAAATATGGCAGCATCTGGTAGCTTCGTCTTATACATCATGCAGGGCCTGATGTAGATGCTTTTAAGTGATGTAGTTTTAGACCAGGGGTGTCGGACTCGGTTCCTTGACAGCTCGGGGTTTTCTAGGTTTTCTTACACCCAAGCTTTCTTACATAGCTGGTCTATTTATCTTCTCACCAGGCTCTGAGGTGTTTTATAGCTCACTTCCTCGATTGAGTAATCCACTCTAACTTTGACGTCCTCTATGTCGAAGAAAATTCAGTAGTTAACCATTTATTTTGGAACAAACTCCATGATTTAAGTTTGACCTGCTCCTCACTGTTCTGATAGTCTGGTTTGTCCTCTCTTCAGCTGAGGGAAGTCTTTTTAGAGGTAAGAGCCTGTTGGTAGAGAAAGTGTGTGTGTGACAAAGGACAATAAAGGAAATAAGAAAAACCCAAGCTTGGGATGAAATGAAAAGCTGTTTGTCTTTCTAGTCCTTTAAAAATGCTCATCTTGATTCTGCTTTTCCAAAACCACTTGTGCAATACTAGTGCTACCCTGTCAGTAGTGTCTGAACATAGCCCTAAATGGCAACAGTGTGTTGGAAACTGCCCAAGAGTACCAGGCCTCAAGCTCAGACGACCAGAAGGACTTCTCATTCCTCCAGTTGAGCTTATTGGCGATCTTGGGAAGCTTCCGCAGTTGAAGCCGAGCACTCCTTGGTACCAGATGAAGGCCAGCAAGGTGCGTGTGTGTCTGAGGGGCTTTTTTTTTAAACCATTCTGAAATCGCAGCTTTGCGCTGTGAGAGACTGCACTTCCTCCAGGGCTGGGCCATCTGTTTGATTTTGGAAAGGATACCAGTATGATCTAAGTCCTTGGAGGTGACTAATGTAAACCAAAGGAGCTGGATCATGCTTCACATTTGCATTTGCAGCTTGATTTCCACCGATCATAGCTGATTGGCTCAGTGCTGCTCTTTTTCTGTGTGGTGTGGGAGTCACCTGGAGTGACTGAGGTTGTCCCTTGTTTGTTGTGAACACAAAACCTTGAGACGGAAAAACCTGACAACCAAGAATCCAGCTTCTTCAGTCTTAAAAGCCTGATGAGTGTTACGTGAAGCATGACTCTAGAGCATGAGGTTGTGAAACCTTTCAAGCACCATAAAGGTCAGTAAAAGAGACCTTGGCATTGTTTTTACCTTACTAAATTCAGAAAAGCAGGATGTGACTCTGGTGTGAGTGCAGTAGCTGGTAATCTCATGATTAAACCCTTGTCACAGTGAATAGTATGACAAGGCTTTAAGATTACCAGTCTCCTAAATTCCACATATGATCTGGTTTTAAATTCCGGGCTTTGAATTTGGAAATTAAAAAGCTGTGAATTAAACCATCTCGATTGTAGCGCATAAAGTAAAAACACAAACTTGCATCCCTGTACTGCTTGTGAAATAATTTAACCCTTTCATTTAGGAAATAGTTCTGATTTATTAGAGCAGGGCCTCCTGACATGGATATCCCCGGTCTCTTAATTGCACCCCTGCTTATGATGCCGATACTTAATAAAGCATGAGATACTTAAGATGTAATTAATTTGAACGTATTTACTGTCTTAGTTTCGCATTTCAAATAAACAACACAATGGGCCAAACAGCCACCTGTTGTTTGGTCTTAAGTTATGATTTCATCTTAGGTTTGTAAAGACTAATGTTTGTAGCAGATACATTTGCATCACATTGTCGTCAATGAGAAAACAGAGCTGATAACCTGTACATCTATAATGTGGTTTGCCAGCATTGTTTACCTTAAAGGAAAGGTTATATTTTTATTTTGGGGAAACTGCAGAAATGAGTACCCTTGCTCAAAAAGTCAATCTTTTGCTAAGATTCGCCACCCAAGTCGACAACCCTCTTCCCGTGGAATATTAACCGTGGCTTACGCAGGATTTTTGCCGAACTTGAGCATGATTAAGAGGTGACACAGTTTGAGAAGTTGGAGCGCGAGTGTCAAGTGCTGAATTAGGCCACCCCTCCCCACTCCCTCCCAGTTCTTTCCTGCTGCCAGAAAATGAACTAGGTCAGGGAGATCTGGGGTGTGGAATTGATCAGAATGCTTCAGTCCCCTTGTGGCTGCGACAGCAGTAAGTGAGAGGTGTTAGTTTGACAACCAGAGATGAAGAGAGGAGCAGGCTGTACTGCTGTTAATAAATAATGAGCTTTGCTCAGCAGCTCACATGTGTGGAACTGGGAAGTAGTTGAAATAAAATTTGCCCAGAAAGCATTTTTGGCATTAAGGTGCAGTTCTGCAAGTTAACGACATTAACGGTATTAACTGCAAGTAATGATATCTTCACTGATATGGTGTTGAGGGGCTGGGGGGGGAGTTTTTTTCAAATGTCCTTAGGGGCTGCTGTGGAGAATGGCTGTTGAGAAGTCCCCAACCAATATTGATGTAGAGATTGAAACCTGTTTTCTCTTCAGAGCACAGAAAAATCGTTGTGAAAGAGCCTGCTTTTTGAAGCTTTTTTTTTAATTTGATGAAAGTTTGGTCCTAATGAGTCTAAAGCTGTTTTTGTCTGACTCCCCTGTCAGGAAAGTTAATATTTAAGTATTTAGCCAATTTTTAGGTGGCTTGGTTTGTGAACATTCCATAGTCTGTGTAGGTTCTGTCCATGGAGTTGCAAACTGTAGCACTTTTATACTGAAGATAAGTGCCTTATCACCTAGGGAACCTTTTCCTTCTCTGCAATGGAAAGTTCAGAGCTGCCTTTTGTGTATCTGTAGTTGAGGTTTTGTCCCAGGATAAGAAACTGAACACTGCTTAAACAGTGACTTGGCAAAATGTTGCAGACTGGTCTAAGCATGACTTTAAACCTTTTAAAGTGCCTTAGCTATTAGCCCTGATTCACCTTCGAAGAAAGCTATACCATTTCTTATGTGGTAATGGGCTGCCTGCCTTATCTACAGCCTGACCCAGCGCTTCAAACTGTCTTACGAATCCATAGTTCCCTCTGACATCACAGTTTTTAGGCAGATGTTATTTTAAAACAAAATCCCCTGTCATCATGTCTGAAAGTTTGTTCAATTTAACCAGGAGTATATATAATCAAGCACATGTTTAGATCCAAAAACCTTCTTTAATTTTTTCATAGCCTCTTGGTTGTGTACAATTGCCTGTTAACGTTGAGCTGTCACTGTAGAGCTCGGAAGAAACAGGGAGGGATAAGTAGTGAAATTTTGGATAAAAAATAATTGTGGATAAGCATCTTGTGCCCAATTATCTGCATAAAAACATGTGCACAGCTTGAACAGTCTTTGTGCAAAATGCAACTTAGAGTTATTTGCTAAGGGTTTTTGGACCATGACAATATCATCACGGTAAGAAGCACTATGCCAAACTATTCCAAATCTAATCTGAATCGCGGGAGGTCCTTCTTTACAGAAAGGGTTGTGGGAGCCTGGAGTTTTTGAAGCTAATGCTCGTTTCATGGAAAAGCTGTATGAGATTCTTGGATCCATTAGCTGCCAGTAACAAAATAGGTCCCTGTAGCCTATTAACCTTTTGGTAATTGGAACCTTTGTTTTAATATAGGTTGTTGCATCTCTCTATGAGGAATGCATTGGGATAGAACTATATAAGGTGTTGTGTGTAGCCTATATCTAAATGTCATTTTTTAAATTATTTTGGTTGCACTTCATGTAACTTGTATTTTACTTAAGGTAGCTTAATATTTGTGTCAATACATTTAATTATGAATGTCTGGTACTTATTTGGACTATAAAGTCTGTTTCATAATAACTTGTATAGATGAAGTAGAGTGAAGAAAACCAGCACTTCAGCAGGTTCCAGTGTTGAGGTAATTGGTACCTCAGCTTTCCTTGCAAGTTAATTTGATCTATTTTTGCTAGAATAATCAGAAACATTTCAAATGTTGGTTGAAAAAGTAGACTTGGAATAGTTATATATTGCCGAGTTGAGATTTGAACAGAAAACGGTACCTTTACAATTTGAAATTTCTTGGAGATATCCTCTCATCATCCTTGACTAAACACATTTTTTGTTTCCTTGAAGTTACAACACGGAGCAGTTCAAAAGGCAGTGCTGAGACTTTGACTGGGGCACTCCTGGTAGCCCCAAACCTTCCCCGTGAGTCCCTCAGCTTCCTCAAGCTGAGCAGAAAGGAATGATCTTAATCAGAATCGATTTGGAGCCTGAATCAGCCTCCTTTGGAAAGGGGGGGGGATGATGCACAGCTGTTATCAAGGGAGTCGCTTCTGTTCTGAACAGTGTGCTGCTGCTGAACACTGAGCTTTCTAATTGATTGAAATGTTTTAGGGTGTTGCATTGTGAAAATGCTTAAAATACATTTTGCTTTGAATAGTGTTGCATAAAGGCTGCAAATGTCTTACCAAAAGTTGACTGCTTTTTTAGCAGGTGAGCTGGTAGACAAAGCAGAGGAGACAAAGCTCTATGTAGGAGCCACTGGGGAGCCTCTAGAATCGGAGTCTGAAGGTGTATTTACGAAGTGACGCTTGTTCCAAAATCCAACCTCTGCAGCTCGTCAGTGCAGCTGTCGCCGCCTCTCGCCACAAGACCAGGAGAATTGGCTCTGGGTCTGACTGGCTTCTTCACAAACTCATTTCTCTCCCTCCTGTGAGTTTGCATGATTTATTCATGTCATTTACTTATTGAAAAGCATCGAAAATTTATCAAAGCGTTCCACTTTAATGTACAACTTTTTTTTTTTTTTACTGCTTCATTTCTGAAAATCTGCTTTCCTAAATCCAAGGCTCGGTTTAGATGCAGTCCCTGTTGTCGACTTCTCATAAAAAAAAAAATTGGAACTGGCGGAGAGTCTCTGTGGCCCTGTCCTATTTTGGCGCTGTAACAGTGTTGGCTGAACGGCCCCGCTTATCGGAGATGTACTGTAAGTTCTCGCACACGCCTCTTTCTTGGAAATCATTTGGCCCTTTTTCTTCCTCTAGTTTATCTAGTGTAAAACTTACTTGCAATAAAGCTAACTGTAAGCCCTACCATGAGACCATTTCACTTTATTTCCCCTATTTTATACATTGATAAAGGTTATGTCATTAGTTCTTGCTTAAGTTAAAAACAGAATTGTGGTAAACAAATGCAGTAAGGTAAAATGTTTGTCACAATTTTAATTTGCTGTCAGTTGTAATGTGTCAACAGTCCTTGACCTGCAGAAGAGTTCAGTACTTGTGTACCTTTTGAACTTTTGATCTCTGCATAATTACTGCTTATTACTTTGGTAGTAGATTATAACATGTGCTGTTGAACTTACACGTACACGTCTAATTTTAGAAATGTATAATGTAATAAGTTTTTATTTTGGGGTTACTGTACAAATTTTGTAGTAGCATTACCTCCTGTGGAATTGCATGCAAGTTTATCAGTTACAATTGTAGGAGGAAGTTAATGAAAAAGAGCATACATTTACAGATGCAGCAGACTGGGTATCTTAAAGGGAGTTGTCTTGCCAACAATTTTCTCTTGATAGTTTGACAGGAGGTCATTTCTAGTTGTCTCTCTGAAAATTAACAAGTCAGAATTTATAAATGTTTGGATGTTGTGAGTAAGATTAACTGGTATTGCATAACAAGGGAAGTACCTGATTTAGTATACAAAGTACACAAGTGACTTGCACATAAGGCAATAGACCTATTATTGTTTGGGCAGCAGCTCAAAATCCAAATTTTTATTAAACTGTTTCAATGCTTCTCATAATAGTGTAGCATCAGTGCTCTACTTTTCATTCTGGTTTAGAAGCAACTTGTAGACCGAAGTGCTTCCTTCCCTTGGTCCTGGAGAAACTGTCTAACAGCTTTCTTTCCAACTGAATTCTACATCTCCAGTGCTAATTGTTGATTTTAGATTTTTGAACTTGTTTCTTTGGTTATTCTTGAATTCCAGAAATATCCAACTTCAAAGATACTGTTTCCAGTTCACTAAATAGTTATTAATTGATCAATTAATAAGGGCACTGTATGAGACTTCCTGAGTGTTTTTTTCCTTCTACAGACACTTGGTTAGATTTCAGGCAGCCACCTGAATGAAGGCAGTTCTGGGATTCACAAATGGATCTTTGTAACCTTGATGTCAGCTCTTAAAATATGCCCCAAATAGAAAACTGATCAGTTAGCCACTGATAAGAACTCAGGTGGAACAAAAAAAAAGATGTGGTGTTCCTCTAGGACAGGGGTCTATTATTAAGGTACTCGCTACTTGATTCTCAAATGGACCCATTAATCTTTGACCATCTGGCCTTCCTGCTCTGGTTCCTTCTGGTGTGCAAAAGAAATCCGGTTTGGACACACAGAAGCTGACAGATACCAGTTACTGTGGCAATCCTGCCCATCCTGGCATAGTCTGTTTTCCCTTCTTGTTGAGCTCTGAGCTGCTTTTGTTGCTCACTTATGGTGCTTATGACATTTGGTGGTTTCCTTTTTCAGTGTTGTAGAGCTGAAACTGTTAAGAGTTAAGTGATAAAATTGAGTTAAATTAAGGGTATTGTACAGCATCTTGGAGCTTGTGAATTGAAGGAATGGGGATTGAGATGAGGTAGACTTGACATGGATAAGAGATGGGCATCCCCATGTCCTAAAGTACTTGATTCCTGCAGACAACCTTCTGATTGCTAGTAGCACATAGAGATGCTAAGTAAATACCTGAGAGCTGAAGTAGAGCACAAACCAGAGGGCTGGATCTCAAGTATCTGAAAGGGTCAGGAATCGAACTACCAGCCTCCCCATGTTGAGCAGCTATCTACCTTTTCTCTAGCGCTCCTTTAATTTGTCATCTTCTGCACAGTACGGCCATACGTTTGCCAACAAGCTTAGTGGCCCTCTCCACTTGATCATCCCTGGTGCAGTGCAGTGGTCCCTGTGCTCTTTGCTCTGGTACTCTCTCACAGTGCTGTGGTTGATTTATAACCTGCTTGGTGACATGGGTCCATTATGCAGAGATTAAGAGTTATGTTAAAACTAACGGCCTCGTACTCTACATCTGCCTTTGGGGCTGATGAGGTATGCTAATGAGGCTTGATTGAAAATGGAAAAGGATTTCTGAGAAGACCGGGCGAACCTTCTGAGCTGATTAACTTGTCCCAAACTTGCTTAAATCTACTGGACATGTTTTGGCAACAGTCCAGTGAAAGATAAGAGGTAGACTTCAGCCTCCTGCTGTAGCAGGTCAAAGGTGATTCCATTCTTTTCATTTAATTTGATTTGCTGCCCATGAGAAAGTTTCACGATTTACACTGGCAAGCACATAAGTTTAACATGCTTCCACTTAATAAGAGTTCTGTTAATGGGCTCAGCTGTGTTCTTGAGACATTGCAATACCATAAATGCTGAATCAGCTGTCATCTTTCTGAACTGTCAAACGGTTGGCATTTAAGAAATGGAAAGTGTGGAGATCCCAGGTTCTTTTGAGAACAGTGTTGGTCTTCAGAAAGAGTGGTCTTTTTCCAACCTTCACCCTGTTGATGGTCAACAGACATAATCCCAGAAACCCAGACCTTCGATTTTAACTTTGTACAGCAGGAGTCTGTACACCAGGTCCTGGATGGCCCCAGTCCAGCAGGACTGCAGCAATTGTAAAAGACAATTAACTGCAGCTGTATCACTCTGCAACTTGCAACTTGTAACCCAGTTGTGAAGCTAAGCAGGTGTGAGCCTGGCTGGGAGACCCCCTGGGAAAACTAAGGTTGCTATTGAAGAGGTGTTAGCGGGACCAGTGGAGGGCGCTCACCCCTGCTGTCTGTGTGGGTCCTAATGCCCCAATATAAAGATTGAGGCATTATACTGTAAAAAAAGTGATGTCCTTCGGATAAGATGTAAAATCAAGGTCCTGACTCTTCGTGGTCATTAAAAATCCCAGGGTTTGTCTCGAAAAGAGTAGGGGTGTTAAAACATATGGCTTGGTCAAATTTTCCCCCTGGCCTTAACTAGTCACGGCCTCCTGATAATCTCCATCCATCAGTTGGCTTCATTACACTGTTGTCCTCATAACTGTTCATGTATGGTGAGTGTGCTGGCGCACTTTGGCTGCTTTTGCATCATCCAGGCGGGTGCTACAAAGCGCTTTGAGTGGAGTGTCCAGAAAAGCGCTATGTAAATGTAAGGAATTATGTATTAACTGAGGATTATACATCTTTTTCCTCAATATGTATTCCTTTGATCAGTCCAGTTGTAATGATTGAGTTTCAGTTTAGCTAGAGTATTAACATGTGATGGCAGCTCATATCTGGAGTCTCAAAGATTCTTGTAAAGCTATAGAAAATGGACTGAGCTCCCAACCTGTACTGCATGGGGCACTTCAGGTTTTGAATGTCTTTCATTAAGATTGCAGAGTCTTAGTCACCTGGCTTCGCATGAGTCTTAACTAAAACGACTCCCTACTTTCTGTGAATCATGGTGTTCTGTAAGCTCTCATTGCTTGCTGAGGTCACTTTTACAGCTCAGACTTTCTGGTACTATTTCTAGGGAGGCCCCTAATTTTAGACATTTTATACCTCCCAAGTTTTTTCTGTTCCAGTACTGAAGATGCACGTCTCTCTCCAGCTGATTCCGATGTAGGACATGTCCTGAATTGACCTGCAGCTCCACTGAATTGGCAGGCAATCTTTTTTTGTGAGTCATTAGTGATAATTTTTCCCCAGCAGATCAGAAAAAAAAATCAAAACTGTGTGGGAAGGAGGTTTGGGGTGCTTCCTGTTTAGTGAATTCATGGATGGTTTTTAATATTACAAGTTTAATTTTGACAGTACAAATAGGCCTGTTTTGGCTAGTGAGAAGTATTATTCTGGCACAGAAGACTGTAATAAGTCTTTTTTTATATGGTTTGAGATTAACTGAATGGTGATTCTCATTTCCATAAAATCAGGAGAAAATAACCTTCAACTTCATAACTCCGGTTTCTGTGGCGATTAAGTAAATACTCCAAGTATGGATTAAGCAACAGCAGATACAGTTTCTGTAAACTGGTGAGGTATTCTCTTCTCCGGTCTGGGAAAGGAGACCAGCTTTCAGTCTTGAGTCTGCAACTTTAGAAATAGCATTGGGATTGCCTGTTTTCTTTTTTTTCTGCAGGCAAACTGGAAGCACATTGCTTCTGCAGTCCTTTAGTGTGGAGAAGACCGTTTGACCGCAGTAGAAAATAAATCCTGCACTCTTCCTTTGCATCCCTAGGCTTTTCTAAATATTGTGCAGGGTGTAGCTCCAGGGTGGCCATGTATGGTTAACAGCAGTATTAAAACTAGAGGTCCAACTCACTTTCAGAATAGTTTACTTTCCAATCGGTAAGGTCAAAGTGGTTGTAGAAATCCACCCAAGAAGAACGCAGTTTCAATGTATGCATTGAATGTCAAAGGAGAGGATGTGAAACTAGCACAACAGTCACACTACTTCCTCTGTGATCTCTGCTGGTAGAAAAAGTTGTACCTGGGGGTTTTCCATAGTGTTGGAACTGCAGTTTTCTAGAGTTTTTAGCTTTAAAAAAACGTTTAGAATGTAAATATTGGAACCTTTATGGATGGTGAGATGGCATGGTAGCACGGTACTTAGTATTCCCTCGGTTCAATTCCTGGGGTGCTGTCTGCCTGAAGTTTGTAATGTTTCCTCCCATAATCCAAAGGACATATTGGTAGGGTTGGATGCATGCATATATGTCTGTGTGCCCTGTGATGGAGTAGCGTCCCATCCAGGATGTACTGTCTTGCGCCTGGTACTTGCAGGGATAGGCTCCAGCTCCCCCACTACCCTGTATTGGTTAAACTGGTTAGAAAATGATGGGTGGATTGTGTGTGGTGTTAACATTCAGTCCTGCGGATGTTTGTCAAGTTTAAATATCCACTTCCTTGGCAAACAGGTGTGATCTTACTGCTGATCCGCATGGACCAACATCGTTAAGTACTAAAGATAGTGTCGCTTTGTCAGAGGTGTTGGGGAAAACTACTGCCAAGACTCAATATTTCCACCACTCAGGCTTCATTCTTAACTGCCTGATCAAGGCAAGCAAATGAGTTTCTTAGACTGTTATGCAGGGGTGTAGTAATATGCAGGAATCCCATCTATTTTAATATCTTTGGGGTCGGAGCTGTGGCTCTGTGGCTAAGGGTCTGCGCCTGTGGTTTGCCGGTTCAAATCCCGCAGCTGGCAGAGGAATCCTACTCCGTTGGGCTCCTGAGCAAGGCCCTTAACCCCAACTGCTCCAGGGGCGCCGTACAATGACAGACCCTGCGCTCTGACCCCAGGCTCTCTCCCTGTCTGTGTGTCTCATGGAGAGCAAGCTGTGGTATGCGAAAAGATAATTCCTAATGCAAGAAATTGTAAAGGGTTAATAAAGTGATGTTATTATTATCTTAATTTTTTGTCAAGCCCATCCAATCTAAGGAGCCAGCCCAGTGCTTAAAAATGTACCCCTTACAGGACCTGAGAAGAATGTCTGTTCCCATGGTGGGAAATGGGCTGTTCTGTCTGTAATTGACGAGAAGTGGGGGTGGGATAAGGAAGTGTTTGGAAGTGCCATGCTCCAACTTGGGGATTTAGCAGCGGAGTGACTCACGGCAAGCCCTCGTTCTCCCAGCAACTCGGTCTGCTTGTGAACTTTGTCCCACTTCTACAAATACACTCCTGAAGCTATAAAAAGTTTCTTACCTTGTGCTTTTTTTTCTGCTTTTGTTCTTCATGTAGTGAGAGGACAAAAAGAGAGGCTGGTAGTCGGTCTAGTAGTTTAATTACAGTTTATTTCAGTGTCATGCATGTAATGTTAGTACACAATACATGATTCCCTTTATCCTTGGGTGGCATTTTTGTTCAATTTCTCAGTCTATAACAGTTGCTGTAAAACTTTCGTAGCAGTCACCTGTGTATTGGACAGAGAAGGGTTTGTCATTGGAAATCCCCAGATTTCCTGTTGCCCAGCACTTTTCCTGCCCTTTCTTTCTAAGAGTCTCTTGGGAAGTCCACTATCTTATTTTTGTCTTTTAGTATCCTAACTGAAAGGGGTGGTCTCAATCCCCTTTTTGTCAGAAAATAGTGACCGTGTTATACTGGATGTGGTTTTATAGCTAAAATGAGCATAAACCAAGTTAGCCGAATTATTTTGCTTTTGATTACTAAACCAGTGGTCTGCTGGTTGAACACGGAAACGCTTTTCTTGAGCAGCTTAAGCAGTTGTCTGAAAAGGCAGGTTTAACCTCTTGCACAGGCTCTTGATGAGTCATGTATTTATACAATGGAGAAAAACTCCACCTTGCTCTGTCTTCTTACACTTGCACGGTAATGCTTACGTAATCCCTCCTGGCTTAAACTGCAGGAAAATGTGGGGCATTGTGTACACACACACTTGCGTGCGTGTTCACACTCATGAGCGCAGAGCTCTGCCTTCCATTGGCCTCCGCGTTGCTGTCGGTTTCTGGCGGGGGGAACAGCTTTATCAAGAGGAGAGGGAAGCTGTTTCATTTGAGCTTGCACAACTCTTGAACTCTTGAAATGGACCTCCCTCTACACAGAATAGGAAATGCTCACAAACTGGATAAATCTTTTAGACTTTAAAAGTAAAATCCTACCGGTGTAGGATTGTAGTCTCAATCAGGAGTTTTTCATTCTCTACTGCACACAAAAGTTACTTGAAGGTGTGTGAGTGTTTGCAGGAGATAGTGACCCAACACTGTTATACTGAAAGTGCAGAAATGAAAAACAATGAAACAAAATGCACCAAGTTGGTCAGGGGTCATTCCTTAGCTCAGTGGTGGCTCACTGTACTGTGAATTTAATTTTCCTCAAGTGTTGACCTTCTGTGGGCTTGGGAAGGGGTTAACATCCTGTCATCTGTTAGGTAAAACATTAGAAACCATGATGTTTTTTCCCTAAAATGTGCTACGAGACCTAAGTGTTCGGTTGCTTTTGTCCAGCAGCACACAGGGCAGTGATCAGGACCCGAGGTGAAGGAGTATCCCCGCCTGTGCAGGGCATGTAGTACACCTCAAATCCATAAATGGCAACTTTCTTGGAAGCTGTTGTAATTAAGGCCAATTAAGTCTGAAAAAGATTTAAGTCATTAAGAGCTGAAAACCCAAGAGTGTAGGTTTAGAGAAAATGTCACTACATTTTAAAGCCAGACTGCTCCTAGTACAGTACACTTGTAGCCCACCCCCCGCACCTTGTTCTGGGATCCCAGTGTCATTGTGTGGAAATCCAGCTGAGCTGTGTACCATAATTGAGCCTTTAATTGCATAGATCATTATCTTAATTATACCTTTTTAATTGTTTTTTTTCAAGGTGCCACATTTTTGGTTGCTTACAATCTTAAACTTACAGCACTGCTATTCTAACATTTCCAAATTATCCGTTGGAGGATGAAAAAAGGTCCATCAGTATAATCTCGTTTTTAATTAACTGAGCTAAAATGTTATTTTGAATTGTTTGTGATTTACCTGTTTTATAGTAAACAGACTTTATGCTTGAAGGAGCTCCTAAAGAATTTTCCAAGTTGTGATGCTGGTTAACGTAAACTGCAGGGGTCTCTGAAACAAATACCACCTATACTTGGCTTTTGGCATTTCACCAGTAACATCGGTCATCTTATTGTGTTGTGTTGCAATGCATGGCCTTACTATAAAGAACATCTTTACAAGAATCCTGCGGCAGTCTAGTCCTGACCAGGGCCGATCCACTCCACTGCAGTACTCGGTTCTACTGACGGTATCCATCAGTGAAGGATCTGCTGGTCTTTCTGTTGGACTAGGAAGGGTAGAGGTAACCGTGCTATAGGACTGCTTGAGAGCCACTTTTTGGACCAAGTACCACCCCTGATCAAACCAAAGCATCCAAGTACCACCTACAAGTCATCTTCTCATAGGAACCCCAGAGAATCTCAATGACCAACATGAGCGTGCATGCGCGCACACACTCACATACACATATAATACATATTATAATAAACTTTGTTTGATATAGTGCCTTTAAAGGTGGCTTCTCAAAGCGCTTTACAGAAAATAGAAACTGGAACAATAACAATAAAAAAGCACCATTTCAGTAAGAGGGGTGAGCCTGTTTAGTCGAGCAAAGGATTTTTCGAGCCTTGATACAATTCACAACCGAGTCAGATTTTAAATTGTCAGACATTTTCCTGACGGCAAAGGTCTTGCGATGGATGTGGATGTTCATATCTGGAGCAACCTCTCTAATTCGTGCAACTGCACCGCTGTGTCGGCTTGTCATTGCTCTAGCACCATCTGTACAAACTCTGACGCATTTTATCCAGTTGATGCCATTCTCTTCGATAAATTCATTCAGAAGCTGAAATGTGCTCTCCTGTAGTTTCTGCTTACAGAACAGAAAGTCCTCATTGGACGTACCCTCAAACTCGTATCTACCGTAAACGAGCAAATTGGCCAAATCGACTACAGACTCATCTAATTGCAGTGAAAAGCACCTGCTCATCTTAACGTGCTCTATCAGCGTACTTTTGATATCATCCGCCATATCCATAATTCTATGAGTGACTGTGTCTTTCAGAGGGGGCAGCAGGTCGAGCTGTTTAGCAGCTTTTTCTCCACACATATGTCAGCTCTTCTGCCAACGGTAAATAAGGTTCTTCAAAAATAGTGTGGGGCTTACCTGCTTTAGCAATCCGTAGGCTTGCATTTTTCCCCGTTTCCGTTTCAGGAGTCTGTCTCAGAATTTAAAATTTTTTTTTCATGCGCATGGGAGCAAAACAGACGCTCAGTGTATGTTTCTCAAATTAACCTAGAACAGTTCTTAAATATGTTTCTGTTATCGATCACGCTTTCCTATGCTCACAAGATCGCCAGCGTTCGTAGCACGCATTTCTATGCATTCCTGTGTTTACAGAATTGGCATTGTTCCAAAATCACGCACATTCTCCTATCTCCCTATTTGCTGGAGATAACTTTTTTTAAATGCAGTTGGTCACTTATATTCGTAGCACGCATTCCTACACAATGGCATAGAATTACATTGTAGCTCTTGTGTCCACTCAAGTATTAGCGTGCACTGTATCGTAGTACGTAGGCTGCGTATTCGACGCATATTAAAATAGAAAATATGAAAACCCGTCCCGATTTTTCAGCGCACACAACAAAGTTCCAGGGTCATATGGCCAGCTGGCAGCGTTCAACGTACCACGAGTGGTATGCGTACCATAGTTTGAGAACCACTGGCCTAGAGTAAAGCTGGTTTCAGAAGCGGTTTGCACTTTCCCAGTGCTGATAATATAAGCCCTTAGGTTTACAGGCCTCGTCTTCAGCAGGCTGGTTTTGAGAGGCTAGCCTGTCCCTCCCCCCCCTTGTCCTCCACTCTTCTCCAATGTGATGGATGGGGTGGGAATGCACGGTCGCAGGCTTTTATAGCCTGTTCTGCGTGGCATGCACGCTGATGACATTAAGATGGAGATGAATCAAATTGGATCCAATGAATAACTTTTCAACCCTAATTAAAAGGTTTTCGGGATGACTGCGGATAGTAAATGGGAACCATCACCCTTTGTGTGAGATTCAAATAGGCCTCGAATCCCAGACAGAAGCTTGCACACCTCCTTATCTTATTACTGCACGTGCTTTGATGCACTCTTATTTAGATGTTTGGGTGAATATTTATATTAAAACACATTGTGATTTGAATAATGTCAATTTTGTAATAGGTTTTACGTACTGCAGGACAAGTGTGCTTGTTTTATCCGATTTAAATCACAATGAACAGCACTATTCTGTAATTATTCAGAAATGCTTTCTCATGTGACTCTGAGGTGGTTTGATGCAGACGGACCTAAAAATAGCCGACGTGAGTGCATCTGAGCTTTATTTGTCGTGAGTAATGAGTGTTTTGTTGCTGACTAGCTTTTTGCATGTAGGCTAGTTGGTAGTCCGTCAGTGTAATTCAGTTTCTTCTCAGACTGGTTTGATGTACTTGTGTGGACATCAGTAAGTTGGGCGTAACGTTGAGTTGACTGTTTCTTGTAGTTGAAGGTGTGTTCATCTCTGTACAGCTTCAGTTTCGTTACTGCAATGCTTTAGAGAGCAGTTCTGTTCTTCATGCAGTTGTAGGTCTTGAAAGTCTTAACATGCAATCATGAAGAAGCCACAGCTATGTTAATGAATGATGATATAACTTAAAAAGCACATTAAAAGGTCTGTCAGTGGTTGTCAAGTAAGGGTTTGTGATTTGTGTAGAGAAGGTGCTTTTGCTCTGCATTTAAACATAAAACTAGTTTTCACAAAGATGCTTTATTTATATGCAAAAGTGTTTGCAGTTTTGCAGTTGAAGCAAATGTTAGAAAAGCCACATCAAACATGACTATTTTAAGCTTACAAAGTTAACTAGCCAAACTAGTAATGGGAATATTTGCCTTTGTCAAACATAAACTATTTAAATATGAGAGTATAATGGTGCAATAAATTGGCAGGCATTCTCACATTGCTCACCGTGACATTAAGAGTACATGTATTGCACGAATGCAGATTAATGGATATATTCAGATAAGAAAGATTGTTAGAATTGAGGTCCTGTTACTCAATCCAAAATCTATTCACGTTTAATAGGTGGCAAAAGTGGGAGAAGCACAGTATATGCTATGTCTAACAATTTTTTGTTTAGTGAAATCATTATGCGATTCCTTGATCACTTTATTCAAAGTACTAGCAGTATTATACAAGAGACGTGGATTTGATGGAACATGGTATTTGAAAGCACCTGGAATGATGTCCACCAGCATACAGAAGTATTGGCACTAGCTTTAACATTTAATTCACTAAAGCATCTGAGCTACCACTTGCTATGATGAATGGGTATTCAGTCAAATTTGTGGTCATCACTCATCTGTACAATTCAGTGAACAACATTGATCACATCTCATAAAGAAGTATCTCTACCAGGGTTACAAGGTGCCACTATTAATGTCAGTAGCTGAATTGAAGTTCTTGCTAGCACCTGTGCTTGTCAGGATGACCAGGGTAGTCACAATCATGCTCCATTGTGGCAGCTCTCTGAAAGAGTTGTGGGCTGCCATCTAAATGTTTTGCTGTCCTGGGTTTTTTCAGACAGTGAGGAAAGTGGACGTGTATCACTCAGCCTTTCCAAAACAAATTGCTTGTGCTGAATTTCCATCCTTTTTCTTACCACTTCAGTCAATCCCGGTAAGCAACCGGCACAATGCTGAATACGCCCTGGACTGGACACCTTTCCCACAGAGCACAGAGGTGCACACGCTCACACCAGGGCCAGTTTCCCCACAAGCCAGTTGACCTACCATTATGTTTTTGTACTGTGGAAGGAAACCCACGTACAAGAGCATACAAACTCCACACAGAGCTTGCCAGGTCCGGCATTGAACCTAGGGCCTCAGAGCTGTGAGGCAGCAATACTTGTGGGAAACATGCAGAACGATTTCTTTCTCACAACTAGCAGGACAGTCAGTGATGCACCAACACCAAATACAACCACATTCCCTTAACGTTTGTGCAACAGTTTAAAGCCTTTTCACCATTTCTCAATGGGTATGCTATTGTACAAGAAAGTACAAACCCAGAAGGGAGCAGCAATTACTTTTCTTCAGCCTCTTACTCACAAAAAGGTGAGATGTATTTTTTGGTAGCTCCTTGTGAACTGCTTTAACTTGTGCTATGTATTGTTTTAAATGGGTATGAAGACTGAAATACGTGCAGTTTTTTCAGTTGTGTGTGTTTTAACAGAAGTGTCCCAGAGTTCTGCTTCAGAGGTGTGCTTGTGTTCAGACTTCACAGACATGGCCATGTGGAAACCACCCAGTTCATTCTAATTTTGATGCACTACTGCAAGGGTTTAACTGCTGATTTAAAGAAAATGCCAGATTTAGGAATGGTTTCAATGCAAAAATTTAAAGTATGCCACTTAATGTGCCTCCAGTGAAAATGACCCCTGTTTCCAGCTTGATTTTCCGTTTACTTCTTTGAGGGGAGGAAAAGGAGAAAAGTCTTTGTGAGTTTGACTATCAATGTTGGAATTCAAATCAGGAGGCAGCTGGCCTTATCTTTGTATGCCAGCTGTATCGATATCGGTTTTTAGGAATGGTTTCTTATCGGAGTTTGTACAGCAGCATCACTGCCCTCCTGTTGAATTCGCATTAACCTTGATGACCAGGGCATCTGGTCAGATATCATTGTTCCTATGAAGCGTCCGCTTTTTGTCAAATTCATTTTTAACTGAGTCGTAAAATGCTTTGGGGGGGGGAAAGGTTAGAGCCCTTTTTCTATGAATTATATAATATGGAAAATCCTTTAAACCTCAAGATCATATTTATAGTATTAAAGTCATTGTGCTAGTAAATGAATGTGTATCTGGTTTGAAACCCTATTGTCATTGCTCTGGCTAATTCAATTGGAGCACACTTTCTTCCTCCATCAATACAGTTTGAAACACAAGTAGATCAAACAGCTGTGCATGGGATTGCTCTTTAAATCAAGAGCCCCATTTTGAAAGGCACGGCTGATTTTTGCCATAAATGGGAATTGATGCAATACGCATGCTGGGCACAAACTTCCTCCACTCTTCAGATTGATTTTTTTTTTTCCGTCCCGACCACAAAAGGGCTGGCGTGAGAGGGAGTTCCTGGTTTTACAGCGGCCTTTGTCCCTGCTTGAGAAAGGCGAATGCAAATTGAGCGCGGCAGTCAGCAGACTCTTGCTGTCGAACTGGAACTGGCAGCCTGCAGGCTTGGATGGGCTTCGGAGGAGAGGATCTCCCGGGGTTGTCCCGCAGCGCTGCCTAGCGCTCGCCTTTTAAATGGCAATCGTTTAAGCCGATAGACCCCAGAGAAGCAAGATTTTCCCTGGGGACCAGTTTCAGGGAGGGGAATATATTAGTTAGGGATCCCATTATGAAACATCTTTAAACTTCCAGAAAAAGCAGTTTAACCCTGTGGCGGTCATGAAGTATTAATAGCATGTCGTTAATGTGTGAATCCAGAATGTGGTGTTTCGCGGGGACAGAGAAGATTTTATCCTCTGTACGGCTGTATTTTGCTAGAGGAAGTCACAATGCTAAAAGCGGTTTCCTCCATTAAAAGATTATTTTCCTAAAGGGGCATTGAACAGTTCTTGAAAAAGATAGTTTGGGTTGTGGGAGGGCAGGTCTCGCACTGAGCTGCTCTTCTGCTCCTGTGAAAAGTAGGAAATCTTAGGAGTCTTATTTGTAGTTCTTAGAACTGCCACTTGCGTGTAAAAATACAGGCTGAGGTGAGTTTGAAAACTGAACCAAACAAAGATGAAAAGTAAAGATTTTATGTTTGTATTTGGCTTTGAAGTGGAGCAAGGAATCTATTTGTAAATTGGAGATTTGTGTTCTACTGGGAAGACCCATTGTTGGGAGAATACGTTTGTTGGAAAAGCTCTTTTTCAATCTACAACTACCTCTAGTCAACTTTATCTTCCCTTCATACCTACAGCCTTATGCAGATGGGAACTGGTGTTGATTTGAAGGGATTGAAAGAAAATGGCTTGTCAGGTTCTCTTGTTTATTTTTGTAAGACAAGCTTAAGAAGGGATTTTATCCACTGCTTTTGTCACCATTTTTTAAACTTCTGAAAGAATTTTGAGCACTCCATTTTTAGACAAAAGGAGGATGTTACATGTGGCTTGAAATATTTATCATTTGTGTTGTGCTTTCCTTGTGGGGGAAAAAGTACAATTTGCCTACTACTTTGGCACTGCAATCCATTGCTCTTAATAATTCGTATTGTTTCACAGTTGGGTTTGGGGCTGGGGGTATCCAGTGCAGGCCTGTGTTTTTGTTGCCGTGTTGTGGCCTGCACAAACACAGCTGTTGCTAGGAGCTTCTTCACACTACAGGAAGTGGATAGCTGCCACGGGAGTGTGTTTTGGAGCCATGGTGCTTGCTACATCGCTCAACATCAGCCATCCGGCACCATCTTCGCCATGACTTGCCTATACATCAGCACAGAAGATTTTTTTTTAACTTAATGCTTCTCGATTAATACGTTAATCACCCTGCTGTTATAAAAATGGAGGTCGTTTGAAGCTGCGTGACCATCCTTTGTGACCTCCCGCATAGATGTTTTTGACAGCTTCATTTTTTTTTGGCCAATCCTGTTTTTTACAATGGTTTCCTTTTCAGCAAAAAGCCCTTTAAGGTTATGGAGAAACTGCCGGTTTGCAAATCTATCTGGTCGTGCAGTTTCTCAGTCTGAAATGTTTTAATGCTGAAAAATAAAATGGCTAGTAGATGTTTTTAAATGTTATAAAATAAGATGCTGTTCTTCACCCCTTCCAGGGAGATAATGGAATTTGTCACTTTGAAGTCTTGGAAAGGTTTTGAAGAGACCGTACTACACCTAGAATGAAAACTTTCTTAGACGGCTTAACTTGCGCACAGAAATTAAGATTGAGTACTGTCTAGAACTTAATTTGGCCAGTGTTCCTTCTGGTTTTCTGTACTCTTATGTGGTTGCAGACTGTGTAACACCCCTCCAAATGGAAAGAGTCCATCACAGGGCACCTGCAGCAATGGGACACATTTGTGCAGCTGGCTGGACAGGAGCAGTTGGGTTCAAGTACCCTGAGCTCAAGGGAACAGAAGCCGTCAATAACAAAGACCTTGAATCCTCTTTTTTTCAGTTAAAGGGGAACTGCTGTCCCAATTTCTCTGACTGGTTATTAAATCATAGTACCAAAATAAATTCATTCTCATTATAAAAAAATGTACACATTTTGCATTAAGCACAAAATCGTGAAACTTGCATTCGAGTTCCCATGAATTGTGTGTTGCGGCCCGTCCTGCTCAGTTGTCACTTAAATGATTACTGTAATTTGATGTATGAGTGAAAAAGTACAGGTTGTGCGTCAGTAGTATTTGTCGGCGAAATTGTCTCATTTGAAAGCAATATTTCTATTGGATTTAAAGTGTTGTATTCACAAGCCTGTTTACAATTCATATGGCCTGCAAGTTTTGTTGTCTTGTTTTGCATTGCAGAATATGGTTCTGTGCATACCTGGAAATGTAGTCTATTTTGTGATGTAAATTTGAGGTTTTACAAGTTACTGTGTACCTTTTGCTTTTATTGTGGGAATAAATGCACTCATCAATACTAATCCTTTCTAACCCCGAAATATGAAAATAGCGTTGCAGTTCCTCTTTAAGAAACCAGAGCTCTGATCGCTATCATGAGCTGCCAACCCTTGTATAGCAGTCCGGTCCAAAATGGCCAATGAAACCAGAAATGGGTTCCTGACTGGACCTTAAAAGAAATGAAAATGTAGCAACAGAACATCTGGTTGAGATTTGGTTATTGATTTCTAACCAAATGTGCAAAATAGGACACAACCTCCTCTTGAATGTGATTTTTTTTTTACATCTAAGAGGAGGGCATGGCTGCACAGGTGAACATGTGGGAGATTTACACATGCTGTACTGTGACGTTTGTAACAGACAGGCACAATTATGCACATACAAAAAATTTCTAGAACCTGTAGAAAACCTTTATTCTTACTTCCTGTTCCTGTTAATTTAGATATCGCCCTTATGGTATGAGATGCACAACCTGTTATTTACTGTCAAGGGACTGTTTATACAGTCTGGTGAATTACTGTCCTAATTAGGAACAGCTTTGCACTTAATAGCACTAATTAATAAAACGGGGTACATGAGAGATGCTTTCCTTCACCATTAGGCAAATATTTTCCTGCAGTGTTCCGATTAATCAATACAGGTTCTTGGCTCTGGTATTCAGTTTGAAGTGCTCATCACTTCAGTTGGCATCATTCCAGCCGCAGTATTGTCAACTTCTGCATCAGGATTCTACACCATGGCAAACCTTTGGTCCAGCTGATCCTTAATTATAAGACTGAAAGTGATTTGTCATACACTACACTAATTAAGCAATTAATGATCAGTTTGGTACTATTGGAAGATTTAACATACTGCATCAAGGTTTCAAAGTTGACCACCCCTGCACTAACTCCTCAACCCAAGGGAGCAGACTTAATTTTCCTGTTGCACTGAAGTCCTCTGGCCCAGCATTAGGTATACCCTTAACTGTTCCTTGAGCTTGCAAGTTGATTAACCTGAAGATATCCAAGTTTTTGTTTTATGCATGTTGCCTTAGGGGTGAGGTATTATTTAATGGGGTGAAAAACAAATCGGACATGGGTGAGTGCACAAGAATGCTCAATAGTGGCTTCAGTATTAATTCAGTTGAAGTCTTTTTTTTCATGCTTCTTGGAGAATTAACTATTGCTCAGCTTGTCCATTAGTCTTAAAGGAAGCAGATTTCTTGACTGACCCAGATTGTCAAGGTTTTTTTGGGGGGCATTTGGCAACCCCACTGAAAGGAGAGATGGTCTGGCTACGTATTCTCTAGGATCCTTCTCTGCTAAGTGTGTCATTTGCCATCTTTTTCAACAGCCTTGGATCTGACTGATGGAAAGTTGTGGATAGGAGAGAGTGGCACTACTGGCTGAGATAAGGGAAACCCCATTAAGTAACTTTCGGCATTGGAGGAGAGATCACCTGCAGGTGGCAAATGGTAGAAAAGGCAGCCTTGCTTTCCTGGCAGTTAAGGGATGGTGTGCAAATGTCTTCTGTAACTCGGGTAAAGCTCTCTCTTGTGCATTTTAAGGAGGCTGATCAGGTAGTCGCATCTGTAGTTCAGTTGCTGTTCAAGAGGTCTATGCCTGAAATGGGACTTTTTCCTGGCAGTTGCATGCTGTGACTTGTCAATGTAATTTCTTGCACTTATGGGCTATCCAGTGCAGTTTAATTTTACTTTCCTTTTCTACACATATAATGGAGGTTGTTAAAATTTTAGCATGCAAAACTGCCATCCAAGGGGTACTTTGGGATTGAGGTTTTGTTATTGGGTTGACATTCTTGTTTCGTTTGGGTACCAAGTGTCATTTTTATAATGTCATTTCTAAACTGTTCCTTAGAAATTACAGGGAATTAGAGCAAGCCAGATTGAACAGTGAATAAAACCTTCTCATTCACACTGGTGATACTTGAATGATAGGGGGTGCTTTCTTTTTATTATTGCAAAGAATTTCTGCTGCCTCTAGGGACATACCCGATGTCTGAAAGTAACCAGACTTTCCCCTCTTAATTGTGGTGCCAGGTCAGATTCTCCAGTGGGCCTTGACCTGAAACAGCCTGTCTTGGTGTGGTGTTGGCCCTAAGGCGTTTCACATTGTTGTGGGAGGTACATGCAGAGAAACAGGGCTGTGCTCTTGAAGACATCTGGTCTAACCGGCTTCAAGTACATAACAAGGACAAGGTTAGAATGCATTGAGGAAGCTAAAGTATTGCTTTAGTCAATTGTCAGTGCACTGTGCACCTGGCAGAGGCGCTAGAAGATCCACACAATGGTGGAAACAGGATAAGAAAGCTATACTGAAAAAAGCTGGTCTTTCTTAGTTGAGAAGATAAGCTGTTTTTTTTGTGTCGGCCTAAATAGTATCCAGGGCAAATTAATTTCTGCGATGCAAAGTTTTTCTGTAGTATTTATATTCTGCAAATAAACTTTTTTCACCTGCATTTATTCAACATTTGTACCTGTGGGACTGTGATGGATTTCATAAACGAACAGTTTTCACAAGGCAATTAAGAACTGAAGTCCAAGGTGTGTGCAGCACTTTAGATCTCAAGGACTATCAGTCTCTCCTTCATCTCTCCTCTATCAGCTGTTTTTCAGAACGGACAACCCTTTTTATAAAGGGGACTGCAGACCAGTGTCTTGGAGAGGCAAAAATTGTTTCCAGAAATGAGGTTGATGTCCTTGATCTTCAGCTCAGGTTCTGTGAATGTGCTGCAGAAGTTTTAGTATTCAATAAAATTACCAGACAAGTTGCCATATATCTGAACCCCTCAAAGAGTATTTTGCTCTTTTTGAGGCACATCTTTGAAGCAACTGTCACACTGGGACAACTATTTGATAGGAAATAATTTGAGGAATTAGCCTGCTCATTTAGCAGATGAGTATCACAGTGACCAAAGGCTAAAGCATGGAACATGGCAACAGCTTCTTCAAATTCCCTGCCAGGAAGGCCTCAGTATGTCAGGACTTGGAGTGGGAGCCTCCCGATAAGGAGCCCTTTATCTTAAACGTGGACGTGCCTTGTCCATCAAGTAACTAAATGTGGAAGATGTCATCTTAAACCACGTCTAGTGTCCAAGCTGGAAAAGCAGTCCGTCAGATAATGAACAGGCTTGCCCACAACTGGAGGAAGTGAAAGTTTCCCTTACTAGCCCATGTTCACACAGAACAGCCCATCTGGGCTCTGTTTAAATGAACCCTGGTGTTGAGCAAATTCAAGTGGGCCCTGTAGAAGTTATATGGCAGGATAACAGCACCTAGTCTGTCTACATCTTTAGCCACAGATTTTTCCATTTATAGTCTTGACAGGACTGTTATTGTGGACTCTTGTTTCAAATAATGAGGGAAGTGCTGCCTGTATCTCTGGTTGCTGAAGAAGCAAAGGGTTAGATAATGACAAATCAAGAGTCTATGAAGCATCTTTTAATATAGAACTAATCATCCTAGCGCCTGCCCACCCCTGTGTTCTGGCTGCGATCCTGCTACGTTGTCAGTGACCCTGATCAATCGTGCCATTATCAATACAAGGGTGGGGAGGACGGGGTAAGTATGAGTAAGTAGGATCTCATGGTCATAGATCTTCTGTGTAGGCTGGCAGCTATCCAGCAGCTGTCTTTATCACCTCCACTTCATTAATGGCCGCTCGTGGGAGGTCAGCATTGATCAGCACGTATGTCTCCTTGATCGCAGGAAGATGGAGCTCTTCTGTAAATATGGCGTGACAGTACATGAGTAAAGAGCATCACTGAAGTAGCGAATAAACTGCACCTGTCCTGGTGCATCTGAAGCAGTAATCGTTTTGAAATGCTGCTGTAGAAGAATCTGAGTGGGAGCATAAACCATCCAGCTCCCTCCCCGACTTTGCACTTTTGCACCGATGGGGTCTTGTCTGCTCACATTCCCTTGTCTACTGTTGCTGAATACAAATGTCTGTGTACCAGCTGAAAGGCAGTAATGACCTACCCCCCATTTGTTTTTGCCTCAGTAACAGACCATTAATTTTTAGTTCTCCACAGCCTCTCAACAGCCTTCTTCAGTTTCCTTTAAAGACATCTCAGTATGGCGATATCCGACGTTTGTTCGAGTCCGATTTCCGTGTTTCAAGGTCAATGTCCTTTTTGTGCTCCACCAAAATAGAAATGGACCTTTTTAGTTCTTTTAAGGCTGTTTATTGTAATAACCTTAAGCGGTTGGTAGGAAATGATGTTGGACATAAGCAAGGCAGTGCAGTCTGAGTGTTCAGCACAAAGTCCTCCCTCTGTATTTTAGAAAGGCAGCTAGTGAAAAAGGTTTTAGTGTTCGGGATGGGTAGTCCAGTTCCTGGAGGGCCAGTGTGTATCTTTTCACTGAACTGGCACTTGGAGAGCTGGGTGGGGGGAGAACATTCATACTTATGTTGGTCCCATTATACCAAGAATAAGAATTTTCAACCTTGGTTGCTTAATTGGGGTAAATTTTCAAAGCGACAATTTAAGAACTTTTTTCCACCCCAAAAAAGCTAAATGGTGCCGTGGAACTAGCATCTTCAGGTCTCCCGGTTTGTCGGACCCTAACATGTCTGTCCTTCCTTCGTCTCTCTCAGACATGACAACGATCCGGAAGAAGCTGGTGATCGTGGGCGATGGTGCCTGTGGGAAGACGTGTCTACTGATCGTCTTCAGCAAGGACCAGTTCCCCGAGGTGTACGTGCCCACCGTCTTCGAGAACTACATCGCCGACATCGAAGTCGATGGCAAGCAGGTGGGTGGCACAGGACAGGGGGAGAGAAAAGCGGGTTTGAGTCCAGCTGCTTCTAGCAAACTGGGGAAGAGCTGTGCCCTCATCAGAGATGTCCTACAATGTAGTTTAATATCCCGATTGTCATACAGGATACAACTAGTGTTGTATTTTAGTGTTCTGTACTTAACATCCTTAAGCTTAACGGCAAATGCATACACTTTATCTCTTTTTTGAACTTCAACTTTTTTGAAAAAATGAGAATTTATTGTAGCTTTTACTATAGACATTAAATTAGAAGTAGCGAAAACAAGGTCTAACAAAAGTTGTCAACGTTGCAGTACCAGTAGTTTTATGTAGACAGCCAGAACAGCATTTCAGGTTTTGCAAACTTTGCTGACAGCAGACGGGAAGATGGAGGATTTTTTGCCGTCTCTGCACATTTTTGGTTGGTCTTTGCAGAGGCGTATTGTATTATCTTTACCTTTGGCTTGCCTGCAAGTTGACACATTGGCGGCTTTGCAGAGAAACGGAGCGCTGTGATGTTGGCCGCTGGTGACTGAGCAGTAGCCCATTAAGAGTGCCCACACAGCTGGGCTTTGACAGGTTGTGAGAACTGTCAGTATCAGCAGAGATGATTATTGGTTGTGTCCTGTGGTTGGGGAGCAGGTCCCGCCCACGCAGCATTGACAGGCCGCATGCACTGTGAAGAACGGCTTGGCGAGATTAATTTCTCAAAGAGCATATGGTGCACAGCAAGTGGTTTTTGGAAAATTGACATTAAACAGGGTAATGATATTAAGCAGGATGATGGGTAATACGGTCACCTCTAACTTCACTGAAATTCAAAGGCTCTGGGGTTGGAGAACCCCTGGAGAAGGGAATGGTGACAATTCCGCCACTTTCAACGCTTGAGTTGCTTTGGCAGAGAAAGGTGAAGCCAAGCAGTAAACTGGGCAGACAAACTGCAGATAGTGTACTGTTTTCAGTGTTTGTTATACAGCAACGCTTCGATCTTTTAAAAGACAATTAGCAGGCATCTTGTCTTCAGTGGACTCCGGTTTAGAAAAGCTTAATCGTTGCCTTCTGGGTTTAATTCATCATTAATAAGTATTTTAAATATTGTAACTATGCCTATTGCCAGCCTAAAATTGAAAGCAGCTCAGCGTATTGAATAAATACCAGATTTTAATGTTTTAACTGGGAGCCAGTTGGCTACAGGCCAGTTTAAAGGGTTGTTGTACTCAAAATAAAAAACCAGAAATGCAAAACAGTACAGATCTAGCTGTTCATGGAGAAAGCCAGTCTCTGTCCTGTGGGGTGCAGGACAGCTATATTGGATAATAAAGGTATTACTGCTTAAACTTTAATTGCAAGTGGACTCATTCAATTCCTTAGAATCTGGTAGTGAAAAAATGGAAAAAATGAAGTCGGCCTGGGTGTGAAGCATGAAGAGTGCATTCTAACAAGCAACTGCTGAATAGAGGCTGCAGAACCAGCTAGAGAAGAAACAAGTTTGTCAAGGTGAATTACTGAATTCCTGTCTAAATAGTGATGTCAAGACAGACATTTGTCAGCAGTTCTGAGCCTTTTTCTCCCCCTTTTGTGGATTTTCAAGCTTTATTTTTAGACGTCTGCAGTTGTGGACAATAAAGGAGCTCTGCATTTATGATTCAGTGCTAATGATTAGACCCAGAGATATGCTGGCTGTGCAACCAGCCAGATGGCAAAGTCTCCATTATTCAATGGGTTATCAGGGGGTGAAGTAGGAGATCAGAATTAAGTAAGTCATGTGCAAACATACCCAGTATGTCCTGGGAAAAACAGGAACAGGAAATTTTTGCCACAGACGTTCCAGTTTAGACATTTCAGCAATGTTAAAGAAAATGTTCACTTGTAGCTCTGTTGATATGATGAAAGACCTTTTGATATAAAAATGACAGCTCCAAAATTTCTACAATAGGGTTACATGTACCTCTGGTAGAAGTTTAGGGTTACCAAGGCAATAATTGTCAGAAGGGCTATAGTGACAGAACTTGTCCTGCTGTGTGGAGAATCCTATCGAGAGCTTCATGAGTTTTTCCTCACGAAGGTGCCCATGGTCCACAATGCATTCACCCCCAGCAGTTGTAGCAGTTGTTCTGGTGTAAGCCGAGACTGGTACCCTGGACTCCTACAGCACAGTTTGGTCTTCCTTTTAGAAGGCTCATCTGCAGCCATTGGGAAGTGCCAGAGGCCACAGATTAAGCCTTGGGTCCAACTGAACAGAATACAGTAGGATCTCTGACACTGGGCTCCATGCAGTCTTCATAATACGGCCTTCTAGTAGGTGTTAAGCACTGACTCAGCTGCACTTGTAGAAATTCCTAATGCTCACTGTGCAGTGGAACATTCAAATTTGAGTCTAACAAAAGCACGTTCTTGTCTTGCTTTGAAAGAAATCTGTTCAGACTTGGAGACCACTGTGTTGCACTGCTGTGGGTGGAGGGGAGTTTCCACTGGGCTGTGTGTCGCTGGTGGTTTTTTTTTTAAGAAGCTGCGTCCTGAGCGAGACTGGAAACGACATCATTCACTGGCTTCCTGTGTTGACAGCAGACCTGACTTGCCTTCGACAGGCTGCGCGGGTCCGACTTGCCCCGATTGAAGGGGCTTATTTCCTGTCCTGGCTGGGAAGGTTGGGGGGTCGACCGTGCCACAGGAAATGCATGGGGAAAGATCTAGATGCTCACAGAGTTGAAGCAGGATTGCTGTGGCTCCTCCTGTTATTCCCAGAAACCCCTTGGTGTAGGAACACTGATAGGATCAGTGAAATGTTTTTTTATTCCCCCTCAGGGACAGAAGTATTTTTCCTGGGCAGGGCTGTCTTTAATTTTTTTCTCCTTTCCTGAGCATATTTTTGCTTTTGTTCTGTTCATTCTCCTGTTTAATTAGGAGTTGCAGGATTTTTAAACTTTTAATTTGAAAAATGTTCGTTTTCAATTTTAAGGGCACCAAGTTTTGAATAAATTAAGAGAATCAAATTGACAAAATCCTCAAAGACAAAGTCCAGCCAGCAGATTGCTTCAGAATGAAGGGGCGAAACACAAACTAGTAAATACATGTGAATACATTTGTAACTGAGAATGGGAGGCACTTGCTTGCCCAAAGGGTCGTGGGAATGTGGAACAAATTATCCAGCCATGTTGTTGAAGCTGATATCCTGGCTTATTTCAAGAAAGAGCTGGATGAGATCCCGAAATCAATGAATTACTGACTACCAAAAAGGTTAGAAGGGTCGAATGGCCTCCTCATTGATATGCGTTTTAATTTTGGCTTTAAAAATGTTGTTTTGAGTGCTGTTAGCCATTTAGAGCTGCATAGACTATGGTGGAGGTGTACAGCAACTCGAGTTTCTGGCATTTCCTTTAGTGAACGTAAACATTATCAATTTTACACCCGGTAACCTCAGACCTGTTCATTGAGAAATACTGCGAGTTCCCCCAAGCAATGGCATGTGATGTACTGAAACAGTCCTGAACAATAGCCCGACATGATCATTAGTACACATAATGCCACATAGACCTCACTTGAATCACTGTGCACAGAACAAAATGTACCCTGTAATTTTCCCTTTTCCTCCACAACCTCAAAAAGTCAAAACACTGAAGTAGAGAAATTTGATTTGAAAAAAAGTTCGAAATTTCTGGAAGGCTAAAGGACCACATCTGTTATGAACTATTTTTAGCTTTCCAGCGCACATGACTTTCTAGTATTGGAATGCGTACCTCTTCCCGTAGCTGTTTTTTTTCCCCAGTTTTCAAAATTTGCTTTTTCTAGAGTTGTTGAAGGGTGGGGGTGGGGGTGGGGGGGGGGAGAGTAAATTTATTTACTTTAAGATTCCTTTGTTGTTATTGTTAGCTTTGCTTTTAAAATCTGAGTTTCAAAACAAAAACAAGCAAATGTATCCTGGGAGCAGAGTAGCTTTGAACAAGTCCCTCGTTTGGCAGTTCCTGCCCTGCTTGGTTGACAGTAGTACTCACTGCTCCTGTTTCCGCTGCAGGTGGAGCTCGCCCTCTGGGACACAGCAGGCCAGGAAGACTATGACCGGCTCAGGCCGCTGTCTTATCCCGACACCGATGTCATCCTCATGTGCTTCTCCATCGACAGCCCTGACAGCTTAGGTAAGGGAGCAGTCGACAACGGTGGACCTGACCTCGCGTGGGAACGGAGTCATCCAGTGAACAGGAATCCAGGGCAATTGATGCATCTGCTTTCCTTTGATGTTATCTTGTCTTGCATCCTGTGTCATGCGCTCTTTTCTCCGCTACTCGTCTGTTTTGGTTGTGGCCTGGTAATGACCCGTATCTTAAAAGCACATCTGGGAAATGGAGATCTCGGCCCTGTTTTACTAAAAAATATGAAATAAGAAAGTGTCTTGAAATGAGCAGGTTTGATAATGGCAGCAAAATGACAGAACCCAGCCCAGGAGGATCCTACAGCCCAATTGCGTTGGCCGCTTTTGTAAATACTAGGCTCTGTAAATAGAGGTTTTTAAAATTCATTCAAAATTTAATATTGTACGCTCACCTGATTTGGCTCATAGGAGCAGCTGGCTTCACATCTCAGCTCACAACTGCAGTCCCTGGACCCACACAAGGAGAGTGAAGCTCCTCTGAATTGGAGGAAAGGTGCCACAGGATGTTGCGATATCACCCTCGTAGCTCTCATCCCCAGCCCTGCCCCTGCTAGTGCCCACTGGGGCACAGTGCAAGTCCTGGACACAGTGTGCTTGGAGCACCTGGCTGTATCGGTCAAGCCACTCAGGATCCCTGCAGTGCTTTTATAATGGGTTAGGCAATGGGGGATATATAGAGAAATTGTGTAGGCTTATTTTTTTTGTAGTACTTGCATTAATGGGGAGAAGCAGATTACAAACTGCTTTAACATTATTCATGAGGGCTTCTTCAGTCCTGACCTTCAGCTGCTGAGATGGTAAACAGCTTATTTTGTGAAAGGTGCTTAGCTACAGTAGTTTTTTTTGGGGGGGGCAGTGATTCATCACATTTCAAGCCCAGTGTGTAGGCAGCTGCTGTAGTGCCGCACACTCGGGTCTAAAACGGGCACTGCTGACTTTCTGAATCCCACCCAGTGAATGAACAGTCACGTTAATTCAAATACTTCCATCACTTTGGGAGGAACCCACATTGCTTTTTCATCAGAGCAATTGGATCAAAAACCCTGTATTTTTTTCCAGTCACTTTCACTGCAGGTATTATAAACGTATGGTATCTTTTGGGATGCACAAACCCTAACTTTTTTTTTAATGCAGAAAATATCCCTGAGAAGTGGACACCTGAGGTGAAGCATTTCTGTCCCAATGTCCCGATTATTCTGGTGGGAAACAAGAAGGATCTGAGGAATGATGAGCACACCAGGAGAGAGCTGGCCAAAATGAAGCAGGTAATGTTAATCAACAGTGTTCATTTCCTAGGATCCTGGAGTGTTTCCCCCGTGATCCCGTCCTCCTTGGATCCCCGCTGAAGTTATTGACGCACTAAATGCTACTATATAAAGAGGATTGAAGAGATCCACTTCACCTAGAAAACCATTTTCCTCACAGCAGACACAGCAGTCTCTCCAAGGCTTTTTTGGCATCATTGCATTTACTTCACTTTTATGTTGATGAAAGTGCCAGAGATCATGAAGCAATTCCTGCTTCCTGCAAGAGGACAGCTTCATACTCATGTAAGGAATTGGATGATGTGAAAATTTTTTAAATGCAACTTTGACTTGAAAATGTGACGTCTTTTAACAGGTGTCCTTCCTCTTTTCCCATTTTAAATTGATATTCCCTGTTTTTGCTTCTATATGGATCTGTGGTACCCATGTGTGTGGGCAAGGTTAGAGGCACAGTAAAGCCCTTGTTGCAGTGGGCTTCTGCTGTGACTGATTTATATTTTGTCCTCTGGGGACGAATGATACACTATGGTGGGCAGTCTAAAATTGTTGTATTTGTGCTGGTTTTAGAATTTTATTTTAAAAAATGGTGTTAAGGTTGACCTGACAGCGAGTTAGAATAAGTTCGGCATAGCAAAGTTGGTCAACGCCATAGAAAGAACCCAGGTTCCCTGCCCCCTGTCTAATATCAGTATACCAGAGAAGGACAGGGTGATGGTTTCTCCGCAGGAGGCAGTCCTAAGTGACACACAGGCCCTTTGTAGAATTGTCTTGATCTTCAGCAGCCCCTCAGCACACTAAAGTCTGCATTAGTCTGCACAAGCACCAGCCTAGCTATGCCCAGTCAAACCCCTCCTGTTCCCAAGCTGCCCATTTTAATTACAGAAGGGATCTTCTCCTGCATTCTCCTTCACTAATGAATTAGTACAACTTAAAATTCTTGGGAGCCTGCTTCTGATGTACTGATGTACTAACAGGGCGAGAGGACAGTTTTCTCTGTCTACTGATTTTTAATTAATGTACAAGGCTCAAGTTTTTGGTACTGCTTTTTGTCCCTAACATGGGCACAGTAACAAGGACTTTTTAGTCGGTCTGTTCTTTTATCCAATTCAGAGGTGAATGATATGCCAGTTTTTTGTTTCAAATGATCTCTAAATTAGTTTGACGTCCTGGCCAAATTTCCCATTGGCCTTTATCAATCATGGCCTCCTAATAATCCCCATCTATTAACTGGTTTCATCACTCTGTTCTCCTCCCCACTGATAGCTGGTGTGTGGTGAGGGTACTGGTGCACTTTGGCTGCTGTTGCATCATCCAGGTGGGGCTGCACATTGGTGGTGGAGGGGAGTCCCTATTACTTGTAAAGCACTTTGAGTGGAGTGTCAAGAAAAGTGCTATATAAGTGTAAGCAATTATTAATTATTACCTCGTTTACAGTGTAGTTTGACATCTCATCAATTAAACACCACTTGTTAAAGTGTTCCAGGGCTTTGGAAACTGATTTACAGACCACTTAAAAATCTTGCTGGATTGAGATTTTCCTTGATCTGGAAGGAAGAATCCTGTTCTAAGGTGTACTCCAAGGCCAGGTCCATAATAATCTATCGCAAAACACCCGCATTCCTTTCATCCGTCCACTTTCTGACAACTTCTCCCAGTTCTTGGTCGTGGGGGAGCTGGAGACTTTCTCGACAAGCAACAGGTGCAACCCTGGAGAGGACACCCTGGACAGGATTCCAGTCCCTTTCGGGGTTTACCGAGTCGTAAGGTGGGTATGGGTTTATTTACTCTGTACTCTGTGATTTTCTGCTCCTGCAGGAGCCTGTGAAACCTGAGGAAGGCCGGGACATGGCGAATAGAATCAGTGCCTTCGGATACCTGGAGTGCTCAGCCAAAACTAAGGATGGAGTGCGAGAGGTGTTCGAGATGGCCACCAGGGCGGCGCTGCAGGTCCGGAAACGCAAGAAGAGGAGCACCTGCCTGCTTTTGTGAGCGGAAGAGGAGGAAGAGACCCACCTTGAGAGCGAGCAAACTGAGGACCGAGAGGAAAAACCTTTACCAAACGCCATCTTGTACTGTATTCTCACATTTCACAAAAGCTGGAGGAGAAACTACAAAAATAAGACTGGGCTGGAACACGGGTTAGAAACAGATTTTTTTAACTTGCCTTTATTTTTTTTGGCACTAAAGGGTCTTTGTTTTTGTTATTTTCACCAGCATATTTGTAAGATGAGGAAAAATAAATTCACATGTATATGTATATGCATATACATACTTCAGTCTCTCCTTCTGTCTCCCCCCCCCACCCCAAAGTGTTTGGGCTTTTGTATTGTACGGTGTTTTGCCTTCAAGTAATTGTATTTATTGTTTTGGGGGGGGGGGGGGTGTGGTTGTGGATCAGGCTTTTAGAATTAGCCACCCAAAGTCAAGTTTCCCTTTAAAAAATAAGTCCTACAGATTTCCCAACATTAGCAGGAAAACTGGTCTCATCATTTTTCAGCGAAATTGCCCTTGTTTTCAATTGCACATCCAGGTTTCTGTGCCTCTGTGTAAATGTAGTGCCATGTAAAAGTTTTGTAAGTCTTTGAATTAGCATGGAGTCTGCAGTTTTTTTTAACATTCTTAAAAGGCCAACAAGATCCTAGCTAGATTGCACTCCCTTCCGCCTACCGATGTCTTTAGTTTCAGCTGCTGTCATTTGTGCAGCATGGTCTTTGCTGCTGAAGAGGAAGTGAGATTATTGAGGACATGTGGGATTTTGTTCTTTTCACTTGGAAAGAGAAGTGAACATTGAAGTGATTCTGCAGACTCGCATGTTCCTTAAAAAAAAATTACATATTCAGAGTGTTACTGTGAAATTGGTAAACCTTCTGTTTTATTAAACCCTCACCTCCTGGTTGAAGGTCTGTCTTACAGCTGTGACCCTGTGAGTGAGCTCCACAAAGCCCACAGGAGAGGTGCTGTCAGTCAGAGGAGAGGCACAGGTCTCATTGACAGCACTGCTAGCTCACAGAGGGGCAGATGTACGCTATGTCGAACCAGCTCTAGTGGTTCAAGGCCAGCTGTACGTCTGGGACAGAGCACAAGTCAGCAAATGAAATGGCTTAGTCTCAAACTTGTGATTTTGGGACTATACTTTGTGTACACTGAAGCAGTTCAAAAACATTTGAAGCAAGCCAGATAGCTGCAAAATGAGCCCCGTCATCTGTTTATGTAACTAAATCAAATTCAACACTAATCCATGTGCCTTTGTGACAGCCCGACGTTCGTTTTCCCCATGACAGGACCGAGAGCTTGCCAACTTTAAAAAGGTTAGCAGTGCGGTAATCTTCACACTCTTCTTTCCCAGAGGTGAGCTGTGCTAGAACTGGTTGTCAGCTTGGACTGCCCTGGGAGACATGACCCCCAAGGTCTTTTCAATTTCCATGCAACTTTCAGGTCCAAAATGCACACTTAAGTGATGCTGTGAGCAGAACACGGAGACTTGGATCAGTTCACGAAAGGCAGGCATGCAGCAGTGAAGTACTTGACTAAACACTGATTTGCAATGACGTGCCAAACAGAGGTTCGACAGGTAGGTCCAGTTGAGGTTTTTTTTTTTTTAATCAAGCTTGGATAAGAAAAGCCTTTACTTCACTAGTCCATTGCTCAACCAGGAATGCAGAAAGGGTTTGCTAGATGGCAGTAGATGACCAGTTAACCAAGATCACTACACCTGCCCTCTTTTGCTTCCAGTTTAGCTGCGTGTACTGTGGCAACGCCTGCCAGTAATGAGTGCCTTTTTTTGAACACAGCTCGCCATGCGTTTGGTTGTACTCTAGGGCATTTTTCTTTAGTCCTTTGTGCCTTCATTTTTCCTGTTGAGTGTTTGCACAGAGATGGATACGAGGAAAGTGCATCAACGAACAGAGAGCTGAACCACGAATTTCAATATTGAGGTCATCTGCTCATTCTAAAATGAAAGCTAATTTTGCAGCGATAAATTAGAGGTAAATTTCTCAAGCAGACTGAAAGTTTGAGAGTTTTTATTGACATTGAACAAAAAAAGGCTGAGCTGTTGCAGCTACTGCCAGCCCCTCATCGGATGACATCTGTTGCTCTTTCCAAGAACATGGAATGGATTTCATTAACAAAGCATGTTTTTACTGCAGACAAACCTTTCCCCTATAATTGACTGTCCTCCAGTTTTAGATAATCATGAAGTTTGTGTTTGAAGGAATCAAGACAGTAGCCAGTTTGCATTTTTAATACTGTACCATGTAGAGATGCTCTTTTATTCTTCAATCAGAAATTGCTAGGTAACAACCAATTTCTGCAGCAGGAGCAGAGCCATACGAGACTGAGAAAAGATGAGATGGCTCTGTGGACCCAAGCTGTCCTGTTTTGGTGAGAGTTGGCAAACGCTCGCAGAGTCTTCTTCATACATGCACATTGCTGCTGTCAAGGCCCGAGAATCCCCGAGCTTTATTTTGTGATTAAGCAGACTTGTGCAGCTTCTAGCTGGGCAGTGAATACTTCTGACTACCCCTAGTGAACCTCAAGCTCCCCTAGCCCAACTATTGAGTCTGGACAGATTTTCTATGTTTGCTAAATTTCTCCAGGAATTGAGGCCAGAGATAATTTGTTTTGAATTGTATACTTTATTTTAAATGTAAAAAAGCATGCAATCAATATTTTCCCCTAGCCTTGCCTTCTTTGTAGTGTTATTGCCGTTTAGTGTTTTAGACTTAAGACCTCTAACCCAAGATGGCCAGTGGCAAGAAAATCTGAGATGGAAATACCATTTTAGGTGTGAATGATGGAAACCGTACTCGCAGGCAAAGCTCTTGTTAGAGTAGAAAGCCAGCCTTTGCCAAGCCTTTCGAAATGTCAATGTAAATCAATTCATCCGAGAAGCACGGGAAGATTTTAAACCCTCTTCAGTTTAAGAATTATGGATCTAGATGATCTCTCTATTGTAAGATGCCCTTGTCTTACAAATTTTATAATTGCCTTGTTTTCTGTGTGCTTTGCTCTTGTGGATTTGTTTTTACTGTATCTCTCCACAATCAGGGCCAGTTTCTCTTTTGAATGTATACATGCTCAGAGCAGCATGCTTTGTTGGTTTGGGGCTGAAATTCAAGGGTAACCATACATAGTAAAAAATGTTAAACTTTCTGTTAAATTGCTGTACAAGGATAAAGATTTTTTCTAGGTAGTTCTTTAATCTTAAGTATACAATTGGAAGACCACACGCATTAAGGAGCTCACCTGGAATATGAGCTGAACTCCGTCGCTCAGCTTGTCGAGTCCTGCTGTTTTGACCAGCCAGCTTGTTCTGTCTTGGCTACCAGTGATCGCATCTTGGGGATTTAGTTTCCATGCTGTTAGCGAGGGGTGCAGCACCCCTCAGCAAGGCATCCTGGAGCGTGCAGAGGTCAGGCAGAGGGTGTGTTGACAGTCTTTACTCTCTCAGTACAGTCCAGGAGTCACCAACGCAAAAGCCTAGTCTTGAAATGGCTAACGTAGCCAAATCAGCTGGATGTATAACAAAGGCAGGTTTTACCTGTGAAATGTTGCTTGGGTGGGGGGTGGGGGCTGTGGTATAGCTTCCTAGGAGTTCTTCAGTATTCTTCATTTCTGCTCCCAATACTAGGTTTCTATCCAATATGGTTAACAGGCGTCTTTTCCTAATTCCTTAAAAGATCAGGTGGGATGGAGTACATAAGTTGCCGTGTAAAAGTTGCACAACAGAATCTGTGTACACATGTGTTAATTCCTAAAATGGCCATGTATCTGATGCTTTGTTCAATTAGTGTAGAAGTGGTTTTCTTTAAAAGATTAATACTAGAAAGCACTATTTTGTAATGCCAGATCTTCCTTGTAATTTCCATTGCATTTCTCTTTCCATTCCTTATGTGGAAGTGGAGGTGGAGAGTGGGTGATACTTCATGCTTCCAGAAGACACAAAAACGGCAGTGGTGGGATTAATGCTGCTAGAGGCTTTCTATTGGTCTGCCTACAGATAGTGCTGCTCTCTGCTTTGCTCTGAACTCTGCCTTGAGCTTGTTAATGTGTGATAATGCACTGCTTAGTTTAATGATTTAGTGGAATATGTAGACTATAGATTTTTTTTGTATGTACGTGTACTTATATATGGTTTTATGAAAGGGTGCTGTCTGAAGTACTGGTAACACTTTAAAATGTCCACAGTTTTTTTGACTATTGCTCAACTCTCACCAGTTTCTTAAATTCTAGGAATAACCAGCAGTAGACCTCGATTCAACAGAAATACTAATAGCAGAGGGATATGCTGTCTAAGAAAACATTAGTGCTGCGAATTGTGAGTGAGGAAGGGGCCAAATTTATTTTCTGCATTGATACAGTTTAAGTATTAAGAGGCTGTTTCTATTTGTTTTAACACCTGCTTCTTAATATGAGTAGAGAAGTTTGATTGCACTTCTTTGGAGTTGATGAAACGGTCTTGGTTTGTGCATTTCTTTATGGAGCTGACTACAAGACATGGTCTAATGCGAAGACCTCTATTCTTAAATATTCTAAGAGAAAAAACAAGAGGTATGAAATATTTATCTGAGGGGGGATACTAAGTCGACTGGAGATGCAAAACAAGATTTCAATTTGGATATAAATAAAACGTTGAGATGAACGATTTGTTTCTGCACCCTTTTTTTAAAATCAATGTAGTGATGTTGATCTTGCTGATAAAAAGTTAAACCCAAGGAAAATTTAAGTATTGTAGGGTGGTTATTCAGGTCCCAGCTATGAACCTAAAAGGTATTTCAGCTATTATCTGAGAAACATTCGATTTCAAGCTTAGTGACTTCAGCAACACCAGTTAACTAGGTGAGACTTTGGGGGAAATAAACACTGATCCCATAGTTAAGCAAATTGCTGTACTGACTCATGTCACTTGAGTGAGTTATAGTACTTTTTCTGTTTTTTTTCCAGTCAAACCCTCACTTCCGTGCTTCTCGGCCAATTAATGAGGGACTCTAACATCTGTACTTTGAATCAAGCACATCTTAAAATGGACTACTTCTGTCACAGCCATGGCCATATGGCTGTGGAGCATGTATACATTTAAAACTGTTCGCTGTGTGATTTCTATACTCCAGATCTTTATAGAAATTGTTTTGTATATGTCATTGTCTGCATGAGCAAAACCAATTTGTTCATTCCCATTACAGATGGGCATACTCTGGGAACAACTTTTTTTTTCTGTTCTGGAAAATGAATAATGCTGATTTCTATAAGAGCTGATTTGTCATTATGCTTTGTAAACAGGATATAAATGTTGTAGTAAATGTTCCAATAAAGTGAACACAACCCATATTAATAAACTTATTTTTGAAATCGGAATGGTGTACCCACACCCCCCTGCCTTTTCTGCCTGGTGGAAAAAGTAGTGCTTTAATCAAACTACTCTTTAAACAGAATGGTGAGAACAGTTTTGTGATTGAAACAGGTAAGTCAAGTATTCAGCTTCTGATTTATTTATTTTTTAAGTGCAGCTCAATCTTGATGAACTTGGTTGACTTTAAAGTGAAGACCTGGGTTTAAGACTTCCATGCCAAGGAGAGGCACTTGCTTGGCCTGGGGCCAGTATAACCAGCTGGCTGGAGAGGGCTTGAAGCAAGCCAGAGGCTTCCTGCAGACTGGTAAAAAGGGTGTAGGCCAGTGGTGACTTGAGTAAGAGATGCACAGCTCCTCCACTCAACGCTGCCTCTCTGAGAAGGTATGAGTATGGGGGAAGTGTGTTGTGCAGTAGATTGGATTCAATTTCTTGTAGAAGTGAGGTTACAGGACCCCTTCCCCTGAAGTAAAAATACAGCTTTATTAAAACATTGTTTTCCTTCTGCTGTGTGTACATTTTCCTTGGATAAGTGTCCAACTACCATTCCTTTACATGTTCCAATCTAAAAATGTATGTAGAGATTACAAGTTGCTAGACTTCCTCTCCACAGTAGGGCAGGAGCGTGCGTTATAATGTACTTATTCTGTGTCCTGACTCTGCATGTCTGACATGGAGCTGATAAAATAATCCAAAACCTTTATGACAAACAAACTGTAGCTGTAGTTCTGTACAAGGGCCAAATGTCATTTTATTCATCTAACAAAAGGGACTATTTAAAACCAGCTTTCTGCTGTTCACCCTTTCCACCAAACTGAGGCAACATGCATTGTAGGCAGTTTCAGACCCATTACACACAAACCATTTGACAGTCATGCCATACTAGACTGTGTGATTTGTCCTTTTTCAACATGTTGTGCAAAATAGTTAATTATAATTAACTTATTAATAACCTTTAACTTCCACTGTGAAAAATAGAAGTTTGATGTGTCTACTGGAAACACTAATACAGGAGCAGATTCCTGAACTAACAAGCCTGTAGGTGTGCTGTGGAGTTGCATCCTGTTATTGCTTCCACAGCACAACTGATTCCTACAGGGCTGCATCTAATAAAGTTCAGACTGCGAAGAAAATACTTTATCTTGATAAAATATCTTAACCATGCAGGAACCAAAAATGTATAATAAAGGTTAAGAGCAGGCATCTGCTACGTATAAAGGACTGTTTGCTTTACTTCAGAGTGAACAGTACTTGAGATGGAGGGAAGGTTGTGGAGTAAAAGAACCTAAAATTAAATCCTATGTCCATGAGAGAGATTGTAAACGAGAGGAGCCCATTCAGCCCATCTTGCTTGTTTGGATACTAAAGCTATTGATCTAAGGATCTCTAAGAAATTTAAGGATTTCTCTAAGAAACAAAGCTGGGATTTTTACTGTGTAAAAAAGGGGTCTGTTACTTTCACCTTTAAATGCACCTTGCATGATTTAGTATGAGGGATAACTAAAATACTTCCCTCTATTTAAACGGATGAGTAAATTCAAGTAAGCCACTCACATCCAAAACATCTAATATTACTTCAATGGACTATTGTCCTGTTACCTTAGATTTTCAGTTTTTTGTAATCTGTAAAGTAGTAGTTTTCAACAATAACACTCCTTATATTATAAGAATTGTGCTGGCAGAAGTGGGAATGTAAAAAAAGTTTTAACTTGAGCCACTAAGAAATACAGTATCAATTAAAACCAGTACCACCATAAATTGAATCCAGTTTTCTTATAAAAACTGGTCAGTGGCAGTCTTCAACATAGATAGCAACATATGTATTACTATAAATTAATCCTCTTTAAAATGAGTGTTATTAAGCGAGACATCCTGAAATGCTGTAGCTGCTGCTGAGAACTCTTACTAAATTTCATTCTCCAGTAACACATCAGAGGATATAACCTTAATCATTAGAAGATGCAGGCAGTGGTCAGTCTTACAATAAAACTCACTACAAATTTCCTTTATTGCCTAAAATCGATGTTCTAATCCTTCACGGATTTTACCCAGTTAGATTAGAGTACAAATTAATACCTTTTAAGTTTGCTATTAAGAGTAGGGCCATGCTGAACATCAGGGTAAACCAGCTTTCTTAAATGCTAAACTTTAATTCAAACATTTAGACTGCATCTTTAAATTAGTCAGTTTCCTGACCACTTTTAATTCAAAGTTCTTTCCGTTTCAACATTCTGTATCACACAACCTTAAAATACTAACAAAAACATCAAATAAGCCCCAATGAGATATCTCTAAGTGCAAATTAATTTGTAAATTTCCCATTTATAGCTGTTAGGTTATACAATAAGTTACAAGGCCTGGACATGGAACACACCAGGTTATAACTGGGAAATCTAAAAACTTAACTCAATTCAACATGCCTGTGTCTGTCTAGTTTAAAGGCATACACCTTACGAAGTATACTGGTCTGGAAAAGGACTTAAAGAAAACCAGTTGTGTTCAATGCTTCTTTCATTAATACAGAGCCAGCCTGTTCTCTGATTGGCAGCAGGCATGTAAACAGTGCTTTGTAAAATACATCCTTGTACACAAAAGGAGAAAATTGCCAAACAGTGCATCTGTAGAACACTGGGACTTTATAGCGTTCTTACAAATTGCTACAAGAAACCTCTGTATTAAATCAATACTAGATTCAGCTGAGTAAGGCACTTAATGTGGCAAAAGCTTCAAATGCAATGGTAACTTTTCAGTCTCACTTCAACATGATTTTTAGTTATTAAAACTCACTTTGTGTCAGAAGTTGCAAAGGACGAGGCGCACGTGAATTTTCCTTTTTAAAGGGTGAATCACACTACAGAGTTTATTCTTAGCTTTTCTTAAAAGGATAAGGATTTCCAAAAAAGGGAAATCCTTATGATCTGATGACAACTTCCATACTTGAGCGTAATCAATAAATCGGAATGATAGTCCAGTGGAAAAATATAGATTGTCACTCTTGAGGGCTGAGTATTGAGGGGATGCAACAATGTACTACTCTTAGTGATAATTATTAGAGTAAAAACCTGTGGTTTGGAAAAACGATGCTTCTAACTCATATTCTGCTATAGTTCCAGGCAGTATCTTTATATTTCCTGTGCTACTTATTGTAAAGGGCGGGAAACAGCTGCTCTGGCAGAACAAGAGGCTCCTGCACTGAGGATGCGGCTGCCTGTGAAACTACCCAATAATGTTTTACAGCAAACACTGCAGTGTGATCCACTCTTGCGTCCGAAAATAAATGCAGGTTAAGGCACTTTCATTCACGCGGGGTATACAGCTGGTGAGATAGGGAATTTAGAAATGGTCCAGTTGATCGTATAGGGTAGGAAAAACAAAACATTTCCTGTGAATTAAGTGCCCTTCCACTGTGCGGAACAGATGGGATTCCTTCATTGTCATCAATTACATTAATAAATTGATTGCCATGGATAATGTCCTCTGCTGTTAACGGATGCCTGCGTCTGTTCTTGTCGAACAGTTGCATCGTACAGCTGTTTGTAGATGTTTCTCCATCTACATTAATGCTAATGCCTCATGGATCACAGATAAGGAAAAATAAATTAAGTTCAATTCTTTCTGGTGCAGTTCACTGTTCTGGGCGTCGGCGAATGTCTCCGTCACATGTCGCTTCTCCACTCAGGCTCCAGCTGCTGCTGCACTACGCTCTCCTCCGAGACCACTGGGGAAGAGCGGAGACACAGAAGCACACAGGGACACAGGGAATGGCGGTTAGTCTGCAACAGGCCCCGATATTCAGAATAACACTGAGAAACATTTTGATAGAAGAGTCTAAAAAAATTGAACCTGCTACTTTTGACCGAAATTCGGTCCTACCTTCATTTCTATCCAAGTGGGGGAAAACCCACGACCAGACTTTAATTTCAGGAGGCTTGATGGGTGAGGGTGAGGAGTGACAGGTGGGTGGAAGAAGAGTGGAGGGTGAGAGGGTGAGTATGTTCATCTTGGATGAAAATAAAATGAGGATTTCAATCGTATGTCACATCCAATCTGCAATGCATGTGCTTATACCAGCAAGTTCACATCACAGTTAATTTCTACATTTTAAGAAATGATTGGCAGTATTTTCACCCAGATTTATGGCCATATTTGTAACATTTACAGATTTACAGGCAATTTGGACTTTTAACTACAGTCTGTAAATTTAATGAGTTATCAATCCTGGTGTTAATTAACACCACCTGCCTGTTCTAGAAGGCTTTCATAACCTCTTCACACCACAGATCACAGCTCAATGTACCATCCTGTGAATGAAATCCGATTTGACCTCCTTCCTAATTTTTGGCATTTTTATTTAGTGCTTTAAGGTCAGTCAGTGTCTTTTTAGTATATTCTGGAGTCTCCAGATGGCTCACTTTGACCCAGGTGTATTTATAGATGTGTTTATGCTTTATGAGGCAACTTCATAATGTAGAGGAACAAAATATTGATGAAAGAAATCCAGAAATCAATGAACACTTAAATAATTTTGTATGTTGATTCAATGCATTCAAATCATATTCAAACAAGTATTAAAATAAAGGCGTATTTGTAAACAGCTTCTTTTGAGGTAGTCAGGTAAAATAACTTCTGGCATCACTCATAACAACACTGTAATCGGAATCTTCATGTTTTCATTTAAGCTGTAAGAATGCCAATCTGATAAACAAAATAAAGAGAGATTACACCCCACTGCTGGATGATTACCTGGAGACTCAGCGCTAAGATCCAGAGAAGCCAGCCGTGTCATAAGTTCATCCTCCCCCTCATCATTGGAGAAGTCATAGCCCGTGTACCCTCGCTTACTTGTGCAGTACCTGAGAAACCTAGAGTGATACAATACTGTACATGAACACGCATGATCTTCTCTGACACCTCCTGCTGCCTCTGTGCGTTACCAGAGCAAAACAGGACAGTCACAGGGAATGTTAAAAACCTCATACATCTCAAAATGATTTCTAGTAATGCTTTTTGAAAATGAAATGGTGCAAGAGCTGTGGTTGGACCGTACCCTATAAACGGACCGAAAATCAAGCACATCTCAGAAGAGCTTAAGTTAAGGCCTAGTATGTCTTTGGCTCTGGACTGCACTATTGTACGAAGGGATAATCTGGATAGTCCACTTACGGCCTTTCACCATGTAGGCCAGAGCAGAAGGGATGCTAGATGTTGCAAGTGCAGAATTGATCACCACTGGTCCTCAATATCCACTGACCAGCAGTTCTTATAAGTCAGCCTTTAATCATGAGTTATAATATAACTGAAGTTATTGTATAAAGACTATAGTCAATGTATACAAAGAGAGGAACAGTGACTCAGTGTAAAGTACTGCACCATGTCTTACAAATAGCCTTAGCCATAGCCATAGAAATGGATCCAGCCAACTGCAAGCAAATTATAATGAATGGGTTTAATGAATGGGTTCAATATCACAGTGAAGGTGTTGTAAGGACCATGGAGTGAATTGGAAATGCACACTGAAAGACCACAGGATTAAGTGAATGAGAAAATACAAACCCTGCAGCCCTATATATGATCACGAAACTCATGTAGTTGCCCCACAGTCAGGCCTCAGCAAGACAAATACAGGCCTGTGTTTGACAACATATGCCCATAGCGGCCTTACCGTCCCCAGGTGGGGTCCTTGCTGAGGATGACAGGGTTCCCCACCACAATGAGCAGAGCCTTGGCTCGGGTCATCGCCACATTGAACCTCTGGGGAGAGACAACCAGCCACAGTCAACACTGCCCAACTGGGAACGCACTGTTTTACTGTCATGCTAGGAGCCTCCGACAGGTGTATGTGTGAGATTGAACAGAAAGGTGTCCTGACTGAAATTTGCAGCAATTATTTGTTAGATCCCCCATCCCTGCTTCATTAGCAATATCTACAATGTTGTTATGGAAATTTGTGACTCGCCAACAAGACCGCTCACAAACAGCTGTTTAAGAATGTATTACGTTAAGGACAGACTGCCTTCTTTCAGCGCCATCTCTCTGAACCTATGTACTTTAAGCATTACATTTCTGAAGCTAAGGATTGAGTGAAGAAAATATTTTAAAAAGTTAAATTAAAGAAAAGTTAAAACATTAAAGTGAAAAAATCCTGGGTTACGATTAAGCCAAGGAAGAGCCACTCGTTACCTTCTCGTTCTTAAGGAATCCCAAGCTAAAGTCCTCGTCCATTTTGACATAGGTTAGGCTACTGCGTACAGCGGACACGATGATCACCCGCCGTTCCTGGCCCTGGAATTCCTCCACGGAGCCCACCTGCCAACATGTCACAGGACACACTCAAGTTCATGAAAGCACGAGCTTTTGTCCGCCTCTGCGTGCTACAGCCCAGACCAGCAGACTGGGGGAATCTACAAAGACCTGTTACAGATCACGTCAGGGGATTCTGGAAACCGAAGCATTACGCATCACCAGGTGTTGCACAGTTGACAGTTGTGGAGGGGTGGTAGTTTCAGACAAGATGGAGGTCAGAATGCTTTGGGGGAAAGGAGCTGCTGCCCTCAGTCACCTGACCTCTTCTGAGAGTTAAAGAGAGAGTTTAAAAAATGGGAAATGTTTTAGAGAATCTCTGTAAGAGTGACAGAGAAATAGACATTTGAGAACTGTTTTGTGAAGCCGGGAGGCACCTTAGTTGCCAGTTATGTTAGTTAGGGACTTAGAATAAGTCTTGATACCAGTTCAAAGAGAAGCTTAGGCTTTTGTTTTGGTGCGTTTTAGATTATGTTTCCCTGTATTGGTAATAAAATTGCACTGTTTTGTACCTTACGGCTGTATTTTTGTCAGTTTTCTCGGCCCACCCATGTAAAAGTCAGCTAGGGCACATTAACCTTGGTGTATCACACATAATACATAATTGAGCAAATTAATTTCATCCACAGTTGAACTCTTTCCACGTTTACCAGCCTGCGTCTCTGATGACTAGGTCACGTGCCCGAGGTCGTTGTCTGTTTGACATCACTCGCTGTTCGTGTGTGGTTCCCAGTCCTGTCCTCTTGACCCCCACACCCGTTGGTTATTGTCCCACCTGAGCCCTCACTGACACCATCAAACCCTTCACTCATTTAATCATCTAAAATTAATCTGAACTGTTTGTTCCCAGCTCTTAAACATAGTGGAGCTTTAACCCTTGCACTTTGTAAGTGAAATAAAATCCCACACTTGTGACTAAAAACTAAATGCAAGTATTCAACTGAAGCAACTTTTTAGTAAGGCTTTCATTATCTAACGAAGGAGGGATAGAATGAACACCAGCAGGTGTGTGGGTCACCACCACCACGATTAGGAACCACTTGTTTAGAGGTAGGGATTTCTTTAGCAGCATGTAGTGTAGTGAACGTGGAGAATTCATTAACTTCTTAAGGTGTAATGCACACATTTTCAGAGTACAGCTTCAGATAAATTCCTTGAACAAGCCCTTGCTGCATTACACACTACAGACAGGTGCAGGGACTTAAAAACAAGGCAGCAAAAAGCACCAGTAGCAAGGAGCAGCGGGATCCAGAAACTCTTAAGAAACAGCTACACACGAGCTAAACAGCGAACACGTTGTTCTTACTCAGCAGTGATTCAAAGCTCTTTAGATGGGCATGTACTGCATGTGTCCCACACCTGAGCTTTATCCTGCACTTTAATCCTGTTTATCTGCAACACTCAAAATAAACATCCTATTTTCAAAGAACACTTAAATGAAAGATTGACCACTGCTTCTCTGAACATACCTTCAGTTCCTTGATGTCATTCAGATTCTTAAGATCTTGGTCAACAGAGTAAATGGCTTTCTTGATCTTTTCCACCTACGAGCAAAGGAAAAGAGAAAAATCTGAGTTTGTCTTTATAAAGAAGAGAAGGTTAGCTCACACTGTAATGGGCTTTGGAAGATGCCGTCAAGATACTGAGCACCTCGCATTAAGCAAAAACTACAGATATCTTGACAGAACAGTTCCAGAGCATAAGGAAGGAAGATCTGAAGAAACAGTCACAGAACTTAATTTATTCAAAATCTGTAAATTCATATCTCTATGAATTATATATACAAACATATACATAATTTATAACTAAATATAAATGTTAAGTAGTTAATCTAAACTAAATTCAATGTAAGTGGATAGAACGTCAGGAGATAGAAGGTGATATATTTCTGAAAGTAAATGCCACAAAAAATCATGCAAAATATGTCTTAGACCATTACCAACAGAAGAGCTCAACATTAAGTCATTAAAAGCAAGCATGAGGGTGTGGGAACATATTAGGTTGCGATTATTATGCTTCCTGTTGGTTAATTTCTGTAAGTTATGCAATTTATCTCCTGGGTCACAACATTAATCTTGTTCGCAGACATGTTTACAAAAGATTAGTGGTGTGTAGAATGAAACTAGGTCAAATGTTTAATAATTGAATTTGTAGAGCTTTGAAACACAAACTCCCGGTTTCTCTGGCCTCTGAAAATATACTGATGGAAAAAAGAAACGCAACACCTCCTCCTCCACACCCTGGCCCTCCTGTGTGCGTGGAACAGGCTGAAGAGTGACTCATCCATGAAGAAGACCTGATTCCACTGCTGATGAATGTTGCCTTTTCTTGCAATGACCTAAGCTTTGAATTAAGGCCTTTTTAAAGGTGACCTGATCAGGCATGGTTCCACCTAGACCTCGTTGGGAAAAAGTGCACCTAATGAGCTTTCATGTTTTTATACCATTAAAATATTGTATCAGTTAAGTTTTGACACCCACACTCAGCATTAAACTTAGTACAACCATTTTTTTAAAATAATTTTACAGTAGCTAGGTGAAATACTAACCTGTAATATCAACCTGCTTTGAAAAGCTGGGTGCATAGGTTTTTGAAGCTTTGAAGGAAAGTTCTAAAAGACTAATACAGTATGTCTGAACAACAAGTAATTAGACTGAAAATTCTATATCCATGATATGCATAAATCCCAGAGAGGGGCTGGACGGATTGTCAAAAGACCCTTATGAGGAGACCACATACACATGCACACAGTTCTTACTCCATCCAGTAATCTGCATTTGAGTCTGGGATTCTGCACATCCCTTCCTAAATCAATAGCTACTTACTGTAGATCTTACAAACGTTTCCAAGAAACCTTAATATTATTTACAATGTGTTCAGTATATTTAAGAGTTTGTAATGATAATTAGGATAGCACATGATTAGTACAGTATAGTATAGACTGCAGGTGGGGACCTACTGTATATCCCACTGAAGTGCAGTGCCCACCTGGGTGATGTGTGATGCGTGACACAGCAGATCAAGAGTAGAAGAGAGACACTTCTCACCAATTGAATTCGGGGAGAAAGTTACAGAGGGCAGATCATGAACTCCCAGAATGGAATTTAACCAGGATAACAAGGTAAACACCCTGGCTTTTACTAACAGGCAAAAGAACTTCAAAGACCAAAAAGTCAGCATCTTGGTTTAGGTCATCTGAAAGATAACACCTCCTGCTGCACAGTGTCCATAATCACCGTTATGGGGCACTGGTTTGGATTATACAACCAGAGGACAGTACACCACATACTGGTCAATCAGCATAGCTTACACAAGAAAACCTATTTATCTTTAACCCATTCAAGGCATTTTCCATTCTAGTACTAAGCAACACTGGGCTTGGTCAGATCCTGATATCTTAGGTATTTGTTCAGCCACAAACAAAAGATGTAGAGAAACTTAATTTGTATTCAGTGTTAAAGAAGTGAAAACAACTTTCCTACAAAGTACCCTGACAGGAAGTAGGTATTGTTGCTAATAGTGCAACATGAGGTTTCTTACATTTGTTGTATGCAGTGATCACTTGTTTACATCTGTAAAGCAATACAATGCCTTTAAAATGTGCATTTTAGTTACAAAAACAAACTAACGTATATTAGGAGAGTATGCAACGGTGATTATTGTACTTGTTCAGGAGAGAATAAGGTACATGTATGTGTTCCTCTAACATACGCACCTTAGGAGTCATTCTACATTTAATCCATAACAAGCTTCACAGTACCTGACAAGAAGTAATAATAATAATAATAATTGCTTACACTTATATAGCGCTTTTCTGGACACTCCACTCAAAGCGCTTTACAGGTAATGGGGACTCCCCTCCACCACCACCAATGTGTAGCATCCACCTGGATGATGCGACGGCAGCCATAGTGCGCCAGAACGCTCACCACACATCAGCTATCAGTGGGGAGGAGAGCAGAGTAATGTAGCCAATTCATAGAGGGGGAGTATTAGGAGGCCATGATTGGTAAGGGCCAATTGGAAATTTGGCCAGGACACCGGGGTTACACCCCTACTCTTTTCGAGAAGCGCCCTGGGATTTTTTAATGACCACAGAGAGTCAGGACCTCGGTTTTACGTCTCATCCGAAGGACGGCGCCTGTTTACAGTATAGTGTCCCCTTCACTAGTAGTGAACTACAGTACTACAGTAGTGATCACTTCACTGACTTCACTGAAAGGCTAGTTACCCAGCATGCTCCAGGCACCACTCTTGGCCGGAAGCATCTGTGTCCCAATCAGAGACATGACCCAGGAACACACGTACATTGTCTGAGCCAAAAGAGCTCCAATCAAGTGCTTTAGTAGCTGAGCCACTTGGGAACGTGAATGTATCTTTAATATCTTTAATACTGTTCCAAACAACAGCAATTCTAGGACTCTTGGAAACATCACATTTTATAATAAACCTTGAATCAAAGAGGAGTTGGAAAAAAACCTTTTCTAATGGGTCAAAAAGTTAAGATTGGGCTACATCAATATACCAACAAAACTTTCAATGCAGCACTGTTCACAGTTACAGAGCTGTGTAGCATGTCCACCACAGACCTCGCACTTACTGTACCTGCTTTCTGTAGGGGGCGATGATGCCAATGTCCTTGGGAGAGATGATGGCTGTACCCTTCTTGCCCCGAGTCTGGAGCAGCTCCTTGAGGTAGAAGATGACAATGTCCATCTCTGCCACATTGAAGAATGATGGGCTGTTCCCCTCCCGGTCGTCTTTGCCCAGTACACCATGGAATATAATGGGAAAGCCCTGAAATGAAGAAAGACTTAACTTACCGAGACTCAACACTTCAGTGAATGCATTTATCTCCAATACTGACTCTGGGAATTCCAGGTTTTCTTCTTTTAACCAATTCTCCAAAGATTACTGTTCCAAAGATTTGGCTTACTAGTATTCTAGAATTCATCACCATGGCTTAACATTAAAAACCCTTGAGATGTGTTCTTTATCTACATCTCCCAACCTGCTCCTCCTTGGCAGGAACCTAAATTACAACTCAGGATGGAAAACTGTAACCAAAAGTATAGCCCAGGGTGCATGTATTGGGTTTCGGTTCGATATCTGTACAGCTCTGCCATCTAGAGGACTCAAATAAAAATGCACTATGCCTACAAGTTCTAATTGGCCACATGGCCTGTTGTAGTAGTGTTCGCAAAGGTTAGTGTTTGAAATGTTGTGTGTTGTTCTAAGAAAAATTCTAAAAGGTCAGAAGAGAGATGGGGAATTGTTGCCTGGAATATGGTGTTGGACTTTTCTTGCAAGACTAAAAATCTTGCATTTGTTAGTCACAGCATAATAAGAGTAATAAAAACACTCAGCTGCACAACTGTAAAGAGTGGTTTACAGCAATTGCAGTTATTGCTTCAAATTAAATACAAACTACCAAATCTTTTCTCCTACCAAACCTTGGAAAAAAACATTGACAACACTAGTCTTCCATTATTCAGTGATGAGAATTGTGTAAGATCTTCCCCAATTTGATTTGCAGCCTGGCTTCCAAACGTGGGCTTCTATGTTGTCAGAGTGCCAACAGTACATTTTCATTACATTCATTTTTTGAATAAATTTACTACTTATTGGGATTGTAGCTTTGGAAACTGATACTGTGATATGAAGCACAAATAAAATGACAAGGTCAGTGGGGCAGAATGCCTTCATTATAACAATTTCATAATTATTTATACAATATACAGTTTAACTTAGCCTCTTATACACGAATCGCCAAACTGTGACATCGGAACAATTCACACAATTTACCTACGCTGATTAAGCGTGCACTGAATCATAACAATGACTTGAGTTCCGAACAGATCTACGGGTAATGCAGGTTTCACTTCTGAATTGTATAATTATATCAAGTGTTTTGCAGTTTATCGATCTTAAGGCACAGCTGAATTTTCACTCCCAGCAAAAAACCTTGTACCACATCCTAGTTATCTAATCTGCCAGTAACGGTGCCTTTAATTGCTGATTCTTTACGTTGCACAATGGAGAGATAAGTGAATTAGAAAATTCAAGTGTCCCAAATTTATGAGAAAAAAATGACTGTGTATTTGTGGATAAAACAGGAAAAAAATGGAAATTACATTTCACAGCAAATGGGAATTATGTTTTTTTTCTGTTTGGGCTGAGCTGATCTCTGCCGCAGAGCTCAGCGAGTTCAACAGCAGGCTTCCTTGACCCAGAATGTAGGTGATAATTACAAAATTCAATTAAACACCTCGAGAAGAACAGAGAGGCTAATCCCTGAGGCTCAAATGAACAAGACTACCCCACAGCCATGAGAATAGCTCTTTTTTTGTTTTTTTGAGAGAGACAAGAGCACCTTCTGCTATACTGCACTAGTTGTGGAAATGCATTTAGAACTAAGAAAAGGAGGTATTATTTTACCTAAAGTATTATGGGAGACTCATAAAGGTACTCAGTTGTTAAAGCTGACATCCGGGGTTCTTTCGAGAAATGGCTAAATGAGATCCCCACAATCCCAGAGATGCCTAATCAACAAATCCCAATCCTGCAATTGGCAATGCCCAGCCAATTATACCCCATCACTTTGTGAATCCCGGGTCACACAGACTCAAATTCCAGTCCTGCCTTGGGCCCCAGTGAAGCTCAATCTGCACACCTTCACCAGCCGAGCCACGCAGGAGGCTTGGTGCTGTGGTTTTAAAAGAGACGCCTGCTTTACTGGGCAGAGTGACCTCGGAGCTCCCCGTCTCTCTGTGCTGCAACACCCCTCCCTGCTCTCACCTGCTCTGGGAGGTGCTCCCAGTTGCAGTAGGTGCTGCGCAGGATTTCGTCTGCAAACACCTGCAGCTCTCCATCGTAGAAGAGCTCATTCGGGATCTTCAGAATGGCTGGATGAGACCTGGGGGGGGGGGGGACAAACAGGTTTTAGGGAGGGGTAGAGTTTTAACAACAAGCGTCGATGAAAAGGCTTGCTTGAAAACATCATACAGTTAAAGCTTCAGTTGTACTTTGCATGAGGGAGATGGCAATAACCACGCTGTGGCCAGAGTTAGCATGATCTGTAACTATGCTAAAGTACCTAACCATGTTCCGAGAACAGAATCTGTCTGCAGCCATTACGAAATGTGTATTGAGCAATAAAACACAAGCTGCACTGGACGTGTAAAATCTGGAGGGTGAAAGGAAAACATAGGACACTACAGAGGAAATAAAATGTGCTGAGTCCTCTCAAATGGATGGGCTTGCTTCCTGTTGCAAAAAGAAGAAACTTTAGTGCCTGAGGTTTAACAAAATTGTTCCAAAGACAGTTTGAAATACATCACAATACCTGTCGTTCAGTTCTAAATTTCAAATGTACCAGCAAAACAGCAGTAAAATATAAGTGTTCCTCAGTTCCACCAACTAATGTATACAGTCATCTACTTTTCATCTTAATTAGGTCATTGGATTAACTGTTCTCTTCATAGGACATCTATCCAAAGACTAAAGCAGGTGCTGAACAGGAGAAATGAAGATCCAAAGAAGTGGAGCTGAAAAGCGCAGACTGATACATACCTGTAGTTGCGTAGTAACTTGGTGACAAAGATGCCGTTGTACTGACCCGTGTTCACATTCTTCTGGTACAGGGGATTAGTGGTCATCAGCCTCTCCAGCAGGGACACCCCTATGGAAACAAGTAATCCCTTGTTGAGCAACGCCAGTGCATATTTAAATACATGTAATTACTAATTTATCTGGCTGACACTTTATACAGATGAGTATTTCACCAGAAGAATTTATTGAGCAAAGTACCTTGCTCAATGGTACAACAGCAGTGTCTCACCTGGGATTTGAACCCACAGCCTTCTGGTTACAGGTCCAGAGTGGTAACCACTGTACTATACAGTTGTGCCTTATGTCTTAGTATCTTTCTTAAACTGCTTCGTCATTTATTTCGTCATAGTATTTTGTCCCAGACAAACCGCTCTCACAGTTTTTGTATTGTTAAGTAGGCTGGTGCAGCTGTATAAAACACTGAAGGCGGCATCAGGTCTCACCCAGCCCATGTGTAATCGCCAGGGGGGATCGGAGAATGGGTCCAAGCTGCTTGGGGTCTCCTGCTAAAACCAGCTGCCCTCTGTGTCCATCCAGGAGCCCTGGAAAATTCCAAAGAGCTTCAGTTTCAGCTTCCTGTGAGGGAACATATCTCCTGCAGTTTTCAATACTCCCATACTCCCTAGTAATACTCCTTTGTTTATACTAGTTTATGGGATTTGATTTCTGCTCGATCATTGACACCACCCTCAATCACATCACATCACTTTCAATTACCGCTTATCCAATTTAGGGTCACGTAGCGCTAACCAGGGTCAACAGAATATTTCTCTTTCAGATGAACAGTAAGGTGCTTGGATATGAACTGCATCATTTCAGTTGCCAGACTCCACAACAAAAAACATTTACACATACGTTAGTGTTCTGAGACCAGTGCACCTGCCTTAAGAAGGACAGCTAAACGGGGCTCGGTATGCTCTCGAGTGTATGTCCACAGGCTGTTTTTAAATCAAACCCCATGCCACAGGGTTTTGCTTGAAACGCAACACAGGATATGAGAGCAGGGGAGGGGAGGAAGGGGCAACAGCAGCAGTGGCAGGACCTGTACAGCTGCTGTCCGTGGGTATAAGAGAGCTCACCCGCCATTCCGATGATGCACTCGGGCTCCACAGCGTGCCCCGCCTCGTCGACAAAGAGGTGAGTGAAATGGCCTGGTGGGATCCCTCCTGACACCAGCCTGCGGACAGCAGCCAGCGGGACAGAGCCACAGCGGTTAACATGGGGCCCGGCAGCAGCTGCTGCACTTTGAGGAGCTTCCATTAGGAGAGTTTATCCCAGCAGATTTGCACTCCTTTTTCCATTTTTGTTTCATGGGAATCTTAAGATTACCTGAGTATTTTCTATGCTTAACCAGCTTCGAATCTCTGCCACACGTATAAGTGTTTGTCTTGTTTTTACAGTCATTTATAGGTGTTCTTTTACAGTGTACTCTGCTTTTAATATGGTCTATCATAAAAATATTTAAATGCATTCAAACCATATGAGTAACAATAAGAGATATTATATATTATATTATATACTCCTACAAAACCAGAATCACTTTCAATGCTTGTATGCAGGGAATAAGAGATAATAAGTACACATATAAATTATAAATTAAATTCCAACTCTATTGCCAAAAATTTTTAAAAATACGGGAGAAGGGCTTATTCTAGCTCATTCAACTTCATTATGACCGTTTAAGCATTTCTGTTTAAATCCTACACTTCCTTAATGTGTTGTATCCTGCACATTCTATGGATACTGTGAGATCTGTGCAATTCCCTAGGAGATTACATGCCACTAATACTGTTAAATGTGAGCCGTTTTTTTAAGGAAACATCAGCCAAACATATTAACAGATAAAATTCATTTTCATCGTTGATTTGCATTTAAATTCCTAAGAAGAGCATTTAAAAACGAGAACAGGAGTTGCTTCTTTACCCAAAGGTTTGTCAGGGTGTGGAACAAGCTTCCCAACCATGTGATTTGAAGCCAATACCCTTTTTTAAAAAAAAGGCTGGATGAGACCCTTGGATCAATGAGCTACTACTACCAAACAGGCTAGATGGGAAGAATGCTCTATTCTCATTTGACACTTTGCTTAAGTTCTTAATTTGGAAAGAGCTTTTGAAGCACTGATTCCCAAGTCTTGAATATTCCAACATAAAATCATGCCTCTGAAGTAATTTGGATTCCCCCACCAGTATGCCTCATGCTGTAGGTGATTTGCACCCACAAACTGCTGTTAAGGATCAGATCCCTGACAGAGAGTACCGCTTCAATGACTGTGGGTCTGTAAGAAAACCAGGGACATGCTAATAGCCTACCATCCTGCAGTGACCACAGTGGTGACAATGATCCGGAACTTCATCAGCTCTTCTTTTGAAGGATTCACGTAGCAATCACGTGTGGGGTTCCAGTTACAACAGTCCTGCCACACAGAACACACAAAGGTTACAAACAACAAATGGCCATGTGTTTCACTTTGCCTGGGCAGATGCAAGTTATTACTGTTCCCCCGTAACAGCTGTTATATTCCAGACGTATGATCAAATAAGCAATACACCTGATTGAAGCTGATTTCTGAGGGTACTCACAAGCAGGTCTATGGGCAGGGTGTTGGGGTCTCTGCTGCTGGCGTACATGCGGTACACCTGGTGATGATCAATGTGCCTGATGAGACGCTGGCATAGCAAGTCAGAGGCACTGTTAGAGGGGGCGCAGGCCAAGACATGGGAGGAAGGATCCAATCTGTGCACCTGAAACACAAAGAGTCTTACCTGAGTCTGGTAGAGACGAAAAGCACTAATGTAAAACATGGTGCCCAAGAATATACCCAGTCAGTGACCCAGCTTGAGCCAAATTTGGCTGAGCCAAATGTGCAGTGAAAATGATTAGGCAGCTTATCAGCACATTAATGTCTGTGATGTTCAGACACCTAATAATGAATTTGCATCCACAACATGAAACAACATCAAGATTAATCAATATGGTCAAACCTGTTTGATGGCTTCAACTATGGTGACTGTTTTACCGGTTCCTGGGGGCCCGAACACCAGGAAGGGAGCAGGCTTGGACACTCCAGCCACGATGCACTGGACCGCCCTGTACTGCTCTGGATTGCTCTCCAGGTTCCGGTCAAACAGGCTGCTCAGAAACAAGCACCAAGGAAATTAACCTGTCAGACTACGCAAGGAAATGGGTGTTCAAGAAAGTCACTGGATAGCACGTTATCACCTCATTCAACCAGGTTGGATATTGGTGTTAGGTTGAACGTACAGATACAACCTTGTGGACCCGGGATATTCACAACAACTAGTATGTCTGGACACAAAGTAAAAGTCCCCGAATCTTACCCTCCTTGGTTTCAGGAAAGCAGGTCCACATACTTTCATGTCCTGTTAATACAATTGGAAGAATCCCCGACACTGACCTGAGGTCTGGAAGGTTCTGGTCAGGCGCTTCGGAAGCAGTGGGGAACAACACTTTGCCCAGCCCAATTTTATTTGCCATCTCCACAGCCCTGTGCTGCAGCTTCAGGGGCATCCGGTTGAAGGTGAAGGACACATCAAACTTCATGTTGGGAATGAACATATGCAGTAGCCTAGGAAGGAAGCAATAAAACACATTACAGGTTATCTTTCACGACCTGGGTTTGCGTTTCAACCCAAAAAGTCTAAATACCGTATTCAACAACTGATCCTTTAGAATATATACCCACATTAGACTGAGCACACTTCACCTATACTATACGAATGCAATATAAAAAAAATTATAAAACAGAGCTGCCTAAAGTCAAGATATACAACAGTTCACAAGAGCTGGCGACCAGACAGGACGTGAACAACATAAAAGAAATTTCCAACAAGCTACTCAAAACTGTTGCAACATGTACAAAGTTTTATTTGTCAGGAAGGTACTACCTTAAACCTGAAAGTGATTGGACTCTGTGTCTGTACCTGAAGAGATCAAGGATAACCAATAATGGGGACACAGGAACAAAACTTACTTCTTGGAAAAACCCAGTTTGACCCTCTCCAGCTCCACCTTGTAGACGTAGCCCTTGTACTTGGTGATAGGCTCAACATGGTCATCACTCTTCGACACGAGCAGGTGGTCTCCCCTCAGAACAGAGGGTCTGTTCTCCGCCACACCAGGAACCTGGGAGTACAGACACAGCAGCCACAAACCAAGGAGGATTAAACCCCTTATCAAAGCCTTTGCACAGATGACAGAATACCCCTCTCATTGTCATGTGTGTTTTCAAGTGTAACTGTGTATTCCTTTAAGAAACAGCTGAATCAGGAGACCCACCGAATCGGCATAGGAAGCCGCAAACTAAAAAAAAGTTCTCAGACTTTGTATTTGTCCTACAGTTATTCTAAAAAAGGGAAGTGTCTTGCAGTGTCTCTACGCACATGAAGAATGAGGAGTTTCTTGTTTTGAGGGTCTTCTGTCATGGTCTGCCCTTCCATGTCATACTTCTTAATGTCCACCTCCATCTGAATCTCCTCCAAGTGTAGCAGCAGCTGGAACCTCTTGCTGTAGTTCTCGAAATTCAGAGAAGGTTCCAGGAGAGCCCTGAACACAGAGAAGAACTTCTCCATTTCTGTACACAACAATCTTCAACATCCTTTCCACTTAGTTATACATTTCCTGTGACGGAAAAAATTGATCCGCTGGCACACAGTGTGTCTGGCCACCTGATTCATTCACACCGCAGGCCCGCAGGGCAAACAGGAAGACTGGAGCATTTGATGGAGAACTACCACAGCTCTCACTGACAACACAGCAAGCATCTGCCATCAAGAAGGGCCGATATGTTAGGTGAGGGAGACTTCAGCTGTGACCTAGGGCTTCCCCGTCACAATACAACGTGGCTCAACCTGCACAATGGTAAAATGGTCTTTTGATATTACAGGTTATAGGAGGAAGTACTTCAGTTCTCTTACCTCACAGAAAGTAGCTGGTTTATGTCTGTGGGGAACAGCCTATCCGAGTCTTCCAGTCTCTCTCTCGCAAGGTTCTTCAAGTAACTGGGGTAATTGTACGGCGCACAAAAAACCACTTGTTTCAGTTGGTGTACTGTATTGCTGTGAAAAACCAGCAGCGTGAGATTAGACCTTACTGTGACAACTACACAACATGTGAAAAGAGGCAGAGCGATGGGCTTGGATGCAAGTCAACTCTTCTTGGGTGAAGCTCTACAGGTTTTAATTCCTGAAGAATTCAATGATTCAGGTTTTACTAAACACCTCAGCTGGGCTTCTTACTTAATTACACCCCTGAGGTTCTCCTACCTTTCTGGTGGGACTCCCTCCTCCACCTGGATGGTGAAAGGCCTGCGGATAGCCCTCTGGTAAGGCCTGTATGGAGAGCTGGGGCCCAGCTGCTCTGCCAAGCTGCTGTTGGCCACAGCCGCCAGGTAGCGGATGATGTAAAACGGCTTGGAGTTGGCCACACCGTGGGGTCTGAACTCAAAGGCCACCGTGACAGGAAAGAACCCAAAGTGAGAAACTTGGCACTGAACCTGGATTTCATAGCGGTCGCCTAGGCAGCACAAATACAAAATAAAAGGAACAGTGTTAATAAAGCCCACCTAACAAAGCCTGAAAATTAGACATTTCCAATGCCAGTAATGCCAGTAAGGGAAACACAAACAAGATACCACATTGATATCTGCAGCTGACAACCAAGGGTCAGGGCATGGATTCTCAAGGAAGTAAAACGATAACGCCAAGGCTGGGAGAGCAGACTTGTTTGCCATAATCAAGAGGTCACTAGATTTGATCTGGGTTTCACCACTGCCATTAGCCATCTCTGACTGGGATTCCCAAAAGTGAGGCACACAATTAGCCAAGCCTAGGGTTGCCTGACCTTGAGAACACTCCCTTAGTTCCCTTAGTTTTCTGCTCAACAGCGCCATCTGTCCCCTGCAGCAACATCAGTTCAACATCAGTTCAACATCAGTTCAACATCAGTTCAACATCAGTTCAACATCAGTTCAACATCAGTTCTGCATATGATGCCTCAGCTCTGGCATAAAGTGTGGAAAGAAGCTGGATGACCAGGCAGTGTAGTTTTAAAGCTCTCTTGTACTAGAGATCTAGAATTTTGGGTTCTGAATAATGATATTTTGGCTAATAAATGAATCAAAATTCTAAGAGAGCTCTCCCTTGGTTGCTATTATCTATATTGCCTTAGAAAACTAATACACACATTTCAGGAAACAACCTGCTATATGTATTTTATGCCAAGGGACACAATTATATTTAATACAACTTGGAAAAACTATCTTCCAAGTAATTTCTTTTATACCAAGCGTCTGAATAAAGAGATACTATATTAGTTGTTATCAATGATATATTATGTCCAGCTGTGAGTCAGTTAAGCCTACTGTAAAACTGAGGCACTGAGGTTTTGGATTTTTTAATATGCATTTCTTTTAATTCACAAACCCAGAACTGTCTACCATTTCAGTTTTATTAATAAAAAATCCTCTTTCAAATCAAAGCCGTAATAGTAAAGAAAGTAACTTTATTCCTATTTAGCAAAGCAAAGAGGGCAACTGGTGTCTTAGATACATTTTTGATTAAATATACTAAATATGTTTTTTCTTCCTTAGAATTAATAGAAAAAACTACCCCCCACCAGATTTTAAAAGCCAGTCTTCTGTGTTAGAAGACGGTTTCTTGCAGCTCTTCGTGAAACTGTTGTGTCCTTTACCTGGATTGAGAAGGAGAGGACGGGCCCTGGTGACACGCTGTTCATCCACAAAACTGAAAAACCGCATCCTGTGCAGAGGGGTGTAGAGGGTAAACTGCACAGGGTCCTCCCCTTTGTTTTCAATGTAAAAGTGAAGGTGGTAGGGCTCATTAGGGGAGACTTTGAACGTGATCTTGTTGTCTGTGGACTCATGATCTGATGTGATCACAATGCCTGCCTTGTCAGCAATGAAGGCAGATCTGTGGATGAATGGAAAAAAAACAGGTAAACAGACATCGAGTGAACTCTTGCTGACATTCAATAAGCCCAATTAAACCATCTCTGCAAAACAAGACCATCTGGGTTCTGACAATAAACAGCACACAGGTAGCTGGTTAGCTACAACGCCGTTAAGCCAAACCTCAGAACATACAGTATGTAAAGCTGGGCCTGGTCAGTACTTCAGATGAAGACAGGTTTCTGTTATAGTAATCAGATTTTGATTTAATCAACATTTGCTTTGTACTTTTCCCTTCGGCTCTAAGTGCAGCAGCATTTTTGTAAGGAAATAACTGTGGGAATGTGCTGTGTTTCACCTTGGTTCACTTAGGCTCTCAAGGTGCAGTGGAGATAACTTAGAACTGTTTAGTCCCATGTAATTGTTTAAGTATAGTTGGAATGCAGACAATGTGCTTCATACAAGGCTGGTCTGCACAGCAACACTGATTAATCCTTGACGGGCCTGTACAGCTTGGTTCTAGTGAGGTGTCCTCAGTCAGAAATTAGAGTGAAGAGAAAGCATCTTTGAGAACTGTTGTGATGCATGCCCTGGTACCACAGCCTGTATGCAATTGCTTAATTAATTAGCTGTGGTTTCCAGTATTCCATGCCAGCAGCCATATTACCCTGCAGCTCACACCTGGCAGCCCACTGCAGTTAAGCAGGTGTGAGCCTGGTCAGTACCTGGGTGAGAGACCTCCTGGGGAAAATTAAGGTTGCTGCTGGAGATGTGTTAGTGGGGCCAGCAGGGGGTGCAGTCTGTGTGGGTCCTAATCCTAGTGATGGGACACTATACTGTTGCAACGCTCCGTGGAAAGCGATGGGAATGACAAGGCACAGAAAGGCATCATCGCCATCCACCACAACCAAGGAAATCTCCAGTCGCGACAGCTACTTGTACCACTCGACCCAGACTTCTGAGGCTGAGAGAGTGGGACTGCCCCAGTGCAACGGCTTTCCCACTTCAAAAAGCTCTCCCGCACTGGTTTCTTCGTGCAGCTCACCTTCCAAACAGACGAGTTGCACAAAGTACAGCCGTCACCGTCTGACACCCGTCACTGTATTCAATATTATTCTGTGCCTAACAACTTGCTCCTCACAACTTTAACTCCACCTTGTTTCAGGAGGTGCCTGCACACAAAATTCTGATTCTGTGGTTCAGCTCACTTGTCATTAAAAATAACAAGGGAGAATGATAGAGTAGTGGATGGTGTCTTCAATGACCTGGCTAAACTCCGGTTTGGTTTCACTCATTTTGGCCTGTCAAAATTCAGATTTTGTTCCCGGGTAATTCTTTCATTTCTCCATGCCTAGGCTGTCAGGACTAAACAATTACAGGTGAGGTGAGACCCCCATCTACACGTACTTTGGAAACACCTGGGAAGGAAAGTGCTGTGTAAGCTACTCGCTGAAAAACACCTTAACCGTGGAGCAGGTACCTGTTCTGCTTCAGAAGCTGGAGGAGGGCTCTGGCCAGCTTCTTTCTCCCTGGCACCTGTCCAAGGCCAGAGGCAGGGGAAGATCCGAGAGGAGCTCCATTCGGGATGGGCATGGGGGCAGCTCCAGGCTGCTGCGGGGGCCGACTCCACTGGTCACCATAGAACACTCGCACCTGCGGCGCCAGAGAGGCAAAACTACAGGTCAGAAGAGAGCCGGCAGAGCAAGGAAACTCTGAAGTCCTAGAATAACCAGCCAACACCCGATGAATGAAGGCAGGCTCATTTCTCAAATCAATCGGGAAGAATACAGTAACTGTTTTTGTGCAGTTCTAGTGCTAAATAACAGGAATCTCAACATTGAACCATATGATAATTACTCGCACCAAGTGCTAATGTCAAAGACATTACTGCAGTGACTGTCTTACTACCTCTGTGAATTCCAACACCAAGTGTGACTATCCACACTCAGTGCACTGGGGAGGGTGGGGGGTGTGTGTGTGTGTGAGGGGAGAAGGACGTTACTGAATGGGGGGTTAGTGAGGGGACAGGGATGTGAACACTCCTGGACACTTTGTTCTACCTTGGCTGCACTACAGTCACTGGTGTTCCCCGCTACCAACACCAACACCGGCACAAGGGAATACTGGGGAGAGAAAAGCAGTTGCGCAGGGACCTAGCATTGAAAGAAAAGGGCTGAGAACCAGGTGGCTGCCAGCCTGTTCTCTGGATTGCTGTGCTCCATTATGAAAATAATAATAATTGCCTGTATAGTGTTTTTATGGAGACTCTCCTCCAACACCACCAGTGTGCAGCCCCACCTGGATGATACGACAGCAGCCATAGTGCACCAGGACGCTCACCACACACCAGCTATCAGTGGGGAAGAGAACAGAGTAATGAAGCCAGTTCATAGATGGGATTATTAGAAGGCCATGACTGGTAAAGGCCAATGGGAAATTTGGCCAGGACACCGGGGTAACACCTCTACTCTTTTCGTGAAACGCCCTGGGATTTGTAATGACCACAGAGAGTCAGGACCTTGGGTTTATGTCTAATCCGGAGGACGGCACCTTTTTACATTATAGTGCCCCCGTTACTATACTGGGGCATTAGGACCCACATAAACCACAGGGTGAGCGCCCTCTGCTGGCCCCACTAATACCTCTTCCAGCAGCAACCTCAGTTTTTCCCAGGAGGTCTCCCATCCAGGTACTGACCAGGCTCACACCTGCTTAGCTTCGGTGGGCTGCCAGATGTTGCAGGGTGACTAGGGTGAAAATGTACCATAGTAAAGGTGCATGGTGCTTTTGTCATGCTTATTACCACTATTTTTTATATGCCTTGGTTTATCTTTAGTGCACTTTTACAAGAAGTCAACTCTGCTTTACTGTGGTTTAAGTGCAGTAGCTTTTTAGAAACAGTATGATTCAGGAAGTTCTAACCTTTCTTGTGCACCTTCAACAGCAGGCCTGCAGGACCTGTGTCCACTGGCAGGTGTAACTGCAGCTGTTCTTAATGTATGGCTCGCTCCCCTTTCTCCCAAGAGCCTCGACCCCACCACGCCTGTCTGGATGTACACACTATGGCCGAGCCGAGAAGGTAAGATAAAGCACTATACTGTGTTTTCACACACGTACTCAGCCCCGCAAGCGCTGGCATGTTTAGCGAGAGCAGGGAGAAAAAACTTGCAAAAGCAAAAAAGGTGAATGTCTCTCTGTGCCTTTGCACCTCTGAACAGACAGTTTCGTAAGTACAGCACCAGCAAGACACATTCTATTCTACGAACATAGAGTTACAAATAACAGGAGGCCATTCAACCTGTCTAGGTCAGTGGGTTTGTAGCAGCTAACTGGTCCAAGGATCTCCTCCATTTTGTTGAAGGAAGCCAGAGCATCTCTTTTAACAACATGGCTGGGCAGCTTGTTCCAGACTCCCACACCCTTTGTGTAAAGTTGTGCCTTCTGTTTCACATTTCAAATGCAACAGCCCATTCTTTTCATTCTGTGTCCTTGGGTTTGTGTTTCACTTTTGATCCTTGCTTAATTTGGTGCTGTTTTCAAGGAAGTACCTCAGTTTCACATTTAAGATCTCAGAAACTTAGCATTATTTTTTAAAAAACAAGGTTACATTAATAAGGCTAATAATAATAATTATGATAATAATGAGTTTCAATGAGATGGATAATGAGTTTTGTTTAACATGACAACAAATAGAGTTGCTTTACATTTACAGTTTCTCTCAAGGCAATCATTACAAAGTATGATAAGAAGGTAATTAGAAGCAGAGAGTGAACTCAGCTGACTGCAAGTTTAAAAATAGACACTGGCAGGACAGTCTTGTTGCTTGCCTTTGAGGACAATTCAGCACACATGAGATACAAAAAGACAGGAGCGTACCTGCCTGTTCGTTAGGGTGTGGTGAAACATAGTCGTGAGTCACCACACATAGCTCCACTGAGAAAATAAAATTACAGCTGTAACATCTGGACACGTCATGTTTCTCTGGGGTTGCTAACAAAACACAGAAAAGCGGAAATCAAATCGTTCAGTAACCAGGGGAAATAAACTTAATTCCCAGGAAAACCCTATATATTAACATCATCTGATGGGACATCTTTTTTCCCCCCATAGAGAAGGTGGCAATCTATAAGGGTTGTTTAAGTTTCACACCACCTATTTAGGATGTTCAATATTTACTGAAGTTTTAGTGATGTTTAATAGGCTCTCCTGAACTCACAATCCTAATGTCAGGCGCATGTTGCATGCAAGTCAGATGCAGTTTTTTTTTGCCACTTGGCATAAATAATTTAACCACTGCTCAAAGGGACATAACACGTTGATCCTTTGTGACCCATCTCTGAGCTATGGCACAGAAACATAACAGAAATTTGAACAGGACTCCATTCGTCCCAGAATCCACATACTGGCTTGAGTAGGGAACCAGTAATTATAATCGTATGACAAAACTCTGCTCATGGAAAACAAGTCAACACCTTGTGATTCCACATTGTTGCTCAGGGCACCGATACTCTCAGGAAGACACAGTGCTGCACAACCTGATAACACTGCAGACAAGCTTAACTGGAGTCACCGCTGGTCAGCAAGCTGTAGAAAATCAGACTAGAAGCATGCAGCTGTGCCGACTTTTGCCAGAGCTGCTGCCATCTCCAGGCCAAGTGTGCCTTTACTTTATTCAATTGCAATATAAAGTGCTAAAGTTGTTATGTAATGGATCAAGCAGGTGGGCTCTCCTGGCACTGCAGCGCTACAAACGACAGAGGTCGACAACCTGGTTAAACCGTGGAGCCACCACCACAGTTATCGTTTGTGCTACAGTTTCAGAGGGACCCACAAGCAGGCCGATCCCAGAGACAAAACCGCACTTCGTCCACAGGCCACATTTTGGAAGCCCATAAATGGACACCAGGGAAGCAAATTCTCAACATCCAGCAAATCGTCAACAATCAGATTGTTCTTTAGTGGAGCTCATACTGGAGAAATTACATCTCGTATATATATATATTCGTATGAGCTTAACGTGCAGAAGTTACATAGTTATATCATCACAGTCAGGTGCCTCAGCCAGTCGCGGCTGGCATCGTCCAAATCGGTAAAGTTGCCGGGGCACCTGAAGCGAGGGCAGGAGTATAGCATGTGGTCGGCCATCTGCTCCTTGCCGTCGCCGCATTCGCAAATTGGGAATCTCACCAGCGAGACCCCCACTTGTGTAGGGTGGCCCGGAAACGGCCATGTCCGGTTCTTAGGCAGTTCAGCTTGACCCAGGCTTGTCTGGGCAGGTCATTTCCAGCAGGTTTGTTAGATACTTTGTCAATAAACTGTTTCAGTCTGTGGTTGTTGTTATTCCACTTTTTGTTAGCCCAATTGGTGCCATTGTCGTTGTTTGCTTCTACATCTCGTAGAAGGTAATGGAAAACATGGACATTTAAGTTTTCACAGTGTTGTTGACATGACAGGAATGACACTGTTAATATAACGCTCGCTGTCAAAAAGATTATTTAAGAGTAGACAGGCTTTTGAACTAGAAGTTTTCAAAACAGAAGGCTCTTTTAGAGATTGTACCAACAAACCAGAAAAGTATTCAAGTGTTCAAAATAAGACAGACTTAGTTCAATAACACAAATTCAAGATACTTGACTGGAGGATTTTATGAGTGACACCCACTAAGAGCATTTGCTTCTCGACAGACACACTGCAGAAGACAAAACTGAAAGACCATGACAACTCAGGACTGTCTTGTTGTTTTTTCTTGGAGGGAGGGTGTGAGATTCACCTCTCACCTCTCACCAGCACGACAAACACAACACCCTGCCTTTCATAAGATGAGCTGGAGCTGGAGTTGGTGAATTATTCAGCAAGAATCAAAATAGTAGCAGCATCTGAAAGCCTGTTCTGAGATAATGCAATTTCCCCACTTACACCAGTAGAGAAAATTCAGGTGACCCAAGTGCACTGTAACTTTCTCAAAGCCGAGAGCACGCTCCAAAAATACACCAACGCACAAAAAAAGAGTAATTTATCAACATTTAGATTTACATTTATAAAGCATCAGCTTCAAAAGCAGACATGTAGAAAGTCCCAGTTCCAAATGCGATGTGTATTTTAACACACAGTCTTAGTCAAACTCCTACAGTAAGTCAAAATGCAATGAATACTTGCAGCTGTGAGATAAGGGAAAGCACACATTCAGCATTGCAGACATGCATGGTTAGTGTTTGTACTGTATCAGCATTTCCTGCAGACAGCGAAACCTTTACTGCCTGCAGCTCTTTCTACACCATGGCCTCCATAGAAGGCGATATTAAATGAATGACAATGGAAAGAAACTGTCTCTCTTAGCCGAGGCTTGTACGCAAGCAAGATGTAAACGAAAGACAGAATACGCCTATAACATGCTCAGATTTTCCTACAGCAGGACAAAGCCTCTTTCCCTCTCAGACACTAATAATAATAATAATAATAATAATAATAATAATAATAATAATAATTGCTTACACTTATATAGCGCTTTTCTGGACACTCCACTCAAAGCGCTTTACAGGTAATGGGGACTCCCCTCCACCACCACCAATGTGCAGCATCCACCTGGATGATGCGATGGCAGCCATAGTGCGCCCGAACGCTCACCACACATCAGCTATCAGTGGGGAGGAGAGCAGAGTAATGGAGCCAATTCATAGATGAATTCACTATTCATCTCTACAATTCACTAACCAGAAGAAGCTTACCAGAGATCATTTCGAGACAACTACTGTAAACACAAATGACAGTTTCCTACAGAACACAATTGAGGGCAATTATTAGATGACAGGAAATGTAAATGTTTCTGACATTTAAGTTTTGATTTTTTCTCATGACTACTTACATTTTGCAGACCATTACGCTTGGTGTTATTTTCTTATTTTTGTGATTATTTACAAGAACAGTTTTGCGCCACAGAAGCCTGGCAAAAGGGCACACATACAGTACAGTAATTAAGGTATGAAGCTTTCCTAGAATCCAGCACTCAGCTTTTGCAGCTCAACTTTCTGGATTAATTTCCACAGAAGACTCTAATGCTCCTGGGAGTTATTCTGATCATTTTTTTCTCCCAATGAGCAGTGAAAACAGAATTACTATCAACACTTCACATTCACTGTCACACTAAAACATGACCCTGCTTTCACAGGTTTATTTGCTATGAAACAAAACTATTCCTGTTGCCTCACCAAGATGTGGTTTTCAAATGTTTATGGTCTGAGATAATCACCAAAAAAATTTCGACAGGTTAGCAGCAAGTGACATTAATCTTGTATCAACATCACTTCCTATTAAATCCAATGTGCACCGAAATTTGGCATTTTTGCCAGTCTAAGCAATAGAAAAATTGAAAGTATTTTTCCTAACCAAGCTGAAATACTGTACATATTGCATCCAATGCTTTCAATCCGAACGAATTTAAATGTACGTTACAAAAAATGTAGCTACGTTTAACGTGCGTGAAAAAAAACATAACACTAACAGTAATTATTTATGTTCTGCCGTCCCATGAAAGTAGAATACAGTTCAATATTGTCACCATCTTCCTGAACTAAAGGTCAAATGAGGTCGGAGGATCTTTAGTGCAATTTCTCTATTTTGTAAAATGAACTTGACCTCGTCCACTCTACGACTTGTTTTTAATCAGAATCAATTTCTATAGAGTTAAAGATCTCTGGGCTTTAGGAACCATCTCCGCGAGCAGAACTTGAGAACATCCAACTAGAAGCGGCGCTCCGCACTTACCTGCGTATTGAAGCACAGCTGTCCTCTGATCAGTTTCGCCTTGCGGTGTTTAACCAAGGCATAAACGATCCTGGAAAAAGAGGGCTGCCTTTCTCCGTTTCTGTGAGAAGAAAAACAGCAGTTCAGGTGAGGGCAGAGTGGACAAGCACAACTTGGGCGCAACTGCGTTACAGAAGCATCAGCATCTTCTACCTGTTTCTGAACTCTGAGTTGTAGATGCCCTTAAGTTCCTCCCTGTCTGTTTTCGAACTTCTGTTTGTCTCCTCCAAGAAATCCATGAAGTCCAGCCCCGTTATCATATTTTCTCTGACGGTCGGCATCGCAGCTAGACGAGCGGAAACGGTAAACAAAATAAAACCCGTTTAAGAGCACCAGAACCGCGTATGTAAAGCGGACTCGGCGACAGCAGGAACTCGCCTGTGAATCCAATGTGTAGGGAGAGACGTCACTGATGACGTTTCGAAAACACTCAGGAACACGGGCCCAATGAGCGGCTGTGGCGGCGCCAGTTCTTGGTGAAGTGTTGCTGCTGGCTTGAGGAAACGAAAGTTAAGAGAAGGGACTATCTGTGATCGTAAAAAAATGATAAATAGAAAGTAGTCGTGTTGAACTGCACACCTCAAAGTGAAAAACGAGGCACAACCCTTGGGTTGCTTTTCGTAAACGGAGGATCGGGAGATTATTTGAGCTGTATTTGTTCGTTAATGGGTTTTGCGTTTGGCATCAACTCAAGATTAAGAAATGATCCCTAACCAAGCTGGGACATCAGTCCATGCTGGCACAGTTTAGTGCCCAGGGCGATATTAACAGGGATATTTCGTTATATTTGGTGTGCCAAGTGTTCCTTGGACTTGAAACGAGTCTCTAAATACGGTTTCTATCAACCTTTACCCTTCTGCCACATGCAAACACAGTAGGTGTCTCGGGTAAATGACGAAAAAAGTAATAAGGCCATTTCGACATAATTTAGCCGTGCATTCCTACGAAAACGCAAAAAGCTCTGCCATCAACAAAGAACATATAGAATATAGAAAGCACACTTTGAGCTTTTGAACAGATGTAAGTAAGCAAATTACATTTTTTTCTATCACTTCTCAACAGTAGCCGATATTTCAGTTATCTACTGTATCTGCCTCCCCAAATGGCTTCAATAACATGGCCGGTTTGAGTCTTCAGGACTCCCACAATCCCGTAATGAGCACTCAACCACAACCCAAAAAAAAAACCCAACATTAACGACAGTGGTGTAATAACTCGAAAAATCAAAAATTTTATAATAGGGCAACAGTTAATTAAGTAAGAAGCTTGTTGTTGTGTGGTAACCAAAACTGCACTCTGTATTCTAAGTGAGGTTTACAAGTGAACTGTAAAGGTTAAGAAAAACCTGGCTGGATCTAAATTTCCTATTGTTCTATACCCCAGAATCCAGCTTGCTTTTTATTGTATCTCCACCATGTTTTGATGAGAACACAAAGAGACGTAGCAATCTGCTCTCTGCACAAAGGTTGTTTGGAAAGAGCACCGGTACACACTGTGTTCTGAATTAATGAAAATGATCCAAAAAGGATCAATGGACCCCACAAACACTCCTGACTACAACTCCCCTCCCCTCAAGCCCACCCAAAGAAAATAACTTTGCAGTGCAGTGGGACAGTTTCATATAACATCTTCAAAACACTGCAGATTTCATTATGTGGATTAACACATATTCATGGGCATAGAGTTTCGATTTAACAGAACAGAAACTAAAAGTGTTTCTCTTAGTAGAAAGCCTAAAACACACTTCTAAATTGTATACCTCAGTATGCTATATTGTTTGCTATAAATATTTGAGATGGTGTAATTGTGTACATGTTCTTAGGGTTGTCAGGTTAACCTGACTTTCGTAGAAGCAAGAAAGCTAACATTAGGTTTGTAGTATTATGTAAACAATATGTTTATTTCCTTCGCCCTTGTTTTTAAGAGCCAGGATAACAAATAAACATTAGGTATTCAGAACAGTAAAACTGTTGACACAAAGAATCCAAAATAACTAAAAAGGCTTCCAAAATCAAAGAAAATAGAAAGTACTTGAACATGTTTATTTATTTGGCTGTCTACTTCAAGAGGTGAATCTGATTTACAAATATGAAGGATGTGATTGTGAATCAGCCTTTTTGGGTAAGATGATAATACAGTTTTAGTCTGTGGGTAACTGAGTTTTATTCCAGACCTGGGGTGCTGTTTGTGTGTAGTTTGTTTGTTCTCCTGTGTTTGTATGGGTTTCCTCCCACACTTACTGGTAGGTTAATTGGTTTCTGGGAAAATTACTCCTGGTGTGAGTGTGTGCGTATCTGTGACAGTGTGTGCCCTGCGATGGACTGGTGTCGACGGACAGGGTGTACAGTATCTTGCTTTGTGCCTGTTGCCTGCTGAAATTGGCTCCAGTTCCTCTGCAACTCTGAATTGGAAGGACCAGTTAGAAAATGGTTGGATGAATCAAAATTCATGAATTAGAAAACAGTTTGTGTTAACAAAATTGTAGACACGTTGGCATGGCTCTAGACCTTATTATAGCAGACAGAGGAAAATTGAAGAGAAGGAAGATCTGCAGGTCTAGTTTGGCCAGATTATGACTCACCCATTGCCTAATCACTGAGACGTTTGTCCCGAGTTCAACATGTGCTAATCATTAATGAGACATGGTTGTCTCATCTGTGTAATTTTAGATTTCATTTCCCTGAAAATATTAGTATGGCACTGTTTGCTTTGCTTGTTCCACAATTGTCCACCTCTAGGACTTGATAAAACACATATCAAGCTCTGTTTGCATATTAAGTCAATGACATGACTCAGCAGCTTTGTTGTTTTACAGTTATACAGCTGCTAATTTCTTTGCTGGAAGACTGACACAGTGATGTTGTTCAATATACAATTCTTTATCACTTTTCTCTGATTAACTTCTTATTAAAGGCCTCACACCTGTCTTCAGACACAATAGCTTTTAAATAGCATCAAGGTTGATTTCCCTTGAGCACAAGATGTTCTCTGTGACTAAAAGCACAATTTCTAGCTGAAATTGAATTAACTGAAGGTGGAATACTGAAACGCTAACCCAAGGAGACTTTCTTTCTATCACATCATTTGAATTTGTATAGACAATTGTTCATCTTCAGGATGCCCCTTTTTCCACATCCAAATGTTATGTCACTAATGGCTTATTTTTACCGATCACATTTTTCTCTCTCATCTTTTACAGACCACAACCCCTTTTTATATTTAGAACTTAACCAAAGTGACATATCCATCCATTTTCTAACTGTTTTTTTCAATTCAGGTCATGGGGAAGCTGGAGCCTTTCCTGGAGCGTACATCCTGGACGGGATGCTAGTCCATTGCAGAGGATAATCGGGGACAATCACGCAGACACTCACACCAGGGCCCACCTGGATGATGCAGCCGTAGTGCACCCATATGTTCACCACACACCAACTATCAGTGGGGAGGATAACAGAGTGATGAAGACAGTTCATAGAAGTGGATTAGTAGGAGGCCATAGGCCTGGGGGAAATTTGTCCAGGATGTCATGGTAACACCCTGGGGTGAGAAACACCCTGAGATTTTTTAAAGAACACAGAGAGTCAGGACCTCGGTTTTACGTCTCATCCGAAGGACAGTCCCTTTTTACACTATAGTGTCCCCATCACTATTCTGGGGCATTAGGACCCACACAGACCGCAGGTTGAGTGCCCCCTGCTGGCCCCAATAACACCATTTTCAGTAGCAACCTTAGTTTTTCCCCAGGAGGTCTCCCATCCAGATACTGACCAGGCTCACACCTGCATAGCTTCAGTGGGTTGCCAGTTGTGAGTTGTAGGATGATATGGCTGCTGGCCATGTATGGCCTACCATGATTAACCTACTAGTATGCCTTTAAACTGTGGAAGGAAATCAGAGCACCCCGGAGAAACTCACACGAACATGGGGAGAACATAAAACTCCACACAGATAGCACCAGAGGCCCAGACTTGAAACCAAATCCCCAGCACTGCGAGGCAGCAATGCTAACCGATCTATAAAGTGCCACCCCCAAAGTGACAAATACTCTTTGCAATTGATTTGTTCAGGACAGCAGTAATAATGACTAAATGAAACTGAAGAAAGAAACTGACCAACCTGTCTGCATTCACTTTTGATTCCTTGTTGTGCAATGGAGCGTCAGTGCAGTAGAGCTCATCCTGCGCAGCCCACAGGTGTAGCTCCAGGCTGGTCTAGTGCTGCCATCGTGTGGCAGACAGAGAACACTGCGTGTTTCTCTTTCACACAGAGGCCGTGAGCCTAAAGTGGCTAGCTTTAACCTGACCACACCTTACACCTCTGAAACCTGGAAGCTACATTAAAGTCATGAATTTGCTGCCAGTCCATCGCAGGGCAGACGGATACAAACAAACACCGGGACCAATTTTCACAGAAACCAATTAACCCATCGGTATGTTTTTGGATCACGGGAGGATACCAGAGCACCCAGAGGAAACATAACTTTACCACAGTAAAGTGCTATTTCATTTTCAATTACAGCCTTGAAGCCATAGTATATATACACACACACACATATATATATATATGGGTAACAGGACTCATTTGGTGCCCTTTATCATGATGCAAACCCATTGTAGGCTGACTAGCATGCTGGCATTGTAGGTCTCTACAAGTACCAGTACCCGAGGATTGTGAATGTTCTAAAATGTTTCCTATTAACCCAATGTGTGTGTGTGTTTGTCTGCCCTGCATTGGACTGGCATCTCACCCAGCGTACACCTTATCTTGAGCCCAGTTCCCCTGCGACCCTGAACTGGGAGAAGTGGTCAGAAATTGGAAAGATGAAAGGAATGTAGGCGTTTTGCGATGGATTGTTATGCATCAGGCCTTGGAGTACACCCCAGAGCAGGAATCTCCATTCTGGATCCAGGAAAACCTCAGTCCAGCACGATTTATAAGTGGTCTGTAAGTCATCAAACACTGTAGCCCTGGAACACTGTAACTGATCAATTAAACAGGTGGTGTGCATTCAATTAACTAATTTAAAGATCATTTGGAATAAAAAATGGAACACCATTCATCCCTGAAGGAGCTGTGTTCCCTTCATTAAAACACCACTTGCTTAGTAATTGCTTAAACGAGTGTTCCTAATCTTTAACGTGATTTCGAGTGACCTATAAGAATAAGAAATTAATAAAATAACAATTCTAAAAAAATCCTCATCACAAGTATCCCCGAAGCTAAGCAGGTGTGAGCTTGGTCAGTACCTGGATAGGAAACCTCCTGGGAAAAACTAAGGTTGCTGCTGGAAGAGGTGTCATTGGGGCCAGTAGGGGGCGCTCACCTTGTGGTCTGTGTGGGTCCTAATGCCCCAGTATAGTGAGGGGGACACTATAGTGTAAAAAGGCACCTTCCTTTGGATGAGATGTAAAACCAAGGTCCTGACTCTCTGTGGTCATTAAAAATCCCAGGGCATTTCTTGAAAACAGTAGGCGGCGTTATCACAGCATCCTGGCTAAATTTCCCTTTGGCCTTTACCAATCATGTCCTCCTAGTAATCCCCATCTCTGAAATGGCTTCATCACTCTGTTCTCCTCCTCGCTGATAGCTGGTGTGTGGTGAGAGTACTGGCACACTATAGCTGCCGTGGCATTATCCAGGTGGTGCTGCATATTGGTAGTGGTGGAGGAGAGTCCCCATTATCTGTAAAGCGCTTTGAGTGGAGTGTCAGAAAAACATTATAGAAGTGTAAGGAATTATTAAAAGTCTCCAGCTAAAATGCATTTTCCCCCAATATGTTACAAATACAATCTTGTTACTAATTTTGCAATAGCATGACATTTAGATGGCAGGACTCTCAACTGCTTTATCCAATTCAGAGTGGTGGGGAAGCTGGAGCCTAATCTAGCAAGCAACAGGCACAGGGCAGGATACACCCTGGATGGGATGCCAGGCCATTGCAGGGCTGACACAAACACTCAGACTGGGGCCAATTTTCCCAGGGCCTGTCAACTCCCCACAATCCAGAAACCTGTTTTTGGACTGTAGAAGGAAACTGGAGCACCTGGGGCAAACCAGGAGAGAACATACAAACTCCACACAGTGAGCACCTCATGTCCAGAATGGAACCCAGGATGTGCTCAGCAGCAATGCTAACCATTGCGCCACCCCATAACCTTAATCACTATATAACAAATAAACATTTGCTGCATTTACTGAAGATCCCTGCTTGCTCCTTGAAATATGCAGCAGTGATCTTTTATTGATAAACCTGAGACAGAAGTGGGACAATTCAGGAGTTGTGTTTTAGTATCAGCACAGCATACGTCTGACCCAGCTGGCAAAAATAGTGCGGAGATCCTAACACTTCAGTACCCTTTAGCTGCATTGTTTCCTATAGATCATCTGCATACCTCCTGTACAGTAGGGTGGAAACATTACGAATCATTACATACAGAACGAAGAAAACCTAAGAAATTAGATGTTTTCTTGCAAGATAAAGAATCCAACAATGGAAGACTTCTCCAAAATAATCCTTTTTTAAAAAAAAAAGTGGCTCAGGGTTTCGTGAAATATCCCTTTTGCAGCTCTTCACTTTGGGCCCACCGGTCCCAAGAAATCCTGTGGTCAGTTCTGTCTGTGCTGCTACATTCCTGTGAAAGACCACCACCCTCCAGATCGTGGCCTCCCTCACTCTGAAATGCAGACAGATCAAATGCTACAGCCATTGTACCTGGAGGTAAAAAAAAAAATACTAACGTAGTTTGATCACCTACGGCAATCTTCAATTCACAACAAGAAGAGACAGCAAGAGCAAGCAGAAGACAAGAGGGAGACACTGGTAGAATAACTCGCAAGTGTATTGTCCAATCGACATGGTTTTACACAGAGGACCACAAGATATAAATGGATGACAGTAATGAGATATAATACAGATGGTTTCATTCCAAAAGAGATGCATTTACAGGAAGAGACACTTCTGTCAGCTGTGCTCTATTGCTTCAAGAACTGTTACTAGTAGTGCTGTTATTTTAACGGAGCCACTCTATTCTTTTGTTTTTTGCATAAATCTACGAATCCAAGGCTCCCCAAGCATTTAATTTTTATGAAAGGTATGGTCTCACTGAAGCGCGTAAGATAGTAAAGACAATGCTAATAGTGCAGATGCTACAGGAAGTGAAAGCTACAACATGACCAAAAACAAGCTCTGCAATTCCCCAGAAAAGCCAGATACAGCCAGAAAATGTGGATATAACCAGCTAGCGGCCTGTTTTACACATTCAGTTTCATCTTCCTACAGTAACAGCATGATAGTGAGATTAAGAGCTAAAAGATGAATACATTATTTATTAAAGATAGGCATTCCCTTTTGAAGTGCTCATACACAAGCCAAAATCTTTAGGACACAACTGAGACACCCCACACTGGACATTTCAGACTTCCTTAAACGTTTAAACATTCTCACCAGCAAAAAGAGAACTATTTTAGAGGCAGTGATGGGACTTCAAAAGAGTAAATTGGTTGGCCATTACTTTCTGAGTCAAGGAATAGGAAAACCCCAAAATCTCCTACTGATTTTGTGAAGTGGTAAAAACAGGGCCAAGGAAAGCTAGCTCAGGCAATTTTGGGGGGCACCCTCCCACCCAAGCAAATACATTTTTTTACAGTGCTCTTTCAGACTGCAAATGTTCCCCGATATTATACACATCGCTGGTCAGAGCATGTGCCATGACTTTAAGCCACTGTGATGAGAATTGCACTAAAGTGGCTCAACAATTCCAGAGCTCACAAGAATTGAGTCAACCAGGGTGCCCCTGCTTGTGACTTGCTTGGCACCCGAAAGCAAGCAGTGTTATTGATGAGAGCTGCATCAGTCCTGCAGCCACACTGCTGCTGTTGTGAGAATAAGAGGGTGAACGTGCAGCATTCATCACTCCTGGGCAAGAGGATTCAACACCCACAGCTCAAAACCTGGAGGTTACAATCTTGGAGTTTCCCTTTGAATTCCAAAGGTGCAGAAAGCAGGTTGCCAACTAACATTGTTAACATCCACATGCTGTCCTAGAAGCTGCCCAGTTGAGATGTTTTCAATTCACCTTCTGCCTCCAAGAACCCAGGAAAAAACAAAAGCTATTTAAAAAAAAAAAAATTCCTCTGGATTAAGGAAACCCCACAATTTGGTGCAAATCCTTTATTCCATTTGAATTTATACATGTTTGTTCTTACAGTTGTAAAAATATTTAGCACTAAAAGCTAAAGAAAGGAAAAAAAAGGACATCTATGGAGATAGGATAACTTCCACTTGTTCATCTCCACTCTCACACTTTACACCAGAAGGGGGCGGCAGCTTTTCGCAAATTAAGACAGAAAGAGGTCGAACCACAAATTCTGTGCAAGGAGTTTTAACACTGCAAAGCAACCAGCCCCGCGGCTAGGTTTAGGTATGGCGTGTGGATGCATAGACAAAAACACTGCTTCCCCCCCCCCCCCCCCAACTTTTTGGCTGCCTTTAAATCCGTCAATTCTGCCCGTGCAGACCAGAGGGGAGAAACAAAACCACAGCACAGTTTTCCCAATAGGCAACAGTGCCTTAAGACTTCTTACTTCAGAAATCAAATTACCCCCAACACTACATTGCATAACCAAATCGTTGTCTTGTGTACACAGAGGAAGGAACACACTTGAACTTGGGATCTTTACCATGGGAAAGAGATTTTGCAGAAGATCAAACTGGGTTACTGTAAAGTATTTTCCTGACATTGGAGACATAGCAGTTATGCACCATTATTTCAGTCACTGCGAAACTTGTTTGCGGAAGCTCTGGTGCAGTGGGGATGTTGTTTAAAGGTGTATCAAAACCGTTTGAGATTGGATCTGCTCAACTCGGGCAAATGAAGAAGGATGTAAGCAAGCTAAAACTATCTGACTGCTGCAGACAGCTCTGACTGCTAAGCATGTCAGTTGGCATGGCATGGGGCACTAGTTACTACCTCCATCAGAGACTTCATAGAGGGGGGGGAGCGTGGGGGTGGGAGAGAGAGAGAAAAGCCTCTGTTGTCTCAAAGTGTACGGAATAATTAGAATAACTCGTTCAAATGCAAGATAAGCTTCAATTCTACTGATAAGTCAGTGCTTATCCAATTAGATCTCGATTTTCCAATAGCCTGAGCAACAAAAGTACCCCTGCCCATTTTAAACCTTGGGTTTTTAAAAAAAACAATCAATCCTCCACCCCCACCCCCCCCAAGGAAAACAAACATCAGACCACACTTTCCGTGAGACCACACCTTGCTTTGCCTCTTTTTTTTTCCAAAGTTTTAGTTTGTCTTTTTTTTTTTGCACACGTTGGTAACATTAGCGAACTCATGCACATCTGCTCTAAGCGTTCTGCATCTCTTTGCCGATCTTGTAGCTCAAGATCTTGTTCCAGTCGATCTTGGTGCGGGTGACAGGCAGCTGCCGGCGTAAGGCTTTGAACGTGGTGTCGGACATGGTCTGGTAGTTCTCGCTGATGGCCGTCTGCCCGGGACACGCAGGAAAGAAGAAAAAATGGGAAAGGAGGGAGGCAGGGTTATATAAGGTGGCAGGATTCTCATTTTACTCTACACACTCATTCTGCAGTAGTTTGGTCAATCTTTTGGAATGGCCTGGTCTCAAAATCATTTCTTACCTGCAAAAAAATAGGTAATTTTGTCGCAAACAAGGAACAATGTCAATACCAACCAGCCATGAGGCAGGGCTAGACTTTCCCCCCCTTCCTCTCCACCTATCAAACTGGTACCCGAGATAAATCGCACTGCAGGTTTCTCATTGCCAGCTATTGGCAATCCTGACACATTCAGAACGTGCGCCTTAGCATGCCCTGGAAATACCCATTTTTTCCTACATATCTCCCTGTAATTAACAACTACGACTTTCATAATGGGCATCTGTACCCCCTGCTGTATGAGACAGTAGTGCTTGTCTGCTCCTCTGTGTGCCACTTACACATGCAAAAGGACTAAAAACCAGGAGCGCAGCCCATATCCTACAGCCCTGACGTCGCTGGTTTAACTACAGACATCTGCCCTCCGCCTGTGAGCTTTACACCACAAATCAGACTCTATGGATTTTTCTTTTAGTTATCATGCTACCATCCCTACGCTACTACCACAGGGATACACATGGAGAGGCGTTACAAATTCAACAAATACAAGTGGTTCCCATATTTAATTGGAGCCAAAGCCAGTTTTGTTAAGTTTTCAGTATGCCCTTTAACACTGGCCCCTGTGGGCTGATAGGTGGCCCCACTCTTCCAAACAAATAAAAACACAATTCTTAAATGTAAGTTACCCCTCAGATTTGGGATTCTCTTCGGGGTCCAATCCTCAGTTGGAATGAAAACTACAAGAGACCTTGATTACCAAGTTTCCTCTTTCCTAGATGTGCCATGTCAACGACCACATTTTAAGCGGTAAGGGTTACTAATTACTAAGAATAATTATCATATTTATCACATTTTGTTTTTTTGCACTTGAGAATAATAAATGAAAGAACCACATGAAAAAACTTTGCAAGTTTTCAGTGCTTTAGAAAAGTCGTGCATCTGTGTCCTCCAGCCCGCACAAACACTTAGCATTTGGTGCAAAACGCGCTGGTTGAAGAGCCTGGCAGCTTTGTGCAATACATCTCTCACTGCACAACAGGAACAGGAAACCAAGTTTTGCGTTGCCCCGGGGAAAAATGTAAGTTAAATGGTGCCACAGACTGAGACTTTCCCGCCTAAACACATACATGCAGAGAGGTGGGAAAACAAACACGAACTAATCAAAGGCTGAGGAGATCACCACTAGCTCAAAATGAAGCCTTGAAACAGAAAGCAAAAATTGAAATGATGATAAAAAAGCAAAAGTAAGCTGAACCGTGCTTGGTGCGAGAGAACTTACCTGGTACTCGTTTTCTGCACTTTCAATTATTTTCACAAACTCCTTGGCAGTCTGGGTTTCATTCTGCAAGAGTGCGAAAAGAAAAGGTTTATTGCAGAGAAGATGAAACACACCCATAGACTTCTGATGGGGCTGGAAAGCACTCTCATAGATAGATTTTATAAATACAGACAACTCATTATCTTCCTGTGCGATTTTACTAGGCCATGCAAGAACACTACAGCTACCAACCACCCATCTAAACTGATGCCAGAGAAAACACCTGTAAATACGTCCATAAAGTTCAGGTTTATTGCAAACTCTTATTTGATTTTTTTAAATTGATACCTCTGCTCTTTTCACTATTCCACAAGTACTGTAGACCAAAATAGAAATAACAGCACAACACTGTTAAAACATCCCATTTAAGAACATAAGAACAGTTACAAACACTATCATAATATCGGGTCCATCTAGCCCATATGGCAGTTTAGCGACCCGATCTCATCTAGCTCCAACAATAAGGCTGGGCAGCTTGTTCCACACTCCCACCACCCTTTGTATAAACCAGCACCTCCCGTTATCGGTTTTTAAAAGCAGTTCCACTTAGCCGGACATGCTTTTGTGACCTAGTTTTATAAAAATTTGGTCATGCCTGAACTGGCTTTCGAGCTCCTCGACAGCCAGCGGCACTCCTGGAGGTGTTTTAGACTCGAGAGGCCGAGGCGGGCTGCGATGTGGGCCCGTGGCTGGGTGGCCTCCTGCCGCAGCGCTGTGCTCGAATCTTATCTGAACGAGCTTCCTTTTAAGGGCAGGAGCTCAGGATGCGAGGAAGTGAGTCAGCAAACCGCACCAGCGTGCCGGCAGTGCTTCAGAGAGCCGGAGGACCAACTTACAGTCACTGTTATGGACTCCTGCACATCCTTATGACTAACAAGCTGGACGTTGCCATCCTCATAGTAATGCACCTGTATGGGGAACACGCAAAGAGGCACAATCAATTGCAGAGGAGACATGCAAAATATATATATACTGTAACTCATACACGAGATACAGGAATCGTAAAACCTTTTATGACAGGACGTTGCTTTGTTTTTTTACACTGCTGTGGCCACCAAAGCACTGACAAGTTTCAAACAGGTTAGGAAATGAAGGGAGGTATCCCAGCTCTTCAATGCCAAAAGGCTAACCCCGAGTTTTACTTCAGAGTCAAAAAATGAAAGAGGATGAGTCACTATGAAAGAAATTTAAATTGGCACATTGTGCGATGGAAAAAAAAGAAGGTCCTTCATTAGACCAAGTGTAGTGCGTGTCAACAACAAACTGCCCTGAACATGAAAAAGCAACTGAAGTAGATTTAAGGTGCAAGAGATTTAATGCCAAATGCCACCCTTTCAGTGTAAGATGATTAAAAGATGGAATAGGGGTGGCACTAACATTGCTGCCTTGCAGCACTGGGGCCCTGGGTTCAATTCTGGACCTGGGGTGCTATCTGCATGGAGCTTGTATGATCCTCCTGTTTTAGTGTGGGTTTCCTCCAGGTGCTCCAGTCTCCTCCCACAGTCCAAAGACACATTGGTGGGTAGGCTGGCTTCTGGGAAAACTGGCCCCAGCATGAGTGTGTGTGCGTCTATGTCTGTGTGCCCTTCAATGCACTGGCACCCCGTCCAGAGTGAAACCTGCCTTGTGCCTGTTGCTTGCTGAGATCCTTGATTCCCTTGAAACCCTTCATCGGATAAAGTAGTTATGGATGAATGGAATATCTTAATATTTTGTAATCTGCACAACGTTTTCGTTCAATACAAATCCGCATCTATCTTAAAAGGGCTGGGAACATGAAACTAAAGGCAGGGGAATGAATGGATCTCATGCTCTTCTCTCTCCTTGTCACTTCAGGGCTCCCTGTACCAAACTGAAATAAAACCCCTTCCTTGCATGGCAAAAAGCAAATCAAACAGTTATTCAGAGATCCATCCCAGTATGCAGAACACACCTGGATCTTCAGGACTCCCACCACCTGAGAAGTGGACTGGGTGATAGTGAACTTCCATTCAGATCTGCAACGGCCATTCCTAGAAAGAACAGAAAAAAAAAGAACGAAGACTCGTCACCATGCTCTGAGCTGAGGGAAACAGGGCTCTCTCAGGCTCAGCCATTTCAGGTGTCACAAGCTGGGTGAATCTCTTTTAAAAAAGGTTTAATGTGATAAGCAGCAATTAATGTAATTAACTGCAAGAAAGTGCAAACCAATCATTTCAATCTTTTTTCATTAAAGCCTAAAGTATTTTTTTTGCCAGATATAAGGCCATTCAGCAATCATATTACATCACCCTTTTCAACACACTGACTGTCTAGCTTCACAGCAAATCAAAAGTTGTCAACTTAGCAATTTCTCTTGTTGGAGAAAACAGTTTCCCTTATCCCATCACTTTATTTCCTTTTATATTCTTACATGACCAGATCAATTAACTAGCAACCAAACAGGCTACATAGGCTCAATAGCCCCTTGTTTGTAACCTTTCTTATGTTCCTTTAACCTAGGAACCACACATACATTGAAAGTGATGTCACTTTTGCAATCCACTCAGTGGCCTGCATTAGCATTTATTTCAATTGGTTGTTTCTGTCACATTTTAAAAGCCCTGAATGTCTTTAATGACATCACGGGTTCGGTTTAATGAACTCCGTTTCAAGATAAAGCTAATCACAGCCTTCGAACCTGAAACGTCCATCTCATACCGCTCACCGTCTTGATGGTCAGATTTAACCTTGGCTACAGGACTGATCAGGTACTGCTAAAGTAACAGATCGCCTCATTCAACACTTCTCACCTCTCTCCCTAATCAATGCAAAGCCCAACTTTTTTTGTTTATTCTAACTAGCTTTAGAGTAGGGGTCCAGGAGAGCTTCTATTCATTAGGTTTCACAGGTTACACCCAACTGGATATTTGTAAACATCAGAAACACGTATGTTTGTGATCAATCAAGCAATTTTTTTAAATTAAGGAAGGCTGACGTGTACTCACAGTTGTGTCCCAAATAATCGCTGAATACTATCATAACAGCATTTGGCATTTGTACAAACTATCTGGTGCTATTTTCTGTATAGAAACAGCACCAGATACACCCCTTCTGTTCAAGACAGGAAATTAACAGGTTCTTACCAGAAGTTTTTGGGTTGAAACTGGTGGCCTTCAATGCAGGCAATGATGGTCTGTTGCCCATCAATTGTTTTGCCATAAACCTGGAGGAAGAGAAAAGGCATAATTATGCCCATGAAATAAACAGAAACTGTGTGCAAAACAGTATTGCTTATGTGGAATGGTATGATCATGCATAAATGTGAATTCCCTGAAGGAGATAAATAAGCACTTAACTGCATCTTGTCTGCCACCAACATATCTGTTGATTTTTTTCTTCTTAAATCTGTCACATTCAAAACTTCCTGTTAGGACATCCTGTTAATTCAGAAACACCCTCTAACAACTCAGAAGTCCTACATCGGAGCAGGATGGGCTGAATGCTTATGGGTGTCTCTCCACTGATCCCACTCAAGGATCATATTTTTCTAACTTGGTCCCACAGTGTGTCCTCATACCTGGCCTATTACAGCTCCAGTTTTCTGCCTCTGTTTTTATAACCTGTGCTATGCCACTACACAAAGGAGCAGGTCACCAGCATCATTTATGAAAATGTTATGTTGTCTGTTCACCGTTCAAGTTCAAGGTCTCTTTTTCTGCAGCTGCCCATAAGTAACTTTGTGTATTTGATGTATGAGCTTGTTAGAATGTTGAACATTGCCTTATAACGTTTTTTCTTCAGGATTTTATAACATTATAAGCAATGAAATTCTTAAATAAAGGGATCAGCTCAATAAACTGATAAAGCCACATGAATCTGAATGACTAAACTGAAATTCTCTTAAGCCTGTCCTCACCAGCTGCTTATCTTATCAAATAACAGAACTCTAGCAAAAGCAAACCTGCTCTCTTCTAAGTCTATGGAAATGAGCATTCTACCCTGACAGGTAAACAAGCCAGATTACCTGTTAGGTAAATGATTAGGAAACCACAGTGCCAATTCGATTAGAATTAAGTGTGACTTTCAAAGGGCACTGTTTTGACATGTATGCTGCAGCTATATCAGGCTTCCTTTTTATTAGCTGTTGAGAGCAATTCTTTCAAGGATATTGAAACTATTTATACACCCTACAACTTACAACTGGCAGCCCACTGAAGCTCAGCAGGTGTGAGCCTGGCCAGGATGGGAGACCTCCTGGGAAAAACTAAAGTTGCTGCTGGAAAAGGTATTATAGGGGCTAGTAGGGGACACTCACCCAGCAGTCTGTGTGGCTCCTAATGCCCCAGAATAGTGACGGGGACACCATACTGTAAAAAGGTGCCGTCTTTCCGATGAGACATAAAACCAAGGTCCTGACTCACTGTGGTTATTAAAAATCCCTGGATGTTTCTCGAAAAGAGTAGGGGTGTTACCCCGGCCTCCTGGCCAAATTTCTCTTGAGCCTTTATCAATCATGGCCTCCTAATAATCCACATTTCTGAATTGGCTTAATCACTCTGTTCTTCTCCCCACTGATAGCTGGTGAGTGTACTGGCGCACTATTGCTGCACATTGGTGGTGGTGGAGGGGAGTCCCCATTGCTTTGAGCGGAGTGTCCAGAATAGCACAATATAAGTGTAAGTGTATAATTGCATTATTTCACATAATGCCAGGAAAAGTAAATGAAGTGATCTTATCTGATTACTGGCTGTAGTGCTCCACCTTGTCTGTAATACAGATTTTATTCCTGCTCTTAACCCAATGTTACAAATAAAAAGAAAACAGTGGAAAAACAGACCATTAAGTATAGCCTGAAGCGAGTCATATTTGTAATGCAACTGGAACTCGAACAATCTCAACACCATCTGAGAACACCCACCCGTCTTCAGTCCCCTGAGCTCCCATATGATGTCGGATTAGACAAACCGCGAGAGCATGGTTAGTGAGCAAGAAGGCAAGAATCCCCTTCCTTCGCATTTTAGCTACTATTATTTTCATAAATATAAAATCCCAATGAAGCTTCTCGCTCCATTCCAAGAAGAGCTTGCTATCTCCCATTTGCGATCATCTATTTCTCCTGTGGTTCCTTCTCTTTGTCTCAGTTTGGAATAGCGGACAGTGGCAAGCACATGCGAGATGACAGCTTCCTCCTACATGGGCATTGTCAGGCCCTGCATTGCACCTCCTCATTCTGCAACCCCCGCGCTATAGCAAGAACAGCATTCTGCACCAACGTGGGACCAGCACAGCTCTAACTCTCACAGCTCTAACAGGAGATCAGAGGGTCCAGGCAAGCTGCAGGGGTTACACAAAAGTCAAACTATCCCAGTTCTGGAGGTGCTGCTTGAGAAACCCTGGACAGTCTGCACCCACACCAACCTGTTAACTACCTCACACTGGATACTGCATCTGAGATATCTTAGCAGCACCCATTCTGAATAAAAGAATGAGAGATGGATTTTTTAGTTCTTGGCATTCTATTGCCTTTACTCTTTTGCCAGAAGAGGCAATGTCTAGACCACAGGAATCTCAGAGCTCAATATTCCCAGGCTCTAGGGGGCATCACAGACCAGTGTCTACTAAACGGGCGTTACTACTGCCTTCACAGAGCAGAAGAAACTGGGACGCTCATTCCAATTAAAGTCAGCAGTCTTTCCAGAGGAAAAAAAGGGGAAGTCAAGGGAGCAAATGCTGTGCTGATGCATCTTTTCTAAAAAAGAAGGAAGGGTGCAAAACTTGAAGCTCATTTCTCGGAAACAGGAGGCCTAAAGATAATTAAAACGGCTGTATAAACTGAAACTATCCCCAAGGTAGACCTGTGAATTTATGTCCTTTACATGCAAATAAACTGATTGTCAAAAAATCTCTTTGTACTAGAGTGTTCTGCGATTTTTATTGTTTAACTGGGTAACTGCTTTCCTTCTTTTCAGGCCCTTAACAGTTTGAAACTTCTATATCTGGAATGAATTGCATGTTTCAGGCTCAAGGAAAAAAAAAGGCAACAGAGGTCACACAAACTTCAATCCATCGCAAATCTGGAGGAGCTGCTTGAGGAACCTTGGTCAGTCTGCACCTGTTAACCATCTCACAATGGGTGCTACTTCTTAAAAACCTATTACAATAGGTGCTTCCTCCAGGATAAGTCTTCACAATCCCTTGTTTTCAAGAGAAAGAGTGACACCAAGATGTGAAATATCCAACTCCCATTCTTTAATTCCCCAAAAATCTCTTCCGGGAGTGGAGCGGGTACGCACCGTGCAGAAGCCGCTGGGATAGTGCTCCTTGACGTAGGCCCTCAAGGCGGTGTCGCAGGCGTCCCGCCACGACCTCAGCGAAGCCTCCCCCTCGTAGGGCTGCGGGTCGCTGGCTTCTTTCCTCAAGTGGTCGAACTTGAAGGACAGCTTGTTCCGGGGGTCGAAGAAGCGGCCGTGGCCCAGGTCTCCGTGCTCTGTGATCAGGACCTAGAGGAGATGACGGCGCGCTTGAAGGAAGTCTCCCTTTGGTCGTCTCCTGTCCTGCCGGGCGCTTTGACCTACATCGATCTTACATGATCTCTGACTATTCCTCCAGATATACAGATACTTGCCGTTACAAAAGTACACTGAGAGTCATAATCATAAAACACAGCGTAATTCAGAACAATCAATTACATCTTTATGCATACTAAAAATATTTGCATTATTCTGTACTACATTGTTTGTACAACACTAATCACAAAATGTAGTTTTCTTAAGTTTTTAGCCCAGCCATACCATTGCTATTATATTAGAACTCTGGGAGGGCACCAATCTGATCTGTGTGAGCAGCTTATATCGGTCATTTCATCATTCAACCATCTCACTTGCGATTTACAGCCTCATGGAGTCAGGTCTCACCCATTCATGACCTTTGAAAACTTATGATCAAGCAAAGTGACACAATGGCATCGACCTTAGGCATTTTAAAAAAAGCTCTAGAACGCCGAGAAGAAATCATGAGAAATAAATCCAGAGGTTACAAAGCAGTGTCGCAGCCAGGGTGCTGTGACAAACCTCTGTTACCTCAACCAAAATATCATTCACCCTCACCTGATCGTCATACCCTTCAATTTTGGCAAGGGTGAACTGATCCATGTTGTACTGGGCAAACGCGCTGTGGCAGAACAAAAAAAATAAAAAAAAGTTAGACATGATAGGAATTAATGGAACCAAATGAGTCTCGAGCTGAAAAAAAGATTCATTTCCAATTCCATTAAATACGTTGATGTGGAAAATTCAACCTCATGGCTGCAGCAGATTTTTACAGCCTATTGCCAGTTTTGCTCCTGGATATGGGTATTGTATGACAAATCGATATCCTGCTGTGAAAAAGTCCTGGACTTGAAATGTGACCAGAATCATCAACAACCTGATCCCAACAATTCAGGTAACTATACATGAACAGCCTTGGTGTTGTTGTCGTAACAGCATCACATTTACCAACCAAATAACACTGACTTATTGTCAAGGGTTCCATATCCTTAACGTAATTTGGTCCTCTCTATACATCCATAAGTCCTTAAAAACATCGATCAGAGCTAACGTAGCTTAAAACAAATAGCCAGCATTTCAACAGGAGGGTTCCACAGAATTGTTTCTGCATAGAAAAGGAAAAACACTGAGCACTGAGTAAAGTGTAGACGTTTTCAGAGCAGTACATTTATAACCCCAGTTTAGGCACAGATATACTGATATATATATATAGATATATTTAGGACAACATTGGATCATTCAGAGATCCTCGCTGAACTTCTGGAGTGAGTTTGCTGCACTGAAAGTAAAGGGGCCGAATAATTTTGCACGCCCCACTTTTCATTTTTTTATTACTTAAAAAAGTTTCAAAAATCCAATAGATTTCGTTCCACTTCACAATTGTGTCCCACTTGTTGGTGATTCTTCACATAAAATAAAAAATTTATATCTTTATGTTTGAAGCCTGAAATGTGGCAAAAGGTTGAAAAGTTCAAGGGGGCCGAATACTTTCGCAAGGCATTGTAGAAAAGAACCCTTCATATAGCTTGGATATTACTACTATCTACTGTGCACAAAACCAACAGTGAATTCCCTGCTGAACGTTCTCAGACAGAAAGTACCTTCCAATCTTACTGGTAAGAGAAATGGGCTCCAGTTTTCAGGCTCCTCTAGAATTCTCTTTGAGAGCTGACCCACGCTGAGAAAGGCCAAGAAGAGTCTGATTCTCAGTAGAGCCCATTCTCAGTGTCACAGTGAAACCCAGAGTTCAATATTTCCAGGCTCTAGAGGACATCACAGACCAGTGTCTACTTAACCAGTGACAGGCGTTACTGCTGCCTTCACAGAGCTGAAGAAACTGGGACACTCATTCCAATGAAAGCCAGCAGTCTTTCCAGAGGAAACAAAGGGTGAAGCCAAGGGAGAAGATGCTGTGCTAATGCATCTTTTCTAAAAAAGAAGGAAGGGTGCAAAACCTGAAGCTCATTTCTTGGAAATAGGAGGCCTAAAGGTATTTAAAACGGCTGTATAAACTGAAACTATCCCCAAGGTAGACCTGTGATTGTGTGTCCTTTACAAGCAAAGAAACGGATTTGGTCCAAAAATGGCTTTGCACTACAGTGTTCTGTGATTTGGTGCGATTAACTGGGTAACTGCTTTACTTCTTTACAGTCTGAAACTACTAAATCTGGAATGAACTGCATGTTTTAAGCTCGAGGCAAAAAAAATGCCCTGCGGCGCCGGAGACGTTTCCCCCTCAAAACCCACTGAAACCCCCCTGAAATCTGGAAGAGAGGACAAGTACTCACTGTGCCGCCCCCTCCCTGAGAAGATTGTCATTGTTGAGCAGTAGCCGCACATCTGCAAAAGGAAGGAGACAGAGTTGGGTTCCGGCTCAGCACAGTGGGTTTACGAACTTTTAGATACACCAGACAAGCCAATGACATACAGTACTTAATCTGCAGGTTCACCTCAATAACTTATCAAGCAACTGACATCCAGCCCAGATGAACGGATGTTCTAGCAAAAAGAAGACAATGCCCATTGGGTGAACATACACCTTAAGGTCACAAGTGTATTGAACAGGCCAGTCCCTGCTATTCACATCTCCTAGGTCTAGCTAGGAACCAATATTCAGGCCAAGCCTAGTTTTTAAAATGTGTTGACTGACATAAGTTAGGTTCATTCTATTACAATGCTTGGATGCTATATGAATGTCATTTTTCTGTTGGCACATTTTAATTTTCATTACAAACACTATGAAAAGTGTCTGTAGCTTAAACTGTAACTTGAGTAAAAACACAAATATATCCAAACCAACTGTCATCTGTTTGACAGGGCAAACAAATCAGAGCCTGATTCGCATTGTAAAGAGGTTCTGTATGAACTGGCTTTAACTGATAATTCAACGATTTGATTTCATGTACAATTATGAACAGAATGTAAGATATCTTTCAGCCCTAGTGATGAATGTGAGACCTTAGACAATATATACTGCTTTTACCATTATTATTTAAAGATCACAACAGAACAGCTTGTCACAGAAGTGCTAACAGACCAGACCAAACATTATGCAATACCCACATTATTAAACTGTGAAAAAAAATTGAAAACTAAAACATTTCGTTTTGAAAGACTGATGAGCAGACCTTTCTTACGAAAGAGGCGTTTTTTAGGAGTTGGTATTACTGGACAAAAAGACTCTTCAGATATGGATCAATATTTCCTTACTTTCTCGTAAATGACTTTCATTTTTTAAAAAGAAAAGGCTGATACAATCACTGGAAGCTGCCGTAATCACTCCTGCTACTGATTAACCTTTAAAGGCAGCCGGACATTTGTCCACCAAACTGACATTAACTCACAGAAGCAAAACACAAAACAGCTCCTCTCACCATTGAAGACTTCGTTAAATTCTCCTGGAGGAGCATGGGTGACAAAATTGGCTGCTATGCGGACCTGTGGAACAGATAGCAAGATAAAAAAAACTTGAATCTCATGTGAAAAAGAGAAGTAGCAGATAGCATCTAAAGCCTGATCTAAACCTACAGCACATGTATTCCTTTGCCTTTTTTTAACCTCTTGTCTTTGCTATTGCCATGACAGCATAGGGTTCTTTTTTTAAAAACTGTGACCTTCTTTTCAGCTTTTCCAAATGCTTTTTTTAACAGTTTTGTGTAAATGCCAGAACGGGTATCAGCGTGTTTCTACAGTTTTATAGGTCACTTGCGATGGCGGTCTACATTTCACGCCCATGATTGTTTCTAAACTTTTGACGTTACACCAGCAAGTCCCTCGTCCTCTGGGTTGGTCAGCTTACGCCCGGCTGGCCTGACGTCACACCCAGCCGCGAGAGAGAGAGAGAGAGCGAGACCTGCCTCTCAACTTTCACACAGGGGAAGTAACTGTGGCTGGCACTTCTCCAGCAGCTGGGAGCGACAGCAAACCGCAGAAAAGACAATACTCGGTGCAAGAAATGCGCAAATGAGTTTGAATTTCTTTCGCCGGGACTGGAAAAGTCAAATTGACTCAATTGGTTTCTGCTTCTCAATTTCTCTTTTGTTAAAACAGAGTCTCGCCACCCCTGAAGACAGGAGTTAGAGAACAGGTAGAGGCCTGACTGCTAACCCTTGCAAAAGCACAGTGTAGTAACCACACACTCGATTATGAAATACTACAGCACAGTAGGAGTCTTTCAGGTTACCAGAGTTCAATACTGGGCACCAGAGTCAATAGAAGGGAGAGAAAATACCTTCTCTGCAGGTTCTCAAACTCTGCCATTCCTTAGATGGCAGGAACTCTATCCTGGGCTTTTCTTAGTAAGCCATACTGCACATGTAAGCATGTAGGCTATCTGTTGCTGGCAGTGAGATACACTGGGGTAGTGCGGGGGGTGGGGGGGGGGTGGGAGTTTGACAGGTTAGTTTCAGGCTTGCGCAGGTCTGGGCTCTTACGTTAGAGAAGGGGAGCTTTTGACAGCAGACCAAGAAGAGGAGCGCCCCACAACCCGTTAACTCCCCCGCCACCTTGAGACGACTACTGCGCACGCTTGTACTTCAAGCACGTTGCAGCTTTTTAAGAAGCAGACCCCCCGATGTCCCTGGTAGATATTTGCAATGCTCTGCTCAAGCTCAAGTCCACTTCGAAGAATACAATGCAGAAACCTCAGAACACATTTACGGGACACAGTACAAAGTGCCTAACACAGGGGATTGGGTAACCTTTGAACATGATGAAGACGAACGTTTTATATTTTGGGGCCTTTTCAGGTTTTTGGAATAAACTAAAATATTAAGTGAGAGGCCCTCAAAAGATGAAATATTCTGAGACACAGTAAACTACATTAATCCAGTCACTGCTGCGGTTTCTATAAACCCGCAGTGTGAGATGGTGCACTGTAATTTTCAGTGTAGACACCCTAAAACTAAAAAAAAAAAGAGTAGTTCATAAATTACAGCATTATCCGATTTATGGTGTATTAAAGATCCTTATAATATGATTTTAGCATCCAAGCCATGAACATTTCAGCAGATTTGTCATACACAATCAATCACACTGTCAGCTCTTTCAAAAGCGATCTCCGAGTAAGGAACCACAATCAAATTCTTGCAAAACTGTTTCAGTAGCCGGAAAAAAGAGAGAGAGAGAGAGATTCGGCAGTGCAGTCTTAATGAGACATTCTTTGCTTCCTGCTTCGCTAGGCAGCCTTGCAGATTTTTACCATTTCAGGTAAAGGCTCTGAATTCTGCAAAAGCCTCAACTTCCTCTTTCAGAATTGCTGCAGGCTTGTCTGCAGAGACACCAGACTCCTATTGCACAGCAGTTTGCTGCCTTTCAGGTTTCACAAGCAGTCGATTCTGGCAGAAACAGGCCTAGCAGGAAGGAAAGCCATAGAATGAATTACCTTGCAGTACTTCTGTAAATCTACCTCTAGGACTGGAGCCATCTTGAATTATAGAGCATCTGGGCTTGGCTTAAATGACAGCTCACAGCTCAAGATATGTGGAATGAAGCAGGTTACTATGCAAAGAAAGACCTTTAAGTTCTCTTGCAATACTTCATAAATAACACAGATTAGACCTGGTTAACTCTTCATTCATTCTAAAACCCGTAATTTCTGGAATACTGTTACAGTATTTTAAGGATGGCAGTCACTCTCTCTGTGGACAGAGCAGGCTACAGGAGGCTTCCCCAGAGACCTTCAAAAACCAAGGACTAAGAGGAAGAAACACATGTGAGGTGCTTAACATGACACTGTTTGTGCCTGTTGTGAGCTCTTTAGTCCATCCATCCATTCTCAAACTGCTTCATCCAATTCAGGGTCCCGGAGGAGCTGGGACCTATTTCACAAAGCAACAGGTACAAGACAGGGCACACGCTGGATGGGACACCAGTCCATCGCAAAGCACACACAGACACCGACGCACACACTGATTTACCCACCAGGGTGTTACTGGGGAAAAAAAACGGAGCGCCTGGAGGAAATCCATGTGAACACGGAGATACCATACATGCTCCACACAGATGGCACCCCAGTTCTGTAAGGCAGTAAGGCGAACCACTGTGTCACATAGGAAAGCAATATGGAAAACCAGCAAGTGACACCTCAGCTGCAGAAGACAGATCTGACTTTATGCTTTCACTGCACAGCTAGTAATCCTGGCTAAACTGGATCCAAAGATGGAAAAGAAGCAGGCTAAAATCTACATTACAGGGAAAAAAAAAAAAAAATCAAAGGTAATTTTTGTAAACCCCGGAGCTAAATAAATATAATATGACTACATCTATCACTCATATTAATGTAAAAGCCTGACATCCATTCATTCATCAGTCTTGCACAGCACAGATGGGTTTCTATGATGCTTCTATGAACCAGGAAGAGCAGATGTCCTCCATCCTCAGCTGATCAATAATGCTGATCAATAACTCAATAAAGACCCATGTGACTTGGAACTCCTTATGGTTATGGTAAAGTTTGAGTAAAGCTTTACTGCCCAGTTCTTCTCCCAGGTAATATCCCTCAGCTCTCGTGGTTAAATTCTAGGTTCAATCCTTACAATTGCTTTGGTCTGAAGTGAGTAGGTTGCCTTCGATTGTTAAGCTGAAGGTACTAGTTGTTTCTATCCTAGTCTGACTGGACAGCCGGCTGAAAAATGAGTAACTGAAAAAGTGTGAATTGGACTCACAGCAGGCAAATCCAGAAAATGTCCTTCTTTTTCTCATTTTACAGGCACATTTGTCTCAAGAGAGTGGTACTTTAATCTCAAGATTAGTCAGAGAACAGCAACAGACAGGAGGAGGGCAGTTAGCCCAACCTGTTCATCTGGCTCAGTTTTAGTCACAAACAACAATTTTGCTCACAATGGGAATCACCACCCACACACATTTGCAAGGGGTGGGGGGAAGAACCTGGGGCAACTATCAAATCCCACACACAAACAGGGAGAACATGCAAACTCCACACAGATAGGTACTCCCATCTGGAACAGAACACAGGACCCTGGGGTATGCGAAGCAGATGTGTACTTCCACACCACCTTACAGCCCTACCTGCTGCTCTTCAGATTCTTAAACATTCATGTTCACGGATGGGGGCCATTTCCCGCAAACAGTGCACAAAAAAGTCATCTTTTTACCCTGAGGCACTTTGATTGCTTCTCAGAATCCTACAGTGTATTGTGTATGAACAGTAGGCTGTCCAACGAGATATAGCTTAGTTCTTCCTTCTAAAGAGAGAATAATAAAAGCTAATAAGAGGCAAACTGCTTTTGAAAGATTACAGGAAATCCTGGAGTCCTGGGTAACATGAGCTTGTCAGCACCATGTAGCAAATATCAGTGGAACAAACAGATTTAGTCATCACAAACCTACAGGCCAACACCTTAATGAACAAGCAATGAAAAAAGATTACACCTCCCCCCACGACGCTAAGGCTGTAATTTTGTCATCCAAAGCTAACATTAAGACTTCTCCAGCATATGTTTGAAGTCACAAGGGCGGAGCGGTGGATCTGTGGCTAAGGATCTGCGCCTGTGGCTGAAAGGTTGATGGTTCGTATCCCGCGGCCGGCAGAGGAATCCTACTCCATTGGGCCCCTGAGCAAGGCCCTTAACCCCAGCTGCTCCAGGGGCGCCGTATCAATGGCCGACCCTGCGCTCTGACCCCAAGCTTCTCTCCCCGTCTGTGTGTCTCATGGAGACCGAGTTACAATTTCTGCAATGTGGGCAATACCAACCCCAAACCACAGGTCATGCAGCTTTTTATAACATTTCTTTAAAGTTTTCCACAAAATATCCAAGGACTAGAAAAGCAACACAAATTTCATGCAGAAATTTCCAGTCAGTATCCAGAGTTCTACCACTTCAATATGAAGATTTATTGCCCGGGTTATGCCAATCAAGACTGTTCATTTTAATAGAGTAAGGTATCTCTCCTTCTCTTTTAATATCTAAAAAAAATATTTTGTAACTGACGTCCCTGCCTTGCCTGCAGGTATATATGAGCAGCACACACACATCTCCTCACCTGTGGCCATTTAAAGATTCATCCAGACAGTATCATGTTTGTCTAGCAATCCCATTAACATCACTGAAACAGGAAGAGGACTGGCCACAGGGAAGCAGTGGTAACCCCTCAACCCTGTTTGCCTCCCCCAAAACAGTATTGTATAGGTATGCACATAATTATAACTGAATCAATCTGAACTACACTAACTGTAAGCACCCTTTAGATTAGTTATATTTTTATATTACATTAACAGAGACAGAAACCACTCTGAGGCTATTATTTATATATAGACAATTTTATTTTTAGACCTGGCCATCTGAACCCTTCAGGTATGATTACTCGAAGATTAAAAGTAAATGCCTGATCACATACATCAAGACCAACACATGCCCACGGTGAATGATAACAGCATTCTCCGGGTTTTCTTTTCACGGTCCTTGAACCAGGCAACATAAACCAAATTCGATGCAAGACGGGGAGTCTGAATCAAGGCCAGTGACCTTTACACTAGCGCACATCTTTCAACAGAGGCGTACGCTACCCTTGTCAAGACAAGGAGAATCCAGGCCCGAAAAACAGCCTGCATGTATTTGCGCATTTGGATGCACTTTTCCATCAATTATTACACCTGCTGGCACTTCGTTACAGCAGCATCCCAGTGGAAAACGAGCTATTCAGCTAGAAAATGGAAACAGAAAAGCCCTCATAGCTTCCTGTTTTACTTAATTTCCAAGCACTGTGATGGAGAACAAACAATACAAAATTCTGTCGTAGCAAATTAAAGATTTTACACTTGAAGTACTGGAGCTACCATGTTTCCTAGCTAAAGCTGTCTGCTTTGCATGGGCATGACCTGCAGCAGCTGGTGTGTGGAGCGACAGCAGTCCACAACACTGAGGATATGCTGCAGGGTTCTAGCCTGTAAATCACCTGTATCTGCTGGTTTCTCTTCCAAATGAACAGAAATAATAGACATAATTAAGACCATTCCATTAATGAATGGTCTTAATTAAACTGCTTGTTTGATCAGATCATTTTAATGGTTTCTGCTCTCAAGAAGGTGCCCAAGCTCAGTAAGGAGCACCTATCCCATGGACATCTAGGTGCTGAAAAGATATCAATTTGCATTTCCACTGGAACCTAGACGTTGTCATATTGTGTTTACTGAAGTGATCCTGAGCAGGCTCAGGTCTGATTCACACACACACACATCAGCATATTACAGCAATCCACTTCACAGATCTTAGTGCAGTTGAACTACTAGTTTTCTCAATAAGCCAATAACAGGCAGGAGACTATGCATCAATTACCTCGTCATTCAATTCAGGATCATGGGGGTGCCTCTCCCAACAAGTAATGGGCACAAGGCAGGATACACCCTGGATGGGACACCAGTCTATTGCAAGGCAGATAGACACAAAAACACCAGGGCCAATAGGTTCAAGTCAATTAACCTACTATCATGTCGTCGGACTCTTGGAGGAAGGCTGCTTGAACACATGCGTGAACTCTATACAGACAGCACCCCGGGTCCAGAATTCAAGCGAGAGCCCCAGTTCCCCAGTTGAGGTAGCACTGCGTCAAGATGGGAGACTACTGGTGGAGAAATCAACCATAGCTCCCAAAAAGCAACACACTGACTTGATAACACTGTCGACACAAGAACTACAGGGCACAAGATCAAATGGAACGGACAAAACAATGCAGGGCTTCGTTAGGGCAATAATCTTGTTTTCCTGACTCGCTGTTTAGGGCATTGATGCATTTTCTGCACCTAAATTGAGGACAGTTTTAGTTACAGCGGAGGGGGGGAGTTGCTTGGTGAAACTCACTTTGTGTGGGAGCCAGCCACTTTTAGGATGTCCCCAAGCTGGCCCAGGGTGACCCGGGGAACTGGCCAGTTTTAGGACAGCTTAGGGTCATCTGGAAGTTTAAGCAGCTTTGAGCTGTCCCGTAAATGAGCAGTGTACATGTAAAAGGGCTCAGTGCACTCAACATGTTACAGTTACATGTTGAAACCGAGACAGTGTAGAGTTTTGCTATGTCTGTGGCACAGCAGAGTTGGCCGTCGGGTATGGAGTAGCGCCGTGTCCGCCCTGAGCCCATGAGTGACTGCAATCACATTCTGGCACAGGCACACGAAGTAGGTATCTGGCATTTAAACAGCTGGGCTCATGCACACCAATGAATGCTTCCTGCATTATGCAAGCGCTTGATATAGTCATTCCCACCTTCCTATGGGTAGCACTCGCTGTTCACCCGGTTTTCCATGCGGCTCTCTCATAACTGACATCTGCTTAAAGCAGGAGAAGATCCGAAGAAACAGCCCCTCTTCATAGAGGTCTTCTCTACCCAGCACAGACCCATCAGGTTTTCCCATGAATGGGGCTATCTGGTCTCATGTAAGAAAGTTAATCATTTTGCAAGTCTTTCTGACAGCCAGAAACTGCAGGCTCAGAAAGAAAACGGCAAGAACACAATGCACAGTGGAAGACTTCTTTGTTAAACTAGATGGCTTATTTTCTGCCCGGTATTTACAGTTGGGAAAGGGATCAAGATGTGGGGCAGTTAACGAGTGGGGGGGAAAGTACAGTTCAGATTGGGAATCTTCACCCTTTCATCATTCGGTACCAGAGACATGACCGACCATCGTACTGTTTGTTTCGCCTGAGAAGCACAACACAGGCGTTCATCACCAACCTAGGCCACAATCCCAGATCCCAATCCTCACCAAACTACTGGAATAAGAAGGTCTTTCCCACACACCATTTCAAGCTCAACTGAAGGCAGCCCTTCCAGGCTGGGAGGGGAGTGAGCTACAAATATTCAAACCATTGTGGAAGATACGCCATGCCCTTGCTCTCACTGGCAGAGTATCAACACCATAACCTGAGCTGGCTCCTAATATTATGGTCAGAGAGCATTCGTACAAAGCAGTGATTGAGATGTTACATTGAAAACCCATTGACAGGGATGAATTGCACCTTTTTAGAGAAACGCCATGGTAAAAATCAATCACCAAGAGAACCTCTCAAAGTATGCACACCCTAGACTCAACCAAATGACCTCCAGCCCCTCTGATCACACTGCAGCCGCAAGGCAGATACAGAGCAGAGGATGACTGGATTAAGTGCTCAGGACCCATGTAATGAAGCTATTACTATCATCAGGGCAGTTCCTAAACACTTCCGTGTTTCCCCAGTCAACTGCACTTTAACCTTTGGAGAACAGCCTGATCAGGGAGAGGACACTAAATCTCCCCAAGGATGGGACTGGGACTACCAAGACTCCCATGCAAATCCAGCTGTGGGTTAAACTGGAAAATAAGTGCTAGGGGGGGTTCCCTATGCAAATCACACACAGCCTGTCTGTGCGCCTCACCACATATTTGAATTCCTGTGACGTATGCCCTGCCGCTCCACAGCTCCCCCCGATGGCTACTGGAGGCCGTGCCAGTTCTGTTCCTATCCCGCACCCCACATTGACACAGAACCCCACAGAAGTGCCCAGGGCCATTACTCTGTTACTGCCAGTTCTCTTAACCACACCGACTGAGGTGATGAGCACTAAAGTCAGAGTCTGGGCTCCGATTGGTCTGGCCAAAGAGGAAATGAACTCTTCACACACACACACACATGCCCCATGTGTTGGGATTTGGTAAGTTGTAATAAACTTAAGATCTGTTTTTAATTAAAATTCTTCTCTCAGAATGCATAATCAGAACTTCCCGACAGCTAGGATAATAAACAGGAAAAGTCTCCATGATCAATTCTCTGAAGAGCCTCCTACTTAAAGCTCAGTCCGAACCGCAGAACAGGCCCCATTCTTCCCAGAAGCCAAAACCTTTCACCTAAGCTGAACCTGCGCAAAGGCGAACCGTAATGCAGCAAAAGAAATCCGATACTATGAAAATAATTTATTCCTCACCTGTTCCCTCAAGATTTGCCTCTACAAGGTTAATTTTCAAACAAAACATTAAAGTCTTACATTACTGACTACACATTAAAAGTCTGACAAATTCAAATATTTTTACTTTTAAGAGCATACTTAAAAGTAAATAAAGGAAAGTGTTTGGCACCCATCAGGACTCTGACCAATATAACTCAAGTTGAAGAATACTCAGGGTTTTGGGAAGATCAACTAAGTGTTTCTTTAGCTTGTTTAAGTCACTTCTGTTTAAACAACAGAAAACGCAGTGCTTTTTTTGGACTGAATGGGTCTACTAAGCCTACATCCTCTCTTACTTAACAAGCCATGGGGACTCTCCCTTACAGTCACAATCAGCAGGACAGAAATAGATTGTGTTTCCCTTTTTATGGTTTACTCTCCCGTCAGTGTTAAGCTTTTTAACCATAAATTAAGAGGAGTGACAACCTTCAAACTCCAGTTTAAAGCTGGAGTGGATCTCAAGCAGGGGGTGTGGGGAGAAGCAGGGATCTCCTCAGAGACTGTTCAGGTAGTCCCCAAAACACAAAGAAGCACTTTAGCTTTCGACACTTACAGTGCAGGATCGGATCCACACCGGACATCGACTGTTCTCACCTCCGCGGTACAGGTCAAAATACAGACCACCAGGTTCAGAAAACAGGTTTTATCCCCCAGCAGGATGCGTCATGAATAACTAACAGCTAAATGCAAACTTGACTGACTGACCACCATCCACTTCACCAGCTGTTGAACGCTGCACTTTTTGCATTGCATACTGTACTGTTTACTATTGTATATTGTTTATACTGTATGCTGTTTATTACTTTCTATTGTCTTCACCCATCTGTGCACAAAGAACAAAAGTAAATAAGAATGCCAATGTATTTGTTGCAAATGGCAAATAAGCTTTTAAATTAATCAAACGGGGGCCATGCTTTATGCTTAGCCACTGAGTACCGAACCTGCAATTCAGCTTTACTTTTTACATGTGAAATATAATGATATGATAATTATGAGTATAATAAAGAGAATGATGAGTTTAAAGGGGTCAAAGTTAGAGTTAGTCTCCCAGCTGGAAGACTGTGTATATAGCCGTCTTGATGTATGGAAGCTACCAAGGGACCCATTCCAGCACATTGAGTCAGAAGGGTGAGGCACTTTATCAAACTGCCTTCAGTTTCCTGAGAAATCTCTTCTGAAGTCACCTGGGAAATTCCCACTCCTGACTGATGGGCAGATGATGCTTCTGTGAGTTAAGGCTTTGTATTCCGAGACCAGTTCACAAGCATTTGTTTTTTCTTCTTCAGTTTTTCCATGTTTTGTTTGGAATTTGTTTAAAAAAAAGACAAAACGCTTCTGGCTGGAATGGCATCTTTTGGCCATCTGTTATTAAGGTTTCCAGTGTGGTTTCTTTATTTTCCTCGACTGGAATAATTCTGCATTTCAGACTAAATAAGCAGACATCCTACTGCACTGAATCTTAAGCAGAAAAAAAACAAAACAAAAAAGCACGAGGATGGTCAAAACAAGATTTTTTTTTTCCTTGGGGATTGCTGTTTAATTTGACACCAGGGAGAGAGACTGAAAACAGAGCATTTCCTTTTCCTTTCGCTCAACTTTCTTGTGACTGGCCGTGTGGGGTGGGGTTACCGTGAGAACACGGAGTTGAAGGGCTTGAAAGAAAAGAAAGGAAAGAACAACATACAGTCACCTCTTACTGCTTCCTTTCCCTGTTTAAGAGTTGACCCTTTGTCACAGTCTGTACAAAAGCACCAGAGAAACAAAAGGCAAAAACTATCTACTGAATCTTGCCCTCTGTGCAAAATGCGAGTCCTGTAAACTCCCTTTTCAGACTCCACCTATTAAGGACTACAGACAAGAACGGCCAGAACAGTGGCTCACCCACAGGACCTGACACACACAAGATGCTTGAGGTTATGGAAATGTTTTAGCCCTCTGGGGATTTATGATTGTGCTGTGGGCTATTACACCTTGGGACTGTTTGATACTGAGACCAGGGAGCACAGAGCACGTAGATCATCTCAATTAATCTTCTTGCAGTGAAAATCACCATCTAATTCAATGCATGGCAAGCGTTTCACAAAGCAAAGGCAAGATATGTAATCGACTAGCACACAGTTTCACAACATACTGACTATAAAGCAGTGTGAGACTTCTCAAGGGTTCTGCACATAGTGCAAATCGAAACATACTTGTGAAATGAAGATCCTCTCGCACCGATAACGTGCTGTGAACTGTCAACTGCCACTTTTTTATACAAGCTCTCTCACCGGCATTTTCCTCTTGATCCTGCAAATTGCTAGTTACTTGCCATGACATGAATGGCGAATCACAAGTCGCTCTGTAGGTGGTTCAAAAGGTTTCGCCAGCCAGTAAAAATTCCTCTGCCCTGCAGACAGGATGAATCCTATAGCTCAAGGCTGTTGGTTATAGTCCAGGCTGAGCCGATTGCCGACAGAGGCTGAGCAGTAGATTACAAACAGCTGGTGTCGGCAGGGACGTGACAGCAACTACTGATGCTCTCAGAGTGCCTATAAGACTGGCGACTAGCGCTCAGAGCCGTGATCATTCTCAACTGCACCTCACACTAACACTCTTAGTAAAAACACTTTTCCCCCCCCACAATCGGAACATCCCGGGATCATTTTTCTACCTTTCCCAACCCACCGAAGGGAGGTAAGCAGTTGGAAAACTGGCTACCGCTGAGAAGAAATGCCTATTCTAAATTTTAAGAAAACCACTTTTAAAGATATGTAGAGTGCAAAAATTCACTAGAAAAAAGGCTTATGAGATCCTCATCCAACTGGCAAGCTCTAATATAAAGCTTTAGAGGAGAAAAGGATAAAACTTAATTCTCAAGATATTCGCTGATAATTGATCCTGACAATTTGTTCTCGCAAGCTTCCTAATTTTATGATCTTAACTCCCAGGAGATGGGCTGTTTGGCAAGAAAAATCACACTCAAGTTTACTGCTTTTTCCTCAAACGTATAAAGGAGACATAACCTTTGTTCTACTCAGGCTGTAAGAGATATCACTGAACCAGAAGCTTCACAAGCTCCTAGTCAAAGCTACTGAATGTGGAAGTGCTGAGCAGGGTTCACTGTTTAGAGAAGTCCGTACCTGCCCTCGTTGTCTATATCGCCTCAGTGTAGTATCTGTGCTCGCTCCCATTGCAAGCCCTTTGTGCAAGCCATTGTTTGAATACTGTGCACAGACACGTTAAAGAAGTCAGATGCATGCAAGTTCTAACACGTTTTGGGTCTTTTAGCAAAGATCATGTTCCTTCCAAACACCGATCTGCCCATCAGCTGCAGACTCTCTCTCTGTTGTGCAAGAGGCTTCCTGAAAACACATGACCTACCGAAACCTCCAATAGTCCTGAACAAAATATGCTCCACTGGAGAAGCACCGAGTGAACACTGAACAATTCTGATGTCTATGTAAAGTCAGCTAACCGTTCAAAAATATTAATAATGAAAAGAGAACTGCATTTACACGTTTCTCTACACCAAACTGGCCAACATCCAATCAGAAATTAAATTTAGATTGGAAACTACGTACTACAATGGCAGCAAACCGGTTGAACAGAAGAGACAACTTCCTGCAAGAAGTTTCACTGGTTTCAATTCTGCAGCTCACTTTCACATGCAAAATGTGTTAAAATCTGGTTCAATGACCTACACAGAAAGCTGTGCCGTCCCAGTTACCAGAGACGCAGAGAAGGTTTTTGAAAGAGCCGAGTCTCCTGACTGTCTTCTAACACTGACGTGGCCTTAGGCTGGAACTGCTACTACTCTCTTTGGAGTTTGCGCTGCGTCAGAACATTTTCCGGATATTTGTCTCCGCGCTGTGCGAGACTCAACGTGTTGTCGACACGCTGCCTGAGCCTACATGAGTACGCCGAGGAAAAAAAAGGGTGGAGAAAGTCTCGTTCCGGGACCCCGACCCTCAGCTCAAGCCATTTCAGGTTTCTACAAGAAATTACATCATTACTCAATCCATTTGAATAGAAAAAGTGAAATTATTTGTCCCCGTGAGCTTAAGTGAAATACATGTGTAGGACTTTATATGGCTGGCCTCTTAACAATGTAGTAAACCACAAAAAACTAACGTGTAAACAGTTAAACTGTCAGAGCATGGGAGCCTTTTTTTCCCATCTTTTAGGTTTGTGACCAGTTTAGTGTGGTAGTGAACCTTGAGCCTATTCCCGACAAACAGGCGCAAGGCAGGATGTACCCTGTATGGGACACCACTACATCACAGGGCAGATAAACAGACTCATTCACACCAGGGCCAGTTTTCACAGAATCAACCTCCCAGTAGGAGCACCTGGAGGTAACCCACGCAAATATGGGGAAAACATACAAACGCCACCGCCCCAGGATCAGAATTGAACCCAGGACCCTAGCACTGCGATTAAGCCATGCTAACCACCCTGCAAACCCTTGAAGTGGATGAAGTGGTTAGAAAACGGATGGATGAAGGTTTATTACTACCTATGTCTACCAAGTAAAGGGGCTTTGACACTCGGTTGCCTCTGCGGATTAACTCGTCCCTGTTGACATTTACAATTCCTTGAGCTTACCAAGCATGGAGCGAGAGGATACCAATGGTCTGAAGGCTCTATCGGATGTCCTGTAGACGTTCATCAATCTGTGCGTTTGACTGTCTGCATTCTTTGGCTTTTTGGTTCGTTTAATGCAGGAAAACAGTCAGCAACTGCATTTGTTCTGTGTAAAATTGGTTTAGGATATTTGACCCCATCTGATTTCCTGGAACAAATAATGTTTGGCACACAAACACGAGCAGAGGAGTGCAGCATGAAGAAAAGCGCCTGTTGCAGGTTTTGTCACTCCTGTTTTCCACCATGAATGAGTGAAACATGCAGGAGGGACTTCAACCCCAGGCCAATACAGAAAATAGTACTGTACTTGTCTTAAATGTTTTAATAGTGCAAAATATAGAGAAATGGAACTAGGAAGACCATAAACCACACCCGTAAAAACAGCATACTATACTTAGTGTTCCTGAAATGAACCTACAGCATCACCCCTACAGATTACTCTGTTCAACATAAATATTGCTATTGTAATCATAGACAAACGGAGATGTTCTATTTTCTAATTGCTTGCAATTCAGGGGTCACAGGGGAACTGGAGCCTATCCCGGCAAGCACCAAGCACAAGGCAGAATACACCCTGAATGGGACACCAGCCCATCTTGGACACACATGGGCACAAACTCACACCAGGGTCGTTTTTTTCCAAATGGCCAGTTAACCTGCCAGCATGTCTTTGTACTGTGGGAAGAAACCAGAACACTGGTAGAAAAAACATACAAACACAGGAAGGGCATACAAACTCCACACAGATAGCACCTCATGTCTGGAATTAAACCCAGGGCCCTGCGCTGAGAGGCCGCAAAGATAACCACTGCGCCACTGTGCCACCCCTCCTTTGAACTTCCCTTGCTAGAACTGCTTCCTGTTACTGTACTGCCTTGGCCAGTCTTAGCCCTTAGTCTAATAATCTGTTCTTCATAGGTCCTCTCTCTACAGACATGCTTGAGTGGTTTAAAACGAAGGCCTGGCAGTGTCGACACTGAACCGCTGCATTAGTACTAAAGGGTTTCAATTTTTCATCAGTAGGAAAAAAAAAAAAAGAGGTAAAAATAGCCCTTTTTCAGGACTCTGGGCAGTGATCTGAGGCAGAATTAGTCCTTTTTTATGAAGATTTTATCCCTGCCATTATACAACAGCCCAGAGCTTAGACTCTAAAGAAACTAGCACACATCAAAAACTACAAAAAGTTCATATTAATGTTAATACTGATGGCTTTTGTCCTCAAAGCCATGTACAGGAACAAGAGAGTAACTTGCAAACAACTATACACTGTTGATGTACCAAATATCCTTTGTCTGCACTGTGCAATTTGTAAACATATTCTATATCTTTTATGTTTGATACCACAGAATTCAGACCTAACCTCAACTCCTGAAATAGACTTTTGAGTTCTATTAGAACTTTTATATTTGTATAATATTAGAATTCTATTATTCTATTAGAATTTGAGAAATTTTCAAAATCACTTTTGAATCTGGAAGAGATTTTTACTTTTTAAATCTCCTACTTCCAAATCACAGTTTTCCTCCATATATCTGCAATACCAATATCCAAAGCTTAATAAGTGGTGTCTAATAAGGTGACAGATAAAGACTGCATGTCAGTAAATGCCCAGACATGTAAAGACTGAATACATCTTGTTTAAAAATATTCATATTAAACTGAGAAGTGCCATTTCGCATACTGTTGTAGAACACCACTAGCTCCCAAGAAAATAAGTAAAACGAATTCTTTGTCAGATCTGTTCATTTCTCAATCATTACCTTGCAATTTATCCCACAGCCGACACTTTTCAGGAAGCAAAATACGTTGGTCCTGAGTTGCACGTGCTTGATAAAATCATTTTTATAGCAATTTAGACTCGCCTATCATTTCTCCCCATACCTAACGATTTGGCACAGCCAATTGTGTGCGTTTTCAAGTCTTGATTTGCAGCACCAAACCCCGTGACCGAACACAGGAGAGAAAGAGGAAGGAGGAAGTGCAGACGGATTCCTCTGACCCGCCTACCTTCAAGCCACTCATTTTTAACATGTCACCAGCAACATAGTCCTGTACTGGAGGATGAGCTCCAATTGGAGGATCCTCAATTCCTCACTGCCTGCAACACCCCAAGTTGCCACAGGGGTCACTGTGTCACGAAGACCCAATTGAGACCAGGCTGACTGAACTGAATCCCACCCTACAGCACTGGCCAAACTGCTCCCGCATGGGAAACCCAGGTCAGTCAGCTGGCGTCGTGACCCAGACTCGAACCCGCGACCAAAGAGCTATGGTGGAGTATGCGCCTGGGTGAGTGCCTTTACCAGTCGAGCCATTTGAGGTTTGTGGTTTCTAAAACCAGTCTGAATGTTTACTGCCAAGGTAAACCAAGTTAAATTTAGCCATCCAATCTGATCATTTGCTAAGCTACCATCTATTTTTGTCATTTTACAGGCCAGGAAAATCAGACCTGCTAATGGAGAGAAGTGTGGAAGGTAGACGGAGATGGGAAAAGGAGAAAAAACTCCGCAAAGGATTTAATGCGTCAGAACAGGGGCGGAAAAAATGAAAAAAACTGTAAATAGAGAGACATTAAGTGATGGGTCAAGAACTTTTTTAAGAAGTTAAAATCCCCACATTACTTACAAAAAACAACAAAAGCCTAATTATTATGGTTCCATTTCACTATTTTGAGGCCGTCAGATTGAGGAATCAGATGTACACAGGTACATTCCATTACTGAGTTCGCTGGGGGAATGCTAGCTAATTGCTCCAGCCTGTCAATTAACTTACACAGTGAAAAACAACGGACAATCTAATAGGCAATTAGTTTTCATCTAAAGACGCAACTTCAGGGATGCATTCTTACCTCGAGCCACTTTGGAACACACAAGAACAAACTTCGCTTTTTTTAAAGAAGTTAACTTGCCTGCAGAAGACCTAAGCAAAGCCAAATTGTAACATAGGTCAGCGCAACCTCAGCACGTTCACAATACATTAAATAAACCAGCACTGTGCAACAAGAATGACTTATTTCCCAAATTGAAAAAAAAAATTCTCACTATTTTTTCTGGCTGGTGCTTTTATACAAAATGACTTGCAGCCATTTTTATAGCTGGGTAATTAACTGGAACAACCGAGGTGAAGCACCTTGCTCAAAGGTAAAACAGCAGAACTTAATTTCTATATATTTGTATTGCGTACAATAAGATTTACTTCATTCTAACATATTATATTCAAGTTCGCACGTTCTCACCCTAGTTTCTGTAGATTTCCACTGCATGCTTGTTTGAATGTCCCACAAAAGTTATTTTGACAGCAGACTATTCAGGCAGCACATGGGGTGTGGGATTTTAAGAATGGATTTAAAAAAAAAGGCTTATGCCAAACAACAACAAAAATGTTCCAATCTTGCAACACTTTAGTTAAAAAAAACTTCTCACATTTTCCATTGGCAGCATTTCTTAGCAAGAAGAAAGGGCCTCAACATCAGATCTGTTTATGGAACGGCTAAAAAAAAAACGTTTATAGAAACTCTTGCACATTACAGTAAGCTAACAGGGTGCAGATTACTTTAATTTGGTCCAGGTATGAAGAGAGAAATTTCAGTACATGAAAAGAGATGTTTGCCACTACTGTGCAATAGTTCCTTGTACCAACAGTCCACCCTGACCGAAACTCTTCTCTATGTGGTCATGCTACAGAACGGGTAATACAGGGATCCTGCAACAAGAACATAATTAGAAATGGACAATTGTTTTAGTTTGGTTCACTTTTTGAAACTATTTGCTGACTGTCAGGTTCTACTTAGCTCAAACTGCAAAAAAACATCTTTAAGTACCCGTGACTGGAAAAAAACATTTTTCTGTTCGAGCTCCAGTGCCAATATGAATATTTTATCTTTGGCTTCCAGGTTAAGACAGATTTGAGACTAAAGTCACGTCAGAACAGATCTTTTGCTTTCCTGATCAGGGTTTGTAATATGGTGTCTTGTACAGCAGACAGTGGCATTTTTCATCACTGGACTGTCATCTGAGCTTCGGGGACAAAAACGTCATATCAAGGAGATAAATAGGGCTTCCAACACTGGGATGAATGTGCTTGAGTGGCTGCTTCTAGATAATGGATGTGAAATTCTCACCCATTCATTGAGGGCCACAAGACTCCAGATTTTATTGCACTTCAGATATTGATTGCTTACCTTATTTGTTTAAACAAACTGAAATTAATTCACTTCCGGTAAGGCTCTCTCCCTCCGAAGTCCCCCTCCTCTACCAGTGCATGTCAATGATCTGGCCAGCAACTAATTCTGTATTTCTCACAAGCAGATGATATTATATAGCATACTAGCATGACAACATTTATTTATTAATCTAAACTTGCTTTCATGCAACATATATGTTGCATCTGAGGTTGGACTGGGACTATGGTGTTTGGCACAGTTAGTAGCACCTGAAAGGTCATGCTAAAAGCCTGCTCTCCCAGAATCCCCTCTGATCTCTCCAAGATCTCTGATTGCGCACAAGAACCCAGGCAAGCAACATCACTCTCACAGACTTATTATACATTGTAAGGCTAGTTACAGGAAATAAAGATGTGCACACACTTTACTACAGATGACCAGGTGGTTTAGTCAAAATCATGGCACTGGTAAGGCTGGGGGTGTGGGCCTTATTTGGGGAAAAACAACATCTGGAGATTACAGTAACAGGACAATTTTCCATGCTTTACATTAGTTAAACTAAATTGATTATTTCATTTCTCCATGTATGCTTTCCTGATCTCACTGCAGAACAATTCGTCAACTGCACTTTCACATTTCTACACTTGTCAGCGCCACAAGGGAACTGAACTAATAACTTTAACCCCACTGCACCACCCCTGTGTTAAGACAGAATTCTTTCTTCCACAACACAAATCCAAAACACCCTAAAAATCAAGTTTGTGAGTTCCCCCACTTGCACGAACAGGAGATATCTAAACAAGAGGCTGCATTAAGAAAAGTGTTCAGTAAAGAACACAGACCTATAGGCAAAACCTGAACTTTTCGTGTCAAATACACGAGTCTCAGCAGTTTCTGAAGAGCGCTGCTGCTGCTCTCCTGCAGGTCCGATAAATCGCACTCTTCAGTACCGGATAAGAGCGCAACATCACCTCGCCTTCCCCTTTAGACTCTAAGGCTCCGTTAATAGCAGGGCCCGGAGCTAAGAGTTTGCGTTTAGGAAAGTTTCGCTGTCAGCAATACTTCAGCAAACTTAAGGAACTACCACACCCTCGCCAGATTCGGGTTTCAAGACGAGATCGAACTGACAAGCAAGAAGGGAACTCCATGACAGCGCCAGTTCGAGCAACAGAGATACTCCCTAACCCACAGCACTGGTCGAAGAGCTTGCGCACAGCGCTCTTTCGCAATGCAAGCCAGTTTTTAAAAATCGCAGCGGTAGCCGTTTCCCTTTGATTAAAATCTCTTAAGAACCACCTGTGAGAAGTGACTCCATACATTTTCGTTTCACAAGTAATATTTAACTCGCTTTCCGTTATTCCCAATACGCAACCAAAACTGCTCTCAAGGGGAACTAACCCCATTTCTAACTAAGCACAGCGCAGTCCACGTTTGAAGACATCAATACAGCTTACAAATAAGGGAGTGTCTGTGGCTGTCCTTAGAATTATACATTTCTAAAGGTGAAGGTACTGTCCCATTTTCTGTGCACCACAGACTGCGCTCAGCACTTCACAACTAATATTTTATAAACATAAAAATCCCCAAGTATTCACTAATTTGGCAGCATAGCGCATAATTGCACACCTCTCAGATACAGTATGTCTGTTACAAAGTAGAACTCATTTACGGTTTTCGTGGCGTCAACTCAATTACCAGCTACCACTTAGTTCAGGTGTTATACGGGAAGATTTTATTTTGGAAAAGCTATGTCTGTCCATGCAAACTAGATTGCTACGTTTTACAGCACGTTTCCCATCTAGAATCGAAACACCACCTACCTGTTTTGGTACGCAAAACTGACAATTGGGTCTCGACAGTAAGTTTGTATTTGTTTTCAGTCTTATTTGAATATTCCAATTTGATTACTTTTGCGCAATAGGCGGCTTCATTTGATAAGAATATTCAAAGCAATGACTAAAACAAATCGAGAGAGAAAAGAGTCGACATTTTATTTTTTTTAAAAGATATAGTATCGATATCAACCCAGTTACTTGGCACTAGGGAGGGGGACCTCTTTGAAACAGGAAGTCGTTTGCAAAATCTAACCTGATTTACCAGCTACTTAACACCAAAACAGGCCCTAACGAGGAACTCAAATATACAAGTTCGCCAATAGCTGTTGACTATGAAAAGGCATACCACAGTGTTCCTGAAATAACGCGATCGCCCGAGCATAGGACATTTTACAAAATATATTAGATACTGTTCTCCATAATCCGGATTCAAAGACGGAACTAACTTGGCTTAATTCCTGTCAAGTACAGTTAAACCACACTTTTAGCCTAATCTAAGAAGACTGCAACGACATGTAAAATATAACACAGTGAAGTGGGTACAAGCCTGTCTCACATTTTATAAAACCGCAAGATTATTATTTTTTAAAATAATGAATCTTTTTAAATGATCATGCAGCGGAGCAGCTGAAAACACAATTTTGCATGGTTGAAAAAAGTAGGAAGTGCGCGGAGATGTTGGGAGAATCGAATCTGGGGCTTTTTACGTCTCCAAAAAACGTAATCTGCAAAATGGTTGCCCACAATTAAATTAAAAACATTTAAAACCAGCTCCCTACCTTCTCCTCATCAGTAAGCTGCTCCTCAAAGTCGGCCATCTTGGCTCCTCTGGACCAGCCCCAGTATGCACTGCATCATGGGAAACACACAAGCCGTCTGCAGTCTTATTATTTTTAAATATGGCCTCTTCAAACACATCAAAAAGGTAAAAAGGGGGGTGCTACTGCCGACTATTGGTCATTCTGCCGGTTAATACATCTTAAAAGTCTAAAATTGACGCTTAATATTTACACCTTTTCACTTTAATTTATCGTCGTAATTTTTGGTATAGTAATACATTTGTATTAAGTGTTAACTTGTACAGTGCTTTCAGAGTTTACCAATCACCTTTGTACTGTATTTTTTATATTAAAGTGTTTGTGTTTTATTGGTGTATTAACTGACAATTCTCTTCCTCTGTGTTTTGCATTTTTTAAATCCTTTTCAATTTTATAGATCAATGAAGCTTTTAGCAAATAATTATTTTAATAACTTTATTTTATATAACATCTTTAATGGCACAATCTCAAGAGTTATATAATAAAATAATCAAACAAAAGAGACAGGTATGCAGAAGTTGTGACAATATTAAAAACTGGAGTATGAAAGTGGGTTTTATGACAGGATTTCAGAGTGTTGACTTGCATGCAAGATTGGATAGGAGGTCATCCACAGCCTTGGAGCAACAGAACAGAACTCCCAGTCTCCCAGTGTTTGGAGTCTTGTATTGGGAACTGAAAGAAGTCCAGAGACTAAAGAGCTTAAACAAAGTGTACCACTCTGCTGCCAAAGCAAGGTTGGTCAGTACTGCAATGGGAGACCTCTAAGGAAAGCTGAGATGCGCCTTTAAGTGGCTTTGGTCAACCAGTAGGTGTCACCCTTTCCCCTGGTCCATAAATTCCAAACCAATGCTTCAGTATAGTTTCCTCCAAGGACCGGCTGGTACTGTAGGTTAATTGACTTGTGTAAAACTGGCCCTGGTGTGAGTATATGTGCATGCCCATGTCTGTGTGTGCCCTGTCCATGGTGTATTCCGCCATGAGTCCAGTGCTTCTCAGGATAGGCTCCAGTCCAAACTCAGATCCTGAACAGGATGAGTGGTGATTGATGGTGATGCCAGAGTATACTGTGCTGGAGAAGGAGTCACTCTTTAGATGAGAAGTTAAACAGAGGATGATGGCTTCGTCATTGTAAGATCCCTGTTTGAAAGTGTAGGGCTGTTAAACCTGGTTTGAAGGCTATACTCCACTCTGGGGCCAGTCTAGCCTACCTGAGATTTTCAAGTGGTGACGCAGTCTCCTGTGTAGTGGGACTGCCCATATATGATGGCCTGTATGTCACACCAGTAGATGTGGCTCTTCAGCGGCGGATGAAGTGTGTTCTTATGTAAAGCGCTTTGCAATCCTTTAAGGTTGAAAATATGAAGGAAATGAAATTAGTTCAAATTTAGGCTAAATGCACTAACGTACATCCATTCATTTTCAGGGTTCTCAGGGGAGTCGTAATCTGGTCCAGCAAGCAACGAGCACAAGCCATGGTATGCAAAGACATGGCAAACTCTGGGGTTTTCCCCAGAAGCCGATTAGCCTGTCAGTATGGTTTTGGATTGTGGAACACCTGGAAGAAATCCACATGAACACGTACAGGCAGCAATCTAGGTCCAGAATTAAACCCAGGGCCCCAGCACTGTGAGGCAGCAGTGCCAAGCACTGTGCCACCCTACCGACATACTATTCTGCACAAAATCTAAAGTGGACAACTATGATGTATAGTGGATTATGCTATAACTTATAGGTGTCCTTAAAAGTTACTTATACATGAAAATGGCTATTTACCTACAGACTGTTACATTGATGACTTCCCTCCCCCGCTCCCCAATAAACACCATCACAGACACAAATAATTGTATTCAAAAATCCAGATATGTACTATTGAATTCTCCTCTTTTGCCAGTTTAATCTTGTTAGCTTTTTATGGTTGTGGTATAAGTAGGCATACATTGAAAATGTTTTTCAAATGTTTAATGGTATTTGGTAATTGAATGATTGAAGGGAGATGACTATCACTCATATCTATAATATGCCATCAGCCCAAGAAAGCCAACATCTCAGTATTTGTAAAACGCAAAACATTTGAAGGACACTTTCAAATACATTTTAATTCCTAAGTAAGTGTCCCTTTTCATTTGATCAAAATTAAACCAAAATGTTAAGGTCATTTATTTTGAATATTAGCAATCCAGTTAAATGTAAATACTATTTCTGCCATATCTCATCTGAACTGTCTTCAGAGCCATAAAATTAAATCTTATAACGTTTACATCATAAACATTAAAAACAGTTTATTTTATTTTATATAATTATGATAATAAATGTGCAATATTTTGTATCATTAGTACAATCATCATTATTGTTGGGAACAAAACCAGGCTGGACAGAGAATATACTGGGACAGTAACATACATTATGGTTTCTCATCCAAGATAAATATTTATTTTTTATAAATGCTTAAATCTAAAATAAGGGGCACTGTAAATTAAAAAGAGGTGAAAACGCCTCCCAGGCGTCTCTAGGCCCACAGCTGCAAACGCCTGACGTTCACCATTGAAAATTAAATAAATATATGACGCTTTAGTGACTCCACACATTGGCTGTAGCAATTCTTATCAGCTAACAGTACTGCAGAGGACAGTCCTCCACTATCCCATAGTTCCTGTGTTTATATTTTTTTCTGGGTAAACATGGCGGATGCAAACAACAGTAGCTCATCGTCTCCCGGATTTACGGAGAAATTTAAATCCTGGCTCTCGTGGTCTTGGACTTATTTATGGGTCCTTTGGTTTGCTATGCTGTTGGCTCTAGTCTACATTCTCCGGAGCCCCCTGAAGCTACAGGAAAACCTCGCTACAGGTAAAAACTGTTGAATCAGTTGATAAGGGGAGCTATCTGGAACTGACAGGTTTCAGTTCGAGCCGAGGGAAATTTGCAAACAGTTACATTTATACGATCCGGGTGGAGTGTGCAACTGTATTTCTGCGTCCTTTAAGCAGCCCCAGTACGGAGAGGTGTTTATGTCTGACTGTCAACTTCACGTTTGCATGAAAGGAGATTTTGGTACCGGTCTGTACTCCCTTATGGACACACTGCCTTATGACAGTTCGACCGATGTTCCTCTACATCGGAAATCGTTGCTTTTCCAGGCCTTTTCTACTTTTCGTAAAGTGAAAAAGACAGTAAGCGCCATTCTCACGTTAATTCATTATATTGTAAACACGTAACCCAACTAACTACCCCATTATATACAAATGGTCATCATATTTCTAACATACTAACTTGCACTTAGGGATAGAACTATCTTAAAATATTCTCAGTATGACACCTCTTGAAAACGTCATTTGTTGTGTGTATTAGTGTGTGAGGCACAAAAAGTGTCCATGTAAACCTTTTTCTTCATCGGTGTGTAACTCATATCACTCCTAACACGCCTGTACTCATCTACCACACTGCCTTCATAGCTGCGAACAGTACGTCAAACAAGATATTTAAAAGCTACAGAATCGCACAGAGCTATTGCATTTGGATTGGTCCTTACATTATGATCTATCATAAAAATAAATAATAATCTTAGATCCAAATTTAATTTCATTGAGTGAAATAAAAACAAATCAATCTTTTGTATAAGCCAATCTTAAATTCATGCCTGTATGATTTGTAGAGGACAAAATATAAGATTTTGATACAGAATACTTTAAAAGTTGGCCTATATAATGGAATAGAGAGTCCTAGTACACATTAGAGCTATCACTATACCTTGGTACCAGAAGGCATTGTGGTATGTATCTGTTAAAAAGAACTACAGGATTACATCTAAGGATCTACAGAAGGCACTTATACAAATGCACTGATGAACGTATAAAGTAGAATAGTTTTATATTATTATATATGTATGTTTTTTTATTTATTTATAAATATCCAGCATACTATGATGCCTTTATGAAAGCCGTTAACCCGTAAACTTGAAATGTTTCAAGCTCCTCCTCAGTGGGAGACTTGTCGTTTTCCCTAAATCACCCTTTCTCTTGTAAATTTCTGTACCGACCTCATAACTAAAAATGAATAGTAGGAAGTACATCATGTGATATTAGTCTTTCTGCAGAAAGTACCTCCTGAATATACTGGTCTTCGGTGAAAACAGAACAAAAATCCAGTAGAGTGGGAATGTTAAGCACTGAAATGCCTGCAGTTTAAGGTGAACACCTTGCTAATCAGCCTTTTTCTTTCCAGTGTCTGTGTTCCTGAACACTCTTACCCCCAAGTTCTATGTTGCGCTTACTGGAACCTCATCACTCATTTCTGGACTCATTTTGGTGAGTGCTATCTGCTGCTTAAGAGAAAAATGAATTGGTCTTTCAGTTTATTAACAATATTTTACTTGCATTGTTGCTCTCAGAAATTGATGCTTAATAATTCAAACAGAAAATGATGAAACTGTAGAATGGATTATCACCATACAACCGGCAAAGTTTGTTAATATGAAAGATTAGCTTAAGACCTTTTTATGATTAATTATGCATTTGTTCTTGTAGTGTTTTGTATTGTAAATGTAATTCCCTTAGCAGATATAATTACTGCATCTTGTATTCCTTTTGCTCTTCATATTCTTTGCCATGTTAACAACTTGAAATGTCCAGCATATTATGATGCCTTGTGTAATTTATAGGATCAAAATCTAAAGTTTTTATGGCTCTATGTGTATATATATTTATAGTCCTACTGTATGTACATTTTACAGTGAAGTTTTTAAAGATATTGTACCTTGGACTCTAGCACAAGCTACAAAAAAAACAACAAAATAATGACTTGAGCCTTCTGTGGTTACAAACCTGAAACAGCAGTGGCAAGCTGCGTTCCTTATTCTAAATACTTCTTTTCCAGATATTTGAATGGTGGTACTTCCGCAAATATGGAACCTCTTTTATTGAGCAAGTCTCTGTTAGCCATCTGCGACCCCTGCTGGGCGGAGTGGAGAATGGCAGTCCTTCTGGCCTGTTCTCCTCAGTTAATGGAGAGACAGAGTCCAGACCGAATGTTTCAGGTACAGACTAAGGCTGCTTTAGAAGCCTTTTCCTCCTGCAACTTTTTTTTATCACAAACACTGGGGTCCCTGTTGTGATTATTTGGTCACCAGAATTAATAAAAAAGACTCCTGCACTTTGACCTCAACAGAATGAAACACATGCAGTGTTTGATATAATGGGAGCACTCCATTCTTGTTGTAGAAGAAGGAGAACCCCTGCCTTTGATTTTACAAACTGCATTGTGTATCAAAACAAAAATCTCAATTAGAGTGTGTTAGAGTGTATTCATAAACAACAATGGCTTAAAGAGACTAAACTATGCAAATGTTACCTTTAAAAGATATAATATTCCTTTTTCCCTGATCAGACCACAGTACTAAATTGAGAGGTGTATGCTCTTAAAAAAAAGCTATTTTCCTTTTGTTGTAATGCTGTCTTGTTTCTTTTGCAGAATGCAAGGTGTGGAGGAACCCATTAAACCTGTTTCGAGGTGCAGAGTACTGTAGGTGCGTTTCTGGCAGCCCATATGTCTGTGCCAGTCCCTGGAAAGGGTTATTGAGAGTATGAGAAAGTTTGAAAGGTGATTTGTGTGATGCAGACAGGTTTTATTCTTTATACTCCTGTTGCATTTCTAAATTGTAACAGCTCACAAGAGCTTGTGCTTCCTCATTTCTCTTCCTCCCCTCAAGACGGTGCCTGTTGGTGATTCCATGTTAAGATGACGCATTTGCCTGCGATTATCAGAGACAAGTATCATGTTTTAAGGGTCAGTACTGCTCGGGTAACAGGATATTTGCAGGGTCAGATTAAGGCATAGGCAAACTGACCAAGCAGCTAGGGTCAAGAGTTCAAGGAAATCTGATCAGATAGGCATTAAAAGAATTGTCCATATTTTATACAGAGATATTTAGAAAATAATGTCAAAAACATTCTACCTATAATATAAAAAAATTAATTTAGTTAATTTCTGAGTCCTAAACATAGATACAGCATACCGTTTTTGAGAGCAGCAAAGAATAAACAAAATGACAAGGATGAAGGTAGATTATGTAGAGGGTTTAATGGAGGAATTCCTTACATCGGTAACATCATGTTTATCTCAGCCAGTGGAATGGCCAGACCCTGTTTCAAAGGCACCAGGAGTGGGAATTCAAGGGGGTTTGACAACATAGGATTTTAGTTTGACATCATCGCAACAGATATTGACAGTAGTGGAAGATGTAAAAAGAAGTCTAACATTTTTTTTCACAAATTATTCATCTGACATGAACTGCGATAAACTGCGCAACTATTTCTTATCAAACTCTGTAAAGCATTGGAAACTCTATTAAAACATTGGAAATGTTTCTGTTTAAATGCTTGCAACTCTGTTACAAACTTTGGAAATGTTTCTGCTTCAGAGAGGAAATATAAGAGCTGTAAAATGACCGAGAAACATTTCTTTAGAAATAAAAAGGAAAATGAAAGGTACTGATGAGGGAGTGGTTAGTATACTTTCCTTGATTATGATGACTTGATCAAGGAATTTACCTTTACTGTGAGGACAAGTTTTCTTTGCACATTTATATCATTGCAGATTCAATATGTCTAGCATAAACTTAAATGTAATTAAATTGTGCAAAGAGGATAGTGAACTTATGTGTGTCTTTGGGCTTTTGATGGATATCAAAATATGACTGCTGCCTTAGAGAAAAATGGGGATTAACAGAATGGGGGCCCACCAAAGTCTTAATCTGACCCTGGATATTTGCATATCAGATGTGTCTTATCTAAACACATCTCCCCTCCTTGTTTTGTATGATTTCAAGGTACACCTGGGTGACCGGAAAAGACCCTCTGACATATTATGATATGAATCTGTCTGCACAGGATCATCAGACATTCTTCTCCAGCGACACAGAGCAGCTAAGGCCTGAAGATACAGGTATTATTTTTATTTGCTACAGTGAGGAACCAGAGGAAACCCCCTTTCAAAAATAAATTGCACAGATTGCATTTGTTACCCCCTGTGTAAAGTACAGAAGAGTAAATAAGGGAGACCAGGTGGTCCAGCAGTCAGGCTAAAGTTTTTTCTGGAGGTTCCTGATTCCTAGATCTGCCTAACTTTCTGTTACTCAACTTCCCTTTGCTCCTTACTTCATACACCACTGTAGTTGATGCACACTTTTTTACAAGTGCTTTGCCTATTTAGTAGCTTATCCATTCGATCCTATGAGCTCCACACTGCATACAATCCCCTGTTAAGGAAGATCACATCACAAACACCTTTTGTTGTAAGGTATCTACAGTATGCTCGTCAAATGTATTGCAGTGTAGATTGATTTGTTGTAGTTGTTATCTTCTTCAAATTGCAATATTGACAGTCAAATGGTTTGAGGGTGAGGCAAAGTGCTAGCCCTGTCTTTATGAGAACACCTTGGAAACTTGACTTAAAATAAAAACAATAATGTCTGCAAAGAAAACAAAGCCCCATACAAACCTGACAGCAAGGACAGTGAAAGTTCAGATTGTCAGATGGAATTTAGATCCTTATTTGTGGTTATAAACAACAAGTAAACACCAAATCATATCTGCCTGATGTACAATGTTGTTGTTTTTTACCCAGCTAATATTGGATGCTGCCATTCTCATAACCTGTATGAATCAGTGTGTTTCCGAGTATATTAAATGCAACTCTGCACAGCCCTGCTGTACCTAATTTAAAGCATTGCATTCAGATCAGAATGTTAATGCTACACACACTGTGGATTATAAAACACTAAATGTGGGAAGTCCTGCTCACTTACACAAGAATTGCAAACGATCACATTTAATTTCAGCACAGCTCGCTTAAGTAGCACCATATTACCAAAATTATTGTGTTTGGAAAATCTGCTGTGATATTAATCATACTGAACACCTGCAATTTAAAATTAAGGAAAACCTTAAAACCCTTGAATGGTGTAAAGAAATTAGGATGAAGGAAAAGAAGTATATTTAACCATAATTGCATTCTTAATAATATTTTTGATCACAGGAATGTATGACCAGAAAGTACCAAGAAATATCCACTTAACTATAAACAGAAATGGAAAAGTCTTCTATATGATCATACCTACAGTATAAGATAGAACGAAGAGGGGATTAGAAACCTTTCGTAAATGATTGAAAACGCATCATTTGATGTTATGAATAAGTATGTTTTTCATATTAAAAGGGAAAGCAAATACAACACTGAAAAACGGATGCCATTTTTGGCAAGGACATATATTACCATGTTCGTACTAATTATAAATACATACTGTACTGTAGTTTTGAAGTGCTCATTCTGGGGAAGCTGGACTTCTGTGGTTTGCTAGATGTGAACTTCAGATGGTGGGTGGCCTTTTTAAGGCAGGCAAGAGTTCATGGGTGTTTGATTACCACTCCTTTAAATACTACAAGACGTGCTCCAACTCCTCACTGCAGCTCCACGCATTCCGCAACCCAGACCTGTCAAGACACATCACATCTAGAGGGGCTTGACAGTCTGTAGGGTTAATGCAAAGCCCAGTGAGGTTAATGCAAGCGACAGGCTCGAATTGGACTGCCAGGGGGCTTAATTGAGTTTTCTATATACTTCCAGGGAAGCAGACTATGGCCTTGTTGGGAAAGACTCCACCCTGGATAATTGTCTTTACCTGAATGATATGCATATAGAGGGATATTATTCTTTCACAAAGGGTTGGTATCCAGTATTTTGCAAGGTTGCAGTGCTGATTTAATCAAAGCCCCCGTGCTTTTCGTTTACAGTCTATTATATGGAGCTGTGATAACTGTTTAAAGGATAAGAACAGCACCTGCTTCCTGAAAGTGCATCTGTGAAGTTTACCTGAAGAAAGAAGAGGGAAATTGTTGTTAGTTTTAGAAAAGGGAACTTTAGTTCAACATGTGAGCTGCTTTGCATGGAAGTGTATCAGGATCTAGTGGAATGGAGCTGGGTACCACAACTCGCTACACTTTCCTCTGCTGCCTTTGTACCCTATACCTGAATTTAGGCAAGGAGTTATTGGATTGGACAAACTACATAATTCAGCAGAACATATCTCCCAAATGCTCCTCTACATACTGAAAAGAAATAATATGGGGTTGTATTTCAGCATTCTACTATAATGCTGCACAGAGCTGTCCAAATTAATTGACCTGAAAGTGTTTTCCATTGAAAGGTTTAGAGAGGCTCTGAGTGAATTGATTAACATTGAAAGATGACACAGCAGAATTCTGTTAAAAGGTTGCGTTATTATGTACATCACCATATGTCACTATAAGTGTTTCGGTGATGTGTCTGTGTATTTTCCTTACATCCATACAATGCTTAAAACCCAAGTTGTAAGTCAGTTCTACTTACTTTTAAGATGTCATGCAGCACATGTATAGTATGTGTCCTTAAGGCAGTTGTCTGTCTCATGCCACCCCCAGACTCTGAAAAGAGTTTAATAAAAGACAGACTAGCACACGTGCCTTTCCAAAAGTGCCTAAAAAATAGCCCATGAATATAAGAACCTCAACACCCAATCACACGCTATTAATTCAAGCTTAAAACGTCTTTTGGATAGGCAGAATCTATTTTAATTATGTTATTAGGTCTGGGCTTGCACTGAAGTGGGTAGTTTGAATTGAAAAGTGAAGCATAGGAAGACCAAAGGAGTATCTCCTGCAGATGTCTGTAATTACCAGGGCCTGGGGCCAAAAGGATTAACTTGCCAAGGGATTCAATTGTGTCAGCTCCCTGCCTGCCTCTCAGCATTATGGCTGACACCACCATCTAAGCTTCATTAATAAGAAGCCCCAGACTGCCTTACTGGAACATGCAGATGCAGCTGCTAAGCTGTATTTTGGTGCTGATTCCTTTGTAAGTCTATGTGAGTAGTGGCACATTGAATTAAAAAAACAATGCTGTTCATACTCCGTGGCATTTAACAGGCTCTGTTACCATAGAACTGAGCCAGGAAAGGTGTTCCATATTTCTGATTCGGTAATAAAAATCTCCTGCCTCATTTTTCTCAGCAGCCAAAACACCCAGCACAAAATGGATCAGGATCCAGCAAGTGTCCTGTGCATTTATTGTCACAAGCACAGATATGCAGTGGGAAAACTGGATAATTTTAATTTAAAAATCTACAGTATAAAGACGTTTTTGGTGTTACCCTCCCCCATCCACCACCACCCCCCAAACAACTCAAGTAATTCTCTTGAATTGGCTTGAATTCAGACGTATAAATAACATTTAGTGATATAAAAACAGTTTGAAAGATGGGCTAGTGGGAATAAATCCCCAAATTTACAGATAAATAAGTATACTGAATGTTATTCAAAGAAGCCTTGAGAATATACAAAAAGAAAGAGTTGAGAATACAGTATTTGAAATGAAACTCCAAAAGTTTACATTGCGACAGAACAATGCTTAAGTGGCAAAATTATTTTACACATCTTCCTACACATTGTTTCTTCCAAACTACTTTATACTTTTATGTTGAAAAACTGAGTGAAGAACATTTTAGAGATTAACTGATGTCGCACTCCTGCCTAATGTGACTTTTATAAAACACTGGATTATTGTAATAATGCAGAAGATATGAGAGAAACTGAAAACAAGTTCACATCCGAAACAATGTGGCAAAAAAAAAAAGAATGACATTTTAGCACGCAGGCTTTTCAACCTAAGTCTCTTGTTATTGCTCTGCAGTAAGTTAGCTTGTAGAAAGGACCAAGGGCTTTTATGTATGTGTTTTCACGGGGGTTTCTGAAATTTTAATGCTCTCAAAGTGATGCAGAAAGCCTGGAGGGAGAGGAATCCTCAGGCCCGGATCAGAGCTGCGTACCAGGCCATCGAATTGAACCACGAGTGAGTACGCTCTCTCTCTCCACTCTCCTTCTTTAAATAGGTAATGAGCCTAAAGGCAGGTGAGAAATGAGAAATAAAACAGATGCAGGGGAACACCAGAGACACAGAAAAAGGTGCAACATTCCCAGTCATAGCCAGCACTCCTAGTTTGACCCAGGGTTTCGATAAATTGGAAGTGCTGTGCAAACCTGGAGTGCAGAATGTGCAGAATCTACTGCATGGGAATTCCTACATGGTTTCTGTGTCTTGTGTGGGTCTTATGCACGTACACACTCTGGGAAAGAGTCTCTATACAAGTCCTTGGGTTCCAAATGGCATATTACTTTTGATTTTGGCTAGACGACTCTGGAGAAAAGTGGTGAATTTAATGAACATCTTAGAGATTAATTGGATTTAGACTCCTACCCAATTTGACTTCTATAAAACACTGGATTATTATAATAATACAGGAGATATAAGAGAAATGGAAAACATACAAGTCAATGAAACCAGGTTATGTTTCCCTAGGGCTTTCCCAGAACCAAGTTTGCACCTCCATGTGTTCTGAATGAAGAAAGTATGGTGACCAATTATTTGTTTGGCAAATCCTTAATCAAGGGTTGTGTGTTGCTTGGGTTTCTGTTTGACACTGAAGTTATAGATCCAGTCAGCATCTTGTATGTCCTCTCTCATCTGCCATATTCGCCTGGCCTGCAGGTGTGCCACAGCCTATGTACTACTGGCCGAGGAGGAAGCAACCACTATCACAGAGGCAGAGAGGCTATTCAAGCAGGCCCTGAAGAGTGGTAAGAGCTGGGATCACCGGGCTGCCCTTTCAGCACTAAGGACAGCAGCACTAGGCCCCATTGCTGGCCTGTTCTGCACTGTTTCACCTGGCGGCAGGCCTGTTTTCAGAGGAATGGCAGAAGTGAAAGCAGTCCATTCATTTTAAAATGCAGGACCTTGAAGCTGTCCTCTGTCCTTAACGATGTACAGGTAGATTAAAGAAATACCACAGTTCTGGAATATTCTCACTATGGAGTTACAGTATGCTTTCTCTATAATTACTAGCAAATTGAAAAGAAGCTTCTAGAAGAAAGTGACATTTGGATTGATGTGTGGTAATAATATACTGAGACTTTGAGCTTTTAATAAACTATGCATGAATCCAGATCATGCATAAGTCTATAAATGGTGCATACATTATTTTTAGAACACAGGATGATATGCATACCACAGGTAACTGGTTCTGTGTAAGATGTTGAATTTCTTTCTCTTCAGCTGGCAAGGACACCAATGTTTTGGTTTACATCAAGCGCAGGTTGGCGATGTGCGCTCGCAAACTGGGAAGAATCAAGGAAGCCGTAAAAATGATGAGAGATGTGAGTCTGTTCTTGTAAACTGCTTTGGGATGGTCTCCAGCAAGTTTAGAATTTGAGTAAACTCAAAACTGACTTTTTGTACATCTGATTGCTCTGAACAATTTAAAACACTTTCTTTTCTTTCTTCCAGTTAATGAAGGAATTTCCCCTCCTCGGAATGTTAAACATCCATGAAAATTTACTGGAAGCACTCCTAGAAATGCAAGCCTATGCTGATGTGCAAGCTGTTCTTGCAAAGTATGATGGTAAGGAGGAAACAGTCATTCCATTACTGTAAAATATGAATCATGGAAGCAGTATGGGTCTTAAAGGACTTAGTCTTTATTTTATTTGAAAATTGAGTCTCCATCATTCTTAAGATAACTGAAAGGAAGATAAACATTACATTATCTGCCTCCTCATTTTCCAATAAAAGCATTTTTGCATGATTAACCTACTTAAATCAATTACGAGGCATAAAGGAGTAGATTTAGGTAATGAAACATGAGAACTCTTTGTAAGACAATTGCTGCACTACACAAATAAATTAGAAATGTATCTTTAATCCAGCTGGCCTCTCAGTTATTAGATTAATTGGGAAATAGACTTCCGTGTTATCTTTAGCCAGTGAGGAAGTTAAGTTCTACACACCAGGGTTGCAGATCACAATGAGAGATTGAGTCCAACAAAGATTCAAAATTAGCCACGGAAGTAATGTGCAGGAGGTCTTTCTAAACTGTGAATTTGAATATCTGTAGTACCTTGTTTTACTTGATTGCTTAAAACTTTTTTTTCCCATATTCAGATATCAGCTTGCCAAAGTCTGCAACCATATGCTACACTTCTGCACTCCTCAAAGCACGAGCAGTTTCAGATAAGTGAGTATGGATGTCCTCACAGCCAATCAGACAGACACAGAGAACCTGGACATTTTGTTGATTAGCTAAATAATCAACAAGTAAACGAGTACCATCCACATAAGACATGGGAACATTTGTCTCATAGAGCTTCAGACTGCAGGACTTTCCCACTTGTGGTCCCCACTCATTTCCATTACATACTGTATATTATCTATAAAAGTAAATACAAAAATAAAAAGTGAATATCATTACTTACTTTTCAGTTTCTGTCTTTGTTTTCAGATCTTTTATACCATGTTTTTGTTGCACATTTTTGAAGTCCAGTTTCTAATTATTTAAACAGTGCTGTCTCCATCTGCTGTGTGTTCTTTCACCACCACCACTTCAAAAAAGAAGTAACAAATAACAAGAAAAAAAAAATGTAATTGTGTGCTTGATTTTTTTGTGTGTGGGAAGACTCTGAAAAACCTTGTTCAACCGAATTGCTGTTAAAACGTTTAATGTTTGTTGAAGATATCCATTAATTTGAGGATATGATATTAGTATGCATGTCCATTCATCATTAGTATAGCAATGCAGAAAACACAATTTTATTGAACGTCCTGCATAATAGGCTGTGGGCTTATGGTGTAAATAAACTGAACATATGACAAAAACTGATCTAGGGCATGGTTTGCAAACTTATAGTGTTCCATGTTTTGTTGAGATAGGAGAATTTATTGTTGGGGTATTTCACATACAGTGTTGTCATTTAAAATGTCAGAGAGGGATCCAAAACATTTGTCCCATGTCTTTGTGTTATAAACACTGATGCTTGTTTGATTCTGAGGGAAAAAAAATAAACATCAGCTGCCACAATCATAAGTCCAAAAAAGAGATTGGTTACCATTGCACAGAAGTGTGATCAACTTTACTACTGAAAATGAGTACATTATTTTAGTGCAACACACTTATATCTGTACAGGTATGTAGTACAAATTGACAAATTGTAGTATGCTGTATATTTTGTATATGTTTGCAAACATAGTGTCAACACATTGAAAACCTGAAAATATGTCAAAACGTGTTAGCAGAAGGAATAAGAATTATGCCCTTCTCTAATTCTTGCCTAAACTACACTTGCCTCTCCCAGATTTTCCCCAGAAGCAGCCTCCAGGAGGGGCCTTAGTACTGCAGAAATGAACGCAGTGGAAGCCATACACAGAGCTGTGGAGTTTAACCCACACGTGCCAAAGGTGAGTGTCTGTGCTGTGTTGGAGACCTCTGTGGCAACAACAGCGCACGGCATTGCACCTTCTGGATTTCCCATCATGAAACCCAAAGTCTGCCTTTCACCCCAGGAAAACACTTTATTACACCAGCAGCTGCTTTGTTCTTGTCTGTACACATCTGCTCCGTTTTCAAGCTCTTTTCTTCTCTATTTTCAAGGTTGAACAGAGTGTTGAAACAAAGACCTGCCAGTAGAGGGGAATTGCCCTGTCGTTCTCCAAACCTTTGTACCAGTGGTATCAAATAGCAATTTGGTGCATCAGGCCAGCATGTTCTCGGTGTTCTGTGTTATTCTTTACTACTTGTGTCATCAAGTCTAATTTTGACGTGATGTTTCTAATTCTCAAAGGTCATTAATAAAAACTTTTCACAGAACAGTCAGTCCCCCATGACACTTTTCCTCTGTGATGACTCACTTTCATCTTCTTACATTTTAGACCGTCAGTAGGTGTCACTGTTTTATAAGAAAAAATAAAATAGCATTACAAATTCTGCTCACATAAAGAGGTGGACATACATGTGGTAGTAGGTTTTTTTTTAATGCATCCCATTGTTTTATGCAAAATAAATCCCCTGTTCCCAAAAGGCATGGAATGCTTTTTTGGTACTTTAAACATTTCACAAAAGTATCCATGACATGGATACATAACATTGTAGCTAATGAGCATTTGATTAGCATTTTCCTGAGTTATGTTGAGTTTTGTCTTCTCTGCATATTTCTGTTGTGGTATAAATTTGACTGTGGTTTGCAGTGCCAATGGAATTCATCTAGTTGAAACAGCTTACAAAACGTGGAAAAGTGAAAATATAGGGCTTTCATATTACTGTTTATTAAAAAAACAAACCGTTTCATGTTAAAACAATCTAAAAGCAGAAAAATGGCATAGCTCTGTATTTCCAATATTCTTTAGGAAAAAGTACCGCTGGTACAGCAGCTCCCATCTTTTAGTGGCTTTGTGCAGAACATTGTGCAACATGAATTTATTCTCTCCCATATAGTCTGTGAGCACTTTTTTTTATTTTGTTTAGTGAAAGATTTACAATGATGTGTCTGATTAACATCAGAGCAGAAATAACTGGCAACTGTTGCAGAAAGACCCAGCAGCAGTTCTGTCTGGTTTTCAGTCATGGCTGGCTTGAACTGGTTGTGGTATCAATGACGGTATTCGGTTTGGAGTCCACTTTATCTTAACCTGTTCGGTACTTGAGGTGTACAAACAAAATCTGTGCTCCAAATAACTTCTCTCCGTAGCTCAGATACTGTAGCTTGGTAATGAACTGTGAAGCAAAAAAAAAAAAGAGTACAATCTTTTCCCATTCAGTTTTATGTCCTGGAACTAATTCGCCTGGAGAGTCAGAGGATCCACTGAGGTATTTAATTCTGACTAACAGCACCACCTTGCTGTGCTGGCAGCATTTCCCTGTTCCAGGGCTCATACTTTCTAGCTGTGTAACATCCCTGTGGACTGCAGGCACGCATCTCGTGGCTGCCATTATCCTAATTAATTTGCTGGATGGAGGAGGCTTTAGTGTTGGCCACACTAGACTGCAGGAAACCCTGGTCCTTTTAATCCTCCCCCTCCAAATAAAAACAAATAAAACCTGCATCCCAGTTCTAGTACTATTAAAACAGGAATGAGACGCTTTAGGATTTCTAAATACAGTCTTCGATTTTTTCCCCAACAGCTGTGGAATAGTTAATGAGCACTTTGGCAGGGCCTGTAAGGTTTCGAAAGAGGATGGAGAGCATCCTTTTTGTGAACTGAGTGGCGCTTGAGTCCTGACTAAAGCTAGGAGACAAACGTTTTTCAAAATGAGTGGCATTTCCACAGAGAAAAAAACAATGCCAGCAACTTCGTAGAATACAGTTTGTAAATAAAACTCCTTGAGGATCTCTTAAACTTGTTTTAAAATCAAAAGGCATGACAGGCTCATCAGATTCCTCTTATTCACAACTTTTGCGAAGTTTTCACGTTGATGTTGTTTCACTATATACAGATGGTGTGTCATACTGTTTCTCAGTGTGACTCGTCTGTCTTGCTTGGCCTTGATCTAACACTCCGCCACTGTGAGCCCATTTTGTCCCATATACCCCCATGGCCGTTTCTGCTGTCAGATGTTCTTGTTAGATCTGTCTGAGTAAGTCTGCAGTTAGAAGAAGATCAGAAACAGGCCACATTAATCCTTGGACAATATTAATCGTGAGGAAAACTGTCTTGGCAGTAACCAGAGCCACATTCAGATCATGTAAGATGGAAAACAGATGTTACGATTCCAATTTTATACAGTATATGACTGCACTTGTAAAGTCTTTGAAATAGAAAATCAGCCTTTTCAGTTTTGAAGAGGAGCCATTTTTGCTTCAGATGCTGAGCATGAAAGAATCTGTCACGAAACGTACAGGCCTGCATGTTTGCATCTGGCTGCTTATTAACAAGAGCTTCATCTGATGTTTTTAAACAACCCCTTAGATATTGCTCTCTGGAGTACAAACATCCCAGGTCTGTAATACAGGGGATGTTCACGTAAAATAAAAGACACTCAAGGGCAGTATCACCATCTCCCTGTGTTAACTGGCAAGGAACCTTATGATCCCTCACTTTTAACAAAAATGTGGCATAAAAGAAGATTGCATGCACCTAAAAAGAAACTGTCAGGAACTGTTCCATGCCAACATCTTCTCTTTTTACAAGTGGTACCATGGCCCAGCTGTAGTGTTCTCTTTTTACAAGTGGTACCATGGCCGAGCTGTAGTGCACTGGTGCAGAAACAGCTTCTTTTTCAATGTATGATTCTTGGCTTTCTTGTGAATGCTCTGAAAACCACACATGGTCCATTTCACTTGAAATGTTTTGTACCCTCTTACTTGGTAACTCAGGATTACCTCAGCAAAATCATCAGTTAAAGATATCCTTAGTATCACAGTATTATTACAGCACAAATGACTTCTAAAAAGAGAACCCAGGTGACAAAGGGGGCTAAAACAGACTTTCTGAAAAAATATATACTTTTTTCATAAAGGATTACAGAGTAACCTAACAAAAAGTAATCATAAATACAAAAACAAAGAACTGATAACAATGCAAAGGGCAGAAAATATGGAAAAGGTGTGGCTTGGTTTCCTAACTTAAGAATTTGTTGTGTTTTTTTTTAGTGTGTTCTTCTATTTTATTAATTGTTGACATAATTAAAGAAAGTAAATCTAACAAGTGTTAATGATAAACAAGAAAATAAATGGTATACAGCCTGGAAAGAAATTAACAGTCAGCAGTTAAAATGTTGTTACCTTTAATGATAGCGATGATGGAGAGACTTAAGGCTATTTCCTGGGCAATAGACAAATCAACTAGGCACATTACCAGTTGACTTCCTTTTTTGTGCTGCTGTCACTAAATTTATCACAACAAAACAAAAACTTGTGGTTATAACGTTTTTTGAGACTTTAAAGACTGCTGCTTGCTGTTGTCTTAGGTGGTCTTATGGAGGAGAAATGACATCTGTACTATACTTCACCCAACTTTCCAGTAGTCACAACAAGCCATGAACAGAACAAAAGTTTGACAGTGAATAAGCAGATCAGTGTATCCCAAAGCTGTGAACCACAGAATTTTGCTTTACTACTTAAGGTTATGAATTAGCGCATCAATAAAAGCAAACTATGGAAATCCTTAAATATTGTAAAGAAAACATTAATCCTATTGCACATTAAATCAATGATTAGGTAATGTTCTTGCTTAATTTGCTAATTTATGGAGATTGTTTTGTATTTGCCACTTAAAACAAACAAAAAAACTGTCACTGCAATTCTGTACCTTCGGTACATATACAGTATATAAATCCCAGTTAATAAGGATTTTGACTTTAATAGTGCTCTTAAATTCCTTGTCAAAAAGAGCAAATATTAAACTGATACACTGACTGGATTTTAGAATGGAAAGGAATTAAAATTTTATGTTTCCCAGGTTTCTTTTTCGTCTTGAAGGCTTTGTTTAAAGGGGTATTAAACCTCTTGAAAGGCCTCGGAAATCACTCATGGATTTGTAGTGAATGAGACCCTTTATCTCTGCATCCACAGTATGGAGGAGCAGTCAGGGTTCTGGACTTAAAATTGGAAAGTTTGGGGTTCAAATCCTGGGTAAGTACCCTTGAGCAAGGTACTTTACCCGATCTTTTTCAGTAAAATACCCATCCGTACTCATCCATCTGCTTACATTTTTACATTACTATTATTAATTTGTGTCTAACACAAAATTACAACAGACACAATAACAACGTTTTCTCTATGCTTCAGTCAAGACAGTAAATATCTTGCCAAACTTTTACCTGATTAAGTAATTGCAGCCCTTCCTTGGGGTTGTTGTCCCATGGTGCACTTCTGGCTGATCAGTCCGCAGAACCTTAATGCTCAGTGACAACTTTAATCTCCCCAAGCGAAACATTTCTCCTCCGTGTGTTTTGGGGAGGGGGGGGTTGTATGTTAATTTCCACTTAATTCAGCTGTATCTGAGCAATTCGATAAAACAATGTAATTCCCCAATCAGAGTCATGAAGTCGGGGAATTTTGTTTCCACTTCATGTTCCACTGGCAAAACGGACTCATTCTCCACGCCCTGCAAATAAAGGGGACTGGAAACTATTAGTGTGGCTTTGATGCAGAAGGGTGCAGCCTGTCTCTCATGGCTACAAATGGGCTGGTCAGTTTTTCATTAATATTGATTGCTCATGGACCAGTCCCTGGTGTTTAATCGGCGGCCTGTTATTTTATAGCTTCTCAAAGGTCAAACAGCAAAAGGGCCAGTAAGAACCTGATACTAATTTAAAGATGTACATTTGGTACCTGAAAACAGCTAGACCTCATTTCTTTTTCCTCTGTAATCTGCATGAAACAGGTAACATCACCCTACATTATATACAGCTGCTTGCACAGAACACCCAGGGTGCAGTAAAGATGAATTGCACAATACTTTATTCATCCCAGGGTCATTCACAATCACACTACAAGGCTAGATAAATGTTTTCCTTTGTAATTCAACAATGATAAACTATACCCCCCCCCAAATGAACAAGATGTATAATGTCTCTAAAATTGTGCTTTAAACAGCTGCATTTTACAGCTACATTCATATACAGATGCTAACTGCTCTGCTATTGCTCTTTCTCTTACCCAGTGTCAAAATGAGTTGTCCTCTCTTTTCAGCCCATCATAAGCAATGACAGTAATCTGCCTCCTGCTGTACTCTTGCTAGCTTTAAACTAAAGCAATCATAGCAGTCTGGAACCTCATGTAAACCAGCTCAGCTCTGCCTTCGCCCCCGTTAAGGTTTTAGTACTGCCTGGCGATTTATTTGACAGGAAAAGCCATTTTCAGTTGTTTCCAATATTCTTTGCCAGTTATGAAATGAAATGTGCATGTCCACTCAAAAAACTAGATCAGATGTTCAAAGCCTGGTTTCCTCTTAAAAACAGAAAACGTGTCACTTAAGCATTTTCATCTTAGTACATCTAGAATAAAGAAGCCCAATCAAAATCCCTGTTTTTCTCATGTCCATTTACTGTAAGTGCATTGCTGTGTGTGTAACCTATAACTGGGTCCAGTTCCAGTATATATGTTTTTCCATTGCTATGTTGTAGTGGGACCCGCTTTTCTCTTTTGCCCTTGAAGTGGTTTGCGGTCGCTTTTCTAATTTTTCCATCGCTGTGGCCACAGCTTTAAAAAACAAACTTTTTATTTAAAAAAAACAACCTTCCATTCGTGGCCACCGCAGCCACTGACTCGTAGATCCTCCCAAAGTCAGTGAGACCTCCTGCAGTTGGGAAGTGACCCTCTGGGACCCATGTTCATGGTGTGTAAAGGAGTCAGCTCTCTAGATTAACACTCTGGGAAGTCGGAAGAGGTGCTCCTGCTGCTCCCACCTGCCTCGTCGCCCCATGGGTAGGCAGACAATGGCCAATCCCGATTAACCTATCTGTTCGCTGCACAGAGCACAGAGAGTCTACCCTTACCTGCACCCTTCCTCCCCTGAACTGCTTGTCTACTCCAAGAAAGCTGAGGAAGAGGGTAGATCAGTGCTGGAACGAATGCAGACTCATTTCCACTGATCAAGTGCCAGAGACCTTGCTCGTTTTGGTAAAGGCTGGGAGAAAAAGATTGTCATTTGATGTCTTTTTTCAAAATGTAGTACTCATGCAGCAGTTTATTTCTGTATGATTGAATTTGATTCCCACTTTTTAAACCTATTTGTGTTTCTTTTTGCTACCTCCTCCTTCCCCAGCAAGTAACCATGTGCTGCTATAATGCTAGTCCTTCACATAAAAAAATCAGCTGGATTGCTGCCCATGTCTTGCTGTTATCTTTCCACAGCCCATTCTCCACAGGCTAATGTAGATGCCTCTTCAACTCACTTTTTTCAGGCCTACAAGACCAGAGAGTAAAGATTACTCATTTTTACTGATGATCTTTTTTTTTTCCCTTTTGAGAGTATACCATTTTGTTTAGAGGATTTTCACAAGATTGCAGACCTGTGATTTCTTGGTTCTTCCCTTGTTGCAGAATGGTGTAGCTTGTCAAGAGACCATTCTTTAAAATGTGCACCCCCTCTGGAAAATAGCAAGTGGAATTATGTGATTTTACCACAGGCCTCAGTAGTGACCTAATCCATGTCCTACAAGCACGAGGCCAAGCTAAAAATGTGTTTGTGTCTTTTTTTATTTGGTGGTGTTGAGTTGCAATTGTGGCTATCAAAGGATCCTGAGCTTCCATTCCTACCACAGATAATTCTCATATGTTAAATTAGCAAGGATTACCACTACAGAAGATTTTTAAACTCACCTGAAGCTAAACCTTATACATTGTGCACTTTTTGTAGCCGCATGATATCTTTGAATTTTATAACATAAAAGGGGAATTCAAAGAAACGTCATAGAGCAGCCAGCTAGACAGGTGGGGGAGAGGATAAATGAGGCATGGTCTGCTGTCATTGTCTGTACTTTTTGGTGGTCTTGCTGGACTGTGACCAGTATTTCTACTCCAGTAGCCCACAGATCCCCCTCGGGAGATTTAGACAACCAAATTTGGGGGTGTGGAACAGGAGTGTACCTTGATGACCTAAATTTGCTTTGCTCAACCTGATGAGGGGTGAGGTTACCGTGTTGAGCATTGAGTTCAGGTCATCTCAGTGAGAACATACTCCAAGACTATTCTCTAGAATGTAAATAGCCTTGCCATTTAAACCTCAGCACTAGGGATTGTTTTATTGGCTGCAGTTATTTTGTTTGTACAGTATTTATAAAACTAAAAATACAGGATCAAATTTGTCTTGTAATACTGCAATCAAATCAAAATCTCTATATTTGACAAACCTTTTTCACGTGCAGCAGATGATACATGCACATTACCATGACTTTTATTCCATTACAGTATTTATTAGAAATGAAAAGCCTGATCCTGCCACCTGAGCATATTCTGAAGCGAGGAGACAGCGAGGCAGTGGCCTACGCCTTCTTTCACCTACAACACTGGAAGAGGGTAGAAGGAGCTCTAAACCTGCTCCACTGTACCTGGGAGGGCAGTAAGTATGCAATCACAGCATATTCTGTGCTATACCCACCCATTTCAGAATGGCCTGATGTTTGTGTCTGAACTTTATGGCTGTAACCTCTATAGTTATTAAACACCCATCTACCAGTGCTTAGGAGTGCACATTATTCACTGCCTTGAGATGGCTGGCAGCTCTGCCACATCATCTGCAGTTTGGAACGATAGCAACGCATCTCTATACTATGCCTATGTAAGAAAGTATTGCTAATTATTTTTTGTAATTTACATTTTTGTTTGATTCTCATTCCAAAAAAACTTTCATACTCAATTCGCTGTGTAATATTATTTTTAAGCTTTTGATCCTTGTGTGGACTTGTCTTGCCAGCGTTTCGGATGATTCCTTACCCCCTGGAGAAAGGGCACCTCTTTTACCCCTACCCTGGCTGCACAGAGACAGCAGATCGAGAGCTGCTGCCTTGTAAGTTAAAGGCGTAGAAACCAGACACAACGTCATGAGATACAGGGACACAACCTACGGCCCACATCTGAAGAAAACACAGGGGCCAGGATCTCCAAGAAAAAATACATTTAGGTTACAAAGGCTAATATGCTATTTTATAAGTATGATGTAGCTTGGGAAAATGTCTTTAAAAGACATTAACAACAAATTCCTCAACAATCTGTAGACATTAGCTAACATGGTGTGATGTACTGTACAATGAGGCTGTCAAACACAAACACTGCCAGTTCTGGATTCTTTTGCAACACTTGCCAGTTATTGCAAGGTCAAAAAAAAATCTATGGAATGACTGGTTCAATGAAAGGCTTCAGATTTTAACTGATATGTGTAGGCAAATGTTAATAGTCCTACTGTGTGCTTAAGATGAGCAATGTTCTTCTATTACAATTTGTTAATGGGATGAGCTCAGATTGGTAAACATGTTTTCACTACTCCTTATAGTTGTGTGGAAGGACAATCTTTTTGAATCTTCCAGGCCTAGCTGATTTTGAAACACTCTACATGTATGAAAGAATATACATAAAATATATATTCTATAAATTATACTTTTTATACTGAAATACATTTTAAATGTCTCTTACAAGGAACAACTTTCATGGTGCAATCATTACAATACGGGATTCCAACAGTTTTAGAAAGCTGCAAGGTTACATGCATTTAAGACGCAAAATTCAAGGCTTTATAAAAGACCAAACAGGTTAACAGGTAACCTACAGATTCCAGTGGCTCAGTGCAGCTCTTCTCCCCTGTCAAGGGTACCAGCTCTCTGTTCTTTCAAGCCTTAATCTCCAAACCCTTACTTCCACCGTATCCTAATAAAATCTGTAACATACCTTTACTTTTTAACAGACAGCCATGGCACTACAGTATGTTACAGCATCACTCACTTACAAACATAATATTAACTATGCCATGATCTTAATTGTGCTTTACTGCTAATGCTGAAGGTTCTAAACCTTTATCTGGGTTACATCAGATAGGCTCCACTTTAACAGCTGTTATTACAAAAGTGTTTTTCAAGGTTTCATTTCCGTGTGACTGAGCCCTAGCTGAATGTCTTCATTGGGCTTTTCTTCACATCGGTGAAGAAAATTCTAAAATTGTCTGTTATATCTAAAGAGAGTTATTTATACTCTAGTAGCTTTTATTGTTGTTTCTGCAATCTGGGTATGTATTGGCTATATTTTGTCTAAGTGATACAAAAATATATTAATTAATTATGAATAAGTATGAATTATTTGCATATCTTCTGAATTGAAAAAATGTTTTTGTAGCATGAAGTGGTATACTGTATGGGACATAGAATAAAGAGTAAAAAAATCTTAAACTATTTACATGACAAAAGCCAAATTCTAAATTACATCAAGGGTCACTTAAAAGCACCTCTCTTTCTTCCTTTGTGGCAGCTTTTCACGAGGTGTCAGTGTACCCCAAGAAGGAGCTGCCCTTCTTCATTCTCTTCACAGCGGGGCTCTGCTCCTTCACAGCCATGCTGGCCATGCTGACTCACCAGTTCCCCGAGCTCATGGGCGTCTTTGCCAAGGCCGTAAGTCTGCGCTTCCCACCCAATGCACTTCATCTGCCTGGAAGGGAGACAGAAACTCAGTTCCTGGGCAGCAGCAGTGGCCTGCAGCATTCCTTCTGGCCACAGTATCCATTGCTTATGTGCTCTAATTTCTTGATTAGCTATATAACTGGTCTCCTAAATATTTGAAATAGTGGTCCTGGTTTCCAGTGCCGGAACCCTACAATGTTTATTCCAGAGCTTTCCAGTTTAAAGAAACTCAGAGGTAACCATTAAAAGTCAGCTGAAATTCTGGAAGTCGGTACCAGCCCAGTGCAAAACTGAGGACACACAGTATAGCAAGTACCCACCGTACAAGTAGCAAGCTAATGTAATGAGTCTCGCAGTGCCAAAAGCAGAGTTTGCATCAACTAATAGGGCTTATAGCACAACTCAATGTCGAAAGTACCTGGCCACCTACAGGTATTGATGTGCTATAGCAAGCCAGGATGCACTGACTGACCTGACCTAATAATCTAAAAGGTGACTAGAACTCAAGAATCCATGTTCCATCTCCATTTTCATGACCCCAGCATGGATTCAGTCAACAAGAGAGCTTGCATTACTCCTGATTTATACACTTTGTTTGTAGCCTACAGTGCACTGACACTGGGTATCTGCAAAAACTGCTGCCATGTGTAATAGTCGGTCATTGTAGTTTTAAAATTGTCAATGGGAATAAAAAAATGAAATTTCAACAAAGTGAAATAATTAACTAGGCTACCTGATTGCTCCTCCTGGGTGGTCCACCCTACCCAAAAAGAAAACTATTGTAGGTTTTATAAGCATCCCGGGGTTTCTAAACATTAATATTTCTTTCAAGAAATAAATGCTTTGACAGCTTAGGGGGATAAATTAAAAACTGTAAGAAAAACCGAAAGCACACCAACTGCAGTGAGTCAGGGGAACCTAATTAAACACCCAGACAATGTTCACCAGTCTTTCAGAGGAACTCTGTGAGCAGCTGTCTCTTTAACAAGCCGTTCAGTACCCGAAGTCAAGTTGTACAGTTTCACCCCCCCCCCCCAAAGAAAAAATCTGTTTACTATCACTCAGGGCTTTCTGTTCTGAAACTGCCTTCCATCACTGTCAACAAGCGGAGGCGCAGGGGATTTCTCAGAGTTTCAGAATGCTTTATCTTATGGTACCGCTCCTGCAGGGTTGCTGTTTGTGTTATTATAGTTATTTTGTCTTTCTGCTGTTGAGCAATCCCTCAAGTGCACCAGAGTTACATGTGGAGTGGTCAAAGATTTCAATCCATTGAAGTGGGGGAGAGGCTCCTTCTGACTAAAAGTCTAGGCACAACAATTTGATTATTGGAAACAATGAGCTGATGCTCTTCCTGGAAATACTGTCCTGCCTGTTTGATTCTGGGGAGCTGCTGCCTGTGGTCGGGAGGGGAAAGGTTTAGTTTCTTTGCTCACACACGCAACTTGCGCTGGCAAATTATTATGAGAATCATAGGCTTTAGCAACATAGGCTATATACTGTATGAGTGCCTAATGTTGAATTGCAGCGACAGTTATTAAATGTTCAGTATCAGTCATTTAAATTCTGTTAAAAGACAGGTATTATTTGGAAGGGTTTTAGCATGATTTTATTTTCTGCAGCAACTCAAGCCATGTTTAACCATAAAACCCATTTATGAGGTAGATTTATTCACGTTTTCCCTCTTCAGAAATGGAAAACACAACATTGTGTAAGATTCCTAGAATGGCAATACCCCAATATGTTGATTTTCAGTTTCAGGCTCTTTGGTAATATTTTACAGTATATAAATCTCCATAATCCACATATCTGTATTTTGCATCATCTTAACTATTTCTACAAAACGTAATTAAGAAAAGATTTTTCAAATGCTGTACAATTTTCCAAGTTCCAGGGGAACTACTAGAGAAGCACTGTACACTGAAGACTTTGCAATAGTAAGAAAAAAATCCTTACAGTTATATAGCATTTGCAGTCCCAAAGTGCTTTATATTAAGGTGGGGATCCACATCATGCATCACTGACGCACTGCAGTCCCAATACACAGCAGATCAGATGGAGGAGAAAGAAATTACTTCACTAGTCAAATTAAAGGGAAACCTAATGAGTGGAGTTAGTCAGGACACCGGGATTAATACCCCACGGTACCATGGGATCGACAAAACTCAAGTTGTTAGAACCTTGGTTTAATATTTAATTCAAGGGATGACACCTCTTATGCTGCAGTGTTGCCAGTGACAGTAATGGGGCATCGGGCTGGAAATTCTGGTCCAGAGAGAAGAACACCACCTACTGGTTCACTACCACCGCTGGAGTGTGGTTTCTTGGATGTTTTCCATGCCAGTACTGACCAGACCCAGACCCCTATTTTTAGCTTCCAAGATCTGCTGAGAAGCTATTAGGTGGTAATGCTTCCATCACATGTAAATGTACCCTTTTGTGTGTTCTGCATTTGGCATTGTGGAATATATTCAGACTTCTGGAGATTTCAGATATGGATTAAAGTTCATAATTTGCCACCAAACCCCATAGCATAGAAAACCCTATAATTTGATATGATGCAAATAATGACATGGGACAAAAATGAATGACAAAGAATCACAATAAAACTAAGATGGAATGGAGTAGAAATGAGAGGGAGGATGAAATCTGTGCATTAAGGTAGCATTAAGTAGGCTAGGTATTTCATAGAAAAGGAAAGTTATGAAGAAACCAGTCTGAGCAGACTTTATTTAAAAAAATGTTTAAGCATCTAAACCCAGAAGCTGACCCTATAAAATTGGTGATTTAACCACAGTTCCCAGTTTGGCACACTAGTGAAGGTTTGTGTTCCTGCTTATAGAAACTCCCTTTTCGTGCAAGGTCTGTGAAAAAGGCAAAAATGAACAGAAACAAAAACGAGCAGCCTGCAATCTAATCTCTCCCTAGCCTGTTTGTGTCAAACACATTCCTGAATTGATTTGGCTTTTCATGTTTTTCTTCTTGGTACACCATCCCCTGACTGTTAGGTTTCAAAACCTTACACACCCTCTGGGCAGTTAATGGGGAAGGCAAAATTATTTTTTTTATTCCAAAACTGCCGTATATATGACTGACTTATATTGTTACAAGAGTTTACAACCTTCCTGTTGAGTATCATTTGCTGCTTAAGAATTCTTAATTTAGGAATTTCACTCCTGTTCTTGCAAAGAACTGGACATTCACATGTATGTTTTTATATTGTCATTTTTTCTAAATGTGTTGGATTTCTCATTTTCATTGGCAATCTTTCTTCTGAATCAATCAGTATGTTACAAAATTAATCTGGTCTCTTCCAAAGCACATGCAAGCCCTGTTCAGAGCTGCATGCAGGAATGATCTGCATTGAAATGCAGAGAAAACTGTTACAGCTCTGTCCGCATCCAGATTCTCACAGCTTGGCTCTGGGTCCCCTTTAGCAAAGGTATGCCTTTAACTCCTAGCAGCACGGGAAGGAGATAACAGCTGATGAAGTGAGCCTTGCCCTTGTGGACCCAACCCTTCTGAAGTGAAGGACCGCTGTTCCCCCTCTCTGAAGTCCACTCTCCTCTTATCTGCCCTGTCCAGTGCTGGCTCACGCCATCCTGCAATGCACCCCTAGTGTTGTAGCCTGTATCGCTCCTGGTCTTTCCATTAATGCTTATCTTTAGAGCACTTATCTGCTGACATGCAGGGCAGAATTGCTGCCTCCCCCCCTACCAGCTTCTTGTCTCTTTTGATAGTTAAGCAAGGCAGTGACACATAATTTTTTTTCAAAGAGGAGATTTCTGAATTCCTTATGAAACTGTAGCACAGTAAAATTTGGCATGTTTTATTCCCTTTTCCTTCGTGCATTCTTTACTTTTGCTTGCTTTACCTGTTTTCAGCAGTTAGTTAGTCTTACTGCTCTTTCCCATTCTTTTATTATGCTTCAATCTGCTTTTACTGTGCCAAACAAAAATAACAGGAGGGATCCAATGTGGAAAATGAATGGCGAAACAATGAAGCCGTGAAGCCCTCCTCTTTCTTTCCAGTTCTTTACAGGCCCGGGGGAAGACTAGTGCAAGCTGCTATCAGTTAGCAAACAACAGAGACATCACTTAATCAAAGCAATAAAATATGAAATTACCCATTAAAACAGGAACGTTTTATTTTTATCCTAATCTGACCTTTGTAGGAATTTAAACAATTTAATTTCAACAGTTTCACAAAGCTTGTTTTACCTTAATTCATTCATCCTTTTTTATTAACATAGAATAATGTTCTTTTTTGGCCCTAGAATCCCATAATCACTCTGTACATAAACACAACTTTAATTTCAAGATGTTCTGAGACCTTTTAAAGGGTAACTGATTCTAAGAAGATTTAAAAGGCAGGAGGGCCGGTTTTTTAAGCACATTCCTCTTGTTCTTCTTGTATCATACCATACCAGGGGTGACCTTGTGTTTACAATGTGATTGTTTATTTTTCTTTTTTATGAGCTACTCAACAAATGGAGAAGGAGGAACTAAATTCCACAGTGTAAGCAACACCTAAAACAAAAAATTCCAAGAGATGTTTAAGGTGCTCTTTGTTTTGGGAAAAGCTCCCAAAGATACCATTTTTACAGCACCCTCAGGGAGCCTGGCTTTTGTAACACTTAGATTAAGGCACAGCACTGCCCCTGTGGCAGACCACAGCAAGGCCTTAAACATGAGAAAAAACAGATACTCTGCCCCCGACCCCCCCTCTTTCCCATAAAACAATTAAAACATCGTAAATTTGGACTAAATTGTACCCAGAAGAACCCCTTCCTCACTCTTTAATTGGTCATATTTCCTTTGTACCCTCTGTTATCAGTGCTGTGGCTGACAGTGGAGGTTGTCAGTAGTATTTCCATTAGGAAGTGCTTCTTGTTTCTGGCTTGTGCATGAAAAAATGATTAGGGATACCTGGGATGAGCCCCAAACACACATTTCATGAATTTGCTGCATCCTATTATATTGAAATAGATAGATTTGGCTAAAACTGGACATTGTTTTTCACAACAAGCCAGGGCTTGTTATCATTCCTGGCCTACAGTATAGGAGTACTTTTCTAGACTTTGTTCTCAATAGCAACCCATCCATCCATTTGCTAACCACTTCGTTCAATTAAAGGACTGTGGGAGGAAATGAGATTTCTATCACAAGTTATGCTATTTCTATTAAAAGTAATGTGATTTATTACAAATAAAGAAGGGTTACAAATCCACCATTTACACAGACATGGCCGATCCACTGTGTAAGACTGATTATTTTATTTTTTTGGAGAAGGATGTTTCCTTTACAGATATCTGTATAGAACCCAAGAGCTCTTCCCAGCAATTAGGCAAATAATTTCTTCAGCTGATTAACCAGATCAAACCAAAAGAAATGCAGGAAGCTATTTCAGCACTTGGGACCTAGAATTCTGACACTAAAAATCAAATCGAAATTGAAGAGTTCCATATACATTATATACAATATCTCCAGCGTACACCCAAGTAGTGTCAAGCTCCATGATATACAGTTAGCAGTGGCTGGTATGTCTTTAACGCACTGTGTGCATGAAAGAGCTGAATGAGGCCTCCGACGGCTTTACATACTTGTTCAGTATAAAAGTGTAGAGGGGTTATGATACTGTGAAGTTGTGCTCTCATTAGGTGAGGCCCACTCCACAGCCTCGAAGAGGCTCTTTCTGGGATAGGCAAAAGGAACTAAGGAACATTTTGAAAACTTGTATACTCTACACAATTATAAGATGTTTACAGTGCGATTCAGGGATGCAGCAAAAAGATTAGACATGTGGCCAATGCATGTGACCATTTGGAATTATAGAACCCCAACACGCAGAGTTTATGCAACACAACATCCAGAACAAAACAGAACAGGTATTAACAATACAGGCCATGATATAAGAACATAACACCAGCTACAAACTGGAGAAGGCCATTTGGCCCAGCATCCCATTTGGTAGTTAGCAGCAAAATGAAAAAAGCCTTTATTTGTTTACTCTTTGTTCAGGATTTGAGACTTCCTTCAGTTCCTTCAACCTCTTAGTGTAGGACTTTTCCTTAAGCCACAGAATGTATCTGGTTATTCTTCTCTGACATTATTCCAGAGAAGCAATATGTTTTCTATAATGTGGTTACCAAAATAGTACACAAATTTCTGAATGAGGCCTAACTAGTGCATTATAAAATTTTACATAACATCGCTTGATATAAATTCTGTGCTTTTAAGTATATATCCTAACATTTGTCAGCCTTTTCATTGCTTTGTCAGATTGTCCAAAAGAAATAAATGATTTGTTTTCTATAAATGGCCTCTTTTAGTTTAGTTTCTACTCCATTGTATTTAAAGGGAAACTGCTGTCCCAATTTATGCTACCGTATATTAAATCTTAGTAACAAAATTGATGGTATCGCAAAAATGTACAAATTTCGAATGAAGAGCAAAATTGTGAACTTTGTGAAAGTACTGTATGGTTGCCATGTTATTACTAGCAAATGAGCAACTGCTGGTCTCGTCACAGGTGAGAGCGAGAGTTCCTGTGAATTGTGGCTTAAAGAGGCCCTTCCTGCTCCCTAGTTTCTGCAATCCAATGAGAAATGTAGTCTCCTAACAAAGCTAAGCCTTTTTTGTCTTTTTGAACTCGCATACATATTTTAAACTTTGGCTGTTCAGAACATAGTGGTTACACACAAAACAGAGAATCGGATCAGCAGAAAGTCACACAGTTTTCTTTTCCAAGGAATGGTCAACCAGCCACAAGATGAGTAATAAATATGGGCACTGAAGTTCGTTTCATCTACAAGTTTCTTGATGAGATTCAGCATGATATAAGATCAAATAAGTACAAGTTGAGCAGACATTTCACCAGCATACTGAGTTAACAAGTAAATAGTATTTGTCAGAAAATCTCTCTTAAAGTTGATACAGTATGTTGAATTCAATTCAGTTGCACTCATTCAAATCAACTGTTCAGGTCACGGAATGGACTACAGTATGGCACAGCAAGTCCTTCAAAAATATAAGTCCTGCTAGAATTCTTCCTTAAAGTGTGATTTACCATAAAATAACCACCTATGTAAATGATAGGGCACTTTTGGAAAACGCATGTATTTATGAATGTATTTTAGTTGGTTGGCAGGGTTGCTCCTTTTTTGCAATATATAATAAAAGTATCAAGTACCCAATGTTGGTACAAATATTTAAAATGCATATAGTCACAAAATTCACTTGGTCTAAAGCACTTTTTCAATGTAGTTGGTCTTTTGTGTCACTTGAGCTTTTGTTGCCATGTTCATAATCTCAGACAATGACAGCAATATGGTGCTATGTACACATTGAAACTTAGTCTCTTTTATTATGTAAATTGCACATTTTACATGTTACCGTGCACTAGGTGGTTAAATTGTGGTTGGAAACACACTCATCATTTCTGATTCAATATAATCCCAAAATAAAAATAGCATTTCAGTTCCCATTTTTGTTCCATGCTTTTGCTATCTGAATGCAAAACTCTGCACGTCAAGCTTTTACCCTGTCTTGAAGTGTCAGCTAATCCTCCTATTTTGGTGCCATCTAAAAAAGTTGACTAGTTTACTAGCCATACCAGAATATACCAGAATCTAGATCATTGCTGTAAATGAAGAAATGGAGGGGTCCTAAGTACAAATCACTGTGGTACTTCACCAATCAGACCGATTTGAGCATTCACCTTGAGTGTTAGCTTTGTGCATCATGCAGAGCCTCATGCAGATGGTCATGGAGAAGGCTGACATACTGTATAGTACAGGAACAGAACAGCAGAGGAGCCAACAGGAGGGGAGAACACCTCTTTTTAGGGTTTCTTAGTGTAAATTACACGGCCTTGTTATTACATAATGAATTTGTTCCTAATGTTTTGATCCTTGTGAATTCCCCCATAACTACAAACAGGCTCTCTAAAATGTGGAAAGGAATTTCCACATAACATTTTAAAAGATAGGGGTATAATCGTGATTGTTATTGCAAACCTGCTGTTGGTAAAATGTTACTCTCCTTCGTTTACATGAAGGGGAAATTCTCTTAAATGAAGTGAGTGAAAGTACAGTTAACTCACAACATCATGAAGGCACAGTTTTGCACTAAAGTGGATACTGGAGTGTTTACTAGAAAGTTTGTGTTTTTCAAACACAGGGAGTTCAAAGGGTACTTTGTCAGACACTCTTTTATAACCACCAAGACTCTTTTTCCTTGTCCTCGCAGCAGTAGTTCTAATGGAGGCAGAACGTGAGAGTTCAGGGGTGACAGGGAGCTAAAGATGTTTTAGTCCAGAATGTAGCAAGCTTTTTATTTTCTTTTGCCCTCTACCTCAGCCTTGTAGTTTTGCTCCCATTTTTCTGCCCTAAGCAGCTGTTGAGTTATGAATTTCATAGCTTGATAAACACATTAACATCTTGCTTATGGTAGAAAAATTCTTGGAGTTTAAATATTTTTAAATCTGTGCGTGCCAGTTCAAAGTTTGGTGATCAACTTGGGTAACAGTGGGCCTTGGGAATGGGAATGAAGAGTGAGAGTGGGGTCATGCCCACTGGACAGTGCATATAAATACAAAGACTTTATCCTTCACGGAAGAATGTGATCTGTTGTTTCCAAAGCATCTCTGTTGAAATAGTTATTTTCTGAAGTAATCCCATTATAGTTACAATTTACTTGAACAAGTGGAGTTATAGTTACTAATTATTTTGAAAACAAAGAGAGGTGCACTACTATGGTTGTTGCAAAGAGTGCCAAAAGTAGAAGATTTTTTGCATAAAAAAACATAATCATGTTTTGCTTCAACTGGTACACTAAAGTGACCTATGTAAGTCTGCCAATGCTGCTTTATAGTCAGGTTATCATACTTTTGTACATTCCAGATGTGAGCCGGAGTGTTTCGTTCTTGAGCACCAGTGACAAGTGCATTTTCTAGATGTATCGCAAAATAACTTTTTTCCCACAGCCAATAATATGTTAACACATTTATATACCCATCTGAAATAAGAATCCCTACTGTTACAAATAAAGGAAAGTAGCTTACAGCAGGGGGATCAAGTGGTATTGTTATACAGTGACTAAAGGTCTTAACTAGAAACTGGTTAATGTAATCCAAATACAGTAATTCCTTACATGCGACTTGTTACTTTCCAAAATTACAAACCACAGATGGGACATGTTTTTCTTGGGAAAGAGACAGCTCATACAGTCCCTCTTGCTACTGCTGGGGGAGATGTCAGTGGTCAATCAGTTTGTCTGGATGGCAGGTCACTCTATACAACACTGTTTTCTCATGCACTGTCTGCTGTTGAGAAAATAAACGTCTGTGTGTCTTGTGGTCTGGCACTATTAATATTTAAGGACAGTGTGTTGCTAAGTTATATTGGTAAACCTGAAGCAATTGAAGATGTCCTGTTGGCAACATGGTTAAAGGGCTGCCGCTGAGATGGGCTTGTGAAAGAAACAGGCTAGATCCCCGAAGAGCCCGTAAAACCACACGGAATTATACTGTAGTTCATGGAAAAAAATCAAAATACAAGTCATGGAAAGCAATGACTAAATTTCTGTTAACAGAATTGCTTAAGTGCACAACTTTGGCTAGATGCTACAAATATGCCAATGATAGCTGTTCAGATTTACCTCTATAAATAAATATTAAAATGTTGAAAATCACAGCAAGTGTCAGAGGAGTGAGACTGGCCTGAGATGTCAGGACAAAGCTCTGTAGTGTCACAGAAAACTGCTGTAAAACAGGGATGAAAAGGTAATGGAAAATTGTCCTTGGGTGATTGTAGAAAGGAAGCTTCACCCCCATAGGAACAAGTGTGCTACAGATGGAGCTGAAAGCTGCTCCTCAGTCCATGGTACTTCAGCATGAGTTAAATAGCACTGTCAGGCACAGGGTTTCCAACACATGTGCATGATTTTCACAGAGCTTATCTGGTGCCTGTGGGGTTGATACCACTAGGACAGTAGAAGTTTTTTTTTCTCCTCATCCATGTCAGCTCTTTGCTGCTAGTTGTCAAGATGGCAGAGTAACGAAGCCAGGTGACTAACCATGAGCATGCCTTTCCTTTGTCTTTGCAGTTCTTCAGCACACTGTTTGCTCCTCTGGGCTTCTTCATGGACAAGATGGAGAGCCTCATGCCTTCCAGCTTCTGGCACCAACTGACCCGGATCTGAGGGACCTTTTAGACAGAAGAGAGATCCCATCAGACTGCAGAACTAACCTCAGCAACACTGGGAGGCCGGCAACAAGGTTTCAGCTTCTGTCTTCAGCAATAGTGACCTAACTGATTTACTGTGGTTTTAGGTTTTCCTTTCTACGCAATTAAAGGTTGAGGAAATGTACCAGAAATCAGGCAGAATATTGAAAAGCAGGCCTGCACTGACAGGCAGCTCCCCTGGAACAGCACAGTCCCAGGACCATCTGTTTAACAGCCAACACCAAAATATATCTATATTTATTCATCTATTTAAACTAAATTTTCACATTTTCCAGTTACTAATGCAAATCATAATCCTAACATATTCTATCAGTTTTCACTAGTTTCTCAACCTTTTGTCTCTGACCAGAAAAACACTTTCTAGGTAATAAAAATATACATTCAAGCCCTTTCTATTGAAATTTGGATTGGCATTCTCTAAATATGAATAAATTCTCTTAAATAATTTCTTCAACAAAAAAGAAGAAATGAATTTCTGTGCAGATAACATAACATCTGTGTGTTATATGAAAGTATACAGTAGGTATACAAAAAACAGTATTCTTTTCCTGCCCTATAGTCTATTGGAAACTTGGATTATTATTTCTGCCTTGTCTTGCTTTCTCTCTGCCATTCTGCCAAGTTTGCTTTGGTATTCCTTAATCCTTCTTTTCATTCCCAACTTAGACAAGGCAGAAAAACTCAGTTGTGTGATGACAGGCTCAGATTCCACCTGCCGCTGGAGTTTTGTCATTTTAGGCTCTGTGCTATCAGTGATGACAGGGCCCTACTGATACTGCATCACAGCAAGCAGATGGTACAGCTGCACCTAACCACCAAGCACGTGCAAACCCAATCATAACATCCTGGCCTTGGGCAGCATGCGAAGGTTCAATGACAAGATAAATGTGGACGGCGCTCTTTTCCGTGTTGATACAGTGCTGTTTGTAGCTGGAGCTACAGTATATTAATCAAAGCTTTCTTCTTTCTTCCAGTTTAAAAACAGTTTGCACTGTCATAAAATTGAAACAGCAGTACAGCTAGCAATAATGTGACAAGTGGAAAGCCAAAACATTGTAAAGAAGGCTTGTAAATGAAAAGGCTTCCTTTAATAGGCTAGGTGAAAACCCCAAGTTCATATGCTTAGGTTCACAAAAAAGCTACATAGAGATTGATAGTAGTGTCTAAGTGCCCTTGTATGAGGGTCGTGCTGGCTGTGTATGCATGAATGTCATACCCCAACCATTTTTCAAAAGTGTAACTTTATAAGGGTGACATACTAATTACCCTCATGCCCATATTCCTTCTTATATCTGGAATTTCCATAGTGACTCTACTCCTGTCATGAGAATTTCACACTACTACCCTTACCATACTGTTGGCAGTATAACTGATAAATCACATTCTCATCTCATCTGAGATAACCATGTTTAACACAGGCTCTGAAGAAAAGAGTGAAAACGCAGTGATTTAGTCAGGTGCAGCTTCTCTTGTTTCACATTAATCAGAGCCATGCAATTGAATTAATTATTTCAAGGTTTTTTCAGTACCCAAAGGGCAAAAAATCTTTCACATGTAGAGCTCGATGACAATTATCTGATTACTCTGATGGAGTTTTCTGGGTATATGGAGGGGTAGTATTAGGCTGACTGGGGTGATTTAATACAGCAAGTTGAAGAACAGCTGCCACAGTCCTGCACTGGTTATTCAGCACTCTGGGAGAAGAAAAAAGAGAAATATTTCACCTGGCCTGAGAAAGGAAAGGAGTTTTTCACACATCTCTGTGTGTTCAAGTTAGCGTGACACATGCTCCTGTTTGCATGGATTCTATGAGTGAGTGCCAGCATCTCACAGAATGGCGCTCAATGATACAGTGCAGGCTGGATTCAGAGATCTGGAAAAACAGATTTACGATTAGACTATTTGGAGTGCAAGTTTTAATGTATACAGCACTGTGTATAAGGCGAACCTCTCAGTTCTGCAACAGTGCTGAAAAAACTTTCCCCCTGTTGCAGATGATGAGATAATAGAGGTGATCTATTATGTTTGGACTATAATTGTCACGATCTTAAACAGCACAGAGGAAACACACTTGTAACGTGTTGGAGAAAGAAATCTACAGGAACAGTGAACAGCTGTTCTTTTCTAAAAACAAAAATGCACTCAGTAATGATCCGGTCACATTTTGAACTTAAAAAACACAATAATCCAATTGTAAATTGATGGTTGGTTCAATTTAGCTGTGACCAACGATGGTCTGCCATGTCAGCCTAATGAACACCGATCAAGAGGGCTCCTTTTCTCAACAGTAGACCCCAGGGCTGATCTGGGAAAACATCTGCTTTCATTGTTTGCTCAGTTCACCTGGATGTAATTGTTAGTCTGGATAAAATCAGAACTTTCAACTCCCAGCAATTTGCAAATCGCAAACTTGTCACTCGGCGGTAGCTTTCTCTTAGCCTGGGGCTTCTCTCACCCTCCCAGTAGAACGAACCCCATCAATTGGGTTTGGGAATTTGGGCTGGCAGGTGGGGCAGAGTTTGGGGTTAACCTGGGTTGTGTGCTGCCAACAGAGCTACCAATGGGTAATGTGAGCGGTGGGAGAATTGTGCCTTTGTAGTGTTAATGAGACTGCTAGATCTTGATATATTATATTTCTGTCATATATTCTGCATTAACCACTGCCATTCATACTGAGACATTTCAATAACCCACGTTCTACCTCCCCTTTTCACTCTTTTCTTCTGAATTAATGACTACCTAGTTGGTTAAATACCAGGAGATCTACGACTGTCTGTGCAGACTCAGTGAACAGTGTCAACAAGATTCAAAGTTAAGCAGCAAACAGGAAAAACAACCTGTATCTGTATACAGATAGCTGTGCCTTATTGGGAAAAGGGTAAAAAAATGACAACATGCAGTCCTGTTAAGCTCTGGTAACCTAAGTATAACAGTTTAATTTATAGATGCTCAGAGACGTGCCCATTTGCTCCTTGTTAATTATCTGGCAGAGTTTAAAAATTACATAATATAAAACACTTTGTCATGATTTTTTATAAGCTATTATTCTTCCCTTAATTGGATGATTTAAAGTGCAAATTAGTCAAAAGAGTACATAGAAAACCACAGTGAATTTGTACAGACAGACATTGACAGTGAAGACAGAATTTGAAAAATTTGTTGCCAACTAGCTTTTTCTGAAGCTGAATAACACACAAGACTGCAGCACTCCAGCAATAAAGTGAATAATAAAGCAACATAGGTCCCAATTCTGTCTGTAATTCTGATAAAATGTTGGTTTGGGAAAACTGAAAGATAGTTTGCTTGGCAGCTCAGAGTAAAAATGTTTTTCAACAGCACTGGTCCAGTCTGTGTTTTTTCTTTTTAGATCTACTTGTCTTTCAATATTGCATTACTGGCAGAAGCCAGAGGTCTTCATCACCGGGTCTAGGCAACTCTGGGAGCCCTTGAGAAATAAAGGAACCTCCTACTCCAGGATAGCTGTGTGTAACCTCATAACTCATACAAAGTGTCTGTTTTGTTGCAGTTCAGTGTTAAACATTTTAGAATAATTTAATGATTTACAGTTATATATTTCACCTTGTTTTGCTTCAAATCCTGCAATATATGAGGGATTTATTGAAAAGAGGTCCCCCATTCAAATAAAAATGGAAATCCCTGATTAACTCAGGCAGCTAAAGTAAGCAAACCAGTTTTATTTCAAACATGTCTCCCAAACACAATGGCCACAATCCCAGAAAATCGCAGTAGATTACAGTGATAATGCCAAACTAGCAGACACTTAGGTTGGGAGATGCTCCTCTGAAGATCTCTGAATCACCTCCATTGCCAAACACTGGTCATTTGTGGACATTTACAACAGACCCATATTACTGAACTTCACCTAAAAAACGCCGATCACATCCACTCGCTATCTTGTTCTAAACCGAGGACCTGAAAAGTGTATTAATCTCCTTCCGTCTACTGGTAGTGCTTGAGACAAGCAGCCTAGATTAAACCTGATCTTATGCATCAAAGAATGACAGTCAACAGTACATAGCACATCAACTCCATCCAGCAGCGTTCTCTATTTAGACTGCAGTGTTTGAACGCAGCTAAGAGGAGAATACAGTATTTGCTGCATGTACTGTAACATTGGAGGCTCATATATTCACACTTGCACATCTCGTGAGGCCCTCTGGAGGAGGGTTGGGGGGGGGTGTGATTAGGCTTTTTAAAGTTGAACAGAATCCAGGGTTCGTGTGAGGTTATTAATGGAAGGATCTGTACATGCATCATCGCCTGGAGCTGGAGTAGCTCAAAGTCAGCTTCCTTGACAGGGCTCAGGGCCTGATCACATCTCTCCCAGTGAAAGTTCCTGAAAAAAAAGAATACAGGAAAGTCCTCGCATGTTCCTTCTACTTGAGTGAGCCGTCTGCTGAAACCAAGGAGAGATGGAGTTGGTGGCGAGAGGAGAGTGGTTACAGGGTTGTTGATGTCTGTTGTTCAGATCTATCAGTAACTTTATCAGCAATACAGTAGCTAGTTCTGATTGTTCCACAGCACAGTGCAGAATAAACTAGTCTACTTTATGCACATTTGCACACAGACACAAAGCTGTATGTAGCTTTCTTTAGTTTTGTTAATCCGGCTAAGAGCACCTCTGAGGTTTGTGGTTTTTCGGGAAAGAAAGAAAAACAAAAGTTCTGAGGACTCCGTCGCTGTTTACTTTTAATCAGCCCACGGGGAATGGAGGCCACACAGGCCATGTAATTGCAACATTTTTTTTCCTTTCAAATTGCTTTCTCATTACGAGGATTGATTCGCTTCGGGTCAGCAGGGAGGCGAGGGGCTCTTACATTGCCAAGATGCTGGCGCGGTGCCTGCCTGCTCACACCTCGCCCTCCGTCTGCTCCGCAGGCACTCTCGCCGAGCCCTCGACGCAGACAAAAAGCAATGAGCTAGGGTCCCTTCCGTGAACACCACAGCTGGAGGTCTCAAACCAATTTCCTGGAGGGCCTACCTGCATCTTCTGGTTTTTGTTTCGCCCAAACTGCATGACAAAACCAGCGTAATTAATTGCATAACCACTTTCTAACAAGACACCAAAGTGATTTATAGGGAACTGTCCTTTTTCAAAAGTCATTGGTTCAAATCAACTATAAAAAGACCTAAAGGTATAGATTTAACTACAAAGTTGAAGTAGGGTAGTTTCACACAAGTGTCTCAGAATTTGGGGTGAAATCGTTTACAGGCATTTGGATAGGCTCTTCTGTCGAGTACTGTGCTATAGACCAAGGGGGGGGGGGGGGGGGGGGGAGTTGTGTTGCTTTTATATTTTTTTTTACAAACCTATTCAAGCAGTGTTTGCTTTCCACATTTTTAAAAGGTAGCAAGTGCTACAAAAAAAAAATATTTAACAAGAAGTCTGCCACAGGTTAAGACTGATAAATGATATTCTTTGCACTGATGTACTGTAGCATCTCCCAATGATGTGTTTGTGGAAGCGAGAAGAGGCAGAATGTGAAGGGAGATGAACAATTTTATTTCAGCTTTTATTCTGAAAAATTCAATATACAAACCGGTCCTATTTCCTATAAATGGGATTGTTGGCATTGTGCATTTTCTCCCCAAATATTTTCACATACAGGAGCATACTGCAATTCTAGGCACAGAATTATCACCTCAAAAATGGTATCGGATCTTGTCAGATCTTGGAAGCTAAGCAAGGCTGCGCCAATCAGTACTGGAATGGGAGACCTCCAAAGAAGAACAGGTAACTTCTGCAAGTGGTGGATGTAGATTTTCTACTGGACCAGAGTCTTCAAGTCAATGCCCAGCATGGTCACTGGTGAGACTGTGCTGTGGAGCTGCCAGCCTTAGGATGAGACATTAACCGAAAGGTCATGACTACTTGGTCATTAAAGACCTCATGGTAGCATTTGCACAGGTTGAGGCCTTAATCCTGGCTCAATTCCACTGTGGGTTTGCACAATCTGGCCTCCCTAGTTTCCCCTTAATCCATGTGGTGAAGCCGTTTCTCAATTCTCCCCCTGATTTGCTGGGACGTGGGGCTGCTGCACATCACACAGGTGGAGCTGCATTTCAATGGCAGACAAAGTGGGTCCTCTCCTTCACAACTCTTGGGATCCCTGCAGTGAACAGCAGTACACAAAATGCAAAGAATTAATACTGTGATTCTGTCAAACAGGAAACACGACACTTGTGGAATGCTCTTTGAAAAGGGATATACAAGAGATCGAATCAAAACATCTTAGCTTGATTTTAATACTTGGACTAGGATCCGTCTTGAATCACGTCCATTTCCGCCAATAAGGAAGTATCTGATGAAGGCATGTCATCAACAAGACATTACTCATTCTCTAAGGAGGCAGTTAATCAAGTGTGACATCTACAATTGCTCCACCACTCTTTAGGCTGATTACTACATTTTAAGCAATGCCATGAAGGGAAATGACCACATATTACCAAATTAAACCATGCAATGTTCTAACAAATTTCAGTGGGTGTCCCTACAGATTGCTTATTCCCTCCCCCCCCTTCTGTTCATTTTAACTATGCACGTACAATCATAACATTTCCGTAACCTATTTGAAGACCAGAAATTCTCAACATGAACCATCTACCCAGACGACGTTTCAGTTTTTAAGCCCCGTTATCTGGGAGTAACAGTGCAGCCAGACCACGTCTTGACTGGACACTTTGATAGGCATCCAGTCCCTGTATGCCAATATAAAGTACATTACATGCTGGCAGAAGGTTATGGAAACTCAAAGATTAGGTAAAAAAAACCAATAGGCAAGCCACCAACACCAACCAAATCTAAACAAATGCAAAGCATTACCAAAGTGAGCACTGCCTTATACAGACCATTCAAATGGATGACCCAGCATAAAATCACACACACACTTTAAACTAGGTAAATTTAAAACCAATTTTTCAGTGAAAAACATGCAAACCATGGTACCTTTTAAGTAATTATCCACATAGGCACAATAAATAAACTGATACGCTTGAATGAATCTATTTCTCCATTCCACCTCCGGATAGAATTGCCAACCAGCTGCATTACTGAGCCTATTGTGTAATTTACATATTATTCATGTTTGAGTAAATCCTATGTGCAAAGTGTAACAGGTCATATTTACATTTTTGGGGAATAAATGTAACTTATCAAATGGCCAATGCCATTTAACAGCTGCAGATGATATAATCAAAACAAAAACAGAAAAAGTGCTGAATTTATGACCTGAATTGCTGTGTCCAGGCTGGTAGCCAATCAGTACCTCAGCAGGGATGTGAACCCACAACCCTTTAACAAAGGATTCCGAGCCCATGCCACAAATCCACACTGACACTGCTCCTCATGGTGTGCTCCTGCTTTGTGTCCTGTGCTGCCAAGATGGGCTCCAGATTGCCATGATCTTTAACAAAAGGATCCTGATAACAGACACATAGATCACTTGCCTTGTAATGATCTTAACATGATAGTGGGCACTTCAAATACCAGTGGAATATTTGAAAGCAATTGTAGAAAGAAACATTTCCTATGAAAAATGAGCTTTCCTCAACTTCAAAGCCCTTGAACCCTCTCTAAACAGCCATTTTAAATAAATTAGGCTATTCCATGGGATCGATTATGTTACCTGCAGAGGTCTTTAGGCGTTTCCCCGATCTCTGAAGATCTGAGCAGTGGCTGTATCCCTCCCCACTCCATCCCAGCACCCAATGGAATTCTGCTTATCTGTCCAGGGTCACTTTCACTGGGGGGCCCAGTCAAGCCTGTGTAAATTTCCACTCAGAAGAAGAATAAACATCTTCAAAGTCACCTGAAAAAAAAATCCTTCGCCGCCAATCAATCTCTGCCTTTTCAGTCCAAGTGAAGAGTCCGCTGCAGAATCTGCCCTGGTAAAAAAAAAAAAGTAAAAACAAGGATTCTCATTTTAATTTTTCCAAGGTAGAAGCCGTTACTCATGCCCAGTCTTACCAAATGTCTTTACGATGTACTAGAGAACAGTTATTTACCATAAAAGGGTTGTTAATAAAATTACTAAACCTGCATCAGCTTTTCACACTGGAAGTCTAGTATGCACACAGGATGATTACACATTGATTTACATTATCTACAAAAACAGAAGTCACAAAACAGCTCGGGGAAGCTTCTTTTTTTGGCACTACATCTCCTAGACATGGGGGAAAGCCTATATCGAGCAGAATTAAAAGGATTGACATGTTTGTCAAACTCCATTGAGTGTGCAACATTTGACAGTATTCCATCACAGGCACCAGCACTTGAAATAACTGCAATTACAGATCATTGCACAATAAGTGTTACAATAAAGGAGAGGGGCACAGATACTTTCTGGGGGCAATGCTATTGGGTTATTTTCAAGTCATTTCCCAATCCATTTTTGTGCTTGAGAAACCGACTTACCTGATGAACGTGAAGCCCCGTGGACCAGCTTGGGAGAGAGGCTCTCGCAGCCGCTGCTATCGGAGAAGAATGGCCTTCGCGCTCTAAGTGGCGCTGTACAGCCTCCCTCCCCAGAGCTCTTCTTAGACTGGAGCATTTTTGGCTGCTGAGTCACCAGATAATTTTTATGTGGTAATCCTCTGCCGCCCGTTGCAACCTCTCGCCGGGCTGCTGGCGGTATTAATGGACCTGCCGCTCTATCTCGAAGACAAAAAAAAGAACTCCCACGCAGGTCCCTACGGGTTACATAAATATTAGTTCAAACTTCCAAATAAATCTGCTAGGGGCCGAGAACCGCTGCCAGTCCGCTTTCTCACTCCGTTTGCGCCGGCAGTGACAGGTTAGGAGAACGCGGCGATGAGGAGGGGGGTCGGCTTTGAAATAGAAAAGGCACGACATCTCTTCGTGTCTCCCCTACCTTTTCCCCCGTTCCTGGCTGTTGTACTGTACATGCACACATCTCCAGGACACTTAAACAAGTCATGTTTTTAAAGAGCACTCCGAGGGAAATACAACATTTTCATCGTGTATCTTTAGGCACAAAGGTAGTTACGTACCGTCAGCTTCCGAAAACGCAAACATGCTTTTGCTGCCTATAGTTTTGGCAAGGCGTGCTTTCCTCGATCTACACATACAGTACAGGTGAAGAAGACGGCAGGAAACACCCAGCAGGCGCAGGTGTGCGCCAACGAGATACAGTATCTAGAGTGTGAATAACGGATTGACTCCTTGGTACAATTTTTAATGTAAAAGATTATCGGAGAATTCCCCCCCTCATTGCTTCGCTCCTTACTTTTCAAACTCATAAAAGCCTTATATCCATGTGACCTTGTCCTGTTAGTTTTATAAAGGTAATCTAAAAATTGGCAAGACCTGTGAGCTTTTGATGAATTAAGCAGGTGTTCTGGTCAATTAGCAGAACCACGTGTCTTAAGGGCTGATTGTTTAACAAATCACCTCCTGAACTAGTGTGGTGAAATTGCTCCACTGATTGAAATTGTAATTAGAAATTGGTGATTTAGTGGTGACCTACTGTATAAAACCTACTCTGGAGCAGGGCTTGAAACAGTGTAAAGCAACTTTAAACTCGCTCTCTCCTTGTTTCCCCACTTGTGTCCTCTGTGTTCCCTCAATGTTTTGAACACTTTGGATCAGCTCGCCTAGTCACTTCTACTGGCTCGGTGCCACTCATTTCATACATATATTTTCTTACTAAATGAGGTTTACAACAAACGTTCAGGAGGAAAAACAGCACCCAGGATCCATCCATTCATTTTGTCACCACTTCTTCCAATTCAGAGTCACGCAGGAGCCAGAGCCTAACCCAGCAAGCAACAAGAGAAAACAGGGTACAGCCTGGACGGGACGCCATTCCATCACAGGGCACACAGACACAAACATAGACACACACTCACACCAGGGCCAGTTTTCCCACAATACACTCAACTTACCACCTTCTTCACACCCGAAGAATGCTCCACAGCCAAAACCCTGTCTTTCTTTTTTTCTCTTTTCAGCTTGGAATTAACCTTTACTTGTTCCTTTGCAATTAACTTACTAGTATGTCTTTGGACTATGGGGGGGAACTGGAGCACCCTGAGGAAACCCATGCAAACACGGGGAGAACATACAAACTCCACATAGATAGCACCCCAAATCTGGAATTGAACCCAGAGCAAGCCACTTTCACTACGTCTAAAATACGCAATCAACATTTTCAATATGCTTAACTCTTGCGTTTTGTTATTCCTAGTGAACTACGCGTAATGTTTTGCACTGGTCGGCATTAAATTTAATGTGGTCTTTTATGGTGATCAGGTCTTTTTGTAACACCACTATTGCTTTGTGCAATACTCAGATTAGTTTTTCATGGAGAGCCATAAACTTCATAAATAATTTTATTTTCATACATGAAAAGGACATAATTTATCTGTGCTGCACATTCTCTTCCAACACCGTTGAAAATACTCTCTCTGCTGTTCATTTCTATAACAGAACAGTGCATGTGTTCATTTGCGAGGTTACCTATTAACTCCCCAAATCAATAAAGATTCAGAAAAAAATCCATCATCCAATAAAGAAATGATGGAAACAGCATAACAGAATGAGGTCAGTCTCGTTGATGAAAATGTCGACCACACAGGTTCTGAACGAGACAGAAGAGCTGGATAGGAAATATTTGCTGACACTGGGGCACTTCATGACTTAACGAAGACAAACGGCAGGGTGCAGCAGCCCGTGAGGAAATTTCTCAGTCATCGAGCTTCTCACTGAGCTGGTGAAGATGAAGCATCAGGACAGATATTCCCCAGGGGTTTGTGAGGCCTGACATGACCGTATTTAGACATGTACCGCCCACCCACACTACCTCCAGGAGTCAGACAGCGGTGCTCCCAGCCCCTGGTTTGCTCTGGGATCTCTCCGATCTTTTCAGCCCTGTCCAGGATTCCGTAAGCAAGGAGAATGTGCTGGCAGGCTGTGCAGCCATGAAGATTGATTAGGGGTGAACGGTGCTCTTTTTCCTGCTAAGATTAGATAGATGCCTGTGCTGATGAACATGCCCGCTGGGCCACTCTGAAACACAACCCCGTCTTCCCCCACAAACACACACAGGCTGAACACGCTGGCACAGCTCTTGCCCTTGTGCTTCCTGGCTCTGGGGTTTCTCCTTCTGCAGCTCCTTTAAGGCCTACCTGCTTGTCCTGCACCTGTACACCCCCTGGCTTTCACCTGCCTGGCAATGGCTGGCTCAATGCACATGACCTGTTGAGCTACTGCCCTTCCTTCTTGTGCCTTATAATATATTTTTTATGGTAGGATCATGATTATGATTATGGAGCAAAGGCCATGGCTTTGAATTTGTGAAGTAGAAGGTTCTTGCTTCTGTCTGCAGTGCTGGCTGCTTGTACCTGCTCCTCAGCGAAGTACCTTAATTCCATTGCTCCATTCTCCCAGTGCTGGATTTCCCGTTAGGCACTGTAGGCAGAGTACCTAGGGCCTACGACATTTTTAGGGCCTACGAAGGAGGGAAACACTAATGACTAACGAAAAACAAACTGAAACAACACGCTTGCGATCCACTCTAGGTGCTCCAGATCAATAATCACATGCTATCTAGCGGCTGTTCTAGAAACTAGAAGTGTCGAAAGTGATGGTCTCCCGACTCGCTCCATCAATCACGTGGTTGAGCATTAGAATAGTTTAAAGTGCATCACGTCAATCGATGTAATTCAATTGGCGTTAATCCCTCTTTTTGCACATTTCGTAGTGAAAGTGCCTAGGGCCTACAAACGCCAAAACCCGGCCCTGCATTCTCCCTTCTCCAACAGTAAATCTGGGTACCAGTGTGAGTGGGAACAAAAATGCAAAAGTGCAATAGGAAAGTGACCCATCCATTTAGGGGAAAGGGGTTGGGTGAGTCATCCAAACTCTTAATCCACTTCACAGCATGGACATTGATTCATTCAATATTTTACAACTTACCATATTATTTTTATAGTTTTACTATGGTTTTTAATGCCCTTTCCTTTGGCTTTTTATGACACTTCATTGCAAAATAGCTCATTCTGCGTTCTGGCCCTACAGCAAACACCATGCAGTGCTGTTTGTGCTCCTCTCTTCTTTCTTAGAGCTCTATCTGCGATAAGCTGTTTCCACTTAGGTCCCTGGGGAGGGGGGTGTGAACAGGGCTGAGAATACTTAAGAATTAAAGTGTGAGTTCCAATTAGCTGCAATCAAATATTAACTTTAATGCAATTTACGCCCAGGGCCTCCCCAGAGGTAATAAGCCGAGAATGAATGACGGAGCCAGTGTGGAAGAGCTGGTGTCGGGTCATGAGTCGCTCTCTCAAGTAATCTTTAATCTTTAGCACATAGTTCGGCTGCCTGGGAGGACAGTGACTGGAGCAGTGAGAGGACTAACAGTAGACTTAGATTCATTTCTGCTATTTAATGTGTAATCAGCTATAAAGGAGAAGTTAAGGAAAAAGTGTTTTTTTTTCAGCAGTGTAAGAATCAGGCTGCTAAGGATATTACCATTTGTGTCAAGTGACCTAAAACATCTAATTAATAAAAACACCAAAAAGAATTTGTATTTTCAGATTTTCTTCCTCAAATAGCACTTCTGTGTCAAACTTAATGGGTATGGGTATGTAGTGCAATTTGTAGAATTTCAATCAAAAGATCTCAACAGAACTTTACTTAAACTTCATTTTTAATACTATGTACAATTCTGGTCACCGCACTATAAAAAGGACATTGCTGCCTTAGAAATGTTTCAAAGGAGAGCAGCCAGAAAAAATTCAGGCCAGGACGGCATGTCAAACATGGATACATCAAAGGAAATGAATCTATTCTGTTTGGACATATCAAATTATGTTGTTGAAGATGATTGCTTGGGTTCTTTCAAGAAACGGCTGGATAAGATCTTTGGTTCAATGAGCTACTAACAGCTAATGGGTTGTAGAATAGGACATCGGATGTCCCTTTCTCATTTGTACTTTTCTGTGTTTGTATTGTTAATTTAAAATGTTGTGAGCTGCAAAATAAGATCAGCACTTTTCCCTGCAACAATATAGGAAAGGTCTGTATAACAGATGAAGAACATTTTGATTCTACCCAAATCTTTATGATTTCTGAAATTCAATTTTGCTAGCAGTGCCAAGCCACATTATCTGTGATCGTCACTTTGCAGAGTCTTCGGTTTGACTTAAAGACACCAATAGAGTGTTCTGGCTCGGGTGAGGAGATATATCACCAGGTTTTAGACTCTTTTCTCATCTTAAACAAGGCCTTAACCTAAGCAAAACCTGCTTTGAATGAATACCCATGCAGGCCTTTAGACATTCTATTTCCTGTCTCAAGAAGGTTCAGAAAACAACCGTAATTCCTGCACAGTGGAATGGCTTCCCAATGAATATTGATGGGACTACCTCCAAATAAAAGTAAGTCTCCTGACACATGAACGGCCATACATGGTGATAACACTGCACTTTATCCCACTGACAGCTGCTGATGTCACTTGGCAAGGATAATTTGCAGACTGACATTCATTACTGCTGGGACATGAGACAGCGCCCATAAATCTTGATTACTGTCGATACAGCCCTGCCCGCGCCAAAACGAGTTTAAACGGAGAAGGGAGTTGAAGAGTGGGTGGGGGGGAGTGTTGAAATTTCCGAGAGACCATTCATAATTTTCAGCACTTGTTCACACGGCAGAAGAGGGCTCGCAGGGGAAAGATTTAGTTTTTTTTAAAAGAAGAACAGACTGAAAACTATTCTAAAAGAAAAGGCGCATCCAAGGAGTTTCTTCTTTCTCAAAAGCTTTTTTTTAACTAAGCTGAGAAGTTGCGTAAGTGGCTGAAGAACAGAACACTGTAGATGGGACGATGTGGTTTCAAACTTCACCGAAGTCTGATAACAACGACAAAGTCAAAGGATGGAAGAAACGAAAGACAGAACGATAAATTGAACAGAGATTATGATGTCTCCCCCTGCTCTTGTCTCAGTCAACTCTGATGAAAAGTTAGTAACAAGCTGCTGAATTGAATGAAACTGAGTTGGTAACACAACTAAAACCTCGACCCAGACTGAATCTAACTGAAATCGCTACCCACTGGCCAATTACAGAGAGCTCAAGTCTCACCCATCATGCCAAGATTGAAACCTGAGTGAAAACAAAGTTTTATACCTTGTTATGTGATCTTGTTAGATCTCAGACGCTGAACAAATGTACAGTAGATCTGCTCAGTATTGAAATTAGGACCTCCAAGGAAAACCTGTTTGCTGTAAATAGTGCTAGTGGTCCAGACTGTAGCCCTCTTAACCCTGGACCAAACTTTCCAATCAATACTCCAGTGTAATGAGAGACAGGAGATGCCACCCTTTCATTGACACAATAAACTGAGGACCTGACTTCTTGGTCAATGCTCCAGTCTTCTTCAATATTGTCCTTTGCGTAGATATTCTAAAATGTGTGGTCTAAAACCATATCCATTTATTTCCAATAAACATTTGAGATCACCAATCAAATCTTATAAATTGCAAGTGTCTTCTGATTATATACAAGCCAGGAGAAACAGACAAAAGCCAGATCAAATGGGTATCTGTCAGATATCCTAGAAAATTCAAACAAACTTAGGCTATTAAATTAATCTAATTTGTGACCATGATGATCTACTTGAAGAGTGCCTTAAGGATGTCATGCCACATGCTTGGTCCAGTTGTTTTCAGAGATGTACTTTTTTTTAATTGAACCTGAAGATATGGCAGGAACTTAAAATTGCCTGTCAGAGTTGTGCCAAATCTTGCTCTCTAACATTTCCCCTACCTGCACATTAGCCTTTAGTAAAAAGCCAAAATCAGATACAATAAATGATTGCATAAAAAGCTACAGAAGCTTAAAAACAGGCTCCTAACACAGGAAAAATTCAAAAACCATCCATGCACTCATGCTGACAAACAAGAGCAGACCCAGAGAATCAGTAGAAATCTTTGTTCATTAGCTAATTTGGGTGTGGTGACCATTGGCTTAGGCTACTTCTTCTTTAAAAAATTTTGGACTCACTAGATGTTTTAAGACTCAGATCTTTGGCAGCTACGCTTGTACATTCTATAGCAACAGAGATGTGTGGTCATATTCCTCTGACACGCCCCATGCCGAGCTCTATGGTGCCTGACAGGAGAGTCTGAATGGACTGGAGGAGCCTGGGAAGCTACAGAGTTCCCATTTGCTGGAAAGCTGGGGAATTAACTGAACAACCATACCCAGTCCTTCCCCGGTGACCTGGAGAAGCCAGTTACAGTCATTTCTTTCTGTCAAATTTGTTACATTCAAAGAGATTTTATTTCCCTGCTAATATACAATGGGCAGCACGTTTTTTTTTCTGAGTTTGGATCCAGTTTCTCTTCCTTGTTGTAAGAAAAAGCATAAATTCCATTGGTTCTTCTGCGGTCACGTGCTGACTTTGCATGTTTCAAAGGAGGGAAGGATGTGGTGGCATAGTTCTTAGCATTGCTGCCTCACAGCGGTGGGGCTCAAGATTCAATTCCTGGGGTTGTCTGTATGGAGCTTGTATGTTCTCTTCATGTTCGGATGGGTTTTCTTCCCGGTGCTCTGGTTTCATCCCACAGTCCAAAGACATACTGGGAGGTTAACTGGTTTCTAGGAAACCTGGACCTGAAGTGAGAGTGTTTGCTTCCGTCTGCCCTGTGATAGACTGGTGTCCTGTCCGGGGTGTAACCTGCCTTGCACCCGTTGCTTGCCAGGATAGGCTCCAGCTCCCCCTGTACTGGGACGCACCAGACCTGTTACTGGATAAGTTGTTAGACAACTGTGGTTAGATTGTCTTAGACTCTTCAGCACTTTGCTGTGCTTTGCATGACCTAAATTAAGCCTAAAACTTCGTATTGTCTTGTTTAAATGTCTGAATCTGAGTTTGTGTTTCATCATTTAAACCTGAAGGCTGGTATATACTGTACCATGTGCTTATGATTCCAAGTTACACGAAAGGTGCTTCTGCAACAATACCATAGGTCCCATGTTACTAACGCTGAAAGTTTGTCACATTTGGCATTGGTTTTAATCATCACAGCTCATAAGTTAATCCCCTTGCTGGATCAAGCATAATGCTTTTGTGATATTTTTTACAGAAAACCTGGAAGACTACATTGAAGAGTTCGTCTAATTCACACAGGTAACCCAGAAGTAACAAACAAATGCAATGTCTCCCTAAAGTGGTGCTCACCACGTGGAGCGACTTATTCAGAATCACTCCTAATGGTTTGCAGTTCTCTAATGATCAAATCATTCCTGAGCCACGCATTTACTTTGTCAGGGCTTGTATCATTCTCTACCATTCATCTCAGTGCTTTACTGTGTTTACTATGTTACTTTTTATTTTGCCTTTACAACAGATAAGACACTACAAAACCAAGATGATGGTAAGTCTTTGGGGAAAGAGGGAAGCTAGCAAAAATAAGGGATTTAGCTCAACAAATCCCTTCCCTCAGTGCAATGTGGCAGGGTGTCTGTTGGTACAGCTGCTTTTATGTGCTGTGATGTTCCTTTCATGTCTGACAGCAGTCACACAGCATAGTAGCCCTGGTGCTGCTTCAGTCCCAAGACTAGCGTTAACTTTTGGTAGTTTGATTACTTTGGAGCAGCAGTCCCGGGCACCGAGTTAATCTCAACATGCCTGAATGCCAGCAGCTGGTGCTATGTTAAGCCAATGCAGGTCATATACCATTCAGCTTTCTGGGAATTTTTCCAATTGTCCTTCAGCAGCAGGAGAAATATAATTTTAAAAACTAATTTTAAAGAGATGCAATACAGAAGTCTGTTACTGCAAAATCATCATATGCACAGAAATTATATTTAACACTTGGACACACAGTGTGTTCTAAAATACTCTATTAAGTTTACATTTTCGATTCAAATGCAAACAAACAATATTTTCATTTTTCAGATCAGCCTGTTACTCAGATTAATTCTTGTTGAATTATACTAGTACAGTGATCTGCAACTCTGCAAGTCCTACAAGAATTACAGGTAGCCTTAAATGGTGAGTAAGCAGAAATCTATAAAATATGTGAAGTTCTAACTGATTGATCCAATGATGTCTTGAAGTAAAATAAGAAATCCTAATGCCATCCCAGGTTCAGGAGTGCTGACGCTTGTGGTACTGCAACAGGTGGAGGCTTATTGATCAGACAGGGAAAAGGCCTTTTCTTAATGATCAAAATACAGCAGATCCTGTGGATTTCCTCAAGAGTTTACCTCCTGTTGCAACAACACAGATTGTGTGAGCATTACTCCCCCGTCTTCAGCACGTATTAGAAATGTGAATCAGATTGTCAGAGGCCATTCTCCAGGTTAAGATGTGATGAGCTCATTTCCTGTGGGAGACATAGCCTGTCAAACTGCATTACATGGAACATTCTGCAGGAAGAGAGACTGCGGAACATGGAAGGCTTTCAGGAGAGTAGCTTGGGATTTCAGTTAGGCAACAGCCCAGTGTGATGCAAGCCTTCACACCCTTCTGGGACTATAAATCCCATGGTCCTCGAAAACCCCTGGTTGAGATGCAACCCACCCACTTACAGATATGGGATGGTGGTTGTGTGGTGTACTTCAAAGTGGCCTTTGAGAGCTAGGGGATCTTCTGGTGTTCAGTCTGCTTTATTAGTTTCTTCTGATAATATCGTCTTTAACTGAACTGGATGCACCCTTTATCCAAAACAAAGCAAATAAGTAATCTTCAAAAACACACTAATACTTTCATTGATCATGAGAATATACAAGCATGTAATTGTTCATTCAAGTCTGCATTATAACTGTGTAGATACAATGAAATAGAAAAACAAGAATAGGCTGACTATTTCAGATAAGTGCCATACGCATCTCCATTTCCCAGGTCTTTCTGTTTGGGAGGCAGCAGTGGAATCATTTGTGATGATGGGTTAGAGGTAAAACAGCCATCGCTCCCCAAAACCAATGCTATTCAACTGAATGGAGAATTAAAGGTAATTGCACAGGAATTGCTACTTTGATAACTCAACAGAAGCCCCCTTTGCAAAAAAAACTAGACATGCAATTAAAGTCTTCAAGCCACTACAGCCTCATTTTGAAAATTCACCAACTCCTGCCTTGACAAGGAAGATGAACATTATTTTTTTATGTCAGAGTTAGAAAGAATCAGCATTGATGAGTGCATCTCAAACCACAATAAAAGTAAACTGTACACAGTAACTTGTAAAAACTAAAATTTACATCACAAAATAGATTAAAGTTTCAATTATGCGCAACACCATATTCAGCGATTCAGAATGAGACATCAAAACTTCTGGTGATGTAAAGTGGTCTTATTACACTAAAAACAAGCAGGCTTGTGAATACATCTCTTTAAATCCAATAGAAATATGTCTCTCAATGTCAAGATGGTTTGCTGATAAATGGAAATGACTTGTTAACTCCCCGTGCAGATCATGTTAGAAACTTACTGTGGTGAAATATGTGCTGCTCAAACTGTACTCATTTGTTGATACATGACATTACAGTAACTAGTGAGCAGAAAGGGACGCAGCAAATCTCAATGCATCGCAACTGTCTCTCTCACCTGTGGTGAGACCAGGGGTTTGTGACAACAATGGCGGCTTACTGTACTTTCACAAAGTTCAAGCTTCTGTGCTTAATTCAAAGTCTATAAAATGTTTCTACAACATCAATTTATTTTGTTACCGAGATTTAATAACTGGCCTGAGAAATTGGGACAGCAGTTCCCCATTAATGGCCTCTGAGTCTTCACAACTGATCAAGTCATCTTTTGTTCCAAAAAACACTTGTTTACATCTGAATTTCCCTGTCATCTTGGTGCTAATATTTAGCATGGTACAGCTCAAGTCACCGTGAAAGAAAGATGAATAACTTCGTACAGACAGTGGACACGGTTTATTTTAATTTTCTCCCAACAGGTATACAGCTGAAAATGGAAATAAAATGATCAATATCTTTTTTGAAATGCAGTGAAGTCCGATATTTTCTAATGAGCCACAATGAGGAGCCTGTGTCATTTAAATTAACAAGGAGTGTCAAAACTATACAGAACCAAGGTTAGAAGGTGACAAAGTGATCCCTTACTAGATTATCAGCAAAACTAAACGAAAGTAATTAAAGATTAACCAAAAACAGGGTAGCATGGTGACACAGTAGTTAGCATTGCTGTCTCACACACCTAGGACCCTGGATTCAGTTCTGGGGTGCTATCTGTGTGGAGTTTGTATGTTATCCCCATGTTCATGTGGGTTACCTCTGGGTGCTCTGGTTTCGTCTCACAGTCCAAAGACATACTGGTAGGTTAATTGGCACTGGTATGAGTGTGCGTGTGCGTGTGCGTGTGCGTGTGTTTGTACAGTATGTGCCCTGCATTGGTCTGATGTCTCATCTTATGTGTACCCTTCCTTTTGCTCATTGCTTGCCAGGAAAGGCTCCAGTTCCTCTGTGAACCTGTATGGGATAAAGCAGTTAGAAAATGGATGGAAGGATGCTGGCATCCTTTCAAGGAAGGATGCCAGCATTTTGTCTGCTGCTGTGCACATGGAACAAATTATGTGGGAATCAATGCTGGAGGAAATAAAATAACAAACGGCATTATTTCTCCCTGTGTTCAAAATGAAGAGAGACAAGAGAATGTTTTTCAGCCCCTCTGTTTTAGTCACAAATCAGTAGTCTTCAAACTGGGAACAACACAACAAAATTCTCATTGACAATAACGACCTGCACAGTAACCATTTTCACAATTGGGCATTTTTCCTAGTACACTCTGAGTGAAGCACCTTGCTCAAGAGAAGAACAACAGCACCCCACCTGGGATTTGACCCCACAACCACTGCATTGAGTTTAAAGCCCCAACCACTCTGCATCTTATTGAGGTAAAACACCTAGTGCGGGACAAAATAGGAATGGCTTACAATGAAAACATTAAAAAGAAAAGGTGAGATCTACTTCGTTAATGTACCTTTTGAATGAGTGGACACAGCTGCCGAGATATTCTTGTCCATTTTTGTATCAAACCTTACAGCTAACAGTTGAGAAACATCAGAAGAGAAGTTTCTGGTTCCTTTAATAAACAAGATGCACAGCTGATGTCTATTTACATGGGACCTATTCAGCTTTCCTATGGTTTTTCCATACATTTTGCTTTACAAAGACTTCACACAGTCAGATTTATACTTAATCATACCTCTATGTGCTTACCATGATTCCACTAAATCTTCCTTTTAGTTTACCACACTATCCCATAGTAACCTTTTACAGGACTTCTTTTTTGAACCTTTGTGAAGCACTTCTGAAACACACAGCTTTTGGGAAAGTTAAATTAGGTGAATTTAACAAGGAACAGCATGGACACCATTCACAAGCCAGAGGAATAAAGATTATAGATCTCGGATCTTTTAATCTCTTTTTTTCTCATGAGAACATTTGTTACCGTTTTTTGAATTCACACCGTCAGTTACCACATCAGTTGTTTCTTTTTTGTTGTGTTGTGTTTTTTTATTTATTTTTATAAGCATATGTATATATGTATAAACATACACACATATATTTTTATATACATATATATGTATTTTGTCCATTATCAGGCAAATGTCCTTAGTGCAGGGTTTTCTTCAGAGAAGTAACAGAGCTGCTATTTTTGCTTTTCGTTGAATCATACAGTGATTCTTTGATTTTTAGGCAGCTACAATAGAAAAACAGAGGCAGTTTGCACTTCACTGTGTGGACAGATCTCCAGATCCCACCTGAGATTTTCACATCAGGAATCCTGTTCTCACAGTCCATTGTTCATTGGTTTATCCTTGTTCTGCCACAGCCAACCAGCAAAAATGCTGTTAAAGTCTTGGCCTTCCAATAAGTTGCTTTACTTTGTTAACTTAATGATAAAGCTGAATATAGTGGTCACGGGTAGATTGTTTGACAGAACCAAACCAGTGGTTTCCACACAAAAAAGTGTAAATACACAGAAAATGCCATAATACTACTGCAAATGCTTTTTTGCATGTTCCCTAAGAATCACGCATCTTCGAAGCAGCACACCTGTGCAAGCTCTCGCACTTATCTGTGTCAAAGTAGTAGAAAGGCAAAAAACAGAACCCTCAGAGGAAATTCCCTCCACTTTCCTGACGGAGAAAATAATAATAAAACATAAGAGGTCATAGTTTAAGCATATATTGAAGGCCTCGCCTCAACAGCCCAACTAACGGAACACAATATGGGGAGGAGCAGGTTTACGGAGTATATTGTGCAAAAGGGCCAGGGCGATTTTGTGAGAAGTGTAGTTTTTTTTTTAGTGCTTGATAGTAATAGTTAAATAAAAGCCATGCAACAGAGGGAATGGAGAGGCAGATGGGGAGAGGGGCAGGGGGACTGCACTACAGATCCCAGAATGCCACGGCCCAGAGGAAGTCCTGAGGAAGGCGGTTCCCTTGGCGGGGGCGGGTCCTCAAGTTTGGTCCGCCCACTCGGCTCGCTTGGGGGACTTGCAGGTGTGCACGTCCACTGTGTCCTCACAGTCCTTGCACTCCACGGCACAGCACCACTTGAACTTGCACTCGCACTTGGTGATGCGCTTCACCCGCGTGGTGTCATAGCCCCGCCCACAGCACATCACCTCGCAGCCATCCGTTCCTCTCGAAGACTTGTTGCACACCCTCCCCGCTGTGCCCAGAGAGCCTAGAAGCAAAAAGAGAAGGCCTGTTAGGACGCCCATCGTTGTCATCAGCGCCGTCGACATCCTCATACTCAAACTGCTCTGAGCAAGGATAAGCAGAAGCTTTTGTACTGTTACAAAGCCACATGCTACCAAAGACACTGACACAGACCGTGGATTGGTAATACAACAGCTCTGTTGCAGCAGAGTCCAAAATATGTGGCCTCTTTAAATGGGCATTCCTCACTCCTCCAATCCTGAAAGTATCTGGCCACCTACTGTATGATGTGCCAACTAGAGAATCCTATTTGCAGTCATCTACTGTAGAGGTTTAACTATGGTGGTGTTTCAGACCAGAAATCCCGAAGCTTTAGGGCCCAATATAGGTCTAGGCATTTGGGAGATAGTTTAATGAAGTCCTCTTGTGGTAAGAGCTCTGCATCTCACCTAGCTCTTTATTTCCAAAGTTTTATTTTTACAGTTCCACAAAACATCCTTGTACTGCAAGCCATGAATCTGGTTTTACAAATTTCCAGACCTATTTGCAGATATCTGTGAGTCTGTGCAGGGGGCGGCAATTCCATGCCTTCTGGCTTCAAGGGCCGTGACATCAGCAGGTTTAATATTCCTTGCAGACCTCGCATGAAAATAAAACCCTGGTCTGAAAAATGAGACGGGGTAGAACTGCAGCATCCTAGGGCTGTGAATTCCGATGTGCAGGGAGACTAATGGAGGAGAAGAATGACCTCTTCTTCTTGAGTGTTTGGAGCTGCTAGAACTAAAAGCACCCCCCTCCCCCCAGCTGAGAAAAAAACAAAGATGACCCCACTTTACACCAAGGAATGTGTGCACATATCAGGTCTCGGGGATAATGGGAAAGATTAGAGAGTCACAGGTACATTTCTTTGACTACAGAGCTTCTCGGTGCTTGTGTTCCTAACTGTGGGCCACTTTAATGGCACCCAGTGGAGCAGATTGAGTCTGAGCACCAGGAGTAATGGTTATTTACTGTAGCTGGGGAACCAACTTCTGTTCTCTTCAGAACAATCATTTATCAACACACATAAAATTGTATTCTTCTTTAATGTTGTTTTGCATTTAGCAATAAAACTGCAATCTGTGCACAAATATTTATTATTGTTTTACAGTGCACATAAGAAGCAGATTTTGATGTACGTAAGTCAGTACTAAAACTATATATCCTGTAAAAACACTATGGAAAATGTCCTGCAGTGCTATTATTCTTGGTGTTCAAACATATAGGATATTGGTCGTTACAGCAGCCCTTACTATTGTTAAATAATGCTAAAACAGTATTCTTTTTAAAATCATTTGAAGGAAAGAAAAAATAATACTTCTTTGAAATAGGAGCAAATTGATAATGATAGCAATCTAAGAAAACTGCTCTAAGCACTCAACAAAAAAATAATAGAATTCTACAGAGATAAGAGACAGTATGGAACTGAGTTAAATAGAATTACAAATATGATTATCATGAGGTTAAATATTCCTAGAGAAGGACATTGGAATATGGGTGTAAGTACTGAAATATATTTCAGACAGATGGAATCTCTGATAAGTTTTGGATGAGCATTTCACAGTAATAGTCCACTGTAGCAGAATGCCACACTAACTGGGCTATTCAGACCACAGCCTGAGTGATGGAACTGGGTGAGTCATTCATGTATCTCAAAATAAACTCTAAAGGCAGCCAGGACCTGAACAAAACCTTTTTTTACACAAAAGCCAGTCTATCAAGAACACACGATGAAGGCCCTTCAGATAAGAAAAAAAAATAGTTTATAATTTTATAAGATTCTCCAAATCAGAAACAGCAGGAAATGGTTACAAATCTGGGTAAACAGCAAAACCAAGTAACACTGCTTCTGTCTCTTCACAGCGCAGCTTCAAAGTACTTAACCTAATCTCTGTGAAATAATCTAGAAACACAGAAACAGACATTTTTGCTTTCAGGGCTTGATCTGCAGAGCATCACTGGTATATTAATCATAATCTGAATCCGAAAGCAAGAATGTTGATTTTAAATAATGTAGAGCTTGACAAACCACCACATTATCTAACAGAATTCTTTCTGTTAAATAAATAAATTTAACCCAATAAAGATCAGAGGCTAAAATACCTAAAATGATATGTTAGTGTTCATGAGCATGTTGTGATTAATGGTATCAAATGAAGTATTAAGGTCCAGAGGAGTAAAACCAAGTAATAACTCTGAGCTAGCAGCCATCAGTGCATTTACATCCTTACCTAGGGCTGTTTTTAAAGTGTGTAGGAGTCTAAATTTGATTAAAAAGCTCATTTGTCAGCAGATTGATAGCACAATTAAAATGCTATGACATGCTCCAAAGCTTCTGCTCAGCAGGATAAGTCTGAAGCAGGTTGAGAGATGCAAAACACATTAGGATTACAGTTTTCCTTTTACATATAGCAGGTGTGTCCAGTATGGTTTAAATGCTGAGGTCAAAACCACAGGCATTTCAGTCATTGACCATTGGACAGTAAGCAACATTAACAGGAAAAACAGGTATTGCAATCAGGTGAAAGAAGGTACTGTAAAATTTGAAAAGAATTTGTACCCCAAAAAAATTGTGATCTCATGTGTATGACTTCTCAGGCTGATATAGAAAGTTTGGTGGATTTATTCTCTATTTGTGATCTGCATCCCTGGTACTGCAGAAGCAATCTCCTTTAGTCAGTGCCTAATGATCACAGTGATCTCAACTAAACAAATAAGTAATTAAAACAAATCTACATTTTAATTCCTTTATGCATTACAAGGTTTTCCAGTATTTCATTATATACAGTAAAAATGCAGCTTTCTGTGCAAGTAATCATGAGACTGTGGGTTTCAGTGCAAGAGACAACTGCAAATCCACAAAGCACGTGTTTGTACCACTGCACCACACTAGTTCCATAATTCATATATCCCCTCCCCACACCTCAAGGCCCTGTTCATTCTCGTTCCCAGCTCCACATTTGAGGTATGATTTACCCAATGAAACCAGACCTGCTTAGTTCCTCAAGTCTCATCTGTCCAGACAGCATCTGTGATCTCTTTTACTCTGCTCTGAACTTCTACCCCAGACCGATACTACATTCTGCTCAAAGGCATTCCTTCTTTCCAGAAATCAAGGATTCCTACTGCTAGATGCACATTGTTTTCACCCTGCTCTGCGCTGCACAAGCCTTGCATATCTCACATGTGCCTGAGGGCTTGCTTGTCTTGTTATTTGTATTTTTACTTTTTACTGTATGTGGATTTCCTGAGTTCTTTTTTGCCTTTACATGATGTATTATTGTGTATTTTGAATCTTGCTCTGGATCAGCATGGTAATAAATATGTATAGTACATGCACATGGTCATTCATTTGATCTGGCCTTTTAAATTCTGAAAACCCAGCATCCTCTGTCCATGGTCCTGCAGTCCCAGCTGTCCCCAGAGGGGATATTGCTGAGGAGAGTCCGAGTGACAAGGATTAACTGGCCAGGGAGGCACTGCCTGCCCTAGAGCAACACTGGCTTTTGTCTGAGACATGTCAACAGGGGGCAGGAGTGAGTAATTGTGGGGGAGGGATGTCTAAAAACAGTGTATGTCAGATAGAAAGAGTCACAAATCATGCGTGGTCCTCTTCTGCAGCATTTTCTTTGTCTCTTTCTCCACCTCTTTTGCTTATTCTTCTGTTGAATAATTCTGTCCTATACTTCTTCTGGAATATTTAAATCCCAAACATTTTTATTTTAAATACCTGTCAGAGCAATATCTAATTTCAGTGATTTAATTCAGAACAGACATGGTCCCTCACAGTTCAATGGGCTTTTCATAGTTTTCTCCAGGGAGCCTGTGTGTTGATATGTTTATTGCTTAGAACTGCTGAAATATATATGGCCCTTCACTGTGGCACACTATATACAGAATATATTACATAAGTAACATTTTGTGTAATGTAATAGTGAACAATTCATCAATTCATAATGCAGTTGGAAGATGAATCTATTTCTTAGAGCTCTTACTCAGTCCAGACTGGTTTTAAGTCATCAACGTAGTACACTATACCAGACACCACTTGTAGTGACTACAACTGTAGAAAGAGGCACTTTGTAGAGATTTTTTTTTTACAAGTAACTTGGAATCACCTGTTGGCTTTTCTTTTTGTACTGCGAGTGAGCAGAAGAGTGACACAGCTCTCTGACAAACCAGCAAGCCAACAAGTACCCCACATGTCCCAGGGGTTTCTGCTGTGTCAAACACAGCAGTTGGCTCAACACACACATTCCCTGCAGTTCTTGCCCTCTTCTGTGCTCTCGCTTGGGGAACAGTGATGTCTGGACTATAGGGCTCGTCTTATGAACAAATCAAAGGCTGACCAACTCGGTACAGGTAGAGCTGCTTGGGTCACAGTGGAATTCACTGTAGTGATGCCCCCCCCTCCACTCCCGCTACCGCCTTTACCCCCAGAAAGCAGAAAATGAGTAAGGAGTTCCCCCCTCCCTCTCCCCCAGTCTGGAATCTCCATTGTCCCAAATAAAAATATACTGTATTACGCACACAACTTAACAGGACTTGAGCTGCGCTGTTGATCGGGTTGGTAATGTTTTCGGGCATCAAAACAGCATCGAAAGCCATCAAAAGCAGGTATGATGCCCTCTGGCACCAAACCTTTAGGTGTTGTGCTCTAACTAATGACACCCCAAAAATACTTGGATGTCCAAAATGTCCTAAAAGGAAGCTGTACATTACCCAGCCATCCACTTTCCAGCCACTTCATCCAATTCAGGGTCGTGGAGGAGCTGCAGCCTATCCCAGCCAGCAATGGGAACACGGGAGGATACACCGTGAACACGATACCAGTCTTTACAGGGTAAACCCTCACACTCACACAAGGACCAAGTGTTTTCTACAGCAGCCTATTAATCTTCTAGTATGATTTTGGTCTGTGGGAAGAAGCTAAACAGCGAACCATCTTTGCACATTATTACGCTCAGATGTTACATAACGTCTCTGAAAAGTTTACAGCGTGATAGATGTTTCATGTAACAGATCGTCAGAAAATTAAACCTATACCTTGTTCATTTTGGAAACCTTACGTATTTATTTTATGGTGGTGCCTTTCATGTTTGTGTCGGACAGCGTCTGGCAGCAGTTCGCTAACCTGGATATAGTCCAAACGTAACAGGTCTTGATTTTTTGTTCTTTTATCAGACTTGGACCCCAACAGACTGTAGTAAAAGCTTCTAGTGGCAGATTAGAAAGGCCAAATTGTGTCCTAATACATGGTCCCAGAACAGCTCCGGTGCTTTACTTTTACAGTGTGCTGACACGTTTTAAATTACTGACCAAGTCCAGCCCCGACCAAAAAAACACTACGCATTCTTCAGGTAGAAAATAAAAACACTATATTTCAGCCTCATTCAGTGCAGAATGAAACTCTCATAGTGTCACACCTCCCCAGACTAACTTTGTCAGAGCGCACCACCTGCTACAGAAAGGCCGAATTTTCCATGGCTCTGAAAGAATAAGGAAAAGCCAAAGATGTTTGCTAGCATGTGTTTTTTAGTCCCCTGTGGGGCTGTAGGATTGAGAGTGTGGATTCACAGATGAGCAAACTTGAACCAGCATCATCCTAGGTTGCGCAGTGTTGAATGCATCTGTGGCAGGCGCTATCAGTTCACTCCAGGCACTAGCCCAGTCTACAGGGCATGGCTGCATACCTCTTGCTGGAATTACAGGGCAGCAGGAGGTCAAACAATTATAACCTGTCTTTAAGCCGGCCAGGATTTCAGGCCCACAGGGGACGCATGTCGGCTTGCCCAGGATTTGATGGGTAGGCCCCTGCTTTATTTACCCCAAGCCTAATTGACTCACTAGTCAACCGTGAAACATGGGCCAAATGTAAAAAAAAAAAGGCTTAGAATGTTTTGCGTGCCTTTTTCTCATCTTCCAAAACAACAAATTCTGATGTCAAGAACAGTTTTTATCTGGAAACCTAATGCCTGCTCCTCTGAACTCAGGGTAGAGCCTGGACTGACCTTTGGAATGCCTAGGGGCTTCTCATCAAGTGTCTTAGCAGTTGCTATCCACTGTTCTCCCTGTTGCATCCCATTTTCACTTTGGGGTGGCAGTCTGTTCCCTGCTTGTTGCACTCCAGGACCCTCTGTGTGTGGGAGCATTTTTTTTGGACGGAATGGAACTGACCACCAGGTTTGAATTTCCTACCCAGTTCTTGGTCATTTGCTGTGAAGAATTTTGTGGCAGGAGTTCTGCCAAACATGGGTGCTCCTTTCACATCATGGAGTGATGTCACACACTGAGGATCCTCACAGACAATCCCACACTGCTCACTTGCAAGCTGACATGTTGAACATTAGCTCAGAGAACCTGCAGCCTCTTCACAGCTAGTTAATATATGAACACAGTAAAGGAGCATTACTTAAATATTTGAAGCAACCCAAGGTGATGTACAGCACTATATTTTTCAAAGGCTCAATTTGGGCTTTTTTAACAACAGCCTGTGTACAATAACAAAACTCTGAGAATACCCCCACAAATCTAACATTTGAAAATGTATTTTAATGTAGCATTTTTATTATTTTGTTTTGTTTCTGGAGAAAAATACCTCCAAAAGTTCCGCATGTGCTTTCTTATTTCATAGTCACAGGGCCCTTTCTAAGGAATTTCTAATGTCCTGATTTAAGATTTTTGAATGTTCTGCCCTTGAAACTCTTACTTCTTATTTTTTCTCCTTGTCTGGTGTGCCTCTCGGTAGTGGCTATGAGGGTTCTGATGTACCTATAATATTTTTTCATAACAAAACTACAATCAAGATGAGATTGTCATGAGCATTGATTTTATTCTGACTTGGATTGAACCCATTTATATTAATTATTAATTAATTAATATTAATTTCGACATCATATGAATGAGGAGAGATATATCTTTCCAAACGTGCATTAAATATTAACCAGAATCCTGAGCTCTTCCAGTTGCAGGTGGTCATTCCAATGAATTAACTTTAGGATACGGGAAAATAAATTCGAAAAATAAACAATTATAGATCACCCCATGCGGATCAAAACATATACCTGAATTGCAACTTTTTTTAAAGATTTAATCCTTGTACCCTAAGTTGAAGAATGGGAAAAGAAAGGGTTATGAATGTCAAACAAAATACAATTTCTGCTGTCAATCTGATAAAAACGCAAAATAAAGTTATAGAATTTCAGAGGCCAGATGCTAAGACAGTGGGACCCGAATACCTGTGTCAGTGTTGTAGCGAAATTATATTTTCACTTTACATCTGGAAGGCGTCCAACAATACGGTCTGCTATTCTGAATTCAACAAACCAGAAAAATGAGATGTGGGTATGAATAATTTTAGAATGAAGAATGCAGATTTTTGCATTCATTTTCTCTTTGAACCAAGAGTGTTTGTGAAGTGCCTTTGGTGTGAACAGGCAAGATTTTAAATCACAGACGGAAAGCCTGTTTTTGTACGTCCTACAAAATGAATGAATATCCATCCCTCCATTTTCTAACAGCTTCTTCCAATTCAGGGTCACAGGGGAGCCGGAGCCTGTCTCTAAAAGCAATGGGCACAAGGCAGGACTCACCCTGAACAGGATGATAGTCCTTTGCAGGGCAGACACACACAGACACAGACATACCCACACTCACACCAGGGACAATTTTCCCAGAAACCAATTAACCTCCTAGTATGTTTTTGGACTGCGGGAGGAAAGTGGAGAACCTGGAGGGAAGCAATGCGAGCAAATGGATAACATACAAACCCAGAGTCCCACTGCACCACCATGCCACCCATGAATGAGTGTAATGAATGAAAATGTCTGTGTTCTGACTGACATTGCACTAACCCGGCAACTTAATTAAAATGTGGCTAACAGCTGCTAAGACTGTAAATGCTTTCCTGCTTTAGCCCGACCAACCTTTTGACAATAAGGGTGATTGTCACAGCTAGAAATAAAAAATAAGGTAACAAATCACAGCTCCTTTAGATTCCATTTCCTCTTGCCTTTCATTTATTTTAAGTATTCAATCTACAGTATCTGTGATCCTCAGACCGTGAAAAGAGCATAACTAAGCTTTTCCAAGCCACAGTGTAAAAAAACACTTCACTTCAGTTTTTGTCCACTGCCACATTGTGCCAAAAGAAGGCTCCATGGCTCTCGATCATAGCTCGAGGAGCAGGCAAGTGGAGAGGATGTTATCGCTGAAAGACTGAAGGGCTCAGTGTGTGAGTGTGGAACGCACCAATGGCTCAATCTGAGCTCTGACCTCCTACCTGCGGCTTTGTCCATCAGGCAGTAGTCTGGGGAGTTTTCGAAGTACACCAGGTCGTTTTTGTTGACTTTCCGGAAGTTTTTGTTGGCCACCATGAAGCCCGTGCCGTCCTGGTTGGTGGTGACCTGTATGGCCCCATTGTACTTCCTGCGGAGGTAGTCTCCTGTCTTGCGGAAGTCCGACATGGCTAACCAACAAGTCCTGAGCGTGCAGGAGCCACTCACCCCGTGACACTTGCACTCTAGTTTCATAAAGCGCTTCACGGCCTGTGGGGGGGGTTGAAGAGGAACAGCACAGTTTGAGGGGAAGCAAGGAAATGGAAATGGAAACCATTGTATCTGCTGAGCTTCTTGAAACAGGAGACCCAGTTGTCAAGATAGAGCCCTTGTTTGCAAGACAGCTCAATTAAAAACAACACAGAAGATAGTGAAATGGGCTTGGTTCCATATCTGTTTGCTAGCCAGCACACCACAGCCAGAGTAAAACTAAAGTTCAATCATGTTGCCTCCTATGTGCCCAGTCAGCAAGAGGCCTCGAAGGTCTGTAATTAGTCAAGCGCTGCTGATGTTGCCAGTGAGTTCTTTGAGCTGTTGGTGCAACAGTGCCTCCTGTGACCTGCTGGGTATCTAAAGGCCAGTGGTGAGCATGAAGCAGTGTGGACTCACTCTCTTGTAATATGCTGTAGAGCTTGCGTCCCATTAAAGGATGAACAGCTCAGGTTGGAGAAGCACAATGTCTTAAATAATCCCCTATTGTTCAAGAGTTATAGCTATGTGGTGCAATGTCTATAAATAATGATTCCAAACTGAGAGGGTATGAAATGGAGAATAATAGGTGGCCTCCAATTTGATATTGTCTAGCCTCTAAGCAGCCCCTGCCATTTGAATACAATTTAAAGGGGATTATTTGGATAAAGCTGATATCTGCGTGCCGGACAATGGCAACTAATCAACCCAGGAGCGCTTTGATACCGCAGACAGTTACTGCTTACCATCCTCCCACAGCGGTTGTTGTGCAAGTTCATCAGGGCACGTGCATCCCTCACTTTCTTCTCCTTGGCATCCACAAAGGCCTTGGCGAACTTGATGCCGTAGTTGATGTTGTCGCTGCAGCCCCCCCAGTCGTAGTCGCCGCTGTTGTCTCGGTTTCGCCCCCGCCTTTGGGGGTCGCAGTTGCAGGTCTTGAGCTCTCCCTGGCTGCAGGCCCTTGTAATGGCATAGACCACCCCAGCGGAGGAGATGGCGTAGACGAACGCCGCCTCGCGGCTGCCTGGATGGCAGGAAGAACCACAAGCTTGAACTCAGACAGAAGGCATGCCCGTCTTAATAATAATTAATAATAATTCCGTACATCTACATAGCGCTTTTCTGGACACTTCACTCAAAGGGCTTTACAGGTAATGGGGACTCCCCTCCACCACCACCGATGTGTAGCCCCTCCTGGATGATGTGACAGCAGCCATAGTCTGCCAGTACACTCACCACACACCAGCTATTAGTGGGGAGGAGAACAGAGTGAGAAGCCAATCAGTTGGGGATTATTAGGAGGCCATGACTGGTAAAGGTCAATGGGAAATTTGGCCAGGATGTGAGGGTAACACCATTACTCTATTCGAGAAACGCCCTGGGATTTATAATGATCACAGGATACACCCTGGACAGGACACCAGTCCATCACAGGGCACACACAGACACTCACGTGCACCAGGGCCAATTTTCCCAGAGCCAATTAACCTACCAGTATATTTTTGAACAGTAGGAGGAAAATTTTGTCCCCAGAGGAAATGCATGTGAACATGAGGAGAACATAAAACGCCATGCAGATAGCTCCTCAGGTCTGGAATTAACCCGAGGGCTCCAGCACTTTAAGGCAGAAATGCTAACCACTCTACCACCATGTAGCCCCCAGGTATTTAATTTAGATTAAAAACCGTTATGCATAATTGCACTGTTGGTTTTCTGTATTTGCCTTTACAAGCAAACTACAGTAATCCATCAGAGGAGCACTCTTCACAAGAAATAGTCCTGTATGGTTTCCACAAATCTACAAATCTACAAGACACATTCACAAATCCTGCTGGATATGTGAGCTAAGCCTTTTCAGGAATCCTTTATATTCCTGCATAGTTCCACTTTGTTTTCAAGAGGAGTTCTGCGGGACAATTCGCAGGAATCTGTAAGAATTAGGTCCCTAAAATGATCCTGGTTTTTCCTCTTTTTCAGGAATTCTGTGGGAACATTCTGTATGGATCTTGAGATTGAGGCCCGTTTTCCTTTGTCTTTGGCTAGCAGCCCTAAATTAAGAGTAGAGAGTGTACATTCAGACCTCAAGCCTCACAATGAGGAGCTGCTGTGCTTGTCCATGTGCAGGGGGCTGCGTTCCCAGTAAGAGTGTTTGTTTGTGTAAGTGAAGAGACCTCAGGTTATTAGCCGAGACTTGGACTTTGTGTGTTCATTCCCTTTCATAAACAGAATCACTATGCAGCTTACAAGTCAAGGAGTTAGAGTCCGGCTCTGTGCCAGAAACGTCTTTCCAAATATTTACATCTCCAATTTCTGTTTATGTATTGTCCCGACTGAGGTATCTTTCTCCCTGCTACTCACATTCGGGCACCATGAGAACACTGACTGCGCAAATGGGTGACAGACTTGCTTGGGTGGTGGTAAGGGATGCAATCATTTCACAGGATGACTGTAGTCCAGTAGGTGCAGATTTTGTACTTTCCAGCTTGTGTTATTTTAGTATTGTCACATCTGATATATCTAAGCTGAAAGCGGCTTATTGTTTCCAATTTCCCCTATGCAAATCAGATGATTTTAGTGAAAGTAAAGGCAGCTTTAAAACTAAAAATAAAGAAATGATCATCTGGACGGTATCATTTAAATGCACATATCTTGATGCATCGAAATATGTGAGATATGTTAGCTCTGGATGGCTTTCGGCTATCGCTATCCACTTGTACATTGTGCAAAATTAAGCACAAATAGTGGTGTGCAGAGGTGATTTAGGAATGATGTTCACACAGGGGTGAAACCAAAGTGGTCACTCTATGTCTGTACAATACATTAAAATGTATTGCAGAAACAGAAAAAACATATTGATTGGACTCTCTTCTTTATGGTCCTGATAACCATAAATTCATCATAGTTAACATCAGTTAACAGTTAACATCATATTATTGATCTTGGGGTGCAGAAGACACAAAAGGCATGATCAAATTAACTTTACGATTGCAAAGCATTTGCTAGAACTCAAGTATATGATTAATCGTTTGTATTTATTTACAGGCGATCACTGCTTACATTAACTGTACATACAGTACGGTGGCCATGGGGGGAGGTGTGTTTTTCTGTGTCTGCCCTGTGATGGATTGGCACTCCCATCCAGGGTGAACCCTGCCTTGTACCCTTTGCTTGCTGGGCCCCCGAATTGGAAGAAGAAAAAAATGTGGATGGACAGATGTATGATTGTGGCTTTATGTCCCGCCTCACAGTAATGAACGCTGTACCCAAAGGGGGAGAATGAGAAGGAGTAGATATGTCCCTCCATATTCTCATAACAACAAACTGGTTATCTTTTGACATACTACAAGTTCTGCACAGATATTCGGGGGGTACAGCAGCTATTAGACAAGAAGTGTGCTCCTCATTGACACCACAACTAGCCTGCAGGTGTCCAGGAAGAGAGAATCACTACAATTTAAAAAACAACACTGGATAGCCTAACTTTGAGGCCAATCTACCTCAGGTGTTTCTGCATTCTCAAACACCCTTTGCACATGAACAGAACTAAAAGGATTATGACAGAAACTATGATCATTCACATATAATTTCAATAAAGGGATCCTGAACAAGAGGAAAACTTGAAAGGAAATGGTTCCTAACCTTGGCCACATCGCTAACAGTATTGGAAATGAGCGTGAAAGCATTCATGAGAATACATGCTTCTAGATCATTCTTTACCAACTCAATGTTCAAGGCACAATTTGGTCAACAAGAAAATGGCTCCTCTCCAGAAGAAAAGGTAAACACTATACAAAAGCAAAGAGGAATGACCACATAACATGACACACATATGGTTCAGAAATTTCAAACCACTTAATTGTTTGCTCTTGCATAAACTGTTTAGGCATCAGGCATAAAATCTACGATGATAGCAGTACTTGTAACGCTCTGAGTGTTTATTGACCACGGACACTGCCCTGCTGCTGTCCATTAGCTGCTGTAAACATTAGAAAGCGTCTGCATGCTGCTGAGGGCATGACAGTGAGTGTAGGGAGGAAGGAGTACACTATGCAAAAAACCCAAAATCATAACTGCTGTTTTCCCAAGATTAGCATTTCCTAACTCACTTTCCTTAATCCATCCATTTATAACCACTTCTTCCAAGGCAAGGCACATCTGGACACAAACTCGGACACGCACACACTCACACCAGGGCCAATTTTACAGAAGCCAGTTAACCTACGTGTATGTCTACGGACTGTGGGAGAAAACACAATCAATGCAAGGCAGCAGTGCTAACCATTGTGCCACCAGTAACTACATTTTGTGTTCAAACTCTACAATCCCCAGGATGTTGTACTACACACTCACCCAGTTGGGAATTACCAGTCTTATTTAGACTATAAAAGGTTCTCTATTGGGGACTGCTGCAAACTCCTAGGAGAGAATGACTCACATACAGTACATCAGCTCTTCAGATATGTCCACCTGCCCAGCCATTCCTCACCTGATGCACTGTAAGAGCTGTGCAGTCCCAGTTGGGAGAGAGTCAGAGACACATCTCTCATTCACACCCCTACAAGGCTGCAGATACCAGGAAATACTCTTGAGTCGCTGTTTACTCTACAGCAGAAATCCCAGCCTGATGCCTAATTTCCTAAATGTGGAATAGTGTTAAGCTATTAACACTAGCTTAGAGTGTTAATGAACTTAGAGGGTCATGGTTGGATGACATGGTGGTTAGCATTGCTGCCTTGTAGTGCTGGGGCCCTGGCTTCAATTCCTGCTGTGCTATCTTTATGGAGATTGTATGTTCTCCTGCGTCTCATGTATGTTTCCACCCATAGTCCAAAATCATACTGGCAGGTTAATTGACTTATGTGTGTCTGTCTGCCCTGTGATAGACTGAAGTCCTGTGCAGGGTGTACCCTGCCTTGAGCTCATTGCTTGCTGGGATAAGCTCTGGCTCTTCCAACTCAATGGAACTGAAAGAAATAGAAAATGGATGGATGAGCAGAAACACGGGGAGGCAACTTAAGGTTGCGATGTCTTCTCTCTCCTTTCCCCCAAACTTTAGTCGCCAAGCCTCACATACTCTTTGCCTCCCATATGTACAATGGTGCAATGAGCATTCCAGTTGAGAAACTGGATAATGCCATACTGATTCAAGAAAGCAATAGTGAAAGTAACTGCACTTATATACATGAGAAATTCACACACACACTTACTGCGCAGCATGACCCTCCCAAAGACAGTGTGATCACGGTCCAGGGTGCTGCAGTTCCAGCGGTGATGACGAAACTGGTGCTGGCACTCCCTGATCCACTCCTTGGCTCCTTCCCCGATGGACTGCATGATGTCTGGGTGCTTCTGACACAGCTGTCTCTGTTTATTGACCAGCCCTGGGATGTTATCACAGATGACTCTCGCTCCCAGGGCCCCGATGTACCTAACGAGATGGCCAGAAACCGCACGTTAGTGGAATCCCACTGAGTTTCAGTTACGGCGATCAACGCAACAACAAAAGCAGTGTAGTGCTAAGATTCCCATTTCATTTGATTAAAACTGCACGCTGGGCCGAGACTTGTATGCAAACCAGTCATGGCACTAATTTCACGGTGCCTTTTTTGAAAATATCACTCAGAAAAACTTCCCATTGGCCCTAGATGTGTCTCTGAGTCAACTTGTCAAGTCAACTCACCAGCAACTATATCACCCTGCAAATCACAACTGAGCCTGGTCAGTACCTGAATGGGAGATCTCCTGGGAAAGCTAAGGTTGCTGTTAGAAGAGATGTTGGCAGGACCAGTAGGGGGTGCTCACGCTGCGGTCTATGTGGGGTCCTAATGCCCCAATATGGTGATGGGGACACTATACTGTAAAAAGGCACCGTCCTTTGGATGAGATGTAAGAGCAAGGTTCTGACTCTCTGTGGTTATTAAAAATTCCAGGCTGTTTCTAAAAGAGAGTAGGGGTGTTACTCCGCCCAAATTTCCCATTGGCCTTTACCAATCGTGGCCTCCTAATAATCCCCATCTATGATTTGGTTTCATCAATATGTTCTCCTCCACACTGGTGTGTGGTGAGCGTACTGGCTGCTGTTGCATCATCCAGGTGGGGCTGCACATTGGTGGTGGAGGGAAGTCCCCATTACCTGTAAAGGGCTTTGAGTGGAGTGTCCAGAAAATCGCTATAAAAGTGTAACTTATGTAAGTAAATTATTATTACGTAAGTGTAATTATTATTACTAAATCAAATTCATTGTGAAACTGGACAGGTTTTGCCAAATCAACATTTTTGTAATTTTAACATTTGCCTTAGCTGCTCATGCTTGATGACATCTGTTTCATTTCCCCACTAAATGGAATCTGTGATGGCACCTGCTGCATGACCCATTTAATCCTTTCCCATCTAACACCATCAGCCTCTGTCCCCCAGGAGCACTGAAGATAAGGATGGATGTTTCAGTCTTCCTGTCCATCACGCCTCTTGCCTTAAGACAGCCAATTGTGTCTTAAATCAGAATGTATGGCAGTGTTACCAGGTCGACTGAGAAACTGTGTAGGGCTATACTGGATGATTATTCAAACTGCATTTCATAAACAATTGACTAGAGTACTTTATTTAACAGCACTTGTGATCTCAGGATGGAAATTTTATGATTGAGTGAGACTGATTTTTTAAAACTAAATTATATTTAGGTTTTGTATTCAATTAGGATAATTCCCCAACATAGCACTTGAGGTAAATATCCTTCTTCTTTCACTGGGTGAAGCAATTGTTTTTCTTTTTTTCTACAGAGTCGTGATTAAACTTCAGAAACGCTTGGGGCCGTTCCTCAATTTTAAGTGCTAATCACCTCACTCAATGCCCTTCATTCCTCCCAGGAATCACTTCTGGACTGATCCCATAATTGTTGTGTGTAGCTCTAAAGCTTACATTGAACTTGTCAGTTCCACACCTGGGGTTGGAGACGTTAATGTCCAGCCTCACCCTGCCCTGAGATGAATTGTTTAAAAGATGCAGTAATGGGCGTACTGGGAGAGAACGGTGACCTCTCACCTCCCCTGAAGCTGCACAAAATGTTGGACAAACATTTTTCTTTTTGGAATGGGAGCACCACTAGACATATTGGCTGCTACATGTCAATACAGTGTGCTGTTCATTGAGCAAATCTGGCCTTTTGGGGTCCTAAGAAAAACACAGGTGTGTTGAGACAGATCATTGTGGATATCAGAATACAATAAGCATGGTTACAAAATAAGTCATTTTAGATTTTCTGATAAAATGTCTGCCCTTGAAGCAGTAATATAAGTTAATGTGGCAGCATTACCTGCATTCTTGTTTTTGAGGGGGGTTATCAAGCCCATATAAACGGTCCAACCATTTGATTTTGCTCCACTACTCAGGGGTTTGTATTCAACATGATATTTTTGCCAACAGTCCCCCTCGCCAATTTGACCCTCATTAAAGTCTACCATTTTGAAAACTACAGTGCTGAAGAACACAGTGGACTCATGGCAAAGGCATGTTGAAGTATGTAGGGTTACAGTAGGGCCTGATACAATCCTTAGGAAATCACAGCAGAGCAAAGTAAATACATGGTATAAACATGGTAAACCCATGGGAGAAATGTAAAAGCAGCACATAATCCACATTGAATATTTGTGAGTAGTACTGTATATTCCTGCCTTACTAGAAGCTCAGATTTTAGATTACCATGGGATCTCTGCAATTTCAGATTTTTTTCCACTTCAGATACATCCATCCACCCATTTTCTACCCCAATACAGGGTGGGGGGAGAGGTGTAATGGGCACAAGGTGGGAAACACCCTGTAAGGGATGCCTGTCCATTGCAGAATACACAGAGATACACACTCACTCACACCAGATTCAATTTTCCCAGAAGCCAACTAACCTACCAGTATATCTTTGGACTGTGGGAGGAAACCAGAGCACCCAGCAGAAGCCCATGCAAACATGGGTAGAACATACAAACTCCACCCAGATAGCACCCCAAATCTAGACTTGAACCCACGTGAACACAGGGCGTTTAGATATAGATCCAACCTCTTCGAAATCTACATTGTGAAAATGCCTCCTCTTCCCACGAGGAACGGCTCAGAACTGGAGTACAGAGGTGCCGAAGAGTGAGTGTATTTGGGTGTTGGGCAAACAAACTCAGTTACATTTTCTGCCCAACCTCTGTATTCAGACTGTATGGTTTCATGGTACATATTTCTCTCCAAATGTCCCTCATTGGCCAGCATAAGCTTCCATTGCTTGTCATCACACATTTGCATCCCTTAGGAAAACTTGCAAAGGTAAAATAAACACAGATCTCAGCAAGGCTGCCTCACACACATGGGTATCAGTCTCAGTTGACCTTTATTTCCATCACAGCAGCTTCAAATCACTTTTGAGGGTAAGTTGGGGTGGAATGACAGTTGTGTATACCTGGCTATTTGCTAGGTGCCAATATTTGGCATATTGTCCGTACGATAGGAGGCACACCTGAGAAGGGAAGTGAAAGATTGTGTGATACATATCATACACAATGTTTATTGTGTATATATGTATATACCCTACAGTAGCACAAATAAAGTAGCATGATGGTGTTAAACTGATACATATTTCATTACTACATTGGACTACAGAATGGAAAGCATAAATATCTGCATATCTATGGGGTTACTAAACTGAAATGCTCAGTAATACACAGGATTACAATGACGCTGCTTCAGGAAAAATAAATTAAGGTCTACCTGTGACCTTAAGTTCGTTCCCCTGATCTGTTTCCAACAGATTATTCAACTTGCTAATGTCATCAACTACAGACAACTGAGGCAGACGCTGCACAGGAAGAGTGGAAAAACATCCCACAGCTATCTGTCCAGAGGCTGATGGGGTCTGTGCGTTAGCACTGCCAGGATTGTGTCAGTGCTTAGGGAGGTCATACCCAATACTAACTTTCAAGAGACAGCGAGATAAGATCCTGGGATCCATTATCTACTAACAAGTAAAAAGACTAGAAAGGTCGAATGGCCTCCTTTGGTTTGTACCACTGTTATGTGCTTAATTAGGTAATAATTTCATTTGGGCAGTGTGTCGTGTTTTATGTGTTCTGATCAAGTCTTTTGAATCTCTGACCTGTATTTTATTACACCTAATGTAATACTGTTTGACATTCATGTTAAAAATATTTGGATATATTCATTATACTGTATATGAGTGCTACTTTTTTTAAATATAAGTATATATATCGGTATATAAATAGAAATGGAAATAGAGTTGGAAATGCTCTTATTTTTTATATCTCCCCTTATGATAAGATGCAGCTGTGATTTTAGAAACTCCATCACCGTTGGTGTCAGTTATTATTACATTTTGTCTTAATTAAGACATTAAGCATAAATTTACACACACATACAGAAATTGAATTAATGTAATGTAATAATAACAAATTCGGTTTTGTCCTCATTTTCATCCCATTTGTCATATGAGGGTACATACACAAAGGGAGAGAGATAGTGGTGACAGCTGAAAGCTGGCTCTGTTCAGGGTGAGTACATATATATCATTTACAGTATATCTTTGAAATAACTTAAGCCCAGACCTTGTTAAAATGATCCAGAGATGGTTTCTCAAAAACAAAACAATATAAAAAGCATTCCATTTTACACAGATTAATATGGATATAGAACTCTAGCTTGCCAGTTACATAGTTATGCAGCCCTTCAGCCCTTATCACACACTGAGGTCTGCATGGTGATAGTGAGGACAGAGTGTCTCAACATGCCCCTGTTGTATATAGATATTGAAACCGCAGTGTTTTTAAGCCTGAAGGGACACTTAATCCTCAGTGATTCATTGGGCGACCTGACCACAAAATCCATCCTATTCAAAAACACTCTATTAAACAAAAACGCCAAAACGAGGAGTATATATGTGCGCTGCATTTTAAGTGAATGTCCTGTAATTCATTTTGATATAAATATTTTTTCAGGTTTTAAGTCTTGGGCAATTTGGTTTCGTGAGAAGTAACATGATCTGTATGTCTTTTAACGGAGCTGTGCAGCACAGTTATGCTCACTAAGTACGTGTTGTTTGAAAGACTTGACACGTCTCCCTTCACAGTTTACAAACATTCCTCTTATCTGGCAAACATTCAGTAAATTAGCTCTCCCAGATCTTCTTTCTGTTTTGCAGGTTTGAGATGTCCAGGAACAATGCTGAGTTTATAACTGTTGTGGACTTTAATGCAGGAGTCTAGAATTCCCATCCTGGAAGGCCTCAGTTTAGCAGGTTGCTAAACCCTGAAGATTCTGGGAAACAGGGACAGTTCAGATCAATTAAAGCATAACTGGACAGTTTTTTATTACTCCCTTTCCTGTTTGAGATGATCAGCTCTCAATCAGCTTGGAGGACTGCTAAACCCTTCGTACCATTTATTTCTAACTGCTGTATCCAATACAGGGCTGTGAGGGAGCCTGAGATTATCCTGGCAAGCAACGGACACAGGACAGGGTAAGATAAGATAAATAAGATCACTTTATTAGCCATACATAATTTCTTGCATTAGGAATTCGTCTTTTCACATACCCCAGCTTGCTCTCCATGAGACACAGACAGGGAGAGAGAAGGTTGGGGTCAGAGCGCAGGGTCAGCCATTGTACAGCACCCCTGGAGCAGCTGGGATTACGGGCCTTGCTCAGGGGCCCAACAGAGTAGGATTCCTCTGCCAGCTGCTGGATTTGAACTGGCAACCTTCCAGCCACAGTGCTACCACCCCTCCCTGAGGTACACCTTGGGTGGGATGCCAGTCCATCAAAGGGCAGACTCACACCAAGGCCAATTTTCCCAGAACCCAATCAATCTACCAATATGTCTTTGGACTAATCAGAACACCTGGAGGACCCATGCAAACATGCAGAGCACATACAAACTGCATGCGAAAGACACCCTAGGAATCAAACCCAGGACCCTGGTGCTGTGACACAGCACTGCTAAACACTGCACCACTGTGCCACCCTCTTTGGTACTACTGCAGGACAAATGAAGACAGTGCACACATCATGCAAATGCCAGATTGCACAGCAAGTGTAATCTGTCAATGACTGCGCCCAGGCAAAGAGGACAAATAGGACAGAACCAGCTCTCACTGAAGAGACCGAAAGCTCATTCAGAGGTGCCGAGCCAGTACCAGGGCTTGCTCTTGCAAAAGAAGCCAAGAACATCCTCTGTTGGAACTCTGTGAACAATCCCCAGTTTGAGTTTATTTAACCCTTATCCACTGGTTGTGGAACTTTAAAGGGACCAAAAATGATTAACTACTTTACACCATCTGACAAAGCTATACATCCAATGTGAACAGGGTGAGTGTGTACATTTTCACATATTCTTGCTAGATACACATCTGTAAACTATGCCTATCCTCATTGCCTCATGCAAAAATGTTAAAATATCACTCTGCCAATACCACACTACGAGAAGATGATTCACTAGCATTTAAAGACTATGAAAACTAAAGCGCTTTCATGCCCATACTTAATTATCATACCCCTTGTGTCACAGCCTGCTTCTCTAACGAGCCAAATAGTTTGTACAATAATTCCAATGGACTTAATTAAATACGTTTTTGAAAAAGTGGCAGTGTGTTTTATTAGTCTCTGCAGGACAACGAAGAAAGTCAATTGCTTTTACTTCACACACAGTTGCTTTTCAGAGGTCTAAGGCAGGTAGTTCCTAAGAGCTCTGCATCCACAAGTGCAGAATGATAAAAACACAATCAGACACCCTTCTCCCAGAGCAGCCCACCTTTAAACCCCACACTACCTCAATATAACCCCTGTGTACATGGCTGTAGCACTCAGGGCAGTTTGACAATACAGACCCACACTGCAGGATCATTGGCTCCACAAAGAATAAATCACATGGCACAATTAGTGCAAAGTTCAATATTCAAAGGATGAACTAGAAACAATTACACCTGTTCCCTTTTCCTGTCTCTCAACCACCATGCTTGCTGGAGTCTCTGGGCATTCATTGTTCCTACAGGTGAGACCAACATTGTTCTTCATTCCGGTTCTTATGTGACAGAGCCCCTTTCGCACTCAGATATGATCAGTGTTCATATCCTGACCGGCTTTTAAGCTTCTTGATTAGATCACGCTTCCTGTGCTGTTCTGAAGGCTGCTTTCTGTGTGATGTCTCTCACAAAAACAGCTAAACACAAACATACAGGTATAGCTTCTCTAATAGTAAGAACTTTAAACCAGGGATTTTACATCCTTGATGAAATACTTGAGGATTAGTATACATGTATAATACCTGAGACAGAATCCCATCATCCCTGGTCAAGGTTATCCCTAGATTTCAATCTTACAGAAAACGGGTGGAATGTACAGTTCCATATCACACATCATTACCCTCATCGCAACCTCAACTGAAGGTGACCCTTCTTGCAGAACAGGAAGGAAATGGCTGCAAATGTTTCAGAACCTTCTGAAATGCACGCTGTATTCTGTTCACTGAGCTCTTTACACTTGCAGGAGCCCAACACGTTATTTGGCATTGGCCCAATGCATTTTACTGTACATACTGTATAAATGAAAGATCACAGCAATAAGGTTTGTAAAAACGTTAGTAGCTGTAAGTGATCTTTCCATGCATTTTCTGACTCATTCTTCCAATTCAGAGTTACAGGGAAACTGGAGCCTCTCCAGCAAGCAACAGGTGCAAGGCCTGTGCACAAGTGCCCCTTGGACTGGACACCAGTCCATCGCAGGGCACATACAGTACATGGGGCGAGATACACTTGCAAACACACCAGGGCCAATGTTCCCCTAAGCCAATTATGTCTCTGGATTGTGGGAGGAAACCAGAGCACTTGGAGGAAACTCATGAGAACTTGGGTAGAACATACAAACTCCACACAGATAGCACCCCAGGCCAGAACCTTCTACCGGAACTAAACACAGGACCCCAATGTCCTGAAAATGCTAATCATTGCATCACTGTGCTGGCTAGCTATAAGTGATGTCAAATATAATCTTGTCCACTCATGTGCCATGCTGCCATGCCCACATAAACTGAATTTACTGTTCAGTTTACTGATCCGCAGATTACCTTTATCTTTGTACAGCTGCACATACCCTCTGCACAGCACATGAACTTTGGCACAATCCATAACCAATAGAGAGAGGCCTGTTCCAGCACCGACGGTAACATAGTTTATATTTGTCGGAACTCACTTATTAAAGGCTTGTCCTGTCTGGATGCCAGAATGAGATTCATTTTTGGCTACAAACTACTTTGCATATGATCTGTTGTGTTTAATCCCATTTGCACGCAAACCCTCGTCACAAAACCACAGCACAATTTCCAGCACATCAGCACGTCTGGTGACAGACTCGAAACTATACTAAAAGTTACCCGAAAGTGTGCTGTCCAGCAACGGCCAGAGTAAGTGAAAAGCTCTGGGATCAGATCTATTTCTTCAGACATGTCAGTCTTTTCAGTCTTTCAAACTGCTCAAGGTCTCCATCTTCCTGTAATGTAGAGTCACAGGACAAAGACAGGGGTCAAAAAACACTGTTTCAAACCCAGAGGACTAGCAACTGTATCAGCCTGCAACTTATAACTGGCAACCCACTGAAGCTAGGCAGATATGAGCCTGGCCAGTACCTTCTGGGAAAGTTAAGGTTGCTGCTGGAAGAAGTGGACCAGTAGGGAGAGCTCATCCTGGGTTGTCATACCCCCACTATAGTGATAGGGACACTATACTGTAAAAAGGTGCTGCATAATCCAGGTGGGTGCTACACATTGGTGATGGTGGAGGGGGGGTTCCCATTACTTGTTTTGAGTGGAGTGTCCAGAAAACACAAATAAATGTAAGGACTACTATTTATTTATTATTTATAGGTTGTGAAGCTGAGGGTGAACACTACTTTATGCTGGGTGCATTCACTGTTTTGCCAAAGTGGCCCAGTGAAACACATCTACCAAAGCTGATATGAAGGAAAAAAAGACAAAGCAGCATTATACAGTAAGCAAAACCTTTTGCTGTAGTTGCAGCACAGATATGCATCCCCACATACTTTGGTTCCATTCACTGTTCGGAAGGATTTTTTTAATGCTCTTTAGAAAGCAGCTAATAATCTAAGAAGGTGCAACATTCTGATAAATCTAGGGAGCTGATAATATGGTTCTACACTTTATTGGGTAACTGAATTCTGATCAAGTGAGTGCCAGGAGACATCAAACAAGAACAAGGAGCAGGGAGTGGAGGTAGGATTTGACACCTCTTGAGTAAAAGCTTGCTTCCAGGATCAGTCTCAAAAATGTCACCATCACAGACGGCGGCACAGATGCACTCAAGTGCCTCCTCTGCCTGTCCCAATGTACAGTACTTGACTGATTACCGCAAAGACCCCTGGTGTCTCAGACTGTCTCAACAAACATCACTCTGTGCAGCCACCCTCATCTGTGCTTTGTCTTGCAGTGCGAGACTTATTCATCAGCGGCGAATGAGGTTTTCAAACATGGCAAGCTTCCAAAACGTCATGATTTAAGACACAGGTGTAATTGTGCTGTTCCTGCGAAACGTCTGTGGTCTAGCAAATTGTCTGGGATTGAATTACACACATTAACTAATAGTGGTTAATACAGCACATTATCTGGAAAGGGGCCTATTTACATTTCTTAAGAGCTCATTAATGTGATGAAGGGGTCAATGAATTAAGTATTTGAGCTTTTTTTCTTTAAGCGAATAACACAATCTAGTAACATGACCTAATTCGGAGGTGATAATGATACTACCTCATAACCTGTTCTCATCTGATTTCAGAAGCCAAGCAAGCAAGGAGTTGGATCTGTACTGGGATGGGGAACATCCCAGAAAATACGGTTACTGGTTGAAATGTAGTTTCTTCCCTTTGGACTACAATTGGTAAACCAATACCCTAGTATAGTGACTGGGGAAACTGGACTCTAGGAACTGCTGTCTTTCAATGAGATATTAAATTAAGGTTCATTTGGTCATTAACTACACCAAGACGGGTCAGAAAAGCAGGGGTAGTAAACTGATTGCCTTGGCTAAATTCCACCGTGACTTTATACAACCTGGCCTTCTTAATGTTCTCCTTTAATTCAGCTGGTGGAGAAATGTGTCACTTCTCCCCTTAATCTGCTGTATTAAAGCAGTTAGTGCATAATGCTGGGTGGATGAAGTGGACCCTCTCCTACTGCATATGTGAAAAACTCTGGGATCCTTTGAGATGAAGAAAAGTATTATTATTTATTTTAAAAATCAATGGTAAACACCTGTGCACACCTTCAAGATTGTAGTTTATACATATTGACTTTGTGTGGACCTTTAGGAATGCCTTTCCCCCTTTCATTTTTTACCTGCACATTGGATGAGCTAACTGCCTTTTTTTACAGCAGACCATTAGTGTTGAATGTGGTACCATCCCAAAATACTACCCACCAAACATTTTACTCATAGCCTGACAGCTTTAGCGGAGCATGACCACTGCCCTCCTGGTGACAAGATTTTTTTTTCTGATGAACAGCCAGTCTCTTGACAACTTTGGAAGACCACACAAAAACAAACAGTGTAGTTAGGCATCCTTTCCCAAACACAGGTTATATTATAATCCAAAGGGAACTAAATGCGTGACAGGAAAAATGACAAGACTGAGGGGAAGGCCTGTAGGCATTTACCATGGTAAAATAACTTCCATAGGACTTTTAAATGAAAACATAACAGTGGGAGGTTGCTGCTTATGGATCATGTCCAAACAACCAAGACATCATAAAGTCTATAGTTGCATCAGTCTTTACATTATAACCCTTCTTTACAAATCTTCCTGGCGACATTTCCTAAGCAAATGTGTATTGCCTTTAAATTATACTGCATTGTATTATACTGCATTGGAAAACTGAGACAAAGAAGTGGGGTCTGTCACTGACATATAGTATCAGTACTTCCAATTTATACAAAAAATATACGGGGCTTCAAAACAGTTTATTCTTTACAGATCCCCTCTAGTTTAATTATGTTTCACTTACAATTTCCAATTTCCATTTGGATTGGAATCTCTGCTTTGTTCAGTAACTGGTAAATGCTGGGTTGCTCTTGCTCTGCTCTATGATATATTTCTTTCTGCCTGTTGGCAACCAGCTGTGCCAGGTAAAAGGGTCGCCAGAGGGGCCTTCTTAAATTTACGGTTTTATTATTTTAGGATTAGCCAGCCAGTTGTCTTATGCGGCATGTTTTGAAAGGAAACAAAGCCAGAAAGCCAAAATTCTGATTTGTACGCAAACTCGGAACATGGCTCATGACTTCTTGAAAAGTTTTTTCTTTTAATGGGAAATTTAAATCATGCCATTTCTTTGTGAGGCTTATGAATTATGCTATAAGATGCTACTCAAACCATATCCTTATTTTAAATATGGCCCTGATATTTCTGTATTATATGTGAAAGACTAAATGTTATTTCTGAAAAGCTGAAAAGTGTAAAGAGAAGAAAAAAACACAGTGTCCTGGCTGTTTAGCATCCTTAAGGTGTTACCTGTCTTCTTTCTTTCTGTTTCTCCAAACAGAAATAACCACCACGTGTTGCGTTTCAGCCAGACACAGAGCCGCACTTGAGGGAATAATCTCACATTGGCAATGTGGAGACATTTTTCTTGGTAATTCTGACTCATGTCTGTTTCTGGGCCATGCACCTATCTGTCACATTGCCTGGGAGCTTGTGATGTGTCATTGAGAAGACAATCAGCAATTGAATTTTCATTTTCAACACTAAATGCTATAGTGCCAGAATGAATGCACCATATTTCTATTTGGATTTAAGACTACTGGGGAAAAGGTACTTTGCTCTAACCTGAATGATGTGGGACTAGACATTTCTAAAAATACAGGGAAGATCAACAATCTGGATGCACGCTGAGAGTGAAGCAGATAATAGCACTTTAAATGTTTATGGAACTTTTTATTTTGTTTTCCAAGTGCTTCAATTTATACAAAAAACAGGACTGTTTAAGGTGTGCCTGTGATTCACAGAGCCACACACATTGAAAGCATATGTACCGCAACTTACTGTAACAAGGCACACATGCCAAGATCTTAGTTCTAACCAGAACAAAATGCAGTTATGTTGAAACCATATGAAAAAAAAACGTATCATATTATGGAAAAAGTCCAATTCAAGGAACTGCCTAACTGTATACTCCATTTGATCAATCTATCAGTCTGCAGTAGGCTGCTTATCAATCAATCTACGGTAGAGGCCATTTTAGTTATACAATCCAGGCTTGATTGTATTTACATCGTAGCTTTTTAAGCCAGATAGCCGATGTGACACTTCAAGTTTTTGGAATACAGCATTCTACACAGTGCTTGTTGACTGAATAAGAAAAGTGTTTTAGTGCCTACCTACAATACCAAACGAATATCAAATCAGGCTGTACAGTTGATTGGTGATCATATCTACAGTACTTTTAATTCTTTTATTCTAATCTGAAAACCAGACTTATGGTTCCTGCTTTTGGTATTGTAACTGACCAGTTTCTTATTTGGTCGTTTCACGGAAAGTCTCTACATTAGGCGTTTTTTCAAAACACAAAGTATATTATAATTCAAATTTCCGATTCTCTGTCATTTTTGTGGACAGAATAATCGGTATTAAAATTACCAAGGGTCTTACTACAATAGTACTCTTGGACAGAATGACACGATGATGAACGAGATACAGCGGTGTCGGCTAGCGCTCACTGTAGGAAATTTCAGTTATCTGTTTGCATTCGAGTCTACAGCCTGCAGCCTTAGTCAATCCATTTGTAGCTACTGTGTATGTTGCCGATACTGCCTAACCTCCAGCTACGGAGGCTGACAATGCACGACTGCTACCGCACGAATCCAAGAGCGGAGAAAAGGTCTGGGCTAAACTGATGAAACTCTCAATTTTCACTTCGTCTGGTTAGCAAACATTTTTCGGACACATACATCAGAATGTATTCGCGACAATAGTTGCCAGAAAGGTGTTCATTTGCAATTCCTGGTAGCAAAGGTTTATATGACTTCATAGTAAGAAAAAAAATAATTTTGAAATACCACGCTTATGTTTGAAGGGTCGGGACCGGCACTGTAGCGAAAGCTACATTAGAAAGTTTTTGAATTCTACTTTTAATTTATGTCTAAAGTGAAAAAAATATATAATAATCTAGGCTACAGCACATAATGCATGAGCTACAATTATATGAGATAGGATAGAAATAGGTGATTTGCACTTAATGTAGAGGCTTTATAATGCATAGTCCATATCGTTATACTGTAAATGAACACTAGAACGATATGTATAGACCGACGAAAAGCCTTCTTACCTACTGGAAGCTCAAAGACATTCCTTCTGTTCAGTGAAAATAGTGCTCCAGTCGCCGCTCTGTGCTCAGGACGTGGAAGACAATCGCACAGAAGAGACTGTAGTTCACAACAGGTGCTAATCCTTTTCATGCACGTAGGGTTGCATTTGTCGACTAAGATTACAATAGTTTCTGGTATCTTTGTAGATAAACTATACTATATTAATAAGAATTTGCATTATAGTTCTATAGAAGAATTACTTAAAATGGTCATTATACTACTGTATATACTGTACTGTACAGCATACACTTGTAGTCTACAACCTTAAAACGTGTGATTACGCCTCGTTGCTGTTTAAAAATGATCATACTAAAAAGAGCTTTGATGAATCGTTTGGTGCACATATCTTTCAAAACTATTGTTTCCAACAGAATAAGAACTAAATTGATACATCTACACGGGTAAATCGGCGCTTTGAGTGAATTAGAAGTAATTTGAATGTACAGTTTACGTGCTACAGTATGCCAATAAGGACAGTCTTAACACACAGTCTTGCTGGTTAGGTTACGACTGTACAGAAATGAATGTTAAAATGTGAAACTAAAGCGTTATTACGCCTGGTTAATAATTTTTATTTTTTATTGGAAAATAAAAAAACCTGAATAAATCAAGTTTTTATGTTGATTGTAAAGCACTTCTTAGATTGATGCCAGAACACGCTTTTCGTCCGGATAATACGCTGATGTTAATTTGGCACAGAGAAAATAAGACGAGAAGAGACAGAAAGGAAAACAGAAGAGGATCACATTTACTGTAGATAAGCACCTTAGCAGTCGGGCGCCTTTTATTTTAACGTGCAACAGTCCCGCTGTGCTTCGGGGGGATTTAAGGTAGATCCGTATTAACTTTAATCACACTCTCAACAAAAAACAAACATGTAACACTAGTTAAAACCATCAGGAGCCCCGCAGAATAGAAGGAAATGGAGGGATTTGGGGGTTCACAAGTGAATGTGGGGCGTGCAGTACTTACCACCACGAAGAATCCACTCGAGGCGTGAGCGTGAGAAGGAGAAGAACAAAGGCGAAATATAGCCTGGAGGTGGTATTGGAGTCTGTAGAAGATGCTCCGGGTCGGGGCAGATGCCTTAATCCTTCACCCCCTGCGCTGGAAGAAGGTTTGCTTTGAAGCCGGTGAAAACTCTGACCTCTGCTTAAACCAAACATTTTCCTTTGTTTTTATTTTCCCAGATTATCTACGGGACCGGACACAGGCGTTCTTTGGGTGCAAAGAATGTTTTCAGTACTGGGACAAGATGAAAATCAATCACACAAAAAGGGTTGTGCGGGCGATACCTTCCATTCCCTCGTATAGGCTATATATTTATACATATACTGTTTTATTTTTTAAATATTCATTTCACCAGACGGGGGAAAGATGTACCACCTAAACAATTCCGACAGCTGGCATTGTTGAGACGTGTACTTAAAGAAAGTCACTGTAATCCCAGTCCAGGAGGGCTACCGGGTGCCCGAACGATCAGGAACAGGCGAGTAGCATGACTTCGCTTCGTTGAAGTCCCGTCTCTTCTCCGACACTGCACGGCGCTCTCCCATTACCCGAGCAGATGATGAGTTTATTTTCTTTAATACCAAGCTTTGCTCCTTTATAAAAAAGAAAAAAAAACAGCCCTTCCTCTAAACCTTTTTATTTTTCCCTCCAAAGAGACATTTCTCCTCTCCTCCAACGGTCATTCGTCCTCCTGTGTGTGAGGTAAGCCGAAGCAATGAACTAAATAAACTGTAAAAGTGAGTTGGGGAAAAAGCAAAAAAAAATGTTGACAGCCCCTTTGGATCTCTTCCCTCATTGGGCAGTGTCGGTGGGGGACGGAGGGATGCCTTTGGCTGCTGTGTGGGATGCGCTGCCGTGCGTTTTCGTAGGGAAGGGAGGAGTGCAGAGGTGTCATCCGTTGGGGCAGGAGGCAGGAACCCGGCTACCCGCAGACACCCCTGTCAAACAGCACATAACAGACATGTCAATACTGACGCAACTCGTGCCACAGTCCCCTTTGACCGGTAACTTGAACACGCCTGGAGAATCAAATCTTCTACTGAAGATACCACAAACAGTAAATCGGATTAAAGACAGAGATAATACTTCGAGATTGGAGGCGATTAATCTATAGGGAGGGTTAACCTTTGCTGCATTAGTGCGGAAGTGCTCACGAATGGTGTCACAAACACTGTAAATCTCTGCTTCGTAGATGTTTTTAGTCTTTTAGGGTAAACGATTATAGAAAGAAAAACGCGACTAAGTCTTTGGGTTTATTCACACTTCAATTCACTCCCTCCAAAGATACCTAATTTTTTTATCATCGCCCATTTTTAGAATGGGAATGTTTCACGTCAGTCGCGTGGATCTTATTTTTTAACAAACCTCATTGCTGAAGAAATCGATTTATTGGTATTTGTGAGTTAATCACACAACGTATCTTTGTCAGCATTAGAAATATTGAAAAGCATAGGAAAACGGCTGCATTCTTCCGTCTAAGACAGGAGACTGTCAAGAGACCGAAACTTGCAATGCCATTTCATATGATAAAGGACTTGATATAGAGATAGCATGTGACTCAAACCTAAGTTAGTATTTTATTGGAGTGCGCACGCAGTGGTATCTGGTAGGGTCACTGCACCGAGCAGGGCCTGATACAGACGCTCACCCCAGAAAGCCACACTAGCACTACGGGGGAAATTGTACTGCCGGTTATGTGTTCCCTTATGCATAATTTAAAAGTGCGTACTTTGCTGTTACCAAATAAAAACATGTCTATAAATTTGTGTTTTAAAACGATTAATAAAGCAGGAACTGGCGCGCGTACAGTACATGTTTGACTGTGATGAGAGGAACTTAAAACGGACTTCAAAACAGGCCTACAAGTTTACTAACTTTTATCATTCCACAAAAAGAAAAAAAAAATGTACATGGTCTGTGTTTTTCACACGATATGTAAAAATCAGAAATTGCTAATTAATTCAGCTCGCATTCAAACCTTGAATCGTCACCAGAACAGAGTTAACTAAATGTCTTCTCTAGTGTGGTTAGGCCTAAAATTTACAGTATACATGAATGGTGTTTATTTAGTGTCCCAGCTGCTATAATTCTCAAACCTTAACTTCTGTGGAAACTTCTTAACGTTCCCGTGGAAAAGACAACATTGGATAGCCCAATCCATGCAATTAATTCAATTACGCGAATATCCAAGACGTTCTCATTTGCTCTCTAAATAAGACTATAAATTTTGAAGTGATGTCACCATTGAACACTGACGGGAAAGATTAACTGCATATGACACAGGATACAATTGAGTGAACCTACATGCTTAACATTCTAACATTCAACTCCAGAGAACGACGACGAAGCACTCAGTTCCTTCTCCGCTTAATCCCCGTTACTTAGGTGCTGTCAGAAACTACGCGTTTGTCTGACTACGACAGGGGAGTCATAGTTGCGTGGGGGCTGATCTCAGTAATGATACATGTCTCAAACATTCCTGTGATACCTCACGTCCAGAACTTCTCAAAAGGCAAGATGTCCCCCCCACACACACTCCCCACTCCGTCCTTCATCAATCTCCATCTGTCACAGCGTCATGTGATCGGATTCAGTGATATTGAAACAAACGGGGCTTGTCGCATGTCTCTATCCACCTACTGTAGATAATTTAAAACAATAACTGTTTCATATCGCGTTAAGTCTGATTTACAGTGCGATGTCCTCTTTTAGTATTCCTTCTAACATCTTGAACCACTAAATGCTGAAAAGGCAACAGTCGTACAGCGCTTATATACTGTATAACTGAAAAAATAGAAGAGTATAAAACGTTTTTAAAGTCCCGTTTACATTTGAAGCAACGATGCGATAAGACTATGCAGGGGTGTGAAATTAAGGAATAATAGGTTTAATAGATCTTCCTTCCAGTGAATGAAAAATGTCAGTAAGAGTCAGTTTTCAGGGATCAAGAAAACCAAGTGACCCCCCATCTGTCTTGGATAGATACTCGAGTAAGGGCCGTTTAACTAGGTCCTAACATCCACGCAATAGAAAATGTCTGAGAATACAGGACTGAAAATACTGTGCAATGGCCAACGACAATAGTCCGCAACACTGGTTAAAGACGGAATGTAATACTATTTTGAAAGATGCGAGCAGCTTTGCAATAATGTGCAAAAATTAAAATAAAAATAAAAATAAAAAATAAGACTAGAAACGCTAAAGTCACAATAATGTCTTCAAAATCTTCGAATACATTTAAGGCACTGATCAGATAAGACAACGGATGAACGTTGGGTCGCAATGGAAGACTAGCCCGTATCCTTCGGGGATGCATTCCGCCAGGAAAACGATACTCCCTCTGTGTGCGTGTTTATGTATAGGGAGATTCGAGCAACACTAATGGTGCAGACTGTGTATAAATACCTCCGACTCCAATTTCAGCCCAAACACCACCTGAGCCTCCACTTCTGCGTCTTACTGTCTACACCTTTGCATAGTCTATAGACCGCTGTGGTTGGTCTCTTTCTCTCGTTGATTTACACCTCTCGGCTCGCTGAACCTTCCGATCCGTGCGTAAAAACGTGTTCCAATCGTCTCATACAAGAGAATCAATAATCACACCAAGAACAACTCTGTCACGAATCGCAGCGTTTTTTTCTTCCCCCAAACATAAATTACTGGAGTCTGTTTTCTAGGAATTTTGTATTTGTTTGCAAAATATCTTGGCAAGCGTAAAAGGGCGGCTTCCAATTTACAGGCACGGATTCCCGGTTGCAATTCTGTACATCATTGGGCACATGTATTCAACAAGGTTTTGCGATTAAAAGTGATGTTTAACTTTTATTCAAATCAAGATGTAAATATTCTGACAATTGTTTACACTGAGTGTAATCTGGGAACTATCCTTTCCCTCAAAGGGAATACCCTTTTCTTTTCCAGTATAATTAACTTTCCGGGCTAAGGTTCACAACAGAATTAAAAAAAAAAACTATCTTTTAGTATTTAACGGTCATTCAAGTTCAACTTCCAACTGGAGGTGTAACTAAGAAGCACAGCTTGTCAACAGCCCTATCGTTAAGAACAGTCAATGGGCGATACCTGTACACCTTGATGTTACAAACAGGCTTAATACAGTGTTATTCCACTTTTACATTTGTGTTGCTCAGAAACTATCTCACTATAAAACCTGGTTTCAAATCTAAAGGGTTTATTTTTTAACCATTTAGGGCTTGTACGCGCTGATCAATTTCTTCACATTTTAAAAATAACAAGAATACAGTACATCTGTGAAACGTCATTAATTCTTACTGTACGTTTCACAAAGCGTGATACCCCCCAAAGTGTAATCTATCGAGTAATCTATCATTTTAAGGTTTATCCACCTGCACGCCGCATACAGTTGAATTAATGAATCGTCAGTCATCACCTTAATGGAACAGCGCCCCGACCTCTGGTTAGACTGGGAAAGCAATTAGCAGCTGTCAAAGTCGGTTCAACAACGGAACAAGTTACTTTAAAGGGACCTTAATATTTTTATTACATCTTGTGCTCTACAATACACCTTGTTAAAATAATTTTCTGTTTTAGTGCAATTTGAAATTAAGCAGAAAGTGTATTTAGGCCATTAAGCATGTGGCTTGTCTTTACACAAAAGGTTGTGGGAGTCTGGAAAAACATGATTCAGCCATGTTGTTGCCACAGGTTAAATGGTATCCTTCAAGGTACAGATGGATGAGACCCTGAGCACCAAGTTACTAACATTACAAGGAGCAAGATAAGTCAAACACACTATCTTAAAAGTTACAAATGAGAGATGATCACTCAACCCATAATTGCGCTTCTAATAGCTACTGTAATTGATCTAAGGATCTCATCCATTCTGCTTCTTGAAAGAACCAGGGTATTGACTTCAACATCATAGTTGCTCTGTACTCCTACAGCCCTTCGTGTAAATAAGTCCCTCCTGTCACTATTTTTAGATCCACTCCCATGCAGTTTATACTTGTCCCTTCTCATTCATATTTCAATATTGTTTATGAAGAAGTCCATTGGGTTGACTTTGGCAATATGTTTGAATATGTGTACTGTATCTTGTTCTGTTCTCTGTTCAAGTCCTTTGAACCTGGGAATGCGTCTGGTTGCTCGTATCTGGACTGATTCCATCCCACCCAACTTAATTTGTGAAGTGGTGACCAATACTGCACACAATATTCTAAATGAAGTCTTACTATTGCACATTTCTTTAGTTTTCTTTAAATCTTTTTTTAGTTTATTAATTTATTCAATGTATCTCTCTCCTGATAATTTAAATGTATCTTTCTCCTGCACATAACACTCTGTGCTTGTTAACAACAAGCCCAGTCTTGAATTATGCCTTAAGTAAAATTTCTAAAGAATAATTTCTTAAAGATTAAGAATAATATTTAAAATTCTTTTGTAATTTCTATGTCATTTTTGGTATCTAGATCATTGATATAAATTAATATAATTTAAAATTATATGATGTAAAGATAACACAAATCCTTGTGTGTTGTGTGGCAGTCTAGTTTTTACAACGTAACCAGTAATTTCCCACACTCCATCTTTAACAAATTTTAATATTGTAAATACTTTGTTTTTGTATTTTGAAAATATTGCCAGGCTACGTCTTGTAGAAAGACTGGTTCATATATTAACTGTACCTTTTCAAGAACTTTTGTAATGTCCTACTTGCAGGAGCCTCTAAATCTAACTTTACAAATTAAATACGCTAAAGTGATCTTGTCACTTCTCTCATGGAGTCCCTGCACTGGCTTTCAGTAGGTATTAAGCTTAATCTCTCCTCATGTTCAGGGTTGTGCATGGCATGCTTCCATTGAACGTAGGGATATACTATCCCATTACTCCCCTTCTTTGCTCAAAGGATTCTGGTCTATTATGTACCCCACTGTTGAGCCACATTCTGTGGGTGACAGGGCCTCTTACTGATGAACCCCAGAGCACTGGAACATCACCCTGAAAGCAATCAGAGACTCAGCCACACTAAGTGCTTTTAAATCCAGGATGTCAACATTTAAGAAAGGCTTTTTTTAGACGGTTTTGTCTTCTGTATTTTCTTTTGTCTTCAGCTTTGTAATTTTTAATTTAATTTTATCGTGACATGTGTGATATGTGTATTCATGTATTAATTACGTGTATTAAAGTGCTTCATAAGGACTTTTAAAGGTGTTGTATACACATTTGTTTTAATCGGTACTGACAATGCAGTCTAAACACACTAATGGCAAAACTATTCTTTCTGGAAATTAAACTATTGCAACAGACTTAACCACAACTACTCCTTTCAAACATTGCAACAAAGCTGTAGAACATTTTATTTTGACTAAAGTCCTTAACCAGAAATAAATCTATTTTTTTTATTTCTCCTTTGTGAATACTAAACATTTACATGCAGATTCATTGTAAGTGTTACTAGCTACGAAACTGCAACAGACGGTCAAAGTAGTTAAAAAGATTAAGGTAAGTAGAAAAAACTTATTAACAACTAATGTACTGGAAAAGGGAAATCCCCATTAAGCATCAATCCAGCACTTTTTAAAGGCTGCCAATTTTTACAGACCTTTTAACTGGGATTAATTGAACAGACGATTAATTAAATTAAGTATCAAATGGTCATTTGGAACCTAACTCCTAAGCCCTCTAGAAACAAAGAGTTTATACTTTCAACAGACTACATGCTAATTTGATCAATCATTTACAGAAGCAGGTGACGTACATCTGGCTGGATTGGAGCTCTCTGAGAGAAGGGCTGGAAAGCCCTCTTTAGGGGCAAATCAAGTTTTGGAGGTCATCTGACATAGGGGTTAATCAATCAATGGAAATTAATGAATTAAGGCAAAAACATAATTAAGAACCTTTCCCAGAGAATGTTAACTCTGTCTGCACAGACAGTATTGAGTCTCATGAGTTTGACAACAGTTTAAAAAGTACTTAGACTTTCCCTGAAATTATGACCTTAATCTGTGATTTTTTGCTATTCCAGATACAAGGTAAACTGACTCCTTTATTTACTGTCCAAGTAAAATACAAAAAGAAATCCTAGAGTTTTAGACTGTTCTTACTTGGCTATAAGCAAGTTGTTGTTATTACTTTAATTTTTACTTTTCTGTGGTCTTATGGCATGCCATCATAAAAAGTCCAAATGCTTTTAAGATTTAAATGTAATTTTAAATGGCAGGTCTTTTAGTGAGAACGCAGAGGATAGAACAGATTTGTCTGTTCCCTCTGCCAGCCAGATATGATATGATTAGAAAATCCCAGGCAAACATGGCATTAATTGCACTGATACTTGTAAAAAGCTATGTTAACATATCTAATATATACTGTACATGTACTGTAATTGCTAATTTAATATTCACAATATTTATTCCATTGTCCATACTTGCCTGATATTTTAAACAAACACTACAGATACTGTATAAGTATGTAATGGCCAACACCTTAAAAGGTAACTCTATATGGCCTTTACTTTGGCACTAGATTAGCTCATATGAAACCTATTTTTAATGTGACAGAGTGCTCTCTGCATTCAGAACACATCCATTATTCATTTATTTTTGGGATATGACATTAGAGTGACAAGTAAGTGTGCTGTTTATAAGCATGGTGTTGAGAGTGCAGAATAAATTGAATGATTAAAAAGCTTAATGTTGGAACAATGGAGTCAAAAAGGAGTCAGGCTGCCTGTACAAAACACAAAAGACACTTTGTGAAAGACCTACAGAACCTCTCTGACATTTATCTGCCTCCCCCACAGACTACATGTAGGACTCACAAAATTAATAATTTTACATTTAAATTTACATTTTAAAATTCCCCCAAACCTACAAGTTAAAGATCACTAATCTGTATATGGTATTATTCTATGGTAATATTCAGTTAAAAAGTCTGTAAATGTTAATAGATATCTACTGTATATTGTTAGGTGAATTTTCTATTGTTAGAACCAGCATACTATTTTCATACTCATAATCCTGACTGCTATGGTCAACAACAAACACCTAATAATAATAATAACAACAATAATAACAATAATAATAATAATAATAATAATAATAATAATAATAATAATAATAATAATAACAATTACAATAATTATTATTATAATAACAACTTCAACTCCCCCCCCCCCCCACTGAAGAGTAACACCACCTGGTTGAACAACAGAGCCAATAAGGTGGAAGAATGAAAAAATACTTTACCCTCTGAATTAAGTGTCTCATTTAAGGTAGTCAGAGTGGAATCTTGAATACAAAGCTTTAATGACTGACTAGTCTTGACCTCATCAGTCTTCTGTCAGTTTAACGTCTCATCCAAAAGACAGCACCTGTTACAGCACACTATCCTCAGTCACCATACTGGTAATTTAGGCTGGGAATTCTGGTCCAGAGGAAAGAGTGCCATCTACTGGTCCACTATCACCATGAACTGGTTTTCCTTGGAAGTATCCCATCCCAGTACTAGATATTTGCTTATCTGGACTTAGCTGTCTAAAGAGATATTATATAAAAGTCATTTTTCCACAGCTAAACATGATGCTATCCATATGCAATAGGGAAGAACAATGCAGAGGTAGTGATGAAAAACTCTTGTACTGTAGCTGCTTACAAAAGGCCACATTTTAATACATGGGTGCATTAATGGCTAGATTCACAATGGCTTCAATAATATTTTTTAAGGACAAAGAAACCTGTCGTAGTCGAAAGTAAAAGACAAGTTTGGTTAAGCACAATATAAGACTGTATAGTACTAAATTTAAGCTCCACATTACTAACTGTGAGATCAAGCTTCTGTTTTGTTCACAGAGCAAAGCAGTCCAAAAGCACACAGCTATGCTCTATGCAGCTATGCTCTCAGATGTTCTATTCAGTCCTCATCTGATGGCACTGCCTGTAGTGATGCCTTTGCAGTCCATTCTCTCATGAAAACTCCACAAGATGCTTTCTACAATTCTCAATTTGTATATAGTGCTGAGAAAAGGTTTTTGAGCCCCATAGATAGCTATGGCAATTTCATAATTTTACCATGACAGCCTTCTTGAATCAAAATACTCTAAATACCCAATAGGGTTTATAGTAACCAGTTCCTGTTATGAAGCGTCTTTCAGGACCCTATGCAGACGACACAATCCGGAAGGGAGTTAACACACACAGGAGGGAGACGAGGAACTGGGCTGGTAGAGGAACCGGGGGGGGGGCGTGACGAAGGTGCTCCGGGGGGCGTGGTCCAGGCGAACAGTCCAAAAGGGAGTCCAAAGGGAAGTCCAGTGCAGGTGAAGGTCCAGAGCCGGTGATAAATCCAAGACGAACAAAACAAAGTAAAAAGCCGGAGCGGAATCTGGCGAGGGGTTGTAGACAGACATGACAAAGTTAGAAACTGGAGCGGGATCCGGCGAAGGGTCGGGGAGAAGAAAGGGGGAACAGAATCAGGTGCTCCAGGTCCCGGACTCGGCTGGTTCAGGACACCTAGGAGGTGAATGCCACCCGAGCCGCTGATGTAGGGTCAACTCGGTGAACAGAGTGAGAGCCTGGCTTTAATAGGGAGGCAGGAACAGGGAGCAGGTGCACAAAATCAACTAAAAAGTGAACGAGCCAGAGTGCCCTTAAGGGGGAGGGACTACAATCGTGACAATTCCAAAACAGCTTTTGAATGCGTTTGGTCTCCAGTAGTCATACCAGAAACTATGAAATCTCTGAGGTCCCCCCACAAAAAGTTATTGATGTTCATCAGTCTAGAAAGAGTTACAACATCCAAGAAAGAGTAACATAGAAGGAACAGCAGACGACTCTTGTCTTGGATAATGTGATGCTCATAACTTAAATATCAGACAATGACTGAACAATAATGGTGTTCATGTAAGAATAGCAAGGAGAAAACCACTGCCCTCCAAAAAGAACATTGCTGCCTGTCTGAATTTCACCAAAGAGCATATTGATGACCCACAAGACTTCTGGAACTATGTTCTCTGGACCAACGAACTCTTTGGCCTCAATAATTAACAAAGACTGCTTTTGAACAGAAAAACTCATCTCAGCCATTAGGTATTAGTCATGACTTGAGCATCTGATCCTTGTCGCATCTAGCTAAATCTAACCAGGTTTGAATCTCCTTGTGTCTCGATTGTGGCTTTCAGCCTGTTTCCAAACAGACACCTTCACTGGTTGAGCAATTCAGCAGCAAATTGCAAATGACCTCTAAACTGCTCAAAGTCCAGATTGAGGTATTGCAAAATCTATTGGTATTCTTCACCAATTCTAAAATTCGGAATATTCTGGGTGTAAAAATCTGGGTGTTGAATGAAATGACCTCACCATTGTATTTTGCTACATTTTGTTAACAACTGGAAGACTCGATAGATGTACATATTTTTCGCCTTTTGATCCATGCAGCCTCCTCTACAAAATCAATGTGTTTAAAAGATTGGAGCTAAAAAAATATAAAAACAAATAAAACCCCTAAAAATCTTCATTGGAACAGTATTCACCCCCTTAGCATTAAAGCTCTGCCTTTACCAGTTGCCTTTAGAATTTGCTCAATATGTTTAAATCCACCTGTGTGCAATTAAAGTGGTTAACCATTCAGATGGGACACACCTGTCTTTTAAAGCGTAATACACCTGTCTGTGTGAGTTCCCACCATTGGACATTGCATACTGTACAAAGCAATATGAAGATGAAGGAGCTTTCGAAAGGAACAGATTTGTAGACAGACATGTCGGGCAAGGGAATATAAAAAATATTCCAAAGGCACTGATTATTCAAAGCAGCACTTTTAAGTCAATTCTTAGGAAGTGGAGGACACACAAAACTACTCAGAATCTTCAATGACCATGTTGTCCCTTCAAAGCTCAGCAGCCAGACAAGAAGGACATTGGTCAGAGAAGCAGTCAAGAGGCCAGAAACAACCCTCAAAGACCTACAATGTCTCATAATTGAGATGGGAGAAACTCCCTAAGTCCTGTCTTAAATATGTGAAAAGGCATATAGGAGCCTCTGAAAAGATGTTGGGAAAAAAATCTGTGGTCTGATGAGAAAAAAAAATTGAGTTATTTGGCCTTAATGCTAAGATTTATGCCTGGTGAAAGAAGAGCACGAGCACTGCTCATCGCTCACAAAACACCATGCCTGAACTGAAGTATGGCAGTGGCAGGGTAATGTTGTGGGGTTGCTTTTCATTGGCAGGGACTGGAGAGGCTTCCCATAACAGAGGGTAGAATGGATGGACCAGATCCTGGAGCAAAACCTGGAACAGTCTGCAAAAAGATCTGAAACTGGGACAGAGATTCGAATTTCAATAGGACAATGCGCCCCAACATAAAACCCACGCAACTTTCGAGTGCCTTAAAAAGAAGGTGCAAGACCTTGAGTGGCCCAGTGAAAATCCAGACTTCAGTCCCATAAAAAATCTGTGGCAGGAATTGAAGGTTGCTGTTTGCCACCACTCCCCCAGTAACCTGCAACTGCTGGAGGCATTTTGTAAGGAAGAATGGGTGAAAGTTAGTCCCACAAGATGTAAAAACCTGGTTACAACACACTGCAAAAGACTTGAATCTGTAATTACTGCACAAGAGCGAGGGACTAAATATTAAATGCTTAAGGTCTCAGAAGGGTGAATACTTTTTTCAGTTCTGTATTTTCATTTTTGCATTGCAATCAGAGGTTGTAACATAGCAAAATGTGGTGGAGGTCCAAGGGTGTCAATATTTTCTATTCCCACTGGATATAATGCATGCTTTTTACACAATTAAATAATATTAAAATTGAAATGTAATAAATAATATACAGTTGAATAATTTAGAATAAGTTATATTTCATGTTATTTTCCAATTGAAGTTATTTTGAACAGCACTGGAATACAGTTCTGGGCTTGACTAGATGTTTGTTGTAAAAGTGATCTTGGCTGGCTCTGTGAAGTTCAATTCTATAGCATCTATGTAGTTACCAGTCTATCTGTTAATACTGGAATTACATGTGTATTGAAACTAACTTTATCATAAAATGGCTGACCAAAATCAATGTTTAGTAAGAGGCATTAGGCTAACTGGTTATTTTCTTGATGATTACTTAAAAAACATGCATTAAGCTATAATGATTATGGACCAATTATGATTATGGATTATGATCATTATTATGGACCAAACTACAATAGGGAAGAAGAAGGTAACACAAGAAATACAACAATAATCTACTCGAATTTAAACTCCATATTACTACCTGTGAGATCAAGCTTCTGTTTTTTTGACAGAGCTTCTGACAGAGCAAACCAGTCCAAAAGACACAGCCCTTAAAAGGAATTTACGCACCTAGATGGTAATTAGACTTGACATCTTCTTTGCTGCAAGATTTTCTAACAGGAAATAAATTGCCCTCCCTTGCTAAAGTTCATGAGCATAAACGTTAAGTGTGGTTCTTACAATCATTTTTAACCGAGGGATTTCACATTTCAATCAGGATTACTGTTTCGATCGGAAAGGAAAGGCTTTACTGTAGAAAAACATTGTGAAACACAAATCAAAATTTTTTAAAAAAATGATGAAACCGTTAATTATTTTCAGCCATCTGGAGAAATTGTCCTAGCAGGGTTTTGGAGTAAATTGCTCAGCAAAATGTCAGAGTTTACAACTCTGGTAATAAAAAGTAAAAATGAAACAACACAAACAGCAGCAGTAGCAAAAGCCCAATTAAAATCAGTGCTCTCTCTCTCTGTCGTTCTAGAGAAGACACAGGAATTCTGCTCTTGTTCACTCGGAGAGACCTTTCCTGTAAGGCTGTCCAGACTACAGGAAAGGTCTCCTTACTTTAATTTTTTCGGTAGTCGTTAGTAAAAGCCCAGTTGCGACCGGAACACAATTGTGCTACTTACCGCTCCCCGTGCATGCTTCCCAGTGTTGAGCACAGGATGATTTCGGGCAGCCAGGGTCTTGGGGCCTGGTGGGAGAAGAGAAGCATGCATAAACAGCTGGATTCTAATTAATCAGCACAAATCCAGGAGCATTAGTCGGAAACTGAACTAAAGGTCAGCAACAATGCCGAACCCTAAAAATATCACGAGTGACGGTGAAGGGTGGGTGGAGTAAGAGATAGGTGACAAAAAGGGTTTCCTATTTGGTTTCCTAACAGATACTCAGTGTTTTTTTTTACTTTATTGTCTCATATATATATAGTTCTGTTGACAGGAGATGGTACAGCCTCCAGAAAGTGGAGTTATAATTCTCAAAATAGGCCAGTACTGACTCTGGCTAGCCTTTGCATTGTGTTATACACGCCCATACACGAAACACACACACGAAACACACACACACACACACACACACACACACACACACACACACACACACACACACACACACACACCAGGCAAGCTCCCAAGCTATGTCCCCTTTGGTTACATCACCATCAGACAGAGTCCGGAGAGATTAATCCACACCACATGTGACCCATTCTGTCTTTATCCCCGGGACGGGCAGTCAGAATTAGATTTTACAGTGACAACTCTATAACAAATTGTTCCAAGATCGCTGGGGCATGCCGTCAGCCCTGCCAGTTAAGACCCACAGCAGGTGAACTGACAGCAACACCAAAGCTTTTACCAGCCCCCCCACCCCACCATGATAAATGAATTGAACGCAGTGTCATCCCTTTATGGCATCCTTTTGAGGATCCTTTCTGTGAGTGCTGGGCTATTTTAGACAGCTCAGTTGTGAATCAGGTGTGAGGCATGGAAGATTGCCTCTGGCTGGCTCCAAAAACATGTCTGGTCTATCGCAAACTCCATTTAACTACCTTCTGATTTATCCTCATATCTGACTTGTCTCACCACATGGGTTCTGTTTGAAATTCCTCTTACTGGTAACGGTCCAGGAAAAAAAAAGCAATCGGAAGAAGTGGCGGATGTGTAGTGATGTTTTTACATGGATTTTACAAGGCCTTGCAAAAGTAATCAGTCTTAACCGGTTTCACACAGTATTTTAAAGCTTGCACGCACAACACTTTAAAGAGGCAATTAATATTTGTTATATACACAAATCACTTCACACATTCGGTGCAAAAACAAGAAAAAAGAAAATAGTTTATTAAAGTAGAAATAAAAACAGAATAGTCACAACTGTATGCACACTTTTCAGCGTGACAAATCTACTTTAGTTGTGCCTAAACAAGGCACGAGAAGAAGGTGAGTGGCTTCTGCATGTGTGCAATAACAGTGGAACAAATACACATGTCTCTGTAAGGTCTGCTAGTGAATTTCAGGCAAAGATTCAATGATTAAGACCCAGTAGCTTTCAAACCCACTCAGGGATTACGTTTTTATAAGGGCACAGATCAGGGGAAGGGTACAAAACATTTCATCTATGAAGATCTATCTATGAAGATATTAGTATATCTGAAAGTATTATAATTACATACATGATATACACTATTAAGATATCAATATATTTTAATTGCATGAATCTTATATGCTTGGATGTGTGGCAAGACCCTCTGATTCTACTGTACTTGCCCTGGAATCCCAGGGAACAAACTGCATCTCCAAAGACTTGTGGACACCCAACCTTATAGAAGGTTTGCTTGTATGTGGTGAAGCATCAGTTTCCCAGCCGATCTCAAACGATCTCAAACTCTACCCATCTCTGGCGGGGTCTGAATAAGTGGCAGTCAGCCCCTGGTAGCTCCTTCCTGTCGCAGCCCAGGTTCTAACCCCCAATCTGTAAAACTGAGATCTCACTAGATGCCTCTCGTGAGCCTGATCCACCAGTAAAAAAGGAGGCAGCAAGGGTTAAACTGACGAAACTCCCAGTTCCCACTCCTCGGCCAGTGTAAATTTTATAAGCCAAATACAATGGGCGACAATGTAAGGCACGCTTAGGAGTCTCGTAACAATGGCTTGTTGCCTGCAATGCCTGCTGGTACAATAGCATGTGTGAATGGGGTGCTTAACTCGATGGCTCAAACAGCCCTGGGAGCTGTGTGTAACAATTCTCACGCACAACACTCGAATGGGCTTTTCCCAGATCTTTTATTCCAGAGTGTGGGATCTGGTGAGCACGGCTGGGCTAAAACAACATGTCGTGAGAGACGACGAAAGGCTTCCCCTTTAATGCAAAGAATGTCAGATCCAATGCTCAGAGAACCACGTTCCCAATGGTTAAAATGTACTTTCCTGGTAAGCAGAAATGAGTTTTCTGCTAGCTGAGTATACACTATGTCTAGACAAGCTTGACTGTCAGGCTGTCTGTCTGTCTGCCACTCCCCATCTCCAATCTCATGCAGTACCTCTTGAACCCCAGATATGACAGGATACTGTGATATAATATCCCAGAAATAGTAGACTGCATGTTATATATGATACACATACTGTATATACTGAACATGAAAAGAAATCTAACACTGTTTATGCATGTCTGTTTCATGAAAGAAATAAATGAATTTCAGAAATTAAGTTTTTTTAGCACCACTATGATTAATTGAGCGTTTACGACTGTGATACTGTACTGTATACTCAATTGACTTTGTTGCAAAAGCGATAAAATCACCCAATTACTGAGGGAGCTGATTGGTGATGGGACGAGACAATCTGTTGAAGGTCAGGCCTGGAGAAAACAGAAAGAAAACATGGAGAGGAAAGCATATGCTCCTCCTATCGAGTGAACAACACCTCAGGTGGACTCGCCAGCAGTGAAGTGGCATTATCCTTAGAGATGAATCAAGGCTTTGGGTCAAGCACCATGATAGAGGTCAGTGTGAATAAGTGTGGGGCAGACATGCAGAATGATATTCTATCTTTTGAATCAACAATTAAACAGACAAGCAAACAAATTGATGAGGAAATCCAAGTGCAATGGATTTGGCAGGAGAGTCTTATCGCTACAGAACAGCATGTGTAGTGGTTAATGGTAACATCATTACATGGAACTACGTTGATCACGTCCTGCGACCTTGCTTACTGCTTTTCCAGTGTGCCCATCCTGAGGTGATGACATTCCATGTCAAAATATGTCCTCATGATTTTCATGAGGACAGATGTTGTCCATTGATAGCTCAACACAGCTATGAGACGAGAGATGACAATGTGACAGCACAAATGAAAATATTTCCTGGAGATCCATCTCTGAAATCTTTCAAGCAGGACTGTGGATATTAACGGGAACTGTAGATACACACTGGGCCCCTTGCAAAGGATTGTGTTTTAGGTGATAAGCCATTCATGACTGTGAAATGTCTTGCTCTCAGTGTTAGACAAATACAGTATGGACCCCTTTCTGGTGCTAGCGGAAATAAATACCAGGTGTGTTATGTTTGTCCTTGGCGACTTGCCGTAGTTAGTATTGAAAAGACCGTGGGAAACTTTGAAAAATGTTTAAGTTGAAAAATAAAAAAGTCAAATATGTGTTTTGCACTCATCTCTGCTTCATGTCCAATTATTAAAATAAACACAAATGGCATAAGAGAACACGAAAGGTGTACAGACATTTTACATCAAGAGATGCACAAGAAAGGCCTGCAAGATATTAAGGGTTCATTTCCCTCCAAAAGCAAAATACAAAAGAGGATGAAAAAATAAGCTGTTTGACAGTTTGACATTTAATACAGAAAATTGTGGAAAACTTTTTTTTGACACCAGAAAAGGAGAAGGAAAATATAATTTATCAAGATATTTTGAAGGTATTTTTTCATTTGATTTGCGGTGCAATTATTTGAGGTAGTATTTTTTTAATTAATTATTTTCCTAATGTGTGTTTAATAATAGCTTTCACTACCCTGATGGAAGTAAATACTGAAATCTGGAAAATAATATGCCCAATATGACTCAAGATGATTTTCAAGATGAACAGCAACATTAATATAATGTAAGTCAAAGAAGTAAGTTAGTTGAATCACAGAATGATAATTTCCACTTAAAGGAGACCCTTTTCATGCCCTAGGTTATGAAATGGTTCTCTAAGAGCTTTAGTTTTCAAAATTTGTATCTACATGGAAGTGGATTACATATCCACTATTGCATTAAATATGAAAGCGCTCCATTACTCATTATGAAAGACAGTGTCCACTGATAGCTCAACAGCTTCTTAATGCCTCTCAGTATGTAAGAGCTACAATGGATCTCACTTTCTTTGTGTCGAGACCCCACCCATCTCAACCAATGTTATTGACTAGTTTTAGAGAATGAAACTATACATATACAGTATCTGACAATGGCATCATTTCTGAGTCTACCGAACACTTATTCATTTTGACTTGATGTCCAGTGGAACTAATTCAAGACACAAGGTGTTTGAACACTTATTTTTGCATCTCTAGATCACTGGGGGATTTGAAGTTATGCAATTTTTAGTACTTCTCTTTAGCCTCCAAGTACTCCTTTTGTTTGCACCAATGTGCCTCACTTATTTCATAGAACAATTGGCCAGCTTATCCATATCAGTGAATTAGGTGCCCAGCCACTCAAGGGCCAGCCTGAAATTATGGCTGGTAATGCTACAGATCACATTGCTGGCTTAGACTTCACAGATGGTTCCTGCAGCTATAGAGCCTGCCAAATCAGTGGCATACAGAACATGTTTAGGAGGTATTGTACAACTTCTACAACTTATTGTACATCACATCACATGCAACATCACAACCAATGCAAAAACACAATAGTTTTTATCAGTGTTGCAAAGGAGTGTCTGATGGTGTAGCAGAGCTAGTTTGGGCACAGTGATTTCATCACCCTACGCGTAGCAGGGACCTCAGCCACCTGGGCTGGGGGAAGTCTCCTTTAGCTCATTCAGCTGGTTCCCTATTGTGTTATGCCAGAGACCCGGGTTCGTGCCCCAGGTGTTGTGGGATGGAGCGGTGAGGGCACAGGCCTGCACAGAACCGCGACGGTCACACTGCTTTAGGTGGGAGGTGGTTTTGCTCTTTTTAATATGGCTTTAGGTTTGCAAGAGAAACAAAGAGATTTCCTGCTAGAGTAAGGCAGTCTTGAGAAAACTGTTTTGTAATCAGTGGTTTAAGACAGTCTTGCTGAACTGAAGTTATGAAGCCCCTTCACTCAAGAAGTGTCTGCAGCAGGGACACAACCCCACAACCCGTAAGGCATTAGACCAAAGGCTTACTCACTACACCAAAAGAGCCCAATCCTGAGCCTGGAGGTCCACACCTAGTTTGCATTGTAGCTAAGCTCTTTTCATAAATGAATCTTTAATTGAGCCAGCAAGCTGCTGGGTCATAACCTTTGCAAGTTGTTCTTAATTCTACTCCAAAGTTGGAGATTTCAAACAACTTAAGAAACACCATTGTTATAAAGGAACAGGTAAAGGTTTATTCCAGGCAGAAAGGAAAAGAAAAGAGACACAATATTTTGACTGTGGAGCCTTTTTCAGGTGTCTCTTCACCATGGAATAAACCTTAATCTGTTCCTTTGCAGCCTACACATGCTGATGAATTTACTTACTTGAACAACACTTAGAAAGCAACTCCCTGGCTCCTGTTCAGCCCCTGGCCTTCTCTCATGCTGTAGATGGAATGAACATGTCAGTTAGGAGATTAATGAAGTAGTTTTTCACAATAAGGGACCAATGAACACTGGCAAAATACCACAAAATCCTGCTTCCTCTTCTCAGACAGCGCCCCAGGACAAACAAGAGCCTGAAACATTTACAGTGGCATTAAAATATTTCCCTGTTTTTTTATCATTTAGCCCACATGTCAACTCATTTAAACCAAAACCTCAATTGTTAGGAGGTAAGCAAGATAATTACAAGTAAAAACTGTATGTAGTGTAATGCAAAATCTTTGTGTCTCATCTTTCAGATACTGTTGCAGTTACTGAAACCGTAAAATCACTTAAAAGTATATTTAAGTCACTTTGGATAAAAGTTCCTGCCAAATTAGATTTTTTTCATAAATAACAGGTGCAGTGTGGAAATGTATGAGTCCCAGATGTATTTTTTTTGTCTATTTATGAAAAAGTAATTCAAGACTTCAGAAAAGCAAAGAAAAGCAGTTTTTTGATATGGAAGTGCTGCCATGCTGGAAGTATTAGATAAGGCTTGGTAAATTTGCCAGTGTCCACCTGAGTCTTTATTGAAAAATGTAGAGTGGCATGGTGGTGCAGTGGTTAGCATTGCTGCCATGCAGCACTGGGGCCCTGGTTCAATTCCTGGGGTGCTCCTGGTATGGCGTTTGTATGTTCTCCCTGTGTTCATGTGGGTTTCCTCTGGTGCTTTGTTTTCCTCCCAGATTTACCAGTCACACTAGGTTATTGGGGTTACAGTGCTTTCCAGGAAAGGCTCTGGCTCACCAGCAGCTCTGTATTGGATCAAGTGGTCAGAAAATGGATGGATGGATAGACCTTCAATAGTGAACTAGATGAAAGTCCCCATTAAAGGTTTAAGTGCTGGGCAAACTAACCAACCATTCCAACAAAACAACACTTCATGATAAGAACTCAGATTATTGCCAGGAAGGGCTTTTTCTGCCTGTGTCTGTTTACCAATCGGTGGAGTGTTGCTCTGCAGCTATTCTTCCACTATCCCAAATCCTTTCATTCATTCACACCACACTGATTTGCCAGAATGTCACATAGCTGAGCTGGAACAACAGTAGAGAGCTCATTGATGTGGACGTGACAGAAAGTCCTGCCGTTTGAAAATGAACTACCCCTGAACTAGCTTACAAATATCAGGGTCTGCAAGAAGCACAAGGCCAAGCTGATACCACTGTTTATCCGTCTCTGCTTGTGTTGTGTTCTGGAGTTTTGTCTCGCACATTTAAATGGAGATAGATGGGAGGTGATGTGTCCATTTATTGGAGCATCTGCAGACGTCAAAGGCCTGGTTGCTCAGCACACAAAGTATTTTCACCACCTACTAAGGACAGGCAAGCTCTAGCTCTATTTTATAGAATAAAAACAATAATTCATTTCTATCATGAGAAAAATGCAGTATGTGGAAGAAAAAGTCTCCAAAGTTCAACACCAGTGGAATAAGGTGCAACAGACCGATTCAATGCAAATGACTGTGACTCAAAGTGAAAACAGGATTCCAAACTCACTTTCCCGCCCAGAAGAGCTTTTCTGTGATGGCCAGGTCAGTCCTGGACAAACAGCTGAAATCGTAAAACAAAACACAAAGCCCTCGGCTGACTTCCTAGAAATATCAAAAGATCAAAAGAATCAATAAAATTAATAATGGATCGATTATAGATTCCATAAATGAACCTTTACAAACAAAAAGATGAATCTGGCCTATTCAGCTAAAAGCAAAATCCTGTTTTTAAATCCATAATTGCGTCTTACTCTCAGACCATTGGTTTTACTTCAACCTCACTTCCTTCTAAAGTGATCTTCTACCTTCTAGCCCACTGCCCTCACAATGTTAGAGTTAAATAAATGAGAGAGACAGATCTTTTCCTTCTTGGTGTGTTTGTCTACCCCTTCCTGTACATTACAGTGCAGGTGCCTCACACAGTCTCTGCTAGGCCCTTTCTGTCCTAGACACACACCTGCATTGTCACTATATCCAGACTGCAAAACAGCCTGAGATGGGAGCTATCAGTAACCCCATTTCAAAAAACAGTGCTGACTAAGCACCTCATGACATTGCTGTTTGAGTATTGCATTTCGTTTGTGCATCAGCATATTTTTTCCTTTGAAAGCAATTCATGATGTTCACGTCTACCTGCCCTACTCTTTCGGAGCAGAAACAGTTTTGGAAATACAGGCAAACTATTCAATTCAAGAGCTTTTACAAGGTGCGTTTGGAATGAAAACCAGAAGGGAACACTTCGGGATGAGGATGCGGAAACAGTGATTTACAAAATGAAAACTTGCTGGATGGCTGAAATCCTAAGCTTGCATTGAAAACACATTCAAGGCTCCTGTGAGCCTGTAGTATGGTAAGTGATGGGCACATCTATGTGTACTAATCAGCGGGGGCGCTGTAGGCTTTGAAGCAGGTAAAATGGCAGATGGCTCCTTCACTGCATGGGAAGAATGTGTGCAGGGGTATCCTCACTCCCACACTGGTGTATGAGCAGCGTCAGGGAGTGATTTCACAACCTCATAAACCAGGTAGGGATGGAAAACCTCCTATGGAGTTTTCTTTTTAGGGGCGTGGAGGTGCAACAAGTGAAACTAACCTTAAAGTCTTCGTAAACTAATGCTCTCTGGGTCATCTGTAAGCATGGAGGCTTTTCAAAAGTGCCCTTTCAGCAGAACTGTCATCTCACTTTGGAATCAAGCTCTATTGATTTGGCTGGCTGGGTCCAGACTGTCAACTTGCAGGCTGCAGGCCAAGTGAAGTTAAGAGGAAGGAATGAGATTAGACCTGTGAACTGCTGGCCTTGACATTGTTGTAGCGGCGTACCAGATTGAGCTGCACAACTGTTTATTTTAGCAGAATAAACCTCTGCTTCTGAGCCCTTTAGGAAAAAAAACCCACAATAAAAAAATAAAACACAAAACTGTCCATACTATGTCCTGTGCATACGGACTTTGGTCTCTTTGATCTAAGTGAACAGTCAGACCATACAGCTGAGCTGCATCAGACTGAGAGACTCAGCCATTGGCAGAGGTTCCTCAGGGCCACAACCCAACAGCTTTTCATACATCTACCAATCCATTACCATAAAACAGCTTATTCCCAGAAATCTGAATCTTACCTAGAAGCACAGGGCACCAGGTGATACTACACCCTAGATGTGATGCTAGTCTATTGCAAGGAAAACAAATACCATTTTTAAGCCTCTTTAAATCACCAACATCTTAAAACCTTAAAAAGAGCGGTAAAGTGTTCAAATTAAGACTCTAATACACCAATGTGCCCAAATGTTATAGCCCACATCTAGACCACTGACTCCACTGAGAGCCTTTCTCTTGGTTGCAATGAAATTCATCAATGCCAATTAACAATTTTTATCACTGGCCGGACTGAGGCAATCAAAGCAAAGTATTTTGGTAAAAGATACAATGCCATTAAGAGGTGGCATCGGAAAAAGGGGTCAGCATTGCTGCCTCGCAGAACTGGTGCTCTAGGTTCAATTCTTGGGTTTTATCTGCATGGAGATCCTCTTCTTGCCTTTACGTGGGTTTCCTCTGGGTGCTTAGGTTTCCTCCCACAGTCCAAAGACATACTGGCAGGTTAATTGGCCTCTGAGGTAATTGGCCTTGGTGTGTGCGTGTTTATGTATCCTGTGCTGGAACTGCCACCTGTCCGGGGTGTACCCTGCCTTGCTTGGGGGGGATAGGCTCAGGCTCCCCAATGACCCTGTATTTGATAAAGCAATTAGAAAATGGATTAATTTAACACCATTGTTCTCAGTGGGTGCCTGAATTTACAACATTGTGGTAGTGAGAGCAGATCATGGTGATTTAACGAGACCTAGAAAGTGTGCTGGATCACGATTGGGGAAACCTTTCCTGGAACTGTGCCTAGGTCTGCTGTGATCTGACCTGGTTTTTTTAAGTTTGAGAAGAAGTCACATCCACACAGAGATGTCTGTACAGAACATTATATATGCCTGAAATATTTTAGGTGGGAAAAGGAGATTAAAGCATTAAACAGCAGACACAGACTAATTGGAGTTTCAGTCTCTCTGAATATTTGCTCAAAAACAGAACAGCCTGTATTACTCAGCGGGACTAAGGCAAAACAATGGTTCTCAGGTTCAATGATGTCAAAACACCTCTAATGTGGCCCTGCATTCATCTGATTTGAAAATAGATAATAATGGCTCAGGTTCCACATCCCGCATCCACGACCCTTCCATCTAGGAGTAATGAAATGGTGCCAGTATCTGTGCTGTTGTTGCACTGTTATTGACAGCTTGTTTTGGCTCTGTCTGTTTGGAGCCAATGCTGCTCCATGCGGAGGGCTGTCATTTGCCCCGTTGTGTTGTCTACTGAGAGCAGATGTGGACGGACGGGGGCTGGGAAGCAGGTTGTGGGCCTTGAAAGGGGTGCGAGGGAGGTTCCCAGCTCTAATCTACCAGGCAGGGGTTGGTCAGAGAACGACGCGGCCTTCTCTGCACCCCGGGCGATGACACCAGGCCATTAAGACTGTGCAGGTGTTCCTGAAGAGCCAGGCAAGGGCAGCCTTTGAAGTCGGAGCCAAGCGGGATCTCTGCCCATCCTTGGCTTTGCCTGGCTGCTGCATTTTGTTTCAATTAACACTTTCTTTGTGCTTTTCAGCTTCGTCTTTCCGCCCTTTCTTTCTCAGTCTTCTCTGTCTAGGCCCAGTACTCCCACAGTGCACTGCGCAAGTGTCACAGCTCTCTACAAGCATTCCATCAGGACGCTATCCCTGGTATTCTCTCCTCTGTCTTGAAATCAAATGTTTTTCTTCTCTCTACACTTTTTCCCTTGTCTCTTATACAGCAGACAAGAACCTGTGGATGTTTAGTCAAATGCATAAACCCAGATGTTTCCAAGACAGCCTTCACACACACTGTGCCACAGCCTGACGTACCTAGATCTCAGAAGCTCAGCAAGACTTGAATCTGAGGGTTGACGTCTCTGTCCTCGATGCCTCTAAGCCCTGTCATTTTTTATTCCATTTTTAAGTCCTTCTTGCTTAAAGACTTAAATAAACCAATTAAGAGTGGAAGAAGTACAGTCAGACCAGGTATTAATCAGTAACTTGGGGTTGCCTACCACTGTGAGGCTAGTCCTCTGAATGGGAGATAAAAAAAAAAAACTGTGAAAAAACAGGGACTACAGTTGATTGGTTTTTGATAGTTAGCAAAGGATCCAAATCCAAAGTTCCTAGAACAATATGATGAAATATCTATATAGTCTACACATCGAACCCTAAATACATGCAGATATTCTGTCTGGTGGTGGGTCCACAGGATAGGTTGACTGAATGATTGTAAACGTGTTCAATCACCATGTCTGGGAGCTGCATGTTCCATCCATCTCATCTGCTGCTGATCAGGGATGTGGTCGCACCTTTCCTGCCACAGATGTCCATGCAGCTTCTGTGAGAATGTGTGTCCAGAAGCTGCAGGTGACAACACTCAAACATCCACCTAGAGGAGACTCCCCTGACATCTCCAATTTAAAAATGAAAAAATTAAATTAAAAGCATATAACCTACTCCATTGTAGCATGCAGTGCTGTGTATTGATTTTTGGAAACCGCACTGATGGATCTGAAGTGGCGATAGATGTCTGGCAGCAGGTACCCAAGTAGCGCATGTGATAAGCAGAGCAGCCGACCCAGGTTCCACAAAAGGAGATGGAAAAATGCTGACATACAGGCTTAGGCAGTTGCTTAGGCTTTATAGAGCAGCACACTAAATGCTAGGTTTATGGACATGTACAGTGTTGCTGTACAGGAGAGGAGGCCAAACCTGCCTCTATGGAGATATACATGTCAATCACTTTTACTCCTTTTAATGAGAAAACTAATTGATGTCATTCTAGGCCCAGTCATAAAGCACTATAAAGCACTAACGCTGTCCAGGACCAGGGTAGACAACCCTGCAGTAAAGATGTTAAAATTCTGTTACTGATTTAATTTCACAGCAGGAGGGAAAATAAAAAACTCCAAGACTGAGACAAAATCAAAAACACAAAACTATCACCACTGTCAAAGGGAAAGTATTATTTAGAAAACTACACTGCATGCGAGTGAGAGGTGGCGATGAGGAGCTTTAGTGGCTGGAAAGGGTAAGCTGTAAGCACAAGGAACTGCAGTCCTATCCCTTTGGGTCTACAATGTGCAGGATTATCAGTATTCTGATTTCATTCTGAGAGAAACTGTGGTTTATAAAGAATGAAAGGTTCATCTTTTAATGCTGCAGCATTTAAAGCACAGTGAGCAAAGCCGGTTTACGTAATGGTCCTTACGGACTTAACAGTTTTCTTTATGTAATTAGTACCAATTCCCCAACCGCCACCTTTCTCTTTGTGGTACTTGTGGGCTAATTAAAGCTTTTGAAAGCTACTGTATCACTGCAAACCTAAGTGTCCTTGTCAAAGGGAGTGATTGAATAATGAGCCCCCAATCCCCCCCCCCCCTTCACCACCACCACCTGACTGCTGGCTCCCCCATCCTCTCCAACACTAGCACACCAGCCTATGTTCAGAAGAGAGAGAAATAAATAGACGATTCCCGAGAGGTTGAAGCATATGGGTCATGTTAGCTGGTAGCATATAAAAATCAAAGACAAGTTAGTCACACGCCCGCCAGCAGTTGCTGTAGCTGCCCCCCCCACCCCCACCACCCCTCCACACACATTTGCAAACACATTTCGCTAGCGTAAACCGACAACTGCTCCCACTTCGCCTCTGTCACTTCGCATAAACATGGAGGGGAGAGGAGGCAGCCCCCACTGTGCGAAACACTATCCCTACAAGCAGATAAGGCCCATCAATTTGGATCAGTGCTATGTACAGCAGAAGCTTTTATTCAAAATGGCTCACAGAGATTAGGGGGTGAACTATGGTGTCAGTAACTGCTGCTACAGCGTCCCTGCCAAAAGGATTTCAGTTTTCCTTCTTGTACAGGACACGAGAACGAGGAGTAAATTGCTCAGGCTGATACACATTGAGCATGTGAGAAAACCAGGGTTTGAACTGGGGAAGCTCCTAATGACAATATGGCTTCCACAATTGAATAGGGCTCACCACTCAACTGTACATTAAACACAACTTGCGCTTGTCAAGACATAACATGCCCTTAAAACGTATTCTGAGACAGCTAAGATCTCTTAAAAACAACAGGAAATGTTCTTCACAAAGACTGGACAACACCAAATGTTGTCAAAACAACACAAGCTGCTCGTAACTGCATGGCCCAGGTGCTAGTTGTGTTCTTGTTGTACACTTCACTTCTGAATTTTCCTAATTTAGACTTTAGTGGACGTCATTTCCATACAGTTGTGAGATTTATTGTTTTTTTTTACACAAAGACACCATACCTACAGTAAGTAATACCTTTTTATTCAGAATGAATAGTTTATATAACTCTAAATGTGTTGAATGAGACGGTCATCAGGGTAAAAGACGTTCCTCTTTAAAATAGTTTTTACAAGCTCAGGAGATAATCTGGAGATCACGGTAACAGAGCAAGAAAAACAACCCTTCTCATAATCATGTGTGCCAAAAACTGATGATGACAATGTATTTACATATTTGGTAATAAAACTTCTCTGTCAGCATCATTGCTGAATCACCATTTCTATTACAAACATATTTCCCCATAGACACATTTACAGGAAGCAAGATGGATATACTGTATAATTTGTTTTCTTTAAAATGCAGCAAAACATGAGAGAGCAACTTAATATTTTTTTCTGTCTATATTGTGTTACTTTTGGATTGTGATCTTTCCAAAGAACTGCAAAGTTTTGGCAAAAAGCAGAATGTTTTTACTCACATTCAATCTTTTCTCAATGGCCTGTTAGTTTAAAGCTGTTTTTGTTTATTAATACCAATGACTCAACTGTGAGGGTTTCGTAGTGTAGTGGCTCAGCTATTGGCAAACTAATAGGTTGTAGGTTCAAGTCCCTGCTGCAGAAACTAGTGTTGTATCCTTGAACAGAGCACTTTTCCCGATCTGCAACAGAGGTAGACACTGTGATGGTTGGTGTCCCATTTGGACATTTGTGCTCTCTTGTGTGTTTAACACTATGGAAATATGAAATGAAGATGCTCTACTATGAATTGTTTTTTACTAAGCTGATACTCCTATACTGCTCTTCTTTTACATGGAGTCATAACCATACAAGGGGCTTTGAAATGATGTAACTGGCATTCAAGACGTAAGAAACTGACCAACTTGATTAATATGTCAATTTTCTAGATGAATCCAGGGTTCTGAAAACCTGATGACTGACTGAAAGAACTGCCATTTAAAAGAAATGAACAATGTGTCTCAGAGGTGTGGAAAAGCTGTGAGAGGAGGAGGAGGAAAAAAAAAACTTCCCATATTTCTTCAAAGTTTCTGTTGTGAAATTGCTCATCTTCAGCTGTAGGCACAGTTGTGGAGCCCAGTGTCTGGAGGCAGGATGCATCATTAGATGAATCAGGCCATGGTGTAAACAGCTTGGTTTTTGCAAGAACTTTGCCCTGAAGAGAGCTTTCTTGGCTGCATTGCAGGCCTGACTCGCACACACACTGGCCACCCCTAAACATGTGTGAGCAGTATGTGGAAGCCTTGCAAATGTGAAGCAATAAATATAAATTATATATATTGCATGTTATGAGGCTTTGGGAAAGAGAAACCACAGAGAGGCAAGAAAGATGGACTGATAGTGGTGTGGTAAAATGAGAATCATCTGGTTGTCTCGCTGTCAGACCTTCTTACAGTATCCCATAAGTCTTGTTTCACTATTCCATCTCTCTCTTGCTCAAGTATAATTTTTCAAAGGAGGCCACCAGGATTTTCACTTTCCAATCCAGCACTGGCCATTGTTTTGTTCTTATTTCACGCCCACTCAATTTGGAATTGCTGGATATCAGCTCAGCTTCCTGTTCCCTGTGAGGAGAGTTAAGACCCTGAAGATGGACTCCTCTGAAGCTCCCACCTGTTATCTGACTGGATGTGCAGAATTGGGCTTAGCTGTCGCTTGTTTCCCTAACAATGTGCGCTTTCATATTTAGGACACAACTCAAGCCTGTTTAAGGTCCAGGCAGCCCTGTGGTGAAATCTTATACAATAAAAAACGAACACCACCCAAAACTGGTTCTGTCAAATCAAGATTTATAAGACCTGTGTCAGTCTTGTTTTGTGGTGTCTGGGAGTTTTACCACCTAGTCAAGCTGTATCGCAGCTCCTGCCCTGCACCTGGTAATGTTACAGGTCTTCAAGAAGAAAACGTTGAGTGAAATGATGGACTCTAGAGCAGGCCTTGCCTCTGGGGGTGCTTGTCTTCTCCATGGTAACAACAGCGGGGAGAGCTGCACACACACACACGGGGCTGGCGTCCCAGCCGGGCTGTCAGTTCTATGAAGACGGATGTCCTGTTATTCCAAACACAAATTAATGGAGCTGAGCCGACAGAACAGAGACAAAGTGAGACAGAGCACAAGCCCTTTTGCCCCTCTGCCAGCCCTGTGTGAGCTGCTGCTATTTGGAGATTTGGAGGGCAGGCCGAGGCCTGTCTAACCAACAGATTTATGCTGCTCTCACTTTTACAGCCCGCTCTTTGCTTAGAGGGGCACTTGGGAAAGACTTAAAATAACTGCTCTAAAAAACACAGGAACAGTCACGGTAAAGACCTGGCTTTTGTCCCCAGTTCTTTTCGGTCAACTCTTGGTGTGTCCGCACCTGCTTAGTTTAAAATTATCTGAGCAGATTTACATGGCAGAGTGCTGGGTTGATCCCTTTTCTCCATCATACTGTGGGGGTTGTGAGGATATTCTATTGAATTTGAATCATTACAAAGAACAAGAAAGCACCTGAAACTGACCCGTTGAACATTTTGTTATTCCTATTGCCTGGTCAGACGAGTGAGCTTGATATTCTTATTGCCTGGTGTTTTGAGTGATTGTGCTTCAGTACAGAAAACAGTCATGAGAGAAAAGCAACCCTGTGACAGGTACTGCAGCACAACAAAGAATAACAATAGGACACAACTCTGTACTGTAAGCTGATGAAGTCTTCCCAAAAATAGATCTCTTAAGTACCTGTGATACAAGTAGACTCTGTCCAACTATATCCTAAAGATATATCTCTATCCATTCATGCTGGAACTGTAAACTGAGGTCAAAATGTTGATTAATTTTAAAGCTCGTCAGCAGTTTAGTTTCAAACCACATTCCAGGCACGTTTTGACTGGAATTTCTTCTTCTGGGTGCCTTTAAGCACGTAATGCCGCAGTCCAGAAATACAATGTTTTGTGTAAAGTTTCTTGACAAACGTGCTGAAAATAAAAACCAAATTAATAAGGAAAAAGGCTGTGGTACAAAATACCAGATTTTGTGCTGTTAAACATTTCCCTGACTTATTCTTTTGTCTTCAAGGCTTAATCGTGCCTTGTTCTTAGTAATCATTAGCTATGATTAAAATCACTTCTCAATGCATGAAGCAGTAAGTGGAGACTTAAAAAATGCCTGTTAGTGCTGGTAAACTGTAATAATTAATTGAAGTCATTGTTTCTGTGGAGAGTTCCTGTATATGCACAACTCTCTAAATTATTAAAAGATTAGACTTCAGCCCTAAAGTACACAAAGGCTCAATAATGAACAACACATTTTTAAAATAAATGCTTTAGAATGCAATCGCTTTAGAAGAAACGAGCGCATTTAAAGAAGAAGGTGGTGGTGGTGGGGGGGGGTTAATAAAAGCAATACATCTGTGAATCATTTACTGCAATATCGTGTTACAGAGGAAAGAACCCTCTGAAAGATCAAAAGAAACCTATTTGCCTGTGCCCTGGAATGAACTGCAAACTCTTTCAGAGAAGTAATGTCTTGTTTTGACATTTTGTGCCTGAATCTAGTGCTTTCCTGGAAGGACAAACAGATGCCATATTTCAGCAGGAAATTAATGACTTTCAGCAAAATAGGGGCAAAAGTCTCCCTGAAGGTGGTTCTTTTTTGGTCAGGGTGCCATAAACAGCAACCACATACTGTATAAACCATACGCACAATTGCTCTGCACTCTGTTCAGTGAGGTGTGCCAGGAAAACAAAACAGCCACATCTTTTCATAGAATATACTGCCTTTCTCGCAGGTGATATTTTCCAGTTCCACGCCTCATGTCTGCTTGAGCAGAAGAGAGACGGGGAGGACTATCAGAGTGACACTGGCTTCCTACAACAATGGTCTTCAGCGTATTGTGCAACATCAATCTGCACCCTTCCTGGTCACTTCCTTCCTGTGCACTTTAAAAAAAGGCTTTAAGCAGGACTCTACAGTTTGTGTGGCTAAGATCTGAGCAAGATCTGCTCCAGCAACACAACTGAAACAATATGAGTAATAAAGGAGAAAAGGCTAATTGGTTCAATTAGTAAAGATGTTCTCCTGAGAGCTGATGGAGCTCTTTGTCAGCAGGTTCGAAGCTAGGTCATGTCACTAGTCAGGATTCCCTAAGTGGTTATGCACAATTGTCTGAGCACCCCTGAGGGTAGGCTGGGATAGCCTGGGCTCTCTTGGCTCTTAGTGACACAGTGACCCCTGTGTGCCCTAGTGTTCTCTTAGACCTGTGGTGCTGTCGGGAAGAGAGTCCTCCAATCAGATCAGAACCTCCACTATGGGGCTGTGGTGCCTGTGACATACTAAAAGAGGCTCACGGTTGGTTTAGAGGAGCTTTCCTTATCCACCTCTGTGTGTAGCTGAGAGTGTCGTAATTCTGGGGGTGCCATGAAAAACACACAGCAGAAAATTCCAAATTGGTCGGGCAAACAAAAATAATTGTCCATTTCAAGCTTAATAAAAAACTAAAATATTTTTTCCATTAGGAAAAACCTACAGCTTAACAAACCAGAGTTTGCAAACAAGAACAATGTGGAAGTGCACTGAAAACTAAGACGAGGAGGCTGCTGTTTAGGCGAAGGGTTGTAGGAGTACGGAACAAGCTTCCCAGCAACACTGCTGGAGGAGATACCATGGCCTCTTTCAAGAAACATCTGGACGAGAACCTTGGATCAAATAGCTAAGAACTAAAATTGGCCTCCCCTTGTTTGTAAACTTTCCTATGCTCTGGCTTAAAAATACTTCTACATAATTCAAAAAATTTAAAGACATCACAACTCTCCAGCGCTTTGCTTATTGTGTACTCATTCAGTTGTGGTGGCCTGTCAGACGTCTTCCACGTGTTATTGAGAGCCTGCAGATGGATTCAGGCCTGCATTGACTCTAAGCTCCCTGTTTCACTGTTACTTTGCATTTTAAGCTGTTAGTATATAATGTGCTTTCTTTAAGTGCCCTGTAGACACACGAGGCCAAATCACTTAATACCAACTGCTGTTCACTTCCACTTAAGACCTGTATTCGCCTGCTAGGTGTAATGTCAGCCTCTGTACATTTAAATGCAATAACCGTTAAAGTGCATTAATGCCCCTGCTTGCACTTCAGAGGCTCAGACTGACTTAACTTGAAGTGTGCTCTCTGAGGGACTTACTGGGTGAAAGCTCAGAGTTCTGGGTAGGTCCTGTGACCTCACACTGAACTGTAAAGGATGGCCTGAGTGCAGAAAAAGTGCTTGTGCATAGCCTGTGTCTTGTCCAGTCTTATCCAAGCCCCCTTCATTCTTCAATAGAGTAGAAGTGATTTACAAGATGACATGAACTGTGCAGACAACAAACTTGACTACATTTAACATCAATAAGTGCAAAGTGATCCACAGTGGTAGGAGTAACACTCATATACAGTATGTACTACTGTATATGTGAGCCGATTCAGAGTGGGCAGGAACATGCCCATGAACAAACTCTGAGTGATTGTGTAGAGTTTTCTATGGCCTCATCAAGACAAAAAGAAATTCAAGCCTTATGCTTGGGCAAGAAGCAAAAATGATGCAATTTCAATCAAACTTTATAAAGGACTAGTAAGACCTCATTTTAAAACACTGAGTTCAGCTTTGGCCCCCATACCACAAAACTCTAATCTTGGAAAGAGTTTAAATAAGAGAAACAAGACTAATTCCTGGTCTCAGAGCCTTGTCATATTATAAGGAATTCATTTAGCACAGTGAATACCATACACATATTTACTTAAAAGGTTGTGGATGTGTAGTCCCAGCTCCTTTAAGAAAAGCTGGACACCCAGCTAATAAACGAGAAAGATGGGCGGAAATTGATGTTCTTGATGTGTTTTAGAGAAACACATTAATTGTCCGCCCACACAATATCGGTTGGTTTTTCAGGTCTATGACACCGATGTCTCAGGTTTCAAGATTGGATCCAGAACCAGGTTTCCCCAAGCACTGCTGTTTCATTGGCATAGCACCACTGGAGTCAGGTGTCCAGAGCTTTCTCTGCTTTCTGGCAAACAGCAGCTCCATTGCATTGCCAGGAGGCTTTGATGACATCAGTGAGAGATGTGTCACTCATGCAGTCCACACTTACTCCCCCAGGTGCTTGCAACAGGTCAAATGACAAATTTGCAGTCACACCTGTGCAGCTGGGCATGTTGGAGAATTATGTCTGACTTATTCTCTTAATGTGTGCAGGAGTTCCAGTTGGCACCATGAGACTTAATTGGTGATTGAACATTTTTGATGGATATAAAACAACAACAACAATAATAATAATAATAATAATAATAATAATAATAATAATAATAATAATAATAATAATAATAATAATAATAATAATAATAATAATAAACACTTTAAAAATAATCACAATAGCGTTGGAACTGACCCTCTTCATGGTGTGAGGCCTTTTCCACTCCATAGCCTGGAAACTGTAGTATCCAAGGGGCTTCAAAGCCTGCTTGTACCCTGACCATGTGTTTTCAATACAGCCCTGTGTTACTTGCCCATTCCTTGGTGGTCCAGTTCCAGTCCTGTTTGGATTCTCTTGGGAGTCCTCCCCACTGCCCCTGCCCACCCCTCGTGCCTCAAGCTTCCCTCGTATTAGATTATTAGATTCCTCATTTGCTTCATGTGGCTTCATGTTGTCTGGTCAGGTGGGAAGCTAATGAATAAATTTTAAAGAACAAAGTTTGAAACATCATATAATGACTAACATACAGTATACTACACGGAAAACAGATGTTTTAGAGCGCAAAGAAAGAGAAAGAGCATGGATGATAATTTTGTGGTTTAGTACCAGAGAGCTGATAATTGAATAAATTAATTGAATAAAATTGGATTCAAATATTCTTGAAAGCTTTCTGTTGCTGAACAGCGGATTAGCACTCAAACACTCTATATCAGGACTAAAGTAGAATAAAAAAGAAAGCTTCAGTGGAGCAATTCACTTTCAATTTGTTTTTCATTTATCATCCCAGGATCCCAGTGAAATTCCTCACAATATGCAAGAGCCCTAACCTTTCCTACAGTAAATGCCAGATCTAGTCACAAGTAATTAATCTGGCATCCTTAAAAACTGCATTACATAACAATTCCATGTTTGTATATACTGTACAGTGCCTTTCACCTTGAAGGTTACCTAAGCCCTTTAACATATACAGTGGGAGGAGAACCACTTCATCCATCATTGAAGTGCAGCTCCACCTGTGTGATGTGCAGCTGCCCTATTTTACCAGCAGCCCCACGTCCCAGCAGATCAGGGGGAGGATTGAGAAATGGCCCAGCACATGGATTAATGGGTAACTTTAGGGAGGCCAGGGAATTTATCCAGAGTTAACACTCCTACTCCTGTGAACACTGTCAAGGGATCATTGATGACTAAGGGGTCAGGGCCTCCGTTTAACATCTCACCTGCAGCACAGTGTCCTCGGTCACCAAAGTGGGACAGAGATTTGCAAATTTCCAGCAGTGTTTTGTTTCTGGACTAAGGAAAATACAAGGCATTTTAAGTAAGATTACAGCACTTTCAGACAAATGCTAATAAATTTATATTCATGATTAATAAATTAGTTGCACTGTTGCAAATATTCTGTCTTTTCCACAGTTTCTGATTAGGAAGGTCCTGTTGCAGGCTTCTGTTTGTGGAAATATGATCGGTGTTAATAAATGATTTTTCAGTATATAGTTTGCGTGCCCAGGTGATTCTGCTACTTTTACACATTTCTACTGGACATCACCTCAGTAACGTCGGAAGGGGGCGTTCTTTATCATCTCCCTTTGTTCGATTTCTGAAAATATTGCTGAAGGAAAATCTTTACAAATTGTCTCGACTTCCTGAACCTTTGACATTTCATGAGAGTGATGATTCAGAACTATAAACATTTTTTACAGAAGACAACATCTGCATTTCTTTCATTTTGACACAGTGTTATGGTGACAGAAAATGCAGCAGCTATCTGACCTATGATTACTTGAGTGATTCCTATAGAAGATTGTCATAGAAGGCCACCCACACCTCAATAAAGAAGGAATGAATCCACAAAGGCAAAGTGATGTCTTCTGGAAGCTTGTGATTTGTAAACAAAATTACACAAAGCTGTTAAATATATTAAAAGAAAAGTTAGTACTTAAAAGGTCACCATGAAGATTAATTTCTATGAGGTTCTCAAATAATGACCTACATTAAATGGGGAATCATTGAGTGTAATTCAAATTCAAATACAAAAACAGACTGCTGAATTTCACAGCCAAGAAACAAAGAAAACTATCCAAAACTAGTTGTGTCAGTGCCCAACATCTGCTTATAAAGAAATATTTGAGGTGAGTTGCACCTTATCAAACTTCAACTGCATGGGCTTAGAGACCTCTTCACATCCGGAAGGCTAACCCAGACATATAGGCCAAGCTGCAAAGTGCTACTGTTCTTAGATCAGCTCTGTTTAATACTTGGAGTGTTTCAAACATGGCTTCAGCAAGAGGACTGTGATTTTCCAGACCCTTCCACGAAAGCCCACTGACAAGCATTTTGGCTTGTCAGTGTTAGAGCACATGAAATCAGAGCTGGCCAAATTCACAAGATCACAATCATGGTTAAAAATCGAGAGGATGACACTCAGAATATGAAATAATATTCTATTTTTCCAGGAGATTTGTATTTTTTAATACTGAATTTACAGGGGATGTTTGTTGCTCCTACTTTTCCAAAAGGAAATCAATATGTAAAAATCAGATCTAGCTCAGACTAGGGGAAGGAGTTCCCCTGATGAAATACTGTATAATTCTGGAAGATAAATGTACTACTTCAGGACACACATCACTTACATACACGTACAAGTATTAGTTCTCTATTAGTGAAGAACAAGTTACTGAATGCCAGTTTTGTCCGTTTTAAATGGCTAACACACATTTTATAAATGCTACTCATAAGGCATCATGCTCAAGGTTTTGATTTTATCACATGCTCTTAAAATACATATCTTAAAAATTATCATTTATGGTTTGTGGCTTTTTATTTAGTACCAGCTGAGAAAATAGAGTTCAACATCCAAACTTAAATCAATGCACCATATTATATAGATTTTTTTATGCAGAAGACAAATTAAGAGAGACTGGTCTTAAGATCTCTCAGCCCAATGATCCTTCGTTGTATACACAACTGTCACAAAGACATAGAAAAATACATTAACAACTATCAGGTATTAAAGTCAAAATCGGTAATTCTAGAAAAACATAACCTTCCTTATTAATAGCTAACGTGTGGCTTGAGACTAATTTGTAATGAATCAACAGCATGGGCTACTGATCTAAATTGAAAGTATCAGCACCTTAAAATTGTTCAGTTTGTGCATTGGAATTTTCTTTTGCTAGTGTTACTGATTATTTGGCTTTATTTAAATCTAAGAATCTAATCTATTTATTTAATTCCTAGTGAACTTCACCAGCAAATGTCTAGTACTAAGTCCAGAGACCCTTACCACTTCTCCACTACACTGGTGGCACAAGCAGTGAGGTTTGTACTTTTAGGCCATCATCTCATCTGATCACTCTTTCCACATGGCACTAGAAGCACACTTGGACACTAGCCAGACATCTGGAGAAGGTGAGGGATCCAGACTCCTTCACTGAAGATCTGCAAGCTGGACTCGGATGGCTCTTGGAAAACAGCATGAAATTCTCCCTTTCCTTTCAGAGCATAATCTGCATAGGTGCGTGCAGAAGCCAGGAGTTAGTCTCGAAGCCTGGTCAGTTAGCAAGGTTTGGGTACAAGGGCCCCGTTTCAGAATAACAGAACTGCCATACAGGGTGCTATATGTTGTTTTCTGTGCTGAAAACCCCAAAGATGATTTTAACATTTAAATCATTTGTGTTTCTACAGCTTGTACTTAGCTGTGAGTACATTTTTTTGCTAGAAAATGGGTGACACTAGACGCTGGCAGTCAAGCAGTTTTTAGTCTGATTTTTAGGCTGCATCTCAACACATCTCAAAATAGACATTCCTGGTGTTTATAAATTTTGGGAACATTGAGAAACATGTGTGCTTAAAGTTAGATGCATCTAGAGATCCATCAATCCTTCCCATCAGCACTATGTTGCCAGTGTCTCTTTCATTTGCTAATTCTTTTGTCTTTTAGCACCAGCACCAGTGATTAAATATGTGGAAAGAACAGTAGAAATGATGCTTAGTATGTGAAATTTGTCACTGCATTGCTATTATTTTATGGAATTCCTATGAAGACAACTATCTCCAGTTGAAAAACTAGGGCAAAATCGTAACTTAGAAGAGAGATTGCATGTAGGTGATGCAATCTGCTCAGCACAAATGTTTTACAAAAACACGCTATTGTGTGTTCTATGGAAATGGTTAGTAATTTGTTTTTTATATCACTATATGTTTTTATGAGCCCTCGGTACTGAAAACGAGCACAGATGGCTTTTGTCTCTTAGAATAAGGGAATATAACAAGACAAAAAAAATCAAACCAGCCTGCTCCCTGTGCTTTTAATTCAGATGGGTTCCCCCCCCAAAAGTTCACAATGAAACGCTGCACTGCTGAGCAGGCATCCAAAAATCCAGAAAGAATCTCAGAAGGTAGTGAGTTGCCAGTTTAGGTGGGCCCCATTTGTCTGTCCTTCTTAGCTTTAACAGGAATGACAAATTGCAACAGATCAAATAAATAATATAAAATACGTGGGGCTCCTTAAATCTGAAACAGAAGAGAAGTCCCCCTGTGAACCCTGCCTGGGCGATTTATGCTTTTCAGGGCCTGAAGGGTCAATGTCAGATAGAAATGCTCCTGGAGATAGTACGAAGATCATTTTCAGCTGTAGCTTATTTGAGGTAACCTTTTGTTCTTTGCAGATTCTCTTTAAAAAAGACTCCGCTCCCCTGGCCACATCTGCTGGCCTGCTGTCGAAATCTGGCAAGCGCCAACTGTTCCCTCATCCAGGGTGTTTTCATTAATACCTGATGGCTTCAGCACCACATGGCCACATGGACCTCTCAAAGAGTCCAGGCATGTTTGGCTGCTCTGAACAGTGGAGTAACCTCTTCTTTTCCTTCCAAACTGTCTTAGCTGTTGCCACTAATCCGAATGAACATTGTCAGTGCTTTTTTTGTCTTCGGAATGAAAACTGGCATCACTGTTTCTTTTGAGTTGCTTTCAGGTTCTCACTGAATGTCCACCATGGAAAAGAAAAGGCAATCAAAATCATTTCATTTTCACGATTTGTTTTGTATGTGATAAACTAAAATGGACACTGGTGTTAAAGTGCTTTGCTTCTACAGCTTCTTTAATTCCTTTTGTTTTGTGCATTTTAGATAGTAAGACCATGCTGGTTTGACCTTCAATGAGCCATTCTCTAAAATAATTAGTAAATAATCATGTATCATGTGATGATTGCCAATACTCTTGTCTTCACATACAGTACTTACTAAGTGGAGTTTAGCAATGAAGTTCTCCTTCACCTCTGCTACTCTAACTCCTTACCCTCCATGACATAATTTCCTGAAAAGATATAAAGACCACAGGAAACTCTTCTCTCTTTCTTGCATTCGTGTTTCTGGGTCTCTCTGCATCTCCACCTGTGCAGCTGCCCCTGATTAACTCCTCACTCTGTACAGGGGTTCCAACCTCCTCTTTCTCTTCTTTCAGGGGCACCTTCGGCTGACTCTCAGCCAAACAGTTTAAGCCACAGCGTCTCTAACTTCACCAAAAGCATTCCTAAACTGTGACACCTAAATGTACTTATTGGGTGGTGTTATTCCTTGCGGACTGAAATTTGAGCAAGCAAAAGTCATTAAAGTAGATTGCAAAACAAGGTCTGAAAAAGGTCAGGGCATATAAAACTCAAGCTTCCCTGAAGCCCTGTAATGCTGCTGTATGTCTGAGAAGAAACCAGTAGATTGCGAATGACTCATCGTAGCCCTTGATAAGTCCTTGATACACCAGAACAGCAAATAAACTTTGAGATTTTTCAGCTGCTCAGTGACTCTGATCAAAGTTACTGGTGGCTCTGCCATGGACTGCTTTTTCTGCTCTTAAGATCCTTTACCAAAAATAAACTGCATTTGTAAACATAAAAACAACTGTGGTACTGTTTGTGTAGCATGATGTTTATATCCTTGGCCAGCTCAGTCTCTGTGCTGCGAGCCTTGGGTGACCCAACTCATTGTGTGCCACAACTGCGCAGAGTTAGTCTCATGCTTGCAAGTCTCTAGATTTAGATGGAGAGCCTGCAAGCTGAGATCTTGTCAACCACATCAGAGTTCCCAATGATTACCATGTTCACAAAGAGAGATGGACTCTTTTCTTCTACACTGCTGCAAAAATAACAACTGTATCCAAGATGTTTCAGGGAGAGAAGTAGTCAGGGCCCTGGACTCCAGCCTGCAGGGTAATGGGTTCAGATCCCAGATCCCAGGTGGGACTCTGCTGTTGTAGCCTTCAGCAAGGTACTGCATTCAGATTGCTCCAGTAAATGGCTTGCTTGAAAAATGGTTCTCCATTCTGTCACTGAAATTGATCACACCTCAATAGCTACTGTACATACAGTAGTTTCAGCAGTTATGTGGTAATAAACAGTTCTGTTAGAAGAACTTGTGCTCATCAATAATGCCAGCTACGAATGACTGCAAAACACACACATTACTGTACAAAACATGCTATGTAATTGTGTTTCTTACAATTGATCAATTATAAAATTCAGTGGGCAAAAAACAACTGTCCCATATACAAATTGGTCCTGTTCAAAACTGGCTTAGGGCTATCTGGGTAGCTGTTTGAAATATCCTGAGAGATGCGAGTGATTTCACAAAAATAAGGACTACATCTCTGCGAAAGCATTAGAAGAGAACTGCGGTCCCAATTTCTCAGACCGGTTGTTAAATCTCAGTAACATTCAAATTTCAAATTAAACCCAAAATTGTGAACTTTGTGAAAATACTGGACAGTCTCCATGTTGTTGCAAACCCTTGGATTCGCCATGGGCGAGAGAGAGAGTTCGTGCAAACTGCAACATGAAGTAGCCCTTCCTGCTTGTACAAGCAAGTAAATACAGGTTGTGCTGCAGACATTTCACCACAGATATGCTTATTTACAACATCATAGGGCTGCTTCACGTCACCTGTTTTGTTGCCTCGTTCTGAATTGCACAATATGGAGCTGTGCCTACCTTGAAATTTCATCTATTCTAAATTGGAGGTTTTACATTTTACTGTGTACACTTTACCTTCATAGTAGTTTGAAATACACTTATCAATGCTGAGACTTTGTGGCTCTGAAATACAAAAACAGCATTGCAGTTTACCTTTAAAGGCGAATTTCTGAGCGTCTGGACTGTGTTTGTAGGACGTCAATTAAAAAAAAGCTAAATGCTTAAGCTGTTTTCAAAGGTCTTACATATTGATCTCACAGCAAGGTTTATAAGAAGGGCTGTTAAAAATTACTGAGTCAGCATCATCATTAACCTATCAACCATAAAAAAATACTTGTAAAAACTAAAAAAAAGCCTAATTTAGAAAATGTTTAGATTTCAAAGCACTCTAGTTGGAATGAAAACCACTAGACTCTGTTGCCCTCCATAAATTTGGTGGGACACACCTGGTCTTCATCATGCTGATATTAATAAGACCTGCGAGGTAAGAATCTAAGATTGCACTCAACTCAGGACCAGGGGAGGAAACTCTGTGTGTAAAGGAATACAGAACAAACAGCAGAGTGGATCACATTCATGGGTTGTACAAGAGCACACGAATCAGGCATCATCGTAAGGTGAAACTGTTATGGTGATGTCCAGGTTTCTCAAAAGCATTAAGACATCCTGAATCAGACTGGCAGCCCTTTACCATAATGGACTGGTCTGTCATGTCTCTGGGTTGTGCCAGCCAGGCACATGTGGATACACACGAGACAACACAGTTCCAGGTTGCCCTCTGATCATCACAGCATCTAATTATGGGGAAACAGGAGGTTAAGAAGAATTTCACCTCCTTTAAGTACTACCAGTTACTGTCTTTTAGTTAGGACTGAAAAACTAACAGGATGTATGTTAGCATGTAACAGCCCTTGTGTCTCACAGCCGTTCCAAAATGAGATCATTTTCCCCTTTAATCATAAGCACTCACTGTTGTTTGTTTAAGCACCTCAGGCCAGCTCTACAAGAAATTTCAATCCTTAATTTGCTTTTTTAACCTTGTAAATTCTTCATACTGAGTCAATCAAAGCAAATTCAGTGCACTGTGCTAGGAGAGCTTACACGGCTACTCCTTTCAATGTACTGTAACTGTTTTGTGTGACAATTTGCTCCAGATCACTGTAGTCTTGACAGGCAATTTGTGAGTGCAAATCAAATACTTTGGTCTTGGCTCCTTTCATAGGACCCAAAAAGTAATATATACTGCATTTTCTTTAAATGAATAATAATAAAACACACTTCCTTTGCATTTCTATTGTCTTTTACACAAAGCACAGAAACCAGCTACTGCAGGTGAAAATGTGTACCCACACACTGCTGCAGTTACAGTTTTTGTACAATAGTTTCACTCCCAAGGGGTAAAGGAATCTGCATCAAACCCTCTATGACACAGCACTCACAACAGCCAGGTGTCACAGTGTTTGTGTCTTCTCAGTTTTGTGCGTGGCACACTCACAGCCATGTTTCCCGTCTGTCTGTCTGGATTCCTAAGCACAGTGGCATTGCTTTCTATGTTTAAAATGCAGCAGAGCAAATTATTAATACAACGTTTACAGGATATTTGCTTCAAAAAGTGGGCTAAATGCACTTTGTGCTCAGTATTAATTTCACAAAAGCCTTAGTACTTGTTTGATAATGTCATAATCATGCTAATGGCATATGTCATAATGCAAATATGTGCAAGAATCTGGTACTTAAGTGAAATTCATACTGTCTCTGTGTCAATGTAACTGGTTTTAATATGGTAGGGCTGTGTACTTACTAGGGCTAGGAGGTTTATTAGCAGCACACCTTAGTGCTTTTACCAATAGACAGCAAGGCACTGTTAAATTGGGTCCTTTTTCTTCTTAGGCTGAGATGAGTCTTTTATAAAATTATTCTTGTTGGAATAGACAATGATTTAGCAATACAGCATCATAGGCTTCAGAAATGGGAAAGCATACATGCAGATGTAAACTTAAAAGGTTAAAGAAAAGGCAAATAAAATAAACGATTCCTTTAAAAAAGGCTACACGAGTGATTCAAGCTCTAGTGAAAGGTGTTCACTTGATCAGCTCAATCAGGCCATTAAGAGCAGAGGTGGATCGAACACCCACTGGCACCGTAGCCCTCCAGGGCTGGCATTGCTTATCACTGCCTTAGCTTAAAATGGAGCAGCTGTTTCTACTGCACCAAACGGCTACTCCATTATTCAGATTCGGATCACACACACACACAAAAATGCAGCAGTTGCATGAGATTTGACAGGGATTTTAACAAGAATGCTATGACCCAGATTGACACATTCCAAACAATTTCCTCCTGCAGTCTCTCACAACTGGGGATACAAACAGGTTCAAGTCAGAGTACCCACTCTGTGACCTCTCTGCTGAAAAGGCAAGGTGCCTGCAGGGCTTAAACAATCAGAACTGGCTCATTGCATTTCCATCAAGTTGAACTGGTTCATGATCACTGGTTCACTCCCACTTGGACTGCTTGGATTTTTATCATGAACATGAGCCAGGCAGCATATAATTCTGCTGCAGAAACAGGCAAAAAAGGCCGTCCTAGTCCATCAAAGTGTTCAAAGACCCTTCAAGTTTCTTTAAGAGGCTACAATTAAGGTCTGACCTGTAGGAGGACGACAGGAGAAAAATTATGCGGCCTAAAAGTTAAAAAAACCTTTTTCCTTTAATACGTCTGCACAGAAACCTCAAAAGACCCCATTCTCAAATGAACTGATTGCATTCCCCCAAATCCATTAGAGCTATTAGAATGTCCCTGTACCATTGTGATAAGATCAAAGCATTCCCAGTGCCCAGTCGAGACCTTGCTCGGGAAGCCATTATGCACTCTTGTAAAACAAAATTGAAAAAAACAGGCCCTGCAGAGCAGACATGAATGACCATTCCAAAAAACGTCTTTTTAACATTCCTTAAACTCACGGATCTTCAGCCAGAATTCTTGGAGCTGGGTTCTCATTGATACTCGCAGATGGGCAAAACTGCTGTGTCTCCAACAGAGCACTTGGATTAAAAACTGTTAAAACTGCAATGTTTTCCTGCCTCAACTGCAATACAGGGTCAAATTCTGGTTCATATACAATCTTGTTCTATGCTGATAGACGTAATTCAACTAATGTGTCCTGTCCTATGTCGATAGACGTGTCTCACACTGACGTGTCTTGTCTTATGTTGATATGCATTTCCATACTGACGTGTCTAAACCTAATTTGATCAATTAAATAAGTGTGTCTGACACTATAAAAAATAGTTGCAGCATGCTAGGCTGCAAAGGAACAGGTAAAGGTCTATTCCATTCTGAAAAGAGAAGTAAGGAAACACAACGTGTGGAGCTGTAGAGCCTAAAAGACTGTGGAGCCTAATTCAAAATTAGTTTTGAAATGAAATTGGAATGATAACTATTTTTTTTTCATAATACGGCACTTTTGAATTTTAATTAATTAATCAGCTCAGTGGTAAAGGTGAATCCTTCTAACCAGTGTGGGCAGGGAGTGAGAGAGGGGCTATCAAGGAATCAGCAGGTTTCCCTCAGAACTCTACTCTTGTCGTGGTTGTCTGAAATGTGCTCACACACATAGTCCCACTGTGCCTACAAGAGAGTTATATTAGAAAAGCAGACGTGACACTGCTCTTACTGACTGCAATCTCTCAGTAGCTAGAAAACTGTCCGACTCAAACAGTTGTGTGCTGCTACCTAGGGAATTCCAGTCACAGTCAGCTAGTGAACACGACAGGCTTGAACCTAAGACATGTGGACTAAAAGGCTCAAACCACACTCTGAAATTTGATTCTTATTTAGGTATCTCAGAACTACTGAACAATTAGAGATTCAAAGGGTGAATTCCCTCATGACTGCAATACATTAGTCAAAACTAGCCAAACCTCCAAGGTTGCCATGCATTAGACAGAACAATTCATTGGGCATGACAAAAAGTAGGAAAGACTTTTACTTGTTAGTTACTAACACCTGAAATTCATGGGGAAAATCATTAAATCCTGCAACTAATTGGCGATACCTGTCACTTTCAGGGAATAGAGCTGTGATCTCAATTTCAACAGGCTTCCAGGGCTGAAACATTGCTCTTCTGCCCCAGAAAGTCACATCTCTGAATCACAGTCTGTGAGACATGATCACTTCAGCTCGCAGCTCATCAATCTCCCGCCTTGTCAGGGCAGCCTTTGCTTGTGTCTGGCACAGTTTCCCACCCTGTTTCTGTACGCAACACCCCGTCAGGAAAAACAAACTTCTCTTGAGTGGAGAGGAGAGGGAATGGGCCTTCTGTCAAACAAACGTGACCCCCCACCTACTCACACATCCAGGTCCTCTGCTAGAGTGAGTTTCCAGTTTGGATCAACCCCCACAACTATGCTCCTTTGCGGTCTAATAGGGGATGAACCCCTGAGATAACATTTCAAGAGCCTCCATGTGCTACAGCAGCCAGAACATCGTCACTCACAGCTTGTCCCAGGACAGACTGTTTACAGGGAGGAATGTGGAGGGGATTGTCCTAGGTTGCTGAAGCTCCCTCTCTGATGTCCATGTGTAGACTTGGAGCAGGGGGAATGACAGCCCAACAATGTAGAACAGTGATTGTGGCTCTGGACTCAAAACTGGGAGGTTGTTGGTTCAAATCCCAAGTGAGTCACTGTTGTTGTACCAAGGTACTTCACCTGATTTGTGTTGGTAAATACCCAACTATGTAAATGGGTTCAAATGTAAACAGTTTTGGAGAAAGCTGTCAAACAAATAAGTAATTGATAATGAACAGGATGGAGTGAAAATGACCTGCAGAATGCTCTTCTTTGATGGGGTGCTTGTCTCTAACCCTTAAAAAAATCAAGATCATGGAATACAGTACCTGTGAGAATGCAGGCTCACAGTCCCAGGTGGCTGAGAGGTTTCCATTCAGGTGGAATCTTCCAATGGTGCTGTATGAACTTGTTATGGGCAATTATCAGTACTCCCCGCCACTAATTAATGTGTGCTCACCTTGTTACCCCAGGTATTTAAATCCTGTCTCCACTCAGCCATTGGATTTGCTTTTCCCTGGAGTCAAATGCCTTTCTTTGCTATGCTTCACTGTGTTACTTGGCTCAATTTTATTCTTCACTTGCTTCAGAGTGGTCCGACTCACCTTTGACTTCTCTCCCAGATTCCCCACAGCTTGTTACCTCCCCATGTCTACCTGGCTTTTGACCTTGATTGAAACTTGCCTTCAGTTCCTGGATTTGCCCTTCACTACAGACTGAGCTTCCCTGTGCTGCTGCTTTCATTGCAGTGCTTTTAATTTCACTATCGCCTGCCTGCTCGCTGTCCTCTCACAGCCTTACAAGTGGGTTCATCCTTTAGGTCTGCGCCCGCTGCCCTCTACAGATCAGTCTGCACCATTACACATCATGTAAAGCTTTTGGTGGACATCGCTCTATTGGAATGGTGTTCATATGGATGACATGTCTTCTGCAGGAGCATTGTATTAGATTCTCTCCAGAGGGTTTCTGGGGAATTCAAATCATCTCCATGTTAAGGGAAACGGATAAAAAAAATAGGTTAAAATCATCTTGTGCAGTTTGTTGATGTGGTGAATTCCATTTATTCCTGCAGAAATCATAGTTAAAAAAAAAACTTGTCATGGTCTTCCTTAATGCACTACTATCAGTGGTGCATTAATCCAATGTCAGTATCCAATCCAGTGCAGTAATATATCTTTCCTGCCTGCCACGTAGTAGTTACTTCATTCAAAATGATTTGAAATAAAACAATCTCCAGATCTAAATCAAGCTCCTGTACTGAGAACTTGAATTTGTTTTAAGGTGTCACCTCTTGCTGTGCACAGACTCTTGGAAGAACAACAATCAAATCTGATCCTTTTAAACATGTAGAATATAAATCATCTTCAACCCAAACAGCTGAAGCCTATACTGCACAAAACGTTAAAAATACCTCACTGTAATGGCATGTTAACATACACACAATAAAATAGAGAGCAACTGTATGTGTCCAATTTGACTGGTTCATCATTTTATTTACAGTAAGCAAAAAAGAGAAAGGTCAGCTGTCAGCTACCAGCCACTTCTTGTGATCTTGTGGAGCAGTTGACACTTTTTGGGTTCTTGTAATTGTACAGCAAAATAAAAAAGGTGAAAAGCCCTTTTCCTAAGGACGAAGAGCTGTAAGAGACACGACACATGACAATGCCCGACACTGTAGGGTCCAAATTTTACCCATCAGTCTGCGGGTTTCTTTTATTTATTTTCTCTACTGGAAAATTTAATCTCAGCGATGGAGTTCTTTTTTCTGAAAACTACATTAGGTTGTGCAAAAACATAAAACAAAACTGCCTTTCTGTTTTTAGATTCTGTTGCTGGCTACATCACATTAAAAGCACAATTTAAAGGGAATTAAAAACCCCAAACAGGAGGTGGTTCTTCACAAAGGGTTGTGGGAGTCTAGAAGAAGTTACCTCACCATGCTTTTGAAGCTAATACCCTGGCTTCTTTCAAGGAAGGACTGGATAAGATCCCCAGATCAATGAGTTAATAAGAACCAAACAAGTTAGATGGTACAAAAAGCCTCCTCTCCTTTGTAATCACTCTTATGTTTTTCTTATTAGGGCTTTTCAGAACAGACATTGTCTTCTGTTTTACTGCTTTTGCTGAACCTCCCAGCTGCTGGACAAACAGGAAGGGGGTGCGAGGATACAAATTACATCATTGACTATCCATATTCCATATCAGGAGACAGTATATCAGTCATATTTACTGAACCAGGTTTCCTCCTAGTCCTTGAATCAGAAGACTTGAGGTGGGAGTCAGGAGGAGGGGTCTGCTGTGAGCCCTCCTGCGAAACTTGCTTTTATATTTAGAAGTCAAATCAATGTAAAAAACAAGGCAAGAACACAGGCCTTGAACCCTCTGAGACAATATTATTACTGTGGATGCTTAAATTCCCTGGAAGCGTGTCTGCAAGACCACTAAACCTGGTCTTCCAGGGGTGTAAACCAAGACAAATGTTAAAACAACTTTACATCAGGAAAATATACAGTACAGTACCACTGCACTACAGCAATTGCTAAATTGGATGAAAAAACACAAACCTAGGAAACATTTCATGAGAAATATCTTGGTGCGCTCTGAAACATGGCTTTGTCTTTCTGTCCCTTGTGAAAAACTTAAGACATAAACTGCATCATCTTGCACCAACAGCCCTGATGTCTTATTTTTCACACACTGCAGTGTAGGGGTATTTAGTATTTACAGCAAAGGTGTTAATTTTCTGCCAGGACACTGTAGCACCTCTTTACTACTGCTACAAAAGCAAATACTATTACTAGCAAACTAGTAGCTCACTTAGTGGCACACAGCTAGAAGAGTAGAAAATGGTGAAATTAAGTACAACTTACCATTCAGTACAGACTGATTACTGCAGATGCTTAACAATTCTTTCCAATGCATTTTGGAAGGGTAGCAATTTTACAACAGGTGAAGCAGGATTAGCCAATAATAGTGAATTGCTTCATCAGATTTAACAGCCCCACTTCAAGATAATAATAATTGCTTACACTTTTTATAGCGCTTTTCTGGACACTCCACTCAAAGCGCTTTACAGGTAATGGGGACTCCCCTCCACTACCACCATGGATGATATGACGGCAGCCATAGTGCACCAGAATGGCTCACCACACATCAGCTATCAGTGGGGAGGAGAGCAAAGTAAAGAAGCCAATTCATAGATGAGGATTGTTAGGGTAAGGGCCAATGGGAAATTTGGCAAGGGTGTTGTTACTCCCCTACTCTTTTCAAGAAACACCCTGGGATTTTTAATGACCACAGAGAGTCAGGACCTTGGTTTTATTGTCTCATCCAAAGGACGGCGCCTGTTCACAGTATAGTGTCCCCGTCACTATACTGGGGCATTAGGACCCACATAGACTGCAGGGTGTGCGCCCCCTGCTGGCCCCACTAACACCTCTTCCAGCAGCAACCTTAGTTTTCCCCAGGAGGTCTCCCATCCAGGTACTGACCAGGCTCACACCTGCTTAGCAGCAGTGGGTTGCCAGTTTTGAGTTGCAGGGTGATATGGCTGCTGGCCATACAAGATGTATGTATCCATTAGCTCCCAATGAAAGTGAGAGACAACATTTACTGGTTTATATCTCATAGACAGGTAAACAGGTAGGATCCAATACTGGCCCTGATGGGTCAGTGTGTCAACAGATTTCCATCTCAACCAAACCGAGCTCAGACAGAACCAGTTTTGCAGGGTTACCACAACAATGCTGGTGAGAATCTGAAACGAAACTCCAAACACCCCACAGCTCACAAGCGTTGCAGCTGGCCATCTAGGATTTCAGCTATGAGACTTAAACACACCGTCCTCCTGTTTCCAGCATGATTGAGAGATGGCCACTGTTTTGGTCAGGAAAGGGACTGGAAGTGGATCTTTCCTTTACTTACGTCAGCCTCTCTGTAATCAGGGCTGTTCCTGGTCCAAGGCAGTTCTGCTGTTGCTGTACTTCTACATCCATTACAGGGGAGGCACAGGAGTGACCTCCTGCAGGACAAAAGAATATACCACAGCCCTCATTTACTTAAATACTTTTAATCAATTAATTAACATATACATATTGCATCTAGTGTATCATTAAATCACAGTCTTTGTAACATATTATGTACAGTATGTCCAGCTGAAACAGAATTTGGGTCTGTTTCAGTTGAATGAGAAGGCTGACGGGGAAGAAATGCCAGCAATGCCCCTCTGAGAAGGTACAGACTTCCATGAGCCCCAAGGGAAGACCTGGAACCTGAATTATATCTCTGTTTTTACAGTAAGAACAAGCTCTTGTTGCTGCTGAAGTGGCAGCAGAAATCCTCCTCAAGTCTCTCCTCTGAATTACATTTCTTTTCCTTACTGTAGACAACGTTTTACATTGGCTCTCCCGATTTCAACTTGTCTGATTCAAATCATTACAAATCAACATTCAAGTAATGATGGGAACGCGCTATTGATAAGAATAGTTGAGAAAGCAATGGATTTACGCATAACATAATAAGGCGTTGATTCTATCGTCCGCTATTGGGAACAACACATAAGAATTTACAACGGCGGTCATTTAAGCATTGTAACCTTTACAAGGCGGTCGTTAAAAATGTCAGACCTCAAAAACATCAGTTTTTAGTCCATGCATTAGTCAAGTAAAATGTTAATTGTAAAACGATTAAGTGTTTCCTTCCAAACCATCCTTCTTTTTTCGTTAAAATGACAAGCCTTTGCTCGAGGACAAACAAAAAAACGTTTTGAGCTAAGAATGTCAAATTAACATTTTGATACAGTACCTACTGGCTTTGACATGAGTGTTGTGAATATAGTTCTCCAGGAAACGAGGGACCTGTTCTGCCTCCGAGCTGAAGCTTAAATTGCACGAGTTTGGACCGCTAGAATTAACAAGGTTACAGATCCTGGCAATTTAACTAGTCATATGCTAAAAACAAATTGTATTTTTTCTTGAGTTGAGTGTGTTTGCATAATGCATCGTGAATTTTCGATATGAAGCACTCCAAGTGATAATGAGTAATTAAATGGAATTAAAACGAGTTAATAGATCACAGGCTCCTGTTTTCTAATCAGATTACACAACGTTCAGGCGTGCATGTGAATCATACCTGCCAACATACCATGGATATCGTCCTGATGGCGCTAGACAGGAAGCTATTAAGAGTTTGTTTGGCTACATACACTGTAGTGCACTTTCTTTAATCGGCGCACATGCATGTCTACAGCGTGCGAAGGAGAGGAATTCGAACTGGATTTCCTGGTTGTCTCCGAATGCTTGAGTTATCAGCTTTGGACGCTCAGCCACACACGCATCGAAGGGTGGCCTGAAACCAATGTGTAGAAAATTACATTAAGAACAAATAGCCGGTGCTTAATGTGTGACCTTCCACAGCTGTCAGCAGCAGTTGATTTGTTGGCTTGCCACTGACATTCTTTCCCTTAAACCTAAACCTGCGGAGTTCTTTTCTGTGGGTCCGGAAGTATCACTTGTCTTTTGCTAATGCTCATTCCCGCTAGATTATTTTTTTTTAATCGGTAGACAGCGAAATCGACCACTTGTTACACGAAGGTAATTTACCCTCGGGATAAACATGATTTTGTAAGTGAATCTGCGTCAAACCCATCTTTATGCACATGTGTCTGCTCACTGTTGTCCATGGAATAGTACAGTATGTAGACTGTACATATAGTACATCTAGAATATATAGTACAGGTACATATAGAATAGGTGCTAAATCTAATAAAGCCTGGCCTTGTGCAATTGTTGCAATTACATCTTATACACCGCTTTTCTTTAAATCAAAATCCATAAATATCCTACACTCAGTTCATCACATTGTTTCTTGGCTCTGAATTGTGTAATGCTATAATAATTTAAAGGGTGTTTATTATAACTATTATCAAACTCAATACAGGTTTTAGGTTTAATTTCTATACTTTATAGGCATCATTGTATTTCTTGCATAAACTGTGTATAACCTTGTACATTTAAGCCAATAAGTCATTATGTGGTTAAGAACACCTGCAGTGTGGCCTTCCCGCACTGGGGCTGTGCCATCCCAGACAAAGTTAGGCTGATAGGCTGTTTTAGTAATGAAATGAGTACCCAAGGTCACAGAAGGTGATTACGAGAGGCTGCTTTGCTGTGGTTATGTGGTTTTGATCCTTTGTAAATAGTTTACAATTAATTAGTCCCAAATGATAGGCAGGAGTATGGTATTTTGCACTCCAGACTTCCAGCGGGTGGAAATGGGTGTGTTCACATCCCTGATCAAGGCACTACACTCAGATTGCTCCAAGAAATGCCATGCTCTATAAATACAGTAGGTCTCCAGGCCATCATTATAAATGAGTATTGTCAATTGATGTACACTGCAACTCACAACTGCCACTGAAGCTAAGCAGATGTGAACCTGGTCAGTACCTGGATAAGAGACCTCCTGGGAAAAAGTAAGGTTGCTGCTGGAAGAGGTGTTAGTGGGGCCAGCAGGGGGCACTCACCCTGCGGTCCATGTGGGTCCTAATGCCCCTGTATAGTGACAGGGACACCATACTGTAAACAGGTGCTGTCCTTTGGATGAGACATAAAAACCAAGGTCCTGATTCTCTGTGGTCATTAAAAATCTCAGGTTGTTTCTTGAAAAGAGTAGGGGTGTAACCCCAGCGTCCTGGCCAAATTTCCCATTGGCCCTTACCAATCATGGCCTCCTAATAATCCCCATCTATGAATTGGCTTCATTACTCTGTTCTCCTCCCCACTGATAGCTGATGTGTGGTGAGCGTTCTGGCACACTATGGCTGCCGTCGCATCATCCAGGTGGATGCTGCACATTGGTGGTGGTGGAGGGGAGTCCCCATTACCTGTAAAGCGCTTTGAGTGGAGTGTCCAGAAAAGCGCTATATACTGTAAGTGTAAGCAATTATTATTATTAGTAGTAGTAGTAAAGTAAAAGAATAAAAACAGGTAAACAAATGTCTAAGATGTATCTTCTTATGATCATTACTGATTGCTGTAAAATAGCCTATACAGTTTGTTGTCATGGCAATCAAGACATGATTTTTCCTCAAGAGGACAGCCCAAATCATTCTCACTCAGCAGAAAAAAGCAAGTTGTCAAGAATTTTACATTCACACACAAAGCATGGTACAGTAAGTGCTGCAGTTACACACTTACAAGAAAAAGGCTACATTTAAGTCACTAGAAAGAACTTGGCTAGCCATTCCGTGAAGATTACAGCCAAAGTTTCAGTGTTGTATTTGCATATACTGTAAGTTTGTTCAATTCCAGCATACTGCGAAAGTTAATTTCCTTTTATAAACTTTTTTTTTTGTTAAGCTTGCAGCAAAATTACAGCTTTCCTCATCAATGTTCTGGCCAAAATAATTACTTCTGGGGTCAGTAATGTAATTTGAGTCCAGTTAAAACACTCTTCTGTTGAATAAACACCAAAACACACTAAAGTGAGGCATACAGTATATCTCTAGAATTTTACTGAGTATGTGGATTAGTTCCATAGGTAGAGATCATTATGGCCAGTACACTCCAGACGTTCTACAGAATTCTACCAAAAATGTACATCAGGGCAGAAATAATTTCTCTTATGACTTGTGATCTGTCAAAAAGTGTCCGCTAAAAGAAAGGTTTCGATACTGGATGAAAAATGAATCTGGACTTCAGAAACATTACAGAAAAGACAGGCCCATTCAGACCTCTTTGTTTCTTAGGTTGTTAGTAGGTGACTGATCCCAGGATCTCATCCAACTATTTCTTGATAGAAGCCAGGGTGCTGGTTTCAAGGACATAACTTGAGTAGCTTACACAAACATTATGTAAAGAAATGCCTCCTGTCCCCAGTTTTAATGGCACTAACCTGTAGTTTCCACTTTGTCTGGATTGTGAGAATTCTGAAGACATCCATTGAGTTGACTTTGTCCGTGCCTTTGAGAATTTTGAATAATGTAGTTCCCCTCGTAGTGTTTTCTGTTTAAAACCAAAAATATTCAGTTATTTCAGCCTGTAAAAGTCTGATATTTCTCTTGGTCCAGGTAATGTATCTACTGTAGTTGTTCTTCCCTGGAATGATGCTATGAGCAACAAAAGCAGCAACAGATTTTTTTGGAAAGTGGTGAACAAAATTGTATAAATGTCCAAAAAGGATGTGTGAAATGTGTTACAGAACTCGGTTTGCCTTTTTTATTGCTTCCTTGCATTGCAAAGACGTTAATAAAATCAACATAAAACATAACTGCCAAGGTTTTTTCATAAGAAAAGTCTGTGTGTTCAATGTTCCTCATCTCATACACTTAAAGCTTTGCTTTCTACAGTACATGCAATATTCTGAACTTTCTACATTTCTGCCAAATGTTTTCCCTGTCCTGAATGTGATTTAAAACCTTTTGTATTTTATTTGCTGCCTCTGCAGTTCACTAAAACCTCTGTTTTGGTATTGTATAAGAACTTGACACATATACTTAAAAAACCAGAATAAACATCATTGATATAAATGAGGGGCAGCAGTGATTTGCATAGCTGCCTCGCAGTGTTGGGGCCCTGCGTTCAATTCCGGACCTTTGTTGCTAACTGTGTAGAGTACTGTATGTACTTTTTCTATGTGTGTTCGCGTAGGTTTCCTCCAGAAGCTCTGGTTTACCCCCACAGTCCAAAGACATACTGGTAGCTTAACTGTCTTATGGAACAATTGGCCCTGGTGTGAGTGTGTGTGTGCCCTGTGTTGGACTGGTGTCCCATCAAGTGTGTATCCTGCCTTGCGCCCATTGCTTACCAGGAAATGCTCAGGCTGCCTCCCAACTCTGTGGGAGTGGTTGGAAAATGAATGAATGGATGGATATAAATTAGGTAAAGCAGTGGTCCTATGTGGATCGCTGTAGTACTCTTCTAATTACATCACCTCAGTATGTGATTCTTCCATCATCAGTCATTTAGCTGTACCATATTCTAACCATTAACCAGTACTCAATACAAAACTTATACATAAACTTATATATGCACTTTTGGATTTTATCTTTTTTGAGAAACCTCATAATCTTTCTGTATACATGCCATATACAGTATATACATATATAGTGCCTGCAGAAAGTATTCAGACCCCTCCACGTTTTCCACACCTTGTTGTGTTGTAGACTTATTTCAAAATGAAATGAAAGGCACACACCTTTCCTAAAAATGTGTTTTCACTTTGTCATTATGGGGTATTGTATGTCGACTGATGGTAAAAACTTATCGATTCAATTCATTTTGAAATAAGTCTACTACACAACAAAGTGTGGAAAAAGTGGAGGGCACTGTATATATATATACAAAGGAACAAGTAATAGGTTTATTCCCTGCTGAAAAGAGAAGAGTGAAGACACAACGTTTCAGCTGTGAAGCCTTCTTCAGGTGTGTCATATATATATACTGTACACATACCATATCATATGATCTTTTGCATTCATTACTGCTATTGCTCATTTAAATAACTCTAAATTAAGCTAGACATTTTGTAAATCTGTGTTGAGTATTCCCCAAAATCCTATTGCCATGCCTGTGATACTGTAGTGTAGTATTGTTAATAATTATTTCCACAATTTTGTAACTAGTAAAGCCAGATTTCTTCAGTTATAATTGGTTTTGTTTTGCCTCCCTTTTTCAGAGGTGCAACTTTAGCAATTTTCCAGTCCATGGATATTACTCCTCTCTCAAGAGAATATTGTAAGTGTTGTTACTCATATTTTGTTTTCTTAAGTATGATTGGTAGAATACCATCAAGGCCCTGCAAATTTGTTTTGGGGTTTATTGCACCTGTAACACTTCTGCCTACTGTGGTGATATTGTCTTATATCGAATTTGGTCTTTCTGCTACTTGAGGCATCCCGTCAATGTTTGGAGTCAACTGTGAGGTTCTTTTGTGGATCCTGAAAGGCTTCAATGTCCTCTTTTATGTAAACGGACAAAATTGCAAACCAAAGCCGAAGACCTCTGATGCACACTGAGCTGCAACACAGCTATACAGACCTGTATGGTGATACAGCAGCACCACCTTCTGGTGTCCAGTAGTATTACACATTTTATACATACCACAGCGTCCTTCAACACCTGCAGCATAAATTCTCTGAAGCTCACAAAGGACCTTATTCTTCATTGACATAATTCCTAACTATTGGCTAAATAAGGATAATGTCTGTGCCAAAATAATATGTTTTGACTGAACATTTTATACTGAATACGAAAATAATCGAAATTTGGCCTTTTCTCTGCTGTATAAACGTTACAATATTCTGACAGCCATGGTGATTCGTAAAAATATTTATCGATACCCGACACTGAGTAAAAAAAGAAAAAATGCACAAGCCCTTTTTTTCCAAACAGTTTATTAGCTAATGTCGATTGCATGTAAAAGTAAATACAGTTGAAGGAATGATTTTCTAGGCTTATCCTACTGTATATGAAAAAATTACCATGCAATTTCAAAGGCACTTGAACTTGCATATATACATTTTTAACTGGCTTTCAGCTGTGGACAATTCATGGGAGAAGCAGCAGGGAGTGCTAAAAGTTATTAGTACAAAAATACACATACAATTCATGCATTTATTTAGTGCACTGGTTATTGCTGTTATGTGCTTAGCCTATAAACATAGTAAGTTATTGGATTGATAGTTTCTAAAACTAACAATCAACAGTCAAAGTTGTGACAACATAATTACAACAGGAATTACAGCCTCTGGTCAGTTTTTGCTTTGCACCTACAGGGCAGCTATAGTCAGGCCGGCGGGGCCTGCAAGTTCCATCTGAATTTGCAATATCACTTGACCAACCTCTGGAACAAAAGAAAAATGCATTCTTGCCATTTTCTGAAGCAGACTTACGTTTTTTTTTTGGTCTGTTCGGTTCAGCAGTAGTCTCATTAAGATTCCTGTTTGAAAGAAGATAAAATCATGTTTGTTTGTTTTTTAACCAGCTGGACTCACTGGCACAACTGTTGGAGATATTGTGCAAGCACTCTCCTGAGGTGCACACTGCCAGACCATTTGCTTTGCTGCTTATCCACAACATGTCCTCTCACAGGGCCATGAAATGTCTTTTCAGAAGCTAAAGGTGCTTTGCACACTTAGCTCCGCGGAAGACATCCCAGTATAACCAAATCCTGCAAGAGAATTCTCCCAAACACTTTCACAGGGTTTTTCATGGGCAAGAAATGAAATCACAAGAAATGTGCCCACAATGAAAATCCTTTTGAGAACTAAAGACAGTAGTGTGTGCCACCAATGTTAGCATGAGGAAACAATCCGAACAGAGGTTAATTTGTCCTGATGCAACTCTGTGAGGTATTGGGAGGTAATTACTGGCTTGTAAAATCAGAAGGAAGGTGTTAACTTTCACTTTGTTCCACCTCTGCTGAGACAAGGCAATCACAAGGCTCACAACTCTGGCCACATGTCTTTTTTATTACGGGAGAGCTCTCAGTTGGATAATTTGACTGATCGATGACTTTATACAGTATAAACCTTGTTTTCAGGGTGTTACAGGCTGTGAGTGTTTGCAAAATTATTGGACTGTGGCCGTAAGGACTGCAGCTAACAGGCCTTTTAATTTTTTTTTACTGTTATTAATGATATTACAATTGAGCACCAAAATCCAGCATAAATACAGTAAACGTAAAAATGTAAAACATAAACCCTGTAGTTACATGAAAGCAAATATCCTTTGTGATGGCCCACAATAGACTCAGGTGACAAAGGAATTTGCCATCCTGAACTACTGGGATATCCCAGGAAACTGTATCCATCATCTGAGTGAATTATACAAACGCTCTTTAATACAATTCTTTACAAGCCTTTTAGTAGTTTAAAAATGCAGAATCAAAAACGTATAGCTGCCAGTCCAGAAAACTGCAATACGGAAGGCAAACATATGACCTTTTGTAAATCCTGCGGTGCCATGTACCGCATTAAAAAGGCATGCTTAGTGATCTAGGACATGTGTGCCTAATCCTGGTCAAACAGTGTGTCTGAAGGGCTTCAAGGTGTCTTTAAAGCAGCAGCTCCTTAAGAGCGGGGGGAAGCTGTTAAATTGGTCCAGTGAAGTCAAACTCAAGTTGATTATGGTCATTAATAGCCGAGTTGGAATTAAACCCTGAAGAGACACCAGGCCTCAGGGATGAGACACCCCAGGCTTAGAAATAAAGGATGACAGGCCCCCTTGCCTTACCTCTGCACCATGATGGCTCCAGTACGGGGGGTGGCCATTCCTGTTCCAGGAGCACCATGATCCAGCAGGTCTTAAGCTCTCCCTTAACTCATTCATTTCTAAGCTCTTGCAAAAACATTGCTTTGACCCCAAAAGCAGGTGGGTTGCTCAGTTACTTAGTTTAAATGTTTGAAAAGTAAAATTAAATCACCAACACACTGTAGCAGTTAAACACCACAGCTAGGGCATGCCTAGGGTGGCCTTTTTACACCTGCTGGACTGTGGCTCGCCCGTATATACATCTATGTCTGATATAAGTCACAAAACATCAAATAACAAATTCAAGGTATTGCTGTAATGTGATATCTATGACCAGTGAGAGCTCTGTAGCTTTTAACAAGCCCTACAAACTCCCTGATACTAAGGGGTACAACCCAGAAGTGAAACAAACCATAGGAAGTCATGCAGCCTTAAAGGAGTGTATTGCAGAGTAGTGAGTATCTTCTTACTTACAGAAAACCTACAGGTGCAGCATTATATACAAAACAATAATTGGCAGTTCAAACAGCAAGATCAGGGTACTGATTTGGTTCATTTTGGTATAAATGTGTATAAAATATTTATATAAAGATCTTTAAAAAAATCTAAGTTCTTTGTCATGTGCTTTTGTAAGCTGTCACAATAAAAAATTCAGTGTATCTTCAGTGTTAATTCATCTACTGCTAGTCATTATATATGTACTGTCTATAGTTTCAAATCTACTGTATATACATGGGTATATATATATTATCCCTACAGTGTCAGGTGTTTTGGTCCTCCAGTAAACTATGAACATACTGTAACTGCAAAATCTATAAAACGGCAATAATTGCAATGCAGAAATTCCCTTCTTAACAACTAGTGAAATAATGCAGACAAGTTAATTTTGAATAAAAACTGTTGTCTGCTTTAAAATAGGATATTTGAGGCAGTTGTGCTATGCACCTGTCTGCCTGTTACAAATCAAGGTTTAGGAAACAGTGCAAGGGTTTGATATCATATTACAACATAAATACAATATCTTAAAACTGTATGATATACAGTACAGGTCCCCGGATTCTGTATTCATTAGCTGCAGGGCTTAGTGGGATTCACCCAATGGTTTCACTTTACCATTAGGTACAATATTTACCCATCTATACTCTTTTCCAGAATTTTCCACTTTTCAGTGTGTCCCACATTCCATATTCTATTAAAGTTTTCATTGGCCTTCATTTGAAGCCAGTCCCAAGAGGGATGGGAATTACTGTACAATTTTTTGGTCACTTTAAGAGAGGACAGGTTTTCAAAACTTGTTAAAATAACATCATAGCTTGATTTTTAATGAATAGCATTTCGACACAATATATTCAGGGATGTCAGCAAGCCCAGTATTTCAGGAATGCTATATACAGTAACAGCCTTTTTGATTTTTTAAAAATGAATTCTTTACAGACAGACCTGAGTCTGTCTGCCGACAACAGACATTGCAAGAGTCAGCCTGATCACCTTAACTGGTTTGGGCAGAGAGTCTGTAAAAACTTTAAAGAGAACTCACAGAATCCTAGTCCGTGATTTCTTAAGGAAGAGTTCTTGAATTAAAACACTGGGAATCAGAATAAAATACAGCAATCAAAAAATATATTCTGAAAGCGCTGCAAGGTTGCCATCTGGTTATTCACAGCCTCAGTTCAGCAAAGGTTGCAATTACAATTCAGATTTCATTTTCTCTGTGATCTGAGGGACTTTTTAAGGAATTGTTCTGTCTTGGACTGATCCAAGACGAGTGGGACTGGAGGGTCAATATGGTTCACCACATCCTGTGCGAGTTTCTCATTTTCCCCAGTGGTAGGTGTTGTCTCATGTCCATATTTTCTTAGACATGGACAAAATGTTTTTGTCACTCAAGATTTGTATTGCGTGCAGCACTGTGGCAAAACGGTTAGCACTGCTGCCATGCAGCATTGAGGTCTTGGGTCTATTCCGTACTATCTGTGTGGAGTTTGTTTGTACTTTCTTTTTGTTTGTGGCTTCTACATACGGTCCAAAGATATACCGGTAGGTTAATTGGCCCTGGTGTGAGTGTGTATCTGTGCCTGTGTGTGCCCTGCAATGGACTGGTGTCCCATCCAGGGATTAACCTGCACCTATTGCTCGCTGGGATAGGCTCTGGCTCCTCTGCATCCCTGAATTGGAAAAGTGGTTAGAAATGGGTGGATTTTAATTGTGATCTGTTTCCTTCTGGATTTTTAAAAGTCCTTTCATTGGCTCTGTTTTCTGCAGCTGAAGCTGTGAATGCCTTCTGATTGGAGGACTCAAAGTGCTGTACTTGTAACTGGTGAAGCTGGGACAGACTTGTGACTGTCTGTGGCCCAAAAAGAACTTTTGCTTTATGCAAACTGGAGTCCAGGCTGATGGCATAAAATTGACACATCTAAAGACTGGGTTTACCCTGACTGCAATCGGAAATAGAGTATTAAGTAATGTGAGTGTGCATGTTGTGTGTCTGTATCTGCTTTCTGAGATAGGCTCCAGCTCCCTTGCAGCCCTGAATTGGGAGAAGTGGATATAAAATGTATGGATGAATGACAACAGCTCATCGAAGAGTTTGTGGAATGCAGAAAGAATTCTGTCACAACACTGCTTTACTGAATCCAAGGGATGGAATCAGTTAAAGGAGATCTAATTAGGGAAACCATTCAAAACAGCCTAAGTAATTTAGATTTCACTTGCAAATCAGAGTCCCAAAGAAAGGTTTGTCAAAGGACAAATTAGGTGATGCACTGCTCAAGGACCACTAGGGGGCATTGTGACTCCACTCACTTTTCCTCCCGAGCCATTCTCAAGACTTTCCTACCAAAAGGCTACTGTGTTGCAGGGGGTGAAAGACTTCAATGGGAAATATTAAACCCTGAAAACAAATCCATTGAGAAAGAGCAGAGATATCCCAGTCTTGTCTATGGTCAGTGCTTACTGTGCTGAAGGTATGCCCCATTGCTCTACAGTGATGGCAGCAGTACTTCGGAGAATGACCAACCTCTCGATCAGCTCAGTCACCACTATGGAGTGCTGTATGGAATTCTTGGATGCATTAATGAAAGATTACTGGCTCATCTCTATAAGCAACCTGACCGACTGGGGAGCAATGAAGAAACGGACATAACGCATTGAGTTAAAGAGGAAAGCCTGGCATAGCATTTAAGGCAAGGCCGGATTTTAGAAAGAGAGTCTTCTTTCTTAAAAAGAGGTGCAACAGAGGTGTACTCAGAGATGGGCTTGGGTCAGTGGTAGTGACTTAAGACCACCCAATCAGAGCCTGTAGAGTACTTCCCCTTTCTTAAGAAAGAGTATTAAACAACTGAACTGAATAAGTACTATCTTAAGCTTCATGTGCAATGGAGCAGGTTCTTTCATCTAATCGAGAGGTTTTGATGCTGGGGTATCATCAGATCAATTAGTAAATTGTAACCAAACAAATTGTCTCTTCCCATTTGCAATTGTCTTAAAGTTTCATTACATTAATTGGATCAATGTATCCTTTTTCTGTGATCTCACACTTTTACCAAATTAAAGAAAGCCTACAGACTCCAAGGAATGGAGTTTGGAAAACATAATACTATTTATAAGCTTATATGCGCTTCAAAGCAAAATTTCTTTAAAACATGAGGAGGCCATACATTTGTGGCATAAGTGACTCCATGTTGCTGGACTCACTTCAGCTGGACATAGCTGAATCAGTGAAGGTTTTTAGAATTCAATGTCAATTTTCTCATTCTGACAATAATAAACATAATGATAAATACAGAAGTACACGTAGAAAGGTTACAACTTCATCTATGAGGAATAAAATTCAACATAATATCAACTGTAATAAATTAACTAAAACAGTGTTTCTTCAAACTTAGTCTGTCAGTACAGAGTTGTGGAATGCTGACGGAGGAAGGGGTGCACCATGGGAAGGTGGGTGTGGCCATGGTTAGCTGGTGGTTGACATCAGCAGATCGGGCTCCTTAGCTGCTTCGGGGGAGGAGGTGAGGCCGCAGCTGCCGGAGAGCTCTGGAAACTGGCTGGCTCTGCCCGGCGGTACTGGGGAGGCTGGAGATTGGGCCAGACCTGGTTTCTTGGGAGGGATGGGGGGTGGGTGGCCCCTCTCGGCCCGGGGGATAGTGGGAGACTTGATCCCAGGCGACAGCGGGCTGGAGACCTTGCCGGCAGTTGGGGAATGATCACCCCGGGAATGGGGTGGTGGGGCCAGGGTGCGATAGTCCGTGCCGAAGGGGGAGCTGTTGCTAGGGGAGCCCGGTTTGCTCTGCTGGTTGGTGAAGCGGGAGAGCACCTGCGTGACAGTGTTGCGTGCCAGCTGCTTGGCGGAGCTATGCTCGGCAGCAGTGGGCGACAGGTCGCGGGGGGAACGAGGAGACACCCCGCCGACCTGCTGCTCCTGCTCGGCCTGGGCTTGGAACTTGTGGCGGGCAGCCTGGAAGCGCTGGTTGATGCCAGCCTGGTAGGAGGACTGGTAGCCAGGGCTGGTGGAAGAAAGCCCCATTAGGCGCTTAGCCAAAACCGGAGAGGAGCAAGGGGAGGAGGTGAGGGAAGAGGAGGCTGTGCTAGTGGGGGACAGGCTCTGGTGGAGATGGACAGGGGAGTGCAGGCCGCCATTCTCCACCCCGTTTTCCTGGCTGGTCTTCTCCCCTGGTGAAGGATCGCCATCTTTGAGGTAATGCCCATTCATTTTAGGCTGGGTGGATGATTTGGCTGCCGGCTTTGCTGAGGCTTCATTCTGGCAGGCTACGGAGGCCATGGTGGGCACCAGGGGGAGGCCCTCTCTGCCCCTCAACTCTGCTAGCTCCTTCCTTAGTCTCTCTACCTCCTCCTGTAGCTCCTTACTCCTACCTTCCTCCTTCTTCAGCCGGGCCCTCAGCTGCTCCCTCTCGGTGTCAAACTCGTCCAGCTGCTTCTCCGCTCGTGCCTCCATCTGCAGGGCCCGCTTCCTCTCGGCCTCCAGCTCGGCCTGCAGCCCCCGGGTCACCCCCCGCTCTTCCTCCAGCCGCTGGCCGAGCTCGGCCACCCGCTGGCTCTCCTCGGCCGCGCGCGCCGTGGCTCTCTTGCATTCCTTGGCCAGTGCGGAGGACAGCTGCTTGTGCTGCGCCCGGTCCTCCTCCGCCTGCCCAGACAGCTTCTTCTGCTCCTTCTCCAGCCTCTTCACCTGCGCCTTCTCAAAGTCCAGCTGCAAGACACAAACGTGGACACGCGGACAAGGGCAAAGTCACATTTCGGGCTTCATGCTTTTACCTGCTACCATGTCTGCTTGAGTAGCCTGTAGCAGGAGTCCTCCACATGCTGCTCTTGTGGTGAAAACAACTCTCACTAAAACATCAGCCTAAACGTTTTATTTTAAATCCAGGTTGCAGATGAAATCCAATTACAAATTAAATTAATGAACCCTCTATGGAGTCATTACACGGATTGACAAGAAAAGTGATACCCTGCAAAGTTACCAGCTTGCTACTGTCCTTTGCTCTGGGTTGCATACAGGCTTCTTCCATGCCTTTTTGTTTATATGACATGCAGAAAATGCTCACAATGCTTCTTTTACATGGCATACAGGAAATGCTCATCAAGGTAAATACTACGTTTTGGGGAAATCCGCAGATATTCTCTCTAAAACCCTAACAATTTCTGAAATCACCAATTATTATTTTGCTCAACTCACTGCTCCAGCCCTTGTATAAATTAGGATAAGATCACTTTATTAGCCATATACAATATCATGTATTAGGAATTTGTCTTTTCACATACCCCAGCTTGCTCTCCATGAGACACACAGACAGGGAGAGAAGCTTGGGGTCAGAGCGCAGGGTCAGTTATTTATACGGCACCCCTGGAGCAGCTGGGGTTAAGGGCCTTGCTCAGGGGCCTAACGGAGTAGGATTGCTGGCCATGGGATTTGAATAAATGCATACTCTTTTTCAAGGTGGCAGCCCACAACCCAGACACCAAACCTATGGCCAAAATGTAGACATACTGGGTTTTAGACATCACTGCAAACCTAGTCCCAGGGAAATAAGACGATAAAACCATTTTTAAACCTTCAACTTCACTGGCACTCAATTTCATGCACCTCCACTGTGGGTAATCCTCGTCACATCCTTCTACCACCAAACATGCTCTTTTTCACTGTTTACGTTTTTTCTGTACACAATATTCCATAATAAAAAAACTCGACACGTGCCACAAAATGTTTGTTTAATCTAATTCGGATGCCTGATTTTTTCTTTCCTGGCTGTTTTTGGGGCTGAAGAGACTAGTGTCGTAAAGGAATCTTTAGGATTTGCACAGTCAAGCTGTGGTGAAGTGAAACAAGGGTCGAATCATTTCTAAACGGAAGCATCCTGGAATGCAATATTACATCACACAGCTTTTGTTCTTAATTGAGTCCCTCCAGATGTCAACAGTGCACCCTATCATTTGCGAATGATTAAAAAAAAGATATTTTCAGTCCATGATGACCAAGTATCCAGTGGGCACAATGTCAAGTAGAGGCTTTGGCAGAAAACAATACCATCATACCACTGACAAAAAATGACTTATTTTGTGGTTGTTGTTTGTTTTCCTATGGTTTAGGAAAGAGGCTGTTTTGTGAAGGATAAATAACTATTTACAGTATTTAAAAAAATAATAATTTAGATAACACACCTTACAGCTGCACACAACACAAAAATACTATAGGAGCTGTTCATTTGTTTTGCAATTAAAAGACATATTTTTGCAATAGGGATTCACCTTTCCCTAATGACACAGGCAGGCAACAGAACTCAAAAGCAAAATATTTCAGTTTTGAGTTTTCTTTTGTACAAAGAGGAAAGATAAATCTGTACACAACAAACTAATTTCAGAACAATTCCTCCTCAGCTCCTTGTGTTTTAAACTAAACAATCACCCTCCTTCCACTAGGATTAAGATTTTACTCTTATCGGGATTGGGTATCCCACAAAGGATGTGATCAGTTTGCTTGAACTCATGACATTGATCAAGCTGGCAGTGTGATAGTGTCACTCAAACTAATCTTGATAAAAGACCATATTCTACATACGCAGTCGCTGAAAGTCTTTGCCTGCCCAACAGGCAGAGGCTTCACAGAGAAGTGTGGCTCAACGGATTAATTTTGTTCAGGTAATCCTTAACAATTATGTCATCACTATTTCCCATTATATGACCAGCAGCACAGATAACAGTCTAAGGTGTCGGACAGAGGCATGATGTAGCCCCCACTAAGAGTACTGGAAGCTCTCAGGTTCCCATCAAGCCACAGGAATCAAGCTGTGAAGATCCTGAGTGATCCAGTCCAATATTGCTGTGTTTTCAGGCATGACAGAATGGGGTGTCTTCTTTGAGACAGATAGGTGCAGTACCCAAGTACCTGTTGTAGGAGGCGTTCTCTCTCCTTCTCCAGCATATAGGTGACATCATCGCCCTCGGCTGTGTCCTGGGCATGCCGGCGTTTCTCTTCCTCCAGGTCTGCAATGACCTGCCATGCACAGAAGAGGGCAGGAGTGAGTTTCAAATGGACAAGGAAAACTATCAGTCAAAGGTCAATCAATAAATCAAATAGTATTACAGTATAGTGCATTTCAAAGAAAAGATTCACAAAACTGTATATTAAATTACATTTAATTTAATTACATTACATTAAATTACAATTACAGAGGACAATATAACAGACATGCATACGAAATGGTTGATAAAAGTTCAAAAACAACTCATAATTGGTTATAAACCTCATAACGGTTACACAGCTCAGGGTAGAAAGTTAACAATGATTGTACTGTACAAGCTCAGGTCCCACCTCAGGCCACCAGCTAATCACTAGCTCGAGAGCTGGGACTATACAAAGCTTTAATGTGGCACAGACATTGAACCACAGTGACAGGTTAGGAACTGTATTGAATGTTGTTTTAGAAAAGTCACATGACACAGCTTTTCCCTTTTATACTAGTTCCTTTATATCACTGTCACGGGCAAATTCAAGTCCTGCTAAAAGCTGGGTGTTCAGAAAGAGAGGTCTCTGGCTATTATTGCATTAAATACAAATTATAACTAGACCATAACTGTATAATATGGGTCATGAGTCCAGTTATATTGCTGCCCTGGTGGTGACATCATAATGATAACATTACCACTATCTTAAGTATGGTTTTATCGTTGCTCTGGTGGTGACATCATAATGACAGCCCTGGCACTATCATGAGTCCAGTTTCTTTATTGCTCTGGTGGTGACATCATAATGGCCCCATAATCCCTGCGCTATCATGCGCAAGCTTGATGTAGTGGCAACATAGCTATGACAGTCTGCCATGTGCATCAGGTAGGTTCTAGTGCAGTTGTTGCTGCAGAGGCACTGCAGTTGACATGAGTCTCCGTTAGGGAAAATGGCATAATCCAGTCATATAATAAATGCCTTTAAAATGGCAGATGCTGTGTGCTTCCTAGAAACTGTCCTGACAGCGCTATTCAGCCTCTACCTCCAGGCCTTTGCCTCCAAACTGAAAAGCTGCCCTCTTTTGCTCATTCCTCTGGACCAGTCTGTCTGCGTCTGGGAGATGACAACAGAGCTATTGTCTGTGGCAGAAACTGGGGAACAAAACAGCAGGAGTGAACAAAGGGGTCAGTTTTTACTCCAATCTCAGGGGTAAAGAGAACTATTGTGTGGCTCCTGTTCAGTCAGTGTCTGGATAGGGGCTGGGCAAAAATATCTCATTTATTCATGTGAAATTCTTGTACTGGATGGTGCTGAATCCTACACTTTTTAATATTCAGAAATTAATAAAACGTTCGGCACACAATGTGAAGCAGACAGTTAAGTGCTACATGGTATATCCATTAGCAGAAAGATGCTTATTTCTGGTAAAGGTGACAACGCAGAGCCTATCCAGGAAGCACAGGACACGGGGTGAGACGACACTCTTCATGGGACGCCAGTCTACTTCACTTCAGACACACCTAACTTAGGGACCAACGACTAGCAAACATGTCTTTTGGGAGATGGAAACCAAAGTGGAGCACCTGGAGAAAACCCACAAAAACACACGAAAACCTTTAAACTCACTGAAGGCAACCCAGTCCGCAATCAAGCCCAGAACCTAAGATTCATAAGACCACAACTTTCTGAGGTTGGATGGATATACAGTACTGCTTAAATTGTACTGCAATTGAAATACACAACGCAGAATATGCATGTTTAAAAGGTATGTTTCAGCCAAGTTTCAAAAGAAACATTGTTACAGTTTGATAAATTTCTGCTTCATATTATTTTTTAATACATTCGTATATATTAGCTGAAGCCTTGTATTTTATAGCCATAGAAATGAAACCTATGTATTTTTGAGAAAATGTTCAAGCTTGAGTGGTGAATACAGACACAGCACAGCTCAAGTGAACTGGTTAATTTGTCCCAATGCCTGATACTGGAGTTTTGTCTCTACAGGCCACCGGAAACTTGAGAAGTATGGTACTGTCATTATTGTTTGTTCTAAGAGGATGTGCATTAGCTAAAAACAAGGCGCTTCTTTTATACACAGGTTAGTGTGGGTCTGGAAATAAAACCTTAATTGTCTTCTTAAAGTATTATCTATAGACCAAATTTAAAAAATATATATCTTAAATGACAATAGACAGATTGCATGTAGATTGCAGAGGCCAAGTGTGGTTTCTGATGACTCATCAAAATCCTGCACAAAGGAAAAGTATTGCTTTGCACAAATCAGGTTTAACATCCATCCCTTTTGTAACCACATCTTCCAATTCAAGGCTGGGGGGTGAGACTGGAGCCTGTCCCAGCATGCAACAGGGTATAAGGCCTCCCAAGATGGGATGCTAGTCCATCACAGGGCAAACACACTCACAAACACAAATAGACTCACACCAGGGCAGTTTTCCCAGAAGGCAATTAAGCTACCAGTATGTCTTTTGACTGTGTCCTGGAGGAAACAGGCAGCAGTTGTAACCACTGTGACACAATGCCGCCCATCAGGCTTAACACTGATGTGAAAACCTACAGCCACAATCAATGAATTGTCCACAATGGCTGACCATCATCATCATCATCATCATCATCACAATCCACCACAGAGAGTGTTCCTCCCCACGTACCTTCCTGTGCCTGCTCTCTGCTGCGGCCAGCTGAGCCAGCATCCTCTCCTGCATCCTCTTGCAGTGGGACATGACCAGTTTGAGGATGGTCAGTGGACTGGAGCACAGTGGACCCCTCTCCGGCTGCGCCAGGCCCCGCCCCACCTCGCTGTCCCGCTGCAGGGCCAGGAACGGGTCGCTGAGATTGTACTTCCCATAGCGCTCCTGCACAAACGCGTCTCTGTGCTGGGCCTGGAACAGGGATAAGAAAAAAAACAGCTATTGACACCTTTATGAGCAACAGGAGCATATTCAAGTGGATTGTCTCTCCTGAGTTATAGATCAGATTTTAAAATTCAAGGTTCAAATATAAGGAATTAACCAGTGTCCTCTAACACATTTTTAACCCATGGGATGTATAGCTGAATGTGAAGATATTGGGAACATCTGGTTCTCGAAGTACTCCAGTGTTTGTGTCTGCTCTGCTCTGTGGTTGGTATTACATTCCACAGAAATGATCTCTGTATCAGGGCTCCCTGTTTGTAACACGATTTTAAAACTTAGTTTGCCCCACAATTTAAAATACATTAACTTTAAAAAAGTTATGTTTGTTATATTCTGTTGAGCAAAATTCTTATGGTTGTTACATTTTACACCTTTTTTTGCATCTTAAAAAAATAAAGTTGAAACAAAAAAAAAAGAAATCTTCTCGGAGATTTCCAAGGCCAAATACATGTTCTAATATTTTACTCATGGTAAGATGACGTGTTACGGTTGTGTGCGGTAAAATCAATCCTGCTTAAAGAATTCAGTGTAAATATTAACCTAGTATAAATCAATATCATCTGACATCATGTGCAAGACCACACTAACTGTTACAGTCTATGGGAATGTTATCTGCTTGCCTGCTTTGGGATCAGGAATTACTAAACAGGAAACTGCGAGTGGAAGTCTGACAGCAAGTGCCTCTGTGCCTTTTCTGAAGCCTCCCGGACAGAGCCAAGAGAAACACAGCCTTCGAGACGCGCCAAGGAAAGGAGACTTAACCCTTCTGGAGGGGCAAAGAATTTCACTGCTGGAAAGGGAAGCTCAGCAGATGGCATCTGCTGACAGGCTCTTCACAGAAGCCAGCCCAGCTGTTTCATTCAAGGGGAGGCTGAGAGTCACGCAGCTCAGGCTCCATGAGTTTCTGAAGCTTCACTGCAGGGACCAAGCTAATGATCGTCCAGAGCAACTGAACAGGCTGTCCCTGGAGAGCAAGTGGCAGCAGGGAGAGAGCGTAGGGTTACGGTGTTTTAGTTTCTCCAAATCCAATACCAGCATTAACCCCCAATATAAAAACCCTCTGCTTCTAAAACTCCCAGTCAACAAACCCTTTCAGTGAACAAGTGGGTTTGCATATTGGAAAGGCCAGGCAACTTTAAAAAAAAAGGGTTCCTAAAAAACTCTGAATAAGCCCTGGCTTTGCTGTTAATTTTATGTTACACTGAACACAAATTTTTAGTGCTCTATTGTCTGATGAGATGCAAAATTGAGGTCTTACTGTGACTCTGCAGCTGCCACGATTATATCATTGTCTGCTCCTAGTCCCAGGTGGATGAAGAGGTAGATAATGGCTCCCTGTTAAGTGGCATTCTTTTAGATATATTGTGCATTGATGACTCAGTGGACAATTGTAATGAAGAAGCTTTTGCTATTTAATTATATAGAGATACAAAAGTTAATCAGTACTGACCCAACTTCAGATGTTCACCACCAGTGTAGAACGTTTCAGGACAGTCAGGCTATTTCACTTCCTCTCTTGAGTGTGCTATGCTGATAATATATATTTATAGCATTAAGGAACATAAGCCATTTCCTTCTAGATTGAAGCAACCCTGATAACCATATAATCCTTGGGGGGGGGGGGGGGGGGCGGGTATTCATACTTGAAACCACCATGGTAATGCTTGAGAATACACTTGCCTAGAAAGAACTTAATTTGCACCAGGAAAGGTAGCCACTGTCTGCCTATCTTGAGATGATTCTGAGTTATATTATGCACCAGATAGCTGCAGTAATAACTGTTGCTGTTTTCCTTGTTATATAAACCTGAGAAAAAAAAAAGAAGAAAAAGCCCTCAAAAGGCTATTAGGCTGTTTTGGATTCATCAAGCTTTTTCTTTGAACAAGGTCACTGTTGGGTGATATCCTAGGAACAGCCAGCTCTGAGTGCCTGTTCTGGCATATCTTATTTTTACTCCAGCTTCTCAATAGGCTTTACTGAAGCATTAAATAAAATATTACAGGCCTCATTCATAAAGAAAGGGCCTAATGCACCTTTTTGAGAAAAGATAAACTCTTAATGTTACACAATCCGCAGAAAAAGCCAGAACCGCCTACAGGGGCTCTTAAATCAGCATCCTGAGAGATTTACACGGCACTTTATGACTTTACTGAACTGCTTTTGTGCTACAAAAGAAACGTCAACTTAGCAGGGTGGGCAAAGTTTATGAAAAGGGCCCCATGTCTGTAGAGACTTGACATATAGGAAAAGAACATGGCACCACAGATGCAGGGTCCCCCTGCGGTCTCTTCCCGGCTTTGCTGACCGTGGTCCTGTCCATGACCTGTGTGTGGCAGGTCTGAGCTCATTCAGAACATTCTTCTACAGGCACTTCACCACTGCCCTGTCAGCCTCAGGGCCCGGGAGGCAACAATTAGCTCTTTGATCCTTCCTGCCTTACAGTGCAAACAAAGAATGTCAGCCTCCACTGCTTTCTGTAGATTACAGTGTTAGTACAAAGAGCCCGTGTCCATCCTCTTGGTTGCGTTTTCAGAAGGGGACAGGGGAGATAAAAAGAATGTCTTACAGTTGGTTACTGTGCTATGCTTTGATTCTTTATGATATATATATATAGCCCCACCTTGTTTCTGTAACTTAGCACAAAATGGAGCCGACAAAACACCTTCTTATCTGGCTCAGGGACCCTAACCTGGGCCAAAATTGGGAATGGAAATACGAGGACACTTTTCTTCTGTTCTCCAGTGAACTTGATTTTGAGATTTTGAACGTGATTTAATATTGCATGGCTGTGAATGTCAGTGAGTATGCATCGACAGTAAAAAAAAAAAAAGAAATTGTCCACATTTTCTGACCTAAACTGCATCTTCACTGTATAGCCACATAGGCAAGACAGAATTTTTTAAACGGAGTGCATTCATAATTTTGAACATGTGTTGTATCCGATTGTCTTCCTTCCCAGTGAGAGAAAAGACCTGGGAACTCTTAGAAAGACACAAGTGGAGGTATGTAACTGACTATTTTAGCTTTTGTAACTGCTTGCTTGACGTTTTGAGGAAAGTACTGAGTTTTTATCTATTGTACATAAACCACACCTCAGTCTTTCAAGTGAGCACATAAGAATGTTTACAAACAAAAAGAGGTTATCGGGTCTTTCTAAGTCATTTGTCTTTTAATAGCAAATTGATTGGAGGTTTCATTCAGACATTCCTTTAAAAGAAACTGGGGTATCAGCTTCAACAAGTTGCCCAGCCATGTTGCTCCAGCCAAGAGGCTTGGTACCAGGAGGTTCCTGGATTGACCCCCACTCATACAGCTCACTTGCTGTGTCACCCCGATCAGCTACTTTGGGGCTCCATTCTGCAGATGAGGCCTCTTTTAGTGACTGATGGTAGCTGTCCTCCCATTGTCCATGTCACATTTTGGATAAAAGTGTTTCGGAAACAATGACAGTAATTATTGCATGGAACAAGCTCCCCAAGCAATGTAATTTAACAAGACCCAGCTCTAGGAGCTCCTCTGACAAATTAGCTACCAAATGGGTCAGGTGGCCCAACAGATCTCCTGCATGTGTTTTCAGGATGGTCTGGCTACAGAAGGAAACAAAATCCACCAGCCTAAATTTTCCCCAACTCCACCCAACCTTAGCTCAGGTAGATAGAGGCTGTTTCTTCATCACACCATACCTCATAAGTTGTCAGGATCCTTTTGTTTTTCAGCTACAGTGCTGTTGCAAAGCACTACAGGCTCTACAAGAACTACCTAATCAAAATGCACATGTGCTCTATTAGGTAATACACATTTAGACCTTTTTACAAACAACACTCTGTGGAATATTAACAATATTCCCGAACTGTCAATTCTACAGCAGTCGATACAACTTTGTGAAAGCGTGCTTAATAAGAAATTACTCTGCACTTAAAAAGTCTGATATTTCCCAATGTGAACCAGAAGGAAACATGGAGTGAGTGCCTTGGACCATCCAATAAATCCAATTTCTGGGATCTTAGGGAGTAGACAAGGGCAAAAACTTTAAATGTTGTTCATGTATTTTTGACCACTGTCATTCCTGCTTTTAGTCCTTGAACCCCACCAATTCCTAATTCCTTAATTACGACCAAACACCTCCCTTTGTAATTGAAGTATGCTTGACGGCATCCTTAGCTGAACACAGAAATCCTGATTATACAAAATCCAAGATGACGTGATCATCACTGGAGCCCTGCTGTAAAACCTTCAGAGTCAGAAAGCAGTTGTGCTTGAGTAACGAGATTATTCAGTCCTTGTGGTCGGTGATATGAACGGTTGTTTCTTCTTCTCTTATCCTTGTTTGGAATCCCCAAACCAGATCGCTGCAGTTCTCAGTGTTATTATTTTGTTTTGGGATTCCTTTGAGGAATGCGACAAGATTTTTGTTTTTTTCTTTTCACATCAGGCCGTTCGCGTATTTCAGTACTTATTCACTGTGGACTGACATCTTTAATGGGTTTCTCAGGGACCTCCATGGAAAACAAATCCCAGGCTGACTCTGCCAGACCCTGCTGCATGGGATTCTCCAGTCCAGAAGAGAATGCATCCATAACAACACTTGATGACAAAATAAACCAGATATGAATACTTACAGCACAACCTGGGACAAAATGTGTAGTTCCTTATGTTGCATTAAAAACACAATAAATCTATTTTCATCATCTGCAAAGCAGTACTGTATAAGCATCTCTTGTCCTAGACTGGCAAAATTTCTGACCTCTGACCTACATGCCAAAATAGTGATTTGTTGTTGTTTTTTTTTTCAGAAAACCCCTTTATCCCAAACACCAGATACAAATTATGGGAAGTGAGATGTTCTGTAATGGGAGCTATCAATATCAGGACCTCCTGTCTACAGGGAGGAGCCCCAGAATAACTGGTCCGTGACTGAGTAGCAGAGGTGAGGGTTTTACCACAGCTCTTGCCTTAACCACTGGATCACAGTGTCCTGCTGGTTTAAATTGAGGCCTTTTCAGAACTGAAGCAGCAACCTCCTACTTCAACTGCTACATAATGGCAGTCCCTTCCAACTGTAATGTTATTCTTGCTGTTGTTGGGGGGTGGGAAGTGCCTTTCAAACTACAGTATGCCTCCTTCCGTAAAGAAGAGAAACAAGGGGATTGAGTAAGAGTTTTCTGTTTGTAAATCACATATTTATCCTTGGGACCCGAAAGGCAGACTATAAAAATGCTCTGGGATTCCAGCATGGGCCAAAGTGATTGTTTTCAAGTTAATGAAGAAACTCAATGAGGCTTGTGTCTTTATTAAAATTTGCAGACGGGACCCATCTCAAATTATCTATTAGGTATGCGGGCTGCCAGGACACAGGGAGATAAACTAGGTTTATTATGCTGAAAAATGAAGCACTGGTTGGAATTGGGAGTGGGGTACTAAACTATAAATGTTTCTGCTGACCTCTGGCTTTTTCAGTAACAGCTCAAGGATGTCTGAATTCTGTGTCAGTATGCTACTCTCAGATGGTTACTATAACAGACAGTGCTCATTGTAAATATAGCATAATATAAATCTTCTAGGTTTCTTTATTTGGAAGTATTTGAGATTAAGGATGATGTTCTTAAGACTGCATAAACGTCTTTTGTAGAAAAGGTAAGATATCTGTTGCACCCTGTTTAAAGTTTGACTTGCAGTTTGCTACCTATTTCCAATCTAGGTGTTCTAAATTACACAGTTTCACCAACACTCCAATTAACGTTTACTCTCACGCACCAGGTATGCAGATCTGCTGTTCTCCTTTGGCTGAGTTTATACGAACTCTTCACAAGGCTAATCTGTGAATGTCTGTGTTAATTTTTCAAATTGGCGATTCAGTATGAGATGCTATAAGCATTTGGTATCATTTAATCATCTAATAATCATTCAATACACTGGCCTTTTCTTCCAGTACTAGTCCTGGCGATTTTGTTTAGATTCGAGACCTTCCTTTCGTCATAATCTGGGTCGTTTCCTTCGATCAGATTAGTGCAGCCGTCTGTAAATTCCATTCATTAAGACGTCTGGCGCCTGTCCTTGGCAGCTCTGTTCCGTTTTTGACAGAAGAGGAGTTTGGCTTTAAATCACTATACAGCTTTACCTCATTTGACAAGAGGTATGTCTCTGAAATGACCAAACTGTAACAAGATGATCATCCTTTTTTAAAAAAGCTTTATTGAAAGATTTTAAAAAAGTGGCTGATCTGTTTGCCTGCTATCTAATTCAGTACAGGTTTTATATTTCATAAGGAAGAGCTGTGAGATTAAAAGAACAGCACTGATATAGAGATCAGTAGGCAACAAGTAAAAATGGAGCAGTATCTCACAGGCCTGAACTTGCACCTCTTACAGGGGTACAGATGCTCCTGCAGGAAGCCCACATCTATACCATGGGCCAAATTCGGTTCAAGTTATTCTGGACAAGACACCCATTCCATCTTTTTCAAACTGATACAAAGTGCAGCAGGAAATGCCACACTACAATGTATGTATCCTCCAAAAAAAGCAACAAAAAAAAATCTCAGAGCTTACTATGAAGTAAAAAATTAAAAACAAATGCAATTGATGCCTGGGAATGAATTAACACTCTTTCCTCACAAATTCCATATGCTGTATGTGAATACAGATTTCTGAGCACGGGCTTCCTGCCATCAAGTGTTGTGTTTGTAGCTTGCAAATGAGAGCCTGACAGGTTTGTTTTAATTTAAACCAAAGTGTAGCTATTAGTAAACCAGGTTTTAAAACAAGGGCTGGATACTTTCAACTGTAAAAGCCATAAATTAGATCTTTTTAAACATTATTCATGTTTGAGAAATTGCTACAGCTTTTTTAAAATTGCTGTTACTTCTTAACTGCTTCACTGGGTAAGGCTTAATAAGTCAGGTATGAGCCAGGAAAATGTTTTGATCTTTCCTGCCTTTGTGAAATCAGGCCTGGGGATTTGGCTATAAACTTGAAACAATTCCATTTAGGTTATTCTTATTAACAAATAACTAAGCAGTCTGGGTTTTCAGCTGTAAAATGGAGGTTTTCTAGACCGCTACACATTTCGAATCTGAAAGCTGGTAGTTTTTCTGCTTCTGTTCTTCATTCCTCGATGTTTCCTTTTACTCTGTTCAGCTTTTGTTATTAATACATTCCTTTCTCAAATGTATATTAAAACTGTACTGAGTGTTACAAAAACCTAATACTGTAATATATATTTTTTTACCACATCTTAAAGGCCCTTATTTCCACATTTGCTTTTAATTAATTTGCATATAGCTTTTCAGCGCCCCCAGGCTGAAGTGTAATAACAATAATAAAACAGAGCATAAAAAATAACAAAATTCATCTCTTGGTAAAATAATTATTCACCTGTTGTTTTGTGAAAAAAAAAAGATGCAAGTGATAAAAGAGGAGCTGGCCATTCTGCTTTTGCTGCTAATGCTTTTCCATTTCATACTGAGATATTCCTTTACACAAAGGGTTGTAGGAGTCTGGAACAAGCTGTCAGGTGATGTTGTTGACGCTGATGCCGTGGTTTCTTGTGGAAAAGGCTGGATGAGATCCTCAGATCAATTAGACGGGATAAGGGTATCCTCTCATCACGCCCTCTCCTTCATTTGTTATTTTTGATTTGCCATGCCAACAACAACAAAAACACAGAATGAGAGGAAGCAAATGGGAAGAAAATGGTTGCTGCTCATTGCTCTGAAGCACCAAAAGGCTCAGCCTGTGCAACCTTGACAACGACTCCACCTGCTTCCCCCACTTTCAGCTTCAAGGAGTCTTGTAGTCTCAAAGTACGCTTAAGTGTATAAACCAAATGAAACCTCCTTCCTTATCTGGTTGTTACTGTAAACCAGCACATCAGAGTTTAGCGGTGCCTTGTTTCCTCCTGTTATTTCCTTTCATTCAGCTTTCACAAACCTTAGCCCCAGTAAACAGTGTTGAAAAGGCACAAAAGGATGTGAGCTGAGACAATGACCCATTTTATTACACTGATGTGACTGAAGGGGATGGGGACACCAGCCCTCAAACATCATGTTTTGCAAAAGTTGGCAAAAACAAGAACTTCCAACAGAGTGTAAATTACATAAAATATTTTTGGAAATATTTATCTTACAGATTATAAGAACTCACCCATAAATGAATATAAGAAAAGTAAATAACTTAATCTGTTCCACTATGGACCTAAAGACTTGCAGTTATAGAGATAAAATCTTAAAGATGATTAGAAGTTCTTTGGCAATTCTGAAAAATTCTGGGCTCTCAATTAGGTCACTAAAGAGCACTGTCATGCACTTAAGCATCTGGATCTAAGGATAGTCGATAGTGGTGAAAATGGAGGCCTGGTGGATTTATTCCAGCTCTGAGGCTGAAGAAAAAACCCCAACACAGCTTCCTAATCTTCTTACTCCTGTCTGAAGTGTACTGTGCAAATCTAGCCAGATGGACAGCTTTTAGCAGGCTGTAACACCAATGGCTGACCAGGAGGGAGACTCCAGGCTGTGGGATTAGAGCATAAATTATTGAAACACCTTGGAGGGTTTCTGGCATACCTCCGAAACGCAAAGAGGTATATAGCCCTCTGGCATAGCCAGATCAGATTTTCCACCTGTCCTGAAAACAATCTTTATTATGGCAATGCACTAGTGTTTGAAAGACTGTCAGCTATAAAAGGAGATTTTTTTTACTTTCCCTTTCATTCATGTTGTACAAGGCTGTGATCAATGCTATTGTAGACAGGATCTAAACAGACATTAGTATCGGTGTACCAATTAAAACTGCTCTCCCTTAGTGTGTAACTCTGGCTCTCTGTAGGCTTCAAGGCTCTCTTATTTATATGTGAGGCAATGAAAACTCTAGGTTATTTTAAGGGTTTATTGCATAAGTGCAGTCCATCTCTTCACCTGAAATTTGGTTCAAGTTTTACTCTGCTGAAGACCAGGCTGCAAACTTGAAGCAACAGATTTCCCAGAAGCTCCATAATTGTGAAACACACTGCCCATGCCCATTAGAGACTTTGCAATTGTTTCAAACTTGCTTAAGGACCTACAGTATCTTTTAACTAGGGTTAATAAATTTAGCTTATTTTTACTGGATCCATTTTCTTTGTTTTCCCCTGTTCTGACTTCTCTGCATTGCATGTGTGCTATCGTACAAAGATTTGAGTTTCTTGAAAAGTACTCAAACAAAATCATATTATTGACATTTACACACATAATGACATAACTACAACCTGTGATTTACTTTTATTAGAACAGCAATCGACAGCAGTCTTTCAAAGTTTGTGGTTTGTAGCTAATTGGTTTGGGGATCCTCCAATCATTTCTTAAAATATCTGAGAGAATTAGCTCTCACAACATGACTGAGTAATTTATTCCAGACACTCACTACCCTTTGTGTAGTATCACTTTATTTTCCATCAATAGATGTTGAGTAAGTATTCTCATTTACAGTTTTAAAGCAGGTGACTGTGACAACTAGTGCCTACTGAGCTGAAAACAGAAGGAACCCTGTTTCACGCTGTCTTGTGTCTGAAGCAGAGCTCCAAGCCTTATAGTTTAAAGACCCTTTAAGAACTAAATTAGATTCTTGGATTAAAATGCTTCTAAACTGCTCTAAGGCAAGATCATCTGACTGGCCTCCAGTCTGTAAAATATTTGTTTACAGTAATAGGAAATGTGTTAATGTTGTCCAATCCCTTTAACAAGTACAGCAACACAACACTGACAGCTGATTAACTATTAAGAACTTTATAAGCCAGTGAAGAGGCTAAAATGCAACTTGATACAGTACTTAGTGTGACTCACCCACTCCTATAAAACCACTCCTGAAGTGCCCTGCAGTTTTTTTTTATTTCCCAAGGACAAGGGTCTGTTTGGTCATGGCCTGATATGGTAACATTTTTTTTTCTTTTTTCTTTTCGCCTTCTGATGTTTCTTATTGTGATGTTTCATCCCCAGTGAAAGGAATAGTCTTGCAAGAAAACCTAATCACTGTGAACATCGACAAGGGTGATCTTTCTTTAGGGTTGTAATACACAATTTTAGCATACAGTTAGTCTTAATATCAAACCAGAAGGCACTTCTGTGTCTTGTTCAATGAGACAGACAGCAGAAGAGCTTCTCCTGCTCCCAACAGATAATGTTGCAAAGTAGTTTCTTGAGGTGAAATTGGATAAAAATACAAGCATTGTTTTTCTGAAAATGATAAAAAACAAGAACAAAATTCTACTCAAGAGTAGATCAGGAATGGCCAACCTCTCCGATTCAGTAAGTATTTTAAGAACTTCTGTAGGTCCAGCAAAAGGTTCAAATTTGAAAAACAGAAAACATTATGTCCCAGTGAAGTCTCAACACAAGCTCAATCAATACTACAGAAATCTGAGTATGGCAGAGCTGTGCAGCTGAGATAAGAGCCATTGTTGCTAATCTTGGGCTGGGCCTTTCTACCCCTTTACAGGGCTATTCAGTGCTTCGCTTATCTCTAGGAGTTTCATCCAAGTCATTTCCTCTGCCTCTGACAATACCACAGGCTCAAAGGTGGACGCTATCTACCCTCCCCCCTCCCCCTCTTACTGTGAGTACTGAGCCAAAATAGGAGTGTGGAATGATCCCTGGCTAGTCTTTGTCAAAAACACTCCACCAGCTGAATTAAAATTCTGGGAAACAAAAACAAAAATGTCTTCCTTGCTGGTGTGAACTTGTGAGAAAAGACTGAATTGTTTCATTCCTAGAGACAAAATAACAGAATTACAAGAATAAAAGCTCAGAGAATCTTTCCGCCTCACAATACTCGATGAATATGTGATACACATCCTGCTTCCTGATGTACTCCACACTGCAGTTTACTTGTCCATATCTTTACTGTCTGTACTTGAACATAGTGACTCCTGTGCTGCATTAATGCACCACAACAGAAAGCCACGCTGTGACTTCTAAAACCTTTATGTGCACAGCAACATTTATATTCTAACAATTGTAAATCTTTTACGCAGCCTTGGATACAAACACTAACCTAGGACCCAGCATGAACAACAATAACTGGCAACAACCCAAAAGTTTTGGCGCATGAATTATTCCAAAGAACTGTTCAAATAAACTATCATAAAAACATTAGAAAGGTTACATAGGAATAGGGGTAATTTAATCCATTTTGCTAATTTGGTTGTGAGTGGCTTGGTTTAATGTTCAAGTATCCCTTTTTTAAAGGATCCCACACCTACTGTACCTGCACGCGTGTCCTAGCAAAAGGTTCAAGACTCCCACAATCCTCTATGTAAAGAAATATCTTCTGGCATGACTGCCCCCATGATAGATATAAAGACGTGTTAATTATGTAGGCCATATATGACACGATCTAGCAGCAGAAACATTATATTAAATGTTTAAACATTATTATTTAATTAAAATTAAAGAAATAAAATGTTATACTGCTCTGCAGAATAAAAAAAAATTAATGTCATGCATTTACACAATAATAAAAAGCAACACAGAAAATTTAATTATAATTGGTGTTTCATGTTCTCTGTTTAATGTTTAATGCAATTAGTCTTCACTCAATTCTAATTTAACAAAATGGAGTTATTCCCTATTGGTATGAAATGTTTTTTTTTTCATTATTGTCCATTAGTATCCAGAAGTATTTAAAACATCATAGATGTGATTATGGTGCAATGTACAGTACACATATCTGTTAACACAACACTGTTTGCAAAAATATGCAGCCTTATATGAATAAATCACTTAGTAATCAAAAACAACTAAATTAACTATTATTTATCAACTGATCACGGCATGATGACATCATTTCAGTTATGTCAGGCCAGATATGTCTGTGTAGACAACATCTTTAAGAAAAATTAAAAATATATCTTGTGCCTTGTACAAAAACTATCAAGAGACTTAAGAAATGTACAGAAATCACATTCCCTACCTCTTGAAAGCACACATTGCCGGAGCAAAATGTTGAACAAAGCCAAAAGATACAGTATTTTACTTTCAAAACTTTGACATGAAGTTTTGCAGGACTTTGAGATTTGGCTAGGAGTTTACATGAGGCCTGATACCTCCCCCATCTCTTCCCCTCTTGCCTAACGAAAACATCCAATCTGAAGATGGTGCATCCTCCGAGATAAATTGAACTTGACCTGAAGGTATTAAGTGTGATGGGATTTATTTGGTTCATGTTTTGCTCAGACAATACAAAAACACTTCAAAAGAAGGAGCAGGAATGAAGGGGGGTTTGTCTGTATTGTACCAGACAGCCCTATCTGAACCTTACTGGGCTTTTTACCCCCACACACACCTGTACGGCAGTCCTTTCAGGCTGATTAATGAGGTTTCTGGGGAAGCCTACTGGGTGTCACCTGGCCTGCACGCAGATGGAGGCTGGGGGAGTGCGCAGAGTTTGTGGGCCTGTGCAGGCATGACTCACTCACTCCCACCAAGTCCACATTCCACTACCCTAACTGAAAAGGGCCACAAATCACCTTTTCTTTTCTTAAAAATAGCTCTCAAAGCCCCATGCAACTCAGGGAAAGGAAAGAAAAAATGCACTTCTGTCAAGTTTCAGAAATGGCTTGGCCAGGCTGTTCAAAGTGTTGGATCTTTTAAGAGGCATCTCCCTTAAGGTTCTGAGGTGTGTTAGCTACAAGCAACCAAGCAACCATGGTGTGCCAAAAGCTCTCCTTTAATTTCCAACCCTTCCTATGTTTTTATGCTCCCATGTTAGACAAAAACAGAAATTAAGAGCTGAAGGACTTCATTTAGGGCATGAACAACCCGCTAGGACAGCTGTGTTTTATCATAAAAAGGTGTTTTCCTACAGTTTTAGAGACGCAAGTCCCTGTGCTGTTTGTCATTAAAGAGCTGGCATTTGGAATGTAGTATGAACACAGAATTTTATTTTGCTTCTTGCGATACTTTCTTCCATAAGTATATGCAATTACAATAAACGCTTCTCAATGATACAGCATCTGAGGTGCAGATTTACATGAAGCTCTTCGTGAGAAATTAAATAATCAATTACAAATCCATACCACATTCATATGCTATTAGGGTGACATAGTACTAGACAATCACGTAGTCAATGATAGACGTAATTAAAGATGTGGTCCACACAAGTACAAAAGCTGAATGACACTCTTTGTTTCAGCACCTCTTACATACTGTATAGTAAAGGTTCTCTCCTCTTGGGTTTTGTGCAAACTGACGGTATTTTTATTCTGAAACATTGTTCAAGATATGAAAGTCAGATGACTGTCGGTCAAGGCACTTTTAGGAATTGGTAAAGACTAACGATGTACTGTAAGTAAAATGACCCTGAATATTTTAGGAAATGTACTGTATGAAATGATCATGCACAAACAATTATAAAGGTACACTGTAAAACTTCCCTGATCACATCTTGCCTTTTATGTCAGGTTAAAATGCACAATGTACTTGTAAGATTTCATCTAGAACGCAGAATACAATTTGGGTCACCGCATTATAGAAAAAGATATTGCTACTACAGAATCAGCCCAGAGAACAGCAGCTAGACACATTTTCTGCCTTTAAGGAATATGCTACAATATGCTAAGAGAACTGAATTGGCTCACCATGGCAGTACTATATTGGAACACATACGGTATTGTTACAAACAAAAGGAGACCATTTGAACCAACACTGTATATTACTATTAGATTATTCATCTAATATTTTCATGGAATCGACTTAAGCAGAAGCTTGACTGAGAAGCTTGTTCAAGACACCTATCAACTTGACAATGCTCTTTTATCTACCCTCGACACCTTTGCTCCTTTAAAACCTCGAACCATCTCCTTCTCTCGCCCTGCCCCATGGTACAATGACCATTTGCGATTCATGAAGGCAGCCTCTCGCAAACTTGAGCGTAGGTGGCGTCTTTCTGGCCTAAATGTACATTATCAGGCCTGGAGAGATTACTTATCTGATTATAAGGTTACCATAGAGTCTGCTAGATCCACCTACTTCTCTCACATCATTTAAAATCACCAAAACAATCCCAGACATCTTTTCTCCACCATCAACAGACTGCTCAAGCCAAACTGCCCTACCACATTACCTGCCTCATCACAACTTTGCAACACATTCTTAGATTTCTTTAGTTCTAAGATTGACAACATCCGGCATCACATTCTCTCTCCTACAGATATAATTTCCATACATCCTCCCTCCTCATCCAACTTCTCTGGTTCCCGTCTCTCCAGCTTCTCTCTTCTTGACTCAGCATCCCTAAACAAACTAGTTACGTGCATGAAACCCACCACATCTATTTTAGATCCCATTCCCACCACTTTATTCCAGTCCTGTTTCTCTTCTCTCTGTCCCATTGTCCTCAATATAATACATGAATCCTTGAGCACCGGCATTGTACCAACGGTCCTCAAAACTGCTGCTATTACTCCCGTGCCAAAGAAGCCTAACGTGGCTCTCGACAATCTTAACAACTTTCGCCCCATCTCCAAATTACCCTTTCTCTCTAAAATTCTAGAACGTGCTGTCACACTTCAGTTACATAACCACCTCATGACAAACAACCTTTTCGAACCCCTCCAATCTGGCTTCCGTCAACTTCACAGCACAGAAACCGCCCTAGTCAAAGTCACCAACGATCTCCTAATAGCTTCTGATTCTGGTTCTCTTTCCATACTCATCCTTCTTGATCTCAGTGCTGCCTTTGACACTGTTGACCACAACATCTTACTTTCTCGTCTCGAGACTGTGTTTGGAGTCTCTGACACTGCCCTCAAATGGTTTAAGTCTTACCTCACTGATCACTGTCACTTTGTCTCTCTCAATGGGTACAGGTCTGAAATTGGTCTTGTCAAGTCTGGTGTCCCCCAGGGCTCAATACTGGGCCCCTTGCTCTTCAGCATTTACATGTTCCCACTTGGTCAGCTTTTAAGATCACATGGCCTCAGTTTTCATTTTTACGCTGACGATACTCAAATATACATCCATACCAAACCCGACACTGATGTGGCTGTCTCTATTCTATCTAATTGCATCTCTGACATAAAAATTTGGATGACTCAAAACTTCCTTCATCTTAACTGTGACAAGACTGAAGTCATGCTTATTGGTACCCCCCATCAACTTCGTAAAGCCAGTCCTGTAACCCTGTCTGTAGATGGCTCTGTACTTGAGCTTCAATCAAAATTGAAAAACCTTGGGGTTATATTCGATTCTGGCTTAACTTTCGACCAACATGTAGCGCATACTGTCAAAACATTTTTTTTTCACCTTAGAAATATCGCAAGACTACGCCCTATGCTATCATTAACTGTGGCTGAAAAGCTGATCAACATATTTGTATTCTCTCGAATTGACTACTGCAATGCTCTACTCCCTGGGGTATCTAAATCTACTCTGAACAAGCTGCAGTATGTCCAAAATTCAGCAGCCAGAATCCTGACCAGGTCTAGTGCAAGTGTTCACATTACTCCTATCCTGGAGTCCTTGCACTGGCTTCCGGTCAAATTCCGCGTAGACTTTAAAATCCTCATGCTCACCTATAAGGCTTTACATGGCTTGGCACCTCAATACCTGTCTGAACTTTCATCGCCCTACTCCCCACCTCGCAACCTCCGCTCTTCAAATTCTGCCCTCCTTACTGTCCCCCAAGCCCGTCTACATTGTATGGGCTACAGGGCCTTCTCCTGCTATGCCCCCAAGCTCTGGAACTCTTTGCCCAAGGATATTAGAGAGTCACCTTCTCTAAACTCCTTCAAATCTAGACTCAAAACCTTCTTCTTCAGAAAAGCCTTTACTTAACTGGTTCCATTCTTCACCCCTCTGCTCTTCTTAATACCACCTTCCACGGTCCCCTCTATTGTTATTGTTGTATTGTTGTAATTATAATTGTGTCCTATCTTGTGAAATCTTATTTATTGTTGTAGTCTTCTTATTTATTGTTATTGTCATCCTGTAAAGCGCTTTGAGAAGCCACCTTTAAAGGCGCTATATAAAATAAAGTTTATTATTATTATTATTATTATTATTATTATTATTATTATTATTATTATTATTATTATAACTTTAGTGTGAAAAATGCCTCTTGTTCTCATTCTTACAAACTCTTGAGGATTTGGATTCCAATTTCATTACTGAATATATAGACATTTATTGAGGGGGCCACTTTATCCATGCCATCCATGCTAGAATTTTTAGTATTTGTGTGAAGTCCCATCAAACATGCTCTGTTCAAAGATTGAAGAGATTCGGTTTCTTTAACCTGTTGTTTTTTAGAATCAGGATATTTCTAGCTACTATATTTCTACTCTCGTCAACAATGTACAGTAAATCCACACCTTATAGGTTCACTTCAATAACAGGGCACCTGAATAAAATTTAGTATGGAAAAGCATGTTGCAATAAATAAGCATGGCAAAGGAAACTACACAATGTAACTGCTGGTAAAACTACTAAATAAAGAGAAAACAACAATTTTCGTTGGAAAATGTCTGTGAGGGAATCAGTGACTTGTTAACAAAGCAAACAGCCTGCAGAGCAATGTTATTTGCTTCAGTTACCTAAGAGCTCATATGAGAAACATTTCCACTTTCTTCTAAGAAATAAAAGTCAAACTTAGCAATGCAGAAACTATACACTGTCAAAACCCATTACAGAATCACCACAGCTGTTTCTCAGTAAAGAAAAAAAAAACAGTGCGGAGAAAAGTGGCCCTAATCTTTTTAAGCTACAAGGAATCATATGGAAAGAAAAATATTTCTCTTTTCTTCATAAGGCATATTTCAAACACCTTCTTTTCCCCCAAAGTAAAGAAAACCCAAGTTATACTGTCACTGCCAATAGGTTTTGTGAACACATTACATGATTACATGAAGGAAACTGCTAATTCCTCAGCTGAGTGATCCGGTGTTTGGTCAGTATAACGGGATTACAGGTACCTCCATACAGTAACATTTCTGGACTGAATTCAGGATACTATGAGCTGTGGTCTGTGCAAGTCATTTAAGAAACTTTCTTTTCAAATCAAAGAAAACAAACCCACAGCTTATAACCTGCTTGTAATAACTAATAGCTGTAATATTTAAGTTTAAACTCACTTTTTTTTTTTAGAAAATACTATCATAGACCATGGCTTCAACTGCAACTGGTGCAATGACCTGGTTTGACATTTCAGTCCAAGACTGGAGCATAGTAAGAATGTGCAATTCATGAAGAATGACATACAGCCAACCACTGGCTGTGCAGGGAACATTCTCTCACCTAAGCACTTCATTTTGACAAATTTTGACACCCAAGTGCTTAGGATTGACAAATAATGATACAGAACCTTCAAGGAATGGGGCTACTAGTATTCCAGAACAAATTCTGGTTTTCTTTAGAAACAGAGTTTGGAACAATTTCAAACTTGATGGTTTTCCAGGCCTTGTAACTATTGGCTGTTATAATATATAGAGAGCTCTGGAGCTGGAATGATGAAAGAGGATGAATAACAAAAATAAGAAAACAATTGTCCTAACATTGGAAAGTTCTTTTAATGAAGTGTAGCTCCACCTGGGATGACCAAACTGGCCATTCTGTGGCAGCAGCCCCACTACACAGCAGGTCAAATTAATAAGCAACTGCTTCATCAGCTGAAATAAAGTGGAAATGGAATGCACAGAATTTTTTTTTGTTAAGGCTTTCCATCAAAATCATGACCCTTCCTGCTGTGCTCTGGAGATTCAATGCCTCCAGTGATAAAAAATAAATCACAAAAGGCCTTTATTTGGTCAACACTTTCATGTTTTGTATACAGAAGAAGATAATGGTGGTGAGAACACTGTGAATTTAAAAAAAAGATAAGATGTTGGATTGTTATAGTCAGTTTGTAGCCTAACAGCACTGTAAATCCATTCTTGCATCCTGTCAGATGACAGGTTGGCAGTTTCAATTACTGCATCTTCAAAAGTTTTGAAAGCAGCACCAATATTCACAGTGGCTAACAATACATTTGCACCAAAATGTGGCAAAGCAGAGTGAAGTTTAGGCAGCCATTGCAAAATAAATGCATGGTACAAGTCCGCATTTGTGCCTAAACATAATGGAGGTAAAGGGTTTTGGCAGCTGGAGTTAAATTCAATTTGTAAACCAGGAGAACAAAGGTTTGCAATTTGTGGGTCATCATCTGTCCGGACACAACAAGAAGCTGCAGGGCAGAGAAAAACCTTGAAGAAGGGAATGAATGCCTGCGGTACATCACTAAGCACAAACAAATCAGTATCTGGTTGCTTGTCCGTGTGCCTATATAAGGATCTTACCCAGATGCCTGTCCTTGTCTGCGTCAGTCCCTGTTGATATTTAGGCCAAAAGATGAAAATATTTGTAAAAATATTGTGAAATATTTGAAAAAAGTAGACAATTTTGATACGAATAGTTGAGGGCTTAGTTGTTATTATTTAAAAGCAGATCACTTTAGCAAAACCCAGATAGCCTAAGTGTTTTTTCAGCCAACAGACTTTTTTTTTGTTTAACCTGCAAGCAGGTGCGTGTATTTGTGTTAAATGAAGCTAGTGACCCGTGGTGATACAGATTAGCCGATGTTTCAGATTCTTTTTTGTTTTGTGCCAGGGAAATGGGCCCTGGCTGCCGGCTGCACAACTTCCAAAACAATTAGACAGCAGGAGTTTCTAAAATCGGAGAGACAGGAAAAAGCTGTCTTTGGGTTTTTTTTAACAAACTTGCTGTGTACATGCACCCCCTCCCCCTACCTTTCTCTCCGCCAGACGGACTGAGCCAACCCCTTCTCAGGGGAGAGAGAACAGGCATTTCCCACAGAACTGATGGGCCTCCTGAACCTAAACCAAACAGAACTGTGCAAAGAGGATTTTAATATCCAGTTTTAAGCGTAACTATGAGAAGCAACAGAAGAAAATTGTTTTGACAAAACTGGACCATGCAGCCATGTTGTGGATCGCTGGGTTCAATAAACTACTCTTCTCCTTGCAGTGCAATTTTAACTAACAGTGGCAGGTTAATAATAATAATAATTGCTTACACTTATATAGCGCTTTTTCTGGACACTCCACTCAAAGCGCTTTACAGGTAATGGGGACTCCCCTCCACCACCACCACCAGAACGCTCAGCTATCAGTGGGGAGGAGAGCAGAGTAATGAAGCCAATTCACAGAGGGGGATTGTTAGGAGGCCATGATTGATAAAGGCCGATGGGGAAATTTGGCCAGGATGCCGGGGTTACACCCCTACTCTTTTCGAGAAACACCCTGGGATTTTTAATGACCACAGAGAGTCAGGACCTCGGTTTTACGTCTCATCCGAAGGACGGCGCCTGTTTACAGTATAGTGTCCCCGTCACTACACTGGGGCATTAGGACCCACATGAGCCGCAGGGTGAGCGCCCCCTGCTGGCCCCACTAACACCTCTTCCAGCAGCAACCTTAGTTTTTCCCAGGAGGTCTCCCATCCAGGTACTGACCAGGCTCACACCTGCTTAGCTTCAGTAGGATGCCAGTTGTGAGTTGCAGGGTGATATGGCTGCTGGTTAAAGATTTTTAATGGTTGGATGGCTTTAAAGCTTTAAAGGTTAAAGATTTAAACCGAGGACTTTTGGTCCAAGGTGGGGCTGCTGGATTCTCTTGGTTCCCTCCTCAGTTCAGTTCAGAGGCATTTATTCAGGTCCAAATGAACTATTTTAAAAGTGAAGAACACATTCTGAGGAACGCCTAACAGACAGCTTACTAACCTCACTTGGTTGCTGCAAGGGTGAGGGGAATGTGTAGCTGTCCCATTTGGCCAATTTTTAATGGTTGGATGGATCAGCCCAGCCAAACTGGTTATACTTTTGTTTTTCCGACTTCTGTCAAGTGAGCCGTTGAAATCCCTTACGCCTCTCATCCTCGAGGCTCTGGGTAATTATGACAACCGCTGCCTACGCTGGTAAGAAGCCATCATCACTCCTTCAATGCTTCGCTTAATGGGAAGTGTACAGATTCCCCTGCAGCAAGCAGGCATGGCACTGCTGTCGCCAAACAGCCCCTTTCCAAAAGGAGATTGAATACAGGCAGGAGCCCACGCCAGAAAACAGCTCTTACACACCAAGTATGAGCATTAGAATCAGGCCACAGAGATTTGACTCCACTAGAGTCTCGGACTGCAGAACTCTCATCAGAAAGGGGCTAATCTCAACAAGATCAACCATGAGTGTTAATCACAGCTGTAGTTCTTACTCTCCACCAGGTTTATGGATGTATTGTTGGCTATGAGTCAGTCCCTTGCTGGTTTGCTGGAATGGATATACCTGCAACAACCAGATTCACACTCACACCTGAGTATCCTGACCTGAAATGACACAATCAAGCATAAAGAGATAAATAAGTTTGTTGGAGGAATCCAATGTTTCCATTTCCTGTCTGTTATCACAGCTGGTGTTTTGTGGGAGCAGGTTAGAATGGGCCCTGAAACTGAATTAACACTCCAAACTGAATACCGGCTACAAAAATTTACAAAAAAAATTTCGGCAGAAAGAACTGAGAAAAAAGTTATTCCCCCGACGAAACAGAGAAGAGTACCTCATCTAAACACAATTTTCAAGTTTTGCCAGTTTCTTCTAATCACCTACAAATTTGTTTTTAATTAAAACTGTAATTTCCACCTGATTGCATAACTGAAATAAAGTGACAGCTCACACATGGGAAATTAAACACATAATCTCTGCCCATCAATTATTTTTAAACTCCTGTTGCTGAACCCAAAACAGACAATTAAAGATAAAAGTAAAAATACATAAAAACACATTTTAAAAAAACAGCAAAATATTTGTTTTCAAGCAATTGTAAATGAGAAAATGCGTATCATTAAAATGTTTAGCTGCCTCTCAGATCACAGGCTTAATTGTTCCTTGTTTCCAAGACAAGCCTGCCAGACCTCAGTACTTTGTCAGTGTCTTTGTCATTATACTGCATAGCCTCTCCTTCAACACTGTGAAACAAGACAAATTATTAACTATTGTACTAGTAGGACTATAAACATGAGTGGCATGGTGGCACAATGATTAGCACTGCTGCCTCACAGGGCTGGGGTCCTGGGTTCCATTCTTTGGGTGCTATCTTTGTGGAGTTTACAGTATGCTCTCCCCGTGTCATTTGGCTTCTGACAAAATTGGTCCTGGTGTGAATGTGTGCCTTGAGATGGACAAGGCAGGGTGTATCCTGCCTTGCGCTCACTGGTTTAGAAAACATTAGGAGTATATGACAAACTGTAGCTTTGACATTTAAATTATTAAGGAAATTTGCAGTTCTACCCACTCCTTATGAAAAAGTCTTTTATTTCTAGTAAAGGCCATGGCAATCCGGAGTATGGTTCAACAGTACACAAGGAAGGACCACACCATGGATGGGATACCAGTCCATCACACGCACACGTATACAGGGGCAATTGAGATAGACTGATTAAACTACCCAGCATGTCACTGGAGGATTAGAAGGAAGATAAGAAACGCATACAAACATGGGGAGCACATGCAAACTCCCCAGACAGGCACCCCAGGTCAGAAACAAACCCAGGACCCAAGAGGCACCATTGAGATACTACACCTACAATACATTTTTCTATAGAAATATTGAAAACAACACGAGATTCAAAAATTCAGAGAAGGAATTCAAAATGAACTGAGTAACTTTAGCTCCTGGGGGGAGCTAGTCAAACAGAGGCCTGCCATTTGCTCACAGTTTAATAAGCATATGGACAACACTGAGCACAAAATGGAGCAGACAGAAACACAGCAAGACCCTTTACTGCATGGAGGACCTGACACGGAAGGCTAGGGTTTGTCTATTATCAATGAGCTCAGAAGGTTTTGTGAGAATAATCTCATGGTAAAATAAAAATTAAATTAAAAAATCTCCTATGTTGAAATTAGTTGTTTACAAGTGGTAGGTATTCCAGTTCCCAAGTACACAGAATGAAGAAATGAATGACAGTTTTAAGTATGTTTCAATTAAATTTAATGAATGGGGCAGAAAAATGAACTGGTTAGAATTACAAAGTCACAGGTGTTTCTACTACTTTATTACAAAGAGTTAACATATATGTAAAAGCATTAAGGAACAACAGTTTTTGCTCTTTAAACTGTGTCAATTACAGAAGGATATTGGTCTTGGTCTTTTATTATTATCACTGATTCAGAAACCAGGGCCTCTGTCTGCAGCTGGGCTAGACCAGACCTGCTCTGCTGGATCTGCCTTAACGGCACTCCTCCCAAAAATTGTCTTCCACAGCCTATGGGCCTGTCGACTCTCTTTTGTCAGCTCAGACCACCCTCAAAATTAACCTTTTACTCTTTCCCTGCTGAAAGGTTCCATTATATCCCTGAATAAAATCACTTCACAAACAGGAAGATGCGGGCAGGAAGGTCTTTATAAAGGTTAACATTATTTTTATCCATTTCAGCTTGCCGTACATCTTGGAAAATACAGAGAAGAGGGATTTTGCAGGAAAGCCACCATCCTTCACGTGCATTTTTTTTTCCACATGTGCAAGTACAGTGAGCTGAGCCGTGCCACACAGGACCCGGCCTGGGATGTGGGAGTGGAAAACAAACAAAGCCATCTTTCTCAATCACTGCTATCAGCAATTCATTCCTTTAGTGATTTCCTGAATTCACCTTGCCCCGTTTGGTCATTGCACTCTCTGTGATAGAGCACTTTTCCGTTGGTGGATTCTGAAGTTGTAGTAGCAAAAGCTCAAATGACGTGTTAACAGTATAGGCAGCTACGAAGATACAACGCAACAGGGCAAAGGGAGTAAATTCTCTCTCTTCTTCACCTAGCTAAGCTATGAATGAGAAGCAGCAAGATATTCTATCTTAAGAGTCTTAAGGAGAGAGAGAGAGGAGAGTGAGAGGGGGAGAAATAATGAAAGAGAAGGGTGGAGAAAAACAGGGGAGTCAGAGAGGAAGCGGGAGAGTTGTTTTTGAGGGGAAGTGGCCGAGCTCGGGAACAAAAGAACATCCCCCCGAGGGCTTTGAGAATTCGCCACAAGCTGGCAGCCTCCCTTCCCTCCGAGGAGGTCACAAAGAAATCATTCCGAAGAACTGCAAGACTTAAACAGACAGAGCTCCTCCAAGGAAAGTGAAACACTCCACAACACCAGTGGGATCCACTGCTTGCCGTCTGCAGCTGTGCAGTGGGAAAAGTACTGGTATCATGTAGTTCTCAGTCAGGCATATACAATGCTGTTGCAGCACAGACAAGGTCTGTCTATCCATCAGTTTTCTATACCGCTTTATCCAGTACAGGGCCATGGAGGACACCAGAGGCTAACGCAGTGAGCAACGGGCACAAGGTAGGATACTCTCTGGACAGAACACCAGTCCATCGCAAGGCACACACAGTCACAAACATACAGTACACGCACAGCAGGGCCAATTTACCTACCAATATGTCTTTGGAATGGTGGAGGAAACCGGAGCACCTGGATGAAACCCATGCAAATACAGGGAGAACATACAAACTCCACGCAGATAGGACTCTAGGTCTGGGATTATTCCCAGGATCCCAGCACTGTGAGGAAGCAGTGCTGTCCACTGTAGAAAAAGCAGTATTTAACAGCTACTAGGTAGTGTGGTTAATGAAAGTACCATGTCATTGTGGGATAGGCTGATATGGAAACACAGCAGACTGCCAGTCCATTTAAACTAACCACTCCCTCCCTATAGAGAATTAAGTTTTGAAAGTGGACATTTCAGAGTTGTCGTTTTGACGTGGAGCACAAAAGGCACACGCAGACAGGCAGCCTCAGATAAGGGAGGCAAAGTAAGCCATTTTCCCTTCTAGGGAAAATGAAAACTTCACTTGCTCTAATAAAAGCATCTACTCGCACAACTCAACTCTTGTTAGCCTACATTTGCTCTAGAATAGCCACAGTTAGTGACAAATAGCTTAGGAGCAGTCAAAAGAACCATGACTGATTTAATGAGCTATTTGCAGTTTTGCTGTACAGGCTGCGTGCAGTTAGACATACATGGCTTAATCTTGAGATGGACTTATTTGATTTTGGCAGTTCATTATTTCAGTTTGTTATTTTGCCCCAGGCCTTTAAGGAGAATATTGTGGTCAGACCCGGAGATTTATTGTTTTTCTTTCCTCACTAATGGTTTCCTGGAGTAAACATTTTTTTCCTGCAAATAATTTTAAAATCCCACAAAGTACAGATAAAGAGGGAGCTTCCTGCCCAGATAAGGAGAGAGAGAAGCCCAGTATAGGCTGGTCGTTTCCACCAAGCATGAGCTCTGTCTCGTCACTCTGTGAAGCAAAAGCAGGTCAGTGCCGCAGGGCCAACCCGATCACTTTGAGAGAAATGGGCCACCGGTTCCTGTTTACTGTAGGTTCCCATGGATACAATGAATCGTATGCAGTTAGGGTTCCCCATGAACCTGTCAGTTCTCTCTGATTGGTCACAGAAAAGCACTCTTCCCCTAACTCGAATGTTCAAGGTTCAAACAAATAGGACGCTTCCTCAAACTTTGTCACCTCTGAACATGGAATTCTGCCCCTCTGGAGGACAAGTGACAGGAGGTCTCTTCAGAGACTTCCCCCTTTCTTGTTCCATTTATATTTCAGCTACCATTTATTTCTGACTATTATGTCGATAGCCACCATGCTTTGGCACTTCAAAAGAACGGAAGCCAACAGATACTGACAAGATTGGGTGGCTAACATGGTGCCACAGTGGTTAGCGTTGCAGCACAAGGGCCCTGGCTTTAATTCTGGACCTGGGGTGCTCTCTTTGTGATGTTTGTATGTTCTCCCCATGTCCATGTGGGTTTACTCTCACAGTTATAAGAGTGGAGGTTAATTGGCTTTGGGGAAAACTGTCCGAGGTGCAAGTGAACTGCGTGTGCCCAGTGATGGACTGGCGTCCCAACCAGGATGTATCCAATCTTGCGTTCATTGCCTGCCAGGCTTCCCTTGATCCCGAACTGGATAAAGTGGCAAGAAGAGGATTGATATAATGAACTGGGTTCCACCACAGCTTGACCATCCATCTGACTCACTGACCCAATAGAAACTAGTTTTGAGACAGTCATTCATCAACGTTCATTCAAAACAGCACCCCAGATATATAAGACTACAAAGAGTGTAATCAAAGCCGACTACAAAGAAACGATGAAGGCTTTGCAGTAAGAAACTGAATTTATCTTGTAGGTTTTTTAATTGGAAATACAGTAAGCGTTTGTTCTTAATTTGAAGGCATAAAAACTCAGGCAGACTCCATAGATGGGGAGGAGAACCAATGGACCCCTGCTTTGTTTTCTTCCCTAAGCGTGTGAAGAATTTACTTTAGAAAAACTGGGGGCCTGGGACATCGTGACAGAACCAGTTATTTGTAAACTCCTGTGTTGTGTTCGGACGGAGGTCAGAAGTGTCGCAGGCAATCCTTCCTCTAGCCACCCCCACGCTTGTCAGCAGCTTTCCTGTCCTTCCTGGCTCTGCTCGCTCCCGCTGCCTCTTCCCAGAGGCCCCCTGCCCTCCCAGCTCCATCTCCAGGTCTTCTCAGAAACATCTCCTACTCCCCGTGAAGCATGACACTGTGCGCAAACAGACTAGGAAACAGGAGACTCTAGGAAATATTCATTTGAATTGTAATTCCTGACTTGTCAATATTAATTTTCTGCAGGAACTATGGAGCAACCTTTGCCAAATTCTTTCTACACGAGACTGATTAAAAACCTAACACAACACAGTCTGACAGTTCTTGGAAGCATGTTCATCCTGGAAAACAAAATTACTCCCAATCCATCCCAGATGGAAAAGTGTAACTGATTAATAAACCGTAGGCCCTCTCCTGACCCTTCACTTTGTCAGACAGTTTTAATCGTTTTTTAGCTTGGCACTTCCTTTCTTTTACAAATGACGTGCACATTAAAGTCACCAGTACGTTTATAAATGGGTTTCCTCTGGGTGCTCTGGTTTTTTTCCCCACAGTCCAAAGTCATACTGGTAGATGAAATGGCTTCTGGTGTGATGGTGCTTGTGTCTGTGTGCCTGTTATGGAGTGGCATCCAGTCCAGGGTGTATCCTGCCTTGAGCCCATTACTTGCCAGGATAAGCTCCAGCTCTCTACAGTATATTGGATAAAGCAGTTATGAAACATATTGATGAATAAAGGAGGGAATATTCAGAAAGAGTTAATAGATATCAAATTAAAATTAAATAATCTATATTCTGTCTGTATTCTAGCCTTCTGACAATACCAACCCCATTCTCTGGTCCTCTGACCTCAGCCTTTGACTCCAGTCCACTGTGTCAAACAAAACAAATTTTCTTTACGTGTCCAAGGACAAAAGCTATTTTGTAGATGCTGCTGAGACACACAAGTATACTGTGCAAATCCCCCAAAAAAATTTTTTGAAGACAATATTCACCTCCAGGAACAGAGTTTGAGACCCCTGTTGTGAGGTTATTTTTGCTGGACATTTTTCATTTGTCTGAGAATATAAACACATAATAGGCTTCACTTATAAACCCTTCTGGCAATGTTTTTCCTTATAACAGATGACCAATGAAGTGTCTGAATGTCAACAATGAAATGATTTATTAGGTGCTGCTGATAAGCTAAAGTACACACTGGGCAAAAAATACAAGTCAATATCTAAAGATACTGAACTATTCATTTCTTCTATTGTAATACAAGATTTCCAACCCATTTGTTAGTCTTTCTGTTAGTCTGCTGTTCAAGATTACCAAGACAGAATATTTCTCATTACGCGTACAAGTACAACATACTGCCTCCGTGTTTCAGGATTAAGAACCTAAGGTATTACAACAATATTTACATACAACAGAGTTTTGGAGTTTTGCCCTTTTTATAAAACCCTGAGAGGTTAGATGAACTGAAATCACTGCACTGACTAGCTAGATGTAGTAAAATTACTGAGACTCTATGTAGAGAAACAAAATATAGGTTAAGTCTAAGGTATGGCCACAAGCCTGAGTACACATTGAACTACAGCGCTATCACTCAGCTCCACTGCTGTGTTAACAGGGCAATCAGATCAGTCATTTAAATGTTAACAGGCAGGATTAATGGGACAAATAAGTTGATGAAGCAAATTCCAAAGGCCTTGTGCTAAATACCCCTGCTCTATCCTAACTCTGCTGTATTTTAACAAGGAGTTTAAAAAGCCAGAAAATGAAAAGTCTATCTCCCCACCGGACAGTTTCCAGTAAATAAAAGATGTATTATATACTGCAGAATACCGCACAGTATTTCATATGAAAGGGGAGTTGCCAGGCCTTGAGACTATAGGATGAAGTTTTTCTTCTTTTCTTGTAATTTTCAATATTTGTGCTCCTAATGACAGCTAAGGGACACCCTAGAAAGCTTTGGATCCTCAGTTACTGCATCTACGACAACCTTCTACAGCCAAACAGTGGCTTAGAGAGCTGAAATAATAAAGGCACATTAACACATTAGGGTTGTGTCTTTTGAAAAAGCTTGCGGTTCTTATAGAAATATGACCAGCTTCAGTCTCTTGGCTCTTCCATATGAAGTCTCACCTTTTCTTGGCTAATTCCTGTTTCTCTCTACGTCTTTTGTATACATGCTAAAAATTTCTTCAGGTTAGAGCACAGAGTTCAAAGCCTGACAGCACACAAAGCGGTATCTCTCCTGAGCTGTGAGAGCTTCAGACAGCCGCTGTACATGTAATAGGAATAAGGTGTCCCAGTGTTCTCCATGCCCCTATATGGTCAGATTCCTGCCTGACTTGCAGTTCCTTTCCAGCTCTGCCTCATTCCAACTGAACTAAAAAAAACCTTGCTGCTTATGACACTTAGTTGTTTGGAACCAAAGTAATCCGGCTGAGATACGCTCCAGTTGTGTTCCCACAGTAAATGGACAAACCGTCTCGAACAGTGGAAGGTACTGTGTGCTTTTTCTGGACCCGGGTTAGGTCAAGAGTATACACTAGAGCACTCTTGTCTAACTTAAACCTCTTCGGTGACTTGTAGAAAAGTTTGTGCATTGTTTTAAAACCACCCCACTACTGCTTATTAAATGTAAAAATTGTTGAACTATTTTTAAAAGCTCCACAAACAGAATTAAATACAGAGTAATCAGAAAATGCATAAGCAGATCTATCACAAAAACACTGAGTTTTGTTTTGTGGTTCTGTTCTGTGTGGAGCAGGGCAATGTGTATTAAAATACAACAATACAGTTAATGAGTATTTCAAGTTGTCATGAAAAGAGGAGACATATACACTAGAATTGTTTTAGAAATACATAAATAAATAACAGCTGTTTGTAAACAGGCCCGAGACAGGCTTGATGAGGAACTCCTACAGTATAACAGAGCCAACAGCTACACTTTCAGGGTTGGAGTCATTAGTCGATGTCTCTGCTATAAATCTGCCACAACTAAATTATCGGTGGCCAAGCAACTCTTCCTTGGAAAAAGGAGGACAGCTCAAAGATAAAGGCACACACATCAGAAAACATCTATGTCAGCTAATCTTTGTGGTTTTCTAAAAATCACTGAAAAGCAAAAATGTTAATTACAGAACTCTGTCTTGCAATAAAATTTCCTTTAAATGGAGCAGGACTACAACAATGCTCCACAATGCTTCCTTGCTATTGATATAAATATGAGGCTCTGCATGAATCCCAAGGTCTATCTACTTCACACCATTGGAATTTGCCATTTTTATTTCCAATTTATTCATTTCAGGGAGGTTATTTAAAGACTTGTGACATGGTCATCACTTAGCAAACTAACAAATTTGACCAAAACCACATGACTGTCGAACAACTGCCTGGGTCCCTGTTAATTAGACCACAACTTTTCTGGGCTCAGCCAGGTTGTGGTTGTGGTCAGGATCACAACAGAAAGTGGCCGAGAGGCTCAGGGGAGCAGGTGCAGTAGTACTGGAGGGGCTTCTCTACTCATGGAGTGACAGGAGAGGCTGGAGGAATGTGGGACTCACCCTTAGGGCCTCAATTACAAGATCCCTTGCCTCCAGCTCCCCCTCTAGCACGCTGAACAACATCAGCAGCTCCGGCTTACTCAGGTTGTCCATATTCATCCTGGATTCCTGCGGGAAAACACCCAGAGCGTTAGAGAGCACCTTTCTGGAGAGGGCAAAGGAGCAGGCATTAGTGTAATGGCCTATTAAGAAATACTGCCAATAATTACTCAAATGTTTTACTTGTAGCAAATGTTCAATCCAAAGAAAGAGAGAATAAAGGGTGAGATATTCCTCAGTTGCTGCAGAGACAGAAAAACAACCTCAACTCTGAAGCTGCATTCAAAGGATGCAGCACAGGCATCTGGGTGCTCAGCACGACACACAGTGAGTCTCTGAACCTGCTGGGGTTAAGCCCTCTTCCAGTAGCACTGGTACCAGCAGCCATATCATCCTGCAACTCACAACTGGCAGCCCACTGAAGCTAAGCAGGTGTGAGCCTGGTCAGTACCTGGATGGGAGACCTCCTGCGAAAAATTAAGGTTGCTGCTGGAAGAGGTGTTAGTGGGGCGCTCACTGTGTGGGTCCTAATGCTCCAGTATAGTGACGGGGACACTATACTGTAAAAAGGCACTGTCCTTCGGATGAGATGTTAAACCAAGTCCTGACTCTCTGTGATGATTAAAATCCCAGGGTTTTTCTCTAAAAGGGAAGGGATGTTACCCTGGCCAAATTTCCCATTGGCCTTTACCAATCATGGCCTCCTAATATCTCTGAACTGGCTTCATCACTCTGTTTTACTCCCCACTGATAAATGGTGTGTGGTGAGTATACTGGTGCACTATGGCTGCCATTGCATCCTCCAGGTGGGGCTGCACATTGCTGGTGGTGGAAGGGCATCCAGAAAAGCGGAATATAAGTGTGAGGAATTATTATTATTGCCTACTATAAATGTACAGTACAGTGCCTTGCAGAAGTACTCAGACCCTTCCTATGGTGTCCCATTCTGTGAAATTACAAAAAATGATGCATACAGTATACATCCATTTTCTAATTGCTTAATCCAATACAAGATGGCAGGGGATAACGAATCATATCCCATCAAGCAATGGAAGCAATGTTGGATACATCCTGGATGAGGCATCAGTCCATCACAAGGCACAGACACAAAAGAAACTCACACCAGGGTCTATTTTTCCAGAAGCCAATTAACCTACCATTTTGTCTGAGGACTGTTGAAGGAAACCTCTGCACCCACGGGTGAACATATAAACTCCACACACATAGCACCCCAGGAATTGAATCCAGGGCCCCAGTGCTGCACAGATGCATGTACAGTTTTTAAAATACTTCATCCAGAACCTCAATGCTCAGACTAGATAAAGACTTCTAAGGCTACATTACAGTAAATGTAAAATAAAAAACACCAAAATGAGATTTTTGATGAGATTGCTTATGTGTTTGACCTATCATCACAATCATTGATGCAAATAATTAGATTAGGTTTGCTGAACAGGGCTTGAATACATATGAACAACAGAAAAGTCATGTTTGCATATTAATTCTATTTGGACCTCTTTCTTTTTGTTGGTTTCTTGCTTTGAATTGGTGCTGAAGGTAATGTACTGTATATATCAAATATGAATTTCTACTTCAAAGTGTCATGAGCGTAAGCTTTCAAGGAATAAAACGAGAACACTGGTTAAGTTGTGAATACCTTCTCAAGGCACTGTAGTGCTGGGCAGATATAACAATTCTTCTAGAAAAGTTTGGAGCACTTTCGGAATATGTAGCGCTGGCAGTAGTGATGGAAACTACTGTGTGGAAGTTTGACCATTTGGGGTATTTAGGAGACAATTGTTTTTATACACAAGCCCATGGTTCCCACTGTTCCTAGCAGTAATACCAGCCATTCCCAGCAGATTATGCCACAGAAATAGCTAGAAAGAGTACAGAAACAGTGAACAGCCTTGAGGAGCAGAGAAAGTCTAATAAACTGAAAGGAATATGCCCTGGGGCATGATGATCTCACTGTCATTGCCAAATAGATATTTATCACAAAACCAGAGAGCAAAGCAACATGCATCTGCACAACAGTGCTTCTGCTCACTTAAGAAAATGGGTCCCCTCTTTTATTTTTCTCTCGATGGTAACAAGTCTTACCTGCGTGGGCAATTTTCAGCCGTCTCAGCACCACAGTTTGTGTGCTTGATTGTTTTTATTACCTATGCAAGGTCATGCCCAGAGTCATCAGTTTGTGTGGGAGAAAAAAAATAAACGCTTTTCCAATTATGTTTTGTTTTGAGAACACTGCAGAACAAACAAGATGCCTTCTGTGTCTGTCTAGATTCATTACAAATGAAGTCCAAATCCAGCTTTAGGCACAGGTCCTACTAAATTAGCTACCCTCTGCGGTTGCGGAACCAGTTGAACTTGATTAGAATTGATCCGATTCTGCTTGTTCTTTCAGGTCTAACAGGGCGGGTGGTTTTGTTCAGCGGCTTGGACAAGCGGTTGGATAGAAATGTTTGGAACGTACTGCTGGCGGACTACAGAAACCAGGCCTTCTTTTTTAGCACTGCACCGAGTCTGCTGACAGGCCTGTGGCATCTGGTCTTTAAACATGCAAACCGCACGCTAACCAGGCGACGTATGCAACCCGATGGTTTGAATCAGCACTGTTTATTTTATATTGAGCAATGGGGTTTTAAGGTTAGGGGTAATAACTACTGGAGCAACTCAGCCTTCTTCATACCAGTTGGAGGATCCCCCATGGTGCATTAAATAAAGATCTATCTCTTTGAATAAACTCTCTGACCTCACACAGTCGCAGAATTTTGTTCTGTCCTACTCTTTTCAATCAATGGTTTCCCTTTGTCATGCAAAAATACAATTCTATGGTGATCTTGGACTTAATTTTTAGCAATTATGTTGAAGCTAATAGCTAATCCCAGTAGATCTGTATATTGTAGCACAGAAAGCAGCTTTACAGATATGTAGAGAGGAACAAGTGATCTTAATGATGGATGCCTCAATTAGACTAAAATGGTAAATGTAACAAATTTTGTGAATTAAAGATGATAAATGACAAGTGTGGTTTCTTCTCACCCCAAGCCGTATTAATAAAATGGTTATAAGAATAGACAATGCTAGAGGAGGCATTGCATATGCTGTTCATGCTTACATACCGTATATTGTAACTCCTGATTGTGTCTAAGACATTGTGTATGCTGCAATCACACACGAGAAACGGAGCACACTCAAACATGGCAGGACCAGGCAGCAGAGCCTTGTGTGTCATTCAGGGATTGATGCAGATGCTCAGGCAAACAGCTGACACGCGTTATGAAGGGTACAGAAGCATCACAATTAAAAAATAATTAATAATTCCACTACGTGTTGGGTGGTGCTTGTTTTACTGGGGCCAGGCTCTGAACAGATTGCTTGACAGTTTTATTTTAGTATAAAGGAATTATGGCTTGCAGATTGCTCAGATGATCAGAAAATCCATATTTCTAGCAAATGTGATTAGCATTTGGCAGGCATATCATCATAAACGCAGAACCATGCTAAAGGCATGTACATTTTCTTAATACAGGGTGGATGTCCAATTGAAACAGATGCTGGAGATGGGCATATAGTGTTTATTTTAAACACCTCCTCTCTGGGTCTCAAGAGTATCTTGGGCACTTGAAATTATTAACAAACCAGGATTAAACCAGGACAATATCATACTTATATTGTTTCTGACAGGGACACACACAAAATAATCCGAAAAACCGTGACGAGTAAATTGTGGATATCTGGTAACCCTTAATATTCAGTACACAGGAAAGTAAATACACAAACATTCTGAGGGCTCATTCCTTCTTAAAAATAAGAGAAACACAGTGCCTCACAACTGGAAAACTATGAGTCACCATGGTGGCTAATAGCTAAAAAAAGATTAACTGTACTCTTAAAGTTTCAAAGGGGAACCCTACTGTAACTTCCCTTCCCCCCCAAATAAAAAATAAACAAAGCCAGATTGCCCACAAAATAGGTTAAACTATCAGACACAAACACGAAAATCAGTAGAGAATAAGAAAATCAAACTTAACTGACTGTGGAAAGCTCTTCAGCCAGTCTAAACATAGAACAGAGAGCCTAGTTAGGGCCTTATTAAGGTTAATCAAAAGCCTTTCCAAAGGAAATTTGGTGTGATCTTTCTCAATGTTCTCTGCAAAACCACACAGTTGTCTGAGGTACAAATCTTACTCATTCATCTAATTCCATCCCTTACTTCTGCATAAAGGACTGCTATTTCTTCCCCCCCCTCTTAAACACTCACTGATGAGTCTACTGAAATATGATGAAGGATGAGGAAAACGATTATTTTTTAGAAAAACAAATTTGCACTTGAAAAAACTATATATATATACAGCTTATGACTGGACAAGTCCACACATCTTATTTTTCCCCCAGTGTTTGCAGTGACTCATGAGTTTTAAAGCAAAAGCTCTCAAAAGCTAATAAGTATGGTTTCTGTATGAGTTGAGGTAGATGAGTCGAAGTTTCCAGATAATGACTTCATTGCAAGTCTGCAATGTAACACTATACTGTACAACAGCTGTACAGTAAAAGGTAGAATGCGGTTGTGTTTTACTTAAGGCACACGGAGATTAACACACTGAAGTGAGCCAAACATCCACTTCCAAGACAGGTCTGGCCACTTTCTACTTGCTTGTCTCCCATTAACTTTACTATATGAGCTCATCCGGATCTGTGTCTGGACGAGATCATTTTCATTGCTCCTTTAACACTGGTTAAGCCTTGGATAAAACGGGATTACTTTGATCTCATTTTAGAGCCAGGCATGTGACTTGACCTTTTGCTCATTAACTCTTCGATTACATGCAAATCAACTGAAAGAAACAGTTCCATCCCACACAACTGCAGCCAATTATTATCCAGGCTTCATGACGTAATATACACTGACACAACCCTGAATTCCAGTCAGAATGACTTGGGAAAAGCACTGATCTACTGGAGAAATGTTAATGCAGTTCTCTTCTTGCAAGACAAGGTCCACCTAGATGGTATTGGTATTCTCATCTGAGGCTTTTCTGAATGATAGCGTTATGATTTTTAACATTTTTGGGATAGCTGTCCATTGAGAACTACAAGGCCAGTCACTCACAGGTTAATAGACCAAAATCTGTATAGTCCATGAATTTACATGATTATAGTCACTGAAATATTCAGTGGACTTAATCAGGAATTAAGCAGACAGAACATCAAAAAAGGGAAACGTCTACACAGAAATGTTTATGGTAACTTCTTTTTCAGGGATTTATCAAGTTATCTTCATTGCTGAGGCGTTGAGACTAAGCTTGGTTACTGCTAGTGACCTAGATAGGCTGAATAAACAGCCTCTTTCTATATCAACCCTTCTTATTTATTACATTTATATTTTTTTCTACAGTTTAATGTGGACTCTGACTGCAATAAGGCATTGATCTCAGCTCCATTAATTCCTCTAATCTGAAACCATGATTTAATGATTCCATGCTCTGGTACTGACACACGCTCCTACTGACACAGTGCATGTGAATTTCCTTATTGAAAAAACAAAATAGCTTCCTTATTGGAAAGGATAAACTTTCACTTCTCAAAATAAGTTAATACTTTTCTAAAATTAAAAGAGGAAGACAGAATTTCACTTTCAGACTGAAGAGTCTATTCACGACAAGTAGAAAAGAAAAAAAGACAAAGCTAATTAAACAGCCAGTGAACTCTAGTCTAGTTTTTCTTTCAGGCCCCCTGAGTCACTATGATCATGGTTCGAGCCTGGGTTACTGTATGTCACTATCTTACAATGACCAGGATTACATAGGCAGCAGCACACAATAAGCTGAGCCCCACTGAGGGTTATATAGGTTCAGTTGGCTTCTCTAGGCTCTCAGAGACAGAGTGACCCCTGATACCTCTATGGCACTCGTGGACATGTGGTGCTGTGGGCAAGAGACTCATCCAATCAGACCTGAACCTGCAGTGTTGTGTTAAAGGACCAATGCGCAGAGTGGACGAGTCTACCTACACTTGCTCATTCTCCCTTGTGCAGTCTCAGGATTCAGAACCATGAGACGAGATGTGAATATAATCGGCACTGAAAACTTCCAAAAAATAAAAGGCCAGGAGGAAAGTCTGTTCTCAACAACAAACACGCGGAGGAACAAGTTTAATCCAGGAGTGGTGTCAGAATGCAGGCTGCAAAAGAACAATTAGAGGCTAAGAATTCAATAAAAAGTCAATAGTAAAAGTAAACAAAAATCCCACTGGTGAAGCCTTTTTCAGGTGTGTACACACCTGATCTCTGATTTTTGAACAAATGACCCTTTGGATCTTGACCAGAGAAGACCACAAAGGGGCATGACACAAGTGTGCAGAATCCTGAAAGCTGCTGACAAAGACAACACAATGGAAAACTTGGTAGATTGACAGATTTTGAATGAATCCCTGGGATCCCTCTGGAAACATCAGGGTGAGATCCTTGAAACAATTAACTTTATCCCTGCAACAGCAGGATCGAATTACTCCGCCTTGCTGTTTGCAACCTTGCTTTTGTTCTTCCACTGCTGGGACACACTGGTCTGGCTCTTGACCAGTCAGTTCCACACTAGCACACTGGCACGTTTCAGACGGAAACAGATTCAGAATAAAAAATATTCGACATGAAATATGAAAACAAACCAAGAAAAGTTCAATAAGTAAATGACATGTTTACTTATGGAATCTGCAGGAACACTTGATATCAGTGCGCCCAGATTGTACCTCCAGGTAACAATACCTGGGAAATGATACAATCAGTAATGAGAAGAAAAACACTTGGAATTAATTAGTGGAGCTACCGGTATGCTGCACTCCTCTCTGGAGGCTCAGTAAGTAGTTTTTCTAGTTCTAAACAATTCTGTGATTTGAATGGGTAGGTTTGAGCTGTGACTTATCTCACTATGTCTTTTGAGACACTACAGGTATGTCTGTAAGACTTGCTTCGATGAAGAACCTGTATTAGTTCAAGCAGGTAGGAGTGTCTGCATGTGTAGGCTGCAAAGGAACAAATAAAGGTTTATTCCATGTTGAAAAGAGAAGAAACACAATGTTTCGGCTGTAGAGCCTTCTTCGGGTCTTCCAAAGAATGCTCCACACCCGAAATGTGTTTCTTTTCTTCTCTTTTTAGTATGGAATGAAACTTTACTTTTTCCTGAGAACCTGTATGAAGAAGCAGGGAGTCGTTTTACAACTGAGATAATAATGTTCTGTTCTAACATAGGCAGTTAACTCCCTTCACCAATTCCATTTTGTTTGCTTTGTTCATCTGGCCTTGATTTCCTTGCACTGATACACTTATTGTAATTTATTTCAAAACTTTCCAACGATTATTTACTGCAACACTAGTTGGTGGGGGGACTCTGGCAGTAGCAACAGCTGGTGCAGAGCCACTGAAAAATGGAACGTGATATGACTTCACACCTGAAGAACAGAGTGACAGGGTGGATCAGTAACTAAAATTCACTCAGAGTGACATGAATTCAGTGCCACAGCTGGAGCTGAAACTGGGAATCACTTGGTAACATGTTGTTCATGTTAACCACTAAGCTACCAACCTTCCTTTGTAAAGTATTCCTCACAAAAACTGTTCAAGATTTCAGAACAATAATGTAGAAATATGATTTATGAGATGAAATGTGAAACATGCATAAAGGTGACATTTTTTATTTAAATCAGACTACGCTACAGTATAGACAGTAAATGACAGTTAGACTGCACAAACGCGAATATTTACAGCTGTATTGTAAAAGGAAACTAGAGGTCAAAATATCAGCATGGGAAACCCAAAAGTTCCCACACTGCTCTGTTTCAAATTACTCATGTAAACGCCTGGGGCAATAAACCCTTTATCGAGCTTGCTGTTCTTTCACTGACTTGCAACAGAAGTTGCTTGGACTCATCATAACAGAACATGGCTTCAGGTTCTCTTTCCGATTCTCTTACCCGTTGCCAGCATTGATTTTGGCAGTGATGTTTGAAAAGGGAGATGTCAGTCTAACTATGGCTTGTTTGGGGGTTCTTTGTCTGCCATATTCCTCTTTTATCAACTTCAAACCTGAGCTCTCCTTGGGGCCTGAGTTACACAAACAGATGTCAGGAGCTAATTAATAAAAAGGCCTTTCTTGCCTGGAGCTATATCACAGAAGGTTAGTTATAGCAAAGGACAGAAGCAACACAGGCCAGGTCATTCTATTCATAGGATACCACACAGTGTTTGGCCTCTGTCCTTTGAACCATATAATCCCACATTGAATTACACTGACAGGGAAGGACAAGGGAGTTTTTAGGAATTTCTGTTCAATCCCCTGAAATGATGAAAAACCTACTCCATAGATCAGAAAACAAAACAACAAGTTGCGGTGTACGATCAACAGATTTATTTGAAAACCTGGGTTACCAGACATATTTAATAATTAAAGCCTTGCTCATAAATGCTTTTGGAGGGCCATATGAAATAAAATTACTCATGCCACTTTCTGCATATAATTAACAAAGATAATTCATTTTTTGGATTAACTAGAAAGTAATTGCAAACAATTTGCATCTTCAGGCAGTTAGCTGGTGGAATAGATTATTAGGTTCAACTGCATACTGTTGATTTAAAAAAATGTTCAGAGTTCAGAGTTCTGTTGCATTAAAATGATTTCCTCACCCCCTGAAACAAACAATAAATGAACACGAGCACAAATTTTCCACAGTGCTTTAGCATGTTACACAAAGCCAATTTTGTTTGTGCCGGCTCTCTTCTGTGCTAGGTATTTTACGGCTGTTGGATTACCTCTGTCACTGTAATGTGTCAGAATTCTCTACAGGGCTGTGAAGACATTCTGTATCTTTCAGTAGCTGTGATTAAATGCATTTAACAATGTATCTTTTGACAGTGAGAAAACCATGTTGATTGCTACCTTTCTTTAAATCAGTAGTTTGCATCAGCTCATGTTATTTACCAATTGCAGTGTTTCATGTCCATTTAAATCTGTAGAACATCTTCTGTACTGTTGTACAAAGGCTGAGTGAGGAAATGAGGTGAGAAATTAGATTAGTATTATACAGGATGCAATGGAAATTGCTTCATGTACTGTATGATGTTAACATTATCCCAAGAACTGTTTATTAACAAAGAAACTTAAGTACTTTAAGAAGCATGTTTCCTTACTTGAGAAAGCTAATGGCTACAGAAAAACAGTATCAGCGCTTTTTTGAAAATATGTTATTAAAGGATTTCACAAATACTATCAAATTACTATGTGATTAGGTTGATGGGTACCAACCTTGAAAACATATTTTTGATTAGTGTAGTTTTGCAAACAAAATGAATCAATGAATAATTTGGCTTCGTGATTGACAGTTGTTATTTATAATGATTAACCATGGAAATTAGTGAATAACATTGTTACAATGAAGAATGTCACTACTTGTCTGTGACTGTAGAGTCTAACTTCACAATGAAAAGTGAATTTGGAGGTCAGTGATGCTCCCTTGCAGGTCTTGAATCTGGAGCTTGCTTCTGGCATGGGACATCTTCTGTGTGGAGGTGTGTCCTACCTATGTCCACATGGTTTTTCTCTCTGTTTCTTTCCACAGTCCAAACACTTGCGGTCTAGGTTAATTGGCACCTGTCATATGTGTAGTGAATGAGTGGCCGCTGTGGCTGTGATGGCTTTGCATATTGTCAAGGTAGTAAATGGTAGTCCCATCTTGTTCCCTGTGCCTGCTGTGTTAGACACAGGCTCAATGTGACAACACTGTAAACAGAGGGATGGACATCCTTGGGGGACCTACCTCAGGAAATATTGGACAGTCTTCCTAGACCTGCCCTATCCACAAGGGAATCCTGTGTCTATTACTACTGATCCAAGTGATTTGTAAATTTGTTTCTGAGTTTGGAATTACTTAAAGTGAACAAATTAACTCAATATTTCCTCTTTGATTTTTGTCACAGCTGACGATTTAAGATTAGTTATTCAATTTAAAAATGTACTTGTAATGCTTTTTAGGACCTGAGAACTATGTAAAAATAGAAGCTCATGAGCAGCTTATCAAGTAAAGTTGTTCTTGATGGGGATAGGTTGAGACCTACTGTATACTCCAGACCCACATTTCAATTCTGGGGTGTGTTGCTAGCCAACTGTAATCACAGTTGACCTGGTCTGAGGGCCACTGGATTTGGTGGACTCTAGTCAACCATGGTAGCCTTAGCTTGTCATGCAACAGTGCCCCTCAGTCAACACTATCTTGCCTGCAAGGTCCTGTGGAACTCACAGTGGAGCGTTTCAAAGGATCATGTCTATGGGCAAGCAGCACAACTGGAAAAGTGGTTCAATTCCAGACCTGGGGTGCTATCTGCGTGGAGTTTGTATGTCCTCCCTGTGTTCATGTAGGTTATCTCCAGGTGCTCCAGTTTCTTCCCCATACTAGTAGGTTAATGGACTTTGGGGAAAATTGGCCATGGTGTGAGCGTGTTTGTGCCTGTGTGTGTCCCGCCCAGGATGTATCCTGCCTTGTGCCCATTGCTTGCCAGGATAGTCTCCAGCTCCCCCATGACCCAGAATTGGAAGAAGCAGTAGGATAATGAATGGATGTGTATGTCTATGGTTAAATAATAAATAAATTAGCAATTGGCAATTCCAAACAGGAAAAGCATAAAAGAAAAATATGCAGTTTAAAAATGGACATAAGACAAGTCTAATCGGATGTAACAGCTACAGTAATTAAGGATTTGATTAATAAAAAAGTGAGGGGGGACTGGAACAGATACAGAACTGCATTTAAGATAAAGTTCAACACCACCAAAGAAGAAAAGTGAAAAAAACATTTTAATAAAAGAGATATTTACATTCATTATGTAGTGGATCTTTCAGGTCATCATTGCATACTGATGGTGTAGAAGGCTTTTGACCCAGTGATCAACTACAAATCTGGGCACACAGCTGCCCTACTGCTCCAGTGTGCAAAATGTTGTATGTTGCAAATATAGCTGAGAGACTAAGTCTGGATGCGGTTTGGAGGTTGGCTAGGATTGACAACAGAATAAGATAAGAATCCAAAAGGATCAAACAGGAGTCCACACAAAGAGGTAATGAATGCTCCCCAGGTGATCTGTGAAAATGCCAAGAATGAGAACAAAAGTGAAGAAGCAAGTTTTCAAAACTGATGAGGTCATTCCCCATGGACTTTTTTGCCCTTTGTTTTAACCCTTTGTGGACTGCAGCTATACCAGACTATCTTCTGCACAGGATAAACAAGCAAGACTGCACCTAATTTCATGGTTTTATTTCTGGTGGCGCCTTTTGGGGACTGGAAGAGAAGCCAGAATCATAGATTAAAACCAAAATATGGTCCTAAGTGGAAAGCAAGCTTGAGTGGTTAAACTTTAAACCACCTGATGACAGCAAAATAGCTTCAGGCCACATACTGTTCTAGCATGCACATAGTTACTAGCTGGGGAGCTGATAGATGAGGACAAATGATACCTCGCATTGAAAATAGTAAATATTGTGTTTCCCCATCCTTCCTACTAATGCGAAAATCTTGTAGGCTAGATCTTTTCTCTGGGTTAGTGTGTGCAGAGAGGTTAGGGTGACTCTTCCATTTTTCAAGCTAACTTATGTAGTGGTGGAAGTCTGATGATTTGGGGAGGAATTGGACTTTAACACAAGAACACCATTGGAGAAGACTGATGGCAAATCCTACTGCACAGGGAAACATTGTCAAAGAACTTGAGCCAACAGCTTTTCCATTACTGCAAGATACTCCAGAAGGGTCCATTTCCAGCAGGACAATGCAAGACCATGCAGTACTAGGATTACAATGACATGACTTCCAGAAAACAATGTTGCGGTCTTGCAGGGGTCTTGCAGTAACCAGCTATTTCTCCTCTTCTGAGTCCAATAGAACATCTGAGGGACCAAGTTGCCACTGCCATCAACAACAGACAACTGCATCCAGCTAACCTTTTCCAGCTGGCTGCAGCTGCACAGGAAGAGTGGTCAGACCTCCCACAACCATCTGTCCAGAGGCTGATCAGGTGTGTGTGTCAGTGCTGCCAAGACTGTGTTAATGCTGTAGAGGGTCATTCCTGATCTTAACTTTGTAATGTTTTCAATTTTGACGATAACATAATTAATACTGAAAACAAATCACAATTTATTTAGTTAATTTTGTTCACAATATAAAATGATGCATGATAACTGTTTCTTTTTTTACTAAACCATTTGACTTGAAAGTTATTTTGTGCCTACTCACTACACTGTCCCACTAGGTTTTACTATAAGTGGGGAAAAGTGTGGGGTGGGAGAGGAAGTCTACTATGTGTATCACAGCTTATTGCTTATTAAGCTTTCTTTTTCAGCTTTGATTTCTAGTGGTGCAACACTTTCAATCATTGCGAGGGCAGCCCCATAACAATTAATTAAACATGGCTTAATTGTCCATCAATTAAAGCTCCCAGCTCGTTCCGAGCCGCCTAATCAAGTTCACCGAGTTTACAAGTCACAACAGGATTTGGCACTCGCTCCAGTGATCCAAGTGCAAATTCAAACCTAACAGCAGTTCTATTACACTGAAACGCCAACCCAACTATGAGAACCTAGGTCTTCTATGATTTTAACTCGTGTCACCACTACTGTTTCTACAATAAAGGGGGTTTCCGAAAGTCCGGCAGCGCAATGTGTATCTAGGAGTAGGGAATTTCAGTAAGTAAATGGAGTCTGACATTTTAACTCTACCCACTCAGTGATCAGCTTTTTGAGCCCCTCCCGCACAGACACGAAACCCCAATTGGATGCCTAAGCCTTTTCACTGTAAACAGAAATGCCAAGAGAACCGTATCATACACGCAGGAGAAAAGAAAACAGAACCTTGCTAAAAGCACATCCGAAAAGAAAATCTCACGGTACGCTTACGCTGACAAACACCTTAAATGTGCGTGTCAACAGAATATTGTTTAAAAATCTGAACACTTGAAACAAATTCGGTGCTGTACTCCGATTTCAAAGCGAAGACTTTACTAGAAAATGTGTGCATTATTTAATGCCTCTGCCAATATACGCAGTAAAGTGCTGCTTTGTCCCAAGTTCATAACTTGCGAAGTGTGATTAAAAAAAAACTTTCCCAAAGCGCGGCTTTGTGGAAGATTTGAGACTTGACGACCATGAATGGCTATTTTAACTGCTCTACGGGTCAGAAGCGCCTACTATTATGAAGCCGAAGAAGGGATATATTATATAATTCTACCTCGGACCAGTACTCCCCAACCAAAGCAGTCTGTTAATAACTCATTTTAAAATAATATTGTCTATATATGATCTTATTCGTCTTCATCATTGTCCATATAGCCATCATTATTTGTATCACCGATAAAACCTGGTAGTGTTATATTGACACAATCTTATCCAACACCTCTGTTAAATGTGACATCTGAATTCAAATATTTCCAGTTAACTCAGTTGTGTTGAACGTTTTATCTTTAAACAAAAACACCAGGTGGTATGTTTCATTATTATTCATAAACTTTTGGTTGCTGTATTGTTAAAATGTATCGTATGGAACTGTATCGGAAACGTAATGTTGTAACAATATTACATAAAAGAAAACATCAGTCATTTGGAAAATATTTCCTTTTAAGATATCTGCTTAAGCAAATTCTTGCACACTTTTTTTTTTTACTTTACCTGCCTTTCCGTTTTTTTAGTTGTTTTGTGGTTACCCTATTAAACAGACTTCTATAGGAAACGATTCAGGCTCCAGCTAACTTTGTAACTAGTCTGTCCATCACACCAGTACATATTAACAGTCTAGGAACGTATCGCAGTCAATTAAATAGATAATTCAGCAAATAAGACATGAAAACATACCTTCATGCGTCCCGCTCCTGCTGCTTTAATTTTCCCATCCAAAAAGACAAAAAAAAATAGTTAAAAAAATCTGACGGTAAATCCCAGCGGAAACTACGGACAGAATTGATTGATGGAATATTCAGCATATCCGCAAGAGGGATTTCCAAGGATCGGCCTATCAGAACCTCATCTGGGCGACAAGGGGCGGGGAGACAGGTTTGGATTAGTCTCTTTGTTTAGATTTTTTTTGCTCAATTCTGATTGATGAAGTCATTTCCTGCGTGTTCCTCGTGGCTACATTGTATCCTCCATAAATTGAAGGTGTTCTCCTTCAAGTTTACGTTTTAATTGTAGCAGAACCTAAATCTCTGAAATTGCTACATTTCTTTATAATCTGACAGTTCGGGGATATTAAGATTCAAGCAGCACTCTCTAGCAGTAGCGTGGAGCAACTTTAAACTTTATCTGTTGGAAAGATTAAGAATGACACCACGGGACGGTGTGTAATTAAAGAAATCGAGCGGCATCGCTTTTGTAACAAGAAAAGTCTCCAGGATTTTAATATGTACTGTATTTTTAAAACACTCGCCTCCAAGATCTAGGGACACTTTACGCAGTCCTCCTCCGGGAAAGATGCGGTCTCAGGGGAAATCCAGTCTCCATGGGGATTCGAGATGGGCCCCTTATCTCTTTAGTCATCCTGGCATACTGTCTATCTACACTACAGATGTATGTTTCATATTAAGAATTTAAATAGAAGCCTCTTTGTAAAGAAAGCGACGGACTTTCCTGAGTTATTTCCCGATGTCGTTTTCTTCTAAATTAACCGGAGTTAAAGTTGAAAATTCTTCAAACAGTGAACCTATCAGTATTAGGATCTATTAAAAACTACTTTAACGTTGGTTTAACACGGTAAAACACACTACAGACTACAAGGACATGAGGCAGTGGAAAACAGGGAACTGCTCAGTTCTGGGATGGGAGACCTCAAAGTGAAATCAGGTTTGTGGTCTCAGTGGACCACTAGGTGTTGCCCTATCCTCAGTACCAGAATTTCCAAACTAATTTCCCCAGCTTTTGTTGAGCGGTGAGATTGTGCTGTTTCGGGCGAGACGTTAAACCAAATTTCTGACTATGATCACTGTCAAGATAGTTATGTTAAACCAGGAGTTTCGGAAAAATGCCATTCTGGGTTTGTTAGGGTTTTCATATTTACATTGTGGCTGCTGGTGCACAATGGCTACAGTGCGTCACCCATCATATCACCCTGCAATTCACAACTGGCAACCCACTGAAGCTAAGCAGGTGTGAGCCTGGTCGGTACCTGGATGGGAGACCTCCTGGGAAAAACTAAGGTTGCTGCTGGAAGAGGTGTTGGTGGGGCCAGCAGGGGGCGCTCACCCTGCGGCTCATGTGGGTCCTAATGCCCCAGTGTAGTGACGGGGACACTATACTGTAAACAGGCGCCGTCCTTTGGATGAGACGTAAAACCGAGGTCCAGACTCTCTGTGGTCATTAAAAATCCTAGGGTGCTTCTCGAAAAGAGTAGGGGTGTAACCCCGGCGTCCTGGCCAAATTTCCCATCGGCCTTTACCAATCATGGCCTCCTAACAATCCCCCTCTATGAATTGGCTTCATTATTCTGCTCTCCTCCCCACTGATAGCTGATGTGTGGTGAGCGTTCTGGCGCACTATGGCTGCTGTCGCATCATCCAGGTGGATGCTGCACATTGGTGGTGGTGGAGGGGAGTCCCCATTACCTGTAAAGCGCTTTGAGTGGAGTGTCCAGAAAAGCGCTATATAAGTGTAAGCAATTATTATTATTTGGAATGAAATCTATTTTTTAAATTCATTTTTAGTTAGCAAAACAGGATATCAGGATATGTAATTATATTGGATATACGTCTTCTGTGAAATTCAGTTTTAAATGGAAAACTAACGTTCACACAAAAAAGTCGCTTACGCTTACGACACTCTTGTCTAACACTCTTGTAAGCTACGAACCTTACAGTTACACTGTTAATACTGTACCTTTACAAGTTGAACAGTGAATACTCGTGGCTGCGCATTGTTTCTCCCAAGCGTCTGGTTCATAAACAATTGTACCTCAAGAGCATGAAACAGCTGTGTTTGGTCTATTTTTGTTTCCATCGACACCATTTACAATTCTCGTACTGCCCTAAAGTTGAGTTTTTCAACGACATATCATTAAGTCTTTCCCTAGCCAGCAGAAAGACTTTACCTCCGCTGTATGATTAGCAGATATACTGTAGGCATGAGAACATTATGCGATGAAAGCAAAACTGGAATTCAGACGCCCTCTGGTGGACATAAGGACGTACGGTATGGTAGACGTCAGTATTTCCCGCACTTCGAAAGAAGCATTTCTAGAATAAACTGAACCGTTGAATTTAATTAGGTTTTTGCACATTTTACTGTCGCTAATCCGGTTTTGTTATTTCCGCACATACAGAAATCAGCAGATATGGAAAACACTTTGGTTAGTTGGTAGCAAAAAATTTAACTCTTTCTTGGTTTGATTTAAACACAAACTTGAATTGTACACCTGTTAGCTCTGGAGCCATGAACTACACAGTGTACTCAAAATAGAGCTTAATGCTTTTTTACAGTTGATTCTAATCTTTTGAAAGGCTTCAGTGAGTTTAAATTTGGTGTGGACAAAACACAATTCTGAGGAATGGGGGATTACAACCCATTCCTGTGTAACAGCATCCCAGGAAAAGGGTGTACTGGGATTGGATTTAACCATCAGTGACTGATCCAAGGCAGAGAAATATGTTCTATCCAGGCGAGAGGGACAGTCCCAGGGCTGTGACAGTGTCTGGCTCTCTGGAGTGGGAGAATCCCAGTACCCAAGAAGTGTCTGGCTCGCTCCGGAAGGAGACTGTCCTGATGCTCTAGCAGTACCTGGTTTTCCAGTTGAAAGGGACAGTCCTGGTGCCCATGCACTGCTCTAGCAGTGTCTCTGGAGTCACGATATCCTGGCTGGAGTCTGGACTGGTCTGGAGTTCCATTTTGGCCAAAATAATGTCAAAGCCAGTGGTCTTCAAAATAAGTATAGATTCTTCCCAAGAACATCTTTACACTAGCAAAGAGCTCATTAATTCAGGACATGGGGTCACAGTCCATTAGCTACTTCTGGTCCTGAGACACAAAATTAAAACTCACCTAAAAAATTAAAACTGAAACGTCTTCTAAAGCTGAAAACGCTAGTGATGTTTGAGCTGAAACAAGTTTTTGAGTGAGTAATGGCCTTTGCCACTCTTTGATATACTAATTAGGCACAGCAGGAATATTAATATTTATGCCAAGGTTTTCTTTGTGCTTTATTATGAAACCTTTCATTCATAGGAACTTGAAAAAAGTATCCTGGGGCACTTTTGTAATTGAAAGAATAACAGCTCTTTGTCAGTTCATAGTTACCATGAAGTGGTTTTCACGAAAACAGCCACGTTAATGCTGTATTAATTATTCTTGAGCTTAAAATTAGTTTTTTTTGCTTTTGCCTTCAGGAGACGAAAAGCGATTAAAAATAATTTTACTGATTTGTTTTTATTTCTGACACTAAACATCACACTATGAAAACATTCTTTTAATTGCCTTCCGTAGGAAAAAAAAAAACCTGTCACGTGTCAATACACTATGGCAAAGTTCAAAAGGACTGCCAAAGCGAGATTCTTGATCTTTCAGAGAAGTGCTTTAGAAAATAAACTGGATTGACAATTTCTCAGTTACCCATGACATTAAGTCTACACAACCCTTCTAAACATCTGCTGTGGTAAATACTAGCAGGCTGCTGTCATAGTTGAGTGCAGTAAAGCATGTTGATCAAAGCTTTGCAAAGACAGAAAAACTGCACAAGTCACATACAGTACATTATTTAAACGTAGTGAAACCCCCCTGTTCTTTTTATCTTTATCTTATTATTCTTATTATCCAAGCGATTAGCAGCAAATTCACGGACGTCTTCATGCACCAAGCTGTTGAAGTTGTGGAGATGGACTAGCTCCACTGTCAATATCCTTTATGATTATCATTAATTTCTATTCTGTTAATCACCCTAAGAAATTCTTAAAGACATTAATTTTGACATAAATCCATTCACTCATTTTCTAATCACTGTCTCCAGTAAAGGTTCACTGGGGAGCCAGAGTCTATCCCAGCAAGCAATAGGTGCAAGGCAGGGTACAACCTGGACGAGATGCCAGTCCATCACAGGGAACACACACAAGCACTGACAATGGGGCCAATTCTCCCAGAAGCCAATTAACCTACCAGGATGTCTCTGGACTGAGGGAGGAAAACGGCGCACCCAGAGGAAACCAAGAAAACATGGGGAGACCATACAAACTCCACACAGACAGCACCCCAGGTCTGGAATTGAACCCAGGGCCCCAGCACTGTGAGGCAGGAATGCTGACCACTGTGCCTCCCCTTCAACATAAATAACTTTAATAAAAGATCTAAAAAGAAGACAAACCATATTGTCCTCTTCAATAAAAAAGGTCATTCATTGTAGTCAAAACTCAAATGTGGCTGGATGACAATAAATAATCATAGACCCAACTACAGCTCACCAACCAATTTTGAGCCAGGCTAATTTACTGTCATTGTCAGCCCCATGATTGCCTACTATATGGTACAGTACACAACTTCAAAGTTCACATCTGTCCAAGGAAGATGCAGGAAACAAACAGCTCTTGGACACAGACAAGCCAGTTTATTTGACGAAGGAAGCTGAAATGAGAAATAGCTCAGGTGTGCAACTCGGGATGAGCACCAATGCCAATATTCCTCCTGGTCCAACCAAGGTCAATCAGGAGAAACAATGACGGCTTACAATAGCGGAGAACGATTTTTCTGGCGGTTGAAAGTTCTGCGAGTAAAGATTTATTTTCATAAGGCAGGCCTTTTGAAAGTTCTATTATCAATTTCACGCCGCTCAAAAGTCGAACGCTTCACAGCCCCTGGTCGCGTGTATAATGCGGACTGGTGTCCATCATAATGAACAGAAAATTACCAAGTTACTCTTCTGCGGAAAAGACGCTGACCCTCACACAGTTATTCATTAAGCAGAACCAGCGGTCATTACGAGAAGAGCTCGTAAGCAGTCGTATCTCACCTTTTTTATATTCACAAGCTTGTTTACAGACACAGTCACGGCTCATTTGCGCCCCGCGGCGTATCCTACTGAAGAGCACTCGGTTGCGCTTTATCCTTACAGTAATTCAGCCCCACTACAGTACAAGCTGCTGCCTGTGGGGTTTGTGCTTTGTTTTTTAATTAAAACGTCCAAGGTAACCTTCTGAATTGCAACATAGAACTAAATATACTGCTGACCGTCGCATCTGGGTTTTCTTTTTATATCTAGAAATACAGCCAGTATACAAACTCAGTTGACAGTTAAAAAAAAAGATTGTAAAATCTGCGTTGTAACGTCGAATTCCGCAAATACGGAAAGCGCCAGTCAAAGCCACAGGGCGGGTAGAATGATATTGCAGTGGCAAAGCCAAGATTAAAATGAGTTGTCATAGAGCACCCACGCTGAAGCATTAATTAGAAAATCACAACTAAAATGAAATCGCGTCAACCAGGTGAAAATTGCTGTAATTGTATCGTGATACTCTACCGAAGCGTCAAGTCCTTGATTGACATACTGTACAGCGTTGGTTCTGGAGAGGCACGGTCCAATTGTTTTGTAGGTCACCATTAAACCGAAGCTGAAAGACATGCAGCAATTCAACTGTGATAAATTAAATTAAACAGGTGCTTTTTAAAATGGTGTAATTCATTATCTTAAACTGGTGACCAGTGAAACTAACTGGATCGGGGCTCTCCGGGATTCAGCTCTGTTTTATTTAGCTAGGAGTGCCCTATTACAGAAACTTCAGAACCTTGGATCAGTTTTGTTCCATAAACTCGCGACTCTTTGTATTGTGAACTTTTTCATACAGTAGCTTCACGGTTGATTCCCATTATCATGATCATGCACACTAGAGGGACATATAAAATTTAATTATAACACATATTTGCATTACAAAGGCAATACGATGTTTCATTTTATTGTTAGAAACGAACAAAGAACATATTAGGATTTGCGCTCTAATTTTGTTTAAAATATCAAACTGTACTGTGAATTATGAACATTGAATTGTGTTATTGCCAGTTTATTTGGTATTTTATGCGATTATTTTGTTCTACCTGTGGTGTTATAAAACATTTTAAGATTTAATATGTCATGAAAACGTTTAAACGTGAGGGTCATACAGAAACATTTACAGAACAAAATGCATTCCTAGCTCTGAAAGAAACTGTGCCTTGAAAGTCCTTTCAGTACCTATTTTTAACTAGCCCTTAGTGAGGATGATTTTCCTCTTTGAGGTGCATCCTATCAGACAAGCTACCCTTTCTCTGGCGTCCGTTGAAATTAATGTGACCTTTTAGACTGCAAATACTGGCCGAGTGAAACCGCAAAAAAATCCCGGAAAAAAGCCACAACAAATTCAGCAAAAGCTATCGACATTTCAGACGATGTCAATGGCTATCCGTAGAGAACTGTAAAGCTATCCCTTCCCCACACCGAGCCAAGAACATTCCCATCAACAGAGTAGACTCCCGGACAAACTTGCTCACTCACAATTTTTCAGGCTGGGGACAATTATGCCTTGTTATAGGCAAAGTGCCCAGACTAGTCACAGACCGAAGGCCAATTTAGTTTGACATTCCAGAGAATTAGATATCTGTAAAGTTGCTGAATTTCTAAATATTCATCTGATTAGAAAATTAGGTCTCCAAGTAAATTAACAGTTTAATACACTATTCAGTTGGCAAATTGCATAACTCAGTACTGTACATGTAATGCTTTTTGTGCAACACAGATTTCTTCTGTTTGCGAATGGAAGCAAAAAATTGGATTTTAAAAAACCTTAAATTAGGTTTAGCAAATTCCAACTACAAATTCTTTATAAAGTAAAATAGGAGCAATAAAATGACTGCTTACATATGTCTAAATCTAAGATTGTTAAAGTTTTTTTCCAATTTGGACTCGACATGTGGCAGATGTGAACAAGCTCCTGCCAAAACATACATACAGTATGTTTTGGTCTAAGTTAATTCATTTCTGGTCCCTCATTTTTGACACTTTCTCTCATATTACTCAACTTGAAATTGAACCTATGCTGTTAATTGCTTGTTTTAATTGTTTTTGGTGTGCCACCTGATAACGTCCCCCTGTAAAAAATGCAATCTGACAGCTGGGCTTTTAAAATTCTCCTTTTTAAGGTGCTTTATCCTCTTCGATTGGAAGCAAGCTGCTCCACCCACATGTGTTTAATGGATCAGACATACTGTATGGTGCAGTTTCATAAGCTGGAATAAATGCAATACACACTTAGTGGGTCCACTATTTAGTTTGACAACCATTTCTGAGCTATTCTGAGACTTTGAGCCTCCCTTCTACACACTAGACCATAACCTATGGCAACTGGCTACTCAGATGATAGGACTGGCCTTCCGCTTTTCTTTATCTGTTTAGTGCGATTAGGATTTTGCTGTGCTCTTTTTTGTGTCTCTTTCTCCTTTATTGTACCCCGTTTTGTGAGGAAAGATTTAGGAGGAATGTGGGAAGGGGACTGGAAAGTTTGTATTTTTCTTTTTCCTAAGATATTCTCAGATAAAACATCCTACCAACCATTTACAGGATCTGTAACGTTACTTTAATATGTAACTTACTGTCTGCACCATGCATTTTTGTTGAATAAAAATACTTGCTAACAAAATGTCAGTCATCTGTTAGGAACTGATCACAACACATCTTTAATTACATTTATTAGGACAAGTAAAACTGCTCGTAATTAAATTTTGTATTGTTACCCAAGAGGGTGTGAATAGTTTGTTGATTATACATTTGTAAATAGGCTTCTGCAACTCCCAAATATCTATAGTACTCTTCATCCAAAAGGATTGTCTAACCACTGAAATGCAGCCCTACCTGAGAGACACACAGCAGACATTCTCTGTCAACACCTGTCAACATTCTCACTACACAGCACACAGCATAATTCTTATGCCATTTGACCTTCTATGGTATTCAGTTTTATCTGAAATGAATGAATGAAATGGCAGCCTGTTTATGTCATGCCCTGTACACCTACACCCTACACCCTCTTCTTCTGTCCCATTCCTAGTTCCCTGTGATTATTCATGTCTTTTCGGTGTGTCTTGTTGTGTTGCTTATTTACTTCCTGTGTCTGCTCTGCTCTTGGTTCAGCATTGAGGGTACGGATGTCACGAGACTTGCCTAGCACCAGGTCGCTCCTGTCCGTGGCCTGAGGGCATAGATTTCTATGCCAACATCGTCTGACTCCCTGAGCCTGGGCTAACTTCCGTGTTGCCCCCTTTTACCGCTACGCATAGGGTTTTTATTGCTCTCCTGGCCATACCATGGCTTGGCCTTCCGACATCCGAACAGTTTAGGACATTTTCTAGACTCCATCCCTCCATTTTCTAACCTCTTCTTCCAATCATGGTTTGTGAGGGAGCTGGAGCTTATCCTGGCAAGCAATGGGCATAAGGCAGGATACACCCTGGAAGGGATGCTAATCAATTGCAGGGCACATAGACACACACACTCACACGAGGGCCAATTTTCCCAGAAGAAATTTAGCCTACCAATTTTTGGAGTGTGGGAGGAAACCAGAACACTCCAAAGAAACCCATATGGATATGGGGAGGACATATAAACTCCATGCGGATAGCATTCCAGGTCCATAACAGAATGCAGGGCCCCAGTTTTGCAAAGCAGCAGTGCTAACCACTGTGCTACCGTGCCACCCATTTTCTGGACTCAGTCATATTCATTAAATTATTCAGAATTAATTAACTACCGAATGCAAGGCAACATTTCATTTTCTGGTCTTAATGCAGAGGTGTTTGAACACAAATCAGTTATACTTTCAACCCTAGTTTTAACCCTGGATTGAAATACAGGTAGGGCTGAAACTTACTGGGGCAGATTGGCAAGTGATTTGAACCTTAATAGGAAAGTATGTCTTTCTGATGTAAAATTGTTCTATTTGATCTTAATGTTTAAGAAACGTTCTGTATGTTTACACAGTATAGTATTTTTTATTGAAGCAGGTAAACCCTTTTTGTGAAAGATGTTATTGAATACAGAGCAATATTGCTTTTAATTACTGTACAAGTTAAATCTATTGGACTTTCTGCTGGATGTCTCTGAGAAACTGGGCTCTTTTCACTAAAAGAGTGGATATCTGTCTTGAATTCAGTGTAAGATTAAGTTCACTGATGTTCCATACCAGTATGTTTTCTGCATAATGTTGCTTGCACTCACTCTATAAATGTCTAAGCTGGGTGCACACTTTGTTAAGATTTTGAATGGATGTGTTTCAAATGAAGTTCTCTCGTTAAATTTAGTTTCCAATTACACAGAATGTATGGTGTTCTATCAACAAAGCCCCATTCCTATTAGACTCCTAACAAAAGAATGTGACAAATACAAGGTCATTTGGCACAACTTACCAGTTTGAATTTTAGCAACGTCATGATCCAAGGACTTTCCCTCAACCACGTGACTATAGAATTTGTTTCAAATCCTCTTTGTAAAAAAGTGATTCCTGTTTTGTGTGCTGGATGATTTATAATAATAATAATTATAATAATAATTGCTTACACCTATATAGCGCTTTTTCTGGACACTCCACTCAAAGCGCTTTACAGGTAATGGGGACTCCCCTCCACCACCACCAATGTGCAGCATCCACCTGGATGATGCGACGGCAGCCATAGTGCGCCAGAACGCTCACCACACATCAGCTATCAGTGGGGAGGAGAGCAGAGTAATGAAGCCAATTCATAGATTTGACTGTGGTATTCCTGAAGTCATTTGATGGTTAACAAATGATGGATCTAGAGGAATCGTCAGCCTGTCTCTCTATGCCGACTGCTGTAGAATCTAATCACCTTGAGACTTGGAGCAGCTGGAGTCAGTTTCTGACTACAATTGTTCCAGGTGCTTCTCCAAATGAATACTCGGACCTGGCTGAGCTTGGGGCTCTGTTATTGAGTTTGAACACTGAGCCCCTCAAGCTTTGTTGTTGTGTTTCACGTGTTTTAGTATACTGGTTCTCTGACCCCTGCTTTCCTGCTACTAACTCATCTCCTGGATTACCCCTCAGCTTGGTTTACTGTCTACAGTACCTCTTGGCTTTGATCTTGGTTCACCTCCTGTACCAATCTCCCGGACATTTCCTTGTGCTTTGCCACAGTGTCTCCTGAGTTCTGAGCCTCACTTGTTATAGATTATGACTCTGGACTGTGTGTGCCTTCCCTGCGCACTGGTTCCTCTGTTTCCCTAGCTAGCCACATCACCATGCCTGTCTGCATGTATGGCTACTCAGTTCACCAGACAGCAAGCAGCCTGCTACTCATCTCCAGAGTGTGCATTTCCCTCTCCCTTCAGTCCCAATACCATGCAGCTCTGGGCAATCCCTGTGTGTCTGCCTTTCATCCAGCACATGTGTTCTTTAATTACCTGGATCACGCTACAAGTCCCACCTCGATAATGCGTCATTACATATAAGATGTTGGTAATAATTAGCTAATGAGGAATAGGTTTATTCCAAGCTGGAAAAAAAGAAGAAAGAGAACACAACGTTTTGGCCGTGGAGCCTTCTTCAGGTGCACACAGGCTCCACGGCCGAAAAGTTGTGTTCTCTTTCTTCTTTTTTTCAGCATGGAATAAACCTATTACTTGTTCCTTTGCAGCCCATGCATGCTGACACAGTTACCCACTTGAATAATTAGCTAATAACAACCAATTAGAAAAAAGGGCTAAATTGCCTCCTCTCAACCGTTTTCCTTTGCCTAGGACAGATAACCCTAGGCTTTCATGAAAAAGCTCATTTGAGCGACGATGGGGCAGATTTTATCGCCTCTAACTGGCTTTCAAAAGGGTGCAGTTTTCTACAAAATGGCTCTGTGGACTTCAGAGAGGATGCCGTGTAAGTAACGAGTCACGCTGATCGACATTTGTGGTGTCATTAATTTTGCAAATGGGCTTTGCTAATTGCAAGTACCTACGGCCGCCTGTGATACATTAGTATGGCTCCACTGCCCTCACAAAACTTGCAAAGGATTATTGAAAATAGTGAGAAACATGGAACAGGTCTGCAGCGGTATGAAAACAAATGGAAGGAATATCCTTTCTGAAAATATTTCTCAGCTTTGTGGTCTCAATGAAACCACAGACATTCATTTTATTTCAAGATTGCGTTAACTATAGTTATAATGCCTTGAATAGTGCCTTGAATAACTATTACATAGCAATCTTAAAGAAAGCCAAGATTTTAGCAGGTTTACAGAAAGGACATGACACATTTCAGCCCACAATCAAAAGCAGGGAGGAGAGGCGAGGAGAGGAATTACAGAGGAATTTGACCTTTTAACTGCTTAGCAGAGTTTTTAGTGGCCACGAGTTAGCCAGGACCTCAACTTAATACTTTGTTAAAGACACAGACATTTTTTTTTACAGCAGAGACCCCTGGAATCACTCTAAGGAAGTGGTGTGGAATTTGTGGTCTAGTTGGAAGAGCACCACATAATAGTGGACCAAGCAGTTTTCTGAAAGGTCTTCCATTCCTCATCTGGCTGAGGCCAGAGCAGGTCGGGGATCAAGGTGCAGATATGAAAATGTTGTCAATGGCCCCAGCTTGACTGTGAGCTCTCTAATCCAGCGCTGAGCGATGGCTGGTGATGATGGAACGGCCGTTGAGGAGCAGACAGCATGCGGACCGCAAAGGCGAGCTCTCACATTAGGATTTTAAATTCCAGCTGACAAATGTGCTGCTGTTTGAAAAAGAGGTTCAGCCACAACTGAGACTGAAAAGGAAGTGATGCAGGCGGTGCAAACAGAAAAGGACTTTTGCTCCTTCCCCACCCAGGCAGCATTTCAGACAAAAACAGGTTCCGGGGTAGAAGAAATATTTAAGCATTTCCATGTGTTTTAGCTTTTCGTAGATTGGTTAAGAGTCGTGGAGGGCACTTTTTACAATAGTTTAAAGCAATAGAACTGCAATTTGCACAGATGCTCTGAAAGCAAATATTTAGAATTGTAGGTTTGGATATATAAATATTAATTACACCAGTTGTGATGTTGCTTGATGTTTGGCCACTGTGGTACTGTATATACTGTTTATACAGTAACTGATTACGAGTCCGAAATGCAGGAGTCTGTCTTGACTCTATCAATACATCTAACACAGTGAAGGGAACAATGTAAAAAGAGGCAGTACAATTGGTTTTACACAATACAACAGAGAAATATTTGAAAAAAAACTTTCAGTAAATACTAAAATGGGAATATTGCACATACAGTATAGCAATTTAAAAATATAATTAAGGTTGGTATTTCAGTACCTCACTTTGCTTGATACAAGTGCAATAACTTCATTCTGCGGCCAAGACAGTATCAGTAAGTGCTGTTGTTCTGGAAGACAGTTCATTAAATTTTTGAAAGCTGCTCAAGAAACCTGGATGCCGAATGAAAAGAGGAGAATAAAAATACGAAAATGAAAAGAAACATTGAAGCAGCTTGTAGGTTGGAAGCAACCAAACCATACAGAGCTGTACGACACTATGATTGGACACAGTTTGTGTGTTAGGTGAAATTACTGGCAAGAATGAGAGATTTACTCACGGTCATGTCCTTTTTAATATCCTTCTTCTGTCAAGGCTCCCAATTCCACCGGTAATTCTAAACTTTCAATTCTCCTGTTCAATGAAAAATCCAGCAGAGGGCACCCAGAACCAATTTGTTTCCTTGCCTCTCAGCAGGATGTGTAAGCAACTGTGTGTTCTATGCCTGTGGGTTGTGTCTGGCAAGAAAGCTAGTATCCAAAACTAGCTATTGCATGCCAATAGCATTTTTAGTAGTCTGAGTAGTGCAGTATTTCAGTATAACCTAAACCATTAAGAATAATTTAACCCATAAAAAACACTGACAATCTGTCTGTGTGAAGATGCTTTAATTCATAACTAGCTTGGATCTAAATCTCACAATTTATGATTCCTTAATCAGGTTCTTCACAACTTTTATCAGCATCTGGCCATCTCAGATGTGTTTAACGAGCCAATGTCATGTACATTTATTTCTAGCAGCCATTGCTCCACCACAACATCCACCACTGCTCCCAAATGAACATTGCTGAGCTCTTCTCTTTGCACTGGCTAGCCTGGAAGAGCTATCATGGAAAAGGGAATGCATTTACTGAGCAATAATGACACCAACTCACAGATCAACAATGGCGGGCTTATGAACTCTGGTCCCCTTGGCTCAACAGCAGCCCACCCAATCTCAAAGACATTTTGGTTAATTAAATCTCCATGGAGCTCCTGAGCATAGTCAAAGGGTGGAAGAAATACTGTAACATCCAGGCCACAGGACACATCCTGGATCCACAGTTACAGGTAGGTGTATCAGTGAAAAATGATTTGGGGCTAGTCTGCCATCATCATCAGGAGGCCATTCATTCCTTGTGAGGCTTGCAGCATCCTGGAGCTAATTCTGACAGCACAGGGTGCAAAAGGGACAACACCCTGGATGGGACACCAGCTCACCACAGGACACACATATATACAGTACAAGCAGGAAGATGTCTTGGGACTCTCCCTTTGCGCAATGAATCTACTGCTTTTTTGATGCCTGTGAATGTTTATTGGGCATAAAGGGCATTTCATTTTACTACCTGTTCAACTGTGTGTTTTTTTACATATCTGGAACCCTCTGCTTCTCAAGGAACTCAGTGAACACAGAAATTATCTCATGGTGCCCCTCCAATATCCCCAAGCTGGAGTGGCAGGGTTCCATATGCTTTGTTGTGTTTGGGTACACAGCAGACATTCTTGGGAGTTCAGTAGGCCAGAGAAGAAGCTTTAAAGAAAATACAATTCTGAAAACAGAATGGCATGACTGTCTAGTCCTTAAAGTGTTAGCACTAAAATGTTTTATTCAGAGCAATATCAAAAACACATTAAATCCTAATCAATGCAAGTGCGCGAATCAGCAAGGTATATTACCGATGAGGCTCTCAGGTGTGTAAGATTTGGTCAAGCAGTGAAACCTGCAATGGTTCACTCAATTAACTCTAAAAATTAATTAATAGAGATTAATTAATCATAAAAATCCAGACTGTGGTAGCTGTAATGTCTGATAACAGCAGTCGGCCCCTCCTGTTCCTTTAAAGCCAGTCACATGTCTCAAAAGTAATTTTAGTCCATGAACAATAATCAAACGGAGACAATCCCACGGTCATGCTGAATACAAATTACAGCTAATAAGAAATGAAATAGACCAATGCACTTGGAAATTAAAGCTTAACACTAAATAAACAAACAGAACATAACATCAGGTTCCGTCTGTGTCACGAGCAGTGGAACAGTAGCCTCATTATAAGATCCTAGTGACTGCTGTACCAGTCTCATCGGTCTGGCCTATGAATAATTAGTGTCTGTCTTTGTCTCACAGGCAGAGCTCATCAACAACAAAATGTCGTTTTTGTCTAATAGGCTGTTTTGGGAGTAAACTCCACTGTTCCTAATTTATGTCTTCTATTGCTGAATCTTCAATTAAAACAGATCTGTAGAGTGACCTGTGGAGAAAACAATACCAACAAAATAAAAGCTGCACCTTCTTATTAGGATTGGAAGATCCAGGGTAGGAACAGTGCAACTAAACCACCTCCACCGGGAGAATGGATACCCCTAAAGTTTCCAGCCTATCAGCAAGTGTTCTTGAAAATAGATTTCACTCATAGTCTGCTTTAGTCTAAAACTCTGCTGAGGATCCCCCTAGGGAAACTGACTTCCACAAATTTTGAAAATCTGCTACCCTCTCTTGCACACTGGAGTCTTTCAGTATTTTGTTAATATTCCCGTATTTACCATCACTCCATGTAGGGGAGTTCCAGCAGGTTGACTGTGCGGTTAGGGACTCTAGCATCATGACCATTGGATTAAACCCAGGTCAGGATGGTGCAGCACAAGGTAATTTACCCAGATTACTCTAGATGTCTAAATGGATGCTAAAATCTTCATCCTGGAAGTAAATAGATGACTGTAGTCTCTGTAAGTTGCTTTGCATAAAGCATAATATACTGTAGAAATGCTTTAGCTCAACCTAACAGAATTTAGAGGTTTGGTGAGCCTGGAAAAAGGACTCAGCCAGGTTGTTGAAGTCAACAGCCTGGCTTCTTTCCATACCAGTTTTCTTCAACACAGAGAAATAGGTCAGCATACAACCTCTGGGGTATCACATTTACTGCAGCAGTATGAGTGAAGTATCTTGCTCAAGGTTACAGCAGCATCCCAACTGAGTTTAAACCCATGACCCTCAAGTCTGCAGGCCTGCCTCCTGACTAATTCCTCTACACTGAATTTCAGAAAAAACAGCCTGATGTTGTTCGTAAATATGAGAGCCCAGAATGGCCTCTGCTCGTGTCTTAACCTTTTATTGCAAACATTTCTTCCCAGAAGCACTGAAGCAGCAAAGCAGGATTTTAAAGATCACTCGGTGGAAAATCATCCCAGCCCTAATTAGAAAAAGGAAACTTCTCTGATGGCCATTTCACATTTTGAAAACGTCCTCATCTTTTTGGGAATAGCTTGCTCAGGGATTGGGGCTCACTCATCAGGCACCTCATCATCTTTAGACCTCTCCCCTTGTGCCTTCTCCGATTTGTTCCTTTGTTTTCAGACACAGTTAGATGAAAGTTGGGTAAACAACATATTTGAACCGACTGTGTACTTCCTAAGACTTGAATATGTCAAAGGGCCCCATGTGTCAAAATTAGAACAGAATATCGTGCTGTGGTGAGGTCTGTTGGGATCATGCTGAGGCTGAGTTGTGACTCAGGCTCTGGGACTTCTGAAGCACAAGTCGTGTATGCCAACTACTCGTGCAGCACTGAACTACTCCACAGTTAATAAGACAGACTACATGCCCATAGTTTTCTCCAGAGAAAATTAAAACTGTTTCTGACTTCAGTGTTTGCCATTGTGATCGAACTGTGTGTTGCTCTGACTTTTTTGCTCAGATTATTGGTTTGCCACGATAACTGTCAGTTTAAATAACTCATTCTTCTGAAAACCACTTCTGGAAGCTTATGGGAAAAGAGTTCAGGGGATGAGAAACCGACACGCACAGAAGCCTGCAGTAGGACTGTTTTGTTCCCTGACTTCATTTAGACAATAATTGTCACATCACTTTCATTGGTAAAACTGAGTGTCAGAAAGGAAACCTGGGTCCTAAAGAGTAGATGAAAGTCGTCAGTACAACTTCATTTTAGGAGACTTTGTGAGGGCACCTGTGGGCCAATCTGCTTCTTGGCTGCAAGGGTAAGAAAGTGTTTCCTTTTTATTGTAACCTTAGAAGAATCTAGACTTTCTGATTTGTGCTCCTCTTTGTACACTATGTACAGCACCCATCAGTACTCTCCATCGAATGCCAGATGTACAGCTTTCACTTGCCTAAGGACTGGACTGTTAGTCTGCAGCATTTTCATTGAGCATCCTCTTTGTCTGCTGTAAACCATTGCAAAAGTTTTACTTCTGTGTCACTTGCACAATAATCATACCCATCACCATAGACACTTTCTGTAGCTTTTTCTGTAGCCACCCTAAGCATCACTTATTTTTCTAGAATTAAAATTATGTTGGACACTTACAAAGAAACAGCCAGTTAGAAACAGAATAATAGAATAAAAATCAGCATGAAAACTTCCATTTTTCTTTTCTGTGGTTTTTCGATTTCAGGCAGATCCAGTATTATAAGGAAACAAGGTTGAGAATTCTGATCCCATGCTCCCGTTTGATTTCCTGAATGCCGTCTGATTCTATTTTTCAATACCGCCTTTCCCAGCCCTCCCTTTAAAAAAAAAAACGCCTTCTCCTCGGAGCCCCTGACAGAGAGAGAACAGATCTGCGTCTCGCTCAAATTAATATTTCATATAGATTTCACACCTGGTGTTCTGCACTAGGTGCCAGGCCCCCAATGACATACAAAACGCAGCATTGATCAGTGCAGCAAAAATAGCTCAGACGTCTTGGAGAGATCGTCACTCTGCCAATTCCCACTGTAATTTAGGACAGTTATCTACATCTGCTGCTTGGCAGAAGATCACGGAATCATTGTGGTGGGATGAGCTATTTATTAGCCTTTTTTTTCCGCCAGAAGAGTGTGTGCATGTGACTATAAAGTATGTGTGCAGGGGGAAAGGAACACACAGAAACAACCTCTGTGGAAGTCAAAACACTGTAGCAATTACTTCTCTTTTTTTATCAGAAGATCAAGTGAACCACAAACATTTTTGAAAATTGATACTGAAGTATTCCCACAGGGTGTCTCCACTAACTGCTTCACCATATGGATTCCAGGATGTACAGTACCTTACAGCCTGGGGATTGCTATTTTAAATAGAGGTTTAAATGATTTGGTCCTAAATGAATGTCGGCATGAGAGGTGTGCCAAACATTCTTGTTTCAGTCAGGGCAGGGTTGCCATTTTGTTATTACTGACTTACGGACAGAAAACCTCTATTTCACAGACAAGATCTTTTATTTGGGAAAAACTGTCATTTTCACTCCCGAGATCTGAGGGCACTCACTGACTGCCTGCTACTCAACCACAAAACTGTCCTTTTTGCATTAACAGTGAAAAATTAATACAATTTTACAAATTTTAACTGTAATAAAAGACTCCATAAACATATGAATGGTTGCTAACCTTGAATGTGGGTCCTAAATAATAGCTTTGATTTTGTGACATAAAGTGACAAAATGGTCTCCTCCTATTTCAAACCTTTCTCACGATCTTCCCTTCACAGGAGCAGTCCATCAGATCTGAATCTTTCCATCATGTTCCTTCTGTCCACTCCCATTCATCATGTGTTGTGTTCACTTCTCCACGTGGTCTTCTCTGTCCTAGTCATTTGCGACACCATAAAAAGTCTGCTTTAGAAAAGACTTCAAGGCTTATTTCTCTTTTTCCTTGTTTCTTCGCCTGACAGTTTTCACTCCCTGATCTGATGCTCGGCTTAAGATTATGAGCTTTCGGAATGTGGCCTGCCAAGCTGAGGGGAACTCGGGTTATGACACATGAAATCCACAGTCCAGACGGAACTTGGCTGGAGGCCATCTGCTGGTGTAGCTTTGTTTCAGTCAGTTTTGGTGACTACAAAGCAAAAATGGACAAGCTTTAAAATGTCCTGAGGCTAATAGAATTCTTGTGCTGTAAGCAAAGACAACAAGCATATACATCTTGAAAATTTAACATACCTTATCCTAAGGCACAGATAAGGCAGTCTCTGAAGAGATGTCAAAAGATCATGGTGAGTGAAAAGTTGAAATAGGGATTGACAAAGTTATACCAACTTTTTCAAGGTTGGGCATATTGACCTGAGCCATAGTCTCCACCTGGAAACAGAAGCAGATTTATTTTTACCTAGTCTGTAGATCAGTCACCAAGACATGCTGTGACTTGCTGGAATCATTAACACAAGTGAAATGAAATGGTTTCACAAGGATTTCCAATCAATAAGCTGTTAACAACCAAATAAACACACCGGGCCTCCTCTTGTTCGGAAAACCTTTTCTTTATTTCTTTTACATGCAGCTCTGGCACAAAACACATTAAGCACTAATCTGCTGCGAGGGCATACAGTGTTCCTACAGCACAGCCTCTCAATAACAACAGCCCAAGCAATTCAGGATTAGAAGGTAGAAGGAAACCACAGATGGGTCAAAAGAATTGATATGTGCAGACCCCCCCAAAAAAGACAAACGGGAACGATGACAGGAAAAAAAAAGGTGAGAAACAAATCAAGAAAAAATGAGAGCAAAATGAAAGAAAGGCAACATTGATAAATACAACAACACTGGAAGGAAATTAGATACAGTACGAAAAAAACGAAGAATTCCACGTGTGTTTGGATTGTCTGCTTGTGGCAGCTCACCACTAAACAAATATGCAAGGTGAGTGCGTCCAGAGTATCGTCTCCTCTCCTAATCAATATGCCTCATTAATTTTATGAGACAATCATGTCCTCTGTGTCTGGTGCCTCAAACCTTTGAATAACAGCTTGGCGGTGTGGCATAATTACACCAGTGTTTTACAAGTGAAGGAGAGAGAGAGAAAAAAAGCCCAAACACAGATTTAGTGCTTTTTAATTATCCTGAAATTGCCTGCCTGTTTCCTCTCCTCAGTGTCAACCAAGCTGTGTTCCTGTAGTAAATAAAAACAGTGGCCAAGGAAATAGGCTGGCCAAGCTGGCCAGTATTTACACAGAGAACACAGTGGCACAGTGGTTGCCATTTTCCTCTAGAATGGCGCTTAACTCTTCCTTTATCATGTCAGAATGGAAGAAACTATAAGGTCAGGCTTCTTTATGTTCAGTGGTTGCCCTCCTGTAACCACAAGAGGCAAGCTTTAGAAAAGCCATTTCAAGTGGTCTCAACCGACTGGAAGAGCTATCCTATGAAATCTTTAGTCCCAAATTTCTGAGCTGACTTCCACATACAAATGAAAAAGCTCCACAAAAATATGCACAGACAAAACAATGAGTTCAAAATGACATGCAAATTCAATGGACATAAAAATCATTACTCTTACTTCATACTGATTCAGGGCATTACTATGGACTAATACCGAAAAAAATACAAAATGCTTCTCTTAACAGGCCTTACGAAACTTCTTTCTAGAGATGTTACTAGAAGCAGACCAAAAGCAGAAGTTACATGGAATAAACCAAAAGCTCTCAACATTATAATGGGTGGAAGAAAAACCCTTCTGTTAACTGAGAAATGCACTGAGAAAAACTGAGGTAAGTTATAGTGACTACTGTGTACAGTGTATGTGTGTCCAAATGATCAAACTCTGGTTTGTCAGGGGGCAACACGGTGGTGCAATGGGCAGCATTGCGGCCTCACATAGCTGGGTACCAGTGTTGAATTCCTGGGGTGCGATCTACATGGAATTTGCATGTACTCCCTGTGTTCACGTGGGTTTCCTCAGGGTACTCTGCTTTCCTCCCACAGTCCAAAGACATACCGATAGTTAAATGGACTGGGAAGATTAACCTTGGTATAAGCGTGTACATGTTTATATTTGCGTCAGTGTGATGTAAATGTGTCCCGTCCACGGTGTATCCTAGCTTGTGCCTGTTGCTTGTTATTCCCCAGTGACTCTGAATTCGATAAAGTGGTTAGAAAATTGATGAATGGATGGTGTTTCTGTGCCAAAACGCCATTGAGAAATCATGTGATGGACCAACCAGGATGCAAGTGTATGCAATTAAGGGAGATAGATAGAGAATAGAGAGATAGATGAGATAGAGAATTAAGGTCCTGTCATCAGAGACAGGACAGGCAGAGCAGGGAATTTGTGGTTAACTCCGTGGTTTCCATGAGCTACTTTAAAGTCATCATCATTACTGTTTATTAGGCAATGGAGGGTGAAAGATTTAAACCTGACTGGTGGGTCTCTGCTCAAAATGACACTTTTTAAAACTTGGTTTCAAACCTTCTGTAAGAATGTGAGGGGTTGGTAGCTGGTGCACAGTCTTAGAGGATTTCATTTTGTTATTATTTGCTAAGCAGATGAACTCATCCAGGGTGATTACATCAAAATAAAATGAAAACACTTTACTTGCTGGATTCTCAGACTTTGATCTGTTGATGATCTATTGCTTCAGTTATGGAAACATACTGGGAAAAAAGGAAATGAGGCTAAAGACCAAAGGCTATGAAGGAGAGATCAACACCTGCAGAGAGCTGCCTCATGTTAAATTATTGAGAAGACCAGCCCTTTCATGGCTGTAGTGTTTCACGTCTGAGAGAACACACGGACAGTCAAGTCACCTTTTCTGACTGGGCATTCGATTGTGTCAGAGGAATCAAAGGCGATGACTACGACCTCACTGGTCTTCCTGTACATCTGAGACAGATTCAAGCACTTCATTATTTCGGCATTGCAGACTGATAGCCACTTTGTTTCACATGCAGTGTCTGATTTGATGAAAAGATCACCTTGAAAAACAGCCAGTATGCTTGTTTTGAAGGAATTCGCCGCCAGGAAGGTTTTAATTACTTTGCTAACCCATTGACCCTGTGTGAGTTCAGACATGGTGTGCCACCACTCCAGAGGTATTTATGGAGTTCATGTAGAACATCTGAAAGGTGGCATGGTGGTGTAGTGGTTAGCATTGTTGCCTTGTAGTCCTGGTACCCTGGGTCCAATTCTGGACTTTTGGTGCTATCTGTGTGGAGTTTTTATGTTCTTTATTGGTTGGTGTATGTTTTCTTCAGGTACTCTGGTTTCCTCCTACAGTCTAAATGCATACTTGTCAGTTTTTTGGCTTTTGCGAAAATTGGCCCTGGTCTGAATGTGTCCTGTGCCTGTTTGTGCTCTTCGATGGACTGGCATCCTGTCCAGGGTGTATCCTGCCTGACACTTGTTGCTTATCAGGAGAGGCTTCGGCTCTCCCATGACCTTGAATTGGTTGAAGTGGTTAGAAAATGAATGGATTGATTTATGACATCTGCTAATAAATAGGTAGAGTTTTGCAATATTCAATTGACTAAAAGAACTAAGGTATAATGTATTTCAAATTAAGACTACCCATGTTTCCATAGGTACTGTAAAGACCATTTTCTTCAGTTACATTACTAGCTTGTGAACAGTAAAATAAACATTGAAGATAAAAACTTAAAACAAGACTTTAGTGCTACCAAGGTAATTTAGTGTCATTATGTAAACAGTGCCTTGGTCTTGTTAGTAGGTTTGATGTGCAATAACCTGTCCCACAAATCAACTGTTTTAATATACTATGTAGAAACAATATTGATTTTATTTCACACTGCATTAATTTGCTCATCCTTAATGCCTTTAGAAGTTGCCTTTCAGTGTAAACTGACCCATTAAAGCTACCATTAAAATGTATGCTCATGCCATTGAAACACAGGCTTCATTAAAGGTACACAATTTGTCTTCAGTGTTTGCGGAATGAAAGGTTAATATGTCCATCTAGCCCAGACTTCCTGCAATTGGTCAGAGGGCATTGATCTGCATTTGGGCACTGCCTTCAATCATATTAAATCCAACCAAATGATTCTGGAGCTGTGGAGTTTTCATGTCCACAAAAGTCAAAAGTCCAATTCTGAGAGCCATGAGGAAGATTATAATGGTGGAAAATAAAGTTTATGGGGCCTTGCCTACTAGGTTAAATCTCGACCAGTTTTATCTGGTTAAACAAAATGGACCCGGAATGCAGCTCAAAATTGATGTACCTGGTAATGGCCTGATTCAGAGAGTAGAATGAAGTCCTGTAGCCTGTATGCTGCTGGTTCTTAAAATAAGCATGTCATGAACCAACAGAAAAATATACTATGTATGGGGTTACATAGAACCCCAGAGTAATATCCAAGGAACTGTGGGCCACTCACGTCTTGGTTTATATGACTGTTCATGATTCAACTGTCAGTAAATGACTGCATAAGAATGGTGATCATGCAAGGATAGCAATGAGAGAACCACTGCTCTCCAAATAACCGACCAGTATCAATGCCCATCTGATGATCGTCAAAGAGTAGATACTATGGATAATCCACAACACTCGGGGAACAGTCTTGTCTGGACAGACGAGTCAAAGGTTGAACTCTTTGGCTTTAATAAGAAACCTTAGCAAAAAGCAAACCCTGCTTTCCAACAGGAGAACTTCCTTCCAACTGTCGAGCTCTGTGGTGAAAGTGTGATGCTTAAGTGCTTTGCTGCTTCAGGACCTGGACAGCTTGCTATCATTGACACAACCATGAATTCTACATTGTATCAGAAGATTCTAGGGGAGAATGTCAGGCCATCCATCTGTGATGTGAAGCTGAACTGAAATTGGGTCTTGCATTTTTAACATACAAAGAGATCTACATAACAATAGCTGCAGAGAAAAGGGTTCTGTAATTTACAATGGCCTAGTCAAAGTACTGACCTAAACCCCAACAAAATGGAAGGGCAGGACTTAAAGTGAGCTGTCCACGCAAGGCAGCCCTCAAATGTCACAGAGGAGAAAGAGTTTTGTAAGGAGGGATGAGCCACAATTCCTCAAAACAGATATAACAGATTACAACAGGTACAGGAAACATTTTGTTGAAGTCATTGCTTACCAATTACTGAATCTAAAGATTCACATACTGTACTTTGTCGCTGTTGCTTATCGAATACTGCATCATTCGAGGATAAACAAAAGTTGAAAGAATATCTTATTATTTGTTTGTTTCATCAGGTTAACTTAACTATATTTATTTTAATTGTTTACTTTAGTTTAAGACTTAATAACATTGTAAGTTTCAAATGTGAAATATGTGAAAATCCTAATGGGTTCACAGACCTTTTCTTGGCAGTTTATGTAAACTTTGCACCAGGGGAAAGGAGCTCATTCAATGAGAAATCAGCTATATTGGACATGGCCCAGGATGAAGTTAACATCAGTCAGCCAGATTTGGAAGAGAACAGTGCAGACTGAAAGGCTAAAAGCATAGCTGTTGAAGTGAGATCTACAAAAACAAGCAGAAAAGAAAAGGCTTCAAATAGTCCCTTAGAGGCCCATAGCTCAGTAGCGAGAGCACTATAAACAATATATTGGACACAAAAGCAACAAAATGAGTGAGCAATTATGATATTATAAGAGTTTAGGAAATGTGGTTCCCAAAAAGAGCTGGAGATTCATTGACTATTATTGGGTTCAGGATGTTAATTAGCAATAGAAAAGAATGAAGAGGATGTGAGATAGTAATTTGTATTAAGAATGACAGAAAGACAAAATAATTTAAAGTAATACTGAATAAGTGCTGGGGTTGTATGGCTTAAACTCAAGAATAAAATTGAAAGAGGTTTAGTGATCGTAACATGTTGCAGACCAGCCAATTTGGATGGTTAAATGAAGCTTTAGTATACAGTGTAATCAGATTTACAATGGCAAAAGCTCACTCAGGCTTCGTAGAGATACAGGCAGGCCTATTATAGAAGAAGAACAATGACTGGTGAAAGTTTTCAATGGGAGATTAATAACATGCCACAATTTACAAGACAATCCCTCTTGGTTCTAAACTACTTCAGCTTATCAGAAGCTGTGGTGTTAAAAAGACTTGAAAGAAAAAGATCTTGAAATAAACAAATCTAGGTGGACTATCATAAACAGACAGTATTTACTTGTGCTGTAAAACCTGAGGGAGGTCATTTACAAACCTCTCAGTAGGACTTTCCAAAGGGAGGTGATGTCCTTACTGATTGGAAATCTATGAATGTAACACCTATTCATACAAATGGGACAAAACAGGGCCAGGAAATTATAAAGCAATCAGCCTCACCCTAATTACATCTAAAGTTATGGGAAATTAAATGATCCAAATTAGAAGAGCATCAGAATTAAAATTAGACTCTAGGAGACAGTCCCAATACTAATCCCCCGGTGGATCACAGTTCAGAGTGGTATGTCTGTCATGACCTCACTTTTCCCAAGCTTGCTTATCTTATCAGTACACTCTGTATTCTGCAAATTAACTAGATCTTAATCAGTGCACATACTTTTCCCAGTAACATCTGATCTCTAATCTTTTTTATTGTGCTGACTATTTGGTAAAACTAAAACAGTCTGAGATTTTACATACGCTTATAATCCCTGAAAGACTGCTTCTGTACTGTATGTCCCAGGAGAAGACCTAATCACAACAGGTATATGCAGTAACTGGGTGAGAGCTGTGGTATTTGGCTTTGTCTGTACCTACCATATATTTTGCTCTAAATCTTTTTTTAAAACAGGAATAAATGAGCTAGCACTTCCATGGATCAGAACTACAGCAAAAAAAATGGCTCTTCTCCCCTCACAATAACCCAAAAGCAACAAACAGACTCTCTCAGCACTACAGCACTCAAATACTTTACACCCCTACAACCATTATAATGCCATTCTTTATATACTTCCAGCAAAAGGGGAGAAAATGAGAACAATTCACACCTGAAATTCAACAAAATCTCTGAACTATCAGGACAAAAGAGTGATATAATGGAAATGTCAGGGGCTGAGGAATTTTATCACATGGAGAAAAAAAAAGATAGATGCGTCTGAGCAATGAGTTTTTAGTGCTCTGGAATCTATACTGAACAAAGGCTTATCCATAGAGCTCTGCAGGTATGCAGGTGGATAAGGAAGGCTTTAATAAAAATCTTGTCTAGCCCTGGAGTACCTCACCATAATTTTGAATCCCCTCAATAGTTACAGTCACTATCTTCTATGCATTCCAAGAACTAGCGCTATTTTTACAGTACCTTTACTCCAATGTTTTTACAGCCTTTTTCATCAAAGGCAATTTTATCTTCTGGTGCAATTCTTCCTTCCCTGCTTCCAGACCTACTGAGAAATGAAGTAATCACTATACAGTGATCTTAAAAGTTATTTTAACTTTGCGGAGCAACAAAGAACTACATTTTTGAAATGTAAAGTGACTACAAAATGTGTTCTGAAAGCTCAGTTTTCATGGTCTTGGAATGCAGTTTCTTATTCAATAAGAGAAGAAGCAAAGGCTAGCAGATTCTGTTTATGGTCTAATAAATGCACAGCTCATTCACAGATTTGTCTTTCAATATGGTGCCTTTATGGGACACGTCAATGGTTGTTTATTTCTTCTTAAATGTTTGCAAACCTATCTGAGATTAATTTAATAAAAACAAAAAGTTTTTCTTAAAAGTGTGTTTGGAGGTCATTGAATTTATGAAATAGAAACTTCTTTTCAGAGTGCCCAGTACAGAACAATGTACTGGGAAAAATGACTGCAGTGCTTTGTGTGATACATGCTGATTACATCTATGTTATGTACTGTAGGTGACCAACACCACAGTTGTAAATGTTGCATGCTTGGCAATTTAAAAATACCATGTTGACAATATATTTGGTCATTAAAAACAAAGTACACTGAGGACTGAGAGTGGAAGGCATTTCTTTACACAGAGGGTAGTAGGTGTCTGGAGTAAGCTGCCCAGCCATGTTGTTCTAGCTGATTACCTGATATTTTTCATCATACTGGATCATAGAACTATTGAGTTTTCAGAATGTGTGTTACAAATATACCCAATAAATCTGGATCACAGAGCAATTTGGGGCAATTTAACAAACGTAATCTCTGTTTCTAAATCACTTTTTTGACCATGCACCAACCAGAGTATTGCAAAAGCTCAGTTACAAGTATTACAGACACAGGCATCTCTCTTTCCAAACCTCTCTAGGGTCATGCAAAGGAACAATTAGTCCCACTTCACAAGGCATGAGGCCAGTCTTACTAATCTTTACCAATGGCTTAATTTTGCACAGTTTGCACAGGAAATGTCGATTGAGGAAACTTGGAAGTAAGAAAGGATATTTAAAAAGATGGAAATGGGGTAGCTTGCAGGACTTTAAGCCCCATTCATTTAGGTGCGGAAAAAAAGAGTGATTGACAATGTAAGGGCCCAACTCAAAGGACATGAATGTGTGTGGCAGTGCTTTCAATTCCCTTAAACAGCCTGGCTGAGGGCTGTGTTGGATTTCAACTGACAAAATTAAATGTAAATATGGGCGGCACAGCGAGGCAGTGGTTAACATTGCTGCCTCGCAGCTCTGGGTTCCTGGGGTGCTATCTGTGTGGAGTTTGTATGTTCTCCCAGTGTTTGCGTGGTTTGTCTTTGGTGCTCTGGTTTCCTCTCACAATTCAAAGACGTACTGGCAGGTTAATTGGCTTCTGGGAAACTTGGCCCTGGTGAGTGTGTGCCATGCAGGTTGTACCCTCCTTGTGCCTGTTGTTTGCTGGGACTGGCTCGGGCTCCCCCGCGACCCTGTTTTGGAGGAAACAGTTAGGAGATGGATGGACGGATGTGTAAAGTATAAACTGAGAAAAAAAAATGCTGCTTCTAAGGTTAGAGGGAACTCAGAGGCAAGAGGGAAAACAGAAATAACAACCATCAAAGTCCAGAGATCACCTCGCGTTCAAGGTCAGGTAGACTTCTCCTCAGTCTGAACAGTGACGGTAAACACAGAGCCAGTAACACGCCGATAGAAAAGCCAACAGGACCAGCCAGGCAAAGCAAACAGGCAGTTAAGTACTGGACGGAGAAATTATAAATGGTAATTTAATCACATAATCACTTTGACTCTCTCCAACAAGCTAATTTCTTCTCCTGGTTCATTTAACCCCGTTGTGCGGTATGAATTTTAATGAAAGACAATGGGGTGAATATTTAATTTTATCTCTGTTTTAAACCGTGTTTCTTCAAGTTGGAAGGGAAAAAAAAGAATTAGCAATCTGCCACACCGATGCACACCAAAAACACTTTGCATTTGTTCAACACTTTTCATTGCCACCAAGAACTGCAGAAGTGCTTAGCAGATTGTGCCCTTAGCCACACCATCAATCTAACACTGGAGTCCAGCTGCACTCTGACTGCCTCTGGAACAGAGCACAACAGAAACCATTCTCTTGTAACAGGGATTTTCATTCTTTTTGGTAAAGGAATCCCATTTTTTAATAAATACTTCTCAGTAAACACCTCCATTTTAAATGTGAAATGCAGCCAGATTCCCATAGGTTTTCTGAAATAATAGTATTAACGATATTAACAGGAAACAACAGTAAAAGAACTACTGGTAAAATTATTCACTTTAAATGCTATCAGAGCCAGTCCTTTGCATCAAGTGTTTTACTGTACATGTTGCTGGGCTTGTCTACAAGTTGAAAAGTTAGGAAGACAAACAATACAAACAAGAGGAAGCCAGTAGGTCTTGCTAGCCCTAATAATAAATAGTAGCTAATTCATCTGAAGAATTCATCCAGATACTTAATTAAAGAAGCCAGGGTTTAGGCTTGATCAGCATTGCTTGTTTCATACCCTCATAACTCTTTGTGTAAAGAAATGCTTCCTGTTCTAAGATATAATCCATAAACTGTAGTTTCCACTTGTACCCTTTGATTTATATTTCACTGTTGATACCAAAGAAGTTGACAGGGTTGACTTTGTCAGTGTTTTTAAGGATTTTCTATACTTGGGTCAGGTCTTCTCCTAGTCTTCTCTGTTTGAGTCTAAAAACTTGTTATGGGACTACAAGTCCCTGGCCCCCATATGTAGTGGCCTTTTCTCATGCAAGAAAAAACATACCAATAACTATGCTACAGAGCAGATCTATTGTCAAAACTGGGCTGAAAGACACATGCTGAATCCTGGTTCTCTGAAAAGGAAAGGAAGTCTTCTAACTTGCCTGTTGTCCATGTGATAGACAGAATCCCCCTGCATAAATGTCTATATTTATTCACTCACTATTTTCTGCCATCTATTAATTAACAGTAATAAAACAGTGTGTCTCCTGAATGCTCTCATCTGGCACATGGAGTGTGCTTGTGGAATTTAACAAGTTAAGTGAAAAGCAAGCTTTTCTCTTTGTTAGATTTATGGGTTTCTCTGGTAAATATCAGAAGAGATTTCTTTTTGTCAGTTGTTTTTACCTTTTATTCAATTTCTAAGCTTCACTTATTGATCTTTTTGGACCCAAACACCATGGAATTGCTCATTTCTACTCAGCTCAACATTAGGACTGCGACCGTAATGCCAGCACAGATGAACCATGGCATGAGGGATGAGGACTTGCATGTGGTGTTTTCCAGAATGCGAGCCCTTCAGTGCATTCAGCAGAGCCATTTTCATCTGGAGGAACAGTGCAACACTCATGGAAACATTGTGAGCTCGCAGATGCACAGCACATCAGAGGAGTCACTGATGTACAGCTGAGTCAACTACCCCGCCAATTCAAGGCCACTTAAGCCCAGTGGTGCTCATCCAGCTGTGCACTGTCTCTTGGGAAATCAGAGTCACAGCTGGCTAATGGCTTAGTTCATATTCAAACCTGTAAATATCTGCACTATTAGGGTTGAGCCCGTGGGTAAATTGAGTACCTTGACTGACAAAGGCACTAGGGAGCTCAGAGATACATTCCCTTAAAGGTATGAACCTCTACGAAATGAGCCATACTCACAAGAAGCCGAAATTTTAGCATCTGCAGTTTCCCGTTGAGTCAATTACCAGTTGCACATTTGTTTAAACATGTTCCGCATTTTTATCAGCTGTCATGGTAACCGACTCAGCAGAAATCCAGATACACAAAAGAACAGCACAATAATGGAAAAAAATCCCTTAAACGCTAGTAAAAGGAACACAAATGAGTAAGGCAACACATTTTGTAAAACTATTTTTATTGTTGGAGTTATGTAGAAAAAAAAAACAGGAATTCAGCTTAATCCTAGAAATAGGACTGACAAATGGTCACAATCAGAAGATACATCCAGAACCATGTTCTCTCTAAACTCATGAAGGAAAGATATCACTGGGCTGGTGACGTAACAACCACACAAGGCATGCAGCCAAAGAGAATTAAACTTTAACCAGGCAAGCTGCTTAAGTGGCACCTGTTATAGAGGCTGACCCTCTTTGGAGCGCCTGAGTGAAGCTGAAAAGCATCTTCTTGTAACATGAAGTGGCAGTTCTGTCGGGCTGCAGACAGCTGGAAAGGAAGTACCAGTCTTTGAAACCTACTTTTTAGGGCACCTGCGCTGACACACTGCCATGACCCAGATTTTAATGCCAGTCCCTGTTGTAACATGAATGGCAAGTGATTGCCTCACCTGTCCTTTAAGCACTCTCTCATTCTAAATAATGAAATAGTGTTTCTTTGCACCCGGTGTTACAAATTCACTAAGTGGTTTACATAAGTACAGAGTTTTTGTGTGCATTGAGCTCTGTAGCTTGTTGGATGATGAAGGTCCCTGCCCCTCCTTTAGGCCCTGGAGAACAGAGCTTATTTAACTTACTGTATCTCAGCGGTACAGAATCATTTAAAATAACCTTGCTCTTTGCAGTGACCTCAGAGCCTGACCACTTCTGTGGATTTGGGATAGACCTCAACTAAAACAACTAAAGGAAATTATTTAAAGCAATGTAGAAAGTTTTTATGCAAGACTATCCATCCATAATCTGAAAGTCACTTACTCCTGGTAATGGGCACAGAAACCTGGGGTCTATTCCAAAATGCTGGAGTATCCAGTCTGTCTCAAAGCACTAACAAGAAGGAAAAAGGAGCAGCTGGCAAAAGTTCACATGAACACAGTGTGAACATGCAAACTCCCCACAGTAGGTGCCACGGTTTGGAATCAATCTTCAGATGCAAGAGTTGAAAGACAGCAGTGCTACCTGACACACCGCCTTTACTACAAGGACAGTTTGTAAAACCTTGCTGAATTCTTCCTCCCATAGGTGTCAAACGTACAGTATTTCTGATAGTCTTCAGCTGTCACTGTTGCATGAATTGCTACATCCAGTTCCACGCATTCATCTGTCTCGTGCAAGCTTTTTGCTTCCGTGATGATTACCCTTTCTTCTGGCTGCACGTACTGTATGTATCTTTGTCATCTGTTAAACTAAAGCAGTTTGATCACACTCTATTCCATTTGTTTCTATTTCTCTGTTGTCTTGAGCTTCTTAGTGCATGTTTTTCTATCCTTCTTTGAGTCATCGTCAGGTTCTGTGTTATTATATTTTCACATTTCACCATGTTTCCTCACACTGGTATTAACTGATTGATCCACCACCACCTGGAAACTTAACCTGCTTGGCTAATGGCAGGTTTACAATCAGAGGTTCAAGCTGACACCATCACGAAAAATCAAGAAGAAGAAAAGCGGGGAAAATCATCTTATAAACTTCTGTTCAATAATAATAATAAAATAAGTTTTGTTTTACAAAGTATAATGAATTTACGGTGGGGTGATCTGATTGCCACACTAGCAAATTAGCACTGGAATCTGGATGAGCATACGACCAGTTCATAAACATACGGACAGTTCTGTTCAGTGGGGCATTAGGCACATCTTAAAGTTTTTCTTTCTCTTAATTAGAGATGCTAGTGTTTTTCACTCTCTCTCTCTCTTTATATAACAAGCTCTGGCTGATAATGGGGATACAGCAGACAGAAAACAGTTGCTCTCTTTGCAAACTACTGAATGTCTTTCAAAGCTCCTTGTTAAATTGAGTTCGGAACTCAGTTGTGCACAATTCATACTGTAGTGTGAGTTTCTATGAGCACTGACAGGTTTCTACTTCCAGGCAAATTTATTTGCTGTTTCTTTGCCGTTACAAAGTATTGTGCTCTACCAATGTCTATATGGTACCACCTGTACCATAAATTATCACATTAATAAATTGGTAAATAACCTTCTTTCAGACAAAGATTGTCATAATTCCAATCTGCAGCTGAGGAATGAGATCTACTTGAAGATTGATATAGCAAATCCTCGTGAATTACTTTGTGTCTTACTTCTGATCTTGGGATAACTTGTGCAACAGGTAACGACCACTGTTTTTTATTTAGACAAGTAATAATAACAAAAGTCTGGATGTGTCCCTCTTAGCCTCTGTGCTTCTCACTCAAGCATGTCGTCTTCTGTGTGCGGCCGATTTAATTACGCCATGTCGCTATGAGCCGAAAACACCATTAGCCTAATGAACAGCGGGAAATTAAAATGTAATGGCTGATTAGCAGTCATACATTTTGGATGTAATTGTATAAGTTACTTATTAGATTGTGCCTCTAATCAGAAAGGGAAAATTGTAGTTTGTTTCCTCTGTTCTTGACTTTAGCATAACTTTGGAAATACCTAAGAAAGCTAAAAAAGTCTGCATCCTAGAAGCTCACTTGCAAAGATGATGTCCTCAGACTCTTTTAGTCACATTAATTCATTGTTATGTTCATTCATTGTTACGAAAAAGGGAAAAAGTTAAAAAAGGTTTAAAAATAATTAAAAGTTAATAAAGCAAGTGCTCACACTAAGCTCATAAACTATAGTTCTGGTTGGATTTGATATTTCAGTCTTTAATTTTATTGCTGCCAATATGGAACATTACCATGTGTATATTATTCATCACATTATATTCTCACATTAATAAAGGGAAGAAAATAACAACTAAAAAGTCGTGCTATGTTCATGTTCAGCACAGTCATACTCAATGCCAATGTAGCAGCCTATTGTCAAAGGATATTGCCTTTTCAAGTAATAGTAATTTCACAATCGACAAACATTCAGATTCTAAATATCATTTATACTGTAAGTGTACGGTACGTGTCAGTCTTTAGTGCCATCAGAAAATGTGTAAGATGTACAGTACTTGGGCCAGAGGTGGGTCTCTACCCTATGACACTGGAGTCTCTGGCAGTGCTTTTGAAACTATTTCCTCTAAAGGCTAAAGACAGAAGATTGCCAATGGTCGCATACCTGGGCAGACAACATCCAGGCTGGTGGGCTCATCGTGCTTCCAGAACAGCATCCTTGCCCAGAAGATCCAGTTAGGAAACCAGGTCAAAACCTCTTAATGTATTTGTCTTTTAAACCTCAAACAGACAAGCATTCATAGCCACTTATCACAGACTAACCGAAGATAAGTACGAGAAACCATGGCAACCAATGTTTCCACTAATCTACCTGTCAATCAATCTATTACTATGACAATGCAAAGTGGCACAAAATCAGTACTACCTGTCCATTATGAAACTTACCTTATTTCCCCAGAATATTTAAGACCTGATTTCCCATTCATGTCTGCTTAGTCTTAAAGAATCCTTCCTCTAGTCTTGGAATTCCTGTTTTCTCCCTGTGCTCTTCTCTGCTACGGACCTTGCTTATGTTTCTGACTTCACTTTGGATTTTCCCCTGCGGTCAGCTTGGTTGTTCTGATTTTGATCTGTGCTTGTGCCTTGGATATGCTTCTGGATTCCCTTTTGTGCTTTCTTGTCTTGACTTTGTTTGTTTCTCGACCACAGCTTGAATTGTGCTTTCAATCTGTTCTTTCAACTGTCATCTGCCTGCCTGCTTGCTCCGCCTTGTTCCTGTGTTCATGTCAGTGCCCTGGATGCTGCTCTTGGTCAAGAAAGAGCACATTCATGCCAGGCTTTCATTACAGTTTGCAGGGAAAGAGACTTGGGAAGGTTCAAGAAATACACCCAATAAAGGGAAACACTCTTTTCTGCAGTGTTTCATGGCAAAAGAGTAGTACATAAGAACATGTGAAGAACATAAGAGTAGAACATAAGAACAAGCAAGTACCTGTAATATACAATAAGAACATAAGAGTAGAACATAAGAACGTGTGGGAGGAACTTATTCAGCCTAAGTGTCAGCTACCAAACTACTGTTTGGTAGTAGTTTTTGATCCAAGGATCTCAACCAGGCATTTTTAGAAGCCAGGGAATCTTGATTTACCCAACATCATGGCTGGGTACTTTGTTCTATATGTCCACGACACTTTGAGTAAAGAAAAAAGATCAGGAGGCACAAGTTCTCAGTTTTATCTGCACCTCCACTCTTGCCCTGTGGTTCATGTTTCACTGTCTGTTCTAAAATAATCTTCTGGGTTGACTTTGTCAGTGCCATTGAGTAAAGTGGAGAAGGGCAAAGTGAAACCCCCTAATAACGTTGTGGGGAAAGGTTACAGCATGACCCATTCAAGGATTGAAGGGAAAGTGTGAGCAAGCAAACACATGGTTAAAGTATGGCGAAACTGAAAACAGGGCAAGACCACTGTGGTATGAGTTGATAATGGTTTGGTGCAGCTGTTGGATTTGGCCACAAGACATGACACAGCATGTCAAGAGCACATTTGTGCACTGCAGGGCATCCGCTGTAAACTCATTGAACGATAGGCGCCGAGAAATGAGTTTGCCCAGGAAAAGGTTTATTTGTCTGAGACTGTTCTTGTCAAGGGTTCTCACACAGTCTGTCTCTCGGGAAGCTGACTTCCTTCCTTGTGTCACCAAATCAGTGGGAGCTCCTTTAAATTATTTGTAATCCCCTGACACAGCGCAGGAATTTGTCGGGGCAGGCGACCCAATTACAGGGGATGGGACGAGTAAACAAGTGACTGTAACGAAAAGAGACACGAATTACACAGGACACCGAGTGTGTTAATCCTGCACTGAGAGAAGGGCCAGCACGACTGTCACTCCTCTGCTTTTTCATTTTGCTACAGGGGGTGACAGCTGTGTACCTACAGGAAGACATCAAGTCTCCAGTTTTCCAAAGAGCACACTTCCAGTTTTTAATCATCCCCTTCGGCCCCTGCTCTGCCCCCACAGTCGATTCTGTTGTATTGCTTGTTGCATGTAAATGTGTTGTGGGACTGACAACTCCCATTCTATAACATTTGGCAAATCCGCAAGGTTTTTTTTTGAGGGGGGGATGTTTTTGCCAACTTTTGTCTGATTTTCCATCCAAGTCCCATTTTTTTAAATTTCATCTATCACAGACTAAATCATAAAACGCCACAGAATACTAACTAACTCACTGCGGTGAACATCTTTTCTTTGAAGTAGCAGTAATTGAAGGCCTTCTCCTGTGAACAAGAAACTACACTTTTGCAATATGGGAAGAGGTTGCTATTTTAGAAAATAACAAGTTGCTCCAAAATTCTTATATTGAGAACCACAGTACTGAAATATGCGTTAGCCACACTATTTTTAACCACAATGAGCATTTAAGCCATTTAAGAAAACAACAGTATCAATCAGAGCAAGCATGCAATTTATAATGATATCATACTTCTTGGGAGTTTTTTCTACTCTCCTATTGCTCTTTTTCAGGGCAACAACTTGAACATAAATTGTTTTTGCCAGACCAAATTGTCATTACATTAAAATGTCCTCTGTACTTAGCCTGTAGTTTTAGATTAATCCTTTACCGCAATTTCAAAGGCTGTGATCCTGTTATGTATATTCATGGTGTATATACGTTACAGTATATACCTTTTTGCAGATATCACATTTTTGTAGTACATATTCTAAGCCCTTTTTAATGTTTCATTCATCCAGCCATTTTTTTAACTGCGTCATCCAATTCAGAAGGAGCATATCCCAGAAAGTAACTGCAGCAAGTAGGGCACCCCCTGGATGGTACACCAATCCAGCATAGGGCACACACAGAGATACTGACACCAGGACCAATTTTCCCAAAAGCCAATTAAACTACCTGAATGTCAGTGGACTATGGAAGGAAACCTGAGCACCTGGAGAAAATTTTTTCATGTTTTCAGACATATTTTATTGATGGTTATTCATGTACATTTAGCCTAATAAATGTAATTTCATTGAATTACTGGGGCTGCATTGCTTAAGGGCTCAGATGAAACTTCCCTGATATGCATCTTGTCAAAGCAAAGTGAACTTATTATTCAGTAGTTATAGTACATGTCTGAGGTAAAAAGTTTGAAAACAACAATACAGGGCAAATTCACTCTAACATTAGGATTTTAAACAACGAGTGAAAATGAAGGACCTGGTTTCTCCACTGCCATCAAGACTGCAAACTTTCAGCCAATGAGCTGAATTTCTTATTTTCCTTGAAATGATTTATGTCTTTAGGATTCAGCCTGTCCTTGGGTTTCTTACTAACCATGTCCTTACACATTTCTGTTCACATGGGTGAACAAAACAGCAGCAAAGTGCAGGTGAGGTGTAGAAAACTGAAAATGGGTTTACAGTACAGTTCTCATAAGGATCCTAGTGTTCAATGAGCTGTACTTTTTGACAAATACAGTAAATAATCTGTTTAAGGGAGAGACTGATTATTTTCCTTTTAAAAATCAGGTTAGTTTTGAGGCTGATGAATATTGAAGACTATTGGACTCAGAGAAAACTGAAGTCCCAGTAGAAGAATGCCTACAGTATGTACAGTACTCTGGGCCACAAAAGAGAGGCTGAGGTCCATTTTACTCTCTGCTGTGGGAAACACAGGCACAGGAGAGAGATGCTTCCTCAGGTCAGCTGACTCAATAAAGTCTTTCAGGCTGCAGATCCAGGACAAGAAGCTGCTGGTTCTTTTTATAGAGAAGAGAGGAAGCAGGATAACAGAGAGAGAAAGACTGAACAGGGTATCTGTATTGCATCATTTATGCTACAATAATGTAAGAAGAAAAGCTAAAAGGGGGCTTATAGCAGCGCCAGAGTAAAACTGCAGACACAAGTACAGAAATACAAAGTAACTGGGTTCTCCTAACAGTTAAACCCACCCCCACTCGCTTTTTGCCCATACAAAGGAAAACTTGACTACTTTAGGAATTTTATTGGAGTATGAAGAGATTGGTTTTATAATGACAAAACAGGACATTTTACCTTGCTAAAGTTATTTAACAGAGCTCTTCTGGCTCTGGGGTGTGGTCTAACCTTGAAAAGATGATCATTAGATGATCACACCTCGTTTCCATAGTGAAGTGGTTATCATGTTCACCTGTGAAAGGTCCCTGGTTCAATCCTGGGTGGGAACAGTGTTTTTGTTGTAAGTGGGGTCAGCAGGGGGTGCTCACACTGTGGTCTGTGTAGGTACTTATGCCCCAGTACAGTGACAGGGAAACTACAGTATACTGTAAAAAACCGCTGCCCTTCAGATGAGTTGTAAAACCCAGATCTTGACTCTCTGTGGTCTTTAAACATCCCAGTACATTTCTTGAAGAGGTGTTACCCTGGGTGTTACCCTGGCATCCTGGCCAAATTTCCCCTTGACCTTTACCAGTCATGGCCTCCTAATAATCCCCATCTTTGAACTGGCTTCATCACTCTGTTCTCCATCTCACTGATAGCTGGTGGGTGGTGAGTGTACTTGTGCACTATGGCTGCTGTCACATCATCCAGGTGGGGCTGCACATTGGTGCACATTGGTCCCCATTATCTGTAAAGAACGTTGAGAGGAGTGTCCAAAAAAGTTTAAGGAATTATTATTATTAAAATTGCCTGTCCTTTGCCTTCTGAAAACAACTTAAATAATTGTAAAGAGCTTTTACCTGAAAACAATAGTGACCATTTAGAAGTCAGTCTATGTAATCATTATCTACAGAGCCAAAATCCATATTTCAAATACTGTGTTTGAATAAAAAAATTTGTATTGATTTGTATTTAAGGTTAATAGAAAAAAAAGTAACCCAAAAGGAAAAAAAAAAAAGAAAAGTGACGTTGTGCCATTCTTGAAGTATACTTAGGCTGTAATCAGTTAATTACTGTGTCTCTGTTGATTGTATAAACCCTGCAGTAAGGCTGCAATCACACCTACAGTAGGAGAGTGAGGGAGGGCATAGAAAGAGGGAGGCTGTGAAGTCCTGCCCAGTTTGTAATCTCTAATGGAACACCTCACTAGTCCTTTGCTGCAACAAAGCTATAATTCTATCTTCAAGAGCCAAGCACATGTTTTGAAATCTCTAAATAATGTATTCATTTAGAAAAGGCTTAGATTCCACAGACCCTAAAAGCTCAATACAAAATAATGTTTCTGATGTGTTCAGTTTTAGCAGAATTTTGTCTGAAACATATTAGCGGAACGTGAGGATGCATAGTCCATTAAAGCAAGGCATTATGATTCTTTTTGAGGCATTATAACATTGGAATAAAAAATACTGTATTATATGTGGGAGTGAGTCCAGCCTTTAGATTCCTACTGTGCTTTGGCTGAGGAAGAGCTTTGCAGTGCAGGAATAGGCTCATTAAAGCCATCAGATCTTGCAGTCCCCAGTAACCAGTCATAGAGTCCTGCTGTACTGCAATGAGTTCAGAGCACACCCTCCTGAAATGCTGTATACAACGACATTGTGAATGTTTCATATACAGTAACACTATCGTACCTTAGATTTATCAGATTGTCTGAGCAAACACCTACAGTATATGACACATAAAGCCTTGGTGCTTCTGTGTTAAGATTACTTTATTAACCATATACAATTTCTTACATTAGGAATTTGTCTTTTCACATACCCCAGCTTGCTCTCCATGAGACACACAGGCAGGGAGAGAAGCTTGGGGTCAGAGTGCAGGGTCAGTTATTTATACAGCATCCCTGGAGCAGCTGGGGTTAAGGGCCTTGCTCAGGGGCCCAACAGAGTAGGATTCCTCTGCCGGCCACAGGATTTGAACCAGCTACCTTCCAGCCACAAAGCCACTGCACCAGCCCATATCACCACTCACCACAGCTGCTCTGTATAGTGCTTAGTATTGTGTTACCAGTATTACCTGCATTGAGTCAAGGCTGTAATTTGACATAAAACTGGATTCACATTGATTTTGATCACAAACCAATTGCTAATTTTCTGTCTAGGACAGAAGATAATTAACCTTGTAAAAGAAATCTCATATAGTTTAAGGGTTTTACACTTGATTTGGATTTTATTTTACTTGAGCTTTTTGTAAATCAAAACCATTAACCGCTTGTCCAGATGAGATTTTTTACTTGTCCTAAACAAGAGTTATTATATATTAGATTTGTTTTCGTCCCAAAATATTAACTAATGAAACAATATCATGAATGTCATTGCAGAAGCGCATTTGTAAAGCCCTCTGGATCAGAATGGCAGCTTTACTGAATGGAATGTTCTTCAAAGGTGGGTAATGTGCTGTGTGTTGCACTGGGCAGAGAAAATACCACTCTCAGGGTGACATTGGCGAAGGAAGAAGACCTGCTTGGAATTCATTAGGGGCACCCAGATCTCCTCAAGGAGCAAATGAGTATTTTGTATTAAGTAGTTAGGAACCCAGTGAAACCAGCAGCAGCTGATTAGAAGGTGCGTCAGACCTCCAGTGCTCATCACAGAGAGCCAATTAATCACCCCACAGGCCTCTTTTCTCTTGTCCTGCTTTCTTCTGCTTAGAATCTTAGATTTATCTTTGATTAAAATGACTTTGCAAAAGAAAGTTTGTTTGGTTTCAGAAGCAAATGCATAGCAATATTGCAATCCTGCAGCAGTACAAAAGCTGTAAATGGAAAGGGCTGTCATAGGCTTACAGTAAATGGACCAGACCAAGAGGATGTTGGCGGTCTTCTTTCCCAGTTAAGCTGATGTGCAGTTTTGCATAAAAAACAGCTCCACTACATAAAATCAATAACCCATCCCCCACATTTCACTTACAGTCCTGGGATATTATGTTCCACTTCAGGCCCTGCAGAATCTACAAGACCAAGATACTCTTGTGTTTGTGGCAGCTCCCAGTGATGCACAGGAATGTTAATTTTCTGAAGAGTGCTGTGTGATTGTCACGACCGCTACTCCCCCTCTTAAGGACGCTCCAGCCCTTCCTCGTTCTCTCCCATTACCCACACCTGTTCCCTATTTCAGTTCCTCCTTAAAAGCCAGACGCAGACGTCACTCGAGGCTCCTCAATGAATCCTGCTGCGTCTGGCTCCGTCATGGTTTTAACCTTCTGTTCCTGATCCCCCCCCCCCCCCCGCCGGTCCCGACCCAGTTCATGGTTTTAATTCCCTTGGATGGCTCTTCTGGCATTGGACTTACTCTTCTGTCTTGGATTACCCATTTGGATTTCTTCATGGATTGTTCGCCCCGGATTCACTCCCCCTGGACACCTGCACCCCTTGGACACGCCCCCTGTCTCCATACCCTCTCCTGCATGACTTTTTCCCCAGTGTTTCCTCACAATTCTGGATCGTGTCGTCTGCATAGGGCCCGGAAAGCACTGTTCTTGACAGTGATTACTTTAACTTTTTCATTAGGTCTTAGGAATGGCTTGTAGGAATGATCAGGAATTTTTCTAAACCAGCAGGGCTTTTACAAAAACTGTATTACTAAAGACTTTTAGTAATTGTTTAGTAGTGTAAGATACGTTGCTTGTAAAATGTAATAGGCAGCTAAACATAAGGCACTTGGCTCAAGACTGAAGCAAGATCCAGCACCTACAGTAAATAAGGTGCTGAATTGCAACACAGAATGTCTGATAAATAAGCAAATCAGAGGACAAAAATTTCCACAACGGGTGCTTTTGCACTGAGCCGTGTGAAGTGCAGTGCTGGTGATAACATTTTATACATTACAAGCCAGAGAGATTGTACAATCTACAGGCACAGCCTGTTCCCTATTCATTTGCATTTATTTTAACATTCCTGATAAGTTTGAAAAAAGCTTGGATTCTGGAGCACAATGTGGAATGATTTATATAAGGTAATAATGCAAATGCATATGTCTCAGCCATTGGAGTATAACCGCTGACATCATAGACCTTTTCATCCAGCACTGGCTCTTAAGTCATTCATACTTCTGACACAAAGTCCCGTCTTCCATTAATAAGAATTCTTACAATGTGTAACAGGAGGGCATACTGTACAGTAAGGCAGGAAAAGAAAAAAAAAGAAATGAGAAGAGGCTATTTCGTAGTTATTAGCTATCCAAGTTATTGAAATCTGGTTTCAACAACATGGCTGAGCAGTCTGGTTCATACTCTGAGACCTTTTGAAGTGCCTCCTGTTTTCAGTTTTAATTGTACTTTCACATACAGTAGGTTCCCCTTGTGTTCGCTGGTTAGTGATTCGTTGTTCATTCTGAAGATGTGCACTAGGACGCCTTTGTCAATGCCTTTGAGGGTTCTGAATTCTTGTATGAGGTTTTCTCATAAACTTCTCTCTTCAAGAAGAAAACGGTTCAGTTCCTCCAGGCTGTCAGTGTAGGGCATGTCTTTAAGCCCCATTGTATCTGATTTCTCATCTTTGGACTATTTTGAGAGCCGCAATATCTTTCTATAACATGGTGACAGGCATGGTATGCAGAATTGTAAAAGAGGCTTTGATGGTGTGTGACAATGATGTGTTATACAATTTTAAAATCACACCTATTGATTGAAATTCTGTGTTTTTACTGTATATCCTAACATCTGGCTAGCTGTTTTTATCGCTTCCCTATACTGTCTTAAAGATGAACAAGTGTCAGCATAATCACATAAATCTTTATAAATAGTCTCTTCTAAGTTAGTATTTCCTGTTTTACATCTATATATTTGGTTTTGCTACCTGCATGCAAAACCCACCAGTTGTCAACATTAAACATCATCTGCCATACATTTCCATAGTATTGAACTTTGATAATTTTTTTGAAGATTGTTGTCTCTGCAGTGTTTGCTAACCCAGCTATTTTGCTATAATCCGTTAACTAGTTAAGCGTTATTTTACATAGTTGAATTTATGGATGTCATATATACAGTAACATAGCATTTTATACAGTAGAAATAAAGGAGGAAGAATAGCAGTCCTAGCATAGATACTGTACATGTGGATGGATCTTCTGGCATTGGACTTACTCTTCTGTCTTGGATTACCCATTTGGATTTTTTCATGGATTGTCCGGCCCGGATGTTAACATCCCAGTTATGTTTTAATGAACTCATTCTTAATCTAAATACACCTTTCACTACCTGTAATTTGAGAATTAAGACTTCTGAAAATATAAATACTCTATATCATACACTCTCTACAGAGCAGAATGCTGCACAGAGGAGTAACCTTAAGGGGAAAATCAGTAGGGCATTTTAAAAAGGTATGCCTTTTATTTTTCTCAAGGTATTTTTGTTCATTCCGGCAAAAGAGGATAATCTAATTTAGCAATTTAGTTTTTCATGGCAACTGGCACTTTTTTAAAGTCATTTTTATGTTATTAAAGTCGCTAAATCAATTAAATTGTATTATAATTATGTTGGCAGAGTGGCTGCTCTGTCGTTGTGGATAGCTTTCTTTAATCAGCTTTCTTTTAATACTAAAATGTATTTGCTGGCAGGGCTTACATACCATAGACATGAATAGTTTATGAGCCAGTGCCAGTGGTCAAAAGTCAAAAAGTTGACAAGCCAGTTTTACAAGAGCAACTTATAGTCTACAGTATGTATTATACTTCAACTTTCCATTCTTGAGTCATTCAAGTCATTCCACTTCAAAATGTGACAATTTACAAAAGTAACAAAGGATATTAAAGAAATAGAAAGTCTGATAAATTGGTTGTAACAGTCAGTATTTTGCTTCAGGGTGACCATAAGTTCTTTAAAATATGATTCACAGCACTGAATGGAGATGAAATCAGAATATTTTTTTGTGTCAGGCATTTCCTAAACTTTTCTTTTAAGGACTGAGTTCATGAATGTCCATTTTGTTTCGGAAAAGCTTTTCATTTTCAGCAGGCAGGCAGGCAGAAAGGGAGCAATGGGAGTGATTCAATTATTTATTTCCAAGTAATCAAACGCCAAGGTCGTCATGATGCAGAACTTTTTGGTGACGGATTCCTCCCCCATCACCTTTTATGCACTCAGCCTAACGTGATTTTCTCTCAGCTTCGCAACATTTGCTCTCCCCAGTCTCTCTCGCTCCTCACGTTAATTTACATTTTAAGTGACCATCAAGATGATTGATGGCCACACTGAGAGAAAGGCGGGTGTTTTTCTCTGTTACCTGAGTGATCTACTGAGCTACCAATGTGTCAACAACAGCCCAGAGTTACTTTAGGGAATAACAGCCTCCAGCAATTGGAAAGAAGTACCCTTTTGTGACTTTCCTTCAGAGCTAGAAAGCGACTTTCAAATCATACTGTACGCTACGCAATCATCTGGTAAAAATACTATAGCTCTTTGTGATGTGGTATGCAGAACTAAGTGGATATAACTTCACTCTCTTTCTGCTTCATCAATTATTACTAGTTGCCAAGAAAAACTAAATTTATAGATGGTTCCCCATTTGCTGGAATGAATAAAAATAATTTAGGAGTAACAAGTGATGTACGTTTCTAAAATGCCTCCCATGTTTTCCTCTCAAGGTCACAACTCTGCTGTGTACCTCTTATCTCTGGTCGAACCCCTGGGATCATTTCCTTTCCTTCTCTGTCCTTTCCCTTACAGCACTTATGGCTGAAAAAGCTGAGACTGGTGTAGCACCAGACTGTGAAATGATGGGGAAAGCATTGTAAAACTGAAATATTACAAAACATGGCTCAATGTTTACAAAATAATGACAGGGCAAATTGAAATGACCAATGTTTTTTTGCTGCAGTTACTAGACATTAGAGAAAAAAATATTCTCATTGGGTTAAAGACTCTAATGTTGGCATGCTGCCCAATGGTTCACAGATGCAGGCACAGAAGCGTTTGCGTTTTGGCGCACTATGGTTGCTGTCGCATCATCCAGGTGGGGGCTGCACATTGGTGGTGGTGGTGGAGTGTTCAGAAAAGCGCTACATAAGTGTAAGCAATTATTATTATTAGAAGAAAAAACTCAATTTCCCATTGCACAGCGTGACCTTTAATAAGATGGGGGATAAATAAGCACAGCACAGAACTATCTTCTTCATGAAAGCACCCCACTTGAGCACCAGCCAGGGGGTGAAGCCAAAGAAAAGACCGATGAGGTATGAGGTTACAAACAGCTGAGTTCAGAGTTTCGCATCAGAATTATTTTGTACCATCTCTTTCCATATGTCTGTACCTTAATATACATTGATATTATTGACATTGACTTGATTTATTCTTTAATAACTCTAAACCCCTCAACCAAATAAAATATTGAAAATAAAGAGGGGAACTTCATAAAAATCGATTGCTGTTACTCCACTTCCTCAGAGCTTTCAGAATAAAGGCTGTGGGCTAAACTCAATGTGCCTTAATGTTGAAGCCCTCAACATTTTATCTCTTAATCCCCTTTGGAATTTCAGCAAACGATTGTTTTGCTCTTCTTAAATCCTTCATTTGCGACTGAATCAAAAGCGGTTGTTTTCAGGACAGCCTGCCTTTTCGAAAAGCAAACACCCCTTAATCTGGGCCTGCTGCCTAATTCCTCACGTTCTCCTTCCCCAAACTTTACATCAGACACATCTAGTCTCATTGACTTGCATGCCCTCATTGTTTTCTCAAACTGATGGCTTCCATTTTCCTTGGAGTCCAGGCCTCAGCACGTTTTCTTAAGTCCCTTATCTAGCTACAGGGCCATGAATTAAAGTTACCCAGTCCGATTAAAGAGATCAAAAATATAGGCTCTTAATAATGAGGTCTACTCATCTAAGCCCTGAAGACACACAATCCCTTGTGATTGGAAGAAAAAATATGTCAATTCCAACACTAGGAAACAGAAATTAGTGCCTAGTGAATATACTGTAGTGCTGCTATCCAACAAATCTTTAGCTCTCTTGAAGAATTTCCAAATATTGATCACTTGATCATAAAGCACCATGGGAGTACTTCAGATCAAATTCCCATTCCCATTTTTATAAGATGCTAATTTGTCTTAACCTACAGAAATATGCAAAATAATATTCTTATTCAATCAGAGACAGACTCAGGTTTGTGTAACTGTTGCTAAGCAGCAGAGAGTAGTGCCGTTTTATATTGAGCACCTCTGACATGGCGATAATACTGTATATATGAGCCACAATAGGAAACCACAATAGGGAACAAACTGAAAATACCAGTTAACAGCAGCATGGATTTTGGTAGCATACAGACAGATGTTGGAACAGATAAACAAGTGTTGTAGGAAGACTTAAAGTTTGCTTCAGCTTTTTGGCAATATGTCTGAATTTGTACTATGGGGATCTGCAGAAACTGTCTCATGATTTAAACTCTGACACACTTCTCTCTGCCTCTGCTAGCTCAAGGTGCACAGAAAAACAGATGCCATTGTCACTCTCTCTCATACAATTCCCATTTCTGAATAGAACCAAGGGAAGAGACTGGGAAAGTGAGATTCAATTACCTATTAGACAAGAAGCTCTGCACTGCATAAAACAGGGGTTGATTTGGGACATATTAGAGAAGTTACTGGGAACGTGAGAAGGCCAGAAGTGGAGAAGGAAGCCATTGGAGAGATCATGTCTGACATGCCAAGGACTCTCCAGGACCTGAACTATTTTTAAGGGAAAACAAGAGGGCAAGAGTGCTTCACATTAGTGAAGGACATTATTCAGCAGTTTGTTTTTGGAGCTCTCTCAGAAGGGGACATTCAGCAGTGTGTCTCAAATAAATACAGAGCAGACTGTATAAGTATCGATTTACATAGCATGGAGGACTGGCACGCTGGCACAGTGGTTAGCATTGCTGTCTCGCAGCACTAGGGCCTGGGTTAACTGCTTGGTTAATCGGCATTGGCGTGAGCATGGGAGTGTGTCTGTGTGTTTCCTGCGATGGTCTGGCATCCCATCCATGGTGTATCCTGCTTTGGGCATGTTGCTTTCCAGGATTGGCTCTGGCTCCTCCACCCTGAATTGGATGAAGTGGTTAGAAATTGGATAGAGGGGGAAAAGAGGGATATTGGATTTTCCTGGCAAAAGGGGTGAATGAAGACATTAAGTGTGGCTCTGCAGCACAATAACAGGCTTCTGGAGGTGTTGGGAGATTGTGCAGTTCCAGATGAAAGGGGTCAGCTTACCAATTTTCTTTTGCTTTTTAGATATCCTATTCCTTCATAAGAAGAAAACAAGTCAGAGATGTTGTATAACACAACAAAAAGTGATCCAAATTATTAATCACTTCTTCAATCACTCGAGGTGCCTATTTCCTGAGAGCCGCAATATCACATAAACTCTATTAAGCTCTATTAAACTCTATTACCACATAAAGCATTCTACGCCATCAGCTACAGTATCATCTGCTACAAAACCTGTGTTTCATGACATTGCAGATTCCATCTACTGCAAATTAAAGACAAGCTTCAAAAAGACTAAATGCTCTTATTATGGCTCCAGAAATGCCCTGTTACAGTATACAGTATACTGTATCACATAAGGATTTAGCACTTTTAATGTCTATGAATGTATATATTTGCTTAATTATTGATGGAAGCTTTTCACATGATTTCATCATTTGAAGAGCCACTTCTTCACTTGGGCTCTTGGAATGACTGACAGCTGGAGGCTAATTATTTAAGTGATTAAGTGTATTGTGATACAGTTGATTGCAGATGATGTTCGATAAACCAAGCAGGTTTATCCTACATGGGTCTGCTGGTCCTTGCTCTAGGAGAGAACTGGCTGTAAGGAGAAGAAGTCTCCATCCTTTCCTCTTCCCTGCAGACAATGAGCACTTGTGAGGTTCCTATTATTGTGTTTGCAGACATTTCAATTTGTCATTCCATATTCCTATAAGTACTTTCAGGACTTGAGAAATGAACAAGCCATAAAATAGCATTTACTGCTGTTCCATCAGTCTTGCTCTTTGTGTTGCTAGTGGTTTATTGATTGGAAGACCACAGACAGCTGTTTTATGAGGGCATCAGCATCTACACCATGGCTGGGTAGTTTGTTTTATACCCACAACCTTTGTGTAAAGAAATATCCCTGAACTGAGGTCTAAATGCTCCCCTTCATAATTTCCACTTGTACACCTCACTGCTGGTTCTGAAGTTATCCTATGCTGTAAAATATAAAGAGCTTTGAGAAACTTGTGCTGATACTGAAACATTTGTCTGTCATTTGCCAACATATGTACAGTAGATTGCAGGATGCACAGAGCATTGTGCATATTTGGTCATTGTGCTCCTGTCCTGAATAAGTTTTATATACAGTGCCTTGCGAAAGTATTCGGCCCCCTTGAACTTTTCAACCTTTTGCCACATTTCAGGCTTCAAACATAAAGATATAAATTTTTTATTTTATGTGAAGAATCACCAACAAGTGGGACACAATTGTGAAGTGGAACGAAATCTATTGGATTTTTGAAACTTTTTTAACTAATAAAAAAATGAAAAGTGGGGCGTGCAAAATTATTCGGCCCCTTTACTTTCAGTGCAGCAAACTCACTCCAGAAGTTCAGCGAGGATCTCTGAATGATCCAATGTTGTCCTAAATGACTGATGGTGATAAATAGAATCCACCTGTGTGTAATCAAGTCTCTGTATAAATGCACCTGCTCTGTGATAGTCTCAAGGTTCTGTTGAAAGCGCAGAGAGCATCATGAAGACCAAGGAACACACCAGGCAGGTCCGTAATACTGTTGTGGAGAAGTTTAAAGCCGGATTTGGATACAAAAAGATTTCCCAAGCTTCAAACATCCCAAGGAGCACTGTGCAAGCGATCATCTTGAAATGGAAGGAGTATCAGACCACTGCAAATCTACCAAGACCTGGCCGTCCCTCTAAACTTTCAGCTCAGACAAGGAGAAGACTGATCAGAGATGCAGCCAAGAGGCCCATGATCACTCTGGATGAACTGCAGAGAACTACAGCTGAGGTGGGAGAGTCTGTCCATAGGACAACAATCAGTCTTACACTGCACAAATCTGGCCTTTATGGAAGAGTGGCAAGAAGAAAGCCATTTCTCAAAGATATCCATAAAAAGTCTCGTCTAAAGTTTGCCACAAGCCACCTGGGAGACACCCCAAACATGTGGATGAAGGTGCTCTGGTCAGATGAAACCAAAATCGAACTTTTTGGCCACAATGCAAAACGATATGTTTGGCGTAAAAGCAACACAGCTCATCACCCTCAACACACCATCCCCACTGTCAAATATGGTGGTGGCAGCATCATGGTTTGGGCCTGCTTTTCTTCAGCAGGGACAGGGAAGATGGTTAAAATTGAGGGGAAGATGGATACAGCCAAATACAGGACCATTCTGGATGAAAACCTGTTGGAGTCTGCAAAAGACCTGAAACTGGGACGGAGATTTATCTTCCAACAAGACATTGATCCCAAACATACAGCAAAATCTACAAAGGAATGGTTCACAAATAAACGTATTCAGGTGTTTGAATGGCCAAGTCAAAGTCCAGACCTGAATCCAATCGAGAATCTGTGGAAAGAGCTGAAAACTGCTGTTCACAAACGCTCTCCATCCAACCTCACTGAGCTCGAGCTGTTTTGCAAGGAAGAATGGGCAAGAATTTCAGTCTCTCGATGTGCAAAACTGATAGAGACATACCCCAAGCGACTTGCAGCTGTAATCGCAGCAAAAGGTGGCTCTACAAAGTATTAACGCAAGGGGGCCGAATAATTTTGCACGCCCCACTTTTCATTTTTTTATTAGTTAAAAAGTTTCAAAAATCCAATAGATTTCGTTCCACTTCACAATTGTGTCCCACTTGTTGGTGATTCTTCACATAAAATAAAAAATTTATATCTTTATGTTTGAAGCCTGAAATGTGGCAAAAGGTTGAAAAGTTCAAGGGGGCCGAATACTTTCGCAAGGCACTGTACTGTCACGGACGTCCAAAGGGACTACCCGTGGGGAGTAGGAGAGCGGAAAAAGAACCATATGCATAGCGGCGAGACGGGAAAAAGGCCCGGGCTCATTAGTTCAAAGAGTTCAGGAATACCGTATAGAAACCTATGCCCTCAGGGAGCGGACGTGGGGCGCCCTGGTGCTAGGCGGGTCTCAGGACATCTGAACGTCAATGCTGAGCGAGGACAGAGTGCAAGACCAGGAAATATATAGCCCAAGGGAAAGAGAGGGACAGGAAGGACAGCAGACCGGAAACTAGGGACAGGACATAGAAGGAGCGCCCTCTGGCTGCAGAGGGCGTGACATATACCTATTTATAGGCCTACTTTTTATATACATCTGCCAGTGTATCTATCCACTCTGGTATCAACGGACACTTCATGGATACAAATTGCACTTAATTGAAATTGGTTTTTTAAAACTTTTTCTGCATTGCAAATATTAATATAATTAACTATGAGGTATTAACAATCAGACTCTAGACATTGTCAGTGACCACAAGTACTTGGGACTGGTCATAAACAGAAACCTTGACACCGTTTACAAAAGAAGACCAACAGATTTTTTTTTTTCTTAGGAAACTTAGAATTAAAGTATATTAACACCTTTCTTCAAGTCATTTACTGAAAGTGTTTTAACATACTACCTCACTTATTGGTTTGGCAATATCAGTACTGTTAATTGTAATATGTTGGGAAAATTAGTGAAAATAAGCGGCAAAATAATTTTGTGGTGGAAATATCCTCTACAAAAAAGGGTTGTAAAGAAAGCCAAGAGCATTACAGAGTGTGTGTTTCACCCCTCTGTTGTGAATTTACAGTGCACTACTCCTATCTGGAAGATGCCTCTGTGTCCCCAGGTTTAAAAGTAATAGACTTGGGAAATATTTCATCCCAGATGCAATTTCTCTATTAAGCAAAGTAAAGTATCTTCTGTATCAGCATTGTATTTCTGTTGGTGATATTTTTCTTTCTTGTATTGGTGTATTGGACTGTGACTTAAACAAATTTACCCCAGAGGATAATATAGCTTGAACTGAATTAACTGCGGGGCCATTTTTAACTTGGGTAACAAAAACGTGCTAATCAGTGAACCAAATACCACCTCTGATTGGCTAAATCTTCTCCTCTGGCATGGTACAGTACCTACTGTTGTGTTTCTGTACTATGCTGTACAAAAGCTGGCCATTCTTGTGCTGAAGCCTAGTTATGTCATCTTAGAGTTCCATCTCAGGAACCGCGATTAACACCTCTTAAGCACTATGAATCAGCAACGACAGTGATGATGATGGTAAATACATCACAATGTTTCATTACATTCAATAAAGTACACTCAGAGAGTGATTAATATTAATGATCAGTAGCTTACATATAGAAACATATAGAAAGAATGGTAAATGATCTCCCATTTATAACTTTTCTTAGGCTTTTAATTAATAAAAACTGGTTTAAAGGGAAAAGCTTTCTCAAATCACTGTGTGTACAAATGTTTGATTTCCACATGTTAATTCAATCCCCACTGTTTTTTATTAGGTGATTGCAATATTTTTTTAATGTTTGCTGTGTCACTGGCAGACATCCTGCTATGCAGTTTACCCCAGCATTCCTTTAATCTGAGACTGTCCGAAACAAGTTTTGATTTAATTAGCCTAAAATATTTCTTCAGCATATTTCTATCCAATAGTACTCAAATAAATTGTAATATCTTTACCATACACGCAAACCAGATGTATACATTACATTTGTTGGTGCTGACTTTAATCTATGGTTGTAGTATTTTAGAAATAAATCTATGATAATGAGTTTGGAGAAAATTAAAAAAATAATGATGCTAACAAATTACGCAGCAGCTCTGGAGACAAAACATTACAAATTTAATATTTAATCACAATTAGACGCAGAACGCCCATAGCAACCAATGCAATCCTGTTGTATGCCTCATCAGCCTGGCAATTGAAGCTCTTCTAGTGAAATAATCCATGACAAAGACAGGACATGAGAAAGGTTAATCATGGAAGCCTGGACACAGAATCTCTGGAGGTGGGGATTAATTTGGAAAGGATAGAGAACTAAAACAATAATTATTAGAGCTTTATACTAGATTACCATGACAAAAGTTAATCTTTCTAATGCAGCCTTTTTTGCTTCCTTTATTGGAATTTCAGGTAATCTAAGAGAGCAGTGAGCACAATCTGCACATATCTGACAAGATGCCACTTTCTTAAAGAGTAAGTTTGAAAGTTATGACATTTAAAGGTCATATGGCTGCCCAGTCATGTGAGTTATTATTGTATACTGTTTCCCTTATTGACTACACAAAATAAACTGTCTCCCCCCAAATATACAAAATTATACACAACAGATACTGTAGGGTTAATTTGAAAAAATGTCAGCTCGCTCTCTTGATGTGAATGACATGTCATATGTACAAAGCCCAAATTTTCATGAGACAATGAGATAGCATTCAAGGATAGTATTGAAGCATGGCATGCCACAAATTCCTTGAGCCGCAAATGCTACACAGGCTAGAGTTCCATACTAAAAATACCCAACTCATGTCCGGTAGTTGCTCAATATTTAAGAAGATGCATCAAGCAACCATCAAGTTAGGACAAGAGAGGTTGGATGATGCCACTATTATCCAGGGATGAGTAGAACTAAGAGATGAGATATTACTGCTGAAATGTTACAATGCCAGTCACGATGTCAATTACAGGATAGATTCAGGAAGTGTAATGATGCCGGCACAGGGCAGATGGATAAGGACCATTCACATCTATGATCGTCTGCAGCCAGCAGCTGTGAAAGGTTAAGACACCTCAATATGACAGTGTGGTACTACACAGTTCAAGCTAACAGAGGTCGTATGAGACTCTGACTTTGTGGGGTTCCCCATGGGATCTTATGGTATTGTAGAACCTGGCTGATTAAAGTGTGCTCACTGTTGTAAGAAGACATCATTGTCATCTTGTGCTTTTTACACTTGAACACAACATCTTGCTATTCCTGGTTTCTTTACGGGACTGTATATACTGTAACTGTATATATAGAGAGAAAATAAGAGTAGGAAAAGAAAGTAGTAATCTGTATCTTTGGTCTCCAGGGTTTTAGATGCCAAACTCACAGACTAAATTTTCAGTGTAAACTGAAAATGTCTTTTGTCATGGAAAGAGATGTGTTGAACATGTCACACAACCAAGAAAAATGAAAATACATTGTCTGAGCAAATAAGAAATGTCCACACTAAAAAGAATAAACAGTCCCTGAGCTTCACCTTGAACTGCCATGAAATTAAAAATACAAATTTAAATGCAAATATATAAGTTAAAAAATTATATAAAGTCCCTTTTTATGAAAACCTCATTGTATTCAGTTGGGAAATGTACAGTGAGTCGCACTTGAAAATCAAAGCTTCACACTGCTGTAGTTCCAGGTTAATCTACCCTCCCCTCCAAGGCATTTGCAAAATGTTCAAATTAACAGCAGTTGATTGGCCTTTGCTGTTGTGCCTGAGTGGCCTTTACAAGTCATTTGTGAAGTGTTCAGTGGGGCTGTTAAAAAAGAAGGGGGCAGTCATCTAAGACTCTGTCCTTTGAAGAGCAAGGTGAATATGACAATAACTCCAGATGGCTTCTTTTTCTGCCTTTGAGGGGATGTCATAATGGAAAGAGAAAGACATTTGTTTTTTGGAGATTTTCATATAGAAATAAGTGGAACTTCATTGATGTCCAGAAAGAAGGTTTTCTGTTAAAGCGTGCTACTAAACCACAAGGGCACAGCTCTAATCCTCCACAGCCACAGACCACACAAAAAGCATAACAGTGCTGTTTGGTCATGTTAAAGAAGCTATTCGGTAATTAGCAGTTCAGGTATGATGGAAGTACCGTACTGTACATTGATGACATCCAAAATCCAGAAAGAACAACAGACCAACAACAGATACAACATAAGCCATACAGCATGTAAAAAAATGGGGGCTCACAGACTAAATGGATAATTGTGGATTTTCAATTAAACAGAATTTAAAAGTAAAAGAACAGACTTGTCATGTCACAATTACTCCACTAGTGAAACGTAACCAAGTATCAATGCTCTAATTGAGAGGAAACATGTACTGTAGGTGCTCTTTTTTTCATTACCGGAAGCAGTCCCCCTATTCAATAGTAAATATGCTTCCTCTACTTAATATCTCTGTGAAGATAAAAAAGGGAATGACCAATTGCTATGAAGAATTGATCACTGTATTGGCCACATACAATTTTATGTATTAGGAATTTATTTTTCACATACCCCAATTTGCTCTCCGTCAAACACACAAAGAGGGAGAGAAGCTTGTAGTCAGAGCACAGGGTCAGCCATTTATATGGCAACCTTGGAGCAGTTGGGGTTAAGGGCCTTGCTCAGGGGCCCAACAGAGTAGGATTCCTCTGCTGGCTGTTGATACGAACTGGCAACTCCCAGCCACAAGTTCAGATCCTTAGCTACAGAGCCACTGCACCACCCCAAAAGATCAACGTACTGTAGTTTCTGTCTGTCCTCACTTCCCAGAGAACAGATATCAACACTATGTGAGTGTCCTCAGACACTGAATTCTGTCCTCACAGAGTATAGGAACTTTACTTTTCAAATAAATTAAGTGTTCCAACACAAAGGAAATCGTTCTCTAATCCAGAATTGTTTTACCTGGACCTCAGCTCTGCCTGTCATTCATATTAAAAGCGACAGGGCAGGTGATGAAAATGAAATGGCACTTTTCATGCCAGCTTTCTTCTTTTTTTAAAAATTGCACCAAAGCCACTAGATGGAGTCTTTGGGAAGGAGTACACAGGAGAGTGGGTTTAGAACAATCTGCTTTCTCATCCTTACCCAGACGCAAATCCTGTACCTGTGCCGGCCTGCCCGCGTGACGGGAGGCAACGTTAATGCCTCAGCAGAAAAACAAGCCATAAATCCTCGTCTGTAAATACAGCATGATGTATTAGTTTTAGCCTCAGCTCGTACTTCATTCCCAGCACAGGCTTGTGAAATATTAGCTGTGTCCCTACTGTGCAGCTTTCTCACACGCACCGCAGCCCATGTGCTTTTCTCCCTTCCCGAAGCACGTGGAACGCGTTTTGAAGAAGCCAAAGTTAGCGACCGACACAGAAATGTCACCATACTGCAGATTTGCTGAGCTAGGCTGGAGGGAAAAAAAAAAGCAAGCCAAGTTTTCTTTATTGTGTGTTACACCTCTGCAGATTTCACATATTGTTTGCTGGGTTTTACAGGGATTTGGAGGCCCAACTCTACGGCTTCTATCTTAACTTTGAACTTTTTTAAACTTTAACACCACTCATGTATCTTTAAAAGAACGTACGGTGCAGAGAAAAGGTTTGGGAACCTTGCATGTTAGTTTTTTTCATGTATATTTTAGATATTAAAACATAACTAGATGTTCATGAAAGTTTTACTAAAATATTAAGATAACCTGATTAAGTGTGTACCACATAGAAATACAGGGTTGCTATCCTATCAAGCAATACTGTAGGTGCAAGGCAGGGTACACTCTGGACAGGACACCAGTCCTTTGCTGGGCACACACAGCCAAAAACAAACATGCATACACCCATACTGGGGCCAATTTTCCCAGACGCCAATTAACCTACCAGTATGTCTTCAGACTGTGGGAGGAAACTGGAGCACACAGAAGAAACTCAAGCGAACACATTGGGAACACACAAACTCAACACAGATAGCACACCTGGAAAACAAATGATCCAACAGTAAATTTGAGTCCCTGAGTGACTGGCAGCTCAATACATGCATAAGCAAATTAGAAATTACAATAAAGCAAAGAACAATACATTTCTACTTACAGTATAATATACAGTACAAGGGTATATATTATGGAAAGCAGCACCAGATAATTTATAACACGTAACAGTGCAGGTGATTCCAATGCCAGTCCAGAGGGAACAATCATTCAAGAAAAAGTTGAGTTTAGATGCAAGTGCATCTCCAGGGTAGATACTGTGCTCAGCAGAAACAGAATAAGCATTGTGACAAAATATAAGAGTCTGCAGATTTCAAGTACAAGGTGTTCTCATTGCAGAGATTTGTGCTTTTTACTTTGGTATACCACAGTAAAAACGCAAGGGATCAGTCTCTCTGAACGCTCAGTCTGCAGCTGAATGAAGAGAACATAGCTTGCGCACTTGTAAGTGCCGAACAGCAGGACCAATGTGTGGAAATTCAGATGCTGCAATTATCGACCTCTGAGCAGCCCCGCTGATGGTCAGCACTGAAGTGAGCGATCCTGGTGTGACTGAGAATGTGAATGACGTGAAGATCCTCAGGTAATCCAAGTGAGACACTTTCCTGTTTTTCTCTTACATGGAGAGATCCAAAGACATGCTGCTGGATGGCCTTCAAAGCAATGTTGCATATGTCTTAACTAGAAAAATAAGAATCTAAGCAATTTCACACAACCTGGACACAGGTGCACTGTTCAATCAAGTTGCACTTTGAAAAGCAGAGAGTCAGCTGGTAACCCACCACAAATGACCCTTGTTCAACAGCAGTCTCCACACTGCAAAACAATGCATGATTAACCGTTGAAATTCAAAGAAGATCAACCCCATTAAACCTGGAAGCTGCAGCACACTGTACAAAGGCCTGGAGAGCAAATGGTGCTTGATTTACTGTATTTACTGTAGGCAGAGGGCCAAGGGAGATCAAATTGTGCCTTTTATGTTCTAATTTTGAACAAAAACGTGCAAAGCCCATACTATACAAAATCAAACTCTGAAAGTAAACCAGCAGGTAAAAACAGATACTCTAAGTAATTAATGACAGACAGAAGATATTTTATGATGAGTTAAGAGGATGATTTCATATATATCTGATACAGTATGTGCAATGGGATCTGCAGCACTTCCATTCCACCTGCAATGCAAATCTTTCTCCTGCAAGATCTGCTTCCCTTCATAATACACTAGCCCAGGCCACCTGACACTGGGTGTTCTGGATTGTGAGCTTGGTGTTGTGTTGCAAGTGGATCATCTCTGAAACAAGACATTTCATTTTTCTTTCAGTATCGGCTGCAAGGAAGAGAATATTATGTTGATAGAGCAGACAACCAATGGGCTGTTCTCTAAATCTGATTAATTAAAAATTATAAGGAGCAAAGGCAAAATATCAATATCTGACTTTCAAATGAAACAAACTTTCAAATGAAACATAACAGAACATAAGTACTGCAGCTTGAGAGTGCTTTTCCAACTACTGGGCCTCTCAGAAATGCTTGTAGATCTCTTTCTCCAATACTCACTTTCCAGGCAATTTTCCAGTTGTGATACTACCAGAGTTTTAGAGTGCTGCTGGGATCACCCATCCACCATAATAAGGGTATTTATTACAGGCTGCCACTCCAGACAGGTCCTAGAAAAGCAGTCAGTGAGTGTTCAGTCTTATAAGCTGTGTTCTAGACAAAGCAAACAGTCCATTTTCCATGTGTGGTAGAATGGGAGAATTCTACTTTCTTGGCTGTGTTTTTGTGTCTGTGTAATTTACTACAGCCTGTAGATTCATACCAACATCCTCTAGAGAGCCTCATCTGATATTCAAATCAGTTTATTTTGGAAAATGGAGGGCCTGGCAGATTCTCAAATGTTCCTGATTCATCAGGAAACACCATGTGGCTCCAGATCCAAAGGCACAGAATTTGAAGAGTTCCTACAAATCAGTCAAACATGACCAAACAAGGCCTCAGGGTCACTCATCAAATTAAAAGAAAAACCTTATGCCAAATTCTTGACGTTTGCTGTACAAAGTTTCTATTGGAATGACATTGTTATGTAAACTGATCTATAGTATATGCTAACTCCATTTATATATGAGCATTCATATGACAAATCATTCATGATATGAAAGGATGTTTATAAATTTCATGAGCCAAAAGTGTGCAACTAACTGCATTGTGAAACATATGTATTACATAAATGACTATGGAACCATGGAGATCATTTGCACAGGCACAAGAGCAATACTCATCAGAGCGCGCTATATTGTCTCAAAGAGACTATCATGCATCCTGAAGTGGTCACCTCTAATGCCTTTCTTGTGTGAGGTCAACAGGAATAGTATTCCTAGTATTCACGGCTGTGGGAGTGTACAGTATGTACCAAATTCCATTGCTCCACAGGCCACAGTTTCTAAGGTACAGTTGTTTAAACAGCCCATTTAATTTTTAAGACCACTGCACGACAAAGTCCTAGGTAATAAAAGTATGAAACATTAGAAAGAGATCCTAGATTTTGAACCATGTGCAGGATTCTTAAGAGAAAGACCTGAAACAGCTGTACAAACTAGCTATCAAAAGTCTCCTGCTTTCACTCACTGTAATCCTCCTGTCAGAAGGATTGCTGCTCCCTTTGTCTCTGATCAAACTACGGAAATACAAACTGTTCATGCAAAAGCTTAATCAGACAGTCTCAGATTAGACTATGGATGTCACATTGCACTGTTCAAGCACACCATGTTCTCACAGTTATGTCATCCATCTACTGAGCAGCAGATTTGCTCTGAAGCTAGGACGCATGATCTCAAATCTGGTACCCTGAGTTCTCAAAAAGCCTCCCAGAAATGGGGAAAGGGTCAGATCTCAGAGTATTTGTAAGAAGTCACATAATAAATCTCATGACTTTAACAAATATAATTTCTCTCACACTTTGCTTTCCTTTGGCCCTGATTTTCCTACGAATTCTGCATCTCTTCACTGTGTTTTACTACACAATACCATATGAATGCCATGATGTTCTGAGTCTTAGAAATACTTTCCATGGCCTAAAATGGAGTAAGGTCTTGTTGAGAGGAAGCCACAGTAAAGCTACAGAAAAGACTAAAAGTGTGAAAGGCATGTGGTAATTAACGTCAAGATAAAAATGTCATAAAGCAGGTGCTTTAAAAAAGTAAAAGTGTCCAATTCAGACCTAGGATGAGACTCATTGTCTAGATATCTCTGAGTCACGGGTGACCCCTTTAGATGAGTGTGTAAAATCCTTAAAGCGACACTTCAGCTAAGCCTAGGATGTCTCCAGCTAAGTTTACAATATCCTTGGACAGCAGTGTTCTTATTGTGGAGTGTCAAGATTCATTTAAAGAGATACTTATAAAGTTCTGTTTATACTTAATGATTGTTTTTAGCAGTTCTGCTACTGTATATAGAGGGACAAAATATGTACAGGGTATTTGACGTGACTCACTTAACTGAAGGAATGGCAGCCTGTTGTAGCTGTGAGGATAGGCTGCCCAAACCCCTCCTCAGCACTGTGAGACGTGAGCCAGGGAACTGCAGCAAGGGTATACAGTACTGTATTTGGGGAGGTGGGAGGGATGCAAAAGACAGACACAAGGGAAAGTCCTGGGTGCGAGACTTATCTACTTAGGCAAACAGAAGTGTGTGAGATTAAAATTTGACCTTCCTCCCAATCTTCTCTTTTAATCTGCTTTTTTCTTGGTGCAGACTGAGGCCAACCTGTCTCATGTCTGAACAAAGATGAACATTTCTTGCATTGCAACATGTTAGATCACCTAATGTACTAAATTTCTGCTGATGTGAATAGGAAAAGGCAATAGAAAAAAGTGCAAACATCATCAGGAGACACAAGGCTGAGCTGGTGCAGTATAATTATTGAAACAAAGTAAACTTCACTGAGCGTGCATTTGCTTAGATCTGAGTTTGTTTCACAAATTAGACTAGATATTATTTTTCATGTTTTATAATATCTTTGAGTACTACAAAGAGACACCACAATCAGAAGCATTTTTCTGTTCGCAAGAGATCACCATTTAATACAGATTTATTATTAATTTTCACAGAAGTATAAGACACCAGTGCAAATAGTGACTGAGCATGATTTATCATGAACAGTGAAAGAATATGCTCTGTAATATTGAGTTGTGCATAAAATCCTTGTGAAACTGTATACAAGTCCTTTAACTGGCTAGGGAAAGTGTCTTACCATGGGTTTCAAAAATTCGCCAAATGGAGACAGAAAAATGTAAGTTAAAGCAAATGATGAGGTGAGTAAAGTGTTAATGTTAATGGCACTGACACTGGCCAATGGGCTTCAGAGGGCTGGCACAACACTTCTGTCTTCCCACTTCCCTCTTATTTTGGAGGAACTTTATTTTAGAAAATCTTTGGAAAAACAATTGTTTCTTTGCCTCAAAGATGGAATTTTGAAAAAGTTTCCATCGGAAACTGTGAGAGAACCTTGTCAAAACCAAATAAATTAAAAGTGTAAGAGACATAAAATTCCAGCCCTGAAGGGCCACAGATGTGTCTGCAGATGCTAATTCAAACTCAGCTCTTATGCAGCTAATATTGGCTTTATTGGATGGATTTGCCAACTTCTCCCAACTCTGGTCTGCAGTTGTATATACAGTGGTATGAATGAGGAATCTTTGGACAACCGCATAAACACGGTGCCAAATTAATATTGTACATCTTAAGTGCTAAAAGAGAAAGGTAGGATTTTTAACCCGTTTTTCGCTTCTATTTGGGGATTTTGTGGTTTGAATCCACCCTGGATTTACCTATGGTTAGCAACCACAGAGCACAAGCTGGAATGGTTTAAAAGTGCATCACTTTGACCACCCAGTGTCGAATATTAACAATGGCTGTAGGGAAGTGGCAATTTAGTTAAAAATTGTCATTCCAATTGTAAGGAGATGTTTAATTGTTTAAGTATGATAACTGAAAAGGGTCTATAACAATTTCTGCAATGTAATAAGAAGTGGAGGACTGGGTGATTGGCTTTTAATTTTAATTAGGATGCTCTAATTTCAAGTGTTCACTAAGAAACTCTCAGCGAACATCAACTCGACCCCAGAGGTCAGACATAGGAGATTATGTTATTGAGTTATTTGACTTCCTCATGGGAAGCCCTATTATCATTTGTGATGCCCCTTGCTTGACAGAAAGATCAGTACTGATCTAAAGGTGAAAACCAGCGTTATACTGTATTTCCTTTCACATCACAGTTCCTTAGCATCTGATCGTTTAATTGACTGTAGAATGAAGACAGAGCTAAAGATGCTTGAAGCTTCTTGTCCAGTTGCTGTCCACCAGCACAAATGAGCTACTGTGCTCTACGGAATACTATAGAACCCCTTTAAAGAATGTCTCTCAAAAGGGATTCAGAGGAGTTTGCAGCAGACAAATTGCAGGCCATGCTATGCATGGCCGATTCTATTTTGCTTCACTGCAGTCAGGAAATTACAGTAAATGTGGTTACTGTACCAAGAAGACCAAGAAGAGGAATAATTGTCACTTATCACAGCCTTTTATGTCAAGAAGGCATGTGTGAAAAATAATAAAATCCCAAAAAAGGAGGCTTTTCATATAATTTGGGAAAGATGGCCAACATGAACAGTCATCTATAAAAAAGCTACTATCAAATCAAATAAGGTTGGTTAATTATGCACGTCCAGAAAAGCTGTGTTATTAAAACAGCGGTACTGGGAGATTTGGGCTCCTGGCAGACTACCCTGTGTGTGTTAATCTGTTCACGGGTAAGCAGCTGGCATGAGGATGCCAGGCCTGTCATCGTTGGAGGGGAGCAGTGGAGTTTGTAGTGACTCTAATGCTCAGTTAACTTGTGTAGCTGGTTCAGTGACCACAGAGCAAAAGAACCGTATTAACAAGACAAGTGACAACGATCTTACTGGGATCTGGCTCTACATGGATGCACTATTTCATACTCTTTCCTCATAGTGCTGACAGGTCACACACCATTTTGTAAATTGTGTTTTTATTTTAAGATTTCAGTAGGAAGCATTGGTGTCATCAATGTTTATAACTTCTTTGTCTCAGTAGCAGAACGTCAGTATGGACTGTATTCACAAAACATTTACCACCATGCTAATACTTATTTTTTTCTTTAACAAAACAGAAAGAAAGAACACATTTTCAGACATAAAAACAATCTTTAAGGATGTTTATACTCCCAGAAGGGATGTTTAAACAATACAAGCTTGCTTTTCTCTTTTCATACACTTAGACTGGAATGGCACAAAAGGACTCTCTCTCATTGAAACGTCAAGGGACCACATTTGGAAGGGGGAGTTTAGTACACAAGCTGTGTAATGCATGATGAAACATATATAAAAATAGATTAAACAAATAAGGAATTATTGATGCAACTGAATAGAACCTCATGACATATACAGTTGCCAAACACAGAAAGTTGTAGATGTATTTTAATCATCTTTCAATTGTGTGAAGCTGCATTTCAAATATTGTTGCAGTTATAATACAGTGGATCTGTAGTGACTTATTAAAACAGTGTGATAAGAAAATTATGTAAATGTGGACAATAAAAAATATCCAATACCAACTATCCTTTCAAAAGCTGCCAATGCTCCAATTATGAAATTTTGCTATTAAGGGAAGTCCAAGAATCACTGCACATCAACACTACAGGTAGTACAAGGCTTTAGGTGAGAAGCTGTTTTGAGCTGGAACATGCTGTAATAGATTTGTAGATGATACAGACGAAGACACATTATGGGAATTAGAGTTCCTGAGGTCTGGGAAAGGGAACCACTGTAGACCTTATATAGTATGTAGAACCACAAAACCCTTCATTGCTTAAAAGTATACACTATACAGTTCCCATATAAATACTGTACAGTATACAATAGGTGCTTTGGAGTAACACAATGAGTAAAATTAGTGCATTATGCACAATAGTGATTATACAGTAGCTGTATTTTTTTACACAGAACTCAGACCACAGACCACCTCTATTCCTCACACTTCCCCTCTTTTGTGTTTTAAGTGGAAGAAAAATTGAACAAAAATGCTATAATTCCCCTTGTGCATTGTGGTGGAAACATACTGTAAAGTGTCTTAAAAGTGTCTTTCTCTTCTCTCTTTCCCATTGTCCTCAATATTATTAATAAATCCTTGAACACTGGCGTTGTATCAGTGGTCCTCAAAACTGCTGCCATTACCCTGTGCCAAAAAAGCCTAACATGGCTCTGGACAATCTAAACAATTTTCACCCCATCTCCAACTCGCAAAAATTCCAGAATGCGCTGTCAAATTTCAATTACATAACCACCTCATGGCAAATAACCTTTTCGAACCCCTCTTATCTGGCTTCTGTCAATTTCACAGCACAGAAACTCCCTTGGTCAAAGTCACTAATGATCTAATAGCTTCTGATTCTGGTTCTCTTTCTATACTCATCCTACTTGATCTCAGTGCTGCTTTTGACACTGTTGACCTTGACATCTTACTTTCTCATTTTGAGACTGTGTTTGGAGTTTCTGACACTGCTCTCAAATGGTTCGAGTCTTACCTTACTGACACTGTCACTTTGTCTCTCTTAATGAGTGTAGGCATCCTCTCACGGGGCACCAATAAATGTAGGGGTTTTGTGCATTTACTGGGACAATTATTAATTGTAGCAGTAAGTCACAAAATAATTCTTTGATGGCTATTAGAAGACTGACCCAGCAGGATACTCAGCAATGCACACACACAGATACTAACACACGACAATACATTGTATTAATACATAAAATGTGCATATAACAGATCTTAAGAGTGAGGGTTAGCAGAATACAAAAGGTAAACCAAGAGGGACATACATTCAGTATACCATTCATTTAGACCCTTTCGTAAATGAACTTGGATTACAACTTCTACACTAGATGCTCAAAAGCAAGTACATCACTCATAGGAATTAAACTGATATTAACTGGCGTTGAGGTAATAATTGAATTCTCAAGCTGTAATGCAGAATGTTGAATACTCATCCAATCTGTGTGGATTCAGATCTTTCGCGGACACAAAGGAACAGCGGCAGGCAGTGCTGTTGCGGCTGGAGAGAAGTGGGAGAGATTCCTGCTGCGATGATCTAGCAGTGGGCTCTCTGAAGACCGGCTAGTTAGTTCTGGCTTGCTAGCGAGTTTGTGCACATGAGAAAAGTGACTGCGGGTCCAAGCACTCTTTAGACGGGAAGAAGACCAGTTCGTTCCCGATGTAGCGCTAGTCCTGAATCCTTTGATTCAGCTGTCCACAGTCCCGACCGTAGTTCACTTCTTGATCAGGTGAGCGTTCACGGTGGGTTCACGAGGCTTTCTGCTGGGCTAACCTCGGGTGGATCCTTTGGTTACGCACGGTGACCTCCATTCTCGACTCTTAGAACAAAGGAAAGTCCTGGCACTCAGACACACTGGCCGTTAGGTGATTGTCTGAGCTGAGTCTGAGAATGTCCAGGAGGAGCACCGGAGGAGTCCTGTGCTGCCTGTTTTACTCGGAGGAACTACGGTTGTTAACTGGTTGAAAGTTCCGTGGGCAATGGAATGGCCTCTCTGTATCCAGCACCACTTGAGATGAAGGAGAGAGGGAGTGGCAAGGGAGCAGAAAACTTAATTCTTGTATTTTAAATAAGCCTTGCCGCAACATGGGTATAGGTCTGAAATTGGTCTTGTTAAGTCTGGTGTTCCTCAGGGCTCAATACTGGGCCCCTTTTCAGATTTTATATGTTTCCACTTGGTCAGCTTTTAAGATCACATGGCCTCAGCTATCATTTCTATGCTGATGGAACTCAAATATACATCCACACCAAACCTGACACTGAAGTGGCTGTCTAATTGCATCTCTGACATAAAAACTTGGATGACTCAAAATGTGCTTCATTGTAACTGTGACAAGATTGAAGTCATGCTTATTGGCACCCCCTATCAACTTTGTAAAGCCCATCCTGTAACCCTATCTGCAGATGTCTCTGTACTTGAGCTTCAGTCTAAATTGAAAAACCTTGGGGTAATATTTGATTCTGGCTTAATATTTGACCCACATGTACAGCATATTGTCAAAACATCTTTCTTTCACCTCAGAAATATCACTAGACTATGCCCAATGTTATCACTAACTGTGGCTGAAAACCTTATCAACACATTTGTGTTCTACTACTTCAATGAGAGAGTCCTAATTGACTACTGTAATGCTCTACTCGCTGGGGTATCTAAATCTACATTGAACAAACTGCAATTTGTCCAAAATTCAGCAGACAGAATCCTGACCAGGTCTAGTGCAAGTGATCACATTACTCCTATCCTGGAGTCCTTGCACTGGCTTCCTGTCAAATTCCGTATAGACTTTTAAATCCTCATGCTGACCTATATGCCTCTGCATGGCTTGGAACCTCAGTACCTACAGTATCTGAACTATTATCGCTACTACTCCCCACTTTGCAACCTCCTCTCTTCTAATTCTATTCTCCTAACTGTCCCCAAAGCCCGTCTACATTCTGTGGGTGACAGGGCCTTATCCTGTTATGCTCCCAAGCTCTGGAACTCTCTCTCCAAGGATATCAGAGAGCCACCTTCTCAAATTTCCTTCAAATCCAGTCTCAAAACCTTCTTCTTTAGAAGAGCCTTTATTTAACTGGTTCCATTCTTTACCCCTCTGCTCCTACTATACTTAGTACCACCATCCACGGTCTCCTCTGTGTGTTGTAATACTGTTTTATCTTGTGTATTCTTTTTATTTATTGTTGTTGTTATCCTGTATAGCACTTTGAGAAGCCACCTTTAAAGGCACTATATATAAAAGATTTATTATTATTATAAACAGGCAAAAATAACTAAGGCACCCGATTGACCTTTGAGTACAAATCTGCGTCAGTTTTTCAAATGTTCTTTACTGTTGCTTTTATGCATCTCTCAGAATAGACATTTCTTTCAAAAAAAGAAATAAAAGTAGTTGAATAGCATAGCCCCAGACTGTGCTTTGGCAAAGGTAAAACAGCTATTTCAAAACTCCAGCATCCCTTGATGAGGTTAGTTTCCTCAAGCATCTGGTTAGCAAAAGGAACACCAGGCAGTCATTGCTCAGCGACAGAAGCTGGCGTGTTCGCGGCTGGGGCAGCTTTATAAATCACCCCTGAAGATGGTAGCGTCTCACCTTCAGCTTGCCTGGAGCACAAATTAATTTTTGCTTAGGATGCACTCCATCAAGTCATCAAGACTTCGGCAACAGAAGGTAAAGAGGGTAAACAGCAGGCTGACGAGGACTGACTCAACGGGTTTTGCAAACATTAGATAAACCCTCAGCTCTTCACAGAAGCACCTACAGAACTGAAAGCCAGCAATCTTCCCTGGTCACTTTTTAACATGCCATGACACTTCTGCAATATGGTTCAGGCCCATAACTCTTGTGAAATCCCATTAGTTATTAATACATTATACACAATAGCTTGGCATGCCTTGTAATTACTTTGTCTGATCCAGTTTTAAATATTCAGCTGCTGTCCTGCCTACATTCATTGTTCTTGACAGCTTCAGACTCCTATTAAGGCTTTTTTCCCCCCTAAATCTTCCCACATGTACTGTTGACATTCCATTCTTGATTTGAGGCTTATTTTTAACTTGGAGAGACCAGACAGTTGCTCCCCCCCTCAATTTCACCAGCCCTGAAATGGAATATTGCATTTTTTCACTTTATCCACAGAATGAACACACATGTCTTCTTGATTTGATTAATCATGTCTATAGTGTGTCTAGCAAAGACACTCCTGGACCTTGTTTTTAAGAACAAAAGAAAAGTCACTGGTTAGAGGAGTCCATCTGGCCTTTGTCCCTCAATCTTTTCTACAGTACACTGGTCATCTTTTAGCTACACGAACAACTGTCTTACACTGTCAAAACAGCCCTCTATATTGAATTTTGAATCTGCTTTTATCTCATCTTATGAATACCCATCTGTATGTTTGCATTTTCTGCTTAGATTGTATATTTTGTGAAGATAAAAGTACTACACTATAAATTTTAAAGAAGAGTCCCAGAGGGTTCAATGTATGGTTGGTCTGTAGATTACTTAAGCACCTCAGACTTGACCAATGGTCTCTGAATACATGGCCTGAACATGGTGAAGCAGCACTTTGCTGTCCGATGGTTTTCCATTGTTTATATAAGGCCTCATTGCACCTCACTGTACCTTAGCATCTGTTAATCATGATTTCACTCTCCTTCACCATGACTTATTCCCAACACCTTTAAACAGGATCACACACACAGTTTGCTACAGAATTTACCTACAACATTTTTCAGACATTATACAAAAAACAAAATTTTCAACTGCACATATTCTAATAAATATTAGAAGTATGTACTGAAGTAGTAGTACTTCATACACTGCCCAAATTTCTAAAACATCCACTGTTTTTTATAAATATATCAAATAGAATATATTATAATATATTTTTAATTATATGAATATAATATATTTTAATTATATAAATATAATATATTTTTAAATATATAAAATATATTCGAATTTATATATGATTATAAATATAAATTTCCATCAAATCAGCTGCATTGGTCATAATTTAGGTGAGTGACAGCTGCTCATTTTGCTGATTCTCCAGAAAGCAGACACAAAATGAGTGGATTTTATACATGCACAACAAAATTAGCATCATACCGTATGAAACTTTTAATCCAACTTCAAAGTACCCAGCACCGCTAAAAGGCATTTCATCAATATGACAGTGAATAACTTCCTCCCTTCTCTTCCTGTCAGCTAGTTTTGATAACACTTTTTCCCCAAAAAGCAAACAGTTTGCTGAAATAGTGAGATGAGGAGATAAGCATGAAACAAAGCAGCACTGGTAACTGGAGCACTGGGACCACCCACAGCACAGGTAAAGGAGGATTAACGAATGAAATAAATGAGAAATATAAATGCTGCACTCTGAGACGTGCACTCTGGCCTTGTTAGTCCTCACTGTGGTGATCCAGAAACATGATTTTTGAGGTCACAGAAAAAAAAAATTGAAGAAGCTACCACAAACAGTAACATGAATATTGTATGTTTCATTCAAACCTGTTAAGGTTTAAGATCTATAAGAGAGCATTTTACTGCTGGTAAGAACATATCAGACTATTAAATTACCAGCATTATTTGACTGGTCAAATCATTGCAAGAACACATTAAAGAATACAAACGAGAGGGGGACATTTGGCTCAGCTAGCTCACCTGGTAGTTAGTAGCTAAATGATGCTGTTAACTTCAGCAACTTGATAAGACAGCTTGTTACACACTCCTAAAAGCCATTGTATAAAGTAGTGCCTCTTTTTACAATTAAATACCGTATTTGCAACAGCCTTATTTCTTCTGCAATGTTCTCAGCAGGAAGATCAGGAGAGAACTTTATTAAGGTGTCCTCACATTCTTCAGACACTGAAAAAGCCAATCCAGCAGATGTCTTCAAAATCAATAGTGAAACTCAAACCAGAAGTTACAAGTGGAAACTAGGGGACACCACATTTAAAAATGAGTACCGGAGGCACTTCCTTGCAAAAAGGGTTGTCGAAGTCTGAAACAAATGTCATACAGTCACAATTACTGTAGCACCAAAACTAAGAAACTCTGCCTTGGTCTGCACTACGAGTATATGTTTAAAATTGGAAAAAAAGTCCCTACAAATATTGTGACTTCTAAAAAAACAGATAATGAGGGGAAGTTCCCACAATGTAAGATCCTCTTATTGTAAACCATAAGGCATCTTTTTTTAAAAAAAGGCAAACAATATCTAGAGTACAGAAAAGTACAAACAAAAGAGTCAACGAGAGGCCCCCTAAAGGTAAAAAAGCATGTGTATACTGTAATGTGTCTGGAATCCGCTGATCAGCAGCCTGATTTGGTAGCTAATTTGAATAACAAATTTAATGATGGAGGGTCTTGGAGCTGAGAAGCGAGTGGTACTGCGTCTTCATAAAGGGCAAGTAACGAAGAGATATTAGCTTGGGTGTGGAGTTAATTTCTCCCTGCCTCTGCCAGTATTCCATTGCCAATTGACTAAACATCCACAGTCTCAGCTAGTAAGTCTGCAGTGTTTTACTGTAGTGCTGTGATCATCCCGATTTATTTTATTCTTTTGATGCAGGGCAGCATCAGATCAGAACACAACCCGATTGTCTCCATTGTCCACACAAAGAACAATGCAAACCTGTCTAATGCTGACTGCTTGTATTTCTTAGGTTTTTCTACCTAGTATATGATCAGTTTGGGAATACATTAGGAAACCATTAAGATCTTTGTCAGAATGTGCCAGAACATTTGTAACCTTAGGGGTGGAGCTGTGGCACTGTGGCTAAGGATCTGCGCCTGTGGCTGGAAGGTTGTTAGTTCAAATCCCATGGTTGGCAGAGGAATCCTACTCCATTGGCTTCCTAAGCAAGGGCCTTATCCCCAACTGCTCCAGGGACACTGTACAATGGCTGACCCTGTGCTCTGACCCCAAGCTTTTCTCCCTGTCTGTGTGTCTCATGGAGAGCAAGCTGGGGTATGTGGAAAAGATAAATTCCTAATGCAAGATATTGTAGAGGGCTAATAAAGTGATCTTATCTTAGAACAAAATGTGAAAATTAAGCATCTACAACAAGCAGTTGGTTCAATAACAATTCGATCACACATTGGAGTTATGAAAGCTGCTAATAAAAAAAAAGAACTAACTAGAAAGCTCTTTCTTTTGGTGACGCATTACATCAATGCCAAACAGTTTCCTTTCCTCTTAGACGGAGCAAACGGAGACAGTTGTTTCATGGTCAAGAGGTTTGGTGTGCTGTGCCTGTATCTTTAAAGGCAGATCAGCTTGTTTTGTGGAAGGCTAAAAGCAAGCGAAGTAACCAGGCAGGGGAGGGATTGAATATTGACTTGGAAAGAAAAGGAGAGTGAGAAAGAAAGAGAATATTTTAGACCAGGAAATTAAAGCAGTCATGTAAGAAGAATCATTATTGGAAAGCGAGCAAGTTGTAGAAAAGGTCAAGCAGACAGACCTGCTTTGAAACCAACAAAGACATTTTTACACAGAGACCGGGCTCTCTTTCTCTGAATCATTCTAACAACCTGCACAGCAATGTATTTTATTTCAGTTTTCTTCAAAGCAGCTTTATAGCATTCAGGCTAACTGAGTTGTGGATTGCTGTTTTTAAATAATATTTTTCAGTTATTCTTCCTACAAGTTTTCTCTAGCTTTCTTACTTTTATGTCAGAATGCAAGATCTTCCCTACTCAACTCCATTTCCCTCCATCCACTTTACAACCACTTCTTCCAATTCAGGGTCATGGGGGAGACTGCATCCTCACACCAGCACCAATTTTCATAGAAGTAATTTAACCTACTGGTATGTCTGGACTGTGGGAGAAAACAGGACCATCTGGAGGAAACCCCTGTGAACACGAGAAGAACATACAACCCCCACCCAGATAGCACCCCTGGAATTGAACCCAGGGCTCCAGCACTGTGAGCCCACCAATATTTAAATATTACAAATACCCAAGGACATGGGTAGCATGTTATGTGCACCAGGTTAATCATAGTCTCTAACTGTGCTTTTGGGGGAGGCTCCAGGTTGCCCCTGGACTAAGCAGGACTAAGAGGACTAAGCTGCTTTCTAATAAGGGATTGATAAATGCCCAGCATTGACAGAAATGATGTACATATGTGGGCCTGGCCTGAGTTACATTTAACATCCATCATTCCTGAATAGTTCTCAATTTATAACAGTAGATGTCCTTGGAATTGTTTGAGTTGACACAAGTTTTTATCATGGTTGTAACTCTTATAACTATTAACTTGTAACTTTTATCATTGCAGAAATCAAATATTGACAGTTCTAAACAAAGTTCTTTGCTTTTTTATTAAGTGTCCTAGCAATGGTGCATTACACACTCCTGTTTAATGGTTATTTATAAATTATTTGTCCTTGCTGGTGGCTCCTAAGCTGTAGCTGTTCTAGTGAATTAACTACAGTAGCAGTAACAGTAGCTTTAATGGTACCAATACTTACTGTAGATCTGTAGCTGGAAATCCACATGAAGAAAGAGTTGGAAGGATTTCTGGGAAATAATCATATACTGTATATCACATTTATCACTGGGTAATATGTACTAAAGTTGTAGTGTCATTCCCACAAATCCCACAATATATTACACACACCACTGACCAGAATCATTAATACAGTACCTTCCCATAAAAACACCAGTGTCAAAGCAATAAGAAAACAGGAAAGGTCAAACATTATGAAATGCCTGCAAAAAAGATAAAACATAAAGCTAACAGTGGATCTTTTATGGTCTATAAACTATTTTGTTTAGACAGGTGAACAGCTGCAAGAGCCTATTCTTAGTAGCAAGGCGTATATTTTTACAAGGCAGTCTTGCCCTCCACAGGCCAAGGATAAATAAAACGTTTCTAAATTTAGATCTGATATAATGCAAGTGTGACAGTCTACAGTAGCTGCATGGGGGTCTGGCAGTATCCTAGCAACGGGTGCTAGGCAACCTTGTTAGTAATCATGAGTTAAAACAACAAGGTATTGCATCTTCCAGAATACCGCAAATTCAACAATTCCTCTGTTGATAAGAACTTCAAACTTATATAAAATTAAAGCTGCGGACTTCAATGGACTTGCTACCCAATTGACATGGATTTCTGCTTCATTTCTTGTTTAAAAGTCTGAATGTTCAGCCTTGGTGCATTTATCAGAAAGTCAATTCTTCAAAATATGTACGTGTGGGCATGCAACTGCTTTATACCCCCAAATCAAGGCAAAAATTCAGTCATTCATCAGGTAAAATGTGCACTTCAATTACAGCAGAAGATTTTGTGCTTGAGCCATTAAACCTGTATCCAACAGTAGTCCCTGGGGATGCGTTAATGGGAATTAAATATTTATTGGTAATGAAATACAGTACTTCAGTAACATGACATGATAATCACAAACAAAACAGAATTTAAAATCATATTCATCTTTGATAATATTACAAATAGGGGTTACTAAAATAGCAAATGTTAGGAAATGACTGATATTAATTAATTATACCATTATTAATTAAATATAGATCATATAAATATAATAATAATACATAATTAAGATAAATAATCCCCAACTTGTAAAGATTATCACAAGTATATACCCAAGTGGTTGCTATAATTGGAGGCACACGACTTGTTTCTTCTCTGGTACAGCTTTGGTGAAAGAGTAAGAATTCAGGCACACTGGATTAAACAATTATTTATTAACAAAGACAATACACACACCATACTACACAATGGATACACAAACAACACACAGGTTTCATTTTTTACAAACTTTTTCAGAGGCCACGCTCCAACCACCCAGAATAACCCCAGACTGCTTCCGAGTATTCAAACTTTTATATAACGCCCAGAAAGAGATAAAGCTGCCTTCTTAACCAAAGAGAATATGACCTACAGTTAAATCACTCCCTCCGTGAACGCGCATGCTGGAAAACCAATGGGAAACTTTCTCCCTATTCTGAAATGCATTCAATAACCAGGGGAGTCTGTTTTTAACCAAGGGATTCTTTACACAGGAAATCAAAGTTCCTAACAATAACATACTGTAATAACAAGCTCTTTTGACAAAGACATCTTTCTGGATGATCTCGACCAGGAGCTCTTGCCTTCTTTCTTTCTCTTGTGTTCCCTTCTGTCTCTTTCTCTTCTCCTCTCTCCCCCTCTTGCGTCTTTTTTCCCTGTCTATCATACATGTTATTATGATGTGTTCTTGGACTTTTGATTAGCACTTAATCATTTACCCAGAACTTAATTATATAAGGTAATTGTAATGATCCAACGTAAATTATCACTGAATTTGGCATCCCTTTATCTCAGCAAACATCCCCTTGCTTTGAAGCTGGAAATGTTTACACAGGTCAGGTATTACCCATTATATCTAAAAGACACAATGTAAAGACACTTTATAGTTTTATTCCTTATGTTTAAACAAAGTTATTTTGTTACAGGTTTGAAATATAAACATTATTAAAAAATTGATAAAATCTATTTTGCTTTGGTTGGGTGATACAGTATACTGTACCGTGGTAAATTGATTAGAAGCATCAACGATAGCAGCGTATTTCATGCTCCTACTCCCTACTGTATTCTTACTGTACTTTCCTACTGCATCTTACACTCTCTTAGGTAGGATGTGCCTTTGGTTTTGCCTAGAGATGCCACAGTTTCATACAGGTTATTTCACTCAGCTAGAAGCCAGCAGTTTGTCCAACACAGCCAGGCTTAGCGCCTGAAGTCACAAAGTCAGTGTAGGGAATCCTTGGGATTTTGAAAACAGCCACCCGAAGGGCCAAGGAATGTTTTCACAAGCTTGAAAGATTATCAATAAAAGCTGCAGCCATCTTCCATCTTCTATTACTTTCAGAAAGAAGCGGTAGGCTCAAAAAAATGCACTTCTGCAGACACACATACAGTACAGTACGTTGGATCACCCCATGTAGATAGATGCCAACAAAATTATTGGGGGTGCTTCTCCTAAAATGTTTTGACAACAAAAAAAGAAGTATCTACCCACCGCTCATCTTAACACAAAAAAATAAAGAAATTATTTCTAGGAATGTAGGCTTCATCAATAGAAAGGATGTGTCCCTTTGCATTGCACTCCTGCACTCCATTCTTTCAATGTCCAGTGAAACAGAATCTTTGAGGATATGGGGCAGCAAAATGCATTTCAATGTTCTTAGCAGAGCTCATCATTCCACATACGTTTTCTGCTCAGATTTTGCTAGAAACTTGATTGTTCAAACTTTCCAAATCTTTCTATTGCATGATAAAGCCATTCACAATAAATTAAGATCCTGCCTTTATAGAAAACATTATTAAGCCCCTAACTTTTGCATCTTAATTTTTGTAAAAAGCATTGCCCTTCGCATCATTAAAGATGATCCAGGTGAATGCTAATGCCCTCTTGTGCAGAAACATCCAGTCTTTTTTCTGGTTTGCTCTGGTTCTGGTGCAGACTCCTCTGTCACCTCTAGATCATTAGAAGATAATGTTCTATTTTCTATCAGTAGTCAAAGTGTTTTCTTGTTTTTGGAGTGGCTGTGTGCATATTCGTATCTGTCCTGCGTGGATATCTTTTCAGAAGAAAAGTCAGTATAATTCAATGATTTAGTCATTAAACAGTAAATTAGCTGATATCATATTTAACAGTCAGATAAACTGACTATGGAGGAACAGACTGGTTATTAAGCACTGCGCAAGCACAACCCAACAGTAATCTTCCAAACATATACAAAGTAAAAATGCACAATCACAGGAGCACAAATAGTGGGGTAATTGGAAACTGTTGTCTATGACATCACCACTCCTATAGTGGGCTAAAGCATTTAACTAAACTAAATAAGAGAGGATTTTTTGTCCAAACATGGTAAAAAGGAAGAGAAAATAATTGCTGATTCCAAAATTGTGAAACAATGAAATAAGACACACATTTCCTTCCTTGGGATTGACATGGGAAGGCTTGGGGAAAGGCTTTGGGGTACTCAGATGTGCCGGAAAGGGCTATATAAATGCAATCCATTGTGATAAATTGAGAGATAGGAACAGATTATGGGACAATGAGATTTTGCACCAAAAAAATTTACCACTATGTATATTCTTTTATCTATTATTTCATTTGTGATGTGTTGTTCATCAGCAGGGATTACAAAATGTATCTCTGTCCTGCTCTAAAATGTGGCTTTGCCTTTGTCTAAAATGAGATCACTCATTTGCTTGAAAGAAACTACGGTGTCTTTGCACTCAGGCTGTGATTGGTACAGTAGGTCATGGAGTAGACTGTACAGTAAAAGGAAATGGAGTGGTTAAGGGTACGGAGTGAAGAATTCTCTCCGAAAATCTTCAGTTAAAATTCTGTAACTTCAATTAAAAAGCAGCAAATACAAATCTCACAGCCAACGGCCCATCCAGTGTGCTGTTAATCTTGATCAGATTATTTAGCCCTGCTCACTAACTGCTTCTAAAATGTAATTTGTCTCCCACGGTGGTCCACCAAAGAGAACATAGGGAAAATTCCTAGTGTTGTGGAAGCTTCAGTACTTTCTGAAAGGACCTCAGGCCCTGGGGAAAAGCCAACATACAGTACAGTACTTCATCAACAAACTGATGAGATCTGTGACTTGCAAATTTATCAAAGTTTATTGTGGTATATCCTAGTAAAAAAGAGTAAAGTGGGTACAGAGTAGCAATGCACAGAAAGGCACAACACTACACAACACAAAGTAAACCTAAACCGTAAGAAAGATATAAGCACCACGAAAGGACACAGACCTTGAGAAACATCATAAGGCTGCGCTGAGGTGGTTTTGAGGTGGCGACTTTGAAAAAGTAATTAACTTAAACAGAGGAAGTTGGAGGAGGCTAATACAGACCTAGACAGAGTCACACAGACTAATTGAAGCAAATCCAGTCTCATGGATTGCAAATCAAATGAAAAGGAGGCGATTTTATTGTGTGGTTCGTTTTCATTCCCTTTCAATTTCATAAACCTTCATGGCGAGTCAAACAACAGAAGGCAGACGAAGTCTACTGCTGAAGATTAATGCTCCGGCTGTTCCCAAATTCATTTATGCTGCAATTATAAAATGCTCCCAGAGTGCTTTCCCCCTCCTTTGCTGCTTTTCAAGTGAAAGAACTCAGTGTGGAATAAGTCCCAGCAGCAGTAGTTCCTGAATCAACTTTACCAGTTCTTTTGCTTGACATATTTATTAATCAGTAACACTCTATGTTTAGTGGTTGAGCCAGGCACCTGTTTTTTTTTTTTTAGTTTTTTCCCCCAATTTTTTTTCTGGTGGTCTTGAGCTGGTCTGATAAATAATCGATAATCACGGTATAGAATCGATGAGCTGGCTTTTGCGAAGAGCCTGCAGTTTCAGATTTAGCCACTGCCTTGGCAATTCCTCTATGATACTGTACAAAATGCTCCAGGAACACAATAACAGGTAGTCTCAGCACTGAGAAGCCTGTCCCTCTTAAGACCTCCCTTTTCTCTTTAATAAGAAATCTTTGTTTTCTGCTGCTTTGAAATCAAATCGTTTTCAATTAGGATCTTGAGTTTTCACAGTGTGCAGGTTCGATTTCAGTAGTTCAAAGAAAGTCTTCCAGGAAGGGCAATAAACATGCAACAGTTGAAAGACAGATATTAACTCTGGATGCTTGTAGGCATTTAAAATGAAAAAAAAAAATTTGAGTGGCAGGAAAACAGATACCAACATTCAACCTTCCCAGTGTACCCCGGTAGAAATTTGTCTGCTCTACTTTCTAAAATCAGCCTGACGGGGCAAAACAAGTCCAGGGAAGTGCTTCCTCGGGGAACAAATCGAGGGAAGCAACATGGACATTTATCAACTATCCTCAAGGAACAGTGACTCAGCTAATGTAGATGGCAAAGAGTTATGACTACATAGTCAGATGTCCTTTGTGGATGAGTACTTCTTGGATGTCCTTCAGGATATTGAAACATCTGACCTAGAAGACCTTAAATTATCAACTATAAAATTGGCTGTCGAAGTACTCCATGCCTACTATCAAGACTAGTGAGAGGATCTTGCGACAAAGGCTTGGACATGTTGTCTTCAGAGAAATTCAGAAAGACTTTTTTCATTATTCTTCACAGGAATCATGAGTTACAATAATATGTTTGAGTCCATGAACAGGTAACCATCTAAGAGAGCAATTCCATCAGCTATGCAGAAGTTTGGTATTAAGCATGTTTAAGACTGCCTTCTGTGTATGCAACAGAAGGATTGCTTACCTTCAGAGAAAAGGATTTTTTAAAAGGAAAATATGTTTTCTCTGTTTCTTTTTAAAAATATTAGACCTGAACCCCTAACACTGATAAAGCTTTATTTTACTATAACTTTATAGTATACTATAACTATAACTATAACTTTACTATAACTTTACCATAACCTCAGACCCAGGTTAGAATGCACAGCATGCAATAGCCGTTATTTTGCTCTTGAATGCCTAATAACAGCCTTGTCTCCCCAAAGCATAAGCTGTGCAAAGAAAAATGCATCAGTTAGGCTGGGAAAGAGAGAAAACTCAGTAAAAGATGGCCCTCAGGGATTACTCTTCTTAAAATGCTTCTCAGTTAGTATCTGTCAAAGCTATATTTTGAGGAAATAAGTACTGCACTACTGACAGACAACACACTGTTAAATGGCTGTTATTTACCACAAAGAGGACAGAGGACTTGCTGAAAAGAGAAGAGTGTGTCCACACAGCCAGTAAAGGCAGTGCTTAGTTCACAGCTCATGCCTGTTCACAAGCCAAACACTGGCTTGGCAACACTGTCAGGTAGACCAGGTGAAATAACAAGATCAGGTTTCTGCCTTGTCCGAATCCAAAAACAAGTTCCATTGGTCCTTTTGAGAACTCTCCATATATACACATTGCTCTTGGAGTGTAAGTGCACCTTTGCAAATCTGGCCAGTTATTAACCTAGCAAGCAATGTAATGTCAAACCAAAACCCAACTAACTCAGTGTAATGCTAAATATTGACAGCTTTCAATGTTATGATGTTGTTGCGGAGCTTTTTAGTGGACAAATTGGCCACCTGGGTTATTTGGAAAACTCCAGAATAGGGATATTTCTTGATTTGGTCTCCTTCAGGCCTGAATTGACTGTAATGGGATTACAGTATCATAAGTACAAATACACTCCAGAGGAGACCATGTAGTACATTTTGTGGTTTATGTGGTACATTTCAGTCTCTAGTAGCATATCAATCTAAGACTCTGAATAATGTGCTCCTCTGCAACAATCTATTTTGTTCTATGCAGCCAAATCCCAAATGTGGCAAAGTGGGTTTCTGTGTTTTCTGAGCCTGGGTTGGCTGCATTCTGACTTATTTGACTGCAGTAGACTGAATTATTTGACATGCAGTTTGACTGAATATATCAAACTCCACAGTGACTTTTCTGAGAATAATATTTTACTGCAAACCTGCTTACTTGGATGTTCCTACTTGTTTCTAATTACTTGCTTAACATCCTGCCAAAAAGGTCCTGAAAGCCTGTAGCCCCAGCCCATCTCAATTCATGGAGGATTACTGAAGGAGCTGAAACTTTCTTTTTTTAACCACCTTGCTAATAATATGACACCTTTTTTGTCTTTTGAATAGCTGTATGGGCATGTCTTACAATACTTCATAGGGGTTCTAATAAAAGGTTATAGTGACTTACTGCAAAGGTCAATTAAAGAAAATATTGATGATATTGATGACAAAATCAAGGCTATGTAAATGAAAGGTACTGTATACAGAATGAAAACACAGAGTGACCATTGAAAAAGAGATGTACCACATGACTGTTGTTAATGTGTGTAAGGCAATGGACAGGCTTTGAGGACAAGCATGAACTGAATTGCACAAGAACACAACCCTGCAGATGAATTTCCTCTCTGGGGTGCAGCTGAGTCACAGTGGCCCAGCAGTGTGAGGGCAGTAACACTGATTGCCTGTGCTCTGTGGACAGAAAGGGAAATAAGGTTCCCAGCACACCTTTCACAAGCACTTAGGAAAACACATATTTAACATTTCCCTATTTCCTCTGTTCTGGACATTTCTTTCCTTTTCTGTTAAATCAATACTGGAGGCACAAAAGCCCAGGACATTCCCACAAGACTCCATTGTATTCTTGATATGCGTACTAACACTCTTAATTGGGTTGTCACTTTTCTGCTAAGGCTAATGGGCCTACTTTCTCTGCTCAGTGGCCTAAAGTGAACAGAGTGCTTCTCTTTGGGCACCCAAACAAATCCCAGACAATCCAGTTGAAAGGAATTCAAATGAGGCCTGGCAACAGCTGCAATTACTGAGCCATTTATGACTAAACAAGGATAATATAGTCCTCCCTGCTCTTTCCATCTCCCACATATTAATCTCAGAGTTAATTGTTGCTTTGGGCTGCTTAAAAGGAATGAGTCCTGTTTTTCTTTTCAGGTGTGTAGAATCATCAGCTGTTCCCACAGTCAAGAGGCTGTTGTAGGATGAGTAACTTCTATAATTTCCCATTCATCACTGCATCCTTTAAAGTGAGCCAAACAGCGCTGCAGAGTAGACTTAAGGTTTGTTCTAACTTGTAAGGTTAACATCACTGCCAGATCCCATAGCCTTATTATCCCAGGAATCCAAACAACTTAAAATTCTTATAAATACTTTCAAACAATGTTCCTCTAATCTCAAATGCCCGCAACCCACTGTAATTCGACATAAAACACATTGAAATCAATTTCACAACCTGTAGCTGCAATTTGGGGTATTTACCACTGGGTAGTCATTCCCTCTTGATAAACAAATACTATCGGAGTTAAAAAATAAACATTAATGTGGTTCTGCCTGGTGGTAGCTTATCTGATGCAAAACTAGGAAAAGAGTCAAAAACTACCTGTTATAGAATTGATGTCCTTTGTGCAAACAGTAAAGTAACAAGGAGTTGTTGAATTTATAAAAGCAATGGTTCCTATGGTGGCCCTTAAGTGCAGCACACATTAAGAAAAAGGGACTGCACTTTGGGGCCACCTTATTTCAGGGTCACAGTAGTATTTCCCTCACAGTGCTTTAAAACACTTGATGTTGATTTGTCAATGCTCAATTAAGTTAAAAAAGAGGTCTTGCCATATTGCCTAGAATTTTTTTTTTTTAATCTGTTCATCTATATGTACACTGTAGATGTACTGTATACTAATGGGTCTAAAGAAAATGAATCTGGTAGAACAGGGTCAAGTATACTGTATATACCAGAAGTCTTTATTGCAACTGGGGAAAGGAATGTCGGTTTTTTGGATAACAGCAGTTTAGTGGATGATCGGATAAAGAGCAATGATTGCTCATCTACCTTATCTTCTTTTCAATACTGTTATTCTGTTTCAAAGCAGGATGCTATTTTCAATTACACAATAATATACAGAATTTTGGTTGATTTTCTATGGATCTCAGCTCAAAGTTAGTTTTGAAGAAAATCAAATGGCTAATTTGGTTTCTACAGTAAGACTACATAGAAGTATTTGGATATTGATGTTCCTTTTGGGTAGATAAAATCACAACTATTAAGAATAATGTTTATTGTTGTTGGCAGCAGTGGTGGAATAAAACGTATAATGGGAGACATTTATATCATCTACAGACAAGTCTTCAGAGAGTCAGTTGTGTGGGGGAATGCAGAAGGGATGAGGTAAATAGTAGCAGGTTTAAGATGGGCATTGTAGTCTGAACATATTTATTGGAAAACGCAAATGTTCTGTGCCAGGAATGGAAAGACCCAGATTCTGTTAAGTGTATTTTATTACATTGCAGGAAGTATGCCACAGAAATAAGGGTTACGCATGTTCAATTACAATGGGAAAATGTGGAATGTCTTACTTTGTGATTTCTGATGATAGTAAACGTATCTGGGGAAATTTAGAAAATTGTCCTGTCATTTATTATATCAACTAGCCTAGTAGACTGAATTCTAATCATTGCACTTTCTATTTCAATAAAGTAGGTGGCATTAATTTGTCAGGAAATTGTACAGACAGCCACAAGAGTGATGAAGAAGTTTCTGGTAGTGGTTCTCTGGTGGAAACAAACAACGGATCAGAGTGTCCTGGTAAAGCCTGGCAAGAATTGCCTCAACTTTAAATGCCTGCCGTTAGGATTCATTTATTAATCCAAAATATCCTGCAGATATCTAATTCCTGCTCGGGACCCTCTGTAGAGAGTTGACTATTTTTCATTCACAGTCAGCAAACAGTAACCAATAATTCTATGAGACCTCAACACCCGAGAGACATTTTGAACATTAAATATCAACGTTGACAAATAAACCTATTTTTCTAAAGATCTGAACTGAGCACCTATACCAGAATGATAAAACAGAATGTGGAAAAGGTTTCAAAAACCTTTGATGACCTGAATAATGCAAAACTCTGCCTTCCTTTAAGAGATGACCAATTCTATGCAAAGAAGCTGCACGTACAGCTTTGTATCTCCTCCAACAGCACCTTGATTCTACAAAATAAGCACTGCTGGAAAAGATCCATTCGCAGAAATGCTCCACACAATTAACAAACTTAGCACAACTCAGATTTAATCACGATATACTCTATACAGTAGTGTGTAAAAAACATGCTAAACTTTTGCTTTGCAAGATGATACCCTTAGAAAAGTCTGCTGTGATTTTCTGTAAGTGTGGCTTTGCACAGGGTGATGAAGTCAGATTGCAACAAAATGAGCAAGGTTGGCCCAGTGCCCTCTTCTTATTTCTTACCTTTCCTGTGTTCTGTCTGCATCAGTGATAAACTGTCAGGCGAGCACCTTCAGTTTGAACAGACATAAATTGATTTCATTTTGTCAAATATGTTGAGCTTCCCGAGCCTCCCTGAGTGAAGGTGACGGTACTCCTATTTGTAACAAGGCTGTCCTGGTTTCCTCTCGATGATGACACTCGGTTATGACAAAACTGAATGGAAGCAGCACAATATGACCATGAAAAAAAATGTATTTTCATTAGCCCGTGGGCATCCTTTCAGAATGATGTTTAACAAGACTGATCTGCAACACTCCTAGCTTGGCTTTTTCTTGAAAAGACACTACATGGAAAGAAGTAAAAATAAAAAAAAATCTTCTAATCTAAAAATACATTTTTTTGAAAGTTTTGATGGTTACCCTGAACTGTTACTGTACTACCTAGAGATCCGACATTTTCTTCTGTTAGGAAACTCTACAGCGCTATTTTTTGGGTTAAAACCTTGCCTGCAAAAAGCGCCAAAGAAACCCACAAACAGCGCTGTCAGGATTTGCTCTCCCTTATGGAAAAGCACTAGAAGACCATTTCAGCTATTTCTAGAATGAACCAGGAGAAGTGCCTTCAGGGACACGGCTTGGTAGTTTCTTCCAAACACTCATGACTGCAAGTAACATATTTGTTCCTGTGTTCAATTCTTTGGATTTCTTTTCATCTTCACTTGTTTCTATTGTGTTGATACAAGTGATTGGAATCTGGAAAAATAATGGAAAAGGCAACCTAGAAGACTACTTCAAGACCAGGTCACCCTCATAATCACCTCTGCTCAGGACAGATTTAAGTCCTTTATCCTGTCTGTCTGTGACTTTCCTTTTAGATAAGCATCTACCTAACACAATGCTTCTATATTTGCTTAACATTTTAGACTTTTAGTTTTATCCACTGAAGTTTTTTGAGCCTTTTAATCATTTCCCTATTCTGTAATAAGTAAGACAGTGATGAGGCCAAATAAGCCCTTAATCCCAATATATATATTATTTTTCTTGATGCATTCTTACTGGTTTTCTTGAAAAATTCTCACTGCTAAGCAGGCAATATTTGGCATAATCTGCATAGAATGTTTGTTACCACACCTACAGTAAGCCCTTTTATGTTTCCTTTGCATCTTCTGTAGTATTTGTAATCCATCCATTTTGTATTATCTGTAGCCATGTTATCTATACTGTCATATACAGGAAGACTGTTGGAATGTAATCATGCTTTTACTACTGTGTTTCTAATGTTTGCATCTTATTTACTACATGTCTACTCTTTACTCTTAGTCATGAGTGCCTGAAAGCAACTACTGAGCTAAGTTCCCAAAAACAACTCCTAGAATTATAATAATATATCATTCTAAATATCATAATTCTAAAATAATGATATCGATAGGACATCAACCCTGCACTTTACAGTACACGCACAGATATAATAAAAACAGACTAAAAGAAAAGAACATCATGGTAATGTCAGCAGATACAACAGAATATTAACATAGTTGTATGAAAGCAAAATCTCTCATTCTCTAAGCTACCTTCAAAAGGAACTAATGGAATATTTGATGCGTGGTTATTTTTCAAAGAAATAGTCCATTATGTACATCTTTCCTTTCTCTGTTTTGGAGAGTGGAAGTTTTCAGATATTAAGATGCATGAAACTAATAGGAAAATGCAGGTGATTTAAAAATTCTTTGTCAGTGATATAATAATCCACATTTTGACTCAAAGTGCTTTGTTAATGAGATTTTGGAGAGAACAAAGCACATGGTAAATACACTTTTTAATGAACTTATTACAATATTATAGCTGACTGTTAAGTCGCCTATCCACCCCTGAAGAAGAAAATGGAGGCAGTCCAGGTTTTTATTGATGTTTCATTGAGGGAGTAACCATATGTAATGGACATGTCACTTGATAAATACCAGGCAGAAAATCATTAATATCTTGGCAATTGCCACTTAATGTAAAATGAGCTCAATTCATGCTTTAAAATGCCCTTTTGACTTTCGAGGTATTACAGGAAGACAGAGGGCTGAGAGAAAGCAGACTGGCTCTGACGAGCTGTCTGACAGGCCAGTACAGCATTCATTTCTTCTTATCTTTCAGGTTGGGAGTAATAAAAGAAAGTGTCAAAGTTATGGATGATAAACCCACAAGTGACATTAGTTGCAGGTAAAATTTTAGTGCGTTGCTTTCCGCTGAATCATTTCTAATACTGTATATAATTTTATTGCTCTTAAAGGGGGCTGAACCTTTGAAAAGTAACTTCCACTACAGGGTCTAGGAAAACAATCACCATTTAATTATTCTGTTGAATTACAGTATGTTGCATCAGTTTAATTAGATCAATATGACTAATGAATATGAATATGGATTAGATCAGCATTTGGTTAGACGAATCGTGTTTATGATTTATCATGAATCTTTAGGTTGTCTGGTTATTTCCATCATGTGACAAAGTAAAAAATACTATGATCATTTCAAAACAAAGGATGCCAAACTGATTCTGCACCATCATCACCAAAAAATTGTGGCTATGTTGTGAAGAATTCTTTTTTTCTTTCTCTTTTGTTTCTTCTTATAGATTGTAGGTCAGTCAGACACTCTCAGAGTTCATCAGTCCTTCTGGTGTTATTCCAAACTTTTCCAAGAAAAAAAAACAACTAAATTACTGAAGAGTGAGTACTGTAGGTCTTTTTGTACACTTCTGCAAGCAAACAGCCAATGTGGAGCTATGTGGTAGGATCACACTGGAGTCATTCAGTTTTTATATTTTACATGCCTCCAGCATCATGTCGAGAAGCTGTCGATTTCAGGCCAAGGTGTAATTAGAAGGTCGCCGGTGCGTAGACGTGTTCGAGGTAACAGAAAGAGTTAAGTTTTTTATCACAATGGCTGAACACCATAGCCCAGCCAAAGCAGGAAGTGTTGCATGATGACCCATTGCTAGATAATTTTTTAAAAATTGTTGTTGTTATGCTGGATCCTACCGTACTTATCACAAATGCTTTGGGTGTACACTGTCTGCATAATGAAAGACTCCCACAACTCACAGCCGTTTGAATCATGCTCTCCTGCGCTTTGGAAAATATTTGTTTGTTTGTACATAGGTTGTAAGCCTTCAAGTCCACCTTCGAATCACGTCCCTGGCTGCCATGTGCTACCCAACACTGACATCTCCCCGCCTGAGCTTATCCCTCCCTGCTTTGGAAAGAGAGCCATGGCTTTGGATCAGAAACAAATTGGCTTCTGCCCTATTTCTCCACTTTGCAGGCTGCATCTCCCTGCTCCAATCACTTTCCTTTCCTCTTCCCCACTGACACATAAGAAATAGCCTATTTCTGTGTGGGAAAGAGGCCTAATTTCAAACTAATGGCTGTCCGTGGGTTGCCTGCAACACCTATTTCTCCTCACGACCACTGTCTTTCTTTACTCTCACTTTCTGACACACAACCTCAAAGGAGCTAATGGGTTATGTGGCGCGAGAAGCTGATGGATTTCTTCCCTGATGTCTGATTTTTTTTTCAGAGTCACAGGCTGTTATGAATACCATCCCTTTCTCTGCGGTAAAGGCTAGGAGGCTTGGGTCTGATTTTCTGTATTTCAGTTGCAGGAAACACAGTCTACCTGCTCTAATGAATGGAGAACACAGTTTATCAAAGCTGAGGCTAAATACATCCCTACAGCGAAGTCCAGGTGCCTATTACAGGGCAGCACATCAGCCTGTTGCCAAATTGCTATCTTCTATTCGTAGCTTCTAAAGAAATTACTGGAGGAGCTCAGCTGGAATCTTGGCAATCCAAGCTGCTCTACTATTCCCTGGCCCTATCCAAACATAAAAAATAAACACACGCTAGGATAAGGGATGGAACCAAATGAGGCTCATTTGCAAAACTCTCCATCTGCGCAAACTGCTTTGCTAGTCGATTTGATCATTTCTGTCGTTATGCTGGGTTGCGGTGTCACTCTGATCAAAGCTGACAAAGACTCTGTGAGATGCCAAATGGGGTCTGAAGGCATTCGCACTCACATGTTGAAGTCAGGGCTGCCCAAACGACCTTCATTCTCACAACATCCAACAGCTGCTGAGATGCTGAGCAACAGGCACGATGCGGTGAACTTTGCGTGACGCTGAATACAAAAGGCACCCAGCTGTCAATCATCTCCATTTTTGGGAACTGAATTACATATTCTAACTTCCTCTGAACCAGAGGGTCAATTTAATAAAGCACTCATTAGTATTTGTGTCTTCAGAGTATTTTCTCATGGAGGTTCAGCATGGCAAATTGACACTCTCTTTCTGTAATTTTGTTTCGTTTTTTTTAAATTTATCTTTTGATTTGATTTTTTTAAAATTCCATTACCTGGAATCATGCATTGCCACAAGTTTTAATATTTTTGCTACGTTTTATCCATCCATCCATTTCCTAACCAGTTCATCCAATACAGGGTCTTGGGGGAGCTTGTGTCTTGCTGCTTATTCCAGCCAGCAACAGGTGCAAGGCAAGGACACTCTCTGGATGGGACAGCAGGGCACTCACACCTGGGCCAAATTTGACAAAAGGACAAGTATTTTCATATTTTCACTACTTACTAGATTTTACTCTATTTTAACCTGTTACACTAAACAGTTAAATTGTACATTGTAATAAACTACAGTACCTCACTGGTTTGCAATGGCATCAGTTGGTTTCTTCTACTGTACATGCAATTCTGCCTTAACTGTAATAGTTTACTGTTTTCTTATTTTGTGCTGCATTCCAGTCCTCAAATCATACAGTAGCTCTACCATCTATAAGATATCTAAGAGTCTTCTCTCATCTGGGATCTAAGCCCAGATGGAAGATAAGCCACAGCAAATCAACCAACCAATCAACCAATCAATCAACCAATCAATCAATCAGTCAACCAACCAACCAACCAATCTTTCTCTTTTGTTTAATGCCAGCCTAAATAATTAGCATAGCAAATATTCAAAAAAATAAAGCTAGAGAAAGAAGAAACTATCAAATAGGATAGATAGGACAAATGGCCTCCTATAGTTTGTAACCATTCTTATATTCCTGTTTTAAAAATGTAGTATTTGCATTAGCTTCTTGAAACAACAGGACAATTAAAAGATCAATATGTTCAGCTAGTTAATAGTGGGGGAGAAATTACTCAAATTACTATCATGACATGATCAATAAGCACACTCATGATATGATACAGATTCTTGCCCAGGGAGAAAAATTTAAGCTGTCATTTTAATCAAGATTTTGCTGTTAAGTACAATGCAGAACTGTTCGTGTGTGAGAAGAGAGGGACTGCTCATTGTACAGCTGTCTTCTTCCTTGATTGCTAATTAAAACAAAAGGCAAAGTGTTGGGTGGGCTTTACCACCACTGTATGGCTGCTTTGAAACAATCTTGCTCCCGACAAAATTAATTACAATATATAAAAATAAAACAAAGGTTATTTGCTGAGTCTATTCCAGTCTCTTACGAACGTTTATGTAAAAGAAGCATTCCCTGTTCTATCCGGGAGGTTGCTTAAGCTTACTGTAAGTTTTACTTGTGTGCCTGGATTTTTGTATTGTTACTCATCTTGGAAAAGTAAACTTTTTTAACTCGGTCAATGCTGTTCAAAAATGTTAATAATCGGGCCAAGTGCTCACAGGATCTGTTCCAAAATAAAAATAATTAATTTATCTTAATCTGTCTGAGTCTATCTGTCTAATTTTGCTTAATTCTTGTCAGACTAGTAATTATTCCAACTTCATTGTTTACTGCTGCCAAAGCAGCACAATCTTTCTTGTAGCCCAGTGAGCATAATCGGTACAAATACTATAGGTTTAAGAAATGAACTAAGAGAGGGAACAGGGACCAAGCCTGGAAGGGTTGAAGCAGCCTGACCCTAATTTCTCAGCTATATTTGATCTCTGCCATTGGCTTGACTCTGCCCTGAGAGAGGAGACTTTTTTTCTTCCAATGTACTAACAAAAGCATACAAGACAAACGATCATGTTATTTACACACTGATTTCCCACAGGTAACAGAGCCACAATGTATCAAGCAGTGAACATCTTAATAGGTTTTTTCCCTTTTTGCCCTTACTGATAGTCTGCGTGATTTGTTATGAGGAGATCGTAAAGCCAGACTAATAAAAACTGATGTGCACGCAAATGCAGGGGAGAGGCCAAAATCGGACTCACAAACACACCTACAGTAGATAACTCTTCTCTTTTTTTCTTCTCCTGAATCGTTGCTGACCCATGTCCAATTTCCTCTCTTCAGTACCTGCCTCTTTTCTGCAGCAGCTCTCGGCACATTTTCATCACAGATCTCGATGAATGCCAGTCAGAGAAATGTACTGTAAAAAAAACGGAGAAAGAAACGAGGAGGAAATTGCTGAGATAACGATAAGCCAGACACTTTGAGGGAGACATCTAAGCCTGACAAGCATTGGATAAATCAGACCAGGCATTTCCGAACCAGTATTTATCACCACATTTTTTATATCTATATTTTTTAAAGCTGTATACAAACCTTTGTGCCTCTGACTTTCAGGTGACTTTAATGAAATCCATTTTTAACAGGCGGCACTTCGCAGCCAACTGTAAGCGCTTGCTAATTCTCACCAGGCCCCGCTGGGATTCACAGCTAGGGCCTGTCACACAACCTGTGATTAATGCATTTCAGAATGCTGTCATTCATCTTCCCAGTTACTTGGGAGCCAGATGCCATGATGGCGATCATTGAAGAGACTAAGTGAAGTTAAGCTTTCAGCATGCAGGGAGAAATAGCACAGGGTAATTGCCTGCACGCAGAGACAACTTGTGTAAGTCTCTCTGCAGCTGGCTCTTGCAGAGGGTCTAATAAGTTTGATGTGCTCTCCTTGTTATCCTAAAGTTGGGGCCAGTTTTTGAATAGGAATTCTCTTGTTTTTGCAACCGCCATTTATATTATTTTTGACATTGCGAAAAACAGAATGAATAAAGCCTAAACGATGGCCATCCCTGTTGCCTTACTCCAAGTCTCCTATCTAAGAAACCTCTAAACCAGAATAGACAGTGATGACAGAAGTCCTGCAGAACAAAAAAGGGAATTTAAGGTCACCGAGTGATTGTCTCGGGGCAAGACAATTGAACAGTGCTGTGGAAGTGAATTATTATCATTAACTTTTATGTGCCTGGTGCTTTTATCCAGTGATTGACATATTTTATTGATGGTATTTTACTGAAAGTACCTTTCTCAAGGGTGCAACTGCAGTGCCCTACCTCAAGATTGAACACACAAGCTACCAGTTAAAATTTCTAGAGCCCTAGGCACTCCTCCACTCTGCTGCCTCAGAGAAAAATAGGAATATTTTAACAGCGGCAGGCACCCTATAGCCTGTAGAGTTCCACATATAGCCCTCAGAGACATGACTCATATCCTGTAAGGAATTTGTACAATAAAATAAGCTATTTCCCTAATGCTAGGGTTAACAGTTTTTTTTTACAGTTTACCGTTTAAAAGAAAAATTAGAGTAAATGCATTAATAATGCAACTGGTTTTCCAAATTCATGTTAATTCTGTGGCTCTGGGTGTGCAGCAACCCCTGAGACTATCTGGGGGACACAAATACAGACCAAATACAGGTTTTATATTGTGAAAGAAAAGAATAAAAAATTGCATCTTTGAACATCTAAGATGTATTTGGTTGGATAACTTAGTGTTCAAGAAAAGGCCAAAATATGGATAAATTAATAAACAGCAGTCATTAAACTTTAAAAACAGCCTAGGCCAAGACTTCTGTCTGCAGGTGTTATACCAAGCAGCCTCTTTAAGGACGAGAGTTGCTTGTGCTAATAAATCAGTGCTGGTCACACTGGTTTCTTTATCTTTTTCTGCGCAACCTTGTGACTAATCATGTTAAACATGGCAGGATAGACCTCCAAGATCCTGCGCTATTTATAGCTCTTGTGGGTTACAGCTGTCTATAAGCAGGCAGCCATGGAAACAATATTATCTGACCTTCAGCAATGGCTAAAACACCATTATTTTCGCGCTCCATGATGCGGGTTATTATTTACGTGAGACTCTGACTCCCCTCGCTTGTGACACTTTGATGTGTGCAATAAAGCCAACCGACTTTATTTCATGTCCTAAAAATGGCTGCTGCAAAGACTGACAGATTTTTTACCTAACAGAAATTTACGTACTGATAATATTTAAAATGTCTAGTTGTGTCTCTTTCTCTCTGTATTTCTGCAGTCCATATTTTTAGGCAAAGGTGAATGATGTCTGAAAAAACGATGAGAAAGAAAGGACACCACGCCAAACTACAGTAGTTTGTGATCGCTGGAGCCGTCTTTAATGTGTTTTTTAATTTCTTTTGGTAGCAAGTCAGATTTATGTACTGGCTCATCAATCCACCATAGATCAGGAAGCTTTGCAGTTAAAAATGGAGCCCTGTATTTCAGAGGTTGGAAAGTGGAATTGAAACTCACTTTTACTACTGTACATGTATTTGACTACAAATTATTACCTGATACAATTGTCCAAAGCAACTTACATTTCTACTAATTCATGTAGTTGGGATATCTTACAATTTTGAGTTAAGGACCTTGCTTAAAAGTACCTGGGATTCAAAATTTGTAACCTTTCAATTATTCGTCCAGAACCCCAACCACTGCCCCACACCACTGCCTACCCAGCTATAAAAACAGCAGGTGACACTGTTGCTGAACCAAAAAATAATTCCACCAAGTACCCTACTGCCAGAAGACGATCTAGAAATTGTTTCACACCAGGCTTTTAGACCTCAATACATTTGAACTAAGGTTACCAGCTGTGGAAAAAAATGGATGGTAATCCTTTTTTTCCAATTCCCCTTTGAAAATGCAATACATGTAAAAAATTGAATTTCCCTCATCACTCACTGTAGCCTACTGCAACAATACTCATGCTAACAAAGAAAAGATCTACATTGCACACATGTCCTCATACTTATGCACTAGAGAGACCGCGTGACTCTTATCCTCACATAGTGCAGCATCAATGAGATAACTTGAAAATAGATCTCTTATCCATGATGGCCTGTTCATACACGACACATTATTAAAAAATTTAGATAGTGATGCATTATCTTAATCTGTACTTTTGATCAGCATCCTGGACACTGGATGTCAAAAAATAGAAAATGTTGGAATAATGTCGATCCAAACCACAGGTAAAAAAACGTATTCATTTCTACATTTGCTGATTCTTCACACAGCACAAGGGAAGCAGTGAATTCAGGTAACCAATGCACTGCCCCATGATACAGTACATGTGACAGGCATTCAATGATTTATATCTTTAACAGCAGCTTTGAAGAATCTGGAATAAGAGGATACTGTATTTGATCTCATTGGCTACCTTAATCAGATTTATAATATAACTGATACAGTAAATATATTGCAGGGCAGTCTCTGATAAAGCTTTTCATGTTCCATAATTCACTGAATTAATTCCAGAGCATCAGAAGATATCTCCCTACCCCTTGCATTATAACACTGCAACCCCTGACCAGCATGTCACCACTGTGCTCTTAAGGCTGTCATTACACATCTGATTTCCAAGGACGATTCATGAATCAGTGACACTGTGTGTGTACAGAAAGAAGAGGTGAGCAGTCTCCCATTGCCAGCCCCCAGTGCACACAGGACAGCATGGGACAGCAGCACACCTCATAGAGCTGCAGGTATAGATCCACAATTCAGGCATCTCTAGAAAGAAAAGGTCACAGTTATCTTACACACATTGCCGTAGCTCTTCCACTTCACTTGGCTTGACGTGGAGTAATAGTCATCCATCACACTGTAAATCACTCTTTCAAACCTAACCTAACATTCAGCGATTTGATATTTCCTCCCATCTCCTTCTATTTAGTTTTTTCCTTTATCTTTTTTCTCTTTAAAATTAAGTATTTTTTGTCTTCACTGTGTGTTTCTTTTCTGCCAAGGACTTATTCAGACTGGTTATCCCTGAACTCTTTGCAGGACAGATTATCTTTCTATAGAGCACAAAAGAAAGAAACATTGTACTGATTGAGGACTCCCTTCTGTTATTTGAAATTAGCAGGCTTTCTTGTGCAGCCTCTCAGTCCTTAATCCTTTGTCATACCTTGTCATAACTTGTCCTTAACTTCAAGTTAAACACTACTTCTTTGGTGTTGAGAAATGGATGTTTGATTTTTTGCATTGACAATAATAGAGAGAAGGCAGTGTGAATCAGTTTTTTTTCCTCTTCACAGACTTAACTCTTTCCTAAGATTTCATCATAGAAGGTACTGTAGATATTTGGTTGGCAAAGTACATTTGTTGCATACAGTATATATAACAAATCCTTCATCTGAGTGCTGGTCTTCATGCTAGCATCTGTCAGCAGATATCTGTCGGTCTTTTCTCCATTCTGCTCAATACACTGCTCTGACAGTATCAAACTGTGCCAGAACCACCATTTGTTCTTAAATTGACATGTTCTTAAAATTCCAGTTGTGTGCTCTTATTGACCAAGTAAAAGCAAGAGAATCAAAACCATAAGGCTAAAAAAAAATATTAAACAGACCTTTCCCTTTCATCTCCTTTGAGAACACTTTTGGATTTTGGCTGTGCTTTGTGTTAAAAACTACAATATTAAATGTGTACACATGTCGAGCAGTCTGAGTTCCCTGTAGGACACAGCAGCTAAAAACAAGACATACACGTCTGCTCCAGTCAGTCCTGAAGTCCTCCACTGTCCTTGATGATGAAAAATGAGGCTTTCAGATTCAGACTGTAGGACATCTGGCCTGATAGAGCCGATGTGTTTCTAAAGATACATTAAATGGTTATTTACTGTAGGTTTAGGTTAGTGGGACCAGTTATAACACAAAAGTTTGGAAGGAACTCATGTATCAATTGACTTGTGTAAACTGCTTTTCTAAAAATTATACTCCACACAGAGGACAGGTCCACATTCATCAGTGATTACACCAGCAACATACTGAGGTACAGTATTAATTTTGCTAGATGCTCACAGACATCTGTGAAGATAGGGACCTTTTTGACAACAGCAGTTGACACCGCAAAGTGTGATGTAGACAAGAATTCAGTAGTTTCTTTCTTCCATGCTTGTGTTTCCTGGTGGTGTTTTTTAATTCACTAACCCCTGCCTCTAAACTCCTCATTTAGTCTAAACAGACTAAACTTGTGTCTGTCTGATTTGATAAATTAGTCATGTCAGCTGTTGCCTACTGCTATGCACTAGAGAATAGAATAGTAGAATGCTACTACACATTCTGTACAACAGCCTCATGTCCCTTAGAAAATTGATGAAGATATCTGGTCAGCTATTACTTTACAGTTATGCTGTACTTTTGTGTTTGCCCAAGCTCAACAGATAAAGCTTGAAATCATGAGGATGTGTGAAAATTTCCTCAATCTCTCTCAACTGGTGAATCAGCTGCTTTATAAAAGGAAACATAGAAAACTTTACAAACGAGAAGTTATTTGGCCCCCTCCTGCTTTGTTTGGTCCCTAGTAGGATAATAACCTAGGAATTCATTTTTCCAACAGAGTGCCAATCTTTCAATACAGTGGCTGGCAGTTTCAAGATCTGCTCACTTCACCCAATGTTGTTCTAACCCTTCTTCCTGAAAGAATTGTCAGGATAATCATTTTGTGCAACACCAAATGTGATTCCTGGGGATCGATTTGGTTATGCAGTCAAGTGACTCTAAGGGGAAAAAAACAACTAGATTTTTAGACATTTTTTAGAAACAGCTGAAAAACTCTACTATGTTAAGAATCTGTCAAACTGCATAATTTCCATATGATTACAAAGCAGACTCTCAGTTAGACATCATGTAATATCTTGGAATCCCAAAGGCTGTAAGGCAAGTGACTAAGTGTACAAGCCCATCTTTTTATTCTTTGTACTCTGTGTATGTATAATATATCATGTGTTTAATAATATATAAGACAGTGTGGCTTCATAACCATGGTTTGGGAGAGATCTTCGGGGTTTGTCTAGTTTCAAGTGAACTGTACATGAACTTGAAAATTAAGCATTACATGTTTATTTACATGATCTTATTGTTTAATGACTGTCAAAAATGAACTAGTAGACTTATAAGCTGTTCACTATTCACTATGGACAAATTGATTGGGCTTTCTGCACAAAAATGGTGCTTTGTCTGAAGGAGATATTGTCATGCCCAGGTGAGTGGGAGCTCACAGCCATCGCTTTCCTTGGAGACCAGGGGCATTCCCACAAGAAGCCATATACCACAGAGAGCATTTAGGACTCGTTCAGGCTGATTTTCTCAGCCTCCTTCATCTTATTAATGGGTGCTTCACTCATTAAACCTCATTATCTAAATCCTGTTATGCCACTGGTACGGTGCTCTGTCATGGAGTTGATTTCAGGATTACGGCACTCACAGCACTGACCTGCGTCTATAAAAGTTTTTCTCTGCTTGAATCTGCCTGAAGACTTCCAAGTCAGTCCCAAACCTGATCTGCTTGATTTTATCAGTCTCCAGCTCAGCGCCGGACCAGTGGCTCCAAGCCTCCACCAGTTTCCTACACAGAAGCGCATTCTCCCATTCTGTTACAACCCAGAAGATTATGTTTCCAATCAAACCAGTCCTGCTGTCAACCACCACATCCCTCTCTCCTTCTGCTTCACCTGTCATCCTGCCTCGCTCATCTTTGGCACCCTCTGAGCTCCACTACTTTGGTTTTCACCACCAGCCTGTGAAATTCACAGAGCTTTTGAATTTGGATAACTTGCCTTTCAAAAAAGATACATTCTGAGACTAAGAGACATGTCCTGTACTGATAGGCTAAAACGACTGAATCTTTTTTTTAATATTAAACAGAGAAGACTGCCAAGGAAAATAATTTAAGTATTAGTCATCTTCAAAGGCATGAAAAAAGTCAACCCAATGGAGTCTGGCATAAACATCCCAGTCGCATTGTTGAAGCTGAGACTCTGGTTTCTTTTAAGAGATGGTTGGATGAGACCCAGCCCTGTTCAATTTCCATCTAGAAATCAAGAATTAAATGAGAAAATGGCCTCCTTTTGTGTGCAACCCATCTATGTTCATATTAGGTCTGGAGGAGTTCATGGAATTTAGTGATATGGCTTGCTGACAGGCTAGTCATCGAAATGCAAAAAGCTCTGTGATTTTACCAAAATACGAATCACAAAAACCCAAGAAAATAAATGAAAAATAGTTATATCAGTCAAATCAACATTATCCAAATATTGATATTGGGAATTTTATAAGAGTTTTGCTGCCATGCTGTGTATACTGATTCCCAATTTCAAACAGATTGAAAACTGTGATACATGTGATGCTACAGCTTCTTTCAATTTATATACACATGGAAAATCCTGCCCATTTTGCAGCATCACTGTGATAACAGGACCACCTGGTATCCATAACCATTCCACAAGTAACTGAGAGACTTGCAATCTAATACAACATCCTCTTATTTTATCTTGATTCATTCCAGCTCCTGAGTACTTCCACACAGTGTGGGATTCAGTGTAGCAAGTGAATGACAGCCCCCATGCTGCTGTCTCTGCATCAGATGCAGCTAGGGATAATTTTTTTGAAAATGAATCTGATTTGAACCCTTTACTCTCTGTTAGACAGGTTGAGAAATTTGAAGCTACCTCCTAGTAAAAAAAAAAACTTCCCAGCTCTGTCACTTTAGAAGTATGGAGCTAATTTACTGCCTAGATGGAGCTAACCGGAAACCTTGGAAATTACTGGTATAGTCTCGAGTAAATACTGTAGCTTTTGCGTGGGGTTGCCTTAATTAAGCCTGTATATAAACTTAAGACATCTTGCAGACATCTTGTGTCTTGTCATAATAATCATTTGACCATTGGACCATTCTGTGAGCCAGGGACTATTGTCCCTCCATCTATTTTAACCGCTTTATCTGAAACAGGGTCTCAGGGGAGCTGGAGCCTATCCTGGCAAGCAACGAGCACAACACAAGGTACACCCTCGCAGGCCAGACCGAGACACAAACTCAGACACATTCTCAGACCAGGTCCAATTTTGCCAGAAGCCAATTAACCTACCAGTACGTCTTTGGACTGTGCTAACCACTGCGCCACCATGCCACCTAGGGTTTATTGTAAATGTGTTTAAATAGGCCCCTGAAATTTGCAACATGCAAATGTGAAGATCTTTTGCACAGTATAATAAATGTATCATACTCTAATCAGGACAGAGCCTGTCCTGGTTTCTGTGACATTAAATAAACTGAACACAGGTCTCCCCCCTGTATGGGGTGCTGATTCATCAGGCTGGTTAACATTTACAGAGCCAGACAGACAGCAGTGATCAGGGTTTACAATAATGGGAGCAGTGTCTGCAGTGCAGGCAAAAAGACACTTATTGGAGGCTTGCTGGAGAAAGCGTGGGCCAGTTAAAGGTTTTATGAAATACTGTTGCTGCCCTATTTCTTTTCACACTCCAGCTCCGTATTGGCATTCTGGAGTATTAATGCCAGTGACTTATAAATAATAACATAAAGTACATATGGCGAACTACATTTTGAGTACCATCACTGCTGAGAGAAACACGCCTGTCTCTAAATGCTCTTAAATTAAGAGTTCACCCCGGTACTCACAAACACGGCAAAGCCTGGGCAGCAGAACTGCTCAGACAGCGTTCAGAGCCATTGACTTTCTCAGAGTTCTGATGATGCTATTTTGGGAGGAGTTGTTATTCAAGCTGACATACTGTATAACAAGGTAGAAAGTAACATACTGTAGACATTGTGGACAAATGAAAGTACTCCTGCTTTTCAGTGGCTTAGCGATGCCTTTGAAGGTTTGTGGATCAATCAAACACTGAACGCAGAGGAGCTTGACAGGAAAGAAGTTTGAAAAAAACAGTTTTATTTTATTGGCTTTAAAAATTTCTCGCTATCTCCAGCTTTGATGATCTTTTTTTTATGTGAAGCCACACATACTTTTAATTCTAAGAAAGTTATTTTTATTTTCCAGTGTCCTTGACAGTGGTGCTATGGTATTCCTGGGTGATTATTAGCATGTATCACTAGCATGAAGCACAATAATATATTTGACTTTGCATATTTGACTGAGTTACAACTGCATGCCTGTATAAAGGCATTGTAATGTTTGCTCTAGAGAAATAAATTTATAGTGCAAATAAGAGTGCAGTCATATACAGTACATACAGTATGTAACAGTCTGGATGCCATTTACCTGAGCAAAATGTTTTCTCCATCACTGACATTTCTGCTATATTTGAATATTAGAACACTTTCTATTCTGTTGTTGCCAGTGTGATAATAACATATTTTGTATACAGTAAATACAGTTTATTATGAATCAGTTCTGGAGACCTAATGTTGATATGAAATAGGAAAGCTGCAAAATAAAGGAATGTTTTTTTACCCTTTATCTTGATTTCCTCTGTTTTATTCTAATAAAACTCATCCATTCTTTACTGTTGTCACGAAGTGTCTTTCAGGACCCTATGCAGAGAGCACAATCAAGAAGGGAGTGAGGAAACACAGGACAAGGATAGGGGCTGGAAGAATAACAGGGGGCGTGTCCAAGGTGCGCTGGTGCTCGGGGGTGTGTGTCCAGGGCAAACAAGTCCAAGGGAGTCCGTTAGAATATCCTGGGAAAGCCAATGTCCAAAGCTGGGTGATCCATCCTGACACCGGCGAACGAAGTTAAAAGCCGGAGCGGGATCTGGCGAAGGGTTGGGGGAAGTGAAAGGGGGTGACGGGGCCAGGCGCTCTCAGTCCTGGACCCAGATGGTCAGGACGCCGTTGTGAAGCCTAAGCCATCGAGTTGCTCCTGGACTTGCGGGTAGCAACGTCTGGCTTTTATAGAATGGGGGCAGGAACTGAAGGCAGGTGCAGGTGATAAAGAATAAACAAGGAAGGGCTGGAGCGGAGCGTCCTTAAGAGGAGGGGTTTACAACTATAGACATACCATAAAGAACCTACTGTAATAGATCCATTAAAAGGCTTATGGATATCTTTCCAAAAATCTTGCATATACTATCATTTTCCTCTTATCTGATGTGTAGGTTTAACAGATATACATACTGTATATTTATACAATACTATACAAATCTACTATCTCTCTACCTACAGTATGTCCATGTATGATACAAGAAGGTCATCCATTTAAATAACGGATTTGATCATAAGGAAATCATTGAAAAGTGGTCATCAATTCCATTGATCTCTATTTTACATTCACTGCAATGGAAATGGCATGGACAAGCCAAAATCAGAAGTAAACCTGACCAGAAACCAATTAACCACATTGCCTGATGGACACAGCAAGGTTGAGCACAGCACCCAGAGCGATGACTTTAAAAGGTTGTTTATTTCAAGCAGTCTAAGCAATGGCAAACTACGAAAAGCCAGGCAAACAGGGTTCGCCTCCAGAGGGTGAAAAGTCAAGTGATATTACCCAGGTCCTCCCTGCTCTCCAAAAGATGTTACCGGGAGACATCTAGAGATAGTAAATTTGCAGATCTACCAATAGGTAGTAGATAGTACTGTATGCTTGCTGCTTTCTTTATACAGTGAGGGACTACGTGACAGAAATGAAAAGGCAAGCAAATTGCTCACACTAAATTCCAGTGGCTGGGAGAAAATGAAGTGTACTGTATCTGCGCTTAAAATAGATATCGTCTGCATTAAATATTTGCTTATTCAAATAGGCTTATGTTTGGTTTATATTCAACAGACTTTACTGCATACAATTATCATGCTTAAATGTGACTTAGTAAAAGCCTTCTTATGCGGAGGAATCATATCTACATTAAATTTCCATAATTACAGTATAATACATGATAAAAGGAACCGGCTGTGCATAGTACTATCATTTAAAGATAAGCACCCAAAATATTGTAGAACTGCCCTTTCTTGCACACTATTTTGGTGTCTGTGGTATTAACAGACACTTTGCTTCCTATTTCAGTGTCTGTCTCAGACCCTGGCAGATGCACTAGACAAGTTCTAAACACATAGAGTTTTTGTGTTTAGAAATGTTGCAAGTAAACAAAGTGCAATGAGTACCGTACTTGTATCATATTACTATGCAAAATAGTTAATTTTATTTCAATTATGACAGACATTCCAGGTACTACTATAAAACTTGACTTCAGATTTATCCTAGGATAACAAGCATTTCTTTCACATGAAATCAGAAATACACTGTTCTATTATGAGTAAGAAATCACTGAAGCATGAGGCCTGTTTAACTTTTTAACTTAGAAAACAAGAAAACTATTCTGAACATATTGAAGCCTGTCTTTCTTCTTGTGCTGCAAAACACTAAAATGCCTGTGAAAGAACCTAGGATAGAACGTGCCCAGTTTCTCACAGCAGAGTGCTTTGAATAGGGAGAGAGATACAGAGTTCAATGCTTTCTGCTTTCTGTCTGAGAGGTAATTGAAAAAGCGTATAATAGTCTAGGAATCTGCCTAGCTGAGTGTGTTTGACTGGGGGGAACTGGGTTGGCTTCCAGGTCTTTGGTCCCGATATTTATACTAAACTTTATACCATCCCTGAAAGCTCTAAAATTGTCCTTCATTAAGAGATGCCTCGTGATGCCACATTAGAACACCCTGTACACCAGGCTCCAGGTGAGTTTACTCTTCTGCATCTCAAAGATCTAGTGCTTCTGTGGGATTCATAGGGGCAGCTGATGCAGAAAGAGAAGCCAGCTGTAGCCCATGAGGTTTCCCCCGGAGGGTCCACTTTGCAACTTTTTATGTGACTATACACCTGGCTCACATAATCCCATTTCATCAGGGGCAGAAAGCTCTAGTACTCTTGTCCAAGAGGAGAGACACAAAATTTATTGGAGATGGAGTGGACTGTAATGTGCCAAGTCATCCTCCTGATGTCCCAGACGCATACCATAGCAACCTAGATTGAGCTTCATGACAGAGAGGTTTTCCAATTGAGTTGTTTATAAACCAACCAAAGTGGATGTACTACTTTGAACTAGTCACTTACACGAATAAGTGACTGATCACATTTTTGATTCATGTAGCCTGCAATGTTTCCAAAAAAGGATTTATTTTCAATGAGCTGAAAAAAAAAACGGAAGGAAAATGAAGATTTTAAAATTAATAAAAACAATCACTACCATGCACTGCGTTTGTGAGCCTCATCTGTGTTTTTGTATCCCTGATTTCTTCTTGGAAAATGAGATATTCCCTTGTTAAACATGTAGATACAGCCCCTTCTTTGGTCCAACTGTTTTATTCAGGGCTGATGTGAATGATTGCTACAGCTACACCTTCTGGTATTCCAGATGGAATTTCCTGCCCACCCCCCTTCCCTTTGCTAGCTCCCTTTCTTCCTCCTCCCTGCCTCTCTCTCGCCTTTCTCTTCTCTTTTACCAACTTTATTGTCGGTTTTGATTTCCCCGGAGCTCCCGTCCACCTGGCCCCTGGACCCCTTCCCATCAAATCTATTAAACATTCAGTTTACTGCCAGGGGTCCAGGTATTATGGACATTATCGGCTTGTCACTATCCATTTTCCCGGATATCCATATCCATGAGAAAGGGCTCCATGACTTGAATGCGTCTCATCTGCTATTCTTCTATTTAGGGGCATCCATCCATCTCCCAGCTCACAGTTACTGTTTACTGTATGTTCCTAGGCGTAACATGAAAAAGCCCACTGCGACACAGCATCACATTGTGTTCTGCAATTGCTTTCTAAAAGATTCTAGAAAAGCTCTTCTTATAATAGGAAAAGAACATAATAAATTCATAAGAAGCAGTTAAACAAAATGCTATTTAGCAATCAGAGGAGGAAAGGTTAATGTCCAAGTCTATTCTCATGTAGCGTAAAAATGTTTTCCTTGTTTGACATTAATTAATAACTCATCGTTATAATTGCTCCCTCCTTAAATAATTGTGATGGTCCAACTCAGCAGTCAACGCTCAATGCTTTCTGCTGTAACGTACAGATGATACAATTGCTCTAGAGACCTTTTTAGTATATACTGTATGAAAGTACATTCAAATATGAGTGTGAAGGAGTAAACTCAAGCATTTGTGAACAATAAGTCATTAAAAAACGAATTTGTCTACAGCTCAAGTGCTCACCAATGTATTGTTCAAGCACCAGATCATGTTAGTCTAGGTGATTTGCCCGATTCTCTCACCTTTCCCAGTAAGACCATTTGATTGTCAAGCTAAGCCTTCCGACAAAAGTAAAATCCCACATTTTTCCACTTTCACTGTGACAAAATGGCCAGGAAAAGTATTTTTAAAAATGTTATCCTTTATTAAGAAGATAAATCATCCAAGAACAAATTCTAATGTCTAATAATGAGATACAGATCCATTTAAAAAATGACAGATTTATTGAAGCAATGTTCAGTGAAGTACAGTACCTTGCTCAAAGGTACAACTACAGTGTCTTTCTCAGGATTTAAACCAATGACTTTCTGGTTCAGAACCCAGGGCCCCAACCACTACTCCATTATGGTGTAATAAAGTAAAGTAATGTCACTTCACCACAATGCATGCATTACTATCCTGCTGTATTTGAACAGTTTTATATTTCCTTGTGCCATTTCCTTCCATTAAGCTCCCTCAAGAGACAAGCTTCTCCATCTACTCTGCCATCTATTTAGCAGATGAACAAGAGAATTAGTAAGTCCAATGCCAATTCTCTGTGTAATTATGACCATAAGACCATAAGAAAGGTTACAAATGAGGGGAGCTATTTGACCTGTCGAGCTCATTTGGTTTCTAGTAGTTAATTGACCCAGGAATCTCATCTAGCCTTTTCTTCAAGGTATCAGCTTTTGCAACATGACTGGGCAGCTTGTTCCAGACACAAACTTTAGCAAATGCCTCCTGTTATCAGTTTTAAGTTCACTTATTACAGTTTCCACTTGTATATTCTAGCTCATGTTTCACTGCCAATTAAAAACCATTACATTTTTACACTATTTTTAACTGTACACAGCTCCACAATGACAACAAAATTACAATTTTAATAATTTTTTCTCAGTCATTGCTTAGAGTTCCAGTCACTTTGACAAAGAGACACCGTCAAAACGCAAAGGAAACCAAAAACACAAACATTTTAATTTGATGTATTTTAGCTAATGAGAAACAATTAAAACAAACAACTCATAATGTTTTGACTGGTCTGTTGGAGAGTATGGACTCAACATGGAGCATCTATACTCCTTAACTAAGAGGGCCTTAGCATGAATTCCCTTCCAGGTTTTGGCAGAGGATAAGAACTTATTTTGCCATTTTGCACGTGTGAAAATTATCAGCCATGGGCAGCTGTTTTACCCTTATCAGGACTTATCAGCATGACATACAGTAGCTAGCTTATGGATCTTAGAATGAACTAAGATATTTAGGTATGGACTAAGAGTAGCAGTAGCAAGAGCTCAGATTACAGATGTTTCTTTATAATTTGGTTAAGAGCATTTACTGTTTTTGAGTATATACTGTATATATACACAAAGTCTTTGTAAAAAAAGTATTAATTGTATAGTTAATTGTAAGAAAAATTCTGAAAAAAACACTTATTCCAATATAGTAGGGAGTTTTCTGTATATACTCTGTAAGAAGGATGAAGACAGAAACCAGTAACATGAAATCATAACCAATCAACTCTATAGAATCCAATATTATTTTTGATTATAGTCCAATTTTCCCCATAAATTATTTGCAGCACTCAGTTGAGATATCCCAGATTGCCTCTGGGTGCATCTTAGATTTCTAGTTTGCCTGAAGGATATCTGTGTTGGTCATGAAGAGCATGGGTAATGTTAAATATAAATACATTTATGTTTCTTTCATCTACTGTAAGTGTACCATTCCCAAATCTTGCTGTGTGGCCAATGTGTCTTCAAGTTTTTAGACCAAGTGAGCTCCTGAAGATCAGCTAATAAGACCAATTTACCTATTTCTGCCAGCTCTCCAGGTGCTGCTTTAAAGGTCCAGCTTTAAAATACCTACAGACCTCCCAGGATCAGCATTGAGGACCCCAGGACTAAAGGGACAAGAGCTGACCTTAATTCAGCTCACCTAATCTTTGAGTAGTTGTGGTGCTTTGGAGGACAGTCACCACAGGAAAAGGTGGAATCCTTGGATACACATCCTGTACTTTCCTTTTCATTCCTTTTTATATTTTCATCAGTTCTGAATTATATCAGCAGAATCTGGTAACAGTTAAACAGTATGTCAGATTTAGAAACTCTTTCTGCAGATGTCTGGAAAAAGGGCTGATGGGAAAAGAGACAAGAAGGAAACCTTCCTTCTTTGATTTTTTTCTTAACAAAGCTGTTAAGCTTCATTTAGTAAACAAAGTTATGAAGGAGGCAACCCTGGAATTTAAAATGTGAATGTGGTGAATCCCTTGTAAACGTGTGCCAGGCTGACAATGTGACACAAAGATCAAAGACTTCACCACTGTCTCTTTCGTCAGCCTCAAACAACAAGTTGCGACCTTGAGCTCTGAGTGATTCAGTGTCCAAAGGCTGGACAACAGTGGATGCAAGAAAGGCTCTAACAGGCTGGCTCATTCAGGGCTGGGACCAGCCAGCAAAAAGGCCAGTTTGCCTGTGTTGTACCTGTTCCATGGATTGTTAATAACTGCAGTTTCTATCACTCTTTGTAGGGACTACGATTCCACTTTATGAAGCAACAAGCAAAATGAAAAGAAAAAGTCACAATTTAAAACAAGCCGACATAATGCTTATTGCACATATTAGATTAGGGCTGTAAATACAGACTGTCTTCAAGGATATAAACCAGATTCTAGTTAGGGAACATAGGGCTGGAGCAACAGCCATTTGTTTAGGACACCAGGACAAATTCTGCAGAACTATCTTGAATTAAACCAGCACAAAAGACAATGAACGGATTCATTTTTTAGGAAACACAATAAGAAACAGAGAAGGAGGCCACAGACCAGAGGAAAACAGTCTAAGCCCTGTAGTAGTACTCTGGCTTGACTATTTGGTTATTAAAGATTCCAAGGCACTGTGCATTAGAGTAGAAGTGTTTCGCTTGGTATCCTGGTTAAATTCTACCTTGTACTTCCTGTAATAGGAAATGCCCTCTGTTCACCATTTGGAGCAACATTATTAAACAGCACATGGGGGACTAAATGAAAAATATCTATCTGGCAGTTCTATAAAAAAATGTACTTTACTCTCCACCAGCATCTTAGTTGGCATCAATTCTTTTTTCAATATATACCCACCCACCTGGCACCAAATCTCACTTACTGCCCTTACTGTTGGGACCATTCAGGAGCACAGAAAAGTTTAAAGCAATTCATTTCATTGTAAAACACTTTGGCCTTTGGCTGATATATGAAGTGGCCCTCCATTAGAAACAATGACAACCACGGACAGAAAAAAGCACCTCAAGACAGACCATTATAACAGAGACTTAAGCACAGAAAAGCAGAAAAGAGCAGATCCAGTAAGTTTGACACTGATAAGCAATCTTGTACAAAACTAGAAAAGAAACTGATGAATAACCAACACAGGTTATAATTTGTGCAACAGCACTCTCATACTTAAGAGGGAGTTGGTTTTGCTTCATGGCTAATTCATCCACGAAACGTTGATCCAAGTGGTCTGAACTCCATTATTCAGCCCATGCAGCTCTCACTCTTCATTTAAAAGGGGAAGGGAGCAGAAGTCTCTTTTTACGAACAAAAGTAAACAGCTCATCAGAACAGAAAGGCTTGTTTAAAACCAATTCCACACAGAGACGTGCTATCTACAGTCCAACACGATGTGTTCAAATTAAAACTATTAGTTCAATCATATTTTTCGAACAGCGCTGGCTATTTTGCCAGCAGGGTTTCTGACAATCTACGGCCCCCTGCAGGAAACTGGAAGAGCCCATTTTTTGGGAACAAGACTCAGGACTTCACACTTCTCTGCAGTAAAGGCTACATGTTAAAATAATTGCACAAAAATTGCATGAGATTTGGCTATCATTGTTGAATACCAGTCCAAAACGTCCATTAATAGATGACTACAAACAATGATGACTACTCATTGTCATAGTCACAGAGCAAATAGTCTCAACAAAGCCAGCACAACAACAGGGTTACTGATGAATGTGTGATCACACATTGGGAAGACTGTGATCTTGTCGCACTCCAGGGTGATCATTATACTGTAACCTTCTAAACAAGCAGCAGAATCAGGTGTAGTGAAGCACAAGAAATTAAAGTATACAGTAAATGGAAAAGAGTGAACAGATGCATCAGCAAAATGTCAATATTGGGTCAACTATCCAAGCTCCTTAATACTTTACTAAAGGTGATGACAATATGATCTTTCTTTCTCTTTGCAATATTTGCAATAACCTGGTTCAACACTTTGCCACTAAGATTTGTGTAGAAAATTTCAGTTTTTTAACCAGAGCTTACAACAATATATACACTATACCATAGAATATACTTTTATATATAGAATATGTACGTATACATATGCATTTATATATAGTGACATATACTGTATATACTGTAGATAGTAGTCTGATATAATCTAATATTTAGATTATAATTATTTGAATATATGTATAGACTGCATATATGTGTTTATATACTGTATACATGTACATAGAATCACAAACATACTTAAACGTATTGATGGAATGAGCCATCTTCCATGGATATCCCTACAGAAGGACCATTAATAATTCAGCACATTACTTTTTATGGCTTCGGAGGGTTATGAAATTAAAGATGTGTCCCTTTAACCAGCACACTTGTGCCCCCCCTCCCCCATTTGCTTTAATTTTTCTCGCAATTATCAGCAATAATGGCAAGTTTAATACTTCAAAGAGAAGTGTGAATGAACAGCCTTTCGGCTGGACGTTTGACATTGATTAAGTGCTGTAACCAGGCCAGAACTATTTAAGAGACTCTTGTGGTCTGAAGTGGAATAAATGACATGGCTTTGCCTCCAGAGATGTCACTCATCTTATTTTAATTTCCCCTATCATTTGCTCATTGCGAGGAATAGCTTGCAGGAACTTCTGCCACTTGCGTCATGTCTCCAATTAGTTACATTAGCACAGGACAGTGGAGGATAAGGGAGCGCATTCTGCTACAGTATCTGCGAAATGCCTTTCCTTCAGCTGGCTACTGAGACAATGTTCCACAATTAAAAGATCTTCTTTTTTCCCCCCTTTTTAATTAGATTGCGATAATGAGTTTGGATCTAAATGTAATTACAGTTAATTGGTATCTGATCCTTACTTTTCCTCAGTTCGGTGTTTTGCAGGACTCCGTTTCTTAACTTAGCTTGATCAATTTTCTTCACAACCAGTCAGTTTCCAAGGCAATAAGCCGACTGCAACTGGTGGGCAGACGTGAGCTACAGCTTCATAAAATAAGTCCCCCACACACAATAGAACATTGCCATTGATTTAAGAGAAATGCAGCAAAGTGGTCATGAGAAATATCTTGCGACAAAAATCTTTAATCATCTAGGTCCTGGTCTCAATTATTACGAGAGAGGCAATACATACAATACTTTTTAATCAGTGGGCCTATAGCAGGTTGGCATGGTGGTGCAGTGGTTAGCATTGTTGTCTCTCTGTGGTGGGTGCCTGGGTTCACTTCCTGGGGTGTTATCTGCATGGAGTTTGTATTTTCTTCTTGAGTTCATGTGGGTCACCTCCAGATGCTCCTTTTCCCCCCACTGCCCCAAAACACACTGGTAGGTTCACTGGCTTCTGGGAAAATGGGCCCTGGTGTGAATGCATCATGTGTGTGTACCTTTGATGGACTGGTGTAGACACCCTGCCTTGTGCCCATTGCTTGCTGGGATAGCCTCTGGCTCCTCCATGACTCTGGATTGGATGAAGTGGTAAGAAAATAGATGTATAGATGTATAGTTTACAGTAGATGACTTGATCTTACTTTGCCTGACCTCTCTATGTTAAAAGGGGACAAACAAGCATAATGACAACAAAAATAAAGTTACATATGGTCACATACATGTATGTATAAAAAGCACCTCACAAAATTGTAATTTAAATTATTTCTAAAAATGTACATTTCCAAGAAAACATTTTAAAGTAAACAAGGTGTTGGTAGTGTTGTTATACACAGTGAAGTGTGGATATTAAAATACATGATCAGGTGAGAACAGCTTTGAAAATCTCAATCTTTAGGTTGTGGTAAGGATGGCGTAAGATGGGTTCGGGCAACTCCTAGTTTATGCAGTTTGTCTATGAATTTTCATCATAACTCAGAACAACATTCACGACATCACTCCAGAGCACATTATTTAATTAACTGATAAGCAATCAATATGATAAATGACACAGTGGTTAGCACAGCTGCCTCGCAGCACTGGGGCCTGGGTCCATTTCTTGAGGTGCTATCTGTGTGGAGTTTGTATGTTCTCCCCATATCCACATGCGTTTTTTTCTGGCTGTCCAGTTCCTTCCCACAGTGCAAAGACATACAGTACTAGTAGGTTAATTGGCTTCTGGGAAAATTGGCCCTGGTGTGAGTACATGTGAGTTTGTGAGTGCCCTGTGATGGACTGGTATCCAGTCCAGTTGCATCCTGCCTTACACCCATTGCTTGCTGGAATATGCTCTGGCTCTCATGCCATCCTAAATTAGATGAAGCAATTCAAAGATCTAAGGTCTCTGTGTTACACATTTAATCAGGTTATCTGATTATATATAATTTATATATATAAATTATGTTTTTATAATTGGACGGTCTGGATGGATGGATGGGTTAACAGAGTAGACAAATGTAACAGACTATTTTATCAGAGGTTGGAGGATAAGACATTTTATATATTTCAGTCTTTGCAGGTTAATGATACAGTATACCTGTAGTATTTTAGCCAGCTTGCACAAAATGTGATTGAAAAGCTGAGAGTGATACATCATGGTTAAGGTCTTTCTTCTACTGTTAAACCACAACCACTCCTTTCATTATCATGAGAAACAACTTGAACTTAACCAATCTAAGTACATACATTCATCAAAATGATTAATGCTGGGGCAAACAAAATAAACTCAGCTTCCATTCTTCGCTGGGCTTGGGAGTTGTAGACTAATTCCTGTAAGTTTTTCTAAATGTAATTACAGTTAATTGGTATCTGATCCTTACTTTTCAGTCCACAACTAACAGATTTTCGCGACGAGGGCTTGTATCTGCAGTCACTTGTGTTTTATTTAGAGACAGACTTCATGGGTGCTGAATTGTGAGTAGCTGGAACTGAAAGCAGACAAAGCAACAGTTTCCATTTAGCCTAACAGCAGGCAGGAGCTAAGTGCCTTATAGAACTGCAGAGCCTACAGAATATTATTTAAACACCGCTCAAGCGCTCTTCAATAAAAGGACAGAAAAAAGGTTACACACAAGTGGTTTAGCAGGTTTCATTGCATTAAGAAAAGGGGTGAAAAGAGATGCACTGATGTGGATTACATACTTAAACTTGCTAACTCAAAGACAGGCACTGAAGGCCACAGCTGATCAGTTTGTCACCATGTCACATCCAGTGCCAGGTAGCAATAAAAGTACAAAGCTGTATTATGAAACAGGAGAAAACACTCCACATTTCCGTAATTAAATTACTAAAACCAACAACTTCTACCTCCTGTCAAATATAAGTTATTAAGCCTTCTTTTCCAGTTTGACTTTTTGTGATCCCTCCCTGTATTCACCGTCGGCTCCCAGCTCAAGTAACATTGAGTCTAGTCCAATTTAGAACATTATGAAGATGACAAAGATCAAATGTCTACATTTATTTTCTTTTGTCTTTTGAAACAGTACTAAAAAGCAGTGGTTCCAGGTATCTGGTTTTACTAATGCAGGTAGCATGGCTTCTACCTTTTTCCAGTGAAAACGATTGAAGGTAATCTTTGCAGTGCTTTGAACAAAATACAAGGTGGATGCAATTTCATCTTCTCCAGTCAAGGTGATGCATCTTTGCATGTGATGAATTTGACCCAGTATCACGAATCCATTAAAGAGTCACTTCATGTTGTCTGACATTTCCTGTTTTTTTTTATTTTCACATTTTCACATTAATTTGTAACCCATCAAGTTTAGCTCTGTTTTCCAGAAAAACCCCCCAAAGCCCAGAGAAAGAATAGCTGTAGCATTGTGCCACAGTAATTTGATGTGCTTTTACTATGCTCAGAGCTGTTCTTGGAACTAATTTTAAATTATCTATTAATTTAAAATAACTTTCTGACCCTGGACGCTCTCTAGAGGCAGCTTTTTCTGGCTCAGACAAACAGATGAATGAAGTTTGACTTGCCAAACTTTTCAAGTCATACACAGAGTTTTCAAAGTATTGACACGGCTCAAAATATACAGTAGTCCTCCAGATGGGTATTTATGAATTATTAAAAAAAATTCTAGATAGAACATGCAGCTTTGCAGAAGCATGTGGAACGTCAGTCAACCTTGCCTCATGACACATAACATCACACCACTGGGAGAGACACTAGCACTCATTTGACAAACAGACCTGACCGATGAACAACAAGGGAGGAATTTATAAATTCCTTCTAGCAGCCTATCCCGAAGCAGAGTAATGATTCAGAAGGGGACCAGCCAACTCATCATCTTCTCAATCTCATATTCATCTTTCTGAGCAAAATTTCACCTCAAGGTATAATGAAGTCTCATTTGTTAGTCAACAAACAAGTCATTCAACGCAAAGGAAGACTAAAGGAAGTCTGGCAGAGGAAGAATATATAAAGGGTTCCTCTAACAATCCACTGCCCCCTCCTATTTTCTTTGTCTGTCCGTTGTGGAGAAGGGCTACATACGGTACAGTACATAATGGTGGTCAAAAACGTTTAGTTTAAAATATGTAGTTGCTTGAAGGGTAGGATACTCTGAAGGAATGGGGCCAATGGACGGGAGTTCATTTGTTAAAATCTTTTGTGTTTGATATTTGAGCATGTGATATTTTCAACATGGGCTCTCCTGATTTATATTCGACCTCTGACGTCGAGGAGGGAGGAGTGGTGGAGTCATAGGAAAGGGCTGTTGAGTGTGTTGTAATAGAACCTGTGCTGCTTGTTTACTTTATCACGTTCTAGAGTGTCACTGCTAATGTGTACCATCTGCCTGGGCATGTTCAGAGGCACTGTGGTTACTAATAAAATTATCCAACTTTTAATTCAAGATATACTTAACTCTCTTTTTTCACTGTGGATAGTGAGAAAGAAGGTCGCTTAAGGGGAACGACTAAAATGCAGAGAGGGAGAGTGATAGCGCTCGAGGACACAGGCCCTGCTGTCAGCAATTTGATTACGTCCTCTTCAGGTGTCCAGCAATTTCTCAATCTTCATTTTCAAAAAGCTCCAGGATGTTAAGAAGGATAGCGATCAGCAATCAGAGGGGAGACATCCTTCTCGAAGGCCAGTTTATGAGTAAATGGTAAATAACAGTAGGCGAGAGTGATAAGTAATGTAACAGGAAAATGACAGTGACACAAACTGCTCTTTTTGAGTCAAGACGTAGCTGGCATCACATTAGACAGCTCACAAAGCCTCATTCGTCATTTGCTAGCAGTGGATATGGATGATATGTAGAACAATAATGGTTGCTAGAGGGGCTTTCATTTCTTTCATTCTGGCAGGGTAGCTTTCCCCCTGTGGTGTAGTCATGCTGTTGGGTACGTCTCCTCAGTCTTCAAGCAACCGGCTGAGGAGATATATGACTTTAGAAAGGAATGTCAATTACAGCCACCCTGAGGAAATTCAGTCAAGAAACCTTAGATTGAAAAACAACAATTATTTCTGCCTCGCATAACAGGACTATAGAAAAAAAAACACCTTTCATCTTAAAGTCTAAAACTATAGAAAATACAATTACATTTAAAATAATAGATGGCCCATGTCTGAAAGTTGTGTATAAACTTTTTCTTGACTTTTTTTTTGTTTGCTTTCACTTGCCTGGAAATAGAGGGGGGGACATTGTGCTTAGAGCTCTATTGCTAACAAAGAGAGGAAATGGAACTTTGTTGCCGATTTAAGTAGTTTTGGAAAAGGTCCTGTTGTACTCATTCGTGTTTGTGTTGTAACACTCAATGCATTTTGGAAGCAGTCTCAAGGAAACAATCTCAACCCACAAGATGGACTTTTCATGAATATCAAAACCATGAATGGATTGGAGACTAGAACACAGAGACACAGATGTTGCAGAGAAACCCGTTGTGTTACACCACAAAAGTAAAAGAATGCCCAATGAGTGTGTCAGCCTAGGCTCTCAACAGTGAGTGCCACAGGGTTATACGCTCAGAGTGTTAGGAGACAGGTGGATTCTGTCTCAATGTAAAAGCACAAGCTGTTCCTACAAAGGCTTGCATCTGTACCACTATGAAACTGAAAACTATGTTTGCAAGCATATAAATTATAAAAAACAGTTGGCCCAAGACTGAACCATGTGGCACACCATGATTAAGTGGGACAATGGGGGACTTATGAGGACCATGGGAAAATGCTGCCTGCCAGTGAGATATGAGCAGAACCAGTTAAAAAAAACAGTACCATTGATAGACAAGAATGACTGCAATCATTTGAGCAACATTGAATGACTTACTGTATCAAAAGCTGCATTAAGATTCAAACAGCATAAGAATACTTATAGCCCCTGTTTCAGACGCAACAAGCAAATCATTCACAGCCTGACAGGAGTCTCTGTGCTATGATTAGTGCGAAAACCATATTGGAATGGTTCAAACAGCTCATTAGCAATTAGTCTCTAATTGATGTGCAACCACATTTTCTAAAACCTTAGATAGAAATGTAATATTAGAAATTGGAGTGATTTATGCAGTCTTTAAAGCAGAAGGGACCAAACCCATGGAAAAGATCAGTTGATAATATTGACAATTATAGGGCAAACTACTATCAATAAGAAAGGAAGGGGTTGTGTCGGTGTGCCTTGAAAATCCAGGCACTCTTAATTGCTAACATTGGACCAAATATATTCAAAGTATATACTTGTATATACTTTATATTTAAATGCTCAAAACAAACTTTTTGCATGTTCATGGTTCAGTGTGTAGGAATGAGTAGAGTATACTGTAGGACTGGAATGTTGTGCTGTTGTTCCCTTTAGCAAAGTACTTCCGTATGGCTGCTAGATTAAAATGCCTGTATGTACAGAGGGGTTCAAATATTAACCTTGTATAAGTGCCAGCCAAATAAACTAATAATTCTGAGATCTTCCATTCCACATTTGTGTCATCTAGTTCAGATTTTCAAACCACATTGATTTGTCAATGTTTTCAATATTAAAACGAGAACAGCAGGCTCGATAATGACATTTTTACACCCATGCTCCCAAGTCGATACATAAGCTTTTTAAACAAATGTATTATAAGGCAAAGATACACTTCACAGAGGGTTTGATCGTAAAAAACTTTTGCAATATATCAACAGACATCAATTGACTATTATATCGACAGCAAGATGCTTTAGCGCCATATGGTGAGGAACAGGTAATTCTCACAGGGCAAAGTGTATTTCAAAACAGTTATAACTTTAATGCATGAAAAATTGAAAAGAAGATTGAAAATAAATCAAAGGATATAGTAACCTAATGCAATAGAGAGGGTTAAACAGAAAAATGTCATGTATTGGCAGACCTTCTACATTGGGTTTGTCAGTTTTAGATTTTTTAGGTTTTCCACTGCATTTACTATTTTTTTCTGTGGTGGCTGTATCTACGGTATGAATTGTCTAATATTAAGGAGTGATGCACCTATTGATCGTTGATTCTCTTGTTGCCAAGGATATCCAGGTAAAATTAACAATCAAAGTGTATAACTGTCACTAACTACAGTAGGAGTGTTAGGAATAGAAAACATTTAGTACTGTAACATTTTGTAATTTCATAAATAGCTATATTTTTTAAATGTAGTGAGTCCATCTTCTATAATTTTGTTCACTTACAAAAGTCCTGTGCACTCTACATTAATCTCCAAACAGGTTCCATTGCAATCACAATGGTCAAAATGTTTTATGCCCTTATAGAATCACTGGATTGACTGCACTGTACTGAAATAATTCTTCAGGTAAATAGTTAAAAATTATGATTTTGTAGTTAGTCAGAAGCTAGATTTACTGGGTTGTTTTCTGGTTGCTAAAGAACCTATCTGCAAAAATATGGCTATTATCCTCCAGGACCTAGTTCAATAATCTTCCTAAACAGGACTTTCATGACAGGAAAGATGATATGAAAAAAATGGCAGATATGTCTGAAATAAATACAGAGGGCACTTCATGTGTTCACCAAAACTCATATCCTCCTTTCTCTTAAGACGATAAAGAAAGACTACAGATGAGGAGAGCTGTCTGGTATTCCTCTTTAGTAGTTTAATGATCCCAGAAATTAATCCCGACCTTTCCCTACTTGTGGCTGTGGAGCTGTTCAATGAGAAGAAACCTCAGAGGAAAGAGAAATGTGAATGTTAATGAACACTAGCCCTTCAGGGTAAGGCCAGCGAATTGGAACAGGTTACCAGATTGCTACAGTTGAACCGGAGCAAGTGTGAATGGTGTAGTTGGTTTAAGTTGGTTGGTTGAGTTAAGGTTTTAATTTAAATTCCTCAGCTTATGTTAAACTGTATACTCAAGCATTTAGTTTGCTTTTGCCTCCCCACATTATCCTGAAGAGAACATACAAGAATCTACATAAACACCTGGGTCCCATTCATCTGTAGCTTGCTACCGCTCTGAATCAACAATGTGATGTATATAAACAATGCAAGTCTTTAATTTCTGCATGGATCAGTTCACACTTAACAACATTACATTTATTTTGCCAAGCATCTGCCTAGTCTATGCTTCTGTCTAGGACTTTTTCTATGTCCCTTGCTGCAGTTTCTGCTTTCCACTACTCCTAATTTTGTATAATATAAAAAATAGTTAAATATGCCAGAACAAACTGTAAATTGTAGATATAGATTGGGAAGAGCAATAGGCTTAAAATGGATCACTGAGGTGCACTGCTGGTTACAGCTTTCAATTCAAGATTATGTCCCTTAAGTTGATATGTTGGTTCTTATTTGTTAACCACCATTTATTGAACTATGTGCCTGTGTTCCCTTAGATTTCTATGGCATTTGGTGAATAACCATTTATGACGGACCTTATCAAAAGTGTTTTTGGAAATCTAAATATAACATGTTACTGTATATGTTTTAGTGATTTTGACTGTCCTCACTTCTTGGTCAAAGTAATCTAGTAAAAGAGTTAAAGAAGAACTTCAATTTTCTAGATATATATTGACTATCTCTTAAAATGCCATCGTTTTGTTTTCTTCTAGTTTAGCTCTAACTTTCATTCCATTACTTTACAATTAACAGAAGTAATACTGATTGATCTGTTTTTTTCCCTCTCCTGTCATGTTCCCCTTTAAAGAAGTGATATTAGATTTGCAGTTCCCCAGTCTGTGGATACAGCTCCAGTGAAAGTTGAAATATCCTAGCTAAGAGTCTTTGAATAACTTCCTTCATTTTCTTAACAGGGAAAAGGCCGCCAGACTTCGGGAATGTTATTGCTGGCCGAGACCCTGTAGAACCTCATTGTTTATTCAATGGATGTGTCTTTCTGCATTGCTAATCAACCTGTTAACCACACACTGCAGTGGTCTTATTCTGCTCCCCTTTTACCAATCTTTTTAAAAAGAGAGCTTTGATTATCATCAGAGCTTGAAACAAATTTTTGACGCATCAGATTTTATTTTTTAACACCACGATTGAAATCTGGAGGTCATGAGAAAGAAACAAAGAATGAAAGATACTTTAAAAACATAGGATGTGATGAATGCAGAAGGAAAACCTGTACTCAAAGGACAGCTATCGTAAGTGAAATAAAAATTGACTGCCTTTCAAGCAGTGCACGAAAATGTGCCTTACAAATAAAGGCCTCAGGTCCAAAAGGGAATTGGAAGTTTCAAGAAATGCACACTAGAAATAATGATAGTTCTGATGTGGGTGAGGGAGGACTTGTCCTGGCAGTTTATAGTGTATGCAAGAGGCTTAATTAAGGCTACGGTACCCTGCTTTGTGGGTTGAAGATCAAAGCATCTTTCAGTGCACAATGTAATCATCCACCTTCACTGGCCTTGGACGATACATTAAAAGTCACAGCAAAGCCTGGCAAATCCAAAGGGAGTACACTTTTTGCAAAAGAACAAAGTTGAGTTACTCTGTTCAGCCCCGGTAGAAACAATGTGCCATGCTGCTTGGTGAACCAGCTGAACCCATGTTCTAAAATCAATTGGGACATGCCCCAGGATGTCACAGAGTTTAATTTATAAACTGTAAGACTGAGCCTGGGGAAAGCTGGAGAAGCTGTTGGGAGGAAGCTATTTGTATGCCTGTCAGAAAGATGTCTGACTCTGTAATTGATATTTGCCAGAATGCATACCCTTCCCATTGATTCATTTGGGACTTCATGTGGTATTTTCTTACGTTTACTTTATCCTTCCTATGGCTTTAATTTCTTTCACTGTGTTGTAGTTCACTGGACTATTGGGAAGGTGCTGTACCGTATACCATAACAGATGCTATAATACACCATTTCTGGCCATAGTAGGAACAGTAACAGAGCAGAAACAGAAAATTAAGGGAAAACCATGGTAACTGTGTGAAAATATGATGACAAAATCAACATGGTCAGGTTTTATAAGGGAGGGGCAGCATCTTGTTGGTATGGTGTTTCATTGGGCACTCAAGAGTGAGATTAAATGAGCTGGAGTGTTGGTGAATATTTCCCTGGAGTCTCCAGTACAGTATGGAAACAACTTTACTTCAGAGATTCTGAGCAAAAAAAGTCTCAGGGGTCTTGTAGTCCATCCTTGACCACAATAATTCCCCCCAAAAATGTGGGCTCTTTTAGTTCAGTCACGCCAGCATAGATCAGCTGAAGACCCATTATTCATACTTATCTCCCTAAAACCCAGGAAGATATGATCAATAAACTTATTCTCAGCATCCTGTATCTTGTCAAAGCTTGGAAATGTTTCTGAAACTCAATTGCATTTGCAAGCTTCAAACTGTGAAGATCCCTGTCTGGCAAGGAGAGGGTGGAAAACAAAGGCTTCTGTTTATGAGTTTAAACTGACGGGAAAAAAAATCTGATTTTGTGCTGCTTGCAAGTTATGGAAAACAACACAAGTATTGAGAGAGCTGTTTTACAAGAGCTTTACAATTTCAATTGCAAAAAAAAACACATTTTCATTGGTCACCATTTGAGAAACCTGAAGGTACAGGTTTTTAAATTAATAGGTTCATTCCTATCTGTAACTGTGTTGTCTTCCCAAGAAAATTGAATTACCTTGGTGTTATTTATGAATAAAGAATAAGGAAGCTACAGTGGAGTGACAGGTATCAGACATTCCCAGTGTGGTGACTGCCTCAGCCTATCTAGCAGAATACAGCTCACAACCACACAGCTCTGCAGTGTCTAACACAGAGATACCAGCTCCTGGATAATGCATTGATTCTGCTTGCAGTTTTCTAACAGTGTGTTGGCTTTAACATGGAATGACTAGTGCCTGCAATTAATTATTCAGTTGTGTTGTGAGGCCCGATTCCCTGCGATCATCTGAGAAAGGGCTCCTTTCTGTGCATTTACAAAATTGACTAAAGCCCAAATCATCGCAGCTATTCAAAAGGTCCACTTTCTAATCTGTGATCCTATCTCTAGACTGCAGGGAAAACAAACCACACAGGCTTAACATGTTATAAAAATGTGAAGGGCTGTACAGCTGCAGTGTTCTTGGAAATGAATTGTATTTTTTATGGAAACTGTTGAGTGTAAAGGGAAGAACAACTTGACGAGTCACTCGCTCTATACTCTCCTGCTGTATATCCTGTAGATTCACAAAATAATGCACTGCGGCTCTGTGATATCAGGAACAGAAATATTCCTTTGGTGGATTTTCTTAAATAATTTGATATTGGGTTTTTAAAAAGCCCTGACCACCACTTGATCAATTTTTAATTTTATCTGCTGAACTCACTTTCTCACTCAGACATGTTTCTTAATGGGACTCACTCTGAAGTGTGCTCTGGATGGGCTGTGAAGCGTTTCAAGGATGGGTTATGGAAGAAAAGGGGATCCTTTTTCTATGTTATTGCGTACTCTTTCAGAAATCAATTGTACTGGTTCAATATTGTGAAGAGGGTACAGTACATCATGAAATTGATTCCGCATCATTCCAGTCATTTTAGCCAAGGGATTCATGGACATGGGATTCCAGTTAGCATTAAGAGGCGGTGCAGAGGCCACAGTCTGCCACCAGAGGGAGAGTTTGGAACACTCTGCCAGGGTTCTCTCAGCTTTTCAACGAACAATGATTTCTGCAACATTCCAGGTGCCCACAAGTTTGCAGTGACATCAGTGAAAGATAAACGAGAGATATTCCAGCGACAGGCACTGTGCAGCATATGGTATGTTAAATAATGGCCTGCTGGATAGGTGGGTGGGTCAGAGAAGCACGTCTGCCATTCCTCAGTCTCCCTGGGTAGTAAGCCAGTCATTGTAGTGTGCCCAGAGATTGCATGGATGGGATTTCCAAACTCAGGAGGATATAAAATGAAAAACGCTAAACAATAATTAAAAAAATAATTAAAAAATGTTTAACATTTATAATAAAAAGACATTTATAATTTAAGACATTACATATGGTAATAGCATTCTTGAATTTTCATCTCATTATGGCACTAAGACAGTTGACGTGCTGTAGTATAATACAACTTCAATAATAAAAAAAGACATATTTGTAAATGTCCACAATGACTCAAATAGGAGGCTTAAAAAGGTTAGGAAATTCAATTGAAAAAGACAAAAGAGATGAAGATGAAAAATGCAGACCTTTTGCAGCCATGTGATATTAAAAATGTTCTTTTTTAACACAGAAAACAGATAAATAGTTGTAGCGGTTCTGGAAATGAATTTCACTAGTTCAATATCTGCTAAAAAATGTATGATGAAGAAAAGAAAGCAGACCAGGAAAATAAATAAATAAATAAAACAAACGAGTTGTGTGAAAGTTGGACAGCATACTAAATATCATCGCCAGGGCTCCTGGGAAATATGTTGAGCTGCCTGCACATCTTCAAAGGGATAGCTGGATTTCTTCTTCTCTGTCCCAGAAACCACAGGGGACCATCTTTTGCAAAGTCTTTGGCTGACGACGATAAAAAAGACAGCCGCCATTGTCACAAACTCAGATGACCACTTGGGAAGAAATTGTGTCTGAGGGGAGAGATGTGCATCACCAGGCTGCAGACGAGGACAGAATATTCCAATAGGCTATTTAAAAGGAAAGAGCAGCCACACATCAGTTTTAGAGTATTAGAAAAGCTAACAGAGTGAGCTAGCTTGCACGTGGAGGCCCTTGGTAATCAGAATGGCAGGCAGACGTGCGAGTTAAATGCAAAGTCAAGGTTGAATGTTACTGCAGTTCTGAAAGCACAGCTAAAACTTCTGGCTTTGAGTGCAGGCTTTGCACTTTGTCATAAGGGACGAAAGATGCTCTTTAGAGATTAGAAGCTTGATGAGTTTTGTTTAGAAAAATATAATATTTTCAATCACAGAAATACCAAATAATTTATTTGCATTTCGTTGCAATTTGCATTTGCATTTTATAACTTTGAGTTTTTTATTCAATTTCACAAGCAATTTTCTAAGTGATTGTAAATGTTTCATACTTTGGATATCAAAGATGACTTGAAACCCTTAAAACAAAGCTAACAAAGAGCATGTTGATGGCAAATTGCCCTATTATCCCTCCAACAAGGTACTATTTTATTAATTTAATCATAATCAGCTTCCTCAACTCTTTAACTATTCAAATGGATCAAGCAGGTATTCCTTCCCAGTCACTCAGTGGCCACACTGTACCTATGAAATAAAAAAGAAACTGTAACCTACCTGAAGTGAAGAATGTGACGGCCTCAGTCTCATAGTGTTATAACCTAACTGTCCAAAACATTAGGACTCCAGTAAAATGAACAGGCTCCTTCTGAGACAGACAGTCCGTGTTTGATTTTAAAATCATGAGACAGCATTTCATTACATTTCCCAACCACAAATTTCCCCAGTAGTATTGAAAACTGTTGAACACAGCAGAAAATGCAGCCTCCTTAGTTAAAACTTTAAATATAAGTGCCTGTCAGAAGAATTTAATAAGATTGGGATTGAAATATTTCAGAGTCTTGTGGAATATTCATCAGATCCTGTTCAAGTTATAATGTTATGTATGGGATGGGGGTTGCTAGTATTTTGAATAATAAGTATATATTGCGAGAAAAAAGCTATGGTATTTAACAATACAATAGATATAAAGGAATATGGAGAATGGAAAAAATTAAGCACAGATTGACTAAATCCATGTTTGGTCTCTACGGAGTTTTCCTTAATTTCCTTATTTACGACAGTCTTGGTTTTATGTTTCAAAACTTACCCTCCCTCTCTTATTACATCTGCAATCCCATTTCCCCATTTTGCACCAACCTCCCAATGTCTCTGTAACAAGAAAAGATTGCTGTCATAAATAAGCAAAGGATGGACACATTGCACTTGGAGGTGTGTAATCTGAAGACGGAGCCAATTAAATAAACTAACAAAAGACAAGTACTGCCAAAGAGGAAGGGATAAGAGCTTGGATGTAGATACAGTCCAAGACACATAGTGTCATGTCAGATGGTGGTGTTTATTTAGAAAAGGAAACAAATTAACTGCTCTTTTGTAGACTCCTTCCTAGTTCTGGCACACAGAGAAGAATGTCTTCTGGGATGAAGTTCTTAACTCTGTCTTTACAGAATAATTGTATTATCTTAGCTAATTTAATTATAACTACAGTAAAGCAAGCTTTACACAGAGTGTGAGACAATGCAGAAAAAAAGTCTCAATTCCTGCCACCTTTGGCCTTGTTTAAGTTAGTTGTGCTGTGTTGTACAGTATGTCAGAAACTGCCTAGATGTTGGGCTTGATTTTCTTGTGCCCGCAACATAATAAATTAATCAGATGGGCAGGTCGCCCATGCTAGAAATACATCCTCATTACCCCTGCTGTTTCTGCACTACCCTTGGCACTTTAGTGGGCACTGTCCTGGTTAGGTGTGTAGATACTAGATAACAGCAATTGTCGGGCTACCTTCTGCATTTCATTGTTCAACTTCATTGTAACTGGACGTCAGCTGTATTGGCTGTTACAAAACAGTCAGCCAGACCAAATTAGAAAAGTTACAAATAAGATAAAATAGAAATAATTTCACATCTTAGAAAGAGCAGGAGATTCTTGAAATTACTATGCATGTATTCCATAGCAAATTGGGGATAGGAATAACATAACTCGACAACCTTGGCAAGCTGTGACTGAAAGAATGTTGTGTCGGAAAACTTTTAACTTTCTTCAAATCAACAAACATCTACATTGCTGCTGGACCACCTCAATCATATGGACAAATGTGATTCTTGCTCACGTTTGCAGCTCTGTAGCTGAGCAACAGCTTGCCAAACAATGCTAGGAAGGTTTTTTGAAAGGGATATCAATATTATAATATTATTTTTAAGATAGGTCTTAAATGTTGTCTGTCCCATGAATGCTTATCTGCCACAAACTCCCTGCTTTAAGATATTCTCCTTTAGACAAAACTTACCTAGCCTGACCACACTGAAATATCTTGGAGCTACAGTATAAATCTTTTGAAAGGTACCAATTTCATATGCTCCTATAGATTAATGCATTCAACTTGTAACTGATTACCTCAGAATTGTTTGCACAGAATGTTTGCACAGAACTACCCAACTGCATTATTTAAAATAACCTTGAATTCTTAACTCCTCGCTCTGGCACCCTCCCTGCAATATCGTTCATTTGTATTCCATTAAGAAACTTGGTGAATCACTCTTGTTCTAACATGCTCAACCTCTTAAGAGAGGATAACTTGTTTCATTAACTCATTGCAGAAGTTTCCTTGGCTGTTTTGCTAATGAACTCAGCGGTCCAGCCCCACAACTCCAAGACAATCTATTTGGCGAAGATAAACTGCACCCAGGAACCAGTGTGGGAATTCATACTGCCAGCTCCTGAAAAATAACTGGATTGTATTTCTGAGCATTTTTGTATGGTAGTGGGTGTTGTGGAAAAGAACATTGACAAGAGATGATGTATTAGAACACTGGAATTTGTACTGTGGATGCAATTAAATCAATGGAATAGTGAGAGTGCACAGTATATGTGTGCATTTGTGTATATACTGTTTCTGTGTTTGTATGTGGAGAAGGTTTCTTGACTCAGAATTAGTAATCCTTTATAACGCTAAAATTGTCACTTCTGGAATAAGATACCACCAGTACAAATTAACACTTACTGTATCACTACCGTTATCTAGGACAGCACAGGATGCCTCCTATAACTTGTCATTACTTTAGTCTTTGTCAAGACTTGAAAGTCCTGCCAGCAGAAAAAGTCTATGAACTATGAATCTGAGTTTCTGGCCAGGTAAGACTGCAAAGTCATATCTAAAGACATCAGACTGCAGAATGAAATTGACACTGCTCAGCGTTTTTAGTGCACCACTAAAAATGATTGAATTCTATCCACCTTCAAGGTGCACATACTGTTACCTTTTTCTGTGCTCAAACATGAAAAGGAATGCAATAACTCAAAGAGAAATCGAGCTTTACCATACAAAAATAAAATGTTTTTTTTTCATTGACGCTTAATCAATGTTTGTAGCTGAATTATTATTCTATGAATGTATAATGGGCGGAGCGGTGGCTCTGTGGCTAAGGATCTGTGCCTGTGACTGGAAGGTTGCCGGTTCGAATCCCACAGCTGGCAGAGAAATCCTACTCTGTTAGGCCCCTGAGCAAGGCCCTTAACCCAACTGCGCCAGGGGCACTGTACAATGACTGCCCCTGTGCTCTGACCCCAAGCTTCTCTCCCTGTCTGTGTCTCATGGAGAGAAAGCTGGGGTATGCAAAATGATGAATTCCTAATGCAAGAAATTGTATAGGGTTAATAAAGCAACATTAATTAACATTAACACATTAATGGTCATCAACCTTAAAAAAAATGTATAAAACCAATTACTTAGTGTACAGGTATGCACATTTTATATAAAACAAGCATATGACAACCCAATAACATCAGAATATTTAACAAGGGTGAATTGTTACAATCGTAATCCCTCCTCTTAAGGGTTTTCCATCCCTTTCGTATTTTAGTTGATTACTTGCACCTGTCACCTGTTCTATCTCCTTGTTTAAGCCTGTCGCTCTCGCTATTCCTGGCTCAGCATTGGGAGATGGATGCCTGAAAGCACGCCTACCAGCGGGTCCAGGAGAGACCCAACGGCATAGGCTTCATCACGGCATCCTGACCATCTGAGTCTGGGGCTCGGAGTAACTGGCCTTGTTACCATGGTTTAATTCCCTGTCTCTGTTCCGGATCCCGTTCCAGATTTTAACTGTGTTTGTCTCGTCTTGGATGGATTCCCTCAGTTTTGGACTTTGGACTGTGCTCCGGATTCCCCCTTTTGGACTGTTTGGATCTGTTTGCCCTTGCCACACCACCCGGACACCATTGTCATGCCGCCCTGTCTGTGAACCCCTCCTGATCCAATCCTGCTGTACCTTCCCCTGATGTCCTTCTCCACTTACTTCCAGATTATACTGTCTGCAGAGGGTCCTGAAGTACGCCTGGACCTGCTCCCGTTACATGAATATGTAGAAGCCAAGAGAAAACTGGGAAATAAATAATAAAAAGTAATGAAAAGATAAGTTGTCCTAGATAATGATAGTGATAAAATAATAAGCACAAAACATATATTTGAACCACACAAGACCAACCAGAGTTAGATTTGACTATGTCTATGAAGGCCTATATCGGAAACACAATTTCTATAAAAAATGTGAATTGATCGCACAAGATTGTGCCTTAGTAACCATATAGTTTGGACAGTTATAAAAGCAAAGCAAACCATCCTCAAAATGTGTAAGTCCTTTATAATCTTATATCTTGAAGGGAAAAAGGGAGTTTTGACATCAGGAATGACCTCAAAGGTGGGTAAGATAACATCAGGAGTACTGTACATGAATTGGATGTTTTAGAAATACTATCTACTGTATATTGGAACAGATTTCTAATTGAATCTTTTGCACTTCTAAACCACTGACAGGTTTCAGGATGATGCCAGCTGAACAGTTAAACAATGCACAGAAATGATCAGCAGTTTTGATATATGCATGTGTGTGTATTGGTGGGGGGTAGTGTTAGCTACCATTTGCTTCAGCTACTGTACCATTGCTGCCTGCCTGCATTATACGTGTTCCACACCTTCACAGAGCACAGAAATAAGGAGAAAACAGGCAGTCTATATAAAAATGACATTAGGTTATAGCAAATGACTGATCTCAGCTTTGATTTAGAAGATCTAAGTAGTCACTGAGCATATCACCATAAACTGTGCTTTTTTTCTGATTTACAACTTCTTCTTCAACTCCCTTAGGTATTAGAATGGATATAATTTTCTAGTACATAGCTAAAAGGCGACAAATTCACACTTGAGTGTGAAATTGGAGAAAAAAGAATTACTGTCGTTCTCAAAGTGAAATCTGTAGACTACTGCTGATCTACAGGATTAGGAAAAAAAGCATTCCCTTGAGGGTTCTGTATGGTCTACAAAATGAAACAATAGGATAGTAGAGCACCTGCAAATTAATAAAATCAGTTTATTCCAGAAACTTCTATCTCTACTAAGATCCCTGGAATCAAATGTGAATTCTGCCATCTTCAGCACCTCAGTCATTTAAATAAGGACTGTCCGTTGAATCCGTTTTCTCAGAGCAGAATATTTGCTCTGTTATGACAGACACACGTGCAATATGTCAGGATATACTTCTACCCTGGAAAGCGTTTAATCAAGGAGTGTCATACTGTATATAGACAGGTTTAAAGAACAGAATCACTTATTCTTGAAATGTGGAGATTGAGAAAGGAGAAAAATAAAATCAGAAACAGAAAACACCACCCCAGGATCAGCAGTCAAGCATGAATTGGGAGACACAAAAGGAAATAAAGAGGAAGGATGGGAAATACGATATTGGAATATTGAGAACAATTTAGCTTGCATTGAAGTTTTACAACACTGTTATATTGTAGTTGGATTACATCTAAATGAGATGGGTCACCTTGGCACAAGTATCCACAAAGAATTTCAAAAATATTTAAATTAGAATGGAATGAAGGAGAAACCAAAGTTATTTGAAAAAATGGCCTTGTGGGCCTGAATGGCTTCTTCTCATTTGCAACCGTCATCATGTTCATTACAAAAAAGCTCCAAGGAAATAAAGTAGCTTTAAATTAAATTTAAATACTGTATATATATATATATCAATCCATCCATTTTCTAAACTACTTTATCCAGTACAGGGTCACAGTGGGAGTCATAGACTAACCTGACAAGCAAAGGCTACAAGGCAGAATTGGATACAAGTCCATTCCAGGGCACATGCAGACAAACACGCACACTCTCACACCAGGACCAATTTTACAGAAGTCAATTAACCTGCCAGTACTGTATGTCTTTGGACTGTGGGAGGAAACTGGAGCACCAGGAGAAAAGCCACATTAACACAGGGGGATCATCTATACAGGTGGACGTTAACCTGCATGCTTTTACCTGCCGCACCTCCTACAGTGCCTCAAGACCAGTTACAGGTCCTGTAACTGGTCTCCAGTACATCTCCTACTGCTGGGGCAGTGGCAGGGACGTCGCCTTTTCTCCCCCTGCAGATGGCCTTTCTCCAATTAGGGATTTTGGGCCCCCAGCTCCTATCTCTTCTCCTCAGCCATAGCCAGAAGCTTCCTTTTTCCACCTCTTCTGCTAGGTCCTTTACTGCCCTCTTGAATGTTATGCCCGCCACTCCCACATCCCTGAGGAGGCATGACATGTTGTGCTTATAAAATCTGAGCATCCCTCTTCCACAGGATAGATGAAGGGTCTCCAGCCACCTTCTCTACAATCTGGTGCGAGCTAAGAGCACTTCAGCCTCTTCCTCTCATATGCAGCTTCCATGCCCTCCTCCCATGGGACTGTAAGTTCTATGAGGATTACAGTCTTGCTCTCTACTTCCCACACTATATCTATATCACTATATCAGGATGCAAAGCCATGTTGCATTTTCCTAGGGAATTGTAGCTGCCTGCCAAGGTCCACCTCCATCTTCCATTCCAGTCCTGGTGTGAGGATCTTTGATGTCACCCTTCCTCTGCACTGCCCCACCTCCTGGCCTTGCCTGAGGGGAGAACATACAACTCCACGAACACAGCCCCCCAGGAACTGAATCTACAGTAGGGCCCCAGCACTTCATGGTAGCTATGCTAATGCTGCACCACTGTGCCATCCCTAAATACATACTGTATAATTTCAAAGATTTTATCATGTTCATTTTTTGCACTCGTTTCTTGCTTAGTTCATGTGTAGGCTATCCCCATTCATTTTTTTTCTTTGATTATACAGTATAACTTCCTAATTTGAGAAGACTTTTCCTGGTCAAAGAAATTGCAATGACAAACTGACACTTGGCCTGGTTAGAATATATTCATTTCATTTAGTTTATCAGCACCTTTACAATCCTGACCTGTCTCAAAGTGTCTTTGAAATTTAAAGTGTTTGCTCTACCCCTGACTGTAGCTGTGACTTTATGTACTGTAACAGTTAATAAATGTTGCATGATCTCAAAGAAGTGACAGGGGTGAATAATGCAGAAAACAATTACTTGAATAGCAGAGCCAACAAGCCAGAAATGAAATAACAGCTGCTCAAGCGACAGGTAATATTACTTAAAATTCAGTTTCAACATAATAAAGCAGGTCTGAAATTTGCTTACTGAGCTTTTAATGTGCTGCTTTTAGTGTGTGAAGGAGCACTTTAACTTCTTTTTGGTTTTGTCAATATCATTTCCCTGCACCTACTGTATAAGGGGTCACACACCAAGTTCAAGCATGCTGTCCAGCTACTTTACCTGGTAAAGCATTGGTGATAGGAGTGTCTCAACTAGCGTAGAAAATTCTTTAGAACATTTATTGGGATATACCATTGTAAAGGACCAGTAATGTGCAGGAAATCACATTTTAACAGGATAAAGATCATAGAGGTAAACAGTCCAGTAGAACGTAGAAACCCAAAATAAAACCTTGGAGTATGCAAGAGGACCATGGAACTGGAATTACCAAGAAAGGAAACCCATAGGAGAACAGGAGTTGCTGTGCAGGGAAAACCATAGGAGAAGAGGGAAACAGGGATTGCTGAGTAGGGAAAACTATAGGAGAACAGGGACTGCTGAGCAGCAAAAACTATCGGAGATCAGGCACTGCTGAGATAACAATACGGCGCAGCAGTTCTGTCACCTAGTGGAACACCTGTACATCTGAACTAGCATAAAATATATTTGGGAAAACAAAGTAATCTTTAGTGTGAATTTGCTTACTACTTTCACTTAACACCAACATTTAAACAGCTATAAAGTTGCTTTTTGTATTCGTTTCACATGTATACAGTATACTGTATTTGAAAAGACCTCTATTTCTACTCACATTTTTGAGAGCCTTTATTAATTAGCCACCCAATCTGTGAGATACAGAAAGAACCACTTAAAGTGGACCTGTGGGGATTGACATCGCTGGAGGAAATTAAGTGTTGGGTAATGATCCCCAGCTTCTGGGAGAAAAAAGAAAGATTGAACTGTACATGCCAGCAGCCATATCACCCTGCAACTCACAACTGGCAACCCACTGAAGCTAAGCAGGTGTGAGCCTGGTCAGTACCAGGATGGGAGACCTCCTGGGAAAAACTAAGGTTGCTGCTGGAAGAGGTGTTAGTGGGGCCACCAGGGGGCGCTCACCCTGCAGTCTATGTGGGTCCTAATGCCCCAGTATAGTGACGGGGACACTATACTGTAAAAAGGTGCCGTCCTTTCAGATTAGACGTAAAACCGAGGTCCTGACTCTCTGTGGTCATTAAAAATCCCAGGGTGTTTCTCGAAAAAAGAGTAGGGGTGTAACCCCGGTGTCCTGGCCAAATTTCCCCTTGGCCCTTAACAATCATGGCCTCCTAATAATCCCCATCTATGAATTGGCTTCATTACTATGCTCTCCTCCCCACCGATAGCTGATGTGTGGTGAGCGTTCTGGTGCACCATGGCTGCCGTCGCAACATCCAGGTGGTGGTGGAGAGGGAGTCCCCATTACCTGTAAAGCGCTTTGAGTGGAGTGTCCAGAAAAAGCGCTATATAAGTGTAAGCAATTATTAACTTATTATTATTATTATAAGCACCATGTATCACTTCATTTCTCCCAGCTTATAAACTTTAAAGAACCAACTGAGTTTACGTCTATTCCTCCTTAGAGCTTGGAGTGACAAATCACTGATACTGAAAGATATTTAAATGTTAACAGATTGGAGACTGCAGAAATGCACTCTAAGTGCCTTTTATGGCTTTACTTGTCCCCAGGTGATGGAGACATACTTTGGACACATCATCATCTTCATCAGCTCACAGACTTGTTTAAGGTTAAAGACATTGCAACATCCTTTTGTTGGCAATGTTGAGATATGAAACAAAACTGAAATATTTTTCTCCAGCCTTGCTCTTCAAGAGATGATCCAAATTTCTGAACTATTAAACATTCCTAGAGGAAATTCTAGGCAACTAGTCCACACAGGTCAATGACCTGGCAAAAGTGGCTTATTATTTAAATTTCCAAGCTAGGATTCAAACATCATCTTCCAAAGTCTAAGGACTCTGCAATTTCCCTCACGGGATCAATAAAGTATCTATCTATCTAACCAACTGGTATCCAAATTTTCAATGACATTGGGAGTCCTGGGGAACCGCATCTCTGTAATAGATCTGTGCCATGCAGCATAAGACCTATAACCTAGAGCCTGCACTCCATTTCTGTACCCAATTAGAATGAAGCAAAGTCTTCATTGATGCAGTAGTACTTTGCTCAAGGATACTGCATCAGTATCTACACTGGTGACTTGTAGCCATGACACTCTAATAATGAGTTTGAATTCCCATCCTCCTAAAATATACTGTACCAATACAATAGCAAAATGAGGGAGTTTTATTAAACCCTCTAGGCCATCACTGCAGGATGTAGATCATTCTAATAATTTATCACACTAAGTTCATTACTGGAACTTAATCAGTATTACCAGATGTGATTGCTTTAAAGCTAGTTTCTCTTCTGTCAACAGTGGACAAAAGACAAGTGTGGGGATAGATTTTGATACTACTCTACAGAGTTAGCTCCAGTTGTTCATTTTCTAGTTCAGGTTTGTCTTTTACAGGTAGATCAGGTAAAGAGATACTGTATGTTATTTACAGAAGCCAGCATTGTAATGCTTGGCAGAGAAACTACCATATCTTCATTCACATGTCACCTTTAATGCTATGTTTATATTTGTTTTCATACTAGTTTCTGAAACCTGTGTTTTCTATTAGTAAAATAAATTGACCATAATGCCTTGTATACTTAACAGAAGGCAATATCTTTGATTAAGTAAACTTAACTTCAACACTGTACAGTACATGACAGCAGCATAACAAAGGTGACATCGCATTACATTAATACCTCTTGTTAAAGTTTCTTTGAGCTGGACACATTTTTGTACAAAAACGATTGTTTTTCTGATATGAAAGCTATGTCAAAGCACGTTAGAGATTGGAGACAACAAGCATTTATTAATGCTGAGGTTGATGTCTGGAGCATACTGATTCCATTGAATCCTCCAAGAAGGAGCAGGATGTGATCTGTGGATCAGGTAGAGCAGGATGAGAACCTTGGATCAGTTAGTTACTATTGGAACCTAATACAACATGCAAAGTACAATCACTACACTGATCCTAACAAATTCTTCCCTTGACCCTTATTGTGGTCAAGTACACTTAAAGCGTACAGTATGTGCTGCTGTAAATAACTACAGATCTATTAAAACAGAAAAACAAAACCAGTGCACTTCCTGACACTTCAGGTTTGTTTATTTTATGCACTTATGCAATTGTGATAATGCCCTGGCAGCAATGTATTGCCTTAGTAATGCAGAAGTTAACTTTCAGAATTCTAATCAAATTTCCTGTTTCAATCGTGAGAAGTGAGCAAAAACCCTTCTCCCTGTTGTGTGTAATGTATTCACGTCAGCTTCACGAAAGCCTTGTTTAAGCATCTCATTACATCGCTGAACACATTTCGGGGTATTAAGTTGTGAAATCCAAATGCTTACACTCAAAGTTGCTTTGCCGAAAGCAATATTCCACGACCGTGATGAAACACAGTTTGTATAAAGAATTGGAGAGCCGAAATGAAATAACTAAACCAATCTGTCTTGACAGCTTCCAAACTAATCTCATCCTCCATCCTAATCTAAAAGACTGCTGTTATTTGGTCCCCCATCTCCCCATTATTGAAATACAAGACAGATTTCTCCCTTCCTAGCATATAATAAAAGGTATAAAATATTAAAATGGTAATTCATCTAGCTGTCAGAGTTTGTCATGATTTGAGCACGCAGTAATTCCATCTGAGCAAATCAAAAAGGAGAGCTAAGCTCACCCCCTCCCCTGGGTCCTGACTACAATGAATTACGTGTGTGTTTTAAGTGTTTGGAAGAATGAGCGAAAGATCCTTTAATGCCTCACAAGGCAAGAAAACTCATCTCTCTGTGACACAAGCATCATCAAGTCTGATAGCCAATAACGCGCAGTGTTGTACCAGGGAGAAAAATGAGCTCTGAAGTTCTCACATTGCTTCACGTTCAGGCTTTGAATTATTGTAATTACATTTTGTCTGCAGGGAAGCTTTAAGCTTTACTTCTAAGAGGGATGAGAAAGTAAAAGTTAACAGTACGGTGTTCTCATTACAAGAGTCCTGAAGGGCCAAAGAGCAGACTCAGGTCCTGGAAACTGAAGAAACTGGAAAAAAGGGGTTAGGTCAGTTAATTTCAGCAACTAAAGAGACATGGAGGAGTTTAAAAGGATTGAAAACCACAAGGTCGAGCAAAAAGCAAGAACCTCAGCATTTCTATGTGAGACCCAGATTACCACAAATCACTGAGTACTGGCTCCTCTTTTTTGGTCATGTGAATCATCCAGCTCCCCAACAATATGTAACTTTATAAGAAAAAAACATGTTGCAAAAAACATTGGACACACACTCCACAGACAACTAAAAGCTTTATACACAGTTTGGTTTCTGACACAAATAACCAATTGATCCCCTAAAATCAGAAGCATCAAAGTGCCCCCCATGCATCAGAGAGATAACTCTAACAAAGTTACCAGAAAACTAGAACTATAGGTACTTCACTAAGTGAACTCACTTAGACTTTATGAGGCATTAGTTTAGACATGAGTGGATAGAACTCTCTGAATTGTAGCCACAGTCAGGTGGACATATTTAATTTAGAAAGAGGTATGATCAGGCAAGGCAAAAATTAAAAGGGCAAATGAATACTGCACTGAATAATTACCAATCTGTACAGCACAGACAGACGCCATTCAGCAGTATCACTTTATTCATGGAGGAAGCCTGGCCTGAGGTTTTGATGGATTAGTTTACTGGTCCTTGTATGCAATCAAAGAAGACACAGCTGTACACAGGATTCCAGGCAGACAAAAGGAGGTTGATAGCCTGGTAAAAGAATAATGCTGTCCAATTGAGAGATCTGAAATAACCGTCTCAATATCCACACAAGCATAATTTAAACCAGAACTACATTATTTAAAGCGGTGTCTGGGCAGACTCACAAACTGTGCACACTGTACTTAACCAGGCCCTGCAGTGTTCAAGTGGGTGATGTCAGGCTGCATTCATCCCACTATTCTTTTATTCAAATCCACCCTGGAGCTGAAAGGGAGCCTGATGAATGGTCTGAAACTTAAAGATGTTGTGATACAGAGAGAGGGGACTGATGAGGCTGAGTTAGAGAGGTGCACCTTTCTTGAGGGCAGAAGCCATTTCTTTATGCAAAATGTTTATCACAGGAACACTGCAAAAGAGAACTGGGTAAAATGTGAGGTACAGTTAATGCTAAAGAATTCAATGAGCTGTGATACTTCTACTCTCCTTTCCTGTGCTCCCCCATCTGCTGATAAAGAGGTCCATCAAATCCTCCCTTTTGCAAAACTCTTTCCAAAAGCAAATGAATTAATTAATATAATTTCATGATTTTTATGACAGCTGAAATGCACTTAAGTGCACCAGTGTTGCTTCTTCCCAGGAGGCTAGGCTAATAGACTATACCCAATCCTCCAGCTGGGGCATTCCATGAAAATATTCCATCCATTCATATTCTTACCGTTTCTTCCAATTCAGGGTCAGGTGGCAAGGCAGGATACACCCTGGATAGGACACTTGTCCATCTACTGGCAGACACTCACTGTGAAAACTATGTAATTTACAAATCCTGTGCAGGTCTCCAGGTGAGGTCTGGTAGCAGAGGTATCCAAGGCAGGCAATGAGGTAGAGTGGGTCATTATTCCAGGTAGGATCAAGTCCAGGTAGCACACAAGAAGAGAGGCAAACAAATCCGATAAGGGAGAGGCAAGAGCAAGAAATCCAAAAATCAAAACCAAAGAGTCGATGTTGAGGGAGTCCAGACGAGGAAGAAAAGGTACTAAGGAGGAAAGGGTGAGGTGAGCTCAGAAGGCAGAAGAGATCCTAATACTGAGCAATGTTACCAGGTGAACTGAGAAACCAGTTAACCTACCAGTATGTTTTCTGACTGCGGGAGGAAACTGGAGGGCCCGGAAGAAAACTATGTGAACAGGGAGAGAACATAGTTTTCATAGAACACACAAACGCCATGCAGAAAGCACCCCAGGTCTGGAGTTGAACCCAGGGTCCCAGCATGGCAAGGAATCTCTGTGCCACCATTAAAATAAACCAGCAAGAAATTCTTCAAGCCATTGGTTAAGCTTTGCACAAATACTGTAGGTCTGTGCGATGTTCAAATGTTTTTCTACCTCAATTCCTTACATGAGAATCTAAGGAGTTCACAGAGTACTCACACACACAGTGAGGCTGTGGTGAGATCCCCCAACTTTCTCAATCTGTCAGACTCCTTGTGGCATGTGTGGCATCTCCAGTTCTCTCCCCAGCCAGAATATAGAATACAAAATCTAGAAATAAGCCTAATTAAACAGTTTCCACCTTGTACTTATTCCTTATCCAGCATTCATCCATTCACTTATTTTTCCATAAGGAATACCACAGGTAGTGAAGTAAAATATTATTTATCAGTCCATCAACACAACCAGTTAGCAGTATCATATTATGCCACTTCATTCTGTATAACTGATTCATATTATTAAAGTCATGCTGCCTTCTGAAGCAGCAGTGTGGAGGAGTGCTTGTGTTTAATTGTAAATTAGGCACAGGGCTGATTCATACCCAAGGCCGGTGAAAGACTGACCTCATTTATGGGGCTCTATTACAGAAGAGAGCCCAGGGACATTGATGATAAACTCTGTCTCTGAACACCATCTAGGAATGTAGAAGGTCTATAAATAGCTGTAAGTGTAGGTCGCAATATAATAAACTTTGAAACTTCTAAGGATCATTAAGTAATTAAAATTTTCAACCTTAAAATGGTTGTTCTTCTGTGTTTCTTTTAAAGAAACATAGAGATGATGCATTGCCTTAATAGCAGCAGAAATCGAATAAATCTATCTGCAGAATATTTCAAGGCATTGAAAGGTATGTGTCTATTCATCATGTGGCACCCTTCAAAGAACCAAAATTAAACCTATTTACCATGCTTCGAGTTCCCTGGGGCTCACTCCAGAGTCAAAACGTAATCCAGTTTTGTTTTTAACGCAAATGATTCTAGGGTATGAGCGTCTTTTGAGACTTGAATGAATAGCTTATAAGCCATTTTACCTGGGGGGAGCAAGCAGCTTCGAAAGCAAAAGAAAGAGGGCTCAGGCCCTGCAGCATCCTGATTCAAAAACATTCGTTATCAGAAATCTCAAATCAGTGTGCTGGCCTCAGTTTAGTCCTCAGCTCACTTCCACACCTCAACAAACAGGGATTGAAAAAGAAGCTTAACAGGCAGAAAGCAGTTAACATTTGAAACCTTTCTTTCTGTTTTGCATGCACTCTGAACAAATGAGTTATTTATTTCAATGTGTTTCAAGTAACATTGGCCCTTTACTGTACAGCCTTAAAGAACAAAGCACCTACAAGATAGCATTCCAAAATGTCTGCAAAAAAACAAACACTGGCATTTCCTGCATCTTGAATATAAAGTTAATAGAATATAGAAGATATGCACAGAGGATAATACAAAAGTGATAATATATTCTTTAAAAAATCAAAGGGTGTGCATTAAAACCCACATACCAGATGAGTATGGTAACAAAGTGAAGGAATTCAGTTGCACCTGTACAATAGTTAAAAGAACATTGGTCTTCCATGATAATAGCTCATCAGAAATCACTCTTGTTCCACAGACCTAGAACGTTTTGGACACAGAAGCATTCAGTCAAGTTCCTGTGCTTGAATCCCATTCCTGTCCTTAAGACACTTGCAATTTGTGGTGGTTATCTTCCTATCTTTTACAAAACATTGCTTCAAGACAAAGAAGTGGTGTACAGTACTAATACAGCATGTACTGTAGTACAAACATACAGTAAACATCTTCCATTTTCATGCCCCAGGTCTATTACATTTAGCTTGGTTTGGAAAATTGGATCAGAGTGTAGTTGCATGAAAGCTTTCCCTGTGATGAGAGGTTTATTTTTTCTGCTGTTCTCTTTCTTCAAAGCACTCATACTGTGAATCTCCATTCCTCCCCAGCACCCCCAAAGTGGACAAATACATATTTTAGTTTCCTTTAATCTTTTTACTTGGTTAATGTATTTCATTTCAGAGAGGGTTTTAAAACTGCCTACTAGCTCGTCCACCATCTCCCAATCAATTTAATTTTAAGCACATATTAATTCATTTAATTTTCCCAACAACAGCTGGGACTGCTTCCACTTGACCTGGTTTCAGAGCCATCAGTGGGAAATGGAGGACAGCAGGAGGAACTCTGCTTTTCCATCATCTTTTGTAGTGTCAGCCGCATTCATTTATGTTGACCATATTCAAATTTAAATTTAATTGTAAAGGCTTTCAACTGCAAACCTAAAGAAACCACAAGAATAACCCGCATTCTTGAACTGTATCCAGAGCCTTAAATTGACAAACAGAGACAGATAGAAGAGTTATACAGTTATACTACTCCTGAGAAACAGATGTGAGAAGGGACCACTATAGACAATGATGTCCTCTTTTGAAAAATTGCATTCTATTGCCCCTCTGCAACACAATCCCTTCTAATACCAACCACATTATGCCATGAAAAATAGAAAGTATCTGTCATTTCATCATGTAATGTACTGGGTGACTTGTGACGAGATGGCTGTAACTGATGGCTCATAAGATATGACCATTTGTCCAAGTGATCAACCTTAACAGAGCTCAACAACGCCCAAGTGGCTTCTACAGGATAGAGGTAGTGCTGAGCTTCACAGTAAAACTATTTCAGTCTCCAACTGAGTAACTGAATGTTACACAAATCTTCCAATTACCTTTATGTTTTATTAGTCTCTATTGGTACTATTATGAGCTATCGGTGTTAGGCTTTCAAGGGACATGGAAGCTAACACACACCAGATCTGTGTACCTTAAAAGCATAAGCATTGTTGAATGTAAACAGTTTGGTCAGGAATAGCAACATTCAGCTCATCTGTTTTTATACAATGAAAGACAGATGTAGAAATAGAAGTAGTTTATAACAAGGATCTTATAGTCATGACTTGTATCATGGTGGATTTAGCAGACTAAAATTACAATAATAGATATAATTTTTACTCCCTTACTGCAAGTCTTCACTCAATTTGACAACACACCTATCCAACTGAGGTGGATTTTTTACTTTTTCAAAAGTTACTTGAAGTGCTTTCCAAGCATGAGTTGGACGGGGGAGAGGCTACATAATCCATGCAAGGATGGATGATTTGTAAAAAATTACATATTAAATTACATTGTGGACAAAATTTGCACCTTTCAAAAATGTGTCAAATTTGAATTGTATGGGATCCTGTTTCTCACTTCATGCACATTCATGAGAAGAGAACAACTGGCATGAACGTCCTCCATGAGATAGTTAAGACTGTACTGATAGATATACACATTGATATGCTGCCAATGATCTGTGACAGAAAACCTAGGGGTTGTGCAATTGTAATTTGCAGCACTTGTTTTGATGAGAAACATCTGTTGACATCTGTGCGACTGTTCTCGTAGAAATTAATATTGTACTTTGCAGCTGATTTCTTCCTGTTTGTAGACCAGTAAACTAGTCCATGCAGTTCCCCCTGATTATGGTAAAAGATAGAAACTCGACTTCTGTAAATAAACCACAGTACACATTTCTTGAAAATTCTACTGTATAAGTGATAGTTATGGCTGAAGCCAGGACATCATCCTTAGCCTTGAAATCTGCAAGACACAAGAAACACAAGACACTGACCAATCATTTTAATACCAAAACAGCCTAACAGAGGCACTAAACTCTGAACTCTCAGAACTGTTCTTCTCTTATAATACTACAAAGCCTCAGCTGTGATCATTAGAAAAGTTGTCTCCACACCAGCTCTCCTCTGTCACATGGCACAGAGCCTGACCTGTAGGCCTATACAGTACAACTGTAGCCCATTTGAAAACTTTACAACTGTAAAGACATTTGAAAAGTTTAAGACAGCAACAGATCGGCCAACCAATCATAGATCACCATTTTCCTACAACCTCTGTGATTCTTTTACAGCATTGTTATGTCCTCTACAGCTAGAGGGCGCTCCTACTCTGTCCTGTCCCTAGTTTCCTGTGCTTTGCATGTCCTTCCGGTGGGTCTCTGTCTGGGGCTATATATTTCCGGGTCACGCTTTCCTCCTTGCTAAGCTTTGAGGTTCGGATGTCCTGAAACCCACCAAGGACCAGGTCACCCCATGTCAGTGGCCTGATTGCATAGGTTTCTATATGGCATTTCCTGAACAGCTGACCCGGGCTAACCCCCGTCCCGCCGCTATGCATAAGGTCTGTTTTCGCTCTCCTGTCATCCCACAGTTCATCCCTTCTGACATCTGTGACAAGCATCAAGCCTAGTTTTGCAATATCCCATCATCTATTGTACTTCTCTAGCCTGGCAATCATTTCCATGCATTGATGTAACAGCAGGTACAGACATACTGTAGCTCACAAAGCACATAGCTTCGTAGACAGACAGATAAAGATACAGACCTACAGTAGCTCACAAACCATTCACGCTTTAAAAGACTACCTTTATATCAAAAACATACATGGGGCATGTCATTAGGGGCAGTTGAATTGAATTGAGTTGAATTGAATAGATCGGTGCTGCCAGGCCATACATTTGAAAAAAAGAAATATTTAGTGGGGTTGTAATATATTTTCCTTGCAGTGATAATTATTCTTTTTTATTTTTTATTTGTGTTTGAAATGTTTGATTTGAACTGAATAACATAAGCCATTCACCTTGCCAACAAATACCTTAAAAACCCTTACCTTGGGCTAACTTAACCTTTCAAGCTAAGGCCATTTTTTGCAGCTGAGATTTTTCATTATTGGGGCTGAAAAGAAAACTGTTACTTGAGCTTTGCATGGCTTCTCTTTACACTCGAATGGCACTACGCAGTTTAATCTTTCTCTCACAAGGTGATCCTGTGCACCAATACACTCATTGCAGCACAAACCAATCTGGCTTTCATTTACTTGTGTGATTGGAAGGAATATTTTGTTTTTTTCTCATAAAAAAAAGAGAAAAGCAATTGACTCTGTGACTTCTGATCCCTTGCCTTCACCTCACATGCAGACTAATGTGGAACACTGAGCAAAGCCACTTGGAAGTGCTTCGGGTTCAGCAGCTACAAACAAACTATCAGATGTCACTGTGATTTATTTTTCCCCTTTTGCACATTCAGAGAGCTCGTGGCGCAGTCGATTGGACCTGTGACTACTGGCTTGTAAACAAGGTGTCTGGCTTAAGACTTGTGCAGAGACATATTAAATCTCAGAGGGCCTGGAATTGTATTTGGGAAAGTGGGGGGGGGGGGGGAGGTCTTAAATTATTTAGCATCACTGTAACATCATCTGTGTTATAGAACAAATGTATTCCTCATTTGCTAAAAGAACACAAGAGCAGTTAGGCACTCATTTATCCCATCTAGCTTGTATGGTTTCTAATTAATCTAAGGATCTCATACAGCTGCTTCTTGAAATAAGCCAGGGCATCTGGCTACAACTACATCAACTACATCAACTACAGTACATTCTTCTGACTGAATTGTCTGCAACTGGAGACTCTAGCTCCCTATAAAAGCAGTTCCTGGGGCAGTCAGATGTTGTCTTTTCATGGACCCTCTTGGTTTAGTAAGATAGTGAGTATTTAAAGGATGGTTTGGTGGTAACATTTTTTTTTTTAGGCAAAACAAATCACAGAAGGCTTATAGTTGGTAGCATGGTCAGGACTCCGGTAAGTAAAAAGACAGTTAATGAGTGCACCTGGCCATCCAGAATTGACCAAGAGTGTTTATTGCCACTGCTATCTGGGGAAGATATGGTTAAGAGTCATGTGGAAACCCCTTGCCATGTTATCAGAAAGGAACACCTTTCACACTCCCATAACTTTCCTATAAAGAATTCAGTACATTTTCTTAATATCTTCCTATTTTCGGTCCTGAATGCATGTCCAATAAATGTTGACCTGTTTTTGGTTTGTGTTTCATGCTAGAAGGAGACTTTGGCATACAGGTCTAGTCTTCAATGTATGGCTGTTATCTTGGAATGGAATGTAAAAAGGGTAGAGTTGTAAGGAGGGTTTAATTGGCTCTTTCAGTAAAGGACTGTAGTGCAGACATTACTGATTCAACCCCGTTCAGCTCTGAGTTACAAGGCACTGAGGCAGTACACAGTCACCAAGGCTGGGCAGGCTTATGCCAGTCAGGATTGTTGAGCTTACTGTAAAAATCGGGCCCCTGTGAGTTGCTGGTTCCCTTCATTTTGCAGGGTCATCAGTGAAAATCATATTGTTCCTGTGCCCTGAACAGTTTAAAAGCATGTGTGCTTTCATTGTTATGAGACTCATAGATGGTTGGAAACGGCCAATTCTAGACTGGGACAATGTGAAAAGAAATCTAATTGTGGATTCCTGAAGAGTTGGGGGAGGGGAAAGAGGTGAATTATTAAATAAGAGGTCACATAACACAAACTCAAAAAAAACTCTCAAGTTTTTCCTTACGTTGTGGCAGGTCTTTGTCTTTTTAAAAATGTGAAAAGGCCATTTTTTTCTCTGCATCATTACAATCTGTGCCTCCATATCCCCCCCCATAAAATGTTCAAAATTCATGCACACTAGTAACCTAGATATTTTTTGTTCTCCCCATTCTCTTATTGCCAGGCTCAAACCTTCCCCGAGGAGATTCATCTGGCCTGCTGTTCTCGCCTTTGATGTCGGCGCAGTGCTGGCGGAACAGTGCGTCGGATAATGATGCCAGCCATTAAAACTAGGTCTGGAGCAAAGATTATGCCACCTGAAGTAGGTCGCCGCCAAAAGATTGCCTGCCTGCCTGCTGCAACGCCTCTCGTTTCTATTTCTGAAAGCGGGGAAGGAGGCCTGGCTCAGCTGGGAAGCAAGTCACCACTTGTTGTTCCATACGCAGCTAAAGCGCTGTAGACAGATCTCCCAAACAAAGCAGTGTGTACTGTAGGCCATCCTCTGATTCCAGTTTTAAATTATGAATCCAAGTATGTGCATCAATCCTCTGAGGTCATCTCTCCTTTCGTCATTACTTACCACAGCGCCTTAACGGTTACATTTAAAGTTTTTTTTAAAGGTTTCCATTTAAAGATAGAAAAGAAGAAGAAGTCTGTTAAAAAGAGGTATTCATAAAATGACTATAAAGTGCCAAACAATAACATGCTGTGCATTGTTTAAAAAGCACTCCTCTTTAAAAAATACAGAAATTAAAAGAGATGCCATGCACACTGGCCATTAGAATAAGATTCTGTAAACTGATATAGCATATGGTGATTTTCCCTTTGCATCTCTGTAAAGGCAACTTGTGTTTTTGCTCACAGTGAGGGGTTACATAGCAGTAGCTGTGGTACTAGTGCCCGGAAACTACTCTATGTAGTTGTATGTCCAGAAGTCCTCTATCACCAAGACTGAAAAAGGGTTTTTAATTTGAGTTGTCATTAAAATCTCTCTTGCTCATGAGTGGAATCGGAAGCAAGGCTTTGAAGCTTAACAGGCCTACAGACATTCCATAACAAAAAGAAAAGCAACTTTCACCCCAGGCGTGAGCTGTTCTGGGTGACTCAGCCAGATAAGAAAACAGTACTTAATCTGTAAAGGGCAACAAGAAGTTACAGATTCCCCAGAAACTTCTCTGGATAGATTGTAGTCCAGAATGAAGAATTCTCTAATTAAGGATCTTCATTATTGCCAAGGTTTAATTATTTAGACATTTCTCTGTCTTGATATAAAGACCACCCCGTGTGCTAATTTAGGTTTTAATTAAAACTTTTACCAAGATAGCATTGCCTTTTTTACCGATTTGAAATATGGGTCAAACGAAAAGCAAAATCAAATTCTTCCTGCACGAACCCTGAGGGCTTTGCAGACTAGCATTGTTTCTTAGGAGTGTGATTAGGTTAAGGAAACTGGAAGGGGCAGCATCTATTACAAGTCTCTATGTTGTTCTATTATCCATTTAAAAATGTATTGTTCAAGTCTGGATTGGGACACAAAAGCTATTTGGCTCTTGTTTCACCACATACTGTAACAGCAAAGTTACCAAAACCTGAGAAGGTGGTGCAGCTCACGTACATATGTTTATGGTCCTTTAAGCAAGTATTTCAGTATAGCACAAGCAGTGGACTATCCCGGAAGGAACTGTATCACATGGAAATCAACTGGATGCACACTCTCTCTAAACCAAAATTATTTATTAACGCTTGGCAAAGTTTTAGCAAACACAAATCTTCACCGGGACAAACGTCTTAGACTAGACAGAAACATTATACTGTATATGTAGATGAGATTTTACTAATGGCTAACGTTCCATGTGAAAGGAAGTCTAAAAGAACAAGCATTAGATCCATCTGGCCATACGTACATAGATACATTATTTTAAGCAATGTATTGTACTGTATATATGGCCAGATGGATCTCTTTCAAAAGACCAAATACGTACATTTTTACAGTATAAATTGTCAAAAATACAACTGTTTAAATATTTATTTAAAAGGTTTAATTTGACACAAATTACTGTATATTCAAATATTCTTAAATTAATATTTTTATCAACTACCTTTTATAAAACATAGTTTAAAATATAATTATGTTTTTAATCCATGAAAATATTATGATAAGAGACCAGAAGGTGTCATGATATAATTCGTCTGGTATTATATATTTTGTAGTATTAAATGTTAAATATTGTTCATAGTATGGAGAAGCTGCCAACAGTGCATGTTTGTCTTGTGTTTGCTGTACTGTATATTGGGAATTTTATCAGGGTGTTGTCGGAGTGAGGGATGGATATTATGTTAAAAGCAGGGCACTTTGTAAAAATGGGATTGAGTAGCTGGCAGTCGTCCTTAGAAAGATTGTGTAAGGAGCTGTTTTGTTTTAAGATTGCTGTAACCTCAATTACCGTGCATTTGTTCCTAAGAGATTTTGGAGTTCAAGTTGTCATTCTTGCCATGTCAGTCATGGTTTTTGCTTTGAGTTTCTTTAATTCTTTCTTCCAAAGTCAAGCTGACTATGTTAATTGGTGTCTCTAATTGTCCAAGTATCTGCTTCTGATGGACTGGAGGCCTTCCAGGTCCTGATTGTGTGATATGTTCCTGGGACAGGCTCCAGGTTGCAATAGTGCTTACCAGGAATAAGCAGCTTGCTGATATTAAATGGGAGGACCAAAAACAAAAGGGATTGTACATTGTTAGGAGGAACATTCAGGCAATAAAGACACTGGACCAGTTTTAGCTTCCAAAAACCAAACAGCCTTTCCCAGGGGTCAAACAGTTAATAAAGGAGGATACGTCTCATATAGATTGGTTACTGTTCCAATGTGAAAGTCACTGCCGTTAGATTAGACTGTGAAGTCAATGGCACAAGCCTGTTCTATTTTAATGTCTGATTCCTATCTTTACTGATATCGGTCCTCTGAGGTTTGTGCCTTGCTATCTGCAGCTCTTCTCTTCAACTGTCTCGTTTCCAATGAATCACCCTTTCAAAGCTCCCTGGTTTCAGCTGAGAGGTCCATGTCCTTTAATTGCGCATTTGTGATATGATTAATTACCTAATTAATGTTTTCACACCAGTCTCTCAAAGTCTCTCTGTTCAATTCTCGTTTCTCCCTCCCTCCATCTGCAAATGGACAATATACGGTTTGCGCAACATGTGGATGGCTGTTTGACGGGACACAATATAGGATCGTCTTTTTTATTGCAACACTCCAAATTAAATTGCTTCATTATCTTTTTGGCTAGTTCGAATTTTTATTCCATTCTACAAATATGCCATTCTGTGACATTTAATCGAACTGCAGCCACCTAAACTAAAGAAGGATGTTTTCAACATTTCAACTCTGCTGGGGGAGCAGCACAAAATTATACTGAGTTGCACAGGGTTCTACCTAGTCAGAAAAAGTCCTGTAAGCACCAATTGTCCATGTGGACATTACCTACAGGTGGACCGTGACAAGGTTCATGAGCTCACTCTGAAGATTTGTCTTCAACTGCTCCTCTCTGGATTTATGCTGGAGCAGAAATATATTTTTAGGAACATATTGGCCAAAATTGTACATAATATTCTAAATGAAATCTTACATGAACATTAACAAATTTTAGTTTAACATCCTTTTATTTAAAATTCACACTTTTAACTATATAGTCTCTTAATATTCTGTTTCTTTTTCTTATTTCTTACATGATACAACAGGTGTAAATGATATGTCAACACAAACACCAAAGTGTTTTTCATGGGTAGCTTCTTGAAATCTGTTGCCTCTCATTTTGTATTTGTAGCTTATATATAAGATATAAGGATTTCTGTCATTTGTACACGTCACTATGTATTTGTCCATATTAAATAACACCAACTAGATCTCCGTCCAGTCTTGAATTCTATCCAAATCTTTTTCTTTGCTGCTTACATAGTGCTTAAGTTTGTCCAGCTCATTCACTCATGCCAGTGTAGGTACTGTATATAGAACTCCTGCTTATGTCACAAAAAGGGTATAGTGTGCTATTAGAGAAACAGGATGTTTGATGGGAAAAAAAAGGGAAGTTAAAGTTTATATAGGACAGAAAGCCCTGATTGTAGAGGCATTGGATGCCCTTAGAGATTTCCTTTTTCGAGGAAGCATACATTTCTGAAATAGTAGAAGAGTTTGTTGCCTATTTGTTATTTTCGTCATTCAACTATTTTGCCTTGATATCTCCTGTAACCTGTCCACATTCAGGTCCTGTTTTTGTTTCTTTTACTGCCCTATTCTAGTCTATATTGAGTTATACAACCACTCAGGACTATGTGGTGACCAGCCTCCTTCTATGTATTGTTAATAGCCAATGCACTGATCACTCATACAGTAGCCACTCTAAATTGCAAGATATAAAAGAAAAAAAAAACATTTTTTGATGCTGTAAAGACAAGGGTGCAAATTGTTGCTATTTTGGGTTTCAGTAAAACAAACCTCTGCTAGACTTTTAGCAGAAATGTGGAAGGGGAAGGTCGATGGCAAACGATTCACACCACTTAGTGACACCTATTGACTCTATCCTCTGTGTCTCCACCTCTATTCCCTCTGCAGGCATGGTATTCGAGCAATCTAATTAGAACAAGAGGACAGAGCTTGTCTGCTGAAGGAATTCAATACAGTAATTAGCAAAGGAATTAAAAAATCAGAAAAAAAGCTCATAGTAGGAGCTGGAGTTGTAATGAAGGAAAATTCCCTTTGAGAGCCAAGAGGCTAACCAACATTTCGGTAGTCATCTTTCTTGCTGTCTGTGAAGCGTAGTTCTGGACCCTATGCAGACAGTATAATCTGGAAGTAAGTGGAAAAGGACAATGGGGAGGAGACGACGAGGATCAGGGCAGGTTGACGAACAGAGGGGCGTGACGACAGTGAACTGGTGCTCTGGGGGCATGGCCATGGCAAATAAGTTCAAGGAGTTCAGGGGGAAGTCCAGGGAGAAGTCCAAGGTCCAAATCAAGTGGATCCATCCGAGACGAAGACAAGACAGAGTTAAAAATAGGAATGGGATCCGGTGCAGGAACAGGGAATAAAAACAGGGATGACGAGGCCAGGCGCTTTGAGTCCTATACTCAGCTGGGTCGTGACGCCGATAGGAGGCCTATGCCCTCAAGCCGTGGACATACAGCGACTCGATGGTAGGAGGGCCTCCGGGCATCCGTCTTCCAATGCAGAGCTGGGAGTAATGAGAGGGCCCGGCTTAAATAAGGAGGGGCAGGATTGGTGACAAGCCAAATGTGAAAGAGCCGGAGTACCCTTAAGAGGAGGGATTACGACCATGACAGTCTGTTAGATACAAAAGACAAAGATTCATAAAACATTTGCCAAACAGTAATTTCAGTCGTCAGTGCTGATGCACTGTAACAGCTGTAACCTTTTGACTACAGAGTTGCCACTGCATTTGAAAACCGTGGGGTGCTTTATGGAGTCTATGTAAAATTCAGTACTTAGAAACCGAATCAAACAAGAAAGTCTTATAATTTGTAAGTTTTGGAACTGATTTTTTTAGGGACACAAGTTAGATCTTTAGGAAGATAGCCAGAAAATCAAGTCAAGTCAAGGAATACCTAATGTAACTGTCTGGAGTGAAGGCACATAAAGTAAGGCAGACAATCACCTTGGTGCCAGATCTTACAGGAAGCCATTGAGACCCAGACTATATAGGGTTGTCTTTTACACAAGTATTAATCTTTTACACACGTATAATATAAAAACACATTACTTATATATTTCAGGATATAAAGAAAACACCCTGCAGCTTTATAAGAGTATATTATTGATGAATATAGATCAGGGATGCCCAATCCTGGACTTTTAAGCATAGGCCTTGCTGCTACAACCTGCCAAAACCAGAAGGTTTTTCAGGTGACTACAGAACAACATAAAAACCTAAAATGTAAAACAGCAGGCAACCACGAAGCAAGTGAAATGAAGTAATTGCAAGATTATCTGGCATCAAACTACAACTGACTTTTATCTTTCAAGGACTGCAGCCTTCGAAATAGCACAAAACACTTGCTTATTTGGTAAATAACTGATTATAAAGTGTTCCTCCTGCCCATTGGGTCGAAGCATGACAGCCTGTCTGCAAAGTCAATGAAGCTGGGGTCTGAGGCATGAAGAGAGTTGAGGTGCATGTCTGCACAGGGATGAATAAAGGTGAATAAAGGCTTAATGTATTCCTTTTATTCCTGAAAAGAAAGAAAATGAAAACCCCCACTATTATTTTCATTTTCATTTATTAGATAAAGTAGTCCTACTGTCTGAATCAAATATTTTGATGATTCCCTTTCCCTTGGTTTTTCACTCTGCGATCTGTGTAATGTTGAGGTTCTATCATGCACACATTACACACGTGCTTTATTGTCAGCTCTGAACAAGGGAGGGTGCAGAAGCCCACTGCGAGAGAAGGAAAAAGGAGTCAAAACACTGTCAAACACTGTCAAAACCCCCCTGATGGATCTCAACCCAGTACCAAAGACTGCCGAGATTGACATTTCTGCACCAGAGGGATAACACAGATGCAAAACCAAGTGCAACAGGTTCTGTCCAGATCATCATGTTGATCCTCTTGGGTGTAATCTAACAAAATGACCAGACCAGAATAAGGTAAGGTTACAAATAAGCTACCTTAACAGACTGAAATGGAGCACGCATGGAGCTTGTGGTGAGGATGGGGGTTAGAGGAAGTGTGGAAGAGAAGCTGCTCTTCCTCTTGGATGCCCTATTAAGAACCGCTTAATCTATAAACCACAGAGTCCCATGGGCACATCCTACCTCCCCTTGGTACAGACTGGTGGTTTATCAATTTAATCTTCAAACCAAAGGGTATGCTTTGGAGATCAACTGTATTAATATCTGGATCTGTTCATTTGCATCCCCTGCTGTTTGGCTCACTCCTTCTGGCTTTTGAGCAAATAAATGCCCTGGGGAAGTGCTCTCATTTGTGTTTGGTGGGAGAGATTTAAAAGCTAAGATCAAAGCAACCACGGCCAGGGAAACATCAAGATGGCTCCAGTTTAGCTTTCGCGCTGGTTTGTCGATTTTCTGGGGGCTATACGTTTGATTTGAAAACAGCCTGCTATCTGTCCACCGATCCCTGCAAGAATGTAAGTGGGCCCCATTGCTTTCCAGGCGGGTGGTGTCCCTTCACTCAAAGCTGGGCTTTCTCATTTGGAAGCAATGAGTTGTGCTAATTGCTCTACACGCACCAGCAGATTTGTCTCTATGATTTCAGCTGCCCTCAGCCTCCACCGCCGCCGTCTGCTTGTTGATATGCAATCGCAATTATCCAGTCCTCTCACCGTAAAATGGACAGAAGCACATACGGAAATGTGGGTGGATGCACAACATCCAGCAACACTGTTATCTGCATTTTCGTTTTGCATTATGTGGATTAAACTTGCCCCGCCAGCATGCTGCACCTGTGCCCATTGTGGGTAGTGCAAGGAGCAAAGGACATTTCCAAAACTACTTTTTCTGGACACAGATGGCTTTTATGAGATTTGTTGGGCTCTGCATACAAAATGCATATGAAAATGTGTAAAATGAACAGTGATATTGTTTAAAAGAACTTTCCTTTCATTTGTTTTCATTGATATAATGATATTTGGTATCATTTCCTTTTGTTTTTGGGAATTCAAGGTATTTCAACAACAGAACTGACATTTGGTGAATGCAGTATTTTACACAATTGTATTGAGAAGAGCCTTAGCTGTTGCTTGGCACTTTTTACTGAACAAGTTACAGGTCCTTTAGGAATTGTGGTGCCATCTTTCACAGGCACAGAAAACGCAACAACCTGAAGTGCAAACTAAAACCACCTAATTAAACTGAAATAATGCTTTAGCACCTCAATGATTTTTTCCTAAAACAGTCATCTTTAAACAAAATGAGTTTGAAAAAGCCTGGCTAAATGAGACAGAAGCTGAGAGTGCATTAAGTAATGAATTAGTAGATACATTTATAGAATCAAGACTATATTAATAAGGGAACATTTTCAGAATAAGAAATGTACATGGATAAGAGCCATTAAAAATGCTAAATTATATCTGTTCATTATTAGATATATTATGTATATATAGGAATCTGCATAGCAGCTGGTGAAGCAAGGATGTCGAGCATCAGAACCAACATAAACATTCATTTCATTTGTTTGATTACATATTCCCTCCAAGCTTTTGATTGCATGAAAAATGTGCACCTTACCCTAAACTATTACCAAAGTTCATTTGTTACATTTCCTTCACACCATTTTGTCACAGTATAAAAAGTGGCAGGGTTTAATCACTCACTAGGCTCTTGTAAAAGTAATTAAGTATGCTTCATTGAAATTAAAAATATGCTTTTGTTCAGTAAGTGTTAGAAAGCAAAACCCAGTAAACGATACATTTTATAAGGGGGATTCTACCTCTCCCTAGGTGACAGGAAAGTGCCGTATTAAACAGGCTATTGCACCTAATTTCCTTTTAAAGTCTTCTGAAAAAGTCTTTCCATTAGCTTTTGTTTCCTGCTCTTTCAGCTCATTAGATTTCTAAGAACTGTCTGTGCATTCAGTTTCTCAAAAGAGTGCTCAGAGCTGGTTGTCAGCCACTGCAAAGGGGAAGCTAATTACTGTTACACAATGTGAATGGGGAAAGAAAATACTTTGTAATGTAGTGAAGCCTGTATAACACCCTCCACACGCATATTGTACTCTAGGTGTGCTACATTCTGGACCAGTGATCTTTACAAGCTTGCAGTGTTGCAGGAGAGAAATGCATCACTTCTTTAATCGATGCTAACTCTCCTATGGGAGAGAGATAAAAATTGACAGATGGGTCTACCAGTTGCATTAAATCCTCATAAATCTTGTGCTAGTAAAGCGGACTTGATTAACAATTACAAATTGGAAGAGATAAGGGGAGTTACAAAAATGATTGGCAATACCAAACCTTAAAAGAGAAAAACAAATATGGGTGTGTGCTTTGGATCACCTGGGTATAAAAAGGGAGATACTGTATATTTCCACATCTGGACATGAACAGCAACCATGTTGCTGTTATTTCGACTTGACTGAGAATGGACTAAAATAATGATACAGTGTGATCCTGTTGTTGTACAGAGGTGCTACAGAGTGCATTTTTCTTTCTGTGTGCCAAACCTGCAGGTGGCCCAGTACGTGGGTTTATATTGGACATGAGAAAAATAATCCCCATTTCTCTATAATGTGTTCTGTTTTTGTTGTCAGATGTAGTCTAGCTAATTGTCATTGTTCGTTTCCTTTAAAAAAAGTACATGAAAAGTGCACATAACTACCACAAGGCTTTTAAAGCAAATTGTTTACACTGACTCATTACAAATAAACCATCCATGAATAGAGCTCTGGTGAGCAACAGCTTTGACTTTAAAGAGCTAGTTAAACACAATTATTCTTAAGCAGCAATTGGAACAAAGCCATTATGCACTATTAAGAACAAGCAGGACATAGTGAGAATTTTGTTTTCTTCTGGCGTTGCAATAATTATGCAGTCTCTCAGTGTTAGTACACTTAGAGAACTCATAGAATATGCAATGTTGATTCTATTTATTTATGAGTGCAGAAATCCTTTACAAAACCAGTGTAGTGCTATTTTATACAAATGTAGAAAACTCAACCACTGTGTCGGTTCAATTTTGTATTTTACAAAACATAAAAATGACAGGGCGGCACAGTGGTGCAGGGGGTAGCATTGCTACCTCACAGATCTTTAGCTCTGGGTTCATTTCCTTTGGGGCTATCTGCTTGGAGTTTGTATGTTCTCCTTGTCTTTGCATGAATTTTCTCTGGGTATGTTAATTGACTTCTGTAAAGTTGACCCTTGTGTGAGGTGAGCATATTTGTGTCTATGTGTTCCCTGAAATTGAATGGTGTGCTGTCAAGGGTGTATCCTGCCTTGTGCTCAATGCTTCCTGGTCCAGGTCACTGTGAACCTTGAACCTGAAGTGATGTGATGTGATAAATGTTTCAAATGACCGATCGTGGATCTTGCCTATTAAAATAACCCTTTGTTTTTATCTGGCCTAAAAACTCTCATTGTTCTTTCTGGCAAAGACTTCTCGTAGTTGAAATAATATAGTCATCAGTGATTGTTGCTATTTTGCTTATCCCAGTAATTTGTTTGCCCCAGTAAACTCGAAGTGGGAGATCCTCCAGGCTCTTTCCCTAGCCCAGTTATTTGCTATCCCTTTGTCATGGATTCTTCTTTCATTTCTATACTGACGCTGCCCAGACCCAGATGAGCATGTCCTCAGACAGAGCAGCAGCATCATGAGAATCATGTCTAGTGAAAATGAAAAAATGACTGCATTTTGCAATTACTGTAAATGCATCCTAACAGAATCAGCCAGCACCTAACCAACTTTTTAAATTGCTTTTAACATCAGTCCATATGTTCAGAACCTTGGAGCTAAAGTAGACTCCAGGCTGTCATTGAAGTCTCATAGAAGGTAGTCTCTAAAGCGTACTTTTTCCTATCTTTGCAATGTTGCATGTCTCTGTTCCAGTTTTCCTTAAACAAATATAATAGAAATCTACTCTGTGGCCCTCTCTAAACTTGCTTTCTATAATTACCTACTTTCAAGACTCTTTCAACAAGTTTCTTACTTACATGTCAGAGTTACTGGTCCCTTGTGCCCCCTATCTGCCAGGTCTCATAGGTCATCTAATTGACTAAGCAGTAGCTCCTTGATATTTATACTTTCTGTATCTAGGGTTCACTCTGGGACTCTCAGCATCTTACAACATAAGACAACAGTTAGATCTAATTTAAATGGCCCTTCTTTTCAAGAGGTTTTCAATACTTTTTCCCTGAAGTATTTCTGTGGTACAAGACATCCCCAAAATATAGAGAAATCTGATTTGCAAGCAATACTTCAGTATAAGACTTGTTCTTTAAACCAGCTGACCTGAGTTCATTCTGAATGCCAAGTTGTCTGGTTGCGCAGTCGAGTTTGGTGCAATTTGGGGACCCCAGGTGGCAACAGGTCCTCGGTGTTATTGTTCTGGAACCTGGAACTCAGGTGTTGGGGTCTGCGGTTGGCTGTTAAAAAGAGTTAAAAAGGAGATGGTGATTGAGGCAGTTGAGATCCAGCATTTATTATGTTCCTGCAGCTGAGTCTTGAGTAGCCAATGAGCACTCGCTCGAATCAAGACCCTGCTAAGGCAAGCATAGCATGTGTTTATATCAATATGAACATACATGATCAGGTGCTGGGTGCTTCAAAAGCATGCAGTGCTGGAGGAGGGGAAAGCAGAGCAGTTTGGCAACTGCAGCTGTCTCAGCTCAGGGAAAGGCAATAGCCAAAAATGTGTATGAAACCTGCATTTGTGTGAACCTTTGAATGACAAAGAAAGAAAGAGTAAACTAGAATATTTGGCACAGGTCTCCTGCAGCTTCAAGACCCTGTAGTGAAGCACAGAAGGATAAGTAACATTCTTTATAGCCATATCAGATTCCGCTTCAAGGATCCTGCAAGCTTATTTAAATAAGTAGCGAGAAATTAACATCAGGATTTATTCTTCTGTTTCAGTGGGGAATAGAAACATTTTGCTTGTATCAGTAGGCGCATTACCACGATTTATGCTTTCCACAGCAGGTTCATTATTCTAGGTCTTGATTCAAAGTATTTCAGCGCCACAAGTCACACTAATGTAAAACCTGACAGAGGAATCAGAAACGCTTCGATTTGATTTACAGCTAAATGTGCCAGCTCAAAACCCTAGAGGAAATAGGAGAGGTAAAAGAGTCACTGAATGTCATAGGCTTGAAAACAATGTTTTTTAAACTTTAACTCTCATTCATTCATTCACAGCCCAAGAAAAGTGGAATTTAAGGAATCATTAGTAAATAACGACACTCAAAAACAGCACTGCTAATAATAATTCCTTACACTTATTATATAGCTCTTTGCTGGACACTCCACTCAAAGCGCTTTACAGGTGATGGGGACTCCCCTCCCCACCACTTCCAATGTGCAGCCCCACCTGGATGATGTGAATGTGCCAGTACACTCACCAAACACCAGCTATCCGTGGGGAGAAGAACAGAGTGATGAAGCCAATTCATAGAAGGGGATTATTAGGAGGCCATGATTGTTGAAGGCCAATGAAGGCCAATAGGACATTTGACCAGGACACTGAGGTACAGTAACATCCTTACTCTTTATGAGAAACACCCTGGGATTTTTAATAACCACAGAGAGTCAGGACCTCGGTTTTATGTCTCAACCAAAGGACGCCACCTTTTTCTAATGCACAACTGCAGGTCAGAAAGACATCATTGCCTTTGAAGCCACATTTCTTAAGTTCTAGTGAGCCAAGTCTAAAAAAAAATAAAGACTACAGGTTTTTAGCCAAAGACGGTTATGAGCTTATCTCTTCTTTTGTTCACACACAGATCTACACAGTGGATGCATCCTCTCCCTGCCTCATCAGGCGTCAGTGAATTATTAATAATTCCATCAAGAGAAATCAGAAAATTACCAATGAAGAACAAAACTGGACAAACAGATCTGCATTAATCAAAGAAAGGGTCTTCTTTTCTGCTATAATAGTTTATATGTGGATGATAAATGTTAAACATTGAAACTGTGAAGTTTACAGTAATAACATCAAAAGTTTTAATTTGAATTATTTTTACTATTCTTTCTTAATCTTATTATTTTTAACTTCTTAATTATTTTGATTGCATTTTAGTCACATTCAGAATATTTTGAACCCTACAAAAAGGGCCTTCCTACAGAGAATATTATATATTTAAGAAACTATTTTACTGTTTTGTTGTACTGCATCACCTACTGTACAGTATGTCCCCATCGAGTGAACTGCAGTTTGTGTCTCCTGGTTTTCCATTACTGGACACTATTTCTATACTACAGCATGTTACCATACTACAGTATGTTAATGCCTTAGAAAATATGTCTGTCCCAATAAAATCTGCATTTAATTAAACACAAAAATTGATAAAATAATTGATAAAACATTAAATGGAAAAGGAAATGCAAAATACTTGTGCAAATTCACTTTAATTTACTGATTCTAAAATGGCTGCACACCCCACGGCTCTTGGCCTCCTATTTTGGTTGTTGACCTTTACCAGAGTGCACCCTAATCAAGTTCCTTTTCATCTCTCCAAGCTCTAGAGTATTTTCGTACCTCCACCGTTTTTGAACACAGTGTGCGGTGATGCTGTGCCTAGCACACTTGGAACTCAAAAGCAGAAATGTAATAAAATGGGTAATGTAATATAAAAAAGAAAAATCTAAAACAGAGGGTCCTCTAGGAATGGTGATTTGATTTTACTCCTGTCAAGCTGGAACTATATATATAAGCATATATATATAAAGTGCTACTAAGTAAAAAGAAAAGGCAATTTATGAGTCCCTGGGTAGTAATAAAAAGCATCTTTTTGTGTGTCAGTACCTTCTCTGCCGTGATTGTAGAGTGGAGGCATTATTAAGTTACTCTGCTCATCGAAAACAGTGCAAGTCTGATAATAAATTGATCCTCTATCATGCACCTAATTTGTCTCGGAGCTGCAACAAACAGAAGCGAAAGAAATCCTGAATTCAACATGAGTACTGTCTGCCTTGGTCCTAGTGTTGTAAGGGGCAGGGGTGGGGAAATCCTGGGAAGGAAGGGTGGTTCTGTTAAAAATGTAAAAATGATAATCATTCTTTTAACTTCCGCAAATGAACCTATCAAACAGAAACACAGGTAGTGGAACCCAATAGGTGCTGTGATGCTTGAAGACCAGGGCTGTCCACTTGTTTGTCAGGGTATTGCTTTTGTGCCACAGTGAATGACTTTCTACCAGCAGATCTGGGGGTACAACAGTTCCAAATGTGCCTAAAATGGCCGTGGCTCATTTTCTGGGGCAGAAACACATGAGAACATTTTGTACTCGTAGGTACTCCTCTCCAGCAATACCTCACGAAACTCATACAGAAAATAGTGGATATAATGACACTTCGTAACTCATATACAGTATGTAAAATGGCAAGGGCAGCACTGCCTGCAGTTTCCTTTCAAGACAGCTCCCAGCCCTCTGTGGACTGGTCCACTGATGACTCTCTGATCCCTGTTTTGTTTGCTAAGCTTGAAACTTAGAGTTCATAGTCACTGGTATTAATTGTTATTGAAATTAACAAACTGTGTTTTATGGCCTACTTTTTTAATACATTATTCAGACTCTATGTCTGTCATGCAATGCACTGGCATCTCATCCTGGGTGGTCCCTGCATTGTGCCTGTTGCTTGCCGGGATAGGCTCTGGCCTACCTCACAACCCTGAAGTGGTTAGAAAATGGATGGATGGATTCAGACTCTAAAACAGGGTAGTATGGCTGTCAGCATTATTGTCACACAGATCTTGGGTCCTGGGTTTGGTTTCCTGACTTTTGTGTGGAATTTTTAAACATTCAATGGTCCATACTCATCTTCTTGCTCACCTCAACTCATGCTTGACTTCTGTTACATGCAATGCTTATCAACCACATTACCCTGATTTTGATATATTTTTAATGGCTTTCTCTTGTCCAGGGCATTCAGTTAAAAATTGTATTCTTAAATTTTAAAGCACTTTCAGCCGCCTTCCTCCACCACTCCTCAACTCACTCTCTTTGAGAAATGTTAACTCTTTTTCAGTTATTAAATCTAGATTAAGGACTCGTCTGTTTAGTCAGGCTTTTCATTTTTGCCTTTTCTCCCTTTTATATGTTTTTTAATCTGAATCTTTATTTCTGTTCAATTATTATTTTGATTTTCTTTCTTTTTCCTATGTTTTGTGTTACCTTGAAAAGTGTCTCAGACACTGTTGATGTACTGTACATACACCTTAAAATAAACCCTTGTCATATTTCTCCTAGATCACATTAGTGCTCCAGAACGGCAGTCTGACCATTCAGTTTCTAACTGCCATCTCAGACATGCCTCACAATAGTCAATTTCAGCACACTGGAGAACATAGGACAATGAAGTCAGTATAACAAGGTCATTATATGCTGTAAAACTATCATTGCATACATTCAAATCCTTGTTCCCTTGCTCAGTGCAAAAACAGCTACAGTATTTGCCAAAGGGCCAGCAGCCATGCCTCGGTCTTGCCTGTTTCATCGGGACTACAAAATGTGGAGCACATCTGTACAGCTGACATACAAAATAATAAGGCTGAGCAAAATATACCATCTGTCTGCTATGGTTGAGAGGATTTACTGAAAAGAAAAATTCTCTAACAACTACTTTGCACTTTGTGCCAAAGTGCTTAAAGTTTAACAAAGATTTTTGGGCTATTCACATATTTTTTACCAGTCATCACCTTATCTTAAAATAATTTTAAGGTTTTTAAAGAAGCTTGCAAACTTCTGAGAAATACAAAATAAGAAACATTAAATACAGTAAGAGAATGTGTACTATACATGACAAAAATTACAAAAAACATTCAGCCGGTCTGCTTTGTTTGGTTGCTAAATTGAACTCAGGAACCCATTTGTTTTGTGAAAGAAACCAGGAAAATGGTTTGGACAACATGGATGGGCAGCTTGCTCCGTACTCCCACAATCCTTCATGCTTCCCATGTCGCTTCAAGTGTGATTCTCCAAGAAACAAGTCACAGCTGGCATATTTCAGCATTGTTACGTAGGGTTGACCCAGTCAGATATCCTTTCCTGGGACTAGCTGGGTCCCAGTGAGTTTGCAATGCTGTCAATGAGAGGAGTAGTGCTCCTCTCACAGCATGTGAAAAGATTAATATCCCTGATAGATACATGTATTGAGATACAAGTGGGACTGATTGATGATTAGTACTTTTAAATTGAGAGGATAGAAAAAGAAAACTAATTGTGAATTCTAATTATTTTTTTTACAAAGAAACACTGATTACTGCATTGTCAATACACCGTTGCATCACAAAAGTGTTCTTGCTCCCTGTCTCCTCCATCCTTATCAAGGAGAAGCTGATTGAAAACTTGAACTTCAGAATGATGGAAGGAGGTCTTGCTAGCAAATGATCCTGAGCAGTCACTTATTGTGACCCTACCTTTAATTTTAATGTTTGTTGGGTTGTGAAACAAGTTGGGACAGTTCATGATGAATGATTGGTTGGAATGAGTTAAGGGAAAATAACATTGAATGTAAGAAGGCTTGCAAATGAGAGGAAGGCATTCTATTCATCTTGCAAATTGGATTGCTGGAAGTCAGTAATTGATCTGAAAATCTCCCTTTCGTTTTCATTTTATTAGCTGAAGGTATACTGTATATGATTTCCACTGTAGATTTCAGCTATGTATTGTACAAGGACAAGCAAATTTATTCTGTGCATTGGAACAGACATGGATGTGTGCTACGAAAACATGCATAGTATAACGATCATAATCACCATCATCACAAGCTGCTGGCTGCAACAGCACATCTGGGAGTTTGTCTTTTGGTCTTTAATGCATCTTCACTTATTTTCTGCTTGTGAATGTGTTTCATTCTCAAGCTTCAAGTATTCTTTTGGACTGAGGTTTACAATATGTAAGGTTTTCAAAGTTTACTTCAAATCTAAAGACAAACTACTAAGTCCAATATACTAAAAAGACCCAGCTCCAGAAGTTTGTCAAAGTAGAAAATGTAATTGGAACCAGGAGTTAATGTGATTGTTTTACTCCTTCTGAGACAGCAATACAGTATCTTTTAGAAAATGTCTTGACTTAAACTTCATGAGCTGTTCATGTTTCAGGGTCTGACCCATAGGCACTCAGGAAAATCACTTAGCTCTTCTTGGTCAAACTTTTTGAACCCTATTATTTTCATGTGACAGAATGCTTGTTATTTTTTTTCTTTCTGAATGTGAAATACTCCAATACTTCCCCCTACCCCTTCTGGTATGTTTGAGAGAGTGTATGTGATACGAATGAAGTGTGAATGATACTCACCCTTTTTGTTCTTTCCCTAAAAGCACTGCAGTGTTTTCCCCATTTGGAGTATTGTATTGTTTTGTGTTGATCAAGATGGCCACCACTCACCTTTCCTGTTTGTAGTATCACACAAATGATCTTAAAGGGAAAGGTTACTGGTGAGCCATCTATAAATAACCGATGTAAGGTTAGTTGTTTTGTTTAAGTGAATATATCATGGTAGCATTACTCTGTTAAAATGTATACGTTTTTTTTTTTGGATGGTTAAATACTTTATTTTGATTAAACTGCCCATCTCTGTTAAGAAACTGTAAGCGAGTCCCTTTAAGAGGATGGTCCTTAGAAGAGGAGGGGCTATAAAAAGGGACTGGGAGAGCTCAGTAGGGAAGAGGAGTTTCTTTTCTTTTGAGCCAAGCCTGGTCACTTGGTCGGTGACATTTCACAAGAGATATTTAATATTTAATGTTCAACAAGTGTGAAAAATACAGCAGTAAGAGAAGACTAAAAGCAAGCAATGAACACAATATTATCCTAAACAATCTTTGTGAAAACCACATAATGAGCTGCTGATTATAGTCAGACAATGCAGAGAAGGTGTGGCTCAATCACTTCAATGAATTCCACTACTACTGTAAGAAAATGCATTTTGCTTTCGTCTGCATCTGGCTTATACATACAGTTAAAACATCCCATGTAGGCCTCCAGGTTTTTCCTGTTTTATCAGCAGACAGTGAAATTATTCTGCCATTGATGAATGGAGGTTTTGAAGTTATGTATGAGCTGGATGTGTTTGAAGTTGCAGATGCATCTAGTCATGAAATAAACAGAATCAAGTAAACGTGCCTTGAATTGGCACTGTAACGATTGTTGATTTTTTTTTTTGTTGTTCTTTTTGTTCAGCAGTTATGTTGCTTGCCCAGTCAGAGTCAGAGTTAATGAGCTCTAGAGTCTGTGAAGATAAGAAGGGCAAATGAAAAAAACTGTTAGACTCTATAGTCTAGAAATAGGCTTGGAAAGGAGAAAAAAAGAGCTCAGATGGACAGGATGATTTTCAGACTCTTATAATTCTGTTAAACAGTTATTAATATCTATTGAACATCTATCTATATACAATAATAGTAAATAAGCAACTCCTGAACATCGTTGAGCAATCTACACTTCATTATTGTTGAGTAGTCTACATTTCATTTTGTCAAACCCTCTGCAGCCAGAGGGCGCTCCTTCTCTGTCCTGTCCCTAGTTTCCTGCTTTGCCGTCCTTCCGGTGTTTCTCTCTCTCTGGGGGGTATATATTCCTGGGTCTTTCGTTTACCTTGGCTCAGCATTGAGGTTCGGATGTCCTGAAACCTGCCTAGCACCAGGTCGCCCCACGTCCGCTACCTGAGGGCATAGGTTTCTACATGACATTCCCTGAACAGCTGAGCCCGGGCTAACCCCCGTCTCGCCGCTACATAGGGTCTTTTCATTTTCCTGTCATTCTACGGTTCGTCCTTTCCGACATCCGTGACACATTTGCTTATTGAAGTGTATTCAGTATCTAAGAAAACCGACATAGTTTGCAGTGAACAGTTATTCATGTCATGAAACGAGTGGCATAACAAGATTTCCAAAACAGGTTTATAAGTAGGGTTTGAAACTGTTATGCAACTTTTTCCATAATGTTCCATGAAAAAGGACAAGGATAAAGTAGTGCTAAACATTTTTCTATTGCAGCGAAACATTAGTGCATGGCCTTTTAATTAAAATAATTTAAGGCCACTAATAATGAATGTAATTATTCCCATGCTTATTCACCTCTTGGCATCTGCATCTTTTACTACTTAAATCTATGCTACTGTTCTTTCATTTTTTCATCATCACAATTTTTTGGGTGGTAAGAATGGAAACAGGAGAGCACCTCCTGTGATATACCTCCACCAATCCCTGGTAAGTATAAATAGGAGAAACAAACACCCCTCACTCAGCATTCATCATTTTGCATGCTTATGTCAGTTATACAGTCAACCTCGTTGACTCTTTCTGGCCTTTTCTACCCAACAGTGGATTCCAGTAACCTCAATCTCATGGCCAGTCTGACAGAATTGGTTTTGATATGGCTGGGCAGCTTGTTCCAGATACCCAACCCCTTCAATGTAAAGATCACCCCTTTTGCATGATCAACAGGCTGTAATGACATTAAAGATCACTAAACAAAAAGGAGCAAATAGAAAAAGAGAGTTAGCTGTTTTGATTTATATTAACAGGAACATTTCAGCTCCCAACGTGGATGATGTTAAAGGTTTAAAACAGTGAAAGGGCTAGTGTATTCATGAATCATGATTACAATATGCTTCTTAGGTTGCCACGGTAAGTCTAATATGAGTCACCAACAATCCCCAGCAACTGTAAATTTTAATGAGGCTGCTGATTAGAAATAATTATGTTGCCGAAGCTCAGACATAGTTCTATACCACGCAGTAATTAGATCTTTCAGCTAAGTGAGACCTCTTTGATGGATCATGACACAGCCCGTTACCCCAGATTACCCGAGAATACCGATGCCTCATTAAATACTTTTGTTTTGTGGACAAACTTAACCAGAGATGCAGTTTTGTTCCTGTATGAAGGAGAAACAAAGCAACTCTAATGAGAACCGCAGGGCCTCGTATGGACAGGGGGAGAAAAACAGCAAAGAACACAGTAGCAAATGACATTAGAAGTCACTCTAAAAATAACAGTGATAATTGCTTTGACTCCATGTTTAAATTAAGAAAACAGAGCAATTAGTGTTTCAGATAAACTTTATGCTGTCATCCATAGTAATGTATTTTCTTTCTCTGTCACTTGCTTTGGCCTGAAGGAACTGGGAGTGTAAAGTGGAATATGCCAGCAGATTCCTGATTAGAGACACCTGAGCCCTGCCTGAGAATACAGGGACCTGAACAAGGTTAGGCAATATGTCAGTTTTCAAGAGCAATCAAAGTATAAGAAAAGGTTAGAGATTTCGTCTGTGTAGGACATTTGAGATTGTGATGTGTTAAATAACAGAAGACATTGCAGTCATTGCAGACCAAGCAAAAAGGAAAGACTGAGGAACCCATAAGGGGTTTATAGAGACATCAGCTCCAAGTGCAATAATACTGGGGTGATTTCATGTTTCTGTAGTTTTGCATAGATATGCACAGTTTGCATTGATTTGTGATGCTTGAGAACTGCTGCATGATCTGGTTCCTGCAGTTTTGCACAAATTTGTGCAGTTGTGCAGCAATATATTTTTTTCAAGGACCACTGTGTGTTGTCACTCACCCCCTCCCACACAAAGCTGAGAAAATATTTAAGATTCCTAGTTGAAAAGGGCAGCATTTGATGTTTTCTAAATGAAATACTGTATCTTTAATATTAACAGAGTAATATAAATTTGGTAATGATCAACGTGTATTGTAAATTGTAAAAAAAAATCTTTAATAAAATAATTTACTCTAACCCTTGGGGTATGTGATATTGTTATGTACAGTAATAACTGTTTATAAGAACATTAATAAATGGCAGTAGACTGTTTTTACACAGCTAAAATAAAGACTTATAGTAAAGGGAACCAAGAGGCTGAACAGACGCATCTTTCAAAAGTTTGTGTGGCTGCCAACACAACAGGTAGATGTAGAGGTCAAGAGTGACCCATTAACTGACCGTTCTAATTTTTAACCATTTCTCTATTAGCAGAGTGTGGCATCGTGAAGAGCATAAGTTTTGAGCAGACCCCAATTCAGATTTTAAAAAAAAGATGATTTAATATTGAAAAGCATACAGACAGGTATACTGAAAGTTCTTCAAACTACAAGTGCTTTAAATATGGACAAAATAAATACCTGTTTTGTGCCAACATGCAGTTTAGTTGTGTATCAAATTGTGAAAAAGAAGAGCTACTGTAGTACTCTAAGGATAGAGTGCATAAGTTTCCTTGTGTGATTGATACTGATGTTTGTGGTCTGAAAAACCATTTAGTAATAAGCAGAGAGCTATTGCCCTGTTTGAAAATGACCTGATTTTTCATAATTGCTACAGTTCTACAGACAAATGTGTCTAGGATTACTGGAAAGTGATCAAAAACTAAATCTCCCTCAGGTACTAATGGTTTGTCACTTACAAAATGCAACTATAATCTAACATACATACAGTAACTTTGAAAACTGAGAAATGTCATTGTTAGGGGTAGAGTAGCCAAGCTTTCTGTGTCGACTTTAATTGTTCAATATGCTTCTGGGTAAAAACAAGGTTAGAGCTCCATAGGGAGAGTTCTATGAAAAGGATATTTTAGGACATATGAATCTGATCAGTACAAAAACAGGAGAGCTGTATTTTCCCCTCACAAAATGGAAAATTGAGTATTCAGCTCCACCTTCAGACTTGCAAACATTATTTATCAGACAGGGCTCATTGACTGATTCATGTTCATAGATGTCAGTTTATAAGACACAAAATAAACATCATTCAAAAATCAGATTTGCAGCACTCATGAAAAAGCTTCATAGGAGGATATTGCTGCTAAAGCAGACATTATGCTTTTAGATCTTCTGAAAAAGTTTTTAATTAAAGAAAATTGACATTTATGAATTTCCTGTTTCACTTAGCAGGAATTATATACAGTATAATAAGCAAGTTTGTATTAGAGGCAAATTGCTAATGTATTTTCTTACATCATTTTAGTTTGACTTTTTCCCGGTCACAGTATTAGTATCAGACTGAAAATGGTTTTCTCTGCAGGGATTATCCCAATGAAGGTATGATATTAAAAGAAAAAGCCAAGATAGTGAAAATGGTGTTAAAGATGTCATGTAATGCGTTACTTAAACAAAACCTGGTTCAAGGTACCTTGGCTCCACCGTTGTTTATACAGAACAACATACAGTAAGAAAAGGTACAAATGATATAGGGATATTTGGCTCGCTCAGTTTGTTTGTTTGCTAGTAGCTAAGTGATCCTAGGAACAAAAGCCAGAGTATAGGCTTCGACAACATTGCTGGGCAGCTTGTGACAGAACCTTTTGTGTAAAGGACTGCCTCCTGTTATTAATTCCATTGTGTCCCATGCTCCGTTTCTTGGCATCTCAGCTGGAAAAAAAGGGAAAAGGTTTGAGTGTTACTGGGCCTACTAACCACACATTGTCTGTACAATGCATGAGGTGTATTAGATCACAATCTACAAAAGTAATCAACTAACTCCCATGTGTACAACAGCAGAGTGTCAGCCAAGGGCAGAGTCAATGACAGTAAAGGTTTGGCTCATTTAGAGAACAGTAAAAGTATTCTATTAATTTATATGAAGGGAACAAAACCTTGGCACTGTGCATGGCATCACTCTTTTGCAATGGGACAATATTGATATTGCAATTAATGTTTTTGTTTATGGTGTCTTTGGTCCGACAGTTAAGGCTTGTGTTGAGGTTTGCAAAACTACCACATACAGTAAAGCAATGCTCTGTAGAAGGGTGGGAGTGATGCATCCCATATAGTCCTAAGAAGACTGTCTATCCTGCTCAGGTGACTTCATTGAATGAGTAACCTGCATGCAAATTTTGCCACATCTGCTTTGCATGAGGCAATCAGTCAATCACATGTCTTTAAAAAGACATAAAACCATGCTGGAAGGAAGGAAGTAGTTTATTATTTTCTATGTTTGAACAGGAGTGCCTGTAAAATAGGACAGTGCCCCCTCAATACTTACAGTATCATAAATTAACATAATTTCAATTAACTGTAAATTGCAGAGACAGAGAGCCTCAGAAGTGATCACCAAACGAGAAAAATGAAACAAGTGGCATCATTGTTAAGAACCTCTGCTATCAGATGTTAAATAATTCACTGATTACTAATCAAACAATCTCAGTGGAAGCCCATCTCTCCTGTACAGCATCCCATTTCCATGCTCGTGAAAGAGAGCTCGGCATCAGGTAACAGTGCACTGACACTGACAGAATCCGTATGCTCAGTTTTGATCACCACAAAGCTGGAGTATTCCCTGCTTTACCACAAACTGTTTTAAATCTTGACACTCGCAAAGCACGGGGTCTGATTGTTACATTATTAAGGACTGGGCTTTCTGGGATGAGATTAAAAACAGTTTTGATTAATTGAAGACTGAGAATCGGCTGCTAGCATGTGTATCAGCTCCCCTTGTGGGAAGACCTGAGCTCTAGCTGCCGATATTTTCATAATTCAAAGAACTGGGAAGTCAAACACAGAACTGGGTCACTATTTGAAGCATCAGGTGTAAGGCACCTATCAGTCGTTCCTTTGTGAATAACTATCCCTGCACAAAACATGGTCTCTCGCTTGTCTGAGAATATAGAACAGAAAGTACCGCAGTGTTTTTAGATGTTTTTTTTTAATGCGATATGTGATGTATTTCAGGTTAAGCATAAAAAGGTATATGTAACTAACTAAGCCTCATATGACCTCTGTCAATGATTTTTTAAGGATTGTGTAGTTGGGAATAAAATATTTTTGGTCATCATATACAAAAAGTATATCACTGCTATCACAGAACAGTAACCACATTCTTTCCTGGGTTGAAAGGAATGCCCTTTGCTGGGAGGCTAAAAGAACCGAACCTTTTTAGTCCTGAACAAAGAAGGCTGATTAAAGCATTCAAAATCCTCAGAGACACTGACAAAGACAAACCAACGGACTCCTTGATAATCTCCAGTGAAATACAGATGACACAAGTGGAAACTATGGGGAAGTACATTTATAACTAAGAACAGGAGGCATTGTTTTTTAAAAAAGGTCTGGAACAAGCTTCCCAGCTAGCTTGATGAAGCCGATACCCTGGCTTCAGCCCCCAGTGAAAGCCTACATATGGTCCTTGGATCAATTAGCTACTAGCAACCAATCAAACTAGGTAGACTGAACGGCATCATTTATTTGTATCCATTATGTATTACAATAAAAATCAAACAAGTGGTGCTGAAAATAGCTTGGAATTAATACATTAAGTTTTCAAAATTAGAAGAATTGGTCTAAATGAATCTAATTCCAAGTCTTCGGGTGGTTGTCCTATAGGGAGAAGCCTATTTCTTTTCCAAATAAAGTTAACCCCTTGTGAAAGACTCAACAATTGATTGTAATTCTCAGGAGTAACCAACTAATGCACAATGAGTCCTAATGCACCAAAGGAATGCTATTGGATTTTACTTAGTTTTGATATATATCTCAAGGAAAATCCCCTAACGGTTTTGAAGTCAGAAGCTAAATTCCCATTGTAGCACCATGGAGGTGCAGGGGTCGACTGATTGGCAGGTGGATTTTAATTATAAATGTGGAGCTGTTAATTCTCTGAAGCAATTCACTCCCAGAAAGTGTTATCCGATATTCTGAGACACAGTTACTGAAATGCTGAAACAACTTGAGGGACTGTAATCAGGCATAATAAAATCACATAAAACTGCGGGACACACATGGCACGAATGCAAATTTCACTGCAGAAATTTACAGTACAGAGTCCTAATGATCACTGTTTGTCTGATATCCCGTCTCACGGTGCTTAAAATGTCTGTCTTCCTTTCATGATGATGCAAGCTGATCTTAAGCTTTTGCTGCAGTTTAATCTGGTCAATAAAACAGGCAGCAACACTTGCGTTTTGTCGTCTTCCAGTTGCTCACCTGGAACGCAATTTAGAAATAACAACACACACCCAATAATTCAGAATGAAATCACTCTGCAGTCTGCTTGCACAACAAGCTTTCACAGGGGGCAGTTATTGGAGAAATCATTGGGGAGTGTTTACAATGCCTTTGGTTTCAAAGGTTTTTGCCCTTGATCTACTGTAAAATATAAAGCACAAAGGAGTGTATGCCTTTTGACCCGTATTGTTTATCTTATTTGCTCAGCAGGTAATTAATCCCATAAACTCATTCAACAATTTCTTGGAGGATCGTGGGGAATATCCTTTAGCAGCATGGCAGGGTTTGTCTGGACACCCACTGTTCTACAGTATTTGGTTTGGGATTTACTAGATACAGTGGAGAGCTACTGTATGTAAATATACATCATATACAAATATACATACATCAGCTATGCAAATATATAACTAAAAATATGAAACTAGTTATTATCTTGTGCTTTGTTCTTTGATGGATGTTACAGCTTGGCAGCGGCAGGTTTGAATCCTTGATGCACCATTTACAAAGTATTAATCAGAATGTACTGTAGGAACATAAAGTGGCCCCATTTTTGATGAACAGTGCCCTGTGAAATCAAGGGGTACATTAGAACCATCTGGCTAACGTGCATTTCTGTCAACCTCAGGCTGTCAATCAAGCACAGGCAAATAAATGATCTGGAGACTAATTAAGCAATTGACACATCCTCCATGAGCAAATTTTAATGTATCCCCTAATAACTTGAGACAATTATGGCCATTCTGCAACCGATACATTGAAAGGCAAATTTTAACTACAACAGACAATTATTGTCTTTCATTAATGTTTCATCCTTTTTAGGGGATATTTCATTATGGAATATTTTCATAATTAGCCAGTGGCTAATGTGTTAATTGTTTAACAATTCTTTATATCATTTACATTTTGAAAGACTGAAAACAACATATTGAAGTTGTGGTCTAAATTACTAGCCAGACAGAAATTGTCCTGTGAACCTGGCAGGGCTCCTTTAAAAGTGTTATGGGGATTATCACAGATGGAGGGCATCTTTGTGTCATTGCTCAATGGTACCATCTGTATACTACTGTCAGCACTGGAAGCTAACAGTGACAGAAAGGGTTCTCCTCCAGTTCGTATTATTTTTTTTCCTGTTCAATATCACAGTGCAAAGAATATGTCTTAACAGTCCACTGGCTTCAGAAAAGGGGATGTTGAGTGCCATTTAGAAGTAAACTAGCTTTCTATAATGGTGTGTGTTGATATCGTTCATTTGATTCCACCTGCAGAAGGCAATCAGAAGACAGAAGGTCTTTTGCTGATCATCCTTTCTCCCATTCATGGAAGTTCCTTTTAAAATTAGGACGTTTAATCATCTTTTCAAAAAGCCTTAGTTTTGGATTAAATTTGCAAAGGCAGATTTTAGTTGGTTTCAAGTTTTTCGGGTAGGGTGAGTGGAGCTCAGTCAATTTCAGGGGACCTACTTTCTCATTGGGTATGAAAAGAGACAAAAAAAGAGCATTGAAAAAATATTTTTCCAGAATGCTGTATCATTTCATCACATCCCATGATTTTGAAAAATGCAAGAGGGTTGATGTTGAAAATCTCTTTGTTCCTTATGTGAATAAACATTAAATGAAAAACAGAAATCGGCACACCCAGACTTCTGCATGGCCCTTTCCCTTGTGCTCATTCTTCAGTCATGATGGAGGTCTGAAAGCACACACTGAAGGACTGACAGCAATCAATACATCCAGATAATGTTCCCTCCATTGGACCTCTCTTCACTGTGATCTTGATGATGGGCTAATTGATATTGATGTCTCCTGTTGATGGAAACTGGAGAAAAATTGCATCTGGCTTCGCTGTGGAGTCACAGCAAATGACAGCTTACAGCACAAGGGCACTGCTATGTAAATATGTCAAGAAACAGTTCTCTTATAGAACAGAAACTGCTGTAGTTCTGTGTGTCACGAAACTGAAAATCTACAGTATATCATTTTCCATTACATCAAAAACCAAAGCCATTTAAAGAGAGCACTGCACAAAAAATGCATAACAATTTGAACAAGTAATTTAGTAGTTTGTATATGTAACTGGGGTGTGGTGTGGCAGTTAGCATTGTTGCCTCACAGATCCAGTGTTCTGAGCTTAATTCTGGCCTCCTGTGTGGAGTTTACAAGACATGCAGTTCCCCTACCTCAGGGTTTATTCACACCAGGACAGAGTCTGGATTTCCAATCTCTTCACTCTCCTATGAAGAAAAATCTTTTGGTACCTAACACCTCTGATTTGAAGAGGTATTTCCTTTTATTTAAGTTCCTTGTAGTACTTTATCTTTGTTTGAAAGAGTGTGGGGTGGCACAATGACACAGTGGCTAGCATCGCTGCTTTGCATTGCTGGGGCCCTGGATCAGTTCTGGACCTGGGGTGCTGTCTATGTGGAGATTTGGATGTTCTTTTGGGGTTTGTGTGGGTTTCGTCTACTGTAGGTGCTCCAGTTTCCTCCCCCAGACCAAAGACTCTGTTAGGTTAAAAGGCTTCTAGGAAAACGATTGGCCCTGGTATGTGTCTGCAATGGACAGGCATCCCATCCAAGATAAATACTGCCTTGCACCCGTTTCTTGCTGGGATAGCTTCCAGCTCCCCCGTGACCCAATATTGGATAAAGCACTTAGAAAATGCATGGAAGAAAGAATTGCATGACAGAGATTGCACCAGTCATTGCCAGAGAATATTTTTTTTGTGATTTTCACTAGGCCTGTTATTTCACTTTCAGTTTTTTTTTCTGTTAAAAAGAAGAGCACAGGGTGCATCATTTAGATAAGCAGCAGCACCCCAGGACAGATTATGTAAATGTACAAGAGTATAAAAACAGACATCCCCAGCGCAGTGACTTCAGCGACCACAGAAACACAGTTCCATAGTCAGTCCCTAACTGTCTATCTAAAACTGTGTTTCTAACAGATTGTTTCCAAGACCAAGAGAACAAATGTATAAAGAAAGTAATAAGAACCTTAGGAATTATAGGCCTGCAGGGAGAACAGGGAGACATTTAACTTTGAATCTTTAGAGTGCTGATCTTCTGAAAGACACCCTTTCTTTCATCCAGTGTTTCATGATAAAAGTTGGTCTGTGTGGTGCCTCCTATTAAAGAGTGAATGTTGAAGAATGATGAGTGTCCATTAGTCAGACTATTTAGCTAAATTCTCTCAACACCTGGAGCTTCTCAAGGGTCCAACTCAGCCACAGTATTGAACTAAAGAATAATAAGTGTTCTGCCATGGTCCTCATGGATTGGTCTCTATTGGTTAGTTTTGCACAGATTCCATTTTTTTACCTTAATCAATCAATTAATCAATTTTTCTTAGACAGAAGCACTTTTTCTTTGTGCTACCCTGGCATTCATTTACCTCTGATTTATAATAGCCTCTGGCTTCATTTCCTTGTTTAAAATATATTTCTGTGTGTTAAAATGATATAACTGTACAAAATCTGAGACAGATTCTTTTGCACTTTGATTACATTTATTGCTAAAGCTGAGCCACAAAATTCCCAAACCTAAGATTCAATTTTTAAATAATTACAAAGAAAGACCTGCTGAGTGGCTGAATTGGTAAAGGCCTTTGCTCTGACCCAGACAATCTAGATGCAGCAGAGTGGACCCTAGGTCATATGATTATTTGACTGTGGGCGGGACTCCCCAAGCACTGGTGTCCAATTGGCTGAGCAACTTCCTGAGCCCACACCTACTTTCAGCACTGAACCCCCTGTACCTCATGGTCAGTCTTGTAATATTTTAAAAAATGAACTCAATGGGTGGGACTGAGGAGTGTGTCTACACTTCTCCTACTGTAAGTGGGCACTGAGCTTTTTGCGGAGATGCAAAGATGCAATTGATGATTCCAAACTGTTTGGGTATAAAACTGGAAAATAATCTGTGATCCTTTATTTATTCAAAAATAAAAGACGACCTTGCTCTTAGGACCACCATTATGTTGCAGTCACACTAAAATCTTGATGTGGGTCAGAGTTTGGTTAATCTTTTTGCATACACTCTTGGTGAGTCTTGTTAATTTAACCTTCTATTTTTGCAGATTTAAGACTACAGACACAGATTTGTCCTGGTAATCTGCTTTTTCTAAGAATAATATACAGTATGATTTGAAAGACCAATGAGAAAGAAAATAAAATTTAACAGTAAGACTGAAACAGTAACACAGTTTTTACTTGGATTGACCTTTTAAACAGACCCTTCAATCACAACACACAATACAAAAATGAAAGTCTATATTAATCCAGACCATAGGGATTTAAGAGTTTATAATGATGAAGGGAGAAAAGCTGGGTGTTCTGTTCTTTAAATACAGCACTCAAGCTAGAATACTAGTGGGCTTCTGTATTCGCCCTCAGACCAGAAAGACCCAGTGGAATGATTAAAAAAAACACTGGGATAGTGAACATAAGTGCAGATGTAAAAAATCAGAGCTCATTTGACTGCAGAAAGGCTTAAAAAGAAGAGTCTTCAATGGTCATATGGGCAGGCCTTCACTGGATTTACAAAAAAAGATATTGATTGCTTTTTTTTTTAGAAACTGACAAATGCTAATGTTCTGTACCTGTTTTGTAATATAATCTTTCTTTTATAAACAGAGTCTAAAATAACAGTATAGAAAGAAATAATTCTCTTGTTTCTTTTGTCTAATTATGGATCCAGTATCAGACTGTTGGAAGGTCCACCTCTGAAGCCCTCTTCCTAATACTGGCCATGGCAGTGATTGGTCTCTAGTACAGTATGGCAACACCTTGTCCAGCAGATCTTGTATGAGTCCAGGAAGGGATGTTGGCCTGATGCCTTAGACTCCTTGGTCTCTACATGACTCTATCTGCATTTGCACAAGAGTTGAGTTATACTGCTCCCAGTAAGTATGACCTGTCCTTTGCAATCGAAGATCTGTGGTCTCTTTGGCTTTCAGTATTTCTGCAGTGACTGAGTGTTGGACGACCTATTGCAACCATCAAAGAAAATGTAGGCAATGTATCTTGGTATAACTCTGTCTCAGTTTTGAGTGTTGCTACAAGCTTGGCCAATGGGATAATTAACTTGAGATTTGTCTCCCTGGAGCACACTGATTGATTAACCAGCAGGGCAAGGAATCATTCTCAATGTGCAGGTAATCTGTCAATTTCATGCTTAGGAAGGAGACCCCAGCTTCATAATCAGCCATCTCTTATCAATTCACTTGAGGTGGATTTTTTAGACCAGAGGTTCACTTGTAAAGTCGTAGGAGTGTTTACATCCTTAAAGGGATTGTTACGGCTGCAGCTGGTCCTAATTAACCCCTCATTACCCAGTTTCCCTCACACACCCCTTCCTTCACTATTTAAACCCTCAGTTCACCCTGTAACATCGCTCGGTATTAGGAATCTATCCGCCACCTGATCTTGCAACGTCCTCTAACCTCTGGCTACTGAAATACAGACCTTTCTAGCATTGGACCTTTTGACTACTCTTTCGTCTCGCCCCTTTTTGGAATTGTTTGCCTCACTGCCTTCTCCAACCTCTGGCTTGAAACTACCAACCACTCTGCTGCCTAACTCCTCTCAGACATGTAGCCATCGGACGCTCTCAGCAACCTGCACAGGGTTCATAACTACTCGTTCGCTAACAGGGGTGACATTTTGTTTTTCAATTAAACTCTCTGACCCTCACAAGGTTGAAATATTCACAATTTGTTGCCCCAGTCCTCCAGCTCAAATAATCCTATATTCAAGAATAACGATTGTACTTCTTCTCCACAGTCTTCTGTGGCATGTCCACCCATTATTTGTTTTCATGACAAAGACAACCTGTTGACTATCCCAGAAGTATAGGAAGCATGGTCCAGGGTGGTTTCCTGGGCTGGTGTTCCATCAAGGATTAACGACAAATAATTGCAGAGTATGCAAGGACTTTTGAATTTGAAAGCATTTTGAATTTGATTAGGTGGGTGGAAACTGGAATGCTTGAAAAAAATCCACACAGACATTTTGTAGAAACCATACAGAAGACACCCTATTCTAGAACTCAACCGAAGACCCCAGAACTATGAGGTAGCAGTGCTAACAACCACTCTGTCGCCCTGCTGAAATGTAATTCAAGTACATTTTGATCAACAGGTCCCCAGAACATCACGGCACAACACAAGAAAAAATAGACCATGTTGAAGAAAAGGACAAGCAAACTGGCAAAGAAAAATACATATAATAAAGCAGCACCCTGTCGGCTGCATTTCACACAGCAATAGATCTGAACTGTCTGTGGAAACAAACTGCTAGGCCAGTTCTCTCTGTCATTTCAATTTATTCTTCATTTCATTTCACCCAATATTCCAGTTAATGAGACCTGTCAAAACACAGGCGTGCTATGCTTTCTGCACAAGATGTAGCTCATTCTGACAAAATAATAGAATAAGCTCTTGGACCGAAACTGTGGATAAAATTTATACAAGGTGATTTTTTTTTCTCTCACTCTTTCTTAACTTTTTGTTGTCAGTTTTTTTTTTTTTTTGGCACAGTTCACTTTTGGAGAACTTGTCCATTTGAAAATAATAAAAATAACTTACAACGGCTGTTATTAAAATTTAATAAAGTTACACAGACCTGAAATGGTTAGAAATATATCTATTGTTTAGGTGGGACTCTCTAAACAATCTGGTGACAAAACTGAAAAATAGTAAACTGTTACTGTATTCTTGTCGAAAGTCATTTTCTTAGTACAGTATACATACAGTAATACAGTACATCACAGAGGTTTTGTAATTTAGAGGTACCTTCATTAAATTTAAATTACATTTTACAGACTTCATAGTGCTTTTCCTTAATTTATACATTTATACATGTGTAGCTCCTAGCAAAATTATTTTATTCTGAATGTTTAGGAAAAGGGGCATTGTCTTGTTTACTCAGGTGTTCTGTGTCCTTGAGTTAGTAAACCTGGCAGAAGGTCCAAATGATCAAAAGAGTGTTACAAATTGTTAACACAGTTTAAACTAATTATCTGCTAAATCGTTATGTTACCCTTCTTAGAACATAAATAATTAACATTGACAGCTCCAATCCCAGTGAGGTCATTAAGCCTGTTTTCATGGTGATGAATTACAGTACAAAGCAAGATAAATACAGCAAGACAGTAAGCATTAAAAAATGGAGAAGGGAATCATCTTCATCATCAGTGGAAAAGCAAAACATTGGACTGTAATAAAGTCTACCTCCTTCATAGAATGGAATCTAGATTCTGTCTGGGTAACCTGAACACTGGGACAGAACAGTTCTCATCATGATAGGGCTTTACATGTATGTCTTATTAATCAGAAGAAAGCCTGATTTCCTTTATTGAGGAATCCACAGGCTAAGATAAATCTCTCCTTTGGTTAGTGGTACTGTACATCTTTTAGAAAAGGGAAAATGGGAAATTTGTTCCTATTGTAACGCATACGGCCACCATTGTGGGTTGTTAGAGCCGGCTTACCAGAGTGGTGACGTCACCGCCCTTCCCTGTTAATAGCAGGGACCACAGCCACCGGGCTGACGGGAGATCTCCCTTTGGCTCAAGTGGCTGGATCCCTGTTGAGTGATGCCGGAGGCTCTGGTTCAATCCTGATGGTGGGGGGCTGACCTGAGGTGGCAGTGGTGAGAGTGCATACCCATGTGAACCCTGTAGTGTTACACTATGCATTTGCTAGCAACTGTTTTCACAGAGAGAATTAGTCCTTTAAAATCCTTTAAATGGGAACCAAGTTGCTTCTTTGTATTCCAAAGTGTTTTGTGTCTTGAAGTCCAGCTGATTTTTCTATTTTCTAGGTTTATGAAAGGGATCTAATACAGAATACAGAATTGTTAATACTTGTATCAGAGTAGTGAGACGTTTTTTTGTACATCATATCTGGGTGGCCAATTGTAATAAACATTTGTCGGTCTTTTTGAGCCTGCCGCTTGGTCATTACTCCATTATCAATCTATGCTGGAGAGCAAAGAAATCAAGTGCTGGGTAGTGCTCAGTATTTCTTGACCTTAGGGGGGTGAAATTAGCATTAATTTTATAATTTGCTTTCATAAGAAGCTGTTGCCTGGACATGATTTTAGTATTTATTCAATTACTCCTTATTTTACAATTTAAGCACCCCCTCCATACCTAACAACATTAATACTGCTTTTCTCACTCTTCCCAAATAGATGTCGTTTTTGTTTTCACGTTTTATATCCAATCTGTTTCCTCGTTTTTCCTTTTCAATAAACATTTGCCACATTTCAAGATATGCTGCTGTGTTACAAGGTTATAAGAGCCTGTCATTTTCAGTGGAAAGTTATTACAACTTGTGTGGTAGCAATAAGACATCCTGATCTAAATTCAGGGGACTCATCATTCTTGACCAGCTTGGCTAACCATTACTACTCCTTTGTAGAGAAATAAAGAGAGGAATCACACTAATTGGGCCAATAAAAGCAATCCACTTCCTTAAATACTGTGAGATCACAGATCAAAGATGAGAGCAGGTTGGAAGAACTACCAAGGATCTCACCAAAGAGATGACAAGCAACCAATCAGCACAGCAACAACAGTCTATTGTGCTATGGCTACAGTACCTGAATTGAAGTTGCATAGGAGGCTTTAGTCTGTAAGAAGGCAAATTCTTTAGATATGGTTTCTTTTGGAAAATTAAAATTCGAATCTTCTATGTTATGAATAATTCCACCAATATATTGCACTTAGACATTTTAGACAATGTTTCTTGTGTTTTTTAATCTCATCATTGAAATGGTGCTTTGCCTTAGAAGGCACCCAGGTCTCTAAATTCCACTGTGATTTCTGCTCAAGAAACCAACCTGTACTTTTGAATAGATTTTGCTTGGTATTAGTCTGCAATTCGGGAGTCAAATGAGCTTGAACATGGAGATCAGTTTTCCAGCAGATGACTTTCAGTCTACACTGCAAAGGTTATAAATTTTAATCACACTTGCTTACAAGATACCTAGAGGTTTGGCACAGCCTTTTAAGCAAATAACATGAAGAATTTTTAGTTAACGGATAAGGTCCTCAGTGCAAAATTGTTTTCTTACTAGATTGTTAAATATTAATGCATTTGTTTGTCTTCACAAATTTGCTATTGCCTCCTCTGCTTGACGAACCTTCAGTCAAGCACTTCACATTCCTTCAGAAATTAATAAGTCATTGTTCACAAGGTCATCCAGCATGAATAAGGTATCTCCACAGCCAGATTTTCTCATACAAGTGTTGGCTTAATAAAACAGCAGACTTTCAATCAAGGGACGCAAAAGCTGGAAATGAAGGGCACTGTGGGGTAGTAAAAGGCACACAGAGCAAAATTGACTTGTGACCAATCAAAACCCTATGAAGACAGATACATCTGAATCTTTGTAAATCACTTATTTGCCAGACTGAACTCCAGAATGAGAAACGTGCACAGGACACAGAGGAAATAGCAGTTGAAACTGAAAGTGATGATGATTAATTTTAAAGTGACAAGTAAAAAAAAAATTCGCAAAGTGGCCATAAGTCCTTAATGTACTGCAGGATAGACATTTTTGGCTTAGCATATAAACCTTGCACTTTTTTACACCAAAAAACTATCTATCTTCTTAAAGGAAACATCAAAATAATTTGCATAAACAATATCTTAATATCTTTGATTTTTTTTTCCATTCCCTTCACAAGCAATGCGAAAACTTCCAGCTAAATATTTTCCAAGCAAAGATGGAGGACTATGGCTTTTAATTAAACTCTAGCTGGTACTTTTTTTAATCATGGTAACACCCTCAATGATCCCTGGGGGCTTAAGTACAGAGTCTGGTTCTGCAAAAGATTTTCCAACATTATATCCTAAGGAGGAGCTACAAATAGTAAAGGCTTTAGCCATGAACAGAACAGAATGAACAGATGAGTAACATCAATGAATCCCAGTTCTATTCTCAACATCTACAGACAGACAAACTGTTTATCATAGGCAAACATTTAAAGACATAAAGGAACACCAGAAGTCAGGTAATAAGACTATTTTAAAAACACAGAGAAGAATAAATTAAAACACATTTTTTTCAGTGTTACAACAGCAGATAAATAATGGATGAAACAAAGTACTCCAGAGACAGCAATAGGATGTTTTCATCAGATGAAATGAAAATGGCTTATGTATTAAATTAATATTTCATTCAGGTGTTTTCTAAGGAGGAAGCTAACAACATGCCCCAGGCTGAGGAATGACAAAGTTATATAACAATTACTATTACCATACAATATATGATGCAGAACTATTACAGGTATGAGAAGCATTTAAGATAAACAATCCAGTACCCCAGTAATTGAATGAAAGCAGTAATTCTATACCAATAAGCCTTACTTCTATTATTTCTGTTAAAAGGATAGAGAAACAATAATTAGCTCTAAAGTAGAAGATTCTCATCTTAAGGATAGTCAACATTTGATTCAATGGTCTTGCTCTACTTACTTCCAAATGAACAGAGCACAATAATCATAACAACAAATAAACATTAAAATTGTGTTTCTAATCTGTTGGGCTTTTACTGTTTGGCACATTCAAATCCACAAAAAACAAGTCCTGAGCTGAATGCAGTTTTGACTCCATCGGTAAATATACCACTAAATCCCGCAACTTAAATATTAATGAGTTTAAGCTTAATGATGAACTAGTAATTAGTATTACAGTATATACAGGTATATGCCCCTGTGGTCTACAGAATGTGGACTGCATTGTACCCTAAATCAAGGCTTCATGAGATGGGGAACAGGAAATTCTGCCATCTTGCTTCGAGCCCGTGGTACTGTATATCCCCCTTGACATTAACTGCGAAACTCAATCGAGCACGTTTAATTAAATACACTTTTTTGTGATCTGTCTGGGAATCATTGGACATGTTGTTTATATTCCATATCACTGCATTGTGAATTGTGTACACCGTGTGTTACTTACACAGCTGTTTTTCTAAATCGTGTTTTTATTTTTGTTCAAGCACACAATAAAAGATGCATATAAATATTCCCCCTAACCCTCTGTGGCACTCACCTCCTGGTTTCTATTCAGAGTCTCCCAATGCTAAACAACTCCATCTGACCTATATAGCTAGGTTTTGATTTTAGTACTCCAAGCTTCCACTATCACCCCAATGGTGACATGGACACTAGCTGTACAGAGCTCAGGGAAAATAATGTTAAGACAGGCCAGGGTCCATTGATTCCAGGAGAGGATGAACAGAGACACACAATGTAGAACAACGCTTTTTAACAGATCAAGTAGGCCTTTCAGAACTGTTTCTTTCTCAATGTGAAACAAAAATTACATCTATAAGCAAGCAGCTGTTTTAAATTGTTTACAGGCAATATCCCTATTTAGAATCTTGGACAAACAAGGAGACTCATGTTTCCAGAACCTACTGTACTGTACAGTAGCAACCAAATACTGTCAAGGTCAAGTAGAAAAAAAATACTGTCTGTGAGGAGTCATATTCTTTCAGGGAAAGAAATTTAAGATGATCATTTGATGATGATTAGGATTTACACTCAGTCTGAAGGCGAATTGACAGTATTTTGAATTTTAGATTTCTATGTGATACATTTCCGACACTTCCTCCATAAACTATTGTTATTAAAACATAACCCTACTGGTCCCAGCACAAGAGCAAAAATGAATAAATCAAATGAGGGAAGATTAAGTTTATCTTTGCTTTAATAAATGGCTGAGAGGAATATCGAGTGTGGTCCAAAGAGGGCAAGCGGGGTGTGTATCAAACAGAATGAAACATGAAAAGAGGCTTTGGAGAGAGACGGGGCTCCTTGTTTGATCTCTTCAAAAGGTGTGAGTTTGACATGAAAATGCATAAAAAATCAGGACATTTTTTGCGATTTCTATGCAAGGACGGTGCAACAGGGCATTTCATTAGCACAGCTGTATAACCTCCTTCTTATTTGTTTAAAACTTTTACCTCAGTGTGTCAAATTGTCACATTATCAACAAGTTTGAGGTACAGTAAATGTATCTGTAAGGTTCTCACGGGTGAGTGCTTCATCGTTTTAAGCTTTTCACTAAAAATAAAAGATATCTGAGGACATGTCTGCAGTTGTAGTTTGTTTTATATTGTTTGGAATATCAGTACTAACTGAATAAATATCTATATTTTCTTACTTTGTGCAATATATTTGACCAAAAAGATTAAAAATGCTACCAAATTTTTCAAAAGCACCCTAATATCTGTATGTAAAATGGCCAATTAAGGTATTAGCCTTGAAGCAAAGGTTAAGTATAAAACAAGAATGATAATTTTTAGCCAGCATTATCTATAATGACTCATAATTGAGTTATTACTTTGAATATTTTGCTTGATTTGGGTCATATATCCACTCTGAAAAATGGCAGAGCATCAGACTGAGAAAGCAAATAGATTCACAGCTAAGAATTGGAGCCATGCCTTTAGCGTATTCTCTGGGATCTTTCCAGAAATGGCTGGCTCTCAGATCGATGGACAGGCCAAACAGCCATCTCTCATCTCTGTTCTTATATTCAGGTTTATATATTTTTTTCTAATAATACTGTACAGGATAGGAGACTTTTCACAAAAAGCTGGAAGCAGACTCCACCAATCCAGAGAGACTGTATTTTTAGTTTAGTATTAACTGACATGAGAACAAGCCTGACAACAATATAATTGCGTCTTTACACGTTGCCTCCCTCTCTAATTGTGAGGTGGAGGGCCTGAAGTGTCAAACGTATTGTCTTTTAATCGTGAGCCTTGGAGCCCTGCAACTGGTCTTAATGCTCTTCAATTCGTAAACAGCGTTAGAGGTTGATTTATTGCTCTGTAGAAAAATCAAGCCCTAGCATTGATTTTCCAGGCATGTTCTTTGTGTCAAGTAAATGAGCAATCTTTAGTCTAACAAATGGAGATTGCAATGGCTTGTCAGCCCATGTCATGTCCTCTATTAATAAATGTTTGTTTTAGATGCTTTAGAACTGAATCACAGAAATGCATTACCCTGTTTTATGAAAAATGAACATTATTTTGAAATATGTGGTCACTGCTGAGTAATTAAGATCACAATTCAGTATTTTTTTACTTTTGAAAGCAGGAGTTAAAATAGTAAAGGCAGGTTTTAAAAGTGGTAAAACCTCAGATATCAAATAAAAACGGAAATTAAACATAGCCGTAAATGCAGCCCTTTTCTAGTCCTAAAAAAATGTTTTGTCACCTGTTGCACCTGAATTTTGGAAAACTCAGCTCGTGTGCTTTAGAAGAAAGGCTGTTCTACAGGCAGAAGGCCTTAACAATTTACTCAAATGAAGACTCATCAAAATAGAAATGGCAGTTTACAGATATAATCACAAATTTCTTCAATAAAATGTACTTTATGTTCAGGTCAATCACATTAAAATATGTATATAACAAACATGCAATGTAAAATTAATCTAACTGTTTTAAAAAGTAGTCTTACACCCTTTATAAAAGGACTTCTATGCTTGGGAATTCTGAAATGCAGATTTTATTGGCTGTCTAACCTGTGGAGAGAAACACACTCTCCTTTTCTAAAAGAAAACCTTACACCACCTTACATGCTGGGTCACATTTCTAGCACTGAAGTGTACAATTCTCTTTAAGCTCCTACCACTTTCTCTTAAAAACTAAATGTTACTTAAAGTACAACATGACCTAAAATGATTCCGAATCTGCTCTAAGTCTGTAGGTCTGGGACTCCTCTCTTTGAAAAGTTTTAATGTTTTAATATTTCTTGATGACTTTGGTTAGAACGAAAAAGGAAAGATTTCTTCAATGTCTCATATGGCCAATGGATATTGATAGTAATGTTTTGGGGATGGAGAATGTTTAGCGGGTGTTGCGAAATCCAAGTCAGAGTGTTTAAGGATTCTATGCAGATGAGCGAGACAGAGAGAGGGTCGAGACAAAGGCAAGAGCGCTGGGGTATATAATCGGAATTGTCAGCCTAAGTCATGGTCAAAGAACGAGAAACAAAGTCCAAGATCCAAAGAAGTTGTTAGAAAGAGGTTTTTGAAAAAGACAAGGTAGGAGCTCTCAAGATGAGAAACTAATACCAAGCACTGAGCAGTGAGAACTGATGGTTTAAGTATAAAGTGATCTAGTAATGTGATGATGAGAAACAACAGGAGGTGATTAGTTAACATGTGCGGCGGTGCTTGTAACTAGTCAGCCGCTGTGGTTGGTTAGTTCGTTTGCAGATAGAGCTCTGATGCCTGGTGGTCATGACAGTGGGTCATGGCAGTTTGCTCTTCTGTCTCAAAGCACACAAAGTTCTGGGTTTAATTCCAGGTTGGTGAACCATGTAGAGTTTGCATGTCCCCCCTCTCTCATTTTCTAAAGGGATTTTTCTTGGTGGTCTGGTTTCCTCTCACCTGCCAAACACATTCTAGTTGTCCTTATGTGTGTACTGTAATGTCCTATCACTGTGTGATTCATGTCCTATCTAAGGTGTGTAACACCTACGAAGAATAAACAGATTTCTTATAATGGAATAATGAGTGGATGAAGTGTTATCTTTTACATTAGAGTAAAAGCAAATACATTTACCATGTCTGTGAGCAAGGCACAAAAAATGAAAATAGAATATTATTCCCAGAGATGTACATTCCTTCAGTGAACACTCTAGTTTCCTTTAGTAAAAAAAAAGTTTTGCTCTGATGTAGACAGTATCTTTAACCATGGCTTTACCTGCACTTTAACATGTAAGGGCACTTCCTCTAAGGTAATGGCCCCACAAAGAGCTGTCCGTCGCAGCAACCCGTTTGTTCAAGATCCTTTTTTAACAAGAAATTAACAAACCCATGAAGAAGTGCAGATAAATGTGACAACTCTTCTTCCATGTACTGTATCACAACAGTATAGTTAAAGTTAGGTGATGGTATAGTAGTAGGACTACCTGTTAGCTTAATGGATCAGAGTTTAGTAAAAAGCTCTTGGAGACTTGGTTTTTAGACAGGAAGGTTTAGATATGCATGAGTGGTCAGTGCATCTCCAGTGGGCTACAGAGCATTGCTTTACACTGCTTGGATTCCCTCCCCAGATTTTCCTGCTAGTCCTGACAAATCTTCTTATACTGTAGCTTATTCACAGCTTCTCAACATGCCAAGTACTGTAACAACTGAGGAAGCAACAGGAAGCTTACAAGTACAAATGACCAATAACCGGGATATACAGTAGGATTCCATTCGCTTTTGCTGAGCTTTATAGTGCACCGGATAAAAACATGGTGTAAAATGGTGAAGAAACATTGGAACCATGAGAAAACTAGTACATCTACAGTAAGACATGCTTGGAGTGCAAAATGTCTGAAGGTAAATTCACACATGTAAGTTAACCAGTTGTGTGCAGGCAGAAGGAAAGCTGCCTGATTGATCCAGAATTTAGAGAGGGGATCTGCTGGGTCCTGGCACCAGATTCCTTCGTCATGCCTGTGGATCATATATTGCAGATGAGTAGTACATACAGTAGGTGTTTTTGTAGAGCAGAACCTTGCGAGTGTGTGGAACTGCGCATGTTCTTTCTGAACACAGGGCTCTCAGAAAAGCTGGAAATCTTCTCAAAGATTCTCAAAAAAAAAAAAAGAAAAAGCCAGTGCTTTTGGATTAGGAATCAATTGGACCTAACACATAGCAGGATATTAATCTTTCTAGCGTGAAGATTTTGGTGAAAGATGTTGAAATAATTGAGCTCTTCAATTACTTGGCGTGTGACACAACTATGGCATGATAATGAACATGAGATACTCCAAAACATTTGTACAATAGAGAATGAAAAGTCTGGACAAAAATATGTGATGGTAAAGCAGGGATCAGATTTTGCCTCTAGAAAGTGTGCTTACTGTATATACACATCAATGCCTCAATTAAATGTGCTGTTATATAGATCTGAAGCAAGGATACTGACAAAAGCACTAAATACCTGAGAAATAAAAACTGGACTCCTTTGCATTAAACCAAACTTGTTTCCCAGTTTCAGCAGTCACCAGAAGCAGATGACTACAGAGGTTTGGATACCTTGTGAGTCCACGTGCACTCCTGAGCTCATGATCATCAAGAGCCTTTTGTGTCAATGGAAATGTCCATATAAACAATAGAAGCTGACTTCGACCCAGTCATCAACAAGCACAGGACCTGGTGATTTGGCATTGGCTTATTGAGATGGCAATGTTCTATGAAGAGAATGCCACTTTTGGGGTCAATTCAAAAAGGGAAGTGCCACTTATCAACTATATAACAATATACTGTAGTAACAAAAGTTATAATGCAACTTTTTCTCCACTGAGATGAGCCATGCTTTTGTGTATGTTGCTTCCAAAAGACAAGACTAAGAGCTTTTTCTGAGTGCTTGAATTTATGGATGCAGTGCTGTACCCTAAAGATAGCCCCAATCTGATTCCCGACTCCAGCTTGACAATGAAGTCGTGTGTGCACAGTAATCTGATTCAGAGGGACAGAGCCCATTTCCAGGAGAATTACTGGAATTAAAAGCTCTTTCATATCGGGTGTATGGTTTGCTTTGAAAAGCCCTGATTATTAAGAAAGCTAGCATGCACAGAAGATCCTGCATGCACTGTATGATAAGCAAATGGCAGCTGGATTCCAGGAAAGAGGCCCTTCTCTTGCCACGATTTGCAAGTTAGATTCTCAATTCCCTAAGGTATGAAATGCAGAATTCAGTCATGTCTGAAATTCTACAATAAGAACCTTCTTATTAATGGCTCTTTTTTGGAAAGAAGCTCGATGGATGACATTTTTTATTAATATAACAATTATAAGTGCCAAGCAGATACAACAAAAAATGCATTTTCATATTCTGCTCAGCCAAATTGCTAATTTTCATCAATTTTCCCTAAGGCAGACCTCTCTGGTAATTAATCACATCACATTTACAAATTAATACATTATAAATCTCTGCGAACATTATTCTAATTATGATTACACTAATTTTAAAGGGAAAAAAAGACTTTTGTACTAGATCAAACCTAGACTGAACTAAAAGTTTTGAAGTGCAGAAAACCTAATTTCCTGTCTTGCCCAGGCTTGACTTCACAAGCAAAGGATCAATTAATTAGTCATTAACTAATCAATAATTTAATATATTGCATATAGAAATGTTAATAAATTACATATAAACCATTACAGTATATTGACTTTGGTCACAATGAAAGAGCACCAATGCAAAGCCAAGTTGCAACACATCTCACTAAGAATGTGTTATATCAAACAAAAGCAATTCAATATATTTACTAAAAACAACATATGGAATCTATTTATCTTTTCAATATATTCTTTTTGCATCTCAGTATGGTCTTCTCACTTTGTTTTTTTTAATAAGTGAACAGATCATTATCTTTATGTAAGCTATCTAGTGTGGATGCACCAGTAACTAATCAATTTTTTGATTGTCCTGTTTTTCTCATTGTATAACATTACTTGGTCTCTGCAATGTGCCCCGTCTTCATTGTCTTGAGTGGTCTTTTTGTTTTGAATTATGTCCTCTGCTACAGTATATAATAATAACAGCTTACCCACGCTGCTAGACCCTTGTACCAGCAAGGGGGATGAACACTTTCATCTGAAACATTTTGGAGCCATCCACTGTTGTTCACCTTGCGAACCCTATTGTTCTCAGTACTGGTGTAGAAGCGATGCAGCTCTAATTGATGAACATGAGAAGCTTGTTTACCTTTGAGTAACTACAGTAAGTGGCATGAGGATCTCATGCATCCTCTTCTTGGAAGAAGTCAGGGTATCACTTATGTTACGTGGCTGGGTAGCTTGTTCCTTACTCTCCCACAACCTTTATTGTAAAGAATTCTCTCCTGTTCTTCGATATAAATCCAGTGCAGTCATACAAGACCATTCAAGTCCCCTGGTAGCAATAGTCAACTCTCTACTGCTGCCTATACGATCACCACCTACACAACCAAAGCATGAACCAGCAAAGGACTGGTTGAGCCACTCAGTAAACTTTTAATCAACCCCATTTAAGGACACAGGAAAGCTCTGCAGGAGAAAAGCAGTGGTGGTTTGAAGTCAACAGAAATTGGTGCAGTGAAAAGCAGTGAAAGGTTGTGGCAAAGAATTTAAGGGTTACGTCACCAACCAGGGGTTCAGATCAAGCATAGTTAGTGCATATCAGAGCCAACTATGCCCATCCTGTGCATCCAAGCTATGTTCTTGTTGCTCAAAAAGTACTTGTGCTCAGTTTTATGGTGTCATCATCTTTAAGCCCCAATCACAGAACTCAACTTATAATTATATATTCACATCTTATAAAAGTTCATAATGCCCCCCTGACACCAGGTAGTTACATGACAAAAGTAAAAATTGGTGTCCATGACATGAAACTCCTTCCAATCCAATCTACATCTCTTTCTCCTAATGACTAATTAAAATAAACAGTTAAATTAAACAGTTGTATTTAGTTAAACCCTGCAACAGTGGGGTCTGGAAGAGCAGCAGACCTATGACCCTCACAGAAAGAATGATGCTGAGCTTTTATCTGCAAAAGTGGCTTGAACCCTTAACAGCACAAAGCTCAGACAGCCACAGTGGCACCCAGTTTAACATGGAATGCTCCCAGCCAATCTTATTTCATCCCTGGGGGCAAAGGACATGCTGGAAACTAACACTTTCCTGCTCCAATGTTCAGAGAGAGAAAAACCAAAGCACTGGAAATGGTGCCCAGACAACTAATGAAGAAAGTATCCCTGAGGGAGCTTTTATTATTATTTAATCCTGATCCATAAAACAAACCCAATTCTCAGAGTCCTGTCTTCCCATTAGTGAAAAAGAAATCACATCCCTCCAGTCAGTGTAATCCTCAATCTTTTTGGGAACAGAGAGATACTGTATGCTGCTCCTGAAACATTTACCAAGCATAGAAACAGTTTCTCTGAATAAAAATGGATTTGTCCAGTTTTTTTTTTAATCTGCTGATACATGAACTCTACTTCCTATATTCAATTGCCAAGAGGTCTGTGGGAGAGTTTATAAAGAAACTGATTACAAAGTGAAATTTATCAGTTTTATCAGATTTCCTGCTTTCATTGGAAGAAATTAATCATGCCCAGTCTCACCTTAAGTGTTTGCCTTGTTTCTGGAACCTTTTGCTCATGATGTTTGTTAATCTACTACCCCTAGCAATACACAATATTGTAGATAACTTGCAAGTTTTTGTTGCCAAAACATTTTACAATTACCACCTGAGTGATGCACATCAACCAATTGATGATTGCAATTGCACTTGAGGCTACACTACACAGAAGATCAGTGGACAAGTGCGAAATTATCTCTCCAATTGAACAAAGAGGGGAATTTAGGGAATTTAGGCAGGGTACCGCTGAGAAAATGTGTCCCATACACAGCGGTATTGAACATCCATCCATCCATTTTCTAAGTACTTCTTCCAATTCAGGGTCGCGGGGGAGCCAGCTCCTATACTGGCAAGCAAAAGGCACAAGGCAGAGTACATCCCGAACAGGATGCCAGTGTGTCGCAGGGCAGACTTGTACAAACGCAGAGATGCACACTAGAGACAGTTTTTCAGAAGAAAATTAACCTACTGTACCTGTATGTCTTTGGACTGTGGGAGGAAACCAGAGCACCCAGAGGAAACCCATACACACACAGGGACAACATACAAATTCCACACAGATACCCCCCAGGTCTGAAATTGAAACCAGAGCCCATAATTAGATATTAATTGGAAAATTCCAACTACTGACCCACAAGTGTAATTGATGTAATTTACCATACAGCATAAACCTGGTTTTCCTTAGAGGTCTCCAATCCCACTACTGACCAGGCATAGCCTTAATCACATTCTGAAATCAGGCTACACGATAGTAGCTCTGCTAAACACATTATTATATTCACATTTTGTCATGAGTCTCCCTGTATTTTCGTATAAGGGGGGCTCTGGTTTCCTGCACTTCTCAAAGATATACTGGCTACATTTGCTGGGTTATTCTAAATCATTTTCTACTCTGGCATTCCTGTTCAGGGTGAGAACATTCACAGAATTGTGCCTTTGCTTCTGGGAGGGACTCCAGCTTGCATTGAGCCTCACTGAGATAAGTGGCTTTCTGATAATGGATGGTGTACATAAATAAACATTAGAGTCTCAGTAATACTTTCAATGTTTGCTAGAATTATTTATTATTCTAAAATATAAATTTTCTAGAGGGAATCTATAAAGGGAAAAGGTAGTATAATTAATTTCAAGAGACAAATTTAGTTATTCCTAAGCACTTCATTGTACTGTACATTGTGACCCGTGTAAATATAACATGGTTATTTGATTACAAATCATACCCAAGACTGACAGAAAATTAGCTTACAACTGAACCTGGGTGTAGCGTATTTCCTAGTTTTTATTGTGGATGTTAAAGATCTTTTGGAATTCTGACATGAATCCATAGAGGATATAGGAACAGGAGAATAGGAACAATGAAAAGCGAATGGGGTCAAATATTGATATAGATCCATATCAAACTATGATGACCCTTGTAGAAAAGGGATAACTGGAGTCAATCATCATGGGTAAGGAAAATACCTCTGGATACACAGAGGAATGGAGAATCTAGTGTTATGTGTCCCTCCCTCAAATTATAACCCATATATATAAAAAAAAAACATTCATTTTGTCTCTGCAACCTGTCAAACGTGCTATAAAGGAGGTGTAAAAATAACTTACCGACTCAAATGATTTGGTTTGGGGGGGGGGGGGGGTAATTACATGTACATTGATATTCAGTGGGTATGCAATAGCACCCTGCTTTACAAACAGTTGTCACTGACAGCTCCGAATGCACCGCTGTGATAACCACCAGACACAGGAGCTGTAGCTCTCAGACAGCCGGCTATCTCTCACCTATTCCACTGATCTCTTTAAGCAACAAGCGGCCCACAGCTGAATTAACATCTGTCAGTCTGCCACTGTCTGTATAGTTTGCTATCTGGATTGATTTTGGAACTCCTTTAAGAACTGACTGTTTTGGGAGTATCCTTCTTTGTTTGGTTGCATGCCAGTCTCCTGCTTTCTAGTACTCCCTACAGTACTTTTCCCTTCATGCCTTTTTAAGTAGTCTAACCTGGCATCAGCATTACCAAGTCTAAATTATTGGATACTCTGTTGTTTCTTCCCACTGGGTTTTTCTTTGCAGTGCAGAAGGGGCTCATGTGTGCAATAAAACTGAAAGGAATATGCCAATATGGCACAATTGTTTTTCCAGTGTCCTGTACAATAACTCAGTGCTTGCTGGCATTGTGGTTGAAAGCCCACCGCAGTAAATTTCTGTATCAATACAGAGGCTTTACAAAAAAAAAGCTTCAATTTGCTCTCACTAGATTTTCACCTGACGGCTCTTGTAAATATTTACCATGCTAACAGTTACAGTCTAGCTGTTAAGAGTCAGTGCAAACATGACACACTAATGCTATGAAAAACGTGTTGTGAAAAACTACAGAGGAATAAAGAAAATGTAAAGGGGGAAATGCTGAGAAAAGCTGAAAGTGTAAAATTCCTTTGTGTTGTTTTCTCTGTTTTCTCTTTTTGGGTTACAAGTTACTCAACCATGTTGTTGAAGCCAATACTCTAGTTTCTTTCAAAAAATGGTTAATTGAGGGCTTTTGATCAATTGACTCCAAGATGTCAAACAGACTAGATGGGCCAAATAGTTTCCTCTCATTTGCAACCTTTCTTATGTTGTTGTGAGAAGACTGTTATTGAAATTTACAACTGAAGTGCTTCAGGCAGTGTCTATTTTCTTAACATTTTTCCATCAAACGTCACTATGTTCCAGTGAGTTCCAGGTCCAGTTTGGAGCTACACTCAAGCTGGCTTGTGTCACTGGGTTGGAGTTAGTCCTGATGAGGTGCTTTACTGTTTGTTTTGTGATGAGATAGTTCTCAAGCATCACTTTCAAGGAAAAAAAAACAAGAAGTTGTGAAGTTTTGTTTGATTCCTACTGTATAATATATAATGTTTCTTTATTAGGCCTATACAATTTCTTGCATTAGGAATTTGTCTTTTTGCACACCCCAGCTTTTCTCCATGGAGACACAGACAGGGAGAGAAGCTTGGGGTCAGAGCACAGGGTCTGCCATTATATGGCGCCCCTGGAGCAGTTAGGGTTAAGGGCCTTGCTCAGGGGCCCAACAGAGTAGGATTCCTCTGCAGGCCACGGGATTTGAACCAGCAACCTTCCAGTCACAGGTGCAGAGCCTTAGCCACAGACCCACCGCTCCGCCCCGATAAGGAGCAGATGAATTCTGATAGGATCAGTGTGACATATACTTACAATGAAGCGACATCATTTTTAATAAACTGCATTATGGCATAAATTCAAGGTTATCGTTATTGATGTATACCCGAGGTATAGAAAGCGCCAATTAAAAACAATACCTAGGAGTGACCCCTGGTCCACTATGCTTTCACAAATATCTGGCAGTATTTTTTCTTTTGCAAACTGTTTTCTTCATGTAGGAAGCTGAAATGTAAGACTGCACGAACTGCATTAACTAATTTGACATTGAGCAGGACACAGCTGCTGAAAAGGTGTCTGGCCCTGAATCATCACTGTACAGAGACAATATACTGCAGGCCACTGAGCTGCCGAGTGATATCAATGGTCTTAATTAAAAGAGAACTAAAGAAGTGTTCCTTATTGATATCAGGATGTGTGTGTGGGGGGGTGGGGACAGTAAAAATAAAGAAGCTCATCATTTCTGCTTGATAAGGATAGTGTGGCCTGGGCTGAAGGCCAAGCGGGTGCCAAGAGAGTAATTTTACAAACTCAGAGGATTGGAAGTGACAGCCAGCAGCTTGAGCCTGGCCTGTAACTGCTGTGCTGGCTGAGGAAGAGGGCGCTGATTTACGGGCTGTTACCCAGTCCAGGTCATGCTTCCTCTCTCTTCATGTCACCCAGAAATGTCTGGAGTCCTCCTGGCTATAATGGAGCAAATCAAAGATTTCACTCCTCTAATTAAGTAAAGCTGAAGTCACTTACCCGCCAAGGGTCACATTTTAGGTTGCTCCAGGAACATACACTGTAGTTGCACGAAGTGTATACATTTCTCCCTTAATAGACCGTTAACCCTGGAAGCCATTTATACAGTACACTTATGCAAACTGGATCAATGTATAAAAGAAGCAGTGTCCAGTACCTAAATCACTATACCAGACATCCATCCATTTTCTAACCACTTTTTCCAGTAGAGTATCACAGAGGAGCTGGAGCCTATCCCGGAAGCAATGGGAGCAAGGCAGTACACACCTGGACAGGACACCAGTCCATCACAGGACACACACAGACACATACAGTAGAGGCACACACTCACTCCAGGGCCAGTTTTCCTAGGATATTTGTACAGTATGTCTTTCACATGTCTTTGGACTGTGGGAGGAAACTGGAGCACCTGGTGGAAATCCACTTGAACATGGGGAGAATATTATAGCTCCATGCAGATAGAAACCCAAACCCCACTCCTGCAAGGCAGCATTGTAAACCACAGTGCTACCATGCTGCCTTAATACAATAGACTTACAGTATTTTAATTGATTAATTGAGCACTTCTACTAGGTGAGGGGTGAACCATAACTTAAGGAGACATAGAAAACATGATGGATCGTGGACCTTGAAGACCAGAGTGAAAAACCTCTACTCTAGACATTCTCTTACTTTGTAACATCTACTTTTCATCTGGAATTGAACATGTTCTCTGTTCCATGACACTCACATTGTGGTCTGCAGGTGACTAGACCACTGGTGGGCCCTCCAAAAAGAAAAAAAATGGGTGAACATGTCAAGTAACAGAACACGATATCACATTCTAAAAGTTTCAAGCTTCATCATCAGCACGACAACCAGGCTGGGCAGGGAAAGCAGTTTCTCAGAAATATGCTATTAATTTCAATTTGTAGCAGGAGGTACCACTGAGAGTTACAGTCCTCTGTAAGACCCCCCATATGATTTGGGTAAAACATCTAGCCTTCTAGTCAAATACTCTCATGCAAGCTTTGATTTTATCTAAAGGCTCAGAATAGTAAATAATTCACAAATTCAATCTGCCTTTCTGGAGGAAAAGAAGGAGAATAAAATAGAATATTGTGATACCGCAGTCTACCCAAACAGTACTACATCCCACGGCTTAGTATATCTGTTTCTACTATATATAGTGAAGCTGCTTTGTGGTGATAATTATTAAAGATCTCAAACTCAGGTCCTGAGATGTCTGGAGGTCCTTTAAATCCTCCAGGGGTCTCCAGAAAAGTCTAGATATTTTGAATTTTTCAAGATCAACAGAATGTGAAAAAGATACTGCTGCATAGTGTTATTCAGTCTGTACAGTCTGCACTCTTTTCATTCAATTCTGAGATCAGAATTGAATAAACTCTTTATCCATTTATTGGACTGAACTGAACTCTTTCCTCGGGTCTAAAGCAGGTAATGAGTTGAGATTTATAAATCTATGGGGCACTGCATTTCAAACATTCATTTAAGTCTATGTGTATTTATTTCAATTTTTTATTTCCCTTTAGAATCTAATGCTGTGGGGCCCAGCCTGCATTACTGTATGACATGAGAAGACAGCCCCAAAAGGAGAAATGGGTTTCTAACGAGTTTCTAATGAGTGCTAACTGTTCATGCAAAAGTTGGGGGGAGAAGTAAAAGAGAGACAATTGTGTTGTAATCTAGCAATTTTCTTCTTTCATGGCCTTTTATTGACTGGGTGACTTAATTGGCCCTTTAGAGCTTTAGGTACTACAAAGGCACATGAAAAGAATTAGAGGCTCTGTGCTTGTCTTATATGTCATGATTATGGAATTAGAGTTTTCCTCTCTAGAAGGATCTGTTCCAGGTGTCTGACTGGCTGATTAAGATGACAGTGTGGACAAAAGTGCATAATTTTCCTTTCAGGACCTATCAGCCAATCAAAGGACATCAGACCCCAATGAATTAATTAGCAAAGGACAGACACCTCTGTGACTCTGCCACTGAAACAAATAGCATTGGAAGTGAAGTTCTCCTTCTGAAAATAGCAAAATTGTCACAGAGGTACAGTACCGTATTTTGGAAACGTCAGATTTACAGTATCAAAAGTCATTTATTTTTGTAAAGGATTGTAGCATCCAGGAGCTATTGCCTGTCCTCGTTGGAATACAAGACACTTTATAGCACAAAATTGACATTCCTTCAGTGAATATCACAAGACCTGGATTGAAGGAAAAAACTACCAGACTGACAGACTGCAGCAAGTGCAATGACACAGTATTGTACACAGAGGCCAGCCAGCCTATAGGAATGACCTTTAAAGTCAGGAAGATAATTACGCTGCCACTGTTTGCTTATGGGGCTTCCTAAGAGCTTCCTTCTGCTGTTTGAATTGTGTAGCCGGCAGAAAAGACTCTGTAAACAACATGTAGGAACATCTCTCTCACAGGACCAGCCTTCATAAATGTTTCATACTTTACCCTCGTGCTGTCGAGCTGCTGAAATATACACTTGAGTCCTGCGCCTTGGTGTGTGTTTGCTCTATATTTCCAGCATTTGTGCTTTCAACCACTTGGATCTGATCCTCACTTTATTTAATACGTGCTGGAATTTTCAAAGATAGATGCAGATTGTGCAGGGAGAGGTGTGGACTGATTAAAAAACTGTTAAAACTGTTAAAAAAACAATCAGTAACAAAAGAATAAAAGAACAAAAGACCTGGAGAAGAGTTACAAGTAAGAATAGGCCAATTTGTTAATTTGCATGCTTATTCATCCCTAATCTCATTCAACCGTTTTTTATTCCACAGTATTCAACAATTTAGGCAGTTTTTTCCACAACTAAATGACACTGTGTGCCTCATATTTTCAATTCTAATTACATTTAGCATTTAAGGTTGAGGGTTCACTCTTGACTATACGTCTCTCAAATTGACACTATCAACCTTCCACTCTGTGGATTTAAAACCTTTAATCTCTTTTTTTCAAGACTGGAGAAATATAATTATTTGCTTTTGTTTTTTTAGATCATTACTATATCTAAAACTCTTTACCATTAGTTTTATAAAGACTAATCAAAGCTATTTTCAAAGTAGTTCTGGGTTATGAAAGTAGAAGTGGGATCACAAAATCCATTGGAAAAGCAAGGTGCTGTGAAGCCTGTGGTGCAGGGATACACATCTTCTCCCTGTCCCCACTGAGAAATTTTTCAACCACTGTTTTAGCTCAGAAAAGCTGGCTAACATGGTAGACAACAGAACAAGCAGGACACGGAGGCCAGACGTGTTCCAACTACAGAGGGATCACACTCCTCAGCTTCCCCAGGAAAGCCTACGCCTGGGTGCTGGAAAGGAGACCGTTCAATGAAATCCGAGCCTTTGATATAGGAGAAGCAGTTTGAACTCTGTCCAGTAGACCAACTCTTTATCCTCGCACAGATATTTGAAGGGTGCCTGAGAGTCTGCCAGCCCTGTGTACATGTTTTGTGGACTTGGAGAAGGCTAATGACTGTGTACTCCAGTGAATCCTGTGGGAGGTGCTACAGTAGCACGCTTCACAAACAAGCTGCCAGGGCTGATTGTGAAGCGAGAGTTGTGCCCGCATTCTCGGTGTTGGGTTAGGCCCATTCAAGGTGGGCATCTGACTCTGCCAATGGTGAGTTTAAAGGATTTAAAAGAATATTTCATGAAAATATCACACCTTATATCCCTTGTTCCTAATTTTCATGCGGCCAAGGTTTAAATCCAGTTTGGGGACCTGAGGGTTGAGTCTTGATATTGGGAAGTAAAGGTATTTACATTCCATGTTTTTTTTTTAATTAAGAAGAAAATCTAAAGCCAAGCAATGTAATTCAAGCCAAGAGTGTAATTCAAAGTGTAATGAGGTAAAGATATCTGTCAGTATCTAATCCCAGCTGTACACCTTTAACATTTTTTTTCTATTTAGAAAGCACTAACATTACTAAAACAAACAACCTTCAAAAAGCAACACGATTCAAAAGCTCATGCAATGTTACCTTTCACAATATTACTAGAGTCAAACACAAAATTGTTAAAAGCAAATGCATAAACTTTCTATACTCCCGATGTCACAGATGTAGTAATCCTGAAAAACAAATTATGATGACTGTAGACAGTGTTGCATTACCCCAGAAAGCAGACCTCTTGTAATTGCGGTTGTAAATACCCCAGCCTCTGTTATCGAAGCAGTACAGCAAGTTGACACACTGCAGAAATCAAGCTACCTGGAGGGGTGCCCTGAGTGCAAAGACAAATCATGCAACAAAGGAGACACAAAGACGGCCCTGAAAGTTTTAGGAAAAAAATGATAAGTTTGTTCTTGAAGATCAGGGGTCCTCATCTGTTTCCCTTTGCCCCAGAATCAGGGAGTCACTTCAACATTCTGGTGCATTGCAGCAAATATCTTGTGCGACATGTACTGTAGGATATACTATAGGATTACTATAATTTCACATGCGATTACTATGTCCTTGTCAGCTATATGCTAAACACTCTTGTATCCTTTGCAGTAATAGTCCTGCTTTATAGAGAGGAGTATATTTATTGCTTTTGCACAGCTCTCTAAAGACATGCAGTGAGGTTTTCCCTTTCTGGGGGTCTTTACTGCTATTACTGACTATGTGATGTTAAGATAAGTACTGTAGATGCCAATGAGCTTGAAGAGTCAAAATTCATTAAATTATCTGTTTTTACCTAACCATCACTACATGCAGAGATTGTCCATGATTTGTCAGAGCCACCCCCCCTCTTCCAGCAGTGGAAATCTGCATCAACTGAAAGATTGGTTTACTCCTCCTGAACAACACTGGAAGGTCATACTGGAAGGTCAAGAGTTGCTGTACCACAGCAAGTCACTCCAGGCACCAGGTCAAAGGTACACTGCTGCTGATGGAATCCCAGTCAAGACTGGTTACTGCCGTAGTCCAAATTCAAATCAGCAATGAGGATAATTGGGCTCAACCTGTGCCCCCGTCAAATTCCTGTACTGTTTCAACCACTTGGGAAAAGAAGCTCATTTTGCCTAAGCAGTCTGAAGCCTGCTGGCGATTCTGCCGTGTGAGTTCTGCAGCATGACAGATGCTTAAAAACAGGTGGAAAACAGTGGGGTAATTAGAAGGAGATTTTAAGGTTCAGTGTAATAGCCTGGCCTTGCCCACAAAGAGCAAGCTTCTTTCACAGTTTTGAAAAAAAAAAACCTAAAACATCTTCCAAAAAGCCCAACATTACAGAATACACAAAGTGCTTTAATCCTTTGTCCCTTGTCCCAACAAGTTTGAAGAACACAGCAAATATGAATGCATGACTCACTCGGCAGATCACAGCCAAAGAAAGGGAACAGCAAGAAATATACCGCCAGATGCAATCCTGATTACTTGCCAAATGCAGTTTAATTAATGTCACCTGGTAATTAAAAAATGGCATATGGAGCTGGCTGGTTACTCTGACATTGCAGTGCAGGAATTCCAGCAGGTCTACAGAACTGTAATACACCAAGCACAGAGGCAATAGAAACAAAGAGAAGACAATGTGTGGCTGTCGACTGCCCAATTATGGATTTAAGGAGTATGCCCAGAAAGTGGAGATTTCTTTAAAATATCACCAAACCTCACAATAAAAACCAAGCAGTAGTGGGGGGTAAAAAAAAGCAAGATAATCGTGTCGATTATTTCTTTGTAAATTTAAATTTGGTGAAACTTCCTAACCCTACTACTACAGGTTGGGCCACTCACTAGTTCTAAATATGTGTCTATGAATTTGAATTGAATTAACTTTCATTCTTCCTAAGGGAACAATCTCTACCTGTAAACATTTTTTATTATTCAACAATTCAGTGCTTTTAGGAATAAAAAAGTAAATGATATCTTAGTCTTTATAATGGGAATCTGGTACCACTTTCCAGAGGGAAGGATAGCATATTCTGAAAAGAATGGGTCTTTTCAAACTTTTTGTCCAAGATTAACAATATATGGTTCCGTAAGACATATTATTGAGTCCAAGGATAATACACGATGACAAGGAACACCAAGGATGTGGTTAATCTTGCTACCAGTCCTGGTCCCTTTGTGCAACTAATTTTTGCTGTGCAAAGACAAGATGCCTCCGTGACTCTGAAAACAGAAGGCTAAGATACTCTGAACACAAATCTTGTAAAAAAGTGTCAACATTGCACTTTCTACATTACAACTCCTTAACCTCCTTAAAAATACAACCTTTATTGCACTTTCATAATCAGTACATTATGGATGTTTTTCCTTGAGTGTGTGGTTAATCTGTAGTGGGGAATGAAACATCAAATCCACTATAGCTATGTACAATGGCTCTCTGGAGTCAAAATCCCACTAACAGACCACTGTAACGTTGCCATAGCCGGCACAGGGATGCCAAAATGTAATGTTCTGTGCTCTCTGAAGGCACCAGTTCTGTAGGGTTTGGGCATTTACTGGGACAATTATTAATTGTAGCACTAAATCACAAAATTGATTCTTTTGATGGCTTTAGAATCCAACCATGCGACATAACTCAAACAACGCGCACACACAGGTACTAATACACGAGGATACATTTATTAATACATAAAATATGCATATAAAACTAACAGATCTTATCGAGAGGGTTATCAGAATACAAAAGGTATATATTCAATCAGTTACAAAGTGTTACACACATCAAGAGGACATACGTTCAATATATCATTCATTAAGACCGTTTCGTAAATGCACTTGGTTATAACTTCTACATCAGATACTCAAAACAAGTACATAACTCTTAGGAATTAAACTGATATCAACTGGTTGGGATAACAATTGAATTCTCGAGCTGTAATGCAGTGAAGTTGAATACTCATCCAATCTCTGGGGATTCAGATCTCCTGTGGGCACAAAGAAACAGTTGCAGGCTGTTGCTGTCCAATCCGCGCTCTCTGGCTCCGTGCCAGGCTGCGCTGCTGATGCTCACTGACCAGCTAGTTAGTGTTGGCTTTAACTAGCAAAGTTTGTGCACAGGAGAAAAGATGACTGTGGGTCCCAACAAGTCAGGAAGAGGACCGGTTCGTTCCTGATGAAGAGCTAGTTCTGAATAGTGATTCAGCTGTCCACAGTTCTGACCTGTTCACGAGGCCTGCTGCTGGTGCTAACCTCGGGTGGATCCTCTGGTTACTCTCTGGCAACCTCCGCTCTAGACTCTTAGAACAAAGGAAAGTTCTGGCACTCAGACACACTGGCCGTTCCGTGGTTGTCCGGGCTGAGTCTCAGGATGGTCAGGAGGCGCGCTGCGAGAATGTCCTGCCCTTGGGAGCCTTCTGCTCCTGGGCCGTCCTGCCCTGGAATTCTCCTTTGAATTCCTTTTAGAATTGTCCACAGAATCCTCCTCTGAATCCCACTGAATCTCTCAGGCTCTCTGTGTTGCCTGTTTTTACCTGGAGGAACTTCAGCTCGTTGATTGGCTGAAAGTTCCATGGGCATCAGAGTCCCACGTGGGTTACTCGGCCCTACCAGTCCCTGATTGGTTGATCAAGGTTTGATATGAGTCACTTACTCCTGACACTTAGGAATGCAGTCCAGATGTCCATCTGGTACTCCCTAGACAGATAGGTGCCAATGGATGACCATTGATCATGATAGCCAGGCTTAGTTAAGTGCATCCCCCTTTGGGAGCTGTCCTAGGAAACCTTATCAAAGGAAACCTTAAATCAGCCTGCATGAATAGTTTCTCTGAGGCTGCACCACAGAGATGAACAGAGAGATGAGGCCTAATTTGGGAAAGCTCAGAAACACTTAATTCTGCCTTATTAATAAGCCTCGCCGCTACACCACTCATTAAATATACAGCACAAAAACCACTCATGCAAAAAAAAAATCAGTTCATTCATGCTTCATGGGCAGTGTGCTGGTGTGACAATGCTGCTGCTTAATAGATACTGGGTCTTGAGTTTAATTCCAGTAAGGTGTGCTTTCTGTGTGGAGTTTGGATGTTCTTCACATGTCATTGTGAGTTTTCTTGGGGTGCTCCATTTTTACTCCACCTTCCAAAAAATTGGCTGGTTAGGTTAGGTTAGGTTGTTTCTAGGTTTTGGGGATTTCTGAATTGCCCCTATATGCAGACTGTGATGTGCTGCCATCTAGTTCAGGAGTGGTTTATGGCCTTGTGTTACAGTATATGCTCATGGGAAAGGGTGGTTTTGTGATAATGGAGATATGGATCATACAGTACAAGCCATTCTAAAGGTTTGGTAGTGCGGTAAATCACAATGAATTTCTTGTTGAAAGCAGAGGGAGGCAGAGCATGACAACTGAGGGAAAACAAAATGCTCTCTCTGAAGCAGCATGAAAAAGGAATCACAGGGAAAAGAGCCAAGCGATATTTGAGTTTCAAATACACTTTCACAAGGGTAATCATGCAGAATAATTGTTTTCCACAACAGTGTTTTGACATTAGACAGGTACAACCGAAACAAGAAAAAAAGTGGTCAGTATGCAGAAATACAGTACATGCCCACTGCAAAAAGGCCTATAGGATTCTAATGGAAGACTGGTTTTAAGAAACATCCTTGAAATAGGTCAGGATTTTTACTTCCCCTCTAAAAAAAGGCACTGGTCACTGTCTATTGTCTGTTGAAGAGTTATTTAACATCTATATATTCTGAATGCAACATGGCTACAGACAATCTGCGCTGATGAATTCTTTTCTTTGCGATCGGCAGCTGCTCAGCTGTAAATTGGAGAGGGTTGTGCGGGGGGGGGGGTGGTTAATGGTGTCGCACAGGTTTATCGCCGGCCGCTGTAGCATATGCTCAACTCATCCGAGCCTTACGAATCAGCATGTGCAATTGCAACAAGTTGGATACATTTTAGCACATTACGGGGAAAGGATTTCTGAGGCAGGAGGCATCATAACGGAAAATGAGTGGAGGGATAATTATATTGAAATGTTAAAACGCTGAGAAAAAAAAACATTATCCGAGGCCAGTGCCCTAATTCCATCAGAGCTGAGACCAGCCAGGGCAGATTAATGAATAAAACAGTAGGGCATCACTGGAAAACAGGCAGACAGTTATTGAATAGCAATTTGATTTTTTAAAAACAAGCACAACAGAACTAAAGCAGGAAAGAAAACAATTCAGTGAATTTCTCTTCTTACTCTGCTGCAATGCACTCATTACCAGAAGTTTCATTTGCTGTTCTGTCTTGTTTTCTCTTTTTTCGGGGGGATGCTACAGATGTTGTATGAAGTTCTTAATATCTAGCCCTTTGGATAAGGATAGATAATTATTCAATCTGTCTCACTTTTCTGCTCAATATTCTAGACATGGTGGAGTCAAGAATCCAGAATTATTAATTAACGTTGACATGGTTATCTAATTTGATAGAGTTTAATGGATCTTCTGATGATACATTTAATAATAGAGTTTGGTAGGACTTCTTATAAGATGTACAACATTAAAAAAAATTAACAGGAAAAGAATATACATTAATCATCTCTCAATTCTCTCAATTGTTAATCCTGTAATTAAATAGTGACACACTGTCTTGAAATGGCTTTGAAACTAATGGCATTACAAGTTTTTTAACAAGAAGTCTGTTAGTAGTCTGGTATTGGATTCATATTCTGAGCACTTGTCTTCAGGAACAGAATACTTTTACTCATGAACACACAAGCTCTGGAGTCCAGCATAAAAACCCATTCCATTCTGCTCTCAAGATCAAATGGGGTAGGTTTTTTAAATTTCCTCCCAGGTTGTCTGACATTTGACTGGTCTACAGTATATGGATTTTTTTCTCAAAGACGCTCTGACCTTCTAGATATAAAACTGATCTAGCTGTTGATCTTGTAACATACTGTATTGTCACCTCTATTGCAACATGTTAACAGCCCTTGCAGAAACATACAACTGCTTTAATACCAGTTTAGATAACATCTGGCAGAGGCAAATTGAAGTTCGATGATTGTTTTGATCATTTAAATTGGTATGTTTTTGTGTTGATAGAACTTACCTGTGATGATAAAAGTAATACACAATGACAAAAAAAAGTGTTTTTACATACATTGTTCATGACCTAGCCAGTTTTGTAACTCAAGAGCCTCATCTGTGCAAATTCCAGTTCTTTATGTCTCTGGCCTGCCCTCTTTCCCCCCACGTCTAACTGATGAACTTGTACATCTGCACTTTGCTGTGTAGACTTTATCATCATCATCATCAGAGCCTCCAGTTTCAATAAAGAGCTCCTTTACAGTGTTTTCCATAAACTTGGTTTCAGCTGTCTTCATGCAGCAGGTTCCTGAAAATATTTGGATTTATTTTGCCATCTTGTTGGAGGTCTTATTCCTAGTCCTTTATTGTAATTTGAGATCCAGTTCAGTGTCTCTGTGACAAAGGTATGACTCATATATGAACAAACATAACCACACACAACTAACTCTGATCTGATGACCTGCAAAATCATTGTCCATCTTTCTGAAACCAGAAGTCTAAGCCTTTCGCAACTGAAGTATTCTGTCTAATCTGATTTCAAAAGGGAGGGACACCCTGGTATTCACTCCAAAATGACCTTATCATAACACACATACTGTAAGTGACTTTTTCATTTCCCAAACCTATGCACTATGCAAACACTCAAACGCCTATGTACATTCCCTGTGCTAATGTTTCCACTCACCTCATAATGTTAATGCTCGTTCTCACAAAATGCACTAAAATACTTTTTGGCATTGGCCAACATTGTACTTTGTCTGCCAATTCTGGCATGCATCCACAGACTATAAACTAAAATCGTCAGAAAAAGCTCATCCTCCCATGCCACTGAATCATTTCATACTACAGAAAAAAGTTCAGTTTACAAGGTATTTACATGCACAAAAAGACCTGAGTTCCTATGGTCCTGTCATCACAAGTGTGCATCATGGGCAGGCTTGTTTCCCCAAAGTGCTGCAGTCAGCTTTTATTTAGGCTCAATCAATCTACTTTGCTTTCCTAGGGTCTTAACCTACTTGGGCTGTGGTGCTCCAGAGAAAAGGTACTCTCACAGCTCAATAACTTTATTTATTTAGAGACACCTTTGGTGAATTCAACTCTGATGTTTGGAGGGACATTTCTCATGTTATTTATGAATCTGTAGAAATTTGTATTATTTCTTTAAGATATTTTTGTTTTGTTTAACAAAAGCAGAACGATAAAGAAATATTCTCCTATTATTTTACGTAAACCAGGATTCAAACTTTGTGAATTGAATCATCAAGCTAATGATAATGTTTTTAAACTTTCTGAAATCCCTAAATTGGAAACAGACTTCACAACCCATGTGTTCTAAGCCACACTTGCACTGTAAATCTAGATTAAATTTGATTCTAGAAAATAAAGTGTTAATTGGTGTTGGTCCCCAGGAATTAAATCAGCATTTTTATAATGTACAGGATACCCAAGGGGTGCAGAAGACTGCAAAGTGTTTAAACAGTACCCCCCAGCTCTTTTGCTCTTTCCCTGCCTGTTCAAAAACTAGATTTTGACATTTTGACATAGTCACACCATAAGGAAAATCCCAATGCAGACAAAAATAAAAAGTGGGGGGAGTACGATAAGGATCCTTAAAGGCTTTTAAAACATAAAAGAGATCCTTGTTACACAACAAAGGAAAGGAAAATCATCCCTTGCAGGCTTTTATAGCTGTGTGGTTTGTTTGATCTTAAGCAGCAGGGTAACTGTTTTAACCAACCAAGTGCCATAGTTATCACAGTGTCAATGATATTAACCAATCAATCAGGCTTCACTGCAGATGCAAACCAATTAGATCGTGGAGTTGAGATTCGGCCTGCCTTAAGAAAACAGTGTCTTATCATTTTTGGCGGTTGCCATGGTACCTTTCCTATGGTCTATCATACAGCTCTGTGGATGCTAACTCGACTATGTTATGTTAAAATCATACAAAAAGACCTGGTTTAGATTAGAGTGCACAATTTCAGTCACCACATTAGAAAAAAAGCAGTCCAGAGATTAGCAGCCAGATACATTCCTGGTCTTAAAGGAGTGACCTGCACTGGCAGGCTGAAGGAATTGAATAATTTTAGTCTTGAAGAGAGAGGGAAATGGATTTAATATACAAATGTATCAACAAACTTATTCCAATGAATTCCAGAATCCAAATTTAAATGCAAACTAAAGGACATGTGGAAACTCCAGTGAAATGTATTTAAATATGAGAACAGGTGGCACCTTACTCAACGAGTTGTAGGAGTCTGGAACAAGTTGCTCAGCCATTGGAAAGCTCATACCCTGGCTTCTTTCAAGATGATCATTGGCTCAATTAGGTGCTGGCAACCACAGGAGCTAAATGGGCCAAATGACTCCCACTTGTTTGAAAAAATATATATATACAGTACTGGAGTAAAGATACTGTATGGTATACTAAGACAAACATCCTGCTAGTCACCATTTCACCCACTCCTCCCCTGTTTTGACAAATAAAGAATAACACAAAAACAAGGCTAGACTTTCCAGCACATTGAACTGAATTAAGCCACTGGGAATAGACTATTTTCAGTCTGAACAACTTTATTTCATAGATATGCGTGTCGATCGGTAATGTTTTTGCAGTCCAGAGGTGTGCATTTACATAGTTATCAAAGAAATGAAATTGCCTACCTCAAAACAAACAACCAAGACAAAAAGGTTGTTGAGGTGAAATGTATTTCAGGCACTGCATAATCAGAAGCGGAAAAAAAAAAAACAAGGCTGCTTTACTGAACTCACAGCCCAATACTTTCTCAGCGCCATTGTTAGAGCTCTTCACCTGCCTGCTCATCACCGGTAAAATATTCACCAAGCCATTGTTCTATAAATAGTCTGCCACTGTCGCACAGACTGCTGCCCCCCTCCAGCTCATGATAATAGACTTGTCTGAAGTAACGGGTACACCGCCTGGATCGTTCCGCCCCAATTAATTTGCGGATGTGGAAGGCATGAGGAACCATGTGGGATAAAATCCGAGGAACCCTATATCTTATCTCGTAATTAATATTGGATGGTTCTGTAACCCCCCCCTCCCTCCCCACCGACACACACACAACTTTCCTGAGGTGGTGGTGATCAATGTGCTTCTATCTCAGCCTGGTGATGTTAGTTTCTCTAGGTATGCCCTTGTAAAACCTTTCCATCAAATGCTACAGTAAAGCAACAGCAATGTTCAGTAAAGCATAGTGAAACTGTGGCAAAGCCAAGTATGCTTGAACACTGACTATTGCAGACCAAGGAAAATGTGATGTTTACTGGTTTTACCATGTTTTAACCAAAATCACTCCGCTAAACACCACATGGATTAATCCAGCTACGTATACAGTAGGTACTGTACTGTATCTTTAGAAAAACGGCACAGACGCTAAAATGCAGTGATTGTTTCCAAGGGGTTGAAACTAATCAAGAAATACAGATCTGATTTATTTTCGCAGTGCTCTGCACAAAACAGAGCCCAAAGGCAAACATGTGAAATATTACATTTCTTTTGTAAAGATATTTTAAATATTTTCCCCATTTTTTTTCATCTGACATTGAAATTAAGTGATAATGGGTTTAATATTATAGGTGCTATACATTAATGAATTCCAGATGCCCTGCTGCCCCCTGGCAGCATTGGAAACTTCAAGTCTGCAGCCTCACACTTATCGTCTCTGGGGCAAACAATGGTGAGGATGGCATTTTACTTCCCCAGAATCCAAGCCCGGTGGCATCATCCCTGAGAAAGCAGTTATTTTAGGTCAGATTCTTCAGTACCCAGTGTGAGCTTCTGTTGTGGCTTGGATTCCCGTTCTGACATTACTAGGGCAGTGGGATGGTGTGAACCAGGTTTTGTTGTGACAGATATGATTTTAACTTCTTATTTCTTTTTTTATTACTTTTCGCCACAAGAGAAACTTTCTTCAGCAGCGGTAATGGATAAGTTGTGTTTTTCGTCCTTGCGTTCTGCTGCTTTTAACAGCTGCATGAGAGGATCTTTTACGAGTTAAAGTGAAAAAAGGAATCAGCCACCACTTTCCCCTATTAAGGTCACCTTCAAAACGTTTCATTTTTTCCCCTCCGCCTAACTGTTTTTTTTTTTTGTTTCTACCCACAAAACAGGGCTAGGAAGTTTAGGAAATAAGCATCACAGCTTTGATGAGGTTTGCCCTTCAAGAAAAACAGTCTGTGTATATTTGCACAGATTGCATTAAAGGACAGTGTTGCTGAAAAGCCAACCAATCAGGACTATTCAAAAACCCCACAAAGAACCCAGCAGATGCAGAGTTTTAGCCAGATTTAAAAACAGCATCGTTCGTGAGCTGATATTTATAGAAAGATTTAATGCTGAGTTGAAGTCAGCTTAAAAACTCTAAATTTAACTGATGCCATTAAGTTTTTTTTTGTACTTTGATTACAAATTATGGTCATATTTATAGGACAGTCATTTCTTCCTATAACATTTCTGTGCCTTTGGTGCAAATACCAGCCTTGTACACAAGCATCTGTTACAGGCCTTACGTCACACAACACAAGGCTCCCAGATTCTGTTTTGTTTATGCAGTCTCCATTATTGCCTGTATGTGTCAAGACTGCCCATTTTAGGCTCTGACCTATGGTATAATTACAAAACTCTTCAGAATATGAATGGTATAGTATACAGGGTGCAGAAAACTGTAATTCTTCAGAGCTCATAACTGAAAAATCTAATTCCTGTTTTTCTGTTTGGTGATTCTCTGTTTGTGAGTCTCTAAGAAAGATAAGCTTTCAAAATTGCAGCCCCATTCTGGATAATACAAGATTTAATGGTCAATTGGGTATAAATATAAACACATGAATGACATTTTTATGGGTTGCTGTGATGTCCAATGTCACTTCTCACTCACACTCGCACTTTCAATTCTGACGAGCTTCCAAATTTATAAGCAGAGCACTCGCCATCACTTCTGCTCGAGACCTGCACTTCTCAGAAGGTCTCCTCAGGGACAGAGCAGCTCAGAGCAAAAGTGACACTGAGCAGTGTGATCTGTGCTTCACCAATATCTCTCAGCTGTGCTGGATTGTTTTCCTCACTCAGGTTCTACTTATAATATCTATATGTCCTTTAAACTTGCAACTTAGAAAGCAATGACTTGCAAAGGTGTCACACTGTAATAAAGACATGTACTGTACTTTCCACCGGGCAGCTGTTTTAATATAAACAAAGCCTCTGCCAGTTAGAGAGTCGATCAGAAACTGTGGCCAGTCATGAGTATTTATCGTGATTGCTTTGTTTGGGAATCTGAGTGAGGACAGTAGTTTATATAAAGGGGCATGAAGGAAGTTTGTATTGACATTGTGTCACGATTGTAGTCCCTCCTCCTTAAGGGCGCTCCGGCTCTTCCTGGTTTGCCTCATTCCCCGCACCTGTCCCCTGTTCCCAATCCACCTTAAAAACCAGGCGCTGACGTTAATCCGGGCTCTGCATCTGATCTCCGTATCGTGCGAGTCTGGGACCTGGAAGTGCCTCGTCCCGTTAAGGTTTTAATCTCTGTTCTCGTTCCCATTCCACCGGTTCCGACCCGGTGCTAGTTTTATCTTGTCTGTTTTTGGGTGGACCTCCCGGTTTTGGACTTTTGCTTTAATTTTTGATTCCCCCTTTGGATTTCTACTGGATTGTTTGCCCCGGACTCACCCCCCCTGAACACCAGCGCACCAAGGACACGCCCCCCTGTTTTGATCCCCGATTCCTGCATGACTTTTCTCCCCAGTGTTTCCTCACTATTCCGGATTGTGTCGTCCGCATAGGGTTCGAAAAGAACTGTTCGTTTACATTGCAGCAACCTAAAAAATTAAAGGTTTCCTGAACTGGCTTGATTACTGTGCATAAACAGACAGAATACACACTTCTTTATATGGAATGTTTTCCCTTTTTTGATGCTTAGAACAAGCCCCTTTGAATGTTTAAACAGCAAATTGCTTTCGGAAGCAACATTGAGGAATTTGTGATACCTCTCTGGGACAAAACGCCTTAGTCCCTCCTTCCAATCCCTCTAGAGTTAAATACTGTATTTGCGAATTTTAAAACCCGCAGAGCAGCACAGTTAAGACAAAGCAGCTTATTTGACAACTTTCAGGGATTGCATCCTCAAGAAAACTACAGCAGACGCCCATCATCGTGCTGCCAGGACTTCACACATCAGCTTGCCTGACAGAATCGTTAATAGGAAATGACAGATTAAAGGCACACAACCCAAGGACGGCTCGCTTGTCGTTTGATGATAAGAAGCAAATTTATTCACAGATAATATGGAGCATGGGCATGGGCTCCAAGGATGCGTGTGTGTTGAATACCAGACAACTGCTGCATGGGAATTTATTGTTTTCAGGTCTTTGGTTCTTGAAATTCCCTTTTCACAGTGTTCTGCTGGATTTTAGGATTTTAATGGGAGTTTAGAACGTGATTAGAAATGGGTGAACGAAGAGGGGTTTAGGAGTTGACAATGAGGCCTGTAAATGATTGCTGACTCGGTATGGTGTTGAGTAATACTGATGACATGAGCCATGCTGGTTACAATTATGTCTTTTTTTTTTTCTTTTCAAAAGGCCTTCCCTTTACTTATTCAAACCAGGGCAAAATCCTCTAATACTGAGAAGGGACAGCTTGAATGTTGAAATGTCTTTTATTAAAGCAGGAAAAAAGGAAGTTATTTCTACAGTAAATGAGGTGTGTATGGAAAATGTTAAAAGGGGCTTCTACTCAATGCCTACACATAGAGGTGTGTGTTTGAGGCAATAATTAATGTACTTCAGTACTACTGTACATCATTTTAGGGGTAGTCTGCCACATTCAGACATGTACTGTAGATGTGGTCAGATCTTATTTGTACACCATATTCTCCAAAACATTGCAAAGCTACAAAACAACAGGGCAGGATGCAGGTTCCAAACCCAGGCTTATTTCATGTGTGATAGAGTCAGATCTAATAGGGTGCTGCCTGAGCACTGGCAGGGCACTTTCTTTTTCCTGGGCGGTGTGCTGGTGTGTAGTCATCTTTAGAGTTGACTGTTCTCCCGCATACGAGAGAATCCTTGTTGAACGAGGAGACTAAATCCTCTTATCAATAGAGCAACCGGTTCTGTAGCAGGCTTGTGAACACATTCGGTTCTCCGTTTGAACTCCGTCTGTGGGGGCGTGGGGATCTTAAAGCGCAGCCCTGATTAGTCTCCGGTGTGGTAGCTGCACATTCCCACGCACCGCGGAGTGGGGAGTGCAGTGGGAGGTGTGTTCCACTATCACATATGTGACAACACCGCAGTCTGTTTTCTATGTGACTAAGAGCACTGAGTGGCCTTGGCGACCAGCACACTTTATCATATATCTTGTGGCTTATCCTTGTAGGTGAGTAGGCAGCATCTTATCAGCATACATCCAAAATTTTGAAAACAAATATCAATAGCCTGGTAACTTTTCCCTTCACTGGAAGAAATGTTTCCCTGACTGCAAGTCATGGTGTAACATACGATCACTTACATTGGAGATGGAACCTATCCCAGGAACCAATGGGCAGAAGACAGGGTACATCAGTCCATTGCAGTCAATTCATTATATTGTATCAGTATTATTTTACTATTTGGTGTCGTGGCACTTAGCCGTGGTCCCTCTCAGCACTGAGGAGTGGAAAACCGTGTGGCAATTGTACTGTATGCCCTTCCTTTGCCTGTGTGTCTTTTCTGAACATCATGGTTTCCTGGCACAATCCAAAAACATGTTGGCCAGTTAAGGTGACATCTCTAATTTGTCCCCTGGTGAATGTATTGTATGTGTGCCCTGCAAAAGGATTTACATTCCATCTGGGGTGTCACACCATGTTGTGTCTTGTGCATCCTGGATTAGGCCCTAACTCAGACCAGCACTCTTAATATACAGTGATTACAACAAATTTTAGCCTTTGCAAAATGATTAATCCTAGAGTTAGGATTAGGATTAAAATTAGCTCTCGATCTAGATCTAGGCTGGAGTTCAAATGCAAACGTTACAGTTTTCTTTTAGGTAATGGGTGCTTTTAAGTGTCTGGTTTTCAGATACTGTAGGTTCCCAACCTGTGGTATGAAGGTTAGGTTTTTCTGTTACGGTCAGAGCTCTATTAGAGTTTGGGTTAGAGCTAGGGGTGTGAATGTGTGAAAGCACATCCCACACAATAGGGAGCTAAAGCCTTCAGGAGTTAAGTACTTTCCATGTTGATCAATTTACTGTAAACACCACTTAATGAGCAATTATAAAAATACCTGTAAAGCAAAAATCGGGAAGTCCCAAGACATTTTCCAATGGATAACATATTAAAGATTTGATGATGGAAGTGAGTGCACCTCAGCAGGAATGTTACCCACCGAAAGATCTATCTGGTTGGAGAATTTTGTTGGCTCATCCACAGCTGTGGCGAATTTTCCAGGTTTTTGCTGCTCAGCTGTGGGCTTTGCTGTGCTTGTTGATCCAAAGCCTTTATGTTAATTTCAGTTGTATTGCATTGCAGGGTTCCACAGCCGAACATGTGCTGGGCAATATCCATTGTGGGATTGGTTTGGGTTAACAAAGAATGAGCACATGGAAGCAGGAGAGTGGGGGCGGTTATAGCTCTTTATCTCCTAGCTGGGGAGCCATACTGTAGCTCTAGCCTTGAGTAAGATACAGTACTTTGCTCAGATTGCTACAATAAAAACTGATGCAGATGTGGAACTGCATGTCATTTGGATAAAAAATGTCAGCCTTAGAAATTATAACGAATGTTTTCATATCCAATTAGATGTAAGTTTCATAAATATAATTCTCTGTGGGAACAAAATGGCATGTGGAGGAGGGAATTTGACTAACCAAGAATTTCAGAACATTTCGAATCTGTAAAGCACGATGACACTCAAAGACGTTTTAAGAAAAAGCAGATGCTGCCAGAAAATCCATTCTAAGCAGGGATTTGGGCTATTTTCTGTGATTAATCAATCATTAAAAGCCCGTGTTATTCCTGCCACATCCTTTCAATGTCACATATAAACAAAACAGGAATCTCATTTGCGTTACAACTTCCCAATGCAATCACAGAAAATAATCAATTTTGTTTGGGCACCAACAGTGAGATTTATTCTTTCTCAACAGGGTGTCACATTAAACAACCATCCAAATAGAAAACCAAAGTAAAACACATGGCATGTGGTAGCAGGACCAGATCATAACTGCTGTTCAGTGAATACATCTCTGGACCACATCCAAAACCTTGCTTTTTAATGAGTTATTTAAGTGAGTCTTTTATCTTGCTAGACTAGGGCATCATCAGCTTCTGCTTCAGAGTCTCCGAAATTAGGGAATTGGTTACATTTCATTCAAATCAAGCAATAGGATTTTTTAGTAACGCGCTCAGGGTGACACTGAACTTCCTGCTACTAAGCTCTGTGACTTAACCACTGCAACAAATTTATCACACTGCTTAAATAACACAGTTTCCACCCATTTCTACCTGTGCTCTCCCAAATGAAATCCCCAAATAAAAACAAGCTCACCATTTACATTTCATAGCATTTCATATTCAGATCGATAGAGTGTTCCAGCTACTTGCTCTCCAGATTACTCAGATTCTATTTGAGCCACAGGAATATAATAAAGGGCGGAACAGTAGTTAGCATGCTACTGTATCTGTGTCAACTTTGTTCTCTTTGTGTTTGTGTGGGGTTTCTCCCATAGCCCAATGGCGTACTGGCAGGTTAATTCTTCTGGGAGAATCAGCCCTGTTGTGAGTGTGTGTGTTTGTCTATGTGTATCTAGCTTCTTGTCTATTGCTTGCCAGCATAGGTTCTAGCTCCCCAGAGACTTGTAAAAGCACTTTCACATTATCTGATGGCATTGCTAGAATTGGACATTCTCGTCCTGTTCAAAGACAGATTGAATTAACTCCCTGTTTTGCCTGCTGTCTGTACAATTCCTGAGGTTGTTTTTATCTTTCTTTTAGCCATGTTAATAGCTTATATTATATTCAGATCCTAAACTCAACACTCCTCACCTCTCAATCAAACCTTGGACACCTTTCCTAGCAGACCTTGAAACCTTAACAGACCATTCCTAGCAGGTCTGGAGTTAAAGTGAGCAAATTACTGAATCAGGCTGGGCTGAAAACCATAAAACATAAAACATTTTCTGAAGTAAATAATTTGACTCCACAGTAAAGATAACGTTAGAAACCTGTGCTACATTTGTCATCCTGGGAATATAGAATTGAACACCCATCTCTATATCTATGTAAAAGGACAATAAAGAATAAGCAGCAAGAAACCTATAAATTGAAGCACTGTGACAGCTGTGAACTTACCAGTTGAAATATTCCTTCACTCAAATGAATAGATTCTCCCAATGGCAGGAAGTTCGGCCTGAGCATCACAAGACTTTAAGCAGCTGCCTACTGTATGTTGTTGAAGCTGATGCCCGGGTTTATTCCAAGTTGAGTCTGGATGTGATCCTCTGATCATTTACCTACTACCAACCACTAATTAGATGTGGTTTTGGCTAGTGAGTGTTTGACAATTAGGCTCTCTTTGGTAGCTTGTTTTGATGTATAGGGAAAAGTGTTAAATACTCCATCCATTTAAAATGTATCCGTTCCAAGCAGTATAAAGGTCACAGAATGTGAGAGACGTTCAAATGGGCTGCAAGCTGCCACAGGCCTCCAGTGCAACAATGCCGAGTCAGGAGGGAATGGGCTTGCCACAGCTGACGTCTGCTTATCACTTTTTTTCTAACTATTCATTTATGCACAGGAGAATTGGATTGCTCCGCCGCTCGGCTTTGGGATATTCAATGATTTGGGTAACAGGAGGGGGTCCGGATGCTCAGATGCACTGTACGTGGGGAGTGGTGATATTTACCTGACCCCTGAGCTTGGCACCAGACTGACGTCTGTCTGCCTTTCCACTGGCGCACAGAGCCTGCAGGACATGCTGCAGATGTGCGCTGGGACAAGCCATGTGGAAAATGAACACAGCGTGTTCGTCTTTTTTTATATACCTTATGCTGTTCCTGTAAGCACCAAAGTGTTGATGTGATCACAATTTTAACAGGCCAATGAATTTGCTCTAGCCCTCCAGCGTGTTTAGTATGGTAAGCTCATTTCACTTAATATTCCAAAGCCATTTACAGCAACACAACCTTTAGTGTTGTTTGTAATCACACAAAATAGATCTTAACTCTAAAATGCCTTTAGAAAGGCATGCATTGGCAGAACTTCTAGGAAGAACCTTTTTGTTTTAAATCAGCAGTACACTCCCTCCAGTTGAACACCTTTGCTTTAAAAATGCATTGTGTCAGATACACAATCCAGTCCAAACCTAATCTGTCCTTAATATTTGAAATCTTCACTGCCTCCAGTATGGTCCTTTTTATTACACATCCATTGCAAAACATATGTGTGTGTGTGTCTGTGTGTAATCTGAAACAAGAATATCCTCAAAAAGCAAGCAATGAAATGAAATAAAACAATCTCAGCCCAATCAGTCTCACCTTGAGGAAACATGCTGTGGCAGTCTTGCGACACCCCTGTAGAAACCTTGAAATACAACTGAAATCATGGGAGGATCTTTCCATCATTGAAAAGAATGGCATGAAAACTATTGAAGATTGACGTGAATACTTTACATTATATATAATGTCTGGAAAATTGCAAAAATCACACGAAATTGTAGTTCTCTCTGTAAATTACTCCAGATACTAATTACCATACAATTACCACTTTATCACAGAAATTCTTTGTTACTGTCTGATAAACATAATGTAAAGGAAACCAGTTTCCAGGTCAGTCACAAGTAATCACTTACTGTACTACTCTCTGTATGATGGATACTTATCATATTATCATGACATATACAGACCTTAAGTGTTCAGTGTGTAATTCTGCAAGGCACAATAAATATAACTAGTGTGCCCTGCAGAACTATCAACATACAGTATGAAACAACATACAGTATGCTCACACCTGAAGAAGGCTCCACTGTCAAAACGTTGTTTTCTCTTTCTTCTTTTTTTTCAGCATGGAATAAAGCTATTACTTGTTCCCATACAGTATGAAACGTTTGATAGCACTGTGTTATAACACCATACGCACCTCTGAAGGTTTTAAAAATAGTGCTTTCTGAAGTTTGGAAGGAATGAAGAAAACCAAGCCTTTCAACCTAGCTGCTCTAAATTATAAATGTTCCCAACATAATATCTCAAAGCTATACAGGTAGATCACACGCAAATCTCTCTTTCTACATTTCTCCTTACACATCCTTCCTCCAGTCCATCTCCACCTTTTCAACTACCCATTAGTTAACTCCTTACTCTGAGTGATCCTAGCTTCTTCATCCTATGGTCAGGCAGGTTTGATCCTCAGTCAAGCAGGTTTAGTCAAATATCCCTTTACCAAAATAATCAAAACAAATCATTCTTGGGTGTCATTATTCCTAGCAAAAACAGGAAAAGTACTGCTGGAATGCTAATACCACAGGCATACTGACCCACAGCTGCTAAAGTATGCCCTGTGGTAAAATCTATCACATTTCCATTTGTGGTGTTTTGGGTTATTTTCTCATGGTCAGATATCTCGATGAGAGATTATGTGCAAAGTAAAAGCAGCTGAAAAGCAACTAGTCCTTGGCATCATGTCCCTGAAGGGAATTCCTGTAGAGTTATTGTAAAGGTTTAGAAATTCTACCATTAGCCTGTCTGTGCTCTGTTAGGGATCCCATTAAGGCTGAATATATAATCCTGGTTACTGTACACCGAAATGGACAATTTGGGGGGTATTTTTTAGTGATTTAAAAGCAACCCCCATCACATAAATGGCCTGCATTCTCAGGGTATAAGGAAGATCCATCTGCACAATTTATTATGGCTGTGAATTTATAACTTCTGGGAAGGGATCCAAAACAGAATGATCCATAATGCAATCTGATGGCCTGATGAGGTTCAATAGAACAAATGGTTGATATGGCAATCTCAGTGCACTTTAGCTGATGTAGCCGGCACCAAACATTTCCGCTGGCCTTTGGGGAGCATTCAGTTCCAATTAGGCTCTTTTTTTAATTTCGGAGAAGAAAGGCATACATTGCTCACTATCGACAAATAAATCTTCATCTCAATTAATAAACAGCCGATAAGAACTGCTCCCCAGCAAGCATGAATCAGTCCTGACATCGTCTATTTAAAGGGCAGATTTTCTTTCATGGCATTGAAATGGCACATGTGAAGAAAAGAAAAGCTTTCCTGGTGGAGCGTTTGAAGAACTGCTGTAACAGGTTTACAGTACAGAAGTCTCTCCTGTAAAAGGATTGCAACAGGGCAACTGGATCTAGGGGATTGCTGTCACCTTGGTGAATCCAGTTTTCCTTTATAAGCATTCAGGGAGTGAACATTCCTGGTCGGCCTAGGGTAGTCAGGTATGGCGGAGAGTAACAGTCTCAAGGAGAGACTCTTGATGTCTTGATGAAGACTATGAGAGTGGACTGGTTTAAACGGAAAAGAGAGAGTAAAGTATATTTCCTCTGCTATTTGTTTGCAAAATACCTGAAAATTACAGTACTGAAGGCATATAAGTGACGGACCAAAACTGCAGTAAAAATAATGTTGATCCGGTCACCACCTTATTTAATGTTGATTTGGGGTTTAATTTGTGTGCAGATTCCCTCACACTTGGCTACCATCAAAGAGGAATCTGTCATAGGATCCATACAGTATTTTGTATTTTAAACGGCGGGAGCCAGTTAGCCTTACCATTAAATTTCAGGCACAGCACAGGTTTTTGCCAAGAATCAAGAGGAAATTTTATTCTGATTTCATCAGAAAGCAATCTGCCCATGTGGAATGTAATAAAAAGAAATGAGAACATGGTGAACACAGGAAAACAGGAATGAGAAAGGTTTCAAACAAGGGGATTATCTAGCCTGATTGGTTGCCAGGAGCTAATTGATATGAGTGTCTCTTCCAGGTTTTGAAAGAAACAGGGTATTAGTTCAACAATGTAACTGGGTAGTCAATCCCCAACAATTTTTGGACAGAAATGTGTTCTGTTCCCAGTTTTAAATGCAGTTCTTGGTTTCTAATTGTGCCTGCTGGTATGAAAGTAGGCTACTTTTTTCATGATATTGGGCATTTCAGAAATCTGTTCAAAAGCTGACCAGCCCCTCCCATGTATTTCTCAGAACATACAACCTAGCAGTGTTGAATAGTACAGTATGATGTTAAATATTTAAGGGACTCAAGGCCTATTCTACAAGAAACATCACTTATCTTCAACGCTCGCTGTCTTTTTGTTCTTTTTGTGCTTCTTCACAGTCTGCAGCTCGACCTTGGATGCAAATGTGAATCAGAGGATACAAATGGAAACTACAGGGAAGAACATTTACACATGAGAACAGGAAACATGTCTTGACACTTAATTATGGGGTCTTGAGCAAGCTACGCAGCAATGGTGTTGAAGCTGATCCAAAAAAAACATCTGGATGAGATCCTACCACAAATCAAATAAGGTAGATGAGATACATATCCACCCCTTGTTTACAAACCTTATATTCACACTATCCAGATCTTCTGAAACAGTCGTGGTTTAAGATGGTGATCACAGTGTTGGCAGAAGTTTTAAAAAAATCGATTATCTCACTTTTGTAAGACAATTGCTTTGCCATTTTTGTTTCATTCTTTATGGCTGCACAACATTTTGGACCGCTACAGAGTAGGCTGTTTAAATGTGGCACATTATCACATACATAAAATGAAGTGGTCTGGGAGGTACCCTGTGTTTGAGTATTTTAAAATAGAAGTAAAGGGGTATTTGCAGACTATTTCGAAATGCAAAAATATGAAAGCGGTGCGGACATTATTTTTATTTAATTTGTTTAATCTTTTTTCATAACTTGAATTGATGTAGTAGTATGTACCCCTGACGATATTTTTGTTTTGAATTGTTATATGTACTCTTGTTTGTATTGTAATGTTTGTTCTTTTGTTAAGCATAAATATATATATATATATATTTTAAAAAAGGCTGTTTAAATGTAGGATCCATAATCTGTACTGGTGCAAAATGCAAAGTGTGTGTTAGCACAAAATAGTAGACTGCCACTCTCGACTTTAGTGAAAGCTATTACTGTACCTGCTACTATTTGACTTCTCCCAGACTTATATCGTGCAATCCAACTTCCACAACCAAATAAACAGGATAAAATGTAAAACTACAAGATGGACTACTGGAAAGCTGGAATCAGAGACTGGAGTTGGAGACATAATGTGAAGAGTGCTGGAAGCAAGTTGGACATACTCTCAAATGGAGATGTACAGTATGTTTGCACTTTCATAAATTGTTCAACACAGAACTCAAAAAGAGAATCCGAGTACACAAAATAACAAATAGAATTAAGGAATTTTAAACGTTTTTTGGTCAAAGCAGTGTAACCTTAATGAGGTCAGACTATTAATAAACAGCACTCCCAAATGGCAAGATAAGGAAAAAATATGCAAGGGCTCTCAATTTTAAAAGGGGAAAGAAAACATTGTTAGGCTCTTTGTAAAGAATTTTCCCGTGCCATAAATATCTGTATTGAAGAAATGAAAAGAATTTCTCTAAAGGCACTCAAACAGAGAGAAAAGATAACAGGAGTACATCATTTGGCAGAACTGTTTAATATTTCTTTAGAGCTCAACAGCTGTACTTAGCCGATACGGATCAGGGGCAGCTGCAAGAATGAGAGAAATCCAATGACCCTCACGTGGCAGATAAAAACATAAAGATAACAAAATGTAATTAAAGAATTTCTTTGAAAGCAGAAGAATAAAGTGTTATCATCTCTCACACATTCATACTCGAATTTTAAGGTTTGAGTACAAAGCTTTTGAGCCACTCAGTTGGACATTGCCAAGTGCTTAATTTTTTTTTTAAATATATATTTTCTCTGAGGATGTGTTGAATAAACAGTAGACTAATACAAAAGGAAATTATTTGCAAGCAAGATTCAGATTCTAGACCCTTAATACATCCTAAAAAGGATTTTGAATTAACCACTTTATGACCACTTTGAGAAACCAAAACTTTCTGCCCAGTTTTGCATTCATTCGTCTACAAAAGTTACTGTACATACTGACAGCCCAAAATGGAATAGCCCAGGATGTTGGGAACTCTATTCCTTGGTAGCTCCCAAACACAACCTAGACTGGAACCAGTTATCCCCAAGAAAAAGTGTCACGTACTGTACTCTCCAAACATTTAATTACTCCTCAGTAGTCCTTTGTCCATCTTTCAGTCTGAAGACTCAGAGACAACTTTCAGGAAAGGCTTTTAGAAGGAGAAAGTACTTTACAAGTCAAGCGATTCAATATCAGTCAACCTGTGTTCTCTCGATATTCCTTTTCCTGGCTAAAACTCATCAAGGACTTTGACAGGAAGCAACCATTGATGGCACAAAAGCTAATTCTCTAATCTCATGCTAAGCATGCCTTTCATTTTTTTTTCTTTAGCAAGCATTCCTGTCCCACAAAGCCTAATGAAAAAAGAAAATAAATAAATATGCATATGGTAATGGAAATAATTTACAGCTGCCCTTAAGCAAACTTTCATTCTGTATGTCTATTGTGCCTGAAACCTTGTATGAGTCAGAATTCTGATGAGCCATGTTCCCAGGTATAACAGGGCATTGCAAAAATGAATGCTTATCCTTGCTGTTAATCAGCCTCTGAATGAAACATCCTTCGGAAAAAATGAGCTCTTTAGGCAACAAAAAGATCCAAAAAATTCTTTCAGAAAATTCTTCTTGATCTTTGCCTCTTTCACAATACCAGTGTTGTTAAATGTTTTTTTATGAAATAGCTTTATCTTTTTAAAAAAATACAGTCTGACAAAGAACTCCATTTATTTTAAGATGAAAGCAGCAATTTCACCTCATCTTGAGTTCTGCAATCCTTTTGAAGATCAATGTTTTTCATAGAAAGTTGTTTTTTTTTATTTTTGCTTACAGAAACCTATGTGGCCTTTGTCTGTGTTTTGTACAAGGAGCCGACCCGCATTGTACGTCTGAACTAACAGCCTTAAAATAATGACTGTCTTGTATTTGTATTCATTTGTGAACCATAAGAACTTTGAATTTCTGTTAGGAAAAAAAAGGGTGAACAACACAGAGGGCGTATTTTATTTCTAACAAGTCTTTTTTAGCAAACTTGTTGAAATACAGGAAAATGCTTAAATAATAAATCTCTTTACCTAGGTTAGCCTATGTAAGTTAGCTCAGTCTGGAAAAAATACAATGATGTTTCATGCAGGATTCCATAAAAATAACTGAATCAGAAAAAAAGCCACAAATAATATTTATTGAAATAATGAAAGTCTCTAATGCCATATTGTTCTGCTCAGCAGTGTTCACATCTGAATTCCATAATCCCCCATTACAGAACATTATCCTTTAAAAATGCTGTTGCCGTCTTGCAGTCTTAAGAATAATATCCTAATGAAGAGGACAAAAAGAAAGGGTATTTTAAATCTTGGGAATGAATGTTTTGAAGAAGCTTGGTCAGAAAACTGTTACTGGGAAAGATTTACAGCCAGTGCAGACTCAACCCTAGAGCCCAGCTGTGTTATCATCCACCTTTGACTAGGATTTCCCCAGCAGCGGTCTATAGCAAGGTCTAAGCAAACTGAAGCTGGGTGACCAAGTATGAAGTAGGGTTTATACAAATGTTCTGTCCAATGGCACTGTGACCAATGTGGTTCCGCACGGGCTCGTGCCCTCCGCCACCCGTTCTGTCCCGCAACACCTGGGGAGAGAACCTGGGTCTCAGGGGTAACGCAACAGGGAGCCAGCCACATGAGCAAAAGGAGACTCCTCCCAGCTGAGGTCCCTGCTGTGTGCAGGGAGGGCAATGACATCGCCGTCTCTGAACTAGCTCTGCTACAGCAGCTCCTGAGATCTTGTACTCTAAGTGACTGTGGACTTGAGGGGACATCTGCGATAGATGTATAACTTGTGCCACAGTAGAGTGATAGTGGTCAGAAGCCATGTTAATAAACCTAGAACAAATAACTCTCCGGAAAATTAATTCTGGGAATTTCCTTACTAGTCGGAAATTACATAAAATGTCTGTTATAGCAAATATTGTAAAATTGCTAAAAAAGGACTAGTACAATGAAAGGAGCTTGGCAGAGTAATTGTTTTTAGAAACCGTGCTTGCTACAGTATTCATAGGATGTTTTGGGGTGTTATGAATTGATGTAAGTGGAGATGGGTTTGCAATTGAAACAATTTCAATTAACAGCCTTGCATGCCATTACAATCTGGGACATGCTTTTACTAACCAACTACAGGAACCCCTTGGGACCAAAACAGTGTTTTTTTAAATATACTACAGTCTGTTTGCTATCAATGAACAAACTACACCCGCAGTCTAATTCACCATCATTTTGATCTTTGGTACTGTATGTTTGTCTGCATACCAATAAGCTAGAAAAGATGCAAAGGCTGTAGTTGGAAACTTAAAGTCCTTATAAAAGGATAATAATACTGTAAATTATTTTATTGCAAGCTACAAAGTCTGTTCATCTGTGCTGTGACCAAGAGCTCGATAAGCATTTATTTTCAATTATAGTGCCCTTTCTCCTGGGAGAGAAGGCTCCTTTTCACTGGATGATGTCCTCATGTAGTTTTCTTTTTTTTCTCCACACCATACTCCAGATTCAATTTCAGCAAAACAAATGAATAAAAAGAAAATAATTGCACATCGGTTTTATGATCTCCAGATGTTATGAGACTGGCACTTTAATGACTATGATCTTTGAAAAATAAAATTCTGTCTGGCTACGAGGCTCTGGAGTTGCCTGCGCTAGCAGAGTGGAGAAGGATCATGCATTCTAGGAACAGCTCTAAAACCTTGCAGTTGCTCTCAAACAAAAGCATGCTGGGATTTCTTATTTCCCACTTTTGTTGTTTTCATATCCATATTTCATATGTTCTGAAACTAAATCATTTCATTTCTGTACCTCAATGTCAGGAGGGTTATCCATATGTAAATGATTCAAAACGTTTTCCCCACGTGGAAAGGAAACCCAAAGCCTTAAAGTACATTTCAGATAGAAGTTACATCCATCTATCCAGTTTTAAACCCTTTTACCCAGTTCGGGGTCATTGGGAATGCAAAAGCCTAATGTTACAAGCAATAGGCAAGAGGCAGGATACACACAGGCCATCACAGGGCTCACACACCAAAGCTTATCTTACTCCACACAGAAAGAACCCCAGGAATAGAACCCAGACCAATTATCACTGCAAGGCAGAATTGCTAACCACTGCATCACCATGCTGTCCAGCAATGTTAAAGAAACGTGCATATACAGAACACACTAGCAAACATTTTTGGACCTCCCTCCAAATACTGTGTTAGGCTTCTGTAAACTGCAAGAATCATTGTGGTAAACTGCAGTTATTTCTGACATATGTTCAGATTGGTGTGTGGAATTCAGCTGTACACTCTGCTGGTTCCTAAGATCTGGAGAATGCTCCAATCGGGTAAGATAAAAGTCTCTTTTTCAAGCCAGCCATACTCTGTCTACCACTGAAAAAGGCTATTAATTCTGATAGGCATCAGCACATGTTTGAAGTATTGAACAAATAGAATTCAGTTAGTAAAGGATGTTTTTCGTGGTGCAGTGTGTTTCTTATCTTTTTATCTCCTCCATTATTGCCTCTCACCGTGGAGATGTCAGTAATGCAGTAAAATGGATTCATGCATTTATACAAATGAACAATTAAAAAACTCCTCCAAAACTGCTTGAATTAATGGAATTATTTTGGATTTGGCAAATGAGTTTGCACCATGAATAACTCATAAGTAAATATAATGTAAAATACAGAATTGGTGATTTTATATTGCCTAAGAAAAACATGTATTCACAATTCTTTGGAAATAGAGCCGTAGAAATTCAGATCACAATTGCAGAGATAAAGGAAAGGTACTAAAGAGCCTAATAAAGCACATACTGTATATTTGTTCGTATAGCCACAGGACCTTTTCATCTTATCAGTGTGCGGCCTGTACTCCTTAGGAAGCTAACTGGTAATGGCCTAAAGGTTTGTAGTTACAGTAGTCTCTGTGTTTTAACATGACACTGAACAGACTGTGCCCTTACCAGCTGGGCTGAGGTGTCCAATATGTTGGCTTGGGACTGGCATCGTGCTGTGGGCATGCAACTCTATACCAGGGAGACCAGTGTTTATGCATACAATTCTCTAATGGGAGGCAATAGCAGATGGGGTTACAGTATGCAAACATACAGTACTGGTGCCACATCAAAGTGCTTACATTTTAAAAAGCTTTGACTCACAGAGAGACTGAAACTCCAAACTTGGACACTGTACAGGCAAGGCACCCATAGTCCACCAAGCACATACAGTATTGACATGGACATACTGTAACAGACTATGAACACAATGTTTGCAGATCACAGATTGTCCTGGAGAGGACCGATTAAAGTATTTCAGAATTCTGTGGAGTGCAAAAACTGTGCAAAAAGCACCTTATTACAGGATATTAGACTATAATATTCAGAATGTAAAGATGATATTATGAGGAGCCTGTTAAAGTATTCTCATTAGCATAGTGTCACATAAACAAGCACATTCTCATACCATTCTCTCAAAATGTAGAATTCCCAGAATTTCACAAATATACTTCACGAATATAAAAAAATATATATGAAACCTGTTACCATTGAGTCTTCACAACATCCAGTATAGTGGTATAAAAAAGGTGATTATGTCTGTTTCCCCTTGAAAACAGCCACTGACTTGACCAAAAAAAAGGTCTTCAGGAAAACTGGATCAGGAACTGGCTTTAGGGTCTTCCCACAGAACCCTTTCATACTAGGCACAGGAGTGTTCATTCCGACTTACTCGTGGCACCTAGGCACATCTTAGGCCAGCTCCTTTCATTGCACAGATTGTTCTTCACAATTACCTCAGTGATTTCCTCATCATTTACCAGTGCCTTGAACTTTGGTCCAACAAGCAACAAACCACTCCTTGGCAACACACATCCCCAGTACTGGACCTGGGAATCAAACTACAAACAACAATCAGCTGTCCAGTACCTGCAGACCCTTTCATACCGACAACAGGATTCACTATGTCTAACAGCCCAATCTAGCATAGAGAGAAGAACTCTTAACTCTCATTTCTCAGTCCAAAACACTGGAACCCTAGACAAAATAGCAGCCAGTTGATATACAGCTCCTTTCCTTCTTAAGTCTGGACAAAGTCTTACTCTGTCCCCTTAATTATGAAACTTATCAGAGCAGCTTTTCAAAGACCTTAATCCTTCAGGAACTAGTCTTCCCCCACATGGTTTTCCACATGCTATTCTCAGAGACACCCATACTCAATCCTTAGGTGTGAATAATTGTACACCTACTTATAATCTTCAGAAACCATCTTGGCTTAAGATCCCACTATGAGGTCTGAGCCAAAATGAAGCCTCCTCTCCTCTAACTCTATCAATCTCTTAATATCAGATATGAGTCATGCTTTTATAAAATAAAATCTACATCTCCACCAAATCAGGTGACTTAAGCTACCGGCCTTTTCCTCAGTTCTGATGTAAATTATATCAAATGATAACAGGATTCAATTTAATTTTCACAAGAGAAAGAAAACAAAAGCAGGAAAACAATCAGAGACCTGATTATGCATTTCACATTTTCAAATGCAGTGGCAACTATCAATGTTTAATACATTTTAGAGGGTAGTGAGATACACTTTATTGAAGGTAGGAAAATTACAGCTTTACTTTATGTTTTAAAATGTTCTGAAATTACATATTTCCAAAAGATCTCTCCTGCTCTTCTTCCTGGTATGAGAGGCATTAAAAGTGCCATCAATATGTTGCCAAGCATGAGTTTTGCGTATTTTAAATGTTTAATCTGCAATATTTGTCTAAAGCAAAATGCTCTTAATTTTTCTGTCCTTCATCACCCTTTAAGAACAAAAAGCTATTTTTTTATTTTAAATTTTTGGGAGGAAAGGGAGATGGACACAGTGGGAAGGAGTCAAAGAGGGGAAGATCACGTGGGCTGATGTGATCCATCACATGGAGAATGATTCCTGCTCCACAGTGTGTATCGTGTTCTATCAAGTCCCTCAAATCATGTTACTTGGGGGCTAAAAGAAGATTCAAGCTGCACACATTGGAGAAAGACAGAAAACCTTAAACATATCCTGTCATCCCGTAGAAAGGCATTAGCAGAGGGAAGATACCATTAGAGACATGATCTTACATAATTGGTAGGCCACCTGAAGGAAGCAATGTGGAAATGCTCAAAGATCCAGAAAGGACCATTCTTCATCCAGTTTGTCAGACGCAGGGAGAAGATTCCCCAAATCAAGGAGAGTGGCTTGCTGGGGATGTCTGCAACTGGGTAGTTAAGGCTGACAGCACCTCACCTTCAAGACCAGACCTGTTCATTTGGTCAAGAGATACAAAGAACATAGTGCTGGAGCTGACAATCCCAAGGGAGGTGTATATGGAGGAGGCATGTGAAAGGAAGCTCCACAAGTACCAGCAATTGGAGGAAGAGTGCAGTCGAACCAGCCAGTGGAGCAAATGGTTTCTCAGGACAGTTGTTGTGGATGGCGCTGAAGGTATTGGGCATAAGAGGCCAGCATTAAAAGATTTGCAAGGCAGCAGGGCAAGAGGCAGAGAATGCATCACAATGGCTGTGGCAGAAGAGGGAGGAGCAGTTGTTCAGCCACCTGGTTCAGGTCTGGTCAACCAGCTCACTCTCTGGAATGAGTAGTGAGTAGCACTGAAACACCTAGTGAAGAGGGGACTCACCTGAACTTAGAGTCACGGGCAGCAAAATCATCAGCTGTAGGTATGTAAATTAAAGCTAAAATATTTAGGTATGATAACGTAGATTAATTCTAATCTATTCTGTATGTATCTGCTTTCTAAAGATCAAACATTTAGATTTTCTGAGGATGTTTTATTATTCCTAGAGTTCCATTTCAGCTATCAGTACAGTTCTTCCATAGAGATGGAAACATTAAAATGGTCATTTTTGTTACACAGAGCAATGGGGTCATGAGGGTCAACCCTGATCAAGATGATTGGATATGCTGGTCAAAGACAGATGTGCACTTAATACAGTTCATTTAACATAAATAGCCATTCATTTTTAATACAAGGTTGTGTCAATAGTCCGATAAGTTAGCAGACAATGATTACTAACATAAATAATTAGGAAGAAATCAAAATGTTCACTTAACCCCGTGACTACTTAGGGTCACAGGTGGTCACATGAGCAGAGGTGACAATCTACAAGTTGGTATTCTGCGTACCTGTAAGAGGTTAAGTCTCACCACAAAGAAGAGCTTTTACAAAAGCTGCCAGTTTCCTGATTTTTGATAGTCATGACTTCACAAGAATTTCAGATTAATTCAGTAAAAAAAACATTGCCCACGTGTGTCATGCACTTTCTCTGAGTATGCAAGTCCTCCTATCCTGATTTCTATACTGTGTTCAATGTACCATGTTCAAATTTTGAGATTCCTCAACCCTGATGCTTTTAACCTGCCCTGTCACTTTTTTTCAGTCTTAGGATTGTTACCGTTCTCTTCACCCTGAGCTGCAATTTAATTTGCAAACCCAAACACAATATTGTAATTGAAGCCCATTACCAACCACAGCACAATCAGTTAATCAAATTTTCTCCAAACACCGTCAATGCCAAAGTCATAGAGGAATGACAAACCTGATAATACTGCCCTCACACTGCCCTAGAACTTTAATAATGTCATATGTGTATAAAATGATTTTTGTGAAGCTGTCCTAATTCCTTTTTAATTTGGACATTGCATGAAACATTCTTAATAGAAATTTCTTATACTTAGGGGAGTACTCAGAACTGTTTTATAGATTAAGTCATGAGGGAAATGCTTTACAGTGACTTTTGTTAATTAAACATGCTTTCATTCTTGAGTGGCAGGCTTTGAACAACTAATGAATTTGAAAGATAATAGAGGATAACACACAAAAAGCGAGGCAGCAAGAGAGATGGTCCCATGAACCTAGTTGTTTTCAAACATCTTTAAAACAATCCAGGCTAAAGTTGTGATTTCTCCTCAGTGTGGCAAGAATGATTTGTCTACATCCTGTTTCATTTTTCTCCTGCTTGCATGAATCATGAACACACTGGTCGTTGTAGGTGGTGATTATCTTCCAGTTAGGCTTTAGCTTGACAGTGTACAGGGTAGGACAAAATGACATTAGTGTGATTAGATCATTTTCATATTTTGTTTTTGAGACATTGACCTTTGGTTGAGCAAACACGTGGGAATCATTACATCAACAACAGAACAGAGACATATGTCAAAAAAGAAACCCTGCAGTACAATCCTTTTTAAAGCACACGGTTTAAAACAAAAATCCTTAGCTAAGAGCAGGCTTAATGAGCCCCGACCTCAAAATGGAGGAAACATGACTGTTCATTCATCTGAGTGACTTAAGATTTTCAGTAAATTTTATGGAGCAACACCTCAATTTGCCTCTTCCTCAAAGCCATGCTCTGAAAGTTCAGGTTGCAATGAAATGGATATTGCATACAGGTGAATTGGAGGTGCGCCTCCCATTTTCTAAAGTCCATTAACTGATATTGCTTCTACATGTATCATTCAAGAAAAGTCAGCCTATATGAAACCCTACACCAATATTCAATCAGTGCTGTTCGCACATGGTAAACATTCAACTGGAGGCATGTTTGACAACAGGCACTTCAATTATTTATCAGTAACACAATTAAAAAATGAAGAGATGTACTGTATGGAGTGAGAGTAGTGTCATGTCTGTGTTGTGTTATTTGTCTTCTCTGACTAGTTAATTCGAAACAGAGAAAAACTAGGCTGTGATTTGCATATTTTTAAAATTCACATGAATATACTGTACAATATGTTGTACACACCTATTTATATGTCTGAATACAATTATATACCAGATAGACATAATGTCCTTCGGGTAATTTACATGACAGGGAAGTGTCATATCAAAATAATTCTCAAAAGGAAATTCTCAGCCGTCCATATTGGCGGTCACAGTTCTATCAATGTGCCAGATCCAGGAAAAGAGAATATGTTGCATAGTAATTATCCTGGTGTTGTTTGGATTCAGCCAGAACATCCATCCATTTTCTAACTGCTTTTTCCAATGCAGGATTGTGGAGGAGCCAGAGTCTCTCCCAGCAAGTAACAGGCACAAAGCAAGATCCATCACAGGGCACATACAGAAACATGCAAACACTCACACCAGGACTAATCTTCACCAGAAGCTAGTTAACCTACAGGTAAGTATATGGACTGTAGGAGGAAACCAGAGCACCAGGATAACACCAATGCAGTGGGGGCAGATAACCCCTACATAGACAGCACCCTAGGAATTTAACCCAGGATTCCAGTGCTATAAAGAAAACAATGCTAACCACTGTGCCAAAGTGCCACTCAGCTGGGATATATGTACTGTACTGTAAATCAATCAAAACTTGATGCTGTCTTCCCACAAAAATACAAAATGCACATTCAGCTACACTGTTATGTATACCTTTTGTATTGATATAATCTTTTTTTTTATCTTCCTTTTGCAGAACTAGCTCTATGGTGCAACCAGATCTTCTAGGGCAATTGTTGATAAATGTGCCTGATAGGCTACCATAATACTTATCAGCTGCTCAGTAACAATTTATCTTGAGTGCTTTGATCACATTTTTGAGCATTTTGACAAATGTACATTATAGATAAGTACAGTAAATGACAAGCTGGCCAATTTTACTTGTATTAATTTGCCAAAGAATTAGAAAACCGTAGTGGATGTTTGAAATTAATGATGCTCATAATTGAAATAATGTTTACTCCTAAATGTCTCAAGACTTCTGCACAGCAGTCTTGTCTACATTGTTGACACTCCTAAGGGGCTACAGAATGTGATCCACTCCAGGAAAATCTAGAAACAAAACCTATTGCTTAGGTATCTTGTAGTATTCCAGCTTTGAAGATTGAAGCTTTGAAACTGGAGTTGAGCTGACAGTGTAATTCAGAACCTTTCAACAAACTGAAAACCCACAGCTCACTGGTGCATTGACTGGCATCATGGACTCCTTGAAAAGATACAAGGTGGCTTGTGCAATATTTAAACAAAAGGCCTAAACTTCATAAATGCCACACGGCGCACACTCCCACCTGACACTTATTGATGGCTTCATCAGTATGCTCTCCCATCTCTTGGAAAGTAGGCTGTTCAAAAGTCAATAATCCAATAGTGACGAGGTGTAATAGATTTAACACGCAGAGGGCGATAGGAGTGCTTGAATTGTAATGTTGACAATACAGTTTTCCATTATAGCCAGAGGTGAACCAATGCAGAATGTAGCTTTTATTTTGTTGCTTTTGAATTTCCTTGGGCACGATTCCTTTAAACCTTGTTGGTTGCTTACCTTATTATAGAGGGCATAGGTTTGGTGACTCACTGTGCGTTTGACAGTGAAAATAAACCATGACTAGTTCGTGATTCAGTTAACAAAAATCAGCTTGTATTCCATAACACTTTGTGTACAGATCATGCCCCACATGTATCAGAAGAGTTTCCCTAGGACGTTCTATGTGGCTCCAAATCACATTTCGCATTTGTCATGCTCAGGGGGCATTGGGAAAAAAACTGGAATAGTAGTAACCTCACAGATATCATAAAGCATTACAAAACTCTGAAACAGACCAAATACTATAGAACATTGCTCCTTTCATGTCTTGATACTGCTTTTATTAAACAGTTTCGTTTTTGTTAAAGCCAATTCCCATGTTTTACATTGCTTTCCCTCTCCTGATGGAGAAAGTACCTTTTTGTCCCCTTCCTCTTCTGAATTTCTCACCATTTTCTTTCTTTACTCAGCATAGGAACATGCTATAATTATACTCTACTTTTATGAATATACTCTCCCAACTTTGCTGGGCTTATTACACCTAGTTTATTTTATTGGGATTATTTTGGCTCCACTCCATTGTAGAAGTTTTCAAAATTTCTTGAATTGATAACTAGCTGAATCAATGAAACTACTTCAAAAGGAATATGAACAGCACAAATATGCCTTAGCTTTTCTTCAGGCATTTTGAAATGTGACTGTTTGTGGGAATAACCCTTTCGGCAAACAGCTCAGCTGCTTAAGAGGTTTCCATTCCAATACACTCTGACCCCTGGCTGCACAGAGAATGCAAGAAACAGTGAGTGAAGAAATGTGGAAAGAGAAGTGAGAACTCTGCACTCATTCTCCAAAGCCACTCACAGATGCAGAGTGTGTCAGGACACTGCATTCTGTCTCTCTGAGCTCTCTCTCAACATCTGAAGTGGTAATGGACTTGTCTTTCAGAAACATTTGATCGATGGAGGCATGTAACTGCTTCTGTTAGATTGGAGCCATCACAGCTGCCAGCTTCTCAGGAGATGCTGTGAGTGAGGGATTGTCAAATACACTGTGATATTTATATACTGTGCATGTGCATTTGTGTTTATATATGGTACAGTATATAAAGTATGCACTTCATTTGTAAATCTGAACAAAACAGGCAACAGAGGAAGCATGTGTCCTAGAGCACTAATTGAACAGTATAAATATTTAGTTACAATAAAGTAAATTTTAAAGCAAATCATAAGGAGCATATTAAACCTGTGCCTTACACTTATTACAGTGGCACCTTAAAGTACCTGAAGTTTAAGACCAAGCCCTATTAGTTTGGTTACATTGTATTAGGCCTAGCAGCTTTTGTTTATGCCATGAATTTAGCCATAACCTCAGTTGTTCACAAAGCCCTGGGCTCAGAATTCCATTATCTTCATCTTGTGAGGTGATCCCTGCTTGTTGCAGGGTATAGACCTAAAGACCTAAAGACTTGGGTGAACAGTTGAGAAGTCCCACCAGAAAAAAAACTGAGTTTGCCTCAACAGACTTGACTGGCAGCTATAATAAAGCAGGCATAATGAATCGGATCAAAGAATCAGAAAGCTCCTATTTCCCATTTGGAAGTGTATTTCGAAAGGAGATGAAGAAGGTTTCCCAATGTGTCTGTGCAGAGGTTCCATAAGACATGGTTTCCACTAGGTGAATAAAACCTGAAGACCAAGGATGCAAGAAAGTCTGATGTATTGTAAGTAGACATAAGGGTTATCAGCTCAGGTAATTGAAAAGGTCAACAAATACTTAAAGGGCTTAAATGAGCCTGATCTACTGATCTACATTCCACAATGAGGTCCCCCAGGAGCTAAATAAAGCTTCCATGTGGACTTAAGGTTCATGGTCTACTCACTGGACAGTTAACAGTTAGGGCTATGACATTAGCTATGTGGGACATGAACGAAGTGGAGAGCAACTGCTCACATGTTGACAGGTTAAAAGAAGTTCCAAGCAGACCAAATCTTCCTCAGTTCTCTCTGTGGCAGTATGACCCCTGGCTTTTCAGGTGCTGATCATCTTACAGACAAGAGATCTAAGATTGTCAGTCCACAATCTGATACTCAACTCTAAGGTCTGCTCTAAATCTTTTCTGTGTTGGGGAGGGGTTGTGATTATCCTATTGCAGTATGTAACAAAATTGAAGACCGTTTGTGGGAAGAGAAGGCAACTTAGCCTGCCTTGCTTGTTTGGTAACTACTATCTGAATTCCAGTTTTTGCTACATACCTGTAAAACTAGGTTATTTTTATTGCTTTAAGATAAGATCACTTTATTAGCCATATACAATTTCTTGCATTAGGAAGTTGTCTTTTCACATACCTCATCTTGCTCTCCATGAGACACAGACACACTGGCAGGGAAAGAAGCTTGGGGTCAGAGCGCAGGGCCAGTCATTGTACAGTGCCCCTGGAGCAGTTGGGGTGAAGGACCTTGCTCAGGGGCCCAATAGAGTAGGATTCCTCTGGCAGCCACATGATTTGAACCAGCAACCTTCCAGCCACAGGCACAGATCCTTAGCCACAGTGCCACTACAAATACATATACAATTTGTAACTACAAATACAATTGCTCAATTAATTCATGCCTTTATTCATAAATAAACATAGTGTAAATTCAGCTATGCTAGAATTCTGATTTCTGTAGTAAATTGATTGGAAATGGAGGTAGGAAGAAATATTTAACAAAACCGGTTCAAATTAAAATTATTTTAGAGGTTGATAAAACATATATGGAGAAGAACAGTAAAGACTGAATCTCTTTTCAGTCTGCTGTTAGAAATGTAACATTTTCCCCTGCATCATAGTTGATTCTCACCAATTGTGTGTGTTTCTAATCTTTTGTTTCTGTGCCTTTGGAGTTTTTCTGGCTGTGTGGATAAGACTTCAGGAACATAATCAGTAATAGCCAAGCACCCTGACCTTTGGATATAGGGGTGATGAGAGAGGTTCTGTGGAAATCAGCTACAAATAGTCTGAGGCATGCAACTTTTTAAAGATGCTTTGCTTGTCACATTTCACACTTAACTTCATGAACTCCTAATCTTCAGTGCCTGCTGTAACAAGCTTGCCCATCCATAGTTTCCATGGTGTACAGAGGTGGACTAATGAGACACCAAAAGCTCTTCCTTTCGTGATCATTTTTTGCTGGTCTAACTATAAGGCTGTAATAGTCTGTCATTTAGTTTCTGTTAGAGAGAAGGAAGTGTATTTCTGTGCATAGCATAATCAGTCTTGCTCATGGTGAAGGAATTGATAAATATTTGATATTTGTAATGTTAAATGAATTAAAGATGGAGGAAGGGAGGTGTATTGGTCTGGCAGAATGTCATAAATGGCATTTATTTAAACCAACACGATGACCTTGTTAACACATGGATTGGACCTCACTTTTCTGCACATCAATAGGCCTAAAAAGCTCCAGAATACAATCAGTAAACCTCACATGTTCATTTTAAGTGCACTGGCAGCAAAAACTAAAAAGTGAAAACAAATTGGTATATAAGAGTGAGCTCATATTCAAAAACCCAGTTTGTTTTTCCAGAGAGACCTCTTAACCAAAGCATTAACAGAAACAGTGATTGCATTTACATTGGATGCTTTTCTGGTAACAGCCAATCCCTTATTAACAGATTAAACATTTTTAAAGATAGCTTTTCTCTTGTTTCTCGTGTTTTGTAAGATTTTACAATGCATTTTTACATTTGAATTGGTATATCTCAAAAACAGAACAGGGAGCATACTGTAGGTGACAGAGCATCGATTTCCCCCCAAAAATATTTAAAAATTAAAATGTAACACTCCCCCCCCACCCCCAACCACAATCTACTTTAAGATATCTCTTTATCATTGAAATGCTCTAGCAACTCTCTCAAGAATATGTTGCGAAGGCAAGATTTAACTTAGGTTCAGTAAACAGTCCAGCATTATAATGTGTGTTCCTTTGCAAATAAAGGACATTTCAAAACAAATTAGTATGAAAGTAATCCACATACAGTAATAGCTGCAGGATGAAAGTACCTAAACAAAACATCTCTGGGAAAAGGTGATAACCGCCATTACCATAACCACTGTGGTAAAGAACTTCTCATATTTAGAATATTTCTGCAAAGACCGCACAGAATCAAACTTGAATCGATGACTATGAATAACCAACTCCACACACCCTGATAGGATTAAGGTGGATGTCTGCGAGGCAATCCAAGATATTCCCATGGGTCACACCTCACATCCATTATTGATCTGAGTTTCAAGGTAAAGAGGAAAATGTTTGATGTACTTTTCCCCCAAACTCTAACTGAGACAAAATACAACTTCCTTTGAAACAGTTCAGATTTTCAATAACCTGTTTTTGCCTTTAAACTCAAGAAGGCATAAAAGAGTCCCACCTTAACATTCAAAGGAGGATGTACAATCAGATAAGATCCAAGTATCCGACTGTGTCCATTCAACCTGTGCTATCATGATTTCTTATGTTAATATTGTAGATACCAAGAAATCAGTTACGTCAAGAAAAAAAAAATAAGGCCCTGATCTAGAATGAATTTTGATACTAACTTCCCAAATTTTCCATTCCTAAATTTGGTACAGTGGGATTGGAGCAAAGAACTTTATGAAGACTGCTCTTCTAGAGGCTGCAACAAGCCTCTCTTTATTTTTCCTACTCTAGAGACAGCTATGAAGAATTGCAGAGCATTATATACTGTACCTGTAGTAGAAACAACACCTATAAACAAAAGTAAATATGTTTCAAGAAGCTACCTATGGAAACAATTTGTTTTATGAGATTATTGGCATCTTCTAGGCAATGTGGGAAGGAGTTAAAAGGAATGTTAAGATTGCAACACACTGGACCGTGTTTGCATGCATTGTTCTATAGGTGGATGTCTACAAAAATGTCATAACATATGGAAAATTACAGGAAAAAACATCTTTCCATGTTTAGGCATGGAGCCCATGTTTTCACTTTTTTCACATCTCTCCACCAGGCCAAATGAAAAAGGTCCATATTCCTTCTCCAAAACATTCTCCTTTCTCCAGCCTCCTGTGAGCTTAGCCTCCTCTATCTCCTCTATAATTGTTGAAAAGATTGATATGGTATGTCTTCTTCCATTAAGTACTTAAGGCTGTTATTTCAATTCAATTGTGTCAGATTGCCTTAATTGCTTACCCCTGATATAAGGCCTAGGGTTCTCTGGGGCTTGTAGTTTCAGGGCATTCAAACTGACCCTCATAAAGTGCCATTTCATTTAACTTTATATTGGAAAAGTACTACCTGTTTTCTATTACCCTGACCCTCAAGGTGGCACAAGATATTATATTTAGTTATGTGTTGAATTTAAATCAAGCGATGATACACTACCGTATGTTAAAATGTTCTGCAGAATTAAAACAAATGTCTTCCTTCAGAAGTACATGGGGAAGTACATTTCAAAAATAAAAACAGCAATTTATGCAAAGGCTTGTGCCATTTTGTTGAATGCCATGTTGTTGAAGTGGATAACCAGGATTTTCAAGAAATACTTGATGATACCCTACAATCTTGCAGCCTTTTTATGTCTTTATAATATATGATTTGAATTCTGATCTAGATTTTGCCACTGCTCTCTGGTTCCTTCCTTCAGCATATTTCCAGTTCATACCATTTGGGCTTATTTATTAAAAATGCCAATTAGGTGATTCTAACAATTTAATGTATACAGTATTCTACACAGGTACTGTATGCACTCGAACATGCACTGACAACAATTTCTCCAGAATACATGTACTGTACAGTATGTGTTAGTGCTAAGGACATTGGCACAATCTCCCCACATTTTATGCAAAATTGAACAGGAAAACAAACTAAGCTCCTACTGTTCTGAATTTTGAACTATTCAATTTTTCTAAGCTGTATACAGTCCTGTAGGACAGTGATTCCTAAGTCTGATCTTGGATGAGCAATGTGTTTTCTTTTAGCCAGCTGAACTCTTTGTTTGTTTAGGTTTCTAAACTGTTTCCTCAGTCAAAAATATTATTTTCCAAAGTTACTCCAAGAACCAATCAAGGATTTTCAAGGTCTCTTCTCAAAATGTTTGTAATTATTTTTTAACTTAACATTATTTTTAACTAACTAGTTTGATTGTGAATACATGGAGTTGGGAAAGACATTATATCAGACACTTTGCAATCAGTGTTTTGTCTTTCAGCACAGTCTATGTTGGTTACATTTCAGGTAACACACCTCAATGAGGGCAGTTGTGAAACTTAGAAATTGGTATGGGGAGAACACCAATTACAAATTTCATTTGACCTTTGAAGACCTAAAAACAAACTTACACATATGCTCCATATAGAAAACTTAAATCAATTAGACTATAGTTTAAACTTGAGAAGAATAAAAATCAGAAAACAGGGTGTTCCTTCAGGACCTTGACTGGATTGGGAATCACTGCTTTTGACTGTCCTGATAAGGCAGAAAAGTAATATTTTCGCGATTTTTTATTTTCCCAATCATTTATCTCTGGCAATTTACTGAAAACAACACACTTGATCCAGTCATTCCCTGATGTTGGTCTTTCACAAGAGTCTGCCTGTCATAAAGCCTGAAGTGTAGTGGGATTCTTATCTCTTCACTTGCAGTCTCTTGCAGTCTCTTGAAATGCATGGCAACGGGTTTATCAGAAGCAATGTGCACCCTTGTGAAATTAAGCATCCCTTGAAAAGGAAGCGAGCCTTGGCAATGGACCAAATCAACTGGCTGGAAGAGCTTAATGCTCTCTCTCTCAATTTACTTCTGTCTGTTGTCACAGGGTATGAAAAGCAGTGGCACCTGACATCAATTGGACTTCATTGTCTGCCAAGTGCAGTCCTCGTGAGCGGAATCCTTTCAGCGCTGATAAGATCCGGAGACTTTATTGAACTCAATTCAGCGTTGCCACTTTTAAGTGCAGCCCAATTGCTTTGCCAGCTGCCAATCCCTTTTCCCACAGGCAAGGGAATTCGGATTGATCAGGTTCAGTGTTATTCTAGCAAGGTCCTTACCAATGCATTTTTAAACAATCACATCTGCTACTAGCTCTCAGCTTCAAGGAAGGAAGTGAGACTCTCATTAGGCTGCATTTTGAGCTACTTCAGGTTTAAATGGCTGTAGGCTTTCATATATAAAAGAATAGAAGATGCTGGATAGTATTTGCATTAACAGTGATAATTACTGCATTTGCAGCTTGAAAATTCTAAGGTGCATCAAGTTTTAAAGCAAATGTTTTTTTCTTATTAGTACTCTGCCACCAATTTTGGAATTGGTAAACATTAGAGCTGAGTTCTGAACCAGCAGTTATCACACACTGAGGCTCAATCTGCACAGTAGGAAGGTGCCATTACTGGTTGAGCCACTAGGAGGGGACCAGAGTAGGATTTGGATTGCACTTCTATCCTTGAGCTGATTAGCATTAAGCATCAGATTAGCATTTGACCTTGTATGGTTAGGACCAATTGAACTTTTGTTGTATTATAAATCTGGAATGCAAAAAATTAACATAATTAATTATGTAGGAAGCAATGAATTTGTAAGACCTTCGTCAAAATGCCCCTTGAACACTTTACAGCAGTGTCAAATACCAAAACTTCAACAAGCCATTCTAGCGCAAATCTTTGATGAAGGCAGCTGTTCATTTATGTAACTGAAGTCATTAGTATGCTGGCTGTAGAGGACATAGTTGGACAGCTCCTTGCTCTACTGATTTAGGGGATTTTTTCATACCTCTACAAATATTATGTTTAAAATGCAATGGAACGCATCTGTGCTCCCATTTTTCCCTTGATTCTAGATCAGTCTCCATTTCAATGTTTTTTTTTCATAAATACTACAGTATGTTTTTCACAGTTTTGATTATTTAGACCTCCTTTAAGACATCTTTTAAGTTTGAAAGAGTTCACCTCCTGTAAGCATTAGCCTCCCAGTCTGGTTTCTGGTAATAGTGCACTAGACTCTAACATCTTTTCTGAACACAGAGAGTTTAACCACTTATCCATTATACAGACTTTAGCATGACCACCCCTGTCTTTACTTCAACAACTTTTGTTAAATACTAAATCCATGTACTGTATACTGAGTTTTCATTATTGTTTTGTCCACATTTAGCCTGCTGTGAACACTTAAAGTGGCCATTGACAGGGTGTGTACTCAAATGTTTTCCACTTATCCCCCCTTAAACATCTTTCAAAGAGATAGGTGTGGTTTAAAAGGAGGAGAGGCATGTTAAAAAATAAAATAAGTTCTAAATGCAAAGCACAATTAACTGAATTTATATGCTTTTCAATTTACAAGGTGACTCCACAGACAGTAATGGAAATAGGAAAACCATCTTAAAATCATTAAGTACAGAGCTTTACTTATTCACACACTGGAGTGTTATGGATCTAGATGTGGGTATAATAATAGAGTAGATACCATTCATTTTCTACCCACCTGCATTTCTGTCGCCTGTTTCATATAGTATCATAAATTCAACACTTGACTGGTAATTATTCATACAGTATCTGTGGATTCACAGTCCTGCTAATTGAAACATGCTTCCCTTACATACATAATACAGATACAGTACTGTTAGCATAAATTGTTGAATAAACACAGACGTAAACAGCCATTGTATGAAAGAACTGACACTAACGCAGTTTAAACTGAAAAAAAATTCAGGAAACTTGTCCTCTTCATCAAGCATCGAACAGGAATGGTACCAAAAACACCACTCCGAGCTGGCGCTGAAGGGAGATGCAGTCAAACCAGTACTGCATTTAGCATGCTGCTGTTAAAACAATCAGTTTAAATGCGAGTGCTGAAAATCCTAAAAACCACTGACACCGTTAGGTAACTTCTGAATAATAAATAACAAATCAAAGGCCGTGAGTAGAAACTGTGTGGATAAGTATTTAAAAATGAGAACAGCGGTGAATTCCTTATCCAGAGTGTTTTGGGAGTATAAAACTAGCTGCCCATCCATGTTGTTGAAATCAATAACCTGATCCTTGGAAAAACTAGCTCCAAACCTCCAAACAGCCTTAATGGGCCTAATGTCCTCCTCTCAATTTTAACTATTTTATATCGCAAAGAATTGGCTAGTAAAGAGAGAATTTGTTCTACTACTTAATTATTCTTAAAACACTACTGCGTGTTTTTCACAAGGAGCTACAAATGCAGTGGGTTTGCACTTTCAGAATGAATCTAGCGATTACTGACAGCATATACTGCAGGTACATGGAAAAGAAATGCTCTTAGAGAAAGACTACAGCTCATCACAGCATGCTGGTGGTACAGCAGAGCACTTTACCAACACTTAGCAATAACAAACACCTGTTTACTTCGGACCAAAGTGGTACCACACGCTTAGACATTCCCATATGCCATTCTAATTCCTTGAGCCACTACTTCGGCATAATGGAGGTCATTTTAATCCAAGTCAGCTGTGGTAGCCTGCTTTTTTCCCCACTCAACAGCCTGATTCAGAATTGGATGCAGCCACACCAAAGCATGCAGGAGACTAATGCAAAGCTGCCTGCAGACACCAAAGCTTTGCATAAGAAACAGGGAGGGGGGCTGAAGAGGAGCATGTTGCTTAGTTACTGGCTAAGTTCCCTCCTTGTCTTGCTTGTGCTCTATGGGGTCGTTGTGCTGTGACTGCAAAGGGGTGAGAGAATCTCGTCTAGCCTTGCTGTTCTCCATAAACTGATCATCGTTTTCTTTGCACGCCCCCCTTATCTCCATGGAGGTTTGACATGTCAATACTATCTGCCATCAACGTGGCTGCTGTTTGTTTTCCTTATAGCTGATATGATCTGTGTGGCTATGGTCCTTTGTACATAAAAAAATGAATTGGAAACCAAGTGGAGCTGATTTGAATTGCTTTGAACTGCCACCAAGAGAGAAGGAAGCCAGTATAACACACTACTGCAGAAAGAAACCACACAAAACGATGGTAACAGGGCACAGATTAAATCGATTTACATAGCTCCATTTTAGCAGAAACACAAAGATTTTATTTGGGACTTAAATACACCATTAATACATATGAGGCGTGGTACAATCACATTGTTCAAAAATACAGTTTCTGCTTACTGTGCAGTGGCAGGTCTCAAACCCTGTTCATGGATGTTCTGGCACTGGGACTCAGCTCTCTAAACTATGATGTTCCATATCACTGCAATGATTATCAACCACACCTTTATCCAATATCATCCAATATTTTCCAAGTTTCCAATAGTTTCCAATGTCATCAGTATCTCTGTTTAAACTGGCTTCTCTCCTTAATCACTGCTCAGTTTTGAAGATTGCTTCACCCTCAGTGTTTGCTTTGATCCTGTTGTGTTTGCTCCCTTTTGGTTTGACCCTTGCTTGCTCTCAGCCTGCTGTTTGGACTACAATATAGCCCAGTATTTGTGTTAGTGTTTCCTGGACTCTGTAACTAGTGCCTGTCTTCTCCATTGCTGGTTGAATCTGCCACAGGATCCTATTCAGTCATCAGCATACAAACTCAGTAAAAGTGGAGGGAATTCCATGATTAAAGGTCATGGTAAAAACAATCTGCCACCTACTGTTTAAAGAAGAACTATGGGCTCAATCATAAAGTCTGAATTTGGGGAATTCTGAGGGGCTGAGGTTGAGATCTATTGCCCAAGAGTTACAAGTTTCAGGTTGAGGCCTATGGTCCAGATGTCACAGGTTTCAAGCCTGCGCCATGTCTCTCACCATTGTGACCTGAATTCCTCAAACAGCTACTGATACCTCACAAAGCAGCCCAAGGCATGGAGTTGGAATTACCAGCCCCAACATGTCTCAAGTTTCCATGACATTGAAATTGTCATGTGCAGTGCAGTTTACAGTGAATGTCTCAGATGGAGGAGAAGGGTTTATTGGGAGGGGATTCTCTGTTTCCACATTTTGTCTGTGTAGAAAGGGAGTCATGATTCTGAGCTGAGGTGTAAAGAAACAATGGTGATTCACAAAACAAAAATCATTTAAAAAGTTTGTTGATAGTTTTAACAGTTAAACATTAGACGTTAGCTATTCAGATAAATGGGTGAAGCTGTTCAATATTTTGTATGATTAGCAGAAGTGCCTTTAAATCAATAGCAGCATCAACTCTCCCAGTATACAGTACATCTTTCTTTATCTTTCTAACCTGAGTCACATTTAATACACATAAAGCAGAGATTATGTACAAATACACTGTACTACCTAACTACAGTATTTAGAGAATAACATGCTCCATCAGAGGAGGTCTAATAGTATTGGGAATGACACATCATGGTGCATGTCTCATTATTCCTCATGTCTTTTTCTTCCCTGTGCTGTGTTATGGAAAAGAAGTAAGTGCATGTGATCTTACACGAGGCATAATTGTTGGTGCATGTGCATCTAGTGCTTCTTTGAAAGGAACAGCAAGCCTGACTAATGTACAGCTTGCAGGGGTTTACAGGCAATAGACTGCAAATAAAAATGCCACCAACACAAAATGCAATTCAGGCTGCAAGATCAGCTACCATACAGTACATCATGCAAAGCTGCATCAGCTGCTGTTGCCTGAGTACTCCCATATGTCTGGAGACATCTGTGAACATCTGGTGGGATTGGTGGTGTATTATGTAGCAGCTCTAATCACCAATGGAAGTTGAGTGACCAGATTTAGGGGTATTCAGCAAATTTGTGGTTGAGAAATACAGTATACTGTACATACTCTCTATACAGGTTTTAGGTATGATACTGTATGTGGAAAATATATCAAGCAATAAAATTTATCACTTGTATCACTCAAATATCCAATTTGTGATACAGATATGTTTTTTAGAAACTTCTGATTAATTGATCCTTCTTGACTGACAATGATATATCTGTTGCATAAGCACTTAAGGATCTCATTAGTGAAAGAATTGATTGGCCACAGGCGATGAAATGTATTGACTGTCAAGCCTGGTGAAAATCAAGGAAGAAAATCAGAAAGTCAACCAATATATTCTACATATAAAGAGTAACACATTTTTGCCATCCATGTGGAAATCCAAATCAAAGTGTGATGGTTAGGCAGTGTTAAATTGCTTCAGGTTGATGGCAACCTGACTGCATGGTGCTATATTGACTTCATTCTTCCTGACATGACAACAATGCACCAGGACAATGCACTTTCTCTTGCTGCTCATGTAACAATTTCTATCTTGAATCTCTAACTTTTTCAATAGGCTTCAGCTCCATTGAAGTTCATTCTACAAATTTTCCCAGAAGCCAACTAATTTACTTGTTTTGTCTTTGTCTTTGGACTGTGAGAGAAAACTGGAACCCCCAGAGGAATACCCACATACAGTACACATGGGGAGTCTAAACTCCACACAGATAGCACCACAGAAGGGAATAATTGAACCCACGGCCTCTGTGCTAAGAGCCAGCAATGCTAACCATTTCACTACTATGCACATTGTTCAAGAATAATATTAATCACCATAATGAATTTACTTGTCATGTCTGCTAACCATTCATCACTTGCACCTACCACAAAAAGCTTTGTTTCCTGATAAGTTTTGAAAACTTGCTGCAGTTATACTTTAAGTAGTTTTGTTTGATGCTCAATATACTTGCCAAAGAAAAGAAAATGACATTGACATGTTTTTTAAAGTAAGTTTGATGTTCACAAATATACCACATCAGGTACTAAAACCAGTACTGTGGAACTGGCAATTCATTTTTGGACCAACAGAAAACAGACAATACATTGCATTTTAGGAGTGATGTGGATAAACACAGGTCTTTTACAGTGCCTTTGAGCAACGCAGCTGTATTTTGGAAAGGAAAAGGTTTATAAATATACAGAACCCTTTCTCCTGCCAGAAAGTACTGTACTATCTGTTTCCAGATAATCTTTCAGATGAAAGGGATCTTGCTTATCTTTTAAAGAATGCTAGGAAAAAGTTTCAGCCTGAAGAGTGTATTCACCCGTCAAATACTATTTGTTCCTTCAGAGGTATTTTAAAAGAGCTGCCTCCATACCTTAAAGTGTCACAATGTTTGAGCACAGACAGAAATTCAATCCCCATAAGACTTTTTATTATTTATTTTTTTCACGTTTAATTGTAGCATTTCTACTTAATTGTTCTGTCCACTGTTCCTGTAAACTAAGACTCTGTTCACTTCTACCAGGTGTTTTAAAATTGCAGAAGGTACAATAATTCTGTATTGTCTTGCCTCTCAAGCAGTTAGCTGTAGACAGCAGTTATTTAAGTAGCCACACTGGTTTATTCTATTTTAACCAGAACATCCATCCATCCATTTTCTAACCACTTTATCCAACATACTGTAGCATCATGGGGGAGCCAGATCCTAACCAGGTAAGCAACAGTGCAAGACAGGATACACCCTGAAAGGGACTCCAGTAAATCACAGGCACACACAAACTCATACCAGGACAATTTTACCAGAATCCAATTAGTCTACCATTGTGTCTTTGGACTGTGGAAGGAAACTGAAACACCAGGAGGAAACCCATGTAAACACAGTGAAAACAATATGAACTCCACACAGATAGCACCCCAGGTTCAGAATTGAACCCAGGCCCCCAGCGCTGTGAGGCAGCAAAGGTAACCACTGAAGTACTTAAGTGCCACCCCTTAACCAGAACTGTATTTACTAAATATATAACAATATATACAGTACATATTAAATATAGACTTTTTATTGCTTACCCACATGAAAACAATATGTCTTGTGACAAAACTACATTTCTATAAGCAACGGGCAGTCAAAGGAGTGCAAAACTCTACACCAGAAGTCTAAAAGGAGCAAAACAAGTATCCATTTCATAAATACCTGCAGTGAAGAAAAATATTTACAAAAAGAAAGAGGGGAACAGACAATGGTACTGTAAGTAGCTAAAACAGTAGCTTTACAAGAAATTCATCACTTACAGGTTAAGTCTTTGTGACTTTAGGGGAAAACCAAGCCTTGTAAAAGCACAGAGCAAAGATTAAGTTACTGTATACTTACAGTTAAACTAAACTATGACTGTTTGCTGCACCATGACTACTGGTTAATACCATAAGCTCCATCCCCAGAACCCTTGATAGACAGGCATGAATCCATTAGATCCAGGGGTGTGCCAGGGTCAGTAACCTAAATGGTGGAACAAATAGGATGCAAGAAACAACAACAACAAGAACAACAACAAGAACAACAAAGCAGATTCACAACAACAGGAAGTACACTTGAGATAATGAAAACAAAAGTACAAGAACAAAAGATTGCCATACACAATCAAGAATAGCAACGGTAGTAAGCAACAAAGAAAATCTTAATAATAAGGTCCTTTGCTTTGATGTAACGGATGCTAGTGAGGAATCGTGAGATTGACAATGAGAAAGAAGTGAGTTAACAGTATTATTTTTCATATTAACAGTATTTCTTAATAATAATAATAATAATAATTGCTTACACTTATATAGCGCTTTTCTGGACACTCCACTCAAAGCGCTTTACAGGTAATGGGGACTCCCCTCCACCACCACCAATGTGCAGCATCCACCTGGATGATGCGACGGCAGCCATAGTGCGCCAGAACGCTCACCACACATCAGCTATCAGTGGGGAGGAGAGCAGAGTAATGTAGCCAATTCATAGAGGGGGATTATTAGGAGGCCATGATTAGTAAGGGCCAATTGGAAATTTGGCCAGGACACCGGGGTTACACCCCTACTCTTTTCGAGAAGCGCCCTGGGATTTTTAATGACCACAGAGAGTCAGGACCTCGGTTTTACGTCTCATCCGAAGGACGGCGCCTGTTTACAGTATAGTGTCCCCGTCACTATACTGGGGCATTAGGACCCACATGGACCGCAGGGTGAGCGCCCCCCGCTGGCCCCACTAACACCTCTTCCAGCAGCAATTAACAGTAATTAACAGTAATTCTTAATCTTGACAATGGGAAAGTGGTAAGTTAATAGTATTTCTTAATGCATGTAAGTTGTGGTATGAAAGACTTCATGAAAGGTTGTGTGACTAAGTCATAAAGTAACCTACTGTACATAAACACCAGTCCACACCCAGTTTTTCCAATAAGTAGGTTCAAGCTTGGTGTTTTCCATTTACAGTAGTACTTCTAATTTGTTATTGCTACCTGTACACAATACCCTGCATGTGTCAGCATTACATATCATCTGCCAGGTGTTTGCCTAGTACTGATTTATTTTGGAAAGTTAACCAGATGTATGAGAAATCACCCAATATCACTGCATTCTTTTTAAAAAGGGTGGTTTATTTTGGGCATAAGGATAGTTATCATTGACAAATGACAATCTATGCTGAGTCAGTACTGGAGGAGATTGTGGAACATACATACAGTACGAGTCTGTAATAACAGGCCCACTGCTTCAGCATAAGGAAACACTCATAAGCAACATGATGTTTTTGCTAGGAGGAAACTAACACAGGTCCTGTTTGAAGAGCTGACTTCGCTTTCCCCATTAAGCAGCTGACTGGCTCCAATTTGTGAAAAGGTGCCTCCAATTCTAAATAAGTGCTGTGATTCGAGTAATGATACCCAATGATACCCAAATAATACAGACAGAATCCCAGACAGACAGAATCCCAATCACTAGCCAACCTTGGCAACTTACAAGTTCGAAATCAGAGAAACAACTGCAAAGCCTTGGAGAGAAAACAATCACAATAGATCTAAACCAAATTAATTGTTACAAATGTGAAAGGAGACATATTGAATTAAAAAATACAAGGATAAAGATAAAGTACGCGATTTGTATCTGGATTGTTGCTCATAAGCGCTAACTGGTTGAGCAGTTAGTACAGGAACCTTCTTTGCAATCAATTTTGGATGTGGTCAAAGTGAAACATGAATGCAGTGAGTTCTGAGAGAGGGTTAGAGTTAAGCTACGAAATGTGATAAAATTGTTCAACGTTGTTAAAGAACAACTGCAAAGTTTTTACCTCTGAAGAAGAATGAAAACCAATAGTAACTGAATAAAAGAGAAAAAAAAGGAACTCTTCCTACTGTACAGTACATCCTTGTGTCTTCAAATTTTCATTGCTTGTTCTTGTTTTTAAATAGAAGGAATCACTGATTATTTTCTATTTAAAGTTTACACAATAGTACATCACCTGTGCTTATTTCTCCAATGCCTAGACCACATTGTCAAAATGGAGGATTAAGGATGTGCTCCATAATTACCTTGTAAAGGCCTTTTGCTATTTGGTATGATTCCCACTGTGTCTTACAGATGTGTTAGACCTACAGTATGTGGAAGTACACTTATGTGCTTGTGACAGAATGCTTGTTATTTTTTTCTTTCTGAATGTGAAATACTCCAATACTTCCCCCTACCCTTCTGGTATGTTTGAGAGAGTGTATGTGATACGAATGCAGTGTGAATGATACTTACCCTTTTTTTTGTTTTCCCAAAAGCACTGCAGTGTTTTCCCCATTTGGAGTATTGTATTGTATTGTATTGTATTGTATTGTATTGTACTGCTGATTCCACAACTGTTGCCTGAATAAACGAGAGTCTTTTCATTCATACCTTTATGTTCTTATGCAGTTAATTGATGGTATTGCACAGAAATCAGTCACTTCAAGAGACATCCACTAGTAAAATGAACACCTAGTGGCCAAATAGCCTTGCCTTGAAATTGGCCATTGATTCTGACGGCCCCTCAAGCAGTGAAGGCTTGCAGTTATTACAATATACGTGCAGCTCACCAAGAACCTCCACACACATAGGATGAAAAATACCAGACATCATTGAGTAATTTTCTTCTGCGTCCTGAATCTTTGCATGGGTTAATGGTTTTGGATTGCAACAGACATCTTAATCACGGAATTAATAACACTTTTGACCGCCCGTACATTAATCGCGTTGGACTCCCGGCACCAGCGATCAATAATTCCATATTGCACTGGCCAATTCATCTTGTCAGGTGAAGGTGTTTTCCTTAGAGAATGAAAGCTCAAAGATGGCTTTGTGCAAACTTACAGTAGCTTGGAGTGTAGTTTTTGAAAGGTTTGGAGTGGAAATGAGGAGCACTTTTGAAACCGTTAGTAATTGACATAAAATCTATTTTAACGCCTCACGCTAAATAAGTAAGAGGTGTGGTATGCTCACGTGCCAGAGTAAATACAACATTAAAAGAAATGTTTCCTTGTTTTCAAGCAAGGAGAATAAAATTCATTTTAAGTTCTGACAATCAAGCTTTATTTCTTAATTTTAGGCATTCACAGTTCTTTTTTTTGGACTGATATATTTTTCACCAAGTAATTATTATAGATAGAACTTCTGAAATATTCTTCAAGATGAATGTTAGAAACTTCAAAAATTACATGAAAAGAAGAAGTTCTAAGGCACTTATTAATTTTCCCAGCCAGGATGACGATCCTATTCAGCTATTTCTTGAAAGTTTCCAGAATATCAGTTTTAGAATCATGGCTTACATTGTTCCAGACACCTATGACCTTTTAAGTAAAGGAGTTCCTCCATTTCTTGACATAAAAAGCCCTTCCTCTAATTTTCCATTTGTTTCCTCTGTTGCAAGTTTCAAAGGAGTGTACTTCTGTGTCTTTCAAAATGTAACACCTGAACACCGTCCATCCTTATACTGGCTGGTGGCAAAATGACACCATTCTGTCAAGTATTTATTATTGTAAGGTTCTCAGATCAAACGGGCTTGGAAAATTTCCAGTCAAATTAATTTTCCTCAGGATATTAAATCTCTTTTGTGTGTGTCCTGAGTATAGTGGTAAAAAATGTCATTTTGGGGGGGTGGGGACTATAAGTAATGACTTTGTCCTCTAAAATTCATTTACTTTTATACTTTAAAGAACATTTTAAGAAGCATCTAAAACACATCTACAGATATTTTAAACTAATTTTGTGTTTTCGTCCATTTTCATCTGCTCCAGCAGCTGAGATTTCTGACAACTTAATCCACAGAGGCAAATTAATCCTTATGCATTTCACCTCCTCACACCTCCCCCCTTTTCCCAGTTTTATCTCGAAAAGAATGAAATCGATCGACAGCTACTCCATACCTCTCAGAGTACTGGTGCCAGAGGTGCTTTCCAGCATGTGTGTAATTAGGTTTTCCAAAATCCAACTCATTCCCCCATTGGCTAGGTTAACAAGACTTTAATTACTAATGGTTACATGGGGGGGGTAAGGAAGACTGCAGGAAAATGGCATTACTTTCTCTTGGCAGTCAATCCACATACAGTAAATAGCAGAAATAAGGAGGAGGAGAATCTGGGGAGATCAGAATGGAAAGGGAGCTTGGAGTAAACACTAATATCATCAGGCCAGGGACTGGCTCTCTGGCTGGTGCCTTTTGTCATGTACAGTTCTTTCCGGGCCCTATGCGGACGACACGATCCAGAATAGTGAAGACAGAAGGGGAAAAATGGTCATGCAGGAAAAGGGTCTGGAGACGGGGGGCGTGTCCATGCAGTGCAGGTGTCCAGGGGGAAGTGAATCCAGGCGAACAATCCATGTAGGAAATCCAAATGGGAAATCAGAAACAGGGGCTGAAGTCCATAACCAGGCGATCCATCCGGTGGGGGAGGAACAGGAACCGGGTCGGAACCGGCGAGGGGAACTAGGAACTAGGAACTAGGAACATTAAAGCATAACGGAGCCAGACGCAGCAAGACCCCGGGCTCTCACGATGTGGAAATCAATGAGGAACCAGGAGTAAGGTCCACGTCTGGCTTTTAAGGGGGAGCGGGATTAGGGACCAGGTGCAGACAATGGGGCATAACAAGGAAGGGCTGGAGCGCCCTTAAGAGGAGGGGTTAGCGATCGTGACACCTTTTTTTGCCTCTCTTCATGTCTGATACACAGTACTCTGCTGTCCAATAGCCTGCACATCACAGTTCTTCAACTGTGTAACTTCAACAGTAACTTCAACAGTTATTCAACTTTTTTGTTTTCAGTAACTTAAAGGGTCTCTTTCTCACAGTCTATCAATTGATGATTTTACTAAATGATTTAATAAAGTTATATAATGGTCCTAGAAAAAAACAAAGGCACGAGTCATTTTCTTAGTGTCACACCTGGTCTGATCTGATCATCCATACATTTTCTCACCACTTTATCCAATTCAGTGTGGTGGGGGAGACAGAGCCTATTCCCGCAAGCAACAGGCACAAGGCAGGATACAACCAGGATGCCAGCCCATTATAGGACACACACAGGGCACACACTCACACCAGGGCTAGGGCCAAACTAATGAACCTACCAGTATATGGACAATAAGAGGAAACCAAATGCCAGGTGAAAACCCACACAAACATGAGGAGAACGTTCACACTCCATACAGATAACATCACACATCCTGAACTGAACCCAGGGTCTCTGCACTGTGAGACATGCTGCACTGCACTGTGCTGGCCCTGATATGATCTTACATAAATGATAAAGGACATTTTTAATGAATATGAGGTGAAAACTGTTGACTCAAAATGCTGTGCAAGTTTTCTAACCAAAGAATTTGGAGTAAATTGACGATTATAGTGTTACAAATTCCTATCTTTCAATTCAGCACTCTGACGTTGCAACCCAACATATAACATCTGTGGTTTTTCAATATGTAACTTTTGAAAAAGATTTTTTATACCTGGGTATATCTGATGTTTGGAAACACACTAACCTTTAGTATGTGGGATGGATGCAAAGGTACATTTTACTGTCATCAGCACATAAATCATTTCCAATGTCAGGTTTCTGAAGTCTTTGAAGGCAAATGTCTGTAAAGAAGGCCATAAAAGTGTCTAGGTCATATGTGCATAGTGTGCCAATTTGATGACACAGGCAGTGGAAGTAAGGTGAAGAGGAGTCTTATATCCTGGCTGATGGCGAAGGTTTATTGTCCTAATAATTAATGTGTTGCCTGCTAGTCATGGAGACTGGGAAAGCAGGGGGAGAAAAGAGGGGGGGAAAGGCGCTGCTATTCAGGAAGTCCCAGGTGGAAAGAGGGAGAGCAGCCAATTTATGGAGGAGAAGGGGGAGCAGGAAAGGGGGGACCAGAGGGGAAGGTGGAAAGAACACATGAACAGTCCATTCCAGGGGAGACTCCTTGCTAAAATACTACAGTATGCATTTTACAGTAGATCATGTCATTCAGTGAATAGACCCATTTGTCACATCCATTATGTTATGATTCCAGCCCAAATAAACAACAAAAAAATCCCCAATCAAAACTGGACCACATAGGACTGTATAGCTCACTAACACCACTGCAGCTCCAGAGCACACTTTTGTACAGGCCTGATGAGTCGATTTAAAACAAAAATCCAAAAAATGCAGAAATGCTTATGTTTGAAATAGAGAAACAATTGCAGTTCACATTGGAGGTGCTGACATTATTAACCTTTCATTAGAGGCATTTAAAAGGCAGTTGCCATGGTTACCAACACACATCTGTGTCTGCCTCAGTCCTGTTTCCCCAGCAGCTGTATTTATCCCAAACGAGCCCTTCAGTGCATTTTCCCTAGCTCTTCATCTCTTTCTCGCTTATCTATGACAATGCTGCCTAAAACAGTTTCTTTATTAAATGTTGAACATTTTAATCCCAAATTCACTATCATCTCCTGCTCTTCATTTATGTATCTGTAGAAGAGCAATAACTAATAGGAGCTTCTTTCTTTCTGTGAAAACTGCTTCATTATTCTAAGGACACAACTTCCCGAGACTTTTTCCTTCACTGGTGTCTCATTTTGTGTTATTTACAACTGCAGGTGCTGGTTGCTTGCTTTCCAGACCTTATTGATCCCATATTAGCAAGAACTAAGTTCATGGAGGTGGTAGTAGATAAGGAAGACGTGTAGGAAAGCTTTAAATTTCTTGATAACAGCATTATCCATTTCCTTTATTTTCATAAATTGTCATAAAATTGTCAGTTCCCTGTCTTCTTAAGAAATTGCTTCAATTGAGTACCCCCGATTTAAACAACAAATCAAACTGAAATACATTGCTACTAAAAATGACATTGCTGTTAAATTCACAGTGTTTAAAGCAGAACACAAGGTCAAGAGACCCTTCATTAGTGCTGTCAGTGCAGATTGTGTGTATCAGAGTATAGATTTTCCCAATTACTGCATGGTACAGTATGTGAAGCATGAGGCATTCTGGAGACCCTTGGATAAAGCTCAAAGACAGTTGCATCAGATATTCCTGTCTTAATCCGATAAACAAATTGCAAGTGTTCCATTTTTTTGTTTCTTCCCCAATTAATGTCTGTCACAGCTGAATAATAATAAAAATATTCCCAAATTTTAATGCTCAGTCTTGCATTACTTTGTGGGCTAAGCACAACTCTACCAAGGTGTGAGCAACACAGTGGCTCAGTGACACCATGACACAGCCCCGAATCAAAGCACGCTTCCAGGAGAATGGGTCAGAGGCAGTCAAGTACAAGTGTCTGTGCCACAGCAGGTGAGACAGAAGGTTGCCAGGTCATCTGCTTTCCTCATCCAAAACTGTCATGGAGTATTTGCACATACTGGATTCTCCCTACTGTCACGATCGTAATCCCTCATTTTAAGGGCATTCCGGCCTTTTCATATTTTAGTTCATTACGTGCAACTGCCCCCTGTTCTGTCTCATTATATAAGCCTGGCGCTCTCGCTATTCCTGGCTCAGCATTGGGAGATGGACGCCCGGAAGCCTGCCTACCAGCGGGTCCAAGATACTAGCGGGTCCAGCCAACAGCATTGGCTTCATCTCGGCATCCTGACCATCTGAGTCTGGGGTTCAGAGTGCCTAGCCTCGTTACCCTGGTTTTATTCCTTGTCCCTGTTCCGGATCCCGTTAGGGATTTTAACTGTGTTTTGGGCTTTTGACTGCGCCCCGGATTCCCCCTTTTAGACTGTCTGGATCTGTTTGCCCTTGCCACGCCCCCCGAGTACCAGATCACCATCGTCATGTCCCCCTGTCTGTCTACCCGTCTTATCCTGCTGTACCTTCCCCGGATGTCCTTTTCCACTTATTTCTGGATTATACCATCTGCATAAGGTCCTGAACTACGCTTCGCGGGAGCCTGGACCGGCTCCCGTTACACCTACAGTATCGTTCTGTCATTCCCTGTTTGCAACTTATGCGATTGTTTTAATTCACTATTGGCTGGATAGGAATCAAACAAATATGTTCTTGGATGTGATTGCTACAGTAGGCATTCAATCCCCCAGCCCCACCTGCACAATAAACAATTTATTATAAGTGCCTCAAAGACATGAGCTATGGAAAGTTTGAAAATAAAGGACTGATTGGTAATGATACAGTAGGTTTGTACAAGCATCACATTCTTTCCCCATAAGTTTATGTCATCACTTTATACTGGATCTTTGACAGGATCAGAACATGATTATTTAAAAGCAGAACTTCTCTTTATTAGTGAAGATACAAACAAGGTGTGATTCATTTAAAAGTCAGGATGGGATTTTTGTTATTTTTGTGCAAGATAATCTTTAGAATGAATCGGTGTGCATATTTTGGCATTTTTTCATCATGTCATTAATAGCTTACCTCTTCTTTATTGGGTTTTTTGCCACATTCTTTGTATTACAGTTTCCAGGATTAAATGTGAAGTTCACTAGAGTAGCAGTTTAGTTCTAATGGAGAAACAGGAGAGTTCCTGGATCTCTCTACCTCCATGAGGAGTACAGTCTTGCCTCTCAACCATCAACCCCTCAGACAATGAGGAATCCTGCACATCCAAAAAAACTGATCTTGCACAGTGGGAGAATTCAGTGCTATCTATAGATTGTGGCATTGTGACATTGCCTTTTGCAACAGGCTGAGTGCTGCTGAGCACTGTTAAACCCTTGGGAAACACAATGTTTCCTCTTACTGGAAATGGACAGGTCTCTGACAAAAATGTTGGTCACAAATGAGACCAGCAGTCCAGATTGAGTTTAACGACTGTTCACCTCAGTCAACAATTGTTTGAGCTGCTGATTGAGCTGAACAATTGTTGAGTGATGTGGCAGTGAGAATCATTGTGGATTTTATCAAAAGTAAGTTTTGAAAGTGAATTTCACTGTTAGCAAACTCAGGCATTTGTTTAGAAACAGTGGATAAATTGATATAATGACCTGGAGAAGCGGACAGAAATAAACCAAACACAGCATCACTGCCTTTTGCTCTGCAGAGAGCCTTACAATGACAGGAACAGCAGAAATCAGTAGGGTTACTAACAAGAGGAGGCAATTCTATTCATTTCACTCTTCTACTGACTAAACCCTCATTAGTCCAAGAATGGTGTTCTTGAAAGGGTCTTAGAGCACTGTTTTTTAATGGTGTGTGGTTTTGAACAAACCATTTATTTTCAAGTCTTAACTCCTTTACTATGATTTAAAACATGCCTGTTTTCTAGTGGTTAAATGACATGCAAACACTTCTTTTTCATCTCACACTTGCAATTTTTTGTTTCCATAGGTTTTGTTGTTTTTCTTGTTGTTGTTTTTTTATGAAGTTGAAATACAGTAGCTTTGGAAAATGTTTCAATGCACATAGAGTCTCAATTTGATGGTGATCAGATTGAAAGAGATGGCAATAAATCTGAGTGAAAGTGCTGAATGAAAATGGTCTAATTAGAACTCTGTAGCTACTGTACAAGGGTTACCGTTCCCTTCAGCACGTATCTTTGGGTGAATCACATTGTAGGTGATATATGGACCTTGAATCCTGGCTGTTTTTCCAGGTGCAATTGAACATCAAGATTAATGACTAAATTGTGTTTAATCCTGACATTGGGGTTGGTTGTATAAGGCAGATTATACAATGATCGCAGGCTATTAGGGAAAATATTTCCATGGATTCCATCAGATATTTTTTTGCTCAGTCACTTCCTTGCTAAATATCTTAAGAGGATTTAAATCTTAGTCCACTAACACAAATGTATTTTTTTCAAGATAAAGCTTTCTTTTTTATATTACTTTGAACAGGTTTACATTCAGATTGCTCTTCTATGTAACATGTGATAGGGAGACAGAAGAATGCATTAAATCACAACCTTTGCAAGCTCTGAGTTGGGAGTTAAAGATGAAAGACTCTTGCTCTGTCTCAAAAGCCACCCTTCCCTTCAGCAAAGTATCTATTTGATGTTAATTACAAAGGTCAAGGGGGGATCAATAACAGATTTGCATCTTTTCATGTATCTACAGTTTATACCTTTTAGATGCATTGCCTCAAAATGCATTCATTTTATTGGCCAGTTTGTGTTTTTCTTGTTCAGAAAATTTTAAATTCACCAGCTCTTGAACCTGTCCCCCACTCACACCACCACACAGTCTAGACGATTCTCATAATTTTTTTAACATTGTCTGCAGTTTCTACAATAGTCAATTGAAATTGAAAGGATAGGAGAAATCAGTACATGCCCAAGCAAGTCAGCCTGGGTCAGTGTTTCAAATGTTAATAAAAAAATAATAATTTATTGTATCTGATCTACCACTTTTCATTCCAAAAGATCCAATTTCACATTTATCCACAACCGGGCCAGTAGCCAGGGGCGTTTAGTAGCCTGGGTTGTATGAGCTCAAAATAGAATTTAGCCAGGAACTTGGGTGTAACACCCGTGTTCTTACGGACAGTGAAATGGGATTTTCAATGTCCAAGTAGTCAGGACATTTAACATCTCATTCAAAGGACGGCACCTCTTACAATGTAGTGTCCTCTGTCGCTGACTGAGGTATTAGCTTGGAAATTCTGTTCTAACTGGAAGAGTGATGCTTATTGGTCCACCAATAACTACCAGTTAGAGTAATAACCTGATTTTCTTTAATGTTCTCCCATTGCAGTACTGACCAGTTCCAGCCTCACTTAACTTGTGAAATCTGACCAGATCAGTCTACAAAGTGTTAACTATTTGCAGAGCGAAATTTGATTAGGAGTAGTTGTGAGGCCAGGATCTGTCTTTCCTTACCTGCCACACAACACTGAGTGTGTATAGGAAGAGGGGTGTGTCAGTTGGAGATAAGGAAAGAAGCTATCAGCACTCTGATGATATAGGTGAATGTGAATGTGTAGTAGAAAGTTGATTGAAGCCTGAAATTGTAACACTTATCATTCAAGGCTATTTAACTGGTTTGTGACCTTCAAAATGCAAAACCACTTGTGTCTGTAATTGTGACCCAAAAAATGACAATATCCAGGGAGTGTTTAGGGGCACTCTCATATCACACCCTCATACAGCACCCTTGTTTCACAAAAAGAGAGGAAATGCTTTGATATGGTTGCAAAATGACCTCTGGGTAAGGGCCATCAAATAATACGTATCACCCAAAGTCTGTATTTCTAATTTCTTCATCTGCAAAGCAGAAAACCACTCCGTTTTAAGCACTGCTCACACAGAAAAAAACACTGCTTCAATAACTTTCTCATTTTTCTTTGCCAGTCTGTTCTGAGTCAAGTTGCCCGTTGCTTTAACAGTTTTTAGCTCAATTTCCTGGGTCATTTGTCAGTGGCAGGGTTTCGCCAACAAAATCATTTCCCTTTCTGTGCGGCTAAACTCTCTTCAAAGGCGACGTCCACATTGGTTTTGCGAGTGTGGGGCAGTCTATTGACGAGGAGTGGAGTTGAAATTCAAGTCACTCTTAGACGAGTCGCTCTCCACTCTCACTCGGAGTCGCTAGTGATTGAGAGAGACGCTTCGCGTTCGGACAGGGATCTTGAGATGTGGCAGCAGAATTACTTTCAGGAAACCCCCAGTCGATTCATGAGTGAGGACATCCTTTCAGTGCAGAGCAGGGCTTTTAAAGAGAAAAGGCTGCTTTGCTCTGTCAAGGCTCCCTGTGTGATTTCAGTTTCTGTCAAAGGCAATGTGAGAGTGACAGAAAAGGCAGCACCAGCATCTGGAAAGTAAGCAATTTCAATAAACTTAATTTTTTTTTACTTATAATTAAAAGTGAAAAAATACGTCCTTTTCATGGGCACGTGCCAAATGTTTTTTTTTATAAGAATGTGTGATATTTAGGGGAAAATAACATATAGTAGTTATACAACTGTGTCACAGTGGTGCAGTGGTTGGCATTGCTTTCTCTCAGCACTGATTGAACTAGGTTCAATCCCTGGAGTTTCCTCTGGGTGTTCTGGTTTCCTCCTACAGCCCAAAAACATACTGGTACTGTAGGTTAATTGGCTTCTGGGAAAATTGTCCCTGGTATGAGTGTGTGCATGTCTGTGTCTGTGTGTGCCCTGTAATGGACAAATTAGCAAGGATACTTTAAACAGTCTGATCCATTTCAGACGTTTCTGCAGGCTGTAGTCCCTTATGCAAAGTTTATTGATGAAGCAGAAAAGCAAACAATATTTTGACTTCACAATACATACTTTCCAAGTTAAAAAAATCATGATCTTTCAGGCCTCTGGCAGTGGTACATATTGATATCAGGAAAATTACAATACTTGGTAAAAAAAACTCAGAATATAATGTGTTGTGTCTGTTGTGCAAATAACGGGGAATCTAAAATCACAGCCATGGCAGAAAGCTACTCTGACTCATTCAGAATATGCAAATAAATAAAATGGATTTTATCAGCATGTTTAGAAACATTTAACATACACTGTGGAGCAATGACAGAAAATGTGATTCTGTATCTCCAGATGAAGAGAAATATTTGCACTAAAGATAGGCTTTCTGAACTCAAGACAGGCCAACAGTGTTGTGTATTCAGCGGGAATTTTCTGTTTAAATACTGTCTGTAAAGAATCAAACATCCCTGTAGCATTTTAAAAAGCTGCAGATCAGGGGTTAATAATTGTTTAAGTATGGATGTTGCACCTGTGGATTTAATTGACTGCAGTGATGTGGTCACGAGGGACAAAGCAATGCCATTCAATAAATATTCACACGTAAGCATATGGCAGCCTAGATGTCAGGAAAAGAACAAAAAATGCTTGTCAGGTCATGGAAAGATTAATAGATGTTTGTGGGTTTGTGCAGGGAGGGAGACAATGGGATTCACTTGAGTTGAACTGCAGTCTTCTTCTCAGAGTTCTTGGCTTTGCTGTTATTTTATTAGAAGATTAGAAAGATCATTGTGACAATAAAGGAAAATGAGCTTGAATTCAAATCCCTTTCTGTTTATGCTCTCCCTGAACAGAATAGCAAAGAATTTAACGAGTTCCCTGATGGGGATATTCGAAAAAGACAGCTTAAGCTATAAAGATGCAAAGAGTTATAGCTTTTCCCTATTAGAAGTCTACGGAGTTAACATGTTCAGCTGTTTGTGCACTTTTTAAAAAGAACAGAGCTTCCCCTGGGGTTTCTCAAATAAGATGCAGGTATGGTGAAAACATTGCTGAATTTAATTTGCATATTCCAGGAGTTTCTTATTGTTGTCTTTTTTTACTTAAAACAATTGGATTTAGGAAGCTTAAGAAACTACTTTGCTAAAATTGCTACTAAAAAATTAGAATTACTATATTTCTATTAACTCTCTTCTAATCTTAGAAGAAAATAGTACTAATAGCAACTTACCCCCCAAATCAGAGCTTGCAACTACTGAAACAGATTTGACAGCACTACTGTATCAGCTCTTCTAAGCACAAAGCAACCTTACTTAACTGCTACATTTTTATTTATGTCACCACATGCTACAGGATAAGCTAAATTGCAGAAAAACAGCTGGAGCCTATGTGATTAATGTTAATATTTAGAAGACTTCAATCAAGTGCCCCACCAACCATAGGAAGTGCAGTATTTGTTACACACTGAACGGAGCTGCCTCATTAATTTGTTTTCTTGAAAAATTTTGGAACAGTCTTGAAATCTGAGGGAAAATATACTTTACATAAGAGCAAAACTGTTTGCTTGTTAAGGCATTATCCCACCTCTGGAGTACCATTAGTTTAGCTTGTAATAATCTCAGGAAGGGCTTGTTTTCATTTCAGCCTCCTGCTTAGTATTTTTTCATGAGGTATTAATTCTGCCTGTTGGCTATTGGTTGCAGAAACTTGCATGCTTTATTTCTAGAAAACGTTTGAATTAAAACTTACATGCTGATCAGTGCATTATCTGCGTGTTCCCAAATTGCACAATTCATTGACAGTTGGTTAGAATTAACAGAGTCACCATACATCACTTATCACCATCACATCACAATCTGTAGATGCAAAGTCATTTAAGAAAGCAAGAAAAGTTCAAATCAAAAGGTGGCTGTTCTGTTTTGCTTAGTGCATTGTTAGCAGCTACTTGACCTGAGGATCTCATCCAGCCATTTCTTGAAGGATCCAATGGGATCAGGCTTAAAAAAATATTTGGGTAGTTTGTTCAAGATCTCCTTGGAAACTGTAAAAAAAAAGTATTTGCTGTGTACAGTCCTAAACACTCTCCCTACAATGAAAGCTGTGAGCCCTGTGCTTGAACTTGAGCTTGAACTTTATTGCCATATGTAACCGGTACTGGTACAATGGAATTCTTACTTACAGAAAGTCTCTCGATTGTAAAACAAGTGTAAAAAACAAGACAAAGTGCAAACAGTGCATCAAGACAATGTACAAACAAACAATAGACAAAGTAAACATGTAGACAGTTTGAATGTAAACAATACAGACTTGTAAACAATGACTGGAGATGTGCAATAGATAAGAAATCATAAAGAGCTTCACCTACTGTAAGCTTCACCTCTTTGGGGATTTCTGTTCCCTCTCCGTACTCTTAACAAGCTCCTTTAGAGGCTGGAAAGGAAGAGTCCCTATACGCAGTTTTGTTTAAATGGATAGCACCCTTTTACGTAATGTTCCTAAACTACTAGTGAAAGGACTGTGAGACCAGATTCATGAACTAATAAAAACAGGCTTAAGCTCAGAACACAAAAGAATTCCATTGCAATGTAAGGCCAGGTTCACCAGGTGCTTAATTATAGCATTAGACTGATAGATGGCCGCAATTGCTTTCAGTTGACCTACCTCAACATCTCTATCAGTGCTCACACTACTAAATACTAATTATTCTTTTTCAGGGCAGGCAAGTCAGCTATTCTGCATAACCGAAAACACCAAGCCTGTCTCACCGTTTCAAAAGAAGCTCAAAATGATTCTCAGCATGCAAAGCGCCCTTGTCGTGTCATGTCTGCCGCTCAGTCTGGAGAGCTGTCTGGTGTTCTTGTGCCCGCTTTTTTGAGATAGAGTGCTCAGAGCTGATAAAAGTCAAACCCTGCATTTTTCAAAAAACGAATGTGCTTTCATTGGTAAACTTAAAGGATGTGGTTGGGCTCAGACATGCTGTCTTCTTAAATGGTGACAGATTAAAGTCTAGATTTTAATCTGCCCTGAGATTGCAATGTAAACCTGTAGATACACTACTGAGCAGATAAAGGAATCTTAGGGTTTCGTGATTTGCAAGGGTCAATGTTTTGATTTAATATGGGCCTTACGCATACTTACTAGCACAGACAGCAGTCTAAGTATGAGTGCTGAATTTGACAGTTTTTATCTGAGCTTTAAATTGGAAACAAAAGTTAAAACAACAATATTGGGTGATTTTGTCAACATAAAAGGTAAGAGAGCAGCTACATCATTCAGGCTTTCTAGGACCATTGCTTAAGGGCAACATTACAGCAGGCTTTCCACATATTTTAACACCACAGACATTTCAAACCCTTGAAGGAGACTTTAAAATTTAAGACATAGGTGAGCTGATTAACTCTCCTCCTGAGGCCTGGTGCTGTATGTTTAAGTAAACCAGCTGGGCGTTGTTCTTGAGGACCAGAGCTACAGTAGGTTTAGTCAGTAGGGTGTCCTGTTCATGTGCATCAACTGACTGTAGTTTTTATCACCCAAGAGAGGAGGCACAGGAAGTGGAGGAGTCTGGATCAAACTGTCCTGGCAGGTGTTTGAAGCCACTCACTACTCTGAGAAAAAACAAGTCAGACTTGCCATATTGCTGAATCTGTTACTGTAATATACACTGTAAGTGTAATATACACTAAGTATATACACTAAGTGTACAAAACATTAGGGACACCTGCTCTTTCCTTGAAATAGACTGACCCAGTGAATCCAGGTGAAAGCTATGACCCCTAATTGTTTTTACCTGTGAAATCCACTTCTGTCAGTGTGGATGAAGGGGAGGAGGCAGGTTAAAGAAGGATTTTTAAGGCTTGAGAAAACTGAGACATGGGTTGTGTATGTGAGGGAGAATGGGCAAGAAAAAAGATTTAAGTGCCCTTGAATAGGGTATGATGGTAGGTGCCAGGTGCACTGGTTTGAGTGTGTCAAGAACTGCAATGCTGATGGGGTATTCAAGCTTTACAGTAATTTTAATTTTTGTATCTGGAATGGTCCATCACACAAAAGGCATCCAACCACCTGAAGGCCAGTGGTCAAAAACAGCTCATTGATGAAAGAGGTGAAAGAATCATCCGACATGAATTGTGCAGATCAACAGACTGTATACATTTTGTCAACTGACAGTCCAGTGCATCACTGGTGCTGAAATACCAATAAAACAACACACAACTCGTTGCACCTTGACACAAATAGGGTATGGCAACTGACAACCTTACAGAGCATCACTTCCTTCAGCAAAAAACAAGGAACTGCTGTTGTATGAGGCTCAGGGATTAAAACATTGGACACTGGAAAATTGGAAAAACACTGCCTGGTCTGATGAATCCCAGTTCCTACTTTTTCACACTGATGTGAGTACTAGGGTATGGAGAAAACCACATGAGTCCATGGATCCATCAAGCCGTGTTTTAAAATTGCAAACTGGTGGTGGTGATGTGATGGTGTGGGGTGTGTTTTCATGGCACACATTGGGCCCCTTGATAAAAATGGAACAACATTTGAATACCACAGAATATCTGAACATCATTGCCGATCAGAAGCTTCCACTCATGACAGCAGTGTATCCAGCTGTGAATTGATGTTTTTTTTTAGCAAGATAATGCCCCATGCCACAAGGCTAAGATTGTACAGGAATGGTTCCACAAACATGACAATGAATTCAGCTTAAAACAATGGTCTGCCCAGTCACCAGATCAAAATCCAATTGAACATCTGTGGGATGAGAATGAAGATATTCAGAGTAGAGGCCCACTACCAACCAACTCAACACAACTGTGGGAACTGTGTGCACTGGAATTGAGACTGTTCTGAGGGTTCTGAGGGGTGCAACACAATTTGAGGAAAACATTCCTAATGTTTTGTATATTCAGTGTAATATGTAACAATATAATATGTATCCTAGAAATGGGAATTATTATTGGGGAATTGAAATGTCCCAATAACCTACATTTTCTTATACTGTATGTCTATTAAGGTACATCTGCCACCTCATTCTGCTGTGCCTGAATGTCCACAGGGTGCTCTAAGACCACCAGCATGTCCAAGTGGAGATTTCATATGTGCTGTACATATTGCAATCTTAACCCTAATGCTAACTACAGTATAAACTGTATTTACAATATTAATGGGGCATACTGTGCTGGAAGACCCAGTGTAGTAAGACCCCAGTTGTTAGTTCTGATACCTCACAAGTCCATGGTCCTGGGTTGGCTTCTTTGTGTCTCTGTGTGGTGTTGGCAGATTTATCCAGCATTCATATTGGTTTTCCCCATATGGTGTGGTTTTCTAACACCTCCCAAAGACACAATGTGTAGGCATGACTGGTTCTTTTAAATTGTCCCTTTTTCCTTGGCCCTACAATTGACTGGTGTGCAGGTCAATTGTATACAGATATCATGTGAGTTCAGTATGCTTCTGAGATAGGCTGCATTTTGCTGCCTGCACCCCTTAAAATAGTAAAGGTTGTACAGTACACAGGGGTTTCTCCACTGAAAATGACACAATAACCAAAGGAGCAGATTAGCTGATAATACATTGCTGCTAAAGAACTGAAATGGGAACTGCAGTTATACACTGACATGATTGCTGTCCATTCCAGCAGGAGATTAATAATGTCTAACCTGAGGCCAAGGCAAATGTTTCAAGAACACAAACTATTGGAAATAGTGTCCCTTCCAAAATTAATTTCATCACCTTTTTTCCCTTACTTAGGCAGGCAGGCAGTCACCAGTTGCATATTGATTTTTTTTGCAGACTAAAACTGAACCCATCATTTCAGATTCTATTTGAAGCACAAGGAAATAATACTGCTGAAAGATATTGCATGTGTATTTACAGAAACATTTACTGACTACTTTATTAGAATGTCCTCTTTATAATGAGTACAACCACTCTCAGCATAGTTTGCGGCTGGAGCCCAGGTGTGGATCAATTACAACTTACACAGTGTTAGATTCCATGTTTTCTTGTGGCCGAAGCAATAAGCCACTGGAAATTACCCCCAAAACAATTTTCAAAACGGACAAGCTCTACATTTTGCCATTTGCAGGTGGGTCTTATTGCTCTGCTCAGATCCAATATCGTGTTACCAAAGCACCACAGCACCAAAAGGTGGCACCTTTTTAATAATCTCATGTCGGATGTCTGGGTCTTGGCAACTGACACCATACAGTATACAGTACAGTGCTCACTTGAAACTATGTAATGTACTTTACAGTATATATTGTAGCATATGTAATAGCAGCAAACCCTGAGTCTTTTACATTCATAAGATACTGAGTCCACCCATGATATTGTAGCACCCCACCAACAGGAGCAGTCTGTCTTGGAGCCTCTGAGCCCTCTAAATTGTATTTTGCAGAGTCATTTTCCCTCTATCCTCCTCTTTGATATGGGGTCCGTTTTCTCTTTTCTTTCTTTTTCGTGTCTAACCTCCCAAGCTGATCAGCTGCAGCTGTTAATCTCTCTCTCCTCCTGCCTCCTACCTGCCTCTCCTTCCTGAATGACGAGCACACCCCTGTACCTAAAATGGGCCAAAAAACTCAGTGAGCTGCAGTTCCAGTCTCCTGCCTCTCTTAACACACTGCTGCCTGTGCAAGGGGAAACCAGGGAAGATCTTTGCAATTTCTTCATCAGTCATAAAATAATTGTCTTCTAACAGTTGGTAAGCCTGATCCTGGCACTTTCTGTGTGTTGTTTGCCTCTGGGATTCTCACAGTTGGATATTTGAACAACAGTCCTACACATCTGCCTACCATTGCCAATGGTAGAAAATATATTTTTTTCTTGTTTTTAGACCAGTTAAAAAAATCTAATGTGACACAAGACGTGGGCAAAGTTATCACAATCCAAATAAATATACCACTCTTAAGATTCTTTACATTTACACTGTATTGGTAAGGATTCTGTTAGCTTTTTTATGTTCAAAGGAGTCTAACCTGTAGCTCAGTAAGAATCTGCCACCCCAGGCTTCTCCTAACTACAGTAGATACGAGCCCAGCCAGCAATCTGATTAAAGTAATGATACGGAATACGGCTTTTCTCAGCTGTGGAGGTATGGTGATTGAATGTTAAGATGTGCCTATTCGATCAACTTGAAATAATGACTAAGATTTAGCAGTGGTCAGTACCAGCAAAAACAAATATGGTCATATACAGTACATAGATAATATATAGTAAAAAATGACAGAATTGTTTTATTGTTTTGAAATATCACCTGAAAAGATGGATTGGCGCATTGATTTCGATTTGGGGCATTTTAAGAGCCTCGTCGAGTCCCACTATCCCCGAGACCGTAAAATCAATTAACATGGTAAATTTTCCAAATACGGCGTATTATTATTTTACAATACACCAAATGATTCGCATACACAAGCACTCATTTTATTTTTAATTACTACGCCAGACCACGTACAAGTAATTTACTCGTGATATGCAAAATGTTGGAGGCGTTATTTAGGTTGCCTGTGCTTTTTTAAAGACGTGTCACAGTGGAAATCTGAAGGACGCACTGTGTTAGGCTATAAATAAACACATTTGTAGTAGACTAATACAATTACGCGTGTCAATTGTCAGCAAGGAAAACGCACTACGAGAGCCGTCAATGTTTACTGTTACCAAGATGCACAAAATGCCAAAAAAACATTGTATATACTGTATAAAAACAAAATGATCCTTCATTAAACGGTCATTTAAGAAAAACTAATATATATTTAAATAAAAAACCAACCCACAGACAGCCTCGCCTGTGTAATACACGAGCCAGGAGACGGCATCTTTAAGTGAGCGGACAGTGCCTCGGTGTGTTTCTCTGGTTTTCCTGTGTTCATGAAAGAAGCGTTTCGCTAGCATACTGTATAAAGGAGAGAAGGAAAGGGGGAAAGGGAAGGGAGAGGGGGGAGAGAAACCATCTGAGAGAGAGATAAGGGGGTAGAAAGAGCAGAGAGAGAGAGACTCCCTCTTCTGTCCATCATCCTAGCATCCTGCAAGGTGTCATCACAACATCCCAGCCTATCTGGGTACCATTACCAACTGATGGAGCGAAAGGAATACACGTTCACGCTGGAATCTCGAGCGCTGAATAAGAGACATTCAGCTAAAGCTATCTGACAGAAAAGGGGACAGAGTGACAAAGCTTTTGCATCTACAGTACGCGCGAGTTCACTTGTTTCTGATCGCCTCCTACTTGAATTTTTTTAATTCCTTAATTGTACTCTGGAGCTCACAAGGATTTGCGTCTCTATAAAGACAAGCAGCAACAATTTTCAGAGTTACTTTCCCGAAGGATAATCGTGTTTTTTTCTTTTTTATTTTTATTGGATCTTTTCCCCTTAGAGGTAAGTGTATAGAAAAGAAAAAGAAAAGTTTACATTATTTTATTAAGAAAGTTCGGTCGTAGACAGTATTATGTTGGTACTGTTACAAGATGTCGTGCAGTATTCCGACATTCCAGTCACAATAAAATAGCATCTTCTTTTATTTTCATCGCGGGACTTTTGGAAACATGCTGGTAGATTCACATAGACTTAAAAAATTCTGTTGCCAGTCGTGCGTTCTTGTGATGAACATTTTTGGCAAACGAGTAACTCTTCAGAATAATTCAGAATTGCCTTTAGAATAGTAATAGCAGTAATAATAACAAGTCATTTTTTAAGAGCCGTTTTAGTTTTATATATTATATACATCAGTTTTCACCTGTTAAGTGTGCAAAACTCTGAATGGCCGTTCAACTTCGTTTATTTATGAAACAGGATTCTGACGGCTTTTCATCACGATTACGGTATTTGTTGATAGATGGGAGTATTTTTTCCACATATTTCACAAATCATAGTCACAATCTATGGGAGGAAAAGATGTTCTGTTTCTTCTTGTTCTTTGCAGTTAATGCTCAACAGGTATCGAACCCTCTAGTCGCATCGCGATCCCCCGAAGAGACATATTCTATCAAGGTTTGAGAGATTTTAAAACGTTTATGTTTACCGACAGTTTAATGTACCATCTCTTGATACCTTGGCATCTCTTGTTGAAAAATAATTTCCTGCGCTTCGTATCGAAGAGAACATAATTCCAAGCAGCGAAACCTGAGCCACATCGGCGTTGTTATGCCCAACGACTGCCTCGCACCGAGCAAGTGACTTGTTGAAAATACCAGCGCTGCCCTTTTATTCTAAAAGTGGCAACAATTTGCCTACACGTGGTTATTCTTGTCTTGTCAGCTGTGTTATCCGATGTACTGTAGGAATCGATTACATAAAAAACCCGACTCTGGTACCGGGACGTCAGCGCTTCAGGTCTGAGTGTGCGGATGCGAGCTGCACTACCCGCTCCTGTTAAAGACTGTTCGGTCCATGGCTGAGGAAAAAAAGGAATGCGTCTGTTGACCACAGACAACAGGAGTTCACATACTGTAGTTCATTTTAAGCACTTTAAGCCTGCGTGTCGCTTATACGACAGAACATACATACTGTATACATGTAAGCTTTGCATCATCGTCATCTTGAAATCGTCGTAGTCGTATAATAATAGTATTATTAATAACAACAACAATAATAGCTGTTGGTTTGTTGGTGTTGTTATTTTCATTATTGTAATTACATAAGCTCTAACCACGGTGAAATGGGTCCTTTAATCTTGTTCTCAGTTTGTGCATCCCAACACTCTTCCAGCCGGTGACTCCACTGGGAATGTAAACATACACCAAGTACTGATGAGCCCAGATTCTGTCTTGTAAAACGGACAAGTGTTAGAATAAAGGACAAGGTGAATTTCGTGGCTGGTAAATTCAATAGTCAGGTCATTTTCTCTTAATTTATTCCTTAAAAACCCTTTCAGAAAATGTCTAACTCATTAGCCCTTCACACACTCTGATGAAATTTGTATTTCCTACATGATACTTATCATGACTTAGATCCATTTTTTCTATTATCTGTGATAACAAGTAAAAGAAACAACTCTTTAATACATTTATTTTGTTTTACCTAGGAATCCCTGAGATGTCATAGCAAAATCATAGCACCTGTGGTTCAGCTAGTCGTTTGGTGGAGAGTAGAGGCTACCAATATACCTGCAACTTTATTTAACATTGTGCAAAACACTAAAATCATAGAAACAGCATGAAAGGAGCAAAGAACGGTAATCCAGCAAAGCAAAGGACACCATTTTGTCCATCTTGCTGGTATCTAATCATGATCATGTCAAGCCATTCCTTGAAGTACCCCAAGGAATCAGGTAATAAATCAGATCACGGCCGTGACCAAAGTAACTGGTTTACCCATTTATTTTGCTCTTAGATGGTTCCCAACCTGAAGGCAAGCTGGTTTTAAAGGTGGAAGACTTTTTCCCCACGCCCCGAGCCGGAGTCACCATGGCGGCGGGAGTAGCAGCGTGGCTCCCTTTTGCCAGGGCAGCGGCCATCGGGTGGATGCCTGTGGCCAACTGCCCCATGCCCATTGCGCCCAGTGACAAGAACAAGAGGCAGGATGAGCTGATCGTGCTCAACGTGAGCGGGAGGCGCTTCCAGACATGGAGGACCACACTGGACCGCTACCCTGACACCCTACTGGGAAGCTCAGAGAAGGAGTTCTTTTACAACGAAGAGGCCAAGGAGTACTTCTTTGACCGTGACCCCGACGTCTTCCGCAGTGTTCTCAACTTCTACAGGACCGGCAAGCTGCACTACCCCCGCTATGAGTGCATCTCATCCTACGACGAGGAGCTGGCTTTCTTCGGCATCATCCCAGAGATCATCGGTGACTGCTGCTACGAAGAGTACAAGGACCGCAAGCGGGAGAACGCCGAGCGCCTCATGGACGACAACGACGGAGAGAATAGCAAAGACAACTTGCCACACTTGAACTTCCGCGAGAACATGTGGCGTGCCTTCGAGAACCCCCACACCAGCACCATGGCGTTAGTCTTCTACTACGTCACCGGCTTCTTCATCGCCATCTCAGTCATCACCAATGTGGTGGAGACCGTTCCATGTGGCTCCTCACCCAATCTGAAGGACCAGCCCTGTGGGGAGCGCTACGCTGTGGCTTTCTTTTGCCTGGACACGGCCTGCGTCATGATCTTCACCGTGGAGTACCTTATGCGCCTCTTCGCTGCTCCAAGCCGCTACCGCTTCATCCGCAGTGTGATGAGCATTATCGATGTTGTGGCCATCATGCCCTACTACATTGGCCTGGTCATGACCAACAACGAGGACGTGAGCGGGGCCTTCGTCACCCTAAGGGTCTTCCGCGTCTTCCGGATTTTCAAGTTCTCTCGCCACTCGCAGGGCCTGCGCATCCTGGGCTACACCCTCAAGAGCTGCGCCTCCGAGCTGGGCTTCCTGCTCTTCTCCCTCACCATGGCCATCATCATTTTTGCCACTGTCATGTTCTACGCTGAGAAGGGTTCCTCTGCCAGCAAGTTCACCAGCATCCCGGCCTCATTCTGGTACACCATCGTCACAATGACCACCCTTGGGTAAGAGGCATTCTTCCTATACGCCTTTTTCTCTTTCTCATTTTCCTCCTCTTTGTCTTTCCTTTTTCCTATAGTTTGTGCCTCACTGTATCTTGTTGAGCTGATGAAGATACTATCTCAACACCAAACCTGGTAATATCCTGGTACCTGGTAATCCTGGATGAAATAAGACAGACATTCGATTAAAGCCATCATGACAAAGCTCTTCGCTTGTGTTTTGCTGGTGATTTGAATGCAGTGTGTCTGTGATTCACACAAGGAAGTTTGCAGTACTTGAAATGTGTTCTGTCCACATTTTACATCTGTGTGTCTTGAAATATTAATTCAGCATATTAAAGCCGAATACCAGCACTGCCTTTTTATTATAAAAGTGGCAACAATTTGCCTATACCACAACAGACACTTATAGAATTCAGTACTTTTATGTGCACTCAAGCACTAGCCTAGCAATTGTTTGTTCTCAGTTATGACACACAAGATCATTTTAATAAAAAGCATTCCCTTCAGAATATTCTGTATGGTCAGTGCAAACCCATGTACATTTCTTATTTACGTTGTTAAAAGCACAACTTGCTTTGCTTTTTTCCCCATTACAATTACAATTCAATGGAACATTGTATTCAACTGCTTAATGCTAAACTGTAAGAATATCAGTATTAATTTTTGCAAACCTTTCTTTCAGTTTTCATTATTTTCATTATTTTGTTGTAAACAAATCCCTGATTTGTTTACCCCACATTTGTTTACCCCACAAATCATACATTTTGTTTATCAACTAAGAAGGTGCCATTTCCAACGTTTGCCTTCACTTGTTATCACACATTGATTATTTCTTGATGTACTATAAAGATTTGGACAACAGAAAATGCATCACATGATTTTATTTAATACTAGGCTGCCTAAGTATTTCTTGAGCTTGTTTTGTCTTTATGTTCTGGAGTAACCCTAGCCCCAGACATGTCTGGAAAATTGGTAGAAATGTTCAGATCTGAGCCTCTGTCCTGTCCATGTTGCAGTATGGTAAAGTAAAGTAGTCTGTAGGTATTCCAGCAAGCAGCAAGAAGCTTTTTCTCATCAATAAAATACTGAGTTGTGGTGGGTGTCAGCATGACTAATTATATGTACCACTAAATCTGCTGACTAATGTGAACTTTCGTGACATTCTTAACACTCTTTACCTTGCAGAAAGTCACCTAATAAGGGCATAGCTGTCATTCTGTGCTCAGAGGGTGATTGGAGTTAGGGAGATGGTGTGGGGGGTTGATTTGAGATGTGAGCTAGATTGAGACCTGTTGAACTAAAGCTGGTTAGCTTGCATGGATAGGACCTCTTTAATATAGGTGAAGGAGAAATTGTGTGTGAATCGTCAAGCTCATGATGTTGAAACACATTGTTATCATTGTCTGTCATCCTCTTCAGTTCAGACCAGGGCTGGTACTTGTCACGTTCAATTTATTCTGTTTGATTTCTTTAAGGTGTCCATCTGATCTCACCCTGTAATTCACCCTTTTCTTGCTGTGTGATCTATCGTGCCTCTTTTGTTCTGCTTAGATTTGTTATATTAGGTATTGCAGCAATAGCTTCCACAAAAGACCTCTCAAGGTCAGTGAGGATGGAAATATAGTTGCATGGGAACGCTATAGAGCCCTACACCCATTAGAGCTCCTCATGTACGTTAAAGCCTTGCACAATTCGCTGCCCTCCTTGCATTTCTTCCAATCACTCTTTCCCGAAACAGGTATTTAACTGAATAATTAATATACAACACAGGAGAACAAACTAAGCAGAAACAAAAATACTTAATCCTGAAAAAATGTACATATACATAACAGTGAAAACAAATTATATCGATACTACAGTACATTTGTCATGGATTTAATATGAGCATCACTGAGGTGTCTTGAAAATGGCAGTTTGTGAAAGTAAGGAGAGAAAGAAGACTTCGTGTTCCCTCTTGGATTGTGTACCTACTGTACCGTTCTTTTCTAGTTTCGTACAGTATGTGTTTGTCCTTTGAAGAATCCTGTAGTTTTCTGTGGCCCTTGATGGTAAAAATTAGAACTAGCATGCTCTCAAGAGATATCCCAGATATAATGGGATCAGTCTTTGTAATATGACAGTACATTGTTTAACAAAATGTGTTGCTTTGATTTGAGCAATTTAACATTTTTGGGGCTTTGCTATTTCTTTGTATTTTTCTCTTTCTGTCCTGTGGCCCTAGGAGCTGAATCAAGCTGCATGTCCCTTATTACGAAGGTCTAGCCCAGTTCTAAATAACTAATACCCCTATATATTTAAAACTCTTTACAGCCACAGGAACATTTATGTAATTTGTACAGTTGGTAACATTTGTTTCATCTGTTTCTTTAAAACACATGTCACCATATAAGAATTTATTTTGTGGAGCCACTACCAACAGTGGCATTTCAAAGAGAGCAAGTCTACAGCTCTCTGTGCGGATGGTTGGTTAATAAAATAGATCTTGACTTTTAAAGGGCGAACGATGGTGCATGTTGTCATTTCACTGTGACCAATTTCATTTGTGTCGCAATAAAGGAAGAAACACGATAAACAGGTGATGTGTGGGGAGGGAGGGGGGTTGATGTTGTTCTCCATTTTGAAAACAAGTGTCAGCCATCAAAGAAGATTTGACCTTTCTGAAGTACACACATTTTGTGTGACCTTTTAAGATGATATATTAAAAAATTCTTCAAAAGCCAGGTGAAGAAACTGACTAATAATACACATTCAGTGTTGTTCATTTAGATGACAGTGCTGTATTTATTAAAGGATAAGGGCTTTTATGTCTGTTTCGCTAACACTCTGCTCACCAGCCTGGGATTCTGTAGTCTTTCCAGGAACAAGTCTTTTCCATATTTCCCTTCTCTTTCCCATCTTCTTGATGTACAGCATGTGTTCCTAATAAATTCCTGTTTGCCTAACAGATTAGATTTAGCCTTTCCCAACTCTACATAACCCTCAAAGATTAAGGTTAGTGTTGGGTTAGTGATAGAGTTAGCTGCACTAGATGTGAAATTTCCAAATTCTATGCAAAGTGCAACTCAAGTGGTACTGTGATAGTGCCCAAACAACCTAATTAACAGCCATTCTCAAGAAGATACACATTCAAAGGCATTTCAGCTCCTTTCTGGTAGTCTAGCTTTATACTGAAACTTAATGCTTTGTGCACTAAGATAAAGGTGACCCTTCAGGCCTGCTGCTGTGATTTATGTTCTATTAAAAGGATTAGTACTTTTCTCTTCTCTTTGTGTACTGTCGATCAGTTTAAGTCATCCTGAGTAGCAGTCGGATGTGTTTACAGGCACAAGCTAAAAACACTGCGTCTGAAATGCGCAGAGCAGCCCTGTAGGGTAGAAACAAGATGTGGCTTCTGCTGCTGCAATATGTTTCATTCTTAGCCTAGCCTAACACCAACCATGGGTCATTTTCTAGTCAGAAAGGTGCAATCATTACAACTATCCTCACTGGTCCAAATATTAGGAACCCTCACAGTTTGCGAATCAGAGTTGCCAACAAAAAATCTTGTCTGCTTGGGATTTAGGGTTGGACTGGGGGTGGGCAACACATCTGATTATGTCTTGACCAAAAGGCTGAAGCCTAGCTTTCTTGTTCAGTCACATGTGAAATGTTTCCACTGCACAGATAAGTGATAAGTACTTATTGACAGGTACCCTTTGCCAAAGGTAAAGGATATTGATCACGTTTTTAATTAAAACCAGAGGTTCAGTCTAAAATGGAGACGTGACTAAGCTTTGTTTGAAAGCCATCGTAATTATCTCCTTTCGGGGCACGTTTGTTTGCGTTGTGGGCCTGAGATTAATAAGGAGGCCTGTGGCCTTTGTGGTCGAAATGAGTTGCACAATTCCTGTCAGAAAATATCAAGCCCTGATTTTTTTTTCCAACATGTGGACCGCAAGCACCCAGGGAATTCCACATCCTGCTAAAACTAATGATGTTAGCCTGGTTAGGGTTATAGACTGTGTGTTTTGATTTCAGACATTGATTTTAATCCCACTATGGCCTTGTAAAATATGGCCTTGGCTACATCAGGAAGTTTTTATAATTTCTTTTGTTTTATTTACTTTGCCTGTATCTTTCTAGTCCATCGCTTAGTCTGCTTTAACCATGGACTACAACGTACAAGGAGAAATAAGCAAGGGTGTTTTTTGGACTCCTCCATCCCTTTGAAAAAATAAAAGCTAGAGGGAGCAGGCACAAGAACTGCATTAAAGCCTTGTATATCTTGTAGGGCCTGATACATATCTTCAGGGAAAAAAGCTAGTGTTTACCCTACAGGAGCAGAAGTGTAAGAAGAGCTCTGCCTTGCTACCTCAACTACATTTTCTGCTCAAAAGAGATTCTAACTTTCTTTCAGTTCCCATGTCAATCGGTTGTTGTTCTCTATATTTAAGCTGGCATCAATTTTACCATTCACTCTTATTACCTTATTGTTTCTTGTAGTGCATTCCATTTCAGGGAGTGACACTACTGTATATTGAAAACAGAGGGGTTCTCAGAACCACAGAAGTCACACTGCAAAACAAAGACATTGCAAATTGTAATGGTACAAGCAATCAAGAATAAGTACAATGTCATACAAGTGATAATTCAGGGACTCTTTTCAGCAGTGATATTTATTAGCGTCTTCCCAGGAGTGCTTGCTAAGACCTCCCACTTTTGCATGCAACCATGATTGCACTTGCAGGTACTCATTTTTACAACCAGCTGCCACCCTTCTCCTTCACTTTCCAAGTACTATAGAATGTGGGTACAATCTACATACCACCTGGCACAGTATCATGTCCCATTTCATTCATCGTTGAGAACCGGAAATCTCAGTTATCCCGGTCACCTACTGTATATAACAGGACACAGTGCCTGCTTGGCTCTGTGCTTAATAGGCTTAAAACATCTGGTGGATTAGCCTTTTTGTAGGAAGAGAACCCCAGCTGCGTCCCTAAAAGATCATCAGTAAAAGTTTCTCATCATCAAGTTTCTGTCATCCTATTCAGCAAACACCAAGCCCAGGGTTTTTATTTTTCCTTGGTCACACTGTATTATGCATTTACACTGAATGTTGAACAAATTGGATTGCATACCTCTGATTTTTCCCCAGCAAGGATAACTTCAGTAATATACACAATACATGTACAGATACCATGTATGTTTTTTGCAAATCTATTTAAAACCTGCAGATCCCTAAATTCATGAAGATTTGACGTGTTAGTGCTTTCTCCCACAGAGTCCTGTGGTAGAATTATTGCAGTTTGAACTGGTAGAATTACATGAGTTTGCAGTAGAGAATCTTCATACAGTATATGAAAGGCACAAGGGAAAGAGTGTGCATGAACAAGCACAGCTGAATATCAAGAGCTTTCCACTACTTTTAGCATCTATAAGCTGTCACAACCACCAGCTCTGCTTGATTGCTACCTGAGCACAGGCTTTCACAGGGCATGTGTTTTCCTGTTGCTAAACAGCTGGGATTTCAGCAGCAAGTCATCCGAAACTTTAAATGACAGCATGTGCCGAAATGCTGCAGATTTGTTAAGCAGCACTAAGACATGCTAAAGAGTGTATAATCACAGTTCTGTGCTCATAATGGACCTTCAGCTGGAAATGAATTATTATTGCTTCAAGAAATGGTAAGCTGCAGTTTGTTGAAGTGTGTCACTTAAAAGATCACAAAGCTAGCAACATCCAGTAATATTAAGTATAGCTTGGCTTGGAACAGTGTTTTTACAGTGCTTTTTTGTTCTACTGTTGTATTATCTGGTATATATTTATAGAAACTTAGGAAGAAGTGAGAATTCAGTTAGTTGCTGTATTTGAAATACCAAAGTGTGAATATATTTAAGTGTTGGTCTTATTTACAAAGACCTGCTGCATTCAAACAATCAATCCTGACAAAGAGAGAAAAACTGAAGAAAACTCTCCATGCTCAAAATGAGGCATGAGATACAGTAACACGCCCATATTTCGTAGCATGGCCTCATACAGTATATCCTTCAGACATACAGTACATACTGACTGATACTTCCAGAGGTATAGGAATAATATGAACAATTTAAATGCGTCCACTGTTTTGGGGGTGTGCATTTCTAGATTACATAGCTCCTTCTACATATGATAGCTCCAATAGATACAGTGCCTTGCGAAAGTATTCGGCCCCCTTGAACTTTTCAACCTTTTGCCACATTTCAGGCTTCAAACATAAAGATATAAATTTTTTATTTTATGTGAAGAATCACCAACAAGTGGGACACAATTGTGAAGTGGAACGAAATCTATTGGATTTTTGAAACTTTTTTAACTAATAAAAAAATGAAAAGTGGGGCGTGCAAAATTATTCGGCCCCTTTACTTTCAGTGCAGCAAACTCACTCCAGAAGTTCAGCGAGGATCTCTGAATGATCCAATGTTGTCCTAAATGACTGATGGTGATAAATAGAATCCACCTGTGTGTAATCAAGTCTCTGTATAAATGCACCTGCTCTGTGATAGTCTCAAGGTTCTGTTGAAAGCGCAGAGAGCATCATGAAGACCAAGGAACACACCTGGCAGGTCCGTAATACTGTTGTGGAGAAGTTTAAAGCCGGATTTGGATACAAAAAGATTTCCCAAGCTTCAAACATCCCAAGGAGCACTGTGCAAGCGATCATCTTGAAATGGAAGGAGTATCAGACCACTGCAAATCTACCAAGACCTGGCCGTCCCTCTAAACTTTCAGCTCAGACAAGGAGAAGACTGATCAGAGATGCAGCCAAGAGGCCCATGATCACTCTGGATGAACTGCAGAGAACTACAGCTGAGGTGGGAGAGTCTGTCCATAGGACAACAATCAGTCTTACACTGCACAAATCTGGCCTTTATGGAAGAGTGGCAAGAAGAAAGCCATTTCTCAAAGATATCCATAAAAAGTCTCGTCTAAAGTTTGCCACAAGCCACCTGGGAGACACCCCAAACATGTGGAAGAAGGTGCTCTGGTCAGATGAAACCAAAATCGAACTTTTTGGCCACAATGCAAAACGATATGTTTGGCGTAAAAGCAACACAGCTCATCACCCTCAACACACCATCCCCACTGTCAAACATGGTGGTGGCAGCATCATGGTTTGGGCCTCCTTTTCTTCAGCAGGGACAGGGAAGATGGTTAAAATTGAGGGGAAGATGGATGCAGCCAAATACAGGACCATTCTGGATGAAAACCTGTTGGAGTCTGCAAAAGACCTGAAACTGGGACGGAGATTTATCTTCCAACAAGACAATGATCCCAAACATACAGCAAAATCTACAAAGGAATGGTTCACAAATAAACGTATCCAGGTGTTTGAATGGCCAAGTCAAAGTCCAGACCTGAATCCAATCGAGAATCTGTGGAAAGAGCTGAAAACTGCTGTTCACAAACGCTCTCCATCCAACCTCACTGAGCTCGAGCTGTTTTGCAAGGAAGAATGGGCAAGAATTTCAGTCTCTCGATGTGCAAAACTGATAGAGACATACCCCAAGCGACTTGCAGCTGTAATCGCAGCAAAAGGTGGCTCTACAAAGTATTAACGCAAGGGGGCCGAATAATTTTGCACGCCCCACTTTTCATTTTTTTATTAGTTAAAAAAGTTTCAAAAATCCAATAGATTTCGTTCCACTTCACAATTGTGTCCCACTTGTTGGTGATTCTTCACATAAAATAAAAAATTTATATCTTTATGTTTGAAGCCTGAAATGTGGCAAAAGGTTGAAAAGTTCAAGGGGGCCGAATACTTTCGCAAGGCACTGTAACCCATGCATTCTGATGCTTAAAACACCAGTTTCATAACAATACAACATACACTAAGTGCAAATACAGTACATTCAAGAATATTTAGGGACTTCTCAGATAATGCATCTGGAGTTACCCTACAAATACAGTACAGTAATGCAGAAATGTATCTGTTATGTCACTGTTTCAAAATAAGTTGTTTTTAAGCACACGCAAGGGAAAATATTTCATTCACTAGTAAAATTAGCCTGTAATCAGTCTAATCATTTATCACATTTTTTGGACTTGTGTTCTGGCATTCAATACATTTTTGGAGTATTAAATTTTACCAAGGTAATTTATTTTCAGCTGTGCTCTTCTTGCTAGTTTATAATTATGTTATTTTCTATGAAGGTAACCAACATCAAAAACTAAAATAAAAATCCCCATAACTTTACTATCATGCCCCATACATTTTTGTTGAGTTGCACTTTTTTATTGTACTGAAGTCTGGGAATGAAAATGAGGCAAGAAGTACTCTAAGAGTTTTGACTATTTCCCCAGAACTAGCAGTTACACTGATCTGATCACATACACACTAGAATTAAAAGCTACAGATTTCCACAGAGCAATCTAACAAATTTACAATGTACTATTTACAGAGGATAGGAAGAGGAAGAAATGTTAAATCAGGTGACACTTTGAAGACAAATGGAGATATGGCATGACATGGATTTGAGATCTATTTCTTAAAGCCTTTTTAAGCAGGTCTGACTTGCAACATTTTACTTTGAAATCACTCAATACTGTTGAGTGGCAATGCAAAACTGTGCTATGACGCAGTCATTTTACTTAAGACTCATGCCAGGGTGATTGTTTCTCTTTGATGCATTCTGTAAAGTTTCATTTTAGCATTTCCAGAAACAAAACAAAGCCTCTACTCTTTAGGGATCGGTTTGTGTAATGAGAGGAGATGGTAAAAACTGTGAGAAAATGATTGCTTGCCCTGACTGTGAACTGAGCTTTTATTCCAAGGTATACTTAAAGATTATCCTAACTAAAGCTGGATTAACTCTGACACACAGTTGGTGACATTTACTGTCTGAGGAAAGTACTGTATGTGTTTTTATTGAGTCTTAAAGATCCAATTTCTTTTAGAATGCAACTTTCAACTGTAAGCAAACTGCTTTAATCTTTACTGGGGTCAACCTTGATGGTGCCAACATGATGCCACTTAACTCTATCAGTTAATGAGGGATTTGGTGCAAATTTTAGTTTTGCATCCCCTATGTAGCTTGTGTGTGGTGTACTTGACAATTTCCCCATCCTTTCTATGTCTAAGCAGGTTTGCTTTTTTCCATTTAGCCTTGTGGTCACCAAAGAACAAAATATGAATACTGTATGTATGAGGATCCCCTTCTATTATAATACCCTTTATTATTTTTGTTAAATTTATTCTTGATGTTATCCTGTGCCACTCACCTGGATGGAGAGGGTGGGGCAGAAGGAGTTCCAGACCCAAGAGCAAGGACATCACAGTCCAGGGACAGTGGGCGATGCACTTCAGAATGCTGCTTCAGCCTGCCAGCCTCTCTGCCTGCCCCATGCCCTGATCTGCCATTGGGACTCAACTAGATCCTGCACAGTGCTCGACCCAGTACCTTACACCTTCTGGTAGGCCGACCGTCTGACATGCACCCTGTTCTGCCCGGCTCCAGTTGCAGACCAACCACTCCAGCCCCGTCCCTGGGTCTCTTCCCTGCACTTGACCCTGTGAAGCAAAGTCAATTCTAGAATATACTACCCCTGGACTGTTATGCCCTGGCTCTTGGGTCCAGAATACCACCTGGACAGACCCTGCAGTCCAGGTGGGTGGCGCCGCATAACACGATAGCTTTGAATTTGAATGCTGCAAGAAATCTGCGATCACCTCTGTACCTGCTGTTATTCTACAGTTCCTTCTGTTTTGTGGATATTGACCTAGAGCACAGTGTTTTAGATTTGCATTTGCCCTAAACACTGCACCCTTGCTTCAGTAAAAGTACAGGTGATAAAGCACCTAGATTGGGTCTTTTATGGTCATTAGAAATTTGAGCATTGCAGACGGATATGCATTAAGTTGAGTGCTTAAACCTACAATGCCTTCTCCTGAAGTATGCATACTACAATATCAAAATGAATTATTGCATAATGATGGATTATATCTAAAACCACAGAGTGATGAAAAGGAAATGCTATTACTGTCAGCGCCAAACAAACAGCTTTTCTAGTGATATTACTACAGGACATTCTTTAGTATATCAAGTTAATATATCAAGTTAGTGTCATCTTGAAGATTTGATGATATAGTATACCCTCCACATAGTGGATTCCATTTGCTTATTACTCACCACAAGGCAACATTAAAAACCATTTACTTAAACCCATTCTGAACAAAGAAGCCTGGAACTGTGAAAGACTACATATTAGTGGAATGCAATTTTACTGTATACATATTTCAGATAAAAAAATTACTGCTCTTAGCAGGACCAATACTGATAATCGGTTATCAGTAAAGGTTTCGGTGTAATAAGCAAGGGCATTTTTCTAGCTAAAAATGTGTGATAACCAATACATTTCCCAACCCAAACAAACACCCCCTTTAGAGTTTTGTACAATGTTATTGAAGCCAACAAAAGCCATCAACGAAGTTTAGTTCTATAATGAATAAGCTGTGCCCTCTGTGATCCTTTACTGTCAAGGATCAGGTGTGCTCACAATGATCTCACCTAGTAAGAGGCAGTAATGCTCACGAAGTGCATTAGTGTCCCTTCACATGTGGTCTATGTGTGATGTTCCAGAGTTTGATTTTCCAGTGCAGATCTTGGGGGGAGGGGGGGGGGGGTTGTAGTGTGTTGTATCCTATAGGAAAGCACCTGCATGGGTTGTGGGTAGAAAGTATAATTGTTTCACAGGGACAAAAAGAAAACTTTCCTTTGCTCAGGATCTCACAGTCAATTGCGTCTGCCAGCAGTTCTTGCGTCATTGTGCGCAGGTGAACCTGCAGTATCAGCATGCAGAAGATCTTCATCCTCAGGCAGTGTTTCAGACTTGACATGAGGCTCCTCAGCATGAAGGTCTCTTGTGCGCACCTCACTGTGCAGAGACTTGGCAAACTGTAAGGATTTCAGGAAGTCCTCCCCCCTCCCCTGGGTTTTCCATGTGTTTCTCCTCAGTGTAGTTTGTATCTCTCCTCACCCTGGTGAAGCAGATATTCTACATATGCAGCCATAGCAATTATGAATTTTACTGATGGTTCCTTTTACAGTTTCACGAATGCTGAACTATACAAAGAAAGAAGTGACAGCATGGAGCCTTTTTATGATGCCAGTAGCTCTGAACATAGGACACAAGCTTGGCTGTTTATTTTGAACCAAAGATAATTTCAGTAGTTTGGGTAGATCCTAACAAATGAGAAAGAAAGATGAATATGTAAAAAGTACTTGGAGAGGCTCACCTAGCTAAGGGAATGGCAGCATATCAGAGGCTGGATAGGCTGCCCAAACCCCTCCACTATTGTGAGGACTGAGGTACATACAGTAGCTTGCTGCAAGAGTGTAGTTGGGGAGGTGGGGGGAATGTGAGAGAGATAAGCAAAAGGAATCCTTTTATACTGTATATGTAGAAATTATATATGTAGGCAAGTGGAAGTGTGCAAGATATTAGATTTACTGTAACCCTGTTCTCGATTTTCTGTTACAATTTATGTTATAATTTCATTTTGCTTCCCTGCTCCCCATTTAAAAATGTCACATCTGTTCCAGCATTTGTGCACAATACATCTGGCAGCTCAAAATAGTAGATCTGTTCTTATATGAAAAAAATAATGAGTACAAGTAGTTTAGGCTTATGGATCTCAGTCCTGGTACTGTGAGACCACAGTGTTTTATGGTTTTTGGTCCAGCCAAGTTTTTAATTGTTAACAAATTAATTTCAATATTCTGTTGCGTTTGATTTTTTTTATCAACCTTGTGCTAATTCCTGAGTTTCAGAACTCCCTTCTTTCAAGCATGTGAGCTTAAAGTTTTCCTGGAGATTAGAAAAACCAAAACATTAATTGAGACTGTCTCTGACAATGTGTAATTTCCTCCTATGTCTGGTCATCATAAGATTGATCGCCTACAGTATTAAGAGCTGTTTTGTCAGAAATTAATGAGCAAAGTCTTAGCTACTAAGTTGAGGGGATATTGCATAGAGCTCTGTGTTCTGAAGTTGTTGGAAATAATATGCCAGAAAAACAGGAAATGTGCAGGAAACATCTAAACAGCTAAGCAGATCGGTTACAAGTATCAATTAGTGCAATATATAAATCAGCAGGACATCATTTGAAACATAACCACAAATGGAACCAAGAAAGGGAAGAGATGGGTCTCAACTCTATGATCATCACTGTTGTGACATACTGTTGTGATGATCATAAGACGTCACTTTACCCATAGTGCCACGTTTGGTGCTCAGCATAGTTCTCTGTGTGTAATAATCATTGTGACACTGAGCAATGGAACAACTCTGAATTAATGTACCAAAGCTATTATACTTTGGTATAGTATGATTTTTTTTACTTTCAGTTTCTTGGGCTTTTTACAGATTTTTTACTGAAGAGTTTTCTCAAGAGTGAAATTTGCAATGATTTTGAAATATGCATATAGCTCGTTCTGCCACTCTATCTTTGACACCTTAGTCTACCTGTATCACCCAAGCAAGCTGCAATGTGTATTTCTAGAATTAACATTTTTGTCATAGCGATGCTCTTGGCTGTACAAGGCCATGTGGTTCTGCAGACTAATATATTTAAAGGTATCTTTAAAGCTTTATAAAAATTAATTGAGCTCCTATAATTTGAAAGCAAGAGCCAAAAGAGCTGGAACTTCAACACAAGTAAAGACTGTGATAAGAACAGGTATTCAATATTTTTTAAAGATGCAGTACTGCAGGTTCCTGACTGGCTCAACCTTTAAAGGCATACGCCTGAGAGCAAAATGAGTTCTATGATCCAGGCTTCATGCATTTGACCCTAACTTATGTGACTATAGGGATTGCCCAAGTAGCACTCAGAATGAGTGTGGCCAAAGGTAGGGTGGAACTAGTGATCAGGTCTCTTTTGGCTCTCAGCCACAAACCGGGGGCACTACATTAAGACATTAAGACACTTCTGCTCCTGTTGACATTGAACACTCTCTTGGAAGTTATGTAGCTTGTGGTATGGTCTAAAGGACAAGTTGCTCGAAAGACGAGCAGCTTGCCTCTATTTCTTCGCTCTCCCTTATGCGTGGTTAGAGCTGAGATGTTAGTTGATTAGTTGGGCATATCACAAAATAATTGAAAAAAATGCTTTAAAAAGTAATGCTGAGTTAAGTTTCTTAACATAGCTAAGGAAACTAGAACATTAAAAGAAAGGGTGTACAGTACTTTAAAATTGCCACCTCTTTTGTCTTCGCTATCTTACATTTGCTGTTTAATTTCTGTTCCTCAGCTCTGTCCCTGTCTTGTAAGTAAAGCACACTGACAGGATGCAGGCAAGGCATGTGTACCGTCTGTTTTCAATTTGCCTGTCCCTCTGCTACGTGTCTCAAGCCTGGCCTATTCTGTGCCTGTAACACTTTCCTTATTCAACTCTCTGATTGATTGATTTTATCCAAAAAAAAAACATTGTGAAGGTGCAGAGCGAGGAGATCACTTTGTTGTTTAAGTATCAATGCACCAGCAAACACAAAAGGCCCGTATGATACAGGGTGAAATGACCTTCGCAAAATGGCCTTAAATCAGATCCTTATTTCTGGGCATTATTTCTATACCTGATTGTTTTTGGGGGTATGGTTTGTCATTTCCTTTAACCCTTTCCCCATGGTAGAATGTTATTTTATCATTGCAATCTCAAATTTCACATTCTTCTCACAATGTTTGATGTTTCATCGGTATGTGACAGGCTTGCGATTATGCTACCCACATTTTTTTAGGCGAGTTTTTCCTTCTGATAATTACTTTGCAATTATGATTTTAATGTCTTGAAAGCATTTAATTAGTTTGCAGCCACATGAATGCAAAATGCAAGATTCATTTTATTACTTGAGCGAACATGGATTTGTGCTGTCAAACTGCTAAGAATGTGTCCCACACAATTACTACCATCCTATTAATTTTAAAATACTGCTAAATTTAGCCTGGCTCCTTTTTTCTTATCTGTATCTAAATCATGGCTGCTGATGTCTGTTTTATCTGCCAGCCATGACACAGTAATTGTACAGGCTGGCCATGTGCTGGCAGAGGGAAAAACCAAGGGTGCTGATGGTGAATTCAGTCAATGTAGTTTGTTCCAAAGAGGCCTTAATGGGAGTGGGATCTGGGCAACTGATCTATAGAACATTACAGAACAAAAACACCTGCTGTTAACAGAAAAAAGACTGCTTTCCACTGAAGTCCACCACGCTGTACCAGTCCTAAACCTTACCTGTGGGTTATCATAGGAAAAGCAGGATAAAGAACACCAGTGCACAGTAATAATAATAGTGTGTACTTCAGTCTAGTTGATCATCAAGCAAGAGGTAATCCTGATACTGTGACTACTGAGTTTTCTTAGAGCACCTGATTCTCGTTTGAAGGGGGGCCAGTCCATTGCAGGTATATCTTCAGCACTGAAGGTAACAATTTTAAGGATGGGTGGGCTGACGGAGTTGGCTGCCGAAATATTTTACTCAAAGCCCAACGACATTCAGGTAGAGAGCCAAAACCTCTGCTCTATGTTGTTAAAAGGTGTAGCTTTCAGGAGATTGCTACAGCGTGAAATAAATCTTGAAAACCATGGAAAAGTACAGGGAGTGACACAAAGGAAAACTGCAAAAATATTCAGGGAATTTGCAATAGATGTTATTCTCTGCTTTTCAAATGTAGGATGCAATCCTCACTGTGTCTTTTGCTGAAGTGACAGAAGAAATCAATGGGTCTTAATTTTTGGCCCAAAACAAATAAATTAAAATATCAAACCGTTCTGATGCAGTTGGATTTGATTTTCTGGGAGCATGAACATCAAAGCAGCCCGAGTCTGACATGTAATGGTCTCATAACCATAGTGGTGTTGAAAGGCACCTGTATTGAGCAGAGACTATCCTCAGCCATGCTGCTGTGTTGCGTGGCATTCTACCAACTACTCCCACTGATTAATGAAGATTTGACTCTGTCACATAAGTAAGGAGGTGATTGCAGGAGTCTATTAGGTTGATCCAACTATAATGTGTTAGTAGGAGCTAAGCACTGATGCGACTGCGTGGGACTCATACTTATTAGGATTAAGTTTGTCTGATAATATCGATTTCTGCGCTGACCTGTAGGTATGGATAAGCACCATCAAAACCGGATGCACTGAAGTCTGATGTCCCCAATGTTAGCAGCAAGAAGTTAAGCTCCTAATAGGGTTGGTTTAGGAAATTGAGCCATGGGTCAGGACTCCAGGGCACCATCATACAAAGCAGTGTTATATCTATAAACAAGTGAAGACAATGGGATTATCAGCTTCTAATATGTACAGTACAGTACATAAAATAATTGAGCAATCTAAATTTAGGACATCTTGTGCTCAATGATGTCATGAGAACATCTGAAAGTCTTACTTGAGTAACTGACCACTTTGTCTTGGCAATACAAGCACGTTTGTCATGTTTGCCAGTGCAAATTAAATTAAAAGTATTGTCAGGAAATGTTATTCTATGAGTGAGTGACTGGAATAAGTGAAAGGTACCACGATACTTCTCTGCACTCCCAGGTCCATCCAGGCTCAAGATACACATTACTCTTTTAAACAAAAAGGCAGACTTATCAGTCAGTAGTCAGATTCACTTCTGTTGGCTCCTATGTCAATACATAGCCAAAAAATGCCTTTTCCCAGCAGTTTTAAGTATAAACCAAGAGCTTCTTGATCAGTTTACACTATTGAACTCATGCTGGAGTGAATGTTTCAGCATTTAATTTAGTTTTTAGATCCCAATGAATGAGATAGAGGGAATGTCATACAATGCATTAGAGGTCATTTGCTATAGTTCATCTACTGTAGCTGAAAGAACAGCAGCGTGACCCCTCCCCCCTCACAAGGAATGAGCTAAGGAGCTGCTGCATGGACATAGATGGGGTGGCAGGAGGAGTGTGAGAGAGAGGCACAAAAGGAGGTCTAGAAGGAGAGATATATACAGTGATACTGTATATAAACACCCATCCATTTTGTAAGCACTTCGTCCAATTTAGGGCAGGGGAACTGGACCCTCATCCTGCAAGCAATAGGTGCAAGGTGGGGTTCACTCTCAATGGGATTTCAGTCCATCACAGGGCACACACAGACACAGATACACTGACACACACCCGAGTCGATTTTCCCAGAAAACAATTAACCTGCCAATATGGTAGACAGCACCCCAGATCCAGAATTGAACCCAGGGTCCCAGTACTGCAGGGCAGCAATGCTAACCACTGTCTTACCGTGCCACCTGGTGAGATACATACTGTATACAGTACTGTATATTTATCAGGTTGGAAGGAGACAAGATTTGCATCAGACTTTTATTCTAAGCCCCATTTTAAAAAATCAAAAGAAATATTGCCATTTTAGTATCTCAATAAAATAAGTACATGCATTTCCCCACAAATCAGCAACCAAAAAAAGCCAGATAAGGATTTGCAAGGGATTTGCATTCAGAGCTCATCGTGCTTTTCCTCCTCCGCTGCCCACCCCTTCAATAAATGGACATTATAATATGTCTGTATATTATCAGCTGTATGCTTTGTAAGTAAAATTCTCTGCAAATTGAATTTTGTTCAGCTTATTCAAAGGCTCGTTCGATCATAGCCTCTTCCCACTTTTTGCAGATGAAAAAGACAATTTGAAATGAAAGCTGGATGCTCACTGTAATGAAAGACTAAATTAGTTTACATTCAAGCAAATGAGCTATATCTAGTCTAAATGCACTTTACAGACTATTCAGTTGTAAATACATTTCCAATGACCCCTGTCATGTGATGACTACATGCTGTAAATCAGGACATACATTTTCAACGTTTTAATACATTAACAAGCCTGAGGACAAACTGATCATTTTAAAGTGACTGGAGTATCTGTTTTAAAGTGCATTGAAATAAAAGTAAGTTTTGCTTAATTTGTTAGAATCCTAGAATCCTAATTTTGACTCCTGGTAAAACACAAAAAGTCTGTTTTGTATATTCAGAGATGTAATTTACACCATTTCTTACTAAAAATGTATGTTGTGATAGAATATATGCTGTCCCTCATTGTTCAAGGAACAGGAATTGTATTTATCTGTTTTTAAACAGAATTGTCACAATTGTCAGCCTGCTCAGCTCTCCATTATGGCCCTTTTACCAGCAAAGGGTGTGGATTGTGGAGCAGGTATTGTCCCGTCCACCATCACAGTACACCACACGGTTCCTGACAATGCCATGGGCTCAGAGGTACAGTACCTGGTTCACAGTTATCAATACTTCACCATTTATTTCCACCAGAGAAACACTGTTTCATTTTTGCTGTTCCAAATAATGGAATCCACACAGACTGACAGCCCTTCTTCTGAAGTAATGTCTGAAACAGGTTCATACTGAAGAATACATACAGGCACCTATAATGAAATTAAAAACACATGCCAGAGGTTAAAAATACAGAATAACAAAGTTTAGCAGAATGCTATGTTTCAGTATATACTGTAATGATATACTGTACATAATGCTTATTAGAACATTGTCTTTGATGGAGTAGTATCCACCTACAGTAAGTCCTGACACAGCTTCCCTGGTGACCAGTGTCATAGCAGTTCAACCTTTAACTTTAACCATCGCAAACACAACTTTGAGCTGAAACTGAGTTTGTTATTGTTCTTTTTTTACTATCCATTTCTTGGATAAAAAACACAGTTAAGTACATTACTTGTATTAACTACACTCAACGTTTGAACCTACTGCACACCAGCTAGAGTCATCCCAAAAGAAGTTAGAGAAGCACAACTGTGATGTGAAGTAGTTATGACTTGCCCTGCCTTGGCACTTTAATAGAGCCATCTAAACCTGTCGGACTTGAAATCCCTTCAGATCTGGAGATTCACATTAAGACGATTGTGGGCCCTGGAGGAGTTCAAGCTTTTTTGAGCTTTCACAGTGCAACTATGAGCAATCCAGCAGAAAGAAAACAGAAAAAAAGAGGAAAAGTGTATAAGGAGCATGATAGCGAGTACACTTCAAGTCAAGCGTCTGCAGAAGGAGAATGGTGGGACTGCTTCAAGACACAAGCTGTAAGAGTAGATCAGCTGAGGCACCCTGAGTAGAATGTAATCCCAGACTGAAAGAGACAGCTAACTTCCTGTCACTGACCTAGAGGCTCCCCACGGAGCAAGAACTGTTTTCTCCGTGTTAGTAAGTACAATTTTTGGAACACTGCTGTACGTGAGAGTTGTGCTAATTACAAGGTATTAGTGAACTAGAAACAGCTTCACCAAAATCTGTGCAATGGTTGTATAAACATGGATTACTGAACACATGCAGTTTTTCTTAGTTTAGGTGAAGTTTGGTAGCAGTGTAGCAAACGTTAAACTGTAATTGTTTTTAATGAAAGGGCATGGTAGCACAGTGGTTAGCATTGCTGTCTTGCAGTCCTGGGGCCCTGGGTTCTCTCCATGTTTCCACCGTGTGCTCTGGTTTCTTCCCACAGTCCAAAGGGATACTGGTAGGTTAATTGGCTTATGGGAAAACTGGCCCTGGTATGAGTGTGTGCATCTCTGTGTCTATTTGTGCCCTGCGATGATGGACTGGCGTCCCATCCAGGGTGTACCCTGCCTTGTTCCTGTCACTTGCAGGAATAGTCACTGGCTCCCCCGTGACCCTGAATTGGAAGAAGTGGTTTGAAAATGAATGGAAAATAATGGTTTTCAATCAGTCTAATATGATTTCTTAGTCTGTTTTCAGCTAACCTGAACAAACAAACTTAGCACAGCTCTTTTCTCTTATATGTTACACATTTAGAGGATTGGCCTTGGGTTTTTGAGTATCCTGTTGTGTACTGCTGTAAGTGATTCCCTATCACTGTGTCTGCATTATGCAATAATTCTGCTTACCATCTGAGCAGGTAGAAGAGTTCTCTGGGCTGGTGTTATGCAGGAATGCTCCCTAAAACCTATGGAGCAGTTCTGGCATGTCTAAACCTGAATTCCCACCATTGAGCCTTTTTCACAAGAGGAAATGTTTATCAGCATAATTGGACAGCCTGACAAACACCAAGCTCAGTACAGAAAACCTTGTAGAATCATAAATAACAGCAGACAACCAAATGTGGAGCACACCAGGCAAATTAAACAACATGAAATATCCATAATCTAAACACCCCTTGCAAAATTCATGTGTATCTAACTCTCTTATATTCCCTGCTGTTTTCTATTTAAAGAAAATGAGTTGACACAGGATCTGACTATGACATAATTCCCTCTTGAAAAATGCTGGCTATCTATTTCAAATAATAAGGTGACTCTCTGCCAACTTGAGGAAGCCAACTGAAACACAAAAGGCGATGCTAATGGCCATTTTAATAGTCTTGTGTTTTGCTGTGCAATGCCTGCTGTGGTTGCCATAAAAACCTGTAAGACCAAGAGGATTGAAAAAAAACAGCGAGGCAGAACAGTGACGTCTGAAATACCTGGAAAGCAACATATGATCAATGTACCTAGTATTCCTTGAAAGAGGAAAATCTGCAAGTCATGGACTCTCCTGTAACTGAGACGGAAACCCACATCACTGCCTCGTGTGAAGGGGAGGCAGGGGAGTTTGCAATTAATCTACCAGGTTAACAACAGTGCAATGGCACTTAATTAATTCTTGATTTATATTGTGCAGCTACAATAACAGCTAACCTCAGGCCGTAGCATTTTCAAGTAATTCTGAGAGAACAATGCATAGAGAGCAGATTAAAATGTGCTATCGCAATTTCCCAGACTGATGCTAACCCAATACATATTGAAAACAAAAATAAATGTCTTTGAAGAGCACAGTCCAACTCTGCGGACACGTAATGCACTTCTAAAAGTTGTTCTAAAAGTCTAGTTGTGGAAATCAGAGTGTGGAAAGTTGTTTCTCTCAAATGTGAGACATTTTAAAGAACCAGTTGTACTACTCCAAAACTGGGTCTTAAGTGAAGATCAGGAGCAGCTCAGTCTCATCCATAGTGATGGAATGATGGAAAACACAGAAGTACACTTTATACAGTAGATTAACTCATGATAATAATAAGGCCTAGAGTAACTACTCAGGTTCATTCAGACAAGCAGTGTCCTACCTCTTCCCAGATCTAATTAAATCTGTTCTTAGGTCAATGCAAAGTAGCCCAGGCAGAAACAAAAGCCAAAAGATGCACGTTTGTGGTTTTGTTTAATTTAAGTTTGAGGATCCAAAGATAGTAAAATGGTTTCTCATTAGTGTGTAGAATTTACATATTCCTTTTATTTCTAGAGCATATGTTGCTATTAAGTGTTTATTTTATGTTTATTTGACACTCATTATTGGCCATGACAATAAGCTTTTCCAGTTGAAAAATAGAAAGAAGAAAGATAAGTGGACATCTCATCTCTTAGTGCATGAACAAATATATTTGAAATCCTTTCCTTGGCATCAGCCTTAATAAGCCCTTTCCAAAAATATTGCACTGTTGAATTGTACAGCTGACATGATTGACAGGATTATCAAGTTAGGTCAAGCAGTCTAACTCATTTTGTAAGTTTCTTTAAATTCATGTTCTTTAGACCAGGGTATTAAGGGCTATACCGATCCACTTAACCACAATATGATCCTCAGGGATGAGAGCTACTGAGCTGAACCAACCATATACTATATACTATTAATATATACATGAGGACTGAGCAACAGGTAAGAATGAAGAGTGTGCTCAAAAGACAGAGCACTATTCCTAACATCAAGTGTCATCAGTCAGGTCTGGAATTAGATCCTTCAGTGATTTTCAAATGTTTCCCATCAGATTAGATTATCCAAATATTAAACCTTCTGTAGCATAAACCAGGACGTCTTAAATTCCGGGCAACTACCATGAATTTGCTCCATCTAATTTCTAAACATCGGCCTCTTCTGCCTTTTTGTCTTCTTCAAACAAGACTGCTAATCCCTGATTGGAGCTGGGTCACACCAGACAAACTATTAAACAATCCACACCTGTCAGATTAAGAATAAACTATATCTCATGTACAGTACACTCGATTTATCCACAGTGGTCAATCAAGCTTCAGATTTTAGGAGCTTTTATGTAACTCAGCAACAATATTCAAAATTATCTTAAAGCAACATCCGTCTGTTTTCTAATCAATGTTATCTAATAAAGGGTCGCATGAGAGCCGAACCTAACCTGTCAAGCAACAAGCTCAAGGCACCCTGGACAGGACCAGATACTGGCAACACACGGTTATGAACTGAGAGAATATTGAAAGAATTTGCTGCTTCACCTCATCAGTACAAGAGTTTTGATTGGGGTGTCTTATCAGTGTGTGAGTTGCAATGGAACAGAAGTTAATTCCGCATTACAAATTAAGAGGAAAGGGGAAAAAAATCAGTTACACTTGAAAATTCAACAGGCGAAACATTGTGCCTTATTTTCTTCCCTTCGCGTTTTCAGCACAGAGCTAGTTTTTACTTGTTTGTTTTGTAAGTACAGCTTGTACAACATTCCACAGCATTGCATCTTTGTGCTGATGCTTTTGAAAAGCGTACTGCAGCAAATTTTTCTGTAAATGACAGTGGGATTTTGGGTGGCGTCCAATACCCATCTCTCTGAGTTCATTTTGAAAATGTCCTGATCATTTTCAGTTGGATAAGTGCTCGTTCAGTTACAGTATGTTCCAATAGTGGGTCTATATTTCCACTGCAGCACCCACACAGTTGGCCATTAATGTAATTTTTTTTCAGAGGAATTGTTGATCTTACCATGCACAACAGTAGAGTACTGTATGTCCTCCAGCATGTGCAAAATTGTGCTTGTCCATGAAAGATGAGTTCAATCTTAATTTAATAAAAGAAAACTTCTTATACATTTCTTGCTGGTGCTCATAGCATACTAAATTGCAATTAATTGCATTTTATGTGGCACTTTTCATCCCAAAAGCTCAGCAAAGTGCTTTTCAAATAAAAAGAGGCACAAAGGAATAATTCTGTGCCAGCAGCCCTCCTATACAGTAGATGATATAGGGAAGTTCGTTATTACTTCACTGATTGAATCAAGCTAATACCACCTACCCCGCACTTCACCTGTGTGGTTGGTGCCAAAGACAAGTGCAAAGGATAGGAAGGTTGTGCTAATCCATTACGATCATGTTCTACAATTGTAATGCATTTTGATAATAAGAAATCTAAACCTTGAATTAATTCTAATAAGCTATGCATCAATTATTCTATTACACGGTGTTCTCTGCAATGTGTGCTTAATAACACAGCAGGACATTGTTTCACTTTCATATAAACCTAAGGTCAATGTAGCATGATAACTTTAGATCAAGAATCTGTCTTGCATATAACAAGATTTAGTTAATGACTAATCACTGGCATTGTGGTAAGCACTATCAAAACATCAGACTTTATATCTTAGATAAAAGAGAAATCAGATATAAAGTGAATCTGCGCTGTTTCTGTCAAAAGTGTGGCAGTGAGTCAGATCTGTCTCATATCTTTTCAGTCTGAGTCACGATGAATTTTGTCAGTATTGTATTTCTGTGAGTACAAATCTAAGACCCCTTCTCAGAGGTAAATACAACATGGAACTATATATAGCTTAAAATAAAAACAATCACAGATGGCTATATACGCTAGGAGTGCGAAAATATACCAAATCCACACATTTTCTTTTTTTAGAACCTGGATTCATCTGTCATCTAGTTTTTTACTTTAATGTGAGTATGTGTGTGAAAAGAGGGTGTAAATGGAAATTATGCAGTGCCAATTGTAGATCATTACAAAGTGCAAAACAGAAGGATGTTTTAAAAGGATCATTACAGCTGCATGATTATACAGATGTTTTTCGTAAGAGAGAGGGGCAGAAATTATAATATATTGGTATGTTACAATACATTGTGTTTTTTATGACTTTAAAAAAAAAACTTTCTTCATCGCTTTGACAATTTGCTGTATATCTGTAAAACTGTTTTTTTTTTTGGATGTGGAGTCTTGTAGTTCTGCGACTCTGCACTGTGTATTTATTTAGAGGCGAGTGATACACAATCCCAGAGACCATGAAGTGACAGGCACCTTTGTTGAAGAAGCTTTCTTTTTTCTAAGTATTCTGATATCTTCCATTGGTGGGGTCAGTGTTATCTGAGAAGAAAGGGACAAGGCCATTTCCTTAGAAATTACAGAGAGCCTGGGAAATGGAATGGAGAACTTGAAGAGATGGGGGGACAGTATTCACACGACAAGCTGCAACTCATTTCCAAGTGTGCCTTCCATTTTTCAAGGCTTTCTGAAGACTCTCTGAGAGATTGCGGTTTGTAACTGCAAAAGTGATCATTTGGCACCATGACATAAAAACATAATGTGCCCATGATTTATGATCTGCCAAGTTCTTGGTGACGTTAAAAGATTTCTCAGTATGCTCAGAAGATAAATAAGAGTTTTCAGAATGGTGCACTAGGGGTTATTGTCAGAGTCAGCAAAAGTACTTGCCTTCTGATATGAAAGACAGGACTTACCATCACTGCTGCATTACAAACTATAAATGAAATTCACAGTTTCATAGTTTCATTACTTTTCAGAACTTGCCCATCGCTCAGGTTGGTCACGTCTGTCTATATTACACAAAAACAATTCTTTATGACCACAGTATATCATTTTAGAGTTTCAGAAGACCATTTCCCTGGTATGTCAAGACCTATCTAGAAGGAGGTCTCCTGTCTCCTGATGGAAGGGGGTGGCACTGAGTATTTCTATGAATAAGGCTAACTTGGTCAGATAATGTTAAGATCCAACCACAACTGACATGTGATAAAGGAGTGGACCCCTTTTCTACTCCAGTATTTAACTTCTATAGTAAGGATAAGAAAACCATATTGCAGAATCTCCAGGAAGTGGGACAACCAGTAGGCAGTGCTCTTAAATACTGAATTAATGCCCTGGTATGGTGATGGAAGACACTGCCTTGTGGGATGATTTGAGCTACAGATGAGATGTTAAACTGATTTCCTGTAGGTGTGCCAACCTATCAAAGGAAACACAGAGAAACAAACACACATACTCACACCAGAGCCAGTTTTCCTAGAAACCAATCAACATACCAGTATGTATTTGGAATGTGGGAGGAAACCAGAATACATGGAGAAAACCAATGTGAACACAGAGAGAACATACAGACACCACCAGATAGCACCCCAGGAACTAAACCCAGATCCCCATGCTGCAAAGCAGCAATGTAAACCACTGCCAACCATGCCACATTATATTAATGCAGCCATTTATTGCCAGTTGCACTGAAATTCATTAGAGATCACAGAAAAGATAAAGCGATCTGTATACAGTATGTCCCTTGCTTTATCTCCATGGAAATCCACCACTTCTTAAAAGATCCTAGTGGATTCCTTACTGTTCCTGCTGTTTGTGCTGAATTCATGTTGCTCAACTTGCTGCTGAAAACTGTCTGAAACACTCAGTCTGCCACTTTGTTTCTGTCTGCATAACTGCATAAACACATCAGACATAATGCTGTTATTTCAGAAGTTATTTGAAGAACATAAAATGTCTGAGTTTTCTTAATCAGTTAATCTGAAACCAAAAGAGAGATGTGCATTGATGCCATTCCTTTCCATTGCAGTTGTTTTATCTCTGTCAAAGGTTTTTCTTTTAATATAGCCTGACACTGCCATTTATAGAAAAGTGTTTCTCTCTCATGGTTCCCAAACACCCCTCCTTGCCAATCAATCATTTGTGCAGGATATGGAGCTCATGAATCCTGGAGCCACTATTCTTTCTTCTCAGCTTCTCCTGGATGCCCGATCATGATTTAGAACGCAGGCAGTAATGCAACACTGGTGAGATAAGCTGTATAACTTGGCAAATGAGAGCAATATTCCTTTGTTGCAGCTCCGCTCCTTCTTAAATAAATTATTGATAACAAAGACACAGCGTTAACATGGCCAGCAACAGCCGTTTTATCAAGTGGCTGTGCTGCCAGGAGCACTCTGATGTATTTAAAAAGTAGCTAAGCATTTAAAATGGTAGCTGAATATCATCTGCCTTGGGTCTGAGACCCATCACTGTCGGTGGAGATGGGACAGGGCATTGCGTCAAGGGCTACCAGCCACCTCAGTCAATTCAGCAATTCAGTTTTTCAGCTTTAATCCTCAAATGCTTTGTCTTGTCATTTGTGTGTCACATCATTCAACATTAACAGGATACAAGATATGACAGTTACTAAAATATAAGCAAATCTCTGACTTCTCAAGCATTCACAGGATTAGATAAAGGAAATAAAGTAATTCTGTTTCCTTGACCCTTGACCCAAGTTGGTTGGTAGAAACTGAAGTACAGTTTTGAGTAAAACATTGATGATTGTGAAAGCCCCGATGTAGCACACCCATGCAATCCCATTGTTGAAGATTGAATTCATTCTTAAGACATGTTTCACTCATTTTTTGCAGTGTCTTCACAGACCACTTTCAAAGCGATTCCAAATCCTATATTAATGTGTGCACAGGCATCGTACTTGGGCACCATGAAAGTGGGAGCTGTTACGAGCACAGGCTGATTAAATGTGACAGTAAAATGCAGTTGAGCAGGGTAACATCTGAGCATAATCAGACTAATTAAAATAAGGAATCAAACTGAACACTGCCATTAGCACATTTCATTTCTTCTCCACTCAAAAGCTGCCTTTCTGGTGGATTAATGCTTCATAAATTCCTGGCATCCTAAGCAATTAATTTCTTGAAATAAAGCAGCTTAAAAAAGCCGATTGCTATTATATTGTCATGAATTTCTACTAAACTAAGAACGGGGGGACAGAAAGGGGTTGACAATTGTTTCATATATAAAAATATATGTACTGATTTGCAGGACCTTAATCATTTTTTGCACCCGCAAGATCTATTGCCCCTTTGGCACATTGATCCAGAATAAAATCCCATTCCTTAACCAACCACCTCCTGCCTAGATTGTAATGCATTTTTAAAGAACGGTCCAGGGAAAGACAAAGAAACCATCAATAAGGCTGTTTGGTTTCGAGGAGGAGATCACTTCTGAAGTAATGACTTGGCTCAGAATTGCATTACCATCACACAGTCAACTGTTTGAAAGAGTGTTGGTAAATTCAACTAGGGGGGGATTGGTCTCCATTCAGTTAAGTCCTGTAGACATTTTCAGTGTGAAACACAGAACAGCACATGCAATACAAGAACAAGAAGAGGAAACCCAATACAATGAGTTTCAATGTATAGTATATAGCTTTGTAAAACCTGGCTGTGTTATTCTATGGTAAAGGCTTAGCAGATTGTACAGTAATACAGTGATATTGTATGTCTTTGTCAAAGCATTGTAAAGCAAAGAAAAGAACACAAAGAAACCTTATCACAGTGCAATAACTACACACTAAAAGCATGATAAATTGACTGTGATACACTTGGTAATAATGAGTTTTGCTCACTCAGCATTTCTTCAATGGGACTATAATAATGTTTTTTTTTTGCTTCAAGGCAAGACTTTCCCCTTGTTTTCTGACAGTTAAAATTTTAGCGAGAGGGAACATAGGCAGGGGAGAAAAAATAAATGAGCCTTAACCATCATGTTGGAAAATTAGTTGGATTTACACCTCGGTGAATAAGAGATTTAACTGGAGAAAAATAAAAAGCTTTGAAAGCCATCCTCCTGGCAAACATAGGAGCCTCCATCTTCCATCATGAATCTTTTTCCAATTAATTTCGCGTCTTGCCCTCAGGTTGTAGGTTCTGCTGAGCATGAAGGACAGGCTATTTGTCATTGTTCTTTTCTGACTCGGAAGACCTTAGATGGAAAAACTGCTTTAGGAAGTGGTTTCCCAGGACTGGTGGTCACAGAGGGAGACTAAATTTGCATTGTTCTGGATTAAAGATATTCCTTTCAATGCAATGACCTACCTGTCTGGATCCTGGTGCACAGATGACCATAATATTCTTTTTAGGGGCAATAGGTTTTTTATGATAATGTAGTGACCGTAAGGGAAGCATGGTGTTCTGTATTGGTACTGTACATCAGAGAATTTAATCCAGTACAGAGATCTTTGTAATTCTATAGAAAGCATACTAAAACACACAATAGAAACAATCAAACACACAAGCTGGTGAGAAAGAGACACACATGGTCCACTCTTTCTTTTCCCAGGGTTTGGGTTCAAATGCAGCTCAGACCAACAAATGTGATTATCCCCACCTTGTCCTGGGAGCAGACAGAGCAAAGATGTGGCACAGACCCTGCCTATTAAATCCTCATTTCAGTAGGGTTTTCAATTTATCGTGCCGGACATCTGTGACTGGGGCCTGAATACCAGCCTTTCCAAGTTCACTGGTTCTGCGGGAGACACTTCTTTACAGAACAAAGTCACAATTGTCTGGAACAAACTGCCCAACTCCATTTGTCAAAGGAGACTTCCTGGGTTCTTTCAAGAAACAGCTAGATTAGGTTTTCATATCAGTAAGCTGCTAAAAACAAGACAGGCAAGACAAACCAAATTGTGTTTTTTTATACTGTATGTAACCTTTCTTATGTTCTTTTGAATTTGTGTCTTCTCCACTTTTGTGTCATGCCTTTTGTCATTTGTGAGTTTCATTTTAATACAATCTTCAAGTGGAAAATCTGGCAGCTGGCCACATTCTGTGTCCATTCTGTTGAGAGACAGAGGGCTCTAGTCTTTCAGTATGTACTCAGCTCTTGTCAGCAGCTCTACAAAATATGTACAGTATAAGGCCAAAAAATGAATTGAAAAGATATTTACAGGTACCTATTAGCAAGCAACATTATAATATGATAACCACAAAGAATAGGTGGACTCTTTCTTCTTTATATTACACTACATTTCCTGATCTCTAAATCCAGTGTGCATTCCTAAGCAGTGCTTAATGTAAGAGAAATGCTGTTATGCATGTAGGTCAGGTTCTCATCTTCTGTAATCAGTGGCTATATATAATGTGCTTCAGAGCAGCATTTCACAGTCTCTTCTTTGAACTAATCCATAATTCTCAAGATGTAAAATGTGGGAATAATAGCTGACTAGATATGAGCATTAGTGGGAGGTACTGTAGTGTAAATTTAGCTGTGTCTATAATTTATCATTTGTGTCTATAATTTCCTCGTTCCACAAGTTTTCAACAAGTTACTTTACAAAAGTACATTCTCACCTCCTATCTGTCCATAGCAAACGTTTGTTTTCATCTGATAATAATAATATCACTTTATTAACCCTTTACAATTTCTTGCATTAGGAATTATCTTTTTACACACCCCAGCTTGCTCTCCATGCAACACACAGACAGGGAGAGAGCCTGGGGTCAGAACGCAGGGTCTGCCATTGTACGGTGCCCCTGGAGCAGTTGGGGTTAAGAGCCTTGCTAAGGAGCCCAACAGAGTAGGATTCCTCTGCCGGCTGCAGGACTTGAACCAGCAACCTTCTAGCCACAGGTGCAGATCCTTAGCCACAGAGCCACCACTCCGCCCTTAACCCTTTGATAAGTTAAAGAAAGTAAGAATATACAAAAAATGTAAAAAGCATACCATCTTGGAATGTCCCTCTTAATGGGTCTGGCAATGGGCTGACACAGAGATGCAAGTGAGGTTAACTGTGTGCTGTTTGAGTATGGACTCCTATGGCGTTCTGGAGCTCGCTTACAGTGGTGTCAGAAGAAAAGGGCAGAGGGTGAGCACATACTTTGGAGATAGAGGAGTTGACCAGAACATCTCTGCCCTCTTATTCACAGTCTTCTTCTGGCAGCCTGGGTTTCCAGCACCACCAGGAAACCAGCAAAAGTTCATTAGGGACCAATGAAGTGCATTGAAAGGGTCTTCTCTGATTCAACCCAGCTTTGCAAAAACACATGGAAAAAGATGGATCCAATCAATTGCCTGTATTTAAAATTTTACAATGCAATCAGCTAAACCCAAGCTTCAGGAAATTATTTTGTTTAAATACTAATTTAGCAGCATACAGGGACAGAAAACAGTATGACACATTTATTTTACATTAGTGTTATTTGTCTGTCATTATTTTCAGATTACGTCCTAGCATATATTTAATTGTCAATAGGTTTATTTCATGCTGAAAAAAAGAAGAAAGAAAACAAGTTTTGGCCGTGGAGCCTTCTGGGTACCCACCTGAACTACTGTATCTAATTGTCTGCTACTACTGTATATATGGTTGGGTCTCTTTTCACTTAGTAATTCTAGTTTGTTGCCTTGCTTTTTAATAAATGTGATTTTGAAATGGTTTCTTAACTAATCCTAAGAAAAGTAGTCCAAGAGGGATTCTCAGAGCAGCTAGGATCAGTCATTTCTCTCTCTTTTGCCTAAAAGTGTATTTTTAATGATGGTGTTACAAGGAACAAATGTCGCCTGGTTAAAGCAACGGCAATATTCCTGCTTTTTTTACCACAGTGTAATCCCAGGGTCACTACTCAAGGAATGATATCATCAGAGAGATTAATGAGAAAGAAATGTTTGCAGCCAGAAGCTTTTCTGCAGCTAAGAGTGACGTCAGACAGCTTAGACACTACACCTCTGCTGCGCTGATCACAAACTGGATAACAAAAAATCACAAATCTTAAACTTTAAAAATGTTATTAGTATGTGAACAGTGGAAAGAGCGATTGCAGCTTAGATGATTGTACTGTAGCAAAATGTGATGATATATATACTGTATGCTCTTTTTCTGGGCCTCGCTAATTGCTCTTTACTGTCCCAGAAAACCATTCGCTTTTTCTTCATACCTGGCTTATTACTATCTGTGGAGCATTTGCAATATGAATTTCAAGAGACGAAAACAAGGATCTAGGCCACACAAGGATTTTTAAAAACTGATTTGTGTTACAGAGCTTCTGGAGGCATATAAAAAATCTGTATGTACCTATTTGTTGATCTTGGTTTCTTCGGTCTGGATTTTAAAATCAATTTGCGACTTAGTTCTTTTCTTGCCCCTCGTGAAAACTTTACTGTTCATTCCATTGATTTGTTCCTAAGGCTAGGAGTGTTTTGTCTGGTCTTCAATTAGGAATTGAATGTTGTTTCTCAAGACAACTAAAATGCTGATGTGTTTGCATATTTATATTATTGGCTGTAAAGGAGAAATTGAAACATTTCCTCCTTCTGTTCAGTTTGCTCAAACTCTGTAGCAGGCAGACATGCAATAAATTCAATTTTCTTCACTGTACCCAGTCCTAGATAGTCATACTGTAATTCAGTACACTCTGAGTTTTATCTAAATCATCAGCTTGTAAACCTTTTCATTGCATTTTGTAATAGATTACAGTTCGTTACAAATGCAAATAATCAGTCAGATTTTCCTGAACTAATCTCTCCAGTGCTCCTGAAGTCCCTGAAATGTTTACCAGAGAGTTTTAAATTGTTAATAAAAAGGCTGTAGTAACATGCAAACCCCCTCATAGATCGGGGACCTCAATAATAATAGCTTTAATAATATTTCCTTAGATCAGTTATTGACTGTTCCAAGGCTTTGACTTAAGACAATAGGTTTTTGCCTTCTGTACTCCGTGTTTGTAGATCTCACATTCTGTTGTCACTGTAATAATAACTACTGCTGATACCAAAACCCATTTTCCACATCTACAATAGACTTCAGGAACCAAACCATGGCAGGAAAGTGTCTCCCTGCTGTCAGCTAGGGGGATGTACTCCCTGAATCCCAGTGATGTGAGCATTCCTACTACCCTTTACAAATTTAGTGTACAGAACTCCATTAGGCAGGTAATTATTTTCCAGGTCATTGGCCTCTCTACTTGGTTTCCATGATTTGGCATGGCTGCCAGTCATAGTACTTTATTGTTGGTGAGTTCGCCAAACCGTTTAATTCTCTAACTGGGAGTGGGAGACTAGGAAGAACAGCTGTGCAAACTTTCAGGTATCATCAGTATCTGTGCTACTTTGACTGCAGATGGACTTGCCGTTGTCTAATTGGTCACTTGTTAAATCAATTGATGGCGGAGATTACTTTCAGCCAGGTGGTGGATGGTACAGAAGTTTGTTGTTCTTTGTATTCGTTCAGAAAACCACAAAGTGAAACAGCATGGAAAGAGGAATTCAATAAATGGAGCAGGTAGTACTCAGAAAGGAGACAAATCGTGGGTTGTCTGTATACAGTAGATATTTTACTTTTAAAATACAATCATTTTGTGGGGATGACACTCTGTGTTGTAGCTAGGGCAAGATTTAGCACTCCAGGCAAGAATAGAGTAAACAATACTGGGATAAGCACATATCAATGTTTAATAACCCAATGGGTTCATGGAAGCAGCATATGAGCATGCAGAAGACAACTGAGCCCAGTGCATCCAACAGAGTCAAATGTCTTTCTAAAACTAACAAATGCAGCATACTGTACTGTACAGGCTATTTGCTGTTTGCCAGTTTTCTCCAGTAAATGGTGTAGGGTAAATATTATGTCTTCTTTGCTGTGTGATGAATGAAAACCACAATGGGATTGATGGAGTACATTTTCTGTAATAACCGAACTCATTTCCAACAGCAGGTTACCAAGGGCCTTTACAGACAAGGGAGAATACAGCACTAAAATATCATGAAAACTCGAGCAGTTTTGTTTTTCTCCTTCACCTGTAAATTGCGTTAATTAAGGAATCTTTTGAAATCCTGGGATAAGACCTTTTTTTCCTGGCAGAAAGTAGATTGAGCAAAGCTTTGTATCAGACCATCTTTAAACGCTTCAGCTGGGTTTTTATTAGATATTTCTGCTTTCCAGCTTACTATGCCCATACTGTAAATCTAATTTTCTAATCTCTTGCAGAGTTGGTGGATATTCTAGTAGCAAAATTAACTTGGTCTTAGTTTGATGATCTGCACTCAATAAATGGTGAAAGAAGGTTCCAACATTTAATTTAAAATTTTATATTTTTCTTAATTTGTAACATCATGTTGTGCAGTATAAAATGTTGGAGTCTAATACAGATAGACTTTAACTACTGAGAAAAAAATGATGATGATGATGATGATTATTATTATTAGCCCCCCTGTATTGCACAGCTGTTAGAAAGTAAAGGAATGGATAATACCTACAGTATGTACCGACAATATTTGCTGAGAATCAGTTCTATAGCCAGCAGTGCAGCACTTTGAGGAACAATTAGAGTTAATCATGCAACTGAATGGTTTAAATGCGTGTGCTAGAGCTGACTGCACCACTTGGAATAAAGTCTTTGGAAAATCCGGTTGTCATTAAATACCAATGGAATGCTACAGTGCTCCCCTAATATTATTAACATAGGAAATGTTGAACCACTGGATATTTTTAATGGAATCTTTGTTTTCTGAGTATATGGTTTGTTAAAGAAATGATGTAATACCCATGTATTACCCTGTAGTAATAGGCAGTACACAGAAATGTATAGCATTTTACTTTATTTATTTTTTATGTTAAGCACTTTATGAGTACAATGAAATTCTGTATAGATCTCTTGGAATAAAACTCCCGTCACCCCTTTAGCACCCAGAGCTTCTAACTTAATTTAGCAAATGAGTTTCTAAAGAAGTCGAATGCATTCATTTGTTCCAAGTCATTAGAAATTGATAATATTAGGGTGACCTGTAAAAGCTGCTGGAATTTGAACTGCAGGAACTGGTCTGGCCACTCATGTGTAATGAACTCTCTGAGTGTTGAAGAAAATGGCACATTCCTGCATGACTAAGTACTTTTTTTTTGTTTCTAGCTGTAAGAGAGCACTGCTGTGCCTCTTTTATTGTATTGCTTATCTTGAACTAAAAAAAAATGTTTCCAAGCTTTTCTGGGGGAACTTCTCCTGGGATAATGTGGGGTAAGGACCCCATTTTAAAAATCACAGCTATAAACAGCCACACAGACAGCTTCACTATACAGTGAGCAGTAAAACAGACAGGATACAGGAATAAGCTGTAGACTTGCCAGGCCTTTGTATTATTTTAGTCCATTTCATTTCTTTTTATACTTCTGCAAAAAAATGAATTACACTACTGAATTATTCAGTATTTCTGCGCCTTTGAGGCTTGAGGATGAGTTTTGATTCCATCTGAAGTGTAGAATTTTAAAGTGGAAACATGACATTTTGTGCCCAAATAATTTTGGGTTATGGGGGGGGCGGTGCAGCAGAGCTGTCTCACAAAGCACTATAAAACCTTATTGTTCCCCCTGCTGCAAATTAGAATTAACGACACATTTTGTGGCCATGAAAGCCTGAATCCACAAACACAAATGGACTCAAACTATTTCTTTTATCTGAAGAATTTGCAACCATCTTCCCAGAGCATGCATCATTAATGGAGAGAGTTCTAATGATAGCCATGGAATTTAATTTAGCCTTTGTCTGAGCCAAGATAACAGGCTGAAGTCATTTATAGAATGAATGTAGACAGCTAACGCCTCAGTCATGTATGCAGAACGGCCAGGGTGGGAGGGGGGGGGGGGGGGTGCAAATCTGTTCCAAAGCTGGACCAGAGCTTGACTATGGTCAGGGACCCTTAGTGCTTTTTGTCTTCCCTGTGGTGCATCTGTCCCTTCCTGCTGGACTGTCTTATCATGAGTCTACTCACTTTTGATTCTTTGAGACTGGCAACATTCTGTACGTACAGCACCTGAGATAAATCACAGAAGATCTCATGATTCCGATATGAAAAATGCGATTTTGCACCCACTGGGACATACTTATTTTATATATTGTATTAGGTTATATTTTGTTTTATATACTAAGGAGAAGAGCAAGGAAAAGACAGATATCTATTTCAGACATACTTTGGTCATTCAGGCACCGCCATGGAAGAAAAAGTGTGGTGTGAAACTGGTGGACATCTGCATTTGTATAAGAGACCTTCAGATTTAATTTTCTTCTGCTTACCATACTGTGGTGATTAATTACACATTATATATATATAAATAATGACACAACACATTTGAGCTTAGGAGCTGTGGAGTTCGATAGGCCATGACAGCAGAAAACGGGTTTCAGTAATTAAGGACCAGTTCAGGATGTCAATGCTGGAGTCCAGCATCGTTAGTACATTGCTCAATCCAGTTGAGCTACCTGGCTTCCTTCCATGCTAATCTACTGTGCACCATTTATGACCTTGATACTATCGGATTTCTCTGGGAGCCTCTGGCACAGAATGTTGCAGGTGAAGAGGCAGGCAGTGACAAACGTGTTTAACTTAGTTTGATGTCAGCCTCACATGACTCATGGTTACTTGCCTCATTGCTCCAGCTGCATTTTCCACAAATATAAAACAATAACTCACAAGCCCACTCCAGCCTTGGAGAAAAGCAGGAGTGATCACAGTGATCACCTCTCTAGATCTAGAAACCCCAGTGAGGACAGGCATTTGCCCTTGGATAATGAACCTAGGGAGAAACTCTCCAGTCATGCCATCTGAAGCGAGCCACTGTTAGCCGGCAGTCTTGGCCTCACACCTTTGTGATTTCACAGCACTTTCATATCAACAGTTTCCGTTTAATTTCCTGAAAACACTGTACACAGAGCACATTCGACAGAACATAAACCAGCTTTAACACAAAAGCAGATTGTTATGCTTTTAGCGTACAACATTTTTTGCCTTCAATTTATTCTTTAATGGGCAGACTTTTTGAAGTTGGCTGTGTATCCAGACAGCTCCTTGTACATAATTTTTGGCACGAGGAATGCAGACAGATGGACAGCAGACCTGTTTGTCAGATTGCAAGGACAGGACCAGAGACTCCAGCAACAGGGAACTCAGAAAGTTCACGCTATGAAAGATAATAAAGCAGGTTGGACTATGGGTTTCACACTGGCAGGGGTTGGGGGAGGGAGATCTGAGGGGAAAGATAAAGTCGTACACTCTCTGTCGATTTCAGCACTCCTATTATTGGGTGTAATGTGCATGCAATGAAATACAATTGGCAGTGGCTGCAAACCATCCAGGTCTATGAACATAAACAATATAAAGGAACCAGTTAGTTAACTTTCATGTCAGTTCTCCATCAGCAATATCTATTTCTTCCTAATCAGCATGCATCTTGTTATTATTACTCACAGACAACACTTTAACAGTATGGACAGTTTTTACAAAGAAGCCCTCTTAGACAGCCACAGTGACTACAGTACATCCACCAGCAAACAAAATAGATTCATACACTATATGTGCTTGAGATGAAGATAAAGGCATTGATGGGATGTCAAATAACACTATATTTCTCTTAAACTACAGCTCTGTGTTTCAGAGCTGTCAAAGACATGCTAACAAAGTAAGCAGACCTTTTAACAGCATGAGAAACGTATTACTATACTGGAGTCTTAATTTCTTTATTAATGTACCTTAAGGTACTGTGTATAAAATGCCTACTGTATAAGTCTTAGTTTAATGACATTTTTGGTACAGTATATATACAGTATATATCTATAGATTTTCATAGTACAATTATCTGCTATATTTCGAAAAGGGGCATGTCTCTTGTAAAATGGCTAAACTTCCTACGGAACAGTGTAAAGAGGATTCTCAAAAGGGCTCGACAGCTTGTGGGTGTGCATAACAGATAGAGCTCGGAGTGGTATTAACAATGAATCAGTTACACAGTACAGTAAGTGAGTCATTGGCTTCGCTGTCAAACAAAGGTGAGCTGAATGGACTCTGAAGAGGGTTTGAATAAAGAATGGCAGGAAAATGGCCAGAATGCCTTATTTTTGCCAGAACTGAAAGAAAACTGAGAATGACCGAAACCCTTTCTACAGTAGTTTCCTTTCCTTGCTTTTGAAAGCCGAGTCCTGATGGGCTCAGAATAAGAAGATCAAAAACTGGAACCTGGTGCCTACTGCCAGAATAGATGGCGTTCTGGTTTTCTTAGTCATCCAGACACCAGGTACCACAAACTGCTGTCGTGTAGCCCTGATGTTGTGTGGTCAGTAACATTCACACTCAAACAGAATTCTGTTTGCCAGTTCCTTACACATAAACAGTTTCAGCTTAGAATGAGTGCCAGCATTTCCCTAAAAAAGTTTGCTAGAAAGCAATTTTCAACTATCAAACTTTCTAGTGCCTTGTTCTCAAATCTCCCAGCCTCGCATTTGAAATTTGCCGTTTAAATAGCTCTGCCGCATATCTCGCCTCTGACATTGTTAAGGGGGCTTCATGTTTATTTGCTGTCAAAAACATAGTTGAAGGAGAAAAAAAACAACTCAGCTCTTTCAGGGGTTGTGCTTGCTGCAAATGGCAATTTATATACAGTACTGTACATTGTTGGGCAGATGTAGAAACTTCCAAATTATTTTTAAGGTTTGTCTCTGATGAAAATATGAATTTGTTTTGACTCTCAAGCAGAATAATAAATAAGGAAATAACACAGCAGCGCATTCCCTTACTGACTTATGAACTTTCATTTCTGTGATTCTGGGAGATCCATCAGCATGAACAGATATTCTGATTTGATTAGAAGGCACTTTGTAAATAATGGTTATTATTGAGGCTGACAGTTCCACGCCTCTTCTCTTGCGGTTTGGTATTCATAGGCAGGGCAATAATGAATACAACACATTATCTACTTTGTCAGCAGCTACTGTCCGCATTTTTAAAATTCAAGGCGATAGCTCAGCCTAATAATTACTCAATTTCTCATGTGGACCTGTCACCTAGAAACAAATTAACCCATGCCACTAGCAATGTTTGTGTCATATCTAGTGAAGAGTGATGACAAAGATTTGTTTTTTCTTATTTGTGTTTATGACTGCCAACGTCTGTGTTCCAGTGAGCTACAGCTTCCAAAGCCCACAGTGGAGGACAGTGTCAATTTGAAGTCCTTCTTGTCAGCTCAGATAACCAACTAGTAAAGTCAGTGTTGCATGCCAGTATGGCAATAAGGTTAGAAAGTGAAATATGTTTTTGTGAACTTGGATTAACCAATCTGTAATGTTAAATCTGAACAATCTGCATTCCAGGGTATAAAACTCAGAAATTGGCGAGTCCCTGTGTCTTTGGGCTAATGTCATCAGCTGAGTTTGAACTGTCTCTGTGTTTGTGTCTCTGTGTTTCAATTCCAGCTTTTTTTACAAGTTATATTTGTTTATTTGTTTTATTGTTGTCCAATATCAGAGCTGTAGGAAGTCAGTTAAGGATCATTTGTTGGTTTGGGAGTAAACTCTTCTCACATCAATGTAGACTTTGGTATACCCCAGTCCAAACTGTTTTTTCCCCAACCGACAGTTGTATGTACAGTATTTAAAATGTGATCATAATGAATCCCAATGTGCTTTCATAAATTGTTGTACAAGACACCCTTTCTTTTCTTGACTAATGAAAATGTGATATTGGATTATAAGGATCTATTCAAATTTGAAAAAGATCATATGAATTTTTTTTGTACCAATTATGGACGAAGACTGAGCTGTTTAAGTGCCATTGACAGTTATGATCAGATCAGTCTTTGTCTTGGAAAACACTGCACTAGTACCCATTGCTAAAGTCTATGGTTTCTACAGGTGGCAATGTTGAAACATTACGAATTTCATGGCCTCCAACCTCTGTAACATAATATTTTAAGCTGTTGCCAGTAATAGTCATACATGACATACTGCCTTTTCTGCAGCAAAAACATATGGACAGCTTAGAGCTCAGTGTTGTGAAATTAAACCACTAGGATTTTCTCATACGAGGAAAGTAGTGTAAGAAACTTGAATATGTTGGGAGCAGAATTTCACAAATAGGTTGACTTTTAATGTGCAAGCTGCATACACATACTGTAGTAATTTGCACTTTCTTATCCATCAAGGTTAAGATAAATGGCAAAGTAGGAGAATAGAGAAGTATTCATCCTTAAGGCAGAAAAGGAGATTTGCCCGCCTGAACAGGATTTCTTCGCTCTAGATGTGCTAACCATGAAAGGACAGTAGAGCAAAGCAGGTGGTGTGGTTAAACCCGTAAGTAATGTGTTAGTAATGTGTTAGTATTACAAGATCATCCAGCATCCTGTAAACTACATTTCCCATGTAATGGATAGGATGGGATCAAAGATGAATATTTTATGATGTGAAACACAGAAAGAAGTTGACAAATCTACAATCCCCAGGTTGGGTTGTAATTTAGTTATTTAGAGATTGTGGTAAACTTGTTCTAGGTACAGTATCTGTGTAACTGGGTGGTACTGTAGGTAGGGAGGTAGAAAGAACTGTTTCACTGTGGGCTTAAAGCCTGGTCCAGGGTATTGTTTAAGTTGCATTCCACCTGATTTGACTGAAAAGTCATTTCAACTCCAGTGGTGCATTTGGCTGTCTGATGTTTATTTGTGCAGGCACTATTGAACCATGGCCATTTTATTTTTGGAGCCTAAAGAACAGTCTTTTCTCATATATGACCCAATAACCAAACACAAAATACATAAACAAAAAAGACACAACTTAGATTCAGTAGGAAACGCTTTCACTTTGAAGAAAAGAAATACAAAGTCAAGGATTCCAACTTTTCAATAGGTGGACGTTTGCACTTGAAGTTTTGGAGGGACGGTGAAATTAAATTATTTTAGTTCCAGCTGTTCTTAATGACAATTCTTTGCTTTCCTTTGCATTTTGTCTCATGCATCTCCCCTCCATCCTATCTCCGCCTGAGCAGCTCCACCTTGGTTCATGCCTCACTCTGCATGTGGGTCCTAGTTGTAACGAACAGTTCTTTCCGGACCCTATGCGGACGACACAATCCGACGAAGTGGGGAAACACTAGGGAAACGTCATGCAGGAATACGGGGCTGAAGACAGGGGGGCGTGTCCAAGGTGCGTTGGTGCACGGGGGAGGTGTGGCCGAGGCGAACAATCCAAAAGAGTAGTCCTTAGAGAGAATCCAAACAAATGGGTAAGTCCAAAACCAGGAGATCCATCAGAACAAGGAATTAAAAGCCATGAACCGGGTCGGAACCGGCGGACAGGGAACAGGAACGGGAACAGAGATTAAAACCTTAACGGGACCAGGCACTTCCAGGTCCCGGACTCGCACGATACGGAAATCAGATGCAGAGCCTGGATGAGCGTCAGCGCCTGGCTTTTAAGGTGGGCTGGGAATAGGAAACAGGTGCACAGAATAAAGTCTCACGTGAAAGGGCTGGAGCACCCTTAAGGAGGGGGGACTATAATCGTGACACTAGTCTCTTCATTGTGTGGCCAGGGGGCTAGCACTCAGCCAAGCAGATTAGGCAAAATCTCTAAACACGTAAGAAGTCCATAAACATCCTCAAACATACTTAATCTTGGGTAGTCTTACTTCTCCTGAATTGAAAATGAAGCACATGGTTTAGACATTTGATTTAAACTGTAATGATAAGACACACATATCTATTGGTTATGTTTTTGTTAATTTATGGCACAAGGGACAAAATGATTTTAATTAGTCACACAAATCCAGACTAATGTAATCAATGTATTGTTCAAGATAAAATTTAAAAAGCCAAGTGATACATTTTTTATTTATCTTCCCTTGGCCCCATACAGTATGTCATCATTGCCAAATTGTTTCCATTTAAAAAACGTCAACCTTTATTGCCCTTATTTTAATCTAAAAAATGTCTGTACAGTAGGATGAGCCTCTGTTGGCTCATCCAATGTGAATGTAGAATCTAAAGTGTGTATCCTAGCAACACAAAGTTATTCACCCATTCTAGCACATTCTCCTGCACTTTTAATGCCAATGGAAGACTTCAGATTAAACCAACTGACAGCCGGCTAAATATTGCCTTATTGACCTAATTACTGTGATATCTTTCTATCAACACTATATTTACAGGATCTATTATGCAATTACTTAACTTTGTTTAGTTACACATGCAAGTGATAAAAAACCTACAGTAACTCGTACCTTGCTGTTTACATCACCAATCATCTGGACGGTAAAAGGCAAGTGGGCTTTGTCCTGTTAGACCTCTTGAAGGTAAAAAGAGCACGAGTAAGCAAAAGTAGAAAAGAGCATGAAGAGCATAAGATGATAAGTCACATCTTGGCAAACCGCATGGTTAGAAGCCGCACCAATTGAGGGTGGAGGCTCATAACTGACACATACTGATGCCACCAACAATGGCTTGAACAGCACCATTTTGTTACAGTAAGTGTCAGCTTCTCATCTGAAAACCAGACTTCGGGGTGTTTCAAACCCCTAAATCACTCTTTGGATCCTAGGCTGCATGCAGTTTTCTGTAATTTAAAAAGAGGAACAGTTGCCTATCTGTCACCTCATATGCTGTTGGATTTGAAAACTCCAAAGATCTTCATGCATTTTGTGAACAGTTTTCCATAAAAAACGCCTGAAAGTGTTCAAAAGCCCAGGCTGTTGCACGTACTGTACCACATTTAAATGAGGATTTTTTTTTGCTTAAGAGAAGTAGGCAGCCTAATTGAAGGGATCTATTTCTAATTGAAACTCACCAATCAGGAGAGGGGTCTCCATTTTTTGTCATATAGATGGATTGCCACAGATAATCTGCCATAATTATTTTTTTCTGTGGTTGATAAATGACTTAAAGAAAGAAGAAAAAGTTCACATGATGCTTTTCACCTTTTCCCACCACCCCTTTCTTTAATATAAAATGTAGAGATAATTTGTCTTGAAAGCAACCTGCTGCTTGCTTATCATACATGAAAGAATGACAGTGTACTTATCGCCAGCCTGCAGAGATATCAAATGCGTTTTGAGATCTCACTCGGATTTAAAAGGAGTTGCTTCTTTGTCATTTTTTAAAGCCATAAGGGAATCTTCTTTAATTGATAAAACCCAGATTCAATTAATTAACTTTTTGAATTTGAAATCCCAGTTGAACAGTGCACCATTCCCTGTTCAGCTGATAATATTTAAAGAGAAAAGAACAATATACAGTATCTGCGGCAAATTAAAAAAAACATCTTAATAAGTATCCACCAGCTTTTAATTTGTAAAGATCTGTTTAATTAAAATTGACTGAAAGAAATTTGCATACTATAGACAACAGTAAAACAATTCTCTACATTTTCAATTTTCAAATGATCTTTGGGACCATGTGGAGCACAATTAAAATAATTCCTTTGTTATTTTTTTTCTCTATGTTCATTAATAAAAGTCAATCACTTGGCAATGAAAGTCAACACTTCAATAATCTTAACCAGAAATATTCACCTGAAATATATGCCAGCAAGCACAAAGCTTGACAAAAGAGAATCTGGAAAGTGACATAATACATTAGTCTTGTTTTTACATTTGTATCAGGTGCATCTCTGAAGTTCTTAATCCTTAATGTTCTCGTTCCTTTCAAGGTGGGGTGGATGACCAGTCCAGTTTCCCATTGTACAGTTTTGTAGATCAATGTGGTTACAATTAAAGTGGGAGACTCATTTCATGTCCAATACGTTGACGATGAGCTTTAATGAAAGATGACAATTTATTCAGTGGTACAGAGCAGAATCCCCTAAAATATTAAAAAATTAGAGAGACTGTTTGAAAAAGACTTAATTTATAGATTTTTGCAGGTTAGGTCTCTGTTTGACCTGAAGAATGGATAAAGAAGTAAGTCAAATATCTGAAAAGAAAATGTTTCAAGCTTAGGTACTAAGTGATTTGGATACTTTTTATCCCAATAGAAGTGCTGCTTTTGAAAATCCTGTGTTATATGTGGTAAAGCACACAAAGCAGAAACAGTGCATGGCAAGAAGTGCTGTATCTGGGTTTATAAGAGCTGTCTAATCAGACAGAGCTTTTATTGATGGAAACAAAGATATGGTCAGTACACATACTGTATAGAGTATTATCATTATTATTTTTCCAGTTTGTAAGATGGTTTATCATAGTCACCTAATGCTTTGTTTCATTCGAAGTTTGCTGACGAAAAGCAGTGGGAGATGATTCAAAAAAAGTAGGCGTTATTTGTAATCGCCTTCTGAATACATCAGCTCCACAAAAGTTTGTTAAAGCACTGAATCATGTTACTTTTTTAAGATTGGAATAAAATGAAATGCCATGATCCTGCTGAACAGACCCACTCTTGGCATTATTTTAAAATCAATTGCTTCTTTTACTAACATATACTTTAAAGCACTTGATGGCCAGGCCCCTGCTTAACTGAGATGTAACCCAATACCTGCCTGCCAGCTCTGAGGTAACCAGGTGGGGACTTTGTGTCCCAGGGCCATACCAACAGATACAGTACATAGTGAGACTGCTTTCTATGTGAGATTCACAGCACTGGATTCTCAGAAGTACCCCACACCTTCACATTTTAGATCAAGGCTTAGGATGTATTTCACAACTTTTTTTTAACCAACGTATTGTTAATGTGCTTTGATGTTGTTTCTGATGATTGTATTGAGTGTCATTTTTGTCTGATATTTGTTGCTGCTTTAATGATTCTGTATTTTTGTTGGTACCTTATTACCTTATTTTTTTCATAAGCGTGTTGAAAGGCTTGCAGCATTCATCATTCAGCTTGAAGTAGAATGTTTCATTTCATAAAAAAACACAGAACATCTAAGGACTAGTCTAATACTTTTATAATCAACAATCTATTGTAATCAACAATCTATATATAACAATTTATTTTTCCATTGCAAACTAATGATATTGTAGATTAGAACATCTTTATAAAGCAATAATGTTGTGTCTGGTTTACCAAAAGCAAGCATGCATTTGCTTAGATTTAAAAGCTGACAATGTTTAAAATCTCTTTTTATCGATTATTAAAATTAATTCTGCACGCAGACAATTCTCAATGTAGTCATTTCCATCCCGTATAACTCAGATTTTGTTGTTTTTTTTTCAATTTGTCAAAAGCCTTAGATTTATCTAATATCAAATTGAACAACCATTATTGCCCTACACTGAGATTGATAACAATGATGGGTGTGCTCAGTCAGCCAGTTAGTACTGCACAAATAAGGACTACATCTCTCTCGGCATTCAATGACAATCTGTTTTAACTAATTAAATAAACAATTTTGTGAATGGTTTTTATCCCCTCCCAATGTAATTATAACCTGTCCCCTGATGCCTGTAATACTTCTGCAATGTAACAAAACAAAATGGCATCTGTTTCTGATATCCCCAATGGCTTGAATTTTAGTGGCTCTTCATTCCTAATTGTGCTCTTCATATAGCAAAGCTCTGTTTGCCTCGGGGGTCTGATAATCTTTACTGCATGGCCGATATGCTCTTATAATATAAAAAGCTGGCTTTAGCCATTCTTTCATAGCACTGATGGTTAAAGTCAGTTGAGTTTAGTGGTGCAATATTTGACTGTAGGCTTAGTATTAAATACAGCTGAGAAGAAGGTGGTTTCCTTAAATCTTTCTTCAGTGGTAAATTCTGATATATATATATATTTAATATATTATTAAATAATTATTACAAATATTTTTAATATGCAGTGTGTCATTTGTGAATAGGCAAGGATCTAATTTTCAGTGTGGTAAATTGGATTTTGATTAGAAATGCTGAGCTCAGCTACTGTACAGTTGAGCATTCATTAAGGTCGCGTATTGTTTCCTGAGGTGCTCTTTTATTTTAAACCATAAAAAGCATGTGTCATTCTTGCTTTCACAACTATGTTTAATTAATTATTATTGAAATCTCCAGTCGCAGCCCTGACAGGTGGTTGAAACTTGTGCAATGTAGAATGTCAAGGTCACCTGCAAGTCACACTAAGCAACTTCTTGAAAAACACTAGCGAACAAGCTACAGCCATAGTTGTGGTCTGTCCAGTCCAAACGTCGGCTGTTCTTAATGAGAAAGTGAGCATCCTGTTCTCATCATAAATCTTTTTGAGAGAGTCTTCATTATTTCCAAGGGGGGAATTTATTTTACAGCAGCAGATGATACAAAGAGAACCTAGAAACAGCCAATACACATGCACAAACACAAAAACATCATTTGTAAAACAAGGTTATAACCACAGGTATAAATTAGAAATTACAGTGTTTGTTTTTAAATTGGGAAATCCATATCTGCTTTCTGAGGGAAGTAATTAGAACTCATTCACCAAAGGGTGTGAAGAGTCCTGTAGAATAGAATATGCTTTACACAAAACTCTTAATAGATGTGTGACTGGGCTGAAAGAGCACCAATAACTTCCTGACATATTTTGACAATACCCACCAGTTTGTTCTTACTTTTAAGATTCAGATTCCCAAACCAGCAAATCTTGCTACATTTCACTTTTTGCCAGATGTATCTCTTCTTATTCTGGTCAATATCAATGTGTCCACTTGGCATGGTCAACATTAAGGTAATCCATCCATATTTAGAAAGCCACTTATACAGCACCTAGTAAGGTTGTGACAGTCCAAAGCCTGTCCAAGAAAATGTGGTATTATACAATAAATGGAAGACAAGTCGTTTGCAGAGCACAGAAAGAGGAAAGATTCAAAAACAACTATTTGACCTTGCCAACACGTTCATTTGAAAAGAACCAGAGCAATAAATGAATACTTATGTGATCATGGAAGAACATGCAGACTCACCACAAGTCAGAATGGAGCTGTGAAAGTGCTGTGAGGCAGAAGCCATTTCAGTAGTTTAGTCAAATTCTAATAATGGTGAAATAAGTATACAAAGGGATAACATACATTATATTTTGTTATTAACTCACCTGACTAAGGAAATAACAGCTGAAGATCAGTTCTGGCTGAAGATCAGAGCAGTCACAACCCCCTTCACATACAGGGAAACAGGGAGCTGCTTTAAGTGTGCAGTTGGGTTGGAAGGAGGGGAGCAAGGAAAAACACAGCCAGAGAATGTTTATACGTAGCAGAACAGAAGTGCAACATTAGAATTTGACCTCCTCTCATATTTCTGTTAAATATCCCCATAATGTTCGTATTTTAATGTCAGGGAGAGTGCTGAAAGTTTCCAATATAAAAAGACAACCCCAATTTGACTGTGTTATAGTATGCTTTAAGAAACAAATGCTTTAAAGCATAAAAGGAATCTGTCCTGTGTGATAGATACAACTTGTAAAGCCTTGCTGTGTAAATTCATAGACTTGTTAGAATAATAATATCTTCTTATTCATTTTGCATTTCTGTAAGATGTTCTGCATTATCAAATGTTTCTTCTATTCCCATCGATTACATACTCCCACAAGCCATCTGCCTGAGCTACAGTTTCCCTCAGCAAAGAAATCAAAGCTGCCTTTTCTTTCTAGCTTGGTGAAAACTGCTGATGCTTGGTGGCTCACAGTGTCAGCTCCTCATGGTCAGAAAGGGTTTCACTGATAGGTGAGGAAACAGATTGTTCACAATCGTGAATATTTTGGAATCTGTCTTGATTAGTGGCAGAGGACTGTGGGGACTGTTCCTATTGTTTGGTTAAACTTTTTCATGTTGTTGCACATCATTCCATTTATTTTGAGTACTCTGTGTTATGGACTATAAGAATAAACTAGCCAGTACTCCGACCTGGCTTTTGATTGAGGGTTCATAGCATGGACATTTCAATCTAGTCAAGCAGGTTTTGTTATAATCTCTTTCAAGAACAAGGAAAGGCTTCATCTCAAAGGATCACGAACTGGTTTTGTGTAGGAGGGAATCACTCTTCAAACATGCCATGTAATGTTAATAACCAAGTTGTTAGGACCTTGGTTTTATGTTTCATGCCTTGTCCCTGGTCACCATACTGGGACTTTTATTTAGACATTCTCTCACAAGGGGAAGATTGACACGTACAAGTGCATTAACAACCTAAATTTCCTTGAAGATCCCCCATTCCAGTACTGACCTTGTTAGCTTCTGGGACCTAATGAGATCAAGTTGCAAAGCCTGGCCTCTTCTAAACCTGCCTTCTTCTAAAGCCTTTTGACTCTGATATGACTCTTATATTTTTAAAGCTGAATCAGAACTCAGTCCTAACAAGGCCAATTGTCTTAACAACTGTAGGTGTTCTTCTTTAATTTTAGTTATGTGCATTAAGCACATTGCTTTTAAAACTTGAAATGTTGTCGTCAACATCTTCCCAAGGATTCCTTGTAAAGGGCTGCTAATGACATTCAGATTTTTCACATTCAAAAATGAAAACAAGAAGTGCTACTTATCAAGGGTCGTGGGGGTCTGAAAAAAACAGCCTATTCTTGTCCTTGAAGCTGATTTCCCTTGGAATCAACAAGCAACTTGCAGATACCTTTAACAAGGTATATTGGTTAATTACTACAATTACCTTAATGCCGCAATCCCACCTGGCCTACTTATGAAAGTAATACTATTTTAGAGGCTCTGTTTCGATGTAAGGTGCCTGAAAGACAGTGCTGGGTTGTATTGCTCCTGTGTATCTGCAAAGTGGGAGAAGCTCTCCTATCACAGGAGGCTGTCACATTATCAACTTGCACACTGAGCGCAGACAGTGGACCTCCCACTGGAGTGGAGGAAACCAGGAGATAAGGCAATCATTCAGTCTCTGCACTCATGCAAGCCTGCTGTGTCTAAGCCCTTCCCACACAGCTGCCACCCCCTCGTCCAAGATCTCACACAACCTCCGTTTGGCTGGAGGAGATACCCCAGGTTTGAGCCCTTTTCTTCAGAATTGGAAGAACGGCATGAGTGACTAATAAACTCAAAAGATATGGGAGAGAAAGAGATCAGGGAGGAAAAAACTTTCAGCATCTGTATGGAAGAGTACCACATAGTTTGTCTTCATGCCATCGAAGGGATATTACAACTTTAAAAAAGATCTGAGAATTAGATCGGAACTAGAATAACTCCTCATTTCAGGGGACTTTCATATTCCCTTCAAAGTGAAGATCGTATTCAAAATCATAGAGGTTATATTATGGGTGATTCAGAGGCTACTTAGATTCAGTAGTGAAACAATGACACAGGGTAAGGACTGAAAACTAAAATAGAATAGGAAACACTAATTTAAGGGTTGTGGGTTAATGGGGTTTATGGAAGCTCCTCAAACACTTCATGTACAGTAGCAGGTGCATCCATGTTTTACTGAACAGCTGACAGATTATTTGAGGATTTAATAAAATGATCATCTTTATGCATCTGCCTATTGGTCTTCCAGAATGATGTAAAGTAATGCATCAATGGACAGTGTTGTCAGCACAGACTGAATGAACAAAACATACTGTACTTGGCGACTCAGCTGTACTACACGTTAGAACAGGACTTTTTTCTTTTTCTTTTTTTAATGAATGCAGCAACACAGCTTCCCTCTGTGTTTTCTACTGTATTGAGCTATTTTAATTGTAATTGCATCTGCCTTACCAAAATAGCAGGCAGCCATTCCGCTGGGAGCTCTTGTTTGCTTCCATGCTCCACTGACTTACTTCTGGTGAAGTATCATGCCTCCTGCTCTTTTGCAGTGATCAGTGATGGAGAGGATCACTTCTCTGGAAATAACACAAGGCTGCATGAAGGCACTATTGTAATTTTAACGTGCCTTTATCAGACTATGAGAAGCAGCTGTAGTAGCAGCAATAGCAGAATTATTATTATATCCAGCAGCCATATCACCCTGCAACTCACAACTGGCAACCCACTGAAGCTAAGCAGGTGTGAGCCTGGTCAGTACCTGGATGGGAGACCTCCTTGGAAAAACTAAGGTTGCTGCTGGAAGAGGTGTTAGTGGGGCCAGCGGGGGGTGCTCACCCTGCGGTCCATGTGGGTCCTAATGCCCCAGTATAGTGACGGGGACACTATACTGTAAACAGGCGCCGTCCTTCGGATGAGACGTAAAACCGAGGTCCTGACTCTCAGTGGTCATTAAAAATCCCAGGGTGCTTCTCGAAAAGAGTAGGGGTGTAACCCCGGTGTCCTGGCCAAATTTCCAATTGGCCCTTACTAATCATGGCCTCCTAATAATCCCCCTCTATGAATTGGCTACATTACTCTGCTCTCCTCCCCACTGATAGCTGGTGTGTGGTGAGCGTTCTGGCGCACTATGGCTGCCATCGCATCATCCAGGTGGATGCTGCACATTGGTGGTGGTGGAGGGGAGTCCCCATTACCTGTAAAGCGCTTTGAGTGGAGTGTCCAGAAAAGCGCAATATAAGTGTAAGCAATTATTATTATTATTATTATTATTGTTTTTTTTTAAATTCTGAAAATTTTACTTAGGAAGTGATATCAAAGCTAACTAGAGAACTGAATACAGTTTATTTTCTTCAAAGCTAGCATGTACCAGAGACATTTGCTTACATGATAGGTCTCACAATTTTCATAATAACCCTAAGGTTAATGTTACCCAACAGTAGCTTACAAGTGTCTTCTACATAGTAGAAGCTTTCGTTACCAGATTTACTGCCTTCAAACCTGACCTTGTCAATTTTAAAGATGATCGTTAAGTGATCAAGTTTGGCTTGATCTGGTTTGTACTGAAATGGGAGTCTTCTCCAAGATCAGTCATGTTTTTCTTGGTAGTAGATTCTCCAGTTTGTTGTAAGAGTAGCTGTTTTTCAGATTAGATATTAATCTTAACCTGTATTGATCCCTTACAGTTCCTATGACGTTATTCATAAAACAAAGAGTTCTAAGTTTGGTGTCCTGACTAAATTTAAACACAGGCTTGCTTGGTCAGGCCATTTCTAAAGTTTCTTCTTTAATTTAACAAGGTCAGCAATGTCCTGTGTCTCCACCACATCTGCTGTGTAATATGGCTGCAGGTGAAAAATGGGGTCCTTAACACCTCAGAGAATGACTTTCAGTAGGAGGCAAAGGGGGTCAGCTATAATTCTCTTCAAAACATTTCAAGAAATAATTTTTACAATTAGCATATAATCCAGCCTAATAGCATTAATGGTGCACATTACAAAGGTCCTTGGGGTGAATTTGGAATGTAGCAGCAGATAAACTCTGGGGTGAAAACAGACACATCATGATTAAGGCCACTACATTCCATTGAAAACTAGTTTTGATGCTTTTAACCACACTTTTCATATGATCTAGACTAGAATTAAAGGTTCAGAGGTCATTACAAATAAATTAAATCCAGTTGCTGTAGAAATATGATTCACGGGTGTCACAGAATTTACAAACACTCTTATTGGCCAACCTTGCAGAGTACCCTCTATTCTGGACAATGCTTAGGATGCAGTATTATTTATTGAAATAATAAGTGTCATTTGTTGAATAATACTGTATAGACTTCCTACATAAAAAGCTTTCATTTGTAAACCAATTACTACTGTTATTATGGAAAATGCTATTCCTAAAGTAATTATACTAATAAATATTAATAATGAAAAAACAGCAACAAATCTGACAAGTGTTCAGTTTTAAAAACAGTGTCACAGCCAAACTGTTCACAGTTATTAAATTTGCATGTCATTAGAGCTGTAGATTTAAAATTGTGTCTCTCTTTACATGAAGGGAAAGTCCCCCTTATCTTAACCCCTCTTAATATGAAGAGAGTGTGCTCAGTAAACTCTAGTTGTGCCTGACAAATAAATATTTTTAACTGACAATATTAAATATGTTTAATACGTTAGTGAATAGACTTATTTCAATATGGAACAGGAGTCTTTGGATACATGTGCAAATGTATATATCTCTGTGTTATGTAAAGTATGTGATGATTTAAATAGGAAAGGCCAAGAAATAATAACAAATCATAGCTGAAGTGCAATTTTTGCACGTTGGGTCCTGTGTCATACAGACACTGGACAATAACCCTACAAGGGGGAAAAAAATCCAGAATATGATTTTGCATCGCCTCACATGCATCGCACTTTAAAAGGCAATGCCCTCGACAGGCAAGAGCAGGGTGGCAGCAGAGTAGATGCAGATAAGAAATTCCTCAGAGCTCTAGCAGTATTCAGTACATTATGCTTGAGCATGCATGTGGCGTCAGTTTCGTAATTAAACAGTAGGATGAGAAATGTGATCAAACGTAAAACAAACTCAAATATTAAAGAGCCGGAGCAGCATGCTGCCTGTTTTTGAATTTCACAGATGCACTGGCACTTAAAGAGACATAAGTTCCGCTTCACTGGCTGAAGGCTAATTTTAGCCAGACATAACTGGCTATTTGGTTGAGACAGCTTTGGAACTGTGACGGATGTCAGGAAGGCAGGCAGCAGTCAAGGCTTTGAGAGGTTTCAGCACATGCTATGCTAAGATTTTGGTCCGAATGGCTCTGTGGCAATCCCAGATCCTGACAGGAGGCATGGGACAGACGGTAATGGCATTGCCTTACCAATAGGCTTCAGCAGTTGAGTCACCATCTGCCTCCCTGGTAACATTCATTAAAACTGGGCAGGTTTGGAGCCTGCACATTTTTTTTTTTTTTTGCTGTGCCACTGCAAAAAGCAGCTATAGAACATCCATTGATTTGTTTAAAGCAGACCCAATTAAATAGTGAGATTGGCTCTTGTAAAGTCTGCCCTGGCAATCAGACCCAGGAAACTACATAATTTCCTTGCTTGAGTGAAGTGAGATAGAAGAGTATAGTGGCTGCTATGCACTAAGAGAAAACTTATAGCACAAACAAAAATAGGTAAGTAACTAATGTATATGGTTTGAAAAACCTTTATTCACACATGTGGAGAACTTAGAAGGCATTTGGATTTTCGATAGCAGACCATTGAAGCAGTTATGCCTATGAAATGTTGTTACCTTTTCACTGAATAGTGAACAGTTCAGAAATTCATCCCCTCCCTCCCCAATTTCTTCCACAATCCACACAAAATGAAGAGGGGGGTGCAGATACTAGCAGTCCTTCTCCTGGAGGATAAAGACAAGGAGAACAATTTGTGATTTCTTCCCTATGGGCCTGGGTTTCTAGTGCAACTTCTTTGTGAGGAAGATTTGGTTAATCTGGATCAGAAAGCCGTCCTCCTTTTTAATTAAACATCGACGTATTATAATAAGATTTAGCCTGCTCACATGGCACAGATGATATGCAAGCGCACTGAATAATCCCCCAGAATATTTACAATTTGATTAGAATAAAAAAAACAACCCATGAAGGATACAGAGCCCAATGTGTTTGGAGAGGTGGCAGAGATTAAATAGTTGAATGAAAACCACAATAAGAATTCAAATTGCATGAATGAGTGCTGTGCTCTAATCCACTGTGCTTCCACATGAGAAACAGCTTGTAGACTAAACATTTATTGTATAAGCAAAGAATGAAAACACTTAGAAAATAACAAAAAAGGGCATAAAGGATATCACAGGGTTATAGAAAAAAACAATTCAGTGTTGGTCAGCAGGCCTTAATTCTTAGGTACCTCTCTTCCTAACTGCAGCCATTCCTGTGTCCTTCCTTAATTCTAATTGAATTTCACGCTGTTACATGGCTGTTGTGCCTAACCAAATTCGTCTTTAAAATAAAATAATAAATTAATAATTGCTTACACTTATATAGCGCTTTTTCTGGACACTCCACTCAAAGCGCTTTACAGGTAATGGGGACTCCCCTCCACCACCACCAATGTGCAGCATCCACCTTGATGCTGCGACGGCAGCCATAGTGCGCCAGAACGCTCACCACACATCAGCTATCAGTGGGGAGGAGAGCAGAGTAATGTAGCCAATTCATAGATGGGGATTATTAGAAGGCCATGATTGGTTAGGGCCAATGGGAAATTTGGCCAGGATGCCAGGGTTACACCCCTACTCTTTTCGAGAAACGCCCTGGGATTTTTAATGACCACAGAGAGTCAGGAGCTTGGTTTTACATCTCATCCGAAGGACGGCGCCTGTTTACAGTATAGTGTCCCCGTCACTATACTGGGGCATTAGGACCTACACCTACAGGGTGAGCGCCCCCTGCTGGCCCCACTAACACCTCTTCCAGCAGCAACCTTAGTTTTTCCCAGGAGGTCTCCCAAACAGGTACTGGCCAGGCTCACACCTGCTTAGCTTCAGAGGGTACCAGTTGTGAGTTGCAGGGTGATATGGCTGCTCGCGAACTAAAAAATGAAATGAAAAATGAATGGAAAATATGAAATTAACCTTCCATAACCATAGCCTTCATCATCCAAAATAGGGACATTCTAGTATAAGGAATTTTATGGACTACTACTATAAACAAAAATTAAGGTTATAACAAAATGTCAATCTCTCCTGAGAACAGCTGACAAGGTCTGCGTTACCAGAATTCATTGCTCCACAACCTTCTTCACTCCCCATTGATGCTCTTGCTACAGCTCCTTGGCTATTCATGGACCAGACTTATCCCACAAGTCAATGCTGTCAATGCTGCATTCTGTACCACATCCCTAAGTCACAGTATTACTGACTTTGTCTGATATAACTGAAATGCAATTCAGAGCCCTTTTCTAAAAAACAACTCTGACTGCTAACATCTATAAACATCTACTTAGAAGATGTTGGTACAGAATAACATCTACAACATGTGTAAAATCCAGCACTCGGGGCATTCCTAATTTTTAATTATGCTGCCTAAACTGATAGAGAAAAGAAAGAGAGAATATTGACTAATTAAAGTTCACGGTGCAGCACACATTTCTGGTGCTTTTAAAATTAAACTTGGATCAATTAGCTACCAAGTGGGAAACCAGCATTAGAACTAGACAATGGAGTTAAACTGGATGGAGTTAAACTGTAAGTTTCTCATGAGGCTCTGATGGAAATTTGCAAGCTTGTGTTTGTGCCTTGTGGTGAATTCAGCATTTATTTTGCTACTGCACTATTCAAAAATAAAGTTGATAAATTTAAATCCTTCCCTTAAGAAATAAATCAATATTCCAATACCTTTAAAGCCTAATTTACCATGAAAGACATTCTGATATCCTAGTCTGTCAAAAACAATATACTTTTAAGATGTAATATCTAGGTTTCAGAATTACATGGTTGAGCTTCTGCTGTTTTCTGGAGATTTGTAGAGCATAACGTTAAATAATATCTGTGTATAGTTTTCTGACATTTTCACTGCCAAGATCATTCTTTAAGGTGTAATGTGCTACAGAGAACGACACATTGCAAATACATTCAGCGGCCTCACTCTTCTTGTAACAATAATATGTGTAGTTTCAGTGCAAAATTACAATACAAAAAGGCGGAAATATGTGTATTACGTCAGGTCCCTTCCAGACAAGAAGGAAAATTTGCCATCAAACAGACCAGAAATCTCATTATTGAGAAAAGAAAACCTCCATACACTAGTGACACTGGGTTTGGCTTATGAGGCTGCAGCCATTAAGAGTTCTTATGTCCAGTTGTGGTTTATATAAATACAATCCAGCTGGATATCCCAAGTGCTTTTGAACTGGAATGAACATATTCTAAAAACAGGGATCTTGTCCACTGTGAGCTCTGCCATTTAGGAATCTCATTTCGCTCTGAGAGTTTGGTTGGGGGCAGTAGGCATTTTTTTCTCTATGTGCTGTATGCGAGAAGAACACAGTGACTCAGTGTCAGATGGAGACCAACCACTGGCAAAATTCTAGCTGGTTGTTTACATTCAACAAATCATATTTGAAATTAAACGTTTTCATCAGCCCATTGATTTTTGAATCAGGTATGAGTTGAATCAGTTACGAACATATTTCCTTTTTGAATTTTCAAACCTGTTTCTGCTGGCAATGCTCATATCAGTCACTATTTGCCCAGATTCTTGGTTACATTTATGCTTAATGCCCTTTCAAACCACATACCATGTTAATGAAACAAATGAAAAATACAGTGAGACTATGGTAAAATCACAGTTCAGCCCTGCAAAAACTGAAGTCAAGATGGAGACCGAACACAAACCTTCCTAAACATGACAGGGCCTGTCACAATGCCTTGTGACATTGAGGCCACTGCTGAGCACTGATAAAGATTGCCAGCTACTATGTTCTGCACCCATTCTACAAGACTGATGAGATATTAAAGCCCTCCTTGTTCCCATCAATTCTATCGCGGTAGTTAGTGGGCTTTTTTTCCCTTTCCACCATAATGTTATTACACAGCTTTCCAAATCTGATTGCTCTCTCATCCCTCATGTCCTAGCAACAGGCGTTCCCATAGTAACTTAGGATAGGAAGAACAGTGCTTTGAACAAAAAAAGAGGGGAAAAAGGGCAGAAAAACTTGGTCCTCCTTAACAGACAATTGGAGTAAAAAGCATCGTCCTCATCTCTTTGAATTGTAGCTCGTGAAATTGCTAGACCTGTATTTGTCTAAAGAAATTAAGTCTACTTATATTGCTCTTTTAATGAGCTTTTGATAACTGGCACAAGTGAAGAGGCCTTTCATCATTCTGTGTCTCTGGTCTCTTCTGCTGTGGTCTGGATTTCTCCCTCTCCCTATTCCTTTCTTACCAGCCCCAGTTTCATAATGCCACACAATCCAGCTTTTAAAAAAAACAGACTCCACTCTCTGAGTCATTATATGGGAGCAGTACTGAAAAGGCTATAGAAAAAAGACAAAGCAGTTTTCCTTTTATCTGTACAATTAATTTGACTGGCCTGTTACTGTGGTTTAACAAATGAAGTGGCATTGACATTTCTTAATGTCTTAACTGTGCAGTATTTCAGACTCAGACAAATGCTGACTGGTTTCGAGGGTGGTGAAACTACTGTATATTACTGTGAGCATAAATCCAAGTTTATGTTTTTAATCCTTGCAATGTTTTTGTTTCATAAAGAGTCGCTCACCCAACAAATCTGTATCTAAAAGGCAGATAAATCTAGAAAAGTCAGCTTTACTGTAGTAAAGCTGACTTTTAGTCAGAAATTACAAAGGTGAAGAACACATTAACTTTGAAAATTAACCTAGGGGAGACTAGTTTTGGGAGACCAGATCACAGCAGCTTTTAATCATCTTCAGAACATCTCAAAACAATGCAAAAATAGCTGCAGCTTGGTAGGGATATAGAGGATGTCGATTTTTGTAATCAGAGCCCTGTTTGATGTCTGTGTGCAGAAACACAAGCTGTGCAGCACCATCTTCCTGATTGAATGAGTGTGTGTATATAAATCCAGTGGGACCCCTGGACACCCTGATTTTTCAAGACTGAGTAACTTTACCGTATGTCAGATTGGCTCACTGCTCCAAGCCTCAAGAAGGGGTACACCTGCTGTACTGTACCCCATTGATGCTGAAATAGTTCATCAATGCTGAGATAGTCTACAGTATGTACTGTATCATACAATTAAATGCTAAATCAACAGGAAATAACATAGAGGTCACAGAACTAAACAAACATGGCGGCCTCATAAAACGTTTGCAAACAGATGTTAGTTCCTTGATTTTTCTGAAGAAAAAGAAGAATACATTCACAATAAAGGTATGTGCAATCTCTGATGATGTTTTTTTTTCTCCCTCCCCAAAAAGATTGCCTATACTGTAGTTACTGTAGCTACTGTAGGTGGAGGGAACAGGGCTCTGTGGGTTTTGGAGTGTATAGAGATAGCATTTCCCCTACCGGGGATCAGTGCAGAGGTACCTGATGCTCTGCTAATCTTTGCAGTAATCGCAATCAATGGGGAAGACCAGGGGAGGTCTTTTATCAACTTGTGGTCCTACAGAGATCACAGAGAACACTGAGCATTCTGCTTCAATAAACAGCGCAGATCAAAAAATGTCAAGTCTGATTTTTCTTTTACTAATAATTAGCTATAAAAAACCCAAATTAGCTAAATAGGGCAAAGAACATCCTCTCATTTGTAACCTCTCTAATTCTCTTAATAACCTCATTTGTTGCTTTGTTTGCCTTAGCAAGGTGACTGCTGTAAATCTTATGGTGGGATCATTAGCTCCAAACAACCCTAGGCTCACACTGAGAAGGTGACTGAGGAATTGAACCTGCTTTCCTGCCTTACTCCGATGTCCTGAAAAAGATGTTTCACTAGTGCAGAGCATTCATCCAGAAAGAGGAAAGAGTAATAATGGTTAAAGATGATGGCCAAAGCTTGTAAATGGGAATGGCAAAGAGAGTTAGTTACTCAGTAAGGAACAAGGGACATCTCCTGGACTGTGCTGGTGCAGCACTAAGGGATATATTATGTCAACATAGTACAACATACTGTAGCTGTTGTGACTGGAGCTACAGGGACAGATGCAGATTGGCTTGTGAGTTAGAAGTCACAGTGCCAGTAAAATTCATAATATCCTGTGATTTTTTGTAGATTAAGGAACGATATGTGCATTACTTTGTCAGTTAGTGTCATTTAGTGGTGAAATGCAACCAGTAAAATACATATTTTTGTATTCTTTTTCTTTTGCTGTAACCTGTTCATGAGTAACCCTATCCAAAAAATTGGTTTTTCAGTTTAGTGGTTCTGGAAGGTTTCTGTTTCTTTTTGTTCAGCACCTAATTGTGCCCAGATGTTTCATATCTTTACCACATTCTATTTAGTTTATCCTTACCAAGGAAGTTGAAACAAAAACTGTTTTTTGCCCTTCTGCATCTATCTGACATTTTCCAGGCCAGTTCTTTTATGTGCTGCACGGTGTTGCTTGCCGACCCACTAAAGCCGACCTCTGACCAATCAGGTGCCCTTAGCTTGTCCCGTGGGTGGCTCCTTTTCAGAAAAGCAGCCCTCCTCAGAGGATGCTGATTGGCAGATGGCTTTCAGAGACAGGTTGCCACGGCAAAGGGTCGCCATGGAGACTCCAAACGCACTGCCAGAGGGTCTTGCAGCCTACCCTCTCCATCTCTCCTGATCTCTGTCTCTAAGGCAGGTGCAGAGAACACATGCTTTTTCTTGTGTCCCTCCTGCCTCTGTTGCCCTTCTGTCAAACAGTCAAGGCAGACATACATTGTTTTTTTTTCCTCAATTTCTTCCAGCCCGGGAGAAGCCAGTAGATCATGCCTATTTTTCTGGTTCTATGGTTCACATATGGTTCACAATGAGGTTGGGCTTGTCTGCATGCACCACAGCAGGGTTGGGATTAGGGAAAACACAAAGAGAAAAGAAGAATGGAAACAGCGGAGCTTCCAATAAAACTAATGAAAAAAATGGTGAAAATCAGATGACTCCTAAATCTTCTAAAGAAATAGACACTATTTCTCTTGCTCAGAAACTTAAATGTATATATTCTGCCCTGATTTCATTGCCAATGATTATGACTAACAAAGTCATATTATCGACTACTAGTTTTTCCCAGTCCAACAATTATGTGACTTGGGCCAGTCTGCTCTTCAAAAACTCTCTATTTGCCATTCCCTACAGACTGACATCTCAGAATCCCACTTTCTTTTACCTGACAATATTTCTCACAGTATAAGATCATCTTCAAAACCTAGTGATACACAGAACAGTTAATTGTTATACCCACAAATTCATTAAAGAAAGTGGCATTTATCACTCCCCCTGCTCAAGTGTGGTTCAAGTTCAAGTTTATTGTCATTATACTCATATACAGGTATATGGCATAACGAAATGCTACTTAGCTAGCTCTCGGACATAAGTAGTACAAGAAAAAAACAACAACAACAATACAATTGTATAACAAAAGAAAGACAGAGACAACAGGCAGTGTGCAAAAAAACAACAGACGATGTGCAAAAACAGCAACAGGCAATGTGGAAAAAACAACAACAGGCAATGTGCAAAACAACAAAAAGGTAACAGGTTATGTGCAAAAATATGCATCAACAGAATGAAATAAAGGGATAGAAATTATGGGGAGTGAGCTTTTGACATGTATGGTAGAGGTAGATTTTCAATGTGTGTTTGGGTTTTTGGTAAGAAAGAAAGAAGGCACTGTGAGGTTTAGATCATAGGTGAGAGGTGAGGTGAGAGTGAGAGAGGCTGGGAGTTTAATAGTTTGATAGTGCGGGGGTAAAAACTGTCTCTGAGTCTGGTAGTCCGGGCCCGAATGCTCCTGTACTATTTTCCAGATGGTAGGAGATCATAAAGTCTGTAGCTGGGGTGTGTGGGGTCTTTGATTATGCTTAGAGCTTTCCTCAAGCACCGTCTGTCATAAATGTCCCAGATAGATGGGAGGGCAGCCCCAGTGATGGACTGGGCAGTTTTCACCACCCGCTGTAAGGCTTTGCAGTCAGCAGCACTGCAGTTGCCATACCACACTGTGATGCAGCCTGTCAGTGTGCTTTCTGTAGTGCATCTGTAAAAGTTAGTGAGGATCTGGGGACATATCTTAGCCTTCTTCAACCGTCTTAGGAAGTACAGGCGCTGTTGCGCTGTCTTGATCAGACAGGTGGTGTTGAAAGACCATGTGAGGTCCTCGGTGATATGGACACCAAGGAAAGATGCCCCAGTACCCCAGGGAGACTTAATTTCCCACAACAAAAACAACAAATTAAATATAACCTTTTGTATTAGTGCACAGTCAGCAGAGGCCACCTCTTTCTGATGTTATCTCAAAACCAAGCAAAAAATAAACAAAAATGCAAAACACGTAAAGATGAAAAGATTTCAACTAAAATATTTGATTGCAACTTTTACACAGCAAATAATCAGAAAATAAGGAAAATCACAGTTCTTCGCTACAACAGAGAAAACTACCAGCCTGAACATTGGGGCTAAACTGCCTTGGGGAATAGAGAGAAACAGACCCAACTGTGTCCTCTATCGAATTCCCATAACTGAAGACTGAAGAAGGAGGGTTTATCACCTGTCTCACCATCTTGAATCCCACATACGGAGCTATAGATCATAGCACTCACATTTTCACAATAATTTACCATAATATAATCAAGTTCAATTTCAAGTTTATTGTCATTATACTCATATACAGGTATATGGTATAACGAAATGCTATTTAGCTAGCTCTCAGATGATAAGTAGTACAAAACAATTACAATATAATTGTATAATAAAAGAAATAGACAGAAAGAGAAAGAGACAGAGACAACAGGCAATGTGCAAAACAACAAAAGGTAACAGGTAATGTGCAAAACAACATCAGATGTACAAAAACATACATCAACAGAATGAAATAAAGGATTGAAAAATTATTGGGAGTGAACTTTTTGACATGTAAGGTAGAGGTAGATTTCAATGTGTGTTTGAGCTTTTGATTAGAAAGAAGGCACTGTGAGGTTCAGATTGTAGGTGAGAGAGGCTGGGAGTTTAATAGTTTGATAGTGTGGGGGTAAAAACTGTCTCTGAGTCTGGTAGTCCGGGCCCAAATGCTCCAGTACTGTTTTCCAGATGGTAGAGGGTCATACAGTATGTTGCTGGGGTGTGTGGGGTCTTTGATGATGCTTAGAGCTTTCCTCAAGCACCGTCTGTCATAAAAGTCCTGTATAGATGGGAGGGCAACCCCAGTGATGGACTGGGCAGTTTTCACCACCCGCTGTAGGACTTTGCGGTCAGCAATACTGCAGTTGCCATACCACACTGTGATGCAACCTGTCAGTGTGCTGTCTGTAGTGCATCTGTAAAAGTTAGAGAGGATCTGGGGACATATCTTAGCCTTCTTCAACCGTCTTAGGAAGTACAGGTGCTGTTGCGCTTTCTTGATCAGACAGGTGGCATTGAGAGACCATGTGAGGTCCTCGGTGATATGGACACCAAGGAATCTGAAGTTACTGACCCTATCCACTTCAGTCCTGTTGATGTGGATAGGGGCATGTCCGTTTTGCAGTTTCCTGAAATCAACGATCAGCTCCTTGGTTTTGCTGACGTTGAGGGTGAGGTTGTCATCACACCACATTGTAAGGAGATTGACCTCCTCCCTGTAGGCCCTCTCATCATTGTCTGTGATCAGACCTACAACTGTGGTGTCATCGGCAAACTTGATGATGGAGTTGGTGTTGTGTTTGGCCTTACAGTCGTGGGTATAGAGTGAGTAGAGCAATGGACTAAGCACACACCCCTGAGGGACCCCAGTGTTCAGAGTTAGTGTGCTGGATGTGTGGTTTCCAAGCCTGACAGCCTGAGGTCTGCCTGTCAGAAAGTCCCGAATCCAGTTGCAGAGGGTGGTGTTGAGACCCAGTGCACTGAGTTTCTTGACTAGTTTCTCTGGGATGATAGTGTTAAAAGCTGAGCTGAAGTCGATGAATAGTAGTCTTGTGTATGTGTTCTTTTTGTCCAGATGGGATAGGGCAGTGTGTATAGCAATGGAGATTGTGTCATCTGTGGATCTGTTGGACCGGTAGGCAAACTGGTACGGATCCACTGTGTTTGGAATGGTGTCCTTAATGTGCTTCATGACCAGCCTCTTGAAGCACTTCATGATGACAGGTGTTAGTGCCACTGGTCGGTAGTCATTAAGACATGTCACTGTGGTTTTCTTTTGAATTGGGATGATGGTGGTTGTCTTGAAACAGGTAGGGACTACGGCTTGGGCCAGAGACATGTTGCAAATGTCTGTGAATACACCTGCCAGTTGATTGGCGCAGGCTCTGAGGACGCGACTGGGTATGCCGTCGGGTTCTGCAGCCTTGCGTGTGTTCACTTTTAGCAGAGATCTCCTCACCTCATCTGCAGACAGTGAGAGCAGCTGGTCAGCTGCAGAGGGTGCAGTTCTGATGACTGGTTCTGTGTTGTTGGCTTCAAACCGAGCATAGAAGATGTTGAGGTCGTTAGGCAGGGAGGCATCATGGGCAGGTGCACAGATGTTCTTCCTCTTGTAGTCTGTGAGGGCCTGTATACCTTGCCACACGCGCCTTGGGTCATTAGTGGTGAAGTGTTCCTCTAATTCCTGTTTGAGCGTGTTTTTTTGTGATGGGTGTAGATGGTCACATCTACAAAAAATGTTTTTGTGGCTCACCACAAATAGTGTGGAATTGGGAGTTAATTTCTTGCAGATTCCTGTGAGATTCCTGGATTGGTCAGGAATTACAACTCACACTATTCTATGAGAACCTTTTACACCTGGCCAAATGAAGGATTCTTAAAGAAAAGCCAACAATGACTCAACTGTGATGTGCAACACCCCACCAGTGTTTTCAGAATGAAAACAGAACAGAGTGAATTAGCACTCTGTGACCTTCAGGTCCCTCACCAGGACCCCAAGTGTGTTTACTCTTTCAACAGAGACTTTATTGAGCGCACTGAAGCTGATGCGGCCCAGAAAATTTCACACTGTCACAGTTATTGTTGCCTTCCCAGTCAGAAGGCACTGCACTCGCCTTGGGCCTGCTCTAATAGTTAATCACTGTGGTGCACTGACAGCCAAACAAAAGAGCCCTGTGGCAGGCTTCTGAAACTTTATTTAGTTTTTTGTTTGCTTGTCTGAAGCACATCAATAACTCTTTATTTCACTGCCATACTTTCTTTATTTTGGGTAAACACCACACAGATCTCAGTACCGCTCCACACAAGGTGATTCTGAAGATATTGTGGTATAGTGTGTCTCAGATTTAAAAAGAGAAGATTATGGATGCATTAGTTCCCCCATCATTTTAACTTAATTCTTGCTTGTTCAATAATTGCGGCAAGAAGAGTCCAAGAACCTTAAAACTAAAAAATGATACAGTGAATTACTGTATATAAACAATGGGTGGTACGGTAGTGTAGTGGTTAGCATTGCTGCCTCACAGAGCTATGGCCCCGAGTTCAATTCTGAACCTGGGGTGCTGGGTGTGTGGAGTTTGTATGTTCACATTGTGTAAGTATGAGTGCTCTGGTCTCCTCCCACAATCCAAAGATATGCTGGGAGGTTAAGGGAGCGCTACAGGAGTTCATTCTTGCCTTCTGCCATAAGACTGTACAACGTATCCACCTTGCGTCTGGGCAGAGGCAACATTGACAGTGACCTGTTTCTGGACTGAACGCATCTACACATCTACTGCTACATCTGTTCTCTTTCTTTTTCTTTTCCCATTTACAACCGTTTTTTGTGCAATATATGCCAGGGACCTGTGCAATACATTTATATCTATATTTACATCTATATTTATATTCATATGTGTGATACGATTTTTCTGTGTACTGTTCTGTTCTAGTTTGTTCTTTGTGTGTCCGGACTGTGAGTAACTCTTGTATTGTATTGTATGTATTGTACTATTATTATATAATTCGTTACACTGTGGCTGTGTTGTCTGTGTTAAGCTGCTGTTGCACTGCAATTTCCCTCACGGGATCAATAAAGTATCTATCTATCTAACTGGCTTCTGGGAAAATTGTCCTGATGTATGTGGGCATGTTTGTGACTATGTATGCCCTGCGATAGTCCTGTCCAGGGTGTATCCCGCCTTGTGCCCATTGCATGCCAGGATAAGCTTCATATCCAATGTGTTGGATGAAGCGGTTAGAAAGTACATGGATGTCATGTCATTTGCCAAACTACTTTATACCATACAGTGTCGCGGGAAGCCGGAGCCTAGCCGGCAAGCAACGAGCACTAGGCAGGGTACACCCTGGATGAGGCACCAGTCCATCACAGGGCAAATGCAAGCTAATCATACATGGGGACAATTTGGAGGCCACGGTAAAGGCAAAGGGGGGAAATTTGGCCCAGACATTAGGATAACTTCCTACTCTTATCGAGAAATGCCTGGGGATCTTTAATGACCATTGAGAGTCAGACCTTGGTTTAATGTCTCATCCAAAAGATGGCGCTCACTACAGTATAGTGTCACTGCGACTGTACCGGGGCATTTGGACCCACACAGACCACATGGTAGGCACCCCTCGCAGGTCCCACTAACACCACTTCCAGCAACAAACATAGCTTCTCAGGAGGTCTCCCATCAAGTACTGACCAGGCTTAGGGTGATCTGGCTGCTGGCCGTCCATGGATATATAAACACTATTTTATTCAAAAATATTACGTGAATATTGCCCTGTTGATAACAGTTACAGATTATTGAGTTGTATAATATTAATTTCTTCCCTTTATATATAGATTTTTTGCATGCAAATTTTATGCATTATATACTGTAGCTTTTCATCTCAAAGCTCTTCACATACAGTATAGGAGGGGACCTACTTTATTTATCACTAAAGACCAGCTTCACCTGGGTGATGCATGAAAACCAATCTGCTCCAGCAGCCCCACTACACAGGAAATCAGGTGGAGAAGTGAGAAATTGCTTCACAAATTAAATTAAGGGGGAGCTTTAGGGAAGCCATATTGCTCAAGCAGAGAGTGGAATTTAACTAGAACACCTGAATTAAATCTCCTACACTCATGAACTGTGCCATGGAATCTTTAATGGCCAAATAATCAGGACCTGTTTAACATTTCATTGCAATGATACCACTTTCTACAGCACCGTGTCCCTGCTCAACATACTGGGGCATTAAATTAGAAATTCTAGCCCAGAGAGCACCAGCAACTTCAGCAGCCTGGTTTTTCTTAGAGGTATACCATCCCAGTACTCACTAGACCCAGCCTTGTTTAGCTTCCAAGTGCTGTTGAGGTCAGCCTATAAAATTGTAACACTGCTGTTTTAGAACTTAGAAAAAAATCTGACTAGATTATTATATTATGAATAACAAATGTTATTATTAATGCAATTAATAAAATACTGATGACTACTATTATAACAAGGCTATTTGTAAAAGGGTTTAACAGTATACAGTATATATAGGAACAAGTAAGAGGGTTTTTTCCATGCTGGAAAAAAGAAGAAAGAGAACACAACGTTTCAGCCGTGGAGCCTTCTTCAGGTGTGAGAGAGACAGGGCAGTAGGCAAAGGTAAAGTAGCGGGAGAACAAAGGTTGGGAGGGAGGAGGAGTGAGAGGCGAGAGCAGGAGACAGAAAGAGAGCCAATCAAGAGGTCTAAAGTCAGAATGGGTGCAGAGAGGTGTGAAATGAAACTTCCAATGAATGGAGAAAATTTAAAAGAACAGTAGTCTGTCGTTAAGAGAAGGGAGAATGTGTGATCCTAGCTGCAGAATAATGGTCTTTCTGATGTATGAGTACGGAAAACCGTCTTTGAGAACACAGACGGAGAGATTAGAGTGGTCGTGGCCGTCAGTGGTGAAATGAGAAACAATGGGCTTGGAGAGATCTTTAATCTTCACAGCCCTGACATGTTCTCTGAAGCGGTCTCTGAGTCTCCTTCCTGTTTCTCCAATGTAGATGGCTGGGCATTTACTGCAAGAGATACAGTAAATAAGGTTGCTGGAGGTACAAGATGCTGTCTGGGTGATCCGGAATTGTCCTGAGGGGCCTTGAATGAGTGTGGTGGTGGATGTGTACTTGCAGGTGATGCAGCTACCCACCTGAACTACAGTATATATGTAACAGTATATTGTAACAAGGTAGACCTCTTAAGTAATTTAACAATTTTAACATGGTGTGACTAGCTTTTTGGTTCATTTCTGATTCCCTTTCTATTAATGTACAGTATAGGGTTGCTGCAGGTTAGCTATATTTTTAAAATCTGGATTTAGAAATCAATACAGACTTATTCAAGTCTGATCAATTAAATATTGCATTAAACAAATAGCTAGCATTCTAGCATCAACACAGTTCTCCTTTACCACTATCGTTAGAGTCTTAATGGCACAGATCTGGCAGAAGTGAAGACCTGCAAACAGCCTCACACGGAATCATCGCAAAGACCTAAGAATAGTACTCACATTTCTTCCATGTGCATAAATAACTGTAGCAAAAAATCATCTTTCGTGTAAGATGACTTTAGGCCTGTGAATTGCATTCTCTGACTGGTAAGTGGGGAGGTTATCCATTTAAACTGATAGCTATCAGTTAATTGGCTATTGTTTTTTTCTCATGTTTGTTATTAAAGGCTCATCTTTGTAGCCTTTTTAGATGTTGAAATACATAAGCGGAAAAGGGGTGTGATTATTAACATGGAAGCTTGTATCTTCTGAATTTTTTTAATAAAATTAAAGAAAAACTGGAATGCCATAAATTGGTAGAGCCTTTAGATATGTTGACAATTTCAACAGCAATTAAACAATCAGAAATCAATTAAATATCAATTAAAATGATGCATTATTGTGGCATTCTGTGAACATTTAAAAGAGGTAAAAAATGGAAACTTAAAAGTAAGAAAGAAATCAAATTTAAGAAAACTGTTACAAAAAGTTCAAAGCGGCATCAAACATTAATATTTCTTCTTCATTAATATTTATTTAAATTGATTCTTATTTGTTGTGTAGATCAAAGACTCAATCCAATATGTTTCACAGGTATGTTTAAAAATAACCAGCATCTTTAAACCAAAGAAAAGGATTAAATTGTCCCAATTAAGCAAATTATGTGTTCAATTAAGAGCTATAGACTTCTATATCAGTACTAGAAGGAGAGAAGCAGTCTTCTCTTCTGGTATTTTAAAAACAATAAATAATTAAAAAATGTTTAGATGTGGTCAGAAGAAGGCTTCAGGTATAATTCTAATTTATTACAGGTAGTATTTGGATTACAGTAGGTATGCATTTTTCACAGTCAGTTTTCAGCACAAAAGCTATGTTTAATAAAATCCTTGAAAGCCCCTGTATTGACAATAGTACATTTCTGTAATTCATAGTCACTGCTTTGAACTTCATAAAGGAATAAAAGCAGGTAAGAGGAGATTATGTATTCAATTACAAGATCTGTATCAGATGTGCTTGTTTTGAAAAAGTTGTTTTTGTGCAATGACAAACTAAAACACGTAAAGGAGAAAAATAAATATGTGGAATGAATTTTTAAGGTATATTTTATTTACTGATTGTGTTAATAGCCCAGGACCAGTGTGGGAATAAATCACGGATGAAAACGTCTCTTTTCAAGACAAATACTAATAATAACATGTCAAACGTGGAAACAATACATGTTAGCTTCAATTCATTTCCAGTAACTTACCAACCAGGAAATAAAAATGAATGTAGAAAAACTTTTATTCCTGTACTGTTCATAAAATTATCAAGAACATTGTTTTTTTTGTATTATAACAGTTAAAAAAGAGATGTCAAAATGTAGACAGAATGATGAGCTGCAGGAATCTAGAACACGTAGAAGGGAAAAAAAATGTCAATGTCAGGAAAGATGAAAAATCTCCCAAAAGCATTTGGCTTACAAGTGGCTCCAAGGAGATCGAGACAAATGAGCTGTCTCACTTTTCACATCTCTCTGTCTCACACTCTACAGTACAGTACAGTACAGTATGTGTACTGCTTCTGAGCTATAAAGCCTGTCCAAGGACCTCCTCTTGCATGACACAGTTTGATGTTCGTAACCTTCTGTTTAGTTTTTTAGTTGGTTATAGGCCTTCAAAAATCAAAGCACATGGTACACAGTATCACAATAGCTTCCCGAACTTTAAAGAAACTTTTTTTTTATGGCAACTGCATGGATCTGTTCTGGTTCACTGGCCCATGTGTGTATTGAGTGCAAGTCATACAAGCTTGTATTTGCCAACTGAGCTGTGTGCCAGGAAATGTATCTGATGGTTTCAATTGAATCTTACTATTCTTCTAGTGTTCTTAATCCGGGTAGTGCAAACTGTTTTTTTTAGTAATTTTTAATGCTGCTATGATTTTATTTTAGTTTAAAAGTCTGATACTATCACTACCATTTTAGAATGGTTTCCAATACAATATTGATCAACTTCAAAGTTTGTTGAATTCAAAGTTTCAATAACATTTTGACTTTAGTTATTGAATTAATGTCTGTTGAACTCCTTAACACTTAAAAAGTCTTGGTTCCTTCCTATTTGGGCAATTTGTTCTGTCCAATGTATTCTTTCAGTATCAGCTACTCTGATCTTGGGATGTTGTAGGGAAAAGTTCAAAAACAATATTTGTGGTAGAGTGTTTTGGCTGTAGAGCTCTTATTCTATGGAATGACCTTCCAGCCTACATAAAGGATGCTTCTATTGTTTTAAAGGTTCAAGGGCTGTTTTTTAGGAGTTCTTGCACTTCTGTTTTTATTTACATTGCTTGTTTCTGCTTTTGTTCCTTTTATGCTTGGAATCTGTTTTAATTTTTTACCTATTTGATTTTTCAGGACATTATTATCTTCTTAGCTTTTTCCTGCATTTGTTCTGCTCTGGACCTATGAAGTACCGTGTAACAATTGGGTGCAAAGGATGTACTAAATAAAGGTTGAATGATTGACTAGCAATAAAAAAGGCCAATTTCTCATGTTTGCTAGAAGATATTCAGTCCCAATGTGTCAACGTCAACATGAAGGATGCATAATTTGTTTCAAACCATGAATGGTATTAGGGAAACTTTAGTTCCTGCAATAATTCTGTTTTTGGTCCTTTGATCTTCTACTAGTATTTTTAAATATTTCAGTTTTATCCCATTGACGTAACATTCTTTAGTTGTTGTAACATTTTTGTCCTGCCATTCTTGTATTTTTTTGACTTGTCTGTTCTACTGTATTACACACTGTCCACAGATAAAAGCATGTGCCATAGAAATGATAACTGAAACGCAGAACGGATTGCAGGTGGGATTAATAAGGAACATCAGTCGGAGGCTATTTTTAAGGCTTAGACACTGTACGTTGGATTTCTTCTGCATGAGAGGGAAAAAATAAATGCTAATTAAATTTTACAGTGCTAAAAATATTCTAAGCGCTTTCGTCTTCTGCTAAGCACTGTCTTCCTACAGCAAAATTAGAAAACGGAAAAGCTCTGTGCTGTCAGAGGAAACTTGATAACTAGCCCTGCAAACTGAAACCAAGGTCACTCATTCTTTGTAGCTTCACCCTGAGAAATATCTTTGAGTTTAACAAAAACCTTTTTTTAAATGTTTTAGAAAACATTTTTGTTTTTTTTTATTTATGCGTTTATTTAAATTTCAAGGCTATGTCTAAATTGAGTTCTTGAAATGATGCAGAGATAAGGTTTAAATGGAATGGAAAATTTCCTTGTGGAGGAAAAAGGCAAATGTTATAATTAACACAGCCTCAAGGATTCTTCTGAATAATGCATCTAGTTAATATAGGTCACAGGAGGGTCAACCAAGGAATGGCAAATCATAATATTCTATTAACACTTAATTCTTCCGTAATGCCTGCCTGTTAATTCCAGAACACCAAAAGCTCCCTGCTCAGAACAAAGCGATTCACGTCCAAATGTCATTTTTGGAATGGAATGTCTCTAACTCCAGAACAAATAGACTCACAGTGTGAGACATCTTTGTATTTCAGACCTATGTTTTTTTCTGAATTAGAATACCATTTTAAGTTATCTGAACTTCCCTGGCTCATGCTTTAAAGTAAAATTGTGTCCTTTAATTAATAATGAATTCCCATGAAACACTGTTCACTTTCTGTTCTTATTATGAGTCCTTCTGTAATCAGAGTTAACTGTGAATTAAAAGCCTATTTTTTAAAATCTTTAGCCTAATTCAACTCGTTTTGTGTTGCATCTCAATGATGAAACAAGGATCTGAGGTCACAGTCATAAATTAAAATCTTTTAATTTAGTCATAAAGTAAAAGTGCATTTAGGATAGGAAACAGGAGTCAGTGCTGTACAGCTGGAGAAGTTTTGCAGGTTTTGTGGATAAGAAAAAAGCTCTTGGGTCATAAAAGTGAAGCTGACTTTCTTGAATCATCACAGAACAGCTGGTTGAGATTTTGGGATTGATTAACTACTTAGCAGCCAAATGAGCAAGTAGGAGCGAATGGCCTCCTACTGTTTGTAACCTTTCTTTTGCTGTTGTGGTCTGCTCTTTACAGTGCCTTCTTAGCTAAGGTTTCCTGATGAACCTTTACATTAAACCTCACAGGTGATTCAAGCCTGAGTAGCCCAGGATCACCAGAACCTGTTACACAGCAGTTTTCCTCCAATCCCTACACCCCACAGGTCCTAGAAAACCTGCTGAGGTGGTTTTCCATCGTGGAAATCAAAACCAGTGCGTGTGACAATTTTCCCTTTTCTGGTAATGCCCATTTGCTGTCTAATCATCTCCAGCTATATTCATAGCCCACACTTTGTGAATACATTTAATCATATAAAGACTGCTGGCATGCTTCATTCCCCGGGGATCAATGCCCCATCAGCACTAGTGCAATAATTATTTGCATTGTTAATGTGCTCTCCATAGATTCGTGGAGTAAACTGGTGTGGTTAGCTGGAGTAAAGTAGCCGGATTGGGTGGTGTGAGAATGGTGGTTTAACAGTGGCTGTTATACACGGTGCATAAAGGAGTAGTGACGCCTCTTTTTATCATGTCAATGTCGCAGCATCTATTCAGTAGCAACCCTTACAGTGAATTACTCTGACATACAGTTGAATTCTTGTTTTTATTAATTTCTATGGCATTTACTTCAATAGCAAGAAGCAAAGATCCTGGTAGGTTGGAAAAGGTGGTGAGGCCAGTCGGCTTGTATACGATTTGAAAACTAAACACCAAATTAGCCCATCTCTGTTCCTGGCTAATAAATATGGGGCAAAAAGAGAAATCTTGTGAAACTCACCCCCCTTGTGTCCTTTGCCCTGCATTGGAATTGACATAACTGAAACAGATTTTAATGACAGAAATCCCCTCGCTGGTCAGCGTCACCAGTTTTCCTGGGTAATAACAAAAGGGAAGGGCAGTGCCTTGACCCCATGGCGTTAAGGCAGCTGCCACTCGGAAGCAGGGGTATTACACAATGATCAGTGCAGGGCTTGCCAGGTCTCACCTCGACTCTCCCTGTGAGCCGAGCTGTCTGCACTGATATCTGCTAATTCTGACTGTCAGAGCTCGACTCCAGCGCACTCCACGGAGATGGCTGTGCATTATTTCTGTTCAGTTCTGATGAAATTGATTCCTTTCACAAATCAGCCTGATTGTTTTTCTCCCTGTAAAATCTTTTGCTTTCTACTATCTGCCTCTGACAAGCACTCTCCCATCTGCTTTTGATCAGACTCCCGTCATTATGATCCGGCACCACTGGGGGCTTCACTCAGGCTTCGGTGTTACACACGTCTATTGATTGATATGCATCATCGGCTATGAGTTGATAATTTCTTCCTATCAGTTAAATCCCCTGCCTTCAACCAGTCCATGTGCATTCAACTGCATCATCCAAAGGGACAGTGTTACAGTACATGAATGAGTGGTTCAAAAACACTTGAGCTTAATACAGGCAGACATAGCCAGCTATGACCAGATTCATTAATTATAACTCCTTTTAATGAATTCCAGCATTGAAAAAACCTTCTAATGTTTCTAAAAATGTTGATCTGGGGCATTTTGAGATATGGTCAGAAACAAATGTCTGCATGGCCCCTTAGCACATCATACAAAGGATTCGCAGCTTGAGAGCTCAGCTTTAGAGTCACGCACAAAATCAGTGATGAGACACGGAGAAAAAATTCTCTTCTTCACTCCTCCTGGATAGAAAACACCCTTGCAGTGTGCTAAGTTAAATTAAAGGGAAGACTCAATTTTTCGTGGGTATCTCTGGAAAAGTCTGGAAACATCTGAAAAAATAATCAAGACAAGGCATCCTGTGAATCCATTAGACGGCCAAAGACCGAACATCACCCAGAATAGAAAGGTGGTGTTTCCACAGTTCCTCCACCCCTCTGTCAAACTGTCCTAATCTCTAGAAGTCACTCGAGCAAAGCCAGAAAAAAGGGAGAAGCAAAACAGAATCATTTGCCCTACAGACCTGCTCTTCATTTTTTGCTGTTAATGATTGCTTTATCGCGTTTCCTATTTAACATTTAAGTCAATTTAAACTGCAGGGGGGTTTGCAATGAAGGAAGCGATGTTTTTAAGAAGAAAATCGGTTTAGCAATAATTGTAAATTGCTTGATATACAATAAAGCGGCACCAAAGGATGGTGGTGATTTGAATGCTTTTCTTTTCTTTTACTTCATTTGATCTGAAAGTGCTATGCAGGAACTTAAAAAAGCTACTGTATCTGCTCGGATGAGCATGAGAGATTAGTTTCTGCGTGGAGGAAGGGAAAGTGATTTGACGCTGCATGCTAATTTTCTGAGAGATCTCACATCCGACTCTTACCATGTGTACACACACACTGTCACTCAGGAGCAGCAATCGATGTTTAGGCCCTCTGAGAGTGCACGTTACCTGAATCCATTATAGTTCTTTTCTCCTCCTCTTCTTGTCGGTTGTGTAAAATCAGAGATGGATTCCCAACGCATTCCTCCATTGTGACAGAGATTGTGACAGTACTGCTGCCAAAAGAAACCTAAAGTAGTTTTTTTTAAAAGAGTGAGTTCTTAGCCCCTGGCCAATTAGAACACAAGAATAAAGCAGTAAGTGTGTTTTTGTTTTTAATGAAGTGAAACTGGGAAACAACATGCAAGCTACTAACCAGCTTTCCCTGCCCAGGGCGATTTTTTTTCGTACAGCAGGAATCGGGATAAATCAAGGTCTGGAACTGAAAAACCATGCATTATTAATTGAGCAACTGGTTAATTTATCTGAAAGGTAACCAAGGGAGATGAAAGGTGTGAGGGGGGGCTGTGCCTGAAATAAGTTTGAACATTAACCATTCTCTTCCCAGTGATTCATGTCCAACCCACTGATCTCACATACTGTATGACAGTGGTACAAGCTGTCATTTGTTCAAATTGCCGCTGCACATTTGACTCACTGTCTGTATGTACAGGGGTTCTTTTGACCATTATGCAACTTATTTAATATTTTACTTACTTATATTTAAATCTACTGTTTACATTATTTAACAAATAGAAATGTTGGTGAATAGAAAGTCTGCAGTACAATCTTGAGTTCAGGGGATGTGAATGTGTATTAACAGTGTTTGCCTGTGGCTTTAGCTACTGTGATAGTGATGCTCAATTTAATAAACTTAAATCTTCAAAAAGGTAAATATAGAGTAATTGCCTTATTATTGTACTTCTCATTTATTATGTACTATATGCAATTCCTTTAAAACAGAGAAAATGATCACATAGCCACAAATTGAATGGGATTTTGTTTTCAGATTTTTGAAGCTGGTCAGCATCTCAAAAATATATTCAGAAAAGCTGAAACACAATGATGTTAAATTCCCAGAAACTCTCTTTGTGCACTTGATTGGATGGGTCAGAGGTGGCCAGATTCTAACAAATATACAGTATGCAGAGAAATAAACATCCCCACTACTCTGTCCTCCAGCTGCTTGTAAAAGTTCCTTTTCTCTTTCCTTAGTGCACTCTATGTCTAGTTTGCGTTAGTAGACTGAGCAAAACAATTGTGATATCTAATATTACACAGTGTTGGGCCCGAGCCAGAGAATGTCTTGTTTAAACACTTCCAATCTTAGGAGTGTGGGATAGCGTCTTAAACTCAGTTAAAGATTTTGGCTCTAAAGTGTTATACGCTCCCGATTTAGAAAGTAATTGTGTAACAGCGTGAAGGTACAGAAATCTGGTGTGGGGCAATGTGTTAACTGAGCAGAAGAGCGAATAAAGCAGGAAAGGCAAGATAAAGGTGGAAGAAACTCTTCAGCTGCAAAATCAGGTTAAGATAACAGTAGCTGGCTATGGTGTAGGAAATTAGACCTGCTGAAAGCTTTGTTGGTACTAATGAAAATCTTTATATTAAACCCAAATCTGGCAGGCTGTCGAGGCGAAGGACAGAACCAATCTGGTTCTGCATAAACCAAAGCCTATCAACTCATTGGTTATTTATTTTGAAAGATACCAGGTTTGAGGGCATTTGAGTAGCTTGGTTGAATCCTTGCATATGCGATAAGAAGCAAAATATGTAGAGGGTTTTTGGCATGACTCACCCAGCTCAGGAAATGGCTACCTAGCAGTGAGGAAAAGGCAGCCCCAAACCCACTCCTGTGTGAGGAAGTGTAGAGCGGAAGTGTGAGGGATTAACCTCCCTCCCAAACTTCTGTTATAAACTCCATCATGTATCAAGGAGAGGACTGCTTATCAATTCTGTGCATGTATTTTCTGATTTTCTGGCCTGGAGGGCACTGGTGTTCCTCAGGTGGGTAAATGCAAGCACACGTCTCCTGTTCACTGCTGCCCCCACTAAATCTCTGAGAAAAAAATAACAGGATGTTAAAAAGCAACAGCCTGGTAAAAGTTAGGAGAGAGGGGAAAAAAAAGCAAAACAATGTACAGAGAGAGCAATGTTTCCTGTCAGGATAGACTGCAGCCTTTCCCAGGATGCCAGTCTGACTGATCTTGATTTCTGCAATGATAAATCAGCTGGTATTCAAGCCCTTAGGTATAGCACCATGCAATTACACAGACGAAAAAAAAAGTTAGCCTTTCCTTGAGAACCTTGCTCAGAAAAAGTTATGCCACATGATTTTTCTATCAGACTTTGAACACTCCATTTTCACATCAAAGCAATGTCATATTCAAATGAGCAGCTTGGGCATAAAGATAGCTATAGCCGTGAGAAAAATACAAACAACAAAAGTGAGGGTTACAAAAACTAACAACTAAGTCTTTCGCTATTGCAAAGTCAGTTACAGATACGGTTACACTGAAGGATGATACAACAGTAAGGAACAAATGTATGAATAGTTGTTTTCTTTTTATATTAGAATAATAATATTTCTGTGCACTTTCTGTCCAAAAGGATCACAAATCTCTTTACATATAAAAGTTGGGCCACACCTTTGCTTACCTGGATGACACACAGCAGTCGTTATTGAGCCTGCAGCCCCACTACACAATCGATCAGGTGGTGAAGAGAGAAACTAGTTGATAGCTGAATTATGCAGGAACCATCATGGTGCATCCATGGTTTGGGTGTGTATGTGTTAATGAGATGTCAGCGTAAAATAGTATACTGTATATGAGCCTGCAAAAAACAAACAATTGAATCACGGTAATACAGGACTACAGACTTGTATTGCTATATATAGAGCACATAATACATATCCAATGAACCATCTAAACTACTTTTGAATATCATTCCAGGGTAAATAATTCAGATTGTCTTTGGTAATAATATTAAATGAGCATTTATTATCCTGTATTAATATTTAGTGCACCATCTTGACATCCCACAGCAAGCCCTATCAGATGATGGGAAGAGCTCAGGACTGGATGATGACAAACTGTAACTCTGCCACATTCTTTTAGAGGTCATTTCAGGGAACTGTGACCAGCAGTTCTTACAGAGTCTCCCTTTTTTTCTCTTATTATAATATCAGTTATAGTAGGGTGTAGGCATAGAGTTAACTCAGAATTGAGTGACAGTATTTTAGTTATTGAGACTTTATAGTGCAAATTTAGGAATTTAATACAGTAGGTTTATATCATATGTAAACTAATGTCTTGTTCTGGTTGTCCAGATCATATTGTATTTAGAGGTTTCTGATTCTTTAACAGCTAAAAACAAAGGAAATACATTAATTATGACCACTGAAGTGAATTATTAATAATTCTTTCTGAAATTAGAGTGGGTAGAAAAACAGAAGCTCAGAGGAACTCAGGTGTGAGGTGCAGAGTCAACACAGAAAATAAATATATGTTTTCAGTTTTAGTGCAAGTTAGAGTAAGTTGAGCTTTAAGTTCCTTTGAAGGGTTTGAATCACTGTACTTAACATAATGATTTTCAAAATGTCGTCTCTAAAAGGATTTTAAAAATTGAAATTAAGCGCTTTAAAGCAAGCTTCCCTGTGTGCATTTTAGTACACAGCTGGATGGAAAATACTGGTAAGAGGATCTTGTCTGCAACTCAAATAATCCCTCTGTACATGCAAAGACTAGGCTTCAAATCGAGAAAGTAGACAACTGGGTGCAGTTTATGCCTGCATAATACACAGCAGCCATACTCATGATACACTACCAATAGGCCTAGGGTGCCATATTGACAGCACTTGTGCTGTTTATAAGGGTTTTCTTTTAACATTTGGCATACAGGTGCTGTGTGATTGAAGCCCTAGCTAACTCTCTTCAAGGCTAATTCTAATTGGCTACACTGGCTAACATTTGTCAATGTCTCTTTTAAAGACCCCTAGTAGGGAAGTTCCCAGTAGTATTTAAAATGAGGACCATCCACCAAACTGGTTCAGAGTCCTGCTAGAGGAGGATGAAAAACAGAGAAAAATAACTATATAATAATCCACAGGCAACAAGAAAATAGTGATCTGTGCACACAACAAGAAGGACTGAGTTTCTTGTTTTCTTTTTCTGATGTTTGCGTGAGTGCTGAAATCACTTTCATGTCAAGGTCACCTTTGAACACTTAGAGCCTAGTTCATTCTTCATTCATTTCTATCCTGTTCTGGGTTCTGTAATTCTTATTTAATGAAGCACTTATGCCATTGTCCATGGTTTATTAATTCATTATTTAGAAATCAATACCATGTCTAAAATGCTGTGCCTAAGGTGATGTTAAGAAACATAAAATAGAAAGAAACAGATTTTAGAATGTACTTTTACAAAAGCTATCACTCAGAGCACCTATTGTCATAGACATGAATCTCCTTGTTTACAAGATTATACTGTGTACGATGAATACAGGGCTCTGGTTTAAGAGCTGTCTGTGAAAAAGGAGCTAAAAACAGCACAGTGCCCCCTGTTGGGTGCCTGCAGCGGGGAATTGTTTTGGAAACTCTGGGTGAGGGTAAGCAACAGTGAGAGAGCACATTAGGGCCCAGCCTTGCTTAGCTTCTGAGGTCCCGTAAGGTCAGACTGAAAATCACAGAGGCTTCCAAAAGAAAAACATTAGAGCTGATTGTGTTTTCAAAATGAATGTGCCCCTCGCTGTCCTGTCCTTCTCTATAAACCGTGCTGGTCAAAAGTAATCGGCTCTGAGTGTAAAAAAAGGAGATTGAAAAAGCAGAAAGACGATAAGACCTGTCTGTGAAGGGGAGGGGAGTAGTTGGGGGGTGAGTGCGAGACATCAAAAGGAAAAGTGGTCAAGCCTCACTGGCTGTCCGCCTGATTGGACAGGTTAGTCCTGATCTGTGTTTCAACCTCATTGGAAGCCCCCCCCACACACACACACTTTTTTTTAACTCAGTTATGTTTTGGGTGAGGTTGAGGACTTCACACCGAAGGTCATGGGTTCAATTTCCACATCATAGGCTTAATGCTTAATTGTAAATGTAAATGTCACATTTGGAAATTTGCTGCTCTAAAAATGGATGTTGATTAAAATGAGAATTTGCCGAACCAAATTGACTTAGCAGACTAGGTGAATGTGCACTATTATTATGAGATCCAAACAAAGTTAAGGTTTCTATCAGTCAGTGCTGCAGTGTTTTCCGAGTGTACATGACTTTTTAAACTGCTGTATTGTGAATACCAGTGCTGCAACTAGCCAGTCAATGATACTGCTAGATGAGAGATTTTTCATCTGCAGCATAGTTGCATCACAGCTGCATTTCCTGCGATTGGGAAAACAGAAGAAATTGGTTCCTTGTTCCCTACCCTGTCCTCCTTTCTTACAACTGGCCTCAATCGATACACCATGGCTGAGTTTGGATGCCTTCTTTGGAACATGTCTGTTTTCTAACCGAAAGCTGAAACTAAATGAGACAGGAACAGCCCTGCTTCACTGACTTCCTTTATTGTCCATGATGGGAAATTTGCTTTGCAGGCAAGTTAAAGACATTGCAATACATTTAACACAACATGAGGCCATTAATAAATAAGGGATATACTGTACAGGAATAAGACGAGAAAAACAAGTTACTAGCTTAAGTGATCTTCACAGTTTAGAAAAAATAAGCAAATAAAGAAATGGGGTCATCAGTGTGAAATATAGAAGCATAAGATATATGCGTGATAAAAAAATAAATAATGTACAATATACAATCATTTTCCAAATTAAGCAGGTTAATATCCGTGGAAATAATGGAGATACAGCAGCTTTTGAGATAAATCTAGGTAGTCCAATGTAACCAGTTTGGGTAACAGAGCATGAATAACCTTGACAAAATTCAACTTTTGTAGGACCATGACATTTGGATTAATTTCAAGGATTCAGGTGACAAATTATCACATCTGCAGTGGAACTTGAAAGCACTGAGTAGCCTAAATGCCTTGGATTTGTTTTACAAATGTAGGGAGCAGTTTCATTTAGAGTTCTTGAGCAATCAGAAATGTATTCCACTTTGTGAATTATGCAGTGGAGTAGATATGCAGGATTAACTTCCAGCCTTGAAAAATCAAACTAAAAAGACTATACAAAAAATGTATTTTTCTATAGATGTCCTGTGACTTAAAATGGGATTCAGAACATAAAACTTTGTATCTAAGGTAGTGGTGCACAAGTCCAATCCTGGAGCATCTTGGTACCACCAGTCACCTTTTGTAATCTCTTAACTTAATTAAGCTAAATTATTATCTTACCTGGACTAAATAAATTCTTTTCTGAGATCTTCAATTGTTGATGATTTAAGAAGACCTTAAAATGTGTCGTCCTATGGCCTTAAAGGGCTGGAGTTGTACCTCTGTGGTACGAGAAATTAATCATTAGATTTTTATCTGTCCTACAAGCTCCAGTGATTTCCTACTCTAGCATTTCTGAAAGTAGGAATTAGTTGGTTCATCTTTTAAATGCCCATGTTCCTGTACAGTAAATCAACCCTACAGTCTCAAAGTTATTACTCTTACGTTGAAGAACAATACAGGAAAGATGTGAAAAGAACATTAACGATGAACAAATAATTGTTGTTTTTAAGACATGTAGTCAGCAAGACAGATTTCTGACTTATGTTTACATAAGCACAGTCCTGTTGGGGGTACTTTGCTTATTGTAGATGTATTAAACTTGTCTGCGGGGGAAAATGTCTTTGATCTTAAATTCCAGGATCTTCCAAATAATTTTTAGCACATCTTCACCAGAGCTTTGGAACAGAGATGCTTATTTTTCTGGTGACTGATTCCCATTGTGATAAAAACAAAGAAGGATGTACCTGCCACAGCCCTTATTCCTACCCCTCATGAGTAATACCCCATTTTCTTAGTGTCTCTTCCTCTCTCACAATGAAAGACTCTTTCCTGGAGGCCAGTGAGCCCTGTCCTCCTCTCTGTCATGCTAAACAGAGGCAGCTGAAGGCAGCGCCACGTACCGCAAGCTTGTCACAGGAGAACCATCGCACAGGGAGGGACTCTCCCAGCAGGGAGAGACTTTATTGAGGGAATTGTGTTATTTTCAGGTCTTGTCGCCTTTTTGCTTTTCTCTTTTCCTGGCACTTCCATGTCTTTAATGAATGCATTCAAGCTTCACAGCAGAGCAGTCTTAATAACATCCCATCAGTTCTCTCTACAGTGGCCACACAGCATGTGTCCTGAATGACTATCTAGGTACAGTTTTATACTGGCAAAAGGTGTACATCATGAGATCATGCCATATTTTATGTGAACTTCACAAAGAAACCTATAAATAAAAGAGTACAGCTTCTGTAGTAGTGCATCATGGCTTATTGATCCAAAGAGCTCATTGACAATTTTTTGGCAAAATAATAATAATAATAATTGCTTACACTTATATAGCGCTTTTCTGGACATGCCACTCAAAGCGCTTTACAGGTAATGGGGATCCCCTCCACCACCACTAATGGGAGCATCCACCTGGATGATGCGACGGCAGCCATAGTGCGCCAGAACGCTCACCACACACCAGCTATCAGTGGGGAGGAGAGCAGAGTAATGAAGCCAATTCATAGACGGGGATTATTAGGAGGTAAGGGCCAATGGGAAATTTGGCCAGGACACTGGGGTTACACCCCTACTCTTTTCGAGAAACACCCTGGGATTTTTAATGACCACAGAGAGTCAGGACCTTGGTTTTACATCTCATCCGAAGGACGGTGCCTGTTTACAGTATAGTGTCCCCGTCGCTATGCTGGGGCATTAGGACCCACATGGACCACAGGGTGAGCGCTCCCTGCTGGCCCCACTAACACCTCTTCCAGCAGCAACCTTAGTCTCCCAGGAGGTCTCCCATCCAGGTACTGACCAGGCTCACACCTGCTTAGCTTCAGTGGGTTGCAGGGTGATATGGCTGCTGGCCACATCATATCAATATTCCTAGTAGTATTTAATGGTCATTTCTTATGTGCACTCTCTAACTTTAACTCACATAGCACAACAAATCAGCTTGTAATTTTAATCTCAAATCATCCTTGCTTTCACACAAACCTGTAATTGAAATATCTGTGCCTTCCATGAACTGGGTTGTTTTGTTAGGAGCTTGTCTTAGAGTTTAGTATTACCTGTTAAGCAGATCAACCAAACAAGCTTTTAATGTGGCGTGTGTATTTAAATATACAAAGTACCACAGGGGATGACTTGTGGGGGGATAGCATAGTGGGGGTTACGTAACAACGTAACTTGTGGGGGGATAGCATCGTGTTCCATTATTCCATTAATGTATAAATCTGTCTCATACTCTTTGACATTTGACCAGATATTCAGCCATAATAGACGTCAGTGTCCATTATAGCTAGCCAGTTGCTTCAGAGATGGTGTGTTAATGTAGTTGTAGTCAGGTTTAAAGCACTAAGATGTTTTCTAGCTAGTGATAATGAGAAGATTTCCCAAGCCATGTTTTGTGGTTTGCCGACACAATTGTCTCTCGCCAGGATTAAAATGCCCTTTTACAGAATGAGCACAATGAGATATAAATGGGATTATGCCCTTAAGAGAGGGCCTGTCTCTTTCTTGCACTCTGACTGTGTGAATTACAGAACAGGCTATAATACAAACCAGGCCTGCTTTCAGGCTCCGCTCATCTTTTATTATTCATTTACCTATTTATTAATTTAGCTGACGACTTCATGCAAGGAATCTTGCAATAAGAAAAACGCAGGCAGTATTGACTCAATTTGCAGAAAGAAAGGTGCAATCCAAGGAGAGCCACAGAAGCAGACTGTAATACAGTAATACAGACTGTAATGCAGTGGCACAGCAGCAGCACAGAGTGCAGCAATCAGTAGGTGAGATGCAGCTGTCGATCACAGGATCCACAGGTGCAGTGTGAACAGGGGAGTTTATAGGTGGTGAAAGATGGAGCAGCGTAACTGTTGGGGTGTGCAAATTATGGAAAATTCAGAATTTCACCTTGGGTGAATTAAACCTAGCAGAATGTCTGTTTTCTTCAGTTTTCTTGGTATCCTTTAGAGCATTGTATCAGATGTACTCATACCTCACACACCTGGCACACACACCATGCAGTAATTCCTGGCAGCTAGGGTGGTTTTCGTGTTTTCTTCCTCTGGATCGCATTTTGCTAAATTGTTTCCCTTCCACATCTCTCAGTCAGTTTGCAAATAAAAAACTGTTATCATAAACTCCCTTTGGAGGCAGTTGGGATCAGATTCCCGGAGGATGCGATATAGCAGCAGGAAGTCAGAGATGAGATATCTGAATATGTCATATGAAATCTTCCTCTTGAGCTGAGGGGGTCATCTCTTTTCTTTTCAGCACTGTTTTGAAAGGAATATATTTAGATTAAGCTGTTTCAATAGAAGTTTAATCACTGCTTTATCAATGATCAACTTACTAGAAAAAAGTTACAGTTTAGGTTCTTTGTGACATTATTTCAGCAGCTATAGATATGTGTGTGTTCATATTTATCCTGACCCTAAAGAGTTAACACTAACCCTAGCGACATCAATACTGAATATCTATGAATGGTTTATAAAAGATCTGTAGGATGTCAATTGATAGCGAACATTAATAGAATATCCGATAAGCCTTCATCTACAGTATACAACAAACGCCTGACCTGATTAGTTTTGCTGTGTCTTCTTTGTAGGCTATCGATGGATTATTGTTGCCAGTACACATGGATCACCGAGTTCTAAAGTTTGGTTTAGATTGCATAAATGTTGGCTTTCCAAAGTACTTTTATACTGAAAATGGAACCACTGTTCAGACCAGTGCGTTGTGGGTAAGCCAAAAAAGCTACACACAAAGCCGATCTCATTCTGCCTTGGGTCTGGATCAAGAAGGATACTGTCTCAGCCGCCCAATGTTGAAATGATTGCTAATATTTTAACAGATTATTCCAGGTCTTTAATCTAAAAGTTACGTGTCTAATGCTTTTATCCCAATGCAATCTGGTGACTGCATTACCGTGCAAGCTGCCTGATGTTCTCAGAGCTACAGGGTGGTACATGTGAAGAACGCTAAACATCGTTTTCCAGATTGGATTACTCTAATCCCACTCCTGGAAATGATCCGATCCCATTTCTCTGTTTTTTGTTTGTTTTATGTTTATGTTATGTAAGGGTGTGGTAGAACTGAACTATAGAAGATTCATTTAATATGACTGAAACAGGAGAAACAGGGTTAAAATGTCAAAATTAACAACTGAGTGTGGATCTCAGATTTAAACAGTTTACAAAAACATTGCAGTGGAATACAAAATCATTTAAAAAATAATTCCAGGTTTTTAAAGGCATGTCATACACAAGATAAGAGAGCTGGGTCTCTCCAGTCTGCAGCACATTATGAGGGCACTTGAAACAAATGTTCAAGATCCCGAGACACTGACAAAGTGATGTAAGTGGATTGCTCAGCAATGAAATAAGAACACAAATGCTCAATTGACACTTCTGAGGAAATTAATTCATGACAGATATATGTCCAACGGGTGTTGGGTGTCTGGAAAAAAAATGTAACAAACAAACCATGCTATTGAAGGTGAATCTCTGACCAAATTACCTTATCAGTTTTGTAATATTCTTATATTCTTATGAAGAACAAGAGAGGAAACTAACATCTTAGTAATAATATATCAGTTGTTTTTTTTAAAGGCTGTGCAGCTTTCAATTATCTAGAGTATCTGTAGACTGAGTGGACCGACAGAATCAGTTAACATTTCTCCAGAGCTGTAGATTGTGCATTTATAATATCCTCCCCTATGAAGATGCCAACAAATCCCTCATAACTTTCAGATATAATCTATTCAAAGAAAAAGTAATTGTACATAAATATAACTCCCACGGACAAATTCTTAATGCTCCAAACCCATTGCTTGTGGACAGATGTTTACAAAAAAAAGGTTTTTATTCAGAAGCTTAAGTCTTAAAATGAGTAACATTTTCAGTTGTCAGTGTGTAGAGATTACTGTGTTTAGATCCTGACATTTTGTGGTACAATTTTATTTGCTCATCCACATTAACAGCAGGAAGAGGGCTGACTTGTTTCTCACCACTGAGAGTGCTAACTCTCATTCAGATTCTAAAACATATGAAACAAAAATGAAACACAAGTAACCCCCACTTGGACTGGGGCGTGAAACCCTTTTACCTTGGCAGTACTAAGAATTTTCTCATGTCATGTGAAACAAAATAGATTAAAGGGTGCAATTTCTAAAAAAACCTCACTTGGTCATTTCTCAACTAACCATTTTGTCACCATACAGGCAGCCTAGAATAATATTAATCCATGTGTTTGCTAGGTACTGTAGTTATTTAATAGGTGGTTAGACATACTTACCCATCTAATCAAGAATGTACTGTGTATGAAAGAGATATATATAGAATGTTCTTGGGTCTACAGAAAACAGAAGCAAAAGCCACCTGGTGAGTCTGCTTCACTGGACTCTAGTCAGACTCTACTGACTGGCTGGTGCTGACCGATTCTCTTTTAGTCAACAGAGCTACAGTAGATTACCGTCATTCTCCACTAAGAGGTGAATTCACTCATTCATCTGTCTCCCAAGCCAGTCTCAGCATTGTTTCTCAGGTGCTCACTTTCAGTACAAGGTAATTGTTACGAAGAGTCTTTCAGGACCCTATGCAGACGACACAATCTGGAAGGGAGTGAACACATACAGGGAAGAGACAAGGAACAGGGCTAGTATGAACGGGGGGCGTGGTCCAGGGTGAACAGTCCAAGAGGGAGTCCAAAGGGAAATCCGTGGTGAGGCAAATGTCCAGAGCCGGGTGATCAATCCAAGACGCAAAAGACAACGTTTAAAGCCAGAGCAGGATCCGGCGAGAGGTTGTAGACAGACGAGATAAAGTTAAAAACCGGAGCGGGATCCGGCAAAGGGTCAGGGGGGAAAAAGGGGGACAGGAACCAGGCGATCCAGGTCCCGGACTTGGTTGGTTCAGGAAACCAATGCAGAGCCCGGAACAGAGTGAGCATCTGGCTTTTGTAGGGAGGCTGGAACAGGGAGCAGGTACACAAAATCATCTAAAAAGTGAACGAGCCGGAGCGCCCTTAAGGGGGAGGGACTACAATCGTGACAGTAATGACCCCCTTTTTCACCAGCCTGTCTTCTGCTGCATGACTGAGAGCAGATCGATGATATTAACATAATCCTGATCTACCAGAAAGGAGCTGAAAGTCTGTTGAGTTCCTGTTCTACTGCTTGCCATGATTTCTTTCATAAGACAGTGGCAAACGAGGAAATTAAGTGACAACAGAACACCACCTTGCTTTACCTTTCCTGAATGTGAAAATTAAGGGTCTCGGTCCCATTGCCGAAGGTTAATAGGAAATCATTGTTAAGGCAAGGCAGCCTCCAGCAACAGAGAGCGACTGGCTTCCACAATAAAAATATCACCACTCTACGTCTGTCTGGTGGCCCACAGAGAACCCAAGATTTAAAAATAGCAGGCAGCCTCTTGTTTGACCTTCCTACCTTCCATTTAATTAACATCACTCTAATTACCTTCTGACTTATAAGACGTTCCATGGGCCATTTACTTGAGCTTGTTGAAAATTCAAGAGAAAGCCTGAATTTGTTGAATTAAGAGCGGCTCCTCTGCAAGTCTTGTTTCAGATGTCCTTGTAGATCATTATGAGCTGAGTTCAGCAGTTTGGCTTTGAGAAAATATTTGCCTCTAGTGGACGGCCTCTGGCCTTTGAAACAAATGCAAGAGCATCTGAAAGATTCTGTAAAAATAATATATTGATTATTAATGGTAAAGAAAGTGTGATTCACCCATAAAACATGCAGATATAGGACATTTACGTTTTTTAACTTTCTTTGCAAATATATTTTTAGGAGACCTTAATATCTCTTGAGATTATGTTTGTAGCTACAAATGCAGCTCCCACAATTGTCTAGGAGTCCCTTCCAAGGCATTTAACATTAAACATGTCTGTTGTAACATATCTGAGTAGGTCAACTCTGAAGGCATTTTTGCTTATAATTTGTTAATTTGTTTTGGAGTCATCTAACCTTTGCATTCTAGTCTTTTTTTCTTTTTTTAAAATCATTATCATCAGCTGTGATATCCTCCTCTACTCTGCCCACTATACTTGCCAATTTAATTGAGCATATACCTTGTTATTGTTAGGTTACCAGGTAAACACCTGGCGTAGCCAAGTCTCCCTATGTTGTCACCATTAGAGCATTACTGAACCTCCCTGTTTTTGGTCATGTTGATGAGACATCAAACTGATGTTCTGGTGTAAGGGACTCTGTAGTAACTGCTCCTGAAATGCTTGGCTCACTAACTATTCTCTGCAGTTCATTCTTGAATAAAGCTTTATTTAAATGATAAATGTTAATAGACTTAACACTCATTAATATTATTAGGCTTTGCTCATATGCAAGAAATGTTTTTTCTTAAATATGAGCAAAGACAAAAAGTAAATATGACAGAGATCTGTAATAATGTCATTAATTGAGTATTACTTATGGTAATTGTTAAAAATCATCATTAACAGTATACCATTCCAGGACATGTCCATTCTTGGGAAAAACTCCTTGACTCATAACTATTCTGCTCTGTTAAGCTCTGTGTCAACATAATCTCTGTCCATTTTGCAGCTTCCCTAAATAACAGCCAGTGGCAATATAGTGGTTTGTTATTTCCACCTGGGATGTGCTCAGTGTAATCGTCTGGAACTAAGTGATGAAACAGCCCTGCTGCCCTGCTAGCTGTGGCTAGAAAAGAGAAACGCTAAGCTAAGGGCAGTGAGATGGGAGCCATTGGAGAGGGAGAGGAGGACATGAGGATGTCTGTAACAGCCCAGGAGGGGAGAATCTTTTGTAAGACCCTGATTGCTACATTATTCAAATTTGATCAAGAGTAGGCATTTGTAAGCATTGCAGACGTCTGAGTGGGGAGCTGTGTGTCGACTGCAAAAGAGAATGTTAAGGTTAATTCCACACTGAAAAGCAGGCTGAAGGGATACGTGAGCCTTCTTCAGATGTGAGATCTTTCTTCTTTCTGCTGTACGTTCTAGTGAGGAATAAATCTTTACATTTTCATTTACACCCATGATTTATTCTGGATATTTTCAAACAAAATATATAAAAAGGCCAAATACATCATGAAACTTTTGAACATAAGACCATCAGTAACATCTATAATGCCATTAGAAATTTACAGAAAAGTTCATTCATACAGAACTTGGTATTTTGTACATTCTGAGTACAAAGTTTTACATTGCTCTTTAAGACTGAAATGAAATGGTAGTTTAATGGACTTCTTAATGGACTGGAATCTGAAAGCATGGAAGAGAATGTGAGACCATATTTTCTACGTATATGTCTTTGAACAGATTTTATTTTGTTTTGTCTTTCCTTAACCAATTCCTAAACCCTCATTTATATGTACATTTGCATTTGTGCTCTGGAAAACTAACTGTGGACTCCAAACCTGTTACTCTTTGTTTTTGGTTTAAGCTATGCTACTGGTTTCAGCCAAAGACTCCATCTCTTCACAGACTATAATCTTTACCTGAGCTATGGTCAGACTTTAAAAAAAGTCAGAGGTCAAGTGAGAGTATGGGGCGTGGATCTGCTATCTCATTAAAGAAAAAGAAAAGACATATGAAGGAAAAAACTTTTTTTGGTTCTTGTGTTACTTAAGCTGCTCTTAAAGAAATAATGAAAGATCTGGCAGACCAAAGCCTTCAGGGCCATTTCTTGGCCAATTTGCCACAAAGAGGAATGCTTCCCTGGGACAAGCTGAGAGCCTTGTGCCAGCTGAAATTAAGCGTCAATGTGTGCCGACTATGTATGGTTGGCATGGCTCCAGGCCCTTCAGTGCTAACTGCGCCAGGCAGGGGTGGTTTACAAATCCTAAATCTCACAGAGGAATGTCAGCAGGGCTGCAGAGGCCTGCTGAGAACTGTTCCTGGCTCTTTTGAGAGAAACGCCAAGCTCCAGTCGAGTGACTATATCTCTGTGACTCTGACTTACTCACTGACTGTGATGCATCTCTTCTAAAAGGTATATTGTATTATACCCTGGATAAAAACAGATAAAGTCATGTATAGAACAGTACACAGTGGTGAAAGCAAGGAAGCACAGGGGCACAGGAAAGGTGATCCCGCCTTTGCCGTGGTGAGATTTTAAATAGTCAATCTAAACAAAAAACACCCGGCACTTGAACAGCTTCTGTTCCATGGCCATCTCTCTTAACCAGAACACGTTGATATGAAATATTGTGTGAAAATAATTGTATGCATGTTCTCTGTGAAACTGCAGGGCACGAGCAGCTGTAGAGGCCACGGACAACGCCTCCTCTCTCTCTCCTCACTGATTGCTGAGGTAACAAAATACTCCTTAGAAATGCAACGAGAAATCACTCCGCACCTCTGCCTCTGTCACTCTGCCATGATGCACTACTACAGAAGCTGTACTCTTTTATTTATAGGTTACTTTGTGACCCGAAGCTCAGATACAATTAGTTTTAAGTTCACATAAAATATGGCATGATCTCATGATGTACACCTTTTGCCAGTATAAAACTGTACCTAGATAGTCATTCAGGACACATGCTATGTGGCCACTGTAGAGAGAACTCATGGGATGTTATTAAGACTGCTCTGCTGAAGCTTGAATGCATTCATTTAAGGTGCTGTGGCTTATTTAAGTCTGGTTCGGTTTCTCCTCAGTAATTGTGTTTACAAGGCAGTCCCTGCCCTGCACTTATGGACCGCCAGCCAGCATTTCCCTGTGGAAATGATTGTCTCCTGTCTGCCTACACTTGGGGACAACAGGGAACCCATCTTTCACTGTGCTGGCCACCACCTCTGCAGCTTGTTGCATGCAGCATGAAGCCAGCTCTTTGGCTAGTGGTAGCATTGCGTGTGGCTCTGGGTTCGGTGTGGTGGCTGCCCATTGTCAATGCTGCCCACACACTTCTGTTCCACTGGAATTGTCCCTGGAGATGCTTCTGCTTCTCTGGAGCCACCATCACACTGCATTTTCCCTGTATTGATCATGGCACCTCCCCCCTCGGTGTGTGCTCCAGTGGTGAAGTCTGCTGCTGTGCCAAGCTCGCAGTCTTTGGCGGTCCTTCGCTTACATTCCAGTTCTGTCTTCAGTCCAGGCAGTCCCCCTGGACTCTGCTTCAGCCTGCCAGCCACTATGCCTGACTTTTGTCCTGTCCTGCTCCTGGGGCTCTTCACCTGGTCTCTGGTATGTCTCCCCACTCCGCCTTGACAGTGCGCACCTGGCCTGGTCTCTGGTCTCTGGTCTCTGGTGGAGACTCCTTGTTAAGAGGCCGATACCTAATGCACCTCCTGGCATAACCACTCCGATGACATGCGTCCTGTCCTGCCCAGCTCCAGGTGCAGACTGACCAGTCCTGCGCTGTCTCTGGTTTTCCTCCTTATCCCGGCGAAGCAGAGTCCATTCTGGAGTGCACAGGCCACTACCCCTGGACTATGATACCCTTGTTCTCTGGTCCAGGACACCCACTGGCCCACCCCCGCCATCCAGGTAGCAGCACTATGTATTATTGAATTGTTTCTGTTCATTTTATAAACTACTTTATCCAGTATCCAGGGAAGCCGGAGCCTATCCCGGGAAGCAACAGGCACGAGGAGGGATAAACCCTTCACAAGATGACAGTCCTTCACAGGGCAACACAGACACAAACACACACACTGACACCAGGGCCAATTTTATAGAAGCCAATTAACCAACCAGTATGTCGTTAGACAGTGGGGGGGGGTTTCTGGTAGAACCCAGAGGAAACACAGGGAGAACATACAAATTCTGCACAGATAGTAATATGGATGCTCAAAAGTGAATAGAAATCTACTTCCCTATTCTAATGATGCATCACCAACTAGGAAAGAGCATTTTTGCCTTAGGATTCCACTATAAAGGACATCAGAATTTCTTAAAATAAAGGAAGGCAAGCTCTCTTAAACAGAATTCAGATTAATTAGCAAGACTCTGGTCTCCAAGACTGATTAGAGCAAGATCCTCTCCTCTGGCACAAACTTGGGTGATGGTGCTTATTCTGTCGCTTTCTCTCTTCCTTCCGTTCCTTCTCTGTTCTCTCTCTTTCCCTGGTCTTTTTTTAGACTCTTCTCTTATGAAAACTCAAATGATTTACTGAAAAGTTAATCAACTAGACCAAGCTTAAGCAAAATCCTTTTCATCCACTAGGACTTTACCAGACAGAAGCTCAGCTGCAACAGGCTAAACTGGAACTCAATGTATTTTTTTTTTAATTTTATGACACCTCCCCAGCTGTAGCAGTACCTTTAATTTTTTTTTCAGGAAATGTTCATATATGATGCATCACAGTGGAGCTCAAGGCTTTTGACAAGATAATAAGCTGGCTATTTTCAGAAAAAAAGCAAACCTCTTCCTATTTCTATTCAAAAATGCACAGGCCTGTGGCCTGTGAGATGCCAGTTTTGTATTAGTAGCACCAGGCTTCCAGGCATGGTTTATTGAAGAGGCAGCTGAGAAATATCTGCCTGCAGCCATTCATACCCAATAGAAATACATGTCACATTTCTTCTGTTTTGAGTGTTTCATGCAGATCACACAGTATACAGCTGTGGGTACTGTAAAAGGCAGAGACGCTGTATTTTTAATAGCTGTTGAGAAATGATGTGACAGAACATTCATCTTAAGAATATACAAGTGCAATAGGGATGACATATTGAACTCCTGAGGTTTTGTTGACATGTCATTTAATTTAATGTATAGGAAGTACATATTTCATATCTACACTATGTGCTGTTACATGGTAACAAACCTAAATATTGGCATCCTCCATCCCCAATATTGTTACTCCCTAAATTAGTAAGTGTCATAGTGTAATTAAATGAGTAAGTAAATGAGTAAGTGTAATTCACACTTACATAACAATAACGTCTCTACTACCTTTATTGAACACTCATTCATTCCAGCATGTTGTCATTCAAAATTCTAGTGAATTAGCCAATTTAAGGCACAGATCCTGAGTGCTTTTTTCTGCAAGTCTGTGTCAAATAATGTTTATCAAGTGATGTCTTAACGCACAAAACTGGCAAAGAGATTGACCCATGTGTTCTTGTGACTTGCAGTCCATGTCTATCTGAAGTATTAATCTGCAGCTACTGGGGATTACTTTGATCATCATCTCATGTTGTTTTTATTGTATTATTTTAAGAGGAAATTACAAAACAAAACACCCCTCCCCCCATTTTTCCTTCTTTGAAGATTCTGTGATTAGGATATACTGTATGCACGCTGCCCCTAATAAAATCAAAGCCATGAATCACACAAAATGATTTGGCAATGAAGCATGATAATTACAGACCATTTGTTATGTTTCGAAATGCTAAGCAAGAAATATTTGCCTCATATTTGCTGTTTCACATTCGGAGCTGACAGCATGGCTACAACAGCTGTCTCGTGTGATGAGAGTGTATCTCTCACATGTCTTCCATCATCCCATCTGACTTTCTGTATCTATTGAGGTGATGAATTCTTGCTTAAGTTCCCTGTGTTAGTATGAACAACTTGTGTTATGGCTGTAAAGGGTATAAGTTTCAGTACTTAAGTCACTCTCCCTGAATGGAGCAGGGGATAGTTTTATAGTATCTTCTTTTTTTCTGTTGCTTTACATTCTCACTCCATAACTTGTGTTGTGGCTAGTTAATTATTTTGTTTTGATTGTTCCAGAAAGAATGTAAACTAGTATCAGATAAATTTCCCAAAATTCACCCAATGCTCTACTTATGACTTAGTTCATAATCAGTTTGAGTAACCAGATAAAAATGATAACCAACTAGATTCTTTGGCTGGATGTCTTTAGTCTTGAACACAGCAGACTAAGAGGTGACTTGATTCCAGTATTCATAATCATTAGTGGACTGAGAGTAGGAAGCATGTTTGATACAAAGGGCTGTTGGACGGTAGAAAAAACTAGCCTGCCATGATTTTTTAGCTGATTCCTGGGCATGTTTCAAGAAATGGCTGGATGAAAAGGCCAAAGGACAGTGTATGTTTGTAACCTTTCTTACAGTCTACGCCGGTAAAGTAATAATAATTCCCTACCCTTAAATAGTGCTTTTCTGGACTCAGCGTGCATTACAGGTAATGGGGACTCCCCTTCACCACTACCAATGTGCAGCATTCACCAGGATGATGCAACAGCAGCCATACTGCACCAGTACACTCACCACACATCATCTAACAGTCGGGAGAAGAACAGAGTGATGAAGCCAATTTATGGATGGTATTTATTAACAGGCCATGATTGGTAAAGGCCAATGGGAAATTTGGCCAGGATTTGGCCAGGTAACACCCCTACAGTCCGTATAAAGTATGGTAATTGAGACACATCGCAGTTTCACATAGTGTATATCCTCTGCAAGACCAAATGGAAACCAGAAAGTCCTGAAAAAATGTACTGTGTCAACCTTTTGTAAGCTTTTGTAAGGTGGGGGTTAAGTTTTTGTTAACCTTTTGCACAGAGTTAGAGTACAAACATTTAATAATGTCACTGCTTATATTCCGTCCACCAATTTTCTAACTGCCTCTTCTGATGCAGGAGTTGCAGGGCAGCTAGAGCCTGTCCTGGTAAGCAACAGGCGCAAGACTCTACACCCTGGACAGGTGTAACGTTGCCATAGCCAAATTAAATGTAATGTAGCTCTCTGAAGGCACCGGTTCTGTAGGGTTTGGGCATTTACTGAGACAATTATTAATTGTAGCAGTAAATCACAAAATTGATTCTTTTGATGGCTTTAGAATCCAACCATGCGACATAACTCAAACAACGCACACACACAGGTACTAATACACGAGGATACATTTATTAATAGATAAAATCTGCATATAAACCTAACAGATCTTATCGAGAGGGTTATCAGAATACAAAAGGTATATATTCAATCAGTTACAAAGTGTTACACACATCAAGAGGACATACGTTCAGTATATCATTCATTAAGACCGTTTCGTAAATGCACTTGGTTATAACTTCTACATCAGATACTCAAAACAAGTACATAACTCTTAGGAATTAAACTGATATCAACTGGTTGGGATAACAATTGAATTCTCGAGCTGTAATGCATTGAAGTTGAATACTCATCCAATTTCTGGGGATTCAGATCTCCTGCGGGCACAAAGAAACAGTTGCAGGCTGTTGCTGTCCAATCCGCGCTCTCTGGCTGTGTGCCAGGCTGTGCTGTGCGGCTTGCGACGGTGCGCTGCTGATGCTCACTGACCGGCTAGTTAGTGTTGGCTTTAACTAGCAAAGTTTGCGCACAGGAGAAAAGATGACTGTGGGTCCCAGCAAGTCAGGAAGAGGACCGATTCGTTCCTGATGAAGAGCTAGTTCTGAATAGTGATTCAGCTGTCCACAGTTCCGACCTGTTCACGAGGCCTGCTGCTGGTGCTAACCTCTGGTTACTCTCTGGCAACCTCCGCTCTAGACTCTTAGAACAAAGGAAAGTTCTGGCACTCGGACACACTGGCCGTTCCGTGGTTGTCCGGGCTGAGTCTCAGGATGGTCAGGAGGCGCGCTGCGAGAATGTCCTGCCCTTGGGAGCCTTCTGCTCCTGGGGCGTCCTGCCCTGGAATTCTCCTTTGAATTCCCTTTAGAAAAGTCCACAGAATTCTCCTGAATCCCTTCTGAATCTCATTGAATCTCTCAGGCTCTCTGTGTTGCCTGTTTTTACCTGGAGGAACTTCAGCTCGTTGATTGGCTGAAAGTTCCATGGGCATCAGAGTCCCACGTGGCTTACTCGGCCCTACCAGTCCCTGATTGGTTGATCAAGGTGAGATATGAGTCACTTACACCTGACACTTAGGAATGCAGTCCAGATGTCCAACTGGCACTCCCTAGACAGATAGGCACCAATGGATAACCATTGATCATGATAGCCAGGCTTAGCTAAGTGCATCCCCCTTTGGGAGCTGTCCTAGGAAACCTTATCAAAGGAACCTTAAATCAGCCTGCATGAATAGTTTCTCTGTGGCTGCACCACAGAGATGAACAGAGAAATGGGGCCTCATTTGGGAAGGCTCAGAAACACTTAATTCTGCCTTATTAATAAGCCTCGCCGCTACACAGGACACCAGTCTATTGCAGGGCACACACACAGACACACATGCACACCAGGGAACATTTTTCTAAGAATTCAATTAATCTACAAGTAGGTTTTTGGAAACCGGCGCACAGGAGGAAACTCATGCAAACAATACAAAAACTCCATGCAGATAGCTGCCCAGGTAGAGAACTGAACCCGGGACCTCAGCACTGCAAGGCAGCAATGCTGACAACTGCCCCACTGTGCAGCCCTGCTTATATTCCAGACTTTATAAAAAATTGGATAATTTTTCAGGGCTTTTCCTTTGTACTGTAAAATGTCATTTAAGGAGCCTGCCCCACAAACACACACACGGGCACACATTCCTATCGAGGGCTGCTCTTGTTAGCATCCCTCTCTTCTGCAACACATTGCCAGAAAAATCCTTACAGTCTGAAGAAGCCCTTTGTTGCTTTATTGAGCACCAGCTGCCTCTCCCTACACCTCACACTGGCAGCCCTCAGGCTGTCTAATTGTGCCGCCGAGTTCATGAATGAACAGGCACAGCTGGCAGGGGCCCGGTTGAGATGGAGGAGGGGCGGGAGGGGAGCGGGGGTGGTTGGCACATGAGTGCCACACAGCTGAACCCGGTGCTGCGTCGTGAGCCCTCACACCAACCTCCCGGCCGCACTATCCCGGCTCTGCTATGGCATCTGGAAAGAAAGAGTGAAGAATAGGGAGGCTGTTACAATCTGAGGCAGATTTCAAGACAACGTGGAAGGATAAAGACACTGTTCAAAACTGTGGAAAGTAAAGTAAAACAGGGCTCAATCCATAGAGCAGTGTCTTGTCATGCCTCCTCTCATCCATCTTATGGGCTTGAGACACATGTCATCTGGCTCCTGTGAATAACCTGAGCTCTGTACTGCTTTCATCTGCGGCATTATATGATTCATGCTGTTTTTGGCTTAGATTTTTAAGCATTTCAAAAATAAAAGGGGAAGCGAAAGGGAGTTAAGTTGCCTGTCAAGTCAGGCTCTTCATCCTAGATCACAACTGTGTGATCTGCCAACACTGTAACAAGATAAAACACTCAGACCAACCTGCACACCGAAAGGGAGTACATTTCAATGACGGAAGGTCAGTGCGAATCTTTCAAACAGAACCGTCAGGCAGGCCAGCCAAAAAGTGATCCACCTTGGAAGTTATGAGATAAAACATATGATGTCATGAGACCTCACCTTCACACATGAGATATTGCTGCAGTTGGAAGTGAAACTTTCAGAATCTGATTGTTCACAACCACAGATAACCCAAAAAAAAGCTGTGTAAGAAGTTACATGTTGTTCTGAATTGAATGTGTAGATTGGTAACTCATATTAAAGCATGCTTGGGTGGAAAGTAAGGCTATTTCTCCTCTTCCTATTCATTCTAACTCTGTGGGACTGAAACTTAGGCCAAATCCCACAATTCTCTCAGGCTTTTCATTGGTGCAGAACTGGCACTGATGACTCTCATTTTAAAGTAATGAATTCAGTTAATCCAATTGATTTATACAGTCACAGTTTCTTAAGCGGTAAAACACTGGCCTTGGAGTACTGTAGGTCAAAATAAAGAGTTTAACATAATCATCCTAGTTTGATTGTTTTTTTCGATAGTGATTGGTAGGGCAAAATGCTCTCAGATTTGCAGTGCTAACAGAAACCTAAGCAGAAGAGGTCCCAGTTTTGGTCTTTGAATTTCTTAGCCCATATAATGGACTTCAAACTTTAATGGGCCAGTTTAGCCCTTCTCCTTTGGTCCATTGTGTCCCTGGAGGTTTGTTATCTGGGATCCCTGGTTGCAGGACCTTAGAAGGTGATCCAGTTAGTACTTTCTTTTACTGCAAGTTTAAAATTTACCCAAATTTTCAGGGTTATTCAAATATCATTCTAAATATACAAAATATTCAACTTCTTTGGAAAACACAACTAGGCCAATAGTTTTATTTTTCATTCTTCTCTTGCTTAATTCTTTAATGATGGTGCAGATTTATTTGGTATTTACAAAGTGCCATTTTAATTGGTCCACTGAGTTGACACATTATTGTATGAACTATAGCAAAGTAATTGTTTCTCCCTATGAGCATGGAGAAATATTCCTTAATCAATGACACCAAGGCCACTATCCTTTTATATGTGCAGCCTGGCAAAGCCATTTGGATTAGGAACCAGTCAACTGAATATTTACATTTTTCATACTCAACAGGTCCTTATTTATTTTTTCCAAATAGACTTACTGCCAAAAATGGAAACATCATTTGTTCTTTGTTTTCAGTTTGAGAAAAGAAAAATATGTTTCCAGTCTTAAAAAAATGCTGCTTATATTTTTTTGTTATACATTTTGTCTTTTATTTCAAAATCTTACAAATTAATGGACCAAAATGTTTTTTTTCTTTCATCACATTTTTTTTGATGTATTTTCAGCACTCATGAAATAGTTTAGGAACATAATGGCAGCAGTAACGTAATGACAATAAACGGATTAATGAAGGACCAGTCTGGCAGACTGCAGTGAAATCAAGTTATTCATTCACGTTAAATGGTTTCTTGTCTACCTAGTATCTCAAACAGTAAATATTCAGCCAAAGATAAATTAGATATGGAAGAATGTGGGGATCAATAGCATTTTACAGCCGGGAAACACATGGAGCTATTAACCTTGGTCTGGACACTTTGAGATCGTGAGCCAGATGGAAACTTAACTGCAGTTCAGGGTCATTTAATGTAGTGCTCCTTTTAAAGGGTCACTTTCAATAGAGTTCATAAAACAGACACTATGAGCAAGGTTAGCTCAAGACCATAATAAAGGTTGCCTTCAAAAGAATGCAATTAAGAACATACACCATCTATATAAAGGCATACTGTAAGAGAGTGACTTTAAACCTTGTGCAGTTAGCTTGGAAAGTACTGTACAGAGTTGGAAAAGACGTTTGGTATGATAATCATTTATAATGTTTAGTAATTAGGTTGTAAAAAGAAATTTAAGAGCAGAGTAGTTGTATTTTTTTTATTTCGTTCTCTGATCTGCTTTGCTTTACAGCAAGTAAACCCCTTTTCATCTCGGCATATTAACAGAATGTGTGCAATACTGCCACTTCTTCAAGGAGTTATGTCCATTAGATCCTAAGTAGTCATACAAATAAGTGCTGCTCCAGTATCGCTTTGCATCAAGTGCTCTTCACTGTAAAAATTCAGGAGAGGTGATATGTCTGTTTCCAATTCATTAGTGTCTGCCCCCATCCCCTCTCCCCCTTTGTTCCCATAACCACAAAATCTCAGATGTTGATATTTTTCTATTTATCACTGAAGCACACACAGGAGACACAGGAGAAATAAGTGTCTCTAATGCGCCCCAGCTCCCGAATAAATAACTCATCCACACCTCAGACAGCACGCTTCCTTCCTACTCTTTTTATCGTCATGGCAACTAATTGTCTTGCACAGGATTTGCATTTTCTATTACGGATATACAGTACCAGCTCTCCAAAGCCAAAGATTCCCACTGTTGACTATGTACTTTTGAAACTCTAGTCACGGGTCTCTAACTTCGTAGGTTAAGGGCAGCCTTTCTACAAAGTAGTTTTCAAAAGCAGGCCCTCAGTGCTTCAAGTTACTATATCTTTTCAGTTGAGCTCTTAATTTATTGTTAACTCTTCTACAATCTTCTTGAGGTTTTTCACAAATTGTTTGTGGTATGAGAATTATTGCCAAGAAATGTAACAAAAATTACTTTTGTCCTCAGCTTCATTGATTTCCTAATTGGTTATCAATAAATGATATCTAGACACAGGTGGGAATTATGCTATCAAACCTATTAGCTAAATTCCACCTAATCATTGCACCAGTTATCCTAAATGAAATGAGTTCTGAAACTTAACATCTGGCACTAGCATCATGCTGATTTAGAACTTCTTGTTTAATATGAAATCCGAAATCTAATGGATAACAAGAACAAAGGTGAACTGAGTATTTTCTTCTATTTGTTAGAGCATAAGAAAAGTTACACATAAGAGGAGAATATCTGAATTATCTATCTAACTCGCTTGATTGCTTGTCCCCAATAGATGTAAGGGTCTTTCCTAGCCAAATTGTGTATTTGCTAAAATAATGTTTGAAACAAGTAGCAGTTTAAACCTAGTAGAACCTAGAGTCTGGGCTGTTGATATGATATGCTAAGACAGCAGTTATCCACAGTACTGACAGGTAATGCAGGGTAAAAACACGTGTGGCTACAACCTCTAACTGTTATCTCACACCCTTTAATTAGTAAGCTGTATGTCTATCACTGTGAGGTTCATTTTTCATTCTATTGCTCAGCAGAAAAGTAGGAGGGCATGTGTTTGAGAGATGCTTTTTTTAAAAAAAAATCTTCTCTGAAAAGCTGTCCCTCACCCTCCTTCTTTCTCTCTCAGAATGATGTGACAGAGTGGGAGGTGGAAGGTGCTCTGTCTAGACACTACAGGAGGAAGATCAATAAATAAACAGGCACACTCATCGCCCAGCTAGTCCACCTGCGTCTGGAATATTGAAGGGCTCTGAGCTCACTGTTTCTTTATTACTTTGTCATACTTCTGGCCTCTTCTCTTTTTTGAAGAACCTGTGGAAAAAAGTAGTCATGTCAAGCAGTGTATGGGGAAGGAGGCATCATGTTTTATTAAACAGAAATGTCTTCCTTATAAAATAAGTAAGTGCCACACAACCACTTCTGGGTCAGTGTAGGCGGAGATTATTCTGAATGCTTGTTAGCTGTTCCTGGCTGTCAGTAATTGGGTCAGCATGGGGTTAAAGGTGAGAGTCTTACATGGATTCTATGTTCATTTGAAAGCACTGCATTTATACAAGAACAGTAATGTACGAAAACTATTGTGTAATCATAATAGACATGATTATCACTTTACAAATATACAGTACACTGTCTTAAAATGAGCAACAAGAGATAAAGTATGTGTGACAAAACAGCAAGCACAAATCGAATGAGACTATAATACAGAATAGTGCAGCATTGCTTAGACCTAATTCCTGACAGACAAGTCCTCAGGGCATAAAAATGTTGTAGGGGAAATGGATAGTTGCACCATGTTTGTGGGTGGGATCATTTTAATGTGTAAAGACTGAGTTTTTACAATGGCTAATCATCTGTTGATTACAGCCCCTGAGTTTGGATTAATTCTTTAGTCATTATGAGATAGCACACTTAATTCATTTGAAAAAAACAAACAAACAGAAGTGACCTGCCCTGCATGTTCCCCATAGCTTGTTTTGTACAAAATCTACTTTGTCAAGCTTCCTGTAGTCATATTACGTTGCTGCTCAGTCTTTCAAAGGGGGAATGGTTACCACAGAAGATGAAAAAAACTGTGTACATTCAAAGTATGCTCTAGTGTTTTGCATGGGAAAGGTGCCTGATGAATTACTTATGCATGCAACTTAGTCTGACATGCAGCATGCAGGAGCTGGATCTAAGAGTCGATTAAAGTTAAAAATCCTTTTCTCTCAGAACAAAGCCTGCATTTAAATGTGTTTTTATCTTTTAGGTGCAAGTCTCAGATTTGACAATAGAGCAATGGATTGCTTTCAGAAATTATCACTTACACAGGAGCTTCCTGATCTTGGTGACCCCAGTGTCTGTAGGTTTCCATTCCAGCTGAGCTCTCATTTACTTCATTCAACCCGTAATTGAACTAATCATTTGCTATAGAAGCTTTTTAATTGTTTTCAACTCTGAAACTGTTGGAGATGTTCACATTATCTATAAGCAACCATAAGTAACTCGTAATCTTCATCTCTGAAGTATCAAGAACAATTAAAATAAATGTCTAATTTCTAATTTATGAGTTCATTTAAGAGTTCAGTTAACTAAATGAGAATCCAGCTGGAGCAAACAAAAAATAGAAGACCATACATGTGGGGTGTACAGAGTTTGACAGTGTTCTGGAAACAGATTTTTATTTCACTTCTTTGATAACCTCCTGACCAAAGCACTCATGCACTGCATGACTCAAAAAACTGTCAAAAAATTTTATTTTTAAAATAAAATCCAAAGAAATTAAAAAAAAATTATCCTTTCTTTGCGTCCTTATATTTGTGTCGCTCGGTCTTCACTCCTCCTTACTCTCGTTCTCTGGCTCCATCTCCGAGTCCGAGTCACGCACTGCCTGATATTACCAGCTCTTCTTGTCCATTTTAGTGTGGGTCTCCAAAATTATATAATTAAATTAATAGTCTATTAATTACAGATTTAATTTAACAGACTAGGTGAAAACAAAAGATTGGAATGGTCATTATTTTACTTCCAGTGCGCTTCACCTGGATATGGATCCTGTCATTTTCTATGTTCAGGTTTTTAGTCCTTGCTTCTGCATCTAAGCCTGAAGCAGGCTGTTCTGTACCTCCTAGGTTTAGCAATTGGTGTGTCCACATGTGCACTTACAGTGAGCACATCCACTGGCACCTATAGCAAAAATACCAATAAAAAACAAAGCTTCCTAATGCTTCAGTTGCTGAAGACATGTTTTTGGGGGTAGGAGCAAAACTGCACTTGTAAGTTTAGTTAATGTGTTTGCTTTTGCTCCAAAAATTATTTCTTTTTTTAATGTAGTAAGAGTAGTAAGGTGGTAAGAGTTTAAAAATTAACACTGAGAAGTGTAATGTGGGGAGCAGACCATGTTTATTTTATATCAGAGTGTACAAGTCTCCTGCTATCATCAGCCTCCTCACTGGACTGCTCTTTCTTCCACTGTCAATCCAGCCACAAGCACATGCCTATAGATCCAATTGTCTTTTGATTGTAGTTCAGTTAAGAACTCTAACACAAATGCCAGTTTTGGTTTGGCATGTCTAAGACTCAGCCTTGAAAACTCCAGCTCTCTGAGCAGCCCACAATCATGTGCCGCCTGACTTTCGCTCGCTAGGGAGTCTCACTGCCCAAACCCAGCTGACCGCAGGCTGTCAGCTTTCTGCTCCCCAGCCGCCTTCATCTGGAAGACGTGCTTCTCTTAAGTATATGCGTCTGCCTGCGGCGGCCTGCAGACGTCTCGGCGAAAGCCTGCGGCGGTTGTTTGCTCGGTCGCTTGATGTATTCCGTCTCTTCAGCTCCGCTTTCAACAGAAGTAGGACAGTGCCCTGCACCAGAGAAGCAATGGCTTTTCAGGTCTCCTGAGTGTTACCACTGCCCTACTTTCACTTCTAACCTACTTAGAAACTTAAAAGACTGGTAGTACCGTGACTGTAAATGGAAAAGCAATTCAGCTGGTTCGTTTCCTCTTGAATGCATTTAAATACATATTGAAGGAAGCCAGCTTTTAATTAAACTCAGCTGAAACCCCCTCCACTATAATGGACTTTGAATTTGTTACGAGCTTTGCTTGAATAAGCACCCCCTAAAATTTACTCTGTATTTCCTGATCGACTGCAATCTGAATTTAGGAAAGTCTGACTGCACCCCACAACATCATGCTTATATGCAGACTAACTGTATATTCTGTAACTCCTGAGTGTAACAGGCAAAAGTCTGTGCATAAAAGACCAGGCCTGAGTGATGACAGGTAAGGGGCAGCCTCTGGTGTAGTAAGAGTCCTGAGAGAGGCCGAGAGAGGCCAAAAAGCCAACAGTAAGGAAGGAAAACCTTTTTCCTAGTTTTACGGAGAGAGGAAATTTGTGACAGTAGCTGGGAACCAAACCTTGGTTGCTAAATTTCAATTTCCAGGAAACAAGAGCTAAGTTTGGTGCACAATTTGCAAACTCAGATGTGTGCTACAGTATATTATGCTGCCTTTCTGGCAGTTTCTCCTACTTAAAAAGCACCAAATATTTTTCTCTAATTTCCTCATAACATGTGCGTTTAATTAATCACAGGGAAACCAGAGAAAAGCTAAAGCACACCACTGGGAAAGAAAAGCTTTTTCTGTACTTGTGCACAGATAGGGGCAGTACTGTAGGCTGGTGACAAGAGTTATCTTGTCTTCTTTCCTGGACTTCATCTTCCAAACTATAGCAAGAGCAGAGGTTACTGCTCCACTTAACTGTTCAATCCTTCCAGCTTGTTGCAGTACAGAGCAGGGCTTGCCAATATTTCTAAGCGTAAGTGCTCTATTCTTGCAGCAACAAAGGAATTAAATGCAGAAGACTTTCAATGTGAGGGTTATCATTGTATTTTTCAGTTCTTCTCAATTTTCAGTCTGTTCAGCTTACATGACTGCAGTTTTGATGGTTTGGATAATCTTGACGATTGTAACTTTTCATACAATAAATGTAGGTCAGTGCAATTGAATGTGCCTTTTCAATATTTCTCATGCCACTGTACCCTTAATTATTTTTTTGAAGCTGCAGATAATAAAATTATTAAGAAGTTGATTATAGGGTTCTCAGTGGATTGGATTAGATGGCATCTGTGTTCAATACCTCAAATAGTCATTCTTTTATAACTATTTCAATGGACCTCTGCACGTCTTATTTAATGCAATGATGAGTTATGAAGTATCCTACAGGTAGACCTTGGGGCTGAAGGATGTTTTTGCATGGGTGCTGGTGATAAAAGGGGTTGATTACAATTTTCTGGCATGGGACAATCGTTATTTCCATATTGTCAGTGAAGCTGTATATATTTCATACAGTATTTCCATTGTGGAAGAAGAACAGCTTCTTCTGTTTCCAACAGGCAAGCCCAGGACTGGGTATGACATTTGAGCCATGCTTGTTTTTCCATGGTAGTTTGAAGATGATGAATCCATGTAATACATGATATATAGTACATTTGAAACAACAGGTCAATAGTTGAACTAAACTTGCTTTTCTAGGATGGGGCTTCTCTTCTAGTTTTTCTGGAAATTTGTGTGATTCCGTACAATGGTATGGATTCTACAGTGCTCTTGTGAGATCCTTGTCATTTAGATAGCATGCGAATGCGTGCTGCACAACACCATGCACATAACCAAGGATTCATAAACGCAACAATAACAGTAGCTGGGATATTGAGATACAGTGCTTCCAGCAACTGATGTAGATTCCCAGGTGAAAGTTTGTTATATATACCAATGTGGGGTATATTTTGGTCTTCTGTTTCAGGTGTCTTTTTTTATATTTTTTAATGAGGACTTTGTTTTTTGGATATGTTCTCCACATTAGCCTTGATGACCTAGAGTTGTGTGGGTTGGCAACACAAGTCCATTTGCATAATGATAAGTGACATTTTTTACATAACCATTGGAAATGTTACAAAATTATGCTGGGCGTAATTACGGCATTCTCAGCTCTCAGATAAGATGCAGGATATTTGTAAAACAGACTCCATCAAAAGGTCCTGACACATCTTCTCCCACATCAAGTGCTATTAGAGTGACCTTCTTGATGATAATGATGACACATGCATTGTTGTGGCACATTGCTCCCAAGGGTGATGTTAAAGCTAGTCTCAGAGAAGCATTTAAGCACTTCTCAGTTCAAAGTGAGAAGCTGCAGTTAAAGATTCTGGCCTATTGTAGGATACATTATGAGTGGAGTAAAGTTGAGATGGTCCTCCTACTCTTTAACAGCCCCAAACATCAGTGTATTCACACCTTCAGTTTTGAAATAATTTCTTTGACAGACTTGTGTGCCCACGTGACACATGAACCATTTTAGCATGAGGTAACATCCTACTGTGCCAAAGTCTTTCAAATAATTGTCTTTCCTGGGTTTTATTTCATGAACAGACAATTCCATCACATTTCACTGCAATTTCACTGCTTCATTGCTTAATCAATACCCTGTATTAAACATTTATACTCTATTTTATTTATATCCTCTCTTCTTATACGACTTTCAATTCACTTGGAAAAGAGTCTCCTTAAAGTAAATTTCATTGCCAGGAGGCACACAGTGGAAACCAGTTACTCCAGTACCTTGTGTGGAATGGGAAAATATATAATTGAAAACCGAATTCCTACTAGTGGTCTTGTCTCTATGCAAAGCAATTAGCTTCCTCTTTTGGCCATGCAGAACAGACACACAAGTAAGAAACAGAAGGACAGGAAAGGGCGGACAGCATGTGTTTCTCTCTTGGAATGAGCTGTACCGTCTCCAAGAGCATCTTTCCAGATTCAATCTATTTTCAACTTTTCTTATGCCATGTACAGTATGTGGGGGAAAGAGGGTGGTACATTACCTTGTGGTGTTCTCTTTGACTCCTTCTGAATGAAGGACTCAGCTTTTCATTTCTCGATTTCTATGATATCAAGGGTCATTATTGCTATGCAATCTGGACTACACACTCATGTAAGACGTACTGTTTCTAATCATCAATCATTCTAAATGAAATAGAAATTGAACCTGAACAGGTGACTGAGTGAATAGTTGACATGATTCTCTCTAGATCTCTTTCATCTAGGCCCACAGCTAAATCTTAGCTACTACAGTGTTGAAGTGTCAGGCAATCAGAGTTACTCTGACCATCTTGCAGAAAACATTATCTCAACACATATCTATTTCCTGTAGGTCTACAAATGGATCTTTGTGATACACCTGTTACCAGTTTGGTTCATCCCAGAAAATTATTTTGACATTTCTTTTTAAAACTAGAGAATTCCTTAAGTTGCTGCCTTATTTTACTGCTTCTTTTTAAATTCTTTTTTTTAAGCTAAATGCCCATGAAAGCAGGAAGTTTAGCACAAATTAAAAATACCCATTTAAAAACAATTACTCATATTCTTCAAGAAACGTTATCACAGTTATCCTTTGTTAAGCCTCATCGTTTGGAGGCTGTTAGTAAACAGTGTCTCGGAATGCCTGGCCTATGCTTGATAAGAAAGCTCATCTGATCCGTGTTCTTGGACAAAAGAGGGTGTATGTTACACTACTGCCAGAGCTGCTTTGAAGCACCAATCATAATGTAATAGAAAAATGATCCAAAAGAGAATTACCTGAATTAAATTTCTCCATTATCAAACTCTGTATTGTAGTGAGGAATTATTGAAAAACAAATTTCATCCTTATCAATGTCAAGTTTACTTTTTCACTGTGTGTGGTTGTTTTGGTTTCTACTAAGGGACACATACCAGAGTGTTGGCAACTGTTCGCAGCAAAAGATCCTCAAGATGAGGGAAGAAGAATTAGTTTAAGGGTCACCATCTGGTTTCATAATACCAGAACACTGAGCCAGGACATCTACTTATAACTGCCCTAAATCCAAAGGCGAAAAACATGCAAAAGGAGTATTAAAGTTTTTAATTGGTGTTTTCTACATAAGGTTGCATCTTATTCTAATTATTTTTTAATTATTGATTTTCCGGCTGATAAGTTAACACATTTATTCTAGTTATCAGTTTTTCTGGTACAATAGGTCACATCTGTGCAACTTCTAGTGATGTTAACAGAAGATCAGGAGCACAGTTATAAATCAAAAATAATTCTAATAGTTTATTTACCAAAATTCTTGAAAATGAGTTTTTATTCTCACTACTATATTATGTGATATTGTTTTTAGAAACTCAGTTACAAATTTAAATTAAGCAAAAGTTAAACAAGAAAATGAGAAGGTTTTTTTTTTCAGTTTCAGGGTCATGAAGTACACGGAAAATAGCTACTCTAGGAGAGAGTTCTTTGTATCAATGGCCTCTTTCAGGGGATCTCCATTGATTGAGCATTATTCTATAAGCAGCCCCCTTTCCAGTTCTTGATTTGAGCTGGCTACAGAGCCCCAGTGGCAGAAACTTCAGGGAAGGAAGAACAAGCTGCGTCAAGGAAGAGAACTAATTGGTGTAGAGTCCAATCAGCAGAGGCAATTAAGGATTTCTCGCCGTGACTGTTATTGGCCCTGTGAGACAGACCATTCACTTTGCATATGCTGGGCATTCATAAACAATAAAACATGCTAGTAGACCTTGGGGATCAACTGATCAGTCTATCTGAGTGGTAATTGTTCTGATCTCAGAGAGACTGAGACATCCACAAATCTTTTTTACTTTTAACACCCAAACTTAGATAAATCAGCCATATTTCTTCCATATCTTATAAATCTAGGCTCCATAGACAAAATAAATTATGTGCAACTCAGAAATAGGATATATGCAAAGGAAATATGATACAGTTGCATTTTGAACCGATGAGTAGTTCCTAAGAAAGTGTTCACACATAAACAATCCCACCAGCTGGTCATCTCCCAAATGTATAGCACCTTATCCATTACACAGTAGACAGCTATATGACAGTTTAAAAAACTTCAAAAGTTGAAGACTCGCTTGCTTTTGGATAATTGCAGACTTCATTAGGTTTCAAATGTATAAAAATCTGTTCAATATTCCCCCACACAGACATAACATGTTACTAAAGTAGAATTACTAGTGTGGGTAAGTAGTAGTACCTCTCTCAACTGCCTTGCACTGCAATATGAGGTACAGGCAATCTGAGGCAAAAGACTAAACCACTTCTCGTTACTGTTTGAATATATTAATCTATTGAGAACAGAAGAACTTTGCAGGACAGGAAAACAGGCCCAGGGACCCGCTTCCCGGCTGATCTTGCTTCATCAATGTGGCAATTGTCGCGAACAGTTCTTTCCGGGCCCTATGCAGACGACACGATCTGGATTTGTGAGGAAACACTGGGGAAAAAGTCATGCAGGAGTATGGAGGCAGGGGGTGTTTCCAAGGAGTGCAGGTGTCCAGGGGAAGTGAGTTCGGGGCAAACAATCCATATAGAAAATCCAAACGTGTAATCAAAAACAGAGGCAAAAGTCCATGGCCAGGCGATCCATCCTGGGGGAATAAGGAACAGGAACTGGGTTGGAACCAGCAGGGGGGGAATCAGGAACAGAAAGTTAAAATCTTAACGGAGCCAGATGCTGCAGGACCCAGGCTCTCACGAAACGGGATTCAATGAGGAACCTCAAGTCACGTCTACGTCTGGCTTTTAAGGTGGGACTAAAGAGGGCCTGGAATAAGGAACAGGTGTGGGGAATGAGGTAGAACAAGGAAGGGCTGGAGGGCCCTTAAGAGGAGGAGTAACGATCGTGACAGCAATTGGCCGTATTAGTCCTCTTTCTTCCTACAGCTGACAAGTGTGGATAGTCTGGATTCTAACCGGTGACCTAAATTGGATGTATTGTAAGGGTATTTAAAGATATAACAAAGGTCTCGAATGAAACAAGACCATTCAATCTTTCTTACCCATTTGGCCTCCTCACAATAAATAATCCAGAAAGCTAAGAAGCCTTTAGGGTTGAATGGTAAACTGAAGGTTTGTAAATTTAATGTTTTTTAAAGTACTTTGAGATGGAACCCTTGATGGAAAACTGGAAAAAATGTTTTAACCTGCCAGTTTTTGTTAAATCTTTCTGTCATATTTAAGGCCTCTTTTAATGGTTCAGAAAAGAGTATTTTCAGTTACAGATCACCTTTGTCTTGAAAAGTGATTTGAAAAAACACATTCACTTAAAAGGATCATAAAGATCAGTGTTCTATGAAGGATTCTACATTTAAATCCAACTTTCCAAATAAAATCTGTCAAATGCAAACAGAATGAAACACCAATGGCTATCCATCTTATTTTTCATTAAAAAGTCATATCCTGAATAATAATGACTATACACTGTTGCTGAATAGAATAAATGTCTTGATTGTCCTCACCTTTGTAGCACGATTTTTAATGAAAGGGGGGAATTTCTCTTTAAAAAGAAAGTTTTCTGGTGTTGCACATTTCTAAAACAATCATTTAATAATAATAATTGCTTACACTTATATAGCGCTTTTCTGGACACTCCACTCAAAGCGCTTTACAGGTAATGGGGACTCCCCTCCACCACCACCAATGTGCAGCATCCACCTGGATGATATAGTGCGCCAGAACGCTCACCACACATCAGAGCAGAGTAATGTAGCCAATTCCTAGAGAGGGATTATTAGGAGGCCATGATTGGCAAGGGCCAATTGGAAATTTGCCCAGGACACCGGGGTTACACCCCTACTCTTTTCGAGAAAAATTTTAATGACCCTGGGATTTTTAATGACCACAGAGAGTCAGGACCTCAGTTTTACATCTCATCCAAAGGACGGCGCCTGTTTTACAGTATAGTGTCCCCATCACTATACTGGGGCATTAGGACCCACATGGACCGCAGGGTGAGCGCCCCCTGCTGGCCCCACTAACACCTCTTCCTGCAGCAACCTTAGTTTTTCCCAGGAGGTCTCCCATTCAGGTACTGACCAGGCTCACACCTGCTTAGCTTCAGTGGGTTGCCAGTTGTGAGTTGCAGGGTGATATGGCTGCTGGTGATATGGCTCATTTAATGAACATCAGGGTGGGGTTAATTTCACTTATTTAGCATATCCAAACTCTGTCTGTGAAATCACATCAAACAAAAATAGACCTTTTGCTTCTGGTCATTCTGTATAATTTTCATGCAAATTTGAAGTTATTTAATTGCAAATTTTGTGTGTTTGTGTTTTGAGGTTCCTCAAAACACAAACTGTATTATTGTATTACAGTTAATACACAAACTGTATTATTCATTGTTCTTGATTCTGTGCTAAATTTCCTTTTAGAGATTTTTAGACATACTTTTTGTAAATTCCAAACTTTTCTGGTAGCTGTCAGATGTCATTCCAGCACTCAGCAGTGAGACAGAACACATCCAGATCTGAGTGTTATTAATGGCTTTCCTTAGACAGAACATCAACCCTTTGCTCTTTGTCAACGAATGCTTAGGAGTCCCACTTGCATTTGTCTCATTGTGCTGGTAATTGAAAACACACTGGTGAGAAGGTGCCTAAGTTGTAAAGCACACAGCTGACATCCTGAGAGAATAAGTGAGAAATGCTGACAAAATAATAAAGTGAGCTTTTGAAATCTGTTGCACAGAAGGCTCATCCCCTTCATCTCTCCAGCCCCTTCACAATGTGCAGTCCTGTGGCAGCGTGCATGATGGCCTGACAGTGAATGAGCACAATTATTGTGAATGCCCTTGTGACTTTCCATGGAAAATCTGTGAGGTATCCAATCCTTGTCTTGGAGGGCTGGTGTGTCTGCAGGCTTACAATCCAACTCAGCTCATAGAGAGATAAAACAGCTGGTTACTGGCTTAACTGAACCAGTTTATCAAGTTCTCCCTGCTTTTTAAGCACTGGCTCTTTAAAGAGACCTAGAAATCCTGCAGACACGCCATCGCTCCAGGACAAGGACTAGACACAGCTGAAAAAGGATGATCATTTTTTGTAGCCTCCTTTCCTCCTTAACGAACACCCACCACAACTAAAGATTTTTACAGTGTTACCTTCCTTATACCACTGTATATCGACTCAATTCTTGTGCCATTACTATGGCTTCCTACGGTCTGTATCAAGTTTCAAATTGCATTGCTGTACTTTGTGTTGTTTAAAACCTGATTCCACTGTGTTTGAGTACTCATTCATCAGTCAACATCAACTATTCTAAATTTCTTGAAAATGCATGAGAAATTTAGCTTCTATGTCCATGATGACTTCCATAATGGACTGATTTTGTCACATACAGCATGTGTCATTAAATACTAAATTTGCTTTCCCCTTATTTACAGAACAGTCTTGAATGTCAACAGAAAAGTCTGTGAATACAAGTTTGCTCCAAAATTTCAGGGAACTATGGTATTTTTTCATGTACAAGTGCATAAAAATGTGACCAATCTCAGTATTCCTCATGTGAGATGAAGAAATAGTTCTCTCACAGTGTCCTGATGTATCATAAACTTTTTTTCAATACCTGTAGGGGAAGTAAAATAATATGAAACAACAATTCTAAATGTAGTAGGACTTCCAAAATAATATGGAAATACAATGCCCCATTACATTCGCTGATAGTATGTCCAAAAAGAGGTGAAGCAAGAATTATAAATGCACAGTCATTGTGTATATGTTCTGAAGATGAACACAAAATGTATGACATCAATACAGAATAAAGAAAACATGAGTTGTTGCACTGTACTGTGCTGCTGTAATTGCCAAACAACACACTGTATTTAGATAACATAAATTATGTTTTATTAATTGCAGGGGGAGAGTATTTTAACACCATCAATTGTAAAGTGCACTATATTTCAGTGTAAATGTATTCTTTTCCAATGGCATATCAGACTTTGTTATCCAGAGTTTTCTGCCCAGTGTGATTTTTTTTTATTTCATCTTGTGCACTGGGTCTTTGTAAGATGAAAACTGATTCACAAAAGAAACACAGCACCCAGGTCTAATGATTTTAAAGAAACCCTATTTTAACATTGATGCCAAAGAAAAACAAAGAAACTGTCACTTTTTTAGCTGTATAATTGTAGTAGCACTGCATGGTCTTGCATTGTCCTATAAGGTGTCCTACCTACTTTGGATCCCATCATCACACTTCCATTGTGCTAATTATAAAGAACTGTCTTTGTCTTTGAATCTGCCATGTTTTGAAGTTTGAAGTCTATGACAAATGTCTTGCGGCTGCCCGATCATCAGCCTGCATCAGCCTGGGTGCTGTCCCTGGTGCTGATCAGTGCTAGATCATCTCAGTGCTGAACCCGGGTGCTGTCCTTAGTGCTGATCAGTGCTAGATCTCTCAATCCAGAGTGTAGGCGCTGTCCTTGGTTCTGATCATTGCTAGCTCTCTTCCTGCCGAGTCTGAGTGCTGTCCTTGATTCTGATCAGTGCTGGATCTATCCTTTCTGTTGATCAGCACTACACCTGTCTATACTGAATCTGTGAGCTGTTCTTAACGCTAAATCTGTCCTTGCTTTGGGTGGCAGCTGTCTCTATTGTTGATCAGTGCTGAATCCCCATGTTAATCTGAGGGCTGTCCTTGATGCTGATCAGAGCTGCATCTGTCTATACCAGAAGTGACCAACAAATTGGTTGGAGCAACTGGTCTCTTGCTGCCTGCTACAATGCTTGCAAAATCATTCTGAAAATACAGTTAATATTATGTTATCTAAATTTGGCTGTCATAAATTCAACATTATACCACCCCTGGTTATACCTAATCATTTGATAAATAACAACATATCAGACATACAGAAAAAGATGTGATGTGCTAAGACCCTTCAGCACAGTTCACAAAGACTTTGAACAAGATATATCCCACTGGAAGCAATCGTCAATTCACTCATGTGAATTCATGGTGTCATGAAATAAGGGTAACACCCAGCTGATTGACACGACAAAGTTTTTTTAATTTGGTGATTCTCAGAGGTATCGCAGAGAAATTAAACACCCTAAAGTCTGAAATGCAAGGTAAAAAGAAGACCATCAGAGAAATTATCAGTGCAGAGAAAGCTTTCAAGAATAAATTGAAACTCTTTCTTTAACAAGTGCTGCAAAAGAAAATGCAGCATTTCCACTGTTTTCTCAAATTACTGACAGAAAATGAAACTGCAAGTGTGGCCTTGGACACTGAGAAGTACAGTGATCTTTTGATCAAACCTGAGTGACATTCATTTCAAACTCCTTCATGGAGGGGGATATTTCTGACAGTTTTCAACAGATGGGTCTCTTGTTCAATCTCAGTCTGTGACCCTGGAAATGGAAATGACTTCAAAATGACTGCAAATTTTGAAGCCTTATGCCTGAAAAGAAGTACAAAGGATGTGCACAGTGGCCATGAAAGTAGCTTCTCTTTTTGGCTCTTTGACTCAACATACCTGTGAGAATATTTTTTCTCTGATATGAAGGCATCTGCTTTGCTCTTCAAATTGCAACACAAAACTAGCAAACAATATCTCATACTTTACTTATTAGAGTTGTGTAGCCTATGTACCCTTGTAAAAATACATATAAGCTGATATACATATAAGTGACTCATATGTATAGTATAGACAGTAGCTGTCAACAAAGAAAAGGTTTGCAACCCCAGGTCTATAATGAGTGTGGGAGATGTCCTTGGTGCTGATTCTGTTCTTGCCAAGGCTGCTAGCTCTCTTTGTCACCAATCAGCCCTGAATGTCTACCCAGAGTCTGGTAGCTGTCTATGGTGCTGAACAGTGCTGAACCTGCCTGTGTTGTGTCTGTCCTTGGTGCTGCTAAGTGCAGAATTTGTCCATACCAAGACCCGGAGATTTCTTTGTGACTGATCGGTGCATATCTGTGCTGAGTGGGACCTGTTGTTGGATCTTATCACTGCTGAATCTACCGTGCTGTGTCTGGGAGATGTCCTTGGTTCCAATCAGTGCTGAATGTCCCTCCATGCTGAGATGTGTTCTATTTTCTGTCCTCTCATTTTGTGCTATATACTGTACAAGGCTGAAAGCTTGATGTATGGTGTTGCTAATTCAAGGTAAAATACTTATATACGTCAGATACACCTTTTTGAACAAGGACAGCAGCACAGAACTAGCAGCAATCCCAATCATTCTTATTTCCTTTGCATAACTGACACATGCTGATGCTTCTTGCATTTCTTATGCTTATTGTTCCCTATTTTGTCTTACTGTTTGTTACTATTTAATGTTTTACAAAAAAAATCCAAATACAATACCTTCAATTCTCTTTCTGTCCACTTTGTCCAGAGGAAACTGATTAGTGTTTGCACCACAGAAATTAAGAAGTGAAACTGAACTGCATTCCATTGCCAGTTTTAAAATCCATAATTTTTGTAATGTATTTTATAGTAACAGATTCTGTTACAGAATGCACTGTCAGCCAATTCCAACTGGTTTGAACCAATTAGAACTAAGAAATGGGCAATGACACATATCAGGTGGAAAATGATTTGCAACAAGTGTGTGTTTGAATAAAATGTACAGTATTTACTGACTTCTTCAAATGAGTGCTGAACTTTTCATCTCATCAGTGGATGTTGACCTCCAGCTTTTAAGTTCCTTAATGGTCATCTCCTCAGTCAAGGTCATATCCACCGAACCTTGAAAGATTATTTTTGGTTGTTTTTTTTTTTTTTCAAATTGAGCTTTCCTGCACTTCAACATCAGTGATGGACAAAGAAAAGACAGATTAATGAGCTGTACCAGTAAAATAAAGGTGATGGTGGTAGCAGCAATACCTGTAGGAGTCATTTTCAGGTTCTTAATTGATTCAAAACTGTTTAGTAAATGACACTTGTACAGAGATAGCTATTTTTTCCCTTTGGCCCAATCTGTTCCTTTTTCTGGACTACATTATCTGGAGTAGGGATCTGTATATAGTGTGTATGTGTGGTGTCGGTGGACCAATAGGTGGCACTGATAGACTCTATTCTAGATTTTTCAAACAAAATATCCCAGTAGAGTGATGGGGGACATTGCATTGTGACATCCATTTAATGTGATGTTCAACTGAGCACCTACTTACTTAGTTATTAAAAATCCCATGGCAATAAGTATAAAAGTAGTAGTGCTAATGTTGACATCCTGTCAAGATTCAACCCTGTGCTTGAACAATCTGGCATTCCTTAGTTCCCTTCTAATTGAACTTCTTTATCTGATCTGCTATATAGTGAATCTCCTGGTTACCCAAGTGAGTCATAAATGACATTAGTCCTCTTCTACATGTGAAGTACTTTGAGATGCTTTGGGATGAAAAGAACTATACTTACTATTTATTACATATGATTAGTACTAATTACAACAGCTTTTATGCCTAAGTGAAATGCACATCCCCAAGCCTCTCACGAATGTAAAGATTCAATATGATATAGAGTTTGTTATCAACAGAGCTCAATAGTATATTATGTAATCTGATGACTGTCTTGTTACATAAGAATGAAGTGTTATGTGAAAGCTACACGCTAGCTTTAATAAAATGCTTCAAAATCATTTATGAAGAAGGTGAGAATGCGGTGCCACAGGATTACAATAAGCAATTGCACGAGAAGTATAAAAATAAATGCTGGACAGATTACAAATTATACTATTTAGACATCTGAGTTATTTAATTTACAACTGAAAAACTTTTCTCTGTCAAGCACTGTTATAGATTTATGAATTAAGTGAATTAAGCTTTTATATTAGTAGCAACAGTTGCAGTAAAACACTGCTTTGTCAAGACTACAAGAGCTTTCCAGCTTACCAACTCAGTAAGACATTGAGGTGCTGTCTGTGTGACTATGTCTGGCAATATAGATCAACAGGACCAAGTAGCAATTAACAAAGTCCAGAAACATGAGGTGGTATACATCATACAGTTTTGTTATAATGAGTTATATACCATGCCTTTACTTTGGGGGCATGAGATTACTCTCAGGGTAGGAGTGTGTCCTGAGCCTACTGTCTCTCTGACAGATGTCAGGTGTAACACTGACATAAGCGATACTGTATTTATTTTTCCCCATTTGGAGTATTGTATTGTATTGTATTGTTTTGTGTTGATCAAGATGGCCACCAGTCACCTTTCCTGTTTGTAGTATCACACAAATGATCTTAAAGGGAAAGGTTACTGGTGAGCCATCTATAAATAACCGATGTAAGGTTAGGTGTTTTGTTTAAGCGAATATATCACGGTTGCATGACTCTGTTAAAATTTATAAGGTTTTTTGGGATTGTTGAATACTTTATTTTGAAGAAACTGCCCATCTCTGTTAAGAAAATGTGAGCGAGTCCCTTTAAGAGGATGGTCCTTAGAAGAGGACGGGCTATAAAAGGGACTGGGAGAGCTCAGTATGGAGGATGGTGCCTTGGAGGAAAGGTGTGGAGAGTACTCCTGTGAGGGTTTTTTTTTGTTATCCCTATTTTTTTGGCAATAAATCCAGTTTTGTTTGCATTTGAAGACTGCTTGTGGGAGTTTCTTTTCTTTTGAGCCAAGCCTGGTCACTTGGCCGGTGACAGTGCTCTTAGCACATACAGAGAAATTGTCATACTCATTCATTCCATGTATAATAGACCATGACCACAATGTGAACCCTACATTGTGATACAGAAGCAAGTTGAACCACAAGTTGAACATTTGGGTACATGATTTGTTACTCTGAAAATGACAGTGGTCTTCTGATTAAGTGTCCCACCAAGCCAAGTGTGATAGCACTGCTTTGTCATTGGAAGTGGTTAATTCTGTAAAGCCTTTCAGTCTGATTCTACTGAAAAATGAATCTGCTGGACATAAAAGTAATCCTTAAAGAGTCTTTCTTCTGTTCTTTATTGGTATTTTGTTCTTTTGCCCACTCCTTATTGAATTTGATTGTATTTTTCTTTCATTCCATTCTCTTTCTCGGTCCTGTTTGTTGTGCATTGTAACCAGTTTCATTTAAGACCACTGACGAACACCAGATACTAAGCATGCGTGACATTTTTAAAAGTCTGCAGATTGAAGATGCATGTTGATATGGACAGAGATTATACTGCACCATAAATTGCATTATGCTTTAAACAGATTCTGTTTTATTACATCTCTTTTATTACAGCCTCTTCATAATGCCATTCAGATCTTATCTACGTGTAAAGAATATTATTCTTATTGCCTCTTCACATTGAGTGAACAACAAATATGAGGAAGGCTGTGAAGTAATTTTATGAAGTGTGTGTGTGTAAGCCAAACAACATTATAATAAAACAAGAGAGCAATTATCATTACTGATAATTATCATCATTATAAATGCACTGTCATTTGAAGATGCACATGATTTTGAATGTTTGATGAGGATGTGCTTTTTTAAAAGGTCACTGCAAATATAAAAGCTCATTTGGGTCTGAGTCAATAGAGAAATAGTTGTTCAGTTCTGAAATAAATTGTCTTTGACATTACAGTTAATCAGAACAAGATCCCACATAACTTTTTAAGATGTTTCGCTAACAAAATCAGACACCACATACAATTTATTGTTCAAGGTTTTTGTCAGACTACAAGACATCTTCTGCAACCCATGATAATGAAAAATGAGATGATGAGATCATGACCACTAATGACTACCCATGTACGGGTAACAGTTTTACCAAAGTAATGATAATTTCTTCAAGAGGGCTGTGGGTGAAGAACAATAGCAGTTATTGTTGGAACCACGTTCTCCAGAAAGCTGTGTGGAGTGACCTTCTGTCTTCAGACTCCTGACCAAATGTTGGAAGAGGTTGCTGTGTCAAAAAAAGAACAGAGCCTCTACTGTTTATGACACAAGAGAGTGAAGGAAGAAAGACCATTGGACACATTGGGTATGCTATGTTTTTTTTAAATTGATAGAAAGAACTTGTTAATTTTAAAAAATTGTAAGCAGCTCAGCTGCCTTATTATTTATAGAGGGGATATTTTGGGTTATGTATCTAGGGTTTGGAAAGAGTTAGGATTTTGTTTTGTTTTCCCTCATTGTAAATAAGAGAGCATATTTCCACATCATGGCTGTGTTTGTGAATTTCTTTTCCGAGACATGCCAATCAAAAGATCCCTGTTCTGGCTTTCTATCCCCACGTGTTCCACAGGCTATGAAAATATTATTTTAGCAGATGTACAGACAGTCCCCATTATAAGTCTAACTTATAACGGTTCGCACTTACATCATTGATGAATTTTTTTACTTGATGTAAAAAAGCTCTGCACTTATGTTGTTTTTTAAGGCACCCAAAGGTAGCAATGTAAATGGTCCATGGATTATTTTGTTCCAGAAATCCAAAAATATTGTGAAGACCAAAATTTAACATTAAAAAGTCTTGTTGTAGACAATGGTGTTGCACTTGACTTACATTATGAATCGTTATGCCCCAACAATAAAATTGAGTTTTTACCACCACACAGTACATCACCGCTATTGGATCACGGAGTGATTTCTAACTTTAAATGCATGAACAGTGTGTGTAAAATAAATCTACCCTGAAGCAGGGAGTGACTTTGTTGGTTATGACGAGACACCATACTGTCATACTGTACATATCATTTTCAAATCATGGTTCAGTCATGGTCAGTTCTGGTATCTTTTGACCTACTGTATTTCAAATTTAAAGGCTCATACATTGATTTAATTATGAGGATCAGTCTTCTTCAAAGGAAATTCCTAATTTTTTGCCTGTTTAATTTTTTTTAACTTGTCAGGTATCACTTAAAATGTGAATAACTTTTTGAAGACACCTCAATTACCCCATTCCTGCCCTGGCCTTAAATTTCACCCTCAGCTGTTACAGTGGCAAGCACTGGAAATGGAAAAACTACTGATGATCAGCCTTGGCTGTCTTTCTTCAGACAAATGAGCTTGGTATCTGCTACGTACAGCAGTGTTCTACAAACACGGTGTGTCTCATTACACAATATAAAACACAGTTTATACACTGCAGCCTAAATGTGCAAAGTCCGTTTGTGTAGATAGTAAGAAATGTAAGATATAAAATTGGACTGACAAGTTAACAAATTCAATGAGTTTTTTTATTGGGTTCCTCACTGATTGTGTTTTTGTTGTTATATGCTGGTAAAAGGGAGAGCAATCAGTTAAACCCTTCAAGTAATTTGTGCACCAGCCTCCAAGCTTCTGCTACACTGGGTGAGTCTGAATATGAAGACTCGCAAGTGAGCTACATTGAAGAGCAGTGGGCGAAGATTTTACACGGGCAGCATAGAAATAACAGGTTGTGTTCTGGAAATGAAAACCTCAACCAGCAAAAAATCAGGGATATTCAGGCAGAGGGGTTAATCCACTGCTTGAAAATTGATTTCAAGAAAACCTCTAGGAAATGAAGTAGTGATGGCAGGAATGCCAATGTACAAGGCAGTAACCCTAGTGAGATGAAACATGTCTATATTTTATCCCATAAGTAAAACCCAAATGGTCCTGTTATCACCAGGCTCAGTGATTCAGCCTTCAGGCTTGTAGCTGTGTCCTCCTGGGAGACTAGAAAAGAAGGCCTTCTATTGTGCTGTATCTGTGATGCTTTGTCCTGCGACGTGTGAACCTTGTTATCCCTTTTTAAATAATAAGGCGCCACGCAGATCATCCATCAGCAGCAGGCAGGGTCGCCGCGATTCAATTAGGTCCTGATTGAAATTACATGCATGTCCTCTGAGGCTGTAAATAAAAGGACTGGCTGCCTTTGTGCTGCAGCTCCAGAAAGGCCTTGCCCTTTTGCATGCACAAGCATGCTTAACTAACAGGCACGCATGCTTATGACCGTGGCAGCTGGAATTTTCAGAGCGTGAAGGTCAGTGATGGTGAAAAGTTTGTTTGTAAAACTTCAGACTTGACATTGCCCTTGTCAGATTGGGCAACTATTTGAATGAAGTATTAATACAAATGATTACATGTTATGGCCCTAGGCGGCATGGAGGCACAGTAGTTAGCATTGCTGCCTCTCTGCGCTGGGGATCTGGGATGCTTACTGTGCGGAGTTTGTATATTCTACCTGGGCTCATGTGGGTTTCCTCAGTGTGCTCCAGTTTCCTCCCACAGTCCAAAGACATAGTTGTAGGTTGATTGGCTTCTGGGAGAATTGGCCCTGGTGTGAGTGTGTATGTTTCTGTATATGGATGTTTCCTGTGATGGACTGGTGTGCTATCCAGGCTGTACCCCAACATGCAACCATTCCTTGCAGGGGTAGGCTCTAGTCCCCCTTCCACCCTTTCTTAGATAAAGAGGTTAGAAAATGGATGGATTTTATGGTCACCGTGTATTTTATTTCCAATGTTGCATGAACAGAATACATACTGTAAAGAATTTACTAATACAAAACAAGAGTGTATACCATCTGGTCTTGGCTTTCCATTGTCTCTGTGAGGTGCGATTCCAGTAGCACCACACTAGCCCTGAGTTACATGAATGTACAGTAGATGAATTACTTTACTAAATCGCAATAACCTCACTATAGTTCTTGAGACAGACATGCCTTCATATTTATAGACCCTTTAATTCTGCCAATCAGAAGGCAATGTTTTGCGTATTTGGATTAACACAGAACAGCTGCCTCTTACTATATGGTATTTGGAGAACGCACTTTCAGAATGGAGTGATAACAAAGATAGCGAAAGTGCATTTAAAAAACAAGAAATTAAGGTATAAATATAACATCATAAGTAGCAGTGCATATTTTAACATGCCGATTACAGGAACATGTCATGTGTAAATGTAGCTTACAGGAGGTAAGGAGAGTTAGAATGTTAATATTTTGTTGTTAATTTGGAGGCCACGCTTCTTCCTGAAACACCCTGTAACTGTTTCCTTCTGTTACATGCTGACAGAATGGTCAATTAAAAATCTGCTGCTCTCCAGTTGTTTACCTAATTATAATTAAGTTTGTTTTGCAGCTACTTTAGAGAACAGAGAAAACACCATTCTGAGCCATCTTAGGTTCCTGAAGTATATTCCACCTGTATTTGTGAAGAAATACAGACCCTTAAATAACTTAGTACATTAAATGTATTGGCAAAATGAATCAAACGCAAAATGATATTTATATTTCCCAGATGAGCCAAGAGGATATTATTAATGTGCTGACAGCCTCTATTGCTTGAAAGTGGCTCTGCACCCAGTCGAGGTGAAATGTTACTTTGGTGAGAGGATGATATGGATTCCCTATTACTCCAGCAAAAAATAAAATGGAAGATCGATAGAAAATTACTCCAGGCCACGAGACGGTGGCAAAATTCATTTTGGTCTTGAGAAAAAGCAGAGACCTTGTTTGTTTTCCCTATCCTTGCAGAACTATTACAAACCAGACAAAAACAAAAAAGTGTGCTTTGATAAAAGCAAAAAAGTCAAGCCCTATCAAACAGGAGCAGGAGGAAGCATAGCATTCTTGATTCAGCTTTGATTCATATTCGTTTTCTTATCAAAGAGGACAAATTGACTGCTCCAGGCTGTTTGTGAAGACTTGTTGATATTTCTGATTATCTAACCAGTCTGACTTAACGCAGTGTGCAGCACAAAATTTATGTTGTTTTTATAATTAAAATAGATTAATATTAATCATCATCACAATCCTTGTCACTGTCAACTACTGGCCTCATTTTCTTTCTATTGCCTTTTGCCACTCATTTCTTTTCCCTTTTTCGCAGTTTTCATTTTCTTTCCTCTCTTTTCCTTCTCTATTTAGCTTCTCATTCTTTTCTCCTCCAGACAGCAGAAAGTTATTATTCCAGATTAATGGATGCTCTGATATCTTTCTCATCAGTGAAATTCTTTAGATCTTCAGCAGTTTAATTTGTGCCATGTGTCCACCTGCTCTACCAATGAAGTAATGTAATTGGGCAGTCTTGGATTTTTATTAGGAAGTCATTTGGGTTGTCAGGATATGAGCTGTTAATAGCTCAGGCCTTAAGCTTTCTGGTTAGGCATGTTGTATGACAGTGAAAGCGGAAACTCCACCACTAATTTGTAGCTGCCTTCTATCCATTAGCAGTTGCCTGGGCTCTAAACCAGTGGCTCTTGTTCTGTAAATACTGTCCAGATTAATGCCAGAAGAGGTTAAATGAATGCCTTTTAATCCCTGCATGCCATATTATCCAAACATAATCTCGTCAAACAGAGAGCTACAAAGCCTAATATTGCTGTGACCCTGAATAATCCTGTGGAAGCTAGCTGTTATTAAATCATTTTTATGGGGTTTGGCGATTTTAACAGAATGACCATACTGTGACAAATTTCCATAGAACAGGCTCTTCATAGAGCATTGCACAGGATGATCCTGTGATTGTGTCTGAATGTATTATACAGTACATGTAGTCTGGATGTGTTGCTCTGGAGTTGGAATGTGTTAAAACAACATCTTCTCACATAGGAGTTTCCCACACATTTGCCACCCTTCTTCATGGGCACCTCCATAATGAACTAAATCAAGCTGTGAATTCTGTTTTGTAAGGGTTCTCCTTTTTTCAAAGGTACTTAATTTAATATATCAGCTCTTTGCAGCTAAGTATTATATCAGTAGTTTGGTCAAATGCAAATTAAAGTTTATTTGACATAACTCACCTGGCTGAAGAAATTCTAATCTGACCATGAGTAGGAGACTCATAGAAACCTTTCTGCTCTGCAGGGAATGAACCAAGGAGATGCCGTAAGGTTGAAGATGAGTTAGAGGGAGAGGTATGAGAAAGATGCACAAAAGGTTGACCAGGAGGCTAGATATTTATGTGAAGGAGAGCAGAGGTGGGTGAGATTATATTGTGACCTCTACCCAAACATTGGTTTAAAAAACCCATAGTTAGAGAGGATTTTCTAAAACAAGGGAATGCTTGAACATTGAGCTCTAGGAGACACACTCCCATGATGGTTCACCTTCCCAAACAATTGTCTTCAATGAACAAGACCTCTTCATGACTTTGAAGATCAGCTTCCATACAAAAGTTCAAAAAGAACAAGTGTCAATTCAAAGGATGAATTGCAAGAATATTCCAGTCCGAATCAGGTTAAAATGACACCAGGGTAAAATGGAAAAGGGGTGAAGTGTACAGTATGTCACAACATTCAAACATCATAACGTCATCCCTAAAACACAGAACTGTATGTCACAAAACAACTTGTGAGTTTCAGTTCAACGGGGTACTTCCCTGTTTTTGGCACTGGGAGACTTTCTTCCTGTGTTTTAATTACTCAATGTACTATGTCAGATGAACCACAAAAGTTTAAAACTCACGTCTCAACCCCACGTGGCATGAAATCCATGATGTGGCTGTGCTCTTGTCTGCTGGTTGCTATTCTGCACTGGAGCAACCCATATTTGTCCATAATTTTGAGCAGACACAGCAACAAAAAGCAACCCTTGATCAATCCCTGATCCCTTTAATGAGCAAGATGTGGGATGACATTGAACATCTCCACATGGTGTTACAAATGGTTGAGAACCCAGCCAGTTCGCTCTTGCTTACATTGTTCAGCAGGCTGATTATATTTAGTCATAATCATCTATAGTGCCCTGCAATCCTGTAATCATTCACAAGATGCTAGCATGTGTGTAATGCAGCACAGTTGTGCCTTCAAGGGCACTATTTGTCCAACATCACACTCACTGAGGACACTCACCGCTCAATGCCAGCTGCAGGTGCTCCCACTGCACCATGACTTTTCCCATCAGCATTGAGTTTCATCTTGCATCATCCCGCTCAAGAACTCCCTAGTGCAGTTCACCAAACGGCAAGCTGGTCTGCGCATTCTATTCAACTCCTTATCTTCTAAAAGCATAAGAACTTTGTGAGAATTTGAAAGCAAAAACAAACAAAAAAATGCTGATATGGAACCAACCTAACAAATCTTAAAGAATGGAGCTTGTCGTGCAATGGGACAACCTGTCAAGTGTTCGCAAACCTGCTGTGATTTAAGCAAGGGCTGCAGCTTCTGATCGTAACTGCACTGTGGGTATTGGGGACTCATGGTATGAGAACTGACAGATGGCTTGACAGGGCTATCTCGGAGGGTAGCAGTGAGATGATTCGATTGTTGGGTATTTAAACTGAGGGTCTAGAAAATGTCATTCGAAACTTTTAACAGAGAAATAATTCTACCCACAGTGTTGCATGCTTTTTCATGGAAATAAAACATTTCAAACCTTGTTTGAAAATATTTCAAAAGGGTGGGCTTTGTGAAGAAGCATGTGTTCCATAATTTTCGTTATAGAAAATCTGGAGTGAATGCTGTAGGAGGGAGAGATATAGTACTCTTTATTTCCACATAGCAAAGAGATCTCACTGGTGAAAGCAGTGGAAAAGAGAAAAGGAAAAGATTAGACCAAGCAGTTCTAAAACAATCTGATAGCTGATGAATGCCTGGCTGTTAAATAGCTTACGAGTAAGGAGCTCAGAGGTTTAATTCATGGGACGAGCCGTGTGCAATAGCTGATGCTAATCCCATTCCTTCAGAAAATTAATTTGGAAAAGAAGATCAGATAACAAGACATTTTTAAACAGGGAAAACTGACTAATAAATCAAAGACTGACTCCTGATGAAGCTCCTCTGACGTAGGGGCATTAACAGTTGTGCTCCTGGTATTTTTCGCAAACGATCTCCGGAGCGCTCGTAATGAATGGAGGCATTCATGCATTACAGCAGCTTCAATTTAACCCCCGCTATACCAGAGGAGACATGGAGCACAGGAAACAATTTTTATTTTGGAATTCAGTACAATCTGTATTCTACTCCAGGCAAATGCTGTATGATAATATTTGCTTCACAAAATATAATACAATCTTATATTTCCAGTTATAATGAAAAATCCAGTTCAAAATCCCAGGGAATAGTCAGCAAGAATTTGTCATTTTTTTATCATAGCCCTTTTGTGAGAGCTTCTGTTCTATTCAAATGACAAAACAAAGCCATTATTTTTGGATGACATACAGAATGTGGTTTCAGATTTTTGTGCTGGCATATCAGCTGTGGGCTCAGGCATCAAAATGACTAGTTGTTTTTTTTTTTTTGTACTACAATAAATACTGGCATGCCTGCTCATTGTTGTTATCTTGATGGTCCAAGCACAAAAAGATGATCATAAGACATTGTATGAAAGGATTTTAAACAAGACAAGCCAATTCACCCTGTCACTCCATTGTAGCTGGCAAAATGATCCTTTATCTTTCATGAAGTCATGGCTTTAGCTCTCACCTGCAATATTTATTATGGAACCCATTTGACTTAAAATGACTGTCCCAAGCATAAAAAATATGTGAGGCAATTCCAAGATCAAAAAAGAGCAGATGCAAACACAGCAGTTTTAGATAGTCCTGCCTTGCAATTCATGGAGAGTCTGTCCCAGATACTTATGCTGGAAGTTACTACTTCCTTTGTAGGATAGCTTGCCTACTATTTTCCAGAGACTTTACTATAATTACGCAATGAATTTAGTGTGCTTTACCATTGATGACACGCGCTATACCATGTACTTTACCACGAACAAAACATGCAGGTAAGCATTTCATTGTACCCAGGCACATATGACAATAAACTTGAACTTGATAACATACCAGGATATTTATCTGTCCCTTCTAATGATTTTTCACTTCACTTTACTCTGCTTTTACCTTGATATACCACAGTAAACCTTTAAAGCAGCTATACCACAGTAACTTGAGTATTGAGAGAAAATTGTTGTATTTGAGGAACTGAATAAATGATAGCAATAGTCCTAATTTAGTTCAAGAAACCCCCCTCATGCTGCTTGACAACCTCTTCCCATGTAATTCATCTCTGTCCACGCCTAGGAATTCTTTGCAGCTCTCCTTATGATGTTATGATGACACCACTATCCTAGTGTCTCTTCCAATGCTGTTCAATTTCCCTATTGTTTCTGCACTCTAGCTACAGCTTGAACCTGTACATGTGTCCTGTATTCTGTCCAGCTAATCTGAAGTATCAAACACCAAACCCACAGTTCAAATGCAGTCAAGTGCTGTTCATCTGCTTTTTAAACCACCCAGTGTTAAGAGCAATACTTCACCCAAGGAATAATATCACACAGGACCTATTTCATCTCCACATTAGTATCTTCTGATTTCCATATGGTAGTGAGTCTGCTCATCTATTGGTAATCGTGCCCTAATTTCCAACCTTGACATCAGAACAAAAATACATTTCACTGGTTGGAGCCATCTATCTACAGTAGCTACTGAATTTGACTGCAAACTACAGACTGGTTAATCAGAACTCCTCCGAAATCTTTTCCAGATCTTCTTTGCTGTTTTTTGTCTAACAGCACAAAGTCATCTCAATAGCTAAACTCCCAAACCACAAGACCACTAATTATACACACACTGCAAGGTGGTATTTTTCCTATGCATATGATCTTTTTACATGGAACCACATCAGGGAGTTCATGTGCTTTTCATCCATAACCTTTTGCTTTCTGGGTCCTTCACCTGCTTTTTTTCCTTAGTACTTTCTCTATGATATTTTACAATGCCAGCACTGCATCCATTGAGCACAGATCTATATTGTACCTATTCAATTAGAGGAAGAGGCTAATGCATTATGTCAGGTCTCTATACATCTGTAAGCTTGTATACAACTCTCCCACAGTGCCCCTCCAAAGAAACAAAATTATTATACATTTGTGCTCATGCAGATCTTCTCAGAAGCTTTCTTTGTGTCCCGTTTTTTTGGCACAGTGCCTCCTTTAGTATTTCTGTAGATAGCAAATTTTTGCAACCAAAGTTTGGTGTGGTTTCCAGGAGGCTCAGGAGGAATCTAACGTGAATAACTTCATCATTTATTTTTCCTGTTTCTTTCAGATGCGCATAGGATTGCATTGTGGCTGCTGAATATTATAGTTCTTGATGGTTATATTAGATTCTTTTAAAATTGCTCCCCATTCTGTTTCTTGCAATTTTTTTTTCCAAAGGTTAATGTTATCTCCTTTTGCATTATGAAGGTGCTTGGTGTGATATTTTTTAAATTATGATTAAACTCTGGAGAGAAAAAGAAGAGGCTTGCTTGTCTCCTTGGGTCTCTCTGCCTCTTTCCATCAGCAAATGAGTCAAGTCACAATCCTCCAAATGAGTTAAAACAGTGCCCAACCTCCGATTGGGCAAAGATCACTTTCTTTGGAGATTCAGCTTTCTTTGGAGGTCTTTCACTGTATGAAGAACCTACAGTCACACCAAGAGTGTTTAAAAATATGTAATCACTATTGATATTTCCACCCTCTTGCAGAATGGACTTCTTAGGAATGAAAGTTTTTATGCAGATAAGCTCATCTGAAAATAATAATAAAATGCCCATGGATGATGCCAAATTTAAGAGAAGAAAGTCTTTTAAAAAATCCAAAGAAAAGAAAGTGTAAGCAGAAATCCCTACACATCAAAGGAAAAATAGAGGTTTATTCCATGCTGAAAAGAGAAAAAAATGTAGATTTATAGATTTTAAAGAATATATGCCATGTCCTGTTCAAAATGGTCTGGCTACACAGAGAGGCTCAAGTGTTGAGTTTATAATATATTGACCAGTGAGTATATATACAGTATTCCATGGTGTTTTTCCATGTATATTACAAGTGGAACTGGGAGCCATTCAGGGGAATGTCTGCCAGAAACATGACCAACAATTTTAAGGGAAACAGAAATCTTCCTTTTTCAAGAACTTTACACGTCAACCCACTGCTTTTCTAAACACTTCTCTAGTCTTAACTGGATCCATCCAGGGGGCAAACTCTAAGTCTCTGCTGTGGCAAGGTGGCGCAATTAGTCCAGAGCTAACCATGCACAAAACAATTAAAAAATAAAAAGAACATTAAGAAATGACAAACTGCGAGAAGGATCAGAGAACAAGTCACGTACTGGCTTTTCTTTCTGAGCAAGTGAAGCCCACTGGCTCTCTCCTGGGACAAGACAGAGCAGCAGCGCGTAGCTTACCTGTCAGAGACAGACCGGAGAGCGAGGGAGAAGCAGAGGGGTGAAACAAGAAGGCCACAGCCATTTGTGTATGAAGAAGAAGAGAAAATCATACAATTCTGAAAAGAGAACTCAAGTACAGCATACAGCTAGCTAATTAATTAGGTTTCTGCCTTCTTGTAACAATCCTTTTTAATAACCTCACAGCAGAACTCTCTTTTACCTCATTTTAAGGCAGGGTTAAAAAAATATTTTAAAATCACGGGAGAGTTTTTCATGAAAGTCTAGGAGACATAATAACAAATAACTTTCACCCCTGCTATTCACTACATCACTTCCCAAAAAGCTATGAAGACCACAGGAAGGTCTTCTCTCTTTCTTGCCTTTCTGTATCCTTTTTCAAACCATCTTAACCTGTGCAGTTGCCTCCCTGGTTAATTCCTCATTTTGCAAGTTAAGCACCCTAACTTCCTTATCCTCTGGCCAGGGGGTTGACCCTCAGCTAAGCAAGTTAATTCACAGATTTGTATGTCTAACTTCTCAAAAAAACATTCTTAAATACATTTTCATGTTGATTGTTAATGAATTCTTTTAATGTAGTGAATTTCGGTCTTTTTTTATATAAATCATTAATTCTACATTTCTCATATTCAGTCAGAACAATCTGAATCAAAACAGAGAAATTTACGGCTGAAAAGAATTTCCTTTCACAAAGTGGTTGATGTTTGGATCAAATTTCCATGGATCAAAATGTCTTTGAATCCTTTCTTAATTGGTAAACTTTCTTATAGTACGTTTTAAAGAAGGTTATGTTTCTGTGTTTATGTCTGTAGTGATACCACGTAGGGATTTCTCACATGCACAGTTTGAGTATATATTGAGAGTACTGATAGCAGGTTGTTGTTCTCTTCAGCAAGGGTGCTCACAACAAATCTGTATCTCAGTCTGCTACACTGCTCAGTCTTATGAGGTTAATCAAAATGTACTGATCTTACATCTAGTCTCGTGTGAATTTTTTTATGTAATTGTTTTGTCTGTTAAGTATTGTTTCTAAAGACAAAGGTGTCACTCAAATGAATGTAGAATATTCCTACCCACCCATTTTTGAAAAGAAACTCATTCCTGCTAAGTCGCTGTACCTGTCTTTAACAAAAAAAACAATGTAACAGTATTACAGCAGTCTACAGACTTCTATATGCATTGATGATTTTGTCATGTTTGTCTAGATCTATGAGAAAAGTGAATTGCACTATTTAGTTTTAACAGCCTCCCCTAACCTGAGGTCTTGCTCTCCATAGTCCCTCTAAATCCCTTCCTGCTGTTCAGATTCATTCAGGCATCGTACTTAAACAGGGGGAAACTGACGAGATGCTCCTGTCTGTGCTGCTTTCAGCTTCACAGTGACTTAAATTCTTAAGCCCTGATTAAAGATGCCTCAGCCATTAACTGGCAATCTTAGCTGGCTTAACAAAGCTTCAGGGGTCCTTGGTTCACCATTACAGGCGGAAACAAGTCATTTAGACAGAGGGAGATGGAACTGCAGTCTGACAGCAAATAGAGCAGTTTAAGCTGGCAAGACGAGTAATGTAGTGTCAAATCTTTTATTTTTAGGAAGCTTTTGCATTTTAAGAACAAATAAAGAAATTCTGTCTGGTTTCATCTTTTAAAAAAAGCTTGTATTTTTAGCCAAATCTCCTTGCCTTCGACAGTTCAGACATTTACTAATAATATCACTGGAGCTTAACATTGGGTACAGGAAGATCCTGTAAGTAATTCTGGTCTTCTGGTTTCAGTGGAGACCTAGGTCATTCATTTAAATAAATAGTTTTTTTTTTCATTTTCACTAACAGGTTCCATTCTTCTGTCTTTGCAGCTATGGCGATATGGTCCCGAAGACAATCGCAGGAAAGATTTTTGGCTCCATCTGCTCCCTGAGTGGGGTTTTGGTAATAGCCCTGCCTGTCCCTGTCATTGTGTCCAACTTTAGCCGAATTTATCACCAGAACCAGAGAGCAGATAAACGCCGGGCGCAGAAGGTACAGGTGAAAATGATTTAATATTTGATGAGCTCTCACGTCCTTCAGGGTGATACTGGTAATGTTTTTTTAACATCTTTATCTCCGTTACTTTTATGCGAGTGGGCTGATGAATCTTAGGAACTAGACACCTGAGTATGCTGCTAAAGTAACTCTCCTTCTGGTTCTGTAAGAATGTATGACTCCTTCCCAATGGGTGTCTGTGTATCTGTCTTTGTGTACAATACTGTACATGTGTGTTACAGGACTCTTGTAGTACAATGTTGCACCAATTTCTGATTTTACAAGATACAAGCTGAAAATTGTCCTGGTTAAACTGAAAATGATTGTATTTACAGTAATTAATTTTTATCTTCACATGACTGTCTATACAAATGTACTTTAATTAAGGTAGCAGACTTGAAATATCTTAGTCCTAGTGTTGGCTTTTATATATACTTAAGAGCTTACAGCTCAAAACAACTGAAATATACTGTACCAATCCTCTGCTTTCCTCTTTTTTTTTCTTCTATTGATATCAAATGGGACTCTTCTCCCAAAAGGACAAGGGGACATGATAAACTGGGGCTCTTGTGTTACATTGTAACCCAACCCAGAGACCCCACTAAGGAGGTGTCCAGAGAAGCATAGGGTCCCCAGGAGCTTGAGAAATCACTGCAAACTTCTGAACATACAGGCCGGGCAAACAGGGGATCTGGCTGTGCAGTCTGATTGAAAGATGCTCAGCTATCTTCTCTTACATGAAGGGTATCCCTAACACTCATTAGCAAGAAGGCTCATTTGTTTATATACACTAATGAAGTGTTAAAGGAGTATTACGTGCTGGCTATGAAGGGCATATAGAGCTCAGACCTGGTTAATTAACATGCCCCAAATCAAGAAGGCTTGTAAAGGTGACTCAGTGTTAATAATGTTTTGCAGAAGTAAAAAGATTTTTTCCAGCCATTAACCTAATGGCTCTATTCAGAAGCACTTTTTAATTTGACTATAGATTCATTTTATGCATGGCCACCCCTCCAACACTCCCCACCCCCTTGAAAGAAGGTTATGTAAGACATTATTTTAATAACTTAAGAAAGGTTACAAATGAGAGGACGCTATTTAGCCCATCTAGCCCATTTAGTGATTACAGTCAAAAGCATAAGTCCTGGGAAAGCAAAATGAAATTTGTCATTTTGCTGTGTACTAATGAAATGTGTATTTCAGATCAAAAGATTATGCATGATGTGCAGCACAAGTATAGAAATTCAGCTTTGGTTTCTAGATATTACGTTGCATGCTTGTTTAGCCATGTTAGAACAAAGTAATTTGCTGTGTTCAGTCCCCCAATTTCAGGTGAGTACAAGCTATTGACTTATAGGTGTTTCTAATTGCTCAAGTGTTGTATGTTGTGAAAACATGTAAAAAATGACTCTAAACTCATTGGGAAGAAATTCGTTCTGCAACAGGACCCAAGGTGTGCATTGAAGAAGTGGAAACTTTTGAACTGACAAAGTTAATCTCCTGATCGGAGTCCTTTTGAGCATGTATTTTACTTATTGGAGAAGAAACTTAAGTCAGAAAACCTCCAAAACAATAATTGAAAATGGCTGCAGTTAAAGTGTAACGAAGAATCTCAAGTCTGGGGACAAAAACATTTTTGTTTTACCATGGTTTAATGTGTGTGTAAACAATACCCTGTAATTTTGCCTCGTGTTTATCTTTTGGCCTGAAATGTAGATTTGAATTGTACACAGTAAAAATGCCAACTTTCACTTCACTGCCCCAATACTCATGCTTTTTCCTGCAGTAGCTGATTGATCAGAGGCTCTCCTCTGCCTATTTCTTGAAAGAAGCCGGAGTATTGGCTTCAAAAGCATAGTTGGGCAGCTTGTTTCAGACTCCCATAAACCTTTGGGTATGAAAACATTTTGTAGTGGTTTGTTATTGTTATGTCATGGTCTCAAAACTAAAAATAGGCACCAGTATTTTTTAAATCACCTGAGGATATGCCAGTGCTCTGGTCTACTGTATAGCTGCGTTACTGGACAAAAGAATACATATAATATACTGGTCTATTGTCCAGCCACACAACTGCCTGTACAAAGTGATTTATAGACTGTCATGAGAAACAAGGTCAGTGCCTACAGTCTTGTGTTTTCATATAAGTGTAGCAGGCCTGCTTTTCTTTCATTTGCCACGATTCTTAATGGCCTGAGAATGTACAAGACAGGAAGTTTTTGCCAAGACTGCAATAGAAGTGCAGCTGAAGGTTTAACTGTCAGGACAGCGATTGTAGTGCCTAAGACAGACACATTCACTGAGATCATCTTCAATAGCTCCACAGAGCACAATATAAGGTAATAGTGACAAAAGATTTCAAAACATGGAAACCGGCATGTAAGTCATTATATTTTTTTGTGGTGTAAGATCTTCAGACATGCTGTGGCAAAAATGCAAGGCTGTCCTTTTAAAGCCTTTTAAAGCCTACTGCAGCAGCAAATCATCTCTTGCCCTTAGCCAAATTAACATGGGGGAATCATCCCCCCGAAAGATAAGCTATTTCATTTCTCATAAGTGTTTGTTATTGCATAATTAACTTTATTCTAATTGTCTGTAAAATTGCCAAGGGTCCATTGCCTTGCTTCTCATTTTAACGAGTTATGGCAGCTAAAGATGAATCAATTCGACAGTAAATTAGGTTGGCAAAAAACAAGACAATGTATGTTTTTTATTTCCCATTGAATCACTGTCATTGACAAATTAGGGAGGGAGTGAAATCCAATGATCGTTTGGCGAGGATATCTAATTAGCCTGATATGTATTTGTTGTTTTACACAGTAAGAGTGTAAATTATTTCATGGTGCAGAGCCACCAAAATACATCTTCTGTAGTTTTTTTTTTCTTTTGCCTCATTCATGCACAAAAGAAAATCTATAAATAGAAGTCATGGATGATTATTTTTTATGTTTCTGCAAAAAAAACAGGGTTGAATAAAATGAATGGTAGAGGATCTGTAGTACATGAAGGTTTCATTAGGCTTGTTTGCTACTTCACAGGGTGATTATGAATGGTAACGAGAATGGATATTTTAAAAGACAAATTAGTTACTGCATCTTTGTAAGGGATCAGTTTTTCCCATTTCAACATAGAAGCTTTTGAATATGTTCTGTGAACTTATCCAGCTTTGCACAGGTTTGTAAGCTTACTGCAGGTTTAGGGATAATCTGATACGGACAGAAAACAATTTCACATTTTATCTGCACACAACGTTGTCTCCCTGCTCCACCTAACGTTAAGATTTTTCTTTGTTCACATGAGATCTAGCTCACAACAACATTGTTTTTTACAGTATCTGTTTGTCTTATTTAGCAAGTGTAACACCTTCACAGAGGCCATACTGTATATAGCTCTATAAAAGCATTTGTAATCATTTTTCATTATTGCTCCAAGAGACATAAGATATATAAATATATTGAAAACAAATGCATTACTTTTTTGCAGTAGAAGACATATCATAGGATTAAGATCAGAATTAATATTTGTGTTACAGTTAGTGACATTATGTATATTTACATAACTGTAATAACTGTTAGGTCTATTAAAAAAATGGCGATTAAGACTAAATACATAAATCTTTACTACTTTCATAAAAGATTTCTTCAGCACTACTGTATCTGTTTTAACAAGTGGATATGCAGAGAACATGCTGTCATGTCTTGAGCAGATCTCAAAAGATATGAAAGAAACTACCAAATCAGGAAATCATCAGTCATGCCCAAAAGGATCCATCCCATAACATGATAGGAAAATAAATCACATTCTAAATTTTAGGACAATCTGATGCAATTTGACAAATAGTGCAATTATCAAACCAAACCACTAGTGTTTCAGTGAGAAAACAAACTGTCACCTGAGTGAGGACCTATTATCTCCATCATCAAATGATTTCCAGTGAGAGATTCAGCTGATAAAGGCTGAACCCTATTTCCCTATATCCAGAGATTGAAGGATCAAATCTGTGTTGCGGTATTAGCCGAGTATACAGTACTCACAATCTCACAATTGGCCCACAATCAGCCAAACACAACCATGGTAAGCAAGTTTCAAAGTTGAGTTTCATCAGCTACTGTAGATGCTCAAATGCAACTCCTGTGTAATTTTGAAATTTCTATTTGTATGTATATTAATAATTTATAGTCTATCGTGGAGGTACAGTATTCATAGTCTATGGTCACAGCACTAATAAATGTAACTTGGCTACCTATCCACGAGCAGTTTGCACCAGGGAACACAACCTGTTTTCACCCAATGGGCAAACATATTTCAAGTGATTTTGGACAACTTCAAATGTTTTTTTTTATGATTTCAAGTGTAAAATGAGATTCACCTTTTACCCTTCTCATATTTCATTTCTGTTGTGTTTTTCTGCTTTTTTGCACTTGTTCTGTCTAGATTTGCAACCTGTCAGCTTTTACAATTTCTTAGAGAAAAAAAAAAACAAGAGTAAATGTTGCTCAGGAGCCAAAAGCGATCAAAAGCAGCTCTTCATGGTGCAGGCAGGTGATAGAAGGGCAGGAGAGAGAGAGGCCTTAATGGGACTTTCTTTCCACAAATAACTCCCTGGAATGAATTCAACTGAGAGAACAGTCTGTCTCCTCACCTCCTCACCTCCTTCCTTGCCCTCTCAGCCAGCCCTCCAAGGAGAATCCAGCTCTCTGCCTCTGAAGGCGCTGCTGAGAACTATAGCAATAAGCAACTGGAAGGGGGAAATAGATCAGATTCCCATTGCACAGTGGTAGGATCCATTTCAGGATTTCAATAACTGCATGATACTGCAAAAATTTCTACAAGAGGTGCTGGAGATTATTTTGAGATTATTGTCTTATTAATTAGTGAATTTGCATAATGAACAAGGTATTTGTTAGACTTTGTGATCCATTAGTACATTATGGGTATGAATATTAATTAGCCTTTGCTAAACCACAAAATGTTGGACACAAAACCATCTTACAACTTTTGCCTTATATTATATACTGCATGTACATGCCGTGTGTGTTGATACATAAGAACATAAAAGTAATCAAGCACGACAGCAGACTTCCTCTGTATAACTAAAACACTTCAGGACTTCTAGGTCTGCAAGGTGTAAAACTCTCATACTCTGATTTAACATTCCTGTCTAGTGTAGGTGCTAAACCCTGACAAAGAACAAAAGATTTAAAAGTTTTAAAGATCTCACAGAACCTGCTTCATTTATTCTTTATATTTTAAAGACTTTCACTGAGTCCCCACCTTAGTCCTTGTTTGCTGCATAGATGTAAATGACTTTAGACAGCTGTCATCAGTCAATGAGATGTCTTGTGAGAACAGACATGATTAAATTCTATATTCTCCACCTATGTTTGAGCCTGTGCTACAGTCTCAATCCTAATCACCAGCCGAGAGCTCTCACATTAATTTTATCACGACTCATAAATTTATCATTGGTACTTTAATTACTTAGCACTTCTGTTTTTTAATGAATTCCATTTCGTTCTTCAGAATTGTTCAATTCTGAACATTGACAGCATCATACCTTTCCTGTTAGTTATACGTTGTCATTAAAAGCTGAATGCATTTTATTAATCTTCACTTTTCTGGAACCCACTATAATTTAGTATTGATGGTCTGTAATGAAGACATTACTTATATCTTCTGTACTTTAGTATGTGGTATGTGAAATATATGTAGTACCTGAAAACAGGTCTAACATCCTGATCCTTGTATGAGAAATTAGAGTAATTAGTGTTATGATGGCAAGGTTGTTTCATGTTTCTATTAAAACCGTTTTGCATGTTTTAATGTTGAAAATGTAAGTTTAAAAACAAGGTTGGCACTTATGTTTTATCGCCTCGAAACCTGTGACATTCTTTTGACGCTGAGTTTTCTCATTCTGTCAACAGGACTATTCAGCAGTTTAAAAGCTTAGGAACAGTTGAAAAGTGAACAGTCATTTTGCTCTCTTTTATTAGGACAAGTTTTTTTCCCCCAAAGTAATGTTTATGAAAGGTACTCACAACATCGACATGTTTGAACTAATTTATTTTCAAGCACAGACATACAGTACACATTCTTATCTTAAACACCTTAAGTCCCCAGGGCAGGGTAATTACCACTCACTCAGATGATTGAATGTTTAATAAACTTCAAAGAGGTATCAGTCATGAGAACAGCTTATTAAAACATAATTTATTACATTAAGTTAATTAGCAAACAAGCTTGTTTCATATAGAAGGTTTCTAATTCCACCCGATCTGGAGTTACTGACAATGTCAGTCACCCAATCAGTTCACCTGTGTCAAAATCAAGCCAGGTCTAGGAGACAAGTGAATTTCATAAGCGCATCCTTCCCTACCTGCACTGTCAACCTCTCATTCCTCTTAACACTTTGAGTCTATAGCACAGAAAACAGCCCGACGTGTGAGCTACGTATACATAACTGACATAACTCTTCTTGATAACACTACAAAGTTCCTGTCTGGCTAAGGGGGGTAGAGGGGACTGTAGCACAGCAGTCACAGCTTACTTTGAGCACATCCTCGTTCAGATAGCCCAGATAATAGCACAAAGCACCTAATAATAAGTCTCAGGCTCAAACCATTGACATCTGTGCTAAAATGAGGCGAATGAGAGATGGGGGGAATTGGCATGAGATTACTGTACCTAGACAATGGAGAACATTTAAATCTACTGTTATCGCAGTGGGAGATAATGATAAAAACATGATTGCTTTTGTTTGTGGATTGAGTAAGGATACTATTTTACAGAGCCAGAATAATATAAAGAGGTATAGGCCAGAGAAACCCATGATTCCATTTTCTTTCACATAATTACATTTTAAAGTTGCTATTATTGTCCACTGCACATCGGGAGTAGTAAAAACTGCATACTACTGTTATTTATCTAGTTTATCTATGCTGTTTATATGAAATTAGCAACTTAAAGCCCAAGGAGAAAAATACATATAACTTTCTTCATTATTTTAAATGAGTCACTGGACTCTTGGCTTCATCTGTTCTGATAGCTAGCATACTAGCAATGAGCAATGCAACCTCAATCTTTATTTTTTAAATAGCATTTGTGTTATCATTAACTGTCCTGGTGGAAGTAAACGTTTTTCTTTCTGCTGATTTAGTTATTACTTTACCATTATGTCTGGTTAATATTTCCAGTAACAGCAGCAGCGTGAGAGCACTGTCAGTGTGCAGTCGAACTCTAGTAAATATTAGCCTTACCGCTACAGATGTTAGCTCCTCTCACTTATTGTATCATGTCTTTTTCTTCCACTTGCTTTACAGAGAAGGAAATTTGTTCACACATATTGCCTCCACAGCTACTGTTCTGCCAAACCTTTGATCATGGTCATATATACATATAGTTTGCTTTAATCACAGCTCCCAGCTCCAGAAAGTAATCCATTTCGAATGGGCAACTTCAGCTATGACCCCCGGTTTGTCAAGGCCCATGTGCCCATATGTGTAGTGATAAGACAGCAAAAATATCTCAATTTTTCCCTCGCCTGCCAAGTCTCCGTCTCATCCATCTTCATCCAGAGCTAATATTTAACTTATTCAGGCTCCCATTTCAATTAAACTGCCATCTGGGGCTCCATTTAGTAGAATGTACAATGTACCCTTCACTCTCCCTGAAAAAAACAAATCCTGCATCACAGAGCTCACAGGCAAAACCAGACCTGCACCAGAAGGTGTCACTCCAAATATTGGGAAACCACCCCACCTGCCTATATCAGATAGGCTTCTAATGGCAGAAATGTATGGTTGTCCTGGTAAGAATGGGACATAAGTTCTTATCTTATGGGTCCAGAAAAATTCACAAAGGTCAATCCTATTGGAACCAGTGGAATGTGTAGTTTCCACACACTATTTTCCTCACAGTCACAACTGGAGAAGATCGTGCTAAAAGAATGAAATATAGAATGGATCCTGTGCTGCACACAATTTAAAGCCTTGCAGAATACATACAGTCCTGTTCAAGCAGTTCTTGCTGCTCTTAGCAGTCAAAATCATTCTTTGGTGGGGTTCCTAATATTATGTCCAGAGAGTTTCGCAGCAGTGTTGATTTGATCATGCCAGCTGGATTGTTCGGGTTAACCAACATGCCCCATTCCCCCTGCCTAACCCACCATACCCCCAGTTAGTCTCCAGTTTAACTCCATATCTTAATCAACACAGTCTGCAAGCATCACGCTCTGCCACATGCAGGAGTGAATGTTTACTAATAGTACAAAAAAGTACTTAGTGTAGAGTAGTCAGCAAATTTAATCACAGCTGAAAAACTATAACACATAGCATTGTTTCAGACTGAGGAGGCGATACTTATTTATGAACAACTGGTTCAAAATTCTGCAGGTTAGAAAACTTGAAATGCATGTCATTTCAATATAGTAGGGTTCTAATGTTCTTTCCAAGTGTCTCTTGCTTTTCTTACCAAAGGATCTCCAAATGCTTTGGATACACAGAAGGAGTGAATCCTTTTCAGCCATGACTGAAATGCAGCACCCACCTGGGTGACCCACAGGATCCATTCTCTGCCAGCCATCCCAATACACAGCAGATCAGGTGGAGAAATTCAGACCTAGAGTGGAATTTAAAATGAGTTCCAGGGAGAACAGCCCAAGCAGTGCCATGGGATCTTTGATGACCCCAGAAACTTATTTTAACATCTCTTGAGATGGACATCATATGACATAGTGTCTCCAGTCACCAAAGTGGCACATTGATTGGATACTGTGGGTCAGATGCAAGGGCACCACCTACGCTCAGATTTTTTGAAGACTAGTGGCTGAACAATACAATTCATTCATTTATAACAAACAAAATCATTGACACTGATGTATCCATTAATCCACCAAGTATTTATGTGTAACCTGACTTTGTTAACAACAGTGCAATACCTTAGTAATTAAGTAATCAGTTGATATCAGGTAGTACAATATTATTAAGTCTATGTTCTGTTTATGTATTACTGTATGTGTTATAAAAGATTTCTAAATAGAATACACAAATCTAAGCTAAAAAGAACAGAAGCAAAAAACGCCTTGTTAAGAAAACAAAGTACATTTTCTAACTTTTCTCTCTGTTCTTATTTTTTTAAATCCGTCTCTCTTCATAATTGAAATTCTTTTATTACTATCATCAAAGCACAGAACATTGAAGAGAGTGCCACTCTCTGGACCACGTTTACGATAATTGATACTTTTCTCGGTTTTATGAAATCAGATAGAGGTCATCCTTGAAAAGGCCTTGAGGATGCCACCCTTTCATCTTCATTCTCCAGACAAGTCCTGAAAAGCTGCTATGTGCCTTTTGAAATCTTAAAACTCCTATCTGTTAAATCACAATTCAGATTGGCCTAGGTCTAACTCTTTGTCAGCACTCCATAGAATGTACGCCCAATTATTCTCACACAAGGTCACCTTCTACAAAGGAATTTGTCTCGCATTGCACTTTAATTTTAAAACGTTATTATACAAGTTGGATTTTCAAATATTTTTAAAATATGTCCTTTATAAATTTCTTAGTTTTGGGTATGGTAAAAAAACAGAAGTAAATTTTAAAGAATAGCCTTTATCACAGTATATTTCTTTAAATTGAATCAGATCATTTCAAGATATGCAACCCTACATAGAAATCCACGGTGGCAGAAAAAAGTTTTTAATGACGCATCATTCAACTTTTACAATCCAGAATGTTTGTCTTTGCAAAACTTGCTGCTTCCTGTCTGTTGTGATGCGGTCCCTAAGCTGTGGTGTGAGGAGTCTGTCACCCACAAAGATGCCCCAGTACCCCAGGGAGACTTAATTTCCCACAACAAAAACAACAAATTAAATATAACCTTTTGTATTAGTGCACAGTCAGCAGAGGCCACCTCTTTCTGATGTTATCTCAAAACCAAGCAAAAAATAAACAAAAATGCAAAACACGTAAAGATGAAAAGATTTCAACTAAAATATTTGATTGCAACTTTTACACAGCAAATAATCAGAAAATAAGGAAAATCACAGTTCTTCGCTACAACAGAGAAAACTACCAGCCTGAACCTTGGGGCTAAACTGCCTTGGGGAATAGAGACAAACAGACCCAACTGTGTCCTCTATCGAATTCCCATAACTGAAGACTGAAGAAGGAGGGTTTATCACCTGTCTCACCATCTTGAATCCCACATACGGAGCTATAGATCATAGCACTCACATTTTCACAATAATTTACCATAATATAATCAAGTTCAAGTTCAAGTTTATTGTCATTATACTCATATACAGGTATATGGTATAACGAAATGCTATTTAGCTAGCTCTCAGATGATAAGTAGTACAAAAAAATTACAATATAATTGTATAATAAAAGAAATAGACAGAAAGAGAAAGAGACAGAGACAACAGGCAATGTGCAAAACAACAAAAGGTAACAGGTAATGTGCAAAACAACATCAGATGTACAAAAACATACATCAACAGAATGAAATAAAGGATAGAAAAATTATTGGGAGTGAACTTTTTGACATGTAAGGTAGAGGTAGATTTCAATGTGTGTTTGAGCTTTTGATTAGAAAGAAGGCACTGTGAGGTTCAGATTGTAGGTGAGAGAGGCTGGGAGTTTAATAGTTTGATAGTGTGGGGATAAAAACTGTCTCTGAGTCTGGTAGTCCGGGCCCAAATGCTCCAGTACTGTTTTCCAGATGGTAGAGGGTCATACAGTATGTTGCTGGGGTGTGTGGGGTCTTTGATGATGCTTAGAGCTTTCCTCAAGCACCGTCTGTCATAAAAGTCCTGTATAGATGGGAGGGCAACCCCAGTGATGGACTGGGCAGTTTTCACCACCCGCTGTAGGACTTAGCGGTCAGCAATACTGCAGTTGCCATACCACACTGTGATGCAACCTGTCAGTGTGCTTTCTGTAGTGCATCTGTAAAAGTTAGAGAGGATCTGGGGACATATCTTAGCCTTCTTCAACCGTCTTAGGAAGTACAGGTGCTGTTGCGCTTTCTTGATCAGACAGGTGGCATTGAGAGACCATGTGAGGTCCTCGGTGATATGGACACCAAGGAATCTGAAGTTACTGACCCTATCCACTTCAGTCCCATTGATGTGGATAGGGGCATGTCCGTTTTGCAGTTTCCTGAAATCAACGATCAGCTCCTTGGTTTTGCTGACGTTGAGGGTGAGGTTGTTGTCATCACACCAGGTTGTAAGGAGATTGACCTCCTCCCTGTAGGCCCTCTCATCATTGTCTGTGATCAGACCTACAACTGTGGTGTCATCGGCAAACTTGATGATGGAGTTGGTGTTGTGTTTGGCCTTATAGTCATGGGTGTAGAGGGAGTAGAGTAATGGACTAAGTACACACCCCTGGGGGACCCCAGTGTTCAGAGTTAGTGTGCTGGAAGTGTGGTTTCCAAGCCTGACAGCCTGAGGTCTACCTGTCAGAAAGTCTTGAATCCAGTTGCAGAGGGTGGTGTTAAGACCCAGTGCACTGAGTTTCTTGACTAGTTTCTCTGGAATGATAGTGTTAAAATATATGAAAATTAGCATGAACCAAGATCTCTCTTTTTCAACAAATAACCCCAGTAGAAGTAACTATCTATTTGTGTGATGCAAAAAACCTGAGGAATTGCAACTCTTCCAGGAAATGGGGTAGCTTCTTTTGCAGGATTGGCACTGGCTGTTAGTGGATCCCCAAGATCCTTTCTAGAAAATCCTGGTGACTCTCTGAAAGACCCGTTTCTCTCTTGATTGTGTTCACAGACAATGTATTTCCTTTCATTGTGGTTTTTCTGTTTCTTTTCTTTTATAAATCTTAGTTCCATAATTTGCATTGTCTTTTTATCAGCTTGAATGCAGGGGATAGGCTCCTGTTAAGCTTAAAAAAGGGGGACCCCCTCATCTGCACTGGTATTCTGATATCATTTGATTCAGCTGAAAAATACTAATATAAAAATGCTTTTTGCAGGGACAAATGTCCCCCCCTCAGCTCCCCACTCATCTTCTCCTGCCTTGTGAAGCAGCAGAGTAACAGAGTAAACCACACCACCAGCACGCTGAAAGCCATCAATCACTCAGAGAGAATGGCTAAACACGGAGAGATAGCAAGACCCAGGATGGAAGAAAATGACCCATTTATGAAAATCAGCTCAGTAATAAGGCTTGAGGCAGACTGCTCATATGTAACACCCAGTTCTTTTTTTTTCACAGAAAAACGGCCCCTGCCTTTTAATTTGACAAAAGTTAGAATCACCAGTTTTTTTATATTGATGAATACCTCTCCCCACAACCACCTACAATTGGGAATTACTAATTGTGTGTTTACGTCTCAGCTCACAGGGGGAGAATGAGGAAGTCTAGACAGACAGGACGACACCATCTTTATGACACTGTACAATTATATTCACAATCACAGTCACATACTGGTACAAGCCTACAACATCTGGATCTTAGAACTCATCCTGCAATTATTACTCCTTTACCAATTGAACCACTGGGGTAACCACCGGATATAATCTTTTAAACATCTCTTTGTGTGTGGTAGAAAAAGGTTTTGTACATTCCGTTCTGGATATGGTTTGTTCTGAAATACATGTACAGGGGGCTTGAATCAAATAGTCCCTCTCCCAAATCTGTTCAAACAAGCTTAATTTACAAGCCCTCTGTGCAGTTATTGAGTTGTATAAAAAATTATACCCTTAATAGATTATTTTTATTCTGGTAAGATAATGCCATGTTTTAGGGAGTGTTTTGTCAAGAAAATAAGAGTGCAATTTTATTTTATTTTTTATTTGTTTGTAAATTCTAGAGGAAGGTTTCTAGTGTTTGAGATTTGGCAGTGTGATCTATTCAAATGTCAAAGGTTCAGCAAGCTTGGGCCTGGTCAGTAGATCTCCATGACAAACCAGGCTGCTGCTGATAGTAATGTCAGTGGACTAGAAAATGGCAGTATTACCTCAGGCTACAAAAACTACTATATATATATATATGATTTAACTGCTTCAGATTGTAAAGCCCTCCAAGTAGAAGGTTTGTAATGTCCCACACTGCTTCTCTTAAAGTGGTGGGACTAATAGATGTGAGAATGTGTCTGAGCCGCACCATTACCTAAACACTGGTCGAAATCACCAAATTGCAGAGTACCACTGTCCAAATCCCACTTTATGTTACAAAGGAACAAGTATTAGGTTTATTCCATGCTGAAAAGAGAAGAAGGGAAACACAACGTTTTGGCTGCAGAGCTAGTTCGGATATGGTGACGTCATCGCCCTCCCTGCGCATAGCAGGGACCTCAGCTGCCTGGGTTGAGGAACGTCTCCTTTAGCTCATGCGGCTGCTTCCCTGTTGCGTTATGCCAGAGACCCAGGTTTGCGCCCCAGGTGTTGTGGGATGAAACGGGTAGCAGAGGTTATGAGCCCGTGTGGAACTGCATAAGTCATAGGAGCCTTCTTTGGGTGTGAGGGGAGGGGAGGCTCCACAGCTGAAATGTTGTGTTTCCTTTCTCGTCTTTTCAGCATGGTATAAACCTTTACTTGTTCCTTTGTAGCCTACGCATGCTGACGCAGCTACCTACTTGAACCACTTTATGTTAAGTAGGTTCTGTCCATATAGCTCATTTTACAATTAGAAACTCATTGATCCAAGGATTTCTTCCACCTTTGTGTTGAAAGACAACGAATCAACTGAAAACTTGACTAACTTACCAGATTTACCAGAATTTAGATCACTGATATAAAATAAGAAGTGCAGTGGTGCTCGTACAGATCCCTAATTAAATCCACTAATTACAGTACATCACCCTAGTTTGTGCATTTCACAGATTCTCAATTCAAACACACAAATTTACCAAATTCCTAACACAAAAAAATCAAAATCCTTCTGAAAATCCATATGCACTATACATTGTGTGTGTCCATTACAATTACTGTTTACCAAAGAATGCTAACTAGAAATTAAACTATACCTGCCCTTTCTTAATCCACACTCATTCAAGGCCCCTCAGGACAATTCCGGGTCACTCAGATGACATCTTGTACCTCCAGCAACCTTATTTACTGTATCTTTTGCAGTAAATGCCCAGCCATCTACATTGGGGAAACAGGAGGGAGACACTTGGAGATGGCTTCAGAGAATATGTTTGGACTGTGAAGATTAAGATTTCTCCAAGCCTATTGTTTCTCATTTCACCTCTGATGGCCATGATCGCACTAATCTCTCCGTCTGTGTTCTCAAAGATGTTTTTTCCTAACTCCTACATCAGAAAGACTACCGAAACTAAAATTATCCTGCAGCTAGGTTCTCAACTTCCCCCTTCTCTCAAAGACAACTAATTTTCTTCAAAATTCTCTCTATTCATTGTAGGTTTCATTTCACACCTATCCTGACTTCACACTTACCTGATTGGCCACTCTGTCTGTCTCCTCCTACCACCTCCCGCTCCTCCTCTCTCCCAGCTTTTGTTCTCCTGCTACATTACCTTTGCCTACTGCCTACACCTGAAGGAGGCTCCAAGGCCAAAACTTTGTGTTTATTTTTCTTCTCTTTTCAGCATGGAAACTTGTTCCTTTTCTTAATCCATGTTGACTATTCTCTTATTACACCTTATTTCCATATACAGTAGGTGGTCCTATAGTATAGTTTTACTTGTTGTATCCATTATCTTACCTATACTAAATGTTAGACTTATTGGGCTATAATTACTGGGTTTAGTTTTGACACTCCTTTTATGGAGGGACACTTCAGTCCTTGGTTACACTGTATTTGTATGGTTTCAAAGTCTGGCAGCCTATTAGCAGCTTGCCATTTGACACCATACCTTGTGGCAGGTTGGGAACTTTGCAGGACTGTAGTATTGCCAGTAAGACCGGTGCGAGTGCTTGTGATGTTTTTGCTACTTTCTTTCACGTGTGCAGTAGGCAACTTATATGTTTATATATACTGTATATATGTTTTGGAGGATGCGCACGCAGTCTGCATCCTTAAGAGGTGCTGCTTTCTAGGGCTGCAGCTGGAAGTCAAAGTGATTGATAGTTGCTGATTCCAAAAATGGCAAGGACGTATAAAAGTAAACATAACTGGTGATTCCAAATGAGAAAAAACAAGTTTATTGAACATTGGAAAAACAACCAAAAAGAAAGCTGTAGGCTTTTGCTGTGACTACAGGGCTCTCTGCAGGAGAAGGTGAGTCATGCCACAAGGGAGGAATGCTACAGAAGTTGGATTCCTGATCACGCAGCAAAATCTTATCTTTATTGTTTTCACTTAGTGAGCTCCTGTGGTCTGCAAAACCAACAGGGCCTTGTCACTTATTCTTCTGTATAAACAAGCAGGTTTTAATGTTTGCTTTTGCAACACTGCAGCTCAGTCAAGAAATCCGACGAAGGGAAAAAAAAGTATGTTTTCATTTTCCTGGCACAGAACAGAAAACCGCCATATGCCTTTCAAATAAGGTTTTGCATGTTACGGCCAATGCCATTCTTAATGAAGACTTCACATTGAACCAGTTTGTCAGTTAATGTGGAAGCAGAGAACATCTGAGTCTTTAATACATAACCAGGCTCTCCCTAGAGCAACTGCAGAAACATGCAGCCCTTCCTGTGACCCTTTAAGCCTTTTATCTTACCTGCCCAGAGGAAAACTAAACCAACCAACCATGGGATCACAGAGGGGTTTCCCTGAATTACTGAAGTACAGGTACAGGTTTTCAGTTTCTCTTCTGAGTGCTGATGGGTCAAACTAGAAAATAAGTGCAGGCTTGCTGAATGGCTTTCTTATGTCCTTATCTAATGGAAAACAAGGTGACACAGAAAATGTCTGTCAGAGCATCAGACAGTAACCGTGCTGTGAATCAGTCTTTTTCTTGACCAGTCCCTGTTGTTCTCTGTTAATGACAAACTCATTTAAAGACCAGCTGATTCTTTCCCTAAGAGGGATCCTGACAACGATATGCTACCTGTGGCCTCTCTAGTGAAAGCTTAAATGACATTATCATTCAATACCTTTGCAATTCCCATTCCATCCTCTGTAATTGACCCATCACTTTCCTTTATACACTTCACTTCTGATATTACTGTTTAACCATTGGGAAAAAACACTTTGTGCAGGTTTACAAGATTTGTGACATGTGTGATGTAGTGCCCAAAAGTGGTCAGAATAAATTATACAAGTACCTGCATACTTTTATCACCTCCTGGGTTTCCTGGACCATTTTTATTGTGATCACCTTTTATTTTTATATTGCAATTAGAGAACCAACATACAAATAATAACAACCCCCCTTCCCTAGGAACAAAATCCTTTCCTCTCCTAACATTGTCCTGACCCTATCAACTCTCATCTCAAATTTTCTCTCTCCAAGAATAGACATCTTTCTTACATTTCCCCAGATCCCACTCCTTCAACCAGCTCAGTAACTACTGGATGGTGACAGGACCAACAGTGCTCTTATGTTTTCTATAGTTGTCTCACAGAGACAGAGATTAGTATTAGGGATTCCTTCTGTGGTGCTAAGAACTGATGCAGTAGACAGCTCCGTTTGGGCAATGTCAAAAAAGGCAGGGGTCCACACGTGCCCAGGAAGGGAGTGTGGCATCTGCCAACTACAGGCCATCGTGCTATTAACAGCAGTAATGCCAGCCAACCATACCCTTTCCTGTGTTATTTCTGTGACCAAAATGGAGATACTCTACTTCAGCACTGTTATTAGTCTCACACAAATCCTTTCCTAAAGCACTAGAATATCTATCTATTCCCAGACCATATGACAAAATGTGCCTCTTGCCAAGAAATAGTCTGTAGCTGTATGAGATACCTTGACCATTTTTATTATTGATTTTCTGGTAAATGTATGGCTAGAGTATGCAGAGCTGTGAATGCTCCTAATTATGCAGTAAAAGACCAGAAAAATAACCACTGTAAGCATTTTAAAGTGCTCTCTGTATGCATTTCATTGATGGTATAGTTTTGCTGAAGTTAAAAGGCTTTCTGCATAGTTTCAGCTGGTACTGTATCTCAATACATCCTGACAGCTTATCTCAGTCTCTGCCTACTGCTTATTTTCCACTTCTTAGCATAGCAATGATTCAGCATTCTCTCTGGTCTATTTGATGTTGTTTTTTTTTGTTGTTTTTTTATTATTTTCGAGCCTTGTGACATACTGATGTGGAATTATTTTGGATTCCGGTTCAGTTTTGAAAATTATCGATTGAAGGGGTCTTCTTCCCTACATTTTATGGGATTTTTGAAGAAGAGACAATTTCACTGGAGAGAAAATGAGTAGACCTATGAGATGGAACAATTAATTATCGGAGCTAGGAGGAAGGAGGCTGAAGGTGGGGGTTAAGATTGCAATGAAATCTAACTTGTCCACACTGAAAATTGAACACAGTCAAGCACATTTAATGTGATGTAAAAACTACTTTTTTCATTCAATGATTTGGCTGCCTTCTGATCTTATTAAAGCATCTAGCAGAGTAGTTTGCACAATGAGCACCCAGTTATCTACGTGCTCTCTGTTTCTTTCTTATTTATCTGAATGAGAAAACACAGATTTCAAGCTGTATTTTAAACTGTTTCACCACAATGCCAAAGTCTGAACAGCACTTTCCTCACCCCCTGTTCTGGCAACAAGTTATCAAAAAAAAGTCTTCCAAGAACTTCTGAAAGGAACTGGTCACGTAGTTCAAATAATAGCAATGAAAGCAGGAAGCACAAGGAAGAATCATAGTCATACCAGATGATCATGAGAGCTTACTTGATTTTTTTCTCCTTCACAGAAAGCAAGGTTGGCAAGGATAAGGGTGGCTAAGGCAGGCAGCTCCAATGCATTCCTCCATAGCAAGAGAAATGGCCTCCTAAATGAAGCACTGGAGCTCATGGTAAGTATTCCATTTCTCTTTGAAAAGCTGTCTTTATTGCTCTTGCCTTTGTACTTTCATCCTGTGCTATGTCTGAGCTCAATCAGAATCTGATTCACTGTTTGTTGTACTAGGGAGAGGCTCAGTCTGTGCTCTGCTATGGCCAGCTTAAAACTGCACTGTACTAGGGCCAGTTTCAGTCTATGTTGCACTGTATTAAGGTCAAGGTGAATGTGGACTTTAATAGGAACAGAGTGCAAGTGTTTCTACTCCTCTTAGCCCTGGTTGATCCTGAGTAGAACTGCAGGGATCCTTCTGCCATATTTTAAAGCACAATCAATCAAGCAGTACAGAGAGTTTGGCCATATTATAATAAGCAGTATACAAGAGATAACTGAAAGTACAAAACACAAAGAGCAACCACAGTACAAGCTCAAAGCACAAAATGGAGCATGTACAAACATTTGAAGTGGAAACCCAATACAAAGTTAATTATCTATCCATCTCTGCAAAAATCCTTGCTGTGGTGTAAATTTGAGTCTTCTGTGTGACTTCATCTGGCCCTGAATACAAAACACACAATACGGCAAAGAAGTGCCCTTTAGCTAGTAATATTGTCTCATGCAGAGTAATGAACATTTAAACATGAGGTGCACAAAGAAAGTTCACGCTGTAAAGACATTCAAAAACTTAAATCTGAGAGCTTTGTTTGAAGAAGACAGAAGCGGTCACATCTCATATATCTCCAAGTAAAATAGATGACAGAGCTCTCAGTGAGCAGCTATGGCATTTTAATATTTTATTTCACTCAGCCACCTTCCATTAAAAATGAATTATATAGCCAAAGAGTAATGAAATCAGACTGGACCTTTTGTATTCTCCAGCTTTAATGCAATTAGGAAAAACTGAAAATGAAAGCACTTATTACATGCAGAAGAACTGGAAAAGGTTTCATTGTTTTTTTCACTTTTATTTATCCAGCAATGAACATACTGTAGTGGAATTGCAAAGGCCTACTCCCTGTGTTCGAACTGAATACAGAACAAATACTCTAATTAGCAATTAATTATCAGTTTTCATCTGGGTGCCCACATTGTAATTCAATAGCACTGAATGTAATGTAATAGCAACGATGCCCTTGCTGACATAGTTTTCTTTTCCTGCCTGGTGTTTAACTGTGATGTTTATATTCTGTCTACAGCAAAAAATGGTCTGTGGATATGGGAGAACTCTGCCAGACTAACTGGGACAGACACACATGGAATTGAGAACCTTTACAGTTTTGTATATAATAATAATAACAATTGCTTACACTTATATAATGTTTTTCTGGACACTCCACTCAAAGTGCTTTACAGGTAATGGGGACTCCCCTGCACCACCACCAATGTGCAGCATCCACATGAGCGCTCACCACACACCAGCTATAAGTGGGGAGGAGAACAGAGTGATGAAGCCAATTCAGAGATGGGGATTATTAGGAGGCCATGATTGGCCAGGACATCAGGGTTATACCCCTACTCTTTTCAAGAAAAGCCCTGGGATTTTTAATGACCACAGAGAGTCAAGACCTTGCTTTTACGTCTCATCTGAAGGACGGCGCATTTATTTTGCATATATACAGTAGATACATGCAGATACAGATTTCTCTTATATATGCAAATTCCACATGGTGGGAACATAGTTGTAGTGGTCTAGCTGCTTACTCTGGGTTTGCATTGAAAATGCCTTTGTACATCTGAAAGGATAATATCTTGCACTTTTTAGGGTATTCTACTGACCAGAAATGGACTCAAACACTTTTCACTCTTTCTATGTCACCAGCAAAACAATGATGCTACTGTAAATAGAAAACAGGTGTACAAGCTGCAGAAATTTGAAAAGAAAAGTGTATAAATGTCAATTGAGATGGCATTCATTGTAGTTTAATGAAGAATTGAACACCTGAACTGTTTGCAAAACATGCTGCTGTCTTCATTCCTGAGCTACCCCCACTTTGTCTGGGGTTCAGACATCAGGCATCAGATGCCTGGCCAATTAAAATAAATCTATAGTTGGGGCAACTGTGGAGGTATTTTGTTGCCAGGTGGCAGAGGAAGCACAGTACCATGTGCATACGTGTGTGGGAGACAACAGCTGAGAGAGCTTTCCAGCAACATTATTTAAATGCCACTTGTTTCAATGACCTAGGGTCAAATCAACACAGCTTTGTCACCCAGAGCTTCAGAGGCAATCAGGAAAACAGCAGGGAACTAGAAGAACCTCAGCCTGCAGTGGAGCATTTGGTTCGAGATGACAGGGCTCTGATTTCAAAGTAACTGCGTAGGGGTGTGCTATTTTGACATTAATATTGATCTTACTACTCTGTGACATATACTGAAAGATATGTTTGAATTCCTACACATAAAACAAAAGAAAAGATGTATATTGTCCAATTAGTACAAAACTTACAATAGATCTGTGATGGGAGAAATTAAAGATCCTACAGGCAGACTAGATTGCTGGAATCTGCATGCTGCAAGAGATAGTTATGGTGATCCGTCAGTGATCACCAGGTGGACAGCTTTGAATTAAATTCTGAAGTTAATTAAAAGAAAAAATATTCCTCTCTGTCATGAATTTAAGAGCATAAAGCTCCTCCTGAGCATCTATTACAATATACCATGATAGATATACAGTGAAATAGTGGAAGAGGACACAGAGGTGTGGTAATGTATGTTACATAAACTGAGAAACCATGGAAAATCAAAGTAAATGTCTGGTGTTAGAAATGTAAAACAATATGTTATGATTGTTCAAAATTGCAGGTTGGAGAAAGAATGTCAAGCCTGTAGTTTCTCTTGTTCAGTTAGTTTTTGTTTCTTTAATCTCAGCCTTTTCTCCAACTGAATCATTTTCCACTGCACAGCTCGGACACTGCTTTTTCTCCATCCACCCACAGCTCTATGCCTACAGAAGTGCCTCCTGTTCTCTTTCCTGAATCACCAGAGATGCATACCAGAAAATAGATGTGCATTGCTTTCAAAATAGAATTAGACTCAAACAGAGCAAGAGGATCCTGCACACAGAACAGGCACGATTTCTCATTATTTTTCCATTTAAGGGCTTCTAGTACCCGTGTCTACGTTTTAGTAAGCTCTTTGGGCTGTTAAATGATTGTTGCATTCTTGGCTGGAAGACTTCAGCAGGGGGTTGTGGTCTGGGAGACAGACATGCACATGAGATGATAGTGGGCACGCTGTGTTTTTCAGGGATCCACAGAGGAGGAGCAGCAGCTGAGAAAATCCACCTCCGTCATAGAAAGTCAACACCACCACCTTCTGCACTGTCTGGAGAAGACTACTGTGAGTGAGGCTGCCAGCTGCACTGTTACACCATACACTGTTATGCAACACTGCTCCCAACAACAAGCACATGCCCAGCTGGATTTATTGATCTTTTTATCCTTCTATGTCTTCATCCTTCCATCTCTCAATCTATTTGTATATGTGTATAGCAGTAGCCCTAATATATTGAATTATTCATCTTTTCTTGATATACCTTAAACTAACCATTCATCCATTCTCTAACGACTTCACCCAATTCATGGTCGCAAAGGGGGGCAGTATATCTTGACAAGCCACAGGCACAAGGTATTGTACTGCCTGGATGGGATGCCAGTCCATCATAGGGCACACACTGACACAGACACACCCATGCTCACACCGGGGCCAATTTTCCCAGAAGCCAATTATCCTACCAGTACGTCTTCGGACTGTGAGTGAAAAAAAAGAGCCCACATGAACAAGGGGAATACATACACAGATACAGTAGCACCCCAGGTCTGGAATTGAACCCAGGGCCCCAGCCCTGTAAGACAGCAATGCAGACTACTGTGCCAACCACCTTGAGGTGTCTGTTTTGTAAAACCAAAAAATAATATTGCCTGAAAAAGTGAACAAAAAGAAAACAAGAGCAGGAGTTCAAACCTTAAATAATGATACAAAATGGAAACACTGACAAGGTTACAACAGACAGGTGTGCAGCATCTGTGGTCCTTGTGGGAACTTCCTCTGCTTTTTAAAGAAGCCCAATGTGCCCCCCAGGCAGCTGGCTGAATGACTGTCCAAACAACACTGTTGCCACACTCCAGTGCTGAGGTCCACTCCAGTGGGCAATCCCTGGCACGGAGCTGGCATGACCACAGGTAGCAGGATGCTCCTCCTGAGTGTTTCCAGGGCATTTGGAACATCAAAGATCTGATTATTTCAAAAGCCAAAGATGACTGAATGTAGTTCTGAGTGATTGTTTTCTAAGTGTATCCAGAACTGTTTTTTAACTGGAAGCAAGACATAGAAATATAGTTGTATGATCATGATGACAGAACAGGACTTCTATATAGTTTAACTTCTAGCACATTTAATTCAGCTGCTACCATTTAAAAATAAGAGGCTGTGATAGACACAGCATTATCACCCAGATAAATATAAGGATTTGGAGATGTAAGGTGCAGCACAGGGCAGCTGCTTCCTCTTAGTAAGTTCAATTCCTGGGTCCTATCTGTGCAGGCTTTGTATACTCTTCCCATGTTCACATGGCTTTCCTCCAGATAGTCTGTCTCCCTCCTACAGTCCAATGACCAACTGATAGGCTAGTTGGCTTCTGGAAAAACTGGACCTGGTGTGAGCAGTGTGCATTTCTGTGGGTCTGCCCTTCGATGGACTGGCATCCTGTCCAGGGTGTATCCGACCTTGCACCCTTGCATCCATTGCTGGGTTAGGCTCCAGCTCCCCCACGACTCTGAATTGGGTAAAGCTGTTAGAAATTGGATGGATGAGGGTCTAGTAAGCACCCACTGTGGCCATCGCTAAAGAAACGTTTCATAAGACTGCTTGGAGTTTTGCTAAATTCTGTCTTCATTCTTTCCTGATGCATCTCCTGACATCAATCAATGGTACTAAAATATCTTTCCAGAAGCTGTTTGTAGAACATTGAGCTGGCAGTGATCACTGATATTCTCATAAAAAACAGGATGTGAATATAGCTCTGAGCTCAAGAAGCAGGATATCACAAATAAAACACATACTTAGTAGATATAAATTGGTGTAGCTCTGCCATATTACAATGAGCAGCTTTGACACAGAGATGATACTACCGTGACAAAGGCAACAGACAAAACAGACTTTATTTTTACTCATATGATTGTAATCAGGCAGAGTTCTGTAGCATTGGTAAACCATCCAATCTGAGATACATCGATGCTCCTTTCTTTTACCCATTAAAGATGAAAAAAATCAGAACATGAAACCATTGCAATTTTAATAATAGCAAAGCTTCGCTAAGGCTTCACTGAAATCTATTATTAATGCAGATCCATTCAAACCCAAGCATGAAATAATTTGCATTGCATCGCTGGCAGTAAAACTGTCCCATTTTCAAGTTCTCCACTACAAAAGTCTCCAAAATCCACTGATGTTTGTTAATAAGTAATGAGGTGTTAATTTTCTATGACGGAGAACTTGCCCAAGTGCAATTAATGCTCGTTTAATGTGCCTAAACATTTATTAACAATATTGAGTGAAGATCAGAAGCAGCTCTTTTGCCAAATAAAATTAAGTAGGCAGATACAATGTATAATAAATTAATCTGCCTATACACTGAGGCTAATCCAATTCTCTTTTACCATTACAGAATGGCAGGCAGTCTGAATTGCACTTACTGAAGGATATGTTTCTATATTTTGAATATGCTATTGTGATTCTCTAACATTATTTATCTAATGTGCATTCTAACTGTTCCAGGCAGAGGAATTATGGTACCTGATACAGTAATAAATTTATCACGCTTTTATCAGGATTTTTCACAAGGAATAGATCCAATAATTATTTGTATGCCTGGTGGCAAGAACAAGATTTTTTCCAACATATAGGTACTGCATGACTTTGACCTTCAGAAAAGAGACGGGAGAGGAAAAGCTCCAGTTTTGGAGCTGTTCACCTCTGAGACCCTATTGGGTTTTTTGCTCTGTGTAACATGATGAGGCATGGCAATAGTATGAGGCAGCTGCAGAGCAGGGCACCAAGAGAGTGATTGTGTCCCGCTCCACCTTCATGGGCAGAACCACGAGTTTGTGGACGAGCAGGTGTACGAGCAGAACTGCCTGGACAGCACCCTGCAGAGCTACCCATCCCGCAGCCCCTCCCTGTCCAGTCACCACGGCCTGACCTCCTCCTGCTGCTCCCGCCGCGCCAAGAAGACCACCCACCTGCCCAACTCTAGCGTGCCCGCCACCCGGCTGCGCAGCCTGCAGGAGCTCAGCGCCATTCACATCCAGTGTGGTAACCAGCCGCCCCTGAGCACCAGGTGAGAGAACCACAGCTGGAGTCCGGCATTCAGGGATGGGAGGGCCTGGGTTTTTTAATCTTCCTCTAGATCCGATGTTTCATGACAGGATCCACAGGCTTATATTTGATGGAAACGTGCCCACCTCACTTTTTAGTCAGCCCAAAACCTAAAATGTAAAGGTTTTGATCAAAGCTGGATTTTTCCCAGAAAGAGAATGCTTCCTGTGCCTGAAAATGAGGAGCTCCCATTAGAGGATTGTAATGGTCATTGTCAAGGGTGACCTTTACTTTGGAATCAGGCTGTAATTGCAGTTATCTACACCCTTAAAAAGAAGCTCAAGGTTTTCTTCAGTTCTTTGTTTTCCATTCATCAGCCTAATGAGGGGGACTGTTTGAAGTTGAATGTTGTTTTATTTGCCTCATTAAGTTGATGAATGATACATAAAAGACATGAAGAAATGCTTTTCTCGTCTCCTCCGGGAGGCAGGGGACCTGTGAGATGACTACTGTGAGACACCACACCTCAGCTGTAGCATCAGAAAAAGTTTGTGTGACCAGCTGCACTCTAAATAAGGTGGCGTGTGAGTCCTGAGTGCATTAAAACTCACAGGAACTGAAGAGTAGGGGGTAAGGTATCTGTGGTCACCAAAGCTCTTCTTAGTTGCAATCAACAAACCTGCTCTACAAGAGCCAACTCCGTACCCACCCTTTGTATATCCTAAGCAAGCCAAATTCCATAGTATCAGAATGTGTTTGCCAACCCTTCACTAATTATGTAATAATTAACAAACTCCCCCCAAGGACCTGCACACCACAAGCACACCACTCACTCCATCAGAGGTCTTCAATTGCTTGACTACTAAAGGATTCTTTTCAGCACCTATAGCATCAGTGATACAACAATGACTTGGGAATTTATTCCCTAGATTCATTATTCTCTGGGAAAATGAAATCTAGTACTGAAGCTTAATTTACTGTAAAATTTCAGTTCCTCCTAAAAGCAGCGGCCAATGGAATGTATTAAATGTTTATTTAGTACAATTTTCCCGGATGAGGGAGTGGCAGGCTACGAAAGAGGACAAGGCTGAGAACCCCCCCCCCCCCCCTCCTTGTGAGGAATGAACCAGGGAGCTGTTGAAAAGGTGAACATGGGATGGAGCGAGGGAGGGGTGTGGGGTGTGAGACAGAAGCACAAAAGTGCTCAGTAGGCAAGATACTAACACGCAGGACAGTAGAAGTGGGCAAAACTAGGAATTTGACCTCATACCAAAGGTCTGTTTAAATTTAAAAGTTAATGTCAATCCTAGTCTTAGCAGTCATTTACTGAAGCTGTGTCTGCTCTCAGCTGTAGTGTTTCAGACCTGAGGGGAAACTTGCATAAATGACTAAAGACTTAAGAGTTCTACTTCTGTTTCAGCCGATCCAGCCTGAACATGAAGTCAGATGAGGCCGTGCGGCTCAACTGCAAGAGCTCCCAGGTTACCACTGCAATCATCAGCATCCCAACTCCCCCGGCAACCACCCCCGAGGGTGAGGGCAACAACCACCCCTCCAGCCCCAGCATGCACACCTCCAGCAGCTCGAACATTGTCAAGGTGTCAGCACTGTAAAAGAGCCTGGCTCAAATTTTGGGTCCCAACTGAACCTGCTGCACAGTAACATTCAATAGAAATGGACAAACGAAAGAAAGAAATACGATGGAAAAAAGCAAACGGAATTAATTGTGCCTGAAAGACTGTCCTTAACAGGGAAAAGAGGACAAAATAAGGAGGCCTTTTGGGCTGGTGTTTGAGAGTTGTCAGAAGAACCAGTTTGAGCCATTTCAAACATCCAGTGTGTTCTACATGATAGCGTTTCCACAAAGAAAGTCACAAGACACTGTGCACTAAGCACCTTTCCTTGGCCAGCTGGCTTTTTAATGACTTCAAAAGAAAAGAACAAGGGAACGATTTGAAAAAAAAGAACAGGATAGTTGCTGGTGTTTTCTGTTTTTTTCCCTTTGTTTAGATTCATATCGTTTTTCGTCAGAATATTACCTTGATATAGAAAAAAAACATATATCATTTACCAAAATCTTTTTTTAAGTATTATTTTATTTTGTTCTAGAGAAATGAAAAAAAAAAGATAAAAAAAGCAAAACAAGGTAGGAGCGTCGGTCACAGAGTTGTTTGTGGATTTTTATTTTTATTTTTGTGGGTGTGTGTGTGCGTGCGAGGACTACTTGTACACTTGACTCAACACAGGACTCTCATAGGCTCGCCACACTTCAGCAAGGTGCTGCTAGAGGAAAGGTTCTTGTGAAGACATTCTAGTGTCTAAAGTTCCCAGTAAAAGCCTTCATTTCTGTAATTAAGATGTGCTGCTTTTCACAGGTACAGTTATGTACTGTACATATCATTTTAAGCTCCAGAACGATCCTCCCAACTTCCAACAAACTGCAAGACCACACTAATGGTACTTCTGGACTAACACAGAGGTGTTCTGGCAATCTGGCAATCTTTTTGCATTGTTTCTACACTGCACTGAACTTCGGTGACCTGAAAAACAGCAGAACATCAAGCTAAAAAAAGCATGAGGCATTTATTGAGGTTTTAGGCAGAGACATGTCCTGAACCACACCTCAGCACCAGATTCTTTGTCAATAGTGTTAATAGATATTTTGTATTATTAGCCATTGTATGGCCAAGCAGTGGCTGTTTTCCCCCATTTTAACATTGTCTAGTGCAAATCCATTGCCCATTTTGACAAAAAGAGATATGCTTTCTCTAGTCGTTACATTGGGATTTTTTAATTGTCGGGTGTGCTCTCTGTGTATTAAATTTTCAGTATTTGTATTTTTTGCTGCCTTGGTGTTACTGACTTCTTGGTCTTCGCTGTCTTCTGGAAAACCTTCAGCTCTCCACAACACGGCAGAATTGAAACAATGAAAATCTTTACCGCTGCAGAACTGAGCTTAAAAACTGTGCTTGACCAGCGTCCTGTGTCCTGTCCTGTCTTCTGTGAAAAAGGCTTCTGTGTTGTCGGCCTTTTTTGCTCTGCTCTTTTTTTATTGCAATTTTATACCAGAAGGTGGGACCTGAACCAAACTGGACTGTGTGTCAATGCTCTGGAGTGTTTTGGGGGTAAAACAAAGACACAATTGAGCAGGGTTTCTTTGTTTTCCCACTTTGGGGAGTTGAGAGAGCATCTCTCATCGGCCTCAACGAGAATTTCCACTTCCAGAGCATCAAAAGGTAGAAGGTGCTTTTCTAATCTTTTTGACTTGGTATCCATGACTCCTGAAAGGAATGAAAACGTGTCACTGGCTGGAATTGTGCATTCTCAGCCTAGCACCAACCTGAGATGGACTGGGTGCTTTCCATCACTGCCTGTTCAGGAAAAAGTGTATGCAAAGTAAATGCAAATGACTGGGACCAGTTTCACTGCTTAACTGCCACATCAGAATAGCAGGTAATGTGGTATTAATAATATGATCCCATATATAGTTCGCAAATGACCATTTCTTGTTTTGTTGTCTCTCTTTAAATTAGATCCCTTTGATGCTGTCACTGACTACAGTGTATTCATCCAAGAATTTTACTTATGAAGTGGACTATATTTTCCAGTTTTCAACACCAAAAATCTGCTTTTCAAGATAAATCGGTGCGTCATGCCCACTTACCGTTAAAACACTCCTGATTTTGCGACAAGGTGAAACAGATCAGATCTGTCCCGATCTGGAGTAAGTCAGGAAGCTGTCCATGGAATTCCATAAGATGTAACAGCTGTAATCATCTCATATAGCATGAGAAGCACAAGAGGAGGAAAGGGCAGAAAATATCTTCTAAAATTAAATTTTAGGTCCAGTTCTGTAGACTGGCCAGTGTTATTATTTTAAGTTGTAAGGGATGTCATTTTTTGGTTGTTGAAGGTGTTAACCCTAAGAGTGCCAATGGATTTGTGATGCCCATCGCTTCCATTGTGAAACTGTAGACCAAATGCTGAATGGAGCCTCCCATAGATCCTAAAACCTCCTCTCATGTAATAACTAAGTTGCTTACAATAGCCATTCTGTTTCTCTCACCTACGAGACATGTCTGACACAGCATGGAGCCACTGATCCTGAAGTTTACTTAAACAGTAAATACCACTGTGACATTTACATTAAAGTAGAATGAACTGATCTTTGATTACAAAATAACATTTCTCTGATTATGCCCTTTAAGAAAGTTTCCCCTTCTTTTCCCTTCTTTCCTCTTATTTCCCTGTTTTGGTGTTTTTTCTTCACACGTCTCCATCTAACATTCGCATCAAAAACTGTCAGATCAGATTTACCAGAACAATAGTGTTCTGGAATAGCAGGGGCAAGAGACTTGCACACTTTCCCCTTAAAGGGAGTGTATCTTAAAGCCACCCACTCTTCTTGCACCAACTCACGCAGGTGAAATACATTTGGAAGCTTAAAACACTCCAGATTGTGTCCCTGATGTGTTACACTAGGTGATTCTCCTAGTAGCAATTATTCTTTGCACTGAAGTGTAAAATACGTAAGACCCCCCATGGACACAATTTACCTGTGTAGAATAAGGAACCCATTCAGTAACGTCATCATTTAATTCTTCACCACCACATTTTAAGCAAAAATGGTCTGAATTGAGCTCTGAGGATTCATAAAGTGGACTAAGTGGTCTGCAACTTTAACCTTCCACCTGTTCTATGTGCTTTTGTGCTGATTCCTCTAGACTGATTGTGCCATCATAAAAGAGTCACTTTCCACAGAGTGGGAATCATTAGCACAGTGCGTGTCATGAAGCATGAAGAGTTTCAACTTGCCCTGAATATTCCTGAAACTCTCCTGATAGTACACTTTGACTGTAATAAAGTACAAGCCCTTTTATTTGCATAGATCTCTTAATTGCCTAATAGGCAGATACCCACCATATTGAAATGAGCAGCTTTGGTCAAACGATGAGTTACATTACCAAGCACAATCAGGAGTAAATTCAAACACAGTAGGAGATACTTTAAGTCCACAGGAACAGAGTTGTTAGGTACATTTTAGAATTCTACAGAACTCTGGTGAACAGTGCTCATTTTAATACGTCAAAACTGTGTTTTTCTTCTTCCCAGATAACCATTTAGGGTCATATTCAGCTGCATATACAAAGACAAAATGCACAAATTGCAGACTTGTCCAAAATGTGTTCTGTACAATACTACCCTGCCCAGTACAATAGTCTTGACCAGATACGTTTACAAATAAACTAACATATATTCAAGGTTTTGAGCTAGCTGCTAGCTGGCTTATGTATTCATTGGTTAAATTATCCAAGGAGAGTTCTCGAAAAAAAAATTCTGGCTATTGTTTTGAAGGTGAATAAATAATAAAACAAGAACAGTAAAATGTGATGGATTTGGTTTAGAAGCCCTTGTACATTCATTTGGGCATATATTCGAGAGATAGTTAACTGTTCATAGTTGTTTTGTTTTTTTTGCTTCTCTCTAGTTTGGAATATGTATGTTTTGGACTGAGTGCATAAAATTAAGACCTGTGTTTCAATGTTGCACAATTTCATAGACAGGTGATCTATTTCTATCGCCCTGGAGGAGTGACAAAGGAAAGCGAACCGAAAAAATCTAAATGCACTTGTCCCCCCTCCTTTTTTTCTCCTGGTTGCTGTGCATATCCAGTCAGGTGTTGTATATCATTTATGACTTTGTCTTGTGTCACTACTGTGATCCGCCTGATAAAGATCTGTATATCTGCCACAAATACAAACCTGTGGAATATAATCTTCATATGGCTGTGACTCAGTTCTTTGCAAGTGTCCTGTTTCCCCTTTTCCTTTTTTAATACAAAAATATGTATAATAAAATAGGGAACCATGGTGGTGCAGAGGTTTGTACTTCCGCCTTGCAGCACTGGGGTTCTGGGTTCCATGTGTGGAGTTTGCATGTTCTCCCCATGTTCACATGGATTTTCCCTGGGCTTTCTCCTACAGTCCAAAGAAATACTGGTAGGTTAATTGACTTCTGGTAAAATTGGCCCTGATGTTAGAGTGTGCACTTTTGTGTCTGTGTGTGCCCTGTGATGGACTGGCATCCTGTCCAGCGTGTATCCTGCATTGCGTCCATTGCCTGCCAAGATGCTCTGGATGGACAAATATGGATGGATATTACAAAATACTCCTCTCATTTCAAGTGTTAATGACCAATTCATGACCTACATAGTAAAGGAGGATGTGCCAAAGAGGAAGACATCTATGTGCCAGACTAAACCATCCGTAGACTGACAATGACCATTAGTTCACAGCACTGTGTTAGTGCTAAATCGCAATATTTCTTAATGCATTATTTACAAAGGAAATATAAACATGTGAAACATTTGTCAATAGTTTCTATATACAATAGTTTCTTTATTCCTAGTAGCTATAAGACATGTTCTCATTTATTGCACAAACCAATAAAAATGTGTCACAGAGAATAATTTAAAAAATAAAATACACACAATAGTAGTTTTGGTTTTTGCTATCAAGAGAAGATAAGAGAGTCTTGCAAATTTCAAAACAAATCTCTCATTTTGCGTGATTGCTTTGCCTTTGTTTTAGAGTGGTTATATACAAATTTGAATACATTTAATTACGTCCTGCTAAATTGCACTAAGGCCATGTTGTGTGCATCCTTTCCCCAAACAACACATTGATAGTTAATTTATTTAAAACCTGTCTCCACCAGATGCTCACATTTTAAAGATGTAAGCATAACTGCCTTTCACTACACTGTATTTACCTGCCTCCTTACAAAGTGAAGTTTGCATGAACTTGGGGTAAAACACTTTTTTTTTTCATTTAACAGATACTGTAGAGTTCACTATTGAAATCATTGTTTTGGGATTACTGATTGTTTTCTGCAGGTTTAGTGTAACCACAAGGAGAAATGGAACTGACACTTTATCAAATGCAGTGTCCAATCTAGCCTCCCTGCATTTACCCTTTAATTTCAATTAGTGAAGAAATTGCTTACTTCTCCACCTGACCTGCTGTGTCTCGAGGTTGCTGGCACATCAGGGCTTCCACGTGTCACCCATTCCACATTTCAGTGGGGAACTGGGAACATAAACGGGCCCCTTCTATGTAAGTATTTTTGGGATCTTTGGAATACAAAGCGCTATAGAACTGCGCTTTATTATTATTATCTTATTATTTTGCTGCTGAGCTTGAGTGTAATGGAAATATTGCATGGCACTGCAGACCAACTCACACCCACCTGAGTCTGTTATTAAGAAACTGTGACAATTGGGAAGTTGAGATGAGGAAAATTTGCCTTCTTCAGGACTTGTCAACAGCTTGTGGTGAAGGCTGAAGGGTGGACCAAATGCCCCTTTAATGAACTGCTTCTAAATCATCAGACCTTCAGGGATCTGCAGGCACCTGTCTTATCAGGTAGGAAAGCCAGATGAGTCATGCAAAAAAAATGTCCCCGGTGGAACATCTCAGTTCTCCTGGACTAATTGTCATAGATTATCACTCATTCTAAACTCATAATCATTCCAGACTCATTTTCATTATTAATTGTGTTCCATTTACCTATGTAATTTCTGAAACCAAATAGGTGCCTTGCTGTACTGCTTGCTTTATTTCCCATTAAGAAAATTAATACGGGGACCAAATGTTCATAGGATAATGAATCCCATCTGAACCATTTTCTGTGGGAGGCCACTTTTCGCACCACACCTGAGTCTTGACTCCTGGACTCCACTGTAAATTGAACACAGCAGCTGCTTGGGTCTTGTTTTTAATGACAAGCACCGGCATGTAGCTCCATGAAGAAGGAAATAACACATTTTAGGAGCCCCTAGTGTCAAACCAAACATTCGGAATTGTCCATCGTGATTTTTAGTCCTAAGCATTGCGTCTCCAAATCCCCTTTATTGCATCTATTGGCAGTGCTTGAACAGATGGCATAAGCTATTACAGGGCAGGAGTCACAATATAACATTTGATCAGTGGACTCTATAGCTACTGTATATCTGCCTACGTAAAGGTTGTTGTAAGGACTTGCACAACAGATGTTCAGCTTATTACAGTTGCTGTTAAAAGGAGCTAAAAAATAAGGTGGAGAGCAATGTAAAATTCTCCCATTGAACAATAAGATACAACAGTGAGTATCTTCCTCATGATAATTTCAAAAGGGCTGTCAGATGTTTTACCTGGGTTTTATGTGCCAGAACATCATTACTGTAGGGAACAACATCTTTCAATTAATCTACAGTGAATGGCAATTGAAGCCCCAATACAAGAACCAACAGTAACAGGTTTCATGGTGTGAGGTGAATCTGTTTAGTTGTCATCACTCCCCAGGCCCTTCAAGAGCATTCATACCTCACAGCAAGCCTTTCAGTGTAGTAGATATTTCCAGGCAGTTCAGGGCCTGAGAAACTCCAAACTGTAGACTGAGATGTAAGGTTAACACTTAATTTGAATGTTGCCACATAATGGCTTCATATTCCCTTCATAAATGCAGAAGATGTTATAATCACATGCATAATGCTTTAGAAGGCCATGCACAAATGACATAATGTGTGAATTAGAGGTCATGGCATTTGTTTTAGCATAATTCCAAGCACTGAGTACAATGCGATTGTAAAATAAATGTCATGACCTCTTATGCACACATTATGTCGTTTGCACGTGTTCCTGTAAAGTATTATGATTGTGATTATAATGTCTTAATAATAATAATAATAATAATTGCTTACACTTATATAGCGCTTTTCTGGACACTCCCCTCAAAGCGCTTTACAGGTAATGGGGACTCCCCTCCACCACCACCAATGTGCAGCATCCACCTGGATGATGCGACGGCAGCCAGAACGCTCACCACACATCAGCTATCAGTGGGGAGGAGAGCAGAGTAATGTAGCCAATTCATAGAAGGGGATTATTAGGAGGCCATGATTGGTAAGGGCCAATTGGAAATTTGGCCAGGACACCGGGGTTACACCCCTACTCTTTTCGAGAAGCGCCCTGGGATTTTTAATGACCACAGAGAGTCAGGACCTCGGTTTTACGTCTCATCCGAAGGACGGCGCCTGTTTACAGTATAGTGTCCCCATCACTATACTGGGGCATTAGGACCCACATGGACCACAGGGTGAGCACCCCCTGCTGGCCCCACTAACACCTCTTCCAGCAGCAACCTTAGTTTTTCCCAGGAGGTCTCCCATCCAGGTACTGACCAGGCTCACACCTGCTTAGCTTCAGTGGGTTGCCAGTTGTGAGTTGCAGGGTGATATGGCTGCTGGCTTGTGTAGCACTTATGATGGGATTATGGTGCCATTAAGAAGCAACATTCAAATAAAGCGTTACCGATAATATTTAAAATCTGTTAAAATCGGTCTTTGGTTCTGATGGATAAGACCAGTGATTTTCTTAGGTTTAGTTTATCCTAATTGTTATATTGCGTGACTCAGGGTGCCTGAGTGCAGAGCTGTAGGGTTGTTGTTTTTAATTCAGACAGGAAAATAACTCATGTTAAATGCACAAAAAGTACAATTTAGGCAGGCATTGCAAGAAAGCATGAAACCAAGGTTTTGAAAACCTTGGCCAGTGGGCCACATTCATCTTCATTTGGGAAGTGTCTTAGAGCATTAAAAATGGATCAAGCTTCTTTGTACCAGCTGGAGAAATTTGAATTCAGAAATCTGAATTATAATCTCTATGAAAAACCTTATTTGTCCTCATAAAAGTAATCTTAAATGTGCCAGATTGAATTGATAATGCTAGATGTGTCTTTAATTTCCCATGTAAATCTCAAGAAAAATTACTTTTTTCTTGGTAATTTGTGATTTTTCTCTCTTGTCCTAAACCTAAAGCCTTTGACTTTTACTATGACTATGTTCGGAAGAAAATATACTGAATTAATTAATTTACCTTTATTAGATTCTGATTCTGAATGTGATTTTGATTCTAATTCTATTTCTGATTCATCTTATTGTTTAATTAATAACCACTAAATCAGCATCATCTGTTAGATAAATACTGGGATAGCACCTGAGCTGTTCTCTTGGATATTAAGTAATATCTGATTTGGATGAGTACATGACACAATAAATACAAAAAAGAATAAACACAATGGATAAAATGCTACAAACTTGCAGATTTAGTATGCTGTTTTTTATTTTGCTACAATTGACCTGTTGTGTGAACATCACATTATAAAACTGTATATGAACTTGCAGCTGAACCCTGTTCTGTACTCAAATCTTTCTGCCGAAGATGGCTCAATTGTTTGCTATATAAAGTGACCAATTTATCTGGTTTTATAGTATATATTTTATACATTTATTCATACTGTATTTTATACATTGTCAGTATTTTTCTGAAACTGTTATTATTTAGCTGCATTTTCAAGGATCACATGCAGCAGATATTTCTGGAAAGTTGTGTTTTCTTACTGCTGTCCCAAGTGTTGAACGTTAGCAGGCTGGATGGTATAAATCCCACTAGGTGGCAGTAATGTCAAGCACATGGGCTATTAGTATTCAAAGCGGAGAAGAAAGACTAGACAAGCTCAAGGCTTTATTGTACCGATTAATATATCACACTCTATCTCCGCATTGTGATCCACATATTTGCCAGTTTATATTCTTCTCACAGTCATACATTCATATATAACATAATGACAAACATTTTGTTTTAATATAATGTTAGTATTAATAGACCACACACATCATCTTTTAAAAATAGCAAGAGGTTTGATTTTTCTATATATTTTTTTGTTTGCTCAGCTTGTGATCCCAAAATGTCTACAAAATCCATTCAGCACTGTAATTGTCCTGTATGTAAACCAATATAAAAGCTTTGACAAAGTTTGCGAGGGAGAGAAAGTCATGCACCCAAACTAGTTCGGTCAGATTGTAGAAGCTAAATAATCTGAGGGTCCCATCCAACTTCAATTCAGATTCACCAGCCATAGTGTTGATGATGAATGATTGGTTTTGCTGCAATGAAAGAGCTGTCTTGTTGTTTTGTTGACTCTGTTGCAATAGTATACCCCTCCTGATAAATGATCATTTATTTACTAATAAATAAAAGACACTGTGAAGTCGAAAGCTGACATTTGTAAAGCACTGTAAAGACATCAAAATAGTATTTTCTCTACGTAGTTTTAATTACAAGCACATCAAAACAACTTCAAAGCCAATGAAAACACAAGATATCACAGCTCAGACATCACCCCCAGGAAGTCATTATTATAATTTTCTCTTATTTAACACATTTACACTTCCTGGGATTATTCACATTGGTATTTTTGGTGTTATAAAGGATTTGAATACTTGGTATCAGTTTGTTTTTTGATTGGTCAGAACCAATCAGGCCTCCGAGATGCCTTAGTTGTTAGTAGAGTAACTTGTAAATAATATATATTTATGCTGTGTGTTGTTTAGTGTGTCATTGGCATTGTTAATAAATATTTGTTTAACCTTGTGTGCCCAATTTATTACTCTTTTCACCAAAACTGTGCCAGAGAACAAAGAACACAGGTGCCTTTAATTTTACCAACCGTTCAGGTATATCAATGGCATAATTATTACAGTTTGGGGCATTATTTAATTTACTTCTTGATTAATCACCTAGGTCAGCATTTTTCTGTAATTCTCTGTTTTCCTTAACCTCCTATTTGTAGCAATATTTTGTAAAGTTTGCAGGATGGAAATATACAATAGTACTCTGGAGGCCATGAAATTAAAGTATTTAGACTTTTCCTACATATCTAGTCTATACTACTGGGATATAGTATTGGATTGACTGAATATACAAACACAAAACCAATTTAGCAGTACTCACCATTCAGAAGAATTAATTTGGTTGCATGAGGTAACAACAAGCTCTGTTTTCACACTAATTTATCTGGTGCCATCATCTCTTGGACGTGGTCTTGATTATAGCTCAAATGTGCCCAAGTTGCACCTCTGTAAACATTTCCAGATGTTTTGCATATCGAGCTCCAAAGATTTCCACATCTGAACCTTCACCATCATCCCTTCCGCCTCTTACATCTGCCATCTTCCAGGTATTTTACTTTTTTATTCCTTTTATTGCAATGTTTTATTAACAAATGATACAACAAGATAAAACAAAACAACCAAGAAGATATTTTTGAAATGCATGGCCAAAGGTAACAATAAACATGCTCAAATAAATGGAATTGAAAAAGATCACGTGGTTGTTGAAATTTCTTATTCATAACATTTTTTAAAGTTTTAAAATAATATACAGTTTCCATTTTAAACATATCAGAATTTGGAATAGCCTCCGGAGTGACCATTTCATTTTTGTGAATATATATCTTCTCCTAATAAAAAACACATTAAGTAGAAATTATTAAATTTGGATCAGTTTTTGGCTGTGTTTAAAGCTGAGTATCAGTCTTCTGTGACTAATTAATATTTACAAAAAGCTCCATGTAACTCCAAAACATTGTTGCGTATACGGTGATGAATAATTGTTTCTTTATGCAAGTTACAAAACACAAATTGATCATCCACTTCAATTTCAAATCTCAATAAAGTATATTTGACAAGATAATGTTTGTGGATTACAACCTTTTGTTATATTTAACATTGTTTGCCTGGTGTGGTGTCTTCAAATAGTGAGTTTCCTGTTTGAATCCGTAAGTATTTTTCAGTCACCTATTATTCCAATGTCTAATGAAGTCTTTCAGGACATTTTTTAAAGTAATATTTAATCTAACAATGAGTTTTATTTTTCCAGTACTGCACAGCAATCTTAAAGGAAGGTTTTAAATAATAAAGAGCACACTCTGCCTTTTGTCAGCTTAGAATTTTTAATGCCATAATTGCTACACTTGATTATATGGTGAGCAGCTTTTAGTCTTACAAATTAGATCACATTTGGCATAAAGGAGAAAGTTGCAATATCCCAAAAACTGATCATCAAGTAGTTTAATTGTTTAAAATATATCTCTCTCATCCTAGCGTTAATCCTGCATCAGCAGGGTCCACTTGTCGGCATGCCCGTCTCCATTTGGTGGTTTTTTATGTAGTATGATTGTAAAATAGAAGATTGAATAACTTTCTGTAATGTTTAGCTGAAACAGACCAGAGGTGACCAGAGGTATGTCTTAATGTCACATGTGTAAGACCCGTTCCTTCTTACTGAAATGATTGGTACTTAGCCAGTAAAATCAGAGTAATTTCAACATTAAAATCGAATAATAAAGTCAAATTATTTTGGAATAGATATACTTTCCTTCTAAACTAAAAAATGTTCATTAACCTTTCCTTTTCCATGATTTTTTAACTTAGAAAAGAAACCAAGCTCCAGTTCAAATTTGTCCTGAGGACTAGGATGTGAGAGTGTGAGAGAAAAATCACTATATTCCTGATCTGATGAAAACAGATGACAAAAACTGAGGTTCTGACAGCTCATTTATATTTTTAGTTTTTTGAGTAGTACAGAATCAGTTCTTTTCTACTGTGAAAGATATCTAAAACATCCGAATTTTTAATGAATGAGTTTTAGAATGAACAATTCACACCAGCTCATTTATTTACAACAATCCAACCATGACAGTGAATCAAAGGAATTAATTTCCCTGGATTGGAAACTAGAAATAAATAAACAAATAATTTTTACAAAAATCAAATCACTTCACAAGTGCTTTTCATACAACAATAAAAAATGCAGTGAAATAAAGACTTTTAAAAAAAATCACAAATATAATATTATTTGCAGTGCACATAATGCAGCAGTTCAAGGTGATAGAAATTCTATCTTAATTAAGGTTTCAAAAGCACAAAGCAAAGCAGCTTTTACAAGAGGGCATGGTAGATTGTTCTGTGGGTTTAAACCATTAGAGAGTTTATTAATTAAATTATTGTTTTACAAAGGGAAAACACAATCCAAAAATTGAATGTCCAAAACTTATCAAAAGATTGTCCTTCTTAATATACCTATAAAAACTATAAATGTCACCTACCAGCTCTGCCCTGTTTTAGGAAACTAAGAATATTGTCCTCTAAAGACTAAATTGAAAGTGCATTCACACATTCACGCATTGCACATTTTTGCATGAAGCGATGCAGCTCGTGGAGACAAACAAGGAAATGTATAAATGTAATTCTATTTCATATTTTGTTCTTGTTTAAAAAAACCTGTGACATTTATTTGTAGCCGTCCTTTCATTCGCCAGTCTGCTCTGCCTCGTCTCACAGGGTGGACACGCCTGTTGTGGCTGTCGTCCAGAGGGCTCCTCAGCCCCTCCATCCCAGGAGGCAGGACCTTGCAGTGGAGAAGACCCTGCCGAACTCAGAACGGAACTGGTGGTTCACCACAGTGTAAATCAGAGGGTTGATGGCAGCCGGCACGCAGGTGAGCACCATTGCAGACAATTCCAGCTCCAGGAGCGCAGAGCTCTGAGACAGAAAGCGTCATAGAGGAAACAGTGAAGTCAGGAGATTAAGAAACACAGGAAACTAGTATCAGCACAGAGGGAGAGGGTGATTCACTTTGCAAGAGATAATGAGAAGTTCTACACCATGTCTACAATGTCCAAGGTGATTGCATAAAAATCAAATGCATGAATCAACCACAAGCAGTAAATCTGCTATTAAAAAGGTCAATGACTGAACAACTGAGCACCCAATCTGTTTATGATCAGACCATGGAATGGGAGAAGGTGGTACCTGCTGTAAATGGAAGGACAACAAACAGGCCAGGTGGTACAGTACTTGCAGGATGATACACACTGAGCCATTCAAACGCAGGGAAAGTGCAGCAAGTACCACATGGCCCATTCCAGTCATACAACCTTCTACTGATAATGGCACATTCAATGGTCTGATTGCAAAAAACATCAGCTGGAAAGTCGTAATGTGAGTACAGGATGAGAGAGAGAAAAAAACAGAAAAGCTGCAGTAAACATGGTATGAGTTACAGGATAGAGACACAGGCAGAGTGGTAATGAGTTCTCAGGCATGAGTGGTGCAGGCAGACACCACCAGGGACCATAGTCAGGGACAAAGTTCATAGCTGAGTAGACACTGTAACAAAGCACTAAAGGAATCCAAGCCAAGGTCCCAAACCCAAATTAATCAATTAAGAAGCCGAGCACTGGGGAAATAAAAAGTTGAGATCTGGATAAAGTGGGATTGAGATTGCAATAAAAAAATCCAAGCAGGAAATACAAAATTAGAGAGCTGAGCTGAGATTCAGGGCAAAACTGTAAGAGCAAACTCTATACCAGAGTCCAAAATATTCTGAGAGCAGACCTTAAATATCCTGAACCACCTGTGGCAGGTGTGGATGAAAATTGGCTGCAGGTGGTACAGGTCTCCTGTAATATTGCATATACATGGCAAACAGCACTGAATAACAGGTGAGTAGAGGTGTGACCAATCTCCATCAGCCTTTAGTAGTCCACCAATGGATGAAGGCCTCCCAGAATTTTTTAACAAATTTATGTCATTGGCAACCTCCATCCACTTTACTACTTCAGACTTGCTGAGCATTTTACTATATTACAGGTGGTCTCCTAAGCTGCAGATACTGACAGTCAGCTATAGTCCATTTGATCCAACTGTTGGCATTGTTGTTAGTATTGAACCAATTACTGTGGAGACATCCTCCAGAAATGCCAGTGTCCTTTACTCTGACTTTCACAGTGATATTCTCAGTCCAGTTCATGAGATTGGACAGGCCAACGAAGCCAATTTATTTCAAAAGTACTTAAAAAGTGATTTAAATTGAGTTGAGCTTTAATGATCTATCCTGTTTATTGCTGATACCCACAAGTCCACCGCTTCAATGAAGACTCACTGTGCCATCTCTCCTGCAGATACTGTGCTCCTGCCCTGCTTCTCTTTTATTTCCATTGTGTCATTTCCTATCCCTAATTCAGCTGAGATAGTTTCCTTAAATCACCCTTGGATTCTCCCACTCTTCTCATTTCTAAGGCTCCTTCTCACAACTTTGTATGCCACAATGAACTTCTGTTGGGTTTTTTTTTCCTTTGGCAGTTTATGACTGCTACTGTTCTCAGAAAACACAGGTAAGTGCTCCAGCGTCAAATTCACAAATATGTACTCTCCTTTCCTCTTATGAGACTGGTTGTTCACCACATAAGAACACAAGTATGTCTGCCTTGTGTATTCTCTCAAGCTCTGAAATGTGGGCTGCAGGTTCTCTTGAGTTATTTGTTTGATTTATTAACACTCCAAATGAAAGCTAAACAAGCTCAGCCAAAATTCAAAGCAAACAGTCTTTTTCCATGAATAGCCTAATAAAGACGGTGTTAACATCATGTGGTTTATCCTGGTAACTCACTCAGTGGGTAAACCTCTCATGCTGAAAGATATCATGCCCTTCTGGAGCACACATGGAACAGTTCATTAGGAATTTCACTGGGAAATGAAATGAAATGAATATCACTTAGACTTAGAGCCAAAATCCCAAATGTAGCCCCTCAGGATGTGGAAACTACAGGGAAGTGCCTTTAAAACCAAGAAGAGAATCGTTTACATTCAACCTCAAGCCTGCGTGGAAGCAGCACATAGCGAACTCCACGACATTATCAACAAGCACGAAAACTCCCACCCAGAAGCCGTCTCAATTGTAGTTGGGGACTTCAACCACTGCAATCTGAGGAAAGTTCTGCAAAAATACATTCAGCATGTCACTGTACCGACAAGAGGAGGCAATATTTTAGACCACTGCTACACAACAATAAAAGGGGCATACAAAGCGCTTCCCAAACCGAGTTTCGGTAAGTCGGACCACATCGCTCTCCTGTTGCTTCCTGAGTACAAACAGAAGCTGAAGACCTCCCCCATTGCGAACAGGTCAGTGCGTTGTTGGTCTGAGGAGGCGGAAAGCAAGTTAATAGACTGCTTTGATAGTACAGACTGGGACGCATTCAGAGCTCCCGACACAGATTTAAATGAGTATACGGACGCGGTCACCAGCTATATTAAATACTGCACCGACGTTTGTGTACCAGAAATGAAAATTAGGTCATTTCCCAATCAGAAACCGTGGTTCAACCACGACATTCGCAATAAAATAAAAGATAGATCCACCGCGTTCAAATCGGGGGACAAAGAGCTGTACAAGAAATCACGGTATGCATTAAAAGAAGCCATAAAACGCGCCAAACGGAGCTACAGAGTGCGGCTTGAAATTCAGTGCGCTGACACCCGGAGGCTGTGGCAGGGATTACAGTCAATCACAGGCTACAAGGGCTGCAGCCAGGAGATTGACACGAACAACACATCCCTGCCTGACGAGCTGAACCACTTCTATGCCCGCTTTGATGCTCTGAACACGGGCACTGCCGAGAAGACCCCAAGCGTGCAGGGCGAGTTTGTTCTGAAACTCTCAGAGCAGGACGTGCAGAAGACTCTGAGCAGGGTGAAAATCCGTAAGGCTGCAGGGCCTGATGGGATACCACCTCGCGTCCTGAGGACATGTGCAGCCCAGCTGACCACAGTGTTTACAGTCATCTTTAACTCCTCCCTGTCACAGTCCATGGTCCCCACCTGCTTTAAAAAAACCACTATTGTTCCAACCCCCAAAAAGACAAAAGTGACATGCCTGAATGATTACCGCCCAGTAGCATTAACATCTGTGGTGATGAAATGCCTGGAGAAGCTGGTGTTGTCACACATCAACTCCTCCATCACAGAGTCCCTGGACCCCCTGCAGTTCGCCTTCCAGAACAACAGATCAGTGGATGATGCTGTCTCCCTGGCTCTGCATACAGCCTTGGAACACCTGGACACTAAGAACTCGTATGTGAGAGTGCTGTTTGTGGACTACAGTTCAGCATTTAATTCCATCATACCCTGTCAACTGGTGAAAAAGCTCAGGGGATTAGGTCTGTGCAACTCTGTCTGCAACTGGCTGCTGGACTTTCTTATCGAGAGACCACAGGTGGTGCGGATAGGCAATAAAACATCAACACCACTCACCCTGAGCACTGGAACCCCACAAGGCTGCTGTCTGAGTCCAAGGTTGTACTCCCTATTTACTCACGACTGCACAGCAAGACACAGCAATAACCGCATCATCAAGTTTGCCGATGACACCACTATAATAGGACTGATCAGTGATGATGACGAGTCCACTTACAGGGATGAAGTTGTACAGCTGCTTAGGTGGTGTCATAGCAATAACCTGGACTTGAACATAAAGAAAACGAAAGAGCTAATAGTGGACTTTCGGAGACACAGGCCACACACTCACAGCCCACTCAGTATTGATGGAACGGAAGTGGAAACAGTCACCAGCTTTAGGTTTTTGGGAATTCACATCTCTAAAGATCTAACCTGGACTGTGAACACTGACTCTATCATGAAGAAGGCTCAGCAGCGCCTTTATTTCTTGAGGTGCCTCAAGCGATGGGGGATGCCAACACATGTGTTGGTGAACTTCTACCGCTGCACTATCGAGAGCGTCCTCACCAACGGGATCACCGTGTGGTATGGCAACACCTCTTCGCGAGAAAGAAAGGCACTGCAGAGAATGGTCAATATGGCCCAGAAGATCATCGGCTGCGGTCTCACCGAGATTAAACAGCTCTATGAGGACCGCTGCCGTGGTAGAATTCTGGCCATCACAGAGGACAGTCACCACCCAGGGCATGAGCTCTTCACCCCACTGCCCTCAGGCAAGAGATATAAGAGCATACGGACACTTACCACTAGATTCTTCAATAGCTTCTATCCACAAGCAGTGAGACTGGCGAACACATTTAGCCATCCCCCTCGGACCACACCTACACCATCACCATCTACCTCATTGTAATTTATTAATTGTACGTCTCCAGTCATTGTTTACACGTCTGTATTGTTTACATTCAAACTGTCTGCATGTTTACTTGCACATTGTCTATTGTTTGTTTGTACATTGTCTTGATGCACTGTTTGCACCTTGTTTTGTTTTTTACACTTGTTTTATAATCGAGAGACTTTCTGTAAGTAAGAATTCCATTGTACCAGTACCGGTTACATATGGCAATAAAGTTCAAGTTCAAGAAGAGTTCTTAACACAAAGGTTTGCAGGAGTCTACAAAACACTACCAAGCCATGTTGTGGAAGTTATAATCTGGTTTCAGGAAATAGCTGGATGAGAACCTCAGATCTATTAGCTACCAAATACTACAATCCACTAGCAACTAAACAAGCTAGACGAACAGAGTGACCTCCTCTAATTTGTAACCTGTCTTATATGCATATACCATCTCACTGGAAAAATAATTATATTGTGCAGTCTAAATATATTCAACATTAATAATTATTTTTTAATTGTCTCTTTTCGTCATCATAATCACCAGTACTGTTGTTATAATTATTTATTTATTTTAACTGCTTTATCTAGCTCAGGGTCACAGGTGAGCTGGAGCCTCTTCTGGCAGGCAAGAGGCACAAGGCAGGATACACCCTGGGCCATCCACGAGTCCAGTTTCTTAATATTAAGAAGACTGTTTTGACAATTACTTTTATTTGTGGCGACATCTTACAGTATTACAAGGTATCAAATGAATGAATAAATTGTGTTTTAACTGAAAAATAGAAAAATCTAATTTCTTCACTGATGGATTAATGAGTATGACAATACAGAAAAGCTGCAAAACAATATATACACGTCAATATATAAAATACTGAATGTTTTGATTAAAATGATTAATTTAATACAATTTAAAAGTGTACATTTTTCTGATTCTTTTATTCACTATGTATTTAGCATGTAACTCCTAAATCATGAAATAGACCTAACTGCTATTCAATAAGTCTTAAGTTACATGTAATACATTCCTTCAACATTTCTTCTCTGTATTTTTCCAATTTGAATAGATGCTCATTAATTAGACTTTCGTGCTGACAAAGGTCTCAATTCATATTGACAGCGCTAGCTGGATGACATTTAATTGAAACATTGGACGTTGTGCTGCTGATGAAAGGCATAATAAAAAGTGATCGCGTCCTGTTACACGATGTTGAAAATAACCCAATGTATTTCAATATTGCCGCTACTCAATTACTGTACATTACGAGTTTGGCGTCTCTTTGAAAAGCAATCACTGATCAGTAATGATGCAGCATGTCAGATCGTGTGTACTTACAGACGTTAGGACATTCATCAACAGAATGACCACCATTGGTGCCCAGAAGACCAAGAAGGCGATGATGATATAGCCGAATCGTTTAGCCAGTTTGCCTTCCATTCTCTTTTTGGCGTGTTCCCTAGAACTTGGAGTGAGAAGGCATATCGCCCCCACAATGTCAGGGGCTTTACCAGGTCCATTCTCTACAGATCCCCCTTCCGAGGAATAGAGGGTGTTCAGTGAAGCAGGAGTGTTTTTACTAACCCCGGGAGTCTTCGGGTCATCGCAGTCTGGCGCGGTGACGCTCCAGTTGGAAACGGGGTTGCCTACTCGCGGTCTGGATGGGATCCCGATGTCGAATACTTTGTTAGCGTGCTGTCTTACCACCACAAAAATGCGCATGTAGTGGACTATTATTAGCGTTAGGGAAAACATCCAAACCGGCACCAAAACATAGATCCCGAACGGGTCAAAATAGCTTCGAGCTGAAACACGAAGATGCCGACACATCATATAAAACAAAGTGTCTTTGGACAGTGTCACTGAAAGAACCCCCAATGAGAAACCAACGGCCCAGATAACCAGTAACCAGGCTTTTATTCGCAGTTTCCTTCTGTCCGTCTCAAAGGGGAATGCGATAGCTTGAAACCTTTCCGCGCTTATGATCACCAGGGTCAGCAGCTGGACGCAGCTGCTCAGAGAGTAAGTGAACTGATGCAGACAGCAAAGCGTCTCCCCAGCCTCCAGACGGCTTTTCTCGAACACGCTGGCCAGCATAAAGAGGGGGATATCCAAGGAGCACTTCAATAAGTCGTTGGCGGCCAAGTTCACTAGCAGCGTGTTGTTGGCAGTTTGCAAACTTTTGTTCCGGTAAACCGCCCAGCACACCAGTAGATTCCCCATCATGCCGGCGAGAAAAGTGATCCCCAGTACACAGCAGTTAAAGAGGAGCGACAGGGAGTGCAGGGAAACGACAAGAGTTGCGGGTGCTGAGCTGTTCAGTACCCACGGCCCGCCGTCCATCGCACACAGGGGCACGCTGCTGAGTCAACAATCACACGCCAAAACACGATAAAACTTCCCGATTTTCCTTTACATCGTTTTATTTAATTATGAATCTATGTGATTTTTTATAACAAATCACAACAAGTAATTGCCTGGACAGTTGTTTTTTAAACCTCTTGATACTGCATAAAAATCCAGCCCCAGACCTGCAACCTGTCGAGTCGATCGTCTTGCTGCACACAGTACTGTACCTGCTATTTGCGCTCGCAGCTGTCAGCGCTCAGCTGCTGCTCTACAGGCTGTCCTTTATGCTCCGTCAGTCACCGCGGCTATTTCTTGAGATTCTCACTGTTCGAGTGCGATTTATTGTCCAGTATGTTCCACGGTTGATGTTTAAGAAACACTGTAGCTATACATTAGTAAACATAATCTATACATTATTCGCGGCACCAAGATATATTCTGTAGGGTCGCTGCTGAAGTTTAAAATGTTAACAATGTAAATAGTATTTTATTGTCATAGTGATGAGTGCCATCTAAATATACTTATATGAAAAGTGAAATTCATTTAATCAATTTAAGCCTAGTCTTTTCAGACAGCCACCCATCTCTTAACCTGGCTGGTGCTTTGCCTGACAGAGCGAAATTCAAGTGGGAAAATGTGTCTTCTCCAGACCTAAGTGTTTGGTCTTTACAAGACATACATGAGGTCACGTTACATCGAGATAAAAATGGCGATTCCTGCATTTCAAAACCAAAATCGTGCAAACCAACATTTGCACTGTATTTTTTTATATTATCAGAATCAGTATACTACACATTTTTATAGCAGATAATACATTTCAGTATTGTCAAGGCGTGTAGACATGCTGTCACTTTCGATCGGCTAATCATGGTTAGGAGTCTCTTTGAAATGATAGATTTATTAAAGTAAATTTTTGATGGAAACGTAAATGTGGATAATATGCATTAAGTGTACGTGTAAGAAATTTCATTGTTATTTCAGTATTAGCAGTGGTCTGGAGCAGAATAAATGATTTATTGCAATGAAATGTGTTTGAAAAATGGTTCTTGTTTGGGGGAAAAAATGAAAGCTTTAAAGACCAGAATAACGGAGGATCATAGTTGCATTCAAAGATCTGATAAATGGTGTAGCGGTCTTCTTTATCAAACTGAACTGTAAAAAAATCTTACATCAGTTTTGAAATAGCATTCCCAAGAGGGAATTATTTACTAAGCATCAAAAGAAACAGCACTGAATTTCTGCATGCATGTTTTAGAAAACTACAAACCTGAATGGGTAGAGGTGATGAAGGCATTTCAACTGTTGAATGTCAAGCAAGGTAAAGCTCAGGAAATAAAAAGATGTTTTGTGTAAAATAAATTAAATCGATACTGAGGCCTGATTGTAATGGTCTAGGTAGGTGTGTCTAGTCACTACACTACCACAGGTGTAGTTATTGATGACCGGAAGATAAGTCACAGAGGACAGAACTGGGACATACTAAATGGAGGGTAGTGGCATTGGCTATTGTACTGGAGATTCCTAAGAGAGTGCAAGAATTGTTTTAAAACATTCATCCACACTTGCTCTCTTCCTGGACTCTTGGTCCAGGAATGCCACCTTCCTGCAGGATTTATAGGCTGTTCAAAAGTCTCCAAGGTTATAAGCCTACAAAATAGTTGCAATTAAGATCAATGAAGTTAACAGTTAATGCAATAGCCAGTTCTTTCCACAACAACCTTGCCACGTGCCTTTAATACACACCCTAACCATCGTAAGATCAGGCAAATATTCTGAACGCTAGAACATAAGGCTACAAATGGCAGAAAGCCATGCAGTGTTTTCAATTGCTAAAAGCCAAGTGATCCATAGCTCTCTTCCAGACATTTTGTATAAGAAACAAGGGTATAAGCTTCATCCATATGGCTCCTACTACCATTGCTAAAAAGAAAAGACACCCTAGTAACAATTTTAAAATGTACTTTCCATAGCATCCACTTGTATCCTTAAGCTAAAATATTGCTGTTAACAGTGACCTCACATGTATCCCCCACCCAACTAGTTCCCTTCAATTTGGTAAGCAACCCAGCTCGATTATGGGAAGCCTTGATTAGCAGCAATCACACAGGGCTTTGATTTACTGTTGTAGCATTTGTACCATAATTGCTCTGCACCCCAGTGCTCTATTTAACCAAATAATGTAATACTCACCTCTGGCAAAGGGCTTGATTGTGCCTGGAGGGACACTTCCTAATTTTTAAAGCACTGAAGCCATGATTTTGTGGACTTGAAGTTATTTTTGTGCCAGTGTATTTCAGTAGAGGACTAAGAATAGAAAGTGCTAATCAGAATATTACAGGCGCTTGTAGCTCCAAAAATATCTTACTAGGTTAGTCTCAGGCAGGCTTTATAGACAAAAGAGTATATAGTTGTTTTAGCATTATTACTGTCTTAAATACTGTTTGAAAGGTTTGAGGATTACATATAACACAAGCTATACATCATATACTACAGTATAGAAAAAAATATAGCGGTCTTGAAAGGGGAGGCTCCCAAACTAAAAGAGCAGCTCTAGTTTTAATAAGCTTTCTTTACAACGCGAGACATCTCCAGACTTGACAGGGAGAAAATGTCAGATACAAATCAGGATATCACTGGCTAAGAACCCACCTAACACAAAAGCACCCATTATCACTCTGCAGCTCACAACTGGCAACCCACTGAAGCTAAGCAGGTGTGAGCCTGGGCAGTATGGGAGATGGGAGACCTCCTCTGAAAAACTAAGGTTGCTGCTGGAAGAGGTGTTAGTGGGGCCAGCAGGGGGTGCTCACCCTGCGGTCCATGTGGGTCCTAATGCTCCAGTATAGTGACGGGGACACTATACTGTAAAAAGGCACCGTCCTTTGGATGAGACGTAAAACGGAGGCCCTGACTCTCTGGGGTCATTAAAAATCATTACTCTGCTCTCCTCCCCACTAATAGCTGATGAGTGGTGAGTGTTCTGGCGCAATATGGCTGCCATTGCATCATCCAGGTGGATGCTGCACACTGGTGGTGGAGGAGAGTCCCGATTACCTTTAAAGCACTTTGAGTGGAGTGTCCAGAAAAGTGCTATATAAAATGTTATTAAAAGCTGTGTCAATTCAGAATTTAAGGTAAACTTTCAGGTTATCAGTCTCAGTTTAAATTAAGAGCTGCAGTAAACGGAAAACACAATTGCCACTTAGAAAAATGTCCACTGCTACAGTGAACCAGTGCCCATCTAAGAATTACAACAAAAGCAAAATTACAATAAAGGGTTTTCCTTTACATGGATGAAAGCTTTTATTTTTAAATAGCAAAAATGTTTAGGATGTTAAAAACCTTACAAATATAATGGTCCTTTTAATTCAACATGGAGTTCTTTTATCACAACAACAAACCTTACAATGATGAACCAATAACAGGCAGGTAAAATAGGTCTTAAATTCCTGGAACTGTTGTAGGTAACACTGTAACTTTGCAATAAAGAATTTTTCAAATTTTTGATAAATTTCTCCTAGTTTATACAACACTAACGACTATATATAATGTAAGGAATGTCTGAGGAAAAAAAAATCTCTACAGTTATAGCGTGCTTCACTGACTGCAACTAGAACACTTTCATTATTTTAGAATCATTATGTTTTAGAATAACCACAATTTGGATTTCATCTGGGCCTTTTATGGTAACAAATCCTGTACTATGTGCTCTTCTGACATTCATATTGAAATTCTGCAAGCTCCAGAGTGCCTTACCTGAGAGTTATTACAGACTGGAGGAGTGACACTTCTTTTGCTAATGTTACTGCAAGCTAGCAGTTGCCTAACAAGTCACAGAAAGCCAATAAGGCCCTTTCTAACTAATGCCCTTCCTGCATTGGTACAGTTACCAAGGGACTAGTGTGGCAAGTGTGTAAGCCAATGCTGGCCAATGGAAAACTGCAGTTGCAATGGGAGTTTTGTTCAATTTTTAATTACAGATAAACTGTTGACTTCATGAAGATGTTTTTTTTATTTGTGTAATGTCAAACGGGCCCTTCCTGACTGCAATAAAACTAAATAAGATCTGATTCTGGCCAGAAAAAAAATATTTGAAACAACAACAACCACTAACGTTTAAGCAGCTCTTCCACATAGACCGAGTTCATACGATATGCAGCCATCCAGCTGGAAGCCATTTGGTAGTGCCTGTGATGGGGATGGGCCATGGCAGCATAATATTCTTCCCAGGCTTGGTAATACGTTTGCCAATATTGCTGATGACTTTGTGCCTGGATCTGTGGCTTGTTTCTAGGTTTTTGGAATGAAACTCCCTCTTGTTGCTTAACGCCATGCGCTTTCTTGGAAAAGCTTCCATTTGGGTCAAAGCTTTTTTTTTTCTGGGGCCGTGCCACACAGGGTGCAGCGGGAGCGCGGTGTTTGAGGAGGGCTCTGGGATAAGATCGGGGCGAGTCGGGACACTCGGGTGAAAACCGAGGCGATCTGTGCAGATTTAGCTCTGCTGATCCAGTCCCTTCTAGTTTACCCGGCGATGCCAGAACTCCACCCTCCTCCTCTGGCGAAAGGTACCCATCTGTGTCAGTATCTGTGGACACTTCAGAAGAGGAGCTGCTTCTAGGAGAGACAGCTCTCGGAGTGGAGTTGTGGTCACCTCTTTCAGACATACAGTCTTTAACCAATTCGCTGGGTCCAGCATTTGGTGGGATTTCCAGCTCTTTGGTTTCTACCTGCTGGCCTGGCATGTCACTGTTGGGCCCTCTGTACTGTCGGATGATCTCCACCGATCTACCAGGACCATGGATCATGAAGCTCTCATAGTCAGCCTCTATCTCCTCAAAGGACAAGGGAAGCCGAGCTTCAGCTTTAAAGGAGGGCAATGGGGAGATTTTAGGTAAGGATTCCTGAAGAGCTCTCTGCTCCTGGATGCGAGAGTCAGTTTTCTGGGCAGCATGTAGGGTAGCTGTGTATGTAGACAGGGGGACATTTGGGGCTTTCTCCTGCACAGGAACACCAGCAGGCTTTTTGGGGTCTTTAACATTAACTACATCCACTCCTCTTCCTGTGCCAGAATGCCCGGCAGGGACAGTCTTTGCTAAAGGTTTTGGCTTGGGCTTCTCAGTCCTACAAGAGGAAAACGGCATAGTGTCCTTGGGTTTTTGCACCATCTTGTTTTCCCCTTTTGAAGGTGTCCTGAGAGAGGGTGCAGTCTTGAGGTTTTCGATAGTAATGTCCCAGTCTGAGGGCTCTTCCATTAATCCGGGAGGAATGGGATCTGGAATAAGACCAAGCAGGTGATCAGATGTCCATCAAAGAAGAAACACAAAAAGAGAAAAGGTTATATAAAGGAAAACAAACAAGGCGATTAAGTGCGGTCTTGCATAAAAATGTCCACATATAACCACTGTAAGTATCCATTTTACACCTTGTCTTTCTAAGACCACAAAACCTTTTTCAAATTTAAACATTTTAAGGTATTCACTATCCCCAATATATCAAAACTTTGCAACATGGTTGATTATATATTACAGCATCATGGCACTCTGGGTCAATGCACTGGCTGAAATATTGGGCAGCACTCCGATCGGTTCCTGAAAATGCATCATATTATGACTGACTAATGAATTGTTACCAGCTCATAGCAACTTGAGAAATTGTTAGAATGCTGGATAGCATTAGCAAGTAAACAATGAACCAGATCTAATTTACCTACAATAATTTCACAAACTAAAGCAATCGATACAAAGGCAACAAAAAAATACTTAATGAGTGTTATGAGCAAGGCTTTGCATAACAGATACAGTTATACTAAATAATTTACAAGTATCCCATTTCAGAATACATAAGCCTTACCAGAAAAGGATCCTTACCTATCGCAGGGAATTAAAATGCTCCTCCTAAAAATACACACCTCATAGCGACAGTACACGTTAACCTCACGCAAGCAAGATTATTTTCTTAGTATGTATGTGTACCTGTGTAACAACTTATGTGAACTGTCTAGGTGTATTTGCAAAGTCCAAAATCAACCAATTAAATTAATTGTTCTGTCTGAATAATATTTTAAACATCTAAAGTTTACTGTATATGTAATTAAGACTTTTTATCCCCCTGCTGCTTACTTTCAGCTTAAATGCTGTCCATGGTCCTGAAACACTGACTAAAACCTGCCTGGGAGGTCTATGTGTGGAGCTAGCCTTGGTACCTACATCCACTGCCTAGTCTGGTTGCTGTCTAGTGGACAGATATACATAACTCCTTATTAAAACAAAATACCTTTTAGGAACAAGTAAATGTTTATGCCATGCTGAAAAGAAAAGAGATGACGTTTCGGCGGTGGAGTGTTCTTCAGGTGTGATATACCTAATTCACATAGTTTTAGGTACAGGTATAGCCTGTCACTGCAAGAGTGTCTCTTTCAAACAGATTATGTATTACTGCACACTTTGGTTACCATCTTAGACATTTAGGAAAATCAGAAAAGTGATGGATAATCAGAAATTGTCACAGGAGTCCATTTGGTCTCATTGGCTTCTAGGTGTAATGGGAACACTTAGAAAATGATCCTTTAGATGAACCAGTAAAGCCTGCTCCGTGAACGCTCCGTGAACGCTCCGTGAACGCTCCGTGAACGCTCCGTGAACACACACAGGCTTTGCAGTCCAGAATCAAAGCAGGGACATTGCAGCTACAATAAAGTAGTTTTATCCACCGCATGACAATGGCACCCAGGAATAAGGAAAGATTTGTAGTTCCTAGCCTATACTTGTTTTCTTTGTATGTGGAAGTGTTAGAGTGTTAATGGGGTCCTGGGGATGCTGGAAATGTGCCACACTACCTGGAAGACAGGACAGGCTGAGGTTGCACTTCTGTGCAATAGCCATCATTTTGTTTTCCTCCTCACCGCGGCAACAGTAGGTCACAGCCAAGCCCTGAGTTCCTGGGACAGAGAGAGATGCTTTTAAGAGGTAGTCATAGTAACACAGAAGTTAGCATCTGCACTGTATATTGAAAGTCCTTTAACTTAGAGATTTCAGACTCTTGGAGGGCCGGAGTGTCATTTCAGGGAAGCTTTCAGTTTCTGAATTGGCCCTAATTATTTTCTTAAAAGGAGCCACATACCTATGAAACACAAAGACTTTTACACACCGAAAGAAAACAGCACTGGAATTGTCTGTCATCAAGTTGTCTCTGCAGTTCCACATGAGAAACCTTTGAATTTAAATGAAAGGAATAAGCTTGCTGTCTGTGAAGAAGCCGCTGCTGAATTCTTACCGAACACAAAACATTTTCTGTTCCACCCTGATAGAGGTGATGCCAAGAAGGCAGAGTGTGAGGAACAGATTAAAAATATATTTTGTAGGTAGCAGTAGAAGGGAAAAAAATTACATTCAGAGTGCTTAATGCAAATATTGGACTTCAGAACAACTGACTTAAGCAGAAGCTTTTAAACAGGCATAAGTTTTGGGGAAGAATGTCTATTTTCAGCACTGCTGATCCAGGAATAGGCAGCACTCACTCTCTGAAGCTGTTCAAACTCTTATGTATCCATTACAGACAATGAAATGTAATTCAGCTATAAAAACATCCATGCTATATCTGACCAAAGGTTGTAGCTTGTGTGTCATGAATTTACAGACCTTTTAACTGGACAGTCTGCACTATTTTTTTCCCCAGATAAAACAACTTGAAACAGAAGTGTCACACAAATGTAAATACTGCGTACATAATAAACAGAACAAACAGGGGACCCCAGGGACTGTGTGGTAGTGTAACAAGACCCACTCGACGCATAACTACACCTCGAGAGACTGTAGGTAGATCGTAACCTTGATAGTACATAGTAACCTTGTTTTAAAAGGTGGTGTTTTTTATGCACCAAAGAAATGAACAAAAGTAGGCAAAATGAACGGCCTGTGAGAAACACTGCAGGGCACAAATCAAAAGACATACATTAGCACCCAACTTTAAAAAAAAATAGGTATGGAAAGTGCATAGATTGATATAGATTAGAGCAAGGCAGCAGAATTTCCTTCTGCAGGGTCTCTGAAATGAGATCTCTCTCCAGGTCGCTCTTAGGAGAGACACAAAAGAGATGCTAACAAAGACCCAGCTGTCAGCAAGGCCGAGCAAGCCTGCGGTTGTCATAGTTACACACAAAAGAGGCGCTACTGCTTTCAGAATTCCAGCTGCTCCTTATGTAACAAGCTCGGCTTTCTGACCTCCACACACGCGCCCAACTCAACATGGACACATGTCAAGCACGAGACAACTCCCAGCCCAAAGGAACAAATCGCTTGCACTTTTCACATTTATCACTTTAAGCAGAAATGCCAAGGTCCTTGTGTGTTGGGGTAAATGTAGCTTTTCTTGATCCAATTCAATTATAAAATGATCTGAATCAGATTTGAAGAGCTGGAATGATAACCCACAGACACACCGGCCCTCCAGGTAGCTCTAACTTAAAGAAAATGTGTCCAAATTCACTACTGTATCAACTGTTGATGGAAATCTGATCATAATCACCTTTCCTGGTTCAACCACCCAGGAGCCCAATGCCGAAGTTAACACCTAAACCCATGAGCATTACAAGAGAAAATGGCTTCATTCTGAGAGAAAGGAAAAAACATCCTATTTGCAGGTCTTTGTTGTTCACACACATTTACAATATTCATTCCAAATGAATATAAAAGATCTCAGCAGATCTGCATTACGGGAATATTAAGACCGCACATCCACAGGGAAGCTCAGCTTTAAATTTGTTTCAATCACTCGTCACTCCTCCTACGATTCCAATTTGAGCTACGGCGCAGGACCGGGCTCATGAACTTCTATGGCAGAAGCAATGGAGCGGTCGTTTCAGGAAATGTGCTTCAGTAAGTAGACCGTTACCAAAGCGCCCCGCTCTGCCAATCCGGTGCATGTACGTCTCCCACTCCTGCGGCACGTCCAAGTTGATCACCAGGTTGACCTTCTCAGCGTCGATCCCCCTGGAGGTCTACAGACAAAGCGAGAGGAGAGAGAGTCTTTTACGATCATCCTCCCCACGCAGGGCTGCCAAAGGATTAATGGGACCTCAGCAGAAGAGCAGCAGCTCTTCAGTTAGACTACAGCCTACTTCACAGGAAATCTACTTCAGGAATTCTTGGCTGGAAGTGCAGCGGACAATCAGAATCACACGCTCAGAAAAAAGGCGATCATATTTTACTTCTGGTGAACATAGCTGATCACAGCCCCTGTCTACAGTGAAAACATCCCCTCAATTTGATTTACTCCATTGTAGGCTGCTAGAGACGCTATGCTCGTCAATCAAATAAGAGGAGGTGGATGATGCAAGGCGGCACAGCGCAGTCCTGCAAAGAGATGCCCAGGTCCTGCTGAGGTGGGGTAAATGTTGGCTTTCTTGGTCCAATTACAATTTTAAAACAATCTGAAATCAGATTTGAAGAGCTGGAATAACCCACAGACATGCTGGCTCTTGAAGGGCATCTTGCTGAACAGCTCGGATATGTGCTGCACCTTCTCCTCAAAGATCTTGTGTGCAAGGGGGTGGGAGCTGACCACTTTATAGAAGTGCTTCAGCCCTGAAGAACAGGCACATTGGGAAGAGGTTGCTGGGACTGCCCGACAATGGTTTTGGAATGCCGTTTTTCTCTGCATTTTGAAAGTTCCTAATGCGATCTTGTTCTCCATTATATAGTCTGAAATTATTTAATTTGTTACTAAAAAGGGCCATTTTCTGGAGAACACGCAAGAAAACACACAAAGTGCATCCACCTGTAATGCTCTGAATTTGATCGTTTTCAGGAAGTACAGCCCCCGTCACTCTCTAGTGTTACCATGAATGGGTGTTTAGAAACAATCACTGCATAGGCATATACAAGGATTCTTCCACACTTGGTACAATGGCTATTTTTTTTTTGCAAGGCTGTGCCCAGCTTTCAGTTATTCCAAAACGTCTCTCTAAATTTAGATTGAACCTCAGGTTCTATACTGACCTTTGAAAAGGCAGCCAAGTTCTAAGATTCCATCAGTGGGAAAATGAAAAGACAGGTGAAGGTGGAAATTATGTCTTGTGATTAGCATGTTTTTAAGCAGAAAGCAATGTATTTTAAGTGACATTGTACTTTTGTGTTCAAAGATGAGAATGTATAGAAACCCTCTGAAAGCAGTGTGTGCCTGACTTTTCAGGCAGCCACAATACCCATATACAAAAATATACAGTACACTTTCAAGCAGCAAGAAGGACTTCAGAGTAGGCATACCACTGTTGGTATGCACCTGATGTAATTATTCAAGGTGACTCGTTAATGTCTGCAGTCCTTGACTGCCTTACCTGAATTAATATTGGGCATTACAAGTTGGCAGTCATCCCGTATCTGTGAAACCACTGGGCAGATTCACAGATTAAAGCATAAGGTGCCAATATTCCCCCATCTATTTCACTAGTACTCAGATGCTATTTGCTAAGTTTTAAAAGGGACATGTATAATTGGATCAATATTTTCCTTGGATTCATTTAGTTTTTAACGCAGAACAGCTTGGTAACCAGTGACTCTTTGTCTGAAAAGTGCAAATATTTGCCCGAGTTGAATAGAGATTTCACCTGCTTGTGAAATAAGAAGATGCAGAGTGCCTTTAGTCTATTTTTACACAGGACTAAAACCATATATTACTGCATCGCTCCACTGGCTCAGTAAACACTGTTCCGTTGTCGTGCACAATATTTTAGCTTGTGTTATTCTTATTTTACACAGGGCAAGACTCTCCCCTGGAGTTTTACACAGGACTGACAGATGGCTGCAATGAGTGCCTATAGTAAGATCCGATTCCCTATCCTTCAACACTAGAGAAGTCTGCAATCTACAAGTTGGAATTGAAACTTGTTTATATTGTATAGAGTTAAAAGAATGCTTAAATGCTTTTGTGCCCAAGGTCACAACACCATCCTTCTGTGTAAGTGTCACCCTCAGGTCCTGTGTGCTCTGTTTAAATCTGACATTGTAAACACAGTAAAGCCCCTTCTGGCACTTAAAAAAAAATCAAATAAAGATGACCTGAGACCGGTTCAGAATCAAAGATGCGATTGTATTGTGAGCTCCAAGACATTCAATGTAAATAGAGATCAGTCTGGATGAGCTTCAGAGGGAATAAATGAAACCCCCACATGAAAGAGCACAAACGCTAGCTATAAGCAGGGTATCACTATTAATGAACACCTGGTTATATCTCAGGTGACTGATTATCAGCCTCATATTCTATTTAACATGGCTAAAAACATTTCACTTACTGATAGCTGCAAGTGAGGCATAGCTCTCTACACTCTGTAAGCCATAGTTTTTTGTATTATTTACATGTATCATATCTATAATAATAAACTGTATTCTTGCATTTTTTAGGCCATGCATACACCCCACACACACAGGAGTCACTTACCAGATCTGTGGAGATCAGGACCCGACACTGATACTGCTTGAGCTGGGCCATGGCCTCCAGTCGCTGGTCCTGACTCAAACTGCCTGCCAGAGGGAATCAGACACAGACGCCAGCAGTTTCTCTCTCACCCTTGACTCCCACCATCCCTCCCTCTACCTCCACTTTCTTATCACGACATTTCAGCCAAAGAAAACCGCCAGAGAGAAAATAACTTCTGTTATATCTACAACTCAAGACAATGATACACTTTATAAAGGTGGACTGAAATTAATTCAGGTGTGAAAGAGCTCGTATTTCTTTCCGATTATGCCTCTCTCCAGTACAGGGGCTCAGACACAAATCAGCTACCATGAAAGCTCAGTGTGTTCTTAGAGACACACGATTTTTATGATTAAAAGGCTTCTAATTGGAAGGAACGAGATTTCTTCTGCCTTCAGGCTACCAGTATTGATAGGGACCTCTAAGGAAATGTCTCCAAGCAAGTTTTACAAAGTATTTAAAATGGTTTAATGAACAGCACTGGGTCCAACAGTACAGGCTTTAAACAATAAAGCCCAACATTTTAGCAAAGAAAATTAAAAAGCTGCCTTAAGGGCTTGCCAGGAATTTAAATGGCCAAGAAACAGGCCTCTTCTCCTCCACAACCCTTACCCCTAGATGTACTGTAGTAAATCCAGCAAGGGGAAACATCAGTCCACCTCAGTACAAAATACTGCCTCATTTTCCTTACAAAAATGCCCAGAATGTTGTGCCTTGTTGTGTCCTATCGCATCGAGTCCTTTTTGTTAAACCATTTTAAGCACCTCCAGAAAACTTACTTAGAGTCATTTGCCTGCGAGATCCCTATCAGTACCGTTAGTCCGAGGGCGGAAGAAACTTCCTTCCAAGTTGCATTTTTTAAAAAATTGTAACAGACAATGAATGCCAGCGAGAGAGAATTCACTTAAAGAACTCTCAAGTCATGCCTTTGAAACAATATAAAACCCACTTAGAATGCAGAAAGGCACAGCACCAGTGTTCCACCATTAGAGGAGAGACTGGCTGGCACGCTCAGTCCCTTCCCCAGTCTCTCACCCACCTGAAATGCACACAGCAGGGAGGCCCTTTGATGTGAGGATATCAGCCAAGTGCTGGGCCCTGAGGAGGGACAAAAACACTTGAGAGATTAAAGGCTGCAAAAAGACCGAGGCAGCTTTCATATCAGACTCACAAGAAAGAGCACAGAAAAACAAAACAAAGCTATCAGAATTTCAGATTAATCGATGCTGGTTGTCAATACACTCCAATGAAGTGTAACCAGCATGCGCTGCTCTTGAGCCACATGTATGAAGTGTACGGCGTTATCCATTTATGTCTCATTTTTCCCCATGTAAGTCACGTCAGAACAAAATCTCACTCACAGTGATAACCTGCAGAACCGATTAAACATTGACTGGGACACACCAAGTGAAATATCTTGCTCAAGGATATCAAGAGCAGAGTTCCATCAAGGATTTCGACCCCCATCCAGTTCAGCGCTGAGCTGTAACCACTACTGCCTGCGGTACAGTACGGAGAATAATATTTTCTAACAATTCCTTAGACTTATGTAATGCTTTTCTGGATACTCCACTCAAAGCACTTTACAAGTAATGGGGACTCCCCTCCTCCACCTCCAGTGTGCAGCCCCACCTGGAAGATGCGATAGCAGCCATAGTGCGCCAGCACCCTCACCACACATCAGCTATCAGTGGGGAGGAGAACAGAGTGATGAAGCCAGTTCATAGATGGGGATTATTAAGAGACCATAACTGGTCAAGGCCAGTGGGAAAATTGGCCAGGATACCAGGGGTAACACCCCTACTCTTTTCAAAAAGTGCCCTGGGATTTTTAATGATCACAGAGAATCAGAACCTCAACTGGACCTATGGAGAACCAGTAATGAATCACACCTCGGCAGAACTTCCTTATTGGATCCTTCCTACTCTACTTATGCCACACACCTTTTCATGCTTAAATAATTTTCAGCCCTAGTTCTGAAAAGGCTCCTCAAATCTGCAGGTGAGCAAGCTGAAGTGGGGGAAATTAATCATTGTGACACAGGACAGTCTTTTTTACCCAAATTGTTTCATCAGATATTTTCTGTCATACTCTGAAATCTGTTTAAAGGGCAGGAAAAAACCTAAACCATCTCTGTTGTAGCTGTTGGGGCCCAAGCTTCTTTTAAGAAGTTAGACAAGATCAGACACAAAAAGTATGCAGGTTTCGCACAAAACCCCCAATAACAGCTCATTTTAGATTTGCAATCAAAGTAAGGGATACAAGGCTTCAGTAAATAAGTGAATTGAATATTACAGTCTTTTTTCAGCCTAGATTACATTTCTCAGTTGCCACAACAGTTTTTAAAGAGACAGTAGAAGGGATTCCGAAAACACCATCACTATGCGCTACACTGCTCACATCATACAAACACATAATGGTTCTTATTTTGGGGGAGGTGAGAGTCCACCTTCTTGTCCTCCTCTGATCCCAGGACACCATACCTGCTGTGCAGATTGGAGAAGACCAGGGCCTGGTTGAAGGGGATCTTGCTGAACAGCTCGAACAGGTGCTGCACCTTCTCCTCGAAGATCTTGTGTGCAAGGGGGTGGGAGCTGACCACTTTATAGAACTGCTTCAGCCCTGAGGAACAGGCACATTGGAGGAGGTTATTGGGACTGCCCGACAATGGTTTTGGAATGATGCTTTTCTCTGCATTTTGAAAGTTCCTAAGCTTATTTTGTCCTCTGTGATATAGTTTTACTTAAAGGAAGGGACACTTTAGATTGTTGGGGGGGGGCATTGTTAAGGTCTCAAAAATTAAATTTCTATTTTTTAACATACACAGTTATCTCTCAAAGCACTTAGACCTAAACATTGCCTGTGGTTCAATGAATCCCAAGGTCTGCATCACATCTTAACACTCCACTCTGTATGGTGTTAGCTGCTGGTACCCCAAAGCTGTAGTTCTATTTTCTCCACAGAAAGCAACAAGAAGATAATGAACTCAAATAAATTTCAAGGTGATGCCATGTTCAAGGGTATCCCAATTTAATAATAATAATAATTGCTTATACTTATATAGCGCTTTTCTGGACACTCCACTCAAAGCGCTTTACAGGTAATGGGGACTCCCCTCCACCACCACCTGGATGATGCGATGGCAGCCATAGTGCGCCAGAACGCTCACCACACATCAGCTATCAGTGGGGAGGAGAGTAGAGAGTAATGAAGCCAATTCATAGATGGGGATTATTAGGAGGCCATGATTGGTAAGGGCCAATGGGAAATTTGGCCAGGACGCCGGGGTTACACCCCTACTCTTTTCGAGAAACGCCCTGGGATTTTTAATGACCACAGAGAGTCAGGACCTCGGTTTTACGTCTCATCCGAAGGATGGCACCTGTTTGCAGTATAGTGTCCCCGTCACTATACTGGGGCATTAGGACCAACATGGACCGCAGGGTGAGCGCCCCCTGCTGGCCCCACTAACACCTCTTCCAGCAGCAACCTTAGTTTTTCCCAGGAGGTCTCCCCAGGCTGACCAGGCTCACACCTGCTTAGCTTCAGTGGGTTACCAGTTGTGAGTTGCAGGGTGATATGGCTGCTGGCTAATTTGTTAAAGAATGGTCCTAAATGAGCTCCTTATGTAGATTGGTTAAATAAGCCTGGGCTCTAACGGGAGTAACATCACAATACCAAGTCCACAACAGCCACTTGCTTGATTAGCTAGAAGCCTGCCTGATTATTCACTTCAACGGGAAACACAGTTAATCAGCTATCCTGCACGTCTTCAAGCTGTTTGAAGAAATCAGCTTTAACCTTCTTCTGACCATTTAATTTGTACCCCACAGTCGTGCTGAAGAGAATTAGCTCCCTGGCAACAAGTGGCAAACAAAAAAATTGCACTTTTATTTGATATACATTTTATATAACATTTGCCATTTTAATCACTTCAGAAAGAACCTAGAAAAGTGAAGGAACTATACTTCAAATTCAGCCATAAAAAGGAAGCAGTCAGGGTCACAAGGGAAAATTAAGAGCAGGCAATTTCAGGAATCAGGAAATGCCATTACAGAGAGAGTGGCAGGTGTTTAGAACAATCTCATTCAGGTTAGGGAAGCCAATCTCCTATGATCACATCGTGGTATCCATGAGGTAGAAGAAACCATACGAGCCCCCTTCTAACGGATGCACTAGTGCCAGCTTGCAAGACAAGAGCACAGAACAAGACTCACCTATCAGTGCAGGATCCGTGGGGTTCAGCCTGACAAAGGTGGGGTCTCTCATGTATTGTTTCAAGTGCTGAGCCAGCGACTCTGGGTAAGTGGCAGAGAGCGCCAACATTTGCTTGTTGACGGGGAGGGAGGAGTAGATCCAGCTGATAAGAGAACAGGGGCAGGATAGAGGGGAAAAGAAGGGGAAAAAAATCAGGAAACAAGATTTTCTTCAACTACATAAGAATCTGGTTTGGAATAAAATTAGCCTTTTTTATGTCGTTAGTCTATGTCATGCCATAGCCTGTTTTTCCCCACTACTTTGGGACTGAATCCCATTTGTTGAAGTAACCAAGAACGTAAGTGGTTACAGACTTACTGAATAAATAAAGGGTTATCCATTAAAAAGGTAATTTGGCCACAGTTATTTTGAGCCCAGCTTGAACAAGATACAGTAGGACAAGGGCTACGCAGGAAAAGAGGTGCTGCCACCCCTCCTAGGGCTCCCCAGAACCCCCAACTCGTACTTGATTTGGTCCTGGAAGCTGCCCTCCTCCAGCAGTTTGTCAGCCTCATCCAAGACAAAAAGGCGGATGCTGGCCGTAGAGAGATAGCCCATCTCAATCAGCTGCTTTATACGACCTGCAAACCACACAAGATAATAAACAGGCTGTTCAGGCAGAGAGCTCCCACAATGCTCCTGGAGATCTATCAAGCTTTACAGCAGCCTCAGACCACGATCAGCTTTACAAATCAAACCCAGAATTGGTACAGTTGATTAATTTACAACACCACTGGAATGAAAACCAGATGCCCCCAAGGCTACAGACTCCCAAAGGAAAACAACAAGTACAAAGTTTGTTCTTTTAATTTATTTTAATTTACATAAAGACAGGTTGATTAAATATGTTTGGAACAAACTGGGGCCTAAGCATCAATTAGGCTTTAATGTCAGGATGTACTAAAAGCAAAAACACTGTTACTAATTTGTGTCCTGGAGCTTTTACTTTTGGGACACATTTGGATTGCTGGAAACCATTAATAAATGAGTTCCTGAACGGGAATGGTTACAAAATCAAAACAGGGTTTCGCGGGTAAACAAGGAGGATGAAAAATAAAAAACAGTAATTAAGTATACTGTAACAAAAGCACAACACATTTTTGCCTCAGGTTCAACAAGTTGTAACTGCTCCTCTAAGCTGCAGCTTCAAATCAAAATACAAATAATAGCACATGGGCTCCTTATATTAGCAAGTAAAAGCCTTAAGTAGGAGTATAGGCTGGATCCTATAATCTTGAAATCTCTTGCTCTCATCCCAGATTCTTGTTAGCCAGCTGTGACCATGATTTCCCAATGCCTGTGTCCAGAAGAGATTGGGAAATTATCTAAGGAGTTTCAGACTCTAGTGAGGTAAGAGAAAACAATGCAGCTGGATGGCACTACTGTCACCTTTGGGACAATACAAATACATGGATCGGGCATCACTGCTATGCCACACAATAACATTCAACCTCCTAAACTTGATAATTAACAGTTTTGCTCCCTTATTTCTGACTGAACAGCTCCTGCATGATCAATTGATGATGAAGACGCACAGGAGGGAACGACATTGCAACAGACTACTCCCACAACAATACAATCTCAACACAACAACACAATGTTAGTTGTTCCGCTTACATCCAATTGGTTGAATGTCATTATGCACACCAGACAGAACACAGTTCTGAGACTCACCTATCAGCACAGGGCTCATACTAATTCTGAAACTCATTCAGCTTTTCAAGAGCTAAAAGCAAATTAAAAAAATTACTTCAAGTAGAAAATTTAAATAAACTACCCTGCGAATAAGCACTGGGCAGATCAGTTACTGGCCACGATTAGTACTGGTTACTAAAGGCTCAGAGTCCTCAGAATTTGGAGCTTCCCCAGGGGACCAGGACTGAAATCCATGATGTCCCTTTCTCCATAGTTTTGCAATAAACTGGTGTCAGGTCCAGAGGGAGAATGACAGAAAGCTTAAAAACAAGAGGAGGCCATTGGCACATCCTGCAGTCATGTCAGACTGATTCTGGTGTGCTGTGATCCTTGACAGGATAAGCAGTTTTCCGATGGATGTTTATTTAGCACTGGTGTAAGGATCAACAGAAAAGGAAACGCCAGTGGTTAATGTGTTCTGACCAGAGGCTTACAACCCTGAGAATCTAAACGGTGCCCACACTTTCCTTACTGACCTGGAGAGCCCACAGCAATGTGGCACTTCTTCAGCCTGCTCTTGTCCAGACTGACTGGGGTGCCCCCGATGAACACGTGGCACTCCAGGCCTTCCATGGCAGCGCCGACTGTCGTGACGACCGAGTGGATCTGCACCGCAATCTCACGGGTTGGGGCCAGAACGAGCACCTGCCAAAAGAGCGAGACGCTGAGGCAGACTGAGCAAAACAAACCGCAATAAAACTGTCACCTTGCACGTTTTGTTTTTATTTTTATTTTTTATATGCCTTGAATAATCTAAACCTGTAGTCCTTGGGGCTCAAAAAATAATAAAAATTCCTGCTCATGCAATTCTGTTTAACCCAGAATGAAATTTAGTCTTTGCAATTTTTTATCGCGGTGAATCTACAATCACACACTTTTTATTTGTCAACATTGTATTTCAAAAACTTTTATAGTACTGGTGACAGAGACAGCCAGGCTGCTGTGACATGAGAGCGACATGAAAATGTCTATTTTAGATTTGCACATATTGCTCTAGTAATGACAGACCCTTGCCAGGAGTTCTATAACTGTTTAACTTTAGCCACATTAATGAGGGACAGGCTTGCCACACAAAAGCAGTTTGCAGGTTTGCAACCTTTAAACTATCTGCTGTATGCCAGGATCTCACCTGTGTGGACACATTCTTCAGGATCAGAGAGTCTAGGGCAATGGTGGAGAACACACAGGTCTTCCCGGTGCCAGATTTGGCCTGGACAATAAGATCTAGAAAAAGACAAATTCCAATTAAGACCACATGGGGGAGCCTCACACCACAAATACTTTTGGAAACATAATTCTACTGCATATGAAAAAAACGAGTAGGTAGCCGTGTCAGCATGCGTAGGCTGCAAAGGAAAAGGTAAAGGTTTATTCTGCGCTGAAAGAACAAGAAAAGAGATACAACGCTTCCGGATTTTTTATGAAAAAGTTGGCAGCATTTTACCTCCCTAAATTATATTATCTATTATGTCTTCTTCCTGCATCTACCATTTCGGATAACCCAATAATATCATATGCTAACTAAAAGTCTTTATAAATGACACTTGTGATAATACTTCAGGTTTCCCAACTGATCTAACCAGTACAGGTGATCACTGAGAGAGCACGTTAAGCCCTATGACCTGGACATGATCAACACCATCAGGATTCCTCAGGCACTGATACACAACTGGCAGAGCATCGTTAGGGTAGGACAGGTGTGACAAGTACAGTGCTCCCTGAGCCAGCTGGGATTTGATTCCAGACACCCGCAGGCATGTGTCCACACAGCACCACTGCCTAGACAGCAGACAACTCCACCACAGGAGAATTCTACACAACACCAGTGACAAGTGAAGCTCTACTCTACCCCTGCCCAGGCCCAGGGCCACAGCACTACAACCTAGCCAGCAGAGAATCCCACTTCAGCAGAATTCAACATGGTCTGGATTTCAGAGAGAGTTGACATCTCATCTGGAAGTTGTTCAAGGGCTCTGAGCCCTGTTACAGACTTCTGCAATTTGCTGGGCTCCTGCAGACTCAAATGAATAACATTGAGGTATTGCCCTTTCTCAAATCTGCTTTCACCCTGTAAGAACTTGTGCAGCATGTCAAAAGATTAATGGCTCTAACAGTTGAGGGAGCAGAAAAAGCATGTCTGCAGACTGTTATTGTGGAAAACCAAGTCTTACACTAGTGACTGATCCAAACTGTGGGTTAACTATAAAAAAAAACACTGCGTAGTGGTAGTTATAGCACAATAAAAAAATAATGTGTTTGTCATAATTGCAAAAGTACCATTATACTTCTTTTATCTTGTGCAGTTGAGAGCTACTAACTGCTTTGTAAAGACCATGTAAAAGGGTCATTTAAAATGGGCTATATAAATTATTCAGACACCACTGAAAAATAAAAAGATCTCGTAACTGCAAGCCAAAGCCAACTGATTTTGGATATGAGACATTATGAAGATGTCTGAAATCAAAGCTCCTACAATTGGATGCACGTTGTTGTATAATTCACACCGTGGCTAATACGAAAGGTTTTGGGCACGTTTCTGTTTGACAGGAGAAGAAAACTGAAGCAGCACAGCATTATGTCAAAGACAAAATTAACATTACAGATAAATAGAGGCTTTTCCCATCACAGTAGGTGTGTGGTTCCATATTTAAGTCACGGTCGTCCAACGGTTCAGAGATTACAGTTTTTTTTTTGGTTTGTTTTTATATTACACTGGTTTATATGGCTTTAGCCGTACCGAGAGCACATGTCTCAATTATGAGAGCAGACTTGCCAGCCACGCCTCCCACTTTCCCAAATATAGAGAAATGTAGCTTCCGAGGTAAACGAATTATTTATTCATGGCATCTGTAATAAACATTATTTTCATTACCAACAATACTGCACATTTAATTCACACCTGATGTTTTAATCTATCTTGTATCTTGTAATGGGTACACACCGCAGTGTGCTATATTCGTTTACGAATATGATTAATTATTTCCAGAAATTGCTTATCTTAATGTTAACGAAGATAACAGTCTGTCTATTACAATGCAGGAAGCACCACTTTAATTAAAGAGATTTTATCTTTAGGCTGCAAAGTGCAAATCGCAGTTCACATTTAAATCCAACCCAAAACGTTCGTAAGAATAGCGATCCTACCGAGCCCACAGCGACCGAGCGGGATGGCTTTCAGCTGGATCGGGGAGGGTTTCTGGAAACCCGCGGCAGCCAGTCCATCGAGGACAGGCTGGGACAGCAACAACGAGCTGAAATCAATACCCTCGGCGAGCAAGACATCTTCAGTCCGCCTCCTGGTTTGAATATCATGTGCAGCCTTCTTCATAGATGCTGCCATTTTGAACCCAAATATCGCGTTCTTTCCGCTTATTGAACGATGAAACTTTATTCGTTACTTTAGGCTCTATGCTGCTCACACGCTCAGTTTCACTTGAGTACTATCAGCACCTTGGACAGGACAACGCAATTCTGAAACACATCGTAGACTGCTTTCAATCAACTCTAAATCCTTGGGAAAGATAATGTTACCCGCCAAGAACACTGACTCTTTAGCTTTGACTTCCAAAAAACTACTGGGTCGCTTGAACTGTTTTTTTTTTCTTTTTCATCGCCTGTTTTACACCTTAAGGAAATTTGCAATTTAGCCGCTACGGGGCAGTATTTGAACGTCTAAAGTACACATGCTGTTAATAAACTTTCATTGGTATTCGAATTTCTGACATTTCTGACAAAAAGACGATCGTGAGGATGACGAATACAAGCCTGATCTGTCATTAGCTACCAAACTTTAAGCCTACCAGCAAATCCAAAAAGGTCAACATATAGTAGTATATGTTGTAGTAATAAAAGTTATAAAAAGAGTATAAAGCTAAGTTACATTTAGTAATTTAAATGAAAATTTGTCATTTCAATTAAAAGTCCATCTCAGTGAATTGCAAATACAGCCAATATTTTGGAATGTTAAACAGTGAAAACATCTCAAGTAGTGCATGCAGTTAGACTGACAAATCCCTAATTTACTTACCATCACCAGATCAAAGGTCAACCAAACTCCACCACTATACAGCTGCTAAGGTACTGAAATCCAATGATTTAAACAAGAAACATTAGACTTGAACCTACTTCCCACTGATTTATTGCATTGGTTAAAGAATCACCAAGCTGCTGTTGTGTTTTTGTGGTTTCCAGGGGGCACCCAGGCACTCTTTCATGTTCTAGAGTGCCCGATACATCTCTTACTATAGCATGCATGGTGGCAGATCAGTAACTCAGATCAAAATAAGACTTCAATCCTGTATGAGTGAAGGACCTCATAACGTATGAATTGCAAGTTAAATGCTGCTGCTGCATAATCTGTACAAAGTCAGAAATATACAGTGAACTTGAGGTCCAAATCTTGTACTTGATTAAGCCAATGAGAGTAATCAAGGGATCAAACTGGACAGCAGATTACTAGGCAGTGGGGCACAAAATAGCTGACACACATCATGCAAGACTGTTCCCATCTGTGACAAGATATGTAACAGGAAGGATGTAGTCTTGTCTCTGTTCACTCCTCCTTAACACACAAACACAAACATCCAGAGTAACCCTTGATTTGGATTTGAATGGAATGGCTTTCCCATACAAAGCCTGTAAGTGTGAAGATATGTACAGTATCTGACCAAAGTCTGGTGGAAATTTTAATGGGTGGATCAGGAGGATGGGATCAGACAGACATGACTCTATTTACCCGAAACAGCACCTCAAACCTAAATGATGGAGAATTACAAGAGCTGATGAGTGTGCAAGCTTTATCATTGAAACAAGCATCACCAAACCCCTGAATTAACAAAGTATAAGCATGTTCATCATTACTCTCTGTATTGTGAATGGAAGCTGTCAGCTATAATTAAAAGTAATTACCTACGCACGACAAAGAATAATGGAGAAAAACTGAAAGGGTGAGTTCTTTCCCTCTCACTCGCCTCCCAATTTGCAGTCTTGTGTTTTTAAAAGCAGTGGAGGAATGTAGGGCTGACCAGAAGTAAATTAGATCTGTGTACACCAGAGCAATGATACTCATGTCTCTCTTCTCGTCCACACTATTCTAAGACATGCAGCTGGCATTCGTTCACACAAGTGTCCACAGATCTAAGGCCTCGTTTGCAGTCATTTTGAACAGTTAGGATGCTACACTGACAGCCAACGGAGAGAAGGAAAGAAGGAAGACACAGCTCCCTGTTTTTTCCAGCCAACTCCATTATAAAATACGGAGTCGCTGGCCAGATGGAGGCTATCTCAGCAAGCATCAGGAGCAAGGCAGCTTACACTCTGTAAGGGATACCAGTCCTTCACAGGGCACACACCAACACATGTACACCATGGCCTAGTTTCCCAGAAGCCAATTCATGTAACAGTATGTTTTTTGACTGTGGGAGGAAATTGGAGCACCTGGAGGAAACCCACACAAACACAGGGCAAACCTCCAGACTCATGCATGCAGATAACACCCCAGAACCTGAATTAAATCCAGGGCTCCAATGCTGCTAGGCAGCAATGCTAACCACTGCACCACTGTGTTGCCATTCATGGGGCCAATACTGGGGAAATTAAGCAGGAAGGAAGGGTGGTGGTGTTGTATAGGCTGCTGTATTAAGTGGTGAACCAATGGATTTCAGAACAATGTGTAATACAAATTTCATTTCTTGGAGTTTTTGGAGAGAATGAGTTGCTTCTCAACTTTAGGACACTAGATTTGAAACAATTATCTTCTCTTCATCTTTGGCCCTCGTTTGAGCCTGGCTGGAGAACGCAAAAAGTTGGGGATTAAGAAAATTAAACATTTGCTATGTTCAGTATTTCAAAGCAACACTAATCTGCTTCCCCTGCCACACTTTTCCTGTGCAATAGGCCTTCGTGGAAGTTTCAGAAAATTATTCTGTGAAATGACAGCTTAGCATGCCAAATAATTTCAGATAAGAATAAAGAATTCACACTTAGTTTGTAACAGTGTAACAAAGGGTAACTGTTTCAGTAAAGTGCACGGAATCTGAACTGAATATTTGTTAAAATTCCATAGTAAAAAATAACACCTTCAATGGTAACTATAATTCAATGGTTTTCTTGGAACGAAAGCAAGAAGAATAAGTATCCTCCCTTTCCTATTTCTTATTTCATAAGCTTTTTTTTTTTGCTCTTCCAGGCTCTTTTTTCTGTGTCGTACTAAGTAGTACAAATGTATTGTCACTAAAATCATAATGCAAAACCTGTATATGAAATTCCAGCTGAGATCCCATATTCAACCCTCCTTCGTCTGCAAAATTGGACCTTTGTTCCACATCAAACATCACCAAGCTTTGATCAGAAAGTTCCTACCTAAATGAGCGGTTCTGTGTTGCGCACTCCTTGTTAAGCCTCAGAGTACATTATCCTTTGCATTTGGATAATGTCCTGCCTCTGCTCTGGTTTGAACAGTGGCACAAGACACAGGACGGCAACATCAGACAGCTCTCACACTGTGCGCTGCTCTCCCCAAGCAGATTGCTTTGCTGCTCATCGGATGTTTAATTAATGCGTTTCCAGCCTCTGCTTTTGGGCTCGGTTTCGGAATCTCTGCCCCATCCACGGCTGCATGCACCTGGGATATCCAAACAAGCAACGCTCTTGAATATTCAATTGAGACAAGCATTCATTTACATGGATTTGGGTCAGATAACGGGAAAGGAGATGAGTTCAAAAATCTGTTTGATTTTTCAGCTACTTTCTGATGTCAAATAGTCATTGTGTGTTTTCTGGAATTTGTTTTATCCTTGTCACTCCAGAGAGAAAACAATTTGAATTTGAGATATTTAGCCGTATAACAGCATTAGATAGTGGAAGAAATGTTCAGCCTTTGTGGCTATGGTGCTAAGATATAGTATGCTCTCCCAGTGAGTTCTAAATTATTGTTAACATTAAACATTAGAACTCTTTTATCATATTAATAAACCCATTTTTGATGGGTTAGGCTGTGATTTCCCAAACCTGCAGTAGCAGTCTAAATGACAATGCAACTCTTTGCTAGGAACGTTCTAGGGATTTGCACACACAAAAAAATCACTTTGGGGGTTTTAAAAGACAAAGAAAAAAACACACAAGCCCTTAAAATAGCACACATCAATAAACTCCATGTGAGAATGTGCACTTTATTCACTCATCACCAAATACCTAATAAAGAGTTTATGTCCAGCCAGTCTGTTCACAGGAATTAAAGGTCCTTTTGGCGGCCTCTAGTGTAAATTTTGTTATAATTGCAGTCCCTTGTTAGGCCTGCAATAGTCTGGCTTTAGTATGCGACCAGATTTTCCCACCTCATCTTTGACGAATACCCAAGACCTCTCTTCTCCTTCCCATGTACTGGGAACTCATCAGATTTAATTCTGGAGTCTGGATATGAAAGTAGCTGTTTTGGGATTTTAAATACATTGATATACAATATGCAAAAAATAGACTACCAACAGTTTTGCTGAATATTTTATGAATAAGAAATTGTGTAATTCTCCATTTCAGATAAAACAAGATAACTGTATTTTAGAGTTAAGTTTAATAAAAACAAAGTTTTTCTCCGAAGCAAACTATGTACACAAGGCAGCTGCTCCGAGCTTCAGCAATGCTTTATGTTTGTTGATTATGATTTAACATTCTAAAAGTGCATATACATACAGTATAAAGTGTTTAAACAATAGACATATATTAAAAATAACTGATATGTATTTTTGCTTTTATCATTTTTGAAATTACATCACAGTTAATATAATCAGTATTCAGTTTTAAAATACAAAGTCTTTGTTTTTCCTCAGGCGTAGGAAAGTCTCCCTGGTTAAGTTAGGTCAAAAATCAGGCTGGTTGTGTTAGGGTGTTTAACTCCCCATGAATTCATGGACTGATGAAATCTAATGTAATTACACTGATATTTACAGCAAGAAACAGAACATCCACTTCATTAGCAACACAAACCAGGCCCCTGGGGGGGGTTAAAAATTTCCATAGCTCCCACAGCACATGATGCCCTGATGCTTAACCCTCCCTGAACTAAGCTGCTTTCAAGCAGCAGAAGTCTCCCCCAGTGCTTCTGAGGTAGAAATCACAGTCAATCCACAGTGAAGTTTGATAAAACATGTTGAAGGTCCAAGCACGAAAAGGCATAGAGACTTAAGGTGAAGCCTGCAGCTGAGAGTGACTTTTTAATATGCAATAGTGCAAAAGCATTGGAAAGCTACCAAAAATACTGTACAAAATATACCTCGATAAACTGATGTTAAATAGTGGTTAATGCATTTATTTTGGACTGAGGCTCTGCCATATTCAAAGAGACAGATTTAAGAGAGAGAATTCAAACCAAGCACAACGTGAACTGTGTAAAGCACATCTGTGCGTGGTAATTTCACATTCTGCGTAAAGAGCCATCATTAACTGTTTGCAAAACATCTCTCAGGACGTTTTATCCAGGGTAAAACAGAAAAGGCATTAACAAAAAGTCATAAATCAGACCTCTGTATCCCCATTAGTTCCGCTCCTTTCTCCTTTCTCCTTTCAGCATGTGTGTTTCTTTTTCTGGGTCTCACACAGCAGGGTCTGGAAGACAGACGGGTGCCGCAGATGCAGTCAGATACAGGACTGACATTAAAAGGAACAAAATAATGACTACCTTGGTTACTACACAAACCTGTGAAGTTTTATCCTTAACATAATGCTTGTTTGTTTTAGCATCCTTAACAACAAGTTACCATGGAGCTGTTTCCAGGAATATGTACAACTGATGTTTTCCGTACAGGTGCAGCAAACCACTGAGCTCAAAGGAGAGCCTCACTGAATTGAACTAAATTAACTTTTATTGCCCCTAAAGGAATTTGTCTGGCACATCAATACCTCAGAAATGTATACCACAATAATACATATACTGTACGTATACAAAATGACAATAATACAATACAACAACGGTACAATATCATAATATAAAACAACATTCAACAACATCATTCAGACAGAACTCCTCCAGTATCATAGGATTTGGATCAGCCCTTTGTTTTGTTTAAAACAGTTTAAAAACAGTTAAGCAGTAAATTATCCTGACACCAATTATAAGAAAGATTTGTCTCCTGTCTGCAATTGTTTTCATCATCATTCAAATGTCCAATCAAGGCAACATCATTCACAAACTTAATAATCGAACAGTTGTTATAGTGGTTACACATCATTAGTGTACAATGTGAAAATCCTGTGCAGGTGCTGAGCCTTCTCAAACATACTGTCGCCAATCAGTACGAACATTATACAGTGTATCCACTGAATGAATAAGTGTATGATGTACTCTCATATACAAAGACCTCCCTACTAATCTGTTTGCCTGAATAGTGTTGACGAAAAGTCAGCAAACATATGTGCACCTAGGATGATGGAGTTTCTAAATGCTTGTACTCTTTATTTAACAAGGTCAGTCACATTGTGTAGATCACCAAAACCAGTTGAGGCATGCATGTCACCAGCTCTGGGGCCTTTAGTTCCGCTAAAGAAGCAAAGAAGACAAGTTCTAATATACTGCCAGAGCCTTGGTAAACCCAGGGTGATTCTTCGGCCTCACTGACATCACCAATAACGACTTCTCCACCAGTGTTTACTGCATTCCTTTATACAGCAAAAGTAATAAGTACATTGACAACGATTACAAAATTGTTAGGATGAATTAGACTTGCCCTTTAGTGAAGTACTTTATTACTGCAAAGCCTTCAGAAAAATATCCAGTCCAAACATGGAGTTTTATTATTTCTATCCAGTAGAAATCTGTCACTAAACAACACTAACTGGCTCTGATCCACTTTTTATGCCTTTACTTTACCAGGAATGTCGATTGAGACTAAATATCATTTTCGATTTCTGCTTTGTTGCTCCCACACTCTGTCTCAGGACTCACTTTTCTACTTAAGCTTTTAATTATTTGTAATTTATGGTTTTGATTTGTGCATGCCTCTCTCGTGTGTTTGATTGTTTTATTGTACTGTGCCTTAAAGATGCCATCCAATAAAAGGTGCTGAACATAACAAGGATGATTAGCTCTAATGACAACCTGGAGATTTACTAGATCAGCTCGAGTGAAGTGCTTTGTTCAGGGCTACAACAGCAGCACCATCCCTCCCCGAAGCTGAACCCATGACCCTCAATGCTGGTAGATAAAGCATGACCAACTCTGCTTCCGTTAAATCATTGTGGGGTCCTACTGTTTTAAGCTAAAACTTCACAACTTCAATATCCCCATGGTGAAAACGCTGTCGTCACACTTACAGGCCTGAGAAAGTGTCCCGTTAGCTCATCCCTAAAACTGCCCTCGGGCCAAATCACCAAATAGCTTGTTGAGGGTCTGGCTCTGTTTGTGGAGCCTTGGGTCTCTCAGACAGAAGAGTGTCACTCTGGTTCAATGCCCACTGTCCCAGCAGTGCAATTCAGACAGAATCCACGCAGCTGTGTGCAATGACTCCACATTAACAGACCCCCTCTGAAGCAATGCTTTGTCATGATGAAGAGACCAATTGACTGTCTGATTCAAAGTCCTTTTTGCCACTGAGGTATTTGCCCTGGAGTGAAAAAACCTGGGGTAGTCATACATATGCAGAACACAGCAATTCTCACAGGGGAAAATGCAGTTTTACCTTTTGAACAATTTAATACTCCTTTAGATACACAAATGTTTTTAGGAATGAATTAATTACCTGGAGTTAAATTAACAGGAGTTTATCACTTTGTGTAGGTCCTGATTGTGTTTTATTACGTGTCTTATTTTTTAAACAATCACTGATTGTTTTAATAATGTAAGACTGAGGTGGTATAATGAACTTTAAACCCATGTGAGTAGGTAGTAGCTAAAGAGGATTAGAATTTAGCTCATTACAGATATGACTTGGTAACCCTATGGTAAAGCCGTGAACAACGATAATATCAATAAATGTTTGCAATGTTAACTTTTGCATATTGTAAATTAAGATATAATGCAGAACCATGATGCTGCCCTCGTACTTTTTTCCTTCCGGAATCCTTCTATCTCCTAGTTGTTTTAAAGATATTTATTTATTTAATCGAATTTCTATATAATCGAAAGCACTTTGTTCACTTGTAATAATATTTTCCATCCAGCGTCGCAGCGTCGCCTTCTATTGACAATCTACAGGAAGGTTAATGAATAGAACGGAGGGCGTGTGGAGAAAAACTGTTTGGCGGTGGTTCCGTGGAAGGAAATCAGAGCCTGGCAACGGCTGTAACTTCTGAACCCAGTCTAATCTCAAACTATTCCACGGCTGTATCAAGGAAAACGACAAACTGAGCCCCCCTATTGGAGGCGGAAAGGCGCTGCTCGCTCTACGTAAGCGCTCCAACAGAGTGAGAGAGAAAGAGTCTGGGAAGTGAGCACAGCTGCCCAGCACAGCGGAGAGACGGGACCTGGGCATAATACAGCCAGCCGGACTCGCGGTGTTTAAAAAAAGTAACAATAGAAGAAGCAGGGAAGGATTTGACAGACCAAAGAACAGAAAAAAAACTGAGCAGGAAGAGACACACGGAAAGAAGACGGGAGAAAACAAACTGGGATTTTGCAGCTGTGCTGCACATCTCTTATCATGATTGTTTTGGTTCAGGCGCACGAACGGTAAAGGTTACTTCATATTCCTTCTGTGTTACTCCGCTACATCTTTAGACAGAGACACAGAAGAGATACAGATTGAGACTTTTGTGTGACTTCTATTTTTAACCAAATGAAGATAAACTTACGTTTTCCATCCACGAAGGCATACGGATTAAGCACTCTGGGCTTTTGAACAGAAATAACGAGTGAAGAATGGAGCAACTTTCTAAAACTGAACTGAAGAGCATGGATACCTGTTTACGGCGTCTGAAGCAAGAACTGGTAGGTCTGAAGAAGAATTCTCCGTTGTGTAACAGCCACACATTCCGCTCGGGAAATGTTCAGGTAAAAGGTGGTGTTTCTAAATGCAGGGATGCGCGCAATCAGGCGTTGCCTGCGCTGGTTTTGAATCTAACGGTCAATATTTGTCTCTTACCATGCTGAAATCGGTGTTCAGTAATGCAACACGGTGCACAGGTACATAGAGAGGAGGAAGTCAAACAAGGACCGAAGCGCCAGTGATCTTGTAATCTGAGAGTACACGACCATTCGTGTGTGTTTGCGTGCGTCTGCAGCTGTCAGGAGACAGACTTCCAGCGCATTCCCACAGTACTTTGAAAGTCCACAGCAGTGTGCTACAGTGCTGTGCAAGGGGTTCGGCAAATACGGTGCTTTGTCTAAACGAGTCTTGGGTAGTGCGTTTCTGTCTGTTAGGAGTCTATATGACTTTGTTTCTGTGTAACTCCTGTATATAATTGCCCTACACGTCAATATACAATAGCTTCTGATTGTGTGCGCGGTCCACTATACGTGAAAGCAAAGCAAACCCACGGTAGATATAAATGACAGAAGTAACACAAAACCTGCTGTCAGGTAAATCAAAGTGTTAGCAGTTGAGAAGGGGCTTATCCCCACGGATGTCTTGAGCTCCTTCTTTCACTATCTGAGGCCTGAGCTGCTTTATAAGCATTTGCACCTATAGACAAAGGGAGTCGAGACGCGTGTTAGTACCTAGACGCAGGGATGTCCCAGTCCAGATTCGAGAGGAACGGCTCGCCTTTAGGCTTTCAAAGCAGCAAACCTGAAAGAAGCATTTCAATTAGTCGGGTTAAGCCATTAACCAGCTGATTTAGCTCGTAAAGAGTTTAGTTGGAATGAAGACCTGCAGACTCCGGCCCTAAAGGTCCAGGATTGGACACTCCTAAAGCAGCAAAAACTGCTTTCATGTGAACGACCTAGGAACATGCCCAGACAAATATTTCTTCTCCGTTCCGCGGCGTGTTCACAGCCTTATCCAAAGTTACCACAAACTTCGCTCTGAAAGGTGAAGGGGTTAAAGGGAGGAATATAGCTATGCGAATCACATAGTAACAGAAAAATGACAATCCGGCTGACAGAAACAAGAGTTTTCTAAATAAGTTAATGGGAAAAGTGCATAATAAATCTTGATTCCCTTTTCCGCGTAGAGTTAAATAAAAAAGCAAAGCTGTGACATGCGACGGCCTCTCTCTCCCCCTCTTTTCCCTCGGCTTTACTCAGCCAGATGTTTAGCCTTCGGATAGAGTGCTTTGAATTCTCCAGCCCGCTGGGAGGCTGTTTCTTTAGAAAGTCTGTTATTTCACACAAAGTGGCTTTACCAATTGGACAAAACATTCACGGTAATCAAATCGTCGTGCAACTACAGATTTAGATCTGCGTTAGTTTTCTCAGTATATTTTCGCGGAGGCACGCACGTTACTCAGGGACAGTCTATTAACGACGCAGAGCTTGAAAGTGGCCATTGCCAGCATTTCATTTAGTGTTATTTTGAAGATGAATAATAGTCATGATATATGGTAAATTACCATGATATATGGTAAGTTTGCAACAGTTAAATTTCATTTCTTGTGTTGTTGATGCCACGTTGTTCAATACAATATGCCTAAATCTGTAGTTTATTGCAACAGGGTGGCGACACAATTGAAGGATTTCCTGGTCACTTAGGACTCTTATTATCAATGTCGAATAAAGGAAACAAAGAAAACATTCAACCAATCAAATCTGGAAATTCAAGTACAAATCAGTTCCAGGACCCAGCTAGAAATTCTGTTCGCCCCCCAAAAGTAAAACATAGCACACAAATATAGCACCACACAAGAGCACAGTCTGAGAGTTTGAGGCTAGGATTAAAACAAAGGAACCACTTTTCCAAATGCACGTCACGTGTTGTACCCTGTGACATAGAGGGTAGGATGTTGCCCGGGTGCCCTTGACCTTCTCGCCAGGGCTGCTGGTCAGACGCCCGGCTGCTGCACTAGGCTGTGCCACGCAGGACACGCACGGGGTTCCAGTGCCCACGCCCTCCAGCTCACGAGGAAAGCTTCCGTCACTGGTCACTGTTCGGCGTATTGGAGAGCGGCTTGTTTTGCAAAGAAGAAACGTTACACCTCGGTCTAGCCCACGGTTTTATGATTATTTCTGTTTATTTTCGTTTAAATGCTTTGTAATAAAATGTTTTATTTAAATTGACAAAATACGGATTTATCTTCGCTGTAGTTTGGGGGGGATTCTGCAATCTATCAATTGCCCGAATTGTTTATGCTTTTTTTTCTGTAGAAATTCATACTGTAGAAATGCAACTGTTTCAGTTGGGTTATATGACTTAATTGTTTTTTTGTTCACGTTTTTGTCCTGTCGATATGAATCCATACTTTGCTGCCTTGCTCTTTTTAACTGGAAAAGGTTCTTATTGAGACTGTAAATTCAAGATCCTACGTTTATGAAACAACGGCTTCGCATCTCCTTCCTCCTTTAAATTGTGAATTAAGCCTCTTTGTTTAAAGTGTCCAGAATTGAGCATAGAAGTTTTTCAAGTGCATATTGACATGCTAAAGCCTTTTAGCTGAGGTAGCCTTGCCTTTTCATTTTCTTTCTTTCACTGACTCTTTAGGTCAGTGTGTAATCTTAATTCCACTGGAATTCAGTGATTTTGGATTAATCTCATACCAGATCCTGAATTCCACCCTGAAAGACCTGAGCTCACAGGGCCAGACTTATCAAGGGCTTTGTCTGCAAAGATGAAAGACCAAATGCAAGAAATGTGACACAGAAACAAAAGAAGCATATTTAAATTAAATGCCCTTTTCTCCTTTCATTACAACTAAAAAGCTGTGAAATTTTAGAAATATATTATGATAGTTGAAGGAGAGAGGTTATTTAATAATATTGAAGCTTTTAAAATGTAGTCATTCTGGTACAGTTCCACAAATGCATACAGCTGTCAACTACAACTTTGCTATGCTAAGGATTCAAGTTTATGATATTTACTGTGTTTTATAAATTAAAATATGTAGTTCCTTGCAAATATATCCAGCTCCTTCACAATTATCTCCTGTTGTGGTGACTTACAAAGAATGTATGCACATTAAATTCAAAGTGAAATTTGAATGCTCATACTGAAAATGTTTTAAGTTGAAAAAAGTTAAATATCTCGTAAAGCTGAAGAAATATCAAAGATAAAATATGTTGACTTATCGCCCTGAGTCAATATTTGGTTGAAACACCTTTGGCTGGAATTACATCTGCAAGTCATTTTGTATAAGTCTTCCAACTTTGAGATTTGCCTGTTCTTTGCTCCTTCAGTTTTCCCCTGAGTCTTGACAAGCTTCCCAGTCACTGCTGATGAGAAGCAGAATAACATACTTGTACCACCAACATGTTTGACAGTAGAAATTTGGTTGGGTTAGTGCCAGACATAACACCTTTCATTTAGACCAAAAATGTTTTATCCCATGTGACCTCAAAAAATATTTCACCACATGTCAGTAGTTAAATGGGTCTCGCACATTTTTGAGTTTGTCAGACTATCATACAAGTCAACTTTGTAAAGTGACTGGGATATTGTTGTCACATGGATATTTTCTCCCACCTCTGTTGTTGAAATATGTAGATCTTTCAAAGCCAGCCTGGGCTCACGGTGGCATATTAACCAGATTCCTCCTTGCCCAGCTTCTCATCTATGCACCCCTATCTATACAGTGTCTGAGTGGTACTGTACCATATACCTTTCAATACTTAATGATCAACTTCATCATGCTCAAGGCAATATTCAGTGTCCTTCAATTCTTTTATGTCCTTTTACTGATTCCTGCCCTTTTCATCTCTGAGATGTTTTAAAACTACAGTCTGTTAATATCATATGCTTTGTGTTTATCGTCATGGTTGGATATTAAGTTCACTGTCTGACTAAGGGATTTTGCAAAGACAGTGTACAGTATGTATTTTATTCTGGGGTTTTGCGAACCAGTGTTATTGCACATCTTATTCACCCAACTAATTGTGTGAATTGTCGAAGCAATTTTATGCATCTGAAATGATTTAAGGTCTTCTTTAGGAGTCTGAACCAAGCTTTCCAGCAGTGTTACTTACATTACTACTGTGGCTTCTTTAAAGACATAGCTAGATGAGATCAAGGAACTGCTAACTACCAAAAGAGCTACATGGGTCAAATGGCTTCCTCTTATTGTCACCTTTCTCTTTTTTAATAGCAAAGGGGGTGAGTTTTTCTGCAGTCAACATACAGGTATATATATTTTTATATTTTTTTACAGTTTTTGCTGATATTAAACTTCTTCTTTGTTACATAAAAATGTCCAGTTTGAGCATTCAGGATTTGGGCTTTTAAGCTGACAAAAGGTGCCATGACAGCTCATTTAAAATGGAATCTACCGCACGTCAAACTGTTTTTGGCCACTCTGGCCAAATGTTAACCCCAGCTTGACGTGATGACGTGATGACGTGTTGAACAGGAGATTGACGCCTGAGCAGAATGTGACCATAGAAGTGAGAAAGAGAGAAAATCAGTGACATTTCTGCATTAATCTCAGGTTTCAGGCATCCGGGGGGAAGTCAGTTTGTTGGTTAGCAGAATGCCTTGTTAAAGTTACATTTTATGGGTAGACTGGGCACAGTTTATTAGAGCTGAGTAAAATCTCCATTATATTACACAACAATGCAGAGAGTTTTTGCCTTATCTGCTAAGTACCACCTTTTTTTTACGTACATATTGTATAGCAGAGCCACAGAAAGTTTTACACCTTGGGGGTAACTTCTTCATCATCAGCAATTTCAAATTCTTTTCAATCACATGACTTTAGAAGCATATAGAAGATGCCAAACCCCAGTTTCAAGGAGTGCGACCCCAATACAGAGCTGGACTTATTAGTTACACTATACAGATAGCCCCCACTTCCTTTAATCTGGTTCTGGCCTCCACTGATATCAAAACACATAGCAGTGTGCTTACTCTCCTCACAAGAACAAATAATATTTCTCTGTGTAATATTGGATCAGTCATTATATCAGTTGTTATAGTTTCAAAGTTATATTAATTTCAAAGATAATAGCATTAAAATGACCCTATATTTACATTGGACTGAAATGGAAATGGTGTTTGATCAGGACCAGGATTGTCCACTCACTCTCAGAATTGGGTATGTAAGCCAAGTGAGGTACTTTTTTATACCATGGCTTGAAATCACAGGCATTCTTGTGAATGAGAAAGGATCTAAGATCTTCTGTCATGTTTGCTAGACAGATACACAGAGGGAAATTAATAGCATGTGTGGAAAAAAGGCAGTTTCCCTGCTCTGCGCCATGCAGAGCCCAATCTGTTGCCCTGTCTTGTACAGCAGAGACGTTTGAGCCATTGCCAACAGTGCCACGTGTCTGTCTGCCTGTACTGGCACAGCTGTGCCATCCCATATGCCACAGTGACCAAAATATTGCAGGTTGTTCTCATAGCCCTAATATATCTAAACATGCAACCTTCATAATAAAAAGTGCTAAAAACACCAAGCACAACGGGGAGCAGACACCAACACATTCCTATATGGCCTATTCCCTGCTATGTCAGGGTAGAGCTGAGGTGCTGATTCAGAAGTCTGATATTTCTAGCTCCCCTGCTGAAGGACCATAAGGAAAATTACTTATTGCTATTTGCATCTGCTAGAGAAACAGGTTTCTCCAGTGTAAGGGAAGCACACTAAAACCACCAAGAGCCTCAATTGTGGCATTTGTAGATTTGTGCGTGAATTTTAAAATGTAGAAGTGACCAGCAAAGTAACACATATCTTGAATAATTAATAGGAGTTTAAATAGGCACTGGTCATAATAATTGGTCATAAGAACACAAGTTCTTTACAAAACCAAGACACAAGACATTACTGCCCTAGCAAGAAGAGTTAACAGCTAAAGCATGAACACAGCTGGTGTGTAAGTTACTGTATATTGTTTTGTCCACAACCTGTATTTTGGAGTTTGCAGGAAAGCACAGAGCCACATTTAAATTTAGGAAAGAAAACATTACAATTAGTCATTTAGCTTTTATCCTAAGGTGCAAAATCACAACAGGAGCTCTGTTTTAAGTCTGTTCAGCAGAAAGGTGCACCAGGATATTCAGTAATTCACTCAGGGCAATGCAAAGGGATTCGGAGGCAACGATGGAGACTGAACTGGGAACATTTTGACAATAAGTTCTGAACTTTAATTACTGAACCACTCAGTCTCTTTTCACCAGCCTATGATAATCAGAGGCTTGCTTCTGTCCCAAGTGTGACCACTGCATTGTGCAGGACTGAAGCCTAGGAGTTTCCTGTGGTTTCATTCTTGAATTGGCTCTTCCTTCCCTGCTGTTAAAGTTGGCGTGTGGCTGTGAGCAGCTGTGGGTATGTGATCACTGTTTCTAAAATAGAACTTTTGAATTTTTAACACTCTTTGGTCGTGTATTCTATTGTAATACTGAGTTGATCCATGTACAGTAGATACTTTTAAAGTGGAATGCTACTTTTAGGAAACAATTAGATACAGTGGCTAGACTAGACTATACAAGGAGGTAAATGATCTGATAACCAAGAGAGAGTCTCATCTTTGTTTTTATATAAGGAACTTCTATTTTTCTTTTCAAATGAGTTAGAAGAGCTATTGAGTTGGACTAGTTAGAAGAGTTAATTAGAAACAGTCAAAGGATCAGCAGTCTGATGAACAACAGATTCTGAAAGAGACTCTGAACTTGACTGTACCAGAAAGCTTGGAATCATACAGACATTCACCGTGGCCCTGCTTTTGAATGCACCGATGCTAGAAAACATTATTTTTATTACAGGCAATTATTATCACAGAGAATGCAGTCCCAGGACATTGTGAAGGTTGAATCACTGGGAGCTGTCAAAACCGAGCTTCATGTTTTGAGAGATCTACTGAGTGTGCAGAGGAGTGATGTTGGCTGAAGTCTGTTCTAGTGGGAGTACTTTCTCACATTCATTTAAGAGCTCTATCCTATGGTATTTGCGGATTCCAGCCAAGGTTGCACAGACTGGAAATCACACAAAAAATGCTACATTAGTGCAGGGATGAGATAAGACTCCTTTTATACATCAGTATAAATCCATTCCATGTTTTACAAGGTGTGCAGGTTCCCACAGTTAAGGTGCTGGTACACTTTGTACAACAGCCAGCTCACACAGCCTGAAATGGATTGGAGAGCTCTGCAATGGGAAGCTTATTTGTGCTTGAAACCTGCTGTAAAGGCACAGATAGAATGCCTTCAGGCTCATTTTTATAGCTACAATTATTACTTTACTGTACTTGGTTGATGCCCTTATCCATATTAACTCCCATTGGATACTGTGGTGTCTCCGGGGGATAGTTTATGTAAACGAAGGTCGTACTTACACCACACTTTACTGTCCTCCGATCCGTGGCGTTTCTTCCAACACCTGCCTTCCGAATACAGTCCGTAATCCGTTCCCTTAGTCCTGATTCGTTCCGAGTTCCAAAAGTTCGTAATAAAGACAATCCGCGATGTATCCTAAACCAGTGTCCGTAATCCAAAATCATAAACCTTTTCTCCTTGCAGTCGTTCGTTAGCCCGATCCTTAACATCCACCTCTTTCCACTCTTTTCCTCCGAAACGCATTCACCTTACCGGCTTCCGCCCCGTTCACTGCCTCTGGGCCACTTATATTCCGGTTCCTGATGCGTCTCAGCTGTGTCTCGTTGTTCGCCATCTTGCTAAGGTCAATCTCTAGCATTTTCAGTGTTTCATTTCGGAAATACCTGTTAGAGATGACCCTTCCCCGGGTCCTCTTACATTCCCTCCCCCTGAGATCAGCCCCGACCTCGGGCGATCTAGAAAAAAACAAACAGTGCATTCGGGAGAGGGCGTCTACATTTCCTTGTTTCCTTCCGGGTCTATAGACCGTCTGAAATTGAAATCTTTGCAGACTAAGACCCCATCGCGTAATTCGATCGTTTTTATCCATATTTTGCAACATCCATGTTAACGGCGCATGATCTGTGTATAATATAAATCGTCTTCCCAATAAATAATATTTCAAATAGTCTAGGGCCCATTTGATTGCTAGACATTCTTTCTCTATCGTGGAATAGTGTTTTTCGGCCGGATTCAACTTACGGCTGATATAGAGAATAGGATGCTCTAGTCCTTCAATCTCCTGTGACAGTATGGCTCCAATCCCAGTGTCTGAAGCATCAGTTTGTACCATGAAAGGCTTACTGAAGTCTGGTACCTGTAAGACGGGTTGAGAAGTGAGAGCTGCTTTTAAGTCTTGGAAAGCCCTCTCTTCCACGTCGGTCCATTTTATTTTCTCCGGACAGCTCATCTTCGTCAGATCGTGTAGAGGGGCGGCCATGGCTGCAAACCCTGGGATGAAACGCCGATAGTAACTTGCTAGTCCCACAGACGTTCGAATTTGCTTCTTGGTAGCTGGTTTGGGCCAGTTCTTGATTAATTGTACCTTCTGATCTTGGGGCATGATCAATCCTCTCCCGATCGTATAACCCAGGTAATTGGCTTCCCTAGCCCCCAGACAACATTTATTTGGGTTGGCCGTTAATCCTGCTGCTCGCAACGCTCCAGTCACTGCTTCCAGGTGATATAGATGTTGTTCCCAGGTCATGCTATGGATTACAACGTCATCCAAGTAGGCGGCTGCAAAATCCCGATACGGTCTCAGAATTCGGTCCATCAATCTTTGGAATGTTGCGGGCGCGCCATGCAAACCGAAGGGTAGGACCCTATATTGATATAGTCCTTATATGATATTGATATAGTGGCAAAAGCGGTTTTGGCTTTATCTTCTTTGGCCAGCGGCACTTGCCAATATCCCTTCGTAAGATCAAGGGTGCTGATGTATCGAGCGTTACCTAATCGCTCGATTAGTTCATCTATACGGGGCATGGGGTATGCGTCAAACCGCGAGATCTCATTTAACCTTTTGAAGTTGTTGCAAAATCGGATAGTTCCATCTGGCTTGGGGATCAGAACTATCGGGCTAGCCCACTCACTATGGGATTCCTCGATTAGTCCCATCTTCAGCATTTTACCCACCTCTTCTTTAATCAGTTTCTTTTTAGCTTCTGGTACTCGATACGGGGGTAGCCTTACCTTTTTCCCCGGTTCCGTGACGATCTTATGTTGTATAAGGTGGGTTCGACCAGGTGTCCGGGAAAAAACATCTTTGTTTTGGGACAGGAATTCTTGTAGTTCCTGTTTTTGTGCCGGAGCCAGGTCTCCCACGGCTACCGCACCCGTTTCTTCTTCCAGTGGGTCTGGGGAAAAGTGGGTGAGCAGAACTTCGGTGCCATGCCATTTTTTCAGCAAATTGACGTGGTAGATTTGATGCTGCCGTCTTCTGTCATGTTGCTTGACCTTATAGTTGACTGGCCCCACCTTTTCCACCACTTCATAAGGTCCCTGCCAGGATGCCAAGAATTTACACTCTGGGGTTGGAACTAGCACCAGTACTCTATCCCCAATCTGAAATTCCCTCGCAACTGCTCCCCTATTATAAATTTGTTGTTGTTGAGCCTGGGCTTTCTCCAGGTTTTCTTTTACTAAGGGAACAATAACCTTTATTCTTTCTCTCATCTGTTCCACATGCTCAATGATAGTTTGTAAAGGGGAAGGTTGATGTTCCCACGATTCTTTGACCACGTCCAATAGGCCCCGTGGTTTCCGAGAGTATAATAATTCAAAGGGGGAGAATCCAGTCGAAGCCTGCGGTACTTCTCGAACCGCAAACATGAGATACGGAAGCAGCTGATCCCAATTTTTTCCATCCTTTTGCATCGTCTTTCTAAGCATGCTTTTCAGGGTCTTATTAAAACGTTCTACTAGACCATCAGTTTGAGGGTGATAAACAGAGGTTCGGATCTGCTGTATACCCAGCAGCTTACATAAGTCTCGCATGACTTTCGACATAAAAGGTGTTCCTTGATCAGTTAGGATCTCTATAGGAATTCCGACTCGAGCAAACAGTTGTACTAGCTCTCTAGCTATGTTTTTGGCGGTGGCAGCTCTCAACGGAATGGCTTCGGGGTACCTGGTAGCATAATCTACTATTACTAGAATGTATTGGTGACCCTTGGTGGTTCTGATCAGGGGCCCCACCAAATCCATCCCAATCCGTTCGAAGGGGGTTTCAATAATTGGGAGGGGAATCAAAGGGTTCCTATAATAAGGTTGTGGCGCACTTTTCTGACACTCGGGCATTCCCGACAGTACTTCTCGATGGCCTTATAGATTCCTGGCCAAAAGAACCTAGAGAGGAGTCTCTCGGATGTCTTCTTTACCCCCAGGTGCCCACCCAGGAGGTGGCTATGGGCCAAGTTGAGGAGTTTCATCTGGTAAGGTCGGGGAATAAGGAGTTGTTCCACTTCTTCCTGTCCCTTCTGCTGCACTTGATAAAGGAGATTATTCTTTGTCATAAAATATGGGTAACTCACGGTGTTAGGATCAGTACACCACTCCCCATCAATTTTCCTGACATGTCCCCACGCATGTCTCAAGTTCCCATCTTCTAGTTGGGCTGTCCCAAACTTACCCCGACGTTCTGGGGGTTCCCAGTTCGGTAGTTCCATATTTCCAAACTCAGCTCCAAGTTCAGTTCCGCTTTCTTGTGGGTCCGTCTCATCAGGGTCGTCGGCAGGGCCATCACCACTGTCTTCCGGCCAGGGGATGGGTCTTGGCCTAGCTGATTGGATCGTGTTCCAAATCTGGAGGAAATGGGGACAGTCTCGTCCCAGTATGACAGGGTATGGCAACTGCTCAACTACTCCTACCGTTGAGTGGTAGGTCCCCTGTTCTGTAGAGATGCTCAATTCGACCGTCGGATAGTCTTTGGTGTCCCCGTGAATGCAAGTAATAGGTATTCCCTTTGTTCTTGGAATCTCTAGTCCTCCCGGAAGTATTGTAGGGGTCACCAGGGTCACCGCACTGCCACAGTCCAATAAGGCCTCGATGGGTTCTCCCTCTATCTCGATTGTCGTAAGATGGGGATCCTCGCGGGTCGGGACCCCCGCTGTAAGGTAGTTGCATAGGGCTTCATCTCTGGGGTCTACCTGCATGGGTTCGGGCAGGCCAGGGCAATAGCTGGCTAAATGCCCTTCTTCCTGGCAATTAAAACATCGCCGGGTTTCTTCCCATGGCCGGGCCCTTGAGTCAGACTTCCCCCTAAGGGTTTTTTTTAACTGTATAGGTTCCCGATAATCACTATACTTTATTGGCCGGTACTTTATTTCGGTTTCCAGACTCTTGGGGCTTCTTCTCTCCTCCCTCCGAAAGTCCCCTTTTCTCTCCCTAATCAGGGCCTCTGTGGCATGGTGTCTGTCCACCCAGTCCACGGCTTGATCTAGGGTCTGGGGATCCCCTTCACTTACTTTTCTTTTCAGGTGCACAGGCAGACTCCTCACGAAATGATCCAACACCACCCTTTCTACCACCTGTCCTGGGTTTAATTCTTCTGGCTGGAGCCATTTCTTTGCCAGATGTACCAGGTCAAACATCTGAGACCTCGTAGGCTTGTTCATCTGGTAGCTCCAATTGTGGAACCGGACTGCTCGTATCGCCATGGTTACCCCTAGTCTTGCCAATATTTCGTTTTTCAGAGTCTCATAATTCTCTGCATCTTCTTCTTTTAAATCATAATATGCCTTTTGGGCTTCTCCAATTAAATAAGGGGCTACTCTCCCAGCCCATTGTTCTTTGGGCCAAGCATTTCGAGCGGCCGTTATTTCAAAGGTGGTTAAATAAGCTTCCACATCATCAAGCTCAGTCATCTTTTCTAGCGTAATTTGTTCTTCCTGAGCGGTGCCTCTCCCCGCTACCGGGGCCTGCCGGATTTCTTCCCTTAACCTGCACAACTCTGCGCGTATTAATTTTTGCTCCTCTATAATTCGTTCGTTGGTTTCTTTTTGGATTTGGTTCGCCTCCAGTTGCGCTTCGTTAGCTTCTCGTTGTCCTTGTAATGCCTGGAATTGGGCGAGGGTGGCCTGGGACAACTGCTGTAGTAATTCTTCCATAGCGTTTCTTCACACGCGCAAAGCGGAACCGGCACACGCACACAAAAAAAAACTTGCTCTCTTCGATTCTCAAACCCGAGCGGGAGCTGCCCGCATCCTCCACCAATTGTGGTGTCTCCGGGGGATAGTTTATGTAAACGAAGGTCGTACTTACACCACACTTTACTGTCCTCCGATCCGTGGCGTTTCTTCCAACACCTGCCTTCCGAATACAGTCCGTAATCCGTTCCCTTAGTCCTGATTCGTTCCGAGTTCCAAAAGTTCGTAATAAAGACAATCCGCGATGTATCCTAAACCAGTGTCCGTAATCCAAAATCATAAACCTTTTCTCCTTGCAGTCGTTCGTTAGCCCGATCCTTAACATCCACCTCTTTCCACTCTTTTCCTCCAAAACGCATTCACCTTACCGGCTTCCGCCCCGTTCACTGCCTCTGGGCCACTTATATTCCGGTTCCTGATGCGTCTCAGCTGTGTCTCGTTGTTCGCCATCTTGCTAAGGTCAATCTCTAGCATTTTCAGTGTTTCATTTCGGAAATACCTGTTAGAGATGACCCTTCCCCGGGTCCTCTTACAATACATTAATCAAACCACTGGTCAGGAGTCTGGAGCCCTAAATACCAGAACTCATTTCTGTATAGTTACAGTATACTGTAAATAGATATTAGGTTTTACATTTTGTTCAAATCCCCTTGTGCATCTGAGCTCCATAAGTATTGGGACAGTGAAGTCAATATTGCTATGTTTTGTTATATAATCAGATCATTTGAATTTGAGATGAAAAGGTGAATATGAAGCAAAAATATAAAATGTCACCCTTTATTTCAGGGTATTTCTGTGCATATATGCTATAGTCTTTTAGAATGATATTACTTTTTATGTTCTATTCCCCCATTTTAGGTGAGCATAAATATATACTGTAGACATATAGATATCTATATAAGATATATATACTTCACATATTGTTAAAACCCTGTAGAACCTCTGAACCACTACTTTAAAATGCAGACATTCATCCAGAGGGCAACAAAGTCAGAACATATGCCTTGAGAAGGCAGTCCAGTCTTGAATATACATCACTTGGATGCCTTACTGTGAGTCATTAAGGCAGCCGTATCCATCATGGGAGTCAAAGCTGGACACCTGCACACAGGGGTGAGGCAGAAGGATCCGATGTTACAGAGAAATGGAAGAGACGCCCATTGCATCACAGTGGCACTTAAGCTATGGGCCGCTACCCTGCTTGGATCACTTTTTGTCAAGTTGGAAAGTTAGAGTTATGAACATTGCAGGCCATTAGCTTTAATTCCACTTTGAAAGCCAGGATAATTCAATGCAGACATTTGTTGCCATTCTGTGTTTCTTTATCATGGTTATTCACACATTTATTAAATGCGATACTTTTTACCGTTAAACTATACCTTTGTGCCAGTGACAGTGACCCCTCCTGAGGTTCTTGAACATTCGTTCTGCTGGTATAAAGTATGTTTGCAACTGTCTGAACCGAAAACTCTTCGCTTACCCTTCAAAACGAGAAGCAGATGAAACCTGGGAACACAGCAAAAGACAGCAGAAGAGAAGAGACCATTTTACCCACTTAGTGTCACGGATGTCAGAAAGGATGAACCGTGGAGAGGCAGGAGGGCGTAAAAGACCCTCTGCGTAGCGGCGAGACGGGGGTTAGCCCGGGCTCAGCTGTTCAGGAAATGCCGTATAGAAACCTATGCTCTCAGGTAGCGGACGTGGGGCAACCTGGTGCTAGGCAGGTTTCAGGACATCCGAACGTCAATGCTGAGCGAGTAGGAAATAAATAGACTACACAACAAGACACACCAGAATGACAAGAATAATCACAGGGAACTAGGAACAGGAGGAAAGTAGAGCACCCTCTAGGTGTACTGGGCGTGACACTTAGCGTGTTTGGCCACTGATAGTTTAGCAATCCAGTGATCTCATTCACCCAATCTATGAAGGAAGCAAGGCTATCAAATCTTATTTCAGATCGTATTCCAGGGCAGGGTTTCCTAACTCCAGGCCTGGAGGGCAGCTGTCATGCAGTTTTAGATTCCTGTACCACACCAAATCATCTAATTGAACTAATTACTGATTTAATTGGGGCAGTTAAACAGATTTTTCTGGCTTTTCAGGCACGGATTATTATAAGAAACCTAGAAAAACTGCAGGATGTTGTTCGTGTCCTTCCTACACTGTTTAGTTTATGCCCTGGGTGAATGGAGACCTAGTGATCCAAAGGGAAATAAAGAAGACAGTGGGCACATTGCTAGTTAGATACTACTATGGAAGCTCCATATTCTGTATTATTACATTTGGAAGCAGAACGGGAGGGTTCTGACCCTGGCATAGCCGGGGGCTGTTTGCCCTGTCCTAGTCTTTTATATATCATCAGATTTGAAACCACGAGGGCTTCAAAGATTGCCTTTTCATTTGCAACGTTTTTTAGCACAAGAACCGCATTCTTCGGACAAACAGGATTCCCATTGTGAGAAGTGGCCCTGTGTGGAACTACTGCCCATGAACCAAGCTGTTAATTACCTTCCAGTGATGCACGTCAATGAGAAAGACAGCGCTCAGGGCTGGGATTTAGAGACAGGCGCTCAGTGTCCTGAGAAAGATATTACGTTACTCCCTGACCTTTACAGTGACTTTTTAAGTTGGGAACATTCATATTTAATGAGGCCAGCTTTGATAGAAACAGGACTTCCCAGTCTCAGCTTCGGCACCTTAACATTCATATAACATTTTTACAGCACTACATGTCAGATCAGCTCTGCTCCTTCCCTCCACCCTCTTGGACAAAAAGGCAGTCATCCACATTTAATCTCTCTTGATGTTTCACGTATCACATTTTATATGAGCCCTAATTCAACAAATTAGGGTCTCAGCTGAGCAAGCTGCAAATCTAAACTGAAACTGAATGTAAATACTGCTTAACACTAACATTAATACTGGGACATCTGCAATTCCTGTAGCCAGTTCTTTCTGTAATTTGCTTTTGATTTTCCTCATGCATAGGAAAATTAATTAAACATAAATAAGCTAATCAATCTGTAAGGTTTTTAACCCCAGATCTGATGGTGGAAATGTAGTTTAGGAAAAATAGGCCCAAAGCAGGAGCATAAGAGAACCCTCCCTAATTCCATTTAATCCTGCGAGTTTCAAAATGAGCCATCTAGTGTTTGAAAGTGACGAAATTCAGAGAATATGCATTTAATCTGAACTAATGTAGAGGAAAGACCAATTGGTTAGCTCTTTTCTGGAAATCAACGGCACATCAGGTCATGCTCATAGTCTCTGAGTGTTCTTAGGCTGAGGCTTAGATAATCAAAATTAAAGACAGAGAGCTGCAAACAGAAAACAAACTCCTGCCTATTGGAGGCAGTCCAGGCCCTGACAGTAATGTGGCAATCCCCTTTAGGTCAGCACATATTTGAAAACACCCTCCCAATTTAACATCTCTCAGGAATGTGGGGTCAGGACAGCACCCCAGCATGATCAGAATGCTGGCTTTGTCTGAATTTGGTTTTGAGGAGACACAGCCTCTAGGACAAAACCGACTCCACACTGACGTCATTCTGCTATTGGAGGATTCTCCTGTAGTTTTGCAGTAACCCCCAAGAGAACTTCATTTGACCCCTTCTTCCTAATTTAAACAGCAATTACACACTGCAACCCTATATTAAATGTGGCCTAATTGTTTGTAATTTTGACAGCCATATGCACAGTGTGGAAAAGAGCAACAGACGCAGGGGGGTTAGCATCCAGACTCCCTTAATTGCCTTTGTCTCTTTAATGAAATGTCAGATTACAACAGGAGGAAAAAGGTTTACTGTCCCAGATGTAATGTAAAATCTCCAGGTGATCTATATAGAACAGCTGCTATAATGTCTGCACCATCTGTCTGAATCCTTTTTTTAAACAAATTGTTCATTTGTTTTTCAAGGAAGAACAAGAAGGACCAGCAGCTACAAAAATTAAACACATGTAGCAAATCCATCGTTTTTCCATCATTTTCTTCTTAAGGATTTGTGAATTAGAAATGAAAATAGCTGGATTTTTTTCCTCCTACCAAATTTTCTTTTCTCAAATTACTTTAAAATTCAAGATACTTTCAAATCTGCAAATAACACAAAAGGAAATTGTTTGATAACGACGTCTTGTCTGGGTAAACTGATTGACAAATTGTTCGTGTAGCGGCTCCCCCTAGTGTGCTATCATTCAGCAAAGCTGGTCTGAGACTGCCTAGGTTGAGCTCCATCCAATCCAATAACTCACCACACCTATAAATCTATTGTTAGGGGGACACCTGGTAGAAAAAGAGGCATATGGCACATGTGTGTATACAAAGATACAGTTTTCTAACCTGCTGCTGAGGAACGTCCTCATTAGTTGTATGGCACATGTACCTTGCAAGCAAGATGGCATGTGACAGAATCCCAGGAGTTAATGGCCAGATTCATTCTACAGTGAGATCTAGTCTGGAAGTGAGACAAGGGGACACCTGTCTTCCTTCAGTCTGCTTAATATACCTCCTGATGGCATATTGGCTTATAAACTGGGTTGAAGCTGTCAAAAAAGGTGCATTGCATAGCAGGTTAGTGAAGTAAAAGAAAGCACCAGCAAGGCTGACCAATTCCTGTCCTTTTCATGCTCCTCCTCCTAAGACAGTGTCCATCTGTCACTCTGGCTGGATGCACCACATTGTCTCTGTGTCTAGTCTCGTTGGTATTCACTTCCACCGTGTGATTTAACAAGCAAGGCTGCATCTAGTGTTGCTAAGAAATTCCTAAACTAGGCATTTGAAAGGAAGAGCTATTCTACCAGCAGGGATGTCTTTGTACCTCCAATATCCAAAGCTGAATGAACCAAGGATAAAAAAACACATTTAGAAGTGGAGAAATTAAACTGGTTATCTGGCTGCATTCCCAGGTTATGTACTGTGTGTTTCCTCCATGTTTCAGAGACCTGAACAAGAACTTTGTCAACTACAGCTGGTAACCCTGAATCAATTATATATAGCCTTCTGTACTAGTTTATCATGTTAAAGATCTGATGTCAATTTCCTAAGCAAAAAATAATATCACTACTTATTTCACTGATTTATTATTTATTCTCTTGTTCTTTGTCACATTGGCTTAGTAGTAAAAGTGTTTGAAGCAGGAAAACACATCTGACATGAGCAGTTTTTTCATATAGAAAAGGTACACAGATCACTTTTCTCTCAAAGAAAAAAAAGCTGTATTGAGAAGAACATATCCACCAATATTATTCATCGACCAATAATAAAACTAGATTACAACCAGTGGTATATATCCACCAGTATCATACATCTAGCAGTATTGCCACAGCACGAAGAAATGCATATGTTATTTTTCTTTCTTTTTTTAATTAGACGTTTGCTGCCCTCATTTTCTGGATGTCACTTAATATCTTTTTCAGTTACTACAGAAAAGCAGGTAGTGTGTCTTCAGCACTTATGCCAGTGGATGTAGGACTAGCATCCCTCCCCAAACAATTCTTTCAGAGGCGCTTTGTTCTCAATGTATAAACGGTGCAAAGCTGTGCTCCACAATGGGGTCAACAAAAAAACACCAAATATGCAAAATGCACACAAAGCAAACTAACCCAAAACAAAGGAACATTTTAAATACAGCCTATTATTGATACAACATCCAGACAGCAACAGAGCCCATGATGTTCTGTTACTGCTGTTCTAAGACTGGACGGTAGTATGTAAATGTACTATACTTAAGCACAAAAAAGCTTTGTTAGTCTTGTTCTTGGGATTAGCCGGAAATCTAAGGTGGTCTGCTATCAGATACAGTCCCTCTGCTTGTCTTACTGTTGCTTGTCGGAGCAAAGACCTCAGACATAAAAATGCATGTCTGTATTACCACCCCCCCCCCCCACACACACACACATCTAGTCAGCCTGTAGTCCCCACTGTCTGTCACTCTCTGCCCATCACTGACACTTGAGTAGACCCAGCCCTCTATGAGGAGATTAACTCCAGACACAGCCAATTGCCTGCCAGGGTTGGGCAACTTTATGGCTGGTGAGAAACTAGATATAGGGGTGACAGCATTGAACTCGGAAAGGTGAGAAGACAGGCAGGACCTGAGAGGGAAGGAGAGAGTTTCTTTGTGTGGGTTAAATGAGGTAAGCCGATATAGTTTTTTTTAATCTCAGGCTTAAATCTCTTCTGCTGATTTGGCTGTGTAAAATGATCATGGCCACATGCAAGGGGCTGTGTGGTAAGCCAAAGGCAGTGTGATCGTTTTCAGCCACCTAAAATGTCTTACAGATTTGTTTTGTGGGCATTCTTCTTTTTTATTTTTATTTTCAGATAAGCTTTTTAAGTCTGTTTTATACAGATAAGAGACAGGCATGGCTAAGGATAGGTCTGTTTCATATTGCAGCAAATAGGGAGCGCACAGCTAAGTTCAGTGTGGTTTACATTTGAAAATATGCAGCGGCCCATGACTAACCTGAAGAGCTCGTTGTCACCAAATGGTCTCACTTTAAGAATGTGTCGGAATGAATCTTGCAGAACCAGAAGTACTGATGTAATTTTTTTTTAATTTGAATTCAATTAAAATAAATTGAAATTGAAACTGCGTTTAAATTGAATTTGTTCCTTCACAAATAATAAACACATGAAACGTTATTAGGGAACTTCGATGAGATTCATACTGGAGCTTAAGAGGATTTTTACCAGCGCCTGGAGATTCTGAACTCCTCTGCTTCAGAAAGGGTTAAGCAAAGAGAAGAAAGCCACTCTCTCCGTGCTTTCCAGAGCACTTTCGATGTCGAACAGCTGCTGTGAGCTCTTGCCAGTCTGAAATGTAAACCACGTGGGGTTTGGTAACTTGATATGGATTATGCGACAAAATGAGCAATAAGTTGTCAAAATGTAAAAGGGCAGAAAACGAGACTCATTTTGCCATGGAAGACATAGTGGAGACAAGTTATCTTTGTTGTATGTATATGGCAATCATCTGTCCATTAACATTGGTAAGAATTAAACAAACAGATACAATATGCTTTGTAACCTAGTAACTATTCCAAAGTGTTCCACAAGAGGAATTTGAAAACGTTTCAGTGGCTTTTTCATAGTTGCTTAGAAAAACAGATGCATAGGAGGAAATTATTTTTTCTATGCAATGAAAGCAAGGCCTGCTTTGAATATTTATTTTCCAAATGAATGGACACAGCTTTATTTTTCACAATGTGCTTTTTCGTTATTTTAAGTAAAGTTTAAATTTCCCCTGAAACTCTTCATATAAATTTCATGTTTGGACTTGATTAGACCAGACTTGGTCTTGATTAGTGTGATTGTCACGAAGAAAGATGTGACTTGAGATGCATAACAAATAAGTTCTTGGGGAAATTAGCAAAATAGGTCTATTTTTTTATAAAAATCTTTTTTAAAGCAACCTTCATCCACAGTGAAGGTGCACTCTCTGAATTTCTTGTACAACCTTTGAAATTTATTTGTAATGACTTCATGCTGACAACTGGTGACAGATGTTTCATCCATTTCCCCCTTTCTAACATTTTCAAATAATCAGTATGGCCGTGTTACATTTTCAGGAGAAAAAGAATTGATCATATTCCACAGTGGAAAAAGATTGGTATACCCATGTTACTTATTTTTTGGATTATTGGATGTGCCTCTGTACCATACGTATTAATAAGAACTTGTGACTGGTTGTATGAAATTTAAATGATCTTTTCCAGTTCACTTGTCACCTGCCTAGATTTCATATTCCAAAAAAAAAGAGAAAGATTAAAATTGTTTCTCAATGAGATTACAAAAGCATTGCTATTCCTAACACTGTCAGTTTCACCCACAGCATGGCTGTGATTCTCATGGTCGGACGGCTTTGCCAGTTCTGTAGTGTGTAGGTGGTGAGAACAGCACAGGCGACTAACCACGCTGCTGAGAAATATGCAAGCAGACAGTTCCAGCGATGCGTTGGTCCCCCAAAAGGTCTTGGGGATCAAGCACTTGAAAGGATGAACACTGTAATCCGTTTTGTCATGCTAATTGGATTTCTGTCTTCTCTCGTTTCCTCCTCTCCCCCACCGACAGCTTTCCATGAAGGAGGCCGGGGATGGACTGCACGCGCAGATGAACTGCATGATGGGAGCCCTGCAAGAGCTCAAAATGCTCCAGGTACAGACCGCATTGGAGCAGCTGGAGATTTCGGGGAGGTCCTTCCAGGGTGGCCCAGCTGACGGCGTGTCAATGTCTCCTCCAGCAGAGGCGTCCCATCCAGGCTCCAGGATAGCCAGAAGGGAAGAGTACCATAACCATCGGGGGGGCAGCTTAGAGAGCTCCCCATCATCCTCCAGCTCAGAGAGTGGGAGTTTCTTCTGCCCCAGGAGGTACGTCAAACACGATCTACCGAGGAAGGACAACCACGGCTTTAGGGGAAGCAACTGTGTGGAGCAATGTCCTCCAGCCCGGGTGGAAGATCTTCCCAAGATCCTACGTAGCCTCTCCCGTGAAGGCCCCTCCCTGGACAGTGAGCCTTTACCAGACAGCACGGATGACTCCAATGACTGGACCTCCTCGCTGATGTGCCAGAGCCGGAACAGACAGCCCTTGGTCCTGGGGGACAACGTCTTCGCTGACCTGGTGGGCAACTGGCTGGACCTTCCGGAGCTGGAGAAGAAATCAACAGATGAGGGAGAGGAGGTGGGAAGGCTGGGGGAGGACAGGGGCGGCCATCCCCTCCGGCTGACCCGTTCGCAGGAGATCTGCAGGAAGTTCTCTCTGACTGCCAATTTTTTCAAGAGGTTCCTGCGCAGCGTTCGCCCGGATAAGGACAAGCTGCTCAAGGAGAAGCCGGGATGGATGCCCCTGGATGACGCCCGCAATGAGCTCTTCAAGAGGCCCAAGAAGGCAAGCAAGCCCAAGGGCACTTTCTACCTTCCCATCCGGCCCAGCGGGCAGGGCAAAAACAGACCATTCCCCCGGACAGGGGAGGAAACAGGCCACAGGGTGGGGATTTACATCAACCGGAGAGGGCAGGCAGAGGTGATGGAGCCTGCACAGGCGGTATTTGATTACAACACAGCTGTTTGGGTGTAATCACAGAATATCAAGAGTGATTGGATTTAATCTCCTGTTCCCTTAGCTAGATTGCTTAATGGCTTCCAAATACAGTAAGTGCACTGTCAATGAAAATCCAAACTGTTTCACTCACTGAACTTGGCAGGAGTGTAACAAAGGACACAGACCTAATGTGCAGAAATGTACTTTTTCCTCTGTATATGAGCTGAGGGGCCTTTCTCTCGCTGCCAGTGTGATGAGCGGAGTCCTCGAATTTGCACTTTTCTTAATTTTAAATCAGTTGCCACATAGATGGAAGGTGTCTCTATTTTAGTTTTTTTTTCCTTTTTGGAGAGTTCTGCTCATGCAGCACAAAAAGCCTTTACCTCACAAATCTTGCACTCCAATGTTTACAATCCCAAGGAAAGCGTGCCACAAGATACCAGAAAAAGGGCAGTCCTAAACAGGTGGATTGGAACAAAGTCCTCAAAAGGTCCTGACTAAAACAATGACAATGTTACCACATATCCTGTATATTTCATAAAGCAACCAACAAATTGGCCTTGTGTGTGCTTATAATACCAAAAGAATATAAGATTGTGTACTGATTCAAGGATCTGTTCCTGGATTTCTGGACATATGCCATGCATTCTGCTTCACCCCCAATAGCTTGTTCCAGACACACATCACATGCAGCACACTTGTAGTTTCCAGGTAACTTGGGCTTCCATTATGTGGAGCCCTTGCTTTCAACAAAAAATTGATAAATATAGCCAGTAATGAGTTATCTGTGGTTTCTAATGCTTCAAACTAATGAGCTGTTCAGTGATCCTATGAACTTGGATCTGTTAGTCTTCCAAACCTTATCAGCTTTATTCTTCCTTAATCCTTGAGAGTGTCCAAGATAAGTTTATGGTTTTTTATTTGCGAAATATTTAAAGACTGACAGTACCTTAGTGACCCTTTGTGTTGTCAGGCTGCTATGCAGTCAGAGCCAGTGCAGTGAGGAGACCAATAGGAAACCTGCACCAAGCTAAGGCAGCTGGCTTACTTTAGCTTTTCTGGTGCAAAAAGGACATGTTGTGATCCACAGCAGTGCAGAATTAAAGGTCTCACTTTTACTGTGCTTAGGAGACTAGCGCTATTCTTTGATTTATATCTAGACTGAGCAGGAATAATTTACACGTGATCTTTTTATTGCCAATGTATCAGTTTCATAGCTCTTTTCTTTCCATATTATCTACAGAGCATTTTCATCAAGTGTTTTTTGTCGTTAGTCGGTAATATGTGCAGCTGACATATAATATCCAGTGAAAAACAAGAGAGAGGAATAATAAATCATTTTTAACTGATTTATTATTTTTAATGGACTGCAAATCGTCTGATTTGTCTTTGGAACAATACAGAGCCATTTAAAGCAGTAAATCAGATTGCAGAAAGAAGAAGGCTGAAGACAGGCTCAGTCATTCAGGCTCTTTCATTCTTTTTATTGCTGACAATTGCTGACCCTCTCTGCCCATGTGGTTCTGGTCAGGTTTTTTTTTTCCTGCCATGAGAAAAACCAAGTACAGCTGCAGCAATCCAACATTTATTAACTTTAATCTCAGAAGCAAATTTTCTCCCTGTAGTCTGAGTAAACACTTATTTGTTGTAGATTTTGCTGTCTTGTAACTTTCTGTAATTGGTTTACTGTTGTCGCTGATTCTAGAAACATTTACTGTCTTTTATTGGAAGAAGCAGCAGAACGATTCCAATCACCTGTGGCCAGACATAAAGGCTTCCTGCTGCACCTAGCAGCAGTGTGGAGTAGTGGTTGGGGATGTGGGTTCAGAACCCAGGTGAAACACTACTGTTGTACCCAGTAAAATGCCTTGCTGTATAAATAGGTACAAATGAAAATCAGCCAAATAAATTGGTGAAAAAAAGGTACAGGGTGCAGGTGACCAGCCCTGTTTCTGATACAACATGTCGGAACTGAAATGGCATTCGTAGTCTTTGTGGCCTGAGATATGTCTGTGGGCTATCTGAAAAAAACAAAGGGTTATGGAAATGATCTTACCCAGAATTTGTATGCAGTATGTGGTAAAATGTTAATACTAAATCTGACAGTCCAGGGAAACAATGCAAAAGCAAACAGAAAATTTAACAGTGGGCAAGATTTAGAATAAAGTGCAGTTTTGGTCTCTATACCCCCTTAAAGTATATTAAAGCCTTAGGAAGAGTTCAAAGAAGAACAACAGAATTTATTAAAGGTTTTAGGAGATACAGTCGCTTTGATGCGAGTTAATCTCCCCATGTTTAGACATAGTGTAGGTATAAGCTTACAATTAGTGATTGAATCATGAAAACCAGCCATAGTTAGCTGCAGTTTAATACCTCTGGATAGATCACTCTGCTCTGGCTCAGAAGATAGAGCCAGATTATAGATTGTTATAGATTGGTCCGGGAAATTGAGAGGAGGAAGCTCTGACCTATTGAAATTGACCAGGAGTTCCAGAAATAAAACCCCTGAAGTTCGAAGCAAAATGCATAACTGCTCTTCAATTCATGACGCTAGTAACTGAAACCATCAGTGTATTGCATGAAAGCAGGATACAAGAAATCCTGGAATAAACCAGGATTTAAAAGTATTGATAGACAGACCTCCGATGGAGGATGTCTTTTTCTGCAGAATACCCATATACTGTAAATGTTTACTATGGGAGATCATGAAGCTGTATTACTCGAGACTTTGAATGCTGTGTCTTTAATGAGTCACTAGTGTATAAATACGATACCAGAAAAACATGTTAATTTGAGCTCTTTAATCACCTAATTAGTCCAATTAAGTCAATAAGTACTAGATAATAAGTCTAGAATTAAAACAAGAAGTCAGCTTCGCTTACCATAACATTTAGAAACCACTGATATAGTTTAGGTGATTTGGCCTAAAAAAAGAAAACCAAGACAAAAAAAATCTATAGTACCCTATAAATTTACCCTGAATACATTTTCATAAGGGATACTTATACAGCTGCCAAAATCACAAAAAACAGATAGCACAGCTGGTGTATCTCTTTACGGAAGCCTGATGTTAAATAAGTTGCCTTGTGGGATAAAAACATTTGGGGCAGTTTTCCAATTCGGTGTCCCTCAGCGCCAGTATTCATGAGTGACAGCACGTTCCAATTTTCAGCACACATGAACTCAACTCAATTAGTTAATTGTATTAATCAATTTACTGAAATGAACCCACTTAACTTTCTCCAGCCCTATATAGGTACTAATTTGAAGAGGCCCTGGAACATTAAAGCTGCAAAATTGACACTGACAGCCAAGGCATAAAGACTGTAGAACTTCCTTGCATGTGTAATTAAATCTGCTGAGCAAAGACAAACCCTAGTCTTTTCAAACAGCAGCCCTGACTGCTAGGTGCTGTATTGTACAGCTCCATGATTCTGTAAGAGGGAAGGAGTAGAAGACTTTGTAATGGACTCAGAAGAGTTTGCCCTCACTATTCATCTCCTTATCTTAAAAGGTTTGTTTTTTTCTCTGTTGTTGTTGGTCGTTGTCATGACTATGATTATTTAATGCTGTTATTTTTAAACAAGGTTCAGCGAACCCTAAGATATATGGCTTTCAAGGTTCAATATGCATTTATGGATTCTTTGTACTGTAAATTAAACCAGTTTTATGCAATTTTACCTCATTGTTGTCTGTTTTTCTTGGAAGAAAACTTTGGTGAAGTCTGATTGGGGTGCTCTTGTGGAGGTGAAAAGTGGTTTCAAACAATCTGGATAACTGGGAAAATAAAAATAAATGGTGCAGCTGTGTTCACAAACTCACCAGAGGTTTGACATTCAGCATTCAACTTCCTAATTTTTAGAGCACCCCTCTTCACTTGTGATTCAGTCTCTCCATCGCAGCAAATCCCTGCTCTAAATTCGAATGCCAATGTCCTGCAAAATTCATTGCAACTTAAATAAATAAACAGACGACATGGTCCACTGATCAAGGATTTCATGCAATGACTGCTGTGACACTATTGGACCAAGATGAAGTCCATACTGGGAAATTGCCTTTTTACTCATAGAGCACACAAACCAAATCAAGCATCCTACATAAACTGTGGAAAGTATGGGCACAAGATTTTTCACAGTTCATCCCGGCTGATAATGTGTGTATTATTTGAAATATGGAGATAAGATAACTTCAATGAGTGCTTTGTTATTTCAGCTGTTCAATAAATATTGTACACTCCAGTAACACCTAGTAAACAGGGCTCTTTTAGTCTATTGCTGTCTGAGATGGGCAGATCGGGTGACTAGCTGTGAGCAGTCACTTCCCATGCATGTCAGCAGCTGTCCTGTGTCCCTCTCTCTGTCTCCTCAAAGACTCCAGCCACTCCCCCCCACAAAAAAAAACCCATAGACTGAGATTCCCTGGAGAACCAGAGGACTCTCACTGACCACTTTCCCCTCCTCTGCCCGACAGCTGTCCCCAATCACATCACCACTGACGCCCCACTCCTATAGCTTGCCCCATACATGATTGTCACAGGAGCTGTCTGGTGTGCGCTTAGTAATGTAAATGTGATTAAAAAAAAAGATCACCGTCTCCAGGATAATTGACACCAAGGATTAAGAGCAATGCTCCCGAACAGTCAAAGAATCTTCTCATTTTGACTGTGCCTGAGCTTTTAATGGCTTCCTTGAGTCAGTTGCTACACTTAAACTAACCCCATTCTGTTTTCAGGTCTGTATGCATTGATGACTTTTCAGGTCTGCATAAGCCATGCAGCATCATGGCTCTCCAGCACCAGGGATTTTAAAATAAGAAGAGCTGATTAGCCAAACATGCAGAGAAAGATGCCAGTTTGTTAATAGGGTTGAGTCTACAGAGGGCTGTTTGCATGCTGAGCACTAACCTAGAATCTACTATGTGATTGAGCTTGTTGTCCATCGACACACCCACTGGCATTTTTCAATATCCCTGCAGCTGTCTCTGTCGGACTGCCCCTCAGAAGGAGAAAGAAGAACGTGCTCAGCTTTCATAACTTATATTTACCATCTTATATAAATGTTCTGCGGTGGAAAGCAACTGTCCCTGGTGTTATATTACATATCAATTACTTTTTTGGGGGGGAAGTTATGTTTTTTTCACAATCTGGAAAAGAAAATTAAACAGGAGTTTAGTAAAATATACCAACATTAAAACAAAATTGCTCAGGTGGCTGAAAATTACCTCAGAATTCCTCGGTTCTCATTTTTCAGGCTTTAGAGGTAAGGTCAGTCATAAATTGCAGACAGATTTACAATTGCTGAGACTTCACTTGGTAGAAACCTAAGTATCTGGCCAGTACACTATAAAGACACACCACGCTCCACATTTATAACTTGCAAACTTAGTGTATACAGACAAAAAGGATGAAGAAGCATTGTTTTGATTGCTCCATTCCAGTAGAAAAGATTTGAGGCTCTGTAAATGTACATGAACACAAAAGAATGTGAAGATTTGAATTAAACCAGGTTGTACAATACACAGTAACTGAAGACCAGGACACAGAACTAAAACATTTCTTTTTGCTCCATACAAGAAGCACAGCCGGCTGTCATTAGAGACTGATGAACATCGCAGGCACATCCTGTTAATATGTGCACTTGAAGGGGCAGCTATAATAGATTTTAAAGAAATTGCTAATGGCAGTGGGCGGGTGTCCCCCTAGAGAGGGACTAGAGAGCTCTTGGCTAAATTGAGAAGCACACTGACACTTGGGAGGAGAGGCTACAGAACATGGAGCAGACACTCAGCAATTGCACACAGCGCCATTGACTCGCGGCTTCAATTAAGACAGAAATGGGAATGGTTCTCTTAAGCACCGGGATCTATAAGTGGAGAAAAAATTAAATTACAGAGGAAAAAATTAATGCTTAATGTTGTGCTGAAACCCAATTTAACAATTTTGCTCACTCCATTAGAATTAGAGCACTGCTGCACTTGAAAAGTTTGATCAGAATCATCTAAAAATTGCATTTGAGGCCTAGGAGGACTCCAAAAAGTGAGCAGCATCTTTCCATTATTCTTTTATTGTTTCATAGTTTATTGAGTGACTGTATACTGGAGTAGATGTGCCATCAGGGCGTTTCGTTTTCTAACCCCAAAAAATGATGTAAGATCAAGTAACTTTTGTAATGATGCTAGAAGAAAATAAGCCTATAGCCTGTGAGGCCACTCTAATTTGTTAATGCAATGCACATACTGCAGTTAACAACATCATCTCTTTTCACAGGAGTCACTGAAAGTCAAAAGGGGGATTTTGGAAAATTACCCTCTTTTTTCCCATTTGAAAAACTTTGTTTTGCAAAGGTATCGAGATGCAATGTTGTTGTTTGCAAAAGTTGTCGGTAAAGAAACTGACCAGTGAAACTGCCAGCAGTTACAATAATTGCAACATGTATAAGCTGGCAATGTTTGTCAAGTCTAAAACCTCCCTGGGCTTCTCACCCTCCTCACACACTTCATGTTTTAGCATTTTGCAGCAGCAGCAACAGCACAGTCAGGACAAGCCTGTGACTGATAAATTCTGGGACTACTTTTCTGAGAGGCTGCAGACAAATACAAGGCATGTCATTGTGCCTGGGCTTCCTCTTTTTTCATTGCCTGTTTGTGTCACAATGGACTGGTCTGGTCCTACAGGGCAGCAGCCCTGCAGGTCTATAGAGAAGAGCAGCAGTCCTGCTGGTCTACAGAGAAGAGCAGCGGTCCTGCAGGTCTACAGAGAAGGGCAGCGGTCCTGCAGGTCTACAGGGAAGGGCAGCAGTTCTGTAGGTCTATAGAGAAGAGCAGCGGTCCTGCAGGTCTACAGAGAAGGGCAGCGGTCCTGCAGGTCTACAGAGAAGGGCAGCGGTCCTGCAGGTCTACAGAGAAGAGCAGCGGTCCTGCAGGTCTACAGAGAAGAGCAGCGGTCCTCCAGGTCTATAATAATAATAATTATAATAATAATTGCTTACACTTATATAGCGCTTTTCTGGACACTCCACTCAAAGCGCTTTACAGGTAATGGGGACTCCCCTCCACCACCACCAATGTGTAGCATCCACCTGGATGATGCGACGGCAGCCATAGTGCGCCAGAACGCTCACCACACATCAGCTATCAGTTGGGAGGAGAGCAGAGTAATGTAGCCAATTCATAGAGGGGGATTTATTAGGAGGCCATGATTGGTAAGGGCCAATTGGAAATTTGGCCAGGACACCGGGGTACACCCCTACTCTTTTCGAGAAGCGCCCTGGGATTTTTAATGACCACAGAGAGTCAGGACCTCGGTTTTACGTCTCATCCGAAGGACGGCGCCTGTTTACAGTATAGTGTACCCATCACTATACTGGGGCATTAGGACCCACATGGACCACAGGGTGAGCGCCCCCTGCTGGCCCCACTAACACCTCTTCCACAGAGGTCTACAGAGAAGGGCAGCAGTCCTGCAGGTCTACAGAGAAGAGCAGCGGTCCTGCAGGTCTACAGAGAAGGGCAGCGGTCCTGCAGGTCTACAGAGAAGGGCAGCGGTCCTGCAGGTCTACAGAGAAGAGCAGCGGTCCTGCAGGTCTACAGAGAAGGGCAGCGGTCCTGCAGGTCTACAGGGAAGGGCAGCAGTTCTGTAGGTCTATAGAGAAGAGCAGCGGTCCTGCAGATCTACAGAGAAGGGCACCAGTCCTGCAGGTCTACAGGGAAGGGCAGCGGTCCTGCAGGACTATAGAGAAGATCTACATAGCTATTTAATTCACTACCTGCTAAAACATTTAGGAATTAAACTATATTTTATTGTGCTTACAGTGCTTATATTTTATATATTCATTATATTTTATTTTATCCATTCATGGCCATGGAGAGCCACAGGTTTTACAGTTCACCCTCATATTATCAGTTACTCTGCATTTGTTTTAATGCACAGTTAAACAGGTGATTGCTTCCATTATGTAGTATCATCCATCTACCCTTCCATTTTCTAACTGCTTGTATTCAATTCAGGGTCACAGGGTCATTCAGGGCCACTACATGACAGCAATGCCATTTGGTGTGCACTACCACACCACCCTTGAGAGATCATTTAAAATTAAAATACCAAATGCCTGCAGCTCTCAAGTACCAGCCAAACCATACCTTATTGATTAAGTCACAATTAACTGACTTAAAAATATCTGATATTAAACTCAGCTTTACCATATGATGATTTAAGGATGACCTGTGAAACATCCTGGATTGTGGGTCTGATTCATGCTCCTTCCAGGACATCCTGATAGTGACCAGCATTCGCTTCCTAGATTTTTAAAGTCTTTTTAATGCTGCAGCAGTGCTGCTTGTTGATGGCCGTTATGTGTGCGTACACTGTTTGCAGAGGGTGGAAATTAATTGGAGTGAAATTAAAGTGGCCTTTATCCATTCATTCCGGCTTTGCTCATTTAAAAAAACGTCTCTTTGACGACAAAGGATCTATTTTGCTACAACTCAGCGGACTCTTTCAACCTATTAAATTCTCTAAGGGAGAATAATTGAGCTTCAGATTCACAGCGGGATAGCCTACCAACCATGACAAATATTGTTCACTTGTCTCCCGCGGGAAGAGTTTTCATTTCCCTTATTAAATCAGCAGCCACGGCCTTTCAGCAGGGCAGCGCGCCCCTCTATAATAAAGAATACAGACACCAACTCAATTTCGCTCAAATTCCGGATCTTCTCTCCTTTTGTTTTACAAGCGATTCCCACTTGTCAGGCCTCTGAAAATGCAGCACTGTCTCTCTCTGCTGTATAATTTCACCTAGACTAGTTTCAGCAGTTTTTCCCTGCTGAATTCTGAAAGCAAATATTTATTTTTCTGCAATGGGCAGTTTGCATTTGGATCTATTTCTTATTTGAGTTTTTTTTAAAACATTTTATCAGAATCAGTAAGGAAGAAATTACTATGAGATAAGACTAAGAGAGAGTGTTTGCTGAGTAAAGTACAATACAGATAAGCGAGCAACTGTCTGCAAATCTGTATCCCAAACTGAGCTCTAAAAATCAAGTTTTGGCATCTTAAAAAATGTTTTGCCCGTATTATGGTACATTAAAGCCAACCCTTAGTTTGCGGGCAGGTAATATTGTCCTAAATACTAAGTTATACTTTTAATATACTTTAATATTTACTAAGTAAATATTTAGTATTAAGTACACCATTCAATGGTGTTCAGTGAAAAGAAAATCGAGGTTCTAAGAAAAAACAAGTGTACCACCTGACTCCTCAGTAAATCATGACAACCAAGGTAAGACAGTGACCTTAATTTATTCTTTAAATGGACAGCAGACTCAATAAAAAAATATAGGCTTCTATCTAACATACTCTGTGGATCTCAGATAAGAGGAAGAGGAAGAAAAAAAAGTAAAATAAGAAAAACGAGACTGGCGGCTAGTCATGCCTGCAGTTGCAGTGCTTTAAAATGACAACTGAGGTCACCAGGGATGGATCTCAGATGACACGAGTTTGCCAGGATGGAAGGCATGGGGGTTACATCATATCCTCTCACCCCGAGTGCCAGTTCCAACTCACTGAGCTCCCTTGAAGACATAAATGTCACTGGAAAGCTACAATATCAGAAAAAAAATGAATTGGGGACGGGGGTCTTTTTCAAGGGTCTGATACACAGAATTTCAGCCAGTACTTCTCCATTCAACCCAATCATTTGAAACACAAAAGACACCTACTGACCCTGCAGATTACAGTGCCAGGAGAACTCTGTAATGTAACAGACCAGGATTGTTGTCATGTATGCTTAAGGCAAAAAACAGCTCCACACAAGATTAGCGTTGCCTGTTTTTCACCACTACTGCAGGTGGTTCTAAAATAAACTCATTTTGTTATCTGTTTTCTCAGAAATATCTTTATCAACGAGACCTTTGCATGATTGCATGATTTTTGCGTCTTTGCAGAAATTGAACAAAGAAATATAAAGAGAGCGATCTAGACCAGCACTCAGTCTGTGTTCTAAAGAACTGTGTTATTGTCACACATGCACAATTTGATAGCAGTACCAATGGGCGCTTTGTAAAATTAAAAAAAAACAAAGGAAACAAAAACTGGCAGCAGACATTACTTTTGTCTTTTTGCAGTTCCTGTACAGTCAGCTCTCAGGGATACATCATCTGAGCTCGCAAAGGCGGCATCACTGGCTTCATTAGGATAATCAGTTTCAATCTGAAGTGCAACACTTTCCCTCTGCAAGGCAGTCAACAAACTCATTTTGATCAGCACCAGTGGATTTTGGAAATGGAAGGCATTGGTTGAGTCTATCAAAGGAATCCAGAGGTTTAGCGCTTATTCCGTGGCTCTTCAGCACACATTAGCTAATCAGCTTAGCGGTAAACTGTGAACGAATGCATCAAAGGAGCCCCCACGCTTGCTCTTCCCTCATTTCATTTGTAGTTAATTAAAAAATGCAAATAAGATGCAAATTGGGCACTTAAACACATTCTGAGGGGAGCAAATTTATTTTGCAGGCATGTTGAACACCCCCATGCTTTTCATTTGACTGTGAGTGCTTTCTGAAGGCAGTCCTCAGTTCCTATTGAAGTCACTCTCAGATAAATTTAGACACATCATTTTTGCTATTTCTTTTTGCCTTTGTTAATAAGTTGGTGCCTGTCTCTCAGGAATGCACTCCACATCAACAGAATGCATTGTAAATTTGGCCTTAAGTCAGACTGTGCTGATGAAGGCATAAAATATTATTTTCCAAACAAGGTACTCTTCAGTAGAGCAATTTTCACTTTGACACAAAATAATCTTTTACTACTTACCTCTGTTTTTTTCTGTATATATACTTTAATACCAGACTAAGACCCTGAGAAACCTGCAAATCACAAATTCCAAACCCCTTTTGTCTCAACTAGACAAATAGAAGAATTCTCCTTCAGAAAGAAAGCCACCATCAAAATTATGTCTCTTGAGTTGGCTGACGGTGAGTTGACTGGAGACTTAACAGTCCAGGCCCACATATGCATGCTAAATTCAAATGAAGGCAAGCCATGACATAAGTGAAGAGTGTGTTTCTCTCTGTTTGTCTTCAGAATACTATATGTTCTATTCTGATCATAACATTTCAAAACATGAAACTGCAGCATTGGAGAGAGTCACAGTGGTCACAGCTACCAAAATGTTCCTTTTCAAGAGTAGATTTTGCCTCTGAACTATTGGAAAATGTAGTCAAGGTCTCCAAAGTTTTTGAAGGAAGCTCAACATCAACTGAACAGGAGGTAATTTCTCTGAAGAGAGCTCTGTGTGTGTTATAGAACAATTTGCACAGTGATGCTATAGATTCTCAGGCACAAGAACCTCTTTTACAAGAGTCTTAATGAGGGTCTTGGATAATTAACCTACTCTAATGTCCTGATAAAGAGATATGGGCTCCTCTCCACTCCATTTACAGCTAGGTATCAGAACCCATCTTTTCTTCACTCAATGCCAGCACAGAATATCCATATCCTATTTTACTCTCACCACGTAGAAACACTTTCTGAGTCTACTGGAATTGCTCATTAGCGACTGATTCCTGACAGACACACTTCCATTATTAAATAAATCCTGCCAAAATTAGAACCAGGGAAGTAATATTTTCCAAAGCTGACATAGATTATGAAAAAAACATGAAGAAACTGACATTGAGATACTAATAATTGAGTTGTTCTCCATTGGGTAACCATTGGGTAAGTTTGTCCTTTGGGACTCATTCTACTGTAATGACAAGCAATGCATATGAATGAGCAGACTAGCATCAAATGGGCGCAGATGCGAGGATTATGTACTTTAGCATCAAGCCATGCGAAATGCCTATGGCATTAGTTCATTGAAGCACTATTTATATCTGCAACATACATTTAATCTTCTTTACATAGGCCTTTGCAAAAGCAAGAGCACTGTCTTTTCACGGCAGCTGGGAACATTCTTGTTGGCCAGGTTTTGTGCAACAGAACATCAGTTGGTTAAAAGGAAAGAAGTCGTTTTTTTATCTCTTTGGCACTGTTTCTTATTGATTCTAGAACCGAGCCTTTGCTTACATGACCCCAGTGAATCAACTTCCACCAACTTCATTATCCAGCTTCACAAGCAATAACAACACTCAGGAATTACATGTATATGTGAATGTTTCTCCATGTGAAGATTTCGCTTAACCCACTTCGCTGAGGACCAATCCCCTGGCCACAAGACTAGGCAAAGTGATAAATGTTCCAAGGGGAACCTGTAAAGGTGGAGATGAATAAAGATGTTTTTCCTACCTTTCTCTCTTGAAATGACTCCTTAATTTAGCATCTTGTTTACTGTTTATTTTGCCATGTTATGTTGGTACTGTTGAAATGGTTCAAAAAAGGATGATTAAGTTATTTGTCAGGTTTGAAGGAATGTCCTATACTGACAAAATAAAATACCTGAACCTCTTTTAGTTTTGAGCAGAGAAGACTAAGAATTGAATTATAATTATAATTTCTTACACTTATATAACGCTTTTCTGGACACAAAGTACTTTACAGGTAATGGGGACTCCCCTCCTCCACCAGCGATGTGCAGCATCCACCTGGATGATGTGACCGCAGCTGTAATGCGCCAGAACGCTCACCACACATCAGCTTTTAGTGGAGAGGAGAACAGAGGAATGAAGCCATTTCATTTTGGGGGATTATTAGGAGGCCATGATTGGTAAGGGCCAATGGGAAATTTGGAAATTTGGCCAGGACACCTGGGTTACAACTCTACTCTTTTCGAGAAACGCCCTGTGATTTTTAATGACCTCGGTTTTACGTCTCATCCGAAGGACGGCGCCTTTTAACAGTTTAGTGTCCCCATCACTATACTGGGGCATTAGCACCAACATAGACAGCAGGGTGAGTGCCCCCCGCTGGCCCCACTAAGTTTTCCCCAGGAGGTCTTCTTGCTCTGAATTAATTCAAGTATCCTAAATACTCAAGGACTCTGACAAAACCAAGCTGGCAGACTTCTTCAGGACCTACAATAACCAGACGAAAAAAGTGGAAACTATGTAGAAGTGCATTTAAAAAATGAGAACAGCAGGTTTGTCCTGAAAAAAAAGGTTTGTGGGAGTCTGGAACAAGCTACTCGGCTATGGTGCTGAAGACCCTGCTGCGTTCAATAAAGGTGGGGATGAGATCGTTGGATCAATAACCCGAGAGCAACAGAATGATCTAGACAGGTCACATATCCTTCTCTCATTCTTAACTCATTTAAAAAATCTTAATCCCCATTTTTATCCAGGAATCCTATCTTCCATTTTAAAGCTCAGACTAACTTTAGTTGAACAACTTTTTGTTCCCTGTCTTCTGTTGCTTAAGGTTAAAGAATGCATTTCTCTTATCTTCTTTACAGGTTGTGCTTTCTAAGATGGAATAATTGTGCTCATCCCTCCTTTATATCAATACTATACTATAACGCAATTATTAAAACTGTCTACAACATTCCACACAGTGTAAGGTAGTGTATTTGGTGGATTCAGCCCTAAACATTTATAGATGCCACACATGGATTTGATGAGGAGAAAGATGAGTCAATACAAACGCCTCCTGGCCCTTGTCATAGGTAGCATTTTTAAACTCAAATCATCATGAAGACTGCAAGAGGGACTCAAAACCCTCCAGGCAACAGGGTCTAATTGTACAAAATGCAAAACCCAAGTCACTTTATATTAAGATCTCTTTGGAGAAAGCGAAAGAATAACAAAAAGAAAATGTAATGTTTGACTGTAAGGGGAAAAAAACCAACCCAAAATAATAGAAGAGGAAGACACAGTGACATTCTTTTACATACAAAGATTCACTACACTTACCTTTTTAATTTAAATCCTAGACTTGATTCTCACGGTTATAAGAGCTCATTTTCAAAGTGGGGTGGCTTTAATGAAAACTCTTCAGAGTCCAGCCATCTCGGTGATGGAATAACACAAGGCACTTCTCTGACAGTAGCTCAAAATAGAATGGTGAAACGCAGATGCTCATGCGCACCAGTCAGGGCTGATCAGCATCAGAGACATACTAATGAAAACAAATGCTTGGCAAGAATATAATAAAAATAAAGAACTGCAAATGCACATATACCCGTAAATAACAGAAAATTCCTTTTCATTATGGGAAGTGGTACTTAGCTAGAAAACTCTATATTTACAAATGAGATACATTACAGGACCACAATATTCATATTGTCCATGTTTTTAAGTGAAATATAGGCAGTAATCATTACTGTATTACACTTACTTTACCAGAACAGTGACTGTTGCAGTTAGGCTTTGCATATTTTTTTAGTGGACTGTCAGAACATTTAGCAATCATTCAGAGAAAACCAAACTGAATTTGACAAAACAAGCATTTATTTAATTTTTTGTTGTAGCTACTTCAACAGAAGTGAAATCAAACGGCCTGTCTCTTTAAGGCCCATCAGTGAGCAAGAGGTGTTTTGCAACCTGCAGTGATATTGGATTTTTGGGGAGTAAGTCGTGGTATTCCATGGTGTACTATGGTATTAAGGCATTTACTATAGGATTATGTAATAAATCAGGGTTGGTTTCTTAAATACAGTACATATACTGTATGTCAATATACAATAACTTTGTGTTATATAAAATATAACTGTAAAGTATAGCAGTTTATTATAACAGTGTATTATAGTGTACCATAGTTTCCTATGGTAATTAGTCTAGTACATATTCACTTCTCTATTTACACAACAAACTGTTTCTCCCTTTCAGGGTGAAATGATTTGTAGTCTAAGTTATTTCATCAATCAGATCAATCCACCCCATACTGTGCATGTCATTCTTCTGGGCTGATTTATCAAGGCTGTCTGGAATGGTGGATGATTTACAGTAGTGCTACGGTGGCTGCAGTTCCTCTCAGTTACCAATTTTGTGTTTAAAAACACAAATGGCCAAGTCCATTGAGTGCTGGCAGACATCCCCCATTTTGAGTTTTGACATTAGTGTGACCAGGGGACCTTGGAATGCCTTGTGAATCTAAATTATGGTTAGCTCTTGAGTCAGAAGCAATGAGATTGAGGGCATCACTCAGAACTGGAGGAATATTCGAGTGTCTCCACAGAAGCACTCATCAAATACTCAAAGAGCAGTACCTAATGCTTTGCTCACTCAGAACTGCAAAATAAGAACAGATTTTTTTAAGTTTGTAATTAGCATTGGAGTATTATATAATACTCATTGGGGGGGATACAGTTAGGGGGCTAAGTGGCAAAACACAAGTTTATTGAGACATGCTTTTTTTAACTGCATTGAAATTGTATTCTGACAATTTGAAGTATGTACTGTAATTTTAAAAGAGCTGTAAACCCTTATTATATATGTACTTTTATGGTGTTTTAAGGTTTCTTTTAAGGTCAGAAAGGGGCAAATTTCTAATCATGCATGAATATCTCAGGTGCTGCATCCCTTTTGTGCTTCTTTCTCACACTTGTGTTTGCACTTGCCAGAGACAGACCTTACCTTTCTATCTCCATCATTCAAGCGGACCCTCCCCTACCTCTTTCACTGGCTCAACCAGACTCAGCTGACTGTCCACCTCTGGCCTCCTTAAAGCAGGATCAGGAGATTATTTTATTTCTTTCTTGACCTCTACTTTTCCATGCTCTGTGGAAAACAGTAGGCTTCATGCAGCCTCCATGATGTGGCCACTCCTCTCTGGAGCTCTCATTTCCTTCTCTTCCTTTCCACCTCTCTTTCCTCCTCTCTACATTCCCCATTTCCTGTTCTGGTGTCTAACCCCACAACAGCCTCTCCCCCCCCTTTCCGTAGTCCCTGAAGGAGCCACCTCCACCCCCTCAGGTGTCCAACCACAGCCCTGGGGAGACTCTCTCAAGCATATCACACTCTTATTACCCTTCAAGGACCTTTACTTTAGTAACTGTTCTTTTTTAGGGTTGGAGGGTTTGCCTGAAATGCATCCACATTCATCAACATCAGGCATCCAACCCCACTCCAACCCCCTCATGTGTCCAACCCTACATTTACGTCCCTCTCCGGCCCTGTGAATGACCAGAGAGGTCAGGGTGCTTTCTTTCAGTACTTCAAGCATTTTGTTACACTATTAGCCCAAGTGTTTTTACCCCCCTCTGATTTTCTTGGTTGGCCAATTCTATCTGTTGACCAACAAGCATCAGTAAACAGGCACTTCTACTGGCCCCTGCACAACCTCCACTTTAGGCTACTAAGCCATCCATGGTGTTGATACTCCTTCCAAGCTGGCACAGTATCTTCCATGGCCACACAAGCTCTGTCATTGAAGAATTCTGCATTGATGTTATGAGGTTCCTTTAATCTCTTTTGGGGGGCCCTCTTAGCCATGTGTACACTTCAGCAGTTTGGCCAAATTCTGATTAGTGTGAATTAGAAATGAAACGTCTTGAGAGTTTCAAGATAGGTTCCAAATGAGAAGAGATTCCATGACAGTGCTCATAAGAGTAGGGATGGTAGCATCAGAGCTCTGGTTAAATTCAGTTCTGTGCTTGTACAATGTGGTCTCCTTAAAGTTCCTCCTTAATACAACTGGTAAATCAATTTCTCATCTCATGATGTGGATCCCCTCCTAAATGTAAAAAGCCTTTGATAGCTGTCAAGATGAAAATAGCTCTCAAAATCCAAGGATTATAATTAATACAATAATTAGGCTTGGTTTCAACCACATTCCTGTATTCTACTCCAGTGTGATCTCTTCACTGTATCCTGGTGGCATAAATGCTTTGAGCTAGTGCTTACTGTAAAAAGAAGCTGTGTCGAATTTAAACCAACTGGTAGATTATACTTCCACTCAATTCTCTTATTTGTGTAGTGCATACCCAGACCAGCATTCTTTCCTCAAGGGGTCTATTTGTCTCTCAAGGCTTGTACAACAGACCTGCATGGCCTAATTCTTCCCATCCCCTGTTCCTGATGCTTTCATAATCCTAGTAAATCTTGGATTCCATTCTTACATAATGCAGTTAGGATTAAGGATTAGGTGGAATTTCTCCTTTAATGTACACATACCACTATAATCCATATGCAACTCTTAGGCATAGGGAGACAGTCTGAGACAGTGAGGCTCTGGAATATGGTAAAAGAGCAGTCTATAATCCACTGTTGGATAAATCCATTTACCTTCATTCACAAACCCAGTATGTGAATCTCTTTTCTTTATGTCTTTTGCCTCTGATTTTATCAGAAATGAACGAGCCATTTTGCACAGCTGATTGATCTATTTCTCATTTTCCTGCTGTTCACACACATACAAATTTTCTGGATTTGTAGGGATATCTAATGCCATCTGTGCAAATTCCCTGAAAATAAGATAATGATCTTCAGACTTCCAGTATCAAGTGCTGCATTTAAGAGCTTGCTGTTTGTAAAAACCTGACACGGATGGCACTTTTATGAAATGGGAGTCTTGACGTTTAGTGCACGTCAGACACGGAAAAAAACTAACATAACATCTATAAAGATGACCTAAACGTCTTAAAAATTGTGACTGAAATTGAAACACTTACAAAAGAACAATTGGCTATCATATTTCATCACAGGGGAATAGGAAAAATATTTGCCTCTGTTTTACCACTTAGATGATGTGTGCAATAATTATTGCTGCAGCATCTGTTTATATCAGGAGCAGGACCAGAAATCTCCCCAAATGATCACATGAAGTTCCCAGCACTAAAAATTACTTCCCTGTTATAAGTGCATCCACAAGACCTTCAGTTCCAGAGCTTCTTTTCTAAGCTCAGAAAGATACTATGAGAATGATTTGCCACACAGAATGATGCTTCGTGGTTTTCTTAAATTGTAATCACATTTCTGAGCCCAGACCCAAAGCTTGTTTGGAGTGTGAGGATGAGAAGACTACCCAGTGATGAGGAAATACAAGGTGATGTAAAGTCTCAGCAGCAAATGTTTGATACCACAGCAGGGTCACATACTGGCCTTTAACCTCAGGATGCCTGCAGCTAAAACAGGCAACAAACAAAATGGACTTGAGTGGTCAGGGCACTGGAAAGGGTAAGCATTCACAGATCCACCTGCTAGACAAAATAGCCAAAGATAAGTCACAGCTGTGAGAGAATAGCCCCAGCAGCTGATAGCGATAGCACAGGAAATCCATTTTTATGGATACTATCACAGGGGGCCTCTCTCCCCATGATTATCATCCAGCTCAATACTCAGTTTCATCAGCATGTCCACTGCCTCGACCCCCGTGAGCAGAAGTAATTCATGCTCTTGGATTATTCCTTATGTGGACTCCAAACTGCAATGCCCTCATATATTAAAATGGGGATATTAATGTCCCCAAAACATGCTAGATTTGTGCATTTTCCACTCAAAAGTTTGACGGCTGTTGTATAAATAAGAGGGTTTTGCAATTAACCAGGTTTTTCTGTAATTTGTGTCTCGTCTTTCTTAAATGTGGTGTTGTGACTCCCTGTCATATCTAAAATGATGCTCATTTTAATTCAATGGAGTTCTACTTGAACAAATGATGTCTTAGTTAGGTTGTTAGGTTCTGTTTCCTGTAAATCTGACAGTGTACAATATAGAGTAAATATAGGCAAGATATGTAACCCCAACATTGTCTAGAAACAGTCCCATAGCTTTGATGGGGGTTAACTATCACATGTGCAAACACTGTAGTTAAGGAGCCTTTTGCCCTGTGTGTTGATGCCAGCATGGTGTTACAGTGGTTAGAATTGCTCCCTCACAATGCTGGGGCCCAGGGTTCAATTCCTGGGGTGTTATCTGCACGTTTATCTACATGTTTAAACAGTTTATATGTTTTCACCATGTTTGCCTAGGTTTCCTTCCACAGTCCAACGACATACTGGTAGGTTAACTGGTTTCTGTGAAACTGGCCCTGGTATGAGTGTGTGCGTCTGTGTGTGCCCTGCAATGGACTGATGCACCATCCAGGGTGTCTCCCACCTTGCGTACAAAGCTTCTGACCATCAAGACCCTGAACTGGATAAGCAGTTCTTGAAAATTATGTGATTAAGGTGTAAATATCCCATTTCTCTCCCCAGGGATGTGGGCGTCTGGAGCAAGATATCCAGCTGTGGTGCTGAAGCCAATACCTTGGATATATTACCTACTTACTACCAAATGGGCTGGATGGACCAAATGGCCTTGTGTCGTTTGTAACTGTTCTTGCCTTCCTATCTGAGCTAAACTGCCCTGCTTCGATACCAAAACCTCAGTCTTCCCCTCATCTTCTGAGATCTGATCGCATAAGCTGCCAAATGGCATGGCCCACAGCCAGTTGAGTTTTCTGCCCTAAATGTAGATATTCAGACAAAATAATATTCCAGCTGCCTCTTTTGGCTCTCTTTCCTTTCTGCATAAACAGCATCTTCAGGAAGAAAAAGTCTCCTCCACCACAGCTGCACTGCAATCAGAGCTCCGGATTTTAGAGAGGAGCTGGCTGCCAACTGGTCTGCCAGCTGACACGTCAATGCACTCAGTGTCTGTTGGAGTCAGCCTCTTAGAAGCCACTGTATTTCTCTGTGGGTGGCTGTGACATCATTCCAAACCAAGGAGAAAGGCCTCATTCGACCGAGTGAGGCACCCGGATCAGATCTCATGTTGCTGACTTATGAAGGCTGCTCAATTGAGCCTGCAGCAGCTTTGAAGAGCTGCTTTGACATAAGATCCATTTTAATGAGGGTTTGAAAGGGGCTCATCAGTTGCTCAAGAACCAAGGGCCTGGGTTCAGAGAGCGGAAACTACACGCCAGTACTCCAGAGACTGCAGATTTGAATCAATGATTTTGTGACTGGGATTCCCCAGTGGATGGTACACAATTGTCACAGTGCTGCCAGTTTCAAAGTCACCAGAGGTATCTTCAACTTTCCAGGCAGCAGAAACCCCAGAGGCTTGCTTGGAGCTAGAATCTTTGTAGCACCATCAGAGAGAGATGTATCCATTTTCCATCCATCACTGTACCTGGTCCATGGGTGAGGTGTGCTCACTCAAAACATGATTCACAGTGTATTTTGAGGATGTATCTAGGCCATGCTGGCCCATGGGATGCTATAATGAGTTGAGTGCACATTAACCATCACAAATTCTGTTTTCAAGTGTTCAGGGGCTTGCTCTAATCTTTTCATTTTCAGCCATGGCAATAGAGTTCATCCAAATGTGAAAAATAGTGGCCTTGTAATGTACAGTATATAGAGTTATATATAGTATATTCATTGTTATCCATCCATCTCTACTAGTGTAATAAAGGCAGCATTTTGTCCTGACCAACAGTTTTAATGGGATGTACACTCATCCTGTTATCTCCTGTAGTCATACATGCATTGATGGATGGCCTGCATACCAGACAGCGAAAGCTTATTAACTCGGGTAGTAACCTCTACTCCACCAGACAGGAAACACATTGAATGCAGTATCCCCTCTGAGAGCCGAGATGATGAGGGATCATTTAGCCTCTGTGACATTGTCTGAAAGTAAAAGCTGTGGTTGTCTGGTTTAAAAAAATAAAACATAATACCTATTCCATTGTGCTCCACAAACAGCTGAGACACTCACATCTCTGGGAACTCTGGCACAGTCTACTCTGGAGAATACAGTATTTTCTAGAAATAGTTTGAACATAAAAACATGAAAGACATGAACTACTCTACATTATTCATAAGAAAGATGAATAAATATTCAAATATATTTCAATGGCAGGAGCTACTGCTCTACTTTTAAATCTATGTTTTTATAACAGCTTACAGTGCAGTTGACTGTAAAACACTTTACAGTAGGTTTTAAAAGGGGTCATGCTGACTCCTACTGTACTTGGATATTTCATACCAAAATGGCAGTTAACAGCTAGTTTCCTCTAGTTGTTACTTATCTATTTCAGTTATTACTGATTTATTACAAAGTGAATGCGTATTTAAGAAGTTATACAAAATCAGTTACATTACAGTCTTGCTTTCTTTGAATTTGGCTATATATACATAATACCTTCTTTGAGGCTACGTAAAATGATACACAGAAAATTCAGGACCATTCATGACTATAATAATTCAGTTGTAATTCAGTTGTGTTTGAACTTATTGTAATTGAGTATCTTGAAATGATGGCTCGCACACTGTGAAAGTCTTTCTATGTTACTTGTTTATATAAGAAAGACCGCTTTCACCATGACCTATGGTTTAGTCTGTGTTTTGCAGTGCTGTGCAGCGACAAGACATAGCTATGGGGTTTTCAGACTCACAGAAGGATGGATGGATTCCCAGAGCAATCTATTAAGTTCTCCAGATACTTCCGAGGGAAAGTAAGCTGTTCCATTATCTGAATTAAGTTGACATAATGGGCATCTCTCACTGGGGTGGGGATAGGGTTTAGAGGATAAATGGTGCCATTGATTTCCGCTAAGAGCAGGAAGGCTCAGCTGCTGCACTTCTCTCTTCTCTGCAAACCATTCCTCTGTACGAGGGGCATGTGGGCTGGTGTTGGTTGTCAGTCAAGTTCAAACAGGGGTGCCCAAAGCCTGGGTCTGGAGGGTCGCAACATTTCTGTTTTTGACTCGATTTAGAGCTGTTAACAATTCAGTGCTTAACTTATTTGAAATTAATTTAATAACTATTTCAGCTAATAATTAATTGTTTGACTTGGGCACAATTGCCTCCATCTCCAAAGGGGTTTGGAATGTGATGAGTTCATGTTAAACTGACAAGATCCAGCCCCTTTAGGACTGGACAAGAGGCATCCCTGGTACAATCTGACTTTTAAGATAAACTAAATAAAGGAAATTTTGTATTAGATGCTTTTTGGCTATGCTACAATATGGTAATTGGCAGAATAGGAAAGGATAACAAAAATAATCCTAAGACTAAAAATTTACAATGTGGCACAGGCGGGCGAATTATAGAAGTTTCATCTGTTCTAAGCATATTCCCGACTGAAATAAAATGAGTAACTGGCCTGGAACTGGAAGCAGATTTTAAACAAGAGAAAGGTGAGCGAGAGGTTAAAATCCTGTTCAAGGTTTTAAGATTGGTTTGCTGTTTTTCTGTGATCTTTTCCTGGTCATTTCCAGTAGTTTTCTTAATTAAACAAAAATAATGAAGAAAAAAGAAAAGATCAAAGAAAAACAAGAGAATTTCTTTTCAAATGGGAAATGCTTCATTCGGAAGCCATACAGTGGTTAATGATGTGCTTTGGGATCCTTCAGAATTAAAAGTGTGATATAAATGCGAGTCATTATTATAATACTTAATTTGATCCAAAACAACAGTCTAATTATCTTCTACAAGTGATCTAAAAACCATGCACTCTGTATTAATGCATACTGCATCCAAACACTAGCTGCTTCTAATCCCGATAATTTTTTAACCATTCAGCTGAATTTAGACACTGTTTGTGCATTTTCTTAGGTGCAAGTATAACAAGCCCCACTGTAACAAATAAGCAAACTTTGCACCAAGCAGACACAAACGTCTGCACCTGGAAACTGGACATTGTACATAGCGATCATAGCCATTTCAGGGTTTAGAAGCTACAGAGCCTTTAATAAATAGTCAGGAATAGTCTATTCCATATACATTCAGACCTGGGTAAATGAAATGACCAGCACTGACATGTATGAAAAAAGCATGGATCAAACTGCAAAGCAAGGGAAATCTTTTATCTCTGTTGAGCTAAAGACCAACTGTTTTGGAAAAACAAATCCCTGTCCTCATACAAGAGCTGTATTTTCACTAAACTGAGCATAGTCCCCTTCATAAGGCACATTAAGAGTCTATCAGCCTATCAGTCCTGAAACCTGTGTACTGAAAGATTCACTTGTCAGACTGCGTTGAATGACCCAATAATTCCGAACATGTATGTGTGGAGGAGAACATTTTCAGCGCAGTGTGATTCATTTTTTCTCATACTGTTATAGTAAAGGGCACTGCAAACACAGAGTGGAGAGTTGCTCTCTTGTCACTATCAATTATTTAGAGCTTAATTGTTATTAGAGATACGCTGGCAGTTGTGCTGTCGTGCAAGGATCCAGTTTTCCCTGGAGTTAACGAAGGGGTCTGTCAGCACCACATGTTCATTGCGTCAGCTGGTCAGTCAAGAGAGATTCCCTTTGGGAACCATATGGCTTTCTGCTTCCTTTCATGTAGGCTGAGTGTGCAGAGAAAGAGAGAGGTATCAACACTGAGCAAGAACATGAGAAATTAGATCTGCAATGAGTTTGCAACATACAGTAGGAGGCTATTCAGCTCATTTAGTTCATTTGGTTGTTAGTAATTAATTGATTCCAGGATCTCATCCAACTGTTCCATGAAAGAAGCCAGAGGATCACCTTCAACAACATGAGAGATCGAGGGATAGAGAGAGAAGAGCAGTAAGATTAATATCATCCGAGAGCAGGGAAATGGAGCAGGTGTGAGGTCAAGAGCAGGAGAGAAGGAGTGAACAAGGGCAGAAGAGAGAGGGTAGGAATTCAGGAAATGTCAGGAAAGAGTCAGCCAGGGAAGAGGAAGTGAGAGTGAGAGATATGAGAGTGAGACAGAATGGGACTGAGGAGGGAGACAGGTGACTAGCAATGTGCATAGAAGGAGATACAGGGAAAAGGAGGGCAGGATTTCTTGTTAAGAACAGTATATAAAAGTACCAAAATTGTCTGCTTCATATTATGGTTCTATGATGTAACACTGTCCTGGCATCTTGCCTCTCATGGCTGAGACTCTGACAGAGACTCGTCTGGGTTCAGCAAATTTGAAGACAAGCTGATTAAAACCAATTTGCACCTCCCCCTGCCAAGTGGCTCAATGGCTAAGTCACAGGCAGGTCAGACTCCTGGGGGAGCAAGCACTGCTGTTCAAGAGGGGTTGGGTGTCACTCAGGGTTCAAAGCCAGTCTGCAGCCCAGTTCTGTTAAAACAGGGTGATCATGAGACATGTGCCAATGACTAATCAAGATACATAAAGAGATGTTTGCAAGCATCTCTGTTCCTAATACACCTTTCAGATACTGCGAAACCCTTGATCCAAACAGTCTTCAGCTGCAATGAAGGCAGGATCTTTCTAATTATCTTGGGTTTTACAGAGCTTAACTGGATTAAAATGTTCCCCTCCACCATTATGACCAGTACCACAACAAACCATCAGGATTTTCCCACAGAACTTCCACCTCTGAAGCATACCTATTGTTTTGATCCGCAAGTCCAAACTACAAGTTGTATGTTTCTATATTGAGGCAACAAGTTCAATTGAAGATGGGTTCAAAATAAAGAAAACCCTTAGTTTAATGTTGTGTAGATGTGCGTGGTGGGATCAAACACAGCAAAGACAAATTCAACTAGACACTAACAAGACCATTGTAGTACAGCCTGGAGTGGCACTCAGGAGTCCTGGCACACGAGCTGGATTCTGAATTTTTCTGCACAGTTGCTCACAAATTTGGCTGTCTTTCCTGAACTGCTCTAGTATTGTGCCTTGCTCATCTGAACCCATCATAGTACCCACATGGCTGTCTGTCACCCTACCAAGTCTCCTTGCAGCTGACCAACGGGACGGTCACTTTCATGTTTTTTGGGAGCACAGAGCTTCCTCTCATGACTGCAATGTTCTCGAAATGTCTTGGGGTCATTGCATGGGGATGACAAAATCAGCAAGGACAGGCAATCTGGGAGATCATCTTCAAAGCATCACTTTGAACAGGGACAATCCACCCATTTTCTAATTGCTTCTTTCATCTAATTCTGGGCCATGGGGGAGCTGGGGCCAAACCCGACAAAATTACAGGCACAAGGCAGGGGACACAGACATTCACATACTCACTCCACACAGACAGCACCCCAGGTCTGGAGCTGAACCCAGGGCTCCAATCCTAGGCACTGCATCACCGTTGTGCCCATTCCAGCAGAGACCCCTGTAGTTTAAGTGACTTAAAGAGGAATGGCCCAGACTGAATGCAGGGTTGAATATCCATAGCAATGAGGGTAAAATACTATATTATTTTTTTGGCAGATAAGAACAAGTTATAGGTTTATTCCATGCTGAAAAGAGAAGAGAGAAAACACAACGTTTCGGCTGTGAAGCCTTCTTCAGGTGTGAGAAAAACAGGGCAGAGGTACATATTATACAACAGGGCATTTTATTGGAGCTTCTTTACCTGACCAACAGCACTGCCTGGGATCTGGACCCTCAGTTATGATCTCAGATACCTAAACCCTGCGCCACACTGCTGCCCAAGTGATAACATGTCCTCAAGGGAAGCATCGTTTTCACTATGTACATGTTATTTGCAAACCAAGCCGTCCCAGAGCCAAATTCGTATCATGGATGTGTATCAGGAGAAATGTCTATTATGGAGGAGAAAAACGTTTTTAACAGAAATATTTTGGCAGAATTTCAAGTGCATCTTTGGGGGGGGGTACAAAAAGTGACACATCTTTTGTGCATCAGTTCAAAATATTTGAAATATGTCAAAGTTGTGAGCCCTTTGGTCTCAACCAGAACTGACATGAGAAACCATTTTACTTGCTTGGATGCCTGTAGCTGATTCTTCTTCATTATGTGATGAATCGCAAGTGTCCTGCTTCACCTGAATGGCTGGACAGAACGTTTCACACTCCTACAAATTTCTGTGAATAAAAGAGATGACTGTCAACCCTCTGAAGTACACTTTCCCCTTACATTGACTTTTTTTTTCCTTGACTTGGTGGTCATCCACAGTGAAACACAATCAAGATGTGCTCACTGGAGTGTTTGAGGCTTGGCCTTTGCACGGTAGCACATTGCAGTATATCTGCACTGTATTTTTATAGTTTCCACAAGGTTTCATCAGACATGCATTGCTTTCCTATGGTTTCACCATGCTTTACCACACTTTTACCATGACTTTTCTGTGTAGAGTGTATGGTACCTTACTCTGATCTTAAGGAGGTACAGGACAGGGTCTGGTATAAGGTGAATTCTAGTAGAAAACATATGCATCACTGTAAAATCTTTTGTTACATCTGTAAGAGCAGTGTGAAAGGTGAGAAGCCTGTGTTATTATTTTGAAGTTCTGCCAACCAACGTTGCTGATGTTGAGGTCACCAGGGACTCATATTGCTCTTGAGCACATTGATCTCAGTGTAGCCAATGACCAGGCAGGCTGAAGGAAATCAATCTGTGCCAATCCCAGCAGCCATGGGGACAGGTCATGGTAAGGTCAGATCCCCAGGACCTGAGGCTGCTGTGCCAGAGAGGTCAAAGTGGAACAGGATTTGAAGCCAGACTGACAGGGCTGTCACCTCACACTAAGTGGGCATGTGATAGCTGACAAGCCAAAGATGAGGTAATGCGTGCCTCAAACAAGCAATCAAAGGATTAATCATAGCTGCTTTAACACCAGAATTGATGCTTCACATATATTCTGTTTACTCAGTAAATGCCCTTTTAGTTAAATATTATGTGAGTGCATATTCTGTTACTGTAGGTTTTAGTGAAAACAGATAAAGGTTTTGGCCTTGAAGACTCCTGCACCTTAATCAAGTCAAGAACAAAAAAGACTATGTTATAGACAGCAAGAATTATAAGTAAAGAACTGCCGGAGAGAATATAAATTAATCCAGCACATTTTGCCTGATTCTGCCATTGAATGGCCCAAGATGCATGCTCCAGTGCTCTCCTAAGTTTGAAACCTGCTGCTGATCAAGCATTAAATTAAGGCACGCCTGATTTCCTTTTACAGACTTCATTTTCATTATCATACATACAAGACACAGAACCAGCTGGGAACACGGGACAAAGCAAAAAACAAACTCGGCACACAACGTCTTCAGACTTCCCGCAAGGAGCTAATGGCCTATCTGTTCACATTAAAAATTCAGGAAGGGTGAAATTCTAGAAGAGGGAGAGACGTCCATCTAAATCAGCTACAAGGAATTGAGAGAAGCAATTCCTAAATAAGCCTCTGAAGTAGCTACTTAGGAAATTCTGAGACAAGGATTAATGAAGGCGAATTCTGCATGTCAGCAAAGCACCAAGCAATCTGTAGCTCAGCACTTCACAATGGAACAGAGCAACATCATCTTGCTCTTTTTTATTAGATTACTGAAAGTTACTGTTTCACCCAGGGATGGCAGCACAATTGCAATGAAAACCACATGGATTGGGACTCCGTCATGCTGTTATAGGGACATAAAAGAGTTAAATGGCTTCACGATGCAGGGTAGACTATTCTACTTGCAGACTTGATCATGACCTAAACTACTGCCTGTCCTGTTCGCTAACTTCAGGCAATGTGGCCCAGTTTCCATTGCAGTGTTCTGGAAGACATACAAAATAATGTTAACAAAGGATGCACATGAACAATTATTTCAGTTCAGTTTCCTGGAGCAAGGCTAATTAGGGATATTCGGTTGGCTTACCCATGCTCACTGGGTGACTGTGTGACACTCCTAATCAAATCAAGACTGTCTGCTCAAATGGTCATCTTCACACAAATGGAGTAATCTGACAAGTGATGACCAGAGATATAAATGTCAAACAAAACCCTGACAATGTCACTTTTATGATAAACTGCTTCCTGCACCACTGCAGTGCTGCTTTATTGTGAAAGGCTTTGGGAATACAGTGTTTTAAGTGATCTCAAATCAACACTTTGGAAATGTATTTTTTAAAGATAACTTTTACCATAAACCCAACCCAAAGGTGCATAACTGGAAACTCATGCCTGTGACAGCTACCATCAATCATGAGACATTGGAGCAGCTCATGGAAACCATTGATGGTCTTGCTAATGCCCAGCTGTCAGAAACAATTCTTGCTCACGCCAGGCTTTGCAAGCCTACATTGTGAATGTTTTAGCTCAATTATTCTTTTCACTGGAGGCTGAATATATAATTCCAAAACTGCATCCAGTGTCTAATGTTCAAATCTGGTCCCATAGAGCACCACAGGATTTTAAGGTCTCTTTCAAGAGTAAGCAGCAAGACCTAAAAAAAGTAGCATTATGCATTCCTGAGCATTACTGCACGTTTGAGTATTGTAGCTGTATTTTGTTTTAATTGTTCACATCCTAATGGGTCATTAATCGTTATCACCTGTCTTCAAGGCTGCTGTATCTAACATTCCTCCCAGATGCCAGAGAAACATCATCCACAGACACCTCTACTGTTTTGGCAGTGACCTACCCAAAAAGACTTGCAGCTATAATTGCTGACAAAGGTCCTTTGCAGTTCTGAATTCTTATGCAATCAACATTTCATTCAGTTGCTGACATTTGTTGTCTCTTGCACTTAGAAGATTTCAGTTTGAATATTTGGGTTTAGAATAAAATATTAAGTCTGTAATTTCACAAAATGGGACACCATAGACATGTTCAGAATACTTTTGCAAGGTAGTGTATACTGACAGTGAAACTGGGGGATTAGATTATCAGGTAGATCTATGATTTCCTGTAAATAATTGCATGAGGTACTTTTCCATATTTAGAAGTTGAATCATGGACATGAACGCTTGAGATGAGACGATTAGCATGATTTCCAGGACTGGACTGTTAACAGACAACATGATATAATGGAAACACTAAACAAAGACTCATGTGCTGGATTTTAGCATGATATAGCCAGGGATCAGTAGACCTTGTAACATAAGAACCATAACTGATATTCAATAGGCTATACTCTAGGCTCGTCGCTAAACCCTGGATGTCTGTACCAGGGGAGAGATCAGAACTTTGGAATATTTCTCTTTAATGGCTTTGGAGGCCTCTTGTGTCTGTGAAGGAGCAACACTATTGCCTAGAAAGTATAGTTAATAGCTTTTAGTTTAGAAATTTAGAAATTTAATTTAGTTTAAAAATGAAGATTTTAAAGAACTCTTATGTTATTCATGATCATTACAGTAATTCTGCAATTTCCCTCACGGGATCAATAAAGTATCTATCTATCTAAAATTAAAATCTTAAACTTCTGAAAACACATTGCAGTTTGGCCTATTATTTGTTAGTTTGTTTGAACCTGCTAATGATCTGTCTTTTGGTTTACTGCTTTCGCTGAGATGCAGTAAGATTTCCATGTAGATTCAAATACATTGCAGGTCAAAAGAATGTGTTTACAGATAATCTACAAAATGATTGATGAGTTTTGAGTAGTTTTGCACGTTCTACTTCTCTTTATTTCTGGGAGTATCTCTGCATCCCTAAAGAAGTGATCATATCTTGAATTCAGCATTTAGGAAGGTTTCTGTAAGTCAGTTTGCAAGGAACAGATCCACTTGCAGATACTGGCAACTCAGAACCCACAAATATTTCCTTTCAAACGAAGCATGACAGATACTGTGATATTAGTGTGCCAGTACAATGTAATGTATTATTTTGCAGTAAATGATCGATGGTCTACTTTGAGGTTTGTCCTGCAAGAACTACAACAGTTTAATTTGGAGGTCATAGAAAAAGCATGCACACATCTATCCATCCATTTTTGAACTATTTTATCCAAATTAGGGTTGCGCGGGAGCCAGAGCCTAGCCTGGCAAGCAATAGAATCATGGCAGGGGACACCCTGGTCTGGACAGCAGACCATCGCAGGGAAGACAGACAAAGACAAACTCACACCAAGGACAATTTTGCCAGAAGCCAATTAACCTACAATGTCTTTGGAGTATGTCTTTGGACTGTGGGCAGAAATCGGAGCACCCAGAGGAAACCCACATGAACATTCAAACACCCCATACAAGCACCAATACAAGCACCCCGGGTCGAGAATTAAACCCTGGACCCCAGCTCAGTTAGGTGCCTAGGCTAACTACTACGCCACAGGTACGCACACATTTCTCTTAAAAAGAAAACACTTCCAGTGCTTGCTGCCTGTTTTGCATTCTAATTAAGGAGCCTGCATGTTAATTCAGACAAATATTTCCTCCTAATTCTCACATACACATTACATTCCCCACTCACACTGCAGGTGCTGGGAGGGTAACAGACTGCACTTCACTTTTAATCAGCAGAGGCTTCCTTTGGCATTCAAATCCCTCCCTCCTGTTTTCTAATAATGACCTCCTTGGACTTCCGCACACTTGCATCTGCAATTCAGGGGGAGTAAAACAACAAAGGAGCGCAGGAGGAGACTCAGCACAAAGTCTTATTTTACATCACACTCGCCTCACAAAATATTTCTACACAAAAAGCACACCTTCTGCCCTCACTAAAATAAGGAAATAAGAAAATGAAGATGTGCATTCATTGACAGCCAAGGAAGAAACCTAGACAAAAGTTTTTTTTCTTTCTTTGTCAACATATTGATACCAATGGGTATAATAAATAAATGGTATAAAATTTCTAGCAATATACACGAGCAGTTGGTATAATTAGAGGCATGTGAATTATTTGTTCCAGGCCACAGGTTTTGTTAAAGAAGTAATAATCCAGTAGCACTTGGTTAAACAAATATTAATTACGATGACAAGACACAAACTCTACCACACACAATAGAACATACAACACACAAGTTACTCTATGTACAGTAATTACAAACAAGGCATTTTAGAGATCTAACATTCTGGTCACCCAGAAAACCCCAGACTGTTACTAAGCATTAAACTCTTAATATGCCTACAGAGGCCACACAAAGCAACCTGCACTTAAATCTCTCTCTCTGCACCCGGGATGCCACAAAATAAATGGGAACCTATATCCCTATCCATAAAAATACACCCTAAGCAGTGTAATGTTTCATAGCCGTTCAGGGACGCCAAATATGTAAGAAAACCGGCTCAGGGACGCCAAATATGTAACGTTGCCATAGCCAAAATGTAATGTAGTGGCTCTCTGAAGGAACCAGTTCTGTAGGGTTTGGGCATTTACTGAGACAATTATTAATTGTAGCAGTAAATCACAAAGTTGATTCTTTTGATGGCTTTAGAGTCCAACCATGCGACATAACTCAAACAACGCACACACACAGGTACTAATACACGAGGATACATTTATTAATACATAGAATATGCATATAAACCTAACATATCTTATCGAGAGGGTTATCAGAATACAAAAGATATATATTCAATCAGTTACAACGAGTTACACATCAAGAGGACATACGTTCAGTATATCATTCATTAAGACCGTTTCATAAATGAACTTGGTTATAACTTCTACATTAGATACTCAAAACAAGTACATAACTCTTAGGAATTAAATTGATATCAACTGGTTGGGATAACAATTGAATTCTCGAGCAGTAATGCATTGAAGTTGAATACTCATCCAATCTCTGGGGATTCAGATCTCCTGCGGGCACAAAGAAACAGTTGCAGGCTCGGTGCCAGTCTGTGCTGTGCGGCTTGCGACGGTGCACTGCTGATGCTCACTGGCCTGCTAGTTAGTGTTGGCTTTAACTAGCAAAGTTTGTGCACAGGAGAAAAGATGACTGTGGGTCCCAGCAAGTCAGGAAGAGGACCGGTTCGTTCCTGATGAAGAGCTAGTTCTGAATAGTGATTCAGCTGTCCACAGTTCCGACCTGCTCACGAGGCCTGCTGCTGGTGCTAACCTCGGGTGGATCCTCTGGTTATTCTCTGGCAACCTCCGCTCTAGACTCTTAGAACAAAGGAAAGTTCTGGCACTCGGACACACTGGCCGTTCCGTGGTTGTACGGGCTGAGTCTCAGGATGGTCAGGAGGCGCGCTGCGAGAATGTCCTGCCCTTGGGAGCCTTCTGCTCCTGGGCTGTCCTGCCCTGGAATTCTCCTTTGAATTCCCTTTTGAATTGTCCACTGAATCTCACTGAATCTTCCCGTCTGAATCTCCCAGGCTCTCTGTGTTGCCTGTTTTTACCTGGAGGAACTTCAGCTCGTTGATTGGCTGAAAGTTCCATGGGCATTAGAGTCCCACGTGGGTTACTCGGCCCTACCAGTCCCTGATTGGTTGATCAAGGTGAGATATGAGTCACTTACTCCTGACACTTTTTAATGCAGTCCAGATGTCCATCTGGCACTCCCTAGACAGATAGGCGCCAATGGATGACCATTGATCATGATAGCCAGGCTTAGCTAAGTGCATCCCCCTTTGGGAGCTGTCCTAGTACCTTAAATCACCCTGCATGAATAGTCTCTCTGTGGCTGCACCACAGAGATGAACAGAGAAATGGGGCCTAATTTGGGAAAGCTCAGAAACACTTAATTCTGCCTTATTAATAAGCCTCGCCGCTACAGCAGGAAAGACATTTCTGAGGTATCTTTTATCCAGGAAACCCAAGTTTCCTAAAAACACAGAACAGAATGCTCTTTTCTAACAGGGTTCAAATATTTAATCCTTTCTCTGCCAAGTATCACAGACTTTACCTAAAATCTAAGAAACACTTCTCAGTTACCTAAAACTGTAACAATATCTTGTGTTGTCCTCTGTGTACATCATACAGCAAATGGTCAAGATCCATAAATCTGATTCAGAACAGCAGCATGTTTCCTAGTTACAACCCCATCATCACTCATAATGTCCCCTGAAACTGCTTCCGTTCAGGGCAACATTTCTAATTGTTTCATTGTAGCGCTTTTCATTTTTACCACTTTAATCATTCTGAGTTGCATTGGCAGGAAAAACACTACACCAGCGAATTGTTACTGTAGTGATAATTCTTGCCCCCACTCCCCAACTCCAGTGCCCAACAGGACTGACCTGGTCGCCCAGGTTGGTCAGTGCTCACATCTCTGACTCACTCTTTTTAGAACAGCTTTCTGGATACAGAACATTTGAAAACAGCTATGAATTAAGTATTGAAGTTCGAAATTTCATTTTCAGGACTAGTACAAGCAGTTTATGATATGAACAAGAGTTCCACATTAAGTTTAAATAAAAACATTGACCTGATTGTCTTTCTGAAGAATCAGGCTCACCATGTAGTTCATTGTATAACAAGTCTTTTTGCTTTACCAATTGTTTGCACAATCTACACCTTATACCGGCAGATTTAGGGAATTGCAAGTGCTGTCAAATAATTCTCCCAGTAACTCTAAATCAGTAAATTATTTTGTGGTATCAACTTACAGTTCAGCCATCAGGGCTGGACAGACGGAGAGATCCTGGGGACTGGGAAGAAAAAATAAACCTCTGTTCGCTGACCCTACACAATTAAAGAGCTTCTGAGCTGCTGTGGGTCACTGCCCTGTCACATTTTTCTTCCCTGCCTAATGGTGAAATTAATTTAAAAAACAACAAACAAACAACAGGGACATCCATGAAAAGGAGACACTTCTTTACATAACGGTTTTTGAGAGTCTGGAACAAGTTGTTCAGCCAAATTGTTGAAGCCTTTACCCTGGCTTTCAGATAATGGTAGAAGTTTTGAGCTTCATGTAAATAGTTTATTATCAGCTCCATTCTCTATTTGGTGTGATGAAACCAATGATCGCTCCTACTCAACTCAATAGCAATTCCCAGACGGCTGTCAGCTTTTGTACACAATGGTGTTTGTAAGAGGGCCTCAGTACACCAAAAAATCAATTTTGTAAAGAGTGGGTGGAGACTGAGATTCCACTGACTCAAACTTGGTTGTCTTCTTTTGCTGAAAGTTATGTTTACAGAAAAAGTATTTTGTAAGATTGCAAGTAACTTGTATGTAATGTAAAAAGTATTTTTTTTCCAACTCCCTTTCTATGTTTTACTCTATAAGTTTATTTATTTATGTGCTTAACGGCTGGTTAAAAAAAGAATCTCAAATTACTAAACACAATTTGCGCTGTTTATATGTAGAGGGCATTATCATGTCACATATAAGTCCTGCTCCGTGGGTTCAAACTGTCAAGCACCCCCTCCCTCAAACAGTGACTAATAAGGCTCACACGAAAAACAAAATATTTTGTAGTCTTTACATAAACAGACTTCGTTACTGTAGCAACTCGTGAATGCCGAGCCACTCTCTCTGTAAATCCAACACCCAGATTGTGACAGCTAAGCTGATTCTGCCTTGCAGCGAGGGTGCACAACAAAAACAGACTTCAGATTGCACTGCCTCATCTTCCGTAGGGCTCTTGCCAAGACCTTCTGCTTCAACTCATCGAATTTCCGAGCTTCAGAAAACAAACTCAAACACAGGGCAGTGCCTCAGAGCAGGAGGACTGGTGCTGTTCCCAGGGATACTCACTTCTCTGCAACACCCTGATACCAGCATACCCCTGCATCTGGTGAAACAGTTACACTTCCCACCCACCACCACACGTTGAAATATGTGACTTTTAAATTATTGACTCGCTCGGTGTGTCCGGTTGAGCTTATAATTGGATCAGCCAGGTTAACTGATAATGATGAAATGAGAAGCCCCTGCAGCAACCCCATGATTTGAGTTTGTGCCTCCTCTACACTGCACGTAATATGTGAACTTGTTGCCATCTTTATCCACATAATAGGAACAAGTCATGGAAGGAGTTATTCAAACTAACTGGAATTCAGATAGTTTACATGGTCTCCTGTTTTTAACATCAGCTTTCTGCAAAGCAGAAAAAATGAATCAGGCCAGCACAATGCAGAAGAGCAATGTGGCAGAATGCTATATTACAACCCTATAGAAATAAAACCATAATGAAGGAGATACGACTGAGAGGAGTTGATTAGGGAGTCAATTGGTGACTGGTCCCATCCTGCCTCCCCAGGAGAGTGATGATTGCTCCACTGCTTCCTGGGGAGAAATTGTGAGCCACCAGAATGCAAAAACAGATGCCAATTTTCTAATGGGTTAGATGACATGAAAGGCCTTCTCACATTTGAAATCATTCTTATGAGGCCATTCAGCCTGTCTTGCTTGTTTGATTGCTGTACGTTTACCAATCCAAGACTGTCATTGTTTCTTGAACCAACCCCGGCAATCTTTAGCAACAACACAACTGGCTAAAATGTAAAAAATTTAGACTTCAGTATTAAAAAAAATCATAGGAAGTATATAAAGGGTAACTAATAAAGCAAAGTTTACAGCATGAAAGTCAAGAGTACTTCCTACCAAACTGCCTCCTACAAGAAGCATCACAGCAGGCTGAACAGCCACCTTACTGGGTTGTGTGGGATTAACTGGGGTTAGGACCCAGAGCAGGTCACTTGGGCCCCATTGCCAACATGATTGTTAGCAGGGAATATCCAGTCTAGCTGCTCCAGAGGAGTCTCCTTCAACAGCTTGTATAAACCTTTTCAGTGTCTATGGGAAAGCTGGGTGGAGAAGCCTCTAGCCAGGTGATGGTCCCCATGTGCTTGTTGAGCTGTTTACTCTGTAATTAGGAAGGATATTTGGTGTTCTTTTTTTACACGTGTAATGCTGTGCTCTTTATGGGGCTCACCAGGCGTTCTTTGTCAACAGGGGAAGAGGAGTGAAGATGTCAGCATTGTGCCACTGAGCACAGAAAGATGGGTGCTTGGGAGAAGCAGAAAAAGAAATGAATGGGAGAGAGACACAAATATCATTACTGGAGTGGCATTCACGTAGCAATAAGGAACAATCATGGCTGGAGCAGTTCTCAATTAGAGAACAAAAACAACCGAAATAAAACCTCCGGTAAGATGACAAGATGAAGTAAGCAATTGTCCTGGAACAAAGCTGGATAACAAAAGCCAAAGACACATTCATGGAAGGATCATTGGGAAGAAGTGTCACGACTATAGTCCCCTCTCCTTAAGGGTGATCCAGCCCTTTCACTAAAGACTTCATTCCATGCACCTGCGCCCTATTCCCTGCCCACCTTATAAGCCAGGCGCTGACGCTCTTCCGGGCTCTGCAACTGATTTCCATATCGTGCGAGTCCGGGACCAGGAAGCGCCTGGTCCCGTTAAGGTTTTAACCCCTGTTCCTTGTCCCTGTCCGCCGGTTCCGACCCGGTCTTCGTGGTTTTAATTCCGAGTTCTGATGGATCTCCTGGTTTTGGACTTACCTTCGTGTTTTGGATACTCTATGGATTACTCTTTGGGATTGTTCGCCTCGGCCACACCTCCCCCGTGCACCAGCGCACCTTGGACACGCCCCCCTGTCTTCAGCCCCGTTTTCCTGCATGACGTTTCCCCAGTGTTCCCCCACTCCGTCGGACTGTGTCGTCCGCATAGGGTCCGGAAAGAACTGTTCGTTACAAGAAGGGGATCAATAAAGGCTGAAATTGATGATATATGCAGAGAGATGGTGATGAAATGCCACCGTCTAGGTATCTTATATATCACTTGGCAAATGCCAAGTGATAACATCAACTCACCACCATCTGGAATTAGCTAGCATGATTTTAACCTTGTGTGGAGCAATTGGTCATCTTGATGACTGGTGTGGACAGTGACACAAGTGGGAGATTCAACACCGTGGCCTTCAAGATTCTAAGAGTAATACATATTGATTTATTAAATGTAATAAATCAAATATGTTACCCTTTGGGAAAACAAGTAGAGAGAGACAAACTGAACAGCTGTAAGCTGTCGGAGGAAAACATGCTTCCAGAAACAAATGGTTAACAATGCAAAATGACTCCTGAAAGGAGGAAAAAAGCCTTCTAAAAAAAAACAGGACTTAATTGAAAAGGCTTTCTGCAGATAATCAGGTCGATATATTGTCTACACTTGTTTCAGAAGGAAAAAAAAGAACCCAGATAGGCAATTTGGAAAGATTTGACAGAGGTGGCAAAGTGGCAAGTCCTAATCTATCATTAGCCGATATGATCCGAGTTCATTAAAGAGGCAACTGGAGCTCCTGAAAAGAGGCAATTATGGGTTTATCGGATGGTAAGGAGACTGTCAGCGGGCTCTTCCGGAGCAAAGCCGCGCCTACAGCCTGGCAGCAAGATGAGTACGGATTTATCCTAATGGGTTTATTAGGGCAGAGGCCTGCTGGCATAGCAAACCTGATGGATTAAGGGAGGGAAAAAAGACAGCCCAAGCTTTAGCACTATAAACAGGAGGAGCTAGAGTGTATGTTGTCTTCTTTTCAAACAGTGAATAGAGATTTAGGATTCTATGCTCCAGTCTAATTAACTAATTAATTAATATTTTGTAGGATACATTTCTTCAATTTAACCTTAATTGGATCATAAATTCAACTGTTTTTGCAGGTATTTATAACTCACAAACACATGGAAAATCTTAAGCAGGAGATGCAAACCTCTAGATTGAAGATATAATATCAAGATGTTGGATTTTAAAAGTTATTGATCTTCAGCCAGTACAGACATTTAACTCCCAGTTCATTTCAGTGCTTCAGCCCCAGGTAACCTGTACTATTGTGACCTTAATAATGATGATTCAGGGTGAGCAGACAACCATGGTCCAAAACCTGATTTCCTTGCTCAAAATGAATCAATTTCAAATGCAAAAAAACCTTTAAATTAACATGTTACATAACCAGCTTTTTACTGACTAACTGTTCTTTTGTTGTCACCAGTATTGACTGGCTCTTTCGCTGTCACCTTCGGAATCCTGAAGCCACAGTGGGGGGCAATGCAAGTTAATCCCACCAATTGATTACCAAAACCAGGATAAAAGGCCGTTCTGGGTGTGCAGGCAGTGCGGGGAAGTCAGTTCAGGACACAGAAGATGCATTCTCATCTACAGGCTTTGGGAAATGTGAAGCCATTCTAATATGCAGTAGTATCATCATCATGATCTGACAGTATACTTTTCATGTAAAAAATTCTTGGAGGTATTTCCATATACCCACATATTTTATGCAATAAGCCATTCAGAGATAGCAATTCTACTTTAATACCTCTGACACAAACTACAAAACCTGTAACAGCACTAAGCAAAAGAACGAAAAACTCAGGACCCCTAGTCATGTCACTGATGCAGAGTGCTACCTTTTATTATATTACAATTTATTTCAATCATTAACCTCATCATTAATCATTAATTAATAATTAATCATTAATGGTGACGATGTACAGCCCCTGTGTCTACATGCGACTGCTCTAACATTGATGAAACATTGTTCAAACCTTGTTTGAACCGCACTAACATTGTGTGCTGCAGTCACCATAATGCAATGTTTTGATCTTTTTACAATTTTATTTTCTAGCTCTCTGTATGAATGATCTTGAGTTAGAGTTCCCAGCATGACTAGACAGGGCTGCCTGCATGCCCCAGGCCAGATTCCAGTTACAAGACAGGATGTTTTCCAGCAGAAGGATGCATCCATGTTTCAGACAAATACAGTCTTTGGCTGTCACCATCAAATCACGTTGTCACCCAATCCATACTCCTTTCTCGTCTTAGGTGTCAGATTTAAGGAAATATTTAGCATTTTTTCTCACAGGGATCCCTGCGGCAAGCAACCTTATTAAAAACACATTTTAGTAAAATAACTTTCAGAGTAAGCTCCTAATTTTAAACACCCGCTTGTGACACCTGTAAGCTTAGCTAGAGATATTCACAGGGGCTTGTAACATTGTACCCTGAAACGTTTACTAGGTTACTGTATTTTCGATAATTGAACTTTAGCATTAGGGACATGAAAGCTTTAATAAAAAATATGGTATTTGCTGATTTGACTTGAATTAACATGTACGTTAAGTAAAAATAAGTAGACATATACATATAGTAATATGTTACATATATAATTTTAACAATAGTCAAACAAAATGGTAAATACTTACCTTTTAGGAGAGGTAGTCATTTGGTCTTTCTTGACTTGTTTGGGTGCTAGTAGCTTACGACATCAGAATTTCATTTAGAACAACAAATGATTTATTTTGTGCAGGGCAATTAAATAATTTGTTCCAAGAACCTGCATCTCTTTAGCAAAGAAGTGCCTTCTGTGTTCTGTGCACTCACAATTAATTTCCATTGGTGCCAAGACCTCTCAGCTGCTGCGCGAGTTCCCTTGCTCGGATCCTCTACGAATGTTCCTGGGTTGACCTAAACGTGGTACCCACAGTGCCCCCCAAACCAGGCTGAAGTGGTTTTGTTTGGCCCCCATTATAAAGAGATTGTCAAAGAGCAAAGGAAATGATGTGGGGAAGGATATCAGTGTGACACAGGCCGTAGGGTCATAGGGTCATCCCGATGGTATTCAGTTCTCTTTGTGGAACACTTAGCCATACATCTTCCAATTGATTTGGATGGCAAATTCCTCCATGTTAAATTGGAGTGTTTCCTCCTGTGTGGAACCAGCCAGCATCTGCTCATAACCAGAAAAACTGACACAAAATCCCATCTTGACTGATGAGTCAAACTATAAGCCATCATCTTTCCCACATCACTGCTGCTGGCAACTGTGTACAATGGTTTGCTGTGGTGAAGGCAAAATGACTTATAGGAAATAACAGTGAAGTGTAAGTAAACATGACAAAACACCAAGATTTCACAAATGTGCTCCAAACCATGGGAAGCCTTGTATATGTGTGGCTGAAGAATGTCACAACCACAGAAGCATTGAAAATGCTATGCAAATTACAAAACGGGCAAAATATGTTTTACTGAACTGCAACTCAAAAACATTAAACTTAAAAATACACAAAACCATTCATTTTGGTTACCAGAAGAAATTTCCCTGTGGGATTCTACCACAGGGTGCCCAAGATGCTTTGAGACCAGAATAAAAATCTAAATTATAGTCCTGAAACTGCTGCAGAAAAATGCTGTCACTTCTCATGAACCTTAACATGCTTTGGATTCATTCCACTCCTGATTGTTCAAACCACTGTCTTGCAAATGAAAGCATCTCCTCCCCTGGGGGACAGGACAAAGGAGATTACATGTCTTTAAAAGGAATCACTCTCACACACAACCTCAAAACACTCTGCTGCAGCCATCATACTTTCAGCGCAGATCTGTGATTAAACGCTCCTTTTAAACACTATAATCCAATCTAAAGCCACCTTAAGAAACCTGTTGGAAACAGGCTTTTGGTTAGAACAGATTTGCCTTTTGTATTTTAAGTGCAAACAGGTTTATTCTATGTTACATTCTTGGCATTTATTTTAACACATTTGCGAGGAAATATATATAACACCTGGAGTATTTTACACAAGGATATGTGCTCTCTAAACAACATTTGCACAGCCAGATGAAGTTAAATTAATATTAAGTATATTTCTTCCCTGTTTCACCAACACAATTTGTACAACTGTCTAAAGATGATTAAGTGCACAATAAAGAGAAACATACCAGTTTCAATGAGCTCAAAGTGATAACTTTACTCCTATTAATGTATTATGTTATATAGCAACAGCAATGTTATATGAATGTAGCCTACTGTTTACTGGAGTTGTTTTTTTTAGTTATCCATATAGTAAAGAAAATGAAGAAACAATGAAGATTCACAGTGATCCTGAGCCACTAAAATTACAGAGGTTATTTCATTACATGTCACTTAGTAAGATCGACTGAAGTTACAACCAAATTATGATAGGGGGTGTACAATAATAAATTGCGTAAATCAATTATCAGTTAAAAAACACTATGAAGCACAATGCGAATGCAACAGACTCAGGGCACACACATGATGTCATCTACATTTTTAAGAGTGAGCAGGTAGGTTTGTTTATCGACTATTACTGTGCCATAGAATAACAAAATGCGGAGGTCATGTCATAGGATGTCAAAAATGTCAAGTACTCACTGTTGGAAATTAAAATTGATAAAACGAGCAATGAAAGATATGAACAGGCCCTAAATGAGTTACGAAGATCACATTCTGTCCATTGACATGATTTTAAGTGACCTGTTGGTGAGGGAATGTTGTCTAGATAATGAGATGCAGTGCTTTAACAATTGCCGGACTATGATGCTGGGAAACTTCTTGGTGAGGGACAGGTCAGGTCCCAGAAGGCAGAGGGTATCTCGTTTATTGACAGATGAGTGCTGTTTAGCACTTGATCTGAAGGAAGACAATGTGTGCAGACATTAGGAGCATGATGGTCCTGCTGTGACTGTTGTGTTCGTTTGTTACAAAAAGACCTTTGGTACAGACTGACGACGACACTATTTCTCAGTAATATAAGGCCAAAGACCAAACCATGAGGGTCAGCTTCTAGCAGGACAATTGCAAGACCACATAGGATTACAACGGAAAAAGGCCAAGAGAATAATTCTGAGGTTTGGGTAGTGATCCACCTTTTCCCTGACTTATCTAGTTGACTTTCTCCAGTAGAACCAAGATGAATTAGCTGAAAATGCCAAAGCCAAGACTGATGCCCAGCCTACTGGGGCTCCAAGCCCACCAGGTGCTTCATTGTGGGGGGAGGGGTGCTTGGCTGACCAACTGGCACTTTTGTTTTTACGCTTCACTGATACCCTCTTTTTGAAGGGCACAAGCTGCTGAGCAGCTCCAGCTGGCATCAGTCTCTGTCTGTCCAATTTTTGCACTTGAGTGAGACAGCACTGACAGTTAAATTTCTGTATCAGGGCCAATATCTTTATAGCACATTGTAGTGTATTGCTCTGCAGCAAAGAGTGGAAATATTACAATAATGTTAACCTGTCACTGTGCTTTGGGTCTTTTTTAAGGAATAAATAAGACTTCAGTGTTCTAATCAAGACAATCAGATTAAATCTTTAAAAAAAAATACATAAAATTCCAAAAATATGAACATTTAACTTTATTTGAGACCTTTTCTATTGAAAAATATCTGAACAAATTCAGTGACCATAAATTCCTAAGCATCTGGTAAGCAATTTACACCACAGAAAGTTGCAGTTCCATTAAAATGCAAAATTCAAATTGTACACAAATAAATTGGAAGGTCAACATGAATTTATTCAAATAGCCAGCACAACAGAAGAAAAAAGATGGGATCTTACCAATTTTCACAAGGTTGGTCCAAATAATGATTTGAAATGGCGTTACAGTTCAGTCCAAGCAGAACATTGTGCTTCCTAACTATGAAAAAACGATTCCTTCCAGAAAACACTTCAAGCTCAGCCAGGTTAGAAACTCAACCTTTAACTAAACTTGAATGTAATTTGTGCATACAGTGAGGGTCTAAGATGGCTTTCACATATTCTCAGCTGCACTCATGATGTTAGCACCCTCTAGTGTTCATTACCTTTTGTTTATATGGCAAACGTAATAATAAACTTTATTTTATATAGCGCCTTTAAAGGTGGATTCTCAACGCACTTTACAGGATGACAACAACAATAAATAAGAAGAATACACACGATAAAACACAATTACAATATGTAGAGGAGACCGTGGATGGTGGTACTAAGAAAAGCAGAGGGGTGAAGAATGGAACCAGTTAAGTAAAGGCTTTTCTGAAGAAGAGGGTTTTGAGTCTGGATTTGAAGGAGTTTAGAGAAGGTGACTCTCTGATATCCTTGGGGAGAGAGTTCCAGAGCTTGGGGGCATAAGAGGAAAAGGCCCTGTCAACCATACAATGTAGACGGGCTTGGGGGACAGTAAGTAGAGCAGAATTAGAAGAGCGAAGGTTGCGAGGTGGGGAGTAGAGCGTTAAAAGTTCAGACAGGTACTGATGTGCCAAGCCATGCAGAGCCCTATAGGTGAGCATGAGGATTAAAAAGTCCACAAGGGATTTGACCGGAAGCCAGTGCAAGGACTCCAGGATAGGAGCAATGTGAACACTTGCACTAGACCTGGTCAGGATTCTGGCTGCTGAGTATTGGACATACTGGAGTTTGTTCAGAGCAGATTTAGATACCCCAGCGAGTAGAGCATTACAGTAGTCAATTCGAGCGAACACAAATGTGTTGATCAGCTTTTCAGCCACAGTTAGTGATAGCATATGGCGGAGTCTAGCGATATTTCTGAGGTGAAAAAAAGATGTTTTGACAGTATGCTGCACATGTGGGTCGAATGTTAAGCCAGAATCGAATATTACCCCAAGGTTTTTCAATTTTGATTGAAGCTCAAGTACAGAACCATCTACAGATAGGGTTACAGGGGGGTGCCAATAAGCATGACGTGCTTCAGCATTTCCACTGCTCCTGCTAAGCCTTACTCATCAGTTCCTGGACTAATTAAGCACTTAAGTACCTAGCAATCTTTAACACCTGGACTAATCAGGCAATTAACAATTCATTATTGTTTGAAGACTCCAGTCCTATAATGGAATGAACCAGAAGTGTCAAGAACGGCCTATGAGAATTTGTATTTCAATGCACCACAGTTTAGCTCTCACAACTACATTTTGAAAGATGAAATGCTTAATTAAAGAGCCATTTTTTGAAGTATCGACATTGTCACATGATAAAAAACATTTAGTCAATGAAAGTCACATATCTGTCTCTCAAAGACTCAGTTCTAGGATCTTGGGTTACAGTCCAGGCTAGGACCCCATTCTGTGAGCACAAATGGAAAAGTGCACATGCAACACCAACCTAACAAACACCACAGCCCTGAATACGTGGTTCCAACAGTGAGGTTGGAGAAGGTCCGGATTTTCTGTGGTCATTTAAAATCCTAGAGCATTTCTCAAAAAAAGCAGGGGTGTTACCCTAGTGTCTTGGCCAAATTTCCCCCCAGCCTTTACCAATCACGGCCTCCTAATAATCCTCATCTCTGAATTGGCTTCATCACTCTTTTTCCATCCTCCCCACTGATAGCTGGTGTGTGGTGAGTGTACTGGAGCACTATGGCTGCTGTGTCATCATTCCAGATGGGTTCTGCACATTGGTGGTGGTGGAGGGGAACCCCCATTACCTGTAAAGTGTTTTGAGTGAAGTATCCAGAAAACCACTTTGTAAGTGTGAGGATTATTATAGTCACTACTTTACATTAGTGAGTGATACTCTTCACTCCGTGTTGCAGCATTTCTTTCTTGCAGGGAGGGTGAAAATTCCCCCAGCCACTCGTGGTATCCCTGTGGACTAACGAGCATGATTCTGATGCTATCCATATATTAGTCACACAGCCTTCTCAGGCCCAGGATCTAAACCCAATTGAGCATTTATGGGACATTCTGGAACAATGCCAGAAATAGTTTTCCACCTCCATCAAACAGGCATGAGCTGGTCGACTTTCCTGTGGAAGAACGGTGCTGCATCCCTCCGGTAGAATTCCAGACGCTGACAGACCCTATGCCATAGCATAAACAGGGCAAACTGGCCACACATGGTGGTCCAATGCCCTGTTGAGTGACTTTACATTGGCATTTCCATTTTTAGGTCTACAAACGGTCATTGCTCACACTAAATTATACAATAGCTCCATCTACTGGACAAAATAATTCCACCTAAAACTCTCCATGACAGAAATTAAGTTGTGAATGAAATGGACAACACTTACTCCCAAGTCAGACTACTTTAGTATCCTGCCCAATTCATGACCAGTTTTAAAATATTTTTTGGTCGTTGAAAGGTTAAGCCAAAGGTATGTTCTTAGCATCAGGCCTGTGCCAAGTACTGGGTCTTAGAACAGAGCTTCCTGGTGACTGACTTCATGACTGGATCCATGCAGAATTAAGACAACTCATTAAGAGAGTGTCTGGTACAGAGGAAGTCCCATCCATGACTGCACATCTTGTTCATGGTTTTGGGGATAAACAGCAGGTTATTTCTGGGTGAAGATGGCATAGTGATCAAGAGCTCCTTGGCTAAGCAATCAAAAGCTCAGTTAGTAAGCAAGATGACAGAATGAGGTGAAAGCCATGAATTTTGGGCTCCGAATTTTTAACCCAAAGGTTCATCTTTAATCGAACACCGACTAACTCTAAACCCTAACAGTTTCATTTATGAACTATTAAATATGCTAATGTTTCCAACATACCGAATATAGGGCAGTCACTGGGTTTGGGAAGTGGTGATGAGGAGATTTCTGACCTTGTTGCTGCACCTGAGACTATTCTTCGACAAAATGCACCCAGTAAATCTGAAAATCATTTATTCATTCAGTTCACATTTCCATCGCAGGCGTTTTCTGAACAGCGATGACTGAGACACTTGCCAGGCAGAGAACCGAAGAAAAACATCATTAAGTTAAAAAAAAACACCAAAAATGATAGAGCTCCTTTTGGATAAGAAACATATATATATAACAAAAATTACAATGACCAAAAAATAATGAAAATGTACTAAAATTTAATTATTCATAAAAGCCGGAATTGTTTGTGACAGGAAAACACAAGAAGCGATATTAGAGTTGGTTTAGTATAATATATTTCAGCTTTGAGAGACATAGAAACCAATTATTATTATTCCCACAGTTTTTTCTATAAAATACCTATTTTGTTTCCCCAAAGCATATTTATGCAAAAGAAAAAAAAAACATTTGGAATTCAAATCCATTATGGGAAATCTGAAAGCCCAGTGACTTCAAATACAAAATAAAGTCACACAGGAAAAGAATGTTATTTGCTGCAAAGCCCATTAATGTCAGGAAATAAAAATATATATGGACTTCAATCTATTACTTTTGACACAATTAGTGCTTAGGACTGGTACATGATAATAAAAAAGGTCAATAATCATCAATTCTGCTTCCATTTGCAATATTATATATAATTTTAATTGAGGCCATGCTGTTTGTTTATAATCATAGATCTAAATTTCAACTGCCCCCCCAAAAAAGTTTATTATCTATTGCCAGACATGAAAATACTGTAGTCTTTAAACATTTTGTTAAAAAAAGAACAAATGGAGGCCAGGAAGCTGAAGATTCAGGGTCTGTCTTGACAGTCAATCCTACCAGAGAAAAAATCCGGATTCTTCGGCTGACTGATGTATAAAAAGTACAGAGGAGTCCGTCCGAGATATGTGGTCAATTATTTTCACTTTTCTTGCAGTTGTAGTTGTAGTAGTAAGATGCTTGTTTTTTTTTTCTTTTTGAAGTTTTCATTTCTGGTTGAAGGTCTGGAATGCTGGCACTTTCCAAAGAGGCAACAGTTCTTCATTTCAGCATTCTGCATCGAGAGAGAGACCAGGGTTAGAGCAGTGGCCTTAAAACGACACTTCAACACTAGGCGATATCGATTTCTTCTAGTAATAATGTTAGGACAGCACTGAATTGAAAATTGAGGGGGATTTATGTAAAAATTGTACATTGTGCTAATATTATACCATTTAGAACACGGGGCACAACTCATGTTATCAAGTTACTAAAATGATATTAGTGCTTTGCAACCAAATCTAGGAGGAAAATAAACATATCATTTGCTATTGAAAAGAGAAATGCGAGGGGATTTGATTCAAGTTTTCAAAACCCTTGAAGATGATGAAGTCCACTTAATGTGAAACACATCGTTGTAGACCACAGGGAAGAGGTTTCAAGACCTGAAAACAGGAGCCTTCTCTTTTAAATGGAGAGCAAGTCTGAAACAAGCTACACAACCATCTTATCAAACCCATGTGCTCTCCTGAATGGAGGAAATCCCCAGATCAATTACCCAGCAACCCAAAAGAACGCAACCTTTCATACGGTCGTGATAAGCGCCTGTTTTTGTTTCAAAATATCCTTCTGCCCAGGTCTAGAATAATGACACTGCAGGGTTATCAGCCTTTACCAGTTTCACTTAATCTTTCTCCTTATGCCCATCCAATCTGGAAGTGCTTACAGTTTCTCTTTCGTAAAGGTCGACACCGGTGAAAAGACTCAATCAAGCCACACAACAAAAACAAAATGAGTACATCTAACAGCCTGTGCTTCGGATCAATGTGGATACCACACGGTCTTGAAACTTGTAAAAAGGATGCAAAGACTGAAAAGGAAGAGCTCAGCACAAGTGGAATTATGCCTAAATTGGGTGAAGAAAGGCAACAGTACATTGCCGATGTGCGGGAAGGCAGGAGCCAGGTCTTCACACAGAGAGACTCTCTTAGGGAAGGCCAGCGGCTCAGGGTCTCTGATGAGTCAGCCGCTCCGAAGCTGTGAGAGGAGCTGGGGCCCAGGGCTCTGGGCAGCCTGCTCACTCAAACAGGACTGGCGGCTGATGGAATCGGCGTGCCTTTATCCCATTAGCAACGCTCGGCTGCCCAAACAGAAATGAATAAACACAGCCTCGGGCCAGTGCGCCGTGCGACAAGCACAGCTCGGCTTTAATCGTGAACGACATCGCATCGTCATCTGGAATGTGTGCTGGCAGAGCCAGGGAAATGGAGAGTGAGCCAGAAAGCAGAGCTGTGGGAGGGCTCATTCAAGCACTAGGGGGGGTGTCTTCTGGGACAGAACAGTTTACAGAGGCACTGACACAGGGGATCTACAGCTGCACGAGTCTGCATTGGTTGACTACCCAGAACTCTGGCAAGAACTGAAAGAGTTTTGAAACTGAGAATAAATATGTAATTCTCACAAAGTCTCTCATTCCACCCACCCACAAAAACAGAGAATAAGAACAGTAAATTCAGCCCAAATGCAGATTTGGATTAGTAAAAATTGGCACCTAAAATCTTTAAAACACCTGTCCTTACACAGGCCAAGTCAGGGTGTTATACTCCTGTTTGGGTCCTCCTGAGTGATCTGGCAGCTCAGCAGTGACACTCTGGTCTAAAGACTAGCTTGATCAGCAATCCCACACTGCACTTGGGAGGGGCAGCAAGTTAATCTTCTGCCCTTAGTTAACAGAAATCTTATTAGTTAAGGATGTTTGTCTATGTACACAAGTCAGATCTATTGCAACATTATTATAGAAATTAATTGTAATCTGATTTGTCAAAATTGAAAAAGCAGAACACGTAAAAATGAGAAAATAATGAGGCATCAACACAGCAACAATATAGTATAATAAGTTTAGTACAACCTAAGTACAACCTTAGGTTGTACTTAACTGTGCAACCTTACTAAACATTAAAGTAGTAGTTTTAACTCCCCTGTTGAAGAAAACTACTTTGAAATAATAAATACACACTGTGCAAGCACTTTAAAACTCAACTGTGCCCACTGAAAAACTAGAATATGAAAACAACATCCTTTTCAAGTGATCCTTTTCAGTAAATTGCAACTCTGGTCAAGGAGTTACACATTCTCTGCATGAAAAAAATCTTTGTGATCACCATTTTAATTGAGGAGTATCCAGCTGTATACTTGCAGATCTGGTCTGCTTCTTCGAATCCGGCAAACGCCGTGAAATCTGGACTTTGTCTGTGCTGACATGTACTCTTCAAATACAAGTTCCAAATACCATGGTCTTGTAAACAACACAGCGCGTTTCACTTGATTGGGCTCAAACAGACAGACACATGGCCTGTTTACAGGCTAGTGAACAAGGGGAGAGGTGGGGAGGGGAAAACACATGAAGGAAAAGGCAAAATTGGTGAACAGGAAATAAAGAAATGTTAATAGGTAAGAAATTTCAGGGCCGAGTGTGAAAGGTGAATAGAGGGGATCAATCTGTAGCCTAAAGGTACAGCTATACCTGTTCCCCTGAAGATCACTTTTCTGGACATTCTAATTTTCACAGTGAACTGAAATAAACTGAAACATTCACGGGTGCCGTGGTAATCACATCCCTACCTACAGGAAGGGTGCAGTACTGCTTGGTTAACTACAGATGGTGCTGTTTCTGTCCAACACTGCTCTGAAGTCAGGAGTGTGAGGGCACACTTGTGGTCTTATTATAATAATAATAATTATTGTTATAATTGCTTACACTTATATAGCGCTTTTCTGGACACTCCACTCAAAGCGCTTTACAGGTAATGGGGACTCCCCTCCACCACCACCAATGTGCAGCATCCACCTGGATGATGCGACGGCAGCCATAGTGCGCCAGAACGCTCACCACACATTAGCTATCAGTGGGGAGGAGAGCAGAGAAATGTAGCCAATTCATAGAGGGGGATTATTAGGAGGCCATGATTGGTAAGGGCCAATGGGAAATTTGGCCAGGACACCGGGGTTACACCCCTACTCTTTTCGAGAAGCACCCTGGGATTTTTAATGACCACAGAGAGTCAGGACCTCGGTTTTACATCTCATCCGAAGGACGGCGCCTGTTTACAGTATAGTGTCCCTGTCACTATACTGGGGCATTAGGACCCACATGGACCTCAGGGTGAGCGCCCCCTGCTGGCCCCACTAACACCTCTTCCAGCAGCAACCTTACTTTTTCCCAGGAGGTCTCCCATCCAGGTACTGACCAGGCTCACACCTGCTGAGCTTCAGTGGGTTGCCAGTTGTGAGTTGCAGGTAGATATGGCTGCTGGCCGATCATATTATATTATTTTATGTAAAAACAAAATTTCATTAGCCTACTTTAGATCCATATTGTATGTATTTAAGGTATGAATTGTTGAGATACAGCTTTTGTCACCCATTTCTACTGATAAATATTTACCTGCTGTGTATACAGAATGACATAGTATTTAATAGTACAAAGCTCTGAGGTAATGCCAAATTTACCTTCAGTTTACTTTGACCACTTTGAATCAATCATGTTCAACGTAAATAAATGCGTTATGTTCCATGTCATTTTTGTACTGGGACAAGCACTTAAATGTATTTCATAGGACAAAGCTTGGAATAAACAGAGAATGGTATGGCCAGGTTTCCTTCATTTCCTTCACCTGTTTTGAGCTGAGCCTGCTAAACATGAATGTACACGATATGTCACTACTTTTTGGACAGATGAGATGACATGCAGTTTCATCAAACTGTGAGTGAAGAATGAAAAATTATTTTTTAAAAGTCACTGTAAACACGCACATAAGCACTCTGGGAAAAGAAACATCAACAACAGAAAGCATTCTAATTGTGAGCCATGTTACAAATGAGTGATGTTATGCAAGGGTGTCCCACTACCTTTTTATAACGGTGCACCCGTGAATGCTTGGTACACTTGCACTATGTCACAGAAGTGTAGACTTGGAGGAAGGGTTTAGGGCTTAGTGTGGCATTTGGGTCACCACCCTAGTTATCTCATCATAAGCCTAAAAGCCCCTGATAAGGCCAGTTATAGATATAAACTTACAATAAAAGGAGTCAACTGCTGCCCAAAAAGAAAATACAGTGAACCTGGTGGCATCTAAATTCACATTTATCTAGAGTTGCATACAAAATTGCAGTTTAAACACTGAGGTGCTAGAAGTATATGATTTGCCTGCTCATCATCCAGGTTAATTCTGTATAAAAATGCATTAGTCTTACTGTCGGTATCTAGAAGAGTGCCCACAGGAATAATACTTCTTTATACAAATGGCTTGAACACCAAAAATGATTTAACACTTGATCTCAAGAATTAACCTCAAAATTCACACCCAATTTTCATGTGATGTCGATGTTGTAAAATTTAACAGCTCCTGGATACTGATATGTCACTTGGCACTGTCCTGCTGAAGTTTGATGAAAATTCCTCGATGGCAAAAGTACCAGGCCTCTGCCCCTGGCATCACACACTCAGCTTCAAAACAGAGCGAGGCCAGACTGGCACACCCACCTGGCTCAGAGCTGCTGCTGGTGGGAGTTTTAGAGCAGTAGGCAAGACGATTTCTTTTTCGCCTTCTTCTTTTCCACTGGCGTTTTCCTATTTATCTGTCTGACCAGGTCATAGAAGATCTAGAAGAGAAAGAAAAACGGATATCAAAAAAGTGAGAGAAAGAAGATCTGGACACAGCAGATCTTTTAAGATCTAAGTTAGACTTAGCAGATCTAAGTCGGATCTATGTGTCGTGACCGATGGGAAAAAAAATCCCACCCTGCCTTTGATAAACCTCTGACCTGCCATCTAAACACCATATCAAAAACAAGCTCCCCTCAAGTGTACAGCAGACGTTTCCCCGATTAAATCCCACATGAATGCAAGACTAAGCTGGCAAGGTTGTGGAAGTAGAATTTGGAAAAACCGGGAGGCATGAAGTTTTGGAGGCTGGAGTGCTCCACATCCAAGATGCACCGAAAAGCAGGAGGTGACGCCTCGTGAACCAAAATGTTCCTATGATCCTGGAGAGTGCTGGGAAAGCAACTCCAGATAAATTATTAATTTCAAACTAAAAATTATCAGAACTTTCTACTTCAAAGCTGTGGCATGACATCAAATTATACACCTGTTTCAGGACCTGCAGCTCATCCCCTTCCTGTGCTCCTTCCATTAACCGCCAGTTAAAAATCATACAGCTTTTGTCAAATAACAGAAGGAAGAACAAGGCCCTACAAACATGCACTATATCCTGTTGGGGTACCCTGCTCAGTGTTGGACAGCACCACCACCCAGATCTGTAGGCCCAAATCTGCACTTTACATTGAAGCTTCCAATGGTTGAGCAACCCGGGAGCCCAATTTTCTCCTTATCAACTCTTTTTGGCTGAACAACCATTATTCCAACGTGGAGCAAAGCTGTTAGGGGTCCAGTCTGCACTCCCGGCCCTGAATCTCTTCCCTGGTGTCCAGTATGGTGGAGATGCAGCCGGTGGTGTAACCAATAAGCCTCATCATGAACCACTGCTAACAGTCATTTCATAGTGTTAGCAAAATCAGTAAAAAGGAAAAGACAGTTCAAGTGTCGATTTAAGCGCTCCAAGCTGGATCCTTACCTCGTTAACGTTGATCTTTGATTTCGCAGAGGACTCTAAAAAGGCACAGTTGTTCCACTGTCTGGCGAGGTTCTGTCCCTGCTCCTTGCCCACTACCCGCTCGTCCTCGAGGTCACACTTGTTGCCCACCAGGATCATGGGGACCTGAGGGGGCAGAGACAGAGCACAGGGCTGATGGACAGGAGTGGACAGTGCTGTTGGGGTAAAAGAGTTTGATGGGCTCAATAGCCTCCTCTTGTGTTTACCCTGTATTCTTATCTAAATGTCTTTTGAATCCTCTGTGATTCAGGGACTCTATAAAGTTAGATAATAGCATGAGCTGAACGTGAGTGTAGGTGGCCTCCAGGTGACTGATAAACATACCAATAATACAGCTCTTAAATCTTAGTCGTATTTAGCTTTTAGCCTTATACTGAACAGGGTAAAATTTCAATACATACGCTACATGTAATGCAATCCTTCATACTATTCTTTCCTCCACTGTGTTTCACTGACTAAAATGTTCGTCCCACCCCGTATGGTTTGGAAAAAGAAATGTTTCTAGCAAATACAGGTAATGGCAGACAGCTTCAAGTGAAGCTTTGCTCCATAATCTAGATGGACAGATAACTGCAGGATGATTTTCCTGCCAGTAATCCAACAAGCAACAAGGCCAAAAAGCTACAGTTTGGCCTCTCTTTGGGCCATCATTCTTGGTGTACATTACAAAGAAAAGATCTTTCTGGGTACTGAAACTAATCTTGTGTACATTGTTAAAACCCCTTAAAACATGTTCCTACAACTCCTGGGTAAAATTAGTTTCCTGCCTTGTTTCAATACCTCAGGTGATTTTTCACAGTGGGAAGAGGAAAGTAGAGTCAGAAAGAGCTTCTCTTCAGCTGAACTCCCATCAGCTCAGCTGGAAGCCCGGTCATGAAGAGCCTGTAAGTGTTACAGTGGCTGTTTCTTGTAAACTGTACAGGAATTATCTAGTGTGTGAACTCTGCTGTGACACAAATAAGTGGAAACAGTCAAATCTGTCAGCAAGCAAAGACGGAAAGCAGAAGAGTTCCATCAGATGACAAAACTGGTAATGAGGGGAAGTGTTTTTTTTTTATTAGAAATCCTGTAACAAAAGCCCTTTTGGGGAATATGCTCATTACACAAGAGGCAGGGCTGCCAAGAAATCATAGCACCAAGCGCCATTCCTGAAAAGGTCTGTCTTGTTCTTTTGCTGGCCCTTTCCAAACCCCACCAAAGGAAGTTTTTCTGAGCCCCCAGGCTGAAGACAGGGTCCTCTCTTGAGAAACGGAGAACAGGAATGTTTGGACTGACCACACTATGTGGCAGCACTTCTTGTTTGGATTCCAAACAAGCGTCTGGCATGGGCTGAGAAAACACTGAAAGCAGACTTTCCCTTGCAGGGTCCAAACATCAACAGGCATTTCCACAAAAACACTCAAAGGAGCAATGCAGACTCAGCTTTCTAGAACAGTAGAGCAAGGCCGCGCTAGAGCACAGATCTTCAACCTGTCATATTTTTCCATGAGTAATGTATTCATATATATGTACAGTATGCGGATTTCGTGTTGGTCTGTACACTGTCAATAATATTACCATCACTTTAACACAGCTATGGACTGCAGAAGATCTAAAGACGAAAATGAAAAACATAAACAGCACAAGATCTTGTATAATGGGAGTCAAAAACGTTTTACCTTTTTAAGTAAATGGTGGGCTGTTGTGGCAGAGGGGCAATGTTGTACCTTTGTGCCTGTCCTTGTGAAGGAAGTAGCATTTGTTACAAGAGTTTCCTTGTTTGCATATTTTGTAAGACGCTTTCCTTTGTCACAAACTTTGCAAAAACCATTTTCTAAAGAAACCTCACAATCTCAACAGCCAAAAAATGTCCCTCTTTGCTATTTTTCAGAGTGGAATGAACCTTTATTTGTTCCTTTGTAGCCAGTGCACATTAACGCAGATCTCTACTCAAACGTTTCTATGCGACTTCAGAGGCCAATTAATTTATCAGTGTATGGCTTACGGATTACGGATATGACCATCTCCCTTTTTAAAAATTATGTTTTGTAATGTGCAATATGGAAAGAAGCTCGCACTGTGAGAGGAAGAAGAAACATGTGGCCAAAAATATGGTCTTTATCAAAACAAAAGGTAATCCATCAATCAACTACCAACCAACCACTGGACACCACATGGTCTCTGCCAGTCATGCACCACTTTCAGGGTAAAATAAAATCTGGGGATGAAAGAATCATGTTTCTCAGTGACCAAACAAGGGCATCGTGCTGACAGAGTGCCTGGATCTCCGAGCCAAGTGAGCTTTAGGCAGGAACAGCACTGTCCGGAGTTGCAGCCTGAGTTTCCATGGGCTTGGAAACAAACAGCCCAGGAGCCAACACACAGAACTGAGCCCTGGTCACCTTGCTGTCTGGGACAGAGCTCCTCTTTGCAAATACTACCAGGCAAAGCCTGACAGCAGGACATTTCATTTCTGAATGGAAAAAAAAACAGCAATACCTCATAACCAACCAGTCTGTTATCTAGGCTTGCCTGCTCTGTTATACAGTCTCTCGATAAGCTCCAATGTCAGCAAGTGCTGTCTTACCTGACATTGTTCAGGAGAAAAATGATTAGCGAGCAGCTGAAAAACCTATAACCTGACTTTGAAAGTCTTTTGTCCAATTAATCAAAGTTTCATAACTTTGGAAGTGAACTGACCATTCAAGACTTCAGCACAGTACAGATAGTCAATATCCTTCACTACAAACACAGAGAAATTATCTCACCTACAGTCCTGTCTGTTTTAAGTGCATATCACAGTTCTGCAGCAAAATAAATCCAGAAAGCTCAACACAAGAAAAATACAAGAGAATGCTTTCCCTGGTCCCAAAACTCCAGCATCTTATTTCTGAAAGAAGTGATTGCCTGGGAAGTAGCCAGACAGCAGGAAACACAACAGGGAATGAGGAGATTATAAACCACAGTTGTGCACATCTGATTTTCCTTTTTTAATATTTGTACAGACCTCTCTATTTCAATGAGCTGACAGAGTTCACGTTTGACACAGCTGTTGCTGAACAACACGCAAGATGCCACCATAAATTAAAGGTTTTCATTCAGGACCCATTTCTTTGCCCAGATCATAGTGGAAGTCTGGACCCAGCTTCCCAACCTCTTTTAACAGGCCTGCCTGGGATCCTTAAGGAAACACCTGGACAAAATCATCCAATCAGTTAGCTACTGCTAAGCTTCTTGACATTTGGAACAAGTAATAGGTTTATTCCATGCTGAAAAAAAGAAGAAAGAAAACACAACGTTTCGGCCGTGGAGCCTTCTTCAGGTGTGAGGTAGTTTTTTTCAGCATGGAATAAACCTATTACTTGTTCCTTTGCAACCTATGCATGCTGACGCAGCTACCCACCTGAACTACTTCTTGTCATTTGGTGTTATTCCACCCCTAGACTTACCTTATTGAACCAATTTCATAGCCTATATCAAGACTCTCATAAAACCCCACTATCTTCAGTTTCTCAAAACCCTGCACAGTGACAGGGCCAAAGAGCAGGGGCTGGACAAGACACCTTCCTCCCAGCAACCACAGGACTCGTGGAGCTGTCCTCCAGAGTTCACCAGAGTCACGCTCGGTGGCTTGCCAGGAGCTGGGATTCGAAGACGGATATGTGGAAGTCGACATAGCTCGATCAAATCAAAAGGCTGACAAATAAGATTCAGCTCAAACAAAACTGCATCCATTCAACAGTGCGTGTGTGCGCAGTCTGTGAGCATTAATCCTTCAGACAGCAGAGGCAGCCTGAGGCAGGGGAGGAGAGAGCAGCCAGAAATAACATTGTCACGACTAATCGCCATGCTGCCTAATCAATGTGCCTTTCACGGTGCTGGGTTTAGGGAAATCGTGATGTCAGTGCGCTCTTAGAGCACCTCGAGGAGAAGAAATTCCGACAGGCATTTCTGCGTTACTTGCTCACAAACCGATTTCCTCTGTTTCAGCTCAAAAGTGATGTGCTGCCACTTCTTTTGCGTGGTTGTTCAATGTGCTGATACTCCCATTTCTTAGGAAGTATCACGAGCTAGCCCAGAAGAAATGGGTGCTTCAAAGCACCTCAACCTCAAAGGCCCTTTTGGGGCTGGTCTATTTTTCTGAAATAACTGGAGAATGCAGACTAGTTTTGGAAACTACTTAGCAAACCACCAACACTCCAGCATAGTATTAAATAGGTGAGAAAAAAATGAAAAAAAGATGCTTATTCAAGCGTACTCCCTACAATGCAGATAAACTGAGTGGTTTTCCCATTTCCTTCAAGGTCCATAACGCTTCTGAGAATCTGTGTCAAGCACTCCGTGACTACCGAGGACAAGCTATGTATTGTGGATGACCTGCAGTAGAGAGCAACCAGGTACATTATGGGATGTACAACGTTGGCTACAAAACTGAACGTTTTTAGTCTTAAAAAAGAGACCGTGAAAGGACTTAATACAAGTATTCAAAATCCTCAAGGGCACTGACAAAGTCAACCCAAAGACAAAGTCAACCCAGAGGACCAGAAACCAGAGGGCACTACATGAAAGTTTAAAAGAGAGAACAGAAGGCATTTCTTTACCCAAATGTTTGAGGGAGTATGGAACAAGCTACCCAGCCATATTATTCAAACCACACTGGCTGCCTTCAATAGATGCCTAACTACCAAATGAGTTAGATGGGCCAAATGGCTTCCTCACTTTTGTAACTTTTTGTAATTTCTTAAGTATTGTATGAGACAACACCAACATCCAGAGTTGCCCACTGTAACAGAGCGGGACAGTGGTGAGAGGAAAAACGGCACATAATGAAAAATTAGTTGCCAGGGGGTCACACAGGCAAGAAGAGAATCCCATTTTCCTCTCCCTGAGAGTCCCCAAGCCGATGAGAGGACTGTTCATCCACAGCCTTGATGAGCAGACAGGGGGGAAGAGTACTGTAACTGAGTAAACTCCACTTTTCTGGGCAAGTTTATTGCTAATCAGGTCTTGAGAATGAGCTGCCCTCTCCTTCTTTATAAGCCGTAGAGAGCATGCCGAGACTGAGAGCAGGACAATTATGGGAACTATGAGCATCCTCTTTGGGGAAAAAAAACAGGGAGTGCGGGTATTGTTTTATTTTGGGAATCCAAGGATTATGCCATACATTCAGAATGTGGAAGTGTTTTTCACTGTTAAAGTTATAGTGAAATAAAATTATATATACTTAATATGAATACATTCGTATTTTTGCCTATGCTAACTAGTCATGTGTTTTCTATCTTTGTCTTCTTGTGTTCTACAGTTTTATTCTAGGTTTTCAATTTCAATTACTTTTCAGAAAGTTTGAGGACTTGCTTTTTCACTTGGAGATTGTGTGTTACAATGTCTAAATAAAGATCAAATAAATTCTGATTTAATGTGTCTCGATTTCAGGTTGCTAGGCCACAAAATGTTACTTTGAAAATGAGAGCCGCTTTGAAATGCAGACTTGTCTACAGGCACTTAAAGTCATAATTGTGAATGTTTTACCAACACAGAGGGCTTATTTAGTATTTAGTTTGGCCTAATAAAACAACTCTGCATTGCAAATAATCAAATTATGGGCACTGTAAAAATGTATCCTCTGCTCTGCTATGAGGGTGTTTTCCACAGATCCAGCCATAGAAATATCAGATTTCCTTGTGCCACATTCACAACACTGCTGTCTGGACAGGACAACTAGTGGTACATAAGTTCTTCTGCCCTAAAAACAGCAACCAAGTGCATCAGTACAAAGCATTACTCCAGCTCTGAGCCCCACTGTCAGGATGTTAAGTGTCGGAACCAAATGTTAGAATTGAGACAAGAAACCAGCTTTCTTCCCTCAGATGTGCTAATGAGTATTCTCTTGGGGGAAAACAAAATCAACTTTATCATGTACCCTATGTATATTATGTTGTAGTGCTTAGGGCTTGCGAATTGCTTTAACTGATGTGTCCATAGCCTTCCCAGGCCTGGAATAGAAAACCTATGTGTTACCACATAAGACCCTGTGGTAACAGCAAGTGTTCGAACAGTTTTGTTTTTGGACAGGAAGTTAACTTTCGAAAAAAATGCCATCCCAGCAGTTTAGGCACGCATCGCAGCACTTCACTGCAGAAAAGAGCTGTCATAAATCATCCACAAACCACTTTATCACCGCAGCCCAACAGAACTGTCTATGGGAAACCTACCATTCCAGATGTGAGCAGGGAACAGCTATAGTGCCAGATGTTAGACTGTCTGTATACCCAAGAGCTTCACTAGGGCGCTCCCAAGGGGAACAGCTCTCATGACATCCTCAGCCTATAAACTCTGGGACCAGAGATGGGGAGACTGTCTGACGGCAGTCCCAGACTTTAGCAGTTCCAATGGGGACAGCAGTTTTTAATATTCACTGTACGCAGCTTTGTTACCCAGTAAGGATAGAGAAACGACAACACCACAAAGTAGCGAGACCATGGCGGCAAAATTTACCTCAAGCCATATAGCTTTTCTCACAGCCAGAAGCTGCAAGTTAGTCATTTACTGACTAAGATTAATTAGACACCTTTATGTTTACTATTTCTGTGCTGCGTAAGGCTTGAGCTCATAATGATCAAAGCATACAGGTGGACAACAGAAACACAAAGATACCCTGGGTCATAACAGCTCACAACATTGCCTTGAGCACTGTTATCCAAGTCCCCACTACTTATTTGGGTATAATACATAAAGTATCACTGTTATATGAGAAGGCAATTGGAACTCATTTCTACATATAACCTGTCCTGTCCAAATACAAAACAGTATTACTGTATCAACCATATGATGAACACAACATAATTAAACACAACACTTTCCGATGTATTAGTTTTCATTCTCCCTGAAGGCCACAGATCATAGAAGGCCATCTGGCTCATTAAGCTCGTTTGGTTCTATTTCTCTGCAGTTCAATAGTCAGGACTGGTTATACTGAGATCAGCCACCCCCACCCCAAGTACAGAATCTGTAGAGTTGCCAATAAAACCAAGTATTGAAGTCGAAGGCGCTGGTTCGCGACAATTTCCTTTAGTTGCAGCTACTGATAATATTAGTAATTGTGTTTCACAAACATTTTCAGCATTTTTATGTTTCCCCCTTGTAAATATATAGTTTGATTTAGTGTTTTGTGGGCAATTTGAATAGCTGTCACAGCACCATAAATCCATGTACATCTTTGGTGCATGGGGGGGGGGGTATAAACTGCACCATTGAGTGAAAATGGAGAGGACATGTGACCTGCAACCCAATCAGAGAGATGCCTACTCACGTCTTCAGTGTCCTTTACTCGTAAGATCTGTTCTCTTAAGTCCTGTAGGTCATTAAACGTTGACTGCGCTGTAATGGAGTATACTAAAGCAAAGCCCTGGCCATTCTTCATGTAAAGGTCCCTCATCGCCGTGAACTGCTCCTGTAACAAAGAGAGGCAGAGCAAGAGGGGTGAGTGACCCCCCTTTTTGGTCCTGAGCTGTCCGAGTGCCACCCCAGAAACACACAACTGCCATCCCTCAACCTGACCTGAGGGCAGGCAAGGAAAGGGACATGTAACCATCGTTTTCATTGGATGTTGACTGGGACACCGAGAGGCAGAGAACAATCTGCACCCCGTCTTGCAACCTCTGCTGACGGCCCTGTTGTCATAAGGCCAGTCGAGCAGGGAGTGATTAAAACCACGTGAACAATTCAGTGCAGCGCCGATTCGTTACAGCACTGAGCTCCGTTGCATTTGGGTCATCTCCTTTTTCAATCCACACCACACAACACAGAAAGGGGAAGAAATAATAAAGGCAAACACAATATGTCAAATTAAAAGCCTAAAATTTAAATCAAGGGATGATAAAATTGCATAACAAACCAGAAGTAAGTCCTCATGTAGAAGGTTGTGAACATTTAAATCACGTTAGACTTATGGAAAAGATGAAGTTATGCCAGATAAGGGAAACCAGATACATTCTACTGCTTAAAGGTGTGTCCTACACTGTCAGGATGAAGGAAATGAACCTTCAGCCTTAGTCTTAAACCAATTGTTCCCTCATGCGCAGTCAAGCACTTGAGCACACAGCTCCTAAAAGCAGGCCGACTGGGCACAAAAACACGCGATAACAGGTGATAATCTCGAGCTTCTAGAGCCAACATAGTCGGTTGGGGTCTTCCCTTCCGGAGAGCAGATATTTGTTTTTTTTCCCCCATTTTTGACTGACCAACAAAGAAGCTGGAGCTCCACTTACCGTTCCTGCCGTGTCGAGGATCTCCAGCATGCACTGCTGCCCGTCCACTTCCACTTGCTGCCCGGGGGAGACAGGAGAAGAAGCTGAGTTCATTCTTAACGCTGCACACCCGTACAGCTCGGGTCCAACACAGAGACCATCTTCACTGCAACACCTACCTTTCTGTAGGAGTCTTCTATTGTCGGGTCATATTTCTCAACGAAAATTCCCTGGACGAACTGGACTGTCTGGAGAGAGAGAGAGAGAGAGAGAGAGAGAGAAGCTGGGTGAGCAATCAATAATCTCATGTTAACGCACGTGTTTGCATCAGTATTTCTAAACCTGTGCGCACAAGTCTGAGGAAACATCCTCATTATACATTAGGCATTATGAGGACTGGGGAGGGCATCCTCACAAGAGAAATTGTCCTTGTTTATTTTTAGTAACCAAATGGTGTCCACCTTAAATTCTAAAAGTGCCAGAACTTTTTACATTTACATTTTTCTTTCTACTTTCTGCTGCACAGTTACATTTCAAGTAAAAACAGAAGTCGAGGGGAGTTATTCAAAAGTACAGCATGCAAACGTCTGAGTGGTAGAAACCAACTAACTAAAGCACTAGCTCAAGTGCCAGTTCTGGACGAACACTGAACATTGGTCTATACAAGATGACACCCCTGCTTCCGCCCTTTTCACCCTCTTACTCCCCACCTGCAGAGCCAGAGTAAATCTACCTCAAATAAAAAAGCCTAAAGAAACAGCAATTCAGAGCAAATCCAAACTGTGTGCAGCCCCAGTGGACTGGCTAGGGGCTCAGAGCTACTATGAGCGGTTTAACTCTATACCACCAACAAACACGTAGAAAATCCTAGCTGGTTTCAAGTGCATTTAAAAAAACATGTGCCACTCATTTACCAAAAATAACATTTAAATTACATAAATAAGTTTTGGAAGACAGTAAAAAAAAGCAGTCATACCATCCCTCAATTACAGAAACTGCTTTTTCCTAAGCAACATTCCACAGAGCAGCGGTCACTACCAGTGGCATCTGGGGAGCATCCCACTAAGAACACTTGCATTTAAAACAACTACATAAAACACTAAGCTTCAGTTACATAATGGGGCAATTAATACGCAAGAAAGTCAAACTGAGACTCTTTAAACATCTAGGGTTGGTTTCACAGACTACTCCCAGTGTTCCTAAAATAACACCATGTAGTTCATGTTAATCTGGGTATGTGCAACCAGTGGCTAATATTTAACTTACACCCATTCCAACATAAATGTCACCAAAAACACCCTCTCAATAATGTGATTGCTTAGTACTACATTTAGCAGTGGGAACACATATGGAGGTTACACAACGTTTAATGAACAAAAGGAAAAGCACACACAATCTCAGTGCAAATAAAATGCATCTTTTTTTGGTTTCAGTGGCAGAAAAGGCCCTTTTTCAAGGCCTGGTTTTGAGGATGTACTTAGCCAAAGTAAAGCAAAACACTGGCAGGAACACCACAGAAGGATTTAAAATGCAGAGCAGCCAGGGTAAGCTCAAATCATGAACAAATCTTGTGGAAAGAAAGAGCTGTTATAAATGAACCCCCCTAAGATATCAAAAACGGCTACAAGGCTATTAATCATTTTCCAATTGCCTTCTTAAGGACAATATCATAATTTAAAAATCAGTGCATTTTAAATAGAAAATCATTATTAATGGTCTTGGATATTTTTCGAATTGGCACAAATGCTCTACACAACGAGGCACAAATTACTATTAGGGAAAAGAGCATCTGCTGCTCAGGGACAGCCTTATACACACCTCTTTATAATGATGGACTCCCAAACAGCCTATTCCTAAACGGAAGGCAAAATACCACTACAACCAAGTGATGTGAGCGGCTTGCCCCAATAAAAAAGCACGGCCAAGCAAATCAGAACATCCTTTTGTTTATTTTTAGCTCTTGGTTCTGGAGACACAAAGATCGAGGCATGGGGCGGGCACAGTGCCAGCAGGCCCCAGGAGCGAGGCCTCTCCCAGCCCTGACCCCAGCACCCCTGTCATGCGGTCCTGGAGCCCGGCCATGGCTCTTTCCTAAGTGGATTGGCATCCGGGAGAGCTGGGCTACCACTGCCAAAATGCGAGGACAAGAGCCCAACCGTGGAAAAACAAAAAGAAGAACTGGTCTGACAGTGAGAGACGCTGAGGAGGCTCGCATACTTCTGTATCTGGGCCCTCGTGCAAATGGACACGCAGAAGGCCAACATGTTTCAAGAGTGTCCTGCTGTGCACTGGTATAAAAGTATAACTTCACTGTGACACAGTAGAGGACAATGGTGAACTACATGATACTACAAAATGGCAAAGCAGGTGAGAAATTGGGAAAACCATGAGGATGCCAGGGAAATTTCTCATGGTTCCTTTTTTCCCGGTGGGTGCTTTTTTTTCTTGGTCTGAGGTGGGGCCTGCTTTAAAAATGGCAGGACTCCAGTCAGTTTGCCAGTCTTTTCTTACCTGGTCCTTCTAGTTTGCTTCGGCAGTAGGGTATGTCACAGGAAAACAGGAGGGGAAGCATTTAGGCGCTGCGCACACCAGACGTCGCATCTCGCAAATCTCAAAACGCCACGCAGCAAGGGCACATTACAGTGCTTTTAAGTTCAGGATCTTACAAGTACAATTTACTGCTCCGAGTCTGACTTGATAAACTAAATTAGTCTGAATCACAAAATTGGAAAGCAAGTAAAAAGCAATCAGAAAACCATGGTACTTTTTTAAAAACAGCAGAAGCAACCACGACAATAAAGTGAGTTGCTTTACAGGCTGCCAGGACCTCAGGCTGTAGGTGGACACATTACAACCCTCCATGGGTTACATGAGACTCAACATAAAAAATTCCACAGGTCCCAAAATCAAATTCGAGTTCTGGAAAGTTCCGGTCAGATAAGTGAAGCATAAGGTAAGCAGTGAGTTTCCCCTGCAGATTAACAGCACAGAAAAAGTGGAATGTGGTCACCAGGGCACAATTTTTCTTTCAGTCTCGCTTTGTTCTCGCACACGTGCTCTATCACCGGTGCATCATCCCTCTTTCAATTCTCTCTCTAAAGTTTCATTAAGTATTTGCTGTAGATTTTTAACTGCATGTCATATTTGGCGTTCATTCTCAATGTAAGGTTTTAAAATGCTTTTTCATTCAGCAAAACATTTTGATTTCTGAAGATCATGTGTTCATTCCCTCTACAAGTTCAAGCAACTGTTTCTGAATTCTGACAAACTCGGGGTTTGGAACAAAACCCTTATGTAAGGCAGGGAGTGGCTGTGTTAAACAGCTCCACAGCGTGGAGGCCTGGAATCACCTAGGACTTCCACTGCATAACTGGCAGTTATGTGCAAATACATATGAAACCATGTCATTTATAAGTAATTGCAATATCAACGAAAAGGGAGCTAAACCTTAGCACACTTGCATAATTACAAGTCTGTCGGGTAATTCACGAAACTGATCAATTTCAATTGCATCAAGCAATTTTCACCAAACAAGTCTCACTGCCTCTCAGGATAAACTTTCAGAATAGAGATGACTGCTACATCCAGCCTGCAGAGCGTTTACTATGTACTGCAGAACAAGAGCCGAAACTGAGCGAAATCCCACTGGCACTGCATGCTGAGTGAGCAACAGTGTTATTGCAGCAGCTGTAATGAGAAAAACACACTCACCAGAGCGGACTTGCCCACACCTCCGGAGCCTAGCACCACTAGTTTGTATTCACGCATGGTGGGGTCACTTCACCAAACAGCGTCGCAGTCTGGAAAACACGAGAGAGAGAGAGAGTGAGCACGTGTGACAGGAGAGGGACTGGTAACACAGCATGTTCTACTAATGCGGTGTTCAGGTCACCTGCTGGGAGGGGAAACCAGACCAAACCACAGCTGTGGCCTTCACAGGCCACGATTCAAAAGCCTAAAAAGGCAGTACCTGAAGTCTAATGACAGGTTCAACTGGCTTAGTTAAGGAAGTAAGTTAATTCTCTCAGGTAGTTAAGAGCTCCGAATGGCATTGAAGAAACAGAATTCGATTTTGTTTAAAATCAGTCCAGGGTAGAAATCGGGGTTTCCTAGTCAAAGACCTCAGTCTCTTCTGCTGTTCCTTCCAGCTGAGCTTAGCTGATCTACTTTTCTCCTGTTTCTTTTTTAAACTTGCTTTCCACTCCAGAAAACCAAGAGTTACCTACAAAGTTTCTCAAAAGTACAGTGGAATGGACAATCTGAAAAGAAGATGGAAACCAACATTTTATAGGCTGTGCAAAATGTTAGTCCAGTTGGGATTTCAACAAAGCGTTGCTGGAACAAATCCTGGGAGACACCAGGTTCCGAAAAGTCATGAACTGGCTTAGCAGGGACTTTCTATAACGCATCCCCTAGGAGAGGAGAATTGACTCACATTAAGCTTTATAGAATAACTGCAAATGCCTCTCCAGGCCCAGACCGGGATCTCTGAGTTTTTTGCTGCTGTCATTACGGCAGAGTCCTGCCCACGAGTTTTCCTAGGAACTAAGCTGTAGGGGAATCGTGACGGATGAGCGGAAAAAAAAAACAGCAGTTGTTTTACCCTCACACACACAAACTAGACCATATAAGGACATCTTCTCCCTCTCTCGTCTCCTAGAAAGAACCCACCCGCCACCTTAAAGTGTTTCACTTCTCCAAATCGCCTTTCCTACTCACATGCTCCTAACAAATAAGGCGCGAGGCAGAGTAACGTTCTCATAAACGCACAATTACACACTGCTGCTGAGCCTTGCCAACGCACATGCACAGATGTGCTCCTATCATGACATCACCAAATAAGCAGCGGTTTTTTGTTGCTTTATTTTCCCTCCATGTAAGGTTTGAAGTAGTGAGAAGAAGAACACACTGTGCAGGAATCAGAGGTTTTGTTTCTTGGCTCTGGCTTGGACCGACAAGAGCAGAAAACAAATGATAACAAAAGGAAAGGAAACGGGGCAAAAACAAAAAAAGTTTGCCTTCAGGAAATCCTTCTAATTAGATATCCCCATATGAAGCCACATAAAACCACATGATACAAAAACGGAGGCTGTGCCATCAGCCAACCTTGACATGTTCTGTGGCTGGCCAAGAGCCACTGGGACTGGCTGGGGCCAAGCTGATCGTAGTTCCCCCCGTTTGCCATGCGACAGGTACCTCTGGATGCATGTGAGCTTGCAATCCATAAGAATCACCCATACACACCTCCCAAAGTGGACCAGTATGAATGTTACATGGCTCCGTCAAGCTGATTAACACAGGGAGGCTCCACAGTGGCCATCCTGAATGATCAACACAGCATGATGACACTGTCAGTGCCGGTAATGAAAAGCATTAAGGGACACAATCGTGTGTGTTTTATTAGCAATACCATGTTTAGTTTCTAGATTTTGGGGGGGGGCACTGTATGCAGGCTTTACCCAGAAACCAAAACAGAATGAAAGAGGAAAAAAAAAGAACGAAAGAATCTCTTTTACACCCCACCCACTGTCCTGGGAGGTGAACAGAGACTGGGCGCCGCCCTGCTCCTCACTCACAGGACACGCAACATGGATAGGGAATGAAACTCCAGTGCGGGGGTCACTCAGGGGCCGAGATGAGGCACAGAAATGGGAGGCACTGAGATCATCCGAAAAGGCTTTAACAGCCTGAGTGGAGAACGCCTTTAGGGATCCCAATCATGTGTCTTTCCTGTTTCGGCATCTCATGACATCAGCCCCATGTCTCCTTATCGTGTATACCGCACACAATATACGATGACCTACACATTCAACTTTCTAACAGACCTAAAAAGTTGTTCAGCCAACACGGAGAAGGAAGGCAGCCGCAGATATAATAAGATATGCAAAACCGCTCTCGTGCAGCTCGACAGCCCCGCACTTCCTTCTTATCTGTGCTGCCCGAGCCGGTCTTCTTTTCAGAAGGAAAGTCAGCTGCAGCTGATAATCCAAGAGGAAAGAGTGGTAGAGGATCCCACAGCACACAATGGAGTTGCTGGGGGTGGCAGGAGAGAAAGTAAATGGGCACAATTTCAAGACATTTCCAACCTTTGTCACAGTAAGGGTTCAGGCCTGAAATCAATTAGCAAAGCCGTCACATGCTTTAATGTAATTAGCCGAGCTGTAAATAAGGTTACACAGAGTCTCCTGGAAAGCTGTGATGCGGGTCTTTCTCGATATCTATCACACCACGGCTGACAATTACCCTAATTAGTCTCCGCAGTCAACAAAGTCACCTTCAGCACCACCATCCGACGCAAGTTACTTCCAGGTTCAAATATGTAGCAGAGACTAAGCAAAAGGGGAGAAGAGAACCTTCTGGAAATACCTCCCCACATACTCCACCTCTGTATTTGTGGCAGGGACTCACATAGGTAATGCACACCTATCCTCGCCAATGCAAAACAAAACACACTGCACATAGCCGCCAGCACAGTACCCAAAGGAGCCACTGCATAGATAGGTCACACTGGGGCCCTAAGGAATATTATATCCTTGGGACAGGGAGGATAGGTGGCCTGTGGCAGGAGATTTCCAATCCGAGACCAGGGCTCTGCCACTTTCCTGCCCTGTCATTCTTTGTGCTCCACTCTTTGGAAGAGACTTAATGCTACCAACATTTTGCTGTGTTGAGGTCACACCTACTCTCTCCTTCAATGTTACAGAATCAACAATAATTGCTGCATAACAGTATTATGTACTGATGCCTTGGTCCTTGCCTCTCTCAGAGTTCAACTGAGACCAAGAGGTACTTCGCTCCATAATACACCTAACCACGTTTTTGCTACCATCTTCTTGTAAGCAGAAGAACCATCTTCTTGAAAATCCACAGATTAATTATCTACCAGCAATCAAACGAGAAGGATGAGTCGAAGTGCCTCCTCTTATCTGTAATATTTATATTCTCTAGTCTCAAACTCCCATTTGCACCCAACATGCTCAAAATAAGCAGATATACCCCTGACAGATATTGCGCACAGTGCACAACACAAAGCACAAAACAGATCAGACAAAGACCACAGAGACTATGTTTTGAGCAGCACGAAGTGGACTGTATGCAGAAAGCTACTTTTCCATGGTTGCAGGAGTGTTCCAGGAAAATAGGACAATTCTGTACAGTCCAGAGAGCGGCAGCATTTTTCAGCATTGCAGGGCTGTGTACAGATGTGAACATACTAGATTATCTTGTCTAAATTTAAGAAAAAAAAGCATCGAGAATGAACCTGGCTGGCTTAGTTCCACAATGAACTGGTTGGCCCAGGCCAGGCCTCATGCGCTTGGTTGTTTTTTGGGGGGGTGGCCTGGCTCCTGCTTGCTTCACTTCCCATAACACCATTTGCTCAGTTTACAACGATACTTATTCAGGATGCTTACTTCAGCACAACAGCATCTAAAAAGAAGTTCTGAAGGCAGACAGGAATCAAGGTCAGGAAACACATCACTGCTGCACACGCCCGGCGAAGTGTTATTTCACAATGAGCAGCATGCAACGCCAATAAGCTTCCCCCGCACACTTCCTGGCAATCAGTAGATGAAGTCTTATCAGAAGCATGTCAACATGGGAAGCAATCTAGACACGCCAAACAACCTTAAAAAGAGTTTAAAAACTAAGAAAATATTCCTGAACGTGATTGTTTTTAACACAATCTGTTCTCAAGGATAAATCAGCAAGATGTCAGAGTGACTGTGGTTCAGATCTGGATCTAGTCAAAGTTCTATCTCCCATAAACCTATTCTGTTCAATACCTCCGAAAAGGCAGTTTAACCACAAACCATCGAGTTCACGCTCCTTATTTCTTCCTTTTTAGGAGAAATCAGCCAGTTGATGATGCCTGTACTTTGTTCCTGGGTTAAGTTATCTCATTTAGATTGTGCATCTCAAGAAGCTTTTATACAAGCATTAACGCGCACTGAAAAAATACATAGAGATGTAATCTGTGAAGTGGGAGAGGATAAGAATAGTTCCATTCCTCTCTCAAACAGGAGAATAGCCTGGCCTGATCAGCTACCAGCCTTTTACCCCCTCCAACAGCCAAAGTCTTGTGGTTTAGTATTATATAACAGTGAGATCATGTGATCAAGTGGCGGCGATAAAGAAAAATGGAACTTTAGGCTGCTTCACTTCCTTATGGCCCAAACAGTGGCACATGATTCCTGAGACTTGTACTCAAATCCCTGATGTCGAATGGCCTTCTGGGTACTCCCTGACCTGCCACAGGTTTCCCAACGGGCCATGGGTGACCGGCATTCAAGGGAACCAGCACTGCATGACAAAGGCTCAGCTGCAACACAGGGAACCAAGAGCAGAGGCCACTGGGAAAAGAAACGACTCCTGGCGTTTTTTTACCTAACACGAGGAAACTCAACTCCATAAACAGACACAAACCAGACTTTAAAACATTGCCACACAGTTCGATTATTCCCTGAGCAGCTTCTCCCGCAGGGATAAGAATGAGTTGAATAGTAGCACAACAGGAAAATATCAAGAAACAGGTGGGAGTTCAAGCAGCACCACTCTCCAGAAGCGGCGATTTTCTTCCTTTTCTTTTCTCTTCATTCCCTTTAGGATCAGAGTAGATCGATACTTCTCTTGCACGCGGCCCAGTACTTCACAAACCTCATGCAATGCTCAAGGCTAAACTCCAGCCTTGCTGATAAAGACTATCCTCGCACCTCGCCGCTCGCTTATTGATTGGCCCCAGTTTCCCACGATCGCAAGCCCGATAAGGACATCCACTTTTGTTTTTTTTCCTCCTCTCACACGCGGCCTGGGCCTGCCAGTAAAGAGCATCGCACACTCTCTGCTGTAGCCTTGAATGCAGCGAGTGAAAAGAGCTGTCAGATCACAAACTTGTGCTCCAGCAAAGCTGCATCTCTGTCACCTTGCTGCAGGCCCTCTTCAATGTGCAATCTGTGCTTCGCTGCACAGCTACTCGCGCGCAATGCAAGTTCCAGGTGAACTTAAAGCTGCAGCACCTTTACTGCATCGATTCCTTAACTTCCCCATGATGTCTCCTGTGGTGCGGACAAATTCACAAAGTGTGCTGTTCATGTTAAAGGACACCAATTACCTTTACATATAGAAGGGACCTACTTCAGCCACCACTCAATTGCTGCTCTGCCTCTCTAACATATGGTAGCTATTCCACCCCAGATCAGCTGGAGGAGGGAGAAACTGCTTCACCTGTTGCATGAAGGAGGAGCTTCAGGCCAGACTGTGCAAGCCCGAAGTGAAATGTTACCAGTAAACACCCCTACTCAGTACCATATGAACTTTCAAGCCAAGTCAGAACTTTGACTGCACATCTTACCCAAAGGAGCACCTGCTACAACACTGACAGCATGACATGACCACTGGTTTGGGAATGGTGGACCAGTAGGTGCACTCTTCTCCCTGGACCAAGAACACCACTTACAGCAATAAGCCAGTTTTCCTTAGGACTAGTGGTCTCGCATCCTGGTACTGACTGATTAACACAGAGGGGGTAATTCGAGCTCCTTCTCGCAGCCTGGATATTTACAGACAGATGAGTAGAAGCGGTTCTACATATCGCTCGTTGGCTTCATCAGGACAATTTGCATGTGATCCTGCAATCGGAGTGGGACGAACAGCTATAAAAAGGAATCCTTATTTACAAAGCAAATTAGATTACAAACAACAAGAGCTCACTTGCTCACTGGTGCTAGTCAATCAGAGGAGCTCATCCTACCTTTTCTTAAAGCTGCCGATGGAATCAATATCAACAGCACAGCAGGGAGATTTGCACCAGAGACAAAGCACCCTTAGTGTCAATTACACGCAGAACAGCAGTGAAGATGTACCTCTTATTCCACATTCTGCATGCTGCCTAGTGTTTAGTGAACTAAAGCACCCATTCTGGAGATCCTTTCTGTCAAGCCAGTGTTTAGATGACATTTGCTGAAGGTGATGAGGATCTACGAGTTTGTTTTCCCCTCAAGGCACTATTTTGAACCAGTGCTAATTGATATGCGAGCACAGTAAGGGAAAACAACTGTTTAAGAGCCTGAAAAAAGATTGTTGTGGGCAGAACTCTGCTTTACATGGCAGAGACTTATTTAAATACCACCTTAAAGTGCAATTTAAAAAGCCATGAAAAAACAAACAAAAGGTATATTTGTGCAGGACATACTGCACACACTTGTCTTGAAACCAGAGGTGTGAGGGAATACTGTGCCTCAGACATGACACTGAAAGCATGGTTACAACAACCAGGCAAAAACAGTATTTATAATAATAATTGCTTACACTTATATAGCGCTTTCTGGACACTCCACTCAAAGCGCTTTACAGGTAATGGGGACTTCCCTCCACAACCATCCAGGTGGGGCTGCGCATTAGTGATGCGACGGCAGCCATAGTGCGCCAGAACGCTCACCACACATCAGCTATCAGTGGGGAGGAGAGCAGAGTAATGAAGCCAATTCATAGATGGGGATTATTAGGAGGCCATGATTGGTAAGGGCCAATGGGAAATTTGGCCAGGACACCGGGGTTACCCTACTCTTTTCGAGAAGTGCCCTGGGATTTTTAATTACCTTGGTTTTACGTCCCATCCAAAGGACGGCGCCTATTTACAGTATAGTGTATCCATCGCCATACTGGGCATTAGGACCCACATGGACTGCAGGGTGAGCGCCCCCTGCTGGCCCCACTAAAACCTCTTCCAGCAGCCAACTTTATCCAGTTTTTCCCAGGAGGTCTCCCATCCAGGTAGTGACCAGGCTCATACCTGCTGAGCTTAATTGGGTTGCCAGTTGCGAGTTGCAGAGTGATATTCTTGCTGGCCATAAAACACACATCTTATAGGCACATGTATGCATTACTATGGTATAAACTGTATGATGCAAAGTCTACAATATCATCTCCCTGGTCTGGCCACCAGGGATCACCTTTATATTTAAGCAGCTTGGCAACACAGCTGTCCAAGCTAGCATGCAATCCCTTCAGCATGACCATCACACTTTACACTGATGTTGTTACATCTATGCCTCTCCTAATTTCTTCAGTTTCACAGTAAGCTCCTAGGCTTTGTGGCATGACTGATCTAATTGCGATCTGCGTTTCTGCCACGGGGCAATGCTGAAACCCAAGGAGGCATGATACGTCCGAAAGATGCCAGGAAACATGTCCAGTGCAGGCAGGAGAGCAGGATGATCTGTCTGGAGAACCTGGCAGAGCTTCCTCCACACAGCCCCGGGTGTCTTTCATCTGCTGCTGCTAAGTGACTTCACAAAGCGCCCGTCTGGTCCAGTACGGATCTGCATTCTGGACGTGCAGAATCGCACACGACAGCCTGAAACTAGCAACCAACAAGGGCGATGACTCCCGGAGCACGTTTGTGAATGAGAGTCTCGGAACAGCAAGGGTAACTGAGGGCCGCGATTGATGCACTCAGTTTCCGGCTGACAGACTGCATTCTTATCCAGTCGTGTTCAGCGCTTGGCCCCTAATGTCTTTTATTATGGAAGCATCATACTACGTGTGGCTGCAGCCCTTGTGTGACCATCATGTTGCAGCAAGGACTGGAGCAAGGCTCTGTCAAGCAGCGGCGAGAGATGCCCACATCGATAGCAGCTCGCTGGACAAGGCCTCTGCTGCCCAAAGAGCAGCCAAACTCTTGACAGCATAGTGCACTGAAAGCGCAGCATGCTCTGGGAGATCTCAAAACACATAAGGATGTGAACAATGAAATGCCCAAGTGAGCATAAGCAAAATGCAGCTTCAGGAAAGCATGTGGGAAAAGGCAATCTACTTGTCTGAAGCAGCATCTTACTCTCCGAAGAGCTGCGGGGAAAAAACGTAAACGCCCTGCAACCCAACACGCCTGCAAGTTTCTATTTGTAAGAGTGACGTTCGTTTTGACTGCAGCTTACAGCAGAGAACCACCTCTGAGGGACTCCAGCTTTTCACTGTGAGCCAGTTACTACCAAGACCAACGCCTCTACAAGGACTCGAGTCTCGTATTAACCCCTCTCCTAGGGAAATTACAAAAACAGGTTTCTTATGGGTGCAAGTGCAGTCTCGGTTTCTGCGAAAGTCTCGCTTATTGTGAACTCAGTCCGCTCGGAACGCAAACAGAACAACTTCCCGTAATCAGCCAGACATACCTTATGGAAAAGGGAGTGAGGGAGTTCTCCACAGACCCAACACTGAAGCAGTAATATCGCTAACGTGCATTTTTTTAAAAGAATAATGAATGATTGTATTCCTCTGACTAGCAATATTTGCAATCTTATCTAAAGAGCACTGTTTGCTCAGACATGTGGTTTGCCCACAATGGGAACATGACCACCCAAATCTCACAGTGTTTCATATCACCCTTCCAGACGAGTACGCTCTTCATCACTGCCAGCTCTGTGGGGCAGTGCCCCACTCAACTCACTTCTGCCCCTCGTTGTTCACTACAGTAGCTTATTAGGGTGGCAGGCGGGAGCTGTATTCCTGACGCTAGATGAAACATGCCCGATCTGTACGGATGTGATCACCTCTTGAAGAAAAGGGACACCCTCCTTCCCTACAGCCCATAACGGAACGGAATACCTCCACTTGCAGAAAGGCCAGCAGAAAGATCCAAAAGTGAAAGCGATGCTTCTGCAAGGCTTCGTCACACCCTGACTGAAGCCGAGCCTCTCCTGGCAGGGAATGTTTCACAGCTCCTTAAAAGTTCCTCCTCCCTTCCCCAGACACACAGAACACACTTCATTCACAGCTGGAGGCTGAAATCCAGCCAGAGGCCTCCAGGAGCTCCAATATGGAAACAAACAGCAGATGTAAAATACAAATCCAAGATCACCCAGAAAAGGGTACAACCCATCAAGAGGAAGAGCCACAAAACTCCAAAAATAAAATAATTTCGAGAAATGGAGAAACAAATCTGGAACAACCAACAAAACCATTGAGCTTTAAGGAAAACTGATTTCAATAAGTAATAAAAACACGGTGATCAACCGTGGAGTAGCTCCAGGGAAGTTGGCTGCCCGTTTGAGGAGAAATCATCATATTGCACACGCAGGTATAATTACCAAAGGATAAAGAAGCACAAAACTAAAGCAACATGAGCAACTGTTCTTCTAAAATTGATTTCATTGCGCAAATCAGTTTATTCTGAATATGGAGGCAAGGTGTTTGAAGGTGAAGCAGAGGTTGTATTTTTTTAAGGAAGTTAAGGAGTTTTAATGTAGGAAGCACAATGTCGACACTTTATAAGAACGTTCTGCAGAGCATTCTAACCTTTTGTATTCAGAGCTGGGGAGGTGCCTTGTCCTTGTTAGTTGTTAGTTGCACAGGGAACCACATATTAATATAAAATTATAATTTTAGATGATCCCTCACACCCACTCTTTTTACAAAATACTCTTCTCCCTTCTGAGAGGAGGAACCAGATGTCCTGTATAAAGACTAAGAGAGCTTTTACTTCCTTTATACCTTAAAGTATTCAATTGTTGAATAATGAAAAAAATGTTTGTAGGTAGAGATCTTATTACTGGTTTTTAGACAATTTACACGTTTATGGTTTTTTAATCTTATGGTACCGGAAGAGCTCAGATTTGGTGATATTGTTGAATGGTGTTTTGTATTATGGTATTTTACCATTGTTGCACTGTATTATTGTCATATACACTGTATGTTAATAAGCTATTGACGTGCAAGAAAGGTTGATTCAATTATTTGACCAAAACCATGCAATTCTCTTTTTTCTGACTTTAAATCACAAGCTACTTCAATGCTCTTGCTTATTGATTTAAAACAGATCTGCTCTGGGCACTGATAATTTCTACAATCTAGCTGCCCATTGCAACTATCCAACTGCCCACAGGAGCATTCACAGCGGGGAACAAGCATTCACCTCAGCATTCACCACTGCCCCTGCACTGCTCTTCTTGTGTGGTTTATATTACTGCAGGCAACACAAGTCTCCGATTAAAACTCGTTTGCATTAACAGCGATGTTCCCTGACAAGCCAGACAAATTTGGAAAGAAATTAAGACGGTATATATAGGTGGCTCCGGATATCAGCTAACCTGTTCAAACAACTGGACTGCAAAACGTGCAGAGCAATGAGATGCAGTGCCCATTCACATACAGAGGTGGAGACATGCCAGTCCTTCTACACAAGCAAGCCATTAATGACACGGTAGTCACATTCAGACCTCTCCAGTGTGTAACATTTGCATGGATGGGCGTTTTCTCAAATGCATAGAGCAGTGCTTTTCAACTTACAGGCATCCTGTCTTTCCTGAATAGCAGACAACATGATCGGCGTGAGAGAACTCTTTGAGCCTGTAGGGTCAGACACTGACTGCACCTGTGCTCGGCTGTTTCACCACCGGTGGCGTTTCGGCAGACGGCTATGTGGGCAGCAAGGGCACAGGCGAGGCCGGCAGGCTGCCGGAGCATCACTCAGCACTTCGCGCTTTGGAGCAAAGCAAATCTCTGGCACGTGCGTTTAGAAACCCATCAAACATGCACTCACTTTATACAAGGCAGGGGGGACGGCAGGGAACGAAAGAATAATTCAAAGAACACCATTTCAATTAAGAAGGAATGAATAGTTAATAACACTTTAAAGTTTACTACACTTAGCTAAGCTCTTCGATGAAACAGAGGAAACGAGAAAAGGTCTGTTTGTACTGGTCTTTGCCTTTCATTTAATACGTGGATGTTTTTAGCGTTCTGTCAGTGCAATGAGCTCATTTCTGCTCTGCAGATAGCGCCTGCTATCTCTTGCTTGCTCTGCTCCATGCAGTGCCTATGACTGCTCCAGCTAGCGCAAGCCTGTCACACCACTTGACTCAGCACGGCACTGTGACTGACAGGCGAGCTATCTGCCTGCTGCACAGCACATCCGGGCAAACGGCAAACTGGCGCATCTGGGCCTGTGCCGCACTCCAGCCCGGGTCCTCTCTCAGTTTCCATCTCCGGTGCTCTTCTGCGGTGTCAGGGCGTTGGGCTGCCCTGGGCGCTGTTGTGTTTCCGCATGATTTCCCTTTTCTGTTCTTCACACATCTGTGTGTTCCCTCAAGAAAGAGTCCTCATGGGATTGGAAAGACTGCATTTGGCTGCTAGCAATCAGTCCCAGATCTCACCCAGGAATAGCAACACGCAGATCCCGAACTTAATAGGTAAACCCCAGAGGACCTTGTAGGGCCTAATCGTAGGTAACAAATTTTACCTCTCAGTAGGGGTACTATGGCCAGAGCACAACAACCTGTATTTAAATGGTGTAAAAGAACAGAAGAATACAAATGAGAGGGGGCTACTTAGCTCATCTAGTTGTTTTGGTTGTTAGTACAGTAAAGTATAACAAGCCACATAAAAGAAAAAAGTCACATTTAACTGCTAAGAAAGTGATGTATTGTGGTGACAGATATAAAGGCTGTGTAGTGCACCACCTTACAAAGAATTTCCCAGAAAGAGAAATCAAATCACCTGACAGAATTGTGCAAATGCTAAATACAAGTCCCTTCAGCCGACACATGGGAGTGTTTTAAAAGTGGTCATTTCTCCCAACAACAGCTTCAAATCTAAAACCACACAGACACCCTTAAAAAGAGTGCTATATTCCCCACCCACCCACCCCCCACTCACTTGTAATCAAATGATATTTTGACAAGTTTTTTCCCTAGATCTTAAGAATTTCAATGTGTGGTTTTTAATCTTTTACTTCATGCGGACTATTCCAAAACACACTCTACAATAAAGCCATCTGTGAGGAAGTGTGGAGGGGATTGAAATGTGTGCTGTCTCCTGCTCTGAATCCCACAGGTGCTGTACACTAAAGCCTCCCTGTGAAATCTGAACAGAAAACGGGATTTTACCACAGAATTTGAGGAGGAAAATTGGGCTTTGAAGCACACAATATTAAAACCTCTGAACAACACAGATGTTGATTATGAAAAGGTAAAGGTAGTAATTCAAAAACTTAAGACAGGATTAGTATTCAGAACACCGATGTTGATGTACAACTGTGGAAATTGAACAACCAGCGATATTTTTGAAAGGTATACTCCTTTTAAATGCTGCAGGGATCTGTATAAAATAGCAGGCCAAGACTTCTAGCACAGAGCAAGGCAAAAAGTACAGCATCACAAGGACTGTGGACAGACTGTGCTACAGTGCAGAAGGCCATAGACATATGTTATGTAACATGCATTTCAGTACACTAATCATGCCTCTGTGGGAGAAAGTAAGAAAAATAGATCTTATATGCTGTTACAGCCCATGCAACAATTTCAGTAAATTCATATTTTTTTATATATTTCCCTTGGCAGCTCTCCTAACTGAACCCAAAAAACACTTAAGACTTTTCCCAAAGAGCAAGTGGTCATAATTTCTCTAGCCTGATCAGATCAAAACTCTCGGAGGGACAGAGAAGCTGGAAGTTGGCCTGCGCATTCCCAAATTCCTGTGGAATGGCATCATAATGGCTGCCAGCGCTGAGAGCCTGGGAGCTAAACTGCTGGACTGTGTCTGTTGTCCGGCAGCAGGACCTGCATGTAATACAGAGCAAGCTGTCCGTCACAAGATCCAATCAGGATTTCAGTGGGATGACCAACCACATGAAAAGCCACTGTTGACGCCAGAAACAAATTCTATCTGCTTACACTAATAGAGCCTGGGCAAGCTTGGATTCCCATCAGTCAGAAATCCTCATAGGTCGACAGGCCATGAGGTTAAAAAGAACAAAAAAAGGTTTTCGGTATTACCATCTTATTAATCCAGAGGCCTCTCATCCTGCTGTTCGCAGACAGATCACAAACGCAGCTGGGCGGTCCGCTGCTCCAGACGCCCACAACTCTTCACGTGAAGAAAGCCCCCCTCCAGTTCAGGGAGAGCCCCCCCAACAAGAAAACTGAATTTCAAGGAAAGGTCTAAGGAGTCTTTTAAGGAAGAAGCCCGCCCACATAATACCTCAGAATGTGACTAAAAAGGTCACAGATGCAGCCAAAGGGTTAGAGGATTTTTCTAGGTTTTACACCATTGGTGAAAGCATAATAGTACCTTTTCCTTTAAAAAAAACCACAGGGCACCAGCCAGTGGTCATTGTTTACCCCTACCAAGACTGTGGGAGTGGAACAGCAGGAAGACTGCTCAGGAGCACCCCAGTGACTTCCAGTTAAAAACATCTTACAGGAGCAAGGAACGAGTCCCACAGCTCAAATCCAGGCCATATCACCAGCTGAGAGTGGCCAGCACACTGTCAGCCAAGCACCACTTGGCAAGTGAGAAAGTCTATTGTTCCTCAGACAATGGTGCTGAGACACTAGTCAGGCTTCGGCCCGGTTATGGCAGATCTTCTTCAAGGACCGAGGCACAGCACTCGAGCCCAGATTTCATGCAGAACTGGAAAAAGGGTTCTACTCCAGTACTCCAGCGCCAGTTGCTCGCCAGGCAGGCCAACAGTTGAGGTGAAGCTCTCACTGCCAGGAGGTGCCCACCTCAAGTCCAGACTCTGCCGCCCACTGACTGAGCTCAAGGGAGTTGAGTAGCTCACTCTGGGTGGGACATCTGAGTCCTGTACATGAGACACCAACCCAAGGGGCCAACGGGCACAGTTCGCAGCAGTGATTGATCGCTGCCTAGTCATTTTGGAAAGAAGCACCTATCCAAGCGGTTTCTCTCAGCTGCCAAATACCATGAGCAATGTGGGTTCACTGTCAGGGGGACTGTAGCACTGCATCACCATGAATACTGTCATACCTTAAACAAATCTTTAAAAGAGTAACACTCTTCCATATATACACTATACAAAACTGAGAAAAGAACAGAAGACAAGAGATCCCTGCTCCTTCTCCTCCTTCTCTCTTAGCTACCAAGGAAACTAAAATGGACCCCTTATTTCCTGCAATTCCCTCTCTGCTGCTTAATTAGCTGGCCTGTAATTGCTTTGTGTGTTGTAAATTCCACTGTAGGCAGAGATATAGCCCTATATCTTATCGCATAAAGTGCAGCAGATGCAGAGAACCTGTGGTCGACTTCTTAGTCAGTGTATGTGGAGGCTGGGGCTTTGCCATTAAGGTTTGCGTTTTTTATTTGCTTTTTGAGTCACTCACTTGTTATCGGGAGAAGAAAAAAAAACAGGCTTCGCGTTTCAACCTAAACACTCGACACAAAGCTCCATGCTAGGTAAAGTACTGAAGCCTTAGTAACCAAAGGACTTAGTATCATTTATGTCCTGTTAGGTGACACCGTTCCACCAGTCTGTCTCATTGTAATGAAACTGGCAGCGCGGCAAAAAGAAAGAAAACAAAAATACAATAGGATTTCTCAGAAATAGCAGTATTAAATCCATCCTGGGAAAACCACATCTTAGTGAATGACTGAAAAAAAAAAAACGTCATTGGCTATATTTGCTGACACAGCCCGGATCTCTTTGGCTGAAATTACTGAGAAGACGGAAGCCAAACCCTCAGACTCACTCGTACCTCTCCGCGGCCCCGCTCCGCACAGCCAGCCCCACGCCAAAGGACAGGAGGAGTCCTGCACTCCGTCCCCTCCTTCGCAGCACACAATAGCGACCAAGAAGAAGCAGAACTCCCACCCCAACACAAAACGCTGCCAAACCTATTTGCGCCCAGCAAGTGGGACAACGCTGAGAGAAAAGCTCTAGAAAACTAGAGGCCATTCAGCCATTAACCCATCCAGGAAGCACTCGGGAACATTTTAAAAGATCCGACTGAATGTGCATCGACATGGCTGAGCAGCCTGTTCCAAACATCCGCCAACCTTTGTGTAATAGGAAGAGACTCGCGTTTCTCAGTCCTAAATATGCTATGTTTTCATTTCCATTTGTGTCCACAGCCTTTACATTCATTGCGTGATGAAGGCTATTCAAACCTTTCAGGATTTTGAATCCTTCTGGAGAGTTCTCTTTTCCCACCAGGCTATGGAGACCAGGTCCCACGGATGACAATGGCTTTTCTTTGATCAAAGTGAGGACTGACAAACGTCTTTGAATTTGTTTTGTAAAACTTTAACAGGACACAAATCCCGCCATACCTTAAAATGAACAGGAAAAGACGAGTGAACCATCCTGTATGGGAAAACAGTCCAGAGACTTAAAACTGATACAAAAGCTACCCTACTCACCCCTACTCTTTCCAGAGTGAAGTGAGAGAGGAGCTCTCTAAAAGTTCCCTTTCTATTAAACTAGTTCAGAAGCTCAGAGAGCTCAAATCTGTACTTCCCCCTTTCAGTTTTGATCATCAAAAAATTCTAGCGGTATCACAGGAAATTTTAGAGTAATATTCTCATTTAGTTCTCTAATTTAAGAATAACAGCTTAGCTTGGCTGTAATTCACACAGGAAATGAATTTAAAAAAAATCACTGAATAGAAGGGGAATTTTATTTTTACCTCGTTGTGAAACAAAGCTTGTGCAATCTCTGTGAAACAAGGAGGGGGAGCACTTCTAAGTCAAATGTTCAGGCCATTCAGGACACAGAGCTGTTTCAAGGAGAAAATGACCACAGCCAATAGCCAAACGTTTTGAACCAGGTCACAGGTGCGTGAATAACGTCTGTTCCAAAGTCATCTCCAAGACAATGTGCAGTCTAATTCATGATCAGGACACTATTACTCTAGTTTATACAGTTCTAGGAATTTCTAATAGGTACATAATTAGCTAGAGGCAAGAACCTGTATGCTGAACAAGCTCAGGTTACATAGATTCACATCGGTCAACAGCGAGCCCCTAAAAAACACTCCTGAGTGCCACTGAATACTTTGCCTGCATCAGCAAATAAGGGCACTTTCTACATGACAGGGCTGCATAGCTCGTGGTAATGTTGCACAATAGTTTGTTCTTGATCTAATGCTGTGGCTTAGTTCTCATGCCACAGCAGCAGCGGTTGGCATGCAATGCATGGAGAGACTAGTGAGGAGCCCCGTCGGGACCCCGATCCTCTTCACACAGAGATCGCGGACCACTAGGCCACACCACAAGCGTAGGTTCCCAAGACTCCAAAATGGATGTTTTTAGCCATTTGGGTGTGTTATTGTTTCTGCCAAGATGTAGACTGGTCACACTACCTCATTAAAGTATGGAAATCCAAAACAAAAGCAGATCGAAAGGCCAGATGATTGGCCCACAGATCCCATTCAGCCCAACTGCCTGCAGGTAACCACTACTGCCATATATAACCCTCCTATTTTTACTGCAGCGCAGACTGGCTGTGGGAACAGAGCAAGAGGCCGGCTCTCTCATTGCCAGACAGACAGAGTGGGCTGCCAGGCCTCAGCCCAACAACTGCAGGCCCTGTAAATGGGGAAAAAAACATTCGGTTCCTGGGACACAAAAGCACCAAAGGGCTTGACAGCAACGACAAGAAGGGAACATTGCTGTACTACCAGAACCAGTCAAGTCCCTCGTGTAGCAGAGCAAACAGCGTCCGTCAAACCCCAACATTTACTCAATTCCTTTCTTCCGGTCTCTTGGTCTGAAGTTAGCACCTGTATATGACAGCACCACTGTTACGCTTTCCACAGGAAACAACTGTGTCACAGGCTGACACAACCAGTGTCCAAGTGCCCACAAATCGAAGAAAAGTATTCAGCTCCTGAGGAACTGCCTTTTTGTCACTGACTTCGGAGAACAGATTTGAGAGGGCAGGCACCACAGCTGCACAGAGCCGAACACACAACACACAACATACCCAGGCGGCCTGAGTTCCAGTTTCGTTCTTGAACATTTCATCATTCAGTCTTGAAGACAGGGCGAGCATTTGAAAGAAATTCAGTTTTAAAGGGGAACAGTGCTGTTCCTGGCTGCACAAACCCTACCCCACAGAGACATCAACATCGCCAGCAAAACACTCAGCATTCTGTCACATCTTTTTAGTCTGATCACTGCAATCAAAGTCACACCAGAGCAGGGAAGCAGATCACACTCCCGATGCACTGCAGGGCGATCCACTTCAGGTTTCATAAGATGCAGTTGTTTTGGCCAAGCCAAGACCAGATGCTAGAGATTTCTAGCTTGTGACCTCAAGTCAATCAGCACCATTCAATATCAAGACATCTCTGGGTGCTGATCACCTAAACCGGGCTCCTTTTCACTAGAAATCTACTGACACAGGGAACGTTTTCAACCCTTGTCCTTATTTATAGAGAAAATGATCATTTAAACAAAAAACGCAAGAATAAAACTAACCAGTCTCTTCAGTCCCTCTGGATCAAAACCAGAACTCGTAGCTGCCCTGGTTAAGAGAGGGTTTAACAGCCCAACTGTTAAACCACAGATCCGCACTCTTGCTTGGCATCTCCCACCAGCACAACACCCCTCCAGAGCCCTCCGAAACTTCTCCTCTTCGTCCACAGACAAAGGCCATGTCCCCCAAGCATATCCAGAAACCGCCGCTGACCAGTAGATCACTGGGGCAGTGTTCTCAGGAGAGAGACGGTCTCAGTTGTCGAGTAACGAGCGGTCTGACTAGTGCTTCTCTCCACCTGGCCCAGACACTGCTGGTTCACTTGCAAACTGCACGTCAGGGAGCATATTGGGGGCACATTTATAGACTCTGAGGAGTCAGTAAACATACAGAAACAGTCTGTATGCATATTTCACTGCAAAGCCCCTTTCTGTCAGAACAAGGAAACAACTCATGGCCTGACTGGAGTGACACACTTTCTATATCAAACAATATACAGTATATGATCTAATGATTACATACTATCAGACTTTTTATCTTTGATCAAAATCAAACGAAGATTGTGGTCTTTAAATTGTTACCTGACCATCTGTCTCCCTCCAGGGTCAGGGGGATTCCAGCAGCAGGTCCAGACAAACTCTTTTCTGCCAGGCAGTCAGACAGCCAGGGGAATACCAGTGAAAGACAGCCCAAGCCCAGAAGTGGTGAACTCGGCAGATAACGAGCTCTGTTCCTCACTCCCGCATCTACAAGCAGCTCAGCAAAAACTGACCTGATGTTAACTGTTTGCCAGCCAAAGCAGCTCTTTTGCTCTTAAACAGTTGAAGCCACGCCCAATGCAGACACTCAAAAACGAGGCTGCTATACTAGAGGCAAACCTTAAAGTGAAAAACCGGTGAGGTTTGGGGGGTTTCTACTAATTTCTTCCTAATATGGCAAGGTTCTGAGTATTTTCACAAGATCGTATCTGTGGCAATAGGGAGAATGGCCCTGAGAACACACAGAGGAGCAACGTATTCAGACCCCTCTTCTGAAACCGTCTTCCTCACTAGATACCGTAACAGTCCAAATAATGTGTCCTACTGTAATCAGTCACCCAGAGCTGCCAATGACAACCAAAGCAGTGAAACGCTGTAACATGTGGGCAATGACAAAGACACGGCCTCTTTCAGGAAGACTGATTTGACTTCAGGGGATAAAAGCATCACTACTGCGAGAAATTAAGCTTAAACTCAGCTTGACCAGAAGGTTTTCTGCTATACTTATCCAGGAAGAAGTCTAAAAAGATTATGTGGATCCGTTTCTTTGATATCTCTATAATCTTGTAAGAACTCCCTTTTTCCCACAGCTAGGCACCAAAGATAAATATCTTCTTCAAAGATGGAACAACAACCTGATAGCATCTAACAAAACTGTGAAGCTAATTCCTTCCATTCACAGGAAACTTTTTTTTTAACTGCTGGCTGGGGCTAATGCCATAATCACTGTTAACCCCTAAACTACAGGAACACAAAAGCAATGGACAAGACGCTCAAGCACAAAGTAAAACACCTGTTCTGTCTGAAGTGCCGTGAGCTCTCCCTCCTTTACACTCTCAGAGCCCCCCTGCAGCAGGACCAGCTTGTGCACCTCTGACGCAGAGAGAGGAAAATGAGCCAGTCCGCCCACTGCCTGCCCCCAGCAGGAAGAGGCTGAGATCTAGCAGTGCTGATAAGAGGCACAGAGATGCTTCACGAGACAGTAGGAGAAAGTGCTACAAAACACCACCACTGAGCCAGAGTTGCATGGCTGGGTAAAGCATGCATGCCTGGGAGACAACAAAAATCCCTATTCTCACCAATCACCTGCTCACACTTTGATAGCAATACTGGACAGCCGACTTGACATCTCAGCATGCACAGCTGAGCAATATCCACCTCCCCATTGGTCATCAGTCTTGGCGGGCTGTGTCCTCCAAGCATGTCCCGAAATCCCTGCTGTCTGCACCTCTCCTAGTACATCACTCAGGCAGTGGCCTCAGGATGAGGCTTAAAAGCGGGTAGCAGACTGTTCTCCCACCTTGCTCAGACACTATGCATTCACTTTCTAACTGGATGGGTAGGGTGTGGTGTGCGACGGGGTTAGATTTATAGGTCCAGGGGTCAAAAAGGAGGGTAAATAAACATACAGCTACAGGACATTCCCTGAGGACTGAAAAAATCCCTTTTCAGTCTGCCCAATCAGATAACACAAAATCAAGAGGAACAGCCTGACTGTTGTGACTGAGATCACACAGAGGTTCATGACGAGACATGCCTGTGATGATTTATCAGCACTCTGTGACTGACTGATTCACCTGGGCAAAGAGAGGAAAGGTTTCTCACAAACTGTACCTTTGTTTTAAAAATTATAATTCCTTACACTTATATAACGCTTTTCTGGACACTCCACTCAAAGTGCTTTACAGGTAATGGGGTCTCTCCTCCACCACCACCAATGTCCAGCATCCACCTGGATGATGCAACGGCAGCCATAGTGCACCAGTACACTCACCACACACCAGCTATCAGTGGGGAGGACAACAGAGTGATGAAGCTAGTTCATAGGACTGATTGCATGTTTAGAAAAACCAATTACAAAACCTCAAGGCATTTTTCCCTGCCCCTTCTGATGCGGCTCCTCCTGGTAAACGCTGTCGATATAGTTAAAAGTTTCCTGCATCTCGAGGAGCAAGGCTCCATTCCAGTCTTGTCCAAAAGAATCATCTTGCGTGATCCTACATCTGCAGCATTAACCCCAAGCAATAACCAGCAAGTCTTCAGAAGGTTGCTCAACACACAACACAAGGTCTACATCAGCAGTGACTCTTGCGCCAGACGCTGCAGAGATCTCAATCAGATCGCTATCTGAGAACACAGCTCATCATAAAGTACTGCGCAATCCTTAGCGGTCTTCAACCATCTTGGTCTATTAATAGCTGGTTTGAGGCAGTCAGTTTCTTACTATGTAGCAGAAGAGGAAGCCCGCTAGCTTCAGAACCAGAGCAGCAATCCAGCCTCAGCCACTAATGTGGAGACAGGGAAGCTGATCTTACTCCAGATCGGAAGGGGGGGGGGGGATTCTAGCAGACAGTGCCGACAGGCTATATATATATGCACAGTATTTGTGTGTATTTTAAAAAGATGAATTCTAAAAGTGTCTCAAAGTCACGCCATCTGCACATCTCATTCATCAGCAAGTGAAGCACGCTCATCACAGCACACGCCATGCACGGGCGGGAACCCACCGTTCTTTGGTTCCGTTTGTAAAGGGAGATTACAGTGCCTTGCATTTTACCCCATCACCTCCACAAGTCTCTCAGGACTTGTTCCATTACCATTATGTTCCATTCTCAGGTGATTGAGTGTGGCCCATTTAACCTGCTGGGCTCCGTTGTGACCCCAGACCCAGACTGGCCATCCTGGTATACGATACCCACAACTTCATCCAAGCAGAACTGGCACAGGAGTCAACAGCACAGGAAAGAGAAGGGAAGCCAGTGCCTGGAAATTACCCAAACCACAAGTGGCGACTGATCTGAAACAAGCATCTCGCAATCCAGAGAAATCGAGTAAACGTAGACAGTTTTCAACTAACGCATGTCCAGAGGGGGAAATAAAACAGTACAGGATGTCCGAGTCCAAGGCAGAGCTCAGTGGAGCACAGCTGGTTACAGGCTCCGTGTCTCCAACAGGTCATTTCCACACCGGAGATCCCCACTTACACCGCGCGCTTCAAGACGTTTAGGACCTGGCCAGGATGCAATGTCAAAAAGGAAGCTGGGGTGCAGATATAAGTCCTTGCCAAAACTGCAGCACATATCCTGGCAGGTCCGGAGGTCCGCAAAACCTGGGTTCCGGAGGGGCCACAGGCCAGCGCCTTTTACAGGCCTTTATAAATCACACGGCACTTTTCTCAATTAATAGCTCACTTGGAAACACAGATGTGCCACTGGCCTGTCACATCGATCATCTCATCTAGAAAAATCCATCCGAGGCAATGCTGCATGGAAAAAGGCCCAGCAGAACCCAGAGCTACCCAAACCCACCTCAAGAGGAGAAGACAATCTACTCCTGTATACCTTGTAACAGCTAGACCAGTGAATCCTTAGCCCTGCTCCAGGGTCACCCGTGATCGTTCTGCAACAGTTCTTCAGAAGGAATCACTTCCTTAACTGAACAAGTATTAATACTTTTCCCTCATCCAGAGCGGGTGGCGTTAAAGTGTACTATCAAAGCTGCCGGGCTGAGGAACATCGAGCCGGACTCTAGGAATAAGCTCACAATAACATCAGTGTATTTTATTTTCAAGCACATGGGAGACGCTTCACTCATTATTGCTTGCCCATCACAGTTGAGAGGTCCCAGTCCTTCCAGAACCTGTTTCAGAAAAGCCCTGAGCTTTACCAATTGGCCACCTTTCAGCTGCAGATTCTGCCCAGCAGGGCACCCATGATATACCCCCTCTCCCAACCCCGCGCCCACAACACTGTCTATAAAACCCTCCTTGGCCTCTCCCTACTAACAGCTAAACAGCACAGTGCCGAACCAGTAAGACTCTTGTACATTAACCAGCGCAGGAAAAAATGCATTTAAAATAAACACCGGCTCACAAGACCTGCTGTCTCTCATTAGGATCTGAAGCGAGGCCGTAGGCCTCCACACGCCCCCAAGGACTTGCACAAGCACTCGTTTCCCACGTCAGCGTGGGAGTGGAAGGACTACGGCATGTCAGGTACAATTACAATTAATGATGCTGAAATGGGGGGGTGGTGGAGGGGGGGAGAAACAAGGGCAACTTAAGTGATGATTTTAAATACTCAAAAAGGAAATGAGTGCAATGAAATAATGGGACCTTTCCGGGTTTGCTCCACATCCACGTGGAAATGACTTATTTACCACCACAAGGACCCCTAGTTAAAATATGGACAGTCTCTGGGAAACCCAAGGTTAAAAAAACCTGCTGGCATCACACTGAAGAGATGAGCGCTGCTGAAGCCCAGTCGACCATCACATCAGAGCTGAAGATGTAGGAAGCTGAAAGGTTTTGATCATCTGATGAATCAAAACAGCCTTTACTGCAGTTTCTCTCATTGTTTGATCGTTCCCCTCAACAATCAAACACCTTGTAAAACTTCCTAAACACACCATTACGGGAGCTGGTTACAGGCTATCACACCAGGCTTGTTTCCCACAAGCCGAACACTGATGGTGTCCTGTACGTAAGACAAGTCAGGCTGCTGAAGCCAGGGATACTGCAGCAACAGCTGGTAGGGTATCTACACATCGCTTTGGAAGAAAGCTGTCAAACCTATTTCATGCATGAGGAGGAGGAGTATCAACAGAAAAAGCAGTGTGTGTGCTGTATCAAGACATTCCGCTATTTCATCCCACAGGAAATCCCTTTACCAACCGGCTCTTTCAATGTGGAACTCAAAGGCTTAAAGTTGGAACTGAAAAATCCTAAAAGATATAAAACATACTGAAGTGAAACTGTTAAACTGTGCAGGTCTTTCCACTGGCTGGCAAACAGCATCAACGTCATCTGAATGCTTACAATCAAGCAGGATGTGTTAATTGTAAACGTACAACTTGTTGAAACTTGGACAAACATACCTATAATATTTACACTACGTTCAACAAGAGATGCCTTGAAGGCAACAAGGCACGGCAGAGCTCTTCCTATTCGCTGTGCCAGCAACTAACTCCGCCCCCTTAGTTCCAGGGGTGGAGTTAGTTAGGGGTGGCCTTGAACACCACACACATTAAATCTCTTCTGATATGCTCGGAAAAAGACGCATTGTGATTATCAGCTTCGGGCTTATGTTAACAAATGAGAACAGAAAAAGGCCATTCAGTAAATCTTCTGGTGAGTTTTCTCCCGTTGCTTGCAGGGATAGGATCCTTGTGACCCAGTATTGGTAAAGTGGTTAGAAAATGGATGGATGACCCAAGAGTAAAGAAATATTATCAGTTCATTTCTTGTAAGAACACAGCCACAAGCCCTGCCTCATCCACTGCTGGGCCTGCCAATTTGCATTTACACCCCCTGGGTGTTGATTTTCTCAGGTGCCTTATTGTACAGCTCAACTACGCCATGAAGGAGTTAACTTGCCACAGTAAAGGATTTGCAGAGGGTGTCACAGTGTGCACGGCTGGTGTGCGTTTTCACCACTGATCAAAGCATGCTCAGGCGTCAGCTTGCACTCAACACACTGCCACTGAAGCTTCGCATTCCTGAAGAGACAAAAGGCCTTAACTGTCGAGGGAGGTGCACTACTTTCTTCTCCCTGCTGTACCTGTTTATAGATGGCAGGCGACAACCCAGCGGGTGTTCTGAATGTTCCAGAGGGGACGAGCCACGGAGCACTGCCGAAAAATGTCAAGGGGCTCCCTCTTTAGGAGGGCCGGAAAACACGGCAAAGAGATCTGAGCTTGCTACCGCATCCCCAACCTGAATGGACGATTTCCAGTTTTTAACAGGAAAACGGACTCTCGTTTCTTAGATGATGTCTACAGATAAAAACTCATTAGCAGCCTCAATGTTGTGTGGGCCAGAAGGTTCAAATAAAACAAAAACCACAAAGTAGCCACCAAAACCTTCCCTCAAGCACATGTGACCTAGCTTTTGCAGCCTTGTTTAAAAGGGCAACAAGGCAGCCTGAACTTCAGTAGCAGGGAGCAATTGGTGCAGATTGCCTGCACAACCGTCTCCATCAGCTGTACTGACACTGAATGACTCAGAAGCTAAAGCATGTGTTACTAGCTGCTGCCATGTCTTTCTCTAGTCACACAGATGGAGACAGAAAAGCACTTCACGAAACTTTGCAAAGCACTTCATAGGACATAACAGGGCTTATGACTTGTAATCACTTAACACGTTCTGTACAAACCATGCGAAGCAGAATGTTCTAGGATGTGACAGTAGAATGACAAACCATGTTTTACATTCTCACCTACCTTGGGGAAAATCCTGGCCTGCTACACCACAACCACCTCTCACATCGCCTCACTTGATTTCAGACTGGGCTGCTCTATAACTTAAGAGCATGCTTACTTTACAGTATAACAGTAGGAAAGATGCAGACAAGCCGAAATCAAAGTAACTGAACAAAGCAGCTCTTCTGCGCCCTGCACAAGTATCTCACCCAGTGCTTCTCTACAGAGAAGCGCAGGGATAGGCGTTTCAAAAATGCAACATAAACAGCCACTGACCTTTGACCTTTTCACTACATGGCAATATTTGGCAAAAACTTCATCAAATAACCGATGACCATGACTAATTCAATGGGCATTTAAACAGATTTCTAAAACGCAAGAGAAAATATGAACAAGGAAAAAGCCTTCAGACCAACAAAGTGCAGTAGTTTCTGCTGACAAGGGCATTAAAACCTTTCCTGAAAGTTCCAGGTGCTGCAGTGCCTCCAACATGTGTTCTGCAACCTCAGAGTGGCCATGACAGCATCTCCTCACATCTCAGTCCAGACCAATCGGGGAGAGCAACACTGAGTAGGAGAACAGTTTCACTTCCTTGTTCTGTCCTCATCAAAAGCAGTCCTCTTTCAAGATATGGCAGGCAGTTTGTAGCCAGTCAACGAAACAGACTGAACAGCGAGGGGGGCCAGTTGGGGTTGGGGTAAATAAAGACAATTCCTTCCCCAGAAAGTAAACGGTCCCCAACAATGACAATATACATCATATTATATACTATAAATGGCAACAATGGCTGTCCTTCATATGAGACCTTAAACCAATGTTCTGGCTACTCGCACATTAAAGATCCTAAGACAATGTGAGAGAATCTCCACCCTCGTCTTGCACAATCTGGCCTGCCTGAAGTCCCCCCTTGTGAAACACTTTCTCACTCCTCCACCTGATGTCCTGTATGAAGGAGGGGGCAGGGGCTGCGGCATCTCACCCAGGTGTGTCAGAACTTCACCCGCAGGATGAAACAGGCCCACTCCTATATGTAGAGATCTTTGGGGTCCTTCGGAATTAAAAGAACTTTAGAACTGCAAATTATTATCAAGGCAGATGAGTCTCATTTTCTAGCAACGTATAAAGAAGTGACAGATCAGCCTGTTCACTTCTGTGTCTGTGGTTCCACAGGGTATATTTTCATGACCATTATGCATTGCTGTGTTAAGCTGTGATTAAACCCATGGGGATAAACTTGACACAGGATGGCTGAGGGGCTAAAGCAAAGGTTCTCCTAAACATTAACAGGTAGCTTCTTTCTCCTGTACAAGCCACAAATCACACGCTCCTAGCCTACAGGAGCATCAGGAGTAAATACAAGCTGTGAAACATTAAGACTCATTCAGCAATGAGGGCTTGTCATTAAGATATATAATCATTAAGGTTGTTTGCATTTGGTGCAGTATATACACTTTATGCTCTACAGGTGGCAAGACACAATTAGAACAAATCATGTACCTGCACCTGTAATTCAGATCTCTTCCAGGAGTACTTCCAGGCATGTGCAGAATAACTCTCACCTGCGCCTGCACATCAATACTAAAGCTAATCACTCCAGGTGGATAGAAAAATATTTCGATGGAGTAGTCAAACCGAACAGTTCCTGTTTCTATTCCCCTGGTCCAAAAAGCAGAGCAAATTTGATAGAAAACGTGTCAAGTGAAAAACTGCTGATGAAGATCCTAATTAGAGTCTCTCATCTGTGCCCATGCTCTAAAAGTGAGCACCAAACACTCACGAAGGGCAGGGATTAAAAAAATAACAAGGTTGCTCATTTCACCAATGTTTGCTTCCGATGTTGCACAGAAATGGAGGAGAACACCAGCTGACTCTAGAAAACCAGATTTCGAGAAAGGCACAGACGTTTCCCACCATGGTGCATATTTATAAAAAGTGAGGAGACTTTCACTTCCCCCTTTGGGAAGTTTCGGTCCTGAGGTTATGAATCGCAACCACAAAAAAAAAAATTAGGACTGCAAAAGAGCTCTTCAAAGTGCAGATTCCACAGAAATGAAACCAAAAATCCCAGCCCTCCTTTTCTCCGAGGTTCTTTTGTCAACTATCTATTCGTCAGCAGCTTTTTCAAATTCATCCAGCCTCCTGCAGGAGGAGAAATTCTCCTAGACTCTATAGGGCTTCTGCCTCATGGAGCTCCTGATTGGTTCAGCCCAGACGTCTACCTAGAGAACTGCAGATGAAACTGTGTGACTGTGTGTGTTAATTCACAGACTGTGCTACTCACTAATGCCTCATCGAAACCCATTATTATAAGATTTGCCTAGTTTCAATTCACATTTAAATTTTTTTGCTTGCTCATTTTTTTTTTAAAGATGGAAAACGTGATGACAGCACCTCCTGCACTGTCCCAACAGCAGTTTGTCCAAGAGGGAGTGAATTTCACACTCAGGGAGGAGAAAATGGGAGAAGAGCATTCTCTAGTACAACATTTTAAGTACAACAGTCCTTCGGCTGACTGCCAAGTCAAGCGCAGCAGAGCAAAGAAAGACCCCCCAGGCAGAGGTCAACGAGGTCGGCCCCTGTGTCTCCGGGTCAGTACAGAAACAATATCCAGTCCAGCCATTCATATTCCAACCACTTTACCTACTACAAGGCTGCGGAGGAGCCAGAGCCTTTCCCAAGGGCAACAGGCAAAAGGAAGGGAACACTGTGGATGAGACTTCAGTCTATCTCAGGGCTGACAAACACAAGGCACACTCACAGGGCCAATTTTCCCAGAAGCCAATTAACCGGCCATTACTGTCTGTCTTTGGACTGTGGGCATACACAGGAGCACCCAGAGAACACCCATGAGAATATAGGGACTCCAGGAGGTCTGCTTAAGAAACGACACTTCCCAAGTCTTAAGCTGCTCTCAAAGAAAATACAAAATAAATCCCACTGGTCACAGCTGTTCCTACTGTGGGCTCTTGATGCTTTACAGCTTCCAGCCTGTTGACAGCCACCTAAGTGAATGAATGAGATTTGTAACACTGTTAACGTGCACTGCTGAAACCAGAACCTCAATACAGGAAAACGGTCAAACAATTAAACAACCTGTATAGCTGCAGTGAATCACTGAGAAGACACATTTTCCAACAACTAAGTATAGACAGTAATGACACACTGGAAGGCAGGTTAGTAACACCAGAACAGTTGCAGCATGCACCCTAAAAGGACGTTGATCGAGAGTGGTCTTTACAATTACTTAAAATCCCCAAAATCCCAGCAGTACATTTGTCAGTAACTCATACAGGAATTCCCCCAGTCAGCCTTTCAATCACTGCTGGGACATAAGCTACCACTTCACCTCTAATGCCTTAAGAACCACAGTAGCTACACTGAACAGCAAATAATCTGCTCACAGTGGACAATCGAAATAGACAATGAGTCTAATTATAGCAAAGAGAGGAGCTCGCTCCACCCAGGCCCGTACAGACCATACAAACTCACAAAGGGGAAATGGCTGGACTAAATTTAACAGTGGCAGACCTAGAAGTGTCACGCTGCAGTTATCCACAGCACCAGTCTCTGAAACAGAGCCGTTTCCCATCTCTCCCAGTCAGTCGCCTGTGGTGCAGGAAACTTCCCTGCAGGCGCCTCCACTCGATGAAATTGGAATCTCGTCATTGCTTTTCCCTAAAAATAGGGGTGTTTATATTCCACAAGGGTCTCCGAAGAATCTCCCGAGAGCATTTTCACCCTCAGCAATAAGGATGGAGGGAAAGATATACTATCTCCACACATTAATACATTACACCATCCCAATGTAACACCATAACACAAATTGAGATGCATTTCTTTTCTGTAATTGGTAAACTTCCATCTAGCTAAATAGAAAAGTCTTTAAACATTTTAAAAGGAAAATTCTTTAAAAGAAAACAGGTTCGAATAGGGACAATAATGGAGTTTTGCAAAGTAGATTTCTGTGTAGAAAAGGGTCATTACAAGAGCAGCAGACATTTTAGGGGAGCTTTGATTACTTTATTCTCAGTCCTGTAATAAGATATTTTACAGAATAAACATTCCTAAGCTCACTTGCTACCAGAAGGCATCCAGGGGAAATTGACCAGACTGACAAGAAGCACTATTTACACAAATAGTTGTTGGTGTCTTGTTTTGCTGTGACTCTGGATAACCAGAGGGTGCCACCTTTAAACTGCTCCAGTAAGAGCCCTGCTGTATAAACTGGAAATCTCCAGGTCAGGATACCCCCTAGACAGGATGCCAGTCCATCATAGGGAATGCACAGACATAAACACACTCACACTTGTACCAATTTTCCCAGAAGCCAATTAACCTACCAGTATATCTCTGGACTGCAGGAAGAAGCCGGAGAAACTGAAGGAAACTCTCTTGAAAACGGGGGGGGAACATACAAATTCCACATAGATAGCACCTCAGGAATCAAACCCAGGTTCCCAGAGTCGCAAGGCAGCAATGCTAACCACTGCGCTACTGTACCACCCTGTCTGGTTAAGTAAAGGATCCAAATATTCTGACAGACTATAATTGCCAGCCAGCGATTACAATAATTTCAAACACGCACACCTACAGTCAGAGAATGGTATTTAAGATAATGGGCAAAATACACGCTCACGTTTCTGGCACAATGCTGCCTTCTGAAAGTTTCAAGCAGAGCTTTGGAAGGCATGGTGGCAGGGCAGGGCTTGTATTCAAACACCCAGTGACATCACATCTCCAAGATGCTCACGGTTACGAGACAGCAGGTCAAGTAACTACCCCAGGGTTACGGAAAATAAATAAGCCCCAAACTTCACAAGATAAAAATTACCAATGACTAACACAACATTACACCAGACATAGGACAACCAATGTTCCAGACTCATATCATACAGACACCTAACCTCCACACACCCTAGCCCAGAAACATCTCCACAACTCACATGAAGGGACTGACAACAGAAACCTTTTTTATTCTGACACACACGTGCATGAGGCAGGAAGTCATCCGTCTGCAAACTGTTAACCTCTTACTTCATTGAGCAACCGAGAACACTAAAAAAAATAAAACGCACAAGACTACACTGAGGAAGACTGCACTGGGAATTAAAGGATGAAACATCCACTGTCCTCGATCACAGCTCAGCAGGGGGAAAAAATGCATCTCGTCTATCACATGTGAACACACTCTACGAAACATTAACAGTAGGGAAACTGTCAGTTACGGGTTTATATCTTATAAAGAAGCGGACGATTCTGTCCTTTTCTCCTCGAGGTCCTCAGAGCCGGCAGTGAGGTTTGCACGCGCTGCCCTCCACTCTGACTGCAGGAGCTCAGCACGCACGTGGTACCGAGCCGTAGCCCACAGCACAGATGCACAAGGCCGAAAACCATTTACTGAACACCAGGCTGCCTAACGGCTAACGCGAGGCGTTCTCGTCCAGCCGTCTCAGAATCAGATTTCCCAAACGCTACTGTTCACTGCAGATAACAGCCTGGGCGCTCCGTGGAGAACTGAGGAGCTCGAAGCGGTAATGTCCTGTTACCTGCTAGACGCGTATCTTACCATGCAGTCAAGCATACACTATTTTTAGGAAGCTGTAATAGCGGTATTTAAGGACACGGTGTGCCACACTGGTGTACAACTGTCGGCATTACAGGGACCCCAAACAGCTATAATCATGTCAACATATACATAAAACGATACTCATATACTCTAACATATATTAGTTACAAGACCACAGATACAACCAATGCAAAGGTCTAAGATATTATTTCAAAGCGTGGGGGGCACGATGTGCTTTATTAAAATTAACGAAAATAGTTTAGATCTGAGCTACAACACAAATGCAAAATGTTACTGTGCAGGTCATCACCAGCAGACCGTCGAAATCACCAAGGACAGCATCAGTCGCTGTTCAAAATGGTTTAGGCAAGGTATTTTCGCAGAAATTAAAATCAGTGCGTGTAATTGTACTGTTACAAATCAGGGATTCGCCGGAAACCACACCAACACTTTTTAAAGTAGCCAAAAAGGACATAACTGAAGCTGACAACTTGATTTAAACAAAACACAAACTGGCCCCTTCTATCTTGTATGACCAGCGGCTCCCACCAACGTGTTTCTCCTGTAATCTCCTGGAGTCCGAGTCACATAATGAGTGGGTGCGGTAACTAACTTTAGGTCAAACCCGTGTTTTCAATCAAAAGTAAGACTGGTCACAGCAACGTATGAACAATCCTGAGACAGGGGGTGAAGCGTTTCGTTCACCGGAGAGGGGTACACAAGGTAGACAGGGGGATGATACGATTAAGTTGCTGAACACTTAGTGTTAAGCACTTTTCTATTACAGACACCGCTGCACTCCAGGACGTAAAAAACTGTACCAGATTAGGGTGAAGAGTTTGAACTGCAAATCAAGAGCAGCCAGATGTTAAAAAAAATAGACGAGACTCGCAGATAATCTTGCTGTCAGGAGATCACGCGTCTAAAATACCACCCTCAAATAAAGTGGTTTCAATGGCCTACTCCGTTCGCACTTGCTCTCCCCTTCACGGTTCTGCAAGCGATCTCTTTCTCCGCCATATTCCACTCGGCTAGATGTGTTTCCTCCCTTCCGCCCGGCCTGGAGTCCGCACACTAACTACACTACTGCTGCTACACCGTGCACACCACTTTCCGTCTCCGGGTGGTGTGCGTAGCTTATCCCTCGCTAAAACCTGGAATACCCCCACCCCCCGCCTCTCCCCCGTCCTCTAACCCCGGATCCTTGAGCCCCTGGCTCCGGGGACTTGATCCCCCCCCGGCCTGTCCTGGTCGCGACCCGTTTTGACAGCCCCGATCCCCGGTTAAAGTTGGACTCCGCTACTCACCGTCTCTCGCTCTCTCCGCCGCTCCGCCAGTGTCTTCGGATGAACTCCGGGCTCTGCGCTGCCGACGTCATCCCCCAGCCTCTCTCTCGGCGCTCTTAAAAGGGCAACGGCGCCTTCTGCTTCTTCGTCTCCTCCTGGGGCCGGCAGCCTGCGACCAGGCTCAGGGAATCCTCAGGTCCGGCCGGCAGGGCACCGGCTGTGCCAAACCGAAACCCAGATGTATTCAAAAACAGTGCAGTGCTGTTGCTTGGGTGGGTTTTATTCCAGAACGATGTAGCGTCGTTTGCATTGTCTCTAGTGCCAAATGCACGTAAGAGAGAAAAGGCAAGGTCCCCCCTTAACGGGCATTGTGGCACCCTTTGCATGGCCGGGCAATGTGAATCTCGTAAAGCAACATTTTCACGTTTTATTCCGGGGTCCTTCCAAGCTTCTTCGGAGAGGCGTTCAGGGGCTCTTCTCCTGTGGTTTTGGCGATTTTAACCTCCTCTTTTGTGCTTACTTACAAAAGAGCCGGTAGCAAGCTCTAATATTTTTTTGTAGTTAATGCGACATCTTTGACCATTTTAACTCAACAAGCTCAGCTTAATTTGTCCGAAAGAAAGCATAATTTGTTTTTAAGGACGTTTCTTTCCGAAGGGGTTTAAAGATGGACTGAAAAGAACACCCTGGGTATTAAACACTATCTAAAAATTTCACGGGTTATTCTTGTTGCTTATCCTGGACTGCCTCGCGTGGGCAATTCTACACTGTTGTTAATTGGGGACCGTGAAACTGATCTTTGCATTAAATATGTATGTTTCCTACCGGACAGCCTACTCGGGGACACTTTAGGGTAAAACTAAGGAGAAAGTTCACTTAAGTGTCTGTTGTATAGCTAGCCACAGAAAGTTACCTAAGATTGTTTTACAGAGTTGGTTATAAAGTAGGTGCCCTGGGATGAACACAAATCAACGTTTATTGCCTGCTAATTCATGATGGAACAGTAGTTGAGTAGTTGCATTCATATCATTATGATTATGTTAATTCATTTTTATTAATACACACAAAACTCCTTTCTCATTACAGTTGAACTAAATCTGTGCAGTGTCCAGTACTGGTTCTTATAAAATACAGTTGCTAGGAAGTGGTGCTATCAGAGCTTTCCCATAACCTGTGAGTATTCAAGGCTATCCAGAATCCTATGGAACTGTGTCACTGTAACAAGCTGTAACAGATCAGGCCCATTGCACATGAGACTTTCACAACATTGTGGGACACCTTTAAAAAAATGCAACTGATCTGTCCTTTATGGTAATTGTAAAGCAGTCTCTTAGGGAGTATTCAGTCTGCTCAGAGTAATAACATTAAATAAGCTACATGACTGGCGAATTTAGTTAAACAGAATTTGATTGAGAGGCGACCTAAGTTGTTTAGGGTCTACCAAACTTTGCTGGAGGTCCTATTACTTGAAAGGTGAAAAGGCACAAGTGTCACAAAAGTGAGAACTTTAAGCGTAACTGTCAGCTATGAAGCCCAAACGAAAATATTAAATAAACCGTGTGACTAGAGATCATTGTACAGATCCCATCCCGAGGCTGTATCTCAACACAGTCAGCTAAGAAATCAGAACATTCATATTAGAAATGAAGAATTAATCCTTACATTACTCAACAGATCCTTTGTGTTTTGACTGATGAACAGAGCGGAACATTAACACCATTTTAGTTTTTGAACAAAACAAAGCATTTATTAAGTTAAGAAACCCCAGGTCTCACACCCATCAATAATAACACAGTATATACAGTATCAAAGTGTGTATAGCTGCATGAGCTGCAAAATGCTATTGTCAACACATCTAAGTAGGGAATATTAATTCCTGAAATGCTTGTCAGTACGTTTTCTGCTGTTTGAACTGGAGCTGCTGTGATTTCCTCCACAGGAGAAATGTTCCGAAGAGGAATCATATTAGGTACACATCACAGCATGTACAATGTCACCAGTGGTCAGACTCATGAGGTTGAATCTGTAGGGCTTGAAACCAGAACAAAGCTTCAAGACAGTGCCTGCGTGCAGAAGAAAAATCAAACCATCATCAGAATTATAAATGATGATCTTGCCTTTTTACATCTGCATTCAGTCTGGGCCCAGTTCAGAAGCCTGCTGCTCAGTCAGGGATAGTGAAGACTTGCTGCCCAGTGTATCCCCATCAACTTATTTTTTTTTTCAAAACAGGTGCTCCAGTTTCTTTGCAAAGACGTACAGGTAGGCAGGTTGGCTTCAGGGAAAACTGGCCCTGGTGTGAGTGTGTGCGTGTTTGTGATCCCTTCAATGTACTGGTGGCCCATCCAGGGTGTATCCTGCCTTGTGCCTGTTGCTTGTCGGTATAGGCCCCAGCTCCCCAATAACCCTGTATTAGATAAAGCAGTACAAAAATGGATGGATGGTGTAATATACTTTCATATGGAAGAACATGTACATATATTCATTTGGAAAAGTGAAAAATTAAAACATAAATTCTAAATAACTACTTTGAAATATCAACTACATGTAAGAAATCTAGTAAGTAAAGGATCAATACCCTCCAAATGAAGGAGAGAGTAAGTTTTTCAAGGAAAGCATGTTGTGTCAATAATCTTGGCCGTTGATCATGTGATACTGTTTTTCTTTTCTTCCATTGTAGTAATATTACTTAATTAACTATGGTAAGGGTTAGTGGTAAATAATTGTTTCTCCCTGCCTGTTTTATCTAATATTTTTGTGGTAAGAATCAAGATCCTCGCACATCATCAGACAGATAGTAGAATCAACCTAAGGAACTAAGCACAGTTTGGCCTTATCTTCCATACTTTGCCCGCGCAATATAATTTCCAGTTCCTGGGGGAATCTGTTAACAAACAATTTACTGTACAGATAACTGACACCTCTGCCAGTGCTCTGCAACCCCTAAGGATAGAAATGAGTTTGTTAGCCCCCCCCCAACATCCATCTTAGATAACTCGATATTAGCTCTGCCACAGAGTGTGAGAACCCTACTGTACTTTTAAATAGGCAAAACGTCTTCACCTTATGTTCATAAACCAGGGTCCAGTGCTGATTATACCAGCTGAAAGCTTCACCACCAGGCCATAGTTGCTTGGCAATTAGTAAATTGTAAATCATTCTATTCCTCTCCATAGCTCAAATAGTGTGACATTCCAAAACACATTTTTCATTGCTTCTGTTTTCTGTGCATTTTCTTCTTTCTTTGGTATTGAACTTCTTATTTTTTTTAATTTCTTGGGGTGGTGTGATTTTTCAAGTTTATATTTAATGGCATATTCTGTCAGAGGGGTATTCGGTGTGTTTAAAACCATGGTCCACATATTTGGACTGGGCTCGTTGAATGGTGTTGAAGATGCTGTTGCCCTTTTAAGATGGGTCATAGGAACTTCCTTTTGGAGAGCCCCTGGGCAGTAGAATCAATGCCATCAGTCTGATTGTTTACCTCTGACCTATTTCCGTTCATGCATTGAAGAAAACTAAATGGAGGTTTGTCACTATACTCTCTGAGAGAGCTGGCAGGGAAAACGTTGCAAAATGTCAAACACATCTGTTGGTGCCCTTCCTGTCACCCCTTCAGTGATGCTGTCAGTCAGTCAGAATGAAACACTTTTGTACAGAGTATGATGGGCATGCTTACATTCTGCTGTGCACCCGCACAGCTAAATACACTTTTTCCTCTATTTCGTTTGCAACAGCTTTACTTTGCTCAGTCATAAATGAACTAACATTTTTGCATTTGCATTTTTTTCCATTCTCTTTAGAATGTGGATACAAACTTGCATTTGACATAGAGGAGGCCGGGTGGTAAGAAGTTGTTGGAATCTTATTGGGCGCAATGAGTCAAAAGACGGCCAATAGAGGGCTAGAAGGAGGGACAAACAAATAAAACGAATGCTGGGAATGGGATGTTCAGTACATTCAATTTGGCCTCTGGGGATTTAAACTATGGCAAAAATAGTGAGAAAAAAAATTCTAGGTTTTTGATGAAGGGAACAATCTTTTTCCCTGTGGTTCTGGGGGTAGTAAATCTGGGCTGCTATTTAACCACAGTGCCATCAGTCTACAGGGTGGCACAGTGAGGCACAAAAGTTAAAGACTGGATGTTCATGTTGTGTGTGATTCTTTTACAGGTGGCACACAGGAAGGCATTGCTCTGCCCTTATGCGCAGTGGGTGAATGCAGCCCAGGCGGCAGTGTAAGTTTCCAACACATCTGTCACGCCCCACACTGTTTCACAATCATGCACCAGATTCCACAAATTCTCACTCCCGGACCAATTATCCAACCATGTCCCTCTCCCTTCAGTATTTAAAGTTCCCTCACACACCAACCCATGCTCACTATTGAGAAGCCTCCCGAAGTATTCTCTTGTGTGTGTTTCCAACCTTTTTGACTGATCTCCCAGTTCCTAATCTTTGCTCCTGCCTTTTTTGACCATGCTCTTTGGATTGTCTTTCTCAGATTTCCCTGGTTATTGGACTCATTGCTTTTCCGATCGACCAAGCCCTTGGATTGTCCCTGTGCTACTCCATATTCTGCAGGATTCACGGTTACGCATAAGGATCCTCCTATTCTACCTATCAGTTCCCTGACAACGTCCTGCCTCTCTTGCAGTGTCAAAGCTCAGCAGAACAATATAAAGATCTCTGATGCACCTAGTATGCCTGTACATCTTGCTCAAGCCAGGGCATCGCAGCAGTTCTTAACTATTATTGTGTGGAAAGAAGCATGAATCACCTGGGATGCCAATAGAATCCATCTTTGCTGATTTTAGTTGTTCAAGTAATGGAATTGTCAAACAATCCAGACTGAAGCCTATTGCTACAAAAAACACATTAGCTTCCTCGAAGGATAAAGCTTTTAGAATGACACAAACCTGTCCCACTTTATGTCATTAAGATAGGCTGTAACAGACATTAGTTACTGTTGTGTTCATTTATCAGATGGAAATTTGTACTCGCAGTGTAACAGTGCACAACAGCTAACTGTACAGTACCTGTGACGAAGCCCAAACTTATACTCTGACCATTGTATTCAGCATTAGAAGTGGCATGTCTTTGCTCTATTATACTTATATCACACTCACTTCTCTCGCCGACTGTTTGGTCCCAGGCAATGTATTCATTCCAATTCATGGTTCCTAATGTCTCTAAGTACATCACTAGGCAATAGATTATTCATATTCATTCAGACTCACTCTCGGGCACCCAGATTACTTTTTTACTCTTAACTAATACTCTCTCACACGTATTTGTGTCAAACACGTATTTTGTGTCAAACACTTCAACCTTCTATCCCTCCTCTAACTCTCCTGGCTGATCCTGTTTGGCCAGGGTTACGTCTCTATGATACCCCTGGTGTCCCTGAGACAGCAGAAGCTGGTTTGTGGTTTGCTTCTTTATCACTTTCTCAGAAATCGCTGTCCTGTCTGCAGCTCTTAATGAACAGGGTATATTTGAAGGTCAAGCTGTACTACCTAGAAAACACGTTTGAAGGGAGAAGATACCTTGCTGAGCAGTGCCTCGGTCCTCTTGTCACGTTGGTCCAGCTATCCAATCCTTTTTCCTATGCACACACTCCAAAGGCTAAAGACATACTCAGGCTAGCTGTGCCCAATTCCTGAGATTTTCTCAATTAACATGCAGCCATCTTGGCTCCAGGCAACACCATAGAGCATGGGTTTTGAGCCAAAATGGCTGCTTTCTCATAGAGTCACCTCTTGCTACATCACAGCATCTTTAACCCCAAGTCAAGCATTGAGAAATGCACTTCTCATCAAAGTCCCAAATGAACAGTTGTTGTACATAGTTTGAGAGCACAGAAGAAGAAACTGTCAGATCATCAGTGTGGCCACCAACAGTGTGTCACAAACTGAATTGCAATCCTCTGGTCAACCACAGACCGCATCTCTCTGCTCCTCTTTTTACAGCCAGGGCTGGCAGATCTTAGGTCAGGGGGGAACCTGCCTAAGAGCGGCTGTTAAGAAACAGAGAGGAAATGTCAGTGAGTGGGGGGGGGGCAGAAGGGGGGAAAGCACAAGGTTTCGGGAGCAATCACAGCCCTATCCGGTTACAAAACCTTTCCACAGCGTGATGCATGCAGAGGATGGAGAAATAAACAAATCACGTTCCTTCCACTTATTTCTCAATCTGCTCAGGACATTTTCTCAGGTCTTTCATTTAAACCACCTGTGAATTCAAGCACTTGAATTTACTATGAACGCATAACCCGCCAACAAGAAAAAACACAGTCTTCAAGTCTACATATCCATTTTTTTTTCAATTTTTCCAACAAGCTCTAAAAGGGAGATTTAAAATAAATATTTTTTTGTGTATTTTAAAGTTTTAGCCTGAAAACGTCAGATCAGTCAGAACAAATTTGAAAGTTTGAAGACAAACCAAAAGTAGCAGATCCTGCATCCCCTCAATTAGGATTCAGTAAGGGTTATCCTAGGAAGGTTCTAGAAAGCCGTCCTCCACACCTGGTTTGAGATCATGACTTGCAGCAGGGTAGGCTCTCAGACGGAGGCCTGAAGCCTAGTAACTGCATAACAGTATTTATTTCAGCAGCTCACTCCATAGAGGAGCTGGAATCGGCATTTGCGAGCCAAGAGTCTCTTTCTGTGAGCTGCTTAGATTAGATATTTGGTGTGCATTGGCAAAGCTATAAGCAATGACCCTGCAATGGGGCCTCCTTTCATCTGACTTTTGGCTCACTTTCAACTCACAGTACAACACATTGTGAGTTACATTGCATGTATTAGAAAGATACTGCTATTACTCCGTTATACTTATCGTGACTCACTTGTATTTATACCACTAATATTGAATATCTGTTAGGAGCTGACCATCTTGTAGCAGGAGGCAGCACACAAGGAGCTATAGAGCAGGACGTTAGGAGATATGACAGGCGTGGAGGGCAAAATGGGAGGACATGGCCGTTCAGAGAGCAGGTGGATTTCCACAAAGTGGAAAGTTAAAGAGCAGAGAGTGAAAACTGTTTTCTGTAACAGGAAGGTGGTAGACAGAGAGCAGCCCCTTAACAATACACAGAGCTGACATCTTAATGAAGATGGGTCTGGACTTCTAAACTAATTAATTTAAAATTAACATGGTGCCTGATGGCAGGGATGGGTGTAAAACACTTTACCAAAACCCTGTTACTTGGTCTTCAATGTTGTTGCCCTCCATTCCCCACGAGTGGATGATTGTGCAGGAATGGTATATGCTTTCTAAATGAGGTGCATTATATAGACATAAACACTTGTAAGGGTTCCAAAACACTCCAGTTACATGGCAATTTGATCCATGTTTATTAAGCTGGTGTTTTAGAATGCTGAGATTTGTATAAATGATACTTTTAAGCAACACAAGCTGACTAAGGTCTGAATTTCCCTTTAATTCCATAGGCATGTGACCACATGTATTCAATATAAGTGTAATGATGGGCAGCACGGTGGTGCAATGTTTGGCATTGCTGGCTTGCAGTTCTGGGGCCCTGGGTTCAATTCTGGACCTGGGGTGCTATCTGTGTGGAGTTTGTATGTTCTCCCTGTGTTTCCATGGATTTCCTCCAAATGTTCCAGTCTCCTCTCACAGTCCAAAGACATGCTGGTAGTTTAATTGGCTTCTGGGGAGGTTGGCGCTGGTGTGAGTGTGTGCACGTCTATGTCTGTGTATGTGTGTGCCCTGTTCAGGGTGTACCCCACCTTGTGCTCCGGCTCCCCTGTGACCCTAAATTGGATGGAGCAGTTAGAAAATAGATGAATGGAGTAATGGCCATGAATAACTCCAGCATCTGGTGCTGGTTGAGAGTGTGAAGCTTCATAAAACCTGAAATGGATCAGATTGCAATACAGCGGGAGTCTGATCCATTTCCCCACAGTGAGATGGCCAATCCAAAGGCGTGCACCCAGCTACAGTTCAGAACAGAGGTTCAGGGCTGCAGAGGAAGGAAAATAAAATGACATTCCATAATGAATTAAAAGCAAATAACAAATGTATGACATTAAAAGAAGGCTTGCCTGTGAGCATTTCAAAGCCCACCCTCGGGCAGAAAGGGCTCTGCCACAGAGAAAGCCTTGTTTTTCTTTTGAGGTTGCTTTTCACAGAAAAGAGACCGCAGTCCGGCCAGCTCATTGTTCAAATATGGTACAGGAAGCAGATGTCATGAGGACAATAGGAAACATCTGAGTATCGAAGTTTTGACAGCCGCAGCCCAGAGGAGTAAAGAAAAGAAAGGCTAAACATTGCAGAGCGGGTTTAACCCTTTCTGCCTTAAACATTAAATGATCTGAAATTAGGTCCTCTGCAGCTATTAGAGCATGGATGTGCTGAGATGATCTCTGACACAGGGATGCAAAGATAAGATAAGAGATAAGATCACTTTATTGGCCATATACAATTTCTTGTATTAGGAATTTGTCTTTTCGCATACCCCAACTTGCTCTCCATGACACACACAGACAGGGAGAGAAGCTTGGGGTCAGAGCGCAGGGTCAGCCATTTATATGACACCCCTCAAGCACTTGGGGTTAAGGGCTTTGCTCAGGGGCCAAACGGAGTAGGATTCCTCTGCCGGCTACGGGATACAAACCGGCAACCTTCCAGCAACAGGCGCAGATCCTTAGCCACAGAGCCACCACACCCCCCAAAAATTCCCCCTGTGCTGCATTAATGCAATTGTGGCATATCAGCTGAAGTGAGGATAGTAAATAGCATCTTACCTGCCACTAGAGACTGTTATGACCTCTAGTTTGTATGTAGGTTCACATGAGGTGCGTCATTTAATTAGTTAATTGGTGGAGGTCTAAGAACCACATTATCACATGGGGTTAATTTAGACTGGTGTACAGAGGGACTCAGCTTGTGGCAGTTGGTTTTGGGGTTTTTTAGAGCCTGAGCTGGGTCTTTGATGGTATGGTAGAAGATTGTTTTGCTGGCATAAAGACTTTTTTATACCACCCCTCCACCTCTGATTTGCTGGCCATCATGAGTTTCAGGCCTCGTGAGCCACCTACTTACAGGAAGGCCTGTCACAGTCATACTCCATTGAGCTCCTGAAATCTGTTGAGCTGTGGAGCCATGGCTACCTAGGGAGATCATCATGTAGAAGAAAAGACACTCGGAGTTGCTTCTTTAGTATTACTGACAGTGCTCAACTTTCAATTCAGGCTTACATGAAGAATTGTTTTTCTTTATAACAGAAAGTAATTATGATTTAAATCAAATCTCCCTGTAGATGTCATGTCAATTTCACTTGAATTTCAGATAATTCATAAAAGCAATTCCTACTACCTGGCAGTCTGAGTATCTTAAAAAGCCTAGAGAGCCTGTCATGTGGTGTATGCAAATAAAATTCTTTACAGCAGGCTCAACTCACTTGAAATTAATATATTTGCACCAGGTGTGTTGTAGGTTATGGTTCCAAATTCCTGCCTAGAACGTTTCTTCTCAGGCAGAAAGCCTGATGTTTTAAAATGCTGTAAGACTGTTGCTGATCTATGGTGTGAAAACGATGGGTAACTTCACACTTCTTAACATGCATTTAGTTACAGTTGCCTGTACCTTTCCTCTTCAAGCAAAGCATTGCTTGTGTTCAATACCTTTAAGTTCGATACTTTATTGCCATAACGACTAGTTGCATGGATTTGGTATGAAAGTCATCAGTAAAATTAAAAGTGAAAGTAAAAAATGTGCCTGTTTGACAGTTTCTCACTGGCTTTGAGACTCAGCACTCAGCTGCTGTAATTGTGGAGAACAATAGTGCGTCTCTGGGTGGAACACCCACAACTATTTGTATAAAGTTCCCACTTGTGTACTCTAGTTGGTGTTTCACTGTTAATACTGAAGAAGTCCATTGGGTTGCCATTGTCAGTGTATTTGAGGATTTTGGATACTTGAATCGGTTCCCATTTAGTCTGTTCTGCTCAAGACTTCCCTCATCACAACCTCAACAGAAGGCAATCCAGAAAGGATGAGACTGCCAGTATTTCATGCCCTTGTGGAAAACACCCCACATCCTATTTAAACCTTTTTTGTTGTGTGCACACAGGCAAATATGTTATTTGCTAGATGATTCCTAATATTTTGGCCAGTCTGGATTAACAGACCAGGAGGCCTAGAACATTTTAAATTCAACATTAATTTAGTAACACAGATTAAACGTTGTACTCTTGTCAAGTTTTGGATGGTAACAAATCTCTCTCCAAAGGAAATTCGACAAACACACACTGCAGGTATGTGACGTGCAAATTAAGTGATGGCATAAAGATGATGTTATGTTTTAAAAAATACGCTGGGGCATTCTCTGGTGCCTCCTTCCATCTCCAATAAGTTACACCTCACATTTCCACAGGAAACTGTGTCACAAAGGTGACAGTTGCCACAGTTGCTGTGCACAGTCAGTGCAAGAGTATGATGAGTCAGCACTGCTTCCTGGAGACTAAGGTTCAAAGCCACAAAGTAAAATGATGAATGGAGTGGTGTGCTTAACAGTCACTTTATACTATTTAACGGGGCAGGAGGTCAAGGCACCTGTTGAAGTATAACATACACTTGATTCCTCCACTGGAAACAGTGAGCAGGGCCATCCAGCACCTACTGTAGATATCTTTCTCATGGTCACAGAAACTTCCTGCTATTAAAACACCAGACACATGTTGTGTCATTTACTTTCATTAAGGATGTCTTCTTTTAAGAGTGTTGGTTTAGGGGTTTAAAGAGGGCTAGACACCTTCCCAAGCTGAAAGGCACTGAACTGTGATGACAAACAGCACTTCATCTTCTCGGGCACACTCAGCAGCAGCTCACAGGAGGCTGAGAGGCCTCCCAGAAGAAAACTGGGAAGAGTTTGACTGCTGTTTCTGGAACCAAACAGATACCGAGGCCCAAATGAAATCAAAGCCACATCATGTCTGAAAGTGATGCAACATTCACCTCCTATTTGTCTTCTTTAGTAAACGTAAAAGTTCTGTCATAATTTGTCATTGGTTTGTCAGCTCTCACAGTCTCCTCTATTACACTTTTTGAGCCAATTCAAAGAGATGTTGTTTTTACACAGAGAGTGGTCAGTGTTTGTTTCTCCTGGTGGACCCAATGAGCTGCAGTAGGCCCTTGCTCACACCAGATGCAGCAACAGAATGTGCCATTCCACTTATCGGAAATCATGACCTTCTTTATTTGCAGAGTGCAGACACTCCACTTCTCAAGTGCAGTTAAATAAGCGGCTTACTTTTTTAAATTGCCGTGGAGTTTATCCTGATCCACATCCAGTTCAAATCAGAACAGGATGTACCTCTTTTTTTTTTCTTCATAGTCCACATCATGACTCAAGATTAAGAATAAAAGTGTTTCGTCCTATGCAAGTTGAAAACATTTTTGTCTTTTGGCGATTCCTTCACTTTAAGCAAAAGCACAAAGACAGATTTGGGAAGTCATTGGCAATCGTACATTGCACCAGTAAGAGGTGAATTTTGCTTAAACAGGAATATTGCTTTTCCCACTCACCCAAATGTATCTTATTGGATAATATATGCTTTGCACCTTCCCTGTGTCCACTTATAGTAAAAGAAGAGTGCAGACAAAAAACACAAAGGAAAAGATTCTTTTGGCTGAGGTCAAAGGAACCGGCACAACAGCAGGCTCCTTCCTAGAGAATTGTTCTCTTTTCCCTTCTGCACAGCAAGGATGACCTGGTTGCACTGGGACAAAGAAGTAATATAACAACACTCACAGGACTAACTGCTTGTCTCTTGACATTCAGGTTTTAAAACCTTTTTGTTGAAAGGAGAAATCAAGAAAAGAAAATCACACCAGTTAATGATTCTCTTGAAGGTTATTTCCGTCTTTGCTACTGCCTTTAATGTGCATGTTGTGTGTCTTTTCTACAGTCGCCCTGTGAAACAGCTCGTTCTCTCTGCATATATAACATAACATGCAGTCTTGTCCCTGGGTGTAAAGGAATAAAGGGATACCCTGCAGATTATTTCTACTACCACAAGGTTATTGCTGGGCAACCTTTTAATAGAAAGATTGGTTTAGAGACAGCAATGGATTTTTTTGCTGTTTTTGGAGGAGTAGGTATTGTTGGCATTGAAACAAACAAATCTGAATATTTGATTGTTCCGGAAAGTTCCTGCATCCTTAAAAAAAAAAGACTATTCACTAATTAATTAAATGTATTTGGTGTTGTGTGTCAATGACATCCCTGACTATCTTGAACACTAATTAAGCCCTACATGTAGTAGGTAAATTAATTTAACTAGTTTTTTAACTAGAACACTATACTGAGGTGGTGACATGGGAAAGGCATTTGTGGGTTCAGCTCTCACAATATTCTACCCTGGAACAAGATTCCTCACCCACATTGTTCCAGTAAATTACCCAGCTGTATAAATAGGTGATTTGGATAAATGTGTCGGTCAAGTGAGTGTACTCTATTTAATACTCATGTGCAGATATTTATATCTGAAGCCATGGTTATCTAGCAAGTAGAATGAAACAACATTCATAACACTTAAAAAATAAGTGAATGAGTTTAGTTTAAACAAGTGCCAATAGTTAATTCAATACAATTTCTGAAACTGTATTTTTGAAATTTCACATTCAGAAGTCCTCATTATTAGAGTTCGGTAATTAGTAGATGATGCAGCTCACAAAATGTTATGGAAAGGCTGGGTAGCGTGGTTAGGCTCCAGCTGTTTAACTCTCTGACGCCCTCAAGTGGTCAAATGTTTAATTCGTTTTCATTGAGAAGAGGGGTCAATTCAGCTTCATCCAAATGGCTAGAGAGATTTCTCTAGCGCTCCTACTGCTGCTGAAGTCTGAAGAAATGCCTCCTGTTTAGACCTGCTCTCAGTTCTCATTGTTGCAATTCTCATCTGGGTGTGCTGTCTTACTACCATGCAGCCCACTGAAATCACAGAAGAAGGATCCTTGCAGGGAAATGCAACACCATCTATACACAGTACAGTATGTGTGGCACATATTTCTATCTATATGTACTGCAAAAAGAAATCAACATGACAAATACATGCATGTACAAATAATGCATGCCTGTAATTTCCTATTTAATAGCAGATATACAAGCTCTTGCACAAGGCTTTCCAAAAGGAACATGAATTTGCCATATTGTCCTACAAATTACTGTATATCAGTACAACAAATACATAGGATCTCTCATTTTAGTTTTTGGTACCTTTAAAAAAAATGTTCTGTCATAGAACATTGTGTAGAAGAACACAGTGATTTGTGTGTTACCAATTTTCTCCTATTATCAATAAAAATGATTAACTCTATACAGGTATGAATGCAATCCTGCCATGTGTGTTACTATTGGCCCCATGATTCCTTTCTGATGAAGCATTATATAGGTGTTCCTGTCTTGACCCATGTGACTTCACACTGCTGCTCAGCCAGCACACAGGGAATGTTCCATTGAGTCAATGAAATGGGGAGCACTCGGCACATGCCAAGTGAAAAACAAATGTGAGTACACAACGGCAGATTCAGGTCCAACTGAGATCTCGTCTATCAAGTTCCAGTGTGACAGGCTGAGTCATCTTTATGCAGCAGCTTTGGGGAGTCAGAGCAGAGACTCTCTGATGGAATCCAGGACCTTGATGTCCACTCAGCGCTCGTGTCACTCTCCAGCAGCCACTCGTCCACTCGCTGCTCTGCCAACATTTCAGCTCTGCAACGTTCTCCAGTGCCCCAGTCCTCTTCCAAACACACTTCCCCGCTTTCTTATCTTGTTGGTTAGAGAGTCTGTCCACAGCACTCACATCAGCACAGGGGTGGGGCAGGAGCTCCTATACCACACAACACACGTGATAATGCCCTTGTAGACCTGGGAGGGCACATCCTGACTCTCCTGGCATGTAGGGACTGTGTGTGACATCCATACGCCGGTAGACCTACAGGCCAGTTATTTCATCTACATTCCCTGCCTTCTCAGTGTCCTCCTCCCTCTCTCTCTTTCCCCCTTTTGTCCTTATTCCCACCCCAATCCTTTAAACTCTTCTCTGCGCCTCACCTTTTTCATACTCTTCCTCTTCCTTTATCCCAACTGTCTAAAATACTTTCTCTTTTCTGCTTCTCTCTCCTTCTCTCACTCCAGTGTTCGCCTTTTGTTCTCCCCCCACTCTTCCTCCACCTCCGCCCCTCAGACCCCCCCCATTACTAGCCCCCCCCCCACTCCTCTCTTAGTGCAGGTGCCAGTCTTGGGGTGCCCAGTCCTGGGGTGCCCAGGGGTGTTGGCTCAGGAGGCGGAGGTGGTTGTGCTGGAGTGTGCGCAGTTCAGTCAGGCGCCCCAGCAGCCGGGCGAAGCGCCGCGGGTCCCTGGGGTGGCACAGGCCGCTCACCCTTCCCAGGAGCTCCAGGACAGGCTCCTGCAGGGTCTCCACCTGGGCGGGGGCACGAAGCAGGGGCCGATCTGAGAGGAGGGGTCAGAGAGAGGGGGAGGCAGAGCATCAGTCTTCACCTCTCCCACTTATGGAAATCGGGAATTTCCAATGAAATTCGGGAGCGCAGGCAGCCGGCTATAGCACTGGGCCTTGAGAGAAAAATGTGCACATCTCAATATCTCAGTCTTTCTTTTCAGCTCTGAATCCGGCTGCTTGAAAAGGGACTTGGAACTCGGAGTCTTATAATAATAGTTACTTATAATAATAATTCCTTACACTTATATAGCACTTTTCTTGACACTCCTCTCTGAGCACTTTACAGGTAATGGGGACTCTCCTCCACCACCAGTGTGCAGCCCCACCTGGATGATGCAACAGCAGCCATAGTGACCAGTACACTCCCCACACACATGCTATCAGTGGGGAGAAGAACAGAGTGATGAAACTGATTGATAGATTAGGAGGCATTTGGGCCCACACAGACCACAGGGTGAGCACCCCCTTCTGGCCCCACTAACATCACTTCCAGCAGCAACCTTAGTTTTTTTTCCAGGAGGTCTCCCACCCAGGTCCTGATCAGGCTCACACCTGCTGAGCTTCAGTGGGTTACTAGTTGTGAATTGCAGGATGATAAGGCTGCTGGCTGGCTAGGTTGGCTACTACTTGTTATTGAGTGAAGAACTCCCACTCCCACATAAATTACACAAAATCAGTAATATGTAGAATAATGCCAAAGAAAATCCTGGTCTTGTGCTAATGAAGAAGTATAGAAACATCATGTATGTATCAGCTTTTCAAGTACAGTAGTGCACATGTGGGTGGCAAAATTAAATATATATTACAAAATAGTTATTGGAAATGTGATTTAACCTAAACTATATCTAAGCTGTGTTTTTCAAGTTAAAAAGCAACTTAATTCCATAGAATGGGGGATCAGATGTAATCAGAAATTGACAGTGGGGTCCACAAGGGGGCGATACTTACCAGAGCAAAGCACAGCAGTGGCAGTGAGGAGGGCATATTCTGACTCGGTCACCCCCAGGACACCCATACTGCGGAAGAAGCTAAGGACTGTGGTCAACAGATCCTCTGTCACTTCTGCAGACACAAACACACACACCAGATCAGGTAACACATCACTGTCGCCCTTTCTTTCTGAGTGTGTCCAGACTTCCAGCACTTCATGCTGTCCAACTCTGCAATCTTTCTGCATGCTGGTCTTTTTGTCTAGTCTTAGATCCTCTATTACCAATTTTCTGTGTCCCCCTCTGACTGACATTTGGGCTCTTCCTTTTTGCCCATTTTCAAGATTCAGACTCTTTGTCTTGATTGCCCTTCATCCTCTCTGCTAGCTAGTGTCGAAGGTCCATATTAATTACCATTTCCGACACACTCTCAAGCTGGCCGAATACTGTTCCCACTAGTCTGTCTGTCTCTGAGGGTGGTGATTGGTTACCTGTGACCCCAGGGATTTCTGTTCCAGACCGCAGGCTGGGATCCAGGCCACGTGTCCAGTACAGGGGAGAATGCTCCAGGCTAGAGGGATACACAGCTGAAAGCGGCCAGGCCAAGGGATCTGAAACCAGGAATGGAGCGGTACCTCTCACTAGACTTAAAGTCACATCACATACAACCACTGACATGGCCCTGTGTTCACTGCCCATGAACACTACTTATGTCACTTAAAACACCTATAGAAGAGAATGAAAGCAGTGCACTCCACAAATCTTTATATTTACCAGGTGTCTTAATTTAAACAATATGCTATAGCGAATACACGAAGACATCAGAAACTCACGGGCTGAGAATCTCTGTTGATGATGTACTTACACATTTGACGATGTGCTGAGCACGATCTGTAACCATCATCTCACAAGTATCTGGCTATGTCCAGAAAAACAGGGATGATTATGGGGATAGGGGGGTGAAAACCAGAGCTGATTTCAAATAATTAGTGGGGTATTGCAGCATTCAGTGTTCAAATCACTGCTGATGAGGACAATCTACAGAGAAGCAAGCCGATCAAGATTGTCAATCTGCTAAAAGAGTTTAGGAACTCATCCTCCTGATTTCTGAAAGATTCAGGGAAGCAGATCTCAGCTTCATACAGCACGTCTGAGTTGCTTGTTCCAGACACCCACTAGTCTTAATGCAAAGACGTGTTTCTGGGTTTAAGTCCTGAATTCATCCTCACATCCTCTTCATTGACATTCATGTCCATCATGCCGTGTTTTATTTCTGGTTACCGATCAAGATTGCAGAAGGTGCAAGGGTAATGTGAATACAAGTTATCAGAGGAAAGAAAGCTAAAATAAAATTGGAATTTATCTATCCCTTGCTTTTGCCCCATACCTGTTGTGGCCCTCTTCGGCCCCTGGTTAAAATGCTGAGCTGAGTGCAGGAACATGACCTCCACTGTGGAACCCCTAAGCAGAGAACTCTGATCCTCACAGTCTAGGAGATCAAACCCTGTGGAAAATGTGAAGAAGATATGTGAGGCGCCAAAGTCAGGCTATGAACAGTTATTGAAGGATGGACTTATTGTATTGATCTGACAAAAAAAAGAGGAAACCATCACAGATTAGATACAGGGAAATTAACATGTCCAAGCTCAGTGTAAAACTAAAATTTATCTTCTCTCTTCTGAAAAAAAAACAACAGAAGGTGACTGCAGTAAGTGCAGGGCTTACCAGGCAGACTCCTGGCAAACAGCAGCAAGGCATGGCATTGTGGTGATGCCAGACCTGCCAGCCTGTCAAAGCCCTCCTCAGCATTTGGCATGTCAAAGACCTGTGGAGATGCCAGAAAAGGCCACAATCTAATTTTAGGACCATAAGGACATTAAAAAAGGTTACAGACCACAGAAGTTTTTTATGCCATTATTAATTGGCCAATTGATCTTGGGATCTCAATCTCCCACTTCTGGAATTGTTCATTAACCTTGTGGATTAGCCTTGAAATTGAAAAAGTTGTTCATTAACCTTGAGCTGTTGACAGCACACAGAGTGGAAGACTCTCCTTAGATGTGTAGCTACCCCGTCACAGGTGAAACCCCATTCTAGCAATGATCAGCTGAGACTAAACAACAATGGCACACAAATCAGTTTTGTATGAGATCCTTCCAGGAGACTATAGGGTCAGCAACATGAATTATAGGTTATATATAAGATGAGGACCTTATATCTGTCCATTAATTTGTTTTCTACTTGCGCTTTTAATCGAAGCGGGACCTAAATAAATCCTGTGGAGTTTTCCCTAATGGTGTTCTTCTGCCCTACATGAACTCCACTCACAGTTCAGACACAGATGGATGAGTTTGTCCTGCAATCTTAGAAGTGGGCACATACTCGTTTCACCCCCTGACTCCCTGTCAGTCAAAAGCACCCAAGCATCATTAAGCAGAAAGTAGGAGAGTGAGAGCATAAGGAAAGGTTACACACAAGAGAGGCCCATGTGGCTCATCTATCAAACATACAGTTTATAACATAGTTGGTTGCTGTGACAAGTTTGATCCAGGTCTCTCATGCATTAAATATATTCATTTACAGGGAATTTACCCCTGCCTATGGGCTCAGTAGGACCTTATTTATCACAAAGGCACTGATGTTTTGACAGAATGATTTTAGCACAAATAAAGCCTATTTGAATCATACCTGACAACAAGAGAAAACCATGGTAGCACAGTGCAATTCCAAAACACAAAATACCAGGAGTGGTCAAAGCCAGCCTGTCAGGAGAGTGAAAGGCTAAGGGAAGGGTGCCCTACTGTGCTGGGTAGTGTCTCGTGTTGCCTGCGGTACTTCCGATGAGCCTCAACAATGCCATCTAGCAACCTCTGCTCCTCAGGAGTCAGCCCTGTGTTGCCCTGCAAAGAGAAACGAAACACCACAGGGCTCAAACATGTGCTCAGACTCATTACTGTGCTGTTGTAAAGAAGCGGAATGCAAAGTGTAGGAAACCAGGGCAAAGGGAAGAACAGCAGGGTCTTAACATTCATGAGTTTCAAGGGTTCGGTGCAGAGAACTGTCACACATAGCCAAATGTTGAATATATCAACCCCTATACCATCGCATAATGTACTACAATATATAGTATGTATGGTTAAAAGACAAAACTAATCCTCCCTTATATGTTTAATTACTAATATACTGCCTTAATTAGTTCATTCAAATAACATTGATCAACTAAAAGAACAGTAATCACAAACGTATCGTAATCATCTAAAATAAACAACACGAATCCCTACTCTATGTTCAGCGGATGCCTGTACTTTCTCTCTCTGTCACCTTGATTAGCACAGTCCTATGCAATGAGAAGGGCAATAAATCCATCAGCAAGCCCGTAAAGTCATCTCCAGCCTGTCTTTCTACACATCGCCGATTCAACCAGGAGCGTTCGTTGCAATACAAAAATAAGACCACGCTGAGATGCAGATGGTGGGTAGTGGGTACTCGGGCAGAGGGCAGGGAGATGCTCCCTCACAAGCTAGATTCATCTCACGATGCTAGGCTGTTGCGCTTCTGATCTGAAACTTGTGCTTAACAACCTTCTGCTTGGTTTCATCCTGCTCTACTCTTCTTCCAAGACCCCATCAGCCAGACCTAATAACGAATAAGCAAATCTGGGAATGTTGAATTTGCAGATGTCAAGACCCTGCTGTATATGCACGATTCAAGCATGGTTCAAACAGAAGCTCAAGGCATAATTACCAAGCACATTTGCCCATGGTACATTTTCACAAGCATAACCTCATCATGGTTGTTACGGGAGACTGGATTTAAGACAGAAGGGCTTGGTACCTGGCCTGGCAGCCTGCTTGTGGAGGACACCTGTCGGCTCTCTGTGCCCTCGTCTTCCTCCTGCTTGATGGCACACAGTATGTCCGAGCCCTGCTTGGCACTCTTGCGTAGCCTCTTGGATTGACACTGTACCTCTGTCAGCAGGCCTAGAGAGGATCCACCAAACATGGCTGAAAGATGACATATCACTATCGGACGTTATAAAGACACTCCTTATAGCCAACGTCTTTCATCCTCTGTCACCAGGTTTTATCAGCACCTCACTTGTACAATACACTTAGTAGGCTCACTTGCCAGAAAGGACAGAATGAGAAGTGTTAAAATGATTCATAACCACACATGTTGTGCAAAATTCTCGTTTGCTGCTGTTAATGTTAAAAAAAGCAGACATCATTTACCGAGAACCAGCTAGCAATGAGAAAATACAGTCAGACCAGACCAGAGTACCAAACCGTTCTCTGTTTATTGCTCATTTACTCTGGGGTCATTTGCACAGCCAGTCCTAAACCAGCTAGGCTGCTTTGATAACCATATTTCTACACACATGATGTAAGTAATGTCTACAGCATATTTATTAATTCAGAGATGTGAATAATACCTTCATTCTGGCCAATTGCCCTCTGAGATGGTGTAGTACACTGATTTTCTCAGTAGAGTTTCAAAACCTATTCCATGTTATACTGGGGAGAATGACATTTATATGTTTTTGCTGCGTGTTTTTCTCACTGTCCCAGGAAAACAGTCGGTGTTCATCAGACAGCTTCTTGTCAGCACCCCAGGATTAAGCAAGCTGTTTGGTCAGATTTGCACACACAGCATTTACAAATAATTGCTTAAACTTATTTAGCACTTTTCTGGACACTCCATTCAAAGCGCGTTACAGATAATGGGGACTGTCCTCCACCACCACCAGTTTGCAGCCCCACCGGGATGATGCAACAGCAGCCTTAGTGTGCCAGTACGCTCACCACACACCAGCTATCAGTGGGGAGGAGAGCAGAGTGATGAAGCCAACTGATAGATAGGGATTATAAGGAGGCCATGATTGGTAAAGACCAGGGGGGAATTTGATCAGGATGCCATTTTTGCAGTTTGTTTTTGCTTTGAGACATCAAGGTGTGCAAATGTGGGTCCCCAGCTCAAGGGTACATAGCCTCCAGCCCCTGAGAGCAGACAACTCACACTCCGCCAGCATGCCCACGGCACGGCACTTCTTCAGCCGGCACTCCTGGCACTTCCTGCGCATGTACATGTCCATCTCGCAGCCCCCGCCACTCTTGCATTTGTACACCGCCTTCTTGGTGATGCTGCGCCGGAAGAATCCTGCAGAAAGAGAACAGGAGCCGGGATCAGGCACAGCCTTGTCTGTGTCCAGTACACACATCACTGCAGTTGTTTTAATGATGACCCTCATGACCTGCTGCAAGGCTCTAGCGCCATCTTGAGGCGGCAGACAGAATTACAGGGTTTTGCCAGTCCATACCGTTAAATACTGTCGACACACATGACATCTTTTTTTGATTAGAAGAAGATAAATACCAAATTTTAAAAGATCAGCCATGTCAAAACAATAATAATATATTAATAGCTATGAAAACGTTTTTTTATGTTAAAGGAGACTGTACTTTTGTTGTGCTCCCCGACAGTAATCAATCAGCAATATTATCTTGTTTCATTGCTCTGATTACAAATGATTTTCTCTCACTCTCAGGCAACTCAGGAGTTGAGAACTCAAGACTTGCCCTCCGGCAGGTTGTCTTGGCCTCTTTTTAATCATCACCAGGTGAAAACCTGTGGAGGCTCATCAAAGTGATCTGGGTAACCTGTCAATGAATGATTTTAACCCTTATAACTGTTGTCCACAGGTATCAAGCTAATGATGACCACAAAGACATAGATAACCTGCTGTTCTGTGACCCTTAAGCTTCAGGAACGGGACCTCTGTAAGAAAAGCCCATAAGGACCAGGACTGAGAAACCCTGTAATGCACCCTGTCAGGGCAGGGGCAGCAGGTCCCTTCTCTAGACAGTGATGGCCTTACCTTTGCAGCCCTCACAGGTAAGGGCATTGTAGTGGTACCCTGAGGCCTTGTCCCCACACACCACACACAGCTCGTCCTGCCCACGCAGCCTCAGCGCGCCAGAGCCCAGCCGTGCCCTTTTCAGCAAGGGTAGCCCAGGGAGGCTGGACTCCATCTCAGTGGGCAGCATGCAGGGAGGTCGACCCAGTTCGCAGCTCCCAGGTGGATAAGGTCCTTCCGGGCCCTGAGGGCTGTAGGAGTAAGGCGGGTAGCAGGCTTGTGGGGAAGGCGCCCCCTGTGGCATGGATGAGAACTGCAGATTGGAGTACTGGCTGTAGGAAGGCAGCTGAAGGTCATTCTCCTGGAGGGAGTAGCTCAGAGGGTCTGACAGCACATCTGCAATGGAAAGAAAGAGTCAGGAGAGGGTTTCCATATCTCCGAGAGTTAGAAGAGTAATTTTTCGGCTCAACGTGTCAGGATTTCTTCATGCCGGCATGTTTTCTCAGGGCTGCTGTTTGCCTGACATCACTCGCAGCTGCTGAAGTAATGCCTGTCTCCAAAATTTAATACTGACTGAACAATTCCCTGTTACAGTGCCAGCATTATTTGTAGAGCTATACATGTGCAGATCGAGCTTTAATCAAGGCTTGAAGGATGGAAGAGCGAAGCTCCAGCTGATTACTTACTGCTGACCAGTCATCTCTCTGGCCAGAAGACAAGGGTCTGCTCTCAACATACTGAGCATCTGGACACAGCTGGGACGTGTTGGCCTACTGTCAGAGAGACCTCGCACGTACAACGGAGCAGGAATGTAATTCTCGCAGCCCTTTCTTTTTAGTATTTTCCTTTTACGAGGCCACCGAGACGCCATTGAATGGACCGCAGTGACCTTTGAACTGGTTGGACATCAAAAACAGGATGCAGCTGGTTGGCTGGAACTTTGTTTTAACAGCATGCGGAGTGGGGGACTCCGCCCGTGTGAAAAGAGGGACAGGGCTTGTGCTGGAGGGGACAGCGTTCACACTGATCGGGATCGCAGATCAGAACTGCAGAGAGCAAAGCGATGACATCATTGGCAAAAGGCCTTAAGGATGTCTTAAGGAAACCAACCGCCAACTCTTCCCTTTACTGACTCTCACTTTCACAGCTAGGGATGGTCTCGTAAGTACAGTAACCCTGGACCTTCAGTAATTTCCTGGGATGAGCTTAAACACCCATCCATCAGTTTTTAAACCACTTCATTCCCTTCAGGGCCACAGGGCAGGCCTATCCCAGGAAGCAATGGGTGCAAGGCAGGACATACCCTGGATGGGACGTCAGTCCGTTGCAAGGTACACACACACCCGGGCAAATTTTAGAAACCAATGAACCTACCAATTATTTGTTTCTTTGGACTGTGGGAGGAAAACCATAGCACCCATAAGAAACCCAGGCAAACAAGGGGAGAACATAGAAACTCCATGCAGACAGCATCTCAGGAATGGAACCCAGGGACCCAGAGCTACAGGGAAGCAAAGCTTACCACTGCACCATCATGCCACCCATAAGCTCAAACAGTACAGCACAACTGTACAACCAGCATAAAAAAGCTATACAACATGATAAGGACTAAATGGACCTATTCAGATACCAATACATGGCAGATTGCCTAGAGTATGTGCAGCTGTGACTCCTGACAAGGCAAAAATATTTAGCAGTCTGCAGTAAAATGTCTGCAGGGCACATTCTCTGCTGCATTTTCTTCTATCCAGGTTAATACATGTTCTAACTGATCAATATCTTATGCAGATTCTTAGTTGTAATTTGGTAGTTTGGCAGGTGATGTCATAATATTGACTGCAAGTCGTAATATTGTCCCTACCTGAAGTTCTAACAGTCTGGTCACACTATTAAATCCTACCATCATCTCTGCCTTCAGTCCGACCTAAGATATTCAGTCTCTTTCAGGTGTCTTGGCACAATAGCAAAATGTTGTGTTAAAATGGACTGTAAAGGAATCGTAAATAAGGTTTACTTGAATTGCAGCAATGCATTCATTAATCCTGGGTACGTGCAAATGGGCTAATCACAAAGACACCAGGAAGGCAAAGGCTCATGTCTCCGAATAAAAGAAGCGTGACCCTGCGTAGTGAATAGTCAAATAAGCACAGTGTTTCAAAATATTTTAGAGTGCAACAAACTTATATCATGCACAGGCTGCTCACAGACTGCACTGACTGCTCCAGAGCCTGAAGCAGAAGGCTCCTAGCCTTTACTGTCTTACACTGCCTGCCTGCAGTGATCAGCTATTGAGGCAGCTGAATGGAGCAGCACTCCAGGCATTCCAGTGAATTAAGTGGCACTTGGGTAACAAACAGTAAGATATTTGTTATTCTAAAAACTCTCATTTCTCGTTCAGTGAAAACAACTGTGTGTTCAGTGAAAACAATTGCACCTTCTTAAATGAAGTCAAGTTTTTTTTTCTTATACATGCCCTTCCTCACCTCCCCAACTTGGAATCTCGAATGGTGAATCCACATAGCGCACTACCTCAACCTCCCTACCTATAAGGAGGACAGAAGACTGATGCAGCCGTCACAAAGAATAACCAAGGTCATTGAGACAAACCTGACTGACTCCAGCCCACGCAGGCCCTGTGGCACTTTGTCAACTGTACCTTGACTCTCAGGCAATCCTGGTCAGAGTGTTGCTCAAACTTTTGATTTTTTTTTCTATAGGGTTAATTTTCTACTGCTTGGATCACACAGGAGTCTCCCTCAATTGGCAAGTGTGAATCGGGTGGTGCTCTGTCCCATTTCAAAGACAGGAGAATCGGGTGGTGCTCTGTCCCATTGCAAAGACAGGAGCGTGAGAAGTGTTTTCTTCCTTTCTTGGTAAAGCCAATTCCAATCTCCCCCCTACTGCCATTATTATCTCCTTCCATCTATCTAAACATAATAACATCACAACAGGGCGTAAGTGGAAGATTAAATAATGCTAGCTTAGAGATAAAGGTAGAGTCTCCTTACACAGTGAATTAGGAGCTCACGGAACAATCTCCAGTGAAATCTGAACCAGGGGAAATCAGGGGTTTCTAATCCTGGTCCTGGAAGTTCAGCATGTCTATATGTTTTTAGTCCATCTGCGCTCTTAGCACCATGATTGACTCTTCACTTGGACCAACTTCTTCCAATTTTTCAGATGCTGCTGCTTGAAAACCACCTGGAAAAACCTGTCAGAAACAACAGATCTCCAGCACCAGGACTGGGCACCCCTGCATTAGATAGCACTAAGGAATCAGTGTGTGTTGGTCCAGAAGAAGTTGTTTCTCACTTCTGGTTGTACTTGAATTATTCTTGACCCTGATACAGGAGTACTACTGGGGCATTTCATTCCGACTCAACTGTTAATCAACTGCGGTACCTGCCATCAAGTTGATTATTAAGATTATAAAGAAGTTGGATGGGCTTAGTAATTAGTATCGTCCTTCAGCAAAATTCTGGTTTCCCAGCTTCTTAAAAGTACATTTGTGGAATGTAAGAAACTGGGCCTCTGAATCACTATAAACGTCCATTCCTACCTGTATTTGGACAGCAATCATTAGTCACCCACCTATTAAGATCTAAGAGATGGAAATAAAGTAGTAACCACTTAATGAGCAGGATGAAGAGTGAATGGGTAATATTGTTACTGCTGTGTTTTTTTTACAATGCAGGCAAAGTATTTTTGAAACCAGATATTTTAAAAACCTTCAATTAGCTTCTGAAATTCAAATCAGTTTCAGTGGTAAAGAATTCAGTTGGAACAAAAACCAAAAGATACAGGGAAAGTCCATGACCAGGAGTAAAGACAATAGCTCTAATATATTTTAAAGTCCCATGAGTTTATGTTCCAGATGAGCTTACTTAATTGGGGTGATTATGTACTTAATTGCTATCAGCTGTAGCAGAGTTCAAGTTGGAATGAAATCCAGGAGAGAAATCATCCTTCTGTGCATAAAGCCTTAAAGAGGCTAGTCAGTGCTAGAGATAAATTCTTCCCTGACCAGAGGACTGCTGAGCTGGTCCTTGAAATCCACTGTCCTGCAGGATTTTTAAGTGGTCAAGGAGAAGAGATCAACATTTGGAAAGCATGTTCACTCTTCATAAGTAAGATTGCGGATCCAATTAGTCATTCAGGTCATTACTGAGTGTTAAATCCTACAGAGCTCTTCTGAAGCAAAACAATTTTCTCACCTGTTTAATTCAATTCATCTCAATCAAAATGTTCTGAAAATTATTATTTAAAAACTACCTACAAAACCTGCTACACTAGGGCTGGAGATCTCTGTTGTGGGTTAACAGTGATTTTCAACAAATGTTTTTATTAGTTTAAGTCCTTAATTTCACAAGCTTTTTGATTTTAATGGTTTTCTGCACTCCGATATTAGTTACAGAAATAATATTTTATATGTGTGATATTTCCAAGATATTTAGTAGCTGTATCTCTGTTTTGACTTTGTTTAGCATTTTTGCTATCCAGCAGTTTTCTAAATCACTCCTGATAGGTTTCAAATTTTGATGTATAGAAAAGGCTGGGAATGACACTGTTTAAACAATCCCATAATAATTTTTCTTAATTTTGTGTAGCCTCAGCAATTAAATTACTTTTGGTTATTTTTCTGCAAGTTGGAATCATATTTATAAGAAAGGTTGAATGGCTCCATTCTTTTTGTAACCTATCTAGTTTGTTTGGTTACTAGTAATTCATTGATCCAATGGTCTCATTAACCATTTTTCTGAAGGGAACCAGGGTATCAGCTTTAACAATATAGCTAGGTAACTTGTTCCATACTCCCACAACACTTTGTGTAAAAAAGGTGCCTTTCATAATTACAAAAAATTAACTTCTCCTTAGTTTCCATAGTTGTCCATTGGCTCATGTTTCATGTTTGATACTGAAGAGGTGCACTAAAAATTGACGAGGATTTTGAGTACTTGAATCATGTCCTCTGCATGGAATTTCTATGTTCTCCCAGTGTTCACATGTTTCCTCCGGGTGCTCTGGTTTTCTCCCATTGTCAAAAACATACTGGTAAGTTAATTGACTTCTGGAAAAATGGTCCTGGTGTGAGTGTGTGTGTCTGTGCCCTGCAATGGACTGGTGTCCTGTCTAAGGTGTATCCTGCCTTGCAACCATTGCCTGCCAAGATCCGTGTGACCCTGTATTGGATGAAATGGTTAAACAATGAATGGATTTACTGGAATCCCATCTCTTGTAATGACCAGACCAAGAGCAACTGTGTACCTGATTGCTACCTGCATGCTCTCAAAGCAGAGCTTCGGCTCCAGGTCCTGATCCTGGAGTGCCTGCATTGAGCTCTCATCTCCGACAGGCGCTCATTGAACAGATGTTTCCTCTCCACAGAGGAACTTCCTGTGGGCTCCCCTGTGTGATTATGCTCCAATATCAGTGTTTGTAAACGGCATTAGCTCTATATAAACACTTGCACTGTCGGGGCTTGATTCTCATACTGGGAAACATTGGGCTGCCAAGATAAGGGCCAATTAATTCAGTACAAATTAATGCATCGGGTACTGATAGTTCATATCAGGGTCAAGGGCTTAATGCGATTTGTCACTCTTTGGAATGAGAACCCCAGGTGATGACACCTAGATGGGCATCTGTCACCCCAGAATTCAGTTTAATATTGGCTTTAAATCTTATAGGGAAGTTGGGCGGGTTATCAAGTGTGACAAAGAAGCACAGATTTAAATAAAAATGTATATTATTATCAAGTGTGAGAGCCCCCTTCTCCTCAGAGAGGCAAATAGATTCACAGTTGTTTTACAGGTTAAGTATCCCTTTTTACAAAATGACTAAAATAATTTCCGTTCCAATTCATCACCATTAAAAACAGTCTGAACAATCGTACCGAATGCTTCTCTTCACATGCTTTAACGCTCAGACGTGTTTTAAAACAAGTTCGTTTCCATTACTTGGAATACCTTGCACTTGAGATCCTGTTAAAAGGCATTATTCGGATAACACAAATGTTGACAAATTCCTCTGCATCAAAGAAGAGAACACTTTTTTCCCTGAGCTGCATGATTCTCTTACCGTAATAAGCCAGGGGCTCTGACATGCCGTACCCATCAGGCACTGCCAGATAGCTGTTGGCAGCCATGCTGACGTCTGGCTCCCCCCACTCTCTCATTCAGGCAGCGTATTGGGCAAGGGATCTGGAAAGAGGGGCGGAGAATATCTGCAGAGTTGCAATAATAAGCAAGTGTATTGTAAAGATACATGGAGCGGAGCCATATATTCAAGGTTACACACAAAAACACACAGGTATGTCATTTCTTTCAAGATATTGCCAGCAGTAACCGGCTAGCATTGAATTTAGGAAAGTGTGCAACAGAGTCAACGGAGTCAGATGAGTCCCACAGTTAATCAAGCTAAAGAATGGTTTTGTCCTAAAAAGAAAGTATGTAGATGTATTTCACATGTATATAAAGAATATATGAAGATGAATGATGGGCTCATCCCAAGAGGTCAGGAAGAGGAGGCTGATCAGATTTGTGCAGTGTGAGAAGTGGCAGGAGGGAGACTATTCAGTTTTCTGCATCTTGCAAGTATTGGAAGGCCACAGTAGGAGAGGTGGCTCACAGGAGGCAATCTGATGATCCGTTCTGTGGTGTGAGAGATGACAAAAGGGAGGCCAGTCAGATGCTAGCAAAAGAAAAAGTGATGAGGGCGGCTCTGCCCCCTGCATCGCCTCCTCCAGCTGTGAAACAGCAGAGCGCCCCTCTGCGTCTCCCAGAGGCCAGAGTGCAAAGAGAGCATCACCAGCGCCGATCACCGGCAGGAGCACGCTCTGACAAGGGCCCGAAGCTGGAAGAGAACTGTGATCTGAGAGCACTGCCTCAATTCACAACACGTCCGGCCTGGCCTGGGGTTCAGACACTGCCAGGAAGTGTCTCAGGGCAGAGGGAAGACCTCCAGAACGCAGGAGGCCACACGCTCAACCTGGATTGATCTTTCAGTCACGAGACACGATTATTTCTCTCTTCTGGCGCAGCCATGAGGCCCCAAATGCCATTCATTCTTCATACTGAACAACTGTGGAAGAAGTCACCAAAGTGCATTGCTTTACATACAAGTGAGGCTGGCTGTTCCTATCATGGGCTACAGCGTACAGTGGTAAACACAGTGGGAGGTAGAGAACCATGGTAATCGTAAAAAGAGAGGTGGAAAGCCACTTTACAGATGCAAGTATCACTTGGAAACATAAAAAGCAAGAAATGCTAAAACTAAGTATACATTTCCAGAAAGGTTTGTGGGAGCCTGAGTCAAGTTACCCAGCCATGTGGTTGAAGCCATAACTGTTGTTTCTTACAATGGTTGGATGACATCCTAGTATCAGGTGGCTGCTAGCAACTAAACAAGCTAGATAAAGTGAATGGCCTTCTCAGGTTTGTAACCCTTTTTATGTTTTTAAAGAGCAGCAGCCGTACACCAAATTGTGCTCAGTGCAAAGGGGAGTCACAATGACTCAGTCAGGCAGAGAAGTCGCTCTCTGCTGGAGAGACAGGAGAGTAGCACTTCAAGGCCAAAAGTCTGGAAGCATGTTTAAATTTAATTTTAACGATGAAATGTTTTCGTTATCGGTTTGGCAACAATAGAGCTCTTTGAGTTTGATTTTCATGGGGGTGGGCAAAGCTGTATCTTCCTCCTCTCTTATCTCCAGATCTCTTATTTTTGCAGCCATTTTGATGATAACTTTTTCAAAACAGATCGAAGACATGGATGCACTCACATAAATTCTCACGGTCTCTCATAGTTATTGTGTTATTTGTCAGTTATTCACATTCAAGTGACCACCTTCTGCAACACACACACCCCTTAACACAAGACAGTTTGGTGTATTTAGTGCTCTTAGACGGAATAACTTAAATTATTGTCTTTAAAGAAAAAAAGGACTGAATTGCACAAGCTAAATCCAAGTTTGAGAAAATAACTCATTCTAGATTTTATATCCTAGCTTTGTTCAACAACTTTCCAATAATTATGGCTAAACAAAACCACAAACAACTTGAAGCAAATTCTCTCTTTGACGCTCTCACTTGCTGCCAAAGTCTAGGCTATGAAGTTCAGCAGAGCAGCACAGCTCACTGTCACAAGGAGTGGGGGGTTTTCCCTGGTGTATAAGAGCAGAAAAGCATTTCAGACATCTTTCCCCGGCTCATCACAAGTTAATTACCTCCCATGGTGGACGGGACAGGTCAGCTCTGTCAGTCTCAGAGCAGGTTAGCTCTCCCAGAGCCAGAGTGGGGGCCTGTGTGTCCGCCAGACTCCTTTCACTATGTTTACTGTGACAGGGTTTGTCCTGACCTGCTCATTCCCTGGCTGATGTTTAACAAGAGAGCAACTCAGATAGTCACTCTACTGGGAAGCCCCACATTCACATTGTATTCTAAATAGACAGTCAGGCCTCTCTGTTTACTGGAATTCTGTGCCTTGAATCTCCCAAATGCAACAATACTCTGAGATTATCAATCAATGTTGAGTATATCATTGTAAATGTTAGTTTTCATTATTAGTTTGCTAGTTTATTCGTTTAGAATAAGTGTGCCCCTTAGCTCTCTGTGAAATGTCTCCAATGGGTTTTGTTTTGTATCTCAAAGATATGATAAACCTAGTAGTTTAAAATTATGAATGCATATGATCACTATAACTCAGTTTCTTCACTTCCATCCGTCCATTTTCTAATCTCTCCGTCAAATGCAGGGTCACATGGGGGCTGCAGATAGGGAGCCTATCCCAGCAAGCAACAGACACAAGGCAGGAGACACCCTGGATGGGATGTCAGGCCATTGCAGGGCAGTCACATAGACGTGCACACACTCACACCAGGGCCATTTTTTCCAGAAGCCAACCACCACCTGTGTCACCTGTGTTCATGTAGGTGAGAACCCATCCTGCCTTGCACCTGTTGCTTGCTGGGTCATGCTCCCCAGACACTCTATGGAATAAAATGGTTAGAAGATGGATGGATATTTTTCTCTTGGCCTGAAAACCCTTCTCCACTCGTTAGACTGGGCCTGTGGAGGAATAAACCTAGTGAATATTATTGTTTAGCAGAAAAATATGGGTCATTTCCTGTTCAATACTAAGTTCTGACAACAGGGAGGCACTATGTGCAACCTGGAGAGGTTTCTCTGCTGATATGAAGGCTGATGAAGGAAAGAACACCGAAAATTGTTAGTGATTGTTCCTCTGCGCTGAGGAAAGCACACTTTTTTAAAAAGAAAAATCTGAGAGAGACTTTTAGATTCTGTGAAGACCACGTGTGAAAGAGCATACAATGCAGATGCATCTGCTTTGTACTGCTTATTACTGGTCAATATTGCAGGTTATATATTAATAATTTTATTCTGGTCTGGGAGAAAGCTTAGCAAGGGTACCTCAAATACGTACCTTGTAAAAACCTATTTAAATGTTTATATCAGATTCAGTTCATTGCCATTGAGACTAAACTAAAAGATGAAATCCTCATGTGATTGGGACCCCCCGACTCAGGCACCTCCTAGCTTTTCAATGGGCTGATTGTGAAAGTGGACAGACAGGCATAATATGGTTTCTTATAATATTTTGACATGATTATAACCTGCTGAATAAGTTGCAATAAGCTACTCTTGTTTCAGGTGGAAGCTGGTCAGATTAATCTGAGGTTGCTGAGCCTGCACGTTCCTGCCTGTCAGCTCTGCTGCTTTGCACACAACCACAAGGAGATAAGCAGGGGTGCTGTGGAAACCAAGCCCTGATTCTGCAAACAAGGAGCAGAAAACAGGGGCTTCTTCTCATCTACAGCTTATCTGTAAATGGTGCACAAAAGAGGCCTGTCACCGCGATTGCTATGAAAAGAATAAACCCCAGAGATCCAACTAAAAGAAAATGGCATATCTGTACTTCTTTCAACACTGGGGAAAAAAACAGCTTACGAAGGTTACAAAGGCTCTGAAGCTATTTGGGTAATATTGCTTGTTCAGTTATTTACAGCTGAGTGACCCTACAGTTTTTTAAAGATCCCAGGGAGTCCACTGGGGCCAGGCTGTTTGTTCTAGTCATTTTATGTGGCTTCTGCAGTTTAAGGACAATAAAAATCTGAGAATCTGATACTGAGTATTTCTGCTTTGTTCTAACAATGCAGGAAGTGTACACCTGTCCATCCAGGAGACAGAAACACTGTCTCCTTAGAGGAAGAAAACTGGGAGTTTCCACACCATCTTCCTGGCAAAGAGAGTAAAGTCAAATCTCTGCTCCACAATGTTATCAATTTCTCCTAATGAAGACCAGCATAACATTCTAGTCGGTTGTAGATTCAGGTTGGAAATCACCACAGAATCACTAGTGCTCCTAATCTCTAGAGAGGAGAAGTTGTTTTTGTTCCATGGTAACTCATTCATTCTTTAGAGAACCAAAAAAGTCCTTTTCTTGCAAAAGCCAAGAATGAGAAATACCAGAGATAAACTCACAGCCCTCTGAGAAACACCAGTTTCTAAGAAACAAAAACACAAATCACTATGGCTTAAAAATGCCTGGTGACTAGAATATAGTCCCAGAATAAACAGATGGTCTTATAAAACTTGTTTAATAAACACACAAAATGTCCTAAATAACATAACAAGTTTTCACCATTCAGAATAAACTGAAATACTGTCAGCAACAACGGTATCAATTTCAAATTATTGAGATTTGATCAGCAATGCTTTGCAGCACTTAAATATCAGAGTTGCTTCAGGATTTGCTTTAAAATCTCAGTCTCTTTCATGAATATATATCCATCCCAGATGCACTGGACATAAGGCAGGACTATTAAGAGCCAAGCAGACCCAGCTAGCTTGTAACTGGGTAGTTGAAGGAAACTGGATCACCCAACAAAAATCCAAGCAAAATGGAGTACATGTAAACTCCACACAGACACACCTCATAGGCCAGGATGGAACCCAATATCTGGATGAGGCAGCAGCAGACACTCTGATATTGATATTAGATTGTGTTTTTTTTGCTTGACGTGTGAGGGGGCTTAGTTGCTAAGAAACACAATTGCGACAGCAGTTCAAGACAGGTACAAGACTGCCTACACCATACAAGTATGTCACTAAAATCACAAAAGCTCAGCAGAGACATCAATTACAACACATACACAGCAGGGGTCAGAATTCCTAGCACCATGCAACAGTGTAAAGTACTGTAGGTGGGAAGGCAGTATCTACAGTATATACTAACACAATGGCAGAGAATACGAAAGCTTAGAGACAACAGCCTTTACCAATCTCTGCTTACAAAAGTTTGCAAAGTGTATAGTTCCTATCCTAGGCATAAAAAAATAGTAATAATAAAATGTTATTAAAATCTTAATAAAATCTCAAATTAGCTTGTTTAGAAAATTATAGATTTTTCTTATCTTTTATAATGAAAGGATTGGTCATTTGAATTACCAAATTATATAATTATAAAAGTAAACTTAGCTGTGTCTAGTCTTTGGTATGAGAAAATTTAAGAGAAGAAATCTATTTCGACATCACAAGGCTTAAAAACTTCACTTTTGCTAAATGTTAAGGTTTCTTAATGAGCGTGGTGAGCATTTTCTTTCAAAACGTCTTGAACTGATATTTTAATATCAATTAAACTATCAAGAATTACACACTACACTTGATAACGTTCTGCATTTTCTTCCCATTTTGGGATTTTGGCTTTCCGCAAGTGTGGCATGGTGGTGCTGTGGTTAGCATTGCTACCTCGCAGCACTGAAAGCCTGGGTTCACTTACTGGGGTACTATCTGTGCTTCAGTTTCCACCCACACTACAAAAGCATACTGCTAGCCCAATAGGCTTATGGGAAAAATGGGCCCTGATGTGAGTGTGTGTGTCTGTGTCTGCCCTGCGATAGATAAGTGTGCTGTCCAGGGTGCATCCTGCTTCATTACCTTGAATTGGATAAAGTGGTTAGAAAATGGATGGACGCATTTTTCACAGAGATGCAAATTACCGTGAAAAAATACAGAAGTGAAATTTAAGTGTAAATTACGGAAGCCGTAACTACAAAACAATGTCCAATTGTCAATTTTCTGATCTGTTTTCCCTCAAGACTACATTTCTCTCACGTACGAGTTAGGCAAACTGGAGGATCTCTGTGTCACTGCTCACAGCAAAACCAATCTCAGGATCTCATCCTGTCGACAAGGAGATGTACTTCACTCAGAAAATAAAGGAGCAAGAATGGAGTGCTTCATGCTCTCCACACTTGGCTTTCCGTGCCAGAGGCTTCGCCAGGCTGTTGCAGCGTGTGGAAATTCGATATCTCGCTGTCTCTTTGAAATCTGCCCTCAGTCAGGCACAGTCAACAGGGCCCTTGTTTGCCCCCTGCCTTCTGACTGGGCGGCTCAGGAGCCGCCGTGTTTGCTGTACAAGCAGGAAGTGGGCTCAGGAGATAAAACCGCCCGTGTTTCTGAGAGAGTGGTGACACAGGCACGACAAAGTCCAGGGCTGATGCAAGAGGTTCACAAAACTGTTGGAAGGCTCACTGGGGGCTTCATCTTTCATTAACTCTTTGACACCTTCCCTTTCAGAACTGAAATGTATCCTTGGTACCGTATGTTCCCAATCAGATCGAAAGACTCTAGCAATACCCATTTTCAGCTGAGGAATATTTAATAATACGCAAATATATGATAAAAATAAATCAATTAATAGATTCAATATATAAATATCTTGGGTGGCATGGTGGCACAGTGGTTAGCATTGCTGCCTTGGGGCGCTGGGGCCCTGGCTTCAATTCAGGACCTGACATCCTCTCTGTGTGGGGTTTGTATGTTCTCCCCATCTTCACATGGGTTTCCTCTGGGTGCTCTGGTTTCCTCCCACCAAAAGCGTACTGATAGGTTAATTGGCTTCTAGGAAAATTGGCCTAAGGTGTGAATGTGCCTGTGTGTGTGCCCTGTGATGGACTGGTGTCCCGTCCAGGGTGTATCCTGCCTTGCGCCCTTTGCTTGCCAGGGTAGGCTCCTTGTGACCCTGAATTGGAAGAATCGGATATAAAATGGATAGATGGCTAGATATACATATACAAAGAAGATTGAAAGATACAAGATCAGTCTAAACAATCGCTTGCGAGCTCAGAAAAGGAAGCTGTGGAAAGTGAGACCAGCTTGGAAACACAAAATCTGGGGCACTTTTAAGTGAAAGTTTGTGGCTGCCTGAAACAAACTACCCAACAACACTGTGGAAGATGATTCACTGGGAGTCTTTAAGAAAAGGCTATTGAAATTGTGAAACAATTACTTTAAGAATGCAAGAAAGGTTGTAAAGGAGAGGCAGCTATTCATTCCAATAGCGCATTAGGTGCTAGTAGTTAATTGATCTCAGCCAACCACTTCTTCACAGAGGTTTAGGGTATTAGCTTTATCACGTTATTGGGATAACTCGTTCCAGGCTCCCACAGCCCTAGGTGTAAATGAAATCCCTCCAGTTCTCAGTCTTCAATGCACTTTCCTGTACTTAAGCCACTTGTTAGAAACCAAATGAGCAAGTTGAACTGAATTGTCATTCCTCTTTTTGGTAAAGTTTCAGAAGACTGCCGAAGTGAACTAACAACTGGTACTGAAAATGTTTTAAAGATACACAGCAATGGAAAAGGTCTTTTCCTCAGCAGGGAAGGTGTGAAGTATTAGATATAAACAATTTTAAGAGCTACTAATGTCATCTTCTTTGTAGTTAAATTTAAACAAATAAGCACATAATAAGCATTAGTGAACCACTGGGATCAAACAGCCAAATCACTAAAATGATTTGTAGATGTTACTATTTGTTTTCCACAGTTTTTTTTCAGTGTGTCAAAGTCAAAGTTTATGGCTTATGGCTGTGTTTTTCAAAAAACAACATTACTTAAGTGTTTCCTGTTTGCTTTCCTTTTTAATCATTTTGCAGTCTGCACAACAGACTGACCAAGATCTGCACCTCTGTAAATCAGCTAGTGACCTACACAAAGACACCTCATGAAGTGTTTCACTACCATTGAATCCAGACTTATACAAGTACCATTGTGGACTACAGCGGCACAAGTGAAGAGCTGTTTATTAAACGGATATTTTATTAGGCTCCAGGAAGGTTTTTCTGTTTTATTTATAAATAACAGAAGCTCATGAAAGTTCAATGAATTGCAGCTTATGACACAGCACAAACTTTGAGTGTACATAGAAAAACAGTGATCTTGCTATTATAAGTAGTAGTTTTAATATATAAAACAGTAGAAACATTGGCATAAGTCGCAACAGAGTGCTAGAATCAGCTGTAGTATTAGGACTGTAAGTATAATATTAGTGGCGGTAGCATTTAAAAGAATATTTTATTCACTTTAGGACAGTGCCACATGTATCTGACACCAAAATAAACTGATATATCACCTTCTAAACTACTTGGTGATCATCATTACAGCACATTTTAATTTGTTAACTTCAGCAGGTGTGACAGAGTTGTCCTTGTCTAGGAAAGGTCCTCTGTCTGGTACTATGTTATTGGCTACCACTGTGAGTAATAGGGTGGTCTGTCCGTACTGAGTACTGCTACATTACAGGAACATAAAATATGTTGACAGTCACTGAAAACGCATGAGTACTATCCTGTATATTTAAAGTAGTATAGCTAAAAAAACACTTTCACAGACATCACAATGTTTGTAGCTGGGGTGTTTTTTGTAAATACGACTTATTTGTGTATACCCTGACCTGATCTGTCCTGAGTATGTGATATTTTTGGAATAACTGAAAGGCAGGGATAACCTTATCAGAAATAGTCATTGTGCCATGTGTGGAAATATTAAGTTCTAATGCATATGCAATGGTCGCTTGTACACACTCAGTCATGACAATAACAGAGAGTGACTGGAGCTGTACTCAGGCTATAAAACGTCCTGCAAAACCGCTTGGATTCAGAGCACTACAGGGGCAGAGGTGAGGGATACACCTTGTGTGTCTTCTTGGGTGTTCTCCGGTAATTGCCTTTTTTGTAACAAATTAAAACTTGTTTCAAACCTTCACTGGGCTATGTTTTCACTTCTTGCATCTTCTAAATTGGTCCTTAGCAAAGTCAACAAATTTTGGTTATTTAGAGCCATACATACATTTCTGTACACTGCAGAATATCCATTCGTAAGGTAATACAAAACTCCTCTCCTGAGATTCAGTGTGAATCAAAGACCGCAGGTCAGAGAAACTCTCAATCTTCTCAGCATTGCTGTGTAACCTATATAGAGACACTCTCTGAATTGGAAGCTGTGAAAACAATAAAGGTGTTTCCAAGTCAGAACCTCAGTAATGTAACCTGGCTCAGACTTCCATTCTGTTTCTTGTTTTATGTGCAAGACTGCTATCCTATCATAAAAGCTAGTATTATTTATTTCTGACCTGCTCAGGAAAACAGCAACAGGAGTTGAAAATTCAATTTGTTAAGACATGAAGAAAGCCCTGATACATCTATCAATAGTCCCATACCCTCAGAATGTTTTCATGTGCTAAATTCTTTAATACTTTAACACTTATTAAAGCGTTTTTAGAAATGTTAACAGCTGGTTTGTGAATAATGTATCTGGTGTCATTAATAACACCTAAAATGTAACAGAAACATTTTCAGAAACGTGATTTGGTAATGTGAGAAAGAATCCCTGTCAACGTTCCAGTTATTTTTTATATTAAATATCTTAAATGGCTATTTCTGTTTGTTAATCAGGACAAATTTAAAGGTAAAAGGCTGAACAGGAGATCTTCTCCAACACCACTACAATTTCTTCTGTAATTGTTCTTCTCATTGTAATTTCTGACAATCAGAAATAGTCAAAACATGCATTTTAAAATCTACCTGATCATTTCTAAAGAAAACTTTTGCTCCTGTGTTTTTTTTCGGGGGGGGGGAGCTGTATAAACAAACTTTTCTGCAAGTGACCTAAACTTTTGTCTGACAACAGCAAGTGTGCCTTCAGGCAAAGCAGGGGCTGAAACATTAAATCATTGACAGTATCATCCCTCCATGTCGGCAGAAGGGAACAGTGAGGGCAGAAGTGTGTCTGCAGTCTGCCAAGAAAAGGAAACTCTTTACTCTGTATTTTCTGTCCTCACTGGGAAATTCCTATCCCGGTTCACACTGGAAGTTTGTGGTTTTAGTGTCTATAGATTTTTTTTTATTCAGTGCCGTCCAGTTCTATCTCCTACAAATAACTTCAATAATTGTGGTTTTGAAATTCGCTAAAGAAGACATAATATGTTGTTGTTTTCCTGCTTCCAACAGTCTTCCCTCTCTGACCTTTGACACGCTCCATGGATTACCCTGTATCCTTTAAAACATTGGCAGATAAGTTGAAATCAGGACTATTCAACACAGTAAATTTGTTGCAAAACAATTAAAGGGTTTGAGGGGATCTGTTTCTGTGCATTCTGCTCTTAAAGCAGATAATTTGATTATATTACTAGCCACCTTACAGATGTTTTTGCTCTGAAAATTGCTCCAGTTTTTTCCAAAGCAAAATAAAAATACAAGTACAGACAATTCTTCAACCAACACTGCGTTTAAACGATATTTTTGAAACACCTTTCAGACATCCGAACTCTTCTATAGTCACAGGAAACCTCGTCAGATCTGCGCCTTTAAATATTTTTACAGTGACTTTCAGAAAATGGGGAGAAGTGATTTGATCTGGTTTAAAAGACCCCCTGCTGTGCTGTTGTATTAATTTTTAAATTAGAAAACAGCTGCTCTTCCAAAATGCTTTGCACTTCACTCGCTTGTCTCCCGTGTCTGTCTTCTTTGATTATCCTTCATATGAATACGCCGTTATGCTGTGTGGACATGCCAAATGTGTTTTAACATCTGCCATCATGCACTCGGAGCATTTCTGGAGTTATTTTTAAGAGTTTTACTCACTGCCACGCTCACTCGCAAGGCTGCTGTCTGGCCACTCTCTGCTTCCTCGCTTCCCCCAGTTCTTCTTCTGTGGGACACTCTGTCTCTCTTGTGCGCTGTCTCTGCACTCAGCCACTGAGGCTCCAGACTGAGCACTGCTCTCTCTCCTCTCTCCCAAACACTCCCCCCACCCCCCACACAGCAGCACGGCACTGAAGAGGGGGGGTGCTCGGAGAGAACCCACTCTCCTCTGGACAGTGCCTGGGTACAGGAGCAAGTCTTTTTGAGGTAAGGGAGGGGGATACCAGTATTGATATTAAACACTTAGATTGAATGGTTTAATTATGTCACCAATGGGCTTAAGGGCTGAGGGGGGATTCATTTCTGTAGATTTAGGTCAGAGGGGGGATTCCGTTAATTATTGTTCAACAACCATGTTATTGCCTTCCTGATAACTATTGTTACATTTCTCCAGAAGAAAGAAAAAAGAAAGAAATATCCTCATTCTCTTCCTCAATTTGAGCATGGTAGAAGGAAGGTTTTGTTGCTGTATTGTAATGAGACAATGATTTTTACAATAGATTCCAAAGTTTGTATGTATATATATTATTGTCATTTTCAGTTTAAGTGTTTTTGTCTCAAATGAATTGTTGTGATAGACTTGGAATTGATCCTGTAATGACTGCAAAATCTATAGTATACCTAGTAAGTTGTGCATTTTACCTAAGTTTGTATCAACCCAGAGGCAAAAGATCTACTTTAAGTTGAGAGAAGGGGCAACTTCATGATCCACACCAGGGAAAACATTTTCTTGTAATGTGTATTTCTTAATCCATTTAATTTGCATATAATAAATACATTTAGATCACCTTCTATCACAATTTCAATGTTAAAGGGGAACTGCTTTGTACATCATATTTCAGGGTTAGAAAAAATCAGTATTGATGAGTGCATTTCAAGCTGCAGTAAAAGTAAAATGTAAGCAGTAACTTGTAAAACCTCCAATTTACATCACAGAATTTGCCAGCAGCTACATCACCCTGCAACTAACAAATGGCAGCCCACTGAAGTTTAGCAGGTGTGAGCCTGGCCAGTACCTGGATGGGAGACCAAGGTTGCAGCTGGAAGTGGTGTTAGTAGTGTTAGTGGAGCCAGTAGGGGGTGCTTACCCTGGGGTGTGGGTCCTAATGCCCCAGTTATGGTGATGAGGACACTATACTAGAAAAAGGCACCATGTTTTGGATGAGACGTAAAACTGAGGTCCTGACTCAGTTCACAATTTTGTGCTTAATTTAACATTTGTAATTTTTTCTATAATGTAAATGAATTTATTCTGTTACCAAGATTTAATAACCGGTCTGAGAAATTGGGACAGCAGTTCCCTTTCAATTTAGCTGTTCTCAGAATTGTAATGTTTCTAAAGCATATTCACAAGAGGCAAAATACCAATGATGGATAATAAGACAGCTATGGCACAAAATGTCAGTTGATGACTATAAACTTATGTGCAGTTTGTTGATTCTGGGTGATCAGAGCACACAGATTAACACAACAATACACATAACACGGGCATAAAGTTGCACAATGAAAAATTGTTGAATTATCAAGAAACAGACTTTATTTCTTCTCCACACTCATTTTATATCTTGAAGGCATTTAATTAGTACTGATGCACAATGAACATGGAACGGTTTTACTTCAGTATCTCATTGGACACAAACATAAAGTTATTTACATTTTAAAAAGTAAGTACATAAGTTGCTTGAATAGTTCTTGGAGGGCAAAATATTGGAATCAAGCTATGTGATTTCATAAAAAACAGGTGCTGAGTTTGCAATTTGGATCAAAATGAATTTAAGAATCTGTGTAAATGACTATTGTTAAAGGCAAGATTGTGATTAATGCTGCAACAGTGTAAGAGTCAACCATTTCCCACCTGAGACCTGAAGACCACGTGGTTGGTATCAGTGCAACTGAAGGTGGGCTGACTGTGAGAGAAATGTTCCACTTCAACAATCAGTAGACTAGTCCAGAGAATCCAGAAAATTGGCTCTGTGAAGGACTGAATCACCTGTGAGGCAAAGGAATCACCATACAGGCCCAGAACAATCTGACCCACCTGTTTGTTTTCAGACTGCAGTGGCTACAGTGTGAGGAATTCCAAAAACAATAGCCTGCTCATCTGAATAATAACTGGATCACCATGTTCTTGATGATCTGCATGCTAGCTGGTGACATCTAAGCTGGTTGTAGAATGGGAGAGATTCATTTGATTTTTCTCTTGATGGTCCTGACAGGAGACAACCTTGGTGAAGTTGTCATGGTTAGTATTATGGTAATTGTTGCACTGTTCTAGCCAGGCTGTGTAGTGGTAGAAGTGTGATTATCTAGGGAGACATCTCCTTTAACTCAAGAACAGCTCTGAAGCAGATTGAGGGTTCTCTTACAGCTCAGAGAGCAGTTTCACTGACAAAGGCCTTGAGCCAACAGCTTTTCCATTCCTGCAAGGCACTCCAGAAGGGTCCATTTCCAGCAGGACAATGCGAGACCATGCAGTACTAGGATTACAATGACATGACTTCCAGAAAACAATGTTGCGGACTTGCAGAGGTCTTGCAGTAACCCGCTATTTCTCCTCATCTGAGTCCAATAGAACATCTGAAGCTAAGCAGGTGTGAGCCTGGTCAGTACCTGGATGGGAGACCTCCTGGGAAAAACTAAGGTTGCTGCTGGAAGAGGTGTTAGTGGGGCCAGCGGGGGGCGCTCACCCTGCGGTCCATGTGGGTCCTAATGCCCCAGTATAGTGACGGGGACACTATACTGTAAACAGGCGCCGTCCTTCGGATGAGACGTAAAACCGAGGTCCTGACTCTCTGTGGTCATTAAAAATCCCAGGGCGCTTCTCGAAAAGAGTAGGGGTGTAACCCCGGTGTCCTGGCCAAATTTCCAATTGGCCCTTACTAATCATGGCCTCCTAATAATCCCCCTCTATGAATTGGCTACATTACTCTGCTCTCCTCCCCACTGATAGCTGATGTGTGGTGAGCGTTCTGGCGCACTATGGCTGCCGTCGCATCATCCAGGTGGATGCTGCACATTGGTGGTGGTGGAGGGGAGTCCCCATTACCTGTAAAGCGCTTTGAGTGGAGTGTCCAGAAAAGCGCTATATAAGTGTAAGCAATTATTATTATTATTATCTGAGGGACCAAGTTGGCACTGCCATGAACAACAGACAACCTTCCCTAGCTGGCTGCAGCTGCACAGGAAAAGTGCTGAAACTTCCCACAGTATTAAAAACTCAGTCTCTTTTCATTGATTCATCTCTTGGTACTGTAGATCAACACAAGCATTTTACCAAGACTTTCTTTTAAGCTTTTTTTCCCCCTTTGTTCTAATTTTCCCTTTCCCTTTCTCTAAAAACAAAACAAAATTAATGAAGTCCTTCAGAGCTCATCTCAACCAAAGACCAAGAGAAGTGGGGTTCACACATAAATGAACTTGCAGTACAGCAGTGACAGCTTTCGCACAAAGGATTTTCAAACAACATTTGTCATTCAAAACAGTTCAACAATATATTAAAAGAAGCTTTTGAGGTTTTACAGAAAAAAATATTATCAAAAATGCTTGATCGGGTTACTTTATCAACTACTGCATTAAAAAGAATTCATAATAGAAATTCCTCTGATCGTATTGAAACAGAGCTGCACTAGTGTGATAAAGTGAATAATTAAATTAATATTTCACATGCATTCGAATGTGTGCAGGGGTTAGGTAAGATCTCAAAATATCTGCTATCACCTGTAAATACACTTTTTATTATAGTTGTTGTAACAAATTTTGTTTATTTTGGAAAGTGATCAATCTTATCCACAGTGGTAATGCGGTGAAATTGATTTGGATATAGGTGTATTTATAGTGTTTATATCAAATCAGTATAATTTATAAAACCAAATAAGCAACCTACATTAATATCAGAATCAATGCTCTATAAGACATTTGTTAATTAACTCCTTAATTATTATTTAAACCCACACCTGTTGTCTGTAGAGAAACAGGACTGCTTGCAGATCCCTGCATCTGAATAGATCTAATCGCTTTGCCTTTCTTTTACTAACATTTGGCGACGGGACCTCCTAGACTCTTGAATTCTTATTTCCAATAATTCATTACTCGTGAGTTGCACAAACGAGGACCTTTCAGAAACACACTTGGCCCAGGAACAGAGGAGTGAACAGGGCTATCCCAGGACTGGCAGGAACACTGCGAACCCTGATGGGTCACAGCAAGCCTTGATTTACTGGAATTCAGCACTACGCCTGGTCAAGAGGACACTTTTAGTGGTGTGATGTACTTCAGGAACGTGCTAAGAACACATGGCTCACTTTGAGGAAGTCTTCCTCCACAGACTGATCCACAGCTTCCAGAATGTCCAGAATCCCTTAGTTTTCATTCTAGCGGAGCTTCCACTTTATTAATTGAACCAATCATTGCCTTAATTCGTCAAGATAAAGGATTGAAGATGCATATATAACCCAAAGGGCTGGAGCTCCGCAGAACGAGGGCTGGAGAAATCATCCTTCTCCGCTTCCTATATAACAGTTATATAGCATAGGAAGGATTGTTCTTTTAAATACTCTGCCACAGTGTTCTCTCCAGAGCTCCATTATTTTGTGCACATCCACCTTTCCCAGCAGTGATAAAGCAGACTTTCTCAATTCAGGCACCCAGTAGTTCCTGTTTTGTGGTCCTTAGCGCTTTTAATGAATATATTTTTACCTGAATACATACATATGTATTTTGGTTTTTATGCATTGCTTTTGGTGCCACAAGAACACACACAGCTTTAAATGAGAAAATTTCAAATATTGAACTTCAATTAAAGCTTACCTAAGTGTGGAAGGCAAGACTGTATTTGAACTGTCTCCATTCCAAAACGGGGATTTCACTCTGCGGGAGAGAAGGAGTTACACAGCGTGGGAGTGAAGAGCAGTCCAGTGGGCTCATTAAGACATTCCCAGCAGCAGCGAATGTTTATAAACACTAAATAATCTGCTCTCTTGTGATTGATGGTGGCCGCTATCACAGGCTCTTCCTGTAGCCCCTAGAACAAATGATTTTTGGATTAAGGAGATGGGCCCAGCACCTCATAAAACATAACGGCACTGGGTTTCGCAACCAGGCGACAACAGCCTTCTCCTTACAGCGTTCCAATAAATCGTGCTGCCTGACCCCCCTACCTCTCCGCCCCACGCTGGCTGGGTGGGCTTTCTGTCACTCTGTCAATGCTGGCTGTGGAAAAGGGGATTTTGTTTCCACAAGGTCAAAATTCCATTCCCCATCAAAACGGCATAAAGCAAAAATAATAAAAGTCCAAGTGAAGTTATGATAGTATTGGCAAAGATGGGGTCGTGCTCATCGGTTTATTCTTCTCCTTAGAGACCAATACTCCACAGCTGGACAGGGCTCTGAGGTCAGCAGTCATGGGACCTCATCTTCGGGCCCCTGTATCAAATGAGATTTTCTGGAACATTCCTTGTAAGTGGGAGGCTGGGATTTTGAGATTGGTGGCTAAGGATGTCCAGGTCAGGAATTGAGTTCTTCCCTTGAGCACAATTTCTCACAGTGTCCCTCTCTCACTGTCGTCACTAAAAAATAAATGTCAAATTTGCAAGACTGGGGGGGGGGGGGGGGGGCTCGTCAGTCATAAACGCCTAACATTCTTGAACTGCTGAAAGGTGTCGAAGATGGAAGGTAGAAATTAGAGGAAGAGATATGTAAGTTGTGCGCATAAGAAACACTTTTGTAACATGACACATCAAATAAACATTTGGGGTTTTATGGTGGTTATCACTACTGCTTCCCAGGTCCTGGACTCAGTTCCAGTTTGGTTCACCTATCTGTGGGGAAATTGCATGTTCTCCCCACGTTTACATGTTTTTTATGTATTTCAGTTTCTTCTCACCTTTCGAATACTTGCAGGTGAGTTTTCGTTACGTTCTCTTTCTTGTGAAGATTTCATTAGATTACAACTATAGGAAAATAGAGACAATGGAGCTTGATGGACCAAAGTTTGATGAGTGATGGGAGAACTAGTTATTTCACTTGAAATCTAACACAGAAGCTTAGCTCTGCTGCTAATAACATAACATCAGTCTATAAAGAAAATGGGAAAAGTCCCGATTTCATGAACATACATCAAAGGTGCTAGCAACTGGGCTGCAAAATTGAACATTTCCAAATGCTTCCCTTATTTCTAAAACCTCGGCTTTTCACCCTGTTGCCTGGCTTGTGTCCGATTTCAGGTGTTTTCAGGCCTGATGTAATTCAGACAACCGCAACGAAAACTCAAGGGTTTTAGCAATATAAGCCCTTTTTTACGGGACATTTTTACAGGTGAATGCTTCGATTGTGCCACAAAAACATGTGCCTATTTTTTTTTTAAATGCAGGAGAAGCTGTGCGTTTAACCTTTGGAAATGAAAAGAAAAAAAAGCAAGTCTTGCAAGAACTCTTATCTGAAGAGGATCCCAAAAGCAGTTTTTTTATTAGAGAGTGTGCTACCACAGGTTTATTGTAACTGGAGCTCCTACAGAGCTGTTTAATGTTACTAATCTAGAATGGGCCAGAGATTTAGTCTGGTTTGTGTTTGTATTACAAGCTTTAGGACTCTGATACACTGGAGGGAAGGAGGATGGTTCTTCCCTCATTACAGAAGATCCAACTCAGCACTTTATCAGTGAGATAGTGTGGCTTCATGGGGGCCTGCAGGGCTTCTTTAAATTACCCCCCGGCCCTGTCTAAAGCAGCAAGCCTCCCTGTTGCCTGGCTTGTGTCTCCTGGAAGTGTGTTTACTGGAAGTGAAGACCTTTCAAGGCCCAGAGCCTCAGCGTTAGGCAGTGGGGATAATGGGCCAGCACAATCTTTCCAGCCTGCCCTCAGGACCATAATTTTCTCAGGGCTGGAAAAAAAAGCCAGCGGAGTCAGCAATGTCAGGAAACACAAAGGGCAATTAATTATTCTTTACTGCAGGTTATGCACAATAATTAAGTGGTAAAAAAAATACATCCCAGATCTCCCATCATCCTCTGACTACCTGCAGGCTGGAAGCAAATCTTTCCATAACCAAGAATACTTCATATCCATATTATTCACAAATTCTGACACTCTGGTAGCGATGTGTGATTCACTGCACAATAATTCTGCTCGCAATTTATCCAAAACAGCCCTGAAGCGGTTTGTATAAGCCATTTCCATAGATGTGTCACAAATTGAAAGATTCAGTCTGTAAGCTAATAACAACATATAGAATTTTATCATTGAGTTATTCTGACCGTTACTACATGGTGTGTAGCCAGAGTGATTTCCAATCTGGACATACGTACCTGGATCTCTGACCTAGTGCAAGACAGTAAAAGTTAACCTCTGATTATACATGTATAATGGGGCTGAGTGATGTAGCGGGTAAGTCCTGCACGCCTGACTGATGGGCAGTGGGTTCATGTCACTTTTGGGGTTCTTTACTCTAATTATTCCAGTCACAATTGATGGGGTAATCCTTTTGAAGAACTGGTGTCCTATCTGTGGTCAGAGGGGGTCACATGCTCTCTTAACGCCACGGAAACCAGGGAGATCACTGGCCCATGAGCCGATGTGATTGGAATGGAAATTACCTACATCTTTGTAGGTAATTATATGTAAGACGTTGTTGTTTTCTCTGCTTGTCAGCATTTTCTCAAACAGACAGGTGAAAATATGGAGAAAAACCAGGGCTACAACCCTGGCATGTGTCCAGTATAACTCTGTGTGATGATCCTTGTGGGCCCTATACCACTCATGTGCATGGAGCCTTAAGTATGAGATTAAATACCTCTGGTGTAAAAGATAGACTCCTTTTCTAATTTACTAGGCTAATAGCTTCAAGTGTGTCAAGATGTTTTGCGCAATGTTCTTGTTGTCAAGGAGATCTTAAAGGGAAATTTAAACACAGGTGGTGTCATGTATTATCCCCTGACTGCTGAGCTCAGGCTGCACTGTGTCAGTGGATTCTTCCGGCGGGCATTTTCTCTCAGGGCCTGTATGGGCTCCAGCCGCATCGAGGAGAAATGGTGGCAGCGAAGTTGGCCTGCAGCCCCCCATGGGACAGGACGCTGAGAAGATCCCTGTGTATCAGGCTTAGCAAACATTACAGGACCTGATAACAGCTCTTGACATGACAGAGCCAGCAAATGCTTATCACCAGCTTTCACTGAGGTATTTACAGGCATAAGTGGGGCAGGGGCTGAGGTCAAGGGTAGGCACACAAGAGTGTCCTTCAACATGGGAGAGACCGTTCCTGAACAAAAGCAAAAACATGTTCCTCGAATTAATTTATCATTTACATTCACACCCGTATTGCTAACTTGTGATTTTCATGTAGCCTGTAGTTTTGTGAGACAAGCTCCTCGTAGGCATCACAGTTTCTCACAGGAGATTTGGGGCGACTCTGAAAGAGGATTTTAAAGACAAAATTACTGTTAGGTAATCAAAACATTTTGAAAGTTTAGGTACTGTCAAAATACTACTAATACTATGAAACCTTAAGGATTGAGGCTGTGGAGAAAATAAGATGGTATGCGTCTAAACGTTTTTATTCTAGACACATCATGTCCTCTGTGCTCTAGCGATTGGCTTGGAGCGCACGGGAGTATTGCCTTGGGGTTTTCCAATACTCAGAGGGTTATCTCTGAGTCCTCAGAGATGGACGGACACTGTTTTATACATAGAACCAATCATCACTCCAGCACAGGAAATTACTGTCTGACAGCGGTCTACCACGGTTCAGATGTTAATTCTGCATCTTTAATAAATAATAATTAAAACCTTAAGTTTCGCTCCCTGTTCGATCTTTATTGAACGTCTTGAGGCTCATCCTGCTGGTACGCGAACCCCGCCGGCACTGAGACCCAGCGGACGGCGCTTGGCCGTGGGGGTGTGGCAGGGATCGGAAGTGTTCAGAAGGGGAGACAGAGGAGCGGAAGGCATTACGGGACGGTTGAGGTGAAGTGGTGTTATCCTCTTTAATGTGTGTTTTTTGGCTATATTAAAAAAAAAAGAATACAGTATTATCAACGCAATATGTTTGCTGCAATATAGAAAAAGAAAAGCGCTCTCTTGAGATCAAGCGGCTAGTTGAGTTATAGTAGTCACAATAAAATTAAGCACCGACTTTTACAGATCCCATTTTCACATATATTAGCTGAGGTTTTTGCCATTAAACAGAATCCGTTACGGTTTTTTTCCCTCTCGTCTCACGATGAGAGCGCGTAAAACGGTTAATTTGTAAGATTTGAAAAATACAAGTGGTTGTCTGATTAATGCGAAACTGCAGTAAGAAATAATCAAACCGGTAGTTAAGCGTTTTTTATACCCGTTGTACAAGAGTACGTGTTCTGTCATGACATCTCTCTAGCTGTGTGTTTCTTCTTGTTATAGTTAACCTTTTAGATTTATTTCGTTAATCATCCGTGTCCCTCTGTTTTGTATTTGTCATGTGTTATATTTAGCTACCTATCGTCGTCATCATCATTATCATCATTGTCGTCATCAGTCTACTGCTGTCTAAAGCCCCCACTCCTGCTAGGTCTTTTGTCTCTTGGGTTTTAAAACTTCTTGATCCTCCGGCTCTGATCTCCTGTCGGGGAGAGCATCACTGGTCCTGAGGACCTCCAAGCCAGCTAGATCTCATTCCAGCTGAGCTCTTTACTTAGACTAATTGAATTCTTGATTAACGTACACGATCTTACACGTTCCTTGATTGGGACCCTTGCAAGGTGTCTGCTGAACAGATGGAGATCTTAAGTTACTCACGAAAGGCAGTGGTTAAAAGGCAATCCACCACATGTTTAGGAACTGACAGCAGCTGGAATTAGTGCTGTTATTCGCTCAATTAAGTGACTGAGTACTGTTTGTAACTGAGAGCTCAGCTGGTATCAAAACAGAGCAGGCATTCAGCTCCACAGGACTAAGAGGGGGAACCCATGCTCTGGGTAGCCGGTGTAGTGTCATTTCCCCTTTCACTTCTACAGTAATGTCACAGCTTCTTGTTTGCTCACTCCTGTTATTCACAGCATGCACCTTTCTGTGTCTGTGGCTTTGGCTGTAATTGCTGAAGCTTCTTTGTGTCTGGATCTTCCTTTGCATCACATGTTAATAACCTTGTCTCTCCATCTGCTGTTGTGCTGTCGTCCCGTCCAGGCCCTGTCCTGTCCATTCTGCCTGTGCTTCACCCCTTGGCACAATCGAGTGCTCTTTTGCCCTGCACCTGCTCTTAGCTGACCTGATTTCTTTGGTCACTTCAGTGTCCTGATAGACATTTTAAAATGTCCTCTGCCAGACGTGTCTATTGTTCATGGGAATATGTTCCCCATTTTCCTGTCTGTCTGTGCGGAACATTTCATGCTGTTTGAAATGGCACACGGACTTCATCAGCACACTAAAGTATGTCTTGTTTGCTCGTGTGCTAGGTTCTGTTGTTTCTTTCCTCCCTCAGTCTGTAGTTCCTATATCATTGTGTTTTTCAGAGTCTAGGCTGTGCATTCATGGTACTAAAACCAGCATGCATACATACAGGAAGTCATGCACTTGTATTTTTACACGTATGCTGTGTTAAGGAATAACTAATCTGCTCTATTGAACGTAGTACTTGCACATGTTCAGTGCTGATGTCTGCACTGAAAGAAGAAACTGGAGAAAAACATATAGTCTGAAGAAAGGCAGTGACTAAAGCAGGGAGGTTAAGGGGAGAGGCTGCTGTTGTTTTTTCTCAATTCCATTTGTAACCACAAGTGAGCAGTCTCTTATTTATAGTGTGTGTTTGTGTGTAGGTAGATATGCTATGTGAATACGTGTATTGGCTAGCCCAAAGGCTGCACTGTCATCCCTGTACTTGTGCCCCGCAGTGCTCGACCGCCCGGCTGGCCAACATGACTTGCACGCTGGAGAAGGTGCTGAGCGATGCCCGCACACTGCTGGACCGGCTGAAGGAGCACGACATAGCCGCAGAGTCCCTGATCGAGCAGTCCAGCGCCCTCAGCCAGCGGGTCCAGAGCATGAGGGAGGTGGGCAATGCCCTGCCCGACAAGGTGAGAGCTGCCGAGAGGTGAGGAAGTAGCTGAGACTTCCCCCGGGGGGTCCAGTCACAAGGCAGTTTGAACCGGGGCAGGATTTAGATAGATAAGATAGATAGATAATACTTTATTAATCCCGTAGGGAAATTGATGTGTTACAGCAGTCCAGCCCAAGACAAGCAAAACAGACATCAGAATAGTTATAAAACAAAAGACAAACAAAATAAATAAAAATAAATAAATACATAGGTGTGTGCAAAATGTGCTGATCATAGTCAATGTAAAAACAATAAAATATATGCAAAATGTGCATAGGTTTATACAGACTTTTTATACAGACAAAAAGTACAATGGAGTAAACATGCTGTCCATAGAGGAGCAAATGAAGGGCTAAGATTTCGTCAGTGCTGCATCAAGTTGAACATTTAAATAAATCATAGGAATGCGCTTTTGAGGTTTTTGTTTCTCATATACTTGGTTCGATTGTTTTTGATGATTTTTCTTGCTCTTTCTCTGTCCACAGTACCAGGAGGACTGCATGGACCTGAAAGAACTGTCCAAGTACAAGCCCCACATCCTGCTGACCCAGGAGAACACCCAGATCAAGGAGCTGCAGCGTGAAAACAGAGGTGTGAGCTGCTGGCCCTCTCTGTTCTCTTGTTTTATGGTGTCTTCCAACACTCCTCAGACTCTTCTTATGGTGTTCTCTTTTGTGAAGTTACAAAAACGATACACGCTTTTTTAAAGGGGAGCTACAGCCCCAATTTCTCGGACTGGTTATCAAATCTCGATAACAAAATAAATTCATTGATGTTCTAGAAAAACAATTACAAATGTTAAATTAAGCCCAAAAGTATTATCGTAGACTCACATTCGAGTTCCCACGAATCGCGATGTGATGTGGCCCTTCCTGCTCACTAGTTTCTGTAATGACTAATGTAGTGTAATGTACAAGTGAATAACTTCAGGTTGTGCAGCAGATATTTCACTGAAGAAATGTTCAAACGAGATCTGCATGCACAGTTAACAATTAAGTAGTGTTTATTGGAAAAACGAAAGCAATATTTTGATTGGATTAAAAGAGGTGTATTCAAAAGCCTGCTTGTTTACAATCTAATTAGTCTGCACACATCATGTTTTGTAGCCTTGTTCTGAATCACAGAACATGGTTCTGCACATACCACATAGCATGGTGCTGCACATCCACAAATTTAGTCTATTTTGTGATGCAAATTGGAGGTTTTACAAGTTACTGTATGCATTTTACTTCAATGCTGATTCTTTCTAACCCCAAAATATAAAAATAGCATTGCATCTCCCCTTTAAACTTAAAATATTTATGCATAATTTGAATGTTCAAAACAAAAGGGTAAGGGTAAGATAAAGTCCAGTAAATGTCTTTAAAAACTAAAGAGAAAAGGCTGAAATATGTTCCTGTTGTGAGTGTGTGATTGTCTGTGTGGCTGCCCTGCAGTGGACTGGTATCCTGTCCAGAGTGTACTGTACATGGCTTTGCACCTGTTGCTTGCCAGGACAGGTTCAAGCTCCCCTGCTACCCTGAATTGGATAAAGTGACTAGAAAATGGGTGGATGTCGATTGCATAAGTATTCAGACATGTGAATTCAATACTTTGTGGAAGCATCTTTGGCAGCAATTATAGCTGCAAGTCCTCTTGAGTAATTCTCTTCCACATATGCTCACTGACTGGATGCTGGGTTTTTTGGTTTGATTCTTGGCAGATTTTCTCAGTTCTCTTTGGGATTTTTTGTCCCAGTTTTGAGCAGAGTAGACAAGGCCTAGAACTATGACATAATGCTGCCACCTCCATGCTTCACTACTGCCTTTGAATATGGTCACCTCCATGCTTGACAGTAGATATCGCCAAAGATAAAAGGATGAGCTGTACAGTGAATAAAGGATAAAAAGGTTTAGGTGTGGTGGCAGCAGAATCAGTCAGAAGGTCCATTAGGATGATCTCATACAGATGGGTGCACAGAATATAGGTAGAGGTGAACTTGGAGAATGGAGAGTTGTTAAGCCAGTAACTTCTACTGTAACTGGATGGTGTCAGCTGATAGGGTTGCAACCAGCCAAGTGCTGTTGAGATGTAATAAACAGACGAGCCCAACTAATTGATTCTAGGATAACATCCAGCCATGTATTGAAATAAAGTAGGGCATTGGCTTCAAAACATGGCTAGGTATGATTCTTCCATACTCCCACAACCCACTGGGTAAAGAAAAGTAAAGTGTATCCACTAGCTTCCTTCTGGTTTGTGTTTCACTGTTCTGGGAACCTGCAGTGAGCCTACAAAGGCATCATCAAGACTCTGTTGTGGAGATTGGCCCAAAGAAGGAGGTTTCAGGAATGTGTGGGGTTTGGCAATAAGTCTGCTTCACTGATAAAAAGTTCATTTCTGTGTTTGATACAGCTAGAATGGAAGGACGAATGAAGCACAATTCTCTCTCTACCTACAGAGCTATGGCTGTCTCTGGAGGAGCACCAGTACGCCCTGGAGCTGATCATGGGGAAGTACAGGAAGCAGATGCTCCACCTGATGATGTCCAAGAAGAAGATGGACACCAAGCCTGTGCTCTCCCTGCATCAGGACCATGCCAAAGTATGCCACCCTGTCCATACCCACTGCCAGTCCTACTCCTCTGCTGCACCTCCTGTGGTGATACAGGGATCAGGATAGATATTGGGAGAGATGGGCATTGATCACCATGCACAAACACGTCATTCCCTAAACCCCCTTCCACCACATCAGATAACTTAGTTTCTCAATAGGTGGTTATTAGGAAGGTTAAAGATAAAATTATTTTCACGTTTTGCACACTTAAAGCTCTCTATGACAGTGTTCCAGCCATCGTTTGTATGGGATTTGAGAAGAGAGGTATTCCTGTTTTTTAGAATGTAGTTTAAACCCTGCTTTCAAGTCCCCTATTAAGGACTGAATCACAGCTTTGAAGCACTCACCAGTTAAAAAATCCCAGAAGAGCTGCACGAACAGAATGTTTGCTTTCCTGAAATTTTCCACTGGTGCAATGGAAAGCTCCACGCTTTGCAGTTTGTGAAAGGTGGCTGGGTCAGAATCTGGCCACTAGTTCAAATTCAATTGACTTTTTCATTATAGTAAACTAAAGGCACTATATTTACACCTCAGTCCAAACCAACAGAGCAGTTTATAATTAATAATCTCTTCTCAATAATGCAGAGAGAGACAACTATTGTTAAAGACCCTTTATTAAACCTGGTTTAATTTTGTCTGCTTTTGTTGCACCTGCGAACTAAATTGTACATGTTTGTACAAGCCAGAGGAGCAGGCCCAGCTCCTTGGTCTGTTACTGTTTGTGTCTCTCTGTACCAGCTCCACAGGGTGTTTCCCTGGTACCTGTGCCAGTCATCTCTCTCTCTCTTTCTGGCAGGAGGTGCAGGTGCAGGTGGAGCGGATCTGTGAGATGGGTGAGGTGATGCGGAGGGCCGTTCGCGCCGACGAGCAGCACTACTGCACTGTCCGTGAGCGCCTGGCGCAGCTGGAGGTCAGACTCGTCGGGGGAAAAGCAGAGCAGTTATTTTGAGGGACGGGGGTGTGGAAGCTGCAGCAGACAGCTGGGTGTTTCGTGCTTTTCACGTGTCAGCTTCATGCGCCACCTTGAGGCCTGACCTCCTCAGATCTAGCAAGCTAGGGCCTGGTGTGTGCTGGGATAGGAGACCTCCTTGCAGTGACACTGGTGGACCTTTAGGTGGTGCTCTTCTCTCTGCCTCAGAAATAGCAAACCAGTAAAGAGAGGACTCTGTACTGCTGGAGCTAATAACTTTTGGGATGAGTTGTTTAACGGAGGTCCCATTGACCTGTGGTCATTAAATACAAGTATATGAATGACTAGGGATGCAGACCCTGGTGTCCTGGATAGGTCCTTGACATATGTAGTCTTACTCAATCTAGCCCACCAGCATTTACCCCTCATTTACATTAGTGAGTCACTTCCTAGCTCCTCCACCTGCTGGGCTGCTGGTGCTGAAATCCTGCAGTGTGTCACTGATGTGAAGATGCACCTCAGTGGTGAATGACTGCAACCTCCTCCTATATGTAAAGTACTGAGGTATTCCCCTGTATGAAAAGGGCAGAACAAATTTCTATCATCATTGCTATATATGGAATTGTTCCTGAAATACGAGAGCTTTCCAGCCGTACATCTGGAGTCTAGAAGCAGCTGGGGATGCTGTTTTATGCCTTTGACAGTTTCTCTCTGTCTTGTCCTGCCACCTGTGTTGTTCAGATGGAGAACAAAGAGTTGCGGGAGCTCCTCTCCATCAGCAGAATCTGCCTGAAGCCCCAGAACGAAGAGCCTTCTCAACCCGCCAACCCAGCCAAATAGCGCCCCCGACGGGCCGACAACCTGCGTGACACTGTGAGCTGAAGCCCTCTCTCCTCGAGTTCACAGGTGGACAGCCCAGCAGGGGAGCCGATCTGGACTGGCTTTTCTGCCGCCCGGTGATGGCCAAATCCTGTCTTTTGATCCACATGAACGGAAAACAAATCTGGGGAGCAGCCTTTACTTTTTCTAGCAGCCAGATACACACCATGGGTTACTTTTGACACTGTGTTGGTTGTAATATCCATGCGTTTCCCCCATCTTGCTGTCCACCTAGTTCCTTTTCCATCCCTTTATTGTCCTCATGGAGCAATCTGGCTCTGTAGCCACAGACTGAATTACCTCTGTCACACGTAAAATACCTCTGTCGCTCATTCATATTTAATTCTCACCAGGGTCCTAATTTTTACTGATGTCCTGTACAGCCAGGTCAGTGCAACTGGCCCCAGCCTTAATGGAAGTGCTATGGCAGAACTGGAAGGGGAATCGATCGCTAGACCTGCCTCACATATACACACTTCTCCCCACCACATGTGAAACATATGCAGGAGGTCCCTCCTTGGGCAAGTGAAAAGTATGTCTGAAGGAACTGGCATGCAAAATATACTCAAGGGCACCCAGAATATCAGATATCATCCCGGGCTGTTTAAATGTAGCTCCATCTCTGTGCACAGCAAGAGCTTTTGGAAGTTTTCAGAAATCTTTCCAGAGATTCCTAAACTAGTAAATCCTGGGACACACTCAAGAACAGCTGGCTGTAATCTGGGAAGCTTTTTTTTTTGTAGCAACAGGATTCAGTAGGAGGTAGCGCATGAGAGTTGGTTGGGCTCGAACTTCATTTAGGTCTCATTCATTTTTGACTGACCAACGTAGAAGAGCTTCTGTGAAGAGTGGTGCATTTATTGGTTCGAGGGGATAACACTGTCTAATGTTTCCTCTCAGAGAGCTCAATTGTTGTGACCGAGTAATCATGTCCTTCAGCTCTCATCTCCTGCGCTGTGTAAAACCATTTTCAAAAGCATGACTCCAGTCCAGTCCTGACAGCTGGGTAAGGCCAGCTTCAAAGATGTGACTTTAGTCCAGCCATGATAGCTGTGTTGATATTACAGCAGTCAGAATTATTACATTTTCACAGAACAAAGGTGCATATTTTTCAGATGACAAACAGGATATTGTTACGTTTTTGTAATTTCTCTGAATCTCCACACAGCTCTTTGTGGAGTTCTAACAAAGCTGTCTATGCCTTATTGTTTCTGTTGTTTTGGACTTAATTTCCAGGGCATACAGTAAATAAAAGAGAAGCCTCCTATGTGATATAACTATGAGTCATGCCACAGAAATAACAGAATGTCTGTATTCTGGAAATAGCAATACAGTCTGCTTTAGCCTGAAGCGTATTATTAGTCTGAGATCTTACTGGACACTTATATTAGGAAACATGTCTGTAAGCAGGCACATATTCTTTTCCCTCATCTCCAGCATTCTGGTATTTCCAAGTAGTCTTTGTGAGCTCTCTGTGGAGCCTGCCTTATGCAGCAGAAGTATTGAAAGATCATATTTGGGGTTTCCCGCTCTCAGGCAACACTGCAATTATGTCTCACACAAACAGCCTTAGCTAGGATTGCTACTTTTTGGCATTTCTTTTTTAGAAATACATTTTATCACAAATACATTTTATCACTTTTAATTGTAGTGTTGTGTAAGCTGAGTTTAACACCTGTAGATTGCATTAGAGGTCTGGACACAGGGCTATGGAACTTAATTTACATCAGACATTTCAATTTTTTTTATATATATAGAATGTTTTTAATTCTGAAACTACCACAGCTTTGAATACGTTTGGAACATCAGGAGGCTGATTTGTCTTTATAGCTCCCTGATAAACTCTTTTTAGGTAGGTAATTGTGAAATTGAGCTCTTGTATTGTCTAAACGTGTAACTTTCAGGAGCTTAATGTGCGCTATTAACAGGTGAAGTGTAGAAATGTTGCGAACTCAGTTCTGTTAGATAGTTAACCAGTCCAAACTAGTGATGTAACAGAAACATTTCTCGATGGAAAAAGTAAGGTGTATTATGGTGTTCAGTGTGCATATGAAATAAAAAAAATTATAATGGGGAAATCTTAACATTAACACAATACACAGCAATGTACAAATGCACAATGTACAGGCCTTCATTTTTTATCTCGGCAGCAAAAATACTTTTTTGTTTATTTTTATTTCACATTTGGTTTGTGTTTGGTTGCAGGTGCAGTAGTACCCATTCATTTTTCTGTGGAGATGTATTTTAGTTACAATCTTTTGGTGGACTCCAAGGTTAATTTGTGGTAATCTGACGGTACAAGGGTGTTTCTAAATGACTCTTGCCTGTTATTAACCGAATACAGCTGTGTGATATGGGAGTGTGGTAAGTAAACATGAAAATATATAATGTTTCCTCCTGACAGTACTGCAAGACCAGAGCACCATGTTAGACTTTCTGTTGAACAAACTGATAGCCCAAAACACTGACAGATTTTTTACTGAAAGTGCTGTTAGTCCAGATTGTTGTGTCAGAATTTCTACTCAAAGACCTGTTAACCTAGATCTCTATGTCAGATGTTCTACTGGAAGCCCTGTTAGCCCTGAGCACTATGTCAGATTTTCTATGGAACAGATTGGTAACCCAGAGCACTTTGGGAAATTATCTATGAGACAGACTAGTAGCCTGGAGCGCAACAAACATCCGTCTTGCCAGACATGAAGTGCTCTGTGCGAGCACCATTCTGTAAGGTAGTAGCTTTGTCATATATCATCACAAAAGAGCACTGTGCTTATAGGAGCACTTCCAGCCTCTCCATAGCAGGCTCGGCCAGGGTGGTTTAACGTGTATCCTGACTGTATAACATTGCAAATTCAGCTCCTTTAGGACTGTCCTTCAAAGCTTAACAGTAAGGTGGATATAATTAATATTACAAAATAACCTTTAAGAGCAACGTTAAAGGAGTGCAGGTTTCCTTAACTAAAATTTAGTGTGGGTTGCACCGTGGGATTTTAGATCTTTACCATTGATAATTTATTTTAAATAAAGGAAAATTGGATATTATCTTTCTGACAGGGTTGAACATTATAGAAGTCTTTTGTGTAGTTGTAATGTCTGAATTAACTGTAAATATGGTGTTTTGACTCATCTCACGTTCCTTGTCAGTGACGACGGTGGTTGCAGAATCAATTTCTTGCCCTGTATTAATATAAAATGTTCTGTGTGTCCTCTTGCTATTTTTTAAAATCACTTTTAACTGTTCTTAGTCCTACATTGTTAAAGTAGTTATTGTTATTGTTGACTGTAATCAAGTTCCTAATAAAGCTGAGAAACTCAGGAAATATTCATCATTGTTTATGTAAAAAAAAATTCTGCTTCGTGATAATTGCTTATATCCACTCTGAGTCTCATGCAGAGATACTAATGTAGGCGTTTGTATAATGTAGGTTTGATCATTGTAATGCAGTGATTGCTGGAACATTGAGACGTTCTAAGTTATTAAATTCAGAAATCAGCTGCTCAGATCTAAAAGCCTGAGTTTCCGAATATTTTTACTCCTTTCTTTTACCGATTATCGATTGGCAGTATGTTATCTGTGAACAAATTCTCATTTATAATGACATTGATCCATTGATACAGCTTGGCAATTACTGGACCAATCTCAGAAAAAACAGTCTGACAGTACTGATCCACTCAGGATTTGAACCCATAATCGTTCTATCCTCTGTCCACACCTCCATGCTTTCTCCTTAATTTTAGAATCCTGCAGCTCACCTTTAAGGCTTTGAATGAATCTCCTGACTACTGTATATCAGTATCTCAATATCAACCTACAAACCAGGATTCTTTCAATTCTCTAAACTAGACTGCGAATCTTCGGAAAATGTGCCTTCTCTTCTGTCTCTCATGGGTATGAGATGAGCGTATATTAGAATGTGCTAACCAGTCAACCCTCTGAAAAACTGTCTTAACGTGCTTTTATACGTTAGATTTTCTTTATGTTTCGAGCCCTATCTTAGATTTCTGTATTATTGTGCTTTTTTTCTAGTGCACGTTGTCTTGAGATAATGTGTCATTTCAGGTGAAAGGTTGGCACGGTTATAAATCATACTTTGGTAGCTAGATCCTGGCCTGGACTCCTGAAGACCTTCTTACACTGTAACTCAAGCTCACACCAAATCATGGCCCCATCAGTCACTTTGCTCTCAATATTTGGTGGAGTTCTAGGATGACCTCGATGGAGGAGCGAAAAGGATCAGTTCAACTTGCATCCATGTGTTGTGGGAGATGGCACGGTTGGACACCCAAAACGTGGCCACAGACAAGCTTGGCTTGTATAAAAGAATACAGAAAAGATGATAACACGACCGCATTCGCTTTTGAGAAACTTGATAAGTGTTTCCGTAACACCAGTCACTATTCCTTAGTTGCTCTTTGGTAAGACTGTTAAACCTCCCTCCACTTGCTGGGGGGCTATCAGAGTTGTGTATGCTGAAGACTGAGTAAAGCCTCATCCAGAGGGCACAGTGCCAAACCTTCTGCATGCAGTTAATGATTGCCACCAGAATTCCCTGGTGCTCATCAACAAACCAGCAGGCTAGAGGGCATCTCTTTAGCCACCTCTCCCTGCCACGTCATGGCAGATCAACGCAGCACAATCTCCTCCTCCTGGATTTGAAACCTTCCCATTCCAGTCAGCCATGAACTGCTCAAGAAAAGTAAACACTTGCTCAACCACATGCCCAGTTCACACAGATCAGATGACAGCATGCTGAATGTGTGAGTGGTTTGGTAAAAATAGAAATACTCTTTATTTTTTTTTTTATTTTGTCTACTTAGTAATCTAAAGAGTTTACTTAAATTAATGTATTTTATTGCCTTCATCCAAATGATGAGAGTAAAAACACTTCAGTTTTCCACAGAAGGGATTGATCATGCAGGCGATGGACTGGTGTCACGGCAAGGGTGTATCCTGTCTTGGGCAGACTGGAAGATGGATGAAACGGACTGATCATGCTAATGTAAAGCACTAGTTTAGAATAAGCACTAAAAACAGGAAAAGGAAGCTCAAAAAGGAAGGAAGTACAAAATGTACTGCAGTCTTAACTCGCCTCCTGAAGGTTTCCATTGCACTTGGATTACTTAGTCTAATTACTCTTTTAATTAGGTATATTTTCAAGATTTGTATCATTATAATATGGTAAATGTTTGGAACCTTGTAGAGAACAATGAATTCATCCTTTTATTCAGGTTAATTCAAATTCAATCAGGTGAATTTAATTTGTTCAATTTACAACTAATTTGTAAATTGAACAAATGAAAGCCGGGAGACACTATAGCACCTACAGAAGCAGAGACTAACATCCTTGACCTAATTCAGGGTTGGCTCATCCTTCTGTACACAGAGTTGTAGGTACAGTACATGGAACAAGCTGCCAAATTATATTGAGTGTTAAATGTAGTATTCAAAGGAAAGGCTTCTTTCAAACTGTTTTAAGAAATGGGTCTAGACTAAATCCAAACTTCTTTTGTGAGCTAATTATCCACCAATCACAAATTACAGGCCCAGTAATGATAACATAAAGAGCAGGGTACCAAGGCTTGTTCCAGGGCTGAGAGATACTGGTGAATAGACAACTTGAAAGGTACTTTGTTTCCAGGTCTCAGTGAAGAAAGAATGACTGAAAGGAGATTTAATGGTTTCACAAAATTTAAACAGGAATAAGCACGAGTGGCTTTATTTCAGAATACATTAAAAGAGCAGAAGGTAATAACATACAAAGGAGAAACGTGCTGGTTGTTCCTGGTCATGAAGAGCTGTCATCGTTTGTAGTTTTCACTCCACACTGGGCTTCTTAATGATTTAATCCAAATCAACTGTTCACTTCATGGGCCTGCATTGACTAATTAGACTGTCTCCAGGTCTTTACTCATTGAGAAAGTGAAGTTAGATTGAAGTCCAGGAGTGAATATCTGTACTGTAGAAATATAGAATGCAGTTCTGTTATAATTCTTCATAAACAGCATGTATGGCTTTAAAGTGTCTTGTAATGATTTTCTTACTGTGTAAATAAAACCTTAATTAATGAGCTTTCCCTTATGTATGTTCATACCTCCAGCTCCCAGAATTTACCAAATGTGTGAGCCATTTAAAGAACCCATTGACAAAGCTGTCTTTCAGTTATAGTAAAGTGATTCTCACTCTTGGTCCTAGACCAATAACACTGCAGAACTACTGAATTCTTCACCGCTGATAAACCCTAAATGCATCACACTACAAGGCGCATACTGTTACAAAGATACTTGATATAAACTGTTATCGTAACAATAACAGTAACACCTGTCTCTTTAAGAGGAGGACTGCGGGTTTTCCCAGCAGGGGCGGCGAGGGATCTGAAGCGATGATCTCGCGAGAATGGGCAGTTTTATCCCTACGTAATGTGCCGTGCTGCTCATGGCGGCGCTGGAGATAGTGCTAAGGGCTGTTGGGGTGAGTTCGACTCTATTTCTCTGAGTGGAATTGCTTTTTAACCGACTGGAAGTTTGGTATTAAAGCGGGAAACGCCCAGGTTGCCGAAATAAAGTGGGTAGTAGGTCTCTTCGGATCGTGGCAGTGTCCTCGGAGCACGGGTCGGTTGGGTGGGGGAGAGCGCTCCCGTTGTTCTTGTCGAAGGTTTTGTCATAAATCATCATGACCGCCTCTTGTTTCTCACAAATGAATTTCCTTTATCTAGGATTCTCTTTTACTTCTTGGAGTAGAAGATTGCTTACTGAAACACGGAGCCTCAGAAAAGCCTGACAGTTCTGAAAACTGGGCAAAAAATGTACTCAGTCGCGTTTGTTTTCTTTGTTGTCAATAACGGCAATCCCTTCGTTTTGTAATAACGGGGAAATTTAAAACATTTTTTGAAATGCCTTCGGCCCCCGAGTACTCTGTAATGTATTTGTTGTTTGTATTTAGGTACGTTTAGTTAAATAACGAAGTACGTAGCACATAAATGCGCATTTAGAATTTGTGTTGTCTGCAGCTAACTTTAAAGGGAGGGATAATTGACGTAAAGGGTAGCCAATCGGCTTCGAAGACCACACTCTTGGGTAGTCAGATATCCAATCAGCACGTAGCTGGGGCGGGCAAACGGATAGACTGTGTGCTCGGGTGAGTTTTGGCTGCGTCACTGGCGATTGAAATGGACTGGGAGCGTGGACAGAGCGTGCAGTGGGAAGTGTAGTTCGCGCCGAACGGACTCTTTCTGGGAGGTGTGGGTTCTGGCAGCATCAGAGCACTCGATTTCCCATGTTGCATACCTGCGCTGACGAACGCGTCACTCTACTCGTTTTGCAATTCGTTTGGAGTACATAGAACATAAATAGACGGATTTCATAGGAGAAGGGGGCAGGTCAAAGCTTAGTGGCATTAAGCAAAAATGTAGATAAACTACTCTGGTCGTTTTCAGAAGGAAACAGCCTGCCTCTGAGTTTTGCCTGGCCCGTGCTTTTGCATTGGGTGCTAATAAATAGTTTTTTTTATTCCTTTGATTTTTTTTCCCCAGCTTTCCCACACCCCAGTGTTTTCTGAATTCAACTAGTCATTCATCGCGCATTATCATGGGCGTACGTACAAACGGAGAGACTAGATGTAAGGTTTTACCTGCATTTCAAGCTTTGGAAAAGATACAGCATGAGGTTCAGCCGCTGGCTGCGTTGTTTGTAATGGCTTGTCTACAGTAGCGATGCAAGTCGTTACAGCTGCTTATCTCCTGCCTTAAGGACAATTTATACCTGTAGCTGATGGTTTATTTTACAGCTGTCTTGTGCTGTAAATGCCTCTTAGGCATTGTAGGAATCGATGTGATTTTATACCCAATCATGATACTGCTTGTGTACATTGTTAATATACCTTAAGAATACAGATATGTACTTAATACTTAAATGCTGTTAGTTCTAATACTCATTTGTTGTTTTATGCCACTTACTATCCTTTGGATAATCACATAGTGAGTCAACTATCATGTCCATTGCAAAATTTCCCCCCCTCACAGTCACAGTTCTAAATACACTTGGGCTTTTAATTTGACCCACTTATCCATTGCAGGCTCAAAACCAAGTGTGATGTGGCAGGTCTAGATAGAAATCTCCAGAAAGCAGAAAGCTACCACAGTTGTCTTTGGCACCTGATTAGAAGCTTTGATTTAATCTAGACCACAACCCATGTTTGTTGGTGAGTTTTTTTTAGAAGGATCTCAAATGAAATTCTTTCAAGTTGGGGAAGGGTGGAGCAGAGCATCTTGAGATGTGGGGAAGATGGTGAATTGTTCTAGAAAGGTATCTTCTCCTGTGTGGAACAGAATGTGTGCTTAACCACTAACAAAGGACTCTGAATTACATCTGATCAGTGGTGTAAAAAGAGAAGTTCTAGTCTTGTTGGCAACCATTATAGATCCACTAGGGGTTTGTAAAAAAACATCTTATCTGCCGGTGCCCTGTGTTTGTCGTTTGTTTTCAAAGTGATAGGTTAGTGCTGCTTTCCAAAGACTTCTCATTCATTCTCATGGGGGCAAAAACCCTAGGTATTGCCCTCCACTTAAAGCTTTTTTCTCCAGTTCAATGATCAATCTAAACACTTCTTGATACTTTTATGCTGCTCTTGAGTTCAAAAGTGGCAGTCTTTAATTTGTTGCTGATTGGCTGTCTTCATTTGTCTCAAATACAGCCCTCCAGCTATGGCGGGGAGTCTTTGTTCCTAGAATGGATTGAAGGGTTTTAAAGTGATGTGCACACTACCCAGAATCCTCTTCTGGTGTTGACCTATTCAGTCTGCTCTGAGAACAAAGCACAGAATTTAGTGAATACGATGATTTAGAATTGCAATCAACTGGAGACTTAAACCCACAGTATAACATTAGGGTCCCCCATTTTGTGATGTTTTTTCACTCCACTTTCCTTATTTTTCATCTTAATGTTCTGTACTAGGTTAAGCATGAGCTCAGTTATCTTGTCACTGAGTCTCTAGACTTAAATACTTCCGAGGTTCATTTAGCTAATGGAGAGCTTAATTGTAAAGAAATCCAGACAGTGGGGTGGTAAAGCCCTATTTCTGGCATCTATATGCCACTTGGTGAGTAGTACCCCCTGCTCACAGTGGTACTCTGCTGAGTGTTTGGTTTGTTCCACCCATGCTGGAGGTGGTGAATGCACAGCTGTGCTGCCAGACTATCAAGTCCTGCAGCTGCTTCCGGATGCAGCTCGACTGGAACTGTCAGTATTAATAGCAGATGAGGCTCTTGGTAAAGAATTTGGAGAGGCTGGTGAAGGGGGGGGGCACTGAGCAGCTGACCAGAGTAAATGCAGGCTCTGTGCAAACCTCCCCTCCTGCAGCTACTCTTGGGAGCCTTCACACAGGACTGTGCCAGTGTTGTGCCTTTCAGTTGGGTCTGGGCTGTCTCAGATCTGAGTAGACCCGTTTTGAACTTGCCTGCTAGAAATTGTCCTGTGTGAAAGTTGATGTCAGAAGCGGCAAACCAGGATCTGATCTTTCTGCTCTTTACCCTTATCAGATTTGTCAGTACAGATAAGTGACCTGATTCTAGATGATTCTGTTAAAAGGACTGCTGTGTGGACTGTCTGTAACTTCCCCTTCCTCCCCATTTTGTTTGGAATGTGATTTTATGGAATGTTTTTAGGTGTTCTGTTTGTGCTTTGAGTGTGTTTGCCCCATAAACTTAGTGTGAAAATAAAACTTGGTTCCACAGGTTAAACTTACTTACTTTTTTAAAAATAAGTCATGGGGGCACCAAAGTATCCATGTCATTTGAGTGAAAGAAACTAACGTGTCATTGTCCTGGGGAACACCTCAACAGGTTAGGCCTCGAAAGAAGAGGCAAAGGACAAAGGAAATGCTAAAACATGTTTTGTTTGTTTTGCCCCAGTTATGATGGAAAAACTAATTGGAGCCTATATAAAAGCTTCAACACTTCTAAGCTGCTTTTTCTTCAGTGTTGTATGGATATCCTGAAATAAGGTTACACATGGAGCTTTGACGAAAACCAGAAATGGAAAGGAACTGCCGTCCTGCTTGTTATTCAGTACAGCCTATTGGTTTCTCAACATTCTGAAACGGTTAACTTTGATTACCAGAAATTGTTTTACATATTCTGGCCTTTTTTTCTTTCTCTCCTCAGTATGAAGTGAAACGGAATTGATTTTACCATCTGAAACTGCTGCTTCAAAGTTCAGATCACGCAGAAGAGAACCTTAAAACAAAAGTTAAAACGACGCTCCAAGACAAGAACAAGAAACACGCAACCAAAGAACCGAGACGGCCACGATTGAGCTGAAAGACACAACACTTGATCTGAAACAAGAAGATTGTGCCTACTCAACAGCTTCTGAAGAGCACTTTCCAACGCTGCTGCTAGCCTTCTTCATCCTCTTTGTTGCACTGTGCTGATGTGTTCAGTGCAACAGGAGTAGTAACCTTTGCTAGTTCAAATAGATTCCTCTTGTCTCTCTCTGTCTGTCTCTTTCTGTGCTATTCTGTTTTGTTTAACGCAGTGTTACCTGCTTTTGGAACCCTTCACGTGCCACAATTGTGAAGTACTGGGCATATCGGAAACCAAGAACAGAGCAAGGTATGAGTTTTTCTTGCAGGCTGTTGTCACTAGTTTGTGGTTCTGTTCACAAAGCCAAGGATATTTGTTACCATTCCACCTCAACAGCAGGTCCCTGTACTGCAGTGAAGTTGTTGGATGTGGTAACTGACCTTTCCTGTTTCCCCCCCCACCCTTTCTCCTCTCCTCTCAGTACAGTGGACAATTTTGGAGCCGAGAATAAACTTTACTCCCTGAGTCCACATTGAAATTTATGTGTTGCTTGTAAGGAACATATACAGGAGTATGGGGTGGGGTTGAGTCTTTTTCATTGCTAAGACACCTTGTCTAAATATTTTACCATGTCAGAACAGATTACCTGTTGTTTTCAATGTGCTGAGGCAAAACCGCACTGCTTGCACAGTGGAGCCTTGAATTTTCCATACTTATTAAAGCTATGCACAATAAGAGTAATCTCCTTCAGTAAGTGTGGTAGGTGACAGTCCTGTTGGTTTTCAGCATTGTCTGTTTTAAATAAGCAGTTCTCCAGTAACAGTTGCTTGTGTTGTCTTTAAATGTTAATTCTTCAGGTGAATGACTAGTTCACTAGTTTTAAAGATTTGGAATGATTGCCACTGTATAGCTTTTGTAGGGAAGAGGAAGGTGTGCTCTTTATTGATGTGAGGTAGCAGATTCCTCAGTTACTGTTGTGCCACAGGGATGGGAATTGCCATCCGGGGGCGACAAGTCCTGCATGATTCTTCATAATCACCGAGATTCAAAGAGTGATTTGGCCTCTTGCCCAAATATGTCCGCTGTTGTGTTCCTTGTTAGAACTTGTAGTCTGAAAGCTGTATGGGAGGTTGATTCTGTGTGAGCTGTATGGAGCTGAAGACAAGCGTTTTTGGCTGAGGACATGGTCTGTATATTAACGATCAGAACCAGGATCTTGGAACTACTGATCTAAGAAAATGAAGCTAAACTGAGATGTTGCTCGTGATTGAAACATAGAGGATTCATTTCTTAATTTGACTCTTGTTTTAATAAGTTTAAACTTTCCCTTGTTGCATTAACTGCACAGACTATAGTGACCACGGTGGGACCCTGTAATTGCTAGCCCAGGATTTGTTTTGGCTCTTGGGTTTCAGCCCTCATTGTGTTGCACTCTGCCACCCACGAGAAGGTGTCATAATAGATCAGTGATGGGATGAGAACTAGAGGGTTGTGCTGTTTTGGAACACTGAAGTTCCGACTCCTTTTGTAATGTCTTTGTTCATGTAGTCCAGGACATTTAATATGGATATACTTGCATACCTACATACAATGGATGTAGGAATGATGTGGAACTGGGCACCATCTGCACTTCCCATCTTCAGTATGCCATTCTTTCAGTATGTTGCCCTGTGCTTTCTACAGAAAAGTCGTAAATTTAATCTGAAAATACACTGGGAAATTCTCTTCTTGGAACAAAAGCACAGAACTAGTATGTGGTTTAACAAAATGCACATTAAACAGCACGCTCAATATTGATAGTTTTGCTTATATTCAGCTTGCAAATTATTTTAGTAGATGCAACATCAAATTTGTTTGCCCTTTCTATGCATATCTAGTGAGTCTCATGTTGCAGTACTGTTATGGTGAACCAAAATTGGGAATTCTGTGCGGAATTCAGAATTTTTAGAATATTTTAAAGAATTCAGAATTCCATGTGCTCTTTCTCTTGTAACTATGAATGGGCTTGTGTAAGGCTTCCCTTAACTTATATTAGTCTCATAGTATATGATTGTTTTGATCATTCAGATCAGGCTGTATTCCCCAGATCACCAGTAAATAGTATCTTTCATTCCTGCAGTAGTATGATTTCATTGAGTTTTGCATTTGTAGTTATGTTGGCGTCTTTGCAGTAGTGATTTGATGACTTGACTTGTTTTCTCTTGGCAACAGTTTGGATTTGTGCATTTTGAGTAGTGAAAAACACCAGCTGTTGCTTTTTAATCATATAGAAGACAGAAGAAATGTGGCACTTGTAGAAATCGTTTTAATGTTTCCGAATAGTTTAAACGTTGAATGGTGTTAAGTTGTTTTCTTGTGCAAAGCTGCCATGCTGTATCCTGCCTGTGTTGTCACTCTGATTCCTGATCAGTGCTTATTGGCTGCAGGGTAGCAGCTAATAGTTTGTTTACTGGCTGTTGTTGCTCTCTGTCTTTTCTGTCCTCACATGCAGCTTTTTAAACAGTATAGATTGCAAAAGGGCGTAGGAATATGGCGAGCACCTGGAAGGGCTTTGTTGAGTTTACCTTGCCTGCCTCCCCCCCTGCTGCGTATGTTAATGCTGACCTGGGGAACACATCTCCTGTTGGACTCAGCTTGTCGCCGTACGGCCGATCTGTAAGTTCCATTCTCCTGCCCCAACCTTCCACCCTTTCTGGCGCTGTTTGGCCTAACCCCCCTCATTCTCGTTCTCTCTGGGCTCTGGGACTAGCCTCTCTTGCTGCAGGAGATGTAGGTGGAGCTGCCATTATGCATCCATAGACAATTAAGCTTGATGGATGAATAGGCAGTTTTTGATTTGAAAGTTTTTTCCTGGCCTAATTTTGGCAAGTCTGTCCAAAACATTTTTTTGGTATCTGTTTTTCACACCTTAATGTTTGTATTGCGGATCTTAAAACAGACCACCTGTTTATTTGAGGGCAGATGCCATTGGTTTAAGCTTGAAGTATCTACACTGCTTTGTTAGTTCAGTGGTATTTGTAATTGCTGGCAGGCAAGCTTAACCATGCACTTTGAGGATGGGGGAAACCCAATTGGAATTCCAGCCTTGTATCAGTTCTTAGCCTTCCTGCATGGCAGCAGTGATAATTACTGTTAGCGGCCTGCATCAGAGTTCTTCAGTTTGGCTTGTGTATTAGAAGCAGTGGATGCTGCTTTTACATTCATGCCTTTTTACAAGAAGCTTCACTTGTGGTAAGACTGGTTTTAAGACTAAAGTATTGTATTATTAGTAAATGTTTTGATTTTCACCGGTTAGCCTATCTGGTACTTTTTACCTGTCTTCATAAATTGTGTATCGCCAGTACATTTTCATTGTACAGCTTGGCATTCCTTTGAGTTAATGGGAATAAAAAGTCTAGAAAGACCTTTATATCCAATTGAGCTGCTACTACCATTTTCCCAACTTCAGTGGTCCATCAAACGGGCTCTAGCCAGATGTTAAAAGCAGGCAGTGTATTTGCATTGATCAGAAACTGCAGGTTTGAGGCTGGTCTTGTGCCCTGCAAATGACCTCCCCATCTAATTCACCATTCTCCCCCAGTGTCATACTCTGTAGCATAGAGAATCATGCATTACTTTTTTTAGCTGTTTTCATTTGTATACTCCTTGAAGTTTTATGACTGAGTGAGGATCAGCAGAATATGCCTTGGTTACAGAAGAAGAACCATTGTCGAGCATCTCATTTGTCACTTAATCATTTCAGCAACCACTTTGGCCCTGCATCTAAAAGCCTGTATGTGTGTGTGTATGGACAAGGTGTTGTAAAGGGTTTTTATTTTTAAATCTGATTCAGTGCCACCCTGAAGATCTTACAAGTTTACTTTACCTAGGACTTTTCTGGCCTTCTCAGCTCCACTACTGTCCACATTATCCCCTTCTGTTAGTCTTGTTTTTTTCCTTTTTTGGCTTTGTTAAATGTTTTTTTTTCCTGTTATCTCTTAGCGTAAAAATTCTTTGTCATTTTGAAAATAACTTTCCAAGAATACCTGCTAAACATTTGTTGGAAAAATGTTAGTTTAGCACAATGACTCTCACACCACAAATTCTACACAAAAGGAGATAACATTTAGCTTATTCAGTTTACCTGTTGAAATATCCCAGTCATTCCAAAGCAAGTCCTCATATCTTTCAGTTCGGCTGGCTCTTTGCATCTGTTAGAACACTTTTTAATAAAGTGATAAATTGGTGATGCTACCCACTCTTGATAAAGCTTACTCTGGTTGCAATGAGAGTTAGCAGCACCAGCATAGTGCCATGTCCCATTACCACCCCCACTGCCCCTTCAATACTGAGCTGTAGTTTTCCCTTGACAGTGTGCTGCTGTGCTCCCCCAGCTGTACAAGATGGAGCGGGTGTATCCCGCCCCCCCTGAGCCCTCTCTTGCCCCTCCCCTGGCAGCCCTCCCCATTCCCCGCTCCTCCTCAGTCTCGTGCCCTAGCACCAGCGCTTCAGGGGGCAAAAAGCAGAAGAGGATTCCCCTTTATCAGAGATCTGTGAGTTGGGACCAGCCAGGGTCTGCACTCCACTAGTCACTGAGTCTAACTGCATGATTAGGTGCTGTTTGCAGTGTAGTTTGAGCTTGTGGTGCTTCAAGCTTGTGGTTACTTATTGTAAGTTGGTTCCTTTTCCACAGTCTCTTCCTTAATTCTTTCAAACTGAATTGCTTAAAGTGAGCTGCAACGCTGTTCTTATATTTCTTGGTTAGAAAGAACTGGTGTTGTTGAGTGTATTTCAAACTGCAATAAAAGTAAAATGCACTAATTTGTAAAACCTCCAGCTTACATTGCAAAATAAACTAAATTTCCAGTTATATGCAGCACCATAGTCTGTGATTCGGAGTGAGGTAACCATCCAGGGACGTGAAAAGGCCCCATTACATTGTAAACAAGCAGGATTCTCAATACATCTTTTAATCCAGTAGTAATTGCTTTTGACTTGGACATGTTTTGCCAATAAATACTGCTTACTTGTTAATTCTACAATTCTATGTACAGATCAGTGAAAAGTCTGCACAACCTGTACTTATTTGCTCGTATGTCACATTACGTTAGACATTATGGTGACTAGTGAGTAGGATGAGGTGTTTCACATCGCAATTCGTATGAACTCTAGCACAAGGTTATACCAGCAGTCTGGGACGACAATGGCAGTCATACAGTACATTCCCAAGGTTAACAATTTTGTGCTTGATTTGAAATTTGTAAGATTGTTCTGTACCATCAATGAATATATAACCTAGATTGAAGTAGCAGTCTGAGAAATTGGGACTGCAGTTCCCCTTTAAATCTAAACATCCATATTTGAACCATTTTCTTAAAGATACCAAAGACTTGAATATATAATTAACTTGCCTTACCAAAAAACAGCTAAACCTTTTTTATGGCTTCAGCTGCATTGCCAGCAGTTAATCCTGAATACATAAAACTGCCCTTAACTTGAGGTTAAGTTGGTAATTCTTACTTGTATCTGTGACATTCTCTTTAACACTGATCTGAGTTTTCTGCATGAATTTGGCCTTTACACTTGCACTGAATTCACATTTTCAGCTTTCTGATAAGTATTCAATTTCAAATGTTAAATGCAGGATTGAGCTGGCTTTTGGATTCATATTGCAGGATAAAATGTGCAGCTGTAAGAATTCTTTTAAAAAGAGGTTAAACGTTTTTTTTTAATTTATTTTTTTCAGAGAATGTCAGTTACTAACTACATAAGTCTAGGTGCACTGAAGGAGCTCTTCTGTAGTCTTAATGTTCTTTTAGTTGGCCTTGTTTTGCCATAGGGTAATAGTAACCTTGTATTTCCTTGGTGGTAAAACAGAGCATCACTGATTTTTTTTAAAAGATCTGGACATTTAAATGGTGAACAAGGACCGTAACATCTGAAGAAACTGAAAAGTATTCTTAGGTTTGAATTGTGCAATAAGTTTTCCATCGTGCTATAATTTGAAATGAATGAGTGAAAGTCCTGGTTTTCTGAATTGTCGTTTTGATTTTTTTTTTAACTTTTAGTATTTTAAATATTCATTGAATGTTTGGCATTGGAAGGTTGTATTTAATCATGTTTGTGCTAGAAATTGGCATGCTTAATCCATGCATGTATGGATGGTTTTGAAGTCTATGCATCCATTTTCCATGTTGCACTGACATTTTATGTGACATTACAAGAACTAAACCGATGCCAAATCCAGGACAAGGAGTTTGTTTGTTTGGGTATTCCTATGTGCCTTTCCAAATTACAAAAGTTGCACCTTTGTTTGGCTTCCCCAGATCTTCCTCGTTGCCTTTTCTTATTTGTAGTTATTTGATCTGATTTGAAATGTAGTATTGTGTGTGAAATAACCCACTCTCCCCAAAGTAGCATATTAAAAACTGGTCTCTGGTGCATTGCCGCGTCTGGCTTTTCCAGATGAGTTTCGACCCCAATCTGCTGCACAACAATGGCCATTCTGCCTACGCTAATGGCACAGCAGGCGGCCTGCGGGAAACTGGTGTCATCGAGAAGTTGCTGATCTCCTACGGGTTTATCCAGTGCTCCGAACGGCAAGCACGTCTCTTCTTCCACTGCTCCCAATACAATGGTAACCTTCAGGATCTGAAGGTTGGAGGTGAGTGGAGGCTGCCCTGTACTATGTTTTCTGTTTTTCTGATTCCCTGTGTTGCATTGAAGTTGGGATTTTTTTCCCATGTCTAATTTGGTATGGCTTCCAATTTAAAAAAATTAAAGGCAGAGGTCTCTACCTGTGGTTTTAGGAGGAGTTTTTTTATATTGCAACTGTTTTTCTAATTCACGCTTGTAAGTAACTTCATTACCTATTTGACAGGATTGGTTGAGCTCAGTGCTACTGAAATGGAAAATACATTTTGCAGCTCAGTAGCGATCTTGGTTTCCTTACATGTTTGCAGTGTCTGATCCAATTAAAGACTTTGGAAAAAGTCATTTTGATTTCTGAAATACTTCACATGCTTTAGCCCATTCCTTTTTTTTAGCCTATTGAACCTCTCATGTGGTGCATTTTTGGGGGTTTGATTTTGATTCCATTTGGGAAGTAATGCATAAACTTAACCCATGGGACTAATCTAAATGGTCCTTTTTCAGGTGAAAAAAGATGCTGGGTTCTGAAGATTTTATAATCGCCATATTAAAACTAGGGAAATGTCAGAAAAACTACTTCAGACTAACACCTCAATGGGGCAGTGCCTCTTCCTTCTGCGTGTATATATAAAAGTACTGGATGTTAAACGGCATAAAAACCTCTTACTATGCATATGAAGTAAACTGTTAATGAGTACAGGGTGTCAGTTGTGTGCTTGTGGATGACCTGCCTGTGTGATAAATGAGAATTGAATCCAGAGTAATTTGAGGGTGTTTTAATGAGTCTGTCTCCTGCAGATGATGTAGAGTTTGAAGTGTCGTCTGACAGGCGCACTGGCAAACCCATTGCAGTGAAGCTGGTGAAAATTAAACCAGAGATACTGCCTGAGGAGAGAATCACTGGGCAGGTGGGAGCGATTGACACAAACTCACTCAACACTCCCCTTACTATGCTGCATGGTTTTATAAATCCAGTTAAGGAATCTTTTTTTGGTTATGTTTACCTTCCATTTGTCCATTTTGTGTTTGGTCAAACTTACTTTAAATGTTAAACTATCTGGTCTGTAATATGTCTACACAATGTTACCTAGAATGTGAAAAACAAGTGCTCTTAAGTCCATGAAGTGGAAAGCTTTTGTCCCAGTTTTCTTTGGTGACGAATCCCATGATCTTTGTGTAATAAACTTTAGGTGCTATGATATGTTGTCCATGGGTAATATGTAGTACAGTGTCCTAGAATTCTGGTCAGTCAGAGTTAACTCATTTTAAGTGCATTATTCTGATTTTAATTCACTGAGCTTAAATACTCATTTGGTCCCTAATTCTCCTCCTTGAGAACAGTTCAGATTTGGGGGATTAGGTGTAATAAAGACGCATTGAGAAATGCTAGTGTTTCATATTCAACCAGTTAAAGCAATTAAAGTAAGTTTGACTGTCTTGTCCTGTCTGTGTTGGGGTTTGAGGTCTTGTGGTGTCTGAACTGGGGTGGTGGTTGCGGGGGAGGGGGGCAGGGTGGTTAAAGCCAGTGCCATTTAAAAGGTGCTTTGCTCCTTTTTGCATTTTTCTAGGGGCTTTTCTTTAACTATTAGCACGAATTTGTGAAATCATGTCTAAAGCTGTACTTTTAAGCCCAAACAAATGTTCAGATCAGTCTTATAAAGAAGACTCTGAAAAAGCGAGACCTAGCGGTTTCCCCTTCTCTGTGTGAATTTGGGAACGTTTGTCTAGAACTTGCTTATTGCTGACCTCCATAAGAATGTTTGTTCTTTTGTCAGGCCAATGTAGATAAAAAAACATTTGTGTCCTCAATGAGGCTTAGTCATTCCATTTTAAAGCTGATTTAAGAGTTAATTAGATTTACAAGCGTGATGGCTGTAATCATGTTTAAGCTGCCACCTACACAGTTAGAAAAGAAACCTGTTGCTGTGCTTAATTTGAAGATAAATGTTGGTGAATTTTTGCTGTAAAACCAATTAAAAGTGCATACATTGGGTACGTTACATCTTAAGGTGCAGATTGGAGCTGTCATGTTAGCCACCTCTTACTGGACTCCCCAAGCACTGGATGGGTGAGCACTGTCATTAATGGGCTGTTTTTGATAGGCCAGAGTTACATCGGCTATCATTTGTGGCAGAAGTGATGTCCCTGAGAGAGCACTTTATACTCTAGTGGTTGCAGGATATCCTTTAAGACACTTTTGGCACCTAATAGGTCAGTATGGAGGATAAATGCATGCACAGGTTCACAATCTCTCAACATTAAGGGGTTGTAGTAGCAAGCAGAATTGATTAACTATGGGCAGCTCTAGATTAGGAGTAGAAAATAGAAGACCACAATGTCACAGAGTAGGATGCTTAGCACTTAAACATTTCTGGAATATGTCTATGCATACTAGAAACTTAACCTGTAGTTTAAATCTGTTGATGGAAAGAACTTGTTTTGAAATTAAAAGAAAACTGCCCTAAAGAAACATTAAAAAACAAATTTTGGAAAATGTAAATTGTTAGATGCTTGTTTCCTTGTCTTTTAAGTGGGGAAAATACTCCAGAATGTTTTTGTCAATGAGTTGACCATACCAAAACATTTTAACTAAACTTTTGGTGTGGTCAAAAATGAAAATCAGTTGGTGTTGAAACATTTGTTTACATTTTCTGAAGTGTAGCTAAATGTGATCAATATTCCTGCAGGTTGTTTGTGCGATTCCAAATCACCTTGATGGCAAGTCAGCCCCAGGACAGGTTCCCACTGGCAGTGTATGCTATGAGCGCAATGGGGTAAGTCATCACTGTTGCCTCCTGTATCCAGAAAACAAGCCTGAACAATTAAATCTTTTGTGTTGACAAAACTTGCCATGACCTCTAGGTCCCATAAATGGAAACCAGTTCTTATCTTCCTTGCACATATAAATACAAATAAAATTGTTTTTTAGCCATTGTCTCCTCGATACAGGTTTGTGTTTTGCGCTGTTTTTCAACTAAATCTGTGCTGGATATGCAACTGGATGTTTAATTCCTTCTCAGACGTGTTACTAAAAGCCATGTATATACTAGTATTAAGTATCGGTAGTTCCAGAATGAGTGAAAAGTGGTCTCGTTTTGAACCCGAATCAGGTGTGAAGAAAAACAGAAAATTAAACCTCCAAAATCTGCTTGCAGAACCTTTTGATTAGTGCAAAAAGTTGTCATAGTGATTCTGTTTTGAAACAGACTTTCAGAAGTCTTCAGATGTTTGATTTATATTAAATCGGCGAAGTACCTTTCCTTGTCTCTCTTTAGGAGGTATTTTATCTGACCTACACTCCTGAAGATGTGGAGGGCAACACGCTCCTTGACACTGGGGACAAGGTCAGCTTCTTCATGGAAACGAACAAACAGTGAGTGCTTCTGTTATAGCTTTTTTGCATCAGAATTTTTCTTAATACTATTAAAACAGCTCACATGAAATAAGTTTAAGTTTTCTCTACTTTTAGCAGAATAGGCCATTTCAGGCTTGCTTGGCAGTTAAAAGCCAATTCATCCGGGGACTAAATCTTGAAAAACCTAGATGAATCTGCCTTTGTAATGTGGAAGGGCAGCTTGTTCTAAGTGCCTACCTGGTACATCTACAGCAATTGTGGAACGGGGTGGGGGCAGGGAGATGTGCTGTGGTTGAGGCATGCTTTACTGACCTGGTATGTGATTACATTTTCAGCACTGGTGCGGTCAGCGCTCATAATATTGTACTGGTGAAGAAGAAACAGATGCGCTGCCAGGGTGTTGTCTGTGCAACCAAGGTAAAGTGATAGATTCTTTAAACGTGAATAAAGTATAACTGAAGTTTGACAAACTTGTGACACTTGATTAAACTTTTCTGGACTGGGTTTGTAATGCACACCCATGCATGACTTCTAAATAAGCCTAATGTGTTTTTTTTTGGTTAGCAGGATGTTTAATTGCCAGGGTCTTGTTGCTCTGGATTAGGTTTTTTGCGGTCTAAAACTTCCTATGTTGTGCATTTGAATTAATAAATAGAAAAGGCAGATGCAGGCAAGAGGTCTGGGAAGAAGTCCCAGTGGAATGTTCTAGGAAAATGCAGTATGCTTTGATGCATGCTGGGTGGTGCTGTATTAGTATCCAGTAAAAAGGACTGAAAGCTAGTAACGCATGCATGTTTTTATGGTATATGGTTTACACAATGCTCCTTTTCTTGCATGGATGTCTTGTGATTGTGACCTTCTATCCCCTCTTTAGGAGGCATTTGGGTTTATTGAAAGAGGAGATGTAGTGAAAGAGATCTTCTTTCACTATAGTGAGTTTAAAGGAGACCTGGAAGCCCTGCAGGCAGGAGATGATGTGGAGTTCACCATCAAAGAGCGAAATGTGAGTGTCCCTGCTCAGCTGTTTGGGCTGATATCTGCTACAAGATATTTTAAGGTGTTTTCAATGTTAAATTATAATTTGTGTGTGTGGAGAGTTGCTGCCACTTCAGAGCAGTTTTCACTTTTTTTGAAAGCAGACGAATCCAGGCTTTTACAATTTATTATTTGAGGACATAATCCTGTTTATTGTAGCACTTAAGTATTCTTATGCAAAATTTAAGGTTGAAAAGTCAGTATGATGCTATTCATTAAGGTGTTTTAATGCCCTCTAGGGAAAAGAGGTAGCCACAGATGTGAGACTGCTGCCCCAAGGAACAGTTATTTTTGAAGACATCAGCATTGAGCGCTTTGAAGGAACTGTCACTAAAGTAATCCCTAAAGTTCCCACTAAGAACCAGGTAAGTTTCTTGGTTCTAGCCCAATTTGTATAATGTATAATTCTTTTAAATAAGACTAGTCAAGTGTTACTGTTTCAGTATACACTGCAGAAATTCTCCAAGAACAAAAAGGGTTACAATTTAAATGCAATATTGAGGAATATTTTTTACAGTAACATTATTGGCTTGTAAAATGTTATTAGAGCTTTTGATAAAGATTTAAGACTTTCTAAAAAATGTATAAACTAATCAACAGTTTGTGAAAGGATCTTTACACTGTGAACAGTGGTTCTTCCCATTTTGAATACATGGCGGTGGGGGGGAAGACCATTGAATCACTTTTAGTTAACACGGCAAAATTGTATTGCAACAAATCTTAAAGGCTTAAACTGATAATGCACAGAAACAAAGGCTAATTTGAGTCCAGTCTTTCAGAGTAGTCAGTAAGGATTCCTGATCTGTGCTTTTTTCCTGTCATCCTAGAATGATCCCTTACCTGGCCGCATCCGTGCCAGGATTCATTTCGCTGACAAGGAACTCTTATTTGGTGACAAAGACACCAAGTCCAAGGTTACGCTGCTAGAGGGAGATCATGTGGAGTTTAATATCTCCACTGACCGGCGTGACAAGCTGGAGCGCGCCACCAACATCGAGATTCTGCCTGACACTTTCCAATACACCAAGGAGACCAGGGAGATGGTGAGATAAATTTCAACATGCCAGTGGTTACAGCACAGCCTTTATTTACACAAAACGTTTGTGGCAGTCTAGGTCAGGCATCAGATAGGGTCTTTTAACCTCAATGCTTGGATTCCTATGGCCAAGACATCAATGAGCTTGAGTCATGGCATTGCTCAACAGTGTCAAAGATTCCCCAAGATGTAAGGCCAAATGAACATTGATGAGAAAGGTGGGCATTAATCAGCCATGACCTACTTGTATTTTGCTTAAGCTGTGCCTTGCTGGGCACCTGCATTCTTGAAACTGATCAGACCTACTGCAAAAACATAGCCTCAGTTAACTTGGTTTTCAGTGTTTGTGCAATATGATGTCCTTCTGGCCATGCCAATTTAAATATCATGGAGCTTTCAGTGCATCAAAGATTAATGACAAGTAGGCATTTAAATGCTTTGGTAGACGCATCAATACAGGAGTTTCAACCATAATTTAAAACCTTAAGTTGCATTTCCAGTACTGATACAATATAACTGATCTTGTTACCTGCATTCTTACACCTGGAGCAATAGGAATGCATGTTTTTAGTTAATTGGTATTTTTAAAAAAGTGCAGTGGGAGCCTATAATTTATAACTTGCTACAAATTCCCTTTCCACTGATTCCCCTAAATAAGTATAATTATTCCCTTTAAAATACATAAGGAATATGCTGCATCCCAGTTATGTATTTCCTCTTAACATTACTCATTCAGGTGGGTATATGTTCATCTGACAAATCTTCCTTTTGCAGTAAGTTTTTCTTTCAAATGTTTTAATTTGCTAGCTACAGTTCAGTTAGGTTACACAATGTAAGTGCAATAAACACTTGGCTTTGTGAATGAAAAAGGCATTGCACATCAAGGTTTATGTAGTAGTAGAACATCCCAGATGATATTAAATAGTCCTTTATGTGGGAAATGTGGCACAGTTAGGAGTTATTGACCATCACATTTTCTATGCCACAGGGAGTAATTGCAGCTATGAGAGATGGCTTTGGGTTCATTAAGTGTGTGGACCGCGATGCCAGGATGTTCTTCCACTTCAGTGAGATTTTGGAGGAGAGTCAGCTGCACATCTCTGATGAAGTGGAGTTCACTGTGGTTCCTGTAAGTGTACCCCACTGCAGCTGACTGGAAATGACAGCCACACTATGGCAGAACAGTGGAATTCCATATAAAAACTTTATAGATGTATTGGTTTCTTAAGTAAAAATTTGGATCTAGTCAAGGTTACATTGTTTTTCCTAACCTAAAAGTTAATTATAAGATGAAATATTCACTTCAGGTTAGTGGATATGAATAGAATTACAAAACTTTCAGTTACTGTGCTGTAAAGGTTCCAATTTCATCTGGCCCTAAGGAAGATTTTTCTTCAGACTGTTCAATAAATGTGCAAGCAGCTTATGCCAATATAAATCCCTGAACAAAAATGCATAAATGTTATGCAACTGTGGAATCTTGATATCAGATGTGGTAAAGGAAGGTAATTGAACACTCATTTCCACACACTTAGCCACACATTACCTGCAGCTGAGTACATTAAGTTGAGGATTCATGTTTTTCTGACAACTAGAAATATGCTGGTAAGGAACAATGGATTTCAAAAGCACCATATATCAGTTTCCCAGTCTTGCTGTGAAATAGGAAGAAGTGGCCTTGAAGTTGTTCAGAGATGTGAAAGTTTGGACAAACTTTACCAGGTGTCTTACATGGAAACTGATCAGACCTGCTACAAAGCACTTTGACCCACTTGAGGTTTTAGGCTTTTAATTAAGCATTGAAGTGTTTTTTTTCTTTTTCTATACAAGAACCTGCAACTCCTAAAGCCTAAAATGAAACCCTCCACTGTAGAAAAACTATCCAGCTTCCTTAGTTTGTTAGGCTTTTGTCCCAGCCCCAAGCTCTCCTTAAATTGCTAATGTTGCTCTTAATTGTTTGGGATTGTAAATGCCATTTTCCTGTGGAACACATCAGACTCAAGTTTGGCTATCCCTGTGCAGGATATGCTGTCAGCCCAAAGGAACCACGCAGTCCGGATCAAAAAGCTCCCCAAAGGCACAGTATGCTTCCACACCCAGTCAGAACATCGCTTTATAGGCACAGTGGAGAAAGAGGCTCCCTCCAAAACCACCAGCCCAGCCAAAGGCAAGGAGAAGGTAAGCCTAGTACACTTTTCATTTGATCTCTGACCCCGAAGACCTGAAGAATAACAGGTCTTTGAAAGTCTTCTCCAGCCTTGGAAAAGTTTCATGCTAATCAGTCATGCAGGTAGCCAGTTTAGTCATTTAGAAGTTTGTGGACCAATGCTGGCCCATGCCACATGTACCTTACCAAGTTAGATAATTGATCAAAATCTCAGATATGTACCTTTTCATCAGAAATTGATTATATTGCAACGGGTGAACCAAATAAGGTATAAGTCTTATTCATTTGCCATTGTACTTGCTCTCCTATGTAATGCCTTGTGCACATTCTTCTGCATCATGAAGTAGAAATATACCTTCCAAATAAACTTGGCAGTTTCTTAAATTCAGTTTCCATAAGCAAACGGAAATCTAACTTAAGAGGGCTTTTAGTTTTTAGCTGCTGTTACAGTGCTACCAAAGCCTTAGCCCATTCCCTGGGGAACTTGGCTAGTTCAAAAAGTAGTTTAAGAGCAGGAAGTCATAGGGTGGAAATGGAACTTCAACTGAAATAAGATTGTTTGGTTATCAATGCTCTCTAATTTTCTTCCCTTTTATCTAAAGTTCTATTCCACAACAAATTAAACATTTGACATTTTTTAACTTCCTTGCTTGTTTCTAGTCTTCAGAGCACTTGAGCCCATCTCTTCAGACCTCTCAATCTTACTACTTTGCTTTCTCCTTTCCTCCCTCTTTTTCTTTCTTTATTAGAAAAAAGAGAAGGTAGGATGCTGCCCTTTCTCTCCCCCCCCCTTATCTTGTTAACCTTAATTACAGTGAAATTCCGTTTTTCTGAAACCACTACATTGTATCTAGTTGCCTTTCACTTTGTTTTGCAAAATCTGTTCGTTTTGAATTTTTTTCACACTAGAGTATAAAACTATAAAAAAAGTATTGGAAAGTGAGTCCTAATTAGGAAATGCACCCTTCATTGTTAGGGAAAAAAGCACTGTTCAGTCAAGCTCCATACACTCCAGAGTTCTGTCTCAGCGGTTTAACAAACTTTGATTTCCAAAGAAATTTCAAAGTAATGAAAAGCCAATGCTACATGCTACAGAAATGTTATTTAGAAAATATCTTCAGATTAGTTGATTTAACATCTCTAACTTTGGATCTTCCTGTTCTGCTCTTTGAATGTATCTAACTTAATTTCCAAGAATCAAGTAGAGAAGATGGGCGTCTGATGTGAATGGCTGTGCATGAGAAATACTTTGTGGATTGCACAGAGCGCTTATAGCACATAGCCTCATTATGGATGCCACAGCTGTTCTGAGAATGGGGCATTTACACTTCAGCACAGTCCTAACATCTTGCTGTTTTTTTTCTGTATAGTTACGGAGGGTAAATAACATGATTTGGCTGTTTTAATTACAGGCTGATTTAGTGCTTCCCTTCCGCTTATTACAGCATACGGTGTTGGAGTTGTTTCTGTGGACTTGACGTTCCTTAATGCTACTGCATATGATACGCTAGCTTTTAAGATGTCTGCTGAGCTCATGGCTTTTCTGATCTTTATGTAATGTCTCCATGTGTGCATCAGGATTCAGAGGAGGGTGTGATAGGATATGAAGACTGTGGCATGAAGATGACTGTCTCTTATCATACCAAGGATTTGGAAGGGTCCGTGTATCCGCAGGTTGGAGATAAGGTGGGAGCTGTGAGCATGTGAGGGGTGGAAAGAGATTAGTACGAGCAGTACTGTAGGGTTATTTTTTCATTGACTTAACCGCTCTGGTTAGTGCACTCAACTAAATTAGTTAATTTGTAAGGGACACTTAGAGCATCCCTTGCTCTGAATTAGACTAAAGATGAGGATTATCTGAATGTGCTCTAGTTCTTATGCCATTAATATTTGTCATGTTTTTTTTTGTGATGTGCAAACGTTTTGAAACTCCTGTATCTCTTCCAAACCATCTGGTACAGAAAGGGAAGAATGGCCAGTTCTAAGCTGAAATTCCACTGGCATTTGGCTAGCATATCCATCCCTTGCTCCAAGCTCTTTCCAAGTTGAGTCTGATTTTACAGGTGGAGTTCAGTATTTGTGAAGTAAAAAGGACGGGTCAGCAGAGTGCAGTGTCTATCAAACTCCTCAACCGCACTGCTGGCACCAGGAGGCTCCTGGGATATGTTGCCACGCTGAAGGACAACTTTGGGTTCATAGAAACGGCGAATCATGACCAGGAGATCTTTTTTCACTACAGGTTAATTGCTTTGTAGCTTTAAACATTTTATCAGTTAACTCTGGGCAGTCAGGGCTTCATGCCACTCTACAATAACCTGTATGCTGTTTTTTGCAGCGAGATGTGTGGGGATCTTGAAAATCTTGAGCTGGGTGACACTGTGGAATACACCCTATCTAAGGGCAAGGGCAATAAGGTCAGCGCTGAGAAAGTCACCAAGGTCACTGCAGGTAAGGGTCAGTTCAAGCGTTTTTATCAGTGGTCATTTCAGTTTTTCAGTCTTCTAATCCCATGTTCTGTACCTCATACAGGGTAATTTTAGAATTAAACTAAATTCCAGTTTTGTGATGTGTACTTTGTAAATGGAGATGCTGTATCTTGTCCTGCAGCAAATGTGGGATCAGTTTGCAACGCTACCTCTGGTCCTGCTGGGGCCAGATATTGAATTTTATGGACATGTTCCCTTGTACATTGATATGGATTTTAAGTAGCAGTAAAACCGTTAATGATCACCATTATGGAATCTCTGCCTCTATAATGTTTCAGTAACACAGTGTGTCCTGGTGCATTTGCAGTTAATGGTGTTGGGGAAGATGTCAGTGCAACTGTGTGCCTGGGGAAGGTTGTGAGACCACTGCGCAGTGTGGACCCCTCCCAGACTGAGTATCAGGGGCTCATCGAGGTCACAGAGGAAGGTGAGTCATTGCATGAAATGCTACTGGCACATTTCCGCAAGACTCCATAATTCTGGCAAGAAAATGGTTCCATATGTTGTGATGCAGAACATAAATATGTAGTTATGTATGACCTGATGGGAATATTAGAGACTGCCCCTGTTGGAGTCAGTCCACATCCCATTGTGATTACAGTGGTCAGTTTGAGATGGTATGGAATCTAGTGCTTACAAAGCACAATGGATATTTTCCATTTTTTCAGCTTTTCTCTCAAGCCATGTCGTATGTCCCTTTTTTGGTTAAGAGCTGAGTTGTGCCTCCTGTGGAGGTTTTTCCTCAACCAGTGCCTGTTATCTCTTGAGACTACCTGAATTGACCTATGTTATTATATCTTCAGATACAAGAAAGCCGACAACTATGCCTCCTAATTTTTACTTATCAACCTTCCTTCCCATAGCACACTGAGGAAAAAAGGTCTGGTGTACTGATACTTCACCATTCATGGGAATTGCACGACATTTTGACTTTTGACTGCAAACTGTGACTTTAAAATTTTAAACTAGTATTTTTTGGGGGCAGCTTTTGTAACATGCTATGGGGAAAAGGGTTTTCTGCCAATGTTAATAGGATCTATTAAATGATGGTTTTAAGGCAGACCACCACTGACTGGTGTTTTTTTTCTAGCCCATGCTTACAGTGACCTTCAATCAGCAAGCACTTTGGGATCATCTGAAATGCAGGAGAACAGACGCCTAACTTCAATACTTGATTTGTCTTATTTAAAGCCTGTTTGCTATACACAAGCTGTAATCGGGGTTTACCATTTATTGATGGAAAAGCTTCACAATGTGCCTTGCAACTAGGGGGTGGTGAGTAGTATGGGTGTTGGCACTCAAAGCACCTGGTGGTTTGTCTACAGGTAGCCTGAAGGGGCAGAGCTTCCCCTTTGGCATTGTGGGAATGGCCAGCAAGGCAGACTGCCTGCAGAAGGGGGAGTCGGTGAAGTTTCAACTGTGCACTGTGGCTCAGACTGGGCAGAAGATGGCCTGTAATATTGTCCCATTGCGCAGAGCCCCTGTAGAGTGTGTAAAGGACCAGGTAAGGAAATCCTTTTTTCTAATGCAGTGTCTACCCTGTCCTGTGTTTGGATACCAAGGTCCCCACCAAGAGCAGCTCATCATTAACTCATGCGTATTGCTTATAAGAATGGAATGACCAGCTGTTGGTTGGGTCCACTATCCAGCCAATGAGCATGTGGCCTGGGATAGTCCCTAAGTTAAGAAATCATTGAAGAGAGGTTTCTCCATTTGTCAAATAACATGCAATATTGTTTGGTGGATTGTAGATATGGTTTGAGTTCATGACTGTCATTTCCTGTTACAAAGCTCAACATGTAAAGCAGGTCCATGCAGTGAAACTGAATTCTCTGCAATATTCAGAACGGTTGAAATGTTGAAAGTGCTTTCAAATCGGTGGTACATTTTTTTCCCCAAGGGATTGAAGATTTATCTAGAGCAGTTTTTCATGGCCAACCATAAAGAACATGATTGTGGTACACAGGACAAAGAAAATTGCATCAGGACCTTTGAGTAAACTGGAAGATTTAACTTGGCCCCTATCTCCCCCTGTGTGTCTGGTGCAGTTTGGCTTCATCTCCTATGAAGTGGGTGATGGGAAGAAGCTGTTCTTCCATGTGAAAGAGGTGCAGGATGGAGTGGAGCTGCAGGCTGGAGATGAGGTGGAGTTTTCTGTGATTCTGAACCAACGCACGGGAAAGTGTAGTGCTTGCAACGTGCGCAGAGTCAGGTACAGAACACCTTATTAAAAATGAAATTAAATGTATCAAAATACAACAAATGCAAAAGAGGGTAAAAAAGCTTGAAGAAACTTTCCATTTGTAATTTCTGCTTCATAATGCTGTTCCTGATTTATCCATTTTGGTGTCTGTCTAAAAGTTCCAACCTCATCAATTGAGCAGCAGAATTCAGTCTGAATGTGTATTGAAGCAGTGAATATATTTACTTCAAAGCTGTTGATCTAAAAACCAGGATGTTTTAAGCAAATAACCGATTTAATTTTGAACTTACCTGAAGTACCTTGAAAAAATGAGGTGCTCCCTCCCCAAGCTTTGTCTTTGTCTAACATGAAGTTTTAATCAATTTCACTTCCCTTAAGTGAGGGTCCGAAGCCTGTGGCCACACCTCGGCCTGACCGCCTGGTGAGCCGCTTGAAGAGCATTACCCTGGATGATGCCAGTGCCCCTCGTCTGGTCATTCTTCGCCAACCCCGGGGACCTGATAACTCCAAGGTACTTATTCTCTGCAGTGTGGGGCCTTTCTGATCATAGATCATTAGAGTAGAGCAATCTCCCTTCTGAAGAGCAAGGAAAGTGGTAATGACAATAGTCCAGTACTGAATGTTACTACAAGGTAATATTTTTCTCATTGCTCATACTGAGAGCTTGACAGCTTGCAATGGAAATATAACGTCCAGCAATTAGTTGTTTAACGTTTTTTCTTTAAAAACATGTAAATGATTGCGAAGTGCCATGTCATACTATAATTTTTAAAATTGAGAAGAAACCTACCACTGTTGGTCTATACCTCTTTATAAAATGATTTCAGGTATTGATTAAATGGTGACTTGATCAGTTAAGACTGACTGCGATAGTGGATTCTTTTTGATCCTCATCACCTCTGCCCCACCCAAATTTCTTTATCACCTTTCAGGTTCTCACCTGTGCCACACCCAATAAGAAATAGCAGTCTTCATTGTCAACCCTGGTGGAAAAAGTAAAATTTTAGAAAGGAACCGTTGCTTTTCTTGTCAAGAGTGCATTTAAGGTCTGGGATGTTCATTGGTAGCGGTTTCTATCCTAGACATTACAACCAGTCAGTGTGCAACAGGTGTATCTGGGAGTTTATCTTAACAATACATTGGTTTAAAAAGGAATGTTTACATTCTTACAGAGTTCAGTGAACAGGCATGGGTTTGTATAATCTGTGACGAATAATACAGAAGCCCACAGGATCACATCTACAGCCTTAGGCAAAGCGTGTCTAACAGATGAACAGCTCCTGTTCGTGTTCCAGTGATACTTTTTCTCAATATACAAATATGGTGGTTAAACCTGTTTCTTGAAGTGATAGTACAGAGTTCTGTGGTAAATTTCATGTCAAGGGGGGTGAAAGATGCAAAATTGTGGCGTAAATACCAATTTTGGGTCTCCTGACTTGCCTACAGGGTTTTAATGTGGAGAGGAAGATACGCCAAGCAGGTGTCATCGACTGACTGCTTCAAAGCATGAGCGTCCAGCAGCATCGGAGTGGAGGAGTGCAAGTGCAGCAGCGGGGGGTGTGGGAGGTGCCAGAGAGCGAACCGATGTGCCCACCCTCACCTTTCTCCCCCCTTGCCCCTCCAAACCCGTCCTCTTCATGGCTCTGCACCGCCTCCTCGTCTGTGCTCTGAGATCGGCACCGCTAAGCACAGCAGCAGACTGGACTCTCTCCGGTCTTTGCGAGGCTTTCTTTTACAGGTGGGGGGGGAATGGGTGGATTTAAAAACAGGAATTACTGTAAGACTTCTTAGCCTCTATTTAACATAAAACTGGAATGATGATGGAGAAGGCCCTGCTGGAATTCTGCACCTATGGTGTGCGTTTGCGTGTGTGGTTCCTTTTTAAACATGTATTGACCTGCCAGATTTGTGTGGTAACCCCCTTCCCCCTCCCCCATACTGCAGAGAATTTTTTCATGCTTCATATTTACTTTTGCTGCTCTGGATGCTTTTCTTAAAGCTACTGTATTTTTTTTTTTCAAGCACTGTGGGGGGAGGGAGCTGCTGTGTGTGAAAACCTGTTACAATGCAGAGCTTCCTTTGGGATACTCGATAAGAAATGTTTGGGCTGTTAAAATACTTGTCATTCTAAAAAATGGAGCAGACTAGCTCTCTATTAAGCCCACCTCACATTTAACTTAATTTGATGCAAATTCAAACCTGAAAAAATAAATTGCTGTTAATGAAGTCCTGTTAAAAAGCTTTGCTTCAGAATTTTAAACTAAGTCTGTACTTTTAAGGGTGTGGAAGCAAGTAAAAAAATATGAACCCACGTGTGGTCCATTTCCCTTAAATTGCTTCATGGTGCAGAGTTCCAGGTGGTACCATGATGCCATTGTTAATTTGCTTTTTATATTTTTTTTATTTTTTGCACATACCTTTCAGCTTTTTTTTCTCAATCCCTGATTTCCAATTTCAAATAATACACAAAAATACAAAAAAAAACTAAAATTGTGCCTAAAAATTCATTAAAAAAATTCTTTATCCCAGATGGCACCCAAAATGATGCCTCCTTAATGATGGCTTTTTTGGTAGAAATAATGCAGATTCGCATCAAAATTACTATGGGTTGACATTCATGTATGTGAACGTGCTTTTTTTCCTAGAGGAATATTCTGACATCATGAAAATTGGTATCTTTGCAGAAGTAAAATGAGCAAAAATAAAAATCAAAAGAATCAGGATTTCAATTTCTGTGGTTTAGATGCTGTTAGGATTTCTGCTGCGCCTCCACTCAAGTGTGGAGTTGTAACTTATCTAGGAGACCGCTTGGTTCTTACAGAACAACATGAAGAAGCTCTCCTCTGTACTTTTGTTAATGGTCTTGAATGAAACAATAGAATAAAAGTTTTACGAAAATTTTACAACTGTCCTTTCTGGTTCCTTTGGCAGTTTGGGTTACATTTCTATACACCTCTTGAATAGGTCCGTTGCCAGTAAACTTTAAATTGTTAGAGTAACTTGAAATACTGAAATTTTACATCCACCCCATCTTCTTGGAAGTGATGTCCTGTGTGACCTGCATTTGTTATGCTTTAATGATTAAGAAAAAGTCTTGAGAGCTCATCACTGTAGTATGCTCTACAAACCCAATTCTCCTGTACCCATCCCAAGAGTAAGTTTGTATTTATTTATTTTTTTTCCACAGTTGCTGTTTTATAGCAAGAAGAGTAAGGGTTATTTTGGGACTGCGATTCAAATACAGTATGAAGTGCCCTAGGAGGGACATCACTTGGGAACAAGGCAGACTTTCCTTAATGCAGCCTCTCCGGGCTTTTTAAAATTTGTCAGAAAGCAAACTGACTTTTCATATTCTTTCTAATGAAACAGAATACTTTAAGGTTCAAGCTCATACTAGTTAATGTAGTTATACCCCTTAAGTTGAACTAAAAATTGAACACTCCAGTGAAAACAATTTAAGCTCCATTTCACTATGCAAGCTTTGAAAATGGTTGAACTGTCTGCCACATTCTTATAGTGCAGGGTAGTTTGAGATGTGGGGGGATGAGAGTAGATCTTATAGCAAACAAGCTCTTTGATATTTTATTCTGAAAGGTAGCTGCATATCCAGTTTATAGTGCAATTGTCATGAATCATTGATTCATGAATGGGTTTCTGGGTTCTGTACAAGTATAGTGATTTAAATGTTCTGTCCTCTGGCCAAACTTAAGTGTAGTACTAAGCATTGTTGTGGACTTGAACTTGCAGGTATGCCACACCTGAAGAAGGCTCGACAGTCAATATTCTCTTTATTCCATGCTGAAAGAACAACCTTTACCTGTTCCTTTGCAGCCTATGCATGCTGGTGCATCTGCCTACTCAAGACAAGAGTAAAGTTAATAAGGTTGTCACTTTGAATAAATTAATTAGCCAAACACGTTTTAGTAGGACTTTCCACTGCTTGGCAGTGGCAAAACCACACTGAAGCAGTGAATTAAAGTTAACAGGCACAGCCTGGGGCCAGAGGGCTGCAGTTTTCTGGGTTATGTCCTTGACTGAACTTTCTGGTGCCAACCCAAATGTGCATTCAATCTTTTGAAAGCTGTTCAAAAGCAAAGGTAATGTTCACTCCTGAAAGTGATCGGCTCGCATTTTATTACTGCTTTACTTTAATTTATAAATTACAATACCAGTGTGCTATTGTAATTAATTGGGTGGCACTAGATAGACAGTTGTCAGATGCTTATAAATGTGTAAGGAAAAACACTGAAGTGAATTTACTTTAAGTTGTTTGGAAAATAAGTGACAGTAGAGAAATCAAAACAATAGGCAAGTTTATGAAATGTGCATCTCTTAAGACTAAAAAGCCCCATGTTACAGAATTGAAAATTACTCTTCCCCCTGTGCAATGTCTGATATGTACAAAATTAAGAGTGCACTCAATTTCACTACTAAATATGTAAACCTTTAATGTGTACTAGAGAGACATTTCTGTATTACATTACTGCAGCCAAAATAGTCACTTTCACAACAGGCATTTTACGTTTGTGTAACTTAAAAACCTCTGAGATTCTGACAAAAAAAACACCCATTAGTTACATGATATTTTTGAATAACAAAATAAGATCTGTTCTTAGTTTACATCCATCCATTTGATAACCACTACTTCCAATTTATGGTCACAAGCCAGACCTTGTCCCAGCAAGCAACAGGTGCAAGGCAGGATACTCCCTGAACAGGACTCCAGTCCTTGGCAGACACAGTTAACCTAAATCTATGGACTGGGAGGAAACCCATGTGAACACAGGGAGAAAATGCAAACTCTACATAGATAGCACCCCAGGTCTGTAATTGAACCCAGGGCCCTAACACTGCAAGGCAGCAGTGTTAACCATTACACCACTGTCATCTTTTTAGTTTACATCAAGTACAAAATGTTCTGAACTTATATATATATAGCACTTTGTCAGAGTGATTATAAGTAAAGATGAATATCATCCAGTTTCCTGGGAAGCAAATGTGTTTTGTTGGAGCACCATTCCCTTCTTATGGTGCTGGAATTATAAGTGATAGCCTTATAGAGAACCGACACTCCAGACCAGACCTAGCAACAAAATGTACACCATTAATTGAATTACTGGTGTAATTCACCAGTAATTATTGAAAATTCTGTTGTACTCCAGGACCAATGAGTGAGAACCAATATTTCAGTTGCAAGCAAGCACACTCCTTCACTGTAGCAGAGAAACCAAACATGAATAGGAGCTCCAGCAGGTTTTCATACGCGTTTTTCAATTGGGAGCCAGCTGTGATCTCCAAATAATTATTTAAGTTAAACAGTTAAGATCAGGGATGGGATGAAAAGCCATGCCACAATGCAGGCAATGAGGGTTACCCTTCACCAGTGAAGTTTACACTCCAAAGAACACTGGAAAGTGCAAGGAATTCGAATAATCCCACTATAGACTCTGGACCTGAGATACTAGGTTTTGTAAAAATGGCAAAAAAATGATAAAAAGCAATTAAAATTGGTTTAAAAGATAAAGATAAGATAGTGATTTAGTCCACTACAATTCACTGCCAACCCATATCTTAATGTTTAAGTCACTCACTATGACATATCTGATCATCCCTGGTGCAGGAATTGCCCTTTAGGGCAAAAATACATCTCCCCTACCGAGTTTAGATGAAGAGGCCTTCTCTCGAAAGAGGTGGATACTTTTTGGATCCATCCGGTGATTTTGAAACTCGATCTGAAAAAGGAACAGATCAATTCAGGACTTAAGCAGAGTCAGCTCTTGGACCATTCCGGTGTCCAATATTCTACCAGTGTTGCTCCTGCCACGGTTATGGGTGACAGAACAGAAACACCCAGTTATCTGCGTCGTCTCGGAGTAATGGTGCAAAATCCCAGCTGAAGCCTAGACCTGGTATACCTGGTAGATCTGGGTACCTGTACTGTCATGCCATGAAGAGGACCAGCGAGTCGCCAAACGTCGGTTGAAGCTCTTCAGGTAAGTTGGACAGAGTTCTGAGGTCAAAGTTTCCAGCTCCTCGTGTTTCTTCTGTAAAAAAGGGGGGATAGTAGGTCACTTTTTGGGGACACCATTAGGGTGTTAACTTCTCCTTTAAACCCTAGTGCTTTCCGGCCCCTGGGCTGTGTTCTGGCTTGGCCTGCTGGAGCCTGAAGACCGGTCTTTGTAGCCCCAAACTAGCTGCTGCCGGTGCTGCCCTGTGCTGTTGCTCATCTCACTAAAGCAATAAGGAAAGTGCAAGCCTGCTGGGTCACTGCTAAGGACCTGCCTTCTTCTGGGTGCACTGACCTGCAGCTCCTTGTCAACTCTCCTCAGGGATTCCTGGGATTCTGCGAGAGTGGCGTCCAGTCGAGCAGCTTCTGTCCCGGTCAGGGCCAGCTCCTCAAACAGCTGGGTATCAGAATGGGTCTGGGATGCCCCAACCAAATCCAGCCCCCGAAGCCGGCTTTTATATTCTTCCACCTTGCCTTTGCACTCCGCAGCTTTCTGTTTCATCTCCAGGAACTGTTCCTGCAGATCCCTCTCGTAGACTTCCTCCGCCCTCAGCTCATTCTCCCAGAACTCCAGCTCCTCCACGTCAGCCTGTCTCGAGGCAATCAGATGTTCGAGCTTCTCTACCTCCTGTCTCATCTGATCCTCCTCCTCCTCCAAGGTGTGGATCTCAGCCTCAGTATTGCCAAGCTGGGTCTGGAGGGCCAGCAGCTCAGTTTGCTGCTGGATCAACAGTTTGTGAAGCCCCACTTCTGTTTCTGGTCCCGAGTTCAGATCACCTGCAGTTGCATCTCTAACTGTCCCCTTTGTTGGTTTTAGGAGGTGGATCATTTTGCCCGTTTCTTCCTGCTGGCTCAGGACAGAATCCCGTTTTCCAGCTTCCCTGTTCTTATGCAATCTGATTCGGCCCAGGGACTCGATCCACTCTCTGGCCTCTTCCACAAAGGTCAGTGACTTGCGTTTCGGCTTCTTGGCGTCGGGCTGAAGGTCTGCCCTGATGCCCAGCCGGGCAACAGGGGGCAGGCTCTGCCGGTGCCGGCTCCGGTCGGCCAGCCGGCTGCCTCGGACCTGAGCGAAGGGCTTGTGCCCCGTCACGGACGGCCCGTTGTGGTTCAAGATGAGCTGCACCTCTCTCGCCTGCTGGCCATATTTATTCAGGGATTCCAGGAGCTTCTCATCAGGGGTGACATGGCGCTCAAAGTCCTTGAATTTCTCCTTGAGAGTGTAGCGGCCTGGGCGACCTGGGAGACCCAGATAAGAGCGTTAGGAGACCAGATGCACTTCCTTTTTTGTGTGAAGCAAATAAAAAATGTCACATTTACTCTTCATTATTTGTCTCTTGTGTCTAAGGTAGATTTCCATCAACTTCTCTAGACAACAAAAAATGTTATTTTATATTCATCATACTCAATTTATGTCTGTGTACATGTGATTTAATTAATAAATCTGAAACTACCACATTTTATCAATAGCATAAGTCACAGGATGTTCGAATCTCAAAGGTTGAGTTCTTTAATTCTGAAAACTGGAAGAAAATAAAAGGTAACTATGAAAATATATATATACTCCTGTGAGGAAGGTGCACTTCATTTGTGACATATAGGCACTCTGCATATAACACCTCTATTAAATGTCCTCAAGCAATTTAAACTTTCTACAAATGTGCATTCTGATGCTAATAAACACTCTAAAATTATTTACCCCCAAAGTACCCACCCCCCATCACCCCTATTTCCCTTCTCCCCGAGAAAGTGTTTTCACTGTGACTCACCCATGGCCTGCGCTAATGCAATCACCACTTCCTGGCAGGTGGTTTTCTCCGTGACTCCACAGATCACTCTCTGGACATTATCCACCCAGACCTTCAGCTCCATGGCACAGAGTTCAGTTTGTCCACCCTCACGGGCCAGCCTGGGATAGCCTTCTGAGCTGAAAGGGAATGGGGGAGTGCGTTACGTCTAGAGCCCTTCTACGTGAAACCCTTTGAAGATCAAGCAGAGCAAAGTATTTTAAAAACACCCCTCCATTCTAACTGCTTCTTTCAATACAGGGTCTTAGGTCAGCTGGTTTCTGGGAAAATTGGCCCTGTTGTGAATGTGTGTGTTTGTGTCTGTTTGTATCCTGTGATGGACTGGCATCCCATCCAGGGTGTGTCCTGATGTTTACTGGGATAGGTTCTTGCTCCCCAACGACCCATGTCATCAACAACAATAATCATCATCATCATTACAGTTAGTGCTTTTCTGGACACTCCATTCAATGCGCTTTACAGGTAATGAGGACAGCCCTCCACCACCACCAATGTGCGCCAATACACTCTCGACACACCAACTATCAGGAAAAGAGAACAAAGCAATGAAGCCGATTCATAGAACTGCACCCTTTTTACAGTGCAGCATCACCATCATTATGCTGCAGTATTAGGATCCACACAGACTGTGGGGTGACTGCCCCCTACAGGCCCCACTTACACCAGCAACCTTAGTTTTTCCCTGGAGGTCTCCCATCCAGGTACTGGCCAGGCTCACACCTGCTGAGCTTCAATGGGTTGCCAGTTGTGAGTTCCAGGGTGGACCAAGCAGTTAGAAAATGTATAAATTGATTACGTCCTTCCTTGTTATTCTATGTACATTTCTAACCCTTGGTTGTTGATCATTTAGCTCTCTGGAATTTGTGTCTAGAAGCTGGTATCCTTAGTCATGTCCCAAAGCTGCACATGCAAGAGGGAGCTGAGCTCCTTAAGAAGCCCTTGGCCAGCCTCTGGCCTGCAGCCACGTCTCTGCTGAGAAAAGACAATGCAAAGTGAGACTGACCTGACATAGAAAGCCAAGTGGTACAAACTCCAGTGTCTCAAAAGAATGCCATCCCTAAATGGAAGCAAAACAGGTTTGCCCGGAAACCAACAATGCCCACCCCCTGAATCTCCAGATAGGCTCGAGACTGGTTGGGCTTGCCCAGTTTCAATTAACACTAGCTATTGAGAAACCTACAGCATGAATATCTAAAGAGCATTAATTGCTGGATCCCCCTTGCTAAAAAGATTTGCATGATGGATGTAAAGGCGTGGTGCACAGACTCTCTCCAATCCTGCATTTGGAGGTTCACCTCTTTAGAGGGATATCCCCCATTTTCAATAGCAGCGGTATTATGAATCAGAAACTCACAGAAAACAGTCCCCATTTCTGTTTTAAAACAAGTCAAAGGAAGGCATTCTATTGAATGCACAGAGAATTGTATTTATCTGTATACAATTGTATGCAAACATATGGGCAACCCTGGTCAAATTGCATGTTTCACTGAATCTCTAAGTGAAAAGTTGAACACAACCTCTGCAGAGTACTAACTTAAACGTGGTATATTTCTACACATTTAAGTGCACAATTACTATTTAGTTGCTGAATTTGAAACGTTACAAAAATAAAAGCGAATGTGGCATGTGCAAAAGACTGTAATGCTTGTTACACTGGGCCTGTTTGAGAAAGCTGTGGAACGGTACGAACCTAGAGTGTCAAGTAAGATGGAAATGACAGGTAAAAAAGACGAGAGAAAGAACAAATCGAGAGCTCTTCTGTTTTTCCAAAGTAGAATATTTTGTAAACTTGCGTGCCTTAAGGGGTTTCCTTTAAATAGATTCTGATGTTGTTTTTTCCATGTCACCCCCACCTAAAGAGAGCAGTACTTTATCTAACGAAATACACACGTCCCTCTGAGACCTACTGCCCTGGCGGACAGCTAATTGTACTTCAGTCCTGTTGGTTTGCTACGCAAATCCATCAGTAAACACACGGACTTCCCTGCACAGCCCTGTCTCTCTCCGGCAGTCTTTCCGTGCTGTGGATATCTTAACGGTGAAGCCTAAATGTTGGTCATATCCTACTGGGTTTCCAGGGGAAATGCTGTAGACGGTTTAGAAATTAAGCTAATTATTGTTTACCGAGATCAGCTTTTATCTTGCCTTGTTCATCTCTAAGAAACTCGGTTTACATCATGAAAGGATGTAGCTCGTTAGTGTTTGCAGTCGCTCTTCCACAGAGCCCTTTCAGTCAACACGAAACTAGCAAGTGCTTATACATGCATTTTATTGCTAATGAAAATTGAACGCCTCCTTTATTAGTTTGTTTTTAAAAGTATTCAGTAAAATGTCACATCAAAAATACATAAATATAAGAAAGTGAACGAGTAATGCGCCAAGATCTTGGATAGAGTACTTTATAAATCGTCAAAATCCTGTCCTAGTATATATACACATTTTACACATACGCATTTTACAGTTGAAGATCACTGTTGTCCACTATACATCTCAAACGCTAAATAGCATATGGGGAACACAAACCACTTCATTGTAAAATTAAATTAATACCCTAGCGCCTTGATAGTGTCGTTCCACTTTGCAACTTTACCAAAAACACCACAGTGTAAAATATCCTGGAGGCAATACATTGAACGACAGGTGACGAGATTTGAAAATTACATTTCACTTGTCGCAGCACGTACTTCGGATTTTACTAGCTAAATAAAACGTAATGATGACGCTCGAAGTTTAAAAAGAGAGAACAGCTTTGCACTTTATAGCTTTTACTTAGCTTGGTTTATTGTAAACATAGAGGTTTAAAGGTATACTTACTCCTCTAATGCAGTGTCCGACGCGCACTCGGTGTGGTCAGTGTCTGAGCTATCTTGACTACGCTGTGTTCAGCGGCTCACAGCTTGGCTGTCCTTAGCTCCCGACCGCTCTACGGAAATTTGGGTGACACCCTTCTGGGGACAAACAAGCCAATTTAGATGATGGAAATTGTGAGTGTCGTCTGGTTTTGTGTTCTCGTGTAATTTATTTTCTTTTATTCGGTTACTTGGTCATGCAGTTTTGTGATTTCCACTAGCGCTAGAGGTTTCTGATTTTCTACGCCGGGTTGTAAAATCTAAATGAAGATGAAAAGGTAAAAATGTTTAACCTTGGTGACTGAATTTCTTCAAAGATTCTCTTGTTCCAAAAGATGCCGCAAGCCCCAGTTCTCAAGATCAAGAGAGTGACAAAGTCATTTATTTCAAGGTTCTGGTATTTTTTGTTATACCACAGATAGACACAATAAGTCGCGAACACGACCTATAATTATATGTAAAATTTAATTATATAAAGGCCTATACATCACACATATATGTGTGTGTGTGTGTGAAGAAGGCTTTTCACACCTGAAGAAGCCTCCACGGCCGAAATCTTGTTTTCTTTCTTCTCTTTTCAGCCTGCAATAAACCTATTACTTGTTCATATATATTTTACATCCTATATATGATATACCTTTATAACCTGTTTACATAATCGAAACTGATCTAATCCAATTTGAATCTAGGTACATTTTGTACATTTTATTTTAAAGGTAATGAATGAGAAAATATAACTCCGCCATGCAAATTAAAAGCAATTATTTTTTCCTAATTGTCTTTCGTGACGAATGTGTAACGTTGACACGCATTGTTGTTACAGGTAGCTAGTTCCGTCCTTTGAAAAATTAAAACAATAAAGCCCCGCTGATACTCTTGATCTTGTTTCGCCTGAGAGCTGTCGGGGACGCTAAATCTCGTTCACACCCCAATGCACAATACAATAGGGTGCAATGATGGGGGAGGATTTGGTTCCCGCCTGCAGGTATGTGCGCATCTTTTGATCGAGCACGGAGTACATTGGGGATTCGCATGTACAACCCAAGATTTAGACAGCAATGTTGAATAGGTGTTTTTAATAGCCCAATATCTTAAACGAACAATCAGAATTGATGGGACAAAAAAACGCCACATAATGCCTACTTTTACGCAGCAAAAAAAACGTTTACGTTTAGTTGCATACTTTTGTTTTTATATAATTAATCAGACGGCTACTAATCTCACAATTAGCTAATCACTATCGTCTGAGGCAATAACAAATAAAGCACCTGTGTTGATAACATTCTATTGCTGATTAAACTCTTATCCTGTTACCTAGCATTGCTCCCGTTACAGCGTAACAGTTGTGATTTTGTTGATTAAAATTACATTATACGAATAAACCCAAAATAGGTGGCTTTGAAAGGACGCATTTATTGTTTTTAGTGTTATTAGAAATATTCACAATACTAGTGCGGGCTAGTTGACGACAAAATCGTAACACTTAGGCCATGGAGTTTAAAATACGTATAATGTTGACGTACTAAAACAGTCTTTCGTTTTAAAATGAAAATTTAAGCCCTGTTGGCTGAAGATAAACATTTACAACACCATTGATTACCTTACACGCAAATGCAAGTTAAGAGGACCATTAGCGACAAACCCCTTGCGCTGCTTGCCAGGCGCACACCATCGATATCCGACGCTGGGTGTGGCAGACCGCTGGGGAGGGGGTGTCTTTTGGAGTTGTCCTGAGAAAATGATTACCAAGTTACTCTTCACACTAAGACCGTGTATTAAACCTCTGCTATGGAGGTCGTAACTGCCCTCAAATTTCATTTTGACATTTTCCTTTAACAAACGTTAATGGAGTTGGCTGAGGAAAATTAAAAGCTAGACAAATACATCTTGCTTTCGTAACGAAGAGCCAGATCCCCGTGTCAATGATTATAATGATTATGCACTGTAATTATTGACATCCGAAGAAGGCTCCACAGCCGAAACGTTCTGTTTCTTTTCTTCTCTTTTAACCATGGAATAAACCTATTTCTTGTTCCTCTGTAATTGTTTAGTTGTCCCGTCTTTTCTAACAGCTATCTGGCCAGGTTTCCCGCAGTCTGACAGTTCTTCACGATTCTCCCTATTGTTCTTTATCATCGAAGTCACTGAAAAATATATAAAATATTTCGTAGTCATTACTTACTGGGAGAGGGATAAAAAACATTCATATTTCGAGATTGTTTTCGGGTCTGAGACTGTTACTTTCTGCGTTTTACTTCTGGAACATTAGACTGGCTAGAGATGAGAAAGTCAAATCTGTCCATCTTGCTCTTATGAATTGGTTTAAGTAACATAACCAGTACTGGTCGTACTGGGAACAATTCCACACCCATTGATTTTCTCGTGTCTGGAAAGGGACAATTTAGAGAAGCCAATCAAAACTAACCAGCATGTTAATGACCAATGGAACGCTTTATCTTTTTCAATTATATTAAAACAATTTGGAATTATAACAATTCCAATTCCCCACATTAAAAAGTGTAGTCTTGAGATAACAGTCCTTTATAAAATGGCGAACTGCTTTTGCTCTTTAACCGATCTGCTCTCTTAAAGTGTGTGGTTTTTAATAGATAAAGCTATTCAACTACATTCTATGTTCAGTAAGAGCTGACCTGTAATATAAATAACAGGTAGGAAAAAACCAGTCCTTCGGCTTGGTTTCAATAAAGCCGAAAATCTGATTCTCTTGTTTTGTGTTGCTTTAAATGGACACAAAATAGCTTTGCTGATAGTTTCAAAGTAGGAAAAGGGGAAATGGGCAGATAAGGAAGAATGTGTAAACAAGTGATCAGAATCCGAAAACACATTTATCTGTAGTTTGTCTAAAAGAATTTTCTTTAATAGCGCTTCGTAGAAGTGGAGTTAAGAAAGGCATGGGAGCAACAAAGGTAAACGTTGAGCTTTGCGCTGTACTGCTCGGATTCATCCATCTCCGAGAGACGTTTATAAGGAAAATAAGGTTAGGTGTCTGATAAACATTTTTGGTAGATTCAGCGGAAATCCATGTTTTATTCAACAGGAATAATTGATTTATCACAGTGCTTTCTCTGTTTTTTTTCCGACTAATTTTCATAAATCCTTAAAAAAAACGATAATTATTGGGTAATCGCCAGCTCATTTTAGAACTCGGAAATGGTTAAATTCGGAGTTTTCATTTAAAGGTGTCATTTTGCGTGTTTTTTCCACTTCACTTTCAACTCTCCTTCCCATAGAACTCTTATGTTCTGATAGGATGGGCTTTGTGTTTCCTTTAAATAAAAAGAAACCGTATTAAAATCGATGCCTTATGTGAATAAATGATATGATCAACCCCCTTTTTGTCGAGCAACAATTCCACCGATTTGATGGCTTAATGTAAAGAGCCTGTTCAAATTAATCCGCTGCACTAATAAACAGCGATTATTTAAAATACTCCAGTTTGTATAAGTGTAAAATAACTGAAATAATTATGCAAACACAAAATATTCAATAGTTCAGGTGGGTAACTGCGTCAGCATGCGTAGTCTGCAAAGGAACAAGTGAAAAATTTCACACACCTGAAGAAGGTTTCACACCCGAAACGTTGTTTTCTCTCTTCTCTTTTTAGCATGGAATAAACCTTTACTTGTTCTTTTGCAAAATATTCAATGTAGCTTTTTAATTTGTAATGCATCTTACAATTGTATTTTTTCTGCATATTGATAATCATGTTACAACGTGAGTGTAGCGAATAATTAAGCCAGTTATATTCTTGTGAGTTAAAATGTTTCGAATCTAGGCGTAAAAAATGCATTATTAGTGTTCATCTAAACTCTTAAACCAGCTGGCAACTTCTTACTAAGAAGAGAGAGATCTCATTTTTGAAGATAGATACTTTTTTTAAAAAAAGAGGAGACATTTTATGGCATAAGTTAAACATTTTTTTTGGCCCAACTCTTCACTCATGTATATCTGAAACTGTAAGAAACCATTGAGAAAACAATTCCTTGCGGTGCAGTTTGAATTTAAAAAATACAAATCCCACAATCCCGTGCGCCCAATAACTTGGTTTTTAGATAAGCACATGTGTTTACCCATATTGTGGAAAAATATATATATAGCAAATTAATTTGATTAAACTCTTGAAAAATCATAATAAAGTTAAGGATTCAAAAGACCAAGCGACGCAGGCAGTTGGGTGAGCAGCTATCGGCGAGGTCCTTACAGACTGGGTGTGTCTCCTGGAGGCAGGAAGTTGAGCGCACGGCCGAGCTCGTTGTAGTGTTGGGAGTTCGTTAACGCTGTTATTGAATAACAACGGCAAAATGGTCGTTTTCAGATTAATTTCTTTGTCGATTAGTCGAAATTAAATCACATGTGTTGCTAAACGAAGTTTTATCGCGAGAGACTGCAAAAAAGACTAAATAAAGGGTAAGTTTTTTTAAAAACGTTTTATTCGTAATAATTGTTGCAGTCGTATGGAATTTCTTTATTTTGTTATGACTGACCGGTTGTGCTGTCTTAAGCACACCAATACATATTATACACAGTTTATTAAGCAAAATAATTTCTCCCACATAAGTAACGCTGCTCATTTTACGCTCCCGCTACCATAGCGCCACCCATTTTCTGAAACTGTGCTCCCAAGAGAATAAAACAACTGAATTTCTACTAATGATGTAGAAAACGAAAAGTATCGTCTTTCTAGGAAAACGTAGGTGAACGAGGGTGATGTAATCTTCGATAACTCGGGGCTACGGCTCTGCCTGAAGTCGTGATGTAAGTCCATTTAAAGTTTACGTGCTCCCGGGTCGGCGTTGCATAATGGAGTAGCTATCTTGTCAGGTATAGCTGAAGCGAGCCCACTGTTCGCCTTTTGCTGTTGGCTTCAGAAAGATGCATTCCTGTGTGTTCCTCACCGTCCTGTACAGGTTTAACGAAAGTAACTGTTTGCCGGCCTATAGGTATTTGGATACTAGTGTCTAATGAGAGTATGATGTAAGTTTTCAACAGGTTATAGTTGTCTACAGTCACGGTTGACTTCTCAATATTTAGAATAGGCAGATTTCTGGAGCTGTGCGCTAAAGGACAATGCAGACATAACCGTTTTAGAAAGAGACTGAGGTGTAGAGCTATTAAGCAATGAACGTCCAGTCGTGGGGGATGGGGAGGGGGGATGAGAAAATGCTGAAAGTAGACTTAAATGTATTTAAAAAATAAAACACAGTTTATATCTAACTCTGTACATGCTCATATTTTTGAGTGAAACACTAAAGACAACGTGTGTATTTGGAATTAGTGCAATGAGCAAAAGGTTCTAAGCAAAGCAAAAACATTTGTGAGGGTGGGCTTTGGCAGCTGTATGTTTGAACATGGCAAGAACTTTTCAGTGTTTGCTACCAGATCAGTTTTCTTCTGGGCCTCCTTGAGCAGGAGCTTTTGTGTGTGAGTGCAGTTTCTCTGTGGCCTGTTAAAGCATTACTAGCTGCTACCAGGAATATTTTGTGTTGGACTCTCGGCAAGTGTGGTTTGTGTGTGCTGCGCTAATATACCCACGCCCAAAGGAGGCTCCAGAGCCGAAATGTTGTTTGCTTTCTTCTCTTTTCAGCATGGAATAAACCTATTGCTTGTTCCTTTGCAATGTACCGATTGTATGCGTATTGTGATAATCATAATTGTATGACTAAGTGATGGGGTGTTCAGTGTATCAGTTTGGGCTATTTCAAGCTCACAAAGACTCTGAGCACTAGCAGCTCCATACTGTGTCCCCTGTAAGGAGGTAAGTGTCTGGAGATCCGGGGCTTCGGTGTCTTCTTGGGCTAGTGGTATTTCTGTCTTTGGGAAGCCAGTTAGTAAAATCAGAAGACCAATTCTTTTAATGAGAACATAAGATGTTGCAAAGGACAGGAGGCCTTTCAGTCTTTCTCGCTGAGACAGTTGCCTGCAACAAACTAAATTAATAATCCTTATCTTTAAACAGCACTTTTCTGGACACTCCACTCAAAGTGCTTTACAGGTAATGGGAACTCCCTGACTCCCGAGAACTCTCCGAGACCTGATTCGGAAATCTCATCCAGTCTTTTCTTGAAGGATCTAAAACAGCTTTTGTTTCTTGCTCGTTGGATCCAGTTATTCAATTTCTGTCCGTGTGGTGCACGTTTTACAGATCGTTACAGGTGTGCTTTTTTGTGTTGATCACCTTGTCCAGTCTTCTTCTGTCCACAATTCACCAGACTGTTTAATGTAGAATAAAGAATGCTCTGTCGATCATTTTGTACACTGTGCTTTTCGTGTGAGGAGTATTTCCAGAGTTTTCTGAATGGATGGCCTTTCCTGTGACAACCATTTCAAGTTAAAAAAGGATCGAAAGTGTTACAGGCCATTGTGCAAGACATGCTTTTGTAGTTCACATTGATAGCTTCAGAGAGCTCAAGTGTGGTTTAAATGAGTCGGTTATCCAGCATCATCTACATTTCGTGTCACAGTCCACTTCCTCTGTCTATTCTGGGTGATTGTCTGTTACAGGTTCTTTTTATGGTTTTAATTGAGCTGATGCTCTCTCCAGAAACCTGCAGCTGTGAAAAGGGAGGCAGTGGTTCATGACGTGGTCAGACTCGGGGTTCAAGTGTGTCTCGGCACCTCTGCCACCTTGATATACAGGCTCCAGAACCCCCTTTTTTGTCTCTGCCTACCCAGCTGCCAGTGTTGGAGAATCTTTGAGAATCCAGTGGTGCACAAGTTAACCAAATCGTTCTACAGATGAACATCAGGACAGGAAGAAACTGATTAGTTACTGTGTAGCATGAAAGGTGATTTTAGGGGGAAAAAAAAAAAACTTAGGGAGACCAGGATCAGCTAATGCTGGATAGCAGTCAATTAAGGTGTGCCTTCTTTGATTTCTATTTTTTTTCCTTTGCAAACATTGATCCAGTATACAAATCCAGTGCTAATTCAGTATTTCGCTAAGTGGAAATCAATCTTGATTACTGAGTTGCCCATTGTGTGTCTGTACAATATGCTTTTATTAGCACGTGTTTTGCAAATGTGTGAGTATAAAGTTCATCTACTGAATAGCTACTGTTTTTGAACTTTGGTTTGAGTTTAAGTGAAGCAGTTAAAATAGTAACTCCAAACATCTGTCTGTGCAGATAGGACTATAAGATCCTATAGCTTTTAAAACATGGAATAAACCAGACTGCTTTGAAGTTGGTGCCTAAACAGTTTCTGTGCACCCCAATCGAGTAACTATTACAGTGGGTATTGCATTAGTCCACCGTTGCAGACCATCTGTGATGTCACCTTATTAGATCTACCCAGCTTAGGGATTTAATCATTATATGATGATATGGCACATTAAGGTCCCCCTATGCACTGAATAATCCATGGGCCAGTTTGAATCAGCCCTTTTAGTTTGAATGAAATCTTGAAGTGATTATGGATCTCTGATTGTAAAACGAAATTTATGGCAGTCTTCTTTGCATTAATCTAAAAGCCATCTATGTGGCCCTGTAATTTTAAGCATGATGAACATGAAAATTAAAATTCTGTGGTTTATGGTTTGAAAATGTGTGGCTTCTGTCTCTTTAGCTGGTCTTGCCACTAGGTGGCAGCAGTGTTCTTTCCACCTACTTGCACAGCTAGGTTCTTGATGAATTTCAGCAGAACTCGCACTTTCTACAGTGAGAACATACAGTAACATAGTAAATGGGTTTGATGAACTGATAGTGGGGTTTGAAACATGGCGTTCTGATTATTTTTCCTGCCTGTATGGGTCTTTGATTTCTGGTTTACAGTCCTGCATGCACTTTTCAAAACGCATTCCTTGGTGTGGTATAGGTAAGTGCAGGGGCGTGTCCCCCCATGACTGCTGTCTGATTTCACACTGCTGCGAGAGAAGAGCTCTGCATTGTGAATTTTTATGCTACCGTGTGGTGTAAAAAAAATAATCTAAAACTTGGGAACAATTCTGCTCTAAACGCGGGTCTCCCTCCCAATCTCTACCTGCCGCGTAGTGCACAGTTCCTGCTCTAGCCTGTCAGGAGTACAGGAGCGCACCTTTCATCCAGGGCTGTGCCCATCAGTGCTGTGCTTATAGGAAGATATTACTGAGCAGCCTTTGGACAAAGCACTCTGGAAACCCCCCCAAGAATTGGGGAATAAGTGAAATGGGGGAATTTTTGTGTAATAGTTGGTTTACTTGTCCTTATTCTATGTAGTCTTTACATTTGGGATCTCCTGGCCTAGTCCTGCAGAGCCCTGGAACAGCAGGCTTTATAGGTGGCCTTTGATTCCCCACTTTCTAAATCCCTGGAGCAGTTTAATGCTGATCAATTAAATAGGTGATGTGTTTAAGTCATTTAGAGATCATTTGGAACAAAAATCAGAATATGCTTGAGTCCTCAAGGATCACTGTTCTCTACGCAGAAACAGCATTTGCTTGATTTGAAGAATTGCTTAAAACAAGTTTTCCTATTTTTAAAATGGCGGGTGATTTAGGGTGAGGTATGAGAAAAAGTGGGTTGGGACTCTCCAGGACCAGGGATGGCTGTCGGAACCAGGGAGAGAGACAGTCAGCTTCTGGTATGGGGGGCCGTGACAGCCTGCCCCTCCAGTCATTAACAGGATGGAATCTTGGCCTCCTGCAAGTATACAAGAGCCTCGCTCCATGCTCTCAGCTTTCTTCTGCCTCAGCCCCATCTGAAACGAGGGAACTTTGACATTCGGCTTAGCAGGCAGTACACGCTTCCCTGCCTGATGGATCAGAAATAGATTTTAACATCCACACTTTCAAAATAGTGTTTGGAGGCAGGAAGAGTGGGCACTGAGTTTGTCCAGCAGCTGAGAGGTTCTCTTATCTGGCTTGTCTTTACACCGTGTAATGGAGGAAGCCAACTACAGCCTGCTGAAGAACGAGAGAGCCTGAAATTGACATAATTGGGATTTATTTTCCAGTAGTTACTTCTGTTTACAGTGCAAGTTGGACTCTGTAATCCAGAGGTCTCAGGTTTCTATTGTGGTTGGGCTTCCCAATATAAACTTCAAATATAGAGACAATATAATGAGATAATGTAGCTTCTTATCCTTATCCTAGTCTTGCTACATTATAGATTTTAACACCCACACTTTCAAAAGAGTGTTTGAGGACCTAAAGAGTGGGGATAGTTTTCTTTCAGTTGAGAAGATGCTCTTATCTGGCTTTTCTTTATACATTTTGTATAATTCCAGAAGTCACTGAATACAAGTCCAGCTCTTAACACCTCCCCACAGAGCTCTCTTAACACTGGCTTGCAGACTTGCAATCAGGGCAGGATTCCAAGACAATCCAGTAATTCCCCAACATTACTGATTTTTTTTCCCCATACCCCAAACGTGCATTCCCTGGTTTAACCTGCTGAGGGCAGCAGTAATTTACTCTTATTCACTTATGTTCTTCAGACAGTTCTAAATAGTTGTTTTGAGTTTTATTTCATTATATATTTTATAATTAGCAGGTAATTTAATTTATAATGTTTAGTTACAGGTGGCGGTCCACTACAGCTGGCTTGGCATTTGACTCCTGACCCATCAAAATGTGCTTTGATCAAGTGTGTAGAACACATTTGTATATAAAACAATTTCAGAGATACAAAGTCTCTTTTCAGAGAAACTGATGTTGCCTGTCTTTTAGCACTCTAGTCTAAAAGACCCAATGTACAGGTCCTTCTCAGAGTGGAATGGAACTCTGTGCCTTAACGGGCAGTAAAAGGCTTTAATTGGCCAGATTGTAGTGGACGCTTCTCTCTCCAGCTGCCTTCAGCAGGTACTGTGGTGAGAGAAAATGTGATGTTGCTCTGCATTGCAAGATGCGTTGTGCAAGACCTTTATCCTGTTGGCCAAATCTACAGCTGCAGAGCAGAGGGAATCCAGTAACTTGGTGCCCTTTAAATGCATCAAGTGAGAAATATTTCTGAGCTGCTGTGTGGCATTGGAGTAGGAAGAATTTCACAGCCCCATAGTAGATGGACTTCAATAACGGATGAAGAATTGCACAGCTAAAGAGTTAATATCTACTGTTTTCAATTTTTTATTCTGTCTTGGTTTTTATAGTTCTTAAATATTTAGAACACCAGTATTGCTACAATATTGGTCTTAGTGAATGACTTTGTACATTATACCTTTTATCTACTGAACATTAGAAACCTGTTATTGTTGGGTTAAAATGTGTATCCCGGTATTGCCTCTACTGAATGAGCAACTTAAGGCCTTTTCAGTTTTTGCTGAAGCATAGGAGTTTTGCTTTCCTTTTTCAGTAGGTTGAGCAACAAGAAGTAGCACTGCATTCAGTCCACCAGTCCAGTGTTACTGTGCCCTTTTCCACCTAAGGCAACTGGTAAAAGGGGTTTATGTTGTTCCTGAATTGTAGATGGGAGCTCTAGATGAAAAGACTTCTGTTAGTGCTGAATAAAATTCACAAACAGTCTGACAAATTATTGCTTTCCTCAGCAGACTAAACCAGAAATGTTTTAGGGGTACAGGAAAAAATCAGTCATGTTGGAGAATTGTTGCATTGTTTTGGAATCCTGTGCTGACTACAAGTCACTGTTAGAGCAGCTTGTGGGGAGGTATTAAGAGCTAGATTGGTAATGAGTGATTCCTGGGTTTGGAGTTTACAGTATTACAAAATGCCATAGTATTACAGAGTGTTACAGGAAGAGATAACCATATTGATGTTACGAAGTGTTGAGTGTTACAATGTCAGCATTACAGATATCCTGTGCCAGGCATTACTGGAACTGGTGATGTGTATGAATGCAAAGTCATGGCAGACTATTGCTTTTATCAAAGTCCGCATTCGTCTCCAGCTGCTGGAAGGATAGAGCCCTGCAGGTTTAGGGGGATCAGATCTGTAACATCCTAATGGTCAAAGACCAATGGCATCGGTTGACCAGTGTCATTGGGGACAGACCCCTCTGTCAATCTTTATTTTTTTCTCCCACAAGGGGATGCTGAAGGCTGATCTAGCATGGTGAATTCCAGTAAACCACAGTCGAGTTGTAAAGCACATTGGAGCATGAGAGTACTGAAAACTAGTAAAATTCAGGAAAAACGTTTCTCCATGGCCCAAGTGTGGGAAAATGACCTTGACCCTTACAGGTGTGTTTCTCTGGTGCAGGACGGGGTTGCATTGAGATGACGGAGTACAAACTGGTGGTGGTGGGAGCTGGAGGAGTGGGAAAAAGCGCCTTGACCATCCAGCTCATACAGAACCATTTTGTAGATGAGTATGACCCCACCATTGAGGTAGGTACTGACCACCTTATAAATAAATATAAATAAAATCCTTTTTTACATTGCTCTGCGCAACACAATACATCATATTGGGAATGTATAATGTATACTATAGTTTTAATGTCCATCGTTCTCTTTTTACATTGTACCCCAGGACTCCTACAGAAAGCAGGTGGTGATTGATGGGGAGACATGCCTGCTGGACATCCTGGACACTGCTGGTCAAGAGGAGTACAGTGCCATGAGGGACCAGTATATGCGAACAGGAGAGGGCTTCCTGTGCGTCTTTGCAATCAACAACAGCAAGTCCTTCGCTGACATCCACCTGTACAGGTCAGAGAACAACCTGCAGCCTACCTCTCCTTCTCTATTGGCTTTCAGAAAATCTGAAAGTGCTTAAACATAAAAAAAACAAGGTTTTGTGCCATTTCCTTTAGTTGTTGAGCTGTGAGACGATGGGATAAAAAAATCCCATTGAACATCAGAATTGTTTTCTGCTGAGAACAACACAGTGTCCTGCCAGTTTGGTTCTACATTTGTTGACCTCTCAACTTGACTAACTGATTGCTGTAAGCATGGTTTGGTTTTCATGTTCAGTTGTAATTACGAGGGCAGAAATTGTTTAGCCAGAGTTTTATCTCCTGCTTTGGTGCTTACTCAGGGAAAAATCACGGAGTCTCTTGTTATCCTGTAGGGAGCAGATCAAGAGGGTAAAGGACTCGGATGACGTGCCCATGGTGCTTGTGGGCAATAAGTGTGACCTGCCAACGCGGACTGTGGACACGAAGCAGGCGCAGGAGCTGGCTCGAAGTTACGGCATCGAGTTTGTGGAGACGTCGGCTAAAACCAGACAGGTGTGTGGTCACCCATGACCTGAGAAAAGTGTCCTAAACTCACGCTTTTTTTCCAGAGAAGTATTTCATGACAAACCTCATTTCATAGGACCTTATTAAAGTCTTGGTAACTAAAGATGGGTAGAAACCAGATTGGTTTGTCACAATTTGAAGATGATGCAGCACTACACTGCATAGATTGGCATTTGCAGTTTTGTGTATTAGGCAGGGCAAAGGAATTGCAGAAGTAACTGTTATAACATGATGAGCATTTAAAGGTCAATGAACACGTCATTTGAAGCCAATTGTGAAACAAACTTGGATTTAGTTTTGTTGACTGGGAACTTGTTTAACACAGTTGCTTTCAATGTAGCTCACTTATTGTGTACATTATATTAGTCCTCTAAAACTGTTTATTGGGGACACTCTTTAAAGTGGATTAGACAAGCATATTATTTGATCCGCAGTTCAATCACAAAAAATAGGAGATGACTGGTTTATCCTATACTTTTATACTATGTTTTTTGCACACCTGCTGCAGTGCAGTTAGCTTTCATATGGTAGAAATCCTTAGTGCTCAAGGTGGATATATGATTGACACAGGAGGGGGACTAAAGGCGCAAAGGCTGGTTTTCTGTTAAGATAATTAACAAGTAAAATAGGTTCATCTCAAATCTGAATGTCCAATGGAGGGCCAAGATCAGTTAGGAGTAGTGACCCACAGTTTCGCTCCAGTTCTCCTGTAACCCCCTTGCTGCCTGTGTGTGTGTGCAGGGAGTGGAAGACGCTTTCTACACTCTGGTTCGGGAGATCAGGCATTACCGGATGAAGAAGCTGAACAGCCGTGAGGACCGGAAACAGGGCTGTATGGGGGTGTCCTGCAGCGTGATGTGATCGGGTGAGTCTGCCATGAGGGCAGTGGGTGTCCAACCGCACCCTGACTGCCACAACCATGAGCTCCAGGATGAGCATGCTCCAGTAGGAAAGGCTGCAGTTGGTCATGAATTAGGGTAGGAATTTATCCCTAAAGGTCAAACCCTCTTACCACCTGGGTTTCCAAACACGCATCTGTGTCAATCTGCATTTGTATTACTGTATCATTGACATACCTCCTAGGATGCTCATCCTCTTATGAGTGTTTGATCCATTAGTTGTTGAAGCTGAAGCCTTATAGTACAGAGAGTTTAAGAGCCTACAGGAGGACTCCTCTAGCACACCCACCAGTCAGCACCTTTGTCACCAGCTCCACAGCCCCTCACAGGAGAGCAAACTGATTGGAGAAAAGGAGCATGTCTTTTTGACAACACCAAGAGCACTCAAACCCTGTTCAGCCATTTGTGTGCTTTACCTTGGGAATTCCTGATCACACTATCATTCGCTATCTATACTCTGGCTCTTTTAGCTCTAGGTGAATGTTATATACTACACTATACCTCCCATGGGGAAATTAGCTGTTGCTTTGCCACTTTGTGTTGAGTCTTTATTAAGTCCATCCTAATTCATCCTGTTGACTATTCTTTGCCATTTCTTCCCTGCAGGGATAAAGTCATTGCCTCGCCCCCTGCTGGTCGGGCTGGGCCTGGACACAGTGAGCTGCAGTGGAGAGAGAGAGAGAGGGGCATTACTGTGATTGGATGTGCTGGCAGGTCCTCCTGCTCCCCCTCCCTTGCTTCCTCTGGGCCCTGGGAGCTCCTCCACTGTGCTTCAATTGCCCGATCACCTTGGGTTCTGTTCTCAACTTCCCTGGCCAGGCGAGCACCACTGTGGACCCCCGACCTTTTCTGTACCCGACCTTGAGACACCAGAGATTCCAGCATCGTCATCCATCACTATCCCGGCTGCTCGGCAGCTGCCGGATCAGCCAACCCACTGCTCATGGTTTTTGGTTTCAACGTTTTCTGATAAAAACCCATTAGAGTTCCAGTTGTGCTCGTTTATCTCTACATCTACATGCAAGTGGCCTGTATGTGATGAACTTATTTAATTTTTTTGTACATTTTTTTGGATTTATAGATTATTTTTAAGCCCGACACATCTGCCACACTGTTAAAATCTTTGAATTATTCAGGAGTAGTTTCTGGAGTAAAAGCTTTTGAGTTTTACAGTTTCCCCTGTTATATAGTCTATGATACAGACTGAAAAAGAAAAATAAGTCACCCGGATGCCTTTTGCCTTAAAGGGTGCTAATTACAGCATGGCTTTGTTCGGTTACTGCTTACATCTCAGACCTTAGTGATTCCTCTTTAATTGTTTTCAACTTTACTCTTTTAATAAGGGCTAGTTGTGCTATAGAATTGCATACCTCTGAGGCTGACAAGTTAGTTGTCAAGATGTATCCAGGAAAATTCAGTTGATTTGGGTTAATCTTGACCATGCCTGACAAGACAGTGCCTCAACAGAGGTCCAAAGTAATGTGCTGAAGCATGCCAGTCCCTGTGTTTTTGGTTTTATTTCATTTTGCCCAAAAACATTTCCCAATGTGACCTGCAATCACCTCTACCTCAAAGCTTAAATCTGCAAATCCAGTGCACCTCTGCCACAGTGAGTGTGTACCAGGGCCCATTTAGGCCATTACTCTTCACCCCATGGGGAGAAACTCAAGTGTGACTAGTAAAAGAATAAAGGTATTTCACGGCACCTGTTTGCATCATTCATCTGTAGACCTAGCTTCTACCTAGTGGTCACTTCAAATCCTGCCTGAAAAAGGGTTTAATAATCCAGACTAGGAGCAGGCCAAGTCTCCTTGTTTGTTTTAATGGTAGAATGGCTTCTGCATGCCTGTGGGGCCATGGAGCAGGAACTGCTCAGCAGTATCTGTGTGCTTCTTGAGGTTAGGCCCTTTCCTGTCCATTGCTGGTCAGCATGAAGGCCTTGAATCTAGAACCACCACTACTGCCCTTTGCAGGCCCTGTGACGTCACACAAGGTCTTGCTGATGGTGAGGACATTTGGTTTCTATTCCAGCGAAAGGGATCTTTCCCAGGACTTCCCTTGGTATTTGACTGTCACTGCAAAGAAATCAGTCCCCCTGTTCTGTTTCTTCTCAAACTGCATAGCTGAGAATTGGAGTGAATTTAAAACATGGTCAAACTCAATTCCGAGTGGTCCTGGGGGTCTTCTTGGTTTTGATACAGTCTGTGGAGTCAATTCAGTTTCTTTAATTAGATGGTTAAAGGATATTTCCTGAGGTTGTTTATGAATGGTTACTAAACAAAATACACTTCAGTCCACCCAGGTTCCCATAGCGCACCAAGCCCGATTAGAAAAATGAGCAATTATGCTGTTAATTAGACCAATAATGTCTTACTGAGAGCTCAGGTGGAGCAGAAACCAGAGCCCCAAGCCCTCCAGGAGTTCAGTTGGCACATCTGCTTTATAAACTAATGGAAAGTGTCCACCTATGTGATAAGTACTGGACTTTGAATGCATTTCAGGAGAAGATTAAATTCTTCAGGTGCAGCTGTTATATGGTTAAGTAAATTGTAGGGAGTCCTCCCTCCCTAATGGAACACTCTCTGAAGATGCCATATCCTTGCAGAAACCTCTCCCCAAGATGGGAGCACATTTGTTAATGCCATGCTGTCCACTGTTTAAAATGTTCACTTCTTCTTTAGTTAATGCTCTAGGGGTGATTCATCCTAGTCTTTCCTGAATAAGTTCTTTATAACTTGAAGTTGTAACACCTTATTGTAATGCATCACTATTTTAAGGAGGTGTTTTTTTTTTAAAGAATAATTGGAGACTTAATGTTCTGGGCATGCTGAAAAAGCATCCTGTGTAGAGAATTTAACTGATCCTTGTACTGTTTGCTTAGACAGTTCTTTCCAATACCACTGTACAGAAAAACATCTAGCAGGCAAACTGGCACTGGAAACAGAACAGGACAGAATGTGATCTTTAGGTGTTTGCACTTGTATTCTGTTAACAATTTCGTATTGGAATCGCGTTCACCAGAATGAAGAAGATAGCACAGTGCTCTTTGTTCCTGATCTTGGAGAGCTTCAGCCTACAGGTTTTATATTCAAACTTCTGAATGATTAAGGATTTCAAAGGTGTTGGACTAAGTTATGCCATTGATTGAGTCATTAAAAGCTCAGAATTAAAGCCCCCAAAACATTGGCTCTCCACTGATATATTGAGGAATTTCAAACATTACCTTACCTTTGAATATATTTAGGCTTTAGAAACTTTTATTGTGACAAGCTGGATAGAATTATAAAACTACATTGAAGAAGGCTTGAAGGCACTTTGAAAGTTTCACAATTATATTGCTTCCCTGCTCACTTCATACATTGGCTTTGTGTGGTGAAGTGGACATTTTTAAAATTAGAAAGTAAAAAAAGTGGCCTTTACTAACCTGAAGTTTAGACCAGGAAGGGAGTAAAAAAGCCCCTGTTATTAATATTTCACACTGAGGCAATCAGAATTTCTTTATGTGCTATAATTAAGTCTCTGAAAGTTAGCCTTGTACAGCTGGAAGGTGTTATTGAAGCCTAGTGCCACAGTATTGTTCTGCAACAGATGATGGGTGAAAACAAGGCTCGCTTCTGAGAGTGTGAGATCCAGTGACTCAGCCTCTGCAGCTGTATGGCCTTTTGACGTGCCAGTCAGTGTTTATTTTGAGAGCCCGCTGGACAGCTTGTCTGGCTCAGTGTTGGTCAGTCAGATCTTCGTTAAGCGGAGGCCTTGATTTGGCGTCTGAGAGTTTGATGCTGAATATCTGGTCTTCATTACAGGTTTCTTATGCTCATTTCCATATCTGATTTCAGAAGTGGGGGGTGAAAAAGCTGAACCCATTATTTTTATGCCATTTTCCTCTACCGGTGTCAAAGTATAGAAATAGTTTTTCAACGTGTAGGTATTTTAAGGTTTTCTACATTTAAGGAATGTTATGGAGGGTTTTAATATGTTAAAAATTAAAAGTTTAAACGTTTCCACTAGACTTTTACTGTAAAATTGGTGTCCTTCACACAAGTCAACCATGTTCTGCTACAACACTGTTCAATGTGACTGAGCCTCACAAGAGTGTTGTTTTAGAGAACAGGTGGTGTTATCACATTTGATCTCGCAGGCTTTGTTCCATTGGTAATGCCAATGACATGACTTCAGATTTGGTGCTGGAAAGATTTGATCACTATCAAATAAAAAGGCTGCGCTAGTGTCGGAGGTTTGGGGTTTAGGCCTTCTTTGAGACATTCTCTGTAACACTGAGGACTTGTTTTAATATCTTGCTCTAATGTACTTGGTTGATTCACATCTGCTGTGTGATCAGCCTTGGTTTACTTGGGTATTTAAAACCATGTATCTCTCACCTTAGGGTTGGAACAGAATCAAGGATCACCTCCACTGCTGTCCCACTGAGGCTAATTAAGGTGTATTCATGTACTTATGTGGATGATTTTGGTGAGCACTGGTGTTCTGGATCTAATATATGAAATATCAAATAGGTAATTGTATTACTGAAGTCAGGATGAGCATGTTAAAAAGTGTTCACACAATATCTCTTATATGCTACACCGGTGGTTTACAGTTGCAAAAATTGGTATTTTTACATTGTCTAATATTTACACTGAATGTGTAATGTTGAAGTATTCAGTTGAACTACACTTTCATATATGATGTGCCCATGGGTTTACGGTGCATCACTGCAAACATGGTGAAAGTATATCATTAGCAATTTAGTGCTTATTGAGGAGTAGAATGTGATGCCTGTCAGCCCAGCAAGTTGCCACAGGTGATAAGTACAAGTGAAGCTGCACTGAGAATTGAGGGCTGTCTTTCTCTTCTGGTGTGGTGAAATAAAGAGCAGAACAGGCAAGGACAAAGCGTGGAGCCCTGCAAGTCATCCAGAGAGACTGCAGGCCAACGGAGTCTCTTATCTGCAGTCTCATCTGGTATTGAGAAGAAAAAAAGATGCACAGACTGAAAACTCTTATTCAAGACATACGCTTGATAGTTTTTGGAACTCCCTGATGGCAGTCATCGTGGGCCCTTCTGGATGGAAAGTTCAAGCCCTTTTGATTGGATCTGACAGAGGGGGGACATGGGCACAGCAGCTTTGTCAGGGTGGAGTGTTGAATTATTTTGAACTTTGTGAATTTGGCACCTGTAGCCATCGAAGCATTTTGAGTCGTTTTGGAAACTGCATTAAACTGTTGCCGAGTGCCTTCCTTTTTCTTGTCACTGCACACATTCCCATGTGAGTTCCTTTTTTGCAGCTGTAATATTAAAGGGAATGTGCATCTTTTCTAGTAAGGTGATGAACAAGTCATAGCTGTTTTAGCTGCTGCTGTTAATTTGAGGGGGATTTGATGATTGCTTCACATTTAAAGAGTGCTCTCCAGATTACCGCTCTCATTGGAAAAACATCTAGCAGGCAAACTGGCACTGGAAACAGGACAGAATGTGATCTTTAGGTGTTTGCACTTGTATTCTGTGAACAATTTCGTATTGGAATCGCAAGAGTTCACCAGAATGAAGAAGATAGCACAGTGCTCTTTGTTCCTGATCTTGGAGAGCTTCAACCTACAGGTTTTATATTCAAACTTCTGGTTACCACTCTCATTGTCTGGGATTCAGTGTTTTGCTTTGGCCTTGTATAGTTACATCGCAAAAATCCCCAGTCGACAGCAGCACCTCTCTGTTCCCACATGCCTCCCTGTCCTCGGGTAAGGGTGCGAATCTACTGACAACTGTGCTCTAAGCTGACTACCACAAGGGCTGCGTTTGATTCTGAAAGGTTTGTTTTTACTTTTGCTTCTGTAAATTTGAAGTTGTATAAGACTGTGTGCTTGGATTTGTTGTGCAGTGTAATTGTGACCTGGAATGGTAATATGGTTACGCTTGTATTATAATGCAAACAAATTTAATGCTTAATGAGTAAATTAATTTGCTAGAAAGTGTTTTCTTATTTTTACTCGGCATTGGATAAGGGTTTCATATATTTCTGCGGGAAACTGTGTCAAGAGTAATAACACAAGGGGAGGTTGTGATTTGTTTCCATGTTTTTGTGGGGTAGAGTTTTATTTAGTGCTTTTGGCTATTCTGGATGGTCAATGATATTACTCCCCCAATTCGAGAGAGGACCATTGAGAGAGAAGCAAGGATGTGCATGGATAAAATTTTCTCACACTGACCCTAGTGACCACTACTATATGGCTATATTTACTACAGTTCATAACTGCAATCCAGGATGCCCTTATCAAAGACCCAGGGCCCAACCTCACAGTAGCATGAGCAGTATCAGCTCGGTAAGATGTGCAGTTGTGGGTCGCTGCTCACATGTGGAGCTCGTTCTGTGAATTATTTCCACCTAGGTTAGGGTGAGCAGAATGAAAACCAGGCTGAAGGGTCTGTTGCTTACATATAGACAACGGTAACTGGACCTCTGCTTCACGAATCAAATTTCTAAAGATCTGTAGATTCAACGAAGACCCTTCAGTGCTTTTAAATTTAACTGGTAGCAGGGGTGGCCCCAGGACCATGGCAGTCCAGAATAAGATGTCCCTTGTATAACAAATGTCCCATCTTCTTGTTTGGTGTTTTTGAAAGAGTGAGTGAGTCTTGCTCAATGTGTTTTCTAGTCCAATTCCTGCACTATAGGGAAAACAAATACAGCAATAGATTTTGCCTTTGATATTTTCTGAATTGAAGACACCCATTATGTAATTTATCTGCTTTATTAGATAGCGCAGCACATATCATTACTAAATGAAGTTAATAAAATTAATCAACTAACTGAATTAACTGAACTGGCACTTGATTAGCAGAAATATCATTTGCAGAATTTCAGTTTTATATTACTTGGCCAAATGGTGATAAATCTATTCTTCAGTCAGTACTAAAGACACAAGTGTATGTCTTTTGGTAGCGTGTGCATGGCTCTTCGTGAACTTGTGGTCGCGGAGTGTCTCAGTATCTTCCTCATATGTACGCTCTGTGGACTGCTTTATCTATGAAATCCCCGAAGGCGCGGTTCAGTTGCTATCGTACCGGCTCATCTACTGGCTCAGCGCTAGCCTCTCCGTGCCAGAGCGGTCTGCACTCTGAGACCCCTTAAAATAGCTAATCATGCCTCCTCTGCCTTTTTTAAGACCGGGGGCCTCTCTGGTTACACTAGTCGCCGGGGAAATATATTCCAATGAGCTCTGAAATCCTCACTGCTCCGCTGTCTCGGTTGGCTGAACAGCTCTTCATCTCTTCGGTGGGAAGGTGTCGGATTGTCTTGTCGCCATGTCCAAAGTCAAAGCTCCAAGTGAGTTAAACCACGTTTGTCCGTGTCTTCGCAGCCAGGATCTTAAATTAAAAAAATCTCCTGTTACCTTTTTTTTGCTCCTTTGAAGGAAAACACCGCTCCGATATCTTGCACTACATTTTACACCCTGCCTCAGCTGCAGGAGAGTATTTCCGAACTTGTTGCTTTTATTATATTTTATTATTATTGTTGTTGTTGTTGTTGTTTTTACTTTTTAATAACACCGATAGGTGTTATTTTCATGTGACGCTTATAATGTTGAAGTTGGAGAATGCGAGCATTGGACTTATTTTCTCAATTTTGATGTGATTCCGACTCTATAATGTTTCGCATTGTTTTTTTCGGTACAATTTAATAAGCTTAAAATATATTTAATAATTTCCAGATGTTCCAGGTCCGTAATCCTATTGGTAAACTGATGGATAGTTTTGATAAAGGTAACTTAAAGAGCATTTAAGTTGAAGCACATAAAGATAAAGCTGTTCTCAGCTCCGTGTGAATTCACCCTCAGTGCTGTACTATATAAAACAGGTCTCATAATTCATTTCACGCTTTTAATGGCGATCCAGATAACCTGATTCTTTAGAAAAAAGATAAAATATTTTGATATCTCAATTTGACCATCTTTTGTTATTTGAAGATTATGCAGTACAACAAATCATAAAATGTTTTTTTTTTCAAGTTATATAATGAAAGATAAATATTTCTTTCCTCCGGTTAGATTTGTATTGTTACCATTTTTTTAGTTTCAACAACCAATGCAGTGAAGAGCGAAGACGTCGAATAAGATAAGCCTCGCTTTACAGATACTTTATGACTCATAGGGCGCTTACCTTAAAACGTAGTTGAAACAGTAAACTAGGAGTCCATTTATTGCGCTTTTAATTTCAGTATACGTGTTGTATGTAATTCAAGCAATTTGCATACTTACTATTTTGCTATTGTAGTAGATTTATTCCAATTCTATTCGCTGCTTAGTTCACATTAATATATTCTGTAATGAATACATTGTGTTATTGAGCAAAAAGACTCATTCAAAAAATAAATTCATTTTGTTTAAATAAAACTCGTGGAATTAAAAGCGAAACTTATTTATGGAAGCGCAATAGGTCCGTTAGACGTTCCCATTTGTGTATTCGTGTCTGTAGAAATTTAGGGTAATCTGATATTTGTCGTTACTCCATAGAGTAACTAGAGTTGCTTTTTCGTTAGTGTTCCCGTAACACGCGCCCTGTGCATGGGAACACAAAAGCAAAGCAGTTTAAATGGGTCTCTGGTCGTCATGAATCAATTTAGCTCCGCCGATCCTCTAATCCTACTGTGAGTTTTACACAGTTTCCGTCACAAGAACACGAAGTTATGCTTGGATATTATCTCGATAATAATTAGAAGTTTTGAATTAAAGTCTGACCGAATAAGAGGGATCACATCAAATACAATCCTTGGAGCCACAGACATCTAATTTAGGAAGAGGACAAAGTAGCTTTCAGAAAGTAAAGCAGATTCATTGAAATGTTTGCCTGTTTTAGCACAGCTGTTTAAAAGCAGGATCTGGGAATTAAAGAGTGGGGAAAGCAGGTAGCAAGTGCGGTAGTTCCAGGACTGTGGTGATGTGGGGATAAACTCTGTAATGATTCTGTTAACACTTAGCTGGCACCAATATCACAGTGCAACTCACAACTGGCAACCAAATAGCTTTGAGCCTGGCCAGGACCTGGATGGGAGACCTCCTGGGAAAGCTAAGGTTGCTGCTAGAAGTGGTGTTAGTGGGGTCAGTAGGGGGAGCTGACCCTGTGCTCTGTGTGGGTCCTAATGCTCCAATATAGTGACTGGGAGACTATACTGTAAGAAAGGCGCCATCCTTTGGAGGAGGGGTACACCTGAGGTCCTGAATCTTTTATTAAAAAGAAGAACTGGTTATTAAAAATCCCAGGGCATTTCTCGAAAAGAGTAAGGGTGTTACCCTGGTGTCCTGGCCAAATTTCCTTTTCTAATCAGGGCCTTCTAATAATCCACATCTATGAACCGGCTTCGTTATTGTGTCCTCCTCCCCACTGATAGCTGGTGTGTGGTGAGTGTACTGGCGCACTATGGCTGCCGTCGCATCATCCAGGTGGGGCTGCACATTGGTGGTGGTGGACAGGAGTCTCCATTACCTGTAAAACACTTTGAGCGGAGTGTCCAGCAAAGCTATATAAGGGTAAGGAATTATTATAATGCTGGAATATTCAAACAATTAACTTCCTATTAACAACTGGATATAATATAATGGAACAGTGTGGTGGCACAGTGGTTAGCTTTGCAGCCTCACAGGTCTGGGTTCAGGGACCTGGGTTCAGTCTGCCCTGCACTGGACTGCTATCCCATCCAGGGTGTACCCTGCCTTATGCCTGTTGCTTGCTGGGATACTCTCCAGCTCCCCTGTGACCCTGAATTGGATGGAGCAGTTACAAAATGGATGGATGAATAATGACATATTATAGATTTACAGGTAACTGTAAATGTGTTGTGCAGTGTAATACTTCTTTTGTAAAAGAAAGCATTGTCCATCTATGTAATGATGAAGTGTCACTTTTGACTTATAAAAGGTGCAACTGTGGAAAAACATGCAGGACTGCAGACGGATCACAGTCATGAATCTGAGGACAGTCCCAAACGGCCAACATATCAAGAGTAATGTTATTGGTCAGCTTGTTTTGCCCAGTACCTCAGAATGAGAGCTGATTGATTCCGACCTGTTCCTTGACCTGCTGCCTAGCGTGCTGGGGGTCAACCGGTTGATTCAGTGGGAGCTAGTTGTACCTTCAGTGCTGTAGTGTGCAGGAGAGAAGGCCTTAGCACAAGGTGGCTATGGCAATAAGCAAAGCCTGTCCTCACGCTGCACCACAGGAAAAGACGTGACAAGATTAAAGGCCTCATGGTGACCCAGAAGCAAAATAATGAATATCACAGCATTGTTAGGTCATTTATCAAACATCTTTATACCACACGGTGTAGCGGGAAGCTGGAGCCTACCCGGCAAGCAATGAGCACAAGGCAGGGCAGACCCTGGACAGGGCACCAGTCCATCGCAGGGCAAGTGCAAGTCAATCATACATGGGGACAATTTAGAGGCCACGGTAAAGGGAGAGGGGGGAAATTTGGCCCAGACACTGGGATAACTCCTTTCTCTTATCGAGAAATGCCTGGGGATCTTTAATGACCACTGAGAGTCAAGACCTCAGTTTAACGTCTCATCCGAAAGATGGCGCCCACTACAGTATAATTTACCCGCCACTATACCGGGGCATTATGACCCACACAGGGTGGGTGCCCCCCGTTGGTACCACTAACACCACTTCCAGCAGCAACCATAGCTTCCCAGGAGGTCTCCCATCAAGGTACTGACCAGGCTCAACCCTGCTTTGCCTCAGTGGGTAGCAAGTTATGAGCTGCAGGGTGATATGGCTGCATCGCAGCATAGAACTAACTTTAATATTCATTATTACTTTTGCAAAGTGTCTAATTTTCTATTTATTATCAGAAAGCTGCTGGTTGTGGTAAGCCATGCCCTGTCCAGGGAACAGGGTTCAAGGCAGGACTACAGGATGCCAGTCCATCTCAGGACACACTCAGACAGACAATTTAGAGACACCACTTTACCTAGATGGCATGTGTTTGGAGAATGTGAAACTCGGACAATGGTGTTTTGGCATAGCTAAATCCCAGCAGGGTCACAGCAGAGCTGCAGTCATTACTTGAGGAAACTGGAACACCTGGAGGAAACTATAAAAAAAACTGCAAAAAAGAACATGCAAACTCTACACAGAAGGTACATTTTAATTAAATTAAGAGCTCAAGTACTATGAGGTAACAACACCAACACCTTCCACACTGTCCCTCTTGGCTTCTAGTGAAAATTGTTGGAATAAATCTGGCATAATCTCTTCAAAGGTCACTGTAACCAAACACCAAGCACAAATGTGAGGAGATGTAAACATAACAGTGTCTGAAAATGTGATAAACCTTTTGCATCATGTTTCATGTGGATGTTCACACAGAAAGCAAAGATCACAGTGGTAAACCTTTGAGAGACTGATTTCAAAACCTAAATCTTATTGGTTCCCCAGTGTCAGTAAGTTACACTTCAATATTTTAGCAAAATGTGTGTTCCTGGGTTTTCAGGTTTTTTTTCCCAGTTTCTTTTCAAGCTGCGCCCCCAGACTCTGGGTACAGACCCCGCTCTGTACCCATTCCTTCCTCATTCTCCATGCCCAAAAAACTATTTCACAGGAACACACTGAAGCAAACCTGCCTGAAGAGACAGCTGGTCTTGTGGACAGGTGGATGTCACCCTGGTAGCTATTTGAGAAAGTGCAGCTCTGTGATGGCAGATTTCCAAGGCTGGACTACAGTATACTTGAAGAGGGTGTGTGTATGCGCATTGTGGGATACCAGGGCACAGAGGCCTGTCACGGCTTTTGAAAACATTTCTCTGGACAGCAATAGCATGAGTGCTATTCAGACTCCAGACGTCCAGAAGTGCCTCTTAGTCCTATAGCAGTGTTGTCAATTATTAGCGGTGCTGAATGCTGAATATTATACTGCAAGGGTCTGCGCTCTCTAACCCTGGTCCTCAGGAGTCCCAGGCTTTTTAGTGTTACAAGCCTCCTGTTTCTGAAGATAGAGAACCCCTGTATGTTACTGATGATTCAAGAAAATGATCTGTTCTATTGAGATAACTCAGTTACGTCTTTGAACAAATCACCCCTTTAATTGATTACAAATAAAAAAATCTAGCTTTTAGAAATGATTTAATAGTTACCTAAAAAACTTGGTGGAATGGGTCTCTCCAAGACCAGGGTTGGAAGCTCTGGTCTTATTGCAAAGTTGCCAACTTCCAGTCAAAAGTGTGGGGCAATAGCAAGATTTTGTCCTTATATCAGAAGTAAGGCTGGGAGAAGCAAATGGGATTCAGGTTAGAAGCTTTTTAAAAAGAAATAGTGCTACTGCCGCTGAAGGGTTTACAGAAAGTGAGGATGTGTTCATTTGAATACAGCTTTCCTTCCAAGATTCTCATAGTAGGTTCTGGGTTTGTGCTAATGGCTTCTTGAATACGAGGCCTCATTCCTGAGTCATTTTCTCTGCAGCAGTTTGTCAGTTTAGGTATTTCTGAAATAAACAGCTCCAGCCTGTTTAATTGTACGAATGTTTTGTAAATGTCTGAGTGTACAGATTCTGAAGAGCACTGCGTCACACCTTCCAGAACCACTGCAGGTATCGCCAAAAACTTGTGATTTAGTCAGTTATTGTTAATTGATTATATTCACAGAAGAGTAGTTGGTGGAGAAAATATAAATGTGAGTCATTTAAGATCAGTATCCTGGCCTCATAAAATGTGTGTTTTGCAATAATTAATATTTCAGTATTAGATATCGATTAAATTGAACCTCAGTTTTTTTACCTTGCACTTTCGGCCACTTTTTTTCACTGGGGTTTTGGGGATTTTACTTCTTCTGTTCCCGTTCTGCGAATAGCAAAGACGGTTTGCCCACATGGCACGATCTGTATACAGAGTTGCATCCGCAGGGAAACGGTCCAGGCCAATCTAGGTGTGTCCAGTCTCCTGCCTTACTGTACTTTTCTTCTCTTTTTTTTTCTTCCTCTTATTCCTTTCCTGAATGACCTCACAGCAGGTGCAGCAAGTAAGTATGGCGGGCAGGCACAGAGGTTTGGAGTTGCACTGACTGGCACAGTGTGTGGCACAGCTGTGCCCTCAGTCAGTGCCTCAGTGAAGCTGTGAGATGTACACAAAGGATCTGGGCTTCTGAGCATCCTGCATGCCAGATTTACCATGATTAAGTGATCGTCTTCCAGAACAAAGGAGTATGGGTATTGATACCGTGTATCTTACTACACTGAAGAAGAAAGAAATTTAATTGCATGAAAACAAACTGCTCCTTTCAATCACAAGTTGCAGAGCAGGAGGAGTGATGTGTCTGAAAGGATTCTTTCCTCAGCTCTCTAAAAGTTGGAAGGTCGTCTTGCTCTTTTCTTCCTCTTTTTGCACGACGTCTTCTGATGTGTAAAACAGTGTGTGTTTGGGGGGGGTTATATGCTTGGCTTGTTACATCCCTGAATGATTTTTCAAAAATCATTCCTCCATAAGACCCCCGCATGGTGCGTCAGACCTCCTTGGCAACACATTGTGATGCACAGTGTCATACAGTTTATACGTTTCAGTCCTTCACATGTGTATCATCTGGAGCTTGATCTCACTTATAAACTGCACAGAGGTTTTTAAACCTGTTTCTTTACACACATCATTCATTGTGTGTGTTTCTGTATGCTGATGGGTCACTGGATGGGTGCCCATTAGTTTCTGCATGATTCTGACATGACTTACACATGGACTGTAAATGTCCACTGTTGAAGGGTGTTGTAGACCTGCGGCTCGGTTTAAATAATGGGATGTCTCTATGAATGAGACATGTCTCTATGGGTCTGTGTATGCCTCTGGAATTAATTAGCTAAGCAGTTTGGCAACACTCTTTTTAAATCTTTCTTACATGTATCGGCAAAGATTTAAAGTTACAGTTATGATTTTCTCATTAGCTTATGAAAATACAATGTTGTTTCTGTATCTTATTGTGACTGGTTCTCAGAATGTCAGGCTCTGAGGTTAGGCTGCTAGTAGCTAAGTGATGTAAAGATCAAACCAGAGGATTCTTGAAAGAAGGAAAAGGATTAGCAAGGTCTCTGCTTGTCTGTGTTTTCCACAACAGAAAAATAGTCTTGTTTTCTCTGTTTTAAATGCAGGCATATTTTTCCCTTGTGGAATGTTGATGTAAAATAAAGAAGGTCAGACCCAGAAGAGGACAATATAACAAAGTTAATTCAGCTGTACCAAGAAGGGCCTCAGTTTCACTCTCTGCTTAGCTTCACCAGATTCGAAGTAGCGTCTCTGCCTTTTTCTAAATTGTTCTGTTATTACCCTCTTTGTTTTTTGGAACTTGTCATAGATTTCTCACATGAAAACTGGGTCAGATTCCATCCTTGTGCTCCTCTGTTGGTTCTGGTCACTGATCAATGTGGTTCCACCCAGAATGAATCCAGGAGTAGAGAATCTGACTTTATACTTGAAGCAGGAACTATCCAGTAAAGTGCACCACCTTCAACAAAGGACCAGGTCTATCATCTTACAGTTCTAAAAAGCAGGACTACCTATTTTTTAAAGGCAGTGCTTCATTGAGACCTAAACAAGATTTTCCTAACATGTGGGAAAAAAAAACAAACATTTCTTTAGCTGGAGAAGAAGGATGGTCCAGAGTTTCCTGTCTCCTTCACGTGGAGACAGTCCCAGAGAAAAATATAAAATAAAATAAAGAATCAGGTTTTTTAAGGAGCAATAAAACACTGCCCATAACACTACAATTCAGATAAATCTGAAGCATTTCTGTTATGTTTTTGAGTTGGCAAAGAATTTGAGCAGTGGAACTTTGTGTGGAGAAAGATGCCGCCTGTGAGCAGGTGTATTGTGGCGTTGCAGAGACGGATGACTCCATGCGAGCATTCGCAGAGAAGGTGTTCGCCTCGGAGGTGAAGGATGAGAACGTCCGGGAGGAGATCTCCGTCTTTGACGTGGCAGAGGACTGTCCTATCTTCCACCATGAGTTGGCCGATCATCTGCAGCAAGAAAGCACAGAGAAGCGGTAAGGTGATGGTGCCAGGCTGGCTGTTGCTTCCTGGCTCAGTGATTTCAGAGGCGGGCTAAGAAGACGTAGCCGTCTTACCTGTTGCAAAATTCAAGCATTGCCCCGAACACGTCTAGATTGTCGGGGTCCGCTCTGCAATGCCACTTTGTGGAGGTTGCTATTGAATTCCATTCTGAGTCTGTCCCTCCAACCCCACAGGAAGAAACGCCTGCAGCGAGCTCGTACCATCTCCGTGCCCTCACCGCTCAGCGAGAAGTCTCCAACCACGCTGGTGCCAGTGGTGGAGGAGGTACCAATCTACCTGGAGGTGCCCGAGTTCCAGCGAGTGGCCATCATCGGAGACTACGCCTCTGGGGTGGGTCCCATTCTGTCCTTCTGTCCCTCCCTTCTCTCTGTCAAAGTCCAATTCTGTCACTTCAACATGAGCAGATGTGAGTTTCTCAGGCCTGAACGTGTCTAAGACAGTCAGGCTGCACCTCTATAATTGGAGGAGGTAGTCCTGCTGTCTGCTGTCATGTCAGAGTCAGAGAAACTCAGAAATGTTCATGTCCCTGGCCTCTGCATATCTGGGGCAAATATGCAGAGGTGACCTTAAGATAGAAGTTCAGAAGGGTAATGAGATCTTCAGCATCATCTCACATGGCCCTGCTTTAAACAGACTGGCAATGGCTGATGGTTTCACATGGTGACCACATTCTGCTGTCTGTGATGGACAGCCTGGTCAGGCAGTTTAAATACACACCTTTCTAGCACGTGGGCCTTCAGAGCTAATGTTTCAGCAGCTGAGAGTGGGGGTTTTTTAGATTTGAAGTCCCCGAAGGAGTGTATTACAGGCTCTGCACCAAGGTTTCTTAGTTTAAGGGACACAGTTTAACTCTCTGAACCTTGGAGAGAGGAAAATAGCTTAAACACACACTTAACTCAAGGAAGATTCCAAATGAGAGAAGGCCATTCTTCAAGGATCCAAAGACGTCTACTTCCACCACAATTTGGCTGTTGTTTCCAGACCTCCTTACCCTTGTGTATTAAACGTGCCTCAGTCTTGATTGCACACCCTTTTAATTTTTACTGGCCTCAGCGGCTTCTTGTTTCACAACTGGCCTTGACGTAGTCCTTTGTGTTGCAATTTATAGTATATGCACTAATCTGTACAGTTTCTTAAACATATTGGATCAGTCACATACAATATAAGGATGTAAAAAACATATGTATATTAAAATAAAGAAGTTTGATTTTGCTCCATTGGAAACAACCAGTTGCACCTGCCTTCACTCACTGGGTAAGGGATGTGATGTATTTTCTCCACCTTGAAAAAATTAGGATTTCCCTCTGTGGCTTAACTGCAAAATTTTATTCTGCCTGGCAGACTTCTTTAAAGTTCTTTAAGAACTTGCAGCTCAACCCAGACATATGAAAGGCCTTGAAGACTGTGGCTTCCCTCTTTTGTCCTTTCACTACCTTTTTTTCTTTCTTTTCTCTTTTACCTTTGCTTATCTCTCTTTTACCTTTGCTTATCCAAATCTCTGGTTTCCTTTTTTCTACTCATGTATGCCCATTGTTATATTATTGTTGGATCTACACAGTCGGTTTTTAAGTACCAAGTCTTTCATGCCATGATGATTGTTCACATTAATTCATTATTGTATATGGTACCATGTAATGTTCTTTTTTCTCCCTGAAAAATCAATAAACAAATTGAACATACTAATAAAATAAATACACATATTTTGAGAATTTTTGTGATCAGTACAGGAAACAACCATGCTCTGTAGTGTACAAATGTAAGGGAAATCTTTGAAACATGCATTCTTAATTCTCTGTGAGAAGATCCTACAATAAAAGCCAATTCACAAGATGGATCAAATTGGTACTTTCAACATGTTCCTCTGGGACATTTCTGAACGGCTTGTGGCCTCAGGGCTTGATGTGCCTCATTTCACTCTGGTCTGGTCTGACAGGTGACCCTGGATGACTTCGAGCTGGCCTGTAAGGGTCTGTACCGTGCTTTGACCATCAGAGAGAAGTATATGAGGCTGGCTTTCCAGCGTTTCTCCAGCACGGCCTCCCAGTACCTGCGCATGATCGAGGGGGAGGTGTGGAAGGCAGAAGACCAGGTGCAGCCAGGTAATGTGCTGTGACACGTCAGGCCTCAGATGGCAGAGCATGGTCCAGGGTTAATGGATGTGCTGTTTGTAATGGCTGATTAAAACAGAAAATCAAGGAAGTTTGGTAACTTTTTCATGCGTCACATGGTGAGTCAATGGTAGAATCAGGACTGGAACCAGGAAGCCTAATTACCGGGAGGAGCTGTGCTCAGAATGTGTTATGCTAAATCAGGAGCTGTTTTCATGCCAGCCTGCTCTTGGCCCCAACCCAACCCTCAAAAGGAAAAAAATATTTTTTCTTTTCACTTGACCGAAAATCAGAATGAGGTCCCAGAGAATCTAGAGCTGGCTGCGAGGTAAGCAAACTGTCACAGAATTCATGTGATCTCTCTTCCAGTGTTCACGCCACCTCCCAAAAAAGACGAGGACCCTCTGTCCACTGATGGCCTGCCTGAGAACCTGGGCTATGTAGCCCATATAAGGGATGGCGTGGTCTGTATCTATGCCAGTAAGGAAGCAGCAGACAAGCACGAGCCCAAAGACCTGCCTTACCCTGACCTGGCCACATTCATTGATGACATGAACTTCCTCCTCGCCCTGATTGCCCAGGGACCCACGTGAGTGCCCAGCCCTTCGTACCTCCAGGCTCTTGAGTTGGTCTCTTTCTCCCAGTTTTAGTGACACAAACAAGCAGATCACAAGTCTGCTTTTTCCCTTGCTGGTTCCAAGTCCATATTCCCCAGCAAAATCTCCATTTGGCAACAAGTCCGGCAGAACATGAGAGTTTGAAAGGGATCAATAGGACCATGTGCAGTGTAGCCCTGTGGGTAATAGCAGCCTGTCTCTATCCTCTGCAGTAAGACCTACACCCACCGCAGGCTGAAGTTCCTCATGTCCAAGTTCAACGTCCACGAGATGCTGAACGAGATGGAGGAGCTGAAAGAGCTGAAGAAGAACCCTCACCGTGACTTCTACAACTGCAGGAAGGTAAGAGTGATGTAGGCCGTGGCGACGGTCATGCAGCTGCTGTGGGTTTGATCTGTTGGCTTCTTCACCCCTGGTCTCTGAAATCCAGGGCTTTCAGATGCTCTTCTAATAAGCTGATTCTATAGGGAAGGAATTCTTGTGTGAAGTGCAAGTGACATCTTTGGTAAATTTACCATGTGTGCAGTGCAATTTACCCCTGTAACAGGTCTCTACAGCCACAGGTCTATGTAAGACAGGTTTTCATCAAATGTCTTGACAGAACATTTAAACCTTCATTTAATTGCTTGTTAACTTTCTTATTTCTAAGCAATGCCTGCACCCTCACACCCATGTGTTTTTGATTTATATAAGATCATAGATGGAATAGTCCAGTGTCCATTCTATCGCTGTAAGGAAAGGGATTTCTTTACTGTTTGCTATTGACAGAATCAGCCCCGTGTTGCCATGACCCCCGTGTTCTCGACCTCTCACGCCACAAGCTTTCTTGAATTGACTGAGCCCTTAATTCAACTCGGAGCAAGTTGCAACCTTAAACCTAACAGTGAACAAAAATGTAAAAAAATCGTATTCAGATTAAGCAAATTAGTTCAGTGGAGTGGAATGGAAAGTAGTAGAAAGGGTACTGAAAACTGCCGAACTCTGAAACCACAGGCAAGACATGACTCACTCAAGCAAGAATTTGTTATAATGTCTACTCAGCCTGCAGCAACCGTTAGCAGTAGTTTTTATTGAGGGGTACTGACTTCCACTCCACACTATTAGCCCCAACTGCCTTTCTGTTTCATCCAATGAATATGATGCGTCACTTCCTACTTGCAGTAAGACAAATTCATCGTGACACAGGTCACAGTAAAAGGAATACAACTATATTTTTCAGTTGTGAGAATAATTTAGCCTGCACACCTGGAAAACACATTGAAAGCCTATTCAATTTCATGTGGAAACTGTAGGAAAATTAAGTGCACTAATCTGTTACTGCTGTCTAGTGCTGCCATCTGCTGTGTGAAGGTTGTGTTGCAGTAGCAAGATGAAATTACTTTTTCTTTTGCACCTGTCTAAATCTATCCATCCGTTTATCCACTCCAGTTGTCCAGCGGAAGCTCAGGCACTGTCTATGGCTGAACAATTTAAACAATTTAAGGGTGTTTTTAAGTTTTAAAGAGCTAATACTGGAATTATGTTGTCCGGCCCTTTCAACGAGGCACAGCGCTGTGGACTGCTCTGTGTCCGTCCAGTGCAGGGATGCTAGTCTGCCTGTTATGTTGTATCGGCTGCAGGTGGACACCCACATCCACGCGGCGGCCTGCATGAACCAGAAGCACCTGCTGCGCTTCATTAAGAAGTCGTATCGCGTGGACTCCGAAAGGGTGGTGCAGTGCATAAAGGGCAAGGAGGTGACGATGAAGGAGCTCTTCGCTTCCCTCAACCTTCACCCCTATGACCTCACTGTTGACTCCTTGGACGTGCACGCCGTAAGTACTGCCCCCTCCCTGCAGGACCCACCTCATCTGTCTCCCCAGATCACAAAGGACCAAACTTCACTCCATCCCCCGATTCCATAGAATCTGTCAAATCTACACTGCTGCATTTTTGATGACAAACACTGTTTAATGTTAAAATGAGGCAGATATGGGAGCTACATGAAAGCATTAGAACAGCATGCAGCGGTTAGCATTATTGGCTCACAACACTGGGGCCCTGGGTTCAATTCTGAACCTGGGTTGCTATGTGTGTGGAGTTTGTATGTTCTCCTCCTGGTGCTCCGGTCTTCTCCGACCATCCAAAGACATGCTGGGAAATGGCATCTGGGAAAATTGTCCCTGGTGTGAGTGTGTCTGTGTGCCCCCCTGCGATGAATTGGCGTCCCATCTAGGGAATACTTCCCCTTGTGCCCTTCGCTTGTCGGACTGCACTGGAGGAAGCAGTTGGAAATGAAAGCATTTTCCCATTAAGAATTACACACTGAAGATCTGCAGGAGTGGGTGTTGATCCATCAGCGCCATGTGGAGCAGAAAAAAAGTCTTGAAACTAATCAGCCTGGTGATCACAACAATGTGTTTACTTAAACAGGTTCCATATGTGATTGCACAGATGGAATAATCTGATAGCTGGAAACCTGTAAAGGTTTAGTTCAAACTATTTCCCATTCAATTGTTTAGATTATTATTAATACCTATTATTATGGGGCTCCAAAGTAACTAGAGACAGCTCTCACAGCTCTAGTACATATTAAAACAAGCAGGCTATGTGGGTGAAATTCTTGAAGTTTGCTGGGAAAACAGGTCAGATCTAGCCTCTATTAGCATTGGCTCTGCACTGTTTATTTCTCATTAAATGTACTGTTTCCAGTCTTTCTACTTGCAATCAAGAAATGAAATACTGTACTTGAAAATCTGTATTAAAAAAACATATAAAGTGGTACAACGAAAACAACACTGAGGTTTACATTAATAGCTCATTGTGTGCATACAGTAGATAATAGAGAGCAAATTGGTTGTTTAAATATTATTTTTGCCTTAATAATTCCATTTGGAGTTATGAAAACAGCAGATATGAATTATGATTTTACTCTTCTGTTAACGTCCCCCTTGAAAGGTGAAGATTGCAGAGTTCTGGAGCGTGTCTAAGAGTAGCTTCTCTCTCCCCTCTCCCCTCAGGGCAGACAGACCTTCCAGCGCTTTGACAAGTTCAATGCAAAGTACAACCCTGTGGGGGCCAGTGAGCTTAGGGATCTGTACATGAAGACTGACAATCACATCGATGGGGAGTACTTTGCTACCATCATCAAGGTAAAGTCCTGACTGCTGCGCTTTGAGCACGGGCCTAAGCACAGCCAAGCCCATAGTGTCGCCACAAAGGCCATGAAAATCCAGCATCAGTCGCAGTGCGACTCGGACAAAGACAGTCACTCACATTAGTCACTGTTTACTGCAGATTACCATAGTAAATGCAGAGAGGAGTGTTGTAAGGCAGCCCTGACGCAAGGTGAAGATACAGAGCCTTTAAAATACATCCGTGCATTTAAGAGCAGTGAGAGTGTTACAAGAAACTGCAGAAGGGATGGTGAGGATGAGGATTCATAACAAGATGTAAGATGTGGGAGTTTCTTTTAGAGAAATATATTTTTTTTTCTAGCTGTGATTCAGCAATACCCAAGAGGAACCGTGAAAATATTTTGCAAATGTCCACACGGCAACACTAAAAATGACTGGATAACCTACAGCCTATAGTCTGATAAACTGAAAGATTATAAATATTATACAGTTATTATGAGTACACTTATTATATTCACTTATATGTACTGTATGTGAACATTTTGGCATACAGTTCATTGACATTTTCAGTACTTTGTTTGAGTAAAAGGTGAAATGTATTTAGAAATAGGCAAATATGTTTTCACTCCATACTATTCAAGTGGCAGTAAAATAAGTAATGTCATTCAAGGAGAGACATTACTGTACGAACTCCAGCATAGCTCTTTGTGAAGCAATGAAACAATCAGCTGTTATCCCCACTGCTGGTGTTTCAACAGAAATGAAGATCCTCCTTTTGTAAATGAATGCTCTGGGATATAATGATCATAATGGGTGTGTGCATGAGCTGTGCTGCAAATCAGGAGGTTCTGCTTGTTCCGTCTTTGTCGGGCGTGTCAAACATATGGCCCATGGGCTATTTTTTGGACCAGGAAGCTCAAGTCTATACAGCCCACAAGCCAAGCAGATGCTCTTGGTGATGTTATTTGTATCATTCTTGCGTTCACAGCACGACATGTACAGTAGTCCTCTGCTTCTGAGCAGTCACAACACCCCTGTTTCGATGATGTCACAGATCTAGCTTGACAGGGGCGTGGCATCGCATGAAAACGGTGGGAAAACATTTGATGCCATGAGACCTGTGTGCACACGTTTCCTCTAAACTCCTCCAAATCCTGGAGCAATCTCAGCGACTGAGCCACCCAGACTGTACCTAGTGGGTGGCTATGATATCAAAAAATATTTTTTAACTTAGTAATAAAGAGCTTGTCATTATATTATTGAATAAAAGAAAAGAATGAATGCTGTGTGGTTCAAAAGTGCATAAATGTTTATTTCTTCATAGAAGTGAATGGAAATATGACATGTTTGATGTGTACAAAATATAGTGACTTTCAAAAGAATCATATAAATCGGTAAAGTGAATTTATTACTGTTTACATCACTGATATCTGGAAAAAATATGGTGTTCTGTATTTTCAGTGTAACCTCAGCATATGAAGACAGGGGCTAAACTTTAAACACAAAACTCAGATTTTCAGTGGACTTTAACCATGTGTAAAATCATTTTACAATCATGGTTTTAGGGGCCAGTAATAAACCTCGTTTTCATAGCAATAAGCAGACTAGAGAGCAGTGACTCCCTCCCTGGATGGGATACCAGTTTGTTACATGGATGACCCCCAGCAGTGCTGGTCCCCACTTGTACAGCTGGGTGGACTGGGGCAACTGGGGTAAAGTACCTCACACCAGGTACAACAGCACTGTCTGCACTGGGGACTCGAACCCACAACCTGACCGTCAGGAGTACAAAGGCTCATTATTAGGGAAAGGTACTTTAAAATAGTAGACCATTGCAGTTAAAAGTTATTTGTATCGAAGACTACTTTTCAAAATTAACAAGAGGCTGAAGGAGAACAAACTGTAAATGCACAAGCCACAGCAATCGTTGTAGTGTGTGTAATTTGCTGTGCCAAAGAATTCATTAAGCCTTTAAAGCATCTGCCACCAGACTCATTTTCGTTTTGAAAAGGAATCCCTTCTCACGGCAAGGGTTCAGTCTTTTACCAGCCCTTTTGGTTCCTAAGCTTTGTTCCTCCCCAAACAGGAGGTGGCCTCAGACCTGGAGGATGCGAAGTACCAGTACGCTGAGCCCCGTCTGTCCATCTACGGCCGCTCGGCCTCCGAGTGGACCAAGCTGGCCCAGTGGTTCACCAAGCACCGTGTCTACTCCCACAACATGAAGTGGATGATTCAGATTCCCAGGATCTAGTATGTCTCTATTTGTCTTCCAGTTCCACTCAACTAACTACTGCAGGGCTACGAATACGTGTTCTTAACATTTATGAAGCACTAACAATAAATTGACTCAAGACACGCTCTTCAGTCAAGGACAGAGGAGATTAGAGCATGTTAGTTCATCCTATAACATGTTGCCTGTCATTAGCCAGCCATGTGGTGATCGCCAGCAGAGATGAGATTAAGCTGGAGCAGCAGTCATGAGCATTGGGGTGACTCTCAATGGAGTTCCATTGAAAGCTCCAGGGGCCTGACAGTGCAGGACATTTTCAACAGCCCCTACACAAAATATTAAGACTAGAAATAGGACAGATCATTAAACACCATTCTAGTACAAGTCTACCTTTTCTTCACATTAATTGCTGAAGCAGAAAATGAATAGCAGGTTTTTCCTAAACATAGTGCACAAGCTAAACAACGCAGCCAAGCAAGACTTTTCCCAGCTTCTAAAAAGCCTTACACAACACAGCAAAATGTTTTTTATTTCTCCACAGTTCTTTAATGAATTTATTATTATATAAATGTAACATGCCACAACAAGCATTTTTTTCACCAGCCTGTAACCTGTAAATCTAAGTGGATTGTAACAAATCAAACATGTGCAGCCTGCCCCCAATATGTTAATGACTCCTGAATCGGAGGACTCACAATTTACACTAACAACACCACAAACTCTACTTCCCCCAATTAAAGCATCACAAAAACTTGTTCCACTAATTTCAGGGTCCTGATAGGTTCCCTTCAGTTTAAGCACAGACAATTGAAACAATTTTTTGCTTTTACTTTCAGTGACATTTTCAGAGCCAAGAACTTTGTGCCGCACTTCGGGAAGATGCTGGAGAACATCTTCCTGCCAGCCTTCGAGGCCACGATCAACCCTCAGAGCAACAAGGAGCTGAGCATCCTGCTGAAACACGTGAGGGAGAGGGGCAGGGAGAAAAGGAGTGAGGCTGGGGCTTATGTTTAAATCAAATGTTTCGCCCACTTGAAACATATAAAAATCCCCATCAGCTGTGAGGTTGTAATTTAATGTTTTATTGTTTGGGGTGTTTGTTGGTTGATTTAATTCTGGAAACCAGAAGTTTTCCTTCTTGGAAGTTCTGATTTCATCTGGGTACTGCAAAGGGGACGATGGATCTAAGGAAGAGAGCTCAAAGGAATGAGAGGAGAAAGGCCAAAGGGAAGGTAGAAGAGACAGAGAGAGAGATGGAGAGAACACGGCACAGGTTGTGAGTGAAGGGTAACAATCCAGCCAGTTAAGCTCATGTTTTAGAGAGAAATTGGGCAAGCTGGACAGGCAGAAGCAGGAATCGGCACAGAGGGAGATGGAGAAGGAGGGTGAAAGGCAGACAGGGCAGAGGACCTCTCCTCTTACTATTTCTCGTGCTCTGTGCAGGTGACAGGCTTTGACAGCGTGGATGACGAGTCCAAGCACAGCGGCCACATGTTCTCCACCAAAAGCCCCAAGCCCAACGAGTGGGATATTGAGAAGAACCCCTCCTACACCTACTACATCTACTACATGTACGCCAACATCATGGTGCTGAATCAGCTGCGCAAGTGAGTTCCTGATCGCTGTCACTCATACCTTAGCTTGGGGTAACCAGTAGTTGGCCAGTACCAGGTTTTGAAGTGGGTAAGGGTTTCCTCTATCTTGACATGAGGTTGATACACTTGCAGTTCTTCTGTGGCATTACTGAGATCAAACCATGTCTTAATTCTGTTTTTCCATGGTTGTACATGTATTATAGTACAGAATTGCGATCCACAGTTTCAGTGTGTTGAATCACATCTTGTTCTCATATTACTGTAGTGTAGCTCAGTTTGCTGTTAAAGAGGCATAGGGTCTGGCTGAGTGTGGGCTGATTTGAGCAGTGTGGGTTGTGTGCTGCAGGCAGCGTGGGATGAACACGTTCCAGTTCAGGCCTCACTGTGGAGAAGCTGGCGCCATAACCCACCTAATGGCCTCCTTCATGACTGCAGATAACATCTCCCATGGGCTCAACCTGAAGAAGGTCAGTAGTCTCTGCTTGCAACTCAGTTCAGAGCCAGGGGTGACTGTCACAGCTTCGGTAGTCAGTGCCAAGGGTAAAAGCAGTAACCTTCACTGGTTGTCATTGTGATGAATTACAAAACTCCTAACCATAAGACAAAGTAACAGATCTGTATGCTTCTTATTTGTAATGGTTTTTACTACACTTTAGCCCCCATTAGGATGACTTGAAAATAAAGTTTTATCTTATATTCATTGTTCCCTTCTTTCTTGTGCTAAAGATACAGTATTACTATGAAGGTTTTCATATTTGTGCAACTGCCTATAAACAGTGTTATAGGCAGCCAGTAACCATTTTAGATAATGATTTGATTTAATTCAGAGAAATGGGTATCTGTATTTAGTGGTTATCCAGGGAGTGTGTTTTCCAGAGAATGTCAGTGAATCACAGCCAATCCTACAGTCCATTACTGAGCACGTGCTGGAGTGACGTTTTTGGGAACATACTGTGAATATACCTGCTCGTGAATGATTTGGTAATAAAATCAAAGCAGTTTTAAGACTTTTTTTTAAATGCACTTTTTAGTTTTCGACTTGTGCAACATTAAACATTAAATACTGACAAATACATTGTCTGTGGGTGCAGCAGAATCAGGGAGGTGGGTGAAGAGCTTTTATAAATGAGCTTTAAAGACACACTGATGCTTTACTGTAAGACTGTTAAGTGCCTCTCCAGAGGCAGTCACTACACAAGCAAAAGTCTAGCAGGTGCTGGGAGTCAGATTTCTTTCATACTCAAGCCTTCACTTGGAGCAGCAGTTGGATGGACACTGTAGATCATTGGCTGAAATTTGGGATTTGAAATGAATCTAATAACAACAGGGCATTCTAAAGATGGTATTCTGAGAAGTCATTGAGTACTGAACGGGTTTGAAGGTGGCCAGGGTTTCTTCGGTCCATCATTCAACTTTTCTGTACTGTATGTGTACTGCTAGATTGTATAGCCAGCTGATGCTACACGCATACCTAACAGTTTAACTGTGTCAGTGTCTGCCTGAAGTTCATCTAGGTCAGTGGTTCCCAATCCTGGTCCTGGTGACCGACACACCTGTTGGTTTTGGTTCTAGCTGAGCCCTCTGTTTACACAATCAAACCCTTCATTGACATAATAATAGGATTATAATAATGATTTGTTCCCAGCTCCTAAAACATGTTAGAGATATAACTATTGTATTTTGTAAGTGAAATAAAATCCCAAACTTGTGACTAGAAACAAAATGCAAATAGTCAACTGAAGCAGCTTTTTAAGGCTTCCATTATCTAATTAAGGTGGGGTGGAATAAAAACCATTCCATCCTGGGATCCATCCATCCACCCAGGATTGAGAACCACTGATCTAGGCATATTTTCCGGAGCCCTGTGCTCTTTATCATTCTGCAATGCTAAATGTTGCAAAAGAGGACCAAATACGAAAACAAAAGGAGGACATTTGGCTCATCTGGCTTGTTCAGCCATAGAAGCCGGGAGGGCCAAATGGCCTTCTCTTGTTTGTGACCTTTCTTCTTACAGTATGTCCTTGACTAGCCACACCAAAGTCAGTGTACCTCACTGGAAGTTTGTAGGAGGCTCTGTATCCCAACAACCCACTCTTCTCTCACTCTCTGCTTCTCACGTTCTTCCACGCCTCGCTGTCTTGTAGAGTCCCGTCCTACAGTACCTGTACTTCCTGGCTCAGATCCCCATCGCCATGTCGCCCCTCAGCAACAACAGCCTGTTCCTGGAATACGCCAAGAATCCCCTGCTGGAGTTTCACAAGAAGGGGCTGATAGTCTCCCTGTCCACTGACGACCCCATGCAGTTCCACTACACCAAGGTGACTGAATGCATGTGTTGGCCAGTATCGTGACGGTGCAATATTGCAGATTTGTCCAAAATCTATATGACACCACCTCCTGAAATATCATAATTCTCTGTTTTATAAAATCTAAATTTAACAATACTCTGCACTGCAATTTATTTCAAATATATAAATACACTTCAGTGCACCTCAATGTGTGTAGTTGTCTCTAGAAGCATTTGATTAGATTTGCATTGCAGTGGTAATGGATCAGAGGTCCGCTGCACAATGTTCCTCACTCAGGTTTACTCCTGCGGCAAGTGATTGTACGGAAGGGAAAATCCTTCAAATGCAGCTAAATAAGTATTCTGTTAAAATAAAGTATTGCAGTTGTTTATAGCAGGAAGGGAAATGTGAAAAAGGAAGTTGTTGTGACCTCCCTGCTGGTTGGTTTCAGCTGTGCACGAAACTGCAGTTTCCTTTTCAGCCCCTTGAAGGGAAGTTCTCAAGCCTTCTGAGTCCAGCCCCAGGAGGAGTTTTCTCACAACCTGCTAATTTCAGGATGAGGCTACATACTCTATTCAGAACAGTCACAGTTATTATTATAAATGACTGCATTTCTATTTTATTTCTGGATAGATTGCAGTATGTTCAAAAACTCTGCAACCTGGGTCTTGATCTTAAGAAGGTATTTTTAACTTTCAGGGCCTTGGCTCTTTGTCCTGTGCTTTGATGTTGGGCCTGAGTGTATTCCTAAGACCTGACTATGATCTGTGGGTACCAAGGCCTTCTAGTTTTTCTGCTCCAAGACTTTGACATGCCCTTTCCAAAGAAATCAGAGAATCTCACATCTTGGATACTTTTATCTCTTGCCTAAATCAGATTTTAGGATATTTATGTTTGACGTTTTTAATTTTTCTCTCTTTATGTATGGGGCACTGTGATTACAAATGTTACCTTATAAAATAAAGATTTTTTTTTGTTTATGTTTAAACGTGTTTATCCAACTATATTTTCTATTAAGGAGTATTAGAATACAAATCCAATTCGTACATTTTGATAGTAATTGACTTCTAATGTGTGCTAATGTGTGTTCTAATAGAAGAAAGCCAAGATTTAAATTATCCATGGAATTTCTATTGTATCAGTACATACAGTAGATAAAGGGGAGTTCTGTTTGTTAATTAGACTATTGATAAGATGTGTCAGAATATACTGTTCTTGTTGTCTCTGAAAACTACTGAAAATAAAACAGAGAAGAAAATTTTAAATAATGTAATTAAGAAAAATGCAATTTACCATTCGATTGTCATTTTATAACATTTTTAGTAGGCGCTTCTATATCTTATCTGGTGGTTTAAAACATATTTCAGTTGAATCCTGTGTGAGCTTTACAGGCCAGAGGCTTGCTATCTGCCAACACAGTGGACCTGAGCTGTGTTTCATGTCCTGGTCTGATCTGAATCTGCTTGTGCCCCCAGGAACCCCTGATGGAGGAATACGCCATTGCAGCCCAGGTTTTCAAGCTGAGCACCTGTGACATGTGTGAGATAGCCAGGAACAGCGTTTTGCAGAGCGGCCTGTCCCATGAGGTACCTTACTGCACTACAGTCCCTTCTCCCAGTGCTTTGGTCCAGTTTAGCCTTCCTGAGATAAGGGCTGTGTGCAAGCTCTTGCAAAGGGAGAGGAGGTGGCACTGGCTGGCCTGTGTCAAAGACAATTGCACAAAGGTTTGCTTTTTCTAGGACAAATGAGAAGCCCATTGTGTCCATAAAGCTCACTATTGGGTGTGTGGCCCAGACCATTGACCAAGTCTGTAAGCAAGTTGTGCCATGCAACCGTTACAAGGCAAGTAAGATATTTAATAGATTTCCCTTTTAAATGTTTCATCTTTTTGTATATTTTGCTGTTGTCCACTTTTCTACTTTGTTCTTCTGGATCACTCCCACCTTAACTTGGCAAATCTGCAGCATCCTGTGCATCCCAGTTCCGGGACAACAAAGGCCACTGTATTTCAGTTGTCCACTGTCGCCCAGGGTGTGATCGAGTGTCTGTTTCAGTCAGAAGCGCAGGGTGGAGGAAATGGAATTACAGCAGAGGGAGGGTGCCTGGAAGTTTGCTTCAAGAAAAGCATGCTGAGAAGTGCGTTTAGAGAGAGTGCCGACAGGGTTGGGCAAAATGACAAAAACAGAAACAATGCCATTGTTGGCGTGTCCAGGCTTGCCTGTAGATGTCAAAGGAAATATGTTTGATCTTCAGCAACTACTGTTTGTGGTACTGTGGATGTGGTGTGTTTGTGTGTTTGTGTGTTTGTGTGTTTGTGTGTTTGTGTGTTTGTGTGCATGTTTGCTGTAAATAGACATATCATAGTGACTCAGTAGTTTATCTATTCATATCCTTTCTTGAATAAATTGTTTTGGACTATTAAAAACTTCCATCCTATAGGGCCTTTAAACCAAAGTTTTTGTGTACTCTATGTTGAGGGATTTCTTGTTTTTTGTGACCTTGCTTTGTTTTCAAATAGATTTTCTCATATATCAGGCAAAAATAAGTCAGTACTAATTGTTTCTCCAAGATTATCTCAAAAAGGCTTCCAGACCAAGCCTGAATACCCAGGGAATCTTATTTTTTTGTTCTGTTTCGGTACATACCAATGGAGCTTTTGCTGTGATTTAGATATGTTGCTGTGTATTCTAAGTTCATGACAAGGGCTCTCCTACCCGTGTTCCCAGAATATTGGTTTTTATTGCATTCAGTTTAAATTACCAAACATTGAAAGTACAGGAGTCAGGTAATCTGTATTTCGAAGTCTCCTGTATTTAGAAGGAATGGAATAGCACACATTAAAAAAGTAGAGGTGATATTCATGTCTAAGTTTGTTTTCCATTTTTTACCCGAAAAATTTGAGATTTAGGATGATGATTTAGGAATGAACTTTGGTGTGAAAGACCCCTGCTTTGTCTTGACTTCTTGACTTCCTGAACACCTTTGTACATGTGGTGCTAACTACAGTGTCTTTGGCTTTGTGCGCTAGATTGACCCTCAGGCATAATGGCATAAACAGAACACAAATTGGCAATTGCCAAAAGTTTTCAAAAAAAGAAATTCAAATATGTTCTCTCCCTGCTGGGTTTAGATCCCACTAACGCCAGCTTGAGTTGCCTGTCAGACACAAGGAAGAAGATGCCCGCGTTGGCGTTAGTAGTCAATGGAGCCAAGCACAGGCGCACATGCTGCCGGCATCTGTGACCAGAAGGGGGCACCACTAAAGTGGGTGTAAGAAATTGATATTTTTGGATGATCTGTGTCCTGCGTCTTTTCTCTCTACAGGAGAAAGTTCACTACCTCGGGGATAACTACCAGAAAGAAGGGCCCGAGGGCAACGACATTCGTAAGACTAATGTGGCCCAGATCCGCATGGGGTACCGCTACGAAACCCTCTGCTATGAGCTCAACCTCATCAAGGAAGGCATCAAGGCCTCCGACTGAGCCCACTCCACTCCATAACTCTGTGTGTGGCACAGAACTGGATCAAGAAGCCTCTCCTTTTCTCCCTCAGTCTCCTAGTATGTTTCCCTTTCTGCTGTAGCCAATCTGGAAATTCGTTTACGTGGCTTTTGTCACCTTTTAATTGATAATAGTCCTTTAATATTATGGTCACCTAAAAAGGATATATAAAATATTACATAAAGCCATGTTATCAGGTTTCCTGTTTGTTCCTGTTGTCTTGAATATCTATTAAAACATTTGCTTTCTGGATTCTAGTGTTGAATAACTTACAAATATGCGAATATATTATAAATATACGAATGAATCTATTTCAGCTGCTGTAATGCACAGTTGCACTGTAGTATTGACCTGCTGACATCAGTGATTTTCATTTATATGTATTTTCTCAGTGTCTCAAAAAACTAGCATTGACATGGTAGCATGCTTCAAAAATTATTAGACACTTCCTGCATTCTGCTCTTCCTCTGCCTTTAAAAATACATCTGGATGTGAAATACGTGGTAGAAATACAAAATATAAACCTTCCCGAGATTTCTTCTTAATAATTACTGAAGGAGGGGGGTTTGTATCAGATATGTAAATCTCTTATACATCAAAGCTGCCAGTCAATGTCAGAGCCAGAAGGATGTCCGTGCTACACTGTAGTATATTGGCTTATTTGTCCATTAGTCATGACTGAGCTCCAGGAGGAGCAATTTTGCAGACTTTATAAGACCTATTAAAAATAGTGAGGGAGATAAAACACATTAGATACAGTGCTGTTTTTTCAGGTATTCATAACTCTTTTATGAAATTCTGTCCTCCAACACAAGCTGCTGCTTGTGGAAAATTAAGAAAAGTGAAATTTTTGAATCTGGTCTTTGCTTTGGGAGTGTCACGAATATGCTTCAAGCCAACCTGCTGCCCAACAGATCAGCACCTGGCTCAGCACTTGCAGATACATCCATCATTGAAAGAGCTAACATGCTGTAACACAGAAACTTTCCATAGAGCCTGGTAATAATGAGACTGTGGACAATTCATGTAGAGGACCTTCAGTTCAGGAAAATGCCCTTCCTTCTGGTTTAATTACTCCTGACCTATTAATGACATAATCACATCAATAATTTACTTAAACTAAATTTCTGCCATTTCCGAGTTTGTAACCATTGAGTAGTTTTGAATTTCCTATAAACCCTACAAAAAAGCTATTTGAACAATTCTTGAGTGTCATTAAAGGACAACCATACTGTTGTCTAGACAAAGATATGACAAATCGGTTTCAGTGTCTGTACAGGATATGTGAGGCAGGTCACATCAGCTTGTATTAACATTGCTCAGAGATTTCTGGTGGTTGCTACTGTACATCTGAAAAACAGAAGTAAAAGTACTGCTGTACTTTGCTGTTCTGGATATGTCAATGAAACAGTAGCATAGCCTTAGTTCCAACAGAGTTGTTTGAGTTACTCGAAGTTTTTAAAAAACACATTTTTGTGGAATTATGTGGATTTTTTGTATTCAGAGCTTGAGGTATACAATACAGTACTTTTTACAGCTATATCCATACCACTATACTCTACCAGTATCACTGCACTGTGAATATTTTACTGTAACTGAGTTGCATAGTGCCATACCAATTAAAGTGGTCGTTGGGAAATAACCCTTGATTAATCTTGAATCAACATATTACACAATGAAGCAAGCTCACAGGGAAAAATAGAATATGGACTCCTACAGTAAAAACAGCAACAAGCTATTACACAGGCACAGACAATGAATTACATAACACTTTCTACAGTATGTATTTATAAATGTGCCAGAAACAAAACTTGCTTTTGTTATGGTGTGTCATGCTGTACTAGCCTATTCTTCTGTTGCAATAAATCTAGCTTTATTACCTCCTGATCATTTTTTCAAAACTTGAATTACAACATAATTAGCTCATTGTTGCCAGAAAAGAAACGTTTTAACATTGAACACTTGTTAAATCAAACCCAATGAAATACGGTAACAACAGATACTGCATCTTCTCCATTGGTAAAATGTGAAGTGTCTTTGTTCATAACTCTCCAGGAACAGGGACTAGGAGAGACAAAAGGATCCTGTGATGAAGTCGGAACATGAGAGATAAAAAATTATGAAAGTTTGTAAATTGTAATTAAGGTGGGTTGTTATTTCAAGTAATTAAGTGGTGGGTCAGCTACTGGAGTGACAAAGAGCATACAGCAATGTCTAGGCGTACATTGTAATGTTAAAATGTTGATGATGAAATATTGCTGTGTTTTGAAAGTAAAAAAATGAAGTACATTTTTATCATTAGGGCTGCACAGTATTGTGCGATATGTATGTGCTGTATGTCCCTTGATATGTATGGTATATACTGGTATAAGCATAACTTAAATATATTTAAATGTTCAATATTTTAAAAACAGATTTAATGATATTTGCAGTTTGTGTATTATTTCAGTTACAGTTCAAAATTCTAAAGCATAAATCAAGTGTTTCTGGTTGTAACACCCGATGTCAGAAAGGCATTTTAAAAGATAATCTATGGTACATAATCCATCCATCCATTATCAGAACATTACTTAAGTTTACAATTGTCGCGGCAACACAGAACCATTGCCAGGTGTGTAGCGCACGAGGCAGCACATGCTCTGGACAGGATGGACATCCATTGGAGGACACACAAATACACAACGACAACTCAGAGACACTAGTAAACTTCAACAGCATGTGTTGGGAAGCTGGGCAGAATCCCGAGTACCTTGCCAGAACTCATATGAACATGACAGGAACATGCAAACTCCATGCAAAAGGCACCCTAGGCCAGAATCAAATCCCGGATACAAGAGCTGTGAGGCAGCACTGCTGACTGCCAGGCCACTGCGGCACACCTCCATTACATAATGTGAAGTAATTTTGAGTCACAGTCCGTCTGTTGATAAACAGGCAGGGCTCCATCCGCAAAAGCCTGCTGTTTGCAATGCAGATGTAGTCAAGCAATACCTGTGAGTCAGTTATTACTGCTCATGGAGGTATTGCTTCTGCCGCATGGGGGCTCCAGACTTTCAAAGCCTATCTTCGGGCAAGATTTCAGTCCTCGGGCTCAAGCCACAACACAGGTAAATCTCTCTGTGGTTTCAGTTTACTTCAGGCAATTAACCATTCACTCTCCTGCACATCCAGTACAACAGGTGATTTCTTTGAGGGGAAACATTGATGACCTGAGAATATGTGTCTCTGGGCTGAAGATACTAAATTTGTTTTGAAGAACAAAGAAAAATATTTGATAAATATTTGTCTCACAAGTTCAGTCTTGTAGGTCTTGTAAGCAGTGGGACTCTGCTAACCGGAACCCCTAATAGGAAGAACTAATTCTGAGTACTATACCAAAATGTACTGCGTATATATATTTCATGTCCAAAACTCGGTGGGGATAGAATACTGACATACTTTTAAAGCTTGTACAATGAAAAGAATTCAAAAATATTTTACATTTGCACATTTTAAATACATGTCATGGGTGACATGATGACGCAGTTTTGCGTTGCAATGCTGGTGCCCTGGGTTCAATTCCAGACCTGGGGTGCTGTCTGTGTGGAGTTTATACTGTATGTTCTCCTTCTATTCTCATTTGTTGCCTCCAGATGCTCTGGTTTCCTTCCAAAGTTCAAGAACAATCTGAAAAAACTAGCCCTGGTGTGAGTGTGTGTCTGTCTGCCCTGTGATGAATTGGCATCCCATTCAGGGTGTACCTGCCTCGTGCCTGTTGCTTTCTGGGATAGGCTCCAGCTCCCCTGCAACCCTTGACTGGGAGACGTGGTTAGAAAATGGACAGAAATATAATGACAGTCTGTAATATGTATGTATGAATGTATTTTTAACAAAAATAAATTTTGTTTTTCCCAGTGTGACTCCATGTGTCTTTGTCATGTTTAAAGACAGCAGTGTACTGTAAACCATGCGGTGACATTTATCACAACAGGTTAACCCATACGTGATGAGTCATCCTCCTGACAACAATTGGGCGAAACTTGACACAGCGTGTCACGACGCTGATGACAAGGAAACATAACATGTTTCTAGATGATTCTTAATTTAGGGAAGAAAGAATCCAGACAGACCAGTCTGTTACCTAACCTGTATTCTAAACCCAACTCCAGGATTAATATCCACAATATTCCATAGTGGCTTCAACAAGAGGCTGTTATAGATGGATTGAAAAAGATGCTCTGCAGATTGTTTCAAGAATGTTCTCTCCAGAGCTGGGATCAACATCCCTGGAGCAGTTAAGAACAGGACCCTTGATTTATTATGTAATGTAATAGGAAATGTTGGCTTAGTGCCCCTCAACCCCAGTACTTCCACTGTGACCTGAAGAAAGGGCTGTCTTTTCAAACAGTCAAAAACCCCAGTTTCAAGAACAACCCTTTGGGTTGTGCGAGTCTGGAACAATCTTGTCCAAGCTGAAATCCCTGCTTCTTTTAAGAAATATACGGATAAGATCATTGTGTATACCAATTGGGCTGAATGACCTCCTCTGTTTTACAACCTTTCTTATGTTCTTTACCTTTCTCACAGTGGCCCCACACCAATTCCAACAACATCCTCGTTAGAAACTGATGTCCCCTGCCCATCCTTCAGGTTTTATGTGTGTCTTTCCCTGCTGTAAGGAAAACTGTGTAAAGCTGGCATCAGCAGTGTCATTCTCTATCCTGGTGCAGTAGGCTGTCATGCATATTCTTCAGCCCTGCTCCTGAAGAGCCCCTATGCAGCAGGTTTTACACGGTAGATCACCATCACATTCTCAGTTTCTAAACTAAAAAAAGGAATACCATTCACAAACATTAGAGTCCCCATAATTTAACAAATTAATTCCTTCACTGAACAATAACTCACAAACATTTCTGATCTTTAAATAGGATGATGTAAGGTGATGTAGAAGATCAACAGGACTGTTGCTGTCTAGAGACCCCTGCTTTAAAGAGAACTGAAACTCTTCAATAGCTAAAGGTGTGGAAAGAGTGATAATGTACCACTAGAAGTAAATCATTTTCTTAATTAGGTCATTAAGCTCTCACGTGGAATTTAAATCCAAAAACCCAGTGGCTCTCCAGAACAAGGAGATAAGGACATTGACTTAAAGCACCATTTAAAACAGTGGGGAGCAGCCTTCTAGGACATTGCAAGTCTTTGCTCTAGCCAATACTTAATTATCTGAGTGATCTGAAAAGACATGCATTACTTAAGCAATGAAGAATCAAATCAGTAGTCAGTGGAACATCCTGTTACGGCACAGAATCGAGGTGTCAAGGATAACCACCCCTGATTTCAATCAAATGGTATATGGGTGGCATGGTGGTGCAGTGGTTTGCTTGCAGTACTGGGGCCCAGGGTTCAATTCCAGTCCTGGGCTGCTGTCTGTGTGGAGTTTGTATGATCTCCCTCTGTTTGTGTGTGTTTTGCTGGGTGCTCCTCCCACAGTCCAAAGGCATACTTGTAGGATAATTGGATACTGGGAAAATTGGTCTTGGATAGACTGGCACCCAGTCCAAGGAGTATCCTGCCTTGCACCCGTTGATTGCCAGGATAGGCTCCAGCTTTCCCACGACCCTGAATTTGATAAACCGGTTAGAAAATAGATGAATGGATATATGATATGCCTAAAAATCAAAGGGGTTTGAAGACTAGTGCTTCTCACTCTTTAGAGTGAGAAGCACTAGAATTTAACACTGCTGAACTGGAGCTTAACTTAAATTTCAGCTCCAGCTCACCAAAGTGTGACACTGACACGCTTGCCTGATGAATTTCTCCTGAAAGCTTCCTGGACTCACGTCCTGCTCGTGTGCTCCCCCGGCCGGTGATGAGGTCATGCGGAATGGCAGTTTTCTCAATGCGGAGCTGAATCCCACAGACTGCTCCGTATTGATTCGTGAAAACAGAATAAACAACGGGAGGCCCGATGGGCTGTGTTTTCCATGATCCTGTCAGGGATGAGGGAGAGAAACAAGCCAGCAGTGATTTCATCTTCTGGTCAAGCGCACTGCCAGCTCTCCGATGAAGTGGAATTCAGCTGTTCTCCCGGTGGTACATGGAACTGGAAACTCCCTGAAAAATCCAGCTTGTTTTTAAATGGATTTATTTTATTCAGCAGCTTGAGTAAATGCTGTGATGTCTCATTTGCTGTTTTTTGCTCCTTGATGTGCTAGGATTTGAAAGACTCCATAACACTGGGATATTTTCCAAATGTTTTGTCATGTTTTTTTTGTATGTATTTTGAGGGATCTTGTACTTTTGCTGAACATGATTCAGACCCAGACTGCAGTATTTGCTCATCATCGCTCTCTTGGGGCACAGCCATACTCATTTGGAATTTCTGAGGAGAAATACAGTAAATATATAATGTATGTGTTTTTTTACGTTTTCACTACTTGGGCATTTCATGTCGAGCTCTTTCTTAACACTTTCCATCCATCTACTTTCTAACTGCTATATCAGGATGCTGTCCTGAGAAGCACAAGGGACAAGGTGGGATACACTCTAAATGGGATGTCAGTCCATTAACGGGCATACACAGACACAAACAGTGCATCCACAAGCAGTGAGACTGGCGAACACATTTAGCCATCCCCCTCGGACCACACCTACACCATCACCATCTACCTCCTTATGATTTCTTACCTATTGCACATCTCCAGTCATTGTTTACACGTCTGTATTGTTTACATTCAAACTGTCTACATGTTTACTTGCAAATTGTCTATTGTTTGTTTGTACATTGTCTTGATGCACTGTTTGCACTTTGTCTTGTTTTTTACACTTGTTTTACAATCGAGAGACTTTCTGTAAGTAAGAATTCCATTGTACCAGTACCGGTTACATATGGCAATAAAGTTCAAGTTCAAGTTCAAACATGCACACACTCATGCCAAGGACAGTTTTCCCAGAAGCCATTGAAACAACCAGCATATCTCTGGACTTTGGAAGGAAACAGCCCTTAGAGGAAACCCATGCGAACACAGAGTATTCGAAAATATTAATGAGGACCCTTTGCAGAGAAACCAGGACAATTTCCAGAGGTGTAGTCGATATAACAGTCTGAGGTCCAAAAGCCGAAAGTAAACAAACAGGTGCAAAAGTACAAAACCAGAAGAGGAGCCGTAAGCTGTGAGGAAGCCAGAACGATAACCAAAGTACCAAAACAAAACCAGGAGACTTAGTCGGAGAACAAACCAGAATCAGGAAGCCAAAAACCAAGTAGTAAGTAATTACAAAAAGTTGAAGTAGCTCTAACCAGGAAAAACCCTAATACTGATCACAGGGGAGAGTGTGAAGCAGCATTAAATAGGCAGGGTAAATGGGCTAATTGTGAACTGTGCTGGAATGCAAGGTGGAATGACGAGTCCTCCTGGGGCGTGGCATAACACAGAGAGAACATACAAACTCCACACAAATAGCATCCCAGAAATTGAACCCAGGACCGCAGCTCTGCAAGGCAGAAGTGAAAACCACTGCCCTACTTTAGGCTAGTGCTGCTTATATCTATATTGTATTGACTTGGTCAGGGGTAAGCATGTCCAGCCCTGAAGGCCAACTCTGCATATTTTCAGTACAGCTAACTATTGGTTTACATGGTTTTCTGAGGTCTTAAGGTGCTGCTATCAAACATGCTGGACTGCAGCTCCTCAGGACTGGATTTGGGCACCCGTGAACTAGAATACAGACAGACCCCCTCCACCTCCTGAACATCCCCCGAAATCCTCCCTCTTTTGCCTCTTGCAGGCATCTCAGCAGCGCTACGGTGACACAGGCGAGTTTCTCTCAATTTTCAGCTGTTTTTTTCTGATTTCACAGTGAAAACCAAACCTGCCCCTTGGCCTGTCCACACCGAGCTGCTGCAGGCCACGGCACAAGCACTGCTAGGAGTTCTGGGAAGAAGGAGCGTGTCGAGGGCAGTCTGTGGAGCTTCCTGACTGCCAAAAAAAGGACATTCCTTCCACTCCTGGCGAGATAAAGTGCAGCCTTTGTTTTCGTGATTGGAGATATGGCTTTTAATTCAGCTGGAATACTCAGCTGACTCTTGGTAGGTCTTGTACGAACATCTGTACAGCACAACTTGTATGAACATCTAAATTACTGGATTACAGGTCCTGGCCCTGGCAACACCTGTTCTGAGCACAGCTGAACCCTGAGTGGAGCAACCGTTGACCGGAACTACCTTCTCTCAGTTCCCAAAGTGGGTTTTGATCCAGCTTAAAGGGCTGCTGAGTGCTGCACTATGAAACAATTAGAAAATGAATGCCACTTGGGAAGACAACAGATCTTAGCATGGGCTATTAGAAAGCACATTTTCTTTGAAAGGCACACTGTCAGCTTATACTTCTCACTCTCATTTAAATGAATTGGTCAGAAAAGTGGCTCATCTGGACATGTTATTCTCTATATTGAAAGCTGACAGTTGGAATTCAGGTTACCTCAGGTGCTGTGGTATCATTTGACTCTGGCTTCACCCTGAGCTATCCTTGATCAGTCAAGGTAATTAATTAGCACCTCTGTACATTCCTGACTCTAAGAGCTACTGGACTTGTAGTCAGGTTTGTGTTTTTTTTTTTAAATCAGTGTTGACTAACTTCATCCTAGAGGGCCATGATCCTGTATGTTTTATTGATACTTTGAAATAACTGACAACATAAGGTTTGGAAAGAGGGCTAAATAAGTTTGATTCCCAAATAATTTGTTCAAAGGTGTAATTCAGAGTTCTACTAGAACTATAACTGGGAAACTCTGGTGCCTGTTCCATGGGCCCCTTTATTTAACTTTGTCCTCCAGCAGAAAGCCTCTCTTGCTATGGACCAATTATGAGCAGTTCTGCGCTTGGTGGACCACTGTGTCTGTAGGTTTTCTAGGTTTATTCCTAGAAACCACTTCCTGATGAACTAGGAGAAGCTGCTAGGTTGGTTGTAAGATGGAACAAAAACTTGAAGACTGTACATTCCTCAATGGTGATAGATTAACATGCTGCTGGCTGTTAGTACAGAAGCAGCTTGTTACCACACACTGTCTCAGGGCCAGTCAGACAGTTTCCAACACACACAGGATCACATTTTGCTCAGCACTGTTTCTCTTTCATCTTCTCCCTGGGCTTTTAAGATACACAGACCTCTATAACTTGGAATATGAAAACATTTCCTGTGACAGGATACCCACCAGTCAGCTCTCTAAAAAAGATCCTGTTTATAATCAATGCTTATAGACCATTCACATGAAAGTGTTTTAAAGTATTTAGGAAACCCACTCAGTGCCTGAAATCAAGTGTCATAACAAATCACACGGGGCGAGCTTCCTCATGACAGGCGCGGTCAATTAAGTTTCCTCTTAGCAGCTATAATGCGGAGCATAATTGTACTTTAAAATAACTTCTTAAACTGGGATCATTGTCATCGTTACTGAGTATACCACTAGTAACCAAACGGCGAAGCCTTTTCTCACCTCTCCACCTAAGTGTGAAGTATGGCTGCAGGCGCAGAATTGCTGTCGCGCGTTCAGAGGTGGATAAAGTGGGTTTCCTCTTTGGGATCCTTTGAAATGTATGCAACTTTAAAGAAAGTATAATTAACTGTTAGGATTTGCGCCAATAAGATTTGATATGATTCATTTAGATAAAAAATAAAAAAAATATCATTGTCTAAGGTTTGCTGAATTTTTATTTTTGGAAGGAGGAAACATCTTATAATAGCATAATACCGACCTTTCAGTTTTGCAAAACGTACCAACGCTACATTATAGCTATGAGATGAGCATATTCACCTAAAATCTCGGAAATTCACATCGGTATTTTTATTTGTAAAACAATAAAGAAATAAACACTTAATTAGGTGTCGGATTTTGCATATGATTTCAATAAACCACTGAAAACACGGACCAAAAATAGGTAAAAACAACAGGAGGCGGGATTGTTTGCTAAATATGCAAGATCTCAACAGTTTTCTTAACTGCAGCTGAAAAAAAATCTTGTTATTCTGTGTCCAAATTGAACTGCAGTTTGTTTCTCTCCGCGTAGGAGGAGGCAGGGAGAGCTGACTGACAGCCGCGCATCCCAATCCGGATCAGCGCCCACAGGGAGGCGGCCACGGCACCGAACTGGTTCCTGTTAAACTTCCAAAGAGCCCTGGCTGCTAATGAATCGGACGAACAAGTTCGCTCTCCAGAAACCCTTTCAGCGCCACATCGTGAAAACTGAGCTCGGAGGGCGGTCCGCGAAACGCGAGAAGAAAATAAATAATTCGTTTACAGATAATAACAGTATCCGTAGCTAAGTACTTTGAGGATATTCTGAGTCACACAAGAGGAAGGAGAGCAAAGCAACGTTTGGTGCTGTCTCGAAATATTCACTGAAAAACTGACCTCACTGTGAACAAGAGGCATGCGAGTGGTCAGTCACACTTCACTGTATTGCTTAGAGGTAAGGGGAAACTGATGCTTATAGGAGAGATACTGTACATCAAGCTGCCTGGAAGACTTGTGCTACTCTCACGTGTGTTTTCGTACGCGTTATTGCTGCTAACAATACAGTATGTGGAGTTTCGCTGATTTGTTGGTTGCTGAAGCTAATTAGGGTACGATATCCCAAACTGAAGAAGTCACTGCATCCGATAGCAGTGTGTTGGATGACAGCCACACAGCTGTGGTCGTTCTAGGAAGCACATTAGATAATTTGGCTGCCGGCTTAAGGCTAATAGTTGTTAAAAGAATCTGTTATTTCCCTCTTGAGTGAGGTGTATTGCTCTCGGAGGCGGATACATCCACTTCTTGGCTTGTTCCGTTAGCCAGAGTCTGTGGAGGAAATTTGCTCCTGCCTGAAGGAGTAGGACTTCGCTCATTCTTCTCCTAAGGCTGAACTCAGTTGCTAAACGCAAGCTTCGTTGTTATGCTTTATCAACCTCCTTTTGTTAGCTGTGCTAGGTGCATCTGGTATATTAAAAATGAATGTCGTTGCCTGAGGTTGGTCACACACTGCATGTACCATCCTTTGTCCATGTCATTGTCGTGGGTATTTCTCTCTTCACTGTAGTTGCACAACTGTGGAGATGGACCATAGCTTTCTGAGAAATTTGAAATTATTCATCACTGAGATAACTCATGTAAACTATAAAACCTTTTTTGTACAGCTAAGATGTTCATGTTTTGTACTAGTGAAGTTTGAGGTTACTTTTCCATTTTCCCTGCTATAAAACTAGGAGATGATCATAAAGCTTTGAAGGTTGTGATTTGCCCATCCATGGTGGTGTGAAAGGGTAGCACATAGAGTCAGGTTTGCCATCACATGCCCGGTAAGGGCTACAGGAATTGTTACTTTAGGAAGAGAGAATGTATTTGTACGCAATACACTGGGTTAGGATTTATTTCTCCTCTTTTAATTCTACAAATGACACTAGTGAACCTTAAGAGTTTGAATGAGGCTGCTTTGTTTTGCATGAGGTAAACAATTTGTTGATGAAGGACAATTCTGACAGCCAAAGACATTTTTTTATAATATGTGAACTGTGATTGCTATTGAAACTAATAGCAATTCATGCACATGATTTTCATTATGTTAAAACTGATGCTGTAGCTAATGAATTAAAAACCTTTATTGCCCCTGAGGGAATTTGTCTTGTATATCAAGAGCTAATAACATATAACATATTTCACAATAATACTATACAACAACAGTACAATACCATAGTGCAAAACAACATTTCTCAATCAGAACTCTTCTAGTACTATAAAGGCCAATAAACAGACAATAAGCAGGTAAGGTGTTCAGAAAACAAACAATTCTAAAAAGATCCGTACCCCGAAAACTATCTTTTCATTGTTCAACAATTGAATGCTTTTATGTAAAAAATAAGTAAACGCTCTCTTAATCTTCATGCGGGGGGATCTGGTATCTCTTCCCAGAGGGTAGGAAAGCATACAACATTCTCAAAAGATTGGGTGAGAGAGATCAGCTAAGATTTTATGTGCAAGATTAACAATATGTGGTTCCGTTAGACCTTGTTATTGAGTCCAAGGATGCACCAGAAATCTTGCCACCAGACCTTGTCCCTTTGTGCAACTTATTTTTGATGTAAAAGGACAAGGCACCTTACCAGCTCTAAATACAGAAGGTTAGGATATTCTGAATTCAAAATTGTCAATATTGTGTTTTCTACATTACAACTCCTTATGTTCTTGAAGAAATACAACCTTTATTGCACCTTTGAATACCTTGCCTTTGTATTGGTGGTCCAAGTTAATTTACAATTAAAAAATAGTGCCAAGGTATTGAAGCTGCAGGATTATTATTTAATATTTAATGGTGGGTCTCCTGCACTGTTCCTAGAGAGTCTCACCCCAGCAGAGTTTATAGGGCACTATTAAATCACCAATTTCTAAAGGTCAGCAACGTTTTTACTGTGACCAAGTAAACAGGTTATACAATTCATTTAGAGCTCATTTGGATGAAAAAAGTCAGCCAAAAGCCCTCAATGATGAGGTTTCTCTTAACCGAGTTATATCCATCCATCTTCTAGTCACTTTGTCTAGTAGAGGGTTGTGGGGGAGTCCGATCGTATCCTAGCAAGAAATGGGCACACCCTAGATGGGATGCCAATCCACACACTGACACGCACACATTTACAGGTCCAGTTTTCCTAGAGTTCCAATAAACCTACCAGTATGTCTATGATTTCACCTGGAGGAAGCCTCCAGTACGTGAACACAGGGAGAACATACAACTTCCACTCCATAGATAGCACCCCAGGTGTGGAATTGAACTCAGGGCCTCAGTGCTGCGAGGCAGCAATGCTGATCACTGTGCCACCATGCTGTGGCATGATAAATAACTTGACAATTATTTGACTTTATTTTACTGGTAAAGTAAGATGAACAGGACTGGGGACCTCCAGGACCAGGGATGTAGGCCCCTGTTTAACAAAGAACTTGTCCTAGCAAGACCTACAGAGTTCTTCCTATATTCTGAACTCTAGGTACACTCAACTAAACAAGCTGTTAATGGCAATTGCAAATGGAGTAGACATTTAATAATAATTTCTTACACTTATATAGCGCTTTTCGGGACACTCCACTGAAAAGAGCATTACAGGTAATGGAGACTCTCCTCCACCACCACCAAAGTGCAGTCCCACCTGGATGATTTGAATGCAGCCATAGTGCGCCAGAACACTCACTACACACCAATTCCAATTCATTGATGGGGAGTATTAGGAGGCCATGATTGGTAAAGGCTAGGGGGAAGTTTGGCCAGGACACCAGGATTTCAAAATGTATTTTCTTTTATGAATAATTGGATCAACACACTACACTGGTGACAACTGTGCATTCTCTGGTGGTTAATGTAGTTGATCACAAAAGAGTGTTATGCAGATACTGTAAATCAAATTGTTTATACAAACCCCATACAACAATGTAGCCTTTTGCCATGAACTGTATTTAAAATAATTTGCATCTGGTTTCAAGCATGGAAGTTTTCTGTTTCTATAGTTAAGAGCTGTAATGAAATACGCATTTTTTTCCTGCAGAAAAAATACAATGTTAAGGGAAAGACTTCAAGCATGTTTAAAATATATATAATTAAGGAATCATATATAATGCAAATAACTAGAGTGAGCAATTTTTTTAGTAGGCTTTTCATTTTTCCATGTGAAACGTTCTTTTTACATGTGCTATGTGGTTATGAATGTCTAGCTCATTTGGCTCACAAGACCAGCTTAAGCTCTGCATTGGACTGGGATCAACAGCTGGGCTGGGAGATTGTTCCAGACTTCCACAACTCTTTGTGTAGTGATGTGCCTCCTGTTTTCAATGCCAATTCCATCTACCCTTCAGTTTTCACTTGGGCTCCCATGTGCATCCCTGTAATAGACTGGTGTTCCATCCAGTGCATGTTCCCTCAAGGTTTATAGTATCTGTATTTTTGGATTTTGGATTTCTTAGCTCAAATCCTTTGGCAGTTCAAGATTTAACTATATTTCTTTAGTTTTTGTGTACTGTATATGATATTCCTTTTTTACCAGGAATTCATTATGTGTCTATTTCCTGTTTACAGTGCTTCAGAGAGTTATTTTGTACTATGTTAACCAGAATTTAACACCATATTGTAAGTGAGTTCTTACTTGTGTATTGTATAGTTTTACCATACATACAAATTGGTACTTGAGATGAATCAGCTCTCAGAGCTGTCATGCTGACGATTATGGAGATTAGGAAATCAATTCTGCTTCCTATTTATTCACTTGCTTTTAATATGGATCCAAAGTTTCATGTCAACACTTATGTTTAGTAACAGCAGTTATGTGTGTACGATCCACATAGTGAACTAGATTACATCAAAGATTTATTTGTTTCTAGTACTGTGCATAGAAACTGGTCAAGTGATTTTTTGCATTATTTGTGTTTAAATGCTCTGATTGTTCTGATGGTGTTTAATTGACACTGCAATCGAAGGGATTAATGAGAGAATTGCAGTTTCAACACTATAGAAATTCACTGACGGGAGGACATCAGTTTGATGTGTCATGTGAGGAATGTAGCACAGAGGTGTAGAGTAAGATGCTTAGGGCTCTGCAGTATGGGAGCTGGTTTTACAGCCCCTGACCACTGCAGTAGCCTCTTGGCTGTCTTGTATTTGAGGTAAAGTTTCAAAATTTTATTTTTTTCCTGAGAAGAATGCTGCTCTTCTCTTCAGTTACAAAAGATACAGCTTTCCCCCTGCCTCTGGGTAGCCTTTTATCTCTTACTGTAGCATTGTGGTGACATGAATTGAGGCCACAGGTTTCTTTGTAAGGAGGATGGGTGATGGATTCAGAAAGCATGGTGCTGTCTGTAGGCTCTGAACTGGAGTGAATTGTGGGGCAGAGCAGGATGATTTCGAGATTGCGTGGCATGTCCCTTAGTCCAAGACAGTGGAGATTTTGTTGGAAGTCTTGCACAACGAGCACATGTCAGGCTTATTGTACAGAAGGCAGTTGTTCTTTGTTAGCGGGGTGCTCTCTGTCCTAGTCTGAAGTTGAACAAGACAATATTAAACAGAGGCACAAAGCATGTCCAGACACTGTTTCCTCTGAGGTAGAGATACATGCAGTCTTTGTTTAAAGTAAAATGGTTGTTTGCTTGTATAAAACGCCCTTGCACAGTGTGTAGTCAGTGTGTTTGCTGAGAGCAGCCCAGGAAACAAACCCCTCTGCAAAAAAGACTACTTTCTGAATCTAAGTAGAAGGCTAATTGTTTTTTTTAAATGTATTTCTCTAAGTAGCAGTTTTCGTTTTTAGACCATGATTCACACACTATATAAACAGCAAAAAACCAATCCCACTGAGCTCTGCCTCCTACTGTAACAGCTCACACTTTGAAAACCAGTTTAAGCTGGAAGAGTATTTTTGTTAAACCTGTCCTTCTGTGGAGCCCAAAACACACAAAGGTGTATGCAGTGTGGTTAGGCTGCAGTGGGACTCCTCACGTTGATATGTGCTTTGGACTTCACTAAAATAGTGAAGAGCTGTGTTAAGATTAACATTTTTTTTCTTACCCTTCTACATTCCTTCTCTGAGTTTATCTGGTTGGCTGACTTCAAGCCCACCCGTATTCAGCAGCAGTCAGATGGTCAGTATGGCATTGCTATGTGTGGGCACTGTCTCAGGCCAAATGTTCAATACGGTCTAGAGGTCAGAGCTTCTCTTGCAGTGCGGATCAGGCCTGATGCATGGAGTCCCAGGCCCTGTGCACAGGGCTATCACAAGAACCTTATTTACACTGGAGCCTGCTACCTCAAAGGCAGCTTTATCTACAGCAGCACACTCTTCCCTGACCCATGAGTCAGGCCTGTGACTTCCTAGCTGCATAAACTCTTTCATATCTGAAAGGGAAGAGCCCTTTCAGCACTGAGACAGCTAAGAAGATAATTGTGAAAGCTCTCCCAGAAGAGGATGTCTCAGTTCTCAGCTTTGACAATGTACTTTTTCTCAAGTGACGATTAAGGCAGTGGAAGGCTAGTGGACAGAAAAAGAGTTATTTTTGAAAACAAAAATGTTTTTCAAGAACTTATGTCCCACAGTCTCAAAGCTTTTCCTTGTGGTATGTCGAACGCTTTTCATCTTCCTTTTACTGAAAGAAAAACAGACCTAGTGCAGCTCTTGTATCTCATTGTCTCTCTACTAATTCCAGTGCATTTTCTCTAACAAAAAATATTGCTGTATTTTTAAATAATTTAATTAAAAATATAATTAAAGACAGAGACGTTGATTTTATTTACTCAGAGGGTGAATGCAGGGAAGATTTGGTTTCTAATACCTTAATTGTTTTAGAAATCTGTCGCAGGGTTTCTGAAAAAATCTATATTCAGTATATTCACATGGCCAGGAGGAGTTGGATTCTGTCTCTCTCTCTCTCTGTTGTGTGTGGGGAAAAAAAGTGGCTTTTGATTTCTGACCTGAACTGTCAGGAACAAGCCTGCTAGCCAGAGTTCTTAGAGCACATTTTCCTTAGATCCCTCATAGAGCAACTGGGGTGAGATTGTTGGATCAATTAGCTTCCTCTCATTTGTAACCTTTCCTATATTCCTCTGTTTGCAGTCTATTTCTGCCCCGTTTCCAGGTTTTTACTGCGCTTTTTGGATCTAGCTTTGCAAATGTGTGTTGCAAGGAATTCATGTTTGTCCCCTGAGACAGCTCTGCAAAACATCAGTCCATTTTTTTTCTCAACAAGAAAAGCACTTCACAGCACTTAACAAGTTTACAGTTTGTTTGCTACTGTAGGCTAAAAATATTTCCATATTTAATATATAATATTTAATAATATCTAATATTTTGATATTTTTCTACCCTAAAAACAAAGCACCAGTACAGTACAAATTCTGGGTTCACTAACATTGGTTTTGTATTTAGTTATGAGATCAGAACATTATAATGATTTACAGTAGGTTTTTTGAGACATTTTGTTTGAGTATTACTCTTTTTTTATTCTGACATAGTTACTCCTCAACTGTGGAATGACAATTTACAGAGGGAATGCAAACCCAGTCTTCTCCAGTGATTTTGCAAGTACTTATTCAGTTGTGCCTGAGCAAGCTGCTTCTTGCTGGCTTTAACTCTGGCTTGTGTATATTTGAGTGCTGTTTAGTTAATTGAGGTAATGATAAGGTGGCACTTAAGGGCTTGGTATAATTGGAGTGTCTGATTCCACTGCAGCAGCTGTGTGCTGGGTACCTGTCAGATCCCTCTTGCAGACAGTGTTAATGCAAGCTTCTAGGGTCTGGGCTTGAAAAGGCCGTGGCTGCTGTTTTGATCACCGTCATTCTCCTGCAGAAATCATTCTATTTGCACTGGGTTTACTGGAGGCTGCGAATGTGTATTTAGCTCGGCCTTTTTAAATCTGAAGCTTTTAATTCTATTAGACATATTGAGCTGAACATGAGGCCACACGTTAACATTTAATGACTGAAGAGGTGAAAATGTGATTATTTGGGAAAACAAGAACAAGTTTTTTTTTCTGGTGCTCTTTCTCCTTTTTTTTTAAACTTCATACTTAAAAGATAATGTGGTAGATGTTTTTCAGCTGACTCATAACAAGAGTTTTCTTTAAGCTATGTTGGAAATCAACTCCATGCTATTTCGTTTATAAGCGGAGTAAACAGAAATGCAACATTTCCAAAAGCAACTCACAACGTCTGCTCATTGCTTATTACTGGAGCTACATGTAATACATTCACATTAGATGGGATTATAAGAGTTAGAATTATTAAAGTATTACAGTCTGGTTTCTGTTCACTTTATTCCATTCTCCTGCTCAACGAAGTGTCAGGCTTGGTGGACTTTAAAAACAAATTTACTTGCTGCAGAGCAGGAACAATCTATTCTGTTAACCTCTACAAACCCAAGACATAGTATAATGCACTGCAACAGCTAGCCTGCCATTTTCTGTAGGTTAAATTGTCCCTCCTTGAAACGGCACATAACTGTATTATAGATGGTGTTCAAGTGGTAATTTTCCAGTAGTTCCTAAACTGATAAATATTCTACTTTTTACCCCTATAGTAAAATCCTGTTCAGATCTCTTATATCTCAGTGAATTTGCTCTTTCCCAAATTAGTAACATACAGTACCAAGCACTTAATTATTCAATCAACATGTTTCTTCACTTAAATGGACAACTACAGAACTGCATCTTTACTTATAAAATTTGGAAATATTGATTATTTTTGTTTATGGACCCTGAAAGTTTTGTATCTGGCCTTTGGAGACAGATACTTGTGTCCTCATCTGGCGTCATGCTGCTTTTCACTTTACAAACCCCACTGTTCAGACAGCAGAGGACTGATGCATGTACCTCCGACCTGGGGTTCGAGTCCTGGGGTGAATCCTCCCAACCCTGGGCAGCATGGCCCGTGGTGCGTGGATTGTTCAGGGCTTCAGGACACCAGTGATGTGTAGCCCAGATTCACACCTGTGACCTGTGGAGCCTGTAGAACCAACCCTCTGAACAGAGACATCCACAGGCTGAGCTCTGCTTCACTGCTTTGTGTTTGAAAACTGGTGAGAAGGTGCAAGCTTGGTACTTTATGAAGAAACTGTTTACAAGGAGAAAAAACATCTTGGAGCGAGTCTGAATTTTTGGGTCATAACCACATTTTCTCTGAAGGAGGAATTATAATTATAGGATATTGCCTTAACATCTCCATATCAGTGTTCATCTCACCCCAGGAGATGAAAATAAAGATTTTTTTTTGCCTTTTTGAGTTACAGTTCAAAGAGTTTATTTCATGCTTCTTCATTCTGTGCCAGAATGCGTTAGCTTGCTTATTATTAATTCCTGAAATCAGTGCTGGAATTGTTAGTGAAGACCAAGGCCAGTGTAATGAAGTCTGTTCCCATGCTCATGTCTTCCCGGAAGGAATCTTGTTAACTTTCGGAAAGCTGTTTTGTTTTTTTCTGTAGCTCCTTGTGTCCTTATGGATTGGGTGTAACTCAACCAAAAGAAGCCGTGCTGCTGATGAAATCCATGAGTGTAAGAAGGATCTATTGAGTTCCATCGACGAAACTGCAGGATTCCCACCTTTCTTTCTTCTATAGAGTTCCGGATGAGCCCAGTTAGGACTTTGGAAGGTGTAGCTGTTCCCTTTGTGCCCCTGTGCTTGTTTTGGCAGGAGCGACTCTTTAATCTGCTAATACTCAAAAGTTTCTTCTTCATCTGACAGCCTCTGCTATAAAGGGATACGTTTTTACTTCTTCCTTTTGGAAAAGTGCGCAGGAAGAGATGCGACACTTTTACGCAGAAGATGTCTATAGTAAGTGTGGCTGGAATTCTCCAAGAATTGCACTTGATATTTGACCACCGATAATGGTTTGTTTTTCTGACAAAGCAAACGAGCTCCTGATGTGTCTGAGCAAATCATGCAGTTTTCTATACAACCTTACCCTTGACCATACAAGCTGGCATCTGACTTAATGTTGTGGTTAACAGATTTCTCTACAACTTACATATGAGCACTGGAGTCTTATGTTTAAATGAGCTAATTCACTAGAGTATCAATCAGCCTACAAATGTGCAAAGCTTACAAGTGAAAGCAGGCTGCTTTGGTCATTCGGTTTCTAGCAGTTTATTTGTCCAAGTATTGTGTGGAATCACCTCCAGTAACATGATTAGACAGTTAGTGCCACAATCCTTTGTGTGAAAGAGTGCCTCCAGTTTCTCAGTCTAAATGCACACTTCTGTCCTTGTGGTCCTGAAGTACTCTTCTGCGTTGTCTTTTTCAGTAAGCTTCAAGATGCATCAGTAATGTTTATGACGCTTAGCGAAATAAGTAATTACATTCGGGTTGCCAATATATTTGGTGCTGCAGCTGTAGATGTTAAATTGCATTTTTGAGTTCTGAAAACCCTAGGCTGGTAGGGAGAGATTCAAGGCAAGGTTTAACAGAATAGTACATTTCTTTTTTTCTCTGTTCATCCCCACCACAGTAGCACAATTTGTGCTTTGTTTGTATTCTATAAAATGCCTGTCTATAAAATGGGGTAATTCAGTATTTACTAAACACACACAGTGAGCCATACTAGACATGCTGAAAGGGTGATCCTGTAACTGTGCTGTCTGAAAACCCTGCTGGATATTTGAAAAGCTTGACTAAAGGGTGAAATATGTCCTGTGTACCTGGATCTGCTCTTCAGATCATCAGCTGAGATTTATGATCTAGTTGTTGGACCATTTTCTGATCCAACTGTGAAAGGGATTCCCTGAATGGTGGTGCAATGAAATGGGGATTTTGTGCAGTACCAACTCCTGAGACCTGCTGGGCATCTGCAGGTTTGCAGTGACGTTGGTGAGAGACAAGCCACTCCTCCAGCTGGGCATTGTGGAGCCCACTGCCTATACCAAGTCTCTTATTGGTGGGCATGTCAAAGGAGCAACTGGAAAGGTTTCCATAAAGCCGACCTGATTTTAAAAAAAAGGCTCTTCTGAATAGTAGGTTCAAAATTGCAAGTACCCTAATTTGTAGTCCCAAACTTTTTTCATCACAAAAAAAATGGGCCACAGCCTGGGACTGAACCAGAGGCAGGAAGGAAACGCCTCCTACAAAGAAGCAAAACTGTTTAAACATCCTTCCGCTGTCTCAATGCTAAATGCAGGAGCTGTATGAGTTGATTATTCATGCGGTCGGACAAGACATAGCCGGAGTTAAAATGACTGCTTAGGTTGAGTTGATGTCTGTGGATTACAGTAGTTCTAGTCAAGTTATTCCAATTTTGAAAGGACGATTGAATATTAGGCTGCTATTTTAACTTGAAACAGATTTGTGGATGTAAAGAACTCCCTTCCTACCTGGCAAGGTGAAGCAGCTTTTCTGGACATTTGCTGAGTGTTTCTGTTCACCTGGGTGATTGTGCTTCCATTGCTGGGGGCCTAGTAGTATGGACACTAGGCGAGAGTGGGACTAATTTTGAAATGCGGGAAGAAATATTTTGTGCAGCAGGCTACCCAGTTTGTGAAGCACTCTTTTTTTTCCTAATAGCCTTATAGTATTTTTCAAACTCAGGTTGATTGTTTTAAAGCATACAGTTAAGCCAGAGAAATTGAGTTTAAGAAGAATTAGTTTTATTTCACTTACTCTTCCACATGATTTCAGGTTTAAACAGTTCATACAGTCTTTCCTGAAGTCAGTTCAGATTTTGAAATACATTTTCTAAAGGATTGCCTGTTTCGAAATCTTCTCCGTACTGTGCAATAGTAATAAGTGATAATAACACCAACGCTGTACACACATAGCCGAGGGTGTGTGAGATATTGTATATTGTTGCGCTAAGCTGTGCTTGTCTCCTTGGGAAGTTTATCAGCTGTAAAATAGAGAGTTCCTCCTTTTAGTTAGGATGTGAATTGACTTTCATTTATGAGTCAGATTCAAGGTGAGCTGTAGCTCTTTGTCAACGTGGTTCAACTTTAAAATGCAAGGCTGCTGCTATTGAATTTATAACAAGAATACACACCCCATGTGTACAATGATATGAGTGGGAACAGTTCTCTCTGCTCCAAAACATTTTATTCGATACTGTCAAAGTTTTGCACAAGCACACAAAGGACTGAAGCACATTATGTGGTCTATCCTGTCACACTCCATTTGTTAAGTAGCCATGCAATACAGTCAATTACCTTGCATAACGATCTTTCCCAAATAATATTTATGTTTCTGCCTTTCTCATATTGACATATTCCTTCTTGAATTTTATTAAAGAGGAGATTAGCTCTGCATCACAAGTTTTGCAAATGCCACACTTGTGCAACTGGCCCATGGAGTTTAAAGGGGGCTGATCGAACTGATTCAAGTGACTGAAGTTTTGGAAAGTGCTCATGGGAGGATTCAGAAAATCAAGCAGCTGTGTTTAGCAAAATGCCAAAATAACACAGAAGGAAGTGTTTAGTCTCCATGTCGTTGCTGCCCTTTGAGAGAGTCAGGCACAAGGTGGTACAGCCAGAACAGTATGTGTTGTGAAATCTCAAACTCGTGAAACCTTAGACCCCAGATATTGGTGCATCCAGCAGCCGATTCATCTACAATCCAATGCAAACTTATTCTTCTATAGTGCCCTCCCAGCCTTAACATACCAGAGAGCTTTGCAGAACTAAAAATAAGGCAAATGCAAGAAAACATCCAACTACAGGTAGTTCTAAAAATGGCTATGAACAAAACTGGTTTAGGTGAAATGTACAATAGTCTAGTGTCTCAGTTTCAGATGTTTTTTGGCAGGAGGTTTCTCAGATGGGGAGTCTAGTACCTAATGACCCCATTTCTAATTGGCTTTAAACTTTGTACAGCTAGTACATCAGCGTTCCCAGGTCTTGAAGAACAATTCGTTACACACGCAGTGAGTAGCAGTTGAAGGTGCACAGGTCTTGACTTACTGATGACTTTGGATGTTACAGTTGCTGCTGCCTTGAAACCCACTAAAGCATTAACTGACATCCTGGTGCAAAGACCTAACTACTGGATGACTTCTTAACTTGTGTTTGCTATTTTTATACCTAATTTTAGAAATATGAGCTTTATCATCGTGTGTGTACTGCTGGTACAAAGTGTCTAAACCATTAAGGTTCTCAGATCTAAAAGAAGTTAACCTTTTTCTGGGTTTGGATGAAGATAGGACTGCAAGAGAGTGTGGCGATGCTGGTGTGGGAAAGAGCTAAAGAGTGCTGGCTGTGCTGCTAAGCGGTCATTTTATTGTATCTGAATGTCTTTGTAGAGCTCAGCTGCAGCCTGTTTGGCTGTGTTACTGTTTTACAGTCATGAATAAAGTTAAAGAGGAGACAACATTTCTGGGGGCCTTGGAAGAAAACCCCACAAAGCTCTCCCTTTATGCTAAAGAAGACAAACAGTTTGGTTAGGTTGGGTCCCAGGCACCAAAGAACCCCGACTCTTGCAACTCATCCGAGTGATTTCAGGGGAACTCGGAGCCTGTGGAATGCATTGATGTAGCTACAGTCCAAATGACAGGGTGCGCCTGGGGAGCAAACACGCTTCAATTAAATCCAATCTGAAGCCGCATATACATTCTGCTTATGTTTTTGAGCTCATGTTCATTTAACCTCTGGAAATCCACAATGCTGTGTAGAAGACCACTGCTAATGATAGTTATCAGCTGTAAACATTTAGTTTGTACAGTTCCAGTAGTTTCTTGGAATTATGTGTACCTTTCTTCATTAAAGCATAATTGTTACCCAACATTTGAAGTTGATTTCAGTATTGCAATAAGGAATGCATTTGGATGCAAACACATGCAGACCTGCCTTATTTGTGGAATTGATGGACGAGATGGTGTCTATGATGCCATAAGCCAGGTGGTTACTCCTAGGTAATGAGCCATTTACCAGTCACGTCTTCCTGTGAGTCAAGGAACAAGAAAACCATTCTGTTTGTTGAATCAGTATGTGTTCCCTGCTGAACCAACAATACAGTAAGTCTGGATATGTGTGTGAATCTGTCATGCAGAGAAGAAAAACACAATTTTAACATATCTTTTTCATCCTCCCCTTTTTAATGCACCATAGTTTACTTCTGCACCTAATAATTTCCCCTTTGAATAGGCACCGTAGAACACTGCTTTAAATCCCAGTGTCCACACCCTTCCCACACCCTTGTCTAGTACCGGCTGAGTCTGTGTGTTGTAATGACAGCCCTGCCTGGGGAGACGGTGTTAATGAGGAAAGTGCTGTAATTAGGTGGGGGGCGAGCATGCCTGCTGCATCTGACACCTGTAGTCTGCCTGGCTCTGCAGGGCAGGTGTAACTTGCTGGGTGGTATAAGTTTGTCGATAGAAGACGTCGCTGTAAGGACTGAAACATGCGAGTTATGGCCTCACAGACCTACAGGAGGTAGGATTGGCTTCAGTTGCTGCAGGTGTTCCCAGCCCTGAAAAATAAGGATGTTAAAACATAAGAGATTGCAAACAAAATGAAGCCGGAAGGCCCAGCTTGTTCATTTGATTGTCAGTAGCTTACACATCTCAAAATTGCACCGCAGTTTTGCCAGCATGATTGAGTGTTTTTGTTCTGCTTCCTGTGCCCCTCGTGTCACGTCAAGAAAAATCTGCCTGGCCATTCAAGAGTGCTCTGAATCCTGCAGGCCAGGAAGGAAAAACGTAGTATCTGGGATGGTCTTTGATTTTTCTGGAGGGAGCTGAGCTGCCTTCACTGATGACTTCTGTTGAAACTCAGAGACAGAAGAGGTAGGGCTTCTGAGGATAAAAATAACTCAGTACAGGCTTTGTGGGCTTTTGACTTTTGACGGGTAAGGGAGAAATTGAGCACAGACGGGAAACGCAGTGCCCTTACCCTGTCACTCCTGGAAATTGCTCAGGGGACAACAATGGTTTGGCCGTGACCCTCAAGTGTGACAGAGCAGAGGTTGCCTCCTGTTTTAGGAGGGAAGGACGAGGGGTGGGGGGGTTGGGGTTACAGAAATAATCAAGGGGCGAGCCCTTTCCAAAATTAACCACACATTCTCGCCCAGGCAGTGAACAAGCAAACCTAGAAACGCCTACTGTGGAAGTCAGCACCTCATTTCATCCACAGAACTGTGTAAACGCTGTTTTCTTCTTTATCTGTGCATCCAGAGTGTAATAATAAAAACAGACCATTTCCTTTGTGGGATGTCAGAGACTAACTTGACTGCTTTTTTCAAAAATGACATGTCAGGGGGCGAGAATATCATAATTCCCTAAAATATAGTTGTTTAAAAAGCCAAATTTCTACCTCTAAAAAAAAAGCGAGAGGAACTTTTAATAGAAAAATTGGATCTCAATTCTCATTACTGTATGTGCAGACCTTCAGTTTGAAATATAATAGGTTACTGATGCAGAGATGGCGGTACTGGTGTTGCATGGACTTGAAGTTTGAAGTTTCTGTACCTGCTGTGGCCGTTTAGGAACAGGCAGTGGGATGCCAGCAACAGTTCTTAATTATTTTCTTAAACTTTTAGTTTGTCCTAATATGGGTTTTATGGGATCCACATTACAAAGGTAAGCATTGCACAGCAAACAAATGGTTGAAGATTGAGCTGCTTATCAAATCTACAATCACGTCAAGTTTGGACCCAGAGCTCTGGAGTCCTCCCAACTCCTAGATAAGTCTGAGTTAAAAAAGAAATGTGACAAGTTGAAAAAGGTGATTCCATCTCTTTTTTTGCTACCACTGTGTACCTTTCTGCCTGCCTGAAGAATTCAGAACACACATCTTCTCTTTTCCCAGAATACCCAGAATGACACTGGGATACTGTGGATACTGGGGTGTTTATCAGGCTGCTTACCTAGGGAGCTTTCTCCTCTGTTACTTCAGAGTATCTCCTGCTCTTTAAGTAGGCATTTTCTGGTTTTTTCAATGTGCATGTCATTTCTTGTCTTATGTTTTCTGCAAAAACAATAAAACAATGTGATAGTCCTTTTTAGATTCAACAAATATCAAAATAGAGAGGCCAAATGTACATGCCCTTTGTTAAATATGATGCTGAAAAACATCCGGAATGTGCTACTCTGTTTGAATGTGTGGCACTGCCTGATCAAGTTACATATAAAGGATAAATTCTCAAATTCTTGATGATAGGCATTCATGGAAAAACATGTACGGAATTGGGATTGAGAATGGATAAGTGGTTAGACAAGAGAGAGTACTGATAAGGACAAATTGTTTAAATTAGGTTGTTATAATTAGTGGAGTATCACAGGGATCTGTATTAGGACCACTGTTATATCAGTGACTAATATTGTGGTATATTCTCTGTTGATTCCAAATTAGGAGGGTTAGCAAAAATTTTAGAAGCAGCAAAGGAACTTCAGAAAGACAAAAAAGCAACACCTTCTAGAAGACATTTTATGTAGACAAGTGCAGAGTGTCAGCTGTACTTGTAAATAGCAATGACGACTATGGAAGCAGTCAAGAGAAAAGCAACTAGATCCATTCCCAAGTTTGTCCTGGTTGACGCGACTGGATAATAGCTTCATAACAGTTAACTACTGAAAACCAAATATGCTAAATGGGCTAGAATTTTAGGTACTGTACTTTCTCTTGTTGGGATCCTCTCTACAGTTCATATTTGTTATCATGGACCTCCCATGACCATGGCCATGGTCTCACAAGACCAGTTAAGCCCTAAAACATTTTTTTTTTATGCAACCCAGATTATTTTTCAGAAAAGAAAGCCAAAGCTGAGCGCCTGTCTCTCAGACTCATACAAAAAGAGTTTGGGTCAGGTGAAACACAGTGCTGGAAGAAACCCTGGAGTTCTGCAGAAATCTGCTCAGCTGCTACTCTGATTGCAGTCCGCCCTGGCCTGGTTCTGCCTGTTCCGTCCCGCCCTCCTCTAAAACAGACACTCAGCAGATTTAGGTCATGTAGAACAAAGAGTCCTTAGCTGTGTGTGGGGCTGGACAGAGTTCACAGATGTATTCCCCGCTGCTCCCCCTCCCCTTGCTGTATTGGAGCTGCATTCAGTATCTGAGGATGCCAGTGCATGCGACAGGAAGTGAGTGTTTGGTCTTCTTTCCCCTCGCCTGCATGGCACCAATACCACTGTGCCCAGGCCACATCTCACTGTCACGGCAGGGGGAGTTGATACCGGGAGTAGGTGAGAAATCGCAACATAACTACCATGCAAAAATTAACAACTATTTGAAAAATACCCGATACCTTAAAATATTTTTTTAAATTCCAGAAAGTTTTTTCACTAACACCTAAACTGTTTTTTTTTTCTCTTTTTGATGATCTTGGTTGATGTAAAGGTGTTGGTTTTGAGGCGTTTCAGTTCCACCTTCTCTCTACTCCAGTTAGTCAGTTTTTAATTTTTTGGGGGGGGTTTACAATGGATAGTGACTCAAAATAGTCTTGTACGGGAACACTTCCTGCAAACCTCAACTGTGACGAGAATTTTGTGGCTGCAGTGCGCTTGGCAGCATGTTGCTTGTGCTGTGTGCTCTACCGTGAGTGTTGGGTTTCTCTCTTGCGTTTTCAGGAGTCTTGGACTTTTTTAAAGCAACAGGTCACCAGTACAGAAATATCGACTCGTATTCACACAGATCAGACACCTATTGCACAGTTCACAGTCTTCGGCCTCTTCTATGAAAACTGCAGACAAAACAAACCAGAAATATTATTTAATGCAAATTCTTTTGTTTTTTTTATTTTAAAGCAAGGTGTACAATACGCTGGCATAGTTTTGACCTTTGGTTCTCATTTAGTACACTGCAATGTGGATGAGTCAACCTTATAAGGACCCTTGAGACAGATTCTGTTCATGATAGCTGAAGTTTAAAAATGGGTTTTACTTGCAGGCATTGCAAAAGTCTGTGTGTTTTTGTTGTGGTTTTGTTCTGTAGGTGACCAGACTATGAAACCTTGGAATACATTAGTATGTTCAGCTGTCTAAGGTTAAAACCTGCTGTTTCTCTTCGCTGCTTGTGGAATAATGGACTGTGGTGTTGTGTCCTTCAGGATTCCCTCTGAGCGGAGCAGCAGCGAGCGACAGGGATCCTGGGTTGGAACAGAGATGCACGTGTGTGTGCCTGGACTAGAGCTGAGGGGCGGAGAGTGAGCGATAGAGGAAGGCATCGTCTCCGTCCCTCTGGGCAACAGGAAAGACCAGCGGCGATGCTTGTGGTGTCCCTGCACTGAGGGTGGGCCCGTCCCTCTCGACATGCATGCCCCTGGAGGAGCGGCTGCCCCCTGGCACTCTCCATCCTCGGGCAGGGCTCTGGCCCGCAACCCTGGTGTCAGTATCAGGCAGAAGATCTCCCAATGGGAGGGCTTGAGCCAGTTGGCTGCAGAAGGTGGCCACAGGGCAGCCTCTCGCACCCTTTCGGACAGCTTGGGAAATGGAAGCTACAAGGCCAATTTAGCTAAAGCCAAAAGCCTAGGCTTGGATTTCAGGGAAGGCCAGTGTTGTGGCATCAGACAGCAGCAGAAGCCCCTCCCCTGTGGAAAAAACACAATTTCGGCAAATGGATTGGGGATACAGAAGGATGTGGCCGTCAAGGAGCCTGACGATGGCCTTCTGCCGGAGGACCCTGGACAATCTCTCCCGCCTGGGAATTTCTACACTTCGCGGGGGTTCTGGAAAAAGATGGAGGAAGTCCCCTGGGGGAAGGAGGCCGGTGCTGTTCATAGTAAACAGAGGAGCCCTGACTATGTGGAGAAAGGGGTGCAGGTGTCTGTGGATAGGCCTTGCCCTCCCTGCCCTCCACCCAAGCCCCAACGCACCTTCCAGTACCTTGGGGAGCACAGCCCTCTGGGGTATTTGCGCCAATGGGAGAGCTCAGCTCCAAGACACAACCGCTCAGAGGGCAGGAGTCGACCCCTCCACACCTCTCCTCCGACCTGCCCTCCTCCGCCTTGCCCCGTCGCCCTTAGCAACGGCATCTCCAGAGGAAAGAAGAACAGGTAAGGAATTCCAGGGTGGGATTCGCGAAGACCCCAGCTGTCTTGAGATTTCTGGGAAGCAGGAGGCTTGTGTTATACATCAATGTGCTAAGATTATGATTATGTAGTACATTTCCAGGTGATCTATAATTTAGAATTGAATGCTTAAATTGTTGTGGACAGTTACCATGGGAACTGTAGCTCTCATGCAGCTGTATGCCAGGCCCGTCCACACAGTACATGCAGTACTGGGCTGATTTAACACCCTGTGTCGTGAACTGTCATCCATGGGGATGTTCACTATTAGCCCAGTTGAATGTGAACCAGATTTAATTCTCACAGGTTTTGTGCTGCAACTGTTTGAATAGGCCTTCTTAAGCACCCCTCACTGTAACTACAAGCCTGTGTGCCAATGAACATTTTGCACTCTGGGCTTGACTTTCCCTACATGTGAAATGTGGGCAGACTGCCCTTATAAGTCTTTAACAGATTGGCCACAGGGGAAACAAGTTCACATCTGTGACAGTGGATCGCAGAGTGTTTTTTATAGGCTCTCTGCTTTTATTCTGGGTTTTCTACTGCTTTGTTCAATTTCCTTACTATACATAGCAGAAAATTAGTCTTCAACTAATAAGAGCCGTCTCTTTATTTTTTATTTCTTTGTATTTATATTGCTTATCTTTATTGCACGGAATGTTATTCAATAGTATTGTATGGTGTAAAGTGAGTGGACTCTGGGTAATCGGTAATGACTTCTCTGGAAGTTGGATAAGGTGTACTGAAGCTCTGTTGTTGCATGATGCTTGCTACATATAAGACAGAAACAGCATCTTCGAAAGAGCATAACAGAAGTGTGTGTGTGTCTAACTTGCATGAAAAGATTCTCCCAGATGTGTATCTGTTGCAAAACTAATTAATCCTTGAAGACTGGGGTAAGTATTATATACAAGACCAGTAATAAAACATTCTCAAAGCTATTGAACACCATTGCCATGACGTCTGAAATTACTTTATAGGCACTGACCTTAACCCAGCCACTGATGTCCTTAGGTACATTTGGGTTGAGATGTACAATGGTGAAGGTAAGAAACCTTTCACCAGGGGTTTCCCAGTTCAAGTCCCAACACTGATGTGTGTAACTTTGAGCAGGTTCTTTAACATCTTTGAGCTCCATCCTTTGGATGAGACATTAAATTGATGTGTCCTTTTGGCACAGACTCCAGTTCAGCCCTTGTCTCTGCAACCCATCTGGGTAAAACCGTCTGCTGAAAAACTACTTGTCAATTTTTGTATTAACCCGGACATCTGAGGAATGAATATACTTAGGTCATGAAACAGCTTTTGAATTCCCTCGTGTCTGTAAGACACACCTTTTTCCTTCAGCGATGGATGGCAGCCATTTGTATGTTTTCTGGTTTCTGGACTGTATTCGGCCCACATCCTATTTAAATGACCCTGAGAATTTAAAAATCTTTCCAGTCTTTAACTAGAAAAACTGAAGCCTTTCAAAGAACTGAACTGACATGCTTGCAGTGTTTCTAAGAACTGCTCATACAACAGAAACAGACAAGGGTCTTTTCTGAGACGAAAAGGAAACAGAGTAACAGAACTTTTGCAATTAAATGACCACCAAGTGTGCTGAAGTGAGGGAATTTTAGATGACGCACACCACTCCAAGGACAAAAGATCACGACAGGAAAATGCTGGTATCCATCCACACCACTTATTCTTTGGGAAAGCCAAGCCAGAGCCTGTAGAACCTTTGGGTGCAAGATAGTGGAATTACACCCTGGATAGTAGCCCACTGCAGGTATCACAGAGAGAACATGCAGACTGTGTACAGAAGGTGCCATGGTTCTGGATCACACCTAGGACCCAAATTCTGTGAGGCAGCAATGGCCATGCCATCAAGCTGCTCAATTCTGATTATTCAAAGCTACTTCAGCTCCATTTGGTTCACAATGCAGTATCCAGAATGGGTCACTGCACATCCTGCCCCGTTTACATTCAGTCCAATTAGCTGCCTGTTCAGTATAGAAGTGCTTTTAAATTTACAAGGCCCTTCATGGTTCTAGGCCTTCGTAAATATAGGATGGGTTGGCTCATCTGTGCCTATATTTGGACATCAGCAGATGCTGAGTTACGGCTAGTTCCTCAAACCCAGCTACAATTAGGAGGACTAAGATCCTGTAGTTGTCTCGGAGTGTAGAAATGAATTCATCTTGACCCTTCTTAAGAAAAATGGTCTAGGTGAATCTTTTAAATCAGACTTTAAACCATTTACTTTAGTTTGTTCTTCAGACGGAGTAAGCACTTGGAATCCCATGGGCGCAGAATTGTGTATACAGATCTTTCCATAGAAAGGCACAGAACTGCAAGTATACCAGTTTTGTTTTAATGCTTCGCCTGTTTTTATTGCTGTAATCACAGGAGTATGTGTGCAGAGTTCAGCAGCAGCTTTGTCTGGATACTAATTCAATAAGCACAAGCTGTCTGCTTGGTTGAGGAGCATTAAAGACAGTTCTTGTTTTTAGTGAGTGGGGCCTAATGATGAAAATCATGTGAACCCCTGGGTAGATGTGTTGCCAAGTGTGCTGTCCTTTGTCTTTACAGCAACCGAGAGTGGCAAAGGACCACTTTTCCAGTGTCATCAACGGTATCCCTGAGTTGTTTAAATAAAGCTCATACAAGCATGTTCGAAGCAGAAGAAAACATGCTTCGCAGCAGAGTACAGTAAAAAGTGCTCGCTGCTGGCTGACAACATGAGGGATTATAGGCTGCGGCCTCCTGCCAGCAACCTCTCTTCCAGCTGGAAGCCGACCAGGACATGATGTCATGTGTTTTGGCAGCGGCTGCCTGCATTGTCTCAACTTGGCCTAGTTCTGACTGGAGCTCAGGGGAACAGTGCCGCGGCAGTTTGAAAACATCCTGTAGTTAAACCCGCGCATCTTTCCAGCGCTGGAGATAGCGCATTGAGGCCATCAGCTTCCTGTGTTTCAACACCACGCCCAGCCCCCGCTGTGGAGCTTTAGGAGGGCTGTGACGGTTTTCTTAAAATATGTCTAAATAGGAGTGCAGTCTTCATAGAGAATTTATCCTTACCTGACTGGCTTTGTAACAGCAAAGTGATGTGGTGCACGGTCCTAGTTGTGGTTAACCACTGGGGCTAAATGCAGATGTTTTGGGTGATACAAGCTGCCCAAGACACCTGGACTCCTTTCAGGGAACTGCTGGACAAGATCTGCGGATCAATTAATTCTAAACAGCCAAATGAGCCTGACGGGTCAAAAGGCTACAGTGGATATGATGAAAGCAAGCCATTCCTATATTCTTTTGTAGGCACGTTGATGAACATGCCTGAAAATTAAATGCAGACAATCTGCTTTCCTCTCACTGCACACGCCGGCACTATCCTTGGAGCAGGGCAATTAACTTCATGCAGCTGCCAGGCGGAGAGCAGAGGATAGGAAAGACACAGACAGCCCATTCTCTCAGGAGCTGCTGCTGCACGCTATTCTGTAAGAGAGGCTCTGTGCCTGGGTCTGTTGGACTCTTTTCAACAATCATGTTGTCGTTATGCAGGAATTGTCCTATACTGCAGTTAATCACAACTCTTCGACTACAGGGTTAATGTTCAATTTCTAACTTGAAGCTTTCCAACACATCTGAGTGAATCTGGCAGTGTAATTGCTGAAACCTAAGCACACAGATGCTTTGTACATCGAGGCCTGCAGATTTAACAGTCACCCACTGTGTTTAGGTGAGGTGGTGGGGCTCATGGAAGTAACCACGAATGACGGCTACGTGGAGTCCTGGCATGTTGTGTTGCTGGGAGGCCTCCCTTGTCTCCACAGCTGGATTTATCAGTCCCATGTTGAAACCAGTTCCTGAAGATGCTGTACTTTTCATTTAATTCATAGCAGTATTTCTTAAACAAATTGTATGAATGAAAAGAGCTCCTAAAATTATTGGCTTCTCTCAGCCCTTTAGGAAAATAATTATTCCTCAGGCTTAATCGCAGACATTGCTGACTGGCTGGTTTCATTCACTCATTACAGAAGTAATAATTACTCATTCTTTACATTTATATAGCGATTTTCTGGTCACTCCACTCAAAGCGCTTTACAGGCAATGTGGACTCCCCTCCACCACCACCAATGTGCAGCACCTGGATGATGCGACGGGAGCCATAGTGCACCAGTACATTCACCACACACCAGCTATTAGGAGAGAAGAGCGATGGCCAGGATGCTGGGGTAACACCCCTATGCTTTTCGAGAAACGCCCAGGAATTTTTCATGACCACAGAGAGTCAGGACCTTGGTTTTATGTCTTATCCGAAGGATAGTGCTTTTTTACGGCATAGTGTGCCCGTCACTATACTGGGGCATTAGGAGCCACACAGACTGTGGGGTGAGCGCCCCCTTCTGGTCCCACTAACACCTCTTCCATCCAGGTACTGGCCAGGTACACACCTGCTTAGCTTCAGTGGGTTGCCAGTTGTGAGTTGCAGGGTGATATAGTTGCTGGCGAGAAGTGTGCAGCTTTCTTTCCTCTGTGCAGCACTTCCAGTGTGAGGCGAGCCTCTCTTTGTACTAATTAACGTACCGATTAATGTACTGTATCTGTCGTGCTTTTCCCACAGGAAGTCCTTTGAGTTTGAGGATGCCGAGCGGCTGCAGTTCCTCGTGTCCGGCAGCACGGAGGGCTCCGGGGAAGCACGGCGTTCGGGGCTGTACCACACCATGTCCGAGGACAACATCTACGAAGACATCATCTGTGAGTCGGCCTGCATCACGTGCGGATGATTGGCTCAGTGGGAGAAGGTTCCCACTGAAGGGGCACAGCTACTCAAAGGGGAGCAACGCTCAGTGCTTTAAACCTGGGCAGTGTCATTAGCTGAGTGGCAGGATACTGTCAGAAAAGGGCAGGTTTGGGGATTTGTGAATTTCTCCCACAGTAGGGGCGTTTGCAATTTTTATAGATCAAACATCACCAGTTCAGTCATGGGATTTGTTGTTAACTCATCATGGTGTGGATTTCTCCTGCCAGGCTCCTGTAAGCTTGTGGTACAGACAACCGTGTTGGAGCTCACAGGGTGTGAAATGGCTGGCAGGCCAGGGGAGAGCATGACCTTGTTCCCTCCCTGCTCATTTGCAGATGGAACAATTAGAAATTTCTAGCAGGAAAGGTATCAAACAAAAGGAACCCGCATGTCTTAGATCATTGTGGCTTTGCAAGTGGCTATGAGCCCTCTGTGATGCCAAAGCTGCGTCAGACCTCCATCAACTGCATCATCTGACACCCACTTTCAGGAGCTGAAAAAAAAACTGCTGTTGATAGTTTTCGAGAAAAACTTTACCTGGACTAACTGGACTATAACTGCTCTCTCCCGGCTCCAGACCCTGCCAAAGAGAACCCTTATGAGGATGTGAAGCTGTCTCCTGTGTACGAGCAGAAAGGGAAGACTATACCCAGGCAGCAGCAGGACAGGCTGCCGAAGGTAGGGCGTTGCACCATTGCCTCTCCTTCTGCTGCAGCGCCAAGTGCCAGGGGCATGGGCAGTGCCTCTCCATGGAATACACTTTCCCTTGTGAAAATGTTGGATTTTTTAATTTCTCGATTTCTCAACATGATTCTTTCACTAGTCTGAGAACTACCTGCTGTACCGTGACTGCTTGACATTTGTCTTTGTGTTTCCTCTGCTATGTTGTCCGGCTGCAGCTGATTTCTGCCTGTGACCACAAACTTCTGGCTAAAGCCATAACCAGGGATGGTGTCCTTCTCCACTCTTCTCCGAGCTGCAGACAGTCTCGGAGGGATGAGCGATGAATTGTCTTGTCAGTCTCTCGGCCCATGTTGCCTTGGTTCTCCCAGCTGTGCAAAAAGCTCTCCATCCTCATGGCTGTGAAAGTGCTGGTTACAGCCCTCGTTACAGCAGATAGTACAGTGCTGAATTAGAGGAAAACAAGAAGACAGGGTGCATCCCTCTCATTACTAACCTTCCTTGCCTGTTTGGTTTGTAATACTACACTAACCTAAAGGCCTTTAGTAAGGTGCCTTCTAAAAATCCCAGCTTCCACAGCTTGGTTAATTATGTTATTCATAACACCTGAAACTCTTTGTGTGAAGAACTGCCCCCTTTTCTCCTAAATACACATAACTTCTACTTTCCAGTGGTTTAGTTAACTGTGTCCTGAAATATAACTACAAAGTCTCCCCTGTTGAAGAGTACAGATGTCTGAGCTCTGTGGTCCTTGCATGATGTTGGACCATGCTGTTTCCAAGGTGTGTTTCCAGAAGCCTCTGTCACCCCTGGCTCCTTCAAAGGGCGTAGTGTGTTTTCAGTGGTACATGGCAAGCGCAGAGTATCAAAGCTTTCCGTGAATAGTGCTGGTGATATTGTGGTGCAAATTGTGTGAAGCCATGGCATAGGTGAAACTGCCAAATCAACGTGCAGGTTAACGTTGATGCTCATCATTTGTGTGCTGCATGAACAGAACCTGCAGATGACCCCCGAGAGTGATTCTGCATATTTAACATTGATGAACTAAACTGCTTGCTCTCGGCGTGCTTATCCCATCCCCTTCTGCAACGAAAGACGAGGGTGATTTGTTTTGATTTCTGGATGTTGATGTGACAAAATCTGACTGTTGAATTGATGAGAGCCCTGTGTGAGAGGGACCCGGAGTGGAAAAAGGAAAGTGCTCCAGAATATCCCAATGCACTTCTCTCCTTTGTGTTTGAGCACTGACAAGTCCGGCTTGAGCCAGCAAGTTGAAGTGGAGTTATTACTAGTTCCTCCCACAAGATGTCAGCCTGTGACCGGTTTACCTTCTCTGCATGCAGCCGGCACACAAAGGAACAAGATCAGGCTTCTGTAACCTTGTGTTTGCATGTTTTACTTGGTTTTATTATAACCCTAATGCACCAACACAAATTGCCTTTTTGCTTCTATTAAAGAGCATGAGAACCATTGGTAGAGGAACTGCTCCATTCACAAAATAGTCTCTTTAGTGTAGCAAGAGTCCCCATCCCAGCTAATGCACAGCCTGGCAATCTGGAATCTGGCCCATCATTGGCTAATCTTGTCTAATGTAGTACTGGCGTCTATTTCTACAGCTGAGATGAGCTGCATGACTCTGTGTGTCTCTTCGTCTTCCTCACTGGCCCACGTGGGGGGAAAACCAGTACAAAACTGTAAACTTCTGTAAATTTTGGGGAAAATCTAATGTCCTTTTGTTTGTTTTCTTTCTGTGCTCAATAAATCAAGCCAGTGTTTTTTCTGCTCGGTCTCTGTAATCCAGGGGGAGAACGTACAGGCGAGTAGGAAGAAGTGCGTGTAGCCCTGGCCGACGTGTGCTGGCTGTATAATGACCCCCATCTCTCTCTCCCTCTTTCCAGCTGCCTCCAAAGCCCTCCACTCTCTTCAGCCGACAGGTGCCCACGAGCAAAACGTGGCGGGGCCGGGATTTCGAGAAGAGGGAGGTTGGAGCGTCCCCGCTGAGGTCGCCCCTGACCACCTCTCGTGGCGCAGCTCTGGAGGGGGGATTCCGTCTGCGCAGACAGCCACGGGTATGCGCATCTGCACGTCTGCGTGGAGTATAGATGCATGGTAGAACTGACATTACATGGGTACACAGGGGCCAGTCCAAAGACCACTGCTCTTCCTATCCCATATCAATGATCTAGGCCCTGGCGAGGAAACTTACCAAATATAATCTTACAGCACCAGCCTAAGTACAAATGAAAATGTTTCACTCAGTAGGCTTTGTAGTACTAAACAAGGCAAATTAACATATGTTAGGGTTGTGCTAAACCAGCTAGTAAATGAAAGAGGAGACCTAGTAAAATAATCTTGTTTCAATAAAAGCAAATTAATTCAAAATGTGAAGCATGCAATGTGAAAGCAGCCATATCACCCTGCAACTCACAACTGGCAACCCACTGCTGCTAAGCAGGTGTGAGCCGGCTCAGTACCTGGATGAGAGACCTCCTGGGAAAAACTAAGGTTGCTGCTGGAAGAGGCGTTAGTGGGGCCAGCAGGGGGCGCTCACCCTGCGGTCCATGTGGGTCCTAATACCCCAGTATAGTGATGGGGACACTATACTGTAAACAGGCGCCGTCCTTCGGATGAGACGTAAAACCGAGGTCCTGACTCTCTGTGGTCATGAAAAATCCTAAGGCGTTTCTCGAAAAGAGTAGGGGTGTAACCCCGGCATCCTGGCCAAATTTCCCATTGGCCCTTACCAATCATGGCCTCCTAATAATCCCCATCTATGAATTGGCTACATTTCTCTGCTCTCCTTCCCACTGATAGCTGATGTGTGGTGAGCGTTCTGGCGCACTATGGCTGCCGTCGCATCATCCAGGTGGGGCTGCACATTGGTGGTGGTGGAGGGGAGTCCCCATTACCTGTAAAGGGCTTTGAGTGGAGTGTCCAGAAAAGCGCTATATAAGTGTAAGCAATTATTATTATTATTATTATTAAATGGAGCAGAAGACAGTATAACTTATAACGTCTCTCGCTGTTTTTGTTTCCGTGGATATATTTTTGACACTTTGTGTAATGGCGATATGCTAGATGGTTCTGAGAGATTAGGGATTGATTTCGTGTTAGACAGTGTCCTGTGCGAATTCGAGGATACTTAGAATCTGAGGATACCAGCTTTGTGGCTGGTTTCTGGGCATATGTCTGAGCAGTGGCAAGCGGAGAAAAAAAAAGTGTTTGTTTGTAATAGCGGCGATTTGACTTCACTGCAGCAGCTCAGCAAATGCAGTTCATGCCTCTGTTCCGCGTTGACTGTCTCTTTAATGAGAGAGAGAGAGAGAGAGAGAGAGAGAGAGAGAGAGAGAGAGAGAGAGAGAGAGAGAGAGAGAGAGAGTTGGCCTGCATTGCTGCCAGTCTGTCTGTTTGTCCTTGGCAGTACGACCATGCTGAGGCGCTTGAGCAGAAGAAGGGGCAGCTGATGGAGGAGCAATGCCCTTTGGGGGTGAGAATTTCAGCAGGCAGGGAGGGCTCCTGGGTCCTGGAGGGTTTTGGGGTTCACTGAAGGAGTGGGCTCTAAGGGACTTAAGGGAGAAGTCCAAAATCTTTACATTGCATGTTTCTTCTGTTTGCTTTCTGATGCTTTCTTTCGGAATATAATTGCTTTGAATTTGATACAGTTGTGAATTCGTGGTTTCCAGATTTTGTGCATGCACTTTACTGTTGCAAACCCTGGATTTACACTTCACTTCACTTTACTTAGATGAAGATCTGATGAAGACAGCAGAGTTGCGTTTGCGTAGTGCTGAGTTCAGGGTCAGTGCTGAATTGATTTTGCTTTCATTCAGCACCCAAGTCATAGCAGACCTTTAATTAAGAAAAGCTTAATTAAAAGCTTTAATTAAGAAAAGCGGCTGTTTTTTAATCATTTTTCAAAAACAATCATGTTTTTTTCTGCTTAAATGTAGGATCTTTATGCACTGTATAATTAAAGTTACTCGTTTCTGTCTTCATCTACTAAAGAATCTTGTAGGAAAATTTCCAGATCTTCGTATGTCGCTTTCATGTAAGAAATTGAATGCAAAAGTCTTCCTGTCTCTGAAATAAGCTGTGGCTTGTTTACTGTGCCTTAGATCTACCACACATGTATCCAGTGTGCATGTTTATTTTCCCTACACAATTACAGCAGTTCCCTGCTGCTATATTTAGATGCTTCTCTTCTGAGATCCCTGTATAGTGTGGTTTTAGGATCGATTTTCAGTCTCAGCTGTAACAAAACAAGCTTATTTACATTTTCTTGAGAGAAGTTTTTAAGGTTTTTTCAGCAGTTCCCAGGAGTCAATATTGAGCAGTGAATGGTTCAGTTCTGCTTTTAGCATAAAATAGTTCTGTCATGTGGATTGTAACCGCAGACTTGAAGTGCTAGAGTAAATTTAAACATTTACATTTGTGGAGCGTTTAAAACTCTCAGAAAAGCCCTTTGCAGTGTTCCTGGTCCCCAGTTCTGAGCCTGAAGTGTTGCTTTGCAGGGGGTGTTTTAGATTTCAAGTCTTTAGCTGCTTAAGATCTGAGAAGAGGGTTTAACTTAAATAAGGCTTATTGAGGCTTAGTTGGACAATTTTAAACCTTCTGTATTATAGCCCTTGAGGACCCAGAAAGGAGACCCTACTCTAAAGTTGTCTGTTTAGTTGAGATTGAGTCTGTGTTCTTTTGCTTCATATCATAATCCAGTTGGAGACAGATAGGTGCAGCCTATATCCGAATCCTGGCTGAAGTGAGGTCATTATGGCACATTTTGGGTTTGTGTACTGTATTGGAGAGTTTAGTGTCTGTGCCTGTTCTCAGGAAATGGGCAGATATAGACTGTTCTTTTGCTTTAAAAGAAGATAGTGAATTGAGCTGGAGGGACGCACTCTCTCCTCCATAATTGTGTTTAGCAAATGCTGCCAGCATACAACACGTTCTCTTGGTTCATCCTCTCTTTTGGAGATGTGAAATTAATTATTTCAATAAAAACAGGGCGTTCTGTGGAATGCTTACATCTGGCATTTTCAGCTGTCATATCCCTTACAGATGCTGTGTGAAGTTTGTCCAGCTACACTGTTCTGAAAATGGTCCTGGTTGGGTGATTTCACACTGCAGCACCAAATATTTAGCAATACAGAGTATTCATATGTAGGGAATATATTAATATATATGAATCTCTGGAGATGCATATGAGTTTATGTACAGTACATGTTTTATTTGACTTTTTGCACAGGGACAAAAAGTCTGGTTTCTGTGATTGACAGGAAGTGGTCAAGACCCTTTGAAGTACAGTAAAGCATCTCTCTGAAGTTCAGCAGACTGTACTTTGTGCTGGGCCTACTGCTGTTCTGTGTGTGTTCAGAGATGTGTGTGTGTGTTCAGAGATAACAAGTTTGTGTTATGTAACTTCATTAAATTGAGTCGAGTGAATTTTGTTTTGGGTGGGAGAAGCAATTGTTAGCCCCAGATTTGTACTCCCACCCACATTTGCATGGTGTCCAATGTGTGTTTTGAGAATTTTAAACAATTCTGGCTACCCTAACACTGTTCTCAAATTCAGATTTTTATCTCAGTAACACAATGTCTTTCTCTAGTCTCAGGCAACAGAAATGAAAGACAATGACAGAGTGAGTTGTAAAAGTTCCCTAAAACCAACCACAAAGTCCGAAATAAAATTATCGAGACTTACACTTGTTGGTCCCTAGGTAAATGTTTGTGTAATGTGGACAAGGGGCAGATACTGAATTACTTACTTCTGATCGCAGTAACCTATTGAATGGCTGGTTGAATCAAGCTGAGGGACTGCAACCATAATAATTGTCTGAGATGAAAGGGTTTCTTTAATTGGTAGTCTAATAGTGACTGAGGCAGATAGATTAATTTTTGTCTCAGTTTGTCTGACTGTTCTGGGACGCACTGCTGCTGAAGCCTGGCACAGTTCTGGAGTAGCCATCATGCCCTGTGGACATGAGCATCACTAAAATACATTTTTGCTTCTATCAAAATAAACTTTATTTTACAATAAACATCTCACAATAAGTACACACTCATGCAAAGTCATATAATCTCTGCTATATTACAGCTGTTCTAAAAAAAAGGTGATTGTCCTTTACTGAAACACGTATATGGAGATCTCAGTATTGTATAGCTTCCATCTTCTGTGGACAACGTGCAATATCTACACTCATACTAACTGAAAGTTTACTGGTAGTTCATGGTTTTGAATCAGCTCATGATCTTGCGGTTTCTTTTACATGGAAGGAATCCTGTTTTACTTGCAGCCTGCTTGGGAATAACAATGGCAAAAATTCTGTATACAATAGTGAGCTAATTAAGAAAAGTTATAATAAGCAGAATCTTTTTTATAATATTTTAATGTAAAATCACATCCTAGGCATTAATTAAAAGCAATACATGTAACGTTTCACACGAAAGTTGAAAAATACTGAAGCCATAGGATTGTATATAATATGATCATATTTTTATTTGTTCTAAAGCAATAATTCCCAGCCCTGGTCCTGCAGGAACACTGTTTTCTGATTTTTGCTCAAGCTGAGTTCTTAATCACAGGCTTGTTGATTTGTTTAGTATTCTATTTGGATCATATTGTTCAATTTGCTTTCAGTTTATTCCGGGTAAAAAGAAATTGGTACTTATTTCATATCCCTGAGTTTCAGAACTGCCCTCTCTCACAAGTGCGGCCTGAAATACAACCAGCTGGGCCTCTACAGAGGGACAGAATGCTCATTGTGGGCATGTCCGATACAACACCTTTCCCACCTGTGTCTGTTCATCAACAGATAATCAACTAAGTTTAGTCAGAAACAATGACAGGCAAGTTAAGGAGAAGCTGAGGAAAGTATGTTCTGTATTCTGAAGTTCTTAGAAATAGTACCCTTGAAATCTAAATAAATAAGCAGTTCAATTATGTTATCAGTAGGCCCCGAAGATGTAGAGTTCAGCTGTTATAAAACTCAGCAGACATGTGAAGCGTCAGCGTCTGTTACATACAGACCTAATTAGACAGAAAAGGTGACTCACGGTGGGAATGTCATTCCCACCTGCCTATACCTTAATTGATCACATATTAAGAGCTATTTAGTCAAAAATAAAGGATGAATTTTGGAATTAGCAAGATGAAGAGGGGCTGCATAGCGGTTCCGTGTGCTGAAGGTGTTGAAAATAATGCAGTTTAGGATATTTTTTAAACCAAAACATGAATGCTGAAAGCTGGATCTGTAACAGGCACTAATGATTAAGGGCCCTGCTGGAACAAAAAACAGCAGTGACAGGGATACTCTGGAAGCAGGATTGAGAGCCACTGACTTAGGTCACAAAGAGCAATCATCCTAAGAGGCCTCTCAGAGGTTATGCCTGTAATAAGATCTAATTGGTCATCTACCCACCTGTAGTCTACATTCAAAATTTTGAGCAACAGAGAAGTGGTTTCAAAGAAAAAACATTTGAGGAAAGACCAGAAGAGAGATGAGCTTTTTGCTGCAAGATTCCTGAGTAGTTGTTAAATCAGTTTTGTGTTTGTTAGTTGCAGCGTACATACAGTAGAATAAGAAAGAAGTTAAGCACTGCTGTATAAAGGTGAACATCATTTACACCAAACACTGAGAAAGATAATCCCAAACTTTGAATTGCCTGGTGTCACAATTATAAACCCTAATGGCTTTGCTGTGGTAAATGTGGTAGCGTCCACCAACTGTCTTGTAGCTTTTCTGTGTAATTGGACAGTGGGTGGAAGTTTACATTTCATTCTTTTATCTGACCCTTGGTGTGGGCATCATCTGTGTTTGGTAACATTGAATGCTTTGCGTCATTGTACGCTGATTACAGTATAGACTGGACTTATTTTGATTTTAGTTTTTGCAGAGGAAAATCAGGTATCTGCGCACAATAGGAGATGTGGCTTGTCAGTGTGCTGCTCCATACTTAAGCCAAGAAAAAGTGACCTGTTTGCTTTTGAAAGAGCAGAACATTTGCAAGAGAAAGGTCTCTCAAAATCCAAAGCTCTTTTTGAGAAGTATCCATCAAACTTCTGGTTTGGGGGCCAATAAATCACAAATGCAAATGGAACAAAAATTATAGTCCCTTAGGAATATATATAATTTAGTCCTACCAGCAGGTTTCCACCAGTGCTGTTGTCAGGGTGACTGAGGGCCATGAATGAGAGAGCCAGCAGCTTTCAGCTCATCTGGAACTGATTTGAGAAGTGTGCGATGAGTGCCAGAACTGGTTCAGTTCACTCGGCAGCTCCCAAATGTTATTCTGAGATTTTGTTTTATTCGGCCAAAGCTGCTCTTTGGCAGACCTGCTCTCCCTGCTCTTGTTCTGTGCTTGTGAGATGTAGGAATTAGTTTCTTTCTGGAACACAATTCGACAGAAAACCTCTTGAAATTGTTGGCTCCAATATATTTTCTTCAGGAAGTAACATTTTATTCAATGTGCAGTAAATGAGTTGCAGTTTTTTGTGATGAAGTCCAAAAATGCACTGCAAACCAAAAGACCACCTTGAAAATAAGCACTGGGACAGTTTTTTCTCTGTCTCTGTTCTTCTCCTCAGTATTGACGTCAGATCAGTGTCATTCTTTAACAAACAGCCTGGCGATTGATCAGTGTTGTTCTCATATGGCAGGAGCTGGATGCCTCAAGCCCAATAGAGGGATTCTATCACACACTGAGTCAAATTTTATTGGATCGAGCATGTGTCGGATAAGACACATCAACTTCTTATACTGTGGAAAAGATTCAGTAGCTTTGAATTAACCCTTGAATTGAACACCTTAGTGGAAGAGCAATATGAGGGGCTCATCTAGCTATAATCTGGTTGGCCTAGGGAACATATTCACGATTAGCATGAAGTGATCAAGGTTCCCAATCCATGCACCAGGTGGAATGAGTTCAGAATCTGCAAAAAAGGGGATGTTGGGGTGGATATGGGTTCCAACAGGGTAAACCTATATTTTTACTTAGCTGGTGATGGAGAGTTAGCACTTAGTTCTTGAACTTCAAGTTGAACATCTGTAAGTTGTTAGGATGTATGCTGTAGATTTTGCTGTGTGATGTGTGATGTGTGATTGAAATAGCTGAAAAATCTGTGATGCTGATATCTGCACATCAGTGGGTTGAGTAAATTCAGAGTCAGGGTTCACTGAGAGCTCAATTTAGAGATGTGAAAGGAAAACCATTTCTGAAAAATGGAGACGGAAAACACAGCACGCAGACTGAAACCTTGTCCCGTGATCTTTTCTCTCTTGTGTAATCGTGGACAATAAATAATACATTATTTGCAGCGTACCAATGGTGAATGCTGGATGTGATGAGTGCAAACTGGCCTGTTTCTTTTCCACTTGCAGTACGTGAACAGGATTCAGGAGATCTTTAATGCCAAGAGGGGAAAGAAACGAGTGAAGACCCAACTGACGAGTGGCCAGGAGGGCCCCAACCGAGGTACATCTGCACAGATGCAAGCTCTTGAGAAACAGCCTGCCATCAGGCAGAGACCCCTGCCAGCGGGGTTTTCTGATGAAGATGAGCTGCAGTTTGAGGCGTTAATTAGTCTTAGCTCATATTTAGCTACTGTGCCCTTACAAAACCCATGATCAGAGCAGTCCTTTCAGACAGCTTTGTATGAATCACGAAGGAGCAAGCACAGGGTGGGCCAGCAGTTCGCTCAAGGTGCTGCAGAGGGGTATCAGTGTAAACAGCTTTTTGTCTAAACCACGTGAACGCACGAGTGACTGGTGGATCTCTGCCCAACCTGACATGAATGAAGAAGCTGTTGTGCATGTCTTTGCAGATGATGCCAGTGGGACAGAGAGTGATCCAGAAGAGAATGGCAAAGGTCAGAACCATTCCTACACTACAGAGCTCCAGCCTCTAGTACCCATGCTGCATGTGTGTGGACATCTTGGCTGGTGTGACACACCTGTCACCCCCTGCATGGGGAAATGTTTATCTTGTAGCTTAATAGCACCAACTACAGCAAGATCAGTTCTTAAGCTGTTAGTGAGTCTTCTCTGTTTGTGTTGTTGTTCATTACCTGATTTGTAGGTTTAACCTCAAAATGCAGAATAATCCATTCTATTACTCTCTAAAAGGACGCGATTTAACTACCGTAGGTAGATATTTAACGGGAAACAAAAACATAAGACTGAGACTTTGCATTCTTTGGCACAAGTGGAGTCAAACAGCTGGACGAATAGATAATCTTTCTAATTTTGCAAAATACAACTAAAATCCAATTTCACACCATGTGTGTCTGTTTCTCTGCCATGTGTCCAGGCCAGGCTCGCCGCTCGGTCTATGTCCACTCCACTCTTCGGAGGAACCCCCGCTACCAGACCCTGGAGAGGGACCTATTCGAGCTGCAGGAGCAGCAGCTCTTCGAGCTGTTTGTTGTCGTGTCGCTGCGAAAGAAGCCCTCTGGAAACACGTACACACCAGAGATCACACAGCAGTTCCCCAACAAGGTGCGTTCGCCACTTCAGAAGCTCTGCCTTATATAAAACACCTGCTGGACGGGAGCTTTCCTGGACCAGGGCTGGAGACTCTGGAACAGCACGCATCATTTCTAGTGCTAACCATTTTGAAGATGCAGCAGCATGCTAGATGGCAAAAACAAACTTTTACAAAACAGAATACCGCTTGTTCACAAGATTCAAATGACAGGCCTCTGTGGGAATTAAATTTGGCCTGTGTTAAAATGTTGCAGATACATGGCACTGGTCACTTGTTTGCCTATTATTTCTCATTTGTTCCTGATTCGGGTAAAAAAAGAGTCTATTCAAGGATTGTCAAGCCAGGTTACAAACCGGTTCAATATCAGCAGGTTCACTTCAATTTCAGTAAAAATATAGTTTAGTTGTTTAACATTTGTGAATGCTGTAGCACTGTACATGTGTTTCGAGTCATTTGGTTTGATTCTGAAGAATTCTAAGAGCATTGTTAACACTTTGAGATTCATTAATTTAAATTAATTGGTATATTGATTTTTTTCTTCATCTGTTTTTTCTTCATTTTGCATCAAAGATGGGATGAAATATGGAGGAAGGTCTTTTCTGACTAAAATAAATTGCTTTTGTGGGAAATTTTCAGTTTGGAATAGCTTTACTAATCTGCACTTAAATGTCTATTATTTTCTTTTGCGGTTTGATTATTTTTCCAGTTGTACCTCACAGGCAGCTTATGCTGACAGACTTTGGCTGTGTCTTAGCTTTTTTCTACAGGACCTATATTGTATAACAGTGCAGGTTTTTTAAATCCTTTTTAAGAAGCTGGGCTCTTGTGCTTCTGAGTTGTCATGGAGATTTTGAGCTGCTCGTGTCTGAATGGAGTGAGAGTCCTGCACTTAAACAGAGCCCCACTGACCACCTTCTTCTTCTTACATTGGGCAGTTTGAGAAGTCCACTCGGCAGTCCAAGGACGCTGAGGACAGGCTCCAAGCCATTCCCCGCTTCTGCTTCCCAGATTCCCAGGACTGGCGTCCCACTGCAGAGATCACCAGGTTCTGTTCTGATCGTCTCATTGTATTCTTGTCTTCTCCTTTCCTCAAGGCTCATACTTCATATTACCACTTTGTTTCCGTGTGGATGGTGCAAGGGGTGCATCTAGCTTAATGACAGCCTTAGTGCCCACAAGTGGGTAATTCTTAAACTTAGTCTAACTTAAACTAAGTCTAATTGCTTGAGACGAGTTGCTATTTCACATTAGAAATGTTACTCCAGTGTGTCTGCAGTTATATCACCCTGCAACTCACAACTGGCAACCCACTGAAGCTAAGCAGGTGTGAGCCTGGTCAGTACCTGGATGTGAGACCTCCTGGGAAAAACTAAGGTTGCTGCTGGAAGAGGTGTTAGTGGGACCAGCAGGGGGCGCTCACCCTGTGGTCCATGTGGGTCCTGATGCCCCAGTATAGTGATGGGGACACTATACTGTAACCAGGCGCTGTCCTTCGGATGAGATGTAAAACCAAGGTCCTGACTCTCTGTGGTCATTAAAAATCCCAGGGCGTTTCTCGAAAAGAGTAGGGGTGTAACTCCGGCGTCCTGGCCAAATTTCCCATTGGCCCTCCTAATAATCCCCATCTATGAATTGGCTTAATTACTCAGCTCTCCTCCCCACTGATAGCTGATGTGTGCTCACAAATGCCTTTTTAAGATAATAAAAGTCATAAAAATAAAAGATAAAATACACCCCATGGAGAAAATAAAAAATTAAAGCAAATCTAAATTTAACTATAAGTAATAATTTTCACATTGCAAAGTTTCTTAAAAAATGTGTTTTAAAAACATTGTTAGTTACTGATCATTATAGAGCACGTGTTCCTCAGTTTTGGAACTATTTACCAATATATGAAGATCTATTTACCAAAACTGGGTATTGGTGTTACCGGGTGACTTTTTGGCTTTTTGAAGTACAGAAGGGCCAGTATCAGCCAACAGCAACACAGGTCATCTCTTGGTAAACAGATCTTTATTTGCTGCCTTTCTGACAGAAAATTAAACAAGGTAATTAGAACTACTACCTAATTAAAAATTAATCTCAAAACCCTTAATAAGTATATGTTAATGAATTTGAGGAAAAGCTATTAAAACTTTTATTATGTGAAAACATTTGACTGGTTTAATAAATCAGTTATTGGGGATCAGGTGCTTATCTGCAAAGAATTGTCTGTTTTCAGGATTGGGTGGTACAGCACTCCCTGGAGTGGTTCAATTTTTTAAGGCCTCCACGTGCATGCAGTATAGTCTCTGTAATCCAGAAATTGGGAGTTTGATGCTAGGATATATAATTAGCTGACTGGGAAAGCTATTTCCCAGCTAGGCAGTCTGTTATCGTCCATCTCCAGCTGGGCTGCAGAGGTTCAGAGCCAATCCAGTTTCCCTGGTATTTTGCCTCAGCAGCTCCCCCCAGTGGTCATCAGATCAATTGTGAACTTGCAGTTCTACTCCCACAAGTTCAGTTCTCCTTGCCACGTCTCAGCCCTGCCGTCTGTGCTTTCTGTCCTTGAGCGAGAAGGGACCAGATGATCAAGGGTCAAGGTCGATGAGTGGACGGTGTGTCTGTCTCTCTGGACAGCAATGCATAGTCTCATTCTTTGAATGGTTTTAGGTGGGCTTAAATGGCAAATTGGCAACTCTACGTTTTGAAACAGTATAGAAAAGAAAAGATTAGAGCGATATGAATGGATTAGAGTAATATAATCATTTACTGAAGTACTGACCGTTTTTGGTCAGTACTTCCAATTCTGTGACTGAAGACTGACTTTTTATTCTTGGTCCTCAGTGAAACCTTTTCCTTCGTGCTGACGGGAGAGGACGGCAGCCGCTGGTTCGGCTATTGTCGGAAGATACTGGTAGGTTTTCAGGGTTTGCACGCTGTGTGTCTGATCAGCGTGGTTGTTCACCAGGGTGGAGGAATGCATTAAGTTTCTTCAGTGCTCGCGCATGGTTCTGCAGTCGTGACCCGGTTTCTCCCCTCTTTCTCGGTGTGTCCCCCAGCCCAGTGGGAAGGGGAAACGGCTTCCTGAAGTACACTGCATCGTCAGCAGGCTGGGCTGCTTCAACCTCTTTGCCAAGGTAAGGCAGCTGCTCAGACTCGGATCCCTGCTCTATTGCTCAGTCAGCTGTGTTGCTGCCACATGTGCGTCATTTCTGAGCCCATCAAACGTACCTGGTCTTTAAGGGACAACTGCACTGAATCCCTCCGCAAGTCTCTTGCATCAGGCATCAGTACAGCTGAAAATGAGCTGTATCCTGTGAAGACAGCATGCAAGTGGAAGACAAATTCAACTAATCCGCGTTGCTCTCTGCGGCTTGTCTTGTGCTGCACTCGCAGTGTCAAGTCAGTGCTTAGATAAGCTTTAGCATTAGTGGGTGGTTCGGCTGTGCTCTGCTGAAAAACAACTCAGGTTGGGATTCATGTTCGTGTTGCATAAAACGGCACCACAGTTTGAAATACCCAGGACAGGTCCTGTCCAACAGAAAGGACACCTGCACTCATTGAGGAGCCCAATCTTGTTGTTTCTGCAACCGTGGCTGTGGTTGTATCTCATTAGCGATTGTGGACACGCAGACGAACCTCTCAACAGGCTGGAACTGATACTCTGGCTCCTGCCTTTACCTTGGAAAACCTCATAACCCAGTATATCCCTAGGCATTGTATTTCACAATGCGCTTATCATGGATTGTGAGCAACTTCATGCATTTGCAAGGAAAAAAGCATTCAAATATTCATTTACATCCTTGCCCAGCATTTCTGCTCTCTTCCCCCTATAAGCATATCTAAAGGGACATTCAAATATACAAACACAATTTAGATTTCAATTAGATGTACTAAGCCTACTTCTATATTCACACGAAGTGCTGATGATTATCAATGATGACTCTAGTGATTTTAAAATGGTCCTAGTGAATCAGGTTATTGATTTTCACCTTTTTCCTTCATATCTGACTAATTCATTGCCAGTGAGGACCCCAGTCCCGGTGTTTGGCCTCCTGGGCAGTGTGTGAGCTCAGGGTGCCGCCTCCCTCTCTGTTTTAAGGTGCTGGAGGAGGTGGAGAGGCGCAGGGAGATCTCGCCCGCACTGGTCTACCCGTTCATGCGCAGTGTCATGGAGGCCCCCTTCCCTGCGCCTGGGCGTACCATCACTGTCAAGAGCTTCCTGCCTGGCTCTGGGAACGAGGTGAGGCCCTGCCTGGCCTGAGATAGGGGCTTCTCAAGAGCCTGCTCCTCTAGGTTCATGGCACATACTGCCTTTAATTCTGCCTTTGCTCTGAATCGGACCCTTGAATTAATTGATTCAATTAATTCTAGTTACTTAAAGAGACCAGTAATACCTTCTAAGCTGTGAACTTGATTGACAGACAGGTGCTCTCTGATAGAAGAGAACCCATCTTCAGCTACTTTCCAGTAAAATTTCACACCTTGAGTCTCTTCAGTCTATCCTCTTCAGGAAAGAAGAGAAGATGAAATGACTCCTGGAAGTGAAAGTAGTCAGTAATCCTTGGATCTTAAAGAGGAATTGCTCTGGAAGGAGAACCACTATTGGCCTAACCGGGGGGAACAGTAGTTTGCTTGGAACGAGGAGAGAATGCTGATCAACAAATTGCAGGGTTCATTGTTGTGTTGTGATTGTCTGATGGCATGAGAAGACAGGTCTGTAGTTGGCCAGTACTGGAAATGCTGTTGGACTGGACCCCCTGATGCTGTGGTGTTGCAGGTCTTGAACCTGTGTCGGCCGGTGGACTCTCGACTGGAGCACGTGGACTTTGAGTGCTTCCTGCAGTGCCTGAGTGTGGGCCGCCTGCTGCAGGTCTTCGGCTCACTGCTGCTGGAGAGGAGGGTTATCTTCGTGGCAGACAAGCTCAGGTAGGCATGTGCAGTGCCCAGAGCCTCTGGCTAGACTTGGGACATACAGTCATCCCTTGTTTGGTTGTGAGTAAATGTTGTAAACCGGTTATACACGTGCATCTCTGCTCACATACAGTAGAAGCACTCAGTGGGTTTGAGCTGAACAAGGACAATAGAGAGGAATAACTAATGTGTTGTGAAGTAGTGGATAGCTGAATGGGTGCAGCAGTTTAATAGGAAGCAGATGGATTATAGTTATAGCGGATGCATTTAAAAATTCCTTTTTCTTTAGCTTTCCTGATAGCTATTGGAAGCAGTGAGTTTTGGTTATAGGGTACTACTAGTTTAGAACAGTCTTTACATTAATTAAAATAAATTCCAGCTCAGAAACAGATGTTTCACACCCATAGTACCGTTGCCTCAGGACATTTCAAGCCCAAACACTTTGGCTGTAAACTGCTGTGCGTGAATTCAATGTTCGATATTGATAATGAGACATTGCTATTGGAACTCCCTGACTGGACAGACTGGCTAGGACCTGCAGTGCCAGAATAGTTATGACAAAGAGCTGCTATCCTTTTCTCTTCTTCTCTTTAACTATTTCTCGGTTGTAATCCGCCACCTCAGCACCCTGTCCCGCTGTGCCCACGCTGCCATCGCCCTGCTGTACCCTTTCACCTGGCAGCACACCTACATCCCTGTGCTGCCCGCCAGCATGGTGGACATCTCCTGCTCGCCCACGCCCTTCCTGATCGGCGTGCTGTCTGGCACGCTGCCCGAGCTGCTGGAGCTGCCCATCGAGGAGGTGAGCGCACCCCCTCTCTTCACCCTGGCCCGAAGCCATTTTAACACCTGCTCTCCCACTGATCTCACCAAGCGCAAGTTTGGTCTTGAGAAATGTTTTACATATGATGAAGTCCAATTACTCAGTTAGTGGAGTGTGAAATCTGTAACATTTCACAGTTATTTTTGTAGTACATTCTTGTTGATGGTGAGTAGATGCAGGTTGACTCCCAGTGTGATGTTTTAATTTGCATAATCTTACAAATGTAATTATAATAGGCAGCTCAGTGGTGCAGTAGCTAGCGTTGCTGCCTCACAGCGCCGGGGCCCTGGGTAGTTTGTTGGTTCTCCCTGTGTTTGTGTGGGTTTCCTCTGGATGCTCTGGTTACCTCCCACAGTCCAAAGACATGTTGATAGGTTAACTGGCTATTGTAAAACACAATTTTGGTCCTGCTATGAGCGTGTGCATGTCTGTGTGAACCTTGTGATGGACTGGTGTCTCATCTGAGGAGTACCCTGCCTTGTGCCTGCTGCTTGCCAGGATAGGCTCCAGCCCAAGCTCCCGCCGTGATCCCGCACTGGGGAAGCAAATTAGACGATGGATGGTTGTAAATATAATTACTACTAATATTACATAAGCAACAGCCATTACAGGTTTAAAATATAACAAATGTTAGGGATTTTTTATTTAAGTATTTTAAGAAGTTTTGAAAAGTTTAAGAAGGCAAACGCTAAAAAACAAAAATACAAAAAAACAGCCAGATAATAAACAAAAAGTTTAAAAACTTGCTTATGGCTTTTTATGCCTTGTTGAGATAAGAGTAAAGTCTGAAAATCACAAAATGATTGAATATATTAAACAAACAGGACAAGTACAAAGATCAGTGTTCTCCAAAAGATTCAAGAAAAGGAACCCAAATCTAATGGAATCACTCCAGAGTGCTTTTGAATTATGCCCTTTTAACATAGAATGTTGATAGAAATATTAGAATATTTTTGAGTCATCTTAACCTTCAGTGAATTTACACATATATAACTGTTAGGGAACAAGTTATAGGTTTATTCCATGCTGAAAAAAAGAAGAAAGAGAACACAACGTTTCGGCCGTGGAGCCTTCTTCAGGTGTCACACCTGAAGAAGGCTCCACGGCCGAAACGTTGTGTTCTCTTTCTTCTTTTTTTCAGCATGGAATAAACCTATAACTTGTTCCTTTGCAGCCTACGCATGCTGACGCAGCTACCCACCTGAACTATATAACTGTTACACCAGGGCCAATTACAGATAACTTCCAACAGCTGTCCATGTTTATTCCCAGGTAGTTTTAATTAGTAATTATTTTCCTTACACTTAAGTCAGCCCCTTGATCAGCTTTGGAGAATCAGACCCTTAACTGTTTCAAGTAAGATTTTAACCTGTCAGTCTGGGGTGGAGCTCAGGGTGTTGCTCAGGGCACCTTGTGGAGTTGCTGGTCTTGACCAATGGGCCCATGCGTGAGCTGTTCCCATGGGCCCAAGCTGCCCACTGTCAGAAGGCAATACAGTGATGCAGTACTTAGAGCAGCTACAGTACCTGACAGCTCTAGGATCCTGGGAAGGATTGCTTGGGGTGCCTGTCTGTGTGGAGTTTGCATGGTCCCACGACATTTGTTTTGGGTTTTGCTGGGCAAACCAGTTTCCTCCTGCGTCCTAAAGACATGCAAGTTAGGTTTGATTGACTGCTCTGTATTGTCTGTTTCTGGAGGAAGTGTGATCAGCATGACCAAAACTGATCCCACCTCTTTTGCAGGTGCTCATTGTTGACCTTTGTGGAGACCGATTCATCCGACAGGTGAGTGACCGTTCTGATTAAACCCTTGACAACTTTTAAAGAAGTCTCGGGTATTGAAATACATAGAGCATCCTCAGCTGCAGCTTTCTGCTCTAGTCAGTTGAATTCAGCAGTCATAGAAGTGTTTGAGTGCTGCTGTGGCTTGTGTCCCTCACCTCCTGGTCCTCCACAGATCTTGGATGAAGACTGCATCCTTCCTAGCAAGCTCCACGCAGCCCTGCAGCAGATCCTGGAGCAGCGTGAAGACATCCTGAGGCAGGAGGACCAGACGCTGAGGGACGGTGAGGGTGTCCTGTTTTTCATTGGGCAGTCTGGAGGGGACATCAGGCTCCTAAATCAGCTCACATAATAGTGTCCATTACTGGAGTTTCCGCCCTGTTTTCTAATATAATAATTCCCCCCAAATTAAGTAGTGTTAAACCACCCTATGGCAGGTTGACATAGGTTATATTCCAGGAATCATGGTATCGTGCTGTAGAGTAATAATTAAGTGAAATTCTAGTATAAATCTTCCATTTCAAATCATCCTTAGTGCAATTGGTCCACATCTTACTGGTCATTTCAGAACCTGTTCTAACTTCTTCCGGGCCTTGTACTGTTTCTAGAAGTTTCTGTACCTTGCAGTTTCTCACGGACATTAATTGGATGTTTTCTGTTGACATCTTGATTATCACACCTTGCGCTTTGTATGCTCCTGCCCGCGTTTTGTCTTGTAAAGCTGTAAAGGACGCTGTTCCTGATCGGCCTCCGTTTGCATGCTTGTCTCCATTTCCTCACAGGGCCTGGAGGCAGCCTGAGTGAGCTCATCTCGGAGGCCTTTGTGCATTTCTTTGTGGAGCTGGTGGGACACTACTCCCTCCACATGGGCGGGGGGAACGGGGAGCCGCGAGCGCTGTGCCGGGAGGCCTTCCGGAAATCCCACCCCTCCCGTGGAGCCAGGCAGTTCTTACAGCTGTTCATGGAGACCCAGATGTTCGCTGGCTTCATCCAGGACAGAGAGCTCCGCCGAGGGGGTGTCAAAGGTCAGCATGAGAGAGCTAGTGTCTCAGTGTACCACATGAACAGGAGTGGAGATGGCTGGGTTTGCACATTTCAGCTCTTGCTCTCCAGCTACGTACCTCCATCTGCCAGGTAGTCAGGATGCTGAAGAGCGATTCGTTAAGATGCAAACAAAAACATGATTCTTTTTTGAAGAAACAAAAGAAAAAAAAAGAACCCTGGCTCTGACAGGATACAGCATCATACCAAAACAAAAACGTGGCACTGTGGCTTAAATTAGAGAAAAGAACGTGGAAATGCACACCTCAGGATAGGGAGGTGATCTAGTGAAACTAAATGAAAAGAGCTGAGAAAGTGTATCTCTTGCCTGGAGGCACATTCTCAAACCTGGTCCTTCATTCGCTCAAGCCTCCTGGTAATCTACCGCCCAACCAAACTGCCTACTCCAGTCAGAGCGGCACTCTTGCCACAAACCTGGAATCGTTCAGTCATTTGTGTAGTTATCATGACCGTAGCCATCTGAGTTCGAGGTTTAAGGTTGTTACTGTGAATTTCTTCTTTTTAAAAAAAGCATCTTCTAGTTCAGCCAGAGAGGAAGAGTGATGATAGAGAGTGTAAAAGTCAAAATGATCCCACGATACCACATTCTCCATTGAAACTGACCCCCCCCCTTTTCTCCTTCGACACCTTTGCACCCAGGGCTTTTTGAGCTGAGGGCTGTGGAGCACCTGGAGTCGGCACCAGAGCCAGAGCCCAGTGGAGTGAACAGGTTTCTGAAGGGTTTAGGTGAGTGTGAAAGCTCTCAAGAAATGCTTTGCTTCTCCTCCTGTCTTTTGCTTTATCTGAGCTCCTGTTTCTTTAATTAAGCCCTTAATTGAACGCATGGACTTATTCAATCCACTTTTATGTCTTTGGAATAACTGTAGACGTCACTTTGTCATACATAGATGCAATGAAATTACTGCCCCACCTGACTGCTGGAGATGACCTCCTTTAAATATACAGTCACAAGCTAGCTCTCTTTCCCTCTATTTAGTTTCTTCTCAGTGTTTATTGAGCGCTGATTCATTCTTCCTGGAAGTCATTAAGGTTGCAGGTGAACTCGGCTGTATTCAGATAGGGGCTGTATGAAACCTGCATGAATTTCTATCTGAAGGACAGCTCAGGAAATTACATGTGCTAGGTTAAACACATTGGTAAATAACAGGATTTTAAATTAAAGGGACTCTATACTCTTACTTCTTCTGTGTGGTTACCTTATTGGTTAACCAAATATGTAATTTACAGGTAACCTGTAAGTTCTAAAAACTATTACTTGAGGTCTAAATAATGAGATCAGTTCAAGAGCCAAGAATCCAGTGCCCTCATGACTAATATTTGGGAAGTCCATCTTTGCTGTTTAGTTGTTCCATGCAGAAGGAAGTTTTTCTTGTGACACAGAGACATCATGCTCTACATTTGGTTGGCATAGAAAATCTAAAGCAGAGGCTATTACAGTTAGTTACAGTCAGAACCATAGGCTGGGATTCAGTTCACATATAGTACACACATAAAGTAAAAACCTTTGGTGTTTTTACTTGTCAGCCTTGCATAAACAGCACTCCTGTGGTTCTTTGTATCTAACCGCAATGTGTGTGTTTGATAATGTCTCAGATCAAGTTGATTGGCCCATTTCTTACACAAGGCTAACGGTTTTTCACATTTTTGTTTTTTCTTTACATAATGACACTTTAATCTGTCCCTTTTTCTAGTCTGTTTCTCAAAACCATAAGTCTGCTGATCATGAGACAAGGTGATCTTCTTCTCTTTTACCGATCATGCAATGTGTTAGTCCTATCAGGAAGGCGATGCAGCTCACTAATCCTAGAATCCATGTAACCCATATTTCAGTTCTACAGTTTACCAGCTGATATTAATATACACCCATCCTTCAGTTTATGGAGGTTATTCACTCCTTAGAAATGTCTCAAAATCCTAACTTTTGTATAAGGAAAATTCACATTATTTGTAATACCTTCTTCCCTGACCGCCCCATCTTCTCATATCACCGACCACCTAATCTGCTCCCCTGAAGAATGCTTCACAGCCAAAATGTGTTTCTTTTCTTCACTTTTCAGCATGGAGTGATCCTTTACCGGTTCCATTGCTTGTAAATGCTTACAACTCTCAAGATGTCCAAGATGTACAGAATCACCCTATATTGCTCATTGTTATCTTACAATGACAGATTTGTCTAAATAAGAACAGTATTGCATGTTTAAGATCATTCTATATAACTTGGTAAAATAGACAAAATATGTAAAAATGGTACAGCATTGCTTTTTACAATAAGGAGGATGTTTAATATTAATCACTATATAAGTGATATCATAAGGAAATCACGTCACATTCCTTTTGCACAAAAATTACTTAATACAGTAAAAAAGGATTATTAAAATCATTATAGCAAAACTTGATAAATTGAGAGTTTATGCAGCAATGGGTGGGTGTATAGAGTCCATTTATTGAACGACACTTTTCCTTTCAACAGAACAGAGATTTAAACTGTGTACATTAACTTCAACTGATATTTAAAATACTTTAAAAAAAGATCAACATAATATGTTTGGAGGTTAACAAATATGCAAATAGTACAGGCCCAATTACTGCTAATTTGGGAAGAATTTGTTGTAAAGTAGCATAAATTGACAAGATGCTTCAAATATTACCTGGTATATTACCTAAATCTGGTTCTCTTTTGGAGGCAGAGCTGAAATGTTTGTTTTATTTTTCTGATTATAGTTTAGTTATTGTAAATGGGGAAAAAAAAGTAGTATGAACTGCATTAGTGGATATAACACTTCTTTTGGTTATAGATCATTTCAATATGATAGAGGAGTGACATATATTGTCTTTCTTATCTTGTTTTACTTTTTTCTTTTTGTGTTTATTTTCAGGAAGTAAAATGAAATTCCTTCAAAAGAAGTAAAACTGCAGAATGTCATGATGGGACAATGCAGATAGCAGTATGGGACCAGTCAGCTGTGGCCACACCCCTCGTTAGAGTGGGCAGAACTAGCAACACAGTCTGCTTCTGCTTGGCTAGACACCTGTGCCTGTCCCAGGACTGTCTGGCCGAAGTTTAGGGAATGGGAATTAACTGGAAACAGCCAATGGAAAGACGTGATAGAAGAATCTCAATACAAACTTTTGGAAAAACTGGAAGAAAGCTGCCTATCAACCTTCATAGACATTTCTGGGAAAGACAGGACAGGGTATTTTTTCTGTGAAGTTAAAGGAGCATTTCCTATACTTTAATTTATGCAAATAATTTATATTATCATTAATCTTATTCCTGCAACCTTAACACCATCTTGGTGTATTTTCTGACAAAAACACTTCTTGCTGTTATACTGGAGAAAACTTCTGCAATGCTCAATTTTATGGATTGGTTGCATCAGTCAGCAGCACAGATCTCTTTAGTGGTATGTTCAGTCTTTACTGATTGGGGGGGCGGGTGTGGCTGTTGGGAGCTATCCAAGGTGCTGAACAAGATTTTCAATGGTGGTTTCAGTTTTTTTACAACTCTTTTACAAATAGTACAGTATAGGAAATTTGCTTTTTGATTTCAGCCTATGGAGTAAGTTTTCTTATTAAAGAACACTCCTGTGAATTCTCTCTTACTTTTAATTGCTGCTTTTAATTGCTTCTGACCCCCCTTTTGGGTGTGCAAAGTTTCTGTCCTGTCTGTTCTCTGTACATGCTTTGAAAGTCTCAAATTAAGCTTCCTCTGTTATTTGTTCTAGTTCCTATTGCCATCCAGATGTTTTGTTTTTCATTTTGTGGAGGTTAGCAATTAAGAATGTAGAAATATGCAACATTAGTCTAAGTACACAAGTACAGCTGATGTCCCTTCTTTTGCTCTGCTCTGCATGCCCAAGTGAACCCACTGGTCTCTTGCATAAATGGAACACATTGTTACCCATTTTGTTCCAGTATTCAATTCAGTTTTTCTGTTCCTTAGAATTTTAGAGTTGAGTGCCCTTGTGTATTATTTCTCCACTGATACAAGTGCTCATTAACACAAATTGTTTAAGGGGCTTTCTCTCTTGTAGATCGGCCAGATGCAGCTGTGAGCCAGTCAATCCATGCTCTTTTAAACATGGGGCCAATCAGCTGTGGCCACTATTTCCAGAATCAGAATCAAATTTCCAATCGGAAACGGGCTAGAGTCTGTGCCAGTCCCAGGACTCATTAATGCTCGTCATTGACCAGGCTTGCATTCTTTTGCTGGTTCAGGAGGTGACACATAGGACAAACATCATGCAGACTTCCAGGTTAGGGACTTGAGGGACAGCGCCATCCCCACATGACGGAGGAAGCTGTTCTACGGAGGCAGGTTGGCAGAGGGGCACATGGCCTGCTGGCAGTGCGCAGCTCCACCAGTGCGCACAGCAGGAAGAGGAGGAGGCAGGGAGCAGCCTTGTCTGCAGGGAGGGCTGGGGCTCGGGTACCGCAAGGTAAAATAGAAGGAAATATTATTGAAGACCACGTCTGAAGAGAATTTATCATCCTGGTTTCCATCTATAGAGTTTCAAAGAGAGAATATGCTAGTGTACCAGAGTTCGGCAACCACTCTGGTAATGTGAACATACAGATATATTTTACCATTATACCTGCAACTGGCTTTATGGCCCCACCTATTTGCATCAGTCAAGTTTTTAAAATGTTGAAAATGAAGATGAACAACATGGAAAAGTGGGGAAACTGTCCAAATTAATGAGAAAAGTGAAACACTGTGTCATTGGAGAGCGGCCATAGCATGATTTGGAATGCTTGCTTATATATGCAGCTTCCATTGAGATATGGAGGAACACAAAGTTAATTTCAAGTCTGTTAATTTGCACAACTGGATATTGCTGGAATCTCCCTTCTTGCATTATCTGATCAGGATGTTAGTGTTTACTTCATCCCAGGAAAAGGCAACAGATTTTCAAAGACCAGAACCATTCCCGATGCTTTCTGCACTTGACTATAGTCTCTCCAAGTCTTGAACTGTCTGGAAATTGATGAACAAGGTTCTGATGAGGAAAGTGTCATATTGTGGTTGACAAAGTGTCTGAGCCCTGAGGTCTTGCAGAGCGCACTCACCCAGCCTGCATTTTAGCCTGACAAATGAGTCCATAAATGTCATTGTTCTTGGGTGAATTTTCTGGCAGGTTTGTGTTGGACATAGCGGTCTAGGCCAAAGCCTTTTAGAATTTGCTCCAGCTTCGGATCTTGGCCAACATATAATATATCTTATTTTCTCAAATGGAATCTTTTAGAGATGTTTTTACATTCTATAAACTTCTTTCAGATGGATGCCACAGTGGCACTGTGGTTAGCTTTTCTGCCTCACAGCGCTGGGGCGCTGGGGTATTTCAGACCTGGGGTACTATGTATGGAGTCTGTATGTTCTCCATGTGAAACGTAATGCTAGATTAATTCGCCTCTGGGAACATTGGTGTGATAGTGAGTGTGTCTGTCCTTGTATGCCCTGCAATGGACTGGTGTTCCATCCAGGGTGTATCCTGCCTTACACCTATTTGTCAGGATAGGCTCTGGCTCCCCCGTGCCCATGTATTGGATAAAGCAATTAGAAAATGGATAGATGGAGACTTTGTTTTTTCCTGAGACAAACATATTTAAGACATTTTGAGCTCTGAAAAAAAATAACCTCATTATTATAAAAAATACCTCATTAACCTCGCACTTAATTATGTAATTACCTAATTATAATTTACACTCAGGCGGAACAAATGAGAGCAGACAACTTAGGCCTTCAGCATCTGAACATGAGAGTTTAGCTACAGAGGAAAAGCTGCTGGAAGGTGTTTGTTTCTTTGAGTTTCACATTGTTAAAAAATATAAATGAAGAAAGCAAAGGGGATTTTAAGAAATATCCATTAGTAGAAAATACTCTGGAGTTTTAGACCTGTATTTTAGCAGAATGTAACTGTTTAGTGTCCTTTATTATCCAAATTACATTCAAACCTTTTGGAACTTTAAGACCTTTAAGAGTCTCGCAACTAAAAAAAAATCAATCTGCTACGGACAGTGTTTAATCTTAATACAAGTTGAGAGAAAACTTTGAACCATTGTGCCATTTTTTGGCGCTTTTCAAGACCACGGTTCTTCCCAAAGGAAAACATCTCTTTTAAAAAAAAGTCTTGTGGGCAAGACATCAGAAGACTAAACAAAAATAGGATTTAAAAAAAAAGTTTCATTTTATTTCCATTATCTGAGACCCCAGCTTCTAAAACATTTTGAAAATCAAACACTGTTTCCATTTAATGAAAATTAAAATACGTTTTTGGATTAAAGTTATAAGTGTGGTGGTTTACAAAAATTCCTGCTTGTTATAGACCATGTTGGTTTCTTGAATTCACCCATAATCGAGTATGATTCTGTGCTGATTTATATTGGGAAGCAGTGCTCATATACAGTAGTTTTACCCTCTTGCCTGACACTTGAGACCTGATAGATGCAGCAAATTCTCATTTTACCCATGTGTTTGCAAGAACGTCCCATTGTGGAAAGCTCAGGATGTCACAATTAGAACAGAATTCTGCAGATGTATACTTTCTAAACTTATTCCAATATGCTTCCTATCTGCAGATTTGTCTTCAATTGTTCACAGTCAGTATAGTGTTATATCTGACTTCTTGGAAACCCTTGTAATTCTAGTGAATTTTTTTTTCATCAAATAGCTGAGTGTTAATTGCTCTTCTCATCCACCCTGTTTTCTCTTATCTGTATAGCATATACTGGCCTTGCAGTCACATGATGCTAAGGGTTGTAATCACTGATTAATTGAGGCTGCCATGCTTCACAGTCCAGATCAATCAGTGTTGATATAATTCTTCAGCTCAATAATTGACACGTGATATAGCAGCTAATTGGGGAAAAAAATGCAAACTGAAAATTCTTTTTAATTTTAGCCAGAACATTTTCTCCACTCTACCAATGGTTTACTTAAAGGAACCTGCTAGTTTTAAATCATGTTACGGTGGTTTCCTTGCACAGTATTTGTTCCATGCTACAGGCCAGAATATGGATGATAATTTTCATAGTTATTTCTTATTTCAGTACAGAATTCACTCTTCCCCCCCTAATTCCAGACAAAATCATTCTAAATATCATTTTATGTAAAGAAAGAAATAACTTCACTCATCTCATCCATAGTCATGTTGACTCTTTGTTAGTTCTGCACTTTATGATTTTTGGAATTTGAGGAAGAGAGTTCATATAAAGTTCATTTAGTTTCTTGCCAGCCTGTGTGTAATGTACAGTATAGTGGGAACCCCTCAATGGCCAACTGTAATAAAAGCCGCCTATAATACAATAAGGTATGAGTTTTAGAAAGATACCTCATTCTTGTCCACCTTTTATAGGCTAGGGATCAATGAGACATTATTTGGACATTGGGCAACAATGGGTCACTTAAAAATGTTCCACAGCAGAAGTCGTGTTTTTATTGTATTTTTTCTAATATGTCAGCAATGAATTAACCCCTACTTGTTCTAGTAAGATAGAATTGTGCTTCACTGAATTTAATTGAAATAATGAAAGCAAAACAGAAGTAAGTTAAAGGACATCCTTTGAATTGCATAACATCAAGTTAGCTCCAAGGGAATGTATCTGATGAGATCTGAAATATACACTCCTGTCTCACTATACACAACTGACCTACTGTATATTTATGACAAACCTGTACAGGGTGTCCACTGTTTAAATGGTGGGGGAACAAAAAACACTATTGGACTTGTAACGTTTAGGGGAAATATGGGGTCGCTTTCTATAACCTTTTATTTAATTTGTCTAGGACATTGAGAAAATGCTGCAATAAGGTGACCTGATAATCTCTTATGTAAAAACTTGCAGCAGTTGCGAACTAGTGCGGAAAGACATTCAGTTCCGGTTTGTTAAACAAAATGGCAGTGTTGTAACATTCCCCTAAGTTCAGATAATGTAGAAAAGTGCTGTTTGTCAGCCAGAAGTCTTTAAAATTTTGCTCGTGTACTCTTGTGAGAGAGATCGCATCCCATTTTTAGAAGTTCCCAGGAAATTGCTACTTTCTTAATGTTAAAAGATCCCTTGAAAAGAGGACGATTATTGATTGTGGCTTGCAGCATAAAAATACTTAAATGTTCGATGTCTCCTTTGTTTTTCCCTTGAATGTTTCTTGAATTAAATGGTTGAAGAACCATGAGCATTTAAACCATAAATTGCTGCTGTGCCAGTGTTGGCTGACAGAGGGAGCAGAAAAGACATCTCAGATGCCAAAGCACTCTCCTGACATGCTCCTGAAGACTAACACACCTGCTGGTTTATCATTGTTGATTAGCTTTTTACTTAAATTAAACATTAAGTGAACTGACCAGTTATTTGAGGTTTGTTTTCTACAAAAAGTTTGGAGATTTGATGCTACTTAAGAAATTAAGGCTTTAAAACGTTACCACCTGTATTTTTTGGAACTGAAAACAATTAAAGAGTTCAAATTAAACCTATCATTAGGGCTATTGACGATTCAATTATTGGAATACTCAAGTCGGGGGAAAAAACAGCAGGTGTGTGAAGGCTGGGATCCCCTGTCCTACAGCCAGAACAGGAACTGACAGGAATTTCCTTTTTGTGTTACATATTGGCTGTGACACCTTGATGCCTTGTCAAGCGACCACAGAGGTACCCGGAAGCTGTAGTTTCTTCTGTGCTCTCTGTGACAACAAGTGTTGTTGTTTGAGATTTGCAGCTCTCTTCCTTCACCGTGCAACTGTGTGTTGCACAAATATGTATAAAACATTTGCCAATTCCCTAGTTAAAGGAAAAGGGATCTAAATGTGATACAAAAAGCATTTATAGTAGTGAAAAGTGATTATAAATGTAATTCTAATTCATTTTTACCACTTGTTCCCTGCCTTTATCTGTCTTGTGTTTATCAAGAACACCCCCACTTTCTGCAGTAAACGAAACTGTGCTGAACTGTACGTTTTACATCTAGGCACTTCCTAGCTTGTGAAAATGTAAAACAAGTTGGGACCAGAAATGTGCATTTGAGAAGTCTGTGTCTGAGACAGCTTGCTTTGGCAAAAAAGAGAAACTTTGAAAGCTTCCATTCGGTTGACCAAATGGTTAAGTGGAATAAATTAAGTGCTTTGTGTGTCTTGCATTAACATACTGTATGTTTTGTCTTCAGGATCTCTTGGACAACATGTTACCTGGACATGTTTTTATATTTAAACTTTTTAAAGCCAGAACCAGAAATGAGCTGTTGTTATCTTTGCATCCTGGAACTGCCAGTTTTCTTCTGTACAGTTTTACATGTTTTAACAATGATGTCTGTAGACGTTTCCCCAAAATAAACATTTTGTACAGTACATACCTCAGTTCAGAGTTTTATTGAATTACTGACTCCAGACAAAATGCATGTCCTCAGTGTACTGTGTACTGTAGCAAGTGCTTTTTATTAGGTTACAGATATTTTTTGGGGGGTGGGGGTTAATTTATTTCTTTTCCCTTGTCACATTTTTCCATCCCACACATCATCGCCAGCACTGCCCTGCCCAGCAGATGCAGTGTGAAACAGTCTTGCAGGAATGGGGTTGTGGTACAAAGTAGAAGGTACCCTGAAATGTGGATTGATAAAATGACACAGTAAACCAATACTGAAAACAGTTCCCCAAGAAAGACAGAAAGTTTTCAAACAAGAGAAGGTCATTCAGCCCATCTAGCTTTTGTTAGTAGTTAAGTGATCCAAGTATTTTGTTCACCATTTATGTGAACATTTATGTGTCCCTACTGATTTCAGAGCAATGATATCTTTTATATGACACTGTGACCAAAATTGTATGGCCTACATGAGGCCTTACTAGTGTAGTGTGCTCTCACGAGGCACCAGTTCTGTAGGGGTTTGGGCATTTACTGGGACAATTATTAATTGTGGCAGTAAATCACAAAATGATTATTTTAATGGCCTTAGAATCCAACCATGCGGTGTAACTCAAACAACGCACACACACAGGTACTAATACACGAGGATACATTTATTAATACATAGATTATGCATGTAAACCTAACAGATCTTATCGTGAGGGTCATCAGAATACAAAGATATATATATATATTCATTCAGTTACAAAGAGTTACACATACCAAGAGGACATACGTTAGGTATATCATTCATTTAGACTGTTTCGTAAATAAACTTGGTTACAACTTCTACATTAGATACTCGAAACAAGTACATAACTCCTAGGAATTAAATTTATATCAACTGGTTGGGATAACAATTGAATTCTCGAGCTGTAATGCAGTGAAGTTGAATACTCAGCCAATCTCTGGGGATTCAGGATGTGCCAGGTTGTGCTGTGCGGCTTGAGAGAAGTTCCTGCGATGTGCTGCTCTCTGAAGACTCGCTAGTTAGTGTTGGCTTTAACAAGCAAAGTTGTGCACAGGAGAAAAGTTACTGTGGGTCCCAGCGGGTCAGGAAGAGGACCGGTTCGTTCGTGATGAAGCGCTAGTTCTGAATACTGATTCAGCTGTCCACAGTTCCGACCTGTTCACGAGGCTTGCTGCTGGTGGTAACCTCGGGTGGATCCTTTGGTTACTCGTGGCAACCTCCGCTCTCGACTCTTAGAACAAAGGAAAGTTCTGGCACTCAGACACACTGGCCGTTCTGTGGTGGTCCGGGCTGAGTCTAAGGATGTCCAGGAGGCGCACTGTGAGAATGTCCTGCCCTTGGGAGCCTTTCTGCTCCTGAGCCGTCCTGCCCTGGAATTGTTCTTCCCCCTGGAATTCTTCTTTTTGGAATTCTCCTTCAGGCTCTTTGTGTTGCCTGTTGTTCATTGGCTGAAAGTTTCATGGGCATCAGAGACCCACGTGGGTTACTTGGCCCTACCAGTTCCTGATTGGTTGATCAAGGTGAGATATGAGTCACTTACTCCTGACACTTAGGAATGCAATCCAGATGTCCATCTGGCACTCCCTAGACAGATAGGCGCCAATGGATGACCATTGATCATGATAGCCAGGCTTAGCTAAGTGCATCCCCATTTGGGAGCTGTCCCTTATCAAAAGAAACCTTAAATCAGCCTGCATGAAGAGAGAGATGGGGCCTCACTGGCAAGGGAGCAGAAAACTTAATTCCTGTATTTAAATAAGCCTTGTCGCTACACTAGCATACCCCAATCAGATTTTAATGTAAAATCCCTTTATTTATTTTCAAAGCTTTTAACTGTATATACTACACTTTTGCTTGCTTTCCTACATTGTCTGGAAGATGTATTGTAAATAATGTATCAACATGAACACTTAAGTCTTTTTCCATAAATACCCTCTTCTAGCTTCCCAAAATGTTTCCCATTTTGCATTTATAGTTTATTTTTACTACTTGCATGCAGAAACCTGCACTGCGTTACACATGCCAGGTGTTATCAAAATATTTTTGAATTTAATTGACTGTTTCTGCAGTGTTTGCTAAATCTAATTTTTAATCATCTGCAAATTTGACAATTAATTATAGACCATTGATAAAAACCAAGAAGGACAGGGGTTTTAGTTCAAATCTGTGTGATAGTCCTCAAATTACATCACCCAAATTTGAGTATTTAACCCTTATCTGTATCTTTCTTTTTATTATATCTGTACCCATTACTGTTCAACAATTCTTTGTTCTGAAGAGCACACTCTGTTGATAACCAAACTTTGTGAGTTTTTTTAGAGGCCACGGCACCTCATATGCACATCTGAATGTCATATTTCCTTTAACATAGGTCATTATCCTGGAGGTCCACATACATTTTTCAGCATTGACTGAATGCTTACATAAAGATTTCAATATAGACATGGAAAAACTACAATTGTTTGTGTGTAATTTAATCAGAATGTGTTTATTTAGTATGACTTAGATGAAGTTCAGATCACACTTTAGGAGCAATTAATGCAGGAATATAGATGATTCCAAAGGGTCTGCTCATAGAATGTAGATGGGCTTGGAGGACAGACAGGAGACCAGAATTAGATGAATGATTCTCCGTCATTTTCAGTTTGCCAAGTTTCTGTGATTCCATCCATCCATTTTCTAACCATTTCTTTCAGTTCAGGGTCACGGGGGAGCAAGAGCCTATTGCAGCAAGCAACAGGCACATGGTAGGACATGCTCTGAAAGGGACACCCGTACATGCCAGTTCATACCACAGGAAGACATAAACACAGACACACACTCGCACCGAAGTCCAATTTTCCCAGTCAATTAACCTACAAGTAGGTCTTTAGAATGTGGTAGAAAACCCACACAACCATGGGGAGAACATACAAACTCCATGTAGTAAGCACCACAGGTCCGGCATTGAAGCCAGGGCCCTTGCTCTGTGAGACAGCAATGCTAACCACTGCGCCTCCATGCCACCCTTCTCTGATTCCAATAACATCATAATTTCTTGCTAATGTAGTAGCTTCTATCTCATCTCATTGGTTTTTGATAGTCCGAGCATTAAGGCATAAGCACTTAATTGCCTGATTATTTTCTCTGTTTTTCCTTTTGGTTCTCTCTAGGTCTTTGCTCCCTAAGTAACGTCATGTTTTCTTTGGTTTCTCTCCTCTTTTATTCTAGTTTAAATGTTTCAGAATTTCTTTGTGGATTCTTTTACCAAGACGACTGATGCCCAGCTCTGTGCAGATGTCCTTTACCATGGAAAGATCTCCAGTGCCCCCAGAATCGTCTTCTGTACTCCTTGTACTCATCCTTGTGTTGATTTTAAAGGACTAACACTTGTACATGTTCATCTTTGCCCAGTGCTGGTAGAATTACTGATTTTGTCCTATTCTTCAGTTTCTTGTCATGTTGTTGGAATTTGCTATGAATAGGAATCCCATCTGAATTCTATGCTGTTATTATTTACTTGCTTTCACTGTTGCAATCGTTAGAAATTAGTGTATTTCTTATGTCCTCACGTTTTATTACTGTATATCTGCAGAGCTCCAACTCAGCACCAGCTCCACATATTGTAAAACGTACAATCTCTTTATGTAACCTTTTCTCCTTTGAAAATTGTGTTCATTCTTTTTTCAAAGAGGTTTTAATTATCACTCTGTTCTTTGCGAATCACATTTTAGGGATTATCCAAAATGTTGACCGGCGCTTATACTCCATACTTTGCGGTGCAACAGTACATCATGACGTAGACGGGCACATGCGTATTTGAATGAGTGTGTAAGCAACATGGCGGGGACCAGTTCTGTGGCCGGTGAAGTTTTTGTGGACGCTTTACCTTATTTTGACCAGGGTTACGATGCTCCTGGTGTCCGGGAGGCGGTAAGAACTGTGTCCTTGAATTGTAAATTCAAAGGCTTGATTCTAGCAGCTGCTGGAGCAGTTGAGGAAAGCCGATCAGTCATTCGTGGTTAGAGGCAGGCACGCATTGTCTCCAGTGCCATCTCCAAGAATGGTTTGAGCTTATACTATAAGTTATAGATGGTTAGCAAGTGCTCGTCCAGAACATAAAGAAACCTGCGACTCCCTCCCTTAAGTTGTTTTTTTCCATGCATTCAAGCTCTATTTTCTTTATATTGTTGTTATATTTGTATAGGGCGACATTTGTTTTACGACACAACAATTCAACAGAAACAGAACAACAAGGAATACAGGACAACAGTGTTTCAAGAGTAAAAAGTTATTTTACATTGGAACAAGCAAAGCTTTATTCCATGCTAAGAAATAGAAGAATAGAAATAACGTTTCTATTGTCTGGGAGTGCATAGGGGGTCTATTGCAGAGGCATCTCCAAGATGGAGGAGTGTGAATGCCATTTCATCAAGTGAGACAGAATATAAAAATACAGTATGTGTGTGACAGTAGTGTCACACACTCCATGATGCTCTTAACTTTCTTTACAACCCTCTCTTTGTTTATTATTATCTTTTGAGAGAAATGTGTTCAGTGTAGCAATAAAATAAGGAAGATAAACATTACCAGCAGAGGAAATGGCACAATAGTGTTACAGGCGATAAGAATTACTTTCCAAATTGTTTTCAAGAGAGTTTGTAGTGAGTATAAAAGATAAAGTCTATTACTTTTACACCTGGGGGCACACTCTGGAAGTTGGAGGCATTTAGGTTGATCTGATTTTCCTCAATGATTTTGCCGTTTATCTTTACTGATTTCCCCTACCTGTTACAATTTGCAGTATCGATGTTGCCGAGCCAACAAGTGAGACTAGTATGTAAAAACGCTTTCGATCAAGTTTCCATGGGCTGTTCTCGGTGGTGTCGCATGGCTTTTGAACCATGACAAGGCGGGCTAGGGCATAAAAAAAGTAGCACAAAGGTAAAGTGAGGAATGTGCTCCACTCGATTAGTAGTGTGTAGTTGTATAATATTAGTGATACGGGCTGTTAACTTGCTGCTTGAAGAAATACTGAGTTCCAGTGCAGAGACGCATGATGTGAAATGAGAAAACATTATGAAGTGCCGCTGCCTGGAGGACAGTGTGCTTATGATCGTGTTCTGTCGTGCCATGCTTGGGGTTACCTGATAAAGAGAGTGTTCTGTATTCCATGGTCCTGGAGTAGTGCCGAGTCATCCTGCGTCGTCCTGGTGACAAGGTTGGGTATAAGGAAAGTGGGGTGACTGTTCTGAATGATCCTGTCTTCTCAGGCCGCTGCTTTGGTGGAAGAGGAAACCCGCAGGTACAGACCCACTAAAAATTACCTGAGTTACCTTTCCACACCAGACTTCGCTGCATTTGAGGTGAGTGTACGACCCCCATTGAGGCTGGAGCACTGCAGGCCCACACCATCATGCTGTTGTTGCTGACTCCAGACTAACTGAAATGTGACTTCTGGGGGCTCAGTGGAAAAGGGGCTGACTGTTCTACATGGTCCCTTGGTGGGGCACCTCCATCAGCTATTCTCTTCCCTGCCAAGGTTGCATCTCTTTGCCTTGTAGTAAGAAAAACAAATTCTTGGGTTATCTTTGCCTGAAGGTTGTAAGGTCTAATGAGATCTATCCCATTTGTTATAAAATGGGATGAAAGTTTTGTGAGAGTCACAAGAATTTTATATTGGGAAGGTTTTTGTTGGCTACATCTCTTGCAACTTTCATCCCTGTCATCGAGTGTGCAATAGATGACATGAAAGCTCTCACTTTGTTACATTATTTAAACTCTTTGCCCTTTATTTGTTTCCTCTCTGGTATATTCTGAAATAAGTTTTCTGGCTGTTTTGATGCAAGAGGCACCATGAAACAGAAGTGATAAAGAATAGCCTGGCCTGGTTAAGAATACCGCAGTGCCACGGTCATGTTGGTGCAGAGAATTATTGTCTAATTCTCTTCTCTCAACAGACCGAAATAATGCGCAACGAGTTTGAGAGGTTAGCAGCCCGACAGCCTATGGAGCTCCTCAGCATGAAGAGGTACTGTTTCATTTGGACACCTATGCTTTAGATTTTTTTTTCCTGTGGTCATCCTGCAGAAAGCATTTTGGTTATACATTGAAAACTTGCTCTTTCATTTTTTTTATAAGAATTTATGCTTTTTCAATTGAAACTTCAGGCTCCCTGTTTTTGGTCTGGTAAGGAGAAGAGCATCAATGCAGAATGTGTTTGTATACAGTACTGGCTTCCCCACATCCTCTCCATGTCCTTGGTACATGTCAGCAGTAAGGATAGGTGTGCACTGGCAGGCCACTCTTCTACAGTTTTTATTGGTTTCTTTAAATCAGTAGTGAATGACTTGATATCACTGTTTATATTCCTTGCTTCATTAACAAAATAGTTTGCTGTTAAGCAATATTCGCAAGGTATCAAACTCCTCAAATGAGTTTCGTTTGAGGTTTCACAATTATTTTTATTTTCTTTTTCACTTGTTGTTTTTCAGCCTCTGTAAGCCATTTATATTTCTAATACTTCATTTCTGTTACTTTGCTTGTGGGTTTGTTGGGAATGTCTAATCAGCCCAAGGGTTTGAGTGCAGTTGTGCTGAAGCCGTGGCGCTGTTTGATCTGGACAGGTACGAGCTGCCCGCTCCCTCTTCGGGTCAGAAGAATGACATCACAGCCTGGCAGGATTGCGTCAATAACTCAATGGCCCAGCTGGAGCACCAAGCAGTGCGAATCGAGAACCTGGAGCTCATGTCCCAGTATGGCAGCAATGCCTGGAAGGTCTACAATGAGTGAGTGATAATGCGAAACAAGGGCTGTAAAACCTTCTATTTTGTATATTAAATCCAAGAGGGCGGTAGAGAGCGTAACAGGCTGGGGACTGGCTATCATGCCTGAGCAGGAGAGAGGAGTGTAGTTTATCACATCCTCCTCACTTATTTTCTCTTTCACATCCTCTCTTTCGATCCTCGCTTCCTTTTCCACCACTAACGAGACCAACTTTATATTTCATTCTTCTCATTCTGCAACATACCAGTGATGTGACCTTTTTGATCACTTGTATGTGTTTTTTCTTACAGAGACCTGCTGCACATGATTGAAATGTCTCAGAAGGAGCTGCAGAGATTGAGGTGAGGCCCTTATTTTATTGTCTCTCCTTATCCTGTTGCACCTGTGACGTCTCCTTCAGTGGTAGTATAAAAAAAGTGTTATACTGGTTGGGTTATTTAACATTGTTAGCCATTGGCAACACTGAATAACGGAATGAAATGCAAAACATTATACTTAAATCGTATGGTTTGGAAACAAACTGAAGAATGAGTAAAAACGGCTTGTTCATGTGGCCAAATGATACATTTTGAACAAATCTTACCATGTCAGTATGGAAAGAATAGATAGCAGCATGAAATACTATAAATTCATTCTCATAACTCACAGATTTTCTTGTAACCATCCTGATGAGCAGTTGTATCTAAAAGCATGTTTGTGCTGCTTTCATATGAAGTCATTTTTATTACAGAGCTCACTTTTGGATATTTCTTAAAGAATTGTAACAGACAGATTGTTACCCATCCCTTTTCAACTTGGGGATCTGCTTTTCAGGTCTTCATAAGGCACTTGGATTTTATCCAATGTTCTGTCTTCTGTAGTTACTGTTCTGTAATCAAAGCTACAGATCATCCAGTATAGCCATTTTCATCTGTGACTGCAGAAAATGCTTGTTGAGCTTCCTGTTTTGGCTGAAACATTTTCAGGTTTTAAACAGCTCAGCCTTTGAGGACCACCAGGAGTCCTCCAGTCCCCAATGTGGGAAGGAAGGAGGTTCACAGCAGAGCAGGACAGCACTTCCTCACCCCCTGGGCTTGTGAAGGGGAACTGAGCCGAAACACAACTTGGCTTAGCCTGGATTTGAATCAAAACATTTCTGGTGGTTGAATGTAGAGTGATTTCTACATTGTGTTTTAAGAAATCTGGTGCTTGTCTTAGTCAAAGTGTAAAAGCCTAACTTTGTTGCTCTTACGTGCCATCCCATCAAAAAGGGAACGTCGTTCAGCAGTGTTGATTTGTGTTGAATGTAATTTTGCATTTTTCCTCCCCATCTCAGGAAGCAGATTCAGGATCTGAACTGGCAGAGGAAGAACGAGCAGCTGACGGGAGGCGCAAAACTGCGGGAGCTGGAGTCCAAGTCAGTACCCATGCTAATGTCCTCATAGTCACTGACACAGCAAAGTGCTTAAAGCCGCCGGATATTTTTACAGAAGCAGAAAAAAAGTATTACTTTGTTGGAGCCTTAAACAACCTTAACCTTTGAATTCAAGAAAACGTAGACTGATCAAACGAAACTATATTGAATAGGCGTGTTTACTGATCTGACCTTTGCTCTTTTCAGCTGGGTGTCGCTGGTCAGCAAGAACTATGAGATTGAGCGTGCCATCGTCCAGCTGGAGAACGAGGTGTACGTGCTGAAGCAGCAGCAGGGAGAGGAGAACAAGGAGAACATCCGGCAGGACTTCTGAGTCATGGAGCCAACACTGCGCACAGCAATCCCAAAGCAATCAAACTGGAATCCAACGGGCTTCACTTCCAGCAGATGGACAGTGCTCTCACTTTCCCCATGGAGTTCCTTACCTTGTTTTAGTATATGGTCTGAAGGTGTCAGCACTTCAAGATTATCTCCTTTGGACAGGACTTTATCTTGGGCAGTTGCTTTTCTATGTAGTTGCACCCCAGATGTCAAAGGAGGTCGGCTATTTATTAAGTATAATGTTTGACAAACTGCCCTCTTCTTAGTAATACCTCTTACTCAGTGAATTTACTCAATAATCAATTTGAAATAGTGTCATGGGTTTAATCAGCAGCTGAATGTTTTAATAGTCTGCACCTCTGTAAGATGAGTGGCTATGTACTGTCTTTTCTCTGCACCCTGGAGGTTTGCCACTTGACCAGGGGGGTTGCTGGTGTTCACTGCTTGTGTTCTCTTGAGCAGAGACAGGAGTGTTGCCTTTCTTTCCTCCCAGCCTTTGGAAGAGCTTAGCTAATAGGAAGTGGACTTTATTGACTCATGATTGCACAAGACCTTTAAATCTCACTTCTTCAGCAGCCCTTTTTAATGATGTTTTTGGTTTGAAAAATGAATTCTCACTTTTTATACTATAGGTAGCAAGTTCTGAAAATGACCAAATCCTTTTTGTTTCAGTGGATGGTTTATATCACTAACTCTTTGTTAACTAATAAAGCTCCGAGTCTGAAGCAACGCTGAAGCTAAATACTCATACCTTTTGGCTCAGACATATTTTGAAGTTGATTTCTTTGTAATAAAAATGTCAAAATTTAAAGTTCTATCTTCTATTTATTTAATATGCATTGTATCTTTTCGTTAAAAGCTATAAGGATGGTTATCAACGAGAGGTGAGCACTGGGCCCGTCTTGCCTGTTTGGTTCATAATAACTTCTTGATCCATGGACCTTATCCAGTAATTTCTTGAGATATTCCAGAGAATTACCTTCCATAATGTAAGTGGGAAATGTGTTCCAGACTCCCACAACCCTACGTGTACAATTGTGCTTTCTAACAAATGCACTTCCATTTAATTTTGATTTTGCCTTAGTGGTTTCCATTCCATCTTAATGTAGGTCTGTTGACACTTGACTTGAATGTAACCCTGGCCTTTCAGCAGGTCTTTATAGGTCTTGCTTAAATCATCAGTTTGGAATGATTTGGAACAGGTGTGAGCTGGTGGTAAATGAGTGGGGGCCTTTTCTTAATTCCCCAGAAACCAACAGATTGCACTTCTTATCCTGAAATCAACAACTGATTAAATGCTACAACTGGAAATTGTTGAAACTGCGGGTTAAAAAGGGCTAAAATTCCAAGGCCAGGGATTATCTACAGTATGGTCGCTCATAACAGAATTCCTGTTCTCCTTTGTTAGTGTCTTATTTAGAAAGCAATTGGCAGCAGTACTGCCACCCTGATGCATGTCGCTGGTCAAGGATACCAAGGGGTCTATGGGTCACTGTGTGAAGGCAAGATATAAATCTAATCACGTTGCCAGATGTTTATCAATCCAGGATCTAAAGGAGCAATTTAGGGGATTTATCAAAATACTTTGGTGCAGACTTGTGCAACAAGCTGTTGGTACACAATAAATTACTCCTACCTGAAGCCGAGCCAATGCTGGGTGTACAGTGCATTTAAATGTGGCTGCATGGTCTGGCTGACAAAAATGTAGGCAAAAAATCAGCTACTGTTAATTCAGGACCTTTTTCTGGACCTGGGACATTGTTTCTCAGTGTTAAGTACTTTGTTTTAAAAGCATGTAGCCAGTAGCTCCTCACTATTTTCTTCGAGTTTATACTGTAGATGTTTTGTTTTTCAACTGGTTTGTTGTCTGTTCATGTCTCCAATGTATTGTGACTTTTTGTCGGTACAGAAGGCCTCTTAATTAACACACAGATGTGAATGTGCGCTGTATGTTCAGTGCCTATTATCAGCATAGAAGGCAACTTCATCATGGTGGCACCTATTGAATTTGGGGTCTCCGTGACTTTTAGGAAGCAAAAGAGACCATGTTTAGTCTGTGGAGCCTTCTTCGGGTGTCCTTTAGACTTTTAGAAAGCTGCATACAGGTATGCAGTTTCTGCACAAACGGTTAGTCAGAACTCTATGTTGTCGTCACACAGCCCTCTAAGATCACAACTAAAGATGTGTGCGGGAATGCAGTCATTATGGGTAAGAAAAAAGAGACACAAAGCAGATTTATTTCATTTTTTGTTATACGATGTTTGTGAGAAGAAACGGCTTAAAATTGCAAGGACTTTTGGAAACAGGGACCCCAATTCAGAAGAGCGAATGCTTATCACCGAAGCATTTTTTGTATCAAGGAAATTAAACAAACTACCTCAAATAGGTTAGCAAGGCCTGAGCCGTGAGCAAGGCCCTTAACCCCAGCTGCTCCAGGGGCACCGTGTAAATGGTTGACCCTGCACTCTGACCCCAAGCTTCACTCCCCATCTGTGTGCCTGTGTGTCTCATGGAGAGCAAGCTGGGGTATGCGAAAAGACAAATTCCTAATGCAAGAAATTGTATATGGCTATATAGGTTTAAAATCTGCCAATCTGCAGGACAATAATTAGTAACATGAAAGCTACACGGATATTGATTAAAAAGATACTGGGTTTTAGTGGGAAATTAACAATGAATTCTGAAATTGGAAAAAAAAAGTTTAGAAAAGTCTCGTAGGGGATTACTCTACTTTAATATGGAAATATCTAGAAAAACATGACTAATTTGTTAGTAATATGGGAGTCATGTTATGACAGTTGTTCGCATGATCAGTAGGCCTATAGAAGTCACTGCTGAGTTTTTGCGCACATCACGCGTACAGTGTGAGCCTGGCTGGCTTGATTTTAAAGGTTACGCAGTGCGTGTTAATACGGTACGCAGGACTAGGACCGGGATTTCCAAACCGCTGTCCCTGTATAGTGATCTGGAACTGTTCTGTAGCAGGTGCTGTCCTGTCCTTTGGATGAGACGTCATATTGAGATCCTGAATATTTTGTTATTAAAGATCCCAGGGTAGTGCTCGAAAGAGCATGTGTATAAACCCCGGTGCCTGGGTAAATTCCACTCTGGGCTGCTACTATCTGGTCTCTCTAGATTTCCCCTTGATTCAACTGGTGAATAACATCTCACTTCTCCATCTGATCTCGTTTGTAAGTGGGGACTGCAGCCGTGTAATATAGCTACCGTGCGTCACCCGGGTGGAGCACCATTTCAGTGGATAATGCCAATAATTGTTCAGCTGACGCCCAGATCCGGGACTTAATTTCAGTGTGTATATAAAATGTACTTTTATAGAAATATGGAACGCTTTTCAAATTTGCGAATGAAGCATGACCAACTGTCCATTGAGCTGATCTTTCGGAATGAAATCGCAAATAATTATTAAATCTGAACTCTGATGAACGAGCTCGTATTTTAATATTTATTTTTTAGTATACTGTATGTAAGACACCATTATTTGAATTCCCCTTACAAATGCCTGATATTTTTTCTTGATTTTTTCGTTTTTTTTAAATGTTACTTCTGCACATAGACAATTACGAGGGTACCAGATTTAAGAACTCAAAATACCCAACATACAAAATCCTAAAACCAACCTAATGGACTTCAAGATCAACAGTAAACCACTAAATCAGGGGTGTCCAATCCTAGTCCTTGATCTGCCCAGGTCACTATTTTAACTGGGCCGAATTTACAGCTTCTCTCAGCTGTTAAGGTGCTGCTTTAAAGAGACCAAGAAAACCTGCAGACACACACAGAAACATATTTATCATCTTGCTCCCCATATACTCCACTGGGGTAGATTGATAGTTTGTTTTAATACTTTTATTGAACATTAACTAATACAACCAAAGGAGAAACGATATACAAAGGTATAAGTGAAGAAAAAATCACAAAGAATACGCTTCTATTACAAATTGGACACAAGGAATTAATCATTTTTTTGTTTCGTGAATGTGGTATCTATCCCATATTACTAACATTAACTATACTTATATCTAAACATTTCTTCTATATGATATGTTGCAAAGTATAACATCATACCAAAACTCCTTAGATCCAACATTCACATTTTAATACTTAACGATAAAGTTTTGCACTCTGTCTAAAACAACAGGTAACAAATAAATGAGAGAGACTTTACTAGCGATAGGACCCTGGGTGGCTCTCTCCTACGTCACCACACCCGCCTTGCGGCGTTTTGTTGGTGCGTGAAGCGTCAAACGGTTCAAAGAGGAAGCAAGATGGCGGAAAACAAAGACGGAGGGGAGACTGAGAGCCCCGCAAGCAACAATCCCGAACCTTCCGGGGAGGACGACGGCAGCAACCCGGCGGCGAAAGAGAGCGACGCCCTCGTCATCATAGACCCGGTCCCGAGTGCCGAGGAAGAGGGTCAGCCCGACAATAACAACTCAGGCTCGACTCCGAGCAGGGACGCTGGGGGAGAGAGCAGCGGCAGCCCAGCCAACAGCAACACCGAGAACACCGGGGACGCCGAGGAGCCCGCCCCGGCCTCCACGTCGGAGGTGTCCTCCCCTTCCCCGGCACCAGCGCCCCCGGCACCTCCGATCAACCTGCTGGATACCTGTGCGGTGTGCAAGCAGAGCCTGCAGAGCCGCGACTGCGAGCCCAAGCTGCTGCCATGTCTGCACTCCTTCTGCCTGCGCTGCATCCCGCAGCCCGAGCGCCAGATCAGCCTGCAGCTGCCGGGCCCGCACGGCCAGGACACCCACATAGGTGAGTCGGGAGGTGGGGGGGAGTTTGTAGCCGAGGATCACTCTGGCATCGGCTTTCTGGAGGTAAGAGGGGGGGCAGCTCGGCACGGGTATCGGCAAACCACGTCGTGCGGGGCTGACTGCACGGTTCCTAGGCAGCTTTAACGTTTCCCAGCGGCAGGGCACACTTCTAACAGCAGCGAGTGGGAAGCCCAGCCAAAGCGGCGAGTCGATGGTCTCGTTGGCCAGCCATGATGTGTAACATCTGGGCTTGACTGGCCAGCGGCAGCCGATTTGGTGTTGCGATCGTGTGGTCTTTCACACGGATCTCGATCGCGCTGCTGGCCGCTTGCCGAGCTGTAACGTGCTGCATCTGTATTCTTACAGTTTTTCGGCGCAGGACCCCTTCATTTTGGCAAGCAGAGTGTCCCTACAGTGCTTAGAATGACCGAGAGGCGTACGTGAAAGTGCCTTTTCGTGTAGTGTTTTTTTTCCTCCCTTCAGCACATCAGCTGTTGTGATCGAATTCGACTCCCCGCGGATGTATGCCTCCCCCCTGCTTGTGCGCATGTGCGCCGTGATCTTTCCATCAAGTGCTGCCCGTCTGTCCGTCATGGTCACCTCGCTGCTCGCTGGCCGTGGAGGTTCCGCCTTCATGCTTTCGGGCTGAGCTTCCCTGCCGTGGTCAAGCAAGCACGCCTGCTAACCCACTGGGGGGGACCGCACGGCCGAGTCTGATCTCAGACCGTCCCTCACGGACTGAAGTCCTCCTGCTGGCTATTGGTAGCCAGGCTGGATGTTAAGGTCTGTTCAGCCACAAGCATGAGCCCAAATTGTAGCCCTGAAACATTGCTGGAAATAAACACTGCGTCGTCGGGCAATCGCAAAAAAACAACAACAACACACCTTTGAGTGCAGAAATGGGCAGCTGAAGTTGGCACATGGTCTACCGTTTTAGTGGTCCTAAATCTGAAAGTTTCAACGTATCTGGCGACTTCTGGCCGAATTTTGTTCTACCCATGTGGTTTGGATTAATGGGATGCTACAGAACTAAAAGTGCTCATCAGAGGTAAACATGAATGTTTCTTAAGGGAGACCTAATTCAGATAGTTCATTGATTTGCCACCTTTGAAATTCGAGCATCTCTCATGGGTGAGCCGGGTTGCTCCTGTTACCTTGTAGGTTTCCTGTGTCTGAAACAAATATTGGACTTGTTGTGTATTTTACACGGAATGTAACACCTCATACCGTGTAGTTTGATGTAAACAACTACGGACAAGTCTAAAGGTAAACTGTTGTTTTTATTGTCATAGCCTGTGTAACGTATGTTAACAACTGACTATGGTAACACTGAGGCTGGTTTAAGGTTTAAATATCCTCTTTTATTTGGAAGAAAGTGGAGGTTAGCACTGGGTACAGTCTGGTTGTGGTGTTGTAGTAAATGATTGAGATCAGCATGAACTAGGAAGGGGCTGTGGTGGAGATTTCTCTTGCTACACATTCCTTTATATTTATTTTTGAATGCAGATCTTGTAATGGTTGCTTATAGTAGTGCATGGACTGGTACCTATTGCTAACAAGACCCACTTGATGGTGATGGTGTCAGAATCCGGGCTGTCACATTTGGATGTCAGAGAGTTTAAGTTTTAAGACCACTAAAGTACATTAGTCATTAAGTGCCATAAATTCAAAGGTAATTCTTGAATACATTTGCTTCCAGTTTGCTTAAACTAGTGATATATACTAGAGGGTTATGTTTCCTGAGGCTATTAAATGGCTTTAAAACCTTGAAAGGTGTTATTCAAGGTCTTCTTCTAATGTATTCTTCATTAATGGTTAAGATATGTTATGCATTGCACTTAATATTGAGTGTACTTAATCGTAGTATTGTTCAGTTGTGGAATTTATCTGACTGCAGCTATGATTGTTGAAGGACTAAACACTAAGATTTATGAATGCCCCCTTTTTAAAAAGGTAATTAGGTTACAGTTTCATAATTTATATATGTTTTACTATTGCATGTCACTACTTTGACGATAAGAACGATCGGTAATTCTGTGACTCCTAAACCTGTTGCTGGTTTAGGTAAATCTATAACCATTGCTTATCCTGTGATAAATACTCAACTGAAAAGGATGCTTATTTTTCATTTTTAATTTGAATGTTCAAATAAGAATGGACATTCAAATTAAGCAATTTGTAGTGTGCTGTGCAAACGTTACTTGTATTAAAATGAAATAGAACATTGTATGCCTAATTTTCATTTATCCTCCTGTAGTCAAACACTTAAGCTACGATGTATGCACACTGTAAAAAAAACTTTATTCAAATATATATCCACATAAGGCATTGGGATATTATCCAGCTGAGTGATGTCTTATTTAGCTGAAGGGCGATGTGTTTGTGTACAGTTTTAAAATCCCCACTTAACAGGCACCAAAGCAAACACTGTTAAAAATGGTTTTGGAGATGAAAAGGTCTGTTTGTGAAATCGAACACAAAATAGAGAAGACGGACACACAAATTAGGAAGCCTGGTCTTGCTTCCCATGTAAGGAGTAGATATACAGTAGCGATGCAGAAGGCTCATAAGTTTTCTTTTGGTGCAGAAGTACGGTGGTAAAAATGTTAGTTTTGTTGTATTTTGGGTTGAGGTGAGTGGGAATCCTTATTTTAATATTTGATATCTCAGTGATTAATGGTGTAACACTAACCTCCTCCATCCAAACACTAGCTAAGTAAGGTTATGCTCCCAACAGAGCATTAACCCCTGTGCTGGAGTATCATACCAGTGGAATTGGGTGGTTCTTGAGCAAACTAGTGCTGTTTGCACAACTGGATCTTGTGTTTTCCTGTCTCGTCTTTATCTTAATATCTGCACGTTAACGCAGTCTTTCCTCCAGGCAACACTACAGGCAGTGGAGTCCTGGACAGGCTCTGAAAGTGGAGCAGTTGTCAAGGAGTGGTTTGAAGAGACACAGCTGGATGTTGAAGCAGATTTGTCCAAGCGGAGAGATGACTGATGTTAAGTGACGCGGGTGTGACGTGCGAGTTGTCCGCCATACACCCTACCTCTTGGGGTCATCTCCAGTTTTTTTTTTTTCCACTTCCGTCTTTCAAACCAAATCCCAGTTTCATTTCTGTTTTTACGCGAATTGGAATTGGGATTTGATTTGAAAGGGGGAATTGGAATTGAAAAACTGAAATTGGCCCCAGCCTTGACAGCTGTCTGTGACAGGGTTTTGTGGCAGTCATTGCAGAAATGGCCAAAGTACTGGCTGCGGCAAGTGAAAACGGAGCATCTGGAATGTTTTTATTGCAGCACAATGGATGATACTTGGATTCTTTGCAGTGATGCCAGAGTAAAGTCGTGTTGGCTTGATGTACTGATCCTCAGGTACAATTAACTGAAACTTCAGAGAATTCTCATTAAGACTGAGAATAGGTTGTTCCTGAATTTCCAAATAATTCACTATGTGCTGTTTTTTCATATAGTAATTGATATCTTTTTAATTTTTATTGGTAGTGGTAACATGCTTTTCTTGCATTTAGCAAGTTGTGCTGATTTAAATTAGTTTAAATGTTTTCCATTTGCAGTCCCAGGGGATTGAAAACAGTGATGTGATGTGATTGCACATGTAGTGGTTTATGAGCAGTTAATGTTGAATCATACAAATATTCATGGGGCTTCTATATCTTCTTCAGGCTAAAATAATGCATTTTCCTAATACATGCTCTCAAACTGGAGAATGCTAACATGATAAATTATCGAAACAAAACATCTTTTATGTTCTGAGACATTACTGTTTTTAAAATAGCATCTGCCAGATAATGACAGAGTTAGTCCCAGTGACTTTGACTCTGCAGGATGCATCTGGAGCAGACTTTGATCCTTTCTTATGCCACAAAAGAAATGACATCATTATTGAAGTGTGGTGGCTACTTCACCCCATTTTTCTGATTGCTCCAAGTTTTTGGTTTTCCAGGTTTTGTCCGGAGTGCTCTGCAGTTCATTTTACAATTTGATTACAATTCAGCCACTTAATACCATGAGGTCTTATCCAACCAATAATTAATGCTGAGCTTTTATGGCATTTTATTTATTAAATTGATAAGAATTTAAGGATTGGAAATGGTATTCCTGAGTACTATATTTTTTTATCAGAGACTAGATTGAAAACTGTGCAGAAAATAAGAACATTTGGAACCATGAGAAAGCCATTTTACCTAACTAGCCCTTTGGATAGTGTTATCTTAGCTGTTTTTTTGAAAGGAGTATCTTTAGAGTATAACTTAGAGTATTAACTTGGACACCATGGCTGTGTAGCTTGTTCCATACTCTCACAACCCTTTATATAAAGATGTGTCTCTAGTTTTTGTGTTTTTAAATGCATTTCCATGCAGATTGCACATGTTCTCTGCTCATTCTGACGAAGTCTGCTGAGTTGACTTCGTTAGTGTCTTTTTTGAGGATGTTGAATACTTATATCAGGTCCCCTCTAATGTATTCACAGTACAGGAAACAGAGTGATGTTGAAGCTTTCTGGATTATGAGAACTCAAAGAAATGTCACTTGTTACTGCTGCTGCTGCCCCGTGGCTCTGTGGTCCTGGGTTTTTTTCTGGTTGTTTAGTTTTTCTTGATTGACCCAGAGAGCTTGCTGTGTTGTCTTGAGGTCATGGCCTGCACATAGTAGTGCACTAAGAAAAAGTATTCATTTCTGCTTGTAGGAACATAACAGGTCTTCAAAATTGTCTTTAATGCCTACAAGGAACAAATTGTTCTGTTTTTGCCAGCCTTAAACATGTTCTGTAATGAAATTGCAGTAGAGACAGTCTTACCTATTATGGTGTTGTAGGAAGCAGAAATGATACATTTTATCCATGGTTTGTCATGGCATTGAAACTTTACAGTGATGCTTATATTACTGCCTGTTAGATATGAAGGGGGTAAAATAAATTTAAAATACCTGTTCTGAAGATAGTGAACTAAATTATTTTGGTTTACAGTGTGTGTTTACACATCTTGGGACATCTGCATGTAAATGGAGTTGTCTGTTCAGTTGGTGGCAGGTTTAGATTCATTAATTCTTCTGTTAATGGTGTTATATATATATAGTGATGTCTATTTTGCAATGTCATGAATATTGTCAGACTGAAAGATTACTCCAGCTCTGTCGAGACTTTTGGTAACACTGTGAACTGATTATGGTCATGCTAAATGCGTATATTCTTAATGTCTTGTCGGATCAACTGATAAGATCAGTTTTTATAACTGACTTTCTTCAATGCCACCCAACCAAAGCTTGTACAGATCTCAGTTTAAACCTGTGATGACTTTTGTTTGTGAACAGTTTAGTTTTAATATTTCAAGACAGAACTGTTCTGCAGAATATCCCATCAGTGGTACTCATTCAGAGTAACTGGAAAGCTTCTTTGCAGGCAACACGCAGAGCTGTCACAGTAAAGCACCGCTCACTTTGCTTCAAAAGGATCCATAAAATACATTAAACTCGTTAATTATATTTCAAATGATAGGTAATCAAAACTTTCACTTCACTGATTGTTGAAAAAAAAATTGCTCGTGCATATGGAAGAAACTGCTTTAGTTTCATTGTGGACAATACTGACCGGTGTTTGAGTTGTTATTCTAGCTGTAGGGTCCTTGCTTTGGGTTGTAAGAGGTCACAGGTTCAAATCTCAGACAAATTTTTTAATGTTCCTTTCCTTAAATACACTCTGAAACTGTGCAGGCAGAGACCAAAGCAAACGTTTAGTTTCTCTTAAACTGGAGCTTAAGAGCATTAAAATGAAACGGGAACAGGAGAAAGATGCAGCTGGTGGAGACTGAATGGCAACTGTGTAGGAGATCTGCTTTGAAACACAGAAAGGTTTATCCTTAGGGTAGTCAAAAACTAAAAAAACTGTATCCTAAATTATTTACTAAATCAGTTAAGAAAAATGGAAGGGAAAAGAACGAACTATATAAAACATAACAAACAGCATCTAGTTAAAGGAGAGCAATGAATTACAAGCACATGACATTAGGCCATGAGAATTTGAAAGGAGTATTGTAAAAGATTGTTTCAGCATTCCAACAGCAAATAAACTGTTAAGGTTGAAGTAAAATGCTCCCAAACCATTAATGGGAAACTTATAGACGAATATAGTGAAGTGGTTAATGTACTTAATTAATATTGCATTCGGATGTTCACTAAGGATGCCAGTCCCATGCAGATAACACCCCAGGTCCTATATTGAACCCAGGGCCCCAGCACTGCGAAGCATCAATACTTACCCCTGCGCAACTATGCCACCCTCATTAATCTTTATTAAAAGGCTAGGGCTGTGCAGAACAAACACCTAACAACTTGCAGGAGCTTAGCACACTAATGAGCATGAGAAAGACTTTCTAACAAGGAGCACATGAGATGCTCAGGAAGGGGAAAACAACAGCAGTGTAATTGGGAGGTGGAGGACAGAATGCACTTGGCTGGGTTCCTGAGATATGATAATGAATAGTAAAAACATCTGTTGGATTGAATAGCTTTCTGTAATATGAACAGCTTTTGTGACGCAAATGAGGTGTAATACGCAGCTGAAACAGTTTTTGATTTTTGAGAGCTGTTCATATGATGGTGGACTGTCACTGTACAATCTCCCTGTCTGCAGATTGAATAAACCTGGCTCTCATTAACTCTATTTCTTGTTTCTGATTCTTAGTTTGGGTTCTAGTAGTTTTATCGAATAAAATTCAATTAGGTGGCTGCTTTAAAGTTCCTTCTTAGGTGACCTAATAGCTTTGATTTGTGTTATATTCCGTCCTGTCTGTTTTCAGAGGTTTCTTTGAAATCATTTTAAAACGACCTGCCAAATGGGCGATAGCCTTTAACACAGAAGTCTTCCCTTTTCACTTTTCACTGGTGGGCTAAAGCAGTGTTGGGTTTATCTTCAGGTTATGAAATAGCATTCATTTTTGGATGTCTGGTATCATTACAGGTATCAATTGCTACAGCAGTAAATTACTTCCCTTTTGCATTGATCTACAAACAAGTCAAGTGTTTTGTGGCCTTTTTAATATTATCATGTTTTAAAAACAGTTGTAGAAAGACTGATTATCACCTGTAATAATTAAAGAGTTTGGTTGTTCTTGTGTAGGGTCCCTGTCTAGCAGTTATCTTAATTATTACAGGTAAAGTGGTGGTATGCACAAAAGTATAGTATAGTATTCTGGACATTCGCAATGTGAATTGAAAAACAAATTACTGAGCCGATGATAGAGCCCTGAATTGCAGGAGCCCTGTTACATATGCCAGTAACTGTAGGAATTTGCTTCTAAAGAATTTGACCAGCAGAAAGCATTGTATAGCCTTTTGTATATGTGCCAGTCCAGGACATAGAACTCATTTGCTGTCAGTAATGGTTTGGTAAGACTCTTTCATGGACAGTCAAACCTAAAATGCTTCAAAATCTGAATCTTTACATTCCTAGCATTAAAGCAAATGTAGTCTTATGATTTTTTCCTCTCTTTCAGGCTTTTATCTCTGCCCTTCTGCTTTCTTTCCGTACTCTGCTTTGTTGGGTTGTGCTTTTGATCCCTGGATAACTCTATAGTGGATTTGGATTGTCTGGAGAGGTTTGCTTATGGACTGAAAGTGAATGGCATGGCTGCTTAACCTTAAGGAGCTCCAGGCTCATTTTAGCACACAGTAAGTATAGGGAGGAATGGGGATGGGTGAGCAGAAATAACTACCTTTTCTCAGCTAGTCTACTTGATTGAAACTCGGATGGGGCATGAAACATAACGCTCCACTCCTATCAAATTAATTAGCAAGGTTAGGTTTGCATACAGTCCTTTCAAGTGTCACTTTCTCCAATACAAGGCTTTGGGGGTAGCCGAAGCCTGTCCTGGCAAGCAGTGAGCAAAATGCAAGATAGTCCATCACATGGCACAAGTCTAAGATTTGTGGCTTCCCTAGTGACAGCACAAACACTGTTCTGTTATTCTGTACTGCTGTCTTTGACATGTCTCAATATCACCTCCCTAAAAACCAGAGACACTTGAGCCTGCCTTATTTGCATTGTTTTGTAATTCTTATGTCACTGTTCAAATATCTTGACTGGTCACTCAATGGTAGTGACCCAGATACAAGCCGTTGGCAGTTTGTCATTTTGTTTATTGTTGCTATAAATATGTGATAAATTAAGACCACCAGACAGTTCCCTCGTTGTAGCCTTGCTTTTCTTTTGATTTGTGTAATTGGTTGTCTGGCATGTTTTACAGATGAGTTAATTGCTGATAAATTGGGCAAAAGAGGACTGTAATTCTGATAAATAAAACCTTTTTTTATTTTTGTATATTTAAGTCAGAATACAAAACATCTGGGCTAGATTTCAAATTTCAACTGGAGCTGAATTCTGTGCTTAGACAGCAGCATACTTCAGAAGGGCTTACATGAGATGAGAAACCTGTAGCTGTCTGGGTGCTATGCCAAGTGCCTTTTCTATCCTGAACATCAGATGTGAAGTGCAACGTAGCAGCCCACGTCCTTTTGTGACCCCATTTGTTTCTTGGTTAATCAGTCCTTCTTTGCTCTTTATTTACTGGTTGAAGATCTGTAGCTGTTTGTGATAGTATGTTTTGTTATGAATGTTCTTTGCCTTAAAAAAGGCAGAGGAGAAATACACACAAAAGTTTTTTTTTGCTGTGTTCTCAACATGACAGATGAAGAAAACAAACAATAGTTTGTTGTAGATGTGACTCCCCTGTAGTCAGGTTGGATCTGTTTTATGGACTCGGCAGAAGAATATGGAGAAACTGGAATTTCTCCTTTTGTTTTTGCAGAAGGTTTTGAATTTGTAAGAACTGAAGGATCAGAAATGTGATGGGTTGTCTTTACAGAGAGTTGGATGCTGTTCTTGTCAACTTTAACTTGCTCTCCATCTGAAGGACACGAGAATGTGTTTGAGATTGCTTTGATGGACATGGCAAAGTGTAGATGCAAGTGAGGTCAGTCTGGTCTTGAACACTGGTGGGGAGTAACATGCATCACTTGATTGAGCTAATATATTATCACCTTGAAACAAAACTAGAACCAATGTGAAGATAAATTGGCTACTGCAGAAGTCCAAAGGACACGAGGCCTTTTCTGCATTGAGTGAAATTATAACCTAATGTAATGTTGTATGTCCCATATATGGGTGTAGGGATGTTAACCAGGTGTCCTGTCCCAATTTTACATTGGCCTTTACCAATCATGGCCTCCTAGAAGTCCCAACTGATGAATTGGCTTCATCACTCTGTTCTCCTCCCCACTGATAGCTTATGTGTGTTGAGTGTTCTGCTGTTGCATCATCCAGGTGGGGCTGCACGTTGGTGGAGGGGACTCCCCATTACCTGTAAAGTTCAAGTTCACGTTTGTCATTCCAGCCATATACAAGTATACAGTGGAACAGAATATTGTTCCTCCTGGTCCAAGCAAATACAGACAGGACACTGACAAGACATTGTAGACAGGATACACATAGTGCAAATTACTAAGGCAAATACATAATACAATATACACAAAAACACTGGGGGAATTTGATATAGCTGGTCAAGGTGCTCTCAATGGTGCTTCTGTAGAATGTGGTAAGAATGGGTGGGGAAGGTTTGCCCTTCTCAGGCGGTGCAGGAAATAGAGCTGCTGCTGTGCTTTCTTGGCTAGCGAGGTGGTATTGAGGGACCAAGTGAAGTCATCTGTAATGTGTACACCAAGAAACTTCTAACTTCTGTCTCCACAGGGGTGCTGTTGATGTACAGTGGGGAGTGATCAGTGCAGGCCACCTGAAGTCAATGATTATCTCTTTTGTTTTGTTTACGTTAAGAGATATGTTATTTGTATGCCAGTCCACTAATTACTAAAGTAAAGCACTTTGAGTGAAGTGTCCACTTATAAGTAAGCATTATTTTTAAGTGGGGGACAATCATATTGTTGCCATATTACTTAGTACTTAACGTTGAGGGGAAAACTGTTTTACTTTGTAAATCTTCTGACCGTTTTAATTTATTGATTGTACTTGCCTTCATAGCAGGATAGTGACTTAATTCCTTCATAGAATAAGTATCTTCAGCATAGTATATAGGAGAGCTTACAATAAATGTCGTTGATTTCTTTAAGAGGTGGCCCTGTTTGGTTAGCAAATCAACTTTACAAGGATTGACTTCTGGGTGAGGGTTTATTGGAGATCATCTCTTATTTCACTTTAGGCTGATTGTAAACATTGGCTTTGTTTCCGTGTCTTCTGGTTTTACTCAGGATATCCAGGATGATCCAAGTAAAGAAGTACTTTGGCTGTCATGTCAGTGGAGGGCGGGTATAGGTCAGTATTTCAATTAGCCATGTGTAGGGTCAGCAGTAAAGGTTTCATGCTAGTTTTAGAGCCCCTAAAAGTCTTGTCTTGTTTCCATGAGTGGAGAACATTTGCATCCTCTCTCTGGGTAAACTGTACAGCACACAGTCTGGAAGAGTTCAGAGGAGAATGTGAATCAAAGTAAATGTGGTGGTATGGTTAAATCAGTAACCCTATAAAACTTCAGCTTTCCAGTCCAGTTTGCCATGGATGAATATTGATTGCTTGTAAATTTAGAATTGTAATAGATTCCTTTTCTATATTTCCCTTGCTGTCTGGATTGGGAATTGTGGTTATACCTTTGCTCTGGAGCTTTGTGCCTGGAAGCATCAATTAGCATCTCCCTGTGCCTTGGCATTTAATATATAATGCACAGGTGTATAGTGCACAGGACAATTTGGAAACCAGTAGCCTCACTGTTCAGTTGTTACCTTTTTTATACTCGAGGAAAGATCATAAGTTGTGAGAGATTTTGGGTACATAAGCAGCATAGGTTTCAAGTTTTTCCCTTAAGCTCATGTATGAAGGGATCCTCTATTGTAGACAGATACTTGTGTGAATTGTCATGTAAAAACTCCAACATTGGTAAACAGGCCCATTGAGAACGCCTCATTATAAAAAGACCCCCTTGTACCTATACATGCTTAAAATTGGATTTCAGAATAAAACTACCTTATTACCTTTCTTAAGAGTGATTTTACAAGTGTGAGAACATCATGAGCTTTTTGTTCTGAACTACCTTTGTTGTGCTCAAAACCTCATATGTAAGGCACGTTTATCTGAAATGCAGTTCACCTGTCACCCAGCAGAAAACACCCAGATAATGGAAGAAAGGGTAAATGATAGGAAGACTTTTTCATGGATAAACATTTAAAAATATATATATTATTCAAGTAGAACTGTGGGCTTCAAAAGCCAGGCGATCTTAATTAGTTGCTTTAATGAAAGATCCCATGTATTGCAATTTTTGCTGTTTGCGAATGAAAAAGGACAGTTGTAAGTTGAACATTATGTAGTCTTTCCTTTAAGGTTTTGTGACTTATTAGAGACTCCAGGTTAATGATTGATTTGTTGGGAACAAGTGGAATTGAACTGCTCTTGCTGTTATTGTAATTATGCTGGGAAATAGCGTACCAGTCTTTCCATATATAAACTATACCTATTTTTAGCACTCAGTCCACTTTTCCCCACAAACCTAATTTAATAGTTGCACAAAATAGTTGCAGAAAAAATTGAGGATGTACTTATTTTGACTCCTTTCGATATAATAGCATTTGTTTAAAATGGTAGCGATCATTGTATATGTAACATTACATTCCTTCATGTCAAGTTTGGTGGGATTATTTTGTTGTCTCTCAACATATATACTTCGGCTGTTTCCCATTGCCACTCCTAGGTGGATTTCAGTGTACAGGCTCTTGCAAATACCACTTTAATGCTGATGTTTCTTTCAGAAATGGTTTTGTGGTTTGTGTTATTTACATAAGGGTATTTCGTCATGTTTGAGGTTCGAAATGCCAGCCCTGATTCTTGCCAGCAAACACTGTTGTCTGAACTCTGCCCTGGGGTAATCATATTGCTCAAGTACTGTAGCTGTCAGTCCATCTATCAGGTGGCAGTCCCTGCACAGATAAAGGCAAGTTCAGGCACTTCATCCCGTGTGCTGCCTACTAATCTGAATTTGCTTCAGTGAGCTGTAGTGTTTAAAACCACAACAGCTGCAGTGTCACTGCACACATGCTCAGGCTGTAATCTGATAAGCCTCTCTCCAGCTGCAGGCAGCTTTATTCAATAGCACTGCACAGTGCCTGTTGCCTCGGGGACTGAACTGGCTCTGAGCAGCTCAAACCAGCTGGAACCGGTTTGTACAGGAAAGAGCTGGTTTGTGTTGCATACAATCACCTTGCTGGGCTGAAGGGGGGGGGGGGCAGGGGGAGATTCTCACTGACCCCTCAACTGGAAAAATACACAGTTATTAGTTGACACAGTTTGCATGCCGTGGCTAAGTACAAATGGGGAGAAAATAAGTGTCCTGTCAGTTCTTCTGTCCTTTAAGAGTTAAGATATTAATGCTTTCTGTGTGTAACATGTAGTGCTCAGTGTACTATTGCTTACAGAGGCTCATGAGTTTAAAGAAACCTGTTACTGTGAATCATCACACAGCAAATCTGTTATTGCCACATTTAATGGCTTTTCTTTCTATTACGGTAATGCATCCATATATGTTCAGAATGGAAACCTAGGTGTTGAATCCAGTCAGTTGTGGTATGTAATTAACATTAACTTACCAATTCAGGAGGCATTGAATTTCTTATCTGTAAATGTACATAAGTAGTTTGGTTTGGTTACCTAAATGTTTTTTTTCTAGTTTGACAACCATGGCAGTCTGTATACAGAGTGTTGTTTAATTATAAGTGCATAATATACTATTAAAACCTTAAGGAAGGACAAAGATTTGGACTTGCTTCATTTTTCTAAAGTTGTGAAAGTCAAGTCACCTTTTGTCTTCAAGATGTGTGAAAAGATAGGCTTGCATTTACACAAATGCTGTTAACTTTTGGCACCAGTTTCTGATATATAGCAATCATGCTCTAGAGGTGTCATATGGTAAATGCCTGGATCAACACCTACTCTGGCCTTCAGAGATGACCAGCTTTGAAGGTGTTATGTTATAGCTACTTTGAAAGGCTTTTTTTTCTCTCAAGTCTGTAATGTCATTTTTTTGTAACTGCAGAGATGTTGACTAATCTGCTTTAAAAATCTAGTTAAGTCAGGTTCTGAATAAGATAGGACTGAAGCCAAAGTACCACTGAAAATGTAATGATGCAGTAGGGCTGGGCGATATGACCTCAAATCAATGTAGCGACAGTTTCCCACATTTACCTCAATAACGAAAAATTAACGATTTTTGTGAAACCCTTGGAATTACATGATTACACGATATGCTGAAAGATCATGTTTTAAATATGCAGAACTATTAAACTTAGTAAATGTTAGGCACCACAGTTTGAGAAAAATATTTTCTTGAGGGCACAACGCATCTCTTAAGGGCTTTAACGAGTCTTTTGAAACCACTATGCTCCACTGTAGTTATGTGAACCATGTCCTTCGCTGTGTAGTATTTAATGGCGTTAGTCGTCTCGTTGCATCTGCGTAAATCTTTTGCATATTGAGTGGCATTAGTGAATGTTTGTGTTGGAGACAGCTGTTTGGGGGAATCACTTCGGCCTTGATTTGTCATGTCTTTTTTGTCAGTATAGAAGCACTTTGGGATGTGAAGTGCTATAAGTGAAAATCGTTATGTAAATATTGGTTAAAGGAGCTGCTGGGTATAGGGTGATTATGAGCTGGACTTTTTTTCCTTTTATAGAGACATTTCTTATTAGTACCTACATTTTGGTAGGTTCAGCTTCTTTTTGACCCTTGAACTCTTGAAGTGTGTGTAATGTTATCTCTGTTTTCTCTCCCAGTGAATGTGATGCGCTGCCCAGTTTGTCGACAGGAGTATAAGCAGACAGACCTGGTGGATAATTACTTTGTGAAGGACAGCTCTGAGGTTTCCAACGGCTCAGATGAGAACTCAACACAGGTGAGTGGGCACTTCTGAATTGGGGAAACTGGGTTACTCTGTAAAGTGATTTCTTCATAAATTCCTGAGCACTGTGTTATTATCCATTATCCATTAGTCTTGCACTTTCACTGCTTGTAATACCGTGTTTCTGCTGTCCAGCCAAGGGCCTGAGGAGTTCGTGTTTCATGAGGACTGGAGTTTTTGCCTTGAGACTTAAATTGTAGCATCAGTATTGTTGCAAGTTGGGGGAGAGGCATAGACAATTGAAATAAGAGGCTAAACTTTCAGATATAAAATCTGTGCATCAAATTGTAAAACTTTATAACTATCTTTCTAGTATCTGAGAATATTGAGTGGTAAGGTGTATTATCTCTTTGTTCTGGGCACAATGGTGTTTATGACTAGGAATTGAGTACCTGAGCCAAGCCTTCAACAGAACCAGTAAAAAAAAAATTAACACTGTAAATGAGGCACAAGAACGAGATCCTGCACAGGACAAATCTCCCTAAAAGAATGCTAACCAAAACCCATTTCCCTATACCTAATAAAAACCTGGGAGATGCTCCAAAAAGGAAATAAATATCCCCACCACAATATCGATCTCTTTTCTAAATTTCAAAGATTACTCAGAATAACTTGGTGAATTTGTGAGATCTGTCATGAAAAGGTAGAAACATAGGTAGCTGTGTCAGCATGCGTAGACTGAAAAGGAATAGGTAAAGGTTTATAGGCTTCCACATTTTCATTTCAGCATAAAATAGAATGTCTAAAATGCACAATGAGTTTCAAACTAAAACGCATGAAAAGAAGTTTAATTCCCAGGCATGTATTTAAAGTCTTAAAGGGAATTTATATCACAGTCTGTTTTAATCAAGATGTTATCAAGAGAGTACATACCACCATCCTGTTTAATTTTTAAAGTCTACAAGCATGAGAATTCCTTTTGACTTATCTAACTTATTTAGTAGTAGGTGACTGAGCCAAGATAAGTGCCATTTGTTTGCTAGAAGCCAGGGTATTCTGTTAGATACATGGCTAGGTATCTTAAGAACAATTTTTATGACTCTGGTGTTGGTGGAAAAATGTGAGTGATTGCACTCTCAGTGCACTACTCAAGGCCCTCAAGGAACTCATAGTCTATAGTTTTGAGGTGTTTCCTTTGCTGCAGTTGAGATAAGAGGTCAAAGGGTGTTTCTCATGATATACTTAAGTTCAGGTGTTGGCATGTTCTCCTGCTGTCTGCCTGGGTTTCCTCCCACAGTCCATAGACATATTGGTAGGCTAACTGACTTCCTGGAAAATTGGTACTGGTATGTGTGTGCCCTGTGATGGACTGGTGTCCAGTCCAGGGTGTATCCTGCCTTGAGCACCTTGCTTGCTGGAATAGGCTCTAGCTCCCCCATAACCCTGTATTGGACAACATAACATAACATCACTTTATTAGCCTATACAATTTCTTGCATTAAGAATTTCTTTTCGCACACCCCAACTTGCTCTCCATGAGACACAGACACACAGGGAGAGAGAAGCTTGGGGTCAGAGCGCAGGGTCAGCCATTGTACAGCGCCCCTGGAGAGCTGGGGTTAAGGGTTAAGCCTTGCTCAGGGGCCCAACGGAGTAGGATTCCTCTGCCGGCTGTGGGATTTGAACTGGCAACCTTCCAGCCACAGGTGCAGATCCTTAGCCACAGTGCCGCCGCTCCGCCCACAGTTAGAAAATGGATGGATGAATAATGAGGGATAAAAATTCAAGACCATAAATACAGTATACATACAGAGAAAAGGAAGATAGGAATGAGAATGAAACTGAGAGAAAGAATATTACCCCCTCTTCCTCAAAGCTTGCGTCGTGCAAGAGGGTCTTGTTCTATTCAGTTTCAGAGACCAGATTTTGGCTAAGTAATCTGAACATTACTGTGAACTTGCAGTCTTGTTTCCTGTGTTGCAGAATCTGCAAAAAAAATCTCTGCTAGTTGGTAATTGATTTCTGGAAAGGAAGATTCCCCTTTGCTTTTGGCACTCTGTTGTAGAATGATGACAATTGCTTACACTTATATAGCGCTTTTCTGGACACTCCACTCAAAGTGCGTTACAGGTAATGGGGACTCCCCTCCACCACCACCAATGTCATCCACCTGGATGATGCGACGGCAGCCATAGTGCGCCAGAACGCTCACCACACATCAGCTATTAGTGGGGAGCAGAGCAGAGAAATGAAGCCAATTCATAGATGTGGGTTATTAGGAGGCCATAATTGACAAGGGCCAGGGGGAAATTCGGCCAGGATGCCGGGGTTACACCCCTACACTACCCTGGGATTTTTAAAGACCCCAGAGAGTCAGGACCTCGGTTTTTAGTCTCATCCGAAGGACGGCACCTGTTTACAGTATAGTGTCCCCGTCACTATACTGGGGCATTAGGACCCACATAGACTGCAGGGTGAGCGCCCCCTGCTGGCCCCACTGACACCTCTTCCAGCAGCAACCTTCGTTTTTCCCAGGAGGTCTCCCATCCAGGTACTGACCAGGCTCGCACCTGCTGAGCTTCAGTGGACTGCCAGGTGTGAGTTGCAGAGTGATATGGCTGCTGGCCATATGATGGATAAAGGTCTCTTTTTGTCCTGTTAAGGTGTTGCTTTCATGTTTCTTGGTGATGGGGCTAGAATACTGGATTTTCTGGGTATGTAGGATGTACCTTCTGGAACACAGATTTGTACATTCAGTGTCATGAAACAGTGTTCGCCTGATTTCCTCTATTAGTGCAGATTTGTGACACTGAATGTTTTCAGGTCTTCAACCAAAATCTAATATTAAATAAAGGGAACCTGAGTGAACAAATAACACATTTTTAACTTATTTCATTTATTTAATAAACAGTTATCCAACACCAACTGACACTGTGAGAAAAAGTAATTGTATAGTTAAATCAACCCAATTAAAGGGATAATTTAGAGTCTGCTGTTTAAACACAGCCAGGCTTGATTACAGCTAGCCCTGCTCAATATAAACCTCACTTTATTTTGACTCTTACCATCAGAGTCAAGTTCCAGCACAAAGATTCAACAAGCACATTATGCCACGATCATAGGAAATTCCTGAAGAGATCAGCAAAAAGTTGCTCTGGGACTCCACCAAACCACAGTAAGACGTAATCTCCAAATGGAGAACATTTGGAACAGTAGTGAATCTTCTAAGGAGTGGCCGACCTGCCAAACTTTCTCCAAGGGCGCAGCGTAAAATCATCCAGGAAGTCACAAAGGATCCTAAAAAAACATCCAAAGTACTACAGGCTTCCTTACCTCGGCTAACGTCAGTGTTCATGACTCCACAATCAGAAAGAGACTGGACAAAATTGGGCTTCATGGCAGAGTAGCAAGGTGGAAACCACTGCTAACCAAGAAGAACATAAGTGCCCGTCTCTCATTTGCCAAGAAGCACCTGGATGATCCCCAAGCCTTTTGGGAGAATGTTCTATGGACAGATGAGTCAAAAGTGGAACTTTTTGGACGACATGGGTCCCATTATCTCTGGCTTAAAGTAAACGCAGCATTTTACAGCAAGAACATCATACCAGCAGTCTAACATGGTGGTGGTAGTGTGATGGTGTGGGGATGCTTTGCTGCCTCAGGACCTGGATGACTGGCCATAATTGAAGGAACCATAAATTCTGCTCTGTATCAAAGTTCTTAAGGAGAATGTCCGGTCATCTGTCTGTGAGCTGACACGTAGTTGGGTCATGCAGCAAAACAATGATCCAAAACACAAAGCAAGTCAACATCAGAATGGCTGCAAAGCTAAATTCAAGTTCTGGAGTGGCCTAGTCAAAGTCCAGACCTAAACCCAGTATAGATGCTGTGGCAGGACCTGAAACATCAGTGTTTCTGAATTAAAGCAGTTCTGTGACAAAGAGTGGGCTAAAATTCCTCCACAGCCATGTGAAAGACTGATATTGAATTATAGGAAGCGTTTGGTTGCAGTTGCAGTCGCAGTGGTTGCAGTGGTTGGGCGCAACCATTGAAGTATAAGGGGGCAGTTACTTTTTCACACATGGGATATGAGTGTCGGATAACTTTATTAAATAAATGAAATAATCAGAGTTAAAAGTATTATTTGTTCACTCAGGTTCCCTTATCTAATATAAGATTTTGTCTAAAGATCTGAAAACATCCAGTGTGGCATTAAAATGCAGTAATAGCGGAAATCAGGAAATACTTTCACTGCACTGTATGTGTCTTTGTGCAGCTTTGTATAGTTGTCTTTTTTTATTGTTAAAGCCTTGACCAAGTTTGAGTCTGATTTATTACTCTCTCACCAGAGCTTTGCCAGAGAATAAAACATGTACTGAGCCTGCTAGTTTTAACTAAGAGTGTTTACAAAGGAGGGAAGGCCACTCAGACCATGTAGCTTGGTCCAGGCTCCCCCTCCCTTTGTGATAAGTGCCTCTTACTCTCTTGAATGTACTTTCGCCTAATGTTTTACTGTTTATCTTGTTGGCTTTTAAACCTTAGAGGATTTGGTGTACTTGGATCATGTCCCCAGGTCCTGTCTCATCAAGATTAGAGATTCATTGTTTTTATTCTGTCGATCTTGGTGACCAATACTGTTTTTTTGTATTTTTCTGCATGAGGTCTTAGTAATGCATTTTATAAGTAAGTTTTAAAACTTTAATTATTAATGTGGTGCTTAAATAAAAATGCAGATTTGGTTAATGCACACCATAAAGCAGCAAAGTGTAATACAGGAGTACAACTAGGCTATCAATAGTATAGTAAAATAAGGTTTCAACTGTGCTCAGTTTCTTGTTTTAACAATTTTTAAAAATACTTCAGAAGGATGGTCATGTGTCCTTTATCCTGATCAGGACATTTAATACTTTGCGATCGCGATTGTCTGCTGTGGCATTTGTGTAAGCGAGTGAGTTCTACCCTCTTTTTGCTGCGGTGCAGGTGTGCACAAGCTGTGAAGACAACGCGACTGCAGTGGGCTTCTGTGTGGAGTGTGGCGAGTGGCTCTGCAAAACCTGCATTGAAGCTCACCAGAGAGTTAAGTTCACCAAGGACCACAAAATCAGGAAGAAGGAGGATGTCTCATCAGGTAGTTTCCTTTGTAATGATAACAGCTCTGAACTTAATTTGAAAGCAAGCCTGAACATTAAATTTAAGGTAAAATATATTTTGAGGTGGTACAGTTTGAGATGCTTCCAGAGGAGCCTACAATACATGGAAATTGCGTGCTATACAAATCCCCAGATTGCTTCCCATACAGGAGGGGGCTCCCTTCTCCCTTCATTGAAAAGGGTGACAAGCAATAGCCAAACAGATGGAGAAGAGAGAAATTGCTTCACCAGCAGAATTAAGAAGGGAGAATTTAGCCATGATGCCATGGGCTTAACACCCCCATTCTTACAAAAAGTGTCATGGCATCTCTTAATAGCCCAAGTAGCCCAGACATGAGTAACTTTTCATCCAACAGCACAGCACCTCCTGTCGAACGGTCTCTTGTCATTACACTGGGGCTTTGCTTTCCAATATCAGGTCCCGTAAGAGTCCCACCTACTGGTGTGGATAGATTCCTCATAGAAAGGTAGGTAGAGGATAAGTGCATTTTTATCTTGTTTACCCAAGTAAGGGACAGAAACTGCTTCAGAGAAATGTGTATATGCATGTGATCATAGACCTTGGGGGGGTTTGAAGGCAACTGTCTAGTGTTTTGGCAAAGCATAGCAGCTGAATGCATGATGGGTGGTGTTCCAGCCTCCCACAGACCCCTGCAGGCTCTCGGTGTGTGTGTGTGTGTGTGTGAGTGTGTGTGTGAGACAGCTCTCCTGGGAGCACCGGCCTCTTCACTTCCAGCACGGCTGGTTGCCATGGAGATTTTGCAGCTCTACCAGCTGACATTTCTGATAAAATGCACTGATTTTTGTCTTATTTTCTGCTTTGCTTTTTTTCCAGTTGCTCAGCAATATCACAAATGTGCTGCACTTTTCTTTCAATATTAAGGCACAGTTTCTAAACACTCAAGGTGTTTCATTAGGATGGTATGCTTGAAACTCTCAAGCATAAGTTCATTCGGCAGTACATTCTGTTAGTGGTTGTGAACAATGAGAAGATGATGGACTAAGTATGGATAGTCTAAAAAGCACTGAACAGGGTGTAACATCCTATTCAATTCAGTTGCCTTTCCAACAAATCTCAATCAGGTACAATTGGCTCAAGATGTGACCGTGCAGGTAGTGGTTCAGATGCACTGTTCCATACCTGCGGGACATTGATGCTGCAGTCACTGCAGAGAGGAATGGACATGCAGTCAAAATCCCGTGATGCCGTCAAGCTTTCTGGCTAATTGACACCCTCAGTGTACATTCACTTAGTTACTATCTTGCCAAAATATACTCAGGTATGAAGAAATATTTACTTGCAAAAAATCTTTTTTGTACTTAACCATTAATTTGCAGTACAGGGCGGGCAGCTCTCTACAGACATACCTGCTTGGTGACCTAGTAGCATCGTCGCATATTGTAGGTAATTTAATTCTTTACGCTGTCTTAACTATGACTGCCTGAAATGAATTAGCATTCGGTGAGGCCGTCTGCAGCTCCCTGTGCAGAAGTAGTTGCTGTAGCTTCGATATTTTCACACGGTAGTAGATGCTGAGAGAAAGCAGGAAAGCTTAGCAGCAGGTGGTTCACAGGAATACGGTTGTGTCCTCACCCCCTGGGTTGCAAGTTATTGTTAGCTAGGATGATGGATAGTAGCAAATGAATGAAGTGGTGGCAAAACAAAAGAATTACAGCGTCAGCTGTTGGTTATTTCGTTGTTTCTGTACTTTTGTTCTTACTTCTAAATTCATGTCCGTGTAAGTTACCACTTGTCCTCTGGTTTGTGTTCTGTTCTTTAGTGTTGCTGAAGTATTTCTTTTTACTTTTTCTGAAAACATCCATTGGATGGACTTTATTGCTTTTGAAGATTTTAAATTCAGCGTTCCCTTGCTTTAACAGAATAATGGGGGGGATGGTGCCCGTTATTGCTGTGTGTACATTAAATCACAAATAACTTTTTTCACCCCAAACACACTATTTTATGAGAAATGTATATTATCCATATATGGATCTTTAGAATATTATTTTAGAAAGGGCAGTCAACAGAGTCAATGAAAATTGTTCCTGTGCTTTTATCATAAACATGCAAGCTCTTTATTTCATGTATCATAAAAATAACATTATTAAAGCATACTAAACACAAACACCCAATTGACCTACAGTACCTCTGTAGGGCACCACTGGTTTTTAAACCTGTGCATTTTTAACTTATTTGTGCAAATTCCACAATTTCTTATTTTACAGACAAAATTTCACTTTGGCAGAATTGGTCCCTTAAAGCAAAGTGTGTTAGACTGAGGGTATACTGTACTGGGATCAGGGCTCCTCGTAGATTTCTCTGTTCAAGCAAAAAAGGTTCAGTTCTTTTAGCCTGTCAGTATACAGTACTTCTTTAAGGCCCAGAATGTATCTGGTTACTCTTCTCTGGACTGATTCCAGAGCAGCAAATCTTTATAATATGGTGGACAAAATATTCTACTTGGATTTTACTAGTGCATTGTAAATTAACACCCCTTTGATAGAAATTCTAAGCTTTTTACTATAGATCTTATTATTTTATTTGGATTTATTAAACATGCTACCATCTGCATTGGTAGTGCCAGATTAGGAAATACTTTTATTAAGCCTTATTGTGTCCTGAAAATGTCAATGTTTATTATTTTTTTTCCCACCAAGCCTACAGTGATTTTTATCTTAATTAAACAAATATGACCATAATCTGGATTATCACCCATCAGTAAACAAGTACTTGTGCAATACTATTGTGAAAGTTACTCTGTCTGTCCCCTCCTCTCTCCCAGCTTTTGTTCTCCCGCTACATTACCTTTGCTTACTGCCCTGTCTTTCTCATACCTGAAGAAGGCTCCACGGCCGAAACGTTGTGTTTTCTTTCTTCTCTTTTCAGCATGGAATAAACCTTTTACTTGTTCCTTTGCATGCTGACGCAGCTACCCACCTGAACTGAAATTGATGAAATTTGCAAAGCTCGTGGGAAAGCTAAGGTTGCTGCTGGTTAGTGGGGCTAGTAGGGGGGCATTCACCCCCATATCCCCTGTGCTCCTAATGTACCAGTTTAGTGACGGGAACCCTAGACTGTAAAAAGGCCCCATCCTTTGGATGCGATTTAAAGGTCCTGACTCTCTGTGGTCATTCAAAATCCCAGGGCATTTCTTGAAAAGAGTAGGGGTGTTTCCTGGTATCCTGGCCAAATTTCCCACTGGCTTTTACCAGTCATGGCCTTCTTATAATCCCCACCTATGGCTTCATCACTGTTCTCCTCCCCACTGATAGCTGGTGTGTGGTGAGGGTACTGGTGCACTAAGCCTGCTGTTGCATCATCCAGGTGGTGTTGCATATTGGTGGTGGTGGTGGAGGAGAGTCCCCTTTACCTCTAAAGTGCTTTAAGTGGAGTGTATATAAGTGTAAGCCATTATAAATTATAATTATTAACCAGTATTCCTCAGCCTAGTCAATTTTGTCATAACCTGTAACCATAACATATGATAACCTCCTTTTCAAGAATTGCGGAATGTTTGATTCATTCAGGACTGTGACTTTTCCATCTTGCTGGGGTTTTTAAAGATGTTTTTTTAAGATTAAAGGAGAACTGCAGTCTAAATTTCTCAGACCGGTTAATAAATCTCAGTAACAAATTTAATTCATTGCCGGTATTAGAAAATTTGACTAGTTCCGAATTAAGTACAACATCATGTACTGTTGCAAGTTTGTTGTCACAAGCTCCTGGTCTTGCCGTGGGCAAGAGCGAGAATTTCCTTGAATTGTGACGTGATGCAGCCCCTTCCTGCTCACTAGTCAATGTAATGACTCATGTAATGTGGCGTATGAGCAAACAAGTACAAGGTTGTGCAGCAGACATTTAACTGCAGATATGTTCCAACATGGTCTGCATGCAAAGTTAACAAGTGATTAGTTTTTGTCACCAAAACAGTCTCAATCAAGAGCAATATTTCTTTTGAATTAAAAGTGTTCACAAGCCTGCCTGTTTACAATATAATAAGGCTGCTTCATGTCACTGGACGTTTTGCCGCCTTGTTCTGAATCGCAGAATGTGGTGCTGCTCTTACCTGGAAATTGTAGTCTATTTTGTGATGTAATTTTACAAGTCACTGTGTACATTTTACTTTTATTGTGGTTTGAAATACTCATCAGCACCTTTCTCTTTAAACTTGTTTCCTCTTTGTTAGGTGCTGAGATGTGTCCCACCATTGGTTAAGAGTTATTGAGAGTTATTTATAGTGTGTAATGAAGAGCCCAATGCGATGCTGAATCTAGACTTGTCACATTGTGCTATACTCTGTTGCTCCTAACGTTGAGTTGTCTTCCTGCAGAGTCTGTGGGGACCTCTGGCCAACGGCCTGTCTTCTGCCCAGTGCACAAGCAAGAGGCACTGAAGCTGTTCTGTGAGACATGCGACAGACTGACCTGCAGGGACTGCCAGCTACTGGAACACAAGGAGCACAGGTATGACTGTATCAGGTGGCCTGTAAAGTCCAACACAGAAACAGTGTGCTAGATTATTTACAAGCCTTTACATATTTTCTGAGGAAAAAGAGAATAGAACACAATATAAGGAATGGTGAGATTACTGAAGACCTCAATTTTGTTCTTAATATTTGCATGGGCAATGTGTGAGTTGGTCCAAAATGTATAATCGCAGACAAATAAGGGTTGCTAAGTGTTAGAGCAGCAAAAAAAAACCCCATAAACGAGCACGTTTGCAATCCAAAAGAAGTTTTTTTTTGTCCAAGATCAAGAACTTTCTAGAGCTGATTTCCAAATCACCTCCTTGGTAAAAAGTGTTTTGTAAAAGAAGAATCTTTAATGGGACATAACATGCACATGCAGAAGATGCATTAACTGATCTCAGAACTGCGCATCACGTTATGGGCATATTGTTTCACCTTATTCTTTTCCAAGGGAAGACCTGGTGGGTTCAGAAATTTTGCCTTTGTGATGTGCATATAGGCAGTCAGAGGGCTTACATTTTGATGTTCATTTGTAGCTGAGTGTACCCAAGGGGGTCAGGGAAGAGATGCAGCCCAGGAAGATGGGAATGGGGCTAAAAGTGAACACATCCTGGGTCAGCCAGTAGAGGAGCAGGAGGACAAGCGAGGATGTAGGCAAGCACTGGAAGGAGGAAGTAGGGGGTGAGAAATAGGGGGTCTTTAATTTGAGGAAGCACAGAGAGGCAATGGAGTGTGTCAAGTAATTGTTTAGTGCTTATTCACTAAACTGCTTCACTAAAATGTATTCTTGTATGTGGCCAAAGTGTTACTTTCAGAAGAATGCAGAGAAAACGCAGATCATTTTCAGAATGAGCCTGTGCTCGGTTTATGATTAATGTGGGGGATAAACTAATAGCATTGCAGTCAGCACCCCTGAGGACACCCCACTATTGCAAACCATTGCATGAAACATGCCCCCCATGCCATGAAGCCCTCCATATCATACTAGAGTACCCAATAGAGTAAAGCCGGTGTCCTTGTGTTCCTTCGTCTGATGGCTGAATGCTCACCTACTGTACAGTGCAGCAGTTCAAACAGCCGGAACGAGCACTGTTAGGCTATGTTGCCTGTGCCAGCCTTGAGGTCTGATCATTTTTTCTTTTGTACAAAGCCCTTTTATATCTTTAGATCTTTAAGGTGAATTATGCTCAGTTTCTTATTCCTCTCCCAAGGATGAGAGAGATGATTATGGATTACCGTACTATCATTTCATTTATGTTACCTTATTTGTGTGTGTTCCACAGTGGTGTCTACTTAATTTCACCTCACCCTCATGGGATGGGATTGAGTATATGTAGCTAGGGATGGTAGGTACCAGTCTTCTGCTCCCAGATCACCACATGTGACTACTTAAGGCCTTCCCTATGCCCCAGGACAAAGCAAAAAAGGTGCTCCACATTTAACTAAAGCAAGTCATGAAAAGTGACATGATTGTGCATGATTTTCTACACTGTTATAAATGATGTTGTAGAGCCAGTTCCCTCTGGCCTATCCACTGTGACATACAGAAGATATTATGAAGAAAGGAGTTTAAGCAAAGGATAGTTGTCTGTCAGCTCTTCTGTCCATTTTTATTGGTCAGTTTAAATTGGACGTTTTTCTCTATAGAGTTTTACTAGAAAACATTATGCACATTCCTGAAACATGCATTTTCAGTTTATAAGTCATTTTAAAATGCTGCATGTAGTTTCCAAAAAGGATGCCAGATGTTTCATTCTTACCTGGCTTTACTGTTGTGCTTTGAAATAAACACTCCTTTCACCTTGCAGTCTTTCCTCAAGTGTTTTGTCTATCTGCATTTTATTGAATTTATTTTTTAGGTTCAGTGGTTTTGATATTAATATGATGGGAGTGCTGTAGGCTTTATACTAATGACTATAGTAGTAATCCCATTGAGAAAGCACAGAATCCAGAACACTCTCCCCCAGCTCCCTCTGATTTGGTGCTTATGGGAGCTGTTGGGGAGAATGACATTTCTGATGTGAAAATAAACTCGCGCTAGTGAGCAAACTGTTCAACCCTAATTTGGCATTTGCTTTGTTACTCTGTTTGGATTGTGCAAAACCCACACCTGATTTCCTTGTAGGTACCAGTTTTTAGAAGAGGCATTCCAGAACCAAAAGGGGATAATCGAGACCTTCATGGCCAAGCTCCAAGAAAAGAAGAATTATGTGCAGTACTCGGCCTCTCAGGTTCAGAGCAGGTAACAGGAAGTTTCTTTTGCCTTCATTTTTTTTTGGTGTAGATGTTGTAATAGGCAAGTGCGCTTAGATCTGTTGTCACCCTGTCTTTAGGATTAAAGAAGTGAATGAGACGCACAGGAAGGTGGAACATGAAATCAAAGTTGCTGTATTCACGTTAATTAACGAAATCAACAAAAAAGGAAAATCATTGCTACAGCAATTGGAGGTACGTACCAAGGCATTAAATACTGCTAATAGTAATTAGTTTATCTGATGTCTTTTTCCATACTGATCTGCTTATAGCGACTAAGGGGGTTAAGTGTGGTCTCAACAGCTGTTGCTTCCTGGCCGGATCTCAGGAGAGCTGCAGGATACCTGACATCTTGTTTGGGTGCCTGTTACCTGTGCTTATATATCACTACATAAGTTGAGTCTTGCTTCTCACAGAATTCTTCAGGCCTACACAATATGCTGGTACTCTGCGGTCTGAGGTGAAAAGGTATATAAAAGATGTTGGCCATTGTATAAGGCTGTTCTATATAAATACCACTCCTGCTCTAGAGCACACACAACTAAAAATGTTTTTAGGACTGTGTGAATATTTCTAGGGCATGCACATGGTTAAACTGTATGTTCTTTCAAGCATCTATTACTGGTTAAATAACACCTTTGTCGAAGATAAATCAGTTTAGGAGTTGATAATGGTCATTTGGTATCTTTTTTTATTGAGCAAAACAATCCAGTGTTACAAGGTGTGATGAGCTTTGACTGAGCTGAATGGTCTGTTCTGTTTTTCTTATGTTACTTTTGTTCAATATTTGGCAAGGAATTGTCATCTATATTGCCTGACTCATTTCAACAGTAGTGAAGTGTAATAGTAAACTTCACATCTGACAGATATCGACAACTACAGGAATCATTAAAATAATGTTATCTGTTTTGGAGTGTGTTGTATGCCAGGCATTGCCATCTCTTTCAGCTAAGTGAGGCAGTAAGAGTTTCTGGATGGGAATCTTGTTTGTGCACCAACCAACTTCTGTGTAAGTCTTGGCACACAGAAGCAGTGACTCACGCCTCTCACCTGCTGTCTCTCTCCCCACTCGCAGAGTGTGACGAAGGAGCGCAACGTGAAGCTGATGCACCAGCAGCGTGACATCAACAGCCTAGCCCAGCAGATCATGCACGTTCTCAACTTTGCCAACTGGGCAATCGGCAGTGGGAGCAGCACAGCTCTGCTCTACAGCAAAAGACTAGTAAGGGTCATCTCACATTGTTCCAGGCAATGCAGCTTGATGACGTTAATATTAGTTGTCTTATCTTTACTTAGGACCCTGAAGCTGCCCATAAGCTTGAAAGTGGGGTGAAAGATAGAACAGTATATTATTACTGCATGTGACGTCACAGATTTTATTTTAAGTACAGATTAAATAATTTTGATCTTGTGGCCAATTGAAAACGCACACCTGCTACTTGTAGCAGTTTTCGGTTTTGCCCACGGCCTTTTACATGCTGTTTTGTAGAAAGCCAGAAACCAGCCACCATGTACTGGGCTTATAGTTTGTAATTGTGGTCATTTCAGACTTTTGCTACTCATTGTTCTTACGTTTCAGATACCAAAGATATACTGGAGATGTGAAAGTGCTAACATGATTTGTGCTGCTGATAGGGTTGTGCAGATTTATATTTTTCCCCCACTCTGTTGCTATGGATGAATACAATAGGCTGCCCTAATTTCTCCACCGTTGTTAACTGAGATGATGGACCGTGAAACTGGAAGAGCATGTCATGACTTCTTCTTGCCTCCTAGATAACATTCCAGCTGAGGCACATCCTAAAGGCACGATGTGATCCGGTGCCTCCAGCCAATGGGGCTGTGCGCTTCTTCTGTGACCCCACCTTCTGGGCCAAGAATGTCGTAAACCTGGGTGAGTCCTCGCTTACTGCAGCTCCCCGGAGCCGGTGTTGTCCTTGACAAGTTTCACTTCTGTGGTGTATTTATCAGAATAAAACTGTATAGTACCATGCTTCTATAGCCAATACAAAACAATACTGGCTATAAAAACATTAGCACCTCCCACAACAGAGGTATTTGTCTTATTTATACAAACCTTCACTGCCTAACTCCTCCAGCTTAATCAAAAGTGCACAAAATACCAGATGTTTGTGGTACAACTTGTGCTTCGCAATCTTTTGCAATCGTAGTTCTTCAAGTCAAGAATACTCATTTTAAAATGATTGACCCCTGATACCCTCAATAGGTTGCGGTTTTGAAGAAAATTTATTTCCACACCATTTTTCTTTGGTTTTCTTTATTTTTGGACTCCCTGATTACCTTATTACTTGAATACCATGTTACCATGTGGTACGTTTACTTGCATGTGATTACATGTTCGTAAAGAAACAACCATAAGTGTACAAAACTGGTGTGATTTATAACCCATTAGGATTTCTTCAGAAGCTGCTTTATGTGGAAGCATTTGTAAATTCCATATTATCTTTGTGTATACATTTTTTCTGGTGCGTTCACAAGGCACATCCTAAACAATGAGAGTTCCTAATTGCTGCTGTTTATTTTAGGTAACCTAGTGGTGGAGAACAAGGCCCCTGTTGTCCACCCTCCCAACATGGTGGTGGGGCAGGTGCCCAATGTGCCGAACCATGCGGGCAAGCACCCAGGCCAGATCAACCTGGCACAGCTGCGGCTCCAGCACATGCAGCAGGCAGCCTATGCGCAAAAACAGCAGCAGATACAGCAACAGATGCGCATGGCTCCCCAGGTTTCTCAGCATTCACGGCAAGGGGGGCCCCAAATGGTCCAGCAGCAGGTCGGTTTTGCCCCTTTCTATCCCATTTATTGCATTGAATAAAGACCTATACATTCAGGTAATTTTTTTTGAGTTTTTCTGTTTTTTTAAATTGAAATTTTTATCAGACAACACACTTGAGTTTAGTTGTCTTGGCCAGAATGAGTGGTAGTCGGTGATGCGTCGTAACTGACAGTTGCTGTTGAAGCAGGGTGTGAAAGTAGTAATGTGCTTTATTTCATTTAAGTTTAAAAGTTGAGTTCCGTTTATCCACTTGGTAACACGACCCTATACCTCAAGGCAAAGGTTATCCCATTAAAAACGGATGAATTGGTTTCTGTTGTAATGAGTCTATTCATGGGAGGTGTAGAAAAGCTACTGGACTGGCTTTTAAGGGCCATAGCTGGACATCCTTATTATGGCCTTATGTAGCAAGATGTGTATTTTTTGTTATGCTGTGTCCCCTCAGTCTTGCCTTTGGCTGTTTTTAACTAACAAAGCACTGCTAATTACCAAGCAAAGCCTGAGCTGCTTTCACATCTCATTGCAGTGTGTAGTCTTATCAGTAGCTCAGTCGGGTTTTTACAGGTGATGCTGATCACTAACCTAGAACCAGCAAAACTAGCATTAGAAGGCTCCACAGCCAAATCGTTTTTTTCTTTCTTCTGTTTTCAGCATGGAATAAACCTATTACTTGTTCCTTTGTAGCATTTTAGTCCTGCAGACTAAAGTTGTTGAATAGGTTGTTACAGCTATTTTCAATAGAATAAATATGCAAGTAATGTTCAAAACTTGCAACTGATTTTTAGCATTATCTGGAATTTAAAATAACCCCATACCCATTGTATTTTGAAATACAATGTGATTGTACATTGAAATACAATGTATGTGATTGTGAAATGACACTAAACACTATTGAACACTACAAATTAATTAGCATTTGTAGTAGTGGTTGTGACGCATTTTAGTTAATGGTATTTGAGGCCAGCTTTTACATTTACATGGAAATATAAGCATATTTAAATCCAGTCTACCCTGCTGTGACAAATTAGTCTGGCTGCCCTTCTCTAAGTTGGTGTTCTGTAGAGATGCCTACTTGATGGGTCTTTGCTTCCAGTCCACTGAAATGAACAGGGTTTTACTCTGCTAGACGGGGATTAACACGTGTTGACAAGACTTTAATAAGATGTTGATAAGACTTTTCAAACGTGTTTGAAAAGTCAAACGTGTTCAAACGTGTATGATTGTCAAACAACCTAATCTTCCCATTTGTACCTCAATTTCTCAACTGAACTGAAATTAAAATTTTTATAATTAGTATACGGTTTTAAAATTGTTTATACAGTAGGTTATTGTTCTATTTAACTTGGGACAAATGATGAAATTACAACATTTTGACTGTAATATACAATTTAGTAACAATAGATCAACTTTGTGCATGTTTATCTCACTAATTGAAACTATATTGCGTTCTGTATCATTCAGATTGAGTCTGCAGAATAGTTATAAATTAACCAATACTTAAGATCCTAATTACTTGTTGACTTTAAAGATTTATAATCGGTAATTTTGCCACCATCATGAAACTGAACACTGAAGAGCTGCCCTCTTCAGGCCATCTGCGTCAAAGAAACCCGTATACCCGTTGAGCAACGCATTCTTTCAGTTCTCATTAGTTCAATGAATCGCAGGCAGTCCAGTTTTGCTTTTGAGTAAAGAATTCTTGTTCAAAATTGACATGCACAATGTACTTTACTGCAATTGTAACCCCCATAAACCGCCGCTAGATTTGAATATCAAATGTACAAAGCCAATGGGTACAAAAACACGGAGTAAAAATGGAAAAGTGGGCTGAAGGGCGACATCAAGTGTTCAAACGGGAGGATAACGTAGCATTTTGAGATCTTGTTCTGTTGGCAACAGCACCTTAGATTGGAACATTCGTCAGGTATTTGTTATAGAAAGGGGTATTTTCTACGCGTGCTTTAGTCTGCCGTCTGTCCACAGGCTTCTTACAGGAACCTCTCTTCCACGTGATACTGAAAGCGAGTTGATTTTTTTTAAAGCTAAAGACTTAAAGCTTAAAGCTTTTTAGTCCTCCCCCAGGTTTCCGTCGCCTTTAATCTGTTGCGCATGTGCAGCAGTATGTAAACAGAAGAGGTACGAGAGTGGTGTCTTAGAAGAACATAAGGCCGAGCCTTATTTGATTTTTATTTTCTGTGGCTTTACAGATTTGCAAATGAAGTGATTGGCATAGGGTATCGATTGTTTTATTTTCAGAGCAAAATTCTCTTATTTTCTAGTCCTAAACGTTTATTTATTTGCGTGATGTCGCGTATAGAAGACCAGACCTGTGTGTTTGTAGATCGATCGTTGAAGACCCCTTAGGATATTTGGATTTGAGAGAAAAAGTACTTGTCAGCCGAGCGACCTCTATTTTATTCGACGGCAGTCTGAATTTATATAACTTTGCAGCAACTAACTGCACGGACGAATTTGCGAAAGAAGCAATACATTTCTTCGTACCAGGCTGTGCAGGCGTCTTTGATGTAGATCGCCTGTAAAATCGCTGCAGATTTTTTACTCAGAGAGACTGAAGTCTTGTATAACCTTGAAGCTTTTGAAAGTTTTGGAAAAGAGCGCTTGCTAGTATGATTAGATCATTGAGCATTATGCAACTCAGAAGGAATGAAAGACTGACTTGAAAGTAGACTTTTAATCTCAATTGTTTAACTGAGGTTATGTTATCTCAATAAAACAATTGAAATTTAAAAATTATGTAAAGTACAATTATGTAATCTCAATAAAATGTAATTTATTAGGTCTACTTTTCTTGAAATTACATACTCTATATAGTAAAGAAGTTTCACTTTTTATTATGCTGATTGAATTTGAATGCGTCTGGACAGTACAATTTGAATGTGGAGAAGCTTTGCAATAGAATAATGTTTACACGTTTTTTTCATAGTGGTTAAACGTAGAACAAGAAAATACACTATTTTCCCCTACTGAAGGCACAAACATCACTGCAGATGCTTAACTGTGATAAGAATATTTGAGGATATATTATTTTTGGGGGTTATGTTTTACACATTGCAAGAACAAAACATTTGAATGAGGGAGTAAATAATGGACTTCATAAACCTACTTCTCAAATGGGTTAGAACTGCAGCAATTACGAATTTTGCCTAAACTCTGGAGTCACCAGGCATCACTGCACAGCATATTCTGCTCACCCAAAGTTATGAATCAACATAATATATGTTGATATTATACATTAGAATTTTTTTGTTATAAGTGCAATGTTTTCTGAATTTATTTTACTACAGTATACTCCCATTTAAAAAGGCAATCAACTGTCACTAATCTTCAATAGGCATGTTTAATGAAACATTCCTTTTCTTCTGGATTAAGGATAGTTTTTGTGATTTTGTGGTAATGTTATGGTTGATTATTACATATGTGTTTTGGAACAGATATCAAGAGGGCTTGTGTGTTTTGCTGGTTCATGAAAACCTGCAAACACTGCTTAATTAATATGTGAGAAACAATCTGTGGGATTAATGCACACCACTAGTTGAGTGGCTGATGAAGGACATGCAGTGGCTGAACTAAGAGAAAAGCAGCTTGCTTTAATAGTTCTAACTGAAATAAGACTCAGCCAACAGTTAAAGTAATGTAACACAAGCAACAAGTACTGAGATGATGATGATGATAATTGCTTACACTTAAATTGCACTTTTTTGGACACTCCACTCAAAGCGCTTTACAGGTAATGGGGACACCTCTCCTCTACTACCAATGTGCAGTATCCACCTGGATGATGCAACCGCAGCCATAGTGTGCCAGAACGCTCACCACACATTAGCTATTAGTGGGGAGGAGAGCAGAGTAATGGAGCCAATTCATAGATGAGGATTATTAGGATGCCATGATTGGTAAGGGTAAGGGCCAATGGGAAATTTGGCCAGGATGCTGGGGTTACACCCCTACTCTTTTCGAGAGATCTCAGAACTCTATAGATGTACTATTAATTGTTTGGCTGCTGGGGTCTAACTGATCCAGGATCTCTGTGGTAGAGATTAAAGGCCCATTAAAGAGTGATATGGATGGTGAATGTGTTGACACGGACATGCTTCATTAATTTTACTTTCTGCACTCGTTTTTTTGGTTCTTTGCTAATAGAGATCACAAGGAGTAGACCAGCCATGGAGTACAGCTGACAGGTGTAGATGTTTCTCATTATTTGTACACATTGGAGTTTTTCTACGTACTGTGCAAGGTAGATTCTGTGCGAAACCTGAGCGAACAAGTGCTTTTTGTTGCTTGTTGCTATTTTTTGTGTAATTGTAGATCTGGTTTTTGATCAATTGATGTACCATTTTTGTTTCCACACAGCCTCCACGGTTGATAAGTATGCAGTCCATGCGTGGTGGGATGAACGGCACTGCCTACCAGGCACACCAAATGCGGATGGCACAGAGTCAGAACCGTATGCCAGGCATCCCTAGGCACAATGGGCAGCAGTACCCCATGATGCAGCCACAGCTTCAGAGACAGGTGGAGTGAGCTTGAATTTTAACGTTTTTCTCCTCTACAACAGCTCTATAGTACCCAATTAAAATAACAAATTGGGTGTGGAATGAAAAAAAATACTCCTGGCTTTTTTCGTATTTTTTGGTTAGAATCAGCATTGATGAGTGTACATCAAACCACAATAAAAGTGAAATCTAAACAGTAACTTGTCAAACCTCCAATTTACATCACAAACTAAACCAGATTTTCAGGAATGCGCAGCAACGTGTTCTGCGAATCGGAGCAAGGCAACGAAACTTGCTGTGACCTTGCAGCCTTATCATATTATCACAAGTAAACAGACTTGTGAATACAGCTCTTTTAATCCAATAGAAATATTACTTTGGATTTCAAGATGATTTTCCTGGCATACAACTCTGCATGCAAATCACGTTGGAATATTTCTGCGGTTAGATGTCTGCAAACACAACCTATATTTATTTGATCCTCACGTTACATTAGTCATTAAGGTGACGACTGAGCAGGAAAGGCTGCTTCACATTGCAATTCATGGTTACTCGGATATGAGTTTTCGAGAATGTAGCGACTTGCAGTACTTTCACAACATTCATGATTTTGTGCTTAATTTGAAATTTGTCTTTTTTTCTATAAAGTCACGATTTTATTTAATTACTGAGATTTAATAACTGATCTGAGAAATTGGGACTGCAGTTCCTCTTTAATCAGGTGTTGGATTACCAGGTGCCTACATGTTCTACCCGAAGAGGCTATCTCTATGCAGCCTTTCAGGCATTTTTCTTATACGTTTCAGACCCCTTTCTTGTGAATAGCTATATTCTTGCAATACATCGTTAAAATTGTGAACAGGTTTTTCTTCTTTTAAAGTGTAAGTAAACTTTTGGTTTAATTCATTCTAATGTTCCGTTAGCAATGATATATTGGCAGTAGACACTAATTGCTTCCAGTTAAACAGAAGACCTTTCTGACAGTCCATCTTTTCTCCTTTCCCAGCACTCTAATCCAGGTCACGCTGGCCCTTTCCCTGTGGCTTCAATCCATAACAGTGCAGCCAATCCAACCAGCCCTACCACAGGGAGCATGGCAAGTGCTAACCGCGGTCCCACCAGCCCCTCTGTCACCTCCATCGAGCTTATCCCCTCAGTGACGAATCCAGAAAACCTGCCCTGTCTGCCGGACATCCCTCCTATACAGGTCAGTGCAACAGGGCTTTTAACCTGTCTGGCACATCTGTAGCATTTGACTGAGAGGTCCTCTTCGCAACCTGTTGCTCCCACCTAAGACTCCATTTTGCAGCTCACTGCTCATCAAAGTATATAATATTAAAATGTACATCCAACCCACTGTAGTCTTCGTCAGAACTCTTCATTGAGTACCATTGAGTGTCCTTTTATTGATTTTAGTTCACAATGGAGCCCACTCACTATCCCATTTCTCATGAAGATCAGGACAGTTTCCACGAGGAAAAATTCCCAACATTATTAAATAAGTCTTTGTATAAAAGAAGGCCTTCTGTCTTCTTGAAAATACCTAAGTCCTTTGCATTCGTGTGTGTTGGTGTTGTATTGAGCTTGAAGTGATGGTTTAAGCTGGCAAATGATTTAGATCATTGTCCTGTTGAAAGAGCAATTTCCTCCTCAGTTTGAGTTTTTTGGCAGAGGGTAGCAGGTTCTTCTCCAGGATTTGTCTGTAATGTGCACCATTCATCTTCCCATCAATCCTGCTGAGATTGCCAGTCCCTGCCACTGAAAAGCATCAACATTACCTGGCTGGTGTGCGGTGTTTGATTTCCTCTATACATATTGCATAGCATTCAGGCCAAAAAGTTCCACTTTTAGATCATATCTGGTTTGTAAATATTAGATTTCATTTGACTTTTTCTTTATCCTTTTTTTAAAAAGTTCACCTTTTTCTTGCAGCTGGAAGATGCTGGATCAAGTACACTTGATAATCTGCTAAGCAGATACATCTCTGCGTCCCACCATCTTCCCCTTGGCCCGTCTGGAAGTATGAACCCCTCCCCAGTCCCATCTTCGCTGTCCCCTGGATCCACAGGTAGGATTACCACTTCCCTGCCCTTGCCTACAGTGTGTGTGCTCCCTTTGCCCTGAGAGAGCAGCTCACACCTCTTGTTTGACTTCCATATCAGTCATGATTCAATTCAAATCCTAAGCAGGATGCCACTGTTATGTCCTTCCGCAAGAAAGTTCACATTTCAAACTTCAGTTTAATGAGGCATTATAAATTTATGAATTTGCTGGCTTGCAAGCAAGTGTATTGGCATTGGGGAAAAGTGATATGTTACTGAATCTTTATTTTAGCAGTTAAAGCTGTGACATTTCTGGCCTATTTTTGTCGCCTATTGTAGTTCTCACAGATGCATAAAGGACAAAAGTTCCTAAAGATTCAGAAGTGGTCCACAGTCATTGTACAGAATTTTCTCCTTTTGTAAAAATGCCTTTTCTCTGGATTTATTTTCAGCTGTTTCTACTCGGTACATTGGTTTAATCATTTAATAATTGATTCAGCCTTCATTAGTGTCAAATACCATGTAGCCCTTTTGTGTTTTTGAATACAAAATACACACATTCTATTCACATAAACTATCTAAAGTAGCTTTATTTTAATGTACATTTAGATGTAATGTACATGTGCATTTTCCTAATTTAGAGAATTAGGAAAATAACTTGACAGAACTTCACAAAAAACGTTTTGCATATTCTGAGCACATATGGCCTTTTTTCTCCCTTTTGAAAATGGGGAAGCAAGCAGTGAATAGGCTAAATATGAAGATTTCCATTTGTAGGAAAGATTGTTTCGGACACTGAAAGATTGTTTGAGAATGTAAATAAAACCCGATGTGTTCAGAATTTCCAAGGATTAGCAGAGTTTTAAGGTTCTGCTTTATCCTTTGTTAAAGCACTAATAGCTAAGCACTCTAATTCACTATTTATTAAGTTTGAGATTTTTTTTTCATTCATCTGTGTATTGTCTTATGCAGGTATTTCAAATTCACACACACCTGTACGACCCTCAAGCACATCCAGCACTGGGAGTCGAGGAAGGTTAGTTTTAATATTGCCTTTTATGTTGAGACCAAGACCGTAGGTAGAATATAAGGTTCTGTTTTCATGTTTGCTTGCTGGTAGTAGAGCATGATCTCAGTTTGAGAAGTTCTGCCTTTCTTCATATTGTTCTTCATATAAAGAACAAAGATTCAGTTGATACTCCGAGACAGTGTTGCACTCTGACCTGTTCAGTTATTTGTCTTGCATTTTGTCCGCTTTTGATATTGCCCTTTCTGTGCTTTATCAGGACTGCTTGTGTAATGTTTGTAGTGTAGTGTAGTAATGCAGTTTTTACTGGGAGGTGGGGGTTAGCTTTGTGTTTTTTCCAGTAGAAAGTCCTACATCTATATGAAAAATCCACTGGTAGCCTTTCTGATTTCTCCAGCCATAAGGTACATCACTATTTAAACTGCAGAAATTGTTGAATAAAAAGCCAGCATCTTTCATAGGTCTGTCATAAAATATAATCTGAGATGTAGTCAAAGACTGCATTTAATCTGGCTCATGGGAGATTTAGCAGTGTTTTAAAGGCTTATCTTTTAAGAACATTTAAGTATATATGAGAAGGAAGCAACTGGGGTCATCTTGTTCATCCAGTCGTGTAGATGGATGATAGTAGCTTATGAATAATAAACCTTTCCTTAAGTGATCCTATTGAATAACCATGTTATCCACTTATGTCTTAAAGCCAGTTGGTCATTTTATCATTTATTGTGACACATTTGTGTTGACACATCAACCCTGGTTTGTTCCCAATGTTGATGGTTTTCATTTGTGAGGTCAAAGGATAGACGAGATTAGAGTCATGAGTAATTCATATGATAGTCAGGAATATACAATTAGTTCCATGCTTCCTTGTACCTTCATGTTTCCACATCCTATTTTGCAATACTCTGTGAAATTTTGCTCCTAGAGAATGTAGAATGTCGATAGGCCTGTCTCAAGAACACTTTGAACTCCTTCACTATTGAGCAACTCGAGCATGGTGCTAGATGCTCTTTATCAGTTGCATCTGTAAAGCATTGCAAACCAGATTACGTGCTTTTGTCATAAGTACGGCTTAATATGTTTACAGTAGACTAAATCATACCCTTGATGAACTGAGTTGATTTAGAAAACAATATAGATGTACATTAATGGTTTTTAACATTTGAGTTAAAATGTGATGTATGGCATACCTAAAATAAAGGTAGCATAAAAATAAGAATGCAATTGAAATGTTTTCCTACTCTGTAAATTTGGAAAATACTCTAAATTCACATCTTTTGTTAGTCATTTGCAAAGCCTCAAAGTTTTCTTGATTGCCATTGGGTATTAAAGGAGCACAAAATACTCAATATATAATGTATATAACAGCTTCAGTGAAAGCTACAAATAATCCATTAGACTTTCCCTTTTGGGTCTGGTGTCCTCTGGGAACTTCAAGGCTAGTGGGATGGTTGCTACCCCATCAGTCAAAAGACAAAGTTTTACCAAATCATGTTGTCTGATAAGTGTTATAGGAGGATAAATTGCCAAAGAAGGTAATTCCTCATTCCTTTTGTAGAAAAAATTAACGCAACAAGATCTGCATCGCGCAGGATTAGTTATCACAAACTTTGATGGAAATGTGTTGTGGGGGAATAAAGGCAGATCGAGACTACAGTTTACCGAAACTGGAGATGTGGTTCTGCATGAATGCATATTACAAGTCTCAGTTATTTAAAACAAGAAGAGGGTGCACAAAGTGCAGATAATGAATACTTTTGAGCATCAAGCAGAAATATATATTTGAAAGTTGTTCCTGTTTTACAATATTAACTATTGTACAATTCTTAGTATTTTTTTATTGAAATAACAAATTTGTTCCCAGATTTTTCATCCACATCCTGGTCTGAATAAATGTGGAGGTAGAATGCTTGTGTGTTTATGTAGAATATGAAGAGAAAACTGAAAGCTTGCAACTTGTGCCATTTAACATTGTAACCTCAAAATCTTTTAGTCAATTTAAATGTTGCTCTTTTGTAGTCTTTAATGCAGCAGGGATACTTAGGGAAATTTTTGAACAGAGAGGAAACCAGGTTTGGCTCTGATTCTTAAGTGCGCTTGATGAATGTGGCACAGCTGCCCTCAATCTGTCTCCAGCTGCGGATCATCGGGCAGGACAGCGGCAGTGGTGGCGCCTGCGGTGGAGCCGGTGAAGGTCAAGCAGGAGCCAGGCACCGAGGAAGAGTGCGGCTTCTCAGGGACGCAGGTCAAGCAGGAGCGTAGCGAGGATGGGAGGCGGAGTGCCTGCATGGTAGGGACTGTTTCTTGCTTCCTCGTTTTAATAGAAGTAATAGAACATTTGGAAATTGTTGTAGTGACTCATGATTGTTAATTTTTTTTATACAAATAAAATTCAAATACAAAAATGAATAAAAAACATCAAGAAACTAAATATAGTATGCAGTCACAGATTTTGACATATTGTTAGGATTTTAGCAAATAGCAACGCATTTCAAGCACAAAGCTCTTCCTCGGGCAGCACCAATATCAATAGTCTACATCTTTGATTCCTATATAAACTAAGCTATTGGTCAGTTAATGTCTTGTTGAGGATAACTGTTTAGTTAAAATACTGTGATAGCTTAGTTCTCAAGCTGGTACAGTCATCTAGCTGTTAGATGGCTAAGAGGGGGGGGTTAGCACCTGACTTAAGATTTTGAAAATGTAGATCAAGGAAAAAACAATTGCAGACATAATTGAATAATTGCATCACTTATAAGTGTGTACTTTGAGCCCTTGCTCATTGTTTCAATATAAATTTTAGTTGTGCCGGAAAGCCTCTTAAGTGTATTTCACCAGTGCAAGTTCACTGCAACAGCGCCTGTGTGCTTTTCAGATGAGCAGCCCTGAGAGCAGCCTGACGCCTCCCCTGCCGGCGCCTGCTCCAGCGGACACCGCGGAGATGGAGACGCTGCGCTCCTTAGAGGAGCACGTCAAAGTGGAGCCTACAGAGGCGGTGGAGAGCTGCCAGCAGCAGGCCACGCCACCCCTGACCAACGGCAAGAGCTCGTCGCGCAACTCGATGCACCGCTCCCCCCGGGCCGCCGGTGCCAGCGGCGACAACAAGGACGACGATCCCAACGAGGACTGGTGCGCGGTCTGCCAGAACGGGGGCAACCTGCTGTGCTGTGACATGTGCCCCAAAGTCTTCCACCTTACATGCCACGTACCTACGCTGCTCAGCTTTCCCAGGTACCACCTCTCTGTTAATTGTCTGTACTCTAAAAGTCCCACTTCTGCGGGGTTGGGTCTTCTTATATGTCGCCAAATCAACACATGCAGCTCTCTTGGACTCCTGTGCAAAGCTCCCTCATGACATGTCAGTGAAGCCTCAAGAAGGGGGCAGCACAAATCCATCGAAATTGATTTCCCACTTCAGTAATTGGTGCCAGCAATGATCTGAGCCTTTTTTGAACTTTTCTCCAGGGGTGGAATGTATCCCATCCTTCTTGTTTCGGAAATTAAAAACAAACTAAGCTAATGTCATTTATGATTGAATCTTATTAAAATCCCCCAGTAAGCCCTGTATTTTCCACTAAAATAATCTGCCTAAAGCAGTATATACAAGTGCTGGTGACTATTGCACAGATGTTTCCATTCATTAACATAAGTTAATTGTACCCTTGTTCGTTCTACATGAAGTACTTCCAGATGTTGTCACTGTTTGTGCAGATGGTGATTGTCCTGGCAGTATTTAAGACCTCCTTCAATATTTTCTTTCCTGCAGTGGGGAGTGGATCTGCACCTTCTGTAGAAACCTTTCCAATCCTCAGGTTGAATATAACTGTGACAACCTGCAACACAGCAAGAAAGGAAAGACAGTGCATGGCTTGAGCCCCATAGACCAAAGGGTGAGTCACGTGGGGAAAATGTGACAAATGGACAAGGCAGAGAGCTTCAAGAGCTTCAGTCTGTCAGATTACTGGCAGCTTCCTTTCCACACTTTGTTTCGTTACCCATTAAAAGCCAGTTAAGCTAGACGGCCATTTTGAGCTGTTAAGAATTCTATCTCATCTGTAAACTTCACCCCCTCTGTTTAAACCTTGAGTAATTGCTGATAATTGTCACAGCCTTTGTTTAAACAAAAGTTTTTGGAATACAGGTATTTTTTCTATGTTTAATAACAATCACTGTGCATGGCATATCTCATAAACTGGTTTCTTTTCTTTTTCCAGAAATGTGAGCGACTTCTCTTGTATCTGTTTTGCCACGAGCTGAGTGTTGAATTCCATGAGCCAGTTCCAGCTTCAGTAAGTGGCAGGGCTCTATTTGGAATTGCAGAGCGTGTGCAGTGCATTGTGAACACTAATCACCGATGATTGAATTGAAACTGCCAGCAGTCCAAGACTACTCTTTTCAGTGCATTTTATATACAGGACTGAGAAGCGTGGAAACAAGGGAAAAGAAATATAGGTGGTTTCTAGTATACGTTTAGGGTGAAGACAAGAAAATCATGGTGTATCGCAGGCTTTTTAAAAATATATATGTATTCTCCCCATAAGAACAATGTAAATTTGTAGGTTCAGGACTGCCCATGCTACTTAAAGGGGGAGGCTTTTCCCATAAGAATAAATAGAATAGTCAGGTTAGCCACTATAAATTAGATTGTTTTGCTTCTAGCTAACTAAATAAAGTATGAAGGATCCAATTATAAATCCCATTTATGTTCCTAAGTAATGTAGCTTTTTGCAAAGTGACTTAGGGAAATAATTACATTCCTTGTTATTTTGAGATATGTTGCCAACATACAGCTCAGTCACAGGTATATACATTTAATGTACCCATAACACATAAATAAACAGATAAATGGCACCTCGTTACCTAGCTTTGTTGAAACCACCAGAGTCAGAGTGCTTCAGGGTAGTTTTTGTCTTCCACTCATTCTTCATGCATTTGACATTAGGATCAAACCTTAATCATATCATGTGGTGTTAAGAACTCCACTTTAATGTTGGAATTTAAGGATTCATAATCTAATCATGTGCAACGGAATTGTCTACAAGAAGAAAAGTTTTAATGTTTAATGCTCTTCGCAATATTTTCCATTTCTGAAACAAAATAATCCACAAACCACCTTCATTGATGGCTTTTGGTATCTGTTTGGAAAAACATAAGTGTTACTTAATCTTACTCCTACTTGACATCTGACGTAGTAGAGCCAGATCTGCCTTGCCATTGACTTTGCTTTCCTTCTTCCTTTGTCTGCTTTCCCTTTAGTTGCTGATCAACAGTTTTTTGACACCATAAACCTACGGTGTTAGTTTGCTGGTACCGTTTAAGCTTTTCTTCAATTGCGTAAAATCTGAAATGTACTGTTGCTGGAACAAATTTTACTGCTTTTCAGATCCCTAATTACTACAAAATCATAAAGAAGCCGATGGAGCTGAGCACTGTGAAGAAGAAGCTGCAGATGAAGCACTCCCAGCACTACCAGAACCCACAGGACTTTGTTGCAGATGTTCGGCTCATCTTTAAAAACTGTGCAAGATACAATGAAGTAAGTGACCCCCAGTTGGCTCTTTTGCAGCTGTGCTGAAGGGGCCAGCCCCTGCTGTCTGTTGTCTGTTGAAGTGTTCACTCTGTCATGACTTTGAATCCTACAACTAGAGCATGTGGCATTTTAAATGCACTTCCTCATGTTGTGGTGGATTTCTGCTGATGGGTTCTTGAACTTTAGTGTGTGAGACATAGCTTTTATTCACAGGTGCATTTCTGTAAACCGTAGTCCTATAAAACCAAGGCTGCACATGTAGGCCTTGCAGAAATAGATGCGTCATCAGGTCATGCATGGAATCCCCTGCATGTTTTCAGAAATCCTGCTGGACATTTGATACAGTCCTTCAGGGCTTCTGGGTTTAGTCCCTGTGAAAATACATCTTTGAGGCTGCTAACCCCCGTCATTGGGAATCCCTACTGCTTCTTGCTGGGATTAGTCATTTTTCTTTAACAATCAACAATTATTGATGAGTATGGCCAGTTTTAGGTGTTAAGCAAGATGGATTCGTAACCAGATGAATTTGAGGCGCTGTACATTTTTACATGCACAAAAGCAGCACAGATGGACAGCTGTTTATTTTTCCCTTCGTTTTCGTTCAACTTAAGAAAACAGTCTTTATTGGACATAAATGGTGTCAAAAGCGAGCCTGGATTGATCCAGCATCATGATTTAGTAGTCCCAGTTCATGATTGCTGGCTGTCTCAAGCCAGGGTGGATCAGGCCGTGTCTGCATCGGCACTAAGGTTTGAGCCTTGTCTGAGATGCTGATCCATTACAGTGAAGTTGAGATGGATGTTTCTTTCACCTTTATTAGAGATTGGGGAGCTCAGAAATAAGGACATTTCACAAGTTTAAATTCTGTGAAAAGCAAAACCCGGTTAATGGCCTGCTGCAAATTAAATGTCTTTGAAAACAAGACTGCCCTTTCGCTTCAGATTGTTTCAGAACATTAAAACTAAGTTTGAACATTTCATAGGTTTTTTTTGCCACAGTTTCTCATGTTTCATTTGCCATTGGTTTGGATCACCGTGATTATGCAGCTATGACAGGCAGAGGGGAAGTAGAGCAGAAATGCTTTTCACATGCTTGAGGAATTTCTTGCTTCTGCTTTAGCATGTGCATCAGCACTGCTGTGTTAATTCGTTTGCAGCATGAGTATTTTTGTCTGTTTTCCACCTGCCACAGTTCTTGTCTGTGTTGCTGTTTACTACGTCTTACTGTAGATGTCAGATTTGTTCCATGACATTGACCTGTTCCTCTCATGATGCACACTTTATACCACACGCCATGCTGTTCATGTGTACATGACGAATGGGGAGCTTGGCTTCACAGAGCAATTACATTTCACACTGGTCGTCTGCTCACCCGATGGGAGCTGTAAGAATCTCCTGTGGTGCCAGTGCATTGTTTTTGTGTCTCGCTTTGCAATCTCGGTGGCATTCCGTTAGCCGCAGAGTGAAGCTGAGGTGTTGCTGTCAAAATCGGGTCATAACCTGCAAGAGAAAAAACACCTCCCCCTGACTTGTGTGCCCCGTTTGAGTGTTTAATACCTCTAAATTCCATCATGCACACTACCTTTGAGTACTTGGAGTCTAAACAAAACACTTTGGTTTCAAATACACAGAGGCAAGACATGTAAATCACATCCCAAGTTGCAAGTTTAAAAAAAGAAAACCACTCATTTGTTCTGGAACCATACACAGCAGTGACAAAGTTTGGGAAAGTTTGTTGCTGCCATGTTTCATTGAAGGTAGCAGTGTTTTTCCACACTGAGGTGATGACATTGGCAGCCCTGCAGAAATGCAGCTCATTCCTGGCGCGGTCTGCATGGCGGGCCTTAAGCTATGATCTTACTTGAGACTTTTTTGCAAGGTTGCTTTCATAGTCAGTAGTTCTCATGACTGGTGACTTGCCAAAGCTGGGCAGAGCTGTGAAGCTTCATCTTCCTGCCTTCGCACTGTGTGGTGAGAACTGGGTTTACCACCTCCCCCAGCCCACCCTCCAACAAGCGACTTGATTTATTAGATCAAAACCTTTCTGTTGTCTCTGCCATAGCCTGTTCAGTCACCACACATGAAAAGCCCTGTTGAGCATTTGTGGCTTGCAGCATTACAGTCCTGGTTCACCTCGACGTTTGTGTTTTTACATAGGTGTCCAGTGATCATTAATTATCCCAAACTCACTTGGCATTGCTGTGTATGGTTTCCAGAAAAGAAAACAACGGTTCATTTTCCCAATTTGGGCAGCGGTTTACTAAAGTCTGGTCTCTGTGTTTGCCTCTCTGCGTGTGGTATAAAACTTTTTGTTGTTGTATTTTTATTCTACTGTCCCTTTTTTAGATGTCTCGAATTATCCAAGTATATGATGAGAAAACCCAGATTAATGAGCAGGTAAGCTCTTTCTGATACCTCGGTGAAGGGTTCTTCAGAATCTGCAATGGCCGTCTGTTGACCCTCCCTGCTGTCCTCCCTTCTCTTCCAGGCGGACTCCGAAGTGGCCCAGGCAGGGAAGGCGGTGGCCTGTTACTTTGAGGAAAAACTGAAGGAGCTGTATCCAGAAGAGACCTTCCCACCCACCCCGGACACAGAGCCCGAGGATGAGGAAGTGACAGAAGATTCCGACGACGACTTTGTGCAGCCACGCCGCAAACGATTAAAATCAGAAGAGAAGCCCATGCATATAAAATAAAAAAATTTAAACTGAACAGAAAGCTTCTCTGAAGAGACTGGAACTGTTGTATTGTGCTTTTTTTTCCGAACCGGACTCAACTTTTTGTTGCGGACATTCAGAGACACTGGGAGGAACTTTTTTTCTTGGGGGAAAAAAACGTCTTTAGACAGTATTAGAATTAAAAAAAAACTGCTTGTACAGATTTAAAGAAATTTGCTCTGCTTTTGGTTTGTTAAATTAATTACCTGTTTCTTTCTATTTTTTTTATTTGTTTGTAAATCCATTGTGAATTCTGCTTTTTAAAAAAGGCCCCCTTAACCCCTTTGGTATATTATAAATTTCAACCGTCATCTGCAAGATGCATGCATGTGTGGCCATACATGCACATCCACATCCACGTCCTGTGAACAGTTGATCTTTCTGGACCACTATATCCTGAATGCACCTGTGTTATTGGTGTTGACCTTTGCTTTTAGGAGCATTAAGGATGCTGCATATGCAGTATGGTTATGCCATTGGCAGCCACAAAGGAAAAAAGCAATGAAGGATATCATTTTTCAAGTACTCTGCAGCTTTGGTGTTATGGTTTTACCTCATTGCCTTACCATTCTTTCCAGATGAACTTCTGTGTGTATGGCTGATGCCCAGGAGATCAGCATGTAGTATGGTGAAATGGGTTGATATGAACACTAACCAAGGTACAGGAAAGCTTGGCTGTACAGTGTCTTAATTTGGGAGGCAGGTCATTCAAATTCATTTATCCACCGTGTTGATGGGGAACATGTTGCACATGAGTTGTATATATTTATTTGATAAGTTTTCGGTGACGTTCCCTGCTCCGTTTCTGGTCATTGGAAAGGTGTCATTCTTTCAAGGCTGCATCAGTTATTCAGCTTGCAAAACCGGTCTCTAAGTAGTTGGTTTTATTTGTGCATAAAGTTTAACAGAGCTGTGCATCGTTGGGTCTGTTAACTTCACTGATATGACATTCCTGCATTTTCTGTATACACTGTTAGTAATAGTGAAGTGTTGTCCTACTTTCATGTAACCGACATGGGTAATATACTGTTCAAGCACAGTGCAGCATCACCCCAGTGTGATGTGACAACGCAATTGTCATTTCAGCACAGAAAGAGCACTGAAAGGAAGGAAAGAGGATCCTGTCCAAGAAGTAAGCCCTAGCTACGCTTTTGCTTAGTATGACAACACTGTTTTCGGAAGGAACTACTGTGGTTGGAAGGACAAAACACCATCCCATCTTAATCACTTAGGTTGTCTTTCATATTTACCAAGACGTTGAGCCATCCAGTGTAATGTAGAATTAATTCGTTTTTTTGTGTGAAGAAAGCTTTTAGTTCTAATCGCACACATTCTAAGATGTATGCACTTTTTTTTAACCCAGTAAGCTGTTTGTACATTGTTTTAGTTTAGGTTCTTATGAACAGCCATATCTGGTTGTTCCTTGGTGTCCAGTTGGTCTAATGTGCGACACTGTGTGGTGGAAATATTGTAAGGTTTACCTTTCGGTCCCCCACTGCCTTAATTAAAACTTTACAAAAAGCTAATTTTAACTGTGAAATTAAAAGTTAACATTTGCAGATTTTGTTCCGACATTCAGTCGTGACAACCTTATGGTATCTCCATTAATTTCTGTACTCTGTCACAAAATGTGCAGGTTAGAATGCCATATTTGAGGTTTTGTCTAATGTCTAGGGAATCTTTTTTAACACCTGTGATCTACATCTTTATATCAATCTTGGTTGTTGGGAGGCAAGAAGGAAATAAACAACTTGGTTTTGGGTTGGGTTGCTCAAAGAGCATGACAAAAGGAAAACCAAGTGGAAGAGGTGCATAGCCACTTGTGTGTTCATAGCATCAAGGACCACTGTAAACTCTGATCTGATTTGACGTTACAGCCCTCCATGCTTTGTTTGGGTGTTATGTTTTGGCATTGAACCTGCAAGCCTTCATAAACCTTTTTAGAACCTACATATTTTAATAAAGACAGATGCTTAAAGATGGGAAATATTCTGAATCACTTGAGATTTGAAGTTGATTTACACTGGTTTAATAGACTAATGAAACAGTTCTTGCTGGATGCTCTCTACTGGATTTTTTTCAATTTAGGCTGATGGCTCTGGATCACACAGCTCTTTTTGCTTATTTAATTCTGACACAGTTCCCCTTTCCCTTCTGCTCGTAATTGCCAAGTAGAGTTGCTCTGCAGTGTGTGGAACACTTGCTGCTGAAATCGGTGGCTATGGGTACGGTGTTTTGCTCCAAGATCTATTGTGCTTCAGCGCATGATCGCTTTCCATTCTAATTCTAAACCCTCAGTCCATTGAAACTTGCATGCACTGGCTCCCTGGTACTACTGCTTTTTAGATCTTTAAAAAGATGACACTGGTTTTGTTTCTATTAAAAGCTTTTAAATTGTCTCAAGAATTCTGAATTGATTTCACCTTTCTGTGCTATCAATGTAATTTCTTTGCTGCAGGAATGTTTGGAAATGCTGGAGGAAATTGCTGTCAAACTCCAGCTTGAAAATTGATTCTGTGTATTAATCTTTACTAGACTGTTGTGAAAACACGTGAATTGAATAAGATGCAACTGAGATTAATTTTTAATTAAAAAGTTCTTTGGCACATACTGAAAATCTCAGTTATCTTCAGCAGTATTGATAATTTGCCTGGATTCTGGAAGTGACCAAAGTATAGATGTTTTTCTGTGACTGCTTGTCCTGTATTATCTAAACCACATATGCTCACTCTTCCACACCTTTGGACTAGAACTGGAGCAGTGTGAGACCTGCAAGATTAAATCATTTTTAAATGACCAGCAGGTAGTTAGTGCTGTTATTTTAACCATTATTTTTTTCTGCACATATGCCCGGCATAAAAATGCTATTATGTGAGATATTGGGACATAAGAAAATTGTTTTAATACTAAACAAACACCAGATGGCAACAGTCACATTGGAAGTGTAAAGGTTTGCTTGGATCATATCTGCTGATGCGAGTCCAGAAGGCTTAGTGTTTGCCTAGTGTGAGTTGACTGATAAGGCCTTGGACTGATCTCTCCTTTCAAGCCTAAAATCGCATTTAGGAGAGAGTGCTTCTACAACACCATACCATGCAGAAATCCCACGCACACCTGTTCTAGGTATGAAAAATGACACCTATTGGAGCTTTTCTAAATTTGGTGGGAATTGATGCTAGGTCTTGGTGAGATCAATTATTTTGAAAGTTTAATTAACTTACCAAACATTTAACATTACTGAGATTACCGAGATGATCTCTGGAATCAAATGAACTGTGGTTCTGTACAAATTGCATGTCAAAGGTTTGGCGACACTGATGCACCATCCCCAATGCAGCAGGTTTTCATTTTTCTATTTCAATATGTGCTTACAAATGCTGGATTTCAGGATAGAAACATGAAAAAATGTGACTTTGATTATATGTAAGCATTTTGTATGTTAAATGTCCAGTCATGATCGGCACCCTGCAGTTGTGCAATGGTCTACTTGTTGAGGGGTTTGCACTCGGTTGCCTAATTGACGAGCACTACAGCAAGCTGGGCGTGTAGTGCAAAGATCCATTATGTAATGTCAGTTGACACGCAAGCAAACGTAAGTGCTGTCAATGAATGATTTATTGTATAAGAATCTACAGTGGTACCTTGGTTACAAAGGCTGGTGGTGCTCCAAGTGCTGGCTGTCATTTAAAAAATAAAATTTTAGCTATGGGTAGGGCATCCCAGAGTGCACGTGTCCTCCCAGCTTTCAAAGATATGCTGGTTAGGGTTCACCATTCTGACAACAAATCCTAGTGTGATCACATTAGATCCAATCCTGGGCTCCTTCCTACTGGGGTGGGGGACCTCGAAGGAAAACCAGCATGTTACTCTGTGGTGTTGGTGTACCATCAGTGCTCTTCTGGATCAATGCCCCTGTATGGGAAAGGGACCATCCTGAAGGAGAAAAGATTTAGCTCCTGGTCGCCCAAGATCCTGTGGCAATGTAGGAAAAGGGTTGTTTTTGTTGCTGTCATGGCTAAATCCTGCTCTGGGCCTGTATGACATGGCCTCCCAAAACTTCCCTTTTAATTAAACTACTGAAGTAATTTCTCCCTCCTCCTCCCTCTGAGCTGCTGTGTAGTGGAGCTGCTGGTACAGAGTAGCCGCTGCCTGTCGCCTGGGTGGGGCTGCAGTGGTGGGTGAAGTGGGTCACCTCCTGTATGTAAGTTTGGGATCTTTTGAGATGCAATGTGCTATAGAAGTGTATGGTGCTGGAATTTTTCTTCAGTGTTGTCCCTCTCTCTGTAGCCCTGCGATGGACTGGCCTGCCAAGGGTGAGGTCAAGTGTGTGTGTGCTCAGTCCCTCCTAGCTCCACGTGAAACCCGGACATGATTCACCCGCTGCAGCACTACAGTCTCAATGGTAATGGACGGGATGGATTATTTTGACTTTGTGCCTTAAGAGCATGCAGTATAAAATGAATTAAAATGTGTATGTGTCATTTTATATGTAGTAAAGGCAGCCTGCTGTCCCCTGTAGGAGTCCTAATCATCCTGATCAATGTCTCCAGCTCTGCCTCTCTCTGGATGTCACCCTGAGTGCATTTCTAAACCTCCTTGGTCTGAGTACCAGTGTTGTCATTGTCATTATGTATTATATATAGTATGTATATATAAAATAAATGCAATTTGTTGTAATAGAGGAAAGGGATAAATTGGTGGTTTCTGAATCTTTATTTAATTGTCTAAAGTTGTTTTGACACTTAAGCAACAATTTAGATCTCATTATGGGTTTTCTGTATTTGTGAGTCTACCCTTGGATGCTGAGAGGTTAGCCGAATAGGAAACAGAAGGACAAGAAATAGAAAATAAGGTACAGGATATAAAACGCTAGGCAAAATTAAGACCTTCATTAGTGAGGTAGTATCTGATTTTCTCTAACAAATGAGCTTGGCATACCCTGAACGAAACGGGATAGATTAGTTTTTATCTTCACATAAGACACATGTATAATGTGATTTAGTTAAAGCAGTTTATTGAACATAAGCTTCTTTTTTGTGTTGTATTTCATATGGACATAATCATCTTGAAGAGGCACAGGCCCCTTAGAAAGCTTACTGGAATCCATTACTTCAAATGATTTTCAATTACCATCTGGTAGATTCTTTGAAGATTTTAAGCAATAGGAAATATGCCTGTTTCTTTTATCAAAGTGCTATTTTCTGCAATGTGGAAATTTCTGCACCCAAATAGAGTAGGGGATGAGGTAGGATCTAAGAGTAGCTGAAGTTCATTGGTGCCAATGTAGATGCGGGTGGGCTGTGCTTTCAAAGGAAGTACTTGCAGGTACAGTATGTCCCACAATGCAATGCTCTCAATGATTTTGGATTTGGAGGGTCAAACTTGTTTCCTAGAAATTAAGTTTACACTGAATATTCCTGTCTGTGGAAGTTTTGGACTGTGATGTCTAAGTTTTTAAAGACCAAAATAATTGAAAATGTGATACTAATCGTTAGTGTCATTGTGTGATGCTGGTCAGTGAGGCCTGCTGTCAGAAGCCCGAGATGGGAGCTACAGGAGCAGCTGGCCAGCAGAAACAGCTCATGCTCATCGATTTCATTAACCTCCATGTCAACAGCAGCCTTTTCCACGCGTGCTCACTGTGAGAGCTACCATACACGCTGACTGATGTAATTCTCTAAATGTCAGGCAACCCACCTTGAGGAGGAGCGAATTAGGAGAAATTAGTGTGTAGCTTCCTCAACAAATCATAAAACTAACAGCCAAACAAAGATAATGTTTCCAATAACAATATCCTTTAAGACTAAAACAACTGAACTATATTTTCAAACATAAGAGGTCACTTTTTTTTTTCAGACATCGCTAAATTCAAACCTAATCTAAAGAGCCTGCAGAGTACTAACAAAAGCTTAGGTTGGTAAGCAGCCAAAATGTCAGTAATCCTTAATTTAAACCTGGTCTCTGTGGAGATTTTATTTTACAAGCACAGCAGCACAGCCTTAGAGTGGCAGTTAGTTGCAAGTCGGTTTTGCTCAGTGTTGTCTGATTTTTTTTTTCTTCCTTGCTGTGTCTCTAATGATAACTGATCTCTGTCATGTAATGTTGATTGTCATTTAATTTTGGTTTAATGTAAAAGGGGCTTTTATTATTAATTGCTCAGAAAAAGATGGTGACACAGTGGTGATGCCTAAACCTGCTGGTAACTTTGTGCACCCAGTACATGTGCAGCATTAAAGAATTTCCCCATGTCTGCACAGTTAAAGCAGTAAAATACAGTGTCTACTTGTGCCCCTTATATTACTCTGGTTAGCTAAAATCTAGCTAAAAAATCTAAGGATTTTAAGTACACTTTATTCATTTGGATGTTGCATTCTATAAAAGTGACTGACATTTCTACTCATTTCTTCTGGTGATTCCAAGGGTTCCAAGCACATCCTTATCACCACCTTGTCCACCTTTTCTTTCATATATCTCAAGAAATAGGCCTGCTTCTTTTCATGGGATAGAATTTGAATGCGATAGAGAGCCCAACATATTTCTCTTATTTTCTAGATCTACTAACATGCCTTAATTCTTTCTGAAAATGCCCTTATCTCTCTTTCTCTGTTTGCTGATTAATCATGTGTAGGGTGGGGAGAAGCACCAGTAACCAGTCCCAACCCAGGAATGAGGGAAAATGTTCCCCCTATGAGAACTTTGCACCGGTGCACATAGCATGCTTTCAAACACGTTGTGTTTATTTAATGACATTCTTGGGTTTCAGTCTTAGGCTGTGAGCAGGGGAAGGTTCTCCAATGCTGCTAGTGTCAAGTGAGGTCGTCCACAATAGAAAATTCATGTTTCAGCAACAAGCTGGAGTGCTCTGAGAGCGCACCTACCAAATTTCTGGGGCCTGCAAGGACAGGTGGATGGGAACAACACAATTGAATGTCAGTCTGTGAACTTAGAGGCTGTTGTACCAGATAATCAGATATTTCTGAGTGATGTGTATCCTCAGATACACAGATCCTCAGCTGACAGTATCCTCAGAAAAAATCCCCTGCATCACCCATTGGACCTAAAAAGCAAAATAAAACTTCCCATATTCTGCACTGTTATTTTCTATTTTACACCCGCTGACCATCAGCTTTGCTTACCACTATGTCCCAAGTATTGTACAGTAATGTTGAAGCCCCTGAACTCCCAACCATCAGAATAATTTGGTGTTTGACAGTCTGTGAGTGGCTTTTGTAGTTTCCCCATTTGTTCAGCAAATTGTTTATTGGTTGGGGTTGTTATGGTGGTTTTCAATGATGTGAGAGAAGAAGGTGGATCTAGCAGACTCTATTGTAACCTTATATTCAGACAAGTAATCTCTCCAAGCCTGATAATGTACATTTAGGCCAGAAAGATGCCACCTACGCTCAAGTTTGTGGGAGGCCGCCTTCATAGATCGCAGATGGTCGTTGTACCAGGGGGCAGGGTGAGAGGAGGAGATGGTTTGAGTTTTTAAAGTAGCAAAGGTGTCAAGGGTAGAAAAAAGAGCACTGTCAAGTAACTGTATTGTGTCCTCTAGAGGGTCAGAGGAAGAGAAACAAGATAAGGAGGACAGAACAGAATTTGCAAACCTTTGGTGATCAATTGATCGCCAGTTGCAGAAATTTACAGAATGTGATGGGGAAGTGTTAGAAACAGGTAATTCCATATTGAAAAGAATAGTCAAGTGGTCAGAGAGGCCTAGATCAAGGGGAGAGCAGTGGGAGACAAAAGAGTAATTGGCAATTATTAAATCTAGGGCGTACCCTTTATGTGTAGGGGTACAAACAAACTGAGTAAGATCAAAACATCCCAATAGAGAAAGGAAGTCTTTAGCCAAACTAGGAGACCTTGAGTCAATGTGTATATTAAAGTCCCCTAGAATAAGTATTCTTTTAAACTTAAGGCATAAAAAATAGAGTAAATCGGCAAACTCATCTAAGAAGGCTTTGCTGGGTTTGGGTGGTTTATACACTGTGGCAATGATAGTGGCAAAAATGGCCAAAATGTGTTAGTTTTTCTGACTTTAATGCCAATTAAGCCCAAAACCATACTCATTCAGGACTCCATTCAGGAAAAAATGTCCTAAAACAGAAACCTTGTCAAAAATTAATTTTACCATTCTTGATATGTTTTCTTTGTTTTGATGAGTCTTTTCAGTCTAATATTTCGATGCAGTGAAGTACATTTTCTAATCAAATGAATGGAAGATTGTGGAAACTCTTTGACCAAGGTCTTAACCCTAACCCTAACCTATGGCAAACCCAAACCTAGGGCTAGGATTTCCACAAAATGTAGACAATGTTTGATGGCATGGCTGTGTTTTAGGACAGAAGTGAAATTTAGGAAAAGTAGCTAGGGTTTGGGTTAGTATTATTAGAAAACATAGATGTTTGATGGCATGGCTGTGTTTTAGGACAGAAGAGAATTTTAGGAAAAGTGATATTTTAATGTTCTCTACACATTTTGTTTCTTGCATATATGGCTCTATGTTTAGGATGTTGTCTAAAGCCCCAAAAAGCAAATGTTTGAAAGAATGTGGTTAAACATCTCAGTCTTTTGCATTGGGCTTTGAGTGCTCTGGCATTTTAACAGGTGTAGCTATGATTTATTAGTTAACCCTAACTACCCAAACCCTTAGCTAGGGTTAGGGTTAGTAGTATTAGTAAACATAGAGTATGTTTGATGGCATGGCTGTGTTTTAGGACAGAAGAGAAATTTAGGAAAAGTGATATTTTAATGTTCTCTGCACATTTTATTTTCTTGCATATATGGCTCTATATACTGCATTGCCCTAAATGGGGATGTTGTCTAAATCCGTGAAAAAGCAAAAGTTTGAAAGAGGTTAAACATCTCAATCTGTTTAACCTGCATTGGGCATTGATGCACTGGCATTTTAACAGGTGTGGCTAAGATTTATTGGATTTTCCTGACTCTTAACATCTTTAACTCTGGTACCATTGTAGGTATCCTCTCATGAGGTACCAGTAAATGTAGGGGTTATGCTTAACTGGGACAATTATTAATTGTAGCAGCAAGTCACAAAAATGATTTTTCTGATGGCTATTAGAATCCAACCTTGCGGGATAACTCAAACAACGCACACACATAGGTACTAATACACGAAATACATTTATTAATACATAAAATGTGCATATAAACATAATAGATCTTATTGTGAGGGTTAGCAGAATACAGCAGGTATATATTAAATCACAAAGAGTTACAAATACCAAGAGGGACATGCATTCAGTATATCATTCATTTAGACCGTTTCGTAAATGAACTTGGTTACAACTTCTACCCTAGATACTCAAAAGCAAGTACATCACTCATAGGAATTTCATTGATACCAATTCAGGTTGAGGTAACAATTGAATTCTCGAGCGGTAATGCAGAATGTTGAATACTCATCCAATCTCTGGGGATTCAGATCTCCTGCAGGCACCAAGAAGCAGTGGCAGGCTGGTTGCTGTGCCCAATCGGCGCTGTCAGGCTCTGTGCCAGGCAGTGCTCGGTGCGGCTTGCAACGTGGTGGGAGAGATTCCTGCTATGCGCTGCTGATGCTCTCTGAAGACTGGCTAGTTAGTGTTGGCTGAAACTAGCAAAGTTTGTGGACAGGAGAAAAGATGACTTTGAGTCCCAGCAGGTCAGGAAGAAGACCGGTTCGTTCCTGATGAAGCGCTAGTTCTGAATACTGATTCAGCTGTCCACAGTTCCGACCTGTTCACGAGGCTTGCTGCTGATGCTAACCTCGGGTGGATCCTCTGGTTATGCGCTGGCAACCTCCGTTCTCAACTCTTAGAACAAAGGAAAGTCCTGCACTCGGACACACTGGCTGTTACGTGGTGGTCCGGGCTGTGTCTGAGGAGGTTCAGGAGGAGCCCTGAGGCTGAATGTCCAGCAGGCGTGCTGCGAGAATGTCCTGCTCCTGGGAACTGTTCTACATTGCCTATTTTACCTGGAGGGACTTGCCGGTTGTTCATTGGTTGAAAGTTTCATGGGAGTCAGAGACCCACGTGAGGTTAACCTGCCCTACCAGTTCCTGATTGGCTGATGATGAGTAACCATGCACTCTGACCTTAGGGTTGTAAACCAACTTGGAATAACACTTTCCCTTGGAATCTCAGGCTTTAAGGTACCAAAGCTGAACATTCATTAAATTTGCTGGAGAATCTCCTCATTTGGGAGCTGTTCCTTATCAGGACACTCTATCAGCTAGAAAAACACCTTAATTGTGAACCAAATGGAATGGCCTCTCTGTATCCAGCACCACTGAGATGAAAGAAAGAGGGACTGGCAAAGGAGCAGAAAACTTAATTCCTGTATTTTAATAAGCCTTGCCGCTACACCATGCTCATGGAGAGCACCATTCCACACAAAATTTCCAATAACAGAATTCTTGTCAAAAAATGAAACTGTCCCACAGTTTATACATTTTGCTTGGTGTGACAAGGCTGCTTAGTCTTTTCATACTAATATTTTGATTCCCTGAGTTATATTTTCTGCTTAAATGAGTGTTAGGTTGCCTTGAAGAAAATCTGAACCCAAACTACCCAGCCCCTTAGCTAGGGTAAGGGTTAGTATTATTAGAAAACATAGAGGATGTTTCATGGAATAGCTGTGTTTTAGGACAGAAGAGAAATTTAGGAAAAATGATATTTTAATGTTCTTTATTGTAGCGGCGAGGCTTATTAAAATACAGAAATTAAGTTTTCTGCTCCCTTGCCAGTGAGGCCCCATCTCTCTCTTCATCTCTGTGGTGCAGCCACAGAGAAGCTATTCATGCAGGCTGTTTTAAGGTTTCTTTTGATGAGGGACAGCTCCCAAATGGGGATGCACTTAGCTAAGCCTGGCTATCATGATCAATGGTCATCCATTGGCGCCTATCTGTCTAGGGAGTGCCAGATGGACATCTGGACTGCATTCCTAAGTGTCAGGAGTAAGTGATATATCTCACCTTGATCAACCAATCAGGAACTGGTAGGGCTGAGTAACCCACGTGGGTCTCTGATGCCCATGAAACTTTCAGCCAATGAACAACCTGAAGTTCCTCCAGGTAAAAACAGGCAACACAGAGGGCCTGAAGAACAATTCCAGGGCAGGACAGTGCCAAGGAGCAGAAAGGTTCCCAAGGGCAGGACATTCTCGCAGAACATCCTCCGACTCAGCCCGGACAACCACGTAATGGCCAGTGTGTCCGAGTGCCAGAACTTTCCATTGTTCTAAGAGTCTAAAGCGGAGGTTGCCAGCGCGTAACCAGCGGTTGCCACCCGAAGTTGGCATCAGCAGCAAGCCTCGTGAACAGGTTGGAACTGTGGACAGCTGAATCAGTGTTCAGAACTAGCACATCATCAGGAATGAACCGGTCTTCTTCCTGACCTGCTGGGACCCACAGTCATCTTTTCTCCTGTGCACAAACTTTGCTAGTTCAGCCAACACTAACTAGCCGGTCTTCAGAGAGCAGTGCCACAGGAGTATCCACCAAGCCGCAACAGCACAGCCTGCCACCGAGCCAGAGAGCGCGGATTGGACAGCAACAAGCCTGCAACTGTTTCTTTGTGCCTGCAGGAGATCTGAATCCTTCAACTTCACTGCATTACAGCTCGAGAATTCAAATGTTATCCCTACCAGTTGATATCAATTTAATTCCTAAGAGTTATGTACTTGTTTTGAGTATCAATGTAGAAGTTGTAACAAGTTAATTTACGAAACGGTCTAAATGAATGATATACCGAACGTATGTCCTCTTGATATGTGTAACTCTTTGTGACTGAATGAATATATATCTTTTGTATTCTGATAACCCTCTCGATAAGGGTTTTATATGCACATTTTATGTAATAATATTCTTGTGTATTAGTACCCGTGTGTGTGCGGAGTTATATCGCAAGGTTGGATTCTAAGACCATCAAAAGAATCATTTTGTGATTTACTGGCACAATTAATAATTGTCCCAGTAAATGCCCAAACCCCTACATTACTGGTGTCTCGTGAGAGCACACTACTCTGCACATTTTTGTTTCTTGCATATATGGCTCTATATACTGCATTGCCCTAAATGGGGATGTTGTCTAAATCCCCAAAAAAGCAAAAGTCTGAAAAAAAGTATTTAAATGTCTCAATGTGTTGCATTGGGCATTGAATGCACTGGCATTTTAACAGGTGTAGCAAAGATTTATTGGGTTTTCCTGACTCTTAACCTCTTTAACGCTGATACCATACTCATGGAGAGCACCATTCCACGCAAAATTTCCAATAACAGAATTCTTGTCAAAAAATGAAACTGTACCACAGTTTCTACATTTTGCTTGGTGTGGCAAGGCTGCTAAGTCTTTTCCGACTAATATTTTGATGCCCTGAGTTATATTTTCTGTTAAATGAGTGTTAGGTTGCATTGAAGAAAATCTGAAACCTAACCCTAACTACCTAGCCCCTTAGCTAGGGTTAGGGTTAGTATTATTAGAAAACATAGAGGATGTTTGATGGCATGGCTGTGTTTTAGGACAGAAGAGAAATTTAGGAAAAGTGATATTTTAATGTTCTCTACACATTTTGTTTCTTGCATACAGTATGTGGCTCTATATACTGCATTGCCCTTGATGGGGATGTTGTTTAAATCCCTGAAAAAGCAAAAGTTGGAAAGAAAGTGGTTAAACATCTCAGTCTGTTGCATTGGGCGTTGAATGCACTGGCATCTTAACAGGTGTAGCTAAGATTTCTCGGGTTTTCCTGACTCTTAACCTCTTTAACACTGATACCATGCTCATGGAGAGCACCATTCCACACAAAATTTCTAATAACAGAATTCTTGTCAAAAAATGAAACTGTACCACAGTTATATTCTCTGCTTAAATTAGTGTTAGGTTGCATTGAAGAAAATCTGAAACCTAACCCTAACTACCCAGCCCCTTAGCTAGGGTTAGGGTTAGTATTATTAGAAAACATAGAGGATGTTTGATGGCATGGCTGTGTTTTAGGACAGAAGAGAAATTTAGGAAAAGTGATATTTTAATGTTCTCTACACATTTTGTTTCTTGCATATATGGCTCTATATACTGCATTGCCCTAAATGAGGATGTTGTTTAAATCCCCGAAAAAGCAATACTTTGAAGGAAAGTGGTTAAATGTCTCAATGTATTGCATTGGGCATTGAATGCACTGGCATTTTAACAGGTGTAGCTAAGATTTATTGGGTTTTCCTGACTCTTAACCTCTGTAACGCTGATACCATGCTCATGGAGAGTACCATTCCACTCCAAATTTCCAATAACAGAATACTTGTCAAAAAATAAAATTGTTCCACAGTTGATACATTTTGCTTGGTGTGGCAAGGCAGCTAAGGCCTTTCAGTTTAATATTTTAATGTCTTGAGTTATATTTTCTTCTTAAATGAGTTAAATTGCATTGAAGAAAATTTGAACCCTAACCCTAACTACCCAAACCATTAGTTTGGGTTAGATTTAGTATTAGAAAACATAGAGGATGTTTGATGGCATGGCTGTGTTTTTCTCTGTGTTCTTCTCTGTGGAAAGAAGTGAAATTTAGGAAAAATGATATTTTATTTTTCTCTGCTGTTACAACCCCAAGTGTCTAGGGGTAAAGGGGTGTAACATTTAGGATAATTCTTTTGGAAGCAGGTGGGTTTTGGTGAGGGACTGGGAAACGTGATAAGGGTAAGGAACTAGAGTGGTGCCAAAGAAAAGAAAATAACAAACAAAATGGAGCTGGCTAGGACAGTGAGGGAAAACTAATCTGACTACAAAAGAAAACCCGAAACACACGGTCTTCGGCATCTTCAACACCCTAGCTAACCTGCACTGACTACCCAAAACCATACAAGACAAATGGCACTCACCCGTACTAAACTAGTGTACTAATACAAAATCAACTAAGTGTGTAAGTGTACCCAACAACCTAAACTAACCTTATATACAAAAGTTCACCAGGTGTACCAGGAATACAAATAAGGGAAAACAAGAGTAATCAACAGGAGCAGGGTACAAAAGAACAAAAGTTGAACATGTAACACTGGGGCAAGGTAATGGCAAAACAAGGATGAACACACAAACAAACAAAAGTACAAAGAAACTAACAAAAAAAAACAACAAAACAACAAAGCCGAAGCTATACGAAAATACACACACACAAAGCAAAACAAACCAACAAACGAAGCCGAAGCAATAATCAGAAGCGAAGCGAAGCGAAGCGATAACCAAAACCAAACGGGACCGAAGTCAAACGAAAGGCCCTTTCTTCCCAAAAGCCTCCATGGTATATAGTGAATAAAATGTGTTCTGATTGGCTGAGAGCTGATTGATGGTGATGTCATACTGAAAGTGTGGTGTAATGGTGGGCCAATGGGGAAGGGAGAACAATCAAGGGTCAGCAGTGTGGACATAACAGAAAAAACACACACAGAACACACACTGGGACGTAACATCTGCGCATTTATTTTTTTGCATATATTGTACTGTATGTACAGTGCAATGCCCCAAAAGGGAACGTGGTCTAAATTCCCCTACATGCAAAAAGTGGAAAGAATACATTCTCTTTGTTTTGATGTGGTTGCTGAGTCTTTTCAGACTAATATTTTGATGCAGTGAAGTATATTTTCTAATCAAATGAATTTAAAATTGTGGAAACTCTTTGACAAAGGTCTTAACCCTATTCCTAACCTGTGGGAAACCCAAATCTAGGGTTAGGGTTAGGATTCCTACAAAACTTAGACAATTTTTCATGGCATGGCTGTGTTTTACAACAGAAATTATATTTAGGAAAACAGTTATTTGGCTGTTTTCTAAACATTTATTTCTGATTTATACGCCTATATCCATTGCATTGCCCCAAAAGGGAACCTGGTCTTAATTGCCCTACAAGCAAAAGGTGGAAAGAAACTGATTAATCTTTTCAAGCTCTTGCATTATGCATTGTATGCACAGGTGTATTAACAATATTAACAGGCCACAATGTGTTAGTTGTTTCTGACTTTAATGCCAATTAAGCCCGAAACCATACTCATTTAGGGCCCCATTCAGCAAAACAATGCCCTAAAACAGAAACCTTGTCAAAAATGTGTTTTACCATTCTTGATACTTTCTCTTTGTTTTCATGAGGTTGCTGAGTCTTTTCAGACTAATATTTTGAAGCAGTGAAGTAAATTTTCTAATCAAATGAATGGAAGATTGTTTTGACAAAAACTGCTGTTCTTAAAGGGGAAAGATTACCGGTAGGCCAGTCATAAATAACTGACTGTACTGTATGTCTATTTTTTTCTTGCTTAAAAGTATGAAAAACCTCACATGACTTTGTTGAAGTTTATAAGTTTTGTAAGTTATTCTGGATTTATATTACCTTATTTGTTTAAAAATTGTCCACTTCTATAAAAGATATGAGCAAGTCGCTTTAAAGAAGGATGGTCCTGGGACCGGGAGAGCTCAGAAGGGAGATGGTGGGCTGAGAGTAGCTTCTATTGAGGTTTTTTGTTGATCAATTTTGTTTGCATTTGAAGACCACTGTTTTGGGAGTGTTTGTTATGAAGCCAAACCTTATTTGCTTGAGCGGTGACACCTGAGTTTTACAAAACCTTGCATGGTTACATGTTTATTTGATGCAGTTGGCATTCCTATTAATTATTTAGACACTGCCATTTATGTCCTGCGTTGGATTGCTTCTATTCAGGTAGCCCCTAAAGGCTGGATAATCTACAGTCCATGTGTGATTGGTTTTAGGAAATGTTTTCTGTGGGAGCTCCTACAGTGCCTAATGCATCTGAGAGTTTTCTCGTAAAAGTAAAATCCATTAAAACTGACAGTGGCACTCTATTCTGGATTGCACAGCAAAAAGCAATGTGAAGCCCTTACATAAGTATGTTTTATAAGATGCAGACCTTGTCTTTTAGAAGATAAAATCTCCTATAGCAACTTGGGATAGGAGTCAGATTCACAGGGATGAAATGATCCATCAATATTATTTCCCGATTTCAAAAATATCTTTTTTCACAGGGTTTCCACAGGAGGAAATAGCTGGGTTTCATCTCTTGGGTTTTGGCTTCTTCAAACTCTGTTGTCCTCCTTTCAATGAGCCACTTTTCATGAATTATTCAAGCCTTAAGTTTAATAAAGTCCAAAAAGTATCTAACTACCCATGTGCAGAAAGAAAGCCAGCCTGAAGTGATATGTGTCGTGTTGTACCTAATCACAGAGCTGTTCTTGTCCCCATGGGTCCCCCCAGCAGTAGGTACTGTACGTGTCAGACTGTAGCAGACATTACCAAGCAACCCCATCTTGTCTTAGTGCTGCTGTAAAAACATCTGGTTGGTTCCCAGATGCTGCTTACCAATAGCTTAAGGTATCGGAGAAGAGACATTAGTAAAAAAAAAAGGACATACAGTAAAATATTGAGCAAACGGAACTGTTATCCCAGATATAGTGCGGTTTATGACTAAATGAGTTATAGAAAACTGGCTGTATTCTGGACCTTGAGAACCAAGAAAAGGAACCCCTTCAGCTAACGTTCTCTCTCATTTAAGTCGAAGAGGGTAGCCCTATAACATTGCACTGCAGTTTACATATCATGGCAATATAAATATCCCATACATAAGAACATTACAAACAAGACTCTGCACCTGTCTCTGTGTATCCTAGGGCAAGGCTGATATCTTTGAGTTAACGCTTTAGCTTTTGCCAAGTGCATAATGACCTGGAAAATTATTTCTTGTGTGATGTCACTGTTTAAGATTTGGATTATGTTCGACACTGTGCTACATTCTATTGTATTGTGTGAGAGAAACACCCTGGAATCCTTTAAAATATATTCCCTAAAGGGACCCATCCATCAATCTTCTGATCACTTCATCTAACACGGGGTTGCAGGGAAGCTGGAGACTATCCAAAGCCAGTTATTTCCTGGATGGGAAGCCAGCCCATCTCAGGGCACACCCAGACACTCACACCAGGGACAGTTTTCCCAGAAACCAATTAAGATACCAGTATGTTTTTAGGCTGTGGGAGGAAACCCATGAGATCTCAGGGAGAGCATACAAACTCCATAGAGCTAGTATCCCAGGAACTGAACTCAAGGACACAGCTCTGCAAGGCAGCAATGGTAGTCACTGTGTCACTGTGCTGCCCTTTCCTGGACCCCTGAAGGCATAAATAAACCTAAGAAGGCTCCACAGTCTAAACATTGTGTCTTCTTTCTTCTCCTTTCAGCATGGAATAAACCTATTACTTTGCAGCCCACACATGCTGATGCAGCTACCCACCTGGCATAAATAAGTGCTGAAAATATAGACGTAAAGAAAAAAGCAACAGAAATTGTAGAAAAGTGTTTGTTGTAAGGAAACTCTTTTTTTACACTGGGAAAAATATTAATTAAAGCCATTTCTACAGGGACGGCATGTATTCAGATAAGTGGAGATCAGCTCACCCTCCCACTTGCCATTAGTGTTTTCCGCTTGAGAGGAAGAAGGCCTCTGCCTGACATCGCTGCTGGTGGCTCCTGCCTGCTCAGGACTCCCAACACACTTGGATTCCCTTGAGCTCTCACACTAAATTGGAGAAGTGCAGTCTTCTGCCAAGCCAAGTAAGGAATAAACCTTTCTATTCAAGAAGAGCACTACCCTATTGTAATGTTTTCCCAAGCAATGGATAGTGAAGAAATTCTGTTTTAAACAAGGCTTCCTGTTCCTGGCCCTCCTTCCCCAGTTTCGGCTGGTATTCCTTCTACTTGGGCAGAGTTACTTGATTGAACGCTTAAAAGAATTAATTTTCTGCTTAGATACAACCATTTTTAATGGTACTTTAAGCCGCTTATGAAATGTCACAGCTAACCTGAAATCTCACAGCGCTTTAAGAGCTAAAATCAATTAAACCATCTGAATTATGCAAATTATTATTTTGAATTACAGTTCAATTAAAGAAAGCTTAGGTGGGTGACAGAGGGGTGACCAGGGCAGGCTCACTCTCTTCCTTCAGTTTATACAGTATATCAATGGGTTGTCTTAAGCAATTAAAACAAACAACAGTGTTGAAGACTGACATTAATGCACATTGTCTTAATTTGTCTGAGATTTTAAAATGTCTTGCCTCTTCGTTCCATAGTTTTGTTTTTGAAGGCTCATGGCTTTCTGTGTTTTATTGTGGCAATGAATACAGTATTAAGCAATATAAGCTTGTCAGCAGTTGTGTACTAAAAAATTTACAACTGATATTTCGAAATGGCCCATCTTTGTGGCCCTGAACAGCAAACTGAAAGCACATCTAAATTCTGCTTAAGTCACTGTCTAGATACTTCTTCAGTAAGCATAATCATACCAAGGGCAAATTTTAATATGCGTCAGTTTCATGCTGTGCCTGCTGGGAATAATGTCTTGAGACAGAGAATAATTACAGTTTTCTAATTGCCTCTAATGAATCACTGAAATTAAAAACAAATACTTTCTGCTGTAAAAATCAGTTAAAAATGCTACATTTAGGCAATGAATCAAAACAATCATCTCTCTAGATCCTGTTTGAAAATGGTTTCGTTCTGAAAGAATGTTCCCTTTGTGTCTCACAGCCCATGTGCTTAGAATGACCTCCTCTGAGTAAGTAGATTTGATCACCAGGAGGTTAACTCTGTTGCCTGTGTCACTTTTATCTGTGGTCTCTGTGTGTTAAAGAACACATTTCAGCAGACTGAACAACAGCAGAAGCCTAAGAGCACATTTCTGTTTTGCCAAGACTGACAGTGATCAAGCTGATAAGCAAAAAAAATTGAATAGAACATCAGCAGGTGTTGCCTGACCTCCCCCGACACTTCTTCCAACAGAGGGGGGAAGCTAATCCACTAAAAGAAGTACTTTTAAAATTGTATTAATAAAAGAACCCGATTTTATATTCTGGGATGAAACGCTCGCAGATTGTCCCTTAAATTACTGTGTTGAGTAAAATCTGTTCAAGTGCATGAAAGGGATGCCTAAGAGCCTCGAGTTTCTTTTTCTCTCCTCTTCTAGCACACACCTAACATCCGACAGTTTATTTTATTATCACTTCATTCCAACATTTCAGAAAGGGATTCTAACACCGACACACTTTCTCCATTTCATCTGCACTCCGGCTATCTTTCAGCATGACTGTGTGCAAACACAAACGCACACTTTTTATTTATGGGAATATTTAGATTTGATTATTCAGTTTTCTTGTGTGCAGTCAGTACTTCTCCATTTTTCTTTCCTATCTCTCTCTCACATTCCCTGGCATTTCACACCCCTCTGTTTCCAGAACAAAGCGGCCTCTGTCGCAAGCCTGACAGACTGTCAACAGAGCGTTCCTATCTGTCCCTGCCAACGGGACCGTTTGCACCTCAGCAATGTGAGTGGCCATCACTGCTTTAGAATTTCACTGCCCTTTGAAGCACATAAACCACTTTCCCATTCGTCTTCAATGATGAGGAAAATACATTTTTGTAACAAAAAGGTCAGAAAATTCAAAAGAATGTTTCTGAGACACAACAGAGGAGTGGAAGAGAAGGATAGGATGAAGAAGGAGCCAAGAATATCAGAGAGAATTACAAACCTCTTGCCCTCTCTCACCCTCTCACTCTGAGGAGGTGGGGGTTTAGCAAAATTAAGGGTTAGCTTTACCTAGCCTTCCCGTTGTGAAGCATTCTGTCGTGATCTATGGCACTCAAAGACATTTTTGGGGAAGTTGCGCACAGGTTTCTTCATGACCTGGAGAAGAAAACCATGCAAGTAATAAGAAAGCCCAATACTTCTTTATGCAAGTGTTTTGTAAGGATTTCATGTTACATACTGGAACAGAGCAACTGCTTTCTTCAAGGGTTGGAGATTTTACGAGTGTCTTTCAATAATAAACTGATGGGGGAATTTAATTTAACACAACTTTGACCCTCATGCCAGCAGCCATATCACCCTGCAACTCACAACTGGCAACCCACTGAAGCTAAGCAGGTGTGAGCCTGGTCAGTACCTGGATGGGAGACCTCCTGGGAAAAACTAAGGTTGCTGCTGGAAGAGGTGTTAGTGGGGCCAGCGGGGGGCGCTCACCCTGCGGTCCCTGTGGGTCCTAATGCCCCAGTATAGTGACGGGGACACTATACTGTAAACAGGCGCCGTCCTTCGGATGAGACGTAAAACCGAGGTCCTGACTCTCTGTGGTCATTAAAAATCCCAGGGCGCTTCTCGAAAAGAAGCCAAAATTTCCAATTGGCCCTTACCAATCATGGCCTCCTAATAATCCCCTACGTTACTCTGCTCTCCTCCCCACTGATAGCTGATGTGTGGTGAGCGTTCTGGCGCACTATGGCTGCCGTCGCATCATCCAGGTGGATGCTGCACATTGGTGGTGGTGGAGGGGAGTCCCCATTACCTGTAAAGCGCTTTGAGTGGAGTGTCCAGAAAAGCGCTATATAAGTGTAAGCAATTATTATTATTATTATTATAATTATGCCAGCTACACATCTCTCATTCATTGCTCAAGGGTCTTCCTCTCTTTGCATGTTGGAAAGCTGTTTCAAGTACTGTTTGAAATTTGCAGCTGTTGGGTTTTTTTTACTTCAGGTTTACCATGAGGACATTAAAAATGAGTACTGATTCTCAAATCAAAAACTCAGGTGTTAAATTTGATGGTGGTAGTGAAGGTAATTGAAGCCTTTCACAACATCACTATTACATGGCAATAAAGAGGTTTGTGCAATGAGCTTTAAGCCACTATCATATTTGTAGGGTCCACTCTATATAGAAACTTCTCAAACAGATTTACCCAATGCTGAAATATTTGTGCAAGAGAAGAAAAATATAATATAATATATATATATATATTATTGCACCGAAAACTAATCTGAAATTAAAATGTTAAAACTCAGATCATGAAAACATAGCGGATGTGATTCAACAGCCTGAGTCATAATCCAGCTTTAGCTGTTTCCGTTCTCTGTGACATTATGCAATTAATCTCGCTGAAGAATTTTTTTTTCTGCATCGGAGATATTACAGTTCTGTCTCCAAATGGGTACAATCAGAGTGCAAGCAGTGAAATATTTTGATAGATTAGCTCTCCTTTTAGATTGCAGGACAACTAATTTTCAACTGAAGTTTACACACAAGGAGAGGCACTCAGCATCATTCCAGTCTTATCAGAATTCAGACTTTAGGATGAAAGAATATAGGAAGAATGGTGGTAGCATTACTGTACTGTTAATTCCAGACCTGAGGTGCTGTCTGAGTGGAATCTGTATGTTCTGCCCAAATTCACGTGGGTTTCCTCTAGGTGCTCTGGTTTCCTCCCACAGTCCAAAGACATACTGGTAGATTTACAATACATGTATAATAAAGCCACATGCTGCAGGAAACAATTATGATATGTTGGTACTGTATGTTTTGCTACCTTTATGTTGAAAAAGACATTATTGACACCTAATTAACTATAACAAAAATAATGTAGATGCAAATTCTGAAGCCACGATTGATTTCTTTGCCAAAAGCAAATCAGACTGCCGATACGACGGGAAAAAAAAGATTTATAATTTTTTTTGTTGCAAATTTATTAAAAGTTTTCAGGTTACAGTGCAGAAATAGCAAGACTAGTTGTTGTCCTTAAATTCAAGCTATCTGAAATGCAGCTTATCACATTGAACTTAGATATGTTTGGAAATGATAAGTGGGGACTCTTGACATCGCTGACTTTCAAAAACTGTATTGTACCTCAATGTGCCCAGAACTAAGGTTTTAAAATTATGAGGGCACATCAACGAAGAACCATTATTTTGCAGAAATAATACAGAATTAAAGTGGTGGCAAGGTGGTACAGCAGTTAGCACGTCTGCCTTGCAGTACTGGGGTCCTGGGTCCAATACTGGACCAGGGGTGCTATCTGTGTGGAGTTTGTATATTCTTCCTGTGTTTGTGTGGGTTTCATCCAGGTTCCCCCCCACAGTCCAAAGACATACCTGGTAGGTTAATTGATTTCTGGGAAAACTGACCCATGTGTACATGTGTGTCTGTGTCTGCCCTGAAAATGTCTTGTGCCCATGGCTTGCTGAGATAGGATCCAGCTCCCTTCTGACACTGAGTTGGATGAAGTGGTGTTAGAAGATGGATGGATTATATAATCAAAATCTAGCTGATCCTTTTATCCTTTTAGTAGACTGATAAGAAACCAGACATCTGACTCTCCCTTTTTCTAACTTAAAAAGAGTATGTGACATGTAAACTTTATTACTTTCTTTTCCTGTAAAATATATTTCATTTTTCTATGGAGAGGAAAAGTATTATGGAAACATTTTTAAGCTGATATACAGTGATGTTTTTAACCTGCTGCAGGAGTGAACTGCCAAAAACAATATTTGCAAGACCTCTGGAAATGGGCTTTTTAGTCATCACCCATTTGCACTTTTCTAAAAGAGCACCATCAATCTTGTCCTTGATAGGTGTATAGTACTGTTTTGTACCAAATGCAGCACAATTTCATTGCAAGAAAAAAAAAATCAAAGGGGAGATGTTCAGAAAACAGAATTATTATGAGACAAAGGTAACATCAAATGTTTTGTGTATAAAAGATGGAATAGTTTTTCAGGCAGAGAAGGAAAAAAATCAAATTCTTTCATCAATAGGGGGTTTAGTGATTAATTACTGTGATTAATTACACATATATAAACTCAGTCTGCTTTATTTTCTCCACACTTCTTTCTGAAAAACACTTTTCATTAATCTGTTGAACATGCTGAATTCTTCAATTAATTGGACTGTATGTTGGGTTTCTTATATGCTAACGCTGTTTATTAGACAGTTTTACAAGCGCTCTTTCTAAAAGTAATAGACTTTAAGAGACGTAGTAACCTTATGCATATACAGTACATTTTGTCACAGACCTAAGAACGAGGTGGATCATGCCTCTACCAACTTTTAAAACTGAAACTTAAAAAGAGTAAAACTTTAAAACTACAAAATTAGCTAAAGACGGTCTTTTCATTGCACCAGATGTCGAGTTTCCTCCCGATCCACCCGTGTAGATATTTAAATTGCTTAAGCCTTAGGCTAAAGTTGCCAAAATTGCGTTCTAAAACAGACAACAGACTAAAAGACACAAATATCCGATTAACCAAGAACAGCATCATAACAGACAACTCGACCTGTGATTTCAATTTAGTTTAATTTTGTAAAAATACTTGAATTGGTTAACTTGTGTAAAACTTTGCGTAATTTAAGTATACGGTGCTGTTTCTCCACGCAAGAGTAAGCGTCGACACAAAATAATGCATTTGTGTCTAGTCCTTCGAAAACACGAACCTACATCCAGAAAAACGTACAGTATTTGCAGAGAGATGCTTTTCCTCAAAGCCTCGAAAAGAATTACCTACGACCTTCAATTACACAGATGCGAGTGGATCAACTAGGTACAGTATGTGCGTACTGTAGTATGTACTACCACATGTAGATGTTTGGGAAAATTGACACTGATGGAAAAAATAACCGACGCTGTGAGATCACAAGAAAGATCTGTCAGATACTGGTGAGTGTAAATACTTAACATTTCAGTATTTTCTCTGTGCTGTTGCATACAATGTGATTGTATTTCATGTAAAAAAAATCTGAGTCTTAATATCGCAGTGACCATGGGGCGCCACTAGAGGCCGATGTGAGCAGTTTACTAAATGATTAGTTGAATCTTTTTTACATTTTTAGTTGTGCTTCTTTTGTTGTCAGTAGTCACTACTTTCTAAAACGGTAAAAAGCGTATTGTACAGTAGTGTGAGGAAAGAGGGTACTGTCTTCATTGCAGTTAGGGTTTTGACAGAGCTTGATGTTATTTAAAAAAATATTTTCAGTTCTTAAAGTATAATAATAATAATAATAATAATAATTGCTTACACTTATATAGCGCTTTTCTGGACACTCCACTCAAAGCGCTTTACAGGTAATGGGGACTCCCCTCCACCACCACCAATGTGTAGCATCCACCTGGATGATGCGACGGCAGCCATAGTGCGCCAGAACGCTCACCACACATCAGCTATCAGTGGGGAGGAGAGCAGATATATACCTGTGGGGTGTGTGGGATGATAATCACAGGTGCTGTTATAGGCTGGAAAATTTTAAGTAAAGGTTTACAAATGGTTTACAGTCTGGTCTGACTGACCAAAGACCAGGGAAACCTTCAGCAATGATCAAGCACCTTTCATGATGAACATTTAATTCCGCCTCCCTGTGTCTGTATTGCCTGAACTAACTTCACACCACGCTGTACCACTCAATATTTTTTTTATTAAGCTATCACATCAATTTTTTTCTGTTGACCAGTCTCTTTTTTTTTCTTTTCAAAGTTGTTTCTCAGAGGGCTGTCCATCTCTTTTGGCACTGTTTTAATTAATGTTTCCTGGACTATAATTAAGGATGTCGACTGGCTGAAATGGTGGAGTGGCTTGACTTTGCGTAGCTGCTATCTCCACTCTAATTATAGGGTGACACGGAGTCATCCAGTTTGACTCATGAGCGCCTGCTGCAGCAGAGATTGTATAGCATTAGGTTGTTGAAATTTATGGTGTGATCAACTATAAAATAATCCCACATCAATTACTACAATTCTTTTCATCTTAAACTAAACAACTAGTGGTTGTGCCACATAATGGACATTTCAATTTCTCATCATTGCAAAGGTTGAAACTAATTAACCTCAAATATGTTTAAATGCAAATGTTGGCTAATTGCCCTGGTCTGCTAAATGTTATGTAGCATATTACCCATGGACTTAATTTAATAATTACTTTTCGTCCCTGTTCATTTGAAATATGAAAGACACAGCTTGATTTTTAGTTCACTTGTTAATGTACTGTACTGTACACTGCAGTTTTGCTATATGCCCTTATTTGCACAGAAAGCATTAAATCCCCATATAGGAAATTCCTATCAGCCTCACAACTCTTAACTGCTGATATGGCAGCTCAAATTGAATGTAACACAGCGTGAGTGAGTAGTGGAGGTCATGACAGCAAAAAAAACATACCAAGTCAACCCCTCTTGTGATTCTGAAGACAAGTCTGATTATGGCTAGATAACCAATCAGTAAATGAACTGTGTACCTCAAAAGAGACACTCGATCTGTGCATTCAAGTGAAAGAAATGAAAATGGTTGCTGTGGATTAGTAAAAGATCAATATTTAGATGCCATACAGTAGCTTGTAATCATCCATCACCAGATGATCCCAAACTCGTCATTAGAACAGAGATGTGAGTTTTAGCTTGTGATTTGCAATATTTAAGTTTGATTAATTATCTGCTGTGAAATGTGATCCGAATGTCACAAGTGACAACTGCAAACATTTAAATCTGAAACTGGGAATGGATCTTTACACAAAGGGAGTGTGGAACAAATGCCCAGCCTTGTTATTGAAGATGAAACCCTGGCTTCATTTAGGAAATGGCTGGATGGGATTCTCAGAACAATTATGTACTCTCTGTCAAACCATCAAGGTGGGCCAGACGGCCTCCTCTTGTTTTTAATGTTTTTGTCTTCATTAGAAAGATGGTTACTCCTGGTAACAGTCAGTAGAAGACCAGGTAGGTCTGTGTAACAAGTGCAGTACCAGTTCATGTACGACACATACGGGTCATCTAAAGACAATTTAGATGCCAGTTAACCTGGCTGGCATGTCTTTGGGAAATGGAAGTAAATGTGAACGGCTGGTGAAACTACCCACAAACTGTGAGGACATGCAGACTCAGTACAGAAGGGGCCCTAGGTCAAAGTCGAACAAGGACCAACGATCTGTGAGAGACCAATGCTAACCGCTATGGTACTGTGCTACCCAATGTCAAGTTATTTCTAACAGAAAGAAAATGTAAGATCTAACTATTTTAGAGATAGAATTAGTTTCTTTTCTTTTGTGTCACATAAGATCGGTAAACTGGGAATGATCCACATACTCGACACAGCCAAAAAGCACTGTAGCAATCTGTAATATTCTAAAGTACTGAACAGAACCAGAAAAGTTCTATACCCCTTTCTGCAGTATTCCAAAGCAACATAAGGCTGTTCTAAACATAGCAGGCTGGAAAGCGTGGGACAATATGGTTGCCACACAGGAATCAGCTTCACAGGGTGTGCAAACTGTGACTCATACATGACATTTTGTCTGTTTGGTATCCAGAGCTCACTGGGCTTTATCAAGAAATCAAAACGTAGTCATACAGTGTTGCCAAGCTGTTTAGAAGCAGGGGTTAATATGGATCTCTCCTTTGTAATGAATAGTATTAATCCTGTAGCTGAGATGACATGTGACAGCTGTCCAAAAGTTAAAAAAAAAAATCATGCTGATAAGTTATATATTGATACACACGCGTCTTATTTTTTACAAGATGCAAAACAATGCCCCTCCAACATGTATAGGCAATTCAGACAAACCCTTATGAACTTGGGCTTAAGTACTAAGCTTTATGTTCAACAAAGAAACATTCAACTTGATGCCTGAGTACATACAAAATAGCTCCTAATAATGATGGGCATAAGCTAACGCTAATGTGCAGTAGACCACCGTTTTATATCAGGAGTGTGGTACACTGGCTTGATGGAGATAAGAGCAGTGAGAAGAGATACTAAGATGTCACCAATAACGGAGACTTGGCTCTTAGCCTTCTGTTTCTGGCAAACAGTTCAATGGTTGGAATGAAATGACCTCTAAGAGTGTAGCTGTCATTCTCTTTGTGCATTTAGAACTTCTTTATATGGATTTACATGATTTTTTAGGACTGTGTACATTCGTCACGTATGCTTAGTGTATATGATGCTACTAAATAGACACATTGTGAACCGAAGACCTCCATTTTGTGTGGTTTCTTTTTCATCATTTTATTCAGTGCAAAATATTATGGAGTATAAGAGAATTAAACTAAAACAATAATGCTGTGCAATACTTAGACTAAAACACTGATGCTGTGCTATACTGTATTTCACTATATACTGTAGATAAATTAATTGGGTTTCAAAAAGATTTAGGAACTGATCTTTTTGGAGTGTCTTTTGCAATATGTGTGAAAGTCTGTATTACTCATTACAAAGTTTTCAGTACTTATTAATTTAAAATAATAAATGGAATCCATGATCGTTTGAGTTTTCATTCCTAACACTGTACACACACTATGCGTGCAGTGAAAGAACACTTGTAACTAAGAATTGTGGACGTATAAATAGCAAAGCAAAAGCCCCACATCTTACTTTGTCTCGAACAGAGAAGAAGCTACAGCTGAAGAACAGTACATGTCTCAGAAATACAGCACTGAAGACTGAGGTGGGCAGTGTATCAGGCCTTGTCATGTGCTCTTGTTAAGGAAAACAAAACGCACTTTGTAAACTCTGAAATGTCTGTCACCTATTTTAGTGCCACCACTTCAAGCATAGTAACATGAGGCTGTTTGTCAGTTTATTAAGATTGATTGATTCCCTGGCAGCTCTCTCTTTACCTGCCATGTCTGTGCCCAGTGCTCTGGATTGATGGGCACTAGAGACAACCTTGCATACACTTGGAGAGAGCTCCACACCATGCATCAGGGAGCCAGTATTTCACAGTGTGGAAAGTCTCACACTGTGAGTTTTTTTTACAAAAAAAGTAATTACATCCCTACCCTCTCATTGGAAAAATTGAAATAGGCTTGGCATGTGTCAGACAACTTGTTGTGTCTGGCAATAGACTTCCAGATGTGAAGGATAGTAAATAGTATTTGCTTTGAATATTCCATAATGGAAAAAGTACACAAAACGTTTATGGACTGGTTTTAGTCTTTTTAGGAACAGTTTTTGCTATAGAACCTTCTTCAAGTATGTGAAGTAGAAATATGAACAAAAAAATTGATGTTAATTGACAAACTGCCTTTTTAGACATTTTAGATGGGTGTGAAAAGTATCAACATTTGCTTATAATAATCTAAGGGGTTGTACAGCCTAGAAAACTTCTTATTCCTATGTATCTGACTATAACACAACATAAATGACATGAGTACAAGTTTGGCTCATTGTGGTAATCACAAATAGTAATAACAACAAAAAAGGGGGCCTCATTCATATAATGTTTCATTGGAGTTAGTAATAAAAATACTTGCATTTGTATAGCACTTTTCATCCTAAATTGCATCTACTGTAGGAAGGGACCCACATCATCCACTGCTGAACTGCAGTGGTCCCCAGGGTGATATTCAGTATGATAGCCATTATATAAGCAAGTCCACTGTAGAATTTAATTAGCACACTATTCTTATAAACTCTGCAATGGGATCTTGAATGACCAGGTTGTTAAGACCTCAGTTGAATGCCTCATCTGAAGGACAAGACCTCTTTCAGCACCATGCCCCTGGTCACTAAATGGGAACATTGCTTTGGATATTCTCATCCATAGAGCACCAACAAGACTACCTACAGTAGCAACCTAGTTCTCTCTGGAGGTTTCCTGTTGCAATGCTGACCAAGCCCAACCTTGCATGTAGAAAACTCCATATTCACAAACCATGAAAAGAGTCGTAGGCATGCCTTAGACAAAGGTGTAACATTTTTAAATGTTTACACATTGCGAAACTTAGAAGAGGTGTAAATTTCCATATGCTAAATGCTAAATGAGTGTAACAATATGCACACAAATTGTCTCCCTATAATGCGCATCTAACTTGCACACACACTTGCATGAATGCAAAGCTGGTGTAATGAGCTGTGATCCATGTTATAAAGATGGGCAGGAGTGGTTTATCTGAACTTTGAGGCACTCTTTTTTTCTTCTCACAGAAAAATGTGTTGTTATTAAAGGAGAGAGGAAGAAGATGCATTCTGAATCCAAAAGATTGTTATAACCTTGATTCTTAGCACTTAATATTGTTTTAAATCATTTAGAATATGTTATATTCTCCTAAAAAATAAATGTTTCTACCCTACCTGTCCTCAATCTGTGTGTGTCTTGTACTGAATCAGTGTACAGTCTTGTACGTTCTAACACAGAAAGTCTTCTCACAGAATCTGTGCTCAAGTTGGACGCATATAGTACGTTACTGTACATAGACTCACCTTTGTGAATACACACTTAGTTAAGGGTATCACTCATGTCTAATAGGATACTGCTTGCACACATCCTCACATTGTATGGGTTAACTAAATCTCTGTGAATGATGCCCATAAAGTATGACTCGCTTAGGTGACTGCAGTGGAATAATTGCCTCACTTAATTCATATAGACAAAATGTCCACTGAGTGCTATGAAACCAAGCTTGCATGGCCGATATTAAGTCAATCCCTCATTTTGGTTCTCAAGTTATTTTTGCTGCTGTTATTAGTTCTTTGATATGCTAGACACCTCCTTGCCACTTTATGGCTGGGATTTGGTTTTACCCAGAAAAAGTAATACACACAAGTTTATCAAATGTATTCACAGGGTCTGTTGGTAGAGAGGGTGAGTTGTGCATTGACCAATCCTTGTCCAGATACTGTTGGGAAGTGCCCTTACGATATATACAGGTTCAGGCCATGATTCCCAGTGTCTGCTTTGGCTGATCTCTTATTCTTAATGAGATAATTAATGATTGATCTATGTCTGTTTTTTTGTTACATATACAGTTTAAAGTATATACTCAGTGCTACAATATAGTGCATTCAGTTACTTGGTTGCATGAGCCATAACTGCTACCTTGGGGATATGCAGGTTGACATTTGCAATATAAAGGAAAGGAAGCGTGGGGGTGCAAGCTAAGTAAAAATCAATTCTTTTCTGGCAGGAGGCCAGGAGCGGTGGAGGCACAGCGAGTAAAACCCTACACGCAACAAGCACACAGCCATGTGTGGATTCATTAGCACTCAGTGGTTTCGGCAGTTTATGTTTAATGTGTGATAGATGAAATCAAAGCTGTAACCAAAAGTACTGCGCAATAGCCAAGTGTTACTGAGGTCTTTAAGATAGCCTGGATGCATTTAATTTAAGGTTGGAGGAGAAAAGGAAAATAAGAGATTAAGGTAAGATCACTTTATTAGCCACATACAATTTCTTGTTTCTTCTTTTTGCATACCACAGCTTGCACTTCATGAGACACATAGACCAGTAGAGCAGCTAGGGTTAAGGGCCTTGCGCAGGGGCCCAACAGAGTAGGATTCCTCTGCTGGCCACGGGATTTGGACCGGTAACCTTCCAGCCACAGGCGCAGATCCTTATCCACAGAGCCACCGCTCCGCCCCAGTAGAATTGCATGAGGCTTTTGAGAATGTTTGCAATTGGTCACGAAAATATAATTATTTGGTGTTGTCAGTACTGTATTACGGTCTTCCTGACTGTTCCACCTCGGAAGAAGCTGAAATGTGTAAAGATAACGACCCCCCACAAAAATGTCATAGTGCATTTTTTAATTTTAAACAAGATTCATGCAGGATGTTATGAAACAAAATTCACACTTCATTTCTGCAGTGAATCCAAATTCATAGAATGTCCTTGTGCCTTAATCTTTTGTACTGAAGTACTGTAATTGTAATCAAGGTTATGATCATTATTCATTTTGTATTGTTAGCCGCCACGTAGGTGTGCTGTATGTTTGCATTTGTCAATCCATGCAGCATAAATGTGTTTTTAATATATTTGACTGGAGCTCATTCATATTACAGTAATGATTATGCCACTACAGTGAGTCTTGGTGAGGCTTGCTGGAAAAGTTAGGAGGCTTCGTCAGGCACCCTGTTTCCCCAGAAGACAAGTTTGTCTTGGTGAAGAGCAGCTGCCATCTTGAAATCAGTGTGAATGTTTTTGACATGTCTTTCTGAGACATTCCCTCGTTTAAAAGCCTGCAGTGGCATGCTCTGGCAGCAGCAGAATAAAAGATTTAAAACACAATAAAATAATGGTTTAAACTGTTTTTGTTCTTTTAAATCGTAGATCTGAAAATGTGCAACAGTGATCAACAGCAAGATGTACATATTAACCCATCCAGTACTTCAGAAAATGACATCATCACAGACAGTGTTTAAAAATATACAACAGTAAAATTATTGAGAAAGGGCCAAAGCATTATGGTGCATTCTTGAAAAATACACATCTCAACAGATAAAGAATTCCATCATCATCAAAAGGCCATACAGGGAGGCTGGCCCTAGGGGCTCTTGTGAGACCAGAATGAGAAGATATGATTTTCAAGATACCTCTGAACTGAGCAGGCAACAGAAGCCTGAGTAACCAAACAAGAGTTGATTTTCCTGGGGTGCTCTATCTACAAGGAGTTTGTATGTTCTCCCTATGGTTGTGCGCGTTTCTAACAGTGCTCTGGTTTCTTCCCACAGTCCAGAGACGTACATACAGTACTCTTCTGTTCATTGGCTTCTGGGAGTATTAGCCCTGGTATGAGTGTGTGTGAGTCTGTGTATCTTCCCTCCCTTATGTGTGGTGCTTGCCGGTACGGGCTCCAGTTCCCTTGCGACCCTGAATTGGATGAAATTCACACCTGTGAGATGTGTTGATATTCAGTTAATCTGAAGTGTGGATGCTTATACCTGCTGAAGCAGTGTTACTCCTAGTGCCTGATAGAACTGGATTTTCTTGATGTGAAAGAGCAGTGAAAGGGAGGAGATTGCTTCAGGCTTAACTGTCACATCCTATAGTCCTGCTTGCACACTACCTTGGCTCTTGGCAATGGCAGAATCTACAAGTGTTTGAAAAGCAAGCACATCCAGCAGCACAGAATGCAAATTGCCACCAGGGCCTTTATTATTCAAGAGAGACGTCTTTCTTGTCTGATGTTTCTCTTGTAACGATCCAGTGATTCCTGTCATTAAAAAATGGCAGGCATTCTGTCCCCGAGAGGCTTAAAAAAGAAGTGCGGAACTCTTCAGATGATGAATTTATTTCCATTAACTGCCAAGAGCGAAAGACGACTGCAAGGAATCAATAGAATAGACAAACAGGTGTCAGTCGTATTCTGTTGTGTCATAGGTGGTGATTTAAAGTACGTTAGTTTCAGACCCTTGGTGGTCCTTTTTCATCCGCACATTCAGATATTGTTTAAAGCTTCTAGCTGTATTTTTTTAATTGTAGAATTGTCAGTTGTTGTTTTTTTTTTTATTGGTATGCCTCTACAGTTTGGAAATACCTTCCCTGCACAGCTGGGCTCACTGCTGTAATCAAGACCTGTACTCATATGCTCTGAAATGCACATTGGCCTTGCACTGTTTTCACAGTCCTTCAGAGCGAGCCCATACAACAGAGGGGCACTGGCTCACCAACAGCACTTTTAGCTCCCAGGCATATGGTGAACCACAAGGAGGTGCTGTTACCAGCAAAGCTGAGTATGCCATGGCTGACACAGTTTGGCAGCACTGGAGAATGACCCAGATTTAAACCAGTACTCAAAATGGCTTATTTAAGTGGCTGAACTAACCAGAAGCCCTGTGCTTGAACTGGCCTTTGGAGCGTCAAAATAATGTGCAGTTTTTTCTTAACCTAACTGAGCTGATGGATGACACCCCAGACCCAAATAGTAGATGCCTGGTGGCTCAACCCTATTTGGTTTGTCATTGTTGTGTTTACATGTAGGCGTTCTGCTCGTAGAATTAATGGGTATTTGTGGGAGGTATGTCATCTGCACCGAATTAAAAGTATTTATGGGTTGGGAATCATTTACTTTAAAGCAGCCAATTATTTTACATTATGGTACATGGATTAAATATATTCCATCTGGAAATGGTAAGAAATCAAGAAAAGTCTAGTCGTTATTATGATGAAAGAAGTACATTAAAAGTGGGGTGGAACATGGCAGTGGGTGTCTGAATGCTGTCCTGAAGAGCATTCTCTTACCATTGTGCTGTGATGTAGATTTTCAGAACTGCCTTTTTACTTGTCATTACAACATTTGTATACTTACTTGGAAAAATACAGGTATTAAGGAACAGGTAAAGGTTTAGTTCATGCTGGAAGGAAAAGGCAGATTTGGAGCCTTCTTCAGGTGAAGACCCAAGGACACACACACTGGAAGAAGGCTCCACAGCTGAAATGTTATCTCTCTTTTGTTTTCCTTTCAACATGAAATAAACCTTTACCTACTCCTTTGCAGCTTATTCATGCTTGCAGCTACCTACTGGAACTTCTGAATAGATATTGTTTACTTATATGTGTATTGTTTCTTTGCCATTGGTAATGAGTAGCAAAGAACTGGTTGTTGAGACATTAAGGTACAAAGTATCTGTTGTAAGAGATCCTATCACAACAAATTAAAAATTGACTTCTGTGCCTTTAAATTGGAGAAATATCAAGGATTACTGTATTGTACTGTTGTAGTATCTTTAAAGTTTCTCGTGATTGACTTCAGCTGTTCACAACCACTTTGACTCTTCATGAACGTGGTGTCTAACTCTCTCGCACCAATAGACTGGGTTCTTTCTATAGACCTCTAAGTCACAACTAAACTGTTAATTTTCCTTCCAGCTATGTACACACTGGATCTGTAGCTGAGCCAAACTATTTTAACAGGATCTTTTTACAGCCCCTGCAGAACAAAATGTAGGCCACATACTCTGCGCTCTCCCTTAAAAGAGATCATGTTGGGAATATGTATTACAATTCAAGAAACCTATGATATGCAGGAACAAAATATCAATATGAAGGCTGTTACATGAACCACCTTCTCTAAAACCTATTGCCCAACTATTTTAGGGTGGGTATTTTAGCGGTGCTACTCCTGTCAGGGCAGATAGCTGAGAAAGTTGCCCACCTCCTAAATTCTCATGGGAAGGATGGTTTAGCAGAGTCATTTCCCTGGATGTCTTTTGGACGTGGGAGAAAACCAAAGTAGCAAAATGCTTGTATGATCTTGAGAACAACATACAAGCCCCAAATAGAAAAGTCCCTCAGGCCAGAAGTGAACCCAGGACCTTACTCTCATATCATAGCTCCTCCTGCAGTCAGTGACATGAGTACATTTCCCAGGAGCTGAAAACTATAGAATGTACTGTACAGAAAAAAATGGACTGTTCATTGAATGTTTGAAAGAATGGAGAATAGATTTCTTTTTGTTTTTGTAGGTGAAAAGAAGATAAATACACAGCAAATGAAAAAAGTGATAAATGCAGTAGGGCCACACACGGTTAATTCATATTCACTTGGTTGAGCCACATCTCTGTTCTTTCACCACTTGGACCCTCTCTTTACCCTTGTGCTCCAGAGACAGACAAGGTGTTTGTCCAGAGGGGATGAAAGAGCTGCCTGTCTTCCCACAAGCTGAGGAACCCTCTGCTTGAGGCACTCCTTTCTTTTCTGCTGTCCTTTTTCAAAGACAAAAGCTACAACAGCCTGTCTTGATAGATCCATCTCCTGTTAAGCCAGCGCTGTGCGGTCCATGATTGTTCTTCGACAGACGCTTGGTGAGGGGCCTGCGGGAGGGCAAGAAATGCCAACAGGCCTAACATGTGCAGGTTGGAATCCAAATAGTCAAGAAGAAACATGTTTTGAAAATGTTACATAGAGGTAAGTTATTTTTATGGCCAAAGAGACTTTCAAAAGCTTGATGCAGACAGTGTGGGCCAAAGAGTTGGCCATTAACCAGAAGTCATTAGCACCTGAAACAGTGATTGATTGTGCCCCATCTCATATTACTAACAAACTCCCTGCCAAGTATAGAAGGGAGTATACTCTTAATGAGATTAGCAGATTCAATGACACTCTAATTTGGGAATTACTAACCTAGCTGGAATGAATCAGGGGAAAAAAGGTTTTCAAGAGGCAACAGAGCATTTCTACCTTGCTGATGTAGAAAAGCCGATGGACATCTGCCTACTTAATGACCTTAACAGACCTAACAGACTTTGGCAGATCTGTTTACACATTCTCTTAATATCAGCCTTTGGCTGTACTCTTCTCTCCTTAGATCTGCAAAATGTATCAAATCAAACCATAAAATCTTTTCTTAGTCTCAGACTTAAGTCCTAAATATTGAAGAGGTACTCTGCAACCTTAGTTCTAACTTTCAATTGCAGTGTTTTCTAATTTTTTAAATACATCTGCAAATTTTAAATTGGATACAATGGTAAAATGTATTAAAGTCAGAAAAATGTCTAGTATTCTTATATTAATTCTCTTATGGAGTCGACTGTGAAATGATATTGTAGATCACAACGAAAGCACAGTGAAAGTACAGCAGAGCATTGGTTCAGTCGCTTCATTTTTATTGTTTGCTTAGTAGATATCCTTAGACAGATTGACTATATACAGTACTGTATTTTGTACTACATAATATAAATACAAGCAAATACATTTTCTTGTATTCCAAATTACAAAGTGGTGTTTTCTTGTCTGCCAGCTAGAGCATGTAGACCAGTGAAGCCTTCTGAACTGACACATACTGTTCTGTTCTGTTTTATTTCAACATCACTTTCTGACTACTGGGTCATTTCTAGTTTCTTTGGATATGGGGGTCATTCCTATGAAACATAGGTTTTGTTTTGTTAGGATATACAGTATTATGGTAAAATGCTACTGAAGGCATACAGATGCTCTGACATTTAAGTCATTTTGAACAGTTTTGATACCTTGAAGGAGTGATTTCACCACAACGGCTCATTACACAGCATGAAGCCTTTTGCACAGTTCCTCAAAATTGGATTCTTTGTCCAGTGGTGTTCTTGTTTTTATTGTGATAATTTTTTCTGGTTTCAGGTTACCATAAAATGGGCTGTTTCTGTGACATAGACTATATTGGCAGGTTTGAAAATCTGGGGATGGTCTCAAGTTTCATCAAAATAAGTGGCTAATTGAATTGCAATTAAAAAATGATGATCTCTGAGAGTCTGAACACGATGGATAATATAAAGGATTCCACATAAATGCTGACAAGCACTGAATTTTGGAGCCACATAATGCCAGCACTGCAGGCCCTCATTGATTATCTATTATGCAGGGTTGCATTTGAGATCTTATTACTGATGTTTAAAGTGCTGCAGAGACTGGCTGTTAATGTTTTTTGACTTGGCATTCACACCACATCACAATGGTGGCTGCTTAGATTTGTGTTCAGCAGAGTTCATGGCCAGGTGTCTTGGAGGCATGTTTAATATCTTAAAACAATGGAAGATGGTGTTTTTTTAGGCCCTCTTTCTTTTCATTGGGATATTGAGCTCTTTATGGATTTAATTTTATTAACACTTTTAGAGGGTCAGAAATATCCAGGGTTTACCTGAGTTCGTTTTTATTCTTCAACTTTTTTGTGTGTTTTGCATTTGGTTATCATGTTGAGATTCCAAAGGAAAATCTTTATTTCAGCACCATTTTGTGCTTAGGGTGCTGCCAGGACTGTATCCTTTGTGCATGGGTACATGACAAAACATTGTGCAAAATGAATGAAATCTGACCGATTTACTGTTTCTAAGGGTCCTACAGGATTCTACAGTCCTACAGGGTTCCATTCTGGGTTTTTCTGGTAGTTATAATATTGCTCGGGTAAAAGACAGTTCACGTATCTTCCTATATGCAGACAAGACTCTTATACTCAACTGGACCTACCTACTGTATGTTATCATCATTGACCACATTGTATTGGCTTACTGTGAATGATACAGTAATTTCTCAGACCAGATATTAAATCTTGGTAACAAATGACATTAATTGACGGTATTACAACATTTAACATTTACATTTATTAAGTTCTGAATTAACCACAAAATCATGAACATTGTGAAAGTACAGGTTAGTTGCCGTTTTGTCGAAAAAGCCCTGGTCACACCAGGGCGAGAGTGAGAGTTTGCACAAATTGTGACGTGATGCAGCCCTTCCTGCTCACAAGTCACTGTAATGACTGTTGTAATGTGATCTACGAGCAAATAAGTACAGGTTGTGCAGCAGAAATTTCACTGCAGAAATGTTCCAATGTGATTTGCATGCAGAGTTAATAATTAAGTATTTGTTGGCAAAACTGTCTCAAAGTTGAAAATAATATTTCTATGGGAGTAAAAGAGATGTATTCACAAACCTGCTTGTTTAAATGTAATAACGCCACTTCACGTCACTGGAAGTTTGGTTGTCTCATTCTAAATCGCAGAAACTTAATCTATTTTGTAATGTGAATTGGAGGTTTAACATATTACAGTGTACTTTCATTGTGGTATGAAATGCACTCATCAATGCTGATTTTTACTAACCCTAAAATATAAAAATAGCATTGCAGTTTTCCCCTTTTAAGTCTTTTGTTAAATCTGGGGGATTGACAAATTCTCTCATGCCTACGTATTGTGTAGGTTTGGTGGAGAAACTAATTCAAAAGATTTAATCAAGTTTCTATTGTGGCGAGCAACAGGCACAAGGTAGGATACACCCTGCACAATACGGCAGTCCATTGCAAGACACACTCACACCAGGACCAATTTTCCCAGAAGCCAATTAAACTTCCAGTATGTATTTGGACTGTGGGAGAAAACCAGAGCACCTGGAGGAAACCCATGCACTTTGAATGTTTTACGGTATTGTTTTAGTGCTCTTCTTCAAAAGTAGGCATGACAAATAGGATCCAAATATCTTTGGGTTAAGAAGCAAACTGGTGGTGTGGATCTTCAAAAAAGCTGCTGAACTCCTGTAAAGGAGATCCCTAGATCCCAGAGATCCCTTGAAAGAGAAAGTGAAAGTACATGGTGAAAGACACTGACCTCTGAATAGTTAGTTGGCTCCTAAACTGGACTGCCTTAAAAAATGAGACTCTCAGGAAACTTTTCTCAAAGCAAGTGTGGGGATTTTCTTTGGCTGTGCTTCTTGGTTTGAGGGGAAATTGGGAAATATTCTAAATAATCTAGGCATTTACAGTAGTTGGATACTGCTTCAATTTTCCAAATTCATGTTAATTACAAGCTGAATTCAAATCTGGGCCTTTATTGTAACAAATGTTGTTTTATGTGCTCCTTTGAGTATACCCTATTTTTCATTTTTGTACTACCCATCTTGTACTGTGATGGTGATGACTACAGGCCTTTAAAGCTGTTCTTGGGAAACCTGCCTCACACCATTCTGTCACTGATGTCATGACCTTTGATTGATTGGATTTCTTTGCATAGTTGACAATGGTTCATTAACTTGCAGAACTTTAATTTGGGAAAATTCCTGTCTTCAGAACTTGCTGCAGTTCTCTGAACTGATGTAACCCTTAATTTAAGATGAACAATTAGGATGTACTGTACCACTTCTGGGAAGAAGCCATTTTAGTTTATCCAGTTAACTTACTGAGTAACTTAGTGAGCTTTTGTAACTGTAGGCGTTCTCTGTTGTATGATTAATTTTTTTTTTGCTGAATACTTGCACTGATTTATATTACCATGTTAGGTTGTAACATTTACATTTTATTGATTATCCTGGTCCTTTTCATCGCTTTGTGTTCTGTGCTACAATGACATCAACCATTTGGACAAGTCATTATTGCAAAAATTTATTTTCTTACAGTTTTACATTAATCTTTTAAAACAAAAATTACATGGAAATAAATTAAGTGTTAAATCTTTTAGGTGTCCCACAGTCTATTTCCTTTTACAATTCCTTACAAATTGAAATCATCACTTTATTACTCATCTGAGCTCTTTAGCCCTCTATTACACATGTAGAGGGAGACTTGGGAACACACTCCTCTGTCAGAGCCATTCATCATATTAAGCTAGGAGCATTGTACTCAGTGCCTTATAGTAGTGTCAGCACAGATTAGAAGCTACAGACCTATGGTAGGCCTGGCTCAAGCCAGGTGAAGGGTTGAACCACCCAGGAGAAGCTCAGCTTCGCAGGTTACATTCAGATATCCCTGGGAAAAATAGTAGTGCTGACAATTATCCTACAGTGGCTTTCTGGTCAATGGTATTTGATTTCAGAGCTGCCAAGGGCCTGAATTTCCAGTATTCTGAATCCTTAATTGGATTGTTGCTCATACTATTTAGAACCCTAACTAAGAATGAATGTACTGACTTGTTTGTAGAGTCCAATTTCATTCAGGTATCCTTTCTTCAGTTCTTATTATGATTTTTTTTACATTGCACTCTTCATTTTCTTTCAGTCTTTGAACAGTGATTGATCTGTTTAAGTAATAGAATAGAAGGAACTAACAGAACTGTTCAATACAATAGCCCTTATAAGAGCTCAGGTTTAGTTATTTAAATGGTAAATGCATTTTTGGATATTGCTTTAAAGCTTGTAGAGCATAATCAAGATTAATCACTTTCTTGACTCGGAACTGTTTATAGAAATCTGTTAAGGAATATCTATCATGTGCCATGAAAAATGTGATAAATGAGTCTGTTTTTATAGGCAGGCCAATACCTTGGATTAGTTGATATTCTAGAATGGATCTTTGAAAATTCAGGTACAGAATACCTCAATTATTGATATAACAGTTAAATTGAAGCCTGGTTATGAATATCAACATATTTCTGCACTAACAGGGCTGGTGTAACATGAGGAGTTTTAATCCTAATGTGTGATGCATAGAAAATCAATCTATTGCTTCACACACTTTATAATGAGGGAGATAAGCAATATGAATGTTTGTCCGAGAACTCCTGTTTCCAAAACTATATCAGCCAATATTCTTGTTTAATTATAGCTCTTGGGACACTTTTTAATCTCCATAGTTTCTACCCATTATACTACACTTATTAAGCAATGTGAAACGGAGCACAATTTCCATTTCGACAACATCATTCAAAGGATGTACAAGTTCACCTGTGCAGCTGCAGAACTAAAATGTTAATTTCAACCCCAACTGGCGAAGAACAGATTCACAATTGAAAATGATTTTTGAGACTTGATGTAGCTCAATGGTCTCCCCCTGGGATTCATGAGACTCAAGTGTGTGGAAAGACAATGTCACTTAGTGACTAGGACATGTATTATTTAACACATAATGCAGAATTAGGAATGAAGGCATAAAACCCTATTATGTGCCTGCATTCCATTAGTGAATGCGGGCAGAATGGTGGCGTGGTGGCTGGTACTGCTGCCACTCAGCTTCCAGGTCCTGGGTTTGATTCATATCTGGGGGCTATTTAGTGTAGAGTTTGCATGCTCTTCCCATTTTTATACTGGTAATCTCTAAATAATAGACCCGTTTTCATGTTGCTGCTGCAAATTATCCACTGTGCAAGTAAGTGCAGGGGCACTGTAGTGTTCTGCAGTGCTAAGCCTGAAATCACACCCACGACCATGGCTGTGACATGAGAAGAAGAAGTGGTGAAAGTCACAAGTGGAGGATCAATTGTATACAAAGTCCTGATCATTGCAGTGTCTGCATCCACAGACAGCAGAAAATTCCATTCCAGCAGAGAGCAATTGATATTTTGGAGTTTTGCAGAAGGGGGAAGATGAATATGTTCGCTTCTTAAACTAAGGCAGCTGCTATATATAACCCAGAGAGGACTGGAACAAGGAGCAGTAAGTGGCACTGCCATTCTCACAGATAAATAACACAAATCCTATATCAGTCAGGATTGGTTTTTGCCTTTTAAGCCGGGATTGCTTAATGCACTTTAAGGCCCAAAGAATTGAATACTGAAACATAAAACAGGGGACACCAGTGGGAGCTCCCATGCAAGGGAAAAATGAATCAGACTAATGTTAATTTATTTTGGGTGTGTGGTTTTCTAAATGATATCTTGCTTTAGTGACCCCTGCTGTGTAAGCTAAACAGGAAGAGCCTGGCAGTGTCAGTAATACCTGCCAGAAAAAGGCATCTTATGTGATATTGTAGTCTGGGAATCATTGTAGAGTAGGGGGCTCATATTTGGGTTCACACCAGCTACAGATCAAATGATGCTGCTTATAGATGGCCTGAAGAGCTTGACAGGGTATTCACAAAACATGTGTTAATAGATATTTGCCAAACATTGAAGAGGGCTAGGATCAGTCCCCATATGCAACTTTATGCAGCTTTCTGTATGATATCTATGAATTCCATGAGCCAGTTTAAAATGAATTCCAGATATCCTGATTTTTTTAAAGAGAAAACATATTTTTGTATTTCCTGGCTGCCTGTTGTGAGTGCCATGCCTGAATGACTTAAAGAAGACTGATTTTACTTGCAACGAAAAATAATTATATAAGGATGAAAGCAGGTCCCTTGAAGAAGATTTGAAAACAATTAAATCAGCTGCTAAATGAGATGGTGAGAATGTGTCCCATGGTTTCACATAACTATGTGGGGCTGAGCAGTCTGAGATCTAAAATCCAGGAAGTGAACAGATATCCTTTAGATTCTGAAAGGTGCACAGCTCATTACTAAAAATGCCACAGAGTGAAGGTTTTTAGAAGACAACTGTAAATAAGTGAACGCTGAGAACTAGTAAGTAAGAAAATAATTCCTGACTGGCAATAGTGTGCAACGTTGTGGAGCAATGCTGAGAAAGTGGTTGACATTGTTTTTCAAATGACCATTTCTAAGAGAGACCATTCTGCTTTAAGGGACACAAATATGAGATCCTTATGTCTGATTGTGTTAATTAATACTTTATCTAGTCTGCATTACAGGGTTAATGGCCTAACTTCCCACCAGTCTTTTGTTTCAGTCCCAGCACTTCATATCCAGATACTCTATGACCAAACATCATTACTCTGTATGATCTTTGCTTGCTGAACTTCTTCCCTGCTTCTGCCTTCAAAGAGCAAGTATCACAGTGGAAGTCAGACATTCGCAGAGGAACAGGGCTGTACACAGACTCTTGGGCTCCATCTGATACGGGGGGGGGGGAGCTTGTAAGATTTAAACAGGAAAGTAATGGTGATGTAAACTGCTACATTTTGCTGTGGTCTGGCACAAATCAATTCTCAAAGCCTGTTACTCCATCTGGAAATGTACCCCCATGAGTGTAGGGGTTTGCTAATGGGGAAGATTCATCATATTCAAAGCCTGCAGGTTTCATGCCAACTTTAAAGAACAGGCCGTCTCCATTTCACTTTGTACCTGCTCTTACAGGGGGTGATAATTCCACACTGGATTCCTCTTATGTTTGCCTTTTTTTCATTCTCCTCCCCTCCCCTGTGTGAAGGACTTTGGTTTCAAGAGCCGGGGTAAAAAAAAAAAAGCTTGTGACTTATGAACGTCTGTTATATAACATAATTTTTGTGTTTTCAAAATGAAGATGCTTTTGAAGCTATATTTAGTATATGTACTGTATCATGCACCACACACACAGTTTTGTTTCTGATTCTCTTTTGCACTTTTTTTTGTATCAATGTTTTTAAAGTGACCTTTATGTGTTGCCTTTTTTTAAAAAGGATGTTCTTTAACTATTCTGGATAATTCCTGAGTAATTACCCAGTGACAATAGAGGCTCAGATTATTTTGTCCACCCACCCTCAGCTCTGTGGTGTTCATGCTAAGATAGTGCTGACATCGTTTTCATGTACTGCTCAAGCACCTCTGGAAGGCTTCTCAACTGCATTTTATAATAAGTCAATTTAATTTTTGGAGGATTTAATTATTACATAGATAGATATTAAGTTGATGGCAGTGGATTATCTAATTAATTCTTCTCCATATTTTAGCCAAAGATTTGTACGACTCTGCCTTGTGACTTGAAGATAACGAAGCTAAACCACTAAAAGCTGAAAGTATTTAATTTCTCTGTATTTCTTGAGTATATTTCCTTTTGAACTTTATCTTAACTTTATCGACCCTTTTATCATTTCCAAGTGCCTTTTTCAGTTTTTTATTCTCCAGTTGTTCTTCTAACTAATCCAATACTGACACTGCAAACCGTCAGTAAAACAGAAGCTGTCATCAATTAGAGGTCTGCCAATATTTTTTTATAGTCCTGTAAACAGGGATGATACAGTAGGTGTTGTTTAAAATGAAAAAGGAATGTAAAGCTTGTCAGGTACCAAGCTGAGAATTCATTACTCCATTATTTTCAGTTGGATCCTTCCAGCCCTGGTCAGTGGTGATGAAAAAGCTAACTCTTCACAAATGCAGGCTGACAGATGAAAATCTCTTTTAATTAGCCGTTGAACTTTGATTACTATTCATTATTTTGAAGATGTACCATAAATAGATCCAATCTCCAGTAGTGGACCAGAGTTACAGAAACTGAGCTTTCATGTTTGTAGCAGGGCAGATTACCTGAACTGTGGAGTCCAGTTGGTTTAAATGTGCTCAGTCTTCAGATGGCTCAAAGCTGTAACGTTCTTTTTCCAAGTCATTTTCCAAGTGCCTCACTCATGTCCGTGATGGACTGAAAGAAGAGTGACTTCTTGGTGAATTAGTCCATAAAGTCTTAGTCCTTCTGCTTTGTAGACTGTGATCTCCCATAGGTTGGTGGATATTCTTTGAAGTGAAAGAGTTTATGCTGTGGGATTGATTCACTCCAAGTAGAATATTTAATAAAGCATGGAAAGTTGTAATCTCCATCCTCTCTTAAACATGTGTCCAGTCTGATTTAAGTAAAGGAATACTTTTAGGGTCTGCAAATGTATTTTCTACCAGTATTATAAACCTCTTACATTCTAACACACATTAAGGGATCTGGTCCTTATAAAACAGCTTTTTTAGGAACTTAATATTTATCTTGCATGATGACCACAATGTAACAGAAACGGTACTGTTCAGTGTGAGTGTGTTTGTCAGATTAACACCTGAAGCCAGGAGAAGTGGGCACCTGGGCCTGCCAATCTGTCATGATGCCCTACACCCCAGAGCAAATTACTGCTTAATTAATCAGTGTTTGTTTGCTTTCTGCTTTCTGGCTGCCTCTTGTCTTTTACACTGCTGTTCTGTGCCACCAGGCTTTTTTCCCTTCCCTGTTTAATGTTGCCTGCTGTGGAGTCTGGTTAAGATGCACCCTCTTGCTCTACAGTATGTCCATTGCAGGTTGTTCCACTGTACAGAGGTTTTCAACATTTATTTCACACATTGAATTAGATGTAGAAGCTTGTTTCCCCTCTGTGTTCTCTTGGATTAGGTTTAGTGCTTGAACTGGGAGTTTTTAAATGTTGTTGGTCTATTCAAACATGTTTCATGGAGACCGTGCAGCATGAAAAGCAGAAGGATGTGTAACAAATACATGGGACCACAGAGAAGTATTCACACTGACAATTCAAGTGCAAATCAGAAGATGCTTTTACCAATATTTTCATTTTCATTTTTCATTTTCGGAGTTGTTGGTACTCTCTAGCATATATTGTCATTGTCCATGGAAATGTATTTCCCATAGTTCCTTTATGTTGGGATATATATATGTGTGTTGGGCTGGAGTGTGAGGTTTCCAGTGATGGTGATGGAGCCCATGTATGACTCCATACATGATCAATTAGCCAACAACCAAACCTGGGACTCACTTCCAACTTTAAATCAGCAATCAGTTTGAGATTTTTGCTAGAATTCAAATGGATGCTCTAAGGATATACACTGCTGGCGATTACCTGGCACCTTCTCCTGTGATCTTTATTTTATGCAATGTTTCTTTAATTCCAAAATGGAAAAAAAGAAGCCACGCACAACGGTAGTGAGGTATTGTCTATTGGCAGTTGATTGAAAATGATTAAAGAGACTTCAATAAAATTGGACTTTGAATGAAAATGTAATCTCATGATAAACCTTTCCTCTGCATTCCTAACACTATACTTTCTCCTGCAGTTTAAGTTAACAAAGTTAATTGTTCCACAATACAGATGTTTACGTAGGTCAAACAATTTTGTATGTTCATTCATTAAAAGGGTCTTTAGATAGCCCATTGGATACCTCTAATGTTATAAGTTTTTAGTTTATATAATAGTGTGATTGAGGATTCAGGACAAACGTTTGCACAGTTAAGGAACAGAAATAAAATTTCTTGAAAATATAGGAACTAAAAGAGGTAGACTAATGGAAGCTTTAAATTTGAAAATCTGAAATGTATGTTTGCTTAGTGAAAACTAAACTTAAGAATGTAAAGATGGTGCCAAAGTAATATAATTCTATGAGTTATATTAACAATTTGATATTGTTTTTATCACGGTGCCTGAGACTTGGGTGAAAGACAATAAGACTCGTAATGAAACCCCATTTCATGGCTATACATTTTATAGCAAGACCAGAATTAATTACAGAGGAGGAGAAATTGTTTGCAGAGCTAGAATGGCACACAAGACTGTAATAAGTTTGTACAATACAAGTACAGGCATTCTCCTTATTCTAGGGAGGCTAAATGTGGCAATGTTTTATAGGCAACCTGTCTGTTTTTTAAGTTTTTTAAATTAATTTAAATAATTAAAAAATATTTTAATTTTTTTTTAAAATAATAAGTATGATTTAATTGGAGTTTGCATTTAAGGTATTTTAACATAGAAATCCTAGTGAAGTTCCTGCAGAAATTATAAAGGAATACAAGGCATCCAATTCTCAAAGGCACATTGTCAATGAATAAAATGAAACATCTCATTTGGTGTTATCTCCATTGCTGCAGGAACAGCTAATGAAATGCTTAAGCAGACAAGAGATGTTCATCTTACCGGGGTTCTGGTCCTGTTAGTGCAACTAAGCTTGATGAGTTTGAAGTCCTTCCTTGTCTAATTCACCATTGGGCCCATCTTTCTCATTGAGTTGCTAGTAGTTAAGTGATCCAAGGATCTTGTGCCACCAATTCAAAGGAATTTTCTCCTTTATTTTACTGGCTGCTCCACAGTCCCTCCGTTTAGACTTAAAAGATTTCACCTGCTGTTTCCTTAGCTACTGTCCTGCTGTAGATTATTTACTGCTAGAGGCTTCATCCATCCATTTGCTAACTGCTTTATCCAATGCAACCGTTGCAGGGCAGACAAATGCAAATGCAAACATGCACAAATTTTCCCAGTAGCCAATTAACATACAGTATGTACCAGTATGTCATTGGCCTGTGGGAGGAAACCCATGTGAACATACTGTAAGGAGAACATGAAAATTTAATGTAGATAACACCCTAGGAATTGAACCCAGTGCCCAGTATAGCAATGCTAGCCACTGTGCCACTGTGCTGTCCTAGAGGATCTTTGCTAAACAAAACAATACATGTGTGATTTGCTGATAAAAACCACGTTACACACTGGCCAATGATTTGACTGAAGTATTCTGTACTTTGCATAGGGCCCCTATAGGAAAGAGCAGGATTACTTAAAGAATTGATGACTTCTGAAATTACCTTAACAAAAACCAATTATGCTTTTCTGTGTTGTTAGCCAACCCCTGGACCAGCACTGTAGGCTGATGGACAGTAGTGTCAGTGATGGGGAAAAACTGGTCATTAAGGAGAGTATTACTTGCTAAGTTAATGCCTAAGAGTAAATCTTACATCAGTCTGAATGTGATTACTGTGTTCTGTAATGCTCTTTGATCAGAAATTAACAAGAGAATATTGTGCTTTATAGGAAAAGAAAATCCTACGATGGATTAAAACTTTATAGAGAACTATTTCTCCCCTTTAAGCAGTGTAGGTTGAAATTACCGTTAAAGCAGCAGCATCATACTTCACTTTGAGCTAAGAGTGCCTTTATTCAAGCAATTTTACTTTCCTTAGTGCTTAAAATTACTGGAGAGTAGGAGAGTGTGAAGTGGGTATTATTAACCCCCATTAAAAAAGGCAGGTGTTATAGTTCTACACTTTTTAAGTCTTAGACATCTGATAGTAATTGGTAAATTACTATTTTCAGTTCTTGTGTACCCTTACATAAAGCCACATGAGCAAATTACACAAAACATTTTGTTTCTAAGTAGTTATAAATATTGATAGTACAAATCATTTTGATAAGCAATGAAACAGCAATGCACCTTTGACACAGTGTACTGCTGGTTTCCAAAAATAGCTGAATTGTGTTAACTGTGATACACCACTTTATACTAAACTGAAATTCAGCACAATTGTATGGGAAGTGTTTTGTCCCTGGCCTTCTGAGCAGTGCCCATCTCAAGTGCTGATGAGATGAATGTTAGTTAGGGACACCTTAACAGATGTGAGGAGAATGAGGGAAGTTTACAGAATTGAAAAAGCTTGAAGCACAAGTTACTACAGGTAACTTTATTCATCATCATTTTCTAATTGCTTGCTCCTTGTGAGAATTGCAGTTGTAAGAGGCAGAGCAGGGCAGACTAGACTTACTTCCCCCAGCAACAGTCTCCAGCTCCTCCTGGGGGATTCTCAGATGATCCCAGGACAGCCGGGAGGAATAACCCCTCCAGTGTCTGCTCCAGCAGGAGGCATCACGGGGGCATCCTCACCAGAAACCTAAACCACCAAGCCAGCTCTTCTCACCAAGCTTGCTCCTCGTGATCCACAGGAGCAAAGACTCTACTCCAAGGTCCTGCCAGACTGCTGAGGTTCTCAACCTGTCACAGTCTAAGCCCTGTAGCACTATGGAGAAACCTAATTTCCACTGCTTGTATCCTTGATCTGTTTCTTCCAGTCACTACCCAGAGCTTGTGAACTAAAACCTGTAATGTAACATGTAAGGTTACCCTAGGTCTGCATTCCTTACGAAACAAAAGTTGTACACTGAAGTACTTAAAGAGTTGTGGGACTGTGTGAAGTTTTTTAAGTCAGTCTTGAGCAACAGATTAGGGGGAAAAAACATACCACCTAGAGGGATTACTGTATGTGAAGCTACTTGATTTGGATTTACAGTGCTCAAACTGCAAAGCTCATACTTCCTGTCAAAGACTGATTATTCACCTTTTACTGCAAGAAGAAAAGTTTACTTAGATGCTTAGACTCTACTATTCCGATTAAAATAAATACCTGAAACTGCCTAAAAATTGAAAGACCACCTTAAGTTATCTTAATCTATGCACCTTAAATAGGTACATAAATTCTGTGCCTTGTTTGTGGATATACCATGAATACATGCTAGGCTTTTACCGTGATTTTGCCTGATTCACTTTATATTACAGTAGATGCTGAAAGGGAAATATTTTTTCTCTGCCTTTGGTTTGCATCAGCCTATTATTACACCTTTGTACCTTTGAGCTGTTGAAGCAGTTAGATTTATGTGTTCCTGCCTATACATTTATTGTGTCCCTGTCTTGGGTCTTCCATAATGTGCAGATCTTCAGGGTTTCAGTGTGCCAACAAGACTAGTCTATGAGGCATCTTCAAGAGAAACTCTGTAAAACAATATTCCGGAAAGACCATAATTTTCTGCGCCCAATAGTTTTCAAAATCCCTACTGATGCCAAATACTGTATGTCAAAACGTATATCTGGAGCTGTCTCAGATGTGAAAGTAAGATTGTGCTTATATTAGAAAGGAAGAGATTTAATCAAATCTATATTGCGAGAGATTCATATTTTATTATGTGTTTTACAGACGTACTGTAATACAGTACATAGGGAAAGCTTGATATCCTTTGATAACAAACTATTAATCAACCGCAGAAAGAAAACACATGCAGCAGAATTTCACTCAAACTGCCATGTGATTGCTTTAGTAAGCCAGGTGCTAACTTTGCTCAGTTTGCAAGTAAAGTTTTACTTTGCTACTCTTCATAAATGAAGTTGTTCAGAAACCAGGAAAATATCAAAAGATCAGCGGTTACTTATTTAGTATACCAGAGTTCTCAGGACTAGCCGGAGATTTTTTTTGTCATTTCATCTACTGTAAAAGCCAGTTGTAATTAAATGGTAGGGAAATGATCCATTCCAGCTCAATATACACTAGCTACTTATCCTAATATTTTATAAAGCAGGACTGAACACCCACCCCTAGTCTGAAGTGTTCATCCTTTTCATATCCATGAGGTTTTAATATAGCTTTGCTCAGCCAACAAAGTATTTATAGCAGGAAAAACCTTATCCTCCTAAGCTTTGCATTGGCAGTTTGTGTGACAGAGCAATCACGACAGGCTGACTGTGCAAGCAAGGAATTTCATTCTGGTTACACTGCCTAATTTGGATTAGTTGTTCATAATCTCTCTCAGCCATGTCTCTTGGGTGTCAGCTCCAAGCTGATTATGAATGTCACGACCACCCAAAATAAATAAATAATTCAAGAAAGTCACAATGCAAATTCATTGATGTGTGCAGTGCAACTACACAAATTGTGGGGGGGTTTTAGGTAATTAGGAATCCAAAACCTGCTGGCTGTTCTTGGTCTACAATGTCAAACTTTAAATAGTTTGTCTCTAGTTATTTTTTACTACTGAAAATGCAGAGATATCATAAAAAGGGGGTCGTTGAATACTCTACAATGCCTGTCCCATTCTATTTGTCTTGGCTGTCGGTTTAAAGTGTTCCTGAGATATCTCAAACTCCACAGTTACTACTGTACATCTACATTTCTTATTAATACTATAATATGCTGTGCTTTGTAAAGATGTGTGAGTGGATAGGTTAAAATAACTATGGGACACCTTCTTATACACCTATTGCTTAAAAATCACACACTAGATTGATCAAAGTTTTAACTGCAACAGTTTATAGTAATTACCTGAGCTTTTCTGGTACATTAAATAGACATCATCCAGGGTTAGTATGGTCTAATAAGAGCCCACAAACTGATTTCCCCTGCATATCCATTATCCCTACAGGGCAACATACTGTAGATGAATAAGGTAAGTAATGAATGCATTCCCTCCAAAGTGCAATTATTTAATGTCTCCTGTGTAGAACAACTGAGAAGATAGAAATAAAAAGAATCTGATGACTCATAAAGTTATAATACAGGATGGAGAGACTTCCTCTGTATGTACAGTATCAGAAGTGGCCATTAAAAAAGACATCTGCCACTAGGAAACCTATAGCAAGAGGCAATTATCATCTGACTTGGAATAGATTCTGTCATTTCCTGTGTGTGAAAGTCAGCCTGGGCTTCTGTGATTGCCACCTTTCCCAACTGTGAAAAGAGTATTTTGAAACAAAATCTATGAAGAGTCAAACTGCCATTGAGACCACTCGCTCATTTCTGCAAATTTGCTAGCACTCATGAGCAACCTTTACAAATGATTGTGTTAGAATCCAAACCAGGAATCAGAAATTTCAATGGGGGAGTTCAACAGAACCAGCTTTATTTGATCTCTAGAGTGAGAGAATCTCAAAGATGGTGTCCAAGTAATTCTCCGAATTTTAAAGCAGAAGCAACTGCTCAGGTCTACATTTTTTGTGTCACAAAAGCTGTTCATTTTACAAAAGGCTGTTCATTCTAACAGAAGTTTTTACTACAGTATTTGTTGTCAGGAACCCAGTCAAGCACATCCTGTTCTCCACCTCACTGTTCCGTTTACCTTCTTCATCTTCTTTCTCCCTTTCGTATGTTTTCTCATTATTGTTAGTGTTCTAAGCTTCTGTGAGTTCAAGGTTAGGTGTTCAATCTGCACTGCCTGAGCCTTTCAGTTGTCAGTTTGTCCACTGCTCTGTGGGACTCGACAACAAGAAGGGAGCAACTTCAATGCCAAACCTGTGAGGTGCTAGCAGTGTCAACTCATATTGAAATGCCCGTGATGTCATTTTCCCTGCATTCCTGCTGCCACACTCCTTTAACAAGCAGCAAGGATGAATGAATGGAACAGAGCCACGCAGAAGAGACAATTCCAATGAGCAGTAAACTGAGGTAGAAAGTGTAGCAAATGTAAAACAACTATTTAAAACAAAGTATTTGACTTTTTCTTCCAAATTTAATATAAATATTTTTTCCCAGATTTAATCAAAACACATTTTAGTTTCACTTTTTGATGAATGCATATATCCTGCAAAAATTATAAATCCTTAAATGCTTTCAGATGCTAATTATGTTTAATAATGTGACTTAAATTCAAATTTATGCATGCAGGACATTTAAGAAAAAAAAAAGCTCAAGTATTTTAATTATTTTTTCACACTTGCCGGGTCAGATTTCAGCTGATGTTCATCTTTGTCCACAGCGAATGATGATTTTTGAAAATTTGCATTTATTTGTCTGTATGAAATGTGAAAATAACATGTTAATGTGTCTCCTCACATGTTAGAGGTACTATAGGTTTCAAAGGTTCAGTGAAGAGAATAAGATCTGCCCTTAAACCCATTTATTTCCCAACAGACTGCTCTGTCTGTCCACTTTTCTCAAGCACATGCCAAAGCGATGTGCTTTAACTTGTAACACTGATTCCATTAATGAAAGATCAATTAAGCAATACAAGCTTATGCTCATTATCCAGTAAAGAGAGACGTCAGAGTGAATATGTTCGGGAAGACAAAAAACTGTTATCACCACCAACTCTAATGAGCTGACATTAATAAAGGAAAATAACTTTTTGTTATTGCTGTGCATCACTCTTTGACCCATTGTATTGCAAAAAGCAGATACAATTTTATTCCTTTTATTTTTCATGTTGAATAATGAGTGTCCCAAATGACTGCCCAGAATCCAACAGACATTATTTTCTTAATTGCACTAGCAACCCTTTTCCTTAAATAAATGTTAATCACATTAAAATCTTTAAAGTGACTCTCTTTTAATCGAATTGATTTAGGCTCTTCCGTCTCTAAGAAGTCAAGTGTGCCCCTTTGCCAGTTTTATATCTATACACATGCATGTAATGTCTATGTCTAGCAGGAACCAGAAAATTAAGCATTTAATGCCAGTTTCGAAATGAGAGCACAGTCAGGATCACCTGTACTAATATAGTAAGTCATGTTCAGGAAGGAACAGGTGGGAAGCTCCTTCTTGCAAAATCTAAATGATCAGTATTCTGGCTTTAGTTTTCTTTAATGTACACACATGGTGCATGGGGCATTCTCTAGTTGAAACAGAAAGCACAAAAGTAAAAATGTATGACTGTAGACCTTCAAAACATTGATGTTCACATAAAACATGAGTGGATCTAGTCAACTGTCTTATATTTTCACTAGCAGATGATCTTCTGTATATGAAATCAGTGTCTTTTGCATATTAGCACTGCACAAAAGACCAGAAACTCTCAAGCAAGTCTCCAATAGCTCCAGTAGATCAGGGTGTGTTGAGATGAGATGCACTGTTGGTTCTCGTGTAACCATGCCCTTCAGTGGAAAAAGCCTTGGATGCTTTTGTAGAGAACTTCATAGCAAACTCTTTCCAATATGCTGGCTTGAACAAAGGTGCAATGAATTGAATGTGATGTCTACAGACACTTGCATCCAGGATGATTGCACAACCTGTCCTCAGAATCTCAAGGTTGAGCAGATATACTACAATCCAAAGCTCGAAAATAGCACACGTCCTTTCCAAAAAGGATTGGTTTTGTCAGGGAAATGAAAATGTGGCACATCCACATTAACCTGATAACAATGGTGTGGAAGACATGGATGCATGAACTCCTGTTATAGAGTCCCTGCACCCAGCTTGAAATAACCAGAATAAACCTGCTACTCTGAACAGTAGTGAATTGTGAAACTAGGGCTGAGGCTGGGGGTGGGGGGGCACGGTGCATGGTGCATGATTATCATTGCAATCACAGTGCTGATGCCCTGGATTAAGTACCAGGGAGTTCGGATGTTCTTTCTATGCTCATGTGGGTTTCCTCTGTGTTCTTCAGTTTCCTCCCATAGTTCAAAGGCATACTGGTAGGTTAATTGGCTTCTGTAATATTGGACCTGGTGTTACAGTGTGCATGTCTGTGTGTGTGTAGGCCCTGAGGTGAACTGGCATCCTGTCCAGGATGTACAGTATGCTGCCTTGTACCCATTGCTTGCTGGGATAGGTTCTTGCTTCTCTGCGAGTCTGTACTGGCTTCTCCTTCTTTAACCTACGGGAAAGCAACCCACTTCCTCTGTCGAACCCGAGAGGAAATATAACCCTTTCCCAGCTCTAGCACAAAACATACAATTAGTCTGACTTCACTACTAACCAATCGGAAGTGTCTCCTGTGTTTTGATCTTTTTATAGGGAGAAATGATAGAACACCGACACAGCAGGTCTTGTATAGATACTTGCACTTTGCAAGTATCTATTACAAACCATTACAAACAGGAACGATCACTGTTTATCAGGGCTGTTTCAGCTTTTAGTTGAGATACACTCAGAGGCAAACCAGGCAAAAATCGCTAGTGAGCTATACTACTGTCTCACCCAACATTATTGTATTATCGTCTTTAATTAGGATCTCGTTTCCCTCTGTCAGTTAAATTTCAGATCTGTTAAAAAATGGCTTTGGAGACAAGATTTTAATGGCTCTCATATTTCTGTAATAACTATTAGTCATTAGAATGCTCTAAGAAGTCAAACACAGCCTAGGGGTCTCTCTCCAATTCTTAGCCTTGGATATGCTTTCATCCATACTTTACCAATTAGTATGCAAAATCACCAGCATTAATTTAAGGTGTGAGCAAGGGGCTGGAATCAGCTTTTTAAACTTCTTATATACTGTAAGTTGAGTTGAATAGTTAAAAATCAGTGCTCTTCATCCTCTTCTAGATATTTTAATAATGACTTAGTTGTAAAAGGCCAGATTACAAACAGCACAGTTCTAAAAAAATGCAAGTTGGTCCTAATTTTATTGGAATAATCTTTCATATGTAGTGATTCATATTCGTTCAGGGACGCCAAATATGTAATGTTAGTGGCTCTCTGAAGGCACCAGTTCTGTAGGGTTTGGGCATTTACTGAGACAATTATTAATTGTAGCAGTAAATCACAAAGTTGATTCTTTTGATGGCTTTAGACTCCAACCATGCGACATAACTCAAACAACGCGCACACACAGGTACTAATACACGAGGATACATTTATTAATACATAGAATATGCATATAAACCTAACAGATCTTATCGAGAGGGTTATCAGAATACAAAAGATATATTCGGTCAGTTACAAAGAGTTACACATATCAAGAGGACATACGTTCAGTATATCATTCATTAAGACCGTTTCGTAAAGTGAACTTGGTTACAACTTCTACATTAGATACTCAAACAAGTACATAACTCTTAGGAATTAAATTGATATCAACTGGTTTGGATAACAATTGAATTCTCGAGCTGTAATGCATTGAAGTTGAATACTCATCCAATCTCTGGGGATTCAGATCTCCTGCGGGCACAAAGAAACAGTTGCAGGCTGTTGCTGTCCAATCCGCGCTCTCTGGCTCCGTGCCAGGCTGTGCTGTGCGGCTTGCGACGGTGCGCTGCTGATGCTCACTGACCGGCTAGTTGGTGTTGTTTAACTAGCACAGTTTGTGCACAGGAGAAAAGATGACTGTGGGTCCCAGCAAGTCAGGAAGAGGACCAGTTCGTTTATGATGAAGAGCTAGTTCTGAATAGTGATTCAGCTGTCCACAGTTCCGACCTGTTCACGAGGCCTGCTGCTGGTTACTCTCTGGCAACCTCCACTCTAGACTCTTAGAACAAAGGAAAGTTCTGGCACTCGGACACACTGGCCGTTCCGTTGTTGTCCGGGCTGAGTCTCAGGATGGTCAGGAGGCACGCTGCGAGAATGTCCTGCCCTTGGGAGCCTTCTGCTCCTGGGCCGTCCTGCCCTGGAATTCTCCTTTGAATTCCCTTTAGAACAGTCCACAGAATCCTCTCCAGAGTCCCTTCTGAATCTTGTTGAATCTGAATCTGAATCTCCCAGGCTCTCTGTGTTGCCTGTTTTTACCTGGAGGAACTTCAGCTCATTGATTGGCTGAAAGTTCCATGGGCATCAGAGTCCCACGTGGGTTACTCGGCCCTACCAGTCCCTGATTGGTTGATCAAGGTGAGATATGAGTCACTTAGTCCTGACACTTAGGAATGCAATCCAGATGTCCAACTCGCACTCCCTAGACAGATAGGCACCAATGGATGACCATTGATCATGATAGCCAGGCTTAGCTAAGTGCATCCCCCTTTGGGAGCTGTCCTTGGACCTTAAATCACCTTGCATGAATGGTTTCTCTGTGGCTGCACCACAGAGATGAACAGAGAAATGAGGCCTAATTTGGGAAAGCTCAGAAACACTTAATTCTGTCTTATTATTAAGCCTCGCCGCTACACATATATTGTAGTATTGTCTACTATGACTGTAGTTAAATAGTCTATTTTTCTTCTTCCAGTAGTTTCTTTGACTATATGTGTGTGGTTGGTGGAATGGGTTTGTAGCCTGGGATGACAGGTCATTTGGTTCATCATAAATTAATTAATCCATCATTTTAAGTATTCTCTGACATATTCCCTATCAACACTGTCCAAAAACATTGCCAACATTTCTTTGTAGGCATTTTGATAGGATTTCCAACTATTTATGCATATAATGGATAAAGATACACAAATATTATGTTTAACAATTTCACTTTATTGTGGAGTTTTTTAACCTTTCAGGATTGTGTTAAGGACATTTCAAATGTGAATCCCCACAGCATATGAGAGACTGATTGAAGATATATCTTCTACAGTATGCATCACAAATGACTGATAAGGACAGGAGTTAATTTGTCATGCTGCATACTAATATGAAGTCTTCACAGTGATTAGGAGCTGTGGGGAGACATTGTTACCTCTTCTACAGTCATTTTTCTGCTGACACTGTGCACAAGAGCAATGAAGGCATTTGACATTTAAATAACAGGTTTTTCCCCCTCTCCGTTTTCTGGGATTTTGTTGAGTAGCTTTTTGAATTTACAGAACTCGGTGGAAGGCAAAATGTGTCTATACACTAAAGGCTTTGTTACAACAAGGCAGAGCAGAGAAGAAGAGTAATATAAAAGGCACAAGGTGATAGAAATACAAGCATTTATGATCTAGATGCCTTAAAACTGCACAGATGACTGATTTTTCTTGCTTCAAGATGATTCTTGCACATAAAGACATTTTTCTATAAAGCTTTTTTGGTAGCTAGTACTGGTTTCTGGGCAGAATTCTGAGAAGGAATGATGTTCACATCTAGTCTGACTGCTTCCCCTAACTTGAGCCATGCTTTGATTTGTCAGTTTTCTTTCCATTCTGAGCTTCCAACACAAAAAAACACAAGATATCATACTAGACATGTCGATCACTATGAATGTGGTAATGCTTTCCTAAGGAGATTTCCTAAAGATTACCCTGCTGATTTTGACAGTAATGAGATATAGTCTGTATTAAATAGTTATTATTTCAAGTAAAGGTTAGAGAAAGGCTGTAGGGTAATTATGTCTGCTCAATGGTGTTCTCATTATACAACACAGTCACAATTTAATTTTGAGACTCGTCTATGGTGATCTGCTGTGTAGTAGGTTAAATGAAATAAAGAGCCCCTTTCCAGTCAGCCAGTTGGAAACAAAAGCAGAATACTGAGAATTATTTTTTTTAATGAGTATTTTTTCCACTATTTCAACTATGGTTTAGAAATGCCAGATTTAATATTGCAATTAGATGCTACAATAATAACTGAAGAGGATCTTTCTTTGGAATTGGTAACTTCAAATTTAAGCTTACTTACAACTCCTAGATGTCACCGGATTGATACATTTGTAATTTTTGAAAACTATGGTTATTAAACCTGCATCCTGGAACTGCCTGCTAAAGTTACTGTGCATGTGGCTCCTACTCCCTGCTTGTTTGCTGAAGAGTGCTCTTTGTACAGTAGCTCCCTCTTAACCCATTACTGTTTTTTATTAGACCACAGTTGTAATGTTTTCCTTATCTTTGTAATCTGTAGTGATTTATCTACTGATTATTGTACTTAAAAATGTTTATTTTCTGGAATTCTATTTTTTGTGTTAATTATTTTAACCTTTCTGGGAAGCTTTATCTAATTACACGGACATGAATTACTCTGTAAACTCACAGTTCCCATATGAAATTAACCTCATTTACTGCTAGCTTCTGTAAAAGCACTGATAGAAATATAATCAAAAGTTCAAAGATTTTTAGGTGAAACTACTTCTTTGTTAAGTGTTGAAGACTGACAGTGAAGAGAAATGCAATAAATATAATTTTAAATGATACATGTTGATTTAGGTAGTACTGTGGCACAGTGGTTAGCATTGCTGCCTTGCTGTGGGTTTGATTCCTGTGGTGCTGTCTGTGTGGAGTTTGGATGTTATCCCTTTGTTAAGGATTTCATCTGGATGCTCCTGTTTGTTCTATGTTTATTGACTTATGGGAAAATTGGCCTTGACCTGAGTGTGTACATTGTGTTTGTGCCTGCCCCGTGATGCCCTGCAGTGCTTGCTGGGATAGACTCTGGCTCCCCCACAAGCCAGAATTGGATTCAATGGTTAGAAAGTAGATGGATGGTTATGTTGATTTAAGAGATGTTTAAAGGGAGCATGTTTAGAAATCTCTTACCATGGGATAAAAAGTCATCGTGTTTCATGTTTTCCTAAATTAAAATCCTAATTTTAATATCCTAATACTACTGTATCTATGCCTTTTTGAAGTTCTTAAAACACAATTGCAATTATTACACTTGGTAATGTAATTAGTTCACTGCTAAATAAATGGAGATCTGAGTTTGCCGAGTCTTTGAAATTCTGTAAGAAAATAAACAGTAATATACACTTTGTCTAGGAATAACAAGATCATACTACATACAGATTATGAAAAAAAGGCTTGAAAGGAAACAATAATTAGCTCCCCTTTGAATAAACATTTCTTTTATGTCGTATTTTTCAAGCACTTTGATTCCTGTCGCACACCTGTAAAACAGACTAGTGATCCGAGCACAGCAGAAATTAATCACAGGCGCCGTGTCATGTAAATGCTAAATCTATTTGCATATTGACAGTCGGTTCTCACTTATCTTTTTTAGCTGGGCTTCCTAATTGGGGAAAACAGGATGTGGGAGTCTGGCCAGAGACCTGAATTGGCTTTTGACAGAATAAAAAGCATTGGAAGTTAAGACTAAGTATTGAGTCCATGCTTGTGTGTGGGGGGCAATAAAACTCATCAAGTTTTATAGGTTTGAAAAAATGATAAATATATCATTTTACTTGTAATACAGACAATGCAGTATATTTAAAACTGGAAAAGTAAATTTCACCACAGCTTTACCTAATCCCTCATCTCCAAAAGATCATAATTTTTAATAGAACTACAGTATATAGTTTTTCACAGGCAGCAAACACTCCTGGGGCTGCATTCTCTTAATTAAAGCTGCTTCTGTCCCATTTGTCAGCTCTCTTCAGATGGTTCTCTGTTGTCTTTGGGAGGTCCTTCTTTCATAGAGATTTATGAGAGAGGTCTGTTTCTTTGTATACCTCTGACATTAATAATAATAGCCTGCACTGTCAATTGAGCTTCCTTTTGGCTCCAGAAATTCAACATTCAGCTGTAGAGTGTTGTGCGTGGCCCCTTCATGGTTTTAAAGAAGATATTTCATTAGGTTTAGGCCTGTCATGGTTTATAATGTGAGAGTACTACATTATGATATGATGCTCATAAAGGCACTAAAATGCTATAATAAACTGTACACATGGACATAAGCTTGCCAACTTCGCAGTAGCTCAGTACTGTGGCTTCATCAGAGAGATTGGTCATCAGAGACAGTTCCCTTTTCAGAGCTGATCCAGCCGTGTTCTCTTTCTTTTTTAGATGATCACATTGATTAGTGCTATTGAGTGAGATTAATGTTGTTTATTGAATTACTGTGTTTTTAATCGTGATCATGTTTAGCTGTCGAGATTTTTTTGACTAACAGTTTTCACTATCCAGTAGAGCTGGATTTATCCAGACCTGGATTGCTTCTCTTTTGGATATACACCACAATAATTTCCATTTCCCTTTTTTCTTCAGTCATCAGATGCTTTTATCTAATAATGACTTGAGTTGCCTCTGGACAAGATGCAAAGTGTGCTTCTGGGGTACTTTGATGTAAACAGTAACTACTGTGGAATAGGCTAAGAGTTTGACAGTGTAGCATTCTTTGCTTTTTAATAGAAAAAATAGTATGCAGTATTTTATAAAGTACGTGTGACAAATTTCTTTTAAACTTGGCAATGGTTTCCATGAAAATAAGAATGCTCAAATTATTTTACAATAGCATTTTCTAAGCAAATGACAATATAAGGACAATGGTTAAAGTGTTCTGTTTTTTTACACTTATTTACTAAGCTTTCGCACAAAGATATAACACCTTCACGGGCCATTGTACACAGAGATGTTGTGTTTCTCTGGAGAAATTCAGTTGCATTCTGTTTTATTTCATTTGTCATCTGCTGCAATTGTACACAAGAAACCAAGTATGAAAAACTTTATTAGACTCATCTTAAGACTGTTATTAATGTTCCGAAGAAAAATAAAACAATTCACAGCTGAGGATTAGCTATTAGTTTTACCTAGAGGGGGTGGTGTTAAAAAGATGAGTACCATTCATGGAGAACACTAGATACTAGGCAGTAGAATACTGATGCCACCAACCCATCATGCCTTCCAGTACCGTTCTGAATTAGTCAATTTTCCACAAACCTGGTTGTTCACATAAAATTAGGACTGTTTATGGAAAAAAATATCCAAGCCTTTGTCCATCATCTGCTCCCTGTGATATAAAGTCTGAAGTCCCCTGTGTCCTTCCCATCATTCTTTGCTGAAGCGCTCCTCTCCCTCTGCTATTACTCATTGTAAGAGGGGACTTATGGTGGCGAGGTGGTGCAAGCAGAATGGAAATGTAAAACTGTCAATCAGTCTGAAGATGAAACTGATTCAGAAACTTGATTGAGGGAAAACCTAACAGAGAATAATTAATGCACATCCCCACTGGAGCTTCATTCATAATGAAGGCAAACCACTAAGTAGCCAGGAGAGTGTAACAAAAATAGTTTGAATTGCAAAGCTGCAGTTCTTTTTATTACATTATTTATATGTATTGTTTTGATTTTGTCTTGGAGCTGGTGAAGAGCACATTTGAGTTTTCTGTCTTATTATTCCAGGCACCTGCATTCTGGCTGTTGAATAGTAAATCAAGGAGCAAAAGCACAAACACAGATTAAAAACCAGATGTTGCATCATAAGCACTTGCCCACTCATGGTGACAGAATGAACTCTTGATACACAGGACTCTCCAATAAATCACAGGGGAACTTGCTTCCATTTAAAACAAGGCCTTATCTGTACTTTTTTAAATAACTCTATAAAACCTGAAATGGCAAATCAATAAAACTGATTAGAGATGCAGCAAACCCTCACAGGTACACCTGCTGCTGAAGCTTAGCTAAAGTTAGGTATTGACAGCAAAAATAAAAATAGAGGTGGTAAAGGGTGATGAGATTTTTTTATCCAGTCAGCTCCACTAAAATTAATGAAATTTGCTACAAATGTTTTGCGTTAGTTAAAAAATCCAGTAGTTAACTGCAAAAGAATTATTGCTTCAGGATTTTAATAACTGGTCTTTCTCCCCTTCTTCTACTTTGCCAAAAGTAGAAAAAACAGCTTTCATTTCTAGAACTTAGAACCACAAGCTGGAGTTAAACAGGAACTGCAGTCCCAATTTCTCAAAGAAGTTAGATCTTGGTAACATTTTTTTAAAATTTCAAATTAAGCACAAAAAATCGCTAAAGTCACCATGTTGTCACAAACCCGTATTTGAGTTCCCATGAATTTCGATGTGATGTGGCCCTTCCTGCTCTCTATTGACTGTAATGATTAATGTAGTGTAATGTACAAGCGAATAAGTACAGGTTGTACAGCAGACTTTTCACCACAGAAATGTTCCAACGTGATCTGCAGAGTTTACAAGTAAGTTGTCTCAAATTTAAAAGCAACATTTACATTTCTGTTGGATTAAAAGAGATGTATTCACAAGCCTGCTTCTATGCAATGTAATAAGGCCGCAACACATCACCGGCAGTTTTCTTTCCTTGTTCTGAATTGTATAATAAGGTGCTGTGCAAACCTGGAAATTCCGTCTATTTTGTGATGTAAATTAGAGGTTTTACAAGTTAAAGTGTACATTTTCCTTTTATTGTGGGTTGAAATGCACTCATCATTGCTGTTTCTTTCTAACCTCGAAATACAAAAATAGTGTTCCAGTTCCCCTTTAAATTAAATCTGAATCAGAAGGAACTTGAAACTGGCCATGATACAACTGTAAGTTGCTTCTACATACTGTAATTGCCTGTTTGTGGCTAATCCTGGGTTTTAAAGCTAAAAAAAAACAAACAATTCCTGCATCAAAAAGTAATTCTATCAGCACTGAGTATTATGCTTTAATTGGGTTATTCCAGTGGAAAGCACAAACAACCAACATTCAATCTATATATGAGCATTCTTTGCAACAGGCACAGCACTCTAATGGAGGCATTAACCCTATTAGTGTTTGGCTATGGGCAGAATATTGGCCGCAAATTACTTCAGAGAGTGACTTTATGCCGTTGTCAGATATCTCAGGCATCTGTTGGCAATTGCATGAAGAACCACTTGGCCCAAAAGTCTTTAATTCATTGATGCGTTTATTCATCTATTTATCAATCTATTTATTATTTCAGTAGTTCTTTGCAACTTTCCATTCAGAAATTAATTTAATAATTAATCCAATACAGTTCGTCCATCAAGAAACCTACTGTCTGGAAAAATTGTTGCTCAGGGATGGAATTGTACATTGGAAATTGAGAGGATGTACTGTACACATATTTGTCAGTCTTCTGTTCTTCTATTCATCCATTTTCTAACCGTTTCCTCCAATTCAGGGTTGCAGGGGAGACTAATGTGGCAAGCAAAGGGCACAAGATAGGATACACCCTGGATGAGACGCCAGTTCATCACAGGGCAGAGAGCCATAGACACGCTCACAGCCAGGTCAGCCTTCCCAGAAGGCAATTAACCTACCAATACTGTATGTCTTTGGACTGTGGAAGGAAAACCGAAGCATATGAACATGGGGGAAACATACAATCTTCAAGCAGATAGCACACCAGGTCCAGGATTGAGCCTAGGGCATCTGCTCTGCAAGGCGGCAATGTTAATCAGTTCTCTGCTGGGCCTCCCCTATCAGTCTCCCACTTTTCAAACATTCAGAGTAACAAAAGATGCATTACACACAAAAATGCACCATCCAATAATGCCTGATGATATTCTGTCAGTTTTACAAGCCATTAACTCTTTCAACTGTCACTCAACACAAGGTTAATTCTAATTGACTGGAAAATTGATAATGTAGCACATAAACATAAAAATGGTGATAAAACCAAACTGAATAATTGCAGTATATACTAATAAATCTACATGTAAGATTATAGAGCACCACCTGTATAGTGATAAGGTATAAGAGGATAGTCAATATGGATTTAGAAATGTTATACAGTATCTTGCTTTAACGTATTTGATCACACAACAGCATTATTGGATACAAAGTGCATGGGACGGTATGTTTGCATTTGAACCTTTAGAGCTAAATCAAGTTGCATCAAAGCGGTACGTCATACGTAATTCTGGTCAGTGACTGTGTTTTTTAGATTTACAGTTTTGCAGTTAATTCTTCTGAAACAAACTCATAACTTGCATCACCCAAAGACGTTTTTACCTAGAACTTCAGGAGAAAACGTTCATGAAGGATAAAAGTAAAGTGTGCCTTCCCATTCTAAAACTGCACATGAATAATGGAAGAAAAAAGTCCATGTTGCGGATGCTGTACTGAACCGTGGTGTTGAAGCAGTAGATGAGTTTTTGGATAACAAACCATTAGGGAAGGAACAAAGGGAACAAGATACACAAGTCTGTTTCTTTGTATACATGCATTTGGAAAATTTTCTGGTGACTTTGAGAAAAAAAAAGGTAATAATCCTCAAACTAACCACAAGAAACAAATATACATTATACACTTGATAAATATTATCTTGTCAGGCTTCCAAAATTCCCCTCTCACCATCTGGTTTGTGTATGTTATTTTCTCTTACCAGATTGTCAAACGTATCAGTTGGAAAGCAAGATGGAGGAAATGAATAGATGGGAGGCCTGTCTTTGCTTGATAGTGCCCAAGACGGTTAATTGAAATAAACACTGAAAGAATTGATGAGTGTCCCATAGTAAGGGACAAAAATGTTTCTCCACCCTCATTGCAGATTTGAAAGTGTGGTAGGAGTATGGAAAGCTATCCAGCCATGTTGTTTACACCAATACCTTGGTTGCTTTCAACAGACTCATCCAGCCTCAACAACTTCAACAACCTAGCTGAGCAGCTTGTTCCAGACTCGCAGAACTCTTTGGGGGAAAGAGGTGCTTCCTATTTTCTGTTAAATGCACTTTCGCATAGTTTCCACTTGTATTCTCTTGAATGGACTTGAAGTCCATTGAGTTGGCTTTGTCAGTGCCTGTGGTCCCCATGTAATCTACGTTCAAAGAAAAAAAAATTACATTGCTGGTCTTTTTGACCTGTCGTGGTAGGACAAGCCCAAGAATGTATATGGTTGCTCTTCTCTGGACTGATTCCAGACCGTTAATATCTTTTGTATAACATGGTACTCAAAATTGTGCATAATATTCTAAACTAACCAATTAAAATGCTAAATGAAATTATAAATGAGAGATTAAAGAAGTCAAAATAAAAACATATTTTTTTTTAAATGAAAAACTGGTTCAACTATGGAATGGCAATTTTAGTTAGTGCTATAATACTCCACAACCTGGGCTGAAGGTCAGACTGGTCTGTTGTAGACGTGTAGTCTAAAACTAGTTACAGGCCTGCACTTAACACGAAAGTAATAATATTAGCCTCCAATTCATGTACACAAGAATGGTCATGAAGACAGTGGGGTCAATATCATTATAACCACTAAAACCACAAATAAGTCACTTCAGATTCCTTTATTCAGCAGGATTGAGCAAACACTCCAAACACAGTTGTTTACAACTCTAAAATATTCCATGAAAGTCATTAACTGTAGCTTTCTTTCATAACTGCCACAATTGCCATATTTTCCTTGCATTTTACACAATTGTCATCAGTTCTGACTGGATTCTGGGTGTATTTGGGTTTACCCTATTTCCTGGTGGTATGTGTGTGTAGAAGCATACAAAGTAAAGGTGTGTTTCCATGGCAACCAGAGAGGTAATTAGGAAATATGAGTCCCCTGGGTGCTTTTTGTTGTGGGGCATAAATAATATACAACCAGAGCTGCACTTATCCAAAGGGACAATGTATTGGTGCACAAACCGTATATTCTGATGATTGCATATACCTCCACTTTGTCAAAATTTGCAGAAGGCCTTTGTGCCCACTTTGTTCTTATGGTCCTGAGAATAGGAAGATGTATATGCCTACAAATGGACAAAGCCACCAAAAAGTCATCCTGTGTCTGAAAAAAAAATTGCAGATGCCTTCATATGATTTAAAATGCTCTTGGGTAAGGTGTGACAGACTTGCACCTCTACACATGAGCTGTACTATCAATAAACTTGAGGAACTGTAATACATGTCATGCACCAAAACCCATCCATATAAATGTGATAATCTACACAGACATAACTGTAAAAAAAGGTTCTATAGTGAATTGAGTCATTAAGCTCTTTGATTTCCTTTGTGGGTGATGTATCTTATGCACCATAACTATTATATCTTCATTTCATGTTGCCCTCCAATCTACATTTAAAGTGGTCATTGTTCTGTATCAGTGCACTTTACATTCCATGATGCTTGCCTCAATTATCCGTTCACCATTAAAGTGGCAAATATTTTTCATATTTATTAAGTACAGCTCTTTACACAATGCATCACTGTTTACAAAATTGCCCACGAAGCATGTGTGAAATGTCTTTAGTTACAGCTGAAAGAGTATGGCAATGAGTTTTAAGCATTTATTTGACCAATGAGGTATTTCACAAAGAAAAATGCTTTTGTGAAAAAAACAAGCCTGATGGGTACAATAGTACTAGCTGTATCTAGGAAAGATACTTTGAATCATGAAAGAAATATGTTCTCCCTTTCAAGGTTTAGATGCTAGGACTGAGCTCAGTATGTGAAGAAACAACTCTGGTATTACATTCTGCTGTTAAAAACCTTTAATGAGAGAGTAAGATGTGAAAGCTGAAGATGTTTCTGACTTTCCTTGCTGCTTCCGTGTTACACAGCAATGTAAGTTTAAAAAATCAATACAATCAAGCAAGGAACTTGCTTAGTCTAATCCCTGCCAGCAGACAAAAGCAAAAATCTTGGGTCACTATCAGTGTCCTGATCTCCCGATGAGCATCCAAACCATGCAATCAGAGTCAGTGTCACTTCCACTGAGAGTAATGATAATCTTTTCAATTTCAACTTGATCTGGTTCTCTGTAGGCAATACATTCTCTGAGCTGAATGCTTGTTGACAGCCACACGCCCACATCTCAGCAGGGAAACTGGGAACATGTTCTTCACAGAATCTCCTCACATTTTCAAGTTTAATTTTTTTTGTAATATTTTAGCCAAACCACCTCCCTACCACACACATTTTCAGTAGAGTTTATATTGACACCCTATGGAGTAAATGAAAAACGGTGCATCCTGCACTTTTAAAATCATTTGTTTTGTACTGTTGAGTTGTAAAAGCTGAGAAACTTCTCTTCAGCACTCTATTAAGGGGACATCTTCGAGGCAGAAATGGGTCCTAGTGCAAATTTGCGGAGTGATCTGCCGACTTTTCTGAATGTTACTAGGCATTCTTCATCGACTAATTAATAGTTTTTTTCAAAATCAGAACCAAAAAAATCAGTGGTACACCTTTGCATTTCAAAGGATTCCTGGAATAAGAAGATTCAAAGACTATGACAGATTAACAGTATAATGATAATGATAATGATAATGATAATGATAATAATAATAATAATAATAATAATAATAATAATAATAATAATAATAATAATAATAAAGATAATAATCACTTACACTTATATAGTGCTTTTCTGGACACTCCACTCAAAGCGCTTTACAGGTAATGGGGACTCCCCTCCATCAGCACCAATGTGTAACCTCACCTTGATGATGTGAGGGTAGCCTTAGTGCACCAGTAGGCTCACCACAGAGACGCTATCAGTGGGGAGGAGAACAGAGTGATGAGGCCAGTTCATAGATGGGGATCATTAGGAGGCCAGGATTGGTAAAGGCCAAGAGGAAATTTGGCCATGACACCCGGGTTACACCTCTACTCTTTTCGAGAAACACCCTGGGATTTTTAATGACCACCGAGAGTCAGGAACTTGGTTCTCATTAGTAGGATGGCGGCTTTTTAACGTATAGTGTCCTCGTCACTTTTATAGGGCATTAGGAGCCACAAAGAGAACTGGGTGAGCACACCCTACTAATCCCACTAACACCTCTTCCAGGAGCAACCCCATCCAAGTACTGGATTTCTATAATTCCTGCTTTATCTTGCCAACCATTTGCAACTACATACAGTATTCCTAATTACATTTTTACATTACATTTTTTGGACATGTTTTCTGATATCTATTAATCAGAATTCAGAGACTTTTGTGTAGTAAGCCATTTTAAATAGAGATTTTAAAATGTGTTCTTTTTTAGATTATGGATGCTGCAAGGAGAAAGGAAAACATGGGGTCAGACCAGGTGCCTGTGGCACATGTATCTGAAAGGAACGGCAGAGAACTCAGACCACTGCTGCTTGTGTAATGTCATTTGTGCTGGGAGTGGATTCTTGCATTGGACACATCTTCCAAGTGCTATATAAAACACTGCCAGGGGGCAAATCCTGTGCTGCCTGCAAGATGATAATATCTTCAGCAAAAATAAGGAATATACCAAAAACCTCTGTACCTACCAACCACTCGCTGCATCCTGGAGAATTTCTGAAAAATTAAAGGTGTAATCTAATCTGGTGAACAGAATCCAATCTATGTCATTGTTAAGAGTTATTTAAAAATGTCAACTAATATTTAGCAGACTTAAAATTGTCAATTTAAGTTTTAAGCTTCTTAAAGTCTTCCATTTATTTACTTGCTATACTACATGCTGCTAAGGATAATCTTTGATCTTGGATATTAGAGGGAGAATATCAAGAGAGTACAGCTCATATATTTGTTCTTCATAAATACTGATGCTTAATGAAAATGCTAAGTCTGAGTATTCATTATCAGTTAATTTGGCACATGCATAGTTTTTTAGAGTGAGCAGTAGTGTCCAAAGAGCTTTGTTGATTGTTACAAGTTATGTGAATTCATAAATACAGTATGCTGAGTTAAATTAAAATCATCTTCTGTTGGTGTAGGATGCCATTTTTGTATTTGAGAGACCTGATGGAATACAAATGTGGAAGTGTGGTAGTGAGCATTGTATTTACTGTTGTGTTTTTCAAGTAAGTTAAGGTGGAGGCTCACCATGGATGGTGAAAACACAAAGACGTGGAGGAATCTCTGCTGACACAAGAATGTCTATAGTGCAGGTTGAGGGCAACTTACCATCCAACATGGATTACTGTTTAATAATACTGTATATTAGCAACGTTCTTGAGCCAACAGTTCTTCAACTGTTAGTTTTCTAGAAGGACAATTCAAAACCATACAGTGTCTCACAGGACTACATTGGCAGTGCTTCAAGAAAACGATGTAAGTTTTCCATGGAAAGATTTGTCCTTATCAGAGTTCAAATGAACATTCAGTAGGTGAAAGCTATAACCTTCCCCATCTAGCTGTAGCTGCACAGGAAGAGTTGTGGAGCATCCCACATCCATCTGTCCAAAGGCTGATCAGGCGTGTGTCAGTGCCAGGATTGTGTTAATACTTTGAGGGTGTGGGGTGTCATACAAAAGACTGACTTTGTAATTAGTTTTTACTTGACTGGTTTTCATTTTGTCAGTGTGCTACATTTCATCTAGAGAACTTCACATTTCTCTGATTTGATATGCACAATTAAAATAATCCATTTGTCCTGAATTAGTGCATCGCCTTCTGTGAAAAAGGAAGTTTTCAGTTCTTTTGCAAAAATAACAATAGCACAAAAAACATCTGTAGGAAAAGTGAGTTGTGAAACCCAGGCTAAGTTATTTTCTGTCAAACTGATTTTTCTTTGATTTGTTGGCAGCTGCTTTAATCTAGATAGAAAATGAGACCTTGGACAGTCAATCGCTTGTCAAATAGAATAACATCCTATTGCTGCTCCCAGAACATTTCCCTTGAAGAAATGCACTGTGCAAGGGGGGAGGGTGCAGACAATTCGTTTATGAAATGTCCCATTTCAGTGAAGGAGAGGCAGTCATGAAAATCATACTGTGCAAAGGGCATATTTTCAGCAATGACCCAGTTTAAAAGTGCTTAATGAGACACCACCAGATTTCAGTTGTTCTCCAGGCTATGTGTATATCTCTTCTTAAGGTGGCACAGTAACTTTACACACTTGTGTTTTAAAACGCAGACATTACAATACCAGTTGCATAGCTTTCAGTCAGAAAGATGCACAAAATAATCTTCAGTGCTGCACATATAGAAGTAACTCAAACACATCTGACTTGATATCCTAGCTTTTGCAGAGGACTCCCTGCTGGTTTTATAATCAAAATCTTGCAGTGTTGAAATTACTCAGAATGGTAATTACGAGAGTCCATTTCTTATCGGGTGATTACTTGGTTTTTTGGCTCCTATTATTTATCTGGGTGATTTCCAAGGAATATAACTGGAATAAACCCTAATGCATTTTAAATACATTTGGAAAAAAAAAAGAATATAATAAGATTAATAAAGTGTTGTAGTTCACATAATGCGTTTGATATTCTACAGGAAACATGAAAGGTAGTGCAAATATATGTCGCCCAACATGACACAGTGGAAGTCAGTGGTTTGGAAGCTGTAGCAGACTAATATCTACAAGTGCCGTGTGAACAAATGAAGTTTGAGCACATTAAAGAAGATGATGAAAAAGAGTGCAGTCTTGCTATTTCATGGGTTCTTGGTTGAATCACTAAAGTGTATTTTCAGTGCCATCTCACAAGAATGCACAAGTCTAGAGAGCAAGACTGGTCTTCTTTAAGTGCTTGGTAATAATGTAAATTCCTTGCAATTTTACATATCCCAAAGCACTTAACATGTACAGTATGACGAAACTCACCTGATCCATCACTGACATGCTGTAACTTGGGGTGACACACTGCAGCTATTCTGAACTAGCAGCCTAACTAAAGAGGAGATCAGGAAGACAAATGAGTATACCATAAGTAGCCTTCTCAATAATATTCAAATAATGCCATGGGATCTTTAATGACCACAAATCATCAGGATTTTTGTTTAAACACGTTTTCCAGAGGACAGATCCCCAACAGAACGGTGTCTTCTGTCACTGTGTTAAGGGAATGGCATTATGGAAGAGAGAAACCTACAGGTCCACCATCAGCACTCTTATTGACCACCTGATTTCCACAGAGATCTCTCACTGCTGACAAGGCCCAGCCTTGCTTATCTTCCGAGATCAAAGAAGGTCAATGTATAGTAGTATAACTCCTGCAATGACCATATGCATTTCATTAAGTCAGACGCCACTCCACCAAAAATGCAAAACATCTAATTGAAATTAAAATATTATATGTCTTAGCCTGAGTCTTAGTTTAAATGCATTCATTTAAAATAAAATAAAAACGGATGGTTTATTGTGCCATATAAACCAATAACATATATAGTAAACTTGTAAAGAGGATAGTAATATATGATACAGATGAAAAGGTATTTTGGTGTCTAAAAGGATCCCCTCAACATCTTTTAGCTTTCTGCCTGAACAGACTTTATTTTCATTTTCCCAAATAGCAGGGGAATGAACAGCTGAGTGAATTAGCACTAAAACAAAAGCGGATTTTATTGTAACTCAAAATCCAAAAACACAGAAAACTGGTTACACAGCATTGCAAATGACAGCAGGTACCCAATTAGGGTAATCAGCTGAGGCAGTACATCCTTTCAGTTCCTCCATTGCAACAAAAATGTGCACTTCCTGTAATCTGGATCTCTGGAACTAATGGCCTAGAAAGTGTGGAATATATTACTTTTCCTACCGTGCAGTTAATTTACTGAAGAATGATTGCATGTAGAGTGGCGCAATAGTTAGTGTTACTGCCTCACAGGGCTGGGGTTCCTGGAGTGGAGTTTGCATGTTCTTCCCGTGTCAACATGGATTTCCTTTGAGTGCTCGTGTCTACTCTCACTGTCCAAAGACCTACTGATAGGTTAATGGGTATCATGGAAAATTCACAATGGTGTGAACGTGTTTGTTTGTGTGTGCCCTGAGATGGACTGGCATCCTGTCCGTGGCGTATCCTGGCTTGTGCCCATTGTTTGCTGAGATAGGCTCCAACTCCCCTGTGACCCTGTATTGGATAAAGCAGTTACAAAGTTGGTGGGTTGATGACTGCATATCAGATACTTCATAACTGTATGTGCATATACTGTATGTATAGACTATCGTCTATCATGCAGTCATCCTAAAATATTTTAGATAAATCAAAACCAAGTCAGCCATTATATCATGTTTAGCTGTACTGCAGTAGTGTGTTTTATGGAAGCCCGTTTCCGCCAGGGAGTAAAAAAAAAGCCCTAGAACCCGAATCCGTTACAATAACAAAAGAACAGACAATGAAATATGGCTATTTCGAAGTCACAAATGTGAGATATAAAGTCGGAATTCTGAGTTACTAAGTCGGAATTCTGAGTTGCTAAGTCGCAATTCTGAGATACTAAGTCGGAATAGCAATATTTCATTGTCTGTCCTTTTGTTATTGTAACGGATTCGGGTTCTAGGGCTTTTTTTTTACTCCCTGGCGGAAACGGGCTTCCATAAAACCCTCGCCGCTCCCACCCTAGCTCGTGCCTCGCTGCACTGGCTCGAACCTGAGTCTTGCCAGCTGAGCTAAAGAAGACCTTCTTTTTTAAGTAAAAAAGGACATACAATGGAAATACGTAAAAAGTATGTTTCAGCTTTTATAATTGTGAATTCTTCTGGATGTGAAGTGCCTATTTCTGTATCTTATTTCATATTCTGTCTACGTAAATAAAAACTATTTTTAAAAAGCCCACCGTGCACTATTCCATCCGGGTACTATGGAAGCCTCACTGGCGGAAATGGGATTCTATAAAAATTAGTGTAATTAATTTGATTTTTATCAGGGCACTGTACAGGACAAGTCTTCAGGCTTATAGATCCTATGATCCGGTACGATTCATGAAAATAGTGTAACGGAACGGCCGACATACAGGTTGTACGATCTGGTTGCAGTACACCACCCTCCCCTGCGCATAACAGGGATGCTGGCCAGCGGGGTTAAAGAAAGTGAGCCAGTGCAGCGAGTCACGAACTAGGGTGGGAGCAGCGAGGGCACAAGCCCTAGAACCCGAATCCGTTACAATAACAAAAGGACAGAATGAAATATGGCTATTTCGAAGTCGCAAATGTAAGATATAAAGTCGGAATTCTGAGTTACTAAGTCGGAATTCTGAGTTGCTAAGTCGCAATTCTGAGATACTAAGTCGGAATTCTGACTTACTAAATCGCAATTCTGAGATACTAAGTCGGAATTCTGAGATGCTAAGTCGCAATTCTGAGTTACTTAGTCGGAATTCTGACTTACTAAGTCGGAATTCTGAGATGCTAAGTCGCAATTCTGAGATGCTAAGTCGCGTTTCTGAGTTACTAAATCGGAATTCTGAGATACTAAGTCGGAATTCTGAGATACCATAGCACGTTTTTTTTTTACTCCCTGGCTTCCATAGTTTCCAAATAAGCTCTTAGAGATCTCTCTTTGTTTATGGGAAAGAAATGTAATGTCCCCATGTCAGAGATATTTCTTGAAATAAGTTGTCAGACAGGCAAATGTGAATTAACTAACCTCAATATGTTGCTCCCAGACAGTTATTATTACTGGATACTGAATACCAATTGCCTGGCCCATGCTTTCCATCTCTAACAAAACTGCTTCCATCTCTAACAAAACTGATAGGTAGGTTTTTTTCTGACATATGAACAAATGTACAGTACCTCAAACATGTAAAAAGCCAGCTCTTGGAGAAGTGATGATCGACACCCTTCATCTTGTTTAAGTTCTTCTGATATGTGTAGCACAATATGAAGTTTGTTGTAATGCAAAACTTAATGAGAAAGATTTGAAAAAAAAAACAGATTTAAAATAATACAAAAGTATCAGTTTTAGTAATATTATTTTATTTATAAAGAAAGAAATGGACAACAGATAATAAAAATAGGGATCTATCATTATGAAGATGTTGTTGCATGCAGTGTAATTTAGGGAGTGATTTAAAAAAAATCAGAAACAGTGGATTTAACAGTAGATTGTGTGTTCAATATATACAGTATGAACCTGTACAAAGACACTAATATGTTTTGTATCTGTAATTTCACCAAAGGTTTTATTTTAAAACAAAACAATTTCAGTTAGACTTCCCTTTGTAGTTTAGGCAAATTGTGTTGTACAATAGAAATCAAATGGCAGATATGATTAATATGCTGCTAGAGACTGAATTAACAAGGTGAACCAAATAGCTTCCTCTCACTTATTACCTTAAGAATGTCTTAATTAAAGCTGCACATTAGAATCATCAGCCACTCAGTAAATATGAATCTCCCTTTTCATTTTTTTAAAAACAGATCTCTGGTAAAAACTGACAGGTGCATTATATCAGAATTTCAATTACTGACTATAATGACTTTTAAAATTGTGCAGCAGTAGTTTCAGCTGCTCCATTTCTGTCAGCATTGCAGACTGGTAAATGTTTGTCTCCAATTTTGTAGCTTTACAAAACATTTTTGTATTTACCAGCTAACCTTTGATAGGATTATATGTAAATGGAGGCTTTATGTTCATGATTCATCTTTATTGGTAAAAAACACTTGTTGACTCACAATTTATTTTTATATTAACCACAAATATATCCATTCCTACTACCTTCAAAGAGGGACATTTCTGTTACATGGATTCTGAACATGTCATTCATTCAATCAGTTGGTCCACTCTGTTCAGCAAATTCCCAAAGTGTCACAAATTCACAACCATAGTCACAAGTTTTCATTTAATTTAAAACCCAGGTCAGTCCTTGGATTTAATGGTTTTAATCCCAGGATTTTGAGATTATACATTTTGACAGGATTGGACAGCTAAAAAATAACCAATAGATTGTCTGCTGAAACGGCTCTTGAATATAATGCAATTTTTAAAATATGTGAGCCATCAGTGGACATTCCTGTTGGTGGTATGAATGATAGCAAGACCAACTGGATGCACATGTCCGAGGGTTTAGGCATCCTCACAAACTTAAAAAAATTTATGACACTGCAAAGTTGACATTTTTCATGTGTCATTACGGAGTGTCAGTTGTGCAACAAAACGATTCCTAAAAATGCTTTAGAACAGTTTATATCTATTATTCAGATAATTGTCTAATGCAGGGGTCTCGGAATCAGTTCCTGGAAGTCCTTTTGTCTTCTGGTTTAAGCTTCCAACCTAAGTAGTCAATTAAACAATGAACCTAATGAAATATATCGGATTCTTCTTAAGGTATCATACAGCAGATTACACAAGACATTCACTTCATTACAGGTACAGTTACCCATGAATCACCACAGAGCCTTATTAGCAGTGTCAGAATTATGCAGCTACTTAAATAATTAGACCAGCTTTGTAACCAAGAACATTGTTGAAACGCAAATGAGAAGACACTAGGTCTTCTATGAACTGAAATTGAGACCCCTGATCTAACAGGTGCAGTTAGAAAAGCAAAAATTTAAGACAAAAATCTCCTTATACAGTATTCTTACTGAAGAAAATGGGCATCAGTATAGACTACAATTTTTTTTTTAGATTTACTCTAGTACGAGATGTTTGAGTGGTGTAGAGTCTGTTTTACTTTTAATTGTATTTGTGATTGTCACCGTCAACCATTTGTTAATTGCTAACAAATGGATGACCTACTGTATACTGAACTGTGTTTGAAATGAAAATGCAATAGAAAATATACAGTGTATGGTATCAAGAACAGAAATGGAGAAAATCATAGACAACTGGTTCATCATCTAATCCTGCTGGTGATATTCTTCACATTTAACAGTTCAGTGTTTGACCTATTTTTTTGTTACTGGTGTTATTCTGGATATTTAGTATCCCATGAACCTTAATTGAGGAATATTGTTGTGCACAAAAGGTCATACATAAAGCTTACCAAACTGTGGTTCAAAATGTATGAGGATACTGTACAATCAGTGTATTCTGTAATACAAACCTCAAAGACCATTCCTCTCAGTGTAAATTATGGTCTTCTCCTGGGCCAGGTAAAGATGCCTTCCCTACATACCAGCACTGAGACTGGAGTCACACACCTGAAAAGTCAACAGAACAGCACAGAGCTGATGTGGTCACAGTCCACTAGGCAGCGATATTCTGCATTCAATAAAATTTAGTCCTGGGTCCTCTGTCCTTGGTGGTAAAATACTTTAAGCTAACTTTTAATAACAGGACATGTGTATTATAATAAGTAAATATGTTTTTTGCAGCAGAGTTCTCCTTTAACAGTCATAAAGAAGAATGATCAACTCCAATTCCAGTCTTTACTTCTTATTTACAGTAATCTAGTAACTAATTGTCTGTAGCTGAATATTCAGGCATGATGAAAAATAGTTAATAATTAAAATAGGAAAGCAGTCTATTCTAATGACTTGATGGTCTATTCAAAAATATATTGACATCCATTCTTGTTAAATTAGTGTTAATTGTTTTATAACACATTCTGGATATCAAGAAAAAAGTTAAATATCTGTTATTCTTTGGCCTAAAGCTCTTGGTTGTGATCCATTTTAATAGCTTATCTTGGGGCTGAGCAAGAAATCATGCTTTAGAGTACAGCACAATTACTATGCCAATGTCTGAAGTAATGTGCAATTTCCTGGAGCTGTATATTCTCCTGACAAGGAGAAATGCCTTGTTTTCTTGAATTGTAGATACAGGAATAGAACATGTACAAGATTCTGGTCATTGTCTTCGAGTTGCGCGTTTTACTTATCATTAAAAGCAGATTGCCTCAATAGGAACACTGATCTAGAAGCAATGAATTCCAGTAGGATGTAAATAATGTTGTTTAGATTTAGTGACTGTCCATGGGCAGAATGGGATTTTCAGAGGAGATGCGAGGCCAATTAAAGTTGTGGTATTAAAACTTTATCAACATTAGACATGAGCTTGTTTCAGCAAAAACACTATCACACTTCCCTGTAAATTTCACAGCTCCTTTGTCCTTTGAAATTTACCGTAAGACACTCCACTATCTTCCTTTCAAACACTTCCAGAGTCCAAACTGCCTTTGTGTACATGATACTCACAGAGGTAATAATTTTGCTAAACATGGCTTACCTCAGAAATAAAATTCAGCAATTCTGTTGAATGGGTATTGTGTTGAAATACACTTTTTTCATTAGTTTTGCTTCAAGTTCTTAGGAACACTTTACTGTAAATTTATTTTATTGTAATTACATTTGAAGTAATGCGTAACTTCCTGTGACAGTAATATCAAATGTACCTTAAATCATAGGCTATTTTTAGGGCTTCCCCTTTTCCTCATTAATTTCAACAAGATTAACCACCTTTTGTAAACCCTTACCAATTTCTTGTTACCCATACATTCTTTTTTATTAAGAGTCTCTTTCTTGTCAAATTTTAAATTACCATTCCCATTTTATCACTCACTCTTCATAAACCTATAGTTTAAGTGAATTTATTGGAGAGGGAAGATATAATGTTTATTAGGTGTTCCACTCATAAGTATAATGGGACTGGATTCAGAAGGAATGCAATGACCCATAAATGCTTAAGACCAGAGATAAAACTTAGACAAGACTTACAGCAAGTCGATAATATTGTCTCAATATGGCCTTCACTAGATAGTGAAAGTTTACAGATATCGATTGCTACAGATGCTGGAACAGGGAAACTGCAAACCTTAGGGTTCAGAAAACAAGTCATAGCATAGGTTGTGAATCACATATAATTTCCAACAGAAAGCAGTATTTTTTCATCTAGAGCACATGGAAAATAAAAGGTCACATGAGAATAAGGAAACCACAAGCCCCCATAAAATATATTTAACTGGAAATGAAAATTGCTAAAAATACCCACAAAAATCAAGGACACCAAGTGCGTCAGTAGAAGACGGGTGCTTTAAAATATCAATTTTGCCAATGAGAGGGCCAGTATTTTCTGACCTACCTTGTACTGTGGAAACACTATATATTGAGAGTATGCTTTAAACCCAGCAAAGAAACAGTTTATTCCATGCTGAAAGGAAAAGAAAAGAGACACAACTTTCCGGCTGTGGAGCCTTCTTCAGGTGTGGTGGAGCCGAAATGTTGTGTCTCTTTTCTTTTCCTTCCAGCACGGAATAAATCTTCACTGTTTCTTTGTAGCCTACGAGTGCTGACACAGCTCCCTACTTGAACTTCTTAAACACAGTGTTTTTAAGAAATCTGTGCTGGCCGAAGAGTGGTTAGCCTGACTAGAAACAGAAAGAACAGGTTGAACATGCAAAAGATGGCATTCCAGGGTGAGGAAGTTATATGCTGTGTGGTATCTTAGAAAGAGACCCACAAATTTAACCATCTGTGGAAGAGAAAACACAAGCAAGCTAGGAGAATGTCGCAGATGAATAAAAGCTGCAGGCAGAGGTAAAACTGAGACTAATTTCCCTGCATTGCACGAAGGAAGTTGTGTGCTCTTTCCAGATTGATAGGTGACCTCTGAAGCAAAGCTAGTAAATATTGCATTCAGCCCTGCTAGGTTCAGAACATTTCACAATAAAAAACATTTTGTGTGTCCCTTGGAGACTTAAAACAGTTTGATAAATTTGACTACACTTAAGATGTTCACAGAATACAAAACTAACTTCTCTAAAGATGAGACTAACAAAGTGCCTGGTATTTCGAGCATGGTGCATGTGTTCTGATTTATCGTAGTATTTTGGATGCAGTAGCAGAGCCTGATGTAAAGTAAGATGTTCTAGATTCTCAGCACTGATGTATTGCTTTTTCTTCAGAACTGCCACCTGAAAATGTGCAGACCAAGAGGTTCAGACTGTTCTTGAATTACCATAATCTAGCGACCAGGGGGCTCCGAACCCACAGACACCTACCTCAGCTTCTCAGGGAAGACTCAGATGACCTAGACCTCGTTGACCAGTCCCAGCACCACCATGCCTCCCCTTCCCAGCCTACTTCAGCCCAGCTCTCTGTTCCTTCTTTGCTCCGTGTTGTTTTTGTTTGTTTTGTTTGTTTGTTTTTACTGTGAGAGTTACATCTCCTGTTTACCTTGAAACATTCTTTGCTTCCCTTTTAGCCCATGGAATTTAGCCTTGCTTTTGACCATGACTTTTGGATTCTTCTTCAGGTATTTACACTGTAGACTTTTTAGCTTATGGCCTACTCCTCGTTAGACCTTGTACAGTATCTGGATTCTCCTGTTTAACTCTGTGTTTCCAACTCTGGAGTTCCCTGGATCTGCATAGGGTCCATCCCTTGTTATCTCAACAACAGGACTGTGGACTGTTCAGTTTTCCCCATTTCTAAGTCGCATTAAACTTATTGTATTGTCCACAGTAAAAGGTTTATCTTTCAGATAACCTGGGGAAGCAATAACAAATGCAAATGCATAGTAAAAAGCATTGTACTGAAATCAAGGAATGTCATACACAATTTACACCTTATTTAGTGTATTGGGCCCAATTTTAGTCACCAAGATATTGCTACTCTCCAATCTGTTCAGAGAAAAGCAATCAAATACAGTACATTTTGGGGTTAAACAAATGTGTAAAATGGAGAGACCAAAAGAATTGAAGGTCTTTCCAGTCTTTTTTTCAGAGAAGTCTATGAAGGGACCTTATTTAAGTACCCAAAGTCCACAGAAAAGTATTGCCAAGGCCATGTCCATGTTAATGAACATTTTCGTAATGAACAGTTCAACGTGAAACAGGGCTCACAAGGATAAATTACATAGAAGTGCATTTACAAGTAAGAATAGGAGGCACATCTTTCTTCAAAAGGTGGTGAGGATCTGGAACAAGCTGCTCAGCCAAGTTGTTGAAGCTGATACATTTATTTTACATTTATTGCATTTACCATCCTCCTTTGACAAAAGTATCATTAAAATGTATTTTTAATTGCTTTTTAAAAAATAACTTTTCCAGGATGGATAAAAATCCCTCAGTGGGACTGTTCCCATTAAAATAGTTTTACAGCTCAAGTACTGACATCTGGACATCTCTAAAAGTACAGAACAATTGTGTTTTGCCAGGTTTAATTGGGTTCATAAGGTCTGAGTAAGATAAATCAATACTTGAAGCTGTGTCTCTGGAAATTTTTTAATGAATGTAACTGAACTGTGTTTAATTCCAGAGAAGACAGCACCAGAAAGGGGCTGCCATTAGATTCAATAATTCATACAATATGTAATTATAGTTGGAGGCATTTATATTACACTGTTAACCATTGCTAGCCATAGTGTAAAAGAGGTTAAGGTACTGTACTTGTTTAAAGAACTACCCACAAACACCCTTTCTCAAAATGCATGTGGAGTGAATTAAGAGACTATACTGTACAAAAATAACATCCATAACTATATAATTAGAATCTTGCACTGCACCAGATTTAGTGCAGTGGCCACAACTCTGTATTCACCAGTGTACTACTTGGACAAAAACCAGGTGACAAAAACTGACACATTGCCAGAGATGTGGTGCAGAAGGGAGACTTCATTTCCGTTATCTGCCTTGTTCCTAATTTGATTTCTTAAAACCCTTAGCAAAGCAATCAATCAGTTTAAATTGGCCACAATGTCACAGCTGCATTCCATGCAGCCTAAATGACCATTGATCACAAGTACTGTATCTGTGTTCTCTGTGCTTCCCTTCTCCTGCATCAGGCAAACATCTTCCCCAAGCATGACCTGCTGTCTTTGTACAGGCAGGCTCTCAAATGACACAGTTAGCACCAGTAAAAGGAGGAATCCCACTGTATCAGGGGCTAATTACAGTGAAAAGGAAATGGTAAGTAAAATGTTAGGTTACTGTGTAAATGTACAGCTTATACTGTAGATATTAAATGATTACACATCTCAAAGGTGGTTACTTAAATTATTAATTATAAAGGGTTACATATTATTATATATATTATAATCCATACTAATACTGCAAATGTTAAAATCTATGAAAAAGTCATTTTTTTCTATATTTTAATTCCATTAGTAATGATTTATGATTATTTGGTAACGTCTTCATTAACCATCTATAAATGCATAATGGACAAATATTTAGAAGGTACTGTATACCTCAGTATGAAGTGTCAAATGTAAAAGCACTTGAAAATTGTACCATGTATCAAAAACTGTCAAATATGGTGAATAAATCAAATACTCAAATCTGCATTTAACTATCAGCTTTCTGTGCATAACAGACTGAAATATGGTTAATCCTTCATAATTTTAATGGTGTTCCAGAATTCATGTGATTGTTCTGAGGATTATAATTATAAAAGTCAGCTTCATGTGATGACTGATATAAATGTGATTTGTTTAAGTGAAACTTTGTCATATTTGGCTTTATTAATGATATCACAAAGAATACCGCAGGAAACGAACCATGTCTCTTCAATTAATAGAATTAAAGGTTATTTTTTCCATTTCATCAGTGCTTTATCTTGGGGGGGGGGGGGGGGGGGAAGTAATTAAAACTGACTTGAAACCAAAGAAAGATTGTTTTATGGTACAACTTCAAATGCCTACTATTATATAGTGATCGGAAAGAACCAGACAGAACACAACAGATTGCTGTTTAGAAAGAGTATTTGTAAGCTAATCTTTTGTATCAAGACTTGCAAGTCAGTGACGCTGAGTAAGATGTGTGATATTAGCAGATATCTGCTACAGTGTAGCTGTTTAGATGAAAATGTTTGAGTTATGTGTCTCTCAATGTTGAGCTCTCGAATGCTAAGTTTTACCACAGTCACTAGGCATGTGAAAACAGGCACGACCTAAAACATAAAGAGTGAAATTGAGTATTCTGACCATTATTTTTTTAATATTGATGGTTCTACTTTCCAGCAATGAGAAATTAGCAGGGTAAATCAATACTGATGTAATCCTTAATTTATAGCAGGGCAGTATGGTGGCACAGTGGAGCAGTCCAAAGACGTACTGATTGGGTGATTGGCTTCTGCATAAAATTAGCCCTGGTGTGAGTGTGTGCATGTCTGTGTGTCTTCTCTCCTATGGGCTAGCGTTCTGTCTGGGATGTACACTTTCTTGCACTTGTTGCTTGCTGGGATAGGCTCTGGCTCCCCCTCAACCCTGAAAATGGATTGCTGGATAATTTATAGCAGCTTCTGCTTATTCTTTAACCCTATTTGTGAAAGGTGTTATATGTTTGACTGACTGGTTGCACAATCAAGCCGGGTGAGACTGACAGGAGGAGTGTTTGAAAAACTCTTGGGAGGCCTTTACCCAGAAGTAGATCGACAAAGACTGATGTTACCACTGTTGATTTTATTTTCTCTTGAGGCAGTCTTTTCAGGCAAATTTTACGAGCCCCAATCCAATGCATTGTTTTATTGGTTCTGTTTTGAATCTTAAATTGTAAGATTAATGTTATTTCTCACCATCTCACATCTGTATTTTTTCTTCACACACAATGTGTGAACCTGAAATCATACCTTGGAGGAAAATATTGACCCCAAATGGTAAAAACTACAGGACAATAATACAAAATATACCTTTTGGCTTTTTTGTTTGATTATTGACTGTTTAAAACATTAACCTGCAGAGCTCCTTGTTGTTGTAGCCATTAACGACCCTACACAGTAGATTTGTTGTATCCTAGCAACAGGAGTCTCTTAGCACAAGTATTTGTGTTTGTAATAACCTTTACCCTTGAGATAGGGAAATAGGGGACAGGCATTTTGAAGATTTGCATTTTTGAGGCAGTTATTGGTAATTCCACTAATCAATCAAGTCAAGACTAACAGGAAAAAGTGTCATTTATACATAGCTGTTGATTAATTATCTGAATGATAAGGAGATAAAATATAATTTTTCACTCTTGGCATATTGCCCATCTAATTAATTTTCCTTGGAGTAGGCAGGTTGCCCACAGTTTTCTCATGGGGAAATTAAGGATCAAAGTGTGTTGGATAAATGTAGAACTCTTTCTAATGAACAGCTGACCACACTTCAGAGGTTCAAGTAGAGAGCTGTTTCTGTGGGAGTTAGCTCTGGAGGAATAAGGAAAGGTTAATTCCACACTGAAAAGCAGAATGGAAAAACACAAAGTTTGGGCTGTGGAGCCTTGTGGACTCACACCTGAAAAAGGCTCAACAGCCAAAACATTAAGTTTCAGGTTACCCTAATCCATTCTTTTTAGTGAAGAAAGAGACATTTTTCCTTTAGGTTTATCTGAACTTTGACCATACACCCTCACAAAAAATAAAATGGCTTATAAATGTGTTTTTCAAACATAAAATATGGTACTTGCATTAGGCATAGTCCCTTTTGCAGTTTATTTTCCAGGTATAGTCATGTTTAAGAACATCAGAATACTTACATAGTACTGAATGTGACATTTGGGAAATATACTAGCAGACAGAATAAAGTAAGTTAAAAAAATAGCGTAGGGACTTTAGTAACTGGGTGTAAGCCAAAGGAAACTTGAAAACTGATGAAATATAGGAGAAAGAAGGAGCAAACAAGGAGACACATTTCATTCCTGTTTAAATTTACAACATACTCTCTGAGCCATTATGAGCACAATCCTGATAACCTAGCTGGGCAGTTTGACTTCTATAACTACACAACTCCAAATGTATACTGTATGTAAATCATAGCCTGCCCAATCATGCTGTGGATAGTGTTTTATTGTGATCTTTGCAGGGATAACTTGCTTTGTCTCATAATGTTAAAGGTTTGTTAAGAAGCCAACCAGCCACTTTAGCTTATCATCTTTGTCACCTGTTTTCTACCGGTGCATACAGTACATGTGAGGCTTGTTATGGTCAGATGACATTAGAAGAGTCAGTAAATGGCAGCAATTCAGAAACTGCTTGACCTGTTTATGCTCTTACACACTGTGTACCCTAGGTGCCGTGGTGTTGAGGCAGTTAGAAATCTCTTGGTTCCTTGGTTTATTCTGGGCTTGGCTTTTTTCTGTGTGGAGGTTGCACTGTATGGTCTCTTCATGCTAGTACTGATTTTTTTCTGGATGATTCAGATTCCTCCCACCTTCCATAAACGTCCTGGTTACGTTAACTTGAGTTTCTAAATTGTCCCAAGAACAAGCTTGCATCTATGTGCCCTGTGATGGACTTATATGACATACTGGCTCTGCATAATGGATGGAAGGTCTCCTGTGCCCTGTATTTGCACTCATCTGCACTGCACTTTACTTTGTGATGTCGATTTATCCCTCCCTCTAGACTTGCTTTGTAATTACTACACTGCTAGGCAGCTTCACTTCTCTGTCCCTGCAGGCCATGGTTTCTTTACTGATTTATTTTAAGTTTGTGATTTACTGTATTTTCTTTGCTTTATGATGTCGATTTCTTTTGTCCTCTTATTGCAGTGATTGTTTACAACTGGGCATTACCTGACCAGGGGTTCTTGCTAAGTAGATAATAATAACAACAATCATAATAAATCCATGCTATCTGAATACACTGGCTGAATATGCAAGATAAATATAGAACCCAAGATCAGTTTTGAAATGACAGTAGGCTATTCAACCCCCTATAGTAGCTTCTTTGGTGTTGAAAAGAACACCATCTTTTTTCTTAAGACTTAAACAAAATAATGTCTAATCCTGTGATTGCTGCATGGTTGATTTTTGTAGTATAAATGTATTTATTTTTGTCCTGTTTTATTGACCAGAAAATGCAGGATGTCAAGAAGGATAATAAATGAAAATAAAAATCATGGACAGCTATACTTAACAATAGTATTCAAAAGGTTTTGGTAAAGGTCTTCTAAATATATAACACAGACCTTGGTTATTCATTTTTATTGGGGTAATTTTGAAACTTGAGTTATTGAAAATTCGTATGATTGTGCATCAGGGAAAGAGTTACAAGGTTTTTCAATTACTCGGAATTACCTAAATGGCCAGAAGCGAATTTCAAGGCACAGGTAAAATAGGATTAGAAATCCAAGAATGAATTTTAGCTTCAGTGCTTTGAATTTGGTTTTGCTTAGTGTTTCTGGGCAGCCTTAGATGGAATGTTTTACCAGCTGATGGACTGTGGCTTTTGAAAAGGGTGCAGTATACCACAGACTTTTGCTGCACATTTTACTAACACAAAAATTATTAAAACAAGAAAGTTATATAGGACTGCATGACAGTGCAGTAGTTAACATTACTTCCTCGCAGTGCTGGGTTTACTCCGGGTTTCCTCCCTCAGTCCAAAGACATACTGGTAGGATAATTCATTTTTGGGAAGATTGGCCCTTGTGTGACTTTGTGTGTATTTGTGTTTGTGTCAGTGTGTGCCTTGTAATGGACTTGTCTTGTCCAGGGTGTATCCTGCCTTGTACCTGTTGCTTACCGGGCTAGGCTCCCCTGCGATCCTGTATTTGGCAAAAGCAGTTAGAAAATGGGTGGATGGAATGCAGTTATATATAGTTATATATAGCATATATAGTTATATATGCAGTTATTTAGCATCTAGCCCTCTGATCCTTCTTCAGCAAAGCCTCAGACAACCTTTTATGCTGGATGCCCAATGCCAGCAGCCATATCACCCTGCATCTCACAACTGGCAACCCACTGAAGCTAAGCAGGTGTGAGCCTGGTCAGTACCTGGATGGGAGAAAAAATAAGGTTAGTGGGGCCAGTAGAGGGGGCTCACCCTGCAGTCTGTCTGGGTCCTAATGCCCCAGTATAGTGATGGGGACACTATACTGTAAAAAGACGCCATCCTACGGATGAGATGTAAAACTGAGGTCCTAATTCTCTGTGGTCATTAAAAATCCCAGGGCATTTGTTGAAAAGAGTAGGGGTGTACCCTGGTGTCCTGACCAAAATTCCCCCATGGCATTTACCAATCATGGCCTACTAATATTCTCCTTCTCACTCTGTTCTCCTCCCCACTGATAGCTGATGTGTGGCCATTGCATCACTCAGGTGGGGCTGCACATTGGTGAAGGTAGAGGGAGTCCGCATTACCTGTAAAGCGCTTTGAGTGGAGTGTTCCAGTGTAAGGAATTATTATTATTATTATTATTATTATAATTATTATTATTATTAAATCATTTCTGAGCATCGCCAGCCACTTATATACTGAACCATATCCCCATTTAAAGGAACATCTCTCATAATTTACAGAAAAGACAAAAAATAAGTTTCTTGTACAAGTTTCTTGTATTTCGTGCAGCATGACACAGTGAACTGTAGCAGAGCTTAATACAAAGCAGTGTTTCAGTGGGTTTTGCTTTTTGTTATGGTTTCTTCTTGCGTGTTGAACTAACATGTTTCAGTCATAACTAAAGAATTTCAGAACAAAACATATTTTCTGTAGAGGGGATAAGTCATATTAGTTTAGGGTCTGATATCACTATTCACATCCAACCAAGACAATCTAGTAGAAAGAACCAGAGCAGTATCAGTAAAAACATCATTCTTTCTTTGCTTTATATACTGTACCCCCTAAAACTATTGAAACAGTAAAAAACATTTATTTTTCATTTTGCAATTACATGATTTCCATTTCTGATCTTATTAATGTGAGTGACAAGTTCAGCATTCTTTTTATTTGTTTTAATTATCCCATGCTTACATTTGACCATATTAGGATAAAAACATGCTTTATGTTCAGTCCAGTGATTTCAAATAGGTATTGGGACACATTCACTTTCTGTACATTTGAGTCTCGAAGTAATTATTTGGTTACATGTCCTTTTGAAGGAATAACTACCTGAGGTCTGAAATTTGCTTTGCTGCAGCCAACTTTGGGCATTCTGATTTTAATTGTTTCTTCAGCATGTGAAATACTTGGCCCATCTAAGATGTGTCTAAAGCGTCTGTTCTAATATGATCATATGTATGCATGGGATTACAAATAAATGAAATTGTACTATAATTCGTATTTATCTCGTGATTAAGCTTTGCGTCGACATGCTGAATTGGCGGCACAGGGATTTCGATTAGTCACTTACAGTAGCTGGTGCTTTTTTTCCCCAGAGATTAGCAGGCGCACTGGGCCTCAGCAACTGCTACTAAGGACCTGCTTATAATGGGAACTTATTTTTTAGTCTCTTTGAAATGAAGGGAGATGCAAACAGGCTAAAATATTACAACCTAGAAGGGACATCTGTCAAACGTACACGAAGACACAAACACACATACTCCCACCAGGGTGAATTTTCACAGAAGCCAATAAACCTATCAATATGTCTTTGGACAGTGGGTGGAAACCCATGCAAACACAGGGAGAACATACAAACTGCATTCAGATAGCACAGCAGGAATTGAACCAAGGACCCTGTTGCTGCTAGACAGGAATGCTAATGGGCAGTGTGCCACTTTGCCTCCTGGTTAAAAATCTTACTTTACCTAATCGTATTTTAAACGGGACCTGCAATAAACACTTTACCTTACTGGACTACCTTGCCTCAGTGGGCTAATTACTATTTAATAAACACTTTGAACATGGAATGGGACGGAGAAAATCAGCACTAAAACCGTTCGTTTATATAATGGCATTGATAGAGAGGCTGTCATGGTGATGTTTCCCAGGTGTCTTCTCAGGGGACAAATTTTCTTGTACAGCAGGTTTTGCACCTTATTTGTGCTTTGGGATCAGCCCTTTGGAGGTGTGCCTGAATCTGCAGTCTAAACCCAGAGCCTGAGTGCATAAGCCATACTTTAGTGCTGTGCTGAATACTGATGCTTCTGTATGGCTTCCTTTACCTTGGATGTATTTCAATACAAGGAGAGAATGTGTTAATGCTTCATTCCCATGTTCATACTTTTGATTCCAATACTGCAGCACAGAGTAGGGAGCATATAGTATTAGACTCATAAATATAAATATGAGGTCATTTCCAGTGTCTCGTTTGCAGAATCCGGGCTTTCCTAGACATCCAGAAAAGATGTCTGCAAACAGCGTCAGCTTGTCAAATAGAGCCTGTGATTTTGAGGCCTAGCCAGCTGACCTGCACAATCTTAAAGATTTTGAGGAATTAGTCAATCAGCCTGAAAAAAGGGTGGATTGAAAAAGGTGAGGGGAATTATCATATATTCTAGGGAAGTGTGGTATAGAAAGGGATTGGGTCAGAAGTGGATTTAGATGTTAGCTATGCTGATAGAAGCAGAAGCCATATTGTACTGTATTTCATAGTGACAAAGAAGGCTCGGAATGATTTCTTGTCTAACTTTTTAGATGGGCTTCTGAGGGGATCAAGTTTTCCTGATCTGCAGGATGAGTGTAAAGGGTCAGAAGCAGAACCTCTGTGGTTGTTTTGTATGACACACTGTGGGTACTGTTCATCCAAAACAGCAGACATACAGTAAATGAAAAGATCTGGGAAGAATCCTGGTGCAGTGGAGGTGGTTTTAGGTTTATTGTGCATTGGATTTATTTTAGGGCAGATGCGACCTGTGCAAGCATGACTATATATGAATCAAGAGGAGGCAAAACATGTAAATGTATTTGAATGTCCTGCTTGAGTAAAAGAAAAGTACAGTGACTTGAAGAAAAAGGCAATTCAGTAAAAGCATCAATTCTAGAAATACACTTAAGTAAAAGTAAAATGTATCCAAGATGCGCTAAGTAGAAGCCCTAAACTGTCATCATGAAAGGACATGAAATCTCTTTTAAAATGGCTGCAGAACAGATTTGTGCTAAATATTCTGAAGCAAGTGATTCATTGTTTAAATACTGCACAGCATACAAATCTCCTTTTCTTTTTCCTATTTTTGCAAGGAGTTGTACTCAAACTTTTGACTGGTACTGTATTATATATGGATTTACATTTTAAAGGTCAAATAGACTTGAATAGAAATTTCAGTCCCTTTTCCATTAAACATATCAGTTTATAAAAAAATCTGAGATACGTTTTAAATAAGTCAGTTGATTGGAGAAAGCTTGTGAACAAGACAAGCTCAGAACAAATTAAATATGACCTGCAGGCCCCATTTTCTTACACTGCTGAAATGGCTTGACTAACTTTCCATGATTACTGTATACTATTTCTTTGTATTAAATGCCTTAATGAAACACTGTTTTTTTAATAAAAAGGGGTTGTGTTAATTGATTTATTTTAACTTGTTTACCTATTCCATACCTGCAGACTCTTAGCATTTTAAAACACATTCTCACAGAACTCACAAAAACCCAAATGTGATGCATCAGATCTGGGAAATTACCTATTTTCTGACAGTGTGGCTTGTTCAATGATGATTTCCTACCCTCTTGTTTAAATGGTAAAATGTTATGTCAACACAGCTGTAACTAAATGAAATCAATATAGTTTTAGAATTAATATAAAAAAACTAGTTAATTAATCAGTAGTTATGATCAATCATCAAATTTAACATTGTAGGACTCCAAGATGTTGTGGCAACATTGTGGTAAAAAGCAGATCTCACGGGATACTGTGAGTAAGGTCATTTTACCCTAACCTGGAGTGAGGTAAGAAGCATGAGCGGCCTGACCTCAATGGATCAGAAGTAAAACAAGGCTGGGCTAGGTCAGTACTGGGATATGAGACCTCTTGGGGATGCAATGATCCCACTGTAAATGTGTGTTAGGGGATTATTAAGTAGTACGTATGTAGTAGTACTGTGGTATAGGGTGTTCCATTCTTCAGAAGAGACATTATAGTAGAGGGAAGAGCACCTCCCACTGGTCCACCAACTCCACTATCTAGCTATCTAGCAATCTTGTGTTCCTTTGATTCTCCCAGTACTGACCAGGCTCAGCCTTCCTTAGATTGTGAGATCTAACAAGATCAGGCTACATGCTGATAATGCTTCTATCTCTGCCTCTCTTGGTTGATCTCCAGGGCTTCTTACTCTGTCTGTTTTCTTGGAAACGCATTAATAAAAAAGAAAAGAGGCTGGCAGCATTTTTTTCCCTCATCCAAAGATATCACAGTCTCCACTGAGAGCTTCAAAATTTACTATTTGTTCCCCATGAGAACTCGTTACTTTTCAAATAGATTATATGTCTGTTTTTTTCTTTTTTCCAAGTGAAACTATAATTACATTTAAACACATTTGCAAGTCAAATACTGAGCAGTGTGCATTGATATTGCCAGGGTGAGTGTTTGGGGAGGCTGAGCTGGCTAACGGCTTACTTCACATTTTTTAGCTCCTCTGTGGTTTAAGAAGCTCAAGCAGCATTTTAACTCATTACGCCACCAGACTGAATCCTCAACTGTAACCCAAGGCTGAATCCTTAACTGTATTTTCCCAGTTAACAACTGTGGTGTGTGTGATGACATAATTGCTGCTGTATACAGTATATTGTCAAGAAAATTATCCCAGTGCTCATCCTGAACACAAACCACCGCAAATCCTGTTACACTAGGTATTTTCAAATTGCCTTTTCAAATAATCCATTAATTACTTATTGTTTATATTGGCACATTTATACTTTTTAGCTTACAATACTCTGTATAATTTTGTTTGTCCTACTGTAAAAAAGAACGTCACTGCCTCAAAAAGATTTTAAGAGCAACTACCAAGTCTAAAAGCAGTGCTGTATATACAGCAGATACATTAGGTTAAAGTAACCAAACAAATTGAAATTCAAACAAAGGAATTCAGAAAGGAAACAGGTAGTAACACTGTGAATACTTTTATTCAAAGTGAATATGTGAGGGTTTCAAAGCTTCCTCAATCCCCATAGAACTGAAAAAGAAACAAAAGGATCAAATTCAAGGTTTGATTTTTACTGGGCCACTAGTTAGTTAGGCCCTGAAATCTTGAGGAAGAACTATCCCTACAATCTCAATCTGTTTGGTTTTGTCATAAAAACCAGTTTCATCAGCAGGTCTACCTTACTGAAATGAGTGAATAAAAACTGTTTATAGTGTAAATTGTTTGCTAGTTATATCATATCATATTTATGTAGATATGAGCTACTTACATCACTATTTTACTAAAAATGTAGCGAAGGAAGAAAGTTCTAGAGGTGGAACTGTCAGAGTCAGATGACTGTAAAATATTAATCTTGCACAAAACAAGCAATAATTACTATATATGAGATAAAACATTTCTGCAATTTTTATGTTTATTTGGCTTGGTCTGTTTGGTTACTGTATAACTTTGTATTTTACTTTTGAATTCACTGTTTTTCTTTACAAATTGGTAATATTTCACCCACTGCAAAAGTTAAGGTCAGTAGTTCAGGTGTTTGTTGAGCTTTTAACCCCCTGCATCCACTATTGGGCTGCAGCCCTTACAACACTTGGGTTCTTTTTCAGGTACTTTCAGTTTTGCCCTTGACTTTTTTTTGTTGCTTTTTGATTCTTTATTACTGAAAAGCTTCCAGTTTTTGATTTGGAATCATAACACCTCCATTTCTGCCACTCACAGATTGTGATGATACTATTTATTGTAGTTTCCTCAGCCCCTGCAAAGCTTGCATTTAGCAAATAACCAGTTTAGAGGCTTAGCTTCACTATTCATGGCATGCCTCTGCATCTGAGCACAGCTGGTAGTTGCAGGCACTCTCAGCTAGCTCTTTCTGATTTGCAGTTAACCTGCTTTATGTGCAGGGGAAAGGTTCAGTTGGAGTGCTGTATAAAGCACTTTGAATAGGGCCATACAGAGGATAACACAATTGAATTTAGTGGGAGGTGCTGTTAAAAGGGACCCCTCCTTGCCAGTAAACACAGAACTGATCTCGGAGGCAATCGGGGAATGAGAAGAGACTCTGAGTGCTCCTGTTCAGGGGAGAACTCCACTTTGGGAATAGCACAGATAAGCAAAGCAAACGACATGCACTAATGAGACTCTTCACTGCTGCATACAGTGGCTGGTAGAGAAATAGCCCTACAGTACTAGTTGCACAGAGAGCTATTTAAAGAAAAACATTTTTGATTTGATCTTTTTTGTGTTCCATCTCAGGCAGAGTCAGAGCATAGACAGTTCAGCATACCCATCTCCAGAAGTGTGCTTTTGAGAAGAAAAGAAGACAAACAGAAACTACTGTTTTTGAGGTTTTTGTTTTGGTGTGTGTGCTTACTTACTCTTTACATGAAGTAAAATACTTCATTGTCCAGAGAGAAAAAAGGATGCCTTTTGGGAAATGAGTGGATCCAGGCAGGATCATGACATAATTTGCCAGAGGGCGGTTGGTCTGATTGTTGACCTGTGTCAGAAGAAAAACCCAGGCCTGGAACCCACAACTTGTCAGGATTTCCTGCTGCTTCTGTCAGAGCAAAGCTCCAGCATTTCTGAGTCAGGTAATATCTTTTGCTGCTACTTATAAAAACTAATCATTTAAGAAAGATAATTCACAGATATTACACTTGCATTTTTGATTTTGGTGTGTTAATAACCTGTGTGATTAATTTTCACACCTAAATATATGTTTGGATAGAAAGTAATTTCAATTCAAAACAATCTATAGCAACAATTGTTAAAGGTTAACTAAAATTGTAGAGTGGGAAACTATTTGTCATTATCTCATACAAGTTAGTTACTCTTTTTCTTATGTGAGCATCAGCTGGTCAATGTGGAAACATGAATTGAATTTTTTATTATTACTTTGACAAATAGAATACACTAATATCTTTGCATCACCTCAAGCCAAAACAAATGTTATGTGGTAGCAAGCACTGACCAAATTTTCCAGTAGAAAACTTTGGTTCAGCTTAATTCAAGACTTTCTTTTGACATAAAATGTCACTGTAATAATGACAGCAATATAAAAACAGCAACCATGTGAAACATAATCATACATTCACTCTATATCCATGAAAAATACAGGACCACTTTGCTAAAAAATATTGCATTTTTCACCATATGATAAATTTTTCTAGGATTGCCAGAGATCCCCTTTGGTTCCTTTAGGAGTGTCAGTTTGTCAAACTTAAAAGGCAAAACAAAAACAGATAACCTTTGACACCCATTTTTAACTTGACTAATAGGGAATACAGCTGGACTTGTATTGCAACAATATGTTGATAACTGTTATATCAGTTTAAACAGTTGTATGTCGTTTATTTTAAAATCTGACAATTTTAAGCACTTTGTTTCAAGTCTGTTTTTATTTGTGCATTAGTAAATGGTAGATCTGCATCTCAGTTCCAGCAACATCAGACTCTTGAGCTTGTCTTTTTGGTTCTGTCCTTTAAATGTTGATTGTATTAAAGCCAGAATGAAGAAAATCCATTTGCAAAAAGATCAAGCCAGTATGCAGACCAATACTTGCAGTTTTTTTAAATGGAAGGGGGAACATCATTTTCCATTGCATTTGATTGGGCAAACACAGTTCATTTCTAGAGATGTTTTTGCAGTTGTCATGACTGAAGGCTCTGCTGATAGCAACATCATTTTGTTCTTAGCTCATCTGTCGGGCAAGTTATCTCCATATTCTATGTTCAGGACCACCTTTTTCTTTCCATCTGCTCCCTGTTTGGAATCTCCTCTTATTGGTCAATCCAATATTTGGAAACCAATTTTGTGAACACTCTGACATACCTGCTGTCAAGTCACTTGCTATTGTACATGCTATAAGCTCTAAAGTACTGTACCTAATAAGATGTTTGGAATATCTAGTGATGGGACAGGTCATATATCTCTCACTGACAACATTACTTATTCACATGCTTCCTGGTACTGAAAGTCCCAGAAGATGCTGTTGTGTGTAGAGATGACTTACACCCTGGTCAACTCCAGCACACCTCATTCTGTCGGCATATGTAAACTGTTTGGGCAATCCTTGCCACAGTCTGCTAGCCCAGGGTCAAACTATTCTTGTCTAGATAGTAGAACTCATAATCTAAGCAAGCATGTGTAATTGGTTGAGCTTTCCAGTTATCCCTTTACAATTTGTGAAATCTTATGCTAAACATATACCATCTTATACTGACTACACAAATACAAGTACTGTGGGTTATTGTATTTCATAACTTACTGCAGTTGACAACATAAACATTATGTCCGAAAAGTAGTCAATGGCCTATATAGGACATTTAGTTAACATTTAATAAAGTAGTTCTCATTGAATTGTATGCATGAGAGATTTGGTCCGGACACTGGGGTAACACCCCTACTGTTTTCTAGAAACGCCCTGGGATTTTGAATGAACACAGAAAGTCAGGAGGTTTTATGTCAAGGTCAGGTTTTATGTTAAGGTCTTTTTAACAGTACAGTGTACCTATCATTATACTGGGGCATTAAGACCCACATAGAATGCAGATTAAGTGCTCCCTAATGGCTCCACTAACACCTCTTCCAGCAGCAACCTAAGCTTCCCCAGGAGGTCTCCCATCCAGGTACTGGCCACACCTGCTTAGCTTCAGTGGGATGCCCGCTGTGAACTGCAGGGTAGTGTAGCTTCTGGCTATAAAACCTGTTAATTTTATAGATGGTTTTGTCTATAAAACACATTTTCCACTTTAGTTTCTTATTGTATTATCAGGAACTATTTAAATTCTACCCACCACCTTTGTATAAGAAGGGTAATTAATATGGAATGCTCTTATTTTCATGCATTTTTATTCTTTCCAGGTCTACTATGGTCAGTTGTTATGTTACTGGTTTATTTTCTTTTTAAAATAAAAAGCAAATGAGTTAGTGACAAGCGTTTCTCTAGAGCGCATATTTCTTAATATTAGCAGACTTTGATGTTTTAATAGTGCTGTCATTTGTTTTGTGACGTACTGTACTGTAGCTGGTAGTCAGGATTAGATCCTGCAAGCTAGCTAGCATCCTGGTGGCTCAATTGTTAGCATTCCTGCCACTCAGTGCTGGGGCCCTGGGTTCAATCTGCATCGAGTTTGTATGTTCACACCATATTTGCATGGGTTTCCTCCGGGTGCTGCAGTTTCCTCTTTCAGTCCAAAGACATACTGGTAGGTTAAGTGGCTTCTGGAAAAACTGGCACTAGTGTGAGTGTGTGCATGTCTACAGTATGCGTGGCTGTATCCCACCCTGTACCTGTTGCTTGTCGGGATAGGCTCCAGCTACCCTGTGACTCTGTATTGGATAGTTGGTAATACTTTCACCAGTTTAGTTTAGTATTATAAGTTGTTCCATATATAATATTAAAGTAATTTATATGTGTGGGTAGAGAAAATTAAAATGATCTGGACAGAAATTGTGTAATTACTTGGTATCCTATGTGTTGATCACAATCATAGTACGTATGAGCTTGTCCAGTCCAACACACAGCCTTAGTCCTTTGTCCTTTCCCACCCCTCTTGTGTGAGAATCTCGGATTTTCCTGTAAATCACCAATTCTAACTAATATAACTACTTGAACCAATGGAGGTTAATGCAGGTCTGCAGCTGAAATTGATTTTCTTCTTTCTTTTTACCTTTCAGTATGCACAACCTCTACATGTTCCTTTGAAAATGATGCACATCCCCGCTCAAAAGTGTATAACATATCTTAACACCTGTTTCTCCTACATGCATGCATGGCAGTACGTCCTATCAAACTGTGGAACATTTTTATTTCATTTTACTGTCATCTTGATCCAAGAGAACCAGAAGTTAATAATGCAATGGCAGTGTAACTAAATTGTTATAATTTGACTACAATGTAATGTATTTCACAGAAATGCATGACCGAACACAAACCTAATGCCTTGAGGGACGAGGTAAATGTAAAAGACGGACCATAGCTGCAACCAAAGCAAAAGACATCTTGAATTGTGATCCCTTTGTTTTTCCCATAACAATGGAGATGTTATGCAGGAAAAAATGTCACAATAAAATACAATATTTCTTAGTTTTTACATAAAGCTTGTTAGTTTTTGTAGGTTCTTGTACTGAGAGCAGTATTTTTTTATGGTAAGGTGATATCTGGGAGGGTAATAATGAGCCTGTCCTTATGGAAATGAAAAATGAATGTGGCTGAATACAAAGATCGGTGTTATTGTTATTTGTGAAAATGAGCAGAAGTCAATGAGGTTAATAACAAAGTTGTAGGGTCATGAAATGCCATCATACATTAGAAGTTTTTTCTTTTTAATTAAAGCTGTTATCTGAATGGACAACAAGGTACTAAAACTGGGGAATTTTGAAGGTGAGGTTTGTAAGTTTTTTTCAGATCTCAAGATGGCTAAGGCTTTGAGGTTAAATGTCAAATCTTGCTTGCAGGAAGAAGTGTCAAACCTGAGAAGAATAAAGCTTCACTCAGCATGTTAAATTAAATGTGCGTAATTTAACAACATAAGAAATTGCTTCATTTTGCAGCTCAATTATTCCTAGGGGTGTTTGCTGTTTAATTTCTGATACCAGACGTGACATTTTTTTCTACTTTGTTGGCTTTGGTAAAACAAGACTGCTGCATTATTCAGACCAGGAATCTTGTGCTGAACTGTATTTTTGTCCATCAAAGAGCCTTAAGGACATGCTTGTTTCAGAAGCTAAATTTCACATACATGTTTTGTTCAGTTTTCCGTATTGCAACATGTTTGCCTATACTGTATATGCTATATAAAATAAAGTTTATTATTATATACTGTACAGTGCATTGCCCCAAAAGGGATGTTGTCTAAATTGTCCTACAAGCAAAAGTTGGAAAGAAACTGATTAATCTTTTCAAAATATTGCAATAGGTATTGTATAGTCACGCATTTTAACAAGTGAGGACAAGATTTTCTAGGTGTTTCTGACTCTAACGCCAACATATTTTGTCTTTGTTTTGGCGAGGTTGCTTAGTCTTTTCAAAAAAAGTCAGTGAAGTAAATTTTCCAATCAAATGAGTGGATTGTTGTGCAAACTCATTGAAGAAGAACTAAACCCTAACCTACAGATCCAGCCATTCAACATCCGCAGGAGATATCCCAGTAATTCACAGTTACCACAATTTACGGGGTACCAAATTTTTTTTAAATAGTTTATTTGAAGATGTTTATTTAAAACCGCCAGGTGGAGCATTGAATGGTTGACATGGCATGTGGAGCTTTTGGGCTGTCACCAGAACATTTCTGGTTTCGAGTCCCAGTCAATGCTGAGGAACTTTTATTCTATTACAGAGTTTAAGTTGTGTACTGTTTAAAGTTTTTAGAATTTTAAACTGTGTTTTTCTTTACTGACTTTTTTAAATTTGTACAAAGGAGGGTAGATGGGTTATTTTTACAATTGCCAGTAACCGGAGCTGATCAATATGTTGAAACCGTACCATAACAGTGAAGACAGACGTGTTACCGCTTTAGGTGAGCCAGCGGCTCACTCTGTTGTTTACTGATGTACAATGTCTAGATGCCGACATTCTTGTTCCACTAAGTATTTTAGACTAAAGCACTCGCTTATTAATCTCTGAAATCCTGACTTATTTGCCTTTGCATTCCCCTCATTTAGCTGAAATGGAAAAATAAATCATATAGTTGTTAAATATATTGGAGAGCTCTGTTTTATTGACAGACATTCCAACTCAAGCCTGTCTCATAGAGTGATATAGATGTGGGTAATGTCATCCCCATTATATGTGTTTATCGCACAAATCCTGCTAAACTAGAAGCGTTGCAGGTGATATCCTGTACATTATTTGCTGGAGTGCAGTTTAGTTCAAACACGGAAGTCTGTGGAGTTCCCCCTGTTTATTGGTACCAAACATTGATGGGACATCACGGTTCTGTTGGAAAATTACAGAAAAGTGAACGTTGAAACTCCACCAGACATTGTATGTACTGTTTAACCATAAGTACCGATGCGCTGTTTTTTGTAATAGGGTTATTCCCTGGAAATTAGACACAAGACGGGCAATGATTGACAATACTGTGTGGCTTTGGGGTAATTTTTCTGAAACTGAAGAGTTTTAGAGGAGATACATTGTATATTGTCTCTTTTTACACTTGTAAAAATGTTCCAATTTTAAAGTGATTCACACCTGAAGAAGGCTCCACAGCCGAAAAGTTTTTTCTTTCTTCTCTTTTCAGCATGGAATAAACCTATTACTTGTTCCTAAACTTAATATAGTCAGAATGAGAATGAGTCAGAACTTTTCCAAAATAACCACAGTAAGTGACTGAGTGAAAGACTTTGATGCATAAAATGTTTATGAAGAAAGTGGAATATTGTTGTGTATTTTTTATTTAAACTACCACTACCAGCCATATACAGTTTGTATAATCTATTTATATTCCTAAATTAATATAGTTTATGATGTTCAGAGATGTTATGCTCCTCTTATTTTTGTGCTCAGCTACCAAACTTTTCCTTTAGTGGTAAAATTCCATATTAATTTTCCATATTTAGCGGATTTAAACATGCACAGTGGAGAGATTAAATTAATCAATGTGCTAGGTGTTGAGCATTTTGGCCAGTAAATCACGTACCACGGTTGACTGTAGAACAATTCCCACAGTACAGGTTTTTACCGTGCATTTTGTATGGCTACATCTGTACTACACATGTAGAGCACTAACGTCACGACAGTTTGTTCAAGACTACAATTAATTTCATTTTTCTTAAAGTGAATGCCACACAATGTGATCTAGGATGTGTTTCTGAAACATTTCCTGAACAGCACAGGAGGCCTGTCTTCTTCTCATGGGGTTCATGTATTTTTTAATATATGGATTTTAAGCAGAGGGAGGTGATATGCTTGCTTCCCATCATGCTGATTGTGTTCCAATTAAAGTGTGGGCTTTGTGAATGCAGAAAGAGATCCCTGCTGTTTTTTTTTAAAGACAAAAGTGACCCTTTTAATGGATTTGAGTATGATGTATGGAAAACCATTCCTACCCTTGGTCTTTTTCACCATCAGTATTTCAGCATTTAAAGGTCTTCAATCTATTAAAAGAAAACTGCTGTGCTCCTTCTTATTAATTCCTTGAAGGTTATTTGCAAACTCGTATAGACTGTTAAAAGAGACACTCTGTTCTTAAAAGGCCAAAAAACCTTAATGGCACAGTGCTGCTTTTTCAATACCTGTGTTTCTCTGCCACAGGTCTCCTACTGCAATGATTTGATAATCACATTAGTCAGCTTACAAAGCAGATCTAAAAAAAAAAAGATTAGAAGTCTGTGGCAATGTCATGTCAACGCCATCATGACTCTTATATTGGGATATGGGAAAAGAGTGCTGCGATGCAAATAAACTAACACCTAATTTCTAAGCTCCAGCGTAGGCTGCCAAAGGTTATAGGAGAACATGAACAGATTTTGCTCTCAAAAGTAAATTTACAACCATACGTTAACAGTCTCTTGGGTCTTTTCCAAACGAAATAAAACTAGAAAAGGAAGAATCAGCATAACATATTGATTTATTTATAAAGGAAATGCAACAGAGGACACATTTTATTGACACTGCAGCCATTTCTCATTGCGTTATTCTGTCCTCTTCCTCTGTCTTGTAGCACATACACTTGCCCTTCCATACACAACTTCAGAGGGATGGAAACTCTTGTTTTAGTCCTCTCTGTCTTAATGTGCTTTTTCAAAGCATATTCATTTTTTCATTTTCTCCTGAAGCTCATCAGAAAACAAAAAGTGGGCCAAGCTTAGAGAACTAGTAAAACCAGTGGAAACTTGATCTCAAGACTTCAGCTTTAGCTTTACACTTTCTTTGTGTAAAAGATCATTGTCATTTAGAAGAATCCTCTCTTACTGTATGTATTTTTATTAAAAGATGTTTAGGAATGGAATGGCGTTATGCTATTTACACTCACTGGGGCTAGTGTCATTGCTTTTCATTGTACTGTGCTTTTCACTGCTTTGTCATTTCTCAATTGAGAGTGCACTGAAGCACAACTGCCAGTAACTGTGTAAACCCATCTCTTGTAAACTCATCTCTGTTGAAGTCTTGGCAGAGCAGTGATTCTGTGAGATCCATCCACCCCACTGGACAGCGTCTCTCTGGGTTGCTCTCTGGGTTAGAGTGAAATGTGACTCAAACTAAATTTCTAATTTAACATTAGAACACCAGCAGGCTAGTTACCTATCCATACTAAAACCCCTGGATTGTCCTACACCACCAATCAAATCCGTTCCCAAAAAGTCATGCCAGTTATAAGCAGTTTTGTGCCAGAAATGTTTATTTTGCTTTACAAAAGACAGTTCTTCCTGGTAAATCTTTTCTATACTGTATGTGGCTGGGATTAATTTACCAAGACATAACCATAGTGTGTTAAGAACAGATGCTGGTTTTAAAAATAGTTAGAATCCTACAGACAGTGAGATATCTCCACCGAATGTAAATGTGGTCTTGATGAGTAACATCAAACTTCATGTCATGCAGACATTTCAGATTAGTATCTGAAAGCACCAACTTGAGCTTCTTTTTCACATCATTAAATAATAGATGTTTTCTCACTCAATGTCCATTTTGGAAAGGCTTCTTTGTCAGGCTTTTTACCAAAAATAAAAGTAAGAAAAACAATACATTTTTAATCAATTCCAAAGACAAGTATTTTCCACTTTCCTAAAATATTCACATAGCCAGCTGCTCTAAAGCACTAATGAAAATTCTGTTGATTGCACTACGTTAGGAATGAAAGTGTTTTGTGCTTTGGAAGGGTTTTTCATACTCTGCAAAATCAATTAGCTATTTAAAAGCGTTTTTCTATTTAATCTTTTCATCATATTAGCTGGCTTTTACATGCATTTTGAAAACGTGCATTTTGTATTCCTTCTGAATTTATTAGGTTGAGGCTATTATCCATATGGCCTGCAGTTAAAATACAATTGAATTATTTTTAAATACATATTTTAAACACATAAAAGATATAGCAACCAATAATTAACAATCAGTATAAAGCTTAGTGGTGTAAGAAATTGACTTAAATGGATTAAACTAATCTAATGCAATTAGTTGAAACAAAGTAAGTGAAACAAAAGTAAAATGGTCAAACTCTTACATGCAGCTTGATTCAATTTCTGCAGGTAAAGAACACAACATCCTCTGAAGCACGGACGGGTAGAGCCACATCTTGTGTCCTGAAACCAGATGAAATGTAGGTTTTTAACCAATGGCAATGTGCCCTGTTCTGTCACATTGTGACATATGCCAATCTGAGGACAATGTCTAATGTAACTTTTTCTGTTGCCCTGTATTATTTTATCTATAGTTATGCCTGAGTACATGCATTATTATTGTTGGAGCTCTTGTTAGCTTATTTATTGAAGCACTGGATTTGACAAGGCATGAGGGGGAGAGAAATTAACTATTCCAAGCCAAGGTTGCCTGGATGGTGGTGCTAGATTGAGTTGATAGTGGGGGAGAGTCCCACTAGTAATGTAATTGATATCCAGCAAATATTGTGGGTGGCTTTCCTAATGGAAAACAGACATAGGTTAATGAGAGTTAAGGGGATGTCAAACTCACTTGGAGTTTTGGTCACTGGAGCAAATGTTATAAATAGTTGCTTGTTCTATCTTGCTTTTTTATGATTTTGTTGTTGTTGTTGTTGTTTTTTTGTTGTGCCTGCAATGAATTATTTTCCATTCTTTAAGTAAATGCTGTTGATTTGTAGTCATTTTTCTCCTCTTAAACTCCCTCATTCCTTCATTATCTGCTTTTAGGACATTTTAAACTTTTATTTCAAGCCTTCTTGTATACCATCAATATATACTTCATACTTCAAGCCATACCATATTCTTGAAAAGCAGATATGTTTTTAGTTCACGTCCAATAAAACAAATGTTTCAGCCTCTGGTTAGAGTGGTTACAACTGGAAAGCAGTACAGCACAGTTGGCTCTGAGCAGCATATACAGTACAAGTCTGAGTAATGATAACATCTTCACTGTGCAATAGAAAAGGATATGGGGGATTCAGGCATTTCCACTGACCGGCAATTAATTCTAGCTGTGTTCAAGTTAACACCAGTAGCTGTAAAGAAAAGCTTATCTGTTTTGGTGTGTGATTATATTCTCTCTCTCTCACACACACACACAGATTATTATGACAGGAACTAAGAAGAAACCACAAGAATACAAAACACATACACTGGTTTAAAAACTGTATGATAGTGCTTTAATTAAAATTATTTCTAAGTTTTCTTTCCCATTAATGCTGCTGCTGCTGTGCATATGTAGTGTAACGAAATGCCAGAGACAATGCATATCTTGTCAGTGTTATCTCTTAAGACTCATCATGCTAGGGTGTATATCTGCATGCATTTCTTCTACTGCAGCATGTTCTAATGAATAAATAAAACAGTATCTGCTGGTATATGATAGCACATAAGCCAACACTTAGAGTGTTAGAATGCTTACTGTTTGCTCCCCTGGTGTATTATAGGCATACAGATTTATATTGAACTAGTGTAAATAATTTAGATGGCTTACTCTGATACATACCAAATGGCATGCCAAAATCTTCAGTCCACTCATAGAGATTTTTTTAGTGTAGATATATAAACACTGGTAATCTGTAGTATTAGTGGTATAATACCTTTCATTCTTGAACAGTGTATTGTTTTGTATTCATCTTATACATTAGCATAAACATTTAATTTTACAACTTTTCCCTGACCCCTTTATGCAATGTGTTTTTCTAATTAATAGTATAAATATATTACTTTATTTAATATTATTATAATTACATATATAAATATATTACTTATTATTGATAAATTATAAACATATTACTTATTATTGATATTATGTGTTATTAGTAATATTATTGTGGAATGTAAGAAAAACAAGATACATAGAGCAACACTCACCAGAGTGATTTAACGAACATAAAATTAGCATATAGCTAATCTCATTAATTTCTACTGTGAGCCAAATCTTCAGTGCAACATACAGAGCTACAGGAAATAAAGGGTTAGAAAGGGTTAGAATCTGAGCAGCAAACGTAGAGTTAGAGAAAGACTGCAGCTAAGGTTATGATTCACTTTTTTACAGAGGAAGGTGTCAAAAACCATAGTATTGGGGCTAGCAGATCATCCCCCACCTCTAAAAATGAATTTGAAAAACTCAATATATTTCATCCACAATTATAAAAGAAAGAAAGACATGACAAGCTTTGTATTAACAAAGCAGTGGGAATCATGGGTAGAAGCATGCTGCTCTACCAGGGTAAAGCTAAGCCAAGTATAAACTGTTCTGTCTGGGCCAATTGGTAAAACAGTTAAGGGTTCATCAGTAGCTCCTCCAAGGAGGGCCTATTCAGCTTTCTGATTGTTATAAAAGTGCAACGTAGGGAATTTCTCTGTGTACGGTTATTTTTCATTTTGCTCATATTTTTTTTTAACTCAACTGCAACAATAAGCCAGTCGCGGGATGCTACATTGGTACATAATGAATTTATTTACTGCAGCAAATAACCACTTGCAACAGAAATGAATCATGTCCTTGATGCTTCAAAATCATAGGAAAGGTTTTTGTATATCAGTATTCTTTGGGAACTATAAAATATTTGCTATCTCACTACAGAAAAACCCACTAAAATATGTAGGAATGTTGGAAACATTAATACACCAGTATACAGCAGTTAGGAAATAAAATGATTTCCTTTTCTATTTACCTTCTAGTCTAGTGTAGTCTGCTAGTATAGTCTGATAAATTAGCAACATCTTTAGGCAAAGCCATTGGTTTGCAACAATTTCTGGTTATGGTGCTGTTTTAAAACCATTGTGTATGCAGTGCTATTATTAATTATCCAGGCATGCATTTTCTAACCACTCTATTCAATATAGGGTAATAGAGGAATTAAAACCTATCCCGGCAAGCAATAGGCACAAGGCGGGATATCACATCTATGGGACACTAGTCCATCACAGGGCACACAAAGACACCAATAAACACATTCGCACCAGGGGCCATTTTTCCAAGAAATTAACCTACCAATATGTTTTTGGACTGTGGGAGCAAACCAGAGCACCCAGTGGAAACCCATGTGAACACGGGCTGAACATTCAAACTTCATGCAAGTACTGTAGCATCCCAGAAATTGAACCCAGGTCTCCAGTGCTGTGAGGCAGCAATGCTAACCACTGTGCCACTATACCACCCTATTATTAATTCTGAAATATAAAGCACTGTGGTTAAGAAGTTTGAACTATGCTGTGGCCCTGCCAGAACAAGTCTACTATGTGAGTATTGGTTTCGCACAGTACTGAACTAGTGGGAAAGGTGCCCTTTAAAAGCTTACCCTGTACCTAGTTAAGAATCCCAGGTCACAGAAGTACTGTTTATCATTTTTCCTTAATGTACAGGTGATGTTATATTGAATATAATCCAACCAAAGCGGAAGAACAAATGTTATAAATATAAACAAAAATATTTTGCTACAGATATCAACTGATAAAACTGCAACAATACATGTTTTTCTTTTCATTCATAACAATGAAAGGAATGTTAGAAAAGAGAGGAGTCCATTCAGTGCCTCTCATTCCTTTGAGAGATAGAAGGAAAAAGATCTAGCAGTTCAATCAAACTCTCTCCTAAATGGCTCCATAGTGTCAACTTTCTCAGTATGCCAAGGGCCTTGGTGCAACTCTCCTACAATTCTCTTTATAAAGATGTTTCTCCATTTTATTTTCCTCAATGCTGCTAATCTTATTTCCCATTTGTCTCTCTAGGTCACTGTTTCTGCTCTTGAAGTGTTATATATTACCCATTCAGAATCAGAATTGCTTCTATTTTTAATTCACTAACTTTAAGGTTGTTTTGAACATGCATATAGTTAATTTCTACCATCACTTCTATTATATACATGTCTTAGCAATTCACACATTTATAGACTGTTTCAGAGTATCTGTTACTGAAGCCTGAGAAAGAGTCTTTAAATCCCACAACTTTGCAATAAATCAGTGTACTTTTTTCCATTGGAAGGATGTGGATTTAAGGATTCTGAGAATTTAATAAAGATATTCTAGAATTAGTTGGCCAAAAGCAGAAGAGACCTGTGTTAAATAAAAGTTTTAAAAAATGCGGTTGAATTAATCCTGAAAGGATTAAGAAAACATCAAACAGGTTAGTTAAAACCCTTTTTTAAATGGGTAATTGAACCCTTACATGCAATTGGAGATTGTGCATGTATTCCAATTTCACATGCAAGCTATTTATTAAGATCACTTTTGTAGTGGGGGGGCTGTTTTTCCAATTGCTTTCATATTACAGAACTATGGAAGCCCATTTCCGCCACCAGGGAGTAAAAAAAAAACACGCTATGGTATCTCGTAATTGCGACTTTATATCTCAGAATTCCCACTTTATGTCTCACATTTGCGACTTTGAAATAGCCCACATTTCATTGTCTGTCCTTTTGTTACTGTAACGGATTCGGGTTCTAGGGTTTGTACCCTCACCACTCCTAAACTTATAAACCACTCTTAAACCAAAACTTATACTTTTTACATATTTCCATTGTATGTCCTTTTTTACTTAAAACGAAGGTCTTCTTTAGCTCAGCTGGCAAGACCTGGGTTCGAGCCAATGCAGCGAGGCACGAACTAGGGTGGGAGCGGCGAAGGCACAAGCCCTAGAACCCGAATCCGTTACAATAACAAAAGGACAGACAATGAAATGTGGGCTATTTCAAAGTCGCAAATGTGAGATAAAAAGTCACAGTTGCGAGATATGAAGTCATCATTCTGAGATATGAAGTCGCAATTCTGAGATACAAAGTCCCAATTGCGAGCTACCATAGTGCGTTTTTTTTTACTCCCTGGCGGAAACGGGCTTCCATACAGAACTGTCAGTTGAAACTTATTGTTATTTTTAGGTTTATCTCCATTTTACAGATATATTAAATTTACTTCAATGGGGGAAATCATGTTTGCTTCTGTATATCCTATACTGTATAAGCCTATATGAAATTAAAGAGAAACACTTATTGTACATACAGCACTGTCTATGCAAGGAAAAAGCATAAGCAATGAAGCTGAGAATCTTTTTTTTCCTTGTAGTTATGATCAACAATGGAGAAAATTTGTACTGCTGAATTACATATTATTTGAATGCGTGCTCTATGTGTTCAGCTTTTCTATCCGTATATACAGTATGTACAGTATATAGGGCACAGGAACAATAAATTACAAGATGTGGAGACATGGACAGCAGAGGTCTGAAATTGGAAAAGAAAGTAGGCTTCACTGCATAAGAAGCCAAGTTGAAATGATCTAGAGACAGTGAGTTTCAGATTGCTTAATTTAAGAAATCTGATTTCTTTCTGGGCATTCTGTTATTCGTTTCCTTCACAGAGATGACCGTTCTATCTTAGAATATTTTCATCTTCTCTATTCACAGACAATTTCTAGTTTTGTTTAACTAATAGAACTGGAATGGGTAGCAGTACTTCACAGCTCCTGGGCTCTCTGATTTATTTAAATTTGTGTATTTAAATTGACTCCTGGAATTATTGTATCAATTACTACAAGTGATGTACACGTGTAGGTTTCGCTTAGAAATGACAGCAAAAATTGACAGTTAACAAAATGCATTTTTTAATAAATGTACATCTGATGATAAATGCAATTTTAAAATTGTCCTGGATTAAATTTGTTAATAGGAGTAAGAAGAAAACTGAAGCTAAGCAGGTGTGAGCCTGGTCAGTACCTGGATGGGAGACCTCCTGGGAAAAACTAAGGTTGCTGCTGGAAGAGGTGTTAGTGGGGCCAGCAGGGGGCACTCACCCTGCGGTCCATGTGGGTCCTAATGCCCCAGTATAGTGACGGGGACACTATACTGTAAACAGGCGCCGTCCTTCGGATGAGACGTAAAACCGAGGTCCTGACTCTCTGTGGTCATTAAAAATCCCAGGACGCTTCTCGAAAAGAGTAGGGGTGTAACCCCGGTGTCCTGGCCAAATTTCCAATTGCCCCTTACCAATCATGGCTTCCTAATAATCCCCCTCTATGAATTGGCTACATTACTCTGCTCTCCTCCCCACTGATAGCTGATGTGTGGTGAGCGTTCTTGGCGCACTATGGCTGGCGTCGCATCATCCAGGTGGATGCTGCACATTGGTGGTGGTGGAGGGGAGTCCCCATTACCTGTAAAGCGCTTTGAGTGGAGTGTCCAGAAAAGCGCTATATAAGTGTAAGCAATTATTATTATTATTATTAAAACATTACATTATGTTACGTTCTTCTAAACCAATGTACTGTATTATGTATAACTATTCTGTGTTGATGGTAAATGCAAATTTGAACTCTGTTCTAAACCTGTGTGGATTGTGGATTCCTGTAGAGACTGTGAAAGTAATGAAACAGGTTACATTAAGAATAAAAATGAAAAGTACAACAGGCTATTCTAGGGCATATAAAAGTAAACACAGAGAGCAGTGCTATAATTTAGAGCAGGCCAATAATTTTGTATACAAGTAAATTGGCATTATTTCCTGGTTGGTTGTATCCTGGTTATAGTAGGGGATTACCCAATACCTTTAAAAGTGCTTTGAGTGGAGTGTTCAGAAAAGCGCTATATAAGTGTAAGCAATTAATTAATTACTGTATATAATTGATTTTTATAATGATTTGAGAATTTAAGAGTTAGGATTTGGACTTGTAGAAACCACTGATTTTACAGACACTAGTCACTTCCATGCAGATGAACCAGGCAGAACATCAGTGAAGATGGATTAAAATCACTGACTTAGGGTCATGTTGTATGCATGTCAGCAGTATACCCAGAGCAGGACAATGTGTTGGAGAATAATTAATTAATAGAAACAGATGTCCTTGTAGACAGACAAAACTTTCAAGGTTTTTGGATATGGTGATATCTCAGACACAGATTCACTGTGAATTTCCTTTGGGCTGAATACAGCTACATCATTGCTTGCTTTTAGTGACAGTTACTTTTTGCATTCAAAAGCATTACCAAATCCAGGGGAACTTTGAATATCTGAATTTGGAATCACATCTGCTACCAGGCTATTAACAATTTAAATAGGGAAAGGAGTCTGAAACAGAGCTTCTGATATCCTTTCTTCATGAATGAAAACATTTAGGCAAAATACAGAAAGAAAAACAGAGAAAGCTCCTTTTTAATGTGAACTACCATGTTTAGAATGAAATCAGCATTGAGAAACAGACTTCAGGGTCAACTGTGCAGACAGAGATAAGAGAACTTGAAAAACATTTACAATGAGACACCTAAGATGCACATGCCAACACTGATTTCATAGTGTACATTTTGCAGAAGCCTAGATCTCTAAAACTGTCCTTCATTGGTGTATTTCTGAAGTTTTAAATTGTTTTAGGTGAATAAACCCATGAACAAAAAGGCAGAAATGTATTCAGTTGTACGCAGCATGGCAGCACAGTGCTTGGCATTGCTGCCTCACAGCACTGGGATTCTGGGTTTAATTCCTGTGGTGCTATCTGCATGGAGTTTGCATGTTCCCACCAAGTTTGAATGGGTTTCATCTGGCCACTCCAGTTACCTCCCACATTTCAAAATCAAAATGGTACAGTAGGTTAATTGCTTTCTGGGAAATGTGGCCCTGGCTAAGTGTGTGCAAACCTTTGTTTGTGCCCTGCAATGCACTGGCATCCCATTCAACCAGTGTTCATCTGCATATCCTACCTTGCATCCAGCGTTTCCCAAGATAGGTTCCAGGCCACTATGACCCTGAATGGGATAAGTAAGCATTTAGTGAAAGTGATCTCATGATGATGATGATGTATTCAGTGGTGTTTGTCTATGATTGCTACAGTACTCCTGAAAACTGATACATTTTGACTCACAAATGTGTGTTGTTAGAGGAATGGTTACTGGCCCCTAAATCTGTCCAGAATGATTCAAGCCTCCAGTGCCAGGATCTTATTCACTTAGGGAGTCTGACCTGTCTCTTTGAATTTGCTGTAGTTGATGAGACTGAATCCGAAAAGATGAAAGTCTGGATCGCATTCTTTATCTTAATGCACAATTGGAAGACCAGTGCTGTGTTTCTTGTTTACATGCTGTGTCACAAACCCTTCTTAAGCTAATTAAGCATACATTTGTGCAGCATTTTCTAAATTATAGAATGAGAATTTAAAAGAAAATATGGATGATTTAACCAAAGCACTGGCAAAATATGCATAGATTCTACTTTTCATCTAGCTGTTTTTTGAAAGAAGCCAGGATATCAGCTCCAACAACATGGATGTCCAGCTTGTTCCACACCCCCCAACCCTTTGTGTAAAAAAGTGTATCCTATTCTCAGTTTTGAAAGCCATTTTAGCTCCTTTAAGCCAGGCCATTGAAACACAAACAAAGGATTCCATTTCAGTAAGAATATCTTTCTGAAGCAAGTGAAAATAATTAAAGTAGTCCTGTCTGCTAGAAGTGTATTAAATAAGTGGAATTCATGATACATGAGGGAAAGATGAAGGAGAAAACCACAACTTTTTTTCTGGCACAAAACCTGATTAATGAATAAAGTTCATGGTGACCTTTAGCAGTTTCCCAATTTTTATATTTTTTATCATTTGTTGGACACCTAACAAGCAATACTTATCTTAATGAATCCTTTGCTGGCATTGAGAAAAGAATATGTCTCCTGTCACGGCAGGTACTGTACATAGCAGCGCTGCTGAAAATAAAGCATGAATTAAAGATTAAGTCAGACATTCTTGAGTTTATTCTGTGTACTAATATTCATCACACTGTGACCATGACACAGACTGCAAATGTCTCTAGCTCAGGTGAAAAGAATGAGATCACTCTAAAGCAAATTTAAATTGCAAGATTTTCTTAAGAAACAAATTGAGAACAAGTGCAAAATAACAGAAACATTGAAGGAAATGACAGGTACTTAATGTAATCTTATACTGCATTGATGCCCACCTAATCTCTCCCATCAGTTTGATAATTACTTTCTTCTCCTATTCTTTCCTGGTAGGACATAAGGCTGAGTCAGCTGGATGTCACAGACTAAAGAAACTGTACATGCACAGCAAATATTTTCTACATCAAACATGACAAACCTGTTCATGGTCTATTCCACATAGGCTAGAAGCTGGAATGTGTAATGTTTTCCAAAGAGTCAGTGAATGAATCTTCACAAGACTAAACCATCTTATCAGAGACACTCTGGCAAGAGCTGGAGGACTTTTCACATCAGACATGACACAAGAAGGGGCACAACTTCACATGTACTACATACAGGACTGCAGGAGCTTAAACTGGTTAAAACTGCTAGCCTCAGGTTATCTATGATATACATCGCTCTGCATCCTCTCACAAGGCACCAATAAATGTAGGGGTTTGTGCATTTACTGGGACAATTATTAATTGTAGCAGTAAGTCACAAAATGATTCTTTGATGGGTATTAGAAAACCAACCTTACGGCATAACTCAGCAACGCACACACACACATGCTAATACACGACAAAACATTTATTAATGCATAAAATGTGCATATAAACATAACAGATCTTATAGTGAGGATTAGCAGAATACAAAAGATATATATATTCAGTCACGAAAAGTTACAAACCAAATTCATTTATACCGTTTCGTAAATGAACTTGGATTACAACTTCTACACTAGATACTCAAAAGCAAGTACATCACTCATAGGAATTAAATTGATATCAACTGGGGTTGAGGTAACAATTGAATTCTCGAGCTGTAATGCAGAAAGTTGAATACTCATCCAATCTGTGGGGATTCAGATCTCCCGCAGACACAAAGGAACAGTAGCAGGCTGTTGCTGTGTCCAATCGGCATTCTCTGGCCCGGTGCCAGGCAGTGCTGATTCGAAGAGAGAGAAGTGGGAGAGATTCCTGCTGCGATGCTCTGGTAGTAGGCTCTCTGAAGACCAGCTAGTTAGTTCTGGCTTTACTAGCGAGAGTTTGTACATGGAAAGTGACTGCGGGTCCAAGCAGGTCACACTCTTTAGACGGGAAGAAGACTGGTTCATTCCCGATGTAGTGCTAGCCCTGAATCCTGAGATTCAGCTGTCCATAGTTCTGACCGTAGTTCACTTGTTGATCAGGTGAGCGTTCGTGGTGGGTTCATGAGGCTTGCTGCTGGGCTAGCCTCAGGTGGATCCTTTGGTTACGCGCTGGCAACCTCTGTTCTCGATTCTTGGAACAAAGTAAAGTCCTGGCATTCGGACACACTAGCTGTTACGTGATTGTCCGAGATGAGTCTGAGAATGTCCAGGAGGGGCACTGGTGGAGCCCTGTGCTGCCTGTTTTACCTGGAGGAACTACGGTTGTTCATTGGTTGAAAGTTTCGTGGGCATCCGAGACCCATGTGGGGTTACCCTGCCCAACCAGTTCCTGATTGGCTGATCTAGGTGGAGGATGAGTAACCATGCTCTCTAACCTTAGGGTTGTAAACCGTGGGATGAGAATCTCCCAGACAGTAAGGTGCCAGAGATGACCATTTATTAGGGTTGCTGGAGAATCTCAGCATTGGGAGATGCTCCTTATCAGGACACTCTATCAGCTAGAAAAACACCTTAAATGTGAACCAAATGGAATGGCCTCTCTGTATCCAGCACCACTGAGATGAGAGACAGAGAGACTGGCAAGGGAGCAGGAAACTTAATTCCTGTATTTTTAATAAGCCTTGCCGCTACAGCTCTTTTTTGTTTAGCCACAACATTTCACCAGGTCTCACACTGCATATTTCAAAAACATTGAGTACAGTAAGTGAACTACGGGCTTTGGAATTTATTTTATTTTGAGTGCGCTTTGCTTGCTACCATTTAATTAGCGAGTGAAAAGGAACTAGAGAAGGTTAATTCCGTGCTGAAAAGGAAAAAAAGTAAACAACTTTTTTCTCTTTGGTGTCTCAAGAGCCAATATGCTTGCTTCTTCTTTCTAGTTTCCAGTGCAAACTTAACCTTTATTTCTTCCTTTGCGGCTAATGCAAACTGATACAGCTCCCCTCTTAAATCTCTTCAGTCTTTTAATTCTGATATTTGCTTTTTATTCTAGTAGGACAGTCCTCCATGCTGTCTGAATGAAATGTAACTAACCTTAGTCAACAATTGCACAGGTATAGCTCTTTAGCTCTCTGGTGGTGCTGGGATTAGCTTTGCTGCCTTACAGCTCTGGAGCCCTGAGTTCAATTCTGGACCTGGGGTGCTATCTGTGTGGATTTAGTATGTTCTCCCCATGTTCGCGTGGGTTTCCTCTGGGTGCTCCAGCTTCCTCACACAGTCCAAAAATATATTCAGGAGAAATTGTGCCTGGTGTGAACGGGTGCGTCTGAATTTGGATAAGTGGTAAGAAAATGCATGACTGGATGTCTCTCTTATGTCTAATATCATGTTGTCATGATTGTGTCCAACTCATATTTTGTTCTATCAATTCAGTTTGCATGACTGGTGAAAGACTTATCTTACAGTAACTACTACAATATATGTGATTAAAAAAACGTTTTTAAACTTCAGCTCATTGGTTGCTGTTTTAGGTGAGTGTAATGATTATTGATGCAAAATGGCTCCTCCACTGAATGTACAGTAGCATACAAATTGCATGAACAAACTGAGAGATGCTTTGTTGGACAGATAGGCCTCTCCATAATTTATTTGCCAGCGCTGCATGAGTTTGAAACAAAAACTACTAACGCACAACATTTATAAATTCTGTTTGTCATCTGTAGGAGAGGCATTCCTTTCTTTCACTTCAGTAAATATGTCAATATAACGGGACAGGATATTATATACAGTATATACAATGAAACACACATTGCCACCCATTGCTGTTTGCAGACAGGACTGCAAATGCATTTTAATTTGTTGGAATCTGCCAAAAGAAAGGTTTATAGGAGTTTTATTTGTGGTGAAACAGGTTTATTAATTGTATAAATCATAGAAAGCAGGGTCTGAATGGCACTTGTTGGTAATTAAATTCACAAAAGTGGTTTTAACACCAATATTACATATTTATGTATTATTAATAGTATTCAATAATGTAGTATTATTATATAAATTAGATTTTCTTACAACATTGCACCATATATTGCTTTCATTGCTCGTTATCAAAATTCTGAGAGGAAGATAAAAACAAATTAATATTAGAATAATAAATCTCTCCTACATATTGTGAATTTTTTTAATATTTTGGAACTTTTCAGGATGCTGTAATGAATTGACCTTTGTTGACTTCATCATGCTTCACTTGATACAACACATCCTTTCTCTCAGTTCTTCAGGAAAAAGGTGTGTTAGTGTTACCACTGTTCAAGGGTTTGAAGCATTATCTGATTTAGTGAATGCAAACTCAGTGAAAGCTGAATTGTAGTAAAAAGCAAATGCCAAAACTTCAAAAGGAGAATTCGTAAGAGAAAACTTCCAGCAATGTGCATCTGCTTTGGACAGAACGCTGATGAAAATGACACCTGTCGGAAGAAGTTTCACGTTTCGTCTCAGTTCCTTGGAGCACACAGTCAAGTCAACTTGCTCCTAAACACGAAAAAGTGCAGGTGTTGGGCTGTCCACTTTGATTAATATTTGGCTGACACTTATTTAAAACCACTTTTTTCTATGTATTTATCCAGCTGTGAAATTTCCAGAAGTAATCCGAGCAAATTACCTTGTAATACTAGTGCCCCACTTAGCATTCAAACTCATACCCTTTCAGTTATGAGTCCAAAGCCTTAACCACTACTCCACACTGTTGCTTCCTTTCCTGAATCCTATTGAAAAGCAATTAGGGGGCCAGAACTAGGCTGTGGGTACTGGGAAACCAACCAATTTAAATACACTCCAAGCTACTTTCTCTGAAGAATGACAAATACATTTGCATCAATCCTTTCTAGCTATCTGATGTTCCCAAGAATGTTTAATTGTTTTACCAAAATGCAATGCACATACATAAACATCATGCTATATGTATATTCATGTTTTTCTTTATTTTACTCAAAGGACATGACTTACCATTACAGCTCTTCAACTACTGATAATTAAGCACAATGAATTGTACTTTCAAAAGAATTTTTTTGCAAATGTCATTATCTAAACAACTAATCAATATGTACAATAATTTGTATTTTGCTTGTAAGTAAGGTTTATTATTATTAAAATATAAAATCATAGTCCATAGGCTGTAGTCTGCCACACAAGGCGTGGGGCTGCCTAAACTGCCTGTGGACAAGCTTTGGACATTTTATCACGGTTGGAAGCTTTGTTCTGACAGTAGGAAGGTCTGTGCCATTCACTGCTTTGAATTAGGATAGGCTCTGCTAACTCAGGTCACCACTGTTGCATAAGACTCAGCAGCCAACTGGTTAAATGAAACCTTTGACTGAATGTAAGACACAGCTTGTATTTTTATTCATATCAGACACAGTGGTTGTACATTGAACTTGTGAATAATGCCACCCTGCCCACATCTTGGTCAAGCAGAGATCATTTGTGGTATGTTCTGGACAAGTTGGATCATACAAAGAAGATATGGCCTTTTGAAACCCTATATTATGAAGAACATACAATATCCTTATTACAGTCAAGAGCCTGACAATTAGGAATTTTCTGAACTTTTATTTTTTTTCCCCTTTTATTTATAAAAAATCTGTCTTCATTTTGCAAAAGCTCTTCAATTATTTTTTATGGGTTTTCTTCAATTTAAACTGACTCTCTGAGGTTGTGTGTCATTTTCTCATCCAATAAATACCCTGATTCAACTGAAGTGTATATTGAACTGCCTGAGCTGTGAATAAGAAATTAATTCATGCACCTAGCCAGTTTTCCCAGAAAACCTGTAAGTATAATCAGCTTACAGTTTTGTGCAAGACATTTGTTGTATCTTCACATAAATGACACAGAGGCAGGTATGGAACAATGAACTATATATTAAAGTTAAGTTTGGTTGTACAGAACATTACACTACCGATCCGACATCTTGCTCTCACGCTAGCTCTCTTCAACTGTCCTCAAGCTCCCCAGTTCTTCCCGGTTTTCTCCTTTGCTTTATTGTGCCCAAACTGTAACAGCCGGGTGACTCCTACAAGTTAGGAAAATGGGGTAGACCCATCTGATGGACTGTTACTTGTAATTCCAAACAATACTTATACATTTATTTATGTATATATCACTTGACTGCAACATTGGTAACACAAACAGTGTTGTGGTACAATTAGCATGTTTTAGCATCTTAGTATATTTGTGATTTAGACAGGAATTCTGTTATAATATGGCTCAAACTACAACTCAGTACAGGTTATGATGTTCTACTGAATAATGAGATTACTGACTAATGAGATTACTGAAATTTTAGTTGGATGCCTCATGTCTGTAATATTTCCTATTCACCATGCACAGGGAGATCCCAAGAATCACTAACCTTATTCAGCCACGTTTGGATACAGACGCTTCTCTCTGATAATGGGCATGCATGCTATATAAAGAGTGTAAAGAAGACATAGTTGTGTCTGTAATTATTTTCCTTTCCTTGAGTTAAAGAGAAACAATGTTGGTAACAGAACATTCATGGCTCTGTGAGCCCTGCAGGTGAAACCACAGTCACAAAAAAAAGTCACATCAGATGATTGGTAGTTGATTGGTTTTGGCTGGTACCTTCCAGTACATTTATGGTTCACAACATATGAGTTAAAATAACCCAAAGGCTTAAAGTAAGGAAGCGCAGTTGTTGGGTGTGTACTGGCCTGCTGGGCATTTCTCTCACCAACCACCTCTTCTCTGAAATTGTGGTGTACTCACTTCACGTGATACCTCCCTTTTATTTCCCTGGTGGACCAGCCCTGGGAGATGAAGTGAAAATAGTCTATTTCATGCTTCTTTAACTCTGCACATGTTTATTAGTTCTCTGTTCTGATTGCTCTGATAACTCCCAGGGAGGTATTGTTTTGTCTTTAACAATAAATCAGTTTTTTTTTCTGAACTGCATTGAGAAATGCAAATTTAGAAGACTTTATAACGGTGGAGATGAACTAGGGCACTAGACCTGGAAGACTACTATCTTGCTAGTTCTGCAGTTTTTGTAATTTATCATCTGTGTACAACATTGTAAAGAAACCAAATCGGTTTAATCTCGCCAATGCTTGATTCAGATGAACGGTGGAGAATGCAGGCAGTACAAAAAAAAAACAGCACAAAATAAACAATTGCATGAACACATCTTCCTAACAGTACAGTAGGAGGATGTGAATGCAAACAAGAAAATTGCTCATATAGGATTTATTTTATTTGCAATCTGCTATACTGAAAGCTGGCTCATTCAAATAAATGATAAAGTGTCTGCTTTCAATTTTGGCAATCTTTTTAATCAAAAGAAATGTTGCTTAAATCAAAAGATTTGATTTGATATTTAATTTAATATTGCTTAAATCAAAAGAAACGTTGCTTAAATATTTTGATTTATCGTTATTATACTATTATATTTTTTATTTACTAATTTACCAAAGCATTCTAAAGCTCATTTTAGTTATTTCACAAATATGAAAAGGGTAGAATGAACTTAATAGAATGTTGATGTTTTAGCTGTAAAAGAAAGCTGAGTTGGACAAGAGCACATTATGAAAACAAGAGTCCTTGCTGTGCTTTTTACTGCAGAATTTCTAAATACCCCTAGGGAAAAGAGCAAAGAATACACCTTGGATCACTCTCTTAACTACCTTTGATGAGCTCTCTTGTCTGGCTGATTAAAGCACATCCCAGAATTCTGCACACGCTGCCTGGGTGCACCTGTCAGAAGACTTTAAGATGATCTGCAAAAGATCAGGAGCAACTTCTGTCATTAGACCATTTGATCAGTGCTGGACAGTGTCTTGTAACAAACCATTAGTAAGCTTGTCATGTATCAGGGAAGAAAATAAAATCTAACATTGTTAGAGAAGGGCATGAATTCATTGATTTGTAACAGCATATTGAATTGCAAGAAATCTGGCACAGGGGAAGAACTAAAGGCTTAAAAACCATCCAGTGTTGCTCTGCTGAGGTTCATGTAATAATTCAAGTCCCTGGATGCAGAAAAAGGAAGTCACAGAAAGCATGTCACTGTCAATCAGGAGCATGTGCATTTCTTTATTAGTTTCTTAAATGTTAAAAGGTACAGTGGTTTGGAATGATTTTGTAGATTGAGTTTTTTCAGAGGAAGAATCTTACTGTTGTGCAGCAGTAAGTCATTTTTATCACAATGCCATAGTGCTGGTCTCACTGACGTCACCACTGCAGCACATCAACAATGAACGTGCTGGTTTGTGCTCAAGTCACCAAGATAGTGGCTGCTGTCATTACTCTGTTCATTTTGTTTTCCCTTCTCCTTATTGTCATTATAAAAACTGAGTAATCAGGCAATACATTCTCCTGTTTATTCCTGCTCAATAAAGGAAGACAGTGTGTGAAGAGACGTACTGCAAACACCTGTACTGTATCTCCAGTTCTCCCTTTCCAACAGGATTATGGGAGCAAATATATAGCATGTCCTGTTTTTGATCCCGCACAATTTTTTTAAGATTCCATTTTTCTTCTTATCTTATCCAATTAAAGAGATCATTCATTTTTCAAACATTGCTCACTAAATGCATTAAGGGAGCTTTCCAAGCAAAATCTTTCTGCTTTCTAATCCAATTTTCTCTGCAACCCTGAGAGGGTTTCGCTAATATGCAGTGGCAGCTTAAGCACAGAACAGAAAAAGATTCGCCCAAAAAGTGGTGCTGTCCAATTCACACTGTACTAAAAAGAAATTAAATAAGTTGAAAAGATATTTAGTAAAATGTTCTGCTCCAAGATCTTTGGTTCTAGTTTGTACGGTATTTGAGTTGTTTTTCTTTGACTTCAGTTGACTTGCTGGTGGGCATTGCTACTCTTCCAACAGCCACTGCCTGACTTTCATTAGGCCCTGCTTTCTGCAATCAACTCTTTTTCTGAAACATAACCACATCATATTCCCAGTCCAACTAATGCAGAAACTGAAATGTAGTAGGCCTCTCCATTAGTCCCATCAACTAGCATGGCACTGGGAGATGGGGACAAAGTAGAGTATGCATGTGGGAGCACCTGAATTAGTTACAAGACTGGACAGGCTGTTCTTGTTCTTGTTGGTAGCTGGATGTGCATTTAATAACAAAGCTTAAGTCAGCTTACAAAGCGGTACGTGGGAGTCTGTGAAGTTACTGAAGCATCAGGGCACGGATGGGTCTGTAGCTACAGATGAGAGTGGGAGCACCTTCCACTTCAGTTTAAAAAATGTGACTGCAAGGACTGTTGTCAGGGGCCCTGTGCAGAAAAATAGAAATTGTTTCCATTTTCTTGTCATTTGTATTCTTCTTCATGTTACTTAAAAAAATTGAAAAACATAGTTTGACCTATCACAATTCAGTGACGAATTGAAAAGAGGAAAGACTGCAACGTGTTCAAGAGCAGTGAAGCTTTTTTTAATGTGGAAAAAACATAGAAACATCATTGTGGTGGAACGACTTGGCAAATCTTTGTCTAAAAAATCAGAATGGCTTCCAAAACAGCTCTAGAAAGCGTTGAAAGAACTGTAACATAAATCATTCAGTCTGAACATGGAAGTTGTTTTCAAACCCTTTATTTGGTTTCAATAGGTTATAATAGAGATTGAGAAAAATAAGCATTGGTCCAGTCAGGTAAAATTGAAGTTTTACACTGAAAAGGAGGATGTTTTTCCACCCTCTTGGATATTAAAAACACTGTAAGTAGCACTGAGAATGTTTGTACAACACCGCCCTAGCTCAGGATGGATATAATTTGTTTTTGGGATAAAGTTATAATATTTTTCTTTAATGGTATTGGTATTTTAGGTTGTCTTTGTGGATATGTATAAAAAAATCTTTATCCAGGATTCCTGGAAATGAGATCTTATAAATTCGGTTTTGCGAATCCTGAAATCTAGCGTTCTATAAGATAACTGTTTCTTACCAAATAGGACCCTTGTGAATGGAAAGCACTTTCCACTCTCCTACAGATATAAAGTTTTTTCCTCTTACACACTTTTCCATTATCATAGATGAGTACTGCTCATTTACCCCTTTCTGCTAGAGGTGTTAAGTATATCATTCCCTTGTGCACACTACTGTGTGAAATCAGTCTCTTACAGTGCAAAGTTATCCCATTAGAGACGTTTAAGCCTGCAATCAATTCATTTATGGTAAAACAAAAACAAACATCACTTTTACATACCATTCATTTTTTATGATCAGTACATTGATGTGGGGTCAGTACTGCTGCCTCAGATCTGCTGGGTCCTATGTTTTATTATAAAAACATCATATCATTATGTATGGAGATTGCATGTTCTCCCTGGGTTTGTGGGAGCTTTCAACAGATGGTCCATCTTCCAGATACTGTGCAAGCTGTCTGTTGTAATTGTTTTTTGTATATTGTGCTTGTGAGCATGTTCCCTCTGATGGTCTTGTTTCCCTGTTTTCAGGAATGTTGTCACACATTGTGTTCTGTGTTCCATGGATAGGCTCTGGGTTTTTGTGAACCCTACCAGCATTAAATCAGTTTTATAATAATGGATACATGCATGGTCTTCTTTAACATAATAGAATTGTAATTGCTACATTTGGTAGTGGATCGTAATATATTGTTCCTAGGACATCAATGTCTGACGAGCTGCTTGTCTAAATGAGGAAATGCTATCTATCAGATATTGATATGCCAGTGCATGTGAAGATTTTCAAACACTACACAATTGCCTACACCACTTGGAGTCCTAAAACTGATTGGACTTGAAGGTTGTGCAATAGCTTGCAAAAATAAGATGTCAGTTTCATGAATTTCCTTTGAATGCAGCTGTGCGGCAAAGACAATTCAATTGCCCACGTTGAGGATACTTTAGTGAGAAGTGATGATTAATGCATGAGTGGCACAGTTATTGGGCTGCAAAGACAAAAACTACAATGAGTCCCTGTGTGTAAAATGCAAAAATGTCTCATTCTGTAGACATACTTCGAGGTTAAAGCAGAAGGAATTTTGTACAAGGCAGTTTTTTTAAAGGTACTCTAAAACAGGGCTTCAAGGAAAAAAATACTTTTGAATAAATGCACATTGAAAGTATATGAAAGGAATATGTAAAATATAGAGTATTTATATAATAATTACAGTACAATTACTATGTGTATTGAACTGAAGAACTGTATTCTGTTCTGTTGCTATGTAAATATGGTTCACCTTTGGGTTACAGTTATTTTAAGGCTCGACTGCATTACTACAGCCAGTTGTATTCACAGTCACTGAAAGCAGTATTGGTATAATTATGATGCCTTTTATTATTACTGACAAGAAATGATCAGATTATATGGGTTGACTAGTTCATAGAAAGTTCACTGCTTTCACACAGTGGGTCTTTTAACACCCACTCATTACATAACCAAAACAACAGAAGACAGTGATTATGTTAATATAAAAAATGAAAATTGCTTCTGTCTTTTGATTATTTTATGTAGTTCCAGGGACTTATACCATGGACATATATCCATGGGTTTTATATACTGTACAGTATGTATATGACTCTCTGATGGTTTAAATGCTACATTCATTTTCTACAAATGAATATCCAATTTCTGTCATCATTTAGGATTTAAGGTGAGCAATGATTAATGGAGGGCATATATGTGAAATAATAAGTGTTTTCCAATGACATCACCAATCTTTAGCTCTTAGGAGATCCTTATAAATCACCTGTCAGCAGACTGACCTTTTCCTGGGTTTGACACTTACTTGGGCTGAGCAGCTCAGCTGACTGGAGACTGTGGAGGTGGCATGAATTAACAGTCTGGCTGCTTATGGAAGACTTGAGCCCTGACTTGGATCTAATAGATTGATGACTATTAGTTGCTGAGTGGACAGCTGAGTTAAAGGGGGGAGGCTGTTCCCTAGCTCCTTGTGGACAATGGGCCTGTTATGGTGATCTCACTCCCCATGGTTCCCAGGATTGTCAGCTGGACGAGCTTGTGACATAACCGGTTGGATGCTCAAGTGCGCATGGGAAGGCTGGTCACATTTGGGATGCTGATGTATGGGTAATAAATCTATAGACTCTGGGAATTGGTCAGTGCACAGATGCTGTAATTGAAAATGTGCCACTGGAACAAAACATATTGACTCTTTGAATAAAGAGAATTAATTTATTGGTGCGCAGAAAAGTGTCACATACAGTAACAGCGTATCTCAAAATAAGGAAAATATTTCTACACTTGTTCTTATCTGGAGTTTACTTTATCCATCATGTATGCAGCTAAATATATAAGAACCTAATGCATTTCCTTTTATATTGTCTATAATGGCTGGATATTTTTCACATTTAATATTATTTCATTTCAGGCTTCAAAAGTTTCCTACATGCTCCTTTTTAGTTTGATAAGGGCTATTTTTATTACTGTTTAAACTGACTTTTCATTTCTTGTGTCTTGACTTTTTCTTATCCTTATCGGTTTAATGATCTTGTACCCCTATATTACCTCATCATTTCCAATTTTCCATGCCTGCAATTTTCATCCCTCAGCACAAAATGCTTTTTTTGGATTAATATAAAACATTGCATTGCTAATGATTGTTTAAATTAATTTTCTTTGTTAGCTTGTCTTAACCTGATGGTATAAATTAAACTTTATCATATGCTAGAGCTTAAAAGTAATTGAGGAAGCTAAAAGAAAAGTCATTATTGAATAGTCAATATTTTCTCAAACACTAGTATGTTATTAGTGCAATTATTTTTTATATTTATTAAATTTAGATTTGTATTATATATTTGTGTGGTATAATATGACATGCAGAGCACATAAAAATTAACTCTAAAGGCAGGTTATGGTCCTTCACTGCAAAGTGTTTGAGATATCTTGAGATTAAAGGTGGTACTGTATATAAATCACTACAATAATGATGATGATGATGATAATCACTACTATGTCATATTAATTTCGATCACATCATCATATATCATTATGTCACAGAAAATGCATTAAGGGATTTATGTAGCATATTTGAAGGAGAATTTTGTTAGCATTTTTTCCTGTTTTGTTGGATTTGAATTGCCCTTGATCAGTTCATTACACAAAAGGATTACTGCTGTTTTTACTGTTGTTACAACTCTTGGAATAGGAGTCCTATCACTGAAAATCATGTTTGAGTTTTTCTTTTTCCTCACACCACAGAGACTGCATAGTATAAAGGCAGAATTCTGTAACATGTAAGGGCAGTGGACTATAGACCTTTTTATGTGTGTGCTCATTGTCAAACCTTATTTGACAAAACTCCTCTTCTGTGGTTTAAAACTGAGAATTCACATAAGTAAATATAACCCATAAAATTCCAGATTGACTGGTAATAAGTACAGGTTGGAGGCAGCTTAAGTCTGAAAACTATAAAAAAAAAATAATACCACATGCATTTGTTTTACCTTCATATATTGATTTTGAAAAGTATTTAATAATTTCATATGGATTTCAGAAGTCCATAACCAGGCTGTGAAGTGTTGGTTGATGCCAGTAGTAGATTAGTAGTAGTAGGCCTGCTGTTGATTACAAACAAGAGGATTGTCCAGCTCAAAAGAAGTAAAAAAGCAGCCATTTTTTTGGCGTTCTATTTTTTCTGTAGCTGACCAGACTCTTCTACAGTATTTAACTGTTTTTTCATCTGAAATAGTTTAAATATAACTGTTTTCTTGTATTTCAGCTAAAAAGTATATACTGCACCTGGATTTTACAAAGTCTGAAATTATTCATTGGTAATCACAGTGTCTCCCCACCTCCAAGTTTAATGTTTAGGAAATAATAGACAACCTGAGCCAGAGCTCTCGTTTTCATTACTTTCTGCACGACTACTTTTTTAGTGACAATTTCAGTTTCAGTTTCTTCAATGATCTCAACAATATGCTTCTGCACAATGAAAAAAAGCTACATATCTTTGTAGAATAATGATGAAGAATTGCTGAGTATTTTTAATGTCTTGATGTTTTTGAAAACTTTTAGCAGTAACAGATTCTAGGCTCAAAATGAATTAGGTGTACTTTACCACAAAGATAAAATTATATAATCTTCATCTGACACCTGATTTTTGACATCTGATTTTTAAAATATGCATCATAACACTCATAAAAAACATTTTTTTGGGGGAAGGTGGGGTTGTATACAGTATCACAACAGTAAGCATTCTGCTCACTGCTGAAATACCCTAATGTAATCTGAGTAATAAGAACATTGTAGGTCTTGCTATATTTCCACACGAGATGCAGCACAAATAATTTGACCCATTCATACATATATCCTTAGGGGGAATATACTCAGCAGTGCATTAAATTTAAAATTACATTCTTCAGTTTTCAGTGTACAGTATACAGCTATGCATATGTTGAGGGACCCATGTCTGAATTAGCCCTTGCATAATTGATTCTGAAAAAAATTGGTTGTCTCCCCCACACACACTTTTTATGGGTTTTGTAATTTTTTTCCACATTTGTTTTAAACCGAAAGAAAGCAATGTCTCATGAGCTGCATATTCACAACTGTGTTTGATATTCATGACCACTTCTTGTTTATATTTATTTATTTTAACGAATGCATTTTCCCCATTGGTTCTCTTGTACTTTCAAAGCACAAAATAAATGCATAAAAATGAGACTACAGAATGGCAGCAGCGAAAAACATGAAACAGAAATCCACTGGGTTCAGTAGAGAAGATGTTTAGGTAGCATTTGTCACTGCTCTCCAGGGTGAGTGAAGTATTTGCTCCTCAACACTTGCAATACAGTATCTTGCTTGCTTGCAACACCATAGAAACCAAGTACCAGGTGCAGTGTCTGCTCATTCAGTCTGTAAGCGAGGGAGGGATAGGATCGGACCGGCAGAGCTGAAAGACAAAGACAGAAGAACCTATCAGTGGTGAGTACTGCTGTCAGTGTTGCATCTGACCAATTTGAAATGCAGAAGCTGCTTTTTGTCTATTTTTCATCTTTCTCTCTCATCTATAGCTCATCTGAAGCAGATAGTCTATCTAAAAAAATATTAATAATCACAGAGGTTTTGATCTTTTGAAGCCTTAATGCCACAGACAAGTGTCTTTTTTTCCTTTCCCCTTTCTGGGTAATTGTAGTAACAAATTCTAACAATTCCTTAGCTTGTACATCAAAGATAATTAACTCTCTGATCTTTCTAAATAGAAAATTGTTCCTTTCTCTTAATGCATTTGTTTGCTTTTTGAATGGAATTTCTTTGATATTGCGATATTGTTATAATTGTATAATGTAGGGGAAAAGGGATTTTTTGTCTTTATTCTGCATAGGATCAGTTTTTACAGTCTTTCTGAGTATTGTGTGATCACCTTCCGCCTCTCAACTTTCCCCTCTTTTGTCCCAGAATTTGTTTCTGAAATGTATTAAATCTTTCTCTTTAACCTAATTTTGGTTGCTGTTTTATTTTTCATGGTTTTCTGTTGACTCAGTCATCTCAGATTGTTTTTTCTAAGTTTGCACAACTGCATTAATGAAACTTGCAATGCTGAAAGTGAGAGTTCCCAGGGAGGAAATTAAGTGCATTTTGAAAATCATTATCCTTATAAGAATGCCTTATCCATCTGTTAGGTATCAATTATTCTTGCAGAGAATTAGAATGCTTCATTTATTTCATTTTACATTTTTGTTGTCAAAAATAAAATGAGATTTAATTTGTACTTACAGTGGTGAAAACAGGGGTTGAGTGTCAGCAGGAATAATCAGTGATTGTAAGGTTTACAAAACTGCACAAAGTGAATCTACATGGTGCTGTAACACTGCAAACTGTAGGTCCCACTAAAAGAGGATGTGAATTGTGTTTATAAATTCAGTGGCAGAAAGCAAAAGCATTACTGTAGCAGCAGTTTGAATGATATATACTGTATTTGTGGAATTTTTAAGGCACTTGAGTTTAAGATATTTACATTTACATTTAAGTAAAATGTTCTGAACTTTAGGCTCTACAAAGAATCAAATACTGCATCAGCTTGATGATGATGATGTGCAGTTTTTGTCGAGTGAATAATCTTCTTTAAATATTGTGATATTTCTTTTTTCAGTAATTGCACTATAGTAGATGGCTAAATATGATTAGTCATTATTAAGTTTTGGCAAAGTCTTGGTTCTCATAACATGGCACTCGGCATTCACCCATTAATGTCAGTAATGTTAGCCCCAGTAGCAGCAGGACAGAATGCAAATATTGCCATCATCTTTCCTGACTTGGTTTTCTTACAGTGATGCCTCATTGGTCAGCTTGTGGACCTTCCATGTCTATACTTTCGCTCTAAAATGTGTGTAAAGCATACATACTGTATACAGTAAATCGCATTATGTGGAAGGAAAACTATTGTACATACATTATTGTACATTCAGAATGTAACATTAAAAAGGGATCAACCGTTTTGTTGCTGTAAGAGTAAGCAATCTCTTTAGGAAAATAAGAACAATGTTGCACTAAAGAATCTGCATAGAGACTTCTAAATGATCTCTGTTCTTTACTATGTAAACTTTCTGTCAGATACTGTCGCCCAGATGTGATATATTACAGAGGATATTCATTGAATAGTGCTTAAAAAACAACAGTAGGTGAGTTTTACTTGGATGCTCAATAATGGAGAAGATGGAAGTTTTCTTAAATGATTTTATAACATAATTTACTTTATATTTACTTAATATTGAGTTATTCAGGTATATTTTAAAAGTGATATACTTAATTCCTTTCTCAAATGTAAATTTTAAACAGAGCTTACAATATACCTCGCTGTCACTAAGTTATAAATGAAGCTGCAGTAAATCCAATAGATCACGTTTTATTTTCTTGAACTATTTGCCAGTACTTCAGAAGCTGATGTTCCAAGATTCAAGAAGTGAAAGGGATATATGTGGCACTGATGTTGAATAAGTCCAAATTTGTTATAAACTGCACATCCGCAATCACCCTGAAATGTTCAAAAGGAAAATTTTAATTTACTGCAGTAACTCCCGTTGTAGCGAGTCAAATTTCTTGATACAGTATGTACAGAAAAAAGCATCAACATCAGTAGAAAATGATCCAGTATTTATGGATCAACAGAATGAGACAGTCACTTCAGCTGGAATGTGCTGATTATCACAGTCATGAAAATGTACACCTGTGTACATCAGTGAGGGAATACATGCTGTATAACGACTGCTGTAATCATAACCTCTGTATATTGTATACAGAATATCTTTCCTACAGGGTAACTGTCCAGTCAGAATGTGTGGACTTCCATTGATGATCCAAGATCAAATAAATGAAATCTGTCATTTTCTGTTTATTTAGCCAAGGTCAAATTTTAATCTTGCACTTCTGCTCTCCTGCATAAATATACTCTCAGGCTGCCCACAACTCTGCTCTTATCTATTCTATAACCACTCCCTCCACCCCAGCTGCACCCTTGCAGCAGCTCCGTGGTTCATTCCTCGTAACGTAAGGGGAGTTCTGATCTTCAGCCAGCACTGTCACTTCCTCAGCCAGGCAACTTAATGGCAAAGGATTAAGCATGTCATCCCTCTTTTGTCTTTGGATCACTTAGTCGTTATTAGAAATTCACCCAACTATAGAATAATAATATGAGTTTCTTGGGAATTAGTGTGTATTATCTTCACACTGGTCAAGAAAGGAATGGTAGGTTTTCCTTTGCATCAAAAGCTAAATTACAGTATAAACTGGCTAATGTCAAGTGGACAGCTGCCAACATTATGAGGTTGTGTTTCTTTTTTAATTTCCTTTTGTTCTTTCTTCAGTCATCTTCCCTTGCCTTCAGGAAAAAGAGCAGATTTATGAGTCCATGGTTTCCAAAGAAGACTAGCACATTGAATAAGATGATAAATTGTTGTTTTGAAATTGAATAGATAGGCAATTGTATAGTTTTTGGCTTGGTCTTCTAGTGTGCTCTGTGCTGCCTATTTAAATTGGTTTTATCTTTATGACATGTTTGTTGTCTAATAATTTGTGCCTTAAGGGAAGAATTATTATAGTATTATTCTTCAGGTATTGTAAAAGTTGTATATAATTGATAGTGCAATTTACATCCAATATGTGTCGATTTTAAATAAAAAAAGACAGATTCTAATTCCAATTAAATGGTTGCTGTTTTTCATTGTGGAAAGAATTCCAACCATTTTTTACACCTCCAACAATTTTTTAAGTGGATGATGTACTTGAATTTCTATCCAATTTTTAAATAAAGGCAAGTAATAAGTAACATGTCTCAGTTAAATTAGATCTCTTGTGCGTTATCAATCAGGACAGAGGATGCAGTATTAAGGTGTGTGACATCACTCCACGTGCTGGTACTGTAAGTAGGGAAGGCATCTTTATGTGGCTCAGGAGAAGACTGAGAGGTTCATCGAGATGACTGGTCTTTAAGAGTGGCAGTATGATATCACACAAATACAGTGACCTCTTAATGTTCTGAACAGCACTTTGGTATAGTTTTTGTTTTACAATTGATTTTTCCTTTAACATCCTTATGTCCTGAGATTATTTACTTTACCTTTCATTATAATGAGCAATTTTTGTTGACATTTTTCTTCCCGAGAGTTTTGCTTTGTGAAACTGTGAGACACCATTTTCATATTAAGCGAACCAAAGAACATAAAAAGTTTGCAGACATGGGTATGTTAGCTAATTAGTCTAATTTATATACTGTATCTTATTGATCCAAGAATCTGATCCAGATATTGTTAAAGAATTTCACGGTATCACCTTTAACAATATGGCTGTGCATTCTGTACTGGGCACATGACTTACTGTATAGCTTTCTGTGTTAAGAAGTGCTAAATATTTTTACTTGGGTCTTGGGGACCTTATTTTGTTGTAGGACTTGAAACAACTTTGAAGATTAAATAAATGTCGTGGGCACACTCGACAGGCTCACAAAAGCAGGTCAAAACATAAGTTTTTTTTTCTAGAATTGATTACTGCAAAACCCTACTTGCTGGGGTAATTAAATCCTCAGTGAACGAACTCCAATATGTTCAGAATTTGGCAGCCAGAATCCTGAGCAGGTCACATGCAAGTGATTACATTATGCTTGTCTTGGAGTCTTTTCAATGGCTTTCTATTGGGTTTTGACTTCAAAATTCCTCAATCTCACCTGTAAGGCTCTACATAGCTTGGCTCTTCTTACCGATGTGTCTTATTATCTGTCTTGCCCCTATCTCGCAACCTTCATTCTTCTGATTCTTGTCTTCAAGATGTCTCTGAATCTTGTTTACATTCAATGGGGGGCCAGGGCCTTCTCTTGCTATACCTGAAAATTCTGGAATTCCACCCCAAGGATATCAGAGACTCATCTACCCTGAATGTATTTAAATATATTTCTTTTCAGAAAGCCTTTTATTTAATTAATGTGTGTGTCTGGTCCACTATCTAATTTGAGCTGGACCTTGTGTTTCTTGCATGTACTTTGTAATTTGCTATCCTTACAACCATTTTTTTCACCTACTGTAAAGTACTTTGAAATTTTACTTTTAAAGGCACTATATAAAATAGTTTATTATTATTATTGTTATTATTATTATTATTAACAAAGCAAATATTTCCATGATGTTTTGAGGAATAAATTTAACATAAATCAGATGATCAAGTGTTCGGTCCTTGTGCAGTCCCAATTTCTTGGACCGGTTATTAAATCTTGGTAACAAAATAAATTCATTGACTGTATAGAACAAAAATTACAAATTTTGATTTAAGCACAAATCATGAACTTTGTGAAAGTACTGTATGGTTACCCCATGGTAAGAATTGAGACGTGAAGTGGCCCTTACTGCACACTAGTCACTGTAATGACTAATGTAATGTAATGTACAGGAAAATAAGTACAGGTTGTGCAGCATTTCACCACCGAAATGTTCCAATGTGATCTGCATGCAGAGTTAACAAGTAAATAGTATTTGTCTGCAAAATCATTTCAAAGTCAAAAGAATTATTTCTATTAGTACTGGCAACTGGGAGTTTTGTTGCCTCGTTCTGAATCACTATGGCATCCCTTTGCATACCTGGACACTTTATTTTTTTGTGGAGGGTTTACAAATTACTGTCTACATTTAACTTTTATTGTGGTTTGAAATACACCCAGCAACGATTTTGTCTAACCCTAAAATATAAAAATAGCATTACAGTCCCTTTTAAAGGTGTAAAAGGTTTAACATGATAAATTCCTTATAAGTTGGCTTTCTACAATATTCCATGCTGAAAAGAGAAGAAAGAAAACACAAAGTTTCAGCCGTGGAGCCTTCTTCGGGTGTTTATCTTCTCTTATCTACTATATTGTCATTCTCTGTAAACTCACAATTGCTAGTCACTATAAGCATACTTTAATGAGATCCTGACACCAAACTGAATAAAACTATCAATAATTACACAATCTATAGACAAAGGAAACCAAGTGTTACACATGTACTTTTCAAAAGCACAGTTTTGTAACACTACAATAAACAAGCAAACTTCATAAGGCAAATATTGATTACAACAACAGAACATTTCACAACTATATGCAGGTATTTACAAATCTGTAAGTACCAGAAATTGAGACACCAAATGCTTTAAAAGGGAAGACAGAACCTACAAGCTAATAAAGGTACTGCACAGGAATAAATAACTTTCTAAAATGGATGGTAAATGATTGGGAACCAATTGCTCTATTCCAAATGATGCATTACAGAACAAGAATACCCTGTAGCTGTTGTTAACCTGTGGATTCTGTAATTAAGGAATCAGTATTTCTAACAATATAAAACTCCATGTCCCTTTAGCATGGTACTATTCTGGCATCTTCATCTGTCTAGTTACTTCTCTAGTCTTCCTTTCTCTTCCTCTCCTCTATTCTCTAGTCTCAGTCTTTAATGTGTGTCCTGTTTATCCTGACCCGAGGCTGTCTTTCTATGTCCAATCTCCATAAAGGCTGGCTCAGTGACCTCAGACTCAGAATAATCTGGTCACTGTTAAAGATTGATGTTCAAAAATTTCTGATTTGAGTTGAACTAAGTTAACTATTGTTATAATAATGTTTACTCACTCAAGGACATAGGACAGCTGCATACACACATTCAGAGAATGCCCATTATGCCCTGAATTTGTGATTGGGGTGCCTAGCTATTCATTCATAACATTTGCCTAAGGATATGCAATAAGAAGTCTTATTGCAGGTAGGTCTCAATTTACTGGCTCATAATATGCACATTTTTGGCTTCACACACTTCAAAAATATGTACTATTTCTTAATTGAGGCTGAATTATTCCTCACTTTCACAGGCGTGGTCACAGTCAGTAACAGGTAACTTGATGGAGTGTTGGGGACAATATATACGCCACTGTCCTTCACTCTGCACGTGAGTAGTGATGCTTGGGTGACCCATCAGCAACAGAGAAATCTCTACTTCCTTGTTCTTCCTGCCGAAAAAAAATCACAAAGCTTAAATTCAGTGCTATTTTAAAGTCATTGTAGTTTTATTAAAACAATCTATGAAATACAAAATGGTCATCTTCTTATAAACATTTAAAACGATTACATAAAATGGTCTACGTATAATTAATGATCATCTAAAACCCTAAATAAGGGAAAAAATAGTTATGATGTTACTAATGAGATATTAAAATAATAAAATTTAAAGGCTATTTGAAGGTAAAATGTATAAAGACAACAGTGTAGTCCTCACAGGATCTGTGCCTGTGGCTGGAAGGTTGCCGGTTCAAATCCCGCCGCCGGCAGCATAATGCTACTCTGTTGGACCCCTGAGCAAGGCCCTTAACCCCAACTGCTCCAGGGGTGCTGTATAAATGGCTAACCCTGTGCTCTGACCCCAAGCTTTTCTCCCTGTCTGTGTCTCATGGAGAGCAAGCTGGGGTATGTGAAAAGACAAACTCCTAATACAAGAATTTGTATATGGCCAATAAAATGATTTCTTGTTCCCGTGGGTATATGACTCACCATCCACCACTAATGTCAGTATTCCTTTCACCTTTTACATTTAATTGACAAACATTAACAATATTAAGAAAAAATAGTTTAAAAATGACTTTTAGTACAAATATATAAACATCTTGTAAGAGTAAATGATTGTATCTGCTTTTTATTTGACACATCAACCATCTGTTGAGAAGGAATATATATAAGATATATAAGATAAATAAGCAGGTGATTTAAAATGGTGTCTCTCTTTGTTATGCTACCTTTGAGGCACAAATTATGTTTTTTCTTTGAGCAGTGATTTTTTAACATCTTTTGAATTGATGATTATGAACCTATTAAAAGATAAATTATACCTGCAGGGACACCATGCTTTTGGCAGAGTCTTTTATTTATAAGTAGAATTGAGTTGTTCATGATGGAATTAATTATGACACTAACGTTGCAGCCCAAGGCATGAAAGCATGGTTGCCAAACTATTTCTATGTATTACCAAACAGGAGCTTCCAGCTGAAGACTTGGAAGATAAATTGGTCAATATGTGTTTTTTCTTCAGCCTGATGAATCCTTAAGGATCTTGTAAGATGTTCAGGCAGCTCAAGAAAACTAACAGAGCTGTTTTTCTCACACATGGAACTGCAGTGTTTTCTTTGAGTGCTTAAGTAGGGTAAAAATTGCGACTGAACTCTGAATAGCTACACAGGAAATCTGCATGGTTTATAATGTCTGCATTTGTGTTAGTTTTGTGTTGTGCAACAGATATATCCAGGCAGGGAGATAAATGAGCTTACAGAAGAAATAACAGATACAGGAAATAAACACATCCCATGGGGAAGTAACTTAAATTTTACTTAAAGTTTTCATTTCCTAATGCTCTGTTCATCCTTACTACCAAAGTAATACAAGGTTCATTTCACAAAATGTAAAACATTAGTGTCTGCTAGTAAAGGACTAAGTTAATTCCGTTAAGTCTGAATTTCTTAACAAACCTGCATCAGATCCAGGTTATTATGAACATATGATCATAAAAATGGGAAAACCAGAACGTCTTGCTTGTGTGTGTGTGGGTATCACAGTGTAACAGTGTCACATGGTGTATTCGGTGAAAGAAAAACACGTTTTCTCCATATTACTTGCATAATCCCTGGAACGCTTAGAGATAAGACCTAGGAAGTGTTTAAATCTTTAAAGAAATGAATCCTGAATTATTACACATTTGCCAAGATAAATATTGATTTTCTAATTGCTACTGTATGTGTGACAAATACTATATTCTTATCAGCAGTTTTTCTTTTTCTGCAACAGATCAAACTGAATGATTAGTGTTTTCAATGTCATCAGAAGGGAAACTGAATGCATTTTTTTTTCAATTTACAGAAAAAAAGAACTTTAACCAATGTGTGCCTACAAAAAATGCTTATGATTTTTTTTGTAGTCACAAATGTCTTCTGGTTGTTAATGAAAACTCACTAATTTGCAATTTCTCTTCCAATAACAGCAGACATCATTCCATCCAACTTGAATTGCCTAACATCTGATGAATGATAAATGACTGAACACCTGATCAATGTCAGGTGTTCATTCATTTATCATGAAATATGAGTTGATTGGAGAGGCTTGTTTGTAAAACTTTGTAAATATGCACATACAATCCTTTTAGCGGAGCTGTACCAGTTCCCTGTGTTAAATTTCCAGTCAGAGGAAACTTTGAAACCCTGTAATGTCTCAGAGTGAGCAGGTATGTAAATTACAGTATATAGACTCCATAGATAGACCGATATGGTCGCTCTGTCTATAGATAATTCCAATGAGTTTGTGTACACCTATCCCTCAACCCTCAGCCGCCCCCTGTAAGACCATGTAGTAGTTGTATAATTTGTATTCTTCTAGCATTTTTTGGCAAAGCCAAAATCACTTTTCTATTTCAGTTTGATAAGGGCAGCACAATACAAGGACAGATAACAAACACAGAAACACAGTGGATATGTGATATCTATCCCAGAAGGTATACATTTTGTTCTATATGCTTAAGATTCAGTTAATAACATGTTTCTCTTGCATACAAAACCAGCAGAGCAGTGCAAGAGCACTTAATTACATAGACACCATTTTTAAAGATGGTTTAAAATCATTGCCTTAACTGTTACTGGATATAGAACAAAAGTGACTGAGTGATACATTTATTGTAATCTAAACATATGTTCCTTAAATTTTTTAATTTCTGCAGTAAAATCAGTTACATGTTTTTTTTAATGTTAATAAGGTTTGTGTAGTGAGTATGAGATTTGAGCTGTGATTGGCTCACTCTGTAAAGATGAGATAGAGAACAAATATAATCAAATTGGCAATAATAAGTAAAAGGCGAAGCCAACTGTGTTACATAGGAGAAAAAACAGTTCTGTACAGTTGTAAGCCAGTCCACCAATGTCAAAGTCAACCCATCTCTAAATCAATTTTCCCAGAGTACATGGAAAGATTGCAAACAGCAATTCCACTGCAGGTGGGTTCCAGTAGTAAAAATACTCTTACTGTATATTGAGTTGGCATTAACTCAAGGTAATCTTTCCTTTCATTTCTGGAGTAACTTTCAGCAGGTTGTGTGGACACCAGAGTAACACAGAGAAGCTTCAGAGTGGATGGACACCACTGACCTTGCAGTGTCAGCCACAAATTGCCCTCACTCCCTTATGAACTTTTACTGCGGTAAAGTGTCAAGGAAACTTGACAGTGTTACAAAGCTTTTCTTTTATTCTACTCTTTTATGTTATGTCTTTTATAACTTAAAATTAAGTAATTTATTTTCTTGTGGATTTTGCACATTTCACATTTCAAATTTTGCACATTTTGGCCTGCAGCCATATTACCCTGCAGCTCACAATTGGCTACCCACTGTAGCTAAGATGGTCAGTACCTGAATTGGAGACCTTCTGGGAAAAACTAAGGTTGCTGTTGGAAGAGGTGTCAGTGGTTCCAGTAGGGGGTACTCACCTTGTGGTCTCTGTGGGTCTTAATTCCCCAGTATAGTTCTCCTAATGATCCCCCATCTCTGAGTAGGCATTCATTACTCTGTTCTCCTCCCCACTGATAGATGGTGTGTGGTGAGTGTACTGGTGCACTATGGGTACCGTTGCATCATCCAGATGTATCCTGTATTATTATTATTGTTGTTATTTCTACTATGCTTTACAGTACTAGACTATGTAACACTATTGTTTTCTTTAGTAAGTATTTATAAAGGTTGAGTGACAAACAAAGTGAGGGTGATCTTCACTTTTGGGGTTCAGGGTCAGACCTGTCATTCTATGATGCTGTCCTGTTATTTACTGGAAGTAAAGCAAGTTGTTATTCCAGTGTAATAGAGACAGTTTTGTCTCCTTACTGGTCAGATATCTACATTTCATATCTTGTTTATTTATAGGACATTACACATTACAGGCTGGTGTGACTCAGCTCTAAGACTGATGTTCTAGGCAAATATCAAGAAAGGTTTCTGTTTATAAGACAAGACACAGGATGCTGTCCTCGCAGTAATGTAGTGCTAGCAGTAGGGGGAGGAAATCAGTTTGGAAAAACCCCAAGGGGGAACCAATATATCATTTCTACCACACTGGAGAACAAAGACAGCTTTTCTCTAAAAAGTAACAGTAACAGAATACAGCCCTTCACTACGCGTCATTGCGAACATCTGCTATCACTCCTCTGCCTTAAAGTCCACACTTAGTAATGGAATACATCCAGGAAAAATCTCAGATCTTTCAGAACAGTAGTATAATCCAGAGACAGAATGATGGAAGAGCACATATGTGTCTGTAGATTAATTGTGTTGAGCTAGTGCATATTTTGGAGTGACAGACTCCAGTATTATAGTGGATTATTGTTTTCTTCATTTGGCTTTTGAGATTCAAAAAGTAGATATTTGCTGTGATGTTTAGAGTAATAGACCACATTGACAGCACTTTGATTTTCAATTAAATTGTTATGGAGGAGCTTCAGCGGTTATTTTTGAAAAAAAAAATCACTTTTCAGAAAAGTATCATGTGTGCACCTCCTGTTGATGTGCACTTCCCTTCAGATGCTGTCTCTGTGAATATCAGTGTTTGGGGTTTCCCACCTCCTCCCCTGCCTTTGAGCACCTGATGCTCCCTTTTTAATTTTAAGAATCTTGAAGTGCAAAACAAAATTACAGTGGTTATTATAATTATTGTTATGTATTATTATTATTATATTATATCATTCTGCAGCTGTTAGTGCAGTTTTATGCTAAAAAGAGGACCTCCTCCTGTTTCCAATCTGCCTAATAACCGCAGATCAAAGCAAGAAAAAAGATTTTTTTATTCTGATACTTAACTCGGTGAGAGATCTGTTAAGAATGTTTTTAAGAATCTAGCTGCTATGCAGAAAAAAATACTTAATATTTTTTTAATATTCATAGTAATTAAACTATTAATCAATACTCACACTTTATCAATGCCTTCCTTTTTGAAGATACCATTTAGAAGTCACTGTTTTGGCTTGATGCTGAAATAGACAATTTATATACAGTATACAGTATAAGAATGAAATACTGCAGACGTATCCAGAAATGTATTGTAACGCTCACGGGGGTTCACCGATGGAAAGAAACATTCTGGAGGCTCTGGCACGGGTTGGCAGGACATTTATTAAAGACGCTGAGGGGGGTTACACACATAGGGACAGGGGAAATACAGCACTGCACCACACCTACACAGACACAAGAGGAAAGAGGACATCTCCAGCCCTCATCACACTATATACGGGCGGGTAATCCCGCCCCCAGCTGCCGTTCCCAGCCTGCCTTGTGTGCGCAAGGCCACAGCGCCCCACGTGGGTGCTACAGTATTTATTTGTGTTTGAAAGAGCTAAGTATAATTATCTCAAAGATTATAACTTCTGCGTTTCTGGTGTTTGCTATTAACTATCAGTGCTATTTTTACCCATTATACAGCTGCCCTGTGCCCACTGGCTGCTAATTACATGAGCAAAGCAGGCTCAGATACAGGCATTGTATCCTCATTCTACTAGCAACATAATCATTACCAGCAGTAATGCAGTAAAACTGTGATAGGTTATTCTTTGTTATCGTTAACTGTGCAGTTTTTGTACACTGCATACAGAAAAGTGTACTTTTAAAATGCCAGCTAAATCATGTTTATATTTTCACCAGGGAAAAAGAGAAAAAACTACAGTACATGTAGGCATCTGAGAATGAAGACAACACCATCACAACATTGAATATATTTTTTCGACAGTGGCAAAATGTTAAAGGCCCATTAGACACTTTCTAGCTGAGTTACTGGGTTTGTTCGTTTTGCAGGCCTGGAGCTGAGTGACGGTTCCTTTTCTTTATGCAAGAGCACTGCTATTTTCAATTAGACTGCACAAGCAGTAGCAATAACAGGGTCAGAATTGTCACTTGCTTTTACCTAACTTAGACATGACAAAAATACTTATTTCTAAACCAGAGAAAAATTGAGCTGTAGAGTAAAACATATACAGTAGGTTGGATTGTAATAGGGTGTTATCACTCTGTCATTTCAATCAGAAAGGAAATTTAATTGCATGATGATCAACATGAAAATGCCCTTCTAACAGCAAGTATTTGGTTGCACATTGTTTAATTTTGCAGTCTTGCACATTTGACAGTTTCCTACATTTTGAGTGATAGCTGTCATCTTAAAATTAATTTGAAGGAGTTAAGACAACATGCTGTTAACTGTGTCATTGCTGGTGTCAATCAGACCTTATGATGAAAGCCTATTCTCGTTTTACAGTCCAATACTATCCTTGCAACCTTGATATTTCTGATTAAATGTTTTTTCTACTTGATGTTGCTACATTGAAGCTTGTGAAACAGCAGCTTGAGTACAGACACAAATTATATTATCATATTTTGTCTTTTTGCAATTTAAGGTGGAATACATAATCAAATTAAATTTCATAATATTTTTTACATCTAGAATCCCTCAATGTGCTTAATGTGGATCATACACAAAATACTATGTAAAGTCACATGTATAACATTCATGCATGGATGACATCTGTGCCATGTTCAGGTTGTCTGAAATGTGTCATTCTCAGGATTATTGAAAGCATCAGGATACTGTGTGATGGAAAATAGAACACATCCCAGGCTAACAAATATTAATATCTATTTCTTGTCTAACAGAATTAGCTGTTTTTGGCTAACAGATGCAACCGCATTTCAGACAGACTCATAGCTTCGGCTGGAAAACACTTTGCCTGATTGACTCTGTTGGCAGAAACAAAGGGCCTTGTTATTGAGTGATACAGTATTTTTCCTTCACATTGCAAAGAAATCCATTATTCCTAAAAGAAACCAAAGAGTCTTTTTGCAGATGTGGGATTTCTGGATTACTGAAACAGAAATAGTGAAAAATAAATAGGCAATTGAGGTTACACTGTGTACGGGGGGGATTCATTCGCCTTGATAGAGCTTGCAGAGACATACTAAAGAATAGATCCAATTTATCATTCCAATGTTAACATGTGATAATTGTCTCGATTATACTTGACCTTCCTTATTCTCCTGGTAAAACACTGGCTGCTGGCTACTCTTTCTTAAGCTCACTATTGCAACCCCAGTTAAACAACCAGACTCTCCAGGTAAATCAATTTGTGTTTATGAGCCCTAACAAAGAAAATATTACTAAAATGCAAAGAGCAGAATGTTTCTTACCTCTGAGAAAACAATTCAGACAATGAAACATCAATCACAACACAATGATCACTCTGGGCAGCCATTTGTAAATTTGGTTTTCTGTTTAAGAAACCTTATTACCCTCATCTGTAAGGTGTTTAGAATGCATTTTAGTGAAATTTGGCCATGATTAGATTTGAAAGAGACCGATTCTTCTTCATGTGGGTGTGCAACTTCACACTTCACAATGACAGCAGATGTGGAACAGTTGCTATAGAATTACACTTTAGGTCCCTTGAAAAAGAGTCACTTATTTTTAGGACCCTCAGGACAAGTGCCATAAGGTACAGTGTTGCTGATTTCAGCAGATGATACCAAAGGAAAGGAGGCTGTAGAGGTTAAACGAGGGTGTTTTAATTCCTTATTTTCAGTACAAATAAAAAGACAACACAGGAGACATTCAGCCAATCCTATATTTTTTGATTTATCATCTAATCATGCTATGTAGACACCATTGTACATAGAAATTAACATTGAACAGAAAGCTTTGGAAAAAGGTATTCTACCATTCCCCATTGCTCTGTGAAATCTGTGGTGGTTCCCATCACCACCCAAACCTCCAACATCAAGGTGCCGAAGTGCAGTTCTAACCTTAATGACGTATTTTGCACAATGTGAAGCAGAAAGACAGTGAATCCACAATCTGTAGCATTATAAGCTTCTATGACAAATCCAGGGTTTCTGTGAAAGGTTTCTTTGGGATTCTCGGCATTTGTGAGAAACAAATGTAAATTCGACTAAATTCAATGGAAGGAAATGTTTAGTGCCCAAAATGATCATAAACAATAACAACATTAATATTTATATTAATATGTTAATTACAATTATTATTAAAATGGTTATTAATAACTATTACAGGTTCCATATAGATAGTAAATAAATAATTTGCAATACATTTAGATTATTATTTTGTTATTAACAGAGAACACTTGTTCAGGTACAGGATGGTAAAAGTAAGTTAAATAAAATAAATATAAAGCTTGCACAAACTGTACAATGTATGCACATATGAACAGATATCACAATTCTGATATGATTTACATATCAACAGTATATTACATTACTAATCTGAGTAAAATATAAATATGTGCAAATTCACAAGTTACTGGTATAGACTGCTTCCTTAACAAAACAGAGAACTTTGTGGAACTCAGTGTTCACTATGACAGGTCAGAATTTCTGAAACACCTTATTTTTTAAGCCTTTATTTAATAGGGAATTTCATTTGGAACATAAACTCATTTTCAATGAGATACTGGCCAATAGGATTACAGCATTGTAACATGGAAGACAAAGCAGCAAAGGAACAAAAAGATCAATACAAACTTAAAAAAAATAGGATGTGGATTGATAACTGAGTTAACAACTGCAATGCATTCAAATTTGCACATTTTCTGTTTTTTCTGCAGATTATTCCAGTTATTTAAATGCTTTATAATAAATAATTTATTTTTTTGTGTAGGACTGCAGTCTTTGTTTGTCACAGCACAGTGTTCAGGTTAAAAATGATTGAATGTAGTAAAAACATCTGCTCCCCCCTGTAGTGCTGGTACTGAAAAACAAAACGTGGATTGAAAACAACTGCAAGAGCAGGACATTTCTTTTGGAAATTCACACATTCATACCAAGGCCCCCTGTCTTAAAACACTGTCAGTTTTAACCATGTTAGAAATTCCTAGGGTTACAAATTGAGAATCAGTGTCCAGGAAAAGCAAGTGTTTAGCAGGTATCAAAGGCCAGTATAGTCTGGGGTGATTAATTATTTCCCCTGCCCATTGTGTTTCCATGATGTCACACACAACCAAATCTTTTTAACTTTCTCTGTGAAATGTAAGGGAGTGAGTAGTTTGGATGTTATATTTTCATGACTGTCATCATTAAAATGGGACAGAAACACATTTTATGCTGTGGCATTCTACATCCCTGGAGATAGGGCTCTGTAATGAAACACTGTAAAGAATGTTTCTATGTAAACAGCTTGCACTCTGATATTAATTGCAAGTTGTTTAAGGCCATGGGAAGCCAACACACTGCAATTCAATTCCCCAGGTATTCTTGCCTCAACAGAGCAGACAATTACCCACACCTCTCTTCACTAGCAATTCATCCTTTATTACGGTTTTACTGCAATTTTGTTGTCTAGAACATAAAATTTACACAAATCAGCTGTCTTACTGTCATGTCCTTAAACATGACATTTTTTAAAATTTGACCCCTCAATCGCTCCTGACCATTCAATGTATGATGGGAAGAGGCAATCTTCCTTAAATGGGCAGGTTTCTATGGTAACCAGGTTGGATTTGAAGACACTTGATAAAAAAAAACCCCAGGGGCTTCAGTTTGCTCTCTGACTCTGCTTCAAAACAAGGTTTAATGAAATTTACTGGTCTTTCTGAAATTCTTTATACATTTCCCCTCGCATACAGACTTGGTTCAGCAACTTGCAGATGAGCTAGAAAAATTCAAATCAGCCCTTCAGGTTTGGAGAATATTATTCTAAGGAGACTTATTTCAAGCATTCATATTGTATATTCTTGTGTGTTTTGAATGGGGAAGATTACAATTCACTGAGGACATGTGCTTGAAATGCTTTAATATAAAATAATCATACAAGCTTTATCTGAAAAAAATATCACAGAATAAACTACCTGAAAGTAGATAGAGCTTTACCTGAGAATTATATTCCATGCTTTTACTCAACATCCTTCATCACACATACCAAATTCATGTTTATAAAATGTATTTAAAATCTGGAGGAACATCTTGTCATTGTAACTGATGATCTTGCATAACCATAAAATTACTAATACTGTATATCTGTTTTGGTCTCCTTCTTTTCAGTCTTATTTCGGTCTATTGACTCACATCTTGCATCTCCCTTTTCTTCTTCAAAGCCAGGCCAGAAATATTTATACATGATGAGGAGAAAATATATTGACAAATTTTTATTCTGGTAAAAAACATTAATTTATGAAATATCTAGATTGCTGCTTTTCAAAAGACAAGACATATGTGCCTTTTCATTAGACTATGCAGGTATTATGTAAAAAAAGGGTGCTGTGTTTTCCCTTTTAATTCTAGTTCTGTGTCTGTATTCTCTGTGGACAATTTATCAGAACATTTATTTTTACCATTTTGTTGAAACCTTCTCTGATCCTTCTAATGTCTGAAGAATTTTAGACATTCCTGTTATTATCAGATGTGTGGCATGTGTATCAAAGAATGAGCTGAAACCTCATCAGCTTTCTTGTGTAAAGCAGCATACAGTAGATTACAGAATTCTGTCAGCCTCTGCCTGTGTTGACTTACTTGTTCTGTGGTTACTTTAGTGTGTGATGACAGTTAAGAGGATCTGCTTTGCATGGCTCAGTTTACACAGTCTTTATTATAAATATATAAATAAAAATATCCCAAATAAGCATTAAAATTACTTCTCTTCTAGGGCAATGTTTACACTGCAGACAGAGGTGGAATAATTTTTCATTTATTGACTTTATGAATAGCTGCCTTAATTAAATGCTATTGTAGGGTGAAAGCCTAAATGTTATTTGCTTTAAAGACATTCTACCTCATGGTTGAATATCTGGCCATTAAATTTAAAACCTATTGCTTTTAGTGTAAAATGCTCTTCTCTTCTGTAATGTGTTTCTGAATATAAGCAATTAATACTGTATACAGCAACAGCTCACAGACATATCTTGTCATTAAATAACACCTTTGTATGTTTTTCATCATGACAATTATTATAATAATGTTGTGCATTAAGAGCATTTCTGTTTCAATAACAATGAAATCATGGTATGTATGAAATAGTGTGTACATTTGATCATTATTTTAGAAGTTCTGATATAAAGTACAGTATGCAATCACGTTTAACTTATGACAGTACTATTCAAATCTGGGCAGCAAGGTGATGTGATTAGTATTACTGCCTTTCACTGCTGGTGCTGCTTTTCTCAATTCCAAACTTAGGGTAGTAACTGTATACAGAGTTTGTATGTTCTCCTGGTGTTTGCGTGGGTTTCTTGTGTGTGCTCCAGTTTCCAAAAACTTACTGGTAGGTTAATTGACTTCTGGGAAAACTGTTGTCCTTTCCAAAGTGTATCCTGCCTAGTGCCCGCTGCTTGCCAGGATAGGCTCTGGCTCCCCTGTGACCCTGAATTGGAAGAAGTGGTTACAAATGGATAAATGATTAACATCTCTATGTAAATGATACAGTAACACATTGCTTTATTTTCTAGTGACTTCATATTTTCCCGACAGCTTGGTGGTGAACGTTTCTTCACTGCAAACATTGAGAAGTAAACATTTTAGATATACTGTAATGTGTAAGCATTAGCTACGTTGAGCTGTCGTTGAATCCAGGGTGTACCCTGCCTTGTGCCTGTTGCTTGTCAGGATAGCCTCTAGCTCCAGTGCGACCCTGAATTGGAGGAAGCAGCTAGAAAATGGATGGATGCATGGATGGATATATTTCGGGTGTGTAGGCTATTTGGCCCTTGTCTTGGCAGTGATTATTTTATTGCTTAGCTGCTGCTCCAGCACCCAATGCAATCAGAATTGCTAGAGCAAGAGTGCGTTTTGAGTGCATTTTTAAAATCCAGGACATCTAACAAGATCGCAGCCTCGACTGTGGAGTGGAGATCAAATGTCTGAACCAGCTTTCAAATGGGAAATTTCAACCCCATGATAATTATGTACACATTTTGTTTTACTACATTTTTACATTTTACATTTTTGGAAATGTTGTTCAGCCTGCATTGCACCTTCCACATACTATACATCCTGAGATGCTACCCTGGAGGAGATGGGTTGCTGCTGGTCTGCAATCCCACCAAGCATTTGAGAGTCATGCAGTAGTATTATAGTAGTAGTAGTATTCTGCATCTCGTTTATCCTTCATACAGCGGTATTTTTTTTTATTCTGCACGTCAAATTTTGTTTAATATTTAAATGTAATTTATTTCAACTCTTGGGTGAAGTCTGCCATGGAATCCAAAACTAAATTTGCTCTCTGTCCACATTAATTTCCATCTTTTGATTACTTGCTTGGATTCAGATTTCATTTCTGCCACTTCAGGCAGAATTTGTCTAAATATCATTTTAAATGAAATTTCAATTTAACTTTGGAATTGCCTGAGCCTTGGAAATCTATCCATCAATTGTCTATACAGAAGAAGGAAGAATTTTATACAATAATTAAAGTTCACTATGCAAAATTGCCTTTGCACTGATCTACCATAAAAATACTCAAGCCATTGGTTTAGACAAGTCATGGTGTGATATTTCTCTATACATTGCTTTGGGATTAGACAGCGAAATACGATGACATTTATCATCCTATTTCATGGAAAAACAGTTCATAATTGCATTACTCCAATTAGTTTTGCTATTGCAGCAAACAACTGTTTTTAAAAATTACTTTAATGTATATTTTATCAAATGTGTGACTTTTTAACAGCAGGTACAGTACAAAACACACTGTGCGGAAAAATGATCCATGATTAGAACAGATATTTGCTGATTCTGCACTCCTGAAAACACCAACAAGTATGTTTTCAATAATTGTTTAGCAGCTTAATTAAAAATACTATTCTTGTAAAAATTCTCCCTTCCTGCTCTGAATAATTAAAGACATGCACTCATGCAATTCAACAGTAAAACTGAAATGTAAGGAAAGGAGTACCAGCATTAATGTGGGATACCCTGCAATAAAATACAGTAGCATCACGCCCAAGGGGGAGTTAGGTACCCCGTCTGCTTAACATTACAGAAAGAGGGATAGGATCCAGCCCGAGTAACTCCGCTTTTAAACATCTTCTTTAAAATCAATTTTCTTTGTGCATTCTTACACCCCAGGAGGCTACACCTTCACAGCTGCATGTTTTTTTAAATTAAATATTTATTTAAATCAATAGTTCAGACTGTTTCCTCTTTTTGGTAGTTGTGTTTCTCAAATACTATCCTGGCATGTCCACCGCTCAGACAGCCAGCATACAGTACATCGTTAAAAATCTGGATTTCAGTTACTTTTTTTTCTCTTGATTGTTCACACTTCCACAGGATGTCTTCTGGAGCTTTGATTCTTATCTGCCTTACATAATACACTCACTTTCAGTTGAAGTCAGGATCCAATCCTGTTGGCATGAATCAGCTGACGGAACAGGGTTTTTTGTAAAGTCTATCTCTAACAGTGAAGTTAGTTAACAATTTAACAGTCGATCTCTAACAGCAAAGAATTTAACAGTGAAGAACTCTTTAGTTTAATTTTACTGAATATTGCATATAGAATTAACACTTTGCAATAATTGCTCACTCAGTGGTATCGAAAAGTTTTAGCTTTCGATAACTGTTATCTATCCAAAAGTGTGGTAATTTATTTAGCAAATTATGGCATCACCATAAAAAAAACAAATAATACTCAAAAAAAATACACATTAAAAACCACCAATAGTCCTAGTCATACAATGAGACATATACACATACTGTACACCCAGCTTGCTCTGCCCATATTACATTATCATTACTTTAATCCGATAGCTTCATACAGGAAATTATCACTTACTGTAGCTGCATTCAATATACTGATTGCACAGAGAAGAGATTCCTTGTATACATTTTTCTTGGCCATAGGCCTTCTAAAATGCCTTCCTGAAGGCAGCAGCTGGAAATGCGGTATAATACAGTCAACTGTTTCTATGGTCAACCCATTATTTTACTATCAGTGTTAACAATTCTGACCAATTTCTCCTTACTCTTAATACTCAGGCTATCCTTTGATGCTTTTCACTAACATTTTATAAACTCTCATTTTGACCCAAACCCTTTTGACTTCCTGATCAAAAGTGTACACTGACAAGACTTCTTAAAAATACAATTAGTATTCCCTGGAAAGTTTAAATATTCATCTGTTACTGTTCCTAGGTATTTGAAACACTGAACAACATACACAGATTGATTAATAAGGGAGAGAGGTTGAAAATATTACTATCACAAGTAGCCAGTACTTTGGTCTTATCAACATTAATATGATGCATACTTGACTGATACCACCTTTACTGTTCCTTGTGGAGCTACTAGTGTATGTTTTTCTCTTTAAGTTTTTAAGATGATCATGAAAGTCAGTTTTCCTTGTGTCTTTAGAGCTGTGCTTAACTTCCTTCATGATGTAGGATTGCATGTGTTCAGTCAGGGCTGTATGGATTGTCTCAATGAGGCATCGATCAAGTTTTCTATCTGGGATTATTTTTAAGTTAATTTATGACAATATTTTACAATTGGTTATACACTTTTACATAGACATCAGATGTCTCAGTGGTTAATTGTGGGTGTTGAAATGAACTTAAAGTACAAGGAAAGGAGCCTATATTTATGATTTTGTTTGCAGTTATGCTGCACCAGGCAACATGAGCCCACTGCAGGAGTTTTTTTAGTGACCTTATTAACATGCCCAGCAAGGCTGTGAGCCAAGCTTCACATCCTTTCCTCCTAAATGAAGTAACCCCTAATAAACTTATAATATTAAAGCAAGTGCACACGAAATGAGGACTGAAACTTCTTTAGGAAAAGAAACGTCCAATTGTATCAAGCTCTTCTGCAGTTGTAGGCATGCAAATCTCTGATGCCTGCTGAAGGACTAGGAGGATCTTGCAGTACACTGGTTTGTTGCTCTTTATTTGCCTGTGGCATAGAAATTGTTGGTGAGCCTCCTGTTGTCTCTCACGTGTTCTTTGCAGATGACTCTGCAGCTGACATACATCAAAATAAACTTATGCCACAGAAAGCAAAAGCTAACCTGCTTTCCTGCCTTCCTTGCAAAACAACAGAAATCTTCATTTCCTTTAGCAGAGTTAAAACTATTTTTAGGGCTTTTTTTCCAAGTCTAACACAGCATGGGGGTGTATAAATTTAAATTAATATTTTGATCTAAGAAATGTTATTTCAGATACATTGATAAACTGCATTAAAAACTAGATGTCTTATCTGAGCAACTAATTGTGTTTTCTGAGTTTAACACATGGGAAGTGTTAACTTGCTGCAGTACACTGCAAAGCAGGAAACAATTGCATTTTTTCATTATAATACAGCATCTTTTATATGAAGCCTTGGGAGACTAACAGTGAAATGCAGCTTAAGTGTTTACAACTTCTGCAGACAAAAAAAAAAACAATAGTCCCCAAAGAGCACTTAGAACATGCTACAGCAATAAAACACGGTTTGGTTTACTCTGATAAGAAACTGACATAACTTATTCCTCTCTTTCTTCAGAGCGTTTAACAGCTAACTCTGCTTGTTCAACTCAAGAGATTTTCTCTCCAAGGGGCCTTTGTCAGGGATCTTAGAACGAGATAAGCAGAATAATGCACTAAAAAGGAAAAAGAAATGTGCAGCTGATATCTCGCCTCCACTGGTCTTTTGCATGCAGTATTCATTCAGGCACCTTTTCTTTACCAATGTAAAGGCATTGGCCAAAAAGCCACTGCAGCCAATAACAGACTGTATCAAAATATCACGCTTATGAGTGTCTCCAGGAATTTAACAAATCGGAGCTGATCGGAGCTTGTTTCTTTCTCTTTCATGTTCTTCATTGCTCTTGCTATGGTGCATATTGACATAAAGGTAAGTCAACTCTGGCATATTTTCTGTTTATTTCCTTTGCAACGAAGTAAGAATAGAAGTTACAGCTAAAGACTAAACTATTGTCAGCAACTGGAGGAGAGCAGGTCTGTTATCTCTTTCGGAAATATCCTGGGTAATATAATATGTAGTTTACTTGCAGCCTCTTTAAATGTGAGATCTGTCAGTAATATGAATGAGTTCCCCCTCATCAGTTTTTGCTTGATTTGTTTATGTGAGTGTAAATATTGGACAATCTCTGAATATGTGACCGGATACCCGTCAGACACATTCTGTGTATGATTTTTTTAATTATAGATCATTGAGCAGCTAATTTTTAACAACAGCATTCATTATAGCAGACCATCAATTTCAGATCTTTGCTGGATCCCTCTTGGCTTCGCTATGTCAATTAGTCTTCCATTCTTGTTTCTGTAATGTATTGTATGTGCTTCTTGAAAAGTGGTCATAGAGATGTAACATATTGTTTGTTATTATTTTGTTATCATTTTGAGCAGCACGATGTTGCAGTGGTTAACATCTTTTCCTCACACTGCTGGGGCTCTGGGTTCAATTCTGGACCTGGGCTTGCTGTCTGTGTGAAGTTTGTATGTTCTCTCCATGTTCACGTGGGTTTTCTCCAGGTGCTTCAGTTTCTTCCCACAATCCAAAGGCATATGGGTAGTTTAATTGGCTTGTGAGAAAATAGACCCCGGTTTGAGTGTGTCATGTCTGTGTGTACCCTGTGATGAACAGGTGTTCTGTTCAGGTTGTATCCTGCCATGTGCCTGTTCCTAAAAAATTGATGTATTATTGTAGAGCTTTCTTAAAATTGTGTAAGCAGAAGCAAACTTTATGTGATTCAGAAATAGTCAAATATAGAAGATATTTGAATATAATAAAAATGAGAAACAAAATATTCAACTCCAATTCAGTTTTTTAACATTGGAAAGATCAATAGCATTTTTCTTAGAAAAAGTAAGAAAAATAATAAAAGTCCTTTTATTAGGAGCGTTAGGAGAGGTGGAGAGAAAAGGTGTGTGGAGTGGAAGTAGCAGACAATCATGAAAGTTCCCAAGTACAGTGCCTTGCGAAAGAATTCGGCCCCCTTGAACTTTTCAACCTTTTGCCACATTTCAGGCTTCAAACATAAAGATATAAATTTTTTATTTTATGTGAAGAATCACCAACAAGTGGGACACAATTGTGAAGTGGAACGAAATCTATTGGATTTTTGAAACTTTTTTAACTAATAAAAAAATGAAAAGTGGGGCGTGCAAAATTATTCGGCCCCCTTGCGTTAATACTTTGTAGAGCCACCTTTTGCTGCGATTACAGCTGCAAGTCGCTTGGGGTATGTCTCTATCAGTTTTGCACATCGAGAGACTGAAATTCTTGCCCATTCTTCCTTGCAAAACAGCTCGAGCTCAGTGAGGTTGGATGGAGAGCGTTTGTGAACAGCAGTTTTCAGCTCTTTCCACAGATTCTCGATTGGATTCAGGTCTGGACTTTGACTTGGCCATTCAAACACCTGGATACGTTTATTTGTGAACCATTCCTTTGTAGATTTTGCTGTATGTTTGGGATCATTGTCTTGTTGGAAGATAAATCTCCGTCCCAGTTTCAGGTCTTTTGCAGACTCCAACAGGTTTTCATCCAGAATGGTCCTGTATTTGGCTGCATCCATCTTCCCCTCAATTTTAACCATCTTCCCTGTCCCTGCTGAAGAAAAGCAGGCCCAAACCATGATGCTGCCACCACCATGTTTGACAGTGGGGATGGTGTGTTGAGGGTGATGAGCTGTGTTGCTTTTACGCCAAACATATCGTTTTGCATTGTGGCCAAAAAGTTCGATTTTGGTTTCATCTGACCAGAGCACCTTCTTCCACATGTTTGGGGTGTCTCCCAGGTGGCTTGTGGCAAACTTTAGACGAGACTTTTTATGGATATCTTTGAGAAATGGCTTTCTTCTTGCCACTCTTCCATAAAGGCCAGATTTGTGCAGTGTAAGACTGATTGTTGTCCTATGGACAGACTCTCCCACCTCAGCTGTAGTTCTCTGCAGTTCATCCAGAGTGATCATGGGCCTCTTGGCTGCATCTCTGATCAGTCTTCTCCTTGTCTGAGCTGAAAGTTTAGAGGGACGGCCAGGTCTTGGTAGATTTGCAGTGGTCTGATACTCCTTCCATTTCAAGATGATCGCTTGCACAGTGCTCCTTGGGATGTTTGAAGCTTGGGAAATCTTTTTGTATCCAAATCCGGCTTTAAACTTCTCCACAACAGTATTACGGACCTGCCTGGTGTGTTCCTTGGTCTTCATGATGCTCTCTGCGTTTTCAACAGAACCTTGAGACTATCACAGAGCAGGTGCATTTATACAGAGACTTGATTACACACAGGTGGATTCTATTTATCACCATCAGTCATTTAGGACAACATTGGATCATTCAGAGATCCTCGCTGAACTTCTGGAGTGAGTTTGCTGCACTGAAAGTAAAGGGGCCGAATAATTTTGCACGCCCCACTTTTCATTTTTTTATTAGTTAAAAAAGTTTCAAAAATCCAATAGATTTCGTTCCACTTCACAATTGTGTCCCACTTGTTGGTGATTCTTCACATAAAATAAAAAATTTATATCTTTATGTTTGAAGCCTGAAATGTGGCAAAAGGTTGAAAAGTTCAAGGGGGCCGAATACTTTCGCAAGGCACTGTATCTCCCACCATCTGTCTTGCCAAGGACAAGCAGCATTTAGGATCTCTTTTAAAATATAAAAACCTGGTAACTTATGCCACAATTTCATATTTACAACCAGTTGTAAATTCTAGCTCCTTAGATGATTGGTGTTTGTCAGAAGCTTCACTCATCCGATGAAAAAACATTAGTAGGTATTGGTTTTGCAATGTCTAGATACAATATGCTAATATACAGTGTTCCGCCCCACCTGGATTTTACAACCTGATCATCAGAACCCTGGGTCATGTAATTAATTTCTGTGTCTCATCTAAAAATTTCCAGGGGAATGTTGGTAGGTCAAAGCTTTGATTTCTTTTACAGCTTAAACATCAAATAATTACATTTTTGGACTAAACTTGTATGACAAGTTCCTTATCACCATTTCATCAATGTTGAAAATCTGCTCCATGGCTTCTCATTGTTTTGATGAATACAGAAATAGCTTTGTTACTGAAAACCTTTAAGCCCAGATAAAGAGGAATATTATTTTTGAGTTTCTCACAGAGAAAAGAAGGAAGGTTTTACTAAAATCAATATTCTTCAAAGAGAATCCAAACTACACTCTGGAATTCAGAACTGCTGGGACAGACACCACATCACCAAAGGGATAGAAAGGACATTTTCAGTGCAGAGAGTGAGTTGTTTTTTGTTCTAGTCTCAGTCTGAACACAATAGAGCTTCTTATGTGATCATATAGTCAACAATGCCTAATGCTAAAACACAGACAATTGAGGATAGTGGGCACTTTGTGCACACCTTCAAAGAGAAGATCTCGTCGACAAAATCTCATTTTTCAAATGGAAGGATACATGGATTTAACATCATGTAAATTGGTTTCTGTTTTACTTCCCATTTACAGTTTATTTTACCCCGTCAAATACATTGCCTATGTCAATGTAAGCACAGAAATCTGTCTTCAATAATTTAGTATTACTAAAGATTTAGATTAACATCTTTCTTTAAGAAAACCTTGTTTAAGATCACTTTATTAGCCATATACAATTTCTTGCATTAGGAATTTGTCTTTTCCCAACTTGCTCTCCATGAGACACACAGGCACACAGACGGGGAGAGAGAAGCTTAGGGTCAGGGCGCAGGGTCAGCCATTTATACAGCGCCCCTGGAGCAGCTTGGGTTAAGGGCCTTGCTTTGGGGCCTACAGGTGCAGATCCTTAGCCAAAGAGCCACCACTGCGCCCCTGGGTTAGAAGTTTAGGGTTAGAATTCTATGCTAACAATTCTGCAGTGACTAAAGAATTTATGTTTATAATTAAGAACATCTATAGTTGTAATAGTGGAAATGTAATATCTTTTCTTTTTAATTGCTCAGATTTCCATAATTTAAAATTACTATATGTGTTTTAAGTGAGGAACATCAGGGTTTCTTGATAGCTAGCAAGGAAGGGATTAGACCAGGCAATTAAGCAGAGAAACCCATTTCGTCCTAATTGCATTTATTAATCTGTTTAATTTGTTAGGGTTTCTTTTTTTTTTTTTAAAGAATTGAGTTAAATTGATAATTGGATCCATCCTTTAAAACTAAGGATGAAAGAAAAGATGTAATTATTTCCAGTGTATTGAACTTGAAGCATACTCTCCTATCTTATTTCCAGTCTTACAGTGATAAATAAGGTTAATTTAATTTATAAGACTAAGGTTTTTGTATTCTTATCATAAATCTTTTTGAGTGATGTCACATATTTCATTATTATCTCTGCAGGATCTATACAATTTACATAAACAAATAAAGATGGTGTTGATAATAGAGGTTAAATAGTCCTCACAGCAGCTTGAGAACAAGAAATTGCTAAGAGTTAATAAAATGTCATGGCTAAGAAATAATTAGGCTTAAAATCTTAAAATCCATGTGTTTATCAAGAACACAGACATATTTACAAGCTAGTATCTATATACTACTGTATACATATAAAGATTCAGAACTTAAAACACCATATCCGGCCTTTACACACTGAAGTAGAAGCAGTGACAAAATTACTCAGAAATCTGGAATCTTTACAATGAATTAACTTCTTGCACTTGTGTCAAAAAAGTTTTGAAAAGGCCACACACACACAAATGGAGAACGATTTCATCCACTAGTGAAATGCAGAGCTCATCTTGGTGATGTGCAGCAAACTTTCTGGAGGCAGCAGATCCTCTTAACAGCAGGTCAGATGGAGAAGTGTGAAATTGCTTCACCCAAACAATTAAATGAAACTTTCGGGAGGCCAGATTGTGCAAGCCCAGAGTGGAATTTACTTTTATGAAAAATGCCATGGGATCTTTAAAGACCATGCAGTTTGGACCTAGGTTTTGACATCTCATCTGAAAGTGACAATATCACCTGTCACCTTGCTGGGGTGTTCGTTTTGAAATTCTGCTCCTGCAGAAGAGCGCCACTGCTGGCTCACCAACAACATGGTCTCTCATTCCCATACTGACCAGGTCCAGACGTGCTTAGTTTCTGAGATCTGAGCAGTGTCCAAGGTGGTAATGTCTTGTTTAATAATAATAATAATAATAATAATAATAATAATAATAATAATAATAATAATAATAATAATAATAATAATAATTGCTTAAACAGATGAGTTTTATTGCATGCAAGGAACAATAAAACCGAAGTCTTGTTCCCGCAAGGAACAACAAAACCGAAGTATTGTTCAACGTGCTGGTACAAAACTTTCAGTTTATATAGCCCTTTCCTGTCGCTTCTGACGTAGCTCCTTACTATGGTAATAGCCCTTTCCTGCCGCTTCTAATGTAGCTCATTATTATGGTAATGGGGGAGAGGTTACGGTATTCGGACAGTTCACAGACTTTTGGACAAAAGGTCAGGGTTTTAGGTTACCCTCCCTGGGGGTTTCCTAGCTCGCATCTGGAATTCTTATCAGTTATCCCCCTTTCCTGCCATAACTCTAGCCTGTTACTTAGAAGTCCAGTCCTCATGCAGAACGGAATCAGTTAACCCCTTCTTCACATCTTGTATCTTTCTTCAACTTATATGGCGCTTTTCTGCACACTCCACTCAAAGTGCTTTACAGGTGATGGGGACTCCCCTCCACCACCACAAACGTGCAGCATCCACCTGGATGATCCGACAGCAGCCATAGTGCGCCAGAACGCTCACCACCCATCAGTTATCAGTGGGGAGGAGAGCAGAGTAATGAAGCCGATTCATAGATGGGGATTATTAGGAGGCCATGATTGGTAAGGGCCAATGGGAAATTTGGCCAGGACGCTGGGGTTACACCCCTACTCTTTCCGAGAAACACCCTGGGATTTTTAATGACCACAGAGAGTCAGGACCTCAGTTTTATTTCTTCAGTTTTCTTCAATGCCTAATACCTGATATTTTTTATCTTTTCAAAGAAGAATCCAGTTTGAATATTGTTTGTGGTTCAAGGAACAAACACCCTCTTCCTGACACTCACTTTCTTCTTACCTCCTGCATATATAAATACACCATTGATTGTATTAGCAAGCAGGTCAGCTCCTGAAAATTCCAGTTCCAAAAGTTGTTGAGCCAGGTTGTCTCCACTCAATTGACACTGCTATCTGGGCAGTTTAACATCTGTACAAACACACTAAAAAGAGAGATTCTTCCCATCCAGCCATTCTCGATAGAGAGGAGGCAGAGCAGCTGCAGGGCAATAAAATAAACAGTGCAATTACCCAATATCCAACAATATTATACATTTCTAAATGTAAACCATGTTTTAGAATGCTGTTTTGAATGCTTTCTGGAACATCCACAGTGCATATTTTTACTTCCCAATATTGTAACAGTCAAAGTAAGCAAAATAAGTATCACATTAAAAGTGAAACAGGGTTTGGGAAGGAGAAAACCGAAAGCAGAAAGGTTTTCATAGTTTTTCAGAGGGCATCAGGTTTGCTTTTAGACAGGTAGTCTTCAAATTGACAGAAACTAATGAGCTGACTCACACCTGTTAAATAACCTGAATTTTCTATTGTAAACAATGCAAAGCCTGGAAATCCTCAGAACAAGACAAGGTCTACCAACGATGTCTTTCATTAAAAAGTCACATCTCTGCATCTGGCAACAGACAGGTCTTTAGAGAACGAAAGCTTTGAGCCATTGTACATAAGGTCATCTTTAATCCTGGCTGGTTTAAGATGGAGATGTGTGAGATCAGATGTGTGATCAAAAGGTAAATGCAACCCAAGCAGGTTGCATTCCATCGATAAAAAATGAAACAGGTAAAAATAATTTCCTTTTAGAGCAAGCTCATACTCCAGATATATTCTTTATATCTCTTTATTCTCAACATCAGTAGTTCTGGATTTTAAATTTTAGATTTCACTGGGTTTGCTTTGAGTTAGCTTTTTTAAGAATAATTTCTTGCACCCGTGAAACATTGCTAGCTTTTGGAGTTGGTCATGTCTCATGTGTGCTCATTACTTTCATAATACACAGACTACTCCATGAATTCTAAAAAAAGGACAAAATTCAGTTTTTAGGCAAATCCAATTTTTTTGCAATTCTGTTTAAGATCCACCATGGCCTCTGAAAGCAATATATTTGGTCTCTGAGATTCATGCATATTATTTACTATATTATTACAGTTTTTTTAAATCTGAAGCTTGTTTGTACAAAATAAATAGTACAAAGTTACAGAATTGTTTTTAACAAAGACAGAAATTTAATCTCTAAAATTAGGCAACTGATTTCCTGTGGTTTGCTTTCAGTTTTTTAATTTTTATTTTTCCTTCAGTGCGGGTTTTAACAAGTTTAATTAATATTTATATTCTCGTTTTAAATTTTAGTTTTGCATAGTGAAGCTTATGTGCATTAGTTAAGGAACTAAATGTCCAAACAAATCATTTTCATTTGGATATAATACACAACAAACACATGCCCTTATTTCCTATAATAAGAACACAATTACTGTATTGTAGAAATGAATGTGGGTATAGTGTAATCACATACATATTGTAAAGAAGAAAGGACCACTGCAAAATTAAAATTAAATTAAGCAAAATTGTAAAGCAAAGGTGCACGATTCTTCAGAATGTGGTTTCTAAATTCATTACTGTGTGTCAGGAACACGAACAAAGCTTGAAAAATTACCGCAAAGGAAGAACAGAAAATTGTGCTGCCTTTTCACAAACTATAGAATTTTGTAATTTGTATGTAGTAGTTGTCAGTATTCTCGGTTGATCTCAAGGGATTCACGCTCTGTACATTTTCTTGGAAATGCATTAATAATAAGAAGAAAAGAGGCTGGCAACATTTTTTTTTATCCAAGGATATCACAGTCTCCACTGAGTTTAAAGAATTACCATGTTTTCCCCAAGAGGACTTGTTACTTTTCAAATAGATTATATGTCTGTTTTTCCTTTTTTTCCATGTGAAACTGTAATTACATTTAAACACATTTGCAAGTCAAACACTTGCAGTGTGCATTGATATTGCCGGGGTGAGTGTTTGGGAAGGCTGAGCTGGCTAATGGCTTACTTCACATTTTTTTTAGCTCCTGCCAGGTTTAAGAAGCTCAAACAGCATTTTAACTCATTCAGGCACCAGCCACCCTCAACATATTCTCCTGCATACGAGCTGGGGTGTGTATAATGACATCTTTTTAGAGGAGATTAAGAAGGGACTTGATACAAGAATTCAAGATCCTGAAAGTTATTGACATAGTCAACATGATGAAATACAATGTTTTCACCGTAGTGAATCTACATGTGAAAACAGCTGAAAGTTATGAGGAAATATGCTAAAGACTGAGACAACAAAGCACTTATAAGCATAGAAAGTCTTGGGTGCTGGGAACAAGACATCAATTTCTTATGTGCTCACTTTACCTGAAAGAGGTAAAGTTTCTGTAGCCTTGCCAGTAAATAATAATAATAATTGCTTACACTTATATAGCGCTTTTCTGCACACTCCACTCAAAGTGCTTTACAGGTGATGGGGACTCCCCTCCACCACCACAAACGTGCAGCATCCACCTGGATGATGTGACTGCAGCCATAGTGTGCCAGAACGCTCACCAGACATCAGTTATCAGTGGGGAGGAGAGCAGTGTAATGAAGCCGATTCATAGATGGGGATTATTAGGAGGCCATGATTGGTAAGGGCTAATGGGAAATTTGGCCAGGACGCCGGGGTTACACCCCTACTCTTTTCGAGAAACACCCTGGGATTTTTAATGACCATGGAGAGTCAGGACCTCGGTTTTATGTCTCATCCAAAGGACGGCGCCTGTTTACAGTATAGTGTCCCCCTCACTATACTGGGGCATTAGGACCCACATGGACCGCAGGGTGAGCGCCCCCTGCTGGCCCCACTAACACCTCTTCCAGCAGCAAACTTAGTTTTTCCCAGGAGCTCTCCCATCCAGGTACTGACCAAGCTCACACCTGCTTAGCTTCAGTACCTCTCCCATCCAGGTACTGACCAAGCTCACACCTGCTTAGCTTCAGTGGGTTGCCCATTGTGAGTTGCAGAGTGATATGGCTGCTGGCCAATGGGAGAACACAATGTTGGTGCAATTTCTTTTTGTCTGTATCTTCTCGACCTTTCCCAATTCTGTTTTCTTAAAGAGTGTGTGGTACCTTACTGCTTTGGAGATCACTGTTTTACTGTACTGTCCCCAGAACAATTATCATAATGATCACCCAAGAAAGGTTTGATTATTGTGTAAATATTACTGACATTGCCTTGCCATCTGGACTCTAGCCTTTGTGACTGTTTCAATTGACAAGATAAGATAAGGGACAGCTGTGGGGCTTCAGTTATCCTGACCAAACACTCCAGAAAATGCCCATTGTCTTACCTTAAAGATAAGAGATGTTGTAGTTGCTCTCTTGATACCCCATTATCACATGCAACCGTGGATGTGTTTTTTTCATCCTGAATGAAATATTTCTTCTTGCTCTTTGAAAAAGGATTGACCACATGATAAATACAGTTTGTTTCCTCTGTTGGAATGGTAGGAGGAGCAGATACATAATTATCTTAAAAGTAAAGATTTTCAGTTGCTTTCCTTCTGTATTGTTACTGTTAAGGTATTACTTCAAGGATGTTTAAAATATGGTAATAATGTTAAAATGATGACAGAAATGTCAAGTCCTATGTAGAATATTTTATGGAAACTACACATTACTCATAATGCCATTCTGACAACTCATATCATCTGCCACACACTCTCAGAAGTAAGTAAAAAAACATTGGGAAAAAAAAACGTTGTTGATGGTTAATGTGTTCAAAACACTTTTAAGTATTTCTAAGGCCTCTTCATTATGAAAACATCCCAATGGCTCACTCACTTAAACTTTTATAGGAGGGCTGTATTTATCAGGCCTTGGTCTGCAGACTGAATTAAAAATACATTTAAATGTTTTAGACTCATGTTGCTGAGCTGGGCTACTAAAATAATGTCTAATTTAATATTCAGAGATTTGAGTTTATGTGACCACATATCTCACTGAAATACCATTAAGAAAGGATGAATTGTTGGAAATATTAAAATTGTTTAAGCTGATTAAATAAAATATTTCTGCACTTTAAAAAATGCAAGGCAAGATCTGCCTTTTTAGTGTCTTATTACAAATGAACCGACCCCATCAGTTACCAATCATAGCTATGCAGACTACAGCCTGCCCTATAAGGAGTATCCTTAATCCGTTTCTGGGTATTTAGTGTTCCTGCAGGTATTATTCTATTTATATCTCTTAACTATGAATTCTGTTTACATCTACTGAGCTTGTGTCTCATTGTGTTTACTTATAAAACTTTAATTTAGTACAAGCACCCACTGAAAGCTTTTGCAATTCAGTACATTTTTGTCAGTTTTGTAAGAGAGTAACAAAGTACTGTCAATGTAGTGAACTGATTCTCACAAGTTAAATGAAGATAATTGCCCACTGACAGGTTGACAGCTGGGGCAGAAATTAGGAAGCAATTAAGTAGACTAAACCAAGATCAGGAAGCGTGACCGTCTCCCTCTCCATCCCTTTCTAAACCTTTTGAATAATAATAATGTAATAATAAGAGTCAGCAGTCAGTTACGTATTTATAACTACCTTTTCTGAGATAAGCTCTTTGGCCCCCACCAGCCCTTGCAATTACACCCCTTAGGTTTGTGAACTGTCATGCACATCATAAGTGTCATTTTTCAAAAATGGTATGATTTTTAAATATCAGCAATACAAGTTGTGAAGAAACGGGCAAGAAAAATTAGAATACAGAGATTGTTTTAGTTGAATAAATCAGAAGTCATCACTTTGGCCCTAGGCTGTATAGCCAGTGAGTGTGTGTCCATGCAGAGCCTGAGCTGGAGGATTGCTAACATAAGGCCAGACTAGCACTTTCTGAACCTGTTGTCTCCTCTCAGCTCTGATGTCCTACATTGTTTTTCTTCAAATGGATCCATATATTCCATATTTTAAATCCTTCAGAAAGGTGATCTGGAACACAGCATATTGATGCCTTTGCTTATTGGTACATATGCTTTATAGGGACATGCACAAATGACATAACGTGTCACGACATGTTTTAGCACCATTTATAGCGACACTGAAACAAATGTTACGACCTTTTATGCACACTATATGTTATTTGTGCATGTCCTTATAAAGCATTATGGCTGTGATCTGAACATCTTGTGTAGCAGTTAGAAAGGGATTATGAAACCATTGTACTGCAACATTCAAATAACGCATTATCATTAAGTGTAATTATTGGCAAGTAATAGTAAAGCCATTTGACTTAATACACTTTTATGTCTTCTAGTCGTGTTGTTTTCCTTAGTTGGCTGCGACAACTTTGTCGATTCCTTCCAGGATCTTAAATATCTGGTTCAAATCTCCACAAACCTTTAAATCTCTAGGCTAAAGAGATTAAATTCTCTTATCCCTTCTATGGGTTATATTGAATTTAGCCTAGTCTGGAATTTCTTCACCAAAATTGATTTAGAATGCCTTTTTACAGCATTTTTCTAAATTTGAAAATCCTGTATCAAGTCCTGTCAACCCCAGCCCAATATTGTTGCAAAAGAAGAGGAAGGGTATAATGAAGAGCCAATTGTGAAGGGGTAACAAAGTAAATGGCCTCTTTTAAATTATGTTGTGGGGAGCATCACAGTGAGGGAATAAAAGGTGAATTCACTTTCACATTGGGGATCAGATTTTGATTTATACTTTGTGAAGCAGGTTTACAGTTTGCTCCTTACCTTTTCTGTATTTAAAGAGCCCTGGTGCTCTACGGTTGCTTGCGAGAATTTTAAATATGTTTCTCTTTCTGCATCACATGCAATGAGAACAAATGACCAGACTGTGACAGTTTGGTAACTCTGGAGACAAATACAGTATATACTTCATATATACATTTCCAGCATGTTCTGTGTCTTGCCTTTTTTGTCATTTGTTTATTAGTTTAATTAAAACAATTTTCTGCTTCTCTCTCTTTCTCTCATATGTCTCTCTTTTACCTTCGTGTCTGTCTGTGCAACCCCTCCCCTCCATCCCTCCCCACCCCACAGACCTGTCGTTTGGCCTCCTTGCTGTCGTAGTCATAGTGTGTGGCCTGGCCCTGTTGGGAGTCTTTGTTTTTGTCTTTTGGAAGCTGTGCTGGGTGCCCTGGCGGGACAAGGCTGTGTCGTCCGGCACTGCTGTTCTGGCCCCCACCTACCCCTCCGGCGGAGGAGGAAACTGTCACAAAGGGAAAATGGCCACGGAAAAGCTGAAGGACTCAGGTGCCATGAACTTCCTGGAGGCGGCAGTGAAGATCAGTCACACTTCGCCAGACATCCCCGCCGAAGTCCAGCTCTCCATGAGAGACCACTTCCTGCGGCGAACTCGCATGCAGCGCCAGACCACTGAGCCAGCCTCTTCCACCAGGTGAGGAGCCACTCGACACTCTTACTAACCTTTTTCTCGCAGTATGGAAGACAGCTCCTGAAAAGTGATTTTCAACAATATTCAGAAACATTTAAAATTCCAAACAACTGAAACTTCATTAAGCTTTATTAATGCATGCATCTATGATAAAAAGACAGGAAAGGATTCTCTATTTTTTTACAGTAGGTTCTCAACTCAGAACCTTGAGTAGAGAATTGCCAAGTGGCAGAGGGCAGCCAAGTTTATATCTTCACAGACACATTTTTCACACACAGAGCCTTTTGGTTTTTTTATGAAGACAGGTCCGTAGGTGTACTATGTTTAGGAATCTTTTATTAGAGCAGTTATATTATTATATTTTATTTTCCCTCAAATAAAATAAAATTAAAAACATATAAATGTGCACCAATTTATAATTACCTAATTTTGCTAGCAGGATGGAGGCTTTCAGACCTTGTTGTTTGTGTGTGGTTGCAAGTGCCTGTTTCTGTTATGGTATCAGAGTCATTTTCATGCTGAAAGTTCACTGGCATCTATTCTGGTCCTGACCATCTAGAGACAAATAACAGCCTGGTCTTGCTCCTGTCTCATCTGTAAACTTAAGTTGTGTTTAACCTCTCATTTGTCTCTCATTTGTCCTGGAGGAATTGCCCAAGATCCCTAAGAGATGAGAGAACTAATTGTTGTCAACAGTTAGCATTGTTCTCTCTTTTTTTTTACTTTGTTGTTCTGCATTTGCTCTGTACAAACCTTGGTAATGTTTTAAACCTTGGTAATGATAATAGTCTTTGTGTTACTTATTAGGTTTTACTATTGTGCATGAACAGAGGTAATCTGTTTGCTTCTTTAATTATTTATGATACACATTGTTTAATAGAGGATTATGATATTGTATGTGATTACTTTGGGGGGCTTTAAAACAAGAAAGACACTCAGGACACCAGACTAACCTGTATTTCATCACTGAATGTGATGATTCCAGATGTTGATTTTTTATGTGAAGAAGCATAAAATATGCTATTTGCCACCACACTTGTGCACTAATAGATCTGGGGGAATTGTTTATAAGGCGGTGACAACCACTGGAAAAATCTGATTATTCACTTTTCTAGTTGCCTCAACTGGAACAGATTCTTCTAAAACAGTGCGAAACAAAGTGCCAATAACAAATCCCTTCCTTTTTTGTTGGGAAAGGGCCTTATGATCCCTTTGCATTCTCAACAGACCGCAACTTTTTTAGAACCCTCGAAGTTCAGGACTTGGAGACAAAGCACCTCTGGAGGAATATCAATGTTCAAATCTTGTTTATTTATTTTCTCAGTTTTTGTCACGGTGTTGCCGATGCCATTGCTTTTGCAAAAGGTCCCTTAGCATCGTTTACCTTTCTCTAATTGGGTGCGCACAAATATTTAAAACAAACACAGAAGATGTTTTTTCAATGGCTAAGTGTCCCTGTTGATAGCCTAATCATCCATCATCCAGTGATTATAGTTTGTTGTTGCAGTCAGCTGGAAAATCTGTTGGTTTTTAACTATATTCAAAGCTGAAAAATATACTTTTCTGTAACACTGCACATCATTAGACAGAAAGTCATGGCGTAACTAACCTAGATCATGCAGATAAACATGCCAAAAAGGAAAAAAAAACTGTACGTGTATATTATTCTTTGATTTAGCTGTTTTTGTGTGATGTTGATATTCGTCTACCAACTTATTTGCCCTTTTTGTTTGCTGAACAGCAGGCAATCTCAATCTTTGAGAACTGACATAGTGTACTGTGGTCTAAGACAAAAAGTGCAACTCGGCTCTCACCACCCTGACAGCCAGGTGGGCATGCAATTATAACATAATTACTAGCAGCTACTTAATAGAAGCAGCTACTGTATACCAGATGCTCACAGGGATTTCTCCACGTTCACGTCCCCAAAACTAAATGTAAGGAGGTCTGTCAGGGGGTACAGAAAATGCTAGATCTGCACATTGTCAAAGAGAGTAAAGGCCTCTTGTCCAGACCTCTTGCTCTTGTCCCCAAACCTGACAGAAACTTGTGTTTCTGCAACAACTTCAGGAATCTGAAAGACAAGTCACGGTTTGATGCCTACCACATACCCCTGGTAGATGAACTTTAGGAGAGGACATGTAAGGTGAAGTACCTGCCCTGCCTGGATTTAACCAAAGGCTAAATGCCAAGCCCAAGACATTTTTTTTTACTCCCTTAGATCTATAGAACTTTACAAGATGTTATCTTTTGGCCTCCACTGAGCTCCAGCCACCTTCCAGAGTTTAATGGACCGATTATTGAGAATGCACCTCTCTTAAGCTTCAGCCCACTTCAGCGACCTACTGATTTTCTGCAAAGACTGGGACTGTCACCTGGAACACTGTCAGTCTGTACTCACCTCTCTAGCAAAAGAAGGCTTGCATATAAACCCAGCAAAATGCCGGTTTGGATTTTCCTTGACCCACTATCTGGGTTACATTGTGGGGGGTGGGGGGAGTTGTCCTCAGGTCAACTAGGTAAAAGCCATCTGTGACTGGCCAGTACCCAGGACATAAACTCAGGTGAGGTCCTTCTTGGGCCTGGTTGGTTATTACTGCAGGTTCATCCCTCTGTTCATGGACTGAGCAGCCCTGCTTTCTGAGGTAATGCTGTACTCGGCCTGAAGATGATGTACTGGACTCCAGAGTCCATGAAGGCATTCACTGACTTAAAGGTGGCACTTTATGAGGATCCAGTGCTCAGGGTACCGGATTCTGGGAGGCTATTCTTTCTCCAGATGGATGCCTCTAAGAGGGAACTTGGTTCCCAGGTGTTTAACGGTGTTGAGCATCCTGTCCTGTATCTCAGCTGCAAGCTCCTTCTGAGGGAAGGAAACTATGTGGTCATGGAAAAAGAGTGTCTTGCAGTGAAGTGGGCCATTGAGACTCTGTGGTACTAATTGCTCAGTATGGAATTTACCTTGGTGACAGACCATACCCTGCTCACCTGGATGAAGGCCAACAAGGGAAAGAATGCCTGGTTGACTCTCTGGTTCCTTACTCTTCAGCGCTAGAGGTTTGGGGTGGAAATCCAAACTGGTCTGGCACACAGGAATGCCGATGCCCTCTCCAGAGACGACCGTCAGGCTGCTCAAAGACAACTTGTTTGAGTTTGGGGAGAAAGGATATGTGGCATAGCAGAGATCTTTTCCATCCAAAACTCAACCAGTCACCGCTAGAGGGCCCACAAAGACAGGCAATGCGGCTAACCTCCCTGACAGCCAGATGGGCATGCAATAAAAAAATCATTGCTCCTCTTAAAAGGAGCAGCTGTCAGATGCCTCCACAATCGTTGTGGAACCTCACTGACAGCAGTTCAGTTAAGGCACAACGTTCTCCTCATAGAGAGAAAACTTTCATAGCCGAGCATTTACACTTATTGTTAAAATTAAAAATACTTACACAGTGATCCCCCGCAGGTGTTCTATATTAAGATATAATAATAATAATAATAATAATAATAATAATAATAATAATAATAATAAACTTTATTTTATATAGCACCTTTAAAGGTGGCTTCTCAAAGCACTTTACAGGATGACAACAACAATAAATAAGAAGAATACACAAGATAGAACACAATTACAATATATAGAGGAGACCGTGGATGGTGGTACTAAGAAAAGCAAAGGGTTGAAGAATGGAACCAGTTAAGTAAAGGCTTTTCTGAAGAAGAGGGTTTTGAGTCTGGATTTGAAGGAGTTTAGAGAAGGTGACTCTCTGATATCCTTGGGGAGTTCCTGCGCTTGGGGACATAACAGGAGAAGGCCCTGTCACCTGTAGGCATCCTCTCACGAGGCACCAATAAATGTAGCGGTTTTGTGCATTTACTGGGACAATTATTAATTGTAGCAGTAAGTCACAAAATGATTCTTTGATGGCTATTAGAAAACCGACCTTGCGGGATAGCAGCAGCGCACACACATGGATACTAATACATGAGAATACATTTATTAATACATAAAATGTGCAGAAACATAACAGATCTTATCAGTGAGGGTTAGCAGAATACAAAAGGTAAATATTAAATCACGAAGAGTTACAAACCAAGAGGGATATACATGCAGTATACCATTCATTTAGACCCTTTCGTAAATGAACTTGGATTTCAACTTCTACACTAGATACTCAAAAGCAAGTACATCTTCTTCTTCTTCTTCTTTTTCACAGCCTTAGTCCCAGACTGTCCTGGGGTCAGCTGCTTTGGTTGCTCTTCTCCATTTGTCTCTGTCGAGCACATCTTCCTCACTCACTTCACATACCTCCATATCTTTTCTCACACAATCTATCCATCTCTTTCTAGGCCTGCCTCTTCCTCTGTTACCTTCCACCTCAAATTCCATTACCCTCTTTGTTACTTCCTCAACGTCCCTCCTCATGATATGTCCATACCACCGTAACCTCGCTTCTCGCATCTTCTCAACCACATCCACCACCCTACATTGTCTACGGATTTCTTCATTTCTGATCTTATCCTTCATTGAAATCTGCAGAATCCATCTCAACATCCTCATTTCAGTTCTTCTCATCAAGTTCTCTTCCCTCTTTCCAACTGCCAAGCATTCAGCTCCATATAGTAATACAGGTCTAATCACAGTCTTGTACATTTTGCACTTTAACTTTCTGGGAATTTTCCTGTCACAGATTATTCCAGTTATTTCTCTCCACTTGTTCCATCCAGCTTTCACTCTTTGTTTTACTGCCTCCAGTGTTTCTCCTCCCTTTACCAGTTTTGATCCAAGGTATTTAAAGTCATCAACTTGTTTCAGTTTTCCTCCATTTGTCTCCTCAACATTGGTCATAGTATCTCCTCTTCTCTCCATTACCATTATTTCAGATTTTTCTGCATTCATTTTCAGTCCACCCTTTTCCAGACTCCTCTGCCATTTGAACACTTTCTCCTGTAGTTCTACTTCTGAGTCTGCCATCAGTGCCACATCATCAGCAAAGATGAGTTCCCAAGGCACTTCTGTTCTTACCTCCTCTGTCAGTGTGTCAATAATGTTTATGAAAAGGAAAGGACTTAGTGCTGATCCTTGGTGTACTCCAACTGTGATTTCAAACTCTTTTGTCTCTCCCTGTTGTGTTATCATCTTTGTAGTTGTATCTCTATAGGTTGCTTGAACTAACTTCACCATGCTTTCTGGTACTCCTTTCTTCCTCAAGCACCAATACACCACCTCTCTGGGCACACGGTCATATGCCTTCTCCAAGTCCAGAAAGGCCACATACAGCTTTTTCCCTTTCTCTAGTGTCTTCTCCTGTAACTGTCTCATCACAAAAATGGCATCTGTTGTGCTTTTCCCCGCTGAGAATCCAAATTGTGAGTTGTGGATCCTGATTATCTTCCTGAGTCTCTTGTCCAGAATTTTTTCCAGGATTTTCAATCCATGTTCCAGAAGTTTTATTCCTCTATAGTTTTTACACTCCATTGGGTCTCCTTTCTCCTTGTAGATGGTAACCATACTGCTTTTTGTCCATTCTTCTGGAATTCTCTCTTCCTTTGCAATATTGTTTAGCAATCTCGTCAGCCACTGAATCCCCTCTTCATCGAGGTTCTTAAAGTGTTCTGCTGCTATTCCTGATGGTCCAGTTGCTTTGCCCACTTTCATCTCTTTGATAGCTTCTGTCACTTCCTTTACTGAAATTTCTTGGATTGGTCCACACACTACGTCTGCCTCCACAAGGTTCTCCCTCTCATTTTCTACATTTAACAGATTTTTGAAGTACTCCAGCCATCTTTGCTTGATCTGTTCTTGTTTAATCAAGACTCTGCCTTCTCCATCCTTGAGTACCGCCACCCGGATAATATCTTTTTTCTGTCTCGCTCTATGTTTAGCAATCTTGTAGATTTGGTCCTCTCCTTCCTTTGTTTCAAGTTTCTCATACCATTCTTTCCAGGCTCTTTCCTTTGCTCTTGCTACACTTCTTTTTGCTACCTTCTTTAGTCTCTTATATTCTTGTAATTCTCCAGTGCCATCTTTCAGTGCCTTGTATGCTTTTTTCTTTTCCTTCAGTGTTTCCTGAACTTCCATATCCCACCACCACTCTTCATTTTCCCTCGGTCTGCCTCCTCTTGTCTTTCCACAAACCCTGGTAGCAGCCTCTTCTAGGATGTGGCTCATCTCAGTCCACTCTTCTTCAACTGAAGGCTCCTCTGTTTCCTCTGTGTTGTTTTTCATTTCTTTCACCAGCCTGTTGAAATCTACTTTGTTTTCTCTCAGTTTCCACACTTTTGTTCGTGCTGGGTGTTTCCTCTGCCTTATTCTTCGCTCCTTCAATATTGTGATGTCCATCACCAGTAGCCTGTGTTGTCTGGTAACAGCCTCATAGGGCAGGACTTTAGCATCTTGGACTTTCGCTCTATCAATTCTTCTCACTAATATGTAATCTATTTGGGTATCATGGCCTCCACTCCTGTATGTCACCTTTTGCTCATAATTCTTCGTGAACCCTGTGTTCACTGCAAACAATTCAAGAGCTTGGAGTGTTTCTAGTAGCCTTCCTCCTTCTTCATTTCTCTCTCCTAGCCCTCTCTGACCATGTTCATCTGGATAATCTGGGCATTTCTCTCCTAAATGTGCATTGAAGTCTCCTCCAATTACCACCATTTCATTTCCTGGGATTCTGCTAACCACTTCTTCGAGATCTTCCAAAAAGCTATCCTTTTCCTCCTGTGGTCTTCCTACCTGTGGTGCATATACAGAGATGATATTCCATAACCCACTCTCAAAAGCCACCTGTACATTGATAATCCTGTCTGAGTGTCTAACCACCCTCACTATCTTGTCTGCTAGGTCTTTGCACACTATCACACCCACTCCATTCATTTTGGTACTCTTTCCAGCATATAGAATCTTGTATCCCTCTCCTAGGTGTCTTGAGCTGTTTCCTTTCCACTTGGTTTCTTGCACACACAAGATCTCCACTTTTCTCCTTGCCATAGTTTCAACCAATTCTCTCCCTCTCCCTGTCATGGTGCCAACATTCCAACTCCCCACTCTCATTGACTTAACATTCCTTCCAGGCCCCTTCACCTTGTTTCTTTTCTGTAGCCCCCACTCTACAGTTTTCCCCACAGTAGCATAATTTCCATTAGTACCCTGTTGGGACACAGCACTAATGGCGGACGTTGTTAACCCGGGCCCCGGTTCTTTGCAACCCGGGCCCTTGTGTTCTTTGCAACCATGGTTTTGGCAAGATGGTTTTACGTCGGATGCCCTTCCTGACACAACCCTTTTAGTCGCCTCTTACGACAGGCAGGGATACCCAGGAGGTATTCTGATCCCCCTCCCGAGGGAATCAAGTACATCACTCATAGGAATTAAATTGATATCAACTGGCATTGAGGTAACAATTGAATTCTCAAGCTGTAATGCAGAATGTTGAATACTCATCCAATCTGTGTGGATTCAGATCTCCTGCGGACACAAAGGAACAGTGGCAGGCTGTTGCTGTGTCCAATTGGCGTTCTCTGGCCCGGTGCCAGGCAGTGTTGGTTCAGTGTGAGGGAAATGGGAGAGATTCCTGCTGCAACGCTGGTAGTGGGATCTCTGAAGACTGGGTGTTAGTTCTGGCTTTACTAGCAGAGTTTCTCCACATGAGAAAAGTGACTGCGGGTCCAAGCAGGTCACACTCTTTACACAGGAGGAAGATTGGTTCGTTCCTGATGTAGCGCTAGTTCTGAATACTGATATTCAGTTGTCCACAGTTCTGACTGTAGAACACATGTTGATCAGGCTTGCTGCTGGGCTAACCTTGGGTGGATCCTTTGGTTACGCGCTGGCAACCTCCGTTCCGGAGGAGCTGCAATGGATTAGTGTCCCATCCAATGTGTACACTACCTTACACCCATTGCTTGGCAGGATAGGCTCCAGCACTCCCACAACCCTTTATTGGAAGAAGTAATGTGAAAATTAATGGATTTGGCAGAACATATAACAGTTTGCAGGTTTCTAATAAATGTGCACTGGGGCTCCAGGCTGGCTGTCATGTCCTCATCTTACAAGAAAGTCATTTTTATAGGAACAGCATGAGGATATGTTTTTTCCTGCTTGAATGTTGTCATATAAGGTTGAACCCACGGGAAGGGCTGTGAGTGAATTCCCAAGACTTGATCAGTGTAGCACTTTACAGTCAGGTTACCATCAACTGCTATAAGCACACTTCTGTGGTGACTAGACACTCCTGTCCAGGCTATCACACTTGATTGATGATCAATTAATCTTGGAGAGGTTTCATGACTCATGGTCTCACAGATCGTGCTATTTTTGTTCTTATGGGTTTACTCAGACATGCAAGACATTACGTAATAATCAGTTGAGTAATAATCAGTGGTAAGTGCATTTACAGAGGCTTTGAATTTGTCTTTGATGAACTATTAATGTTTTATTATCCAAAAAACTGCCTAGATGTTTATGGTTTATTGTAATGCTAATGTATTGAACAGAATTCACTAGCACTCAGGGGAGAAAACACTCCATCAGCTTCTGTGTTATGTTTCACATTAATGATTTTTTGCTGTCAGATTTCATTCCTTCAAACCCCTTTCACATATTGAACTTTAAATATCAAGATTAGTATAGACAGAGAAATGGTACAATAGGATGCCATTATTACCATAAAATATAGGAGTTTACTGTATGCTTTCTCTTTTGTCTACCAAGATAATTTTGTATAATGTTAGACGTGCAAGCCTTATTGTAACTATTTTCAAAATATGGTAATAGATTTACAGTACTGGATATTTCTGGATGTACAACTTCAACAGGTTATTAAATAAATATCAAGTATCTCACTTACCCACTTACCTACCACTGATACAATTAACAAATATTACTACAGAATTAATTCCAAAATTGGCCTAATGCTTTTAGTTCTCAGGGTAGCTCTTATGTTGAAGGATTCTTTGATGTTATTAATTTCAGTTAAAAGACTAGTTTAATCAATTACCAAGGTAAAACTGCCAATTGGTTTTGTCTGTATTCAGCTGAAACTCATGATATGAATATGGCCAACTCTCACAACCAAGTAATTTTTAAAAAGCAAAATGATTGAAAATAATGAACACAGAACTGTGCACGACTATTCATATTTTGCAGAATTCTTTTCACTGTATTAGCAGAGCAGTAAGCTACACCTGTCACTTTTTCTCGTTTTTTTAACATACTGTACATAAATATTTTTTTTTATTCTACATAGGTACTGTGGGTTAAATCATTAAACAAATAAATATAATTTTACCACATAACAATATTACATTTTGGTCAATGTAAGGAAAAAAGGACCTGACCTAACTCTGTAAAGGTCAAAAAAGAGCCAACAGAATCACCCCTGGAATGGAAGGAAACAGGGTAAAATCCAAAGACTTAAAAGAACTCATCCTCTGCAGCCTGTAACAGAGATGACTGTACTGAGATTCACTTTGGTATTTAAAATTCTGAAAAGAAATTAGAATCTTCTTCAACCTTGACAGAGAAACTAAGCCTGCAGGACAAAAATGAAACTTAAGGGCAAATGGTTTTCAGACAGAAAATAACATTGTTATACTGTGTTGTAAGTTGCAAATAAAATACCTAGTCTTTTTTGAAAACGTGATTCACTGGGATCCTTAGCAAAATAATTTGAGGATTGTCTCAGACCAGAAATCCAACAACAAAGACTTGAAATCTCTCCTTTCTTTGCAAATATTCTTGTCTTCTCACAAGAATTATGTATTAACTATCCTGGTGTTTCCTCAATACAATATATAATTAAATATAAAAGTCAGAAACGCAAGACTTTTTTGGAAATAAAAAAAACTGTTTTTCAAAACTGTACAGATCTAATGGAAGAAGGGAGTTTCTACAACATACTTTCCTATAAAAATGATTAATAGGGTAATGTAATACTGTACAGGTAAGAATACAACCATATTGCCTGTGAGTACATTACACGAGCAAGTGCAGACTACAAAATAAATTGAAGTTTGTGAGTTAGACTTCGAAGCAAAAAGACTGTACAAGTAAAAGCAGCCTAAACCAGTTAGGTGCAGAATTACATACAGTAACTGGGATTGCACTCTGATCTGTAGTATGTGGTGTCTATGTGCACTGCAGTCAATGTTTCTAGCAGTTTATATACAGTAGGTTGGCATGTGGAGGCAGTTGGCAAGATCTCTGGATGTAGTTTTAATACAGTAGTTACGTTTGTTACAAAGCTGGCCAGTGACACGACAATTTTAATGTTTACTGTTTAATTTTTAATGGTTCCACCATTGGGGTGAATGGAAGATACAGATACAGGATGCAGGGAGGTATACTGTAGTGGGTAGCTCGTTAGAACTGGTAACTGGCAGGTTGTGGGTTTGAGTCCCTGCTGCAGATACTGTTGTATCCTTGAACTACAAACTTTAGCCCTGTTGGTCCAGTCTGTCCAGCTTCATAAACAGGGACTAGCATTGCCTGGGGATGATCCCATCGATGAACTGGCTTCCAATCCTGGGTGGGTCTTGTGTTCTGTAGTTCTCTTATCACTATGGAAACAAGGATGAGCTGTGGCCTCATGAGCAGCTGTGTCTCTGCTATGGACGTTACCTTTACTTATACGAAGCAGGAGAGCAAAAGGAGCTTACAAGTTGGCAGTCAGCATGACAAGAGGATATGTACGAAGACACCAGGGGTCAGTGGTGTAGGAAAGAAGTCCAAAAAGGAGACTTTAATGGGAACAAAAGACAGAAGTGTTGATTTAGAGATGTGTGGAAAAGAATACATGACTTGAACAGCAAAAAAGGGTGATAAATATTTCCTCTACTTTTCTTGGTTGTTTTTTATTATTTTCCAGAAGGCTGTGGAATTTGTACAGATTAGAAAAAGCAACAGTTCACACACTAATCTTTCATATCCTCCTCGGAGTAGGATGTTCTCTACTCTCTGTGAAATACTATTTATCCACAGCTATGCATTATCTCAGACTCTACTGAATTTAACCATTAATCTTTCATGACTCACTATCTATAAAAATGCTTAGAAATCTAGTCAGATCATACCACATGTTCAGCATTGTAATAGAAATATTATGCACATGAAATACCATTCAGCTGATCTTGCTAGTTTGGTTGCTAGTGTATTTTTAATCTACAGTAATACACACTAAGCAGTAGTGATGGTTCTTTGTGAATACAATTCCAGAATAGAGTTTGGCAGTGTTGTCACATGCACCCAAAACCCTCTGTGAAGAGAAGAGTTTATTTTTCACAAGTGAAACTCACATTTAATTTCTATTCCTGTTATCTTCTCCTAGTTTCCATTGTGACTATAAGGTAGGGGTCTGGGCTGACATTGTCTATCCCTTTCAGGAGTTTGAATTTCTCAATCAAATTTCCACCAGGGGTGTGTGTGGACAACAGTTAATAATCATTGCTGAAAGGTAAAGACACAGGATTGTCCTAAATTAAATGTTGATTTAAATAATTGCAATGGCAAAGTATTTTTAATCCAAAAGGTTTTTAAAATGTCTTACATATTCTAAAGTTTTGCTTCATTTGGCATACATATAGAATAATACATTAATTGCAAGTGATCTGACTTTAGTTTATATTGATAAAGAAATCAACTAAATCTCCTGAGAAACTGAGCCAGTCAAAATTTTGTCAAAAAACTGGGGTGGGTCCTGTAGACCAGATGTTACAGGTTGGAATGGCTGAATCAGTAGCTGACCATTGTTAGGGTCTCAGCACAGCTGGCACAGAGCCACTGAGGCTGGGTGGGTTTGTGTTGGCGAGAGAGTCCTCAAACTGCATGAAAGAGTGATCCCTTGGATCAGCCATGAACTCATGGTCTTGAGGTGCTGTTGGTGAGAGTTGCACAGTTCTGCCAGCACATAGAAGATCAGCAAGTTTTCACTGTAGAACTCGCACTGTAATAATAAACACATGATTTGGAGGGTGAATGTTTCTAAGGAAAGTCTACACTATCTTCATCCATCCTTCTGTGGTGGTTCAAGGTTTTTTTTGGGGTGGAGGTGAGGGCACAGCTGGGGTATATTAATAAACGTGGAGTAACATTGGACTTAGAAATGGAAATGTCAGGGTTCAAATCCTCAGTATTACTCTGTTATTGTATTCCTGAGCAAGGCACTATACTTCGATTATAAGGACCTTGTTTCAATAAATTGCTTAACTACATACTGTAAATTAGTTTTAAAAAAAAGCTGCTTTGGATAAAAGTGTCAGCCACATAATTAATTCTAAAATGAAAAATAATGGCTCTGTCACAGTACACACAAAGTACAGATGTCTACTTATTTTCATTATTTTTACATTAATAATAATTAGAAGCAAGTGAAGTTACAACGTAACAGGGGGGCGGGGGGTACTGTATTGTGATAGCAGCAATAAACTAGGATGCACTCTAGGGTTTTTTATATTAGAAGATACAGTATCTACCTGGAATGGATTTTATTTCTATAGGTGGATAGGTGGTCTACCTAAGTAAAAAGGCAGTGATTCTTCCAGAGGATTCCATTACTAATTTGACCTGACATGGTGAACATTGCATGATGAAGATGAATCAAAGAAGTGGATTCAAACTTTTGTTATTAAATGGCAGATACAGAAGTAGAATTATGACATGTTTGTATAAAATGTGATAGATCTATGACTGCATAACTTGTCCTACACATTGAATATGTGATATGATGTCTTTCCGAGTATTTTTTACAATTTGATCCATAAAACATCTGATAATCATTTAAAATACACAATTTAATTGTAAACATAAATTTGATATTGTGTCTGCTATTGAACAGTACACTAAATGCAGATATGCGTCTTTTAATTTTTAATAGTTCCCACTACAGAAAAGTATAAATAAATCTTTGTAAACTATTTTTTCTGTAATCTTTCAATGGGGTCTGAAATTCCTATGTAATGAGCTACTAAAATGCATTGAAATATTTAGTGCATTGCATAAGTTTCAGTTTGTAAATTGTGTCCTTAAACAGACTGCAGTGCTCTGATTGGCTGCTAAGGATGTTTCCTGTTCTCTGTTTAGGCACAATTCATTTAAGAGGCATCTCCCAAGACAGATGCATGTATCAAGCCTGGACCTTGGCACAGACCTTCTGCATGTCGATGAACAGCAAACAAGTATAGGACGCATCAAACCAGAGCTTTACAAGCAGAAGTCTGTGGAGGCCGAGGACTCTTCCAAGAACAGTGCTAAGACATGTGGCAAGATCAACTTTTCCCTCATGTATGACTACGAGAACGAGTCCCTTGTTGTGAACATCCTCAAAGCCTTTGACCTTCCTGCTAAGGATCTCTGTGGCAGTTCGGACCCCTACGTCAAGATTTACTTGCTTCCTGACCGCAAGCGCAAGTTCCAGACCCGAGTCCACCGCAAGACCCTCAACCCAACGTTTGACGAGTCCTTCCAGTTCCCGGTACCATACGAGGAGCTGAGCTGCCGGAAGCTTCACCTTAGCGTCTTTGATTTCGACCGCTTCTCTCGCCACGACATGATCGGGGAAGTAATACTGGAGAACCTCTTTGAGGCATCAGACCTTTCAAGAGAGACATCGATCTGGAAAGACATCCAGTATGCCACGACGGTAAGGTGGCCCTGTGATTCTGCTTGCTTGTTTTACTGCTCAGGTGATTTGGTAGAGATTGTGTTAACTGCATTCACTTTGTCTATTTGAACCAAAATGTTCTGTGGTAGTTGAAAGGAAGATACAGTAGGCAATATTGTCACCTAGAAAGTGTACATAAGAAAGGTTGCAAGCAAGATTTAACCCATCTAGCCTCTCTCACCAGGGTCTTCAACAGCATTACTGAATAGCTGATTCTATACTCCCATAAGCCTTTGTGTAAAGAAGTGCCCATAGTTCATGTTACACTCTGATTCTGAAGAAGTGCACTGGGTTGACTTTGTTGGTGCCTTTGACCATTTTAAATACTTGAAACAGGTCCTCTCATTGTCTGCTCTGTCCATGGCTAAAGTAATGCAGTTCTTTTAGGCTATCAATGCAGAGGATGAATGTGTTTTAAATTCAGGAAGAATCTGGTTGTATCTCCTCTGGACTGATTTCATACAAGCAATTTTTATAATATGATTGTTACAAAACTGCAACATTATTATAAATGTGGTCTTAGTTCCGCATTGAACAATTTTAACTTAACATCTCCTGATTTAAATTCTAAGCTTTCAACTACATATCATAAAATTCTTCTTGCTTTATTTATTTCTTCCCCACATTCTTTTGAAGATGTAAATGATATGTCATCATGAACACCTCTTCAAGATCAACATTCCCTACTTCGTGTTTTTAGCTAAAGTTTTTACTTGCTGCATGAAATCCACAAGTGAATTTGCTTGACATTATTGATTTTTGTTCTTTAAGACATTCAGGCAAAATCTTTAAACTCTGCTAAGTAAGCATCTTCAAGGTGTCAGCATATGTTTGATTCTTAATCAGCTATTCAGCAACGAGAGGTATTTATAAGGAAGGGAATTTTATCTTTTTTTTCTGTCTGCCAAAAGAAGCAGCCCATAATAAAGTAAGTTGCTGGGGTACAACATGTCAAGATGTTGTACTGTATATAGTGATGCCTAAAGATAAGATCACTTTTTCTTGTATTAGGAATTTGTCCTTTCACATACCCCAACTTGCTCTCCATGAGACACACAGACAGGGAGAGAAGCTTGGGGTCAGAGCGCAGGGTCAGCCATTTATATGGTGCCCCTGGAGCAGCTGGGGTTAAGGGCCTTGCTCAGGGGCCTAACGGAGTAGGATTCCTCTACCAGCTGCGGGATATGAAGCAGCAACCTTCCAGCCACAGGCGGAGATCCTTAGCCACAGAGCCACCACAGGAACAGTAGACATGTTTCACACCTGTTTAAAAATGATCATTTTGATTGTTTTGCATTAGGAATTAATGCAGGTCACAGCATCCAAGAAGAACTCATTTTGTAGCTCAGCTTTGGCGGCAGCCTTATTGTGAAATCCTGCAAAGACTGCGTTCTTGCATTGCTGGTGTGGGATTCTGAAAAGCATATCATTTAAATATGTTTAAAAATGAATGAAATTCAGGCAGAATAGACCATTTTGTTTTTTAGTAACTCAGGAACAAAGGGTTGGAAAATGGAGGACTGAGATAGAAAATTAATTCTGTGGAATTTTACATGTGTTAAATATTATGGTAATAAATTCATAGCATCATACCATTTAGTTCACAAAAAAAGCAACAAAATATCCCTTGCTTCCTGTATACAATGATTCCTCTGACCTTTGCTGCAGTCTGTTATTTGCTTCACTTTACATTCCTATTATTACTGTAATGTAATTTTGTTCCTTCTTGCCCTTTGGCAAGGAACATACAATCATTATGAATGTTACTGTGAAAAAGAGACACAGACAGTGGTATTCTCAGCACTCTTATCATTACAGCAACACAGCATCTCTTCTACCAAATGTGCATAGAAAACGAGAAGAACCTGAACAAAGACACCCTCTGCAGCTGTGGCTCGGATCACACCAGCTGAGCAACTTTTGTGAAACAAAAGACACATTAACGAGTAATGCATAATGAAATGATAGCATTTTTAAAACATCAATCTTTAAAAACAATAATGAGATATTTCATTTGTTAATGAAACTCTGAAAACCTGACCAATTCAATTTGGAAATGAAAAACTGTATTTGCGTTAACAATGCACATCCATTAATATTAGTTATATTACAAATAGTATATATGCAATTATGTGTAATAATAGCTACAGTATAGCACACTGTAGATTTTGATACACTGTGGTCCTGAAGTTGTTTCTCATTTGTTTGACTGCATATTAATGCTATAAATAACAATCACTGCATGAGGAGGTTAAATCAGGAACAGCTGAATGTTGAAACAAACTTGTTAGTTGAAACAAATATTAGTTGAAAGAGTCTAAACAAATGTTACTGTGTTTAACTGTAGTGTTCCACATCCCCCAGAGGGGACTGTTCCAGCAGCCTCTTCCCTTTTTCCTTAAAACTCACTGTCTTCACCCTCCTTCTCTATAAAACAGGAAGGAGTATAAAAACCCTCCAGTGAGTAACATGCCCTCTGTGAAATAAAGGGCAATTAACCTTCTCCAACCTACAGTATCAGTCCCCACTTTGCCTACATAGAACCAGTTTGGTCATATTTCATTTGAAATGCTGTATATTGAATTGGAATGTCCAAATGAAAGATTGGTCCTGGTTTGGACTCACTCATGCGAATCTCAATGGCCCTGCATGCTTCTGAAACTCACTGCACACACTTTTAGTTTGAAGGTAGCTGCAGTAGGAGTTGTTAGAAATGCAGGATTCACATATTAATCTGTGTATTACATGTGACCAGGATGCAGCATGGCTTCAGTGAAACGTTAAATCGTGATGTTCGACTGAGTGACAACACATTTCACTCCAAGATATTTTAACAGTTGGTCGTAATTGGCTTAAGAAGAAACCAGGAAGGTGAAAACAATAAAGGAAAGTGGGATTTGTATCATTACAGTGCAAATGGCAAAACCACTTTGAGTGGCCTGGTGTCTTCTGCCAGGGCTTTTCTCTGATTAAAATAAAATATTGGGCATAAAACATTGGAAAAAACAGAACCTACAAAATGGGAGAAATCTGAAATCTTTGATAAGTTACAAATGAATTATGTACACTATCTCCTCGTGTTAATTAATTATAAAAACAAAATGAGGAACTTGTGCCAAATGCTAAAGGCATCTGTGGTGTGCAAATATGTTTCCATATATATAAATATGTATTATGTGCACAATTGAAATGCAGTCTTTTCAAGGGGGCAAGAAATTAGGAAGCAACTGTTACAAGCAAAAATGATGTTAGAAAGTTCAACTCCTTCAATATTTCAAATCTAATTTGAGGTTTGGCAGCAAGCGCAGCATGTGTGGATTTAATAAAACATTTTACTTTTTTTATCCTGCTGTTCCTTCCTGAGTTTAATAAGTGTGAAATCCTGGTCTAATATATAACAAATATGCCAAGTGGGTTTTTAATGAAAAAATAAACATTGATTGATTGACTGTTTGATTGATAACATGATAGAAGATTATATCTCTTATGAGCAAATTGACTTTTTCTCCTTGAACTAAATCGGGAATCAAATATACATTTTCACAAGGACACATTACCATTTAATTTAAAAGCAGTTTTAGGCCGATTAAATATGGCGGTTCTCAACTGAAAGCTTTTTTCTGCAGTATTTCAGTCTATTTAATGCATCAACATTACTTTTGTTCAATTCAGTTCAATTCAGAGAGGACTGTAAACTAATAACTTTAATAACCTGTTTTTAATAGTTTTTGCATAATCATTTCCATTTCAGGGCGTACTTTTAGAGTGAAATACTTCTGTGTACTTCTAAAAAAAGAAAGTTAACTGCTGAGTGTAATCTAAAATAACATTCTCCAACTCCCACATTCAGTGGAGGTGAAATGTAGTTGACAGGGTATGCCTTCCCAAAGGAACAAAGTCTGGATTATCTTCTAGGCCTTGCATCAGCAACTATTTCTTGGCATATGAACTACATATTTTTCATTAAATGAAAGAGATTACATTTTTAAAATATCTGTCTTATTTGTCATTGAAAGAGTCGTCTTAGTTATGGTACTACTTCAAACTTGCGATGGGCTGCTCAGGGTTGACACCTTTCGGTGCCCCTGGGATCTTTTTATGGGGTAAAAAGGTAAAGGACAAATCCAAAAACGTTTTTAAGAAATGTGAACAAACATTTCATTTTTTACTGATTCTTCCACCATACATTGCCTCAAGGAGTTTTCTTCTGATGGGAAGGAAAACGAAAAGAGAATTTCAAAACTATACAATAGATCTTTAGATTCATATGTAAAAACTGAAACGTGTAAAATTTTGTTATTGCAATGAATGCAAGAAATTAAACACCCACATCTACATTTGTAGTAAAATGTGAATTAATAGCATATGTTTTTAACGAACTTTAAAATTAATTAACAGATGTCTGATTTAAAGTGCATATGCTAAATTATGTAAATGGTATTTTTTTAATTCAGCTTACAGATGGCCTCAGAAGGTGCCTTTCCCCATTTTAAGAGCTCTGCCTCTTTCAGTACCTCTCTTATTCCCTGGGATTTTAAGGAATCTTTCTTGCTCTTTTGTAATATTGCAGCCTAGCTTTAGATATGTAATAATGAGTGAATACAGTATTCTATCTATCTAATATCTATAAAAAACATAAATGTATTATCTGTCATAAATGCTATCAACATGACCCAGTGCCTTGATTATGTACTAGTGTTAACTGGTCAAGCACATAAACTGTGTTACCAGTTTGAAAATACATTGTACGGTCAATAATGTTTTTGTTTTAATTACTCATTGGCATAAAAAGTAAGATGTTAATATTACTGGGCCCAAATTACTTAGGATATACTGGACTCACCAAATTTACAACCTCCTTTTGTGTCTTTCTGTCTCAGCGTCACTATTTTTTTATTACGTTTGATCTAATCAGACTCATCATACTCTGCTCTGGAAATGTTCAAATAGATAATGGCTTCCTCAAAGGCCAAGAGGAAAACCTGTTGCATGGTCCTGCAGTCATATGGGAGGTCACAAGGGACCACAGTTTCATAGAAAACATCTGTTGGTCAAGTTTATTGACTATGGATGAAAGCGTCTGGACTGGAATCTACAAATTCACCAATAGTGGTGAGATTCATAATATACTTCAGACTGGAGTTTTACTCTATAGTCCATTACAATAGATTTTGGTCCACTGTACATATACAAGCAATTAAAAACTCTAGGTGTTATAATTTTAAAGCCTTTTTATACTGTGTCATTGTGAAGATCTTCAAAAATAACCAAATGTCCTTTCCAGGCAGTAAATTAATTTTTTAAATTTTAAAATAATTAAAATTAAAAAATAAATGTAACACAAACATCAAACAATCCTTATGCTTTTATATCAAGTTACAGATCCAGAGAAGGCTAAAAGCACTGCCCCTTTCAAGTGAATGCCTATGATATTCAGATTTAATGGACGGATTATACAATGATAGTTATATAACTTATCACTAGGGCAGTTGTTATTTTTCTGTATAACCATATTAATCAGAAAGACACTAAAGTGTCTTGGTGAGACCGTTCAATAATCTTGTAGCTACTGCTAAAGTGGCAGAAAGCAGTTAGCTCCTTGTGTGCAGTGCTAATTTTATTGAGCTGTGGTGATTTGCAGCAAAAACACAAAGCATTCCTTTTAATTGGTGTCATAAAACATGCTCTGGCAGAGAGGCACAAGGGAATGGTCATGGCTGTTGTTTAATGAAGTGACAAGCACGTGAAATTTAAAGGCAGAATTCTAGAGCTGGACAATGTGGGGAACTTTATAAGGCTTCAGACAGCAGAAAATTTAAATATAGGATTTTCAATGTTATATCTCAAAGCTTTGAAGTGGAATAACAGCTGAATTTTTCATGTTGTGCTACAGTAGCTTATCAGAATGGGTTTCGTTGTTTAAAATAGCATGCAGTAACACGAAATGATGAATGTAGCTGTATAGTAGTTCTCACAAAACCACACAGTACGGCATGGGCATTGAAGTAATAAACATGAGCTTGTAATCAGAGTTACTATCAGACATTAAATACTTCATGAATGGTTCTTGATAAATAATTCTCTTTACTTTTTCTTAGCAAAAAAAAATAGTTCATTATCTTTACTTTATTTTTCAAATTTCCTTGAGGACACATTTTGTCTGTGGTGTTTTGTTGTTAACCCCTTACTGTGTTTTCATTTTAGTGATATGTAGAGAGGTTATGAATGCCACTATAGCAAAACATAACATCTGTACTTGCAACAAGTGTTTCATTCATGACTTTTGTCACATATACAGACATAGTTCAGGTGGGTAACTGCGTCAGCATGCAAAGGAACAAGTAATAGGTTTATTCCATGCTGAAAAGAGAAGAAATCACTGACACCCGAAGTGGACTCCACAGCCGAAAAGTTGTTTCCTTTCGTCTCTTTTCAGCATGGAATAAACCTATTACTTGTTCATATACAGACCTATACAAGAACTTTTTTTCCATGGTTTTAATTTTGTAAATAATAATAAAGTGGTGGTCTCATTCTCCCTAAAGAGCTCTGAATGTATGCTCAAGTGAAAACTGTGCTTTCACTCCTCTTCACAGGAGAGTGTTGATCTGGGAGAAATCATGTTTTCACTATGTTACCTGCCCACTGCTGGCCGTCTCACACTCACAGTGATTAAGTGCAGAAATCTCAAGGCCATGGACATCACTGGCTACTCAGGTAAGAACTGAAAAGTGCATTTTTAGAATCTGGCTCCCTGCAACCCTGCATGTATGAAGCTGTTAGAAAAAGGGTGGATGGATGAAATTCAAATTGACACTATTGTGGTCACCAAAATGATGATTTCTGTGTGAATGTACTATAGTTACTATTGGTATATGAACCACTTTAACACACTCAGTTCTATCATTGCCAGTCCTGGAACATTCGAGAAACTGAATATTTGCAAGAAATGTCACAGTAATAAAAACATACAAATCTGAGTGCAGCTTTCAAATAGGAAAGATCACTAGTCGGAAAGCCTCAGCTCAAAGATCTTATGTAAAATTGGCTGTGTTGATGGTACATCTTTAAGGGAATGCCAGGAAAAACAGATGTTTTTTTCATTAAGGATGCGAATCCTCTTTTTCAACTCTATTTTTCAACATTCAACGGTCTCATTAACTGCATGATTTTATTCACTAGCACAATTTTATCCTAAAACAATGTATAGAGAGAACTCAGAGGCTAACTGGTCTGTTCCCACTTGCATTTTAAATAGTTTATTTTTCAAGATTCCTATTCCTTTGTATTCTTCTGCATTTTTCTTTATGAAGAATTCCAGCCCTTTTCCTTTAATAATATTAATGTGTTGGCTGTTGTTCATTTTACATGATTTGACAGTGTTGTTTGTTTTGTAATTATCAATTGAAAAACAAAATAATATCGTTAAGTACAGTTTTGCAGATAGAAATTCAAGTAAAAGTGAACACCAAAAATACATATCTCTGGACAACTTTATATTGCTGTTCTGGAATGATAGAAAACATATACAGTATATATATATATTTGCTGAATACACATCATATATGGTCTTTTGTCTACACCTGTATTGCTGAAGTAGATGTTAAAAGGCTAAATGCCATGTTATTGTTACAGCAGGTCAACTTATATGTCGAACACTAATACAAGTGTCTGCTGCTTCAGTTGCTTAATAAAGTGTCAAGCTTATATTAAATACTGTATGAATCTCATTAATTGAAGTTTCACAAATTGATTATTACTTTCATTTCATCTGCAGGAAGGAAGGCTTTAACAATTGTCCGCGCAATATTTAAAACCTTCCTTTGAAGATCTGATGACTTTCCATTGTGCTTTACTTCAGTCTGTGAGCAACATCCATAGCAATTACATTTTACCCCCCAAGCAATCCAGTTTTACACTAAGTTATTTCATCTGCTGTATTTTCTATGAGCTCAAGATAAACACGACAGCTTACATATGCTTTGAGGCGCCCAGGCGGAATGGATCTAAGAATCTAAATGCTTTATTTTAACTACAATCAGCTTTTACCAAAAACAGTACAGTAAATCTGCAGCTAGACTCTAAAATATTCAGACACAAGTGCAAAAAATGTGAATACAGTACATCTACCTAGAAATATTTAAAGAATCCTCCAAGTGCTATAGCCACTTCTTCTTTTATCAATAGGGCATTTCATTCAATCCCACACAATTCTGAGTTTCTTCTGCCTATATTAAATATTGTTATTGAGTTTAATTGCTATCATCATTTTCTTTCATGGTCTATAGGGAGTCTGCATTTTCTCGTGTGTCTTGGTTAATCTTGAAATTCTCCATTGCCCTGTAATGGACTGGTGTACCAGTACAGGGTGTTGATTGGATTTTCACCCAGTGCTCCTGTGATAGACTCCAGGTTGCTGTGATCCTTACCTAGAATGAATAATTGTCTGATGTTCTTTAATATGTATATTTTTTTTATATATGGAGAAATAATTTACATGATATTCATGGAATCTAAAACTGGTCTCAGAAATGGTAAAATTAAAGATAAGATACAAAAATAAAGCAAGGATGCACTTCTGCTTCTAGCATATTTTATCCAGTTATTGTTTCTCCAGAACACTCTTGGTCTTCTCTTTTGTAGCCTAATACTGCCACCTAACTACAGAAACAAAAACTTCTCCTGTGTCAGAATAATTATAATTCAGTATCCTGGTTAAAAAAAACTTTCTAGAACTAGAATTTGTTAACAAAAACATTTAAGGACAGTAGGGGCACACACAAAAATAACTGGATTTAAAAGACTATTTTATATAATAAGTATTTTAAAAGTAGCTACCATAAGATGTGTCCGTGCTCTTGTTCAGTAGCCTAAAACCAACTCTGAGACATGAAGCCGGAGTGAATCCCTGTAGGTTTCCGAATTGCACTCTGGAGCAACAGTGGATTATCAGACCCTCTGGAGCCTGGAACCGGAGTTGAGCTTAAAAAGCTGCTGGATTCTCTCCTGACAAGCACTGCAGCTGCTGGATAGATGAAGTGTAACCCATCTGAGTAGTATGTGCCATAAAACATCTACATAATGTAAATGGGAAACCTTTCTCTTCCTGGAATAGCTATGTCCTTCTTCAGATCTTATCAGATCTATTAGAACCTCAGTGCAAAGGATACAAAGGCTTTCAACACAGAGAGATTAAAAAAAGAACAAAAATGTATTTCACACAAATCATAAATAATTAACAATAACAAATAATTAACAAAATCTGTAGTAAGGATTCAAAATAAGTACTTAAAGATAGTCAGGCTACATCTGCTTAAAACAGTGATTCTGTAATGAGCAGCTGTCTCTCGGAGCTGTTGCATCCCTAACAACTAAAGCACAATTTTGAGATGGGGTGGGCAGTTCTGATCCTGGTGAGCCTGTACTGTATGTCTATATATCTCAGCCCTTAACAAGCTCAATCAGCTCATTATTGGCTTAGTGGGACTGATTTAACAGCTTCCTCCAACCCCTCACATGCCAAAGCTCTGAAGAGAACTGGAAAACCTGAAGACAGACTGCAGACCAGGTTTGCCCACCTCTGATTTAGAAAGAAAATTAGTGAAGGCATGCGCACACAAGTTAGCTAGGGATCTGGTGGTCCAGCTGATTCCAATTAGGATTTTTTTAAATAGGTAGAGAACACAGGTTAAGGTTGGGGGAGCAAGAGTTGGCACCAAAATGAGTCCTGTTGTTTAAATACTCATCCGTTGTTCTGTCAATTTAGAAAAAGCTATTCTGTCATATTGAGAAGATCATTTGGTAAGGTTAGAGATGTGGGAATGGATTGCATCTAGAAGTATGAAGAGTGAAGCACAGTTTGCTTTTCCCAAACACACATTTAACTACTAGTGGCGAGCACACTCGGAGGACTTGGGGCTCCATTGGGAAAGAAGGTGTGAGCTCTCAAGTAGACAGTAACTTATGAGCAGGAGGTAGATTTAATTACATACAGAGTTCCAGCCTCAGCCCTGCCCAGCGATTCCCCATATGATTATATTCCGCTTCAGAGCATGCAAGGTGCAAAGACCCAGCTATCAGGTGGTTAATCTGTGTAGGTTCTCCAACACCATGCGATCAGTTAAGGAGAATCTGCAAGAACATCTCAGTTCTGGGCCTCATGACCCTGGTTGGAGAGGGTCTAGTGGTCTCTGTTTACTTAAATAATGTAACCAAGCTTGAGATGGATGCACTGTTGGGACTTGAATACTGAATTGCTAACCTAACTTCTGTAAGATACTTTGGATAAAAGCATCAGCCAAATAAATTTCAAATAATAGCATGAAATGTCAATATTTGTTTTTTCAATTAAAAGAAAGTCTGAGGCTGAATTGAGTTTTTGAGTTCTTCTTGACATGTGGTTTATCTGTATAGTGCGTTTAATCTTGATTACTACTAATGTTTTCCACCCTGTGTCCATGTCACAAAATGAGAAAAGGGCTTAACCAGTATTCTATACCCCTGCTCTGGTGCAGCCATTCCAAAGAGACATGTAAGTTTTGTACTGGACATATAGGATTTGGCAACACTGTATTTCATTGATCAAACCAATAAAATTCCATCATAAAGTTGATTTGGCTACATATCCCCTACTCTCTGTTGTGCTAGATCTTTTCTTTTCTTCTCCCTCCTTTTTCCCTTCGCAGACCCCTATGTGAAAGTGTCCCTTATATGCGATGGAAGACGCCTGAAAAAGAAGAAGACGACTATCAAGAAAAACACACTTAATCCCACCTACAATGAAGCGATTATCTTTGACATCCCACCAGAGAGCATGGACCAAGTCAGTCTTCTCATCTCAGTCATGGACTATGACAGGTATGCATCCTACAGTATGTTCACACCAACACAGAGGACAGACATAATTTTAAAGACATTGTCATCATAATTGCCCTGCGATGGATTCCGCCTGGTGCCTAATGCTTGCTGGGATAGACTCTGGCCCCCTGAATTGAATAAAGCATTTAGAAAATGGATAGATAGATCATCCTCATAATACTAACTATACAAGGACTGAACAAACTGCAAAAGTATTCCTAAAAACTAAGCATATTTGAAGCTAATTTTCATTATGCATTTTCACCTCCTGATCTATCTGTTATTTTTACATAAAAAATAGGTTGTATAATTTAATGTTCAGTAATATTGTGTCTTGTATATTAAAATGATTTATGTGTGCAGAGTATACACACTTTGATAACATGACAAAAAAACAAAATTATAATTAAGAAATACTGTCCATATAGTCCATACTGTGCAAATACATTAATATACTGTATGTAGGATATGGCTCTCACTTCACAGATGTAGCAGTGCCATTTATGTATTATCATTGTGGGATTCTTTGAAGTGTAGGATCTGTATGTAAATACCCTTTTAAGTACAAAATAAACAAAAAACATCAAACTTCATTTTAATTATGTTATTACACAGAGAATGAGAAGACAGAAGCATACCCTAAAACTGACTTTGTACAGTGTATAAATGTTTAACACAGTTTCATCATGGCATTCTCCTTATACATGTGATTTGCAGTGTTCTCCCTACTTTAGCAAATCAACTTGCCCCTTCAAGTTTTAATTTTGGTCAGCTTTGGACTGCTTCTTCAACCACACCCTGTTTGCATTTGTATCTTTATCTTCTCATGTGGCAACACTGCACTGTCTCAACCTATAATGATTGCAATTACTAATTTCAAAAAGCTGTTGTGGGAAGAGCCAACAATAATAAAAAAAACAGATTTGAACCAGAGTGCATGATAGTGATTTATGTTGAATTTGACAAGAAATTGATAAAACAGACCAAATGCAAAGCTGCAATTTTAAAATTGTGTAATGGACTACTAATAACATACAATATTTTCAATACTTCTTTCAAATCTGGTCAGTTGATGCCACAAAAGTAAAGAGTTCAGAGACAGATTACAGGACCTCTTAAAAATATTGAGAAAGTCAACCCAAAACACTACTGCAAGCTCCACTAAAAATACAGGTACACAAGGAGAAATTCTGGCGCTTTCTGATCTCAAAATTGGGGTTCAGACTTAAACTTAGACCGGGTGTTTGAACAAACTTATACGGCTCATTCCATAGGAGTCTTCCATAACCAGCTGGGTGCCTGAGAGACTGCTCAAGTGCTCGCCACCAGACATGCAATATTAGCTGACCTCTCCTTCATACTGTAGCTTTCGAATGCTCTTTGTAGCATTTTGAGAGTGTATGTAAATCAAATATATTTGTATCCCCCCCCCGCTTTGAAAATCTTGATTTCAGATTGTTTCGGGCCCCATTTCTCCTTCAAGGAGCCAGGTATGCATGACTGGTCAGATAACTTCCTATTATTTTCAATCCTTCTTATGTTCTGTTTGAAGCCAGCCTTTTCTTAATGACCACAGTTGGTTTTGTTTTCCCCACTTCTTTGTCATGTCCTTCCATCCATTCTCTACCTGCTTCATCCAACTCACGGTTACAGAGGAGCAGGAGCCTATCCCAGCAAGGCCACTCCGTCACAGGGCACACACAGGCACACACTCTCACCAGCACCAGTTTTTTCCAGGAGCAAATTAACCTACTAGTGTGTTTTTTGGATTGTGGGAGTAATCCCACAATATCCCACAGTAATCTCACGAAGCACCTGGAGAACCCCTACACCAACACAGGAAGAAAATACAAACTCCACACAGTTAGCAACTCAGGTCCCACAGTTGAACCCATGGCCCCGGCTGGCAGCGAGGGTAACCATTATGCCACTGTACAACCTCTCTGTCACGTCATTTATTGTCAATTCGAATTTCCAAAGAAATTTTTTTTGTGCCTTTTTTGTCTCCAGACCTTATTAACAATTAATGGAAACAATTCATGGATACCACCCTTCTCCATTTATCTGTAGGGTGGGACACAATGAAATAATAGGCGTGAACCGTGTGGGAAGCAACGCTGAAGGTCTCGGCAGGGACCACTGGAATGAAATGCTGGCCTACCCTCGCAAGCCTATTGCTCACTGGCACCCGTTACAGGAAGCAAAGAAATCTGTCAAAGAGGTTTGTGCATGTCGTCTCCTTTTAACTTCAGGCTTTGATTTACATTTACAGCATCTGCACAAATATTTGGTTAGTTATTCTCTAGAAGGAACTTTTTACAGGGCTTCTGTTTACTGGACAGTTATGGAAAAGTACTTATTTCAAGTATTGCATCTCCTCCCTTTTCTTGAGTTTATGGGACTTAACATTGCATCCACAAAGGTTGGTGAGCTCTTACAGAGCTCCTTCCCTCACAAATGCTGACATTTATGTCAGAAAAGAATAACAGACAGCATTAGTATGTTAAAGTGCTTTAACACCACCAATTGAAGAAGGAAATGCAACAAACTGGACTAGTGGTGTAAGAACTGAGACACATACAGAAACAAAAGCGTAAATCAGCTAATAGCTACAAAATTAAAGTATGAGAACAAGCCTATACACATAAGAGAAACCAAAAATTGTGCATGATAGTAGAAAGCCATAGAGCAGAGAATGAAATCAAATCAAATCAAATCAAAATCAAATCAAATCAAAGTTTATTTATCAAATGCACAACAATACGGCGTGCAGCAGTAGTTGCTGGCAATGAAATGTATTTTTCCGCGAGCTCACAAAAATCACAAGAATCACAAAAATCACAAAATTAATGGAACAGAACAGTTAGGATGAAAACATATAAGGATGGTCAACAGGGAGGAAGAAATTTTAAGAACAAAGAATAAACAAATTAAGGTCTGTGGTTTCTAGTTAGCACTCACGTCTGCACAAAATGTGGTGACAAATTCGGCACAAATATAAGGATTTACCTTAACTTCAATTATCTCTATAGGCAATACAGTAACATACTGTATATACCGTACACTCAAAACTAGCATGCCAAGTCCAAAAGTAAAGCTTTACTATTGCAATCCAATGTGGAAAGACTGCAAAATGAATTAACAGAAATGAACAAAATTCCAAGACCAAGTCCTAAAGAATTGGAGAGCTACTGTTACTGTGCTGTTATTTTTCACATTTCAAAAACCAGTGGAAGTGCTGCTCTGTTTCTAACTCTTAGAGAGAAGCAGCAGTAAAGGAATAGGAGCTTGGCCCTTTACTGCAGTCATCCCAGGCTAACCTGAGAACTGAAGGGGAGAGGGCATTGCCTTACTGGAGAAAGGAGCCAATGGAGATTGAGCTTGTATAGTGGTTTAGGTCAGGACTAAGGGAAGCACCTGGAAAGACTGGTCCTGCAGTGTTTTTTTTTCTTTGGGTCCATGATTTAACAAGTTTTGAAAATGCCCATAATTTACAATTGATGTATTAATTCTCTAAGGTGCAAAATACCATTTATTACCTTTGGTTTGTTTTACTGATTTCAGATTCAGTTTCAGATTAGTTTTTTATTTAGTTTTTTATTTAGTATTTATTTCTCCTGCTGTCTGGTTTGATTTGTGCTTGCAGACAAGATGCTGTCATGACCTCCCCCTTGCACAGTGAATTTGAAATCCTTCCATCTGGGCATCGATTTAGATTGCCTAGATTCAAAAGCAATAGAACTAAATTATCTTTCATTCCCATGGCTATTAACTTAACTAATTTTTACAACTGATTGTATATTTTTTGTATTTTGGACAATAAAGGAAGTAATTAAGTAAGATAACAAGCTCTCCAGTCTTGGGTCCTGGTTCTGTTTGTACCCCCATGTTGCTCCGTGCTGCTGCTCTTCTTCGCCGCCTCATTGTCTTTTCATCGCCAGTAACTGTTGCTGCTCTCTTGCTGTTCAGTGGCAGGGTCGCACCGCCAGCTTTGACAGCCAGGGATCCTGCCCCTCACCCAAGCCCCCATCGACTCCCTGAAGGAGGACCAGGCCAGGGTGGGTTTGCAGACACTGCTCTACTCTTGCCATCTTCTTGTCTGAGGACAATTCCTTCTTTGTCAATTGTCATCCAACTTGAAGAGTCACAGGACAACACAAATGGATGGAATTTCTGACTGAGATCAATTGCATCTTGACATGGTTACAAGAAACATACATTCATCATTCCTTTCTGGTTTTAAAACAAACACTTAACCCTCTTGATTTTCCATACATAGGAATGTAATTACTTAAAGGTACCATGCCAGTTTGTTGCCAGAGTGATGTTTTTCCGGGACATGGGGCTCTTTATAATACTTATGGTCTTTTCTATAGCATGGAGAGCTAAAGAGAAATTGACACAGGGAAATCCCAAAACACTATAACTACACAGGAAATTACCATTGCAGCTGACAGCAAAACGAAATGGCTAAGAAAGGAAATGTCTGAGAGATAATAATTAAGTGTAGGTGATCGAAAGTAGTAATATATCTGCTTATGTGTTGTGTCCACATGCTCGCTAATATCTAAGCAAATGAGGTAAAAATAACCTCAACATAATGGAAACAGAAGGTATAAGGAGCCCAGTAATGCTTGGAACATGCATGTCATCTTCCTAGCTGTCCCCAGAGAAAACATTTCATAAACATGCTTCCTGCAAATTCTACAAGTCCATCTACAAGCAAGGAAGAAAAACCAGTACCAGTTGAGAGAAAAAAAATCAGAAAGTCTTTAAATACATATACTGTAAGTGTATAGTGTCATTTCCAACTCAACTGGAAAATAAAACTTTTTAACAATCTTAGCACACAGGCAACATGAGTTAAGGAAAGGAAGCACTAGTCCATCATACCTACAGTTTTTTTTATTAAAGTAACATATGCAAAACAAAGAAAATAAGATGCTGTTTTGAAATTTCTATAAACTCTTGTGATCTAGTTCCCTAGACATGGTTCGTTTTAAAACCTAAAGAGGTAGAAATCCAAGTGAAAATCCCAAGGATTAAGATCTGTTCAATATATAGAAAACAAAGGGTAGTGTTTTGAGAAGAGATCTCAATGTCGATTCACATGATCTCTCTTGGCATTTATATTGTCTTTTTAAATTTGTGCTGAGTGTTTGATCTCATTTTGTATCTGGCTACCTTTTGCATGCCCTGTAAGATTTTTTAAATCTTATTGTTTAATCAGTTTAATCAGTATTGCTTAAACTGCCCTTAAAATCAAGTTTTTATTAATTTACCTTGTGGAATACACCATACTTATTTGCTTTGATGATGATCATTCATCCATTCTCTACCAATTCCACCTCTATGGGCCCACTCCAGTCTGCTTGTCTTAAGGACAGCCTCATTCCTTTACAGGCTTTCATAAAACTTTAAAAGCAAAGAAAGCAAATTCCCTGGACTGCTGATTTATAGAATAAACACTCATGTTTTAATGTTTTATTCACTGGACCCCTCGGGTTTCTTCACCCCTACTCTTTCTAACTTGTTGTGGTTGTCATAGGAGACCTAATTTAGTTAGCAAAATTCTCTGTTTTTTCCCCGTCAAAATTGAAATTGAAAACCTGTATTAATAGTTTCAATAATAGTGTTAGTCTTATCATATACTTTTGAGAGTTTAACAAAAGATATTGTCTGGAATTCATTACTAGACATTTTGCATGTTGGCCAGCAACTTGCGTGACCCACACAGAATCTGAAATTTGCCCTGGATGGTATCCTTTGATTCCTCTCCTTGAAGGTCTCTGATCTCTGGACTCCCCAAACAGACTCATAATCCTTGTAATGTGAGGTCCTGATCTTGGGTGGTCAGGCATACTGCTACTGCTGTAAGCAATTACAACAAACAGTATGCTGCCCTGTTGTTCTGCACTTTGCATGAAACTACTGAGCTTCTGTTTTGATATAGAGCACAGAAACTGGGAATTTACACAAAATATTGTCCAAACAGATTTAGCAAATTGCTCCAAATCACAGTTTCACAATTTCAGAAAGACAACATAATTACCAAGTGAGAGAACATAATATGGCCTTTCACATTCTTATTCTTAAAAAAATTGTATTCAAGGAAAATATCAGTTACTGTAGATGGTTCAATTAATGAGTTTTAATAAATTTGTAGGATAACGCTTATGGTTTCTCCAGTTTCCAATCTAAAAAGATGTGTCCCTGTCTATACTTTATTATTTTTACTAGCAATATTTTACTAAGCGTCTGATCGTCTAGGTCAAGGCCTCCATTTTAAATGTATTATGTTGTAAATTAATTATTTTATTGCATATGATACTTCTTGTTTTTGTTTTCCATTATCATCAGTCTCACCCTAGATAACATCTAAAGTATGCTACTGTTTTATGTATCCTTTGAAGAGTGGAGATACTGCCATTCCCTATGGTGTTCTGCTAAAAACCTTTTCACAAATGAGGTATTCCACTAGTATGTTCTGTTTTTGTATGAAAAATGCCATGAATTACAGGGATTTGAGATAAAAAAGAAACCCTTCAATTTGATCATGCCTATTGTGACACAGGCATGAGTGCATAGTAGGACATTTCCATTTACTCTATGAAGCACAGCAGTTCATATACAGCATAAAGGAGTGGTTAGGGTTCTGGTTACTCAGCTAGAGGGTAATTGGTCCAAATTCTGCAAAACCTCACACAGATTGTTTAGCAAATGCCCTGCTTTATACATGGGTCTCCATGTTGCCATTTTAAATGAGGAGTTGTAGAGTCACCTCATGTATAAAGGAATGAAGAAGAATCACATTATACTGCAGATTTCCTGTTTGGAGTTAAGAAACAAATTAACACCAGAGTGTATCATTTTTTATTTGACCACAATCGAATGATTTCAACAGATCTTTTCAAAAGCAACAAATACCAAATTGTGTTTCTAACTCTTTTGCAGCAAACTGAATATTTTGAATGGGTGGGTATCTAGCAAGATGCAACCCCCTCATAAAAAAAGAAATAAAGATTTTTCTGTCTTTTGCATATTTTTGTACAACAACAAGCTGAAGCACAATATTAACCTTTTTCTGGCATCTGGCTGTAATGTCCTGGCTTCTGCAACTTGGTATGCTGATAGTGTTATTTGTACATTTTTAGTTGTAATATTGCAAAAATGAAATCAACTCATATTTTGTAAGGTTGGAGGTGTTAGTGCTAGAAGAGTCAGAAATAGGTGCTGCACAGAGCTCACAAATCAAGCTACGAGAGTCAGACTTGCATAAGATTCTTTGTAAATGTTTTCAATTAGTTTACATCATTTCACATTGCAGGGGGTGCATACAGGAAGGAAGCACTTCTTGACTTTGCACAGAACTACATGAATTACTCAGCTTAGCCTTAGCTATGAAAAAGTCAGAAAACGTTACTTTCCCCCCCAGATCCATTCCAGTAGTCCCTCAATAATTAAGGGCTGTCCCTATGGCTGCTGAGAGGCTACAAAGTCAAGGTTGTTTGCCCCATCTAATCTGGGACAACTTTAGACACCTTTTTTCGTTCCCGGATGTGCAGATGCCATCAGCTTTCTACTGTGATATCTATAAATAGGCAGCCACTTAGAGAAAATGAAATAGTCAGGGAGACATCTCCAGTTAGCTGAAGTGATCAATGTGAATTTTAATGTGAAACAAGTAGTCTGTTTATGTACATTTCCAGACTGTAGCAGAAAGGGTCACAAACAATTGCCAGTTCTACACTTTAAAAAAGATGGAGTACTTATTTTAAAATACGTGTTAGTGTTCTTTATTACATTATATACTAAAATGTATACACATGTATACAGGATGATCTGTGCAACACAACAATTATGGAATTTTTCAACTCTTTAACTGTAACTTTCAGTTCACACAGAATTTGACAAGTTGCAATGTCACAATAATCTTTTTAATTGTTTCCTACAGTACATGGTGTTTGATAATGTTCCTCTGTTAAGTCATTGTAGCAGAAATTCTGTAGCTGGTTCAATTGGCTTAAATAATTTGGCTTTGTTTCTGTTCAAGATTGTTTAACTGTGCTCCAGTGTTTATACTGTTACTAATGTTTTTTTTCTTCTTCCATGAATTCATGCAAATGAGTAATTTCCAGTTTTGTATTGAAAATTTCTATTTGTATCTATATATGTTTTAAACCTTTCCCTGTGTTTTAAGGATAGGGAAATGTAACAAATAAACCTACCAAGTTCTAAAAGAGTGTTTCGGCTGGGTTTTTTCATTGTCAGATTGAGAACCCTTGACCAAAATAATGAGTATAACAGATAAATAATAACAGATATGATACACCTAAAGTGCCAAAAGGCCACCTCTTGTTTGTCACTATTGTTATTTTTTTACATAACCCATTTCGAAATAGGAACATAATTTCTGACTAATAATACGTACAGCATTTAGGAATCATCAGTCTGCAGACAGACTGAGCAGATCTGAATGATCCATAGAGTGTGCGCATTTCTCCTACTAGGATGCAGTGGATGCTGCCCTTTTAATGATTGAGTCAATTGCCTAGTTTAAAAGAAAGAAAGACAGTAGTTTGTGTGCACCCTTTGTTTGTTTTCTGTTAAATCCAAGAATTATAATTATAAGAATTATAATTATAATTATGATTGTGTAGAAGGGAGCATTGTTTATTTAAAGCATTACTTTTTTCAAAAAGCCAAATCTTTGATATTTACAGCACTTTTGGTCTTATCGTAAAACAACTTATATAATAATATAAATTGGAATAATTAAGAATAAAGAATAAGAAAAAAAGAATAATTAAGAACCTGTCCTTTAATGTTGATAGTCTCAGTTTTACACTACTCTTTTTTTTCTTCTCTTAAGCACAGGGAACATTAGTATTTTTAAGCATGTTATTATTCTTATCTTCGTTTACATTTTCCAAATGGAGAATGAAAAACTGCAAGCATGTTGAAGTCCTGTAATAACTAGAATCCCTATGATATAATCAGCAAGATAACTATAGCTTTTCTAGTGCCGTATTTGTCTTGTAGCTTTGATCACAATCCATTCTAAATTCCCAGAACTTTTCAGAAAGTATGCCAATTCAGGAAATCACAACTGAGTTTCATTGTGCTTAATTACCTGCAAATATGAAGAGATGACTAGTAATCAGTTATACTGGCACAAAGAAATCCTGTGCATGCTTCCAATTTATGTCAATGATTTTTAAAACTAGAATGTATTGCCAAGCAGCAAAGCTAAATTTCATTCATGCCAGTATTTGAGTTTTTCAGTATGAGGTCCAATATGATATGTTTCAATATGAGGTTTATGAGTAGGTGGTAATCTTGTTAAAAATATGACTTTAAAAATATAAATGTTATAGCCAAATCCTAAGAGACCAACACACTCTTGGAACAGCTTGTTCTTTTTAACACTTTAACACCGCTCTAAAAAAGTGGACTTTACCATATACAGTATGTGATCCCTCTGATAAATTCAAGTTCAGGTTAGCTTTAAACAGGCAGTGATGATTATAGTTTGAAAAGATAATTAAATATTGCTTTCAATATCTAGGAGTAAACAAAGCCATAATACTAATACTATACATAGTAATAATTTATATGGCACCTACTGTACAGTATATCACCCTGCAACTCACAACTAGCAACTCATTGAAGCTAAGCAGGTAAGCAGGCTAACAGACATCTTGGCCAAATTGCCCCCTGGTCTTTAACAATCATGACCTCCCTATGTATGAATTGGCTTCAATACTCTCTACTCCTCCCCACTGAGAGCTAGCTGGTGTGTTTTGAGCAAACTGGCACACTATAGCTGCTGTTGCATCATCCAGGTAGGAGTTGCACACTGGTGCTGATGGAGTCCCCATTACCTGTAAAGTACTTTGAGTGGAGTGTCCAGAAAAGCGCTATATAACTGTAAGGAATTATTATTACACCTTGTCCCAATCAGTAGTCAGAGTTCATGTGGTTGCATTAAAAAAACAGGCTTCTAAAGCACTCATCTTTTTTTCTATAAGTTTTCCCAATATTTTGACAAGAATCCATTAATTTTAGAGAATTGTTCCCAAAGCCAATCATTACATCGTTTTAACAATAGGGGCTTCGTGTTGTAGCAATGCAGTCTTGACAGTTTTAAGTGTCTTTTATATGAAATTATATACTTTCTATGCTTAGGTTTTAATCCTGATTGTTGTTGTTAGTAGTATCATGCTCTGTAATCCTACAGTATGTTTAATATACTTTTTTTGCTCAGTCTTTCAATCAAATTCCAGTGTGCTTTATTTTGAAGTTCAACTCAAGATAAAAGTAGTAAAATTAACTTTTTATTATTTTGTATGACATTTTAGAACATACACTATAGAATCAGAAACTAATACTCCGTGTTAACTTAATCACATACAACATGGAAGAATATACAAAAACCATGTTATACTTTGACATACAGAACCTATTGACGTAACAAAATACATTTTAATTTCTAGAGGTGCTCTAATTTTAAAAATATACAGGGTGTTTAAAGATTGAAGTCTAATGATACACAACTGGTTGAAATTACATAAAAATTCAGGATCTACATTAATATGTCCTAGAAAATATCTGTTCAAATATCAGTCAAAATCAATCAGTCAAAATAGACATAAGAAAAGAAAATGTACTGCTACAGACTGTGGAAAAATAGGACTAATGATTGAGCAAACATAGTAGATAATAGTGTAAATACTGTATTCAAACAAAAAAATAAATGATATCCATTACACTATAAGAAAAAATGTATAAATTGTTACTTTTAATGCATCTGGAATTATTTTTAAATGATCCTTTAAAGTATAAAAGCTTAAGTGCAACTAATCTGTATAATAATTTTAACATTTATATTGCTTTTTCCACTTCACTGGCTGAATTAAATAGCATAACTCAGATTATTTCCAGATAAAATTTTGTCTTTTTCTTCTCATTTGTGAAAATGGCAGGCACAGAATATAGTGAGAGTTGGGTTTAGAAACCAAATTGCATTAGCCATTATTCGATTTCCTTGAGAGCTCTTTATCACAATGAGTTGCAGTCTAACCTTGCAGACATACTGTAGAGTCCAAGGTAGGACTATACAGTACCTTGCAAAGGACACTGCTTAATCACAGGACAGACACACACATGTGAACACAGATGGTGTGTCTAAGGACTGAGAATAAAAAGTTACACAGGTACAAGAATAAAATAAAAGCTCCACATAAAAGGCATCCTGGACCGAATTGTAACCCAGAACCTAGAGCTGTGAGGAAACTGTTATGTCACTGTGCCACCTGTTACTTCCATGATCTGCTGTGAAATATTTTTTATTGCATCAAAACAGTCCTGTTAATCATAATGGGCATTCAAGCAATCGGCCACAAAAGTCCTCAAAAAAGACCAATACATACTGTGGGAAAATCATGGAGCAGATAATAATTTGGGAGTGACAGGTTCATTAAAAGTACAAATACACCTCTTATTGCTTTTAGTTTGATTGTTAAGACATTTCTCTAAAAATAAGAAGCTGAAGACATCAGAACTAAAAGGATCAACGTATCTCACACTTCCAGTTTTTTCTTCATGTTAAGCTTGTAGAGGATCTGATATCCATCATCCCAGGCATAGATTTGCTTCTCCCGAGGGTTGTACTTCAGGCTGGAGTGCGAACCATAGCGTTTGGGGAAGTACACTAGTGGGGCATCCTCATTGGTCACCATGTCGCTGACATCGAAGACGCACTGCACCCGGGAGCGACTGGCCAGCTTGGTGTTGTAAACCACGTAAACTGTGCCACAGATGACGAACGCAGCCTCAGCGTTTTCTCTCTGGCATGGCGTGTCCCACATCTGTTCAATATCAAGTGTCCTGGGGTCCATCTTAGCCAGGCAGATATTTTTTTCGTTCTCCTTGGTGGCATACAGGGCCCACAGCCCCTCTTCATCTGCTGCAAGGTCTATGTAGGTTTCTGGAGAAAGGCCGTAGACTGGGACTTGTTCTTCAGCTGGGAATACTGCGCTGTCCACCACTGTTTCATTTTTCAAGTCATATTTGATCACCTGGAATTCCTTTCCTTCCTTCACATAGTACGCATATCCATTATAGACTATGTGTCCCATACCTCCCCAGGGAAAGGGCAGCTTTATCTGCTTTGCCTTGGAGATGCCTGATGAGGATGTGAACTCACGAATGGTGCTGAACTCATACAGTGTTTCACCCATGGTGCCATTAAAGATGTACACCTTTTCAGATGCCGTCTTTGTGTCTTTTGTCCACGTGCCTTTGGGGCCTCCCATTCTCTTTAAGATCTTCATGGCTTTGATGCTAGATATCATATCCCTGCAATCTAGGGGAGGAAAACACTTGTGAACTGAAAAATTCCAACTAAGCTGTAAATCACACATGTAGTGCCCTGATGCACATAAATGATCATCTTCAAATCACACTTTGTTTATCTACAGTCCATTCCTGACTGATTAAAGAAATAAGATGATTTATGTGGTAAAAGCTTTGTGTAAATAACATAATTGCTGATGATTTTGTAGACATAATCAGTTAAAGTCCAAGTAGTAGGGTATGGCAAAGGATTCACTTTTTGCCACAGTTTATGAGCTCAAGTCCGAATGAGTTGTCACACATTAGTGTTCTGCAACAATGATGATAGAGATCATAACCTACAGAAGAGGCAATTGGAGTATGGCTGAGAATATGAATAATTAAATATATAGATCTTTAAAAGCACCTTCCAGGGCAATAGCAGAATCATCTTAAAAACACAATGTGACTCTTTTATATCACAGATTCCCTGTCTTATGTTAAGAGCGAAGCCTAAGCTTCAAAGGCTGTTATTCTTCCATGCACTGGAAAAGCACACGAAGAAGGAAAGAGCCCAACCCATTATAAAAACAAGAAGTATGAATTATATAACAAGGAGTTACAGAAATAGAAAAAGACCAAGTGTTGATGTTGACTGTATTCCAAACAGTGCAGTTGAATTAGGAACTTTGAAAACGAATCAGGTGAAGTAACGTTTAACCTACACAACGTTCTAGTGTTCCCATTGTGGGGAGCTACTTTAGAAAACAAGTTGCATACTTCAACAAAGGCTCTCCAAGAACAGATTTAATGGAGAGAAATAAAAGAATCATGATACTGTACACACAGATCATTTAAGGAATCTCCATTAATTTGGAAGCAAGACATCAGGGTGATTTGACCTGGCTATACAACATCCTGCCAATAAAAAGGCCAGCACTTGAACCCAAATGGAATTAATACTAGAAGTTTTAAGAGTGAGAAGAGGATGCACATATCCTTTAAACGCAGAGTGTTTGCACATGTTGTGGAATCCAATACACATGGACACATGGAATACACATGGAATCTCTAAAAAAAGGCTAGATTACTGTATCAGTTCAGGTACTGTATTAGCAACCATCATAACGAGAGGCACTGAATTCCCTCCTGCAATTCTTGTGATTTTAAATGCAGTATTAGTAGAATCGATTCACTTTTTAAAGTGAGAGGTATTATACTACCCAGCATTTAGATTTGCTTACCCGTGAGCTTGTCGTATTTGTCCTTCTGTTTCTCTTTCACGTTGGTCACCTGTTGCTCTACCAGCTTTTCATCCACCTCCACGCAGGGTGGTGAGTGGTTCTGTGTTTCCAGGTAGTCCATTTCTCGCTCGATACGGTCCACCCGCGTGTTGGTGTTCTCTAGGTCACTGCGCAGCCCCTCGCGCTCCTTCTCCACGTTCTCCAGAAGGCCCACTATCTGCTGCTTGAACTCGCGAAGCTCCGTTGCATAACGGTTAGTCTGATCGTGCCACAGGGAGATGCGATCCTGAGGGAGAGAGAAGGAGGGAGAGGGGAGGTCTCTTCAAATAAATGATGCTTTATCTGTTTTTAGTTTTCAGGTTTTCATCTAAACGACTTTGCACTGCATGCATGAAGGACTTGCTCCATTAAGTGATCATGTCATCTCAGCATATCTCCCTTTAAATTATTTACAGTCAATAGGTCTTTATCACATCCCAAATTAGTTACCATATTTTAAATGAACTTGTTTTAAATGTGATTGCATACTTCTGAATTCTGGTGAAATTTTGTCTGTCCTTATCATTTAACTACAGGAGAAACATTAAACATATGTATACATAAGTGACTCAAAGCTACACAGGAGAAGTGCAGAAAATTCTGCGTTGTGACAGCTTTGGGGCCAGTTTCATCTGTAAACTCTGATGAGAGATTAATGGCATAAAACAATCACCTGTTGTTCCGTTTAAAGCAAAGTTTAAATGAAGGCCATATCATAAAAATAACAAAGAGAACTTGGAACCTTAAAAATTATTTCAAGAGTACAGCAAGGCCTTTGGTGAAGTGCACATTTAAGAATAGCATTGCACAAAAATGGTGTAGTTTCTGAGAAGAACCATCTCTTTTGACTTCTGCTTGTCCGTACAGTATGTGAATTTTGTATCTGTTAAAAATGTATAGAAAAAAGATAAAATGGAATGCAAGTACCACTAACAGGGAAAGAGAGAATTAAATGATTAAGGAGCCAAGATATACTTCCAAGAGTTTACCTACATTTTTATTATTTCAATCTTTCTTTCACGATAAAACCACCATGTGTCCAAGACTTTATTTTACTGCTTATAGAGATTAAGCTCCTTGGGTGGAGTAGGTCAAGACTACATGGTTTACTTATTACTGTCAATGTATATTTTATCTTTCTTCGTGGGGTTACATCATATGTGAATACTTTATAAAACACCTTTAAGAGACAGGGCCCAGTGCTTTTTCCTATTATGACAGATGACTACATTGTGAAATTAGCCTTTTTAGAAGCGAAATGTTCAGCAACATATTGTCTAAATAATTATTGAAATAATCACTTTATTTTTGATTGGGAGTGTAAATCCATAGGGAAATACTCTAAGTACTGTATGTCAGTGCATGTAGATGCAGTCAAGTTTAAAGGTAAAGTTAAACTCTTGAGTAATTTTGAAAAATTTGATAACTTGGAGATGACAAATTTAAAAGCCTTTCATATGAAATAAAGTAGAATGTTTTACTTTTGCTATACATTACATGATTAATATAAAACTACAAATAGGATACTACAAATATGAATACTTCACATATTACAAAAATGTACATTAAGCAATACATCTATACCGTGATTCCTTCATAAAGAATTGTGCTTTGTCATCCGAGTCACATCACTGTGGTCACTACTACTCTGTTCATGAATGCACCTCATTATTTGTACCCGTTACACCCATCAGCACATCTCCACTGTGTGATGTCACTGCATTTACACTGCATTTGCAGAGTGTAAATGTGTATGTAATGTCTGTTTCTTAAAACTGGAGTCTCCAGTCCTGGTCCTGCAGGGTCAATGTATCTGCAGGATTTCTTTGTCTTCCCTAAAGCACTAGAGCTTCAAGAACAGTGAGGTAATTGGCCACATTTATTCATTAAAGAGATGATTTAGGTTACTATCAGCTCAGAATGAAATGGAAACACCTCAAGTCAAAGAACAAGTACTTAGAAAATTAAAGTGTAGTAATCATCCATAAATTTCATAACCAATACAATAAATCGTGGATCTTGCTTAATGATTCAACACATAATTTCTTCAAGTTTAAAGTGATTCATTCATAGGAGGTAAGTTATTAATCAATATTTATACTAGTCTATAAATAGTTCATGTGTAAAAGAAAATGTTGTAACCACTAAACAAAAAAATGGCATTAAAAATAAAGTACTGTAGTTTAAAGCTAATTCTGTGAGAACATTGTCTGAAGTTATAGAATAAATTGGGAACAGCTGTACAACACATTTTATCCTATAAAAATAGATACCTCATTAATTAAGTTAATAACACGTGTATTGGGGGGGATACTTCTACATTAATTGCATCTGAAGGCCTGAAAAGGGAAAAAACAAAAAATCCATAAGGTTATGTTTAATTGTATATACAGTAAATGTCCTACAGCAGCACACCATGTGTAATGCTTGTGTAATATACTTACAGTATCTCTACCTTTTCTTCAAAAGAGAATTCCACTTTCTCGGTAAAAAGGTAATGATTGATGAAAAAAATAAGAGTGATCTTATTCCAAATCAGTTTACTGTCACACAAATCTGATCATTAGAAACACAAGCTTCTAATGTGCTTTCCAAATGATTCAGTGAGAGGTTAGATACAGATATACAACACAGCAAAGTTAGCAAAACAAAGTAAGAAGCAGAACTTTCTTATGCACATAGTCTGCTGGAGTAGGATATCTTTGAAAGCAGTCTGTGTAAATCAGATCTCATTCATTGTAGGAATAATAACTCTCCATTTTTTTCTGTTATCTACGCAACATCTTCAGATTTCCGTTTAATATCTTGCCATGAAAGTTCAACCATGCAGTACAGAGTAAATTGATATCTTTCCACATTCTCACATCTGTGTTTCATTGTATGTTCGGATTTCTTCAGAAAGCTTAGCCAAGATGTTGAAATAAAGCACTACTCATAGGAGTGCAGGGCATAGCTGGGGAACCAAACTGGGAACTTACCTCTATGGCTAAGAGTCTCCTCTCTAGGTATTCCAGCAGCGCTTGCTGCTGAGCGCAGGAGAGGCTGAGGAGAGCAGTGAAGAGAAGAAGAGATGGCACAGCCATGGTCTTGCCTGAGGGGAAGAAGGGCAACAATCACTCCAGAAGAGCGTGGATTCTGGTGCAGTACTCACAGCTGGCTGGGTGTGTATGGCTGAAAAAATCCACTTCTGGAACTGGAAAACACTTTGGCTCTCTCTCAGCAGGAATGTTTTCACAAATGCAGAGGGAGGAGTCTTTTCACATCTGGGATTGCCATTTTCTCACTTTTTCCTCTGTCCCACTGCTGTGATTGGTCCCTGGAGCAACTTTCTGGACATTCCCAAGCGGTCATTTCCTTTACATGGCTATAAATTGTGTGAAAGAATTGTGCACAACCATAATATTTAAACTTTGGCTTCTGAGCACATTTAGTAAGGAGAGGAAAAAAGCTTATATTTCCAGAAAAGCATCACAGATTTTAACAGTAATGTGTGACAGAGGACATGAGACATGAAAAGGATGAAAAATGGAACTGACCAGATACTTAAAGAAAAAGTGGCTTGAAGCTTGTACTTAATTTTTAAGCATATTAGACGTACCAATACTTTCTGTATGTTGTAAATAGGATAACATTTTTACTTAGGATTTTTGCCTTGCTAATGTTCTGCACATATTACAAATGTGAAAGTTACCATTTTATAACTGTGAAGATTAAAGCACAACGCATGATGAGCATAATAACATTTAGAAGCAGGGACAGATGACCGCAGAGGCATTGTAGCTTTTAAAATAACTCAGACCAGATATAATCTAACCACAAACAACATCAAATGCTGTTCCTAAGTGATGTTATCCCCCTTGTGGTTATTTTGACTTTTTATCTTTATTTCTCCAGTTGAAAAAAAAAAGAGATATGAGATATGTTTTTTAACATATTGATTTATGTAGACAGGTTTTAAGTGTTTGCTATGTTAATCTGAATGCAATTACCAGGCATTTTGGTTTAGATTTGAGATTTAAATAACAGAAACAAAAATCAAACAAGTTGAAATATAAAAAACTGTTCAGAATAAAATTCGGAATAAAAAGAGAGCAGCAATCCAACATTTCAAAGACAGGACATGGTCATATATTTTAGCGAAGTGCAAATACAGCACTATCAGCAAGGTGACAGCATCATTAAGGACTGTGACGCAGATGGTGTGATTCTACCCAGTTCTGGGATTCAATTCCTGTCTACTGCCCAGTAAAGAGGGGAGCTGGGAATACCATTACCTACCCCTAAGCAGAATGGCTTTTGGTGTCTCTCATACCTAGGACTGGTAATAGAATGGGACACACACACAGCTTAGTTAATTTTCTCTGAATCACTTATAATACAAATATTACACGAAATCATCATCATCGTTATTTTCTAATCACTTGCTCCTGGTGAGGGTCGCAGTGGTAACAGGCAGAGCAGGGCAGACCAGACTTCCCTTCCCCCAGCAAGAGTCTCCAGCTCTTCCTGGCTCCCAGGCACTCCCAGACCAGAAGAGAGATATAATCCCTCCAGTGTGTCCAAAATCTGTCCTGGGGTCCCTTTCCATTGGTGGTACACGTCCAGTGGGAGTTGCCTGGGGGGGGTGGGGGCATCGGGGAATCTTCACCAGATGCCTGAGCCACTTCAACTGGCTCTGCTCAATCCAGAGAAGCAGTGATTGTCCTCTACTCCAAGGTCTTCCCAGACTGCAAAACTTCTCACCCTGGGAGAGTAAACCCAGCAGCCCCATGGAGAAACCTCATTTCCGCTGCTTGAACCTGTGATCTCATTCTTTTGGTCACAACCCATAGCTCGTATCCATAAGTGAGAACAGGGACATAGACTGACCAGAATACCTCCAGGGTAAGAAGTCATTAAACCCTGCTGTACTCGAGTTTGTAGGGTAGGATGGTCTACATAAATTCTACATAAATTCATTAAACAATTCAACAGACAACAGTAAAAGCACAAGACAAACCCTGAGCATCTAAACTTGTAAGAGTTGTGAAAAATAGGAATGAATCAGTTACTATAAGATAAGATCACTTTATTAGCCATCTACAATTTCTTGCATTAGGAATGTGTCTATTTCGCATACCCCAATTTGCTCTCCATGAGACACACTGACAGACAGAGAGAAGCTTAGGGTCAGAGCGCAGGGTCAGCCATTTATACCCCTGGAGCAGATGGGATTTAGGGCCTTGCTCAGGGGCCCAACGGAGTAGGATTTCTCTGCTGGCTGCAGGATTTGAACCAGCAACCTTCCAGCCACAGGCGCAGGTCCTTAGTCACAGAGCTACCTTATGTGTAAGAAGAGATGCAAGCAAGACCTCTTCCTCTTATGTTATTACAAACCTTTATATTTATATGAAGTTCAAAGTATGTCAAGAACTAAAGACCTTCTTGGATCACGATACGTAGAGATTAAATTGTATTTGACATATTTTAGGATGTTACAAATAAACTACGACACAAAATATTATCTAAATTATACATTTAAACGTGGTGTTAAAAAGACCAGTAATGCAAATTATATTAGATTGGTGCTGGTCAGGATTAGAGTTAGGAATATCCCAGACGTAAACAGTTAAAATGCAGTACGGGTAAAATGCTTTATGGCTGAAGCACGCATTAAATATCATATTAGCGTTCGCTGAAGAAACATTCGAGGTAGAAAAGAAAGAAGCCGTATTACAATGTCTCCGGAGAAGTCTTTTAAACTATTTTTCACTTTCTATAGTTTCTATACCATGTAACACCAGATTACTGTACCTACTATGCGTAATTGTTTTGTGTGCCCTTGCTTTCTAGATTTTACGGTAACGCGGAAGTGGGCGCTTTAATTCTTGCTCGGAAGTCTAATCCTCTTCCTGTGCTGCATTGCAAGCGATTTTTCACTGGGTCTTAGGTGTTTACATTTACATTGTTAAAGAGATCGTTTCTTTGTTTTTTTTAAAGTACACTTTGAGTATGAAACGCAATCTGCAGTACTCGGAGGTGTGATGGACAGTTTCCAAAGTGGATGGATGGAGTTACTTCTTTCGCAAAGTGAAAAACAGAGAAAACAATGACGGCCTGTTTCCGATAATTCGGCCTGGCCGCACAAATCACTGAGATATGAAGACGAAGACTAACTACACATATCCAGGTACTGAAAGTATTTATTTTTTGTTTAATTTGATACATATATACAGTTTTTTGTTTCTTTGATATTTTTTTTTCTGACGGGAGGAAAAAAGAGTAACTCGCCTTCTTTTGCAGGCGAAGATGTTTTTTTCTGAAAAGGGTTTCGATTCCTTTACTTCAGTCTCTGCTTTGATTTCCATCCACAGTTGATATGAATTGACAGTAAGTAGAGTTAGTTATTTTTTTATGATAAGATATTAGCAATCGAATTGGCAACCTTATAACTCACCCTTTAATAGTGGTAACAAAGCTATAGCTTTTTCAGTATCTGCGGTGAGATTAACTGAACGATGCATTCATAAACTATCAAGACTGCATTGATTAATTATTTCTCCATTAACTACGTATGGTTTAAATCAATTAACAAACGGCAGGATTCGAGTTCTTATTTTAACATTGCTGTCTTAAGGGTTTCGTTCACTTTGCGATATTGCTTATTTTCCTAAACCACTGCGTCACTGAAACTCGTAGCCCATCGCTTTGTTTTCGTCTCCTTGCCATTTGCTTAGCAGAGTAGCCCAGTCCAATTCTGACCCCCCCCCACTACTGCACAAGTGCGCAGGCTCATTACGTCACTGAAGGAGCGACTGAGTCTTCTAAGGAATTACATGTTAAGTGCACCTTTTTTAGGGAAATTGTTATTTAGGACAATGGTGATATCAGGATAACCCCATTGCACGTTTTCAGCCCTTCTGTTGTTTGAAATGTATGTATCAGTGTTTTAAATCATAGCTTCTACAATTAAAATTCTACAAAAAAACAGAGCTGTCTGAAATTTAATGTGTAAAAGAGGCAGTCATAACATGCATTTTAGGGTTTCTGCTAGCACTGAGGCCTCTTTTTTTCTGGATCGGTGTGGATTACAGACAATTTTCCTGTTCTTTTGCCCCAGGTATGGCTTCTCAGCTTCAAGTCTTCTCCCCTCCTTCGGTGTCGTCCAGTGCCTTTTGCCGGGTGAAGAAGCTGAAGGTCGAGAGCTGTGCGTGGGAAGTGACAGGGCAAGTGGGGGAAAACAAATTCTACCCCCTGAGTAACTCCCAGGAGGACTCCTCTGCCCCTGCTGCCAGCTTTAATGCCCCCGTCACAACTTACAGCTCTGCCAGCCTCCTCTTTCCACCTGCAGGAGGGTCGCGTGGGCAAATTGTTGTGCGAGCCGCCGACAGCACCGGCAGCCTCTCGGGGCCCTCCAGTCGTCGCGGCAACGATGTCGCCCTGCGCGACGCTTATCAGAAATATGGCCTGAAACGCAAGAGCGAGGAGGTTGATAAGAGTGGGAGTGTGCAGATCTTGGAGGAGCTCTCGGCGCCGGTGGTTTCCAACAGGACTGGCACGGTCACCACCACACAGTCCATAACCCATTCCACCTCTACGACAAAGAGCAGCAGCTCCAACAGCGAAGGGGACTACCAGCTGGTGCAGCACGAGATCCTGTGCTCTGTCACCAACAGCTACGAGGTGCTGGAGTTCCTGGGCCGCGGCACCTTCGGGCAGGTAGCCAAGTGCTGGAAGCGTGGCACCAATGAGATTGTCGCCATCAAGATTCTGAAGAACCATCCTTCATATGCGCGGCAGGGTCAGATTGAGGTGAGTGGAGGGGGTTTGATGTGAACTTTGACACAAGGTTAATCAGAGGGGATAAAATACATCGTCTGACCATGAATCAGTTCTTTGTTTTAAGATATGCAGAATGCAGGTTAGTTCTTAAAATGATTACCTATTCTCCATTCCCATGACTGTCAAGGTACCATCGAATCACTGTGCTTATTAGGAAACCAAGGAAGAATGTTAGTTTCTTAAAGCCCTAAGTTGATGGAACTGTTTAGGAGATTCAGTCTTCCTCAGAATGTCGAAAATGACTTGCGTAGCATAAGAGTACCAATATCAAGTCCTGACATTGATGTTCTTAATGATGATGCTAGTCTGATGTTCTTAATCAGTAAATTCCTCTTTCAGGTAAGCATCCTAAACCGGCTGAGCACAGAAAATGCCGATGAGTTCAACTTTGTGCGCTCCTACGAATGCTTCCAGCATAAGAACCACACGTGCCTGGTGTTTGAAATGCTGGAGCAGAACCTGTACGATTTCCTCAAACACAGCAAGTTTAGTCCCCTGCTCCTGAAGTCCATTCGACCCATCCTGCAGCAAGTGGCCACGGCCCTGATGAAGCTGAAAAGCCTGGGGCTGATCCACGCCGACCTTAAACCAGAGAACATCATGCTGGTGGACCCTGTGAGACAGCCTTATCGCGTCAAAGTCATTGACTTTGGCTCAGCGAGCCATGTGTCCAAGGCCGTTTGCTCTACCTATCTACAGTCCCGCTATTACCGGTAAGCCTGAGCGTCCAGAATGCACACCATGGAACTGCTGTGCTGTTCGATGTTTATTGCATAGCAGCTTCGAATATGTATTAAAAATGATGAAGGAGCTGTTAGAGGAAAAACATGCGATTGTTTTGTATAGTGGATTTTGCCACATTGGTCACCTGAGGTCATTTTTGTTACAGATGTCCCACAAGTAAAATATGGTTCAACATGTATGGTCTTCAAACAAAGAAAATAATTTTGTTTCAAGGAAAAACAAGCGAAGTCAGCACTGAAAAACACCAGCAAGCCTGTAGCACCTTACATGGCAAGCAAACGGCTAATTACGTTACATTCATGTGAATTTCTTTACCAGCTAACTAATAATTACCCGCTTCACCTCTAATGTGGCTATTTACAATTAATTAGAGGCTGTATAGCAGTCTCTTTTGGCAGCTTGGCAGGGACTTCAGCCCCTTCTTCAGCTGACCTTCTCCAAACATGCACTGATTAGTTTTGTATCAGTCAAATTTCCACCCCACCTTCCTACTCGACTGGTATCATACAGCAGCACTCAGTGGCATGTTCTGCATGTGATCTGGTAATCTTTAGGTCACAGGACGAGTCCCTTGTACAAACAGATGCTTTTATGTGAAATGACCACAGTTCCCAATTAATAATATAAGTAATATTAATTACAGATTTTTGATCCTTCCTTAGTGTATTTGGTTTTTCTGAAACGGTCTAAGTCTTGTAATTTGAATACATACAACAGTGTCATTCTTTTTTGTGTATAGGGCACCAGAGATTATTCTAGGACTTCCTTTTTGTGAAGCAATTGATATGTGGTCACTGGGCTGTGTGATTGCGGAGTTGTTTTTGGGGTGGCCACTGTACCCTGGAGCCTCGGAGTATGATCAGGTCAGTACTGTTACCTACTATTTGACTTTCCTAAGCCAGTGACACTTAATACAAAATTATTGGGTAGTGAAGAAGAGACATCTTTAACCTGTTCACTGAAGTGCAAATGTACCTTGCCGGGAAATAGTGTGTACGCATTTTGACAGACTCTGTAAAAGTGTACTTTTGTCCAGTATAAATAGGTGAAAACAAAACCAAATATCAAACAAAAAAGTGTTGAGGTCAGACGATGCCTGCATTAGCAGTAGGGTGATAAACACATTTTCAAAAAAGCAAAAGTCGTGCCGGAGCAGAACTGTTGTGCATCTGCACACTTTGCTTATCACATTATTCTTACATTTCACCAACTCTTTTAAAGCTAAGAGAGCTGCATAGAAATAATGGATTTTCAGATGCATAAAATCAAATAGAATTACCTTTGCAGTTGCAATCACAATACAGAGAAATCTGGAAAGCAAAGAGGTTTTAATTGTACAAAAACTCTAATGCAGTGGAGTTGTATAGGGATAATATTATTACAATTGTCTGATTCTTTAGTGATCACAGTGTCATGAATATAATGATATAGTGTAGCTCTCTACTCTTAAGCAGTCCCAGCTATCCTGGTCAGTTAAAACTTAAAATTTTCTATTTTTTATCCCTGCTTGAGAAAGGAAAACAAAGCTGCTGGAACGGACCTTGTTTATCCCATGTGATTAGTCAGCTCTTTCCTGTCTTTCCTCTTTCCTGTCACTAAAAAAAGCGACAGGAAAGTCGCTTTTCAGCCTTTAATTGCTACTTATTCTGTTCTGAATGTGAATTTAGAATTTTTTCAGCTTTTGTCCTGTTTATAATTTGGTGCCCAGAAATGAATGTGTGTGCCATCTAATTAAAGCATTGTGCTGCTTTACTGTTTTGTATATCAAAGTGCTGTTTCTTCACTGCTTCTCCACAGTTCTTGTAGCTGACCCTTCTAAATCTGCTGTAGCACCTAAATATTTCCTTAGTGTGATATCCAGTTGTGCAGCCAGAAATATTTCTGTTTTCATTCAGTCATGTCAGTTGGCATACATTTTATAATGCATTTTATTGGTCAGGTAACCGCCCATCTGTATGGCTATTTTTTGTTTGTTTTATGTTTAAAGTAGAATCTGGAATTAATTTCAGTGGCTCATTATAAAGGCTACCGATTTCCTGAGTTTTACACTAATGCTGCTGAAGGTGGTGACAACTCCTGTATATTTGCAAGAGTATATCCACAACTTCTGGCAAATTCCTTAACATTTTTAAAAGATGTTTGACGTATATGTGAATAAGTAATAAAGTTCCTTCGGTTAAAAAAAGGATGTAGAATAAATAATAACTGGTGGTGGTTGCTAAGACAGCACATGCACAGTGCAGAGTAGAAGTGACTTTATTGCCTCTCTAAATCTCTCAGATGACGTAGAATTATCAAACTGTGAGTATTGTTGGGTATTGCATTGCTATATTTATGTTTTAGTGAAGTTTGTTTTTGGGATTATCTCTTGTTTTTGCAGATACGATACATCTCGCAAACCCAGGGATTGCCCGCAGAGTACTTACTGAGTGCAGGGACCAAAACCAGCCGTTTCTTTAACAGAGGCCATGATTCCAGTTACCCTCTTTGGAGACTAAAGGTAAAAGGGCATGTGTCCATCCATCCATTTTCTAACCACTTGAACCAGTACAGGGTCACAGGGGAGCCAGAGCCTAATCCAGCAAGCCAAGGACAGAAGGCAAGGTACGCCCTGGACAGGATGCCTCTTGATCACAGGGCAGACAGACCAAAGCACAGAAGCCAATTAACCTACCAGTATACAGCGACCTTGCAAAAGTATTCAGACCCTTGACCAATTCTCTCAATTTACTGAATTACAAATCCTACATTGAAATTTAGTTCTCTATGATATTTTTATTTCGAAGCACTGAAACTCAAAATGAAGTATTCTAATGTGACATTGTTTTATGTTTGAAAATATTCTTAAGAAAAATAAAAAATAATTCAAATATGCTGTTTGCGTAAGTATTCGATTTGAATATTTTGTAGAGCCAAAATATTTTGCGTCAATAACAGCTTAAAGTATTTTGGGGTAAGTATGTACCAGCTTTGCAGACTGTTCAGGAGTGATTTTAGCCCTTTCTTCCAGGCAGATTTGCTCCAGGTTGTTCAGGTTAGTCGGATGACACTTGTGCACCACAAGTTTCAAATAGCGCCTGCAGTGCACTATTCAAATAGTGTCTGAAATAAAAATGTCACAGAGAACAAAGTTTCGTTGTAGCATTTGTGGTTAAGTAAAATGACAGAATTGGTCAAGGGTCTGAATACTTTTGCAAGGCGCTGTATGTTTTGACTGGGAGGAAACCAGAGCCCACAGAGGGAGCCCACACAAACCTGTGGAGAACTTGCAAACTCCACACAGGCCCCCTATGTTGTGAGGCAGCAATGCTAACCACTGCACCATCTGAGTAAGGGACATGTGTTTATATTTTTCCAGGAAGTTATCTTGTTTAGGAGATATTTTAATAGCCATTTTCATAGAACAAAAAAACTCTTTCTATTCAGTTAATTGAATTTATTATGTGTATATTTGGGTGTTTTCTTGACAAATCACGGGACCTTTTCATGTTTAAATAACAAATGAATTAATCTCATAATTTAAATGTTTATTGAAAAGTAGACAAAGTTTGTTTCAGCAAAAGAGTTCAGAAGCAACTGTTTTCAGACTGGTGTTATTAGGAAAGAGCTGGTCTTGGCTGTTTGCCTAGCACTTCAAAAGAGTCTGTGTCTGAACTGTATCTCTTAACAATATCCTGACGCACCTCTTGGCAAGTAAACAAGAGTCTTCTATCTCCGTTCAGATCCAGCTACCTGTGCTGATTCTGGTTGAGATTAGCTTTAAATCCTTGATCAGATTTCCCTTTTTTTCTTGAGTTTGTGCTGCATCTATTAATGGTTCCTTTGTATTCCCTTGTGCTGCTCTTTTCAGACACCAGCGGAACACGAAGCAGAGATGGGAATAAAGTCGAAGGAAGCCAGGAAGTATATTTTCAATTGTTTGGATGATATGATGCAGGTAATTAATTTAGCCTTTTATCACTGTGTCTAAAGATAATTTTTCATTTTAAAAACACTTGACAAATATATATGGCATAAACTGTATATATGGCGAATATATCAAAGATAAAAAAGCAGCATAACTCAATAACGATGCCAGGCCTTGTAGACAGTTATAAAGTCAATGCTTAACACAATCCTGAACTAGTGCTTTTGACTTAATGCAGTTCCTCAAAATTTTGTGCAAATCTGAAAATTAAATAATTAAAAGGCTGTCAGTATAGAAATACATAGGAACTGTGTGTCTTGCAGTGGCCTGTGATTATCTGATTTGCACCGTAATACAGTTAATACTCTAGTGAATGAACGTTTCACAGTTAAGTCATGCGTGTCAGACAACCTGATTTGTCATTTTCAGAACAATCCAGCATGAAGATCTGCTTGGGGAAAAAAGAAAGATTAGAACATATTCCCGATTCTTAGAAATCTATGTATCGGTACTGAAGCCATTAAGTTACTGCAGTCGGGAAAAGAACACACTTAAATAAGGATTTAATTTTTTTTTCAGAATCCTTAAGAGAATGAAAGAGGTGACAAATCTTATTCATTTGATTGGTCAGCAAACAGAGGTCTAATAAATGCATTGTAAAGCTTAAAAATAACTTCCCTGGATTAAAATGTCTCACTATTTGCTATGTACTCAAGCATTTTTTATTGCTTCTCTGCGCTTGATAAAGTCATAGAATGCTTGTTGTTTGTCCATGGAGGTCATGCTCATTTACACTTAACTGTTTTCTTTGGAATTGTACAGTTTAGTGTCATGAAATGGAAATACTCGTCATGAAACATGATCTAGAAATTAAAGGATGTGACCAATTGAAAATACAAAGCATATAAAACTCTCTGTTGTTTCCTGTTTTTTTGTGTGTCATGCAAGGTGAACATGTCCACTGATTTGGAAGGAACGGATATGCTGGCTGAGAAGGCAGATCGGAGGGAGTTCATTGATTTGTTGAAAAAAATGCTGACCTTGGATGCTGATAAAAGAATAACTCCGATGAAAACTCTTGGCCACTCTTTTGTGACAATGGCTCACCTGCTGGACTTCCCACACAGTTCCCAGTGAGTGGAAGTCCTCTTTAAGTGCCCTTTTAAGTAAGGGTGGAGATTATGAAGAATTCTTCAGTCAACTCAAATCAGGAGACTCACAAAATGACTGTAGCACATTAACACTAGAACTATTAAGAAGAGGTCAATTATCAGATGTAATTTAGAAGGCACATCAGATCAAATGTAATTACAAACAAAACACCATTTTCAAATGAACAGTTGTGCAAGCAACCCTTCAATACTTCAAAAATACTATGCTCAATTTATCCAGAGTAACAAGCAATTACACAGTTATGTGTACATTCATACAAAATTTTTAAATGCAACCTAGTCGTTTAATTATTGAGCAAAGTGTAAGTTCATAAAAACATTTCAAGAAATATTTTGCATCTCCCATTAAACAAATATGCTTTTGTGTCAGTGAAGAGTAATCTGAGTAGCATTATTCATGGAGGTGAAAGGGTTTTCAGCTTTCTTTGTGCCTTTATCACACAAGTCTTTTGCAAGGTGCATGTTTATCCGAAGATCTGTTTTTAGTGCATTTAGTTGCCTGCTGTTTTCTTCTACTTGCGTCACTGAATGTGTTCCGGTATCCAGGCTGAGATACCCAGTGCCTTGCAATTTCAAACTGATTAAATTCCGTCTACTTGAATTTTCTACACTTCATCCCCTGCAAAGCCAAGGAATTGGTTTACTGGACCAGGTGCCACCTTTCCAATGACTCTGCAAGAGGTATTGAGTAACATTGTGCTTTTCTGTTTTGTATAGACTGCCCTAAATGTTTTCTTTTTCCCTTCAGTGTGAAGTCCTGTTTTCAGAACATGGAAATTTGCAAGCGCAGAGGGAATAGCTTTGACAACGGGAAGAGCATCTTTAGTACAAACGCTGCACAAAACACTGCCAGCAACCTCACTGTGACATTTGGCAGCCAACTTAACCAGCACAATCAGGTAGTACATGTTCTGTTCCCCAAAGCATTTGAAGCAGTTGGCTTACATCTGGATCAGGCTTAAAGTTGGTATAATATAGATATCAGTCAAGCTATCTCTAGCCAGATCAGTATTGAGATGGGAGGCATTCAAAGACTTACTTTTGTAGTCTATGGCAATCTCTCCCTTACTTCATGAAAATCCAGCTCTCCAGTACTGAGGTCATGGGTATTACAGATTGCCCTTTCTACAGGGGAAGGTTTTCTAATCCTTGGCAAAAAAAAGGTTGTAATTGTTTGGGGTTTTGTTGTATGTTTATTTTTTATTAACTACAGCTGCTTTTCTATCTGTTGGGTTGACACATGCTTCCACAAATGACATGTCCAGGGCTTCACATATAATCATTGGATCTGAAAATAAGGCACTAGCTTATAATTATAGTTCTAGTTTTCTTTTGAGTTTTCCTGGAACATAATCATTTTTTTAGGAAATATCTGCCCTGAAAGGTCTCCTGTCTATTGACTGTCTAACATGTTCCATAAATCTGTGCTTTTATGTGGCATCCTTCTTGTGGTCAGTCCAGTTTCTGCATGACCTCAGTTTGCATGTATCAGTTTTGTTCAGTTGATTGAGTTAACTTCTTCCCTATTCACACTGTGATTTCTGTTAAATGTCTGCATGTTTCTTTTCAGGTTCCTTCTGCAGGTGCGCCGTCTCTCTCTCTCACCAGCACCAACGTGCCACTTCTGAGTTATCAGCCTGCCCTGTATCAGCAGGCTGCGGTCAGCATCCCGGGCATCACACAGCAGAGTGTTTCTCTGCAGGCCCGACCTGCCCAGCTGTGTGCCCAGACTGAACCCTTCCAGCAGACACTGATTGTGTGTCCTCCAACAATCCAGGGTAATCTGACTAGATTTAGATTGCTTTTTAGTAGATTTTGTTAAAGTTGTCAGATTAATCTGAAATAATAAATAATGTATATGCATAGTCTTTTGTATAAATACCAGCTCAATTATCTTTCTTTTCTAGGGCTTCAGACATCCACTAAACATTCTGCCTTTCCAGTCAGGATGGAAAACACTGTTCCTATAGTTCCTCAGACACAGTCTGCGCAGGCTCTGCAGATACAGCCAGGAATGCTCACACAGGTATGACATCTGGATGCATTCAAGGGACTGCGCTCAAAATACTCTCACTCTGATGTGTGTTCTGCCAAGATTAATTCACAGCATTTGACCGTGGCACATGTTAGAGAAAGATGAGGAAAGCATTTGAGAATGATATTGTGGCATTGTGCTACCAAGTGCAGTGCTAAACTGAAACAAGTAGTGGTGGAGAGAATTGTTTAGCAACTGCAGAAGGTTTTCTGAATATTATTTTCTCGATAAAGGAAAGCAAACAACATGTAGTCATACTGGGTTCTTCCCAGAAGAGCACAGGTAGGGCCAGTGTTTTCAGGCAGTGAGCAATTTTGGATTTCAAAAGCTTTACATTTTGAAAGTTGCAAATATATTGCAGACGATCATATGAAAAATGTGAATTGGTTACAGCACCAAACTCTATATTTCAGTGTTTTCAGAAGCACTCATATGTAGAAGTAATTTTTTAAGCTTAAATGATATCATTTGCATATAAGATTGCTTGGAGCACCTACCTATACCATTGAGATCTAGATAGTTTTATTCAACAGGGTAACTGTAAAGGAATTTCGTGATTCAGTGATCAGGTATCTGAGAAAATGGAAGTATTCTTATTTCAAAAACCAATGGTTTAACAAAATAGTAGCCTACTTTAACCTACAAACTCATTACACCTGCATGTACAGGTGCTTATATAGTATTTCGAGCAGCTAAATTTATACATTCATATATCGCAATCAGTTGAGCTCATTTTTTATATAATTTTGTCATCAGACAAATAGAAATCAAGGGATGCAAAACCACATTAGCTCTACAACCACTAAGCTCAAAGAAACCTACAGTTTGGGTGATTTAACTATGGTAATTCAACCCCTATACTCTAGATGCAATCACTTCATGACAGGACACAAGAATAGTAAGGAAAGAGAGAGGCTCACAAATGGAATAATACATACAAATTATAATAATTATTGTTCTTGCCCATATTATTTTACTTAATTTTTCAATTATTCACTTCTGGTGTGTGGTTGTGAATGATTCACAAGTAAGGTGGTCAAGTAAATTGAAGCATAAGGCCATTTTGGAAACTCATTTCTGAAAATTCAGGTAATTATGGTACCATTCAGAAAGCACTCTTCCTGTTTTTGAAACTATGACAGTGTAGCATTAATGAGGATGCTATCACACATCAGAGCAGCTTAAAGACCTCTGTGTTTGCTGGTGCAATAGCCTGACCACCCCTGACTGAGACACATCTATAGCTTGTCATCTCTTCTCTGGTGCGCTGAGATGAGCACTTGACTTGGGATCCTTCTGAAATCTGTGGCTTGTACTAGTTTTGTGTTTTGGGCATGCCTTTTCATGTGCCTGCGGTTAATCCATTAGTATCGGACACAAACTTCCTTTCTTGTTTTTTTTTTCTAGTAACATGGGGAAAAAACCTTGTGTATTAACTTTAGCTGACAGTATGACATATAAACACCACATTGTGTCCATCGGTGGTGTTATGTGCTTTTTCTGTGGTCACCAGTGACTGGTCATCGTGAACACTGCCTGCTCAGAGACCATTCAGACCTCAGACTCATGGGCCGTGTGGAACGCTGTGACGAGTTGTGATTTTGTATGTGCAGTGCACTAGTGACCGGCAGTCCCTGTCGGTGGCCAGTGGTGTGTCTCACTTGTCCGCGATGAGGCAAATCTGTGGTGTGTTCTGTTGTTTGAAAGTTTGATAATAAGGGGTGGAGTGCCTTGGAGATTTTTTGTTACTAGATGTTTACCTGTTTTGATTGTGGTGCCTAAGCTGCTCTTTTGTAACAATTCAGGCACATCTGGTATTCATCACAGTCTCTGGCTTTACGAAAATGACTTTTAAAATGCAGGTGCCCCAGACAAGGTTCTGTGACCATACAGTTTCTCAGGTAGCAGTCGCCATAGCCCAGAAGTCTTCTGTTCAACTATGAAGATGTGGCTTATTGTAGAAAAAATCTCTTGTAATTGTGGGAAACAAGTATAATAATTTACTCTTTTGTTTTAGTGAAAATGATTAAATTAGGTGCTTGGAAATTGGGGGATAGATGTATAATGAAATTTTTGACAAGTATATGCAGTAGGACTTAAGTTCTGCTTGTGTCTAAATGACTTTCATAACTATTGGAAACTTAATACTTTATTATTGTCTCGTATGTTAACCTATATTAAATCACCAGATTTGTGGCTATTGAAGACCTTTGTCTTTCCAAGCTGTGCCTTTGAAGTTTGTGTTGATCTTGGCTGTTGCTGGCAATCCAGATGGATTTATTAATTGTGCCATTCTATCAATGTCAGTAGCTTTAGTATCTGCAGACACTGTTGTTTACATTATACGTTGGTTCTTCATAATGAGGCTTCCCTGAACTGAAGTACACATTTTGTTAATTGAAAGAGAATGTTGAAGCTCACGTTTTTTAATTTTGTTTTTACTTTATTTTTTACTGGGAATGATTCTTGTAGGAAAAATGTATGTTATCACTCCAGTCCTAACTAAACAGAGAGGAAGATCTTGTTGGGCACCATGTTGTGCTCCTGAGCAATGTTCTTAACTTCCTGGTGCTGGTTCCAGCATTCCAATTTCCAGCTGTCTTCACTCACATTGGATCGGCTAAAATAATAATATGATGATTTCGCTTTAATTTGGAGACCACCAGCAATTGGTATTCTGGGATGAGTGGAATTCATCTTTCTGCTTTAGAGATTTAAAACAAAACAGCTGCTGCATTATTTATCAGAAGTACACAAAGTTTTTCGGTGGGTATCAACACCTGCCAACAAACCCCCCCTCTGGATTTGTGGCCTTTCTTTTCCCTGAGTCTTGTTCCCCGGAGTGGCGGTTGCTGAGAGATCTCCTCCAGGACTGAACTCCGTGCTCCACGGTCATGTGGATCTAACTCACACACCTCCTCTCCAGGGATCCTGCTCCCCACTGATGGTGGCCACCTTGAACCCACATGTTGCCACAGTAGCGCCGCAGTACTCGGTTCCCCTGGCGCTGAGCTGCGCGGCAGGAAGGCCGGCCCTTCTAGAGCAGACGGCCACTGTGCTGGTAAACTCCTCTCTGCTCCGATGCTGTTTCTCACACTAACAGCTTTTTTTTTTGACGCCAGTGTATTTAATCCTCCTCCTCTCCTTTTACCCAAGGGGCTGCAGAGGGCATGGAAGCATGTGCTGAGTGGTGTGCCTCCTGTTTGTGCTTTTGCTTGCAGCTTTTATGTCCATAGCCCCCAGCGCCACTCCATTGCTCCCCTCCCCCAGTAGAAATCAGAGAGCTGGAAGCAGAGCCACACCCTCTGGGTGCCAGAAAGACTCAAAGCTCAGGGCTTCACCTTAATTCTGTTTAAAACCCTTTTGTCTGAAAGCCATGTGGTCGATTTCAGGACATTCTGGAATGGCGGTTTTTACAAAATCTTTACAAAAAATATTTATGCCCACATTTGAAATAATGTTGCCCCTTTCTCCCTTATTTAACAAGGTTTACGTTTCTGTTTCCAAGTATTGTTTTTGAGTGGAATAATATGAACCTTATTGTCTGTCTTTAGGTATTTTAGGGACCGCTCAGTGATCGGCATGGCTGCTTGGCATGTGCCCGCTCAGAAAGAAAGCGCTGCTCAGTTCTTTGTCCCTGTATTGTTTGTCTGTCTTCTGGAGTGGCATACCAAAAGTCTCATTCGTGTTTTGTTTTTCTCTCCAGATTAATCAAATCTTCCTTCTGTGCAGGTCATGACCCTGGAAACCAGCACATCATTCTTATAGCAGCACTTGGACAAACTCGGTTATATACCCACACACGTGCAAACATGCATAAGCTTGAACCCTTCCATTTCAATGCCATATGCCTAATATTTTAATATTATATTTGTTATGTTCCAAAACAGTGTAAGCAAACCTTAAGATCTTTTACAAAATAAGAAGATCATGATGTAGTGTATTGTGTAGAAATGACTGAGCATGTGCTGATAATGGAGCCTTAAAATGAGTTTGAAAAAGGGACAGAGTGCCATTGCAGGCCTCATTTTGGGTGCATCTAATCTAGGTAATGAGAATTAGATCTGGGGTATCCACCTCCCAGAGGTGCGGTGTGTTTTCTTGTTTTGTTGGTGTTTGTTTGGCTCTTAGCTTAGGTACTTCACTTTAGGCTCCCGAAATGTCTATACTACATCTTGAAAACCTCTATTTTATCATAACCTATGAAAATAAACTCATCAATCTAGAACTCCCACTAATTATTTTAATACTCTGTTTAATACTCTGTTTGATACAAAAGCCAATAAAGAAGGAATGAGTGATGACACTACATAATTCTGAATTATAAATCTTTTTTGTGGAGGGACAGAGCCTAGAAGCTATGAGCAGCAGGCTTGTTTAAAGTAGCACACAAGAGAATAGTGTGATGGTGCGCTTTTATTTTTCCTCATAAGTATATGAAGAATTCCTGTCTGATTTTGTTTTCAGAATAAAATAGTGATGCAGAATGGTGTTTAGGGAAAATTTTAGATGCCAAATAGCAGTGAATAGTTTTATCTTAATTAGACTGCATACAGAAATGGAGAACAAGTAAGTAAATTGTCCTTCTAATATGCTAATTTCCCGTAAAGGTTATTAAAAAAATAATTGTAGATTAAGCAGAAAATGTACTGAATGGCAATATTATTAAAATAGTCTTCAAATAAGTAAGTTAAAATAGATTGAAGAACAATTCAGGCTACTGTTAAATACTATTGTAATGGAGACTAGATTACTATATGACCAAAGAGCTTTTAAAAAAGTTGACTTGGTTGGACTCCACTTTCCAGAAGGGAGAAATGCTATTTCCATGTTTTGTGATTCTGCCCCATATACAGTATTTTCAGTCGGTTTAATGGATACATTGTGTATATCTCTAAATTTGTGCCAACCACAAAAACTCTTTATATATATAGTTTCATGCATTCTTACTAATGCACACTTAATGCACTTAAAAATAAATGAGTGCATTACATAAAATAAATTTGCTGAGACTTTAAGTGGTTTGTTTAATGATAGTGCAGTAGTAACTTATTTTATCTTTGTACGGTCATCCTCCTTGCTTAAGTTCTTGTGACAGACCCATGAAAGGTATTTTACTTTTGTTTTGTTTACTGCGGATAACTTTTTCAGAGAAATAGAAATGCTTCTTTAGGCAGGCTGTTCCTGGGCTAAGTCTTCCCCTTGCTTAGGTTTTTTTGTGTATATATATATGAGACCCCAAATGAAGATGGCTCCCAATTAAGGCATTTAAAATAAATTGGTGTATTGATTTGGAATCAACATGGTGACATCAGGGAGGGGATTAACATTAAGATATTAATATATGAATATGTCCATGTGCAAGTCGGTGGTAGTGCTACTGCAGTGTGAATGTTATTAAATTATAGCGCATTATTTAACCCAGTGATGTGTAGCACATGTTCGAGTGCATTTTCACAACATTGCAGGTGATAAGAGGCCACTTGGCCCATCTTGCTTGTCTGGTAATTTAGTCGCTAAGAACATTTTTAAAATGTTGTCCAGTCAATTCTTAAAAGGGCCTAGAGCCTAGAGTTGTTCCAGACAGTCCCATTTTTCTGTGGAAAGAAGTGCTTCCTCTTCAGTATCCTAAATAATTTCACTTTTAGTTTCATTTCTATGTTTAAGCCCATGGTGTTATGTACAGTGCCTTGCGAAAGTATTCGGCCCCCTTGAACTTTTCAACCTTTTGCCACATTTCAGGCTTCAAACATAAAGATATAAATTTTTTATTTTATGTGAAGAATCACCAACAAGTGGGACACAATTGTGAAGTGGAACGAAATCTATTGGATTTTTGAAACTTTTTTAACTAATAAAAAAATGAAAAGTGGGGCGTGCAAAATTATTCGGCCCCCTTGCGTTAATACTTTGTAGAGCCACCTTTTGCTGCGATTACAGCTGCAAGTCGCTTGGGGTATGTCTCTATCAGTTTTGCACATCGAGAGACTGAAATTCTTGCCCATTCTTCCTTGCAAAACAGCTCGAGCTCAGTGAGGTTGGATGGAGAGCGTTTGTGAACAGCAGTTTTCAGCTCTTTCCACAGATTCTCGATTGGATTCAGGTCTGGACTTTGACTTGGCCATTCAAACACCTGGATACGTTTATTTGTGAACCATTCCTTTGTAGATTTTGCTGTATGTTTGGGATCATTGTCTTGTTGGAAGATAAATCTCCGTCCCAGTTTCAGGTCTTTTGCAGACTCCAACAGGTTTTCATCCAGAATGGTCCTGTATTTGGCTGCATCCATCTTCCCCTCAATTTTAACCATCTTCCCTGTCCCTGCTGAAGAAAAGCAGGCCCAAACCATGATGCTGCCACCACCATGTTTGACAGTGGGGATGGTGTGTTGAGGGTGATGAGCTGTGTTGCTTTTACGCCAAACATATCGTTTTGCATTGTGGCCAAAAAGTTCGATTTTGGTTTCATCTGACCAGAGCACCTTCTTCCACATGTTTGGGGTGTCTCCCAGGTGGCTTGTGGCAAACTTTAGACGAGACTTTTTATGGATATCTTTGAGAAATGGCTTTCTTCTTGCCACTCTTCCATAAAGGCCAGATTTGTGCAGTGTAAGACTGATTGTTGTCCTATGGACAGACTCTCCCACCTCAGCTGTAGTTCTCTGCAGTTCATCCAGAGTGATCATGGGCCTCTTGGCTGCATCTCTGATCAGTCTTCTCCTTGTCTTAGCTGAAAGTTTAGAGGGACGGCCAGGTCTTGGTAGATTTGCAGTGGTCTGATACTCCTTCCATTTCAAGATGATCGCTTGCACAGTGCTCCTTGGGATGTTTGAAGCTTGGGAAATCTTTTTGTATCCAAATCCGGCTTTAAACTTCTCCACAACAGTATTACGGACCTGCCTGGTGTGTTCCTTGGTCTTCATGATGCTCTCTGCGCTTTCAACAGAACCTTGAGACTATCACAGAGCAGGTGAATTTATACAGAGACTTGATTACACACAGGTGGATTCTATTTATCACCATCAGTCATTTAGGACAACATTGGATCATTCAGAGATCCTCGCTGAACTTCTGGAGTGAGTTTGCTGCACTGAAAGTAAAGGGGCCGAATAATTTTGCACGCCCCACTTTTCATTTTTTTATTAGTTAAAAAAGTTTCAAAAATCCAATAGATTTCGTTCCACTTCACAATTGTGTCCCACTTGTTGGTGATTCTTCACATAAAATAAAAAATTTATATCTTTATGTTTGAAGCCTGAAATGTGGCAAAAGGTTGAAAAGTTCAAGGGGGCCGAATACTTTCGCAAGGCACTGTATAGTCAGAAGGGGAAATAGACCCTTGGTTTGACCTTAACTCAAATTCTACGTGTTAGAATTTTAGCAAATCTCCTTTCAGTGATCATGCTCATACAACAAGGAATCGTTTGTTGCTTTTCTTTCTAACGCCATGAAATCTTTTTGTATGTATTGACCAAAACTGACCACCGGATTCTAAATTAAGTCTTACTAGTGCAGAACTTTTTTTTAATTCCACACATTTTGGTATATACCAAATTGTTCTGTTTTTTTGTTACTTTCCTACATTGCCTTAATGTGGACATAGACACATCTGGATGATAGCCAGACTCATGTGTAACTTTGCATTGATACATGTTGGATTTCTTTTACTACACATCTACCTACTCCATTTTTGTCTTATGTTCTTTGTGATTCTGTGTCCACTCGTTTTGTGGTAGCCTCTCCCATTTACTGCAAGTGGTTTGCTAACTGTATCCATATAGAAGTTGTTGATAAAGATGAGAAAAGGGCAGTGGGTCTAAATGATTGCCGTGGTACTCCACATGTGAATACGTGACCTTGGATTACAAGGGGTCTTACCAGAACTTACTTGGAAGTCTAGATATGTCATATATATTAGTTATTCAGTGTTCTTATTACTTATTCTAAAAATTAAATCCTTTAGCTAATCTAAACCTTTTTAAAATTCATATTACCAAATAGTATTCCTCTGTTTAAGCCCAAAGTATAATTTCAATTACTTTTGCAGTAACAGAAGTAAGATTGTCCAGATTTATAATTTCTGGTTGAATTCTATCCACCTTCTTACAAAACAGTGTTACTTTTGCAATTCTGAAGAGTGAGCTAAATTCTTCTAGTTAGGGGTCTATGAATAACATTCTTCAATTACTGGGCATATCCTATCAAAACTTTTTTATATATTGTTTTTTTTTCCCCATCTGTAGTACCTCAGTGTCGGTTAAAATAAAATTGCCCAATACAGATTAATCTTGTTCCACAACATCGAGCATGCTATTGACATCTTCTATTGTAGAAAACTATGTGGAGTTTTCGTTTAATGATTATTAATTCATCACATTCCATTATTAATCCCCTTAAATCTTGTAGACAGTTTACAGCAGCACATTTGTTCATTGTAAACATAAAATAAAAACATATCCCAAAACACAACATTATGGAAACCACAATGGCCATCTTTGTCTCCTTTTTATGAGGTTGGATGGCAATGTTACTTTTCTGAAACTCTGTGGTGCTGTGCTTTTTATTTCTTAAAATAGTCTTCGGGACAGTTTGTGTTTTTATGTAGACAAATGGGATATTAAAGCTTCTGTAAGATTCCCCCCCCCCCCTTGTTATTCAGAAATGATGATAATATGAAGTTTTTCTTGTTTACAGCAGGCTTGGCCCACAGGAACTCAGCAGATTCTTATACCATCACCTTGGCAACAGATGTCTGGCATTTCGCTCCATAATACTGTCCAGCCAGTCATCACTGAGTCCCCTATGGGTGCTATCCTCTCTGACAACATGAGCTCTGGGCAACAAATAGCCAACTGGAGGTGAGCACGGGGAGCTAAATCCGTTTATTTAAGGTTTACTTATTTAGTATTTTTCAGTTATTCTGATTCAAATGCTGGGGTTGCTGGATGAAACTGACAGCCAGTGTTCGGGAGAAACTGGAATCAAAGATAAATTGTGTAGATGTATATTAAGTTCTTGGCTTTATGCGAAGCGTTCATTCTAAAGCAAAAGTCTTCCGCCACAAATAATAGACACAAGACAAAAAAGTTTTAACAGTTTAGATAATACTCACTATGACTCAATGGAATGTGTGATATGTTGATGTTAAATATATCATTTTCAAAAAGTCTTTTTAGTAATGCAATAAGAACAAAACTTTATTTTTACTATTTTAGAATGGAATAAGAAAATAAACATTGTGGCTGCATGGAATGAAGGTTAATGTATCAAAACCCAAAGAGAATTAAAAAAATGACTAAAGGTTTGTTTCACATAGGTTCAAGATCAGGTTAGTACTGAGTGTAGAGTAAGGCACATCTCTATTAGAAATTCGATATATCATTTTTATTGTAATTGGAAAATTTGGAACTGTTTGGCCTGAAGGAAAAACCAAAGAAATGGGTTCAGAGCCAAGCACAATCAGGATATGAATAAAATATATGAAAAATCAATTAATATCCATATGACCATAGACTATTTAGTTTAGTTTAGGGTTTTAGCCAAAGCATACAGAAAGAACTGTGCCAAGGTACTTGAACACAACATATAATGATATTATACCTTTATAAAAGACACTTCTTTCATATGTAAAAAGTCAGTTGTGTATAAACAGCTGTAAAAGAATAAAATGTGTCTTTTCAGCATGTGATCTGAAAGTTGCACAGTGATACTGCCATCTCTGTTTATGTTCTCGGTGTGTTCTTGTGATTGTTGTGCAGAAGCTCAGTTTACTGTGTTTTAGGAGCTCCCATGGTGGACAGTACAGTGGAGTGATGCAGCAGGCGTCTGTTCTCGGTGGCCATGTGTCTTTGACCACTGCCACCCAGCCCCTGACCACAGGAGCAGCGTCTGCTGTGAGATCCCAGCAAGGAGGGACCTCGGGGAGGAGGGCCAGAGCGCGGAACACGGACAACAGGACCAGGTGCGGTAGGCCACGCTGCTAGCAGTCGGGCTTTGGGTTAGTTAGTGAGCTGTATTATAAGTGGAAAATGAGTTACCAGGTAGCTCAGCCAGCAGAGATGCCCATACGGTCCAGATGTGGTCTGTTCGAGTTCCATTTTCTTACCACTTCATCCAGTTCAGGGTTGTGCAGGAGACGGGGCCTACCCTGGCAAGCAGCACAGGGCAGGAAGCGCTGGGAACTCGACTGCAGCTCATTGCAGGGCACACACACACACACTCACGCCAGGGCCAGTTTTCCCAGAAGCCAATGAACCTACCAATATGTCTTTGGGACTGTGGGAGGAAACTGGAGCACCTGGAGGAAACCCACAAAAACAAGGGGAGAAAATGCAAACTCCATGCAGATAACACCCCTGGTCCAGAACTGAAAACCAGGGCCCAGCACTACAGCAATGGTAACCACTGCCCCACAGTGCCACCCTAACCAAAGTGCCAATGAGGTTAAATTCTGAGTATTAGTTGACCGGAGTCATCTCACATATTGGTGTGATGTTAGTACCAGTCACGTGCTGTCCAGCAGCGAAGCCATCGAGACATGCTCTCCTTCTCCAATCACCTTGAACTCTCCCCGATGTCTCTGATGTTGTAGCTTATCAAAAGAACGACTTTTTTTGCTGTGTAGGAAAGCATTTCTGCATGTCGTCATTCTTACTCTGCAGCTCTATCCATAAGCTGTGTCTTAACAATTAGCAATTTCCTTTTATTATCATTTTAAAAAAGGTTTGTCGGTGCCGATTAGAAAATGTGGATTCTATTTTGGTGGCTGAACCTGTCTTAATGACATCAATACTTCAGCACTTCTTAAGAGAGCATAGTTTAGTAAGTAATTGGAGAATAATCAGTAATGAATTGTAATTGGATTTGGCATCTTTTTTATTATTTCCTCATATTATTTCACTATTAACTCTTCTGTGTTTCTAGCAGGGTTATGTCTCTACTGGAAACTGTGCCCCCTGTGGTACACTGCAGCCCCCTGTTGGCAACACCACCATACAATGCTGTGGTACCACAGCCGATTCTCATCACCGATACACCAAGCCCTGCTGTCAGCGTCATCACCATTCACAGTGACACAGAGGATGAGGATGAAAGGAAGTTCTACCCTAGCAGGTGAGATGGCATTGTTAAGTGGAGTTAGGTTGACCATCAGATCTGTTCTTTTCCTAGGTACAATCGATTGTAATTTGTGTGGTACATGGAGATGTCATTTGCTCATAAGGGCCTGTATACGTGGTGATTCTTTTATGAAAAGTGTCCACTCAAGGTGCAGGTGACCCTTTGCAATCTGAATGATGTGGACTTGATCCCCATTTATAACACTAGTGTACTCTGAGGGCTGAAAGCTCTATCATTAGTGAAGTAGGGAGCTATCCAGGCCATTATCTTACAGTACCCCAGCTCAGTGTTTGTCCTCTTTCCGATGTGATGACTTGATAGGGACAACTCTGAGGAAGCCACTGGCTTGAAGTGAAAGGTGTAGAAGAGAAAAAAAAACAACTGGCCACTCTGAATTTGTTTAATTCAAATGTATATATTGATGTTTAACTGTAAAACATCTTCTGATTATTACCAAAAAATACCATAAAATACCTATCTGTACAGGACGACATAGTTAGAATTGTTCAAACCATAACTCTTTCTGCTACTCAGTGTTTTCTGTTCTTTTTTTGAGGGGTGTGAACAACTTTGGAGGGCACTGTAGGCAGTGTATGATCTCCACAGTACAGAGGAAAATGCACTCCTGATGTGAACATTTAAAATGATGTGAATGCAATCATTTTTTTCACTCCTTGCTCAGATGGGAAAATATAAAATATGATCATAACAATATAGAAGAAAGGTTTTCTCTCCTGCTTCATTTTTTCCCCCTTGGTTCATAATTTTTCTTTTTTTTTAGTTTTGAGCAAATAATTTACTAAAACACAAACAAAACATGTTTACATCTTTTCAAATTTGCCCTGCTGGCATTTTTCCTCTCATTCTTGCTGCAGAGACTGAGCTTATGTCTGTATAGAACAGAGAAGCCTAATTTGATTAGAAAAACAATGTGCATTGTGATGTCAGGTTTTTGTCTTTTGACTGTATTGTCTTTTACTGGCTGTCAACTTGTTGCTGTGTTGTTTGACAGCTATGCAATGAAACAGCGCACTGAAGTCATCAGCTGCGTCACCGTCCATGATTCACAGGACTCGGATTCCTCGCATGGCAGCCCATCAACCCCAAAGCACCTGCCCAGCTTTGTCGAAGCTCCGGCAAATCTGTCGAAGTCGCTGAGTATCATCGTCCCTTCGGTAAAAATGCAGCCAGAAGAATCTAAATCTTCAAGAATTCCAGGTTAGTGGGATGTTCCTTTTTTTTTATCAAACTCATTGGATAAAGATGCTTGCCAATATATGTATATTTATAGTAAATCCCATAAAAATTGTGATTAATGTGCTTAGTTAATGGTGATTGTAAAAACGTCAGTGCTTGTGAATAACAATGGCGGCCCAGTGGCGCAGCCCTTAGCGTTGCAGCTTCACAAAGGAGGCCTTGGGTTCAGTTACTGGGCTGCTATCTGTGTAACATGTGCATGTTCCACCCTGGTGGGAGTGTGTGAGGGTTTTTGTGTGTGTGTGCCCTGTGGGGGGTGGACTGGCTTCCTATCCAGGGTTTATCCCGCCTCACATCCAGCGCTACCTGGGATAGGCTCCGGGTCTCCGTGACTTGGTGAGTTGGATAAGTGGTAACTGAAAGTGGATGTTAATAACAGTTTCGTTTGAACCTTTTCTTCACTTAATAATTACCACTTTTATAGAGCAATATTACTGAAGTAACATTGCGTCTATAATAGCCTGGTTTTCATGGTGAGCAACAATTCTGTATTTTAGAGCACACTTAAGTCTCACTAGCCCTGTGATGGAGCACAGTCTGGTGTCTTGTTCCACACTTACAGATTGATATAAGAACAGATAAACATTTTGATTTTTTTTTTCCTTTTTCTAGGGCAGTTTGCTGGTGTTTGCAGTAAGAGTAAGAAAGCAGCTGTGCAGCAAACATGCACTTCAGCATCCTCCAGCAGTAGTTGCCATCCACACACTGCACCCAACAGGATCCAGCCACTCAATCTCAGCCAGGTGAGCCATGAGGGCAGAGAGTCAGACAATGCAGAGGGGCAAGGGAATGGAGTCAATTGAAGGATCCTTGGAATACTTTAACATAATTGAACATTTCTAGACTGGAACAAAAATTACTGCAGGAGCATTTGGTCATGGTGTTCAGATTTGTAAAAAAGGATGCGCAATCATAAACCTTTAAACTTGAAGTTAGGAGTTCGGATTGTGAAAAGTGGGCTTTATTGTTTGTTCATTTATTTATTTATTTTTATCTCTGCTAAATTAATACTTTAAAAAGTGCCAAATCTTAGCAGTGCTGTGATTGGTAGCAGTCCTCTACTTCAGGTTATTAAATCTGTGTGTCTTGAGTAGACATTTTCAGAATCTGGGTATAGTTTTATGGTATATCTGAAAACAGGAGAGGCATTTTTACTCCGAGAGAACCGAGCGTATGGAGCAGGATACCCACCCATGTAATTAAAGCTGAAATCTGGCCTCTTGTAATAAACAACTGGGTGAGATCCTCCAGTCAGTTAGCATTTACTAGACAGGCTCAATAGACTGAATGGCCTCCTCTTGTAGGTAACTTTTCTGAAGTTCTTAATGATCTTTTTTGTAAAGCACAGGTGTTTACATTCAAATTGGAGTCAGTACTTGTGCAACATAGAAGGAAATGGAAGAGCCGGTTTTACCTTGTTCTGGGAGATGTATTTTTAGGACTTTCGGTGCGTCTGTTGAGCTTGTGTTGATTGTTTCCCTCCCAGGCTCAGCATTCCATCACTTCGTCCCAGGCCCGGCTGAGCGGCAGTTCCTCCCGCAGGCAGCAGGTATGCCCTACAGTTCCCCGGTCTGCTCAGGCACACTATTACCTGCAGAGCTCACCCCCACAGAGCACCATACTGCCTCCCTTCAGCTCTTCCTCCAGCCTGAGCAGCCAGCCCCAGCTGTGCTCCTATGCTCCTTCTGCTGCCCTGGCACCCGCGTCTGCAGCAGTGGCTCAGCTGCTGGCGTCCCAGCAGGGCACGTCTCGGCATGTCGGCGCCAGTGCCAGCTTCATGCCCCATACTGCCGGCTTGATCCAGAAAGACCCTTCAGCTGTGGGGCACAGCCTTCTCACAGCTGCAGGTCTGCCAGCTGCCCAGTACCAGCACCAGTTTCCCACGTCTCAGGCCACTGCCGTCTACAGGGGCTACCAGATCAGCCCCAGGAAGATGACCGAATTTCCTTACCTGTGAGGGGAAGGAGGAGTGTGGTGGGAGCCATCCTTCTAGACCTCCATTGAAGATTTGTCACCGCTGAACAAACTGTTCTGCCGAAACTGAGTCTTGGCTTCAAGTGGGACTTTGTGTCTTTCCTCCTCTTCTCATATATTGCAGGGACTAAACTATTTTTAACTGTAGTTTCTAATGCTCAATTGTGTGTAATTTTTAACACATTGTGAAATGTTAAACCTCATTAAGAATTTTATGCTTTAGTTGGTTTTATGTTGCTTTTTAGAGGTTCATTTTGCTCTTACCAACTCTAATATTTATTTTAAAAAGTCTTAGTTAATAACTGACAATTTTTAAAGGAATATTGACAGAAATGCATTGAACGTTCCGTTCTCTTACTGATGGCGGTCTGTCAGTTTTTTAGAAATGTAATGTGAACAGTCTGAAGCTCTTTCTTCAGAGAGTGCATTAACTCCTTACTTTATACTTTAATTACATATTTGAGTCAGCAAAAATAATGTGCACATCATCAAAAAACCCAAGAAGGAGAGTTTTCTAAGGTTTGTCAGCTAAGAGCCACAAAGAGAATATGCCTTTTACACAAATAGGGTTACACTCTCCCAGTAGTCAGTGTAATCTCTTTTTACAAGATTGTCAATTTTTGCTGGAGAAGATACACTCAACCTATGCAACAGCTATTCACTTGTAGTCACTGTTCCAGTCTCCATCCAAAAACTGGGTTACTTCTAGGTTATTTACAAAGGCTTTAGACTGTTTAGTACTGTTTCGTTATATTTCAAGTTTATCTTTGTTGTGTATGGAATATTTATCAAGTGGAAGTGCACTAAATTTGTGACATATTAAGCCCTGTTGGAATTAAGAACATTTTCAAATGGATACAATATTAACGACTTTGCTTCTTCACCTACTGAACTGAAGAATGTTTTTTCATAACAAAACTCAATTGTGGACTTTGGAGCTGGACTACAACCCTTTTTTATTTGTTCTTTGTAAGTGAAGTGTGCTTTTAATTTGAGGATGTTGTCCACCTTGCAGAGCCAAAAGGTTTCTCTGTGTTTTTTTAAACAAAAACGTTTCATTGCACATTTCATGCAAACTTTAAAATTGTTGGAGTTTGTTGACATTAGTCCTAGCTAGAATTCTTGGAGTATCAAATTGGAAATAATAATATAGGTACAACCAATGTGTGTGTTTGTGTTAATTTACTGTAGGTCTGTGGGGGAGATTGGACTCTTTGCTGTCGATAGTGTACATACTGTTAGACTCCACAAATAAAACCAAACACAGTTCTGATCAATCCAGTCGTGATTTCTTTATTGTAATAAAGAAAGGAGGTTAAGTGGTTTACTGCTCGTGTCTCACTCGTCGAATTTCTTACAAATCCATACATTTTCAAGATTGGTCAATGAGTGTGATACCTTATAAGGTGTAAACGAGATCAGAAAGTCAGGCAGATGGCTCAGACCAGCCTGGGGCAATAAATCCAAAACTCTTGTTCCCTTCATATTGTTAAATCTAGGTGTAAGATACACATTAGCTCTATACGAGAGAGTGCAAACTCTACACCTCGGCCTGCCAGGAATGTGAAAAACAATACACTTCTTACAGACTTTATTGTTAACTCGTAACAAGGCAGGTTCCTTCAACACAAAACGGGTTTCTGTGATGTCACAAATATGTTTATGTGGTGGTTAATGGATTATCTCCAGGCACCATTGTATTTTAGATGAAGCTTAAGTGTGGAGACATGGCTGTTTATTCTTATACAATAGTGAATCCGTTTTAGTTATGACAGATTCACTTACTAAAATATTCAGTTACTAAAATAACTAAACTGATCCTGATATGTATTTTTTCTGGTAAGGTAGCCTTTTAGCTTTGATGATGTACAGACAGGAGCATATCATATTAATGATGAGGGGTACTGTACAGAGAGTTGATAAAACCTGATTGATGAATGCAATGGATTAGCTACTACAACACATTACATATATTCTACCAGTTTGTTTATGTGATTGTTAATGTTTCATGTCCAGGCTCCAGTGTGAGGTAGCTAAAGTTTAAATGAAGAAGTGGAGGTTTTAAATGTGTGTTTTGGGTACTAGGTATGCTCTTTCTTTGAAAGGACTTATAAAGCTGTCTTGTGTGTTGTGCTTGGGTAGAGCAGTGTGGTAAAATCCTGTTTTAAAATTGTTTGGTACGTTTCAGTTCTGTTTAATGTGTTTAGTAGGATCACCTTGATTCTATAAATCTGACAATGAGCAGAAGTGCAAACAATGTGTGAGACTATAAGAATAATGCCATCTGTCATGAAAACTACTGCAATGACAAGAGTTACTTAAGTTCTCATATGAACCATTAACCACAATATTTACATAATTCATACATAGATCCATAGGACCTCTTAAGATAAAAACACCTTTAGTGTATAGGAAGGTTACATTAATTGCTATGAGATCCCTTCCACATAGTTGTGTAAAACTGGTATTTGTATTTCAGGTGATGAATTTCCACTTTTGGAAAAACGTTTTTCTATAATTTAATCAGGAATTAGCAGCATCATTTTCCTTTTGAATACAATTTCTATTTAATGATTTTTCTACATTTCTATACAGAGAGGAATTAGAGGCTAGACTAAAGGGGTTCTTAAAAAAACTAATTATGCAAAATATTTTAAAAGAATAACATTTTTTATTCCAAAGGATGGCACCTGTTTACAGTATAGTGTCCCTGTCACTATGCTGGGGCATTAGGACCCACATAGACCGCAGGGTAAGCGCCCCCTGCTGGCCACACTAACACCTCTTCCAGCAGCAACCTTAGATTTTCCCAGGAGGTCTCCCATCCAGGTACTGTCCAGGCTCACACCTGCTTAGCTTCAGGGGGTTGCCAGTTGTGAGTTGCAGAGTGATATGGCTGCTGGCATATCCATTAATCATAGTCATTTTTTGTGACGGGGAGGGGATAAACACAGGATCCCTCCTACAGTAGTGTACATGAGCAGTACCTAGCATGTCATAAGATAATTTGGTCCTCTCATGGATACAGTTGACAGTTTTAGATGTATGAGTTGAATACAGTATAAATCTATAGGTGATACAATGCTTCTGTTGCAGCTTATCCTGTACTGTATAGCAGGTATTGTAAATTGTGTGGATTAGGCTGACAGAAGTATCAGTGGTGGAATTTGTGACCCTTTGCATCTTTAATGCAGAATTTGAAGAACCCCTGCCTTTAGGTTCTATCATGGTTATCATACATTTTCAAAATTATATCTTTTACTATCTTTAACATGATTTTTCACATAGATTTAACGGACCTGCTGCTTTTAGTTTAACAATCTTTGGCATCTGCGAAACCATTTCACTGGAGGTCTTTTGCTTCTTTCTTGTTAAATCTGAAAGACGTTGAAAGCTTCATTGTTCCTGTGGCCACGGACATGATTGTGCCTTTTTTGATCAGTCAGACATAGAAATATATGACTTACCAACTGGCTTCAGTTTAACCAGTCTGAGGTCATCCCACACTTCAGCTCACTCTGCCTCTTTCAGAACACTGTCCTTTCCGGTTTGTGATGCACCCTGGAGTGGGGGCTTATAAACAGTACACTTAATAGGAAAGTCTAGGTAAAACATAAAGCAGCCATCAAGATTCAATCAAATAAATATTGATTGACGTGAGACATGTAACTGTTGCACATATCCAACACTACAATATTACTACTGAACCACATTGTGGAAGGTAAAGTAATTGCTAGGATATGTTCATTTATCTTTCACCAAACATTGTGGTGACCAAGGTCAGGATCAACACCCATAAGAAAGTCATAAAGCAGGACAACCCTCAAAGTGCTGGAGGCAGCAAGATAGTAAAAAAACGACTTATATTACACACTAAGGGAAAGGACAAGACATAATTGCATATCAAAGAACAGGACAAGCACTCAGATTATGAAACATCTTTTTGAGCATATATAGGAGTTGGGATCCCCTTAAAGACCCAACGAACATTGCTGTATTAAATTGAGCTAAAAGAAGCATCATTTAGAAGCAGTAGCAAAAATGGCTTGGAAGGCTATATTCTTGTCTTGCTTATCCTCCATTCGAACATCAGAGAACCCAGTGGCTCGTAGGGCCTCCATGTAGACCTCAGATTTCCAGTTATCATTCAAAAGAATGCTTCTTGATGCCGCCTTCGTGATTGAGGACAGTATGAGAGTTGTCACCATGAGACCACCTGCTGAAACACACAGTATTGCAGACAGCACATTACAGAGTGAATTGTAGTATTTAGAATCATAAAATAAGTTTAACTGTCACTACAGTGGAAAAAATGACTAAGGTGCCCTTTGTGTCTTGGTTCCTGCTCACTTTATTTTATAGGGATCAATTTTATTAACCTCTGCAAAAAATCTGAAAATCTCAGTCAAACCTCCTCTTAGCATTTACTGAGACTAAACACATTGGGGTCCTTAAAATAAGCTTCGTAACTCATCTCTTTAAGCTCTGGAATCAGCCTTATTTCAACACCAGAAAACAGCTGCCTTCACTTTAGCCCACCTGGTTTCATCACCCTGTGGATTTCCGAGGTCACGCCCTTCAGATCAGGCCAGTAGTAGTAGCAGTTGCAGTGGTAGACCTTGTCCACACTGCTGTCAGGAAGGGGCATGGCCATGATGTTGCCATTGAAGAGGGTAACCTTTCCAGATTCAATCTCAGCCCTCATCCTTTCACTGGCCTTTGCGGACATGTACTCAGAATAATCAACCCCAAACAGCTTTCCCCTAGGGCCAGTGAGGAGAGGGGCAGCTGCCTGGAGCCCCAGCCTGAGCCCAAAACCCAACTCTAGCACCATGTCATCTGGCTGAATCTCAACAAGCTTCACTGCATTTTCTTCCAGGACCCGGTTGTGCCATATGAAGAACTTGGTCAGTAACCACCCAGTTAAGGATTTAGCAGGTCTGCCAAGATGTCGGTTTAGCTTTTTAGACAGTATTCCTGAAAAAGCAAAGGGCATATATATACACTTTGTGAATTAACAATTTGTAATGGTTTTGGAATTTTTACAGGTTTTCCTGGGGTAAATTGTTTTACAGCAGAGTCCAACACAACAAAAACTACAAAAACATATATCACCAACAAAGAGTTCTGGACTCCGGTGTTTCAGGAGATATATTACATTGTTCAACAAAGTAATGGGAGAGATGATAAACAATTTCCTGAGTCTATTACCAAAGGAGTATAATGGTGTCTCCCAGATGGAAAACAGCATTCAGTTTAATCTGATTTGGACCAATGACTTTGTTGCTTATTTTTACTACTTTTTCCCACTATTTTCTCAGTCAAGCAGCGAATAAGATAATTTGTTAAACCATGTTTAATAAATGATTTGATGAAAGTGTAAAAATGGGTTTACCAACAAAAAATAAGTCTTTGCTGTCCTTTTTTATAAGTGGCCTCACAACATCGCTTCAATTCAATTTCAAGCTTTAATAAAAAAAAGACAACTGTGCTTAATAGTGTTGATTTTGTTATCAGTTTTTGACTTAGACTGTCTTAGTAAAATTGTATAATCACATTTTAGTCACACACTTTTTAGTCTGCTATACATAGACTAAAATGACTCTTTTAGTTCACTAAAACTGAATTTCTTCTACTAACATTTTTTTATCTTGCAGTTAAATTTAGTCACATAAAATGTATGTGACATTTGTCCCATCTTAAATTTTGTCCTCAGATGAAAATCAAATGTACAATAGGTGAGCACTAAACAGGTAAGCTGTCTGAAGTAGCCACTGTTTTAAATACTCATAGCAAGCTGTAATAGATCTAATGCATTTTTTCATAAATCAATTTTAAAATCATTCATGTAAGAGCAACCCATTGACATACAACATCCCCTCGATTTACTTTACCAATCAATAAACCAAATCTATGATAAAAATCATATAGAATTGAAAATGGTGAATGGTGTTCCATTCAGTAAAATGAGACATCAAGCTTTGAAAATGTTCTTAACTGTAATTCTTCAGCAACTTCTCCTGAATTTGAGCTAATTAATGAATTTCAATTTATTTTGAAATTGCCTCTGTAATACATCATTTGTGATTGCAGAAATTGGCTGCAATACAGGCACCCAAATGAGCCATCTGCAATAACAAAAATGTGAAATTTTCATTATAAAAATGTCCAAACTCCATCTAGCTTGCTCTGTAACAGGACCTATGTATCTCAGACCCACACTGTACTGTACCATTCCCATTCAGGACAACATGCCCCTCGTCCACACCTACTGTACTATTCCCTTCTACACTTTTTTGTATATTTCTTCACACCATTTCTTTCTTTCATACCTGTTTAAGTCAGATTATCACCTTAATGAACTGCATTCCCAAGCTTTTATAAAAAACACAGGTACAATATTTCAGAACTCAAATCAGTTTTACCTACCATATATTGGTTCAGACATAGGTGATGCACTTTTATTATATTCTGGTTATGCTACTTGGTTAGTGGGTACGTGACATAATATACAACTTTAAAATTGCGAGCTAGTTCTGTCCCATTTGTAAAGCCCCTCCCTTTCATTCCTTGGTTCTTCCCTCAGGCCAAAGTGTCATTCACTTAAGGAGAAACATACTGGAGACGAACAGTAAAGGCCTGGGACAAAGAAAGCACTGAACAGCTACAGGATTATTTCAACTGCTCGTAATGGGATGCGTTTAAAGACGCACTGAAGGATATTCATGAACTTGATACCAAAATCTTTTAAGTTGTTCCCCCCCCCCCCCCAATCACAAACCAATGGTAACCAGGAGTCTCAAACGTACTCCTTAAAGAGAAATGTGTTTTAAAAGGGGACACAGTCAAAATCAAATCAGTTTATCAAATGCACAACAATACGGTGTACAGCAGTAGTTGCCGGCAATGAAATGTCTTTTTCTGCGAGCTCACAAAAATCACAAAATTGAGGTTACATTTTTTTATATTGAATAAAACTCAATACGAGTAGAGCTGTTATGTGTCCATGGTGTATGCACTACATGTATATATTGCAGTTATGCTGAATATAGTGAAAACTGTGTGTGCATGTAGCCATTACAGGCTATTTGCTAAAGGAGCTGCAGGTTAGCTATTTAGCAGTCTTATTGCCTGGAGGTAGAACCTGTTCTGTAATCTGTTGGACCGAATGCTTTGGTACCGTTTACCGGACGGTAGGAGGGAAAACAGTTTGTGACTGGGATGACTGGGGTCCTTGAGAATGGACCTGGCCTTCTCCAGACATCTAGCCGAGTAGATATCCTGGATGCTTGGTAGCTCACAGCTGGTGATAAGCTGCGCTGACTTCACCACCCTCTGCAGTACTTTGCGATACCGGGCGGAGCAGTTCCCATACCAGGCAGTGATACAACCAGTCAGGATGCTCTCAATAGTGCACCTGTAGAAGTTGGCCTGGTTATGCGACGACATGCCGAACTTCTTTAGCCTGCGGAGAAAGAACAGGCGCTGCTGTGCTGTCTTGACCACAATGTTGGTGTGGTGGGTCCAGGTTAAGTCCTCTGAGATGTTAACTCCCAGGAACTTAAAACTGCTGACCTTCTCCACTGCAGTCCCATTGATGTAAATAGGTGTGTGGTCTCCTCCCTGATGTTTCCTATAGTCCACAATCATCTCCTTTGTCTTACTGATGTTAAGAGAGAGAGGTTGTTCTCCTGGCACCATGCTGCCAGGGTTTCAACCTGTCAGTCCTCAGGAGGGCAGTGCAGAAAAAGAGGTTAAAACGTAAATCAGGAAAGAATCAGTACAAGGTAAAAATAGAGAATACCATGGTTATGGGTGATACCAGAATTGCATGACAAGGAATTAAATTCATGGTCAATATCTTTCAGAAAAGTAATGGTAATACTGTACCTGTGTTAAATACAGTAGCATGGATGGGTAACAGCTGGCAAATGATATACAGTAAATGTGTTTTATACCGGTTTTGAATTAAATCCCAGAACCACCTCAGCTAGTACTGCTGATCTCCCAGTATCCGGAGAGTTTATTAAAATTGAATCTGCAGAGGTGCAGTTTAGGAGAATTAACATAAGGAAAAACAGAGGTCCAGGTAATGTGTGGGGAAGAATTCCACGATCTTGTGTAGATCTACTATGTGATATTTTTAGTTGGCTTTTCCATATGTCCCTAAATTTCCAAATCACCCCCCCTCTGTTATTATTAAATCTGTTATTATTCCCAATACTGACAAAACTGAAAGGCCAAGTGAGCTTAACAGCTACAGTTCAGTTGCTCTCATATCCCTCCCAATGAAAAGTCTGGAGAAAAAAAGTGAAGTAACACATCACATAACTTTACTGACCCTCTGTTTGCACTCAGAGAAAGAAAGGGAGTAAATAATACTCATTGTTAAATCTGGTTTACCAGCATGTTGATCAAGCAAAGACATTTGTAAGGATCTTACTTGTTGATTTTTCCTCTGATTTTATTATCGTGCTGTAACGAACAGTTCTTAACGGAGCCTATGCGGACAACACAATCCAGAACCGTGAGGAAACACTAGGAAAAAATCATGCAGGAATACGGGGATGAAAACAGGGGGGCGTGTCCAAAGTGCGCTGGTGCACGGGGGAGGTGTGGCCGAGGCAAACAATCCAAAAACACAATAATTAATCCATAGCCAGGTAATCCATCCAACAAGAAATAAAAACATGAACCGGGTCTGAACCGGCGGACAGGGAACGGAAACAGAGATTAAAACCTTAACAGGACCAGGCGCTTCCAGGTCCCTGACTCGCACGATACGGAAATCAGATGCAAAACCCGGATTAACGTCAGCGCCTGGTTTTTAAGGTGGACTGGGAACAGGGGGTCAGGTGCACATAATCAAGTCTGAAGTGAAAGGGCCGGAGCACCCTTAAAGAGGAGGGATTATAATCGTGACACGTGCAACCACCTTTCCTTGTACACAAACTCTCAAAGAACTTCAGTTTAAATTGTTACATTATAAAATGGGTCCTAGACTTCTAGATATGTCACTTGCTGCTCTTCCACTGGAACACCACAGTGTCTTGTCCCCCGTACTGTACATTTTGAACACTAATGATTGTAAGAACAAACACACAGATAGATACGCCTTTAAGATTGCTTATGATACAGGCCTGGTCAGCTTATTAAAAGGAGCCAAAAATCATGGGACCATTCTAAATTATTTTACTAAATGGTGTGATGAGTTCTCTTTGGAGTTAAATGTTTTAAAAAGAAATGAACTGGTCATATAATGTAGGAAAAATGAAATGCAATTAACAGTCAGACTGTAGAGTTTGTCAATGACTACAAGTTCTTGGGACTGGTCACAGATAAAAACCCAAAATGGGAGAAATGTGACACCATTTATAACCAAAGGCCAAAGGACACTCTTATTACTTAGGAAACTCGGCTATTTCAAGGTAGACAGAACTATATTAACAGTTTTATACAAGTCATTTATTGAAAGTGTCTTATACCGCCTCATAGATTGGTTTGGCAACATAAGTGCTGTTAACTGTAATACGTTGGGGAAATTAGTAAAAATAAGAAGCAGAATAATCGGGGCAAATAAAATCAACTAAAATATTCTCTACCAGAAAGGATAGTAAAATGCCAACAGCATTATGGAGTGTGTTTCTCAACCCCTCCTTTGTGAATTTACACTATTCCCATCTGGGAGATGCTTCAGTGTCCTCACATATAAAAAAATAGACTCAGGAAATATTTCATCCCTGCTTAAATAGCTCTCAAACAATGTAAATTAACTATTTTATAGTCTCTAACTGTCACAATCGCTACTCCCCCTCTTAAGGGCACTCCAGCCCTTCCTTGTTCTGCCCCATTACCTGCACCTGTTTTAGTTCTCGCCCCACCTTAAAAGCCAGACGCAGGCGTCACCCCAACGCTTCTCATTGAATCCTGCTTCGTGAGAGCCCGGGGTCCTGCCGCGTCTGGCTCCGTCATGGTTTTAGTTTCCTGTTCCTGATTCCCTGCCCCACCGGTCCCGAGCCGGTTCTGGTTTTTAATTACTTTGGATGGATCCCCTGGTCTTGGACTCTGCCTCCTGTTTTGAATTTTCCTTTTGGATTTATGCTTGGATTGTTCGCCCCGGACTCACTTCCCCTGGACACCGGCCCCCTTGTCTCCATCCCTACTCCTGCATGTTTTTGCTCCTATTGTGTCTTCACCAATCGGATTGTGTCTTCTGCATAGGGCCCGGAAAGAACTGTTCTTGACACTAACACTATTCTCTGTTGGCAATATTTGCCTTCCTTCTTTTATTGTTATATTGGACTATGCCAGTGGTCCAAAGGCACTCAAAGGGATTTTTACTGGAACATGCAATAAAGGTGGTACATGCTATAAAAGTCTAATAACATCTCTACAACATGCTACCCATTGAAAGCTCTTTGACATAAAAAGACAATTTATTTATTGCATTATTTTTAGCAGCGCTAGCCTATTTTCACAAGAAAGCTCACCATCTGTGCCACTGAAGTGTAAGGTCAAACATTTTGGACAAAATGCTAAGAAAGGTGGTTGCTAAGAAAGCAAAGTTAGATGTAAAGTTATTTTAGCCCTAGTAGAGAGAAGAATATGGATTTGTTCAACATAAATGCTGTATGTGCTGTATAAGAGCATCATTTATTGTCATTTGTCACTTGTTGCACATCAAATGTCTCAAGACATTTCCAGACACGAAAATGTTAACCAGCTCCAGACATTGGCATTAAAAGATGTTAAAGGTTTCAGTGTTTTTTTTGTGATGAATGCGTGGATATACTGTAAATGACATACTGTGATCAGCAATTCTTGTGAGATACTATAACTTAGATGGAATTTGAGAAGAGCTGTGCTGCCTAAAACCCATGCATGACACAACTACAGAAGGAGGATATACAGTAGCTAAGATGCTCATTAATCATTTTGAGGAAAGATGAATTGACATCAATAAAATATTTTCTGTGAAAACTGACCGTGCCCGTGCTATGGTTGGAAAACCGAAGGGATTTGTAAAGGTCATTGTGAATCACTTTGGCCACACTGTAGTTAAGTTTCATTACATGATTTATCAAGAAAGTCTTTGTGCCAAGAGTTTGAATTATGAGCTTAATAATGTGATTCTTCTTAACGCAGTTTCAAACTCCGCTGTGTATGGAGTGTCCACCTCCTCAGGATATGTTCGTTGGCTGAGGCATGAGAAATGTTTGGAATGCTTTGTCCCGATTAATCAAGATCTTTTTGACAGAAAGAGGTCAAAACTACCTCAAACTGCACAATGACTGATGGGTTCCAAACCAATGTTTCTAGCCAACATTATCATGTATATGAATGAACTCAATGTCTGCAGAGCGCAAATCAAACTGCTATGGCTCTTTTCAAAATGTTGAAGGCTTGCCATTTTTTGACACCTCAATTGTCCATTCTGTAGTTTCAAACAAATGTCAAAGTTCAGGTGTCTGTGAAGCAGAAGTCCCTTTATTCATATGCATATGGAAGTCCGGCTTGCAACCACCAGACTTAAAAAATAAGTAGCTGAAGATGGTCCTTTATACCTTAAAACACAAAGAGTTGCTATGACATATTCTAAACAAATGATAAAACAACAACACCTCCCAATTAATTATATCTAAGTTGCAGACAATACAACAGTTAGTTCTTTTCATATTCTGGGTGTACAGCCAGCTTACCAAATACATGCCCCTTATCTTACTGACCAAGGACAGGCAGCATATATGTATATATGTATTTGAGCACAAAGCCTACGTCAAGCCACTAGACTGCATAGTTTGCAAAAACATACAAAAACAAGAAAATTATATTATTATCTCACTTCCCGGGCCTCTCTCTTATCTCTTCATTCTTCAGTTCCAACATGAAATCTTTCAGAACATTGCACAATCTGTGTTGCAGAGTTAGGTGTGTACATGCAGGAACTTGAAACACAAACCTAATTTAACCAGACATCTTTGAAAACAGCAACATGGATACATGCAGTTTCATCTGCAAAACACCCTTGAGGCTACTGAAAGCAACAAAAGCATCTCTATCATAATCTGTTGGAATTCCCTGTCAGTACAATTTGAGTGTTTAAAGAGGCTTGCACATTGCTCAAAGTGTCAAGCTACGAGCCCGAACTCAGCAAGGGAAAGCAAGGGTAAGGATCACAATAAATCATAAGACATGGAATTGAATTTAATAATTTCAGGTATTATTATATTTGAATAATATTAAAAACAGAATATGTGGCATGCAAATCAATAAAAAAAAACAAGTGAGATAACTCTAGGCATGCCCCTTTGAAAGGTTGCTGACCCCTGGACTATGCCATTTCCCCCAGAGAAGAATAAAACACATTTCCCCCAGAGGATAATAAAGCTTTAAATAAATGAACCAATGTTGTAAAGTCTATGGGACGGTAGTGGTTCCACTGCTGACAAGGTTACAGACACCAGCCTGACGAGGCTAAGTCTCAGTTGTAATATTTGTGTGCGTCAGCAGTGAAACTGCATGTTGATTGGTGGAGGGCTGAGCGGGAATAACAGTTACTCAGGGTCACAGGTTATAGTGAATGTAGGAGCTAACGGGTTCGGAGTTACAGGTGAAATAAAGTGTTTGTTCGAGTGTCACATCGTCGTCCTGGGTTGTTAATTTCTACACTATACGTGTACGAGAAACAAGACATGGTGTCAGAATAAATAGGATTCACGTCAGGACAAAAGATTTAAAATGAACGTCGCTGGAATTCCCGCACCACGAATGGATTGGGAGGTGAACAACCTGCCCGAGGCTTGGCGCAAATTCAAGCAGCATGTGGAGCTCATGTTTTCGGGTCCGCTCAAGAAGACAGGACAGGAAGAGCAATGCAGTTATCTTCTCCTGTGGGTCGGAGAAAACGGCAGAGACGTATACAACACATGGACACTCGACCAGGAGGAGGCAAAGGTACTCAAAACCTATTATGACCGGTTTGAAGTGCACGTTAAGCCTAAAACAAATGTTATATTTGCTCGATATAAATTTCACGAGAGAGTACAGGGAGCTAAAGAACCGTTCGAACAATTTGTAACAGAGCTGCAGCTCCTTGTGAAAGACTGTAATTACTCTGATAGCGAAGGGGATGGTAAGGGATCGCATCGTTTTCGGAATACATTCACCGAGAATGAGAGAAAAGCTGCTGAATGTTGGTTCTGAATTGACGCTAGACAGGGCCATAGACATCGTTAGGTCTCACGACTTAGCGCAAACCCAGCTGAGAACGATGGGCAGCAGCGCGAGCAGCCCGCGCAGGAACGTCATTCCTCTGCATGAAAATGACAAGTTTAAAAGTGACGTTGTGCTACAGCCCACATCTCGCAGACTGTCAGGGTATGGCGGCGAGCAACTTGCTGTAAAAGGCGCATGCACCCTGAAATGCAAGTACAAGGACAGAGAAATGTGTCTGGACTTTTATATTGTAGACACTCATGCACCTCCAGTACTTGGACTAAAAGCGTGTTTAGACATGGACCTTATTAAACTAGTCTTATCTGTGACCACCCCTCCCACTGAGACAAAGTCAATCTTACAAGATTTTGCAGATGTCTTTACAGGAATTGGGCTTTTTGCAGAGTCACAGAGCCAACAGAATGGGTTAATGCACTTGTGGTGGTGGAGAAACCTCGCACGGGTAAATTCCGAGTATGCCTTGATCCAAGGGATCTGAACAAGGCTATCAAAAGTCCACACTACCCCTTGCCAACATTTGAGGAAATTACACCAAAGTTGGCTGGAGCGTGCTATTTCAGTGTCCTGCATGCTAGGTCAGGTTATTGGGCTGTCAAGCTCACAGAAGAGTCATCAAAACTAACCACGTTCTTCACGTTGTTTGGGCGCTACAGATTCCTACGCTTGCCCTTTGGGGTAATTTCAGCTCAAGATGAGTTTCAGCGGAAAATCGATGAGACATATAACGGCCTCGAAAGGCATTACAGCGATCATTGATGACATCTTGGTCTATGGGAGAACCAAGGAGGAACACTACAGGAACCTTCACACTATGCTTCTACGGTCCCGAGACCGAGGAGTCTGACTCAACCCAGAGAAAAGCACGATCTGTGCCACTGAAGTCAGCTACTTTGGATATCTCCTCACAGTGGATGGGATCAAGCCAGATCCAGCTAAAATTCCTGCTGTGAAGGACATGGAACCTCCCAAAGACAAAGGAGAGCTTGAAACAATACAAGGCATGGCAAACTACTTAGCAAAATTTGCCCCTAGCCTGTCTGACATCAATGCCCCGCTGGGTCACCTCCTAAAAGAGTCCAGTGAGTTCGTTTGGGATGCGCAGCAGGAAAAGGCTTTCCAGAAGATGAAGGACCTTATTACAAGGGAACCAGGTCCAGTTCTGGCATACTTTGACCCCAACAAAGAGCTCCGACTTCAAGTGGATGCATCACAGCATGGCTTGGGTGCTGTTCTGCTACAAGAAGGCAAGCCCATTAGTTATGCATCTAAATCCCTCACAGAAAGTGAAACTAATTATGCTCAGATTGAGAAAGAGTTATATGCTATCCTGTTTGGATGCAAGCGTTTCCATCAGTATGTCTACGGTCGTCACGTTGTTGTGGAAAGTGATCACAAACCACTGGAATCCATCATGAGGAAACCATTAGCAGCTGAACCCCCTAGACTACAGAGGATGATACTACAGCTCCAGAGGTATGACTTCACAATCCTCCATCGCCTAGGGAAGAGCATTCCTGTCGCAGACACGCTCTCCAGAAAGTCACTATCCTTCCAGGACGACAGCCTCAGTGAAGGAATGGATGTGCAAGTGCACACAGTGTGCAGCAGTCTACCAGTGTGTGACACAAAACTGAATGAAATACATGCAGAAAATACAAAAGATGCACAGCTCGCTAAGCTCAAAAAAACTATACAGGAATGATGGCCTGAGGAGAGAAGAAGGTGTCCCCAGAGCATTATGGAATTTTGGAATCACAGAGATGAACTGTCACAGATGAATGGCATCCTTTTCAAAGGTGAAAATATCATTATTCCTGCCTCACTCAGAGCAGAGATGTTGTCAAGCATTCACACAGGGCATATGGGTATGGAGAAGTGTAAACAGAGAGCCCCTGACATCATGTTTTGGCCTGGGATGTGTAAACAAATTAAAGAAATTATTGGAAAATGTTCCATTTGTCTTGAATACCGCCCAGCACAGGTAAAAGAACCCATGATCAGCCACAGGATACCAGACAGGCCATGGCAAGTTATAGCAACCGACCTCTTCACTTGGGACAATAAAGAGTACATGGTTACTGTGGATTACTATAGCAGGTACTTCGGGCTCGACAGACTTTACAGTACCACGTCCACAGCGGTAATACATAAGCTTTTGCCAGACATGGCATCCCAGAGTCTGTGATATCCGACAATGGCCCCCAATACACATCTGCCGATTTAGAAACTTTTGCTAGTGCATGGGGATTCACCCACATTACAACAAGCCCACATTATCCTCAAGGTAATGGCCTTGCAGAGAAATATGTGCAAATTGCAAAAGCCCTGATGGAAAAGGCCAGATCTGACAAAAGAGACCCGTACCTCAGTCTCTTAGAGTACCGGAACATCCCAATTGACAACTTCAAATCCCCAGCACAGCTACTGTTGAGCCGTCGCCTGCGTTCAATACTCCCAAGCACCAACCAGCAACTTCAGCCCCAGACCATCTGCTACAAGGATGTACTTGCGAGGAGGACACAGAGGCAGCAGCACCAGCAAAGGTATTACAACAGGTCAACCAAACCACTCCCTCTGCTGCAGGAAGGAGACATTATCCGCATCCAGGAAACCGACCGATGGAAGCCAGCAGTCGTCATTCAGCCAGCCAAAACTGAGAGATCATATTACGTGCGTACTGCAGAAGGTCGGGTGTACCGAAGAAACCGTGGCCATCTGCTCAGCACAAAAGAAATACACAAAGCGCACACTGACACAAGCTTTGACTGTGATGAGCACTGCAACCCCCAGTACACAGACGCTGAACCACTCATCCCAGAAGTGCCAGAGACAGACTCACACTCCGCCTATTACCGCACTAAATCCGGACGCATGGTGAAGCCCAGAACCATACTGGACCTATAAATGTAAAGGGTGTAGGCAGATCGCTGCCCTAATCATAATAACAAAAAATTGTAATGCAAACGTACTGATATAGTATGAAAAGTTTGGTGGTTGTTGTTGGAAGGTTTTAAGTCATTACATAGGAGTTGAAATATAGTGATGTCAGCAAGTAGCTGAGTAATAGCCATGTTAAATTATTGTAAAGAGTTGTTTGTTTTTATAGCGTTAAGATCCTGATGTCAAGTGAAGAGCGCAGTAAGCATTGCTTAACCAAATTTTTGCAAAATAGCTCATTAGGACTACAAGAGGTAGTTATTCTTGTGTTAGTCATTTACTCAAATTAAAAGAAGGGGGATGTAATATTTGTGTGCGCCAGCAGTGAAACTGCATGTTGATTGGTGGAGGGCTGAGCGGGAATAACGGTTACTCAGGGTCACAGGTCATAGTGAATGTAGGAGCTAACGGGTTCGGAGTTACAGGTGAAATAAAGAGTTTGTTCGAGTGTCACATCATCGTCCTGGGTTGTTAATTTCTACACTATACGTGTACGAGAAACAAGACATAAGTAAAGAGATTAAGTAGAGGGAAGAAAAAAAGACTAGCATCCGCTAAAACACAAGCTTAAAAATTAATATCCCGCCACAGCATGTAATAGCACCCCAAGGCCGCTAGCACCCCATACTTTAATTCTTTTCCGTTTTCAACTTTGCAAAGCTGATAGACACTTCTACACTCCTTATTTGTATTCTGATTATACCGTTTGTATTCAGGTAGTGAGACGTACCGATACCGAGATGTGTTGAGATGTTTCTGTGTAGGGCTTTAAGGAAACATAAAACGGCACATAAATACTCAAACAACTTTACCGTATATTTATTCAGCACTCAAAATCATAAACTCCAATTTACGTATTTTTTATATTCTGGTAACACTACTGGTTTAAGTGGTAGCATCAAGAAAAGTCTCAAGTGACACAGTACACAACGTACCTTTGCTACTATAGGTACTTTCATAGCGCATTCATCTTGCTTCCAGCTGGCCTTCCGAGTTCATCATAAAAGTCCCAAAACCAGTTACCAAAATAATTCCCAAGCGAATTATACTGGAGAACGTATTTTAATAGTGAGTTTACATACATTAACGCATGGCCTAAATCATAATGCTATAAACAGATTCAGATTTTTATATATGTAAACATACTGAAATTCAAATTAAAATAATTGCTTGAACTGGAATTTTAAAACAGAAAATAGCACAGAAGGAAGCAGTGACTGTTGCAGCTCCTCTTATCTAATTCAGGGCCGGCCCTAGTTTTCTGGGGGCTTTAAGCCGGAGATTATGATTTGCACATACACTACTATTAATCAGCTGCTAACACAACCTTATTTTACTATTTAGAACAACTAAATTATATAAATACAAAACGTTTATTAAGTAGCTTTAAAGACATAATAATTAAGTTACAAACAAGAACAAGAAGCACACATTTTACAAAGTCAAAGTCACAGAGTGCAAACTGCTGAAAGAGGAACAGGCTGTGATCCATTAAAAGGGAACAATTTAAGAACACACTGGTAATCCAGACATGAAGCAATTACCACACCTTAAATGCTGACACATGGAGGTGAGAGGTGTTGCTAAGCCAGTCTGAACCAGACCCTAGGTGGGGGGATGGGGAGTTGTGCAGGAAAGCAAAAACAAAGCAGTGATATGAACCATGACACCTGAAAGTCTACATAGTCACAGTTCTCAAATAACCCAAGCTTCCTCCTCGTAATCTACTGGAACACCTGCCCCTGACACTTCACTGCATTTTCTTGGTTGTGCCATATGAAGAGCATTGTTAATATCCAACCAGTTAAGGATTTAATGGGTCTGCCAAGCTGTTGGTTGAGCTTTCTAACCAGCATTCCTGAAAAAGAATTATATACATACAGGACTGTACATTGTGAATTACAAAATGTTTAAATGTATTTGAAATCTTTACAGTTAAGGATAATATTAATTCTAAGAATGTAATCATTTACATTGTCAAGGAAGCAATTTCTATAAAACATGTCTCCATCAGTCTCCATGGTCACATTGTATATTGGTGCACATCATTTCCTTTACTAAACTTTCTAATGTTATTCAGTCCAGTACTGGATGACTAAGCCTGTATAGATCCTTCTAACCCCAGTCTTCTGTATCATCAGCCAACTCTTCATGACATTCCCTTGAATTTTCTGTCACTGTCTGTTGTAATGTTCTTTCTCCTCTCATCTTCTTTCTCATCTCTCCATTTGTTCTGCTGCCATGTTGTTAAACACTCTCATGTAACACTTTTGTTAAAAATATGAGCAAAGTTGACAGCATGCAAGTGTTTGGCATTTGCATTTGTAAGTCTTACTCTTTTTTTGTCATTTTATAACTTTTCCTGTGTACTGTAAATGTTGAATACATTGTTTAAACGTCTGGTTCAGAATATAGTTTATTAACTATATTGTCCGTATAGTAGTGTTGTTACAAGCCGGGAAATGTAGGTCAATGAAATAAATGTTAATTTCAGAGAGCAAATCATGTCCTGACACCAGATTGCCTTTTTGCCACCTCTTTGGCACTTAGTTTCGGTTCCCAGCACTATGAGAGAGTGAAGTAATGAACAAGACATAGTTTTCAGAATGTACAGCAGAGGGGACAGCATCCAAGCCCACACCATAACTACCAAATACTTGGATTATAGGTGGCATCAGTGTAATTCTGATCTCCATTCCTCTCTCTCTATTTTGCAATATACCATCTCTCCCTTAGAACATCACAGACCAGAAATTGCCCAGCCTATGGATGAAGAAGTACTATTTATTGATTAAATTTAGTTTCTTTTTTAGTTTTCAGCTCCTATTTAATGGTGACTTGTAGTGGATAAGGAAGGCATTTGTCCAAGTAATTTCCCCCAGCAAAGCTATTTTTCCCTGGTTTTGCATTCTCAGAAGAAAGTCAAACATACAACAGGTGAGCATTAAAAGAGGCATGCAGTCTGAAGTACCGACAGTTTTAAATAGTTATAGCAAGGTGTTATGAATCTCCATTCTATATTCATTTGGTACTGAAATCAGTGTTTTCCACTCACAAGAATTGGACTTTCAGGCTTCAGAATTTTTCTGAACTATCTTATGAATTTCAATTGAATTTGCTGTAGAGTCCAGAATTGTAATACATCACGAATACATAATAATAATAATAATAATAATAATAATAATAATAATAATAATAATAATACATTATTTATATAGTACCTTTAAAGGTGACTTCTCAAAGTGCTTTATAGAACGACGACAACAACAATAAAAAATACACATGATATGCAGAAAAAAAACATAATGAGAAGAAACACTGGATGGGGGTACTGAATTTATTTGATAATTTACAATATTTTGTAATTGTTTGAGTAATTTTAAGCACACACTTGAGCCAATAAAAAAATACTAACATGTGGTATAAATGATGAAGATTAAAATAACAGTAGATAACTCATAATTACTTTTGTAAAACCCAATGTCTTTATGTGACTATTGTTTATGTATCAAATATCATATGATGATATGATCCTATGATGTTTTAAGTTTTCTGATTTTGTAAAACTGATAGATACTTTCATATTGCATTTTTGTATTTTACTTTTTGTAATAATATTTACAAATATTTGTAATTTGTAATATTTGTATTACAAATCCCCTTGGATTTGTAATAATACCAAGGGGTTTCTTTGTGTGCCTTTAAGGTTATAATGTGAAAACAACAGCTATTTAAAAATGTATGAAAATGTTCAAGCTAAGTTTCACTTGTTCTATAACAGGACCTATGTTTCATTTGTTCATTTGTCAGGTTTTATTAAGCTGACTGCTTTCTTTGATGACTGACAAAATGTGTTAGTCAATATTGTGTTAGATCAGTATTCTAGAAAAACAACATTCCTGCAAAGGTCTAGGCTAGTAGTGTGTGTGGCTACTGGTACAATAATACAAGCTGTACATCTGAAGACACATGCTTTGTCCCAGGTTGTGTATATATGTGACAAAAAAAGTTAATAATGTGAAAGTTTGTTTAGAAATTAATGTGGTCACCAAATTTAAGCTTATTGTAATTGTAATGATGTGAGGCTTTTAATTTACTTTAACATTCAGAAATTGTAATGGTAAATTGCAAGAGTACTTGATGGCTTTTTATGTTTACCTCGTAAAGTTTATCACTCATATAATTACATCACATTCATATTTTCAAATACAAGTAAATATGGATTTCCTATTGTGAACTAAATATGAATCATGTTTGTTTTATACTCAAACATCCATTGGCCAAATATCCTTGAAGAGTTCAGACTTCCAATTGAGAAAGTGGAGCTGGCTGGATTGATCCTTGGTCCAGTTTGACAGCTGAGCTTCCCAGTGCCAGAGAAAAGAGAGAGAAAGCTTTGCCTTGCATTTCCGGGCACCTCTGCCAGGAATCAGTGTCCACCTACACCTCATCTAACCCATGCAGAGTCCTGGGATCCGCTCTCCTGCAGTCCTCAACTACCCAGTGATCTCAGACTGTCTCACCACACTCTCAGAAGGAAGCGGGAGGCATTCAGCTGACTTGTCCAGTTCCTCCTCCTCCAATCTTACTCTGTATTTTTAATACTTAATTTTTGAAAAATCTTAGATTTTTTAGATCTCTACGACACTAGCGCTCATGCAAAGTACCCTTGGCACTATGCCTGTATTCCTTAGAACACTAACCCACATCCAGATCCACTGACTTTCCATGTTCTCTTCCTGAACTAGTGCCAAGAAATTTACGCCTCACAGACTACAACACTCATGGAAAACCTGTTTCCACCATCCCCTCCACCATATCCTTCCCGCTCCACAACTACAGCTGAAGTTGGTTACAGTACTCCAATGAGTTACAATGTCCTTCGCTTACATTATCCTACTCTGTTGTACAAGTGACTGGTCACCTTAACCAGGTGGAAAATTCTGGTTCCCTACAGGATGATTTTCAACGATGCAATGTACCAATAAAGATACTTTTAATTCCTCTGAATGCAAATGTGTAAAAATCAATAAATGTAAATAAACACAAAAAATTACTTGAAGGGTTTTATTTCATCTTCTAGTGAGGTTGTTATTCTATGGGGATAATCATCATCACACAAATCCATTTTCAATTTCAAATTCGATCAGCATAAATGTATTAGACCTTAACAGAACTAACTATTAGGTGCTTAGTTATTAAATGAACAGAAGCATTCATAGAAGCAATGTTTAATTGCATGCATCATTTAGAAGCAGTGGCAAAAATTGCTTGGAAAGTGATTTTGTTGTCTTGTTTATTCTCCATTCGAACATCAGTGAATCCAGTGGCTCGCAGGGCCTCCATGTAGACCTTGGGTTTCCAGTTCTCATCAAGAAAAACGTTCAATAATGCTACCTTCTTGTTTGAAGAATGTCTGAGAGCTGTCACCATGAGACCACCTGCCGAAACACAATTTTTAACATTTATAATCACAATAAGTGTAACATATACAATAGTGGAAAAAATGACTTAGTGCCTTAGTTTCTTAGTTTTTTAATTAGTATTAATTTTAGGATTATGACTGATTAAATAAATTTAACATTCACCACAGTGGAAAAATAACAAAAGTTTCTTAATGGTCTTAGTTTCTGCTCATTTTATTTTATAGGGATCCGTTTCTTTCATATACCCCCAAAATATGAAAACTTCAGTCAGTTCTCCCCTTAGCTTTAACTGAGACTGAATGCATTGTGGACCTTAAGACCTGCCTTGTAACTCCCCTCTTTAAGCTCTGGAATCAGCTTTATTCCAGCACCAGAAAACAGCTGCCAGCTGCCAGCTACACACACACACACGCCAGGGCTAGTTTTCCCAGAAGCCAATGAACCTACCAATATGTCTTTGGGACTGTGGGAGGAAACTGGAGCACCTGGAGGAAACCCACAAAAACAAGGGGAGAAAATGCAAACTCCATGCAGATAACACCCCCGGTCCAGAACTGAAAACCAGGGCCCAGCACTACAGCAATGGTAACCACTGCCCCACAGTGCCACCCTAACCAAAGTGCCAATGAGGTTAAATTCTGAGTATTAGTTGACCGGAGTCATCTCACATATTGGTGTGATGTTAGTACCACTCACGTGCTGTCCAGCAGCGAAGCCATCGAGACATGCTCTCCTTCTCCAATCACCTTGAGCTCTCCCCTAAGTCTCTGATGTTGTAGCTTATCAAAAGAACGACTCTTTTTGCTGTGTAGGAAAGCATTTCTGCATGTCGTCATTCTTACTCTGCAGCTCTATCCATAAGCTGTGTCTTCACAATGAGCAATTTCCTATTATTATCCTTTTAAAAAAGGTTTGTCGGTGCCGATTAGAAAATGTAGATTCTATGTTGGTGGCTGAACCTGTCTTAATGACATCAATACTTCAGCACTGCTTAAGAGAGCATAATTTAGTAAGTAATTGGAGAATAATCAGTAATGAATTGTAATTGGATTTGACTTTTTTTTTTATTATTTCCTCATATTATTTCACTGTTAACTCTTCTGTGTTTCTAGCAGGGTGATGTCTCTACTGGAAACTGTGCCCCCTGTGGTACACTGCAGCCCCCTGTTGGCAACACCACCATACAATGCTGTGGTACCACAGCCAATTCTCATCACTGATACACCAAGCCCTGCTGTCAGCGTCATCACCATTCACAGTGGCACAGAGGACGAGGATGAAATGAAGTTCTACCCTAGCAGGTGAGATGGCATTGTTAAGTGGAGTTAGGTTGACCATCAGATCTGTTCTTTTCTTAGGTACAATGGATTGTAATTTGTGTGGTACATGGAGATGTCATTTGCTCATAAGGGCCTGTATACTTGGTGATTCTTTTATGAAAAGTGTCCACTCAGAGTGCAGATGACCCTTTGCAATGTTGTGGACTTGATCCCCATTTATAACACTAGTGTACTCTGAGGGCTGAAAGCTCTATCATTAGTGAAGTAGGGAGCTATCAAGGCCATTGTCTTACAGTACCCCAGCTCAGTGTTTGTCCTCTTTCCGATGTGATGACTTGATAGGGACAACTCTGAGGAAGTCGCTGGTTTGAAGTGAGAGGTATAGAAGAGAAAAAAAATACCATAAAATACCTATCTGTACAGGACGACATAGAATTATTCAAACCATAACTGTTTCTGCTACTCAGTGTTTTCTGTTCTTTTTTTGAGGGGTGTGAACAACTTTGGAGGGCACTGTAGGCAGTGTATGATCTCCACAGTACAGAGGAAAATACACTCCTGATGTGAACTTTTAAAATGATGTGAATGCAATCATTTTTTTCACTCCTTGCTCAGATGGGAAAATATAAAATATGATCATAACAATATAGAAGAAAGGTTTTCTGTCCTGCTTCATTTTTTTCCCCTTGGTTCATAATTTTTCTTTTTTTTAGTTTTGAGCAAAGAATTTACTAAAACACAAACAAAACATGTTTACATGTTTTCAAATTTGCCCTGCTGGCATTTTTCCTCTCATTCTTGCTGCAGAGACCGAGCTTATGTCTGTATAGAACAGAGAAGCCTAATTTGATTAGAAAAACAATGTGCATTGTGATGTCAGGTTTTTGTCTTTTGACTGTATTGTCTTTTACTGGCTGTCAACTTGTTGCTGTGTTGTTTGACAGCTATGCAATGAAACAGCGCACTGAAGTCATCAGCTGCGTCACCGTCCATGATTCACAGGACTCGGATTCCTCGCATGGCAGCCCATCAACCCCAAAGCACCTGCCCAGCTTTGTCGAAGCTCCGGCAAATCTGTCGAAGTCGCTGAGTATCATCGTCCCTTCGGTAAAAATGCAGCCAGAAGAATCTAAATCTTCAAGAATTTCACGTTAGTGGGATGTTCTTTTTTTATCAAACTCATTGGATAAAGATGCTTGCCAATATATGTATATTTATAGTAAATCCCATAAAAATTGTGATTAATGTGCTGAGTTAATGGTGATTGTAAAAACGTCAGTGCTTGTGAATAACAATGGCCCAGTGGCGCAGCCCTTAGCGTTGCAGCTTCACAAAGGAGGCCTTGGGTTCAGTTACTGGGCTGCTATTTGTGTAACATGTGCATGTTCCACCCTGGTGGGAGTGTGTGAGGGTTTTTGTGTGTGTGTGCCCTGTGGGGGGTGGACTGGCTTCCTATCCAGGGTTTATCCCGCCTCGCATCCAGCGCTCCCTGGGATAGGCCCCGCGTCTCCGTGACTCGGTGAGTTGGATAAGTGGTAACTGAAAGTGGATGTTAATAACAGTTTCGTTTGAACCTTTTCTTCACTTAATAATTACCACTTTTATAGAGCAATATTACTGAAGTAACATTGCGTCTATAATAGCCTGGTTTTCATGGTGAGCAACAATTCTGTATTTTAGAGCACACTTAAGTCTCACTAGCCCTGTGATGGAGCACAGTCTGGTGTCTTGTTCCACACTTACAGATTGATATAAGAACAGATAAACATTTTGATTTTTTTTTCCTTTTTCTAGGGCAGTTTGCTGGTGTTTGCAGTAAGAGTAAGAAAGCAGCTGTGCAGCAAACATGCACTTCAGCATCCTCCAGCAGTAGTTGCCATCCACACACTGCACCCAACAGGATCCAGCCACTCAATCTCAGCCAGGTGAAGCACAAGGGCAGAGAGTTAGACAATGCAGAGGGGCAAGGGAATGGAGTCAATTGAAGGATCCTTGGAATACTTTAACATAATTGAACATTTCTAGACTGGAACAAAAATTACTGCAGGAGCATTTGGTCATGGTGTTCAGATTTGTAAAAAAGGATGCGCAATCATAAACCTTTAAACTTGAAGTTAGGAGTTCGGATTGTGAAAAGTGGGCTTTATTGTTTGTTCATGTATTTATTTATTTTTATCTCTGCTAAATTAATACTTTAAAAAGTGCCAAATCTTAGCAGTGCTGTGATTGGTAGCAGTCCTCTACTTCAGGTTATTAAATCTGTGTGGCTTGAGTAGACATTTTCAGAATCTGGGTATAGTTTTATGGTATATCTGAAAACAGGAGAGGCATTTTTACTCCGAGAGAACCGGGCATATGGAGCAGGATACCCAGCCATGTAATTAAAGCTGAAATCTGGCCTCTTGTAATAAACAACTGGGTGAGATCCTCCAGTCAGTTAGCATTTACTAGACAGGCTCAATAGACTGAATGGCCTCCTCTTGTAGGTAACTTTTCTGAAGTTCTTAATGATCTTTTTTGTAAAGCACAGGTGTTTACATTCAAATTGGAGTCAGTACTTGTTGCACAACTTCAGCCGTGTGCAACATAGAAGGAAATGGAAGAGCCGGTTTTACCTTGTTCTGGGAGATGTATTTTTAGGACTTTCAGTGCGTCTGTTGAGCTTGTGTTGATTGTTTCCCTCCCAGGCTCAGCATTCCATCACTTCGTCCCAGGCCCGGCTGAGCGGCAGTTCCTCCCGCAGGCAGCAGGTATGCCCTACAGTTCCCCGGTCCGCTCAGGCACACTATTACCTGCAGAGCTCACCCCCACAGAGCACCATACTGCCTCCCTTCAGCTCTTCCTCCAGCCTGAGCAGCCAGCCCCAGCTGTGCTCCTATGCTCCTTCTGCTGCCCTGGCACCCGCGTCTGCAGCAGTGGCTCAGCTGCTGGCGTCCCAGCAGGGCACGTCTCGGCATGTCGGCGCCCGTGCCAGCTTCATGCCCCATACTGCCGGCTTGATCCAGAAAGACCCTTCAGCTGTGGGGCACAGCCTTCTCACAGCTGCAGGTCTGCCAGCTGCCCAGTACCAGCACCAGTTTCCCACGTCTCAGGCCACTGCCGTCTACAGGGGCTACCAGATCAGCCCCAGGAAGATGAGCGAATTTCCTTACCTGTGAGGGGAAGGAGGAGTGTGGTGGGAGCCATCCTTCTAGACCTCCATTGAAGATTTGTCACCGCTGAACAAACTGTTCTGCCGAAACTGAGTCTTGGCTTCAAGTGGGACTTTGTGTCTTTCCTCCTCTTCTCATATATTGCAGGGACTAAACTATTTTTAACTGTAGTTTCTAATGCTCAATTGTGTGTAATTTTTAACACATTGTGAAATGTTAAACCTCATTAAGAATTTTATGCTTTAGTTGGTTTTATGTTGCTTTTTAGAGGTTCATTTTGCTCTTACCAACTCTAATATTTATTTTAAAAAGTCTTAGTTAATAACTGACAATTTTTAAAGGAATATTGACAGAAATGCATTGAACGTTCCGTTCTCTTACTGATGGCAGTCTGTCAGTTTTTTAGAAATGTAATGTGAACAGTCTGAAGCTCTTTTTCTTCAGAGAGTGCATTAACTCCTTACTTTATACTTTAATTACATATTTGAGTCAGCAAAAATAATGTGCACATCATCAAAAAACCCAAGAAGGAGAGTTTTCTAAGGTTTGTCAGCTAAGAGCCACAAAGAGAATATGAGTTTTACACAAATAGGGTTACACCCTCCCAGTAGTCAGTGTAATCTCTTTTGACAAGATTGTCAATTTTTGCTGGAGAAGATACACTCAACCTATGCAACAGCTATTCACTTGTAGTCACTGTTCCAGTCTCCATCCAAAAACTGGGTTACTTCTAGGTTATTTACAAAGGCTTTAGACTGTTTAGTACTGTTTCTTTATATTTCAAGTTTATCTTTGTTGTGTATGGAATATTTATCAAGTGGAAGTGCACTAAATTTGTGACATATTAAGCCCTGTTGGAATTAAGAACATTTTCAAATGGATACAATATTAATGACTTTGCTTCTTCACCTACTGAACTGAAGAATGTTTTTTCATAACAAAACTCAATTGTGGACTTTGGAGCTGGACTACAACCCTTTTTCATTTGTTCTTTGTAAGTGAAGTGTGCTTTTAATTTGAGGATGTTGTCCACCTTGCAGAGCCAAAAGGTTTCTTTATGTGTTTTTTTAAACAAAAACGTTTCATTGCACATTTCATGCAAACTTTAAAATTGTTGGAGTTTGTTGACATTAGTCCTAGCTAGAATTCTTGGAGTATCAAATTGGAAATAATAATATAGGTACAACCAATGTGTGTGTTTGTGTTAATTTACTATAGGTCTGTGGGGGAGATTGGACTCTTTGCTGTCGGTAGTGTACATACTTTTAGACTCCACAAATAAAACCAAACACAGTTCTGATCAATCCAGTCGTGATTTCTTTATTGTAATAAAGAAAGGAGGTTAAGTGGTTAACTGCTCGTCTCTCACTCGTCGAATTTCTTACAAATCCATACATTTTCAAGATTGGTCAATGAGTGTGCTACCTTATAAGGTGTAAACGAGATCAGAAAGTCAGGCAGATGGCTCAGACCAGCCTGGGGCAATAAATCCAAAACCCTTGTTCCCTTCATGTTGCTAAATCTGGGTGTAAGATACACATTAGCTCTATACGAGAGAGTGCAAACTCTACACCTCGGCCGGCCAGGAATGTGCAAAACAATACACTTCTTACAGAATTTATTGTTAACTCGTAACAAGGCAGGTTCCTTCAACTCAAAACAGGTTTCTGTGATATCACAAATATGTTTATGTGGTGGTTAATGGATTATCTCCAGGCACCATTGTATTTTAGATGAAGCTTAAGTGTGGAGACATGGCTGTTTATTCTTATACAATAGTGAATCCGTTTTAGTTATGACAGATTCACTTACTAAAATATTCAGTTACTAAAATAACTAAACTGATCCTGATATGTATTTTTTCTGGTAAGGTAGCCTTTTAGCTTTGATGATGTACAGACAGGAGCATATCATATTAATGATGAGGGGTACTGTACAGAGTTGATAAAACCTGATTGATGAATGCAATGGATTCGCTACTACAACACATTACATATATTCTACCAGTTTGTTTATGTGGTTGTTAATGTTTCATGTCCAGGCTCCAGTGTGAGGTAGCTAAAGTTTAAATGAAGAAGTGGAGGTTATAAATGTGTGTTTTGGGTACTAGGTATGCTCTTTCTTTGAAAGGACTTATAAAGCTGTCTTGCGTGTTGTGCTTGGGTAGAGCAGTGTGGTAAAATTCTGTTTTAAAATTGTTTGGTGCGTTTCAGTTCTGTTTAATGTGTTTAGTAGGATCACCTTGATTCTATAAATCTGACAATGAGCAGAAGTGCAAACAATGTGTGAGACTATAAGAATAATGCCATCTGTCATGAAAACTACTGCAATGACAAGAGTGACTTAAGTTCTCATATGAACCCATTAACCACAATATTTACATAATTCATACATGTCATAAAATTCTATCAAATTGTACAAGACTTTGTTGCAGAATGTAAAGTGCATTTGACCCCCACTTTGAAATAATTGTGCAATAAAGGGTGAATAACAAATAATAGAGAGACATCATATGAGTCTTTCCTAAAAAGAATGCCTGTTCCGGTAGTGTAATACTTCCTTGCATTTATACAAGGTTTTTCAAAGTTCTCAAATTCCATCTTAATTTATCCAGAAGAGCCCATTACTGAATTTGTAATATTTATGGGAAATTATTTTTAAGTAACCCATGCAGTATTATAAAAAATAGACAAACAGTTTACATATGTATTGTTCATCTAACTCACTGATATAATATTATTGATAACTAGCACTTTCATGTCCATGCTATTTCAGTAAAACTACCAAAGCCTAAAATAATTTAATCTGTCCTCATGTCACCAACATGACATGACACCAACACTCACGTTAACATTTTCAAAATAAAATCCAAACAAAACTCACATTTTAATTCACTTTAACAGAGTGCCATTGTAAAGCTAATGAGATCAACTAATACATTTTAAAAACAATGTCTTACACTTTTAACATTAGCCAAGATACTGTATATTAAAATCCCGAATATGCAAATTGTGAAATATAATTTATTATTTCTTAGTTTTCTCATTTATTTTAGTAATTCTAAACACTACTAACAAGTAGCAAACTATTAAACAATAGCCAATCTACCACACTTTCAGAAGTTTCAATTTCAATTTCACATGCAATCTTCTCAAATGGTTTTGGGAATTACCTGCTGTCATCAAAGACTATTGCTCTGGTGGGGACAAAAGGCAGATTCTCTGTTATGCAAACAAAGAGACTTTGTTTTGGTGCCAGTAAGCAGTTTAGCTGAGAATGATAACATCTAGCTATAAACTCAAAGAGGAGCTTTTGCTTTTATTGAATTTATTTGATTTTGCCTCACATCGGAAATAACAGATCACTGATAAGGGAAATTCTTCATCAGAGAAGCATATTACAGTCTTGTGCAGACCCAGTTTGTGATTGAGCTCAATTAAATACAGCAATGTTCGTTGGGTCTTTAAGGGGTTCCCAACTCCTATATAAATGCTCAAAAAGATGTTTCATAATCTGAGTGCTTGTCCTGTTCTTTGATATGCAATTATGTCTTGTCCTTTCCCTTAGTGTGTAATATAAGTCGTTTTTTTACTATCTTGCTGCCTCCAGCACTTTGAGGGTTGTCCTGCTTTATGACTTGCTTATGCGTGTTGATCCTGACCTTGGTCACCACAACGTTTGGTGAAAGATAAATGAACATATCCTAGCAATTACTTTACCTTCCACAATGTGGTTCAGTAGTAATATTGTAGTGTTGGATATGTGCAACAGTTACACGTCTCACATCAATAAATATTTATTTGATTGCATCTTGATGGCTGCTTTATGTTTTACCTAGACTTTCCTATTAAGTGTACTGTTTATAAGCCCCCGCTCCAGGGTGCATCACAAACTGGAAAGGACAGTGTTCTGAAAGAGGCAGAGTGAGCTGAAGTGTGGGGTGACCTCAGACTGGTTAAACTGAAGCCAGTTGGTAAGTCATATATTTCTATGTCTGACTGATCAAAAAAGGCACGATCATGTCCGTGGCCACAGGAACAATGAAGCTTTCAACGTCTTAAAGATTTAACAAGAAAGAAGCAAAAGACCTCCAATTAAATGGTTTCGCAGATGCCAACGATTGTTAAACTAAAAGCAGCAGGTCCATTAAATCTATTCTGAGGTTCTGCAAATTCTGCATTAAAGATGCAAAGGGTCACAAATTCCACCACTGATACTTCTGTGCCTAATCCACACAATTTACAATACCTGCTATACAGTACAGGACAAGCTGCAACAGAAGCATTGTATCACCTATAGATTTATACTATGAGTAGAAGAAATTCAGTTTTAGTGAACTAAAAGAGTCATTTTAGTCTATGTATAGCAGACTAACAAATGTTTGACTAAAATGTGATTATACAATTTTACTTGACTAAGTAAACACTCATACATCTAAAACTGTCAACTGTATCCATGAGTGGACCAAATTATCTTATGACATGCTAGGTACTGCTCATGTACACTACTGTAGGAGGGATCCTGTGTTTATCCTCTCCCCGTCACAAAAAATGACTATGATTACTGGATATGCCAGCAGCCATATCACTCTGCAACTCACAACTGGCAACCCCCTGAAGCTAAGCAGGTGTGAGCCTGGTTGGTACCTGGATGGGAGACCTCCTGGGAAAATCTAAGGTTGTTGCTGGAAGAGGTGTTTGTGTGGGCAGCAGGGGGCACTTACCCTGCGGTCTATGTGGGTCCTAATGCCCCAGCATAGTGATGGGGACGCTATACTGTAAACAGGCGCCATCCTTTGGAATAAAAAATATTTTGCATAATTAGTTTTTTTAATAACCCCTTTAGTCGAACCTCTAACTCCCCTCTGTATAGAAATGTAGAAAAAATATTAAATAGAAATTGTATTCAAAAGGAAAATGATGCTGCTAATTCCTGATTAAATTATAGAAAAAAACGTTTTTCCAAAAGTGGAAATTCATCACCTGAAATACAAATACCAGTTTTACACAACTATGTGGAAGGGATCTCATAGCAATTAATGTAACCTTCCTATACACTAAAGGTGTTTTTATCTTAAGAGGTCCTATGGATCTATGTATGAATTATGTAAATATTGTGGTTAATGGTTCATATGAGAACTTAAGTCACTCTTGTCATTGCAGTAGTTTTCATGACAGATGGCATTATTCTTATAGTCTCACACATTGTTTGCACTTCTGCTCATTGTCAGATTTATAGAATCAAGGTCTTTTTACTGTACTTAGTCTTTTAGAAAGAAAAAAGTCCACTATTCAAGTTCAATACAGACCATTGAAGTGTGTAATAAATAGTTCAAATTATAGTTTTAAAATGTATTGAATGATTTTGTCATTGTTTTAAATATAACTTAGTTCATGTAACTTAACCAACAGTTAAGGTTCCTGTTTTATGCACTTGTTCCTTTCTCAAGTTATACACGCCACACAGTTCTGTGAATTTAAAGGTTATCAAATGAGTCTTATTTAGAAAGTAAAAAGACTAAACTTAATTTTCTTAATATTCTAAGACTAAAAATAATTAAACTAAAACCTTTATACATTTTATGTGACTAAATTAAACTGCATGATAAAAAATGTGAGTAGAAGAAATTCAGTTTTAGTGAACTAAAAGAGTCATTTTAGTCTATGTATAGCAGACTAACAAATGTTTGACTAAAATGTGATTATACAATTTTACTTGACTAAGACAGTCTACTGTAAGTCAAAAGATAACAAAATCAACACTATTAAGCACTGTTGTCTTTTCTCTGAACAGAGCTTTTCATAGAAGCAATGTTGATAAGAAGCATCATTTAGAAGCAGTAGCAAAAATGGCTTGGAAGGCTATATTCTTGTCTTGCTTATCCTCCATTCGAACATCAGAGAATCCAGTGGCTCGTAGGGCCTCCATGTAGACCTCAGGTTTCCAGTTATCATTTAAAAGAATGCTTCTTGATGCCGCCTTCGTGATTGAGGACAGAATGAGAGTTGTCACCATGAGACCACCTGCCGAAACACAGTATTGCAGACAGCACATAACAGAGTGAATTTTAGTATTTAGAATCATAAAATAAGTTTAACTGTCACTACAGTGGAAAAAATGACTAAGGTGCCCTTTGTGTCTTGGTTCCTGCTCACTTTATTTTATAGGGATCAATTTTATTAACCTCTGCAAAAAATCTGAAAATCTCAGTCAAACCTCCTCTTAGCATTTACTGAGACTAAACACATTGGGGTCCTTAAAATAAGCTTCGTAACTCATCTCTTTAAGCTCTGGAATCAGCCTTATTTCAACACCAGAAAACAGCTGCCTTCACTTTAGCCCACCTGGTTTCATCACCCTGTGGATTTCCGAGGTCACGCCCTTCAGATCAGGCCAGTAGTAGTAGCAGTTGCAGTGGTAGACCTTGTCCACACTGCTGCCAGGAAGGGGCATGGCCATGATGTTGCCATTGAAGAGGGTAACCTTTCCAGATTCAATCTCAGCCCTCATCCTTTCACTGGCCTTTGCGAACATGTACTCAGAATAATCAACCCCAAACAGCTTTCCCCTAGGGCCAGTGAGGAGAGGGGCAGCTGCCTGGAGCCCCAGCCCGAGCCCAAAACCCAACTCTAGCACCATGTCATCTGGCTGAATCTCAACAAGCTTCACTGCATTTTCTTCCAGGACCCGGTTGTGCCATATGAAGAACTTGGTCAGTAACCACCCAGTTAAGGATTTAGCAGGTCTGCCAAGATGTCGGTTGAGCCTTTTAGACAGTATTCCTGAAAAAGCAAAGGGCATATACTTTAAGAATATACTTTGTGAATTAACAATTTGTAATGGTTTTGGAATTTTTACAGGTTTTCCTTGGGTAAATTGTTTTACAGCAGAGTCCAACACAACAAATACTACAAAAACATATATCACCAACAAAGAGTTCTGGACTCCAGTGTTCCAGGAGATATTTTACATTGTTCAACAAAGTAATGAGAGAGATGATAAACAATTTCCTGAGTCTATTACACCTATGGAATTTAACCTGAGTCTATTACCAAAAGAGTATAATGGTGTCTCCCAGATGGAAAACAGCATTCAGTTTAATCTGATTTGGACCAATGACTTTGTTGCTTATTTTTACTACTTTTTCCCACTATTTTCTCAGTCAAGCAGTGAATAAGATAATTTGTTAAACCACGTTTAATAAATGATTTGAAGAAAGTGTAAAAATGGGTTTACCAACAAAAAATAAGTCTTTGCTGTCCTTTTTTATAAGTGGCCTCACAACATCACTTCATTTCAATTTCAAGCTTTAATAAAAAAAGACAACTGTGCTTAATAGTGTTGATTTTGTTGTCAGTTTTTGACTTAGTCTTTTGACTTACAGTAGACTGTCTTAATAAAATTGTATAATCACATTTTAGTCACACACTTTTTAGTCTGCTATACATAGACTAAAATGACTCTTTTAGTTCACTAAAACTGATTTTTTTCTACTAAATTGTTTTTTATCTTGCAGTTTAATTTAGTCACATAAAATGTATGTGACATTTGTCCCATCTTAAATTTTGTCCTCAGATGAAAATCAAATGTACAACAGGTGAGCACTAAACAGGTAAGCTGTCTGAAGTAGCCACTGTCTTAAATACTCATAGCAAGCTATAATAAATCTAATGCATTTTTTCATAAATCAGTTTTAAAATCATTCATGTAAGAGCAACCCATTGACATACAACATCCCCTCGATTTACTTTACCAATCAATAAACCAAATCTATGATACAAATCATAGAGAACTGAAAATGGTGAATGGTGTTCCATTCAGTAAAATGAGACATCAAGCTTTGAAAATGTTCTTAACTGTAATTCTTTAGCAACTTCTCCTGAATTTGAGCCAATTAATGAATTTCAATTTAATTTGAAATTGACTCTGTAATACTTCATTTGTGATTGCAGAAATTGGCTGCAATACAGGCACCCAAATGAGCCATCTGCAATAACAAAAATGTGAAATTTTCGTTATAAAAATGTCCAAACTACATCTAGCTTGCTCTGTAACAGGACCTATGTATCTCAGACCCAGACTGTACTGCACCATTCCCATTCAGGACAACATGCCCCTCGTCCACACCTACTGTACTATTGTACCGTCCCTTCTACACTTCTTTCTATATTTCTTCACACCATTTCTTTCTTTCATACCTGTTTAAGTCAGATTATCACCTTAATGAACTGCATTCCCAAGCTTTTATAAAAAACACGGGTACAATAATTTACAACTCAAAACAGTTTTACCTACCATATATTGGTTCAGCCATTGGTGATGCACTTTTATTATATTCTGGTTATCCTACTTGGTTAGTGGGTACGTGACATAATATACAACTTTAAAATTGCGAGCTTGTTCTATCCCTTTTGTAAAACCCCTCCCTTTCATTCCTTGGTTCTTCCCACAGGCCAAAGTGTCATTCACTTACAGGTGACAGCTACAGGATTATTTCAACTGCTCGTAATGGGATGCGTTTAAAGACGCACTGAAGGATATTCATGAACTTGATACCGAAATCTTTTAAGTTGTCCCCCCCACCCCAAACCATTGGTAACCAGGACTCTCAAACGTACTCCTTAAAGAGAAATGTGTTTTTAAAGGGGACACAGTCAAAATCAAATCAAAGTTTATTTATCAAATGCACAACAATACGGCGTGCAGCAGTAGTTGCTAGCAATCTTATTTTTCTGCGAGCTCACAAAAATCACAAAATTGAGGTTACATTTTTTGTTTTGATTTTGAATAAAACTCACTACGAGTAGAGCTGTTATGTGTCCATGGTGTATGCACTACATGTATATACTGTATTTCAGTTATGCTGAATACAGTGAAAACTGTGTGCATGTAGCCATTACAGGCTATTTGCTAAAGGAGCTGCAGGTTGGCTATTTAGCAATCTTATTGCCTGGAGGAAGAAGTTGTTCCATAGTCTGTTGGACTTGGACCGAATGCTTTGGTACCGTTTACCGGACAGTAGGAGGGAAAACAGTTTGTGACTGGGATGACTGGGGTCCTTGAGAATGGACCTGGCCTTCTTCAGACATCTAGCTGAGTAGATATCCTGGATGCTTGGTAGCTCACAGCTGGTGGTAAGCTGCACGGACTTCAACACCCTCTGCAGTACTTTGCGATCCCGGGCGGAGCAGTTCCCATACCAGGCAGCGATGCAACCAGTCAGGATGCTCTCAATAGTGCACCTGTAGAAGTTGGCCTGGATATGCGACGGCATGCCGAACTTCTTTAGCCTGCGGAGAAAGAACAGGCGCTGCGGTGCTGTCTTGGTGGGTCCAGGTTAAGTCCTCTGAGATGTTAACTCCCAGGAACTTAAAACTGCTGACCATCTCCACTGCAGTCCCATTGATGTAAATAGGTGTGTGGTCTCCTCCCTGATGTTTCCTTTAGTCCACAATCATCTCCTTTGTCTTACTGATGTTAAGAGAGAGAGGTTGTTCTCCTGGCACCATGCTGCCAGGGTTTCAACCTGTCAGTCCTCAGGAGGGCAGTGCAGAAAAAGAGGTTAAAATGTAAATCAGGAAAGAATCAGTACAAGGTAAAAATAGAAAATACCATGGTTATGGGTGATACCAGAATTGCATGACAAGGAATTAAATTCATGGTCAATATCTTTCAGAAAAGTAATGGTAATACTGTACCTGTGTTAAATACAGTAGCATGGATGGGTAACAGCTGCCAAAATTATATAAATGTGTTTTATACCCATTTTGAATTAAATCCCACGACCACCTCAGCTAATACTGCTGATCTCCCAGTATCCAGAGTTTATTAAAATGAATCTGCAGAGGTGCAGGTTAGGATAATTAACATAAGGAAGAACAGAGGTCCAGGTAATGTGTGGGGAAGAATTCCACAATCTTGTGTAGATCTACTATGTGATATTTTTAGTTGGCTTTTCCACATGTCCCTAAATTTCCAAATCACCCCCCTCTGTTATTATTAAATCTGTTAATATTCCCAATACTGACAAAACTGAAAGGCCAAGTGAGCTTAAAAGCTACAGTTCAGTTGCTCTCACATCCCTCCCAATGAAAAGTCTGGAGAAAAAAAGTGAAGTAACACATCACATAACTTTACTGACCCTCTGCTGTTTGCACACAGAGAAAGAAGGGGAGTAAATAATACTCATTGTTAAATCTGGTTTACCAGCATGTTGATCAAGCAAAGACATTTGATTTTTCCTCTGTTTTTATTATCGTGCTGTAAGGAACAGTTCTTAACGGAGCCTATGCGGATGACACAATCCAGAATCGTGAGGAAACACTAGGAAAAAAATCATGCAGGAATACGGGGATGAAAACAGGGGGGCGTGTCTAAAGTGCGCTGGTGCACGGGGGGTGTGTGGCCGAGGCAAACAATCCAAAAACACAAGATTAAATCCATAGTCAGGTGATCCATACATCCAACAAGGAATTAAAAACATGAACCGGGTCGGAACCGGCGGACGGGGAACGGGACCAGGCGCTTCCAGGTCCCGGACTCGCACGATACGGAAATCAGATGCAAAACCCGGATGAACGTCAGCGCCTCGTGGGCTGGGAACAGGGGTCAGCTGCACATAATCAAGTCTGAAGTGAAAGGGCCGGAGCACCCTTAAGGAGGAGGGATTATAATCGTGACACGTGCAACCACCTTTCCTTGTACACAAACTCTCAAAGAACTTCAGTTTAAATTGTAACGTGATAAGATGTGTCCTAGACTTCTAGATATGTCATTTGCTGCTCTTCCACTGGAACACCACAGTGTCTTGTCCCCCGTACTGTACATTTTGAACACTAATGATTGTAAGAACAAACACACAGATATGCCTTTAAGTTTGCTTATGATACAGGCCTGGTCAGCTTATTAAAAGGAGCCAAAAATCATGGGACCATTCTAAATTATTTTACTATATGGTGTGATGAGTTCTCTTTGGAGTTAAATGTTTTGAAAAGAAATGAACTGGTCATATAATGTAGGAAAAATGAAATGCAATTAACAGTCAGACTGTAGAGTTTGTCAATGACTACAAGTTCTTGGGACTGGTCACAGATAAAAACCCAAGATGGGAGAAATGTGACACCATTTATAACCAAAGGCCAAAGGACACTCTTATTACTTAGGAAACTCGGCTATTTCAAGGTAGACAGAACTATATTAACAGTTTTATACAAGTCATTTATTGAAAGTGTCTTAATATACTGCCTCATAGATTGGTTTGGCAACATAAGTGCTGTTAACTGTAATATGTTGGGGACATTAGTAAAAATAAGAAGCAGAATAATCGGGGCAAATAAAATCAACTAAAATATTCTCTACCAGAAGGGATAGTTAAATGCCAACAGCATTATGGAGTGTGTTTCTCAACCCCTCCTTTGTGAATTTACACTATTCCCATCTGGGAGATGCTTCAGTGTCCTCACATATAAAAAAATAGACTCAGGAAATATTTCATCCCTGCTTAAATAGCTCTGAAACAATGTAAATTAACTCTTTTATAGTCTCTAACTGTCACGATCGCTACTCCCCCTCTTAAGGGCGCTCCAGCCCTTCCTTGTTCTGCCCCATTACCTGCACCTGTTTTAGTTCTCGCCCCACCTTAAAAGCCAGACGCAGGCGTCACCCCCACACTTCTCATTGAATCCTGCTTCTTGAGAGTCTGGGGTCCTGCCGCGGCTGGCTCCGTCATGGTTTTAGTTTCCTGTTCCTGATTCCCTGCCCCGCCGGTCTGGACCCGGTTCTGGTTTTTAATTACTTTGGATGGATCCCCTGGTCTTGGACTCTGCCTCCTGTTTTGGATTTCCCTTTTGTATTTATGCTTGTATTGTTCGCCCCGGATTCACTTCCCCTGGACACCTGCACTCCTTGGACACGCCCCCTTGTCTCCATTCCTACTCCTGCCTGTTTTTGTTCCTAATGTGTCTCCACCAATCGGATCGCGTCGTCTGCATAGGGCCCGGAAAGAACTGTTCTTGATACTAACACTATTCTCTGTTGGCAATATTTGCCTTCCTTCTTTTATTGTTATATTGGACTATGCCAGTGGTCCAAAGGCATTCAAAGGGATTTTTACTGGAACATGCAATAAAGGTGGTACATGCTATAAAAGTCTAATAACATCTCTACAACATGCTACCCATTGAAAGCTCTTTGACATAAAAATACAATTTACTTGGTTTATTTATTGCATTATTTTTAGCAGCACTAGCCTATTTTCACAAGAAAGCTCACCATCTGTGCCACTGAAGTGTAAGGTCAAACATTTTGGACAAAATGCTAAGAAAGGTGGTTGCTGAGAAAGCAAAGTTAGATGTATAGTTATTTTAGCCCTAGTAGAGAGAAGAATATGGATTTGTTCAACATAAATACTGTTTGTGCTGTATAAGAGCATCATTTATTGTCATTTGTCACTTGTTGCACATCAAATGTCTCAAGACATTTTCAGACACGAAAATGTTAACCAGCTCCAGACATTGGCATTAAAAGACGTTAAAGGTTTCAGTGTTTTTTTTGTGATGAATGCGTGGATATACTGTAAATGACATACTGTGATCAGTAATTCTTGTGAGATACTATAACTTAGATGGAATTTGAGAAGAGCTGTGCTGCCTAAAACCCATGCATGACACAACTACAGAAGGAGGATATACAGTAGCTAAGATGCTCATTAATCATTTTGAGGAAAGATGAATTGACATCAATAAAATATTTTCTGTGACAACTGACAGTGCCCGTGCTATGGTTGGAAAACCGAAGGGATTTGTAAAGGTCATTGTGAATCACTTTGGCCACACTGTAGTAAAGTCTCATTACATTATTTATCAAGAAAGTCTTTGTGCCAAGAGTTTGAATTATGAGCTTAATAATGTGATTCTTCTTAATGCAGTTTCAAACTCCGCTGTGTATGCAGTGTCCACCTCCTCAGGATATGTTCGTTGGCTGAGGCATGAGAAATGTTTGGAATGCTTTGTCCCGATTAATCAAGATCTTTTTGACAGAAAGCGGTCAAAACTACCTCAAACTGCACAATGACTAATGGGTTCAAAACCAATGTTTCTAGCCAACATTATCATGTATATGAATGAACTCAATGTCTGCAGAGCGCAAATCAAACTGCTATGGCTCTTTTCAAAATGTTGAAGGCTTGCCATTTTCTGACACCTCAATTGTCCGTTCTGTAGTGTCAAACAAATGACAAAGTTCAGGTGTCTGTGAAGCAGAAGTCCCTTTATTCATATGCATGTGGAAGTCCGGCTTGCAACCACCAGACTTAAAAAATAAGTAGCTGAAGATGGTCCTTTATACCTTAAAACACAAAGAGTTACTATGACATATTCTAAACAAATGATAAAACAGCAACACCTGCCAATTAATTATATCTAAGTTGCAGACAAGACAACAGTTAGTTCTTTTCATATTCTGGGTGTACAGCCAGCTTACCAAATACATGCCCCTTATCTTACTGACCAAGGACAGGCAGCATATATGTATATATGTATTTGAGCACAAAGCCTACGTCAAGCCACTAGACTGCATAGTTTGCAAAAACATACAAAAACAAGAAAATGATATTATTATCTCACTTCCCGGGCCTCTCTCTTATCTCTTCATTCTTCAGTTCCAACATGAAATCTTTCAGAACATTGCACAATCTGTGTTGCAGAGTTCAGAGTGTACATGCAGGAACTTGAAACACAAACCTAATTTAACCAGACATCTTTGAAAATAGCAACATAGATATATGCAGTTTCATATGCAAAACACCCTTGAGGCTACTGAAAGCAACAAAAGCATCTCTATCATAATCTGTTGGAATTCCCTGTCAGTACAATTTGAGTGTTTAAAGAGGCTTGCACATTGCTCAAAGTGTCACGCTACAAGCCCGAACTCAGCAAGGGAAAGCAAGGGTAAGGATCACAATAAATCATAAGACATGGAATTGAATTTAATAATTTCAGGTATTATTATACTTGAATAATATTTAAAACAGAATATGTGGCATGCAAATCAATAAAAAAAACAAGTGAGATAACTCTAGGCATGCCCCTTTGAAAGGTTGCTGACCCCTGGACTATGCCATTTCCCCCAGAGAAGAATAAAACACATTTCCCCCAGAGGATAATAAAGCTTTAAATAAAACAGTTACTCAGGGTCACAGGTTATAGTGAATGTAGGAGCTACAGGTGAATTAAAGAGTTTGTTCGAGTGACACATCGTCGTCCTGGGTTGTTAATTTATACGTGTATGAGAAACAAGACATGGTGTCAGAATAAATAGGATTCACGTCAGGACAAAAGATTTAAAATGAACGTCGCTGGAATTCCCGCACCACGAATGGATTGGGAGGTGAACAACCTGCCCGAGACTTGGCGCAAATTCAAGCAGCATGTGGAGCTCATGTTTTCAGGTCCGCTCAAGAAGACAGGACAGGAAGAGCAATGCAGTTATCTTTTCCTGTGGGTCGGAGAAAAGGGCAGAGACGTATACAACACATGGACACTCGACCAGGAGGAGGCAAAGGTACTCAAAACCTATTATGACCGTTTTGAAGTGCACGTTAAGCCTAAAACAAATGTTATATTTGCTCGATATAAATTTCACGAGAGAGTACAGGGAGCTAACGAACCGTTTAAACAATTTGTAACAGAGCTGCAGCTCCTTGTGAAAGACTTAAATTACTCTGATAGTGAAGGGGATGGTAAGGAATCGCATCGTTTTCAGAATACATTCACCGAGAGTGAGAGAAAAGCTGCTGAATGTTGGCTCTGAATTGACGCTAGACAGGGCCATAGACATCGTTAGGTCTCACGACTTAGCGCAAACCCAGCTGAGAACGATGGGCAGCAGCGCGAGCAGCCCGCGCAGGAACGTCATTCCTCTTCATGAATATGAAAAGTTTAAAAGTGACATTGTGCTACAGCCCACATCTCGCAGACTGTCAGGGTATGGCGGCGAGCAACTTGCTGTAAAAGGCGCATGCACCCTGAAATGCAAGTACAAGGACAGAGAAATGTGTCTGGACTTTTATATTGTAGACACTCATGCACCTCCAGTACTCGGACTAAAAGCGTGTTTAGACATGGACCTTATTAAACTTGTCTTATCTGTGACCACCCCTCCCACTGAGACAAAGTCAATATTACAAGATTTTGCAGATGTCTTTACAGGAATTGGGCTTTTTGCAGGTGAATGCACTATCCACCTCAAACCAAATGCAGTTCCTGTAGTATACCCACCGAGACACATACCTCTTGCACTGCGGAGCCCTCTTAAGGAGGAGTTGCACAACATGGAGTAGTCCGGCATTATTGCCAGAGTCACAGAGCCAACGGAATGGGTTAATGCACTTGTGGTGGTGGAGAAACCTCGCATGGGTAAACTCCGAGTATGCCTTGATCCAAGGGATCTGAACAAGGCTATCAAAAGTCCACACTACCCCTTGCCAACGTTTGAGGAAATTACACCAAAGTTGGCTGGAGCGTGCTATTTCAGTGTCCTGCATGCTAGGTCAGGTTATTGGGCTGTCAAGCTCACAGAAGAGTCATCAAAACTAACCACGTTCAACACGTTGTTTGGGCGCTACAGATTCCTACGCTTGCCCTTTGGGGTAATTTCAGCTCAAGATGAGTTTCGGCGGAAAATCGATGAGACATATGAAGGCCTCGAAAGGCGTTACAGCGATTGTTGATGACATCTTGGTCTATGGGAGAACCAAGAGGAACACGACAGGAACCTTCACACTATGCTACTACGGTCCCGAGAGCGAGGAGTCCGACTCAACCCAGAGAAAAGCACGATCTGTGCCACTGAAGTCGGCTACTTTGGACATCTTCTCACTGTGGATGGGATCAAGCCAGATCCAGCTAAAATTCCTGCTGTGAAGGACATGAAACCTCCCAAAGACAAAGGAGAGCTTGAAACAATACTAAGCATGGCAAACTACTTAGCAAAATTTGCCCCTAGCCTGTCTGACATCAATACCCCGCTGTGTCACCTCCTAAAAGAGTCTAGTGAGTTCGTTTGGGATGTGCAGCAGGAAAAGGCTTTCCAGAAGATGAAAGACCTTATCACAAGGGAACCAGGTCCAGTTCTGGCATACTTTGACCCCAACAAAGAGCTCCGACTTCAAGTGGATACATTACAGCATGGCTTGGGTGCTGTTCTGCTACAAGAAGGCAAGCCCATTAGTTTTGCTTCTAAATCCCTCACAGAAAGTGAAACAAATTATACTCAGATTGAGAAAGAGTTATATGCTATCCTGTTTGAATGCAAGCGTTTCCATCAGTATGTCTATGGTCGTCACGTTGTTGTGGAAAGTGATCACAAACCACTGGAATCCATCATGAGGAAACCATTAGCAGCTGAACCCCCTAGACTACAGAGGATGATACAACAGCTCCAGAGGTATGACCTCACAATCCTCCATCGCCCAGGGAAGAGCATTCCTGTTGCAGACACGCTCTCCAGGAAGTCACTATCCTTCCAGGACGACAGCCTCAGTGAAGGAATGGATGTGCAAGTGCACACAGTGTGCAGCAGTCTACCAGTGAGTGACACAAAACTGAATAAAATACGTGCAGAAAATACAAAAGATGCACAGCTCGCTAAGCTCAGAAAAACTATACAGGAAGGATGGCCTGAGGAGAGGAGAAGGTGTCCCCAGAGCATTATGGAATTTTGGAATCACAGAGATGAACTGTCACAGATGAATGGCATCCTTTTCAAAGGTGAAAAAATCATTATTCCTGCCTCACTCAGAGCAGAGATGTTGTCACGCATTCTCACAGGGCATATGGGTATGGAGAAGTGTAAACAGAGAGCCCGTGACATCATGTTTTTGCCTAGGATGTGTAAACAAATTAAAGAAATGATTGGAAAATGTTCCATTTGTCTTGAATACCACCCAGCACAGGTAAAAGAGCCCATGATGAGCCACAGGATACCAGACAGGCCATGGCAAGTTATAGCAACCGACCTCTTCACTTGGGACAATAAAGAGTACATGGTTACTGTGGATTACTATAGCAGGTATTTCGAGCTCGACAGACTTTACAGTACCACGTCCACAGCGGTAATACATAAGCTTTTGCCAGACATGGCATCCCAGAGTCTGTGATATCCGACAATGGCCCCCAATACACATCTGCCGATTTTGAAACTTTTGCTAGTGCATGGGGATTCACCCACATTACAACAAGCCCACATTATCCTCAAGGTAATGGCCTTGCAGAGAAATATGTGCAAATTGCAAAAGCCCTGATGGAAAAGGCCAGATCTGACAAAAAAGACCCGAGAGATCATATTAAGTGCATATTGCAGAAGGTCGGGTGTACCGAAGAAACTGTCGCCATCTGCTCAGCAGAAAAGAAATACACAAAGCGCACACTGACACAAGCTTTGACTGTGATGAGCACTGCAACCCCCAGACGCTGAACCACTCATCCCAGAAGTGCCAGAGACAGACTCACACTCCGCCTATTACCGCACTAAATCCGGACGCATGGTGAGGCCCAGAACCATACTGGACCTATAAATATAAAGGGTGTCATATATTATGTCAATCATAATAACAAAAAATTGTAATGCAAACGTACTGATATAGTATGAAAAGTTTGGTGGTTGTTGTTGAAAGGTTTTAAGTCATTACATAGGAGTTGAAATATACTGATGTCAGCAAGTAGCTGACTGATAGCCATGTTAAATTATTGTAAAGAGTTGTTTGTTTTTATAGCGTTAAGATCCTGATGTCAAGTGAAGAGCGCAGTAAGCATTGCTTAACCAAATTTTTGCAAAATAGCTCATTAGGACTACAAGAGGTAGTTATTTTTGTGTTAGTCATTAACTCAAATTAAAAGAAAGGGGATGTAATATTTGTGTGCGTCAGCAGTGAAACTGCATGTTGATTGGTGGAGGGCTGAGCGGGAATAACGGTTACTCAGGGTCACAGGTCATAGTGAATGTAGGAGTTAACGGGTTCGGAGTTACAGGTGAAATAAAGAGTTTGTTCGAGTGTCACATCGTCGTCCTGGGTTGTTAATTTCTACACTATACGTATACGAGAAACAAGACTTAAGTAAAGAGATTAAGTAGAGGGAAGAAAAAAAGACTAGCATCTGCTAAAACACAAGCTTAAAAATTAATATCCCGCCACAGCATGTAATAGCACCCCAAGGCCGCTAGCACCCCATACTATAATTCTTTTCCGTTTTCAATTTTGCAAAGCTGACAGACACTTCTACACTCCTTATTTGTATTCTGATTATACCGTTTGTATTCAGGTAGTGAGACGTACCGATACCGAGATATGTTGAGATGTTTCTGTGTAGGGCTTTAAGGAAACATAAAACGGCACATAAATACTCAAACAACTTTACCGTATATTTATTCAGCACTCAAAATCATAAACTCCAATTTACTTATTTTTTATATTCTGGTAACACTACTGGTTTAAGTGGTAGCATCAAGAAAAGTCTCAAGTGACACAGTACGCAACGTACCTTTGCTACTACAGGTACTTTCATAGCGCGTTCATCTTGCTTCCAGCTGGCCTTCCGAGTTCATCATAAAAGTCCCAAAACCAGTTACCAAAATAATTCCCAAGCGAATTATACTGGAGAACGTATTTTAAAAGTGAGTTTACATACATTAACGCATGGCCTAAATCATAATGCTATAAACAGATTAAGATTTTTATATATGTAAACATACTGAAATTCAAATTAAAATAATTACTTGAACTGGAATTTTAAAACAGAAAATAGCACAGAAGGAAGCAGTGACTGTTGCAGCTCCTCTTATCTAATTCAGGGCCGGCCCTAGTTTTCTGGGGGCTTTAAGCCGGAGATTATGATTTGCACATACACTACTATTAATCAGCTGCTAACACAACCTTATTTTACTATTTAGAACAACTAAATTATATAAATACAAAACTTTTGTTAAGTAGACATAATAAATTACAAACAAGAACAAGAAGCACACATTTTACAAAGTCAAAGTCACAGAGTGCAAACTGCTGAAAGAGGAACAGACTGTGATCCATTAAATTGTATTAGTGTCAGGATAGTGTCAATGTATGCCACCAAAATTTCTCAATTTCAAGTTTTCTAATCCTGACTGTGGGGCAGGGGACAATTTAAGAACACACTGGTAATCCAGACATGAAGCAATTACCACACCTTAAATGCTGACACATGGAGGTGAGAGGTGTTGCTAAGCCAGTCTGAACCAGACCCTAGGTGGTGGGATGGGGAGTTGTGCAGGAAAGCAAAAACAAAGCAGTGATATGAACCATGACACCTGAAAGTCTACATAGTCACAGTTCTCAAATAACCCAAGCTTCCTCCTCCTAATCTACTGGAACACCTGCCCCTGACACTTCACTGCATTTTCTTGGTTGTGCCATATGAAGAGCATTGTTAATATCCAACCAGTTAAGGATTTAATGGGTCTGCCAAGCTGTTGGTTGAGCTTTCTAACCAGCATTCCTGAAAAAGAATTATATACATACAGGACTGTACATTGTGAATTACAAAATGTTTAAATGTATTTGAAATACATTTCAAAGGATAAAAAGGATTAAGGATAATATTAATTCTAAGAATGTAATCATTTACATTGTCAAGGAAGCAATTTCTATAAAACATGTCTCCATCAGTCTCCATGGTCACATTGTATATTGGTGCACATCATTTCCTTTACTAAACTTTCTAATGTTATTCAGTCCAGTACTGGATGACTAAGCCTGTATAGATCCTTCTAACCCCAGTCTTCTGTATCATCAGCCAACTCTTCATGACATTCCCTTGAATTTTCTGTCACTGTCTGTTGTAATGTTCTTTCTCCTCTCATCTTCTTTCTCATCTCTCCATTTGTTCTGCTGCCATGTTGTTAAACACTCTCATGTAACACTTTTGTTAAAAATATGAGCAAAGTTGACAGCATGCAAGTGTTTGGCATTTGCATTTGTAAGTCTTACTCTTTTTTTGTCATTTTATAACTTTTCCTGTGTACTGTAAATGTTGAATACATTGTTTAAACGTCTGGTTCAGAATATAGTTTATTAACTATATTGTCCGTATAGTAGTGTTGTTACAAGCCGGGAAATGTAGGTCAATGAAATAAATGTTAATTTCAGAGAGCAAATCATGTCCTGACACCAGATTGCCTTTTTGCCACCTCTTTGGCACTTAGTTTCGGTTCCCAGCACTATGAGAGAGTGAAGTAATGAACAAGACATAGTTTTCAGAATGTACAGCAGAGGGGACAGCATCCAAGCCCACACCATAACTACCAAATACTTGGATTATAGGTGGCATCAGTGTAATTCTGATCTCCATTCCTCTCTCTCTATTTTGCAATATACCATCTCTCCCTTAGAACATCACAGACCAGAAATTGCCCAGCCTATGGATGAAGAAGTACTATTTATTGATTAAATTTAGTTTCTTTTTTAGTTTTCAGCTCCTATTTAATGGTGACTTGTAGTGGATAAGGAAGGCATTTGTCCAAGTAATTTCCCCCAGCAAAGCTATTTTTCCCTGGTTTTGCATTCTCAGAAGAAAGTCAAACATACAACAGGTGAGCATTAAAAGAGGCATGCAGTCTGAAGTACCGACAGTTTTAAATAGTTATAGCAAGGTGTTATGAATCTCCATTCTATATTCATTTGGTACTGAAATCAGTGTTTTCCACTCACAAGAATTGGACTTTCAGGCTTCAGAATTTTTCTGAACTATCTTATGAATTTCAATTGAATTTGCTGTAGAGTCCAGAATTGTAATACATCACGAATACATAATAATAATAATAATAATAATAATAATAATAATAATAATAATACATTATTTATATAGTACCTTTAAAGGTGACTTCTCAAAGTGCTTTATAGAACGACGACAACAACAATAAAAAATACACATGATATGCAGAAAAAAAACATAATGAGAAGAAACACTGGATGGGGGTACTGAATTTATTTGATAATTTACAATATTTTGTAATTGTTTGAGTAATTTTAAGCACACACTTGAGCCAATAAAAAAATACTAACATGTGGTATAAATGATGAAGATTAAAATAACAGTAGATAACTCATAATTACTTTTGTAAAACCCAATGTCTTTATGTGACTATTGTTTATGTATCAAATATCATATGATGATATGATCCTATGATGTTTTAAGTTTTCTGATTTTGTAAAACTGATAGATACTTTCATATTGCATTTTTGTATTTTACTTTTTGTAATAATATTTACAAATATTTGTAATTTGTAATATTTGTATTACAAATCCCCTTGGATTTGTAATAATACCAAGGGGTTTCTTTGTGTGCCTTTAAGGTTATAATGTGAAAACAACAGCTATTTAAAAATGTATGAAAATGTTCAAGCTAAGTTTCACTTGTTCTATAACAGGACCTATGTTTCATTTGTTCATTTGTCAGGTTTTATTAAGCTGACTGCTTTCTTTGATGACTGACAAAATGTGTTAGTCAATATTGTGTTAGATCAGTATTCTAGAAAAACAACATTCCTGCAAAGGTCTAGGCTAGTAGTGTGTGTGGCTACTGGTACAATAATACAAGCTGTACATCTGAAGACACATGCTTTGTCCCAGGTTGTGTATATATGTGACAAAAAAAGTTAATAATGTGAAAGTTTGTTTAGAAATTAATGTGGTCACCAAATTTAAGCTTATTGTAATTGTAATGATGTGAGGCTTTTAATTTACTTTAACATTCAGAAATTGTAATGGTAAATTGCAAGAGTACTTGATGGCTTTTTATGTTTACCTCGTAAAGTTTATCACTCATATAATTACATCACATTCATATTTTCAAATACAAGTAAATATGGATTTCCTATTGTGAACTAAATATGAATCATGTTTGTTTTATACTCAAACATCCATTGGCCAAATATCCTTGAAGAGTTCAGACTTCCAATTGAGAAAGTGGAGCTGGCTGGATTGATCCTTGGTCCAATTTGACAGCTGAGCTTCCCAGTGCCAGAGAAAAGAGAGAGAAAGCTTTGCCTTGCATTTCCGGGCACCTCTGCCAGGAATCAGTGTCCACCTACACCTCATCTAACCCATGCAGAGTCCTGGGATCCGCTCTCCTGCAGTCCTCAACTACCCAGTGATCTCAGACTGTCTCACCACACTCTCAGAAGGAAGCGGGAGGCATTCAGCTGACTTGTCCAGTTCCTCCTCCTCCAATCTTACTCTGTATTTTTAATACTTAATTTTTGAAAAATCTTAGATTTTTTAGATCTCTACGACACTAGCGCTCATGCAAAGTACCCTTGGCACTATGCCTGTATTCCTTAGAACACTAACCCACATCCAGATCCACTGACTTTCCATGTTCTCTTCCTGAACTAGTGCCAAGAAATTTACGCCTCACAGACTACAACACTCATGGAAAACCTGTCTCCACCATCCCCTCCACCATATCCTTCCCGCTCCACAACTACAGCTGAAGTTGGTTACAGTACTCCAATGAGTTACAATGTCCTTCGCTTACATTATCCTACTCTGTTGTACAAGTGACTGGTCACCTTAACCAGGTGGAAAATTCTGGTTCCCTACAGGATGATTTTCAACGATGCAATGTACCAATAAAGATACTTTTAATTCCTCTGAATGCAAATGTGTAAAAATCAATAAATGTAAATAAACACAAAAAATTACTTGAAGGGTTTTATTTCATCTTCTAGTGAGGTTGTTATTCTATGGGGATAATCATCATCACACAAATCCATTTTCAATTTCAAATTCGATCAGCATAAATGTATTAGACCTTAACAGAACTAACTATTAGGTGCTTAGTTATTAAATGAACAGAAGCATTCATAGAAGCAATGTTTAATTGCATGCATCATTTAGAAGCAGTGGCAAAAATTGCTTGGAAAGTGATTTTGTTGTCTTGTTTATTCTCCATTCGAACATCAGTGAATCCAGTGGCTCGCAGGGCCTCCATGAAGACCTTGGGTTTCCAGTTCTCATCAAGAAAAACGTTCAATAATGCTACCTTCTTGTTTGAAGAATGTCTGAGAGTTGTCACCATGAGACCACCTGCCGAAACACAATTTTTAACATTTATAATCACAATAAGTGTAACATATACAATAGTGGAAAAAATGACTTAGTGCCTTAGTTTCTTAGTTTTTTAATTAGTATTAATTTCAGGATTAAGACTGATTAAATAAATTTAACATTCACCACAGTGGAAAAATAACAAAAGTTTCTTAATGGTCTTAGTTTCTGCTCATTTTATTTTATAGGGATCCGTTTCTTTCATAAACCCCCAAAATATGAAAACTTCAGTCAGTTCTCCCTTTAGCTTTAACTGAGACTGAATGCATTGTGGACCTTAAGACCTGCCTTGTAACTCCCCTCTTTAAGCTCTGGAATCAGCTTTATTCCAGCACCAGAAAACAGCTGCCCTGTCTGACTGTTCAACCCACCTGGTTTCATCACCCTGTGGACTTCCGAGGCCACAGCCTCCATGTTGGTCCAGTAGTAGTAGCAGTTGCAGTGGTAGACCTTGTCCACACTGCTGTCGGGAAGGGGCATGCCCATGATGTTGCCATTGAAGAGAGTAACCTTTCCAGATTCAATCTCAGCCCTCATCCTTTCACTGGCCTTTTGGAACATGTAATCAGAATGGTCAACCCCAAACAGCTTTCCCCTACCGCGTAGGAGAGGAGCAGCAGCCTGGAGCCCCAGCCCGAGCCCAAATCCCAACTCCAGCACCGTGTCATCTGGCTGAATCTCAACACACTTCACTGCATTTTCTTCCAGGACCCGGTGGTGCCATATGAAGAGCTTGGACAGTATCCATCCAGTTAGAGATTTAGCAGGTTTTCTAAGCTGTTGGTGGAGCTTTCTACTGAGCATTCCTGTAAAAGCTAAAGAAATGTACACATAAATTGTGAATTGCCAAAAGTGTAATGGTTTTGGAATTTTTACAAGTAAGGATAATGTTACAATCTAGGACTGGAACTAATTAACACTGCCAAGGAAGCAATTTCTGTAAATATTTTAAAAGATCTCATTATCATCAGTTGACTACCTCATTGACCATCTTACTCTCCATGATTGTCTCTTGTATTTTTCCTATGCCATGTTTTCAAACACTGCTGTCTATATAAGCCTGTCATTGTTTTTCTGGAGAGGTGTTTGAACAGAACAGATGGAAGTATTGTTCCTGTTGAACAGCACAGACAAGAAATCATTCAGGCTATAACTGAAATGTCTACTGATTAAATTGAATTTCTATTTTTAGTAAAATAGAATTAATCTTTGTTTCTGGAACTAGTCTATGGCAACCTGTAGAAGATTTTTTCCCAAACTTTTTCCTCAGCAAAGTTCATTTTTTTCCCTGGTTTTGCTTTTCTTTAGGGAAAAAACCCAAACATACGTACAACAGGTGAACACTAAAGCAGGTAAGCAGTCTGAAGTAACCTCAGTTTTAAACAGCCATAGAAAGGTGTAATATATTTAACATATTCTTTTTCATAAACCAAGGTAAAAAATAATTATGTAAGAACAACCCATTGAAATACAGCTTTCTGTGATGCACTTTACTGATTGATTATCAAAGTGGCTGGATTGGTGTTATGGAGATTGAGCAGTTTCAGTTCCCTCAGGAAAGGAATCACTGGAGTTCCATTCACTAAAAATGAAACTTCTAAGCTAAGCTTTGAAAATTGTGGCAATTCCAATTCATTACCAGTTTCACTTAAATTGAAATTATTCATGAATTTCAGTTCAATTTGGAACTGACTCTGTAATACATCAGTAATATTAGAATTGCTTTTTATAGATAATATATAGATAGATAATTAAGCCATCTGGAATAAACCATTTTTAATTTTTCTGAAAGGACTCTGAAAACAAACTGCTGAACCTTGCTAAACATGTTTAAACGTATTAGTGTAAAAGCATATGTCTGTATGTGACTATTGTTTATGTAGCAAATACATGAATGATCCTAAGATTTTTTTAAATTATTTTTCTTCTATTGTAAATCTGATAGGTATTTTCATATTGCATTTTTGTGTTTTACTACCTCATTTTTGTACCATAAAAATGCAGAGAATTCTCTGTGTGAGGCTTTAAGAATATAATTTATTAAACTGCATAACTGAAAAGACAAAACAGCAGTTTGAAAAATTAATTATGAAGGCGTTGAAGCTACATTTCACTTGCTTTACCAAAGTTTCTCACACCCAGGCTGTACTGCATCATCATTAATGAGGACAACATGAACCTCATCCAGTCTTCATTTACCATTATATCACCTCTACTCTTCTAGCTCTTGTCTGCATTTTTATTGACATTTTTCATTTATTTCTGAGCTATTTTAGTCTTCTAAACACTATCACATTAACAAACTGCATTTCCAAGTTCTTAAAAAAACATGTGTGCAATGATTCAAACACAAAATGTCACTTAAAAACACAAAACAGTTTTACCTACCTTATATTTGTTCAGCAATTGAAGTTAGAAATACCACTTTTTTATTTTTGTTATGTTCTGGTTTATGCTACTTGATTAAAAGGTAACTTTAAACTTGATTATCAGACTCTCAGCTCCTTTTATAAAGCCGCCCCTTAGCTCCAGGCAACTCAGACTTCTGAGTTCAAAATAAAAGTACCACTTCCTGCACATCAGAAAGTCCTGTATTCTCAGCATTTTCTGTTTCTGCAGATTCAAAATCAAGATCCAATGGAGGAGCGCGTCGAAGAGGTTTTACATTTCTCATTATTTTTGAGCCATCTTCCACGTTCACTAACTCAAAAGAGTTACAAGAGGTGTTTCTCAATAACACATGGCGAGTGTCTTTAAACTTGGCATCCAATTTACCGTTGTCTAGGTCAGCCACAAACACTTTCTTGAAAAGTTCTACTCTAATGAAGTTTCTTTGACTTCCTGTATCTATCACCATTATTATCTCTTGGCCATTTATTCGAACAGTTTCTTTACCTTCAGGGTCAATGGAATTAGCAAATTCATCTGAGTCTGAAGAAGGTTCTTGAACTGTTTGCAGTTTTGTCCCTTCCTTATTTGTATTAAGTTTATTTTCCTGATGGGAACCGTCTTTCTTTCTACACACGCGTGCATAATGTCCTGTTTTCTTACAGTGTAGACATTTTGCTGTTCGCGCTCCGCATTCATCTGCTTTGTGCATTGTTAGTCCGCACCTGTAACATTTAATGTCAGCCGTCCCCTGTTCTTCTTTATCTCTTTTGTTTAACAAAACAAAAGCTCGGCTTTTGTTTGTAAAGTCTGAGCGAGCACCCCGTTCGGTGTTTCTTGTGAAGTAAACATGATTCTCTCTAGCTTTGTCACTGTGGTCAGAAAGCATTCTTGATTCTGCTTGAGCTGCTCCATGAATTCTAGCGACTGTAAGAGCTCTTTCTAAAGTCAGCCCTTCCTCCTGCAACAATTTATCACGCAGTCTCTTATGTGCACACTTTTCCACAAGTTGATCTCTTAACATGCCTTCTACTCTCGTTCTGTTGTCTCGTGATGTCTACTCACTATACTACAGAGATACAGGGATTACAGGGATTGCTAAAAAAAATTCCCAAATAAATTCTATTTCATGGTACAATTTTAAAAATGAGTTATACATTAATGCAAGGGCTAGAAGGATTATTTCATGTAATTAAAATTTTAAGAGAGCAATTGTCATAAACACTGCAAACATTGATCTTTAAATAAGACTTACTGTTTTATTTTTTCATAATGGTAAAGAAACAATTGTTTTTAATCTCTATAACACTATATGAAAGATGTTTAATTGTTAAAAACACTTTACCACAAAATTTTTAAATTTTCAGTGCTTCCTCAGTCTTCCTTAGTTGCCGTCACTGGGATGAAGCTTGTAAAACTACCAAATGTTGTTTATTCAGAGAGTATGCAATTTAAGGTATCTAAACTGTTCACAGAGACTTCTATTGATAAATAATTTAAATTAACCTGGAAATTACAATTGTCAGGTTTTTCTTCTACATTTTTGATAGTTCATTTGAAATTCAAAAAACACTTTTTGGGTATTCATTCTTTATATCCGGTTTCATTTTGCTGTCTTTTGATGACTGACAAACTGTATTATTCTCTGCATTCTAAAAAAACAATAATCCTGTGAAAGTCTCAGACTAATAGTGTACTGTATGTGGCCACTGATACAAGTCATACAAGCTGTACATCTGATACACATGTTTTGCCCCAGTTTGTGTATATATTTTACAAAAAGATAATAATGGGAATGATTGTCTAGAAATTAATCTGGTCACTAATTATTTTGCTTAATATAGTAAAGACATTTTGAACCTAAAAAATGTGCTGCTGGTGTAGAGAAGTACTGTAACCCCTACACAGTAATGCAGCAGCCTAAAAATGCACTGCCGGTTTAGAGAAGTAACTAGGGCCCTGGACTGACATTGTTTAAGTTGTGCGTTCAAGTCCCATTTAGGGAGCAGTCATGTAGGCTACTTTCATACTATTTATATATTTCATACTGGGTTTAGGTCCAGCCTTATGAATGAAATGAATGAAAAAAGCTAAGTAAACTGAATTTTGAAGGGGAAAATAATGTTTTGTCCTCATCGGTATTTAAAAATGAGAGTGTATCCCACTGATATAAAACACATCAGTTCACTTTATATAAGTGTATAAAAAATGAAAAAATATTTTTTTTGTGTGGATCTTGATGTTATAATTGTCACAATCGTAAACCCCTCCTCTTAAGGACACTCCAGCCCTTCCTTTCTTCCAGACATTGCTGCCAATCTGGGCTCAGCTTTGGAAGATGGACGCCCGGAAGTCTGCCTACCCGCGCGTCCAGGAGTGACTCGACGGCATAGGCTTCACAACGGCGTCCTGACCAAAGACCACGCAGATGGTCTTTAAGCTCTGGAATCAGCTTTATTCCAGCACTATAAAACAGCTGCGTTGTCTGACACTTCAGCCCTCCTGGTTTCATCACCCTGTGGATTTCTGAGGTTCCAGCCTTCAGATCAGGCCAGTAGTAGTAGCAGTTGCAGTGGTAGACCTTGTCCACACTGCTGTCAGGAAGGGGCACGGCCATGACATTGCCATTGAAGAGAGTAACCTTTCCAGATTCAATCTCAACCCTCATCCTTTCACTGCCACACTTTGTGAACATGTACTCAGAATGATCAACCCCAAACAGCTTTCCCTTAGGGCCTATGAGGAGAAGAGCAGCTGCCTGGAGCCCCAGCCTGACCCCAAAACCCAACTCCAGCACCATGTCATCTGGCTGAATCTCAACAAGCTTCACTGCATTTTCTTCCAGGACCCAGTTGTGCCATATAAAGCTTTCTAGTTAGCATTCCTGTAAAACAAAGGAAATGTACACATACATTGTGAATGACCAATTGTGTAATGGATTTGAAATATTTACAGTTAAGGATAATGTTAAACATAAGAATGGAAGTCGTTTTCATTTTTAAGGAAACAATTTCTGCAAATATTGTAAAACATCTTATCATCATTATCATTAAGCTCCATGGGTATATTGCGTGTTGGTGTTGGTGCCAATCTTGTGATGAATGATGTTCAGTCCAGTACTTGGTGACTAAAGCTATATAGATCCTTATAACCTGTCTTCACTGGTGATTCACTGGATCACTGGATTTGGAGAAATCAAGGTGGGGGGTGGGAGAGGATGGGGGGAGCATGAGAGAACTGCGTTGATGAAGACATCCTGGACCGGAGAAGAACTATCCTAAGAACCATCGAAGGAAGTACAAGAAGGACAGAACAACTGGACTGCATTATTCTGGGGCATTTGTTGGGTAACTGGGGTCCAATACAGTCCTTCTGGCCAGTCTGGAATGTGTGTCTTTTACAGTTGTTTTTTTATAGCGATTTTTTAAATAATGTACATTTTAAACATCAGATGATAAAATGATTTTAAAACAGACTACACTGCTGTGCAAGAGTCTAAACATTTTCATAGCCCTGCTGTTTTCAGTCAGTATTATTCCTTCTTTATGCTAAAATACAATTGCTTGTTTATGTTCTATTGAAATATTAGCCATTAATTTTAAAATACAAGAATGCTGATATCTGTTTTCTAGTTTAAATTGCCTTTAAGGTTAAATCCTGATCAATAAATGCAACGGATTAGCTACTACAACACGTTACATACTGTATGTGTGGCTTGGATATATATCTGTTAGCAATATAATGGTTTCTGTTACATCTTGTCATGTATATCAGGTGTCATAGGTTGCGTGGATTAGGGGACATCAGAATGAATGAAGGGTTTTGTGATCCTTTGCATCTTTAATGGAGAATTTGAAGAAATAAAAATCTACTGTACTCTTTTAGAAATAAACTTCTGAAAGTGTTATAGATTTGCCACATTTTAATACCATCTAGAATTAGTAAATTAACATTAATGCTCTGGTGGTTATACAGTATGTGTATATAAACAGTTTAAAGTCAGAGGAAGAACACTGAAAATACTAAAATATTCCTTAATTTAGCTCAAACAATAGTGGGGTTATCAGCCATGCACTACAAAACAGCCCCATAGAAAATTTTAAGTTGTTTATGCTTCTACACCTAGCAAACACTGAATGGTATTGTGTTGAAAGAGCATGGATTTTGGATATCCGCATGATAATTGTAATACTAACAATAAAGCTACTTTTAATTCCCTGAACATATGTACTGTAGATATACAGGAATCAATAAAAACAAACAAAACATACTTGAAAAATGTTATTTCAATCTTTAAGTGAGATTACTGTACCATGATGATAATCAGCATCACACTAACTTTCAAATAGTAAGTTGTGATCAGTGTAAATGTACTGGAACTTAGCAGCATAAGTTGCTAGGTACTGTTGTCTTTTCCTGAACAAAGCTTTCAAAGAAGCAATGCTTATTAGAAGCATCATTTCGAAGCAGTGGCATAAATGGCTTGGAAAACTATTTTCTTGTCTTGCTTGTCCTCCATTCGAACATCAGAGAATCCAGTAGCTCGCAGGGCCTCCATGAAGACCTCGGGTTTCCAGTTATCATTTAGGAGAATGTTTGATGATGCTAACTTCATGATTGAGGAAAGTCTGAGAGTTGTCACCATGAGACCACCTGTCAAAACACACAGAGAAAAATTGCAGACGGCACATTACAGAATTATTCTTAGGATTTACAATCATGAAATTAGTGTAACATTCATCACAGAGGACAAAAATAACAAAGGATCCCTTTGTGGCTTGGTTTCTGCTCACTGTTTTTTATAGAGATTAATTGTAGTAATATCCCTAAAAATATGAAAACATCAGTCAAGGAACACTGTGAGTTCAGCCTCAGTCCTCTTAGGTTAAACTGAGTCTGAATACATTGGTTTCCTTAAAACTACCTTTGTATCTCCACTTTTAAGTTCTGGAATAAGCTTTTTTCCAGCACCAGAAAACAGCTGCCTTCACTTCAGCCCACCTGGTTTCATCACCCTGTGGATTTCTGAGGTTCCAGCCTTCAGATCAGGCCAGAAATAGTAGCAATTGCAGTGGTAGACCTTGTCTACACAGCCGTCAGGCAGGGGCATGGCCATGATGTTGCCATTGAAGAGGGTAACCTTTCCAGACTTAATCTCAGCCCTCATCCTTTCACTGGCCTTTGTGAACATGTACTCAGAATAATCAACCCCAAACAGCTTTCCCCTAGGGCCTGTGAGGAGAGGAGCAGCTGCCTGGAGCCCCAGCCCGAGCCCAAAACCCAACTCCAGCACCATGTCATCTGGCTGAATCTCAGCGAGCTTCACTGCATTTTCTTCCAGGACGCAGTTGTGCCATAAGAAGAACTTGGTCAGTAACCACCCAGTTAAGGATTTAACAGGTTTTCCAAGTTGTTGGTTGAGCTTTCTAGACAGCATTCCTGTAAAGAAGCAAAAGAAATGTACACATACATTGTGAATTACCAAATGTCTAATGTGTGATTTGAAATTGTTACAGTTAAAGACAATGTTAAGCATAAGAAGAATGGAACTTATTTACATTGTCCAGGAAATGATTTCTGTGAACATTTTAAAACATCTCATCATCTTTATAATCAGTCCCCAAGTGCATATTGTGTCTTGATCATTTGCTGAATGTTGTTCAGTCCAGTACTGGATGACTGAGGCTATATACAGTAAATCCTTATAACCCAGTCTTCTACATCCTCCAGCAATTGTCTTCATGATCATCCCTTCTTCATGATCAGTGTTTTCTTCTATCATGATACCAAACACTGCTGTCTTGATCAACCTGCCATTGTTTTTCTGGAGAGATGTTTTAACAGATTGAATTTTTTGTCACCATCTGTCATAATGTTCTTTTTTTATTATTTCTGACTTCTTTATTTGTTTTGTTGCCATGATGTTTAACACTCTCCTGTAACTTGTTTTTAAACGATTAAAACATTTTTTTAAAAAATATCACCATAGTAGACTAGCAAATACTAGTTTTTAAGTATCCCAGTTGTTGATAATCCTAGAAAGATCATCTAGACTTTATTGTCATTTTAAATCTTATTCTGTGAAAACACTTTAAGGTCTGGTTCAGAATTAGTTTCTCCAATACTGTCTAAAAGGGATATATTTGAATACAAATAGATGTAGAACATAAACAGTGGTGTGAACACTGTCTCACAAGCCTCATAGTTTTGCTACTAGATGGGTAATGTAGGCAAATTAAATGCTACATTTCTAAAGGCTAAAAATTCAGAGAGAAAAACATGTTCAGACACCTTGCTTTTCTAACCAATTGTGACACCTGTTCCCAGCACAGTGAGATAGTAAAGTAATGAACAAGGCAGTAGACCTTAAAAGACAAAAAATACTTGAATGTATTAACAGAAACACACTATGTTTGGAAATATTATTTACAAGAACTGGGAGTTCCTGGTCCCAGCCATTTACAGGACCAGAAAACCCTGAAAATGAGATACAAAAACAAAAGAAGAAAAGCTTCTTCATAAAATTAAATGTCCTACTCAAGATAAAGTATCTCCTTAGATTAATGCTAAAATCTTTCTTCCTGTAAAAAACAGTGCCTCAAAATTCAAATGAGATATTTTGTTTAATGGATACCTCAAAAGGAAAATAAATATTCACACAGCAACATAAGACAACAGTCCCTTTCCTAAATCTGAAGATTATTTTTCAGTGCTCCAATGTCTTGGAAGATTTTGTGTAGTCTTGCTTGGAAAGAAGAGAATCTACTCACTGTACAGTTTCTTAATTGGCTGATAGATATAAAGTAAGTTCTCCTTACTTTTTCTATTCTGATGGAGACTATGGAGAGGCATTTTTCCAGTGTTGTCTCTTTATAACTGTACCATCCATAAACTGTTGCTTTACTGACCAGCCAGGAATGATCTTGTCATTTCTATAGATTTCTATACCTCCCTGACAACCTGACCTCTGGCCATTGTGGCTGAGTTGACAACACAAGGTAAGGGACAGCAGATTGTCTGCCTGTAAAAGTGAGATTATTTTTCAGCAGAGTCCTACATAACATCTACCAATCCATTTTTTAACTGCATCTTCAGGATTGCGGGGCAGCCTTCTAACAAGCAGCGGGATAAAGTCAGGGAACACCTTGGACCAGACACCAGTCCATTACAGGGCAGATTGACCAAAACACAGACATGCACACACTCAAACCACGGTCAATTTTCCAGGAAGCCAATTAAACTATCAGCCCCCATAACAGCAGAGTTAAAGGCAGCACTTTGGTCAACGGAAAAAACTGCTAGGACCTGACTGGCTCCCAAAGGCGTTTTATACCAGCTTCTGGGACATCCTGGCAAAGGACGTGGTAGAGGTAGTACAACACATCTTTGAACAGGCCAGATGATAAGGAAGGGAGTAATCTCTCTTCTGTTCAAGGTGGGGGACGCATCCAACCTCATCAGGAGACCCATCAGGATACTCTGCATGTATGTGCAGAAGCTGTCAAAACTCTTGCCCAACACATTAAGGAAGGCTCGCATAATAACCAGTGAATGGACATGCAGGGTAGAGGGGCAATCCGTCAGCTGAAATCTACAGATCACACGAGACATCACTACCTGAGCAGGGGACAGTAACATACCCGTGATAGTGGTACGCCTATACCAGGAGTAAGCTTTCGACGGAGTGAATCACAGCTACCTTTTCAGGGTGTTGAGACACTTTGGAGAGAGTTTTAGGCACCGGATAGAAGGATACTGTATTGATCCATTGATTACAGCTCCCCATTTAACACAATAGTTCCTTCCAGACAAGTCAGGAAGCTTAATGACCTGGGCATCAACACTACTCTATGCAGGTGGATTATGGATTTCCTGAATGGCAGACCACAGATTGTGAGGGTCGATGGAAAGCTTTCTTCCACACTCACCATCAATATAGGTGCCGCTTAGGGCTGTGTGCTTAGCCCCTGCTTTTTTTCCTTGTTTACCCACGATTGTGTGACCTGATACAGCTCCAATTCCATCTATAAATATGCTGATGACACTACCACCTTTGGCCGAAGCACTGATAATGATAAGACAGCCCACAGGGATGAGGTCAGGAGCCTGGTGGAGTGGTGCATTGACAACAATCTCTCCCTCAATGTCAGAAAAATCAAACAGCCGTACTGCAACTGTCACTGCCCGCAATAGCATCCAACGGCTGCTAGGTGTCACTCTATGATGCCTTTTTTTAACTAACAGATACCGGCTGCTTTAAAGCTAACAGATATTTGTATATTCCATGTTTGTTTTACTACCTCATTTATGTTCAGCAAGTGAAACATATACCCATACTGAGTTGCATAGAGAAGTTCCTGTGTGGCTTTAAGGATATAATTTAGTTAACTGTATTCTTACAAAAAAATATGGAAGCTAATTAGTACCACGGAGTAAAACATATTTATTGCATTTAAACAAGATAGTATTGCATTTAAACGTGATTTTTTTGCCGTTTCAGTGACAAGTACAGTACGTCTGTATGTATTCCATTTAAGTGTTTACAGAGTAGGCAAAAACTATGTACCTATGTACAGTACATATTTCTGCAGTATCACATCAAGAACATACTTTTGGAAAGCTGTGTCATTTCTATTTGCTACAGAAACAGCAAAAACGACAATCATTTAACCTGGAAATGCCCACTGACAAGGTGTTGTATGTAATGTACTGTATACAAAGGCAGTACACGTGCTCCTTTAAAAAGAAAAATTCCAAAAAGAGGAATGTGATGATATTCCTCTGTTGTTAAAGCCAATGCTACTTTGCACGGGACAATATCATTCCTTATTTAATACAAAATATCAATATGGTAGGCAAACTTGTTCACCAATTAACTATTTTGTTTATGCACAATACTCTCTCATTTTGACGCAATAATTTTCTCGTTTAAATGCAATACTATTTGAAACGCAATATTTTTTTTCTTTGTGGTTAGTAAACTTCCATAAAAAATGGTAAAACAATTGTTTGAAAAATATTCAAGCCACGTTTCACTTGCTCTGTAGCAGTTGGGACCTACTGTAAGTTTCCAGGACCCAAGTTGTACTACACCATAGGTATTCAGGAAAATATAACCCTTGATATTCATCTACCACCACATCATCTATTCTTGTTTTTGTCTGTATCTTACTTAATCTTGTTAATTTCTTTCTGTTTAAGTGTTCTAAGCACTGTTATCACGTTAACAAAATGTATTCCCAAGATTTTAAAAGACACAACAGTGTCCGTGCAACAGTTCAAAATTATACTTCAGTTCAATACTTCAATTAAAATTTTAAAAGGGTATTTCACCTACCTTAAATTTGTTCAGAAATGAAAGTTGGAAACACCACCCTCTGTATTTTTTACATTCTGGTGACGTTATTTGATTAATTAGTAACTTTAAAGTCTAAAGTGACACATGAAGCAACATACCTTTATTACTGCTTTCTCAGAAACTCTTTCTGACCATTTTGTAAAGTCATGCCTTGCTGCTAGATTAACAATTCAAAATACAATATCCCCAAAAGGGAATACCAAAGGAATTTCCAAGTGAGTTATATTTGATATTATATTTCTTAAAGTGAGCCTACATTCATTATTGTATGGGCTAGAAGGATGATTCCATGTTATGTTCATTTGTAGGAAAAGTTGTTCTACAGTATACCAGCATTTAAGCATAAATCAGAGGTGAGTGGAAAACCAGTTTACATTTATTCTGCCAGAACAATTGTACACACAGCATAATTTAAATGCTGCCTTTTTAAACCTCACACAGTTATTTTTTCTGAAACACAGAAAGTCAAAAGGGTTGTACATAACATGAACAGAAAATATATATACAACTTATTTCCTAAACTAGGAATAAAGATGGACTATCTCAATTCCTGTCTTCACTCAAAGGGATTATTTTACAGATTAGAGATTGAATTGTTGAGCTGACCTTCTTTCACAATGTGGGTTACAGTATTTTTCAAAACCCCAACTAGCCAGGACTGCCTGACCACTACCAAAGGTTCTACTTTTGGCTCTGATCTCTCTCCTCCTGACCCGATCTTGCTGGCTTGGTGAACCACTTGTCTGTGTGTCTTTAGGTTTAGCTGGCTGAATCAAATGTGCAGCTGTCACATGCACACAATGCTGTGTTGGTCACATTTGGTGTGTTTCTACAAGAAATCAGAAATATATAGATACATTTTTGGACTATTACATGACCTTGAGCTGATTTTATTGCATGTTTCTTGTTCTGCACAAGTCTTTCTGCTAAGCCATTTGTGGCAGTGTGGTATGCCACAGATGTGTTGTGCTGAATTCCATTCTTTAATTAATTTATAAAAACCATGAGCTCTCTTCTGGTATCATACCAAACTGTGACACTGGAAGAGTAGTGTAGAGGATGAAACATAAGAGAAAAATATGGAGCAGCTAAAACCAGTGACTAAATTAAAGCTAACAGGCAATGTAGAGGAGCAATGGAAGTGTTTCAAACAGTCCTTTACCCTCTGCTTGACAGTAGCTGGAGCAAATGGAAAAGACAATGAAAAGAAAGTCGTACTGTTTATAACTGTTGCAGGGTCCATTTCAGTCCTTTTGTACTCCCAAAATAATGAGATATATGAAATATATGTTTTCAACAGCAGAGTATAGAGTGAAACTGAGTCAGTGGAAGCATTTATCATGCACTTGAAACTGAAAAGCCAGATGTGTAACTTTGGGATGCAAGAGAATGGAGACTGAGAGAAATATTTCTCAGTGAAACAGAGTTGATCCATGATAAAGCAATTCCGGTGTGCCAGGCCAAAAGAAGTGACACAAACCAAAGTCCGTGGATGGGAATTAGGCTAGTTCAGTTCTGTTTATTTATCATCTGCACACATGCAGTGAAATGTTTATTTGCATCTGTGTTCTACTACAAAGACATTAAGGAGGCACCAAACATAAACACAGAACAGCAGCAGCAACAACTGCAAAGTTAAAGGAAATACAACTTAACTACAAGTCAGCCAAGAGTGTGCAAAAAAATCATCAGTATGAGTCATTTATAGAGGTATAATTCAATTGACAGCTTGGAGGATCTGTGAATCTGGAGGTACAGTATGTGCCTTTATGCTCCTATAATATTCACCAGATGAAAGTGGAGAAGAAAATGAAAAACCAGGGTGATTGTTACCCTTAGCAACACTCCCAGCTGTAAAAATGTCCACAATAGAGGGAAGCTGTACTCCAATAATGGACTGGGTTGACCTGATCACCCCTGAAATGCCTTTCAGTCAGACAATGGTTGCTGCCAAACCACAGTCAAATACCACACATGAGCACACTTTCATAAGCACACCTGTAAAATGTAGTAGGAATAGTTGAAGATAGATCATTTTATTAACTGTCTGAGGAGATAAAAGTGCTTCCATGCCTCCTGGTCCCCACCCAGATTTCTGAAATAGACAACCATCTCTTTGGTTTTGTTGACATTGAGGGAGAGATTATTGCCAAGGCACCACTCCACCAGGTTCCTGACCTCATCCCTGTAGCTGTCTCATCCTTGATGGAAATACACCCTACAATAGACCCAATGAGATGGTGTTTAAAATCAATTAAAGAGAAAAATAACCAGAAAAAATGGGCAGAAATCTACAGAACAAAGTCCACAGTGATGCCAAGACCCTATCGCCAGGAAACAGAAATGAACAGAAATGCACCAGGTGTAGCAGAGGTCACAGACCATGCCAATACCCAGCTTTCAGAAAGGACTGCAGAAACAGCAGTGGAGAAAATCACATTGAAAGAGTCTAGATGCCCAGGAAAATATGCAGTGTCAATTTAGAAAGCTGCTCCAGCAACATGTTAGGGGACTTGTTTGTGGGAACAGCTGATTGGACTGCTATTTATACTTTGAATGGGACACACATCACACTCAAAATGGACACAGAGGCTCAAGTCAATATCAGAAACTGAACTGTCTTGGTTAGAGTTAAAAGCTACCATAAATAGAAAAGGTAAAGTAAAGAAAAAGTAAAGCACAGTCAGTGTGTAAGTACTGTTACTTAGTGTGTAAGTAACAGTACTTACACACTAAGGCTAAAAAAAAAAGAGTGATTTCTGCAATTTTTCCTGGAGGCTTCTTTGCACAGAACGTCCTGTCAGAATACCAGGAGGGGATTTGTCAGGAGACAGCAGACAAGGCTGTTTATAAAAAAATTAATTGGTTTATCTAATAATGTACATTATGATCACAAGATGACAACAGTCCATCTGATATGGACTGATCTGATCTGATCTGAAAAATATTGGTCTAATTTCCCATTGGCATTTGTCGATCATGGCCTCCTAGTAATTATAGTTCTCGTCCCCACTGATAGCTGATGTGTGGTGAGTGTTCTGATTGTTGCCATCGTATCATCCAGGTGGATGCTGCACATTGGTGGTGGAGTGGAGTCCCCATTACCTGAAAAGCGCTTTGAGTGGAGTGTCAGTAAACCGCTATATAAGTGTAAGGAAATATAAATAATTATTAAAAATAGCACAAAAACATACAATACTGTTAAGCAAGAGTTCTAAACATGTTACCCATAAAGTTTATGAAAAGTTAATCCTGATATGTGTTTTCTAGTATAAGCAGCTTTGTACCTTTAAAGATGATCAGAGAGGAATATATATTAATGATGAGGAGCACAGGATAGAGTGTCGATTACACACGATTGATGAATGCAATGGATTAGCTACTACAACATATTACATATGTTTGCTAATGTGAGTTTGTGTTAATTTTGGTCTGTGGAGAGAGTGATATCACAAATCAGTTCACATACAGTAGTTGTTAATCCTTCATGTCCAGAATCCTTTAAAATTAAGAATTGGATGTTATGAATGTGTTATGAATTTGCTCTTTCTATGAAAGGACTTAGCTGTGTTGTCTGGTGTGTTTGGATAAAACAGTGAGGTAAAATCCTGTTTTAAAATTGTTTGATCTGTTTCCTTTCTGTGTAGTATGTTTAGTAGTAATACCACTAACCTGTAGGACCTCTAGGGTCAAAACACTACATTATTTGTTGTGAGATCCCTTCAACATAATTTTGTTAAACTGTCATTTCAAATCAAGGTGATAAAGCTCCACTTTTCAAAAAAAACATTCTTTTAAAACCTAATCAGGAATTAGCAGTCACATTTACTTTTTGAACAAAGAAATATGATTGACTAGACAAAAATAAACTAAAGTTCTTATTTCAAAAGAAGAGCTTTTCTTCTGCTATTGCTATATCAAAGAGGTTAATGTTTTACAAACAGTATTTTGAAAATACCCAGTAAAAGTGGGATTGTGTCAGACAACTAAAATTATTCTGATGCAAAACAAGAAAGTAGTAATAATAGTAATTTGTTTGTCAGGGGGTAGAGAGTGAACCACAGGATCCGACTGTTACAACTTGTCATATGTTGTATATCAGGTGTCATAGGTTTCTGTGGATTCAGTGAACATCGGTATGAGTGATGGGATGGATATCATACTTTTCCAAAATATTATCTTTCATTTTAACGTCATCTTTGGCATCTGCAATCTCCATTTCCCTATAGGACATTTTGGCTTCTTTGCTGTTAATTCTGGGGTAAGGCGCAGCACCTTTATCACTTCCCTTCTTCTGGTGCAGAGATACGTAACAATCCTGTCTCCAGATAGCAGATGGTTTTCAGTCTCCTGAGCAATAGTCTTTGAGGACATCAGGTCATTCACCACGACCTTCTGGGAAAACTGTATGTAAAATAAAAATCTGCTCTTTTAGAAATAAGCTTCTGTGGCTTAGCATGCATTCCTGTACAGTTGTTACTGTTTAATAGCATGCCACATTGTTGTAGTATTTAGAATTCCTAAACTAATATAATTGTGCTGGTGGTTGTATGGCTCAAAGAAACAAGATGAACATTGGGTATACTAAAATGATTTTCAAAATAAAAAGGATATTAGAAATAGACTGTAAAGCCACACCCATGTTAAGTCATTTTATATTGCCTAGCAAACATGGAAAAGATGCAGTGGTTGTGGAATCAACAAGTTAATGTAGAATGCTACATAAGGCTATCCACTGTAGATATGGAGGATGTGTAAAAAAATCACACGCAAATAAAAACAAAATTACATGAAAGGTTTTATTTCAATCTTTTAGTGAGGATGCTATACCAAATGTGATCAGTGTAAATTTATAAATGTATAACGGAACAGCATTATCTACTAGGTACCGTTGTCTTTCTCTGAACACAGCTTTCATAGAAGCAATGCTTATTAGAAGCATCATTTAGAAGCCGTGGCAAAAATGGCTTGAAAAGCTATTTTCTTGTCTTTCTTATTCTCCATTCGAACATCAGAGAATCCAGTGGCTCGCAGGGCCTCCATGTAGACCTCAGGTTTCCAGTTCTCACCAAGAAAAACATTCAATAATGCTACCTTCTTGTTTGAAGAATGTCTGAGAGTTGTCACCATGAGACCACCTGCCAAAACACAATTTTTAAAATTTATAATCACAATAAGTGTAACATATACAATAGTGGAAAAAAATGACTTAGTGCCTTAGTTTCTACTCACTTTATTTTATAGGGATCCATTTTATTATCCCTATAAAAAGTGAAATTTTCAGCCAAATCTTATCTTACTTCTAAGAGACTAAAACTGGGATCCTTAAAGGCAGCTTTCTCTTTAAGCCCTGAAATCAGCTTCATTCCAGCACCATAAAAACAGCTGCCTTGTCAGGCACTTCAGCCCACCTGGTTTCATCACCCTGTGGATTTCTGAGGTTCCAGCCTTCAGATCAGGCCAGTAGTAGTAGCAGTTGCAGTGGTAGACCTTGTCCACACTGCTGTCAGGCAGGGGGATGGCCATAATGTTGCCATTGAAGAGAGTAACCTTTCCAGATTCAATCTCAGCCCTCATCCTTTCACTGGCCTTTTCGAACATGTACTCAGAATGATCAACGCCAAACAGCTTTCCCCTAGAGTCTGTGAGGAGAGGAGCAGCTGCCTGGAGCCCCAGCCCGAGCCCAAAACCCAACTCCAGCACCATGTCATCTGGCTGAATCTCAGCGAGCTTCACTGCATTTTCTTCCAGGACCCGGTTGTGCCATATGAAGATCTTGGACAGTATCCATCCTGTTAGAGATTTAACAGGTCTGGCAAGCTGTTGGTTGAGTTTTCTAGTCAGCATTACTGTAAAGAAACAGAAAATGTACACATACATTGTTAATTACCAAATGCGTAATGGATTTTAAATATTTACACTTACAGATAAACTCATGTACATTGTTAAGGAAACTATTTCTGTAAATATTAAAACATTTCTCATCATCATCTCCATGGGCACACTGCCTATCGGTGTAGACCATTTGCTTTACTAGTCTTTCCAATGTTGTTCAGTCCAGTACTGGATGACTAAGGCTTTGTAGTTCCTTCTAATTCCAGTCTTCTGTATCACTTGCCAACTCTTTATGACATTCCCTTGTGCTTTCCTCTATCGCGATTTCGAAAACTACTTATTTTATTAGCCTGTCATTGTTTTTCTGGAGAGATGTTCAAACAGATGGAATTTTCTGTCACCGTCCGTCATCATGTTCTTTCTACTCTCATCTTCTTTCTCATCACAGCATTTGTTCTGTTGCCATGTTGTTTAACTCTCTGTGTAACACTTCATTCAAAAGTTTCATTACATATTAATATAGTAAACAGCATGGAAATACCAGTTGTTAAGTAATCCAGTCTATAAAGATCACCTAGACCTTGATTTGTGAATCATACTTTTGAATTTATTTTATTTTTTTGTCATTTTAGAATAATAATTCCTTACATTGATATAATAGGGGGACACCCATCCACCACTACCAATGTGCAGCACCCACCAGGAAGATGCAATGGCAGCCAAAGTGCGCCAGTATGCTCACCACACATCAGATATCAGTGGGGAGGAGAATAGTAGTGAAACCAATTCATAGATGGGGACTATTAGGAGGCCATGATTGTGAAAGGTCAGGGTTTAAAACCCTGTCCCGTGATCATTTGGAATCCACTATTTAAAAGCCTGGTCAGAATTAGTTTATACTACATCATATACTATAGTTTATACTTTATATACTGTATAGCCTTGTGGTATTTTTTATGAGTGGGGAATGTAAGCAAATGAAATAAATGCTACACTTCAGAGAGAAAATCATGTTCTGACACCAGCTTGCCTTGCTCCCCAATTGTAATTGCACATAGTTTCTGTTCCCATCACAGCAAGACAGTGAAATAATGAACAAGGCAGCAGACTTGAAATGACAAACACATATTTACAAGTATAAACAGAAAAAACACATGATGTTCAATAATATTATTTACAAGTACCTAGACCTAGTCTTTCACAGAACCAGAACACCTGCAAATAGGGGTTTTCCAGTTCTGTAAAACTACAAACTACAGAAAAAATACAAACAAGGAAAAAAACGTTTATAATCTAAAACAGCCTACTCAGGATGAAATATCCACCTACTGTAGAAAGATGTTACCACAAAGGGGAAATAAATATTCACATAATGACATAAGACAACAGTCCCTTTCCTAAATCCAAATATAATTTTTCAGTGTTCAAATTAACTGGAAGATTTTTTGAAGTCTTACTTGTAAAGGAGGGAGTTCACTCGCTGTGCAATTTTTTAGTTGACTGGAGAACGAAAAGGGAGAATTGTTTATTCTGTGTTGTTACTCTACTACTGTATGATCCTGAAAAGATTTGTTTTAGTGACCAGGCAAGAATAATCTGGTCATGTTTTACTGATTTCTAAAGCTTCCTGGCAACTCTGGCTATTGTGTCTGCCTCAGCTGACAAGAGAAGGTAAGGGACAGCACATTGTCATGCCTTAAAAATAAAAGATTGATTCTTACTTTAACCCATAGAGGTAAATTATTTTACAGCAGTGTCCAACACAATAAAAAACAAACACCACCAACAGAGTTCAGGACAACAGTGTTTCAGAAGAGAAGACAATTATTTTACATTATTCAAGAATGAGATTGCAGAGGGGATGAAAGATTCTTAAGTCTGTTTCCATTACTCCTAGAGACATAAAGGCTTGTCCGAGATGGGGAAAGTGCAAATTCACAGTGGAGGGGGTGTAACAGACATTCTATAATGCAGTCAGATTACTCTAGAACTCTTGCTTTGTAGAAGGCATTTACAGTAGATCGGATTTACTCCCATAATTTTGTTGGTTATCTTCATTATTTTTAGTTACTAAAGTGCCAAATATAGGACAGGAAGTTCTTTCAATAAATGATTTGTAGAAAAGTGTTCAAATAGGCCTGCCTACCTTAAAGAAACTAAGTTTACCAAAAAAGAGCATTTGTTGGTCTTTTTTGTAAGTGGTCTTTCAACATGTAGTAAATGTTGTAATAAATGCATTTGTGTGATCCACTGAAGCGTTAAAAAATAACAGTTTCCTGGCTATGTTTTCTGTTATGTTTTTTGTAATAGCCTCTGGTTGATGCGACAGACTGTGCTAGATATTTTGGATCAAATGATTTAAGGTCATACACCCTGTTTTTCTGCAGAAGCCTGTAAAACTGACTGTTCTTGGTAAGATACCAAGGACAACTCAGTCTAAAACTGTTTTTAGTTAGTAACATGTAAGAATGATGATATACACATATACAGTATGTGATTGGGGCTTCTGGTTTTTAGAAACATGGGGCTTTGTACTTCGAAACCAGTGTGGCTTTCTTTATTAATAAAGAAATGTTTTCAGCTCGTCAAAGCAACTTTTTCAAGGAGTCTAAAAATTTGGTGCTAAAACCCAGAACCCAGAATCTGCAAAAGGGATATTCCTGACTGTAGCCGACATATAATGTAGGGGAAATCTCCTTTATTGGATATAGGAAGGAGGGTTCTCCCTTCTGAATCGGAGACACTCAATCTGCTAGGTCCCTTTTGGGAAAAAAAAGGAATCAGGAGATAAGAAATATTTTGACCTATTTGGAAAAAAAGGTTTTGGGGACAGACTTTGTCTCTCACACATAGTGTGTAAGTCTTTCTTGGGGCTTCGGCTCTGGGGAATGTGAATTACTGAGCACAGAAGAGAGAGACTGCAGGTACAGTACGTGGCAGGAAAAAGAAAAGTGTAGTCACTGACATCCTCTATAAGGTCAAGATTATTTATGGTGTGTTAGAGGGTTGCTACATTTTCCTAAAATCAATATTTCCTAAAATGAGTTCATTTGTTTGCAAACTTTAATAAGACACCTGTGCCTCTGGGCTTACAATCAATGTGCGAAATGTACAACAGGGAGAACAGCTTTCCAGTGCATATTATAACTACCAAATACTTTGCATTTCTCTCTAACTACCTTGCAATCAACCATCCTTATATTCTTAAAAATAGCACAAAAAAGAAATAACTATAGCTGAAGGAGGACTGTTCATTGTTTAAATGTAGTTTCTCTTTTCAGTAAAAACTGAATTGCTCTTTGCTCCTAGAATAGGTTTGTGGTGATCTGTTTTGCATAAGGAAGACATTTTCCCAAGCATTTTTACTAGCAAAGCTGCTTTTCTTTCCCTGGTTTTGTATCTCCTTTGGGGAAATCCAAATATAAACAGGTGAGCACTAAACAGGTATGTTTTCTGAAGTACCCACAGTTTTAAACAGTCATAGCAAGATGCTAAAAATCCAACATCATTATTTTACAATGGTCAATGCAAAAACTAATCTAATCACGTAAAAGCAACCCATTGAAATACAGCTGTCCCTTCATACACCATTTAATTATCAAAGTGACTGAACTGGTGCTATGGAAAATAAGCAGTTTCAATTAATTCAGAACAAAAATTAATTGTTTTTCATTCACAAAAATGTAACTTCTAAGTTTTGACCTTCTTCTCAATTCCAGTTCGTTACCAGTTTCACTCAAATTTGAACTAATTCATCATTTTTAATTTAATTTGGAATTGCCACCAACTATGCATTACTTCAGTTATATTGTAACAGTTTTATGCACACAATTGAGCCATCTGTAATAATACATTTTTCATTTTAACAGCACTCTGAAAACAAACTGTTGACACTTTATAAGTAGTGAACCTGTTCACACTTGTGACGGAGAAGTAGCTCCTAAAATTTAGTGTTAAATAATGAATATTAAATAACATGTAATTGTGTAAAATGTGTTTTTATGTTACTATTTTTTGTAGCAAATATGAGGACAATCCTATGATGTTGTTAAGTTTTAAGCTTTTGTAAAGCTGATTGATACTTTCATACCGCGTTTTTGTCTTACCTCCCCGTTTGTGTTTGGGTGGTGCAACATTAACAATACCGAGAAGTTTCTGTGTGGGGCTGTATTTGGTAAACTGCATACCTTAATTAATTTAAAAAACACAACTTTTTGAAAATATATATATACAAATGTTCAAGCTGCATTACACATATTCTATAACAGTTAGGACCTAAGCTGTTCTGCACCATCGCCAATCATGAGAACATGACCCACCCAGCTCTTCGTTTAATCCCGCACCTCTTTTAGCTTTTGTTTGTAAATTTCTTTTTTTAAGCTATTTAATTTCCCTAAACACTATTACTTTAAGATCTTTAAAATACATACAGTACAATATGTGCAATGATTCAAACACAGTGTCACTGAAAAACTCAAAACTGTTTTACTTACCGTATATTTTTTCAGCAAGTAGGAAACGCCGCTTTCTGAATTTCTATTATGTTCTGGAGACGCTGCTTGATTAACATAAATAAAAGTCTCATGACAAATGAGACATAACACAGCGTGCAACATACCTTTACCACTTCAAGCTCTTTCTGTACCTTTTTCAATCCCGGTGTCATGCCCTCTGCAGCCAGAGGGTGCTCCTACTCTGTCCTGTCCTGCTTTGCTGTCCTTCCGGTTTCCCTCTTTCCTTGGTCTATACATTGCCGGGTCTCTTATTCTGCCTCGTTCGGCATTGACGTTCGGATGTCCTGAGTGCCGCCTAGCACCAGGTCGCCCCACGTCCGCTACCTGAGGGCATAGGATTCTATACGGCACTCCAGAACTCTTTGCACTGACGAGCCCGGGCTAACTCCCCGTTCCCCCGCCTCGCATAGGGTCTTTTTTCGTGCTCCTGCCTCTCCACGGTTCGTCCCTTCCGACATCAGTGACACCCAGTCCTTTGCCTCAACGTGGTCTTCTGTGATCAAAATAAAAGTGCCAAACTAATGGCACAAAAAGGGTTACCAACCTAATGCCCAAGCGATTTATATCTGATAATGCATTTTTTAAAAGTGAGTTAACATGTATTAATGCATGGGCTAGAACGATTAATACATGTAATTAAACTTTTAAAGGAGCAATAGTCAATAAATCTGTTATTATTGATGTTTAAATAAGGCTTACTTTTTTTTAATTCATATTGGTGGTGAAACAGCATGAAAGTAAGGTATTTAGTTTAAAAAACACTTTACCTACAAAGCCTCTAATTTTTCAGAACTTTTGGTCTTCCTTAGTTTTCCTCATTCGCGGTGAAATAGACCTTTTTTTACCAAATGTTGCTTCTTCCCAGAATATGCATTTTAATGTACAGTATCTAAACATATATCAATGATGTTTTAAACATATATCAATTTGAATTTATCTGGAATTACATTTGTCAGTTTTTCTTCTTGTACTGTTTTAATAATTTGTATTTTTAAGTTAAATTCAAAGAACAGACTTTGTGGGTGTTTGTTCCCTACTGTATATCAGATATCATGTTCCTAAGTACAGTATGTGTAGTTATTACATTTTGTCCACACATAATATCTGTATTTTTGTGTTTGTACATTGGTGATAAATAATAGCATTTTATCAGTATTAGCCAGTTTCTTCATATTCAGTCTTTTTAAAGTCTTAAAGTCTTTTTTCTTTGCTTTTGCTATTTAAAATAAATCTTAAATCTTTACCTCCCTAAATGCGACTTGATCCCACAAGTTTAACATGATCAGTTACTTATGGCCCTAGTTACTTCATTACACTGGCAGTGCATTATTTAGGTTTAAATTATAATGCTGCATTACTATATCAAGTTGACATACAATGAACAGATCAAATTACTCAGGTTAATTCAGATAAACATAGGTTAGATAAGAGAATGTTGTTAAATATAAAAGCGTGTAAAGTTAAATATTTCTGTGGATTTTGATGTTATAATGCTCTTCTATAAACAGCCACATCAACACACTATACAATGAACCAGGTCAGACTAAAAGTAAGACCGCCCACATCACTCTTCTAAATTTTCTCCATTCATCGAAGGTTTCATTTCACACCTCTCTACACCTATTCTGACTTCACACCTCTTGATTGGCCTCTCTTTCTGTCCCCTGCTCCCGCCTCGCACTCCTCCTCTCTCCCAGCCTTTGTTTTCCTGCTACATTACCTTTGCTTACTGCCTTGTCTTTCTCGCACCTGAAGAAAGCTCCACGGCCGAAACGTTGTGTTTTCTTTCATCTTTTTTTCAGCATGGAATAAACCCATTTCTTGTTCCTTTGCCGCCCACATCTGTGTTGTTTTACCCTGTATTCCCCACCATTCCACAAATGTTAATTTTGAGAGAGCTGTCACTTCCTTGTGGTCCGTCAGTCTTCAATCTAAGCTTCACACACACATACAATATACTGTGACAAGTGCTCCTGATGACTTTACAGGCTGAATGATGGTTGTATTATTGTTTTCCTTACTCTGAGGAATACTAGCCACAGTGCAGGTGAAATAGCTGGGAAAACATTCAAGAGCCTTTGTTAAGAAGGCTTAAAAAGGCTTAGTGAACTATGAATTGGCTTCATGACTCTGCTCTCCTCCCCACTAATAGCTAATGTGTGGTGAGTGTACTGGAGCACTATGGCTGCCGTTGCATCATCTAGGTGGATGCTGCACATTGGTGGTGGTGGAGGGAAGTCCCCATCACCTGTAAAGCGCTTTGAGTGGAGTGTCCAGAAAAGCGCTATATAAGTGTAAGCAATTATTATTATTATTATTATTATTATTATTATTATTATTATTATTATTATTATTATTATTATTATACAACTGGAAGAAGGAAGGTTTGCTGGGCAGATGACAGCTTTAGACTCAGGAGAAGATGCTGACACTAGGGATTCTGCAGGAAGCAACTGAGGAAGGCTTCAGCATTACTGTATCTCTTACTTTAACATCATCTTTGGCATCTGCAAACTCCATTAAAAAAAACTGTAAATCTTTTGTTTCTTTCCCGTTGAATCTGGAGTAAGCTGCAGTCCCAGTGTTCTTCTTTTTTAACTATATGACTTGCTACAGTTTTACCGGCCTGATGTAATTCCAAACTGCAGCTTAATGAGATTCTGCCTCTTTCAGAAGACTTTGACCATTCTTGCTTGTGATGCAGCCTTGGATGGGGTGTCATAAACAGTAAGCTTGATAGGCAGGTCTAGTTAAAACACATAAAACAACCATAAGGTAAGGACAATGATGATCTTTATTTATAGTGTGAGGTGCAATCAGAAATTTCAACAAAATCCTAACCACTTTGAGTTTCTGTCTCCTTCTCTCAGCTACATAACAGACAACTTGTCCTTTGTCTCCACATAGCAGATGGTTTTCAAACACTTACCTGAGCAATAGTCTTTGAGGACAGTAGCCATTCCCCAAAAAGTTCTAGGAAGATGGTATGTGACATAAAAAATAACTGTTTTAGAAAGTTTCTGAAATTGTTATAGGTTCGCATGCATTTCTGTGCAGTTGTGATTGTTTAATCATATGCCACATTTTAGTAGTGTTTAAACTTACTAAATTAACATTAATGTTCTAGGATGTACACTACCTGTATACTGTATAAACAGCTTAAAGAAACAAAGAGAACATAGAATATACTAAAATGATTCCTTAAATTAGCGAAAACAATACATTTTTTCTCTTTTCCCTTAGTTTATCTCTTTTACATCTCCGATTTCATTTTTTCTCCTTTCATGTTTTTATGTTATTGTTGGATTCATACGTTTTGTTTGTGTACACCAAGTCTGTCATGCCATGACGATTGTTCACATTTGTTCATTCCTGTGTATGGTACCATATAATATTCTTTGTTTTTCCTGGAAAATCACTAAACAAATTGAACATAAAATGATTAGCTAAAACAATAGTGAGGGTATCAGCAGTACATTATAAAGGAAATGTTAAGTTGTTTATGTTTCTACATCTAACAAACATCAAATGGCTTTTTGTTGAAGAAGCAGGGATTGTGGAAATCAGCATGGCAATTTATAATGCTACTGTAACAAGGTTTTGGTCTGCATCAATAGTTCACCCAAGTCTATATCTCTCCCAAGAGAAATAAAGGGTCAGTCTTACTGACGGTCCAATTCTGAAGAAAAGTTGTAAAAGGCTCTTTAATTGGAAAGATTTTTTTTTTCTTTAGACAGAATAGAGCGCCTTAGTAGTGAAGTTTGACCACTGATTCATATTCCTTATGTCCTAATCATTTTCAGGGAGGTGTTTGGTACAAACTGAATGTTAGAAACCATTTTTACAGAATATTTTATTAATCCAAAAGTGTCCATTTTGGGAGCTTTCAATCAGCTTCATTTTTTACAGACTAAACTATATTTTTACCAAAAATCACAGGAATGCTTATTGTACTGTATGTCTCACCTAACTAATAATTTCAGAGCAATCTGAGATGGTGGGTATCATGGTTTGTGATCTGACATGGAATGACCCTGCAGTCACTGACATTCGCTACACTCTCACCATAAGTTACAGTTGATTTTCAGGAAAAATGTAATATTTTTTTGCAAATAAATGTACTTCTAATAAGACATCCGTGCTTGCTCTTCCAATTATTAGTATGCAAAATGTACAGTAGGGTGTGCAGCATCCAAATCATTGAAATTACTAACAAGTACTTGGAATTGATAGCTTCTGTGTAATTATGATTCCCTTTCCTCTCCACCTACTGTACCTTGCAATCTATCATCTCTTCTTAGGAAAAGACAATATTGTAGCGCAACGGGGTTCAGGTGGGCCCCCTTGCCTGCTGCCTACACAGGTCGGCCCCGCACCATCGGGGATACGAACCCGGGCCTCCGGCGTCACTCAACAGGGACTTAGCCTGGTGAGCTAAAGAGAGATCTCTCCAAAGCCCAGTGGCTGTGGTCCTGCTATTACAGGGAAGGGCGGTGACGTCACCGCTCTGGTAAGCCGGCTCTTACACAGTGCCTGTCGGCAGTATGCGTTACAATATGTCTCTCAGACTGTAGCTGAAGGAGGACTGTTCACTGTTTATATTTAGTTTTTTATTTCAGTTTTCAGCTACTACAACTTGTTTCTGGTGATCAGTAGTGGATATCATGTAAAAAGCTGTTTTCCCTGATTTTCTATTTCCTCTGGAAAAAGCCAAACATGCAACAGGTAAGCAGTCTGAAATAGCCACAGTTCTAAATAGTCCTAGAAAGATATTATAAATCTAAAATGTTTTTTTTTTCATATTTCAATGCTAAAATTCAATTAATTCAGAGCAGGAGTTAGTGGTGTTCCATTCACTAAAAATACAACCAAGCTTTGAAAGATTCTCAATTCCAAGTTGTTACCAATTGCAATTGAATTTGAAATAATTTTTTAAATGTACAATATGTGTATTTATAATAATTTTCAATTCAATTTGGAATGGACACCAACCCTGCAATAAATCAGTTATATTTTAATTATTTGTAAAGCTAAAACACAAAAATGCATTATGAAAGTTTCACTGCTTTGTATTCGGGGAAGTGAAACATGTACAGTATACCAAGATATTTATGTGTGGATCATTAAGGATATAATTTGGTTAACTGCACACTTTAAAAGGTAAAACAATTATTTGAAAAAAAATATTGAAAATTTCACTTTGTTTTGCGTCTGTGGCATGGGGAATGACAACTCCCTTCCAGGTGCAGAAAGGTGTGACAGCTCTTCACCATCACTTTTTATTAAAGTTAATAAATAATTTATAAAGCAATTACGAAGTTTAGTTCTAAAACAAACAGCGCACAAGGAAACGGTAATTAATGCAGTTATTGTTTTGCATTTCATACGTTTACATTGAACACAGACTGCATAATTAAAACGTCGCAAAGTACGTCTTCATTGTGCTCTCGCATATATCGCGATTACCCAATTTGAAATTACGGGATATATTAAATAGAAAGTGTATCGCGGCTATTTTCACCCTCTTTCTCTTAAAAGTGGCTAGTCGGCTTTCTCTTTTACAATTAAAACTCTATGTTTTCCGATTTTTCCAAGCGGTGCGTTTGTGCTGAATATCTTGTCAGAACTCCAATGGTAATATACAAATAAACATTTTAGTAATAAGGGCTGCTCCTGAACGCGACAGTCGATTATGAAAAAATGGAATTGGTTTCTCTAAAAAACATGACTAGAAAACAGTCCATCTGAAATGCAAAATGAGCGCAAAGCTACACTGCAAAAGGGTCTACGTATTTTGCATAGTCCTACTGTTTCATAAAGAAGTAATAACACTGAAAGAAAAGCTCAGAACTGTGTTTATCTTATATTTAAATATTAACCATTATTTCAAGAAAATACCAGAAAACACACACCTTGGACTTGTGACTTGGAGCACAGGACAGAGTCGATTAAACCCGATTGAGAAATGCAAGAGATTAGTAGAACATGTCAAGTGCAGTAGCTAATGTGCATTTGTGTTAATTTTGGTCTGTGGGGGCGACTGGATTCTTTGCTGTTGACAGAACAGCAGCACTTCTCCCTTCTTTTCTCTTGCAGGATCGGCGGTGTACTGTATGGACAGAGGCATGAGCTCCTACTGTAATTCTGCCCCTTTCTCAGTTACGCGCGTTTCCTAGTTGCAGTGTAACGACCAGCCCTGGCGTCTAATGCCCAGGTGTGCTTCAGCTTAAAAGTAACAGGGTACATTTATTCGAAGAATCATTCACGAGTACCCGTGGAAAGAAGTGAAAGTAGTAAGCATTTATGAATGTTACAAGAAGCTTTAGCACCAAATAGCAAACATTATTCAACCACTCACTCGCGCACTCGGAAAAGTGAATTAATCCATCACAAATCCAGAAAAAAAATGCATTCCACCTTCTGTCCCCCCCCCCCCCCCCCCAAAAAAAAGAAGCACATTTATTACAATTAATGTAAAGTTTAAATGTAGATATTCTATAATCTGATGCCCAAATAAAGCAATGGAAGCACAGCCCTCCTTCGTATTTAAAATTGAATAGTCCCAACGCCACAGTACATACAGTACAAAACTGTTTATGTAGTTGTTCATGTCTCATCTCCAGGCTCCATTGTATTGTACATGAAGTTTAAATGTGGTGCTTATGAATGTGCGTTTATGGAAAGAGGTATGCTCTTCCTCAGTTTATTTGTCATATGCACAAATGCATTGACAAGGTTTTCATGTAGGTACTGTATGCTACAATACAAAGACATTAAGGAATCACCAAAACATAAACACAGAACATCTGCGTTAAATAACATACAACTTTAAGAAAGTAGGTCAGCACAAGAACTGTGCAAAGAGAAAAAAAACACATCAGGTGCAGTAATGTAGATTAATTTAGTCAATGGTAGCAGCAGAGTTCAATAATCTTAGTTTTTTTTCTTACAATAATCTTACAGGGATGAAACTGTCTCTGAATCTGGAGGTTCGTGCCTTTATGCTCCTATAACGCTTACCAGGGAAGGGTGGAGAAAAGTGAGAAACCAGTGATTGTTGTCATTAGCGATACAGCAGTTCTGAGACAGCGAGTTGTAAACGAGTTCTATGAAAGGACCTATTAAACTGTGTTGTGTAGTGTGAATAAAGCAGTTTTGTGTGGTGTGTTTGGGTAAAACAGTGAGGTAAAATACTCTTTTAAGATTTTTTTGTCTGTTTCTGTTCTGAATGTGTTAACTGGGATCACTAATAATCTGCAGGACCTATTCCTTCCTAGCAGGTAGGAAGATTACATTATTTTCTGTGAGATCGGGTGTCGCACAGTAGTTTGTGTGGATTAGGTTCAAAGTGTGAGTGGTGGGATTTGTGTCCCTTTGCATCTTTAATGCAGAAGAACTGCTGCCTTTAGGTTTCAGCATGTAGATCAAGCCTTTTTAAAATTTCATCTTTTATTTGGCCATGATCTTTGGTATCTGCAATCTTCACACCACTGTAGACGTTTGGCTTCTTTTTAAAACTGGATCAAGCTGCAGCACTATTGTTCCTACTAAAACAGAAATATATAAATGACCATCTTAGCTTATTGAAATTCTGCCTCCTTCAGAATGCTATGTCCATTTCTGTTTGTGATTCACCCTAGAGTTAGGAGTTGTAGTGTGCTCTCTGAAGGCACCAGTTCTGTAGGGTTTGGGCATTTACTGGGACAATTATTAATTGTAGCAGTAAATCACAAAATTGATTCTTTTGATGGCTTTAGAATCCAACCATGCGATATAACTCAAACAACACACACACACAGGTACTAATACACGAGGATACATTTATTAATACATAGAATATGCATATAAACCTAACAGATCTTATCGAGAGGGTTATCAGAATACAAAAGGTATATATTCAGTCAGTTACAAAGTGTTACACATATCAAGAGGACATACGTTCAGTATATCATTCATTTAGATCGTTTCGTAAATGAACTTGGTTATAACTTCTACATTAGATACTCAAAACAAGTACATAACTCTTAGGAATTAAATTGATATCAACTGGTTGGGATAACAATTTAATTCCCGAGCTGTAATGCATTGAAGTTGAATACTCATCCAATCTCTGGGGATTCAGATCTCCTGCGGGCACAAAGAAATAGTTGCAGGCTGTTGCTGTCCAATCCGCGCTCTCTGGCTAGGTGCCAGGCTGTGCTGTGCGGTTTGCGACGGTGCGCTGCTGATGCTCACTGACCGGCTAGTTAGTGTTGGCTTTAACTAGCAAAGTTTGTGCACAGGAGAAAAGATGACTGTGGGTCCCAGCAAGTCAGGAAGAGGACCGGTTCGTTCCTGATGAAGAGCTTGTTCTGAATAGTGATTCAGCTGTCCACAGTTCTGACCTGTTCATGAGGCTTGCTGCTGATGCTAACCTCGGGTGGATCCTCTGGTTACTCTCTGGCAACCTCTGCTCTCGACTCTTAGAACAAAGGAATGTTCTGGCACTCGGACACACTGGCCGTTCCGTGGTTGTCCGGGCTGAGTCTCAGGATGGTCAGTAGGTGCGCTGCGAGAATGTCCTGCCCTTGGGAGCCTTCTGCTCCTGGGCCGTCCTGCCCTGGAATTCTCCTTTGAATTCCCTTTAGAAAAGTCTCAGAAGTCCACTCTGAATCTTCCAGGCTCTCTGTGTTGCCTGTTTTTACCGGGAGGAACTTCAGCTCGTTGATTGGCTGAAAGTTCCATGGACATCAGAGTCCCACGTGGGTTACTCGGCCCTACCAGTCCCTGATTGGTTGATCAAGGTGAGATATGAGTCATTTACTCCTGACACCTAGGAATGCAGTCCAGATGTCCATCTGGCACACCCTAGACAGATAGGCGCCAATGGATGACCATTGATCATGATAGCCAGGCTTAGCTAAGTGCATCCCCCTTTGGGAGCTGTCCCTTATCAAAGGAAACCTTAAATCAGCCTGCATGAATAGTTTCTCTGTGGCTGCACCACAGAGATGAACAGAGATGGGGCCTCATTTGGGAAAGCTCAGAACACTTAATTCTTTCTTATTAATAAGCCTCGCCGCTACATATCCCCCCTTTTTGAAGGTCACGAGGTCCTGAAGTGTTGTTGCCTTCAAAACAAAACAGAGTTAAGTGATGTCCCTTGCCATTAGAACATTAATCTTAAATGTCCACATTACTCCTCGAGAATTCATACCGGAACCAGCATTGGGAACAAACAGGATGAATAACATCTGGAGTATGTATAAACATGGTAGGAGACATCGTCTCAGTCTAGGCATTACACATCAGGAAGTTCACTGTCAATATCTGATACCTCTGTAGTAGATATCTGGGGAGAAGTCACTTCCTTTCTTTTGACATGCTACCTTTGACTCATTCATGCTACCCAGAGTACATCTTGATGTGAGAGTACAGCATTCAGAGTACATCCAGTCATGATCCAGCTACCCGGCAGTAGTGTTACAATAACAACAGTTCCTGTTCACAGCCCCCCGATAAACCAGGAAAGTTGATAAGCATGTAAAACACATAAAGCAACCATGAAGGTAAGGATAATAGTGAACTTTTATTTAGAGTGTGAGCCAAAGTCAACTTCTTCTTCTTTGCATTTTCCCACTTATGTGGGGTCTGCTTGTTTGCACCGATTTTTCCACTTCGTACGGTCTGCCGCATCTCGGCTGGTGGCTTTTGCGAGGCGCATGTCATCTTTCAGCCGATCCAGCCAGCTCGTAAGTGGTTGTCCATGGGGCCGGCAGCCTTCCACATTCAATTCGAGGGCGGTCTTTGCCATTGATGTGTCATTGCTGCGGAGCATGTGTCCATACCATCACAGGCGCGATTCCCTCATTTTCTCAGTGATTGGGGCGACTTTGAGTGTTCTTCGCACCTCTTCATTCATGATATGGTCTAGTCTTGTCAAGCCGAGGGTGCATCGCAGCATCTTCATTTCCATCGTATGGAGTGCCTGTTCATGTTTCTTTGTCGTTGGTCAGCATTCAGTTCCGTATAGGGCCACTGGTCTGACCACTGAGCGGTAGACTTTGGATTTTAGGCGTAAAGGGGATCTTCGTCGCACAGTACTCCAGTGACCTGCTGCCATTTCATCCAAGTGGCGCTGACACGCGTCTTGGAGGGTAGTGGAGTCGGAGTTGACACATGAGCCTAGGTACTTGAACTGTGTCACTTTGTTCAGTTGGGCCCCACCAGCTGCGATTGTGCCATCAATTTGATCACCGCATTCCAGGTACTCCGTCTTCTTGATGTTCAATTTCATCCTGAATCATTCAAGGTGCGTCTTCCACTCCTGTACTTGTTGTTAGCCAAAGTCAACAAATTCCACAAAAGTCTTACCTCCTCTTTTAAGTTGCTAGCTAGATGTTGTCATTCTTTGTTAGTAGTTGGGCAGCTAAATTGCTTACTATCTCCAAAACGGTCTTTGATTAGTCTGTCTCCTCCTTTCATCTGGTGCAGTTTGCATAATGGAGGACCTGCCTTCTGTATCCAGTCATCTGACAGTCTTTTGAGGTAATTCCCCACAAATGTCTGGTAAAATAGCATGTGAAATAAAAATGTACTCTTTTAGAAAAAAAAATCTGAAAGAGTTACAGATTCGTATCTATTCCTGTGCAGTTGTCATTGTTTAATAGCATGGTGCATTTGAGTAGTGTTTAGAATTATTAAATTAACGTTACTGTTCTGGAGGCTGTATGCATATCTAAACAGTTTAAAGAAACAAGAAAACAATTTCTTAAATTAGCTAAAAGAATGGCAAGATTATCAGATGTACATTATAAACACCCACACCTGGAATACATGAATTAAAAGCGATTATGGGAATCATAATAATCATTTACAATGCAACCAATAAAGATACTTCCAATCAATATATGTAGAATGTGTAAAAATCAAATACAAAAACACTTGAAAGGCTCGTTTCAGTCTTTTATTGAAGATGCTATACCATTGTGATAATCAACTTCACACAAACCCAGTCTCAATTAGTCAAATGTGATCTGAGCAAGTGTGCATAAATGTAATATACATTAGCAGTATAAACTACTAGGTGCTGTTGTCCTGTGAAAGCATTGTTAAAAAAAAACAATTTTTTAGAAGCATCATTTAGAAGCCGTGGCAAAAATGGCTTGGAAAGCTATTTTTTTGTCTTGCTTATCCTCCATTTGAACATCAGAGAAACCAGTGGCTCGTAGGGCCTCCATGTAGACCTCGGGTTTCCAGTTATCATTTAGAAGAATGTTCATTGAAGCTGCCTTCATGCTTGTAGAGAGTCTGAGAGTTGTCACCATGAGACCACCTGCCAAAACAGCATCACAGATGGCACATTACAGAATTAAATGTAGGATTTACAATCATCAAATGTAACATTCACCACAGTGGGTGGTGAAACAAACAAAGGATCCCTTTGTCTCTTAGTTTCTTCTCATTTTATTTGAGGTTTTAAGGTGTTTAGTCTCCATCAAAACTAAGTTCATAACTCCTCTCTTTAAGATCTGGAATCAGCTTTATTCCAGCACTATAAAACAGCTGCCTTCATAAAACACTTCAGCCCACCTGGTTTCATCACCCTGTGGATTTCTGAGGTTCCAGCCTTCAGATCAGGCCAGAAATAGTAGCAGTTGCAGTGGTAGACCTTGTCCACACTGCTGTCAGGCAGGGGGATGGCCATGACGTTGCCATTGAAGAGAGTAACCTTTCCAGATTCAATCTCAGCCCTCATCCTTTCACTGGCCTTTTTAAACATGTACTCAGAATGATCAACCCCAAACAGCTTTCCCCTAAAGCCTGTGAGGAGAGGAGCAGCTGCCTGGAGCCCCAGTCCAACCCCAAATCCCAACTCCAGCACCGTGTCATCTGGCTGAATCTCGGCAAGCTTTACTGCATTTTCTTCCTGGACACGGTTGTGCCATAAGAAAAACTTAGTCAGTATCCATCCTGTTAGAGATTTAACAGGTTTTCCAAACTGTTGGTTGAGCTTTCTTGTCAGCATTCCTGTAAAGAAACAAAGGAAATGTAGATGTAAATTACCAAATGTGTAATGGATATAAAATAGTTTCACTTAAGGATATTGTTAAATGTAAGAATGGAACTCATTTACATTGTTAATGAAACAATTTCTGTAAATATTTTAAATTATCTCATCATTATAAGTCTCCATGGGTTCACTGCTTGTTGGTGCCAATCATTTCTTCTTCTGATGTTGTTCAGTTAAGTTCTGGATGACAAAGACAATGTAGCTCCTTCTAACTTACAGTAAATCTTCTATATCATCTGCCAACTGTTCATGACACTTCATTTGTTCTGATGCTATGTTGTTTTACACTCTCCTGTAACACATTTTTAAACTTATTAAATATTAGTGTCATAGAAATACCAGTTCTTAAGTATTCCAGTCTATAAATTTACCTAGACTTTGATATTTGTCAATCTTACTTTTGAAATTACAGTAACTTTCATGATTTTAAATCTTCTCCCGTGTCAATGTGGAATACACTTTTTAAAAGTCTGGTGCAGATTTAGTTAATACTATATTTGCTGAAAGGCATACTGTATATTTGAATACAATTAGATGCAGCAAATAAAGAGTGGTGTGGGCACTTTTTATTATTATGAGCAGGGAATGTAGAAAAATGAAATAAATTGTAGATTTCAGAGAGAAAAACGAGTCCAGACACCAGCTTGCCTTGCTAGCCAGTTATAACACCTGTTTGCAATTAATTACTGTTCTCAGCACAGCAAGACAGTGAAATAATAAACAAAAGCCACAGACTTGAAAATACAATCAAATATTTACAATTATTAACAGAAACACACAATCTTTGCTAGTATTATTTACAATAATTGTGGGTACTTGGACCCAGCATTTTACAGAACCAGAAAGCCTTGCACATGACATTTATTCCCATGGAAAATTGTTTTACGGCAAATGAGGAAAAAAATCTTATCATCTGAAATCATGTGTACTCAAGTTGAAACAGTTCCCTAGACAGATGCTAACCGAATCTTTCTTCATGTACCAAATAGTGCATCAAACTTTAAGGGACATTTGTCTGACGGGGACCACAAAAAGGAAGTAAATATTCACAAAACATAAGACAACAGTCCCTTTCCTAAATGTGAAAATCATTTTTCAGTGCTCAGATTGCCTGGGAAATGTTGTGTTGTCTCGCTTGGAATGGAGGGAGTCTACTCACTGTGCAGTTTCTTAGTTGGCTGAAGGATACAAAATCGAGCTCTCCTTCCTTTTTTTTTCTGATGGAAGGTATGGAGAATTATTTACTTACTTTATTACTAACCTCTCAAGAACGATCTAGTCATTTCAATAGATTTCTAAACCTTCCCAGCAACCTGACCTTTGACCATGTGCTCCATTTTTCCTAAAATCAATGATTAGTTAATTTGTAAAATTGAATGCATCTGTTTTTTCTCACAACCATTAGAGTTGCAAAATGTACAATATGGAGGATAGCATCCAAGCCCATACAATAACTACCAAATACTTGAACTTGAGGTGGCTTCAGTATAATTCTGGTCTCCAGTCCTCTTTGACTACCTTGCAGTCATCTTTCTCCCCTTAAGAACATCGCAGACAAGAAATCACTGAGTCTATAGTTTAAGGAAGACTATTCATTGTTTCATTTCAGTAAAACAATAATTCGTATTTGCTCCTGGAACTGTTCTGTAGTGATCTGTGTTGGATAAGAAAGACTTCGCCAAGTATTTAACAGCAAAGCTGCTTTTTTTTCCCCTTGGTTTTGCATCTCCTTTGAAGAAAGCCAAATGTACAACAGGTGAACACTAAACAGGTAAGCTGTCAGAAGTAGCCAGTTTTAAATATTCAAGGCAAGCTGTTATAATGTTAACATTCTTTTTCATAGGTCAATGTAAAAAATAATTACGTGAGAAAAACCCATTTAAATGCAGCTTACCATGATGCACTTTATTGATGATCAAAATGACTGAATTGGTATTATGGACATTGAGCAGTTTCAATTCAGTCAGAAGAGGAATCAGTGGGGTTCTATTCACAAAGATTGTGACTTCTAAGATTCTGAAGTTTTTGACAATTCCAGTTCATACTCAAATTTGATCTGCCCATGAATTTTAATTAAATTTGGAAGTGACTCCAACTCTGCAATACATCAGTTATATTGTAATTGTTTGACTAATTTCATGCCGTTAAGCCATATGAAATAAACCTTTTCCCCCTCCCCCAATTTTTCTAAACGGACTCTAAAAAAAACTGAACCTTTTTAAACTTATTTAAACTTGCCAGGGAGAACTAGTTCCTAATATTTGCCAATTAAAATGACAACATAACTCATATCAAGTAATTATTTGTGTAAATCCACGTCTTTACCCGAGTTTTGTTTATGTAGCAAATATGAAGATGATCCCAACATGTTTTTTTTGTTTTGTTTTCATCTTTTGTAAACCTGATACTTTCATATTGCATTTTGTGTTTTACTACTCCGTTTTTGTTCGGGTATTGAAACGTAATACAGAGAAATTTGTGTGAGACTTTCACTATATATTTTTTAAACTGCATACCTGAAAAGGTAAAAACTATTTGAAAGTTAGTTATAAAATCATTTAAATTTTATAACAATAAGGACCAAAGTTTCTCGTACCCAGGCTGTACTGCACCACCATTAATCAAGACCAGACCCACGACCGGTCATCATTTACCACTGCACCACCTGTGCTCTTCTAGCTTTTGTCTGTATTTTATTAAGACTGTTAATTTCTTTCTGGGCTATTTTAGTCTTCGAAACACTATTATGTTAACAAACTGCATTCCCAAGCTATTAAAAAACGAAGTGTTTCAAAGACAAAACGTCCCTTAAAAACACAAAACAGTTTTACCTACCTTATCTTTGTTCAGCAATTGAAGTTGGAAACACCACTTTTTGTAATTATGTTATATTCTAGTACAGTACATGCTACTTGAATCATTATCAGACTGTCGGTGCCTTTTATAAAGCCGCTCCTTGGCTCCAGGCTGACTTTTGAGTTCAAAATAAAAGTCCCAAAAGGGGTTGGGCTTTTGGGGTTCCCAAAAGTCACACAAGGCGGGCTGAGAGCAGCGCACGGGGCCGGGAATACGGGACTGTATATAGTGGGACTGAGGCTGGGAGACAGCCTCATCGCTTCGTGTGTGTGTGTGTGTTAGTGTAGGAGCAGCGCTTTAACCCTATTCCTGACCGCTGCTTTCATGATATACGGTATCTCTCCTGTCAAACTTCTTCTGACCTGTTTGACAGGATTTGGGCTGTGGTGAACAGTGGAAAAGACGCCCTGTGGAGAGTGAGGAACATGGGGGTGTTCAAAGGCATCGAGTTTCCAGTCAAGGCAGCAGGTAGCCTGGCCCTGTCCATTACCCAAGAGAACTATCACCTCAGAGATCTGTGGAGAGAAGGGAAGGAGGAAGCAGAAAATCTGTGGATAATAGAGGGCATAGGACGGTACCTCAAGAATCTGTGATAAACATTATCATGTAAAAGTAAAGAATGGGATTTGTCCTGTTTTGAAGTGATTAAAAATTAATTGGAAAAATGCACCTGCACAAGATAAATTGTTGCTATGTAACTGTTACCTTGTCTAAACATAATGAGATGTGTTCATATATACTGTTTTAAGTATATATACAGTGGTGTGAAAAAGTGTTTGCCCCTTCCTGATTTCTTATTTATTTGCATGTTTGTCACACTGAAATGTTTCAGATTATCAAACAAATTGAAATATTAGACAAAGATAACACAAGTAAACAGAAAATGCAGTTTTTAAATGAAGGTTTTTATTATTAAGGGGAAAAAAAATCCAAACCTACATGGCCCTGTGTGAAAAAGTGATTGCCCCCCCTGTTAAAACATAAATCAACTGTGGTTTATCACATCTTTGGAAAGCTGAGTTCAATTTCTCTAGCCACACCCAGGCCTGATTACTGCCACACCTATTCTCAATCAAGAAATCACTTAAATAGGACCTGCCTGACAAAGTGAAGTAGACCAAAAGATCCTCAAAACCTAGATGCCATGCTGTGATCCAAAGAAATTCAGGAACAAATGAGAAACAGAGTAATTGAGATTTTATGAGTCTGGAAAAGGTTATAAAGCCATTTCTAAAGCTTTGGGACTCCAGCGAACCACAGTGAGAGCCATTATCCACAAATGGGGAAAACATGGAACAGTGGTGAACCTTCCCAGGAGTGGCCGGCTGACCAAAATTACCCCAAGAGTGCAGCGATGACTCATCCAAGAGGTCACAAAAAAACCCACAACAACATCCAAAGAACTGCAGGCTTCACTTGCCTCAGTTAATGTCAGTGTTCATGACTCCACCATAAGAAAGAGACTGGGCAAAAATGGCCTGCATGGCAGAGTTCTAAGACAAAAACCATTGCTGAGCAAAAAGAACATAAAGGCTTGTCTCAGTTTTGCCAGAAAACATCTTGATGATCCCCAACTTTTGGGAAAATACTCTGTGGACTGACGAGACAAAAGTTGAACTTTTTGGAAGGTGTGTGTCCCATTACATCTGGCGTAAAATTAACAGCATTTCAGAAAAGGATCTCATACCAACAGTAAAATATGGTGGTGGTAGTGTGATGGTCTGGGGCTGTTTTGCTGCTTCAGGACCTGGAAGACTTGCTGTGGTAAATGGAACCATGAATTCTGCTGTCTACCAAAAAATCCTGAAGGAGAATGTCCTGCCATCTGTTCGTGACCTCAAGCTGAAGCGTACTTGGGTTCTGCAGCAGGACAATGATCCAAAACACACCAGCAAGTCCACCTCTGAATGGCTTAAGAAAAACAAAATGAAGACTTTGGAGTGGCATAGTCAAAGTCCTGACCTGAATCCGATTGAGATGTTGTGGCATGACCTTAAAAAAGTGGTTAAGGCTCGAAAACCCTCCAATGTGGCTGAATTACAACAATTCTGCAAAGATGAGTGGGCCAAAATTCCTCCACAGTGCTGTAAAAGACTCATTGCCAGTTATCACAAATGCTTGCTTGCAGTTGTTGCTGCTAAGGGTGGCCCAACCAGTTATTAGGTTTAGGGGGCAATCACTTTTTCACACAGGTCCATGTAGGTTTGGATTTTTTTTCCCCTTAATAATAACAACCTTCATTTAAAAACTGCATTTTGTGTTTACTTGTGTTACTTTGTCTAATATGTCAATATATCATCAAATTTGTTTGATGATCTGAAACATTTCAGTGTGACAAACATGCAAAAAAAAGAAATCAGGAAGGGGGCAAACACTTTTTCACACCACTGTATATTAATGTAAAGCTTTCTATTTTGTGATTTTCTGTATTTATTTGTGAAAAGAAAATAAAGTTCTTAATAATCTAAATCAAATCGCTGGAACCCCTGTCCCTGCGTTTGTACCTTTCCCTGGTTCGAGTTAATAAATGTGTTGTTCAACCTCATTCCTCGAGTCCTACGCCTGCTCTATTACATACCGAAGCCCGTGGTCATTACAATATATTTTAAAACTGGGCTTATGTACATTAATGCACAGGATAGAAGGATTATTTAATGTAATTCAAATTTCAAATGAGCAACTCTTATGAACACTGCAAACATTGATGTTTAAATAAGTCCTAACCTTTTATTTTTTCATAATGGTAAAGAAAATGGTTTCTAACCTTTACACAACAAAGTGCTTTACCACAAAGTCACTTTTGAGTGCTTCCTCAGTCTTCCTTAGTCAGGGTGAATGTTGCTGTCACTAGAATTGGCCTTATAAAGTTACCAAATGTTGCTTCTTCACAGAATATACATTTTAAGGTATTGAAAGGCATACCAGTGTCTTACCTTGAATAGTTTGTATTTTTTCAACAGTTACAAAACTGTTCAAAAACATGACTTTTTTGTGTGTTCAGTCTCTGTATAAGATATACTATAACTCCATAGTGTTTGTCTATTTAGTCTTAGTATGAGTAGTTATTACATTTTGTCCATATATAAAATCTGTCTGTATTTCTTGACTTTGTACATTGTCGTAAGATAAAAACATTTTATTAATAGTGTTCATTTTTTTTTCATATTCAGTCTTTTTTAAATTAAAGTCATCTCTTTTAACTTTAAAAATAACTCCTCGTTTTGTTGGCATTAAGTATATCCATCTGACTCATCTCTGCTGTGAATGGGAATACCCACTCACTGAATAATACCATTCCTGGCAGATATTGTAGGCCACCATCAATCTTTTCTTTTTATCTGATGACTTGCAAATGCAAATTTCCTTGGACAAATGCAGTGTTATCCATTCACTAGCACCAAATGTTTAATTGCTAGCCACTTTTCTTTTTTCTACATTTTTTATATTGCTTTCCTCAACTTTATCTGTAGTGATTTTAACAATTAAGGTATCATCAGGTTTCATTTTGCTGCCTATTTCTTTTGATGGCTGATACAATGTGTTATTTGATCTGTATTCTATAAAAACAACATTACTGTGAGAGTCTCAGACTATTAGTGTGTGTGGCCACTGGTACAAGTAATACATGCTGTTGTAGTGATTCATAGCCGTTCAGGGACGCCAAATATGTAACGTTGCCATAGCCAAAATGTAATGTAGTGGCTCTCTGAAGGCACCAGTTCTGTAGGGTTTGGGCATTTACTGAGACAATTATTAATTGTAGCAGTAAATCACAAAGTTGATTCTTTTGATGGCTTTAGAGTCCAACCATGCGACATAACTCAAACAACGCACACACACAGGTACTAATACACGAGGATACATTTATTAATACATAGAATATGCCTTAAACTAACAGATCTTATCGAGAGGGTTATCAGAATACAAAATATATATATTCAATCAGTTACGAAGTGTTACATATATCAAGAGGACATACGTTCAGTATATCATTCATTAAGACCGTTTCATAAATGAACTTGGTTATAACTTCTACATTAGATACTCGAAACAAGTACATAACTCTTAGGAATTAAATTGATATCAACTGGTTGGGATAACAATTGAATTCTTGAGCTGTAATGCATTGAAGTTGAATACTCATCCAATCTTTGGGGATTCAGATCTCCTGCGGGCACAAAGAAACAGTTGCAGGATGTTGCTGTCCAATCCGCGCTCTCTGGCTCGGTGCCAGGCTGTGCTGTGCGGCTTGCGACGGTGCGCTGCTGATGCTCACTGTCCGGCTAGTTAGTGTTGGCTTTAACTAGCAAAGTTTGTGCACAGGAGAAAAGATGACTGTGGGTCCCAGCAAGTCAGGAAGAGGACCGGTTCGTTCCTAATGAAGAGCTAGTTCTGAATAGTGATTCAGCTGTCCACAGTTCCGACCTGTTCACGAGGCCTGCTGCTGGTTACTCTCTGGCAACCTCCACTCTAGACTCTTAGAACAAAGGAAAGTTCTGGCACTCGGACACACTGGCCGTTCCGTAGTTGTCCGGGTTGAGTCTCAGGATGGTCAGGAGGCGCGCTGCGAGGATGTCCTGCCCTTGGGAGCCTTCTGCTCCTGGGCCGTCCTGCCCTGGAATTCTCCTTTGAATTCCCTTTAGAACAGTCCACAGAATCCTCTCCAGAATCCCTTCTGAATCTTGTTGAATCTCTGTGTTGCCTGTTTTTACCTGGAGGAACTTCAGCTCATTGATTGGCTGAAAGTTCCATGGGCATCAGAGTCCCACCTGGGTTACTCGGCCCTACCAGTCCCTGATTGGTTGATCAAGGTGAGATATGAGTCACTTACTCCTGACACTTAGGAATGCAATCCAGATGTCCAACTCGCACTCCCTAGACAGATAGGCGCCAATGGATGACCATTGATCATGATAGCCAGGCTTAGCTAAGTGCATCCCCCTTTGGGAGCTGGTTTCTTATCACAAGAAAACATCTTAAATGAGCTTGCATGAATTCTTTCTCTGTGGCTGCACCACAGAGATGAACAGAGAAATTAGGCCTAATTTGGGAAAGCTCAGAAACACTTAATTCTGCCTTATTAATAAGCCTCACCGCTACACTGTACATCTGAGACAGATGCTTTACTCCAGGTTTTTTATACTGTATGTGTTATATGAAAGTTACCAACATGATTCTTCTTCTGCTTATACAGTGGTGAAATACTTTTATTTAAAATACAAGGAAAAATTATGCACATTCAATCCAAGGACATATGTGTTCATTCTTACTGGTGCCATGTTAAACCTCTGCCTACTGCAATGGACCAGTGTTTTGACTTGCTTTTACCATTCCTTTCCACGTGTTGGATACTGACAGATGAACTACTGCAGACACTATGGGTGAAGGGTGTTGTAGCGGTGTGTGAAGCATTCAGCTTTAGGTATGCTGTAAAACCAAATCAACTGGGCAAAGAAAAACAAGCCATTATCGTCTGTGCACCACATGTGAGCACTAGACAGGAAAATGGTCTGTGAGAGAGTATGTGCCTGCTTGTTGCACACTGATGGCACTCCTGGGGCACTATCTCCTGAATCTCAATTTTCACAGTCAGGCATGATGAAAAGTCAATTGATATTACATTTGGGGGAAAAAAAGTGTTAAATTATTGCAAAGAATTACTAACAGTTAACTAAAAATAAAATATGCAAATGTATTATACCATGCTGTCTACTTTATCTCTCTCTCTATTTAATTTGTGTTGCACATACCGAAGATCAACTAATTCCTAGCTAGCTTGCTCAATACTGACCCTTGTGGAGAGGTGATTACTACTAAATCTACTTCTGTACGCAAAGCATAATAAGCAATTAAAATAATTTAATATTTAAACTATAATAAACCCTAATCATAAAAAGGAACAAGTAATAGGTTTATTCCATGCTGAAAAGAAAAGAGAGAAAACACAACGTTTTTGGATGTGATGCCTTCTCCAGGTGTGAGGAAGCCGAAACATTGTTTTCTCTCTTATCAACATGGAATAAACCTAATACTTGTTGCTTTGCAGACTACACATGCTGAACAGCTACCCACCTGAACTACGTAATCATAAAAAGCCTACTTCGGAGAAGTTGCTTTTATTTTAAAAGATAATAACGTCCAGGAAGTATGAGCCTTCGTATGGAAGTTTTATTGTTGCGAACATCTTTCTGATTATTGCTATTCTCTCATGAGTCGAAAGGAGGCGCTTTTGGACCGGATTTTAGCAAAGGATGCGCTAAATGACCAATATATTAAGAGCAGACACAAATAATGAAAATGTTATCTCGATATTAATTAGATTAAAGGAAACAAAATGAGAAATAATAGTTGACACATAACTGACCTTATAGCAAAATCTACATCAATTAATGTTGACATTAAACATTACCATGAATCGATATTACTGATGATTTAGCGTAATCAATTGCCAGTTTATTTAGTATTACCAGGTGACCTCCGAGATAAAAAAAAAATACAGATTTTAAATGCACGAAACCTGACCATATCCAAACATCTTATTTCTAACATTTGTGAATTGGGAGTATTCTAAAGATTAACTGTCAGTCCATATTTTTATCTTGTGGTATTAGACTAATTCTGTCTGAAGGCTCATCATTTATCACCGGGTAAAGATATTAAGATGAGTGTTGTCATATTAACCAACGCTGACCCTTGCTTTCAGTTTCAGCCATCAACTGTTGTGTTTTTTAATATTACCTTACATTATGTCATGTTTTATTTGAGTATTTTGCAATTAGCGCAAAGTTCGTTATAGGCATGTCATATTCAGGATTTACAGTATAAGCATAGACCTAGATTTGTTCCAAACCACGAGGCAAAACATGATTTTGGCTTTTTTTATGCAACTGTTTTTTTGCCTTTTTTGTAGTTTGATCTTTGGAAACGTTCCACGGACTTCGTAGATTATTAGATTGTCTCATGAAACTAAACAGAGAATAAAAGGGGAAAAGACTGCTTTTTCCCTATCGATATTTAAAAATGAGAGTGTGTTCCAATGATGAAAAACAAGTCAGTTTACTGCATATACTGTAGCAATTGAACCCGTGTTAATAATAGGGCCTACAGTGGCTTCTCAGGTTCATTTAAACATAGGCTAGATCAGGGAATGGTGTTAAATAATAAAAAGGAGAAATAAAAAACCGTTGCTTTTTCTTATAATACTCCTCTATAATCAACCACAGAAATAAACTATACTATTTAGCAGGACAGGTGAAGAGTAAGACCACACACAACCGTGATTGTACATTGTACAGGTGTTGAGTTTGCATCAGCTGTCGCTCTCCCGTAGTCCGTCAGTGTTACTCTCTGCTTCACACACATACATACAGTAATACACACCCCCACACATTCAATAAGCAGATCCGGTCCCTTTCGTTTTCGTTTCCCGGAAGAGTACTTCAAAAAAGATAACATGCTATCTAAAAGTTAATAACATGGACGTTTTCTTTTCGGCTTACATATAGTTATTTTACTCAGTGTTTACACAAGAAGCTTTCCACGCAGTCTGGACAGAGTTTAATTTCCTTTCCAAGATTTTGGAAAACTTGTTTTGATTTTCTCCCAGTCTCTTCCAGGTACAAAACATGTGTGACGGCTGCTCACCACCACCTTTGAAGGTAAGTACAGATTAATAAAAAAAGATTAACACCTGGACTTCAGAGTTATGCTCTTAAAACTCGGAGAGCTTTGAACAGACTATAATTGTAATATGGATAAATATACTGAAATTGAAATTAAAATAAAAGTAGAATTTAAAACAGAAACAGCACAGAAGGAAGCGATGACTATTGCAGTTCTCTTTTTCTAATTCACACTGTACGTTTACATTGAACAGAGACTGCATGATTGAAACGTGGCAAAGTACGTCTTCATTTTGATCTCAAACATATCGCTAATACTGAAGTTTAAACTACACATTTCTGAAATAAAAAATTTGTCTCGAAAGCTATTATTCCCATCCTCTTTGTCTTAAAAGTTGTGTACTTTGCTTTCGCTTTTACATTTATAACATGATTTCAATTTTTTTCTGATGGCGTATTGCGCTGAGAATTCTGCTAGGATACTAGGTGTGATATACACTACAAATGAACCTTTTAGTAATATAGACGACTACTATTGGACGCGGCTATTTATAATAATGAAATAGCACATAATGTTTTCTAATAAGGTACATTATGATGAAAACAGACCATCTGAAATGCAAAATGAGCGAAAAAACAGACTACACTGCTGTAACATTTTGCATATTCCTACTCTTTTCACTGAGTATTATTCCTTCTTTATGAAAACAAACAGTTCTCCGTTTATCTTCTGCTGAAATTTTAGCCATAAGTTTAAAGGCAAACGTGTTTTCTAGGTAAAGTACCCTTTTAGATTTAAAGATGAGTAGAGAGGAACATGTATTAATGAATGACTAGGAGCACCGGGCACTGAGTCCATTAAACCTGATTGGTAAATGTAATAGATTGGCTACTACAACACTTTGACACGTTGGTCACTTGCAGTTTAACTTGTTTTGTTATTAATTTGTTGAAATATAATCATATTTGTAATAATTGTAGAAAACACCAGAGCACGTTTAAGTAAATTTTTGATGCTCATAATATGCATATATTGTAACATATGATTTTGCCTATTTTTTCCAAGACTTTTGCAGAGTTGTTTTCATAAACCAGACTGCGGTTCCATACTGTAATGCCCAATGCGGTGATTTTAATTAAAATGCAGTTGCTTTTTTTTCCTTATGCTATTTTAAGTTTTCTTGGATACTATTTTTTGACATTTCATGGGCTCATTTGAAACACATTAAAAGAAATGGAAAGAATAGGCTTTCCTTGAATAATTATCCTATAATCTATGTATAATTTGTCCCCAAATGGTATGCATTTAAACATGCATGCACCAGAGAAGTCAGAAAAAGGTCATATTAATTTTGATAAAGTTTTACTAAACAAAGTGCTTTTTTTTCCCACCACTCTCTCTCCTTTCTCCGTTGTTGATGGCCGCAGGAATGTTGTGTAAGTGGCAGCCCTCCAGCTTGTCCACCGGCGCTAGTGGTCCCCCATAGTCCCCTCACCCCAGTATACCCAGGGGCCCAAGACGAGCTCTGCAAGCTGCCAGGGAGACTCAGTGAGTACATTCCATATGACTTCACTTTGCTGCAGTGAATCATCTTGAGAATCAAAAGGTTTAAATCAAATTAATCAATTAGCTTGAGAACTGATGTTCTACCACAAGTATTATGATGTCAATTAATATACAATATCTGATAAATATACCTCCCCTAAAAATTGAGTCACACTGTGTTACATAAATATTGAATGTTTAAGTTGTCATAGGACCTCAGGGTCTACGTTTTTTCTTACCTTAATGTCTTAAAGTTATCACTTCAGACACAAGTGGTACCAAGACCTTTTCGGTGGAATAGTAATGCACTCTAAGTGCAAGACAAAGTGCTTTGGGGTTTGTCTAATTTATAAACTCCTGATGGGTAGAGTGGGATAAAGGGATCGTGACAAGTAGTTTGACCTGAATTGTGAAAGTGCACTGAGATGTGCTGATGTGACAGTTTCTACATAGATCATGTTGGTAATCCAGGACAACACACCCACTTTCATTAGTAATGAAAGCACACCTAGTGTATCATGCAGCTGATGAGAGGGAGATGCAATGAGCAGGTACAAACCTAAAAGAAAAAATACTTCTGAATACTTCTGCCACACCAATTGCTGATGTTTCATCTGTAAGAAGATGGGACTGTCTTGCTTCTCCAGCTCTGGAGGATGAGGCAGAGTCTGGCAGACCCTACTCCTCTATGCTACACTGGCCTTCATGAACTCACTACTCATTCTTATCTTGCTATTTTCTAACTTTGTTTGGGCATCATTACAGAGCTCTTGACCTAATTCTGATTCCCACTCCAAGGAAAGAGGTTCAGTGTATGTGGTTTGGAATTGAATGCTCTAATGTTATGTTCCTAGCCCACTATAACTGACCTCTTAGAATATTCCTTGTTTCAGTTCTGCCCATTAGTGTACATGTGTTTAGAGTGTTCTTTGCAACCCCTAGTGTGCATAGTTCACCAGCCACAGAGGAGTCTCTCAGACAGTGGTATGCTTGAGTCATTTGTGTTTACACCTGGTATGTATTGGTTAAATAGTACAGAGTGTTAAATGGCTAAGTCACAATCTATAATTGTGTAACGGGTATACTTCATAGCAAATGACAATAATACTAAAACAAGAAGATGATGATTAGTGAAATATATATTTAAACAGCATGCATGTTTAACTTTGGAGTGTATTAAATGTAATGCACTTGGTAGTATAAAACAACTTGTTTTTGTAGGAGGAAAAATATGCACAAAATAGCTTTGAAACCATTTTTTCCTTTTTTCTTTGCTATTCAAAGGCTTACGGTGGACAGGAAGTCCTCCCAAGAAGATTTGGGAAGCTGTAAAAAAGAATGTGGGTATTTCAGACTTGCTTCTTAGGTCTTGTCTTCTGTACCTCAGGGATTAACCCTTCTTTATGGGGAAAGGATGATGTGAGTCACTGGTTGCGCTGGGCTCAGAAGGAATACTCTCTACGCAGGACAGATCAGTCTAAGTTTGAGATGAACGGCAAGGCACTCTGCCTCCTCACCAAGGAGGACTTCCGTCTGCGATGTCCAAGCTCAGGTAAGACAAATGGGAGTGGACCAGAAGGGTTTCCTAGGAGCAGGGAGACAAACTCTAAGTATGGGACCCATTGGTACTGTAGGTCTTTTAACGCACATTACAAAAGACACATTTACCACATAAGATCTATGATGACAAAGCACTAAATAACTGTTTACCTACTAGTTTATTTGATTGACACTTTTATCCAAAGCATCCATGTATACAACTGGGTATTCCATTGGAGAATTTTTAGTGAATAACCTTGATCAAAGGTATGACAGCAGTGTCATACTTGGTATTTGAACACACAGCCTCCTAGTTATATAACCAGAACCCTTACCAATGTGCTACACTGCTGATTCTAAATTAACAACCTCCAGCAAACCTCCTTTTTTGGGAAACTTACATTTTTGTTCATATCACATCTTAGCCTTAAAGGAGTTTAAGAATCACATTAGTGTCCTGTGTTCCTGAAAGTTCCTACTTTAAATCTACTTAAATGCTTAGTACACCATCACTATAAGTGATTTTATCTGGCAGTCATAAACATTTCATAAACAACCAGTGTTCCAATTAACTGGTTGCTGTTTCATGTCAATGGTAACACAAAAATTACATTTAACCACAGAAACTGATGAAACTGATACTGTACCACGTCTGGGAACTCTGATTTGATTGTTATTAAAAGCTGAACCAAAAGTAAAGCTTTCTCAGATCAAAGGGACAATATAATTAATTATTCTGTTTTTAAGGATCTTATTTATTACTAGAAAAAACTGTAAATATTAGACTAAAAGCACAAAAGATTGTTGCATTGTAGAAATCTCTCCCTTCTCGTGTAGTTGAAACTGACTCCTTGGGATCCTTCCAGACAGAGATATATTAGATGCAATTCTTTGATAGTTATGCTAATAGCGGCCAAATTAACAAGATAGGCTAAAAGGCCTGCTATCACTTGTGATGTTCACATTTCTTATGTTATGATTATGAACACCTGGAATGTGTGATAAAAACAAAACAAAATATTAATGAATATGCATATTCAATGGAATACATTTGACTGACACAGCAACCATATTTGGACTAAGCAGTTGTTGAAGAGATTTCATATAGACAGGCTGTGTTCTAGAAAGTGTGTATTTTATATTATTTTTATGAGATGATTAACCTTAACTGTGACTATTTGATTTATGGTATAATAAACTGCAAACCAAAAAGGATATATAATATTTGTTTGTGTGTATTTGCAATAATATTATTTGATATTCTCGCTGGTTAGCAAAGCTTTTTTTTTTGTCCTGTCCCATGTTGCAGGAGATGTGTTATACGAGCTTCTCCAGCATGTAAAACAGCAGAGGCGAGCCATGGTTTGTAACTCCCTCCCCAAACCTCTAGGAGGCCAGACTGCCCACACACCTCAACACAGAGAGCTCACAGTCAGGGGGGGTGAGTACCTGGTCATATCTCGAAGACTCTCTAAAGTCCTGTACACCTGTGACTCTCTTTGTTAAAGGGCTGATCAGTGGTTTGATGTGTCCAGAAAATGGCAGTGAAAATGCTGTAGAGTATTTATTATTATATTGAAGTAGTTCAGGTGGGTAGCTGCATCAGCATGCGTAGGCTGCAAAGGAAAAAGTAATACGTTTATTCCATGCTGAAAAGAGAAGAAAGAAAACACAATGTTGTGTCCCCCTCACTATACCTTAACTCCCCTTTGTTGCCCACCTAATCTAGAATCGCCACCTGTGTGTTTTCATTTTTCAGCAGTACGTGAAATTTGATGATGTGACAAATCAAGCACAGTGACTGACAAAACTAATATATTTGTATCTCTAAGAATAATTACCTGGGACATCAGTTCAGCATTAATTCAGCATTAAAAATTAAACCAGATGAGCTTCATTGGCCTAATTAGCTTGTGTTCTTTCTGATATTCTGAGTGCCTGTGAAACTGCTACTTTTCTGTGTTCGTTAAATTAAGTTATGGTATTCCCCTACAATGCCAGAAAATAGTGTCATTTTTACATAGAGAACTTCCTGGTGTGGCACTCGGCAGCAGTCCTGGAATCAGGGGAATAACTCAAACGCAACAAAAAACCTGTGGCAGCTTGTCAGAGGAATACAACTAGTCTCCCTGTTGAAGTTGCCCTGCACTTCACACTCGATAGTGAAAAATCACAACATTCAAATTAGTTCAAATTTTTTTTAGAGAACATCTAGAATGGATGCTGACTTTCACAAAAGTCAATATCTTTGTCATATTGGTATATAATACTGAAACAAGGTATGGCACTTCACAAACATTGGTAGCTCTACCAAGAGATTACAATTATTGAAATAACTAACAAAAAGGCAGATTTAAAATGACGACACATTTTCCATTTATAGTAATTTTTACTGTCTGCTTTTTTTGACTGATTTGACTCGCACAGTTCTTGTATCTACTTTAATGGCTGGCATTACAAATCTGTTTCAAATACCATGAAGCACATTCCAAAGCTTCTCCCTTTTTCTAGACTTGTGATGGTTTGTCAACATTATCCCTAATTATTTGATCTAGATCTGGATGCTGTGGAGGGTATGGCTCTAATTTCAGATGTTCTAATTTCAGACTTAGACAAAAAATCCCTTAATATTATGCCAATAGTGTTCCAATTGTTTTAATACTGCAAAGTGAATCCTTGACCTATTAATTTTCCAAATGGCGTGGTGCATTGATGGAGAATCCCTTCATAATTTTCTTCAGTTGTTATTATTATTATTATTTTTTCAATAACATTGGAAGGTTGTACCTTGAAGCTTTTTAAGACCTCGCCTGTCTTCTTTGGATATATATATATATATTTTTTATTACTGCCCAAAAAAATCTCAAATCTCAAATTTAGACTTAATGCACCTATGGGTTCTAAGCACTTCATTCCAACTACCTCTAAAAAATATAACCTTTAGATTGCTTTTGAGAATTAGTAGTTTACTTCAATTTTCCAGTCCTTCTATTGTCTTTTCTTGTTTCACTTCTTTAATAACAGTTCAGGGTACTCCAAACAGCTTTAATGGTTATCTATAAGATCTGGAAATCATCTTTAGTTCTTCACTTGGTTAATATCACACACATTTATTCATACATTACCCCTGACACATTACTTTTGAAAATATTTGAAAATATCACACAACACAGGATACGCAAAACATTTAAAATTCAACATAACAAAGATGAATGTATTTTGATCCACTGCTTTTAGTTAGATAGCTAAGATCTAAACAAGGGAGTTTGAATTCAACATATTTGTGTGCATTGCCTTGATTATCAGAATAAGGTAAATCAGTAAATTGGAGTAAAGGTATCGTGTGTAGGCAGAGTTCAGTTAACAAAAGGTTAAAATAATGACTAAAGTATGCTTGCGAAGACATATGACATCCTGTGGAGAAGTTTAGAGCATTACTCTGGAACTAGTACGTTCTCTTGTCTGGAAAACAAAATATGCACTAACCACTTTCACAGAATGGTAAAATTCCCTCGGTAAGAAAAAAAATAAACCAACAATTTTTATGTGTTTCTTCTAGTACACTTCAGTTCTACTGTACTGTGGTTTGTGATGGCTGTTATCCTACTTTCTCATCTTTGGCAATGTTTTACCAAATTTTACATATGGACAAGAGATTGCCATGTTCTCAACAAAAACACCCATTCAGCCTCCTCTGACACGTACATGCAAACAGAGACACACCCAGCCCCTTTTGAAGGGAAGGTGATTTCCAGATCAGCTTCAAACATGGGAAGTTTGGCAAGGTTCAAATTGAGTTTGGAGACTGTGCCAACAGGTGTGTCTGAACAAGAGCAGGTTTATCTGCTCCTGTATAAGGAAATGCAAGTAAGCTTACTTCCTTTGCAGGTAAAAATATATATAATTAGGAATCCATGCTAGAAATGCAATGCAGAAAAGCATAGCAAAGAAGGAGTAGTTCGGTTTAACAGATTGCTTGTTTCATAACTGTGCACTCTGAGCATTTCAAAGAGTTGGTAGTTACAAAATGCTGATGTTTGAACTTAGTTTTTTTTGTGAAATACAGACTTATGCTAATTATAGTTTTATAGATGTTCATAGTTACACTAGCTAATGAGACTTTTTTTTTCAACTTCTTTATTAATGCAGTGTCTTTTGTTCAGGATTCCTCTGACAAGAATTATTTCTGTTCGTGTCAACCAAAAATATGCTGGATTTTTAAATCAGATCAGATTTAGAGCTGTAAGGCAAAGAGAGAAGTACTCTTGAATGGAGATGAGGATACACACATATATAAGTTGTTTTAAAGTGAGCTTTGGAGTTAAAGAAATCTCACAGAAACAGCATTCTATCTTACATGTAGTGATACAGTGTGCTTTGTGTTATGGAGAAGTGGTTATGTGAACCTTCAGAAAAACAGTCTATCAATGAACAGATGAGCATATTCATGAGACATTATCTAATTTATTCTTTCCTTAAAGGTGGGCATCCCAACACCTATCTCTTTGTCTTGTTTTCTGTGCTCTGTGGCTACAGTTCCCTGTAGCCCCTCATACAGGACTGTACCCATGTGCCCAACCAACTCTCTTCCAAACAACTCCCCAGTGACGATGGTTCGTGTGTCCACCAGCAGTGCTGACCAGAACCAGGACAGAGATCACCCCTTGCCTGTCTTTACCTTCCCTGGACAGCACATCCACCCAGGTATGACTACGCTTCTGTGATTGAGCTCCACTGAGGATGCCCTGTTGTGAGCTTTGGAATTGTACTTGGGAAAAGAAGTCCCACCTCCCCCTCTAAAACCATCAAAGGCAGGGCCTGTTTTGACTGATCCTGGATTCTGTAGTTTGGCAAAATTTCTTAAAGTTAATTAGTGAAAAAGGGTAGACCCAGCTATATCCAGGTATTAATCCATGGAGATTGTTTGCACAGTGTATTAATGTTTGTTTGAACACATCAGAAGCACCTCCTATTCCATTCCATCTAACATTAAGAAAAAAGTACCTTTTTTGTTTTCATGATTCTGAGTTTCATAAATGCTACTGCATCTAAGACAGATATTTGTGTCACCCTACTCGCCACAGCTGGTACAAGTGTTAGTGTGGTTTGCTGGCTGTAGGATAAGACAATTTATCAGATTAAGGACTCTTACATTTATTTGCTTTTCATGTTAATGTTGTAAGGTTTCGGAATCACTGGGCTCAAATTTCAAATTTCTTTGAAGTGTATGAATCAAGAAAAGAAAACATTTACCCTTACCAGTCAATTGGTTAAAAACAATTCCCACTTATTGGTCCAGCTGGAGGTCGGGAAATTAATAATTTAATGTGATAACTTTCATTTATTGTTTATTGTTTTCAGTGTACATTTTCATGTCATATATTAAATGTAGAGGAATATTAATACATTATGTCATTGGAGCTGTTGCAAATAGATTTTGATAGAAGCACATAACTTTATCATTATTCAACAGTCTTAAATAAGCGTTTGTCCTCTTGATGATTTGAGAGGGTGCTAGGATTTTTAGGGTGTGTGTTGAGGGGGTATATCAAAGATTTCTGTCCTGGCACATGTCAAGATTGCAGTCTTCAGAATTAAGCTGATATCACAGCCTGTGCAGTGGGAGAGTGGACTGTTTTGGAGGTGCAGAGAGGAAAGAACATATATTGACATACAGTATAGAGAGCAATTTGAATTAAATGACAGCTGTGCTACGTCATTCACATGTTCTTTAGATAATGTGTTAGAAATAATACTAATAATAGGAATACTATTAATTACTAACAATAGTAAAGTTTTGAGATGTCACATGAAGTAATTAATGTTATTCTAACAGGAATATCTGGAATTAGAAAATAAAGTAACCTTTGAGGGCAATTTCCAAAGCACCAAACAAGAAAAGAACAGACTATGAAGAACATAGCCTTTCTTTGTTGTGCCCTATTATTTCTGCACATGTGTTCTTCTGACACAGCTAAGGTAAACAGGACAATGGTTTTGCAATGTTCATTGCAGTCAGTGTTGGGGAAAGTTAGTTTTAGAAAGAACAAATAATTCATGGCAGTTACAAGATACTTGTCCATTTTTAATATGAACAAGATGTTGGGAGAAAATAATTTCAAAAGTGATCTATAGCAGTGATCTGTACTGTATTTACATTCTATACGCAGTGCAAAGTACCACATTGAGCCTTCAGTTTAGCTTTAGACACTTACAAAACACCAAAACTGCTCTTTTGAAAGTTTTTAATAATCTTGTGGCAGCTGATGTGGGTGCACTGTCTATTGTAATAGAACGTGGGGGGTTAATTGTAAAAAGCCACCGATTGTAATAAAAACATAAAACGCTCCCCTGTCAGCAGGCATGAAAACCAGCCAAATGGATGATGTGATTTCTGTGTTGCTCTGCCTGCTTTCTATGATTCTCAAACATAGTGAGGTGGCAGAGCAAAGCGAAGGCACAAACATTTGTTTACGACACTTATCACATGAACTATCATTTAGGGAGACGGCAACCCCCGTAACCCAGGCCTTATATAGTCCAAATGACCCTTTATTGTCCCCTCAAAATGGAACGGCCTTCCTACGTACTAACAGGGGTGCCTAAGAAAACAGGAAAGGACTTCTCTTTCAAAGTCTTTGCATTGGTTCTTGGCTGATTTCAAGTTGATTCTGAAATACTCCTGACATCTAAGGCTCTCCTTGATTTGGCTTTTCAATACATTATCTGGCAAATATGTTATCAGTTCAATGTCCTGCACATGGCCTTTCCTCAGATCATTCAGGTTCACGATGTGTTCCTACTGATTCAAAATACTCCAACGATTCTGAATCACTATTCTGGAAGACCTCAGGTGCATTTAAGTCTGGCCTAAAAGCGTACTTTTTCAGCCAACTTTTTTGTGGTTGCTTTCTTGGCATTGTGGTTATTTTTAATTTCATTTTGTGTTAGGTGCCTTTTATGGATTCTAAAGAGCTTTGAGATCATTGATTTTAAAGGCACTACATTAAGTAAAGTTTATTTTTATTTAGTATATTATAAAACAGGGCGCACTTCCTGTTCTAGAACAAAACAGACTTTGAATCCAATTGTCCGCTTATAAAACTGCACACATTGGCTGTTTCAGGACTTTCTAGAAGTTTTTCTCAGCCTGTGTCAGAGATTCAGTTACTCATCTCCTCAGCCGTTTTTTTACCCCTCCTAATGACATCTGTCAATCAAATCCACCAGCCCCTCCAACAGTGTTGCGCTGCAAAGAGGAACCTCTCAACCTCTCCAATAGAGTGGAAAACCCCTGCTCATACTCCTCTTCTCCACTCACTGAAGCCAATGGCAAGATTGCAGGTAAGATTTGCATTACCACAAATATTAATTGATTATTAGAGCAGGGCATGCTTTTCAATGGTGTATCTTTCAAATAGATCAAGGAGGTAGCTGTGCCAACATCCGTAAGGTGCAAAGGAACAAATAAAGGTTTATTCCATGCTGAAAAGAGAAGAAAGGAAACACAACATTTCGGCAAACACCCAGGAAAGGAAACACCCAAAGAAGTGTAACCCCCAAAGAAGGCTCCACAGCCGAAACATTGTGTTTCCTTTCTTCTCTTTTCAGCATGGAATAAACCTTTTCTTGTTTCTTTCAAATAGAGTTACTTAGATTGAATTAATCATGGTGTACCTTTTAAGTATGCATGCTGTGTGACAGCTAAATAATTTCATTGCAAAGACGTCAAGTTGCATTGAAAATAACCTAGCTGGCAGTAGATGGACCAAGGCAAGTGAAATGAAGGCATAAAAGACAGGAATGATTTTTCCTCCTATCAGACTGTCGTCTCTTGTGGGACTACGTGTACCAGTTGCTCTCAGATAGCCGCTATGAACCCTACATCCGCTGGGAGGACCGGGAGACCATGGTGTTCCGCGTTGTGGATCCGAATGGCCTGGCTCGTCTCTGGGGTAATCACAAGGTGAGACTGACACGACCATGTGAGCTCCGGTGTGGAAGAGAGCTACATGTTGTGGTCAGGCTGGGCAATGGCATGGTTGGAAATTAAATTTGTAACTAATGGTTCCCTCATTAATCTCACAATTTCCTTTCACAGTGTATGCAATATAGGATATCACTATATTTGTAATGCTATTTTAACAATTTATTTGGGCAAAATAGACAACAATTAAATAATCACCTTTCTTACTCTGGATATTGATAGACAACTTCTTTGCTCTAATTAAGTTTTGGAATAATTTGATGGTCTTGTCATTTCCTTGTTCCTCTTTATAGCAGAGGCAGAGATAAATTGCTTAATATTTCCTCTTTTTTTTTTTTACAGAACAGAGCTAACATGACATATGAAAAAATGTCCCGGGCACTTCGCCATTACTACAAACTCAACATTATCAAGAAAGAGCCAGGACAGAAACTGCTTTTTCGGTAAATGCTCAGCAGGCCCACAATTATATTTACAAACGTACAGTATTTTCACTATCCTTTAAATGGGAGCGATGTTAAGGGGTCGGAGCTGCAATAGGTAAAGAATTTCAAAGTCTTTGATTCCCAAAACTGGGGTTCAGCCGAAATAGAAAATCTATGTCACAGGAACTCAGTAAAGCAGAGCCAGCAATTAATTGAGATGACTTTAATAAAAATGGTAACTGGTGTTAATTATTAATACTTTGAAGAGATAATGGATTAAAAGATGGTGTATTCTACGTGCCCCTCTACATAAAAAATGCATAGAATGGCAAAGAGGTAAATTAGGTTAGGATGTACAACAAATGAAAAAAGTAATGGATATTACATATTGGCCCTAGAACATTGCACGTGGTAGTCTAATGAAAGTCATAAAATCAGTATCTTCTATGGCCACCATTAGTGTTGATGACTGCAAGGCATCAGCACCTCATTGAAGGTTTGATATTGGTGTGGAATACTCGAGGAATGTTAGGCCAAATATTGACCCACACAGAACTTGAAATGTCTGTGTAGGGGGGTCATGAGGTGGTGATGATGCCAGTTTTGTTTGAGCATAGACCCACCTGGCCAATTAGCCAATTAGCAAAGTATGTTTCTGTTACAAGAATGGTCAGATGATGTGTGCAGTGTAAAGGCGAGTATTGTGCGACTGTGGTACAAGACCTAGTCTGTGAACTTGCAGGAAGGGAATGAAGACTGGATTGAGAATTTTGGCAGTGTATTCTTCTGTTTTGGGGTTACAATCAATGATCGGTAGCCCTGATATTTCAGTGAATGTTATACCATACTAGATTATTACAGAAGCACCACCAATCCTGTCTCTACCACATAGCCCTGTGCATAGTATTCATCCATCACTGTGCTGTCAGTGAAATCAATATTTGTCAGAAAAAAAGATGTTCCCTCATTAAAGATGAGGATTAAATAAGTGCTGTCTGCACTATCAGAGACAAGCTACAAGGTGATGTTACTGAAATACTGGATTATTCATGGTCACTGGGGCATATGCCATGTTCATATAATCTGTTGATGACTGTAAATTGATTCTCTGGTGACAATTTAGTATTAATTCTTCTGCAGCTGTTGTCTGAAAGTGATTATGGAAGTATGTGACCTTGATCCATCTGTCTTGTTCCTTTGCTGTAACACATTGACACCTTGAATACGCTCTTTCTTTGGCACATAACCATGGCATGATTACGCTCATACCTGGATACTTTTTTTTTATGTGTTTGCTCAATGTGTCATCTTAAATACTGCACAGGTACAGCATGTATTAAAATAATTTGTAGTAAAATTCAGGGAAATGGTGACATGTCATGAAATATTTAAAAACTTTCCTTGACCAGGTTTCAAGTGAAAGATGTACGTATTTAGTTGCGGCATATACTGTACAACATGTGAGCCACATTAATGTAATATTACTAGTATTACTTTCTAGAAGTAATATTACTTTCTGTAAGTTTAACAAGGTTATACAAGCAATTCTTGGATTTAGAAGAGGAAAAGCTAATTGGTCAGTGAAAATGGCATACTTGATTTTTTTTATTTTTTCATAGAAATAAAGTTATAAATCATTGGTTAAGGAAAGCATTGGTTGCTCAATAAGGGTCGGATACCCTTTCTTCACCAAGAGCAATATAGCTAAGTTACTCTGTTTATATTGGAAATTGAAATCTTATTTGCAGAGCAAATTGCATAATAATCTGAAAATACAGAAAGAAACATAGTACTGTACAATACAATAATGTACAATAATTATTTGTTGGTGATGTTTGTTTTTGTTGTATTGCTGTGTTGGAGGCGGCACACATTGTTGCCTTGCAGCACTGGGTTCCCTGGTTCAATTCCAGACCTGAGGTTCACTATGCATGGAGTTTGTATGTTTTCCCCATGTCTGTGTGGGCTGTTTCCTGTTTGCTCTGGTGTCCTCCCACAGTCCAAAGACAAACTGGCAGATTACTTGGCTTCTGAGAAAATTAGCCCTGGTGTGAGAGAGTGCATGTTTCTGTCTGTGTGTGCCTTGATGTTCTATCCAGGATGTATCTTGCCTTGTTCCCGTTGCTTGCTGGGATAGACTCTGGTTGCCTTGTGACCCAGAATTGGATAAAGCAGTTAGAAAATGGATGGTCTTTGTGAGTTCCTGTCAAGTTTTATTTTCACCCAGCTTATTCTAGACACATGTTTTAATATAGTATTATTAAAGTTATGTCTTCAGCCTAAGGTTTTTAAATTCTCCGTTTTTTTTGTTGTTTTCTAAAAAGGTTTCTCAAGACGCCAGAGGAGATAATGCAGAATAGAGCTGATCGTCTGGAGCAGCCTGATTCCCCAGAACAACACTCCCCTGATTACAGAGAAGAGGGCCTGGAGGTCTCCCCAGACCCTCTGATCTCCCCAACTTCCCCTGTGACCCCCTCTCATCACTGACCCAACTCAAAACTGTTCTTGCTCAACAGCTCCAAAGCACAGACATAGTAATATAATAAATATAACTGTTCCTCAGAAGAAAAGTTGCAAAAACAGATTAACTGCAAAGGAATTGACAGTGATTCCTGTTATCCAGAAGAATCTCTACATTTCCAAAAAAATGCTTAAAGGTAAAACTCTAACAAGACATAGCTATAAAGTGCATATTTATGTCCGCATTTTCATTTCAGTTAACAAATTACCTGAAAAGAAAAATGCAAATGTAACTAATTAGATGGAAAAAAATCAATTTCGTTTGTAAAATTAGCTGGACTTTTGTTTGCAATCAGAAAATAAAAATGATGACAATATCAATGTGGAACAGAAAGCTTTGAAGGTACCGATGTTGATATACGTGGCTCAATGGTTTATTGTGTCAAATAAATGATGCAGATCAGCATGTGAAAAACAAAAAAAAAACACTAAAAGGTTTGAAATAAATAATTAAATGTCAATTAATGGTTTCCTATTTAAAAAAAAAACAATAATGGCATCTTATGCTGTAAGATTACATCAACCAGTTAAATACTCTTGTTATCTCAACAACATAGCTTAAAGGGACTCTGTACATAAAAAGGGAGAATTCTTAAGTCTGTTTTTTTAAGATTGTGCTACTTACGTCTTATGCTCAGGTATTTTTAACATAACTTTTCATTCCATTAGTGGTTAAGCAGTCAGTTTTTGGTTTGACTGCCATTTTAAACCTTTAAACTTTTGCACTAGTCACATTTTCTTTTATTGAAGAAGATTTTGCTATTGAGATTATTTTGAGAGAGTTAAATATTTTTAATTAAAACTGTCAACTCCTATGGTCTAATTTTGACTTTTCAAAGTCATTTTTATTCAAATATGACAAACACATATTAACACGTATTAAGCACATGTTGATTTCAGCTGAGTGTGTGTTGAATTTGTAGTTTTTGACTTACAGAGAAAGTAGAATTATTATTAAAATAATTATTTGATAGAAAATGGTGTAAAGCATTGAAGTTAGCCCCATTAAAGACTGATAGGTGTTAAAAAATAACAGCATTTTTCGCTACTCCTTAACAAATACTATTTACAGTTTGGACACATACTGTACATAAGAAACTAAAACTAAATTAATGTTTAAGAATCAGTAAAAAATGCACTGTCCCATTTCCTATGTGAATGTAATGATGTTTCTTTTGTCAGAGTGTAAATATTTTACATTATTTCTAAACTGAGCCTTCGTCTTGTCACATTCTGAATAAACATTTTGTAAAAACAAGAAGTACATTGTCAAAGATTTGTTTGTTTTCACTTACTGTATTTCAAGCATGTCTGTAGTTAGGAATAAACGACAGAGTGATGTTATCAACTGTAGGATTTGGAACTAAAGTTTTAAATTGAGCGTCAGCTGTGATATGTTTTAACTCACAAATGCACACGAGACAAAGAAAAAAACTTTAAATTATGTTATATTATTAGTCATCTTGGAGACTGTATATATAAAATCCAGGAAGCAATGACATGCTGTGATAGCATAAACACACAGTTCCTTATTGTGGTCAGCTATTTCCTTCATCTTGAAATATAATACCTCCCTGTGTCATCTGACTGGCTGGGGGGGAATTCCTGCTTGGCAAATGCCTCCTTCAGCAGTTTACACACACTTTGTCAAATTGTTTGGCTCTGCAACCTGTGCAAGACTGGCTGTAGGTGTGGCCTTGTTAACAAAGAGCACTGTAATCCCACATTGATCTTTGTCCATTATTGTTATTATGGAGCATTGCTGCTGCAATCTGTTTAATTTATCTTATTGTACTAAAAGAAAAGAGTGATAACACTTTTAGAAACAGGATAAGAAATTAGGCACAATAAGTACAAAATATCCCTTGGTAATCAAGAGATGCGCTTTTTGACAGGACACCACTGTACAAAAGTCGATTGAGAGTTGGAGGGGCATCTTAGAAGTGAACCACATTGTTCTGTATATAACAATATCAGACAGGATTTAGAAGACAGCAATGTCTGATTACACTCTGGATAACTCACCCCACCTTTTATACTCTACTTTTCTTGAGTACAGGAATCCACTACCATCCCCCCATGTGAACAGAGCTAAAATGAGCATGCATAGGCTGCAAGGGAACAAGAAAAGGTTAATTCCATGCTGAAAACAGAAGAAAAGAAACTTAACGTTTCGGCTGTGGAACCTCCAGGTGTGAAGACTGTGCTGACACCTGAAGAAGGCTCCACAGCCGAAACGTTGTGTTTCTTTTCTTCTTTTTTCAACATGGAATAAACATTTACAGTACTTGTTCCCCTACTATAATAGATGTTAGGCCTGTGTAAAGAAACACTGTTAACAGGTTAGGATATTGTAAATACTGTATACCACAAATACAACTTAAATTATTTACTTAAGAAGGTTGCAAATGAAATGAGTCCATTTGGTAGATCTTGTTTGGTTGGTTGTTCAGTAGCTAAGCGAATCGTTTTCCCACCCCTTCTTGAAGGAGCCCTGAGTTTAGGCCTTAACCACCTGGCTGAGAAACATGTTCCACACATCCACGACCCTCTGTGTAAAGAAGAGCTAATTAGATTCCAGTTGTGAAATACTCCCTCATTGACACTAAACAATTTCATATTCTAAGATCGAATCTCTTTTCAATCTTCTTTGTTTTAAACTAAAGAGATTTAGTTACTTAAACCTGTTTGTATATGCCAATTTCAAAACTATAAATTATTCTTATTACTCTTCTTGAAAATTTTCTAGTGCTATAATATTTTTGTAATATGCTGACCAAAACTGAACAGAATATTCTAGGAGAGATCTAACTAATGAGAAGCATAGCTTGAGTAATATTTCAATTGATTTAAATCTCATTCTTTTTGCTCTATATTTAAGCATTATTTTTGCTTTTCCATTTTTAGTTTAAAAGGACATAGAATAATCAACATAAACACTGAGATCCTTTTTATACACAGCTTCTGGATGTTTCAAATACATGTAGTACATAGTACACTATGTTTCTACATCCTGTACAGATCGCTTTGCACTAATAAAATGGATAAGTGCTTTAAGGAGTCAATTGCAGCTGCTTCTCTGTATATGAATATGTTCTGTATTATTTAAATAGTTTCAGCAAAAGAAACGTTTGTGGTATTCATGATCAAAATAGTAGCTTCTTTGTGTGTCACAGGGCCTCAGGCCACAGGTGACATACCACCACTTCAAAGATTCAAAGGCAATAAAACAAAGGTTTCAACAATTGTGCATGTATAAACAGGAAAAGGCAGGTCTAAGTAGGTATCCAATACTTAGAAAAAGAGCAGGAACAATGACAGGAGTCTGCTAACTTGTAATTAAGACTTCTAATATAATAATATTTGCATTTTTCAATGTGACTTGTGACTTCAAATTTAAAATTGCATATTGCATGTGTTTTTTTTAACAAAAGACACATAGAAACACTTTTTTTTAAAATGAGCTTAGATGTAATACAAAAATTAAAATCAGAGCAAATTTGCTTGTGAACATATTTTAGGCATAATATTAATTATTAGTTAATTAATATTAATTAACTTGGAAAACTGTATTTTTTTGTTTATTTGTATTTGTGTATTGTGGCTGTCGTGTTTTAATTTTTACTTTTACTCTGGGTCTAGAACCTAATTATTCATTTGTATGTCTGACACTTATCCAAACCTTACATGTGCATTTTTTTAAATTGGGTATTGCATTGGAACAATTTGGGTTAAGTGCCTTGCTCATGGGGACAATAAAAAGCAGCTTACCTGGGATGTGAACCCTAACTCATAGAGCCCTTGTGTCCCACTGCTGCCTGCTGTCCATTGAAAGAAAGATGCAAGATTCTTACAAATTGTAAATTATTGTTTTCTATCAAATTAATTGTAGGGTCCATTTAAAGAACCAATTTAATAATTTAATATCTGCTTTTCTTATAATAAAAAATAATTCACCCTCCCCCTTCTCTTGCTCTACAATAGTCTTACCTTCCATCTGTTCTTCTCCCTCTCTCACTTCTCTCCCACTCTAAGGATCTGATTTAAATTTGCTGAGTCCATTTCTTCAGCTTCTGATCTCCTTAAAGAACAGAGTCTAATCTGTCCTCCCAGATCTCTCTCACTCCCTTTATCACCACATACCTAAAGAAGGAGACTGTAAGAGAGGACAAAAAAGAGATACTGGAGAGCATAACTAAAATACAAAGTACAGCACTTTTTCTAAATTGTAGTATCATAGTAACTCTTGATTTTAACAGCTGAAACAATGGAATTCACTGATTAAGGAGACATTATCATATGGAAACAGGAGAGGGTATGGAATGGATGAAAAACAGACTCAAATGCAGAGCTCTCAATTAATTTAACTTACAACCCAACAAAAAACAATGACAGAAGCTTCTTCTGTAAAAAGGGAAGGATAAAGCAAAGCTTACTCTTTGGACCGCAAGTCACCTTCAAAGCTTTGAAAGCTTCCAGCTTCTGGATCAGGAATAAAGAGGACACTGGGCGAGACTGACGGATTTGACTACATTCTGTCTCCTTTACAACCTAATTGGCAGTTAGCTTGCCTCACGGTGATACAGTATTTGAATTTGTGATCCCAAATATCAGCAAGGGAACATTGAAAAAGTGTTGAAAAGCAAACTGTGTCTGTCTGTGTGCTGAGAGACAGAGAGGAAAGAAATGCCCGAAGGTGGAACTGAAGGAGAGAGAGAGGCCGAAGAAGGCTACAATGAGGATGAAGCTTCTATGATGCTGTTTGCCCACTACAGCGAAGCACGGGCTGCGTTGCCTTGGGAACAGCGAACGGTCAAAGAGAAGTTTCTCTACTATGTGGATCATGGTTTCCTGGTCTTTCTTGCTATCTTCCTGGTGGTGCTTCTTGGTGAAGCAGCTTATAAGATGTGGTACGTGACAAACTGGAAGGAGCTGTACAAAGCCGTGGTGTCAGTGGTCACGTTCTTCTTCACCCAGGAGGAAGAGGAAGAGCTGCTAGAACTGTGAGACTCAGCAAAAAGATTTCAATCCCACACCCCCAATCCGCACTCTTAGGAACGGTTGTGAGACTTCAGTGTTGAAAACAAAGCTATCATAATGTTTGACATAATACAATTGGAAATGTTATGGAAAAGTGAATTAACAGGATTTATGTTTTCATTTTTGTTTAAGTGTGGTGTATTTAATGAAGGAAAAATAACTATACTCAATATTAAACAAAGCAGCTGTAAATATAGAAGTTAAGAATGGCATTTTTCATTGTTGTAAGAATCCAGTGGTTCTCTGATTTTGCCAGTCATTTTAAATTGTTTGTAATTCTCTATTTGTCTGTCCTTGAATATTAATGTCTTGAAACCTATATTTTGATATACTGTACATATTAAAATGCCAACTTTGTCATGAAGGGATTTACCGAAGATTATGTGCTAAGATTGTATGCTAACAGTTTGCGGATGTTTAAGAAAATGTCTGAATAAATAAATAAATAAATGGCTGAATTTTGGACAAGATAATTGTGTAAAATTACTGTACATCTCTATCCATCTGATTCAGTTTCAAAGGGTTTTCTGTTACCTGATCACACATCAGGATCATGATGGTGTTTTAGCAGTGTTTTGAGTTGGCAGTGCAGCAGGCTAGATCTCATTCTCACAGTTTTATCAAGAGCTCAGAATCTTTCAAAGAAACCTATAAAAGTGTGAAAGGCATAATTGCTCATATCTGTTCCCTCATCACCTCTCATCAAACTTGTACACTTCTATCATTAAAACAAATCAAAATAAAATGTATATTAATAAGCACTGAATTTATGTTTTGTTCTTCCTTACATGTGCATCAGATTAGAAATACAAATACAGAAGAAGTACTTGAAGTAATGTACCTGGACGTTTGTCTCAGCAGGTCCAAACATAATGTTCATCCAGAAAGCTACTACTTTGAACAAGAGCACACAGCCTTGGCAAGACAGTCTGTTCAGGACTATTTCATTTCCACGTTTGCCTTCCCTTTCTAACATTGTGAGGCTTGAAAAGGATTCAGAAACAAATACTCTACATATTTTACAGCACTGTATATTTGACAAGTTTAATAAAGGTTATTGAAATAATCATTCTACCTGTGTTGCATTATTGTATTTTTCTTCAATTTAAGGAAGACTAATTTGATATTGTTTTCCATGCAAACACATTGAGAATCGTTGTTGCAGATTCAAATTTAGTCTAAATCAAAAACATTCAAAACTATTTGTCTTCCTTAAAAACAAAAGTTTGCAATATGTATATTTTCAGTCCTTTCGCATTTTAAAATGAAATGTATTTCATTCAAAGCACATTGTCTAAACTCCAGATTGAATCCTTATAGTGCCATATTCCTCGGTTTGCTTAGTATTTATGTGTGATTTCCATCTTACATATTTGTTCAGTATAATTATCCTGTTTTATTCTAAACCTATTTGACGAAATTAAGTCCTCAATATTAAGAACGATGGAGCCCCCTTCTGTACAAGATATGTAGAAACACAACAACAGCAGTCTCAGTCAGCATCTAGTGGAATACATTTGGACTTTTTTTACGTACTACACTTTCCTTTAAAAAGCATGTTATGACGTATGACATAAAGATGACGCCTTTATCACGGCTTTGTGATTCCACATGTTTCTATTTTTGTTTTTCGTTAACAACACTAAAGGTATTTACATTCAAATGATATTTAAATTATAATATTAATGATTAAGTATGAATAAATGATTTTGGAAAATATTTTTATCTGTGACCTTTGGCTCGGAAATACGTAGAAATGAGATCCGGCCCTTGATCCGCCCTCTCTCCCTGAACCTGAAGCGAAGCCTACGTTTCGTGTCTTTTACAGACTTAAAGTGGGTATCGTATTATTGTTTTAAGACGTTTATTTTAGTATTAAATGTACTTGAGGATTAGAGTTTTGAATGTAGAGTTGTGTAAAGTTTGGAACAAGTCTTAATTATTTTGTGGTGCCTTAGGGTGTCAAGTTCACTCCTGCGTCAGTTTTTGACTGTAGACGCCTGCCGACATATTGACATGTGCTCCGGGTTACATTTTGCACAAGATCCGCTTTAAATTAGCCAAAACACAACTTTAAATTGCAGAAGTAATTTAAAGAATACCAGTGCGGGTAAACAGTGCTTATTAATTATCATTAATAATTTTAATACATTTAGACAGTATTTAATAGAAATGAGTTTTAGTATTTACAACCAGATTAAATCTCGCAAGACCCGATCTGATAAATAAAAGCCTTGTTATCCAACTTAAATGTAACGTTTTGGTATGTTTTTTGTTACTGAAACTTCTTTTTTTTGTAGCCAGTAATATTTTTGTGATGGAGTGGTGATAAAAATGGGCCTCACTTCCACATTAGCAGCCCCCCTTGTGCCATTATACAATACACAATAATACATTTTAAAACATCAAAATAAATTATAGCTGTGCTTGAATTCGACGGGATTGTTGAAAAAACTCCTGTCCTGATATCCTGTGCATATTCACCACTTTTGCTAATAAGCCATAACGTTTTGTGTTTGCTGTCAGAAAACTATTGCTTTACACACGATAAATACGAGTCGTACATTTGCCATTTGAGATGAAGTTTTCTTTTGCTGACCGCATCTCAGCTATCCAATGTAAACAAAATGTAATTGGCGGTAATTTTAACTGACATAATTTGGAGTAAAATGCAATATAGAGCATCAGTATCTCTTTTAGTAACTTTGAAATTAGTGTTGCTGCTTTTTTCCAAAGACTGTGTAATGAATCTAGGTTTCATAACATTGGACATTAATGCTGTTTTTCTGGGTCTAGAATGCGTTACGTGGCCGCTTATCTCCTGGCTGTCCTTGGTGGCAACAACAACCCCACCTCTAAAGATATTAAGAACATCCTTCAGAGCGTAGGGATTGAGGCTGATGATGAGCGTCTCAGTAAGGTGCATAAATCTTTTTTTCCATGAGTTCTGGAGCACTTTGCGGTTAATCATATGGGGCCAGTATGTTAACTTTTTACAGTGCAAATTGTGACTGGCCTCTAAGTGGAGCTAGATTTAAAACAGGTGGTTTTCGTGAAGTTAAAAAAGCAACAGAAATATCTTTTTGGCCAAAATTGGACATATGGGTTTTAAACATTAAAAGGGAGATGGTACGTTTACACTCGAGCAAAGCAAAAAAATATTTTGTGACTTGCAATAAGATATTTCAGGGTACTTTTAAAGAAAGCTAAAAAGAAGTCAATATTGATGAGCAACATATGGTGGAACCTATGATTAAAAAAGACATAATTAATAATGAGAACCAAATTATCTAAAAAGTGTATTAAAGTATTGTTCAGCATATTCTTAAAAGTGAAGGGAAGATGAGCCTCTCTTGGAAGTGTGGAAAGTGGAGTTTTCCTGTGACTTGGGTTGCACTGAATAATTAGATACCATTTTATCTTTAATTCCAGGTCATCAGTGAACTTAATGGAAAAGATGTCAATGAAGTCATGAATGCAGGTGATTGTGGGATTTTCTTTTATCAGATCTTCACAATTTGCTGCACAGCTTTGTGTTCTAGTTCAATTTGGTTGGAGGCAGATGTTCTTTTCCTCTTGAGATGTTTGTAAAATAATATTACTGCGTTTGTATGAGTAAAACAGATTATTGGTAAAATTCAGGTGAATTCATAATCTAATACTTTGGATGCACATGTTTAATTTCAAACTTTAAAAAAGTTAACCAGTATGAAAAGAAAGCAAAAATGAACTTGGGTGTTTGTATGATTTGTCTCAGTTGTCTTGTCACAGCCAGTTGTAATTTCTGGTTTTGATTGGCATTGCTCTTTGCGCAGGCCTGTCAAAGTTAGCCTCCGTGCCAGCAGGTGGTGCTGTTGCTGCTGCTCCTGCTGCTGCTGCCGCTGCAGGTGGAGCACCTGGAGCTGCTCCTGTTGGTAAGAACAATTTTTTCAGCCATTGATGTGATGGCATGAAAAGAGGGCAGGAAAACATTTCTCTTATTGTCTTGATGAAGTGGTCTATATTGTACAGAAATAAGATGTCTCATATTACAATGCGCAGTAGCAGGTTTAGTTTTGGCCATTCGAAAGAAGGCTAGTACATAACATTTCTGTTCTGTGGATTTTATTCTTTAAGAATATTGAGTTCAGTCAGGAACAGATTCTATCTTTGTGGTTTTTCCTTCCTTGTATACTTTTTGCTCACCTCCGAGTGGAACCCTGCTTGTTAAAGTGTTTGAAGGTTTTTTTTCAGACTTTTGTAGCACATCTCTTATAAGAAAAGAGAATTTGAAATAGAGCATCTTAATTACTGTGATTTAACAATTTTATGTTGTTACAAATCTATCCTCAAAGTGGGGGAGGTGGGGGGAGTTAATGTATTACATTTCCTTACTGTTTTAGAAATCCTAACAAAATATTGTTCTATCCTGCAGCTGAGGAGAAAAAGGAAGAGAAGAAAGAGGAATCAGAGGAATCTGATGAAGACATGGGATTTGGCCTCTTTGATTAGACATCTTTGTATTTTGGAGGATTGAAAAAGCAATAAAAACAGTAAAAATCAAGAAATGCCCTTTTCTTATTATTTTTTTAAACATCTTATTTACCCTTTTCTCATTTAAACCAGGCATACCTAGCTGTTTGTGGGTTTCCAGGTGTGTTTGGACATCTGTCTTTTTAAGTTATAAAAAGCTTCTGTTTGGTAAGTTCTCAGAATGTTTCTGCCCCAGTGTTTTCACATCCTCTTAGCTAAATTCAGGCAAGAATTTAATGTGTTGGTACATTAAGAGACCATATTAAACGTAGATTTGAAAGAAAAACATGACAGCCAGTATTTGTGGCAGTTTACAACCTTCTAAAAAAACTAAAACTAATAGACTCAAAGTCCAAGTGCATCCTTTTAGTTTGTCAGCTACTAAAGATCTGGGTAGTTTGAAAAAAGCTGTAACTAGTGGAGAGATATTACTGAATCAGTGAAGGCTAAATTTAATGAAATCCCAATTCAGTTTTAATTTGATGCCTTGTACCTGTTCTTTGCATTTTTTTTCTGTAGACTGTCTATAGCTGTTAATAGTATTCTATTAATGTTCATTTCTGAGTTTAATCAATAACACTTGCATCAAACTCTTGTTCCTTTAAGCAATTATGGTGGAATAGGTGTGACCACATGTATGTGTGCATTAAAGGAAAATCGGCTGTTGGAAGCATTTGATTTTCACTTAGCAACAATAGACATACTCTTAACTCTTCTCCTTAAAATAATGTGGGATGCAGTGATTTTAAACCAGCTTTAAAAAATAAAAACATGGAATAGCTGCAAGTGACATAATCTAAGGGTCTTGGAAAAGTCAAAATATGAAAAGTGTACAAGGCAAGATTAAAAGTATCTGGTCCACCATTAAGTGTATTGAACAGCTTGACTTAAGGTGTGTTGATTTTTTGTGGGATACATTTGACTATGCATTTTGTATGGTTAATTGTCAAAATGAGTTGCTGCAGGTTATAACAATCTAAAATGGAACAAGAGTAGAAAACTAAATTGGACAACTGTAAATTTCCAGATTCAACTATTTCTTCTGGTTAGATTATGCTGAATATGATATTAAAGTGAGGAGATTCTTATTGATAAGAGATTATAATGTATTTGTCCAATTACCCTTTTATGCAATTAATTACACCAAATTGCCATAGGAGAAATTGTCTGGTTAATCGGCCTAACCAGAATTCCTGAATTGATTGGTGTGTGGTTTTGTTCTAGTGTAATAAACATTTGCCCATTTTCAAAAATAGCCTTAAACTTAAATCTTATTGTGTGCATCTCTATTTTCTTACTACAGGGATTTCCTGACTAACACCATTGGTGCATTCTAGATAAGTCTCCTGTAGAGTGAAGTCGTTAGACATTTCCCATAAAAAGCAATGTAAAATAGGGAGCATGTATTCTAGCCCCAACTCAAAAGAATCTTAAATTTTACTGCTATTATTATGACTCCATTTTACTTCATGCTTTCATGTTTTGTTTATGTATACTTTGTTTTAATGTCATTTATGGAGAAAAATAATGACAAAACTAAGTTGAAATTTGGGCATGTCAGCTGAGAGAGGGGGCACATGGTATCAGTTGTGTTACCAATGATTCTGCTTAATTTAAGATGGTAGCATTGACAGTATTGTTTGGTCATTGTTCTAAAAGGGCTTGCTCACAATTACATTGTGCTCTAAATCAGAGGTTATTAATTCTGGCTCTGGGGACCCCTGTGTCTGCAGGTTTTTGTTCCAACTGGGCCATTAATCACCGGTGCTAATTAATGCTGGTATCTGCTAGCTAGTTTAGACTTTTTTTTCCTGTTTAGTCCTTGGTTTTAGAACTTCCTTAAAGAACATTATTTCAGCACATATATATTTATTTCCTCTACCTGGTCCTCTATTTCTGACTAAACAGCTCTTAATAGTTCTATGAAAGGACACAAGTGGGAATGATACTAATACAGGCAGCTCTCGCAGTGAATCTGTGCCTAAATCCAATTAGCTATATTTCACCCAGCACACTTCAATGATAACAGTCACAAAACTCGCTAACGCAGGATTCAAAGCACTTCCGCATTGCATTCAAGATTTTGAGAGCTGAAAGCAAACTGCAAAATAAGCTTGCAGTAGAAAACTGAAATAACTTATACTGTGATAAAAAACGTGGATGGAGCAAAAAGCAGAAGAGGAATCCAGGAATAAGATTGAAAAAACACAGCTGAATAATTGATCATGTTGTTATGATCACCAATACCAGTACGTTTCATTTTCTGGCCCTTACCACTTCTTACATTGTTACAGGTTGCCCTTTCCAGAGCATAATGTGATTGTTCAAAAATTGTTCAACTGAGCATGTATACTGGGGATTAGGAGTTTTTCCAAAAATCATCCATCCATTTTCTGATTGCTTCTTCCACTATGGGATGATGTGGGAGCCGAAATTCAAAAATCAAGTTTAATAAAATTTGTGTTGGTTAAAACATTGCTAACTGATGAATACCTGTACTAGTGTTTGAATGAAAATTGGTATATTAAAGCCCTATCAAATGTTAAGATTTTTCTGTTAGTGAAACTTTAAGCTTTAAAACATACCAATAAAATGGGTCATTTCAAACGATTGTTACATTTAAGAAATGGCCTTGCCAAGCTTTGCCATTGTTAAGATTTATAAAGCTGTGATTTTGGTGTGTTTTATTTGGTTATTGGTTATTTTGCTAGTAGTGATCTTGTTTTAAGATCCCAAACAACATTGCAAGTAATGCAGTTCTAAAGCTTTAAAACTGTATTTGTTTTGGATTGCTACAGAATACAGTAAATACAAAACAGCAACAAAATAGGAAAAAAAAGTTTTGTCATGAAGTGCAATACTTCTTGAGAAACTGTATTATGACTGCTTACTTTTAAATGCAGTTCTTCGGAAATTATTCCACAGTTCCAGATGCAGACATGTGACACATTAATGCTGTTTTTCTCCCCCACAAAAAAGGTTTACCCTACTTTCCCTATCCAATCCGTTACTCTGGAGGAGACTTTGAAGACAGATGCTGTTTGTTCATCAGTTATGAATTAAAGGAAATAAAATTAAATTGATTGGTCCTGCTACAAAGTGCATCTCCTCCTACCAAATTGATTTTTACAGACTCTTAGATTTAGCACACACAAAAAAAACGTATTCTGGAAAACTCAACGGGGCTAATGAAATATACTGTACATCACAAACCTTTTTAAGGGTGTTCTGTTAACTCTTTAGAATTTGTACAAAGGGAGTTATTATTTTACGGATACGTCTGTTTTTACTCAAATGAAGGCATCTTATAGGAGTTGAAAGACAATACATTAAAATTTAGACTTCTGATGGAATACATGCAATAGGCTTTTAAAAATATGGTTTCATAATACTATTACTATATTTTTTACAAGCGTATACAGTACCTTAGCCCTAGCATGCTGGTCTGAGCTCTTATTGTGTCAGGAGAGACTCCGAGCTAAGTTAAAGAGAGTAAAAGTAACATTGATTTAAATTCAGGAGGTGTCATTTCAGTTCAAATGGGAGAAGTAAGCAAAGCCAATTCTAAATTCTCCTTTTTCTTCCATATTCGAGTTTTCGTATACAGCCTGACGAATCACAGTCGATCAAAATGCGTAGGAGGAATAATGAGGGAGAAAAAAAAAGATTGAATTATTGTTCTTTTTCGTGAAATATTAAAAAAACATTAGAACATTAAAACCCATTTCGCCATTTGTATAATAAGTATCTGTACTAGGGAATATTAGTAGCGTTGCCAGGTTTTTCTCTTGAGTCATTGCAGTTTGTTACTAGCGTAGGTAAAACAACAACATAAAATAGTACAAGCTGCCACTAGATCGGCAGTGCGGCTAATTGGGTTTAGCGTGTGTATAGCATTATACAATATCACAGGAAGACTGCTGTCATTTTTTCCCCTTAATCACAATGTTAATGACCGTAAAGGCAGCCAGTTTAAAAGGAGATCTTGACCGGCATATCAGATAGTTATTCTGGTGACTTCGTAGCATGCACATGAAAGAACAGCCTTTTAATGTTTCAGATAGAAGCTGGGGGATATTTCTTTTTATATGCAGCACCATAGTGATTTTTTTAAAATATATTTCTATTGATGTATTATAGGAAATGTGTTAAACGCAACACCAGTCATTCAACTAATTGTCCTTTCATTTAGAAAAGAAAATAATGCAAAACAAACATGCTGACAATCTCATTACTAAAGACTTTTTTTCTTTAAACGGAGAGTTAATAAACGGCCAGGTTAGGTATTCTTTTTAATGGCGGCCTAATGGTGTAGAAAAGAATAAAACTTCCAGTAATTAACCAACCGTAAACAGGAGGACGTTTTTTTTTAAATCCTGAGCAGTCAAGAGAGTTTGAAAGTGTCACCACCGATGTCTGGGAATGGCAGTGTACAATCTGGGATTCCGCCCTTCTCCATCTCTTTCTCCGGCTCTGGGTTCCTGGCGGTTTACCAGCTTGGTGCTGCCCAGTGTCTGTTTGACCTGGCCCCTGGGGTTATACACGCAGCGCCCAAGGTGTTCGGCGCGTCCGCGGGGTCGCTCGCTGCAGCAGCCGTTGTCTGCGGAGCAAATATGGGTAAGTAAAAACAGACAGCTTTCATCTCTTCTTTGGAGCATCTGCAATTTCTTTATTTCCCCACATTTCTGCCTTTCCATCACTTTGGTAAAGGTTTATCTTGGTCTCAACCAGCCATAAACCTTGTTTCTTGGCTCATGTTTGTATTTTTATCAGTAAATTCCAGTCTGTTTTTTTTCTTTATTGTTGCTTGTGAGAGGTTCCTATGCTGTGGTGTAGAACTTGTAATTGTAGAATTTTAGTCTTCTAGGAACTGCGGCTTTGATACCTTCACTCCTGTGAGGTTTTTGACGATTTCACCGACTGTTGTTTTAAATTCAATTCAAGCTTTATTATTCTATTGGGGAAATTTGTTTGTTTTAATGTTTACTTTGACAATCTTGATCATTTTTCTGTCGTCAGCTGAGGAGGATTTTCCTGTTTGATTAGTAATTATACCTGTCGTTTCTTTTTACTTCAATATATTCCAATATCGATTATTTCCATGTGCTCAGTTTCTGTGTTGTGGTCCTCAGTGAGTTGTTCTGTTCTCTTAGTTTCAAAATTGCCTGCCTTTTTTTAAACAGAAATAGCTTTGGTTTTCATTTTGGCTTTCAACTATAAACTTCAAAAACTGAAGGCAAAGCAAGATAGGTTGATAGGATTTCATAAGTACCCAATTACTTAACAACAGACACCTGACCAACAAGAGACACCTGTTATTCAGCTGTCTTAAAGCATTTGCTCCTTCAAAATAAAGATCAACACGCAGTTTAATTAGGTGGAATTGAATTGACTTTATTTTAGACATTAAAATAAAATGTCTAGGAATTCTATTCTCTGTCAGTTAATAGTGCAAATTCCACTTTGTATTTCACTGTTCCAGTGCTTTTGGAAGTCATTTTAATTTCTGTAAATGCAAAAAATACCATCATAGGGTTTTCTCTGTTTCAGTTCTAATTGAAGTTAAATATAATATTACAATAACAATTTATTTTAAAAACGTTTCTGCAAATTATCAGTATTGTATTTGTTAATTTCTTTTTTGATGAAGCTGACATAAAAGCAATTTATTGTGTAATTTAGTACAGAGAGATGTTAATATTCTCCATAATATCTGCACTCCACTCTGTGCTCCAGTGGTTCTGCTTTCAGTTTGTGACCACGTCTTCTCTGGTACAGAGTGCATGCGTGATGAAATGCTTGCTACAGCCCGGGCGAGCAGGAAGCACCTGCTGGGTCCCCTGCACCCTTCCTTCAATGTCTTCAAGCTGCTGGAGTGCTGCCTGCACCGGAGTCTGCCAGACAATGCCCACGAACTGGCCACTGGGCGCCTCTACATCTCCATGACCCGCCTGATGGATGGAGAGAACATCCTGATGTCAGACTTCATGTCAAAAGAAGAGCTTGTTCAGGTGAACACTGTCCACTGGTTTCAGTGGTATTAGAAAAGAGGACAGTTCATTATTTAATATACAGCCTTTTAAGAGGGATGCCTAGGATCAATATAGATTGATGTCTGCTTTGTTAATTGAGCCTCATTTTCTTCCCTTTCTTTAAATAAATGCTGAAATGTTTCAAAGATACATTTGTTTACCTGTAGGAGTAACAGCATTAGGGAAGTCAACATCTCAGACATCTGTGGCACATTTAACAGTTCTATGCCAAGTGCAACTGGCAGCCTCCTTTCACCAGTGAATGTCTGTATGATGTGTTTGTACAAACCACAGTGCTTTAAACAGGGCAGTCCAGTCCTGGTCTTGGAGGGCTGGTACGATGTGTGCTCTTTACAATCAGAGCCTAAAGAGCTGGAAGAAGCAGTTAAATGAGTTTGATTGCAGTTATAATGACATGGTTTAGGTCATTAGGAAATGAGTAAGACACCAGTACAGGACATGCCTGGCACCTGGAATCACTTTGTCATGCTGACCAGCTTCTAGTGTATTTATCTTAATACTTTTACATTGTTTCTCTATTTTACTACACTTAAGAATCCTTCTCAGGCTTTTGATCATTTTATGAGATTTTCATTTGTTTGTTTTTGGGATCCAGACAGAATTTGAACATGTTTTTGCCTTTCTCTCTTATCGTCATCTGATTTGAAAGCCCCTCCTAAATCCACATAAAACCTCCAACTCCTTCAGTAGAGCTAAGCTCTTCCTTGCTATTATGATTGACTTCAGAGAGAGAAAATCTCACACATGAAAATCCCAGTTAACAGTCACAGGTGGGCCACATTGCTGTGTGAGTTCAAAAGAACAGCTCAGTGAGAGGAGCTGTATGATTTACAATCAAATGTAGAAGGACTGTTTTTCCAATCAAAAGAGAAGGACTGTTTTTTGAGTAATAAGAGTTAATGCTTAATGCTATAAATTGCATTTCATGCAATTTTTCAAATAGAGAGTATATCATTATTGGAATGCTCAAAACAAAATGGTTAGAAGTTAAATGTCCAATTACATTTCTCTTTTTTAATCCCGAAGGTATGTCAGGAAATAGTTACAATAAAGCGTGGATATACTGTACCATATGGTATTTTTTAATAATAACTGTTCACTAATGGTGCTATCACCCCTGTTATCCTCACTTGGTCTTGATTGTATTAAAATGCAGACATTCCTTCTAGCAAGCGCTCTGCCTTGTCTACCATTTAGTTTCAGCTGTTATTATTCCATGACATTAGTTAAAATCTCCTCAGTTCTGGAGTTGGTATTAGAATGATGTGGACTGTAGCTTACTTTTAACTCTTTGAAGGTTTGTTATACTTGACCCATATAGATTTTAAAACCCTTCACTCATCTAGGTTTCTGTGCCTGAAAACACCTTCACATTGCAGAATTTCCAACTCGAATGTTTCCATACTACCTGTATATGGAAATTGTGAACATCCCACCTTTGCGTCCCACCTTACCAGAAAAGACCCGTGATCGAAGCAAAGGCTTATAATTCATATCAGAGCCATGTCTTTGCCGTCTCTGACAAGGATTTTGAAGGTTTCATTGACTTGCTAATCAACATCAAATCAGTAACTATAATGCATTCATGCATTTTATTCTTATGAATATCGCAGAGTGAAATTATAGTACAAAATGATAGGTTTGAGAGAGGACTTAATATTTAATAATATTCTAATAATATTTTTCTCCTACTAGAAAGTACTCCCGACTAGTAAGCACTGTAAGAAAATATTTCTCCCTTAAGTGTTACGTCTTCACTTGCAGGCACTGTTATGCAGCTGCTTTGTTCCTTTCTACTGTGGGCTGAAGCCCCCGAGTTTCCGCGGAGAGGTGAGATTCAGAATTCCTCGTCTTGCTGTGCTTTGTCCATCCTCGACTCCATCACTCCAGTTTACTGTAGATGTAATCCATCAGGTCTGTGCAGATGGCCTTGACCATTGAACGGTTTCTATTGACCTTCTTATGCACATCACGTTCTTACCCATGTGTTGCATGAATTGAATAGCTATTCGCCTTTACTGACAGGATTCCTGAAATTCCAATTGCTCTACTATAGCTGCAACTAAAATTTGCATTGAAGTAGTAGTTTGTGATTTCAGACTGCTTGGTGAATAATTTATATAGCTAAATACAGTATACAGGCTTGGGGTGGTGACAGTAAAATCTAAAACAAAATCTTTGCTGTTATTAAAATGTATTTCAAAATTAGATTTAACATTATGACGTGAGAAGGAAAATTTCAGTTTTAAACTTCCTATTTTAGTGGCAGTTCTGACTTCTGAGAGAGCCTAACCTGGATTCAGGCTCAAGTCCATAGGACTGCACCTCTGAAATGTTATTTACTACAGGCCATCTCAAACAGTCAACACATAGTCAAGGCTCAAGGCTGACAACATTAGGGGATGTATGATTTCCCAAATCCCAGATATTTTTTCTTATTGTGGGTTTTGTAATAATAACAGTCTTTGGCTTCAATTTTAGTAGAATAAATTGATAATAGAATACAGTGAACATTTATTACAAACATTGTGAAATATCCATTATGTCTATCATAAACAGTGTAACATTAGCCTGTTTACATTTAGACATACTTTACTGTTAAACTAAAGAATGAATGGACTAAACTACTGTTGTTCTACTAGTCTATAAATATTTTCAATAGTATTCTCTAGAATATCAGATAATTGTTTTTAGGTGAAGCTGACATTCAAACTTTTTTATTTGTGATTTTGGGCATAGCATTACATTGATGGAGGCTTCACTAACATCCAGCCCATCCAGGACTCCAGCCTCACCCTAACAGTGTCTCCTTTTGCTGGTGAGGTGGACATCTGCCCCTGCGACCAGCCCCCCAGCTTCTACCATGTGCACGTGAACAGTTTTAACTTCCAGCTCACACTGCAAAACTTTTTCCGAATGATGGACGCGCTCTTCCCCCCTACCAGCGTGGTAAGATCCTCTCATGAAAACTGATAATGCATGTCTGTAGCCTCCAAATGTATGAAACAGCAAAGTCAAAACTGTTGTTTTTGTTTTACATGATCATGAGATTTGAATCATTTCACTAATCTGAATGAAAGTACAATACAAAATATATTTTACTTTTGGATTTTTACATGCATATACAGTATTTGTTCATATTAAAGCAAAACATACTTTATCAACTGAGTGATTTGAAGAGACCATGAATACTGGGCTACATTTCCTTTAAGTACATTTCAGTATTGGTATTTGGTTGCATAATTGTTAAGGATGTCTATGTCTTCCTGAGCTCACCAAACTTTATGTGTGATCATCTGAGATGCTTTGCCAAGCCGTCAGGGACTGCCGTGAGTGAGACAGGTCATGATATCTTGGAAGTACAAAAATGAGGAGTGTTTTGGGTGTTTTGTGAGCAGATGAAAGTGATAAAAAGGTAGCCACCCTGAGTCCATTTTCAAACAGATGTGGAAAGCTTTTTACATTGAAACCATTGTTCCTTTGGTCAGAAATATTAATTAGGTCCATTTTAACATTGTTTAAGAGACTTTGTTGATAGGTTATAAGGTCACTGCTTCAGATGCAATTGGCTACAGTAGATTGTCCATTCATTCACCATGTTAAAAGAAACTGGCTGACTGAGCGCAGATCAAGGATGCAGAAACAAAGGGAAATTTGAAATCATTCAGGACAGAAAAAATAGACTATCTGTTATACAGAGAGTCAAGGAAGTCTGCAACGAATCCCTTTCCCATGCTATTGAAGCTGACATTTTGGGTTCCTTCAGGAAATGAATTGATGGGATTCTTGTTTAAGCTAACAGCAGCCAAACATGCAAGTTTGCAAAATGATTTCCTCTGATTTGTAATTTACACTTGGAACTGTAAAAATACATTTATAAGATACTGGAAAAGCAAAACATATAAAAATAAGTTTCAGTTGTCTCAGTGACAAACCTACTCTCCATAAATATTTCTGGACTGTTACACTGCTTCCCCATATGTTGTCTCTTTTAAATATGAAACATGTTTATTTAGACAGATAATTATGCAAATTCATTAATTGTGTACATATAGTAGATATTAACATTACAGTTTTTTAACCTGTTTTAATCTCAGAGTTGCTTTTAAGTAAAGCGATAGAAATTTGCCTAAGCTGTTCATTCTATAAGCAGCCATTTAATATTAGCTATCAGTAATATGTGCAATCAGACTTAATGACAGATGACCAGCCTTTTACCTTTTGCTACAGATGTCTTTTACTACAGAAATGTTAGATGGTGAGTTTTATAATCCCAAACAGATGTTTGTTGCTGGGTTAAGTATTGGGGTTATTATTTTAAGCATATTCACTCTAGCCATTTTAGCAAACTGCCTCGCAATTAATCTGTACTCAGGATGGAAAACATACAGTTGGTTCACTGCGGCGGACCAGCCCTTTATTTCTTATAGCCTCAATGTATAAAACAGGGCTTCAGACCCTTGCTAGCAACAACAAAACACTGACCCTTCCCACATTAATGAACATTTGTCTATTTGTGGTCCTAATCTCACATGAAGGAATGCATTTGACTTAACTGCCTTTACTGCATTGTCAGAAATTGCTTTACGTAAGTGGAGGCATTTAGTAACATTGTGCTGAAGTGCACGGTTAATAATGCATAAGTGGTAAGGTATAGCTTTTAGTGAGTTCTGTTACCTAAGCTAGAGAGCAAAGCCCAACAATGATGTTTTACATGAAGGAGAGGTTACATGTATCTATCAGATTTGAATGGATTTGTGTGCTTCTTGCTGCTGTGAAGTGAGACTGATTTACTGTATATGCTGCTCGGCTCCTCAGAATATAAGTAGTCTGAATTGCTTTGTGAATAACAGACCTTAGAGAGATAGATAATGAGAAGCATTAAAATGTAACAATAGGCTACAAATAAGCCCATATAGGTTTTCTGTATACAGTACAGTATATCTATGAAATAGTATGAATGACATTTATGCATTTTAACTCTATAACATACAAAAGATACAGTATCTGTAATGTGTTGTCCACACTGTTGCAAATATATGACTATTGAAGCCAAACTGTGCATAACTGGGAAGAATGAACTTAAATAAACAATCTGTTTCATTAACAAAAACATTACTTATTACTTGCACATAATAAATCAGTGAATCTGGTTTTCAATGCCATACCCTTTTTTCAATGTGTGTACCTATATGTATATACTGTACTATATGTACTGGTATATATTTTTTTCTTCTCATTTTTAGGCACTAAAAAAGGCATATTACCATGGATACCAGGATGCTGTATTCTTTCTGCAAGCAAATGGTAAACAACATGTTAGATCCAAATGATCTGTCTTATCCTAAGGTTTCATTGCAGGTCTTCTTTAGACCAGCACTCTATAACTACCATATGAAAATTGAGAAAAGGGCAATTACTGTATATGCCTCAATTCATACATCCGCCGTACAGTAATTCGTTTTTTAAATCATTAGAACCCTTTTTAGCAGTCTTTGACAGTTGTGTGAAGGAAAGGAGAGAGAAGAAAGCTCCATTTGTTCTAGAATCCTTAGAACTTATTGTTCTAGAATGTATTGGTAAAAGTTCACACAAGCAGGGCACAGGCAGAAATATCTGAGAACACTAGTATCTGTGCCAGCAGCTATATCACCCTGCAGCTCTCAACTGGCTACCCACTGAAGCTAAGCAGGGTTGAGCCTGGTCAGAACCTGGATGTGAGAACTCCTGGGAAGTTATGGTTGCTGCTGGAAGTGGTGTAAGTGGAACCAGTGGGGGGAACCCACCCTGTGGTCTTTGTGGGTCCTAAAACCCCAGTATAGTGGCTGTACTGTGTACTGTAGAGGGTACCGTCTTTTGGATGAAACGTTAAACCAAGGTCCTGACTCTTAGTGGTCAAAGATCCCAGAGCATTTCTAGATAAGAGTAGGAAGTTATCCCGGTGTCTGGGCCAAGTTTCTCCCCTTGGCCTACAAATTGTCCCCATGTATGATTGGCTGGAACTTGCCCTGCAGTGGACTGGTGCTCTGTCCAGGGTGTGCCCTGCCTTGCGCTCGTTGCTTGCCAGTTAGGCTCCGGCTTCAACACCGTATGGTATAAAGCAGTTTGGCAAATGACATGACATGGCACTGGTGTCTGCCAGTTTGCTATATACTGCAAAATCGATAGTATTAAAATCATTATAGACCTAGGACAAATTGAGTTACGTTTGATCTTTTTTTTGTACATTACATATTTCAGCAATATCAGAAACTATTCAAATATTATTATCTGAAGTTAATATAATTTGAAAATATTCAACTTTTTTTTTACAAACACAGGGATCATAACCTAATTGTAGGATCATAATTGTGCTTATTCTGTATTACTGTTTCAATTGTGTATTCACCAATAATTGAAAATCTTTCCATATTTTCAATACATTTATCACAAACCAACACAGATGAACATATTCAGATATATAAACATGATACATTTAAAATTTCTTATTGTTGCCATCAATGTAGAATTTGTTTGAATGTAGTATTTTTTATGAGGGTTTGTCCTATATTTAATGATAAGCAAGTTTAAATGATTGATGGTCACTAAGGACTTTACAGATCAGAGTTGTCAGTACTGTGTATGGTGAAAACAGATTTTTGAGCTGTTTTAATTTTAAAATACATTTCCTTTGTGTACTGGTGTTCTGCAATGTGTACAAATGTTTAGAAGTAAGAAAAAATCATTTTTGAACAACAGGTTAACAATAGAAAAAAATAATTATATACAAGGATTATATTTGGTGTATCCTACATTGAGTGTACAATAAAACTAGAATATTAATGTTTAACTATGATACACCAGTAGCTCCTACAGTAGCTGTTTTGTAAGGATAATACAGAAAAAACATACTATTTGCTAGTATTATTTAGAATTAAAAAAGTGATAGAATCTGCCCTACCTAAAGTGACAGTTGACCAGAGATGGGAACCTTTCCAATTAAAAATGACTGAACCTGGGAACATGGCCCATGATTCTGACTGTCACATGCATTCACACCTCTTCTAAAAACAAAGTCACTGCTGGCATATTCCAAAATATGCATGAGCACGCCCCTTTAGAGTCAGGTGACCTCTGGTTTAAACTGGAGGTCGACACAAGGTTACCTACTCCTTTCTTTGAGCTTATTCCAGTGACAAGGACACTTCAGAGATGCAGGCAAGTTACTGTAGACTTCATTCATTTACTATGAAATTATTAATTGTATTTGACAAGAAGAGAAATCTGCTTTGATTTGTTTTGGATGCATACTGTAAATGCTGTTGCCAATTTCTTTCTTGCTTTCTTGCTTCACTATCACCCTTTCGCAAGACTTTATCACAGTACATTCCTAGGAAAACTTTAATGCATCATTTTCTTGGCTTAAATTTACAGTAAAACCATCTGCAGCATAAATTTCCATACTTGTTTTATCTTTTATTTATCTTTTGCACTTTTCAAAAATCTTGTTTTCTGTTGGCAACATCAGAAGTTAATTTTACACTGTGAAACATTTTTCATTCTTATAAAGAAATAAGGGCTAAAGCTTTTATATGTGCAATGTTGACTGTCACATGTTATTGTACTGTATGACTGTTATCATTACCCCCAAAGTACCACATACAGTATAAGGACTAAATGACAAATGTAAGGTTTAATGCATACAAAACATTACATTTTTTAATCAAATTTCTTCATTTTTATGTACCTTGAGACTTTAAAGCCTTCACTTCCATACTTATGCCAGAAAAAAAATGCCACCTCATATTGTACATATTCATAGATCTGATGGGAAATCGGCTCCCTCAGGCGAGTGGCTCCCTGTCTCTGGACAGCCTGTGCTCTGGTAGTGTGAGGGATCACCTGGGAGGTCTGGAGGAGACAGAGCAGGAAGAAGCGGGTACGCCATCATGCCTGGAAGGAAGCTCTGATACACAAGAATACCGGGATGCCCTGGAGGACTGGAGCTGGAATCTGAGCTCAATGGAACAAGCGGTGTACTGCAGCCTGCCTGCATGGCTGCAAGGAGGTGTGCTTTATTTTTTGGATCTAATTAATTTGTATTTATTGAGACCTGTTTTAATGTTCCTATCTTGTAGCCTGATTTTATGAGATCTTAGAGGCTAAGCAAAGTTGGGTCAGGTAGGTACTGGGGTGGGAGAAAATCAATTTGTCTCTGCACGTGGTGTTTCTGGTCTGGTAGGTGGTGCTATTCCTGCTCTTCACCATGAAACATCCATCCATTCTGCAATCACTTTATCTAGTAAAGGGTTGGAGGAGGTGTGAACCAGAACCTAACCCAGCAAGCAATGCATATACCTACATGATCACGTGGAGAAAATACAAATCCCACACAGATAGCACCCCAGGAATGAATACCCAGGGCCCCGGTGCTGTTAGGCAGCAGTGTTAACCAATGCGGTTTAGAGTCGAGTCAGGGAGAATATACAAACTCCACACAGATGGCACCCCAGGTCCAGAATTGAACACGGGGCCCCAGCACTGCAAGACAGCATTGCTTACCACTGCACCACTGTTCCAACTGCATCCTAACAAGATGTCCATCCAAATTGACCATGGATGGCGTCTTGGTTAAATTTTGTTTTGGGCTTGCAGAATGTGTTCTTCCTGATATTCCCCTGTAATTATTTGACATAGGAGTTTCTGTCATGCGTTAGGGCTGCTGGCACATACAAGTAAATCCTGCAGCGTATTACCCGAGTGGGTGCTGCTCTTCAGTGTTAGGATCCTGTATCCATGTATAAAGCACTTCTGGATCATTTGGGTATTGTTATATACTGTATTTGCATGTGTTGTGTTATTTGGTGAGATTAGTAAAGTTATCCAAATACCCGATCATTTTGACTAACTGTGTAAACAGATTTATCCATGCATTATCAGAAAGATACCCCTCCTTGTAAGACAAGGAGCCCGAACTGGAAACGGAAGGCCCAAGGAGGTACTGAGATCATGGCTGCTCCATTTTGGATCGGAAATTTTATTTTGAATTATAGTCATCCACTGCAGCTGAAATTCTGCTTTTTAATTTTCTTATTTTTGTCAGTGTGTTTGATTAACGATCAGTAACAGGGGCTTTACATGGTAACACTGGTTCTGAATGTGTTCCAGCATTGTTGTGCAACCTGAGGGGCTTTCAGAACAGCTCTGTCTCTGCGCGCTTGATCTCCTATCTTCTTCTTCCCTACACACTTCCTGCTGTCATGTTCTTCTTCTTTAGTCACAGGTAAGGAATCTAGTTATTTTTACATCCTTGTACAATACGAATCATCCAAATGGACAGCAGCACCTAAACAATATTAAATGGGAAAACCACCTTTTGTCTACTTTGTGTGCAAATCAGTATGTACTCTGACTTGAGTGACAAACACACCTAGAAAAGGACAGTTTGCAAGCAGAGAGCAGTTGAATCAGGATAATTAGACAAGTTAACTGCAATATGGAGTGTATCTGTCTTCCTGTTCATGTTTAAGTAGTACTGCCGAAGGCCTTGTTAGAATCTGTGAGTCACTGGAGATTCCTATATGTTCCTTGTGTTTTCTCTAACTAGATTGCTAATCAAGTTGAAAGATCTTCCAGAGGAAGCATTTTGGCTGTGGGAGGATATGAAGCAGATAGCGTATTTCCTCAAAAATATTTTAGTCCGAAGCCTTCAGAAGAACTTGGCAGACAGGTAAGACCTAGAACACCAACGAGAGCTCTAAAGAAAAAGGATCATTATAAATAAGTGGCCTTTGGACCTTGAATTATTCTTAAAGTCTACCAATACAAAACTAAAGCACTTGGTAGGATGGATATTATGATGCTTTCAAAAAATGTTATTCCATAAGTACAATGTGCCTCCCTTGAACAATGCACAGCCGACTGCATTAAATTATTTTAATTTTTTAATTAAATTTTTAATTTTAATTTTAAGCAAAAACAAAGCAAATGACAGATTAAACAAAACAATATTGTTTAGAAAAATAAACTGAAAATGAAAATTAGTTTCCAAAACTAAAATATTGCAGGTGATTGTGCTCAAATCTACCTTCCTTGCTTTAATCACTAAATATTTATTCAAGCATCTCTTGCGCACGTTTAGAGCTCATCCAGATTTACTAGATGACAACAAGAAATTATTTACATAGGTTGCTTCATCAAGTTACCTATGTGATATTTGTAATGCACATTTCTCTTAACTTTCATGTAATACACTGTAATTACGAACATTAAATTTCATTTACACTTTTTGTATAGCATGTTATATGCAGGTTTATGATGTTTGCTGCCTGTTTCAAGTCATTACAGTCAATGGCACGATTATTAATGTGAACGAGGAAGAATGTTTAGTCTTGGGTCACTCTTTCACTACTTCTTATTGTCTAAACTTTATACAGATTACATCTAAACCCATTACACTAGATGCCTCTGGCTTTTAGTCTTGCAGCTTGCCGAATAATGGTCATTTACCAATATACCAGTCCAGTAGTATTCATACTTGTCTGTATTGTGTTGTTTGCAGATTTACAGCTGGATCTGACTTTTCTTCTGGGGTGGATCTCCTGACAAAGCCAGAAAGAAACCGCATTCCCCCTGACCTCCATCAGCAATCAGCACTGCATCTTCGGCTCTCCACTTCTAGTAGCTCCTTCATGGACAACACTGATGAGCAGTCTGATGTATACCACGATTCACTTGAGTTTACCTTCCTGCTCAATCTGCAGTTAGCATTGGAGGGGCAGCCCAGCCAGGGAGCTCTAAAGGAAAGCAAAGACAACCTACCCTTGGAGTTTGAAGCCAGTCTAGAAGAAGTGCCAAGTTCCCCAAGCATCTGCTGTGAGAAAGACCAAGTGAATCCATCCCAAGAGCCTGGGGTTGAGGTTAATGGATTGCTGCCCCCTCTACACTCGACCTGCTCATCTTAAAACTCTGGGAGCCCTGGGATGCCAGGGGCACCAGCTTCTTGAGCTCCAGGAAGACCACAGAAAATATTCAGTCTACATCTGCCCATCAGAAAACGAACATAATTAAAACACTGTTCCCAATTCTCAGTAAAATCAGATAAGTGAGAATTAGGGTACGCTCATCAGGTAAGTCTTGTGCACAGCACAGGCCACATGACCCTTGGGGACAGAGCAGAGTCACGTGGCCCCTGGGAGGATGTTGCAGAGGTCAAACAACTTCTTTTACATGTCTCAGCAGAGGTCATGGGAGCTTTGGGGATGTTGTCGAGGTCTCACAACCTCAGAGAAGCATCGCAGCAGAGGTCATGCAAAATCAAATCTTTCCAACTGTATCTGAATCTCTATAAAGCGTCATTCACTGAAATAAATATTTCCTGGAATGTCTCTGTATTTAATTACTGACTTGATAGTGAAAGTTAGGACGCGCACATCAGTCAACCTACCCTTGGAGTTTGAAGCCAGTCTAGAAGAAGTGCCAAGTTTCCCAAGCATCCACTGTGAGAAAGACAAAGTGAATCCATCCCAAGAGCCTGGAGTTGAGGTTAATGTATTGCTGCCCCCTCTACACTCGACCTGCTCATCTTAAAACTCTGTGAGCCCTGGGATGCCATGGGCACGAGCTTCTTGAGCTCCAGGAAGACCACAAAATTTTCAGTCTACATCTGCCCAGCAGAAAATGAAGATAATCTAAATAAAACGCTGTTCCTAATTCTCAAAATCAAAATCAGATCTGTGACTTTAGAGGTCATGCAAAATCAAAACTCTTCAACTATATCTGAATCTTTGTATAGCGTGATTCACTTAAGTATTTCTTGTATTTTATTATTGACTTTAGAATCAGTAAAAATTTAGAGTACACTCATCACCTAAATCTAGTATGCAGTACAGCCCACATGACCCCTGAGAAGACATTGCAGAGGTCAGACAACTTATTTTACGTCTCACCAGTGATCACGCGAGCTTTGGGAACGTACCCGAAGTCTCACAACCTCAGAGAAGCATCGCAGCAGAGGTCATGCAAAATCAAATCTTTCCAACTGTATCTGAATCTGTAAAGCATCACTCACCGGAGTATTTCCTGGAGTGTCTCTGTATTTAATTACTGACTTTAAAACGATAGTGAAAAAATACACACATAAATCAAGTCTGAGTGATAGACTGAAGAAGTGGTAGATTGATTGTTAAAAGAAAAGAGTGTTGTAAATGATATGGAAATCATACTTTTGGTAGGGAACCCTGATGCAACTTTATTCTTCAAACCCCCAATAATTTGTTTTAAAGAATAACTGAAATCTTACTGTGCATTTGATGCCTTAACAAATTTGTTGAACCTTAGGAGTCATGCAGCTCCAATATTGGTGCATGTGCTACATGCCAGTTACAGTGTAAAAGTTATTATTTTTATTTGTTTAGATATATTGGCTCAGCTTTCCCAATTTTTATTTCCTTTTTAACACATTAAGAAGTATCTGGCATTTATATTATACCAAGCAAATGATATACAAACACACTAGTTCAATTAAAATCACTTAATCATATTGTTTATTTTACACAATGGAGGTAGTCATTTGTATGATAGAACATTATACATAATATCCGAACATACTTTAATCCAAAAAGCATGTACCTGTATGTCCAAGAACTAGAAATCATAATGTGTACATGATCAGTTAATTTATTTTTAAATGAAAAATAAAAACAGATTAAAAAAATAAAACCATAAAAGCTAATGTTTAGATATTGATTCCACCAACAAGCTAGACCTGTACAAAAAATAGATTTTAAAGAGGTTCAGTTCACATAGTGCAGGGTAAACTTTAAAAACAGTTCCTACAAAAATACATTTAATTTTCACATTTCTTTCCTTCTGGCACAGTTTGGAAGTCATTACTTAAAGCCTATGAAATTACATTAACACAAGTCAAAAGCATGAAAGATCCTGTGATTCTATTGCATGTTCTCAAGGACAACAACTTTTTTGTTGATCATTTGACAAAACAGTAAGATAACTGTGACCATTTCCTGGTATTTGGTACTTTTAGAAAAAAAACTCAATCTTTTACATAAGTGATGTATATGTTGTGCCTTGGTTTTTGGTATTGGATTTCCAGCATACGGAGTACATGTGATATATGGTCAGAATATAAATAAACAATGTTTGGCCTTTACCAACAGGCACATGTCAAAGCAGTGTTAGAAGTCCGACCCGCCCGTTACTGTTCTATGCACAACTCTCCGTTGGGCCCCTGAGCAAGGCCCTTAACCCCAACTGCTCCAGGGGCGCCGTATTAATGGCTAACCCTGCGCTCTGACCCCAAGCTTCTCTCCCTGTCTGTGTGTCTCATGGAGAGCAAGCTGGGAAGACAAATTCCTAATGCAAGAAATTGTATATGGCTAATAAAGTGATCTCTCTCTCTCTCACTCTAGGCGAAAATTGCCTCTGGAGGTCTGTGATACATGGGAGTACTAAAAGGATAAAACAATTGAGGTTAAATACCAAGGGTGTCCATTTTTTTCAGTGAACAACTTCAATATCTAATGTATACACCATGCACCAATATAATCAACATTACAAGAGCTTTCATCATTTTCTGGGAAATAATTAAGTGAAAAGTGTCATTCCACAGTTTGGCAAGTGTACATACAGTAGTAATGGATCCTGATGACACGCACGTCAAACCAGAGCATCCTTCACAGGGCTAGACAACATTACTTTTTAAAAGTAATCCAATACTGTTACAAGTTACTTGTGTGCCTTTTAAAATTCAGCAAAAAAAAAATGCAGGTGATTTCTTTAAAAACAATGTAATGTTAATTTACATAGTATCTATGTAAACATAGCACAGATCACTGATAATTTTTTAAATCGTTGTTCATTAACATGAAGGTCTATTTTTTTTCTTGCCAGCCATTGTGAATGATCATGAGGTTTTTTTGGTTGAAAAAACTAGTGCAGATGTACAGTAGTTGATTAAACAGTCATGTCAGAGTGTTGAGAATATATTCCATGCAACTGAACTTCAGTCCACAACTGAATGTTCTCTCTCTCAGTCGGGACTGGCAAGATTTTCTGCTATGACAGTGTCCTGAAGAGCAAAAAAAAAAGAACAATAAATACAAACAGCTTCCCACAAAATATGAATGAAAAATAAAAGGTATGCATACATGCTTACCAAACAAGAGTTCTAATATTAATAACGTTTTACAAATGACAAAAAAGATTTTATTTGGAAACCACTGTCCATTATATTGTTTCTCTAAAAAAGACATTTAAATAAAGAAGCCCAAAGACCCTTGAAATTATTAAACTCAATTTGAAAATAACTGTTAGCATATAGGTTACAATAAAAATTTTGATGTCTGTTGTATAGGTCCCAGTCAGGTACATATTTTAGAAACAATTTAATTTGGATAAAGTTATTTGCAAAAGTATCTCACTCTTTCAGCGGTTCTCTATTTTGCTGAACTAAAACAGATGCATACACTTTTTTTAAAAGCTGCAGAGAAAAACATGAAACAGGCTAAAGGAAACTGTACAAGAAACACTAAAACCTGTCATATACTGTACCCAGTTTTTACTATCTACTTTGTCTCAATCTAGTTATTTCTTTATTATTTGTATCCTCTCCTATTTTCTGTGACGTTTTGTTTGTCTTTCTGTTTAAACCATCGTTCACTAAAGTGCAAAAAGATGGAAACAAAAACAAGCTAAGGATGATAAGAATATTTTGAGATCCTGCATAACTAATATACTTCACCAAAAGCTATGGATGATAAGAATAATTAGAGATTCTGCAGAACCAATATACTTCCCCAAAAGCCTTTCATAAAAGTTTATGAAGAGACACGGCCATCAAACTTTATCATGCTCCTAGACACACACTGAGATTTTTAAACCTTTTCAATCTGGAACAAAAGCTAATTCTAATATCCTGAGGTGTAACTATAAACTATTCTGAGAACACAGTTAAACTAAATTCTTAAACTTCAGTAGCTTTATGAGGAGAAAGGAAAAAGAAATGGCTTTTCAAAAAAATGTGAGCCTATTTTGAAAGTTAACATAGCATTAAGCAGCAGGAAATCAAAACAAGACACACAGGACACAAGGTGCATGATTAACAAGTACAAAAGAAAATCCGATGTATAGAAATTTGGCTTCTGCCCTCCTTACCACATTCCCACTGTTTTGGTACTGGGTGAAGCGGTCCTGTAGGTACTGGTTGCCAAAGCCCATGACACAGCTCACTGTGTGGTTGCAGATCCCAGCTACCTTTGCAGTAAAGTCCAGAGCGAAAGCAAATTTCACCAGCTCCAGCGGGGGATTGCCCTGGGGCCGCCGGCTGGGAGTCTCCGTCTCCACATACTGGTCAGCTAGCTCCCGGAAGGAGCTGTAGTTCATTCTCTGGAAGAAGTTGCTCATCGTCACATTCTCCTTGAGCTACAAAAAACAACAGTTACCGGCATTGCACAAAAAGTAATTCGTTTTCTAATGATATAAATGGGGACATTGTTGTATTAGTGCACAAAGCAGAGCCGTTACAATACACAAGCAAAAGTTATCAAATCTTAAAAAGGTAGCAATCATATCTCAACATACAGTTTGGAGGGGTTTTACAACTAGCATCAGCAAAAAAGCATACCTAACTTTATACTTTTAAGTTTTTATTTGTGTGTATATAATTTAATTTAAATTTTACAGCATGAAGTTTAAATGCAGTTACATCTTTACACCCAAATTGTTTTGCTATGTAGTGTTTAGGTCTGTTTATGCATCAATGTCTTCAACATCAGGTGTTAGATGCCCATTTCATTTATTCAAGTGTTACCAGTTAATCACTGGTTCCTGTTCACCTCAACACAAATTTTACTATTCAGAAATCTTTAGGGTCTTTGGTTTTCTGTTGTTCTAATACTGACCATACAGTAATACTGACCATACAGTAATATAGGAAGGGTTTCTTCCGGAGCGAAAATGTTTCTGCCGAAGGAAAATTATTTCAAATAATAATTTACATTGTTTAAGAGAACAGGGTTGAAGGAGAGGTATTTAGTGTAGCATTTACAGTATATGCTGTATATTGAATTATATAAATTTAAATAACAATACTTATATTTTTGTTTGCTACTGGCTACATTAAAATGTAAGACCTTTAAATCCTGCTGTTTTGTATATCCTTACACTCTAAATTATTTCAGGAGAGTTGGAAAAGCACTAAGGACTACATTTTCATTGTTTTTAAAATACTTATCAAAAACTTGTTTTCTTCACTTTCAAGATTGTGAATTATAGTGTGTTGTCGGATTTCCATGTTTAGATATTTTTTTACCTGTCCAAACTGATTTCTGTTTTTTATTTTTTAACAAAACCTCAAAAAGGTGTGGATTTTGGGCTCTCCCTGGAAATTATATTTATCTGCTTCTTGAACTGTGCATTCCATTTTTGTTATGTGCTATCCCCATATTAAAAGTATTACATACTGTGGGAGTGAAGGTAAGTTGTTTGTGTTCTTTGCTCTCTTTCAACCATTCTGTTCTCAACTGTAAATGTTTTCAAATTGCTGGTCACCTGTTCTTTTAACCAGAGCTTTTAGTATTCCAGTCATTTTGGTACAAACTCACACATAACAAATACCTCATCTCAATAGTTACTACAATGTTCAATATTGTCCTTTGTTTCTGCACTACAGATAAGAGCTCTTGTACATTTGCAAATACCACATTGTAAAACTTGCCGAACAGCTTTGGCAGGTCTATCAAAATCAGCTGGAGACGTGTAAACCCCATTACCTCTGTCACATTTCTTTTTTTTTTTTTACTTTTTAGCTCTTGCTCTTCTGTTATCAATGAAAACTACGCACCTTCTCATCGATAAGATCTCCTTCCGACTGAAGAATACTGACAATCTTTTTAATGAGTTCTTCATCTGGAAGTACAAATGAAAATAAAATGAATGCAAAGCACTACTTTTCCTAGCAGCAGTGGTCTTGTTGGATTTACAAAATATGACACTTTTACTAGATTTTATTTATATTCTTGTTTTATTATTGACATATTTACTTTTGATCTCCCCTCAGAATACACAGTCTTTCTCCTGGAATAAAATAGACTAGAAGTGTATTTTTAAAGTAGTTCACTTAGGAAGCTGTGTCAGCATGCATAGGCTGCAAAGGAACAAGTAAGAGGTTTATTCCATGCTAAAAAGAAAAGAAAGAAAACACAACATTTCAGCTGTAGAGCCTTCTTTGGGTGTGAGGAACCTTCTTCTCACACCCGAAGAAGGCTCCACAGCCGAAACGTTGTGTATTTTTAAAGGTCTTGCAGACACTATAAAACATACTCTTATACATTTAAAATTTAAATGTATACATTTAACAAACTTAAATTTATTAAATTTGTTTGCAGTTCGTATAGAAATTACTTGTGAAAGATATGCCTTTCAATTCCAGTCTTTTTATCCATTCCTCCATTTTCTAACCTCTTCCTGGAAAGGATGTTAGATTAAGTCTGCAGGTCTTAATCAACACAAAGCTTGGCTTATATGCAAACACAATGATACTGATTTGAATAGTTATATGCCCACATTTGTTTCTACTTTACTGACTTTTGTACACAGTAACACAAGGTCTAGTGAACTGGAGAAGTCTAAAACTGTACTGTATATCTGTTGGATCAAAATCAAATAAAGGAATTGTTTATTATTAGGAGATTAAAAAGATTGTCAGTACATACAAAAAATGACTATATCCAAGTCAGATCATATATATATACACAGTATATAACAGAAAGCTTTAGTTGGAAGATGACTGTTGTCTTAATGGACTAGGGTTCCTACTGTAAGCGAAGATGTTCAACAAAAAGTATAACAAATTCATTCCACTTACAACAAGTGATTGATTTTCAAATCTAAGGCAAGGATTATACAATATAAAAACAGAGGAAAACAGTAATGTACTTGCCTTTATCTGCTACCTTACTGCTTTTCTTGGTAGTGCTAGTTATTGGTTCATCAGGGATGTCCTTCACCTCCTTCACTATCCGAACCATTTCTTCAGACAGCTTTTCATAGTACAACTGTCTGGGTCCTGCATATGAAACAGCTAGAAATAAAAAAACAAACATACAATCAGGACAATAATTAAGAGTTCATCTCATGACTTTATATGCAAGCACTCCAAATTAGATATTTGTGTAAAAAAAAAAAGATGATACAGCCCTTCAGAAAAAAAAGAGACAAAAATGGAATAACTTTTGAATCATTCAGAATTTCTCTTCTTTTTTAACTAGAAAAAAGAAACCTACTTTTTGCGGATATTAGCTGTACCACATTAAAAATAAAGCACACTGATGTTTCAGTGACAAAAGAAACAACACAATGGGAAACTTGTGTTAGATGTACAGAGTGAAAAATGTATGCTCTAAGACAAGTTCAAGGACTTTTTACCCCCTTAGAAGTGAATTCATTAGAATGACCAAGATCACAGAAAGAGATAATAAAATGTCATGCACATACAGTACAGACCTTCTGGTTTGTGCACTGTTGTACGGAGAGCGAGGAAAGATGGTTTCTTAGGGGTTTTGGGAATCCCTTCATCAGCTACACGACTCCGGAAGGAAAATGTCTTCTTCAGGGTGCTCTTTCTCCTGCCGCGTTGCGAAGCAGAGGTCTGGCCACTGCGGGATCTGGAAATGGGCAGACAAGTAACTGGAGAAGAGGGGCTCTCCGGTGGCATGCTGGCATCCAACCTTTCCTCTGAATTTGGCTCTTTTTCCTCTTTCTCTTCATTTCCCTTCCTTGAGAATAAACTAATAACACTCTTTAGGAAGGAGGTTTTCTTCCCCTTCTTGGTGGCCTTCTTGTGCTTCTTTATCAGCTCTGTTGAGCTCTCTTGCGGGGCTGCAGGACTCTCAGACTGTGCTGGCTCAGATGCCATCTTTGGGTCCTGCTTATCCGGAGGTCCCAAATCCACTGAAGTATCACTAGATGCTCTTCGTACTCTACCATTTCCCCCCATTGTCGTTTCCCACCGGCGAACTCTGTTCTTGAGCTTGTCCAGAGTTCCCTCATTCAGACTCAAGCTACGCCTCACATACACCTCCAGAACTCTCTGTGCATCTTTTTGACCCAGCGAGAGCACCTGGGGGTTCACAGAATGGCCGTTCATCGTTGCTCTGGTCATAGTGTGCTGCATTCTGGTGCCCCTACAAGAAAAGCATGAGATACAGTATGAACCCACAACAATAGGAAACAGATGGCACCAAATATGGTGCAGTTTTTTCCCATTAAAAGATTATATAAGTAAAGAAATTGTAGCCAAATTGTAAGTTCTTCAACTAACATTGCTATTATATTAAAATCAATATTTCTATTATGTATACACCTCCGCCTCCGAAGATAATTTCTTTCTTTGATTTTCTAGAGTTAAGCAAAATCATCTTTGTGTACAAAAGAACCATGTTGCACACAATGAGAAAAAGGTGGCATGATCATTAGTTTTCTCAGAGCTCCAGAGTCCTGGTTGCAAAGCTAGGTTGGAATACGTAAATATGAGCATTCCTGCTCATATTTGTGTTGGTTATAACAATCAGTTTTATACACTGTCACCAACTTACCAGGTTCCTGAAAGACTGGTTTCTAGATGCCTTTTTAGTTTGTTTGTATCACCTTTAATGGTAGAATCAACACTATTACCAACTGACTAGGGACAGTACCATCCATGGATTTTTTTAATGCTTTAAATACTTGGAGAGAAAAGGTAGGTTTAACCTGCTTGGTTAATGGGTAGCCTCCTGGCCACAGGACAAGGAGACTCAAACCCCATTTAAGGGGTAGCTGCAAGGTAAAGGTGGGGCGGAAGAGGGATACTTGAGATGAATGCAGAGACTTTTTTATGCAGAGAGTTCAGTTCATGTACAGTAACTACTGTAGTTTGGTGGTGATGGTGATTAGGTGTGTTTATTGTCTATTGGCATGTTTTATTTGAATTAAGCGATTCATGTCTCTTTTAAACATTGTATTTCCAGACTATTAGTGCAAAATAACCCAGCACATTACACGAGGTTCATGAATACAATGGACTGAGGAACAAAAAAAACCCCCACCAGAATATAATTAATAGTCATAAAACAGATGAAGAAATCTTTACTAAAATACCTTCAGCAACGGCAACATTTTGTTTTGCCTGTTTTTTACAACTGTCCCTAGCAGATTCTTTATCTTAAATCTCCACTGAAACCACCATGTTGCACGTAATTATAGGTTAACTCTTGAGGATCTAACAGTGTATCTAGGGTAAAAGAAAAATTTAACCTGTCCACGTCGAAACAAACTGCAAAGTAAAGTACACTAACCGCGACTGGATAGAAACAGAATGGAGAACACAATTTTAAGGAGACCTTCAGCTTAATTTTAAAGTCATTATCCCTAAACACAGGGGAACGTTTTAAATTGCAATCAGAGCTCAACGTCTGTATTTCAGTTTTTAGAAGAAGCAAGTCAAATAATTTTGCAGGTCTTGACAAATTATAAGTAATTGTCACAAATATGTATTCGCATATCTGCAGGCAAAACAGGAAACGGCAGCTCTGTTGCTACTTACAGATTTCGGGATCGCTTCCAACTTTCAGGTAAAAACTTGACATGATGTGGTACTGTTATTTAGAAAATACGCCCTGAGAACCTTCGAATCCTTTCGAGTTTTTCTTGGAAAAATGTATTCTTAAGGGAGTCATGGACTACAGAGGGTAATTAAAAATGTGAAACTTGCAAGCACACAAACTCTTCCGTATTAACATACAGTATGTATAAGAACGTCTTCCGACATAAGCAACAGGATGTTCCACCCTTTTACCGCTTAGTTCCTTTTAATTCTGAGACCGAAAGCTTACTTATGTCTTAACGGCCAAGAAGCGTTGACTGAGTTTGAAAGCATTATACTGTACTGTATATGAAACTTGGACATATTTGCTCTAACATAACTTCTGAATACAGATAATATAAACTACATTCATTTAGTTAAAAATTAGTGGAACTTGTTAATTATCAGACTCACCAGACCCACATAAATTGCATGGATGATATTAGTGCAGCACAGCACTGCACAGCTACACTTCAAATACCAGCAAGCTATTATTTCAACATTCATACAAATATACAAAAAATAACATCAGCAAACACAGACCCAGCCAAACGGTCTTTGACTGAATTCACTGATCAACTGTATATAAGAAAGAAAATAATATTTGCATTTGTATGTAACTAATCGCAATATATTTTCATATATAGAAGTATAACACTTCCCCCACAACAAATACAAGTAGTGGTAATATATTATGTAATTACTACCTGTTTTTGAGTTATTTTAATTAAATATAAAGCGAATTACTAACACATCAAAAAGCTTCAATAGGATTCCGGACACATTATAGAAGAAAAGAAAAAATCCTTATTACCATCTAAAAGTACCAAACCTGAGACAAAATAATTAAAACGCTGGAAGAGACACCAAATTCCCTCATTAAGTCATATGTACAAACACCAAGCTTACCTGTGCTTTTATTAGTGAAAACCCTTGGATTTTCGTTGTTTTTGCCAATGGTGTCGGTTTGGGATCTTCTCTCAATCTAGACTATCCCAGCTCCAGTAATGATCAACGTGTTGTTTATGCGCTTCAGAAAGACATACCTGTAGGAAAAACAACAAGAGGAGGCAGGGCGCACAAAGGCAGGCCAATCACAAGGAGAACCATAGAAACTACGACGTCACCAGGTGTTGCGCACGTACGGAGGTATACATTTAAGGTAAAAAGCGTCACGGGGACTTTTGCGGTGTTTGTCAGTTCACTTAAACCGATGTATTTTCCAATAAGGAAATAAGAATTTGAACTCCCCTAAATAAGTATGACCTGGATATGCAAATTTGTAATTTCTGCAGACATATAGGCAATAAAAATAAATTAAATTAATTTCGTAAATTGAATAATTACGTACAAATTAATGATAAGACCCTAGCTACTTTTAATACAACTCACTGTGAATAAAAAAAAATATTAATGTAAATCCTCTGCATAGCATTAACATTATGATGTGCAGAAGTTTTCCTTGCTCCCACATCCTATTATATGTGACAAACTTACACGTGTAAAAACTGTTAATACTTATTTTTCTAAAATTACATTAAGTTTCTTTATTTGTAACATGGAAATTGATGTCCCATTTGTGGCCACAAAGATTAATGTAGTCAGTGGTGTTCCATTTTTAAATTACATTTGCAAACTCCTTCAGACCACTGGTACAAACCACTGACAAAATGCAACACTTCTCCATGTAGCTTCATGCGGTGGTGTCCAGCACTATAATTATATATCAGGATTGCACTTTCTTAAAACCTAAGAAATATAAATGGTTTTATTGTAGTCTTAAATATAGAAAATAAAAAGTAAAAAAAAAACAATAACCCACAATTCAGGATTTTTCAATAGTACTCCAGTCAACAGGATTGGCAAAATCAGAGATCATCTATAATTTATAGTAATTTCATGCTGATAAGAAAGAAGAAAAACTATATTTTAGCAGTGCAGCCTTCTTAGAGTTTCAGGTATGTGGAGGAATGAGGAAGAGAGCAGGAACTTGAGTGAGACTGGAAGCTAAGAAGAACAAAAGGAACAAAGTGCAAGAATAGGTCAGAGGAATTGAAAAGGGGAATATCATATACCATATAGGTATTGTATCATGGAAATCCCAGGTATAAGCATCCTTCTGTCCCACCTACAGTAACTTGTTATCACGAGTTGCATGTTTTTCATGGCTAATTAACCCTGTGGCTGCACACAGCAGAGAACAAGGAACCTTTAATCCTTCATTTAGCACATCGCAGTCAACAGAGCCCTGTGCTGGATGTTCAGCCAGCTAATCCTGTCCTGCCATTGACAGTGCTCAATTATGCTCTGTTGCTTTGGGTATCCTAGTCACAGTTGGCTGATAACACACCAAGAGTTCAAACCTATGATGTTAGAGCTCAGCCTGCACTGGGTGTGCACCTTTTCTTATTGTCAATAAGGAGGCTCCTCAACTGTGCATCTTAATACAATTCAAGACTGTAGAAGTTTTAGAGATTGCCTCTCTATCAGCGTGTCCTGTTGCCTCAAAAAGCAAATCCCAATCCCCCAAAAAATGTCCCACTGTTGACCGATGAATATGTATTTCAGCTTGCAATATCACATGCATTTCTTAAGGGGCTGTACCTTTTAATAACCTGAAGTGAATCTTTTTAAAAGTGAAATGCTTTTAAAAAGAGAAGCCTTGCAATAACATTAGATAATAAGATATATTTATGATATATACAAAGGGAAATAATCAAACAATGTTCTTAATCACCCTGCAACTCACAACTGGCAACCCACTGAAGCTAAGCAGGTGTGAGCCTGGTCAGTACCTGGATGGGAGACCTCCTGGGAAAAACAAAGGTTGCTGCTGGAAGAGGCGTTAGTGGGGCCAGCAGGGGGCGCTCACCCTGTGGCTCATGTGGGTCCTAATGCCCCTATATAGTGATGGGGACACTATACTGTAAACAGGTGCCGTCCTTCGGATGAGACGTAAAACCGAGGTCCTGACTCTCTGTGGTCATTAAAAATCCCAGGGCGTTTCTCGAAAAGAGTAGGGGTGTAACCCCGGTGTCCTGGCCAAATTTCCAATTGGCCCTTACCAATCATGGCCTCCTAATAATCCCCCTCTATGAATTGACTACATTACTCTGCTCTCCTCCCCACTGATAGCTGATGTGTGTTGAGTGTTCTGGCGCACTATGGCTGCTGTCGCATCATCCAGGTGGATGCTGCACGTTGGTGGTGGTGGAGGGGAGTCCCCATTACCTGTAAAGCGCTTTGAGTGGAGTGTCCAGAAAAGCGCTATATAAGTGTAAGCAATTATTATTATTATTATTATTATTATTATTATCCAGGTGGATGCTGCATATTGGTGGTGGTGGAGGGGAGTCCCCATTACCTGTAAAGCGCTTTGAGTGGAGTGTCCAGAAAAAGCACTATATAAGTGTAAGCAATTATTATTATTATTAAAGTTAATGGGAATTTTAAATTTGATTGTGTTAAATCAGTGAAGGTTACCATCTCAGTTCTACGTAGAGAATCTCACATTACAAAAATTGCAAGTGTGTAGTAATGTGCCTATATATGTACTACTGCTAGAATAGTACCAATGTAAAACTCAAATAAAAAAACAGCTGTTATACAGGCTTTTAAGCAAGTTCTGCAGTCATAATAGCTGTCTTGGTTTACTGGAACGTCAAGTTACAATATTTTCAATTTGCTGGAATTCAGTAATCTTTAGACTCACAGAGGTGTTCGACTCACAGTATGTTACGCAAGACTCATGCATGGAAATGATTATTCATAACAAGTAGTGACAGTGGAAGCAATGCAGAAGTTTCCAATGTGCAAGTCCTGGTTTGAACTTGGACTTTCTTCCTTCAGTCAGGGAGCAATGTCTTCAGAAGGATTTCCGGATAAACATGAGTAAAAAAAGCACTACTTTCCAGACTTTAAATAAAACCTCAGACCATGTAAATGTGGGCATTTCTCTATTTACCTGAGGGCTTACTAGGATATTAGTAAGACCAAAGGAATAGCAATACTATTAGAATTACTAGAATACTGTATATTGCATCAGCTTCCGGTATAGCTGCCTAATTTGTTTTTCAAATGAATATTTAGAAAACTGCTTGCTTGAATAATAATCACATTTCAGCAGGTGCTTTTAATGCCGTGCATTTTATAACAAAATTCCTTATTTGTATCTTACTCAGAATTTTAACTGAAACAAGAGAGACAATTGTGGTATTTCAGACATGGGTCTGTAATATTAAGGTTAAGACACATATTCCTATAGGTCTTTAATATTTATATCAATGTTGTCTCATAAAACCTTATTACTCCCTGCTTTCCAGCTATCATTCCTGTTGTCCTTCCGCTGCAGTGAGGTTTTGCTTATATAATGACCAGCAGAGGAGTGTGTTGACAGCTTAAGAACACTGTGTGAGTGACAGAGTGAAACCAGGACAGCCATTCGATGTGCTGACTGTTGCTGTGAGCCCATATTCTCAAACCCTGGCACAGGGGATATTTTTCAATAATTAATTTAAATACATTTATTTATTGTGTTATACAGGGGACAAGACCAAAGAAGACTGGATATTTCAGCTATACTACTTGTTTTCTGCTTTGGGTTTCTAAATGTAAAGATTATAGCAAGCAATTAGCAGAGTAGGATAATAAAACCAGTTTATATAAATGTCACTTCTCATTACCTGGTTTCTCATTTCAGCTACTTCTTGTTTTATATATTTCAGAAAGAGGATCATTTTGAATTGAATCAACATTATTGAATAATTTACTTTTAAGCAAAGCGATATAAATAATAGATTTACTTCTGTAATAGTACACCTACACATTAGTGAAAAACCAATGTTTAGCCACAATTACTAATTATAAACAGTCACAGATAATATGTCATAGATTGTGATTGACCATAATTAATTCGGTTGGCTATCTTTACCAAGATCTTTTATTGTGCAAAAAATGAATTTAGATAAGATGTCCAACTCCTGATTTAATTGCATTAGTGAGCAGTTTTATTATTGACCATTATTTCTGTCATGTCTTATTGTGTGTGCTGACTAATAATGGGAAATACTATAATAAGTTATTAAGGCAAACTAACTGCAGCTGTTACTGGGTAAGTAAGCTCTTTTAGAGTACTGTGTGCTAGAATGAGTACTTCAATCTGACACTGCTTCCCAACTGAGCAAGTTGTTGTTTTAGCCTTTGACCTACCAAACAGGGACTCTTCCATGATTCCTATCAGCATATTTACAGTTGGTGAAGACAGAAAAACTTCTAAATGCAGATGTAAAAGATTTCTAGGAAACAAAGTTATGATGTTCCCCTCAGCTCTGGAATTGCTCCAGGTCACATCACCTTTTGCCCATCATACTGTAGATTTGTGCGTTGCTCATCTTGTCCCATCAGAGACCAATAAGGTTTACGTATGGTGAATGCCCTGGCCAGTGCAGCAAAGGTACTTTAACAATCCATGATGACGTATGTTAGATTTGATTTTGCATTTGTCTTATTGAATAGAAAATAAATAATAGTAAACAATTACTTCTACCAGTTTTCAAACACATTGTCACTAGTTCAGAATATTGAAAGCACTTCCATCAGTGAGTACTTTGCATCAGTGAGAGAGAGAGGCTCAGGCACCCTAAAGGTTTCTTCTTGCAGCTTAAGCAAACTCGGAAAGGGGAAATGTATTTGAATCTCTCTTGCTGTAACCTCTCCTCATCACTGATTGCTGGCAGTTGGATTTGCTGTGTGTGTGTTTTTAACTTAATATTTTATTTGGCTGACACATAAATTTGTACCCATTTATCCAGCTGGGCATTTTACTGAAGTCATCTAAGTGAAGAACCTTGCTCAAGGGTACAACAGCAGCAGCAGCAGGTGTAAATAAAAGTATAAATATACATTGTTAGATATTTATTACTGCTTGCTTAACATACTGGTTTAATAACTATAAGCGTTAATGGTACTGTATATGACACCCTTCCATCCGATTTCTATCCTCTTCTTCCATTACAGGGTCATGTAAGCCTGAGACTTTCCTACCAAGCAAGGGGCACAAGGTAGGCCCAACCCTTATTGTGTAGTTAGCAGTGTAGAAATAACGAAGAAGGACTAACATAAGAAGGAGAACATAACCTTTACTGAAAACATGGCGGTTGCTTTCTTCTCCCTTACACTTCCTTCCTCTCCTCTCTATAGTATATGTATTGTCAGCAGTGTCCCCTAGTGGGCGTTCTTAAGCATATAAAATACCAAGGGAAAACTTCAACCCTGAATGGGACACCTGTCTAACGTAGCATTAATGGTACAGTATGTTGTTTCTTCTGTTGGTTATTCTGCACATAAACAGTGTTGCTATCCAACTTAGGAGAACCAGAGACTGGCCATAGCAACAACTAACTACAAACACAAAAGGAATTGATTGACATTGCACTGCAAGGGTTCTGGGTGTTACCATAATAAGCAGTCATAATGTTTCTTGACACTCCTCTCTGCAAGGTTACACTACTAACCTGCTCTCCTGTGCGCCTGGACAAATGTTTCATTACATGTTTAGCAGGGTGCCTCCATTTTCATGCTTGGCTTTTATCAGTTGCATTTAATGGGAGAAAAATGAACGACTACCTGTGAAGCTGATTCCAGGAATTACTGTATATCTCTTCAGCCTCATATTTTGAAGACCCAGCTCATGGGCTGTTGCATTGTGTCTGCTGGGACACACAGTTGCCATGACATCCCTGTGCTGAACAGGACACAGTGACTGTCATCATATCTCCCAGTACTCCTTCCCTGAGCAGTTCTTGGTCTTTCTTTGACATCATTCTTCATTTTTATACATTTTAGCACAACATTAGCCTCAGCTTGTTCCTGTGTCTGTAGACAGGACTTGAAGGAATTACTACCTCAATGGTCTCATCAGCTAATCCATTTCTGGTTGTGGGCCTGACTAAAGCACTGTGAAGCTGAGTAATGCTCAGTCGTAGTTCCTAGTCCTGTCAGATGCACTCATGTTTCTAAAAAAACTTTCAATTTCACATGCTGGTGTTTTTATATGCTTGGTACTGTAAGGAACCTGTCTGTGAATTTTAATAAGAGTTCTTTGTGATAAAGGCCACATTAAGCAGCTGGTTGCATTGAGAAACAAAACATTGTTCCAGTTTAGGTCATGCTGGGAGCTATGAAAATTAGGGTTGTGTGTCGTGTGACATTTTCACAAATAATGCAATCAGTCTAATGATAATTGTTGTGAGACGTATGCTACATTTAAAGTAATATAAAAAACATACAGATCTATTCTGTGATCATAGTTAAGTAATGTTTCAATTATGTGCACTCTCTTAATGCATATAGTAAGTTGCAGTGGATACGTGCAATCTGTTGTGGCCATGCTTTGGAATTATATCCAATCCATAATTATAAGCACAATAAAAATGATTGAGGTTATAAAAGAGCTATTTATGAGACACATGCAAGCTGATTTGTCAAAATGTTAAAGGGCTCTAAAAATGCAATCTTTAGAAGTTATCAGAGGTGGACATTAGCCTTTGGAATCAATTAAATTAACTAAAGTAAAACCAAAGGCAATAATTTGAACTGTGAGGATACAAGAAGTCACCGCAGTTTGGTGCTTGCCTCTTTAACCCTGGATCACAAGTTAACAGAGTGCATTTTGAAATTTTGACCAGGGCAATTTGCAATTTAAGAAACACAATTGTTTAAACGAGAAATATTTTCTGTGATTTTTAGCTAAATATTACACAATTAATTAAAAATTAAAAATCATTCTAAACTTTGTGTTTTCAAAATATAAACTAATTTTTAATCTATAAATTCCCTAATATTCAAACTGTTTTCATAACAATCATTGTAAATGATTTTTCTACTACATTTGAAAAAAAAATTGAAAATAGGTGTAACAGAGGAAATCAAGAGGCTGTGATTAAAGAAAACATTATATATTGAAAGCAATTTAATATCTGATAACTTAATTGGTTCTTATTATCCTAGAGGTCTGAATGGGAGACCTCCCGGGAAAAAGTAAGGTTGCTGCTGGTAGAGGTTTTAGTGGGGGCAGCAGGGGGCGCTCACCCTGCGATCAATGTGGGTCCTAATGCCCCAGTACAGCGACGGGGACACTATACTGTAAAAAGGCCCCGTCCTTCGGATAAGACGTAAAACCGAGATCCTGACTCTCTCTCTCTCTCATTCTTGCGTTAATCCTGCATCAGCAGGGTCCGCTTGTCGGCACGCCCGTCTCCATTTGGTGGTTTGAACCAAATCTTTGAGCTGACGTTGCCATTGCCATCGCTCCGCCAAAATGGGAATCAATGGGAAATTTGGCCGGGATGCTGGGGTAACACCCCTACTCTTTTCGAGAAACACCCTGGGATTTTTAATGACCACAGAGAGTTGGGACCTCGGTTTTACGTCTCATCCGAAAGACGGCGCTTGTTTACAGTATAGTGTCCCCATCACTATAGTGGGGCATTAGGACCCACATGGACTGCAGGGTGAGCGCCCCCTGCTGGCCTCACTAACACCTCTTCCAGCAGCAACCTTAGTTTTCCCCAGGAGGTCTCCCATCCAGGTACTGACCAGGCTCACACCTGCTTAGCTTCAGTGGTTTGCCAATTGTAAGTTGCAGGCTGACATGGCTGCTGGCGAGGTCCTGACTCTCTGTGGTCCCAAGACGTTTCTCGAAAAGAGTAGGGGTGTAACCCCGGCGTCCTGGCCAAATTTCCCATTGGTCCTTACCAATCATGGCTTCCTATTAATCCCCATCTATGAATTGGCTTCATTATTCTGCTCTCCTCCCCACTGATAGCTGATGTTTGGTGAGTGTTCTGGTGCACTATGGCTGCCGTCGCATCATCCAGGTGGGTGCTGCACATTGGTGGTGGGATGGAGGGAAGTCCCCATTACCTGTAAAGCGCTTTGAGTGGAGTGTCCAGAAAAGCGCTATATAAGTGTAAGCAATTATTATTAATTATTAGATGGTAATGCTTTAGCAGTTGATGTATAGTGGAGTAATGCCCGAGTAAAATGAGTATCCTCAAACACAGTGGAATTGTCAATCTCCCACAGCAGTCTTCACTAGCTGTATAAATATCAGTTATCTGCCTATGTCTCTACATCAGTCCTTTCAGGATGTACAATGGTGACATATGATGCTAGTCTAACTACAGTATACAGTGTGTGCTTCTTTTTTTCTAATAAAGCATTGAGTAAATCCATTTATTTTTTAATCTCTTTATCCAATACAGGGTCCTGGGGGAGATAGAGTCTTTCCCAACAAGCAAATGGCATATGGCAGGATACGCCCTGGATGAGACGCTAGTACATTGCAGGGCACACACAGACACAGACATGCACACATTCTCATCAGGGCCAGTTTTCCCAGAAGCACAGGGAGAATAGATAAACTGCACGCAGATAGCACCCTGGGAATTGCACCCAGAGCCCCAGCACTATGAGGCAGCAGTGCTAACCACTGCACCAGTGACACTCCATATTGACCATATTTTAAATCAAAATTGATTGTTTTAATATGGTGGGGCTTTGTATTGCATCTACTGCTGGTATTACGTCTAATATACTGTATGTATTTAAACAGAGCCGTCTCCATAGTTCGATAAAAGGAACTGTATTCCGCGCCATATAATCTGTTTGGGGATTTGGGAGTTAATCTCCGAACAGCTTGTCTGAATGAGGAACAGGTCAACGCCCCTGTGTGCTGGCTTTCTCACTCTCCTGAAGAGACCATACTGTCACAATTTAGCCTTCATGCAGCCAGGCACAAGCTGGCACTGTCCTTTTTCTGAGTCTTTTACTGCAGTATCAAGGGGCAAGTTTTAATATGGAATGTGTTCACCAATAAAAAAGAGACTTATCACTTAAGTAATACTGGGACCTTACATGACTCTGTCCAGTTCTAGCTATGCTAGGAAACATTTGAGCATACAGTACAGTATGTCTGGGACAGAAAATTTGCCAATCTAGACAAATTAGCTGTAGCTGTTTCTGTAGTTTCAAGCAGACATATTATCTCTCTCCCCCCTCTTTCATTATTTGTCATTTTCGTAGAAATTGGCAACAAACAAACACTATCTGAGGTAGATGCCCTCCCTGACCACAACACAACAATAATCACAACATTAAAATATGATATATCCTCCAACATATTTCACTTACTAAAATGCACAAATAACTTTAGATTTTTTATCAGCTATATCATTTTTTCTCTTCAAAAAGCAAATAATGAAATATCAGTACCATTACACAAGACCACAAGAGGGCAGACCAAACAAAGAAAGAAGCAACTAAAGTAGAGAGCCCTTTGTGTATCCAGAGAAAAGCTCACATACTGTACAGTCATACATACTATACCACATAGCATTTCATTTCTGTCCAATCCCTCCATAGATTCATAATAATGAATTAATAAATTTTAGCATAATTAATACAAATATTAAATAACAGCCAAGAGAACGTATTCCACTTAGTACTGGTGCAATAAGGTGCATTTCTCGTGTACTGCAACATTTTGCAAGACATCAAAAAGCAAATAGTCTGTGTTAAGAAAATGGTCATTTTTGAATATACAAGAGACAAATACTGAGGTAAAAATCACCAATTTAATTCTAAAGATTACCCAAATTGGACTTCTTAGAGTTAGTTACTGTCCTAGAAATATTCCACAGGCAGGTTTAAAAAACTGACTGACCCTGACACGAACACTGCAGTGCTCTGATGACTGCTACCAGATGAAAGCAATAGCATTGCAAATTGCAGTCAAGAAGGGGAAGAAATAAACTGTCTATGCTTATATATTTTTTTCCTGTTACCTCAATGTCTAACTGTAGGTTTAAGGCCCAAAGCACATATGGATATATATTTGTGTATTAGTTCTGGGAGGCTTTTGAACTGTTACATGGGTATCTTTTATGGGCTTAAAGAATGACACAAATAGCAAGATGAACAGTGCATTCACATTTCTTCTCATATTCTTTGGCTGTAAACCTGGTGCACCTTTCAGACAGACAGCATTATAACTATTATCATTATAAATAACAATAACACATTTTCATTCCCCTGTGCTTTACAGTCAAAGTAGCATTCATTATGTTTTCACTGTCCCTTCTAGTCTTGAGAAATGGATCTCCTCTTTCCAGTCGCTGCCCAGCTGAAATCTCACACCACGCAATCTCCAGTAACCAACACAATGACCTGGGAAATGTTTTTTTTGCCCGACGTCAAAGATAATACAACTGATTCCAATGTTATTTGTGTATTTTTATGTCTTGTGTTTGTGAGTATGCATAAAAAGAAAAGCAATTTCTAATTCCATCATTTTTTAATGGAATCTTAATTTTTCTTGGAATTTCAGAGCTTTTGATATAATATCTAGTTTTACAGGACACTCCTTTGCTCACAGCGCTTTAGCAGATCTCAGACACTCCATATTTGAATTCATGTACCTTTTCAAAAAGGTTTAGCTTTAATACCATTTTAACATGGGTTTTTAGGTCATTAAATATTTGAGAGCAAGATACTTTAATATGAGACCCTTTCATGTCCAGCCTCTTTAAGGCTGGCCATCTAGTCATCCCCTTAATTATTTAATTGAGCCAGCTAAAGATCAATTAAATAATTAAGGAGTTGTCTGTAACAAAGACCAGCTTTTGAAAAGCCATAGGTGAGGGAAACTGGCTTTCACAGGTCAGGGATGGTGAAACTAACACTTTTAGTGTTCAGCATTTCTACACATACCTGTACACAAGTGTTTCTACTCTTTAAGACACTCAGAAAAAATATTCTTTATTAAAAAGCAAGTTTCTTGAGATTATTGAAGATTTTTATATTAATTGCTACTCAGGATTATATACTTACTTTTCACTGATGAAATAAAGAAAAGCTATCTAACACATTATGCCAATACTATTTAGTATAAAGTGTAATATTTTCTATTACCATATTTTGAAGATTCAGGAGCTGTACAGTATATGCTTATGTACATAGAACAGTATTCATCTGTATCTTACTGTAGTTCAGGTGGGTAGCTGCGTCAGCATGCGTAGGCTGCAAAGGAACAAGTAATCGGTTTATTCCATGCTGAAAAGAGAAGAAAGTAAACACAACGTTTTGGCCGTGGAGCCTTCTTCAGGTGTGAAGGCCTCACATCTGAAGAAGGCTCCACGGCTGAAAAGGTGTGTTTTCTTTCTTCTCTTTTCAGCATGGAATTAACCTATTACTTGTTCCTTTGCATCTTACTATGTCCATTCTTGAGGGTTATGATGTTTTTAACAGAATTATTTTGCTGTGATTTATGAGTATGCATATTGATTGCTGTACTTTTTGAAGTAATGCAATACCTGGGTGTTTGAACCATCTTAATACTTACAATAATTCTGCTTTAGGCAGCAGTCACAGAGCTGCTTTTCCCCCCATACATGAATGAAATATACAGTGCAGAATAATTATTTAAAATCAGAGGTAACATTAAAAATCGGCAGGAATAGGAATCATGTCAGAATTATGCAAAATGACATTAAATCACAAAGTTCACCAACTTTAAACCTTTTCGTCATTCCTTAGCAACAAGGAAACACACATGTATCTATATGCTGCATTGCTAGTTGTATTTGTTCTTTTTCTCATGTTTTCCACTACTTGCTAATAAACTCTTTCCACCCCTCAAGAGAGATCAGATTGTGTTAGTGCTCAGCATGTTGCCTATAAGTATTTGTTGATCAAGAAAGATAAAAACTAAAGTACAAATATCTATATCTCTATATATATTTTAATATCTCCCATCAAATTTAATCCTGTACATTACTTTTCACATTATTATTGAAATAATGGGGTTTATATTTCATCCATGCTGATATTGTACTTCTCTGACTTACAAACACAGAAGACATTGATATCCCGACACCTGGACCTTGGATGGCTCCCTGATTTCCCCCATTGGACTTCCTTTTAGACTCGTTCGCCTGCGCTCTCCCATGCACCAGATCACGGCCACCATCACCCCCTGTGTTTCTACCGGACCTGATCCTGCTGTGTCTTCCCTGATGTCCTACTCCAGTGACTTCAGGATTATACCATTTCGCGTAGGGTTTTAATACACACTTCACGGGAGTCTGACCCGGCTCCCGTGACATTTTCATTGGACCTTATGTCTGTAGTCCCAGAGTATCCACTCCCAATGCCTTGTTGGACATATTACAGAGCAGAACCACATATACGTGGCACTCATGACATTAGAGAATGTAACACTACACCTAGATTAAGAAAAAAACAGAACTTTTACTGGGAATTTTCATATATCTCACTGCACGTTTTTAAGTACTGTGGAGAATATACTGCAGGAAGACATACTGTATGTGACCACTAGATGACACTTTATTACAAGCGTTCAAATCTAAGAGCAAATGAAAATACAGTACAGTATTGCTGTTTCAGAGTCCACGGAGATACTGTAAAGCCAGATGTGGAAAACTTGTTTGGCATTAGCTATTGGAAGGATGTAACAAACTGTTGAAACAAATGCATAGAGCAACACAGACTTTCTTGTCATTGCAGCACTGCAATGAAAACCAGCCAAGTCAGCACAAAGGACCACTCATCGCCACACGGTGCCCAGCAGCCATGACAGCTGGCAGCTGTTGATCTGTGTTGATGGAAGGGGATAAATGTCCTTAGTACTGCTGCTGACTGCTTGTCTTAATGCTTGGTGACATTATGTAGGGCCAAATCTTGTTTTACCAGCAAGATTTGGACAGCAAGAAACCTGAAACAAGTGGCCTGGAATTGGACGTTTACCACTAATTATGACTTTAATAATAAAAACTCTAGTACGTACTGTCCACTATCTAACGGCAAAGGTTTAAGGCTCCAAGCCAAAAGATTGTGATGCAACACCCACAGAGTATGACCAAGCAAACCCAGTGAGACTAATGATTCGAGGAAATGTTCATCCTACAGTCTCAACACTGAGGAAAAACGTAAACCCAAGATGGCCTAATGTAATATTCATAGTACAAAAGTAAAACACTACCCATGCAGTGGTTAGCTCTGCTGCCTTGCAGCACTGGGGCACTGGGTTCAGTTGTGGACCTGGGGTGCTATCTGTGTAGTGTTTATGTAGTGTTCTCCCTGTGTTTGTGTGGATCTCCTCCAGGTGCTCCAGTATCTTCCCACATTCCAAAGACATACTGTTAGGTTAATTGACTTGTGGGAAAATTGGTCGTATCTTGCCTTGCACCCTTTGCTTGCTGGTAGCAACATTCAATGAGACACACTGGGGCAGGTATAATTTCCAGCAATTAATGTGTTACTTCTCACATGAAGTCCCTTCAATAATTCACAGTGTTTACTACATGTGTTTTTCAGGTTGTGAAACACTATGCTGCTGTCCATGAATATTTCCTGCACTGTACAGGAAAAGAGGAGCTGTGACAACAAAGCTAAACCACTGTCTTGGTCTGAAAGATTACAGATGATGTATGATTCTGTGACAAAGAGATGTGGCTAATAATATGAGAATATACATCATATTGTAAACAACCTCACTAGAAATTACAAGATTGAAAAGTTATAATTAGACCATGTGGAGCTTAGAAAAGGGTCTTGATGTCAAGGTACTTTATTTTTTTTAATTGAGGCTATTGTCAACACAAAATATCCAGTGTCCTAGACTATTAAGCTAAATTAAACATCTGATATATCCCACATCTAAATGCAACTTTTGATCTGCCTAGGGGGAGTGAGGACAAGTTAATTCTGAGAGTTGTGGCAATGTATCATTTTGTTTGCCACACTGTAATCCAATGATGGTTAGATGTAAGGTACTAGAGGGAAGACAGAAAAAAAGCACTGCTTTCCCACAAACAACTAAAGGAGCTTATTTGCTGTAAACCTAGGATTCTCCAATCAATACAGCTTCTCAACAGCTCCTGGCTGCAGCTGGCCAATAATGCAGTCAGATTGTAAGTAGAAGCCTCCATCTTAATGACTCATTCCGCTCCCCAAGACAAGATGTTATACTGACTACCAACCCACAAATGCTGAAACTAATATCTGGGGAGCAAAAATCACACATTAATATTTTACACACAGCAACGATGACCTCATTCCATACAGGTCCCACTTTGTGCCCCCTACCTGCTAGGTTAGGCTCTGACACACAGTGACTCTCGAAGTATAAAGCACTGTGAAAGTGGAAGAATGGAAGAAACCCTCTCCAGCATCTGTGAGAGTGCAACATTAAGACTGACCTACATTATTAGCCAGATCTAATTTATTTATAGCTGGATCACTTTGAAAGTCATTTCCACTTTTCATCCTCTGCTAGTCTAAAATAGCAGCAGATCAGGTACTAAATCACTGACAAAATTTGAGGTGCATAATAGCTGATAATGTACAGTATATTATTGATTTAAAATAGCTGAAAATGTACAGTATATTATTGATTTAAAATATACCAGCAGTTAAACCAAATCAACTCAGAGAGTTATGGCAATTTAAATCGAAATCAAGCAATGACTGTTTGGATTACAAACAAGTTGGCAAACAAATCATCCTAACAGAGGGTATGTTTTGTGAAGCTCTAAACTAAAGCTCTTTGTGGATTGCTCAGGAATTCTTTGTTTTGAATTCTACAGGGTTTTAAATAATTTTCTAATGTATCTGAACATCCTAAATGAGAAATACTTTTATCAGTTAATAGAAATGTCACCGTATCTGGGTGCTCAAGTGTTTAATCATTGTTTAGTTTAGTTAAGCTTTTTTCTACATTTAATTCAAGTTCTCAATTCAGTATTTTCCTCCAATAGCTTTCAAATACTGTAGATATCTGTGCCTTTCAAATTTCCTGCCAGTGCCTGATAGCTTCCTTCTGCTTATAACCTTGGATCAAATGCTTTGCAGCAGTGCAGAGAAAAAAAAAAGCTTTGGTTGATTTTCCTGGGAAATTTCCAGCTATGACTCAGTTGCAGAACTGACATCTTATTTTCATCCTGAAGGTCACTTTGCTTTGCACACACAGTAATACAACCTACTGATATAAAGGCACTTCCTAAAGTGAGATGGATTGCCCTGCAATGTATTCTCTCCAAAAGGCTGTGAGTCGCTGGAACAGCAGATATATAAATACCTCTTAAACATTTATTGCAGCACGAACACAGTATGCATTGTTCAAAACTGAGAACGACCATACTGAAAATAAATAAATCAGGAATGCTACAGTATATTTGCATGGGCAGTACTGTACTGTACTGATCTCACTAGAATATGAAGACAGTGATGGTTTTACATATTTATTCCACATCTACTATTTTGAATGTAAATATCATATATGAAGCCATAATATACAGTAGATGTACATAGGTGAAAGTCTGATGGCAGAAAGGAATTTAAAATAGAGGGAGGGACCAATCAGATACCTATTAATTCCAAGATGGGATTCTCCACTTCTACCTTAATTCCAATCTACAATTTTACACATGCAAAGCAGCTGACTTTATTTTAGGTTTTACACAATTTCAAACATAAGATACAAAGAAAATGAAGTTAAATGATACAGGTTTAGACATAAAGATATAGATAAAGATATATAGATATAGACACATAAATTATAGATTATACTGTAAATATATTTAATAAGTATAAGACAATGTGAGATGAACGTTGATAGGAAAAATTCTAAGACACAGATTGCCTTGCTGCCTGTGTATCACTCAAATGACTCAAATGTTCAGAAACCCTCAGGGATTCTCTTGATCAGAACGACACAAGCAGTATGTATGGTTCTTCCCTAGATATCGGAGCCCATTTATAGTGCTGGGTAGCTTGGGGAAAATGGAACCCCCTTTAAAGGCCAAATAAAAAGGAAACATATATTGTTTTCTAATGCTAGTAAAGGCTTTTCACCATTCCAGATATAAGCAGTATCTAAATAAAGATTTATCATTTAAAATGGAGGTTTCCAGTAGACCTTAAAAGTTTCTCATTGCCAGTTAAGGTCCCTAACCACTGAGTTAAAGTGTACAGGTTATAAAGAGAGCACATTTTATATACAAGTTCAAAAACACACATGCTTTTCTTAAATAATAATCTTCATAAGGCCATACTTCACATGACTGCGAATAGCTTATTTTTCCTCTCACACTACACTGCATTTATTGCTCAAAGGTATTTATTTTGAATAATGTGGGTTTTTTTTATGTGATGTGACCTTACTCTTTCTTGAATCAATGTTTTTTCCCACATAAAACAGGGGTGTTGGGTATTTTGTGGTCTTTAGTTCTGCAGTTCAAAGACCAAAAACTGACAAATGAGTAAATTCTTAGAATTCAATAATATTGTGCTTCATGTCTTCCAAGGTCACATTTGTACACTGTTAAGTGCAATGAGGCAGGAGATAAGTTTCAAAAACCTAATAAATTTCAAACAGAAACTGATTGAAATCCAGGCAAGGCAAGACTACAATGCTAAAAGTGGTTAAGCAATTTAGGCAATTCGATCAGTTTGAATGAGAGACAAAATAGCAGAAAAATAGCTTTAGCCCTGGCTCAGATTCCCCAAGGGTATTTGTGTCATATAATTTAAGCCTTCTCCTGTTATAAAGACATATGATAGCATTACATAGCAGACGATAGTATCTGGAATGTGGAATACCTAAAAGCTTAACGTGCTTTACAGGGTTTTAAAAAGATTCAATGGATAAGAAATCACAGTTATCACTTACAATGTCCACATGCAAAGTAAGAACATGTACATCCACTAAAACAAAATTATGAAAGTGAATTAAGTCTCATCATACAGTAGATATAGAACGGTGAAAGTCTGATGGTGGAAAAGAATTTCAAATGTTTCCAAGTTCACACTATCAGATATCCATCTGCAAACACATTCAATGAGGAAATTCATATTAATCATTAGAGTGAATAGTATGATTAAGCCTCTGAAGCTGAGAGAGAAAAAGAAGGTATACGATTGTGCTCTTCCTGATGAAGCAGTGAGATTTCACTCTACCAATTGTAGGACTGGGATTGCTGTCTCACAAAGAAAGGCTTGGATTTGCTCTCTCCAAAATATCTTGCAGGCGTAAATCTAGAATTGCACCCTCCTAGGTGCAAGAAATACAGATAATGGTTTTGGATACCACTGTAGACTTTTACTAAGGTATCCCAGGAAAAAAATAGAGTAAAATGTTATAAAGCATAATGAAATTATGTCGGTATTGTAAAACAGATTCAACCAATAAGATAAGACAAAATCTACTATACTATATCACATTTCCTGTGGTAAAAATCCATTAGAGTGGCAAACATGGCCACCAACAACTTCTAGTATTGGCAAAATAGATACAGTATAAGTAAACATCTTAAATAACAGGTCCCTTGAAGTGAAATCATGGATAATTTCAGAGTGGGGTGTGTCCCAATAGTGTTTAATAATTTTTAAAAAAGCAGGAACTCACCATACTTAACCTTTGCACACTTCCTGAAAAATTCCAACAGTGCACATCATGAGAAACTGGGGTTTCCATGTGCTTGAGTATGGATTTCCACTGCATTGTGTAGCAGATGACCACGTCAAAGTCACAGAAGCCTTGACAGAACGGTTCCAATGGGTGACCTGGACACCACAACAATGTGTAATCTCTCCTATCCTAATTAACGTTATTCTGGAGATGACAATGAGATAACCATTGGAAAGCTTTCGAGATGGCTTCATTGTAGGTGACCAAAAGATCAGTTTTAACATTACCATTAACATTGCAGCAAGCAGTTACACGTTTGGACCAGACAGATGACTTAATTTGCCTCTGTGCCATCATCATTAAAGAAGAACTTCTCCACAGAGATTTCAGCACAACTGAATAAAGGCATCCTCTCTGTAGCAGAAATTGACAAAGGTCTTGAAAAGTCGATGTATTGATTTTTGATGTGCAACAAATGATTAGACTAGAGAACCAGGAAACTCTCTAGAAAAAAATATAAAAAGTTCTATGAATAGAAAAAGGTGGGAGATCAAAATGGGAATATATGATGGATGTGCAAAAACGGACAACTTAAATGATTGGAATGATTAACACGGTCATTTCAGTAACGTTCCTATCCTATCATATCCTATCATATCTGTTTGCTCTGGAAATCACAGCACTTTCTCACTTTACTCCATTCACAGTCAGGAATAGAACATAAGGTGAGAATTTGTTAATTAACACTGTCACTGTAGCGCTAACTAGAAAATCACTGATGCTTCTTTTCGCTTCATTTCACTCTAATTGCATCAGCAGAAACACAGTAAGCAACACACTGGCACCAGCTTCCTTTGCTTAGAAATTTTTTAAAAGAGTGCCTTGGATAATCAAGAAGTTTAAGATCCAAAGAGCCATGCTGCTGGGAAATGAGTCTATGAAAGAATTCTGGCATCTTGCATGAAAACATGACGTTTCATGCAAGACACCAGAATTAAAGCTCAGTAGCTCTTTCCTGCTATAATTCAAATTTGTAAATTCATGAACAGTTTATCACTGTTCTTTTATGCTACTGTGGAATGGACAGGGTTTATCTTTGCTTCTGCAATTTGAAAATCACCCACCATAGAGCCAACGCCAGTCTCTTCGGAGTGGTGAATTCTACTGTGCCAAAATGCTGATTACCTGTCAAATTAAAGTCTCGTGAGGTTTAGATGTGTCTTCTCTGTGTCTCCATGTCGATCATCTGCAGGTATGCAGTAGCTAGAGCTAGTAAGTGCTGTAATAGCTTCGCACCCGATTATAATAGTGAACTGTTAACTTCTTATACAATATATGTCCTCCTTATATGGCTCCAAACATGGGGAGATTGTCCAGTAAATCTAAATCAATTCAGGCACAAATAATTAGTTTGAAAAGTCACAAAATTAATGATCTCTTTTATGAATCAATGTGATTAAACTTGTTTACGAATTAAATGCATCTGTCTCACTACGTTCCCATGGATAGCTAGTTAATTTCAAGTTTCAACTCAGATAATGATACGACAGCCCAACCATGAAAACCAAAAAACTTTTGGAAAATGTATAGATATAGTGGAAGAGAAGCACAGATTAAAAGTAAATTACAATGTCACTGATCATTAAGAAGTAGCATGCATATCACACAACCCTAACATTTCCAAATCAAGACACCTTTTTTAAATTGAGCAGCTGGGCAAGCAGGAAACTAGCTAGGGTTGCCAATAGTGACTTAACAAAGTATTGTGTCTGAGATGGAAGTCAATAATCATACAGTACTAGGATAATATCCTAGTCTCTACACAAAGTTGCCTGAAATGGCAACTCATGTGGATTGTTCTATAGAACTTGAAAAAAAAGCATCTCCATGATATTGTAGAAGGCGTGCGATCAAACAAAAATGACATTTTTTGTCTAACAAATCCAACACAGAATATCATCCAGTCAGCTCCATTACAGCTCTCAGGCATGATGGTGAAAATTTCAGATTAAAGCTGGGCAAAAATTTGAAGTCCAAGGCCAAAGCCTCACTGATTATATATGAAGAGCCTTGTTCAACACTCAACACTCAAATGTTCTTGAGTGGCCCAATTGAAGTCCCAACTTGAATCCAATAGAAAATGTACGGTGAAAGCTGAAGATCCCTAATGAACCTATGAAAACTGGTGCAATTTTCCCAGGAACAATTAATAAAAATACACTTTTATACCGTGCAAAGCTGGTATCTACAGTAAGTTTAGAGCTTTTTAAAAGACAATAATTGTGGCCAGAGTGGCGCATACAGTACAGGTCTGTAAACCTACACATATAATATACTGTATATAAAAATATTTATATATTTTTTATATAAGTATAATAAGTATAAATACTGGATAGCATATTTTTTGCAGGTTTTGCTCATATTTAGTCTCTTTCCAATATAATACTCTTCAGTTTAATCATTACAGTTTTAAATAAAAAAGGTATTACATTACACATAATTCATCAAAATCTGAAAAGGTGAAAACCTATTCAGTGCACTGCATAATCAGTTTTGAAAAAAAAATATTTTCACATTCAGATTTAATTGAGTGTCATAACCAAGAAAATACCTGAAGAATGCTACTCACCAGAAAGAAAAAAAATCTGAATTTGTACTGTATACTGCAGCAATATTTAAACAAGTAAAGCATATACAGTATATGATGTATACAGCACTTTATATCACTACTGTTGGAGGATTAAAGGTTTTCTCTGTGCAGGCATGTATCAACTATTATTTTAAGTCTGGTGAATTGAAGTCTACAGCAAACAGGTGGAGAAGCAGAAAAGCAAAGACTCACGGACAATTCAGAAAACAAATGCAAAGGCACAATACATAATGGAAATACATATAGTTTTTACATTTATTTATAAGTCACAGTTCAGTCTTAGGTCCTGTAGCAGCCAGGTATCAGAAAATTTGCCTCTATTCCTTTGTTCTTTAATTTAGCTGGCATTAACAGTGTCATAAAATTTGATCCCTCCAAATGTATCCTTACTTTCATTTTACTTGAGGTGTCTGAGGTTTGTTTTAATGAAAATGTAAAGAAATAAACAATACTGACAGACTCAGGAAGGTTTATTATAGTAGAATGTTGGAATAATTAAAGTAAATCACTGAGAACTGAAGCGTCATAATAGTACAGGTAAGTTGAACACTGAAAATTAACATTCATTGAGGAATTTACATACAGTTTGCTGCAGTACAATAAGTTTATGTTACTCTTGAGTCTATCTTCTTCAGCACAGGAATAGTCAATGTTTAGGCCTTTGAAGTAAATGCAATACAATTCTATAATGCTTTCTGAGGTCAACATATACAGTACAACATATACATATACATACTGTACATATATACATATGATTAATAGCACTATTCAAATTAAATACACCTAACACAAGGGAATTTCTGGGCAACCTTTTTTGCCAATAATTACAAGCCAAAAATAATTCTACATACAGTATTTAAAAGATAGGATGAACATGTTTTATACGAGAATCGCAAGAAAATTATTTAAATGTTTTACTTACAAATTCCTCACTTGACAGCTGCCTTGAAAATATTGCTTTGTGTTTTGTGTCCACTTGTGTTTTTAAAGGAAACAAAAATATAAGAAAAACTGCACATTCTTTTTATGTTACAGATTTGTTTTTGAAACATTTAACACTTAATTGATATTGAGATTTCAAAGAAATACATGTCGATTACATTTTTGTCTCTTTTCAAGCATTTTTTTGTGCATTGGTTGTCAGAAAGTCCTGGCATTTATTAAATTAATTGTATAGTTTTATGTCTGATCTCATAGACAGCCAAGTTAAACACACATTCAGAACTTTACAGTTTCTATTTAAGACTTTGGTGTCAATAAAAGAGCAAATGCTACCTCCTTACTGAAAAGCTTTGTGAAATATCTCATTGATTAGTTTTAAAAATGGAAAGAAACACGCACTCAAAAAACTATATTCTAAAAAGCAACTGATGAATACACAACAGGTGACTTTCTATTACTATTAATACTTTTAATAATTAGAGTAGTAGTAACATCACAGTATACATTCAAATAACAGCAAGTGGAGATGTTTAAAGTATTTTAGTATTTAACTATTTAAGCCATATATATTAGTTGCACAGATTATATTCAATTGTTCAATTCCCATTTGCCTGTATTAAATATGTTTTTTTGTCATCCAATCAACAGCCTCTGTCAGATGTGTACTACAGTATATGTGCAATGAAATAACAGAAGTAATTGTCAGAAAATTAAATGTCTTTTTATAGATTTATTACATATTTTAAAACAGGTCAACTGAAATTATCAGACAAAGTGTGTGTTTGGACGTGAATTTAATGTATTTTAATTTAGACAAGACACCTGTGAAATTATGGATTATGAACAAAAGATTGCATTTTCTGAAATGTATAGAATTTAACTGAATTAATTTAATTAAGTAATATAATTCTTCAAAACATGGCCATTCCACTTACTTATTAGAAGCAGCGCCTTCAGTTTCTTTTGGTGCTTCAAATTTAAATGTACCACAATGCAGATACATTCAAAATTAGTTTCCAGTTGCAGTGTAAAAAAGCTTTCCATAACACCAGGTGCGTAATAGCACATGACATACCCCATTATTACAATATGGACAAAATCTTTTTCTTTCATTAATGGATGGATGTTTGCCCATTATGCCTGATGGCATGTAGGGGCAGCAACATCCTGTTGCTATCTCCGTAACATTTGTTTTTTACAGGACAGGGTTGTTAGCCTTGTGCCCAACCTCCAACATGGAGGACCTGGCACCCGACATGCGAGATAAACCCACTATCCTGATATTATGAGTCTCATGCTCTACCAACAGAGCTAGTTGGGGCCTTTTTCATTAATGGCTGTATGAAAACGTTGCTTTTATAAAAAAACTAAGACCTTACCTACTGTAAGTATACGGTTGGCTGAAATCATATTTCATGGGAAGGTAGAAGCTTTTTATACTATACATTCTGATCTGCTCTGAAAGACCTGACAAAATAAACTCTCAGAATGTCCCAGTTCTACTTTTTAAAAATATAAGAATATTGTTAGACAAATCTGTATATTGCTGGGATAAGTTGTTCATGTACTGTAGAATGCTTTTAAAAAGCAGTTCAGGAAGAGGTAAAATTCTAATGTGCACTTCTGTTCTCTATAAAAAAATGTATAAATACTCTGGTTGCACACAACTCTTTGCACATCTTGTCTAACACTCTCCCTCCACCAGAACTGCTGCACCCTTGCAGCAGCTCCCTGGTTCATTCTTGGGGGTTGTGACAGCTCTGATCTTCAGACGACACTGTTATTTCCTCAGCCAAGCAAGTTAATACCAAGGTATTAAGTACACTGTTCCTTTATATTTGTTGTCTTGTTCTGTTATTATAAGATTTGATTCTGACATTATGTTTTACAAAAAAGCCAAAAACAATTTCATAATGGATTTATTTTTTATGAATTGCTTTTAATTAATTAAAATGTATTTTATTTAGAATTTGGATTTCATTAAAAATATATTTCCTTTAAGAGTCTGGTATTACAATCCTTTATATATACAGCATATACTGTATATATGTGTTTTTTTAAAGTTTAAAGTATATTATATTTTGTCATATAAGCCTTTGACCAATTTTGACCATCTGCCCTTTTCTGTTGTGTTATGCAAAAAAAGGCACTTATACAATTAAAAAGTAACACTGAATATGCTGGATTTATTTTGCATTATTAACAAATAATGAGTATTTGTAGACTAAAAAGAAATGTGAAAATTCGAATTAAAAAGAAGTCAAGAACTCACATTTGACTTTCCCTGAAACACACATGACTCAGTTGAAGACTCTTTGTCACTATGGCGAAAAATACACATCCAAAAAGAACATATGGAACACAACTTGTAGATTTCAGAGTGTCATTTGTATTTTTTCAAACAAACCACATCTGAAATATGTATACAGGGAGAACATTAATTTCAACAGATGTGTAAATATTTAAAACATTTGAACAAACCTCTGTTTTAATGACCCTTTTTTGGAATATTATACCAACTTTTTATAGATTATCTCTTAAGACTTATATAATTTGATTCACAAACTAATAGATGTCCATTATAGCATATCTATTTTCTTAAAGATATTTTTAATACATACATTTTGTGTGGGAAAAATGCACAAACATTTCATATGAACCCAGATAGAAATCTGAGAAGAATTCTGACAACTGGAACTAGCATTTGTTATAATCAATACACTAAAAAGGATTAATATAATTAGGAATTAAATCTAAAATAGACCTTTCACTAAAATAACTTCTTTTGATTTTATGTTCAGCCAGCAGGAAATAAATGTGCAGAAATCCAATGAATATACCCTCTGATTAGTTCCATAACTCTAATCAAAGGCAACAACCGTACTCCTATTAGAAGGAGCTGAGCATTTCTATTATCAGAACACTCAAGCAGAGATTTAACAAGCAACAAATATAAAATTTAATATGAATTACCTGTTTCTCTAGATAGTCTCTAGAGGGGACTCAAAGATACAAATAGAACCACATGGAGGTTAGATTATATAGGTTTTATGTGTCCGTCATCAGACATCCACAGAGTGTTAGTCATGGTTTGCCATTTTTAGATTTATCATTCATCCAGGTGCCGTTGGGTTTATTGAGGGAGGTGGTGCTCCCTTGCTTGGCGGTCACGGATGATTTCAGGGAGGCTTCTAGCTCAGAAGGAAGGGATGGTTTGTCCTCATTCTCTGTCTCACGATGGTAGAAGTAATTGAAGTTGGAGACAATGACAGGAACAGGCAGAGCAATGGTCAAAACACCAGCAATGGCACACAGGGTGCCCACCATCTTACCCCCCAAAGTTATGGGGCACATGTCACCATAACCCACTGTGGTCATAGTAACCACAGCCCACCAGAAGCCTTCAGGGATGCTGGTAAACTGAGTCTGGGGCTCGTCTACTTCAGCAAAGTAGGCAGCGCTGGAGAAAAGGATAACTCCAATAAAGAGGAAGAAGATAAGCAAACCCAGCTCCCTCATGCTGGCCTTTAGGGTCTGTCCTAAAATCTGAAGCCCCTTGGAGTGTCGTGACAGCTTGAAGATACGGAAGACTCTAACCAGTCTGATAATGCGAAGAATAGCAAGGGACATGTTTTGACCTGCACTGGCATCTGGATCTGTTAGAAGTTCTGTGATGAGGGTGACAAAGTACGGGATGATGGAAATAATATCAATGATGTTCATGATGTTGCGGAAGAACTCCTGCCTGCTGGGGCAGACCAGAAAGCGCACACAAAGTTCAAAGAAAAACCAGACGATGCATGCTGTTTCGATGACAAAGAAGGGATCTGACAAAGCCTTTGAGATGGTTTTAGGAGTGGCACTGGGGAACGGAGCAGAGGTAGACTCCTCTTGGGTCTGATTGAGCAACTGCACAACTCTGGGTATAAACTCCAGATCTTCACGGAACTCGGGGAGGGTCTCCAGGCAGAAGATCACTATAGAAATAATAATGACAAAAACAGACACCAAAGCAACAGCCCTGGCTGCATTCGAGCTCTCCGGGTACTCAAACAGGAGCCAAAACTGACGATAAATCTCATTGGTGGGTAAAGCTACCTCTACATCTTTGATGAAACCTTCATCTTCCCGGAATTGATCCATGGCTTCATTACCTAACTCATAGAAAATTATTTCATCTGCAAAAACATCTATTGGGACATTGGCAGGTCTGCGAATTTTCCCCCCAGATTGATAATAGTATAGAATTCCATCAAAACTGGGTCGGTTGCGGTCAAAGAAGTATTCATTTCTCATGGGGTCAAAGTACTCCATCCTTTTCTGGGGGTCTCCAAGCAGGGTCTCTGGGAACTGGTCTAGAGTTTTGAGCTGTGTCTCAAAACGCAAGCCAGCAATGTTGATAATGACTTTCTGATCTCCATCATCCAACCCACCCTTGTCTAGGAAGTCTTCACCACACTCCTTGGCCAGCCTGCTAAAGATGGTTTCATTTTGTGTGCCTTCACTATTTAAGAGAAGTTTCCAGTTGGACATGAGGCTGGCGCTGCTGGGTCGCCCCCTCCTTGACTGCGTGGTTTGTGATGACTGAGGTTGCTGGTTAGGTAGATGGTTGTTTCCATGGCTCTGATCCGGGATGCTAGTGGTTAGAGCCGTCTTCTCACTCATGTAGCCAGAGTACTCTGGATCCCCAGAATCACCCATCCCAATTTCGATATCATCGGTGTTCTCAAAGTTTACGAGTGCAACCTCCATCACCCTCCAGCTGCACATATCAGCTGCCCTACCCAGCCCAGGGTGGCAGAATCAGTAAAGAAAACAGCAAAAAAGTGTCTAAAAATATATAAAAAAGCGAGTGATCCAAAGCTCCACAGAAGAGAAGCAATATGATAAAACTGAGCACCAGTGAGGAGAAATCCAGAGCTCTGATCGTCTCTCCCTTAGAACTGCAAACAAAGAGAAGAAAAAGATTCAGGATACATGTGTAAGCTCTACGTAAGGATTTGTTTTTTGACTGTTTGGCAGAGAAAGGCACTGGTGTGCTTGAAGATGTGACGTACACAGATGCTTATGTGCCCAATAACTCGTTCCTTAGATACCAAGGTCTCTTCAGAAATAATCAGGAGGCAGCAGTGGTGAGACAATATATGTGTGTTCTGTGTGAGCTTGTGTAAGACTGTGAATGTCAGCCCTAAAAATAAATACCTTACGTTAATAGGTAAGGTGTGGAATGCAGAAGGTTGTTGTTCATAAATTTAAACCAGAGAGCTGTAGCTCAGTATAGCACACTTAAACTGAAAGAGAACAAAAGAAGAAGGTTTTGGCAGGGGTAAAACATAAGACCAATTAAAAGCCAGGTTATAAAAAGCAGGGCTTGAATGTAATTTATGAATGTGGCAGAAAGGTGCAAACGATTTGAGATTTTAGACATAAAAGTGCCACAGAAGAACACATTGCATACAAGTCAAAAAGGGGAAGTTAAAACCAATGGACATAAGCAGAACGGACAAGTTTATATAGACTATAGTTAACCTGAACCAGTAGTAATTATTTTTAGCTGGAGAAGCACAAAGTAGTGGTAGAAATTTGTTTTAAAGCAGAACAGAATTTGTAAGTAGGATTGTTAGTCTGTCTGAAACAAAAGTCAAAATAAATAGCGCAACCAGAGTAATATAGAGAGTGGAATTACAGATACTCCCTATTACCTACATTTCCTTAATGCATTTATATAGTGCTTGTGATTTTAAAGAAACCCAAATCATTTCATAGGAGAGTATCAGTGGTTTATCTTAGTAAGTTAGAAGTGCCTTTATCATATAAATTAAAAATAAATTTTACATAGACCACTTGTGAAAGCAAAAAATGGAATTTAGACAGGTTTAATACCTCTACTCTTATAGAGAGAGTTTGATTTAACATTACAGGATACCACCTCCTACAAAGCTGTTTTTATAGTGGGAGAGTGGTTTGGAAATTGTGTTCCAAAAGGAAGAGTGCCACATACTGTATCAACATCACCCATAGAAGTAAACTGGTTTTCCTTTAAGGTCACCCATCCAAGTATCTACCAGGTTGAGCCTGGTTTTGTGTAGAATGCTGTTCTGCTCAGTTTAGATACTTGACCCACTCAAAATATCAAAACTACTGTAAGTTGAGTCACATTCTGAACACTTAGACAAACTCTCACACAGAGGAAGAGGAAGTATCAGGATGACCCATGAGGTTTGTTTTTGTGGATTTAAAACATGGATAAAGAATTAATTGAGGGTTTATGTAATCAAGACAAGTTTCCAAACAAAGAAACTTAACCCTGATGGTAATTCATAGGAACTGCAGCATGCTGGTCTCCATGGGTCCTTGAGCATAAATCGAAAGAGCCCACTGTGACAGTGAAGAGTGGCTTAGAAGAAAAGAAGGGGAAACGGCACAGTGAAGATCTGTCATCTAATTTCCTTGTATGTTTTCCAAGAATGGTCCATAGTCCTGTGGCAAGTCTTACCCTTTGCCTGCTTTCTCCACTTTATTGTCAGGACCAGCTCCCAGTGGCTAGTACAGAACTGGGAACTGAATAATTAATAACGTCTCAGCCACTATGTCAATGTGTCCTGCTTGTTTCACATTGTCTGTTTGATCATCCTTTGGCCTTTGCTGCCATCCTTGTCTCATCACTTTAAGTAGATTTTTTCCTCAAATTTCCTTCTTCTACTTATTCATAGTCTCAAATGCACTTTCTTTTAGTCCTCCAAAACAATACACGGTTGAAAATATGAGGGTTAAGAGAGTTACAAAACATTAAGGATCTATTTCAGTATTGTTGGTGAATGAGATACAATCATTTTACCAGTTTATGTTTTTCTCATTTTATTAATTTTCCTAAAATGACCAAAGGACAGTAAGGTCCTGTTGGACTGTCTTCTTTCATTAAGGTATCACTTGAAATCCACATTATAGAAAAGCTTCCACTTAATTTAAGGTAAAACATAATTGGGGATTTGCAGCTTAGATGTAATTTATTGATACTCAACCATTAAATGCATTTCTTTATATGCAAAAAAAAACCCTTCTGGACCCTGATTGAGACAGGCAACACATGAGATCACCAGAATCAGTGACTTGAAGCCTCATTGGGAACCACGGGTATCTTAAATTTGCTGCTTTAAGGATGTATGATGGAAAGTGGTACATTATCCGGATGACTCAGAGATCACCTGTCGGTCACCAGTGTGCAGCCTTCTTATGACGCTACCATCACAGTATCTTCTGGTGAGCTGAGGGGTTTACAATTTCAATATTAGCCAAGAATATACAAGATTTTTACAGTGGCATTCTCTTACAAAAAGCGATTGTAAAAATAATTTTTATGATTTAATTATGCATTAAGTTGGTTGAAAACAGAAATACAAAGTAGGAATTATTTAGGTTTGTTATATGTTGAACGTTATTGTTGTGGTACTGTATATATATATTTTGCTAAACCGTAATTCGAGAATTCCAGTTTACATAAAAATAAACCTGTTTAATAAAATCAAACGAAACGTCCTTAAGCTATTTAAGAATCTGTCCAAAGAGAATCATGTTAAAAATAACATACAAAGAACCTGCATTATCTACGTAACGTCACAGTTATGCTATTAAACATATGTATTTGTCTTTAAGTATCAGTTATATATTTAGACTTACATGAATTAAACAGTGTATAGAAATATGAAAAAGGTATATTGGCTGACAGCTTTGGGACAAGAATAGTACCTTCATATTAAATATAAAAGGACAGAAAATAACCATTCAGAGCAACACTGGGTGCAGCTAACACATTGCATCAGAAAAGCAGAGTACAATTTTAGCACTTCAGCCTGTCATTAATCTGTGGGAGTGAGACCGCAGTCAATTACTACATCACCCAGGATGTCCCCAGAGCCTTGGAGCTACTGTCAGCTCAACCTGTTATACATTACAAGCACACAAACTTACATGGGTAAGAGCTGTGTAGTTTGTTTAAAACAGCAGAGGAAACCAGCTTTCATTCACTGAAAGTGAGAGATATTGCCATTCTTGGCAATTGAATGCAGAAAAGGAAATGCCTTAAAATCTGTGCAGCATGTTTTTATTTTATGATTTTTCCAGTTCAGGTTTTTTAGATTCTATATCCCTTTCTCAATGCACTTTCTATTTTGCCCTTTTATTTCTTGTTATACATCCTCACAAAGGGGGTTATGTATTGATCATTCCTTTATCTTTTAAAGGATTTCTGAGAACTTTGTTAATATTAAGATATATTCCAGGATATGTATTTTCATTTAAAAAAATGTTTTTTTAAGAAGGTATAATGGAAAGGAAAATTCTACAATGACTACAAGTCTACAATAATGGGTTCCACCTTCTCGTAAAGAGACATGATGCCTTTTCAAAATGTGTGTCATCACACAAATTTCAAGAAAGGGCAAAGGATTTAGACAGCCCTAGTTGGTTTGATAGGGACTGAGAGGGAATTTCAGAGACTAGAATGAAATTGGCAACTTGCCTTTTTCCATTTGTGCTTTTAAGAGCCAGATGAGATCTGATTTTGTGGCCCCACAGGGAGTTTCCCTGTGTGCTAATAATAGCACTACTGTTTTCCTCTTTTTTGTTATCCTGTACATCACGGCAATAATCTGTCTGGGTTCCTGGCTGTGCGCATCAGAATTATTTCATTATTTAAACATGGAATCTGCTTGAGCTGGCATGACTAGAGAAAACCAGCATTCCTGAGAAGCTTTTATCTGGGGATAAGAGGCTGAAGTCAAACTATATTTAACACTACTCTACCAAAATCCATTCTTTGTTTTAGTCTTCCCAATTATCTACAGTCCACCACGCAGTATTTGTTACTGGTTTACACAGACAGGTTCTTGAAAGGGTTAGCTTTCTGATCATCTGATCTCTCAGTAATACTGAGTAGAGGTGTGGCAGGGTGGTGACAACAGTGGAAAGTGTAACTTTGTGTTTGACACAACAGTGGGGCAAACAGTGCCTCTATAAAATAGGAGTGGCTGTCGGCACTTAACACTGAAGCCTAAGAGACACTGGTGAAAAGAACATGCTGCAATGAGACCCGTTTAATCAAACTAAAACAAAAGACATTTAAATCTAATTATTTTTGCATTAAGGTATGTATAATTTAATGTACACCCATTTTAATGCATACATAAGTGTTTCCCCAGATTTTCAATAGGATTCAAGTCAGGACTTTGATTGGGCAACTCATTGGACATTTACTTTCTTATTCCACAGTAGCTTCTGCCTTGTGCTTTGGAATGTCTTACTACTGGAAGGTGAATTTTTAAAGCAAAAATATGCATAAATTCCTACACAGATTCAGGAAAGCTAAAGGAACTGAATCTGTTTGTAGTGAAGAGCTTGAGAAGTTTTTTATTATAATTTTCAAAATCCTGAATGGTAGTGATAAAGTCAACCTGATGGATTAGAAAGAATCAAACATCAAAATCCAGAGAGGAGTTAGATCTGGAGATTATGGGTGCTGAGACAGGAGACACATGTCTAAACAAAGTGTAGTGGCTATCTAAAAGAAAGGGACCAGGCAAGCTGTGGAAACTGACTCTTTGAGATTTCTTTTAGTGCCACTGCTCTTTCTCATTCATAATAATAATCTAGATTCCTGAATACTTACAGTAAACATGCTAAATTTTCAGGTGATGGAAAGAAACATGAAGAGTGATTAAAACCGTAACAACAGTAAAGGAAATTAAATAGGCATCTTGATAAGATTTTGGAATATCTACCAGCAGTCAAATTAGCAAATAGGGCCAAATGACTTCTTGTGTATAACCTTTAAGATGTTTTCTATCTGCAAACATCAGGTGGTATGTAGTTTAAGAGAACAAAAGTGGAATAAAGATGACAAAATCCAACTAACAAAACAATCACTCAATCAGTTTTAATGTAAGCAATGAAGTAGGCATCAAATCACATACTTTATAAACAAAAGCACAAGAGAGATTGAATGTGAAAAAAGTAACAGAAACTGAGAGCGATATACCTATGGATTTTGTTTAAAATGTGTTTAAAATGATAAATGTGAAGCATTAAAGAGACCCTAGTGTCTCATAATTTTGGGAAATGGCCGACAAAATTCCCAAGAGATTTATGATGGAAAGCTTAAAAGCATAGTGGCAGGTATAAATGTAGAATCCAGCACATACTAGATGTCAAGAATTAACATGCTTTGTTTGTACTTTTGTGATCGCCCAATAGGAAGACGTATGATAAAAACACTATTGCTAACATGACGCTTCTCCTTCAACCTACTGTACATGCTAGCGTTCTAAGAGGAAAAATATGTACTGCATGTTTGAGAAAGTATGGCACAGCTGTGTGGAGGATGGTGTAAAGGAAATGGTGGTCTTTCCCATGAAATGTTTGAAAATCAGCCGTGTGTATTCAAATCCTAGAGATTTTATGCACAAGCAGTATATAACTTTAAATATTTGATTTATGTAGTGTTTTTAATGCAAAAGGAAAAAAAAGATCCCCTGGTCCTCTGTGAGATAATCTGTTGACGAGTGGATTTATTCACAAAATCATTAGGCAGTAAAAAATACTCAAATTAGTAGCCTCTCACCTGAATTTGTAGAGTTACAGTAGCATACAGTACAAATATTATAGGGCTATAATCTGTGTGAAAATGTATTAAAATCACTTCTATATTGAGAATTTCCTGAATCGGGAACAATCTTTTTTTGTGATTATATTTTGATGTGATGTGAATCATGATCAAATCATGTGGCAAACTTACAAACTTTATCTGCTTCAATTCTCTAATTTACTCCCTTTACACAGTGTTGCATCAACTCCTCGATTATTAGATAATTAAAAACGAAGGAACAGGTTGTATCAAAGTACTAAAGGGGAATGGATCAGAAGTGCTTCAATTTGAGTGCCCCTGTTTGAGACTCTATTTCAGCATCTATTCCATTTACAACAGAGATTACTTCATTTGTATACAGTACAGTTATTGGTGGTTGTCCATAGATGTCAATGTAAAATGCCCAACTCTCTTAAGGTTGCTATTAATAAAATTTAATAAAATGTTATCTGAGATTCCATTCTAATAAATATTTTAGTCCAGTTTCCAATTTCTCAATTCTATTTAGAGTTACAGAGAAAGTGATCTCTAGTCCTCCATCCATCCATTATAAGCAATCTGCTTATTACTGGTTGAGTTACACTGTCAGTCCATCAAAGAGTACACATATAGGAAACCATTAAAGAACAAAAATGCAGACAGGGAGAGAACATGAAAAATCCATGCAGAAGGCAACACAGTCTGCAATTAATCTAAGTACCCAAGAACTACAAATCTGTTACCTTTATTTGCATTGTCACTTAGGTATTATTGATCCTTGTTCTAACCATAATTCTGAAATAGCAATACATTTTAGCTAGACTACTATAAAAACATATTTAGAGTTTTTATAGTTAAGTTAAAAATAAGCTTCTAGAATTCTACAGGAACATTCTCTAATTTAACATATAACTTATATTAAGTAGATCAGGTGGGTAGCTGCGTCAGCATGCATAGGAACAAGTAATAGGTTTATTCCATTCTGAAACGAGAAGAAAGAAAACACAACGTTTCAGCTGTGGAGTCTTTCTCACACCCGATGAAGGCTCCACAGCTGAAACGTTGTGTTTTCTTTCTTCTCTTTTCAGCATGGAATAAACATATTACTTGTAACTTATATTAAGATATATAACAACATAATAATAATAATCTGCATAATTTACAACTTGCGTAACCTGTCTATAAGTTGTCCTAGCTCCTAGTGAAATTCAGAATTAATCATGTTGTGATGTACAGTATTTCTCTCTAGTTCCTATACTTTAGGTTATATTATTCCTGATAACAATTTGCACAGAATTTTGCTGTTACAACTTTAATGTAAACTCCAGTATTGATAAGATGATGCAAGAGGCTCCTTCTGTTTCTCTTTAAGATTAGAATTGCATTTTGAGAGCTGTCTTTAGAACGGCTGTATTGATAACCATAAATTGTTGGTATACGGCTGATTAGCTTATTTTCTTTTTTTACATATGGTTTTTATTTTGCAGTTCTTTCAGAACTGTGCCAAGTTTACAGTTTGGGGATGTGCTGTTATTTTTGTATCCCTTTTCATATTTGAAATGATTATTTAATTTCTCTTCTGCATTCTGAGGCAATTTGGCTTATTAAACGCATTGTATTTTATGTGTGACATGTGTGATAGAGCAGAAAAAAGGTACATTTCAGGGTTGGCTGAAGGCAGTAACCATACCTCACACTATGAAAGCTGTAAGGAGATGCGTGCAGGTGTTTAATTAAAGAAACCAAGTGAGTCATCATCCATCATTCAGATGCAGTCAAGTGGTGTGGGACTTCCAGCACAGAGAAAGAGAGGAAGTGATGTGACAGAGGAAGAGGAGTGAGAATATAACTTATGCTCAGTCTGGACTGAAACATACACAGACTGATGGGCCTCACAGGACTTCTGAATTCCACCCATTCATTTCAACAGAAACTGAAAACTACTGACTTTACAAATAGGAAAGGGAAGACTTACCACTCCCCATTTTTTGTAATGTTTACTCTTGGGAAAAAAAAAACAAGTGTTAACTTGACAGCAGAAGCTTTCGGCCTGGATTGTAGGAGCTATCAAGCCAACTCAGTGTAAACCCAGGGCCCTGGGCCTCTGCTCTTTGTGCAACTCGTGACTGTGCGGTTTTGTCCATATGAGTTGTGCAGAGTGATTTATTTCTCTCCATACTGTATGTCATTAGCACATAGGAAGGCCACTTAGTGGAAACAAAATACATATACTGTACATGTGGGTGAAACACACATACACTGTCATACACTCACTGCAATCAGTCCTGTTCAGACAGCCTGAGGTAAATTTAACTCAACACTAGAAACACTGAAACACTTCTATATAAAACAGTGTCACCTACAATAATACTTAATTTGCATTCATCCTGGTAGTTTGCTCACTTTTTAGGACACCTTCCTGTTGTTTCAAGGCAAATCTCATACTGTACTTTCATGTTGATGTCATTCTGGAAACATTAATATACAGACCCATCTTACCAACCATCTGTTATCAGAAAGGTAACAGTGAAGCCTGGATCTGTCTTCAGACGAGGCAATGGAGAGCTACACCTCGAACATACATATAAAGATACACACCCCCATACGCACATATACAGACACTAGTTTCTTGAAGGTGGGACGAAATCAAAGCACTCAGAAAACACGCACATGAACATACAGTAGGCACTGAGGCATTACAACTAATCATATACTGTACTGTGTGTTCAAAATCTTAGCATGATGCATAGGTATTAAGAAAAACGATCAGAAATAAAAACAAATCTAAAATCATGACAAAAAAACATGTTTCAAGTATCAAAATAAGACCTGAAAAATGAAATTGATTTATTTGTTTAAATGTCATTTCCTTTCAAATGCATGCTTGTGAATTTTGGAAATATATTTGTGAAGTGAGTGATCAATTTACATTTCATCCATCCAGTCACTTCATATCTGCCTATTGGCAAGCAAGGGGCACAAGGCACAATGCCAGTCCACCACAGGGCACACACACAAACACAGACACACACACACTCAGACCTAAAGACCGGAGCGCCTTGGTGGAAACACCAGAAAACAGGGCAAGAACATACAAACTCCACAGATAGTGACCCAAGGCCCCAGGGCTGTGAGGCAGCAATGTTAAGCACTGCTTCACCATGCTGCCCTCAATTTACATTTTTGATATAAAATATCTCAGTGATGCATTGAGAAAAATATGTTTGACCATGCAATAATAAAAGGCCAGATTTCAGATAATTTTATGTTCTCAAACATGTGTTTAGGACCTGCTCTAAACATTATCCACATACCATGAACTGTCATAATCACAACTATAAAGGTTCAACATTTGTAGTTTCACTGTGTCACTTTAGTCATACATTTTATATAACTTACATTTTTGTTTGTTTTGCCTTTTACACATATCTCTGAATATTTAAATGGTTTTTTATTGTAAAGCAAAAATTATTTCACACTGGTACGTTGTATACCCTATAACCATGTATTTGATTTATGGTTGTGAATAATTACATTTTATACATAATCTTGAAAGACAACTTGACAAATTTGTATGGCATATTACAGGCAATTATTGCAAAGAGAAGAATTAATCAGTGAAAGTGACAGACTGGTATACTCTCTCTTTATTATGAACTCAAATGTATCACATTCTAAACTATGATCTGGAATCATCAGTACACAATGCAATTCCCTTAATTTGCAGTTAATTATGTCTGCAATGCAGATTAAGCTTGTAATGTTTAAGCATACATATTTAAGCAGTTATTTGTAATGAACAGCATGACATCATCTATCAACAACCGAAGTTTGTGTTGTTGTTTGCAATAAGCAAAGATAGGATTTCTGCAGAGTTAAATAATTAATTTGGAATATAAATTAAAAACAGCTCTCTTTAATAAATAAACAAGACATAAGCATTGCATTATCTTTGGAACATATAATTTGTAAAACATACCATATATTGAAGTTACGCTGTATCTTTCTTCTGCATGCTTAATGGACATCATGTGTAAAAAGATAGTTGACATCTGTAAAGCCATATATTGGTAACAAATGCTTTGCTATTTATCTAAAACATCAATGGGAAGGGCAAAAACTCATTTACAGTGACAGCATAAAACAGCATAAGATAGCTATGCTGCAGTATTGGTTGTAGAAAACTTTGCATACAAGATGAAGCCAATAATTACTACAAAGCACTTGTAATAATCCAATGACCATCCATGCAAAGTCTGTTATCTCTACACTTCTCCTGGCTTACCTGAGTCTTTGGGAAAACTCCTGAAATGACCACCTTGACAAACAATCCTAACAATCCTGAGACAACTGTAGCACAGACCTTACTGCTCCCTTGTGATTCAGGATGATAATCAGTAGATCAGAATGGCTAAGGCTCTATTAAAGCTTCGATTTGGTAACCCTATGCTGGAGCGTAACCAGAGCCATACTCTTACGCAGAGAGACACACACCTCATACCCGTGGCAGTGTTTAAAAGCAAGATAGGAGTGAAGGCTGGCTTGCCTGTTGCCTGAGTTGACCCTGATCATGCTGATTGGAGATGTATTGTTTGTGGGCTCCTCAATTTGCACATGGACTGAACAGGTGAACCTTATCTTCATCCATCTTCTTCAGACTGAACAGAGAGTAGCATATGTTAGAGTTCATCACTTTAAAAATGAATCTTATCGCTTTATACATTTATTGTTCAGTAACTATATGCAAGTTATGAAACTTTTATGCTTACTATAATAGTATACATTTACTATACAAGCAAATAATAGTTTATAATAGTAAATTCATATTGCAACACAGTATTTGTAAATACTTTTTCATATTTGGCACACAGAATTGAGGAAATGAGCACCTCTTTGATGGTTTTAAGCTGCTACTTTAGTTTATTTTTTTAGATCAAGTTAGCATAAAGTGTGTTTAGTTTAACTTAGTCATGATACATCTTATCTTTAAAGGCCTGATATACTGCGTCTAACATGGTTATTTTTTAATGTTTCACATTTCAAAACCTTTCTGCACCTTTTCAAAGTTTTTTTTTGCCCTGTAAAACCAAAAATATGTACATTATCTAGTTAACTACACTTACACCTTGCAGATCAGCTACCTTGTCGTTGAAACCTTTCTGACTGGAAAATGTTTGACTGTTTTTATGGTTTATTGCTTAATGTCAAAAACAATGAAATCTTAAGATGGGCATTTCTAATGAGATACAGCTCTTTTAACATGTCTTGTATCATTTGAAGAAAACAATGTTTTTGATTATGTTTAAAAAGTATTACCCATACTTTGACTTAACAGTAGAGTCAGTGCAAGAGATATTACACAATATGCTATGACATGTTAGCATTGCAAATGGTTAAATGGCAATGTGTAACTTCGGGAAATCTTTTTTCAAATAGAAAATGAAAGACATTCTGCTATTTCAGTAAAAATGTATTTGTCCTTTGGTCTTGACATTCTACCTCTGTAGACAAACTGTCAGACTTGGGTTCTTCATTTTAGGAGGTAGATTTCAGCATTTCATTTGGCTCGCATAATGTGTGGTTTCTATTCTCTATTTTCAAATGCACCCTTGTTTTACCATCATTCTGAGTTCAGTTGTATCACTGTCCATGAAAGATTAGGAAAAAGATCATACAGCTTATTTTTACTTCACAATTATGGAGGAGTTTTTTTTCATTTGAAAAGGATGCTGTATATTATGCTGAAGAGGCTATGGGTAAGTCACCATAAATAATGAAGGACCAGCATTCAGTTCTATACCTGTTTTTTTTTCCACCAAAGCATTCGCACTGTGTTAGATTTCCAAATGTCACCAATGACTTGAACTCTAAGCTTAAAAAATTGGATTAGATAGGATAGGATTCCACCCACAAAAAGCAATCAATAAACTATATTCAGTAATGTCTCTGGACTGGAAAGTACTGTACGTACATGATAAAGAATACAGAAGTGAAAATGTGATTGCTCAGTCTAACATGGTTGCACTGGTTATGTTAACAAACTAGCATTATTATACCTGTTTAATGTTATTATACCAAAACATTAAAAATAAAGTTTTAATGATTTAGGCAGTATGCCTGCAGAGCAAATATTTTCCAATACACATTTTGAAATAAACATTAAAAGATTAAACCTGAAGGTACCTGCATATCCTAAATGTGTACATTGTTTTATTCAATTTAATCTTTATTAGATATTTAGATAAATTGCCAGTCAGTATTGCCTAAGCAGACATGTTTACTAACTGAAGGCGCCAGACAAGCCAGACATTGTGATATATAATTTGCTTTGTTGTTAGTTCAGTTTTCTGGATTTCTGCATAGTTCTCTTTTTATAAGAAAATTCTTAATCTTGTGCTTTTTGAATAGGATAGTAGATTTGGTTAGGCTATTGTGCTGATTTATAAAAACCTAATAGCTTGTGATCTTTGTCTCCAAACAGAAAATGGCTTATACAAATTTCAGAACTAGACAAACACTTGGCCATTTAAATTTAAAGTGCAAGCTCCTGCAGGAAACAATACATATTAACAGTACATACATACTGTAACATACATAACAATACATGCAGGAAACAATAATGTATCTTTCAAATAGAAAACAAAATTCATAGAGCTAGAAGTGGCAAATAAGAATGATCTTGAAGCTTAAGCAGACTTGATCCTTTCTTCAACTAGAAAGTGTACAGATACAATAAGCTTATAAAATACTTTGATGTACAGTATTTTGATGTATTATATGGTGTTAAGTGTAAAGATATAATAGATTTGTTAGGTTAGGATATTCTGTTTAGTTGTGATGAATATTCATGTGCAGTTTTACTTTCAGCATTTTTAAGTTTAATACTAACATTGAAGGATTAATCACATATTTCATCCTTGCATCCATTTACTAACAGCTTCTTCCATTTCAGGGGAGACAGGGGAGCCAGAGCTTATGCCGGCAAGCAACAGGTACAAGGCAGGGTACACCCTGGATGGGACTCCAGTCCATCGCAGGCACGAACATGAACAATGACCCACCAGAGCCTATTTTTTCAGAACCTACAGTAGAAGTATGTCTTTGGACTCTGGGAGGAAACTGGTGCACCTGGAGAAAACCCATGCAAACACAGGGAGAACATACAGTATGCAGATAACATCCTAACTGCAGAATTGAACCCGGGGCCACAGCTCTGTGAGGTAGTAATGGCAACCACTGCACCACTGTTCCACCCTCACCTATTACAGTTTGATGCATGTATTTGTCCTTGGGGCTTTTTTAAATAAAAAAAAACATATTTTAGAAAGGGGTGCCCCTATCCAGAAAACCCTGTGTGAGTGACAAATGGAAAATTACACAGGGCAGTGCTGTGTAATACTGTGTCTTTAATACCTGTAGCACTGTGGTGTCCTGATCTACTTTGATGCTGTATTTCCTAGGATGTCCACAGGAGGCCAGCTGAGTCCCTTTTTTTCTCAGTCGAAATCAAATATGAAATATGAAAAACATTTCAGCCTGATCCAAACGCTTGTGTACAGGCATTCACATATACCAATTATTCATCAATGAAACAAAATCAGCCTTTAAAATTCAAGCACTATCATCTCAACTGTATAATGAACACAAAATGCACCCTACTCTCTCATTTCATGTTTGAAGTATTGGCAGTATTATATACAATTTGTTAAAGATCTGTCATCTCACCTAAAACCTATGAATGGATAAGCACTTAAACACTACTTTCTCAGTCATTTGGCACTGCTTAAACAGCAGTAAAAATTAAGGGTCTCCATTACCAATTACTAATCACTATTGTCTTAATTGTAAATACTAAAACATCCATTCTAAATTCCTTTCTCTATTTTCTTAGCCCTAATAAAATCCACTCAGATCTTTAATACTGCTGCTTAATAAGAAGTAGAACACTGCCACCTTTATAATTAGCACTCAGACCATGCTTTGCTCCCTTAATGATGAACACTAGAACATTCTGTCAGACATAAAGCTCTTAAAAGACCCCACAGATATTCAAATATTTAAGCTCAAACTATTAAAAATATTTCACAAGAATTGTGAGAATGTCATTAACATACAATGTGTTATAATTAATAAGAACACACTATCCTTCTATCTTTTGCCTTCTATAATACAAGTTGTTGATATATTTGTTTAAAATATGAAACGTATAACAAGTATAAAGCTTTTAAATGCTATATTGCAACATTTAACTGTATTTATTTATACATTTATAAATTGGCTGTATTCCTTATCCAATAGTTCTAGACCTTCTTTCTTTATAAGTGGTCACATTATATGAAATAAACGAACCCATGTTGCAAATGTATGTTGCATTTACACTATTTTGAAAATCAAAATATTAATTTACTATTAAAAAACTACTAATTAGTCCTTTTCACAATCTATTCTAAAACAAATTCTGATTTGCAAAATATACAATAAATTGAAAATCATATTTAAAATCTAACTTACTTAGTGAGTTCAAATACCGAGGCTACCAAAACACAAGAATAACTGAAGCATGAAACCTCAAGTGGTCCCTTTACAAAACAGTAACACAAATAATGTGTTTAACCATTTCACTCTTTCACACTAGATTAAAGGGCACAAAACTACAGACTTTAAACCCAGAGGTTAAAAGCTCTAAGATTTAGTAGCACAGATGTACAGTAAAAGAGGTAGTATTGTGCTGGAAAAAAAGATACTTGTTGCTCAATTTTTCTGGAGATTAACCAGATAACTAAACATGAAGGTAATTAATATAAGCACAAGACGGTCCCTAAAAAAATATATGACAGGAGGAGGATGGGACTGTCCTCAATTAATATGAAACATGAGCTGTCAGTCGTCCTGATGTTGACATTTTTAGAGAAGGAAAAAACAAAGCTCATCAAAACAGAGGAATCAGGGCAGTCCCCACTTAACAGGAATGAAGATGAAGATAACACCACAATGAAAGAAGACGGTAAGTAATACTCGCCTCTGGAAAAGCACCTCTTGTGTTCTATGTCAAGATGCAGAGGTATTTTCTTTCCCTGCGCACAGCCATGGAATCAAAGAGGAGAAACTACGAGACACTATCTCTGATCAGTAAAGAAACATAACCAGGGCACACTATCTGCTGTCCTAGAAACACCACTCAAATATGCAAACTGTTTGTGAGCCCACAAAAACTGTCATGGTCCACATCGGAATAGAAGCAGTTAAATTTGTCGATTAGATTTATTTTTTGTTCACACAATTAATAATTGCAATGGCATTACAATGCCATGAGCAAAACTGGAAAAACCAGTCAAGTATAAACAATGCCTCTCAGTAACTATTAATTTCAAATTTGATATTCTAGAAAACATGATTTTTCTTTTCAACATCGGTCACGTTACTTGATCAAACTAACTCTGTAGCATATCAGATACAGTGGTTGCTGTAAGTGTTAAAACTACAAAACCCTCACACTAATCTTTCACAATGATTCAAAGTCCTTCTAATATCAGGTACCTACTACCAAGCTTGACACAATCGGGAAAAACATGAACAGAAGAAATAAACTTCAATATGTTGACTTTAAAACTGTCTTCAAATATCCATAAATAAATATTTAATTATATATTTACCTGTATATTGATTTACCAATTATCCATAAAAGGAGGGGTAATTAAGCCATGTCAGGAGTTACTTGCTTAATAAGCACTTGTGTCATCTTTAATAGTCAATCCAGATTAGATTAGAAAAGTTTCCGTAAAATGCAAGTCCAATGTAACCAGGTAAAAACCCAAAAAGCATGTGATGGAAGTATACCTACTTAAAATTACAGGTTGGTTGTTGCTTATATTAACAGACTGTTAGACTTGATCCAGTATTATGAATATTATGAATCTGTTCTTATTAAAGAAACTTCTTATTGAAGTTTCTTGGTTTCAGTTATTCTGGACATACAGTATATAGTAAATGACTTACTGACACTGTGAGTGTCCTACAGTATGTATTCCGTGTTCAGATGTAGGCTCCTGAAGGCCAGATTCATTCCAATGTTTGTTGGTTGCAATCTGAATGGAGAAACTAAATGACCACCTGAATTATGGAGGATTCTGGGGTAACTTTTAGACTGAAATTAAGCCAAGACACAGAGGATAACCTACAGTACAGTACCAATTCTTATGAACTGTAACATGAGGGATCTTTCAGAACCTTTTTAATGTCTCATCTGCAGAATGGTGCCTCCTAAATACATGGTGTGTCATTGATGCTGTGTGAGGATTTAGAAGTTGTTTCCTGTTGGTGTTTCCTGCTCTTTCTGAAGGTGTCAGAATTTGCTACTCAAAGTTTGATATAGCCCATCTAGCTCATATGGCTGCTAGTAGCTTAATGTTCTATCTGTTCCTTTTGTAAAGGATTCCCCTAAGTCAGCTTCAATCAATGACTCCCACAATTTTGTCTGAAACAATATTTCCTGTTTGGGATCTTGAATGCCCCTAAAATTCATTTCCACTTGTATTCCTGGGTGTTTATAGCTCTGCTCATTTTAGAAGAATTCCAGGTTTGAATGCCTGTATCAACTCCCCACATAATCTCCTCTGTTCTAGACTAAAATGATTCATTTCCTTCAGTCATCTGTTGCCTCTTCTAGTTTAATTTAATCCATGTGATATTCAAATCTCACAGTTTTGCATCTTGCATGTAGTATCTTGAATTTACTTATGTCAAATGTGGCGCAAGTCCCCTTGTATGTATTCTGTAATTGTTAAATTGTGTGCATCTCTACCGATGTTCGTACCATCTGTATATCTGTGAATGACAATTTAATGTCTACACCAGGGTTTAGACCATGGATGTATACTGTATGAAGAAGAGCAGGGTGTCTAGAACTGATCCCTGTGGGACCCCACTAATTTCCTGGTTCCAGAGGAAATTCTCCTTATCATTATGTTCCTTCTGTTATCTGCTTTTAAACCAAATTACCTTGGATTCCTGCAGCTTTTAAGTGGCCACTAAGGCTCCAGAATGTATCATTCTTGGAATCCCTTGTCAGAGGTTCCCCAGCCTACTTGTACACCGATGGGACTCGTGGGTCTGAGTGGAGGGTTTTGGCCGTGGATGCCCTTGACTTTTGACACTGTCACCCCGTGCAGGAAGCAGCCAATAGTCTTGATGGCTCAGGAGCAGGTGTTTTAGTGTGGCAGGCATGGATGACCCTATTAGGAAGATTAATCTGCTGGTAGCAGCTCAGTGATATAAACCCAGAGGATTACTACTAGCAGCTGAATGTGATAAGCAATAGATCACAGGTGCAATTAATATAGCTGGGACGAGTCCAAAACATCAAGTAAGACCAGCTTCAAATCTGAACAAGAACCGTCAAGAGTGGTCCCATAAAGAAGTCTGATTATACAAGTCTGATTAGAAGTGAAAGACTGTTGAATGCTAAAATTAAACAGCTTGGTAGGAAAGATGAGCATGTGTTTGTCAATATCCATTTTTAAATAAATGTATTACTACTAATTGTTTATGGTTTTATTAAGAACATTTAGGTGATTGTGCCATAAATGCAATTCTCATCTTCAGGTACAATGTAGCTCTTCAACAAGATCTCCAACACGATACAGTACTATAGTCCAATTTCTTGATTAAAGAAAATGATAAAATGCTTACAATTGTCTCACATGTGATTTTTACAGAAAACTTTCCAATTATTTCACAGGTTAAACAAGCATCTTGTCATATGCTTTATGCTATACAAAAAATTAAATCACAAAGATTGGGATTCATAAAGAAACAAAACTATGCTAGGAGGTTACTAAGGGCATTCAAAATAATATACTGTAAGCATCCCCAAGATATAAATGCATATTAATTTAGATTGCAATTTATGCTGAAGCTCAGCATGTATAAAAATGCCCAGACCACCATTAAAAGAAAAAATCCATGAGAACTATTTGACATAGAAGCCAACAGGTTATGTACAGTAGCAGGTCAAGCGGCCTTCATGCTGACTGACTAATTGACTGTTATCATGGGCAAATGCCTTGTTTTCAGCCTATGGGAAATCATTTATTCAGTCTGACTATGTCAGCACCTTATCCATATGCCACTGAAAAAGACAACCCAGTGGACACAACAGTGGGAATCAACAATGAAACAAGTGGAGACTATGAAAGTTAATGTAAAACTGAGAACAGGAGGCACGTATTTAAGCAGTGGGTTGTAGGAGTCTGGAACAAGCAGTCGGCCACGTTGTCAAAGCTGAAACCCCGGTGTCTTTCAAGAAATGGCTGGACAAGATCCTCAAGCCTATCAACTACTAGTTACCAAATGGTTTAAATGGACAACATGGCCTCGTCTCATTTGTAACCTTTCTAATGCGCAGAAAACATTTCACATTTGATACAAAAAAGTATTTACTTTCAGCAGTGTCAGTGTAACATCTACAGGGACTAGAGATATTAATTGAACATGTTGGGGTCTATATTTAAAACACTTATGACTTGTTTTAATCCCTTTAGAAAACAATGAGGAGTTCAGTGCTTTGAACATGCAACCCAGCTTTTCAAAAACAGGAACTGAAATATAGTTTTAGGTGAGAGTTTGAAATGTTATTCTGAAGTTTAAGGTAAATTTATTTATTATGGAAAAGTACTTTATCATGACAACTGTAGTGAAAGTCATTCTTGATGTGGAAGGAGCCTTCACTGGGACCTCTATCAGCCTCTTTCCTGCACCTGAGACTGCTGAGCTGAAATTTCACACCCAACAAGATGACTCAGATTGACAGTAAAATGAACTGCTCACCTGTAAAGGAAGATCTTCTAAGTATTGTTTGAGATGCATGGAAGTGGCTTAATTAAGGCAAGGAAAAGGTGTGATTCTATTAAAATAATTCATTTACAAGGTTTTTAAATCACTTAAAATCTTACATCCTGTAGCAAAAGCTTGTATTCTCAAATTTTGTTTTATTTTTTACATCTTATAAAATCCCAAATGTACAGTATTTGCTATTTTATAACAAAAATGTCTTGCAATTTGCTAAAGCAGTTGATATAACCTTATTCCATATTTAATTGGTTGTCAAACGTGATTAGTTTTAGCTGTACATCTACAGTACAATATGTTGTAAAAATGCTACAATAAAACCTGAAATTCTTCTCATTGAAGATCTTAACTAAACTGATTCCTTGAAATAAAACAATGAGCAGGATTGGTAGAACAAACCTTACAACCACATAACTATATTAAAAACATCTAATAGGATTTCTGGCATATTGTTTGTTTTCTCACATAAACATCCAACTCCCTTAACAATTACTCCACGGCTGTTCCCTGTCAGTTTTTTTAATTATTAATTATGTATGGTAGCAACAAGGTGGGACCTTGCATAATGTGTCTAATGGACAATTTGTGCTAACAGAAGTTGGCTGTAGGGGGATTGCAGAAGTAGCTAGATTGCTAATAGCTTTCTTAATGGAGCGAATTGTCAGAGCAGGGAGGTGACACTGCTGTTGATCTCTGTTATTTTCACTTTGCTTACTTTATTCTGCTGGAATGCCACAACCTGCCTGAAAATTAAATGGGCATAGCTCAGAGAGGGAGGGGTTGTGTTTTTCATTATTATTTGTCAGTTTGTTGCCTACAGTACATGAGATTTTGGTGAGGTTGTGTCTACACTATTGAGATGGAAAGTTGTGGGTGCCACTCAGTGTAGACACAGCTAAGCAGGGCCTTCATAATTTCTAAAAACCTTTTTAAAGTGCTGTCATTCACAAGCATGGGAATTGAAAAGGTTCCCGGTGCCTGGGCAGCAAATCAATGCCATCGCCTTTCAACTGGTTCTCGATGCCTGATGACAAACGTGCCCTTCTCCTGCTGAGCCACATGCAACTGACATCTGTGCTTTCTGGCACTCAAGGCCATGTGAAGGACAGAGCCTGGCAGAGCAGAGCAGGGAAGGAGACAGGAGAGAAGGCAGCTGCACACGGGATCCTAATCAGATCTGGGTGGGTGCCTCACACAGTGAGCAGCACCAACTGGGTATGAGCTACAGTATATACAACACAAATGTACTTCTGTTTTTGACTTGTCCATTACAAGTGGACAGAATTTGCCATCACACAATACCTTGCATATTTTTATGTTATCAAGACTAGGTTGTCTTAATTTTTTTTACCATTTGAAAAGTAAGCTCGTAACTCTTCCAGTCCAGTTCTCTTCAAGACGCTCAAGAGGGAGCTGATCCAGTTAGTCTGGGCACAAGGCTGACGTTTATGATTCAAACAGGAGCAGATACTCACAATTAAATGCCACAAAAAATACACGTCATAAAAAATGACAACTGTGAAATTCCAAGTCTGCTTGCTAGAAAGAGTTGTTTGTTGGTCTGTTGGTCTGTGTTACCTGCGGTTGTAGGCTCCTTCAACATTATAGAGAGGAGCTTCTATCATTTCCCCAACACCCATGGTTTGATGGCAATACCATGCTGAAGCTACAAAACAAAATAACACAAGCTAGTTCTTTCTAAAATATAAGACCTAATTTTGAGAAGATAGAATAAAAAAGACAAATGGTAATTAAAATCAAACCATTACATCATCAAGTGTTAAATGGTTTTCAGTGCTGCCCAAATATTTGAGAGCTTCGAAGATCTTATGACTTTTGTCTTTGCTAAGAATTGAACAGAAGCCCTATATGAACCTTTTATATTCTCATAAGGTGCAAATTAGAACTATAGTGCCCTCCAAATTTGTTCGGACAGGACTGTAAATGTATCGCAGAGATTTGGATTGGATTGGTGGCTTGGGTTGATGGCTATTAATCTAAGGTAACATGCAATAGAGGTGGACTTCCTATAGCCAAAAGCACCTTCAAGATAACTGACTTTCCCCACTTGTCCTAATGAAATCATTATAAACTTGGGAAATGTCTAAAATCAGTGGAACAAGACATAGCATTAGGCAGGTCATACAGTGTGACTCCAAAAGAGTTGAGCAGAGCATTAAAATCTCTGGAACAGTGGGTCCAAAGCAAAGGGATGGGTTAAAGAGTTAGTCATACAGTCACATAACTTCATCTGACCTGAACAAACACCTGATCCCACACTCTATACTCAAGCATCTGCAGTGTCTCAAACAATGGTGACACATTCAACTTCTGGGGAAGGAAACAAGAATTGAATCTATGAGTATGTAAAAATGATTATCTGAGTTTAGACATTTTGAGATAATGGAGGTAAAAACAAATCATTTTTTATCCATACGTTTTCTAGCCTCGTCATCCAATATGGTGTCATGGGGTAGCTGAAGCAACAGGCACAAGGCAGAATAAACTCTGGACGGGATGCCAGTCCATCACAGGGCACACACAAACACAATCACACAACCACTCACACCGGGGCCCATTTTCCTGGAACCTGATGGACTGGAAGTCTGTGGACTGTGGGAGGAAACCCACATGAACATAAAGAGAACAAACAGTAAAAACTCCCCAGAAACAGCACCCAGGTCAGGGATTGAACCCAGGGCCTCAGTGCTGTAAGGCAGCAGTCCCACCCTAAATCATTAGAAATAGGAAGGTTGTTTGAAGCCACTAGCCATATCACCCTGCAACTCACAACTGGCAACCCACTGAAGCTAAGCAGGTGTGAGCCTGGTCAGTACCTGGATGTAGACCTCCTGGGAAAAACTAAGGTTGCTGCTGGAAGAGGTGTTAGTGAGGCCAGCAGGGGGCGCTCACCCTGCGGTCCATGTGGGACCTAATGCCCCAGTATAGTGACGGGGACACTATACTGTAAATAAGTGCTGTCCTTCGGATGAGACGTAAAACCGAGATCCTGACATTCTGTGGTCATTAAAAATCCCAGGGTGTTTCTCGAAAAGAGTAGGGGTAACCCCGGCATCCTGGCCAAATTAGGAGGCCCATGCCTCCTAATAATCCCCCTCTATGAATTGGCTACATTACTTTGTTCTCCTCCCACTCCGACGTGGGTTGGAGTATTTCTCGGTCGCAGTTAATGGCAATGTCAGCTCAAAGATTTGGTTCAAACCACCAAATGGAGACTGGTGTGCCGACAAGTGGACCCTGCTGATGTGGGATTAACGCTAGGAAAGAGAGAGAATTTAGGGGGTCCTAAATGGATCTGTTTTGACCACCTATGTCCCCTGAATCATTCAGGTCCAGAAATCACAGTTTACCCATTTCTACTAGGGGCAAACATATTTTAACTTTTTTTTTTTACTACTTTCTGCCATCCCTGCCAAATACACTTTGTGCAATTACCCAGCATGCTGGAAATGCAAGATGAAAAGATACTAATAATTATAAACTGCATGTCTTGAAAAAATATTTTCAGAAAAAAAAACACATCACAATTGTCAATTTCTCTAATGTGGTGAGCAACTAAATTATCATAAACCAATTTAATATCCTGCTTTACATTAGCAATGCTTTTTAAGGGAAAAAAAACTCTGCTCTTTCGACATACAGTATTTGAATCGTGTTGACCATTTCCAGTACTTAATAACAAAAACGTGCCAGAGCTTATTATCTTCTTGATCTCAGGCGACCCTTTAACTCTCCGGGATGGAGCTGAAATCTAATGCCCAGCTGACTCACGCAGACTGCGAGGAGTCTCTCCTTCACTGCAGGAAGGTGGCTTCCTTCAGAGTGTTTTCTTCCTTTCTTAATTAATGTTTCCCGTGAAGCGCCGGCGAGACGAGCAACTTCATTAGTCAGAGCTGCTGCGAATGTTTTCACTCCGAGCTATTTTTAGCGCTCGTCCAGTCGCGCTCCCTTATGCTACAATATGTCTCAGCGGCTGCGCAACACAACGTAGCCCGACAGAGTAGGGCTGTGCTAGCCTGCCAATGCACCATGATTCACTGCCAGGCTGCTACAAGGGCACAACACACCGGGCACAGCAGGCAGCACAGAGAAACCCCCCTTCACACCAGATTAAAACTCATTCTCATTTACAGGAATATTACATTTCATTTTTAGAAGCTTTTTTACATCATGCGGTTTAAAAAAAATGGCCATCTGTTTCAAAGCTCCGACATGCACAATGTCCAATAATTTAATACAAACTAATATTTATAAACAGTATACTGTACGTATTGATAAGTAGAATTATAAGAATATTCAAATTAATATTTTAAACACTTTTGTTTAATTCATTTTCAGTGACAGTGACTTTGCGCTGACCACCAATTATTCTAGTTGCTTTCGATTCACTGGGATAATCTAAAACTCAGGCAGGGCATTTCAACTGAGACCATGTTCTGTACTGTGCTACTTGATACGCAAATCCTTGCTAGCACCTGTGAAAGTAAAAGAAGACTATACATAAATAATGAATGAAATGAATATATAAATAGATAATAATAATGATAAATAATATATACAAAGTGTATATAGATACATTAATAAATTAGATTTTGTAAAATCCTAATAATTTCAAAAATCACAATGCATTTACAGTATATGGATGGCATACAGTATGTAGTCCCTAACTAATCTGTAAGGTAATACATACAACATGAATGTATCATGAATTTCAACCATTCGTCTTCACAATTCTCCACATCAGTCGAGAATTTGAGGATATGCTATTTTTGTGGAAAATAGTTAGGTAAAATCAGTAAAAAACAAAGCACTGCATGTCCAGATACAGAGGTTTGATACCTGACAGTACTGTATTGAATGAGTAAGCCTCAGTGGAATGTAGGTTTCACAAAACAGCAAACTTTAGCAGTCAGTTTTGCCTTCCAGAATTGTGCATCATCACAATGTTATGGTAAATAATGTAAGAAGCAAGTTAGAACACTGTGATCAAAGTAAAACCTGAGCTCAAAACTAATGTTAAGGGCAACATTTGCAAAGCAGATCTACAAAAAAAAAACATCTACATCAACATAAAAGATTATGCTTTGACATCTATTCAGCAGTATCATTAATCAAGTCTCATACCTTGACAACTAAAGTCTCACAACTTTAAGTAATGTACTGTAGCAAAAATATTTTTAATTTTAAAGAATCAACAACCTATTTATATTTTTAAATCAAGCTCTTTTTTTTAATATTCCCCATGTAAAAAGCAATTTGCAAAATGTCATTTCACATCCCAGTGGGTAGGAGATTACTAGCTCTGTCACTGATGCTTTACAAAATTACGAACAAATGAGTAAGGCATCGATGTGTTGCTTTGAAACAAAATCAGACTAAAGGTCAGTCTGTTTCGGGTTTTGCAAATTCTATTTAATAACATGTTCTGTAATAAAAAAAACTTCTTTCTATGGTGATATCACAAAATGTGGTGGAAGTTAAAAAATCAGTATTTTTTATGTTTATCCGAAACCATGTTTTATGAATCAGAAACCATGTCTCAATAGAAAATTGAGTTGATCCTTTCCAGCTCCCAATTGCTTTTTAAATTAATGAATAAACAAAATGTGAGTGCCACATCATTACTGATTCCTGTCCAACCACCACTATGTCAATCCTGATTTCCATGTTTATTGGACTCCCTCTATTTTCATATTGTAAACTTAACAGAATATTCCACAGTGTAAATTTAAAAATTCTCAGATTGTTTTATAAATGTTACTTGACACATGCTGTCCACTTCTATTACTTCATTTAATCATGAAAATAGGAGTATTAATTTTTCCCCCACAATTTATGACTTCAAGTTTCACTACTACTAGGCCTGCTCTACCTTTAGAATGATTTGCTAAAGATTACTCGCGATAACAATTTTCTTCTAAAATAATACCGATTGCCTTATTACCGACCGTCTGGACTGCTAATTAGCAATTTAATTAGGACTAAGTGTATAATGGAAAAGAGTGTTTGTGTACCATTCAGCATGTGTGAACCTAATAGTTCTACTCTGTGCCGCAAATTTTAAGACGGAGACCTTGGCTAAATGCATTCTTGGACTTCACCAAGCATTTAGGACGTCGCGCTCCAATCACTAAAATAAAACCAACTCTCCTGAATGTATTGAGGTTTCAAAACATACATGTAAATCTCACACGAACACTTAACATTTTTAAACGGTGTTTAAAAAAGAAATTCACATTTTATTCCACTGAGACAAAAAAAAAAGATGTACTCTTACTGCAGTCCTAGTGCAAGACAGAAACACCTCAAGGATTTATTGTGGTAACCAAGAATGTCCAATACATTTGTTGCTGAAATCATTTCCAGGACCTTCTCAGAATAAAGAATGAATCAGACTACAATTTAGAGTTATAATGTATCACAATTGTGTACACAATTGTACGCGTGGGAACACCGAGGGCTGTTTATTATCCTAGCCAGCAACTACTGTATAACAGCAGGTTAAGAAAACGAGAGGAGGAGAGTCTTTCGACAAAATTATTCACAACACAAAGGTTCACCACGTAGGGGATAAGGTCATAGCCAGGGATTAAATTAGTAAATTAGTACAATAGTGTACCTTAAGAGCTGAACTTTAGCATTTCCTTTTAAAGTCCCACGAATATGTCCATCAACGGTACTTCAGCTTTCTTTCATTTTGAATTGTGCAGAATAAAAGTTAACTCCGGGATGTAAACCCCAAGCGTACAAACGCAAAAGAATGAGGCCACCAACTGTCCGCTCAATCAACGGAGCAGGCACGTGTTTATGATATAACAGTACCAATATTGTTACGTTTAATTTGGCCAATTCCCTCTTTTGGCTTAAATACCTCCATTGCTTTGCTGGCAGCCAATAGTGTTGCGTGCAGTTAACAACAATGTGTGCCATCAGATACTGCGTAAATCACTATTTTACTCTTACATCTGTTAATTTAAGGTACTTTTTATCAACAGTATTGTACGAGATGAGCCACAATACAGCAGGTGATTTAAATGTATTGCAGGTCATGGTTATCAGAAATAGGAATAAATGTAATGCAAACAAGTTGTTAATCAATGATTGATTAAAAATGATTGAAAGCACTGAAGAAAAATACGTTTCTTAACTTCACCATGGCGTTTATATCTACAAATGCGCTTTTTAACTTGCTTTGATATGCATCATGCTTTCCAGGATTAATGAGAACGGTGGAAAATAAAACAAAATTACGTGTAACCCCCACACACACACAAATTATATAAAATGAGATCTCTGCAGAACACTACTAAATTGTTCAGAATCATTTTTCGATACCAACAGGCACAATAAATCTGTGAAAATGTAATATTCATATCCAACATCTGTGGTGCAGACAACTTAAGTCTTTTAAATAGTTTGCAGCTGACGATCTTTGACAAGTGTTAAATGGTCCCAAAAAAATTATAATTTTCATTTAACTAAGAAATCGGATACAACAAATTGTCCATATTTCTCTTAAGCTTTGAAATTATGCCCACTAGAATCGTTATAAACAAGAGAAGTCCATTTTGCTAATCTTGCTCATTTGGTAGTTTAGCAAATACTGTAATTTAAACTTTTGTTCAGCTGAGTGCCTTTAAGGAATCCAGAGTTTGAGCCCAGAACACCTGGCAGAAAAGCCTGTACCAGACACCATTTTATGGTCATCTTCCCCTAGTTTTTTTTCAGTTACTCACATAATGTCAAAGTTTCCTTGTTATGCTTCCCACATCAATATACTGTATAAAGTATGGGTACAGTATATTATTTGGTTTAAGAATGGCCTTAGTGTTGCCATGGGCTTTCCTGATCCCACCTGAATTGTCCTATTGTAATCACTGCCCCCCTGTTTCCTAGTTGAAATATTTGTCAAGTATTCTGTGCAAACACTTTCCTACTTCTGGGGTTACCCATCAAAAACAAGTGCCCTGCTTGCACAGGTCTCATTTAGTCCAGAAAGACTGCAAATATCCCCTGAACCTAAGTCCTTCTTCTCTGTCTGACTTTCTACCACCAAACTGCTAGAAAGTGTGAGAGGACAACTGCTTCTGCACTTGCAAGCTACAGTAAATACGTATTTTTGTCTAATGGAATAATCCTACCCTTACCTACTGTACAGTACGTCATTTGTTTCAATGTAGACCAAGGCATCTGGCTCCTGGCAGGGAGCCTGTCCTCTCTTGTAGGGATTTCTACACCCTGGATACCTTACAGTCAACACTTATTGTTACCTCCCTTTAAGAGATCCCCAAGGTATTGTCCTTCTGCGGGATGCAAACTCTTCACTTTGTGAACTGCTCTATGGTCAACAAGTTACAATATCTCCCTCTCTCAGGACTCAAGCCAGAACCCCAGCAAAAAAATCTTTCTAAAGAATGCTTCTTTAGTTGTTCTGAATTTGCACTGCAGAAAAGATAAGGCATAGGCTGAATCTCAAGCCTATGGATTTTCACAGGAAACTCAGTAAGCCCATTGCAAGATACAGTAAGTAATCTTGCAAAGCACCCATTGCAATGGACCCATACTGCTAAAATACCCTTTTTAACCAAGCCCAAGATTCCAGAAATACATTATTTAATTTATATTATTTAACTAATATTTGCTATAACCATCCATCCATTTTCTAACCGCTTATCGCAATTTGTGGAGGAGCCAGAGCCTGGTAATCAATGGGCACAAGGCAGGGTATGCCCTGGATGGGGGCCTATCCATCACAAGGGAGTCATATAAACACATACTGTACACAGACATACAAACACTGAAACCCAGGACCACTTTTCCCTGAAGCTACTTAACCTACCAGTATGTTTTGGGACTGTGGGAGAAAACCAGAGCATCTGGAGGAAGCCCACACATACCTGGGGAGAATATACTGTACAAACGCCATGCACATAGCACCTCAGATCCAGAACTAAACCCGGGGCACCAACACTAAGAAGCAGCAAATGCAAGCCACTGTGCCACCTGTTTGCCTTATCAACTTTGCTTTTATACAGTTTGAAATATAACAGTTACAAGAAAATGGTTTTGCTTTTAAAACTAGGAAAACAAGGACCAACAAAATATTTTTTAGATAAAAAACTGCAATTTCACAAGACATTTAAAACATAATGAAGAGAATAATACACAGTACAGTTTTCATATATTCTGATTTAAAACTGAAACCAAACCAAAAAATATTACATGACCAGAATGCAGAATGACGTTTTGCACATACTGTACAGTATATGGCTGTTGTGTTTGTAATTATAATTATCTGTATGTATAAACATTATCTGTTATTTTAATAACAATGCTAAATTTGTTGTTTTTCTTTTGATTCCATTTGAATTATAAGGGGGAAACTATAACTACATTGTATTTGTTTGCTTTAATATTAATCCATTGGCAAATCATATAAATCTGCTGGCCCGAATTTAGGTGTGTTAATAGCCTGTAAATTCCAGGAAAACAAATGAACGTCTAATCATGTAAACAAACAACAGCTTCTTTATTAGTTTCCTGTCACATATGTGATTGTGTACTGCAATTCAGTAGGAACTGTAAATCACGATCTGCTGTTTACTTTCAATGTGCATCAAAGTTCCAGTGCTTGTCTTTTCTGTAGCAAATTGCTGTAGCCTTCTTACGCCCCCTAGAGATCAATCATATTGCTGCCTTAAAAGACTAGAGGTAAAATGTTTCACAACTCATAAACACTTTTAAATATTATTTTTACAGAACGCACTTTAGTAACAACGTCTCCAGTTGAGATGATCCATTGTTATTAATCTTCTGTTTTTAAAACCAGCCACATTAGCCAATGACAAAGAAGTAACACATAGTATTATGTCAAGGAGTTATGAGTGAATGCAATTTGTAAGGGATGCAAAAAAATGGCAGACCAATGAAAGAGTTTTCATGGGTGTTTAATAAAGAAGAAACTTAATGTCTCTGGCTAAAAATGGATTTTACTCCATCCCGATCAATGTCATAATAATTGAAAAGGAGGTAGGAATAACCAAGATATAGGAATACTTAACAACAAATGCTTTTGGCCTGGTTTTCCCAATTGTCCTCAATGAAAAGAAGGCTTGTATTAAATTAGGATGTTTCAGTTGGCACTTCATTACAACAAATAGAAAACAAAAATGGCAATATAACACAAAGCTATAAAAATGGTGATACAAACTAAACAATAACTAACAAATTTCACTTTTAGTAAATATATAGTAAACTATGAAAAAATAGGAACTAAACTAGACATTTATGGTATTCTAGGAATAAGCAAGGATGTACAGTAGGAAAGGATGTCCAACATCTTAGTTTTCTTTTCAACAAGCAGGTCTTTCATTGACTTCTAAAAAGAAGATTAATTCTGAAACTGAAAAATAGAATTCCTGAGTAAAGATAAGATAACTTTATTAGCCATATACAATTGCTTGCATTAGGAATTCTTTGCTCTCTATGATACACACACAGACAGAGAGAAGCTTGGGGTAAGAACACTGGGCCAGCCATTATACAGCATCCCTGGACCAGTTGGGGTTAAGGGCCCTGCTCAGGAGTCCACATGAGTAGGAATCCTCAGCCAACCATGGGATTTGAACCAGCAACCTTTCCACTACAGGCACAGACCCTTAGCTACAGAGTCACTGCTCCTGCTTGATGAGCCCTGGTGAATAATGCAATAACTGAATAACTGTAATAACTGAATAAAAAATGGCATAGCAAACCTGTTGAATCTGAAATAAAAATACTGTTCTAAACAAAGTAAATAAACATAGATACAAATAAACAGACACTTGACAAATTAAATTTAAACACAAAGCATTACCTTCAGGTAACAGAATTACCTTCTCCTAAGTATTCTTCTCTTTCAAGCAATGTCCATTTTGTTGATTCATAAATTATGTCTGCACTTTTTAAAGTGACCCTGCAACACTTTCATTAAACCCTGGACAGAAATACCACAACCTTAAGGATAGTTGCCAGCAGCCACTGAAGCTCAGCAGGTGTGAGCCTGGCCTGCATACCTGGATGGGAGACCTAGGAAAACTAAGATTGCTGCTGGAGGAGGTGTTAGTGGGACCAGTAGGGGGCGCTCACCCTGCAGTCTGTGTGAGTCCTAATTTCCCAGTATGGTGACAGGGACACTATACTGTAAAAAAGGTTCTATCTTTCAGATGAGACGTAAAACCATTGTCCTGACTCTCAGTGGTCATGAAAAATTCCTGGGCATTTCTTGAAAGGAGTGGGGGTATAACACCGCCATTCATGGTCTCCTAATAATCCCAAATGAATTGGCTTCATTAGTTTGTTCTTATCTCAACAACAGATACATACAGATAGCTGATATGTGGTGAGTCTACTGGCGCATTTTGGCTGCTGTTGCATCATCCAGGTGGGGCTACACATTGGTGGTGGTAGGGAGTCCCCATTACCTGTATAGTGATAGTTTTGTGGAAAACTGCTATATAAGTGTAAAGATAACAATTATCCATAATTTTATTATTATTATTATTATTATTATTATTATTATTATTATTATTATTATTATTATTATTATTATTATTATTCAGGATTGTGCATGAACCTCAACTAAAATCTTTCCCTGCTGAAAACAGGTGACTAATTGTATGTGGTGTTTGTATATGTCAAGTATGATAGTTCTAACCATGTGTGGCACGGAACAAGCAGCATATTAATTAAATAAATCCTTCCAATATTAGACAATTGCTGGACTACTACTACAGCTCTATTGCATGGCATGTGTACCAGTGCACAGCACCTAAAGTTACTTCTTTAGTTGCAGAAACTATGAAATCAGCCTCTTTCACTATTCGTTGTCCCCCAAGCACATCAACTACACCTGCACATCAAGCACAGACGTTTTCTCTGGTCTGTGCAAAAAGCAATGAGTGGCACATATTATTCACAAGGAAAATAAGGAATTTCCCTTAATGCAAAGAATATAGTAGAGATGACTTTAACAACACAAAATGAATGAACTTGGGTTGCTAACAATCGATTACAATCTGAGGAAAAAGAGAACAAGACTGCTCCAGAATGGTAAAGCTGTAGTGTGCAACTGTTTATTGCAAGCCACAGTAGCCATTAAATTGGAAGGCACTTTGCAGGAAGTAAAAATAAACCATTGGGGAAAAGTAGAAAGAATATAGGTGGAGATTTTCAGCACTCTGAAAGAAATGCATTTTTATTAATTCTGAACTACAATTGGCACTAGCAAGTCATATCTCATTGTATGCAATATCAGGTGTGTTTCACCTAGAGAAGGAGAACTGAACTACTTAATTTTCAGGTATGGTCTGTTACCCTTTACATAAAAAATAAATTAATAGAAGCCTGAAATTAGCAAATGGAAAGAAGCTTTTGAAAATTTTAGAACTGTTTGTCCAGATATGGTCTTGTGCAGCACGGAGAACAGAGAACACATTTCCCCATAGAGCAGCAAAAATAGGCCATGCATAAAGAACAGTGTTAGAATACAGCATGTGCCAGAGATAATTTAGAAATAAAAGGGCTGGAGAGGAAAAGCAAAAATATGAGATTTGACCTTGAGTTTGCTGCAGAGAGAGATCAGGCCTTAAGTTATCATCTAAGGAATACAGACTTTGGTGGTTTGGGTGGGGAGTGCCATTAGTGTGCATTGACTGTAGAGAGACAAGTACATCTTAATGTCACAGTGAAAAGTAGAAAGAAGAAACACAACCTTTCAGCTGTCAAGGCTTCTGGACTCACACCTGAAGAAGGCTTTCTGCTTTCAGGATAAAAGTAACCTTTACTAGTACCCCTGTACCCACAATCCACATTGTCACACATGGTTTCTCAGCATAACAGCAAATGAAAAAAACATATTTAGACAGGTGTCAAAAGAAACACATACAGTAAGCACATATATGAAAATCCTACATTTCTCACTTGCTTCCTAGTTGGTCATTGAGATAACTGTATTTTGCTTAATGAACATTCTTCTTTTTATTTCAGCATGATTTATCAGCACATTAACCACAATGAAACAGTAAAAAGTTATGTAGTTCATAAATTAGGATAAATCAGATTGAAAGTTTGTATCTGAGCTAAATGCTTTTATTCCTTGTTTATTTATGAGGCTCCTGTGAAATGAAGGCTTGGTGAAAAGTTGAAAAGCTGTAGCTACCTGAATCAGCTCATGCAAATCCAAATAATAAAGGAGTCTGTCTTTGTTAGTCAGTGATGACTAAAGGTACAGCAAGTAATGGGAAAATAATTATATAATAATCATTAAAACAAATTATTTTGATAATTGTTAACAGGAAGCACAACTAAAGCTTATGCTATTGATTGTATTTCAGTCTGAAATATGGTGCATTTCTTTTTAAATGAACTACATGTACTGTAGTAGTTTGTTGATATTGTGTATATCTTCTGGAACTGAATACTGTACATGTCCTGCAAATATGAATGTAACATTATGTTTTCTGTTTTTTAAATAATAATTAATAATTTCTTATACTTATATACAGTAGTGCTTTTCTGGACACTCCACTCAAAGCGCTTTACAGGTGTCACTATTGTAGTCCCTCCCCCTTAAGGGCGCTCTGGCTCTTTCACTTCTGTTTTGATTTTGTGCACCTGCCCCCTGTTCCAGCCTGCTGTCCAGTCCACCTTAAACGCCAGACGCTCACTCTGTTCTGGGCTCTGCATTGGTTCCTGTACCAGACGAGTCCGGGACCTGTAGCGTCTGGTCCCCTTCCCCCCTGACCCTCCACCGGATCCCACTCTGGTTTTTAATTCCGTTTGTCTTTGTCTCTGATGGACCCCCTGGCTCTGGACATTTGCTACGTCTTGGATTTCCCTTTGGACTCCCTTTTGGACAGTTTGCCTTGGATTCACCCCCGAGAACACCTGCGCACCTTGGACACGCCCCCTGTTTTCATTCCCGACTCCTGCATGCTTTCCCCCCCTGTGTTTTACTCGCTCTATGCCGGATTGTGTCGTCTGCATAGGGTCTGGAAAGAAGGCCTCCGTTACAACCGATAATGTGGACTCACCTTCACCACCAAAAATGTGCAGCACCCACCTGGATGATGCAGCGGCAGCCATAGTGCGACAGTGCACTCACCACACATCATCAGTGGGGAGGAGAACAGAGTGATGAAGCCAATTCATACACGATTTCATGTTTTCATGTTTTCAAATATAATTATCTATATGATGTGTCCCTATGAATTTATTGTGTCTATTACTTTGGATTTCTTAGCAAAATCTGTGACACATGCCCATAGATGTATTTAGAGCTGTTGAGATTTGTGAATGGCCATTAGATTAAATACAACATATGCTATTCAAATCAATTATATGATGCTTGCTTGAAAGTTAAGTAAGTCATTCTTCACAAGTCAGTTGTAATTATTTGTTTTTTAAGGAGGTACAGTATGTCACTAGCTATTAAACAAACCTTGGCAGGATCAAGCACAATCAAAGCACAACCTCCAGAGGTCCCTTTGAAAAAGACGACAACAGTAAAAGAAGACATCAGGGGATTCTGGGGAAGAAAATGTAAATAAAGTTTTACAAAGAGTCCCACATAAGAGAGAAGGTGTCATCACCACTGTTGCAATGAGAATTGCAGAATTGCAATAAGAGGCTGGAAGGGATGAGAGGGCACTGCTGACTGGGCCTTAACTGGAGGAAAGGCCTGAGGTCAACACGGAGTCGCTACCACACCTAGCTAATGGGATGCTACTCCCCAACTACACAGAAAGAGTATCTTCATCAGTAAAACATGGGGATGGTGCTGCTGTCCTTGAATCCTAAAAGGATGGATTATCTTGTTGAGGCTGCCTGAGAAAGTTTGATGTCGGAAGCTTATGATCCTACAGCCAGACTTATGGGGAATAGACCAGCTGATAAGGTGGGCTCACTACCCAGAGGGAATGGAGGTGCTCCTGCCCAGTCCCCTCTGTTTTAATGCATTCATTCTGGAGTGGGGAGCTTGTTGGAGAGAGTTTAATTGCTGAGGGAGACAATAAATGGTCTCTCTCAGGAACATGAGGGATATGTAGAAGGTTAAAGTGGCAAGGCAAGTTGGAAGTCTTTGCCTCAACTACAATCCCCTGTTCAAGTAAGTACAGTAGCTGCGTCAGCATGCATAGGCAACAAAGGAACAGATAAAGGTTTATTCCATGCTGAAAGGAAAAGAAAAGAGACACAATGTTTCGGCTGTGGAGCCTTCTTCTTCTTTACCTCTTCCTTTACAATCTCATGTATTCCCTAAATCCATGGGGATGATCTGTCACCTGTTCTCACTGAAGTTGTTGGAGGGAAACAAAAGCTCAGCTAAGTATTATACATAGAAGCAGGAATCGAAGACTTCTTGGTGTGGTAATTAATGTTTATCTGCTGTCTAGGGACAGTAAGCAGATTCACTGAGTTAAGAGATAGACCATCAGAGATGAAAAGAGAGAAAAAGACAGGGTGATTAATTAGAGTTTTTTTCAGGTGGCATGGTGGCTCAGTGGTTTGCACTGCTGCTTTGCAGTTCTGGGGCCCTGGGCTTCCTGAGGTGTTATCTGCATGGCTGTTGAGTTTGTATGTTCTCTCCTGAGTTTCTTCCAGGTGCTCCAGTTTCTACCCACATTCCCAAGACATTTAATACTTAATTGGCTTCTGGGAAAACTGGCCCTAATGTGAGTGAGTGTGTGTCTGTTTATGCCCTGCGATGGACTGGCGGCCCATCCAAGGCGCATCATGCCTTGTACTTTTTTGTTGCTTACTGGAAAGGTTCTGGCTCACTTATGACCCTGCATTGGATAAAGCATTGGATAAAGATAGAAATTCATTTGATTTCTCTGCACTACCTTATAATAATCCACGTTTTGCAACACACTGGCCATTTCTATCCATTTGTTTTTTGATCTGACTACTTTATCTCATCCCCCACATGCTTATATACAGTATAACAATAAGCACTTGGAAGACTGTAGACTGAGCCTTATGTTACAAAAAACACTTCAGATACTAACTTATTAAATATTATTCTGGTAATCAGTTTACATGTCTCCACCTGTAACTCTTGCTCCCTTCAAATGCCTTTAAGTGCTAGACAGAGGTGGTAATCCTATCTGAGGATAGACATGCCATAATGTGTTAAAAGCATATGGGAGGCATTATCCCACCACAGTCATTATATCTGAAAGGGCAAGCTATAGTGCTCAGACTGATTTGATTAAGAAAGTACAATAAGGCTGCTGTTACTTACTTCTGGAGCAGAGATTTAATTGATCCCGATTGAAGAAATGCAATAATATGAGCCTCTTCCAAAGATGTTCTGATAACTTTTGAAACACGTTTTTAGTGTTCCATACTCAGCTGTATATTCTAGGACAACGTGTGGCTGAGAATGCTATGATCTATCCTTCCCATCTTTTGATAGAGAAATCTAGTTCAGCTTGCCACTCCCTGTTTATATTTCCACATCATTTTTGTTTAACTGTCCCAAATCTCAAGCACTGGAAAGATGTTACCTGTGCAAACTCCTCTGAGCAACTTTCCAGTTTTCATGTCTTTAGCTGTGAGGAGTGAAGTGGCTCTCATTGATATCTGTACAAGCTCACAGACATCTAGTAAGTTGCAATGGTCCTTTTTGTATCATAAATCAAGGTGTTTAGTCTAGGTTCGAGGACAATGGGCAATGTCTGTACTTTAGAGGTTAATCCATTAACACCTCTACCGACTGGAGCCACTCGGGAGTCTTCAGAAAAAACATACTTTTTGATTAGGGTGTCGAGCAAACACATTCCACTCAATGTTTGCTTACATGATTAGACGTTCATTTGTTTTCCTGGAATTCACAGGCTATTAACGCAATTAAATTTGCGCCAGCAGATTTATATAAATTGCCAATGGATTAATCTTAAAGCAAATAAATACGATTGTAAGAATCTTTAAGAGTTGGATTTAAACACTCAACAACAATTGTGGAAGAGCCGCTTAGGCAAGGTGACCAATAGGCACAAAAGATGGTGCCACATACAGTACATGCACCAAAACTGAAAAGTGAAAATGAGGAGCACAAACCAATGAAGCTGAAAAACTGTAAGTTTACTGAAAGGATCTAAGCAGGACTATCCAGTCTGAATCTTGAACAACAAGCACTTCCCATATTTGGCACAATGACATTTATTGAGAGATTTACAGGATTTCTGGATTCCAAATGTAGCTTTAGGTGTTTATTTTTAATTTTTTGGGTACGCAGGTAGATTCTTTTTTTGAAAAAGGTTCATCACTCTACATAGAGATCTATGCTATATTCTACTTAAATTACAGCAAGACTCCAGCAGAGATGCAACATGGAGAATATCACTGACAGCAGTTCCCCCACAACCTTGAATTGGAGAAAGAAAATGGATGAATGGATATTTTTATAGTTGTCCTGGAAGATATTATTGTATTTTAAGCCTCTCCTCCAGCATGTTGTTAGCTTTGACTAAGGGGTTACATGTTTGGACATTTACAAAAAACTTATAAAAAGGGTATTTTCCTATGGAATCTGAGAGTTATAGTGGAGTGAAGAGCCTTGTTAGTGCTGCACAGGACAAGAGTGGGCATCGAAGTTGTGAAACACAATCAGTTGTCAGAACAGTATGCTTACATTATACACAAACCAGTAGATGTTGTCATGATACAGCATATATGAGACCATATGATGCAGGCTCTGAAATGCAAGTCAAGGGAAAAAATTGTTACTGTTCTGAACTAATGATCTGTCAAAGTCTGTAAATACATTACAATGTCATTTGTTATGGATGCATGCTACATTAATTATCTTTCTGTTTCTGACAGGCTTTCAACATCTTTATTGGTAAATATCCAAGTGAAATATTAATTTAATATTTTAGATATTTTCCTTTATTTTCCTTTCATCAAAAACATTCCTACTGTTTTCTCTGAGTCACCTCATCCATTATTGTTCTTTAGCTGTGTATAATACAGAAACCTTTTATTAATTTTTTCAGTCTTCACTGCCATATTCTATTCTTTCTCTCTTGGCATTTTAAAATATGCCTTCAATTTACTGCAGTTAATTTCTTTAACTGGATGCTCTTCTTTTTTAGTCATTTTATACAATGCTTTCCTTCTCCTTATACCTTTCCTAACAAAGGCCCTAACCTATTTGGGCCTCTAGTGTTCTAGCCTTTGATTTACTTACACTAGGGAAGTATCTCTGCTGATTCCATTCTATTCTATCTATTCTATGCGGGATATATCTGTTCTATTTCAAATAATGTATCTTAATCTGTCTCATTCCTTCTGCTTTCTGAAGCATGCCACATCATAATCACAGTTCCCTAATGGTTCTCTGGCCTGTTTTATTTATTCTGTGTTGATACTGTAATTTGAAAAGACTAGCTCAATAGACTCATTCTCTCTTACAGGTGCTCTGACAAATTGAGTACGAAAGGAATCATTAGGCATGTCTATAAGTTAATTTTCTGATCTCCCTAGTGTTTTACGCACAACCTGTGCGATCATTATTAATTTATTTGGTACACCAAAATAATTTGCACACTTTTGTACAGTAGGTCATTTGACTGGAACAATCCAGTTGGTGGCCTTGCTCAAGGGTACAAGGTGCTTCCAGAGCCCCTTGCATGTTTGATAGTTTAGTAGCTATGTGAAACTGAAAATTAAACTGAAATTTCATTTAGAGGTTTCTTAAAAGTGCTCATAGTTTGAGCCTCAGCCTCCTGGCTGTGAAACATGGTGCAGATGCACACAATTCTTTCTACAAGGAATAGTTTCATTAATCTCTATTTCCTTAATCTTCCTTAATAATTCTAAATGAAATTCCTTTTAGATTGCAATTGTGCTCCTTTGTCTCTGTTTCATTATTGAGTGTGAAATAGCCCCCTGGGTTAACCCTACCTATAATCTTTATAGTTTTATATGGTTAAATCAAATCTTCTCTAAATCTCCTTTGTCTTAGACCAAAGAGATTAATTTCCCTTAACCTGTCTGGATATGACAATCCCTTGAAATCAGCCACCAGTCTTATTTCACTTCTTTGAATTATTTCTTAAGCTGCAAGATCCACATGCATAAATTACTTTAGATTGATTAAAGAATCAGACTTTTTTGAGAGCTCTATCAAAAGCTTTCCAGCAGTTTACAATATATTCATTATTTGCTTTAATTTTATCTCCGATGCCTGTTCTAAGACTTCAGTGAGTTTGACAGGAACTTTTTCTAAATCCATGTTGTTTGACTCTTAAAATGTTGTTTTCAGATTTCTAATTTAATCTAATTTCTAATGTAGATTAATTTATTGTGTCTAAAACTTTACCTCTAACAGAAGACTATTTGTCTTGTAATTTCCTGGTTCAATTTTGTCTTCCTTTTCATAAACTGGTGTTAAACGTGCTGTTCTCCAATCTATGGGTGCAGATCCCATTCTAAGTGTAAGATGCAATGTCCTAGCTGGGGTCTTTGAATAATTTCTTATTCTCTTCGGTATCACTGAGAAATTCCCATCAAGACCAAGTCATTTAGTGGTTTTTATCTAGTCTAACAAAAGTCTTTCAATGTGTTTCTTATGGAAAGTTAGTTGTTTAAACAATCTTCATGTGTCCGAACAAGAACAAGTACAACTGGGTCTTCACCTGTCCTTTATGCCAGGAACCTGTCTACTCTGGAAAGTAACAAGTAATAGGTTTATTCCATGCTGGAAAAAAAGAAGAAAGAAAACACAACGTTTTGGCTATAGAGCCTTCTTCAGGTGTGAAAAAGACAAGGCAGTAGGCAAAGGTAATGTAGCAGGAGAACAAAGGTTGGGAGGGAGGAGGAGCGCGAGGCGGGAGCAGGGGACAGAAAGAGAGACCAGTCAAGAGGTGTGAAGTCAGAATAGGTGTGAAATGAAATTTCCAATGAATGGAGAAAATTTAGAAAATTTGACCACTCTAATCTCTCCGTCTGTGTTCTCAAAGACGGTCTTCCGAACTCATACATCAGAAAGACTACAGAAACCAAAATTATCCTGCAGCTAGGATCACACCTTCCCCTTCTCTTAACGACAGACTACTTTTCTTCTACATTTTCTCCATTTATTGAAAGTTTCATTTCACACCTCTACACCTATTCTGACTTCACACCTCTTAATTGGCCTCTCTTTCTGTCCCCTGCTCCCGCCTCGCGCTCCTCCTCTCTCCCAGCCTTTGTTCTCCTGCTACATTACCTTTGCTTACTGCCTTGTCTTTCTCACACCTGAAGAAGGCTCCACGGTCGAAACGTTGTGTTTTCTTTCTTCTTTTTTTCCATCATGGAATAAACATATTACTTGTTCCTTTGCAGCCTACGCATGCTGACGCAGCTACCCACCTGAACTGCTCTGGAAAGTGGCTGACAGCTCAGCCCTAGGAGACAGCATGCTACTTCAGAGTCCTTGAAGTCTATTTCACTTGTGGTGATCCTTAGAACAAAGAATCAAATGACCTCCACTTTCCCCTTTTCTCACATTCTTGGTGGCATTATTACTTATTTAGGATGTTGTGACTAGTGACTTGCCCTGCACTACAAGGTCTTTAAATAGAGCAAACTTGTTTTCGATATGATATTTGGAGGCATTATAATGACAAACTGCTGAATCTTGCCTCCATTGACAAAATGAACAACTTCTCTGTCCTTCTGTTTGTTGGTGTTCTAACAGTTAGGGAAAGTGGAATTTGACAGTTTCTTTTTATTATGAAGTGCTCCTTGGGTCCCTCTGCATGTAATTTTCAACTAGAATTGACATTTTTGTCAGTTTTCACAGATGTTGCAAGAACTGCTAATCACCTGCTTGAGGGCCAATATGGGGATTTATTGTTTTCATTTCTTTGTGCCTACAAAAGCATGGTGTACAGTGATGTAGAGAGTTGAACTTTTATTTTTGACCCAGGTGCTTATGTGTAATCGGGTTTTCCACATACAATTTCCACAATTTTACCCTATCATTTTCAAAGTGGTTGAAGAATGTGGTTCATAGAATCCCAGATTAGTCCCATGATCTGAAAGGGGGTTAGAATGGAGAGGTAACAAAGAAGAAGCAGAAAAGGAGAGAGTAAAAGCAACATAAAGATCCCTGCTCTGAGCTGATTGATATAAAATATTTAGAAATGCAGGATATTTTAAGATGCTAACATCCTGTCTCTGTAAGTGATGTTGAAAACTACCTTTCTAAGATCATATTAATCTCTACGTGCTGCCAGCTTTCACTAAAACATGAGTCAGCCAGCACCATTAACCATCAGTCCAGAAAAAAAGCCTTGACTCAATTTAATGGTTATTTAAGTCTTTGGGGATCCTTTCAGCAACTATAATAGTTCTGGGCAGCTTTACAAGCTGTAGTGCATAATTGTTGTGCCTACAAGGCTCCATTTTGGCTTTTATGGAATGGCCTTTTTCCAATATTCTTTTCTGTCCCAATGTACATGTTAATATGAGCTCCAATGTAAAGCTCCAAATAAAACTTACTGTTCGGGGAACATCCTACTAATTAATTCAATAAATAATAACACAGAGACAACGTCTTGAAATGAATTGAGAAATGTGGCACAGAGCCAAGAGAGTTTGGGATTATTGTAGTCAAGTACAGTATGTATTGTAATTGAATTAGTCATAAAGCATTAAAAGACAGGGATACAGACAGTCTCTGGGTTACAACTGTTAACAGAACTACTGTAGTTTAAGCAACAAAACACTTATCTTATGCCTTTTAACCTCCTGTTTGCACCTGTGAACAAACAACAAAAATGTTTTAGTTAGTCTACTGTATATAGGAAAGATTAACAAGTATGTTTATTCATATTGCCTGTTTTAGTGAAGTCTTGTCTAAATTGGTGGTTAACAGCAGTAAAAAGTATTGTAAATGAAATATGAAATTCACATTAGTCAGCAATGTATTTAAACATCAAATGAGGGGTGTCCACCAAAGGTCAGTTTTAATGTAGTGACTACAGACAGCATTCTCCATTTTCTTGCACTTTGAGTGTGGGTAAGTTTGGATGAAGGTGATGGGATGTCATCAGCACTCATCCATTGTACAGTGATCAACACAACTCACACTAATATCTTTGCTATTTTATTTTAATTTAATGTTGTTATTCAATTGTCATTCTTATTATTTTTGAGTTCTCATCCTTTCTTAATAGTTCAACAATATCTGCCTAAAGCTAGTTATGAATGAGCGCATCTTGTGTCCTAATAGTTTTAGAAACAGATAAAAACAAGCTGTGACAGAGACAGAAAAAAATCAAAAATGACATGAACAACATTTATGGAAATGTAGTCTATCCGTTTATATTTTAAATTCTTAACAGCTATATTATATGGGTACCTGTATCATTGCTCTCAAAGTGGTTGTTGTTCTGTCAGCAAATAACAATAACATGTTTAACAAGAAGGAAAAATAAATCTATAGCATGTTGTAGGTTAGTATAAGAAACAGCTTAGAGCAGAGTCCCAGCTTCCTACCGGCCTTCCCTGTATTATAGAATATGTTCTCAGAATTTACTGTATGGTTAAGATAAGAGATAAACTCAGTCTCAATTATCAAACAAAAATCACAGCACCTTGTGCATCACAATGTTGCAGTACCTTATTTCCTTTCCTCACTAAAAAACACCTGTCCATTTCAGATAGTAAATACTTCATCTTCACTTGTTTGTGGTATTATAAAAGTCTTGCCAGGATTTGGAGTTTGTCTGTTATTTTTGTAATGGTTCACTACCTACAGTATAGGTAGACGTTTCCTGTTACACTATAAAACCCTAAAAAATCAAAAGGTTTATCCCATGAAGCACACAAAATGTAGACTATTTTTGTTTGTTTTGCGGGCAAATGTATGGATACTTCATTTGTTGCAGTTATTTATTTTTGTTGTTTATTAAATTATGTTTATCCGTAGCTTATTTGTTGCCACCAATTATACTGTATCTCTTTGTTCTGGCACCCCAACTCTGAAGTCAGGAAATTAATTTGGTTATTTTTTTATTCTGTGTGTCTTATTTTATACTTTTTTCCCAGTTGTTTCTCATCCTAGTTCTCTGCTACAACACGTTCACCAACAGGGTAGGAACCACTACTACAGTATGTGCAGTTTCCTCTGACCCATTCACTGTTAAACTGCTTCCCAACATATTGCCTACCAAGAGTTTGCACTTGTCAGAGACACACAGCAATACAAGCTCCCAGCAAGCTCTGAATAATATACTGTAAGGTCATGGTTTGTCATCTTATTGGATTTTAACCTTTATTGAAAACCCACATTTTTTTATGTCTTTTACTGCACTTGAAATAATGTAGCTGTAAAGTTACAATGGTGCAACAGAGGATGGACCAACATTGCAAACCCACAAACAGCAAGACTAACCTTGAAGGCCTGAAGGCCCAGTCTTCGCTTAAAAAAGGGTCAGAGTCTCAGGTGTACAGCACTATTGCATCCACATTGACCTTATATCCATTTAGTTAGCTTTTCTTGACTGCAGGGGGAAAGAATGGTTTCAGGGAATAAGGCTGATAAAACTAAAGTAAGACAGAGGAGCAGAGTAGAGGTCATGGCTACAGACCACAACCCAGGTGTGACACTGCTGCTGTACCCTTGGGAAAGGAACTTCATATGTTCACATACTGTAAATTAGATAGGATTCAGTACCATATAAATTATATTGTTCTATGTTGAATTACATAAAAAATAAAGTATGAAACATCACTTATCCCTACTTGGCATTCCTGATTTTCTTGTGCAGTCACAGTATGGAATGTCCTTTGGAAAATAAGAGGCTCACTGATACTGGGAACATATGAAGAAGATACAGTAGCATACAGTACTGCATACATATAGCATACATACATACAGCATACAGTTGCAGCTATGCTCCTCTTCGTGTGCAAGGGAGCAGCATTACTGTGGACACATGGCACAAAAGTAATAAAACTATGTTGCAAATGTGTCATTTAGATGAAATGGTCCCATTTCTTTAGCAGCAAATTTTTCATGTAATCTTTGCTTGTTAGTATTATTTTAAATATAATTATTTACATTTTATAAGTAATGATTTAGCCTGACCATGCTTCTTTTATGTGCCATAAAAATAATAATAATCATAGTTTGTACAGTATGTACTGTACATGAATGTTTACATTAAGTACTTTTTTATGTTATCAAGGCCAAAGGGGGATCTGTGAAATACTGATTGATAGGAAGCTTAATAGTTTTTTTATATAACCATTTTTAAATCTTTGCTACATTAGTCTCAACATCATCCTTAAACGTGTGGAGAATCCTGTAATTTGGGGAAAATCTATGTGCAACTTTCCATATTAAAAAAGCTTTCAAAAAGTGTGAAACAATATAACAAATTAATTCTTAAATCTATGACATGGACTGTACCAAAAATCACCCCCTATTGTACCTTTTCACCAAGGTACTGTCAGGGGTCTTTGCCATGTGGAAACAATAGCTCAGTCCTTAGCGATTTGCTCCTAAATTTTATTTTTTTAATAGTGCTAGAGTTGGAACAGTCAATGCATTTTGGGAAGGTTTCCATAGTATGAGGTAAACTGGTAAATTTGTGGTGTTAATGTGTTGCCTGAGTACAACACTACACAATATAATGTATATTTCTTAAGGAAACAAATAAGAGGCATGGATTGAATTGAGGCATTGCCAATTAAACCAATTTACAGCAGTTTAGATTTCAGTCTCAATATGAGGAAAACTAAAAATAGTGTGGACCGCAATGTCCTTGTTGGGGAAAAAAAAAAGATTTTGTATCACTTTCAAAGTAATAAGCACCAACGGAGGCAAAGACTGTTTAAGTGTCATTTGAGAATTCCATTAGGAAAAATGTTCTTGTGACCTTTTTTGATTTTAATGGACATCTCATTTTCTTTGTGTGGAAAATTTGTTACAAACTTCATTTAATCCTTAATGCCCAGATTTTGATATTCACTTTACACTACAATTTCTTTCTCACTTGTCAACAAGAAAATGCTCTTGATCTTCATTGCCAAACACTATTTTTTCTTATAATGAGGGATCCCATCCTGTTTGGCCAGGGACCTGTATAATCAAAACATGTGCCCCCTGACACAGCAGCAGCCGGTCTGTTTTCACCCATCACACTTTTCAACATCTGCTGATGTTAAAACATGTTTCAAACTCATCTAGGCTTCTTTTACCTACAGTATGAGAGGAAAGTATGCTGCTTCACTGACAAGCGATGCCCAATTCCTTCAGGTCCTAATGCCTCCTGTCAGACCTGATTCAGCTGATCCACACTGTTCCTCTGCAGCACACTTCACGCTTATTGAGCCTGGCAAAGCCATGATTGATGCCCCTCAGTACAGCCCTAAGCTGTATTTCCATGAGAATCCCTAGGTCACCGAGTCCTACAGGTCACAACAGTAGCACAGTCCATTACTAATGAATTCCCCCACAGTTCAGCTCTCTCTCACCCTCTCCTAACACCTGGAGGTCTAAATAGACTGAAATTATTTTCCTTCTACAGTAGCTCTTCTTCATTAGCTCAGGTGTGTGGCTAATTCCACACAGAGCCTATTCCAACTCACTTTGTTCATGCGGTATTTCACTCCCTCTGAGAACTTCTTACTCATGAAGAGCAGCTGTGTCTTATTTTGCAGGTTCTCTGAATTAACAACTGGCCATCCTGACAGTACCAGTGCACTCATGCTTTGGACCTTTCTTCTTTAACATTCATTTAATAATAGGCTGCTAGTTTCTTTGTGTTTAATGAGTGCTTCCACATTCAAATAAATACTGTGTGCCACATGATAGTATCATTTCAGCACATTTCAACTGCTTTTTGTACAATAAGCATTTAATGCAGGTAATACACTTAATCGTATTCAAACTTTTGGAAATAAGACCCTTCGACATGAATTTGCCCTCTATCTATAAAGCACCCTTTAACCACTGCCTATGATTTGACATGTTCCCCTTCCCAATCCCTGGCCTTGCAACAGTCCTCCAGCTATTCCACCTAGGAAAATGTTTATTAGCCTTGTCCTTCAATAAAATTGTTCTCAACAGCCACAATATCTCACATTTACCCTCCTACTGTACAAAAGTATTCATAATCATGAGCGATGTATGCAGCTGAAAGCTTATTGGCTTCAACAGAAGTAAGGAAATTGCAACTTATTTTAGTCCTTGATAATTTACTGTGATTCTTAATTCTTTAACAGGATGGAAGAGTGAAATTTTAGCTTGTAACAAAGAAACACCTTAAAAGCATAGCACAGTACAGATCTAGTGAACATAACCTGCTAAATGGCATCACTGTCTGTTTGCACTGTCTATTGACTTCTCAGTTTTTTTAGTTAGAATTATTAGATTCTTCACCTCACCTACAGTATAACCACAAACATACAGGAAACATCTCACATATAGGAAAACATAATTATTTCTGAAGATCTGTGATTGTATACTTTTTTAACTTTCTAAAATAGAGCAAGAGTTTAGTGTTACTTCTGGCTGAAAAAACAGTATACAGTAGCTGTGTATCACTGTTCCAGGTAACAGCAAAGAAAGTGAAAGTGATCCATAATAAGTCATCAATATACATACTGTATATTTGCAACTCTGCTAAGGTTGCTGTTAGGAAACTGTGTACTCTCATACAAATTGTATTTGTTATATTTATTGTAGTAAGACTGCATCAGAAGAGGCCTAGAGACCTGTAGCCCTGCCTTAAGTCACATAAAGATACTAATGCTTTCTGTAGAGTTTGGCTTTTTAATCTCTTTCTGCAGAGAGAATTCAGTGAGAGAAACTCCTCATGTGGAAATCCCTTACTTATTCGTTTAAAAAGTTAAAAAAGCAGCTCAGCTAGAACTATTTCTAGGAAATAAGAGATAAAGCTCCAGTGGTTCATAATGCCTGCTGCCACTGTGTCACTGTGATGCAAGATAGGCTGAATCTCTTTATGGTTAGGCATCCCTGCCGAAAAAGCACCAAAAAAGAGTTGATAGATGAGGATTCTGTCAGGTTGGCAGTGGTGGAATGAGAAAGGGTGTAGTTCTCCTAAACACTGGGTACTGGCAGAGAAAGAGTAAAGTAGATTGTCTGCAGCCATCCTTATAATCTGTATGAGAGAAAAGAAACCTTGACAGAGGACTAGTGGAGTGGAAGAGAGCTTTTCACTTTCTATCCCAAAAGGCCATGGTTGTAAATGGCCCCTAAGAGCATCTTTTAAATGGATGGTCTGAGAAAGTTAGGGCAAGCTGAAAAATGTTCCAGATCTGGAATAATACTGTCCACAGTAGAAAGTGGCACGGAGAACTTAATCATGAGATTAGCAATATTATAATGCGACTGGTGGAGATACGTCGATAACAGTGACAGGTAGATAAAGCAGAAAAGGGCTTGGGCAAAGTGAGAGACATTCAAGACAGCCGTGCAGCCTAGAGAACACTGGCTAGGTTTAATACAATATGTTTTAGAGAGCACAAAAAGGAAAAGCTAAGAGCTCTTGGGACAGGATGTAGTCTCCTGGTGAGTTAGTGGTTTGTTAAAACTTTAACCTCAGGTCAAGCAAGTTGAAAATGCAGAACACAAGTCACTAATGAATAGATGTTTTAAAATTCTGAAAAAACAGATGACAATAGTTTCCTGAACTGGAAGACTGAAATGAGAATGTAGGTGTTAATTTTAAACGTTTTATGTCCTTAGAGCAACATATTAGAAATCCCACTAAGGTATCTTTTCTTTACCTACAAAACATCGACAAGATCAAATATATTCTCTGGCAGTCATTGTGGGACTAATCCATGTTTTTGTGATATCAAGGATAGATAATCGTAATGTACTGTACTTTCCTCTGATACCGCTAGTCCTTTGATCTCATGATTGTATCTTGTAAAAATGTTTTTTAGTTAATGAATTTTAACAACCATGACATTTGAACATATTACCAATGCATTGGGACACATCTGGTGGTCTCCAGTCAAGTTCAGTATGTATTAAAAAATACTGTTTATGATATATGAAGCTCTACATGATTGTGTTGAAACAGTTACACTGAACTCAGTTAAAATAATATACAATATTAACAAAATTACAATACACCATTACAAATTTCTTAAGTGCCTTTCTGCAGATAAAAGTTGAAAAATAATTTCAGTGCTTTATATCTTCTCTGAGAAGGATCATATTTCAACTTTCATTGCTGGAAATTGGTTACTAATCAATAATCAGAGAAGCCTTAAAACTAAAAATCAATAAGAGCCCAGAAGAGAGTCTTCTCTATTAGAAAGCGAAAGCAAAACTTATAGAGTTAAATAAACATTTTAACCAGTATTCCCTGTTTATGTCTGCAATTGATACTTGTAAAAGAAAAACATCACCCTAGTGTCTTTTTAGAGAAGAGTGAGTTACTTACAATGACTTGACTGTGAAAAATAAACTGTCTCATATTAATAATAAAATACAGAAGAAAACCCGCAACACAAATTTAAAAGTAAAAAATGAAGATAATGTTCACAACCATTACCAATCGTTCAATTGCTCTTCACCAAAATGTATTAAAAGGCAGCTTTAAAGGCATGTCTTAATACTTCCAGTTTGTTCTTCTGGTTAGGTTAGGTTATATTCATATCAAGTATCAAGTAAGGCTACCCAGGTAACCTGAAAAGCACACCAAAGAGAGCTATACATGGTAAAATTCACTGTCTTCTCTTCTGAAGAGCACACAATGCTTAATCTACAAGGAAAAAGAAAATTAGCACTCATCACTACCATCTCCATCAGTCTTTAACCTATCCTGCTGGGAAAGATACCCAGACTTTTGAGCAGTACGACCTAATTAAAAGCCAGTAAATAAACCCCTAATGAGCCACTGTAGGTGCTCAGCACTGCCTCCACAGACCTGCACCTGTGCCTTGTCAGATCCCTCCCAGTTCACAGGACCAAACAAAGCAAAACACCACTTTGCTCTGCTGTAAATCAAGCCTTTGCCTATGTTACCCCGCTTAGCATAGCAGTACTAAAATGTTGTTCCAACATTTCTAACATCCTTTTCTACATATTATTAATATTTAATATATATGAACATATATTAATATAATCAATTTACATTTGCATACACTATGTATCAACGGTAAATGTATACAGTGTCAGGCTCATGGCCAATGTTATTGTTATCATCATCATTATTATTATTAAATCTTTCTAAAGATTAAAGCAATGAGCATGACATGTTGGATATTCACCTACAGATTCATTTCCTGATTTAATATACTGTACAAAATAAGTTAGGTTTTATTATGTAATTATAATATTGTAAAGTAAAAAGTAGTAGGAAAAGTCAGATGGCCTTGTTTTTAAGTGGGTTCTCATTCAGTAAGCCCATTTAGTAAGTCATTCTTTCTTCCTACTTATTCTTTGTTTCCCTAAGCTTTTGAAATCACCAAACTCTCTTCATACATTTTTTTAAAAAGGAGATTACTTTATGGTTTTCCTTTTAAACAAGTGTCGGAGAACAAAAACAATTTAAATCTGAATTTTTTAACCTTGGCAAATGTCTTGTGGGAAAACACTGCACAGAAAATGACTAATTAAGCATCAGTAAGGCTAGACTGCTTAAGTGCAACAGAACTGCTAATTTGTAACAGCATTTAAAAATCACACAAAGGCCAACTTTAGGATTTCTTTAACATAGCATGCAGATTTTGTAAGGTGCTTTATAAAACCAAATAGGTTTAATCCCATAAAAGACTACTATATTATTTCAAGACAGAAACATACTCCTACTGTATATGTCTCACATTCCTTCTGATTTTGTCAGGTAGCACTGCAATTTACTGTATAATGACTGCATTTTCTAATTATTATATATTATATTCATCTTTATAAATACTCTGAAATAATGTGGCACCACAATGAACGACAACTTTGAGCTTCTATAGGACCCTGATCTGGACTTTGAATAATGATCTTATAAAACCAAAGTGTTATTTATAATAAGTAAATAACTATAAATGACATTAAAATGAGCCTTTCTACATTAACTGTGGATGAGATCTGTACAAATCCAGCCCCTTAAATATTTCAGCTTTAACTATTAAAATAAAGCACCTTTATAGGAGAAACACAGCATTTCCAACATAAAAGAAAACATTAACCTCTCAAGACAAGTTGGTGGTAAAGAGAAAACTCATTATACAGTTTCATGAGGAGATTTGTTCTGTTTATAACTGATTACAGCATAGCATATAATTTTCCTATAGTGAAGAGATTATAGAGGTAATTTGCCAGGAAAACATTAATCTATACCTAAAACAGCAGCTTCTGAAGGGTATTTGCACAATTGAACAATATCGACAAAAATAAGCAAATAGTCAATTTTCACATGTATGTGATCCAGATTCTGTGATGGTCAGTGTTTCCATACTGTATCTTGTGAAGTTAACATTAGGATCTTTTTTGAAGTTGTAAAAATATATGACTAGGACCCATTCATTCTACAGTTTCTCCCCCATTTTGAGAACAGGTTAAAATGTCCATTTATTATTTTTTACTTAACACTTATCCATCTTCATGCATTTGAAATAGGTATTCCAGAAGTAACATGCTTCAATTGCGATTGATGGTTTGGAGAATAAGTTAGTAAACTTCCCTTTCCATCCGTTTCCTTTAGTAATCAGTCTCAGATCAGTGCTTCAAAGATCCAGCCTCTTTCCTTTTTTACTGCTAAAGGCAGGGGTAGTAATGTCAGTAATTTGTAACAATCACCAGAAAGTTTTATCGTTCAAATATTGAGAACAGTATCACAAAGATGATGATGGTTTGAAAGGATAACATGGATTGCAGCAGTTTGATTTTTTGTTCCATAGATTCTTCAGTTGATTCTTTTGTAGTCCTTGTAAAGTGCATTGGTGACGTTTCTATCCACAGTTCAAAAAAGCATTTCGAGTATACTTGGATAGCTTCACTGTGGTTTTAATAGAAAAAAAAAGCTTCATAGGGTAAGTCAGCTGTCAGGTAACCTTTATGGGTAATAAAAAGCAGGCTGAGGCACAATCAATCAGTTTAAGTGGATTTCTCTGTTGATTCACAATAACACACCACACACATGCATACACACACACAGACACACTCAAGGTTGCATATGACTCAGCACATGTGACTGTGCCTGGATCTTAAATGGCGATGAATCTGCCGGAGATTAAAGGAGCCTTTCAGAGGCTCTGGTTGCCACATGACAAGATATTTGCAGCAGAGGCAAGGCAGGGAGGACATGTGCAGATGAAAACAGCATAGATTTTCCAATACATGTAACAAATCAATACTGTCTCCTTGAAACAAAGGCTGCACAGTACATTTCAGAGCTTCTCTCTCTCCCTTAAATGCAGCAGCATTTAAGACTTGTGGCAAGGAGCTCAAACAGGCTGCCTGCAAAAGAGTAGCTGCCTGAATTTTTTGGACATATACTTACAACTATATATACATATTCATATATATAGTTTTGTCTATGTCTGTACAAATTGAAAGTATATTACATATGCACACATTAGATAAGTCTGGTGTATGTATGGATGTGGATTTTATATACAGTATGGTCCTGGAATGGTCAAAACAAATCTGACACAATGAAGTACTAATTTTGACCCAGGCAACAGCACAAAATAAAGAAATATTAAGGAAACAGTCTCTAATGTTTTCATAGAAGACAAGAATTTGTAAAGCTCTTACAATAACTTTGATTATAATAGCTTTTTTGTTTGTTTTTTGTTGTGCTCAAAGTATCCAAAAACTATGGCTAGTGCTATGATACTGTTAGTACATTTATTAGCTTTGTCATTAGAATATAGTTGCAGTTAGCGGTGCCCAGTTTCCTGGGAGTGGATGTTTATCACTGTACAAGCCAGAAGATACAGTAATTTAAAGCCAAATCTTGCATTTAAGACAATGATAACAACATTTGCATTCGACAGTATATAATATAAGTCAAAGCTGTGTGTTAATATAATCACTTCTATGTATATATTTTTATACTGTATATGCACAAAATTATAGCTTTGGGTACTATAATTATGCAGCTTTAGAACGTGTGATAAATTTCTAATTTCCAATTGGAGAAATCCATAGGTCCATAGGCTGGAGTCCAGAAAGTGCAGTCTCATATAGTTTTGTTTTTGCTGTTTCTCCAAACAGATTTTTTCCTGTGGTCTTTTGGTATGATTATCCTTTTGTCACTTTTGGTTGTTTTGTATGAGATCCAGGTCCTTCTTAGCCTTTTGAGTTCCTATGGAAAGGTGCAAAAACTGGTTGCTTTCGTGTCAATGACTACATGCACACACTCAGATGCCATATCTGTAAAGTATGGGCTGCTCTGGTGAGCTGGACAGAACACCAGTGGAGGGTAAGGTAGGAAAGAAAAGTGCAATTACAGTTGTTTATCTTTTTCTACTTATCAAACAATTCCAGAAAATCTCATACAGTCATATTTTTCTCTCAATGTTACTCAAACTCAAGAAGCACAAAGGGGTATCACCTTGGCTCCTTTTCCAGTCAAAAAGCTACCCAAAACACAAACACATCAGCCTTGATAGATACTGCGGCATTAGCTAGGAATTATAAAGTATTTTGGAATGAACTAGTATCACACAAGAAGGTTGGCATTTTTCTCCCCCACCAAAAGATCTTTGCGTGCCTTTAGTTTACAATCAGAAATCTTCTCTTTGTAATATCACTGAGAAAAAAAGGCTATTCCTTATTTAAAAAGGAAAATACAGGTAATACAGTTTAGCAGATGAACAGAAGTTACATATCTACATGAAAATATAAGAGCTTACAGACCCTGTATAAGCAGTACACTTGGTTCTCTGGCCTTAAGAAGAAGCCACCTTAATATTTCAATGAAGGTGCTTGGCACAAATGGGGCATAGAGTTTATTCTAATAAAAATGACACTGAAGCAGAGTCTCCAAGCATTTAAGATGATAAATTCAATATTGCCCACAGAACTCTTACAGCAGTCTTTTTCATCTCAGCTAGTTTTCTAACAGCTGACTCCTGGTGAGGGTCACGGTGGTAACAGGCAGAGCAGGCCAGACCAGACATCCCTTCCCCCAGCAACAGTCTCCAGCTCCTCCTGGGGGACTCCCAGGCACTCCCAGACCAGAAGAGAGATATAATCCTTCCAGCATGTACTGGGTCTGCCCCTAGGTCTGTTCCCAGTGGGCCATGCCTGGTGCATCCCCAGCAGGAGGCAGTGGGGGGCATCCGCACCAGATGCCCAGACCACCTGAATTGACTCCTTCCAATCCAGAGTAGCAGCAACTCTGCCCCATGGTCCTTCCATACTGCCGAGCTCCTCACCCTGTCACAGACAGTAAGCCCTGCAACATTTTTTAAAGGAACAGTAACTTCTTCTTTAGGCAAAGTATTGTGAGATGCAGGAATATAAACAGCAATTAACATGTTGTTCTGAAACAAGATCTGTAAGCCCGTCCTGAAATGTATTAAAGAAAACTATCCAGCATTTCTAAAGAAATACATCGTATTTTGACCCATGTGTAAAAGCAATAAGACCAATCCGAATAAATCCAAGCTTAGCTGAATTTTAAGGGATAGGGTGAAGCTTACATCCAGAACATCAGATTTGTTTCACTTTTGTTTCTTTGAACAAATGGCAATGCTTTAGTCCCAAAAGAGAACTTATTATAAGCCTTCAAATGTCCTGATTTCTTTGACCATCTGGTATTCCACTACAGTAATTTTACCTGAGGCAAAATGACCAACCTTCAAGTGGATGAACCCTGAAAGTGACCTACAGTATCAGTGTTCCAAACAAAAACCATTAAATTAACCAGTACCAAAAACTCACACAACTATAAAAAGACACTTTTTTTTATATATTGCACATAGCGTTAATATCTCACGCAGAAAAATATATATTGTTAGATATGTATTACCATTATTATTACTGGTTTTGTTTAAAATATTGTAAGTACTGAAATGCATGCCACAAAGAATGTTTCAGTCATGCAACATTAGAATAATAGAATAGCTGATTTTCTTAAAATGCGTTTAAGAGGAAGTATATTATTTTACAGGTTCCACCAAAGTATTTCCAGCATTTGAGAATGAACACAACTTAAGAAGAAAAAAAAGATAAAAATAAATGAGCACACAAATCAAACTCAAATTAATGATACACATATCTGTTGGGCAGCAGTGAACTAATCTTTGGTGACCTGAAAAGTGAGCTAGGAATGTCATTTGCTTTTATTAAGCTGCAATGTCACAGTTAAATGTCAATATGGTTCTTCCAACCTATAGGAGCTCTAGTTATGAGAGTGTTGCATTATTAGAGCAGAAGCCCCTGGTAATATATCACATATGAATTTGGAATGCAAATAAATAGGGAAGGGAGGAGTTGTTGGAAGAAAAAAACGGATGGAATGATTCATCACCATGTAGCCATGTTAATTTGCTTTTTTTTCCCTCAGGTTTGCGTCTACGTAATGCAGGGGAAAAGAGCCTTCTAGCTAACCTTGGTCACAAAATCAGGCACCAAGCACAGTTGAAATGCAGAGCCAGACGACGACAGACACATGAATAAACAAACAAATAAAAATTATAGACATTCATTACGCTTTCAATGTTTGCAAGCCTCCACTTCACTGAAAATCTAGCTCAGGAAAGTGAAGAGTGTGTCACACACTCCTTTGCTCTTCAGGCACAAATGAAAACAAATATGGCAGGAAATTATAGGGCAAATGATCAGGCTAGTTTTGATACTGATGTCAGCTGAAAATAGCATGTGTCACCCCTATGGGTAAATTACTCACAGGTGCCATTAAGTGTCCCTTACATAATGCTGATCACAGCATTCCTCAGATAATTCTGATAGGCTGCTGGAGGTTACAGCAAAATCGACTGTGATCTGTAGACTGTAAACTGTAAGCTCAACAGGACATTTTCCTTTTGTGTTTTTCATTATCTTGGGCCTTCCGTTTTGATGTACCCAAGAATGCAGGAAACAGTAAGAGAAAGCACACGATTGGTACTCTTTGGGGATGCAAAGAAATGCATTTTATCTTCAAGGACAGGGCACAAGAGGGGCGCAGAGGTTTGAGTGAGGTGTAGGAGAGCTGAGGGATGTTTGGGCTGGAGTCAGGATCCCTCTATGCTACTTTTTTGGCTACTGTTTGGCTACTGTTTCAAGCAGGACCACAACTACTGAACAGTCACACAGATAAGACTAACTCCATGCAGACACCAAAACTAGGATGCAGAATTAGAGGATCTGGGACATGGAGAATCGGAGATGGGGAAAAGGGTGGGGAGGTTGAGGGGTTATGCGTTCCCTGCATACTCTCTGCTCACTTTTGAGATTCTCTTATCTCTTCCTGGATCCATGTCTTGGTTCCATATCCTCCAAAATTGGAGGCTGATCCCTTTCCACCCTTCCCAGCCCCCCACCCATGGCTAAATTATCCCAGCTGTTATACATCCGTGAGCATCTTGGTGATGTTGACGTAATTAGTGTTAGCCAGAGTACAGTTAGCTGTCTTGAGGTTCTCCTCTCTGAAGTCCTCATTGCTGTTATTTACTCCCTCTTGAATTTCCATGTAGTCTGACTTGCTGATGGTGGAGGCACTCCTGCTCTTCTTCAGCTCCTCAGAAGAAGGTATTTTTGGGACACTGGTCACCTGCAGATACTGGGCCTGCTCCTCACCCTCCGTCTCTCGGTGGTAGAAGTAGTTGAAGTTGGACACGATGACAGGCACAGGCAGGGCAATGGTCAGTACACCAGCAATGGCACAGAGTGACCCCACAATCTTGCCTCCAATGGTAGTGGGAACCATGTCACCATATCCTACTGTTGTCATGGACACCACAGCCCACCAGAAGGCATCAGGGATACTAATGAACTGAGATGCCTCCTCATCTGCTTCAGCAAAGTAGACAGCACTTGAGAAGAGGATGACTCCAATGAAAAGGAAGAAGATAAGTAGTCCAAGCTCTCTCATACTGGCCTTCAGGGTCTGTCCCAAGATTTGCAACCCCTTGGAGTGTCTGGACAGCTTAAAGATACGGAAAACCCGGACCAGTCTGATGACCCTCAAAATGGCCAGTGACATTGCTTGCTGACCTTGCTGGCCATCTTCAGGCTTCTCAGCCAGCTCTGTTCCCAATGTGATGAAATAGGGAATGATGGCCACAATGTCTATTATGTTCATGATATTGACAAAGAAGCCTGCTTTGCTTGGGCAGGCAAAGAACCGTACCAGGAACTCAAAAGAAAACCAGATTATGCACAAGGTCTCCAGAATAAAGAATGGATCAGTAAATGAGGTGGACTGATAGCTGGAGGTACTGTTTGAGTATGGCTGGTAGATGTTTTTTCGCATGTCTTCCTCTTCATTGCGAAAAATAGGCAGGGTCTCCAAGCAGAAGCTGACAATGGAGATGAGGATGACCATTACAGAGATGATGGCGATAATCCTTGCTGGCCCTGAACTTTCAGGATATTCAAAGAGCAGCCACACTTGTCGCTGGAACTCATTCTCAGGAAGCGGTCTTTCTTCTTCTTTGATAAAGCCCTCATCTTCCCTAAATATCTCAATGGCCTCTTCCCCTAACTCATAAAAACGGATTTCCTCTGAGAAAATGTCCAGGGTCACATTGACTGGCCTCCTCAACCTCCCGCCTGACTGATAATAATAAAGGATGGCATCAAAGCTGGGGCGGTTCCTATCAAAAAAATATTCATTCCTCAGGGGGTCGAAGTAGCGCATCCTCTTTTTGGGATCTCCAAGCAACGTCTCTGGGAACTGGGAGAGAGTTTTGAGCTGCGTCTCGAAGCGCAGCCCTGAGATATTGATGACCACTCGCTCGCAGCACTCATGATCAGCCTCAGGGTCATAGGTGTCTTGAGGGTGGCCAGGAAGTGCAGCTGCCTCATCTGTGGGGTCCCCAGTGGCTACTGTCATTCTGGAAGGAGAGAAGGCCTGCAAGTCTCAGTGGAGCTGAGGTTGTTTTGTGTGTGAGAAGTAAGGGCAATGTGATGAGCCCTGTTTATTATTTTGGTGGTTGAGGACCACAGGGCCACAGCCTGGTGCACCTTGAAACAACAAAAAAAAAACAACAACAAAGTAAAATTATTTGTTTAATGAGTTGGAATGTTTTAAATAAGAGCTTCATTTATATTTTGATTTCAAAGATATCAAGTCCAAATATGTATTTTCAAGGAGAGTTTTATTGGAAGTATTCTTAAACCCATTTAAGTTAGACATTTATGCATACTTTTATGTGAAAGAGAAAGTACCTTAGAGAGGTGCTCAGCAAGATGCCCTTTTGAGAAATGTCAGACCTTGTTCTCATGATATAAGTGATACTTCTAGCATTCTTAATCTACATTTCAGTGTGCCTAATCAAAACGAACTAAACATTTAATTTTTAATTATATATACTGCAGAACACATAATGTCTTCATTGCAGCCTCAGAGATAATCGCAAGAATTTAATGAGAAGTATGCAGAAGAGAGGGAAGAGAGGCAAGAAAGGGGCTGCATACCCTGTATTGGAATTATATGCTCAATTATTAATGCCCCAGAATATGTACAGTAAATAAAGGTACTGAGAAACACAAACACAAAAAATATGCACAAGTGTATCACAAGTTCATACAGTATAATAACCTGCACCAGTTCTGTGGCAGTGTCAGCAGTTTTATAAATAGGAGGAGGTTGGCTATTTGTGGAAAATACAATCAAACACACATACAGTAATAAATTATTGTCAAGAAGACACCTGTGTTCTGAAACTAGGACTCAGTTTATCACTGTGTGATAATTTTGTGGTGCAGTCATGCTCAGTGAACTCACCTCTGCACAAGCCATTAAAATGCACATTACCAAGTACAGTCACACACATCCATATACACACACATTGATCACGTCAAGACATACTGTAAACATTTGAGATAATTGTCCAGTTTTTGAAAAGCTTGTTGAATCTTAGTTAATGCTATGTTTTTAGTTATTTGACATGTGTGAGATTAACCTACAATAATAACAACTTAATCAACTTATTTTCTGAAGATGTTAAATTCTAAAGTTTATTAAAATGATTGTACATGTCTGGGTCTGCCAAAAAAATATTAAAATGCAAACAGGTTTTACATTCAATTAATATGCCCAATTAATGATTGTTATTACAATTATATTTTTAATCAATACCATGTATTTAAAGCATTTGATTACAATCACATTGGGTCGTTTTTAAGTATCAGACATTTCACTAGATTTATTTTATTTTATGACTATTATTAAACTTTACAACTTTAAATATCCTGCTTCACTGTTAAAGAAAAAAACCCTCAATATATTAAAGGATTTTACCAGCATTAAATTCATTGTATCCTTCTCAAATATAGCTCCTGTATTTTCCTTTGGCTAGTTCAACAGTAACAAAAAGCGTAATTGTCATTCCTCTCACATTTAACTTGAATAAATCAAAGTTTAACCTCTTAATAAATAATCTTCCGTTTTATATTAACAAATCTGTCAGTAATATACTGTATATATATATTTTTTTTAAAGAGGTTTAGGCTTTTCTAAGAGTGAATACAAATTCTAATGCTATGTTTAAACAAATTTGTTGTTAAATAGCCAACCGTGAAAAGCTAAGCTCACCTGCTATTATGCGTCGCCTCCAGCACGTATAAGCCAATGATGTGGGTTTCAGGTCTCGGGGGACGTCTGCTTACTCTCAAAAAAACCCAGTGCCAGTAATAAACCTCCAATATTTTGGACCTTAGTCTCAAATCCCACGGTCCACAGTCTTTCCAGGTCCTGACAATCATTCAGGTACTGCTATGCAGTACCACAAACTCCCCTGCATCCGCCGAGAGAACTGGTGTCGGGGTGATGCGGGAGGGTCTGCGCCTCAGCCCGCCGGGTTCTCCGTTTGAACAATAGCTCGAAGCCCGAGAAGCAGAAGGCGATAGGAACGGGGATACCGATCTTGGAGGAGGAAAGCGCTTTATCTCTTCAATTATGCTTCCTCTATAATGGTCCAAAGATGCTAAGATCAGCAAAATTTGACGTCCCCAGTGTCCTTAGGAGATATGACGTTGCCTGCAACAAACAGCAGCAAAGGTAGTCCTGATACACTACACAGAAGCAACATCTGCAAAAACACAAGGAAGGGAGGTTGCGGGGAGGCGTTGCTTTTATGTAATTGTATCTATACAGTCTCTTTTACATGATCGGAATTGGAACTTCAGATCTTAAATCATTCAGCATGTTACATTTTTGGAGGTTAAACATTTTGTATTCCACCTGGGAACAGTGAAGGAAACTGGTATTTATGGCTGGCATTTTTTGCACCTTATTCATTGCATCAAACAGATGGAAGACTCCACCACTACAGTTGTACATTCTGACAGCGTAACAAATTGGAGCTATCGTTTTTAAAAAGCCATGTTCCCGGCACCAACGCGTCCCACAAAGGTTTTTTCAATTACCACAAAGACCACGTTTGTGATAATTTGACATGTTCGCACCCACGTGCATGCATCCTGGCTAGTCCCCTAGAATAAATGGTACTTATTTTGTTCGTGCACTATTTTTTTCCTTATGCAAGCGTTGCAGATGCCATTAGCTGATCTACAGTAGATAAACTGCGAAAAGAGGTGTCTACCGTGGCATGCTCAAGCCATGGTTAATTGTTCTGGAAAACTGGGAATATAATCTATGGTACAGATAACAGTAAATCCATGCAATGTCACATAAGCGTATTAAATATGATTGATATTTTAAGCATTTAACTAAATGGCATGCATAAACAAAAAAAATCACCCTTGTAAGCCAGTATACAAGATGCAGATCTTCAGACTCAATCTCCACATCAAAACAGGTTATCTTTTGGATGCAGGCGTCTCCGTGCCCTTTTTTTCCTCGTTAATTTGAAACAAATGTGCAGCATATGTTTGCGATTTGTGCTCAGGCTTAGGATTTCTTTCCTTGCTTTTCACCCCTAGAAATTGCAATAAGAATTACGGCTTACAGAGAAGTCTGCAGTTAGGTATTGATATGCATACAAAGAGAGTGCGGAACGGGAGAACGAGCGAGCTCCTCTCTGCGCTGTACCACTCCTTACCCCTCTACAGCGTGGGCAATTTAAAGGGAACGCGTCCTGGTGATGTTCTTCACATAAAAAAAACGTGGAATATAATTTTCTTACAGTGAAGTGGGAGAAATATGACATACGCCAAAGCTGCACGAAATTAAAACATTGCTTGTTTTTTGGGAGTTTGGTTAAATAAGAGAAGATAGGACAGTGTGGAAACCACACGCAAACACATGAAATTCTGCAACTGATCCCAGTTCATGGTTAATATGATGCCAACCTGAGTGAGCAGGTCAAGCAGTGAGCCGTATAAAGCACCCCCACAATGCCTCCTTAATTAACACCACCTGGGGCAAGGCAAGAGTTAATTCTATTTCAATTGTGGGTTTAATTTAGAAACGTCATTCCAACTTTGCTAGACAGCATCATTTTTCAAATGTTGACTCTGATTATTTAAAAATCTATTTTAAAGAGAGGTGGTTTTGTATGGAGCAATTACAACTAATTGTGAAAAGGAATAACAAGCATGCTAGCGTGATTCTTGCAAATACATTTCTGCACACAGTTTGCTCTGTACACTCTGAAACTAATTGTAAGTTGCTAATGCATCTCTAAAAGCTCAGTAGTGTTCTGAGTTGTAGGATCGCATTAATACACTAAGGAAGTTTTGTAGACAGAATAAATCGGATACCACTTTTGGTTCCAGTCATCAGTAGGAAGCCAGTATGCTGTATACTGTCATTAAATCTATAAGGATGTAATTCTCGGCTGGAAGAAATATATGTAGCTCACTTGACAAGTCCATTAATTTCCTTAAGAGATCTGTCATTTATGGTTCATATACAATTATGTAGAACTCTATATGACTTATCCACACTTCCATTAGTGTCAAAGTTTAATATTGCTTATGAAACCGGATGTACTGTTTATGCTTGCGAATATATTAATTGTAAATTAATATTTACAGTATATGCACTGTATTTGCAGGAACAAACATTTGCCAGAAGGTTGGAACACCATTTGGATTATGTTAAAAAATGTTAGTCTTTCCCATAAGGATTAATAAAAAAAGGTTTGGCTGCACATCATAGTTTAAAAACCCATTATCTCAGAGTCTTTCAGAAGTAAAAGCCCCAACCAATTAATGCTCCTGACAGTTTAAGGTGTGGCAATGAGTGTTAGGCACCAGCAGACATGAAATGGATTACATGGCTCAAAGCCAAAGTTGCTGGCAAAGGTTCAAGGACCATCTTAAGACACTAATAATAATAGAAAAATAGTGTGAACACAATTGTTCTTCTCCCTCTTCTATTACTACAGTAATAGCAATTACAATAATGATGACAATGGGGGCAGCATTGTGGTATGATAGTTTTTGAGTTTGATTCCAGATGGAAGCACTGTTTGTCCCAGATCTATATGGAGTTTACATGTTTCCCCTATGTCCGCATGGGTTCTCCAGCTGGCTCAGTTAACTGGTATCTCTAAATTGCCCCAGTCTGCGTGCCATGACATGGACTTGCATAGCCCTACAGTTATAGCACTTACTTAAGCATTGTCTTCTCAGTGTTTTTATGACGATGAATGGAAGTTATAAAATACAGAAGATTTAAAAAATAATACAACACAGACCGGCAGTAATCTCTTTTAAAAAGAAAAACCTTCTCGCTTCCAAATTTACTTTAACTGCTACTACAATCCTCTGTGGCACCATCTCTGTGACCAAAGCACTTTCTCCAACTAGGACCCACTGCTCCTCTTACCAGCAGTGAACCAGGAAAGGCTACACCCTGAACACAGGTGTTTTCAAGCTTACCTGATTGCTCAGTTAATCAGTTAGTTATCTGCAGAAGGAATAGGGAGGGGGAGGGCTCACAATGAAGTGTACACAATACAATAAGTAAGGTGAGAATGACAAATAAAAAACGTGAAATTTAGTAACAGGTTGAAGGCTACTAAAAGTTTTTAAATGACAATGTTTTATATAGCCTTTTAAGAAAGGAGTATACTATTGACTTGTGTCATCTCTAGTAGGACTGGAATTAGTCAGCCAGGGCTCATACAGCTTCTGGTGAAACAGAGACCTCAGCATCTGAAGGCATGTGATAACGTTAGTGTAAGCATCTCATTAATATCTCCTCTAATAGAAACTGAACCTTGCAGGAGAGTAGAGCTTGCAGTGTGTCAAATAACAGCAGAAATGTCCTGTTTTCTAAGGGGAGTCAAACTCAAAAAAGGATATATTTATATGAACTCTACCTTTTTATGTGCTTCTCTGAGGGAACTAAACTGTCAACTGACATCTTTAAAAACAAAGATAAAATAATAGACCAATAATCTCTTTTTTTAAAATACTGTATCTGACCTAGATATTGTGCTATCTTCTGTTAATGTTTATTTCTGCTATACTGATATGCTGAAGACCAAAATAATCCTGATAAATCTAAACAATGCTTTTTAAAAGGGTATAAACAATCTCAATTTAAACAGCATGACGACATTTCCTTCACAGTCAGTGAAAGGAATACTGTATATAAATATGGTAAAACACTTCATGTGATTGAGGAACATTGGCACAAAGCAATAGACGTTGAATAAAATAACCATCAGCACTTTCACTCAGAATACAATACAGACTAATTGAATTTCAAATATGAAGGCCATCACTGCCAGTTCAGGGATAACAGAACCGATAACTTGAGGAAAAAATGGGAAGAAAGCTATTTTATTTTGTGTTAAAGCACAAACATAAACACACAAACCTTCAGCAAAAAAAAAAAAGTTAAAAATAAAAATCGATTTCCTAAATCTTAAATAAGTTATTTTTTGGCTTCCGTAGCCTTGTCAGCATTATAACTGTGATAAAATTGACTCAGTTGTGTTGTAGATTGCTGTAAGAATAACTGTCTAAGTGAAAGACAGAGAACTCAATTTCTCTACTTAGCTATCAGAATAAGCATACATAAATAAACTGATAGAGGCTAGTGAGAATTAGTATGGCTGCAAAATTAAAAAGAACTCGAACTGACAGAATATGTCTTCAGTAATGCAAAGCATTCTGTCAAAACTACAAAAAGTGACTTGTGATGTGCTCCAGTATCGATAGAACAATTTTAAGGCTTTATCTTAGGGAAATTTAAAACATAGCTCCACTTTCCACCCGCATACCCAAGACATTTAATACTTAATTGGCTTCTGGGAAAACTGGCTCTAACTTCTTCATAGGCAGGGTAGATCTAGGCAAGCTGTTTGACAACCTAACAGGGATGATACTTTGTCAAGTCATAAAGTTTTCCTGTAAGTATACAGTATTGGATGTCCATATACAGTACATTCTTTAGAAGAATGTAGTTAAAGGTTGGTTTAGTAGGGGTGACATAGCATAGTGGTAAACCTCTGACCTCACAGGTGTGAGGCTGGGGGTCCAGGACCATGCTGGAGGAACTGCTGCTACACCTTTGACCCAGGTACTCAACCCCAGCTGATTCAGCCCATTCAGGAGTATAGATTAGGAACCTCACAGGTTTTGCAGGGGGTAATACTTGTGATGACTGGCATCAAATTACAGGTAACAGATAAGTTGGAACCAATAACATTTGATATTTTTTACAATAAAGTCCAAAAAACAAGAAAGATAAGGGGATCATTTACCTCCATGGCCCTAGTAGCAGAATGCTGCCACAGCACGATGCTCAAGAACAGATGCAGTTTGTGTCATGGCGTGACAAGCACTGTAGCAAGTCACACAAGGCTTGTGGGAGGGGAAGAGGGGAATAAAAAACATATATTTTTTTTAATGGAGACATTAATGGTTGAAGTCATCAAATTGATAGTCGTGGCCTTATTTTATATCGGAAAAAACACACAAGAAAATGTACAACTGTACAACAAAGTGCTTGCCAATTCATAAGTAGATTTGAAAAGCTCTTTCCAGCAGGTTCTGCACCTTAAAAAGCTGCATTTTCTCCAGCTTTCACTCTACAATCATACTGTCTCCTAATGGTTTTCCCAGGCTTCCCCTGATGGCCCATTCATTATTTATGAGAGCATTCCATTATAAAGACTGCATTAACTGTGAGCCTTCATTGCTAGAAATGACAGTTGATATTCACTTCACATTAGCTTTCCTTGTTTAATTAAAACTGCAGTGTGCCTTTTTCCTTTATCAGCCTTTGGTTTAATCTCATAAGGAACAAAACAGTGTAACCAGGCAGTTTCACACAGCTCCTAGCCATGGCTCTTGATTGGTTATTTTAATTGCTATGAGAGACATAGGTAACACAAAGAAGAACTGAAAAACTATATAAATGTTACTGGAATTAATACAATTCTGTGATCCATAATCGAATTACTCATTTTATTACAGTATATGAATGATATTTTTACAATCTATAATTAATGCCACAGCTGCTTCAATTAATAATGATAAGAAATGATAGAACTATCCACAATAAAGCCCTGTTGGTGTGTTACTTGCAACTGAGAGATGTATACTCTCTGAGTTTGAACTGTTTGCAAGCAATTGTAAATGTAAAACCCAATAGATCCTAAACTTAATAAAGATTACAATCGAGTAGCAGACGTTAAAGGGGCAAAGAACAGAAGTGGTGGGATACTTTATAACATCAATTGCCATTTTGGCAAATATACCTTGCTAATGTTTTTACTTGTTAGACTTTTTCTTTGACCTTCAAAAAATTAACACATCCTTGGACTCAAAACCATATTAATTCCTCTCCATCAAAATCAGCCAACTATTCTAATCACTCCAAGTCCACTGTGAGATGTAATAGATCAAAAGGATTGTTGCAACATTTACCTGGAGTCGATGTCTTATTAAAGGTATGAGGTAGGGTTAGACAGGGTAGTGAGAATCTCATATTGTGTGTATGGGTCTCAGGTTGCAGACATTCCTGAATGAGCTGTCAGAACTAGGGTGAAGCCAACTCTCATAAAGAATAAACACGTGTAACTACAGTATATAGCATGATAGAAGTAACTGAAACATGGCTATGGAACATTAGTAGGAATAAATATACTTTAAAATAAATCAGTATATTTTTTACAGGAGAAGCAGGCTAAAAGAGATCATAGGGTGAGATTGCATTAAAAAAAACCTGCAAGTTAAAAACTAAACAAAAGAGTATTGGTAGTTTTGGAGCTATATGGTTTAAATTGTAAAATTGAAGTTCTAAGAGCTTAAGACCACCTAGTGAGGATATGGGCACATGTGATACAAATAATATGATAATATTGATAGATTTCAATTTTATATATAAATTAGAATGCTTGATGGTAGACCAGGGAAAATGAAAAGGAATATTGTGATGGAGGCTAAAATTAGTTAGAAGAAGTTATTTCAGTGCTACAACAGTAAAAGAGCCATAAGGAATGAAATTCAATTATATCCAAGAGGATCATAGGAACATTCTAGAAGATGAAAGGGAAGTTGCTAATGTACAAAATAATTGTTTCACTCAGGTGTTTAGTAAGGAAGAAGTCAGCAATATCCTTCAGGCAGTAAAAGGCCAAGGTTCGGCATTAAACAGTATTTTCATTAAAGAGGCAGAAGAATTTTGGGTACTTGAAGCACTTATGAATAATTAATCCCTCTGGCCTAACGTACTGTATCTTACTACAGTTCTCAAAGAAATAAGACATTTTATTCAGAAGCCATTGACACGACTATCCCATCAGTCGCTCAAGAGAATTGATAATATAGTGCTCACCTATTACTTGAAAGGTTATGGGAACAATTATTTGAACTACACTGGAGGATCTCAGTATATACTGTATGGATGAAAATGATATCCTAGGAAATATTTAACATGGATTTAGAAAATGTATGTTTTGCCTAATAAAATTCTTAGAGTTCTTTGGACATGCATCTGCAGTAATGGATAGACAGATAACATGTTACGTATATAGTGTGTTTAGAGTTTCAAACCATTTTTGATAAAGTTCCACATAAATGGTCACATCTAATTTTAGAAGCTGTCGGCATTCAGGGAAATGTGTGTGTCTGGATTACGAATCAGTTAATAGAAAACGGAGAGTACAGTTGAGGGGTAAATTGCTGAAATTGGGGTGATGTAATTAGCGAATTATACCAAGGATCCAACCTGAGACCAGTAATTTTTAAAAGTTATATCTATGGTCTAGAATTTTGGATCAATGAACTGCTAACCACCAAACAGGTAAAGGATGTGAATGGCCTCCTCTCATTTATATCTGTCTTTATGTTCTAATGGGTTTTCTTATTGACCTTATTTAAGACCTTATTCTAGGAAAACCTAAACAGGTATAATCACATCTGGATGGTGGGGGTGGTGCTGATTCAGAGCTATCCTAATTTCTGACATACTGTACAGACCTTTGATGCCTCATGCAAGACAGGAATTCTAGCTCAAAGAGCAAATGAACTGAAGAAAGACTGTCACATCTTTCTGACAGCCCTCCCAGACAAAAGGAGCTTTTGTCATTTTTTAAATAAACTAGGCAACTTTCCAGTTGATACCAAAATAGAATGATTAGCAAACACCAGAGAAGATGCTGGACAGCTGGACAAGAAATGGTTAACAAGTGTAGAGAGTGTAGGATTGTACAAGCAGGTAGAAAATGCATAAACTATATATGCAAAATGGGAAATGCTGAGCCAGAAGAGGCTATTTATGAAGAAGACCATTGCAGTTGCAGTCATCAAGTATAGCTGTACAGTCTGCAGTATCTGTACAATATAAGATATTTTAATTTTCTTCTTTGTTGTCCCAATGCTTTGATATACAGTAGCTATGGTAGTTTACCTATTGTCCCAGAATTATACTACAAAAAGTCTATTGCAAGAGTTGTTTGCAGCTTAAAACACGTTCCACCCAACCAGAGTTTTAAATGTAATCAGGCAGCTTTTTATCTATAAAATGTAAAAATATAGTCTAATTGATGCTAAGAAATCTTTTATTACCAAAACCACAGACCTAACTTTGAAACTAGATTTCTGGGCTGTCACACACATTATTATTTCTTGTGCAATTCATTACTGTATAATTCATTTAAGTAATTTCAAATGAGAATTAAAATATTATTCTCCTGGGCTGAAAAAGAAAATTGTCGAATTTTTATTGATGTTAAATTATATTATGAAGTTATTATATCACTTGTGTTTTTAGGTAAGATGTTATGCAATACATTGGATTTTATTACCCATACTTTTTCAGTACAGTAAGTAACAAAAGAAGGGAACCGAATTACTCCATTGTAAGATATTTGCTGATAAGATGACTGGCAAAGTAATGAATGCATAGGCTGCTCTTAGTTTCCATTTCTGAGTCTCTGCAGTGCTGTGTGAAGAATGGCCCCCTGTCATTTGCAGTCTGTGAACAGGTGTTCCATTTTCTCTTTTCTTCTCCATCTCAGTGAAGCAGGTGCAGACAATGGCATTGTAGGGCAACATGGGAAGGACGAAGCTACCTCAGCAAGAAAGCAGAAGGGTCTTGTTAGTTACAGAATCCAGCTTCAGACCACTGGTTCAAACATAAGGACATTCACTACATTGTACTGAACAAAGTTTCAAACATTGACACTGTTCGTATGGGTAGTAAAAAAATGTGTGGAGAAACAAATTTCAGCCCTTATTACATTTCTCTTAACTGATGAGTTCAACATGAAGGCAAACCAAACTAGTTTTGATAAGGGTAAGTTGAATGAATTCTTGCAGGTCCTGTACAAGGCATCTACATGTGGTTTGGGTGCCTTAAAAAACAAACTAGGCAATAAACTGGCTGAAGAGTGCATAGGAAGATGATGAAGCAGGAGTTGCTTGGGCCAAGTTTGGGAGGTTTCACTGTTTTGCAGATCAGATCCATCCACCCATTTTCTTTCCTCTTCATCCAGTACAGGGTCACCAGTGAGCAGGAGCCTATCCCAGCAAGCAATGGGCACAAGGAAGGATACACCCTGGACAGGATGCAAGTCCAACACAGGGCACACACAGACACGAACTCACAATTGGGCCAATAATTCCGAAAGCCAATTAATCAACCAGTATATTTTTGGAATGTGGAAGAAACTGGAGCACCTGGGAGGAAACCCACACAAACACTAGGAGAACATACAAAGTCCATGCAGACCCCGGGAATTGAACCCAAGGCCCCAGCTAACCACTGCTACTGCTAACCACTGCTCCACCATGTCACCCCTGCAGATAACAGATTTTAAAGGGTCCTCCATGTGGGCAGAAAGTAAAAAGTCATGGTTACCTCATAGACACAGGGAAGAAATCTTTAGAAAGAATAGGAGATACAGTATAGCTGAGGGCAGGTTTTGCTTATTTTCTTGCTCACGCACAAGCCTAATTTCTCTGTGAAACAGACCACATGCAGTGCCCTTTAGAAGTAGTCAAGAATTATTTAAAGCTCACTTTCCTCCTGGCAATGAATTATAAAAAAGATCAAAACTCACACCGCCTTACCAGCTCTCTGCTCTGAGTTGTTTATCCATCATGCTAAATAACTAAATCGTTTTTAGATGATTATTGTGATTGGAAAAATCTTATACTGAAGCCATCTTTTGTTCTAACAATTTATTACAAAAAGCTAATACCATGGATCATTGCTCTGCTTACTGGGTGAAGATATTGTATTATTGTTTAATCTTAGATTTTCCAAATTAAATTAGGAACTGAAGTGTGGAGTCCCATTCCACTGTGGAGGTGCCACAATATATTTAACACTTTATTAACAGTATATATAACATAACATATTTATCACCAGAAATATATTTCTCATGGATTCAGGAAAGCTCTTTTTAGATAATAGTCAGTACTGAATATGCTTAGTAACCTTATTACACTGTTCAATGACTGCCATGACAAACAAACTGAAAAGCATTTTCATTCAAACTTAAATTTTTTACCAATTCTGTTGTTCAGAAAATATTACTAACTTTAGTTGCATTATTATAATTCAGCAAAGAGAGCTCATCTAACATTATTTTTAACAGGTTTTATTTCAAATTTTAATATTGTCTCTTTTATTTCTGAAGAGGATCATAGGTAATTTATACTCATTTGACCCGTTTCAAGTGCAGACCTTCCAGTAAGTGTTTCTGTGTACTTTTTATGACTCTCCTGTGTGTGTGTGCACCAACTTGCCATCAGTTGTTTTAAGCCCCTTCAGGGAAAGAGGAATCTGGCTGGTGATAAATTTAAATGTTGTGCCTTAATTAGGTTAATCACTAGTATTCATGGGAAACCAGGGTGAAACCAATGACTAGATGCAGAGGATGTATTAATACCTGACTTACTGAGAAGGTAGAATTGATTTTAATTATATAAATTTTTAAAAAATGTTTAACAGACACACCTAATAATGTTAAATCATAAATAAAAAATAAATATAGGTGTATCTGAACAATTATTTTCAAAGAAAAGAATGACATCTCAGAACTTCCTTAATGATACAGTTTAAGCAATTCCCAAGTATCACATTCATTGATCTTCCTTTCCTAAACGTAGGATTTATTTTATTGTCTGACAGAATGCTGTGTTTTCTACAACAAATGTGGTGATTTGTTGTTTTGCATTTATTCAGACAATTAGAAATTGGATCAGTAAATTGAGAGAGTACAGTACTTTCATGGCTAATCAATCAATCAAACCAATCAGCAATTACACAGTATACACGTGGGGTAATTAAACCAAGACAAGGGTAAATCTAAATCATTCTATCGTGTTACACACAAGTTGCTGATCAATCTCTCTCAGTTACAACATCTAGCCAATACAGTTAAATACAGTACATTGACTACGAAATACAGGTTTGTGTTGGCCAACCTCACAAAATCAGAAGTCAGACATGGATATCAACATTCATCAATGCTTCAGGACAAGGAGATATTCCATTAATTTACTGAATTAAGATATCACTGTTTGTAATGACAGCTTGTTTCTCAAGTGTTAAAATGTGAATAGTGCAGGTCCTAAACTCATAGGAATTAACACCCTACACCAGACATGGTATTCATAGCTATTACAAAGTATGGAAGTTGGAAAAGTACTAGGAAACCCTTTTTTAACATCAGGATGTGCAGGTACTGTACACACAGTTTCCCACAACAGTAAGGTTACATTTCATAAGCTGTCATGGCCTTAAGTCTTCACTTAAGATGTGTTGTATAAATATTTTAATGCACAATCTTGCAAGCAGCAGGATCATTGCCTTGACCCATATACTGGATTTCCACAGGAGCTGTCATTCGCGGTATGGCAGCTGGGAAAGGTGCAGTATATTTTTAAGACCTCAAATGCTGATGAATGTGTGTGAGATTCAGCGGACATGAAGGGCAAGCTTAAAAAATGAATTTACAGCCCGTGCATGAAAGAAACCTTAGTTTGCATCTTAAAAAAGTTGGAATGAAAAGAATTGAATGGAAAATGTAGATGTATTTATTTGAAGTACAGTATTTTGTGGTAGTTGTTAATCAGCATGGCTTACCACAACGATTCTCTTACTAACCCCATGGGAGTGATGACCATGCGTTTGATGCACTGAACTCTGCCCTTGTTAAAACCCTTTGCCACTTTTTTGCAGTACTAAATCCATAGGTACTGTAGCTTTGTTGGTCTCAAGCCCACCAAAACATGGCAGAAATCAGACAATTGTGTAATGGCACTCTGGACATTCAGGTCATCACTGGCTGGTAGACAGAGCCCAGGTTCTGTTTATTTTTTAAATTAAAAAAATCTTCAGAGTACATCTCAGAGCTTCTGGTCCTCTGATAATTTTAAGGGGAAAACTGATACATGCATTGTATTTAGACATATTTAGCTATATCCTAACTTCTTCTAATGTTTACAAAACAGAAAGAGATATCTTTGTTTTGCCTCGTAATGTGCCGATACTGGAAAGCCTCTCACAGTATGAGCACAGGTTCTGGTGGTTACTAGAAAAGGACGCAACAAATCATTTGGCAGCTGGAGTGGATGGTAACAGCTGACACATGCGCAAGGCTTGTGGAATACTAGGAAAGCCGAGAGATCCTGTGGTCACATGCTCCTCTCAGCTGTAGACAATTTAGGCATGATGGCTCATGTAATGTAATTGGCATTGGAATCTGTTTTATTTACTCCTTATGGTCAATTAACTCCAGTATCGCTGCATTCCCAAGGGTGGCCATGCTTTAACAGATTATCCTTGGCTTCCAGATATGATGTAGAGAGGTTTTAGTGAATGGTGCTTTGGATGTAAGACTGCATAGACCACACACACATATGAAGAACTGTTCAATCACAAATGTTTAAATAGCTTGTTAATATTGTGTCTGAAACAAGACCATAGTAAACTAGTCAAAAAGAAAACTAACAAACAGAAAATTGTCACCCCTCACACACATACACACACATGCGGTTTATGTAATCCTCACTTTTATTTCAGATTATGAAATGCAACTGATGCTTGAGTCTCGTCACCTTCATGCTCACCTTGTTGCTATGGTAACTGTCTTCAGAAGCGCCTCTCCCCACATGCAGCGCTCAAGAGAGTGTCTGGTGACGATTTCATACACGGGTTTGGCAAGCAGTCTAATTGGAGAGTAGAAACTGATTAAACAGATGCTCTTCCTTCCCTCAGGAAGATTAGGGATATCGGACATGGTTAACAACAACATGTGCTTAGAAAATACTTCTCACTGCAGCAGAGTAACTCAAACAGCTAAAGCAGCCATCAGGCACCAAAGTATATCCTTACTTTTAAGATGGAAAGACTGCAACTGTTTTCACAAAACACAAGCTTTAGCGTATGACAGTTAAGAACTGGAAAACGAAGTTTAACTAGAAGAAGACGTTTATAAAGAAGATAGGATATGATTGATTATATCTCATAACATTTTAACCAACATATTACATTGTAATGTAAAATGCTGCAATAAATTCCGTTTTTCTAAGTAACAGATATTTTAGAGTCCATAATATTACTATGTGGTGATAATTTTCCACTTCATAATTTTAAATGCATATAAAGCATTTATGGTGAATAAGAACATGTTAAAATCTTTTGATTTTTTTCAACAAACCTCACTTCATTTTAAGTGTTAATTATTACATAAATATCAATAAATGAAATGGTTTTTGCTTATTTTTATGTAACTTGAACATAAGAAAGTGAATGCGTGAGAGTTGAGAAAAATTATAATATGCAGTTCAAGACGCAGATCCAAAGTAGATGGGTGTAACTTTCTCAGGATCTCCAAGGTCTCATTTAATACTTCTTGAACTCCCTATACTTCCAGGCTAAAGGGGGGTGTCCATTTCCAATGTAGCTCCTTCTCCCTGATGTCACATGACTGAAAAAAATGTCTCTCTTTCTTGTTATTTTGTTACTTGTTTTGTTATGTGAAATTATCCACTGGGAGTACTACACAGGTGCCTTTACACTGCTGTTCATTCATTGTGTATTAGATGCACTAAAAGAAGCACCAATGCATATACTGTACAGTATCCCAGCTGTATGTTTTGACATCTCTGGATTCTCATTCCAAATTCTATTTTAATACGTTTGGTGGCTTTTGTTGATGTGTTACAATTCTTCTCCACTCAAATAAATATTTCATCCATTTTCTATCCATCCATCAATACAGCATCACAGGGAAGCTGGAGCCTATTCTAGGAGCAAGACAGGGTACACCCTCAATGGGATGTACCAGGGCACACACAGACACTCACACCAGGGCCAATTTTCCAGAAGCCACTTAACCAGCATATCTTTGTACTGTGGGAGGAAACTGGAGCACCTGGAGGAATCCCACATAAACACAGGGAGAACATACAAGCTCAAGGCAGATAACACCCCAGGAATTGAACCCAGGGCCCCTCTGCTGCAAGCTAGCAATGCTAACCAGCATGCCACCCATTGTACAGGCTTAGCTTCTGTGAAATATTATCAAACATTGTTTAATGCAAATCTAATTATACCCTGGATATTATGTTGTACTGTATGTTAGTTTGTTTTCTGTTATGTTATTTCACAGTTCACAATTCACAATTATATGTTTTATCAATAATACAAAAACATACCAATAAGTGAAGTTTATTTTCACTATTAAATATTGTTAACAATTGCAGCTTATATTTATACGTTGTGTAAATATTATATTTTAAAAAAGTAAAATGCATCCTTATTATTAATCAGCTACTGTATTTAAGCCATATACAGGTCCAAAGTTGTGCTTTGAGATTTATTGATTTCGTTTATTCCCTGGTGGGTTCCCTGAAAGCTATTTCTGATTTAGAAGAATAAACGTAATTAAAAACCCTCTGTAGTACATCACATCTGAAAAGGAAAATATAGATGCTCTTCACCAGAGGATCAGTAAAATACATATATAAATTGTGGACTGAAACAACATTTCCTGGTTCTAGATAGTTTTTGGCTTAAGGAAAGCAACCAATGAAGGAACTTCAGTATTTCATGTATTTAATTATCTACAGTATTAAATTAAATATACCCTAATGATCTTTTGCATCTTTAAAGTATTATCAATTAAACCTGCAAGAATGTCATGCTCATCACCTCAGAAATTATCAAAGAGCACATAAGCACACTTTGGTTTTACATTCAAGGATTTCTATTTCTGTTAATCTGGTCAGATGTTCTCTTTTCCACCATAAATTCTGAGGCAGACTGACACCTCTAGTACATGAGCTGTCTGATCTACAATATGCTGCACATTAACACTTACATTTATAAACCTACATTTTCACGCTGTCATTGACAAGTGGTGAACAGAATTTTCAAATTAGCCAAACAAATCGTCAGCAGAATGTCTGATGTTAGATGTACAATGTTTGTATCATTCTTTAGATAAAGAAGTTATTGTCCAGACATACTGTAAATCATACTTTAGAATTGATAGTATTATTTTGGTTATACACAATGAGGTGGCAATAATGACCATGTTACAATTAGATCAGCACACCACATGCTGCAGTTCTATCTTAACTGATGAATTTTGGTATCCCCTCCACTGGGATTTTAGTACCACACCACTGTGAAATGAAATATTTCTGACTCAGTTTCAGACTAACTTGGAGGATTTTCTTGAATTTAATTATGGTAAAGCTGCTGGTCTTTGCATTCGATGGGACACAGTCAAAGACTTCAGGGAATTCTATCGCACTTGCTTCCCAATATTCATCCTCACTGTTATGAAGTAGAAATCGTGCCGGCGTTTCTAGAGCATGCTTAACAACTCATTTATTTGTGTACACTACAGTGGAAACTATTCTTAGCAGAAAGAATTTGATTCCTTGCTTGGGCATCTCTCTGTGTTTTGTAAAAATGGAACTAGGCAGAATTATTTTTTTATGACAGTTGACAAACAGTAGCCACTTAGTACAGTAGCTTTGTGACTTCTTAGTAATGAAGGATTCTGCTGACATTCCTACATTGGAATGGCAGGAATTGCTTGCAGGTCCTGTACAGATAAACGATACATTTTGAAAGTTTTATTGTAAGTGAATAAATATAGGGTAAATAGAAGATGTTTCTGCAATTTTTTTCTTGAGCCTAGTCTTTCTCTTGCAGAGCCCACCATTCTGGAGGCCTAATATCTTTTTCTTTTTTTCGCTCCTAAAGTTTATCTGACATTTTGTATTGTTGCTACCGGAGTTAAATGAAAATAAAGGTGTGTATGTGTTTACCTACAGTATTAAAAAAATGTTTCTTTGAATTATTTGAGAATTCAGGGATTGCCCCCGGGACACCACAAAATTTCACAACAGACAATCTCTAATAGCACTTTTATTTTGTATAGAACAGTCATGGTAATTTATAGGAGCAACCACACTGCAATCCATCATACTGCCCTCCACCAACCATTAGTTCCTCTGTCTGCATATCTGCTACCACTTCATTCAATTTTGCAAACAGAGTTAAACTGCAGTTCACATCGAAAAATACAAATAAAAAAGCAAAGACTATTATAGCTTAAGTTCATATATTCACATTTGTTTAGGACAGTGTGCCACAACTATAAATGTGAATGGAACAAGCATGACCCCCATGTCCCTAAATTTTGGGCAGCATTCATTTGGGCTGTTTCTAAGCACTTCTAGGTTTCTTCGCAGCAGTAGCAGCATCAGTACAAGTCTGTGTGATTACAAACAAGTGACCTGAATTCTGGCGATCTTTAAAACTATTCCTTTAACACAAGATTATGGTGAATCAGGTTCAGAGAAAACGGTGCGCATGTCAGTGCCAATAATAGGCGCTGCAAGAAGAAGGCTGTCAACATCCGTTGCTGAAGGCACCTTGTCTCTCTAGCTAGGGATGGAGGAGATAGATTGGTGTGTTCCCTCGCTCGAGAGACGAGAGAGGCTCTGACAAGCGTGGCGTGGAAGGCAGAGAGAGAGGCAGGGGTGCACCTGTTCGGATTCAATGCAGTCGGGTCGGTTCCAGCCCTGCAAAAGAATGCAGAGGGGATGTCAAGCATAACACAGAAACTGTTAAGACACCAGGAGATTTGCGTGCAGAATCAGGGAACAGAGTGCAGGCTTCTTCCTTTCCGTTCTGATTAAAGTCAGGAGCCAGCAATTCTGAGCTGGATCTTATTTACTCAGGCCAGGACGGCCATCTATGCAGAACTGCAGAACGTGAAGAGAAAAAAATTCTATAGATTCTCAGCACTGGATGGACTCGTGGTTAGATGCCAAGAGGCTGACCGAAACCCTAAATCCCAAAGAAACAAAATATGCAGCTGCCAAAAATTAGAAATTGTTTTAAACTGTCATTGATGTCCTTCTTGATGCTTGTTCATGGCTTTAATTGATTAAATTAATGACTGAAAAATTGCCCATTTGAGAAATATTTCAAATTTTTAAAGAAAATATTCATACACTGAAATTGTGGCCAGATATTTCGAGAAATATTGCAAACTTAAGATGCAACTGAAGACATGGATCTACTTGCATGCTACAGTATATTGTGACAAAAAAGCAAAATCCCCAACAGGCTGTCAAAACCATTCAATGGAGTCCTCTTTATGTATAGAATCTTTATGTATAGAATCTAGTCTATCTAGTCTGTTTTGTTGTCTATCTGAATTGGACAACAGACAAAACAAACACTATTCATTATTCCCCCTGTGCAGTGACTAACGCCAATACTTATTTAATTAAAAAAGGATTCAGCATGTAATGACTGCATCAAGATTAGATTAATTCTTCATTTCCTGGCACATTAACAGTGCATTGGGATATGCAACATATTGTGCTGAGAAAATGTTAATATCAGTGAAAAGAAAAAACATCTTCCACAAAGCCTGCTCACTCTTTACAAAAATGCTAGATAGTTAATAACGAATACATTACATTTCAACATTTCAACACTTCTATCCTGCACGTCCACATCCTACGCTTTGCCACTTTCCTGCACTTTCTGCATAGTTGAGTTATATACTGTATAGTATTTTATAGGCACATAATTGGCACGCATTTGGGAAAAAAGTAACTGACGTATATTCATAAAAAATACAAAAAGTGTTCAATTCAGCCGTCAAACATCCATCCATCTCCCTGTTCAGAGAAAACTGTTTATTCCTGAAGATCACAGTAACCTGGAACTTTCCTGGAAGTATAGAGCTCAAGATGGGGGAAACATACGAAAACAAGTTACAGACACCATTTAACCCAGATAGCATGTCATTGGAAGTTGGGAGGAAGCACCAGGCATAACTTCAAAGAAACACAGGGAATGCATGCAAACTCCCCACAGAAGTCAGCCTATTCCAGAAACACACCAAGGACCCAAGATTGCAGTGCTCATCACCACAGCAACTTAACTATACCATTTCTGCATAGGTTTGTTAGGTACTGAACAGTATTTTACAGTTCACATAATTGGAACACATTCCAGAAAAAATAATTGAAAATGCCAGAACTGATGACTGTTTCTAGACACCCTCTTCATTTACTTAAAAAAGACAAAAGTTGAAAATAAAACAGATGATCTGGTGATTCCAAAAACACACCAAAGGACCCAAGATCTGTTAGGGTGCAGTGCAAATCACCATAGAATTTTATGGAACCATCAGAATTTGTAAAATATTTTTTTACATTTATGTTCCTTTGCTTGGGATTACCAGATTCATAAAACAGGCCCTGGCTCTTGACCACTCTTAGATTCAGTCTGTCTTTTAAGAAGGACAAAAAAGTTTAAAAAGATCATTTGAAAGGTTGCAACAGAGAAAATCCATCCTGCCTAACCAACTTATTAGATATTAGTAACTTTCTGATCAATTTCTTCTCTTTTAATGAAAAAAAACATAACTGTTCTGAACCTGTAAATGTATTTAGCACTTTCAAAACTATACTGTACATTTATTCTCGTGAATCCTTGCCTTAATGTCTTCATTACATGGAATGTGAATGTAAAGGGCAAATACAGTTGTGCATACTAATTTGGATAAATGGCAGTGGTATTTGCATAATATTTACTATAAATTCTCTTAAGAATGTTTCTTATTTAAAATATTACTGTATATAAAATGGACATTTATTACATTTCATTACATTTTAATGAACACCTGCTTAATTCAGACCATACTGTACCTATTTTGCATTCAATTCAATTTTTGCCAGGTTTACCCAATTCTCCACACTGCAGATACTGTATAATGAGTGGCTTAATTTAGCATGCAGATATCACCACTTATCAAGTGTCCTTGCTGTGCAGTGGTGCTTTTTCTGTCATCGAGAGGGAGCACTGAAGAAGCCTACTGCAGTCTTAATCCTACTGCTGCAGTGGCAGAATTTGACTGAGATCCAAACAAAATCCCAGTACATCTTTCACAATACACTGTATAAAAGGACAGAAAAACATTGTTGCCTTTTGGAATTTCCAGAATCAGCTGTGCTGCCTCAAAAACATAACCTCAGTTATTTTATGGAACATGAGGAAGATGGGTGTTTTCTGAAGGAGCTGTGTGGAAATGCATTATGTTCTTTTAAAAGTGGAAAAGTACCATCTGCGGTCATCCAAAATGGCCTCTGATGCTAAGTAAGAAATGCGAAATGTCCTAGATTCAGAATACTATTACTATTCAGATTCTTTTACTATAGGTCAGTGACAGCAGGGACATGTGTTAATTAAAAAACGGTCCCAGGCTACAGTACTTTTTTAGAAACATTCACAGTAATATCAAGTATTTCAGATTTCCTAAATATCTGCACAAATAAATGTAACTTAGTGTACAGTATATTTAATTCTCACCACAAATTAAGTGATCATTCATCCATCTTCCAACCACTTTATCCAAAAAGGTCATGGGATTAATTGATCATCATTTACATTTTCGGTTACATTTCACTTCAATTTTTAAAGAAATTCCTCTTTCCATTTTAATATTCAAACTTATGAATACTTTGAATTATATAATATATAACTATATATCATATATACTGTATATCATTATATAAATCTAACTCTTCTTGCCTAGAAAAATTTAGATTTCCCGTTTCCCTTTTTTCTTAAAAAAGCAGAGGCGTGGCTTAATATAGGTTAAGGACACTGTGCACATACTGCACGTTTTAAACACATACAAATCTGAACCATCATGCCATTGTTACAGCAGTGTTTCCTGTAAAGCATTCCCAAAGGTTCTACTGTACATACTGTAGTTCCCTTCCAATTAAAAAAAAAGGAAATTGTTTGTACAAGGTTCACTGCACAATTTTGCACACAAAAAACACACCATCAAAAATAATTGATCAGAAACTATGTGCCACAGCTTTGAAAGAACCAACAGCTTTTCTGCATCAATACACAGAATTTCTGAATTGAAATAAAAAGCTGTGCTTTCATTACCTTGCCCACAACGCTTCTGTTTCTGAGTGAAAGCAGCACCCCATGGTCTGTCAGCATGGGGCTCCCAAGAACAGACACCCATTCTGGTCGACAAACTTTCCTAGAGTATCAAAGAGACGTGGGAATAAGTCATAGAACATGGGTGCTTTCCTCATTAATCTTTTAATCTTCTTAAATTAATTAATTCTTAATTAATCTTCTTCTGGTCTTTTCTGTTCTGTATTCACAAGATGTATGGTTACCTGCATTGTTAAGCGCCTTGGGACAACCTTGTTGTGAAAGGCGCTATATGAAAATTGAATTGAATTGATGAAAAGACACTGCTTACACATGATCTTACCAAATGTTTGAAAATTTTGATTGCTTAGGCCTTTGTTTTTAATCAATGGTGACAATGGTGACTGACATTGCTCAAGTAGTGGGCACAACTAATTGATTACTACTCCTTAGGAGAGCTTGAATTGCTCAAGCTATCGTTGGCTTGCCATAGAACTACAAACTTCAGTGCTGTCAGTAAGAGACGCATCATCTCTCCAATCATTGCTCACTCTTCTACAACGGCATTTGGAGTTCACAGCATGTCAAACGATGAATGAATCTGACAGGTTGGTGTTTTGGAGGAATGTGTGCTCATATCCTGATTTTCCCTGTATAGCAGTGATAAGGTAATCATTAACAACCTTTTGCTCAGATCGCTGGAAGAGAAGAAAAACAGAAAATACGATTGCCAATTCCAAATCTGAAGAGACTTCTTTTAAATATGTGAAAGATATGTTGTTACCAAGAGTTTCTCCACCAGCAAAAGCAAAAAAGATATCTATACCCCTAAGATTTACAAAATAAATATGAAATGGCTAAAAATTGGCACAGGCCAGACTATTAATTATAAGAGTCATCACAAAAAAATAAATTTGTTATATTGTCCATTTAATTTAGTTGGGTTTTTTTTGGATGCTAAGCGAGTCAAGGATCAATTAATCAAGCTGTTTCTTAAAAGAATCCAGGGTATTCACTTCAACAACATCGCTTGGCAGATTTTCCCATCCTCCCACAACATTTTGCGTGAAGAGGTATCCTGTTCTCAGCTTTAATTGCGCTTCTGGGTATTTTCCACTTTTCCCCTCTAGTTCATGATCCACTGTTGATTGAAGTCAATACAATTAATTTTACCAGTGACTTTAAGGATTTTGAATACTTAAATGAGGTCCCATCAAACCCTACTCTGTTCAATATTAAAAAAAAAGAGGTTTACTTCTTTTGGCCTGTCAGAGCAGGACATTCCTTTGAGCCTGGGAATGTTTCTGGTCGCTCTTCCCTGGACTGATTCCAGAGCAGCCATATCTTTGTTGTGTTTGGGTGGCTGAAATTGTGCTCAGTATTCTAACTGAGGTCTCAATGGGGCATTCTATATCTGTACCACAACATCTCTTGATTTGAACGTTTAATTACAATATATATCCTAACATTCTCTCTCCCTTTGATATTGCTTAAGCACATTATCTAGAAGATGTAAATCAGGTGTCAACAGCAACATTTATGTCTTTTTCATAAGAAGCCCTTTCTCTCGAGTGTTTCCCTTTATATATTTGCCATTTGTTTTTTGCATGTATGCCCTTCTGGCTTCCAACTAGAATCTTTGATGAAAATATGGAACTGGGCCTAACTGAGATCTCTGAGGTACTTCACAAATTACATCACCCCAATTTCCCTGTTTTCTTTCTACTAACCAGTTCTTAATCCAAGTACATGAATTACAAATTATCTCTAAACTAAAGTAAATTGTATTACATTAATGTTAATACACCACACACTTGTGGTTGGTACTGGGCTGTATAGGCTTGGGATCAGGCTTCATCATTACGGGACAATTGGTATACAGTGACCATTCAGCAATGGCGTAACAGCAAATCCAGTCTCCTCAATGGTAATAAACTTGTGAGACAGGCAGGAAAGCGAAAGCTGGGTTATCGAACATGGTTTATAAGACAACTGTAAATCTGCTATATACTGTACTGTACAGTAGTTCTATGGAGTTACAGATGATAATATTTAGTTTGCTACATCACATTCTGTTCACCATTTACAAAGTATTATAATAATGTATAATTCCTTCTCTTCATGCAAGACCCACAAACTAGGAAAAACAAATTCTTTACAATACAAAATTATGGTTTTACCAAAAAATTGATTGGATCTTATGAGTTCAAAAAAACAGTATAATAATTACCTGGCATGTAGCTTACATAACGATTAAACCTGTAAATTAGGGCATTTCTTGGAATTATCCACTGTTCATTACCTTGTACTAACTTTTAATGACTCTATAAATCAGTTAAACAATTCATAATACTGCTAAACTATTAATTTAGTTTCGTGATTATTGTACTGTCATGCACTGTCAAAATAACTTTCCACTGCTACCACTAGAGGGCAGAACTGGATGTGTCTGTCACCAATGTCACCTCAAGGATATTGGAAAATGAGATCAGAAAAGAAAAAAAAAGCGCTAGATAATATGCAGTATATATACTGCATACAATGCACTTGCTACTTGATTTTATGTCACAGTTATGTAAATTCGATGTATATGTAAATAATTTTATCAATAGTGTTTCTCCTGTATGTTATATTGAAGAAAGAAAAAAATAATGACTATCACATCATAAAATTACACATATTTATATTCTCTGTATATCAGTTATATTTAACATTTTGGTGCATAGTGAAATTTACTAACGATTAGGAGATAAATATGCATTCATATATAATTGTCAATATATCTATAACCTCTCTCTGCTTAAAAGTACAAAACAGGCGTTAAAATGCAACTAATGTCTTGATACTGTATAATCACTGACTGTAATACTTTAAAGTATGGGTGCTTTGGAGAAGTATTTTCCTGTTGCTTTGTATTATTTTGACCTTCAGAAATTCAAGATCAGGATACAATGTGATTATAAAACGTAAGATATATTTAAAGATTGACCATATAGTTATTATAAACTATTGTAGCAGGTTTTTCCTCTCCAATGCCATAGATAAGGTAATATTTCATCTTTATGTGAACTTCATTATCAATTCCTACATTGAACTGACAGAACAGCAGCACTGCAGAGAAGTGACATCATGGAATATGTTTCTGTCTTTAATCTAGCTGGCAGCGCAACACTGAATGCATCCTTAATAAACATGGGGTTAAAATCACTGGCTTTTAAATTGTGCCACATAGCTGCACACATAAGGCAAAGGAATTTCAGTATTGGAATTCCTGAACTGTTGGAATCAGTGACAGTCCAGTCTATATTCAGCTTGCACGACACAGTAAAGGATTCTTTGCTGAATCATTGCAGTGCATTTTTTTTTTAAATGGGTGATGGATTCTTGTCTCGTTTCAGTACTTGCATAAAGGAGGGGTCCAGCGCAAGTGACAAGCCTATTATTACTCACACAGTCTGACGGGAACGGCACATGATGGAATGTGAACAAGCCACCAGCTTTCCACATGACAACGAACCTCTAAGTTCATTAGAGGAATGTCTACTAATGAAATGTGTGAGCATCTGTAATCAAAATAACCTGCCAGCATGCACATGAGTCTTGTTTATTTTAAAGCCTTGTTGCAATATCAGGAATAAAGGTCAGAAACCTAACTAGTGCAAGAGAGAAGTTATTTTGGGTTATGGTAAAGCTGTCTCAACTGCTTTACAGGTGAGCCTTATCCAGAAAAAATACACAAATCATCCTACAGGCCAGAGTCATCATTACATATACAGCATATATATACAGTATTAATCTTGGCAGAGATGAGCCAAAATGGTGAATTAATCAAAACAGAACTCCTGCTTTATTAAAAACAAGATGTATTATATACTTAAATAATAAATATATATATATTTCCTGTAAGTTCTTGATTTTTATTAATTTTCAACAAAGTTTGCATAACATTAAGAGGACAAAAATCTAAAATAATAAATTAAAATATAAAAAATATTCTATGTAGGACAGAGCGAGCTGACACGTACAATTTGATTCTTATTGTAACCAACGTGAGTCATTTGACTGTTCAGTTACAGTACCTTTAATTACTGAAAGAAATAAGACATTTTTAATTTTGTAGCTAAGCAATTTACCACAAAACTTTGGATCTAAACCCAGTATGAAGTAGAACTGCAGTACGACAGGCAATGTGTGCATTCTTTATCGTTATAACACTGTCAGTCTCTGTAGCAAAAAATCCTAACTCCACAGTTTCAAAACACAATATCTTCTAATTCTGGTAATAGTACTTGCAAGAAAATGTAGACAATGCAGGGATAGCTGGACACCTACATATAATTGACTTCAAATGGATGTTTTAATTTTTTTTCTAGAATACTTGAAACCTTTCGGACACAGGCTGCAATTCTAATTTTTCTTGTCTAATTGATAGGACAAATAAAAATTACTGTATTACGCACAGTATGTTACACATAGAATTATGCAAAATGAAATTAACAGGCATCGTACTTTTACAAAAATGCAGAAGGACTGTTAGTAAAGAAAAGTTACTAAAACTTTTGGTCTACCTTTTTAAGAGTACTTAGGCATTAGTGTCTAAACGGCGTTTAGTCTCCTGCAATTCCGTTCATCTTGCGTTTCCTGTTTGTTTAAGTGCTGTTGTACAAAAAAGGGCAAATTCACTGGAGAGAAACCTAAATTAAATCTGTCAGAAGGAAAGTATAATAGCCTGAGGTCACGGGTGCTTTCATGTCCTGGTTGGAAGCCAATGTTAAACAGATTGTCGGTTTTAAAAACTGTATGACAAGGAACCATGTGCAGTAAAACAATTTGAAGCAGAGTTCAGCACTCAGCTATAGATAAATCAAATTTAGTTTGATCTGCAAACACATCATTCTCTGTGTGCTACACATCAATAAATTATAAATCTGCAATCTTTCCATGAATGGAGGCTCTGAGCGCTTCTTTTCTACGGCTTATGCTGGAGGCATTGCTATAGACGTTTATAGACATCTGGAACAACTGCTTGACTAAGTTTTTAGAAGTCAAGGCAAAATATTCAGCTGCTTAACCCATATCTACAAACGTACTGAATTTTAATGTTAATTTAACTAAACACTTAATGGGATAACTGTTAAAACCACAGCAGCTCACATCTAAAAAGAATACAACAAAGTGAAGACATGTTAATAAGAACCAATATAAAATGGACCTAAAGACAAAAAGTGGATACCTTCAACTGTTGTGCTTGTGATTTCCTATGTATTGAAAGGAAAAAAAAAACTCTTTCAATGTGCAGAGGATATTGGAGGTCAAAGGGAGTACAAGAGTACCGAGTGAATCCACAATTTTGGAGTCTGCTAATTTTTATATGGCAGCACTAGACTGCATGTATCACCTGTGCTGCGTGCATACACGTCTTCACTCACTGGAGGTTGACTACTTATTTTTACGCTTTAATATAAAAATTGTACAGATATATTTCTTCCATTGGCCAGGAAAAAATCTCTTCTCCTCCCCTGTATTTGGGTTATTGTTATATACTGTATGTATTTGTTATTTGCAATAGAAAAAGAATAAATAAGTACTGGAACCTCTTGAAAAGGAACTTAAATCTTCCAGACCAGCTCAGGAATAAACATGACCTTTTCTGTACACCCTGTAAGAGCAGCTAATTTTTACTACTTCCTTCCCAAAGTGGGGATAACTGCAATTTTTATCAATAGCTTTCTGGCTGACTGGCTCCTCTTACTCTCTCCCCTGGTTTAATAGAAATAATAGATGAGTGGCATTGATTTATTTGGCATGATGTAAGCAAGAGTCAGTCAAGACTCTTTCACGGTTTGTACCCACCTCTCCTATTTGAAAATGCAGAGAAGTCCCTGTGAATACATGGTGCAAAGTACACAAGCTGGTGTCTCCCCATTAACAATTATCCATCTTCTTTCTTCTTCTTGGTCCTTAGAACTACAACTTTGAGTTTTAATTTCCATTTGTGTGCGTATTTGTGTCTGTTAAAGCTTTGTTCCTTCTTTTTTTTTCTCCAGCTCAGATTATTTGAATGTTATCCTAAATCTCTGGCATCCCGTTCCCTGTGTGCTTCTTATGTTTACAGTCCTGCTCAGGACATACTGTATGACGCTGTTCTTCCTCTGGCAGTAAAAAGCCATTTACCATCACAAGTATGACATTCCAGTCCTGACCTCTGAGGGATATTGCAATCCACAATCATCCATATGGCAATGCAAGTAATCCAGTCATCAGATTAAAACAGACACATTATTTGTATACTTTTATCATTTGAATGTTTGTGCATTTTTGGCATTTTTAAGATTTTAGTTTTGTAAGTAAAAATCTTTATATCTGATAAAGTGATTATTATAATTATTATTCAAAGTAATTTTGGCCAAGTATGCCTACTTATTTGAGTGCATTTATAAAATATAAATGTATTCATTAGTTTTTCACAGTATAACGGAAGTCCCTCTGGGATTAAATTTCTGTGTTTTATCTATTCATCTGCTTTCTTCTTTTATATTGCAGGCTTTAGAACCATCTGGAAGGTTACTGAGGAAATAGAATGGGATACCATGGCAACATTAGCAGGGGTTACCCAGGAAACTGTGGTTGCTATGGAAACTGCATCACTCCAGGCAGAATTAGTAGCATCCACTAGAAGGCGTGCCTTTTCTTTTGATTTTTAGGTCTTGCACCTAAGATGACAGCAGTCCAAAACGACAGCTTTTCCAGTAGTTTGTGCTTAGGTTTCCTTTGTTCCATTGCTTCTTCATTAGCCACGAAACGGTGGGACACGTATATATAATTCAAGTATAAACAATTAGTAGTGCGTACGTCAATGAGGCAACACGAATAAATAAAAAAATGATTAATTTGAAGATGATTTGCTCCCTTTTATTATCCGCTAGACAGCTAGTATCGTAATTTAGTTCATCTTAATATATATATATACTGTTTTTCTAGTTTTGGTAAAAAATAACTTCATTGCAATAATAAATGTTTTTTTTAAAAAAATCCTTCACATTCATGTTTTGCCAATAAACTATCCCTTAAAGTAAGTTTTACTTTTTTGTGTTGCGATTATTATTATTATTATTTACAAAAACGAATTTTCACAGACTTAGTAAATTCCAGGTTACGGTTGGAATTAACAAAGGAAGCATACATCGCCTCTGTCAGTTGACAAACGAGAACGAAACAAGAGCTGTTGATCACGAAAAACCTCATGACCTGTATTATATTCCACGAGATAAAAAAGCAGAACACGGAGCTTGTGATGGACTAGCAAATACCTCGAGTGCTGCTTTTATTCTATTGCGAATGGACTCGGATACTCACTGACTTAACAGGACACAATTAGATACCTATAACGTCGCCTCCACACAACAGACTTGCACTGACACGTTACGATTAGTAGAAGAAGCAGTAGTAATTAATCACTTTGTGTTTTTTTTTCTCATTTACACATCTGTGAAAATCTTTTTGATATTCACGCAGTTCTGGTTGTTTTGAGTGCAGTTGCTACTTTTGAAGTTGGGTTGTTTGAAAGCACTGGTGATGCCTTCTTCTATAACCATGTATTCCGATTTGCTGAGTGAAGAGGAGCTGCGTGTCTTTTTCAGCTCCTCCGTTGATGTTAAGTGCTGACAGCTGCCAACATGTAGATACTGTGCCTGCTCTTCTCCTTCAGTCTCCCGGTGGTAAAAGTAGTTAAAATTAGACACGATGACCGGGACAGGCAAGGCTATGGTTAACACGCCAGCGATTGCACACAAGGACCCGACGATTTTACCACCTATGGTAACAGGGTGCATGTCTCCATAGCCGACTGTTGTCATGGTGACTACAGCCCACCAGAAAGCATCAGGGATGCTGCTAAAACCAGAGGAGGGATCGTCTGCTTCTGCAAAGTAGACAGCGCTGGAGAAGAGAATGACCCCGATAAAAAGGAAGAAAATTAATAGACCTAGCTCTCTCATGCTGGCTTTCAGGGTCTGTCCTAAAATTTGGAGTCCTTTGGAGTGTCTGGAAAGCTTGAAGATGCGAAAAACACGGACTAGTCTGATTACTCTCAAGATAGCCAAGGACATTGCCTGCTGCCCGTTCCCCTGTCTTTCCGCCAGTTCAGTCCCGAGTGTGATAAAGTAGGGGATGATGGCCACAATGTCGATAATGTTCATGATGTTTTTAGAGAACGTGGCTTTGCTAGGACAGGCAAAGAATCTGACCAGCAGTTCAAATGAGAACCAAATTATGCACAGCGTCTCCACGACAAAGAAAGGGTCCGTGAAAGTACTAGACAGGTAAGGGCTTGTTCCATTGATAACAGGTGCTATAGGACTCTGGTACTCTTTCTCATCCCGGAATTCGGGCAGTGTTTCAAGACAAAATATAACAATTGAAATTAAAATAACCAACACAGATACAATAGCAATGCCTCGGGCTGGTCCTGAGCTCTCGGGGTACTCAAACAATAGCCACACCTGCCTCTGAAATTCATTAGTGGGTAAAGGTCTCTCTTCCTCTTTGATAAACCCTTCGTCTTCTCTGAATTTCTCCATCGCTTCCTCCCCGAGTTCATAAAACCTGATCTCCTCGGAAAAGATGTCAATGGGGACATTGACGGGCCTCCTGATGCGTCCCCCTGATTGATAGTAATAAAGAATGGCATCAAAACTGGGACGGTTTCTGTCGAAGAAGTATTCGTTCCTTAGAGGATCAAAGTAGCGCATTCTCTTTTTGGGATCCCCAAGCAAAGTCTCTGGGAACTGGGAGAGAGTTTTGAGCTGCGTCTCGAACCGTAGCCCAGAAATGTTGATGACCACTCGCTCGCAGCACTCATGATCAGGCTCGTAGCGATCCAAAGAATGGTGTCCAGGGAGAGCTGCCGTCTCCTCCAACATGTTGTCACAAGCGACTACTGTCATGATGTCTTGCTCGGTGTCAGTGTAGCCAGGGTTAACAATGTTGTTCTTTCTGTGCTTGGCAGACGAAGGCGGAGGCGAGTGAAGGAGGCTGAGGTGGTCGTCCATACAGGTGCTGTGTTGGAGGGGCAGGGGAAGCCGCGCCTCCTCCTACAAGCTCCGGTGAGCCACCGCCACCACCGCCGCTGCACAGCCACCGCGTCCTGTCTCCTCTTCTCTCTCTCCTTCTCAGTCTTCAGTTTCTCAGCCTAGTATTCCCGCCCACGGCTCGCACACCGGGGTTTATGAACATCCCAATTCCCGCCCACGGCGTGCAAATGCTTGGCACTCTTCTCCCTTTTGCCCAATCGGAACCCAAACAGACACAAACACAGGACCGAGACGCGCGTCACCGGTACTCCCTTCAGTCACTACCCTCCAGACGTGACCCCTTTGAATATACAGACAAAACTATTAAAATATATGTAGGGGAACTGCTTTAAAATGGCAATTTGCTGCAGTGACCACTCACAATAATAGCTCCTATGTATCCCTAATGTTAAAAAACCTACAGTAATTTCCAAAAGGGCAATTATACAGTACATGGTCCGTTATTTTCCTATTTTTATTTACAATTTATTTACAATTTAGTGGATTCCCATTTAATGTTTTTGCTCATGTGCCCTAATTGCTTTCTTGTGATTCAGAATCTTCACTTGTTTGCTTATCCTTTCCTGTGCTAGCGGTTGAGCAAAACCAAAGATCAGGACATTTTTCATTTGGCAGAACTTCATCCCTCGTCAGACAGAAGGAGTCTAAGTATCAGTGAAGACCCTGTTGATTGTTCTATAATCGAGCGCTAACATCCATTTTCTTTTCAAAATGTACATCTCGTATTTGTGAAAATGGTGATATTTGTTACTGCGCACCTTAAATCTTTAGTACCGGTGCTCTTGTAAATGATAACGTGACGGCACGCTTTCCTGAATGCTAATAAGGAAAAACGTACAGGACACATGCTGTATGGAATGCCGAGCAAGACAGGAATGAAATATGTTTAAAAAGAACATGTTGATTGAGGCGGCTTTCCCAAATTACTTAATATTAGAATAAAAGAAAATGTACTGTATTGTTTCCAATATATTCAAAGTACATTAGTTAATAAACATTCAATTATATTATTTGCAAGTCAATGATGGTGTGAACGTGCCATTCATCTTTTTCCCCTCCTAATACCTTTAGCTCTGTACAGTAAAGGTATTCTAATATTTTTCTCTATTTCTTAGTGTGTGATGAAGAACAATACAGTACATAGGAAAAATCTGCATTTCTGCTTAGTTGTTTTTTATATTATTTAAAATAATTAATGCAGACATTTAATGATAGTTGATTTTAAAAACAAACAAAAAATTGTATAGCCTATACTGTACATTTATACTGTATGCAACACACCACAGTGAATGACAGTATGTTTTGGAGGACTATTGTGTTGACAGGGATTCTGTTCCAGTTAAGTTAGAAATCTCCAGTGTTACTGACTTTCAGCTTTCTTATTCAGACTGATGATTTACTTGTTTCTGCATTCTGTCCTGTGTTTGAAATATACAGTAATCCATTTGTGTTGTTTTCAACAACTTAGAACTTTGAATGTCTCCTCAAGTAACTTACCCTTATTTCTGATTGAACAGCCATAAATGTATTATCGGTTTTTATATGTATAGACACAGAGGAATTACAATGCAGCATGCATTCACACTCAATATATTTTTCTTCCTGTTCTGGATGGCAAATCAGTTTCCTTTCAGGCAACACACTTCAGTTAGGATCATTAGACATACATCTGCACAGTGGCTCTGTGAAATTGATTGGTGGCTGTCCATGATGCTAAAATGTTAAGTGTCACTGGAATATACATGCTGTTGGCACCCACACAGTAACTCTAAAGTTGTCAACAAACAATTTATCTTTATTGACAAATGAATCAGTTCACTGTCTCATTTCCCTATTCTTGAATCCACATATCCTCGTCCATTGAGAACTGTAGTGCTGGCAATGTGACAGTGTGTAGACGAATTCAAGACACTCCTTGGATTTCTGGAAGCAGTACAAGCAGAAAATCTGTTTCCTGCTGTGACAGTTCATGGATTTACTCAGAGAGGGCAGTTTTTAGAAAATTGTAGTTTCAGTTAGAGAAAATCCAGCATATTTGTTCTTGCTGTTGTCAGTAATGTCACAAATGACCTGCTGAGCAAACAGGAAGATGAACCCTATGCGGTACCTTAGGGGGTCTAGAGATGAGGGTGAAGTTCCCAGAGGGAATGAGGGCTTGGCGAGAGGCGAGGTCCAAGGTCCATAATGAAAGGTAGGCGAGTAGGTTTCCAATGCAGAAGAAGGTAAGGCAGAAGGCATAGTCAAAAGGCAGTTCCGTGATTCAAAAAGTGTAGGTCATTGAGAAGGCTTCTAATTGAAAAGGGCAAGACAGTAGATGTAGTCGAGGGAAAGTTCCGAGGTTCATTACGAGGAGAGAGTAGAATACAGAAACAAAGGAGAGGTAGAAGCTCCGAAGAACGACCAATACCAGGCAAAGAGCAGATGTTTTAAGTATTGTGCGAGGAAGAAGGTGCGTTGATTGATGGAGTGTCGTGGTTGGCTGATTTGCAGGAGTGGTGTCGTTTGGCAGAAGTGCTCAGAGTTGTAATTAGTGCAGGTGCGTTTCTATGTGAGAATGTGGTAGGCAGAGGGCGTGACAAGTAAGGTATACTAAGTAAATTAAACTCAAACAAAGATAAACACATTAAAAATTTGAAGCCATTGATGAAGGTTTAAAACCAAAATTTCCTTCTGCCTAGTCAATCATACATCTGCCTGGAGTTCTATCTTGTGGGCTACAATAATTTTATTATCAACTCCAGGGAAAAAAAATATTTTGTTTTCTTGCTTTTATGACAAAGAGAGTAGGAGTCTTGTATGAATGGATGTTTTTAGGTTTTAACCTATGTTTCCCTGTAGTAAAGCACAGTGTATGAATCACTCTAAAGATCTCTGTGCTTGCCAGTCAACTGCCAGCGGGTGGTTGTTTTATATGGTGCAAACAGGGCAGCAGGCTGTCTTTTCCCAAAGAGTCTGCACTCAATATCAATTTATTTCAGCACAGTGCAGTTAGTTTGCATTTAGGTTTGCATTAAAGAGCCTATAGCAATGGGTCTTAGCCTTTACTGCACCTGCACCCCTGCATATGTTCTCGCACCTCGTATCTGTAACTGTTTAAGTTTAGTTCTAGTAGTTTATAACTATAAAATGAAAGAGATAGACTCATTTATTTAATTTCACAGTAAAATTAAGAATACATGAAAAACCACACACTTAATTCAATTTATTTTAAAATGTCTAGGTTTGATGAAACAAAGTACAGTAGCTATACAGTACTTACTGTACATACTGTACCTGTGTTTAATTCGTGTTTGCAATGATTTACCTTCTAAAAACATCTGGCCTGTCTAGCACCCCCAGAATGGGCACCCCCAGGGGGTGCATGCCCTCCAGGTTAAGAACCACTGGTATAAAGATGCTTGACATTGTTTTATGATTATTAATGCAGCTTATAAGTTGTGAATAGGTTGTAGGTATTTTCAGAGTGATCTCCCCCAGCTCGGTTTAGCCTCAGACTATGAAATTGGGGGAGGGTGGTACCCTGCACATGCACCTTTACCTTTCCATTAAAGGCCTACTACATCATCTGATTGGAAGCACATGGGCCGGATCTCCAGTACATTTTATTCTTCAAGGTATTCATTATTAATGTTTTAGTAATGGAGATCACCAAACAAACTTCATATTGTGAGAAACTGCATGGGACACTAGGATTAAGGTAACATTAGAACATAATCGATACCCATACAGTACATGCCGATGCACATACACAGGAGATTTTGCCTCACAAGGCCTTGTAATCTAGTGGCATTTACATTACTGTGCAATGACGTTAGATTTAACATTTATACCACGAAATGTAACATCTCCATGGAATTTTAGAAATGTTAGTCATCCTCTTAAAATTGAAAATGGAAAATATTTTTCACATTATTTATTAGAAGAAAAATAATTTCCTAAATAGAGAATCACAGAGTGCTCTGTTTTTCAATGTTGAATACAAATAATGACTGACAAATTGCACAGACTAAAATTCCACTAGAATGGGACTGTTGAGATATTTATCTCCTGGGGGTGCGCATTTTTTATTTAGTATATTTCGGTTTGAAACAAACTAGTTTGGTTATATTGAGAAGAGCTACCGACAGGTGAAGTTCTTGTGAGTTTGTATTATCTGCTCTATAATTTGCAGAAGAATATACTGTACATTTGTAAAATAATTTACAAATAATTATAAATCTATTGAATTTTGACAGTGATTGCATGTTGATTTTATTTAAGCCTTCTTTACCTGTGTTTAACAGTGTTTAGATCACCTATGTTTCGATTCAGTGGACAAGATATAAAATGCTTTAGTTCAGAGCACTGCATGCTTATAATTTTAAAATGTGTTAATGTATATTGAGATCATCAGACACACTCTTAGAATCTTACGTACTCATGCCAGTACCTCTTCTTGCCATCTATAAGAAAATGACAGTGATTATACAGGGACTAATGGGTGAGGTTCAGGATAGATCCCTGAACAGTGAAGACATATGGCTGACTTCTCCCTTGAAAAGGAGGTCACAAGTGTGAGAACACACACTACCCTTCAGAGAGAATATTCATCTCTCACTAAGCAGGATTATACTTTTGTAAAATGAAGGGTTTTCCTAGCCACTTCTATTTTTTTTAATAAATCTCAGGGCAGTAGGCTTTATCATAAAATTAGGTTACATTTTCATAATTCAGATGCATTAACAGTAACAAGAACTGTTTACCCAGCCAAAACACAAGTATATACATTTTGACTGAATTCTTTTAAAACTGTTGAAATAAAAAAGTGACATTTTAAAGAAATGGCATTATGTATGCAATATAGACGAATGAGTTCTTGATCCCCATCTTCCCTTTGGTCCAATACAACTGTTTTAATACTAATTCGACATCCAAAACCTCTAACCATCAAATGGTCTCCTTCAGAGAGTGGATCTGACCCTCCACAGACAATGAAGGTGATTCCAAATCCTCTGTGCAATGCTCTGTCTGAAGAGGGGTGGGGGAACTGTGGACACCTTTTTAAGTTAGAAAAGTTTGTTGTTGTGTTTTCTGTTATTTTAAATGGGGCATATCCCCCATTCCCAGCTGCTACTCATGCTAGTTGAGAACTATAAAGTCGCAGTGGTGGAATTGATTTGGTTGGCTGGTCTGACTGCTGTTTAAAGTTGCTGGTATTAAGAGCCTCTGCATTCCTTCTCCTGTCATAACTGGATCCTGGCCGGTCTGGATATTAATTATAGACAGCTTTCAAGCTTTAAGCAGAGGAGTGTTTTGGAGAGTAGGGGGTGACTGAAGGGGTTTTGTGTGAGGTTAGTATTGTTTTCTTGTTCAATGCAGCGGGCGGGAGAACCAATCAAATAAATTTGCTCTCAAACTGCATGAGGATTGGTACCACCCTTATGAATTATTCATGCGGTACTTTACAAAAATATAATTAGACTTTATTTAATTAATGTACTTTCCAGTTTAATTTCCTTTAAATATCTAATACTGGGGTCCTAAAAATCCCCTTATAATCGTTACTCTTTGTGGCAGAATAAAACAATGAGATAGTTTGCGAGATTCCTAAGCATAATTTAATTTAATGGTGCAAGCATGTTTTAAATGATTAAATATAAAAATAATGTTCACCCATTCTGTGGCAATCATTTGAAATATAATTTGATATTCAATGCACATCCATTTAGCAACAATACATTATTTGATTTTGGACACAATAACTTTGATTAAATCAACACAAAAGCTTACTCAGCTGTGGTTCGCTATTGTATACACACAAGAAGCAAACAGTGCACTTAATTGGCATGGATCAAAACCTTTTTTGTTTTAAGAAGGAAGTTCTCTAATTTAACTTATTTCTTATTCTTTATTAATATCCATTTCTTTATAGGACATTAATGAAGAATTGGGGCATTTTGTAATGAATAAGTGAGAATGAACACAAATTCTATTTATTGGCACAAACTAACCAGTAAACTATATCACATAGAACACAAAAAAATACAGTAATTACAGAAACATTTTCCATCACTTTACACACATTTAACTCTTTTTCATTGTTCAGTAGAGTCCAGGAGCTGTAAATGAGTCACTTTTCAGTTTTTATTTAGTGTCTTCCTTCATCACAGTCAGGAAGTTCCTTTGATTTTCACATTGTTGGTTTGTAAATATCTCTTAAATGTTTGATTGTACAATCCAAAGTATTAGGCAAGATGTTCTAAAAAGGGGAATTAATCTTTCATTAAAAAAAAATATTTCTCTTTCAGTTAGGATCTTCCTTGCTAAATTGGAGCATTGCAGGTCATCATGTCAATCAAAGGGCATAAACATGTTTATGAAGGTGCTTTATCTGAACAGAAAATTCCTTTCTGAATGATATTGTAACACAAAGTACAGTACCAATTTAAGGTTCAATACAAACAGGCTAATGAAAACACTCTAAAGAACTGACACAATAAGGTAAGAAGAACCATCTTATTGATTTTAAAAGCATGATTGATTGACAAAGACAAAAAAATTGTAAAGTGAAAAAACAGATAAAGACATCTGCTCTAGATATAGTCAGCTGTCGATCCCATCCTAAGGTCTTCTAAGGTTTCTTATAAAATCAGAAGGAATAGATCAAAGTTTACAGGTTTGCAAGATTAAGGAGAAATTAAAACACCACATGGTGTCTCAATCAATCAATCAATCAAGAGTAAACTCTCAAATTGCATGTCCTCATCTTAATTTAAATTAAAGGTGAAAGTGCAGCTCTGATATGAGTTCAAAATACTTTAATATTAAGACACTGAAGACAATTTATCCAATGAATATTAATGTGTTTACTTAAGCATCATTATTGATATTACAAATTTAATTACACTAGGCTTCACCACAAGCAGGATTTCCCAAAATGATTTATATGTTTAACTAAAATTGGTGAAGTGGGCAGTGATGCATTACAACTTCTTCTTCTTCTTCTTTTTCACAGCCTTAGTCCCAGACTGTCCTGGGGTCAGCTGCTTTGGTTCCTCTTCTACATTTGTCTCTGTCGAGCACATCTTCCTTACTCACTTCACATACCTCCATATCTTTTCTCACACAATCTATCCATCTCTTTCTAGGCCTGCCTCTTCCTCTGTTACCTTCCACCTCAAATTCCATTACCCTCTTTGTTACTTCCTCAACGTCCCTCCTCATGATATGTCCATACCACCGTAACCTCGCCTCTCGCATCTTCTCAACCACATCCACCACCCTACATCGTCTACGGATTTCTTCATTTCTGATCTTATCCTTCATTGAAATCTGCATTACAACTAAAGACTGTAAATATTAAATATACGTAACTGCAAAGTGTTATATTGGTTGTTGTTCGCACTCTTGCTATGGAGTAAGATGCACCTTTTTGAAACTGTACAGTAGTTGGACTTTTTTCCAGATGGACAAGAAAAACCTTTAAGAATGCATCTAAACCTCAGGTTTTCAAACCTGCTGCTGAATCATCTCACTCCATTAGGCTTCATAGGCTATTATTACAATCACCAATCTTTATCCAAAGATCAGTACTAAGGTGAATACAGATGTTGCCAATCTTCAGGAACAAGTGACCTATAAGATGAATTACACCGGTAAAGTCTAAAGCTGATTTTCAATGAACAACTACAATATGTCATCATTTGTTCCTTCTCTGTCTCTTATAGGTACAGATTAAGAAGCTATATGATTTATAGATTAAAATCCTTCTATAAAATTTCAAGAACTGTTGCAGAGAAGTACTTTTTATTAACGCCTACAGTGTTTATGTTGTGGTGTTCTAAAAATATAACTAAAGAGATCAGTAGGAGATGCATTATTCTGGGGCACCTTAATATGATTGATATTAATCATCAGCCATGTCCTTTCCTACCATTAAAGCAGTCAGATTAATAAGAAAGTTGTGTTTTTTTCTTTTTTCTTGCTGCTGAATAGCTTTTTGAACTGCAGTCAGACAGCAGTGTTATCCTTATAAAGATAAGTGCATGCAGAAACTCTGATATGCAATGCTATCGTTGTCTTTGCATGAGTTTTTGACTGGGCATACAAAAAAATCCATTACTTTGTACTGCCACAATATAATTCCATGGATTTCAGATTTTTCCGACGGTTTTGCGATTGCTGATCTCAATTGTTCCAATAGTTTGAGAAAGGACTCACTATGTCTGGACACACTGCGGTTGCCCCTAGAAAAACTGCACTTTTATAGTCTTTATACTCCTCTAAACAATAAGCGCAAGCCTGGAGTTAAACTTCTTCAGTCTCTGCAATGTCTTTGTACTGTACTAAATGCATGTTCCAAAAATCAGTTAAAATGCTCATTGACCTGTTTTTATTAGCTGCATGGTTCTGGGCCTACAGGAATAATTACAATACCCTACACTTATTCTTGCATTTATGTGGATTGAGAACTGGTCAATGGATGGAAACAAGTAAAGGGTTCAGACTTAAGTTGTGGTGTTGTAATTAGTGGATATACTGTAAGCTTTTTGCCTGGTCTTAACTAGCCTGACATTGCCTAAAAAGCTGAATAGGCCATTAAACCTGTGTTCATTCCCAGTTTATAAAGGAAAATGATTGATATCTTATTCTTACGACCTTGTACAAATACTTGCATTTTTCTCTCCAACTGCTCACTAAACTGCACACCTACAGTACAGTGCAAACCAACATAGATGGCTCAGAGACACAGCTGCTCCATTACAAACATGTCCTTTAGCTCAGACAGGATATACTGTAAGCACCTCCAGCAGAGTTGCTTCTGCAGGAGAGAGACTAGGTAAATTAAAAAAACTGAGAAACTTTCTACCGTATATTTCCTCTGATCAAATGGGATGGCTGAACTAGAATAATCTAGAATAAAATGTGCAGAATGTAGAGTCATTCTGTACAAGGTCTGCTCAGAATTGCCCCTGCTCCAATCCAATGGCCAGAATTTCAACAAAACATACTGTACATCACTACACAGTCTCAAAGTAGTAAAAGGCTGCATGGTTTGCCTAAGTTTGCCTGAAGCTATATATGCTAAGCAGACAAACATCTAAGAAATCTACAGTATTTAATCCTCTGGTCATGAACGATTCAAATGAATTCCTGTAATTGCTCTTAACTGGTTTAATTCAATATTGTCATTTAAATGAAGACACTTGATATAATTGCTACTTATTGCTGTTTTATATACTGTATGTAATTGTTTTATTGTTGAATGTTTGTTTGCTTATTATCCGAGACTGCTGTTGTCATATATTTCTTAACATTTTAAGATAAGATATTTTTAACATTTTAAGTTGTAACAGCAGAATGGATTTTTTTTTTTACAATCTATTTCTTTATTGGACTAGTTGCCCTTTTGCTTCTTGTAGGTGTTTCTACTTGTCATATTTTCTATGCATAAGGCAGTTTATTCAAGTGCTGCTCTCCACTACATTGATGCAGTTAAGACCACAGGTGTAACAATTTGAAGGCATTAAGAAACATCTAACAAGCAGTATTTTAGAGAGGCCATTAAGAGATAGGAAAATGCATGATGTTTCCCAAAAGCAAACTGAAATTTGAGAAGCATTTTGTAGTTTAGCACATGACCACTTAGTGAAACACATAATCAGGGAGGACCACTGGTCATTGAAAGGGATTCTGATTGGTTAGAATCAAGGCTATGACATGCTGACCATAATTGGAAGCAAATTCACCCCATAGTAGCCTCTGTGACTTGCCATAGCAATAAACTTGAACTAAGTATCAACTGATAGTTCCAGCCTTGGGGATAAAAAGAAATTATCCATTTCAAATGAGATATTTTCATGTACTGTAGTCCTCCTGGAGTCTTTACAATGCAAAAGAAAATGTAAAAGAAAGATATATTTGCTGTATTTGATGAATCAGAAGATGCTTTTTTGCTCCTCAGTGATCTATATTGAAAACCTATTGGAGAATCATGCTGGGTGACACAAAGCACAAATTAAATGATCACATACTAAGAAAATGAACTCTTAAGATGTATTAACAAAAATATAAAGTAAAAATGTATAAAGTAATAAAAACAGAAATAATACCTAGCAATTATGTGGCTATTAGACCCATTTAAATTTCACAGAAAAGGAACAAATGGTGTATCTCTAAATAAGGACTGTTGAGTTGATCTCTTAAGAAAATACTTTATATTTAAAAGAAGCAGTCTTTCGAAATCTCACGGTCTGAGGGAAAGAAGAGAAGACAGTCATGTGAAAAGAATGCAGCTAAAATAATGAAAAACATGTCCTTGGAAATGACTGCGGTGTAGCTCTTTCACTCTCGCCTCCGCAGTCACCACAATGCCAAAGTTTCAAAACTGAAATTAATTTCTCTCGTACAACAATGGCTCTTTATTGAATGGTGATGGATTATTTAGGCAATGGCAGGGGTGAGCTCTGTCTGCATCATAACTGCCACTGCTACGTCACTTTGGATGTATTTCAGTTAACCTCTTCATGAGGGGAAGAGTTTCAAAGAAACAAGTTCATTTAACCCAGATACCTGCTTCTGTCTTTTAGACAGCTTGGACAGAATGAATAATTGTAAATCGTATACTATGCACTGAGCTACCATAGTAGACCTGACTGACAGAAGGCCCACTCTGAAGGCTAAAGAAAAGACCTTTATTACTCTGGATGTCCCCCCCAATACAATGTGCTATCTTTTGGTCCGCATGGCTGATCTGCTATATTTCAGGATCTATTGGATCAGACTTTATTAACTAAAAACCTTGAAGATTATGCAGCTACAATATTTGGATGATGCTCTCATTCATAGCACAGACTGGCCAACTTATTTAAAAAGAAAATAATTGGTACCAGTCACACTCAAAAGAGAATCCGACAGCAAACCGCTTGTAGAATAAACAGAGGCAATATGAAGCAGCTAGGGTTCATATACAGTACTAGTAAACAGTCCCATTCCTATCAAGTCTAAGTGCAGCGGGACAGTAATTGTATCCCACAATGTGGCATCTGCAAACCTAGTGCAATGTAACCTGATGTTGTTATGCAAGTCAGTGTTGTACACTGTTTTACATCTTAAGCCACTTAAGGTGACAAAAACTTTTAAACACTTTCTGGGATCCTAGTTCCCCCCTCCCCTCATACTGTTCCTTTCTTAGGGAGGACTGGACAGTCCTCTTCCTTCTTGATTGCTCTTTGCTGGGTGCTTTTCACACAAGTCACTAGGTCTTCTCACTAACTTCACTTCATTTCTTACTAGGCACCCCACATGCTCATCACATTTATCAGATCTTATCAAATTCTTCACTTTGTCATCACTAATTGACAGGCACTAGAGTTTTCTATTAGATTAACTCAATATCACCAATAACAATTGTCATTAAAATCACTTCAAGTCTTCACTTGCACACTTCACCAACAGCCAGGTAGCTCTTCTCATATCTAACTGCCCAAGTTGATCCCATTTGGCCACAGACTCTCTGTAACACCTGTCTGTCTACTGATAGCAAGGCCCAGAGAGTACTCAGGACACAGCTTGTGCTATCTAGACTTTTATTTCTAGCTTGTGTGTACTATTTCTGACCAGCAATACCATGCAGTGCTAGTTTTGTCCAACTGGCTATTCTTATAAGCCTCTTAATTAGCCCAGAGGTGTAACTAATTCCATGCAGAGCCTATCATGAGAGCTCTTTTCCCTCACGTGGAATTTCACTCCTTCAGTAGTGCTAATTATTCAATCAGACCACATGTGCCTCCTTCTGCAGGTTGTTCTAATTAGCAGGTGGCTGTCTCACAAAGCCACCAACACTCACTACCTCAAAACAGACAGCTTGTGTTGCTTCCAACACGGCCAAGCACTGCAGACCTGTTAGTTTCACTGTAGACCCCACTCTTAATGACAAATGTAAATGAACATAATGAATTCACATGTGTTGTGCCCAATAAAATTACATAAATGAATGACTTAATAATGACTCTAATAACTTTGTGAACTGGATGTGGGTTGAAGGGATTTATTTACTGTATTTTGATGCTGACTACACAGTATGTGTATAAATTGAACTAAAAATTATTCTGTACAAACAGTATACAGTATTGTACAATTTTTAACTTACACAAAGTCAGAGTTTACTTAGGTTTATATATATATAGAAGTTTAACTTCTTTTCTGAATTAAATTATGAATAAAAAACTTGGAAATACCTTCAACTGGGAATATAGCTGAAGGATAGCCAAAGGGTTTATAATGTGTTTTCTGCTCTTCTATCTAAAAATAGAGGCCTCTCAAGTCCCTTATTACCCGACAAAATGAGGTTACCTTGCACATTGCACATTGGGCTATTTAGATTAACTAACTCCTTTAAGACAAAATGTTCAATCATAAAAGTTCTTAATACTACTAGATGAAATTGGGTCCATCCACAAATAGTATCTGTCAAGTTTTAGCTCATGACTAAAATATCAATGAATTAAAATACACAAACATCAGCAATGCACTTCAAATAAAGCATGTCTTGGGAGATCATTTATTATTTTAATAAATAAATCTGTATATGAGACAGCAAGAAGGATACATTCTTTTTAGTCAACAAGCTCTTGTATCACATGCAGTGTGCTATGCTTGCTGCTATGGGAAATTAAAATTGTCATTTTCTGATACATTCCACTAAGTCTTATGTGATTTACTGTATATCATGCAAAAAAAAGCTTTATCAATTCTTTCTTGTTAAATTACCTCTTTTTGTGAATTTTCTTTTTGCTGATAGAATTGTGACACCACTATAGACATGTCATGATTATAGACCATCATGTTGACCACTATAAACCAACATGATTGGTATTTAATCCCTATACTTGTTTTTTAGGTGTCTTATAACAACAAATCAAGAATAATATACAGGGTATGGGATTATCTGCAGTTAATTTTCTCTTTCTTTAATTTGGCCCCAGGAACAATTACAGTATTTTCTATGAGTATAGTTTGTATTGGCAGTTACTGTACATAAAACAAGTCCTCAAATGTACTCTACTATACTTTGGCCTAGATTTTGACCTTGAATTAGAAAATGTGTTTGTTCTGCAATTAAAAAAGACATCTTTATGAAAACTAAGAGGGGTCACAGTAAAATCCAATTTCTAGCATCATAGAAATAGCCTGAATTCCTGGAAGAATAATTGTTAAAATCTATACCATAAGAAAAGTATTAAGAAAGTTAAATAGATCATGTTCTTGGAGGAGTTGTATATTCTGTTGACTAACAGCATTTCATGAGGTACTGTATAATTTAATACAAAAATTGAATGCATTTGAGGATGTATCTAGAGAATTTTCCTTAACCTGCTTGGCTGAATTATACATTATTGTTGCTTCTGGTAATATAATTAACAGTATTAAGTTAAGCAGTTTATCATGTAAGTATTCACAACTATACTGTATACGACTATATTCTGCATTATACTATATATATATATTAACATTATACAAATGTACTTAATTGTGCAATTTACAAAGTGTGAAGGTTTTTGAATAAGAAATTTGAGAAAAACAGGGCTGTCTAGATATAGATTGATACAGTGTATCTATTTCTGCAACAAAACCATAAATAAACACTACTGTAGGTTTCTTTTAAAATAAAAACATAACTGGAAATCAGAAAATTACATTACACAATACCACGATAATGAAAAAGAGCTCTTCCAATACAGTTCTCATGTACTTTGTCCAATTTACAGAAGCTTGTGAAACAGGAAGGATTGTTTATCCCGAAGACTGGTCCTCTACCATCATAAACTAGGTCACCACCAAGGACATCTTGTGAACATCTGGGCTTGCTTCAAATAAGCTGATGCAAAAGAACAGCTAATCTATTACGGTACATTCCAAGTGCTAACAGAATAATGAAAGACATTTAATTAACCTATCCATAATTTGATAACATACTGTATGCGTTACTAATCACCATAGTTTCTAGTCCATACAGAGAATAGTAGCTTTGAATGAATGTACTGTAGATATAGGATTTAACGAAAAGTTGTGAATACCAGATTCCTGACTGCATAGGGGGAGAAATAAATTAATTCATATTAATTCATATTTTTCTCTCTTTGATTGTTGAAAAGCTATTCAGTTTTGCAGCCAAAACAATATTGGTGTTTCAACATTGATCATACTCACCTTTAAATTAAATCATTATCATCTCATGCCTAACTCTTCGTTTAATGCTGATTATAGGGCTATTTATGCTGAATGGGCAATAGACTCATCTTGTATAAATTATAGATTTATTAATAGATCATTAATGATGGAGCCTTTTATTGTATGAAATATAACTCAAAGAGGAGATGCAACATGCCATTACATCTGTCAACATACTTTACTCTCAAATAGTAAATACATCATTTTAAAAATCATTATTACTCTAATTCTAATTCTAATAAATACTCTTTTTAACTGTTGTCATATTTGGCTGGGATAGGCTGAGCATCTCAAACACAAATGCATGATATAAGCAACTGTGAACTAGTTCTAACCTCACTGATCAATGCCAGGTGTGCAAATGACTGCTTATCCAAAGAAACTGAATAAACAAGAAAAATGTTAATAAAAAGCTATGCAAAAAAGTAAAAGTGAACACCATACTGTACTTCCCAGTCAGAAGTAAAAAAAAAAACTGTTGAGACTACAAAATAGAGAATAAAAAACGACATCTTTATAAAGTTAAAGTTAATGGGGAAATGTACCTTCTCTTAGAAAGATACCAATCAATGGAATTAGTGCCATTAATTCCTCCAAAACTGTGTTTCCTTCATTTTATGGTGAAGCCACAGAGCTCCATACCTAAACATCTGAGACAGAAGGTGTTTGGGTGTCCACAATAGAAAAGTGCATCACAATGTCCTTAAGCCTGCATTTCAGCTTGCAGGTGCCTTGTGCAGTTAGCTGCTATCCAATGTATCCTGTAAGCCTCATGCTGGCTATAACTTCCATTCAGAGCTCAGGATGCTGAAATCACTTTCAGCAATGTCATTTACCTGAGAGCCTGTGTCAAATTTAAATATGAGCTGTGTCCCTTTGTGATCCGATCTCAACTCCAATTTAGCAACAGCTTGATCTGCTTCTGATAGCTCTTTCTCATTTGACACTGAATCAGTAAACGGCTCGTCACAGTCTGATTCCCACTCAGTTGGCCAATTTTCTCTTACAGTATACACTGCTGTAACTCAGGTCTGCATATTTTTGTAAAATACTACCATTTACAGTACCACTTCTAATACCTTCTCTGCCATTAGCTAGGTATTTTTCCAGGTTGATGTCATCCACATAATTACATCCTTCTAATGTGGAGCATTCTGACTTCTTCCCACTTGTTTTAACATCTTTCTTGTAATTGTAGTACATATGAGTAGTTATTTACATAATAATTGGACTGTTTATTTTGTTTGTGCACAAGCCTATTGTGCATACTGCTTATTCAACTAGAGTCCATTTCAACAGACTTTGTGTTGGCTCGTGATCTCTCAAGGTTCATAACCTTTTCAAACACTATCTCTGCACCTTGATGTAACATTGATTTAAAACTTTCTCTTTGTGACTGAATGGGCAAATCCCTAGTCTCTCACCATTTTGTCACTGTTAGCATAACCATACTCTTTCACAAGTAGTCGAGCAGTCGAGTAGTAGAGCTATCAGAAGGAGATCAAGCCGTTGCTAAATTGAAGTTGAGATCGGATCACAAAGAGTTCATTAACAAATGTCTCAAAAGCCTTTAGTAACATGTACTTTCTTCTGAAACCTGTACCTTGTACAAATCTGCAAATGCTCATGGTTTTTGTGAGATAACTCTTTCTTGCCAATCCATACAGTACAGTATGTACATTTCTCTCCCTTTTCCTTCTGCCACAAGATCCCTGAGAACAGTATCTCCAAAGGGCATTTACATTTTCAGCATGTGTCCAGAAAATTCACTCTAACATCTGTTTAGATGTTACTCACACATTCTCTCTTGTTTTGCACTTTTACAAGGTACCAACCATACTAGCAACAGTTGTTTATTAAACATTTTGATGCTCTTGTTGTTTCATTCATGGCTGTGCACAGTAATTTACAGGAGTTTTACCACAATCTAAGTTCCCTGATCTTATAGAACTAAATATATAACTAGAAATACAATTAATCACATTTCAGTATTTTGACATTTGAAATCTAAATGTTACAATAAGCTGTTTCATCATGGAAAACAAGGATCGGTAATGTTGGCTGAGTGTTGGATGGGCAGAGAGGCAGAGAAGACAGAATGCAGCTCTGTCAGCATCAGTTGTCATCAGCACTTAAATAAATCACACTCATTATATTCCATACTTGGCAATCCTCAGGTCTTCTTAGAATGCCAATTGAGGGATAAAGGCCATTCTCTGTCATCTGTATTCCAGAGGTCAGAGCTGTCAGATTACAACAATTTGTGACAGCATACCCATTCAAATACAAAACATGCATGCATGTACTTAGATTCAATTTCAAACTTAAAATTTAAATATAAATAAGCAATTTCTGAGAGGGATTAGGTGTGCCAGAGCTGTTTTGATATACAGTACTTTTCAATAGGTGGAGATCTTGTGTTTTATCACATCAGAATTTCTTATATTGTGTGAGCTAAGCTTCAGTTCAAAGCAAACTTATACAGTACCATATGTATACTTTATTATGTATACAGATTATGGGCAGCTGAGAACAAATTTAAGACAACATTTTCAGACACGATGGTGGTGTTTGCAAGTTTGCAATTTTTTGTTTATCTAATGGGGATTATGATGTGTTCCAAAGTCTGGCATTTACATTATTGTCTTAGACAACGGTGATGTCTGTACACTGCAGCAGATTCATTAACTATTCCTAAGGAAATAAAGCTTAATTAGATGCACTGAATCTAAAGCATTTGAAGTGATTGTCAAATGTTGTTTTTTTTAAATTGTTTTCCAATATCACAAAAAATAGCTCTGTTTCAGTACTTGTGAAAATGAAAAATGGACTAGGTTAGGGCTGCATGGTGGTGCAGTAGTTAGCATTGCTGCTTTGCAGTGCTGGGACCCTGGATTCAATTCCTGGGCTTCTAACTGCAGAGTCTGTATGTTCCTCCTATGTCTGCGTGGTCGACCTCCTGCTGCTCCAGTTTCCAGCCCCACAGTCCAAATACATGCTGGAAGGTTAATACAGTAGCTTCTGTAAAATTGGTGCTGTTAATTGTGAGTATGCCCTTTGATGGACTGGCATCATGTCCGGGGAGTATCCTCCCTTGTGCCTTGTGCCTGTTACTTGCCAGGTTAGGCTCCGGCTTCCTCTATGACCCTGTACTGGGTAAAACTGTTTAAAAAGCAGTTCTAGAAATGGGTGGATTAGGTTGTTCCGGCTGCATAATGTTGCACACTACTATGTAGCCAGCAGCCATATCACCCTGCAACTCACAACTGGCAACCCACTGAAGCTAAGCAGGTGTGAGCCTGGTCAGTACCTGGATGGGAGACCTCCTGGGAAAAACTAAGGTTGCTGCTGGAAGAGGTACTAATGGGGCCAGCAGGGGGCGCTCACCCTGCAGTCCATGTGGGTCCTAATGCCCCAGTATAGTGACGGGGACACTACTGTAAACAGGCGCCGTCCTTCGGATGAGACGTAAAACCGAGGTCCTGACTCTCTGTGGTCATTGAAAATCCCAGGGCGTTTCTCGAAAAGAGTAGGGGTGTAACCCCGGTGTCCTGGCCAAATTTCCCTTACCAATCATGGCCTCCTAATAATCCCCTCTTTGAATTGGCTACATTACTCTGCTCTCCTCCCCACTGATAGCTGGTGTGTGGTGAGTGTTCTGGCGCACTATGGCTGCTGTCACATCATCCAGGTGGATGCTGCACAGTGGTGGAGGGGAGTCCCCATTAGTGGAGTGTCCAGAAAAGCGCAATATAAGTGTAAGCAATTATTATTATTAATTATGTATGCAAAGGCAAAACAACAAAAGTTCAAACATAAAGTATAAAATCTTTGAATATAGATTCTTGGCATTTTCCAATACTAAGAACAACCAAAATGTTCCATTTGGCAGACCTTCAGCACAAGCATGGCGAATCTTGATGAAGAGCAAAAACAATTCTCCATTCCCAGCTGTTCAGTACTGTCAATCTAATGAACAGCCATGACAAAAGTTATTTTAATTTTTTCAACCTTGTCATCCTGAATCCTGCACCTAATGAGTGTCAGTAATAACAATAAAAATAAGAAAAAGAATAACAACAAAAATTCCTCAAACTTATATTGCTAAAAGCACTATATGGGTAATGAGGACTCCCCTCCACCACCACCAATGTGCAGCACCACCTGAATGATAAATGGCAGCCATACCGCGGCCAGCATGCTCACCGCTCACCAGCTAATAGTGGGGAGGAAAACAGAGTAATGACGCCAGTTCATAGATGGGGACTAATAAGAGACCACGACTGGTAAAGACCAAGTGGAAATTTGGCCAGGACACCAGGGTTACACCTCTACTTTTTGAGAGAAACAACCTGGAAATTTTAATGACCACAGGCAGTCAAGGACCTCACTTTTACATCTCTTTTTCCCAAGCTATCTACACTCTCATCTCTTAAATAAATGTTATGCTAAGTATAGTATATAATCATAAATTAAACCAAATGTACAGTATAAAGACAGTTTAAGCTACTGAAAAGTTCCACATTTCATCTCAACAATCCTTCCTGTGCAATAAAATCTTCAGACACATATTACGATGGAGCGTTAATCAGTTTTATTACAGCAGAAAGTACTGTATCTCCTATTCTCAGGCAGCAGACAGCCAGAAAAGTTACTGTCCCCACCTCCTACCTCCCACCACCCACACTTCAGGCCTACCAATTCATTTGAAGATTTTTTCAACAGTGCGGGCTGTTTAACCTCTTATCCATAGAACTTCATAAACTGCAGTTTTTGAACCCGACACAGTACAGGTTTAATTCATTTGTATTGCTTTTGAGTGGACTGCTAAGATTTCTGCCTTCATTCAATCTAAATAGTTATGCAGTCAACCTGTGCTCAACTCATAGTTACTCTCTTTAACAACATTTGTGAATTCAGGCATGAAGAGTAGATTTAATTTTCTGCATCATACATAACCTTAAAAAGGAAGATAATCATATTTTATTCTTTACAGCTATAGGGTGCTTCTAAAATTAATTTATTATTCAAACCACTGAAGACTGATGTAGAGCAACAAGAATTAGAATACATCAATAGTGTACAGTACAGTTGGATCATGGAATTCATGCAGTGAATGACCAATGAGATCTGAAATGTGGTAACAGCAGAATATTTACATCCTATGGAATTTACTTATTATTTTTAAATATGTGCATCATGGGTGGTTTGTTAGGTCAACAGTCTAGTTAGTGCCGTCATTGTTGTGTTCATTCTCCTGTCATGCTGTGTGAACTCAGCATGACAAATCAGCACTTTTAATACTGTACTGTGCCATCAGCAACTCTTGCTAGTAAAACAGCTGAAGCCAAACAGAATTAAAATAGCATGAAAGTCAGTACATGTGCAGAACTGCTTAATGTCTGAATTCAAACTCAATGAACATTTGTCAGGAGTCATATAGACCTTAAGCTTGGGCACCGAAGATGGACTGCAGTTATATATAAAAACCAGGGATGTACTTAAGAGATATACAGTATCTGCCTTGTAATCTACTTAAGTTGTACTTGAAATGTGGGCACTCCAAAGGAGATTTGCTGAACAAGGGAAATTATGTCAAACTAGCACATCTGCTCAGCAAGCAAGATGGCAGAGTAGCAAACCACATAAAAAACTGTCTACTCTTTTCCAGAATGTCAAATCAAATTCAAATGGTCTGATTGAGACAGGGCGTAATGTCATACAGAATGAACTCAAAAGCCAGATTCATTACAGTGTTCCTAAATGAAATCTTCAGCATATCAACACTGTCTTAGCTGAGAAGTATGTGAAGGTATTGTAACGCATACAGCCAACATTAGAGGTTGTGCGAGCCGGCTTACCAGCGCAGTGACATCACCTGTGACACTGGAGGCCTGGGTTCAAGTCCCAACTCAGAGGTTTACAGGCCAAAAGGCCAAAGAAAATCAAATCACGGGTACAATTTATTGTTCTGTGCACAGTCTAAGTTTAGTAATTTTACAAGTGTGCACTAGTATCAAAATGTGTGGTATATTCTTTTCTAGTGGAGATTTCACCAGGCTGTGCCAGCATGTTGGAACTATAGCACAGTACATCACATGGAACTACACACTGCCAAAGAGAACCAGCAATTACCCATTAGACTGAAATCAGAATTTAATTCTTCCAGCTAGAGGCTTTCAGTACAGTTTTGAGGATCCCAAATTGTGTTTTTTGCTTGAAGCTTTTTATCATGTATTCATGCACATTGATGTGTTGTTTATTCTGCTGTCTTAGGCTTTGGACACCAGATTTTGCATTAAGAAATACACTGTAGGAGAAACATAGAGAATTTGAGAAACTCTATGCAGTTGTCAACTCTTGTATGTGTCAGTAGTCCACTGCAATTACAGGAAAGAAAAGCAGACAAAAGTGCCAGTCCAGCAGATGAATATAAAGCATTCTGTTCCGGAGCATCAAACATTATAATAATGAAAAAGAAATACAGATTTTCATCACTGGAAAACTTTTCTGGAGTTTGTACATTTAAGTAAATATGGTCAGGGCAGAAATGTATTTCCAGACAGCTCATTGACCCTTTGGCCTTGTACACTTGTACAGTGAGCTGAGTCTTATGTATTCCTAAAAGCGTGCTCAAAAGAACATTTTGCAGACTAGTGGAGTACAGTAAATGAAGAAATGTCTAAGTCAGACAATTAATGCAACCCTGCATCAGTTTTCGAGTACGGTTTCTAATTTTCATTAGAAAATGTTTCTTCAGAATCCAAAAAGTTTCACAATGCAGTTCAAGAAAACATTGTGACAGCTGAAGAATGGATTTCTCATTGGAAGAATCAAAATTTAAAAGCATTGTCAGCAACAGTTTATGTTTTTAGCTTGTGTGTTAATTAAAAAAAACTGGTAAATCTTACTATAAATACTCCACATTCCATTGGAACACCTAGAATTATCTCTATATACAGTACAGTAAATCTATATTAACTGTGAGATATTAATAAGAGTATTAATATCTCACAGTTTAAGTATGACGCCTTACATTTAATAACTGGAATTGTAGAGAGTTAATTACTATTTAAAAGTATAGTAGATCACTTAGACTATTTTTGAATAAGTGCCTTGTTAGTAGCAGCTTTGGAGAATCAGTCATTATTCATTGTTTTTGGTTAGGCATTTCTTAATAATAAAATGTGCTTAGAAGTGTGCTGAACATTATTTATCTTTGTATGATGGAAAAGCATTTCAGTACGTCAGAGAATGCTTAATGTTAGGACAAGGAAGACAAATTGTATTGATGTGTTGATTTAAATCACCTGGCTGATGGAACAAATACCTGTCCATAAGGCCAGCCAGATCATGGATGGAGGTAGGGATGTGAAGTGACTATGCATGTGCTAAAATCCGGATACTTTGGTGAGTGGAAATGGATGGGGATTGACCTCCTCCCCAACTTTTATTCAACTCCATTGAATGAATTGTTCATTACATATGGCTATGAAGCACTGATTTGTCTTATTATTGTAATGTTGTCCTCTCGAGGTGAGACTCAGAGTGTGAACCAGCAGTTTTATAAGAACCCAGCTGCTGAGTGAGAGGCGGCTGAGACCCAAGCTGAATAGCCACGCACACAGGCTAATGTAGAGCATTGGCTAGCTAGGGAACCCCGGACTCAGTCTGCAGCAAATCCAGAGGTCATAGTCCAAAACAAACAGTAAATCAAAGCCGAGGGGAGTAATCCAGGAACATGGTCAGTAATAAAGCTGGGGTTGCAGTATACAACAAAGCAAAGATGGTAACAGATATTGAAACGAAGCTCAAGGAGCCCACAGGCCAAAACTCAATGACAGAGCCCTGAGCTCTGTCAGGTCCGGGTATTTTTTCTGGGGGCATCTGCAACAGGTATGGATCGTGAACCAACTCCAGTTTCTCTCAGTCACCAGTTGATTCGTTTACGGTGGCAATGAGAGACTCACTCCGTACTGTGGTTCAGCAGCAGTATCATTTTCTTAGTTTTACTAGTCGATTTACGTCAAGAGAATTCTGTATTTAGTCACAAAATTTTGTCTTCATAAGGATGCAGGAGGCTGTAGGCAAAAGCCCTCTGCCCTTTCTGCTTATGATCTGTGAACTGGTGAAAGAGTATCAGGCATGTTCATCCACACAGAACGGTGGTACCCACAGAAAAGTCAGGTCACTAAGATTACATTTCCCTACCTCTTACAATGATTAAATATAAATGCACAAAAACAAAGAAAGATTTAAATCTTTCTAAGATATAGGGCATTCCTCCAGTTTCCTTACACACTGAGAGGAAGAAAATGTCAGTCATGTCCCCCACAGTTGGTAATTATCCCTTTTGCAGCAATATGATTCAATGTGAGAAAGCTTTGAGCTGAACACAAAGTAACATTGGCAGAATGATTTAAGAGAAAGGATTAGTGTCCTGAGCTGACCCAAGTAAGGGCCTGCACCAGAGAAACTCATTTTTTTCATATACCTTATTCTAGAAGGAAAGCATTTCACTGCCAGATGGTTCGGTTAAATTGAAGAGGAAAAGTCTTACTTTTCCTTTTGTGAATTTCCATCAGAAAAGGAAAATATATTATTTGATATTGATGTAAATGATTCATTTATTTGCTGTAAGATATCCTTAGACCTGATAACAGATAGAAAACTGCAGCTTACAGTGAGTACCTTTTCCAGAGCTAACCCAGGACAAGAATCTTAAAGAAATGTACAGTAGCAGCTACAGATCTCATCTGGCGCATTGACAGTAGGGGAAAAGATATGATTTTAAACCAATTCATACTGTAACTCATTCATTAGTCATTTGTTGTTTTATAAATGCCTCTCATAGTATACTGTACATAGTAAGTAAAATTAATGCAGACATAATTTCTTAAGACAGTAACTAGCCCATACTTCAATCTCTTGCCTTTAAATATCCACGATACATAAACATACTTCCTGTTGTGATTTTACTCCTGTAATTACACTGAACACGCTTAGTGTTGGGGCGGAGTGGTGGCTCTGTAGCTAAGGATCTGCACCTGTGGCTAGAAAGTTGCCAGTTCAAATCTCACAGCTGGCAGAGGAATCCTACTCCGTTAGGCTCCTAAGCAAGGCCCTTAACCCCAACTGCTCCAGGGGCGCTGTACAATGGCAGACCCTGCGCTCTGACCCCAGGCTCTCTCCCTGTCTGTGTGTCTCATGGAGAGCAAGCTAGGGTATGCAAAAAGATAATTCCTTATACAAGAAATTGTAAAGGGTTAATAAAGTAATGTTGTTGTTGTTGTAATATATTAGGTGAATGGTAACCAACCCTCTTAAACCCCTGCAACCTTATAACTCTCATCCTCTTTACAGAAGCCCTCTAATTTTATAATTGAATAATATAACAACAATTCTGCAGCACTTATAACATATTTTATTAAAGACTCCATGTGATTTTATTATTTGTATTAAAGCAACAATAAACCACTTTAACTATAAACTCAAACATCACTGGAATGTTGTGTAGTGTCTCACTTCCCTTCCTTTTCAAACAGCTCTGTTTAGTATAGTAAATAGGTCACACAGCCTGTGCCAGCAGCAGCAGATCACAACAGACCCACTTTACTTTTTCTTTGAAATTTCCATCTTCTGCAGCTCCTGAACTTCATTCTTCTTCCCACATGATCACTGCCACACACACCGTACTTCATAAATAAAACATTTTAAAATTAATATTTTACCAGCACGTGTCTTAGGCAGTTACATCAAAAAGGGTACAGTAGAGTACCTATTAAAAATCTGTGATGCTAAAAATGTAAAAACCTTTGAATTTTTTGTTGCCATTCGGAGTCATTACGTATTTACGTTTGGAAGAAAAACATTTATCTTTAATATCATATCTTTTGATAGGCTCACGTTATGATAATGCATGTATAGAAAGTGACTGCTATGAGTCTAAGTTTTTGATTTTCTGGTTCAGTGTGCAATAATTATGAAATATTTGAAAACCCATAAAAGAAGAATACATCTCATGTTTCTGTTTTTACTGGAAGTTTTTATTTATATTTCTGTTAGGTAAAAGAAAAATAGAAACAGGCAATTTTTTTCCTTCTTTATATATACTGTATATAAGCATAGTTGCTTTGAATTAGTTGCTTTGAATGAGTTCAATGTATGTATGGGGACATTATATCGTTGTTTTCTTATGTTTTGACTGAAAATTCAGTTTTAATTTATATTCATTTCTAAACTGCAATCTTCACTTTTCACTCATTGCTATCTTGTCATCCCACTTAAAAATCAATCAATAAGGCTCAAGCCAGCTTCAGGAGTATGATGTCCCATTTCTTATTTTTTTTCTAATCTCTAAATAAAGATAAAGAGCAGCTATCAATAGGTCATTATTGTTAAGGATATATCACATCATGTCAATGTACCGTATCATGTTCTTAGGAACATGAAAATGAGGACAGGGTTTATTAATTTATAAAATACAAATGACATCTAAACTTTTATTCACTGTCTTTAAAAAATGAACCATCCATTGTTCTGTGTTCCGAATTGAAGTATCCATTGTTCTGAATGCCTACATTCATGGCTTTTCTGCAATGCTGGCTTAATGCATGATTAGGATTTACTCATTAATACCTTGAGCTTTTTCAAAATGCCATCACTCATGAGAAGCTCATGCAAGCTTGTTAACAGTTTTGCAGTAGAACCACTGTAGTGATAAATAATTCAGAGCTAGCATTAACAGTTAGTTTTAAATCTGTGCTTTGTTAAACACTGTATCTGGCCAAAACCAGATGAGTCCCTAAATCCCAAGCACAAAGAGTACTGTGGAGTACGGGGGTTTATACAGTTGCTCTATTGCATTAGGCTTTTTAGGTAATATTGTGTAATATCAGAATAGGGACCTTTCAATATGAATTAGGGACAAAAAGCATCAGAAAAATAAGAAATATGATAGATGAAAAGCCCATTAGATTCCAAAGACAGCAGGGAACTACAACCTAAAACAAACTAATGATTTTCAACTTTAAAAAAAGGTGCTGTATATCACCACATTATGAGTATTAATAATAGTCAATGATTCCTGATTTGAAAAAGATCAAAACACACAGCAGCCACATTATCCTGATTCTAGCCCGTGATGACACCATATACCATTAATGTTAATCTTAATACATTAACTAAACTGTTAAAAGCTAAAAATAACTTTGTTATGAATGATATACTGTACAGTATTTAATACACATTTGATATAACTGCTTTTAAGAGATACACTTCCAATTTGATATCTCCAGCTATTAATCAGCTGGGCTCACCTCTAAAGCCATGTACTGTACCAGAAAGGATAACAAGAACCATCAATGTTTTCTGCTGAAGTACAGGGCCTCAGCCAGCTCACTAGAGTAATGATGTTGACTGAAAGAGAGATGCAGCTCTGCTAGCTCACAGACACATACTTCAACTAACTGCACAGCAATCCGAAGAATCTCAGAATTTCTAACCACCTCTCCTGCTGGGACTATTACATGCTACAGCTTGTATTATCCCAGCTCCAGGTGGCTAATGAAAAATCCAAAGGCTCAAACTTGTGAAGTCTGTACTAGACATCTTGAACTCTATTCTGCATTCATAACACTCTTGCTGGTGTAGCCACCTGTGATCTTCTTACTACACTATATGCTGTTCTTACTGAAAAACTCATTCTCTTTGGCATCCTTATCTCAAAGAATTTATATAGATTAAGTGTTTGAAGCTCCCTTTATGGCCATCTACAGGATCTTTCATACTAACAGCAGCTCTGAATGTACTCAACAGGTTTATTATTATTTATTATTTATCTTTTGAATGAATTAAATTGAATGAATTAAACTTCATTGCCCCTAAGGGAATTTGTCATCAAGAGCTCATAAACATATAACATATTTGACAATAATACAAGAACAGTACAATACCATGATGAAAAACAAAATTAAACAACATCGAAAGGAAAGAAAAACTGGAAAATCATTCATTTAAAATGTTTACATAGCAACATTACATTGGTATTCTTTGGGGTGCATTTCCTACAAAACAATCCCTTAGTTCACATACTGTAAATCAGTTTATTTTGAGAGAGATCAATAGAAAAAAAAAGTAATTAAAGTAAACAAACTGGAAAGTATACATTACATGCAGTAGATACAGTACACTATAAACTTAAATTATAGTATCATCACTAATTTGACATAAATACAGAAAATGTACAATATACTGTATTGTATATCTTCTAAAATATATACCTACAGTATATCAGTAATGTATCTGTTCATATCTATTATATATTTAAACAAACAGTCTAGGTTTACAATATGCAGATATAAGTTTCAATTCTCATAATAGATAATTATAGTCACCAGGGTCAAGCCTGTAAAAAATATTATTTCACATAAATATAACAGACATATAAGCAGGGAAACTGGGTTGATAACTATTGTGCAGTATAAAACCATAAATCCACCCATAAACCCTTAAGAGACAACCTCATAACTTCTGCATTCTGCTGTTTCTTCTAATGTGCCCAATGAGATTGCTGAACTGCTCTGTTTTTCTCATGTTGATGAATGTTCAATGGCAACTACAGCGTAATTGCTTTTAGCATGTATCCTAAACAGGTGCGGAATCTACAGGAAGCCTGGAAATCTCAGGCCTCCAGTGCCACTCAGAATTGAATGGATACATTTATAGTTCAATGAATTCTATAGCTGCACCAAAATCAGACCTCTGCTGCCTCCCAAAGGTCACATGACCTCTGCAGCTTTGAAGGAAGAGAGATCCTTATTACATTGCATGGACTCATTATTACCTCTCTGAATGGCAAGATACTCATTTTGTTAGTAAATAAAAAGTGCACTGGCCCTGTTTGCAAAAATGTTCACTTGCAAAATGTTCAGATGTTTACTGGAAATGATCTTCTGAAAATAGTATCATAATAAACAAGAAGTAGCTTAGTTACAAATATGCCAGCAATTTCCTTTAAAGAGCTATGTGTCTGTGGTACTCCAAGAGAACATGTACAAATGTACAACGGAGATAGCTAGATAACCTTTGTGTTTTTAACAAATCCCTATCACATTTTTTTTTATTTCACTAAATCCTAGTCAGAATCCTATTTTGTACTTGCGTGCCAAACGACTCTCAAGTTGTGAGTATCTAAAATTTGCAGGACATTAGTATGGCTTAAGTTTCACTGCATTTCAGTTCCAATTAAGTTTCCAGATTTTTAATTGGTCACATATTGTAATTGCTAGGAAGTACGTCTTCACGCAAAGAGTGAAGTTATTGGAATCTGTAACTGTGTTCCCATTGATGATGTTGAATCTGGTTCCGTGTGTTCTTTGAAGAAACTCCTGGATGTGATCAGTTAACTTAATTAATTCATTTTCAACTAATTTTTTTGTGGTACATTACATTTTTTTTAAATGATTTGCCACAGAGTATTTTCCAAACTGTTATTTGGTACATATAGTAGAGTTATCAATATGGCACAAGTGAGAGAAAACAAAACTCACAAATGTGACTTCAAGGCCTATGGTTTGGTATTTCTCCATCTGGTAAGTGAATGCATTTTTTTTTAACAGCGGACCTCTGCTCTAAAGGTCGGAGTTCAAGTATCCAAGCTAAGGAGGTCATAAGCTGTGTCTAGTCAAAAGGAGGGGGTCCAGCATACTGCATAACTGCTGTCCAATATCTAAGGGCTGCCCTCCTTAAATGAGCCCTTGGCCCAGTTTCTCCCATTGGAGGAGTTGCTCAGAGTCAGTAAAAGGCACCAAAGTAGGTTTAGGTTTAGTGAACAGTAGACTAAATGGCTTTCTCGTGACTGGAACCTTTCCTATAATGATAATAAACCTCTTATTTCCATATGAAATGTTTTCCTAATACTGTAGTTTGAAATTTGCTTATGTTTTGAATCATCAAATGACAAATATGTTTACAATAGTGAAATTTCCCGAACAGCAAATACCTGTATTAACTGAGTGAGATCTTAAGTTTGAATCAACACCAGAAGACCCTGGGACCTTATCACTTGTTTTTGAGCTTTTATGATTTGGATGAAAAATTTGCTTCAATGTAATGAGAAAGCTGAGAGAAAAAATTATTTCAGTCAAGACTGGAGATGTTCGAAGCCAAGATAAACAAAGCTAACTCATGGTATATTTGTAATTACACTAGTTAATTGTTGCTAATGTCCACTGTCCCCTCAAAGTATTATAGGAGTAAAATTACCAGTGATTTTGTAAACAAAACTGTGCACATTAATTGTTCTGTTCAGGTTTCTGTGATAATTAGACAGAAAAGAAAGCACGATGTATGGAGAAACCACTGAAACAATTCAACACAAGAACGGGACAAATTCTTACACAACTCATTTTGAAAAATAAGATAATTTATTTTAATTAAAGAAGCATCCCAGGGCATATTAAATAATTGCATGCTCCTCTGTAACTAAACAGTCAATAATATTTATATTTTTAAATTTGTTGTCAATTTAAAAAAGGGTCATAACACACTCTGTGTACTGTAATTTTCTTTAAATGATTAATGATTTCATTTAGATCCATTTAACCTTTCTTGGGCAGCAGTAATTTGGAATGTGGGAAATGTGTCATAATTACTTCAAGCAATCAATCAGAGAGCTAACCTTATCTGACCATAACATTGTGGTGTGTAATCTCGTTTTTTTTTAGATTTTAATCATATGTTGATTAAAATCAACAAATGTTTGATTTTATGTTGAAAACCAACAAAAACAATATTTGTTGTAAATTAAATGTGTCTTATCACATGTATATGAACTTGGTATAAATGTGACAACCAACCTCTAGGTACTGTAGGTTAGGTCCCCTTTTCAGGCCATAAAGGCCCATGGGGGACTGGGCTTAAATTTTTCTCAACCATCCAATACTGGAGGTGGAGTGATGTGATCAGCATCACAATCCAGATGGCCTGTGACCCCTGGCACTCATTTGGAAAGCAGGCTAAGTGGACCTGGGAGCTGTCTGAAAGGAATTAGAGCAAAGTAAATCACTAACCCCTACCTGGGATTGCACCCAGGACCTTCCAGTCAGAAACTAGACACCCCTGCCATCTGAGGTACAATGGCTCCATGACAACCATCCTCTACTCTACATTAAAAGGAGGCCAGCAACAGAACCCTCATCCTGAGCACAAACTAGTGTTTTCCAACTGTTTGTCATGAAGTAGTAGTTGCTGAAGAACTTGGAAAAACTGAATAAATGAAATATTATCATTTTGGGGGGGTTGTAGGAACTTGTACAAATAATACAGTAACTGGACTGTAATTGTTGTCTGGTTTCCTCAGGAGTAACATCTGTCCAAATGTCTCCCCATCGCTCATCATGTAGAGTTGTAGAGTAAATCATTTCAGTTTTTAACAAGTGCTTTCCAACAGTAGCAGCTTTTGCACGGTTTAAGTCAACAGCATGCCAAGTGCTGGTTTCAGCCTGTAGCACCTTTTGAATGTGACTCAGTCAAAAATAAATATGAATGAAATGTGGCCCACTCAACATTTTCTGCAAAATATGCTGCAGGATGGCTCACATCTGCCACTACTTCATCATTTTCCAAATGAGACATCTGGGAGAAAAACAGCAGACTTTAGATTTTGTGTTTGTCTATATTTCAGTTAAAAATAAATCAGCTTTGCTCCTTACATTGTTTCAGACCACCTGGAGGCACTGAGGAGGAATGTTTCCTCAGGTGATTACAGTTTTTTCACATCTTCAGGGCAGTCCAGTCTAAACTATCAAAAGTGCAATTTATGTAAGGACCTGTAATAGAATGTCCCAAAAAGTTTTTTTTTTCCTTTAATGTGTAAAAACGAAACACACAGACAGGGAGAGTGAAGCTTGGGGTCAGAGTGCAGGTTCAGCCATTTATACAGCACCCCTGGAACAGGTGGGGTTAAGAGCCTTGCTCAGGGGCCCAACAGAGTAAGATTCTTCTGCAGGCTGCAGAATTTGAACCAGCAACCTTCCAGCCACAGGTGCAGATCCTTAGCCTCCACAAATTATTTTTTTTTCTCACCTCTGAAATATTGCCAAGATCCAGCTTGTTCTCTTACAATCTGATGTGAAGAGACTTATCCATGCTTTTATTTCCTTGAGGCTGAACTATTATAAAGCACTGTTTAAAGGGTTTCCAGTAAAATATGCTCAGCACATTTAAAGGTATCAATATTAGCCAGTCCTGTCCAACCAACTTCAACTCATTACAGCACTTAGCTTTGGCTTCCCAGCTTTCAGCTGTTGTCGGTGTTCTATAATAGCTACAATATTTTCAGAGATTGCTGCAAACAGCAGTCCACCTACACATTCCTGGAGAAAAGAGCTCAGCTAACTGTAACCATGCACCTGTTTGACAACCAGAGCTGCTACAATACAATGAGATAATATGACAAACTTTTGGCAGACCTGGCCAACTCTAATCCTCCTACTTCTGCTGCAGCAAACACAGAGACACACATACACACTCATACACTGGAGAATAAAAATGAATTCCTTCCATTTCACCTTCAATAGTCCCATTGTGTAATTTTCATGAGGATTGAAGTCATTTTGAAATGGAAAAAAAAGTTAAATTCCCTCATGAGGTGAAGCAATTGTTTAGATAATTGTTCTGGTGGATGAAATGTTAGGCAATGCAGCAGAGCAAGGGCTGCCAGTCTTTAATTATTGCAATCATTTTTTAGCTCTGATTTAAATAGACATCACAGCAGCGCAATGTGGCTAGCATTTCATTGTGGAAAGCCTGTGAGATACTGACTGCTATTTAGGGCTGAGGAACTGATGATAGTAAAAAAATCTCATCTCCTCTGCCATTTGACAGACAAGATTTTCCATCACCACTTGGTATGAATTAAATCTGTTCTTTCTCAAAATATGTTTCCTTTATTTATTTCCAGACCTTACAATTAACAAAGAGCATAATAATTCAATTATACATTTTAGGATTATCCTATAATGAACTACATAGAACGTGGAAGAATTCAACAGATGGAATATAGTTTCATAGCCATATACTGTAGCGATAGTTGATAACCTTCCAACTTTATTTTACTTTTAAATAAATAGCATCAATGTATCCATATTTTTGGGGCTGTGCTTTGATACAGTATATTATATATTAAATCTGCTTCATTGTTGATCAAACTGAGATTCTGGAAGAAAGAGTTTTTATTGTTTATCAGTTCATGTGTTTTTGTCTTTAGTCTCAATTTTTGGATTTTTTGTTTCAGTTTTGGTTATTATAAATATAAGATACTCTTGTTTGATCTCCCACAGAGGCTGATGATGCATTTTCCATTTTATATGTTTTTCTCCCAACAAGTTTCCCCATTGTTGTTTTTTTGAAACAATGGTTTTAGGTTAAACAGGTAGGCTGTCTGACAAAGCAACGTTTTTCAATTAAATTGCTGGAACAGGACTTTATAAGCTTAGGCTACTTGTAAGTACTTTTTCACAATTCTCTTTATAGATGATCCTTTAAATGATCTGTAAAGCACATAATCTTTTTAACCTGTCACATAATTTGTATTTAAAGTATATGTTACAGTATATACAATATTTGTTTAGTTGTTTATCCCCAATAATGTTTTTGTAGGTTTTCTCTACATAACTTTAATGGTTAATTAATTACAGAGAAGTGAAATAGATTGGGCAATGGGGAGTTCTGAAGAAAAAATAAATTATATGTTAAGAACTAAAGTCAAATGGCACAGATGGTTTTGAATCAAAATGGTGTTAAACTGAAAAAAAAAACTTAAGGCATTAACTGTATGTGACATACCAGCTAAATTCAGACAGGTGTGTGCTGAGTACAATTTAATGAGATAAGAAAGGTGTGTAGCAAACATAACATGATATTAATGGGGGATCTCAATTTCCCACAGATAAATTGGGATATAGTGACTGTAAAAGACTGATTGTTTCTCATTTTTTAAAGATGCCTTCAAGTAACAGTATTATTACTGATCCAGACTTTTCAAATAATCAGGATAGGTATAGATAATTGATGTGATAGAACCACTTGGCAAATTGTGATTTTGAGATGGTAACATTTGATGTCTTGTACACAATATGTCAAAAGTCTGAGCATACAAATTAGTATTATAATTTCACAACAGTACAATTAGAAGGAAGGAAGTGGAACTTCCTGATATGGAGCTGAAACATCCGTTACAGTGTCAGTAGAAGAAAGAACGCAAGAACAATGTTAGACTTCGAAATTATTTAATTCCTTACACAAATAATTTTGATTCTGCTCAACGGCCGAAACATTGTGTTTTCTTTCTTCTCTTTTCAGCATGGAATAAACCTATTACTTGTTCCTTTGCAGGCTACGCATGCTGATGTAGCTACCCACCTGAACTACTGTATATATTAATAGAGGCTAACAATAATGCATGACATTTGTTTCAGCACTACAACACTAAAAAAAAGTTTAAAAGATAATCTGGTTTTTGATATATTAATGCTATAAAATGAAAGGGGAAAATCTGCATGTGCTAAACTAACATTTTATGTGTGTTTTTACAAAGATTATGTCAATAATGTGCTCAAGGCTATATAATGAGTTCAGTTAGTATTGTGTCATTTTAATATAAATGACACTAAGGTACTACAGGGACTAGGATAGTTTAAAACTAATAAATCACCAGGGTTTGGTGCTATTTCCCAATTGTACTTAATGAAATGAGGGAGGTTATTCATTGACTATTAACTAGGATTTTCAACTTTAACTAAGAATGAGAGCTGTATCCACAGATAGGAGATTTTCAAGTGTAACACAAATTCATAAAAAGTAACATAAAATAAAACAAAACTGTAGGTTTTACCAGACTTACACCTGTTACTGATGATGTTGTTGGAATGATAGGTAAAAGTTAAGAAAGCAGAATGTATGTAAAACAATTTTGTTTTAAGAGACAGTTACGGTTACAGTTACCATCAAAAGACAGAAAAAGATGTTTCTTAACTATCTAGAGTTCTAGGTTCTAGGTCTGAAAAACAATAAGGACAGTTGATACATCTTAGCCATGACATGATATAGTTTGATTTTAAATGAAATTAGGATCTGACCTTCCTCCTGAATTACTGTCAAAAGCTAAATTTCTCAAATAAAAATCTGTGGGAACTAAAAGTCATGTACTTCACTCGATTATTTCACTCATAGAAGTATTTAGTATTAGCATTCAAGTTTTTCAACAGAACTGGGCATCACTGGAAGGGAGTGAATGCGTTTGCAAAGCACTGAATATATGTATAGTAAATGGATTGAGAACTAATTAATGAAGAAGAAACAGTCATCTCTTCACAACATAACTTCTTATTGGACTGATGTTAAGGGCATGCCACATGGATCCATTTTAGTCCCTCGGCTCTTACTGATTCATAATGTATTAGTGAGTTACTTTGCTGTATACTTAGCTGTTTAAAAATGTTTTTGTAGGTGGTACAAAAAGAGGAAGAGTGGCAAAAACTGAAGCAGCAGCAAGAGACTTTAAAAAGACTCCAATTTTGCTGCCACTTGGCAAATTAAATTAAACTTTAATAAGTGTAAAGTGATCCATGCAAGGTGGAACACCCTGTGCTGTACAGTATATCACATGGGTGATTTTGAGCTGCAGGAGGATAAGCATGAAAAGGATTTGAGTATAAGACACCAAATGGATCATTTGAATATACAGCAAACTGTGTGAGATTTACATAATGAAATAAAACTTTGCTCAAGGTTTACAATGCAATAGTAAGACTTCATTTGTAATACTGTGTTCAGGTTTGGTCAACGAATTACAAATAGGATATTATATTCTTAGAGAAAATTAACAGAATAACAAGCAGAGTGATTCCTGGTCACGGGAGATTATCATTTAAAGACCTAAATCTCTTGGTTCTAGAAGAAAAGCAAAAGAGAAGAGGTTTGATCTAATTATATAGAATCAAGGAGCATAGAAAGTGTGCCCATTAGGGGATTCAATAGCCAAACAAGGTCACCAATAGGAAATTTAATTCACTGAAGACAGAAAAGAAAAAACACTTCCTCACATGAAGGTCAATATGTGTTTGAAACAAATTTACCAGCCTTGTTCACCCCTTAACTCTGGGCCTTTTCAAGAAGTCATTGGATGTGTTACTAAACAATGAAATGAGCAAGATGGGTTGATTGGCCTCTACTCTTTTGTAACCTTTCTTAAGTTCACTTTCTATCTGTAACATGTGTAACATGGTGCCAGCAGCAAAAAAGATGTCCATATTTGTCCCAAAATTAAGTGTAGTTACAAAGTTATGCAATTCCATAATAGAAATATAACAACTCCAGAAAATGAGAAGACTCTTGATCCAAGTGAAGTCTGAAGAGGAGTACAATAAAAATATATTTAATTTTAGTTTTGAAAATTGAAACACATGGCACAATATAGTTCAATCATAACCTCCAGCTTATGAAGTAAATAAACTGAGACATACACATATATTTTTTCTAATTGAGGCACTTAACATCAGCACTGTTAACTGGAGGGACAGAAGTCTTGATTTAATTCTGAGTATGTCCCTTTATAGCTTGTATTCTAAACTACATAACTCTGAACATATCAAATGCCCTAATTTAACATTGTGACACTTTTCTTTTGACACTAAAATACGAAGACACTGTAAGCCCTCCACACTACAATCAGTCCATTAATCTCCATGTACTGTACTGTAGGATGTCTATGGTTTCCAAATACTTTTGTATTAGTGAGAGATTCCGTCACCTCAGAGATCATCCACATTCGGTCATTTAGTGAATTAAAAATATTAAGTCATTTATTCCAGTCTTTCACTTTCACCCAAGATTTGGCAGTTCCTGACATTTCCCCTCAGTGAATGACTATAAGCAAAGCAGCAGACAGCCAAAAAAGGTTTACTAATCTCTGGACAGAGTGTTTTGAGGTGATGATCTGAATGAGGGTTTAAATGTTATCAAGAAAACTCAGTTTATGCAGGCATTAGTGTTAACAGCAGCCAATACAACCTAGGACTTCTGATTTTTCTAAAATTTTGGTTATAATATATTGTAAATTGAATCGAAATCAAACTCACCAAAAAAGGATTTTCTCCACTGCATTAAAAGTAGAGAACAACCAGAATTTCCCATGATTATTGTTGTGTGATTAACTAAACACTGACACCCACAAAAAACTAGAGAAAAGTCTTTTGAATCTGTGAGATGAAGTATTTAAAAGGCTGCAGTTAAAACAAAAACAGATGATCAGAAAGCTGATCTTGTAAGCACAATCACCTGCTTATCCAAGGGAATGATGAAATAATTCAGGTGCATTTTTGTGCAATTGGTTTAGTTCAGCAATTTGTAAAAGATGGAACAGTCAATATGGGAGCAGATGTAATGCCAACACAATGGATGATGAAGCAAATATAAACTTCTCTTCACTATACAGGGAATTAAGGTTGTTTTCTTTTTAAAGGACCCTCTGTGTTGCATGCAATGATAAAGGAGATTTTTGACTTAGAAGAAAATACTCCCATGTTTGAAGGGAATAATTCTAAGATCCACAGGGTGAAAGTGTAATAGAAGGCAGAAAAAGTCTCAAAACTACAACAACAAATGAATATATTAATAACTCTTCTATTGCTGTATGCATACAAAACAGTGTGGCTCAATTTCCCAATAAAGAGCAAAATTTTACAGAACCTCTTCTTCTACACTAAAACTAATAGATCTGGTTATTACGCATATCTGTAATTGGTAGGCCCTCAATTTTCTAATGACAATTGGCAAAAATAATCTCAATTCTGTTACTTTAAATTGGGAAGATTAGGTAAAAACAGCATGCATCAGAGAGTGTCATTGTAGAAGCACTGGTCCTAAATTGTAGAATAAAAAACTTTAATTGGAAAATAAAAGTATTTCTAAAAATGAGGAACAGGATAATTTACTGTAATTATTGCACTGTAAACAGTTTGCATAAACATTTGTAGCAAAATCTGAACAGAAGGAATATGCTCTGAATAGAGTTTTCTTTTCCACTAATATAAAAGACAATTTTTAATACAGAAATCAGAACTTTGTCAGTGAGTTTCTATCCCCACCCTATAAATTGATACATTAATGAAAGGTTAACATTTTATTGTGTCAAATCATTAATTGCAATTTAACACATTACATGAAAACAAAAAGATAATACATATGAACAGGCTAGTCTAGTTTGCATTTCTTCATTTTTTAATGTATGGGGACCCAAAAATGATCCTTTGTTTCTTGTGGAAAAAGTGTCCAGTTTCACTTGTGACTGTATGTTCAACAAGGACTCTATGTTTTTAATTGAAACCAATGACCTTGACAGGTCGCACAGAGACTGCAGAAGAAAAAAGGGCTTTCTGCCTTGAGTATCTCTTGTATCACTGAAGGCTCCATCAGGTGACAAAGACTTATGATGGGGCTTAAATAATGCAGCAGAGAGAGAATAAAAGTGACAATCAAAACCCTTTATTCCAAAAGCACAGCTGAATAATTTAAGTGTGGTCTGATTAAACCAGAACGTGAGGCATGCAGGGAGAACATCCTTCTCTTAAACTGCTCACAACAGCAGTGACTGGGCTCTGGTAGCTTGTAGAAGATTAAATCTGTTTTTCAGTTTTTCAGTAAAGGAAGGTCAGTACACAGTTGTAATGGATGATTCTAGTGCATTCGTTAAAGCCCAGCCATGTTATGATTTTCATTTTTAAATTGTCACACAGTTTTTTTATGTCTATTTCTGGGTTTTACACATACATCAGCAGGGTTCATGTTAACAGAGCAGAAGTGCAGAAACGCAGAGAACAGTCTATCACATACTTGTCAATAGCTCTGGGTGACAGTGGTAAAGGCCTTTGGAATAAATAATTGATAAAGGATCATAAGATAATGTATAGTCAGAAAGGTCACAGCTGACCTTTTTATAATAAAAGTATCAAGTATCAAGTATCAGATGCCATTTATTAGAGATTTTATTAAAGAAACTTTTCAGGATTCATTTTTGGAATTGGAATAATATGCAAAAATACCTGCCTGTAGAAAAGAGTGCATATACTGTAAAATACTGTATCCTTTCTTGCATGGTTTCTCAGCTGTTAGCATTTCTTTCACTTTTACTTTGGTTTACCTTAATTTGGCTAGGTTTCCATATTCATTACTACACTTGACCATGAGGACTCCATGATATAGCATGATAAATTGTCTCTAGTAGTAAAGCATAGTGTAGGCATGCTGAAACCATTAGAACCCAAGGCCATTAGAACTCTCTGAAAACTACAGAAAAAGTGCATACCTTTCATAAAGTTTCTCCTACTAAGATAAAGAAAGAAAAGTATGAAAAACTTCAACAAAGGCTTTCATTATTCTCTCAGTATAGTTCAACAGAGGACATCAGAATATACTAGTGCATGTTTTCCTAGTAGTGTTATTATTCGGTTCTCACAGTTACATTAAATTCTTCAGTTTCTGACTGTGATAATTTCAGGACTTTTTTATCTATGATGGATAAGTGTAGCCTTTACTTACTCTACCATTTTAGCATGACATGCCAACTAGCTTGATGTAATGTATTCTAGGTTCACTGTACACCATCAAATATATTGTTTTCCTAAGTGTATTAAAACATTTCTGCAATTGTTTGTGCCACTGTTTAAATGCCTTATGTACTGCATAAATTTTACTTTTAGAGTATAGAAAAGACAGCATTGTCGAAATACTGTACCAAACTGTTTTTTTTTCTACAGCACTTTCCAAATTGTACTGAATAAACAGCACGGGAATTGGAATTAGTCAGCTGCCAACTTGAGTAAAGAGGATCTTGCTGAGATTAAAAGCTTTGGAGCATCCTGAACAAAAATATTGCACAACTTGTTAATAGATGTCTTCCAGCTCAGTATATCACTGCATTTTTAGCCCTGTGTTGCATTGCAGCACAGCCTGTGTCTAACACAAACGGGGAGAATAATGAAGGAAAAAACACAAAAGGAGAGATTAATTAACTGTGAATGAGAAAGGCACGACTCAGATCCTTTTGTGTCTCAGTCCCGCACTTTTATAGAGCTCTTCTTAAATCATTGCTTATTTAAAACTGTAAACTTAGACAGTTTGAATAAGCTGTACCTTTTAGGTAACTGAGAGGGGGGCAGCTGCCCTGTGACCAACAGTGCACCCCTCCTATTATTTAATAATATTAAAAGGGCACACCTACAGTATATGGATAATTAACATATGAAAAAGTGCAAATTCCGGCTATGCGTCAACCATGCTTATGATTCTGTTAAAATATAATCCATAATGAAGACTACTGTATCACAAAGTGCCATGTCATACAGCACCATCTACAGGGTGTTACGTGATCTAAAGTTACACACTTGAGAAGCTACTGTACTGTAGATCTGTCAAAAGATAGAATTGGTAGGTTCCAGTGTTGCTTTATCAGTGACATAATGAAAGGTAGTTCAAGTCTGAACATCCGAAAGTAAAAATATCACAAATGAGAGGAGCCCATCTAACCCATCGTGCTGCCTTATTTGCTGGTAGCAGACCGTGGGAGAAGTTATGCAGTCCATGTTTTTCAAGATGATACTTTCTTTGAAGAAAAGACTGGATGAGATTTTCAGATCAATTAGCTAGTATCAACTAAACAGCCTAGATTGACAGAATAGACTCCTCTTATTATTTTGCTTTTGTTTTATTTACAGATCTCATCCCTACAGCTTATCCCAGACACCCACCGCCCTTTGTGTAAAAAATGCTCTCTCAGTCCACAATACGCTTCCTCATTACTTCCTTTTGTGTTTGGCTCTTCTAGTTTTGCTGCTGAGTACAAAGTATTCCTTCTGGCAGATTTGGGGGGATACAAGGGGGGTTCAAGTACAACAGAAAAGAAAGATAACATTTATATTTTTGATTATGATCCTCCATTCTGGAGCAAATATTATATTAGTCATATAACTAATTGAACACTTTTTTTCCACCTGTTCAATTAGGTGTAGCAAAATCATACTGCCTGACATGCTGGAGAGCACATTTTCTACGTCTTTTTTGGAGGATAAATACAGTACTTTTCATGTTAATTTTTATAGAATGTTATTTGAATTTTTTAAATAATTGTGTCAACTCCACATTGCCATTATTAATGTAAGATTGAACCCCTTGTCCTGCTTTTGAAATATACTGCTGCTTTCAGTAAGCAGAAATACAAAAATCAATAAATAACCTTTTGTAAAGTTCTGCATACAAGCTTTGGATAATTATATATATATAATATTCTGTATACAGAAATATATTTACTATATATTAATATTTATTTTTTATATCACTGTTTGAAGTAAACCCTGTACATAAATATCACCTGTACACTTTATACAGTAAATGAACATGTAAGGGAAGACATAAGTATTGAGAATGTGGTTTCTAAATATATTCTAGCATGCAAAATTACACAGGTAGTTGAAACAGAAATCAAAATATAGCATGCAACACTTTGCCAAAAGTAAATGACTAAAATAACTAGTCAGACCTGAAATTTACATAGCTAAGATAAAGAAAACATTTAGCACAAAACAACAGATCACAATATATTGTGTGTATATCATCAGTATATATTAGAATGAAATACAAACAAGATCAGACAACACATAAAACAGGTATTCTTCAGTGATGAAGTACCAAATCAGTCTGTATTTGCAAAATGTTTATGACAGCTGCTGAAAAACGAATGGAATTTGAATTGTCTTATGTGTCTGTAAACAAAGCTCCTCTGCATTTGTAGGCACTCATTATGTTAATTTTCACTTGTTCTTAACATCAAAGAGGTGTATCTTAATATTTTTTCACAGCTGGATAAAAAACAACCAGTAAACGTAACTTCCCCCATTGATCATGGACAAATATATTACTGTATATATTATTTCCAGGATGAAGTAATGAATAGATTACTGCAAAACTTACAAGTAATATACTCTACAACTTGCATGATTTCAATAACCAGAATAAATAACCACAGTCGTAATGGTGCTTTAACTTAGGTAACTTTTTTTTGACTGTACATAAGGCATTGGCGTTTGGTGTTATAATGTACATTATAGTAGGTCTTTACAGGCACAAGGGAGTTTTCAGATGTCTCAAAGAGCCTCACAGACAAATAGCACTCAAAGACCACTTACAAAGACCAGCTAGTGTATGATGCCCTAACTTCACCACCTCTCCATAATGAGTTTTAATTGATTCCAATGAGCCTGAGGAACGTAGTATTTACTCATCTCTTTCAGGGAACCAGCATTACAGGATTAACCCATGGCTTATCATTGTTTCAAGTTAAAGCCATCCGCCAATGGGTTGATATATTGTACAAATACTGTACAAGCCCAGCTCGGACTGTTGGTGTAGATGAGGCCAGATCCAAAATGTGTAAAGATCACACTCAGTACAGGTACTGAATACTACACTGTCTAAAGGGCAGAGTTGGCCACTGAGCCTGCCACCCACAGGTGGAGTGATTCTTTATTCCTTAGTCACGTAAGAATATAAGGAAAGGAAATGAAAAAAAGCCATTTAACCCATCTTGTCCAGTTGGTAGATAGTATATCAATATTGAATCTTTTATGAGGAACTTTACCAAAAGCCTTTTGAAAATCTAAATACATCTTATCATATGGTCTGTTTTCCTCCATTACTGCTGTTGTTTGTTCACTGGATTCTAACATATTACTTAAGTAACGTCTGCCTTTTATAAATCCATACTGACTATCCCCTTGGATCTATGTTTTCATATACAGAGGGTGATCTTCTAGTTAAGACTTAATAACAGTTTTCATAACCTTACGTGTACTGTAATAGCATTTTATGATTTAGTTATCTTATCCAATTTGCTTTAGATGGTGTACGTACAGAAAAAAACAACATAAGACAAATGCACTATTTCAAACATCTCCTTAATTAATGAAAGGCAAAGGTTTCTTTCTCTGGTTATTTAAATAAAGAATGGGAAATCTAAAAAAAAACAGAATCAAGCAGGCAATTCAGTCCTTTTAAATGTTGTTACTTTGAATCCAATAATAATTTAAAGCACAATAAGTAGAACAGTTAGGTGAGATTTAGAGAAAAGAACAAAACATATTCATTAAATACAGTAAACCCAAAATACAGTACAGTATGTGTCACTCAAGGTCAGGTAGCGTCACGACCACCAGGCAGTCAAGATCAAATCGTAAGCGAGCTAATCAGCCCCAGCAGCGGGTGATTATTAACAAACGCCGCCACACGAGTTCAACCACCTGCGCACACTGACGGTGCGGTGCGCACTGCTATTTATACCCTCTTCACCTGTTTCCCACTGCTCGGTATTGAGTCTACTCCTTGAGAGCTCTACCTGGCGGTTTTCCCCGTACCACGTTTATTCTGGATTTTGGATTCTCCTTCCGCCTTTTCGACTTTGCACCTCGCCTCTCGCCTCGGACTGTCTGCTACCGGAGAACTTCCTGGATTACGACTTGCCTTTCGCCTTTTGACTACGACCTTGCCTCTCGTTTTGGTTTGTTCGCCTGCCTCATCTATCACCCGTGCCTGCGTCTGCACAGGATCCGTGTATCTTCCCACCAGGGATTCCTAACAGAATACCGAGCCCAAAGATGGATCCCGCGGACGCACAAGCTTTTTGCTCACTTTTCAATCGCCATTCCCAAGCTCTCACCCAGCTTCAATCTTCGCTTCACATTCTTCGCTAACCTTCCGCCTTCACCTGTCCCTTCGCCTCCAGCACAGACCACTGCTCCAATCCCTGTAACCCCGCCCACCTCTCCCGTAGCCTCACCGTTTGTTCTCCCGGAAAGATATGACGGCAACACCGTGGGCTGTAGGGGTTTTATTGCGCAATGCTCCTTGACTTTCCAGTTGCATCCTGAGCATTTTTTTTCTCCCCGGGAGCAGATCAGTTTCGCCCTTTCCTTGCTCACTGGCAAGGCTCTGGACTGGGCAGCTGTGTTGCTTGCTAGGGGAGACTTTCAGTTTGCTGATTTCAAACTTTTTGCTGACCAGCTCCAGGCACGTTTTTCTCCAGTCAACCCGGACCTGACTCATCTCCGACTCGCCTCGCTTCGTCAGGGTGATGGATCTCTGAATGATTATGTGCCTGACTTCCAGGCCCTCGCCACGGAGTCTGACTGGAACCCTGAAGCCCTGATTTGCCTTTTTTTATAAGGGTCTCTCTGAAGATCTAAAGGACCACCTGGTACTCTCGCCACTTCACAATCGCTCTCTCGAATCAGCAATCGCTCAGGTGGTTGAACTGGACACCCGCATTCGGCTGCGGAGAGCAGAGAGTCATGATGGAAGCAGTCCTGGCCGTCCTGAAGGTACTACCCCCACGGTGCCCACTCGGCATCATGCACCCCTTTCCTCGGAGGAAAAGGAAAGGTGCCGTCGGGAGGGACTGTGTCTCTATTGCTCTGCACCTGATCACCTTCTCTCTGCTTGTCCCTTGAGACCCCCTTATCCCTCTCGAACCCTTCCGCATCCTACTGTTAGAGTCAGTAGTGCTGTTTTTTCTCAAAACTCGTCAGGCCCTTTATTCCCAGCTGAAATTTCTTGGGCTGACGCACAACTTCCCCTTCTGGTTTTTGTTGACTCAGGGGCAGCGGGGAACTTTATAGACGTCACTTTTGCTAAGAAGTGGGATATTCCCCTGGCTCCGGTCTCACCCCCGATCTGTATTCAAGCTTTGGATGGATCCCCGATTGCACCTGGACGGATTACATGGCAGACCGTCCCTCTCTCTCTAACAGTTGGTGCTACTCATGTTGAGGAAATTTCACTCCTTCTCCTGGACTCGCCTGCCTACCCGGTAATCCTAGGTCTTCCCTGGCTCAAGAAGCACGATCCCCACATCTCCTGGGACAAGAACGAGCTCATTGCCTGGAGCCACTCCTGTCATGTTAACTGTTGTCGTCAGCCGGTTAAGGTTGCTGCTGCAGTAACCTCTATGGAGGAGCACTCTACCATCCCGCCCCAATACAGGCATCTGAAACAAGCCTTTGATAAGCGGAAGGCTCTTTTGCTTCCACCTCACCGTACCTGTGACTGTGCTATAGAGTTGCTCCCAGGAACCCTTCCACCTAAAGGACGGATCTACCCTCTCACTCAGGCAGAGAATCGGGCTTTGCAAGACTATATTAAGGAAGCTCTGGAGTCAGGATTCATTCGTCCCCCCTCTTCTCCAGCCTGTGCGGGTTTTTTCTTTATTGGGAAGAAGGACGGCTCCTTGCGGCCGTGTATTGATTACAGAGGACTGAACTCCATTACGGTTAAACATCGTTACCCCCTGCCTTTAATTCCAGCCGCTTTGGAGTCCGTACGGGGAGCCTCCATCTTCTCGAAGTTAGATCTACGGGGGGCTTACAACCTAATCAGGATACGTGAAGGGGATGAGTGGAAGACGGCCTTTATGACCACCCATGGACATAATGAATATCAGGTGATGCCTTTTGGTCTTGTTAATGCCCCGGCTGTCTTCCAGTCATTCATGAATGACATCTTTAGGGACATTTTTGGGAATTTTGTTTTGGTTTACCTGGATGATATCCTCATCTTTTCTGCCAACCCTAGGGATCATGTCCACCACGTCCAGGAGGTCCTGACTAGACTCATTAATAACAAACTCTACGCCAAGCTTGAGAAGTGCGTTTTCCACGCCTCTAAAATTCACTTTCTGGGTTACATCATTTCCTCATTTGGTGTAGAGATGGACTCTGCAAAGGTGGCGGCCATCAATGACTGGCCAGCCCCTCGTAACTTAAAGCAAATTCAACGTTTTCTAGGTTTTGCCAACTTTTATAGACGTTTCATCCGGAACTTTAGCTCCGTCGTGGCGCCAATCATCGCACTAACCCGCAATCGACCAGGCTTGGGTAAATGGAACCCGGAGGCTAACCAGGCGTTTTTACGCTTAAAACAACTCTTCAGTTCGGCACCACTTCTACGACACCCGGATCCCTCTCAGCCATTCATTGTGGAGGTTGACGCCTCAGCTTATGGGGTTGGGGCAGTCCTCTCTCAGCGCCACGGGGATAAGCACATTCCACATCCCTGTGCCTTCTTTTCAAGGAAACTCTCCCCGGCCGAGGTTAATTATGATGTCGGTAATCGTGAACTCTTGGCTATCAAGCTGGCCCTGGAGGAATGGAGACACTGGTTGGAGGGGGCTCATCACCCCTTTGTCATTATCACGGACCATAAGAACCTGGCCTACATTCAGTCGGCCAAACGCCTCAATTCCCGTCAGGCCCGTTGGTCTCTTTTCTTTTCTCGATTTAATTTTGTGATCACCTATACGCCGGGCTCGAAGAATGGGAGGGCTGATGCTCTCTCTCGGCTCCATGATCCCCCTGATCTGGATTACACACCGGAACCAATCATTTCATCTAACAGAATCCTCGGGGCGATCCACTGCTCTATTGAAGATCAGATCAGACGTGCCCTCAAAGGAGCTATAGTTCCCTTGTGCTGCCCCCCGGATAAGCTTTTTGTACCGGACAACTTGCGTTCTGCTGTCCTGCAATGGGGGCATGACTCTCGGTTTGCAGGCCATCCCGGGTACAGACGCACTCTGGACCTACTCACCAGAGATTTCTGGTGGCCTTCTGTGCGATCAGATGCTGCAGAGTACGTCCGAGCTTGCCGGGTCTGTGCCAGGATCAAGACTCCGCGTGCCAAGAAGACCGGTCTCCTTCACCCTCTTCCTATCCCACACCGCCCTTGGTCCCACATAGCCGTGGACTTCATTACGGACCTTCCTAGCAGTCAAGGTCATACGGTAATCTTGGTGATATCTGATCGTTTTTCCAAGGCAGCCCATTTCGTCCCCCTCCCAGCATTGCCCACAGCCCAGGAAATGGCATCACTGTTTGTGCAACAGGTCGTTCGGATACATGGGTTGCCCAACGATGTGGTCTCAGACAGGGGACCTCAATTTGTCTCGGCCTTTTGGAAAGCGTTCTGCCAAGCTTTAGGGACCCATGTATCTCTGACTTCGGGTTATCATCCTGAGGCCAACGGTCAGGTGGAACGGACCAACCAAAGTCTCCTTACCTTTTTGAGAGCCTTCACCTCCAACTCGCAGGATGACTGGTCATCGCTACTTCCCTGGGCAGAATATGCCCATAATTCTCTTACCTCCTCCTCCACAGGTCTCTCTCCCTTCCTCTGTTCACTAGGTTATCAACCCACTCTCATTCCTGCCACCCCTCCGGACACGACTGTGCCGTCGGTACGTCAATATATTTCCAAGCTGCGCAGGACCTGGAGAATGGCGAGGACGGCTCTCACCAAGTCAACCCAGCGCCAGGCCAGATTCGCAAACCGACACCGCAGACCAGCCCCACGTTTTCGCATAGGACAGTTTGTTTGGCTTTCAACAAGGAACCTACCTCTACACCTGCCTTCCAAGAAGCTCGAGCCTAGGTATATCGGCCCCTTCAGGATACTCTCCCGGATCACCCCAGTTACCTTCCGTCTTGCACTTCCCTCCACCCTTAAAATCCACCCGTCTTTCCACGTCTCCCTCCTGAAACCCTTCTACCGCTCACCTCTTGCGGCTCCCCAACGTCGCCCGCCACCCCCGCGTCGCATTCGGGGGCACCAGGCATATACAGTCCACAAGATCCTCGACTCTAGATGGAACCGCGGCACCCTTCAGTATCTGGTTGACTGGGAGGGTTATGGCCCTGAAGAAAGATCGTGGGTTCCAGAGAGGGATATTTTGGACCCTACGCTAATCGGAGACTTCCACAGGGACTATCCCGATCGGCCGTCTCGGGCGTCGGGAGCCGCCCGTGAAGGGGGGGGTACTGTCACGACCACCAGGCAGTCAAGATCAAATCGTAAGCGAGCTAATCAGCCCCAGCAGCGGGTGATTATTAACAAACGCCGCCCCACAAGAGTTCAACCACCTGCGCACACTCACGGTGCAGTGCGCACTGCTATTTATACCCTCTTCACCTGTTTCCCACTGCTCGGTATTGAGTCTACTCCTTGAGAGCTCTACCTGGCGGTTTTCCCCGTACCACGTTTATTCTGGATTTTGGATTCTCCTTCCGCCTTTTCGACTTTGCACCTCGCCTCTCGCCTCGGACTGTCTGCTACCGGAGAACTTCCTGGATTACGACTTGCCTTTCGCCTTTTGACTACGACCTTGCCTCTCGTTTTGGTTTGTTCGCCTGCCTCATCTATCACCCGTGCCTGCGTCTGCACAGGATCCGTGTATCTTCCCACCAGGGATTCCTAACAGAATACCGAGCCCAAAGATGGATCCCGCGGACGCACAAGCTTTTTGCTCACTTTTCAATCGCCATTCCCAAGCTCTCACCCAGCTTCAATCTTCGCTTCACATTCTTCGCTAACCTTCCGCCTTCACCTGTCCCTTCGCCTCCAGCACAGACCACTGCTCCAATCCCTGTAACCCCGCCCACCTCTCCCGTAGCCTCACCGTTTGTTCTCCCGGAAAGATATGACGGCAACACCGTGGGCTGTAGGGGTTTTATTGCGCAATGCTCCTTGACTTTCCAGTTGCATCCTGAGCATTTTTTTTCTCCCCGGGAGCAGATCAGTTTCGCCCTTTCCTTGCTCACTGGCAAGGCTCTGGACTGGGCAGCTGTGTTGCTTGCTAGGGGAGACTTTCAGTTTGCTGATTTCAAACTTTTTGCTGACCAGCTCCAGGCACGTTTTTCTCCAGTCAACCCGGACCTGACTCATCTCCGACTCGCCTCGCTTCGTCAGGGTGATGGATCTCTGAATGATTATGTGCCTGACTTCCAGGCCCTCGCCACGGAGTCTGACTGGAACCCTGAAGCCCTGATTTGCCTTTTTTTATAAGGGTCTCTCTGAAGATCTAAAGGACCACCTGGTACTCTCGCCACTTCACAATCGCTCTCTCGAATCAGCAATCGCTCAGGTGGTTGAACTGGACACCCGCATTCGGCTGCGGAGAGCAGAGAGTCATGATGGAAGCAGTCCTGGCCGTCCTGAAGGTACTACCCCCACGGTGCCCACTCGGCATCATGCACCCCTTTCCTCGGAGGAAAAGGAAAGGCGCCGTCGGGAGGGACTGTGTCTCTATTGCTCTGCACCTGATCACCTTCTCTCTGCTTGTCCCTTGAGACCCCCTTATCCCTCTCGAACCCTTCCGCATCCTACTGTTAGAGTCAGTAGTGCTGTTTTTTCTCAAAACTCGTCAGGCCCTTTATTCCCAGCTGAAATTTCTTGGGCTGACGCACAACTTCCCCTTCTGGTTTTTGTTGACTCAGGGGCAGCGGGGAACTTTATAGACGTCACTTTTGCTAAGAAGTGGGATATTCCCCTGGCTCCGGTCTCACCCCCGATCTGTATTCAAGCTTTGGATGGATCCCCGATTGCACCTGGACGGATTACATGGCAGACCGTCCCTCTCTCTCTAACAGTTGGTGCTACTCATGTTGAGGAAATTTCACTCCTTCTCCTGGACTCGCCTGCCTACCCGGTAATCCTAGGTCTTCCCTGGCTCAAGAAGCACGATCCCCACATCTCCTGGGACAAGAACGAGCTCATTGCCTGGAGCCACTCCTGTCATGTTAACTGTTGTCGTCAGCCGGTTAAGGTTGCTGCTGCAGTAACCTCTATGGAGGAGCACTCTACCATCCCGCCCCAATACAGGCATCTGAAACAAGCCTTTGATAAGCGGAAGGCTCTTTTGCTTCCACCTCACCGTACCTGTGACTGTGCTATAGAGTTGCTCCCAGGAACCCTTCCACCTAAAGGACGGATCTACCCTCTCACTCAGGCAGAGAATCGGGCTTTGCAAGACTATATTAAGGAAGCTCTGGAGTCAGGATTCATTCGTCCCCCCTCTTCTCCAGCCTGTGCGGGTTTTTTCTTTATTGGGAAGAAGGACGGCTCCTTGCGGCCGTGTATTGATTACAGAGGACTGAACTCCATTACGGTTAAACATCGTTACCCCCTGCCTTTAATTCCAGCCGCTTTGGAGTCCGTACGGGGAGCCTCCATCTTCTCGAAGTTAGATCTACGGGGGGCTTACAACCTAATCAGGATACGTGAAGGGGATGAGTGGAAGACGGCCTTTATGACCACCCATGGACATAATGAATATCAGGTGATGCCTTTTGGTCTTGTTAATGCCCCGGCTGTCTTCCAGTCATTCATGAATGACATCTTTAGGGACATTTTTGGGAATTTTGTTTTGGTTTACCTGGATGATATCCTCATCTTTTCTGCCAACCCTAGGGATCATGTCCACCACGTCCAGGAGGTCCTGACTAGACTCATTAATAACAAACTCTACGCCAAGCTTGAGAAGTGCGTTTTCCACGCTTCTAAAATTCACTTTCTGGGTTACATCATTTCCTCATTTGGTGTAGAGATGGACTCTGCAAAGGTGGCGGCCATCAATGACTGGCCAGCCCCTCGTAACTTAAAGCAAATTCAACGTTTTCTAGGTTTTGCCAACTTTTATAGACGTTTCATCCGGAACTTTAGCTCCGTCGTGGCGCCAATCATCGCACTAACCCGCAATCGACCAGGCTTGGGTAAATGGAACCCGGAGGCTAACCAGGCGTTTTTACGCTTAAAACAACTCTTCAGTTCGGCACCACTTCTACGACACCCGGATCCCTCTCAGCCATTCATTGTGGAGGTTGACGCCTCAGCTTATGGGGTTGGGGCAGTCCTCTCTCAGCGCCACGGGGATAAGCACATTCCACATCCCTGTGCCTTCTTTTCAAGGAAACTCTCCCCGGCCGAGGTTAATTATGATGTCGGTAATCGTGAACTCTTGGCTATCAAGCTGGCCCTGGAGGAATGGAGACACTGGTTGGAGGGGGCTCATCACCCCTTTGTCATTATCACGGACCATAAGAACCTGGCCTACATTCAGTCGGCCAAACGCCTCAATTCCCGTCAGGCCCGTTGGTCTCTTTTCTTTTCTCGATTTAATTTTGTGATCACCTATACGCCGGGCTCGAAGAATGGGAGGGCTGATGCTCTCTCTCGGCTCCATGATCCCCCTGATCTGGATTACACACCGGAACCAATCATTTCATCTAACAGAATCCTCGGGGCGATCCACTGCTCTATTGAAGATCAGATCAGACGTGCCCTCAAAGGAGCTATAGTTCCCTTGTGCTGCCCCCCGGATAAGCTTTTTGTACCGGACAACTTGCGTTCTGCTGTCCTGCAATGGGGGCATGACTCTCGGTTTGCAGGCCATCCCGGGTACAGACGCACTCTGGACCTACTCACCAGAGATTTCTGGTGGCCTTCTGTGCGATCAGATGCTGCAGAGTACGTCCGAGCTTGCCGGGTCTGTGCCAGGATCAAGACTCCGCGTGCCAAGAAGACCGGTCTCCTTCACCCTCTTCCTATCCCACACCGCCCTTGGTCCCACATAGCCGTGGACTTCATTACGGACCTTCCTAGCAGTCAAGGTCATACGGTAATCTTGGTGATATCTGATCGTTTTTCCAAGGCAGCCCATTTCGTCCCCCTCCCAGCATTGCCCACAGCCCAGGAAATGGCATCACTGTTTGTGCAACAGGTCGTTCGGATACATGGGTTGCCCAACGATGTGGTCTCAGACAGGGGACCTCAATTTGTCTCGGCCTTTTGGAAAGCGTTCTGCCAAGCTTTAGGGACCCATGTATCTCTGACTTCGGGTTATCATCCTGAGGCCAACGGTCAGGTGGAACGGACCAACCAAAGTCTCCTTACCTTTTTGAGAGCCTTCACCTCCAACTCGCAGGATGACTGGTCATCGCTACTTCCCTGGGCAGAATATGCCCATAATTCTCTTACCTCCTCCTCCACAGGTCTCTCTCCCTTCCTCTGTTCACTAGGTTATCAACCCACTCTCATTCCTGCCACCCCTCCGGACACGACTGTGCCGTCGGTACGTCAATATATTTCCAAGCTGCGCAGGACCTGGAGAATGGCGAGGACGGCTCTCACCAAGTCAACCCAGCGCCAGGCCAGATTCGCAAACCGACACCGCAGACCAGCCCCACGTTTTCGCATAGGACAGTTTGTTTGGCTTTCAACAAGGAACCTACCTCTACACCTGCCTTCCAAGAAGCTCGAGCCTAGGTATATCGGCCCCTTCAGGATACTCTCCCGGATCACCCCAGTTACCTTCCGTCTTGCACTTCCCTCCACCCTTAAAATCCACCCGTCTTTCCACGTCTCCCTCCTGAAACCCTTCTACCGCTCACCTCTTGCGGCTCCCCAACGTCGCCCGCCACCCCCGCGTCGCATTCGGGGGCACCAGGCATATACAGTCCACAAGATCCTCGACTCTAGATGGAACCGCGGCACCCTTCAGTATCTGGTTGACTGGGAGGGTTATGGCCCTGAAGAAAGATCGTGGGTTCCAGAGAGGGATATTTTGGACCCTACGCTAATCGGAGACTTCCACAGGGACTATCCCGATCGGCCGTCTCGGGCGTCGGGAGCCGCCCGTGAAGGGGGGGGTACTGTCACGACCACCAGGCAGTCAAGATCAAATCGTAAGCGAGCTAATCAGCCCCAGCAGCGGGTGATTATTAACAAACGCCGCCCCACAAGAGTTCAACCACCTGCGCACACTCACGGTGCAGTGCGCACTGCTATTTATACCCTCTTCACCTGTTTCCCACTGCTCGGTATTGAGTCTACTCCTTGAGAGCTCTACCTGGCGGTTTTCCCCGTACCACGTTTATTCTGGATTTTGGATTCTCCTTCCGCCTTTTCGACTTTGCACCTCGCCTCTCGCCTCGGACTGTCTGCTACCGGAGAACTTCCTGGATTACGACTTGCCTTTCGCCTTTTGACTACGACCTTGCCTCTCGTTTTGGTTTGTTCGCCTGCCTCATCTATCACCCGTGCCTGCGTCTGCACAGGATCCGTGTATCTTCCCACCAGGGATTCCTAACAGAATACCGAGCCCAAAGATGGATCCCGCGGACGCACAAGCTTTTTGCTCACTTTTCAATCGCCATTCCCAAGCTCTCACCCAGCTTCAATCTTCGCTTCACATTCTTCGCTAACCTTCCGCCTTCACCTGTCCCTTCGCCTCCAGCACAGACCACTGCTCCAATCCCTGTAACCCCGCCCACCTCTCCCGTAGCCTCACCGTTTGTTCTCCCGGAAAGATATGACGGCAACACCGTGGGCTGTAGGGGTTTTATTGCGCAATGCTCCTTGACTTTCCAGTTGCATCCTGAGCATTTTTTTTCTCCCCGGGAGCAGATCAGTTTCGCCCTTTCCTTGCTCACTGGCAAGGCTCTGGACTGGGCAGCTGTGTTGCTTGCTAGGGGAGACTTTCAGTTTGCTGATTTCAAACTTTTTGCTGACCAGCTCCAGGCACGTTTTTCTCCAGTCAACCCGGACCTGACTCATCTCCGACTCGCCTCGCTTCGTCAGGGTGATGGATCTCTGAATGATTATGTGCCTGACTTCCAGGCCCTCGCCACGGAGTCTGACTGGAACCCTGAAGCCCTGATTTGCCTTTTTTTATAAGGGTCTCTCTGAAGATCTAAAGGACCACCTGGTACTCTCGCCACTTCACAATCGCTCTCTCGAATCAGCAATCGCTCAGGTGGTTGAACTGGACACCCGCATTCGGCTGCGGAGAGCAGAGAGTCATGATGGAAGCAGTCCTGGCCGTCCTGAAGGTACTACCCCCACGGTGCCCACTCGGCATCATGCACCCCTTTCCTCGGAGGAAAAGGAAAGGCGCCGTCGGGAGGGACTGTGTCTCTATTGCTCTGCACCTGATCACCTTCTCTCTGCTTGTCCCTTGAGACCCCCTTATCCCTCTCGAACCCTTCCGCATCCTACTGTTAGAGTCAGTAGTGCTGTTTTTTCTCAAAACTCGTCAGGCCCTTTATTCCCAGCTGAAATTTCTTGGGCTGACGCACAACTTCCCCTTCTGGTTTTTGTTGACTCAGGGGCAGCGGGGAACTTTATAGACGTCACTTTTGCTAAGAAGTGGGATATTCCCCTGGCTCCGGTCTCACCCCCGATCTGTATTCAAGCTTTGGATGGATCCCCGATTGCACCTGGACGGATTACATGGCAGACCGTCCCTCTCTCTCTAACAGTTGGTGCTACTCATGTTGAGGAAATTTCACTCCTTCTCCTGGACTCGCCTGCCTACCCGGTAATCCTAGGTCTTCCCTGGCTCAAGAAGCACGATCCCCACATCTCCTGGGACAAGAACGAGCTCATTGCCTGGAGCCACTCCTGTCATGTTAACTGTTGTCGTCAGCCGGTTAAGGTTGCTGCTGCAGTAACCTCTATGGAGGAGCACTCTACCATCCCGCCCCAATACAGGCATCTGAAACAAGCCTTTGATAAGCGGAAGGCTCTTTTGCTTCCACCTCACCGTACCTGTGACTGTGCTATAGAGTTGCTCCCAGGAACCCTTCCACCTAAAGGACGGATCTACCCTCTCACTCAGGCAGAGAATCGGGCTTTGCAAGACTATATTAAGGAAGCTCTGGAGTCAGGATTCATTCGTCCCCCCTCTTCTCCAGCCTGTGCGGGTTTTTTCTTTATTGGGAAGAAGGACGGCTCCTTGCGGCCGTGTATTGATTACAGAGGACTGAACTCCATTACGGTTAAACATCGTTACCCCCTGCCTTTAATTCCAGCCGCTTTGGAGTCCGTACGGGGAGCCTCCATCTTCTCGAAGTTAGATCTACGGGGGGCTTACAACCTAATCAGGATACGTGAAGGGGATGAGTGGAAGACGGCCTTTATGACCACCCATGGACATAATGAATATCAGGTGATGCCTTTTGGTCTTGTTAATGCCCCGGCTGTCTTCCAGTCATTCATGAATGACATCTTTAGGGACATTTTTGGGAATTTTGTTTTGGTTTACCTGGATGATATCCTCATCTTTTCTGCCAACCCTAGGGATCATGTCCACCACGTCCAGGAGGTCCTGACTAGACTCATTAATAACAAACTCTACGCCAAGCTTGAGAAGTGCGTTTTCCACGCCTCTAAAATTCACTTTCTGGGTTACATCATTTCCTCATTTGGTGTAGAGATGGACTCTGCAAAGGTGGCGGCCATCAATGACTGGCCAGCCCCTCGTAACTTAAAGCAAATTCAACGTTTTCTAGGTTTTGCCAACTTTTATAGACGTTTCATCCGGAACTTTAGCTCCGTCGTGGCGCCAATCATCGCACTAACCCGCAATCGACCAGGCTTGGGTAAATGGAACCCGGAGGCTAACCAGGCGTTTTTACGCTTAAAACAACTCTTCAGTTCGGCACCACTTCTACGACACCCGGATCCCTCTCAGCCATTCATTGTGGAGGTTGACGCCTCAGCTTATGGGGTTGGGGCAGTCCTCTCTCAGCGCCACGGGGATAAGCACATTCCACATCCCTGTGCCTTCTTTTCAAGGAAACTCTCCCCGGCCGAGGTTAATTATGATGTCGGTAATCGTGAACTCTTGGCTATCAAGCTGGCCCTGGAGGAATGGAGACACTGGTTGGAGGGGGCTCATCACCCCTTTGTCATTATCACGGACCATAAGAACCTGGCCTACATTCAGTCGGCCAAACGCCTCAATTCCCGTCAGGCCCGTTGGTCTCTTTTCTTTTCTCGATTTAATTTTGTGATCACCTATACGCCGGGCTCGAAGAATGGGAGGGCTGATGCTCTCTCTCGGCTCCATGATCCCCCTGATCTGGATTACACACCGGAACCAATCATTTCATCTAACAGAATCCTCGGGGCGATCCACTGCTCTATTGAAGATCAGATCAGACGTGCCCTCAAAGGAGCTATAGTTCCCTTGTGCTGCCCCCCGGATAAGCTTTTTGTACCGGACAACTTGCGTTCTGCTGTCCTGCAATGGGGGCATGACTCTCGGTTTGCAGGCCATCCCGGGTACAGACGCACTCTGGACCTACTCACCAGAGATTTCTGGTGGCCTTCTGTGCGATCAGATGCTGCAGAGTACGTCCGAGCTTGCCGGGTCTGTGCCAGGATCAAGACTCCGCGTGCCAAGAAGACCGGTCTCCTTCACCCTCTTCCTATCCCACACCGCCCTTGGTCCCACATAGCCGTGGACTTCATTACGGACCTTCCTAGCAGTCAAGGTCATACGGTAATCTTGGTGATATCTGATCGTTTTTCCAAGGCAGCCCATTTCGTCCCCCTCCCAGCATTGCCCACAGCCCAGGAAATGGCATCACTGTTTGTGCAACAGGTCGTTCGGATACATGGGTTGCCCAACGATGTGGTCTCAGACAGGGGACCTCAATTTGTCTCGGCCTTTTGGAAAGCGTTCTGCCAAGCTTTAGGGACCCATGTATCTCTGACTTCGGGTTATCATCCTGAGGCCAACGGTCAGGTGGAACGGACCAACCAAAGTCTCCTTACCTTTTTGAGAGCCTTCACCTCCAACTCGCAGGATGACTGGTCATCGCTACTTCCCTGGGCAGAATATGCCCATAATTCTCTTACCTCCTCCTCCACAGGTCTCTCTCCCTTCCTCTGTTCACTAGGTTATCAACCCACTCTCATTCCTGCCACCCCTCCGGACACGACTGTGCCGTCGGTACGTCAATATATTTCCAAGCTGCGCAGGACCTGGAGAATGGCGAGGACGGCTCTCACCAAGTCAACCCAGCGCCAGGCCAGATTCGCAAACCGACACCGCAGACCAGCCCCACGTTTTCGCATAGGACAGTTTGTTTGGCTTTCAACAAGGAACCTACCTCTACACCTGCCTTCCAAGAAGCTCGAGCCTAGGTATATCGGCCCCTTCAGGATACTCTCCCGGATCACCCCAGTTACCTTCCGTCTTGCACTTCCCTCCACCCTTAAAATCCACCCGTCTTTCCACGTCTCCCTCCTGAAACCCTTCTACCGCTCACCTCTTGCGGCTCCCCAACGTCGCCCGCCACCCCCGCGTCGCATTCGGGGGCACCAGGCATATACAGTCCACAAGATCCTCGACTCTAGATGGAACCGCGGCACCCTTCAGTATCTGGTTGACTGGGAGGGTTATGGCCCTGAAGAAAGATCGTGGGTTCCAGAGAGGGATATTTTGGACCCTACGCTAATCGGAGACTTCCACAGGGACTATCCCGATCGGCCGTCTCGGGCGTCGGGAGCCGCCCGTGAAGGGGGGGGTACTGTCACGACCACCAGGCAGTCAAGATCAAATCGTAAGCGAGCTAATCAGCCCCAGCAGCGGGTGATTATTAACAAACGCCGCCCCACAAGAGTTCAACCACCTGCGCACACTCACGGTGCAGTGCGCACTGCTATTTATACCCTCTTCACCTGTTTCCCACTGCTCGGTATTGAGTCTACTCCTTGAGAGCTCTACCTGGCGTTTTTCCCCGTACCACGTTTATTCTGGATTTTGGATTCCCCTTCCGCCTTTTCGACTTTGCACCTCGCCTCTCGCCTCGGACTGTCTGCTACCGGAGAACTTCCTGGATTACGACTTGCCTTTCGCCTTTTGACTACGACCTTGCCTCTCGTTTTGGTTTGTTCGCCTGCCTCATCTATCACCCGTGCCTGCGTCTGCACAGGATCCGTGTATCTTCCCACCAGGGATTCCTAACAGGTAGTAGATAACTGAAATTCACCCTGGCTATTACAGAATGTACAGTAAGTCACTCAATAATATATGTACTCTAACTGGATTACCAATACCCAGTGCTGGCAGAAAACAAGGTGGATTTGCTGAATGAGGGTGTAATGCAATCTTTAAAGAAGATCAGTGGATTGGCTAACAATGATCAATAGCAAACACTACTTTTGTGAACGCAGAAGATCAGTCATTTTAATTCCTTTGTATTGTGCAAGGTATTTTTTTTCCTAAAGAGGTACATGTACAGTACTGTGTGCATCACCAAAAATCTAAGGAAAGAAAATTATGGCTTTTGAAACAGATGTGAAAATGAATGTTCGTGCATAAGTTGCATTTTTTTTGTTTATTCTTGCAGTTCAAGTTTAATCTACTAGGTACTAAACCAAAAGACCTTACCATAATTTGTAGAATTAATTTTGCCCCTTTCCTTAATTGATCCAAAGTGCAGACATAAAATGTGTTGAACAATCAATATACAGTGCCTTGCGAAAGTATTCGGCCCCCTTGAACTTTTCAACCTTTTGCCACATTTCAGGCTTCAAACATAAAGATATAAATTTTTTATTTTATGTGAAGAATCACCAACAAGTGGGACACAATTGTGAAGTGGAACGAAATCTTTTGGATTTTTGAAACTTTTTTAACTAATAAAAAAATGAAAAGTGGGGCGTGCAAAATTATTCGGCCCCTTTACTTTCAGTGCAGCAAACTCACTCCAGAAGTTCAGCGAGGATCTCTGAATGATCCAATGTTGTCCTAAATGACTGATGGTGATAAATAGAATCCACCTGTGTGTAATCATGTCTCTGTATAAATGCACCTGCTCTGTGATAGTCTCAAGGTTCTGTTGAAAGCGCAGAGAGCATCATGAAGACCAAGGAACACACCAGGCAGGTCCGTAATACTGTTGTGGAGAAGTTTAAAGCCGGATTTGGATACAAAAAGATTTCCCAAGCTTCAAACATCCCAAGGAGCACTGTGCAAGCGATCATCTTGAAATGGAAGGAGTATCAGACCACTGCAAATCTACCAAGACCTGGCCGTCCCTCTAAACTTTCAGCTCAGACAAGGAGAAGACTGATCAGAGATGCAGCCAAGAGGCCCATGATCACTCTGGATGAACTGCAGAGAACTACAGCTGAGGTGGGAGAGTCTGTCCATAGGACAACAATCAGTCTTACACTGCACAAATCTGGCCTTTATGGAAGAGTGGCAAGAAGAAAGCCATTTTTCAAAGATATCCATAAAAAGTCTCGTCTAAAGTTTGCCACAAGCCACCTGGGAGACACCCCAAACATGTGGAAGAAGGTGCTCTGGTCAGATGAAACCAAAATCGAACTTTTTGGCCACAATGCAAAACGATATGTTTGGCGTAAAAGCAACACAGCTCATCACCCTCAACACACCATCCCCACTGTCAAACATGGTGGTGGCAGCATCATGGTTTGGGCCTGCTTTTCTTCAGCAGGGACAGGGAAGATGGTTAAAATTGAGGGGAAGATGGATGCAGCCAAATACAGGACCATTCTGGATGAAAACCTGTTGGAGTCTGCAAAAGACCTGAAACTGGGACGGAGATTTATCTTCCAACAAGACAATGATCCCATACATACAGCAACATCTACAAAGGAATGGTTCACAAATAAACGTATCCAGGTGTTTGAATGGCCAAGTCAAAGTCCAGACCTGAATCCAATCGAGAATCTGTGGAAAGAGCTGAAAACTGCTGTTCACAAATGCTCTCCATCCAACCTCACTGAGCTCGAGCTGTTTTGCAAGGAAGAATGGGCAAGAATTTCAGTCTCTCGATGTGCAAAACTGATAGAGACATACCCCAAGCGACTTGCAGCTGTAATCGCAGCAAAAGGTGGCTCTACAAAGTATTAACGCAAGGGGGCCGAATAATTTTGCACGCCCCACTTTTCATTTTTTTATTAGTTAAAAAAGTTTCAAAAATCCAATAGATTTCGTTCCACTTCACAATTGTGTCCCACTTGTTGGTGATTCTTCACATAAAATAAAAAATTTATATCTTTATGTTTGAAGCCTGAAATGTGGCAAAAGGTTGAAAAGTTCAAGGGGGCCGAATACTTTCGCAAGGCACTGTAGATGTTGAATAATCAAAACCATGTACTTTATTTTTTTATTAAAAATTTTAAAAACTCAATTTGTCAACAGGTATGATATTGTTTGTGTGATATTGAAATCGGAAATAAAGAGCACTGAATTTATATATATATTTGATATTGACTGCACCTTTCTTGGGAAATTGCAAATGTTAATGATTCTATCATACGTTAGAGTGAAATATATATATATAAAAGGATGTTTGTAGTGAAATATACTTTAATATATAAATTATACTTTACCATTAATTTATATTTCTGTTCTATCTGGCCTTCAAACCAGTTTTGTCAAAGTAAATAAAGGCAGAGCAATCTTCAGAAGTCACCTTTTGGTTAGCCTATGCTGTTTCTCACATTTACTATTATACCAAAGTATTACACAACTTGCTGTTGTGGCTACTTAAATTAAAAGTTATATTAAAGGGAAATGGTTAAAGTAATATACAGTATGTTTACCTCAGAATTTTACCAAGAACGAAAGTGACATCATGCCTCAAGTTGAGCTAAGACAAAACACTATACTAAATAGGATTAACATAGAAGAGGCCAAAGTGTCACATGTACTGTATAAGAATTGCTAGAATATTAATGATATACAGTAGTTCCCATCCGTATAAAAGTTGGCAAATCGGTGATTTTAAAGTAAATATGGATCCACACATTTTATTTATTTTACATGTATAATTAGGTAAACAGGTTTTTTTAGAACATTTACTTTGAAAAAGCAATGGCAGTTGAGTAGAGCATACAGACAGAGCTTATACAGTATTATGATATATTTAAATGTTCAAAGGGCTTTGAGCTGTCCTCAAAAAAAGGCAGCAGAGATTGGAAAATAAGGAAAATAAAAATATCTTTGGATTGTTAATGTGTATACAGTATAACAGTACAGGCATGAATGTTCAGGTTGGCATGATGTACAGTATGTAAAGGAGTGCTTCAGGAATATGTTTTAGGACCCCTACTTGTTTAATTTCTGGACATTGCTAAAGTCTATAAAGAAATAAATTGCAGATGATACCAAAATAAGTCAACTAACAGCTAATATAGAAGTAGCATGATATTTCTAAAAATATATATGGGAACTATCATTGATACAGTACTTACCCGCACTGGGGCCCTGGGTTCAATTCCAGACCTGGGGTGCTGTCCTTGTGGAGTTTGTACTGTATGTTCTTGTGTTTGCATGGGTTTCCTCTAGGTGTTCCAGTTTCTTCCCACAGTTCAAAGACATACTGGTTAGTTCATTGGTTTCTGGGAAAACCTGACCAGGTATAAAATGAGTGTGTCTCTGTGAGCACAGAGATGGACTGGTGTCCTGGTCAGGCTACATCCTGCCATGTTAAACTTTTTTTTTTATTTCAAATCTGTCCTGTATTCAAATTCCTTCCACAACAGCAATCTATTTTGAGGCAAGCCATCCTTCTTGAAACGCTGAGCTTAACTAACTAATTAATTTTTGTCTGAAGTTTGTATGTTCTTCTGTAGTAGCCAGGCACGTCCAAATAAAAATCTATAGAGAATTAGTCTGCAGCTGCTAACCAGCTCAGGAGTTTCCAATCCTGGTCCTGAGGGACCACACTCCTTCTGGTGTTTTTCAGCCAAGCTCTGTTACACAATTTAACCCTTAATTGGCTTAAGAAAAGCATTCAATTGAGCAGATTAAAGGTTTTCAGCTCTGAAATGGGCTGAAGATTGCCTTTTAACAATTGCATTTTCATAACTAAAATAAAATAAGAACATCTGCACTAGCTAATACTCATTTTGCCTCCATGACATCTTCTCTCATTCCTACACCTCAGTAAAATGATGAGCCCTGTGTTAGGAGGGCAAATCAGTGTCTTGGGCACATACTGTAGAACCTTTATTATAACAGTGGATTTAGTTATACACAATTAAAAGGGTGATGGATAAAGACAGCACATCTGAGATGAAAGGTCCAAAAATATTTTTTTGAGGAATAATGACATCCAACAATCAGACGCTTTGCAAATCTTTTATTGAGTTTTTAAGAACAATACGTTTTGGCTTAACCCACTTGGTTAAGAGGTGGCACAACCCTAATCAGAGCAAGGAGTTAACCAAGGTGTAGCTGCAAAGGTGGAGATTGTGTCACGATCACTACTCCTCCTCTTAAGGGCACCCCAGTCCTTCCTTGTTCCGCCCCATTACCCGCACCTGTTCCTTATTCCAACCCCTCTTCAGTTCCCCCTTTAAGCCAGACGCAGACGTCATTCGAGGCTTTTCATTGAACTCCCTTTCATGAGAGCCCGGGCCCTGCTGCGTCTGGCTCCGTTATGGTTTTAACTTTCTGTTCCTGATCCCCCCCACCGATTCCGATTCCGATTTGGTTTCCCGTTTGGACTGCGTCTTGGATTGTTTGCCCCGGACTCACTTCCCCTGGACACCTGCACACCTAGGACATGCCCCCCTGTCTCCATACCCGTCTCCTGCATGACTTTTTTCTAGTGTTTCCTTACAATTCCGGATTGTGTCGTCTGCATAGGGCCCGGAAAGAACTGTTCGTGACAGATTGGGTTGGATTCAGCCAACATCCCTCAGTTAAGAACTTTCATTTATTTCTGAGATGTTTTTAAAAATATGCAAACCAAAAGGTTAGAAACATTTTTTTTTACTCAAATCTGAAAAAAGAGATATAAAGCTAATACTCTAGTAGTATCTAGTAACCCGTCACTTCAGGGAAGCTATACCAATATGAAAAAATATATATATTCTACATGTAAGATAACATACACAGTTCTATCAAACTCTTTCATTTCATCAAGGATATTCCACATGGGGTTTAAGACAATTCTCATCATAAGAGATGCTCTAATAGGTACTCTGTAATAAGCTAGAATTAACCCAATGATTGTGATCTTGATCTTCTACAATGCCATCTACCACTAAAACACTGTAACTGTTTACTTTTAAAGGACAAATTATCTCTTTCGGAAAACATACCATTGATCTTTAAACTTTGTTTTATTATTATAAATCAATTCTCTTTATTCTAGGATATGATACTTTAGACAAATGCATTTAAATCTGCTACTTATGATTGCTCTCAGCAATTAAAAATATTAGGAAAGTGGCATGTTATTCTTCAGTTCTAGATATATTTTCTTGGTTTTGGTTTGTGATTTTATTAATATTGAATTCATGTCTGAGGCAAAGATAGTGAATCCAAACACAGAGCTAAAGTTTTAATCTTCTTTGCACACTAATCACCAAAGTCTAAGCAGACATTTGTACTGTATGCTGAAGTCGATTGAGCTCTCTCCATGCTTAGCCCATGACTTGTCTGGCATTCAGTTGTTCCTGTTTAAATACGTTCCCAGTCTCTCTGAATTTATACTTTTCATTTGTTGCGTCTTTCAAATCTTCAGTTTCACTGGTAAATGCATTCGATTTTAATTGCTTATGAATATACAGTACAATATTTTTGCAAAGCTCAGTTTTATAGATTGAACCCCATTCAAGCCCACTCTTTATAGGCACAAGTATGAATCAATCATACACACAAGCTATTTTGAAGGAATTAATATAGCCTCCCGAATTCCTCCTTAACTGATGTTTCTGGTACAAATAATATTAATAATGCTGTACAACACTGGATAGCTACTGTATAGAATTACAAACGTGCATTTTAACTTTATCTTGCAAAACTATTCAATGTATAGATGAATTTTGATTCATTGCATAATTTGCTTATCTGAATCCAGAAAAAGTCGGTAAGATAATAAATCTAGATTTACTTTGAAGCTATTGGATGTAACTCTATCCTGCAAAAATGTCATTGTGTGCGTAACCTTATTTTTCAAAAATCAAATCTATTTACAGAGTTGAAAGCAAATTAAATTTACAGCTACTGTACCTGTATGTACCCTTTTTCTGCACAATACCTCAAAACAGCAAACCTGGCTGATTTATAAATATATATATACTGTATCTATCATAAGGCCTACATTTTCCAATACTGCATCTAAGAGATACTACCAAATCACTACCTGAATTCCTGAATGACTGCAGATACATTTTTCTGGTGATTGGACCTGTGACCTTTGAGTGAAGCGATGCCAAAATAAAAGGGAGAGGCCTTATTTACAGAAAAAAAAGGAAGAGAAACATCTCGTTTCTGAAGAGTGGAAAAAGGGTACAATGCTGCATTCAAACCGATGTTTTCTTCAAAATCATGCTTTCACTCGGGTTTTCTCCCAGTCCAAAGCTGGTAGAGTAGTTGGCTTCTGGGAAAAATGTGTGCGTGTTTGCATCTGTGTCTGCCCTGCAATGGACTGGCATCACATCCAGGATGCATCCCACCTTGCACCCGTTGCTTGCTGGGACAGGGGAGAACCTCTGTTTCCCTTGCAATCCTGAATTGGGTGACGTGGTTAGCAAATGGATGGATCATGTTTTCACTCCTATAGAAAACTTCTTTTAAAAATATTTGCCACGTTCAGAAACATACAAATTGTCTCATGGATCAGCAAAGTAAAAAAGAAAGGCAATGATATTACTTTAGCAACAAGGAGATGAGATAGGTGTGATGTCACATGGCCTAGTTACACTGGATATTATGAGCTCCAATTAAACATTCCTAATAAACCGAAACATGGCATGTGAAAATCATTAACATAAGGAGAAATACGATATGCCCAGCACGTACTGTTTATATCTTGTAAAAAAATGTATTTCTATACCACAGAAAAATTCAGTTACGTGAAATACAGATTTGCTCCGATTGGAAGCCAAACCATGAAGCAACTGCCCTCTTGTGGTAAAGTTTAGTATTCACAGACAATCCTTCATGATGCCCTTTTTCCTGATAGGATCTTAGGCGGTAAAGTGCTTATCCAATGAAAAGCCTGTAAATAAGATCCAAAAACACTCCTCACCGCTGCAAGAAAACAACACCAGTTCTTGAAATTAAAATTAATTTAAATGAAAAAATGTTTCTTTATATAAATGATTCATATGTACAGTAGCTATGCATTACCCAATGTTTACAGTATACAGTATGTAATTTAATAAATATGGTACCATATACTGTATCTTGGGAAAAAACGACTCTTCACAGCATTCATTTAATAACTTAGTCACACAATGTATGTAATGGCAGAACTATTGGATGAGCTCTACGCCGTTTTTCTGATTGCCACTGCCTCCCTGATCAGCTTTGAAGGTGGGAGTAGTGCAGATATCGGAGAGCTTCAGGGCAATTTCATTAGACAAAAGTAAATGCTTTGACTGAGAAGTCCTGAGTCAGACACTGATTCCCTGAAAAATGTGTCTTAGTTACCAGGGGATCTGTGCAGTGACCCTGGGATGACCACCCACTGGCTAAACTCTGTAATACCCTAGTCATACTGGGTTATACATGCTTATCTCACCTGGGGAGCAGTATTCATCTAGTTTTTAGCTAAAGACTCTTCTTTAAATCAGATATTTAAAAATAATAACTCTTCTAAAAATGTGGTGAGCCGGTAGGAATATTTAATTGGCTTTAACAACAGTTTTTTTTTTGCTTCAGTTATATTATTAACTAAGAACAAAGTTTGTTTCTTAAAACTTTTCTACTTGTCTCATACAGTATATAACTGTTTACAGGGCCTTCGATAAGTATTCGCCTCCTTCTAATGATGTCACTTTTTTGTAGAATTACAAACTGAACAATTCTGTGGGTGAGAGAAGTTAAGTTCCAACACAAATGACAAAGAAAAAACAAAAACTAAAATATTAGTTGACCACTGAGAGACAAGATCTCCCTTTTTTGCTGGACTTGGAGTAAATTAGTTGGCAGTAGAGAGAGGGCTGAAGTACGTTTGTCACCTAGTTCTGCTGTTTGTATCCTGTGACAACCCTGCCTCTCCTTGGGTAGCTCATATGTTAATGGACAAACTTTAATGGAAAATGAACTACAGTGAAATAATGATTTATTTAAGTCACATTCTGCATAATACACACAAAAGAAACACCCAACAATTCAATACCAATTGTTACTGTTAAACCCTTTATATACTCCACCCAGGTTAAATGACACCCATGTGAGATTGTCATTCTCAACATAAACCAATTATCTAATTAATTTATTCACCCCTTGTGTACATGTGACCAAATGACCTCTGGTTAGTGGCGGCTCTGTTGAAACTAATCTATCAATTCTGCTGGCCTGCCACATGCCCTTAACTGACATGACAGAAGACATGTACAGAAACGTTGGTGGTGTGTGTTATGCAGACTGCTTTAAACTAACCAGTGTGGCAGAGGAAGTGTAACAATCTCCTTTAGTGCCAATCAAATCAAATGGATTGACGATACAGTATACTGATGAAATCCCTTAGCCGACATTGTTTTCTGTTCCTGCAAGCCAGTCCAGAAGGGTGCAATCTTTCACCTGACAGTGAAAAACTTGGGGTGCTCAACTCACAATGATGTGACTTTGTTAAGATGTTGGGGTCTTATTGTGATCAGATTACAATAAGTTACACAACCTGAAATGCTTCTAGTCGATTCCTGTACATGTAGTCAGAGAATGTGAGAAACCCTCTATTGGCCTTTGCAGTCACCTTTATGAAAGAGAACTTTCAGGGATAGCCAATGAATGAATGAACAATTGCACAGGAAGTGTGGTTGAACCGGGTCTCTTGGGACAGCACTACTAGGACAGCATTAAATATCAAGTAGGCATTTTTGTTCTGCTACTGTATTTCGGAGAGAAATCTCTATTTCATGCCCTTTTCTATATCATTATAGTATTTCAAGGTTCCAATAGAGATCTACATCAGCTTTCAGATTGAAAAGGAACATGTATAGGTGAATTCCATGCTGAAAAGAAAAAAACACAGAACATTCAAACAAATACAAATCTGGAGTAGAAGAGTAAATAGCTGAAATCTATAAATGAATGGAGAAGTTCTGAAAAGCTCTCGGTCATTAAGAGGTGGTGGAAAGTATGATCCAATTTTGTGATCCAAGATGAAAGATAAATTAAAGAAAGGTCAATGTAATCATGAAATTAAAATGGGGGACTTTCTGATCTTCCAGGATTCTGAACACTATTAAGTAATAATCCTTTAGAATGAACGTGGGTGTGAGGAAAAACTCTTCCTGACAGTCTAACATTTGCTGTACATAACAGTGTGATATATTTTCTAAATATTCCACACCTTTACATAGTTTAACTGAAATGTGCATGTTTTAAAATCAAAGGGCACTTTTTATAAATTGGCAATGAAACATTTTAATAAAAGTAGATAATTAGTGAAGAAAAACAATTCACTAGGCTTGAAACAATATATGCCTGACTTCATAAAGAACTTCAGACGAGTGAAATTAATTTGCAGGTTTTGTACTTAAGAAATAATTCTGTACTTAAGGAGTGTTCCTCAAATGAATTTAACAACAATTTACAATACAATAATTTTGAATATAGCAGTCATTTTAATGACATTTATAAACTGTGCTTTATCCAAAAGCAGACTCTAAATACTGTATAAAGACAGAGATTTAAATGTAAATTAAAGCCAACAGTTTGGAACAGAATGCAAGACGTTGACAGGTTGATTTATTAAACTATTAACTAGATAATCATCAAACAATGGCTCAGTCCTTTGACCGTGCTAAGATTGGTTAGTCATTTCAAGTAATTGGAGTCAACCCTGAGGTGTGAATAGCAATGACTCCAAAGCTTTGAAAGACTGCTTATAAAAATAATGTGACTTATTTCTTGTAACATAAGTACAAGACAAGTGATGACTTAGTGTTTGCAAACAGAGGTACATATTTGGTGCTATGGTATCTTATAGGCATACCACATCAGAGGAAATGCTTCTAGACATGGAAATTGAATATTTTTTTTTCAGTTGTTGTGAGCATGAAAATTTCCAGAAGGGGGCAGCAAGTCAATGTGTTTTTTCACTAAATTTTAACTCATAGCCCAGTACAGGACAAAGGAAATTCCCTTCTAGATAGATAAAGCAGCTATCCACTTTCTAGCTGCTTTATCCACTAGGGAGCCAGAGTATATCCCAGCCAGCAATGGGCATAAGGCAGGGAGGGTATCCGTATTTGACAGAGTGCCTGTGCATTACGGGGCACACACAGACACAGACAATTTTCCCAGAAGCCAAATGACCTACCAGTATGTTTTTGGACTCAATATGAGCACAGGGAGAAAATACAAACTGCATGCAGATAGCACCCCAGGAATTGAACTCAAGACCCCAACACTATGATGCTAAACACTGCAACCATGCCACCCATATTCAAGTACTCATTTAAGTATAAAATGTTAAAAGACTGTTTTAATCTCGGCACCAAAACAAAAACAAGGAACATAACTTATATTGTTTAAATATTTAACCAAAGCTTCTAGTGAATACTTTCACAATATTTTACTATTTTTTAGCAGAGTGATTCTTGAAAAGAGTATTGTGAGACATTATAAATACTTTCTGTAGTATGTGATGTAGACTTACGGTATTACCTCTGTATGGATGAAAGGCAGTTTCAATTTTTTATTTCCCAATTTTGGACCTGCTGTTTCTTTGCAGTTCATCTCACAACAACGATTCCTGTACAGACCAGGAGATGGGGACAGACCTGCTTTTCCAAGCTGCTCATCATTCTGTGCCATTAATCTTTTGACCTGAAGTTAGCACCAATTGGAGGAGGAGTGGCACATCTCACTAAGGTTGCCATCACTTCCTGTCACCCTAATTCCAGCCCAATCCTGGCAGCACTGTGAAATGATGCAGGCATGAACTAGTAGCGTCTGGGTCATACAGCTCAAGCTTCAAATGTAGTGAGCAGTTTTTTGTACCTGATGTACTGTATTTATTGCAAAAAGATGTAGAAAATGGTCAGTGCTGGGTTTGCTTTTAAATGAACAAGATGTAATTTATTGTAATATATATATATAATTAGTGTGTTATTTATTATTTACTGTAGGTCACTCCTTTCTTACCTGGTAACAAATATTCAGTAAAGCATTCATTAGCAGTAATTTTTAGAAAATATTCTCACTTATCAAGTTCTAAGAGTGAAATTAGGAATGTAAGATTTATTTTGTCGATCGTATCCCTGATTTACTTGAACATGATGTCTATATGCAAGAATATCAACATCTTTATTTAACCAGTTAGAAGGATTTAAGATTGCTAAAAACTCCATATAAATTCCTCCATCTGGGTCAAAAACACAACAAAGAAAGGAGACTTCCTCGCCTTTCCCTGTCGAAATTCCTGGCTTTCACATGCTCTTGTTACCACTATATGTAGGAGGCAATTACAGTGGAATTCTCTACCCCCATTTCCCAATGCAGCAATGCAGGAAAGGAAGAATCCCAGCCAATTCAGAACAATGAACAAAGAGAGGGACATGGATTTAGTAGTGGTGACTAGGGGAGGTGGGGCAAAGACCAGAGACATCGGAGATACAAGCAGGTGATCTCCCATCAGTAGGGCTGAATGGGAACGCAATACATCTCCTCCAGTTGGATCTGGAGAATGATATTCAATATTGTCCTTTTTTAAATGAACAATTTCATGAAACCATTAAAAATTGCTTTATCACTGACAATTTAACACATCAGTACTCAAACCAATAAAATGTGCAGAAATGATGTACAATATACAGTAACTTACAGTTAAGTGTTTTAAGGTCTGTAGACCTTAAGTAACACGGTCAATGACTGATTGAAAGCTGCTTATTAATGATTTTTTATTTCTATAGCTCTACAGGTTTATCAAAAAGGGACTTTCCACCTCAGGGTGGAAAGTAGCCACCTTTATACACCCCTCCTGATGAACATCCAGTATAAAGTTATAATCCTATCACCAGCCTGAAGAAACTGATCATTTTCTCCGAAGGAATAGTGCTACCCACCAACTACACTTTGACCTATGCCAAATGCTTTGAGCCTTGTCATATGAGACGTCAGCATTCACATAGAGATAATACAATAGCAACAAAGCACAATATCACCATCTGGAACAAATTCAAACATTCATATCTTGCACCTAGGCTTTTTTATCAATTGCAGGGTCTGATACAGACAGTCAATCACACTTTCATAATTACAGTATAGAAAATGCCTTTGTTGCAAATAACACTACAATACTGTAGTTGAACTGTTCATGCACTCTGCTATATTTTGTGTTATGTGAATTTGGCGTATGAATGTGCAGGATGGTGATTTTATTTTCACATCTTGTAGAGCTGTTCTGGCTGCTATGGGAGATTTAATCTGTTGAGTGTGTTTGGACAGCTGAAGCACCGGATTAGATAAGCAACCTACTGTACGAACATGAAGAATCTAGACAGATAAGGGCCCTATATTTGGGGACTGCCTTCATTCATTCCCTGAAGTGTAACACCCACCTGAATGACATGGCACCCCCAATACACAGTAGGTCAGGGTAAAGAAGTGTTCAGTCCCTTCACCAGTGGAGTTAACCATTTCATTCAGGTAATACTGGCAATTTTAATTCAACTCAAGAATCAAACACTCTGCACCTGGAGTTTTATTTAAAATCATATACACTGTACATTGAGCTCAGTTTTTTGTTTTATCAGGGAACAATGCTACTCAAACAATCAACAAAGCTATCAAGTCACTTTTTAAAATATAAATAACGCCATGTTTGTATCCAGTGAGATATTGATATAAAACAAAACGATTACATTTTTACTGGGCATTAATGTACTGTATAAGTGTATTTGTTGGCTCACATTACCATCACCAGTTTCATAAGAATTTATCTGAAAGGCTCACAGTGTTTTCCCTACAGTAAGACTTCAGCACTGTGCCCTTTAGCTGGTTTCAGTCATGTTTTTTTTCCCCAACTTACTTTTCATTCAGCCTGTCAAGGTGAACAGTAGAATTGAAAGACACCTGTACATTTGTGCAAAATCACTATAGATATGTCCATCCACAACTTTTTTCAGAATAGACCTAAATGTACATTTATAAAGGTTTATCTAGCTATTTTCATCATAGGATTTTCAAATGTGAACACATGCTGTGATTTTATTGACGTTTTGGTGTGTTTTTTACAAGTATTTACTGTTTCTCAGGACCATGGGAGTGCCATGGAGTAGCCTAGAAATATTAGAAATATTTATTATACTTTATTAAAGTGTTCCCTTTTTCTAGTGTATTCAAATATACTACATCAGTACATGCAGTTATTTAAATTTACTGTGGTAATCTTTGCCTTACATGATTTGCCTAAGGCCAAGTCAAAGCAAGGATATTCCTCATTGAGGAACAGTGTCGGCTTTTGAGTTTTCTATTTAGTTACAGTGGAAGCTTTTGATGCCTTCCAGGATTTCAAAGTAAAGACACCTGATCTCCAGGGAAAGCCTGGGTGGCTCTGTTCTCTTCAGTGGTTCTGCATTCATTATATATTGAGTGCTATTCATGCATCAGAAAGCTAAAGAGTTTGTGGTAGACCAGAGGCTAACCCCACAAGCACACTGACAGGACTTGATCACTGAACTGGATCTGATTTCAAGGAGCATTATAGATTGATGGCCTTGCTTAGGTGTTGGAGGGCATAGGGGTCTGTTTAAGCTGATAAGCTGCCCTTTTTATCTTTTAGAATACTCTCATAGTTTAGCCCTAGAGCTGTTATCTGGTTTCTATTTCTTTGATGGCACTTTGATCATTTTGTTAATTAATTCTTTCACTGGACTGAGTATAGAAGTTTATATGGAATAAGTGTTCATTCAACACTGAAGACTTAATTTAAAGAACACTCTTTCCCAAGAGGTAGGGATTTAAAATGTTCAAGTTTCTTTACTTTATAGCAACGCAATAATGCACTCTTAAGAAATGTTTTACCTTCGGTGCTGTGCCTTAATCATATGAGTATATTTTTAAGAATTATTACTGACTGATATAATTTTGGTTGGAGCCTAATTGCAAAGATAAATAACATTTGATGTTATTGTATGACATGAAATGGAACATTAAAATTTGCTCCTGTCCTTTCCCATTAGTTCAAGCAAGTATCCTGTGTGCATCAAAATGCCAAAGAAAATACATGAACAATGAAAAAAAAAAAACAGCAAGCTGCTTGAATGGTGCCAAACTAGAAAACCTGACCTTAACAATTCAAAGACACAGCTGTGGAAAAATAAAGAGAATAAACTGGATACAGACATTTTCTTTGTTATGTTTAACTTATTCACCCTTTGATTTGGTAAAGAAGCAGCTAAATACACAAATTGCATTTAATGTCAAAACAGATTTGCTCAAAGAATGAAATGAGTTATTGAAATAAAGAAGCATAGTGTTCAAATTTCAATTTAATTTATGTCGTGATTTAGTTATTATGATACAGCCTGATACTGAAGAAAATCAATGCTTTCTGTCTTCGAATGAGCTAGGTCAGTTGATTAGCCTCCTCTCATTTGTAATCTTCCTTACAGTATGTTTTTGTGTTGTAATTACTGTCTGTCACCCATCCATCTTCTAAACACTTCCAGCTTGGGCTCACGGGGGAGCTGGAGTCTATCCTGGCAAGCAAGTGATCAAGTGAAGTCAGGATAGAGCCTAGACGGGACACCAGTCCATCATGGGTAATTACTGCTGTTTGCATCCCAAAATGTACGAACTTTTAGAGGACTGTAACACCAGTATATTTCTTTAAAAATTTGATATACACCACTGCAACTTAATAGTTTGGGGGGGGAGAGAAGATGAAGAGTGTTGCTATAACAGCCATGAAGAACAATAAGGCACCGGGAATTGACTACCTGCTGGCAGAGCTCTTAAAGTATGGCATTGAGAACTTATGAAAATCTGTATGGAGTCTCATCAAGGAAGTTTGAGAGAAAGAGAATATTGAATGGTCTATTGGAGTAATTTGTCCTGGAGCGGCCTTCACCCCTAGCAGTCCACTTCTGTCCAGAACCCTGGACCTTTCTCCAGCTGTCTCACTCTCGCTGTGAACCCACCTTCATCTCCGAGCAGCTCCAACTCTTCGGGCCTCTCCGGAACTTCCAGAATTCTCTGGTTTCTAACCAATCAGACCCGTGGCTGTGCATTTGTGTACAGTCATAGTGCAACAGCCTTGGCTTGGTGTGTCTGCAGCATTATTGTTTTACCTTTTCTTCAAGCTCTCGTCATTCAGCAAAGATGAGTTCACAAAGTTACCTTATACCATATATTATAAATATTGTATAAATAAAGGAATACATTGGGATCAATGGCTCTCCAGATAATGTATGCAAAAAAGTACATATATAATGAAGTTACTGCTGCATTAAACATATTAAAGGAATTAGGTTAATTGCTAGTGCTGTGTTGAGTCTTGCAAAATCACAATTCAAAAAATACATGTAATGTACCTCTAGGAAAAATCTATATCTGGTGTGATGAGTATATTACAATGTAGACAAAGTGAGCTTGGTAGAAACTTAGAAAGTGAATGGTCTTAACTAAAGTCATGTCCATTCCAGATCACTCTTAGATCACCACAGCTGAAACTGAAATGGGTCTTTGGGGTGAGGGCTTACAGCCCAGACAGTTCCGTTGTACCACCCAGATGTGGTCTGGGTCAGCCTGGTTCACTGCCTTCAAGCCCTCATAATGAGCAGCCTTATTTTGTTGTTATTCCTGCACACCCACCGCAGACACAGCTCCAGCAATTCCACTGCCACTTCCTCAGACTGTTAGCTTCTGAGCTTCCTTTCTTCCCTGAAGTTATCAAACATGAAAGGCAGGTTTGGTGTTTATTGTCATGTTGTCTGTTCAATTCTCATACACAAAGCTGTAGTGAAAAATAAAATAAACAGTGGTGTCTGCATAAAGCTGTGGGTTTGTGGACCACACACATGCACATGTACTGTGTAGCACATGGTTATACAGTATGTTACACGCAACCCTTAATTTGAAAACAAACATCACACACACACGCTTGCTTGTTTTCTACTTCATTACAATAACATATTGGACACTCAGTATATTACGATCAAAAGGACTTCATGATTTTGAAAGTTAGTCTTCTGCTTTAATGTAATTATAATGTAGAAGAAACCCAGGAAACACCCACCTGTTTCACTGTCATTATTACAGACATTCAACAAGTACACACTGGGCCCCAAGGAAAGTGCACTGTGTTTTTGGTGAACTGGCTCTTAAAGGGGCTGCTTGTTAAATTACAATTGCAATGTCTTCGCTAAAAATGATGCATTGGACATTGAGAAGCTGGAGGTTTGATTGAGCTTTCAACACTGGAGAAAAGTAAAATGAGAATACATTCTTGTGTGTTGTAATTTCTTTTGGATGACAAATGAAGACCTCAAAAATGGTAAACATGGCAAGACAAATTATTGTAGCATGCTCTTATCATTGCTTGATGCTTGGTCTCAGTCATTTTAAACATGTCTTAAGTTGCCAAATTGGCTTTTTACAATGAATTTAGACAATTTGGTTCTCTAATTTTTTATACATGGCTGACATTACAATTGCAATCTGAAAGATCTGCTTTATTTCCATCGCCAGACCAAGTTGTCTCGAGTACTCTCCCTCACTCATACACACTCCTCAACCACACGCTCAGATACACAGAGAATACACTTTCTCTGGGGGGAAGTGAAGAGTTTGCTTTAAAGGGCATCCAGATTAACAAGTGTTTACACTGAAGACAGGAATGTAATTTTTTCTGTGATTACAGCTCTGGGCCAAACATAGCTGACAACTCAGAGAATTTTTTTTTCTCCTCTAAGAATAAATAATAGACTAAGTACAATATGTCTGAAGGAAAAAAAAATATTAGCATATAGTATGATAAAACTTCAACCACTGTGTAAGTCAAGTGTGAAGTCAACTTTATCAGAAAACAAGCTAATGAGTTTAATTACTTCCAATTAATAAAAAAATACGTATGTACTAGGCTTGACATGAATTTAGAACCTACACCAGTTTTCTCTTCATGTTAGCAGAAACAATTGGCCTAGACTTCATTCATTGAGCTCTGTAATTTCTTTAAAAAAAAATTAAGTCTCATTCACAACACCTGTATTCAAGACCAACATGTGGCAAAACTAAAAGAGGAGCCATGTTTTTTCTTAGTTGAAAGAAAAAGAACCACATTTTCTTAGCTGCTTGCTTTTCTGGTGTCTAGTTTGTCTCAATTTCTTTTTGGGGAAAGGAGGCGGAACTTAACAGAATTTCCGAACACCTACCTGATATTTTTGAAGTACAGAAGAGATACAAATACCGTATGTAGAATTCACTTTTGAAAGGAAATCGTCAGTAAAAACGTTTTGATGTGGACAATAAACATGTAAGACATTGCCTGCGTATGTTTAATGCAAAACAGAAGAAAAAGAAAAAGCTTAAATCACCAGCTAGTTACACTAGAAATAAACATTCGTTGTAAGAATTGATATCTGTTAAGACTGCATTGAAAGTTAGAGATATGTAATAAATGTAATGAATACCTACAGGGGGAGCTAGTTTTCCACAGGATTTCCTCTCACAGTCAGAATGCTATTGTTCCTGTCACTAGGGCTCCCCTTGTTCTATTAATCACTGTGATTGGAAGGCGACAGTCATTGTTGAATAAACCAGGTAGTAGCAAGTATTTAGGCACAGCAGGGATGCAGAGTTATTGCTCCTCTTGCTGACAGTCTTCTTGTCTGAGTCTGCTTGTAAAAAGGGATGGATGTAAACACCCACCCCCATTAGGACAATATCCCTCTCATATCAGATCGCAAACTCGGCCCTGAAGAGCTGTGAAATGATTGACTTTGAAACATAATTTGCAAAACAGAAAAATAATTCTAGAGATTCTCTTGAATTACATTTGTGTGTTGCATTGATGGACACCTGATTCCTTTACCACATTTACACTGTTCTGCACATTCATAACACGAAGAAATTCTGACACTGATATTTATTTGAGAGTTCCTTGTTTCTGCATGTGACTAGTCCATCACTTCTTAAAAAGGCAGACAACCCACAGTTTCACAAAGTAGAATATCATTCAAAGTTGCATTTTATCGTAGTTTGTTGCTATAGTGTGTACGTAGTAAGTTTAGAAATATTAATAATTCTTCCATCCATCCATTTTGTAACCGCTTTATATAATGTGAGGTCACTGGGGAGCCAGGGCCCATCCTGACCAGCAATGGGTGCAAGGCAGGATACAGCCTGGACGGGACGCCAATCCATCACAGGGCAGACATACAGTACAGACACAAATACAGACCTACTGTACATACACTCATACCTCGGGCTAATTTTCCAAAAAGCCAATTAACCTACCAATGTGGGAGGAAACCCATGTGAGCACAGGGAGAACATACAACTCCAGACAGCACCCCAAGTCTGGAATCAAACCTGGGGCATATACTGTTTAACTCAAATGGTCTTAAAAGAACAGATGAGTTGTGGCAATTTTATAAATGTCCACTATATAATAAGAAAAAGTTGTAATGAATAATTCCCTGGGTACTGTAAACATTCTGATTTTACCCTGAAAAAGGTAAATTTCCCCAGTTGCTCCAGTCCACCCAGCACTATAAATACAGTTGGCATGAATATGCTTTGAACTGAATATTGGAATTTAATTACCTTCTGTGTTATAGAAAACCTGACTAATTGTAGTGTAGGTAGAAGCTTTTTACAGTTAACCACAAAAACAATTTTTCAGAAATTTGCATAAAATGATCAACTCGTCGTAGAAAAATTGCATTTTTCCAATCTGAATCTGCAAACAATGCGGAAAAGGCAAGCAAATCACATGTCATAGCCTTTAAATTACACTGTGTGACAAGTCTATCCCTGTTTTATTGTTTGTGTCCTGATAGCAGCAGAATGACATGGTCTTAGATGAAATTTCACATTTAAAAATGATGGGGTAGGCAACTTTAGCCTGGTTAGAATACTCTTTATGCTCTTTATACTCTTTCAAAAGTTCAAAAGAGTGACAGCTACAGAAAGGCTGGAATCAGAATCCAACAATGATGTGATAGAGACAAACATTAGTCTTGATGTTATGACATCTTGTCTGGGTGTGCTCAATCGAACGCACCTCTGAGGTGTGGAGCTACAGTTAGACAAAACATGTACAAAGCTGTCTGATGCTCTGGATCAGGTCAAGCTGTCAACCTGCCTCTCAACATATCTCTTTGTTGCCAAAGGACCTGCTCTACCATCAAAGTCACTTGACAATGACCAGTGTTTATCTACAGTATATTTTTGACCACCTTTGAGGTTTACTTTGTAAGAAACACCATTACAAAATACTGCGAATACCAAGTGTGTGACAGCTCTTGGACAATGAGAGCCAAAGGTGGTTCATTTAATTAGCCTTCTAATCCTATCTGATACATAAGCAAAGTGTCCAAGAAATCACTGAATCAAGCACAGGCCTAATGAAGCTGCTAATCATGATCTCAGCATTCCAGATGGTTTAGGAAGGAAAACAAAGGGAGGCCAAAGACAGAAGGTTTAGAAATCTTGCCTTTTGTAAAACATTTCACAAGGAATAACAACATCCAAGAATCAGATGCTTTGCAAATGTTTGAGTATTTAAGGATTAATGTTTTGACTTAATGAACCTGGCTAAGAGGTAGCCTCCTGGCCTCAGGATGAGAAGGCACGACCCTCCCTCCAGAGACAGGAGTTACATTTAAAGCAAACACCTCCCAAACTTTGGTTAAGAACTTACTTATTTTTAATGAGAAGCTTTGTGACTCAGGGCCCAATGTGACAATTGTTTTAGATGGAATATCATATATGATACAGTCAACACAGACTTTTTATTTCTTTTCGCAAGTAGAAATTCAGTCACAGAAAGTGATTACAAGCGCAAGAGCTGTTAAGAGACAGTGAGTGTTCAAAGTGTTATTCTAGGGGTCTCAGAGGTCAGTGAGATAGAGGTAGAGATCTGGAGAAGTCTGACTCTTCTTCAGTCAGGAGTGCAGCCAGAACAGGAATGCACCAGGGAAGTTGTTCCAGATGTTTATTCTGATAGACCGCTGCAGCGGTGCCAGATGGAACAGCTCCAGATGTTCCTTTGATTACAGGTACACAGAACAGAGGGAGGCCACATTTCTTAAAGCTGTATTTACCATACCTCGTGTAATATTCACATACTGTAGAGGATTTTTTAAAGCTTTTCTTACATTACACACATACTGGCAGATGAAGGTATGCAATCAGGAAGAGTAAAAAAACTGAAAAAAATCATTCAGTCATCAATGCTTGGCAATCAAATTTCAATTTGAGGCTTACTAATTTGCTGAAAGCAGTATGGATCATCTATCAAGTTTAACTTCCCAGTTTTATTAATATATTTCACTTTTGTGTCTTTGAATGCTGTCTCAACAGCATTCTTAACCAGGCTTGTTGGATTTCAATGTGTATTTTACAAGCACACAAATGTTATCACAAAGCAACTCTTAAAGTTTTGAAAACCTTGAGACCATATGATTACTGTATGCACTGAAGAGTATGGCAGCTTATCAGTTTAAAATTATTTACCCTGAATAATATATTTTTCCTGCATTAATTTGGTTTTTGTACTACAATTGCCACATAAAAGTAGCTATCCTGGGAGAAAAAGGAATGTAGGGTTTAGACCTAAACTGTTATTTGGATAATAAAAAGGAGAGAAATACTAAATTTTATTATTACATTTTCAGAATAGAAATCAATTTGTATAGCTTAATGAATCACAGTTGTGAAGATTATATATGCAATGGATGAAGAAAAGGAACTTAGTCCAATATACAGCAGAGTTGTGTTGAGAAGCAGTGCCAACCTCATTTGAGCATGAAAATAATGTAACTATAAAATTAAAAGAGCTCTGAACTAACTAAAAGAATGCTGAGAAATTGACAGCACAAATCTATGCAGATTCTGTGCATTGTCAAACTGAGTGCCTAGATTTCCCTAAGAATTTTGCAATGCTCATCAAAAGTACAGTACCTACCCACACTATAAGAAAGAATATTTGAAGATATGTTGCACGGATGTATAAATTACTTAATTTATCAAAACAGGAATTAAGGCACAAGTCATTATAGATTTCATTTTCCCTCTTTACCAGTGATCAGAGGTACAGAATACATGCTTACAAAGGAATGCAAAAAAGACACCAACTAATGAAACCAAATGCACTGACTAACGCAGAGACATGAATCACTCAAGAAAGCTGATATCAGACTTTCAGCGGGGCTTGTTTTGATCACCCTAGTGAAAGAAGAAATGACTCAATCACATGCCCAGGGCCATCACTTGGCTTCTGCCCCACTGGCAGCACATGTTGTGCAAGCTGTCCGTAGCAAAATTTATAGGATCTCCTGCATGTTTCCAAAAGAGGTCTATTATGAGGGAGACATGAATTGAATTGATGTGATATTGAACGTAGGGTTATTGTGGATGAAAATTCCAACTCGCTGACGGAAACAAATTACAGATTCATTCTTTTATCTGATTTTAGACAGTGTGCAAAACAGCACTTTCAGAAACTGAAGAAGCCATCTATTCTTTGTCGGCGCTATTCCTCTCGACCCAGTTACTATGTCCACCTGGCAGTCTGTCTGCTGTAATGGGTCAGAATCTTTAATCAACCAGAGAAGAAGATCAACCATCCTTTAAAACCATAGTACAGCCCCTGTTATGAAATTCAATCAGAGCATACAGAACTGAACCCACCACTGCAGGCCTGAGATTAACCAGAAAAGGAACATAAAAATCAAAATGAAGAGGAGGTCTTATGTTTTCTTTTTTGGTAATAGTTTAAAGATCCATGTAATATGCATCCATCCATTTCCTAAGCGCTTTACCCAATATGGGATTGCAGGGGAGCCAGAGCCTATCCTACACTCTGGACAGGATACCAGCCCATCGCAGGGCACACATGGGCATATTCACTCACACCAGGGCTAATTTACCCAGAGATCCAAGCAATAATTAAATATTATAATAAATTAAATAGCCAAAGCACACTGGCTCAGCTCCTCATTCAAGTAACTGTTTCTTGAAGGATTCCATGGAGTTAGTTTTCTTCAGACCCTTCCAACACTCGATGTAACAAAGTGTCTTCTAATTTCTTTCCCGAAAGCTCCATTTGAGTTCATGGGTCATTCTACATCTTAAAAATGTCTCCCAGCTCAACTTGGGTAATAACGTTCAGGATTGTGAAGGTAAGTTTAAAAAGAAGTGGTATTTTTCACCACTTGTCATTTGTCATTTTAATTTTTAGAAACACTTGCTAATATAGATTTCTTTTTTCAGATATTATATGAAGATACCATTCTTATGTGAAGAAATACATTTTTGATCTGTGATAGAGCCAGTAATTGTTTAAATAAATACAAGCCCTTGTTATTTGATGTTTTTGATTTGAAGCCTACAACCTGGGCCAATCTTGTCAACCTGTCAGTTATGTTATAAAAGCTGAAAGTCTTATACATATACGGTACGTTTACAGGACTAGCCACATGGTTTCCTGTGGCTGACTGAAGTGCAAAGAAAGCAATTCTCTTCATTTTCTTTTTGATTCCTGTTATATAACAGCTCTAATGCCTCATGGTTTCAAATAATAAAAAGATTGAAATTTCTAATGAATACCATACAATGGTGCTCAGTGTAACTGGCAATTAATAGGGCAATGAATTAATCAGGTATTAATTGTAACACTTTAAGATTATAAGATTGGAATGCATTTTCTCTGCTTTAAAATCTACTGGATTGTTTTTTGATAGATGGGAAAGATATTGATTTAAAGTGCTGCTTAACTGTTTTTTTCTGTAAATCCCTGTATGCTGAATTTGTATTTATTATGGTTAGGCAAAACAAGCCCAGCATGTTTCTGTGTCTTCTTGGTTTAATATGAGGCTAATTACAGGCACTCATGAAATATGAAATGCATAAGAAAAAGCATATTGTTGTTTAAATAGTCTTTTTAAAAATATATTTCTTATGCAGTTGAAAATTATGCTTCTTGGCAGAGTCTACCTCAGAAACAGACAGGATTACAAGTAGAACTATACTTCTGTTACTTAATTAAGAACATACAAATGTTTATTTGGCACAAACAGTGCATTTTACATGTCAGAGCTTGCAATTAGTTTATGTTAACCATCAGTTTTAACTCTGAAAGATCATTCACCATTACAATGTTGTTTTTTAAATTCTTCTATGATTTATTACATCTGCTGTACTGTAAATAGGTGTTTTCTACCAGTGATGCAGCATTAAGGTAACCTTAATCTTAAATAAACAATGGAAATAAACATTTAACTAACAAAAGGTGTTGGCGTGTCTAGAAACTAAGTTGTGTGGTGAGGATTAATTTGTCTGTCAGCAGACTGTATTCCAAACAAATGTATATGCTCTAGTGGCTCTATGGAAGAAATAGGATGATATACTGTATACTGTACAGTAAAGAGGGATTCAATATAAAGTATAAAGGACAGAAACTGAAATTAACTGTCTCTATTTGCCAAGGCCATTTTCTCATCAGGACAGATGGTTTTGTTGTTGTACAAGCATACATTATGTTTGTAAGCATCAAACAGAAAACAAACCTTTGATATTGCAAAGCTATAAAACGGATACAGTATGTTAAATGTGTATTAGTTATTTGCTTAACATTGCTACCTCCCAGCACTGGGAGTTCGTGGGGTGCTATCTGTGCGGAGTTTGTATGTTCTGCCTGTGTTCACATGGGTTTTCTTCCAGGCGCTCCAGTTTCTTTCAACAGTCTAAAAACTTTTTGGTAGGCTAATTCTTGGACAACTGGTCTTGTATGAGTTTTTACAGTACATGTTTGTGTCCATTTGCCCTGTGGTGGACTAGCATCCAGTCCAGGGTGTATCCTGCCTTGTGTAGCTGAGCTACTTTGGGCACGGTGACGTCATCGCCTGGGCTGAGCAAGGTCTCCTGGGTGGAGCGGAGAGGGCAGGAGCCCACGTGGAACCACGATGGTCACATTGGTGCCGTGACCCGGAGGGGAGTGTCCTTTGCTGAGGAGAAGTTCAGCAGGGGAGGATGTAGCGGAACTAGTTTGGGCAAGATGATGTCATTCCCCTCCCTGCGCGTAGCAGGGACCTCAGCTGCTTGGGCTGAGGAGGTCTAGTTTAGCTCATTCGGCTGGTTCCCTGTTGCGTTATGCCGGAGACCCGGGTTTGAGCCCAGGTGTTGTGGGACGAACTGGCGGTTTGGAGCGGCGATAGCAGGAGCCTGCGCCGAACTGTGATGGTCACACTTGCACCTGTTGCTTGCTGGGATAGCCCTCAGTTCCCCTGTGATCCTGAATCGGAATAAGCAGTTCGAAAATAGATGGAGACAATAAAGGCAAATACAGTAATAGCTATGAGAATGCAGCACAAATTATGCATGAAAATACAACAATATGCAAATAAATACATAATTTATGTAGTAAATACTGTAGCAAAGGCATTAAGTACAAAGAATTGATGGAGACAGCCGAATGTTGTTTTCCATGTTTCCAGTAAATAAGTGTAATAAGTGAAAGGCCATTAAATTTAGTAAAATACAATGTAAGTGTCACTGAAGGATGAAGTTGATAGTTATGAGGTCACGGACACAGTCTAAACAGATATGTCTTGAGGGAGCATCAATGGATTGATGTAAATTACTAAGGAGTAACGGTGAAGAATGAACAGAACTGGGAAAACAGAGAGAGGTTACAGAAGAGAAGGTCTGCAACAGAGACTATAGGGAGAGATATAAAGCATTGAGTCATGGAGACAGCAGTAGGTAAGAATAAGGGTATGGAATTGGATGCATGGGACAATAATGAGCCAGTGGAGATACTGCAATAATGCAATAATGTGAAGAGCACAGAAAAGGACAAAGACAGGGCAAAAAACAGCTCTAATGAATTGGAGCACAGTCAGAGTGGTTTTGGAAGGGATGCCAGTCTGGGAGGAGTTACAGTAGTCTAAGCAGGAAAGCACTAAGGTCTGGACTACAATCTATGCAAAACAAGGAAAGAACGGTAAAAAAGAAGAAGCTACATATGAGACAAGAAATGCGATGGGAATGGGAGAGAGAGGGGAAAACAGTTACGTGGTGAAGGAGAAGAGTCATCGTGGAGTCAACAGAAAAGGAATGAGGAGCAAATTTAGGATTTAGAGAGGTTAAATATAAGATGATGGAAGTTCATCCAGAAAGAAACGGATATAAAAAGGTCAGAGATATAGCTGAAGACATAAAAACCAGAAAAGAAAAGAGAGAGCAAGATGTGACCATCTTTACTGTAAAAACATATACTGTATGAGAGGCATTTCAGAATAAAATGAGAGGGCCTTGGGAGTGTGTATAAAGAAAAGTAGGGTAAAAGTGAGGGGACTGAGCCTTCCCAAGAAAATGGAAATGTGCAACCAGCTATAGTAGATGGGAGATGAACAAGATGTGAGCAGTGTCAGTGTTCTCTGCTCCAGAGAGCTCATACAGTAGATGGGAAGGAGAGGACCAGGCAAGACAAGAGACTTGAGAAGACAGAGGGAGACAAGGGATGAGGTAAGAGCAAGGTGAAGGCAGTAGAGTCCACTTTGCTTTTATAGCCATTAAGTGGAAGGTGGGTGAGTGCAGTGGAAGCAAAGCAGAATGGGCCTAAGAGTAAAAGCTGACAAACAGAATTGATGAAGGCAGAAGGCATGGAGCTGAACGATGGAAGATAATGAAATTATGATCACTGCAGTCAAGAAGAATGATAGGATGCTAAGAAAAATGCAGTGTGTAACAAACATTATGTAACTTTAAGTGGTGTCTGTGTGCTTACCACTTACCTGTCCAAGATATTCACAGCACGTTCTCAGGTGTGTTACTAAGTGTTGCCTTCCATGTGATAATGTAAAGAGTGATAATAAATTTATAAGATCTTATATTATTTTTTTTTGTCCTGTGGCCCTTCTGTTTGCAATTAGATAGATGTCTGCAGGTTGCTAGATTTATACTATTTAATTAAGTTAGAATCTTTAAGCATAGCCTAAAGGGTTTGTGTTTGCTGGTAACAAATTTAATGTGCAGTTTTATGGATAGCAAGTGATTGAGAGATGTAAATTTGAAATTGCAGAAGAAATAACCTGATTGAATGAGTGAGATTGTAATGCAAAATATTCGGAATGTTGTCACCTAGCAAGATCACAAGATAGAGTGAGAGAGAGAAAGAAGGATGTCAAATTCATGAAAAAAGAGATTTCCAGGGGTTAGCAAAGAACAAAGAGATGATGTCAAGCAGAAGATTTTTCTTTTCTCGATGTAAAATTGAAAGGTGGTAACAGAGACATATTAGAGAGAGGACTGGATGGAGAAAGGCCACGTGGGAGAGCAGAAGTCCAAATGGAAAAGGACACAGGCAAAGGAGAAGGTTACTGGAAATAAAAATAGGGAAGTTCCAGTTCAGAGCAAGATGAAGAGCAAGACCGTAAATGATGTCATTTGGCAGAAAGTAAAGTGAACATCATAACTGCGATTTTTTAAAGTGCACACAGGTACCATGTTTCATATAAGATTTGGAGTACAGTGCAGGCTTTGGGGGAACTTTTTTCCAAGCATTTTGTTAACAACTGTGGAACATTTAAAGGGACCCAGAAAGATACAGTATGTCAGATTTTACTCCCAAAATTAGCAGAGGCAAAATTTTGGCAAGAAACATCAGTGACATGCACATAGATACCATTTCAATGGTAGAATAAAAGTCAAATAATAAAATAAATGCATTACCCCCTCAATTCAGCTGACTCAGCTTTACAAAAACTGTTTTTCTTGCTCTATTTGAATGGTTACTTGAATTGTGGATATTCGTCTTTATATTAACCACAGGACATTTAAAAACAGATGAGGTTTCTCCATCAGGCTAATTTAATGCTACAGTATGTGAAAAATGTAGTCTATGGCTGAAGCTTCCCAATTATAGTGAAGTGCAATGGAAAAAAACAGTATTCTATACTCATTCTGTACCATAAGAAGACAGGATTATTGGTTGATGCCCAGGGTGTGGCCCTAGACTTGCTTCCTTTTAATGGAAATATGATCGGGAATATCCTCTCATGATCGTAGCCAGGAATGTGCTGAGATACGAAAGATGACAGATGAGCTCTTTTGTGAACAGAAAAGCTGTCAGCACTGCCAATGAAGCAAACTACACATCAAAATAACATGCAAACGACTGCAACAGAATGGGTGAATAGGGAGTCATTTACTCAACAAAAAAACTCTCTGTTTTCATAATCATTATTTTGTTAACACAGCACTTGGGAGTTTCAATCACCTCCTGATGATTTTAGAGTTTATAAAAATAAACTACTGTGTAACATTTCATACCACCAGCTACTGGAAAGCAAACCCTCTTGTCACGTCTAAAAAAGACAAGGAAATTAGGAATATGAAGCATGTTTCCTCTATTTTGCAGAAAATAAGGAACCCAACTGCAGTTGTCTGAGAGATTTATGTGATTCCAAAATGTAATTATTGTCCAGAGATAAGGAATAAGGAATATTTTAACAAGTTCCTAAAAAGTGTCTGTGGCAAATTCTTCTTGAAGTACTTCGATTTAATGATGAAGACACTGTGTGTTAATTTTAAGTTTGATGTGTTTGTTTGCAGTATTAGTCATCGTTTGTTTTGTTAGTCATTCAATTCTGAAGGTCACACTCTTATGCAAATTACAGTATGTAATTTTACCGGTTACACCATCTCTTGGAAAAAAACATTTACTGTTTAGTAGCTGTCTCATTAATAATGCCTAGACGTAGTGCTTAATTGCTTTAGAATCAGGAGGAAAGTGGGAAAAAAGCCTAATAACAGAAATCCCATTACATTCACACAACCATTGTGTCAGAGCTCTGCTGCAATTACTCTACATATTGGAAGAAGGTGGGAGAGTGGAGAACAGCCTTTCAGTAGATATACTGTACTATCAGAGCACAGGCCATCATTACCACCCTACAGATCTAAATGAGATAACCACAAGCACACTGACCTTCGGAGGATATTGTATACTTGTGTTGTGTTGAAAATATTCAGAATCATGCCATTAAAACCCTAATTAAGTATGATTACACTATTAGGCTAGCTGCCATTTAACAGACTGAGGTGGGTAGTTTGCCAATTACACTTATTTGATTTTTGTTCATTCACTCTTGAGTATTAGGTTTGACATTATCAGGTTGTTTGGAGCATTTTACTTGTGAAGTATACTGTAGGACGATTCTAGTTTGGTGCATGATTAACCTAAACAAATGAAAAGAGGAGGTGATGTATTCAGCATCCAGAAAATGTTGAGGAACTGAACTTCTCATGTCAACTGTACATGAACTATGATGATGTGACAAAATGACAAAATGTTTGGAAGAATCAGGGAATCAACAACAGCTGTAGTAGAAATTGAGATGAACTAGCATTGCAAGAACTGAGTCCCCTCATGCAGTCGTCTGAGGGCATGTTTTCGATCCTGTCAAAAACTTGTTTGATGTTAAAGGTCATTGCAACGTTGAGTCTTGTAAGCTGTTTTATTTTATCACAAGTAACCCATAACACCTAGCGTGACAACAAATTTACTGTTCTTGAATGCACTTTGCTGTGAAACAATTTGTAATTTCTCACCAAACGTTTGTTTATTTTCTGAGCCGTTTCCTGATTTTACTCTGTGTATTTTTTTTGGCATTCCCAATGTCCCATCTGGAGTACTCTTTACAAGGCTAATTACAATTTAGCGGGGCTCATTGTATACAAGCCATGTAAGAGATTGGCTTTACCGGAGATATTCTGTTATGTCCATCTGTGCCTTTACAGCAATCCTACGTCACACGCACAGAGGTAAAATAAATACTTTTGTTTAAAGAGTGCATACCATCTAGTTGTACTGGAAAATAACCTTGAGATTAACACAAAACCATGGGTTCATCTCGCTTGTATTTAAAACAATTTCTTTAAGAAACACTAGGAAACAAAAACATTAACGTTATCTCGGGATCCTAAGCAAATTTTGATATTTGCAAAGAAACGAGTAAAGGTAAAGGAACCAGTAAAGCCTTCTTCAAGTCCACCTGACCTGCTTAGAATTTTGATATTTTGCACCTTCTGCATTAGCTGTCTAGCATTCCAGCCTGTCTGGAAATTAGAAATTACTGGCATATAGGGCATGTGTGTTGCCTTTCTGGACACCTCCATTGAGAACTACAGTTAATGGCTTATGATGTGTGACATAAGCATATCAAGTTACAAATGCCGTCTTTTGAGTTTTAAATTCCTATAACTCAATGATACATTGTCATTGCTTTGTGGCATAACACAAAACCCCCGAGGTTGTCCTCTTAATGTAGGTATAATATACACTATGCCATTAATCCTAGGAAGAGAGAACATAGTTATTTCTACATTTAAACCAATTACACCTACACTTTCAAAGCTCAACTCTTCAAACACAAAAACAAGTTTTCTTTTAGTTGATCTCTGAGAACAAGTATGTAACAACTTTAATTTTACCCTCTTTCAGCTTTACAACAGAAAAGGTACAGGATAATAGCTGGAAAAGATGGCAACTTTTTGCTGACTGAGAAATAGCTGAATTAATATTTTGCGCAGATGCACACATATTCAATATACATACAATATACATATACATTCATATTCATATACATATTCAAGCATCCCCTCAGTGTTGTGTGTGAGAAGAACTTGTTTTGTGTTCCAAAAACAAATAACAGTGAAAACAAAAAATGCAAACTATCACACTGTGGAGTTTAACCTTTAAAAAGATCAAACAAATATTCCATTTATTCTCAGTGTTATAAGGAATAGAACGGGTTATTTCTTGTGTCCTAATATCTACAGTCAATAACTTTCGTCTTTTAGATGATAATTTCCTTAAAAATGATTGAGACTGAAACTTAATTCCTCCTCTTCTGCCAATATCACCAATATAACCTAAACTCAGATCAAAATGTTGATGACTGGAAAATAGTTGAAGTATTAAATATCAATAGGCCCTTTCCAGAAGAACATTCTGGATTAAACAACATTATAGTACAGTGCATAGTAAATAATATACACTATATAGTATATAAGAAACAGAAATGTTAACATATTAAAAACACTAGTACGTATACAGTACTGGGACACTCACAGGCACTATTCATGTTAAGCCACTTCAGTGTAGCTTTACCCTTGTGTTTTTGATAATTGGACTGGTGAAAAGTGACCTTTCAGCCCAGTTTTAAGCCTTTAGCACACTATAACATGTTTTTCCATTGCTTCACTCCATCTATTTTCCCTTCAATCTTGAGAAGCTTCTCAGTCCCTTCTGATGAGAAGTAGCCCCATTACATAATGTAGCCACCTCCATGCGTGATAATACAGATGCTGTCTACTGTGTGATACTTGTACCAGACACTTTGTACTATATTTATACCAAAACGTTTCAGTTTTGTCTTGTCTAACCAAAAACCTTTTTGCCACATGTTTATGATATCACTTAAATGCTACTATATGTTGCTGCTGTAACCATAATGGATTTGAGATTTTTCAGTTTTCTTTCAGTACATACAGACCCGCTTTGTGGAGTGACCGGGATAGTGTTGACTCATGGATATTATCTACCATCTCAGTCATTGAATTGGCTAGCCATTGATTCAAAATCCTCAAAGGCCTTAACAGTGATCTCAATAGACCTCTTCAGAACCAACAGTGAAACATGAACCAGAGGGGTCAAATGGAAACTATGTGGTAGTCATTTGTAACTGAGAACAAGAGGCACTTTTTTACACAAAGGGCTGTGGGAGTCTTGAACAAGTCAACCAGCTATAATGTTGAAGTCAATATACTGGCTTCCTTCAAGAAACAGCTGGCTGAGATCACTGGGTTAATTAGTTACTAGCTACTAAACAGGTGACTTCCCAAATGACTTTGACTCATTTGCAACCTTTCTTATGTTCTAACCTAATGTATGCAGGAGAAGAAATGAAACTGTTGTGGTGTTGATAAAAAAGTAAAGTCCACACCAGAGCCGCATTGGGCCAGAGCTCATCTTGGCGTCCATGGCATTTAAGTGAACAAGAGAGCATGTGACTTCCTGCTTGGGTGGGACACCAGTCCACGACAGGTCAAAGCAAAGCAGGTCCCCACTTATACAGCTGGCTGGTCTGGAGCACATGAGGTAAAGTGCCTCACTCACAGATAGAACAGCATGGTTAGCAACGGAGTCTCACATTTACAATTATGAACTCAAGGACTTACCCTCTGTACTATGTCACCCCTGCAGTGATGATAGATACTGTACATCCAAACACAGTATTTATTAAGTTACAGTATGTATATATGTATATATTTTGTCACATATACTGTATGTACTAGATTTATTATGAGGAAATATTACAATTTAAGACATATCCAATTATATCCTTAACACAAAACTTGCTGTCACTCTGTAGTGCATATCCATTACATTATTTAACCCCCCAAAATCAGACCTATGGAAATTAAAATCACAGCCTGGTAAAGAGATGAAATCCAAAACTTAAGCATTTGATGTCTGCATTCAGAACAAGAAAGCAGCAAAAGAGAGAAGAAAACAGATTGCATGACAAAAGAAATAGTTCTTCAGTGTTATTAGTTTTTTCTTTTTTAAATATTCTGCAAAAATGTCTAATAATTATGCAATAAATGGTGGATAACAAGCATAGTAAAGGTTTTACATTTTCTGCTCAGTAATACAGTAACTGGGATGTTTTCACCAGATTATGAATCTATGTTTGAAAAATATAGAAACATTGTTTCTGTGGATTGTTTACACTATAATGCACACAGGTATAGCTTCCCCTCAGTATTCTGAATGAGTTGAATCTTGTATTGTATTTCTGAAAGCAAACAACAGTGAAAAAAAGCAAAATATTACACTGTGGAGTTCACAAAAGATCAAACAAATGCTTTATTAATTATAAATGTTATATGGAAGAGAATATGTTATTTCATGTGTCCTGAAGTAATAGTCAGTAACTCCTTTAGCTATAAATTGATAATTGCCTTAAAATGATTGTATTCTGACACCTAATCCCTCCTCTTCTGTCAATACCTTTTCACAAAAATAACCCAAACTACAGTAGCTTTAGAGAAAATAGTTGGCACCCAAATTAAAAATTAAGTCCTTATTTAAAACATAAGAATTTCCTTTAGCTTTTCACTCATAGCTGACAGTTATAAAGCATCCCTTTTTTAACATAGAAAGGTCAGGAGCCTCTCATATAGTGCAAGCAGTGGATTTGACACAATGCTTTCAGAAAAATCTTTTTTTCCCTCAGGCAAGTCTTGCACTGTTCAACTAATTGTGCATTGGCTGGATCTAGAACAATCTTTCTATAATCGCTTTATTGTGGTTAGTGAAATATTTCACACTAACAGAGCCCTCTGTCAATGGGGTCAATGTCACCCTTGATAAGACAAATACTCTTTTATAACAACTAGTATGTACTGTATGTACGCAGTCTTTCCCAAAAACAATTCATTACTTTAAAGTTAGTAACATGCAATGCGATATCTGCAGTCAGCATCAGAAAATCTGAAAACAGTTACTGTTTCATACTTCTTAAGTTTTGACATGGGATATTTTTCATTGAAATTCTGATTTATAAATATTAAGTTCACATTTTTCAAAAGTTAAATTATATATATATCACTTTATATGAAAGCACAAGTTAATTGATTACATAATAGCTGCTTGCATCTGTATAGAGTTTTTTGCTATCGCATCCCAAAGTGTTTTAACCTACTCATTCTCCAATATCACTTAAAGCAGGAACCAGATTTTACTTAGACATCTATCCCGCAACGCACCAGGCACATTTCTTAACTTCTGAGATCTGAACAAATCTGCAACATCTTAAGTATGAGAGGAAGTCATATATACCATTCACTAGTATTTTTTCAAGACATGCTGAAAAGCAACAAAGTGGTAAAAAACGTCTCCAATTGCTCCTGTGCTTATTAATCAGAACATGCTTCCTAAGTAGTTTCTGCTCTCAGTATAAAGATACTGTAACTAGCTGGCATCCTAACCCTTACCTCATGCAAACATGCGTGCAAATATGCGTGCAATGTTTGCGGTATCAATAAATATGAATCTTAATTAATACAATAACCCAGTAAATACATTATGTTCAAACGTGTTCAAATCTTTCTGAATTGAAAGCTTCCTCTTGAGTTGCTCAACAGGTTAAGCTCTATGATCATGGATTCAGGCATAGGTCATGTCACTATCTGACTACAGCAGCCCATAGCACTGCTGACCTGAGGGTGGGATTAACTCCCCACACAGTTCACCACCACACCGCACGTAACCACACATAAACCCCTGCGGCCTACCAGGTACCTGTAGAGAGGCAGCTGTGAGATATGCACGATCAGTGCTGAACTACAGTACCAGAACAAGGCTGCATTGCCTGTGATGTGTTAAAATCCAAGAGGTTCGAAGGTGGAAAGGTTGGAAGATTCCACATACAATTTAAAAAAAAATTATCTTTGTGTGGGAACAGGGTTCATAGCTGGGAGCCAAAACATGAAAAAACACGCAATAGGAAATTTCTAATAGCATGATGTATATTAGTGAAGTAACTGTTAAAATTTAAAAAATGTTCATTAATGTGGCAGCTGAGAGAATATTTACTGTGACTAACAAAGGCTCTATCAGATCACAGCATTTTAGAGAGCAATGGCACCTCTGATGAAGTGATGATAACCTTGTTTAGCAATACTACATTTTCCACACCAGTGTTAAGATGAGAAGTTTTACTGAAAAGGCCTTACAGATTATCAGACTAGCCAATTGTGTAATGAAAGAGAAAAGAGTAACCCCTAAATTAAAGCTGCTCTACTGTTTCAGAGCAGGTCTGGCATTTGGCAGCTTCTTGTTTAAGTATCACATTTCACAAGGGCATTTGAGAGAATGAAAAATAAAAAGCAGCTGTGTAGTGTGTAGTTCAATAGATTAATTACCTTAGCCTTTCACCTCAATGTGCCTCACTTTAAACTTGAATTGAGTTTCAGACAAAGTGAGTTTTAAAGCACCATTACACATTATTCCATCTCACAAACCCATCATAGATTTAGTACAACTTGCTGAACTTTAGTAGCCTCTCGGGGAAGACCCAGAAATGAAAAGCTGTTTAATTAATTCGGGGGGGTGTTTTCAGAGTGATAAAAGAAAGATCTAATTTAGATAGTGGCCATCACTGCTAAATGAAATGAATTCTGTAGACGTTAAAGAGCTCCAGTTATGGCAGACGTTATGCTGCAGTTGCATAAAACATGCATGTTTCACTTCCTTAAAACTTACATATTATTAAACAATAAATGTGTTCTAAGTACCTAGTTGCATGTGAAATTCTGCTACCATCATAATTATGTAGACCTGTCCTAATGTTACAATCTGACATTGTAACACACAGCTATAATCAAAAATGAAAACTGCTGCTCACCTAAATCTTATAAAGGAAAATGAAGAAGACAGGCCTTTCCTGTTGATCACAGGGTAGGTTTAACACAACCCGAATGACACAAAAACTGATCAAACCAAAGAGTAACAAGGAGCACCGAACCTTTCTGCAGTCTCTATTAAAAAATGCAGCAATTGTTCAACATGATAGTATGTTGGAGGGTGAGGTTTTTGGAATTCTTTTGGTTTCTTTCAAGAAACATAATCCAGTGTGAAATCTCTCTTTTCTGTCAGAGACAACACACACATTGTCTTTAAGGCCTATAAAGGCTGGAATGAAAGGGTATCTGCTCTGAAGCCTGAGGCAGATCAGGACAGAGAGGGATGGAATAGGGGGGGCTAGGGGGGTTATCAGCTTTGCCCCTCCACTCTGCTTCTATATGTCCTCTCTCCTTGGAGCTATAAAGCATTAGTATTTGTTACTATTCACTTTAGCTACATTCTGAGCTTAAAACAACTGTTTTTCATAGAGTTAGAAAACAAAGTTTAACAAATTCCCACAATAACAGAAAACAAGAGAGTTTAGGAAATCCAGAGTTCACTGCATTTTATTGGAATTCACTGAATTCCAGAATTTCTGCACTATTTTACAAGTGGGCAGTAAACACAAACTGAAAAGAAGGACGAAAAAGAAGGTGAAAAGGAGGATCCCTATTTGTTATAAAGCTGCTGGATACAGCCACTTGGGAGGTGGCTGGATTGAACCTAATAGCAAGGGACCAGAGAACTCTGGTTACTGGCTGACGGAGCTTAGATAGCCCTAGCCAATCAGTAATGAAAATAAAGGTAAAATAACAGTTTGAGGAGAATCCGGCTGTCCGCATCAAAGGAAGAAAAAGGGGAAAGGCTGGCATGGCATAGCACGAAACTTCAGAGAAACCATCCACCTCAGCCCGTCGACCGGAATCGGCCTCAGCCCTTGGATTGTCACTGTCGCTTCGGAGCAGATTCCTGGCAGCCTGCCCTCTTTGTGAAGCCTGAGGTGCAGGCAGACAGACTAGCAGACTGAGGTGGAGGAAAATTAAAGGGAAAAAATAAATAAAAATTAGCCAGCGGAGCACACGTTCATTGCCCCGGCAGGTAAAAAAGAATGGGTGAGGGGTGATGGTCTAGTGAGAGATCGGCTCTTCACATTCTTGGTGACAAAAGAGAAAGACTGGCATGCCCACCTCAGCTCTTCGACCAGAATCTGGGAGTCTCGGCTCACAGCGTGTTACTCTTTAGGCTTCTAATCAGATTCCTACAGCCAAACCTCTTGGAAAAGAGGGTTGCTTGGGTCTGGGAGTATCCCTCCTGAATAGCCAGGGACGCAGGCAAGCAGACTAGCAGGCTGACATGCAGGACAGAAAGGAGCCACCAGAGAATGGCTGTGCTTTGCCCCAAAGGCTTCCCTGAGAGCCTATGCCCTATGATGGATTGACATCCTTTTGCAAAGCTGTATCCAAAGCTTGCTGGAAGGGGCTCCAATTCTCCCGAAACCCTGTGATGAAGTGTTTAGAAAATATATGGATAAAATAATTTGGTTGGTTTGGTATGGCTACTACTGACATGTCCACCCCACTCCCTTGCCAGTGGATTATCAGCTTCCTACCAAACAGAAGGCAATATGTGCAGATGGGCTCTTATTTGTCAGACTGCCTATTTGTGAAAACCGATGCTCCTCCAGGCTGTTTTCTCTCCCAAGTGTAAATAATAATAATTAATAATTGCTTACACTTATATAGTGCTTTTCTGGACAATCCACTCAAAGCACTTACAGGTAATGGGGACTCCCCTCCAACACCACCAATGTGCAGCATCCACCTTGATGCTGCGACGGCAGCCATAGTGTGCCAGAACGCTCACCACACATCAGCTATCAGTGGGGAGGAGAGCAGAGTAATGAAGCCAATTCATAGATGGGGCTTATTAGGAAGCCATGATTGGTAAGGGCCAATGGGAAATTTGGCCAGGACGTCGGGGTTACACCCATACTCTTTTCGACAAACACCCTGGGATTTTTAATGACCACAGAGAGTCAGGACCTTGGTTTTACGTCTCATCAAAAGGACAGCGCCTGTTTACAGTATAGTGTCCCCGTCACTATACTAGGGCATTAGGACCCAAATGGACCGCAGGGTGAGCGCCCCCTGCTGGCCTCAATAACACCTCTTCCAGCAGCAACCTTAGTTTTTCCCAGGAGGTCTCACATCCAGGTACTGACTAGGCTCACCCCTGCTTAGCTTCAGTGGGTTGCCATTTGTGAGTTGCAGAGTGATATGGCTGCTGGTAAACCTTGTATACCAACAATTGCATCTCCAGAGACTCCTCTGTCAAACTAATCAGTTTTGCAGATGACCCTACCCAGGAGGGTCTTGTCAGCAATGGAAATGAGACCAGGTACGGAAGGGAAGCGGAGGGTCTGCCTGCATGGTGTTTCAGTGATAAACTTCAGCTCAACAGTATCAGAATACTGGAAATGTTTATTGACCTACCCCCTTTGGAACTGACAATTTGGTAGTGAGTATGGTGAAGTCTTGAAGTCTTTCAAGTTCAGAGGAATAAACATCTCTAACACCCTTCAATGGGATGCAGATATTATCAGCATACCAAAGAAGGTGCACCAGAGATTTTATTTCCTGCTTTGACTGAAACACGCTCGTTCAGTTTTACAGAGCCATTATTGACAGCATGCTCCCAGCTTTAAAAATGTTTTAATAGTTAAAAACATACAGTAAACTCCTTTAGTGTTTATACAGTTGAAATATCTCAATGAATTGCAGGTCTTCAACATGATGGGAAGCTGTATTTATAGAGGGAAAGTATAAAACTCCTTGTTATACAGTTAAAAGTTCTCAGTCCATCTCGTACCTGTATGTTTTTTAATTCTATAACAATATTTCTGATGGACTGAGTCCTGATTAACCAGGATTAAACACATTCAACATGCCCCATCAGCTCTCTTTCTTTTTAAAAACTACAGTCCTTATCCAAGTTCAGTGCTCCAATAATTACCCTCATAACACCCCCACTTTCTGTAGTCTAAAAGCTGTTGTGACAGGCTGATTCACTTTAGTAATTGAATTTGATTTAGAAGTACACATAGACTGCATTTGCTGTTTAACAGCTTCAAGGTAAAGATGGGAGTAAATCACTAATACTGCTGCTAGTACAGACAGATTAGTACAGCATTGTGCTATATACTGTAGTAGTCTCTGATTATTTTAGAAATCAGTTTCTTTTTCAGAATTCAATACTGCCTTAAACATACTATTTTAATAGCCTTTTCATGATGTTTCTACAGACTGACTACAGAGATCTTTACTCATGTCACTTGATGAAGAAGGCTCCACGGCCGAAACGTTGTGTTCTCTTTCTTCTTTTTTTCAGCATGGAATAAACCTATTACTTGTTCCTTTGCTGATAATAAAGATGACAGTATGTTGGTTAACTCCCTTCGCACAAAAAACAGAAGGAATTCCTATTCAAATGAATAGTCTGTCATGGCTGACTTGAGGACCCTGAGACAGACTTCCTCTCTTCTTGTCCAAACAACCCCTGGTTCTTCACCCTTTGAAAACCGATGGAACAGGTGGAATCTTCATTTCAATTACACACACCATTACCCAGATCACGGAAGGTGATTCTCGTCAAAGAATGAGACTGGCCTGCAATTATTTCAAAACCCTGAGAAATCCAATAACTCTGTGCTTGCTACTTGGAGGTGTACAGCACATTATCTGGAGAATATTCCTAACAATTTGGCAACAAATGTATTTCCCGTCTGTTTGACTTTGCTAAAACGGCACTCACTCAATATTATAAGGTAACACGTTCAATGATTTGGCAGTGACAATAATAGGTTTTGTATCACAATCCTACTGTTGAACATTGACATTATTTTCTGCCAGTGACTACATGTACAATGTATGCATTCCATCTCTATTTCACGTCTAGTTTATGCAATGGAGCAAATTATTTATTCTATACTGAACATGTAGCATTTCTGAAAATATTATTCTTTAGTGGTTTTGAAATTCTATTTATACTAGTTAAAAATGTAAAATACTGGCATAATTTTTTAAAATAAATCTGTGAATTAAATACACTCTTTTAAAGGCTTAATATTTAATTAAAAATGACTTCTTAATTCTACATGACATTAAATGGAGAAAACAAAGCCTCTCAACAAGAAACACTCTTATTAGTAGACTGTACATTTATTTCTCTTTCAAACATATAATGATTTTACACCTCTTTTTAGTCTGGAACACAAATCTTTAGACATGTAATTTGCACCAAGACCTAGTTAAGACAGCTTCGATATGACTTCTTGAGCTTTACCATGCTTGACCAGTTTTACAGTTGTAAACCATAGAATCCCAATGGTCTGAAGCAGTAAAACACAGCACAGTCACTATAGCAAAGGAGAAAAATCTCATAAAACCTCTATAAAAGTGAAAGAATAAGAGAGTTACCCAGGGAATGTCACGGACGTCCAAAGGGACTACCCGAGGGCAGCAAGAGAGCGGAAAAAGACCCATATGCGTAGCAGCGAGACGGGAAAAAGGCCCGGGCTCATAGTGCAAAGAGTTCAGGAATGCCGTATAGAAACCTATGCCCTCAGGTAGCAGACATGGGGCGACCTGGTGCTAGGTGGGTCTCAGGACATCCGAATGTCAATGCTGACCGAGGGCAGAGTCCAAGACCCGGAAATATAAAGCCCAAGGGAAAGAGAGGGACCGGAAGGACAGCAAACCGGAAACTAGGGACAGGACAGAGAAGGAGGAGCCCTCTAGCTGCAGTGGGCATGACAGGGAAATTTTTATATACTGTATTTTACATTTTTAACAGGTTTCAAATCCAATTTTTCTTTAAAAACTACTACTTTTACTTAAGTTGGTTCTGTTTAGTCAACATTCCTTTTATTTTCCTTAAAACAACAAAATTCAGTATAAAAATATTAAAGTAATCATTCCTCTCCTACACAACACACCCTTCACCCATCCTCTTCAGTGGTAGACCCCTCCAACCTTCTACCTACAGTAAGCATACAGTATACAGTATACAGTAGCTTCAGTGGAATGCTCCATGCATGATTTCGATAGCAGCAGCACTCCAAGCAAACAATAAAGGAAAAAGAGGGCACCCCTGATGGGTACCTTTAGAAACAGCAAAATGGAAAGAACTTACTGTATGCTGCTTGTTAACACCATTGCCAAAGGATTAACATGCAACATTTTTTACCATATTAATTCCGCATGATATTAAGCCCAAATAATACAGAAACAACCACAGGTATTCCCATTCAAACAGATCAAATGTTTTTGCCACGTCTAACAAAAGAACAGCACAGGAGGAAAAGATGGCAGATATTAATTGAGGCCAGACTCCTTTTAAGAAAGCAAGTCTTATTATGGTGATAGGTTGGTCATATAAACCCTTAGTTGGCAGGACACCAAGTTAGCACACAACTTTGAGGGAAAAATATTACTGAGACAGCCTTTATCTTCATCTCTTTTTAATACTAGGAAAATAACAGAGGCATTACCATCTCTCTGAAACGATCTCCATAAATCGCTATACTGTATGTGTGATGCTAAGCAAAATCAACAGAATTATGACCGCACCTCAGGCAATCTTCAGGATAACAAACACCAAGATATTTGTCATACTCTTTGTCATGTCTTAAGCCAACCACTTTAGGTCAGACAGTAATATAAGCATGTACTGTATACTAAGCTGGTTTTGCAAGAGAGGTAGACAAATGAGGAGACTCATTCATATTGAATGTGTGAACTGCGTTATTTTAGAACCTTCAGAATGTGGAGCTTCTCTGTACAATTGTGCGAATCTAAAGGAAGGAATATCAGTAGAATATTCATAACTTTGAGGTCTCTGAGTTAGTCTGTGTAATTTTCTCACCATGTTTCATTGTATACAGTAGTTCAAGTACTGTAGGTAGCTGCATCAGCATGCGTAGGCTGCAAAGGCACAGGTAAAGGTTTATTCCATGCTGAAAAGAGAAGAAAAGAAACACATTTAGGCTGTGGAGCCTTCTTCTGGTGTGGAACCAAGCCATTATTTAGAGTGAAATCTGTGTCTGTTATCGGGGGATAATAGAGATAATATAAGTCACAGATGTCTTGAAGCCGCAGTTCAGGGCCATATCAGAACATGCGAGTGCAACTTAAACAATGTGGCTGAGGAGACCCAGACATGCTCATTGCCGCCACAGTGTCACCCTCATTGGTATGAACAAGTGAAGCAGTGATCAAGTGAGCAGCTTGATTCTGTCATGGATAGTCTTTTTTCCTCTGCAGTAACAGTTTTTCTGCCAGAAGTTTCAACTGATGCTTCTGCTACAACAATATCCTCAGAAGGAACAGTGAAGCTGATGGTCCTTCTTCCTTTGTGACTGCAGGACTGAAGTTACTACTTCTGCTACTGGTAGATTCAACTGACTGCTGAACTGCTGCCAGAGCTACCACTTCATTCTCAATTTTACTTTTGAAAAGATTAATAACATTTTTGTAAACTTGTAAACTTGAAATGAAATTTCTTGAATGCTTTTATTTTTTGCTCCTTTTCCTGCCCAATTTGGATAATTTAGTTTCATTGCTTTTGGAAAATGTTGCCTAGGTAGGCTATAAGACCACACAAACATGTCATCAAACTGCTCTAGCTAGACTGATCACATGTTGGAGTCATTAAAAAATACCCCCTACCAGCATGATTGGACTAGCTCATTTGCAGGCTGGCAGACATCTAGAAATAATTGTTGGTAGAATGTGGAGTTAGATTTTTCAGTCGCATACTGATGGATTTAATTCCTCTTCTCAACTTTGCTTCACTAGGCCTATAGTACTGTATATTTCCCCTCCAGCAATCAGGGTCCCCACAGCACATGGGCCTGGGAATATCCCAAGATGCCGCATAGTTAACTGCGCTCCCTGTGGTGATTTAAGGGTGCCACAAGGAGTGAGGTCACATAGAAATGAAGTGCACCAATGAGGAATGATGGACAATTTGGCATCATGGGGGCTAACCCAAAATTTGAAAATAAAAAAAATGAATGGTCAAAGGTGTTCAAGTGGGGAGCACAGGGAAACCCAATGAGAGGAATGAAATCCAAGAAATGAAGAACAGTGAGGAATTTGTAGGTGTTAAGGAGGATCCCACATATCACTTCTCACAGTGTATCGGATGTTTTGGGCTACTAAGATTTCCTAGAAAAAAATTGGAACTAGGGATTAGGCTGTTGATACTGGAATTAGGGAAGTTTTTTTGTATACTTTGTTGGTATATTGTGGACCTTCTCAAAATTTTTACTATAACCCCAAACATATGCACTGGAGTCTTTAGTGAATACATCCATACTGAATGATGGATCTTTACTTATTTTCAAATTAGTCTTTTCACTACTGAAACTCCTCCTTTAAGTCCAAGCCCAGGCAAGGAGGACTGCCTGGCACCTCTTGTTAAAAAGGGGCAAGGGTTAAATAAATTGTGGTGGCAATCACTTGCATTTTTGGCACACGACTCCAAGAAGGGATAAGGAAGCTGGAGATGGAATGAATAACAGAGTTCATCTGCAGAGAATTAGAGAAACATCATCTCCTCTTAGTTTTGTCATTTTTGCACAAGGTAATTAAATCCCATCATATAAAAAAAATGAAACATAAACTTTCATTTCCTGTTCAGTAACACTTCAATATGGGTCATCTTTTCCAGTTCTGCTTTTAATCCAAGACTACTAACAAGCAGCAGATGTAGAATTGCTACACTCTGTGTAGCTTTTGGTGTTCAGACAGTCTAAAGGTCAAGGCCAGAATGGAGGGGTTTTCATCTGTGACCACCAGAAGAAGTGATTATTCGATGAATCTGTTTGGGTAAAATTCAAAACATGTTGTCTGTCATCTGCATTTTCTTTCCAACTGAAACAAATGAGCAAAGCACTGCTCCAAATGTATGGTCCAAGTTGACACAATGTGGAGATGGTAAGCACTTCCCCAATCAGAATTGATTACAGGGTTATTCTTTATTGGCATAATATTGGTGTTATTGTTTTTTTATTAAGGTTTCATACAGATTTGTCACTAACATTGTTGTGTATGTAACAGATGGTTACTGAAGTTAAAACAAAAGATACTAATCATTTCTCAAGAACTTAAACACAGTAAATAGAAATTCCTTTGATTGTGTAGTGGTATCCTTCAAAACTGCTAAAAGGTTATTGGTAATGTGGGTAACAGAAAGTACAGCTACTGACTGGAGCCCACATGCTAGAATCTTCAGAATGTCTTTTCCAGCAGAGCAACAGGAAATCAAGTTCCAAAATTCCCAGTGCAAATGCAGGAAGCACCTTATGTTTTGCTTTGCTTAGAGACACCGTGAGCTAATCAGTTGCAGATGCAGTCCTACCAGCTTGGTTTAGCAGAGCACTGCAAATATATCAGGCAGCACCGAAGCACTGAATCCTCAAATACGCTTCATTTTCTGTTTGTCAAAGGTTTCCTTTCTTTCCTTCGGGGGGCAATTCACACCATTTTTTGGAAGTGAAATACTTCCTAAAGTGGTAAATCAGGAGCAAGGAACATTTAAATTCATTAGAGTCCAAGTTTGTGTAAAGTTGGTGTTTTTATCTTGCTTCACTACTTTTTCAGGTCCCAACACACTTTGCTCTCTAGATATGCAGCATACTCAACACTGTGTTTACAGCTGTAAGTGCTTCACTTGTGTTTTTTTGGTAGTCAGTACAATCAGATATTACTTTGACAGAATTTGGATTAACTGTAATAGCTGAAGTGACTGAACTTGGTTGAACTGCTGGAGACTTCTATGGATTTAAAAAAACAATTTAAAAACAAGTGATATATCATTTAAAAACCCCTGATTAAATGTTTTCGTAGTCATCCTTCACAAAGGTCTACTGCAAAAAGGGAGCGATAAGGGAGAGCGTGTTTGGATGTGCTCGTGGAGTGATAACCTGTAGTAAATAGGCTATCAGGAATTTGGTGAATGCAATGAAAGTAAATGAGAATTTTTGTTGTTTTTCTAAAGAAGGTTTGTTTCAGCTTTTAGGAGATGCTATGCTTATCCATTCACCCAAACAGAAGGGAGATTCTGTGAGATGTTGTCCCTCAACTTATAAACTCAATGCCTTGTTATTTGTCCGTACAATATAATTGTTTTTTTTTGCTTTGACTTGTTCTTGATGAAATGCTGATAGTAATTGTCCAATGTTTCTGGAGTTTAATTTGTAAGGATTACGAAATATGGAATTATCTAAATCCTTGAGAGATCACATTCGAGCTGCTCATGTCAGTTCCCACTGTGTTCTCCAGAGAAGTCACCCTGGGAACAGGATGAAGCATATTAACCCCCAACTCTCCTTGCTACATGCCTCAGTTAAAGAAGGTTGTTTTGTGGATGTATGGTTATGAACTAAAATACTGTGTGCAGGTTTCCGGAGGATGATGTCACTTTGGAAAATGATAGACCTTTGCATACGTATTCTGAATGAGTCCTGTCTAAGCCTTGAGTATTTTTATGGTTTATATATTAAAAACTAAGCTCCAAAATAATGTCACGGAAGCCAGGCTGGTCTCCCGTGGAAGGTGGTGTTTAGACCCTATGTGAGGCAACATTTCCAGAAGAAGGACCATAGACAGGGTTCAGGAAAGACACACAGGGTTTATTGGTGCTCATTGTGAAGTAGGGAGGTTCATGCAGACATGCGGAGAAAATCCATAGGCAAAGATATCCAAGGAAGTCCAAAGGGAAGTCAGGAAGCAGTCCATAAGTCCATTGCCTGGAGATCCATCAGGAGACACAGACAAACAGGAACACAGATGAGACAAAAATCCAGGAAATACGGGGCTCTCTTCCAAGCCCCGGGCTCAGTGGGTCGGGGAGCATTAACAGGCCTGTGCCCTCAGGCCACAGACATGGGGCAACCTGGTACTAGGCGGGCCATCAAGCTACCGTTTACCAAAGCTGAGCACCGAAGGCAGGAAAGTGTAAACTTAAATAGGGAAACTAAAACAAGGCACACCAGGAAATAATGCAGGTAATTAAAAACACCCTCTGGAGGAGGTGACCGTGACAAAACTCTGCTCTTGTCTACATTAAATGTATCAGGTATTTGCTCAGTTTTTTATTTTATCTCTATCTTTTTTAATTTTATTTTCTACTTCTGCAGTGTTTGCTGATTATCTTAGTTCGCTATCATTTTACAAAGCAGTACTAATTATACCTAACTAGATCAGTGACGTTGGAAAAACAAGGTTCCAGTACAGATCCCTGTGGTACTCCACTAATTCCATCTCCCCAATTTGAGTATCCACCCTAAATAAAACAAGATCTGTGCTTATATATTTTGACTGATACCTTTATCCACTTCTTATCCACAAGTAGTTGATTTTTGTACCTATTTATACAGCTGCTAATTTTCCTGGATTGACCTCAATGAGGTACCTTTTTTTAGATTGTATCAACTGTGATCCACATGGGATGTGAACCCTTATCCTTCAAGTTTTGCATCCAGAGCCATAATACTCACTATTCCACACTGCTGACTCTCGATTGGATCTATTATAATTGTTTATTGTAATGAACATCATATTGTTTTCTTTGTTAGTGTCTTGTTTTATTCAGTGTTTGATTATTACGCAGAACTTCTATGTACTGTAAGTGTCTCTTTTTCTTTAAATGCTGCTGATAGCCGTAAAGATATTACATGTTATTGAAAGTTCATTTTAAAAATAACTCATCTTGAATTTTGTGATTTTTGTGGAGTTATCAACACACCTGCAGAATCAATCTACTAATCGTTTTATTTTGTACAATGTTCTTCGCAACACTTCGAAATGGGGTGCCTTGCAGATTTGAATAGCAGTAAAAAGAAAGCCTGACCACAGGGGCTTGGAGGAGAGGAAAACAAAAACTCTGAGTGGGAGCAATGAGATTGATGAACTTTAATTATAATAGATTCTGTGGAGTTTCTGTAAAGTCCAAAATAATTAAATTCTTATATCGAATTATGTTTTTTATTCTTAGGTTTTAGGCTGTAGCAAAGGGGTTTAGAAGAAAGTGTGGAATGGTCTTTATAAGAAACAAACTGAAAATGACGGTAGTCAGGCTTGTCTTTCTTTTTTCAGATGTGGGAGTTCCAAGACAGGTCACTAGCTTTGTTCATTTTGCTTCACATTTCAGAAAAATGTCCCTTTCTGAGTGGAAAAGGGAGAGTAGTAATAATCAGTAGTATCAGTAAAAATAATAATGCTTACTGTACCTGTGGTTACCCTGCAACCGTGCTGTATTAGATAAAGTGATAAGAAAATGGATGGATGGATATTAATGTTGTTGTTTTATTTTCAAGAAAGGGGGCTTTGCATTATGAGCTAATAGTTCATTGTATTTATAGCAGGAGATCAGATCCAGCTACATGCTATGGACAATCCTGCAAGCAAGATGAATGTGGTCTCATGTGAAGGAGAGAATTTGGATAGAGTCAATCTTGCAAAACTGAGCTTCAGGAGGTGAAAAATACACAAGAACATTGAACATTGTGCAAGATTTTGCCGACAAGTTGATTTTTTAAATTTTGCTGTTTAAACTTTGTCAGATTGTTGCTATATAACATTTAAATGCTTTAATATAAGTTAAATGCTTTAAACTTCTTAAGACAGACAAATCCTATTCATAAATAAAACCTGACTGAATAGTAGCTAGCAACAGAACTGCTTTTCAGGATTTATTGTGCTCGTAATTCAGGCATACTTAACACTGCACTCTACTGTATTACAAATTAGACTAGACTTTCCTCTCATGAAAATTGTACATTATTCCACCCATGTATGAATGAAGAAAGAACAGTTTGTGAATGTGAGACATACCATAGCATCTATATTTTGTTGCATTTGTTACAAGAACTCAAGGATTCTTGGCAGCTTTAAACATTTTTTATATTAATTATAACCCTATTTCCATCACCTCAATTATACTGCAGAAAGGCCTGGAACTTATTCAAACAAAATGAATGTGAGTAGTATAACCCTTTTGTTCCTGCAGTGAAATGTCTTTTTGTCGTTCCAACAAGTATGATTAATGCAATTTGCCGACTTTAGTGTAGGAAAGGCCTCTGCATGTACAGATTGGATTTTACATTCCCATGTTCAGACTTAATTCTAGTATCTCATAAAAGTGTTCCTTTTATTGCACTGATACATAAATCTTGTTTTTTGAGTTTTGTTGGCTCAGCAGAGGCAAAAAAGTTCAAAACCACAAGCAACACTCTGACATTTTCCAGGAAACCTGATTATCTAAAACAAACTACAGTCACAAAAATTACTTAATTTTTTTTTACTGATATAATTAATTTCAACAAATAAATAATAAATATTGCTCTAGAACAAAACATTTAGAAATTTCTGTGTTAGTCAGTAATTTCTCCTTGAAAGTCAGCTATTATTCCCTTCACACTCTCTTGACAATTGCGAAAAATATAATTAGCTTGCAGCAAAGGTACTGTATATGCTGTTCATATCTAAATGTAATTGCACTTATAAAAATGTTATTTGGTTCATGAAATTACTACACATTATTATTAATATAATCTTAATAAAATCTTAAGACCTTGTGGAAAGATTAAATTTGAACTTTTGTATATAATGTAGGTAATGGTAATTTTAACTGATTTGTATATTTAATACATATTTTCAAATATTTTCAATAGCTAAATGGTGTTTGTTTATATATATACAGGAAAGTTCGGGAAGAGGTCATATTCTGATTTCACACTTCCACTTCTCAATGCATATAAGATCCATGGGTGCAGACGGCTCTACATGCATCGTACCAGTGCTCTGTGTCTTGGTTGGTCACAGATGAACTTGTTTCTTACTCAGTGTTGTTGGAACATTATCTTTATCTGTAATCTCTGATGAGCAGGACCAGAGTTGCTTTCTCGCCTCTTCACCCTCCACCAAAAACAAGCATCTCTGTTCTGCCATGCTGTTCGTGCTCTTAATTTTTGTCAAGCCTTTGAGAAACCTAACTCTGTTCATTTCACTCTCACCCCTTACTACTTTTTCTCTCTGGTTCTAGTAAAGTATCCAACCTACCTGTGGCCCCAGGTATGTTGATCTTTTCGCTGTCCTTGCCCCCGGTCACTAACTCCCAAAAATGTGAGCACACATCAGTCAGCACCAGATCCAGGGCTCCTAGTTTATACTCCACTGTCCCTAGTGCCCACAGCATAGGCTTCTACAGTGGTGGGTTTCCCCCTTTCCTTTCCCCCCTTTTTCAGTTGGCGTCCAACTGGTGTGATAGTGGTCTTGACTGCTCCCCCTCCCAAAGCTGCATAGAGAGCTGCTATATCTTCTTTTTTGAGGGTTCCAGAATATGGAATGGGATGTATTTTTCTCCATTGAGTCAAGCAAACTTCAGCAAGCAGTAGCTCTTTTCCTGTTTCTCACTCACTTCATTTATCATCAGTGTGCCTCTGAAAACACATATCCGAATCCATTCATTCGAACATGTTAAAGCCTGTATCATTTGTGCATTTTCAAATCTATGCAATTAAACTACAGTAGCTCTGGTCTGACTCACACACACTTCTCATTCATTCCATGCTACAGTCATGTTGTGCTTGGTCCCTATGAAACTGCAGTCGAACCAACTTGCTCTTAGCTCTGTGTCTGTAATCTGCATCAAACCGCATTAATGTTTGGGAGTTGTGACAGCTCTGATCTCTGTCCAGCTCTGTCATTTCATTTTCATTTTCATCAGCTAATTGTTTCGTTAGAATTTTACTGAATTTTTGAATAGACAATAGTTATACACACCCCATATTACAGAGAAATCGCACCTTTGTCATGTGGGGCACCTCGTTCCATGTTTCTAACCTAAAATTAATTTGGATAACAAGATTAAAATAATCGACCAGGGTCAACTCTTACCCACACAAAAACTAAATAATTTAAGCTGTTTGCTTCTAGTAAGGGACCATTGCAAGGCACACACACGAGGAGAGTTTAGAGACACCAGTTAATCTACTATAGTTATCATGTCTTTGGTAGATGGGAGGAAACTGATGCCCACACTGAAAGAACAATCAATCTCCATTCAAAGAGCACCCCATATTGAAACTGAACACAGGGCCCAAGACTTGTGAGACAGCATTAGTCACTATGCCACCATGTTGTCCAATTGTTCTTGTCACCTGACCTTTTTGATGACTTCCATCCATCCATTTTCTAATTCTTCCAGTAAGCAACAGGGGGAAGACAAGTTAAACCCTGGATGGGATGTAAGTCTAACTGAGGCACAGACAGACACACATGCACACACTCACACCTAAGGCAAACTTTCCCATAACCCATAACTTTCCTAGTATGTTTTTGGACTGTGAGAGGAAACTGGAGTACCTGGAGGAAGCTCACACAAACATGGGAAGAACATATTGTAGAAACTCCACACATCCACAGGCCAGTGCTGCAAAGCAGCAGTGCTAACCACTGTGCCACCATGATGCCCTATTGATGACTTATTTGATCAAATATTCTTTCACAGTAAAGTATTTAATTATGTAAACATTTAGAAAATTAAATTCCTAATTGAAAATATTTTGAGAAAAACTTCAGTTTTAATTAAAAGAGTTTTCATTCATTTTTCCTTAATCCAACATTTTAGTTGTGCTCTGCATAGGTGAACATTTACTAAACTTCGTTTTAAACCCTAGAATATGGCATTTACTTAAATATTTGAAAGTATAGTTATTTTGCATAAATCACAGGAAATTAATGTTAATGTTAACGTTAATGTTTTCAGGTGCCCTGACATTGCAGAAATAAACCTTAGTAAACCACTATCAGTGAAAATAGTGATCTGTACTGTGTCCGTTGAAAAATACCTTATATAAGGCTTCAGTCACAAAGAAAATCAAAGACACATTTGATTATTAGAATGAAATAGTGGAATAGAATGGTTCTGCCAGTTGTCTGTTTTTTAGCTTACTCACTGGTTGTGAGTAGAATTAATCTCCATTAAAAACATGATCAAATACACTTACATGTCTATATTGAAATGTAAACTAAAGACATCTGTTCCCTCTGGCATTCACTTGTGCTGCTACTGAGATAACACTTTAGCAGAATTCTGTATAATTTGCACAAACATATCTTCCCTTAGAAGCCACTGCTAAAGATGAACAGTATGTAGGTATACAGTAGGTAGAAATATTATTGAGGTTAGATCTATTTCTCAGACAGATCTATTTCTCAGGCAGAAACCTAGACTTGTATTGGAAAAACTGATTAATTCTACTTATAAAACAAACATAAAATCGTAAGATAAAATATTTCATGTGTTCTTACATACACAGAGAAGAGATGTTAAGAATCATGATCATTTGAATGCAGTGCAGACAGATTTTCATTCATAAAAAGTAAATTGCAACTGTAATAACAGTGATCAAAATGTAGGTTCCTGAATAATATCTCTATTCATTACCTTTGTGAAATTGGGATGTGTTGATCAAGTGTTGACTTCTAGCTTGACAGTGGAGGTACTGTACAGTAACTAAATTACATGGGGCGGCTTCATAATTGTGGAGGTCTGACTGCTTAACTTTTGAACAGAGTGAAAACTGCAGAACAAATTCTCAGCATAAAACCAATCTAAAAGCACAAAATCCTAGAATTTCACAATGTTTTTTGTTTCTTAAGTCACAGCTTTAGAAGTGTTTATTGTCAAAGTTAAGTCTCTTACTGTAATATCAATGATGATTTCTCCACTATTACATAACCGGCTTGGACATTCAGACCACAGTGGTTGCTCATCTGAAAGAGTGCTAGCTCACCCAGCCAAGGTTATTTCCTGTGAGTCCTGGTACAGTACCTCCTTTGCGTCACTTTCTGTTTTCAAAAAACAACTCTTGAAAACCGCAACATGACTATTCTTTTACATGGCAGTCCCTGAGCTTCACAGCAGTATCCGATAACATAACAGCTTCCCCTGAACATGAGAAAATCTAAACATCCACTTACTGATCTCAAAGATTTTGTATTTCAGTCTTCCTTTGAAGGTTTTAGTGGCCTAAAAATGTCTGAACTTGACAACACGATGTGTGAAAGTCTTTAGATGTCTTTTACTGCTTTCAAGTTTTTTTTTAATTTGGTTATATTTTGTATGACTTGTGTTTTCTATTGCTCTTTTAAGCATACTGTACCGATTTTGCAGAGACATTTTAAACTGCTATGAACGTCTTTCTATAGAATGAAATTAATTGGATAAGTTATGTCAACACTTTGTCAATAAATAATGTTTACACTTGCATTGACCATCCCCCCTGATTGACTTCATATTACTGAGAAAGACAAAATGATGGTCACATCTAATTTTTTTACCTTCTCTTTCATTTCCACAATAGCAAGACTTAAATCTACCACTGTGCCTATTTTGCCTCTCTATTTGTACTCCTGGCTACAAATGGCAAATGGAAAGAAGGATATGTCTTTCTATTATTCTACACCAGATTGGGAAACAATTAAAATAGATGTTCATTGAAGAGGAGCTTCCACTAGTGATTGAGCAGGGTCTTGTTGCCCAAGTGACACGATCAGCAGCATGATAAACACAGATGCTGGCAGAGACTCTAAGCCTGATCAATGAGACAATGCAAAGGCACAGAGCAGTGCTTCACTCTCTCAGACAGGAATTCACCACTCAGGTCGACATGATGAAACTCAGTAAAAAGGAGATTGGCAGATTTCATCACATTTAAGCTTGCTCCTAACTGCATCTGATAAACCCCTTATACTGATTTGCATCTCCTGAGTTTCTCAGCAGGTTAGTGTCATTCAAGAGCCAAACACAAAGCTCTTTAATGCAATTAGGCCCAGAATTATCTTTTTCTTCTTTTCTCTATATTTCTTTGGAAAATGTCCTGATTTACCCCATGATGCTGAGTATCTGACCAGAGGGTGGATTCACCATGCAAGTCAAGAAGTTTATGTCCCATATTCTTGACCCAGGGGCCAGAGGATCTAATAGGATTATTCTCCTCTATGATCAGGAGCAGCTTAGTAGTACAGGTGTTATGGTTATTACAAAATGTTTTTGTGTTTGTACAATATATTGTTGAAGACAACTTTTTGTTCAGTATTTTGGTGACATTATATTAATAACGAAAGAACCCACCCAATATAAAAGGATAGCACATTTAATCATTGGTGGGAAGTTATAAGACTGCGGAAAAGACACCTTTGTCCAGAAATCACAGACTGATTTGATTGTTCACGCACAAATTGTGAGTGTCAGCCCTGTCATGGTGAACTGACATTTTCCATCATCATCATTATGCTGAGACAGCTAAGGTCCATAGCGACGATCGGCCATGTCCATGCTCTGTGGCCTGAGTCCACTCACGCTGGATACTGTATATAGCCATTACCAATTTGCTGCACCCAAGTATGTCTCAGACGGCCCTGCGGCCTTTTCCAGCCTGGCAGCAGACGCAAGTGGGTTAGATCAATGGTGCACCGGAGTACTCCATGTGCAGGGGTTGACTCGTCTAGTCGTGCCACATGTCCGAATAGTGCCAGGCAACATTTTCCATGGATAGCTTTATACAGGCTTGCCTGTGAAACACTGATGAGTGATTGTTTTTTATTGCTTCTTGTGACCTTTTGAACTCTATGTGAGCTGAGGCCATGATGAATAAACTTTTTTTGGTGTGGTATTAATCCTGTAGCATTACTCTTCAAATCCATGTGAGGGTAGCTGTATTTTGTCTTCTGTTAAGTAAGAAGACATTAACTCACAGAAGGGATCATGGTATAAAACAAGTTATTTAACAATAATAACAGATACCAACTCACACAATGCACAAAAACACAAAGCAAAATCACTGAAAGCCTCCAGCAGAATAACCCCCAGCTTTGCTTAGTTTCAAGCTTTAATACACCTTATTAGAGCATTATCTCCCCATTACAGCCAGCCCCTGTTTTCCCTTCTCACCCATAAGAACAGATGTACTGTGTAAGCATGTGCTAACCTCAAGAGATTTACTAGTCATAGTTTAAACATATGTGGAATCAAAAAGGATCAATCCTAGTAAAAATAGCAAAAAATCACTAATCATCATAATTCTGACCTCTGTCCTACATGTTTAACACTATCAACAGAAAAAGGAGGCAGAAATATGTGTGACATTGTGCACTAATAAAATTGTGCCAGTTGACAATCCCACCATGTGCTAGTGTGAGTCTGAGCAATTGAAACATCCACAGACTAGAGTGACTATTAGAGTATATCTTCTGACATCTGACGTCAGTAATGTGTGTTATATAGATTCAAGGCAATGAGTCATTCAGGAATGCCATGGTTAAGTATTTAAAGGAGCAGTCAAAATGTTCTTGCTAGATAAACACTAGTTAAGGCAATTAAATGATAAAAGGGCTAAGCACATTGAAATGAAGGATGCCAACATTGAGAAATAAAGCTGAGAAATAGTTATAGTGTTTATACATACCTCACCTGCAAAGTTTTGAGTTCTAAAATGGTATACATCCCCTTGCGCATTATAAATCAATTAATTAACTTCCTAAAATAAATAAATTATACTTCACATGAATAAAAAGATAAAGGCATTGTCATCAGAGGACACATGATTTGTTCCTTTGTCTTAATTCACTTCACATTTGAAACTCTGACTTACTTGATTTGTATTCCATAGTTCATCTGTACCGTATAAAAAAGAACAGATGAAAGTAATTTTACAGCCACATAGTTTTGCATACTGCAGTAAATCATTCCTGTCATTCTATTCTGTCTGTTTTTCAGTTATTATAGTATAATATATTCACTACAGGTATGAAGTTAAAAGGAGCAATACTTAATTTGTAGTGTAGTAGAGTGTACTATTTAATGACAGAGACAGGCTGGAGTAAGAATTCAGTAAAATGTTTACCTTCACAATTGACTAAAGGAAAGTTGAAAAAATACTGTTTTAAGCACAAATTTAAATGCAATTTAAATTTACTCATCCATTGCTACTCTTCTATGGTTTATTTATTTTGGGTGTTACCCCAGTCTATGTTTACAGAACTTTGCAGATTCTAACTCACATAAACTACCACCAATAATATTGCAGACAATATTAACATTAACAAGTTCTTCCTCTACTTAAAAGTCATGATTACAGATAATTAATACACATGATTTTAAATGAACTTTTTTTTCAAAGCTGTAATTATGAAACTTGCAAAGAAAATATACAAATGAAACATACTGATTACGTAAGTATCCAAATCTCAACTTGGTAGAAATTTGATATAGGCAATGTTACTTCTTAATGAAGGACTTCAAAATCTGTGACTTTGGAATGTGTGTTGTTGCTTGAATTTCAATGTCTAACTTGGAAAACCTAAATGGGTAGATGTATGTCTAAGGTCAAGCTAAACTATTTTCATTCAATGCATATAGACACCATTACACTGATTGTATGAACTTTGGTAGTCTAAACTTTTGTTTGCAACTATTTTAAGGTTCTATTATCAAAAGAAGTGAATACAGTACTTTTGCATTTTGGGATTCTAATGATTCTCTAACAAATTAACTTACTGTATTTGTATGTTATTAGCAATTTGTAACTACATTAGTTTATATTAAATTATGTAATTTGTAAATATTTGAGTCCTATCTGAAAAGTCCTATTTGAAAGAGTTGTGAATGCAAGCTCAAGATGAAATGTGATCTTTGCAGGAGAGTTGAATACTTTTGGCACTGTGCTATGAAACAACATACTCTTAGTCAATTAATATTATAGCTACTGTGGCACATATTATTTCCAATGTATTTGCAAATGTTTTCCATTCATAATTATGTTCTTATATTCTTAGCTCTACATATTATCTGTAAATATTACAAGTAATGCAAAATAAGGAAAAATATAAGAAAAAAAGAAATACATAGAGTAGGTTAATCAAACAACATCACACAACTCCTGAAAAACAATCAAATCCAACACTGCTAGTTACTTGAGAAAATGTGCAATTGTACTTGTAATTAAATACAAATTTTAGAAAACATTGCACTTTCATTCAATGTTGGAAAACATTTTTTGCCTGCCTGTTTTTTGTTATGTTTATGTTCTCAGTCCCTAGTTGTAAATAGACTGTAATTCCTGCATTTTGATGGTGTCTCTTGTTTAATAGAGTCAATCTTGCTTTTGTCTAATGGAAATCTGCCATCATTCAAGTGTTAGTAATTAATGATTGTCTTGTGGGTTGAATTTTGTATTTTAAAACGTGGAATATAATTGAATGATTTAATTATTTCTTATTAAGTGTTCCAAGTCTTGCTCATTTTTTGTTTATTTTATTTCTAAGTGCCTGTTTTAAAATATTTTCTTTATAATTTGTTATAAATTATAATACACATTATAACACATTTTAAGCATGTAATCATGTTCATTAGACATCTGCAATGTGATGAGTTGTAACTTAATATTCAAACTTTGTCTTATTCTAGTTAAAAAAACAGGAGCACATTAGTAACAGGACTCATTTCTGTTTAGAAAATTAATAGATTAAATAAAAATTTAAAGCTCAGTTCATGATTACCAGAGGAACTCCTATATGGAAATAAAAGGCTAGGGGATAATAGTCAACATGGATTAGAAAAGTTAAGACATGCTTAACTAACCCGTTCCTATTCTTTTAACAAGAAAAACAATAGTGACAACACACAGAACATACAATATGGTTTTCAGAAGGCATTTGATGAAGATTAATTCTTAAACTACAGGTTCTAGGTATATTTTATGCAGAGTACAGAATGGGTCAATGATCAAATTGGGATGATGCAATAAGTGGAGTACCAAAGGGATATATATTAGGTCCATTACTCTTTCTAATGAACTACCTTGATTCTGGTACAATTAATAAATTAGCTATGTTTGTGGAAAATGCCAAATTGAAATGATTAGGAAATGCTGCAGATGCAAATGAAATTCAAAATGATTTAGACACAATTCACTGAGAAAACTGACCTGGAAGATTATCCTTAATGTAGATAAGTGAAGGGTGCTCTATGCAGTTAGGAAAAACATGAACATGCAGTAGATAAAAAAGGGAAAAGGTTGAACTTGAAGGGGCTACAGTACATGTACTGTATGTATGAAAAATACTTCAGTGTGTATGCACACATATTGCTTACATATTCTACAAAATATGGAGAAAGCAATAAAAATGCACCAAAATGTTAGGATATGCAGTTAAAAGTGTTGAATTGCATTCAAGGAATGTTATGTTAAAATGGCATAATGCAGTAGTAATCCCAAATAAATAATATTGTGTACATTTTTTATCACCATGTTACAAAAAAGATTTTCCTGCTCTGGAATCAGTCCTGGGCTTAAAGGAATGCCCTGTACTGACAGGCTAAAAGAACAGAACGTTTTTAGTCTTGAACAGATCAGCATACCTTTTATAGGACACCAAATGTAAACATCTTATGTGGAATCTGACATTGTACAATATGCCTCCATAAAAATGTTTTCCGTTTGTTGGCTGTTGATTTTTATGAAGCTCATTTCATACTTCCACAGTCTGAATCAGAACATGTTTCGCACAAATATTTGACTACAGTCTGTGTTCAATGTGTTGAGTTCTTTGGTCTCAAGGCTATACTGTAGCTTATTAAAATATATACTGTACTGTATATGAAATTATAGTAAGGTCAATAATAGTAGAGAACGGATAACACACGGGTTGACAAAGACAAGTGACTAAAGATTATGAAACCCTGAAGACTTCAGGGTAAACAGGCCCTCAGAACAGGAAGGAAGATGTGTTGACAGTGGGCCTAATAGCCTTGGCGATGACAGCCCACGTACAGTGCAACACCAAAGGAGGCAGCGTGCTTGTTTGAGGTACACAATGTGCGCTGAGCGGACTTGTCAGCTGCTTCTCATTTTAATCAGAGCTGACCTTGGGTGCACAAGGCAAGAGCAAACAGTCTAAGAAGAAATAGATTGACAACCTGGGTCTCATCCATCAAAATCTGCCTCATGAAAGACCGGCAAAGAATAGCATAAGTACTCAAATACAATTCAGGATAATGAACATGTGATCAATAAATGGTTTTGCCTTGAAAATTCTGTTGCTTGTCATGAGTGTACCACCTTTTATTTCTTGGTTTTATCATCTTCATTTATACTTGGCACACCAGGTCTTCTTGGCTTCTCAAACATCTGGAATGGAATGGACAGTCTGGAATGTGAAGAATGCTGTCTAAAAGTGGACGGGTAGTATGCTGGTTCAGGCTCATTTCCTCATTACTACTTTCAATACTCTCTCATCATATTTCAAGTAAGGCTAGGCCTGATAAATATTGTGATGAAAGATCCCCAGCAAAAACCTCGTTGTTGGTGTAAGTAGGGTTGGTGGACTTATAGTTAGTGACACTACTCCTTCTGAACAGAGGTTGTGTGACCAGAGTTTTCATTGGTCCTTTGTCACACAGTTTCTATCACATCAAGCAAGAAAGAAAATCAATAATAATAGAACTTTGCTTTTCTCTGCTGAAAACACACTGCTTTTTTGTGCATATAATACTATTCTAAGTAATATTAAGCAGCACTAAATCAAATTGTACTTTGGATTTGTAGTGTTATTACAATGGAAGGCTTCCTCTTTTGTTTGATAGTCCTGGCTGCTCCACTACCTCCATTCTGAGTTTCATGACTACATCCTTTTTTATGCAGAAATGTTTTGAAATGCAGCATTCAAAAACTTTCAGGCAGTAATATTAGATGGATTTTATATCAGACATTTGGGAGGAAGGTTAGATTCTAATCTTGCACACTTCTGCTCACCTACCCTTATACTGTAAATCTCCCACCCAGGACTCATCTTTGTGTATTTTTCTTGAATCCCTCCTGCCACACCATCTATACCCTTGCAGTATCTCATTCCTGTGACTAAAGTAGGAGGCTTGACTGCCATTCCCTCAGCTAAGGGAATCTTAATATTTCATCCCTCTGTCGTTTTCAATAGGATCTAACCAAAGTACTATATTACATTATGAATTATGAAATTCTATATTACAATACCATGCTAGTTTGCATTCTCAGTGTCTTTGGAATACCTTACAAATTTACAAATGCCCTTTTTGTAAATTTCTGAGCCAATTGTAAACAATCTGAGCCATTGGAAAACCTAACTGACATGCTAGCGGGAACGATCTCTCCTTGAAGCTTCCCGATTTGATGTCCCAGGTGTCAGAAGTCTCAAAAATATTTTAAAAAGAAAAAATAATAATGTCACTTTTCAAAGCAAATAAGTCCCTTGTTACCACTAAATTACTTTCCATTTAATAAATGCTGTGTCCTTAACACCTTTTTTTTTCACATGTACAGTACCATAGGAAGTTCAATGCTAGTATTATAAACAAAATGTCATAGCAATTTCCAGCAGTAAATTTCCCCAGATGTATTGAGAAGCATTAAAACAAACAAATGGTGTTAACAACAAACGTTTCAGAGGGATGACAGAAGTTCAAACTCACTTCAGCTGCACAGACATTATTTTTTAATTTAAAAATATACACTATAAATACTGTAGGTAAACCTTTCCTCCTTCACCATTGTCTTTTGACTCTCTCAACCCCATCTCCACTTTTGCAGCTACCCTTGGTTCAGTCACCTCTCTGCATTGGGGTCCTGGCCACCTTGTCCTACTGCCAAGGGCCAACTCACAACCAAGCAAGCAAGATTTGAGCCAAATCTTACTATGACTTGACACTCCATAACCACTTTTCAATTAATTTGGGTGTTGCTCCTTCTGAAATGCTATGGGTTCCAACACTCACTTGAAACATTTTAATGCTTCTCAGTTTTAAGCACAAAAAATTGTAAATAAGCCGCAGAATGTCACAGACATCCAACAATGTATGAAAAGAGAAAAAAAATAGTTGTAGATCAGTCATACTGTAGGTGTGTAAAAAGTAAAAGAGATTTAAAATCAAAGTGGCCTGCCAATCTCATTTAGAATGATTGTCATAAACCCATATAATTATGTACTCTTTTAAAATTATCCTTATTATAATAATCTGACAAAAAAAACTCTACAACCTGGATCACAATGTGACATACTGTAAATTAAAAATCACATTGAAATTGTAAAATTCTTTGATATTTACTTCGCACTGACAAGCAAATTTGCAAAGCTGTTTGTTCCTAGGGTTTTTTTAATTTTTCATTGTTTAATACCATTATGATACTTAAATAGAATTTTCTGGTTTGGGAAATTTAGAGATATCTGACCCCCTTTAAAGCTGCCTTGAATTCAGTGGACACCCATTGAATATTTTTATTACTTGATGGAGCACAGAGGGTATCTATTACAAGTTTTATCAATGGCATTTCGTAAAAACAATGCTTAGCAGAAAAGGGGGGGCATCCGTGAAACAAAATACATGAGCAAAGGTTGAAATAGAGGCAAGGGATCAATTTTAACAGTGACCTCTTTAGGTTCTTTCCCCAAAAATATTTACTGAATTTAATGAGCATGGACATATAGTGTAGTTTTGCATATCCTTATCATTCAAGCCATATGTTAAAGCTTGACCCAACAAGAAAGTACATTTTCCACTTTTCACCTCAAAGGGTTGTCAGAGTCTGGAATAATCCAGCCAGTCATGATGAAACCTATACCCTGGTTTCTATCAAAGACGCAAATGGATGGGATCCTTGGATTAATTAGCTATTAGCAACAAAAGCTACTAGGAAAGCTGAATGTCCATGAAGATAGGAATATATATAGCTAGGAATATATATACTGTAGCTACCTAAACTTCATGCTTTGGGAAAAACAAATGGTATTTACAGAATTTAAAACAGGTGCAGCAAATCACAATGACATTTGGCAGAAATATTGAAGTACAGATATCTGTTAATCTCAGATGACAAAATCTAACAAAATTATGAAAGCAAAAAACATTGCTTGTACTTAATGTGTTAAGGCACTACCCCAAATCATTTACAAAACCTACAATCATATAATCAGATCACCAAATCTTGCCACTGGAAAATAACGTTAAGATTATTTTTGAGAATAATGTATTTCCAGCTAAAGTGTAGGAGTCTACATGAAATTTGTTGGACTGAGCTCTTGCAAATGTGCAGAGTATTAGTGATTTAAATCTAAATATTATTCTAAACTCAGCAAAGACTGCAGGCATTCCTAAACATACGCATAGATGTAAGTTTTGATAATTACATGGAACAAATTATTGTATTAAACTATGTTCGGAATTTACTGAAAGCCTGCTTGACCGTTTTTTATCTATTGTTTCTTAATGATTTTTAAGAAACCAGAATGATCTTTTTGTTTTTCCCAAAATTCAATTATTTTTTCTAATTCAGAGTTAGGGTTAGATCCATTATTTTATATTCCTCAGTTCAGAATCATCAACTGGGTGGTACGGAGGACAGTATTTTCCTGCCACACAACATTGCGGCCCTGGGTTCAATTCCAGACCTGTTGTTACGTCCCTGTCTAGGGGTAAAAGGATGTAACATTTAGGATGGTTTTGGATGCAGGTGGGTTTCTGGCTAGGGACTTAGGAAGCGTGACAACAAGTTTGGTGCAAAAGGGATTTATTTTGAAGTGAATAAAGTGACTGGTACGTTAATACAGGACACAATAACACACAGGGAAAGGGAACTAGAGCGGTGCCAAAGAAAAGAAAATAACAAACAAAATGAAGCTGGCTAATAAAGTGAGGGAAAGCTGACCTACTGTATCTACCAAAACAAAACCCGAAACACTTGGCCTTCGGCGTCTTCTAACGCCCTAGCTAACCTTCACTACTGTAACTACCCAAAACCAATACAAGACAAAAGGCACTCAGCCGTCCTAAACTAGTGTTACTAATACAAAGAACGACTACGTGTGCACAATGTACCCAACAACCTTAACTAACCCTATACACAAAAGTTCACACAAATACACAAGTGAACTACGAATACAAATAAGGGAAAATGTAGACACAAGGAATAGGGTACAAAAGAGCACAGAGGTTGATACAAAACAATAGGGCAAGGTAATGGCGAAATAAAGGATAAACATAAACAAGCGAAAGTGCAAGGAGACGAACACAAACCAATGAAGCCAAAGCTATACGACAACACACACACACACGAAGCGGAACGAACGAAAATGAAGAAGGGAAACCGAAGCAAAACGACAGTGAAACGAAGCTGAGCTGAGCAGAGCCGAAGTCAAGCGAAAGGCCCCTTTATTCTGAAAACCTCCAAGTTAAATAGGGAGAACAACCAAAGTCAGGAAGTGTGGAACATAACATCAAAACAAAGACACGAGCCACACTGGGACGTAACACCTGGATTGATATCTGCATGTAATTTTTATGTCCTCCCCGTGTTCATGTGAATTTCCTGCAAGTGCTTCAGTTTCCTCCCACATTCCAAACACATACTGATGGTTTAATTGTCTTCTGGGAAAGTTGCCCCTAGTGCGTGTCTGTGTGTACGCGTCTGCATCTGCTCTGTGATGGACTTGTGTTCCATGCAGGGTGTACCCTGCTCTGGGCCTTTTGCTTGTCTGGATAGGCTTCAGATCCCTCACGGAATATTGATCAACCCTCATACAATTAGGCATGCTTTCCTCTAATACCTTTACATGCCACAGTAACCTACTGTACCATTTTTCACCCTACAAGCCCAACAGTGCCTGAAAAGGAAAGTTAGCATCAATGGAAGCAGTGATGTGAGTCGACTGTGACAAACAACACTGTAAACTCCCAGCTTCCCACCAAGTCCCAGGGGTCATTTTGTTCTGCAGGCCCTGATTGACTCAAGCCAACCATTGTGGCATATGGACATATACTTCATATACACCAGCTGGGGACACCTGTGGACAGTATCTCTGACCACAGTCAGCAGTGTAAGCACTGTAAGAACTCATGCTGTTCTCACACATGCACCTTTGCTGGTTGAAACATTAGTGATTCACTGTGATACAAGATCTTTTTTTTGCAAACAGCTTTGTGCAAATCTAAAAATCTGAAGAAAGTTGTTTTTACCATATACTGTACATTTCAAGTTCTGATTTATACTAGGAAGTCTAAGCTGGTATTTTCACTATGACTATAAAAACAAGGATGTCTTATGAAAATAACTAATAAGTACATCTCAAAAGTATTTTATTTTAAATAAAGTCAATTCAGTTCTATTATCTTGGGTAAATTAAACACATTAATAGTGTTTTGCTAAGAATAGTGTTTTGTTTTTTGTCTTTTACTGGTGTGGTGTTTCTTCTTGAGTACTTTGACACTCATAAAAGAGCTACGGACATTTTATCAACCCATTTAGCTTTAACTTCGGTGTTTTGAGCATGTACAGTAGTCAAAGTTTTCTCTTAAAGAAAAGGGGATTTTGAAACTAAAGGATAAGAAAAGCTGAGAACCAAGCACAGAAACTGAGCATACCAAAATCAACAATTTGGAATGTACTGATGAAGAAAGAAGCCACAGGTACTATTACCAATCAGCCAAGAACAACATCTGTAAATGATGACAGAAAAAATACTGTATGAGAGCTGTCAAGGAAATCTCTAAGACAACAGTCAGTGAATTCACTAACAATTTCCATAGTGTAGGGGAGAAGGTGTCAAAATCTCAAATTCACAATAAACTGATATACAGCAGGTCTGCAAGAAGTAAATATCTCATTAGCACCACAAACATAAAACGAGCATTTAGGATTTGATCAGAACATCAAAGATGAGCCAGGATAGGTATGGAACAAGGTTTTATAGACAGAAGAGACTACAATAAACATTTATCAAAGTAATGGAAAGTTTAAAGTTTGTATCTACAGAAAAAAAGGAACTGTTAATTTGCCAAGAAACACAACCTACCTCATCTTTGAAGTATGGTTGAAGTAATCTCATGGCCTGGGCATGCAGAGCTATCTCTGAAACTAGGTCATTCAATCTTTATAGATGATTTAACTAATGATGACAGCAGTAAAATGGATTGTGAAGTTTACCTAAATATTTTGTCTGCTAATGGAGAAGAAAATGCTTCTAAACTTATTGGGCAGCACTTCACCATGCAGCCTGACCAACTGAAAATTTTCCTCAAAATTGAAGTCTTGGCCATGTCTGTCTAAGAAAAAATAATAATTTCAAAACACACCAAGAGCAGGCACGAACTCAAAATGTCTGAGGCATCTGTAATAAAGCTTAATGAGCCACTGACATAATGTCTTTGTTGCCTTGAAAATATAAACAACCAAATATTGACTTTACACTCTGAAATTTAAAATGTATGCGTCCCGATACACAAGATCATTTGAAATAATTGGCCCAAACATGACATTTTTTGTCTTGAAATACCATCAAATGTACGCATAGGATTACTAAAAAATTAAACTGATATTATATTGCACTTATTATGTATGTTTATCCTCACAATCACACATAGGATTTACTTTACAGTATAAAAAGAATAATGTAACGCAACGGGGGTTCAGACGGGCGCCCTTGCCGCATTAGGTCGGCCCCCCACCGCCAGGGGCTCGAACCCAGGACTCCTGCGTCACTCAGCAGGGACCCAGCCCGGTGAGCTAAAGAGAGATCTCTCTACAGCCCAGTAGCTGTAGTCCTGCTATCACAGGGAAGGGCGGTGACGTCACCTGCTCTGGTACGCCGGCTCTTACACAGTGCCTGTTGGCCATAAGCGTTACACTCTCCCCCGCTTAACTCGCCGTCCCCGGCGAAGGGCTATCCTATCCCACTGTTGACACCAATGTAGCGTATACAGGTTCTTTTCAGAACAAAGGACCAGTGGAGACGCGATTTACAAACCAAGCGCTAGCTTTATTCTTTAACAACCACACAAAACCAAACACAGGATATACACGCACATGAGGAGACTGACGGAACACATACACATCTTTAGGGTGGTAATTACTTAACAACACACTATACTCTAATAAGACTACACAGGGCACTAGAACTACTAGGACATTATTTACATAGGTAGGGTCAGCCGCTGGTCATCGTGCTGACCCTCAGACTCTCCCCGGCTACAATTCTCAGCATGCCCATCGGTACTACGAGCGCCTAGGGGCGCTTCCTCCTCACCACCAGGCGAGGGCGTTACAATAACAATTATGTTATTTGCTGTCCAAGCAGCAGTTACTAGCAGGAACTGGGGCATACAGTACGTAACTCTGGAACATTGCGTTCCGTTTATTACAATACTAGTAATCAGGGTCAAATAAAGGAAGCACATTGTATTCACCTACTGTGCATAGACAGACTGTTTATCTGCTGGGTAGCTCCAGAATAGGAGCTGTTCAATTTCTCTGCAATAAGCCACCAATTGGAACTACAGTATGTTACCAAGACACAAATGGAACATGGGATGGTCTATGAACGCGAATGGATGGTCCAGGGAGACTGCATTAGTATGCCAGGATTACTGTTAGCTATAACTCTCGCTCTCTCCCTCCGGAACTTAAGAAACAAGACACCGTGAGTGAGATCCACCTTTTACAGACCAAAAATCTAGCCATTTGAGCCTGCTCTTTCAGAACAGAAAACTAACAGGCATTTCGAATTTCCGAATTTCCTTTTAGAATCCCCCAAGCTGAGATTTATCTCTGGAGTGGAATGCAGAAACATATACTGTATTAACACCTTCTGTAGAGAGCAAACTACCCCATGGAGGGTCTTTTGTTGAATAGAAACCAAGATTACTGCAGTAAACTGTTCCGCCTAAATCAGTGTACAGTACATTTACATTGGTTAATCTTTACGGAGATAAGTAAGTCTGGCTTTGCACTCACTGTGTAACTTGGGGACTTTTACTAATTGTAAATAACTTATTATTTAGTAGTTAATATATAATTAATGAAAATAAATATTTGGTTGGATTTTAAGTCTGTCTCTTTATTACACTGCCATCACACTGCCAGATAAAACAAAAAGGAAATGAGATACACTTGGTTAGTTCTCATTCTTGACTTAGGGGTCTTTTAATCCTGTACTTTAAATTGGTTTCTGTATTTTTACCCTAACATTTATAAAATGCTTCCTAATTTGTTACAATCGATAGCCTAATGTATAACAATTGGCATTGTCACAAACATGCATTAATACAGTATACAACAGCTGTTGCCAGTGTGGGAAATATTATTATAGGAATCCTCCAAGCTCACCACAGCTTATTTTATTACAACTGGTTATAGTCTGTATATATTGTATGATAATCAGTATATCCCAGCATCATTACCACCTTAAATATATTACAATGTCATATCAGTTTCTTTAATGTTATCAACTGTCCATAAAATAATTCCTGAATGTTAACTAAAAAATATCTTTCCTTTCTATCCCCAACAGTCTTGAAAGGCTGTTAATATGTAAGTACAGTTTTATTCTAATTTTCCTCTATTACTTCCATTACTTGACCAGTTACATATGTAAACCTGATCAGTGTATAGTTTTCTTTTTCTGCTTTTCCCCATTTTTTTATGAACTCCATTCGTTGAGTTCCATCCCTATTATATTGGATGAGGTGAAATAATTGGGAGAGGAGAAATAATGACTGGGAAAATATCATGGTGCACCAGAACTTTATTGATTTTAGCGTCCCTAACTGCTAGTACTAATATTGCTGAAGCTGTTCTATAACATCAGAATAAAAATATTTTACATTATATTTTATCTCTGTTGCATTTTTGTGTCTCCCTCTTGAAATTAAATTTAATTATTTACATTGTATGTAGAGCCCTCGCTTCCTTCTGACACTTTCTTAATCATCTTATTTAGAAATGTGGACTGTAGAAATTCTATAAGAAAAAAAAAGATTAGATTTCCAAAGGAGAATTGATACCTGCTCACTGAAAGCTAAGAGCAATGTGTGAAAGGCAAAAATACAATGTATTGAGTTTTCATGTAAAAATAGTTTGAGCATTTAAGAGATTGAGATGTGATAATGACTTTTCAGAATGAAATTGGAGTAATTCCATTTTTGTTAATGCTGTTAGCAGTGCCAGTAAATAAATAAAAATTTTAGTAAGTTTTCACAAAAGTATTTTATGCATGCAAGCGTGTCTTATGGGATTGGAAGTTATGTATTGGCTGACAAGACTAACTCCTTTTCTGGTTTGTAATTAAATGCAGTTCAGTAACTGTACCTTTGTGATTGGGTAAGGCTGAATTTTTACATGCACATTTCTTACAAAAGCATATTACAGTAGCTGCGTGAGAATGGGGTCTGCAGTTTATTTCCTATTTGTCATTTATGTTAACAAAGGAAATAATGACAGTGATATTTGCCTCTTTGAAGAAAATAAAATCATCTGACTCTTACTGTGTAAGAAAAGAGTATTACTTTGGTTAAAGAGAGTGAGTCTAGTAAACTCTCAGCTATCATGTACCAAACAGAGCCTGTTTGATGAGACAAACTGTGGAACAAATTGTTTACTGAAGCAAAATGCTTTTTCCTTTTTAGACTTGTTCTGTTAGTTTTCTGTCTATTATTTCATGTGCTCAATTTTTAAAATAACTTTTTTTGTGGAGAGAAAGAGAGATACAGATGGCATTAAGCCTACAGAGACTGAATCAAGGAAAGACATTGGTATGAAGTTAATAAACTGACCTTTACATTTTTATGCACATGGTACAAATAATCCTGGATTTCCTTTTCAGAGTTTGAGCAAAATTAAATTGAGAAGGATAAAAAATAGCCTCCTCGGGTTTTTTATCAAATAGTTGCACTAAGCACTTGCTTTGAATAGTTGTTTTCCATGATGCACTAGCTACACCATGATGTAGCAGCTACACCAAAAAGAAGATTTAAGGATAGTTTATGACCTAAAAAATAAATTCTACACATTTCTTTAAGAGACAGAAGGAATTTGTGTCCACCCCAACCTAATCACCATAAAACACACACACCCCAAGTCAGATGTGTTTTCTTCCTGTCATTCTCCTGTTGTACTTTATTTGAAGTGTGCTCCCAAGGTGGCCTCAATAGCTAAACCAGATGCTACAGTATGCTTGCAGATCTTATACTCCCAGCTTAATTATGTTTCACACGAATTTAAAGAACCTAGTCTCCCTTTCCACAAGAGCTCACTGGAATCCATAGCATTGATATACTATATACAATTGACATAAATGGTAGAAAAGCAAGTTTTAAGAAATACAATTGCAAGTAGCAGCATTTTTAAGAAGAACACATTAGGTTTTCTTTTTGATCCCTAAATTTGATCTCCCTGTATTAAGCATCATGTTACTGTATAACAATCCTTGATAGGATCCCTTACTGTGTCAAACAATGTAAATGATTTGCATTTGCATTATTATTTTATATAAAATATTTGCCTTTGCATCATTTTTTATCTGAAAATGTATCTTTGCATAATGCATATAATGGGTATTATGTATTTTATATCTAGCAATTCTGCTTCATCAAGTCTAAAAGTGATGGTTTTCCACTCTTCCAAACACTCTTAAAAACACTCCTCTGCTTGCCTTAAACTCATTATGTAATTTAAGAAAATGCATATATTTACTGTAGGTTAATTGGTTGATGGATAAAAAAGAGTACATTTTGGGTGCATGCTCAATCTGAAACGAATAAATTAACAGATTACCACATGATCTGTATCAAGAGCCACTGTGCTCTTCCTCATTTACATCAATGGACTATAGTATATTCTGGTACAGTCAGTAAACTAAATCAATTTCACAGATGAAAGCAAAATAGGAGGATTAGAAAATACTGTACAAGTCGTAAAAGAAGCTCAAAGGGGTTTAGCTAGAGCTCAAGACTAGGTAAACTGATGGAACGTGAGACAAATGATGTCTAAAAGTGCGGAGTAATAAATAAAGGACTAAAGAGATTAATTTTCTTAATTTTTAGTCTTAAACAATAAGGTTACACAGGTACATCCTGAAAAGTGATCAAAGTAAGCCCTATAAATACTGAATCTCCAGAATGAGCTTTGAAACATGAATTAGAGGACACAAACTAACTTTTACTGCATAAAGTAAGAGAATTTGTACTTAAAATACAAGAGGCACTTTACATATGAGAAATGGGAGTTTGGCCCAAGAAACCCTAACATATTTCTGATGTCATTACCAACTTTGCTCAAGAAATTCTTAATGAGATTCACTGGTCAATGAACTGCTAAAAATGGGAAAAATGAGCCAAATGGCTTCCTCTCGTTTTTTAAATTCTTATGTTCTTAAATGGATTTGGCTCAAGTAAATAGAAATCCCCTTCAAAGCTGCAGGACCTGAATGCCAGAAATCAAAAAGAAATAGCACTAGAGCCAAACTGTCTCTTTTGTTAGTTGTGGGAATTGTTTCCATGGGTAGATCATCATCTTTGAGACTTCTAATATAGAACATGTAGAAAATGGTAAGAAACTCAATAGGGTGTAAATGTTTTCAGTCCTCTACAGCCCTTGCATCTGACAGATTGCATTGACAAAAGAGACTAATGAATACCCTTCTTTATGATTTTGTGAACCTATTAGAATAACCTAAGTCAGTCTTACATTTCAAAATTTAGTTTTTGAAAGTTCTTCTGAGTGACTCTTTGCCTACTAAAACACGTTAGCACAAGGGAATGTTGGGCAAACTGGAAATTCACACATGGCAAATACTGTAATTCAAAAGGTAAAAACCATCCATGTTTTGTCAACTCCTGAGAAAACAGGATTGAGCTCGCCGGGGTTCCTCCCCCAGTTGGTTGAGTGAGAGGCTGGGTGTGGTGATGCAAGGTGTGGGTTGAGTGGCAGGATTAAGTGTAATAAAGCAATAGGTTCACCCCCTAGGCAATCCGCCAACTGTGGCTAATTCCTCAGCCTCCTACAGCAGAATGTGACTCTGCAGCTTCCCCTGTGAAGGGAGCTGGGAGGATGGGCAAGGGATTCCTGAGGAGTGAGTCAGGGGGGCACCTCCCGGGGGTTCCCTTATCTCCCCCACCCACTGACAGAATCCCTGTGAAGTGCCATTGAATTTGGAGGTAGGAGAACTTCACAAAAGTCTTCTCAAGAGGAATTAGGAGAACTTCACAAAAGCACTTGTTCTTGCTGGGTGTTTTCCTACTAGGCCCTTGTAGGTTTGCCCGTACTCCCATACAAGTACTGTATGTTCTTTATCGATGGGGTTGCCTGTTCTTTTCTTCTTTGAATGTTGCTTTGAATGGCAAGTGAAGTGAGTTTAACCTTTAAATTCTATTATTTTAACATTACACATTAATATTCTGTTTCTTTTCATATATTTTGCAATGTCTTCACATTGCATAGAAGGTAAAAATGATAAGTAATTTTCAGGGGAAGCTCAGTCTCATAGTGTAACAATCGGTCTGTAGTGGAATATCAAATAGTCCCAGATTAAGAAGGGACTACCCTGTGTCTAGGGAACTACTAGACACAGACGGTTATGGTTATTGAGAGCAGGGAAACTCAATAGAGTAGCAGCCTCAGTTGTTTCTGTGTCTGCTCGCTGTACAAAAAAAAACACAGGAGAGGCATGAGAACAGTCAAACAGCAATGACTTGGAAGAGGTACTGGCCACTGCTACTCAGAACTGAAGGTAAAAACAAGGTTAAGAAGGCATGCAGTTACGGACTGAGGTTAAAACCCAGTTAACAAAATCACTTCTGGTGCCACCTAAGTCAGGTTAAAACAGAAGTTAATGTGGCAGTTTACCCCCATGCTTGGCTACCATGTAGGGAGATCTGTAACAAGCATCCAAAGAATTTACAGACAGTGTAGCATCTTAATAGTAATAAACTGTGGCTATAGTATAACTCACTAACTATAGACTTGCTCAAATGGCATAAAGGGAAAACAGGGAGAGTGGAGAGAGTTTTACTGTACATCTTTTCCTAATAATCATTCAGCTGTTACACAGGTTAAGGATTTTCTTTTTGTTTTCCATGTATTCCTTTGAGATTTTGTGCTACACATGTGGAGAAAAAGTTTCAGTCAGCCCCAGAACAGATTTTATTCTATATTCCAAATTATTTCATGATGCAAGCAGAAATATTGCAGTTCTGCCATTTGATTGTGTAAGCTCTCATGCTGGAGGAATTCAACACCCCTTGCTCCAAAACCCCAGCCCTCAAAAGATTGTGTGAGTGTAACAAGAGTCTGTCTTGTTTAAACTGTCTTGTTTAAGTTTTTGTTGCTCTAAATACAAAACTTAAAATACACTGACAGCCTCTCTGTCCAATTGTCTGCAGACTCATATTTCATTCTCAACCTCCGGTCAAATAGGATCTACCAGTGACTTTATTTACTATCAAGATGAAAATCTTGGGTAACACGATACAATGGTTTCTCAAAGAGATCAGCAAAATCAGGGAAATAACTTCCCAATAGTTTCTGTATCCGATTGTATATAGACTCCTGAATAAGTCTCGACCTCGGGCCAAACAGGATCCTCCAGTCATTTAAAGAAGTAGTTTAAGGGGCAAAAAAGGAGAGAGGAAACAGCAAAGGTAAAGGACGAAACTTAGATGGATAGGGTTGAACACTAGGATGGTCTAACCTGGACTTCATCAATATTTTCCTTATATTAAAGAAACTATCCTTCATGACCATGGATCTGCCAAAATCACGCTACCTGACAGAAGGATCTCATACAGTACATAATATCAGGTTCTAGATATTCCAATCTTACTAACTTGCTTTGAAGATTTTCTATACAAGCGTCGCTTAGTTTACACAATATGAACTTCAGTGTTTAAATAAGCCTGTGGTTATAATATTGTAACGCTTACGGCCGACAGGCACTGTGTAAGAGCCGGCGTACCAGAGCAGGTGACGTCACCGCCCTTCCCTGTGATAGCAGGACTACAGCTACTGGGCTGCAGGGAGATCTCTCTTTGACTCACCGGGCTGGGTCCCTGCAGAGTGACGTGGGAGTCCTGGGTTCGAGCCCCTGACGGTGGGGGGCTGACCTAATGCGGCAAGGGCGCCCGCCTGAGCCCCTGTTGCGTTACAATATGTTTTAATAGGATTCCATTTACAGAAGAAGTACAATGTACTCTTTAACACTGAGCATGGTGGTAGAAGAAGCATGGGCAATCATAGATGTTTATTGACTCTGCAAGTGGTCTGGTATTATTCTCCTTTATCTTATTTTTGGGATATTTTTGAGTATCCCTATGCTACACGGAATGTAATCAGTCCAGTATGCTTGCTTTTTTATGCTATACATTAAGCTTCTTCTTTCACATTCCTGAGTACTTCCACATTTGTCTTAATGTCTGTCCCACTGCACTGAGCTCCCATTCTTCCATAGATGTCATGACCACACATAGTCAAACACCAGACGTTTCCCACAAACACTGACGCATTCTCACGACCACAGATAATCAGAACACCAGTTCTTCCCATTTCCCGCAAATGCCGATGCATTAACTAATCCTCCAATCGCACTTCTCCCTCTTCACCACACCTTCTGCCTCCCAGTATACTTAAGGGCTTACTACCATCACCACAATGCTCAGTATTGGTTTCACCAGTGGAGCTCCCGTCTCTAGCTTTTTTGAGAAACTCCTCAAAATCCACAATTGATCCACATTTTAAAACTATATATGAACATCCTCTGTTCTTACAGTTTACATTTTTTGCTGAATTCTGAGTCAGGCTAAAAATCATCTTCCCGTTGAAGTGTTACTCTTCTCATTAATCTTCTTGATTTAATCTCATTTAGAACTGCACCATCCTCTGCAAACAGATTTCCAAGGTATCTGATCTGTTCCACCTATTCAGGCTGTAAGCCTTTGACTTTAATCTTGATGTCTCTTCTTTTCTGGAGAATTCCATTATCTGCGCTCTATTTATTCTTTTCTCTTTCCACTAAACTGTTGGCAAGCTGTTGTTAACCTTCTTCATCTTCTTGTGATTCATCTACATACACTTTATAATCTGCTAAATAGACATATTTTATAAACTGACCACACACAACAATGATATCATCCAAATGTCTTGAATGTAGCTCCTGTAGCATTATTTCTACATCAGTGTTTAATAGTAGGAGCCAACTCATCCACCACTCTGACTCCTCTAGTTGCTGGAGTTTATAACAGAAAGTCAGGAAGAAGGATAGATCCTACAGTAATCTCACCCAGTGCTGCTCTCCTACGTGTCCATATTTCTCACCTGAAACTTCCCTTTGCACATCTTTCTTGTATCTCTCAAAACCACTCCATCTGCACTCCTTGTAACAGCTCCCTAGCTCACACCTCACAACCATGAAGGGGGGGGGGGTTACAAGCAGCCTCATCCTTCAGTCTCCATCAGCCATGGTCTTCATACGCGATCGTATGCTTTTCTAAAACAGTGCGCAAAACACACTGTTGATCACACACCATGTGATCATGTTAAAGACATGTTGATCATATTAAAAAGCTATATCAGTACTGCTCCCTTGTTCAACATCATTGCCTCCAAACTGATCTTTAGCAATTAATATATTTGATTTTTCTGTATTTCTGAGCTCAGCTTTTTTTGGAATGATTTTGCATATCTGTATAAGTCTATTAATTAATGGTATTTACAATTGAATTTCTGGTGTCTTCTGAACAGGCACACTAACAGTTTCCATGTAATTTACTGATTTCATCCTCTCTTTGTCATGATCGTTATCCCTCCTCTAGAGGGCACTCCGACCCTTTTGTGTTTTAGTTTCATTATGACGGACACCTGTCCCTGGATTCACCATATTATTTAAACCCGGTGTTCCTGAAGCTCAGGGCTCTGCATTGGAAGATGGACGCCCGGAGGCCCGCCTAGCATCAAGTTGTCCTACAGTATGTCCGTGGCTTGAAGGTTTAGGCTTCCAATTGGTGTCCTGACCTAGCTGAGTCCGGGCCTCGGAGTGCCTGGCCTCGTCATTCTGTTTTTAGCCCCCTGTTCCTGTTCCGGATCCTGTTACGGATTTTAACCTTGTCTTGTCTTGGATGGATCACCCGGTTTGGGATTTTGGACTGTGCCCGGATTTCCCCCTTGGACAGTTTTGGACTTGTTTGCCTGCGCTCCCCCCTTGTACCTGATCACTGTTGGCACTGCTCCCTGTTCACCATCCCTTCTATTCCTCATCGTGTTTTCCCTGTAGCCCTTCACCGGTCACTTCTGGATTATACCTTCTGCATAGGGTCCCCAATATGCACTACACGGGAGTCAGGACCGGCTCCCGTTACACTGTTGTTGGTCTTTTTGCACAAGTTTGTCAACTTCCACTCCTCCTTCTCCTGCTTTTGCTACTACATTGGTGGTGGTGGTGGTGGAGGGGAGACCCCATTACCTGTAAAGCGCTTTGAGTGGAGTGTCCAGAAAAGCGCTATATAAGTGTAAGCAATTATTATTATTATTATTACTATATGTTTGTTTGGAATTAAATCAATTCCTGCTTTCTTCTTTCACTTAAAACAACTTTATCCAACTTATCTTCATCTGTCTGATTTTTCTCTTACTCTTTTCACTTTTACTGTTTTTTCCTTTGCTGTTAATCCTTTCTCATAACAATATCTGATCTGGCAGTACTTCTTACTGATCACAATGAAAACCACACAGCGGATTGTTTGTTGATTACCTTTCCGTCAGCTAGAGGATTTTTTCCTCAGTCATTGAGCGTGTTCTGTACAAGTTACAAGGATTCCCCAGGCAACACCAGGAATTGTTAAATGGGGAATGCCTTGTTCTCTGGAGCGCTGGATATCATGCTGATAATGTCAATCAGGCATTTCACAAGGATAATGCTTCTGTTAGACCACAAGCAGAACTACTGTATGTTTAGCATTTGTGAGATCATCGTTTTTGAAGTATAATGGGGTTTGCAGGATTTAACAAATACCCATTGATTCCGAGAATATAAATGAGCGTTCGCATTTCACAATTCACTGGCGTTTCTCCTAGGTCTATTCAGCACTTGTCAGGTGTTCCAAAAATGAGCACACCAAGAAACAATTTCAAATTTAGAAGGTTTCCTCTTGCTTCTGGATTTAATAATTTTATTTTCCTTCCCTCAAGACAAATACTTCTGTATGGGAATTGGATTGTATATACAGTAGAAAAGATAAAAAACACTTTCATTATAATTTGAATGCTGGTATAATATTGCTGGTATTCAGCAAACATATAGAACAATGTTCTACAAAGACTCCAAATACTGTATATTCTAAAAGAATTGAAAAAAATGACCTTACACAGTGGTTCTTTATGGATTGTATATTGCTCTTATATTAAATATGATAAAATAATAACTTTTTAATAGTTTTTTTAATAGTTTAAATTATATTTTTTATAAAATATCAAGACCACCTTTTTATTTCATTCATCCCCATTATTTCATATAACAAAACATGTTGCAGCCCATATTGTACTGTATGTGTTAAGATGTATGCATAGTGAGTTTGCATGCCCAAATGTGATGTTTGCATCACAACTCACATACAGTAGATACATGACTTAAGTGTCAGAAATGGCTTTTTCATTTTGATTTTATTAAGGCCATAATATTTTTATGAAAAAGGAGAGGACAGGCATTTCTGTTTGGGTTGTAATTGTTTTTATCAGTTTCCATGATACAGTAAGTGAGTTTTCAGTAGCACAGTGTTTTATTAGAAGCTTAAGAATGAATACTGATGTAATATAGATAACTACCGCTGTGCAAGAGCTCTGTGTGTAAACCTTAATGACCTTTCATAGTTGTTGTTTATGGGGTTTCAGGGAACATTGGCAGCTCAGAGGATTTTATTTTCCAGCTTGTTTCCTTTCGTTATGCAGCCTGTGAGCTCCATCTTTCTTACTGTGGGCTGTGGAATGCTCACAGCGAGGGGTACCACAAACTCCTGATGACTGGAGATTTACAGTTTTCCCACAGTTTAACTCTCACCCTTGAGTTCATTAGAAAGCAAATCCTGAAAAAAAGAGTAAAATGGTAGTGCGAATAATCGGCTCTGTATGCCCCTGCGTGCTCTGTCAAATGACAAAATACAAGCCTTCTTACTATTTAAGGTAACAAATGCAGATCACTAAATGGTCATGTATTTAGCTCCTGTGCTCTTAGCCATGTCTGTCACTGTTTTGACATTAAAACTAAAAAGTACCTTGCCGTGAAAGCATAATCTTCTTATTCGTAAAAAAAAATATTAAAAAAATATTAAAAAAATAAAAAGTTAATATTGTGAATTTCAGACTTTCATTATTATTGCTTGATGCATTGGTTTTATTTTGTGATTTTAGCAATATTATTGCTTTTAAAACACCTTACCATACTGTACTTGGTGTTTAAATGTGATGCTGATGTGGAGGGTTCTAATGATAATCATGGCAATAATCTCTCTCACATAGTGTTCCATACAGTAGAAAAACATGAAGTCTTATGAAAACATAATCTTATCTGTGCTTCTGTGATAATCTGATCAGGCACTGTGCAGATAGACGGAATTTGAACTAGATGTGTGAGAGCCTATTGTTTTTCTTTCTTAATTGCATTTTCATAAATATAATCTGCATTCCTTAATAATGTAAACTACACTCTAGAGGAATCTGGGTCTATTTACAGTTCATTATTAGTCTAATATTTTGGTCTTATTTTAATCAATCATCACTCTCTTGTTGTAAAGTTAATTGACTTACTGGTTAGTTAGGAATGCTTAAAACCCCTAAAGGCATTTAAAGAATGGCCACACCTGGATCAGATCTGGTCAGAACATGGAGGAAGGGAGAAGAACACAGGAACAAAATGCATGATAAGATAACAAATTACTCTGGAATCACAGGGACACCAATGAGTTTGGTGGAAGCACAGTATTCATAAAACATTTAAGTGGTATTCAAACTAGGGAACTGAGGTGCAGGCAGTTCGTAACAGGTCAGTTCTCACGGTATAGAGAACATCCATTCTTAAATGCTTAAAGAGCAAGTCTAAAAGCATAAAAAAGAACATGAAGTCAAGGCTACTGCATTGTGATGGTATGTTGTTAAATTGATATGATGTTATATTAATGGAAGATTTCAACGTCCACACATCCCTTGGGACATTGTAATGAGGAATACTGATGGTGAAATTGATATCATTCAAATGGTTAGTTTCTTTACTAAATTTGTAAAGGTATCAACTTGGGAAGATGCTCCTTTTGACAATTAAGAGATTATCTATAATTATATATTATCTATACTATCTATAATTATATATAAGAGATAATATTGTCATAGAACCATTAGGAAAATGTGACCATATTATCGTGGCTTTTGATGTCTGCTTTAAGGCTCTTAAGCTTCTGTCTACAATTAGGGTTTATAATTTTAGAAAACTATGAAGGAAATGAAATGAATGAAATGAGAACAGCTGTAATACATAGAGTCAATACACCAAGGGTAATAATATTTCAAAAATATGATGTTAATGTCTCACTGTATCCGAAAAACATCAAACCAGGAAACATATGTCTTAAATGGTTTAATGGAGATATGAAGGAAATTAAATTAATAAGCCACGCATGTAAATTTGTATTTTCACAGTCATAGATTAAATGAGATTTAAAAACAGAAGACAACAGAAAGCAATATTTGACCAAGGCAAAAATAATGCAATGCATTTTCTTCTTAGTATTAAAACTGAAAAAAACTGCAAAAGCAGAAGTAATTTATATGATGTATGACATAACAATGTGATAATAGTGTTATTAATAGAAGATGAAAAAAGAACAGTAAACATATTAATCCATATTTGACACAGAGTTTTACAACAGAAAATAATTCATATTTTAAGGAAGGTGCACCATCAAAAATAGATAGGATAGATTGACTTAAAAGTAATAAATACATCTCCAGGGCTTGATGTTGAGTATCATTCACAGTCCAGTAGCTACATTATTTCATGTATTTAGAAATAAATGTATTTCTACAAAGATAAGGATATACTCTGTATCCATGGACTGTACCCTTATCATGAAAGGGGAGACAGAGTTGAACCAGAAAGAGGGAAGCTAATCTAGAATGACAAACAATATGATGTTAGAGCTAGTCAACATGGACTATCACATATACAGTAGTTTTCAGAAAGAAAGTTTCTGTGGAGAACTTTGTCCTTTGTTCGTACAGACTTCCCAGCCAGGTGTGTGAGGCCCATATTCAGGGATGTATCAAGAAACAGATGGACAAAATTTTAGATCCACTTACTGTAGCTACGAAACTACAAAATGAGCAAGCTAAACCAAAGTCCTTTTATTTGCAACATTTCTTTTGTTCTTATGAAAAGTAAGTGAAAGACTCACGATTAGTTTTTCTTGTCTGTACTTTCCTGATTTGTGTCAATGTTCCTCATAATTTTCCCACGATGGATTATTTCACAGAATCAAGGTAAATAGCAACTGTCTGCACTGCTTATTCATCATATGTTGTAGACTTGCTCATATTTGAATTGTTTGAATGCAAAAGCCTCAAAAGTGGTAGAGAAATATGTTGATAATTTTAAATTATATGCTTTTGTGAATACCCTGAACATAGTTTATTTTTGGCTTGTAGCCAGCACTTTCATCTCCATAGTTCACATCTGAAAGAGCTCCCCATGCATACCATTGTGATTCAGTGGTAAATATTTTTGGTTTCTGCATGGTACCAGGTCTCTGTGTATGCATGTTCACATGGTCCCAATGAAATGCCATTTATACCACCATGGTTAAGTGACAGAATTAATTCTTTTCTCCTGCCATTTTCACATGCAAGAAATGTTTGGAAAAAAACACTGAGTCTGGAAAAGTCATGTAAACTTGACCCAAAAGCACAAACAATTCTCTAGTGAAAAGTGTTATTTTTCAGTAGAAGAGAGAAAACGTTAAATATAGACTTTTGTTCAAAGTCTTAAATCAATAATGCACTTGCTATTCATGTATATGAATTAATTAAGTGATTGTATAAAGTATCCATTTTGCATAGCAGAAGTACTTACAATCTTGTAAGATAGAGTACGTTGTTACGATGCCTCGCTGACTGGGGGAATGTCGCAATTTTAAGACAAGCTGAGGAATCACCAGGTCCGGGTGAAGGCAAGCAGTCAGGCGAAGTAGAGAACGCACCAGGCAGACAGACAGAGCTTGGGATGTGCTGGGCAGCCAGGAAGATCAGAGAGGTTGCTGAATATGCAGCAATCGGGAAGAAGGCAGGGATCTGCCTAGTGATCAGGTACTGGTCCTGTCAGAAGCTCTGATAATTGCAGGTGCATTGCAGGACAAGTCGCAGGCAAGATGGTTTTTGTGAGGAGTACAGTACTTCCATTTGTAAGAGTAAAATGAAACTGCCTGACTGAGGACGGGTTTAAGGATCTGGTTTAATGAGATAATGAGCTGGTAAGTGCGGGCAGCTGGCACAGACAGCCACTTATCACATTCTCACAGCACTATTAGGTGTCTAACTCCACAGGAAACATGGCCAGTTGCTTTGGAGAACAATTGTGAACTCTAGCTCACCTGGGCATCACATATATGTTTATGGTTAACAGGCACTGACACAGTCAGTGTTTTACAGGAATCAGATTATTTAATCTCGGTTTTGGTTCATTTAAAACAAAATAACTAAATTAAAACATCAAATGTGTAGGTTATTAACAAGCTAGTACCACATGACCACATGATCATTGACCTGATTGTTGGTAACTGCAACTGCAGGTAGTCATTGCCTGTCAGCCATAACTAAGTAGCAATAACAGTAACAATAACAATAAAGGTGTGCCAAAAAATCAATTATACATTTTCATGTTTCAGTCACGTTCTAAAATTACATTTTTGATGGTGATATTATATAATCCCTGTGGTTTTATGCTGTCCATTTTGTTTGCAATGGGTACATGGTTATATTCAAGCCCTGTTTTGTGTAAGGGGGGTTTTCTCTGCCAACTGTTACAGATTTTCTTGGCTTAGTTTTGATGGCTTTCTGCTGGTACATATTATACTCAAAGTAACCCAAACTACCATTTTGGTTTATTATAAAAAAAAATGTATCTATTTCAAAAGTAAGTCTTTTCCCTGAAAATGATTTTAATTATCTACTGTATACAATTTTAAATGAGAATAAACAAAACATAACAAAATCTACATTAAGAGAAACACATACTGTACCTCACATATTTGCATTAAAGACAAAAAGAGCAGGATACAACTTTATGCCTGTTCAGTCTATTACAGTATTTTGCTGTCTCACTGAAAAATCAGTTTGAAATTTGATTTTTAGCTCTTTCCAAAGGAATGTAAATAACCTTTAGAGTGTATCTTTTGTTTTTATCTAAAGCACTCCACCCTGTAGCTGTGTTTGTATAAATGTGTAAGCTTTGTGGAAAATATGAGACCTTTATAAAAAGTTATTCAACTGTAATTGCTTGCTCTAGTGCCACACATTAAGATGTATATCTCTTAACTCCAAGAAATCACATTGTTACCAAGAATTTCTGTGACACCTAGCCATGGAACACTGACACAGGCCTCTTCTTTCATTCTTTTCTGCATCATAGTCCCATTCATGGAAGAATGCAAGGGAAATACAGAAAAAGTCCAAAGGATTTTGTGAGTGCGGAGATACAGCAATAAATTTAATTGACACTTCAGAATATGTCAACTGGGTGATAATCTTTGCTTTGTTATGAGGAACAGGGTCATTCACAGTTCTGATAACATCTAGTGCTGAAGTCAAGAATGTCGTAGGATCACCTTCAGGAAAAGACAAAGAAACATGACATCAACAATTCATCACATTAGATAAGCTAATGATTTGTGAAGTGATTCAGAATGTACTGTTTATTTTTTCAAATGTGAGGGTCACTAGCAAATAAAAAGAGTCTTCTCTGATCTGCAACCTGTAAAGTATCACCTTTAATTACTATTCAGGGTAAGCAGCAATGGAAGACTTTTCTGGGAAAATTTCTTGATTATGGAAAAACACACTTAACTTGAAGAAAGAATAAAAGTCTCTGGAGATTTCTGTGTATATTTAATTTTGAGTATCAAATAAATTCTTGACAGTAGCTGCTGTTTTCATGATTATATTTTTGATTGCTAGGTGTTGAGAGAAATAATTAAAATTCAGTTTCAGGCGAAGGTTTCTTCTTACAGTACATTTTCCTTTTTATTTTCCCTATCCCTGTATTTGTCAAAATATGTACTGTCCATGCATGTCAACATTAATGAAACAAAATGAAACCTTTTATGAGATACTAAAAGATCATTTTGTAGAATACAATATTTCTTACACATTAAATAGTAAAGATCAGTTGCCCATGGCTGTGCCTGAGAGCTGTTAAACCAGTTACAAAACATTACTTTCACTAATTAGTAACATTTCAAATTCCAACACTTCCATTGGTTTAACTTAATATGTACACTGCCTTCCAATAGCTGCTTTTCAGTTTTCACATTTTGTTGTCTTAAAGCTAGCAGTATTGACACATGAAATTGCAAGTAATATTTGGTCACCCCCCAACAAAAACCACAAAAACACAAGCAAGTTTTAATCTGAAAGAAAAATGTACTGTAACTAGTGCATAGTGCATTACACAGTTAACACAAAAAACACTAACTATTTCTACTATCAAGCATGGAGCTGCCAGGATCAAGTTCTAGTTCTGATTCTCATCAGCAGGGACTGGGAATCATGTCCAGGTTGGTGGGACCATAGATGGAGAAAAGCTCTAGGACATCCTAGGGGAAAACGTGCTTCTTAAACCTGGGCTAAAAATTTACCTTTCAGCTGGACATTGATCTGGAGTGGTTAAAGAATTAGAAAGTCCTTGAGTGGCCCAGTCAAAGTCTGGGGTTAAATCCGATTGAAAATCTGCAAAAAGACTTGGAACCTGCTGCCCATAAGCAATCCCTAAGCAATTTAAGAGAGCTTGAGGAAATCAGCCAAGAAGAATGGGTTTATCCAGGAAGAATTGCTGTTGAAATGTCTTTCTGACATCTACTGTAACATATCTTAGAAGTCTTCAGTTTGAGCATTCTAGTCTTAAATACAAAATGAAGTTTACAAAATGCGTATGCATCATGTAATTTCACAGAATGGGACACCATGGGAAGGGTGTGAATACATTTAAAGAACACTGTAGCTTCTGTGGGACAAATCAGCTAGTAAAACTTCATCAACAGGAAACATAGGCTAGGTGATACTTTAAAAGCATGGATCAATTTGAAATAAGGATGTGGGGAATGTTACAATTATCTGGTCTATATGGGCCTGTCAAATTACTAATAATAGACTGCAGGTCTACATTGACATCCAAAATAGTTTTTATGACCATACTTTCTTGAGATAAAATCCCAGGTATTAACATAATTGGAGAAGAATCCTGTTTTAAATAAGGGCTGAGGAATTTAAATGTATGCCAATGGACACAATGAGAGAAGCCAGTGTTGAGGCCCCAGATCCAGCCACTATTGTTGTATTGCTTAACTCAATTAGACTCTATTGTGTGAGAAGCTCAGTTTCACAATTATCTTGGTTAGGTGCCAGCTAGTCTGAATTATAGCTATTATATTGCCAGGGTCAATTGTATTTCACAGCCTCATATTAAACATTTTCCACCATAATTTTGGAATGTACATACTGTATACAGTAATATAAATATTAACCCTTGTTTACACCAGGCCTTGTTTTGCAAATACAAAGTGGATACAGGAAAACAGTCTTGGAGAAATTTGGAATTACTCCAGACCTGTGACTTCCAACAGGATGTTCTTCCAGCAAAAGCCATGTCATTATTCCAGTTCCCCATTTTGAAGAGGATTGTCCTTTTTATTACACTGTCCAATGCATTCATTTCATATGTAGTTGCTCTGGTGCATACACTATAGCAAATGCTCCTCAAAGCAATTAAAGATAATAGGAAAATGCATTTTTAGCATATTTATTTTGTGCCATGCATGGTGCCAAAGGAAATAACTAAAATGTCTTCATGACAAATATCTCAGAGTTGAATGGAAAACAATACTTCTGTTTGTCTAGATCTTGAAACTATGGTAAATAAATTATTATTAAGTTCAAAGCACCAGGTCCTCAGTACAGAATGTTATCTAATCATTGGGAATTCAGGGTTCCTTGATTGATTGAAACAGTGAATTATGCCAACAAGTAAAGTAAGGGAAGGGTCAACTTATTTTTTGACAGACGACAAGAAAATAGTAGAGAGAACTCTACTTAAAAGTCTGGGGAATTGAGGGAGTCTTGGCTCTGATTGTGGCTCAATCCTCTTAGCTGTCCTTTATGAAGTAAAGCAGGAGCATGCTTTTTTTTCCCAGGGATTCCTGGAAATGACATTATCATGGGCACGAAAAGAGAAAAGCGTTGGGACCAGCAGGAACAAATGAAACAGTGAAGCCACATCCCTCAGAAAAAACAACAGAACATCTGTGCCATAAATTTAAGAAGAGTGAGTGCTCTGAGAATCTTTTTATGTTCCCATTGTGAACAGCTGTAGAGTACTGAGCAAATGGCTTTTAATTGTAATAGATAGACTCAGGAGAATGGGACACACCTTAGTATAATCTATAGGAAAAATATTTTATTGATGTCAAAGCAGAATGTATGAGCTGTAAATCTTTGACTGGATCTCTCTCTTTTCTCTCTCTTTTCTTTTTCACAGCTTTAGTCCCAGACTATCCTGAGGTCAGCTGCTTTGGTTGCTCTTCTCCACTTGTCTCTGTCGAGCACATCTTCCTCACTCACTTATACCTCCATATCTTTTCTCACACAATCTATCCATCTCTTTCTAGGCCTGCCTCTTCCCCTGTTACCTTCCACCTCAAATTCCATTACCCTCTTTGTTACTTCCTCAACGTCCCTCCTCTTTGACTGGATGTGGTCTAGATTTAAAATTTTAAATACTGTATATAAAAGTGAAAGGAATGCCATTTTCGGTTTATGGCAAATGGTAAGGTATGCAATTGCTGAGGGTTAATGTAGCACACAAGATGGTTTACTAACATTTTAGTTTAGTTCACCCATAACATCTCGCCACAGTCTTCCTAGTTTCTTGAGGAGATTTGTGGTTTGGCACTAAATTCCAGGTAGTAAAAAAAGCATGTGAATCAAAAAGGGTCCCCCCATCTCAACAACTAATTCTTATTTGGACATTTGTATTCCGATTGTTACAGTAATTTGCTTTCAAAACCTCTCTAGCCACAGAATGAGCTCATTAATATGTCAGTGATTGGATGATTTAGAAGTCCAATACGGCTGTGTGTGAGGACTCACACATTCACGGATAAGGCTCATTATAGTTAAGTGCAGGAGTGTCTAAAACATGGACACTAACTCTTTTGACAGCATTTAAAAAAAAATGTTTATTACATGTCAAGAATGAAACTTTTTTCTGGCACCTTTATTCCTTGAAATGATTACTTCTGAAAAGGAACAAGTGGTAATTTGATTTTATGAAAGATGATTTTCTCCATCAGTTCATTGGAGTTTGGATCAATTCTTCAAAACACAGAAAATGACCCATTGCTGTACCTAACAGAATGAAACTCTCTAGAAATAGAAATAAGAACACCAACTCCAGACATATAAAATATACAGTATTTGAATAAACAGGGGTGTGTTATTCAAAGAATGAAGATGAAGATGTGAGACCAGGTAAGTAAAGTTTGTAACACAGAGAGATTTCATTCAGAATTGTGGCTATTTCTACAGGAACTCCCTAGCAGTCACAATAAATCTCAATCTGTGACATATCCTGCCCAATTTATCCTAACAAAGCAATGACACTAACAGGTAGGTTACTAAACTGAGTTCTTTAGACATGGATGAATGTGATTTTTAGTGATTTCATCCGGCTTTCGAAACACAGAAAGTGACATTCTAAGGAAGTCCAAAACTGAGCAAGAATGTTGGGCCACATGTGGAAAATAAACATAATAGGAGTTCCTTATTTCAGCTAGGAAAGAAAATAGTTTCTTTATAAAAATAATTTATTCCACATTTCTTTGATGGGGAAACACCCAACACAAAGGTAGAAATAAAACTGAAAGTTACATGGAACTACTGTACAATCCTATCTTGGTTGACTTTTTTATATTTAGTCCTTGAGAAGTACTGTACCATCAGCACAAAATCTAATACACATTTACAGAAAATGACCTGGAATATTTGGTGACCAAATAATATTGTAATATTTGATTATCTAACAGCTAATTGAACACTTTATGTCAGAATGTACAAAGGGACAGAAAATGCAATCCCATTACTGGTTCATACTAAATAGTGCAACATGAGGTTTTAGTCAAAATGATCCTTAGACCCTCTGGTGTGTAATGTACAGTACATTGTTAGGATTTTTCATGTCCAAATAATTAGGAATTTATGGGACCAAACACTATTTATCACATGGGACCAAAAGTAATTTATTAGGTTTCGACATTTTAATATTCTACCCAGGGTGGCATGGTGGCACAGTGGTTACCAGTGTTGCCATGCAGCACTGAGGCTCTGGGTTTAATTCTATCTACAGTACATGGAGTTTGTATGTTCTCCCCCTGTTCATGTGGGTTTCCTCTGGATGCTCCGGTTTCCTTCCACACTCCAAAGTCATACTGATAAATTAATTGTCTTCTGGTCATATTGGCTCTTGCATGAGTATGTGCGTGTTTGTGTCAGTGTGATGGACTGGCGTCTTGTCCAGAGTGTACCCTGCCTTGCATCCATTGCTTGCCAGGACAGGCTCTGGCTCCCCCACCAACCTGTATTGGGTAAAGGGGTTAGAAATTGGATGGATATTCTTCCCAGATTAAAATAATTGCTTGACTAATTAGGTAACACAGATTATTAATGACACCATAGTGTTGGTATAAATTGTTGTGAATCAAAGCAAAACTGAATCTTCATCACTCTTCTTTGACTAAGGCTAGGTTACAAAGCTGCCAAGCAACTCTTGTGGGTAGTGGAGGTATGTGAAGAATGCGGCTAATTGTTATTGTTTAAGCCTTACAAGTCTGTTCGCCACTGTAATTAATAGTTTTGCTTCTACCCTGTTTGTGTGCTCCAATCAGGAAGCAGAAATAGACCGCTTTAGCTACTCATTCATATGGTAGGCAGCTCTCATTCATTTACAAGCATTCGTGCCATTTGCTATTGCTCTGCTCATTTACTAACAGAAAAATTCCAAAAATACCTACCTCACCTGACATTGCACTGACATCAGGGCTAATCTTTTAATAATTTTAAATATGTCAAAGAATATCCCAACTATTTTTTCATGAAACTTACCCCATCTGCTAACTCTATTTTAAAGAATCAATGTATGTGGCCTATTCCATCCTTTTAATTGTACTCAAATCCTGAATTATAACTACTATAAAAGAACTCAATTTTTGCAAAATTTAGGGTGCTTGTTTTTATTGCTGTTTCTACTGTTAAAATCAACATATCATTACTTGTACGTTCTGTAGTATTTTATAGTACAGCAGAATATTTTCTTCACTTTCTTTTCATTTTTCATTTCTTTTACAACTGGCTCTACTTATTTCTTCTGCAGGCAGTGGCGGAGAGGTGGCAGGGAAGGTGAGGTTGTGGTGGTGGACTGTTACATTTTCCTTTTCAGTCATGCTCCTCTCTGACTGCAGTACTTCTAGCCACACTTGCCCCCTTACCAGGGCTGTGTCTTTGCTTGTTTACTCAGAATCCCTGGCCTTGGGTACACAAAAGGGAGGATTCTGGGACTTTCATCCGTGGGAGTCAAAAACGTCATTGTCATTGCATGAGGAAGTGGCAGGGACGAGTCACCTGGCATAAGCTGTGGGAAGTGGGAGGCCTGCCACAGTCACAGAACAAAGCAATGGACAGGCCTCATTGTGCCTCTAAGGTGACACAACAGCACTAATTAGGGGATGGAAAGGTTACTGTATATGGAGGCTGCTGTTTCATTAAAGTTAATAAAGCTGATACAATAACTTTCTTTTAGTCATCATTGAATCAGGCTCTCAGTCATATCTTCTGGTTCCCAGTCTGCACCAGAAATAACTGAAATGACTTTTTTACATTTATACCTGAGTTTCAATTTATATGTTTTTCTAGCTATACTGTACCTGGATATTAAACTATTGTTTTTATTAAATCTAGGATTATGTTCTTGAAGTTTTTTTTATTCATAAAAAATCAGTCAACTTCCAAGCATATTAACCTTTTTGCCATGTGTTTTTTTACATTTTTGCATTTGAAGTTTCTCCCAATTTAAGGGTATATGAACTAAAGGTAGATCTGAAGTCAATTTAAATTGACCTTCTAAACAACAAAGGAAATATTCCTTGGTTTGCAGGAAAAAAATGTAAATGGCTTTAGTGATTCAAATGCATTTGAGGATCCACCCATCCATTGTTTTGTCTTAATTTTTCCAGAGATATTCTACTTTGAACTAAAATCTAAATTTTAGTTGATCACTAAGATAATTAAAATGTAGTCAATTTTAATCCTAAAATCAAATTTAATACAAAGAATATCAATTGGACAACAAATTCTGTCACCAAACCACCTTAACATTTTTAAAGTAATCTATGAATAAAATGCTGCTTTAGACAAAGACAAATAGAATATTATTTTTAGAAAAGTGCTTGAACGTGACCAGGTTAAACAGTTCATCAACTGACATCATTCTGTTAAGAATGCAAGCAGATATTATTGAGTAACTGTATGAGATCTTAAAATCCTGGGGATAAAGATAAGTTTTCTGGAGCCCTGTTTTAGTGGACAGGTTACTGACATGTCACATTCCTGGTGGTTTCTCATAATGACTAATTCAAGAACCCTTTTGCTACTTAGAGTTACAACAAAGGCCAAATAAGAGCTCCCACTAATCCCCTTCCAGACAGCGTTTCTCTGAGTCCCACAAAAAGAAAAAAAAAACTTATTGTGCCATGCAGACATACAGTAGTGGGCAGAGGAAAGAAGCATCTCTGTTTTGGGTTAATATTTTCAGTTGAAAGTACTGTAGCAGTGTCCTCTCAAAAAATCAGTAAGCATCAGAAAGATGCTAAAGAATCAATGGAGGACAACCCAGAGAAACCTGTGAAACACTGCCCCCTAGTCCTCCCCTGGAGTCATTCTGGTGTTGTGTTCTCCAGTGCTGTGCAACGGATATTATAATTCCAACAAACTTTGATTTGCGCTTCATTGGTGTTTGTGCGGCTTAATGACCTTTCATGTCTTGAGGCCTGTGTTTTCAGAAAGTGTGGTGAGTTTTGGAGGCTTGAATTAGCCCAGCCTGACAGCTTGATACTGTACCACCTCATAAAGTCTGAATAAGTGAATACATCAGCCAAACTAGAGTTAAGGTAGCAGAACAATATAAGACATACTGTATATTAAAACAAAAAGCACTTAAAATTGAGATTATATTTTATTCATTAGTGTCTGTGTTTTTTTTTTTAATTTTCTATATACAGTAAGAATGTAACATTGTGGTAAGTCAACACACTAGTCTGTTCTGCAGATTGAAATTATTTCATATATTTTTTGTTTACTTTTCTAATGTACACATGCAGTCTCTCACATTTTAGTTATCTTAGTGTTCCCAGTTTACTTAATTGATTAGGTCAATGCCTTGAAAAACATAGATATCATTAAAGAAGAATACCTTCAGTTGAAGGGTAATAGATGAAACTCAGAGAGCAGAATGTGGAGTCCTTTTTTGAAGTGGGCACTGAGGAACATTTAAAAGCTGCCGTGGAGCACAAAATGTAAATTGAAGTTGCAGTAAGCTACATGCTGAAGAAGATACTGTACAAATTCCATAACAGTTAGCATAGTAAAAGGACCATCTTGTACTATCACCTCATTAATTTCTCAGGTCTCAGGTCCAGTGACAATAGTCAAGATTATTGTCTGAGTGAAACAAGTAACAGGTTTATTCCATGCTGAAAAAAATTCCTTTGTAGCCTACGCATGCTGACGCAGCTACCCATCTGAACTACTTATTGTCTGAGTGTTTATTAAACTTATCTCATACTGAATGCTGAATTACATTTGTTACAGATTGGAGTGATTTAAGAAGTTCAATTCTGCTATACTCCCAAAATTGATCAAATTGCCTATTAGAGTGTATTGTGTCTGCAATGTTCGAAATTGACAATAGAAGGCAATTCAGTAAATTTAGTGGGGATTAACTGAAATACCACACTATTTTACTTTAATTTCAAACAGACCATAGAACCATATTTTTCAGGCACCAGACCTATTTCTTATTCTACATGTGCTAAATTTTCAAACAGATAGCGTTACATAATAGAAAAATAGCAGAGGTGCATGCTTTGATTTTTCCTCTCAAAGATTCTTAGTCCTCCAGGAAACCGTTAATACATTTGACTCACACACTATTGTGACCTTAGGAGGTCTGCCAAATGGAAGCCAGATGCACTCTCAATGGGATACAGTAATGATAACTCCAGGTTCCAAAGGTGGGACTGAAATTTGAGACTGCCTAGGAAGGAGTGAGTGAACCAGTGCATCTGCTTTATCGGGGTCTTAAACGCTGTTATAACAATAAATCCAGTCGGTTGCAGCAACGCAAGAGATTAAACACAAACTCAACATCACGTGCATGAAGCACTTTGATGGATCTCAAAGGAGTTCACTAATCTACTCATGACCAAATGGGATGGAATGGCCAAATCATCTAAACAGTCTTAGCTTTTTATGCAATTCAGTGCATACATGAATACTATGATTCCTTCACCAAACTCTGACCGTTTTTGATTTATGTTGTTAGCAAGTTCAGCTGTACTATAATCTATATTTCACAAACAGCTCTTCACTTATAGTACAAGACCAATACTCATTTATATCAACTTTAAGTGGTACATAATTGTTGCTTTCAAGTAATTATTTCTGTGGAAAATTGTTTCCATTTTGTTTTTTGAGAAGTGACTTGTGAAACAAAGGACAGAGCCAGAAACTCAAAGTGATAAAAACTAATAAGAATGTAGGAAGCAAAGAAAGAGAAAACCACCTACTATAAAGTATGCTCATTCAGAAGGGTTCCAATGCGAAATACAAAGATCTTGAAGGCAATGCATCACTGTATACTGTATGTGTACAGCTCTACAGTACTGTAAATAGAGTGTGGGGACAACATTAATATCCAACAAATACAGAAAGGGCTGCCAAACAAGATAATTTGTTTTTTCAGATGCTCATCGTAAAACACTGAAGTAGTTTTGGGGTTTTACTGCCGTACACTGTACCTGCATAGGCAGGCTTTGAAAGTCCAAGAAACCTCATGAACATCTTCTACCCTGTGTGCGTGTTAAAGAGTCCATATGTAGAATTAGCCAAGCCTTTTTCTTGTTGTTCATTGAAGCAGCTCCCCACCTTAAGACAAAATCCCATGCTTGTCCATAGCACTCTAAATATCTGTTTCTGGCCACGTAGCATCACTGATGACAAAACACCTCAAATATTCGGAATTCTTTACAAAACTTACTCTTTTTTTGGCCTTCCTTACTTCCAGCGCCTCTCAGACCAGGGCGACAGGTGAGAGTGCCCTTGGGGTTAGGTGTTGTCCTTCAGATTCTCAGCCAAGTGGCTTGTCAACAATGGCAAGTGACTGACGAGGCCACTCACACCCAAAAAGTGGGTTAAAAAAATGTTTTCACATTTTGGGTAATTTGTTCACTAAAAGATTTGGGAAAAACCACAAATCTTGCAGAATAGGGATTTTTTTTGTGTGTGTTAAAATGGCACATTGGATTCTCCCAATGTGTGTAGAAGGAGAAAATGAATAGAAGTACAAAAAATATCAAACACAACTTTAAAAACCACTAATATCACAATAAATAATGAAAAGAAAAAAAACTAAATCCCTTAGATCCCTTAAAAAATGATTTGAATGTTATAATTTATACTGTCATAAGAAAGGTTCTTTTACATCTTAACTATATGACAATGATACATCATAAGCTTTATAATATTAATGTATTTAAAACTGTGTTCCAAATTTCATATGTTTAATGCTTGTAAAATAAACAGCATGAAACACACAAGAGCTGATGACTAAAACAGTGGACAGTATGGGGGATGCATTTAGACACATGGACGAATGTATTAAGGCACATTTATGTTCACCTGTGTACATAATGTACAGAACACCTGGGACACTGCTGTCATTAAACATCCTCCAGTTTATATTGTTGTCCGTGCTTCTAGTAAAAACATTTGAAATAGATATATTAAAGATAAGCCCGATACAAGCCGGCCCTAACCTAAAAGATTAAAATAAAACGAAACCAAATATATTTATTGAACAGATTGAAAAGAACTGTTTCCATGTGAGGAAACATACCATTGTATCTTAGAAGAATACAGATAGAAGCACTCAGCGGAAAACCTATTAGAGAGGGATATCACGCAGTGCAAACATTTAGCACCACTGCTTGCAAAGAAAACTTTCCAAAAGCTGAACAAACTGCAAATCTCATGTAAAGAATGGGAGGAGGAACAGTCAGGGAGTGGGAGGCAAATCCTCTATGTATTGAGAAGTCATTTTCAAAGCAAATATTTAATTGATGTGACAACAGAAATATTACCTGCCAGATGCAGACCCTTCCTTCTTAGTGAAAGTGCACTTAGTGAAAATGTTTATAGGGAGAGGTTTTTTTTTATTTCTCCTATAAGTAATGCCCCTAATATATAATCAGATTATGTTGGATTTTATAATACAATTACTGTATGTAATACATATTTATTGTGTAATTTTAAAATAATAACAACAACAAAGAATTGGATACATGCACACTGCTGAAGGCATTGAAAGTGAGATCCTTGGATTGGGCTGGTAAGCGTTCACAGTGGCAGGGTGTTTCCCCTGAGTGTGCTTGTTGTGTTACGTGAGACAAGTGTTGCTCTCTGAAAGGCAGGTGTGGTCAAGATGAGCACTGCAGCTCTCAGCATTTACTGCTCTACAGGTGGCTGTACTGCTAGTGCTGAATTTGATCAGCGGGGGCATGGTGCCATTCTTCAGCTCAGAAGAGTACCCTACTAATTTCTAAGTTGTTTATGACACAAAAGCAAATGCTAAAGGCCTGTTCTGTGAAAAGATTACATTCATTAAGGTCAGAATGTGGAATCATTAAATGTTTACTTCTAGCCTTCATAATAATAATAATAATAATCATAATAATAATTGCTTACACTTATATAGCACTTTTCTGGACACTCCACTCAAAGCGCTTTACAGGTAATGGGGACTCCCCTCCACCACCACCAATGTGCAGCATCCACCTGGATGATGCGACGGCAGCCATAGTGCGCCAGAACGCTCACCACACATCAGCTATCAGTGGGGAGGAGAGCAGAGTAATGAAGCCAATTCATAGAGGGGGATTGTTAGGAGGCCATGATTGGTAAAGGCCGATGGGATATTTGGCCAGGACACCGGGGTTACACCCCTACTCTTTTCGAGAAACGCCCTGGGATTTTTAATGACCACAGAGAGTCAGGACCTCGGTTTTACGTCTCATCCGAAGGACGGCGCCTGTTTACAGTATAGTGTCCCCGTCACTATACTGGGGCATTAGGACCCACATGAGCCGCAGGGTGAGCGCCCCCTGCTGGCCCCACTAACACCTCTTCCAGCAGCAACCTTAGTTTTTCCCAGGAGGTCTGCCATCCAGGTACTGACCAGGCTCACACCTGCTGAGCTTCAGTGGGTTGCCAGGTGTGAGTTGCAGGGTGATATGGCTGCTGGCACAGCAGAATAATTTATAATTTCAGAGAAACACCCTAAAATCTGTGTAAAATTGCTGCCACCACATCCCTCAACTTCAGTATGCATGCTGATAACATCAAAAAAAAAGCCAGGAACCTTCACTAGGTATACTTGAGAGAACTTCAGTTTAACATTACTAGTGCAAAGTTTGCGGGATTTTTTAGGAAACAAGGGGGAAATCTTTGATACATAAATATTAGTATAAGTCTTTAAGACTATATATCACAACAAAATAAATATGCCGTATATATGTAAATTATTCAATGAAAGTACACTAGGAAAAGATACTTAGTCGTTATGTGAAGCAATAAAAGTAATTTACTCTGCAAAGAACAGCAAATCTGAAATTAGTCTTGGGAGCACCTATGCAGTTTTAGAATTGTATGTTTCTCAGAAAGCTGCAGGAAAAAAAAAACTTAAAAGCCTTAAAAGGATTGCTACTAAAAGATTCTAATTAAATTCTCTAACTTAATAAGATCTGAAAAAAAAATTATCGCAAGAACGGAAATTGCAGACAAATATTTCCTTGGCAAACAGAAGGATAGGAAATGCTTATAACCTTTCTTCTACCTAGTATAAAAATATAACCTTTAGTGGACCAGTGACACTGTAAATGCTTCAGCATTTAAAAATGTTGAGTTTTCAAATGCTGGTCACCATCCCTCAGTAGTGATTTAAAGACATTGTTTAGGTTAATACAGTATCCTTTCCTCCCTTGGGTTGATAATAATTTTCTCGAACCTGTGCTTCTCCTTCTGTGGAAACATAAAAGATGTGGCCTTACATACTGTATCACCCCATTTAATGCATTAGTTTATATATCTGTGTACAGGATAGATTTGTTGTGATTTTTTTATCCTGGATATAGGCTGAAGATGGAAATTAGTGTTTCATTTGAAGTGACTCTAATTATTGTTTGGAAGAGGTGTTAGTGGGGCCAGCAGGGGGCGCTCACCCTGTGGTCCATGTGGGTCCTAATGCCCCAGTATAGTGATGGGGACACTATACTGTAAACAGGCGCCGTCCTTCGGATGAGACGTAAAACAGAGGTCCTGACTCTCTGTGGTCATTAAAAATCCCAGGGCGCTTCTCGAAAAGAGTAGGGGTGTAACCCCGGTGTCCTGGCCAAATTTCCAATTGGCCCTTACCAATCATGGCCTCCTAATAATCCCCTTCTATGAATTGGCTACATTACTCTGCTCTCCTCCCCACTGATAGCTGATGTGTGGTGAGCGTTCTGGCGCACTATGGCTGCCGTCGCATCATCCAGGTGGATGCTGCACATTGGTGGTGGTGGAGGGGAGTCCCCATTACCTGTAAAGCGCTTTGAGTGGAGTGTCCAGAAAAGCACTATATAAGTGTAAGCAATTATTATTATTATTATTATTATTATTGTTAGTTGTCTCACACTAAGGCATGACATTTATAAGAAGTCTGCACTTGAATGAGCAATGCAAAAGAAGCAAGCTTCTGACATTCAATAAAGACTCTGTAATTTTGTTACATTAGCAAGAAAGAGAAAACAAGTGGCTCTCTTCCTTCACTTCCCTCTCTGTGATGTTTTGGAGACAGCTAGGCAGGCACTAGGACCCACAGGTTTTGTCTGCTAAGAGGAAAGATACTGGGAGCTTTCTGACTAAGTTTCAGTACAATCAATTTCTCAAAGAGTGTAGGAGTTGGGCTAGTGTAAATGGCAGAACCTGGCTTTTAAATCTAAAGAAGAGGAACTTGGAGTGACTTTTGGGAATAATCCTGTGGACTAGTGTGCAAGGTGGAATTAAGCTTTTGTGGACTTTACACTTGGCCAGGGAAAGAACAGTCTGAGGTAGGAAACTTTTTTTTCTGCTGTTTTCTCATTCTTCTGTCGCGTGCTTAGAAGTCTGGTGAAAGAGACAGTTGTGTTGATACTGTACCTGTCGGAAAGGAAAGTATAGATTATGTCATCACAGAACGTCTGTAGCTGTACTGTAGTACTGTAATTACATAAAAAGCAAGGCATATGAAGTAAAGCAAATAATATTTTTTTTTTTGCAGTCCACTTAAAAACAAAAGTTCAGCAGCCCCTCCAGGGAATTATTTGTCTGTCAGTCATATTTAATGCCAAACCCCCCTAAAGACAGAAGTGAACATGTTCCTTTTCAGATGTTTATTTGTCCCAACTTGCCAGGTCCTAAATGAATAGTTGCAGTTTACAGCTGCCCAATTTCCTCTCTAAGAGGCACAGTACCTACCTGAGCTGCATGGACAAGTCTTCAGTGGGAAATAGCCACTCATTGATACCCTGTGGGATAGCCCCCCTGGTTTAAAGTCATCCGGTTACAGCAATCATCATTGACTTTTTTCATTCTTTCTTTTGAAGATAATATATACACACCTCATGTTACACAACTAGTAAAACAACTTAAATGTAAACCACAGTTAAATGATGGCTCTTTCAATGTTGCATGGACTTGTAAAACACTAAATCTATTACTATTATTATATATAATAATTTGGTCTGTGTTACTAAGAAATAATAAAAGTATTAGCCCGGACAGAAATAAGAAAGAATTTCACAAATGTACAGGCATAGAAAGCACTAGAAAGAAGCTAGATTGATTGCAACTTCAGGAAAAGAATCCATAAGTGAAACCAACTGTAACCTTAGTGAATTTAAAATAAACCAAATTCCTGCTGTACTGAAGATTTTCAAGGAATGAACTACAAAAACTCAAATGTTTATAAAAACTCAGATGTTAAAAAAGAAAACCTTCAGAAATAATTTATTTTATTGTACAGTCATTATTATAAACATGAAGCATTGTAACATTGCTAGTAAATATACTGAAAGGAAAAGAGAGCAAGAATCAACAGCACTTGTTGCTTTCTTACTGCCTCTCAGTGTGTTTACTTTATACAGTATACACTTTGAATAGTACATACGGTATTACATAGCATAAAAGCCTTTAATACTACATTTGTATATACTTTATTACATATTATATACTCTTATACGAATCTAAATGAAGAAGGTACATTAAAGTAGAAATTAATTCAGTGTTCTTAAAAAAAAGATGTTTTACAAATGGATTTAGGGAAAAGTTATTTTTTTCTCAGGCTGCATTTAAACAACATACAGATAACTGTTTAATTCTTCAGTAATGTTATTCTTCAGTGAACAAGAAACACAGCAGTTTTCTTCCCCGTACATGTGCACACAGTTATTTTTGAGTGAGGTGTAATTTCCCTTTCAATTAAATACTTGTGACGCACACATTTACTCACTCCACAAACATTCCGTAAGTATTCATACAGTATAAAGCCACTTACCAGCATTAATGAGCTCTCTAAAAGCACAGAAAAAGTGTGGCAAAGGTACTTGCCCTTTTTATCTGTGTTTTGTTAAGCACCTTCTTATTTTTCTATGGCTTTTCTGTCTTAATTGATCAAAGGGCAGCCAAGGTGTTATTGAAGCTGATTTTTACTAAAGACTTAGCAGTTGACATAGGCTGCACACTCTTTGAAAAGATATGGTTGCAGAACACCTACTCTTCGATTGTTGGGATTGATCTTTGTTTTTGTACGTCTTTCCTCCACAAACCATTTTAGAGATAGGGTCAAAAGCCAAACCCTGTTGACAGATACCTCTGCTTGCCAGGGGAAAGGACTGGGGTCTTGGCTGCAGGCAGCTAAAATAAACGTTCCCCTTTTTTCTGGAGTCACAGCCTCAAGGCTTCCTCCGGCTGATCCCTGGATTAGCGTTTGAAAAGCATAAAGCACATAAAAGTTGCTAGTTGAGCATGGAGGTGTTGTAGTGTGAAAAAGAAAAAGGGTGAAAAACCTCAAACTGAGCTCAATGGACAAGTATTCAAGTCTTCTTTTCGTACAGTTGGAAAATAACTGTATAAACATCATGCCTGTTGTGGCAGATGTACTAAATAACAGGACTGATTTGTTTTCTTTACAGAGCTATAATTCTGTCATACATTTAATATAATGTATATCTAAATAAAAAAAATAGAACAAAATGTCTTTGCTTTACCACATTTTTCAAATAATTTTCTTTACAGCAATTCCCTGTATTAATTTTGAATACATGCATCATGATTAGCCTTTTTTTATTTTTTTTAGGATGCATATGAGAGGTTTTTTTTGGCTTTCTCCCTGATTTAATTGTTAGTGGCTTTAATTTTTTAGAAAATCAATTCAACTTTGTCCCAAAGATACCTAAGGTGTAATCTTCCAGTGTGTCCTGGACATTGGTCCCAGACTCCTATAATCCTCCTGCTCTAAAATCACGCTAATCTTATTTTCCACTTGTGTTCCCAAGTCCTCTTGTTGGTGGCCTTGAAGGTGGTTCCCAAGTTGGCTTTTTGATTCTCAGGAATTTAAGTACATAAATCAAGTCCTACCATGCTCTTCAGTCTAAAAAGATTCAGTTCCCTTTAGTCTGCCTTAGTAACTTCAGGCCAGGAGTAAGACTGAGTTCTACTCTTTGTGTTGCCGCTAGTGCAGCAATTTCTGTCTTTGGCTTAAGACCAAAATCAAAGACATTTTCCAAATGAAGAATAACTACAGGAACATATAATTTTATCATGGCTCCCCTTGATGTAAATTCTACATTTAATAATATATTCAAGCATTGTGTTGGCCCTGTTTAATTGCTCAATTTAATGTCAATTGAAATGCTTCATTGAACTTATGTGTGTTAAATCCAACTCCCCAGGTGTCCACCCAGCTCTGAATGTTTTCTTTGTCCTCTTGAGTTACTTGAGTGATGTAAGACTCAGCTTATTTTTGTATCACATGTGCAGCTTTGACAAGTCTACTCACTACACCATGTAAGAGTCTAGATCATTGTTATTGCAGCGAACATCCCTACACTCTGGTTCAGCAGGACAGAGTAGGTTGGAGAGAGGAGTCAGTTCCAACAGAAAGGGGGTTTATTGCCCTTTAGTTTACAGTGGGCGTGCTAGTCACTGGGAAAGAGAGAGAGGGGATAGAGACAGAGAGAGCGACTGCAGTCTCCTGTACCAAGGCATGTGACGAAAAAGAAAGGTTAGGGGATCCCCTTCTCTGGGGTACTGCAGGAGGAAACACATGCAGTCAAGGTCAAGGATAAGGGTGCAGCAATGCAGTCAAACACTGGGAGGGGCAGCAGAACACTATAATAAAGATAAGGAAGAGCAACAGTTCTAGGGTACCACCAGCTGATTCCTCTGGTCCCCCTCTAATGACATGCTGTAGCCGTAGGGCAACTTTTCTGTACTTTTTTATTTTCCATTTTTTAACAATATGCAAATGTTAACTTGTATTTGTGCAGCCTGGTGTTTGAGAATTCATGTCTCTTCATGTGGTCGTTGCAAATGCTTTCTGAAAATCCAGATATATGTAGTGTTTTGCCGCTGTTCAAAAGCTTCCCAAAAGACTTCTGAACATGTCAAGATCTGATTTTCTTGTAAGGTGCCTGGCGTTACTGTTTTAAGCTTTTTTAACCTTCTGATGAAGTCACTAAAGGTTTTTATTTTGCTCTTGTATCCATTGTTTTTATCTTGTTTGTCTTTTCTTGTGATCCCAGAAATGCATATTTCAGTGAATACTTGTGTTGTTTGGCGCTTTTATGTTATTTTAACTAGCACATTCTGCAGCCTTGGATCAGTTATGATAGTAAATTCAAAAATATCCTTTTCTTTTCAGTGTCTTACTACTATATTTAACATGATTAACCACTGTTATCATTCAGTTTAGTTCCATGTCTAATTTATTTTATGTGGTTTATAAAGTCAATTATAACTGTAGTATTACGGTGCCTTTTAGGAGCATATTACAGAAACCTAATGTTTAGGAAACCCGTGTTTAGTTTGTTTTCATGCACTCTTTGGAAAGCAAGATCTAAAACTGCCATTAACACGAAAAATAAACCACTGAACTTCCATGTTACAGAGTGGGCTTCGGAGGCACCTGATATTGAAATCAGGTTTTTGTCTACCTCTCTCCTGTTTGAGCCAAATAAAAAATAAGTTTACATTCAGCTGACCAAATGACATTGCTAAAAAGCCGCTTCTTGTTCATGTTCCTTTTCTTTGAACCCAAATACTCACTACTGTCTCTTCCCCTGTGTTCTTTCTTCTCTTGGTGAAATCCTAAACTGCCCCTTTTCTTCAGAAGAATAGTTTGATTAAAAATGTGTTTGTCTACAAGCAAAAAAAGTCTGGACATGTATTAGAAAATGAGCACTTTTATTCTGCAATAGATTCAATTTGGAATATCACAAGAGGGAAGAAGTGGAACAGTGCTTCAAAGATTTTCACATTTGTGAAATGATTGATGGTTTACATAACAAGTAAGACTTATTGCAACACATTGTCATAACTTCTGGAGTAATCTGGTTTTATACAGACCCAATCCAGTTTGACCTTGCTGGTTTCACAGTTACTAAATTGGTTATGACAAATCCAAGTAAAATCTTTTACCTTTTGATTATTAGGCTTTGTGCCACCTACTGCCAAGCCCAGTATCTTTCATGCACTAAGTTTCCTTGTCAGGTGACCATGAAAAAAACTCCACTCTGTAATATTTTACTTTTTGTTAATTTCAAAGATGTTAGTTCATTGCTGCTGTCCATCACAGTGGAAAACTAAAGACTAAAGTTTAAAAACCTGGAAGATCTTTGAAATCTGCACATGTAATCTCATTTGTCCATAGGATTTAAATACTATGGTTAAGTGGTTATTTTTAAGGAGGATTATGGGATTCTTATAGTTTTTAACCCCTCACAATATACAGTTGTTCCATTTTAGCATATTACAGAGAAGATTTTTTTGAAGTTTCACATTTATTATTACTAATATCATATCAACTCTATTTCCTGTTCTTTAGATAGTTTAGAGGCAAGTTTGGAAGAAGCACCTCTGTTGGTATACAAAAGCATGTTCAGCTACAGTAATTTAAATCGCCTGTATGAGAGGTTTTGATAAAGAATGGGTTAAAACCTGCTTCTGACATTCATGAGTGAGATAAATCATTCTGGTGAATTGGTTTGGAACACATAATATTGTGTGTCACGGTGTGTACAGAGTGTTCAGAAAACTGTATTCCTCCAAAGTCTGATTCGCTTAGAAATTACATAGAGGATTCACATTTTGTTTTTTTCTCCACTTTGATACTGCAGCAGCCACATGCTAACAGGAGGTAGTTTGAGACACAAGACCCTGGTGTTGCCCTCTCATTTTATTGAGGACTATTGAGACAAGACAGTATGGGCTCCTTCACCAGGAGGAATCAACTAAGCAGAGCACTGGCATCAACAGGAGTTATCAAACTGTAGGTACCCCTGTTGGCTTGGGAGCCCACATTATACTTGATGCCTGGCACATGGGAGGGTATAAAACATTGAGCCTTGCCACTGGCAAGGATGTCCAGACTTGCACTGTTTATCTGCTTGTGACTTCTTTGCTACTATAATAAGGAGCAAACACTGTGCTTGAATTTAGTGCTCGAATTCATAGCATCTTCATTCCTAAGAGTTGTGTTAAATACTACAACATGCCTGCCTTAAAATGGCTTGCCTTTACATGACACAAGCAATTAAATCTTTTAAATCCAGATGGTGTACTTCCTCAGTGGGATTTGATACATTATAATTTTGCTGTTTTATTACCATGCTTATGGTATATGTCTATGCATTATCATCTTGTTATTCATTGTCAGCCCTTAGGTTTTGGTGTGGATTAAGTCTGTGTCAGATTCCCTGGACATTCCCAGCTGCACCTGTGAAAAGATTATCTGTTTTCTGCAGTAAATGTAACAGGAAGTGTTTGCATGCACAGACCTCTCTTCAAGCTTGTAAATATCATAATCATAAAATATCATGATAAAAAAAATCACACAACATTCTCATCTGGTCTCTGAAAGGCACATAAAAGTGTTTTAAGTAAATGCATTACATACTGTAGAATAAGGAGCAATATGTTAAATTTAAAAATACTATGACACAAATATAAGAGCAACCTACTGTATACTGTAATCATCCATAACAACATCCATAACCGTGTTTATCTGTATACTCCAAGTTATTTTTAATGTTTCTTAAATTCTATAATTTTTTTATAATGCACACCCAGAATGAATTCATATATATACATATTCATATACTGTTCATGATGTCAAAATCTTAGGTGACTTAAAGGATGATGTGTTTATCATTAATCTTAATACATGATCTTATACTGTAAACAAAATCGATCCTTATCCATTTGTCTCTATAAGGGTGTACAGTACGTCTCTTACTAAAGCAGGTGAACATTAACACACAGTAAACTATGCAAGAACAGGCTATACAAATTGCTGTAATTGGTCATCCATTCTGTTAACCAATTAGATCTAATTGACACATTGTCGGGTACTTCTTGTCAATAACATACTTTGTTCTTCTCTATCTTTTGTACTGTCTACACAACTTTCAGGATGCACTACTGATGTAAAATGTAGATTACTTTTGCAAAGGACCGTATGAGGTATGAAGTCAGGGTATTGGCAAGATCCAATTTGTTAGAAGAAAAAAATATACGATTTAATTGATTAATCGGTTTTGGGTAACCATTTCACAATTAAACAAGGAAAAACACAATATGAGTATGAGACATACTGTAAGCATAAACTCTTAAGTAAACACAGTACAGGCACTACATAGCATTACAATGTACAAGCCGCAAACAGTGCTTTTGTAAAGATGTCAAAAATAAAAACACAAAGATATGAAAAGGCTTCAGGGGTTTCCTGGAAAAGAATTACCTTTTTTATGATTGTTCCCATCATTAGGCTTCTGTGTAATGTGTAAGGGCTCACAGTGTTTGTGTGATCTTGACTTGTGACCTATGACCATGACTGAAGCGTCCTTCTGATAAGCTCTTGCAGAACTTAGTGTGATGAAAGGCACTAGATAAGTGTGAGTAACATTCATTTACTCCTTCATCTGCAAGTAAACACCCAGTCCTACATGTGCAGCTGAGCGTGGCACTTGATGCTGATTCAAGTCATTCAGCAGTCTTTCATTGCCAAAGGAAATGATTAGCTCTAACAAGAGCACGCTCTTTTGTATAACACCACATCTAACCTCTCCATGACTCAGAGCCAGCGTTCTGCCACTTGCTATGAAAGCTGAATAGCTCTATTACACTCTGTGGGATAATGGGTTGGTGCCAAGTAGTTATGAAAGAGAGAAACTGAATAAAATTCAATACTGGAGCAACAGATACTATAATCTACACACAAAATGAATCCAGATATTATGTGAAGGAGAACACAGGTTACAAAAATAAATATTTTTTAAAGAAACCTACTTGAAACTTTCTGGGTTAAATAAATTGTTCTACATACACCTTTTCACAAAACTGATTGCCCTGAAGATGTCCTGATTATTCCTTTTTTTAATTTGAAAGTTACATTTTGTTTTTTGCATCTGATGCATGAAGTTAAATTGGTCTTTTTGGTGGATGTAACTTAATGATGCAAAGTATGGATTCACTTCCATTAAACTAATATGTTAATTTAAATTTAATTCTGATTTGAAGTTGTATAGGTCTTATTATTTTATTCATTCTTTTCACTTCACTAGTGAATTGCAGGACACAACCTCTCTGACAAATGAATTATAAAAAGTGTAGCCGTGTGAGGTAGTGAGAAAGGCATTTGTGAGAGAGCTTACCTTTAATTGTAAAAACCTACAGAAAGAGACATTGCTGGTCTGACTGAGTAATTATCACTCAGAAGGGATGGAATTCCAAATAAGGCAATGGAGCTGATTGCATAGGCTCTATGTGGAATTAACCACTCCTATGGGCTAATGAAGAGGATTATAAAAACACCAAAACATGATATCAGGGTTTCAGTCTGCATCTATACTCCAGCCTGGAAGGAGGGAGAGGTCTCAGTAGAGACAGACTGGGCTAGTATGTGGGTCGAGTGACCTATGGATGCTTGACAAAATCCATCTTAAGCTGTAACGAAGGGTGTGTGGGAGGGCTACATATTAGTTTGCTACACTCAATGGGCCTGAAATGCACTGCTGTCCTCAGGGTTGGTCAACTGAAACAGGGCTGACTGCTCCTGCAAGAGTGGAACATTATGTGGCAAGTTAGCTGCCTACTTTCTCCCTTCAGCTCAAAGAGGTGTCTAGATACTGTAACACTAACAGTACAGTATGTAACAGTATGGGTCCTGAGTACTCTCTAAGCCTTACCATCAAAAGACAGATGGGCAGTCTCAAAGAAACTGGGGGGGCACTTAAAATGGAAAAAAATAAGTTTTATCTTTTAAGGTTTATCTTTGAACTGCAAGTTACAATCTGAATGACTTTATGCGGGATCATTATAAAACACATTTTAAATTATTATCTGTTAAATTATAAAAAATGATATTTTTTTTCCCTACCTCTTGGATCATAACTTCAGTTTCCCTCAGGTAAAAATACATTGTAATAAACGTTACAATTACAACATGAATTGTTAATATCTGGGCATAAGCACAATAAAAGTTCCATGAAATGTACTGCTTATGAAAAAAACAAATTATGCATTAATACTGAAACCTAAGAAGAAGTATTTATAGAGGAACTAAAATGTAACATATTGGTCAGCGTTCAAAGTGTCCAATGTTAGAGCTAAAGTGCAGCAGGAGATGTGTAAATCCATGAGAAGATCACTCACTTTAAGTTCCAGTACAAACGCCTCTGATTACAGTATCTTTGGCTTCTTGAGATGAGTTTCTAAGACAGAAGAGAGTAGAGGTACAAAGAAGATCAGTTTTGGAAATGTGAACTTTTAAACTAAGATCCAATTAGTAATGACTTCCCTAGTTTCATTTAACATTTTAGATATCGCAGTGGAGTAAATGGTGGAATTGTGCAAAACACAGTGTTGCTTGTTTGCTACACTCTCTCATAGTATTATTTACTGTTTTTTTAATAATGTTTTTCCTTTACATCTTAGAAAAGTTTAATACTAATGCAATTGTGTCCTTTACAGAGTGTGACACCTGAATAACATCTGTCCACCCACTATGAGCAAGCCACTTATTCCTGGTAAAGATAGACAGAACCTGAATCCTATCCTGGTGTGTTAGGCAATAGCACATAGGGGACACTTATTGACACCAGCTAATGTCTTTATGTGCACCCATAGAAAACTCAGGCAGACAAAGGACATTAAGTCATCCCAGTCTGGATTCAAACTCAGGACCTAAGAGCTGTGAAGTAGCAGCACTAAAACTTTGTCTAAGATCAGTAAATGTGGATAATTTAGATATATAATTTAAAGCAGAAAAAAATGGATGGCTTACCTGGCTTACACACCTCTAACGAGTGAAATGCTATGCCAATTTCATTTTTGGGGGCAATTTGGCACAATGCATTTAAAACCTGTTCTTTGCAATGCTCAGATTGTGACTGTGGCATAATTATCCAGTGTCAATGGCGCTAACATTCAGCTCTCAACACTGCAAGTGAGCACATTGCTGCTGTACTGTTCTGTCGGACCAACTTGAAAGGTAATTGTTTGTTTCATCCTGGACTCATCTAGATGCCTTTCAGCTTCTTCCCTCTAGAGACTTCTGTAACCATTCTTTAATATGCCAGACTAGTGGAAATGATCACAGCACAAAGACAGCAAAAGACAGAAAAACAACTCCGATACAGCTGATGTACATTACTCAGATGGGAATGTTCAACAGATTCGGTCAGGTCAACACCCTCTACTACTTGAAAGACTACTTTATTTAATGTTCAGGTTAAAGGGAGAAAGTGTTCTTATCTTTACTGTGTGCACAATCATTACTCTCTTTTATTGCAGACTGTAGAGAAACACAACATTTCTGCTGCTGATCTTTCAGATATGAATGCAAGCAAAACAGACATTGTTTTCAAACCACATGAAAGAATTACAATCTGCATCATAATTATATGTCATCATTTACTCACACATCAAGTGTAGTGTGTCATCTTAATCTGTATACCTTGTTCATCAGTGAAAATAACTCTCAGATAATCATTGTTAAACAAAAGAAGGAGCTGACAAAATAAAAACTTTTGTGTGACAGCCCTTAGAGAAAACTTTACTGCTGTGTCATTTAATGGTTTTCCTCTACTAGTTATCAGTTGATACCACAACATCCCTTCTGTCATGGAGTGTCTATATAATTTCCAAAAAGGCAGTGTCCAAGACAGAATTTTATTATATTTTCCTTTTACTAGTCAAACCTCGTGTAGAATGCAGAACACCGTTCTGGTAACCACATTGTAAAAGGGCCATTACTTATCTTTAAAGGAAGCAATAAAGATTAGTAGATTAATTTGTAGATTATAACACACATTACATGTTACACACATACAGGTACTGTAAAAGCTTATAAAGACAGATTAACAGGAGATTTATGAGGAGAGCACACATTTAATACAAGTTCAGATCAGCAATGAATAAGGTCCCAGGGAAATAGAATAATAGTGAAGAGCTTTTAGAAGTGAAAATCGGAAGCACATTCTATTCTATTACATTAGCAGGAGTCTTAAGCTGCTCAAATATGTTGTTATCTTAACAGATTTTTCAAGGAATGGCTGGATGAAAGTAACAACCTCTCACTTGTAACCTTTCTGAGATTCTTAAATCATTTTCTCTACCTGATGGAAACAACCATAATATGCTTCTAGTTAATCTGAATAGACAAAAATATTCTACAAGTAGTTCATTTGAATTGATCAAGGAAATAAAAATTAAAAAATGAATCACTGTCAACTACACTGATTCTTTTGTATACTTTGACAATAAAATACATGTATAATAGGTGTTTTTTTACCATTTTTATGGTCTCATCGTGTACCATCCATATCTGCACGTCTAGAATGTTTTCATGATTAGTGTTTACTCTGTGCAGCTTGCAAAACATGGCATTTGCAAAAAGTGTTACACCTGTAATTTTGTTTGCAATCCCATTGTGTTTCCCTGTCAATACCACGGCATTCAATGAGCACATACCGTAACACTGCTCCAGACCAGGTGGCGGCTCATCGCAAATTACGCATTCACTTAAAGTATCATTGTTGTTGTACAGTACACAGTATATCAGTAGTGGATTGCAAAGCTAAAATTCTTCTATTACTGCAGATATTGGATCTTTTTTTAACTAATATATCCATCAAGCAGCTCTATTACCAATCTGCTTTGAACTGTATCATCTGATGCTGTTACATTACAGTACGTTCTTCTGTTTATGACTTTATGGCAAACATCATTTACCCTGCTATCAATAAATGTCCTGCAGTTGTATGTTGCTTTTTGTGTTTGTGATTAGTAAAATTGTAGCATCTTTTGAGTGTTTTTCCTCATTAACCTAGTTTTGCCAGCCTTTTGTTTAGCAAGAAGTCTCTCTTCTTTTCACTGATTTGTCAAAGTCATCAGGTTTCTTGAATATTCTGCAAGCTGCTGTCTCTTTGCCTTGTTGTCAGACATTTCTCACATATTACAACTGGAGGTACTGGTTTTTCACAGGTTCACTAACACAGCTGTTATATTTTCTCAATTTCCATTTCTTTAAAGCAGGTTCAGTTTGGCTTCTCTGTTGTCTGGTTCATTTGATTTTTGTTTCTGAAGAACAAATAATGGATTCTATTTATCACACATTGCATTAAATAACAGTGCAAGTATGAGATATGAAAAAAATGTGTTTGCTCAGGTTTTGTTTGGGCAAGTGAAATTGTGTCAGGTCCAGACTGATACGTGTTTGCATGATGCTTATATGTAATATGTACTGTAAGTATTTAGTGCAATAAAAAAGATAAATAGAGGAAGCTAATCCCTTTGATTTACTGCTTAAGTCAAACAGATATCCCCCGGGGGACATTATAAGCATGCATTGCAGACCAGAGCAGTAAGGTGCCTTGCAAACATTTTCATCCCCTACCAATTTTGTCACATTTTGAAGAATTACAAATTATACATATATACAGTAAACATTAAAATCAGCTTTTTATTTAAAGCTGTGATGATCCAACTGAACACTTATATGGGAATGAAGTTGTAAAATAAAACAAATATGAGGATTAAAATGTTCTGAAATGAATTTACTAATTGTAAAAGTATTCAGCCTCCTTGGTGGAAACTTTTTTGACAGCAATTACTGCTCTGAGTCTCTTTGGATAGGTCCCAATCATTTTGTACAATGGTGTGGTATCATTTTTGCCCATTTTCTTTACTCGAGGTCATGAGACACTGAAATCCACCACTTTAGTGTGGCTTTGGCTTCAGGTCATTGCCTGCTGAAATCTGAAATTTTGTCTAGGTTTTAGAGTGTTATTTGACTAAAGTAGGTTTCCTCTAGGATTCTTCGATATTTTACACCATCAATTTTCCTCTCAATTGCAGCAATCTTCCCAGTCTATACTGATGAAAAACATCCCTGTAGCACAATTTTGGTCCTGCACCAAAAATAACACTGCATTTAGCCCAAAAAATTTAAATTGCTGGCTTGTCCGACCACAAAACCTTCTGCCACATGTCTGCAGTATCATTTACATGATTTGTTGTAAACTCTTTTTAAGTAATGGCTTCTTTCTTGCCACTTGCTCATATAGCTCAATTGGAATGGCAGCCTGATTTGTGTAGTGTCACTTTTTAATGATGGACTTTACCATACACAAAGGTACAGTACGTATTTTTGATCAGCAGCAATGAAAAACATACCACTTTGCATGTAGAAAAAAAGGCCCGGTCTTGTGTCTTGTGTAACCACAAAACCTCCTACCACATCTGCAGTATCATTTACATGCTTTGTTGCAACCTTTTCAATAATGGTTTCTTTCTCACTGCTCAAACATACAAGACATCTGTGGGTAGGCACCAGGTTATACAACATATACTTTGTCGATCTTTTAAAGTCATAGTCGCCTTCACAGTGGCATACCTTACGTAAGAATGGCCTAGATCTGGGTAGTGTCTGGACGGTACGACTCACATTCCATTTCTTAATGATCCACAATTTAGAAAGTTTTTTACGAACTTTTCCTTTTCTCTTTTTCCCTGATTTATCATAGAAACCTTCTTGATGTTCATGCTTGATTTGTCATGTTACTTTATGTGTTGTGGCTTGAAATTCAGCAAATTACTTTAGGGTCTTACAAAGCAGATTCATTTACTCACAAATCAAATGAAACCAGTTTGATTACACACCTAGACAGAAAACATTACACTAATATTGCGACCTTTCAAGCTTATCATTTGTACCGTAACTAATTGCAGGTTGTCACAGCAGAAGAATTGAATCTTGAAAGCTCATTCTGTAGGAGTGCGGTAATGTCATCAAAGTTCACACAAGGATTATCAGATTTATCAGGAAGTATACAAAAAAATCTGGCATAGCAATCATACTGTAGCTCCTATAGAACAGAACAGAAATCTGTAAGCAAATCTTCAAAAATCTTGTTGCTTCAAATGAGACTTGTGTAATGGCAATAGCTACAGTATATGTCTTCTTGCAGCAAATCCAAATGGCTAGTACTTTTCGTGGGAGCATTTAGCCTACATACTGTATGTTCAACACAAAATCCAACTGTTTGTTTTGTACATAAAAAGACTGTCAGGGAGGAATTAATTTATTGAATAAATAAAGATATGCTAAATAAATGTGGATAGAATGAAAGGCCATAATCATGATTTTAAAATAATGATTTTGTGCAATCTTCACAAAATTCCCTCATAAGAAAAAGAAAAAATCTTCTGCTGTTTCATTGCATGTTACATGACATGACAGTCCCTTGAGGTTCAGGGAAGTCTTCTGCCTCCTGCAACCATTGGGACAGATGTCTTATAGAGTATCACAGATTACTTTAAATTCCACACTTTCCAGACTTTACTTGTGCACAGTGCTCACATGAAAAAAGTTCAGTTTATAAATATGTTGCTTAATTATGATCAGAGCATTTAGGGTGTCAGCTTTTTATAATACAATGTCTTGATAAATAATCACCAAATACTTGGGGTGATTAATTAATAATCTGGGGGATTTTTTTCTTATTATTTTTCTTCTTATAATGAATATTCTAGGGGGTATGGCTGTTATGGGAAATCTGAGTTACTTAGCCGATCATGTATGGAAGCCCTAAAGGAGACAGAATATGTTTTTTATACATTTATTTTGAATAAGTAAAATATTAAATCATGGACAGCATGTTGGCTGAGTGGATAGGACCGCTGCCTCACAGATCTGGCTTGGGATGCCTTCTGTATGGAATTTGCATATTTTCCCTGTATTCTCCAGTTTTTTGCCACCTCGCAAAGACATGCTGGATAGGTTAATTGGTGTCTATAAAGTGTCCATGTGTGTGACCCTTGATGTGCCAGAATAAGTTTAAGGTTAGGGTAAGGATTGCCATTCCTTCCTGGGCGTGACCATGTGCAGATCGCATTAAGTCCTCTGTCAATCTAGGAAAAATAGAAATAGCCTAAAAACGCTGCTTCCCATTTTCTTCCACATCCCTGCTTCAGTATTTCCCTGATCCTCCTGTGGCTGTGGCTTAAGACTAAAGGTTTGGAGTCACAGACGATCTCATACTCGTCTCTGAAAGATTACTAGGCAGTTTGAGCTCTGAATACATGTTTTGAGTCAATGATCCTGAAGGCCAATGGGAGACATTTTAAAAGGGCACAGTAATTTAACATCTGATAGCAAGAAAGGGTGAATTGGTAATGCAATATGAAATGATAGAAAAGGGCAGATGAATACCCTAAATGGAGTTTATTTGCATCCAGGAAGATTAGTCATCTCTGTTATCATACAACCATGATGTACTCCACCAAAAAGGCTTAGTATCTTATCTTAGAATATATCCAATGTCAAACATCTAGAAGCACCAAAGACAGTTGTGTATAGTGTTGTAGGATGTATTATAAATTTGAACATCTGTTGTAATGTGTGCATGAATATATACAGGAGTAAATGAGAAATATGAGGTTCATTTTCTTCTGTCAAATGTTATGAAGGGATGGTGAATGACCAGAATGACCAAAATGGCACAATGAGAGTTAATATAAATATCCGAAACTCTGCTGTGCTTATTTTAATTTGTGATAGTGCAATGGACGTTATTTAAAGAATCTTATAGCCTGGTATTCTTTTGGTGTACCAGTAGTGCATGTGTCCATTAGTCTACACAACTTGGGATAGAACCACTGTGAAATCAGAGTGGTATTTCTATTCCTTTCCAAACAAACACGGCAATTTAAAAACTAAGTAGCTCAAGACTGAGTAAGCGTAAATGAAACACATATCTTTTTCCAAGTACCAGGCAATTCTTCACTGTTCCATACTGTTAAATTATGACAGGCAGTAATGAAAGATACTATATGGTCAGCCTTTCTGGGGGATTTCCGAGCTTGAAAACGTGGCAAGACAAACGTGTTTCAGAAAGAAATAATGGAAAAGCAGTTCTATCTTTACAAAATAATAAAAAAGAGATAAATTGGACTAGATTTGGTCAAAATCAGGAGAATAGCCAGCCTTCATAGCCTTCACCTGCTATGAAGTCGGTAGATTACTTTTCAAATAAATGCAGATAGTTTGACTATTGATATGATGAAGAGTTTGTAAAGCTGCCCATTGATTCTGGACAAAATTGTGATGCCGGTACGGTCAGGGGAGAGTTCTTTCCGGACCCAATGCAGATGACACGATCCAGGGATAGTGAAGAGACGGGAGACGGGAATGAAAACAGGGGGGCGTGTCCATGGAGTGCTGGTGGTTGGGGGAGGTGTGGCCGAGGCAAACAATCCAGAGATGAGTCAACAAGGGAAATCCAAAACAGGGCAAAAGTCCAAAGCCAGGCGTTCCATCCATGACAGACGATTAAAACCAGAACCGGGTCGGGACCGGCGGGGGGAACAGGAAGAGAAACTAAAACCTTAATGGGGCCAGGCACATCCAGGTCCCGGACTCGCTTGGTGCGGAAACCAATGCAGAGCCCAGATTAGTGTCAGCATCTGGCTTTAAGGGGGAACTGAAAAGGGGCTGGAACAGGGAACAGGTGCGGGAGTTGAAACAAACAAGGGAGGGCTGGAGCACCCTTAAGACGAGGGGTTGCGATCATGACAGGTACATGTGGCAGTCAGCTATATGTGGTTTAATTAATCATAAGGCTTACTGGACTGTAGTTCAAACCACCATTTCCCAATATCTAACCCTGTATATTTTACAGCTGATCCCAATAATGTTACAAGAAAGAAATAAAGAACACTTCCATAAATACTTTAGGATGGCTGTCATGAATAGAAGTACAAAGGCTAAACGTTTTTTTTTTTTATTTCTGTCTCTGGATCTATTCAATAAAAAAAACTGTCCTAGCCATTTTCCCAGAATTCCCTGCATTGCCAGGATTTTCCAATAAAAGGTGACATGATGCTCAGAAATAATAAACACTGTCATTGGCTTCTAATAAAACTGCCTTTGCTAAAATTTATGAGGATAAATGTTTATAGTGTTTTTGAAATTTCACATCCATTTTCCATGTTTATACGTGATATGTATGGGGCATGAACAGAATTTACAAAAGTTATAGCTCTAGCTTGACACTTATTTATGTGCTTTTATGGAGTATTAACTAATTCTTTTTCTACAGAAACTCTCAAACTATTTAAAAAAAACATTCAGGAGGTATACATTTAAAGCTTATAGGTAAAAGCTGAAAAATTATTTGGAGAAAAAGAAATATGAGTGCTTCTTTTCTTTTTCTCCAAATAATTTTAAAAAATATATATTTTCTTCATAAGGTTAGAACATCCTTAAATAAAAGCAAGCACCTCAAGGCTTCAGTTGACTGTAAGACCATGAAAGAAAACAACACCTAAAAAAGTATACCAAGACCACATGATTGCTGAGCCCTAAAGCTATCCTGAGTTCAAATTGTGTAATTCATGAGCTGTGGAAAGAAATCCTCATTTTGAGAGGGGTACAGAGTACATTGCGGTGGAAATCCTTTAGCAAAAGATTAGTACAAAAGGGAGCAGCACAGTGTTGTACTGTATCAGTTTAAATAGTAAAAATGAAGGAAGGCAGCTCTGAATGAAGTAAGTGGCCTGATCTCCAATGTCTCAGAGAGTCTAGGGCTCTGTTTGGCCAGCTGGTGATTAGGTTGAACTGCAAATGGTCAGGAGCAGGAGGCTGAAAATAAATGTCATGTAAAGAAAGCAAAATGCATTGCAACAATAAAAGACCTAAAATCCCAAGTGCCTTTTCTAATCTTTTGGTAGCATTTATTCACAGGAATGCCCTTTTCTTTCACGTCATAAATTACCCAAGATTAATGACCAACTGCTGCCAAAAATTGCTCAAAAGGTCCTTCAGCTTCCTCTGTGGGGATTGCTTCTGATTAACTATATTCCTGCTGGTGTTTAAATGTGACTAAGCACCACATCTGTAACACATAACTGTAGCGTGCCTACTCCATTATTGTGTGTGTCACATTTCTTTGGATGGTCTACTTTATAATACCATTTACAGTTACATTCTTATATTAGTTACAGATACTTAAAGAACAATTGTACAACAAAATACCTTTCATAAATGTTTTTCTCTAAAATAAAACATTTGCTTTACCATTTGCTATAGCTGTGCGGCAAGGTTGAAGTATCAATAAGGCCTCATTAACATGACCACGTTATCAACATCAACTTTGTGTCAGATATGTATGTTAACTATATTTCTACTGAAAGGAACTGAGGAAACTGTTATTCCTTTAATCCTGGTTTACTGAAAAAAGTGTAGCCATTAACCAAACAATCAATTTGGATATTTCCATCTGGAGGGCAGGGAGACCCAAAATAAGTGGGTCACAGTCTATGCCCTTTCGTTGTATGGATATGTTGAGCCCACAGCTCTTCCTCTTTCATTGATGGACCTAAACACTGCCAGAAAACCTGAGGAGTTTCCTATTGCATGTAAAGTAATTGCCCACAATCTGAATGACAAGGAATCAGAATTAGAATAAGACAGGGGTAGCCACCAGTGAATTAAGACACCAGCCACACCAACCAAAACAGGCTTGAGTATGAAAAAGCAGGTGAAGCTGTCCAACTATCTGTAGAATAAGGAGGCAACTTGAAATATGGCCCATGACATGACTTCGCCCATACGTCCGGCTGAGTGTGCTATCACACCACATGCTTGTGAACTATACTATTATAGGCAAAAATCCTGTGGGAAAACCTTTGCCATCCAATGTTAAAGAAAATTATCCAAACCAATAATTATAGTTTTATTTCTTAATATTGATGGATCTTCTAAAAATAGTTCAGGGGAAAACCTAATGTAATCATGCTCACGTTTGCCAAACTTCATCTAAATATCACATTTTTTGCTTACACATTCCAGTTTTACATTTGTCAATAAGTTGCATCAGACACAATCTCACTCTACTGTGTTACTCTCTGTGGCTCCTCTGTCTGCTGGAAGAAAACCAAACACTTCCACGATTTCAGTAAGCCATGAAACCCTAGCTGATTTGAAAAAGGAAACCGAAAGTGCTGATTTCTCACAAGTGTTCTCACCATGCCAACCTCAACCTATTCCTGTTCAGCTGCAACAGCTGCCCAACGTTTCCAGCAATTTTTCAAACTTTTCTACAGACACGTGTCTTTGCCAAGACCCTACATGTTTCCATGTGCTTTTTTTTCCAAGCAAGCCTCTTCAGCCCAACCTCCTTGAAAATGTATTGATTTGCATTTACTGGGTCTTTTGATACTGTTAACAAATTATTTTAAAATGAATGTATTTATAGCCAGAAGGATCTGTTTATTTCATGACTAACCTGTAAAAAAGAGGCTTGCTCTCTCATGGAATGCCAACAATTAAGGATCCCATGCCTACAGTATATAACAACTTTATATATAAGACATAGATGTTTTGCTGATGATATCTTGTGTCTGCTGAAGCATTGACAAGTATTGGAGAAGAGAGAGTGTTTGTCCAGTTGATTCTGCTATTTTCACAGAATGTGAGGTATCATGACCACAGCCTCCATAAAGGGACATGGCATCAGACTGAATTTCAGTGCATAGACAGAATGGATGTTCTTCAGCACTTAGGTGGACAGGATGCAAAGCTGCTAATAGGCAACATGCTATGTCGGAGGTGAGAGGATGTCCGGGTTTCCAAATGGGTTGGGATGATGGAGCAACACTGGGAATCAGTATTGTCACGCCTTCTACAGCCTGAGGGCACTCTTACTCTGTCCTGTCTCTTGTTTCCGGTTCTTTGCTGTCCTTCCGGTGTCTCTCTCTCTGGGGCTATATATTTCTGGGTCTTTCATTTGCCTTCACTCAGCATTGACGTTCGAATGTCCTGAAACCTGCCTAGCACCAGGTCGCCCCACGTCTGCTACCTGAGGGCATAGGTTTCTATTCGGCATTTCCTGAACAGCTGAGCCCGGGCTAACCCCCGTCTCGCCGCTACACATAATGTCTCTTATGCTCTCCCACCATTCTACGGTTTGTCCTTTCCGACATCCGTGACAAGTACTGTATATAGCAAGTATTGCAAGTACTACAAACAGTATTGTGTTTCCTGAAGCGCAAGTCCGCACTAAAGGATTGGTCAACACTGAATAAGGTTACACTGACAATACTGTCCTTCAGAATTTGTCAGTCCCAGTTCAGTAGTCTTGTTGAGTGAATTTTCGGTACCAGTTCCAAAACTTAGAGATGTTTTTTAATTGCAAGCACATATGAATTAGAACTGGTTTTTGAATCTGAGTTCTGTTGGTAATTATATGGTGTTCATGAATCATAGAATGCAAGGATGTATGAAGTAGACTCATGGTTTTAATGCCTTAACAGTTGGTGCTCCAGCAACAAAGGTCTTCTTCAGGAAGAACTCGGCAAGACAACACTGTTTTTAGGACAAACACAATCCTTAGACAGGCCCTCCAAGGAGGGAGGCATCAGAAGAGTTGTTAAAGTGAACAAGGAGAATCAAAAGGCCTCTTTTGAATTCCCTGAATAACAGACAGGGGGGTAGTGGTTTGAGACCAAAACTATGCGACCACAACATCCACAACTAGAAAGTCCCATTTCTTTCGTCCCTTTCAAAGAAAGAAAAAGAACTCTTAGCACAAATGTCTGTCTGTCAATACTCAGATGTCCTTGGGCTGGAAGAGGAGATGGAGCACATCAGGGATGGGCTCATGTCAGAGACAGCACTATAGGACTTCAAAGACATCCACACAGACCTCCCAAGAAAGGGCTAAGTGTTATTACAGTCCTTCTCCAAAGAAAGAGGTTGTGAAGCCTCCAGCACTGGTGTTGTAATAGAAGTATCAAAGCCTTCTGCTGTCTTGCAATCTCCTTAGTGATCTTATTAAGATGGAAAGCTACCATTGCAATAGATTCAGGTGAGTCACCCTCTGCTGTGATTCCAGTGGTCACATAGCTACAGGACTGGGGTCCAACTCTGAATGGGAAAATGTTGTGTGGTGTTGGCGATGCAAAGAGCAAAGAGCAGGCCCACAACTCTCCAATAGGTGGGGGTGTATTTGAGAGACCAGTCCAGGGTACCTATAAGGAGCTAACTTTGGTGTGAAGCTGGTGGCTGGCATGTTACGTGATGTGCCCTGTGCACACAATGTTGAAAAGTTGCACAATTAACATAATGAATTGACAGACAGACATGTTATTGTTATTAAGTATTTGTTGGGGTTTCTGGGAGTATATCAGTGGCCTGAATACTGAGGACAATAACATATATCAGACTGTCACAAAGAGCTGACAATATAAAATGCTCATGCAGGTCTATGAGCAAGGGAGGAGTGGACACGACACAGAGGAAGGGTGTGCAGAGACATCAAATGTAGTGTACAGTAAGTGAAAAACAGCAAACAGGCCAGACAATAGTGGTGATTGCAAATGGAAATAAGGCACACATACTTGACTTGACTCTCCTCCTTGTTCTTCTCCTTCGTGTTCTGTGTTGTCATTCTACAACTGTGGAAAGCCTAAAAGGAAAACAGCAGGAACTAAAAAAATCGCAATGGAAACAGGCAGAGTACAAAGATAACACTCAATAGAGAAGTCTTCAGAAAAAAAGTACTAGAAGAAAGGAAGGACTCTCAGTTTTAAACAATAACATGGAGAGGAAGAGTTGAAGCAATAGAACACACTATTAAAAGAAGTGAAGATAAGAAAAATAAGACAGTGGGAAATGAGGCTTGCTTGTATCTTAACAACTCAATATAAAAAATGAACAATGAGAAAAAAATGTGTCTTTTAAATCCCTAGAATAACAGACACATGGGAAAGTGGCATTAGACCAAACTATAGTGGATGACTATGGGGATGAGACTGACTTACTCAGCTCAGCATTTACCAGCGTGAGAAAGAAAGAGACAGTGATAATCATGTGGCAGACATAGACTTTGGAGTTCTATATTCAAGTGAGTGGTGGTGAAGACAGGATGTCCCACTCCTTGCTGTTATAAGAATATGGACTCAATTCCTGGGGTGATACAGTATCTGCATGGAGTTTGTGTGTTCTGGCCATATTCTGCCGATGTGGATTTCCTCTGAGTTCACATAAACACTAAATGGTCTGTAGCACAGTAAGCCAGGGGTTGTCCTCATAGCAGTAAATAATTTTGGTCATCTTTTATGTCACAGCAACAAAACTTGAATATTTTGATTTTCTCTGAAGCAATCAACATTTCTAACAACTATTGTTGTTATTATTATTATTATTATTATTATTATTATTATTATTATTATTATTGTTGTTGTTGTTGTTGTTGTTGTTGTTATTATTATTACAGTAGTTTCTAATGAATGAGAGAGAAACATGAATGTGTGTAAGTATTTGGCATGGCTTGCCTAGCTAAAGGAATGGAACAAACCTGAGGCTGGATACGTTGCCCAATCCCCCCTCACTATTGTGAGGATTGAGCTAGGGATCTGTTTCAAGAATGGAAATAGGGAGGTGGGGAGGATGCAATAGAGATACCTGAAAGGAATTCCCAAGTGTAAGATTCGGATCTAACCTTCTTCCTGAATTGCTATTTTAACATTTGTTATACAGTAATTCCACTTTTATTGTTTAAAGGAGAATGTAATATATTGTTTACAAATGACTTAAATTAATCTTTACTGCCTGAAAGGAATGAAAAGAGTTTTAGCTGCCATCAGTTGCTCCAGGTCAAACATCAGTTTTGCCGTAAATGTAAACATTGTTTTATCCCTCTGAAAAAAGCTTTTTCTATCACTTTTAAAAATGTTTCTAGGATCAGTAACCACATGCCTACCCCATTCCATCATTTCCCAGGACAAAAGGTCTGTGTGCTTGTTCTGAGCAATCATTAATGAAACTACAAATATGGCTGAAGTACTTATTTTTGGATATTTTTTAGAAAGAAACTTAATGATCTTCAATTTCTGCAAAATGCAAAAACGGTGTGCTCCTTAACATGCATTGAAGCCCAGTGATTACAGTGAGAGGCTGCCGTTTGGAAGGAAGTTGGTTTGAAGTGCTTGAAATTAAATGAGTTCAGAATTTTGATACATACTGTACCCATGTCTACAGGAATTCCCTTTCCTAAGTTAGCTCTGTAGACAAGGACAATGCTTTGACCATCAGGACAATACAATATCCATCCATCTGTTACCAGGAATACCTTGGAACTGAGGCAAAAGGGAGCCTGAATTTGTCATAAGGAAAGACTACACCATGCATGGGGTGATAGTGCATCTCAGGGCAAACACACTACAAAGAAAGGGACATTAAAACAAATAAGAGACCCCAATTAATCTAGCCAACATCTCTGTAGAAAAATGGAAGGAAACTGGAGCCACCAGTGAAAAGCCACCTGGAGAACAAGAACTTTATGCCAGGGCCTAAGAAAGAAAAAAGAATAAAAGAAGTTAAACTTCTCGTATAACTGTAAGGTTAAAGCACTCCTGCTTTAAAAGGTGGCTTTTAATAACGTGAACTTAGGCACAGGACAGTGTAGTCATGGCTCCAGTATTTTGAATAATACCACTGCACCTTTACTTAAATGTTTCTTTTAAGCAAGTTAAGCAAGTTTTAAGTTTTTAGTGTCAATCATAGGTTTCTATGGCCCAAGAATGTATTGTACTTTCTCATGCTTATAACATGCAGTGTTTATGTTGCCTATCTTCTACTTCACATATGCTGCATAGTTCTAGCGTTAACAGGACAGACTGTTTTGAATTTTATATAAATATTGGTCCCCTTGACTCAGACAGTATTAATCAAGCATGTGTGTGTATATATATGTCCCATATGCAACACAAACATTTGAATACTTCCGCATGTGTCTGTAATACAGTGAAATGATGAAATTAAATCTCTGAAGCCAGGGAACTGATGTGCTTGATTTTGACACAATATGTGTAATTTCCAAACCTGTTCTCATTTTTTAGCAATTTTCCTGTATGCTGCAGCATCACAGCTGTCGAGAAAAAAAAAAATTGAACATTCAAAAAGGCTTATCACTCCGTGCATGTTTGCTTTTAGAAAAATAAGTAATAGAAATATTGCTATTGATTTAATATATTATCATTATTCTTATTTGCTCGTTATTCATGATTTACCTTGATCCAATCAAGTGACTGTTATATAAGCATTCAATGCACTCATTAGAGAGAGAGCTGATTGGGCACAAGGTGAGGACTTAATTCTGGTGAAAATCAAGAAAGAAATCTACAGCAATATGCCAAGCTTATCAAGAGAAAATTAGTGGAAAACTAGGTCATTCATACACTGGCTTAGTCAGCACACTGTTACTGTCTGATGTGTTCCCAGCCTTGCAGGTTTTTATCCTGTCAGGATGTTACAGCCAAATCCAGTCTATCAACGATAGATCACAATCTCCATATCCACAATCATTTTAACATCGCCAGTTCCACTGTAACAGCATCATCAGGTGTACAATTGTGAGGGTGGCTAAATATGCGCTGCGTGCAGGCCAGAGCTGACCGATACTCAATGAATGAAGAGATTGAGAGTGGGGTGACCTCAGGTGGACCCTCCAGCATTGGAGCCAAGTCTTCTTTAGTGATGAATCAATGTCATGTCTAGACAACCTGAAGGCAACCTGACTGCATGACATGACATTTGTCACCTGGTGTAAAAATGCTTTGCTTGATATATAGCTTGTATTGCTTTCAACATTGGCCATATACTGTATGTACACTGCTGGCCCGTAACCTTTACCAGTAACCGTAACTTTTAAACCTCTATTGATCAACCCAGATAACGGAAAAAAAGTCTCAACAGAAAAAACATGTTTGCTCAATATAATACAGGTGTTCTTGTTACAAAAAACGTATGGTTTTTTTTTCTAAAATAATATTCAGTCCACTGTAATGAAAAAAATACATTTGGGCAAAATCAAAACCATTATATTCATGGTACTGCATGCTAATCTTTAACATGAATTCAATTATTTGAAGGAATTCTGAAAGGGCAAAAAGGTTTTTAGGCAATATGCATGGAGAGCACCTTACTCATTACATCAATACCCTTCATCAGCCAATCTTCCTCATGAAAATGAACATACAGACTATGTTGCCCTCTTCTGGCCATGATTCCTGTGTATTGTGAGAAATATTTTGGCCCTAGGCATTGCCTGGAGGAAATCCAAAATAAAAAAAAAGATTAACCTTTTTTTTTAATTTAACTTTTGTTTTTCATTTCAGAAACCAAATTCATATAAGATGCTATTGTTTCAGGTATGAAATGCATTCCTCTAGTTTATTCAAAAAGAGATCTGTGTTTCTATGTGCCTTTCACAAGGCACATTATGGTCAGTTTTAGGAATTTGCATCATTTTCTCCTACAATGATGGGCAAGACATTTTGCTATATGGGGAGGGATATTTCTCACACCTTAAGAAAGATGCTTTAACCAGTATACCAAAGTTTTGTGTCCCATCTATCATCTTGGATTGCATACTGTATAAGTGTATGTCTTCTGTTACTGTATCATAATTTGCCCTCAGGAAATATTATCTTGCTATTAGCTTAATATAGAGAAGTGGTCTTAGATTCTAGTGTGTTCTCAAGCAAACTATTGTTGACTTCATCTTTCATTCCCATCACCTGTGCCAGTGCCTCATGGCTAAACACACCACCAAATAAAGGAAAGAGTTCCACAATGGAGGTCTCATAAAGAAAAAGAGATCAACTGAGAATGCAGTGTGAATTTAGACAAAATCAAAGTCGCATAGAAATAAGGAGAATGGAAAAAACACATGGACCCCTACATTACACAGACATTATACAAGGAGTATGGAACAAGTTAGCCAGCTGTGTTGTTAATGCGGATACCCTTTTTCTTTTAAGAAATGACTGGATTGGATCCTCATCTCATCAGAAGAATGGAATATCAAGAGTATATCCAGCGCATTTAGCCTGTTTCGTAGTTAATTAATCAGGATGAAGAGGACATTCAGCATAATTAATATTAACTATCAACTACCAAACAGGCTAAATGTGCTGAGCATCTTCCTCTCATTTGTAGACTTTCTTACATTCTTATGATACACAGACACCCTGAGATTTAACAGAAACATTAGATGGAGTAACAGTAAGTGTACTCTCAAAGCTTTGCTTGCGACATCATTTCATTGTTCTTGGATATGTTTCTGATGAGAAAAGGTGTGTTTGGAGTAGTAGATAAACACTAGGACATGAACTAGGGGCACAGATCACAGAGATATTCCTCCATTAAGTCTGTAGAGCAAATGGAAGGTCAAAACCTTCATTTTGATGTGATTGTTATTTCCATGTATGTCTGCTCAACTTGACTTTCTATTAGCTACCATAATTAATAATAATTAAAATTAATAAATTATAATAAGCAACCCTTTCTCTTTCAATGGGAGATAATGTTTAATAATGCTTAATAATGCCTGCATGTCCAACTCAATGGACATTTTTTTTCTTTTAATCTAAAATATAACTGTGAGTAATATGTTATAGAATATGTGCAATATGCATATGTGAAAAAAATCTTAATATGGCAGCATGATGTTTTGGGGCTATTGACTTTGAATGTGTGCATCTCAATTAAACAACTCTGAAAAATCCAGAAAGCCCAGAATTAAACCAGACTTTGTATATTTCCAGGCTTGAAAACTGTGGGCTTCTTTGTAGGCTCTGTGTAAGGAGCCCTTGCTTGGCAGTTGCATGGTAATAAACAAAAGACTCTAAGAACTACTGCCTTTAAAAAAACCTCAAAAACACAAGCTAGTTCATTCTAACATTTTTTAAGCTAAGGCACAACATTGAACTAACACGTTTGATGATAATCCCAAGTGTATTAATGGCCATGAAACAAGTCCCTGTCTCATTCCAGACTAAGATGAATTGTAAACTGGGATGGAAAGGTAGAGAAATACACACCCTTGCACATAATCAATTTAAGAGTGCTTATTTAAACTAGAAACAAATCAGACATATCCTTTAATGATTAAGCACTTTACAATTTACTTCTGCTGGTGGATTAACAAAAGGAACAGACTCATCTCTCAGGTATGTAAATAAAGACAACTGACCTCCTCAGGAGCTGATGCAATTCTAAGTCAATAAACACCTCCTTGCTTTGAATCGTGCATGTCTTATGTAGATGATTATTACTTATTCATTTCTAATCAGATTGCTTAAAAAGGAAATTATACTTTATTTGTTTGAAGAGATGTGTTGCTTTGGAATTGGCCTCAAATGAAATTAGCTATAAAAAATATTTTAAAGCCTTCATTAACAGCATGAAGACAGAGGGAAAAAAACAATATTATCCATACTAACCTTCGGGCAATGTCTTTGACTACTTTTATAATTGCAGTCCCTGAAGTGATGGCATCAACCACTGTGTAGAGGGTTGTGATGGTGAGATTGTGAAACAGGGTGTAAGGTTAAGAAATATAATGATTTCTAAGACTAAAAACTTTAATTAATACAATATTTAAAAATGTTCCTTTTGATTAAAAAGGTTAATCAGTAATAAATGTCAACATTGAAGGCTGTTTTTGTTCCCTTTAGAATTGTTTTAAACACTATATTATTTAATAGGATGTATTTGTAATGAAGGGCTATTAAGCTGTAATAGAACAACTTTCTCTAACTTCCAGCTGATGCTTGGAGGAGTTTGTGACTTCTCTGAGTGTATTTGCTTGCACTGATGTAGGCTTTATATGTACACATTTATATGGCACAGTGGTTAGCTATGCTACCTCAGAGTACTGTTGCCCTGGGTTCAATTCTGGTCCTGGGATACTCTCTGTGTGGAGTTCATATGCTCTCCCTTTGTTTGTGTGAGTTTACTCCAGGTACTATGATTTCCCTGCTATGCTGTCCCTTGACACTGAATTGGATACAAACTAGATGGATGGATTATCTTTCACTTCATACTTCATCAACTCCTTGCAAGTGTGTCTTCTCGTATCCACAGAGAAGCTGAAGTTCCATAAATAGTATCGTTATTTCCTGTAAGATGTCCCGTCACACACAGTGTTACCACTTTTTAAATTAAACATATTGTGGAAAAATATCCGTGCTTTGTGCAATTTACAAGCTGTTCCAGGAGATAACTGGAATGCAATTCCACAGAGAAATCGTCAACACCATGCTGTAATAGTATTACACCCCTAGAATCCACATGCTGATAACAGAGTGTAACACAGCACAAAACAATATACAGAAATAAGTTCTGGGTCAGGATTTATAAACCTAAAAACATATCAAGGCTCTAACATACAGTATATCTGTAGAGTTGTATATAGATAAGAAGCTTAATAGCAAAAAAAGTGCCATCTAAATTTTTTCAGCCTTCTGGTAGGAATGATTTGATAAACGGAGCCTTCAGAAAGCAAATATGATAAGAAAGTATATGATGAAAGTAAATGATAAGAAGTGGAAAAGGTTTTAAATGGCATCAATTAATAAAAGCAGATATTCAGAGAAATGGAATGTCCTCGAAACGTGATCTACTGTGTAATTAAGAATCTTCTGTCATGTCTCTTGTGATAAAGGGCTACAGTGAGGGTCATTGGATCTAAGATAAATTGCAAATTATCTTCTATTTACAATATACTGTAGATTAAGCATTCTTTGGTTGCAGCTGCAGAGTTATTGCTTTCCAACCTCCATTAAGTTGAAAGTTACTGCTTTGTTCTTATGACTCTGTTTTTTAAATAAGTTTTAAATTATAAAGTAAACAATCTCCTAGAGCTAATTACACAATGAAACTACTCAGTGGCCCAGGGCTGTTGTATTCTGCCAACTAGAAGAGCCTTTCTACTACAATAAAGTCAACAAGCTTTAAGAATGCTTCATAAAAGAATGGTCAACAAGGAACTAGGAAACTGTAGTGAAAGAAACTTGGTCTAATTACAAGTATTTAATCCAGCTGTCATAATAGACTATAATTAATACATTGTTTATATAGTTTAATATTAAGGAACAGTACTTTCTGGAGCATCTGTATTTTTCAAATTCAAAAACAACTGCTTTAAAACCTAAGGCTGTTTGGACTCCCAATATTTGTTTGGAAGTGGGCATTTGAGCCCTATTGTTTATTTAAAAACAATTAAGCTTTTTGGTGTTTCAGTTATTTAGTCTCCCATTTCAATGGCCTCACTGACAGGCTTTCCAGCTCTGTCAAGCTGGCCTGCTGCCTACGTGCTCTCCCATGAGTCTCTGACAAAAGTCAGGGACCTGGCGGTAAAATACATTGATATCTCCAAGTGATTTAATAACAGCCCCCCCAACTCCAACACACACACTTTCCTTCGTTTCAAACTTGACTATCTGTTCTATATCTGTCTCTTTACAGTGGTGATTTCTCTTCATAAGCTCCCCTGTGCGTCTTTTTGTTTAATTTTAGAGCTCTTCGAATATTTTTTTTGCCTCTTCAGAATGTATAAGCTTCCTGTAAACACTGGAATTCTGAAGCTCTTTGTATTGAGTGCTTCATCTGTAGTTTGTCAGGTTCATGGAACCTGAAACCTGAATGTTCTATAAAACTCAAATTCTTTTTCTGTTCTTTTGCTATAGATCCTGGTGGACCACGGCTTACTGGAAAGAGTTAGGAAAAAGACTTTGGAGTTAAATTCTACGGTCTCACATTAATAATAAAGTTAAAGTATTAATTTTACTTCAAACAAACATATGATTATAATAAATACATTTCAGGATGTATTTTGTGAAGTTGAGAGATTGATTTATTTTGAATTCATCACAATGAATGAACTCCACATAATCCTTGTGGTCAATATCTTGTGTTGCCTTAATTATCTTAACTAATGCGAGTATATGCATCCGCTCTCTGCTGCTGTCCACAATGTTAAGGTTGAAAAAAGTGAGAAAAATGGAAATATGTCCAGGCAGGGTTTCAAAATCATTTTAACTTCCTTACTCTCACTTTTACTTAGCTACATCTGCCCTAGAGGTTTAAGTGGGGGAAATGGGGAGCTTTATTTAATTGTACGAAGATTTGAGCAATCCTCAAGTCTGAAGAAGAAGTTGTGAATTAGCGCGAACAGAAATGAGAGAGCATGGCTATTAGCATTCCAGTCTGAGTGAAAATTTAAATATCTTATTTTTCCTTATATGAATTCACCAATAACATCCCTCATTTCTTTAGCATCAGCCGATTTATTAGTTTTAAGCTACCCTAGCCCCTGTATAATCTCTGTCTTGTACCGTATTCCAAGTATGTGCATTACCTTGAATAGCTACTGCTGCAATTTGACAGTTAATCATTTGAGAGGAACTTTAGAAAAACTTTTCTGAAAATCAAAATCTACTATATTATATTGTAACAGATTCAGGCTCTACAGCTTGTGCCCTTGCTGCTCTTCCCCAGTTCATCTCTCCACCACATGGGCTTGAACCCGGGTCTCCGGTGTCACTCAACAGGGATTTTGCCAGCTGAGCTGAAGAAGACCTTCCTCAGGCCAGGTGGCCAAGATCCCTGTTATGCACAGGGGCGTATTCATTACACTCTCCCCTGCTTAATTCGCCATCCTCAGCGAAGGGCAATCCCATCCTACTTCTAACACCAATGATTTTGGTTCTCAGGCATGTGCCCTCACCACTCCCACTCCAGTTCGTCCCTCCATTACATGGGTGTGAACCTGGGTCTCCAGCATCACTCAAGATGGGTCTTGCTGGCTGAGCTAAAGAAGACCTTCCTCAGCCCAGGGGCCAAATTGCTTGTTATGTGCAGGGGCGTAGTCGTTACAATATAATCTATTTGTAGCCATTGCTGCTGTTGCCTGTTCGAAGATCTCAAAGTGCTAACATGTTTGTTAAGCAAATCCTACTAATTCAAAATCCTTGTTGACTATACCTTAGAATCGTATTGTGTGTGTCTTCGTTGCTGGTCCTTAAATTGCAGTCTGTGATTTTCCCCTTATTTTTTCTGCCAGAGGTTTTCAATTATGAAATGGTTCTTGTGATTAAGAGAGTGTTGATCATTTCAAAGAGAAAATGTGTTTTGATTATAGTCGTGGACTAGTCTAGCTCTCTTCCCCATTCAGAATTCGTCCAAAATATTTTTTCAAAGCCTCCACCCCTGGCTCAGCTAAGGCACTTATTTCAGTCTTATCTGATCCCATACTCTGAACAATTTCGTTTCACCAAGAGATCTTTATTTGATATTTTATTTGGCTATCCCTAAACACAAATCCAAAATAAAAGTCCCAATTCACTGCAGAACTAAAGAACTAAAATTCCTGTGTTTTCAAAGAGGTATAGAAGATTGGGACGCTGAGTGCTTTGTATGTAGATCTGGTCTTATATCTCTGTGGTAAAACAAAATATATTGTTATATAAAGCATACAGGTATATGTTAAACATATACACAAGTTATTTTTGTCATATAACATGTTATATAAAATTAATACAATGCAATTAAATAGATACTGTTACACACACTCCTCTCCTCCCTCATCCTCTTTTATTGAATGCTCAAATACAATAATCCTAATACTGATATGATGGTTTAGTTCCATTTACATTATTGTTTCTATAACCTTACACATGATAAAAGTAAGATAACGTGGTTCATAATTTTTTCAGGCAGCGGGTATCTCTGGGAGTTTTGTTAATTGACTATGAAAAACAATTTGTTCCTTACTGAATACTTCAAGCCATGGAGATCTATCTTAAGTGCTTCTAGTATCTGTAATATGTCTAGTATCTGTAATATGTCTTCTTTGTCTATGTTAATATTATTTAATATAGAGTTTTGTCTTTCCTAAAACTGAGCCTATGTCTATTATTTCATTTATAAACTGAGTGTATTATATTACACTATTTACAATTTATGGTCTTTACCTATGAGATACTTAATCTTTTAATTTTGTTTTTTAATATTCTATTACTTCAAATATCTATATGTTTGACCTTTCTATCTCTCTCTAAGATCCTTTTTAACCATGCTTACCACTCATAATACTTTTGTCTTCTTGAGTGGATCTTGAGTGGATCTTGTTTTTGAACATGGTTTATAAACCTTTTTCTTTCACCTTATACTAATATTTATTGATTCACTTATTGAGGTTCTCATTTTGATGATTAATTGTTTCTTAAGCCTCTTCCTCTTCCATTCTGGTTTAAATATTTTAGAATTCCTTTGTGGATCCTTACCTTTAGCTGACTGGTTCCCTTCTTGTTCAGTCAATTATGTCCTCTTACTGTAGATAGCCTTTGCTGTTGAGGGATTTCCAGTGGCCTTCTTCTGAACATTGTGTTCTCAGCCATATGTTGTGCTGACAGTTTGTATTTGTTTGAACAGCTTGGTTTAGGTAAGATGCCAGAGAAAACATTTGATTTCAAGATTCAGTTGGAGTGTTTCAAGATTCACATTTGTCTCCGGCAATGATTATTCCTCTATTTTTGGGTGTAGCTTGGCGTTATTGATTGAAGGTGATGTGACTGGTATGTCTACAGTGTCTATGGTCAGGGTGTCCTGGACCTGCGGCCTTGACCATCCACCACAAGTTGAAGCAGTGTTGTGGGAGCTGTCTGGATAGACCTCTGTATTTTGTGTTCTTTAACAACCTAAGGCACTCTGTTGTCAACCTTGCTGCAGCCTAGAACAAAAAATAAATGGGTTACAGCAAAAATATTCTCATAGACACAGCAAATAAATAAAATAAGGTAAATAACAGTAAAGCAAACATCCTTTTTTGAAAACATAAACTTTTGTTATCTGTACTAGTGATATACACTATAGTACAGTAATGAACAAAGAAATAAGTGACAGACCTAACTACTGTATGCATTTGCATCAAAGGGATGTTGTTAAATTAAAAATGTAGGGGAAGAAAATGAACAAGTCACAGGTGTTCAATACATTAAACAGTTTAAGCATAATCTGTTGCCTCATGTACTTTATTTGCTGTTTTTCTTGCTTCTGTAGATTCCCCAATTACTGAGAGTCTTTTCCCATCGCATTCTTTCTTTTCCTGTGCCTCCTATGTCACAATTGTGTCTGACCTGTAAAATGTTACAGTAGTAAGATTCAATTTAATTGCCCATTTACTGTACATGCCCACTTCTGAATACTATCTAAATTACCTTATATTGACCTACAGTACATTTTTGTTGGCTTCTTCAAATAAATTCAGAAACAGGAACCATACTGACTATCCCCGATAATAACACACTATTGAGCAGATGTAAGTCTAAAATTACCAATAAAATACTTTACCATATACGCTCTTTAAGATCATAGGTCTACAATTAGTGGTGTCAGTCCATTCCCTTCTTATATGCTGTATATTGGTATTATTTTAGCTGCATTTATATTAGTAGGAGGGTGTCTGTGTGTGCAGCTCTCTCTTGCTTCAGGATTGCGGTGTGGCCCAAGCCCTGCTGTCAGTGACATTTCTATTGTTCCACAGGTGACAGCAGAGGGCAACAGTGAGGTGAGAGCAGTCCGGATGGCAGGCAGCTGGGGTCTTGCCTGCCCTGGATGCTCACTCTAGGAGCCCAACGGGCCACAGTTCACCTGCAGACAGTGCACAGGTGAGAGGCAACTTTATCATCATGGGTTGCAGTTTTAAATGAAACTACAAAATGACTTTCCCCATGGATGGCAGGGCTAAAAAGGAATACTAATAAAAGTAAAAAATACATTCTTTAGTCTTCATTTTCAGAGCTGTCCTTCAGATTCACAACCTAAATAATGTTCCCTTAACTGTGGGGTTTTTATCCAGAAAATCTGAAAATATATATAATAACATAAAAATATGTTATTTTCATGATTCACAGGTGGAGGCCAAGTGAAAGGTAATTGTGTCCTCATTAGGGCAATTGTTTTTCACCTATGTAAACTTAGAGCTTCCACAACACAAGGATTGAATACTTATACAAACAACATATTTCAGTTTTTTATTTTTTTAAAGAATATTTTCTAACATAAAACAATGTCAAATTCAAATAATTAATTTTGAGTTTCAGTGCTTAGAAATAAAAATATCACAGATAACTAAATTTCAATGTAGGATTTGTAATTCAGTAAAATGAGAAAGAATTGGGCAAGGGTCTGAATACTTTTGCAAGGCACTGTACGTAAAAACATAAGGACTTTCAACAGAAACACTTTCGCTTTTGTAGAAGCCTTCAACTTCCTTTCACTCGCTCTTCTTGTTCAAGTGACCCTAGTGATCTGCAGACGCGGTGAAAGCATCATTTCTTTGTACAGTATACAGTATGTGAAGAGTGTTTTCAGCTAGAAAACACACAAGAAATATTACTTTCTGGCATTCTATATACTTTATAGTTTGTTCCATTCTTTCTTTCATTGCTTTGTTTTCTCTGCAACAATAATGCAATACACGTGACCAGGTGGACAAATCTGGTTAAATAAAGGGCTGAAAATATCTCTTATATTCACTAAAAGTAAAAGAATATTAGACACAGAAGGTGACATTTAAAGCTTTATATACGAACACAACCTTATTTGTGCATAAAGAATACAATGGTGTTTGCTCTAAATTACACAAATAAAATTAAATAGCATTTAAATACCATTTATTTTGCATTTAAAATGAGAACGTGGTAATTACAGAAGTCCTTGTTACTTTCTTGATTGTTTTTCTTTAATCTGCTCACTAAAGCTAACAAGCCTTGTTACATGACACCTTTTTGCCAAAGGCTTCACTGGCATATGCTTTGTCAATAAAAATATTATTTTACTTTTTAGTGCTATCTTTTGTTACAAAAATGACATTTTATAAAGAACTGGATTTTAATGTTACCAACGACAAGTACATGTCCATTCTATTATAAAAATTGACCCAGCATAGCAAAGTACAACAAGAAATAAAACAATTGGCTTTAAATTAGACATTTGTATGTGCAATGATGACTTTGTGTTTTCTTTCAAAACATCCATATTTTACAATGTCATTAAATAAATGACAGCAAGGTGGGTGTAACTGCATCACAGACATTTGATTGCGTGAGACATTACATTACATTCCTCTGCAAAAAAAATATCCAGTTAAAGCCACGATCAGGCAATGATGCCTGTACCTGCCTGTACTGCAATTACTGGGGAGACTGGGATTAAAAACGAAGAGAGAACCCACAGTATATGTTAAAAAAAACCTCCAGCCTGTGCTCAGCTGAGATTCTCTAAGACATCAGAACAGCTGTTAAAATAGTGAGTTCATAGAATCACAGATTCAAATGCAATCCATATTGCAATTCAATAAAGTTCAAGTTTTTTGTTGAAGTTCAAGATATTGGTCAAGTGTCTTTTGTTTCTTTCCTTTATCTTTTTCATTTCCTTTCATGGAATGAACCTTTACATGTTCCAAAAACAATTAATAGCACAGGTTGGATAATACAATGATCCATGCATAGATATGTACTGTAAGTTATCCTAAAAGTGGATGAAGGGGCTGATGTGTAGCATATATTTGTCTGAGTGGTTGATTTTGCCTCCTCTTACACTTCACTGCAGCAGCTGTGTTCTCAAAAGGATTATGGTACAAGTAGGGGAATAGCTCAAGGGCATGTGTTCCTTCACTGGTCCCATGGGATTGTTTTAGGGTGCATGTTGGCAGCCTCAGTAGAATGTAAGAGATTAGGAAAGGATGATGATGAGAACAAGCCCGTCAGCCCATCAGCTTGTCATTTTCCCACATAACCATCACAGTATCAAGCCTAGACTTGAAAATTCCCAGCGTCTCGGCCTTCTTCTACATCTACGGTTGTGCATTCCACACATAAATGCCTTTCTATGTAAAAAAGAATTTTCTAATATTGGTGTGAATCTGCTTTTCAGACGTTTCCACTTATATCCCCATATTTTGCTCAGTCTGGGAACTGCTTTATTCATTTTTAAAGTATTTAAAGATCTACATTTAAAGATTCCTTCTCAGATTGCTTGTACTGACACTACAATGATTAAATTCTTTCTGCCTCTTTTTATAACTCATTTTACCTTATACTGTACCTCCTTTAACTCTAGAATGGGTCTTATTGGTGTTTTTTGGACTTTTCCCAGTTGTCTTTTGTAAAGTGGTGACTAGAACTCTATGCAGCACTCAAACCATAGTCTAATTAATGCATTGCATATTTTCAACATAAACACACCTGACAAACATATTCGTTAAATTAGTTTTATTTAAAATACAGGAAACTCTACCATGGAGACATAACATACAATATATCAACAAATGTTGCCGCCAATGCGTTGGCATTAAGAAACTGTGAAAAATGTCCTCATTCCATACAGATGAACAAATTATTGTCATTAGAACTTTTTTTGTTTGTGCTTCAGCATGAACATTCCATACTGTAAACGTTCGTGTTGTGTCCCAGTGCAAACCATTGACAAATTACTTCTTTTTTTTTTCTTGCATTAATTTATGGCCACATGACCGGAACGCCATTGCACTTAGGCAGCCAGAAGATGTAAATATGGTATTTAAGGGATGTGTCCTATGTGTGAACTGCCATTGCTAGCAAGCTAGCCCAACTCAGCAAGTTTCTTCATGTTCCCCTAGATAGGGGATTAACAAATCTTCCAGGCTACATATCATTGCTTCAGGCTCTTACTCCCAGGGTAGTTTTACCTACATTAGTGACTTTCATAAAGTCACTAACTAGAAACTTGTTTTGACCACAGTGTGGGGTCTGAAAATAACCTCCACCTTTATCCTCATTTTCCTAAAATAAATTGCCACATTTGTATGTGTCCTTTCTGCATGATTTCAATACATTTCATAGTACTACTGATCTGACTTTGAGTAGCCATTTAATTTATGCTTTTGATCGACAGCTCTATCTCTTACAATGCACTGCCTCACACAAGAGTGTGTTTCTCACAGGGGGAAACAATAGAGATGAGTCTAGGATTTCTGTAATTATCAGCCTTAATCCTACAGAGTGACATTTTCTGTTGAAAACTTAGATGTCGACTCTCAAATCTGTAGTATTAAAGGTTATTTAACTGATGAACCTCCTCAGTAACATGGTATTACCCCTAAAATATCATTTACAATGTTTCACATCAAAGTAACAGACTTAGACATAATATGAGAGCTTGAAAGTTTAGTCAATAATCTGATATGAATATGATATGAAAATGATGGCAACCGATCCATACTGAATGCATTAGTTCAGTGGTATGGCCGTTAGAGGATAATAATTAGTTATCAGTGGGGAGGAGAACAGACTAATGAAGCTACTTCATAGATGGGGATTATTAGGAGGCCATGATTGGTAAAAGCCATTTGGAAATTTGGCAAGGAGACTAGGGTAAAACCCCTACTCTTTTTGAGAAACTTTTAAGAACCACGGAGAGTCAGGGCCTCAAAACAGATTTCTCTTCTTTAAAACAATTACACACTGCAAAAGTAAGCAGTAAAAAAGCTAGTGTTTACAGGATTATTAATATTAATACTGTAAGTAAATAATAACATGACTTTCCTTTTCCAACGTGATCACTTTCTTTTTAACAGAACTTATCACGTGATGTCCTTTGCCATATTTTCTTTTGAAACCTATTTGCTAGTGCCATGCCATTCACAACCATCTGTAATGTCTGAAAGTCCTAAATGATCTTCTTGCCTGTGTTGGCAGGACGGGTGCCCATGAGGTCGTCGACGCTGGTCCTGCTTTTTCTGATCAGCGTCCAGGCTGTGGCGAACATGGGAGGGGATGCCCATGCCGGGGGTACAACTCAGCACAATGCCAAGCAATCAGAGATGCAACAGGAGCCGAGCGCCTTCTCCTCCAGCCAGCACCGCAACCCCAACATCCCAGACTCTATCACCACAGTGGACCCTAAACTCTTCAGCAAACGCCATTACCGGTCATCCAGGGTGCTTTTCAGTTACCTGCCACCAGATGAAGAAGTGGGAGAAGAGGACGTCGAGGCCAATGGGGTGCATGGGACACTTGAGGGACCTGGGTCAAGGGTCAGACGGCGTGCAAATCCTGACAGTCAGGCCCTGCGTCGCGGGGAGTACTCAGTGTGCAAGAGTATTAGCACTTGGGTGGGCAACAAGACAAAAGCCACGGATATCAAGGGGCAGGAAGTGAGTGTGTTAGCAGAGTTCAATATCAACAATGTGGTTAAGAAGCAGTACTTTTTCGAGACCACTTGTGCTGGCAATGACTCAGGTTCCTCAGGCTGCCTAGGTATCGACAGCCGCCGCTGGAACTCCTACTGCACCAACACCCACACCTTTGTAAGGGCACTGACTGTGGACAAGAAACTGGTGGCCTGGCGGTACATCCGCATCAACACAGCCTGCGTGTGCGTGCTCAGCCGGAAGTCCTGGAGACACTGACCCTGACTTGACTGCCTACTCCCACTGAGGCCTCCCCCTGCCTTCTCTCACCCCACCCAAACAGCGACAACAACCTTAACTCCAACAAACTGACCCTCCAACCCCCTCTCCCTCCTCAGCTGCTCCCTCTTCCACTCCCTGCCCTACCTCACTCTGTAAATTATTATGTTAAGTTGTTTTAAGTTATGAGGACTGCATGTTATATTTATAGTTTATATGGTCAAAAAAACAAAAAATTACCAAAACGAACAGAAAGGAGCTTTTTTGTTGCTGTTGTTGTTGTTATTTATTAAACACTTCTATACATGCCTACCGTGCCCCTGTCTTTCCTCAAACAGCCGCAGAGCCCTTGACAGTTTGTCAGAAGGGTAATTCTTTGATATTCAGCCAACAAAAGGAATTAAACAGATTTGCTTTACCATGACTGATGACTTTAGTAGAGTCTGTGTGCCTTTATAGGTTGCCTGAATGTATTGGAAACCACAGTTACTACAATACAGAAGCAGTCGTAATGGTGGTCCTACCCAATGTGATGATCCTGTCACTGGGTAATTATGCACAGTTAACCAGAACTGGATTTTTCACCAATGCTTCCTGGCAGTTTTCATCGCTCGGTGATGTGCTGGTGTGTAGTTCACAGATGGTTCTTAAGAGGTTTTTTTTTAAGTTGTAGCACTTCTGACAGTACATTTAGCCTCTCTTGATTTTGTTGCGTCATCAGCCTTGCGTGCTGTTTGCACATGCACACATCACGATTGCATATACCATTTCGCAAACACACATTCTGAACCACACATATGTTACCATTCTTCATGATATTGTCATGCACAGAAGGTAGCAAGGACTGTGAGAACAAGAAATGAAACAAGCTAGTCTATTATACCCCGCTCATCTCTTGTCAACGAGGATAATTGTCTTCCATGAACATGAAGGAAACTGATAAGACCGATATGAGATCTGCACACTCTGTGTTGTGTGCAGGATGAGCAGGAGGTACAGTATGTGGGGAGATATCAGATCACATACAGTACTGCTCAGTCTGGTCTTGGTTAGCTCTTTTCAACACTTTCGCTAGGCTTACTCGTACTGGCATCTTCAGGTCTCAAAAAGTTGGGCTCTTTGGAATTATTGTTCCTCCATCTGGTTTGATCAAGAGTTATAACATACCAGGAAATGCTCAATTTATTATTAAGGTTAAAAATGGGCACAACTGATAAAGAGTTAATTATATAATTTAATAAAATAAATGATTAAAAGAACAGAGAGAAGACAGAAACAACCTAAAGGCAGAAAGGCAAATGTTTCACCAAGTGTTTTTATGTGACAAGCAGCGGATTAGAACAGAGAAAGTGTTTTATGTCAACCTGTCCTGCACATATTTCAACGATGAGACAACGTCTGCGAGTGTTTTATTTGGTATGTCAGCTGTGGTCAGGCTATTCATACAGTATATGGTGAATATCTGACAGGTGTGCTCATTTCTGCTTTGACAAGAAGATCGTGTCATTGAATCTTTGAATCTGCCTGTAGCGTTAGTTTTGCTCATAAGCAAAATACAATTATTATTAGTAGTAAAAATGATTTCATGGTTCATTTAACTTACCATTAGATAGGGAACATATTAGGATAAATACATGATCCACACTTCCCTTGATGTGCAGAACAGAACATTGAGCTCCAAGGTGACTTGTGAAAAACACCAGAAATCCATATTTTAAGACTTGCTTACCATGTCAGGGAACTTGTTAGAGCAGTGAAGAAGTCTCTAAGCCGATAGTTCTCCATTTTACCTCTCCTGGCCAAGATTATACTGACCTTTCTTTTTAAAAATCCTTTTACAGGGATTTCAGGATTCCTATTCAAGAAAATCAACTAAAACAGAGACCAATAATATCCTGAAATATGGATCATATCCCCTCCTTCTCTCAACAACTGACTGGTTTCTTTTTTAAATCCTCTCCATTTTCATTTTCAGATTTTAGCTTTACACACCTCTATCCCTGATCCCTGATCCCTCTGCCTGTCTGCCTGTGCTTGCTACAGTATTTCTCGCCTGCTCTGCCCTTTACTCACCTGTATTGGAACTTATCTCCATCTTAGACTCTCTCTCTCACACCTGAAATAGGCTCAGCAACCGAGACATTGTGTTTCTCCTTTCTTTGATTCGGCATGGAATTAACTTTTACTTGTTACAATGTGGCCAAATGTGCATAGTATGGTACAGATGTCAAATTTGACTTCTGACATTGAGAAATGTGTAAAAAAATATCTTCAACTAATTAATAGTAACATGTTTTCCAAGGTATTTCTACAGCACATCTCAAAAGAACTAAGAAAATACCAAATGTTAAAGATGCAGTATGTTTAAAAATGAAAGATATGACACATTGAGATTTTATAAGGTTTAGAGTATAGAGCTTTCTCTTAAACCTGGTTAAGATAGCTTTAAGGTATGAACCTGGTATTTAAAGGAGAAAAAAGGGAAACTTATTTGCGCAATTTAGACAGCTACCACTTGTTTCACCCATTCCTTAGATTCCTTCTAATATAAGGCATAACACAACACCCTTCCAGCAGAGGTATGAATTGAAATGTTTCATTTTACACAGTTAAGTGAAAAAAGGTTGATAGGGCCTTTATGGTGGTTAGGTTTAATCAGGATTCTTTGAAAGGAGAAGGATGGGCACCAGTGATTCGTAACACACTGCAACATGTTGTCAAAGAGTGTTCTCACCTGAAAATCCATGTGCAGTTATCAGGGCAAAACAAACATGAACTTCCTTCCTGAGAACTACTGTAAACATAAATACAGTAATCAAACACACAGTAGTAAGTCAGTATACAATTGAGAACTCTGGCTATACATATTCTTCAAAATACTTAAATATTAAATTAAAAAAATACTTCTAATCCCTCCTTCCTAATTAGAATCATGTGCCTTTGTTTATCTTTATTATTTTTCGAAAGAACAATGTGTGATTGTTTAAAGAGTAAAAGGAGAAGAAAAGTCTAGAAAACACATTTGCAGCGGGAACCATGGAAAAGAGTCCTTGTGATGTCACATGGTACCTAGCCCCTCTTTCTTCACCTGCCACCTCCTCCCATCTACTTCCCCAAAATTCAATGGAGCAGAGAAGAAAAAGATCAGGAAAGTGAGGCACAAAATATCTTGAGCTGCACTTGCAACTAAATAAAAGTACCCTGTAAGGTCACTTCCATCTAAGGTGATGAAAAGCAATGCAAAATGCTGTAATGAAAATAATTCAAAGTCGAAAAAGGAGGTTTATGTGGGGAAAGATGGGAGAGGCTGGAAGAATACCCTGAGATCATGCCCCAGAGCATGCTAAAACAAAACAAATGAACTATTATTGCAATAATGAAAAATAATACTTAGAGTTCATACTTAAATCTTTATGATGCAATGTACAGTAGCTATGTAATGTTTAAGTCACTATTTTTTATCAAGATTGTGAGCAATCTATTCTAATTTTGACCCCTGAGCATCAAGAGGCTGTCAGTGTGTTTGTACTGGGGTAGGCCGGCAATCAATAATAATCATAAAAATGGTCTAAAAGCACTATGCTCCTAGCTTTGTCTTTATTAGGGCAAGTATTTAACATTTTTCGGGAACCAGGATACTTGTTAAAACTTTCTCTTTGTTTCAGACTGTTTATTTATCCTGCTCTAAGCTTGAAGTTCAGCTTTCCAAAGTTTGATCTTCACTCTGCTGACAGCTTACTGGCTTACTGTAACTTTGTTATTTCACTTCAGCTGCTTGTACATGCCTAAAACATGCTACAGTCTGTCTTGGTTTTGAAATACTTATTTGCAAGCTTACTTTGCTGATCAAAGTCTGCAGATTTAGGTCTGAAACACACTGACATGCTTTACACATGCTCTTAATAAAAGGGATTATGGAAACATTGTAAGAATGCTTGGAGAGAATATCCTAAGAGGCTCAATCACTGAGCTTAACAGTTGCACACACTGAACCCTATAGTCCAGACATCTTCAATTCAAGTTTGAACTATGTTGTTACATGACTGGAAGAAGGACTTGCTGTGGTAACACACAACTGGCTGAGCACCTCTTTGCCAGGCACTAGTATAGACCACCCTGAAGGACATAAGCCTGTATGGGAGAGACATGCAGAATGATACTCTAACTGTTGCATGGACTTCTTCATTGACAGCCCAGTCAATAAAGATGTCCATGTACAGTATGATGGTCTAGGCAGGCGTGTCTAGCTGCTTCAAATCTCCACCTCCAGTGATTGACGCCTTGCACTACAGTGATGAAGTCAGGGGCCCTCACTTGCTGCCTTTCCTGAGGGCTAATTATGTTATGACATTTTACATCCTCATACTGCTCACGTAATCAAACTTTCTTGTGAGATCAGACTGTGGCAGGTATTCTATAGATATCCTGTTTGCTGGACTTGAGCTTCACTGAACATTTGTTGGATGAGCTAGGATGACATGTGGCATTATGGACTCAGAGACCAGTAAATATAGACCTACATGTATGCTTGTCCAGGCTCTAAGAGAGAAAAAAGACAATATTCCACAATGTAGTATCTGTAGCCTGATGCAAAGCATATCACAGATGTTCAGCTTGTATTGGTTCTCACAGTCGCTGCACATCCTTTCTAAACTGTGACTTTCACAGCAGACAGGCTGCTTATCAAATGCAATATGTTTATGACAAGTGTTAATTAGGATAAGGGATTTGCCTGTCTTATCTATTCAATCCAATGTCAGTACAATAAAAATAGATTTAGTCATTTTTTTAATCACACCTTTGTGAATTTGTTGCATTTCTAAATTATTAGTTATTTTGATGCTAAATATACTGTATACAGTATATTCTTAGACAAATTCCCTTGGGAAAGGGCTGTATAGATGTTTTTAAGATGGCAGCATTTTATATACTTCCCAGCTAAACATGGAGCATTTTGTCTCTATTTAAAATGAAAAAAATATATGATATTGTATTATCAGATGCTACATCTTAATAATAAATATAGCATTTTAATATTTATGTAAAACAGCAATTAACAAAATACAACTTAGCTATACGTAAGTTCTATTTTGTTTTTATGGGTGCTAAACAATTGAATCACTATCAAAATTATTACATGGGAAATTAAGGTTGTTGAATATATAAATTAAAGATCTTAAGTAATTAAGTATGGTCTAATAAACCTACGACTATAACCAGCACTATTGTTTGGCAGTAAGGTATTCACACAGTAAAAGCTGTTGATAAATCCCTGCTAATAGACTTTGTATTAGAAAAGCAGTAATAGAGAACACACAATTCAACCATACTTAGTTATTGAACCGTATTTCCTGGGCAACATTTTTGTGTATTTCTTAGACGTTTGTTAAACGCCTGGAATTTCCTGCAGATTTAGTTGGGATGTATCTGTCTAGAGCATAATTAGTTCCTTTTCTTTTTAGTATTGTCATGAGGCTAGCATCAGGAATATGCAGGAGGAGAAGCCTATTATTTTTAATTAGATTTCACAATTAAAAAAAGGACTGTGTTAGTTTGACAAAGGCATCAAAGGAGGTGGTATTCAAGGCAGAAACAAAGGATAAAGGAGCATGGAATTATTTTCTTTTTTCAAAGCTGTGTGGAAAAAAGTAGGGCAGCTCTTTTATGCCATGTGACAATGTGCTTCTGAATTCCCGGAGCGTACGTGTCAGTATGTAAGAGAATAAAAATTCCCAAAGGCAATTGAATGTGCTTGTTTCAACAGAACTTTAATTCTGCTAGCACAACAAGCTCCTAGATACGGTATCTACTGCCTGCCCTCAGAAGAGAACCCAATGGACAGGTCTGACATGCTCTTTCAAAATAAGGGACAGATAAGAGAACTACTGGTCCCATAAAGAGGGCAGTCTGATTCCCGTATTTGCAGTCCTGGACTGTAGTCTTAGACAATCTGCAAGAAATATCAATAAAGAAATAAGTTGTGCTACATGAATATTCAGCTACAGCTGTGGGCCATCTGACAGCATGTCTTTGATATTAAAATTCTAAATCCTTCAAAATACAAATCTTGCTCATGTAAATAAGAATCAAGAGCTGTGAAAAAGCTCAATCAATCAAATTATGTTGTATTAACCAATTCTTTTGATGATAGTAAACTATCAAAGGCATGCAAACCTTTAAACATTGTTATATCAGTCTATTTGATTTTTATATACTTTACATACTGTACTGTAGTGCTCAAGAAAATTATATAACTCCATATTTTGGACAAAATTTCATATTTGAACTTGTATTTAAATGCAGATTTAGCAGATATAAAACACAGATGTTCATAAAAACTGAAGATGGATTTAACGTGTTATCTAAAAAGTAATATAATTATAGTTTTCATGCCTACTGTATATCCATTATAATCATAGGAGTAATAATTAACATACATGACAATAAGGAGAAAAGGGTAATTTGGTTGATAGGAACAAATAGATCTCAGGGTATGATGTAGACATCTTCTTGAAGAATCACAGGAAATCTCAGAAACATGGCCGGATTGTTCATATTCAAGACACACAAAGCCCTGTGTGAAAAAAGTATAGATTTAAATTCTCCCAAGGACAGCCAGCTGTACAAAGAATTCAAGTAATGTAATGCATAATGATGTTAAGTAACTTAAGAAAATTATACTATAAGTGGTGTGCACAGCAAAGTCCAAAACAAAGTGTTAATAATTTGTGTAGTTGCATCTTGGTCAGAGTCATAAGCTGAATGGAGCAGCAGATGAATGAAGTATGAAAAACATAGGAAACAAGAATTTTCAAGGTTTAAGACTTTTTAACACATAGAAAACTAAAAATGAGAAAGACAAGGTACTGATTGATTGAATCCCTTATGTTAACTGCAGTTGTTTTTGCTGCAGTTAAAGGCTGCCCTCTTGTGCTCAGAATACACACTTATACACAGTCATAAATACACATAGTCATAACAAGTGCAGATTTCTTGACTGCACAGACTGCAATTCTGTTGATCCATGCAATTAGATTGTAAAGAGCAGTAAAGAGGAAAACAGGTTTATGATACATACTGTAACATAATCACATACTGTACATAATCATTATATCAAACAGTTCTAACGATATTAAAAACAATAGTTTAAGAATATTCTTGTATTTTGCTTGGGTTTTGATGTTAGTGTGAGGAGTTTTATGCTTCTACTGGCACTGTCCAGGTTGTATTGTACGAGGCTTCTGTTAGAACTGATTATTGTCCATCCTTAATTTGAAACTGGATGTATTAATGAGTTTCCAGAATGTCAAAACATTGGCCAGACACAGTCAGGGGTCAGGTCAGAGAAGCTAGAATATTACCAAATATGGCCCTCATGACTCAGACTCATGAAATACAGCTTTAGCACAAATACAGGTAAACAAGTAATGTACTGTATATAAACTGCAGAAACATTGTGTTATGTACAGTAGCTATTATGCTGTGGTAACTCCAATGTGTTGTAAAATGACAGGTTTGGAGGCATTTTTCAGGGTATTATATTCTGCAATTGAAGCCTGGAGGGTGAAAGCCAGTCAAACTGTCTCTGCTGTCTCTACAACAACTGCAGTAAAAAAAGACGAAGATTGCCCATATTCCTGAAAGTTAATGTTTCTCCTCTGCTTCAGAATGCCCCTGTATCGATGATGAGATTGTATGAGGGGAATTTTGTGAAATTAGGGACAGCTTTTTTGTTTTTGTGTTTTGTTTGCAAATAATATATGTATATTTTCTGATATATAAAAAAATTAAGCATTACCAGCATTAAAACAGCTACTGGTTCCATTACTCATTTGCTGCATTTTTAATGAACAAATGTCATATATTTTGAATAGTTACAGCCTAATTTAGAATGCTACATGATATAAACTAGATGTGTCACCTAAAAATCCCAGGAATCTTCTCAAAAGAACTTAAGATTAGTAATAATTAGACAACTTGTAGGGATAAGAGGCTTAGCTGTAATAGCTAAGCTATTACATACTGTAACTAGTTCTGCCCCCTTTCTTTCAGTGGTGTCATATGGACACTATATGTGGCCCACTACCTTTCATGAAAGAAACATAGATTCTTTCACAAAAGGCTGGTGATGTAATCGGAACAACACATTGTACACTGTTAATACTATTTTTCAGCGTAGGTCCCTTATGCTTCTACACACCTGCCACTATTTCGCGAGGTTTTGAACCCCTTCAAAATAAAAAAAAATGTTGATTAAAAATCAAGAACAGGCCATTCACCCCCATTAGCCCATCATAATTTCTTCTGTAATTACATTTAAGTATCAGGCCTAGACATGAAAGTTGCCAGTGTCTCTGGTTGTACTGCCTGTCACAGTAATCTCTTTTATGCATTAAATTCTCTGTGTTCTGGTGGATAATTAGCTTTTAACAATGTTTGAATTATATTTGTGTGTCAGGGCTGTCTATGATTGAATTTAAAAAGTGGATGAAGAACAGAGAGGCATCAGAGCAGAACTGAAGTGTTATCTCTGTCTTGCGTGATTTCTTTGCAGAAAGACGTGAAGTGTTTAAGATCCCTATTTAAATGTAAAATAAGAATTTATTTTTGTTTTTGTCTGACTTCGTCTAACTTTAAACTATTGTTAATAAATACCGCTTTTTGTTCTTTTTAAACTTTTAAAATGACATTGCAAACCTAACAAAAAAAGGAAACAATTTGATCTCACATGCCTAGAGGCAGCTACCCTGGACCCCAACCCAACCCCTCTCTTACATCTGAGGTGTGAAGAAATGAAAACTTTGTCTACTGCGTCAGATGCAGCTGCACTTTTCAATCAACTATTCCAAAACCCCCAAATTTGCATTCTGTATATTTTTACCAGTAGCTATATATTGTAAAGGCAAACGCCCATTATTAACTGCTTTATTATAAATGCAACTGACAAAAAACAATACTTTTAAAGCCTTGGATTTATCTTTGTTACCACCATTGTTTTGAGTTCAGTTTAAAGAATTGAGTCTCACATATCATTGTATGCAGTTTTGTCTAAGAGAGCAGAAGATCCCAAATAGGGATGATTGCATTTTACATGCTTATAAATTGAATGCTAAAAAATGACACCTGATGTGATATGGGATAGAATTACAGATTTCCTGGGACAACTGTCTTAGAAAGAGAAATGTCCTTTAAAAACCAGAACAGGTGGAAACATTAGTGAATGCATTTGTCTGTGTCTGTATGCCAATATCTCTGTTAAGGTACACCAGACCAAAGTGCTATTTCTCAGCCAAACATATTAAGTCTACAATACAGCCTCAGACTGACTAAGACTAACATTAAAGAAAAAAAGTCTGGCTACTCATAACTAATAAGAAATTGGTGCAACCAGTGGACAACAAAGTTCTAAGTTCTTGGTTCTAACGAAGACACCAAACATCATCCATTCCCAAAGAATGAATAGACAAAAGTAGTGCATGGTAGCAAATAAACAACATAAGAAGAACATAAATTTCAAAGAGCTAAATTTTACTTAGTACTTCCAGCTTAACACAGATTTCTTTGAAAATGTACAATTCCTGGAATTAGAAATAGTGATATAGTGCTGCATATGCACCAGTGCCAGAGCACTGGCACAGGTTTGGTTTTTGAAATATTATCCTGAACCTCAACAGAAAGAGCTGTGCCTTGGGAGTTACAGAAGCAACTTAATTAGAGCATGTTCTCTAATGAGTGACTCACTCAGCACTACCGTGGCAAACTGAGGTCACAAGCATTTTCTTCATAATCAGATTGGGCTCCCATTATTTCTAGTAGAATGCTAACTACTATTGATGTTTGAGCAGTAAAATGCTTTTGCCATCTATATATTATGTTTCAGATAGGAAAACAAAAGCAATTTTCTGCATGCCCTATTTGTGTTTTTACAAGGTAAATATGATTTCCTTCATGTAGAGCACTCACCTTCGATTTGTAAACATGATTCTGTTGGTTGCATATGCATGATGTTCTTAGAAGCTTTAAGTATTCGTTTGAAAAACAAAAAATCAAGGATTGATTTTCAGACAACACATTGTTTTATTTTTCTTTCAACACCGAATCCAATTAGGAAATGACACAATGCAGGTGTAGTGATTCATAGCCGTTTCAGGGACGCCAAATATGTAATGTTAGTGGCTCTCTGAAGGCACCAGTTCTGTAGGGTTTGGGCATTTACTGAGACAATTATTAATTGTAGCAGTAAATCACAAAGTTGATTCTTTTGATGGCTTTAGAGTCCAACCATGCGACATAACTCAAACAACGCACTCACACAGGTACTAATACACGAGGATACATTTATTAATACATAGAATATGCCTTAAACTAACAGATCTTATCGAGAGGGTTATCAGAATACAAAAGATATATATTCAATCAGTTACAAAGTGTTACATATATCAAGAGGACATACGTTCAGTATATCATTCATTAAGACCGTTTCATAAATGAACTTGGTTATAACTTCTACATTAGATACTCGAAACAAGTACATAACTCTTAGGAATTAAATTGATATCAACTGGTTGGGATAACAATTGAATTCTTGAGCTGTAATGCATTGAAGTTGAATACTCATCCAATCTTTGGGGATTCAGATCTCCTGCGGGCACAAAGAAACAGTTGCAGGCTGTTGCTGTCCAATCCGCGCTCTCTGGCTCGGTGCCAGGCTGTGCTGTGCGGCTTGCGACGGTGCGCTGCTGATGCTCACTGACCGGCTAGTTAGTGTTGGCTTTAACTAGCAAAGTTTGTGCACAGGAGAAAAGATGACTGTGGGTCCCAGCAAGTCAGGAAGAGGACCGGTTCGTTCCTAATGAAGAGCTAGTTCTGAATAGTGATTCAGCTGTCCACAGTTCCGACCTGTTCACGAGGCCTGCTGCTGGTTACTCTCTGGCAACCTCCACTCTAGACTCTTAGAACAAAGGAAAGTTCTGGCACTCGGACACACTGGCCGTTCCGTGGTTGTCCGTGCTGAGTCTCAGGATGGTCAGGAGGCGCGCTGCGAGGATGTCCTGCCCTTGGGAGCCTTCTGCTCCTGGGCCGTCCTGCCCTGGAATTCTCCTTTGAATTCCCTTTAGAACAGTCCACAGAATCCTCTCCAGAATCCCTTCTGAATCTTGTTGAATCTGAATCTCTCAGGCTCTCTGTGTTGCCTTTTTTTACCTGGAGGAACTTCAGCTCATTGATTGGCTGAAAGTTCCATGGGCATCAGAGTCCCACGTGGGTTACTCGGCCCTACCAGTCCCTGATTGGTTGATCAAGGTGAGATATGAGTCACTTAGTCCTGACACTTAGGAATGCAATCCAGATGTCCAACTGGCACTCCCTAGACAGATAGGCGCCAGTGGGTGACCATTGATCATGATAGTCAGGCTTAGCTAAGTGCATCCCCCTTTGGGAGCTGTCCTTGGACCTTAAATCACCTTGCATGAATGGTTTCTCTGTGGCTGCACCACAGAGATGAACAGAGAAATGAGGCCTAATTTGGGAAAGCTCAGAAACACTTAATTCTGCCTTATTATTAAGCCTTGCCGCTACACAGGTAATGATGACTGTGAATATATTCTTCCAATAGAAGCAACGTTGAACTGCTAACCATATGACTGAGTTTTGTTAGGTTCCACAGAATGGAAATTAACACCATAAATGTTAAATTTTGCATAGTCAGATACTACAATATTTGTTTTAACTGCATCCCTAAAAGCAGGATAAACGAATTCATTCTTAATTAATCCTACTAATAAACTATTAAAGTAAGTATGAATTCTAGGAAATATCTGTAACCATTCCTCTTACACATGTAGCTTTATATTTTCATGTTCAAAAGGTGAAACCCATCCATCCATTTTCAACCACTTTATCCAAAACAGGGTTGTGGAGGACCAGAGTCTATCCCAGCAAGCAACAGGTGCAAGGCGGGATACTCCCTGGATGAGACACCAGTCCATTGCATGACACACACAGATACAAACGCCAATTTTCCCAGAATCCAATTAACTACTCTTTAAAATATGGGAGGAAACCAGAGCACCTTAGGCAAAATTAGATGTACAGTAACTTAATTATAGAGGGATAACTGTAAACAGACTGGTACCGAGAGAACAACTCAGACGATGGCATGCACTACACTCCCACAAACAATTTCTTTAGTCACTTTTGTACCGTACATATTACATATTTCATTCATTGTATTACAATGAGTAGCCAGTCACAAACTGTTTTCCCTCCTACCATCCGGTAAATGGTACCAAAGCATTCAGTCCAAGTCCAACAGACTACGGAACAGCTTCTACTGTACCTCCAGGCAATAAGACTGCTAAATAGCCAACCTGCAGCTCCTTTAGCAAATCACCTGTAATGGCTACATGGACACACAGTTTTCACTGTATTCAGCATAACCGGACTACTTGTAAATATTGTATACACCATGGACACATAGCAGCTCTACTCATATTGAGTTTTATTCAATTACTATTACATCTATTATTATGTAAACTTATTTTCATAACCTCAATTTTGTGATTTTTGTGTTTTTGTGATTTTTATGATTTCTGTGATTGTTGTGATTTTCATGAGCTCGCGGAACAGACATTTCATTGCCAGCAACTACTGCTGCATGCTGTATTGTTGTGCATTTGATAAATAAACTTTGATCTGATTTAATTTGACAGAGAAAACATGATACAGGAGGTGTTTTTTCTTATGTGTACTGGATACCGAATTTCCTGTCATCAAGACCAAAGTCTCCTGTTGAGACCAAGCATTTCATTTTTTTAAAGAAGCACCCCCTGTACAGCCACACAGCCCTTCCAGTCCCAGTGTCTCTGTATCACAAACTTTCTCACCTGGGCACAATGCCAATTTTTATATTGGAATTTATCTGTTTACCCCTACCAGTCTGCATCCATTATAGCCCTCACTGCTAATGGATCCATTAAATCCATTAAATATTTAAACACCTCGGTGCAATGAAGACTGATCAATTGCGTTGTGAGAACTTCAGAACAAGAGGTAGTATTAAAAGTAATGGGTCTATTATGCAATTGTATAGATTGTAAGAAAAAAAATATACAAGGAGCTTTTGATCCATCTATCTAAATTACAACTTGACCATTTCGTTACCTCCAGTGTTAGTGTTTTTTTTTTTGTTATAATGACACAGTGGAGAAGCCCTAAATTATGCCTATTGACTACATTTTGTACAGACGAGCAGCATTAGTGGCAATGTCATTTGATGGAATCAGTCTCCTCTGGAGCACATGAAAAACGCATCAAAAGGTCAGATCAGAATTTAAATTTTCACCTCTGATAGCACAAAACTGTCCATCAATTATCGATATAACCAGTTATGCTTTTTTTTATTTATTTCTACTTAGGTTCTACTTAGAAAACTTAGATTTCCTGGGCATGTGCAGGTCTTCCATTCATGAAGGTCCAATGTGGGGTCTAGTGAATGGAGGGAGTTAAGATTTTCCCACCCACATCATGGCAGAGAGGTTACTTAGCAACTGAACAGGAGTAACCTAGCAACCTGACTTGCTGCCAGATAAAACAGGGGATGTCATTTGCAAGATAAAGTCTAGAGCAGAAAATCAAAACCTCAGACATACAGTATGATGTATTGTTCATGTTCTGTTTGTGGGTCCTTAATTAAATCACTGAGTCCAGCAATAGAATAGAATCAAGTCCAGTCCAGCAATAGAATAAATATGTCCACATATACAGTAATGTTCAAGGTTTGACAGTGTCTCTGCCAAACTGAACCAGACATCAAGATAAAATGAAAAAGTCAGACAAATGACAAAACCTACTATTACAGTGACAGAAAAAGAGATGTGTGAGAGAAACACAGTTGGTACAGTGTTATTGTTTTGTGCTTGAGATATTGTTTATTTACAATGGCTCATTAGTTTCATTAAAATGTGTTCTTCCAATACAACAGCAGTTTTAATTTCACAGAACTAAGAACTTTGCAATGTGTCTATGATAAAATAGTATGACTACGATTACTTCTTTTAATTGAAAGCAATCTAGAAGATTGATACTCATTTTGCAATTAGATTGCTATCGTGTTTCAGTTTTTGTATCCAATAAAATATTTACTTAATTCTGTCCCAGTATATCTATTGTGCAACTACAGACTACTTAATAGTTCCTAATTTGTGAGCTGTTTTACATTAGATTTCATATATACTGTATTGCAGCACTTTAGTAAGTGGAAGGATGGTGGCATATCTTGCAAAATTGCAGTACCCAGAAGCCTCCGGGGGATGAGCTACAACCTGTTGCCAACAGTAAGTCGTGTAATGGTGAATGATAGGTGACCAACAATAATTCACTTCCTGGTAGCTCAGACAATCTAAGGACATAGAGTACAAGGTAAAGGTTTGAAACAAGTGGTCATTAAAAATCTCAGGGAGTCTCTCGAAAAGAGTATGGGTGTAACCCCGACATCCTGGCCAAATTTCCCATTGGCCTTTACCAGTCATGGTCTCCTAATAATCCCCATCTATGAATTGGCTCCATTACTCTGTTCTTCTTCCCAGTGATAGCTGGTGTATGGTAAGCGTTCTGGCTGTCGCATCATCCAGGTGGGGCTGCACATTGGTGGTGGTGGAGGGGAATCCCCATTACATGTAAAGCGCTTTGAGTGGACTGTCCAGAAAAGAAAGTCTTGTAATGGTGAATTATAATAGAAATAGAATGGCTTTCTGAATTTGGCCGCTTTACCATTTTGGCTTTTTGTTTTGTTTTTGTAGACAATAAGCATCTTAGTTGTGCACAACCTTGAAGTTATAACAGATATTAATAAAATATACATCAGAATGGAACATAATTGTAGAAATGTTGCAGGTAGTACAATACAATAATACAAAAACATCAATCCATTTTCTAACCACTTCTTCTAAATCAGGAACATGAAGGAGCCTGAGCCTATCCCAGCAAGCAATAGGCACAAGGCAGAATAGGCTCTGGACAGGACACCAGTCTTTTGTAGGGCAAACACAAACTCACTCACAGCTAGGTCCAGTTCTCCCAGAAGCCAATAAACCAACCAGTATTGTCTTTGGATTCTGGGAGGAAACTGGAGCAAATACAAAAACATACCAGTGAAAATACAGTATCTGGCAATTAATGTGTGAATAATGAAATAATTCTACATTGATGAAAATTCATGAGTGTGAATGTAAAAAATGTATTAACACCAAAGAAGCATGTAATGAATGTAAGGATGAAGAACTGTGAAATGCTTTTTCTTGGTAAGGAAACTGACAACTGACTGTTTAGGATGTTGAACCAGAACGATATTGCAAAGACAGACAAAAAGCAAGATGGAACAGATCATACTTGAGAAAGTACTCATTTGAAATGTGAAATGAGACATGCTGTCAAGCCTGCTGTCAAATGGCAGCAGCTGGAGATAATAGCATATCAACTAACATTAAATTACTTTAATTATTTTATGACTGCAAGACAAAAATTATAGTAGCGTGATTGCAGATTTACAAAAATATATTCTGTAGTAAAATCTTCCATTAGATACCTGTGACATAGTTCTGCATAAACATAATGATGATATGTTCAATTAATTTTAAGAAGCTACATTTTGTGTTTGGAGCCATGGTAGCTCAAACAGCAAGGGTGTCTAGCTCCTAAGTGAGAGGTCCTGGGTTCAATCCCAGGTAGGGGTAAGTGATTTAGCTTGCCCTAATTCCTTCCAGATGGCTCCCAAGTCCACTCAGTCCGCTTTCCAAATGAATACTGGTGGTTAATCCTTCTGGGGGTAATAGGCTGGTTGGAGTGTGATGCTGATCACTTCTAGTGCTGGATGGTCAAGAAAAATGGTGGCCCATTCCCCATGGGTCTTTATGGCCTGAAAAAGGACCTACCTTCCTACATCTTGCGTTCAGAGGGGGGCTCCTTATCTTCAGTACACATAAAGTATAAGGTTCTCTGAGGACAAAGAAAAAAGGAACTGAAAGTGCTATATCATTTGACAGTTACAATTGCATTTCCCAGAGCAGTGTTGTAATGTGCCAGAAGAACGTAAGACCAAATGCAGGAAAGGAGCAGCAGCCCATGTGAACTAGAAGAGGCAGAGTAGTTTAAAACACAATATTAATGCTTCTGAATATTTCTGTATCAAACATCAGCATGAAACTTCCAGGGGCTTAATGACAGGCACCAACCTGGATACTTACAATGATGCTTTCTTACATGGAGATATTAGATCTGCATGTACCAAATAATAGATAGTATTATTGAGAATGAAAGATATTTGTTTCACACTGAAAAAAGAAATCAACCTAAGCCTAAGGATAAGTATGATTTTACTTTCAGGTTGGGAAGTCTAGGTGCTCTCCTTTGCAAACCTCCTTAAGTAGCAATATCTTTCTTGGTGCGTGGTGACTAAACACAATACACTACATAATGCATTTTATTATTATATTTTGACTACCTTCTGTTCAAAGTCTGCATTGTCAGTATATATTTAACAACATATTCAAACATTTTTTCATGTTTTGTCATACAGTCGAATTAAAGAGAATGATGAGTCTATGTAAACTCCTACAACTTATTTATACTGTACACTGACTCCTCCAGTTCAAAGTCTTCCTTCTGATATGTCATGTGCCTGTCTCTTGCATGCAACACCTTTCGGGTATCCCCATATTGCTCCACTTAAGACTCCTCACCGTGTCCTGAACTGAAGTCAGCTTTGAATCCTTTATGGAGCACAAATAATTCTCACAGCTTTACATTTAAGAATACCACTTTCATGAAAGACTTTATAAAAGTGCTTCTGAAAATCCAGATACAAAATCACGATACACAAAACTAAATATATCAAAACTTTTTTACATCTTCAAAAAATCAAGCTCTTTCCATATCTAGGTGAGGGTAATAATTGTTCAAATATATGGACACCCTTAGCTCATATGATATGCACATCAAACTAAATATTCTATAACATCAGAATGATCTTCTTTTATGCATATTTGTATTGTATTATTACCTTTTCAGTACTCTGCAATTTTCAGAGATTTTAGTCATGATGGTTTGCAAATTACCAGATCTCTTTAAATATGTTTTTTTTTGTTTATTACCAGCATCTGCTGAATTTTTTAACTTAAATTTAGAATAAGAACTTGTATCAGCATCCCAGCTAGGAACAAGCAGAGGTCAATTCTAAGCTTAAAAGCAGGAAAAACAATATTTATAGTGCAATACCTCCTTTTAATGAATCACATATAAATGTGTCCTATTTCAAAAGTCTCTAATCTTATTTAGATATTAAGTGGAGAAATAGGCATTCTTTTGAACAGTTATTTAAAGTCTTTCCTGATTATATACAATCCCTTACCTATCACAAACACACAATTCTTCATGCACTCAGTTTTGTTGATAATTCTTTTTTGTCCAAAATATTGCAATTATTCTAAAAACATAACCGCAATTATAAACAGAGTAAATGGCTTACAGTATGTTTCACGCAGCCAAATGGAGCTAAATTAAAACTGATTTTTAATTTCATTCTGACCTGTCTGTTCCAATGTGTTTACATGTACAAGTGTGTATGTATACTGTACATGCATGACTTTGTGTATATGAGACTATCTGTGTGTGTTTGTGTTTTGTGTGGAGGAGTTGAGTTGTCATATGTTACAACGCTTTTACCCCCTCACTTCACAACCAGCTCCACTAGTACTTGTACCGTTTTGTTTTCAACTTATTTGAACATTTTCTTTTCTGTTTTGTTTCACCCTCTAACTCGAAACCTTATCTTGGTACCCATCCTCTTATTCTTTTGCCTTACATCTGTCACCCACCCAAATCTCTGTACCCCTGCAGGCCAAATACAAATATAAATCACAGCTAATTCAGTGAATCCAGCTAAGCCATAATCAAACAGAAAGAAGTATCATTTACTTCTCCCAGAAACAGCTCATCATACCTAACCACATGGCAGTGCTGGCAGCCAGTGTGAAACATAAACTTGTCTCCTGTGCTGAAATTTATTGACGGAACCTTTGCAAGGAATTTCTTCTTTGTCTATTTTTAAAAAGTGCATAACATCTTTAGTGAGACATAAGGCAAAACAGGGTGAAGGCAACGTTCTGTGGAATACTGTAGAATTCTCCAAAAAGACTAAAATGTGACAAATGTCATCAAATCAGTCTATGGAGTTCAGTTTGCCACCACAGAATGTCAACAGAGGACATAGTTTCTTAGAGGTCTGCAATACATGGGACTGATTTTAAAAAACTGAAGACCTGTATATGATCAGATAAAACCGGGACAGAAGTAGCTGTCTTTTGTCTCAAGGTTGGGCTGAATCTCTCTCATCCTAGCATTAATCCCGCAACAAAAGGGTCCGCTTGTCGGCACGCCCGTCTCCATTTGGTGGTTTGAACCAAATCTTTGAGCTGACGTTGCCATTAAATGTAAACTCAATAATATGCAGAAGAACAGAGAAAGGTGTGGATTAAATGTTAACCCGTGACCTTCCACACCAAACATCCAAAGTACAAGGTGTTTCAATAAACATTTTAATACACCATTTAAGTTCAGCTTCATTTACATGATGTGAGATCTACTCGATTATTTTAAAACTTGAGCTAATTAAACAGGTCCCACTTAGGGGGAACCACTGTAGATAAGGTAAAAACATCTTTACCTTATCTTGTGGATAGTGGATAGGTGGAACCACCTCAAAGAAACAGTGCAAGGCAGTTCCAAGGAGATAAAAGGGGAAAAGCCTGAAGTTTGAACAGATACAATTTTAAAATCCAGTTGGCATGGATAGGAAATCATAGGAAGTCATGAAATCAGCATCTAACAGCTACAAACCAAAGAGCAAAATGTAAAGCATAGAATGCAAGCAAATTCACCACATTCATCAGCGACACCCAAGTTGAGATCTGAATGTTTAGTGGGATGGTGATGATTTTTCGGCATCAGCGGTCATTTAGTCTCCTACTGTGGACATAACACCGATCTAAAGAATTCTTTGCTACAGTAATACAAAAACCTATTGTAATATGAGCATAGAATAGACAATGTACAATGTGAAATACACATCTACATTTTATTATTGATATCCATAAGAACTATACAGCCATCTCTCAATGGTAGTACTCTGCACACCTAGTCACTGAAAGTGCTTGCGTTCATATGATCCTGCAGTGTATTTTAATTAAGATCCAGAAGGCAACAAACAGATCTGTGATAAAACAAGATTTGTAAGAATTCTGTCAATCCACCAGATGGCACTCTCCTCTGTCCAACAAAAAAATAGCGATTATACCATGATTTGTATTACATTTTCCATTATGTATTTTCAGCTTAGCAAGTTATTAAGGATTTTTTGACCAAATTCCACCCATCAAAACCAATCTGCTCAGGGCCCAGTCTAATAGCCTTCTAACCATAATCTTAATGTCTAGAATTGATTTTGTGTATTACTGTAGAATGATCTTTCTGTCCCTAAGTAGCCACACAGTTTATAAGTTTCAGCTGGCATCCTGATTTATAGTAACACATGGCATTTAGCCAAGATTAAGAATGCATCAGAAAAGATGGCAAAGTTATACATTTTAATATATCAATTATTCTTTTCAGAGAAAAAAAGACATCAGGGTTTCCCCCTCTGCTTTTCACGTGAAAAGAAACCTTTTGCAAGTGAAGGGGCACAAGGTTTCTGCACATGTTGCTCTTCGCTGCACATTCTGCAGTCTGATTCTTTACTGATCATCCTTTTTTCCATATGAATCATCCTTTTTGCATTTGAACCATTTGTGCTAGTGTGGTTGACCAAATGTAGGTTTGCATATGAAAACCATTATTTTGCATATAAACTGTGGTTTGTTTAATTCAGATCCTGACCATCAGCTCAGTCTTTCCTTTCTGAAAAATAAGCATGCCAATATTTCCCATTAATCCGGTAAAAAAAAAGGTTTTGTGTGTAGAAAAAACAAAATGACGCCTCAAAAAACAACAATATGAATCTGCAGGCATAATCAAGCCAAATCCTACATAAGTAGGTGGTTCACAATAATTTTTTTGCATATATACTGACAGAAAAAAAACCACAACATTTCCTGGAATGAGAATACTATAGTCATAGCTTATTTACTTTCACAAAAAGTTGTCAATTTGTTTTAAGCCCTCTGACCAGCAATACAGCTTGTGCAGTGAGGCATTGAAACATGCCAATCATACGAGAGCCTGTTAGGTTCACTTTCACCCAACGAGGTCCAGGTAAAACAACGCCTGATCAGGTCACCTTTAAAAAGGCCTTAATTCAAAGCTTACTGTAGGTCACTTCAAGAAAAAGGCCACACTTTTCTGTTTTCTGTGCATTCCATAATGCCTTGAATGTCACCAGAAGCAAGGGAGAGGGCCATTGGCATGCTGCAGGCAGGCATATCATGTGCCAGTGTTGCCAGACACTATGGAGTAAGCCACTCCACTGTGTCCCGACTGCATAGAAGGTTTCAGCAGACCGGCAGGACAGATGACCATCCAAGATCCGGTCGCTCTCGAGTGACCACACTAGTGCACGACCGTCACATCGGACTGGTCCATCTGAGAAATCGTTTCAGATCTGCCACCCGTACTGCTTCTGAAACTGTTGGCAGACACAATGCCCGCATCAGTGACAGGACAGTGAGGCTCCATGCTGCTGGCCTTAGAGCAAGGCGATCTGTCAGAGGCCCCCTGCTCACACCTCCTAGACGTTACACCCGACTGGCTTGGGCCAGACAGAGGCTGCGATGGACTCGTCAGCAGTGGCATCAGGTCCTCTTCATGGATGAGTTACTCTTCAGCCTGTTCCACGCCGACAGCAGGGCCAGAGTGTGGAGGAGGAAGTGTCGCATTTCTTTTTTCCATCAGTATATATATTGTCTGACTTTTTAATTCAAAGCAACTGGCATTCGCAACCATTTATACAGATAGGTATTTTACTGAAGCAATTCAGGTAAAGTATTTTGTATAACATTCGGCTCTAATCTACAAATACAGAACCCTAACCACTGCTCCACACTGCTGCCCTGGTTCTAAACCTTTTTACATTGTTTGCTTTATTTTTCACTGTCAGCTTTCTGACTTGTGTTCATAGCTAAAAATAATAGACTGTGTCTGGCACTGAGGTCATGGCTGGGAGCGAAGCAGGGGGACAGTATTTAGTGCTTTCTTACAGCAAAGTAATATTTATACACAGCAGTGGACATAAATACTCCAAACACAACCATGTAGCACAGTAATCTTAATAGGAAGTCACGTGAGTAATCTGAAAACAAAATCTTATCCAGTTAACACAGAGTATAGATAATTGATAATCACAAAGAGCTATTAGCAGGGACATCTCCTACAGTAAGTGAAAATCTAAAGTATGATGTGCTTGAAACTGAGGTATCAGATGCCAAGATTCAGCAATTCAAATTACTTTTTGTTTTGCTAAATATTGCTCTTTAAAGTTTCTTGAGAGCTTAGAACAGGGGTAGTCGATATGCGATAATTGTACTATTTATGCTGTCTCCCTGGAACTGTGGTGTGAACTTCCCTTTAGAGAGGGCATAAAACTATTCCTGTAACAACGGACTGCATTTTTTGTTATTTCATTTTTGGAAACAGATACTTTGTTCTAGAGGAATAAGTCAGTGGAGCAGACACCACAGAATGACCCATAACTTTCCAAACACTGCACACATGTGAGAAATGAATGAAAGCAGATTATATGAATTATTCCCTCAGCACTGCCATCACCTACAATTATAGCCAGCATTACCAAGCCTCAGAAACAAGATGACGGAATAAGAAAGGAGCTGGTAAATTTGATAAAAGAACTGTAATTCTAGCATATGCTCTCAGATTCCCAGGTGTTCTGGCTCTCAGATTCACACTACTGTCTAGCACCTCAGAGCCCTGAATCTGAAGGCTGTTCAGCACACCTAGCTAGTTTGGTGGCTAGTACCTAACTCATCCAAGAATCTCATCCAGCTGTTTAGTGAAAGAAACTAAACAGCTGGATGAGCTAAACATTTCTGGGGTCTGAATACTTATGCAAGCATGGCTAGGTATCCAAAGTTTCCATTTGTGCCCTCTGGTTCATGTCACATTAATAGGCTCAGTCTACACTAATGGGTCAATTTACACAGCATTGCTTCTATGCCATATTGCATTGTAACATTAATTACTCAACTCTCCTGCATTATACTAATCCAGCACACCAATGACTTTATCTTCTGTCTGTACTCTGGCTGACACTGACAACTGTGCTATTTTCCACTCCAGACAATTGTGAGCACTGCAGAACAGCCCAACAAGCTGTACATTTTTCACGAAACACTTACAGGTTTCTTTGGCTGCTCCAGGTCAGTGTGAGAAAACTGTAATATAAAGCAGTTTACCTGTCTGGCCCGAAGGTGCACAAGTTTGTGAAACAGAAAATATTTACAGTGCCTGCCAAAGGTTTCAAATGTTGCTGGATTACAAATGATAATAACACATCTTTTTCCAATCAGTATTTGTATTGCTATCCCACATGCTCAAACAGAAAAAGACTACAAAATTAGTTATTTGCCAGCAGATAATGTAAGGAACGACAAAAGGCTCTGATCCCAACACCCTTGAATCCCCCAGAACATAAAAATATTTCCGCTTCTCCTTACTGTGAGATGTCTGCCTCAGGTGATTGACTGGGACGTCACCTGAAATGGTATTCCTAGCATTCTCCCAGTGTTTAAATCTGACACTAATTAGTTCAACCTAGTTGACGTTCAACAAAAGCTGAATGGGAAGAGCTAGCAATAATGTATGAATATCAGTTTTTGAAGTGAACCTACGGAACTAATTAAGCAAATTAAATCAGATTTAGGAAATAGAGCATTGGATGAAAGAATGAGACTCAAGGATGGGAGTCAATCAGAGTGCCATTCACAAACGCTTATTTTCAAACAAATTGTTTGGACACACAAGAATTTTCTATGATCATATATAGTAATTATCCTAATCAAGCCACTAAGTAAGAACCTGCATTAACTACTATTGTTTGATGAAACAGTGTAAAAATGTGTATTGTGTGTCACATTGATCTAGAAAGTGTCTAGAACTTGTTCTATCCAATGTACAGTACTATTGATACACGTGCACCCAAATATAAGCTCTCCCTCTATATTATGAAGTATTTGCAATTTGTGTCTATGAAATACTGGTCACACAACAATATTTGTTGTGAAACTTCTCACAGATTTTCATGGTCTTAAGGTAAGATTAAACACAACCAAAAATGTATATATTTATATACAGTATATATAATAGATAATATATATAATACACATTCTAATGCATCACTACCTGTGCTTTATTTGAGCACAAGAGAGCTTGCCAGAACTGCTTTTAGCGTTGTCCATATCACATCACTGACTCTGATGTCATGCAAAATCTCCAAGATGTGATTGGTTGCCTGCACCAAACAATGTATGGTGACATAATACAGATCTTTTGTTTCAATATAGGCAAATAAAGGCACTGTACAGTACATCATCATTAAATAGCTTTATGGCTAAGTGGCATCAAGTTACTTAGCGCAGAGTAAATAAAGGTGATGGGAATTTGAAACTCACCCCAAAGCCTGTCTTCTTGAATTCTGAGTAATAAAAGAAAATGTGCTATTATATTTAGCCGAATGAAGTTATGCATCAATTCCATTTCCAATTTTTTTTTACAAAGAGGTCATACCATCCAGGATCCCTTACTTAGTATCTGGTTCAAATGTTCTTTGGAAAGGTTTCTGAATTCCAAAGAGGCCAGTTGAATTCTGAAGAACCCTGACAAATTCTAGGAATGGTCTCACCGCATCTCCTGTTCTCCAGGCACAAGCACTCCTGTTTGCTTACTAATCCATGCAACTCCAGATCGACAGCTTTTCCAGCTGTCAGTTAAGGACAGCACACATGAGACTCCTTATCAAGAAAGTCAGGCAACATGGGAATACAAGAAAGAAAGTCTATTCTAAAAAGAAAGACATCTGACTGCAGAAACTTTAAACAAAGTAATCTAAGACATGCAATAACATTTATGTGTGTTCTGACAATGAATCATGTTGAAAAGAGCCAGATAGTAAAGAAATATCTGGGTTTCGTACTTATTATATGGCACTTCTAGAAAGGAGTGAATCTACTGTATGTACATGACCAACAAGGTGTTTCCAGTCTGAAGTTATTTTATTTCTCAAACATCCTGGAATCAAAAACAGTGAGGGTGGGTCATTAGTAGATCTCTTTTTTAGCTCTACAAAATAATATTCCACAAAAAGCCTTTTTACTGTGAAAATTTGAAATTATTTTTGTCTTTAAAACCATTTTGAGTGATCATGGCATGAGCGATTCAGCAACAATCCCAGCAGCGACAATAGAAAGACTGGGTTTAAAATGCTGTATGATATTGGAACTAAACAAAATATTTTATTTTTTTCAATGGTGATTGAAACGTTTTGGTAGAAAAATACATTTTTAGATCGAATTGATTGCATCTCCAATTAATGAAGTAGTACAGTATGTTTCACTCTTTGTGTTCTTTGCCTTCACCACACTCCAGTGTGATCTTCTGATGGCCCAGCACCTTAGTACTTCAGGGCAAAAAGAAAACAAATCCACAAAACACCAAGGTAACTTCCAATAATACTATCGGGCTGTCATTTATTAGTGTGGTGACTGTATACTGTTCTGTAACACAAGTGCACCTTTGTTTTGACCAAAATACAGATTCCTGCAGGTGGGGGGAAGTCAGGGAGTTTCCAGGAGCCATACTACAAATACAAATACGGTATAGGAGAACTATTTTAAATAACTGAGCAGAAAATTACTAAAAAAAAAATCTTTCTTTACTTGCTATACAATATTTGATATAGAAATGTACAGATAATTGTAATTATCAGACATGCATCTTTGTCCCCTTTGACTAACAGGACTTGGGCACACTTGGGAAAGCGGTGCTTCTATAATTCCACTTTGTGACCAAGGCCTCATTTTCTCAGAGTTATATAAGCCACCACTAGCCAAAACATCTGATTCTACAAGGTTCTTAAAATGTTTTTTTCCAGTAATTGATGGAATGGAATTATTTGGCTCTGACTATGCAAAAGAATACAGTACATGGCACAGAGTTGCTCTGCACATAACGTCTACTTTCTATTACCCTGAGAACCAAAACTCAGGACAGTCCAGAACTGTCCCACATAAACTGGAAGAGGGGAATGAGGTTTCTCTTGCACAAACAATCTGGGTCTAAAGGCCAGCAGAACAGAGTTCAGCTTGTTTCGTGTGCTGGAAACCATACACATTATCATTATTAATTCTGCAGTTTTTTTTTGTAGTTGTTTGTAGTTGTTGAAGCATTTTGAAGCAAATAAAGATAAATGTTACAAGGTTTACCCAGTGTTTATTAGTTGATATAAGGGTAGGAAAATACATTTAAAAGGTACACTGTGAATATTCTCTTGGCTGCAGTATGTTGTGAAACGTCAGTATAATGAGGAACTATTTTCCCGTAACCTCTTCTGACATCTTAATTTTGTTCTTATCATAATTTTACTACCATAATTTTATGCAATTTTCTATTGCATAATTTTACTACAGTACATTGTTTATCCTAAAGTATTGTTTTTAATTTCTTTGAAACACCATGAATATTATGGTACTCATGTGCTCAATAGAACTCAATATAAACACGTCAAACCGTATACGGTATAACTATGGTAAAAGTGAGAAAATTCAAAGGGAATTTTCACAAAGCTGTGAAAAACCAAATCCTGTTGCCCCCAATATTATCTGAATAATGGCTATCGTGATGTGTTCATTATCATTTTACGAAAATAAAAATCTTAGTGGAGATGAGAGGTTTCATTAGGTCAAAATAATTAAAACACACGCATGAAACAAGAGGCTTAGATTGATGTTTCTTAAAAAAACTCAATGTGTGGTCATTTTGTGAAATAGTAGCCACTAAATTGAACCCTACAGTAGCAATGTAATAAAGAATGTTTTCTTTGTTAAAGCTAAACAAACTCATATGACATTTATTTTATGTCGCGTAGTCCACACTCGCAAGCATTTGTACACGAAGACACGAGTAATGCATGTAGTCCATTTGCGCTGTACGTCTGAAACCCCCCAGACAGACTCCTTTACAAATGGGCGGTCTGGAAATACTCTGTAAAAATCCTTAGGTCGTTCCTATTGCAGAAATTAGCCGTGCTAGGTCCCTGTGCTTTCCTTTACTGTGCTGTATTTCCAAAGGGGACCTGGGAGAGTGCAAAAACTGAAAATATACATTTTTCTTTTCAAGCGTATAGCCTCTGAGAAGGAAAACATACAAAATGGGCAAAGTAAAAGGCGGAATGATATGTGTCAAATATCTGCTCTTTATGTTCAACTTTACGTTTTGGGTAAGTGATTGCCTTCATTGTGTGCGTTTTAGTCAGTATCAGTACTAGTTAAACACCTGTGTTTACTGAACTGCCAGATTTGCCTTTTTTTGGAAACGCATCTTTTTGAGTCTGGGAGGCAAGTGCATGCTTACGTAAGTTGAAAGCGCAAAGTATTTTATTTTCCATTTAGTTATATACAGTGTAGTCTCATCTGTTTTACGGGCTATGTTTTTATTCACCATATTTCAATTTTTCACATTTTCCGTAATTAAAATGTAAGACATTTTCAGCTTCTCTTGGGGCTGATTCGTCCGCAGTGTAAAGGGTGGATGGGATGGAGGTTGTGTTTTGGCTGTGCGGGCTCAAATCAGATTTTCCACTGAGGAACATCCGCCCCCTTTTCCCTCTTGTAGCGTGTTTTCAAAAGAAGGGTTGTTTCAGTCTGTAGCATGAAAAGAAGTCTCGGCTCTTGGCTGGTTACTTTCTGCACTGCCACAATACGTTTGCAGCTTTTCTGTCTAATGCCACTCGCTGTGAGCATTTGGATTGAAACTGTACGGGTGATTAAAACCGTACACAAGGCTATCCTGGAAACACACACCTGAAACTGAGTGCAACATTTTCGCTTTAAAAAACCCTCAACTTAAAGTATGTCATTTGGAATGTAATGGTAACAGGTGGTTGAAAAATGGAACTTTTGTTTTTATTATTTACACCATTGAATAATAATTAATAATAAACCAATTTAATAGTTAAGTGCACGAAACGTTTTGTAGCTAATGCCCCTTTTAACTATGAATCGAGTAGTTGTTGATCCTTAGGAGATTAACGGTGTAGCCTATGCCTTCATGTTCGAAGTCGAACTACTCATTGCTTGTCTTCATGTTGAAGTGCACACTCTGTACTTCCTGAGTAAGAAGACTTTGAAATCGTTTTATCTTGATGTCAAAGGGCCCCTCGCTTATCAGCGGTTATATCACGCAACAGTTTGGAAGGTGTCCCATGTTCTCGAAGCTTATAAAAATAACTTTTCAAGTTTGACCAGTTTTGTGTACACGAGGTACCAGTCAAAAGCAGGAAATTAGGTTCATACATTCTATAAATTGTTCTCAGTGTGCTTTTTAAATACACATGATTAATTCAGAATAATAGCAGGGTCCTAGGGATTTGCCTAAGGTTGTCTTTATGCGCTTTATTATGTTTAACGCACTGGGAGCTGTGTCGAAGTTCATTGACAAGAATACCGTAAGAGAAAGCAGTGGACTTGTTACAAATAAGCGTTAAATAAACAATAAATAAGACAAAACATGCAATTTTAAGAATTACACAATTGTCCCTTTGTGCTTTGACCATTGGCGTATATAAATACAGTAAGTGAAAGCATTTTTGTTCTTGAGCTACAGTGTGGTACAGAAGTAGTTTTTGTGTGTAGGAGGCGAGCATTTGTCCACGGTGATGCAATTTTGCTTCAAAAAGAGATTGCATCCCCAAATTTCTAAAATCTGTTTAGTTATGAGCCATTAGTAGGATTGATGTTTCTAAATTTGATGCATCTAATGGAATCTAATATGTTATATTGCAACTGAGTTGAATGAAAGGTCTGAAATAATGAACCTTTGGATTTTAGAAGGCTCTTTTATCTTGGTCAAGGGGCCTGTGCTGATGCTTGCTTTTCTTGGGTGACTGCTCCTTTTTGGGACAGAAATGTAGCTTTACATTCTCTGCCCTGCCTCTGCTGTGCATCCTTAGAGAACTGGAATCTTCCTCATAGGCTTCAGCAAATGATTCCCCTTGACTTTGGTTGCAGTCTGCGTTTATGTGACACTGCCATATTGTATCTGGTATGGAAGCCATGAGGTGGTTTCAAGTACATGCAATGGTTTTATGGAACCGGAAACAGCATTGGAGCAGCTGTGCAGATACTGTCATTATGTACTGTACTTAGATCTTGTATATCTGTGGTTTTCATGTGAATACTTATTCATCATTTACGTATGAGACCACATACACAGATGTAGTGATATTTTAAAGGACTTAATATCATGAAGTTTCCAGAACTGTTCAAACTGCTGCTGAATTGTACTGCAAATACAGCATATAGCATTCTTTATATGACACAAAAAACATGTACAGTAATATGTTAGATGAAATCTCTTTAAATATGAATTGTTGCTCTTTGTGGATGACGGGTTATGGATGTAATTTACAAAAGTTATTTTGTGCTCAAATAGCATTAGGCAGTTCAAGATTTCTATTCCACAAGAATATGAAGGCAAAGATAAATATAAATGTGCCATATACATAAAAAGTGTTCATCATTTGTGAAAATGAAAATTCCCCCTGGGAGCATTTTGTACAGCAAGGCATCTTTGTTATGAATCAGCCTAGACGCTTAAAGCATTAGTTTAAGACGAGTCATAGAAAAATAAATCTTACTCAGCTGTGTAACCCAGTGTCTGGTGTTTTGCCTGCAGTTCTGTGGCTCCTGATTAGTGGCCAGTAGCAGACAGCAGTCATTTTTCCACTCCGGTTCACAAAAACTGTTTAAGAGCTGCGTGGGCTGAAGGAGGCTGATATGGGCTCTGCATGACTTGGCCCTGGCACCCCAGAGAGAGACAACAGCTGGCAGAGCACAGCAGAAATGAAGTGCTGGGATGATCCTGACCTAGATGTATGAAGATCAGGATTGCTGTCTATGACAATGATCGTTGTATGACGTCTTGCTTGTAGGATTATCATGCCTCTGCACACACATGCCAGATTGCTGTCACGTTGTTTGGTTTGTGATCTGAAATATATCAACCCTTTACTTCTGTTGCTCTTTGAAGCTTCTCTGTCATAGCCACTGTTTTTTTTTAGCTCAGGTTGCCAATACACTGTAATAACTCTGTCTGTTTTTAATATATGTCCCTGTTTTTTTCTCATTTTTCATCCCTCAATGTGTTTCACTTATCCATCTTGCATACAGGGCTGGAGACTCATTCATTAACTCCTCCTGTCACCTCTGGTGATACAGTACGAGTTCAGACCCAATCTAGTTCGCAAGTGGCAACAGTCCACATCAGTAAAGTAGGGTGTCTGACCTCGTTGCTGTGCTCTGATTTTGAATATAATGCACAGTGCTTCAGAAACCCAGCACATTAGGAGCTTGTCAGTAATCTTTTAGCTGGAGTTGTGGTATACCACAAAGTGGCTCACTTCCATCATTGGGTGTCTTATTTCATTTTTCCAACCTACATCTCAGTACTCAGCTTTCTTACGATCTCCTGAGAAAAGCAGCTATTAGGAGACTTTTTAAAATGGTGTCTTGGTCTTCTGAAGCCTTCATTAGCAGACTCCCATAGGGCCCCTAACTGTCTGATCACTAATTGCAGTGGGAGGCAGAGTGAGTGTGCTGAATGCTAGAGGCGTTGCTGTGGAATACAAGAGGATGTGTTTCATCATCTGCTTCCATTAGAGCTATCTCATACCTAGCCTACATTAAAACATTAATGTCAAAAGTCAGAAGTGAAGATGATTTTTGTTTTCTATTCAGACTTGACAATCCCATTTGATCAATTCCAAGGCAGCTAATAGTAAATTTGACAGTGCAGGCAAAAATTGAATCTTTACATGTCATTTCTGTACTTGTGACTAATCTGATAGTCAAGTTCACAACCTGAAACATTGAGGGACCTCTGTATAAATCTGATTCTATGATAAGATTGTAAGATACAGTACAGTAAATAAATGTCAGCCGATAAAACAATGTTCTGAAATTCATCTTCTAACAGTTACTTGAGTAAGAATTCATACATTTTTTGTGTTTGAGATTAATTCCTTATTATGGAGTGTCTTGATTACAAAGATGATTCATATGAGGTGGGCATGTACTGTACCAAACCTCCTTCCCTCAGAGCTGTGTACAGACTGAGAAGCTTACCACTTTTACCACAAAGCTAAATTATAACAGGGAATCTTGATAAAAAATCACATTCTTTTCTTCCCGTGCTGTACTGTTAAATTATTTTTAATAGTATATGCTACACAGATTAAACTAAATATGGCTCTAAAATGGTTTTGTTACACAACAGTTCAGTTCTGAGCGCACAGCTTCAGTCTGCATCAGGTCTGAGCTTCTCATTCTCAGCCCTCGCTGTTTCCAATGCCCAAACGTCATTGTCCCAGACTTTCAGTGCCCCGGCTTTCTTCCTCAATCTTTTCCAAACACACTCTGGTCTCGGGCGTTCTTCCCTAGTGCCCAGGATGACGGGACTCTGCCCAGCTCCTGTCTTCACCATGGCTGTCTCCCACCTACATCGTAGAGCCATCACTCCCCTCTCGGTGTCACGATTATAGTCCCCCCTCCTTAAGGGTGCTCCAGCCCTTTCACTTTAGACTTAATTCTGTGCACCTGACCCCTTTTCCCAGCCCACCTTAAAAGCCAGGCGCTGACGTTCATCCTGGCTCTGCATCTGGTTTCCGCACCGTGCGAGTCTGGGACCTGGAAGCGCCTGGTCCCGTTAAGGTTTTAACCTCTGTTCCTGTTCCTTGTCCACCGGTTCTGACCCGGTTCGTGTTTTTAATTCCTTGTTTGGATGGATCACCTGGCTATGGACTTTCTTGTTTTTGGATTCTTTCTGGATTACTTTTGGATTGTTTGCCTCGGCCACACCTCCCCCGTGCACCAGCGCACTTTGGACACGCCCCCCTGTTTTCAGCCCCGTATTCCTGCATGACTTTTTCCTAGTGTTTCCCCACTTCTTCGGATTGTGTCGTCCGCATAGGGTCCGGAAAGAACTGTTTGTTACACTCGGTTCCCGTTCTGCAGCTCCAGCTTTTGTCTCAGGCCAGTGCCCATCTGAATCACTGGATCCATTACACACCTCTTGAGCTCTGTCGAATTGTCAACTGCAAAATTAGATTTCCTTTTTGTTTAACCCATATGTTAGATGTATACTGTATGTGATTTATTATATTGTCATATCATCAAAACAACATAAGCTAAGACATTGTTCTGTCCTTACAGTCTGATAAAATCATATGCTTTTCTTATGCTAAATAAATAGGTTTACAAAACGTTATCAGTTTCAGTATTTGCTTTGTGGAATGATTTTTTTAAAATCTAATTCGCAGAAGTTATTCAATTCAGATTTTCATAATGTGGTAATTATGCACATTTGTAGTAGTTAAATGATGAAATACAAACTGCTGTGGGAGTCTGGAATAAGATACCTGGCTATTTTATTGAAGCTGATGCTCTGGTATACTTCAAAAAGTGGTTGGATGGCATTGTTGGCTTAATAATCTACTACCAAATAAAGGTGCAACAGGTCCCCCCCTCTAAATATAGAAACCGTTATTTTCTCAAGTTAAAAAATGCAGGAAATTGTATATTGTAGTTAATTGGATGTTGTTTTCAAACAGGTGCCTTTCTGACAAGAGTAATCCCTTGATTTAATTAAACTATGGTAATATAACTAAGAAAGAGGAACTATGTTAACGTGTGCAGTCATTTATAAATTTAAGACTTCCTGTGTATGTGTGCAGAGATAGACAGCTTGGTAGACGTTTTCGTCTGCTGTAAATTGAAGACTGGGTTTTGGTATTGACTGTGAGTCGATCATAATTCTCTTTGTCTTGACAAAAGTCCCTTCTTACTTATTCTAGTTCACTTGTTTTTCATTGAGTGTGAAAAGAAAATAAAAATTGATTAATTTGAGTGTAGAGTAAGATTTTGCCCATACCTATACCCAGAATATTACAAATGTCCAAGTTGTTTATGAAACAATGTTATCTTTTGTCTGAAACACAGTGCTTTGCAATGACAGGTCGAGATCGGTAAATAGTGGGAAAAATATCAGCCAAAATTTACTAGCCAATGTCCAGATCTACAGCCCTACAACAGAGGCTGATTATGTTGGGCACTCATTTCACACCACAAGACTCACAAACAATGAGTAATTCAAAGCATGGGCTCTGACCTAGTTAACTGACTCACACTTATCTTCTTTTATTGAGTTAAAAATGTTATTTTCTACTTGCTCTAAAAGACGCGAATACATTCCCTTTCAATATAAATTGCTCACTCTTCTTGTCATATTGAGACCTTATGCCAGATCTGTGCCGCTCTGTGCCTTTGTTTACCTCAGTGCTGATGGGACCACTTTATCTTTAAAATTCTTTATGCCTTCATGTCATACTGCTGTAACCTCACCCGAGCTCTGCTGAGAGCTCGATTTCTTCCCTTCTCCTTATCTGGTTGGGTGGCCTTCCTCGCCGTTTTAATTCTCCATTTTTCGTCTCTACTTTCCTGTGCAAACAAATATATTTTCCTCAGCTTGTACTACCCCATCTCATGCAACAAATTAGAAATCAACCTCATCCTCAGTGCTGAGGGGTGCTGTTTGTGCCCTAGCTTGTTTAGCAAACTGCACGATGAATTACATGCCACATACAGCAATACTACCATTTTAAAGTGATATTTGCAGACGAATGACAGGAGGGGTCGTGGAATAATTGGGACTGCATAGAAAAACAAAGCAGCACCCTACAGCAGTCTTGCAGAGAAGGCCACCTTTCCCATAGCACCGAAGGAGGCCCGACCAGCATTGCTTTGACTTCTATAACCAAATAAGGGTGTAAAAATCACAAAGTGTGACTGCACTTGGCACATGCATATCCTGCTGTTCGCAAGTTAGCTCTTGTAAAACCAAGCGATGCCACAAATAACATTTCAGCCAGCAGTTTAAAAATAATGCTAAAAGCAAAGGGTCAGTTCTGTTTAACTGAAAGCTGTATCCTAATTGGGAAAGATTTATGGTTAGTATACAGCTCTACATTATAGACAAATATGCTATGACGCTTGGCGGCTGAATTTAGTCCCCAGCTCTGTCCCAAAAATGTTCTCAGTTATGACAAACCCAGTCTAACACCTGATGTGCTCTAAAGTACTGGACTACATTGGACTGGCTCTTGCTATAGATGAAGAATATTAGTACTGTGCTTAGTGGAAGAATGAATTGGATTGAAAAGCTCCCAAATGCACTGTTCCAAAATAGTAATCTTACTATTGCTGAACTAATATTATCACTACATAATTTAAATATCCTCCTTCTGTAAATTCTAATATGCAGTTAAAAGCTTTATTAAACTACAATACAAAAAGTTCAGGTGGGTAGCAATAAAATACAATACAATAAGTTTACAGTATGTCTCATGTATTCATAATTAAGGAAGGTGTCATCAATATTATAAAGAGTAGTATGCAATAGTATGTTTTGAGATACCATGCTCACCAGTATTGTATAAGAGAGATTAACAGATTGGATAATTTATTATATTGTAAATGTAATAATATTTCACACAGCAAAGTCATATTTTTCATAAATAACTAAAGTCCAGAAAACATCTGTAGATTGGATGGGTACTACCTTGTGAGTTCTATTAACAGTGTACCGTATGAATAACATCCCTTGTTCACTTTACAAGAAACTGGATTTGTCCAGCATTTGGACACAGGGCCTCTTGCAAGTGGGAATCAGATTTCATGTGTTCAAATTGGAAAACCGAAAATAATTTCATTTTCTTTTAAAATGTTTTTATTCATGAGAAAATACAGTTGATTTTTCCATCCATATGGGATAACAGCTATTTTCTTAGAGGGTTGCAGTGATCTAGAGCCCAGCCTGGCAGGCACAGGCTGTAAGGCAGGATGACAGGTGGCATACACATGAATAGGAAAGCAATATAGTGATGCCAGGTAACTGGGATGGCATGTTTTTGGACTAAGGGAAGAAACCAGGTACCCGGAGAATGTCCAGACAAACACGAGAGAACATGCAGACTTCAAACAAAGTCAAATTCAGATCCAGGTCCCTGGAGCTGGCCACATTACCTGTGTTCTTGTTTTCTGGTATTCAGTTTCGAAATTAAAACTTTTGGTGGAATCACACAGCCAAAACAGTTACAATGGACAATCTGAGATGCGAATGATGGAGTGGTGAAATAGTGAAATTGACACCACAGACTGTGAGTGTCTGGTGGCTACTGGATATTTAGTCTCACAAATGCACAATGCAGAAGTGACTGTGATATTATGGAAGGAAAACCATTGGCATTAAATGAATTCTTGCTTCTAATCTAATTGACAATTCCTGAAAAACATTTTTAAAAAGGGAGACTCTGTGGGGTTTTTTTCACCTACCCATAAATCTGTCTGATCAGGTATTGTTTCTGGCATGATCAAAAGAGAACTGGACACGCAGGTTTTTAAAGTACAGTAAAAAACCCATTGACTTTCACATGTTGATTATTGCTGCAAAAAAGGGAATTAGCTCTAAATATTTGAAAATGCAGAACACATCTGACCTGTTTTGCATTTACAAATATTTCAAACTTGCCATTTATTTGCGTTTCCGTGGGGGAAAAAAAGCTCACTAATCTGCCATTTCTAACCAATCAGAGCAGTCTTGAGTGGGCAATGATAACCATCAGGCAATGATGGTGAAACAGCTGACTGGTGGGAATTTTAGTTGTTCTCTGTAATTAGTCACTATGTTGTATATTGCAGTTAAGAGTCTGTCTGTTCCTGTGCAGCAGGGCAATCACCACTGCTACTGTGGTAAACACTCAAGAGCACAAAAGAGTTAGATTTCCCATACATTCCACTTCTCTTTGCTCACATTTGTTAAACGTTTTTTTAGGAAAGAAAGAAAATTATTCCACGTTAAGCTGGGGGCATTTTGTATGGTGTACATTTGGGTTCTGACAGTTGTTTTTCATGTTGGCTATCAGTGCCATGCCCCAAATAGTTTAAGACCTACTGTACAATGACTCGGAATGCCACAGTGGTTTATTTTTAAATGAAACATTTTGCATACAACTACTTTCTGCACTGAATTTGTTAGGGAACAAATGATGGCACATCTATTGAACCAAACCTAGAGAGTAGAAAATGTATCATCCATGCCTGTGAATCAGTGCACTGTCAACTATAACTGACCCTTTAAAACCCAAATTAAACTAAGATTAAACAAAGAACTCATATAACAGTAAATAGAAAAGTCAATTATTAATAGTAGCCCTCTTGCTGATAATGGAAAAAAACCATTTCAAAGTGTTTTTTTATGAAAGGTAATAATTAAAAGAAAAGGTAGAAATATTTTGTTCACAGATACATTTCAGAGCTACACTGTGAGGAAAACCCTGCACTCTTAAATATGTTTAAAAAGGAATGACAATTGTTATAAATCCTCTGTACAGAAAACAATACATGTCTTTTTGTAAAAGAAATAATTGTAATGCAACAATACTCCACCAAAATTACTACAGTACATCTTATAATATTTAATTATATGTATAACATATAGGTTTTCAAGACTGTAAATTAAGGGCAATTTGCTGTTGTGTATGTTAATATTAACATACACAACATATCTATTGACATAAATAGGGTTAACCCAAGGGGATTTTTTAAAACTCATCAGCAAGGATGGTCTCACAAATAGAAACTAAAAGGGAGTACATTTAAGACATATAGTAGGAAATGCTTCTTCACACAAAAAGTTGTTGATTCTGTATTTGTTAAAGGCTTGCCAACCAGGTTGAGACCCAAACTAACCATTTTAAGACACAGGATTTTAGTTTACCTTAGCTACTAATGCACTAAAAAACAAGAAGGGTTGAATGGCCTTCTCTCATTTCCCTCTTTTCTGTTTTTATATAATGTTACAGAAACCATAGTACTGAAAACCAAACTAAAGGATCCGTTCTGTGGCAGTGAGATTTAGAAAAGACATCTGTGTCGGCATCCTTGTTTCTTTATCTTGAGGTGTTTACTTTGAAAGGAATGAATGAGTAGTCACTGAGGACGTATGTGAAAATGTGCGTGAATAGCAAGACGGATGCGTGCACGGATGTCCGTATTATAGATTACAATGTGTGTAAACATCTCTGCCCACTTTAGATTGTGTGAGTGCGACAGCTCAGTAGTGGCTGCTTTTGTTATCATGGCCACTGAAAAAAAACGTGGTATTTTTCTGCGTAAACCACACATTTCTTTTGAAAGAGAGTTGGGAAACGTTGCTTGAATAAACTCCCAAGTTCCGTGAAAACAGAAACGTTTCAAAGCATTGATTAAATCACCCTGGTTTCAAAATGACTTCTGCGGGTGCCTGAGAATCATGTTATCTTAGGCTGCCTACAGCCAATCTGCGATGGAGTTCAAATGAATTGTGCACTCAATCAAGTTCATCTTGTTTGTGTGCTTTGCAGTAGCCTTATCCAGAGTTTTTTTTAAAGGCACCGATTGTGCCACCTTATGTGATGTGGCTAAAGAGATCGTCTCAGACCCCTATGCAAAAGAGATTCCCCTGTGTTCTCCTCAGTACTCATAATTAAAACTTTACTTGTCCTTCTGGTAACTTGAAGTTGATTTTGAAAATGTTGCTTAGATTAGCTTTGTTACTAACTTTTAGGATTTTGAATACTTGAGTCAACACATAATCAGACTCTGTTCTGGTTGAAATAATTAATTTCCTGTAAAGATCTGTGTATGAATAATAATAATAATAATAATAATAATAATAATAATAATAATAATAATAATAATAATAATAATGGCCTCCTAATAACCCCCATCTATGATGGCTTCATCACTCTGTTCTCCTCCCCACTAATAGCTGATGTGTGGTGAGCGTTCTGGCGCACTATGGCTGCCATCGCATCATCCAGGTGGGGCTGCATATTGGTGGTGGTGGAGGGGAGTCCCCATTACCTATGAAGCACTTCATAGTGGAGTGTCCAGAAAAGTGCTATAAAAGTGTAAGCAATTATTATTATTATTATTAATTATTATAATTAGTTTGGTGCTGCTGTCCTCTTTACTGCCCCTGAAGTAGCATTATTTCTGTGAAAGAATTATTTCTTTCACAACATGGTAACCAACATACAACCAAATATTCCAAATGACAGTAGGTGCAGTGAAAACGATAATTTTAACATAATTTCTGAGCTCTTAAGTATGTATCTAAGCATTCCTCTGGCATTACTATTGTTTTTCCATACATATTAAAGGGATGGATCAACATAAACTCCTAGATCATACCCCGGTATGTCTTTATCTAGCTAATTGTAGCACCTGCATGTACTGTAATACACTTTATTTGTCAGTGTTAAATGTAATGTCCCAGGAGTCTGCTTTTGTTTGAAAAGTTATTTTTTGTGAGTGCTCTTAAAGAGAAGAAAGATTTTCCCTTAATCCTATATATTGATTACATTGACCATTACATTTACATTACATCTGTTAAGTTTAATAATGTATTGTAACTCTAATAATATTTTGTAAGTAGTTACAATATTATCAGACTCCCTGTAGAACTGACATAACAAGAAAGGAAACAATTCATAATATGCTGTATTAGCCCATTAAAACTATATATTTACTGCAGCTGCATTTAATTTAATCTTTTTATTGTATTTTGTCTGCTGTATCATGTAAATTCCAAATTTATTGACATAATTTTTACATTGTGGTACATTTTAAAGCAACCACAGATTTATGAGTTACTGTTCACAATCCTTCGAATTTCTCCACTATTGAGTCATTCATTTAATTAATACTAACAGGAATGCTGATACCTGTAGATACAAAGAGAACTGAAGCGTTTGCTGCATGTACAATCATCATGATTGGATGGTAAGAAAGAGTGCTGTTGCTTTGTGCAGTGTAGTGCAGAGTTTAATGTGATCGATAAGCATGGGAGTCCCAGCTGTGTCTCTCCACTACAGAAGAGCTTAAACGCCAATTCAGGGTCTCAGGACATCGATAATCTTACACAAAGGGCTGGGTACAGCAGGTGGCATGCACCGACTCGACGAAGCTTCCTGCTGCGTATCGCATTTTGTACCACATGGACACCATAGGACTGCCCCTCACCCCCTCATGGAACTTGTTTGTCCTCTCCTGCCATCCCATGGGGCTATGAACAGACATGTTTGTGCTTCAGGCAGAGTATTTGATTTCATTCCCTCTGTGTTCTGCTGTCTGCATTAATCCCCTGGTCCCTGCGTAGAGTCTGCGTCCATTCCTTGCTAAACTACCTTCGTATAAGAAGTAAATACTGTAGTTGCAAATCACACTTTATTACGTACTGGGTTTGTTGGAACTTATTTTTTTTAAAAAACAATGGATTTTTATTGTCTGCTGATTGGTATTTATTTTTCATTTATCGCTAACCACAATGTTTCAGCATTCAACAGCAGCTGGTTTTCAGATTTCCAAGGAGAAACAGACTTTGTAGATGAGATTTATCTTTGAGTTAGACTTAAAATCGGCCTGTGAAGTCTTGCAGTGATTTATCTAGCTGTTTAAAGTTCTTTGTGGTATTCTGTGTCAATTGTCCGTCAGTGAAGAAAACAAGATAAAACGCTTTAAAACCCGAGTCCTTCAGTGCAACAGTACTTGTCTGTGTGTTGTGGGACATTCACCACAGGAGCAGGAAAAGTCAGTTTCAGTGTTAGTACTACCCCTTGATATGTGATTACTTCTGCTGTTAACACTTTGTAGAAGGAAATTAGTTGCTGCAGCTGTTAAAGCAAGTCAGCTTTTATTTGTCTAAACATACAGTTTGATAAAAACTAAAATAACATATCCCACCAACAACTCAAATACCTTCCACACTGTGGTTAAGCAGTAATATTGTAGTGCTGCATATGTGCAATATCTACAACATATACTGTACAGTATATGTCCTACTTCAAACGCAATCCAAATAGTGCGCTGCAGGTTTAGGTCAGATTGTGCTGCGGAGCTGTGATGGCTTTCTTTGGCTAGTTGCTCCTTTCTTCCTCCATCTGAAATTCTATACCGGCAGGAGAACTATTTTTTTGAGGTGTGGGGAAACAATGGGAAAAACAGAAACCTGACAGTCTGTGAAAAGAAGGATTTTTTTTTTCTTTATGAAAGGCTCATAAAACTCCTGCTTGTTTCCTGTTTCCCACTGTAAAACCCATAATCGTCAGACCCGGCTTCCTCTGCACCGGGTTTTGCAGTTTTCTTCAGAAGCCACCCACCCATGCCAGAGCTATAACTTACCCATTCAACAGCCCATACAGCAGATGAGCATTGTTGGAGGAAAAGGGTGTGACAGTAATGATGGATGATAAGAAACAGGCTGGTGATTATTTTTTGCAGAATATTTCCTTCATTATCTTGTATCTGTCTTCCTGAAAGATTGTTTTGGTATAATATTTTTCCAGTGTAGCTGTATTTTTTCAGTCAGCATTTCCTGTTTTTTTTTCTACAAAAGAGATCTTTATTTGTCAGATGTGATTTATAAGAACAAAAATACATTATACATTTTGTAGGTTTTTGGTAAATAGAAACAAGATATCTGGCTTTAGTTATGCTGCATTCAGATTGTCACCTCCTCTATACTATATACAGTACAGTACCTCCTAATATGTAATAAAATTCGCCTCTTAGAGCCTCAGTGAAAAGCAGTATTGTACCACCCTGAAACTAAACAAAACTCAAAAGGGTTTAGTATTTTTTTAGTTTTTTAGTTTTGGTCGTTGGAAAAAACATTTTGGTTTCAGGCAGAGACTTCTGAGTGAAACTCATATTGCCTTATGTTTTATAAATAATGCATTGTCGAATAGAAACCCTCAATAAATGTAAAACTCAATCTGGTGGCAAAAGGTATTTTTTTCCATGAATGTAATGGAATAAATAAGGTAATAAAAAACCCACAAACTACTTAAGAACCATTGTAATTACCATGAGTGTTCTGGGTTGCTTATTACTAGTTTTATTGCTATGCAAGGCTATATTTCTTTCATGAAATCAAAGGCATATAAAGTGATTTATTGGACATTCAACATATTTTATGATTAAAGTACTCCATTACGTAAACAATGAACTTCTCTACCGTAGTTCAAATCACATCAGAAGGGGCATTTGGGCTATCTGACTTGTTTGTTGCGATTAACCAATTGATCTTAGTGTTTCATCTAGGATCATCTACAGCAACATGCTTGCTTGTTCCAAACCCTAGAACTCTTTGGTGAAAGAACTACCTCTTGTTCTAAATGTGTTCCAAAAATAAAGTTTAATGCTCTTCCATGAAGTCTGGACTGTGTCCTCTGGTTCATGTTTCACTGTTGATTCTTAAGAAGTCCATTGGTTTGACGAAGAGCGTTTGAGAGTTTTGAATACTTGAATTAGGTTCCCTTGCAGATTTCTCTGTTCAAAACGAAAATAGTTCAGTTCTTTTAGTCAGAACATTTCTTTAAGCCCATTTATTCTTTTAATTTTTTTTTTCTTTAAGGATCTGTTTTCTTTAGAGTGATGCTAGAGCAGTAATATCTTTTATTCAGCCATTTGTTTGGTTTTTAGTAGCTAATCGATCCAAGTTTAATTATACTTAATTATACAAATATGCTATTTGTTTGCCTTTTTTATTACTTTCACACATTATCTTAAGGAGGGAAATGTGCCATCTTAAATAGCTTTTTAAGCTCACTTTCCCTTATCATCCATGATCTTGACTATATTACTGATAATAATTACATCTAGACCATTGCCATAATTAATAAACTCAAAAGGTCCTATTTGGTTCCTGGGGTACACCACTAATCGCATCATCTTAATTTTAAATATTCACCCCTTATCTGTACTCTGTGTTTGCTGTCTACTAAACAGATATCAATGCAAATACCTTTATTACTTTGGATGCCTACTGAACTGAAGCTTCAAGTTAAGTTCATTTTCATGTGGAACTTTATATTTCACTAACAGTCTCAATCCCTCAATCCCAAAGCATTTTTGTGATTATTCCAATGTGTAAAAGAAATCATTTTAAAAAATCAAAGACAAAAGTTAACCATGTAAAGGACATTTTTTGTTATAAAAAGTCTTATTAAACTTTGTTTTTGTAAGTTTTGATTTTATGCAGATCACTAATAAGTGAAACTTTATCAAAGGCCTTTCAGATTGAGACCATAAACTCATTGCTGTTTAAATTCATTACTGCTGTTACTTGTTGAAAGAACTCAGAGCACGTTTTGTAATGCACATGCACGTCTAACACACTTTTCTCCTGGATTCTTATTACCATATAGATAAAACATTGAAAGTAATTATGGGTAATCCACTAGTATAATATTAACTGTTGCTGTTGTTGTTTCCATAACCCATAATGTTTTGGGCATCTATTAGATGTTTGTTAAAGGCCAAAGAATACATCAGTTTATTTTTAAAATAACAATATGAATATTGTTATTTACAATATAATAACAATATCCATATTTTTTTAAAACTATACTAACAATATCAATATTGTTATTGATAATATAATAACAAAAGCCATATTATTATTTACAGTATATATAAAGAAATTGTTCATATTCTCACCTCATCACCTGGAGATTGACTCATCTTAACTATTGCCAGTACCTGTAATACTGCTGCTTCTTCTATGATGCTTTTTATTTCTACTGAATGAGAGATTTCCCTTGACAGGAAAGAGAGACGTAATTCTTGGTTAATTAAACTTTTTAAAATGAGATAATAAATAACATCTGAGTTGGGGAGGGTCATCGTTGGTGGTGCTGTTTAGTGTGGGTGGTTTCTGAATGTACTGAGAAAAATTCCAGTAGTGAACTACAGGTGCAGAGCCTCTCCTGTCTCATCCCCTCTGGACCTGAACAGTACAAATCACAGGAGGTCAATACCTTAGCAAGCGGATCTGTTTCATGGATTTATTCTGCCTAAGGAAATAAACAAAACAACACTGCTTAATCTGCTTACTGATCATATGTGACTATACATACTGTTTAAAACCTACATTGGTCCATTAAGGCTCTTTTCATAACAATAATAGCGTTAGTCTCCTTGAAGGCATACTGTATTTAGGGATAATTTAGAGCTGAATAATAACATGGAGCACTCAGAACTGGGACTGGTGTCTATAAATAAACTTTTCTGTACCACAGAATACTTGGTCCTACCCTCCATAAGTAGTCATTCAACTAGCAGAAATCATACTGGACAACAGATGTTGACAGACCACAAAATGCTGAACTACAGAGATTCAGTCTGCAATTGATTATGAAAAGCTGTGTTTACTTGTTTTTTGGACAATGAGAAATGACTTGCAGAAAGTGGTTCATTGGGTTTCAAATAAACTATTAAAATAGTTTACAGAAGTTCACAACCGAGACTTTGTACTTCCTTGAAAATGTGCTCTTTGACAAGGTTTATGGTCTCTTACGATAAGCCTGTTATTTAAATATGTTAATAGGGGGTTATCCTGATAGAGCCTGTTGCAAAAATGTTCAAGCTGGCCTTCTAAAATAATCCAGCCTTCCCCACTACCCTGCAAAACCCTATCTGAAGTCATTTCTCACTGTAAGAAGTAGCTGAAAATCACAAATTAGTTCCTTTTAATTCATTTTCTGATCTTTAATAATAATAATAATAATAATAATAATAATAATAATAATAATAAATAATTGCTTGCACTTATATAGCGCTTTTCTGGACACTCCACTCAAAGTGCTTTACAGGTAATGGGGACACCTCTCCTCCACCACCAATGTGCAGCATCCACCTGGATGATGCGACGGCAGCCATAGTGCGCCAGAACGCTCACCACACATCAGCTATCAGTGGGGAGGAGAGCAGAGTAATGAAGCCAATTCATAGAATTTTGTCTTAACAAACAGTAAAGATAGTTCATGTGTTTGCAAAACATATTGCCCTATAAATAGCAGAAACCTGTGTAAGCTACACTTTCACACATATTACTGTTTCCCTTTGCTTTTTTCACAGGAGCACATCACTTGTCTTGTATGTACAGAACCTGAATCATTCAAAGGCGCTTCTTAAGGAATCTGTGTGATGTCTATGTGCCTGTGGCACAGAGCATTGCCTACTGGATAGCTCTTTAATTTACAGGTCCACGGTGAAAGAAGGCACTGATCACTGATATCTTTGTCTGGAGAGATGTTCATTGCTGCTGTCGTCCTTTTACAAGCGGTGTGATCAAAGACAATGATCCCTTGTTTTGGAGAAAGAAACAGGCAGAGATATTGTTTTTTAGAATGCTAAGCAGCAGGGCAAAATAAAGCATGAAATAAGAGACAGTGTCAGGGGGGAGTGATGTCAGGGAAAGTGACATAATGGATTTTGTAGCAGAGTGAATATTATAACCCTTCAGTTAGAGGACTTGATGCTTGTGGTACTGGTACGGCCTGCTACTGAGGGCTGGAAGGCAGGACAAACTCAAGAAGCGACAGGAGTAATGACAATTGACACAAACAACTGATTCCTTGGCTCTGGAATGTTATTGACGGAGGCTGAGAAGTGTGCTGAATAATCCCGTATTTCTCTTACGGCGTGAAATATCATTACCTGCCTTATGAAATGTTAACAAAGCCTCCTTTAAATCCAAACATATTAAGAAATAAATTGTGAAGTGGCACCTAGACCATTGGGCAGAAAACTGGGGACATGACTAGAGACATCATCAAGCCTGTTTTTTTGGGCTCACAATACATCAGCATTTATAGGATTTACAGTTACAGTAGCACCCATTGATATGTACTGTATGGTACCTGTGAACAAGTGCTTTCTAAAATGAAATAGTTGTCTGCACAGTATAAAATTCATTATTTGGCATATTTTTGTTTGACCGATCTGTCACTGTGACAGATAAGGCTCCATTAATGCTATGACACACACATGTAGAGCACTAATACACTGTGTGACTGCAGTTTTGCTATCAGGATCTATTTTTTATCCATGCAGGAGACTGCCTCCTCTCCATGTACTGTAGCTCCCAGCTTCCTCCTTTGAATTGCTTTTCTTATTAAAAGAGGGGCTGCCAGGATGTGAAAGGAACATGTTCTCCCTTTTAGATTTCCAGAAATTCTTCTGTTTTGACGAATGATGGAAACCTTGGCTTATAAATAGCCCAAAGCAAAAACAGATCTCCCAGCTGCGGGTTTGACAAAAAAACAAACAAACAAACAAACAAACAAACAAACAAACAAACAAACAAGAATGGATATACTGTATTGTGTTAATGGCTTTCAAACAGAAAACATGAAATGTCGAAGAAAAAACTGCAGATAAAGGGATCAATCAATAAATAATACAAGTACCCTGGAACTGGCAAGTCCTACACAGCTTTCAGGTCTGATCTTGTGAGGACTCGGGTGTCCACTTTTTGATGAGATAGTGTTGTTGGAATATTTGAAGACTTTCTTACACCCTGGGGAAAAAAACAAAACATGTTCTCGCACAAGGAAGTGCACAAAGAAGTGGTTTCCATCTGCATTTTTAATGTGCTGTGCTTCCTGTCATGAGTTGTATTATTAATTTTTGGGGGTTTCAGAGTAGGTTCCATCTAATACCTGTTAGATGGTTTTACGGTAATAGGGGCATGAAGGAGTCTACGCAAGCAGTGTAAAACTGACTCTCTGGGGCTCTGGGGGTGCTTTGTGGCAGCTAGTTCTTCAATTCTAAAATGATACTTCTGGGAACCAAAATAGCAGTCAGTTGCTAAACAAGGTGTGTTTGGTTAAGTGGACGGAACTTCCTGCAACAAAATGGGACTAGGATCCACCAACCTCCTTAGGAAAAGCTATCATAAAGAATCTAGTTACATGTTGAAGGAAGTCACTGTTGTGTGTCATTGTTTTGTTAACTTCTACGTTGCGTGGAGTTAAATGTTTAGCCTTTCTCAAGCAGATATTTCTGGCTTTATGTATGACTGTAGCTCCAAGATTGAGTTTGATATTTCTGGATTTTGGTTTCCTTGTTTTGCAGTTCAACATTTTACTCATCATTTACTCATCAGCTTTTTATTATTTTTTTGTTTGGTATTAAATAAAGCCTTGATTTAAATAAAAGAAAGACTCTGATTACATATTGCAGTATTTCCTGAGGTTCGTAGTGGTTTGGCATTCTGATTAACACAATCCATGAAGTTATGGAGGAATAATATAACATCTGAATATTTCACACCTGTGATGTTGTGTTAAAAATAAGTGTGTATTATTTTTAACACGTGCCAAGTGCCAAGAATCAACACTACCATTAGCAGTTTTGCACAAAAATGTAAAATACAATTTTTATAAAATTGTGTGGTATAAGACTGCCAACAAATTTATAAAAATTGTATTTTAAATATATTTTTTTGTAATTTTATAAAATATATTTAAAAAATAATTTCATAAGAATAAAAATAATTGTATGCTTTTTTGTAATTTTATTTTAAAAAGTATGGGGGTATTGAAAAATCTTGTTCTCATCTGTCAGTCCCGAAAAGTATATTTGAATAAAAGACATGCATGTATCAGAGTTTTGTACAAACAAGTTTAATAAGTTCAGTTCATGGATGAGTCATATACTGTAAATAAAAAACATGTAATTCAGTGGAATGCAGGTTATGTGGTTGATTTGTTGGACCATAAACAGATGAACAATGGGTGTTTTGGTAGGTGGGATGTGTTAGAGTGTGACTAAAACAAAAAAAAATATTTGTTTGCATATTACAATTAGAAAAAACATGTCTCCAGTGGTAACATAAAGGCCCCCTTCCACTGTATCTGCATGGATGCTCTCCATCAATGTCTTCTCACTGATTCCACATACTGAACTCCACATGCATAGAGAGTTTGTTATTCATTGATATTTGTAATTAATATAAATATAAATCAAGAGTTTAAATAGAAGAAAAAGTTAAGTTTCTTCTATTATAATATTGTGTACCCTTTTGGTTTCCATGCTCTGGATTTGGTAAAGTGAAGAGTGGCCACTGACCAGGTACAGTATATTTCCAGGCTTAAAGGTCACATGGTAACATGTTAAAATGGCATGGATCTCTTTAGTCTCAAACAGAAAAGACTGAGGTCTTGATTTCAGAATCCTCAAAGACATTGCTGATGTCAGTCCAATGGCTGAAAAATGAACCAGTGAGCACTGAAGCGGAGATAAAGGGAAAGTATTGATAAGAATTGGAGGCACTTTTTATACAAAGGATTATGAGAGTCTGGAAGAAGCCTTATCCAGCCATGTTGTTAAAGATAATACTCTGATTTTATTTATGAAATGGCTAGATGATCAGGATGAACTGATTATAGGAATTAAGAAACAAGCTAGATAGACCGAATATGTAACATTATCATTTGAAACCTTTCTTATTTAATGATTGTCTCTCTGATTGCTTTCTGTCTCTGTTACACAGCTGTCAGGCTCCTTGGTGCTAGCAATTGGATTGTGGCTGCGGTTTGACTCTAACACCACTTCTATTTTTGAATTGGAGAACTCCCCTTACAGCTACTATGTTGGTAAGTTATGGCACCTTCTGGGTAAAGGCTTCTGTGCCTTTTACAACCACATGGCAGACATGGGGAAAAGGACTGATGGGGGGAAAACAGTTAATTTAATGAGCAGGTTAAACTTCAATGTTTTCCTTTAAAATGACAAAACTCAAAATTAAGAAGAAAATGCTGATTGCTCCTGTAATCCTGGTGATTAAAGAGAAGGGTATCCATCAACAGGTGCTATATCCCTGCCTACAAGGACTAAAGCCTTGTACAAATGCCACCAAATGTTGACCAAATGTTGGTCAGATTGTGATGCCCTGTTACCACCCAATCTTTTTTTGATGATGTAGGGGTTACCAAGCAACCCAAGAATTTTAGTGACTATTTTTCTCGTTCAGAAAACCAGGGTAACAGGAGTAGCTCAATGATCCCTCCCATTTAAAAGGGTAGCTATTACCCAGTGAAATGGTAATATATGCAGTATCAGTGCTGTCTCATAGTGGGCCTGGCAGGAAATTGTGGTACAATTGTAACCATAACCCAAATGCCTAGGACCACATCTGGGTGGCAGAACCTCGAATAAGGTATTTGGGGGGCCAGCTAGCCACAGTGCAAATGTCAGAGTACATGAAAAGTGACCCACATTGTGACTGTGCCTCTGATGCATCACAAGCCCTGCTAGAGGACAATGGCCTACATGGCCTACAATGGCCAGAGTGGAAAAGGTGCCATTTTGACAGGACCTGGTACTACACTCTAGATCTGTAACAGCCAAACTGTAAGTCAGTAAGTGAGTTGCCTGAGTACGATCTATATACTGTAACTGCTCAAGACACTAACAGGGCATAGCGTGTTCAGATGCTGGTTCTCGTCTGAGGTTAAGGGATGTGGTGGAGGAATACCATTAATGACACCTTTTTATTTACATGAAGTCCAGGAAGGACACTGTGTTATGGAGTAATTTAGTAGTAATCTAGTGATTGAGATTCCAGTCTCGATTCTAGATAAATGAACAACGGTGCCCTGCACTGAGAGAATGTGGAGTTCATTAATGCATTTTGCTGAAGCAGTAGCCAACAAAATCAAAGTTCAGAAATCTGCCAAGGTGACAGTGGTGCAGGAGTGAGGGAGTCGACCATGAAATCAAGGTATCAAGTTGTTCTCTGTAGACACAAACAGCTAGCACCCTTAAGGAACATGGTAGCCAAAAATTAAGCCCCAAGGGATTCTGATACAACATGCCCCCCAGAGTGAGTACCGACGTTCCAGGAGAGACTGCAAGAGAGAGACTCCAGGATCACGGCAAACAATCGGTAGACTGGGTATTGACTACAGCTGCCTTGTAAAAGATGTTCTAGCACTCTGGACATCAACGTAACAGTAATGGCTAGAAGCCAGCAAACATACGCTCTGTCAAATAGCTGCCAGATTATGGTACTTGGGTGTCACTGCAACAGCAGATCTGTTTAAGCAGGATATAGCCAAACTGCTGCAGTTCTGCGGGTCCTGGGAGGCCAATGAGCAGGACTACCATCCACTGTTTCCTGACCTACTCTAGGAAGTGTGGAAGGAAGGGTTGTAGAGGGATGGTGTAGAGCCAAAGTGCGGCTGATTATGCACAAGGGCGCCAATACTCAGTAGGCTGTCCGGATCACTTATTGAGAATGAAAAAAGGCAATGTGTTGAGCATTGCCTTCATAGTGAACCATGATGTTAACCCTTCCAGACAGATTACCATCTAGAGTATCTGGATTGCCAAAACAAGGCTAGTGGTGAATGGGAGATTTGGCACCTGATCAACCTCCTGTCCTCCTACCATTAAATAGCAGCCAATGTGTTGTCACGTAAGGAGTGCATAACACAATACATGACTGCAGGTACTGAGGTGCAAACGTCTCATTAACCTCAGCTCACCGTGCCAAAGAATGCATGGAAAGACCAAAGTGCACAGTGACACAGAAGGTTTAAATGGTGATCACAGAGTTGCAGTCATGCACAAAGTGCAGCTTGGTACAGCAACAGTCCAACAGCGGTGGGCAGTCATCACACACACAAACTGAAAGCCTGTTCCCTCCCTTCCTCCTGTTCCTAATAATTTTCCACTTTTTTGTTTCACTTGGAAGAAAAGGGCGGGAAGGGAAAAAGGCCAGTGAGTGCACCATGATAAGCAGAGAAAGAGGACCAACATCCCTCTTGGAATAAAAAAAATAGAACATAAGGAAAATAAAGTTATAGTTCTCAAAAGCCTGTAGAAAAACACAGGCAAGTATAGGTAGTGGAAGGAGTGAAATGTATTCCTCAACCAAAGTCAAAGAGCAAAATAATGCTCTTTCTTTATCAGGAGAAATAGAATTAAGGAGGGAGGATGAAAAATACATTCCATGACCAAAAATGGCTTAAAGAACTGTAGGTGGTAAAAATACATAGATAAATGTGAACTATCCCTTAAACAATTAAAGGTAGCTTTGAAGTCAGATGTTGTGTTGCTATTTTTCTTTGTGTTCCTGGAAAAAGGAAAAAGCCAGCTTGCATCTGGACACACACACACACCCTTGAAGAGGTGGACAGAGTTACAGATAGCTGTGTTATTCAACCGTGTGAGGGAACCAGACTTTATTTGTAGTTTAACAAAGAGTATATCCTTTGTGTTTCAGCTGAGGCGACATACAGGAGGTGGAAAATCTATATAACAGACAACAAATGAATTTTATAGCATACTGATGATGAAAACAGCATTTGCACAGCACAGTGAAAAAAAGTTGTGTGGTCTATTACTGGAATATGTTAAACGTCAAAAACAAAAACAGGTTAACTGACACTCTTTTAGAAATAAAAACAATGGGTTTAAATAATCCTTTGAGTTGGAGATTGTTAAATGTAACATACTCTAGCTTTTATAGCCAGACTGGAGGTTTAGTTCAATGACAGCTCCCATTTGAAGCTCATTTCTATTCAATGTGGGCCCCTATTCCCAACCACAGGCTTAGATTCATCTTTCTTGAAAGTAATCAAGAACTTCATTTACTCTTCCATATTAATCCAGTTTTAGAGCTTTTTAAAAATCTAAGTGGAAAATCCTCAAAGTTGGGTATTTTTAGTTACCACTTGGGAGCTTTTCCGAGCATTGTACTATAGATTTGTTCGGAGTAGAAAGCAGAAATTTCAGGAGAAAAAGCTGAGACAAAGTGTGCCTGTGCTGTCAGACTGACCTTTTTAGTGTCTCACTAGCAAAGTGTGAGTCTTGTCTTAGTGGGTGTTTACGCCTGGGTGTGTTGAAAAACAGGAAGCAAGGCTGTGGATATAAATACAGCAGGGAAACCAGAAATCGACATGTCTGCCGCACTGCCAACATAATCTTTGGTGAGATTTAGTAAGTTTCAGGCATGCTCAAGTCCTGTCAATACAAGGTTTCATACTACACTGTATTCCTTAATATAGAGATATTAGATGCTATCTAAATAATATTTTATTGTCTTTTTGCATTCTGGGTGTTGTCTGTTCCCCCTAGCCTTGTGTCATCAGAAACTTTAAACAGTCACTGGTATCCTGATCTGTGTGATTTATATAGAAAAGAACAATAGTCAAAACATCAATCCCTGTGGAATCACACTTCTTAAGTACTCCAAGTTTGATGCAGTAAGGTAATAAAGAGATTAATGTTCCTGCCCTTCCTTTTTTATAGCAAAAAAATGAGCTCATACAATGTTTTATTATTTGATAGTGATGTCAAAGTTAGGAAATGTTATTTAAATACTGTATATCGTTTGTTGATCTTGTAGCTTTTCTCTTCTCCTGGCCCTAGACTTTGGTAGCCTTTTTGTCTATGAAAATTTGGAAGAGTTAGGCGTGTTACTCAGCGAATTGGCATTTCTATCACGCAGAAAACTGAACGTTCAAAGCTGAGACTGAGTGAATTCCGGGTATAGTAGCTGGAACATTATAGCTGGAAACATTTAATTGGGCAGCACATCCTCTGTGGCCTTTTGTGTCAGGTCGAGAGAAAGGCTTGGTATCTTTTCTATAAATATCCGTACTGCAACATGGTGCAATTATTTCACTTTCTTGTTTTTCAACTAACATTCGTAGCATTGTCCTGGGTTAAGAGAAATTTAACTTCTCTTTTGGGTAGCCTGGGCGTAACAGTCACTTTCCATTACACACTTGACTCTGACTTTGTTGATCTTATCTCTCATGTTTGTCATTTCTCCTGTCTCTCTATTGTAATGCATAAACTGTAGATGACATAATATGTCAATTTCTGTCTCTTCATATGACCACAAATGGCACTTTTGTCAGTTCAAACCACATGAAGACTGTGCATTAGTTTGGAGTTTATAACAGAAGTTTGGGAGAAAGGTTAGATCTTAGTCTTGCACACGTCCTCTGGCCTGGGTATACACTGTATTTGCACCCTGGACTTCCTGTCACTTCCTATTCACCCTTTCAGCAATACTCTAGCTCACTCCTCGCAAGAGTTAGGAGGGTTTGGGGTTTTATTCCTTTAGCTAGTTGAATCACACCAAATACTTTATACATATTTTGTCTCTCTATTCCAATCATTGTGATTTAACAAAACCACTTTAATTAATGAGGGCGTGTCAAACTCATGTGACATTTGTTTCCCTTCTTTTTAACAGGGGTTAGTCAGTCAGTCTAGGTATGCTGTTCCAATTGTGTCAGAAATAGCCTAATAAGACAATAAGAATACTGTAGTATCATCAAACCAGCACCAGGACTTTTAATTGTCTACATGAATGATGGCACTGAACCCTGCTTGATTAATATTATTCAGGAAACAGGAAGGAGATCTGTGGTTTCCAGTTTTTGATTGAGGGTGTGCAACTCAATTAAGAGCAGCGTGGCTTCAGTGGTTTGTATAGTGGCTATCAAAAGTATTCACCCCCCTTGGACATTTCCATTTTATATATAAAATACATTTAGGATATATGATAATTTTGTTTTCACTTTGACATTATAGCGTCATTATAGACATTATATTCATTGAAAATCCAAATTAAATACATTATGATTCCATATTATACCACAGTAAAATGTGACAAAGTTCAAGGGGAGTGAATACTTTGATAGCCACAGTAGGTAGCACAATAACTAAGAGAATAAATCACTTGGCTGCTAACATTGACCCAAGAGGATCAATTGGATTGGTTAGTTTAGAGGAATAATATCAAAACAAGTATCCTGCTTTTGTGTAAATGACTACTGTTTGTTTGTATATTGTCTTGATGCACTGTTTGCACTTTGTGTTTTTACACTTGTTTTACAATCGAGAGACTTTCTGAAAGTAAGAATTCCATTGTACCAGTACATGTACCAGTTACATATGGCAATAAAGTTCAAGTTCAAGTTCATTTTCATTTGTAGTGAAACATGCATTTCTAGGTAGTATTTTGGACATATTTCTCTCCAGAAGGAAAGACAGGCCATTCACACCTAATATTGTACAGCTTATCATGCATTAGACAATGATAAGATATCCTACTAGAATCGTACTCCGTTGAGCCCCTGAGCAAGGCCCTTAACCCCAGCTGCTCCAGGGGTGCCATATAAATGGCTGACCCTGCGCTTTGACCCCAAGCTTGTCTCTCCCTGTCTGTGTGCCTGTGTGTCTCGTGGAGAGCAAGTTGGGGTATGCGAAAAGACAAATTCCTAATGCAAGAAATTGTATATGGCTAATAAAGTGATCTTACCTTATCTTCAAAATACATTTTGAAATATATTAAAAGTGTAAGCTTAACTCAGAGTGTGGAGTCTGGATCTCCAAATCAGACTGTTATGACCTGGAGAATACTGCGTTTGTCAGACAGAGTGAGGTCCCAGTAAAGTCAAACAGGCTCAGGAGAGCTGGGAATGTGCTGGGCTGATGAGCAGAGCAGGGGATGAGCTGGGCAGGCAGGCAGAAGGTGAACGGAACAGGGAAAGCAGCCGGGCCGAACGGGACAGGAAAATCATTGAGCGGCTGTGCAGTCCAGCAACTCTGGTTGTTTCCTAAGGACATGTAGCAACTATGAGAGAGATAGGGATCCAGCTGGCCATCAGACTCTGTCTTGTGGTTATGGAGTCGATTGATTCAAGCAGAGTCCTTGTCTTACTCACAGGCTGGTTAATGCAAGGAGCACTTCCATAAACAAGTAGAAAGCCAGACAGATAGAGCCTCTGACTGTGGACATGTTAGGGCTTAAGTAGTACCCTTGTAATTACTTGTTAAGTGGGGAAAGGTGGCACAGACAGCCACTCCAATCGAGTTTTGACGCAATTGAGAGGTGTTTGGCTCGTGCGTGCGAACACAGCCTGTTGCTGTGGAAACCAGGGGCTGCTAGCTCTGGCTCTCCCGGATATAACACATACTAATTCAAATACAAAATAATTTAAATTAATTAAGGTAGTGTGAAATGCTCCAGTTCCCCTGCGACACTGAATTGGATGAAAATTGATGGAAAAAAAATGTGATTTTATCAAAAACATCTCCCTGTTTCTAAGGGTGTCCCTCAGGGTTTTACTCTGGTCCCTGCACTTTTTCCATCTATATTAACATAATTTCAGTTCATTTTTAATCCTACCTATACGCCAACAACATAACACATGTTATAATTGTCCAGATCCACTTCATGATCTATATTAACCAATTTAAATTTTCTTAATTTCAATAAAATTCAGTTGGGTTTCTGAGAACTATATCTCCTGATAAACTTTGATAAACCTAACAATGTGCATATCAAAGCTGGAACAAGTCATGCTCTAGAAATATCTAGGTATTTGTCTTGATATGGCTTTAACAAAACTGTACAGTACTGATAGATTTCAAACTCCAGTCAAGTTTAAACTTGGTTTCCTTTATCGCATCAAATCTTGTTTTATGCATTCCTCTAGGCATAGTCTGCTTCAGATTTCTATGCTCAAAATCTTGGAATACACTGATGTTTACAGAATGGCCTCAAAATCTGTTCTTGGGAAACTTGATGTCTTATACTATTCTAATATTCTGCTATAAGATATCAATATCATCATTGTGAAATTCATTCTTTGATTACACCTCTCTTGTTTTATTTATTATACTAGTCAAATATGTCACTGATTAATAAACTGGTAGATTTGTGGATCTTTATTTGGAAAAACACTTTCCAGCGTTAAAAATGTGTTGCACCATCCACCAATTTAAGATATAGTATTTAATCAAACATAACTTCCCCAGAGCAGCTACTATTTCAGTTTGCTACTGTGAGAGACTGGCAGAATGTGCAGAGCAAGATGAAAACTCCTGTGTTTTCCGTTGTATAAATAAATCTTTTCTGCCCAACTCTTTTTTTTTATTGATCATACTTTCAGCTGTCTTATCTGGTTAAGTAAAGGATTATTTATTTAATCTTAAACATTAACATCTTTCACAGGCTCTTGGAGGAAGTGATAAAGCATGTTAGTCAAGGCAGTGTAACTAGAAACCGAAAAATGAATTTATGATGGGGCAGGAGTAAAGGTGAAAGATCGTCTGAGGCCCTGTCTCATGTTGTCAAGTCAACATGATAAATATTGTCTGGGACTGGCAGAACCTGAGGCCGTGACAGCAGAAATTGCCCTTGCTGCACTTTGTTTACTTTCTCTTTCTCTCTTTCTTTTCCTCGGAGGAAGGCTTCTCATGTTTCAAACGTCTGTGAAGAAATTGGGGAATGGAAAACTGACAGCATTCTTGAAGCTTCTTAGTCAGTTACTACCAGTATCGTGAGCGGATTGTAACAAAGGGATAACTAGAATCCCTTTGTTACAATGCATCCTAAGTTTTCAGTCCATTGCTCAAAAGGTTTCTGAAATGGAACAGCTGATGTTATAATGTTAGGTGACATTTTGCCAAGCAGGTGGATGTGTAAAGTTTCTCTGCAGCTAGTTTCTGCTATAGGGCATTTGTATTGACATGAGAACAAACTAGTGGTTTTCAGATAATTGGTCAAACCATCCATGAACAAAAGCAGTTTACATAAGAGGCTGCATTTTGCCAAACACTTTAAGACCCTCTACATCCAAGAAAATTATCACACTTGCTGGTTGTCAAGTGAATCAAGAAAATACAGACCAAGTGAAAGTCAACAGCATTAAGTCTTGTTTTCTTCCCTCAGAAAGGAAGGACATTAGATAATACTAAAGCATATAACTTTATATCTTTAGACAAGATACCTCATAAAGGGTTGATTCTTAGATTAAAATGTCTTAATAAACCTAAAAAGCCTACCCCCAATATATGTCTGCACATGGATTGAGAACTGATGTTCAAAAAGGAAACAGTGCCATACAAGGATCACATGCTGAAGTTTGGTAGGTATAACAATGACAAGTTCATCTCACGCAGCTGTTCCTAAACACCATCATTACATAAATTACCTATAATGTATATTGAACACAAACACCTCCTTCAGCATTCATCTCAAGCATTTCTCTTCAGCCCCTTCTCCATCTCCATCTTCTCCATCTCTTTGAATGGGATTTGAACCTTCTCATCCTACGGCCAGGAGGCTACCCATTAACCAAGCAGATTAAGCCAAATCTTTCCCGCCAAATTTTCTGAATGTTCACAAAGCATCAGATCCTTGGATGTTGTTGTGAACTGGTTTTTCTGTATCCATTTGCAATTGCTTTTCACTACGCTCATTCCAAATTTCAAAATTGTAGCTTCTGAAACCTAACGGTGCATCAGTGTGGCAGAGGTAATGAGTGATGTTTTGCTTTGCTGCTTCTGGAAACCCGCCAGCAGTCCTGAAAAGGCTTATAAAAGTCTCCAAGCCTTTTTTAGGAGTCATTGTTTCCCTGACAAAACAGGTCAAGTAAATAATGCAACATAAAAAGGAAGATAATTTAGATTAATTCCTCCTTTAAAATAATTCAGTGTGCTTAACTTTTGCTGTGTAAAAATCTATCCATCTATTTTCTAACCACTTCAAATAGAGGGTCACAGGAGAGCCACAGCCTGTCCCAATAACCAAGGGACAGAAGACAAGATACATCCAGGACAGGATGACTGTCCATCGCAGGGCACAGAGAAATCTATCCATTTCAGAAACTGAAAAATAAAATTGAAGGAGTATCACATGTTAGGTGATTGTACAACGGTGGATGACAGTGTATAGCACAAGACTACTTTGCCTGCCGCCTTCCAGTCCAATTCCAGCCCAATGTCCCTGCAGCCAGCACTATAATTGTTAAATTGATCCAGCTAATTATCAATTAAAGAAATTAGGAGCTAGTATTTGCAAAATCCTTTAATGCAGTGGGTTAAAGGGCAGCATGTTAAATAACACTGGCATAACGTAGGTTTAAATAAAGGTCTTCACCTATTTTGATTTCAGACGTCAACTTATCTTTTCCTGGCGCTGGACCAAATGCAAGACAGTGATGTTTTGCTTTTAATTGTTTTTTTTTTAAATCTTTCTAAACTTCTTGGTTAAATTGTAAGATTTGTATTTTTTGTTTCACAGAAGCTTTTCTCGATCAGTAACTTGCTGTGGATGGCTCAGTTTTCCACTCCAAGGGGACTTCAATTTCAAGTCCACAAACAACAGCTTTCCTCATGTGTGTTAATTATGCAAAGCTACACCTCCCTTGGCTCTACCCTGCACAACAGGGCAGAGCCAGTGTCACAGTGACACTGCCTGACTCGAGAAACAAAGAGTCTGGACAGCTCCCCACAGTAAAAAAAGAGTTCCAATTAAAACAAAGCTGTGTCTCATTGTTAAATTCTAAGCAACAGATGAGAGCTGTTGTTCATACATAAGACCTCTGCTCACTCCTTTTCCCTTTCAGCTTGCCTTGATTACAGTATCTTTGTCTTGTGCAATTCCTGGATTGAGTGTGGGGCAGTCCTATATATTGGAGAGTAATATGAAAAAATACTTTTTTGACATCATAGGATTCTGGTGAGCTGTACAGATACACAGATGCAGAGATCAGCCTTTTAAAGAGCCATTTTAGGTAAAGAACATCTCCACTCCTCCAAGCATGAATTGTAAGCTAATGGAAAGTCATAAATAGCTTTTAAAGCACCAACTGCGTTCACAGATGTACAGTATGTTCTAAGAAGTTACAGGAGCCATTCGACAGAAGCAAACTGATTGCTTGTACCACATCTTTTTAATGTTAGTCTAAATGAGATTTATGTCATGATCCTCTGCTGCTGCAGGATTTCCAAAGACAAATTACCTTGTGTCCCCATACACTGCTGTTTCTCAGCACTGTCAAGCAAAGTGATAGAAAATGTTTTATGAAGGAGGTTAGAACAGGGATCTGTGTTGGCACATGAGTACTTCCAAACTAGGAAGCAGAGAGAAAGAGTAAAACACACGTTTTGGGATTTACAGAGAGGGACAGAAAAGAGGTGAGGATGGATTGGAGGAAGTTTTAAAGGTACAACCTTGAACTGAAACTGTAAATGAATGGGGAGATTAAAAAATAGTTTTTAATTCAGTGCTGGTGGAAAATGTCCACCCAGTATAAAATATTTTTTTAACTTCTGATGTACAGTAATAAACCTTTCTGGCAGAGGTGTCTTTGAATTTCTGTGAAAGACACAGTCAGAAAGGTCAGTGTGATCATAGTTGGAAGTAAAATGGTGGAGTATTAGTTTGGAACACGTGATCTTCGCTTTTCTGAAATGTTCCTTGAAATAGCAAAAGAATTAGCCTCCTGTTTCCTGAAAAAAGGCAAATCATTGAGTAACTGCACATGATTTGGGTGATCCTGTAGTGGACAGATACACTATATATGCATGCTGTTTGAGATGTATATTCTGGAGATAAAAAGTTTACTATTGTCTCACAAACTGCCTGGGCTGGCTGGCAGCTACAGGGCTTACATGTGTCTCATGGGTTAGATGTTGTGAGGATGCTTTTAGCTCAGGTGAGGGATTGGACAGTGGTGTGCGTAGGACAATCCCCATCAATGAAAAAGGACTTAGTTGGGTAAGTCAGTCTCAAGGCTGCATTAACAACAAAGACTGAAAGGAAGAGGCTCTCCTGTATGTTACCTCTCTGTTTGGGTGAGAGCTGTAAAGGTGATAACTGTAAAAAGTGAGCTGTGGGGTTTGTAAGACACAGAGGTTTGTATTCCTGGGTAGTTGACAGAAATATTTTTGTCTACAAAAGGCAGAGTATTAATAGGTACATCAACAGGGCATTTGACAGATAGATGGAAGGTGGTTTTCACCTGTGTAGAAGTCTGGTTCTACCTTCTTCATACAGTATATAAAGTTCTTGGTACCCACGGCCAACACCACTGACACCACTGACATGGTGGCAGAAAATAATCATTGAGAGAAAATTCAGGGTAACAAGAAATACAGTTGCTTTGATGTGGGTGGATTGAATGTGTCTGAAAACTGTGAGACCATTATGATGGGGAATGTCGGCTGAACAGAGATGTGATTAAGATTAAGAATTATGGAACCCAAGAATCAAAGCCTTCAAACAGCTGGAGAGTGTGGTTGGTGTCCTTTATGTATGAAGAAAAGTCCTCAAAAGTTTTTGTTATTAAATTGTCAAGGAAAGCAGAGATGTGCATAAAATAATAATAATAAACTCTATTTTATATAGCGCCTTTAAAGGTGGCTTCTCAAGGCGCTTTACAGGATGACAATAACAATAAATAAGAAGATTTCACAAGATAAGACACAATTACAATTACAACAATACAACAATAATAATAGAGGAGACCGTGGAAGGTGGTAATAAGAAGAGCAGATAGGTGAAGAATGGAACCAGTTAAGTAAAGGCTTTTCTGAAGAAGAAGGTTTTGAGTCTGGATTTGAAGGAGTTTAGAGAAGGTGACTCTCTGATATCCTTGGGCAAAGAGTTCCAGAGCTTGGGGGCATAACAGGAGAAGGCCCTGTCACCCATACAATGTAGACGGGCTTGGGGGACAGTAAGGAGGGCAGAATTTGAAGAGTGGAGGTTGCGAGGTGGGGAGTAGGGCGAGTATAGTTGCGTGGTACAGGCACACATACAGTACTATAGTTGGGCAGGAGACTGAACTCAGATGCCTGTGAGTATTCAGCAATTAGACATCTGGCCTCAGGAGGGAATGTTGCTAGCACTGTTGGTAAGGAAGGAAACTGTGTATGCAGCCTTCTGTTAGTAGTTGATGGATTCATCCTTTGAAAGGGCACAGTATGCAAAAGAGTTCATATTAATTAAGAATATTTGTAAATATATGCGTATCCACTACATATACAGTATTTAATAATATAACCTGTGTTTATACCTTTTGGTGCAGTTCAGTCAATAAAATAATAATCTCTGAGTGTCTCAGTTGGTAGGCTCTCGTCCAAGAGCAGGTTAAGCGATATTATCTCGGGTTCGAGATTGGGTGAGGTCACTAGCCGACTGTGACTGAGATTCCCCAGAAAGTTAGGGTGGGGTGAGTCAGTTAGAGATCTCTCAGTGGTGCTGTCGGCGAAGGAGATGTCTTCAGCCTCTAGGGGCTGTGGTGCCTGTGTTGTGTTAAAAGATGAGTGGCTCAGAGGTGGGCGGGTCAGAGGAGTCTGCTCACTCCTCCTCATTCTCTCTTGTGTGAGACTGAGGTTTATAGCTGCGAGATAAGATGTGATGTGCAAAAAATGACAATGACATTTTAAAATATGTATATTGTGATAGTATATAAAATGCCAGAAGGCATTAACTTGTACAGTATATAATTTTTTGTCCACTCTTTTCAGAAGAATAAAATACATTCATTACTCTTTTTTGACTTTCATAACCATTTGGAGTCATTCTCTGTTGTAAATACAGTATATAATCAGAAAACCTGTTTAAATTTTTCTTTGCACAGCATTATCTTAGTAACATCTTAACTCTAGACCCTTAATCCATTCTGGATGTGAATTGAAAACTTTGGTCACGTTTTTCTTTGTTGATTTTTTTTATTAGCTTGAAGACAACCCTTTCATATTGATCTTGAATCATTGGTTATTTGTCATTACTTGTCTTAATTATCTTCTCAGTTTGGCAGCTAACTGCTAGTCATACCTTGCTGCAGTCCTCACACCAGCATGTTGCAAAAGAGAGCAGCTGAAACAGGTGTTAGAGGTGTTGTTAGAGAAGCTTGTCATTTTACACGCGGCAGTATCACAGTGCCTTACAGGAGAGCTAGAATCCTGTGGTGTGGCATTACAGTTCTTCATGATAACTGCCAGTTAAAAGGTGCTGGGAGATTCTCAGAGGGTCACTGCTGAATATCAAACTGAGAATAGTTTAACCAAGAAAAGCCTGACTGACAAACTCTTCCTGTCCACTGAGACTGCACTGGATAGTCCTTATAGTTTCAGTCTTTTATACGTAGTCTGGTATTGCCAAGGTACTCTGTCTTTACTGTATCCTGCCTTTTTTAGATTTCCAGTGTCTGCCTGTACTGAAGTATATTTCTTTGTAGGGTTTTCAAGCCGCTGAGCATGATTCTACTCCAGTTCAGTTAAGAGTGAGTGCTGGAGCATAGAAAATCAAACCTTTACAGGAGCATTTTGGTGGCAGGAGAAAGGAAACGTTTATTTATAACATCCGTGTTTAGTCATGAATGCAGTTTGCAAAACGTGCTGTCTGAAGACTCTGCACCTGCAGTGACCTACTGTAGTTCACTTGCTGAATTTAACACTCTGGCCACAGAATTATTATTTTTAAATTAAAACTGAACACAAACTTCCTGGATAGATTGTTGTTATAAAAACCCCTGGTGCAGTATCTTTATAGTATATATATTTATACTGGCTGAAATTGCTGACATTCTTATTGAAACATGAAGAAAGTGTAAAACAATGCCATCAAATCCAGAATCACATTTTTCTTGATTTTTTTTTTCTGAAATAATTTCCTTCTTCATTTAAACTTACTTTCTACATTCCAGCTGGTCCCACTTTACAAACAGCTCTATGGACTAGAGATTTGTATTTTCACCTTTTCTGTTTGCCCTTCTCACAAGTCTGAGCATAAAACCCACAGTCCAGATTTCCCTAATGAGACAACAGCATAAGAAGCATGCGGGTGCATGCAGGTTACTTGAGTGAGTGCACTGTAGGCACAGCTTGATTGAGCTGAATATACAGACTGGCTTTTTGAAAAGGACTTGCATCATATTTAAATGTTGATTGAGGTTAAACGCAGCATACATCAAATAAAAACAACATGTAATAAAATCTAACTTTTTATATAAACATAACCAGCAAAAAGTCCTTGTCAGCTCTCCAGTCTTTTTATGTTGTGTTCTATCATTGTCACCTGGCTTCTCTCTACATGGAATTCAGATGTTTGTTTTAATCAGATTTTCTTTTGTACAAATGTAAAGTAATATGTGTGTAGTCATGTTGTTGTATGTAGTGATTATGAAGCAGTTACTGTTTTTACAACCGCATTTACATGCCATTACTGGTGGTTTTTACCAGAGATGACATGCCTGCTTAAAACTAAGCTGAGACAAGTTAAAAAAACAAGTAGTTTTTTAAGCAAATTCAGCTGCACATACAATAACTTTTAATCCTGAGAAGATTTTAAGTATTGTAAATTACTGTTAAACCTTGTACAAGATTGCTACCTTGTGGTCTTAGGGTGAACTGCAAACTAGTAACTCTTAACTTTTAACAACACTTTATACCACATATAAAACTCATATGCCAAAGAACAAGAACCCAGTCTGCTACTAAAATGATATTTTACAACTCAATTATTATTTGATGTCGAAATTAGATTAATACTTAGGAGGCCAGAAAACATATCGTATGCAAGATTATCTTTGCATTGCAGTAGTGTGTGATGTAATATATTCATGATAGTTTTCTAACCTACTTTGTCATCTACTCTTCATTGAAGCTGTATATGGTAACTGAAGCAATAATTGCATTATCAAACCTGACTCATTTTGGCCTATGGAATGTTACATTACTTGTGTATTTAGAACAGGAACTGAAATTGATTATGGGACTATTCATTTTAAACTTTTAAATCATTGTGTTCTTTTCAGTTTCATTCAGAAAAGATATTTGTATGTTAGAAGTTGGTTATATTTTGATGCCAAGATAAACAGGGCGGTGATGGACTGGGGTCCTGTCCAGGGTGTATCCCACCTTTGCCTGGCAGGCTAGGCTCCAGCTCCCCCTGCGATCCTGCACTTGAAAAAGGGGGTTTAGGAAATGGATGGGTAGAGGGAAATAAATTAAAGTAATATCTTCAGATGTTGCAATCATGTCTAAAGACAGAAAAGAATGACATGGTCTTAGAAGATGAATGACATTTAAAATCTATGCAGATAAATGGCAGTTGGAAAGGACTTTGTGTCCTTTGGAGCTCTGACAGTGGTCTAGTTTGTATAAAGATAAAGACAATCAGATGGAAATGAAGAGTAGCTGCCTTCATCCTAGGTTAATGTGCTGCAGGGTCTACTGAGAGATATGGGCCTCCACCAAGGTAATATTCCAGTTATTCATAGCATCTGTATAGTAATAGTTCATTTTAGATGTTTCAAACAAACAATGTGATCTGGTTGAATTTAATCTGGTGATTACCCTTAAGAGTCTCAAAAGAACCCCAGAAGGGCCAATAATGGTACATAGAAGTACTGTTGGACCACAAATTAAGGCTTTATCAAACTACAGAAAAGCAGGATCAATTGGGCAACTCAAGATGGGGACAGTTAAAAAGGGAAGTCCATGCCTCACTGTAAGTCTTGCTGTTCCCCATCGTTCTCTGCAGGTGTGTACATCCTGATCGGAGCTGGAGGACTGATGATGCTGGTGGGATTTTTCGGATGCTGTGGTGCTGTAAGAGAGTCACAATGCTTGTTGGGATCGGTGAGTAAGAGCACCCTGAGAACTGGCCTTGTGGTACTTCAGATTATCAAGTGCTATTGATTCAGTGCCTTACAAATAGTGGTTTTAACTGAACGTTAGTGATAAATAACAGTGCTTTGATAAGCAATAGTTTTCTGGTATACTGTCTCTAGGTTATGTTTGCAGCAGAAACACAAAAATGTAGGATGCGTTTCCCTTAACATTGTGTGACTGGACCTACAGTATGAGTTTACATTGCTAAGGCTGAGGTAGTAAAACATCCACAAATTCCTGCAACTGCAAATCAAATCTACGTTATACAATCAATAACTTATTTTATTTATTTGCATTGGCTTACATTAGAAAACATGAGGATATTGAATGTCTGCTTCTATTATATAGCAATTAAGAGGAAATATGAGCAACAGCAATTTGACAATAGCTGAATAGAATAGAATAATGTTCTCAGTTTATAAAACTTAATATGACATACTTTTTCAGTCCAGTCTCTCTCTTCCTTCTCCATTACAGTTTTTCGCCTGTCTCTTGGTTATCTTTGCGGCAGAAATAGCAGCTGGCGTGTTTGGATTCATGAACAAAAACAAGGTACAGTTCCAGAGAAGTTATAGGAGTCTGTCAAAATAGCAGCTTTGAGCCACTTTAGATGTCGGTGATGGGCTAGGAAAAACAAAGCAACTTTTCTCTTCAAAGGAATAACAGTAGTGCATCTTTTCTACCTCCTCTCCCTTTACCTTACCTCTGCTTCCCTAGTTCATTCCACATAATGTCTGTCATTTCCAAAGCCAGGCTGTATTTTCGTTGATTTACAGTATTTTGGTGTGACTAAAAATGACCAAACCCCTGAAATGAAAATTATGAATGCAATTTAAACTTGAAACCAGAATGTTGTATTTTAAAATTATTTATCAATTGCAGCTGTGAATGTATGTCTAAGATTTAACTGGTATAGCAATTGATTTTGTCCCTTGTGGCCTAATCTTGTGAGCTCTTAGAAAGTAAGTGAGGGTGAGCCTGGTCAGTACTGGGGTGAAAGACCGCTAAGGAAAACGGAGTTGCTGCTGCAAGTGGTGCTTTTTGGCCAGTAGGTGTCACCCTTCCCTCTGGCCCCAAAATTCCACCACAGTGTGGTAGCCTGGAGGTGATGTCCTTCGGATGAGACATTAAGTCAAAGTTCCTGATTATTTGGTCATGAAAGATCCCATGCGTGGCACTTTTCAAAAGAAAGGTGTTGGCCCTACTCCAGGCTTCCTCATCCTAGCCGGCCTTAATTCATTTGTTAAATGATTCTCTCTTTACCTGACCTGCTGATATACTGTAGAAAGGTCACCATGTGTCATTCTGGGGGGTGCTGCTAATCAGTGGTGGATAAGTGGGTCCCTTAGTGTACTGTATGTGAAGTACCCTGTGAGACTCTTTTGGATGAAAAACGCTACATAAATATAAATAGTTCTTATTGCTTGGATACGTGGTTTTATCATTCTGGAATTATTATTGTGTTTTCTTGAAATCCTGGGAATTCATTACAATCTTTTAACTATTTCAGATCATTGAAGAGATTAAGAGTGTGTACACTGCAGCGGCAAACGACAATCAAAGTGATAACAGCACCCTGATAGTTTTTCATGAAGCTGTAAGTATTTATCTGCGTAATATTATTTTAATTCTATAAAAACTGTAACTGTTACTGTTAAAACTTTTACTGAAGAGAAATTACAGTACTACATAATATGTACAAAGTAATACGTAATACAGTACTGAATGTAATGTAATGTAATACAAACATATTAAGAGCATTACCTAGATTTTCACTGTTGTAAATTTAATTTTGATCTTTCATGTGTTGTTGTTTTTTTTGCTTTTATTTCTGTTGTTTTTTTTTAACCAAAACAATTTCAACAGAATTAGGACAATAAGATTATAAGAATATTTTGGTAATGGGACATCATTACATTTTTAAATCTTAAAGTATACAAATAGCATGCCTGAGAAATATTGTTTAATTTAAGCAAATTTCTCATTTATTTATATTCTTCCACATTGTCTTACAGCTTCTATCATAGGCAGCCTAATATACAGAGTATTTTTATTTATAGTAGTTCAAGTAGGTAGCTGTGACAGCATGCGTAGGCTGCAAAAGAATAAGTAAAGGTTTATTCCATGCTGAAAAGAGAAGAAAGGAAAGACAACGTTTTGGCTGTGGAGCCTTCTTTTCAGCATGGAATAAATCTTTAACTTGTTCGTTTGTACAGTATTTATACAGTAGATTGATCCCAGCTGTGTTAAAGATAATGTCCCTGCCATATATTTAACAAAGATTGAAATTTTATATCCACTAAAAAAAACATTCAGCCCCTCAGGTGTGTGGTTGTAGAAATCTGAATGTGATATCATGTAAGAAATACATGACTTGGAAAAATGTGTGTACAATTAGCTCCACTTTCTCTGTCTCAAAATAAAGTTAATAGTAGTTAAAAATATTAAAATATTTAAAAAGAATTTATCAGGGACTGTGTAATGAATCTGAAATGTTGCTAAATAGACTATAAATTAATTATTTTGCAGGTGACAGATATCTGCAGTTATTCCTTAAAAAAGTACTAACTGCAGTAGCTTTATGAGTGAGACAGAATTTAGTGGCTCAGAAAAATGTGAAAAGGTTTCAAAATAAAAGCTTCAAAATTAAAGGTTTAAAAAAAGTGTTCATCATTCAGCCTTTTTTCAGACATTTCTAGAGGTTCCCTGAAATAGTTGCACCATAATTAGCATATTTTGGAATGTACAGGTGGAACTGATGCAGTATGATGTAATTGTGTTAAGACATGAGTCTGTAATTCTGTTGTAATTCTGTATTTTTTAATTTATTTAATAAAATAATTATGTACAAATGTCTGTTTTATATTGCTTAATCTTTTCCAGCTCCAGTGCTGTGGTACCATTGAGAAAAAACCCCAGATGTGTAGCAGTGAATCAGAATCAAAGTTGAAGGTAATTTTTTTATGTTTATCTTTTGTTCCAGTTCTGCATATGAGCTTGTGAATGAAACTTACTGTCATACCATGAGATATATGAACTAATATTACCAGGCATAGAGTTGCAAATTGTATCTAGTAGGGAAAGGAGCCAGTGGTAGCAATGTTACAGTCATCATCTAGAAAGGGAGTGTAATTTCAGTAATTTGACGTTTAATACTATTACGTCTGTCAATAGTTGTTTGAGCAGTAGTGCTACAAGTATGTCCTTAAAACAGAACTTTCATAGAGTGACTACATCTTGGTGAGAATGTCAGAGGATATAAAATACATTTTAATCAGTAATTCGGATTGTGGTTTTCTGGTGAAATTATTTTCCAAATAAGTCTTCAGGTGAATGTTGTTTTTAATAATCAGATAGAACTGTTTAATTAAAATATCAGGCGATCTTTCACATGTAATCAAGAAGGATTATCTGTTTAAGTCTGAAATTGGGTTTCTTAAAAGAAAACAAAAGCACAGGTGGTTTGACTTAATTCCTCAGTGTGAAAAAAATCTTTACTTGAAATACTAAGTAGTTTTGACATGATTTTGTAGTGTAATTTGCTTAGTTTAAAAAAAATGTAAAATCTGCCAAGTATTCTTACAGTATGTGTCTACACTCATTTTTTGAAAAACAGTACAACTAGAACAAATAATAAAATTGTTTCAGAAATATAGACTATATTTTTTAGACATTTAAGTAAAACAAAAGTTTAAAAAAATTAAATGTGTGATGACCGGGAGAAAAACCAGACACCTTAAAACAAAACTGGGATTCTGAAAATGGACTGAGACTGACAGCAAACTGGTGGATGTTTTTAAATTCATTGTTAATTACACGGAAACAACACTTTTATTAATTATTTTTTTATATTTCAAAATATATTCCATTTCTATCTTTATTACTTATTAATATCACCCTACATAACCAGCTATTCACCCTTAGAGTGGAAGGGTCAGTGCAAAATAGGGCTACAGGTTAGTATTCAGCACATAAAAGATAACTTTAAAATATAAAATTAGAATATAAAATTAAAATTAGGGCTCATGCTGTCCCAGAACATGCACATTCCCGGACCAGGTATCCAACTTTCCACTAACCAGATATACTGTGTATTAACCAAGAACCTGTTTTCCATTGCCATAATCTCCTCCAAGTCAGCTTGAGGTTTTTATTTTTCTTCTTCAGGGAACCCTTGCCAAAAAAAGATTAAAGCAGTAACCAAGCAAAGAAGGTTTCTCACTCCCTGAGCAATTCTCTGTAGAATTAGATAGGGTTCCTAAGCCTGGGCTCTAGTCTCTATATCTTTCCTAACCTTGGTGTACTGTACAGTGGCTGTAACCTCTTCAGCTTCTTCCCTGCGATAGCTGTAATTGTGTTACTCAGTCCTAACTCACAGGAACTAACCTCCAAGGTTACTTAGATGTCCGGGCTTCCTTCTGGGTGTTCCTCAGCTAGCTCTTGAGTACCAGGGCTTTAGTTCCTACAAACCAGATTCAAGAAGCTTCCCTTACCAACCTCCTTGCGCCACACACAGACTTGCACACTGCAGCATGGCTAACTAACCCTTCGCTCACAGACTTCAAGCTTCAGGACTCCACACCAAAATGTGCTGTGCTGACTGCACCTGAATTGCATTCACGTGTTCTCACACACAGTTTTCTATTCCAGTAATAATTATTTGTTATGAAATGCTTCTGCTCAGCTCTTGTGTGAAATTTTGTGTTCGTCCTAAACTTTACCTATGCACACATTTTCTCAGTCTCACTACTTTCTGTTTACTTGTGTAATTTTGTAGCTTGTAGGCCTTATCGATGCACACTCACCTCGCACAGTTATTAGCCTACAATAATTATACAAATCTATTTGTACAGTCAACAATTCATATTAATTCACATTCATATATAAGAAGTTGCCAATATAGAAACTTCGAAATCTGAATCTTGAAGTGCTGAATAAAATTAAATGTGTGACTGATGAAAACAACAGAATTATTTAAAACTAAAATCAACAACAATCTCCTGCCCAGAAACTTTTGACTGTGACTGTAAGCTCTTAATTTACATATTAATGTTCCCTGTTAATTAATGTCAATTTCAATTGCTAAGATTGGAAAGAGGTTGTTTGTTTTTTTCGAAGGAGTTTCGTTTTTTTTCTGCCCCCAAACTATTTGCTTTATGTGTAAACTGTACAAGTAGTGTCTCTTCCAGAGTGAAACTCAGAGCCTGATCTGTATGTTTTAGGACTGTCCCACAGAAATAGAGAACTTTTTCAATGCCAAACTCTACATCATCGGATATGTTGGGATCGGAATTGCTGGAGTGATGGTAAGAATGTTCTCGTGAGACTCACAGGACAGGTACCATTTAAAAAAGGGTGGAGTAATTCTATTACATTTACAGATCTCATGTAGCATCTGTTGGTAAAATAAGTTATATCTGGTAGCCTAACTAACACAACTAATATCTGTACGATCCTGCAGAAAATGTTAGCACTTCTGTCCCCTTTTATTAATTCTGTTTGTCAATATATGTGGTAACAAAAAAGAGCAAGTGAATGTGAATGAGGTACAGAGACAACAAGAACACTTGGAAAAGATGTTCATCGGTTTTAATCTCACTGCACTGATACCAAGGCACAGATAAAAATAGAAAGAATTCTCTTGATGTTACTGTTGGAAATGCCACAATGTGAAGTCACTAAGGCATTCAAGCTCCAAGCTTTCAACATTACTACTCCAGCTGCAGTTGGGCTGCTGATTTTTTCACAGACCAGTCTTGACCACATTTCCTGTTTGGCCTCGTTCACAGTCCAGTTTTGAACATATTACAGTGATGGGGAAATGTTCACGTATTCAGTTTATGCACACTCGCATTTACTCTGGCTCTGCCACCAGATATCTTTATATATTCCATATCTGGAATTCCTTTAAAAAATTAGAAAAACAGTGTCTTTGCCGATTTGATTTAATGTGATAACACTTTAATTTTAGGTTGGAAATGATATTTATAAGGATTTTCTAAAAGAAATACAGTAATGGAGTGACCTGACTGAAAACTAGACTATATTGAAATGTTAATAGCAAATAGCTATAACTTTAATAATAGCAAAATAGCAAAACTTTAATACTGACCGTAGCCTGAACAATACCCCTAACCCTGGGGTTATTTGCTGAAGGTTTTGTTCTAACTGGCGGTCTGTTAAGTGACACTATTTGCTGAAATTGTTCCTCAAACACGTGAAATGAGGTAAGAAGGCATTCAATAATTTGTGAACTGTTTCTGTTTTTTTCCCTAGATCATTGGAATGGTTTTCAGCATGGTACTGTGTTGTGCGATACGGAACTCAAGGGAAGTGATCTAGCCTCACTCACACCCCAGCCCCACACCTATGGCCTGTGCTGGACTCAAGAGCCTCTGTAACAAACTTTTCCAAATTGACTGTCCGGTGTAGCTAGCTGGAGAACTGGGGAGCCTTCTCATCCTCTATGGCACAATAAAGTCAATGAGGGCTTCCAAACAAAACACTTCTTATTGTCTCTTATTACTGGATGGTTTCACGAGACAGGCATAGCCCATGCTCTTTTGGAATAAAATACTCCAGATTTCGTCCACCTTCCTTATCACTGTAAGTTACCCATATTATTCACTGCCTCCAAAAACACTCATCTTATGTTGGCAAGAATAATGTTGTCTGCAGGACCACACATTACACAACCTCTTTGACAAACTACCACAGCATTCACACAAAAATTTAATTTACTCAATGTAAGGACGTATATAGGTAGGTGGCACCAGTTTGTAAACAGGTGCTGAAACGTTTTAAACATACAGTACACAATATTCATATTAAAATATATTCAGATAGTTCACCAAGTCCTCCTGTAGAGCTCCTAATCTGTGCCTTAGAAAAGTGAAGAAATTCAAAGTGAATGACCTCCAAAATAAGGTGTTTAATTTCTGAAGTGTGATATCTGCAATGTGGAACAAGCCATCAGAGAACATAATGTGCATTCATGCCAATGGAGAATGCTGAATTCTATTCAGACTTGAAACACTGTACAGTAGAGTGTAGGCCTGTTTGGCTTCTCTGTTTGTTTTAAATCTCATCCGCCTGCTCCAAATACCAGACTAAATTCTTTGTATAATCCCTGTGTGTTTTTTGTGGACGGTGGACAGGCTAGTGCCAAGAACCAGCCCAGTTAGACAAAAGGCCCCCTGTTCTCCAGCTAACCTTCCACAGGCAGCCAGAGGCCTCTCCTCACAGCAGATATGCATTGATGGTGCCCTCACTTCGGTCCTTCACAAGAGTTGCCCAGCCTAGTGGAAAAGCATGCTGCCAGAATGGGTTTCATAACATCACTGAAGGACTTGGGTCTCGTGATGACAGCTTATCTGAGTCAATTTGAAAAAGCAACAAATCTCTGACATTATTATGAGCATGTTGAGAATTCAGAAGTTTCACATGAACCGTGTCGTGGAGTGTTTTAAAGAAGGAATTTAGAGGAGAGTTATATTTTGCAGATTTCTTTTTTGTAATAAAAGGGTTGTGCCTCAACTGAAGGCGTTATATCACATCAGTACATGGACATGTTAGTACACTTATAGATCACTTACAGTAGGTTAACCAGCATTGTGGTGGAGTTATTCCTTTAGTGTTTTTAGATCCACAGCTACAAACTGCGAGTCACGCCATCCTACACAAGTTGGCTCTTTTCTGTAACAGTCCAAAAGGTATCTTTGAACAATAGTCACCTCAATGGAGGAATGTTCCTCTATGCAGGAAAGCTAAGAAATGTTTGAAATTTCTCGTGATTCAATTAAGAGCTCAAAACTTCCTGGTTTCTGTGCCTTTCAAAAAAAAAGCCGCTGTTTCTAGGGGGAAAAAACAGCATTTCTTATTCGGATGACTCCTTCATCTAATCAATGTCTGTTCTTGTGAGTGTTGAGATTTCATCTGGGCCCAATGAAGATCGGTGTATTTTGTGTGAATTTGTGTTTTTTCTTGTTAGTTCGTAAAATAGTTGAAATGGAATGTACTGTTGACCTAACCTAGAGGCAGCTTATGTTGAGCATAGACTGTGTTTGATAATGTAAAAAGTTTTGATTGTCAGCATGTCTTTTGAAAATGTACCTTTTACTGAATCTAAGTGATTTCCTCTATTTTACACAATCCTTTTAAATTATAGAAATATTACCAAAAAGTTCAAATAACATCAGTTTGGCCTATCGCCCTACAGACATCACAAAGTATTCTTCTGGTGAAAAGTGTAACTGAAATTGCTGTGTCATTTTCCCACTGAAAACCTTCATAAGTAAAGCAATTTTTGTGGCATAAATTTGCTTTCATCAAGACAGAAAGTACTACAGGGAGGAACTTAATGTTCCTGTATTGATTGGGAGTAGAATCTAGAATAATAAAGTACAGCCAATAATGCAGCATAGGCATTTATAACTTTAGACTGTAGCCAAGTCTTGATGTAAGTTTTTATGTACCTTATTTCAAGTCTGCAGTGGTAATTAAGTCTACATTCTGCAATTGAAAACAAATAGATCAAAAGAACATTTATGAGAGAGGTGGTCATTTGGCCCATCAAGCCTGTTTGGTAGTTAATAACTCATTGATCCAAGGACCTCATCCAGCCGTGTCTTAAAAGCAGCCAAAGTATTGGCTTCAAAAGCTTTGCTGTGTAGCTCACTCCAGAGTCCCTCCTGTTCTAAGTGCACCTCCACATGGTTTTCGCTTGCGCCCTCTAGTTTGTATTGGGTTCAGGCCGACCTTGTCAAAGCTCTCGAGGAAAATTGCTCAGTGTTCTGTCGGGTACAAGTGAATTTCACGCTGGTGCATGAGAAAGCTGAGAGGTGTGCATCGATAATTACAGCATCAACAGAGTTGCTGTATATGGTATTTCTGCAGCAAGTTAAAAGAATTAATGAAGTCCCATTTGTATTAGCTAAATAAATATTTTTTGTAGAAATGTTTAAAATATAAATTAATCATACAGAAACTTGCATTCATTTTTGCCTGTGAGTGTCTTTAGTTAGAGTGAAAATTCTTCTTGAGGTATAAGGTAAGTTTTATACCATCATTCCTTGATAAATGCATGTTCTGGGTTGGAAGAATAAAGTAATCTGAGATGTGAAGTACTGTATGCAAGCAGAAAAAATCTTACTGTTGATTTCATTAAATTATTTGATGGCTCATTTATCTGAAAATTCAATTGGAATTCAAGCTTCTCAGGAAGATGTGCAAAAAGTAATAAACTTTTTAAACATTTCTCATTGTTTCTTTTTTTTTGGGGGGGGGGATTGCAAAGATACAGCTTGTGGTCCATTTTTAGTTGAGCCTGTTTGTAGAGGCAAGAAGTGTGTGTGCATGGGATAGCCCTTCTTCAGATTTCCAGCTGGAGATTGAGCTCTGTAGCCTGGCTTCACATGCAAGCGAATTACTTGTTGATGTAATCTAGTGCGCCAAGTGTCAGTGCAATACAGCTTGAGTATTGCAAGCTGGCTTCACAAGTCCTTTTTTGTTGGATGTCTGCCCACAGGACTCGAATTTTTGAGTTGTGGCCATCTCTCAGCTGTAAAGGAATCTCTGCTGCAGCCTTCTAGAATCCTAGAGTGACAAAATTCTCTTGCCACCCTTCATCCACTCTCCGAGGCTGGTATGGATTTTTGCAGAAGTAAACATGGGTTGATTCCGTTTTGAAACATGCTCACGGATGCATTCTACATATGAACATAGAAAAGTTCATTAAAAGGAAGTGCTCATAGTTAATATGTTCAGCAAACTATTTCTTAAAAGAACCCAGGGTATCAGCTTCAAGAACATGGCTGGGCAGCTGGCTCCAGACTGACACAACCCTTTGTATAAAAGAGGCCCTATAGTTTCTGCTTTATCTGACACTTTTACCGAAGTATAGCAATGCCTCACCCAGGATTAAAAGCAACAGCATTCTTGTTACAAGTCCACCACCCCACTACTCATTCCATTAGAGTCCTCCGATTTGTGTTTCACTGTTAATTCTCAAGATGTTCATCAGGACGACAAAATCAATGCCTTCATGTGCCCTCAAAGTCATCTCTGTTGAAGACTAAAAAGATTCAGTTCTAGTAGTCTTACCAGTGTACCTGGTCTACTTAACTTGCTGTTACTACCAAAACTTATTTTACCATTTATGCCAAAATTTGAGTTATTACTACATATAAGAATGTAGTGGTCCTCATATAGATCCAATTGGTACATTCAAACATTCTTGTAATCTGTATAACCGTAATTAAATGTCACAGAAAAAAATGCACCAAAAAGGAGTATTATGAAACAGAAAGGTAAATTAATACAGCAGGCAGGGGTGAAACTATTGGTGGTTATTTAAAGTACAGCCTATAAACCCCTATCAGATGACTACTCACTAGCATCCGGTAAGCCTTTTGCTGTGATTTGTGGCAAACAGCTGTGAATGCCAGCCATGCAGTAAGACTTAAGCAATCCTTGATGAGATTGCTGAGTTGCTTAAGGATTAGATTGCCTTCGTGTATGGTTAACTCAGACAGGCATCTCTGGGGAAAAAAAAAATTCTCTTGCAGAGCACATGTTGTAAATTTTGGTCATACTAGAATTCTTAAAAATGATATAAATTCTCAAGTATTCATAATGAAATCTAAATGCTTGTTTGATAACTACAACGTAAGCATTTGGGATATTTTTAAATAAACATTAACAGCTTAAAAATATCTTTATACGCATCATGTTTAGAAAGTTGCATTTTTGTAAGCCATAACCAAATACAACAGGCTTTTTAGTCATCGAGTCAAAACTTTAATTGTAAAAAAAACAATCTACAAACTGCCTGATCCTGATCTCGATAGCTAATGCATAAAACATACAATCCAATAAGCTGGTATGATGCAGTAAATTTAAATTCCACTGGTCCAAGGACCTGGGTGGATACATGTTAAAATATCCACAGAAAACAATTTTGCTCCTTGTGAATTTACTATTAAGCTGCCACAGTAAAGGCCTGGCATTTGCTTTTCAATAGTTCTACAATTATGCTCGTGTTAAATAAGACTGGCATTAAGACATACTGATCTCACCTTGGGAGATTCACAGAATTGAACCATGGCTTTCTGAAACCATGATAGCAAGCAGTAGTAACATGAAGCACTGCCAGGAAATGTTAACTTTTAAAACTTAATGTGGAGTTACAGGTTACCCATGTTACCTTTTAAAATAAATAAGGAAAAGTTTTAAAAGGAATGTACTACCTTTACATTAATGTAGTATACTAAATACACTAATCAATTATGACTCAATTGTAGAATTTTCTACACACGGATGACAAACGCTGAGAGTTTTAAAAAGGTCATATAACTTAATTATAGTAAAGCGATTACAAGTTTGCTGAAATGTTTGCATTAAGAGACATCCTGTATACAAAAGTATGCGTAAAGTTTATTGTTAAGCAGAAAAGAGATTATACAAACATAAAAGCTGAATATATGACAAGTTAAGTTCCAAGTATGGAAATATATAATTTATAGATCCACTCTTACAAATACCTGGTTCAGTTTTACACTTGTCCAAAGGAGCACAATTTTTTGGCTGAAAATGACAATGATCTTCAGTGTTTTAAATTACTGAAACTTCAGAACTGAAACTTCAGTTTCAGTACAACAGGTCCACAAACTAATTTAGCTAGGAAATCAGATTAAAAAGAAACTGCACTTTTGTTATTGCTATTTAAGCGGCAACTTAAAAACCACACTTACATTTTTTTTAAACAATGAAAATGTAAGCCAGTCTTACACTCAATGTGCACAACCCTCAGACCAATAAAACCATCCAATTCAGTTTTAACCAGAATGTATTTTACATCTATAACTTTCATGTAACTGCCATAGAAAAAAAAAAAGGACTCCCCCCCCCCCCCAACAAAACAATCAGATGCAGCACCAACAAAAATCATGTTCCCAGTTGATCCTGTGGTCAGTTCCAATGTACAGGGCTGATATGAAAATGCCCAGCAAAATGAATAAATCTGAACACTAAAAATGGATTAGAGAAATGACCCTTATCCACTTCTAATCCATGAAAAAGGATTTCAAGGACAAGCAATATGGCAAAATAATTCTAAAGAATTATCCATCTTTATAAAACTAAATTTTATAACTTAAAAATGGGTTATTGTTCAAGTCATCCATTAAAATACTGATCCCAGGAATAAAAAGGCTACAAAAATGTTCTGTAACCACAAACTATTCTCCTAAATAAATGGATTAGTAATTACACAGGAATTCACTTGTTTGCAAATGTCCCAACCTCAAGCAGAATGGAGGCTTACAAGAATATCCAAATCTCTAGTTTCCATCTCTCCAAACATCTATAATGTTATAAAACCATTTTTGTGAAAGAAATGATTGTCGTGTTTCAACTGACAGTTAGTGTATAAAAACAGATTTAGAAAAATTTAGAAATGGAGGCATTTTTAAATACTTCATCCAGTGCAATCTGCACCACCCTTTGAACAGAGTTACAGCAGTTTCAAGTGCCGAAGTAATACTCTGCCATAGATCCAGACTTCGAAAGACACATCTGCTGGTCATGGTGCAAGACTGCATTTATAGAGAAAAGTTTCTCTCCCTCATAGAGGGAAAATTACAACACTGGTACCAAGAAGGTACTGCTAATATTACCCATTCAACTGATCCTCTAGAAGGGTACAAAATAGCTTGTTATAAGCCAGAAACCCAAGTCATCCTCACTAGATGTCAGACATTTTAAAAACCTTTATAAGAGGGTAACACAGTTCAACACTTGGGTCCAACAGCATTTTAACCTTCTAAACCCACATTTTAATGCAAATGCGAATATTTAGACAGATCCAGATCTGACATTGTCTTTTGGTTTAATATTTGTGTAGGCTCCTTTTTGAAGGTGTGACAGAGTTGAATCTTGAAAAAAAAGCATTTAAGATGAGTACAAGTTGAATGGTGTGTAACCAAGAATGAACTCTCCAACTCCCACGGAGTACATCACTTGTGCAATGCCAAACAGAGGAGCGATCACCAGCGCCCTGCAGCCTGCGCCCTTCAGGAATGCAGAGGGTCCTTCTTTTCGCAAAATTTTACTTTGAAGAAAAGAAAAAATGTGTTTTTTTTTACAGTAAGGTTACTGTACAATACATTTATAAACGTTCATCTACAGCAATAAATGTATACCATTTAAAATTGTCATCTCACCTAACACAGTCAATGACTCCATTGTAACTCTCTTCATTTGCTCCTTTGTTCAGAGACTGTAACCGAGTCTTAACCACTGTGAATGGGAAAGAAAATATTCATGTATTTGACACTTTATTTCACAGTATGACAAGACATTTAATCCAAACCTAAGTTTTACTCGTAATAGATAATGTCCGCAATGCTACTTAAGGCGTCTTTAAATAAGAGACTAGAATTCACAGTTTTGACAAATTCACATGAGTTCCACTTAAAGCCAGCAGCCCCCCCCCAAGATGAGGGCTAAAAACTTATATCTTAAGGCAATTAGCATTGTTGCTACAGTTATAATTCAGGCTCCAATTAATGACTTAAAGCAAAGTAAAACAAAAAACACCATCTTAAAAATAATACATGCTCAGAAAAAAAACTCACCATCACATGGGTTAACTGCAACAGCAGCTGTGGAGCCAGCAATACAGCCAGCAAGGAAAGAATGGTAGAAAGGAGCATTCTCTTCCGGAGATGGCTGACCCAGTCGGTTAATGTGTGCAAACAGCGGGAAGTAAACGACGGAGAAGGGAACATCTCTGAAATAATAAAAAAGTAGGGTTCATTGTTAAGTAACTACTTTTCTGAAATTTCATAATTTTAAAAAACACAACGTGCAAAAACCTCACCTCATTAAGGTGGCCCCCAGTCCTTTATATAGGCCCTGGATACCCTGGGTTCGTAGCAGCTCCTGTGCTATCTGGGTGGCTGATACCTTCCTTACCAGCGGGGCTGGACCAACATTGTAGGAGCGGCTCAGTAATGTGTTTGTTGCTCCCAGCTTTGTGGAGGGTACCACCGTTTTCTTTCTTTGTTGAGCAGCTACAAAATGAAGCATTGGAAAAACAAAATATGGAAAATTACAAAGGAAGCACTTTGCACAGCAAAACATCTCAGTGTATTCTATTTATTTAAAAGTCGCCAAGAAAATGAACTTCTCACCCAGTCTTCCAGCATCTTGAAGTTGGATCTTCAGCATTTCCATTGGTGTAGTAATAATAACTTGGCAGGTCCCTGCACCACACCCAGCCAACATCTCCTTGAATACAGTGAGACCTTTCCTGCAATAGAAAAACTTAAAACTGATCTCTGCCGCTTCCCAAAAAACTGTTGGTAACTTTATTTGTGTGTATCACTCTTAGCATTCCGTGACTTTAATCCCATAATAGCATCAAAAATACCTGCAAAAACTACCATTTGGAGCATTAACTGCACCCATATAAAGACTTGTCACAACTTGTTGAAAGTTGTTGTTTCACAACTTGTTGAAACCAGGAATGAATAAACTCTGCTGCACAACGAATTACCAGAAGACAGGGACTTACCCATCTTTGCTTAGCAGATGACGGAAGAAATCATTGGCAGCAAGTTTAATTGCCTTCTCAGGTGTAACCAAGGTCAGATTAACTGCAGCACCTAAAAGAAAAAATGACCTATTGAGTACTCAATTTTCAGATATTTTAAAAAATCCCTAAATTAATCCACAGATGTAGCCAAACCATAGCCCCTTCAGTAACATACTGTTGCATCCAAAGAGTAGCTTTTATGGATGAATACAACAGCACACATGTAAAAAAGCAGGAATGTTTTAAACGGCAAAAGCAAAACGCCCAATTTTATGGATGCAATGCACGAATAATCAATGATGGGGGATTCAGGTTTATAAATAATCAGTTCACAAAAGACCAAGTAAAATATTTACAGAAAGGAAGAAACATGTAGTTTTTAAAGTTTCCATTTACAGAAAGATAGAAAAATACCAAAGGTTAGAAGCAAGCAAAGGAGAAGAAAAATCCAGTAAAGTCTCTTATCTGATGCTACACTATGGTGTCAAGTAACTTGCAAAAACTTCCCCTTATTACATTAGCCACTGCTAAAATAAACATTTTAAGTAGATTACTACTATTAAGATTTTTTCAAAAGAAACATGAGAGTTAGTAGACAGGGACAGAAGATGAGAGAAAAGATGGTCTCTGGCTATAGAAGGAATACAAAAAGCAAATTGTACAAAACAAAATATTGAGCCTATTTACAATTGAGAGGTATTGTATGAACCATTAATGATTTGCCTCCAGCGTGGCTGCGCCATATCGGCTAGCCCTCAAAATCCACGGGGACCCGTGTCTGCAATATGAAAAACACAGATGCAAACAAACAGCATTCCTCAACGAAGCGGATACCAATAACACTGGTTCCACTGTGAACTCATAGAAGGTACAATGATCAGAAAGACCCTAGTAGTTCAATCTAAAACAGGCTTCACTCATTGTCACATACTGAATGCTTTGCATCACTACAATTGTCGTACTAAAAAATGCTTAGCATAAATTCTGAATTATGATAATGCCTGTAATGCAGATTTCCATGGGAAACAGCTTGGGGATATACAGAAAGACTGAAGATCACTACAATTAAACTGCACAAGCAAGTTACTAGGTTTGAACCATAAGGCTTTTGTTTTACTTCCCCAGGCACAAATGCCTGCCCTAAGGTGCAATTTCTAAATAACAGAACCCTAACAGGCCAAAGTGCCAACATAAATAATGAAAGATTTCTGTCAGAAACATCTGAAATCTGCTCCTTTGTCATGCATCAAGATAAGTGACATTTTCAAAAGACAAATGCCACTGTCATACTAAGGTTAACACACAGGACTACAACAGGTTTTTCTTAAAATTTACCAAGCAAATTATCTTGAAGGGAAGGGTACTTTGCATTTACACAGCCTATTGTTTGAGCTGTTCAGCTGCCCTGTGTTACAGGCTTTTAAAACAGGAAATAAAGAAAAAAAATGAGTAAACTAAGAAGAAATGTGCTGGCTCTTAGAAGGGCTTTGAATATGATTCCAGTGCTGCCTACCCAGTTTAGCCTAATCAGACATCTCCAGACTCACAAATAAAAATCAAGGAAGGTAAATCTCCCCAAACATAAGGGATGCCAAAAGACTAGGATATTATTCTTATCACAGCTCACTGAAACTTGACGTCTTACCTCTATACATCCCAAAATAGCCCTCAGATCGAACAGTCTTAACAAGGCAATCCATCCTAAGAGGGAAAAATGGAAATTGGAAAAACTGTTATGACAATAGAAATGCTCAGATTATCCTTCTAAAGCACTCTTACCAAGGTTTAAAAGCATGAAACACAGAATAAAAGGTTTAAACTCATCACATGACAAATCTGACAGAACAGGAACAGGGTACATAAAAGATCAGGTTTAAAGGGGAGCTGGCCAATCAATGGGTGTATTAGAAAGACGATAAACTGTTTTACAGATTATAGCTCCATGAGATAAAATATATTTTGAAAGTTTGAAAGTTTAAAGTAATCTTACTGCATTCACAAATAAGACACTGCCATAATAATGACTAACCAAAACCCTTGGTAGATGCAATCTAGCAATTGTGTATACAACACAAGTAGTAGGAGACTTATGTTAATCACTGGCAGAAATCTGTTTATTCTGCATCTGAAGACTTACATGTTCTTGTACACCTGCTGACCACTCCTCTGGTTCTGCAGTCTGGTCTTTGCCAAGTCAATGGGAAACACGCAAGTTACCCCCACAATGCCAGCAATACCACCATTGATGAGCTTGGCAGGAAGGCTGTAGAAGTTCAAAACAACTAATTACAATTCAATATGCAACATTAAATTCTAAATCAGTTAAGATCTGCATATTTGAAGTTGTTTCCAAAACATCACTCACAGACAACAGATAAACATAGATATATAAAAGTAAGCAATCTGTGCTCCAATCATTTTAACAGCTAGAGATGGAGTATTTGAAGTATCAAGCTAATCTTTGTGAGAAGCTAGTCATTGTTAAACTTTCGAACTGCACAGTTTCGGTCTTTACACTCATTTATGTAAAATAACATAAGTATGCAAGGTTGACAAAAGAGATAAGGAACGAGAATAAAAAAGGGGCCCACATACCTGATCTGCTGCTGGGACATCTTGGCTTATCAGGACAAATGACAAATGTAGAAGTATAAATTCAAGAGGGCTTTGGTCACAAAGTTGGAGTGTTGCTGGGTGTGAGGAGTTCCCAATGGTGACTCTGGGGAGGAGTGAAGAAGGGTTACGAAACCGGGAATAAGTTTAGAGTCTTGCACACGGTACTAAAGCCTCTCTATAGACTCAGCCTATTGGCATCCAGCTTGGAACATCTCTCCACCCACCCACACCCAGTGTATCCTGATCTCAGGATCCCATTTTAGCAGGGCTCATCAGCAAGTACACACAAACTATCCCCACCGATTGGCTCGACGAGCCTGAAACACGAGTCCTGAGCATGACCAAAGACCCACTGACAACAAATTCCTGATGGAAGGTTTTATCAGAGAATCTAACAGCATGTCACTTAGGAATACAATTTTAAAGGTACACCCATTCTTTAGTCATGTAAAAAAAGACAAACAATAGAACCAATTTTCACACCAAACTTTCTTTAGCTGTTAAGCGTGCACCTCATATCTATCCCTTAAAATAAACTGGAATAACCTCACCTGTCTCCTTGCTCAGGGAAGACAAGAGAAAAGAGCAGACTATAAACATTAGCAGTCTGTTTCTTTGATGCGATTCAGAAACAGCTGACAAAGGACAACTATCAAACCCCTAGGCATGGCTCTCGATGTCATGGGTTATAATTAAGATTCTTCACTGTACCAGTCTAAAAACTATGGTTAGGAATAACATTTTGCAAAACCTAAGAAAGGTTGAAGTAAGATGTTGGTAAGGTTTAGCCTTAAAAGCTAAGCTTATAAAGATTTAAAGATAAAATGTTTCTTTCTACCTTAACTAAATCTAACCACACTTCAACTTCAGGATGAAAATTAAAAAATAAATAAAATCAGGTCTGCATCATGAACAGTTAAATGAGTAGAGAAAAAAATGAATTTTCCCCCAACCAGCTGAAGGTTATTTGGTGCTCTGGAATTACAAAGCTACCAGAAACTGAAATTTCACCTTGACGTAACATTAGCGAGTTCCAAGAACGATCTCAAAAGAACCTGTTCTAACCCAAGAGCCTCCCATCAAACAACCAATCAGCAGGTCGCTATTAACCATATGATTGCATCAGCTAAACTCAGACTTAAGGAAAAGGCTGGTGCCCCATTTCTACCCGGAAAATAATTATCTAAATCAGATTACAAAATAGGACTGATTTTTACAAAGCAGCTATACCAAACGAAAGACACGGAAGCATGTAAAAATGGACATTTAGACTATTCTGTATTCTCCAGATAGCTTCCAAATAGCATAGACTTGTTACGCCTTCTACTAGTGAATTAACCCTAGTATTAAGAAACGTTGGCAAAGCTAAGCATATTTCTAGAGTTACACGGAAGTCGAATCAACCCCAGAAGGAGCGACTCGCACCTTCCTTAATTGATCAGAGGAAATGTAATCTCTGGGAATAAAATTAAGCAATCTTATAAAGGCTCTCACTATTAAGAAGACGTTAAACAAATCAGTGAACAAGACGGCGTGAACATGTCTTTAGAGGGAAGTCAATACTGCCTGCTAACCTGGCGCCTATTCTAGAATACTATTAATATCGAAGATCCCAAGGAAACATTTCATAAACCGTCTGTAGCTGCAATTATTCAGCCAAGTGCAGGTCCCTAAAATAAAACTAAGCAAATTCCAAAACACAGAGATTTATCTGCCCAGTACGCGAGTCTTTTTATATTTCTGAAAACTTTGCTGAACTGCTGCAGGCGCCGATAACGATAGCGGAAGTCCCATGGCGCTGTATGGAAATAACAGTATAGTTTGCTTTTTAAAAAAAAATCTTAATATTTATTTTGACGTAGTTACCCGATATTTACGGGGAAAATTAAACAGTAGAAAAACAAGCCCGCCTTTACAAAAGTAACGCGCCCGCCACTGGCAACCACTTCCACCAAATCCCCGTTCAGTACTACAGTACCGGAAACCGTTACTTTAAAATTAATTTAACTCTTTTTTTAAAATAATACAAGCTTATTTTAACATATTCTGACAAATCATGTTTTCTACTTTTAAAAAAATCTTAGCCGCCTTTTTATTTGTGATAACTAAATTTCGGGCGGTATTAATTATTACAGTTGTACACACAGATATATAAAAAAAGCTGGAATTATGTTATTTGACGACTTACCAAAAAGCGAATCTGGGAATTAAATAAATATATATAAATACACAAACTAATATGCGGTTAGGCACCTCTTCGCTGCTGCTTTACTAAATGAATACAATCCTTCTAGAAAATTCCGTTCATACGACAGTGGGGAGGTCGGAACACGGAAGACAATAACCCAATCCTGAGGCTGAAGTCATGAGTGTGTATTCTACTATTGGCCAGAGCTAAACAGACGGCTCATCTGCTTCCTCAATGAATGGAGTAGATGTGGCATTTCTAGAACATGACTCCTGCTGTGTGACTCGTACAGTCACGAGGGGTTATCTACAGAAGTTCAAGTACGAAATTAGTACTTTCGGTACTGTAGATCAGCGGCAGCTAAACGTTTTTTAAGCTCTTGTCCCGTTTGTTTTTTGTTGTGATTTAAATTTTCTTAAGCCTCATTTTGGCCAAACACTACACGGTTTTCAAGCTGTAGAAGAAGTGAAAAACCTCCCTGTCCCCTTTCAAGTGACTAATAAACCAAAGTTTACGTTGTTATTCGACTGTGCACAAACCTTAATGGCCATCTATGCGTTTACCAGCGAACTTTCATTTCCTTGGAGGCTGCATTGCAGGTGCCTAAAGAAAAGGCCCCAGTAATTTTTTTTAACTTTAACATGAACTCCTGTAATGACGTTTTTGTGTCAAGCCAGGAAATAACCAACTATTCACTTTCTCCATTTTGTAACCATTGATGTATTCGTTTGTCTACCACATGTGTGTGCTGGTATTTTCTCTGAAGAAATGTCTAAATGGGTGGAGTTGTGCAGTGTTAATGGTAATTACTTCAGATCCTCCAAAATCAAAGGCTCAAAGGTGTCCTGACAAATGCCCCCCTGCAAGAAAAAAAATGGATTACATGGAGCCTGAGATGGGAACCAATGTGAATTATTCACTGGTACATTTTTAGATGAGGGCATTGTAACTACATATTGTAGGTAGATTTATAATTAGTAGTAGGATGATCAATTGTCTCATCTCAAAACTATGGAAAATCGAATCAGCTGTATTATTCCTGTGGTCTGTCCTTGCTTGTCAAAGCATGTCACTCTTTTGAAATACTTAGGAATGTATATGGTAAAAAAAACAACTAAATCAGATAAAAGGAGAGCTTGTACCTAACATGTACCAACATTTCTCAAGGTTAACGTAATTTGATACAGGTGAATACTGTCTTGTGTTATTTTACAAACAAACTGTTTTACTTTAAATGACTTACATGGCAAGTGTGTAATTTCAATGCTTTTGTTAGCAACCCATCTGAACAAATATGGTCAAACTCGTTCATTGTTTTCATTCCTAATAAGTAACTTAGCAACCATTCCATTGACGTAGAGAGTATTGTACCTACAGTACAGTACATGCATTGCACTATGGTAGACAGAGATATGTAAAACATTCAGTATTTTTCTATACAGGTACCACCAAAATGAAAAATTATGTTATGTAACTGAACTATTTAAATCACAAATGGCATTTATTGTTGAAAAAGGAATGAGCTGACTGACTACTATAGATTCATCTAGCATATTGCAATGATCCTAAAGCCTCTTGAAGACTTCTTCCAGATATATTAACATGACAGTTGTATACAGTAGTTTCTCACAATCTGTATAAACTCCTAGCATTTCATTGTCAATAAATTCACCAGCACCAGCAGTAGCATTGAGGTTTGCTAGTATTTTCTATCATGACAGCTGCACCATACTCATACTGAAAGATAGTACAAGACAAAGGGATTGTACTGAAATAAACAGATGTTGAATGCTTCCAAAATCAGTTTCTATTATTATCAGCTGTGTCATTAGTAGAATGTCAGCAGTGCCATTTCACAGGAGTCACAGAACCTTTTTGTTGCATGGGCTTTACATTTACAAGGGAAGAAGTTTTATTTTTAAAGTAATGTAAGATGAATTAAAAAAAAAGCTCCAGTAGAGACAAAGGCCTTCACAACGGTGACTTGTATGAGTCAATGTAAAACTAGTAACTGCATGGTCAGTTCAAGAAATGTTCCATGTTCATAATCTCCTATTTGCTATAATGTATTTCCACGATCCACTCTTACAAAATAAATGCATGTTCTTACAAAACACCATTAACCTAATGAAACTTCTTATGCTTTGTCAGAAAGACTGAACAGGCACATTACATTGTAATATGATTGCATTTTTCTTTTTTGAATATTGTGATTTTGAGTTTCACAATTCAATACATCTGCCCTTTCTGTTTACAAGTCAAAATTGTGCCATTTCTACATACTGTATGTACTGTATATGCAATTTAATTCTTTCTACTGTATGCCTAATTTAAATTAATCTTCTGATGTTCTGAAGCTCCCAGTTTTTAAAAATACACAGTAGATGTGTCTCTTTATATGATATTTGTGTAAAACAACATCTGTGCTTTTTAATAATACAAATAGTGTAAAATAGTGCCTTTCTTTTTAATGTCATTAAACATTTGTATATCCTTTCATATTTGCCTATTCATCAATTCTGAAGCCATAATTTAGATTTTCTGTTTGTGTTTTTCATTGTAGACATTTGCTTGACTCACTATCCAGTATAATGCAATTGTGGAGTAACTGAAATGCAATTTACAAATAGGTATATCATTATTAAATGAAACATAAATCATAATACACATAAAAGCATCCCTTAGCATGTTAGAAAATGCATGCCTTTTCCAAGTCAGGTCTTATGACTGAAGTGAAAATGGGGATGTGACTGCCAGTATTCAATTGAAATCCAAATTTGAATACATTAATGCTGCTAAACTAAAAGGAGAATCAATTATGTATGATGAGACATAGCTCTTCAGACCTTAAGTCATTATTTGGTTTGATCATAAAAACATAAGCAGATATGATCATTAAAAAAAGGAAGCAGAGGCCATAATAAATAATATTATTATTATATTAATAAAATTAATAAAATTCTTCGTTAATCGAAAACTCTGTGGAGAATACAATGCTATATACTGTACCAGACATGATGTCAACATCATGGTGTAGTTTAAAACTAGGGCTCCTCAACCTGTATTATAAGTGCAGGGCTCTCAGTAAGGAATAAAAGCATATCCCTAGATCAAGTATAAGTATCTGTTCCAATCAGTTTTTGTTTGATTGTTTTTCCCTCTAGAGAAGGGGAATTCTTTTCATTACTTTTTATTATTTTTCCCCTTCTAGGAAATACACACTACCTTGTAACATCGACTAAGCTGTACTACTACGTTGTTTGTTTTGCTCTTCCTATTTAATTTCAGTGTGGAATTGCCCTATATTTGTTTCTGAAGAAGTAAAGTTAGTTTTGTAATAAACAATAAGAGAGGCGATGAGTCGAGAGAAACAGGTTGTGAACAAAGTGTTCTAAATGTGCTTGTGTCTTAATTACTGTCAGAACTTTTACTATTCGCACTCTTGTGACTTTGGCTCAGCGCATATTTGGAGTAGTCCCTTCCCCTCCTGGCTATTTGAGGAGTTGTGAGTGACTTGATAAAAGCAGGTTTGGCCTAGAAAGGGCTTTGTTCTTCCTGTAAACTGGGTACTGGACTGTAGCAGTGGTTTAATCTAAGACCCTGCTAAAATAACATTGAGGTATTAGTGCAAATTCCATTTTAGAGCAAGCAATTTGGCTTTCAATTCTTCAGAATCCAGGTAAGCACTTTTGAGGACAACTATTATGTTAAGATTTTAGTAGGTAAGAGGCATTTTACTAGATTTGGTCCTGTATCCTTAAAATACTTCAATTCATCACCTCATTCTTTCACTATTGGAAATCGTGGAAAAACATATCTGGAAGAACAGAATAGACTACTGTATATAATTAGAAGTGGAATATCATATCAGTGTGGAAGCATATTTCTACAGCCCACTTTCCTATAGTTTACCATACAATATAATGTACAATACAATATCGTTATCAATTACAGAGTGAACTTAAAGCACACATTTATTGGGGTTGCAACTATTTATACTCTCTACTTTACCACGCTCATGGTGAGTATATCAGTGCCAAGAATACTCCTGAGGTTCTAATATCCCTGGATTTGACAGTAGTGATAAAATTAACCTGACAAATATCTAACGAATGTGTTTGTAAACACTTGAGCACTTGGTTTCAAACAGAGGTTGCAGCAGTAAGAAAAGAAGAAGTTAGAAATCTGATTAAAAAAATAAAATATTTGTGCTTTTTCTGTAAATTTATCGATTAAGACCTTCTGTTCCAAAACATCTCCAAAAAAAGAGTATACAGTCTTGTCTTCCAAAAAACTGACACATACAGTAACTACAGTATACTGTATATATATATATTCTGTAGTGATTTGATTTAGATAGATAGATAAAACTTTATTGATCCCGAAGGGAAACTGATGAAATATTATATTTCAGATATAATGTACAATTACACACAGCACAACTCAGTAAAACATCAAGTAATATTTAGTAATTGATAAGTCACATAAGAGTCTTGTCCCAAACTTGCAGAATTTGCATTCCGTACTCTTTTGGATTCTCTTGGTCTTTAAGGACCTATGCACAACTAATACAGTTTCAAATTCACAGATCAAACTGCAGGCAGACAAGACAAGATGCACTTTAAAAAAAATCTGAGGTTAATCCAGATAAACCAGGGTTCCCCCCTCTATCCCTTACTTTACCACACTGCCACCTTTAGTCCAGCTGTATATAGTTGCTCTGGCCAGGGTATGAGTCAGCAGGCTGTATGGGCTTTGTGCACTCATTGGTCTCAGAGGCTTTGTGGGTGCAGTCGTTGTTGTCTGTGTTGCATCTGCTGCAGTGGCAACGAAGCGCCAAGGGGTAGGACAGTAGGGGGTTGATATGGAGGGGACAGCCAGGCAGCAACACAGTGCGGTATTCCAGCACCTGGTATGTACAGCTTCTCTGCAGGAAGTAGCTCTTCCCAACCAGGCCCTTCACATTGGTGTCCTGAAAGCCAGTGGAAAAATACCATTATTTGCAATCTATGCACTGCAAAACCCTCACCTAGGGGCCAAGGTGATCTCCTTCAAGCAGTCATCAAGCAAAATCATGCTGCATCATTTACTTACTGAGACTGAAAGGCCCAGTGTCATTATCAGTAAAAAAATCTGTTTTTTTCAGGTCTTGCATATAGTGACACAACTAAAATACATTTTAAGGCAGAAAAAAGTAATACAAGATGTGTGCAAAGGAACAAGTAATAGGTTTATTCCATGCTGAAAAGAGAAAAAAGAAAACACAACGTTTTGGCTGTGGGGCCTTCTTAGGGTGCATGTGTTGTGCAACAGCAGCTTGCATTATGTGGAAATTTCTCAGTGTATCACATGACATAAAGGTTTTGTGCAGATGATTCTAGTCACAGCTGGCTGGGATCACGATGACAACTTCTTTAAAAAACTTCAGGTTAACAAAAATGATAATCACTACTGTAACTTGGTACTAATCTCTTCTTTGTAAGAGAGGTTGGTTGCAAAAGCAATATTTAAAAAACCTTAAGGGCAAATTAAACATACATGGAACTTTAAGGCTTATGATTTCATAGCAAGGAGCTTTTGAAGTTTAGGTACAGTATGTACCTGTCCAATACCAAAAAAAAAGAAAATGTATAATTTCAGTAAACAAGATTATTTAAATGGAATCAAATGTTGTCTTTAATTCTATGCCATTTGTAATGTTTATCATTGGATCAGTTATGAAAATTATAACATGGTATTACTGTGGTCAGCACTTTTTGCATGTTCTTCCTGTGTTCATGGGTTTTTTCTGGACAATCCAGCTGGCCAAATTTATTTGGCCTGTGTGTAGGGTTCTGTGATCAACTGGCACTCTGTCCTGTGTGTGGTTCAAACTTGTCACCTTGCTCCTACACTTTTAGGATATACGCCAGATTGCATAACTTTACCATGAATAAACTGCTTCTGAAAATGGATAGATGAATATTATATGATGCTTTATTAAGCAGTAGATTCAGATTTATTTGTCCAGCATACCCCTGACTTTTTGACTTTGTGGGGAAATACAGGTCCACAAGGACGTATCCATTAACACGCAGATAGAGAAAGCACTTTATAAACCTCCCACTTTCCATTATAGATATTGCATTTATTTTATTTTTACACACATTTTGTTCTATGTATTCAAGGTTAAAGTCATTCTTTTGAACTCTAGGGTGGAAATAAAGATTGTTGTCTCTGAACACAGACTGCCATTTCTAACATTCTGTTGTATCTTGCTTGTTTCATCATATTCTTCGTAAAGGCTAAACAAGGCTTCCTTGGACAGGAGACATGTAAGGAAAATCCTGCTGAATCAGTGTCAGAACCAGTAGGTGGCACCACTGTCTTTGACCAAGACATTTGGAATTCTCACAAAATGTGCTTTTTCTTGGAAAAAAGTTCATTCATTATGGTATTCAGTAAAATCTACCTAACAGCTTTACTTCTTGCAGGGTTATATACATTTTTTAGTAACTGCAGAGTTTTACGGGATGTCAGGGCTGCTTACTAAAGTATGGCTAGGGTCTGTGTTATAGGACTTGCACTTAGAAATGTAAAATTAAAGGGACAGTACACACTACCCTTCTGGCATAGTCTATTGCATTCAAACCGACTACAGGATCTCACCCGCGAATAGCAGAACCCTGAGCAGATGGTAGTGTTGATGGCCACACAGTAGGCACAGCCATACTTCTCCACGTACAGCATGTAATCGGTGGGCGCACACTTGGATAGAGTCTGACTGGCCACCAGGCACAACAGACCACACACCAGCAGAGCAGCACCCATCCTAAGACACAAAAAAAACTGGGTCATGTCATCTTCACCCATAAAGGCCTTGATTACATTAAATGGTATGTCGATTATTATTTATTAACTTTTCCAGCAGGAAGTGATGTGAGATTTAAAGTGCCTTGATTTTTTGCTCCTGATAAAATAGAAACAAAAATGTATAGAAAGATTTACAGATTAGATAATGTCTCAACCTGAGTTAAATTGTTGTGATTCCATTGGCAATACTTATGGATGAAAGGCCATTCCTGTTTATACATCTGACTCAAAAAGCCATAAAGCTGTGCCAGGAATTTTGCTTTGTCTCGCTTATCAAACATCAGCAAAACATAGCTTTTCAGATGCACACCTTGGATTCAGAAGAAGGGCTCTGACCAATACTTCAGGTATTTCTTCACCAGCAAGTTTGGATAGGGTTCTCTTTTTCAAGTCACATAAAAAACAGAAAACTCTTAGTACAATAAATTCTTCAGAAAACAATCTCATATGAAATAGACCTTCAGCATATACAGGAAATGAAGACAAAGATTAGACAATTTATCACACCCTACCAATAAGTTTTACAAGAAAATAAAATGATAAATGAGGCAGTAGAGTGTGGTGTTGCTTGGTGTAAAGAAAATGTGCATTTCCTAGAGAAGGTTGTGACAGGCACTGGAAGAACTTCAAAATGGTGTTTTTATTTACAAATAAGAATAAAAACAGATGAAAAAGTTCAAAATGTAAAATACACTCAAAACAACTTTATCTTTAAATTCAAAATCTTGTTAATTCTACGCTTCTTTACTCAGCCCTAGCTCCATCTGTGCTGGCAGCGTGCTTTCCATTTCAAAGGAACCTTTCTGTATGTGCTTCACACACAGGATAAGATCAACTTCAAGCACTGTTGATGTGATCTGATGCCTGCATCAGCAGTCTCACTATGCAGCAGATCAGGGAAGACAAGAGAATTTGCTTTAAAATTTGAATTAAGAGATTTTTTCTCCCCTGACCGTGGGTTTAACACATCTACTTTTATGAACAAAGTTGATGTTTTAAGAAAGCTAAAGTTATAACTTTAATGTCTCATTTCAAGGTTGAGAAGGTACTGAAGGATCTGAGGGTACCTCCATTTTCAGGCTTGCCAGTGCCTTGCCATGTCACCCAGGGAAGGCAGCTCTTTATCACCAATGATGAAGGTTGGGGCAGTGCCTACTGTCACATGAGGTCTAACTCATATCAAATTGAGTTATCGGTTCTTCTGATCGTTCTTACAACTTTTTTACAGTTTTTGAAATATTATTTCATGTGCATCTTCTTGTCACAATCATCATCCCTCCTCTTAAGGGTGCTCGGACCCTTTCGTATTTTAGTTAATTACATGCACCTGCCCCCTGTTTTGCCTGTTATTATTTAAGCCTGACGTTCCTGCTAATTCCTGGCTCAGCATTCACCCAGAAGCCCGGCTACCAGCGGGTCCAGGAGAGACCTGACAGCATAGGCTTCAGAATGGCGTCCTGACTGCGCCCCAGATTTCCCCCTTGGACTGTTTCTCGCCTGCGCCACGCCCTCCCGAGCACCAGATCACCATCGTCACGCCCCCCTGTCGGTCATCCCGTCCTGATCCTCATCATGTTCTCCCTGTTGTCCTTCTCCACCTACATCCAGATTATACCGTCTGCATAGAGTCCTAAACTATGCTTCACCGGAGCCCAGACTGGCTTCTGTTACACTTCTTAACAGAATCATTTGTTTTTGAAATTGCACTATTTTCATGGTACAGTGAACCTTTTTCTGGACTTGTAAAACTGTCCTTTTTTGCCATATACTAAAATAACTATACCAATAAAGTAGTCAGAATCTTTTTCTGGCATTCCAGAACTACTACAGATCCCTTTGGGGTTTCTATTTTTTTATATGTGTATCTATGTGTTCTTTATATGTTTTATGAGCCATTATTACCTTTTAACAAATTAATTTATGTAAAATCAGCATAAACTCCTAAATATACACTGACAAAGGTGGGGACTATAAATGACTTTTTTACTGTGTGCTAGATCATTGCGAAATCAAAGGCTGGGCTATGGCATAAAAATGACTGCCTGGTTCATAATCATTTTTGTTAAGTGATACCAATGCTAAGTGATGAGTGTTAGGTCTGAAATGTTAAGCATCAGACATGTGATATTTGTTGCACAACAGCTTCCTTGAACAACAGAGGATACCTTTTTTATACAATTATGAAAAAAATACTGCTTACTTTCCTATCAGTTTTTTTAAACTAATTCCATTGAAGACAATAGTAATTTAGTAATAGTCTATATATATATTATGATTATCTTTATTGACCCAATGCTGTTTTCATATCTATTGTTAAAGAGGGAATTTCACTAAATTTATAAAGTGTATCATCTGCATTGTATATGCTGTTCCTTTTAATCCATCCAAGCAAACAACCAGCACAAGGCAGGATATACCTTGGATGGGATGCCAGTCAATTGCAAGGCACACACATAGACATAAACACAGACACAACACTCACACTGGGGCCAATTTCCCCAGAAGCCATTTAACCTGCCAGTATATGCTTGTACTGTGGAAGGAAATTGGAGCACCTGGAGAAACCCTATGCAAACACCAGGAGAAAACACAAATCTCTGGATCCTGCAGGTTTTTCAGGTAATACTTATTGAAGTGAGGAATGTTATTTATCCTAGCTAGGATATTCCATCTCTCACTTAAAATTTGAGAATTACAGATTTAACACTAATTTATTAAAAGAGGAACAAAAAAGAGCCAGAGCACTATACAAGATCAGCCAAACTTCGATTAGAAGTAAAAGTTTGGAAATGGTAGTGAAAAAAACATATATTTAAATATATATATTTTAAAAATAAAGGCATTTTAAGAGAGTCTAGGCTTGGAAAGGTAAGTATGCAACCCAGTGGAAATGGTTCAGAATAAATGGAAAACTGTGAACCAGTGGACACAAGGGGAATCTATGGGAATGTTCCATTTAGAACTGAAAACAGGAGGCACTTTTTTAAGCAGAAGGTTGTGGGAGTCTGTAACACATCCACCTATCATATTTCTGATGTTATTACTCTGGCTTTACTCAAGAAACAGATTGATGAGATCCTTGTGCCAATTAGATTTTAACCATCAAATAGGATAGATGGGAAAAATGGCCTCCTATTTGATGTTACAGTATGTCCTTTGTAACTTTGCTAGAATTCTCTCAATAAGGAAGAAGAATAGGAGATAAGACTGGACATATGGCTATGTATTTAGATTTCCAGTGAACAGCAAATAAAAAGTTGTTTGTAAAATGAATGACCTTAAGAAAGAAACCAAAGTTATACATGCACATTGATTGAAAACTGGTCAGCAGGAAACATTGCTTCCTTAAGAGCCATCACTTCCAATTGAGAAAATGTCAACAGTTGTGTATGGCAGGGGTCCATTGTAAGCCCACTGTTCTTCTTGGTCTATATCAAAAATAGATTCTAATATACTGCAGGATGGCCCAATCACACCAACTTGGGGAAGCATTAAAAACCAATCTGTCTTACTCACTGTCTGAGTATCTAATAAAAAAGTGTGGAATTGAAATCCAAGGCATGTGTGCTCAAGCTTTTCATCGCACTAGTACTGTAGGTCTTTTAAAATATTGTGTTTAATTTTGGTTGCAGTACCTCACAGACTATACTGTAGCTTTAAAAACGTTAAGAGAAGAGCAACATGAATAATTGGTTTAATTAACATATCCTAAATAGAACACCAAGAGTCTGATATAGCAGGATCCAGCCTGGTACTTAAGATCCTTAAAAGCCTAATAATCCATTCTGCCATTTTCAATAACTGCTTAATCCAGTGCAGAGTTGCAGACATATGGGAGACAATTTAAAGAGATCATTGAATTTAGACAATATGTCTTTGGGCTGTGGGGCATTGAAGTACCCAGTGAAAGCCTGCAGGGCTTTCCCAAGTCATCCCCAATGGGGGGAGGCAATTTAAGAATAGAAAGGTTGTGCTAAGGGCCATTTTTAGCGCCATTTTAGCAACAATGTGTAAAGATTATGATTCTTGGCCTTGCTCCTCATTTTAATGAAGATTCTTTTTTTTTTTCTCAGAGTAGATTAGCTTCTTTTGTATTTGACTGAAAGGTCATAATCCCTTTTCTGGTGTTTGTTATTTTTAAGAGAGAATTAAGATACTATATAAAGGAATTCTGTAGTGTGTAAGAAATGGCAACTATTCTAAATTACAGCCAACTCCTAGTTAAATAAAACCCTGATTGCTGATTAACCCCTACATCAAGGCTCTTAATAAATAAGCTTGCTTACAATAATATACATTATCTTCATTTTGTTGTCTGATACCTTTGTATTTTGTGCAATAAAATTATTCACATTGATAGTTACCCTTTCCTGCAGAATGAAGAAAAATCAGTAAATAAAATTCTTCCAATGGTTGAAGGATGAATGCAATATACAAGCCTGTTGTAGTGTCTTAGTCTACAGCACCTGGGTGCCTTGAAGCTAAAGAAGAGAGAGAGAGAAATTAAGTCACACCACTACATGAAGACTGAACAGCAACAGGTGACAAAATAGATCTTGTAAAGTATGTAATCACTTACCTCAGTCCAGTCTGGGTACTGGTATGGCTGTGGAGACTGCAGCCTTAGGTCTATTTATACAAGTAGACTAATCCTCTTGATCCCAGTACCTCCCTATCTCATCATAGATAGGGGGGAAGTAGAACTTCTGTTCTATATGGATAAACTGATATCTATAAAACAAGTTGCAGGCCTCTATTGAAAGGTATAGAGAGGCTTGGTTTCCTACAAGGATACAAAATCAATTCCAAAGTCAGGACAGATGTTTCGGGGCTCTGTTTTAATCAACAATGGTAGGGATCAGATCAATTTCGGACCAACAGGTGGTTATCAGCAGGAACCTGTCTCTTCTGCATGTCAGATGACAAAATGGGCTCAATTTATCCTTCTCAGTACCAGTATACTAACACAGTTGTTAGTATTAATGGCTACAGTACAGTATATGCACTGAATCAAATGTAAAGGAAAACAAAATAGAATGGTGTTCTTCCTCCTCAAAAGTCAAGAAAAATAATTATATTTGTTGGATTTTTACATTTGTGTTCAATGTTTAAAAATCTGGTAGGTGTATAAAATAGGATAAGGATTCATACAGATTTTCTGTTCTTATTATCATTGCCATGTAGTGCTCCATGAATACTTTATTACTAGCATCATCATTTAAATCTATCAAACAGGTTTGTTCATAAGAAAGTCATTAGAAAGTTTATAAGAAAGTTTGCAAATGAGAGGAAACTATTCATTTTCCTCTAGCTCCTTCGATACGGAATAAACAATTAATCTGAGAAAATCACCTCGCTGTTTCCTAAAAGACGTGATCGTTCCATCTTTGACAGTTGACTGGGTAGCTTCTTGTAGACTTACACAATCCATTATTTAAGGTCCTTTCCTTTTGCATTCTTTGTTTCCTATTTGGATGCTGATTTTGAAGACATCCATAGTGTTAGCTTTGTTAATGCAATTGAAGGTTTTAACTTTACCTGGACAGTATGAGAACAAATGCAAAGATGACACGTACCTCTCTAGATAACACACAGAAAAAAAGATTAAGCGACAAAGATCTCAGGTCCTAATCAGAATTGCCAAAAACGTTTCACCACCAAATACAATCACAAGTTGGTCTCAATAAGGGAATGAGGCACATGAGAAAAAGGTGTTCCTTGCTCTGACTTTACCCACATGCACAACCACAACAAACATAACAAAGGAATACCTCAGAGAACACCACTGTTAGTCTTTCAGCTCTAATAACGTCCTCAGCTTCTTGCACCAGAGTTAACAGGTGCTATCTGCCAACATAGAGGACTTTGAGCCCTGCAAGGTACAATAGAAAAGCTTGGACTCCCCCGACCCCCTCCTCTAAGCAATTTCCTCCTTCCTGCAAAGACACATCTCTGCTGAGCAGTTATTGGGCTATAATCCAGGTAAAAATGTTGCACTGATCCCTCAGTTGAGCAAATGGGGCACAGATTGCCCATTGTCTTTCAACAGCAGGTAAAAATACTAATAATGTCCACAGGTGAAACTATTTATTGAGTCTTTGGAATCCATATCTACAGCAGCCTCCAGTGGGAGTCCAAATGTTACATCAGTGTTTTGATGGACCATCTATCACAGTGTCCCAAAGCTATTTGAAAATAAATATTCAGGCCATGTCCTGACCTTCAGAAGAACAACTCCATATATTCTTTGTGTCCTCTCCATGCCCTAGTTCTGCTGTACCATGTGAGGAACCACAAAGGGATTGCTTTTTCCAGGCATCCCTTTTCCCCAAATTGAGCTTTTTCAGGTAATCATGAGACTTTTTTGGATATACAGTCGAAATATTAATGATGTGGGATCTATCTTGCAGCTCAGTAATTTTACATTCCAGATGCTCATGCTGTACTGCATGAGTACCTTTCAGTAACTTTTTTTTCTTTTTCCAGTGAAACTCACCTCCTTCTTTTCAGTTTTTGCAAGTATCCCCTGCTGTTCCATTAATTGCTCAAGCAGTTAATGAGTCAAAGCAGAGAGTCTAAGGTGTTTTAAAAACAAATCAGGGGTAAAGTTAAAGACTGGCTCAAACCAAGGGAAGGGTATAAAAAATGTCAAAAAATGTCAAAAAAGAGGTTGGCGAGGCTGATCATTGAGAAGTGGAATGTGTATTGTACCCTTTAGAGACTGCCTAGACCAGTCCGTGCCTGGAAAATGAGGAGCCAGGCAAGGATAAAACTAGTTAAGGATACCAATGTGAAGCTAATAGTGACTTTGAAAAAATACAGAGTTCAATGGCTAAGATGAGAGAAAATGTCTATGACTCCAGTCCCTTCTATACAGTATATGGCAGAGTGGCAAGAAGGAAGCCATTGCAGGAAAAAATAACAGCCAAATCCTGGATGACGTTTGCAGCAAAACATTTGATAACGTGACACTGAAAAAAAATGGCAACATTTGTTTTGTTGTTAGACGAAACAAGGCTGGAACATTTTGGTCTCCAAGCAAAATATTATATCTAGTGCAAACTAAACAGCATATCACCCAGTCAACACTTTCCCTACTGTAAGCATGGTAGTGACAGCATTATGTTAAGAATAAGAAAGTTAATGTCCTTGAGTGTCGTAGTCAAATTGCTCACTTGAAAGTTTCCCTGGGGGATTTGTTTTAGTCTGATGTTTTGAATTGGATGTTGGAGGGCTTTTTACTGGAGGGTTTTGACTTTGTGTCACAGACATGTCAGTGTCATGGATTCTATTTGGAGTTCCTACCCCCAATGTTAAGAGATTACATTTTAACTATGTCATTCCCTCTCCATGTCTAGTGCCTCTTATTATACCTTATTCACTCATAAAATGATTTCTTCATCTTTGTCATGGGTTTAATTTTCAGATAGCCATGATAATATTTCTAATTTATCCTGGAATATATGTTCAATTCTCAAACCACTGTTTAGGTTTGATATGTAGGACAAGAGGAAATATTGCCATGATGCAGAAGCCTCAGTTAGACCTGTAGTCTTGGAATAATGTCCCATTTTATAACTAGAAATGATAAACAGTGTACACATTTTTAAAGTGAAGATTTTTAATCAAAATTAAATTCAACACTATGCTTTATTGAACAGCATTTCATGTACAGTCATAGCAGGGGCTTTTTCTCAAGCATGTTTAAATACTTGGCTTTATTTCAGTTTGATCTTTCAGAACATTTTTAAAATAAAATAATCTGTTAAGTGGCAGATATAGCTGTCCCCGCAAGTTAAATTTTAGCTTTTTTATATTGTATAATGTTTGTAATGCTAAGAAGGTACTTGTTTATTGCACTGTTCTCTCATAACTGTTACTGTATATTGAAGCATTAAACCCATTTTTATAGCTATGATGACATCAATTAGCGAAACAGTAGTTTTTGTTTGTCAGTCACCCAATGAGTAAAGTGCAGCATCATCATTGTATTTCTAGTTTCTATGAAGAAAAAAAATGTTTTATATAAAAATGATTTACACGGGTCGTGCAAATATTGGAAACCTTTCCTTAGCCTTTGTTAATCTTGCTACTGAACGAAGAATGGATTTTTCTTATTATTATTTCACATGTAGAACTAAGCTGCCAACATGTAACTTTAATCAGCTTTAAAAATCAGCAGTCTCTTAATGTTGATCTATTCAGCTCAGTTCAGGTATTAACAGAAGCTGTTAATGGACCATTCTCTGTGAGATTCATGTCTGATCAGCTGTGTGCTTGAATATTTCAGGGCTCATTATCTGGGGTACATGTATAAGTTCTTGCAGGAAGTCTTTGACCTCTGGGTGCTCAAATTTGAATCAGGCCAAGGCACACTTAAACTGTGTCTCTATCTGGCAACTCAAGGGAGTCTCAAAATAGCTCATGGATTGAGTTAGGATGGAAGAAGCCCATTTGAAAATGGGTTATGCTGAGCATTGTAAAAAATGCTCCTCCTGACAAATGAAGTCTCCTTCATGTACTAATTAAGTGTTTAAGTATGATAATGAATCTTAGCTGTATTCAGCTTCAGGTTGGACATCTACAGGTGGATTTACAAATGTAAAAGAACATTCATGGGGTTGAAGTCATAATCAGTTATCTTAAGTCATTACTCATGAGATTGTCCATTTGGAGGAAAATATTGCTTTGATTTTGCTAATACTCAGTTTGAGGAGCTGCTTTTTAATAAAAATGATTACATGGGTCGTGCAAATATTGGAAACCTTTCCTTAGCTTTTGTTAATCTCGCTACTGAACAAAGAATTGATTTTTCTTATTATTATTTCACATGTAGAACTAAGCTACCAACATGTAACTTTAATCAGCTTTAAAAATCAGCAGTCACTTAATGTTGGTCTATTCAGCTCAGTTCAGGTATTAACAGAAGCTGTTAATGGACCATTCTCTGTGAGATTCATGAAAAAGCATTCTTGAAAAAGCATTTGCTTGTTTTTGAAAATCATATTATAACTTACCTTACTCCAATGACAGCAAACCTTGCTTATGTTTCTCTAAAAATAACAATGTATATGGGTGTTACTGTGTGTTATTCTGGTGCCACTGTTTCAGGTGATCTCTGTTTTGGAACTACCAAATATCCTACAGCTACTGTAAGTTCAGAGCACTACTCTCTCCAAAAGTACAACACTTTACAGAAGCCAGTGCTTGTAACCCAGGATAAGCACAAACTAAGTAATCCGTAGAGTCATTTGTACGCAATTTGTATGCAATTTCCAACAACAAGAACATTGAGATTTTATCTAATTTTCTCTCATTGAATGACAAAAACAAGTGAGCACTTACTTTATTGCTTTCAGTCCCCTTACTTACGCAAATGTCACTATTAATTAATAAATGCATATTGTATTACTCAATAAAAGCCGTTGTCTTGCCCTGCAAAAATGCTCACACAGCCATGCTATGGTTAAAAATACAATACTTAGAAACAGATTGATATGTAATTGCTGAAAGTTGCAACAGACAAGAAAAACTTCCCAATATTTTTTTCATTGTTTTATTTTATTATTTCTATATTTAGTAATATTTGTTTTAAGTGTTTATTTCTGATAATATGCATCACCAATTGATTTGTCAGGATCCTTTTAAGAACAGCTCCATGAGTTTCTGGTATCAGTTACCAAATGATTAACACAATTTGAATGTCTCCATCTCGATTGAAACCCTTCTAATATTCCCATTTTCTTAATGACCTCTTCAGAAGTTTGTTTTTCTGTTTTTCGACCTCTGAAAGACGATCTGAGCTGAAAGAGAATACAAAATATACAAGGATATAAAACAATATTTGAGTGTAGCCTGTCTATGGTTACATCTTTAACAGCAAAACAGGAAATTGTGGCTCAAGTTCTTGGGCCTACTTAAGGGACCACAGAGATGAGGATGATAGCTTTTCTGGTGCTATAGACAATTATCAGCCCCCCCCCCCAAAAAAAAGACACTTTTCACTATAGCTAACACACTTAAGAGATGGCTGCACCCTGAAAAAAACAGACTCTAACAAAAGATTTGTTCTGTTATAGGGCCTGTTAGCACAGTTTTATACCCAGGATCTAGTCATCTAATAAAGAATTGTACTAATTTTCCAGGTCACTGTTGCGCCATATTTCAACACAAAAAAATAACATAATCAACGCAGACCAAAGTTTTTTTTTTTCCATAGACACTTACAGCATATGATAATATGAATTCAGATAAAACATTCCCTGAAGAAAAAGGCACTAAAACACAGACATAAAAAAAACACACTTGTGACAGAAACACAGATTGGAGAAGGGCACCATTATAAAAGAATCCAGGATGAACCATAGTTAGAGAAAAAAAATGAAACCCATCCATCAATTCATGTTATAACCTCTTTACCCAATACAGGATTGCAGGGAGGTGGAGCCTACACTGGCAATTAACAGGCACATGGCAAAATAGAGATGCCAGTCCAACGGACACAGACATGCACACACTCACAGCTACAGTAGGACCATTTTTCCCAGAAGCCAATTTTCTGCCAGCATGTCTTTATACTGTGGGAGGAAACTGGAGCACATGGAGGAAACCCATACAAACACAGAAAGAACATACAAACTCCATGCAGAGCTGGTGCCAACAGATAATTGTCAAGAGACACCTAGTTATACATTCCTGTGCCTAAATAAGTTGTGGAACATCACAGGAGACACATTGATTCATTGGTATTATTGACAACTCATTCACTAATTGACTATGGGCGGGAATGACTATGGGCTTCAACTTGCCAGTATTTTTAAATGCATCAAAAAGTCTCAATCACTTGTAAACCCTACTGAAAACAGCTGAGGAATTTAAAGTCAAGTAGAGAGGATGTTCACAAAATAACCAGAGATTTCATGTAATACCTAACTACTATTCCCAAACATGGCAGATGACACTGCAGACACTGTGAATAAAAATGGTTTGGGAAATTATTTCTATCAAAAGGAGTTTTTAATATAAGCTTGGTTCTGAAAAATGATACAGGTATGTATTTCTGAATAGTTCTGTAAATAAATTGTTTGAGTTAATAACTGTAAATGACCAGGGATTAGGCAGTTCCTGAAATGCCTAACCTCTGCTACCTGAATAAACATCAAGTTTCAACAACAGTGGCTTCACAAACAGGCCGTGCAGGCAGTTTCCAGGAGCCAGTGAAATTTAGTCACAGCGAGAATTGCAGGAGTATGGCTAAAGTGCGCGAAGGCCACTGGACAAAAGGAATCACTGCCTGCAGCAGTTCGGCCCTGGTCTGGGATGTGTGCCCCTGAATGGAGTGACGGCCATCAACACCACCAGCATATCAAAGCCATAGAGCTCTTTTTCTGTGCACCTGTCACGAACCGCACGCGAGCACTTAGAGGTCACCACATACTCATGAGCACTTCTCACCATAAATGTTCACACACTAATTAATCATTTTTCACTCCACATACCCTCTCACTCCACTCAGTCTCCGCTCAGTATTGAGGTACCCTCTTCCAAGCTCTTTCCTAGCTTTTCCCTTTGGATTAAAACTCTAAACCTGATCGTATTTCTTGGCTCTCAAAATCGTTGCTCTGTCCCCGGACTATGGCATCGCTTTATGTTTTTTGGATTTGGTTACCTATTTGGAACTTTATGGACCCTTTTCTGGGATACCTCTACTATAGCCTCGCATAGGGTCCAAACCAGTTGCCCTGCGCTTACCCCTTGACTGCACCCAGGTTAACATCCCTGAACAAAATTATTGCTTTGAAGGTATCCTGATTGCAGGCTGAAAAGAGGTTAAGTGCTTTGTGCATAGCCATGCAAGCCTTAGTTGGTTTAACAATTCCCCAAAACCCATCGCCAAAAATTCCATCGCATTCGTAATATACACCAGTATGCACTGTACTGTAAGTGTGCTTTAAGAATGTACAGATTGTGCTTGTGTGGGATATATTTAATATAGTGCAGGTCTTGATATGTTTGTTTTAACTGGATTGTGTACATCATTCCCATTAGGAGATATGTCAACAAGAAAGATAAAGGACTTACCCATGAGGCTTCTCAGGCCAGAGTTCCAATCTGGTTTCTGTAGCATTAAGAGGAATAGAAAATATGTCCCCCCCCCCCCCGGATGGGACGCCAGTCTAACCAGAGATTTCCCAGCAGCAATGCTTATACAGCTGGACTGGAGCAACCGGTCCAGACTCATGGTTACAACAGCAGTATCTGCAGCAGGGTCTCCAATCCACAACCTTCCTATTACACTACACATATTTGTTCATGAATTTAAATACAGGATAACTGGAGACTTACAACTTGTTTATGATATGAAATGCTTCAGTTAAGCAGCCCTCATTTGGATTTCATACTATTTTTAAGTGCCCGCCATGCCACCCTTCAGCATCTTTCAGATTTAAACTGTCTTAAATGACAAGAGTTCATCTGTTCTCTTAGTTAACAAACTTCAGGCTTTTAAGTATGGCCAGCCAACTGATCATTTTGATTTTTTTTTATGTATTTAAAGGTATCTTTAAATACTTTACACTTTTGCCATGCATCAAGTATGATTTGCTTGTTAGTACCTAAGTGATCCAAGGATCTCCTTACATGTCTTGAAAGAAACCAAGGTGTCTGTTTTGACAGTGTTATTTCAGCCACTCTTTTGACTAAAAAATGTCTCCTTTCCTTCATATTTCACTGTTGGTTCTACAGAAATACAAGGGAAGTCTTCCCTGGATTGATTCCAGAACAACAATAGATTTTTTGTAATGTGGTAGCCAACATTGCACATAATATTTTAGATGAGATATAGTTTGAAAGAGGTCTGGGCATTTTGGCTCAAGCCAGAGCCCTGGGCAGCATATTTTATTAACAGTAATTGGAGAAAAAACAGTAGAATGGCAAATGGCCTGTGCTAGGAATTTCTATGAGATATTTCTATGAGTTGCTGATAGACATAGCAAACTGGGATGAACATTTGCTGCCTGACAGCACTCTAGCTGAGGGGTTATAAGGGTTATAAAGTCTTATCTATGATTATAAAACCTATCCTTTTCAAGCTGATCCAAAGAATTCTGTGCTCCTCATAAAATAAAATAAAAGATAGTGTCTGAGTTGCATGTTTAATGTGGAGAAGATATCAAAGGTTATCGTACCACGTACCCTATAAAATTGCCAATCTCTTTTTGGTGAACTAATTTCATTGCAGAAATCTCTAGCTGGCATGAAAGCCTCTTAGTGCACAGCTTGGTGTATGAGCAAATCAGTGACACAGCACAATAACCTTCACAAAGTGCAGAGACCTTCTTTTCCAACTACAGGGATAGAACAGAAGTCTTAGCATCCTGGTGATTATTTCCTAAATGACTGCAGGTATCAAACAAAAGTGGACATAATTGTATCAAAAAGCAAAAAAGTGGAGAGGTAATGTAATAATAATGTTGCTTTATTAGCCCTACAGTATACAATTTCTTGCATTAGGAATTCATCTTTTCACATACCCCAGCTTGCTCTCCATGAGACACAGACAGGGAGAGAAGCTTGGGGTCAGAGCACAGGGTCAGCCATTGTACAGCACCCCTGGAGCAGTTGGGGGTTAAGGGCCTTGCTCAGGGGCCCAACAGAGTAGGGTTCCTCTGCCAGCTGCAGGATTTGAACTGGTAACCTCCCAGTCACAGGCACAGATCCTTAGCCACAGAGCCACCGCTCCACCCCAAAATACAGCGTGTCAGGAGTGAGATTCGAACCCACTCCTCCAGGGGAGACTGCGACCTGAACGCAGCGCCTTAGACTGCTCGGCCATCCTGACTAAGTGCCACAGGTACCAGGGGGTTTAAGCTTTGTCATCCACTGTCCCCTTCAGCTTGAACAGTTACACAAGCTTCTCTAGCAGCTGCCTCTGGAAGACAAAGCTTAGGCAAGTGAATTGACAGGTGAGACCTTGTACACTTTCTAAGGTTTATAAAGGTCAAATTTAATGTCTGACTTATTTAGAATGAACCAATGAGGAGTTTATCTGCTCAAGGTAATTCCCAATGTCCTTATCAAACAGACATTAATATAATTATTTCTAGATCAATATATAAGATATTCAATGGGGTATGTACTGTATGCAGTGGTTTGATTTATTTTCTTTTAAGGTTTATTTTTAGTGCCATAGCTTTAGGTGACTAGCATGGCGTTTGGCGTCGATCTGCCATGTTTTTAAAGCAGATTTAGGCATTTTTTTAAAGCAGTCTTTTTTCAAGAAATGGCTAGATAAGATCCTTTGATCAATTGATTTCAGCTGTTACTAGTAACCAAACAAATTAAAAGCACCAAATGACTTTCACTTGTTTGTTGCCTTTATCATAAACTTGTGCCTATTTGCACCACCAACCCGAAGAAGGGCTCAGGCTGCGTGTGTGTGACCTACTGTACTGCAGTTGCCACTTTACAGCTCTCCTTTGTCTAAAATGTCTACAAGTGCTACACAATACCCCTTTTTAGTATAACTTATGGGAGGCATGGTGATGCAGTGTTATTATTACTGCCTTGTAGAGCTGGGGCATGGGTTCAAGTCTGCACCTGGGCTGCCGAAGTTTGTATTTTGTTCTTGTGTTTGCGTGGGTTTCCTCCAGGTGTCCCACTTTCCTCCAGCAGTAAAAAATCATACTGGTAGTTAATTGGCTTCTGGGAAAATTGGTCCTAGGCATGAGTTTGTGTTTCTGTGTGACTATGTTTGTGTCTGTACTATACATGTTCTACAATGGACTAGTGTCCCATCCAGAGTGTATCCTGCCTTGCGCCCAGTGCTTCCCGGGATGGTATCCTGTTACACTGCGACCAGAATTGGAAGAAGCAGTTAGGAAATGGATGAATGTTAAAACTACAATGCACCTGACATATGTATATATTATTTCCATTAAGAATGGGTGCTTAAAATTGTACTTTGTGTTGTCTCAATACGTTAAATCCTCATTGAAAAATCCAACAGAAAACTCAAATTTAAAAAAGACTAACAAAGGGTTTATTAGCTAAATAAATTAAGAAATGTTTTTTTCAACATCATACTGCATCATCATACAACATCGATTTCTGTTTTGAATTTTAAAATGAGTTCTGGGCCCAGCTTTAAAGGTAATTACAAAATTGGTTAGCAAGAACAAATCCAGATTTTCTCATTTTTCAGTAAACATCCTTTTGTTAACAACATAATCAATAAAATCACATGGAAATCAGGTTATAGAGTTGTTCCTGTTCTGCTTTATAATCGTTTATTGTAGCTTACGCACATTAAAATGCAGTAAAACACATTGAAAGCATGGTACAAATATGGTACATATAGAAAATAATAACATGGTAAGGCATGGCACAAAACAGTGAGGACAATCCAATGTACTGTATACAGTAAACATAGGAAAATCAGGGAAATCTGTAATATAATCTAATAATTATTTGCAAATTTACCATGCAATACTTTTCTCTAATCACAAATACGCCTGGAAAATGTGAGAACAGTAAAAAAATCATAGAATATTACAAGTATGTTTAGTACTATCAAGATCACCATAATAACATATGGAAAGATGAGTTATCAGTAATCAAATATTCTTCCTGATTAGGCTGCTGTATTTAAAGAGTTATATTACCCTTCACAATTGTTTTAAAAAAGCCTGAATCTTCACAGTTTAACAATTGGGTTCAGTACAGTATGTGTTGGAACTGAGGAAGTGAGAGGTGTCCAGTTAAAAAAATAACAACTGGTTGATTATTATGTCAGAGTCCACCCGCCTCCAGTTAACAACAATAAGACAAAATGGCTTTATGAGAGTCTTGGTTTCGCCCAGTAAAGTGCAGCGTTGTAATGTGTCACCCGTGAACAAACAGATTTACGTGACTTTGTGTCAAAGTGCAGAACCACTCTGCATCCATAAGCCTCATTTCCATTTGCAATAACAAAGCAGATTTGCATAGTTACATTTGCACAAGTAATTTGCAGTCCCAGACCTGACTAACAACATCAGCTTTCAGGCCTAATCTTGAGATTTAAATGACAGACCCAGTGGTCAACGGCTTGATTTCTTCTTACATATACAGTACATGCAAATATGGCCCAGTCAATGAACCATGACATAAGCTGCAGGCAACTGTATCACCATGTTGGAGCTTTTACAAATCCATATCCAGATATCACTTTTACAATTTCAGAGGCATATAATGGCCTTATTATATTATAATATAATAATATTATTAATATAATAGAATGGCAGATGCTCTGCTGTACACCCATGAAAGCAAAACAGATTAGCAACACATATATGTAAAATCTTGAATATATGTATAAGGAAATTAGTCTAGATTTAATGTATTGCTTGGCTGGATGCCTCAGATGTTCATTAAAGGCTGAAGGGTCAAGGGAAGGCTGTGTCTGTGTGGTGAGGCTATCCAAATCCTTCATTTTCATCAACAGGAACCAGAATTAGTTAATGAGGTTAGGCACTGATTACCTGAAGGGTGATTTTTGAATAATGCACATGCATTGATTAATGGAAAAGACAAGTTCACAAGAACTGAGGATGATTTATATTAATACAAGCAGCGGAACTGTAATAAAGTAATTGACTTGCTGGTGCAATGAAATATGAAAAAAACAAGATTAGTGACCTTTTAGTATTAATTACATAAATAAATATGTAGTTCCCAAGCCTGATCCTGAGGGCTACCACACCTGTGGGTTTCTGTTCCAGCAGAGCTCTTTACTTACTTGAACTAATACTGTATTATTTTCTGTTTGAAAGTTTGAGATTTTAAGTTATGACTCATAGTAGTTAAAAGGTAAGCTTCAAAATGTTTGAAAGAAATTAAAGATTTCAAATTAAGCCTGTGCCTAGGTGGATTAGTTCACGTGTTAAACAGAGAGCTCTAGTGGTACAAACACCAAGAGGTGTGGGTGTTCAGGACCAAGACTGTGAACTCCTGCACTACAGCTCGGTGATCTTCCTCTGGCCCAGAAATCACAAGCAAATACAGCTGTCTGATGGAAGGAAATGATATCAAACAGTTTCAGATGACTCTTAATATCAGCAATCCTGTCCACACTGCACTGCCCCCCCACCGCTGCAACGGTACAGGTCAAATCCAAAAATGGGTTATAACATACCCACCTTTAGCTCTTTCTCTGAATTTAAAAAAGGACTTAGTCTTAATGGGACTTCCTGGTTAAATGACAGAGAACCATGAGGAGATCCAAAACAGTGACCCATTGAAAATATAGACTGCTTAGTGATAAAACATATTGATATGATTTACTTTAGAAAACTGACAGTTTTTCAAGGTGGTTCATTTGTCATTAAAAAATCCCTAAATGAACAGCAGCAAAAAGGCAATTTGCTCTGTGAGGTGCTGTTTCCTCCCACAGTCCAAAGACTTCTCGGAAAATGTGCCCTGGTGTGAGCGTGTATGTTTGTGTCTGTGTGTGCCCTGTGAAGGACTGGTGTCCCATCCAGGGTGTATCCTGCCTTGCTTGCTGTTATAGGCTATGGCACCCCTACTGCCCTGGAAGTTATTGAGTTATCTCAGCAGTTAGAAAATATGGATTTTTTAACCCATATACAGTGTACTTCAGATTTTCATAGGCCTAATGAAATGGAAAAAAACATCATATAACAGAATGAGTTATGGATTAAATAGTTGTTACATTGTAATGGTTGAAAATAAAAAGGGCAGATGCACAACTAAAGGCATTAAAATGGACAATAAAGTTAACTTTCTTTGTTCTGTGTCAATAAACGGCCTATATCATTATGCTAGGTACAGTTATTACACAAAAACATTTTATTGGCCATGGTGTAACATTTAAAGGATATTAAGTTTCATCTTATTAAAAGGGTTTTTTTTTTAAATGCCCTAGTTCAGAACGTTCCAGCAATTATCAGTGGATGTGATCATCTAGCCTGGATCATGCAGTTTCTAAAGAAGTTGTGGAGTGTATTCATGCAGGGGAAAATTGGCCCTGGTAGGAGTGTGAGTGTTTTTGTGTGGGTGTATCCCCTCTCTTGCCTGCTGCTTGCTATGTTAGGCTCTGGAACTGCCTGCACCCCTGTACTGAATAAAGCAGTTGGAAAATGAATGGATAGATAGATGAATGTGTTGTATATGCAGTAAACTCAAAAGTCTGAGATAAGAAAACTGAGTCTACTGCTTAATGCTGCTTAAAATGTGAATGTCAGCTTTTTCAGCAATGATTCTGTATACAACTGCATGGGTTCCTTTCCTGAGAAAAAGAGTTGGAGGTGAAAAACTCATTATCATGTCATTATGTCATTATAGCAGAAACATGAGATTAAATCTCTATTTGGACACAGAACTATTCCAAAGCAGCAAACAGTGAAAGAAAAAGGTCAGGGCAGTTTAGGATTGCACATCATTCATTGAATTGTTTGTGTGTTTGTCACAGTAGGCCTAGCCTATGTTTTTATTGGAGGTTAATGATTTCTGAAAGCAATTTTCGATCACAGTCTGTGTTAGGCAGTAACCAAGTGAAAATCTGTTTCTTATTGAACTGTTCCTGGATTTTCTGGCTTGTTATACAAATATAGCTTCACGTCGCCTACCCATGTTTAAGAGAAGTAACATTGTTTTGTACAGAATGGTCTCCTTCTATACATATAAAGGCTCTGATTTTCTTTATGTACAAATACTGTTGAACATTGAAGATTTAAAATACTTTCAACTATTGCTTGTCATAACTTTTGACAGTGTGAGAAAAAAATCCAAATCACTTCTTGCTGGTAGATTATTGACTAGTGGCACTTCATATTCAACCACATTCAGAGAGCTGGTCACTCTAGAATCAAACTGTCATGGGCCCAGGTAACACTTTTCTGCTATGTTGAGACTTTAAAGAAGGGTTGGCTCAATGGATGAACAACAGGTAGTTGGTTTCTTTTCATAGCATTCCAATTGAAAGACCACACTTAGTTGATAAGAAGTTGACAAAATCAGGTCAAGCTATAAAAAGTCTGTTCAGGTCTTCTTAGAAGCAGTTATAACCTTATTAATAAAATGTCAAAATTCTTGTAGCTGCACACCTATATTAGTGAGGTGAACGGTGTTTGTGTTTTAGGAAATAATTCTGTTTTGAGTGAGATTCGTATTTTATACCGTTTCATATTTTATCCATGGTATTCAAAGTAATAGAAGAATCGAAGGTTGTTTGAAAGGGTGCTAAAAAAATCTAAAAGGGACTGACTGCATTTTAATCTGCTAGGAGTCTCACAAACCCTTTCTTATTATTTCATGGTTTTATATGTAAAATATGTTTTCTCTTATGTTTTTGGATTGAAATAATATAGACAAATCTGACCAGCTTTTTTTAAGACAGCTGTTGTAGGAATTCCAGTGCGAGACAGAGGCTATACGCTTAACCATAACAGCTTGAAAAATTGGTAAACGTATAACACCGTTTGAGTTATTGGTTTCTCTAGGAATACGTTACGTGGTGACTGACACAGAAGCCTGGGTTAGTGTTGGGGATTTATTAACAATGGTTGGGACAGGAGGCCCTGTTGCCCTGTTCTCTGTGTGGGACTATGTAGTTTTTGTAGCCATTGTCTTGGGGGCTGCAGCCATTGGACTGTACCAGGCCTTCTCAGGGCGCACTCAGTCCAGCAGCTCAGAGTTTCTGCTGGGTGGACGTCAGATGACTGCAGTGCCCGTTGCCATGTCTCTGACTGCCAGCTTCATGTCTGGCATCACTGTCATTGGCACACCAGCTGAGGCCTACAGATTTGGAGCTGCTTTCTGGCTTTTTGCTTTTGCCTACACCATTATGTCGACCATCACCGCTGAAATCTTCGTGCCCGTCTTCTATCGCCTTGGGATCACTAGCACGTACGAGGTAAGCAGAGCGACACTGCCGTGCTCTCCACAGTCACGACAAGCCAGATAAGAGCTGTGTGGCAGCTATAGTCCTCTATCAGTGAACAACAGAATATGCTGGGAAGGTCGATAACACATTGTGCCTGTATACAACACTGAGGAGCTCTTGTTTAACTTCTTGCTGAGTGAACAAAAAAATCTACAACAGTTCATTAAAATACTAAAATGTTAACAATGTATTTGCTCAGAGGTGTACCTTATATTAATTAATATACTTCCAGTTTATTTTTTTCCAGGGGGTGGGAAATGTGAAGTTATATTGTTTTTGTTATAGATTTTTCATGAATATTTCCTGTCAACAAATTAGCAGCCTTCTGTTTAAAGCAAAAATTAAATGTCATTGTGAGACAGATATAATTATGCAACTTGTCATTTGTAACTAATGATTACTAATTACTTTGGCAGCTGAAGACTTGTTGTTCTTTTGCAGTATTTAGAGATGCGATTCAACAGACTGACACGAATAATTGGTACCACTATGTACATTTTCCAGACTGTGAGTACAAAATACACCCGGAAAAACATAAATAAAATATTAGAACATAATGTCATTGTGATTCTGTACTTTTAAATTTTATATTTGAATGTTAACAAAGTTATGGAACAAATGAATTTGTGCCTCATTCTCAGCAATTCAAGTCAGAATTCTTTCTCATTTTTACAACTAAGCAAACAGCAATCAATCCTTGAACTGATCTATTATTTTTATAAGTTCTAGATATGCTTAGTTTGCAAATAGCTGAGAATTGTTTGGGAATCTGTCATGGTTTTGAAAAAAAATATTGAAATGACTTTAAGACAGAAAACTATTTTTGTATTTTCCTCTTTGGGAAATTATCTATTCTTCTTTAATGGAAGCTGCCATAATCAGCCATACTGGTGTATTCCTAAGTGCAGAGTTAGGATACAATAGAAGACTGTAGCAGTTCTCACAGAAATATTTGAATGCTCACAGACACTCGGCAAAATACAGGTTACAAGTCATGAATACCCTACCAAGTAAAGCCCACTCAAAGTTGGGTGCTTGCCCAGTTGTTGGGGAAATCAGGTCTGTTTGCTAACGATATTACCCTGTCGCACATCAGCAAGACCTAAAGATTCAGCTTGTGCTTACAGTATGTGTTTATTTAACAAGTCACTCAGGGGCAATGTCTGTGTCTATTATTTTATTTTTAGATGACACATCACAGATGATTCTCATTTGCACTTGATTTTTTAAAAACGTGGAATAAGATCTGCTGTCATGAAGTAGGGCTGGCTGATGGAAACAACTAGATCTTTTAAAGCTGTTTTATTTATTTTTTTTGTGTTAAGGGTCTTTTATGAACAAACATTATCAATACTTATTACGAACTAAAGCTTATACCATGAATCCTTTAATGCTTTGATGGTGCTCTAAACTAGAAAGGACATCGATGCCTTTTTTTCAGATGCTCCTCTACATGTGTTTTAAGCCTCTTTGGGTTGGATTTAAAATCTGAAAACGTTTTACCTTACCATGATCTTTAAATAATGTGTCCATCTGATGCTTTAATGGAATGTCAAATTCTGATAACTGTTAATATTTACAGTGAATGATAACCGTTTAAGCTTTATACAAAAAGCAGTGTTTAAGACACACACAGTACCTGTGCAAAACACCATAAATATTTATAGTGACTTCTATAGAAGTTACTAAGTCAACACTTGTTCTTTGGTACAAAAATGGTACATAGGTGTTGCACCAGTTCTGGCAGAGCAAAAATACATTTTTTTATTTCCGTCCAACAAAGAAAACAGACTCTGATGGAATGCATTTGTACTGTGACCTATATTTTGAGATAGTCACACCCAGTCATTTTCAGTGACCACTTTGAATGAAACACAGGAAAATGAACTGTTCTATTGCCGGAAGCTTTCAAAGATCTGTATACATTTGGTAGTTTATGTATGTAAATCGCACTTGCTACACTTAAATATTGTGTAAATATTGTGTTGCACAATCAAATTTGTAAAGGGAGGCCATTTTTAAAAAGTTGTAGAAGTAACCATTTATGGTTAGTTATTTTATTACTTTAATTTATTATGTTTATATGATATGGGATGCTTTTTTAATTAAGGGCGAGTAAATATTTTAACTGTTCTGTTTTGCATCATTATCAACCTGAACACTTGATACTACATGAAAACAACAACATTTTACAACACTAAAATATACACAATCACATTGAATGAAGAACTGTTTTTGACACAAGAGCTTGGAGAACCCGAGAATGTTTGTGATTTAACAACACATTTCAAGGTCTAGTTTATAACCTAGTAAGACCAATAAGTCAATAATAAAGCACATTATTTCAATTATCACCAGAACAAAGCAATATGACAGGTTATGTGGTTCATGTTGAATGCTCTTGCTGCCATCTACAGCATGTTTGGGGAAGTGCGTATTGTACTGGTCAACAGATACTGTAAGACTCCTGCAGAATGTGGCCTCAGGAAAACAGGAAGATGTAGTGAATTTATTAGGGTTACAAATAGTTTATGTCATAGCAATTGTAACTTTTTCTTCATGAAGTCTGGGTAACCAAGCAACTTTCTACAAAACACCTGACCTTGAACAGATGGGGCGTTAAAACCATAAAAACTGGGATTCTGTGTCAAACAAGATAGGGTGATCTGATCCTCATATTGGAAAACCCTTTTTAAATTCAAAATCTTTTGCCTTTTGGACCACAGACACCAGCAGTTAAAACCATGCAAAGTTTGTTCCTGAAAAGAGTTTTAACATGGACTTTTATACAATTGCTCCTGCTCAAAATCTGTCTGTCCAATAAGCTTTCGACTTTGCAGGAACAGAGTTAGAATCAACAGTATGAATATCCTCTTTGTGAAAATAGGTTTCTTTGTCTTAAACCAAGATGGCTGTCTAACCACACTAACTTTCTCTTCATTGTTGATATTTGGGTTGTAACACTTACTCCTGTCTGTTTTAAAACTGTATGGCCAATTTACTCCGAAGTTTAATGGTAATAAATATCATTCTAGTAAAAATATCATTAATGTTCATTATGTTGTTCCTGTGAATGCTAAGAAGGCTGGCTAATCAACACGTTATTAGCACAAATCAAACTGCCTTTGTCTTGGGATATGGCTGATTTAAATAAAAACATAATTACTTAATTCTTGTCAAATGAATCCACAGCCCTGTCTTGAAGTAAATCAGAAAAAACAGACAACTGGATTAACTGGTATGTGCAAGAACTTACATTGATTTATTCCTTTACAGGCACTGTACACGGGAATGGCGGTTTATGCTCCAGCACTTGCTTTGGAACAAAGTGAGTTCTACTGACAACTATTTAATTGGTTGACTAAAGATCTACCTCAGTTAAAGCAATAGCAGTCCGGGATATGGACAAAGCAGCTATGTCTTATTATTAATTACCACTTCCATTAGGACAACAGATCAACATTTTACAATTTACAGAAGGACCAAGTTCAATTTACTGAATTAATAGATTTTGTATTCACAGGATGCTATGCTATGGGAAGGTTAAAATGTTACTGAATACTGCTGGGAAAAGAGAAATACAACCTTAAAATAATCATATTTCTCAATAACATCACTCCCTTAGCTGAGAGAATGGCTTTCTAGTTGTGTGCATAGGCTACCCAAATTACCCCTCTCTAGACAGCTGCTGTGAGGGTGTAGATGACAGGCAGGAGCGATGTGAGAGAGATATTCAAAGGAACATATTCAAAGGAACATTCAAAGGAACAGGTGCGAGATTCTAACCTTCCTCCTGAAAATCATTTGTTCTGTTATAATTACATTTAGTGTGAATAATCCAACTATTTTCTCATCCTTATTTCACATTTTATTTTTATGTTATCTTTAACATTGTAACAAGACACTTTAATGGGGCACACATGAGAAAGACATGATCACATGGACCACAAAGCATGACATTTGGCATCTACAGTACCTCACTAGTCAGAGAAATTTGCAGTTAAACTGATCAGTGCTTACACCGGCAACCCACTCTGCCTTTCAGTCACAGGACTTAATCTGTGGGGAGTGCTGGTTGCCACAGGAACAGTCTGCATCATCTACTGCACACTGGTAAGTGTGATCGACTGTCAGCTTCAGACATCACCCTATAACAGTACATCTACTCTCAACAGCTGTTGTCAAGGATTATCCATAAAACAGAAAGATCTATTATGCCAGCAATAGTTAGTAATATTATTTTACATAATCAGATCACAAATATCCTTAGGACCAGCCTTTTCTTTGGTGTAGCTCTCTAGGTGGCTCCCACTATGCCCACATGATCTGAGTACACTGGAACAATATTAGCTCAGCTTTGTCATTGGGCTGAAACTATTCAGTTGCATAAGCATCTCGTTCAATCCCTCTGGGAATTTCACAGGACCGGCGTGTCTGTGAAACAAATACAACTCACTGTAAGCCATGGGTTTTAGCCAAAAATACTGAAATGCAATAGTGGAAGCAATTCCACTTTAACAAATGATAATGTAGGTCTGGAATATCATCGAAGCCAAAGCTTTACCAGCAACGGCCAACTTATTCCTTTTCTATTAAAGAGGATTTTAGGCTTTCACTCTTCTAAAAAGCAAGCGATTCCAGCACCACCACAGAATCAGAATGCATTGGGAAGATTGTCATCTGTTATCCCCCCTGGTTCTGCAGGGAGGCCTGAAGGCAGTGATCTGGACTGACGTCTTTCAGATGGTCGTCATGCTGGCGGGGTTTGTAGCGGTCATTGCCAGAGGCATGGTCATCACAGGAGGCCTGCACAAGATCTGGAATGACTCATACAACGGGGGTCGGCTGAATGCATGGGAGTAAGTGCTGTAGGGGAAAAACATTAAGCATTCCCTGCAGCCTGCCGCCGAACGAAGGAGAAAGAAGCACCTCGCCCTCAGGCTGTCAGACAGTCCCTACTCCTGCATGAATACACTCCACAAGTTCCTTAGAAACTGCAGGAATCAGACAAGATGATCATGTACCTTAAGTGACATGCCTTAAGCTTCGTGATAAATGATTAGTTCTAGGATGCTTTAAGACAGGACGTTTTTTAAAAATAAACCTTTTAACCAGGACAAAAATGAACATCCATTAAATGTTACATCATGGCCAAATAAAATATGTTTGCTTAATAACTGTGCCCAGCATAAACTGTAAGCTATTACAGTATGTTTAAGCTATTTTAATGTCTTCTTTGTTAGTACATTTGCACTTATTTAAAATACTTTGACCATTACAATGTGATAACTATTCAAAAATATATACTGTAATTAATTTCTTTAAATGCAAGGTATATTGTCCAATCCATAACTCATTCTGTTACATTCTCTTAATTAGGGCTATACAAATCTGAAGTGCATTGTATATGGGGTAAATAAATCCATCCATTTTCTGACTGCTCAAATAATTGGATAACTTCCACTTCAGGGCTGAGGTGGAGCCAGAGGCTATAGCAGCAAGCAGCAGGTTCTAGGCAGGATTAATTCTGGACAGAATGCCAGTCCATCACAGGGCAGACAGACACACACTCACATCAGGGCCAATTAACCTTTCTCTCTTCTCGTATGTGACAGCTTTGATCCCGACCCTTTGAAGCGCCACACTTTCTGGACAATTGTAGTTGGTGGAAGCCTGATGTGGACCTCCATGTATGCTATCAACCAGTCCCAGGTGCAGAGGTACATCTCTTGTCGGACCATGGTCCACGCCAAATTGTAAGTACCCCAAATCAGTACTGAGAAACAGGATATACTCTACAAACTAGAGTTGATATGATGACTGCACCTTGAATGCAGAAAATTAGAGTACATCTGTACTGAATAGCTTTCTAAACATTGTCATAATTCGATTGTTTTTAAATGGTTTTTAGAAATTATTTACCTTTGTTTGCCAGAAATTCAACAGTGTCTCCAACAAGCTTGTGTATAACAGGGAGACAAGTGGTGTGTGTTGCTTCTTCACAGACCTACTGTAGCTGTTCAGTTCTGTGCCAGAATGCTGTACATATCCCTGTGAAGGGCAGTTTCTTCAGATGGTTCATCCTTGAATTTATCTATACCTGGATATTGTACAGCATAACCTAATGCAAAACACTGAGGAAACCATGACTGATTAAGCTCATCAAACCCTGGTGAGCAGATGTACATTGCTATATAGCAAATTCTGGACACAGCTGGCTAATTATACTGTATATCCCAGATATAAAGCAGTGATGTATGGACTATAGGACCCACAGTACATACTGATCAAACATCTTTAGTAGAGGTTGTGCACCTGTTTCAGCCTTATCCTATTTGATCTTATTCAGCGCCAGTATCAAATCTGAAAATCATTGATGGTATTAATCAAAGACATTTCTGTAGGGATGGAGTGTAAAAAGGAGTTTTTAATCTCCTGTGTGTTTTCTCATCCAGATCATTGTACGTGAACATGGTTGGGCTGTGGGTCACTGTGACCCTGGCAATGATATCTGGTCTCACCATGTACTCAATTTACAAGAACTGTGACCCACTCACCAACGGAGATATAGGGGCACCTGATCAGGTAGCCTTCACAGCACTAAAGATTTGTTTGTTCAGCATCTCACCCTCAGATATTAAATTATCTGCATTGCAGCACTGGATCAAACATTGACACATGTGATCACCTTTGCATTTATCACGATCACTTAGATTCCCAACTTATTTTATTCAATAGTCTATGATGAAGTTTTTGTTTTGCCTAAGAGTGCAAGAGCTGAAGCCCATGGATAGTCATGGAAAAATTATACATTTCACTCAAAAACGAAGAAGCGGATCAGTAAGCTGTTGCTTTCTCAAAACTTGCTTACATATCATGCTTCCTGACATGCAAGGACAGCATTCTCAATTCAGAGTGTGAAAAGGGATGTCTGAATGACTCTCCTTAATGCAGACCTGTAACAATGCTAAAAGGCTGATTTTTCCAGCTGATCTGAAGGGAATTATCTGCTTTAAGGATCTTTACAATTAAATATTAAGCACTATGGGTCATCTCACGCAACAATGAGGAAAATCTGTTTTTTTAGTATATCTCTAAACACCTGGGATTTATTGTCTTGTCCCCTGTTAGCTACTCCCCTACTTGGTAATGGACATCTTGGCCGATTTTCCAGGTGTGCCTGGACTTTTTGTGGCAGCAGCGTACAGCGGTACCCTCAGGTGAGAGACTACGGGCCCCTCTGGCTCTCTTTACAAAGAGCACATTAGATATTCACCTAATGTGGAACTCTTTAAGTCGTCACACAAAGGGTTCGGTTGTAAATGAATATAGATATCACGCATGTACTGTATAGGAAGCAGTATTTCTTAGAAAGTAATTTCTTAGAAATAAGGATGTAAATTAATAACTACTGTATATAAGGTATACAGAGTTCTTGAAAGTCTAAGAGTGAACTCCACTGATCATTCACAAGTTTGGTTAAAGTTAAAATGATTTAAGCAACTATTAGTAGAAGGAGACATAGAATACCCTATACTAGGATTCTAGGGCAGAAGAATTGGAATTAGAATTAGACACGCCCACTACATGGGGTATGTGGAGGTGTAAGTGCCACTGTATATTTGATTGCAAGTGAATTCATTTTTAAAAATATTATCTAAATTCCCCCCCGAAGGTTTCATGTTGAAATTCACTGCAGGCCCTTTGCTCCCCTGTTTCATATAGCACAGTGTCATCCAGCATTAATGCTCTTGTGGCTGTCACTGTGGAAGACTTCATCAAAGCGCTCTGGCCCAGGACCTCCGAGAAGCTGCTGTTCTGGATCTCCATGGGTCTGAGTGAGTGCCTCTGTGCCACACCTGCACATTTGCCTTTAGCCATCTCAAACAATCTTCAGCTTCTTTCACTTTGGTACTTTTTTGCTCACACCGCTCTCTCGTCCTATCCTTTAATTTCACCCCTGAGCTGATCACTATTCCTAATTGTCTGTTGTCAAAAGACACAATTGGTTCAGATCCAACAATACCATTAGTCATCTTCCCGTGACTATATCCACTCACAAAACAAGTCATTACCCAAAACACTAAATTGTGATTAAAGTATACACTGACACTTGGAAATGCTTTTCTATTCCTAATTTTTCTGTCATTTCTTCTTACTAGGCTACTTGCCTATTCCTCTGAGACCATCTTGAGTGACTTTTGAAGTTCTAATGCCCTATGAAAATCATGTATTTGTTATGCCACACACCCGGAGGACTCTGCATTCCACCTCGCATTCCAGTACTGTTCCCAATTAGCCCATTTACTCCGCCTATTTAATGGCACTTCACACTCTCCACTGTGCTCAGTATTAGGGTTTTTCCTGGCTAGAGCTACTGTACGCCGACTCTCGTTTAAGAATTACTACTTGGTTTTTGGCTTTGTTCTCACTACGACTACATCTCCTGATATTGGTTTTGGTATTTTAGTACTCATTCTGATTTTGACTTTCGGCTTCCTCACGGCTTATGGCTCCGCTTCTGTTTTTTTTACTTTTGCACCGGCTTGTTTATCTTTGGCTTTCGGACCTTGGATTGTTCTACCGACTACGCCTTTGGAGATCGCCCTGGTTCTCTGCATAAGGTCCTCACTACTTTTCCTAACAGTATTTCCATGATTAAAACTGGTAGAAAACCATGAGGCCATGAAGATTAGTTTACCTTCCTGCTTCTCGTACTGGTTAGGATTTTTGCCTCTTATTATCCTGTTTACTGTTTATACTGTTTGGCCAGGGATGCTTCTTGAACTACAAAACTAGTACAAATACCCCTGACAGTAGCTGGCTGAACCTTGTACTATTTCGCCACAAGATTTTACCAGTCTATCCCAAAACCAGAATAAACTACCTTTGTTCTTTGTTAACCTCGTTTATAGAAGGAAATCAGCTTGCAGCCAGCTGGAGTTAAATCTTTTTTAACTTCATAAACAATGGAGAACCTTATTTAGCTTTTTCTATATCTGCATTCTCTCTAAACTACCCTCTCTAAACTACCAGCCTTACCTAGAATTAAACAATCCAGATCCAGTTACAGTTACAGTGACTGCAGATCTTCATTTGCCTCCTGCCAAGCAGGGATATCAACAACTGTCAAGCCCAAATCAGAGGAGTACAGTATGTAATCAAGCAACTGGAAATAATAAAAAAAAACTAAAATAAGCATATATTTGCCATTCTCTTAATTTAATTAAGTGGTATAGGATACCATATTCAAGGTGTTTTAAACTTAAGAGGTTCAGAAGAAGAGCTGCAAAGAATCAAATAGAATGTAATTCTGTGCTGAAAAAACTGAAAGTGCAGTGTTCAGGTATTCGCTTTTTAGCATGTTTATTTCTACTTGTTTGTTTCAAAACTAATTAACACAAACTGCAAAAGAAGGATTCCTGCAACCCCAACCCACAGGGAGGCTAACTCCTGATGTCCTGACAAATATGGACACAGCTTTGTGCAATCATTGGCACAAGGATGTCAAGCTACAGTAAAAATCTCTGTGTTTGAAGAGTTTCCTCATCTCAGTGCTTGCAATTTTATTTAAATTGTAGGTGTCTTTTTTGGAGCTTTATGCATTGGAATGGCAGCCTTATCTTCCTTAATGGGTGGCATTCTGCAGGTAGGCCTCAAAATCTTTTTGCAGTCTGTTCTTTATAAAAGGGGTCAGAAGTTCATACCAGAGCCTATCCTGGTTTCTGAAGCATTAAGGGGATGGAGAGCATATGACCTCTCTGAAGGGGACACCAGTCCGTCACGGGGATGACCCCATTAATCCTGGTCCCCACTCATACAGCTACTGAAGGTGGACTGAGGCAATGCACCTCTCTCAAAGGTACAACAGCAGTGATGTGAACCCACAACCTGCCACTCAGCAGTCCGAAAGCTTATTCACTATGCTACACTGCCTCTGTCTGTACCTTATATGGTACTTTATATAAAATAAAACTGTCTAGGGTATTTATAGTATCATGTCCATGTCATTCAATAACAGTATAATTGGCCAAAATATTGCAATGCTCCTCCAAAGCTGCAAAATTACTATATGCTCTTGATGTTTTTCATTTGATATCCTCTGCTCTCTGTTGAACATGGCATAGTATGGGTAGTTTGCATCTCACATGTCCTTTTGTTAAACATTCAAGGCAGCACTCTCTATTTTTGGAATGATCAGCGGACCACTGCTGGGCCTGTACCTGCTTGGAATGCTCTTTCCCTGTGGGAATACCACTGTAAGTCACACCAGGGCCAGGTTAATTGACTGTATGCATGTCTGTGTTTGTGTTTGCATGTGTATTGTGATGGACTGACATCCCATCCAGGGTGTATCTGTCCTGTACCTGTTGCTTGCTGGGATAGGCTCCAGCTCCCCCACAAACCCTGTATTAGAAAATTGATGGGTGGATATAGTATAGGAATGGCTAACTCCGTACTACTATAGGAAAGTGTAAGTATTGTATTTTCCATTTAATATTAGATTCTTATTTTAATTGACAGGTAAAGGCCAGCAAGAGAATATACAGTAAATGACCACAAACCATAGTGTGATGTAGAAATATCAATCAACATGTTTTTGTCTCCCATATATGCAGGATATTCTAGCAATAGATACTGACCAAAATTATTTGTACTGTATATATTATACTGCATATAAAAGACACAGGATGCAGCACAAAAATAATTATAGGAAATCATCTTTTGTATGAGAACACCCAAACAAATTAACAAACACATTTTCATAAAACAGAACCACTGCCAACTTTTGAGAGTGAAGTTCTACAACATTGTCTTTAGAAATCTAGAACATGACCTTTCAAACCCTTCCTCTCTATTGCACTGACAGATGTTAGGACCCACATCTTAATTATTCAGTTTTTTGTTAGCAGGTCTAAATGTAGCATGTCTTCCCAGCTACCAATACGAAGAACTAGTGTTTATATATATATATTCTATACACACATACTTTTGTGTCCAATATATTCATTTACATCACGCAGTGTACTGTGAACTTGGTGGCTACAGATACAGTATATGTACTGTATCTGGTGGCTTATCTAAGTATTTTATGGGTGTCACAGTATATAGAGGTTTATTTCATAAGAGCACCCTGAACCTCTAAAACAAGTTAAATTAAAGCATGTACTGGACTGTGAATATCACTAGAGGAAACAGTTAAGTGATGGGCTTCTGTAGTTTTAATAAACTGTTCAGTTCTTACTTAAGTTTAGACTTAGGATATATTTGGGAGTGATGTACCATGACAGATGATAATATGTCAAATATGTCAGATAAATTAAAGACTTTCTGCACTATTTAAGTGAGCATGTTTACCCTGTAAGTTGTCCATAGCAAACAAGATCAATCTCCTTAGATTTTCTTTCGATGATGTACACCAAGCAAAAATATATATACTGTAGTATTATCTTATATGTCACATCATTGTAAAAGTACAATTACAGTTGTTCAAAAATATTCATTAGATTTTTTTTTAATCCGGTCACATTTGAGAACATTGTTAAGGCACTGGCATCAAGCTACAGTTTCTTTCTAAATAATTTAAATAGCGACAATCAGATACATTTCAGAAAATCCTCAGAAAGCTTCTCCATATTTCTTCCCTGTAAGACTGAGTAAATCTAGAATTGATTCAGTCACTAGGTGCAGCACTAACAACACAAAACATTCTCCTAACATTTATTAAGCAGATCACTTCTGCTATTCTATGAGCCCCACAGTGTTCATAGCAAATCTCAAACATCTTGCCTTCATACACAAAGTACATTCAAAATGAAGTGAAGATGAAGCAACACCTGGACTCTTCCCAGCAGCAGAAGAGCAGAGTTTTACTTTACAGGCTGAATAATAGAATCTGACTGCTTAAACATAATTTCTGAAGCTGTTGGTCCCTGACAGTTTGCAATTCAACATTTTTAAAAGGCTCATTGCTGTACTGAAAAAGGTAGCTCCAAAATGATCAGACTATGGAGTGAAAAATATTCTGAATGACTGGTTAATACAGCTGGAAAGTTTTTAGGCAAATTTAAAAATGATTAACAAGACTTTCTAGTTAATATTAAATTCTAAAATAAAATTAGAATCGCCATTTATTTTTTATTATATAAAAATAACCCAACAACAAATAATGTCTTGGAACAGAGCTACTGCACCTGTACCACACAGATTGCAGGCAGGCTCCCCTGACCCCTTGAGTCATTCATGTTTTCACATGGTGCAAGCTCCACAGCAACACACAAGAGGCTCAGCTTCTCATGGAGCAGAGGAGTGGCACTCCCTGACATCACCACAATCCACAGGTGCCTGGGAAGTCACAGAGACTGTGGTTTTGCCAGGAGTCAAGGGATACCAGGTTGCCTAATCCCACTCTCCTCCTGCAGTCAACTGTGCACTGCAGTTTGGGGAATCCTGGTAACAGCTATTGACATAATCCAAAAAGAAACTGTGATTGAGGGAATGTTTGAAAGCCCAGACTACACTATTACATTATCCTGTATATACTGGAAACTGTAGTTGCTAACAGCTGGAAGAATACTCTTACAAGTCTTACAAATTTGATCACACAGGGAGGACTGACGGGTCTGATCACAAGCCTGGTGTTGACACTGTGGGTAGGGATTGGGGCACAGATATACCCACCCCTGCCTGAAAAGACATTGCCCCTCTCCCTCAGCACAGACGGCTGCTTCTCCAATCACACACAGCATCTTAACAGCAGCACTACCACCCCCTGGAGTATAGGAGGAACACCTCCAGCAGCTAGTTATTCAGTGTAAGTTTCTCCTGAGGGATTGAATTACATCGGTTCTCAACTTTAGTCCTGGGGGACCACTTCTGGATTTTCCTTAAACCATATTCTTAATTCCAGTAAAAATTATTTCCGTTTTGTTTGTGTTTTTTATTTAATTTTTTCTCTAAAATTCTGTAAATTCAGATATGCAACACTTTGTATGTTTTGTGTCATTTTCTTATTATGCAAAATAAACTGATGTAAAGCCGATAGAACTACTGATAGAAATGTGATTCAAAGTGGACTAAAATGTTCACACACAAGCTTACAGTTGCCTGGAACGTCAGGAAGGTCACTGTTTTGCTGAAATCCAAAAAACTCTGATCAATAAATGTCCAGCCTGCTGCACCACTACTTTAACACCAGTGACAAGATCCTGCATCACAGGGGAATAGGCTGTACCTGTGGCCATACATTTTTAATGGTTGATTTATTATATTTGAAATGCAGTTTCAGGCCCAAATGTTTTATTCCTCTTTATTTTTTATTATTATTATATAATACAGCAGCCACGAAACATTTTGATTAAAAAAAAGCTTGCATTTCACCAATGTGCCCTGAGAAAGTCAACAATACACAGAAACAGGCTATTAACACTGATACTGACCTGGTGTTTCAGTGAAAGACCTGCAATTGCAGACAACTGGTATTCACTGTCCTACCTGTACTTCTGTCCCTTGGGCACCTTGGTCGCCCTCATCTTTGGCCTCTTCATCAGCATCATTTCAGGTAAAGCAACACCCTGTCTCAGTATGTTTGCTCCTGTTATGTGATAAAAGGCTCTCACATGTACCATTTCATCTTCTTCAGGAGGATGTAAACAGAAGAAGGTCAATCCTGATCTTTTAATCAGGAGGAGTGACCTTATCTGTTTTACTTGCAACAAGGAATCACTTCAGGTAAAACTGGTCAACTTGGGAAAGTGGGCTTCATATTGACTGTAACAGTAGGTAATTAAGAATCTAACAGTAGTGGGCAACCCTGGTCTGAAGCAGCCCGTATGTCTGTAGGTTTTGATTCTTATTAATCTCTAACTGAGCTTAGTCACCTCATTACTGGCTTAAAGAGACTAATATACTGTAACAGCTTCTCCCAGCCCTTTAGCTGCTGGTGCTTTGAGCAGCATAGAAAACCTGTGGACAATCTGAGCCTCCTGGACAAGAATTGCCCACCTCTGCTCTAAACTGTGGTGTATATCTCCTACATTGTCTTTCCATTACTTTTAGTGCAAGTCTTGTAATGATAACTATACCTAATGTATACTTAGAGATGATAGTCAATATATACTTCAGAGGTGTAGAAGAGTAAAAAAAAATGTTTTAAGCCCTAAGACCAAGTCCTACATTTAATGATGGCTTTAATTTTAAAGCCTGAGATGCCTATACCCCAAATCCTGCTATAACGTGCAGGGGCATATACTGACCATGAAAAAAAGTATTAGTTGTACATCTAAAGGTTTACCATATAATTCATTCATCCATTTTCTGATGGCTTCATGCAATCCCTTTTCTCTGTTCCAGTGTTACTTATACAGTATGAGAGTGCCATTAAAATTCATTGTGGTTAACTGTAGAAGTACTTCTTCTAATTTATTGATTACATAGGGAGTAGAAAACTCTAGGGTTCTTCAGCATGAGAATCTAAATGATGTAAAGCCTGGAGGGCAGCAGCTGTTGGCACAGTTACATTTTTTTTTTCAAATAAAAGCAATAGCTTCCAGCACAGAGTCAAGCACCAGATTTAGACACAAGTTATGCACCTGAAATAGCTCATAGCAATACGGTTCTTTGACTGTGGTCAATACTATACTAAGGTTTTCTTAAACTGTCATCCTTTTAGCCATGGTTTCAGTGATTTGCCTGAAGCTACACCTTTCTAATGATCCCCGTTTAAAACAAATCCTTACCTACTTTAAAATAAAGGAACTGTAGTCCTATTCCTAGCAAGACTCTCTGAGCTTGATGCCTTTTTGAGACCCTGCTAAATTCTATCTTCTTGTGCTGTCTAGCTCTCAGTGGCAGAGTGGAAGGAGAAGTCAGATGGCAATTTGGCCAAAGGAATAAGCAACCCTGCATTCAAGAACACTGAACACAACATCCAGATAATTATGGAGAAGATGACCCGTCTGTGAAAGAACTAATCAGACAATCCATTTGGGAACAATGAGACCTAGCTCGGAGCAGAAATCATTTATACTACCACTCTGTCAGTTATGATAGTTAGAAACATCCATTTGGGATTTGCTCCAGATTTTTTTTGGATACTTTTTTGTTTGAAAGAACAATCAAGCACTCTGAAGAATAGAAGTGATAAATGTTTGAGTGCTGGGTAGAAAAAGACTGCTGTTTATATCTGTCTTTACAAAGCATGAGAAATGTTTGTCAAGGAATAAAAAAGTATTTCCCATACAAAGTCTAACTTAAAGTCACTTTGAGAATCGATAAAGTATATCTACAGTGTTGTAGGGCTACTTGATAAGCAGTGTGCCCAGTCCTGTTCTTTGAAATACTTTTATATGACGCACTTTCATTGTTAATTTTTATATTCAATAATCCTCTGTTTAAGATGAATGTATCAGTGAGGAGGGCCTGGAGATGCTGCAGTGTAAGTGTATAACAATAACCTACTACAGGCTTTTTAAACTCGGAATCACAAGATCTGACAATCTCAGTTGTCCATTACAACAATCATACTGTACTTCCATCCATCCATTTTCTCAGTGTTTTATCCAATACAGGGCCGCAGGGGAGCAAGAGCTTATCCCAGCAAGCGACTGGCGCGAGACATGATACACCCTCAACAGGATGTCAGTCCATCACAGGACACACACAAACACGGACACTCTCACTCCAGGTCCTATTTTCCCAGGAGCCAATAACCTGCCAGTATATTTTTGGACTGTAGGGCAAAACCGGAGCACCCAGAGAAAACCCACACAAACACAAGAAAGACATACAGTACAAACTCTAATCAGATAGCACCCCAGGAATAGTTATCACTGCACTACCATACTACTCTACTCTGAAACCCTGTGGAATCATTCTTGGTGTTTTTCAGTGGATGTTCTTATTATTTTGGCAGGGATGTGTATTGCAGGGTAGCTGGATGCAGTACATGCAAAATATCAAAAATGCGCTTTAGGTTTTCACCCTACAAGCTCACTGCAGTGCTTGTAGCGCCAAGGGCAGGTGCAAGTGCTGATCTCTAATACTGCAAACTCACTATTGCCTTTCAAGCAACAGGGTGTGATCATGTCCAAGGACACCCTAGCTAAATATAGATCCATCTGACCACTAGTCCTGCTCAACTTGCACTCCAGATCTTCACTTCATGGTCAAGCTACTCAGGAGCACCTGAGAATCCCAGGCAAGATGTTTTAGTAGTTTATTATACTTCAAGCTTTTAGCTGTAGTAATTAATGGATCTTTAACAGGTACTATATGAAATGCATATCTGGCTTCAGGAAGATGAAGAATTTGTTTGGGCTGTAAACTGTGATTTTGTACTACCTACAGTAGTTTACAGTATGTATATTTAACACTTATTATTCCAATTACCAATATTCTTAACAATGTGTTTTAACTTCTGTTTGATTTTCAGTGATGTTCTAATAAAGATGTTGACTGCATGTCTTTGATCAGCAACGAAAGGAAACCTTTCATTTTGAAATATAATATTTGCAGAATCAGGAAAAAATAAGGTGTTTTCTTCTGAATAAAGATATTAATAACATGTACTTACCATAGTTGTTTCACTTTGGTTTTGTGATTTACTGCCTTAGTACGGTTCCCAGCATGCTTTCAGTGTGATTCTCAAATCCTAGTAATTCATGTTGGAAAAAGACAAGGGTGAAAGCCAGAAAACATTTGAGAATGGTCACCTACAGAGTCAGGAAAAATTCTAATTAAGTATAGACACTAGAAGTCAGATATGATGTTCGTGAAAATATACTGATGGAAAAAAGAAATGCAACACCTCCTCCTCCACACTCTGGCCCTCCCGTCTGCGTGGAACAGACTGAAGAGTGACTCATCTGTGAAGAGGACCTGATGCCACTGCTGATGAGTCCATCGCAGTCTCTGTCTGGCCCAAACCAGTCGGGTGAGACGTCTAGAAGGTGTGAGCAGAGGGCCACTGACAGGTCGCCTTGCTCTGAGGCCAGCAGCATGGAGCCTCACTGTCCTGTCACTGACGTGGGCATTGTGTCTGCCGGCAGTTTCAGCAGCAGTACGGTGGCAGATCTGAAACGATCTCTCAGATGGACCAGTCTGATGTGTCAGTCCTGCTCTGGTGTGGTCAGCCGAGGTCGACCGGATCTTGGACGGTCATCTGTCCTGCTGGTCTGCTGAAACCTTCTCTGCAGTCGGGACACAGTGAAGTGGCTCACTCCATATAGTCTGGCAACACTGGCACATGACATGCCTGCCTGCAGCATGCCAATGACCCTCTCCCTTGCTTCTGGTGACATTCAAAGCATTATGGAACGCACAGAAAACTGACTAAGTGTGGCCTTTTTCTTTCAGTGACCTGCAGTAAGCTTTGAATTACGGCTTTTTTAAGGTGACCTAATCAGGCATTGTTTCACCTGGACCTCATTGGGTGGAAGTGCACCTAACGAGCTCTCGTGTGATTGATAAGGTGCAATGCCTCACTGCACAAGCTGTATTGCTGGTAAGAGGGCTTAAAACAAATTGACAACTTTTTGTGAAAGTATAGTATATGAGCTATAACTATAGTATTCTCATTCCAGAAAATGTTGCTTTCTTTTTTCCATCAGTATATGTTCTAAAAAACAAGATACAATATTGTTTCTAGCTCAAGAAACACAAAGAACTGTTTGTCTTTCCAAAGCATGGAGAAAATGGAGCAATCTGGGTAAAAAAAATATAGTTGCACTATAGTGTATGAATGACACTTGTTTTTATGAATTATTTATTGTACCATCTGTTACAAAACAACAACAACAACAACAACAACAACAACACATAATCTAAATAGCAAAATACTTTCTCTTCACAGCGAAACTTGTAAGACAACATAGTCTTACAAGTTCATAGTCTATTCATAATTTATTCACAGTCTAAAACTGAAGCACAGGCATCACAAACAGACACTAAGACAAAGCACCATCTTGAGCTGGATTGAATGGGTACTTTTCCATTCAGTTGTTTTGTGTTATATTGCTTATCCTTGCTAATCAGTACACGTACACCAGAGTACCGTCGTTAACAAGTTTTAAAATTCATAGAGGAGCTAAATCAGGAGAAAATAAAAATAATTAAAAAGTCTTTCAATGTTGTAAAATGCAGGAAGTTCTCAGAAGGCAGCTGGAGGTATAACTGCCTATAAACAAACACAGTGAGGTATTTAGCTATTAACTGAGTCTCCGTGGCAACAAACTAGGAAGGAAGGGAAGGTAACAAAATGCGATCCCTCCCTCTTACCTGGAGTGTGACGTAGGACTGATCCTAAGCTTTTCCCAGGCCTTCAGGGAATGAAAACTGAGAACTGTTCAAACAAGCACCAGGAAGAAACAGACTCTTCTCGGATAAACTCATTCGCTCAGATACAGAGTGAGGATCTGGTAAGTTTCCCTCTCTTTTTCTCAGTTGATATTCTTTTTTCAAAGGCATAGCCCACGGGTTTCCTTTGTCTGGCATGTGGTTGAAAACACACCTTTGCACAGTGTAGGAAGAACAAGAGGATTTTTCAAAGAACAGTTTGGGAAGTTAAAGCTTTTCAAAAGTTGTACGTTTATTTAATAACATAAGCTGTGTTAAAAATGTTTACTTTTTATTCTGTGATATCTGTTGCCAGCCAGTTACGGCTAATGCTTACAGTATTGTATTTCCTATGAAAATGTCAACAAAGAGGGAAATATTTGTAGTAGGAAGAGAAAAGTAGGATGAGTTTGGGAAACCAGGTTTAACAGATGTTTTGCTGACAACCCCTGGTGTTCTAGTGTTGTCTGGTCATGCTGTCAAACAAAGCGAGACTACCCGTTTCAGGAAAGTTGAGTACAGTAAGTGAAGGGCTGAGTCGGGCCTTGCTGTCACTGAGCCTGAAACCCTAGAATCAACTAACACTGCAATACCCTCGTCCCCCAGCCACTCTTATTTCATTGCAATACACAGTGTTGTTTCAAAATTGCAAGCAGTAGATTTACACTATTATTATTTATTTCACATTTTGAAGAATTACAATTAATGTATGGAATTTTTTCAAGTAAATTTTTTTAATTCAAAATAGCAATAATCATTGTGTAATTGATGTTGAATGTCAGCAAAATCTGCAAAGAAGCTATACAAAGTGAAGTTTACATTGCATAAGTATTCAGTCCTCTAAGGCAGTCCCCTAAGGCATGGTGGAAGCTGCCTCTACCAGATTTGTACACTGCAGTAGTGCAACTTTCTCTATTCCTCCTGGTAAATGTGGAAGTTACAGTGGAAGTATTTCTTTAATTCAGACAAATCTCTCATTTTATTGTTGACTGTTTAATCTTCAAAAAGGCTTTTGCTTTTATAAGAAGCCTTTAATGTGATAATCTGTTTTTGTTGACATTTTCATAGGAAATACAATTTATAGTGCGTAAGTCAGTGTTTTAGGACTAGGACTGCGCTCTTTGAGAGACGGAAAATACATTTTTGCATATAAGTTTTATTTATCGAACAACACAATGTTTAAAGAAAAAGATACCAGGAACATATAATCTTGTGCTATCATGTTAGTCTCCTCCCATAGTTTCCAAAGCAGCAGAGGAGTTTCAGAGCACCTGATTGCTTAAGGGAACTGCCAAGACTAGACTTGTACCGATTAGCTCCACAGTGTGTGAGACATTCTGTTGTAAGCCTAAATGGCTTGTTTATTCTTTTAGACTTTCTCATCCTCCCTGAACAATATTTCATCATACCAGCCGGCACCCCTTGATAAGCCAACACAGAACGAATGCATTACAAAGTTATTTTCTATCAATTACTGTGCAATTGTTCAGTACATATCAACATCTGAAATGACGTATCTCCTGATCACACAAAATACAGCACCTATAGCTGATGTGACTACAAAAGCCACAGGAAATGCTTACTGTACATGCACTGCTCTGCAAAAGTCTTAAGAGTGGACATAATCCAAGAGTTACAATATATGTATGTTTTGAAATGAAAAACGTACTCAAAGCCATATGCTTTTGCATCTCTTATTCACATGCTGTAAGCTTTCAAATGTTGGTTCTGTTGTCTTTCTATTAAGTCTTTCTATTTTCTCAGGGCCTGCAAGTCCCCATATATCCTGCCTAACTTATTGTATCTTCCTTTTCAGTGCTAATTGTGTTGCATCTCAGTTTCAATCAAACTCGTCTGACACACTAATGGCTAGACTTCTGAATTTGTTTAGTTTAGGGGTGACCAATCCTAGTCCTGGAGAGGCTAAGCTGAAACAGCTGGTAACTGGCATAACTAGATCAATTTATCAACTTCTCCCAGGTCTTCAGAAACAAATCTGCTGGTACACCAGTTCTCCAGGTCCAGGATTGCAAGCCCATGGCTTATATGGAAGAATACATTTCCGTCCTTCTACTGTATATTCATTAGTTTAAAGACCTTATGTAGTTCTTTAAATCAGAGAAAATAAAGTTAATTTAAAAGGAATCTATTAGAACATTTTATATTAAATGGCAATGTTGTACTTTCTTTATGCTTTACGTTGTTGGCTAACTCAGAATCCCTTTTCAGTGCTCTTTCCTTCACATACTCTTTTAGCTCCCACCACTTGAATTAATTCTGCAAAAACTAATCTTGATGCAATTGCCCTTTCTTTCCAGACATTTTTGTTTCTGAATATGTGCTGGTCTATGCTCTGGCACAACAAAGCTGTGCACCACTGTATTAAACCATTGTGGAATGTGCTGCATTAACATCTCTAATCCTAAACACCAAAGCATGTTCCCAGCTTTGAACTCAATTAAGTAGATTCTTAGACTTATGTCATTCATAAACCGTACCCTCCATAATTATTGGGACAGTGAAGTCAAAATAGCTATTTTTGCCATATACTCAAGCAGTTCAGACTTCAGATGAGAAGGAAAATACACAGAATGTCAACTTATTTCTGTGTAATTTTTTCAAATACTGTATATGCTTTAACATTTTAGAATAGTTGCACTTTATGTGTGTTCATTTCCACAATGTTAGGTAAGCATACGTATTGGGAGAAGTTAAAGTAAATTAACATAGTACAAAACACTATAAAAAATCCTTTGCATGCAGTAACTGCATCAAACCTGCCACCCAGTGACACCACCAGACTATTGGTTTGTTCTTTTGAGATGCTTTGCCAAGTCTATGCTGCAGCTACAGTATTTTCAGTTCTTTTTTCTTGTTAGGGTTTCAGACTTCCGTCTCCTATTCAGCAAGTGAAAAGCATGCTTGATTGGATTTAAATCAGGAGACTGACTTGGCCAGTCTAGGACTTGGTCCTAGATCAGTTTGGCAATGTGTTTTGGGTTACCGTTTTGCTGCATGATGAAGTGCAGACTAATGAGTCTGGGGCATTTTCTTGTACATAGGCAGACAAGATGTTTCTGTACACCTCTAAAGTCATTCTGCTACTACAATTATTAGTTTCATCATCAGTACAGATGTGTGAGCCAGTTCCAGAGGTGGCCAAGCCAAGACATTACTTCTATGTTCGCAGATGAAGTGGTGCTTTGGATTGTCTGTTTGCTCCTTTCTCAACACCTTCACAGTGCAATCACTTTGGAATAGGTTTATCTTTGGTTCATCTGTCCACAACAGTTTGTTTCATAACTCTACTCGCTCATCTACAGTACGGCATTCTTCCTCCACCCAATCTCCACCTTTGCAACAACCTCTCAGTTAACTTCTGCATAAGGGGCCTTATCCTCCACATCCTATGGGCACTGGGCTGGCCCACAGAAAAGCCAAATCTCACTATGCCTAAGCACTCAAATGTACATCCTCAAATGAATTTGTTCTTTTTGGTGCTGATGAGCCAATTGCATCTTGGGGTGTAGGCTTTATAATTCTGCTGTCAAAGTCTTCTGTGAATAGTAGATTGTGATACCATCACTCTGGCACTGTGGAGCTGATTGATTCCAGCGACAGTTGTGTTAGAGTTTTTCTTAATAGTGCAGACACTTTTTCTATTAACAACTTTACCTGTATTCCTCGGCCAATCTGGGAGTTGCTGATTGCTAAGAACACCAGTGGTTTCTTTCTTTTTCAAGATATTCCAAATTGTTGATTTTACAATGCCCAGTTAATGTGCTATACTGTGCACCAGAATTGTGCTGTCCTGTTTGAATTCTTCTTTTCTTTCAACTTCCAAATTGCCTGTTTTCTTTCATAGACAGTTCTATAGTCGTCATGTTGGTTTAGACCTACTAACAACAAAGGCTGATAGCAAAGGGCATAGAAAAGGCAAAATCCAACACCACACAGTCACAGCTCTTTAATGTGTGCACAATCGGTGCAACAGGATACACCTGACTAATAAGAAATATCAGGCAGGCAATTGTCCCAATATGTATGCTTACCTGACATAGAGAATTGAACACAAAAAGTGCTATTAATCTAAAACAGTACAACAAACTGTATAAGCACAGAAATACCCAGGAATAAAAGATGGCATGGTGTATGTTTGCCTTATATACTGTTCATATTTTCATCTGAATTGTTAGTTTGTACAGCAAAAATAGCAATTGTGACTTCACTGTCCCAATACTTGTGACGGGCACTGTTCCACAATGATACATTAACAGAACAACAAAAAGAGTGTTTCATAAAATGACCAGCACTATACAATTCACTTCTTATTTCGAATGGTTATAAAAAAGAGACTTCAATCTCCTCATCATTGCTTAAAATGTGGACTCTCTGTCACAGACAAAGGGATGTTATTGTGAAGAGCAATCCCCTTTCCTAAAGAGTGTGATTTTAAATTTGTCTGTGTTAGTTACTTGTAAAATTACAAGACTTTAAATGTTTTAGCATAGTATCCTTAGTATAATTACATTATTTTATATTTGCTATGTCTGCATTTATGTGGATGATTTTCTTTATATTCCTCTGAAATTATTGCATTGTTCCTGAGTTTTTGAAAGGCTAACTGTAATTTTGTCCTACACAGGTTCCTACATGTACAAAAATGAGCCAGAAGCTCATCACTTTACCACTCTTGGCTGTTGCTCTGGGTCTATTATCTGCCATCCCTCTGTTGGCAGAAACTGTTACATTTATTGCTGAAGATGCAACTTTGAACAGTGTATCCACAACCCCCTCTGTACAGTTGAGCACCACCATGGCCAGCACAACAGCAACAGAGAGAACAACATCTCAAACAGAAGCAATAACCAGTAAAGCACCTGAATTTGCTTCAGAGACAACTCCTCTCAGAAATGCAACTGGATTCACAACAGATTCTTCCAGTGGTGATTCCACATCTGTGTCGAAGAGCACCATATCTGATCCTTCACCCACAGCCATGTCAACATCAACAGCCCAGGGGACTCATGCAATTACTACTGCAATAAGTACATCACAGTCCACCCACAATCAGTCAGTATCAACCCTGTTACCCAATGTCACAGGGAGTAGTCCACTGATCCCCACTTCATTTTACTTCACTCTCACCACTCCCACTTTAGGTAAGTCCAGTTTAAATCTTGATTTCACATGATATAATGTTGTTTTAACTGATGTTCGGGGGGGTGATGACAACTAGGACACTTTCATATTTCCCAACACCTTATGCTTTTCACATTCGTCTTGGACACTCCTCCTCCACCCAATCTCCACCTTTGCAGATATCCCTCAGTTAACTTCTGCGTGAGTGCCCTATCCTCCACATCCTATGGGCACTGGGCTGGCCCACAGATAAACCAAATCTCACTAATCCTAAGCGCTCAAATGCACATCCTCAAATGCATTTGTTTCTTGGATGTCTTTATTCCTTGTGAAATGTACATTGAACATTCTCCACATTAGACGCGAAAGAACATTACTAACTGCTTTTGATAACTGGATGTTAAAAACAAATGTGTTGTTCAAAGCAAGAGTGGGGTTGTTGGAGAAATAGGAGACGTACCTTAATCAGACTTTCAAACCAATACCCTACAATGATCTGGACACTGTGTTTTAGGAGGCTTAAATGCGAAGTTAAACTGAGAACATGACTACTTAGTCATGACTACTTAGTGATCCCTCACGGGATCAATAAAATATCTATCTATTAAACATCCTATTGTACTATTCATTAGGGATGTGGTGCAAGCCCCAGTGTACTGTCTTCATCAGTCTGTACTAAATACTAAATACTAAAAAGTCTTAATGAAATCTCCCACATAATTTAAATTTGGTAAAGTGATTTTTCACTTCTTTACTGATATCTGGTGCATAATGGCCTCCTGAATTTAAAGTGCTATAATTATAATTTAACTATAATATTTATTGTAATATTAATTAAATTATTTCTTATCATTATCATTATTGTTGTTATTATTAGTAAACTAGCAAAAGCTGGCATCAGTTGGGAGCTGTTCAATCCATCTTTTCAAACTATTATTTCAAAATAAAATCAATTACAAAGTATTTTCCTTTAAAATCCTCCACTACAAAAAAACAACAACTTTAGAGCAAGTACTTCTGTGATTCAATAAATTAATTTAACCTTAAAATTTATACTGTACAGATAATATTAAGGTCAAGCTAAAGACAATAGTCTTAAAAAGTACATTGAAACATACAGTACAGTAGCTTTAACAAATATTTGAATGTCAGCAAACTACCATACATTTCTTTTTTTTTATTAGGTGAGCATTTTGGTCTCAGCTATTCTGAAAAGGCTATCACCATTTTCCTCAGTATTATTCTTGGGGTGGCAGTTCTCGTGTTATTCATGTACAGCCTTAACAAATGCAAGAGGAAGAAGACTCAGTATGTACACCGACCCCTCTACAACAACCATGATGACACAGGTAGGATATTTAGCATATTTAATTTCAAATATTTGAGTTTAATTATCAAAGTTCTGAATATGGTTGCTCCATTTCATAGATATTTCAAATTGTGAAAGAAACACTTAAATGTAAGTAAATATAATCTTTGATCTGAAATAAAATAAACCTGTTAATAAATACACTGTATATAATTGATTGGAATAACAACTCACTCCTAAGGATCAAATTACATGGAGACTCCCAGGCATGGCACTCTTGAGAAAGGTACTTCATCTGAATAGTCAGAGTAAAATGCCCCATTGTATTCTGTAAATGGGCTACAAATGTAAGTTATTTTTTACTATAAAATTGGCTAAGATAGGTGCACTTCAAAAATAAATTTGTAATTTTCTAAAATACTGAGCTATATATTCAAAACATGGAGCCATGGTAGCTCAGACAGCAAGGGTGTCTAGCACCTGACTGGAAGGACCTGGGTTCAATCCCAGGTAGGGGTAAGTGATTTAGCTTGCCCTAATTCCTTCCAGATGGCTCCCAGGTCCACTCAGCCTGCTTTCCAAATGAGTACTGGTGGTTAATCCTTCTGGGGGTAATAAGCTAGCCAGAGTGTAATGCTGAACACATCACCTCCACCTTCAGTGTTGGATGGTTAAGAAAAATGGTGGCCCTTGCTCCCCATTCTGCCCATGGGTCTTTATGGCCTGAAAAGGGAACTACCTACCTACATGTATATTCAAAACATTTTCCTTTAACCTAACCATATGCAATCCAATTAAATTTGATGTGACCCAGAACAGTAAATATAGTGTTTTTCACCCCCAACAGTTCAAACCCCACTTATATTACTCTTATCATTAATATTATCAAAAAGCATTTCTTTTACACACAAATTTTATTTTATAGATGTCCAGCTAGCAAAAGAGTTTGGGTTCAACTGCAACATTTGCCAGGCAGATTAGACAATCTTATGACTGTTGATAATAAATAATTTGTAGGTAACTTTAAATAAGAAAGTCTTTTGAATATTGCAGTCACAGTTAGAGGTAAAGTTAAAAGGAGAGCAAGAGCTGTAGGTACAGTGCAGATATGACAACCATTCAGAATCCTGTCTTTCTTGAGCACTAGTGGGAAAGGAGCATTACATCTGTGTGTAGGTGCTCCCTTCATCCTGTAAAATTTGTTATGGATTCAGTCCTATAGCTGAGTTTAGCATAAAATAAAAAAAATGTAATTATTCAGCTAAAATTTTCACAGATGTTTCTGGCTTGCCACGTGCAATGCAATAATTTAAAATCATTAAAAAGTTCTGACATTAGTGGTCTATTATGTTTGAGTTTTTACATTTGCATGATTGATTACTCTTGCGTGATTACTGTAACATTTTGCTTTGATTTTTTTTATTTTTGGACAATAGTCTGCAACCCGTAGCATTAGAAAAAATATTATTTAATGGACTTTATTTATGGGCTGCATGATCTTCCTAGAACCTGCTTGATAAAACAAAATCTTATAAAGTTTTCAGGAAAATATAAAAATAACAACTGCTTGACTATTTTTAACTTATAAACTAAAAAAGGACACTTAATTAAATGTACTTGTCATATATAATGGCTTTGTCATGTCCATACGATATATATTAAATATCATTGTTTTCACAGTGAACAGGTACAGGACACCAGAAGACACCCTTGTGATTTCAGGAGGACTATATGATGGTCCTCAAATCTACAACCCTAACATGACAGTTTTGGATGAGGATGATGAATTCCATTCAGAAAATCCTGCTTTTACCAACCAACCTCCACAATTCCGTCTGGAATTCTTGTCTGAAGAACAAGAAAGGTCTCCTGACTTGGGAGTTAATACCTTTGAAACCTTTAATGCTCCAACTGAGGAAACATAATGCCTTTCAACCTTTTATAATTATGGAACTGCATTTAACAATGTCATTTGCTAAACTCAATGACAAATAAACAGCAAGACAATATAAAATACAAATTTAATATATTGTTTTTAACGTCTACAAAGTTTCCAAATAACAGGTGTGGTGTATGTATGCTAATTATATATGCAATTCCATTAAATATTAAAGCATATAATTACAACAGAAGCAAAATCTGATGGAAAAATCAAATATTTTGTAGTGAAGGTTTTTATTAAAAAATTAAAGGAGAAAAAGAATATCTAGAGTTTCTCATAACTATCTGTGCAAAATTGTTCCAGAAGAATATTTTTTTAAATCTCTTTCTGTACTTTGAGACTTTTCTTAATTTACATAAACTAATTGTAATATATGATCCAAAATATTATAGCATAGCATAAAAGCATAAAATGTACACAAAAATACCAACAGAATTATTCATAAACATTTTATTACAACTGTAACAATAAGTAACAACACATACTATGTTCACAAATTGTATCATTTCCATATCCTACTGCTGGTGCTTTAAACTGGCTAGATATGTGTAATATGTAACAAGAAAAAAAATGTATATCACTTAATTCCATTAAATTAGAAATTTCAAGACTTCACTGAATTAGAAATGGAATGAAATGATCTCAATATTAGTAGTGTATATTCATTTTAGAAGCCATATCATTTCATTCCTACAAATCTAAATGTATATTTAATAAAAATAATAACCAATGGCGTTTAATACTAAATATGCAATGTCAAATGAAATACAAACTATTAATTGCTGTTGATAAATCCAAAGACTTTCAAAAGAATGTTATCTCTTTTAAAACTCTTGTCTTTTATTGCAGAGATATTGTGAACTGTAAATGTGTGTAACTGTACAGCAACTTTGAACTTTGTAAAAACTAAAATAAAAACAACTAAAGCTATGCAAAACTCTAAGATTATATATGAAATTCAAATGATTTTTCTTCTGAAGCAAAAATTGTGTAAAGTGCAAATAGAACCCTCCAAGAATAGGTTTTAAAGATACTGAAACAATATTGTAAAACAAAAGTTTTGATTGTGGATCAGGTAGTAACAGAAAGACTTAGGCAAATATTTTCTCACATGCTTTCATTTTTCTCTTCCTGTCAGAGTTGGTAACAGCTGTCCAACCAGCATCTCGCATCCTTTTTATAGCCGCCATTTTCAGGGCTGCCCCTGGTGATTTTGGAACAGCAGGACTCTGAAACATAGTGTAATAATACAGTACATAAGTTCTTATATGAATTATCAAGTGTATTAAATAAAAAATCAATATACTGATAGATGATCAAATTAAACCATGTCAAAAGCTATCTGTAATACAAGTAACACTTAAATTAATATTCAACATTAAAAAAATAACTCTTAAATGTTATGATCATCAATTGATATTGAAAATCATATTCATAATTTAGGTTGTAATATATTTCATATTATGTTGCCATTAAGAAATTATGTGCAAGGGAATCACATGAAATATACAATTAGTAAGTAATTGTATTTAAAAATAGTTTTATATAATAAAAACTTACCATCTTGAATTCTTCTCCACAAAGATGAAGTGCATGAGCATCACTTGAATACAGGCTCTTGAATGAATCTATCTCTCTAGGAAAATTCTAAAATAAAAATTGAATTTTTTACATGAGCATAATGATTAAGTATAGTGTGAATACTTTAACTGCTGAAAAAACATTCTGGAGATAAACCAGTTTTTGCTTTTACAATACCAGAGGTTCAGCATCAAACTGCATCAGTGAAACTATGCACTGCACACTGATTGAGCTGAAACTTGGAATACATCAAAATACAAAATACATCAAAATAGCTTTTTCAAGTTTGCACCTAAACAATTGCAGAAGTTTTTAGATTCACAACAGATGATAAAGCATTTAAAGAAACATGAGCCACCATGATAACTACTCTTATTAAAAAACGTATTTGCCAGTTACCTCTAAACTGTATACTATAGATGTAATTCTAGTATCAACAGGATGAATACAGTATGTACAGTATGAAAATTTGGCTCTCGCATAAACAATAATGACTTCCTGACTGTCAATTGCTATTGCCTTTCTTATATTCTTCAATATGCAGGCCATGCAGTAACTTATCTTGTTTAAAAACATTTGGCCAAATAACTGCATACTTCATAATATTGTAGTTTTTTACACTTAACTTTAACACTTTGATGAACTGGTGTACCTGCTTAAACCAAGATGGTCACCTGGCCTCCTTTTTTTCTCACAACTCAAAGTGCTTCTCTTGGGAACTAATACACCTACTGCCCTGAAACTTGGAAGACCATATGCTTCCGATTTAAACCTCACAAGTTGCTGTGATAATCTTCCTGCCCAAATTGAATTGTCAATTGCTTGGCAAAACAACACCACTTACGCAAATAATAATACAGTACGGAAATGTTTGGAAAGTTAATTCAGAACTTGATCATTGTATTCATAATTGGTATCATTGTAGTAATACTGTAATTGTTAAAATTGAGAAATGGGATTTTATACCATGTTTTACCATTGTTTAGTGCCTGTCTTAGGAATCACTACAGCCATTGATTTAAAACTTTGTTCACTAAAACCTGCTTCAAATGTGTGCCACACATGTTTCAACAACATTGTTATACCCACATTGGCAAAACATGTTTCATACCTCTAACTTCTCTTTTTCATAAACTGAATTCCAGACTTGTTAGGAAAAATTGTAATCATTTTTAACTCCTTAATTTACTTAATTTATTAAATAAATTTAATTTAAATTTAATTTTAAATGTAATTTGGAAATGGGTAAGAAGTTCCTTGGAAGCCTTCAAAACTGTACATAGTTTTCTAGTTATCTTCCTTGAACAACAATGTACTGTATGTGGTTAAAACTGTGTAGAATACAGTGTTCCAGTCAAAGTAAATTCCAACATAACATGATTAAAATATTAATTTATTAATGCACTATTTATGCCTCAGCTGCTAAATATTCCTGTATTTAAAAAGGAACTATGTTTTTATCTTAAAGATCCTAAACTTAAAAAAGCAGCATCCAAAAGTTGGCAGAGTGAGCTACCACAGGGTTTCAGAAAATTGCAGTAGCAGTCCTAATTACATCATTATTAAAACCTCCTTGTTTACCAGCATGTCACTTTGTTCAGAGTTGTCTGAATTCATATCAAGCTCCACAGCAACTTTTCTTTTTTTCTTTGCACCATCAGTGACTGGAATGGGTCTTGCTATTTGCGCTGACTTCTCAATAGATGGTGTTCGTACCAAATATGTCTAAAATAGAAAATAATTAATGCTATGTTCTTTTTTACTATACATACACGTTTAATAGTTATATTTAAACAAAACATACCATGTAAGGCAATAATATGTATATCAAAAATACCTTCAAAAGTGGAAGCAAAGGGCAGCTTTTCTGGCTAAATGGTTTTAAAAAAGACAATACAATCCATTTAGAAAACAAGGGAAATTACACTTTTACCTTAATGTCTGGAGTGGACAGGTTTTTAACTTTTTTCACTGGTGTCCAAGATAGATGTTTTGTCGATGAATATTTTATTTCTGCCTTTCTCAATATTTCAGACACACTGTTCTTGGCAGATTTTTGAGAAGGAGTTTCTTTTGTTCTGGTACTAGCAGTGGAATTCAAATCTTGGGGATCTGTTTTCTGTCCATCAAAGAAATATTTTTATTTATTTATAGTATATTAAAACAAAACAAACTCATTCAGAATATGCTCAATGAGTGCATAATTTCACACTAGGAATTATACTATACTATATATCAGATTTTAAAAACAAACCTCTGTCAGTATTGAATCAGATGTTATACTTAAGTTTAAACGAAAGTAAACCTGGTGTTTTAATATTTTAAAACTGTATGTTTCAAAAGGAATGTTCACAGGAATTCTATTCATGTGAAAGTTCTAAAACGGGAAATTCTCTGTTAATGGTTGAAATGACATTTAAAATTATATTTTGAAAAAAAAACTACACATTAAAAACATTATATTATTTGTCTGTAAAACATCTGTAGGAACTAAATGACTGAACTGTAATTTCAGATGTCTACTAATAATAGTGTGACAAAATAAAAAAATATCAGTGTGCATTGTAAAATCTATATAGGCTATATTTTACATACTGGAAAAGAAAGTTCCTGTTCTTTTCACTCTTTCTGAATACTGACATTTGCTTTTTAATTTTTTAGTCTCTTCTTAAAATAGCCTTCTTAAGAGTCATTTAAAAGTCTTCTTAAGAGTCTTTTAGAAGTTATATATTTTCTTACAAAGGACCTTCAACTTACGCTGCCCTCCAGAAGTATATTTACAGCAAAATCAAAATGTTTTGTTGGCTTTAAGTCTAGCAATTGGATTATGTACTGTATACTTATAATATGAATGACAAGGATGTTATATTAATGCCTTTTTTGTGTAATTACATCCATGCAATTGATTTTATTAGAACTATATTAGAACAAAAATGTACTTTGTTTTCATCCCAGTGATTTCAAGTGACCATAGTCTTGGGACACAATTGGTTTAACACACATTTCCAGGTGTATACAGTCAGTATTTGGTTACATATCCCTTTCAGGCAATAACTGCATAACTGAGCTCACCACGCTCTTTGTGTAATCATTGGAGATGTCTAGCCAGGCCTTTACTGTAGCCAACGGCCTTAATTTATTGCATATCATTTTAGTGATGTGGCTTAGACTTTTTATTCAGCATAAAAAATACATGTTCAATTGCATTTAACTCTTTTTTTTATTTCTCCCGATGGACTAATCGATTGCACTGGTTATTTATTTTGGTCACTGGCATCCTATATTAAGTATGAATAAGTATGAAATCATTTTCTTCTATATAAGCAGACATAATGTTTCAATAAAGTTCAGAATTCATTCGGTTGTAACATTAGTCAAAACATTGTAATATTATTTTTATTTTTTATAATCAAATGCTATTATTATTATAATTATTATTACTAATAATAATGATGATAATCATCCATTAGTTACATTAAGTGAAATAATAAAGTTATAAATACTCGGGAGTTGTACTTATCAGTTATTGTTTCACTTGGTTAGAGTCAAATTTCCATTTTAGATTTCATTGTCCCAGTGCATTTGCAGGGTGAAAAGAGTAGGGGTGGAACCCCGGCATCCTGGCCAAATTTTCCATGCCTCCTAATAATTCCCCTCTATGAATTGGCTACATTACTTTGTTCTCCTCCCCCCCCCCCCACTCCGACAGCAGGTGGAGTGACATGCCGGTTGGAATATTCTCGGTCGCATTTAATGACAACGTCAAGCGGACCCTGCTGAAGCGGGATTAACGCTACGATGAGAGAGAGTACATTTGCAGGGCACTGTAAATACAATTAATTAAGCTGACCTTCTCCTTCATTTCACTGTTGAGCTGTTGCTTTAAAATTGAAAACTCCACTTTCAACTTGGAAAGCCCCTGTTCCTGTTTTCACAAAGAGACAATTTTAGTGGATATTTTTAAGAATAATATTCAATTAATTAAATATATTAAGGCATTTGTCTCCACCCTGAAACAGTTTAACATTTTAACACTTGATTAAAGGGGAACTGCTATATTTCAGGTTAGAAAGAATCAGTAATGATGAGTCCATTTCAAACCACAATAAAAGTAAAATGTACACATTAATGTGTAAAACCTCCAATTTACATCAGAAAATAGACACAATTTTCAGGTATGCGCAGCACCATATTCTGCCGAAAAATACTGCTTACTAGTTAACTGCATGCAGATCACTTTGGAACATTTCTGTTGTAAAATGTGTGCTGCACAACCTGTACTTATTTGTTTGTACATTACATCGCAATTCAAGATTTAATAACTGATCTGAGAAATTGGGACTGCAGTTCCCCTTTAAATTAGAAATATGCAGTTAAGTATTCCAAAAACAATATTTCATGATGTAATCTAGTAGAACAACAGCATTTTCTAAAAACTTTCAGTGTTTATTAAAGTTGTTCAACAGGGAATATCATTATTACCAGGCATGTTTTAGCAGCGATCAGTTCTATCTCTTTCTTTTTCTTCTGATGAAGTTCAGCTTCTTTTTCTTCCACATTTTTGTCATACTGGTTCTATTACATAGTAATACAAACATAAGGCTAATCAATTATCACATAACTAAATGGCATTTTCAGCAAATTAATAAAACACAGAACATATTAACAATAAATTGTTTTACTATTTTTACCATAAATTGGAACAGTTTTACCTTATGCTTCTCCATTAAAGTAACCATTTCAGATATCTTGTGTTGGCATGTTATTTCAGTTTCTTGTTTATTCTTTAATGCTTCATCAACTGCAGACTTCAGTTTTTTTATCTGAGAAAATACAAACAAAACTGTGTTAACTGACTCATTGCTGGGAAATATAACACAAGACCATAAGATGGGTTTGCAAAAAAAAAAATCTGATTTATTTTCCTTGTTCAATAGTTTAGTAGCAAATTGAATCTATGTTTTGTTTTTTGAAGGAAGATAGAGTTTGGGCATAAACGACCTGCTTGGGAATACCCCTCCTAATAGCCATGACATTTTGAATTATTAATCCTAAATAAATTCTGTATTAGTTTCCAATTGTGACCCTGTATCCTTCCTTACAGTAGTTACTAAGTGTGATTTTTTTTCTTCGGTTGTCTCAAGCTTTCAGTAGACACATTATGGTTTTCTATTATTATAAACCCTCATCAGTTCATCTTTGTCTCAAGCTTTAGACATTTAATGTATACATCATATGTTACTTTATTATTATCACAATTTCCCATTGTTTCTGTCACATCTATTTACTTAATTGTATTGTGGTAGTTTAAAAAGAAAATCAATAAAGAGCATCTCTCTGTGCCTTTACATCTTGCATTTAGGTGCAATAATTGACAATTTTTAACTATAAATTTTAGCTTCTATGTCCCCTAATAAAGTGCCAGTCACCTTTGTTCATAACACTAAGACCTCATCAAACATGAAGAAACCCATACCCATCTCTACATTAGGTGGTCTATAGTATACACTTTTTGTTAAGACTTAACAATAAGAATTTCTGTTTCCCAGTTTAACCTACTGTATATAGATTCTAAATTATTTATACTGACTCCAGTTCACCAGCAGGTATACTGTATATACTGTAAACTGTATAATCCCATCCCACCACAATTTTTTCAGATAGACAGGGAGGGTGAAAAAATTCAGCATCTTAAAACACAAAACCTTTTCATTCAGGTCTGCTTCAATTCCACTTTTGGTTTCAATCGTCTTATGAAGATTCTTAATATTGTCCTCTTGAAGTCTTTGAACACTTTCAAGCTCAGTTTTCAATGTATTTACCTTAAGTGAGGGAAACAGATCAATTGCAACAATATTACTTTTATATAAAGTATTACTTCAAAATTATGGGTTCTGTATTCAAAACACTTAATGTACCTCTATGTTTTGAGTAAAGTGACAATTCTGAATAAAAAAATATATGGTATAGTTTTTATTATTATTTATTCAAAATAATTCAATTTAAATCTCTTATTAAATAAACATTGTAACTTACAAACAGTTCTTAACTATAACTTCATTACTATATCTGGAAAGCTACAGTATGCAGTTTACAAAAACCCTGGTCAGAATGAAGGGTTGTTTATACTTAAGTAGTCTGTTCTTACAGCAGACATGGGCTTGGGATGGCCTAAGGGGTCAGTTAATCTTTTCTCATCCTCAGGAGTGGGAGAAGCAATCTGCCTACCTATCCTAAGCACCAGCACTTTGTCTTGCTCTTTTTTAGACTAAAAACATAACTGATATTTCTGGTCACAGAAGACAACAGAAGTAAATTTAGAGCAGTATTTTTCTATTTGAGGAAAAAATGTTTCCTTTTACTACTCACCACTCTTAACTTGTATCTCTGAGATGCATTATTTGGATTACAGAAAAAAAAATCTCAAACTTTTAGTTTCCTGTAAATTTGATGTGTCTTACAAAGGATGAGTGGGGGTAGTATTACACTGTAAAGGGCCTGGACTCTCAGTTTTTTGCAAAATATTTGCAGTAGTAGAAGTTTATGTGTTAGTTTGTAATTAAATCTGAATGTGCCAATGGGACAAAGAAATCATGTGATCCACTTGGTCGTTTTTTGTTGCTGGAGACAGGGTGCATGTTATCAAGTATTTTAAATTGGTGTAAGGATAAAATGTGTACTGTTACCTTAATACTCCACCCTCAGCTGTTACAATTTAAAATTAATTTCTATAAATTATTTACTAAACTCAGAGGAATAGATTTAAGATGTGTTTTATACCTTAGTTACTGTATGTTATACCACTTCAAAATTTGAAGTGCAGCAACTGTCTTTGGAACTGCCCATTTGATATAAGCCACTAGATGTCAGCTTAGGGATTCTCTAGAGAGGAAGAATGAGTGCAAGCATTTGCACAGAGCTGCAAGACAGGAATCTAAGCAGCTAGTTTCCATGATCTTTCTTGTATTCATATACTGTAGTGAGATTAAACCAGTTTGGTCTCATTGTAAGAACGGTTTATTTGATTTAAGGGTACTTTCATGGTGAAGCAATATCTTTGGTTAGATTAGTTTCAGAGCTGGCACTGAAATGATCTACTGTTAATTAGCCCAACTTCTCAGGGTTAGAAATAGGTTATATGAAAAGACTTAGCTTCCACCAATTAAATCACTCTCCAAGGAGCAAGTGCTCCATTGGGAAAGGTTATGGGAGTTCTGTGGTGGGTGATGCCATCTCAGCTGCTAGCACAGTCTGAGGGAACCTTTTAAATTTTAGACAGAAAGGGAAAATGAGATAGCCCAGTATGTTATGGACCTTAGTGATATGGGACAGTTATTTTCCTACACCAGGAAATTAATTTAAGTACATCTCCCAACTTTGTGTGACTGCATAAGCGGAACCTGGCACATATCTCAACAATTTTTAAATAAAACACATTCTGTACATACCTCAGTTTGAACATTATTGCACTTTTCACGCTCTGCTGCAAGTTCTCCTTTTAAATTCTTATTCTAAGAAAATGAGATGATGTATAGAATATTTGCATACCCAAAAACAACATTATTATTTAAACTTTCTTTAAATCACATAATGTGAACATTTAGTTCGGAACATCAAAATACATACAGTATATATGTTATATGTATATGCATATTTCATATATTATTAATGTTATGTAAAATATAATGGTTAATTCCAAACAAAAAACAATTCATAAGGTTTTGACAGTGGAGACTCTTCGGGTATGTGGTGGAAGAAATACAGTATGAGGCCAAAGCATCAGGATGGAGAAGATGAAAGAAAACGTGAGAATGGGTAGAAAACTGTGAAAACAAGACTAAATAGAAATCTAGGAATTTATGTAGTAAATATGGAAGGTGGCAAACTGTAAAGGAGGGGAGATATAAGAGAGACATTAGTTGACCATTGAGAGCCAGGTGAATGTCTGAATCAACTTTAATGAATATATTGGCTTCTGATTTGTAGTATGTGATTCTTTGAATCTATTTAGAAGGTCACAGAAATACAGGAAGTGTATCTCATGGCCAGGAAAATTAAAATGGGGGACTAGAAGAGGACTTCTATCTTTACTGCTCCTACGTTCCTTGAAATGGTCAATTAGTCTTCTATCTTTTCTACCAAAAAGAAATGACAAGACACTTTCTGCAAAAAATGCAATTAATGAGATTGAAGTGAAGGCATGACTCCCTTCACGTGATCATGAAATGATTAGAAGGATCAATTTTAACCCCATACATATAAATTACCCACTATCCAAATATATAGTATATAGGAAACAACAAACAAGAAAGCAATGAAAGTTTTCTTCAAGCTGATGCTTCCTCAATTTACCTCTCTTGATTATGATTACATCTCTGTGCCCTTTCACAAAGATTTGAAGAGTACTAATACAACAATAATCCTAAATTAAATGTGGTTCACATATGCTCCAAGCCCTCACTGATTGATTAATCTCTCTCCAATGTCTACCTTTTTTTAATTTATATTTACATATGTAACTTACATTACATTTACTTCCTTGTTCCTCCGCACACCTGAGGAAAGCTATACAGCTAAAACATTTTTTACTTAGTACAGTACCTCTTGCTTTAGATCTTCTTGAGCTTTGTGTTTCTGTTCCATTTTTTTCTTTAAGGTATTCAGCTACAAAAAAAGTTAATCTAAGGAAATCATTTTAGATCAATATCTATGTTTACTTTAATAAAGATGAAGACACAATCATCTTACTAAATTATACTAAAATATCATTTAAATTTACATTGTCTGTATAATTTCATATAATTAAAAAAAATTAAAGTATGCCATAGCATCTGAATATATGAGGCAAAAATTAACTAGGGGGTATTGAAATTGCAAGATTATACAGATGCAGTAATTAACTTTTAACTTAAGCATTTACCTTTGTTTCCAGGCTCTTAATATGTTTTTCCCTTTTAATTAATTCACTCTGCAAACCTCTAGTCTATGAAAACAGTAAATAAATAGTTATTCATCCAATACAGACATTATTATCATCCCAAATTAAGCTGTCCACGCAGATTGTCTTTTGATCATCTATTTATCAAAGAGGCAAAACAACTTTTATTTGGCTATTACAAAGGCCAAATAATGTTTTAGGTAGATATCTACAAATAATTAAACCATGTATTTATGTTTTAATATTAAATTTAATTTTAATACAAGGAATTTACTTTTTTAAATTAAAACATCAAATGTTTTACCTTTACATTGTTTTATGACATTTGACTTAATCAAGTCTATTCTTAACCACTAGAATTCCAAATTGTTTGGTACAATGAGGAAGGATATTCAAAATCTAACAATAATATTGCTATAGTCCTTACTCTTTCTTCATGCTCTTCTAGCTTATTCTCAGTCTGAAAACCTTGCTTTTCAATTTCGCCTTTCAGTAATTTGAGATCCTCTCTAGTGAAAAATGTTCAAAGGGAAACAAATTAATAAAATTGAGGAAAAAAATATTTTTTAACATATACTATACAACATTCTTCATGGATATGTCAGATATTCCATGTTAACAAAATGTGGTCAATGCCAATTTTTCTTGACACAGCAGGCATTCTCCAGCTAATGTGAAAGTTTTATCAAGGAATGTCCTGTGGACACATGTCTGGGGGCACACAGTTTACAAGTGCTTTTCAAGCCATTAATTAGATTTATCAAAAGTAACTAAGATTTTTATATCTATAAAAAGTTCAGATGGGTGACTTTAATAGGATCTACCACATGGGGGTCAGCACTGTTTGATGAAAGAATGGGGAAGGGCACTTTTTTCTGAGGAATGCTGGACCTCCCTTTCATCCTTTTTTCATTTATAGTCAGATGTGTCATTTTCTCATCACCTCTCATCTCCCATTTTTTGATTACTGAAAGAACCCAATTGAATATGGAGCAGAATATATTAATATGTTAATAACATTTTCAAAAAATGTAACAAAAATCATACCCAAGTTGATGGTTTTCTTTGTGTAGTTTTTCAATTTCTTTCCTGCTATTTTCTTCATTTTCCTTGCTTGCCTAATTTGAAAACATAATCAAAACAAAAACTGCATTAATTTTCCTTGTTTCTTGTTTAACAATTTTCATCACATTAAACATATGAAACAGAGAAAAAGTCATAACAAATAGCATATTTAAGGAAATTTAAGAAATATTCCTTTTTGTTTATCAAACTTTCACTGGTGTAAAATGTTAGCAACATAAAATATTTTTCATTTTCATAAAAAATATATCCCTTTCTATAATATGACTCAATATAGGATGACACTTCCAGAGGTAGCAAACTCTTTTAAAGTCAATATTTTGACATGCAAACCTTCAGGTACTCTTCAAGGTTTTTAACATTAACAGCTTCACTCTTCATCTGATGGATAGCATCCTGCTTTTCTGTTTGTAGTTTGTTAAAATTTGACATCAACTCTTGATATTTTTCCCTTTTAAGAAACAGTGAAATATGACATTGTCAATGTAGAGGCAATCATATTAATATAACCATATTAGGCAATTAAGTTATTAAAGTTTTAAATGTTCCATATACAATAAGATGGGTACCATATGGATACATTTTAGTAAAGTATATTAGGAAAATTGCTACTAGAGTACACATACAATACATTGCTAAGCTTTAATCATTTGTAACTCATTGTTGGATAAATTCTAGTTTAGCCACTAACATGGCTAACAGTTGCTAACTTAAAAGCATGCACTTCATCATTTTTGGTCAAACAGGGTTAAGGCACTGTCTATTAGTTAAAAATGTAATCTATCACATATTTAAAAAATAGATTAATTATTTAGGCAGATGTTGGACAAAGCATCCCATAATGCACTATAGTGAGTCCTAAAGAGATTTGTGTTGTATGTATCTGTGCTAATTTTCATAAGACATTTAAAATACAACCTAAGATCCCTAAAATCTTAATTTCAAAAGCTCTCCAATTTGGTAAAAGTTATGGTGTAACTAAATTAAAAACAAACAACATGACACACTGTTGTTGTTTTAAGTCTTTCTTTAAATCTTCCATTTCCTCCTGTGGTACCACCACTTTCCCAAGAGCTGCAGATAACTGTTCTTCAATTTCACATATTTTTCTCTGAGAAAGATAGAAATTTATGTCATTTTCATATAGGTATTCTTACAATTAACAAAAACAAAATTCCATTAAACAGAGCTTAAATTTTGTACTCCATTTCAGACATCCAATACAAATAGGTAAATGATTACCATAAACAGGTTTAAAGAAAATGTCACCATTTATATTAGTAAAAAATTAGTTAACCACTGAAGTTAAAATGTGGAAACATACTTCTCTGTCTTGCACAGTGTCCTTCCATTTTTTCTGGTCTTTCTGTAATTCTTGTAGAGTCTCTTCCATGTATTTTTTTTCTACAGAATTAATCTGACCTATATTCTACACAAAATCGGAATTTATTATTGTTACAGAAAAATGTAAAGGAGAAATTAAATATCTGTTCAAAGGCTCATTTGACTTTACAAAAATGTGAAAGCAGTGAATATATTTTTTCCACTTATTATAAGAATCTACCATATTTATTGAGTAGGAGCACAAAAATGTTGAGGTTGCTCTTCTGACAATGTCAAGCAATGGGTATTATTTTAAATTTTCTCTGCTACATGGACAGACACCTAAGCAGCATAATTTACTTTTTTTCAACTATACATCATATAGCAGCAGTTACTAATGACACAAATTAAAGATTTTTCCTGAGAAATTAGATGGTATAATACAAATATTGTATCCAAAAATCATTGAATGACTTAAATTTGCTTCAGAGCATACCTAACCCATTGTGATATGAACATCTCTTCCATGTTTATTTTTTAAATAAAGATATTCCCTCTTGCTATATTTATTAGTAGCATGACATTACTAACAAGTGGAAAATCCTAAATGGTTACTGATAAAATCTGGTAGTTTTAACTTATAATTATCCAATATTTCACACTACTGTTAGAATTTAGCATAACTGTCCAATTACCCATTTTATATGGAAAATGTATTAAGAACTATTTGAAGTCATAGTTTGAGAACAATTTCACTCACCCTTAACTTACAAATTTCAGTGTTTTTAACTTCAAGTTCAGCAACAAGTTGTCCTGACTTTGACTCCACTGTTTTGAACTTCTCTTCTAACAGTTCCAGGGACTTAGTAATAACATCCTTTTATCATAAAAAATGTATACTGTATAGTTATTCATATTCAAAGTTACACTTAAACAAAAACACATTTTTTTGAATAATGTGTTCTTAGATAGTGTTTGATAGTGTTAGCAAACTCTAACTCTGTGAACCCAGCAACTTTTTTTCCCAGCAGAACAAAAATACCATTAACTCTTTAATTGAACCTAGTATTCAACAGAAAGTCAAGCAGTAGTTTGATGAATTAAAGAAAACTTTTTTGGGAAATTTAATAATGCAATAGAATGAATAAGCCTACATCCTTTAAGGCCTTATAATATATTTTAATTATGTGTACAATTTAATGGCTGAACTAAAGGACACATGGAATTCTGCATTCTTTTTCTGAGTGTACAAGGAAATCAAATATCAGTGGTGACACACTGCCTAAATGTAATAGAGACATTTTAGTTAATTTTATGTTTTATATGTATTTCCAGTTCTACCTTTTTACTTATTTTTAGTATGAAACAAACCTGAACCATGCAAGCATTTAGTTTTGTTTTTAGTCTCTTATAAATATACTGTATTCCATGCTATATTTTCATTTTGAGATTATCCCAGAATGCATAGTATTCAATTATGGTTTAACTCTGCTTGCGCACTCGTTTGTATCAACTTTTAAAGCACTTTAATTGCATATCTATTTTATAAAATTTTGATATGATTTTAATTGTTTTCTTATTATTTTATATTGCTTCTGATTTTGTCTCTTGTATGTCAAGCAATTGAAATGTTATTAACCACTACACTGACAACTTTAACAAAACCACAAATAAAAATTATATCATTATTTGTATTTGTATGGTAAAAATAAAATATTACCAAATCATCTTTGAGAATTTTCATTTGTCTTTCCTTCTCGCTCTTTTCATCTTCTATTGTTCCTGGAATGTACAGAAATAAATCCACAATTTAAATTAAATTTTAAAATGTAACATTAAGAAAATGTAAACATGCAGTAAATTAATATATTTAAATTTAAATAAAGTATTTGTGATACCTAATTCACATGCCTTCTTCTTTAGTTCCTCAGAAACTGCATTTAAAATATCTTCAAGCTCTCTTGTCCTTTAGGTAAATAAATTACAAACAATATGTCATTTAAGGAATCAATAAATGAATTCCATGAATATGTGTTATGCAAACAATGAAGCTGGAAAGTGTTTTGCTATCTCAAAGCCATAGTGTAATGGTTACCTTTGCTGCTCCAAAGCAAGTGATGCTTTTATTTCCTGAGATTTATCCTGAAGCTCATTAATTACTGCTGCCTGTTGATCCTTCATTTTATTAAGTTCTTTTAAACTGGTTTCTTTCTCCAGAAGTATCTGAGCAAGTTCACATTTATCTTCTAAAGCAGTTTCAAGCTCTTTCCTACATAACTAAAAAGATGCAGGGAAAAGTAATGTATACTGTAAAATATGTTCATGATTTAAAAAGTTCATTACTCAAATGTATTTATATAAAGCATTATACCGCATAAAATAAATATTTGCCCTATATTTCCTTTATTTAGACACAAAAATCTTAACAAATCAGTCTTACTGCACCAAGAGTGATTAATTTAATAACACCTATTTCACTTGATCAACTAAAACCTTTGATTTTATGTAATACATAGTTTTAAATATAATGTAATACTAAAATACAGATTACAGTACATAACTTGTCTTTTTTTCCAAGTTTCTAGGATTCACTGAGAGATTCTCAGAGCCATGACAAACATTCTTAACATATACAGTAGTGTTAGGAGGATGCTTTATGCTATCAAACACTAATTACTATTCATTCTTTATAATAAAATGAATGAATTAATGAATCTCAAAAGCAGAAACTGAAATGTTAGACATATTTAATAACTGTTTTCTTACTCAATTTGTAAGAGGACCTACAAAAGGTATTGTATTGTATTGTATTATATTATATTGTATTGTATTAATCTCATCTTTTCAAACAATCAAGAAAGAAGCAAACAGAGTTGAGAGAACCTTTAGGGTACTGGAATCATAATATGCTGTGCTTTGAATTGTGCTTTGAATGCCCATTGCCAAGGTTCTGCACATTTTACATACAGTAAGTTAGAAGAGACCCTATCTAAGCCATTGCATGAATACATGTAGAGAACTTCCATTCAGGATATTGTACTGTAACAATCCTCCCTTATTTACCCTAGCTGTGTCTGTGAGGGTGTAGGGAACCAGGATTTATTGTCCTTTAACAGTTAACAGTTGTGTGAGCTCAACATGGAAGGGGATAGAGAGTGAGAAAGAGAATGCAGCAGCAGCTAGCAGTACATGAGGTAGCAAGAGAAATAAAATATACTTCCCCCATTTATATAAGGGGGAAAATGTAATAACAATGAATGAAATAATAGTTTTAAGACCCTATACATAGAGTAAATAGATGACCACTTAGAATAAATAAAATAAAATGCCACTATACAGCTGCACTATTTGCTGTTTACATGTGTAACGTAAACTCTTTTTATGTTGAAAATGTTATTACGGAAGCCACAGGAGGATTTTAATTCCTGTCAAGCCTTGCATAACCCAGATTTATTTATCCCAAGAGTTTGTCAAAAGGTAAAAAACAGAAGTTCAAATGGTTTATCAATTTGGAAAATTGTAAGGGAAGAGTTATAATACTTAACTCTTATAATCCTATAACAACAGCATTACTGTAAAGAAAAGGTGTATGATGAATAGCAAGTGCAGAAATAAAAAAAGATATGAGACAGACAGAGAAAGAGACAGACAAAAAGGAATATTGCAATGCAGGCTATGATAAATAATAAAAGATGCTTTAGGTATTACAACAGCAAAACACAGTAAAGCATTAAAACAAAATGTATACAAGATTATAAAATTCTAGACTGAACTGGAGAATTGCTAATGTAGTGTCCATAAAAGCAGTGACAAAAGGGAGCCAAGTAATTACAGGCCAATAAAGTCAGACTTCTATTACATGTAAGGTTATGGAGATTCCTAGTATCTCCATACCTAGTACCTAGAATTAAAGAAGGCTTTTGATAAAACATCTGATAAAAGATTAATTTTCAAATTACAGGCGATTAGCATTTGTGGCAATGTGTGTGTTTTAGAATTGGTTAATGGATAAAAAGCAGATTAAGAGTGAGAAATAGTTAAGTTTGATTAACCAAATACAAAAATAGAAGGATTAGCAAACAGAATCAAAGTGTCATAGAATGCAAACTGTTGAAGGAGGAACAGGCTGTGATTAAATAAGCTGTATTAGTGGCCAGGATTGTGTCAAGTATACCTCCACCCAAAGTTTTCAACTTCAAAGTTTTCTATTGCTGACAGCAGGGCAGGAATCAATTAGCAACAATTTAAAAACACACTGGCTGTCCAGACATGAAGTAATTACCACACCCTTGAAACTGACACATGGAGGTGTGAGGGATTGCTGAGCCAGTTTGGACCAGATCTGATCAAAATATTCAAACCCATCATTTTGACACAAGCAAACCAATGGATTTCTTCTAAGACTAGAGGACACAAAAGAAAACAACAAGAACAAGAAGCACATCTTCATCTTAACATTTATGTGAGTAACATAACGAGAACAAGCTATCCAGCCAAGCTCTCAATGCCCTGTTGGCCTTCAAGAAACTGCTGGAAGAGATCCAATAATTTACTGATTTTTTTTTATTTTATTACTTTAATGTCTTATAACAACACAGGTTGTAAAAGATGAACAAAGAATAACATGAAAAAAAAGATTTAGAAAAATCTCAAACCTCAGTTTCTTTGCATAACCGTTCAGCCTTTTCCAATTGCTCCAAAAGCAATTCCTGCTGTTTTTTGGATTCTTGAAGTTCTTCGTACTGTTTCTCTAAAATTCAAAGTTTCAACAAATATTTACATTTTACAATAAAAATAATGATATTTGATGTACAAACACTGTGAGGTTTAATAAAAAAAATCATACTTGCAGTTTCTTCTAGTTGATCACAGCTCTGTGTTGATTCTTGAAACTTTTGCCAAATTTGTTGAAGTTGACTGTCTTTATCATTAATCGTCTCTGAAAGCTTTAATACCTTAAAATACATATAGTTTATTAGAAGCAAATAAAAGAGATTTTATTTTCATAATCAGACATACATGAACAACATATCTCCTTATTTTCTATAGGACCCTGTTACTCAATAATAGTAATAATCTCCAGCCTTGCTTAGTTTCCTAGATCTGAGTAAATTATGCAACAAGTAGTAGTGCTTGGTAGCGGTAGTGCTGCGGTCAGCTAAAACACAAACACATACTGAATATCACCAAAATGTACTTCATTTCAAATGCTTCCACTCAGATCTAACCACTGTGTAATGCCATAAAACATTTATTTTACTGGGTTTTGCTGAATTTAGAAGAATAGGGATCTTGAGATCACCACTTGCAAACAATCTGAATAACAAATTCAGATCAAAGGGACAGGCACATACAGATAAAACCCTGGATAGTTAATTAACATAATTTATTAACATATTATTAAGAAGGTCCATGTGAAAATTACTTGATTGAGTAAGCATAATTACAATGCACATTTAAGAAATGTATTGACAGAAACCACTGTAGCCACTAACCTCTTCTTGCTTTTTCATTAGCTCTTTCTGAAACTCCTGTCTAGCTTCTTCAAATTGTTGCATTCCTTCTTTTGCTGAAAATATAATTGATTATTTGGTAAATACAGTATAAAATCTTTTTTGTTACATTAATGGTTCTTATTTTCATGATAAGATATATAATAATTTCCCATTGCAAATGGGGTTACTCAAACTGTCTTCAACATAATGTTGAAAAAAGAAAAGACATGATCATTGATTATAGAAAGCAACCAAGAGCTGCAAAACCAAGTCACTGAGGAGTAAGAAATTGAAAATGTCAGCAAAAACAAACATCTTGACACTATTGTTGATTACAAACTAACCTTTGAGGAAAGCATCGATGCCATATGTAAGAAGATCCAATGGTGATTAATCTTTGCGAGAAAACCCAGCTGTTTGATGTGTTTACTACAATAATGGCTTTATTCTTTAGAACTTTCATCGAATCTGTCTTAACATTCACTGTGCTAGCCTGGTTTGGTAACCTTAATACACGCCATAAAATAGACTATGCAGGAATAGTGAATGTAGCCGGCTACGAATGTAATAATAACAAAATTAATATTAAATTATAAGAGCTACAGCTATCAGATATCTATGCCAAACAAACAGTGCAGGAGTCCAATAGAAACATTTACTGTCACGACCATCCCTTGCACAGGGAATTTAAGCTCCTTCCATTGGGCATCAGTTTAGACTACCTTTGTTCAAATACAATAGAACTTATCTTTTATTTCCACTGCTGTTAATCTGTTTACTGAGGACAGTTGATAGTATTGTTTGTTTTTCTCATCATATATGTATTATCTTATTAATGGGTTCATGTTCTATTAAATGCACTATACAGTATATTGTGTTTTTTCTATTACCTGCCTGCAAAGCAAATTTCTCACCTGGGTCGATAAAAGAAAGTAAGGTAACAACCGTCACTGCAGACTGCAGATTGCATAAAAGTAAGTTTAAATTTGTATCAGTATTATTTTTGAGACCATAGTGATACAAACAACAAACTAAAATGAAACCACTTGGTATTCATGTCACCAAAAGGAATGTCAAAAAAGCAAAATCTGTATTTTTATCATTATGTTCAATAATGCTGCATCTAGGGCAGTAGTGCCTAATCCTGATACAAGGAGAGACCCAGTCCAGCATAAAATACATTTCTAAGGACTTGGAATAAGTTAATTGTGATCAGTTACAGTAGAAGGTATTTTTGAAAATTGGGTAAAGCTAGAGATCATTTAGGACCAAAGTTCTAATGAATATCAGCCCTCAAGTCCCAGCATTCTTGTGTAATACATTTGCTTAATTCAGCGATTTGCAGGTGTTCACAATCTTTAGTAGCAGGTGACCAATAAAAACTACTGGTTTTGGGCTCTCCAGGGTTGGACATCCCTGATCTAGGCATACACATAGAATTTCCCAACACAAGATTTTGCATTCATTTCAAATGTATACATAATCTTTTTTCCTGACATAACAGTAATCTTGTGATTTTAGCTTTCTAATAAAAAAATTCCACAAATTTAAATTGTAAAACAAAAAACATTTTGTTAATTTCAAGACTAACATTCTCCAATTTAATTTACTTTTAATTATATATTGGAAGTCTGAAGGTGATAGTATAAAATTCTATTAGAAGGAAGACTTTATTGCCCTTAGCATTTCATTACATGGCTCGTATTATAATTTAATAAAAGAGGTCAGTAGCATTCTATTTTGTATAGCAGATGTTTTTAGCCAGGACACATGGGCCTATGCAGCAGCCTTAGGATCTGTCTGTGGAGATAAAAACTGAAAGACAAACTTTTAACTTACTATGAAGAAATCCCAACTCCTTTTCTATGTTATTTTCAATTGTTACCGTATACCTTATTACAGAATCTACTCCATAACACTCACATTTTAGCATCTCATTTCTTTCAGCTTCAGCTTGCCTCTGAAGGTTTTCAAATGCCACAATCATTCTCTAAAATTCAACACAAGAATACATTATTAAGTTAAAATATTATGTGTGATATGTTCCTTAACTATGAAAAATTCATTTGAAACTTACTTGAATACTTTCATTATTTTGTACAGCAAGATGATGAGTTTCTTTTCTTTCAGATTCATCTGTAATTAAAATATATTTGTTAATTTTAGCAAATATACATGAGCTAAGTAAATTAATTATGCTGATCAAGTATGTTGATGACAAAAATGTTAATGAACATGTGATCCACTCATGTATTTTTCAGGCTAGCAATGTGTGCATTTACTGTTAATTTAAGTCAATGAAATTTAAACTGCCATGTTTGGCAAAGGCTTTCCTAAACATCGTAGAAGTCTTTTTGTAGGATTTTGTCCCTTTCAGGTTTCACAGAACCTGATCTCTGATCAGCAGATGCCAGGCATTATCCCAGTTCATCCTACAAATACAGATGCAGCCATTCAAAATGCGCGGTAAAAACCCGCGGTACGGTAACCTACCCACAAGCCACCGCGGGGCACCGGAGCATACCGCAGGGCAAGTGATTGGCTGGCCAAAATGACCGACAGGGGCACTCGTGGTGCATTGGTTGGTAGTGCAAAGATTGAATCATTTAATGTCTTTACTGTGCACATTTTAATCCGCTTAGTTTTGAATATTTATATGGATTTTACCACTAAAGGGAAATTTTAGTAGCTGAGCATAAAAAGAAGAGGAGCATAACGCATCTGAAGGTCATAAACGATATTAATTTAAAACATTACTGTATGTATGTAAACTGTACTGTGTATGGCTGGTCTTGGTAGTTTAAAGAAAAAATACACACCAGTCTTCCATTTCTCCCTAAACATTTTAAGCATGAAAGTTTTATGAAACGGTACCCAAATATGCGATTGCTGTATAGAATGAATTTTAATTTAAAAAAAATATTTAACACGAACATTAAGCTGTTTACATCTTCCGCCTGAGAACAGTCACCCGTTGCTACCCAACGCAGAATGGTGATTGGCTGACACTATCTGACACCCCTCTGATTGGAGAAAAAAGACGTGCTGGTTTGCTATACCAGGAAGAGAATTTCTTTCAATTCTAAACGTGTATTTTAAAAGTTTAAGAAGTAAAAACCTTACAGCGTACACAGATTTCTAAACTGATCAGGATCGTTATCTTTGTCTTATGCATAATAATGTTCACCGCTCTGTCCAGCAAATTAATAATAAACTTTATTTTATATAGCGTTTTAAACGAATAAGTAATTAGATTGCTCATAAACCTAATCACTTGCTTTTTCTTTTTATTTAGGCTCAGATTACAACTATAGATCGAATTATTAATAACCATAATAACAACCAACCAACAAAAACAACCATATAAACATAATGGTGGTGCTGGACCTTCCAGTTTTATTTATTTATTTTTTAATCGCGTAACATAAACATATTACCGTATGCAAACTGTACTGTATACAATATGTACATGTATATTTAATGTCTTAACTGTGCCCGTTTAAGTATTGAATATTCATATCTAATTTTACCACTGAAGGGAAATCTTAACATAAACATACAGTATATGGCTGGTCTCGGTACTTTAAAGAAAAAAATACGCACCAGTATTCCATTTCTCCCTAAACATTGTAAGCTTCGAAGTCTTTAACTAACGTGATACCGGAGTCAACAAGCATACTTTTAGAATTTGATTAAAAGGGAATATAATATGGAATCGCGTATCTCAAGAAATTAATAACGATATAATTATATTCATGTTGCAAAAGAACTGCAACGGACATAAAAACTCCCTTGCATGGTTTCATTACGACCAGAATCGGTCTTGAGATATTTTTAACTTGATTTACAGTATTTGAGAGGTATGTCTTAACACCGATACTACAGTGCTTAAGTACTGCTCACGTATATGTTTCTAGGTTTATATTATGCATTTCATACGGTCAAATTACTTTTGAGCAATAAGAAGCGAGAAACGGTATGCGTTTTACTTTCGTTTTGTGCTGGGACCCGTGGATTGATTAGAGATATCAAGTACATACAAGTCATTTTTTAAATGTTGTAGTTCGTCTTGAAAAAATGTTACGAGTACATCATCTATCAACAATTACACAGGTTCTGTTTCCATATTGCGGATTTTGGTTACGTAATATTATTTTCTAGATTTCACGTTGTGAATATGATGGGATGTCTGATAGGATGTTTCTAAAAATCCACCCTCTGTAAAACGTCTTCTCTAGTTGTCCTGCATATGTATTCGCTAATGAAGCTGTGTGTTCTGAGCCTAGATCTCTACATTTCTGTATGAACCAGCTTAGAGGGCTAAAGACAGCTTGTGTTTAAATTGAGTGTAAGGCAATTTATGCTTCTAAAGTCATGGTCAGCATTTATCTTTGTACTGTGTTGTAAACTTGTTCTGTGCCAAGTCACATTATTTTATAGCGTTTTTAAAGCGTTATCAAATACGGTGTTACTGTAGTTTACTGAGTCCCATGTCACATGGTCTGTGATTGAAACCTGTAAAACCGGTTTAATTCGTCACAGCCAGCACTCTTCAGGTGTGAGGGTCTTCTGCTCAGAATGAAACGCTAAAATGTTTGTGTATATTCTAATGGTAGTGGGGGCGGGGTGTGTGGGAATAAGTTTGGTTGAAACATTTTCTCTGAAAGCATTTTCTTCTTGTAACCGATCTTGTTACAGCATGTTACAGTTTACTATTATTAACCATATTAATTTTAAGTGCTTAATGTAAAATCTTGTAAAAATATATTTTCATTGTTCAAATATACATTAAGTCTGACTATCATATAATAAGTTAAATACAAAACTAAAGAAAAAATAGGGTTAAATATAATTCAAAATATTTTGCTAACAATGTTAACTGTTTATGAATAATAAAATGTATTAACTAAGGAGTAGGATGGCACAGTTGTTAGTATGTTTTTTGTTTTTTTTTAACCCAATCTCCGGGAAACCATTAGTACGATGGTGAATCGGAGATTCTCAACCCTTGCTGCGTACGACTGGAAAAGAATTCGTGATCGGATCAACGAAATGCTTCGTAGGAGGAGGCAGTCTTTTCCTCTTGTCTAACAGTCTGTCCACAAACAAAACATTCCTGTTAGACAAGAGGAATTGAAAAAAAAACAATGTTGTCAATGAAAACCGGTGTGTGTGTCTCTCCCTGCTGGATGTCCCTCTCACAAACTGCTGAATGAATAAAATAATTTTATTGAAAACGAGTTTGCGATTGTCTGGTCTTTAAATTCTGTAGATACGCGATTCCATATTATATTCCCTTTTAATCAAATTCTAAAAGTATGCTTGTTGACTCCGGTATCGCGTTAGTTAAAGACTTCGATGCTTAAAATGTTTAGGGAGAAATGGAATACTGGTGTGTATGTTTTCTTTAAAGTACCGAGACCAGCCATATACTGTATGTTTAAGTTCCAAAATTAATATCGTTTATGGGCTTCACACGCGTTGCAGTATGCTCAGGCACTAAGTAAAAGGAGATGCTTCGTATTGCTTGACTAATTTTAAAAACTAAGTTATAAATATAAAAATTGCAGGCGCTGCTCTGGTGCGTCGGCTCCTACACAGTGCCTGTCTGCCGTAAGCGTTACAATATACATACAGTACCCAACACTGCTTGTACCCATCTGTCATGTAAATAAAACACCTTGAATTGAATTGAATTGAGGGGAGAAGGGGGGGATACTAAAGCCAATACTGGCTCAATGGGCTTTGACGTGCTAATGCGTTAACGGTCCGGGTGTGGCAGGCTTCCAATGTCAACTCGACTCGATTAGAAGACAATGAACGTATTTTAGCCCTAAATGAATTAATAGCAAACATGGTTTACATAAAATACATTTTTCCAAGAAAGTTTATAATAATACGATCTATAGTTGAAATCTGAGCCTACTTTAAAAATAAAGGAAAAGCATTTTCAGAGAGCAATCACGCTGTGTTTATGAAGAAAAAGTGATTAGGTTTATGAGCAATCTAATTACCTATTCGCTTAAAATCCTATATAAAATAAAGTTTATTTAGAGATGAATGATCAGTGTCGCAGTTTAAATAATGTGAGTCAGGAAACTAACACAGCGCCACCGGATTTAATAACGCAATAAAAACGCTATAAAATAATGTGACACAGTACAGCACAGTACAACAATACTGACCATGACTTTAGAAGCATAAATTACCTTACACTCAATTTAAACACAAGCTGTCTTTCTGTATGAACCTCTAAGCTGGTTCATACAGAAAATGTAGAAATGCATTAGCCTGATCATGATTAAAAAACACATAATTAAACACGCGTTTGCGATTTAAATCAGAACACGATTTAAATCAATATAAATGTTTATATTGTAACGCATACTGTCCCGCCTCCATTTCTCTATAAAAATTTACTGTTGCACACACACACACAATAGAAGCAGGAACCACTGTCAGAAGGGAAGATATATTCAAAATATCGCAAATATCGATCATGTTGCGATATTTTGAAATATAAAAGTCAATTGATTGTCCATAATATCGCTTACCTATTTTTTCGAAGAAATGTTTGTTAAAATAAAAGTCCAGCACCAGCTGGATTCGAACACACAACCTACCAGTTGGAAGTCACGCACCTAGACCAGTAGGCTACAAGACAGCTCGCATGTTCAGGTAGGCGAAACAGCCTTACACAGTCCTGCCGCAGTACACGGATATAATCATACCGTTATTAAATTCTTTAGATACGCGATTCCATATTATATTCCCTTTTAATCAAATTCTAAAAGTATGCTTGTTGACTCCGGTATCACGTTAGTTAAAGACTTCGAAGCTTACAATGTTTAGGGAGAAATGGAATACCGGTGTGTATTTTTCCTTGTGATATTTTAAGCTCTAGTTGAATGATAGGTGTCGCATTTTAAATCATTTTCGTAGCTAGAAATTATGAAACGCCCTGTTAAAAGCAAGGAAGTTTTTATGCCCCGTTGAAGTAAAACAAAATGCCTGACAAAGTATGGCTTGGACAGATTCCAAGTGCTTGTACAAATGTGCTAAAGAAATTATACTTTGAGTATACAGCTTGTCCAAAGTCATCCATTATTAATACTATTAGTAATATCTTCAGTAAAGGCTTTGATGCATAAATATTTCTGATAAAGGTAGGTTGTGTACTTCTGTCCAACTGAGCAATCTTGCTTTCATAATATATACCAACATTTTAATGACTGATGATTAACATGCTGTAATACACAGTTCAAAATTAAAGGCTCAAATGCTGTACATGAGAGGTTAAGCTCCCCCTGGCGGTTTTACAAGGCGACGCCGGATAGTTAGTCACGTGACACACGTGAAATGCGTGATACCGCGTGATACTGTGACACGCCCACCGGGGTATGCCGCGAAATACCTCACCCATTTTGAATGGCTGCATCTGTATTCAGTGGGGCTTATGGTGAAGCATGGACCTTCCCATTGATTACACTGATGTACACAACAATTATTGTACTCTACCGAAAAGTGCATCACATGCTGACATTTATCAAGGTCATCTACACAAAACCTGGATTCATCATTAAAGCAGACTTTCTTCCTCTGCTGGAAAGTTTACCTGAAATGTTTAGTTAACATTCTGATAGCATGAAGACATTCTCTTTAATAAGAGCAGCGTATTAATTCCTTTATATGTTTTGCTTTCTTGATTTTTTCTAGGCTTGACATTCAACATTAAATTACCCCATCACTTCTGCTGAATCAACTCTCTCACTAATTATGTAATATAATAGCTCTGCAACAATTACTGAAATGTATAACAATCAAAACAATTAAACAATATCTAAAATAATTTTCTAAAAATATATATTTCTTTTAATTTACAGTATATAAAACATACTTTCTATACGATTTATATTTATGGTTTACTTACATGTATTCATTTTTTCCCCTGTTCTTTCAAAGGTTTCCTTCAACATTTTGCACAGATTTTTTATTGCAATGTTTCTATAAGAAATAAATACACATTTTGTAAAATAATGTTTCTAAAAAAACACAAATAGTAGCTTGTGTTATCACTAAGATAAAAAACAAAATGCATATATATAACAATTTAGCTTCCAAAATTTGCCATTGTCTTACATAATACAAATTATGACCTGAAATTATACTTAGTGTGGCCCATTGTTGTAAACTTTGTGCTCTGAAAGCTTAATGAAATATTTTTTTAGTCAAGACATAAATATTAGATGTTATTGGCAGATACTGAATTATCACAATAATTCATGTCACTTCAATTTCGTCTCAAGCAGTTCAAGTTCCCATGAGTGCCCATTTTTTCCCAAAATAATAAGTATTATAATGTCTGTACTATTACCCCACATAGGGCAGGAAGGGAAAACCAAGTAACCATAAAACACTTGCTCAAAGTGTATTAGAGAGAAGTACTGTATGGAGTTTAGTTTCCTCAGTTTTAAATTTAGTTTTACATTTTTGTGTAGTAAAAGAACAACCACAGACTGTTGTACGTAAATACTCATATAAAATATAGTAATTACAACAGCCAGACAACAGAATAACAACAGACTGTTGTAATCACTGAGTACAGTACGTTACTCATTTTCGGGCTGCAGTAGCTGGACAAGCAAAATTTGCATTTGCCCAGAAAATCGTTTATATATGAATACAACAGTGTAAAAACGATGTATGGAACAATACAAAATGACCATCAATGGATTTTGGATTTTCATTTAAAATTCAAAAGTAACTTACTTGTTCCTTAGATCTTTATTTTCATTCATTTCTTCTTCCAGTTTCATACTAAGACTCTCATTTTCAAACTGACAAAACAAACATTTTTTTGTCATAAAAACAAACAATGCCCTAAACGATCAATGATAAACAGTCAAAATACAATATTATTCAGTAGCATTATTTTATACATGTATAAAGGTTTTTTGTGTGAGTCTGTGGTGTATTTAAGATATTAGCTGTATTGCACTATACAGTACATGTCTATAATTTCAAAAGCTCAAAAATAATAATTATTCTTAACCTGTAGTTCCTGAATGGCTTTGCGTTGGTTCTCAATTGTTTTTTTGTTCTCCTGGAGTTTTTTGTCTTTTTTTAGGATTTCAGAGTCCATGTTAGTTTTCCAGCATTTTATCTTCTCAGCCTCCTGATACAGCTTGGAATAGAGCTGATTGATTTTATCACTTTTCTGTGGAAAGAAATTAAACTTAATCACCAATTGAATAAAAAACATGAGCACATGTGCTAAGTTTTATCACAAATTTAAATATTTATTAAATAAAACTGACCACATACTTTATAATATACTGTAGTTTGAGAAGAATACTTTTGAAAAAATGAAAAAATAAATCACATAAATGAATTACAAGCAAATCGTTTCTCAATTACCTCTTCTTGAGTTGGAATTATAGCTATCTCTTTTGCTGCATCTTAAAAATAAACATGACATTTAAATTAAAAAACAGATAAAAAATCAAACATTTGATGATTATAATCAGTTTAATCTTCCTGTTTCTTTCAAACATTAATTTTAATATGTGCAGATCTATGAGACATATATTATTTTATATTAATCACACATGACAAAACTAAATTATAGATATTGTTTTGGAAAATAAATCTCCTGTATACCCTCAACAAATCTTTAAACTAAAGGTTTGACTATGTTAAATACTAAATACACATAATACTTGACACAGTTTATGGATATTGATTACAGAATTAGAAGCAGAAACCAGACTAAAATAAGGAACTCTAGGAATCATGTACTTTGTAAGACAACTAGAAACTGTCCTTTCATTTCAGTTATGTTTTATTTTTTAGAACTTTATTTATTCTTAAAATTTACATTTAACATTTTTTTCAATTTCATATTTCTAAATATCATTAACATCCAGGTGTTTTAGTTCATGGAATAACATTATAATGAATACTATAAGTGTATTACAGTACAAAAACAATAAAAAATGGAATCACTACTACCAAAACAAAACAGAACGTTTGTTCTCAACTAAAATGCCAATTTTTGTCAGAAGGGATAATAAACATAATATGGTAAGATGAATAATGATATCTTTCTATTTCCCCTCACATTACCTGGCTTAAGAGGCTTAGAAGCCATTGCAATGCCAGACTTCGGCACTGAGAAATTTGACTCATTGTCAAAGAGTGTATTGAGAGCCTGAAAAATATAGAAAGGAACACTAAAAAATATATTTTATCTATATTTACAGAAAATAGAAATGAAATAATAAACAACCATAACAATACCTACAGTATCATCTTAGAGGCATATATTTAAATATAGTCAGCAGCTGTATCACTGTGCAACTCACAATTGGCTACTCAATGAAGCTAAGCAGGTCCTGGCCAGTACCTGGATGGGAGACCACCTGGGAAGATTGCTGCTGGAAGAGTAGTTAGTGGGGCCAGTAGAGCTCTACTGGGATCCTAATGACCCAGTTTAGTGAATGGGACACTATCCTGGAAAAAAAGGCACCATCCTTTGGATGAGATGTGAAACTTAGGTCCTGACTCTTTGTGGTCATTAAAAATCCCAGGGTGTTTCTTGAAGAATGTAGAGGTCTCAACGTCTGTGTTCTGGCCAAATTTCCCCCTGGCCTTTACCAGTCATGGCCTTCTAATAATCCCCATCTATAAATTGCCTTCATTACTCGGCTCTCCTCCCCACTAATAGTTGGTGTGTGATGAGTGTACTCGTGCACTTTGGTTGACATCGCATCACACAAGTGGGTGCTACACATGGGTTGTGGTGGAGGTGATTCCACATTGCCTGTAAAGTGCTTTGAGTGGAGTGTCTAGAAAAGCACTTTAAAAGTGTAAGGATTATAAACAACAACAACAATAATAATATCAACAATTAAATTTTACAGCCCTCTTATGTTGTTTTTTTTACACATTGCCATGAATGCCACAATATCAGGTATGGAAAGATGACCCATGGCACAGCCACAGCACAGTGCATGATGGAAAGGGGTCTCACTCTGTACTAGGGTGTACTATAGGCAACACAGGAGGTGTATACGTAGGAGGGCTGCTTTTTAGTTTGCATTATATACCCAATGGGTTTGAAATCTATTGCTGGCGACCAAGTCTGAATTAGAAAAAGCTTCAAGTAAGGTTGTTTCTTTCTAAACTTTAAACATGTTCTTTTTCTTTTGCATTTTTTTCGTTGTTAAGGCAATTTCAGTTACACCTCAATTAGCACAGGAATTACCACATTAGCAGCACACTGTAAGTACCCTGAAAATTAAGACCAAACTGCAACAAATCTAAAACTGTCCTCAAGCCTGTAATTTGTGACTTGTTTGACATTATGTGGATTATGTGTAACTAAACTGTATCTGCAACCAATCCCAAAAAATCTCACTCCTCCTTGGAAAAAGTCAATGTATTGTTATTGGAGCTGGAGGAACTGAGTAAGCATAATATAGAGGAAATAACAAAGCCCATGTTCATGGCGATTTGCATCCTGAATCATTAAAGCAACAGCACAGTAAAACTGGTGCTGTCTCTGACTGTCAGGTTGTCAAAAGTGAAATAGAGCATTCTGTCCAGTTCTCTCATCTAATAACGTATCACCACTCTGCTCTACCCTAAGTCCTGCTAACATACAGTACAATTACAGACTTAAAGCTGGTGAAGTCTAAACAATAGACACAGTAACTTCAATTGGTGCCAGTGACACCAAAAACACAAAGCATTTGTGGGAGCTCTGTGAGATATGCATTCAGGACTCCATTTCAACAAGAGGGTGCTGTCTCCTTGGAGTTAAGATGGCTAACATTGTTGAAAGAGCAGACAAAGGCAGGTAAAAACCTGATTGTTTTTTGTTTTCCATATTAGGACAAATAATATTGATACAAGCAGCAAACTGGCTATGTTAAACAAACTCACAGATCTACGAAAACAAACAAAAAGAGCAGCACCCAGTCACATGTCTTCTCATGAAACCTGCCTGCACCATACGAAAGTGCAAAACTGTAAATATCAATCGATAAACATAAAACCTGATTGAGAACTCATCAGCTTTCCTGGCCACTGGAAACCTAAGGAAAAAAGTATCTGAAGAGAAATGAAAAATCTCTGAATGATATGTGTCACGGGCGTCCAAAGGGACTAACCGTGGGGAGCAGGAGAGCGGAAAAAGACCCATATGCGTAGCAGCGAGACGGGAAAAAGGCCCGGGCTCATTGTGCAAAGAGTTCAGGAATGCCGTATAGAAACCTATGCCCTCAGGGAGCGGACGTGGGGCGCCCTGGTGCTAGGCGGGTCTCAGGACATCCGAACATCAATGCTGAGCCAGGACAGAGTGCAAGACCCGGAAATATATAGCCCAAGGGAAAGACAGGGACAGGAAGGACAGCAGACCGGAAACTAGGGACAGGACAGAGAAGGAGCGCCCTCTGGCTGCAGAGGGGGTGACATATGGGCAATAAGGACAAGGATCCAGAGAGATTCCTATTTAAACTAGAATAAAAATGAAAGCAAATAAATCAACAGGGAACAGAGGGATATTAATTTTACATTCTCGAATCAGAACAACTGTCAAGCAAAATATGACACCTACTGTACCTGCATAAAACCACTCCTGCTTTCAGTATTTTCCTGAGGTTTTACTGTGAATACAGGCCCCGAGCTTGTCTTGGGGGGTACATACAGCTTAAAATTGAATGGTCTTGCTTTCTCCATGTTGTCTTCAAAATACCAGACCTGCGACATCAGAAACATAGTGACCAATATAAGAGTAACAAGGATGATAGTCTTTGTAGTTAATTTTATTAAATATAGTCTTTTAATCTATTATATGCATAGACGTTATATGCATTTAGCTATTTTTATCATTTATTGCCAGTTTTAAAATACCGTTTTTTAATTGTATACACTGTGCCCTTTTGTTTATTTTTATTAGAAAATAGCTCGCCAAGTAAAATTACAATATGTTGCTTAACCACAAAAACATGTCACTGAAACAGTGATTAATACAGTATGTCGTCTCAGTATTGACAGTATTTTTAACTACGCTGCAAAAACTTGAATCTCAAATATACAACTTGCTCCATATACACATATTTTCCTAACGTATATACTGTACACATAGCTGTCTGGCATATTGCTAATAATAACAGAAAGAAATAAAGTAAACACTTTTAAGTAGTGATAATAAATTTAGTTTTTCTTCGCATTCAGAAAACAAAAAAAAAAAATTGCTGGGTTGTGTGTAGCGCCCGACTCTTAATTGCGAGTACACGCACTACGAAATAAACTTTTTTGAAGTCGGAAATAAGATATAAAATATCAAGCATCTCTGAAAGATCTATTAACTGTGTATATACTTAATTATCAAAATATAAATTTTAAAAGGTTAAATTTTACTTAATAGTACTGTTTCTGCAGTTCTCGGTACTGCGCCTACCCACCTGCGCGAGAATAACTGCCAGATTTCAAATCCGGCTGCGTGCACTCGGCGGGCGCGCGCCACGCAGCTGAGAACCTGCTGAAAGAGCACCTGATAGCGTCAAATCCGTTTTTAATTTGTAATTTTTATGTTGCGGACTACCTCTGCGTTGATTAACGTTCACTATACTTACTTTTATTTACGCGTTTTGCTATTGTTTTACCATTTTACAATAATATCAGAAATTACTGTGGGTGTGTACAAATCCTTTGCCAAGATTACTAAACTGCACACCTCGAAATGTAAGAATCAAGCATGGAAATGTAATAGAATTACAATGAAAAATGTTTAGTGAATTGCCCCTTCCCTTCCAACTGACATTGTCAAAGTATTTTAACGACAAAAGTAACAGAATATTAAGTTAACATAAGAACGGTCACAAACGAGAGGGATGTCGTTCAGACCATCTAGTTTATGCGTTTTCTCAGAAGGTAAAGGATCTTATTTAGCTGTTCAGCAACAGGGCTGGGCATTTTGGTTCGGACTCCCATATACACTTTGTGTCAAGAAGTGCTTTCTGTTGTTCACTTTTGTTAAAGCAATTCCCACTGATGTCATCATCTGATTCATCCATCAACGTTGAATCTGAAGAATCCACAGGCTGACATTGTTAAAATATTTGATACAGTGTGGATATAAAGCGAGATCAGGTGTAGTTTGCAGGTTTTAATCAAAAGGTGCTGATCGAACGGTGCCTCTAAACACTCCTGCCTGGAACCTGGCACCAGAGTGTGAGAGTTGCCTACCCCTGGTATAGTCAGGATAGAAAGACTGATAAAAATAATTGCGGTAGTTATGGTGATTTGTAACTGGGAAGAGAAAAAATGAGGAAAAACAATTTTTACACATTTAAATTGCATTGTCCCCAAGATAAAACTACTATTCCACGTATCAGCTATGTCACTTTTAAGTTTATTTGGACAAATATCTATGCAGCCATTATTTACACAAAATTTGAATCCAGTTTTGCATGGAAGATGCCTACAGATGTAGTTTTGTGCTAGTTCAAACAAGGAAGCAAAAAAGCAAAAAAACGCAGCTCTCTTGGCTGACAGTCCTATCTGCTAGCATTACAGACTTCACTTTGGAAATTAAAAGTGAAACTCAGCTCACCAGCAGGCATGTTTGTTAATTCCAGCTACAGCAGAACAGCACAGGGATTGAGATCTGATCCCCACCAGACAGGTGTTTTTTATTTTATTTTACTCCATCAATTTAAAAAAGGAATTAAAACAAACTGCTTTGAAACAGCTACATCTGGCACAACCCTAGAAAATAAAAATAAAAATATTAAACTTATAAATCTTATTTATAATCCAGGTTTGATTGTTTTCTGAGACCATATCTTGAATATATTGTCCTTGCACTGTATTTTGCAATTGCAATTTGTTACCTTTCATTTATTGCTGTCTTCACCTGTATGGTGAAGCGTGTGAGAGAGAGTTACAATGTGTTTTTTACACTGGGTAAATAAACTCAGTAACTCTCAGGACAATAGTTGCTTAACACAGCTGCTTTTTTAGTATAGAACCCCTAATTTCCCAACTTTTTTTGTCCAGCCTTCACAAGGAAGACACATAATGATAGCAAAAGGTTGCACTCCTCAACTGTAACTGTGGCACAGGAGTGACTGAAGATTTTTTTTTAATGAAATCTTTTTGCACAAAGTTAATGACCAACACTACAATCAGAGATCAATATTTTATAGAGTTGGGTAAAAGAGACACAAACAGTCAAGATACAACAGCTGCAGGTCTGCTTTCGCTTTGAATGGTTCTCAAAATGCAGCCCTCTAGCACATCTGTCCTTAAACAGCACTGGGACCCTGGGTTCAATTTTGGAAACGGGGGTGCTGACTATGTGGAGTTTATATGTTCTCCTCATTTTTGTTTGGGTTTCCTCTTGGTGATCCGGTTTCCTCCCATAGACTAAAAACATACTTGTAGGTCCATTATCTCTTGGGAAAACTGACCCTGGTGTGAATGTGTGCGAGTCTGTGTCTGTGTGTGAACTGGGATGGACTAGCATCATGTCTGCAGTGTACATGTCCTTGCACCTATTGCCTGCTGGGATTGGATGCTCTCCTGCAACCAGGAACTGGATAAAGCAATTAAAAATTGGTTGGATTGACAGAAAAAAAAATTACCTATTAATTATTTATCTATAAATACATACATGATAAAAACACTTTGAATCGAACTGCCAAGAAGGTGATCTTCAAATAAACTTAAACATGTTATTTACAATATTAACATGAAGTAACACATTAAGGATAGCATGGTGGAGCAGTAGTTAGCATTGCTGCCTTGCAGTGCTTGGGCCCAAGGTTTGATTCCTGAGGTGCTTTCTGTGTGGAGTTTGTGTGTTCTCCCCATATTGGCATTGCTTTCTTTCCACAGTCCTGTCTATGATGTACAGCCTCCTGTCTTTTCCCTGTTGCTTGCTAGATTAGGCTCTGACTCCCCCACAACCCTCTATTGGATAAAGAGGTTAGAAAATGTTTGAGTGACATGATACATTTAAGGATATGAGAGCCACAAGCAGCCTACATGCCACACAAATAATATCACAAATGAAAAACAGTTTTTGTTCATTTACAGTGAAATACAAAACTTAAAAGTGACAATTGTTTCGATAAGGCCAATAGCTTTGACATTAGTCAAGCCTTTGACACACTTCTATACTACTCTTCTTAACTCTGACTATTTTGTATCTAAAATTACTTGCTTATCAGGTTTAATAAACCTTAAATCAGTCCATCATCTAAAACAAGGGTTACCAAATCAAGTTCAGTTTTTCATTCCAGTTAAATTATTTAAAAATATATTGAATTAGCTTGATCAATTGAACAGATTTAGGTCTTCAGCTGCTGTTAATTTACAGAATGTATTCCTCCAGGACTGGACTTACGGGCCTTGGATTTATTTTTCAGTCAGTGTGTTTCTACTATACAGATAAAAAGCCACTAAAATGGTCACCCAAAACAAAGAAGGACTGTGGTAATTGGTCACATTAGGTGGTTGTCATGTCAGCACCTGACTCCAGAGATGTGGGGTAGGCTAACATTACCATGGTAAACAGCCACACCTTCACTCTTCTGTTAATGCTGGTTATAACAGACAAATAATTGAAGAAAGATGTGATGTGAAGATGTGAAGAACGGGTTAACTGATTCCTTTCTGCACAAGGACTGGACTTCTTGTGACACCAGACATTCCAGGCTTAGAGTTATGGCAGGAAAGGGGGATAAGGATTCCAGATGCCCCCCTTCTCAAGGAAGGAAACCTAACACTGACCATTTGGCCAAAGTCTGTGAACTGTCCAAACACCGTGACCTCCCCCCATTGCTATAGTAATGAACTACGTCAGAAGCGGCAGAAAAGTGCTATTACCATAGCAATTAGCTACGTCAGAAGCAGCAGAAAAGGGCTGTATAAACTGGAAGTTTTGTACTGGCACTTTGAACAATACTTCTATTTTATTGTTCCTTGCATACAATAAAACTCATCTGTTTAACTTCATCTCGGGATCCAGAACACATTTGTCTGTTACATCATAATCAAACAGAAGGCCTCTGTGCTATTATGAGCACCTCAGCCTTTCGTGGGGCAGGCTACATAAGGTCAGGTCAGACTGCACTCGGCAGGCTGGCACAAAGTCTGCTCTAGTGAAGTCTTCCTGTGAATTTGCTCCTTGCTTTGTTTTCTAGTTCCTGTGTTCCTCTGTTCCTGGTTCCCTGTTTGCTACCTGTGTTCCCGAGTTGTTGTAGTTGTTCCTGTGTTCCCTCTCTAGTGCTTGTTTTGGATTCCTGGCCTGCTACTGGATCTCCCCATATGCTTGAATAACTTCAATGTGTAATATGTACAATTTGCACAGAGTCGGTATGGACTCTGGCTTGCTCAACCTACTCTCACGGATTTCCCCTCATTTTTTGGACAGGGTTTCGTTTGTTCTTTTCGACCTTGACTCCTACCTGCACGACAATGAACTGGAAGAGCGCCTCTGGACAGGAACCTGGCAGCCCGTGTGCACTTTCAGCCACAGCCCCTCCAGCTGGCAAACAAAGTGCTCGGCCCAGCCCCAGTGTGTGCATAGCACCGCTCCGCCTTTCACTACTCAGCCACAGCTCGCGTTCCGCTCACACCTGTTTTGCTCCACTTCCCCCACCCCCTCCACTTTGCTGCTTGCGTTACGCTTGGCAAAGCTCGCCTGACAAAAGTCCTCTCCTGTCTGCCAGAGTGGTGGACCTAACAGCGGTCCGTTAAAATAATGAAGTTAAAAAACAATTATCGTCAGGAAGAATTCTATTTGGTCTCTAGCACATGTGATCGCATGATTTGACTTGTGCCTCAGACTAAAATTTGCATTGAAGTAAACTGAAACACTTATTTGGCTTACATATTAAACCCTCTGGAGTGGGCACTTTGGATGTGTCTTTGCTTTGTTTCCCAAGGTACACTTTAATGTAATACTAAAAACAGAGTCTCAGCATCCATGCCAGTTAAGATTCCTTACCACACCGAGATCAACTGATCTAAGGGATTAAGTAAAACAATTTAGCAGCATGGAAAATTCTCCTACTTACCATTTGACTAAATTCACACCCCACCTTTCTTTCATTTATGCAGAACTGTGGAAATATATTTGAAAACCCCAATTCTTGAACGTTTTTATGTTGTTAAATCAAACCAGTATAACATAAATAATAATAATAAAACTGCAAAACAACCAAAATGTCAATGTCTAATATTATGTATGAATTTAAAAAGCCACAAATTTTAAAAAGTAAAAGAAACAATTTTTACTGAGACCTTTTAAGAAGGTAGGCTGATGGAGTTAGCAGTGTTGGGGGAGATAACTTACAGTATAAAACGTTATCCATTACAGTCATTAAGTTTCTCTTACAAATGATTAATTTTTAAAATTAACAAGTAATCCATTAAAAGAAGCCTTTCCCAATACGTGTTGTCTGCACATATAGATAGGAATCCCATAGTTCTGTAAATACTGTAGCGATCAGAAGAACTTGACTGTTGAACATTTGATCTCCAATGCACTTTCAAGAAATGTCAAAAAAGCATATTTAGTTTTGAATTATTTTAATTTAAGAAGTTATCAAATATGAATAACATTTCTTCAATAAACCAATATTATATGTGTAGAAATCCCAAATATATTAATATGCCATAATACAGTTAATTTCTTTTATACGTTTTTCACAATCTTCAAAGTACTGTACAATAGCACAGATGCACATCAGAAACAAAAATAAGGTGGGGAAAAAGTCCAGCAAAATAAATTAGAAAAAAAAAACAAGACATTATGAACTTCAGGGAAAATAGAGTTTGTTTTGAAAATGTCAAAAATATCAGAGTTTCAAATGGACTTGGGCAATGATTGTCACCAATGTGATGCTGAACACAAGAAGGCTCTATCACCCACGGTGTGGAGCCAGGTCTTCAGATGGTACAGCCAATCCAGGATTAAGGACTGGATTTGCTCAAGAAAACGTTCATATGGAGGTAGACCATTACATGCCTTCTACATGAGCAGAAGACCCTTTAATTGCCCTGTAAAGTGAAATTTACATTAGATGGAAGTTGTGTTGATGCACAACACATTTAAATGGCATACAGACTGCAGGATGTTGGACATTCTGAAGCTTATTTACTACCAGAAGTAACACCTTTAAGTGAAGTGTTAATCTCGATTAAATAAAAGCATTTATTAATGTTTCAGCATCATATAGGCAAGGGTTTTACTTGAGCAATGTTAGGCAGGTGGTAGAAAGAGACCCTTGCAATGCTCCCTTATATGTGTTCCAAATGATAACTAGGGTCAAAAGTAACACCAAGGTTTCTAACGTCCATTAAAGGTTTGATTTCAGCACCGTCAACAAAACACTTTGCAACTCTGCAAAACTGTGATTGGGAGCCTATAAGCTTAAGCTAGGTCTTGTTGGTTTAGTTGAAGGATCTACTGCCTCCAAATCTTAGTTTTAGACATCTATAAAGTGCAGGAGTAGTATCTAGTCTGCAGGTGCATCTGTGCATCAGTGAAGTGAAACACAGCCAAGAATGACAAAACCTCAAACGATGAGGCAACGCATACATATTAAAAAGCAATGGTCCCAGCACAGAACATTATGGAACACCCTGAGTAAATGGAACAATATGAGTTTTACAACAGTGAAAACTTTACAAACTAAGTCCTTGAAGCCAAACCAATGAAGGGAGACAGTGTCAAGAGTGGCACTTAAGTTCAGAAGAACCAAGAAGAATTAAGTAACTCACAGTCAGAAGCCATTATCAAATCATTAACTACCACCACCAACTAAATCCTTAACAAGGGCTGTTTCAATATAGTCTCTGTCGAAACCAAAACCGTTCAGAGCACATTACACTCAAAACTAAACTGTAAATTAATCTCCCACCACTAGTTAACACCACTGAGTGAGCTTTGAAATAAGAACCTTACACTAAAAAAACACAATGTATTCCAAAGTGTGCCCAGCAAAAAACAGCAGGTATAAAGTCATTTTCCAGATGTTCAATAAGAATTGCTTCTTCCAACCATTTCCCAGTTCCTTCCATTTCTCTATATATTTCTGTATCCCTTTTCACTTGTTGTATCTGCACACGGATAATGTGGGCTACAACAGACATTTAAATCAAACAATATCTTTATGGGGTATAAAAACCAGCAATGTTTATTGCTAAAGTTTAATAAGGCCTTTTAAGGACAGGATTCTACCAGCAGCTGCTGCATCCCAGTTATGCACGTTCTCACCCAATGCCACAAGGTTAGGAATACTGAAAGTGTAACCCATTAACCCATTTTTTTAATTAACTGAAATAGAGAAGTGATGGTCTGATCGGCATAAACACTAATATATAAAACCGTGATGTAACAGCACATGGCCTTCAGCGGTTTACCCTGTTCTCAAACTGGCCTTTTTCAAATAGATACATTTGGTTCATGCACCCATTTCCTTCTGAATCCTTTAAGCTACTTGATTGGTCATCATGTTTTCTTTTTGATCCAAAGGTTTATTCTTCGGATTATAACCCAATCTTCCTGTTTTTTTGTGACTACAATTCTTAAACAAGAAACAGGAGAATTGGTACTTCCTTCTATATTGTTTTTCTCAAACTGCCCATCAACAAAATCACCAAGTTTGATATAATGTGAACATTCAACTCTATTCTCCAACATGACTGGTTTTGTTCCCTGTTCCACCTCTGCAGACTGTAGCTTGTCCTTCATTCTGTCCTGGGAGCCTGAAAGGATCAAGACACGTGATAACATAGCTGGTTTGTGCAGCACAATGGTAAAGTAGCTACCTGGAGATGGAGACTTTCCCCAGAAGTAGTCTTCTCCATTGTCATAAGCTTTATTAGCAGTGTACTTCTCAAACTGAGTGATGTTGGTAAAGATGTCTGCTGGAGGGTTGTCAGGAATATCACTGGGATTCTCTTCAAAATCATTATCCTTTAAGTGGTTCTTGGTCCCTTGAAAGGAGGAATACAGCCCCACATGTTGAAATAAAGAAGGTCTGAAACGAATCACTTCCTTTTGAGCAAGAAGTGCTCGGAAATGACCTAACAGCCAGTCACAGGGCATCTCCTGGTAGAAAAGAAAAAGAAACTGAGCAAGTCGTGGCAGGTCACTGGAATGGTATAGCTTGCCAATGTAGCCAAGCTTGGAAAATTCCAGGGTCACCCAAAATGAGTCCTTTCGCGATGTAAGGAACTTTTTAATGGAAGTGAAAAAGTTCTTGGAGCAGAGAACATCGTCCTCTATCATAACATAGTAACGTGAGAGGTTGGCACAGAAGTTGAAAAGGAAGGCATAGTCCACATTCTGCTTGGAACGGAAGTAGACGCGGTCGGGCGCGTCGTTGAAGTTTCTCTTCAGTCCCTCTAGATGAGGGTACTGCTCTTGAGGCGCATGAATTACCATTAGATGGCCTTTCAGGACATGGTGTGGGAACCTCAAGGAGATGTCCTTCACCACCTGAATGTTCCAGTCCTTGTCAAAGTCTGCAAGGAGGACCACCACCACCATCTCTTTCAGCTCTTCATCAGAGGACTGTGTAAAAATAGAATTGAGCGTTTCCAGGAGGTAATTGCCTTTCTTTCGCTTGACCGACGAGAGACCCACCGTGAGGTATTCTGAAAGGAAGAAAATGCATTACTCTCTCATACTCTCTAGTAATGTCATCTCTTCACAAAAATGCCTTTTTTACTAAGTCTTAAGGTATTTGGACTCAAACTCCTATTGAATATTTCACACTTGCCTTTTGAAGCCATATGACTGATGTAGAGGTTAGCAATTAGAATTAGTAGTTGTGATGACAATGGTCAAACTGGTCTGATATCAGAAACTTTAAGTGGATTAAGATACAGTGAGGTTGAGTGTTGAGTTGTGTGTATTTTGCCCACCAGAGAAAGGATCTTCCAATCAAGCCTACTTAAGCACGGTGACAGGTGGGCACTGGATAAACCTATTATTCACATAAACTACAAACTCAAATGAGCCCAACCCCATACCAATCAGAGGTTCCTGTGAAAAGTATCAGCCTGCACAACAGGAATTAAACACAATGTCAAACACCTGGAGAACAATCTACTAAAAGTAAAGGGGCAAATTGTAATTGCTGAAGAAATCCTGGAAGGGATTCTGTAAGATTAAGAAAGTTATTTGTCTACTGTGGAGTGTTGAAATTGAAGAACTCAGTTATAAAATGGACATTACAGGATGAGAGAACATGAGGCTTCTTTTTCCCCACTATTTCTTTCTGAAGACCTAATCCCTACTTGGTTTCCAATTGTTTTTGTTATAAACCCACTCAGATTGGAATGGTTCATTTTGTGTTCACATCTTGGTTCACACTTCCAAAACCTGTAACTTCACACAAGGCAGGAGGAGGAATGCACACCTCAAACCCACACACCCTTGAGATATTTATATTGATATTTAGATATTTATAGACTACATAACCCTGTACATGAGGCTTGTCCTACACTGACAGGACTGCAAGCCTACAGTGATACCAGCCTAAATTCAGCTAGTCACCTAAACACCATGACTTCAGCTCTGCAATGCCTGGATCACAGAGCTCAATCTGCAACCAAGAGAGTGCCTCTTCCAATCGCACCTCTCAAGAGCAACAGAACCATAATTCCTGAGAGCAATAGAACCACCTCTGCTTGTCCTGCTGCGAAAGAACCAGATAACGCGAGCAGGTGAACTCCTAAGACTACTTGGCTTACAAGATAACATTAATTACACATAAGTCTATATATTCACCTATTATAAATTGAATATGCATGGTAACGATACACTGATCATTGCAATATACTATATATAATCACATGCTCTGTTGGCACACTCTGCTGTAGAATTCTGACTCATTATTCCTGACCAGGCGCTAGTGCATTTTAAATAAGATACCTGTGGTTGTATGTGACACAGGCATAGATGAAAGACAGGGATGGTCACTCATAAAGCCCTATTCATGATAATAACATAAGGTGACCGTAGCTGGACACTGACTACAAAACTCAGGTTGGTAGCTGCGTTTGCATGCATAGACTGCAAAGGAACCTAAACGTAACCTAATCGTAAAGGTTTATTCCATGCAGAAAGGAAAAGAAAAGAGATACAACATTTCAGCTGTGGAGTCTTCTTCAGGTGCGTGAAGAGGGCTTTACACCTGAAGAAAGCTCCACAGCCAAAACATTGTCTTCTTTTGGTTTCAGCAAACTTCTACTTGTTCCTTTGCAGACTATAAAGTTCGCTCAGCACTCCTGTGGGGGATAAACCTTGTGTGTCTTCTCCCAGTGCTCTCTGGAAATGGCCATTACCTCAAACCTTCACTGGACTGCATTGTGACTCCTTGCATCCCTCCACTGTGTTCATTAAGTCAACATCATAGCACCGATTTTGTGAGCAGGTTCCCAATGTAAACTTTTAAAATTATTTATTTATTTTTTTAACTTTGACACCTCTTTATTTGTAGTTTGTTTCAAAAGTTATTTGCCTAGGAAAACAATCTGCCATCACATCCTGAATATAAAATCATGTGCTTTGTGCCATAAAGTGAATGTATCCCCAAAACGTCTTTTAATTCCTGTATGGAAAGATATCTGTACGCTTGTAGTCATATAAAGACAAGAGCAATGCAGTCTTTTAAAATATACTACAGTGACTACTAGCAGTAATATAGTATAGATTTAACTAGCCAAGCTTACTTTGTTTCTGCACAGGAAATCCTGCCAGGAAGTGGTAAGAGATATTAAGCGGTGAAGAATCATTTTGCAGTTCGGTGAAACTCTGCAGGTTTTTTTCAGAGTTCAGCTGCTGTGAGACAATCTCTCTTGCCCATCGCTTCTCTTCCTCCTGCAAATGCAAAGCACTTTTAAGATTTGTTTGTATAAAACTGGCATTGACACTTTCTACCTTTTCGTCTTTTATGGTTACTTGAATGGCCAAGTGCTGGCTTTGAAAAAGAAATCGATGGGTTCAACTGGGATTAACTGGTGACTTCCGAGACAAAACTGAATTTTCATGAGTATTCCCTGAGTGAAGACGCTGTAGATGGAACTGGAGTTGGGGTTAATCAGACAAAACCATCATGATTAGAAATTTCAATAAATTATTGTATTATGTATTACAATAATATAATTACATTAAATGGTTTGCAATCACATCTTTACATCCTTTATTGTCAATGAAAGCTCCAAATTTAGCAATAAATCTTGCAATTAATCCCATATACACTATGCTTACAATGATAACATTAAAATGGCATTACCTGCTAAAAACACAAAGAGTCGTCACTTACAGACTGATTAGTATTTCTGCACAGCAGGAATTAAATTAAAGGAATTAATTGTTGTTTAGTCATATCTGTGCCAACCTTTATCAAGTGTAACTTGTGATGTGGACAATATCAGCACGTTGTACAATGAGATCTCCTTAATTGTATGAACAAAACTCAAATCGTAAGCAGCATGTTCATATGTTAAAGGTAGTATAGATCTTGTAATGAGAAATCTTGTTTAGACACTGACTCAAAAACCCGCGAAAACCCATGGCTGTCCTTTTTCTATTAAGCAATAAAAAATAATGATAGGAGTTCACGTACAGTGGATAAATCCCCCTTGTTATTTCGTGTAATGTAGAGGACAAGGACGAGGCAAAGAAAAGGCAGGTAAGCGACAGTCTTCTTCCAATAGATTCGCATTGTCAATGGACGTCTGAAGCAAGGATGGCAACACTCCCCGTGTCTAGAGCAACTCGATCAACCTGTGGAACTGAAGAGTACAAACACGTCAAATCTGCCTGTTCCTGACTGCAGGACTTCCCAGTGCCACTCATTTGTTAAACGTACTAGACTGTACTCCTCTCAGATACTTAAAGATCTTACTGATAAAAGTCACTGATAAAGTTAACTTCAGATTTCCCAAAGATTAAGAACTGAAAACAACAAAAAGACATCATTACTACAATTCCTGTGAAGATTTTCTAAAACACAATGGAAAGCTCTAAACAAGTGAAATCCTGAAGATACTGAGATCAGGACTGTGAAGTCCTATGTGATCAAAAATGCTGTATTATCATTTCACCCCTCAAATTTTACTACCTTTTGTGACCTTTAGCAAAGAAAACATGGTTTATTTCTACACAAAGCAGAAGTTTTCCTAATCGTAAAGGTTTATTCCATGCAGAAAGGAAAAGAAAAGAGATACAACATTTCAGCTGTGGAGTCTTCTTCAGGTGCGTGAAGAGGGCTTTACACCAGAAGAAAGCTCCACAGCCAAAACATTGTCTTCTTTTGGTTTCAGCAAACTTCTACTTGTTCCTTTGCAGACTATAAAGTTCGCTCAACACAGTTCGCTTCTTGGTAGGAATCCTGGAAGGGGGTGGGAGTATTTTGTCAGTATTTTGTTCTGTTTTTGAAACTTTTAAACAAAAAATAAAACATTCTAAAAACATAAAAAAAGAAAAAAGTTAACAAATAACTGCCATAGCCCTTGTTATGTTAAAACTCTGAAAAGAATGGCAGGCAAAATTCTACAAGTCCTATACATCCCTAAATGTGGTTTAATGTATTTTTTGTATTGTTCCTTACTTTCATGAAAATCTATTTTATGGGTATAATAGGCATTATATGGCAAGGGAAGTTTTCCCTCAGACAAAACCTTCAATGTTCTGCACGGCTTTCAGCACCGTTTTCTCTTTAAAAACTTGCCACAAGACCTTTTGAAATTATTTCAACACCGCTTTTAAGGATACTTTACACAACTGCAGTAGTATGGTGCAATTCAGTGGATAGTTCAAGATACAGGGTGGGCGTTGACCTGCCTGGTACAGAGAATGATATCCTGTTCATCTTCATTACAGGAGGCATGAGTCTAGGACTCTTATTCTTTGTCTGTCCCCTGTTGTGTAAAGTTTAAGACATACAGTATGGGCACTGTTACACAACATTTAACTTTTGTTAATTTTACTTTACATAAAACCACCATAAATTTTACCAGACTTTTTAAATCCAATAATTTATTTTTTAAAATTTTATTGGATGATGCAGTCTATTCATTATATTATGAAATAAATTCATGTGACCTAAGCAGTGCTTTGAATAGTTCTTAAATCAAAGACAGTATTCACATTACTATTACAGTACAGCTCTTCATAAAGATTAAATTAATTCCTGTGATCATGTGGGTTTTGCCCACAACCCAAAAAAGAATGCTGGCTAAGGTAATTGGTACTTCTCTTTTTTTAATTAATTTAACTTGCAGACATTTGTATCCAAAGCAACATACATTTGTACAAGTTTGGCATTTTACTGAAGCAATCTGAGTGAAGTGTAGTACTGTACCTGGTTCATGGGTATAACAGCAGTGCAGGAATCTAACCCATGACCTACTAGGAGCAGTACAGAGCCTTAACCAGTCCCAAACACACTGAAGAGTAAATATGAAAAGCAGGTGTGCAGCTACCAGATACATAATTTACAGCGCTAGATTTTAATATTAGACTGACTGGGAATTAAAAAATTAATTTCCAGTCAGTACTGACGTAATTTCAGACACACCTCAAACAATCCTTGACAAGTTTTCCCAACAATTCTGTTTTTCCAACAAACCTATTATTAGAACAAAGGAAAAAGTGATAGGTTTATTCCATGCTGAAAAAAAGAAGAAAGAAAACAATGTTCTGGCCGTGAAGCCTTCTTCAGGTGTGTGCAGCCTACACATGCTGACGCAGCTACTCACCTGAACTGCAGTTTTTTTTTTTGCTTGCAGTAGTTTTCTAAGGAGCATCGTTTTCTATTTTGCGATTTGAAAGTGCCATGAAATACTCATACTGCCAGCACAGCCACAGTGCTACCTTAACATACTTTTTAAGAGCTCCTGGGTCAATTTTAGCTCCATGTTTTCTTTAAGTAAACTTAAAGATGTCAAAGGCATATGATCTAGAAACAAAACAGGTGTGGAAAATATGAGGTACTATTTACAGTAGGAAACCTTTGTACTTAGCAAGGCAAAGTCCATTAATCTGGTTTATATGAATGAATGTTAAGGTTTATGATTGCCTCCTTTTTTGGCATCAGTTTAAAGGAAAGACAAGTTACTGGGCTGTTCATAGCCTGCAATTTTTTTTTTTTTACAAGATGTAACAGCCAAACACAGTCTGCCACTGACAGGACATAATATGGAACACCACAAATCATGGGACTCATCAAGAACGTGCCCTCACTATAGTGCACGTATACTCACAATGTGTGGGGAAAAAAAAAATCATTTTTATCACAAAGCACTGAGCTTTTAAGAAAGAAAAAAACGAAAACACCCAAAACTTGATTGTTTAAGAAGTACAAGTCTTGAATTTATATTAATGTTTTGGATTTCATTTTCTGGTTTTGATGGTATTTTGAGATTTTCAGTAACATAGTAAACCAGTCAAGTTTAACGAACTATAAAATAATCTAGATCATTGGTTGACTTTTGAAAGATATGAAGTGTTCCCCTAAATTACATCATCTCAGTTTCAGCATTCATCTCTTAACTTTCACGGTTTTTAATCCATTAACTTAAACACATTTCTCTAAAAGCATAGCACCTGTAATATGAAAACTAATCTTCTCTGAAGAACTTTGTTCCTGCTTACATTCAAATTGGTGTCCACAATAATCCCAATGTATTACAGATGCTTCAGTACTCCCTCATGGCATTCCTGATAATGAAAGCTTGGATTTTTTTTGCAAATTAATTTGATAAGATGTGATAGGACTGAAATAATGTGACTGGCTTCCTCCAATCATTTATGTCAAATCTATTAGCACCACTGTTATCCTTGATCCTGGGTTGACTTCCGAACCTCATGCGTAACATGGTAAAGTGCATTTTTCCCCACCCACAAAATACTACCTGACTGCATCATTAGCTGTACATGTAGAGAGAAATAGGATTCAGATTTTGTTTTTTAAAAAAAATCTCATTGTTGTAGTATACTACAGGAGTCCATAAATCTGCACTGAACACTACAAATCTTGAGAATTCTGAAGCTACACTTGACTAAGTTACACACAAGAGATCCCTAATGTCTTGGAGCCCTCATGCTGACTTTGTGGGGTTGTTAAGGTGATTTTAAAATCCTTTGGCTTGCATCCCAGCCTTTACACGGCCATGTAGCAGATATGTTATCTGCTTGCTGCCCTCAACATAACCTTCTCTCAGTAGATTCTGGTTTACCATGTTCCCACTGCATGTCCGTCGTCCGTGGGTGACAGAGCCTATTGTTGCTCTAGAACACCACTCCAAAACCAGCCAGAGGCTTTTTTTATCTAACATCCAAATTAACCTTTTTAATCAAGGATTTGATTGTGCTTGTCTTATCTTCAGCGTCATCTACAGCGTTTTATTGGCTTTGTAATTTTACTTAACTGCAAAGTGCATTGAGATAATCGTTTTCCAAGGCAGTATATAAAAAAGTATATTATTCTTAATAGAAGTTATCAAGACATCTAGAAAATTAATTATGGTTTGTAAAAAAGTATAATGTTAATCTATCAATTTTCACTTCACTTTTCTCTACAGCCAGTACTCTATTCATATTATTTCCACTTGAACTAACTGCGCGTTTTGTTTCGCTTCTTCCGCTTAGCAAAACAAAATATTGGAGTTGCTTTCATTTATTATTTATCGCCTCCCGTTATCTAATCACTTTCAGTGCATCATTATCACCCACAGAACACAGACATTTTAGAAGCGAAGTACTGTACTGCACAAAATCGTTCATTTAAAACCACAGCAATAAAAATTGAATGCAACGTTAGTTTTAAAAATCAACCGAATTCGTGTTTTGCGTAAGATGCAAGCCAGCTGAATCTAGTAGGACGAGGTCCATCTTAAGTGTTTTCTATATTTTATTTAAATGATAAAACCACGTGCTTTCACACTAAACTGAATGTTAGGACAAATTTAACTCGATGAGACTGCGCGAATGTACTACACCGGTACACAGCTAGTTATTCATATGACGCGTTTCAAGGTAACTTTACGCTGTTCTTGTTTAACCGGTTTGTACAGTAAAAACGTTCCACACTTGAACATGTAAAAAATAAAACCGGAAACCATCCGTTAACATACAGACTACATTAATGTTGGATGAATAAGCAGAAAGTACCACTGTGGCGTGCTCATTAACTTGACCTTACCCATGTCGTTATCTCCATACATTCATTAAAAGAAACATTTAAACCGTCTTTATATCCACATGACGTCAATTTGCGTCTTTTTAAATCTTTACATAAGAGAACGGAACCTACGCAAATTTAATATTAATCTCGAACTGATCAAGGCATATTTTCAAGGCAGAAACGTACAGTACAGCGGTTCACTCACCTCTAGGTTAAATTTTGGAAGTTCCGCTTGGATCGTCAAGCGATGAAAACTAATCCCATACCCTTTAAACCCAAAGGAGCCGGTTGCTCCTTTGAGGCCATTGATGTAATAACAAAAACATGAGGTTATGTGTCGCACCCCTACATAACCTGATGCTGTCTCCCGCACATTCAACTGTGACAGCCCAGCTTCGACAGTTTAACCAGTTTATTTTAAGTGTCGGTACCCTGCTGCCAATAGGCGGAAGTAGCTTTTGGGAGGAAAAAAAAGGAATGTAGGAAGAGAACAAAACCACAAAATTTGCCTGCCTATCTGAACACGGGTATCTGATTGGCTATCAGGATGTCGTTATTAAAAGACCCTATTAACTACACCAAAACAAACCTCGGCCTTAAGGTCATTTTCTCAGGCTGTTACAAGTGTGGTAACCAAGAGTGCGACGAACGTCCTTCTATATTAAGCAAGGTGCAAAGTGGTGTCCTAAAAGGGACATTTCGTGATAGTTTCTGAAAAAAAAATCACTCCAAGGCTCCTGGAGACTGCAAGACTGCTCGGTGCCACGAGTGACCCGCTGAGCAAACGGGAAGATGAACCCTATGCGGTACCTTAGGGGGTCTGGAGACGAGGGTAAAGTTCCCGGAGGGAATGAGGGCTTGGCGAGAGGCAAGGTCCGAGTCGAGTAACGAAAGGTAGGCGAGAAGGTTTCCAAGAGGATAAGACAGAAGGCATAGTTAAAAGGCAGTTCCGTGATTCAAAAGATCCAGGTGGATGCTGCACATTGGTGGTGGTGGAGGGGAGTCCCCATTACCTGTAAAGCGCTTTGAGTGGAGTGTCCAGAAAAGCGCTATATAAATGTAAGCAATTATTATTATTATTAAAAGGTGTAGGTCAGCGAGAAGGCTTCCAATCCAAGAGGACAAGACAGTAGACGCACTCGAAGGAAAGTTCCGAGGTTCGTAACTAAGACAGAGTAGGAACTCCAAAAAAAACGACCAATACCGGACGCAGAGTAGACGGTTCTGAAGGGTTTGAGTATTGTGCAAGGAAGAGGGTGCGTTGATTGATGGAGTGTCGTGGTTGACTGATTTGCAGAAGCGGTGTCGTTTGGCAGAAGTGTTCAGAGTTGGAGAGTAGCACGGGTGCGTTTCCGTGTGAGAATGTGGTAGGCAGAGGGCGTGACACTCGGAGTGTCTTACCCAGATAATGCATACTTGTGGTTTCTTATTTGGATAAGGGTTAACTTTGCCCAGCGATTAGCGGTGTTTAATAGCAACAGCAATAATAATAAACAGATGATCCATATGCTGTTCTGTGTTTAATGCAAAAACCTTTAAAAAACACTCAGTCCGTGAAATGACCAAAACATATTCTGATGTTGTGTGCTTTATTACTGCCAGGGCATTCCAGGCGTGTATTTTTGCATCTCTCTCATCCAGCTTTTTACTGTACGTTTGAAAATACACTTGAGAAGAAATAAATATTATTACTCTTTCTTAATCTCAGTATCAAGGCAATATCGATAATGCAGTGGAAATCCCACAGATAATTTATGCTTCTTTTTTTAATACTAGATTTTTAACATTTTCATCTTTGCATTTTTTATAATAACCGATTTACTTTGACTTTGAGTAGTAAACAAACTCAGTTTTGCTTCTTGGCAGCATAAGACATTAAAAGATAGTTGATGTACATTATCACATTTTTTAAACTGCATTTAAATAAAATGCCCCATATTAAAAACTTGAGTAGGGCAAAGAAATTTCAACCTAGAGTCGAAATATAGCTGTTGCCAAACAACTGATTCTGCCATACAACTGTCATCAACGTAAGAGAAAATCCCCCCTCCCCCCAAAAAAACTCAGACTAGCAAAGAGTAAGCAGTTTAGTTACATTTGCACAACAACAGCAGAAACAGTGGTACAAATACATTTTAACAACTGTTTTCAGCAGATTTTGGATCCTAACTTTTCCAAAGGCAGCAGTGAGTTTTAGCACCTTATTAACTGCTGATTTCACGTGGATCTGCTACTGTCTCACTTTCTCTGTGTCTTGTGCATCAAATTTAAAACAACTACCCGCTTGAGGTTTTAATCTGAATGTTTTTAAGATGGTGGGTTGCAGGAGGTTACCTTGAAAAACATCCCTAGTAGTTGTGCTGTAACGTTTATAGATTTCATCATTCTCGACCTCATGCAAAGTGGTGTTTGTACTTTTGCTTATAGAACTAAATATCTGCTTACGTATGTTCCCCTTTCCTTTAACAGTATGTATCCCAGAAACGATTTGCAGCACCAATGATACCTTTGGAGGCATTGCTGTGATATAACATCACTCCCTCGCCTGGTTCTGTTAAAGCTGGAGGATCACAGAGGGATAGTCATTTTGCAATGGCTTGCAAGTCTTACAGCATGAGATAGTGAGTTTGATGCAGGAGACCAGCTCCCTGCGGAACTTTGACTGTGTGCAAGCGTACAGGTACATGTTCACAGCAGCATTGCTGAGGCCCAGCATGGTGCCAATGTCAGCAGCCACATTGATGGGGATAGAGTAGTCGTTGCGGTTCACACCATAAAAGGCTGTCCGCAGGATTATCTGGGTGATGAAGCGAGTGACAGAGAGCAGGGCGAAGCTCATGGAAACTGTGATGAGGAGAACCATTGACTTTCTCTTTTTGGAGCGGAAATAGATGGCACATTTGTGGGGCAAATTGGGGTCATTGTGGACCTTGTTACTGTGGAGAATTTGACGGAGGGTCAGCCCATTCAGGGAGAAGATGATGATGAAGGGGAGAATGTACACCAAGGCGGTTTGGGACCACACCAAGGTGTGGACATAAAAATCTGTAGCCTCTTGGTTGTAAACGCAAGCCCAGAGCATTTCATGGTCACTCTCATTGAAGCTGGACTTATTGGACCAGTAGTAGGGAATGGCAAACAAGTGGCTGCAGGAAATAACGGTGATAATGACAATAATGGCACACCTTGGGGTGCACAGCTTTGTCTTGAGGCTCAGGGTGTTGATGGCCACAAAGCGCTCCACTGTGAAGGACACAACTAGCCATGTGGAGGCATTGTGAGCACCGTAATTGAAGATGTCCCTCAGGCTGCACCAGGGGTCCCAGCTCCAGTAGGGCTCAACGGTGTGGTACTTCAGCGTGATCTCCAGCACCACGATAAAAAAAAGCACCAGGGTGTCAGCCACTGAGATGGCCATCAAATAGTAGGTGCTGGATTTGGACAGCATGCAATTTCTCTTCCAGAAAATGAGGAAGGTCACAACATTTGCTGAAAAGAGGAAGGAAAAGTCATTTGAGAAGTGACACCCTTTTTAGAGCTTGAAAATAAAAACAAAACATATAATCAAACCTTGACAAAATGTGTATTAACATTGTCTACTATCTGACATGTTATGAGATCACATTTTCGTGCATTTATGTGCTATCACCAATAATCCTACTGTGTAGTATTTTGTCTAAATAAGCTGCCAATATGTTTGTTTTATGGTTGAAGCTGGGAATGATCCCTCAGAAGAAGTCAGTGTTGGAGAAAGACTCGGGGGGGGCACTGAGACATCTGCTTTTTCAGATTGGTAGTGTGTGATATAAAAAATGGTTTTAAAACTCATCTTATCATACACTTATTTGTTTTTTGTGTTGGATTTTTGAAATCTTATTCTTTATAAATTTCAGATTGATTGTACCTAAAACAGAATTGTTGGGTCCTCGATAATAATGAGCACACAATCGTCTTACATCAAATGCACGGCAAACATGCTGTTAAATTATTTCCATTTCACCAACGTTCCTAATTCTTTCAACAGAGAAAACATTCACAGTTAATTGGAAAGCACGTGTTACAATCTAACAAAGAAATCAATCCCAATATCTGTCATGCACCGCACCCCCATAAATATACTTGACGTGATTTGTCTTGTGATCATGAGTTTTGTGAAGCACAATAGAAAGTCTTGCGTCACTGTTTGGCAAGTATTTATTAGCTGGTGGAGAGTCTCTTTTAGAAAAAGCACTTGTCACCAGTGGTTTCTCAGATGATCTAAACAGATAAGAATAGAGAGTTGAAAACAATCTCATTGTTCTGTTTCTTACATTCAACATTTTGCACAAAGGGTGAAGTAGAAGTTCTGTGCCCACAGGGATCATGCTGGATTTTTAGCAAAAAATATCATCTCCACCAAAAGCATTCTTCAGGGTGGTGTTCAGGGGAAGCAGGGCCAAATCAAACCATTAAGTTCATACTCCGAATGCTTGCTAAAATTGTAGGAAATGGCGGGCGAGGACAGGAGTAATTAAGAGATGTATTAAAAAATAATAAGATATCATTGGTATAGAGAGAAATGTGATGCTGCATGTTGTTGACATGGTGATTTGTTTCACGGGTTCAAATAAAATGAAAAACAACACTAAAGACGGAAGGAAGCCCTATGGATATGAGGAGCTCTCGGAGGTTGGGAGCAATCTGCTGAAGGAGTTGGAGTATAACCATTTTAACATTCCAATGAATCATGTCCCTAACTTTGTATGATCTAAAGCCAACCAAGATGCCGTCTCAGCATCCAGGAATAGGACAGCTGGTGTTGATTTATTGTCCAAAATGGAATAAGGGAGACAGCAAGCAGTATTTAATGCCGACCAGGTTTAATAAATCCTCTTTGATGCTCCATTATGTTTAATCATGATAATTTAGTTCAAAACTGATGCTTCTCGGTGGCGATTCCGTAATTACTATCCGTCTCCAGGTATAGAATTTGTGGTCTAACTGCGGCCTAAAATGTATAATATGAAATTGGGTGGACGTTGGAATATACTTGTACTGTACCATGCCTGGTTGCCTAACAGAACTATAGCAGTATTGTCAGAAGCTTCCTCATATGTTCAACATTTGTTTAACTAGCCCTGTCGCTTTAGCATGTTTCTCTCTTGTTAGCTCCACCTTTTTAGATCTCTTGTTGTTTATTTTTTAATAATTAGAAAGTGTTTAAAAATCTAAAATCATATTAAGAAGGACATTAAAGAATTCATGCACAAGGATGAGCAATGCAGGCAATGAGATTTCAAAACCTAGCGCTTTTATTTTTATAAAGCACTTATAGTCTGTTATTTGTGGAATTGCTGTGGAGCTTATAACGAACATTCAGGAGGGATGTCAACAGCTACGTTCAATCAGCCTCGGCTGTTAGTAGTTCGTAATCATTTCTGACGTCATTTCATCACATAATACCCCCCTTCTCTTCTACGCAAATGTCTTTTGCCTCCCTCCTCCAACCAATCTCCAGCTGCACAGCTGCTCCTTGGTCACTCTTCACTCTACAGGAGGGTCCCAGGCTCTTCGTCCTATGGCCAGGAGTTTGGCCCTCATCCAAGCAGGTTAAGCCAAATTTACTGTGACAAATACTCAATAAACCTATCAATATGCATAATTCATGGGTGTTGTTATTCCTAGTTTATTTCCAATTGGAAGATGTGTGGAAATGTTACAATTCTTTGATTGTCATCTAATATCACCATTTTTGTTGAGAAAGGTTCCTTTTCTGTATTATGTAATTATGACATCAGCGAATTCTGTATTATCTTCTATTTCTATTTCAACAAAACTTTTTTTGTTTTTGCAAAGAAGTGACCCAAAGAATGTATGAGATGAGAGTTAAGATGGTTCCAGAGATGAGAGATTACCAGTTAAGCAACATTTCTGGCGTGACTAAAATAGAACAAAATAATGCAAATTGTGTCCAAGATCATCAGCCTGAACTGCTGATAGTGGACCTTCAAAAACAAAAAGGGATGAATGTTGCTGACTGGAACATTGTTTTGCAATGTGGGCATGCTCTGTTTTCTGTGCCTTTTTAATTTTTCACTTTCTGTTGGCCCAGACACATCTGTTTACTGCTTTGATTAGCTAAATAAACAATTTGATGTACAGTAGGAAAACCATGGATTTAAAGGAAGTATTCTTAACTCAGGCAATATGCTCATTTGAATTACTACAACACATCATTTTAGACAGACAAGAAGAGTCTGATCCTCCCTTCTGATGGTTACATACACATGTTCAGATTATGAAGTTCATTCAGATGTCCAGATGTTGGAAAACTGAGATATCTAAGGCCCCCTGATTTTGTTTTTTTTTTGTCTTTGATAACATAGGCAGTAAGATTAAAGGAGTGAATGATATTAAATATAAAAAATGGTTAAAGTTAAATTAGGTAACAGAGAGAAAATAGTCAGAGCATCCATCCAATTGAAATGGCTTCTTTACTGTTCAATAAAGGACTGTACCAAAGAAGCTAGTGAGAGGTTTTGGTTCAATAAGTTTATTGCATGTTTAATAACAGGTTAAAAATACAGAGGACCTACCCTAATCCGGCTTCTGGACAAGACATGTTCAGAAGTGTTTCAGGAGTGTCTGTGTTAACGTTTCCTTTACCATACCACACTAATAACTCACATCGAAAGAAGTCATTTGAATATGAAGAACAATGTAAGGTAAGTGTACAAGAAGGGTTCAACAGGCTTCTCTCCTAATTTATTCTGTAAAGAACTGCTATGAAACACAGAATTTCCTGACAGAAATTGTAATGGGAGCAACAGCAGAGTCTGATACTCTTGAAGTATAAATTAGTTTAGAAAAAATAAATACAGGAAAAATGTTTAAGGCACAGATGAAAAGGGCAATATTCATTGGTTATGAGATCTTTTAACAGCCAGGTATTGACTAATTAGGATTTACACTCTTTAGGGAACCTGATTTAAACAGGACAAAATTAAAGTTATATCTAGCCATGATCTTTGTGGATTCTGCACAGTCCTTGTTCAGATATACTTACTACTAATATGCTCTATGCCAGTTGAATCATGAATAAATTTGTACTGTTTATTGTTTGAACAGGACTATCGATACCTCATAACACGAAGAAAATGGAATATATATATATATAAACAAATAATTGACCAAATAATAACTTGCAGTTTGCTTTACACTACTGGCATAATTTCTGTACAGCCTGGGGGGTAGAAGATGTGAATGTTTTATCCCATGTAGTTATACCTACATCCACAAGTACAAATTAAACAAACAGCCAAGCAGTAGTAGAATGATGGAGAGATACAGTAGTACCACTGGTGATCTCATTATGGTACTACAGTACCAGCCTGAGAAACATTTTTTTATACACACACACTGTACTTATATGTGGAGGGTTTCAGGGGAGATTGAAATGCACAGTATAAAAGAATAAGAGGGAAAATATTATTTATGGGTTGTACACAAGGTCTGAATGATTAAAAAACACTCATTTATAAAAGTAGTTATTTTCCTCTTTAGTATAAGTGCAAGTATAGGTGTCAGCATATGCATAGCCTAAGATAACTGCTCACACATATCCATAAATATATTTTTGGTTAGGTACCATGTCTTTCATGCCGTGATGATTGTTCACATTTTTTCATTATGGTTTACGGTACCATGTAATATTCTTTTCCCTGAAAAAACAATAAACAACATTGAACATACAATCTAAGGAAATCTAAGAAACTGTAGACAGAGACCCATTCAAATTAGATGGTATACCCATCCATCTGCCTGTATATCTTGGAATGTGAATATGAATTAGGTCTTGTTGTTTCACAATGCTAGAAAGCAGATATGTACATGCACAAAGTGGAATTAAAAGTCTCTTTAGAATTTCTAGCATGGCAAAATTATTGCTCTTAAAAAACCCCGCAAAGTGTTTCTTGCAAGATATCTACCCATCCGTCTGTGAAAGCCAGAGGAGACAGAAGCAGAAATCGTCATACTTACAGGGAATGCCCACTATAGCTAGAACCGGGTAGAAGACTCTCTGCAGCATTACCATCCAATGCCCCTGGTCGGTCATACCTGAATCAGTGGGTTACACACTCTGACACCCAGCATCTGGCATTGCTGTTACTGCTGCAGCTGGGACTTGCATTTTATGGTTATTGTTCTCATAACGCTCAACAAACAGTTCAGCCTGGTCTCTTAATTCAGATGTGCATCCCTGAGGGATTATCTGGAGAGATCTGTGTTAATCATTGCTAGTCGGGTGCTGGAGTTGTGTTGTGTGGTGAAAAGATCATAAGCAGTCACAGGGGGCTCAGACCAGCCCACTGTTTGTGTGTCAGAGGAAGAATTATTGTCCAGTTATGATTGTCACAGAAGAAGAGTAAAAAACAGTTATTTGGAAAATGGGTTCAGGTTCTACTCTGTTTTTGTTTAATCACAATATTTATTGTTGTCATTTCTATCTTATACATATTGTATATGCATTGTATACATGGACTTTTCCCCCCAGGAACGGAACAGGACTTCTTGCAGAAGAGTTTTTTTGTGCTAAAATAAATTTAAATGACTAATGCATTTATCTATAACAACTTAAATGTATACTCACAGAATTAAAATTTGAAGACTGGAGTGACATACCTTAATCAATGGTAATAATAATATTTATAAAGTAACCTTCCAAACCCAATGTACAGTAAAAATAAACACAGGTATACAGGTTTATACACATGGAATGTAGGGCAATTAGACATAGATCTTGGAAAAAAGGAGAAGTTTTGATTTGAAGAGAGTCTGAATGAAAGTTATCCATAACACTGGAGCAGCAATGGAAAAGGCAGTCTCCAGAAATCCAAAATTTAGTCTTAGGTACAGTGTGCGGGGGACCAGCCTCAAGTGACTGGAGACTATGGGAGGGAGTGTAAACATGGAGGAGTACAGATATATATGATGGAGCCAGATTGTTTAAAGCCTTGAAAGGCAGTAACAAGATCTTATATCGAATATGTGGCTTTATATGCAACCAATGTAGAGACTTAAGTGTAGGAGTGATACGTATGCTGCCAAGGTCTGGTGTGGGTTACTCATCTAGCTGCAGAGTTTTTAATATACTGGAACTTGTTGAGAAGAGAGTTAGGGACCCCATAGAGTAAAGTGTGGCAAAAATCAAGCCATGATGTTATAAATGCATGAATCAGGCACTCAACATCAGACATGACAGAAATTATATTTCTAAGGTAATTTTTTTACACATTTTTGCAAGTGATATTGTTGCTTGAAGCATTACAAAAGAGAAACCAGACCAATTCCTCAACTGAAAGAAATGTCCTACGTGGACAGGTTAAAGGAACAAAATCTTATTCAAAGCCATAAAAGTCAAACAAGTGGATATGTTCCAGATTAGCAATGATAAGAAGATCCCTGAACACAAGCACTAATTGTGGAGGAACCTTCATGTCAGAGAACAGGAGAAGTTTCTTTGCTCAGTGTTTGGAAGTGGATGAACTGAAAGGGTTAAATTTGAAACCCACAAAAAATCGTCTAGCTACAATATTGGCAAACATTTTAGAAAAAAATTCCTGCAAGAAGGTGGAATCACAGTCTGGAATAGGCTAAATGGACTGTATCTTCTTTCTTAAGCATCCCAGAGTTCTGTCATGAATGCCGTCATACACAATACAGTGTAGTTCAGTCATAATCCCACAGATGGCACAGTAGCTTCACTCCTCAGACACTGAGTGTCTGAACCTGAGTTCCTGTCATACTGGGCAAAACTACTGTTGCACCAACACATCACCAGTGGTAAAGTTACCTAATAGCAGACTAAAAGCTGTTAGCTAGAGCCTAGTGCACTTCCCCGGGGGCAAGGAACAATGGCTGCAGTTGCACTAGGGGTGTTAAATATACTAACTACTCTGAGGAATTAGAAAATTCCTAACATTTTTGATTAACTGTTTTTTTCAGTCACTCTTTGGAAATATTACACAGTTCTGGTTTGATTTGCCAAAGAAACTGGCATTGTATTGCTCGTTTCCCAGAGTGTTACAATAGCTTTGCAGCAAGGTGAGTCAGATATTTGCCAATTTTAGTAGCACTTCTCTGATTAGTTACCTTTTATTGTGCCCTATTTCCTTTCAGCAATAAAGCAGTAAAACATAATTCAAATAGTCCCAGGTGCTATGAGACATTTGCGTATCATTATTACAGCAAACTTGATTTAATCCCATGTACTGTGTATCTGAAGGTAAATCTAAGTGGTAAATATTAAACATTTCCACAACACTTTTCACACAGACAGGTGTAATAAAGTAAAGGACAATAAGGCTGTTTTGTTAATTAACGTGAGTTAATTCATCCTTGTTTTATATAGTCACAGAGTCAGAGATAAGCTGACTTGCCCTGTTATAAAACGATTATAATGGCTGTTCTTGATAGGAAAATTACTTTCGAACATGTGCTGAAATTGATTTTTAGCACCAGGTGAAAAATCCTTTGATCTCCAACTTCACAATCAGAGACAAACTGGCTGAACATGCAGCCAGTGAGCAAGATCTACATACAGCAGCATAGTGCTGTGCATTACTGCCTTGTAACTCTAGGGCACTGAGCATGATTACAGTGTGGTGCATTTTGACAAATAATGTTGTATTATTTTACTTATAGTTATTGGGAAGGAGTAGGTCTCTGGACTAGTAACTGGGAAGTTGTGGGCTTAAATACCAGATGGAGTACTGCTGTTGATCCTCTATTGTGTTTTGAGTGGGGTGATCGAAACTGATCACAATATACTAAATGAGGTCTAACCAAAATATTGCACATTTGTAACATTCTGTATACCTTAAATCCTACATTCATATCTATATATTCATGCATTAAGTTGGAAAATATCACACAAGGCAAAATTATGTATCAGGAGCATGTTGGTGATATAAAAGCATTTTGAGCTAGGAAATCATATTTATTTTTTCTTAAGTTACCTTTTATGTCTGGGCAACAATACAACATGCTCTCAACTAGATTCTTTAAATTACTACACTAATCATTATACCAAATGCCCCTCATTTCAATAGATTTGGATCAGTAGCTTTATTTTAAAATTATGTGTGCTGAGGCATTGTGTTGTGTTTATGCTCTGCAGCCTTGATTCATTATGAAGATAGTATCTGGAAATGACTTGAATCAAACTCAGGAAACACCAGAAACACTGGAGCAAGTGTTCTAGGATCTCTGTGATACTGTTGTCACAGGAAAGCTCTAAATACGGAAACTGAAGTGAAAGATTTATGATGATGAGAGTGCTGACCCTCACTTCCCCTTCAGCTAACAGCTAAACAGCTAAGTTTAAGTTATCAACAATCCTGAACCTAGCCAGCATGGGTTTGGAAGGTGAAAGGAAAATAAGGGATGACACAGTAGTGCAGAGGTTAGCATTACTGCCTCACAATGGGTTCAGGTTCTGCCTGTGTTAACGTGGTTTCCTTGCTCTGCCTCCAAAGGCATATTGGTTGGTTAATTGCATTACAAATTTAAACTCCATGAAAGTAAGGCAAAAATAAGCCACAGTGTTGCTCTCTCCACTCCTTCAAATAAAACAGTATAGTTAAGCATACAACATTAAAATGCTGAAAAGTGCAATTTTTAAAGGGGCATCTCCTTGGTTATGAAATACAATTAGAGTAAGTGTTCTGGTAAATTTCTAGGTGCATTTGCACTTTATTAACAAATACTTTAAAGATCAATGGTAAGGAACAGCTAACAAATCAGCTTGAAGTCAAATAAAAATAGCACCACCTTGTGGCTTTATCAATTACAGGATTAAATCTACAAATCTTGCTAAATGTGTGTACAACTATCCTAACCCATTCAGAATATTTGATAATGCCTTCAAAGGAAGCTTTAAAGTCCCTCTTAATGCTCCCAAATAATCTAATTTCATTAACAAACAAATCCATCTACTGAATGTAATTCAATTTTCATAGTTAAGCAGTACTTCAGTCCAGTTGACACCCCGGTCAGAATTAAACTATTTAATCTAAACCCTTATGTTAATCTGTTACGATATAATAAAGATATGCAGTCTAGAGTTCTACAAATGTAAACAAGATCTCTGAAAGCAGGGCAACTTTATGAGCTTATGTATACAGAGAGCTCAAATTCATCCTCGTGTACTGCCTGTATTGAATTCATATTCATGGTTTATTAGAAAAATGTGTGGATTTATAGTATTAAGACATGTTAAACATTCCATAGTGATTTACTTCAACTTCTGCATGCTCTTTAAGAGATTTCATTATAAATAAGTGAATGTTAAGAAAAGCAATCCTTAACCAACATAACATGATTCAGGAAATCATACCAGTTTATTTATCATTTCAGAACGTCACTAGCCTTCTTATGGTCACGGCAACACAATCACAATTAAACAAGCTCTTTGGAAAAGGAACTCAATTTAAAAATGACCAATAAACAAGAACACTCCTTTATCAACTGAAAATGAATTAAACATGATCAGCTCCAGTTTTTATACTATGAATCACAGGGTTTTTCAAATGGTATTAGGATTTACTGCCCTGAAAAAAAAGTTTGCACATTTAAACAAATAAAATACTTATTAAAGAATGCTCAAACTGAACTGCTGTGCACATTTAAGAATGTTTGGAACACCTTGCAAGCTCCCCAGATTTGGAACTGTAGTGTTAAAAATTTGAATATGTAATTGCTAATCTCCTTTCAAGAAGGTTACAGAATAAGTGCATTATGGAGCTGGCTCTGAATAAACTGATGTAATAACATGCTAAATCAAGATATTTTGGCCCTGTGTTTCTTTTGGATCTCTAAATACAAAAATAAAATGCAGTAGACAATACAGGCATTTAAATAAGATCTGGCAAGGGAATACCACCCCACCATGGGAAAAAAGAGAAAAGAAACAATTATCTGATTCAATTAACTCTAAAACAAGCTATTTCGTCTCATCATGAATTACATAAGCAAGTTGGAGATTTACATAGTATTGATGAGAAAAAATGAAGTTTTATTATGAGAACTAAAATATTCTTGGTCATTTGTCTCTACAATTTCCCTTCTGAAATTGGCAGTGAAATGTACAGTAAAACAGATTTAACATTTTATATTTACAAGTAACTACAATGCAGCAATTTGTTGTCATTCTATTAACTTTCACAGCAAACAAGTACATAAATATCCCTTAATAAAGCCTCTAAATGCTTCAATATTTCATATCCCAAATTATGGACTGTACTGCTATTCGGGTTTTTCCTCTGGTAATCTTGAATGCGATCCTTAGCAATTTCAGGCGTCTCTCAGAAAAGCCCTTGTTCTGGAGCTGGGTGATTGACAGCAGTGTATATTAACGGGAGGAGAACTAAGCGTTTGCAGATGTGGGGTACTGGGGGTGCCACCAGTCCATGAGACGAACGCTGTGCACGGGGTCCAGCACCACCTGTACCCCTTGCTCGTTTCGGGGCTTCTTGCCTCTCAGGACAGGAGAATCCTGGAACACCAGCCTCACACGGTGGTGCCTCATATCTGTACTCACATTAATAGTAAACTGCAGAAAAAAAAAAGATGAAAAAGATATCACATTCAAACCAATACAAATATTGCAAAACTGTAGCACCTTTTGCAGCACATCAATTTCCCTTTGGGATCAATAAAGTCTTATCTATCCATCTATAATTCACATTACTTTAATCTATTCTAATGTGCATATTCTTGATGCCGAGTATGAACATGGTTATAGTACTTGAAGCAAAAGCACCTACAACTTAAACATTCCTAACCAAACTAAAAAATAAAAACTCTACATGCAGTTTTCATAGGAACTATCAGTAACAGCACATAGTATGAACATCTACAAATCTTAGGATAGTTTATTGCCATCAAGGCCACTTGATTTTTCCCCATGTCATAAAGTATCACTGCAGTTCAGTAAATAATGGTATTTAACAACTTGTTTTCTGCTTATTAGTTGTCGGATTATTCTTCCTTGGCTGTCCCAAAGAGTTAAGGATGGCGGCTTTCTAAGAACCAGAAGATGTCAGATGAAAGACCAATACAGGATGCAGACTGTAGCAGGTTGAACGTGAGTTGGAGGTATCATCACATACCAAGAAATCTGGTCTTGATGAGCTCTATTCAAACCTGAGGGGCAGATTATGTTTTCTAAGCCCCCGCCCAAAAGGGCTGCTCGTTTTCAGTTACAGCTGCCAAAAGACACTTTTTGCCTCTTTGTCAGAGCATAATTAGGAGCATCCAGAAATAACATTCTTGCTCTTGTCACCTTAAGATGATAGGACCTGGGGAATGTGCTATGGGGTAGAAGATGCCTGTGTGTAACAACTTTAATTGTGGATAACAGCTTTCAAATATATCTTGATAGAATGCAACATGAATCTATGGCATGGAGACCAAGATGACTAAAGGCCTTGTTCTGTCACAACCTTTGTCTACCAAAACAGCCACCAAGATATAACAGGTGGGCCATTCCTGTTCTGCCAGTCGGGACTTGAGTGCCAGAGCCCTGCTGTCTTGAATATGGAGGATGCAGGAATCCTAACAGGCCAACACAGTCACTAAAGCAGCTTCAGGAATGACAGAGCCCTTCTGTGCTTCACCCTGTCTACAATGACCCTATATTACTCATTGCCTGGGTGCCACAGTGAAGATGAGGCTGTGGTCTTTGGAACTTGGTGTGCTTATGAGTTTGGGAAACTTTGCCTGTAATCCAACAATCTCCACAAAAATCATATTTTAACTAGAAGTATCAGGTTGAAACTTACTCAGCAGTGGCTACTACACCCAAAACCTGAAAGATTGCATTTTAAACATAAAACAATTAAACAGACCACTTTAAATGAACAAGTAAGGGTTTATTCAATGCTGAAAAAGAGAAGAAAAGAAAACATTTCGCCTGTTGTCCCTTCTTCAGGTGTGTCATTCAGCATGGAATAAACCTTTACTTGTTCCTTTGCAGCCTAGGCATGGTGACGCAGCTACCCACTTGAACTCCTTCAGACCACTAAATGTTACCTAATTTCTTACCAAGGTTAAGGTCATGCCCATTACAACAGAGGTGAAGATGAAGTTGAGCGTGGTGACTTGCAGCAGGTAGCAGTCATGATCAGGGTTGTCATGAACCTCTTGGTACTGACTGGGCAACTTGAGTCGACTTCCACAGCCATTCTTATACTTGTCAGGCTGAAACAAAAGAACTTCTGTATGACAATGTATTCTAAAGCAACCTTAAGTCTTGCGTAAGTCTTTGGTACTTAATATAAATACCATTATATGAATACAATCTGAATTGAAATCTGTTATTGGTAAACAAAGCTCATCAAGGAAAAGTCCAGGAACAGAACTGGCTATTAGGTTTTTTAAACTGAACACTATGAACCTACACCTGTTTTAACACATTCAAAATGTTCCAAGAATAAATCAAGAAAGGTACTCATATTACCAAGACACATGGCATCGTGGCAATGTACCTTGTGTTTGTAAAATAAAACAAATACTGTAATATTGCAAAAAAGAACAGAATAATGAAATAGTTATTTAATGGAAACTACATTACTTAGGACACCACATTAAAATAAGATGATTTTTATTAGTCACACTGGAGGTGCTTACCTGCTTCATGAATTTGAAACTGAACTCCCACATTGGTTCTTGTCTATTTCCTATCACCTTCTGGACCCAAAAGAGCAAACACTGAAAAACAGACAATTTTGGCAGGGCAGAATGTTTTAAGTCACATTAAAATGTCCAATATTTGAAGAAACATAAAACATTGTCCTACTTAACCTTGCTAATTTGGAAACATTATATATATATATTTATTTTAAAAAACACATTGCTGGCTTTATTATTAGGGATGGAAACATGGTCTAATCTGTATACAGTTAATTTTTGCTTGGATACTATAAGGCATATACACTATACAGAATTACATGCATGCAAAAATCATACAAAGTTATACTACTTAGCAAGTACAACTCAGTTGCCAATGCTGAGAACGAACAGAAAAAAAATGGCATCAAATGAAATAACGGGCCTTTATTCAAATCAAGTTTTATTCACAAATTACAACACAATGGAAACATTCTTTATCACAATTGTCTTACTTTTTAGCAAACCCATGTCAGGTGTTTTTAAGAACACACACTCAACAAAAGCTACAGAACGAAAATTTCATTCAAACAATTCAGGTTTAAATTCAGCTAGCAATCAGAGAGGGCACAGGTGCATGGAGCTGGCTTCTGGATTTACAAACAATACACACCATACGACATCCAAGTCAAACTATCTAGCAATTTCCTTTCACTCTACCTTACTCTAAACAAATCATGTGTTGCTACCATGGCAATCCAACCCATAATATATTTTAATGGCTACAGTTTATGAAGCATCAAGCTAATGTTATTTTTTTCCACCACTATCCTATTATCCTAAAACCATTTACTAAGAGCTAATTTCCATCTCATATTTCAGTGGCTTTCAATCCTGGTCCTGAAAAGTGCCAATCCATCAGGTTGTCATAGATTACAGCACATTACAATTACCTCTGTACCATTTACAAAACATCGGAAACAATTTCACAGCTACTCATGTTAAGCAAGTGATTCAGTTAAGTTTATGTAGAACCCACACCTGAGTACTCTTCATCTGTGAAGAACCAGAGTTCTTAAATCGAATAGATTACTTGCTTAAATCATCATTAATTTACATCAGTTTCCAAAGTGTAATTAGTGAATAAGACCTGCCTATAACCTATAAGATTAACAGGTTGCTGATCTCTACTTATTGAATGCATGAGATCTCATCCTCTGCATTATCTTTTCCATTGATGCACAATATTGCAAGATTTTTTATGAGCATGAGTGCAGACTCAATAAGGTAGTTTTTACTTCTATTATTTTGAACTAAAGACCTGTACATAGTGTCCACAAATTAAATACATCTTAAATATTGGATGTAAGTGTCTAAACTATTTAAACAATAAACATATGATGCCACTATCTTACCTTAGAATTCAGGAGAGTTGTAGGAGTGGACTCAGGGAGAGAAGGGCTTTTAGAAATGCGTGAGCTGTAAGGCTCATACATGTGGAAGAGGGAACGAATCACACAAGCACGAAGACACCGCATCTTCCCAATGGAGTAAGGCTGCAGGCGAGCAGGCAGGTCTATATCCAGGTTATAGTATCTGATAACAGGACAATCAATAGAATTTTCTCCCATTTTTGCATTTCACAGGTACACATGCAAACATTACAAAACTAACAGCAGGGCTTGACTAAGGATAAACCTTGACCAAATTTATAATTTCTCTGCAAGTTCGAAAAAACTACAATTGAGAAAACTGTATATGAGGGATTTCATTCATTTTTAGACAATTGTTTAGAACTTTTAGCTCGTCTCATTTAAAATATTGCCCTGCAAACATGCAAAGCTTTTTCCCAACATACTCTTCAATAACTGGTAGTTAAGAGGAGCATTAACTAAAAAAGAAATCAGATAATGAAAAATCTGCTTTATCTGAACTAGATTGTAAACATGCAAAGTACAAACTGTTGATTTAACTTAATTGCTTAACAGCAGTTCTATCACAACTGGCATCCCACTGAAGCAGGTGTGATCCTGGCCAGTACCTTGATGGGAGACCTCCTGGGAAAACTAAGGTTGCTGCTGGTGGAGCCAGTAGGGCGCACTCACCTGGAGGTCTATGTGGATCCTAATGTCACAGTATAGTGACATTATACTGTAAAAAATGGTGCTGTGCTTCAGATGAGACATAAAACTGACATCCTGACACTCCCTGATCATTAAAAATCCCGCAGAATTTTTCGAAAAGAGTTGGCCTTTATCAATCATGACCTCCTAATATGAAATGACTTCATCACTCTGTTCTCCTCCACACTGATAGCTGATGTGTGGTGAGTGTACTGGCGCGATTTGGCTGCTGTCACATCATCTGGGTGGTGCTACACATGGGTGGTGGTGGAGGGGAGTCCCCATTGCCTGTAAAGCACTTTGAATTGAGTGCCCCAAAAAGTGCTATATAAGTTATTAGTGCCTATCCACATTTTGGCAGACTGTGCAAAACCAATATTTCAGTGTTTTGCAACACAGTAGTATACCTAGCACAGGCTTAGTGAAAGATTCAGCCGAGTCATTGAAACAATAACTCAAAGTGAGAAGAAAGCCAAAACCCAGCTTTTGGTGCCGAGATAATGCTAATTTTTAATCTCATTTTACATTTTAAGAATTTAACCGATTTTAAAAATACAAAGAATTCAATTTAAAATCTTAAAGAACACCAGATGGCAGAGGGGAGTCCTAAACCAGGAGTGGGAAACACTGATCTAAATCATACAGATGCAAACTTTGCATTCTTGATCATGCTTTGCTGCTACTTAATGTAGTGCTGAAATATTTTCCCCTTTTTACAAAAATCTTAAAGTACTTGGCCGTGGGCATCTGGTTAGTTAAATGGAGCGTTTTTGAGAGGCACGATCATACACCACTTAGGAAGCATGGCTCTCTAGAAAAACCATGATTCAAAAAACACTCCTTACCTTCTGTATAATCTCAACCAAAATGCTGCAGTGCAAGTGACAGTCCAAGCATTCTTGCAGATCAAAGCAAATTTACAAACGTCTTCCGGGCGGATATACGAAGCCAGCAGCAGCCAGATATCAATAGGATATTCCTCTCCACCGTCTGCCTCACTGCTTTCTATAAACAGAAATAAATGGTCAAGCTGTGAAAATCATTTCGGAGAACTTTTGTTCAAGTCTTAATGTTTTTTTGAAATCGTACTACAAGTATAAACTTAAATATCTGACAAGTTTCTCCATGGATCTATCCAGCTGCACTGAGCACAGAGGAATTGCACAAAGCTGAGCCTGCCACAGTATTTTCAAAGCGTTGTCTGCCCCCCCGAGTGTGGCCCCCGGGAGACTTACCTTTGCGTCTCTTGCTTTTCTTTTTCCGGGAGCCCTTGTGCTCACCGGCGCCCCCCTCGGGGTCCAGGTCGTCGCTGCTCTCGCAGTCCTCGACCCTCACACCCACCACGGATGACAGCACCTCCTGTACAGGGCCGTGAGAGGCCTCCAATCCACAAAGCAATTTCACTGCAACACAGCCGAGAGTCCACACACAGGGGCAGGGAATAAGCAGCTTTGATAATCTACAGCGATGTTAAAAGTCCATATTGTAAGCTTAGGAAAACCAGTAGTAAAATAGTATCGTTTTTGGGATCCAGGGTAATGAGCCTGTAACCTCATCTCAGACATGTCATTTTTGAATTTTATGCAAATACTATCGGATGAAGCCAAATTATTCCACCGACATCAGAAACAGACAATGAGGACGATCCTAAGACCTACACTACTTATTCATTATGCTAGAATGTTCTCTAAATCTGATAAGCTATTTAAGATCTCATGACATGCTTACTAAATGTTCAAAATGGATTTAAGTTATACGTCTGTACAGTATTTTATCCAATTCAATTTATTTTGTATAGTGCCTTTCACAACAAGTTTTTTTTTGTATCCCTGATAAAAAAAAACAGCATCTCACTCAACAATGATTCTGCAGAAAAGCTTTTTGAAATCTCATTTCAGTAACTGTAGCCCAGACTTTCGACTCTTTACTAAACGGTTTTAGGCGTGCTGTAATTAAGATCGAAGCATTTAAGCTGGAGACCACTAAGTGCTCTCAAGATGGTGTCCCGCCGATGTGAAACCTTACCTTCTTTTTCTATTGCATGGGTAACAGCTTTTTTCACCCGCCCAGACTTCACAATGGCTGGGTCGGAATTGGCATAGTCAGCCACAGTAACTGCAGAGAAAAATAAAATTCTGTAAGGACCCGCGATTACTGACATTCTGGAGTGACAATGTAAATACAGATGAAAACAGGCCGGGTCAATCTGCATCGAACTGGTATAAAAACGGTACCAAAGCGAATTATAAGTGCAAGAATTACATAAAAGTGGGAACTTATCATATACGTTTTAACAATAAGTGTATGTGAACTGTCAGTGAATGTTCTTAAATTGCTCTCCTGGGGTGAATAAAGTATTCTGAACTGAATTGATTTTTGTCTTGAATGTTTAAGTAACCACAACAAAGTGCAACAAAGTTATTTTTTTTTATAAATATAACTTTTCGTAAGAGTTGCACAGGGACTTGTCAAAACATAATCTGCCATTGTAAGAAATCTTCAACGTCGAATGAAGACTAAAAATTCAGGTTCCATAAATACGTGGAGTCGTGTGTACTTGTGTACGTGTAAACTAGACTCTTTCGGCACACACCAAAGTACCGCGATATTACGACTCAGATACCACACAATGCAGGAATAGATGACAGTTCATCATAAACACCCATAGCAACTTGAATCCGTAGGCTCAAACTGCAGACGAAGACTCTTGCAGTTCATAAAGAAGCCCTTATCTTGAGTGCGGCTGATCTCATCCGTTTTCCCTCCAACACGAACACACCCACCGGCTGCCCGGGCCTACACGGCTCCTTCTGTACAGATACCTGACTCCGAGCAAACATCCTCGGCCCGGAACTTCAGCCGTTTTCTGTTCCCTTTCTTGGGCATGGCGGCGGAGATCTGTGGCCGGTTATCGTGACTGCGGCTCCTGCCATGTCGCGACGACAAGCAGAGACAAGGAAAAACGAAAAGAAATAAAGGAAAAATTGAAATCAACCCCTCCAGGATCTTCAGCCATTATGGAACTGAAGATAACCTCGCACACAACCGCGCGAGATTTCCCGGTGCATTACATCATCGCGATAGGGCTCTTAAAGGTACAGCAATGTAATTATTATAGCAGCACAGTAACTATATATATTTTAAAATTTGTATTTTAGTCAGCTAATACCTATACATAAAATACTAACAAAATCAAAAGAGAAAATGCCTTTTACATTTTAACACTGACGATAGTGATAATTATATGCAGTTAAATTATCTTAATTTCATAAGAATATTTTATGTACTTCATCTTAACAGGTAGGCGTGGCAACTAAGCCAGATATTTAGGAAAGAAACACATGGATTGGGAGTTTCACGTTAATTTAGCATTAGGTTCTATTAATCTTAGAACTCGTACTGCTTGCATTTGTGATTGTTTTTCTAAAGAAGCTGAAACTGTATTATTAGGGAGACAGTGGAAAATTATACAATGCATGAAACCAGAACAACAAAAAACTCAATAAAGAAAATGTGGACTAAACCTATTTGTCAATATTGTTTTATTTGATTTGGTCGTTAAGCGCTGCGCCCTGCAGTCTGATCTGTGTCATTGTATCGACAGGGAACAATATCCAGAATGCAACCACCTAAATCCTCTTCTTTTGATCTGGAGCTTTATTTTCCATATTCTAATTTAGTTTTGTAAGATAATTTATGTTTCAGAGCAGGGAATTCCACGTGAATCCGCCAGGGTGCGCTGCGAAAGTTATAAATCTTTGGCTTTCGCTTACATTGTGCCGGGTTGTATTTTTGTGGTGCTGATGAGGGGAGTTTCACCGTACACTTTGATGATTGTAGACGCCTTCTCAGATTTTTCGTAAATCACTTGGTGGATATAAAAACCTCGGCGGGCGACGAGGCACCGTGCGCCGTTTCCGTAAATGCCATCAACACCACAGCAGCGCCACGGCTAAATTATGCGTAAATTGTTTAGCAGATAGCACAGTTGCTCTGTTTTCGTAAGCGGCGGTGACAGCCGCCGCTGCAGCTCTGAGCTCGCTGCTTGGGAGAGAGGTAGCGGGGGGAGTAGTTTGTTGGCTTGAGAGGGGGGATGGCGGAGGAGTCGGCAGAGGATGCGGCAGAAAATAAAATGTATTTGTCCGTTTCGGTAACAGAAAGAATAACTGCAGCCGGCGGGTGTCGGTAGAAGAAGGCTACGGGGTTCTCCAAGACACAGCGAATGACTGTCAATCGTACTGGCACTCCAGCTGGAACTATTTCATCACTGTTCGTGGGCTTAGCAGTCTTTCTTGCTCCTTGTCTGAATCAATTCAATATCAAGTGAATTGGGATACACGCACAGCTGGGTGGAGTGAGTCGGAGAGAAAAAAACGCCGGCTGGAGTTCAAGTAACCTAAATGATGATATATTTTCATTTTTAAAAAAATGTGCATTACTAATAGCAATAAGAAAATTCTACCTTTGTGATAAATGCATAATGATCTACTACTAAGCTTTCGTTGAAAATAACGTGCCAATCCAGCTGAAGTAAAAGTTTTTAAGTTTTTTTTCCATATCATTTGGACGAAACTACATTGATGCAAGCTGTGCTTCAAATCCTACTGTATTCTCTATGACCTTGTGCCGGAGTATTAGGATAGTTTAAATTTAACAGCAGTTCGTCTGACTAACGTAAAGACAATACAGGCAAGATGATGTGTGAAGTGATGCCCACAATCACTGAAGGGGACTCGATGAGCTCACAGAGGGGTTCTCAGAATGGCTCGGATTCGGAGTCCAATTTCGAGCAGCTGATGGTTAATATGCTGGACGAGAGAGACAAGCTTCTGGAATCTTTACGGGAGACCCAGGAAACACTGATCCAGACACAGGCGAAGCTGCAGGAGGCGGTGCACGAGAGAGACCTCCTTCAGAGGCAGATCAATTCAGCACTGCCACAGGTAAGGCGTTCTCGCCAGCCGAAAGCGGTACATCCAGGCACACTGTGCTGGTTTCGACAGTCTGGAAAACGTGCTTATAAATCGCTCAGAAAAGAGATGTGTGCTTTGTTTTAGACATGCTTAGTTTCGCATGGGACAAAATCCCATATACAGTGGGTACTCGCATGTCCCCGTATACGCCCTATCAATTTATCATGTTTTGAAAGTCGTTGCAAAAGAGTGCGCGCATTTTGTCTTTCAAACGCGCACTGAGACGTGTACAGCACAAAGCGACATGTAAGCACAAAAACACCAGTGAAAAGCAGTTGGTGCTGTAGCATGACTGAGCGTGGATACCTGGGGCTTTTGGTAACTAAGGTAACGCGCAGCCAGGAAAGGTCGCTGGTGTGCGTGTTGCAATCCTGCCTTGGCTGTACGTCTGCTTTCCACATTGGTAGGATACACTGTACCCATCCGTGTTCATTGATTTAAACCGATGTACGTTCTTTTTTTTGTATTTATTTAATGCTGACCAGTTTGTCTCAACACCTTTCACAAAAAATAAATATTCGTAACCTAAATGCAATAAGAACTGCATTTATATTACTTTCTAGAATGCTGTTTCAATACTACCGTACGTTATGCTGCACCCTAAGACTAGTACCATGGTTAATTCATGACGTTTTGGGGTAGATTTTGTCCGTCATTTATTTCACGGTGTCCCATTCTTTTCCATGAGTTTATCTGGTTTTACTGTGATTTGCTACAGCTTTCTGTGCCGTTACAGTTGAAGGATTGTTAGCATGCTCCTTCACAGCTGGAGTGTTCTCGGTGTACTTCCTGCTTGGGGTGCCTGATTGTGAAGTTAAGGAGTTTGCATGTTCTCCCCACGTTTGCATAGGTGTTTGCCCAGGTACACCAGTTTTCTCCCAAAGACGTGTAATTTAATTTTGATTGGCTACTTTAAATCACCCAAAAAGCTGAAGGTGAATTACCATATGGCGGGGTTTGTTCCTGGTGTAGTCAGTATTGAACTACAGAGAAATAGAACTAAATGTATTCAGTGTACCAAATGGCCTCCTTTCATTTCTCCTTTCAACTATTGTGATACCATTTTAAGCAGTTAAAACAATTGCAACATCTATTTGTTTACGTCAGTGTGTGATGTTAATTTTGTTGTGTCTTGCTTCATTATTTTAAAAACAGGCCATTGTGTTTAACAGTACATTAAACATGTTGGCATTTCAAAGGTTTGCTTAGGGAATGTATGTAAATAAAAAAAAAACACAAAACATGGTTATTGAGGACTCATTTCTTCTTTTTTGACTGTCCTGCTTCTGTACTTTGAAAGTGTCCCCAAGAAACGCAAAAATTGATTTTGTATTTTTTTTACTTTAGCATTAACCTGTTTTTGAAAAACTTCACTGGGAGAGTGAAGAACCTTCTCCAGTTTCACCTTGTGTTCTGATTCACTCCAAAAGCAACAAACTGATGAGTTGAAGCCCTCAAGGGTCTAATTCGGCATCTCAGATTGCCAGATTGTTAGTTTTCATGTGACACTAACTGTGGATTTCTTTGTTCCAGTGTGGTGTGGGAAAGTTTAGAAAATAGTGAAATAAGATTCATTATGAAGTATTAGTGCAAAAATCATTAAAAGTGTACATATGTTTTGTGTACTCTATTTGTAAGTATTAAGTGTGGATGCTGTTAAGCATATGTTTTGGGCTACAGATTTTAAGCTAATTTTTAATGTTTGTGCTGAAAGCTTCAGGCAAAGATAAGGCAAGTTAGATACTGCATGTATCTGATATAACCTGATACGTGAGTGGGCCAAAACCCATTCGTTAGTTGGGCTAGAGATGTTTTCTCACCTGAGTAAGACAGGTGGCGGGGAGTCTGTTGCTTCCAGTTTTAGAAGTGTCATCTCTTTTAGAAAGAGTATGTTGTACCAGAGAAGATTTTGACTTAGCTATGGAATGTGGTTCCCAAGGATATCTGTGACTCAGAAATTCCCAGTGTCTCTTTATCATAGCTCACAGCTTAATATTTGCTTCTATAGGCTGCCCTTTCCAACTGTTTGAAATTCATTGTACTTTCATGTATTTTGATAACTCTCTTTACAGACTTTTTGGGTATTTATAGAGCTACTGTGTAAACTGTAATAATAATACTGGGAATAATTCACTTTGTGTAAGGTCCTTATGGCTCAGAAATGGGGAAATAATACTGAAAAACAAGATGATAAAACATCAGTAAACAGCCGAAGACCCTTTGTAAAAGGTGCATTAGAGAATTTCCTATTAGGCAGGTCCTTGCAGGGAAGAAACTGACTCGTGTTTCCTTCCTGGACCAGTGAAATATGGCCAGGCTCTCTCAGCAGACCACTTGCCATTCACACACACACACATGTCATGCTGGCTCGTTGGACACAGAGCCTCCCTCTCTCTGAACTCGCTGCCCAAAAGCTTGATTAAAACTGATGTCACCAGGCTCGCGGAGTGTACAGCATGCTAATGACTGGAGTCCAGCAGGCTTGAGCTTCCCTGGTAAGTCTGCCAACGGCAATATAAAAAGAAAAAAAAATCCCATCTGTAATAATGGAAAAGGCTGTAATTAATAAAATCGAAATATACTTTTTTTTGCCTAGGAGATTACAGGGCCTGTTTAGTAATAAGTGGCTGCTTAACTGAAATAAATGCCCAATGTGTAAAAACAGGTGTTTGAAGTGGATATGATTTCGTTCTGATTAAAGTGAGTATATTGTAAAGAATATTTTAGTAAGCTGAACGTCACTCAGCATGTAAGAATTCTATTTCATTTTGTAGTAATTGGCAAAACACTTAGAGAGCTATGAATACCTATGGGACATCTAAGAGTACCTGTTGGCCCGAGCCTTGTGTTACCAAATTCATGAAAATGCCTCTCAAAATCCAATAAGAAAATTAAAATTGCAGTGATGTTCCCAGTTGCTTGCACATTACATGAAAATTATTTTATCACTGAGCAGTCGCAGTCCTCAGAATTCCAGATATCAGCTTGTATTGGCATGTTTTCTTGCATTAAAGGCTGAAATGCATGTTACCACCCTGTCCGTTTTTTTTTATAAAGATAGAGTTTTAAAAGAAATGGGTTATTTAACCTAGCTAGAAAGAGATTTAAAATGTGCCTATGAAAAGTTTCAGTCTAGTTAAATCTGCCACAGAAGTAAGGTGAACTGTGGAGGTCAAGATTGAAGGATTTACTTGTTCAGCCTGTAGGGAGTCACCAATCAAGGTTCCTCATCCAATGCCATGTTGATGTGTGTGGTTTGTGAATTGGTCTGAGGAGGTACCTGGCAGAAAGATCAAGAGTGAGCTTGAGCTGGAAAAGAGAGATCAGCTGCCTCTGCTCATTGATGGAGGTGCCTTGCTGCCATCAAGAAAAAAAATATTTCACATGTATCTTACGTTAAAATTATGACATTTTTATGAAATCGTACATTATGCCATTTTTAAAAGATAATTGACTATCTTGTTATTATGAGACAGTACATTACTGCATACTCTATCTGTGTGATAATCACGTGCTAGCACAATTGTCATACAATACAGTACCCTCACTACCATTAGATGTCCTTCAATTTTAAGCAGTGGAATCGATTGGATGTACTTCTTTGTTTTAATCGATTGCACATACAGTACGTCTTTCTTGTTTAAGGAGAGGTTTGAGTGTCCTCATGCTTATAATGGTTCACATGTGCTTATGATTGTGTCATTTAATTATGACCTAACCCCAGTTGAAAGAAAGGCTGTGCACATTCTACCACATTGGACATTGTCACAAACACTTGCCCCAGAATTCCAGCTGAGTTATCGGTAGCTTCTAGGTGCTGTCACTGCACAATGTAATATGTTGTTTACAGACTCAAATGATCATTTGTATCTGTACTGTTATGTTTAATGTACCATATTGTAATAATGAGATACTTTGCTATTTCACAATAACAAGATACTTTACCATTGTAAAAAAATAATAACATAATGTACCTTTTTGTAATAACAAGATAATTTTCTCGTAATAGCGAGAGGCACAGGAATTAATTTTTCATCCTTGATGGCAGAAATGTGCTTCATACTGTACTTATCAAACTGAACAGAGAAAAAAAGCAATTTCTGGACAATGCCAGAAGGCTCCTGTTTTTTTTTTGGTAAAGGTGATTTGTTTTTTCCGACTAATCAAAAAAATCGTTTTATTTTCTTTTGCATTTTTTGTGTGCAAACCTGATCAATAAATGGTGGAGTGTGTGGAGCTCTTTTTGCACATTAACTTGAGCAAAACATCTGATGGAAGTTGCAAGCAAAGGAGGCAGTGAAACTTGGTAATTGCTATAAAACTTTCATATTATTTTCAAAAGTCTTTCGATGTACATAAGCAAAGTTAATCTTCCTGATTATTTCTTTAGCAATGCTTGTGGCACAGAATTTAATATGATCAGTTATCTTCAGACAGCTAGCATGAGTTTCATATCACAGACAAGTAGTTACAGTACATTCTGTCCACAGTAAGAGAAAAGCATTGAATGTTATTACTTATTTAAACAAATGTTCACATTGGTTAAACTACACAATTAACCATAACCTTGCAAAAAGCCAAACAATGGTTGTGTCTGTAAAATTCAGATTATCTAAAGGAGTTTTGCGCCCACACCCTGTCACAGCAGTGCACAGCTGACTCTTGACTCGAGGGAGGGTGCCAGCTACTGGGTAATTATCTCTGATGTCTCAGACACCTGATTTTCCTCAGAGGTCACATCTAGCAGAGAACGAGCCCGACCTTGTGCTTAGATCCAGAGCTCCAAAAATTCTAAGGTTTGTGTTATTTTAAGTTAGTTAAATATGCAGCTGTGAATCCGGAAGACAAGTGAAAAAGGAAACGTGGTCAACAAAATATAAACACACTGAAACTGATATTCACAGAACAAACAAAATGTTATATAGAATTATGAGTATAAATAAAAAAGGATTGTGCAAAATTGAATAGCTAATGTTGTGGTTGCCACACTGTAATTGGCTTTATTCATCCATCCAATTTCTAACCCCTTCTTCCAATTCAGTGTCGCGGGGGAGCCAGAGCCTATCCCAGCAGGCAATGGGAACAATGCAGGGTACACACTGGTTGGGACATCAGTCCATCGCAGGCTACACAAAGACACAAACACAGAAGTGCCTACACTAATACAGGACCAGCTTTCCCAGAAGTCACTTAACCTACCAGTATGTTTTTGAACCATGGGAGGAAACCGGAGCACATGAACATAGTGAGAGAGAAGCAACACACAGACCCCACGCAGAGACCATCCCACTCAGGTCTAGAATTGAACTCAGCACTGAGGGGCAGCAATGCTAACCACTGTGCCACCATGATGCCCCAACTTCATTTGAATTCTAAACAATATTTATTGGAAAATGTGGTAGTTGCAGCAGTGGTAAAATCAAGGTAGTTACAGTATTATATTTCTAATACAAAATCTTATTTATACAGTCAGTGGCTTTACAGTCTAGCCAAGCGTAAGTGACTGGGCTTGCATGTGCTTATTAAAGCAAGCAGTGAAATCCCAGGAGTCTTTGATCAAACTGGGAGTTACTGAACCCTGCTATGGGGTTAACAAGAATTTTTCATCTGGAAACATTTGACAGACTGTTGCCTTTTTTAAAGCCGATTTTCTGAGGTAGATTGGAGGTAAATTAACATCTTCTCCCATCACGGAGTTAACAAAAATTATTGTATTTGTAAATTGGAGCTCCCAGTGCAGCCTTTATTGCAATTTGTCACGATGCACAGGAACAAACTGCTTCTTATACATCCAAGCTGCAAATCAGTCCCAGAGCTCAAAAGAGAAAGGAAATAAGTCAAAAAGCAACGGGCTTTAAATAATTCATTGGAAATTTCCCTGTTCATGAAATTCAAAGCTCCATTGCTTCAAAATATCTGCGTATTTTGGAGGAAAAGGGCTTCATGAATGAAATCCCCTGCCTCCCCCAATGTCCTCTCTTGGATAAAGGAAATCTGTTTTTGAAATCAACACCGAATTGTGTTTGTTGTTCCAGTACATTATACCTGACATAATTTGCTAAGCTTCTGGTGATAATGCAAAACAAACATCTATTTTCATGAAGGTGCAGTGCTGCGTTTGATTTCCATTGCGGTGACCCAGAACTGTCATTTCCCATGAATGTGTTTAACCCATTCAGAGGGAGCTAGCTTCCTGGAAAGATTTCAAAATGGCAAGATACACTCAATGATAAATGTGTCCGTTGTCATTTAACAGATGTCTCGATTGACAGAAACATCTAGTTTCCTTAGGAGCTAGTGCACATTTTCTAGAGAAACTAGGTTGGTAGATCAATCACAATCTTCCAGAAAATGAAAGCAAAGGTGATCCTGTGCAAATTTTCTCTGATGGATGGTTCTTGTTTTTATTAAAGTTTTGACACTCCATGTACCAATCCACAACATAAGATATATACAGTATTTTAAGTTGTGTCATATATTACAATAATTAATTGTTTCATCCTTTAGTGACTTAAGTCAGTTTTTAAATGATTATAGTTAACCATTATATAGTAATCTCTTGTAGATTACACCTCCAGGCACTGACTTTAAGTAATGTTGAATTGATTTAACATTTTCTGAAATACCAGATTTTCAGTGCTGCTTTAAAGGAGGGGAGTGTTAAATATTCAAGCTCTGCTTTTTTGAAGTAATTGAGATAAATGAATGCATAAAAAACAAAATCATAACTCAGCTAAGTACAAAGGTCCACCTGATCCTGAAATCAACTGACACATGGCTTTTCCATATTGCATGCTTGGGAAGATGAATGGATTTGAGATTTCATACTTATTCTATATATTTATATACTTTAAATAATTTGGTAATGAAAAATTCCTCCATTGTCCTGTCTGCATGGTTCTTGAAATGAACTGCCAGGATTATGCCTGTCAATGCCTTGGAGCCTAGGTTTAAAGCATGTGCAGTTTCTGAGCAGAGCTCTGGCTAATTTCCAATTTTAGAAATGTATTTTAGATTCGATACCAAGATTTCAATTTTAGATGTAGCAAAAAGATTGCCGGAAATCAAAGTGGAAGCCTTAATGGCAAAATCCATTTAACATCCAGCACAACGACCCGATTCAAGTCCGATTGAGGCCGTATGGATCTGGAAGTGGAAAAGTGTAAGAGGAGCCTGCTTAGCCTAACTTCCATGTGTAGTGTTTTTCAGGACATTTGGCATAAACTTCTGCAACAGTGTACGCAAAGACACAGTGTTTGGAAAAGCACAATTTCCAATGTAGATAGATCACTTTATTAGCCATATACAATTTCTTGCATTAGGAGGAATTTTCACACACCCCAGTTTCCTCTCCATGAGACACACAGATGGGGAGAGAGAAGCCTTCGGTCAGAGCTCAGGGTCAGCCATTTATACAGCACCCCTGGCACAGCTGGTGTTAAGGGCCTTGCTCAGGGGCCCAACAGAGTAGGATTCCTCTGCCAGCCACAGGATTCGAACTGGCAACCTTCAAGCCACAGGTGCAGATCCTTAGCCACAGTGCCACCACTCTGCCCGATGTACAAAATGTGAATGTACAAAATGCTTAACAAAAGATTTCTGTGTCGCTCACCTAGTATAGTAGCTTCCTCGTTACTGATCATACATTATATTTAACATAGGATGCTGAGAATGCACACTGTAAGCAATTTTAATGGAATAATCCAAATTATTGCAAAGCACTAACATACATTTTTAAAACCATTTTCTTATACCATCTTGTATGCTGGTTCAGATATCTCAGGTGAATTCCAATCAATGCCCTGCTTAAGTTTTCCGGCAATGCCTGTGAGCTGCAGACATGTCTCCAATTTCCCCATCCTGAGCTCATTTTCTGTCATTTAGTCCATGTGTTCCGTGATATGTGTCAAGAGACTTTTCTGATTGACAGCACTTGACAGAACTGCAACGAAACCTCAGGTTTTCAGCAATAGCCAACAGAGGAGCCTGCTTGTGTTTTTGAGGTAGGTCCCTGGCAGTGATCTACCACAAATTGACACGATGTGTCAATATCTATGTATCTATGTTTGTGTTTTCTTTAGAAACTTTATTCTTAAAAACAAAATTACAAGACAGTATAGGAAATTGGAACAGAAGAGCAAATAGCTGAATGTTCCCCAAATCTTACATATCAGAAGGTTGTGGAAGAGTCTTTAAACTGTTTTCAACACATCTTCATAGATTTATGTTTCAGCCGTAGTACTAGAAACATAGTACTGAATGTTTTTTTTTGTTCAGGCATTAATCACTGTGAAAAACGAAGTAGGTGTATTTTTTTTATTTTTTGCAACATTAGGTTAGTGCTCAGTGTCATGTTTCCTTTCTTGGCACATATATATTGTGCCAAAATCTGAATAAACAAACAAGGGAAGGAATTAATTTCGATTTATGAAAGCCAGGGAGTCTTTTCCCTGTAATTATTTAAGTACTGTATACTGACAAGCAACAAAAATGATAATACTGTAAATAAAAACATTCTATGACCCAATGGATATTTATTTGATTCAGTTTATCAGTGCAATAATAATCTACATCTTCTTTATCTTCTTGATATGGAAAAGTGTCATAAACAGCATAAACTTCATATTGAATACCTATCATAAGGCCTTATTAGCACCACAAGCCACAGACCAATAGGTGTCTTTGGACTGTTCTGTCAATATCTGACTCATTTTGAGACCTGATGATAAGTTCACCTTCTGTCTTGCTATGGTGGCACAAGGGGTACCAGGATGGGAATGACCACTAGAACTCCTTGGCATTCTCATTTCATTCTCCTTGACAGTCTAAGAAATGAAAAATGGCTGCTGGGTGGACAACTGCTGTATTCTAGCACTCACCATCTCAAATGCCTGGTTCCTCTTCTCAGACATCAGTCATGGTATCTTCAGATGAAAAGTAGAACTTGCATTGTTTTCAAACTGTTTGGCAGCACACTACCCTGAATTACATTCCACAAAATTATTGTATTGTTGTGTTTATGGCAAACCTGGCACTAATTTATAAGGAATGCTGAGAACTTATTTTTCTGCACTACATTCACAAAGCATTTTATTGAAATTCAGAATGGGGACAATAGTATCACGAGCATGCACTCCATGATTTCCTTTCAGAGGCCATGGTTAGAGGCCACTGATTTTCAGCACGTTTTGTAATTGTTTCTCTCAATACTTCAAGAACATCTTTTACAGTAGTAAATTCTTGGCTACATATAAGAAGCAAAACCCCTGCTACATTAGCATACAGTTGTTGCTATAAACGCTTAGTATGCCATGAGCAGTAACATTTTAAATAGCTTTCAGTAAATTGGGAGGACTGATTTAAAAGCCGGTGCTGTTTAGAGGACAAGATCACTCATGTCTTAAGTTTCACAGGGTTGAGCTGATGGCCTGAGCCCTTGTATTTTCTGCTGATGTGAATTTCCTTCTGCCTGCAACACTGATAGTCCTGGAAAAGTCAATATTCTGCCTTCCTGATATCTTCCTGGCTTGACAATCAGCCAAGTGGATAAGTGATCCTGATCAATTTATCAACCTTGTAGCTTCTTTTAAATCACAGCAGTCTTTCTGCAGCTGAACAGTTTTTTTAGGAAATACATTTAAATGCATTCTTTTCACAGTATCTGGACAATAGCCCATACAGTAGAACAGTAAGTTAGTTCTGGCTCTTATAACACAATCTGTGTTAGAACATGTAGTTTTCTATTAAATCAATGGACATGTAAGTTAAAAAGATGTGACTACAAAAGCACTGTAATTCATTAAAAGAGCCAAAAACAAATACAGTAGATGAGGAAAAAATAGTTATTTTTTCAATAATTACGTTTCTTATACATGCTACGATAGAATGAGGTAAAAAAAACACATTTTCAAAATTTGGTCACCCACAATTCAAGTTATATTTTATTTCACTTTAAGAAAGGAATATGTTCTTTTGAAAAAAAATTGCAATAAAAGACACATTTGAAGTGCCACTATCCCTTTGTTCATTAAATAAATTTGCTTGTTTCAGAAAATCCCCCTGGTATTTTCTGATTTTATTTAAAAAGTGTTTGTATGCAACATCAATAATGCAGTAAGGTCTTAATTAATATGTAAGTAAGTGAAGAGGAAGATGATAAATTAGAGCATTTATCAGATAACCATCTCCAGAGCCACCAAGAATGTGAAATTATCATCTGACAGTAGCCAATGGCAGTTTGTGTGGACATTTTAAAAGGTCATATAATGTAATGAACCATATACTGTAATGTCCTCTATGAAGTCCTTCAGAAAACTTTAGCCATCTTGTCTTCACAAGCTGTTCAGCCTTTTGAGAAAGATTGCAATAGGTAAGGGTTTAAAAAAATCAATAACCAAAATCAATTGCTCTGTAGTCAACTTCTTTTGTTTTACAATTTTAAATTGTACTCTGCAATTGTTTGTCACTTCAGTTAAGTCAATGATTCAAGTGGTACTTGGCAGGCAATGAGAAAGTATCTGAACTGGGTGCTTGTACACTTATTAGCCATAATGACGTCAGGTCAAGAATGCAGAAATAACGTTTTGCTAAGCTGTACTGTAGCTGGTAAGGTAAAGTTATTATTCTCACTGTATCAGGGATCAGTGGATTTTAAGATACGATCACATTAAAATGGAATTTTATGGAAAGCTATATTATGCCCATTATTATTAATAATAATAATTGCTTACACTTATATAGCAATCTACCTGGATGATGCGACGGCAGCCATAGTGCACCAGAACACTCGCCACACATCAGCTATCAGTGGGGAGGAGAGCAGAGTAATGAAGCCAATTCATAGATGGGGATTATTAGGAGGCCATGATTGGTAAGGGCCAATGGAAAATTTGGCCAGGATGCCAGGGTTACACCCCTACTCTTTTCAAGAAACGCCCTGGGATTTTTAATGACCACAGAGAGTCAGGACCTCGGTTTTACATCTCATCCGAAGGACAGGGCCTGTTTACAGTATAGTGTCCTCGTCGCTATACTGGGGCATTAGGACCCACATGGACCGCAGGGTGAGCACCCCCTGCTAGCCCCACTAACACCTAACCCAGCAGCAACCTTAGTTTTTCCCAGGAGGTCTCACATCCAGGTACTGACCAGGCTCACACCTGCTTAGCTTCAGTGGGTTACCAGTTGTGAGTTGCAGGATGATATGGCTGCTGGCAATTAATATGTTATTATTATTATTATTATTATTATTATTATTATTATTATTATTATTATTATTATTATTATTATTATTATTATTATTATTATTAGGCAGTTGGTTTTTTCCAGTGCAGCTTACAATTTTGCCCATTTATACAGCTTGGAATTTTACAGAAGTTATCTAAGTGAATTACCTTGCTCAAGGGGTACATCAGTAGAGTCCTTCGTGGGATTACAATCTTCTGTTTATGAGTCCTAAGCCCTAAACTCTTCTCTACACTGCTGCCTGTAGGCAAGGGTTTATACACAAAGTTAAGAGTTTATTCTATAGCAGGTTTGCCATTTTGTTTGCAGAATGTTTATACTTAAGAATTAATACTGTATCTAAAACCATAGAATTATTTAATCTTAATGCTGATTCTTGCAGTGGCACACGTAACTGTGGGGTCTGATGTTATTGGCCACACTGGAATTATTTTTATAAAAAATAAAGCTCAGGCTAATTCTAAGGTACAAGAATGGTTGCTTGTTAAGTAGTGAGGGCATATTGCTTTTTCTGAGACAGGTCTTCTTTGGGAATGCAGAACTTGTGAAGAAATAGGCCACAGAAACACCTTGAATAGCGGTGTGGCAGGGACAGATCCTGTAATGTGGCAAAACAAATGAAACGAGGCATTTGGAATTGGAAGTTACTAGGTGGCTTTTCGCCTTGCAAGTACGTGTTATATCCAGAATTTTCTCTCCATTATTATATGAGGAACCTGCATTGTTTGGCCATTATATTTCATAGTTTATATCAAGAAAGGACAACCTCAGTCCTTAAGGGTTGGAGTTCTGGAGTTTTTTTTTAAATAATTGTCAGTCAACAACTGAAAAGATGAGACCTAGAAGAGCAGGTAATATAACATAGTATTTTCCAAATAGTTCAGTCATGTAAGTTAGTTCAGAGATAGAATGAAAAACTACAGGGCTCCGTGGTGGTAGCTGAATAGAGCAACCAATCCCTGCTTTGTGTCCATCTTCATCACCCTTGTGACACAGTTCCTCTGCGCTTTGCTATGATGAGTTTTTATTTTAAAAGGGCTTTGTGAAAATATCTCATGAGTGTCTTTTAAATAAAACACGCCTGGGGCTGCGGACTGGGGAGTGCGTGACACTGATTTCTTATCCCTGCTTTCTCCCGTCTCCTCTGTCAGCCTTATGTCTTATGGAGTTAAGCATGGCTGAAACCGGAGACCTGTCTGCCTGCTCTTGTCAGCTGTATCTGGGAGAACTTTCGTCTCCCTGGTCTGAGTCGGGCCTTCTTACTGCCCTGCCATCAAAAACATTTTTTTTGGTAACTGATGCTTTTCATAGAATATGTTTTTAATACTTATATTACATGTAGTAAAAAAAAAGAGAAAAAAGCAACAATAACAAAAAATTAGTTTGTTCTTCAGCCCAAAGTCTGCTGTTTAATGATTTTGCTGAGTCCGAAATATTGATAATTCAGAGAAGAGTGATATTCTCTGCAGCTCAGGAAATATAATGCATTGTCCATTATGCTCCATTTTCATGAAATATTAAAATATATAGGCTAAGTGTCACAGCCACATAAGACACAGAGAAGTTTTCTTTGAGGTATCTTTTGTTGTTCAGCAACAAATTCATAGCAGATTGAATCTGATTAACAAAGCAAATAATTTCTTCATTTTCCACTTTCACAGTTCATCTATATATTATTATTATTATTATTATTATTATTATTAGTAGTAGTAGTAGTAGTAGTAGTAGTAGTAGTAGTAGTAGTAGAAGTATTATATAATTATATATGTTTAAGCCATGTTTGTGTTGGTATTATTTACTTTCTTTAATTGTGTTTGTCACAAATGAGCCTTTATTAACTTTCTCACACACTAAAGCAAGTGGCCGAAAATGGAGAATGACAATCTATAATTGCAGAAAATCCATGTGCCCTTCATACACCCTGAAGAAGTTCTCGCCTTTACACGTTTTCTCTGTGGGCAATTCAGCACTATTTTAAAAGCCTGCTTCTACTGCAGTGATAAATGAGTTTGATCGATAGCTGCTGTACTTTGGGATGCTAGCTCCTCACAGGCATGGTTTGGTTTGTAGTGTGCCTAATAACACATATTGATAAGAATCTCAGATAAATAATAGAAAAGAATATGTAAAATGAATTTAATGTTTCTGTGTTGCACCACGCACCATCAAACTGCAATTGCCTGGTTGGAGCATGAAATCCAGTTTATTAGGACTTAAAACCGATAAGAGAAAGGACGCTGATCCAAGCCAACTTGTAAGCCTACATGTAAGAGGGTCTCTACAGAGATATTGAAAAGGTTTTTAAAAATGTCCTTGTTCTCAAATAGCACCCTCTTAAAGTCTTTTATCAAATTTAATGCTTAAATGGTATATTTCACCAGCCATCGCTCACTACGCTGCCTGAGCCCACTATTTTCACAACTAGGAATAATTTTCTTTTTGATTTCCCAAAACAGGAATGCAATGCACAAAGTGACAGTTTCCCCACCTGGAATGTTTTAAAAGAATTTCAAAGAATTGCTCTGTCTGTGAGTTTGTATTATACGCAGTACTGGGGAAAGTTATTTTACCAAACAATGTGATACAGCTAGAAGTTACTTGTGCATATAACATTAAAATGAATGGAAATAATTTGTAAATGTTATATAATGTTGGGACAAATCATTTTAAAAAGTCACCAATTATTTCTAACTTTAATGGATTCATTTTAAAATGCCCCCTTCTCTGAGTGTATGAATATACAGTATTTATATATTATTTGCAAACTGTATTGAATTGTCATATTCTACCACATGCTGTACCACCTTAATTGGTAAATTCCATCAAATCAGTAAGAAGATTCAGTATCACAATACATTACCAACATTACTATTTAGGCACATTTAAGGCTAGTACACGTCACAGTTATTGTCAGAACTGCTGGGACTGTAAGCAGATGTCTGTCACTGGAAATGCTTTTGATGTGAAAAGTGCATGCACCACTGAAGTTGTTTGCCTTGTCACAAACAGATGTCTTTCAGCTTTTAGAACTGTCATGGTTTAGCTCAGTTAAATTGAGTTGTTTTTCCTCCTCCCCTAACAAACACACTGACAAAACACCGGATGTAAGGCTGTGTTCCTTTTACTGAGTTCTAACCTGGAACATGTACAGTTTACACTTCTTGGTAATAATAATAAGTGATATGTTTGAATGCAATAATAAAGTATTATACATTTAAATGTAATAATAAGAAATGGTACATGATAATTTAATCATAACAATATTAAATATTAAATATAATAAGTCCATGGGGAAGGAGGTGTGGTCTGATATGTTATGTTTGTCTCCTTTTTCTGCTGTTGTAGCATGAATTAATATGGCACTTTCATTAAATTATACCTGTTTTTTGCTTAAGCGGGTACGTTTCTTTCCTTAAAGTCTTCCTTGGAAATTATAGACAACTAATTTTAGTGTATATAGTATATTACCAATGTGTTAATTGTTTTTCATAAAGAAGGAAGAAGATTAGGATAACATATTAATCTTACACAAACAATATTGTGCATTCCAATCATATATGGCCTACGATCAGTTTGCTATTCATGATCACGTCAGAAGTAGGCTAGAGGAGATGGAGGATAAAGAAAATTGATTTACTGGAGGTTTTAAATTTTTGATTTGTATCATTAAAAAATAATGAAGGAAGGTTGTTAAAATGGGTAAAATGTTGGCATTAATTGAAATATTTTAAAAGACGTTTTCTCCTATTATTTATTTTCATTTGGTGATATAGCTGACGGTAGTCTGGGATTTGTTGTCCTTGATTTAAAAAGAAAATGTCTTTTTTCAGAAATATTCCTTCACATTTTTCTATTTCTTTCACAATATTTCTGTGACTGTGTAAAAAGTCTAATTTACAATTTTAATAAATCTGAAGCATGGCCAGTCACAAATCACTTTACTAACTTTAAGTGCTATTAAAAACACATTAAGGTACGTCTTATGTATTTTTGTCAGAATCATTAAGTATTTTTGCTTTAATCTCTGCAGCTAAAACATTCACTGTGTTTACATTGCTATTCTAGTGCCAGGAAGCAGATGGACACAAACGTTTCTGCTGACTCTTAGTCCCACAGGCACCTGGTCAGTGGGTGACTCAACTCAGACACTTCTGACAGCACAAATCAACTGTTGGTGAATGACAGAGAGGTGGAGTCAAATCAGTAGCCTCCACACGATCGGGTTAATTGTGCTGTTTAAGAACAGACTGCTTCATAGCCACATTATCATCATCATAATCATCCTTCTTCAATCAATTACTGGAACAAAGTGAACTTCATCATTTTAACTTGTCCTCTTGAGGTCTTCTTGGTAGCTTACTCTTTTCTTCAGGGTCTAGTTTACAATTTCCTTTGTCTAATACTGAGCCATCCTTTTTGCTGTGTCCAGCCCATTGTCATTGTACTTTCTTCACTTTTCCAATAACTTAATGAACACGTGGTTACTGAAAGTCCAGTTTTGCCCCCTATACATGAGCTCAGGGAGAATGCATTGGTCAGAAAACCTTGAGGTAAAGGCTCTAAGCCTTTGTTTCCCTTTCAGGATTTGTAGTGCTTGTAGAACTGACAAACATTTATTTATAAATTAGTTGTATGTATTACTTCGGGTAACTATTTGAATTGTATTATTGATGGCCAGTACATTTATCCCATTCATATTCTATTTTTATTGGAAGCTACACAGCTTGTACAATTGTGCCTCTGAAAAAAGTGCAAATTTGAAACTGTCCAGTTAGAAACACCTGTCTGTAATTGTTTAAATATTCTTACAGTCAACTCTTCCTTTAGTGAAACACCCACAACAGCTGTCTTCTGCTATTAAATTTAGAATATTTCTCCAGTCATGTCAGCTTTGATCTTTTTATTAATTCCTGGCATGTGCCTGGAAAGGTGTTAGAAAATCAGTTCATTTCTAATGCCTCCTCTTGCATCACATTCACTGCTGTTATAAGTTCTGCCTCCATTAATACTTTCTTTTATTTTCTGGAACCTTATCAATAATTAATAAAGTCCATTAGGCTGTCCATCGGAAAAGGTCTTCTGGGCGTAGAGAAATCTAATTTGGTTCACCGGTTTGACCCAGGTTCTCCGTGTGGTGAAAAGCCAGCACTGGCACCTGAAGACATCTATTAAATATATGTCAAATACCTTCTGTCAAGGTAACAAATGAGAGATTGGATCATAATCTTTTAAGCCTCTCACGGGCTTGATATGGCTGAATTTGGGGTAAAAAGGATTGTAGACTCTAAAAGGCACTGCTTGGTAGGAAGACTGCTCTTGATGAGGAACATTACAGTTAAGTAAAATGCTGGGGTCTCATAAAATATGTGAAATGACAAAAATAGTTATATTTTCAAAAGCTAATTTTGTAACTGAATCCAAATTTTATGTAAATCTCTTGTCATAACATTAATATGATATCACTGAGCCTTTGCCTCCTGTTTGACATTTTCTCGTACAGTTGCTCTTGGTGATACGAAGCTTTAAAATACAGCTCTAAATATATGAATCTTTTCTTCACACCTCAGCTATTTCTGGCTAGATGTGTGACATCTACATTTTGCATTTGGTATCATGCCCACATATTTTTCAAGGTGGAAAATTCTATTCTATTCTATTCTATTCTATTCTTAAGATAGGAAACATAGGAAGATTAGAAGCAACATTTCATTTTTTAATGCAATCCATATTTACTTTACTAATGCAATTAACCTTACATTGCTACAGTTTGGAGCATGTATCATATTATTTGAAACTAAAAATGTTCTAAAGATTGTATTTTTACTACAGTATCTCGTGTTACTGTTCATTTTGTGTCAGAAAACACAAAAGCAACTTATAGACTAACCTTATTGACGATAGATGTATTTCCCTGGAAACAGAGAAAACAATGAAAAACGAGCTCTCTTGTTAGAGAAAAATTGGTATCATCCATTCTCTAGCATCCAAGATAAGCCAATACCTCACCAGGAAGGATAGAGTCTACCTTTAAGGTAGAAGTACAATATTTCTTAGATCTGAAAATATAAAGTATTTGTACAAATGTTCTCATTTCAAATAGACTGAAATACTGCTTTTGTTCAAGAATGCTTTTTAAAGTCTATTTTTTCATGTTAAGTGATTCTTTGTACTGAAGTCCTTGTTAATTTTACTTAAACCTTTTGTAGCTTCATAAATATCAGCTTTAACTCCTTAATAAAAATTGAACTTCAAAGAACTTTCCATGTGCAACTTTGTTTACCTACCAGATTTTGATTATTCTTAATTCTTAAAACTATTAATGTATTAATTTATTAATACAGTATGTGTTCAAGAATATTTAACCAAATAATCTTAACTTAATGCCATATAAATCTTATGTTTTGTGTTAACCTTCAACTATCTTCCTTGTTATGCTCTGCTCAAGGTGTAATATTAGTTTGTGAAAACACTCCTTTTTATATGTTGGTCTAATTGGGCCTTTGAGACTTTCCAGTCCTCAGTTAACTTGCTCCTTTTCTTCTTAACAAAAAAACACCCTACACTGTATAGTAATTATTTGCTTTGAATCAAGAGAAATATATAAATATTTTCTCTTAATAAATGCAAAAATTCCATGTTGCTGCTGAAAACACAATAATGTAGCCTGGAGTCAGTGAAAGTCAGTTGCTCTTAGTTGCATATATATTATTTTATTTATTGATAAATACAACAACAAGAGATTGTTCTGTATCACTTAAAGCACTTAAAGACCCATGCTTGGTGATGCCTAGAAATACAGACTTTCATATGTACAGTTAAAGGTTTTAAAGCTAATGAAATATTTCTGTAAGTGTTGCCTGGTGTGCGCTGTCATAACCTCAGCAGGCTTTGTGTGCCATCTGTCAAGTATAGTGTACAGCACATTTAGCACAGGAAGATGACAAATTCTCCCTCACAGAAATTTCCAAAGAAGCACATTGTGTGATCCGTAGTATGAATCTGAGCATGTCAAGTTGAACAAAGGAACAACAGATTTTGTATTGGTTAACAAATATAGGTTTAATGAATTTCCTCACTGTTATGTTACAGTATATCTTCCTGTTTGCCTAACATACTCTTTGGTGGTGGTTGTGCCATTAAATATATAGGAAATATAATGAGGAATATTAAGAATTGTAAAATGGGAGGGAGTTTAAACTTTTTATCACTTGAAAAAGATGCTGTAAATATATGGCCAAACGGTCAGAATGTAAAACTTTTAATTCACTATTGCCTCCAAAGACTGCATGTACAAGGCAATATAATGAAATATGAATAAAATATCAGCTATAGGCCAATTCACTTTACAAAAGAGAATATATAGAGGTTTAGGGTGGAGCTACTATTGTTTAAAAAGTAAAGTTATAAATATACTTTAAAATAAATTGATCTCTTTAAGTCATATCAATTTAGGTGTAATTAAACTTTTGATAGATTTCAGCTTTGCCAGCTGTATTTATTATTATTTGTTATGCAGCCTTTGTTGATAGAACAGTATTAATTTTTAATGCTGGTGGTGTATTCTTCTGCATCAATGCAAATACCCAGCACTGCTCCAGATAAACATATACATTACTTAATATCATCAGGGTACATTAACACAATGATACATTAACTTTAGAGGAGTAATTCTTTCAGTTAAGGTGTACACTTTGCCCCAATGCAGTGGCTAAGATCTTTTCATCAGTTATTTAAAAAATGTGGATGGAAAAAGTCCCTAACATGAAAAGACGAATCACATATCAAGGATGTGCTGCAGAATGAGGTGCAATTACCAGAAGCCCAAGGGGTCATCGGCCTAAAATAGCTTTAAATATTGAACAAAGTATTTAGTCATCTCCATTCCCACTTATACAGTGAAGTCTTCTTAGAGAAATCAAATAAAAGGCCCTCAAAGTAATAAGATTATATCAATCTGAAGACTTTTAAATGCTTCCCATTAAAAAAAAAATTCAAGTCACAGAATGACACTATAGAAAAAGGCTGAAAGCACGCTCAGACAGCTCAGCTTTGAAATCCCAGCTCTGTTTAAAATTCATATCTCCTGACAGTAATGTGAAAGCTTCTTTCCCTTGTGTCAGGGCATTGTGTTTCCAATCGAAGCTTGTGAGGAACTGGCCATGGGCATGCCTTTGTCTGAAACCCTATGACAGTGGCCTTCATTGACAGGCCACTTGAACAAACTTTACAAATGAATGTCGGTTTCTATTTTTTTCTGTCCTGACCTGCTTGTATTCTGTGAATGTCTGTAATATTTTATGTACTAGGATGTTTTTTTATTGCTGTTCCAATACTGGCTGCACAGTAATCTTTTCACAACAAATTGAAAAGAAAAGCCAAAGACCGTGCAATTTTGCTTCACTTGAACAGTTCCTGCCTTGAAACTTTCTTGAGTTTCTAATTCCAGTTATTGATTGGCATACTGTGCCGGGTGGATCCTACCTCATTTCCATTGTTTGCTGGGATAGGCTAAGGCTCCCCCACTGCCCTGAACTGGATAAAGTAGTTACATAATAGATGGATTTTTTTTTTTTACTAAGCAGGCACTTATTTGAGTGGTTATTATGGCCCAGTGGGGTTCACAATGTCTTCTTCTGTCACGCCCCACATTCTACCTCGGAAACGCCGTTCTGTCCCGGTCACACCCCACACCCTCCCTCGCAAACGACGTTACATTCCCGGAACCTTTGCTTCACAATCTCATCCCTGATTGAACCCATCACATTCTCACATGCATCAGATTCCTCAAATTCTCACTCCCTAACCAATCATCCAATCACACCCCTTTCCTTTCAGTATTTAAACTCCCCTCACACACCTTCCTATGCTCACAATTGAGAAGCCTCTTGTAGTATTCTCCAGTGTGTGTTTCCAAGCCTTTTCACTGATCTCCTGTTACGAATCTTCTGCTTCCGCTTCTTGACCTCACCTTCTGGATTTTGACTGTTGGATTGTTTTGGATATCTCATTGCCGGACCCTTAGCCTCCCTTATCGACCTTGCCTCCTGGATTTTGACTTTTGGATTGTTTTTGGATATCTTTTGTTACTGAACCCTTTGCCTCCCTTATCGACCCAGCCTTTGGATTTCGTCTTTCGGATCGTCCCTTGCTACTCTGAGTTCTGTGGGATTCCGGTCACGCATAAGGATCCTCCTATTCTACCTATAGGTTCCCTGACATCTTCTCCATGTTTTTTTTTACTGAAGTAATTCCTTTTCTACAACATCTTTGAGCTGGTTGCATAAGCCAGTCTCGGTTAATACATACAGTAAATGACTGGTAACAATATACAATTTAGTAAAAAACACAAAACATGAACAAATAAAATGGTGTTTTTTCTAACTTGTCAAATATATGGCTCAAATTTGTATTGCATTTGTTGCTTTACTTTTTTTCCTCAAAGAAGAGTAGGTTATAATGCCTGCCTTGGTAGAAATAAGTGCTTCAGAGGTTCTGGTATTGTGCACATTTACATTTCTTAAAAGCCTGCTTTTGTTTTTGAGACACACAGATACAGTACATACAGTATATACTTTTAAAAAAATATATAATTTACTCCAAAGAGGAACAATGAAGAGAATTTAGGCACACAGAATTTATTAACGGATGAGGAGAGCAAATTTGAGTTTCTAAAACCCTTTTAGAGAGAGATTATTCTACACTCCAGTTTCTTTTTTTAGATGATAAAATGAAAATGGAACTGTTGGATCTATGTGGAAACTAAGAATGCACAGGTCAGGGATGCAAATCTGAAGAAAGAATGCCTGGGGGTGAACAATTTAAATATTTTTTCTTCTATCTTTAAAAAGGTTAAAGAGCTTTGCTGACTTTAATTCTATAGGGACTTTGGAGTTGTTTTCCATATTTGTCCTGTAGGAAATTGGAAAGCCAGGGAAAGGCTTACTAGTAAAGCCTTGCAGTTCAGTTTATGGACTCTCGGGATTGTGCACACACGGGGCAATAGTCTGTTTTGTGGTGCATGGTCTGGATTTTGGCCATCCAGCCCGGTCACAGCCAGATACCATTCTCATATCCTGTGTGCGTGGAAATTATTCCCATTTGCTTAATGGTGACAAGAGTATGTCTTCAGGATAAGTCAAAGCCAGGGTTTAAAGGGACACCTGTTTGGGGACATTGGGGTATTGCAGGCTAACTGCAGTTCATTTCTAGCTGTCCATAGTACTACCAGTTTTGGTGATTTAATTTGGGAAGAATCTTTGTAATGGGTGTACAATATACAGTATATATATTTATTTGACTAAAATACTAACTACTGGGATATGCAAATATGTAGTTTTTTTCTGGAATTAAATTTTTTAGCACAAATTTGACTTTGTGCAATGCTGTTAAGATTACAGTATAACCTTTTTATATTTTTTTAAGCATGGTGCATCCAAATCCCTTATCCATTTATAGATATGTTTATTGTTCCTATTATATTATGGTATAGATTTTTAGAATACATTTAGAGAGTATTGTATTTTCATATACTGTATGTATAACTATACAAGCTTAAACCCATAAGCCTGAGTACATTCTTCTCCATTGTCTACTTTTTCTTTGAGGCTTTTAACAAAGACATTAAAACATAAAGAGGCCCTTTGGTTTTTAGTTTTAAATGTCAAAACACCAACCTAAACAGAAAGAAGAATCCAGTAATTGCTTTTTTTCTTCTTACAGCATACCTACTTAGAGCATCTCTCTGGTTTTTGGAGGTGGTAGTTCAGTTGTGTTCATGGAATTCTGTCAGTCTGAGAATTAACCAAAAAACATAAATCTTCATGCCAAAGAAGTGGGAAAAATGAAAATAACAAGAATTCACAAGATTTCATGCTTCATGGTATTCCTCTTGAGTTTGTGGATTGTACCTGAAAACACTGCCCATATCTTCATGACAAGCAAGACTGCTTCAGGTTTTGAATGAAGGAGAGCATTCGATAAGACATTTATTTAATTTAATTTATGGTTGATGATATATCAGCCTAAACGCTTACAAGAATTCTGAACAACTAGAAACTCATGACGAGCTTCAAAGGTACAAAACAGATCTTCAAAATATACCTGCTGGTGTGTGGTGAGCATACTGATGCACTTTGGCTGCCGTCCAATCATCCAGGTCAATCGCTGTAAAGTGATGATGATAATGAATATGGTGATGGTGATTATTATTATTTCTATGAAGACAGTGTGGGATATATAGATATGCTGACCGCAGATATCTAAAAAATCAGAATACTTTAATCTGGGATCAGTTGTGTACAGTATTTTAAAAAAAGAATTAGGATAATTTTAGTTTTTAGTCAGGTATAGGTCTACGAGATAATTACATTCATGTTTTCATCATTTACCGTTAAACAATGATCATCTAATGCCAGGAATATAAATGCGGAGGAGGTTTAAAAAATGTTAGCTCAAAAATGTTCCATATGTCATGCTTGCTTAATTGTTATGAATGAAATTAAAATAGAGTGGAATAGAATAAACAGATGCTATTTGTGTTATGTTTATTTTAAACCAAAAAAAGGTTCTTATATATTTCAAAATTATTGTGCTATGATGTAATATAAAACACACAATTAATTTTGCCTATGGCAATACAAATTTTTTTTACATTTTCTAAAAATGGTAATTTGTGCCTAAAATACAGTTTTTGAAGAGATTTTGTTTTCAAGGATTTTTAGGTTTAGATTTTCTCTAGGAGAGGCAACATGCAAGTCACTGTTTGGGTGTGAATTGTTTCTTATGGGGTGGCACAGTTGGCACAGTGATAAGCATTGCTGCTTTGCAGTGCTGGGGCACTGGGTTCAAGTCTGTTATATGTGTGGAGTTTGTATATTCTCCAGACACATAATGGTAGGTTAATTAGCTTCTGGGAAAATTGTCCCTGGTCTGAGTGTGTGCCCTACAATGGACTGGCCTGCTACCCATTGCTTGCTGACATAGACTTCGGCTCCCCCATGATCATGGTCTTGATGAACATGGATGGATGTTTCTTACATTGTGTGGTTTTAAAACATTACATTACCTAAAGACATTCTGCTTCTCACAGACCATCACTGATTGAAGGAAAGTACTAACGGGAGAGTATCCATTTTCTAAGGATTACATTTTTCAGTTTGGGGGAGTCGCTTACTTCAGTTTTCTTTCAAGCTCTCAGAATTATCTTTGATCCTCAAAATATACTCCCTAAAGATTCAGGTCTTTCCAAACCAGAAGACAAAAGGCTGTGCTTACAGGCCTGTGTTGTAATCTGAGTCTCATCTCATTACTCAGCTAATCAGTGTTTTCTTTTTCTAAAGAACGAGGCAGAGGAAACTACAAAATCATTCAATAGTCAGGGTTATAATGGGCAGAGATCTCATAGGGCTCTTGGTCCAGAATGTACTTATACTGTAAGCCTGCCCCACATTTTGGCACAACAGGAAAACAAAAGGGTACACATGACATACTTGTGGTGATATGAGGGTCTCTTCCAGATGTTACTTGAAGGTGTCGCAGAGACTTTGATTCAAAAGCATAGCTCTGTAATTTGTTCTGGAGCCCACACCCCTTGATGTAGTACCTCTAATTGCATGCTCAAGGACACAGGCTTCTGCTTGTCCTAAAGTAAACCTCAGGGATGACTTTGTGAGTGTCTTTCAATGTGTAATTTTATTTATTTTCACTATATACATATTTTATCCCTTTTTCTTGCTTCTCCACAATCTCTAGATGAAGATTTTGAGAAGCTTGTATAAACCCTTTAAATCAATTTCATGAATTGCTTCCTCAGCCTATCTTGTTTTTATGCAGTACATTCTGGATGCTTGCATATACAGTAATGCTCTGTACTTGTATTACATGCAGGTAGCAAGATGAATGTTGACAAGAAAATGCTGCATAATTAAATGAAAAGTGACAAGCTGGTGTGCTGCATAAGAATCACTGTTCTTTCAATCCAGCTGTAAGCATCTTGTCAGGCAAATCATTAAGTCTTAACTTTTCTTCATGATGCTTCATTACAGCTGAGCACAGTATATAAGAACATATCCATCCAGCCATTTTCTAACCATATATTCCAATTCAGGCTTGTGGGGGAGTCAGAGCCTGTCCCAAAAGCAACAGGCACAAGACAATATTCCAGTACATCACAGGGCAAACCCACAAATACAGACATGTACACACTCACATCTAGAGCCAATTTTCACAGAAGCCAATTAACCTACTAGTATGTTTTTGGACCAGGGGTGGAAACTGGAGCACCCAGAGGAAATGCACGTGAACATGGGGAGAATATACAAACTCCAAGGAGATAGATATCCACCCCAGATCTGGAATTGAACCCTGGATCCCAGCCCTGCGAGGCAAGAATGCTTGTGCCACCATGCTGTATAAGAACATATTAAAGGTGCAAATGAGTGGAAGCCTTTCTGTCTATCTTGCTTATTGGGTAATTCAATTCTATTCTGACATTTCTTCAAGGAGCCCAGAGCATGGACAACATGCTTTCCCCTTTTAATTTCCTAAGTGCCCATCCAGCAGGTTTGGGGTTTAGTAGTTAATTGTTCCAAGGATCTCATCTAACTGTTTCTTAAAAGAAACCAGAATGTCAGCTTCAACTACATAACTAGGTATTCTGTTCCATACTCCTACAACTCTTTGTGTAAAGAAGTGCCTGCAGTTCTCAATTTTAAAAGTGCTCTCATGGATGTGTCCTGTGGTCACCGGGTTGACGAATCCACTGGGTTGACTTTGTCAATGACTTTTAGGATTTTGAATATTATATCATGTCCCATGCCATTCTACTCTATTCAAACTAATAAAAAATGCTCAGAACTTTCAGCTTGTCGGTGTAGAATATTCCCTGAATATAGGCTAACTCCTACATTTAAATTCCAATTAATTACATAACCTAATATTTATTTGACCTTATTATTGTTTTATACCCATTTTCAAGATATAAATGCATGTCGCAACATTAACCCCTACGTTTTTTTTTCTTATATTGCCTCTTCAAGCTCACTATTTCCCATTTTGTATTCATAGTTGTTGCTACCTGCATGTAATATTCTGCACTTGTCTGTATTAATGTCTTTTGACAGGTGTTTGCATTATTGAAAAGTTTAATTCCATTTGCTGCTTGTATAGCATTTGCTACACCTCCTTTTTGAGGTCATCTGCAAACTTGAATTATACCTTTATTATTTGTAGAAGTATTAATAATCTAGTAGTATTAGTATACTAATTGTACCAGAATCTGGAAAACTGATATAAATTAGGAAGAGCAACAGTACTAGTACAGTTCCTTGTGGCACTCCACTTAAAAATTCTTGCACAAGACCAGTTTATTTTTAAAACAGAACAAAAAACTGGAAAAATAGACTACGAACAATTGAATACAATAATACTCAAGGTCTAAGCAAACATTCTTTGTCTTGTTTTTCATTGTCAATAAACAACATGCTAGAACCTCAATCACGTCCCATCAGTCCCTTACTGTTTGGTATAATACAAATGATACTGGCTTTGTGGAAAGACGATGACTCCAGCTAATGGGGAGCAGTGTGTCCTTTTACAGATTTCATAGAAGAAAACCTTTAAGTTTGCTGATGAAAACACAACTTTGTTTCTAAAGACTAATAATAAATTCCACCGAGTGAAGCCTTTTAGCAAATTAAAGAATTCTCTAAAGCTGTTTCAGGTCCCTTTGCACTGAACATGTAAGCAATTTGAGATATTTGGATTTAACCAGGTCAAGTGATGGAACAACTCCCTTCCCTGGAAAAGTGGAATAAGTCAAGAAACTGGGGAAAGGAGTTTAGGATAGAGAGGAAGGAGAGATGTACAATGAATACTAGGAAAAAGATTACCAAAACTTACACTTCACTGGATAGGGAATGGCCCATTGCTCTCAGGCTTTAGTTGGAAGCTCAATCACAGAAGAGAGACCAGGCAACGAAAATGACAGTAAAATTAATTATAAAAAAACACTGGTCAAAACATTAATTCTAATCAGACTTTTTTTTCCCTAAGCTTAATTTCTAATGGTTTGAGAGGCACAGCGCAGATATACAGTAGCACTCTGGTGGCACGTGTGAGCTCCGCTGGCCATATCTCTGTGCTTTGACTAGAAATGCAGCCTTGGGGAAATGAAATAAGACATTTTTATGATGTAAAGACCTCTAAAATCTTCGAAAATTCTCTCGGACAGCAGAAGCTTGCCAGTGTGTAGAAGCTGTGTTTCTTTTTAGATTTGTAACTCTGTCACACTGCCACAGAACCTTGTAATATAAAATGTCTAACATGCCTTTTGTATTTTTTCTGTTGCCTTGATACTAAACTAGATGTAGGTACTGGATTCTCACCTTCCCAGTGTGCCATTGCTCTGTTATCACTTTAAATTGTGTTAAAAGCTGTAAAAAGTGCACCTGTAGCTGGACAGAGCTCTTTGGTTTTGATGGAATTGCTGGATGCATGTGGTAATACTGCTAAGTGACTCCAGAATCTGGTTTGGTTCCAGAGGAAAGAAAAGACTGTCCTAGTGTTTCAAGATATGCGTAATAATATCATAACTATAAAAGTATTTTTTAATAATAAATTGTAATATGAATCAGCTAAGCCATGAAAGAGCACAGATACTGTACTTTATTAGAACATTAGATTTGTTTCTGTGTATCTAAAGAAATTTTGGCAAACTTTAATAGAACTGAAAAAACCTAACCAGTGTACCCTACAATTAATCATGAAATCTATTATGATTGCAGTTGTCAGTGTGCTTTCTAACTGTTTTGCCATTCATTCAGAGGCATTGCATTATGATGGCATATTTGCAGAAAGCAAAACAATATTTATTAAAAAGTCATTTAAACTCAAGAAGATTCAAATAATCGGTGCCATTAATAATTCTAGCTGTCCTGAATACTTGAGAAGAATGTTGGACAAAGCGAAGCAGTCTGGGTATTTATTAAAAATATCAAAGAACATTGTGATATGTGATTTGGTGTGGGAAACTGCAATACATAAAACAGTACCACTTTTGAAAAAGCAATTTTAATGTTTGCATATTGTTAAGTTACAGAATAAGTGGTTATGTGTTTTACAGTATATATAGACATAATGAATTGTGTGCTGGTGTGGGATTTGAGACAGATGTCTTACTCTGGTAATATGGAAATTGAACTAGTAAAAGACTACTGTACCAGCTGTTAGTGTTCGCCAGGTTCAGTACATTTTGTATTACTGTAGGAATGTAAAACAAAATTAGAAGGAATCAGATGGAGTCTGAAATCTCCTGGCTCTCTGCTTTGCTGAGTTTTCTTTTAAAGGAAAGCAGGGAGTTGAGACATCATGAGGCTAAGCAGCTCTGGTTGATTGGAGCATTTAACATTATAAACATAGAGCCGTAATAGACTTGAATCGCTCTTGTAGTAGGGTTAAGTCATAATGATCTTTCAAAGTAGATGTGTTTAATTGTGTCAAGGTGTTAAGCATATACTGTAGGACACCTTTGGGTATGGTACTGTAGGTGACATATGTCAAAAACAAGTAATCTGTCTGTGGTTGGGCAGCATTCAGGCTTTTACTCATATAGAAGGTGGAACAGGAAATACATTTTCTCATAAACTACTAGAGAGTGCTAGAGGCGTCTTATTCTTTTGTGAGAATTCAAGGAGTGCTCTCTTCTCTGTGTTGAGAGCGACCTTCTCTGAGGATTATTATCAGTGATAAAATTTATCTCTCTTTCTGTGTTGCTGAGCTGCATGATGATTCTTATCTGTATGGCTCTTCTGCACCTGCTGGGTAAAAGAGATTACCCTAATAAAGGTTGTTAATGATAAATCTGAACGGTCTTTTTGTGGTTTAATTCTTAGATCGCCAGCACTAGTCCTCAAGGCTGCAAGGTCCTCCGGTTCTCATTTCACCTCTCATCTGTATTATTTTAATGAACTAATAACTTGGGAAAGATGTTGAGTCAACTGTTTTTCAAGTTTTAATCAGTTACTTATTAAAACAGGACTTGTGAAATCTACAGCATATCAGCCCCTCAGACCAGAGGTGAACATTCGTTTAGATCACGCTTTTCCACCCCTTCCTGCTTCAACTGCTTTGGCCAGAATTTTACCATGCATTGGTAACCTTTGATATGTGTAAACGTTTTGAATTGTCCTCATACTGACTTCATCTGTCACATTTCAAAACTTGCCCCCAAAACTTTCTTTGATCTTTACTTTTAACAGCTCACATTTTCTCCGGCACTAAACACAGCAGACCACCGCCTCCACACTACTCTTTCCTGTTAACAGATACACTGCGGCAATTGAGCTCCTTCTGCAAACCTTAATGACATTACTGGCCCTTGCCAGTCAAACAGAGACTGCAAAGACGTGCAGTCTGGTCAACAGCTGCATGCTCTTCATTCCTGAGCTTGAGGAGCCTGGGATGGCTTTCCCTTTATAACCATACAGCATGATGACTTCTGGCCCAGGGGTCATCTTTCCTGAGACCTAGAGCACACAGCCCCACTCTAACTCTGAGTGAAGGTCATCCAGCGATTCACTTCCATTTCAATAATTAGAGTGCAATGCAATAATGTGTTGTTGGACTGCAAGACCTAGACTTTTTGTCCCTTTAACAACAAGAAGATTTTATTTCTTATTTTAAGCAATGGAAATACAGTACCATTCTCTGCTTTTAATTCCCAAAAATGTGTGCCACGTTATTACACAAATCAAATTGGGTAGCCTGAGACAGGCCTGATGAGAGGTTCATATGCATGTGTTGAGAGGTTATGTGGACAGTTTACACAGCAGCCTGATCTTGGTAAATCTCAGAAGAAAGGCTGAGCCTGGTCAGTACTGGGAGGGGAGTAAAATCAGGCTGGTGCTGGAAGTGTCGGCAGTTAGCGGATGGCACTCTTCGTTCTGGACCACAAGTTGGAAACCAGTTCCCATGTATAGCATGATGATAGGGGACTCTGTGCTATAATGTAGGAGGCTCCATACTTTGAAGGAGATGCTGTACTGAGGTCCTGGCTAAGTGATCCTTAAAGAGCCGATGACACTGTAATAGCAGGGATGTTAACCACAGTGTCCTGGCTAAATTCCACTTTGGGTTTACACAATCTGGCCTCCCTGAATTCCCCCTTAATTTAATTGGTGAAGGAAATTCTCACTCCTTCACCAAGTCTGCTGTGTAGTACATAAATGCATGGTGCATGCCACTCTGAGGGATGCATCTCTGTAGTGACGGATTAAGTCACTCCTGTACTGCATAAATATACTATATCCTGTACTATATATGTGAAACACTTTGGGACACTTTAGTATTAAAATGATAATGTAATTGCAAGCAGTTCATTATGATTATTAGCCATTTGGATGATTTAAAATAAGTAAATTCTGAAAAATAATTCGTAGAAACCTTAAACTTAGAAAATTCTTCGACACTTTAAATTAAAAAGGTGGCTTCTTTAGACTGCATACAAGGTTTTCTTAAAATTGAGCCACAGGTGTCATATCAAGGCCCAACATTGAAACAATAAACAGTAGTGTAACTAGGATATTAATAGATAAAGTAATAGAAATTCTGAAATTACTTTCATCAATGTCCCTGAAACTCAGGATTTGTTCATTCTCTCAGCTGAGAAGATATTAACAAACTAATCACATTCATTAAAATAAAGAAAGATGATGAGTTTATTTTGCAACCATTGTATATGTTTGATTCCTGCAATAACAGCTGTAAGACTGTTTTCCTTAATTGATTGTATAATAATGAGAGGAGGAACCAAATTGGCAGTGTGCACTGCTCTGAAGCTCATTAGGAAACTGTTATGCTCATTAAGGACTGTGCAGTACTGATGTATAACCCACCTCATCACAAAATCTTAAATTCTGTGTAATAAAATGCAAACCTCAATGCCCTTTCCAGATACTGTACCTCCAGGGATAAGAGACAATTAAGTCAAAATTACTCAGCAATAGAAATTGTTAGCATTCATTATAGAACCACATAAAGCCTTCTTAAAAGATCTAACATTGCTCCGAAAATAAGATAGCAATAAGATAGCAAAAAAAGAAGAAACAAACCACACACATTTCTTTTAAAAATAGACTGAGCTCTGATCCCGGCAACACCAAACTGTTTCCATGGCAGCCAGCAGAAGATTAATATGACTTAAGGAGATATTTACAAGGTGTTTGGCTTCTAGTATTTGCTAAAGGCCCTATTTCTACAAACATGATACACTGCAATATTAAACTCTAAATACATGAGTGAATAATAAAAAATGCTCACATTACAATACATATTAAGCCATTCTATCAAGAAGCTGTTTTCTTGCCAAAGTGGCAATAATCATTACCACTCTGTCAAAACAAGATACAAAATACTAATATTTGTATTTTATATTTTACATAGAAAGTAAGACAAAGGGATTGGTTCTTAATGATTCTAATGAGTTGTTGTCAGTGCTAATGATTGATTTTGGAAGCCATACTTACATATGTAGAGATAATTGACAAAAACTATGTACTGTATAAGTACTGTAGGTCTAAAATTACTCACACCTCACAATAAGCATCTTAATGAGTAACGTTTGAAAGATGAGTCAGTTTCCCCAGATACTGAAGATATCCAATAACATATCCTGGAGAACCCTTTTTGATTGTACAGATTTGCTTTGTTTTCTATGGTAATTTCAGTGTCATTAGAGGCGCAATGTTAAACATGTCACCATTATTGATTTATTTTATGTATTTAATTTTGAACACCTTCCTGCTTTCTGTTTGACAGATTGCCTTCCCACACTGAGGTGTATCATTCCTCCTGTCCTGCGGAATTTTGCAATACATCATGGAGTTCGAATGAAACAAACTACATCAATCCTTGTCGGTGTTGTGTGGTGGATTCTACCCTGTTTCAGTTTAATTAACACTGATTCCTGTTAATGAAGTGCATCAAGACAAGGAGCTCCAGATTAGAGCAGGAATTAATCAGATATTTGACCAATTTGACAATCTGTCCATCTCAAGTTACAGTACATACACACTCTTGTTGAGAAATTTGTAAAAATTGCTCAGATGAAACTTCCTGAAAAGTTCCTGTCTGTGGAAAATGTGACGTGATTTGGCTGGTTTATTTATTTTTTACCCTCTCCCTGAACAACTGACCTGAGGCTCATTGCAGTATCCCTCCAGTTTATAGATTTACAATGAATGCATTTCTGCAGATGATAGATCCCCATGACAAATGTTCTTTACCACATAACAGTAATCCCTATTGTTCCCTTAATTGGTTTTTATTGTATGCAGCTGATAGCAATTGTCTACAGTTGTGCCAGGAAGGGAACCTCTTAATTGGGATACTGTGGGTTTATCAGCTAAACAAATTCCAGAAATCGCTGTACAATATTTGCTGTCTGAATGATTTGAACACTGGAATGTGAAGACATGCACAAATAGAGCTTCTAATGATATGTAATGTGTAGGACTAGATAAAAAAGAGCAATTCACAGAAGAATTAAATAGTGTGCCAAAAGACCTGTGGGCTGCTTTAGTGTAATATTTCATGGTTTGTTTAAAATAACTTAAAGTTTGAATAACAAATTCATGGACAGTAATTCAAATATTTAGAATCTGTTGTCATTTTACAGTAATGCTCTTTGATATGGCATGCATCATACTGTAGTTCCTTTTGCATGTGAAAATGTGTTTGTTCTGAAAATGTTCTTCGCTGGTCCACAAAAAGGGGTAGAATTCCTAATTGATTTCCAGTTTAATTTACAATTTGTTGATTAATCAAAACAAAAACACTGTAGAAGACAGTTCTACAGTTTGTCATACAGAGACTTGTGATCATTAAGAAACAAAGATCTTGCAGGTCTGTATAAACATTAAGGGTTGTCTCCTGGAAACACCCACATGCAGGTGCTCAGGATCTGGTTGCTGTGGCATGCCTGTTGCACGTTTAATTTTAAAACTGTTCTCCTCGGCTTGCCGCCAGCGCCCTGTGAGACTGTGAATTCCGTCTCCACGGCAACAACCAGGACGGGAGGCAGCCACAGCGAGATTGTCGGAAGTGTTGAGTTCCTTCCTCCCTTTTGCCCTTGGAGGTGGGTGTCAGTTATCACCGTTCCCAGAGGTCGTGCTCATCTCCGGCCCTGACAGCCAAATGTGACCTTCCTCAAAAACAGCACTCTTGGAAGACCACTACAGTACATATGTTCAGTACATATCTTTAGTGTCAACCGTGTGCTTTGAATGAAACAGAAATCTTCCCACTTTCTGATAATAGTCCTAGCAGGCTTGTTTTAGACACAGACTGATTTGTTTATCATTTTGTTTTGTTGTTGGAACATTTGGAATTGAAGTGACTTAGAACTGTTGACCCTATAAATCTTTATTTTCTTATTTTGTTATATTCAATTCAGATAGTATTTTTGTAGAACCACAGATCAGTGAGGAACTTCTAACTCTGCTGTGCTGTAGTTTCAAAATCTCACTCAACTAGATCTAACATCCTCTAGGAAATTGGAGCACAACAACTGTTGTTGCAATGTGCTCTCAATAAAATCACTACTTTAAAGAGCATATTAGTTTTGAGTCATAAATATTGAAAAATGTACATGAAACAGCCATGAGGTTACACAAATCAATTAACACCTTTTGAAAGTATTTTATTTTAAGTGGTTTAAAGGCATTTATGATCTGTTTAACATTCAAAATGACTTAGCAGAGCATTTAATTAGTTTCCTTCCTACTCTAGGCTAAGAGGCAATTGCAGCCAAACTCAGTGATGTGCTACAGTCATTATATACAGTAGATCACCTTTTCTTCTTGAACCATAGACTATTATCCTTGTGATATTGTATCCTTACCTTTCCTACCTTATCCTTCCTATTTCATTGGGCCTTATATGTACGTAAAACTGCTAGAAGCCTAACTCCCCAAAGGAAGAAATGGATATTTGGAAGTTTGTAAAGTATTGAAAATGGCACATTTTGTGTTGGTTATCTACATTTTATTTTTTGTATATGTTCAGTATATGTGGGCATTTTCTGTTATATCTTAATTGTTTTTACATATTTTATTAAAGATATAATAAAATTAACATGTTATACAAGATCATTGTTTTACGGCAATTTGTGGAGGGTAGATTCTTGAAAGGAACTATATAAAATATAACATTTGAATTACGGATGGAAGCCTTTTTCTGCTCTGGTTGGGTTTGGGACTCTTTTGTATCCAGTATTGCTAAAGCTGTATATCCCATCTCTAGTAAAGTGTGCTGGTTCTGCGCCTCTAGTGGAAGACTGGAAACCATATCTGAGGTTTTGTAAAAACAGAAGACTGGAGTGGAAACAATGTCTTTCCTGGGTAGAATGTTTTGGACAGGTTTATTTTTGATCATGGTGTTTTTGAGGCAATGCCAGTAGGAGAATACTATATTGGTAATTAGTATAGTATTACTATATTATTATATTACATACTGTAGTAAGAGTGTAGAAATGGGCCATGTCTCTCCCCACTAGTATGGTAGTGCAAAGGTGTAGTAATACGATCCGCTGTCTGTCAGCTTGACACATGGATCAGTGCTGACAGCACTGCTTCATGGGAGGGTGTTGGGTTTAGCCTTACAGCCACGTGATCATCAGATGGACTGTGGATTTCTTGTGGCCCACTGCAAGGAAAAGGATCCACTCCAGACATGCTGGAGTGGAAGCTAGGTCACGTGGCCAAAAAATTCTGACTGATCAGTGACGTACATGGAGAGGGAAAACCTGATGTCTGATCTAAAAGCCATTACCCTGAAGATGAGCAGATGTCTCTTCTAATGATCACACTGTACAATACTTAGAACACCTCTAAGGTACACTGGAAGAATGAATTAGGCGCAGAACGCAGAGGGTAGAATTAGAGGTGGCACCTCCGCTGCAATAGAAACTATACTGTAAGTTGGATAGCCCAATTTTGTGGATAATGTCCTTCTGGGACTGCAGCTGTGATGAAGATCAAAAGGGACCTACACAAAGTTAAATAGGTTTGTTAATGGCTGTGTAAATGGTGGACAGGTGGCCCATATGGTAGAGCATTCAAGAAAAAAACAACTGTCTATATCCAGAGAAACAACATATTTAATAAGAATATACCCTAACCTGATATGATATGTCTTGCAACATACATCTTAATCATCTGTATGACTTTAGTAGTAAAATGAGGACTCATTTGGCTGCTATCAGACTTGATGACTTCCTCATCAACATCTTCAGTACATTATAAAAGAAGATACAATTATCTGGTCACGGATTCAGAAATATTAGAATATCAAGGGATTACAGTGATGAGACAGAACAATATTGTTCTATCTCCCTAGCTAGTATCACACAAATACATCTGTATGTACACAGTAATTGTTGCTGATACAATTTTGCTTATAATAATGGAATGAAATTATATATGTAATAAAATGAAAGAAAAATACATCAACTAATAAATACATATTACTCACATCTGTGATTCTGAAAATGTCATGCGCTTACTAAACCCATATTCTGCAAATTACATGCAAACCTGTGCTCACAACTGACTGTGAAGAGAGATTTTACATCTGCACAAATTATTCTTGTTTCTGAATGTTATTAGTGACACATTTTTTATGTTATAAGCTGTAAGAGCATTTTAAAAGATATTCTTGAAGGGTTTTTAGGTATAATGATTAGAACATTTTAAAATGTATATAACATACTTGTAAAAGTATATTAAATACATTTATATTATAAAAGTTTAAGATGTTTAATATACATTATATATTATATACATTGTACATTTTAAAAGATTTTTTTTTCTTTAAATATAACTTTTCCCTTGTTTTTTAAACTGAAATTTATATTGTGTTATTTTATAATGTAGAAGTGTCTGTTGTGGGATAAAAAATCAGTTCAATTTATTAAAAATATCACGTAAACATCTCATCTTTAGTTTTTCATTACAATAATTATTTAGACCATGTGATAGAGGATTTGCTAATAGAACTCTGAGGCAGTTACTGACAGACCTGATTGGAATTTAATTACTACTAATTCCTTTTTTTCAAAATGTAGGATATCATCAATATCTTCCTGGTCATTTTTTTCCTACAATGCCCAATTACTTTTATCCTCATTGACACTCAGTTCCAGTTTCTTCTTAGCCTCCTAATTTGCCTGGCTAATTAACACATTTAACAAGACTAGTAGGAAAAAAGTTCCTGAAAAGACTCATAGAAAATAAAGGGTACATCAGTGTTAACCCCTGAAGTATAATATTATTGTACCATGCTATTTTAACTCCACGTACAGTATGCCCATGTTCTTTTTGACAAATAATTTTTGGTGGAAGGTTAATTAACTTGAATAACAGGGATTGAACAGGATGGAACTACAGGCAAATAAGTCTCCCTTAGGAGTCAGCACAAAATGGCTAACAAAAGAAGAATATTCACTATACACAATTGCTGCATGTAGTTGTTCTTTGTAGCCAAAATATTAGGAACCCCAGTGAGATATCATGTTGGGCCTTTGCAGACCTCAAGAATGGCTTGGTCAGCATGTGGAACATATATTGTAGAGAGTTGTCTTTTTTTTTTTGCATCGCAGTTCCATTTCAAATTGTGATGTGGGTCATGGAATGTAGGAGTAAACTACAGGTTCAACCTCTTCTGCCAGTTTTCCATAGGACTGTGCTGGCCAGGAAAGGTTTGTCTGCTGTATATTGTACTCAGACAAAGAATGTAAGACTAGCAGGTCAGAATGTGTTTATGCCATTGCTCGAGAAAAGATAATGCACAAGTAATGGTGATGTGCAGCAGGGTTAGAGCATCCTTTAAAGCCAATAAAACCTCATTGGTATTGCTGGGGCACTCCTGAGCTGTTCCACAGTTAACTGCCAACCACCTGCCCAGTACAGCACAAGTCTTGCAGCCGTCAGCACTGCTGACTGGACTGCGGGGGCCGTGCCAAGGTAGCAGGTGGCATCTTGACTCCCTCCTGTTAAAATCCCCCTGGGCAGTGCCTGAGATAAATAAGGGGCAGGAAAGGGAGAATACTATTGAGTGCAAATCAAAACTGTGAACAATCTGTTGTTTTGGAATGGATACAGTAAAGTTCCTCGACAGGGGAAGATAGTAGGATTTTCCCCTGAAACGTTCTGGGGTTATGCAATAATTATTTATTTTGATACTTCATTCAAGTAATTTGCAGAATATGGATATAGCAAGCACGTGACATCTTCAGAATCACAGATGTGGGTAATATGCATTTATTTGTCGATGTCTTCTTTCTTTCATTTTCTTATATATATATAATTTCATTCCATTATTATAAGCAAAATTTTATCAGCAAGTATCTCCCAAGTCGTAGACACAGCCAAAGGAATGGATCAATAATAAATTAAAATGTATATATATCAATAAACGCTTTCAAAAAACACATTTTCGGGGGCTGTCTCTAATATCTTACACAGGACTTCGCTCAGCCCCTTTGCATGACTCTGTGGTCAGTGCTGGAAGGACACAGCTCTGCAAGATCCTGTCACCTGTCCGGGCTGGGACATGCGATCCTACATTGTGCCGCCTGCTTCTGCTCGAGCCAAATCTGTGGGCATTGGCTCGCCTGCACTGCGGTTTCAGCTGATGATGCTCTTCTCCGGACTCCGGGCTATAAAAGAACGAGGGCCGAGTGGGTTTAACTGCTGGGCACGTTTCAAATGTTGTTCCTCGGCTGATCATTCCTTCTGACGCCCTGTGTTGCACTCAGTAAGCCCTGCACCAGAAAAGAATGCAGCTGCTTTAAATATCACACTTAAGTCATCCTCCTTGTATGTCTTTACTGCGGCACAGAGAGCAGATCTGCAAGCTGGAGTATTCTAGGGAGATGACATTTCAGATGCCTTACAGTCAGAGTCCTGAAATTGGTATACATTTATGTTTTTTCTCATTTATTTAGCATACTCGATTAAAGTTCACATTTTAATCCACTACCAAAAGCCAATCTTTGACTAAGTTATACAGTAGGTGGATTTGTACTTAGAAGGCAACAGAAGAGATAAGGTTAAGGTTCTTACAGTATAACAGAACATTAAAGATAATAACTCAATGTATTTCCATAAAAATTAATGAGTAAAACTTGGAGATAATACAGATTAGAATCTGTTAGTGTATCTAGGGGTGTACTGTAACTGATCTAGTAGGTCAATGTAAAATCCAGTTTCTTCTTCCTGAAATCTCAGTGTGAAAGGGAAAACTGCAGCAGTAATGTCACCTAGTCACCTAGTTAGCCACCTTATTACAATAAAACAAAAGGTTTTTAGTAAAAGTAAAAGCACGAATTTTATAGTTGGCTAGGAACTTTCAGCAGGAAATGTAAAGTTCTATGTAAAGTTTTAATTTGCATGTGTGCGACAGCATTTACATGTCTTTATGCACTCTCCAATCATTTAGAATAGTAAAAACCAACAGCAATCCAGGAATCCATGTCAGGGCCTGAATTAGAAAGTCTGTGATTTAATGTAAGGGGTTGTGAGCCTGGGTGGGTGTTATCACTAGGGCTCCAGCTATGCCGGACTGCAGTGTGAACAAGAGAATGACCTGCAAACACCAATTTCTGTAAAAAAACAATAATGAATTTGTGAGAGATGTAGAGATTTATGAAAGGGGAAGAATGATTAGAGATGCAAATAAAAAAAAAACAGCAAAGGAAAAATATGGAACAATTGTTTCAGACTTGTTGAGTCCAACATACGTTGCTCTTTCACAGAAGTATTAGTATTTTGCCTGGTAAATCTCTCACTGGGCTGAGCAATTTGCTGCAGCTCCAGCCTGTTGGATGACTCATGCCGTTTCAGAAGCTCTCCTGTCGCGTTTGTGTGTGTTTGCTGTGGAAGAAGTGATGCCAGCACAAAGGGAGCTACACTTGCTTGTTTTGTTTCCTGTGACGTGCCTTTCTGGAATGGATCAACTCCCAGATGGCAGCATCTGAATACTACAGATCGAAAGCGCTGTTCCTGCGACACCTTCTGAGTGCGATTGAAGTGATACTGTATATCAGAAAAACAATATAATTATCCTTTATGTATATGAATCAGAATTATGGGGACAAATTAGTGTTTAATCATAATGTACTGTACATTTGTACATTTCAATGTACATTTTAATTTGAACATTATACACAGTCACTGGTAAAAATATTAGGAATTATTATTATTATTATCAATATTAGGCAATGTGAGGCAATAGTTGTCTTGTGACTGACTTCAATCTCCATGTCCATAAGAATCTTCCAATTTTTAATCTTGCTGCATTGGGTGCAGTTCTATGTCTTTATCCTCATCATAACCTCAACTAAGGTGAAGAAAGTTGGTTGCAAGAAAAAAAGGGATTCTGATACCTCAGAAAGTTTGGAACATGCTTGACACACATGACACATTTCTGTTCAAGGTCTTCTTCACTCTTGTAGAGGGCCAACATGTTAATTATCGGAAGTTCCTAATATTTTGGCCAGTGGGTGTGTAGTGCAGAAGCAAGGATTCTTACCTTTAAGATTCACACAGCTATCTCCTGTGCAGCCCATTTCGCCCCACACATGCTAAAAATAATCTCCACAGCAGTACTCTTGAGTTAATCTCACTGGCCATTCCTAGACCTCACATATGCACCAATTATATGTATCATTTTTACATAACAGGGAGATCAATTAGCACACCATTTAGTATTGAAACCCCTCTTCACATGCAAAGTTTCATTCTTAAGTCACTTCTGTGCAAGTGTATGATAAGTCAAGATACACGCTGGCATTGACAGCCTTAAAGTATTATTTACCTAATTTATGCTATATTTAGTAGTAATTACTAACAAGGATCAATAACTCTGTGAGCATACAATTGATTTTCTTTACAAATTGTAACTACATGCACACTTCCTATAAATATCTGAGAGGTAAGGATCCTTTAGTAGCTATTTTCTTAAAGTGTTTTTATAGCTTTTATAGCCAACATGGCTTTTCTGGAAACTTTCCTCTCTTCAGTTCTGGAGGCTCTTCTCTTCCTTACCTGCTCTCTCCAGTAGAACTATTTGGTAGAAGCCTAAACGTTGCTACTCTGAGCTACTAGAACCTCTGCAGGTACCAGCTTCCTATTCCCTCTGACATGCTTGACTGTCTCCAGATTGGATTTTACTCGGCACACTTGACAGACTCAGCACTCCTTCCTGTTGCTGATTGTCTCCATACCCCCCTCTTCTGCCTTAATCCTTCTTGTCCTCTTCCCCAGCTTTGACACTGGATCACTCTCGTCTCCCGTCCTTGCTGCTCTCACATACCAGCTCTCTGCTGTGGCTTTCTCTCTGTACCATGGTGTCTCCCATGGCTTTCACTTTTGTGCTGATGGTGCCCAAACCTTACTCTCTATTCTTCCCTCTGACACTCAAGTTGCCTCTCTTCCTGTCTCATAGCCATCTAGCCATTTCCTTCAGGATATACATCCCATCATCTGAAACTCAACATCTAGATGTCGTATTATTTTCTGTTTTCCCTCACCTGAGGAACTCTCCATCTGTCCTCTTCACTCCGTGACCACTCTGTCTCCAATCTCCTCTGCCATGAACCTCTCTTACTGCCAATGCTTTTCTTTTCCAGCATGGTCCTGCTGCATCTTCATGTGCAATGTTTGCACAATCTTTATCAACTGATCTACACAGCTCCTAGTCTTCTGTCTTCAGTCTAGACTATTGGAACTTCCCCTTGGCTGGCCTCCCTTTTCAACACTATCCATCACTCCCAGCTCATCCCGAACTCAGCTGCTGGCTCTGTCTTCTCTTGTTTTCTACGTGCTACTCCAGAACTCCATTCCCTCCTCAGCTGCTGCGCGCATCCTATTCCAAAAAGCTTGGTTTTCACCCACCATTGTCTCATCCACTCTGCTTCTGCCTGACTTTAGTCTCTCCCTAAACCCCCTCTCACTCTTTCTCCTTCACCTTGCTTCCCCAGACATTCTGCCCCCCTCTCTGCTCTCCCACTTCCAGAGCCTTTGTGGTGAAATGAACTGTCCACAGAAATGAGACCCGTTTGGTCCCTGACCTTTCAGCACCGGCTCAAGACTCGTCTGCTGAGACAGCACCTGTGATCTCTCAGCTCTCCTGAGAAATATCCTTCAATTTCTCTACCACTGGACTGCTCTGTTTTTTTAATTCTCAGAATGGTAATGTAATGTCTAATTGCACTTATTCACTGTACTGTAAATGGGGAATACAGTACATACCTGTCACACTAATGAATGAGGACTAGTGGTGGAGGTGGCCGAGGTTGAGGTCTAGAGAGGGGGGAACGGTGGTATTGAGCTGATCCAGAGCCCGAGAATGCTGCGCCAGCAGTGCCGAAGGTGAGTTAGAGCTGCAGGGTCCATCTTAAGGCTCACTGTTCTGTCATACTAATGAATGAGGACTAGTGGTGTAGAGGTTTGGTGCCAATAGGAATCAGGTCAGACTTTCAAGGGACGAGAGACGAAGTTTGAGGTCGGAGTAGCCAGGCTAGGTCGGGAGTCCGGAGGTCGAGGCAGCGAGGTAAACAAATCCAAGAGACACGAGGCAGAGACGGAGTCGAGGTCAGAGGCAGAGCAGTGTCGGGATCCAGTAAACAGTAAATGAAGAAAAGCGCACTAGATAAGGTTAAAGGCAATCTCAACAGTGAGCGAGGAGTGAAGGGGTTTATATGTGAAAGCGGGGAGTGCAGGTGTGTACACCGGGAGGTGCACATGGGAGTGTGATTCGTGACAATACCCCCATTATATTACATTTAATTTACATTGCAGAAAGGTTATATTTTACATTACTGCTTCATACAGTATAGGTGTACACACAATCTGTCTTACTATTACAGTTCTTTTCATATCATGGAGTTTGCATGCTGTTAGCATTAATCTTCCAGTTTGTGCAATTCTTCTTGTCTTTTTCTTAGTTTGATTTATTTTTAACTTACTGTGTCTACAGTACATGAATGATTCTTTTACTCATGATTGTATTCTATATTGGACACCACACTGGCATTCACCAAGCAAACAATATTTATATTTACTGTTTTAATACACTTCAAAAAAGGGATGTAAGGGAGCAGATTAACTGCAGGAGCAATTAAATCTGTATCATGTTCATTTACGCTCAGAATGTCATTGCTGTGATGGCTTTTTCTTCTTATTTATTATATGAATCTGCTGGGGGGTTGACCCAGAATATGAACATAAAGAAAAAGAACAAAACGTAATATGATGCAATAGTTGTGTCTGTGTCCATGAGTTTTGTACAGGGTAATGGACTGGAAGAGAGCATTGTGTTTTTAAATGGTTTGCAGCAGCACTGTCTCACAAATGTCTCTCTTAAACTTGAGGTATGGGTGAGATGGGGCATGGTTAACTGTGCCTATTGGAGCGGCTATGAAGCAAGTAGAGGTTACAGGGTGAGGACTGGGGGGCTCATGATTAAGGGTCACTTCAAAAACCTGGGAGGGTGGGCGTTAATTCCAGATTTCAGCTCACTGATATGTGCTAATCCAGTTTCCCGCTGCCAGGGGGAAAAATGGTCTGCAGAGAAATAATCAAATGTCACTCGCTATTAATAAAACACATTCTTGGAAAAAATAGACCCTCCAGTATCGGGCTTGTTCTTCTATGCAAGAGACACGCGAGCACATATGATAATGTATGCTCACTTCAGACCTGGGTCCATTTCAGAAGACACAATTGCATTTCCGAAAGGGTTTGCCCATGTCTGTGAAATTGTCCACGCTACAGCTGTATCTATGTTTGAATTTCAGTTTTGTTCTCTTTTTCAACATTTTGTTGCATTTGTTTAGCCTGCTTCCTTTTGGGGGAATTTATTCTGTGATAGTTGGGTAACATGGTTTCTGGCTAACCTTGTGTTAAAGTAAGGAACTGCAATGTTTACTGTATACCGCTATTTTCAAGCACACATAATCCATAGTACTCTATTACAGCTATAGTGTATGGTTCCACATTCCTTAAAAAATTGTGAGCTTAAGTGTCTCTTTCTTTTTAAGTGTAAAACATCTTTATGTTGTTTTACTGTTAAATGGTTTCCTTTGAAAGCAATTAGCAAGGACATGCCTTGTCTTTGCACTCATTGTAACATAGCAATTGGTACCACACAAGGCATTAAATAGAAGTGGTGGCTTGAATGTAGCTCTTTAGCTGCAAGTCAGAAAAAAACATGGTACAGTTTCATGAGATTGACTGGAGCTATGGATCACAGATAGAGGAAATTAGACCTCTGCAGGTGGCAGAAGAGTGTGTTTGTGAGCATGTCCTACAGTAATATGAACAAATTGTTCAATCTCATAGACTTGTATAGTCTTTTTTCTAATCTTTTGGTAAAGATGCAAGAGTTCAGGCTGTAACATTAACCTGAATTATTAAGAATCAGAGTCATTAATTTGTTAAAAATTCTGTTTTTGGAAATAATGTGTGGATGTGAAAATACAAGCAAAACGTTTTTATCATTAGTTTTTTGCTTTCTAAAATGTACTGTCTCCAGCACTGGAGAGCCGTCCTCACGCACATGTGATTTTTGTTATCTTCTAGAATATACTTTCTCTTCAAATTTACTGTAATATGAAACTTGTTCTATTATTTCTAAAGTATAATGCATAATTTTAGATGCTGATTTGTTCATTATATTAATTTGTTTTGTATACAGGTTGCTTTAATCATCTCTTAGCATGTGAGGTGTTATACAAATAAAGTTTTATTATTGTCATCATTGCTTACTCTACTACTGGTTTATAATTTATATTTTTTGTTGTATTCTAAATAATGAACCTTTTCTGATCTCCTAATGTCACATCATTTTTTTACTTTTTAAATTGTATTTAATTGTTGTCATTGTAAGGACCCTGGGATAAAGATGACGGCTAAATGAAATCATCAAGAAAATAATAGGCAATAGTATTGTTGATTCCTTGGGAGATACTGTGTACTGTAAAAGGGAAAAATAGTTAATTACACAAGTCTGCCACAAGGGGCCCTAGTTTGATTACAAATATTTTAGCACTTATGGCTTAGTACACTTACTGTCACTAGAAAGCAAACAGGAGGATGTTTTTTGCTGCTGAAACAATATTTTATGCTTCCTTGCAGTGTAATATATGAGCGGCTTTATGATGTCGTGGATTACCAGTGCAGCCTTTCATATGTTACGCTGTGATGAGACAACAGACATCTTTTCAGCAGCAGCAAAAAAATCTTGCTTCCAACATTGTGAACAGACTGTAAATGTAGCATCAGTTTTGGTCCAATCAGTTACTTATGGTTAGGTATGTTTCCAATTTCTGGGTACATACACCCATAAGCCGATAATGTGACATCCTGTATTAAGTACGGTTCTCTGTGAATCAATAAAATACAACAGGTACAGTAGCTAAAGCAAACCTGCTGTTCAGTTTCTGTGTATGCATTGTTCACCATTTTGTCTTTGTCTTGTTCTTTCATTATGTGCAGAATAATATTTTATGTAGTGTTGTGATTAATGTAACCATGTGGTCTGAACTCTGCAGTTAGTTACAGGCATTTGAGAATGACTGCACACTTTCAGGAGATCCAAAATATAAAGTAAATCATATTGGATGTGACCCATAACGCTGATACATATCCATATCCACATAACCCCAAAAGCTATATTAGCACATATATATGGCACGTCATATAAACCAGATTTTGTTGTAATTTGATGTAATTATTTAATATAATATGTTTTAATTATACTATGTTATTTTGTTTTGGATGTTTTAAGAAAATAATAGATTTCTCTTTTCATTTTAGAGCCATGCATCTCTGCTAAATGTTTTTTCAGGCTTTGCTTCAAGTGACACTGATAGGATGCATCAAAACATTTGGGTCTTGTAAGGAATTCTGTAAAAAAAATAACACAATTGATGCTCTTGACCTCCTAGTTAATATCTAGTTAATATACTTATATTATAGTTAATATAAGTTTCTTTAAAGCTGTACTCATTTGGTAATTTTTTGTATGATGTGCAAATATTTTATTTGGCAAAATAAAAAGTACATCTGGAATTATCTGGAACTGTTATAGTCATTGTGTCCTTGTTTGTTTCATGGTTAGTACTACTAATATTATTCTAATCACCAACCAAACATATGAAATGATGTACTTGAACATGAAGCAAATAAACTCAATTCTGCACCAGTGCTAAATCTAAAATGCCTTCTTCTTATGCTAAAGGACAATCAAAAAGAGCCCATCCGTTATAATCAGAAACACTGAGCTGTTACAGCAAAATATAATTGAATCCTTTCTACAATTGTTACCTCTTCTAAAAAACAGAGTCATTGAAACTGCTGCTAAAAGTAAGGTTATAGGTCACATTTGGTTGGTTGTTAGTAGCTACAGTAATTGACCTGAGGATCTCGCCCAGCCGTTTGTTGAAAGAAGTCAATGTACTGTAGCAGCTTCAACAACATGGCTGGGTCAGTTGTTCTGCACAATCTCTTTTATAAAAAATGGCTCCTGTATTCAGCTTTAGTTGTGATTCCAATGAGGAAATTTTCACAAGTCCTATGGTTTCACTCTTGGTTTTGACAAAGACCATGGCATAGACTTTGTCAATGCCTTTAAGGATTTTGAAAACTTTTTTCAAGTCCCCCCATAGTCTCCTCTGTTCAAGACTAAAACAGTTCTGTTCTTTTTGTTTGTCACTGTAGGATACTTCTTTATTTAATTTAATGAGGTACCTTGAAAACTTACTGCCAGCAATTTCAGATTTATTTTTTTTCTGAGAATGTTTGTCAAAAACTATTATTTAAACAATGCAAAGAGTTCTCTATCCCTTACATGTTTATTGTATATGTTTATATGTTTTCTCATACAGTGTACTTATACTGCAGCAAGCTATGCCAAGTATCAGTGTAAAATATAGTGAGATCATGGTAAAAATGTGGTAAAGAACGAATGTGTGGTAAACCATTATACAGTCTGGAAAACCATAGGAAAGCAAGGGAAATTTTTGCTAAGAGCTTGGTTACATCCTATTAATACCATGCATCATTGTCTTGTAAATGTACTGTATTACAATTTCTTAGGCATTTAAATGCTTGTATTACATGAAGATATACTTGTGCTGTTTATGCCTTTGCTGATGTGGGCACTGTTGCCTATTCTAAGAGCATCAGAAGTGGATGAGCTATTTGTGCACTTGGTGCCCATCTAATACGCTCACAAATAAAGAGATCATCCCTACAATTTAATTCATTTACTCTGGAATCTGTAGCACTCCCCATAACGTACAACTGCTGGCTTGCATGTTGCACATATATGCCGTATATATGCCAAGGACACTCCTCAGTACCTCTCTTCCCCTGGCCTGTGTTCAGTAATGCTAAGCACATAAGCACTTGTTTGTGTTTAGTTCAAATAGGGGAGTTAAACAAGGCACATGTGTGGCAAAGGAAACAGCACAAGCAGAAGCAAGAGGTTTTGAAAGTAATAAGGTTGAACATGCCATTTCATGGAAGAGACGCACTGCCTGACAGAGTGAGTTTGCAGCCCCATGGCAGACACCTGAGAGGTTTTCCAAGTCAGACTGAGCAGTTGTAACACTCACAGCGGGTCAAGAAGTCAGGGATTAACCAAACGTCTCCAGTGGAGCTGCCTTTGTTCCACCATATCAACAGACTGTCTGACCTTTAAAGTCTGGGGCACATAAAATAAAAAATAAATAAAAAAGAAGCATCGGGGCCAAGTATTTAACATAGTGCAAATGGAAGTGCAGAAATGTCCAGTCCTAAATGCATGGAAAACACAAAAATGTGTGGCCAATCAGTATAGAAAAACTGGGATAGTGAACATGTGGGTGTGGAAAAACTCTGGGACAGAAAAATGTGACACGAATGTGCTGTGCTGAGCATAAGGGTTGTCAAGCATGCAGTTCAATGAAGGGTGCAGTTTTCTCTTTAGCTACTACACTTGATATGGCCAGCAGCCATATCACCCTGCAACTCACAACTGGCAACCCACTGAAGCTAAGCAGGTGTGAGCCTGGTCAGTACCTGGATGGGAGACTTCCTGGGAAAAACTAAGGTTGCTGCTGGAAGAGGTGTTAGTGGGGCAGGCAGGGGGCGCTCACCCTGTGGTCCACGTGGGTCCTAATGCCCCAGTATAGTGATGGGGACACTATACTGTAAACAGGTGCCGTCCTTCAGATGAGACGTAAAACCGAGGTCCTGACTCTCTGTGGTCATTAAAAATCCCAGGGCGTCTCTCGAAAAGAGTAGGGGTGTACTCTTGGTTACATCCTATTAATTTTGGCCGGCGTCCTGGCCAAATTTCCCATTGGCCCTAACCAATCATGGCCTCCTAATAATCCCCATCTATGAATTGACTTCATTACTCTCTGCTCTCCTCCCCACTAATAGCTGATGTGTGGTGAGCGTTCTGGCGCACTATGGCTGCCGTCGCATCATCCAGGTGGATGCTGCACATTGGTGGTGGTGGAGGGGAGACCCCATTACCTGTAAAGCGCTTTGAGTGGAGTGTCCAGAAAAGCGCTATATAAGTGTAAGCAATTATTATTATGATTATTATGATGATGATGATGATGATGATGATTATTATTATTATTGTTATTATTATTATTATTATTATTATTATTATTATTATTATTATTACTTGGCTGGAGCATTTAAAAAAGCTTATCTGATTCCAAAGCAATATGATTCCAAAATTCTGAGGTAAAAAGACTGTTACTTTGGAATGAGCTAAAACAAATATTAGCATCCATGTGTTCTTCACCAATTGCACGATGTGTTCCGTTTTTGTCTCAAGTTCTTTTGTAGTTTTATCTTGATTTCGTGATGTGTCTGTGGAGATAACAGTGTTCAAGAGCCCCATCTTCTTGGGGAATATACAGTTCCTGCAAGTTTCTGCAAGTTTTTTAGATGACCATCATATACTGTAGCAAAATCCTTTGGAAACATTACTCAGGGTATACAGTATCATTGGCATTTCTATGGATTAGTTTAGTGAACCACAGGACACCTGTGGTAGATCCAAGGTTACAAAAATCTTATTGTAGATTACTTAGGCAAATCTTTTTAAGGTGAGGTGAAAACACATTTTAAATATCCTTTGATGGGGTGGTAGAGGAATGTCTGAGAGATGCAAAATCAATACAATGCAGGTAGCAGGGTTAAACGTCTTCATGAGCGGTAACAGTTTTGTTTGCAGTGCTGTGGGCAGAGGTTTGCTTCCCATTTTGTCTCCTTCATGTCCCTGGCCATTATCTAAATCCTGCAGTAAGGTTGACTTACAAACGCAGACTGCAGCTCCACTACAGCATCCATATTAAATTTCTCAAGTTTTATTGCATAAGAAGAAAAGTGGCAGTTTCCCCTGTAACACGTTTCAAAATGTAACATTTGTTGTAGTGTTATACATGTACATGCGCTATGGTCCTACACAACATTATATGGACTTTCAAAGCCCTTAACATTTATGCAGCTGGTCTGTTTCCTTTTTAAAACCTGCAAAATCACAAGTTTTATATTTGTATTGCAAATTCTTGAGCTCTTCTCTATTTATAGGTAAATGTGAAGAGGAGGCTGGCAGAGAGCATTAGCTATCTTGTGCTATTTTGGTAAAGTGTTACTTATATGGCTTTTGAAAAAGAGAGAGCAACTTGTTATTGGAGCAAGGCTAAAACAGGTCAGAATGCAGAAATATCCCAAACACATGTATCTTGTACACCTGTTTCTGCTTTAAGGTGAGTGACTCATCCTTCTAGCTTTTGGTCAGTGGTTCAAAAATATGTACAGTAACTCTGCATAACCATGCTATTCTATCTCCACATTTACTTACTCATCCATAAAGAGAATGATATCTGACTGGTTCTGAAAAAGAGAAGAATGCTTTCTTCAGGTTTAATTTATTGTGTCAGCACAAAATTATCACTTTTAATCCCCAGCAGGGTTTTAAAAGCTGGAAAATACATGAATGCTAGCACTGGGAAGAAGTAAGAAAAAATACTAATTAAGCTGTAGAGTATTAACATTAGATGCCACACTGCTGACCTTGCTTGATAACTTTATCTTGACATTTGAAATAATTTCTGGAACTGAAGACTGTGGATTGAACTCACTGTTGTTTCCCTATGGGATTGCGTATCCCGGAATAGTTCAATGATCCCTAAAAATTCCACAGTGCCCTGGGGATGTTAGAACAGGTCATTCCCATATCAAAGTTTTCTCTTAAGAGTCTCCCTATTGCTCTTCATGCCCGCCATCCCTTGAGCTACTGTTTTTGAGATTCATTTGCAGTCTTAGTAAGAGAATCCTTTTCCCCCTTCTCTCTCTCTTTCTCGTCTGCTCTGTTTCTTCATCTCTGGCTAACTGTGCTGGGAGTCAGCCCACGCTATGAACAGAGAGGCTGTATCTGAGGACAGAGTTTGTTGCTGGCTGGATGGCACTCAGCTCTGAGAAATTTAATTTATTCTGTGGCTTACTGTCATCCATCAAGGATTTAGAGGCAGAGGGTAGTGCTTTATTCCTTCTGTGCTTTCGGTGCTGAGAGAGCTCAGGGATCAGGAGCTCGGATATGATTTTTTCGACATGAACCCTACCTCTGTGAAAATCCAACTGCAGAATGGGATCCACTTTAACACATACATGTATCAGGTAGGAAGTCCTGTTTTAATCCTAAGGACTTGAGACGCTTTATCTGGCTTGTTTTGTGGCACTGCACATTCTGTTGCAATAACTTTGCTTTCCCTTGAGTGATTTGCAAACTGTTTGATAACTTCCAAAAGCATATTTCTGTGAAATAAAACCAAAATATATATTTACAATAGAAATGTACTGTTGATTTATTTAATATCTTGCTCTTGATTTAACCTGACTGAATTTAATTTTAGGAAATTGTGAAATGAAAATAACTTTTAAAGGTGAGACTAAAAATTAGTTTTACAAGCTGCTTTCATTGCTATGCAATGCAATAACTTCTGTGCTATTGATAGCATTGATACATTGTTGGATACATATCCAAAGTTCCATCATACTTTCAGAGTTTTTTACTGTTACATTTTAATGTGATGTAATGTGAAGTAATATATGAGGATTTTTAGTGTTTAATAGTTATTTTTGCTAATACTTTGTGATCACAAAATAGGCGATGGAGCCCAATGTTGTATCTTTCACATCTGTAATGTGTGTACTGTATGAAGCCGTTTACTATGTTACTGTTACAGATTAGAGGTATGTGGATGTGATACCTCTTATCTTCCAAGGAAATCTGTCTGGCTTTAGCAAGACTTTTGTCACGACCTGCGATGAAAATGATTCTTTAAGAAAGTAAGGTTAAGCATTGTAATGTTCTAGTGTGAAAATCTAACCTAAACCTCTAAACCTTCTTGTAGCTGGAAATTTTTATTTTGAACTTGCTCGCTGCAAGTACAGTATAAGAGAAAGTTTGTCTTTTTTTTCAAAATGCTCTTGGATGACAGCTCCATTGATATTTGTTAAAATGTATATACTATAAATTATAGAGGATTTGTGCGTATTGTACTATTTACCCTGTTTTATATGAAAAAGTTCATGCTTCATTCTCACATTTTATCTCTGAGAATTTAACGGTGAGGATGCACTGTTTAGCCCAAGATCCTTTTCTTTTGTTGTGCATGCTCTGGTGTCAGCGTACAGCTCCTTTGCCTAGCAAGGCTAAGGTTAGCTTTCTGTTAAAGTACCAAAAGATACTGAAAACTGCAGTGAAAAGTGTTTTCCAGTTGGAATGTTTTTACTTATCCAGCTTGTAAGATAGACAGGTTCCCTAGCATGAGATTGGAGTGCATTTCAAATTAAACCCTTTTGTTTTGTCATTTAAAGTCTATCTCAGGCAACAACACTGGCTCTAGAGCTTTTGGAATTTGGGTATACCATTGATTTGTGTATCTGTGTCAGGGCCAAAGAATACATTTTGTCTCCTCTAAGTAAATGTTAATAGCTGGATGGCATGGGAACAGAAGCAGAAAAATAACAGTAATAGTAATAGTAACAGCTATCATCATCACTCACATGATGAAAATATTTGAGAACCTCCACCTCTTAAAATATTTAGTATTACCTTGTTAAACTCAAAAGCTTTGTATGTAGCCTAAATGGAAACAAAATAAATTTAAAGAAAAAGACTACAAAGAAAATGTATTTAAGGAAATAGGTTGGATCTAATGTAATTGCTAAATTTTTAAAGTACTTCCTTGCATAACATTTTGGTATTCAAGTTGTATTTCTCTCCTAAAAGTTTCTGATAACTTCTGCAAGTCGCAGTTACAGACAGTCTCTTTTCTTGTATGTGTTTAAAGCACACAGGGGATCTCACCTGTCCTTGCATCCATTTCTTTTAAATGTCAAGAGACAGAGGTTGGGTGGCTACAGCCTTGTGCAGTCTGGCATTCTGCATAATCCAATCTGATAAGCAGATTTACCAAACAATGACAGCAGCTTTTGAAACACATTACTTACACTGAGTGTCTACATAACCTCATTGTAAATAAATGCAGATGTGCAGCATTATCTTTCTAAATGATTTTCTGTAATTCTCCTTCATGATCCTTCATCTGCAGCTCATGTCCTCATGTTTTCATTTTTATCCTTTTCTAAAATGTGATAGATGTCAATGATTTGTATGTGATAGACACATAAAATGTGTCAGTACTTCTGCAGTGTCAAGGGGGCTTTATACTGTAAGCGATCGCAGGCAAGACATAAATGTCATAACTGCTTAATCAGCATTATTTAAGCTTCTGTAAGAGGCTGCCATCTATGGCCTTTTTCTATTTTTCTTAGATGTTATCCTTAGAAACAATGTGAAATTATCCAAGGATTTTGTGGGAATTGAATTACACAGTATAGCAGGTTCCTTCAACAATACTGTAAGACTTTGCCATCCTTTAATCATCAGTCACAATCTATAAATAGATATTAGAAGAACGCAAGGGTTTACATCATCGTGAAATCTGCTTGATTGTGACATTTGAATGGTATACTGTATTTCTTAAACTATTTGGCCTTAGCCAAGCTCAGAACTAAGAAATGTACAGACTGCTGTTACAACTTTAAAGGAGAGTTATCAGTTAATATTGGACACATTGGTAGTGAATGAAAGCTTAAGAGTAGAATGTTACCTGGAAAGCTACACGTATACCCTTTTGCAATCATAATGCAAATTCAGTTACAGTATACTTGTTTTACAGTACTTGGCATTAGCTGGTGTGGTTGAAAACCAATTGAAAACCAGCTCTGTTTGGATATCAGGGGTGGCCTAAGACATATGTGGAAGTATTGTAGAAAACAGTGTCATGAGGTTCTCAAGACCTAAAAGGGATTGAGTACAAATTGAACCAAATGGGAAGAAATTTGGCATGACTCACCACATGAAATCAGTGAACGTTTGCTTCTGTAGGAACATACATGTAACATGCAGTGAAGCTTTAGAAGGAGAACTGATTGCCTTGTCCAGTGCTCTGCGTTTTTATCCTTACTCTTTCAGAATTTTTTTTTTCAAGCAGAGCCACTGTCAATTAAGTTTGTTATGTGTGCAGATTACACTGTTTCTGTATTAAAACAGTTGCTAAGTCAATGTAGAAAATCATCTTCTCTCTAAAATTAGCAATGAATTATGTTTGGCTGTTCTGAAGATTATATCATTGGTCTTGTTATATTATCAAAATGCTTCCTTGTTCACACTTTATGTCTCACTGTCGTTGTTAAAGACCTTAATAAAATAGGTCTGGTGTTGTCTATGGCATTTGATAAAGCAAAAATCATTGCTCTTCTTAGAATCTGAACTCCAGGATGCAGAAATAAAAGAAATGGCTGTCTACAAACATTTTAATCTCAACAATGCACAGCCAGATGGTTTATTTCATCCAATTTTTTTATTCACTGTTGAATGGGCTGCTGAGAATAAAAGCAAGATTAAAAAATGCACCCTTCTTTCAAAAGATACGTAATCCAAATTTGGGTATACTTTGGCCCATACTGCATTGTTTTCTTTTCTCCTCGTACGCTTTAATCAGCCAGTCGTTCCATTGATCTTGTAGTCTATTCTAGAAGACAAAATGTGTATCTTTATTCTCCTGTAATGCCTGTAATGTTTTTGTTTATTTGACCGGACACTAGTTTCCAATTATATTATATGCTGTATCCCTTTTCTTTTCTTGTCATTTTTTAAGACGTATTCAAAGCTGGCTTGTTTTTTAGTGCAGGTTAGGGAGAAAAAATATATTTTGAGTCACTGTCATTCGAAACATACATACATTTGTGTGCAAGAATAAAGCAGTTCCTTTTTGGATATATTTAAAAAATATTCAGAGCATAAAGACATATTTGCAATGGAGTGGCATTCCTCCAGGGTGTATCCCTTGCGCCCAATATTTACCAGGATAGGTTCTGGGCCACCGTTACCCTGAATTGGATTAGCACTGATGTGATGAATTGTATACATCTGCAAGGTGGAGATGAGCAGAATCTCATTTTCTCCATGCTGCACCAGCTTCACGAGGAGCTCCAAAAGGCTAGTAGTCAAATAGCTTTTTTAACATGACGTGTCCAAAATGTAAGGCAGTCAAAATAATGAGATTGATTTTTGTGAATAATCTATTATCCTCTGATGTGTCTGAATATACTGACAACATATCTACCATACTTTCTTTAAACAGAAAATAGCAAAGGAGAGCCTCTGAATTCTGCTCAACACTCCACAATGTTTGCTGTGGGTGAGATATTCAAGTCAAAAAGACAGTAATACAAGATGTATAGGCCAAGATGGGTTTTCAGTTTCCAATTTGATCAAAATGGCATACTGTAGTTATTCTTGAGCTTACTAGATAGCTATTACTCACATGATATAAGGTCAACATTTGATGTGTTCACCCCATTGACAAGCAAAAATATGGAAATGACCTTGGAACTTGGAAGGAAGGTGTGTATTTTGTGCATTGTGGACAAAAAGCATGATGTGAATACATTGGAATGGACAGATCCAATGGAGAATCAACTGCTTGTTTTTTAGAAGGCAAACTGGTAGATCAATTATTTTTAGCTACTGTGCCACTTGAACTGTTTCAAATGATTGCCAGAGTAAATTGCTTTAATAACCATTATTCTAGACTGCATCAAGACAAAGGAGATAAATGTCTAGACTAATGTCTAGGGTAGGGAACGATACTGTAGGTTTTTTCCTTTTACTTCTAAGAGAGCAGTTAAAATGTTCTTGAAACTTAATCCTAATCAAAATAGTAAGCACAGCCCCCAGAACTGAAACATGTTGGCCAAATGGCAGACTCACGGTGAAAAATGCACAAAAGTCACTCAAAACGTTCAATGCATCGCACAAAAGCAAATAACACAATCAAAACAGTAAAACTCATCATCTGATGGGCAGCACTTTACACCAGTTGCTTCAAAATAGCATAGTAAGCTCTATCATTTTCAGAATTATATGCAACTGGGGGTACATGCAATCTCACTGTGGCCTGCTCATTGATTATGTAGTCATATTAAAATAGTATATTTTAGTAACATAAACGTAAACCAGGGTATTCACATTCTCATACTTGAGACATGAGAGGAGGAATTGGAGATGAAAGATTGTGACCAATCACAAACACTTACACACAAACACAAAATATGTACTGTAACTTTCCCTTTGCTGTATTTTCAAAGTAAAAACATAAATCAAATCTATCACAAAATATATAGTAAGAAAACAAATGGCATTACAGTGAAAAAAGAAAGTGGAAAATAACCAGTCCTAAATGATCACTTAGTCCATTCTATGCTGTTCATGAGACAACCTATTTTCATCAGCATCACACAGGATGGTTTCCCTAGCAATGCAGCAAGGAAAATACCTCCTGACTTGACTGGGCCACCCCTGGCAATCCATTACAGAAATGTCCTGACCAGCTACATCTATACAGTAGTATCTAGGAGTGGTGTTTGGCGATAGGGAGTTTTATTGTAGACCTTCCTTCGCCAGGACAAATAAAAATCCCCATTGGGCTTAAGGAGAGTATTAGGGGAGGAACTGCACAGACCTGAATGGTGAACATGAATGGTGGAAGGGAACATTCTCCATATCACCACAGAGTTTAGACTGTTACAGTAGCTCCAACCACTTGGCACTCTCTGTATTCTTCCTCTATCCCTTTGAGCAGCTCTTACTCTCTGGGTCTGTGGTATTCCTTTTTTTCCTCTTTGACCATTCTTTGACAACCAAAACGAAATCAGTAATGATCTCGTTTATGTGTGATTTATGAACTGAGTGATAATTTAACAATTAGTGGTGGTGGTTGAGTGCTGTCGACTCATGGCGACCCTATGGACAGTTCCACTGTCACTATCTATAGAGTTTTCATGGCAAGATACGGAAGTAGACTGCCAGGCCTTACTTCTGCACAGACAGTACAGTATAATTGCCGTTGTCACATATATGTGACCCTCTGCCGCCACCGCCACCCCATACAGCTGCTGCCCAGACTGGGTTATTAGAGAACATTGTGCCAGACGTGGGACACGAACCCACTTCCATGAGATTATGAGTCTTATGCTCTACCAACAGAGCTAGACAGGGCTTAATTTAACAATTAGGGAAAGATTATTTGTATGTGTATAACATGTGAGAGTAATTGTTATAAACTGGGACCAAATGACTGAGTTTTATTTGACCACAAATTTCTAATTGATTTTTGTGTCATCTTCAGAGCATTTGTTTTTTACTGTTTTAGACAAGAGGAGCTTGGTATTTGAATCTTGTATGAAAGCAATCATAAATTACTGTTGTGCAGAAAAATGTTTTTGTTTTACTTATTTGGGTTTTGTTTTTGACAGTGTAAACCACTTTTGCATCCAAATTGATAATGAAAAATAGCAATTGAGAAAAACTGGAATTGTATAAATGGTAATAAACTATAGAATAAAATTAAACCTGTATAATTATGGACAGCTATGTAACTTAGAAGAATTAGGACAGGAAATTATGCGTTTTTAAAGAACCTAACATAAAAATAAAGTAAACATAAGAACAATAATATTTATAATTATTTAAAGGAAAATAGTGAAATGAATTTATTTTTTGCCTGCATTCCACTGTTATGGCATTCCACCATTCCAGATTTGCACATTCCCCTAAAAGGACAGATTTTCAACTTTTAGCAGAAAAGTTTGGTTCTTTAAGGAACTGGACCAGAACAAATAACAAGATGGTTCAAATCCCTGGCTAAAAATGACCGTTCTTTTTTTTTCAGTCATTTACAGTATCTGCCCTAGTTTCTACACAGCTACAATAAGCTACACTGGGAGATTGTGCGGCTAAATATGTGCTGTTAATGCCTCACCGAACAACACATTTGGGAAGATCAAAATTTGGCTAATGAGTTGTTATTGCTGATGCAGCAGATGTGATTGCAGATCCAGCTGCAGTACAGTAATTGTGGACATAATGATAATGCGTAAAGAGATCTGCTTGATTGTGGGTGATTGGGTCAGAAATTAACTGAAAATGTGAAGTGCCCATGAACTGTTTCTTGTTACAGTACATACATACTGTATGTATACATGCTTGCATTATAATAGATATAATTATCATCCAAAATATATTCCAAGACAAATGAAAGCATATAAAATGTATCCCAATTTAAACCAAATAAATAGCAAAATGCCGTATATTTTGGCTTGATATTGAAATATATTCTTTGCCAAATCATAGTGCCACAATTTGCTGTCTGTGATTTGTCAATGCAAATAGGCATTTGTATTAATGCAAAAAATGTCTATCTGCCTTTTAAAGCTGTTATGTCACTTTTAAAACTGACTTGAATTTTTAAAAAAGAAATTCAGTATTTTATTGCATTTTCTGTTGTTCTGTTTTTTGCTGTTTGCAAAGCAGTTTCTCGATATGTCTTTATATTGTGCTCCTGAATAAGATGAGATGAATAAAGTAATCTCAGTTATGTTTTTGTAAAATATATTTCTCTCCTTTACTGCACAATGTAAGATAAGAGGGCCCAGTCAGACATTTTCTCCTTTCAAATAGCATTTGTGCTGCAATTACAGTTTCCACTTCGGCTTGGGAAAGAAGTGTCCTTAGCTTTTTTAAATCAACAAAGTATCACATTAACACCTTATAAGTGCTGCATCTTTTAAAAGGAAATTACACATTACAAGAAACAAGTTACAACGTGAAACAAACAGAAAAATGGTCTAGCTAAGCTATAATAATTCAGGTTATTTTTGTCTGAGCAGTGCACTTTCCCCTGTGGTCAAAACCGTGACCTTTCTAACTAATACTCTGTGCTCTTGTAGCTCTAACAATCAATGATAAGCTGCTGAAAAACTATAAACTGGGGTTGCTTACCTCATAAATACTAAAAACAGCTAATCCAGAACAGTACAAGTCTTTTTACAGTACAGTACTTTTATTTTGCTATACATTTTAGTCATTTGTAATTTTTTTGCATGATGTGTCTTTAACACAAGACAGTGCTTGCCCAATCCCTTAATGCTAGCATTAACAGCCTGTGACTGCTGCACCATTACATCTCCTACAGCTTGTTTTTTCTTCTACATGCTCAATTTCTCTTGGAGCCTTTTGGTTGTAACAAAATATAAAGAGGACTGAGCAGCAGCTCCTGCAGGCAAAGCTGAGATTCTGTATTAGAAAGAAATTGCTTTTGTAAAAACTGATCAGCTTTTCAACTTATCTAGTAGCTCAACAAGTATTCACAGGTGCTGAATTTATTATGCAAAATTAATGTCATTGTATGTTTTGCACTGCTTCTTTCTGTTGTGCTTAATGAATACCCTGGTATCCGTTTTGTGTTAATAAAAGGTGAGGCAGAAGAAAAAGAGGCAGAAGGAGTATTTTTAAAAAATCTGTTAGATTGGTTGCTCCAATGTTTATAGTTTATAACAAATGTTTGGAAGAAAGGTTAGATCCTAATCTTGCACACTTCTGTTCTCTTACATACTGCATTTAAGTCTTGAACTGGAGACCTCCTGTTGTGCATCTGTCCCACCATTCCCTAGCTCACTCCTCACAATAATTCCTTCAGCTAGATGAGTCACACCAAATACTCTACATATTTCATTCACATTTGTGAGCTATTGTGTGTATGTCATCTTTGTATTCCTGTAAACATTTTGGTGCTTAGTACCTTTTTAGATAAAGATACATCCATCCATCCGTTTTCTACCTGTTTTATCCAATTTAGGGTCGCAAAGGAGCTGGAGCCTATTCTGGCAAGCACAGGTGCAAGGCAGGGTACACCCTGGATGGAACACCTGTCCATCGCAGGGCACAGACAGACATAAACACAGACATACACACTCAAACCTAGGTCCAATTTTCCCAGAATTTCGACCAGAATGTCTTTGGACTGTGGGAGCAAACTAAAGGAAACCCACGCAAACACAGAGAGTTAACATGAGTCTAACATGCAGACGCCACGCAGATAGCACCCCAGGTCTGGAATTGAATCCAGTGCTGCAAGCCAGCAACCACGTGTGCCGATAAAGATACAGTACAATGATATTTAACTTTTGTTTTTCTAAACTCTGATGTCGCTTATTTCACTGCCCATGCACATCTGTATACTGAAAGGATAAACGTTTTTAGCTAAAAAAGAGAGAATAATAATAACATAAAGATCCTTGGTAATACGCTGTTGATTGTAATGTTGTTCTGTGGCATTTCACATGAATTTGGTTTATAATTGTAGTAAAAAAAAATTAAGAATGTGATTTAAATTATTACTGACAGCTTCCTTGCAAATATTGAATTCCCTTGACTGTTTTCTGTCAAACGTGAATATTTTGTTTTTTGAAAAAAAACAACAACCAAAATAAAAAATATAATCCTGTGGAAATTCTTTGATTCTTATCAGAAATTCTGACATTGAATTCTGGGTCCATAATCCTTACGCTTTCATGCAAATGTCTTGAAGGTCTTGTTCAGCAATCCTGTTCTTTTCTGCAATTTGAACATCTTTGTGCAGTCCCTGAAGGACTGCTGTAGGAGAATTTAATGTAATCATGCTGGATTTGTATGTCCCAGGCTAATCGGAATGATGATCGATTTGGAGTTCATGGGAATTGACACTTGAGTAGTGTCAGAACTTTAAAAGGTTAAGCAGATCCCCTCTCCAGAATAATAGGTACAGTAGTCTGAAAGGCTTATGTTTCTACCAATTATGCAGACAACACTTCAGGCTCTGTTCTTCTATTTATATAACTGTGACCAATGAGTCCAGTCTTTTTAAGATCTCTAGATCTTTGCTTAGCATGGCAGTCTGTGGGCAGTGAAAGTAGCAATAACTGGACCTTGATAAACAACCTATTTTTGAGCAGAGACATACAGTATGTGAATTTTTAAATTAAGAAGGAGTATATTTGGGTCTGTTTCTTCATTTTCATATCCTTGATGTGTTATGAGAAATGTGTCTGTCGGAGAGTGAGAAGTCTGAATCCTTATTTATTTTCATGTGTAAGTTTATACAGTATGTCGGAAAACAGTCTTTTACGCAATTGTGCTGATTCTTTCCTTCTTCGCTGATTCATTTAGACCATCTGGTGGCTTACGCTGAATAAATATGTGCTGGTACTTGTTCAGAGTATTTGTGATGTTAACTTAATTGAGATTTTTCATAGCATGATCTTATCTGCAGTTCTTTTCACTGATACAATTTCTAACAAATTTAATTGAGAGTGTTAGGGAAAAACAAGACCATTTTGCGTTATTTAATTTTTGGATTCTCCCCTAAGCTTAGGACCTGATAATAACTGCCACTGACAGGGTTTATCCTTTTCAGTCTCTTCAGATCTTCATCTGGCTCTTCCCTAGAGTAACTCCTCTTTCTCCTGACCAGACTTTCACTTTTTTTCCACTGTCCTGTTTTTCTGTAACAAAATGTTCCAATTTCGTTTTATTTTTTAGTTTATCTAGTTTTTTTTTCTTTTTCATATACTGTATATCAGTGTTAGAGGTTGCTCAGGCAAAAGAAAAGGGAAAAAGTATTCTAGGTGAGCTTTCTGTAACGCTGTGTCATCCTGTGACTTTGAGTGTCCTTCTTGCCGTATTCCTGAACGCTGGGTTGGTGTAATTCAGTTGTGAGAATAGGAAAACCTCAAACTACAGGCTACAGTATGTCACAGAGTGTCATCCTGACCCTGACACATGTTTCATAATCTCCCTTGGTCTCCTGGGACCTGCCTAGTTAGATGACACAATCTATTAACAGTTAATTGTGGTGCCCTAAAATAAAGTCGGACCTCATATTCCTAAACTTTGTAGTAGTCAGGCATCTCATGATAAACATGAGCAGCTGCAGTGAGGGTTATGATAAATGATTTGCCTTTGCCTTTGCCTTAGACCAAAGCTCTTGGCCGAAAGTCGCATTGTCAGGTTTGTGCCATGTGAAAGAAAGTGCTCGGACCCTCTCATTCTCTCTCTGATCAAGACCTTGTTGCCATTATCGCAGGCAAACAGCTGGGGGGGGGTGGGGGTGTAAATGAGCCCAATCTTTTAATGATCTAGATCCTTTCAGTATGCAGATGTGTGTGGGCAGTGAAATAAGCGACTTCCAGAGTTGAGAAAAACAACCTACATCACATAACAGTGTATACTGTATATATATAGCAGTCTGATCATTAATGTTTTCAGTTTTATTTATATCATTGAGCTCTTTGAGCTTTTTTGGCAACTCTTCCCTTCAGACAGCTACAACTCTTCATTCATATTTGTGTAATTATTTATTTCCATGTCTGCAACTGAGCAGGAAGCTCAGAAAAGATGTTCCTGATTAATATCCACTGTAGTGTTCCATGTGTACTTTTTTGATTTTGTAGGGGATCATTTGTGGATCAAAACAACCATACAGTACAGTATGTTTTAAAGAAAAGTAAACAGGGGCTACTTCACCGAATCATGAATATAAGCAGGTGTGAGCCTGGTCAGTACTTGGATGGGAGACCTCCTGGGAAAGCTAAGGTTGCTGCTGGAACAGGTGTTAGTGGGACCAGTAGGGAGCACCCGCCCTGCAGTCTATGTGGGTCTTAATTCCCCAGTATAGTGACGGGGACACTATACTGCAGAAAAAAGGCACTGGCCTTTGTATGAGATTTAAAACTGAGGTCCTTGGTCATTAAAAATTCCAGCGCATTTTTCAACAAGAGTAGGGGTGTTAACCCCAGTGTCCTGGCTAATTTCCCCCTGGCATTTACCAATCATGTCCACCTAATAATAATCCTTCATGATTCTTAGTCTATGTGGGTCTTAATTCCCCAGTATAGTGACGGGGACACTATACTGCAGAAAAAAGGCACTGGCCTTTGTATGATTCATAATTCATATGATTCATAATTCATATGATTCATAATAATTCATGATTCATAAGCGCTTTGAGAAGCCACCTTTAAAGGCGCTATATAAAATAAAGTTTTTTTTTATTATTATTATTATTCTGTACAATGGCTTCATGATTCTGTTCTCCTCCTCACTGGTGGCTGGTGTGCTGTCGCATCATCCAGGCGGAGCCGCACATTGGTGGTGGTGGAGGGGAGTCCCCATTACCTGTAAATCGCTTTGAGTGGAGTATCCAGAAAAGCGTTATATATGTGTAAGGAATTATTATTATTATTATAAACAGACAGAACATATTTAAATATTTTGCCGTATTGTTTTACCATTTTGAGATAGGTGTTCTCAAAGGAATCAATAACTTGTACATAGAAGCCCTGATAGCATGGTGTATCTTTTGAGATTCCTGGACAGCCTGATAGTGTCACAGAGGATCTTGAAATGGTGCATGCAGCAGAATGTTTAGAAAGAAATGTGTTTTCAACTTCTAAGCTGTTCTCTTCTGTTAGGTGGGTAAAATCTTGTTAAAAACATATAATAACTGCAACACAGCAGAGAGGTATCAAAGCTGCTGTGTTCTGACTCTCAGTCTCAGGGGGCCCTAATTAGCATTAATTAAAACTTACCTTCCTGAATAAAAGCTAAACAGTAAAAAGCATCTTGCAAGAAATAGAACATCCAAGATGCACTCAAACAACCCCAAAGAAATGTGGTTTTAAGTGCTAAATTTAATATTGATTGCTAATAGTTTATGCTAACACCTAACTTTCTTAATTAGATGTAATTAAAACAGTGAACTAAGTGTAACATACCATTCAGAAATACAATCGAGAATAGTTTTGTGGTGTTTGTATGTATGAAACGTTTCTAAAATGTATAACGTAACAAAATTAAAGACGATTAAATTCTGTAATCTTTCCACTTGTAATGTCATTAGACAGAACAACAAGTTTCTGCTTTGTCTAAGGATGGTATCAAAAAGTAGTCTAAGTGGTGAGAAAGTTGTGCTTAATGATAATTAAGTGACTTAAAAGTAAAAAGAGATGCTTCATATTGCTTGATTAATTTTAAAAACTAAGTTATAAATGCAGACGCGATCGCTGCCATAAGCGCTCCAGGCAGCAGAACGTTCGTTCTGTACTGCTGAGCTCCGCGCCTCCTCCCTCTCTCGGTGCCGCGCCCCTCTCTGACGGAGCGCAGTGGGCGGTACGCTATTTTCAGAGCCTCTGATTGGGAAAAAAGACCTGCTGATCACTTTCACACAACAGGAAGAGAAAATAATTGGATTTTTTCTCTTCGAAACGTGTGTTGTCTTTATGAAATTCGTGTATTTTAAACGTTTAATTAAGAAGTAAAAACCTTACAGCGTACACAAAGATTCTGAGCTGATCACGAGGAAGAAAAATCACCCATTTTTCGCGCATAAAAAGTGGTTTTTAACTCTCGAAACCTATTTTTATAGGTTTTAAAGTCGTGCAATGTCTAAGTTAAGCAGGAACACATCATTATATCTCATTTTTTATTTCTTTAAAAAAAAATCGTTTGCCCAGCCTAGTTTTATATTCCAGTGCTGTGATTATTGTTTTGAAATGACTTGATTACCTGAAGAAAGAGCAAAATACAGCATACAGTAAAAATTCCATCATACTTGGTAAAACCTTTATGATCGTTTGTTACCCATAAAAGTCCGTACCAAGTCTCTTTGTACTTGACATTGCAGCATTTACTGTAAACTGTACAATCCTGCAGCCCTCACGAGGACAAGATGACTGAAATTTGATGAATAGTTGGGAGCACTTTGCTATTAAGTGCCAAGTTAACCACCTTGTATTCCACCCCTGCTTCCTTATGATGGACGGTGAACTTCTACACCGGAGGTGAGTCAGTATCTACAAATGGACTCAAAATGGTAGAATAAACAAAGAAGTACAGCACTTGCACAAGATGCATCCACAACAGGTAAGACAAAAATGCTAACAACAGCCAATACATACTGTGGATGAAACAAGGAATGTTTACTGTAACTACTGTAACCAAAATAAAAGCGCAAAGATGTGGCAACAAAGGATATTATATTTTCTTGAATTACATTATTAATTAGGTAAGTGAATAATAAGTGTTTATGAACACACAACCTGCATCACACCCATTCCCTGCATTAGGAGGATTGTACGAGCAAGAAGACCCCTTCTTTCTTCTACAAAAAGAAGGGGTTCTTAAACACAGAGGCCCAGGTCTCTCCTATCTAAATTTTCCTTGCAGTTCAATGGCTGCAGTCATTTCTCACTTCTCCACCTGATCGGCTGCATAGTGTGGTTGAAGGTATAGAATGGCTGTCATGTGACCCGGGCCTGGCTGACAGGATGATGTGTGTTCTTGGCTGTATGTAAAGCATCTGGAGATTTATTATTATTCAATGGATTTAAAACAATGTCTGTCTCTGAGAAAGAGAATAAAAAGAATTGCAGAAAGAAATGACAGTGATTTCAGAACTTTTTTGGACACTGTCTTATGGAATCTGTACAGTTTTGTCTCACACGGATCTGAGATGAACGGACGTGGATGAGTTTTGTATGGGTTAATGATTATGCTATTTTGTGCTTTAAAATGGGTACGTGATATGGATTATTGGGCCCAGTATCTAGAAAAATTCTTTATAAATTCTTTACTCTCTCTGGAGTATTATAACATTTTCTGAAGAACTTCCAAGGAAGTCAGTAAAACATGTTCTGTGAGTTTGATCACTGTGTTGCTATAGTAACAAAACTCATGGGATTCTTAATGAGTTTCATTTAACATATACAGCTCTACAGTCGTCTTCGACTTCGACAATGATTGCAGATTTAACTTAATGCATGGATGACATTCAATGTAACTGTTTTGGAAGGTCAACAGGAAAACACAGAGTAAGGCAAGGTTTTGATGTTGATCTGTAACTGTGACAGTTGAGTGCCTGGATAGACTCTGACTTCACCACAATCCTAAATTGGATAAAATGGGCAGAATATGATTGGATGGAAAAATTAAACTCGGGTTATGTAATTCTGACTTTTCAGACAAGCTTGGAGGCCATATATTGTTTTGAGGTTAAAATGCAAACCAGATCTGCTTTCATCAGGGCAGTATAGTATTACACAAATTCTGAAAAAACAGTTTTTGTCGATAATAAATATAGTAGTAAAATAAATTAACATAGTTGTAATCAATTTGATGAAAGCAAGCAACAGTGACCACTTCACAATTATAGTTCCCAATTGGACTTACAACTGGCATTTGATAGTTGGCGATAGCTGTGATAATAGCATGTTAGCGATCACATGAAATCTGTACATGCGAAGAATGTTTTATTGTAAAACAAAATAATAGAAAAAAGAAATGGTATCTGTACTGTATCTGTCGGTCTTCTGTGGAATTGTCTGTAGGGATTATTGTTGACAGGCTTAATCAAAATTTGATTCCTAAAGTGAATCAAAGTGTAGCTTGAAATATTAATTAATATATCCAGAATAAATTTAAAGCTGTGTTTTAGTTATTCAAAATGTATTGTAACTACTATATTAAAGAGCATAAGCATTATTTCCATCCCAATTTAGGAAGCTTTAAGCTCAATATCAGATTTCTTGTATGTTTCAGTACAGAAATGTAAGAACATAATGTCAGTTAATGAGGGCAGTTTTTATGACTTAAGTTGCACTAGCAAATCTACTTACAGAGATGTTTTTAAATTTTTTGCTCAGTTAATAAAGCGCAATGTGCTGCTTTTTATATAACACTATAGAGAAACAATAAACAGGGATACAGTTTACATTCCATTATTGCTTTCATTTGTTAATCCATGTCTTGGGAAATAAATGGAAATAATCCAAAAAATGATATCTCAGTGCTTCCTGGCAGACACTAACTACTTTTACACTTTCATTTGATTTGTATTTATATTTGTAATCACAATTAGTAAGTGATTTTTGCACAGGTTTTCTTATTTTGTTGCTTTAAAGCTTGCAGTGATGAAACTTTGAAACAGCAGTTAATATTTGTTACATACAGTACACAACCTACTTCAAAAATTGAAAAAAGAAAATAGAAAAATGGAAAAGCCACGATTGTCTAAGTATCCAAACTATTTGCTGGGATGAGGTTACAAAAAATCTCTGAGCGTCTCTGTGAGCACAGTCTACTAAATCATTAAGAATTGGAAGGTGCATCACACCATTTATAGACTTCCTAGATCAGGCCGTCCCTTCAAACTGAGAACCTGACGAGGAATCTGATGAGGGCTGCCACTGTGAGGCCAACAACAACTTTGAAAAAGCTACGGGGTTCAATCAGTGAGATGGGGAAATGTGCATCAATCCTCAATATTCAGAATATTTCACAAAACTACCCTTTTGATGACATGAAAAAAAAAGAAAACCCGTTACAAAATGGAAGCCATCTCAGAGGTGGCATGGAGTTTGCAAGAACGCCCCTGCAAAAATGTTACAAAAAGGTCTTGTAGTCATTTGAGACCTCACTGAAACATTGCAATCTACAGTAAATGCACGTCACATGCAGTATGGTGCAGTGATCTGTGAGCTCATGCATCAGAGCACCTTGCTAAGATTGGTGGTGAGGTCCAGGTGTGGTGGTCTGGGAAGACGTGTCTAAACGGTAAGATACTCCACTTACTGTATAGCAATGAATGGCAACCTCACAATACTTCGTTGATAAGGTCTTGGGACCTTACATGCTTTCTGAGACTAATCCTGATAAAACAAGAGCCACAAAGCATTAAGCGCGTCCTAATGCTGCTCGTATAACAGTATTATAAAGAGATTAAGTTTACAAAAAAGTAAAACAAAAGATATAGAAAACAACCGTCACTCAAAAACAGCTACAGATTTGGTGGGCGATCTATGTTTTGGGCACTTTGCACTCCATGTCCTTCTGATTAAAAATGTTGCTCTTTCATTTTCTCATGTTGATTTCTGCTTAAATCTGATCCTGATTTAATTTTGTTAAACCTGAATACTATTTCATCTTTTACTGTAGTTGCAGTGAAACACTGTACTTTACCTTTTTTTCTAGTATGTGTATTACTTCCACTGCTGTTATGTGCAACTGAGAGCTTTTTGGATCAATGAAAAGAAAGAAGACGAACAAAGCTGCCTAACATAGCCAATGGAAAGAAAATAGTCTAGTTCTGTTTAGTTAAGATGCAAAACATATTATAGGAACCTGAGCTAGAAAACATTACTATAATTAATATTATAGCTAAAATATTAGCTACTACCTGAGCTAGAAACTGTACTGTGGATGTGTCATTTTGGGATATTTCTCTGAAGGATAGCAGAGAGCTCTGGAAAATCCTTAATGGTGATAACAGCACACAGATGTCACCTGTGTTAGGAAGGATGATAGCTTGTTGATACTGTCTTTGCAGAAATAATTGCTTTGGGAGGTGGGGGAGTTTTGATTGAGCTAGAGACAGGCAATTTAGAGAGACTTGTCCAAAAGCCAGACTGCTCACCTAACATTATTGTTTCCTCTGGGCTTGTGTTGCAAGAAAACATTTATTTCTGCTTTGGTTATAGCAAAACTGGCATATAAATAGATCCAGGAATGTCAGTATAATACTTTGTCAAAAACCTATAGTATGAAGCAAAAGGGTCTCTTCAGATATTCCGTGTGTGATCTATTAGTTTAAATATGCTAGTATTCATTATTATATTTAAAATATATTTAAACATTGAGTGTTGCTTGTTACTTTATAATTATATAGTTAGGTTCTGTTTTTTTTCAGATTTTGTTTTCCATCAGACAAGTAGGACTTTGAGTAGGCTTTCCATTTGTTCTTTTTGCCTACAGTATAAAGACATAAGTCTAGTAAAGATAAGATTCCTATGGTAAACTCAACAACAACAAAAAAATCTATCTCAGACCGTAAATGTAAATTTAAATGATTCATTCTGTAAAATCTCACCGTCCCTTTTAAAGTGACACTTTAGCATGATAGCATTGCTCTCTTCCACAGTTTTATTTTAATCTGTATCTGAACTCTGCCAGTTGCAGCACACAAAAAATGTTCCATTTTTGCACTTTGTTAGGAAACATAACTGGCATCCTTTTAAATCTAACACAACAATATGATTCTATAGTATTTGATAATTATTTCTTTTATATTTCAAAGCTTCTTCCATTCCAAAATCTTAAATGAGCTAGACTCTCAGTATTCCAATAAGTATGTAACACAGCATTTCACTTCACTATTTTCGGGTGCTTGCATGCTGTAATATGGTGGATCTATTGTCTTCCTGTGGCTAATATCTACAGTGGTAATCTGATGATTAAATCAGTCATGACTTCAGTCAAGAGACACTGCCACTGGCAATGCAAAAAGTTCACATTAGGGGTCTTCGCTGAATAAGTAGCCAAAAAAATACAAGGCTGACTGACTCTGGAAATGTGGAAGTCAGTCTGCTGGAAGCTCCAAGACTTCAGGGTTGTGATATTATAGCTTTCAGATGCCTGGAGTTCATAAAGGTTTGAGCATGTCATTGTAATCAATCTCTGGGTACTGGCTTTCCTTTAATAGAGAAGGGCTGACATCTTAAAGAAGAATATATTTACAAAATCTCAATGAACTGTACTAAATGACCCTTTTCATAGGTGAAAGCTCATCTCTAAAAACTTCCCAAAAGATTAAGTTTAGTATGACAGACAATCGAGTTCTTTAATAAAGGGCAAGACTGAAAAACTTCCAAACACACACAATTAACACATTTAAGTTGAATGTTTGAAGAGAATTAGATCTTTATGAGGAAATTTGTCAACTACCTTCTGAAAATCAATTTTTTCCTTATTTATTAAACCAGTTGTGTCACTACTTTTTCACCTTTTCTGTGTAGCATGCTGAACAACTGTCTACATCCATTCATAACTGATTCAACTTTCATTTGTATTTACCTCACTGTGACTTAATTGTTTGAACAGGTTAAATCCATACATGCTGTTTCTACCTGAAGATGCTTCAGGCCAGACAGAATTAGTAAAGTACTAAAGCAGTCATCAGCCATGTCTGGTGCTGGTTTTCCGGTTGGTTTCTCCCAGTCTATGTGAGATAAATTAATACCATGAAAAACACATCATCCCTTTCACAAATTTCTCAAGTTTCATTATACAGTATTGAATTATAATTAACATTTGTATTAGGTGATCTGTACTGGAGCTGTGGTAGCTCAGATGGCAAGGGTGTCTAGCTCCTAACTGGAAGGTCCTGGGTTCAATCCCAGGTAGGGGCAAGTGATGTAGCTTGCTCTAATTCCTTCCAGATAGCTCCCAGGCCCACTCAGCCTGCTTTTCAAATGAGTACCAGCTGTTAATCCTTCTGGGGGTAAAAGGCTGGCTGGAGTGTGAAACTGACCAGATTACCTCCACCTCCAGTGTTAGATGGTCAAGAAAAATGGCCTTGCCCCCCATTCCCCACATGGGCCTTAATGGCCTGCAAAGGGACTGACCTACCTATTAGGTGATCTGAAGCATGTTCTAAAGAATGTGCTTTTTGAAGGTTTTTTCTAAGTCTGTACCATTTAGATGCTATGATTCATGATTCATATACAGTAGGTATAGTTCCTGAGCCTGAATATTCATAAGGTCTAGCAAGCTGTGCAGTTGTGATTTACACAGTAAGCAGAAAGCTTGATATCAGGATATCAAGACAATTGTGAACCATTTGGTGTGAGACAGGTATGACTATGTAGGGAGGTGACACAGTCCAATACATGATATATTGCCTGCTTATTTTTTATGTTTTAAATTATTTTTATTTTTTAAATACTGTCCTAAAGGTATTTTCTCAAAGGTATGATCTAGTACATTTCAGAGCAGTTTATTCTGAGATGTGTGGCATGAAGGCACCATGGTGGGCATTGCTGCCTTTTAGCACTGTGGCCCCTGGTTCAGTTCTAGACCTGGAGTAATATCTGCGTTGAGTTTGTTTGTTCTGTGCCTGTTTGTGTGGGTTTCCTTTGGATGCTCTGGTTTCGTCCTGCAGTCCAAAGACTTATTAGTAGGTTAATTGGTTTCTGGGAAAATTGGCCCTGGTGTGAGTGTGAGTGTGTGTGTCTGTGTCTGTGTCTGCCTACCCTGCGGTGGACTGCTGTCTCAACCATGGTGTATCCTGCCTTGCTGGGACAGACTTTGTCACCCTCACGTCGGTGTACTGGGTAGAGTGGTTAGAAAATGGATGGATGCATTACTCTGTGTATTATTCAGTAATTTGTTCTACTGTTGGGCTACAAAGATTTCAGATCAGTGTTGCTCTTTGGTTCAGTCCCTAAATCCATCCAACAATCCATTACCAGCAAGCTACTTATCCTGCTGTGGTCACAACAAACTAGACCCTCTTCCAGAATCACAGGACACAAAGCATGAGTGCTCTGGGACTATAAACTAGATGCCAGTCCACTGCAGGGCCACTGTGAAAGGGGCAATTTAGAATAGCCAATCTAGCCTAGCCAAAATGCATCTGAAGATGAGAAGACATTCTGTGAGAAATGTCCTGGAGAAAGACAACAAATTCCACAGTACTCTAGCCTCCACCCCAAATCAAAACTGATATGAAACCAGCTAGTTCAAAGGAATGAACAGATTGACAAATCAAACTGGACCTAGATCTTACAGTGGGTGTAACTGAAGACTTATTTTCACATACTGTATCTCTGTTATGTTATTTCAATGCTTTACAGTACATATTAAGAAATTTTTATTTACAGAATAGGAAACTGTGTTACTTAAATGGAGAGACAATCCCTTACCTACCAGAAGATTAACAGAACATTTTTCTCAAGACACCAGTCCTGCTGGATTTTGAACAGCGCCTCTGTATCTCATCAATATGCCTCTTGATCACAGGCTGCCGTTTCAAAGCATAACCGAGCAGTGGTTCACTTAGCTCTCCATATTTAAGAAGCTTAAAGGAAAGTAATTTCACCCAGCAGAAATTCAATATCTTCCAAGCTTTTCTGATATTTCATATCAAAGAAATATAAAAATGGATTTAACTGCATTCATGGCAAACAGTGGAAAAAGGAGAATTCTGACAAGCATTATCTGTCTAAAGTATTAAACTGTTTATATATATTGCATACACATGTGCTAAGTCTGATTTTGGTAACTATACATAATATAAAATCACACTTAGCTTACTTAGACTGGTGCACCTCTGCCATCAGTCTGTAATGATCCATATACACTATTAGGTCTTTCACACAATTCTGAAAATGCTGATTCAGAATTTACTCACAACCAATCTGCAGGTTCCAAATGGGCACTGCTGTCATCTTTGGCACAGAATGTGTGATTTATATATCTCTATAAATTAAAATGGGGTTTCAAAGGGAAGCTTTTATATTTTAAAACAAGGTATTTACTGGGGTTTCTGAACTATCCCATTTAAAAATACTCTTAGTTTTTTTTTCTCATTTTTGTACTCCCATGTTCACTATTCTTGTACACTTTGGCTGATTTTTATGTTTGTATGGACATTCATGGTTTTCAATTGATATTTTATATCCAGTTTCACTGCTCTGATTTTTAGCTTTTTTACGTTTCAAAGTGATCTGTCTCTGGGTTCATAGCAGAAATAAAGGAGGGAGAGCTATATAAAAATGAAAATACTGTTTTAAGGCATATGTAATGATTAATGTGACTTGAAAGAGAGAGTGAGATACAACATCTGTTCCTGGATTGAAACTGGCCTCCTGTCTATTGCATTGCCCTACAAAAAATCAGATGAAATTCACTGACCCATTTTCTTCTTAACCCAGTACACCCAGGGAATAGGATTTGAAATCTGAACAAAATAAAATCTGAATAAAAAAGAAAAACAAAAACAAAACAAAAGTTATGCTTGTATTTAAATAAGAGTGCTTATGAGGCAGATGTTGTTAGTGTTAATCGTCAGTCTAAATACTGTCGTTCCCAAAGATTAATTTAGCTCCTGTCCTATGACCACCTTTGCTGTGTTCCTTGTCAGATGATTTTGATTCTGTCAATCAGACATGTCTGTCCGCTGTGATCACCTAATGTAGCCTGTCCCTTGACCTTGCTTAACAGCACATCAACCTTTAATCCATTTCATACAGGTCATCACTACCTTTCATATTAAGGAATATGAAGTGACAACATTTTGGAAGATTCTTCCTTCTGCATACCTATGCTTCACATTTCCTCTTATCATCAGGTGAACCGATTAAATCATTTTCTTCTAATACTGTATTTAACTTTTTGTACAGTGGTAATCCAGGAAGCACAAGAACTTGCTTTTCTGTGTTGGCTCAGGGAAATAGCTACAGTACATATCAATCTCTATAATCTGTTTTATGAGTGCGGAATCACTGACTGCTGAAATAATAATTTGTTCTACACCACTGCACAGAAAGCACAGTATACGGTAACCATAGATAAAAAGTAACATTTATAAAATCTTACTGCAAGTTACAAACCTAAAGCTGTAAAGGTAATGTAAGCATGGTTGCAAAAATGACAAAGAATATGAAAACACAAGTTATTCCTTGATTTGGGAGGGAGCATGAAAGAAAAATGGAATGAAGGAGAAGTTAGTGCTCTTGAGTCTTGGGTGAAATTCTAGACTGGGGTGCCTTCCATGTGGAGTTTGTATGATTTTTCTGAGTGTAATTTAATTTCCTTCTCCACTTCCAAGGACGATTGTTTAATTTTTTAAATTGTGGTGTATCTAAATTGTGGACTGTGCAGGTATATGTGTACTGTATGTGCACTGAAATCCTATCCAGGGTGAAGTACTCCCTTGTGCCAGCATCTTCCAAAATAAGCTCCAGGTTGCCGTGGCAGGTTAGCTTCAATTGAAGTCCTCATCCAGGCCTATACTGTCCATACTTTCCAATGCAGGATGTTTAAGCGCACATCCTTACAAATGTAAATAGTCTCTGGAAGGCTGTGACACTCATTAAAAGATGAATTTTAACATCTGTCTGGAATTTGACAGGAAGCCACTGGAGATATTGCAAGGCAGGAGTTATACATATGAATGCCAGAATGAGGCCTGGTCAAATACTTGGAAGCAGGGGTACAGTAGGAACACAGTGAGATTTACAAGGTGTTTTTCAAAATCCCAACAACAAGGACCTTACAGTAGCCCATTCTACATGAGACAAAAACATACAGTAGTTCCTCTGCAGCAGATATTGCCAGTTGTATGGGTTATAGTGAAGCAATATTCCTAAAATAGAAGAAGGTGTTGTTGGTTGTAATTAACTTGTTTTTATTGGTAACTATAATATTCTTTACTGAATCCTATTTTGTATGAATGATACTGTACATCAAACAAGCAAGTTATTCAAACAATTTCAATGTTTACTGTATTTATTAAGCCATTCTAAACTAATTTAAGCCATGTGCAGATATTTTTATAGTTTTATGTGAAATATGTATTAATTTAATATTCCAGTAAAACATTCCAGTACAATATTCCAGATAGTAAAAAACTTATGCCTTTGAATTTTAGCTTTAATTTAAGACATAAAACAGGCTTCTACTTTATAAACATACAGAGATATTACAAAATGTTTGAAGGGACATCATACCAGGTGGAAATGTACTCTTGTTCCTGAGACAACAAGTGTTGGCATGGTTTTTCTGTCATTATTTCATTATTTTATACATTAATACATACTGTAGGTTGAGAAAATTTTAACTATGATATCTGAAAGAAATACTATCCAGTTAATACAGTACTTGATTTATTGAAAGAGAAAACTACTTGTAGAAAACTGTTCTTGAGGTATATTAGATTATTATTAAATATAAAAATATGATTGTGGCAAATGTGAAATGTTCTCATCTGAAGTTAATTTACAGAACCATCAAAATCAATGTGGACCATATCCATCCCATCAAACAATAAAGAAAGCATCACCTAACATTGGCAGTTCTTCTTTGTTAAAGAACGCTGTAAAGAGTTAATACTGTAAATACTTCCTCAGTACATTAGAACAAACATCTGTTAACTGAGTTTAGTGCCTTGGGTCCTTCAGTCTGTTCTGAAACAAAACTGTTCAGGTTTACTGTCTACAAGGCTACCAGCTTTAAGCTATGAAGACTGTCAAGCTGTTACAGATTTTAACGTAGGGGATAAATAGTGCCAAAACTAGAACTTACTCAATACTAAAACATATTGTATATCTTCATGACAAACGTAGACATACTGTACAACATCAATACAGAGAAGAAATTAAGCAGCCCAACCTGTGATGTACTCATCTGATGTCTAATACAGCAAATTAAAAGGGCATCAAGAGAGAACTTTCAACAAGGTATTTTTTATGTCATATCCACCTTATTATGATCTCTCCTAACGTCCTCCTGTACCCACAACGACTGTACTCCTACACCACCACACACACATGTAAGCCGAAATTGTACTGCCCCCTCGATAGCCCAGTAAAACTGTAACAGGCATAATAATATTTAATATTTATTAATTAACCATACTACTTTTAACCATACTATTTTTTGCACTGTTCCAATAATTACTTTGCACTGTTTTTGTCCTGTTATATTTTCTCTGTTTGCGGAATTTTGCAGTTTTGATTACTTGATTACATGTTATTTATGTGATGTTATTACATGTTACTGTTATTGCTATTGTGTAACTGTCTATTGTCTTATCTTCTGTCCTATTTATATACTGCACCTGAGTGACTAATGAGAAACACTTTTCATTATACTATGCACCTGTGTAAGTTTAATGACAATAAAGTTGAATTGAATTGAATTGAATTGAATATCGCAGACTCTCTTGTCTACAGAGGTGATGGCTCAGGCAGGTATTGCACTCATTGGGATTGAGGACTGATTTGTTTGCAGGCATCACTGTAAAACAATGCAAAGTTTAGAGTGCCGAGAGTTTAACAGGAGGTCATTGTATCTTGGCAGGAGTTCGCAACACTAACAAAGGAGCTTAATGGTTGCAGAGAGCAGCTTCTGGAAAAAGAAGAGGAGATCTCTGAGCTGAAAGCGGAGAGAAACAACACTAGGGTAAGATGGTACAATTTAACGTACAATCTAACAATCTGTTTAATGTTGGCAGAAGTATAGAACTTCTGATGATGGATCAGAACAATAAAGTGTGCTGGGTTCAAATCCTGGTAGTACAGTACTACTATTATAACCTTGAGCAAAATGCTTTGCTCAAATTGCTCTAGTTAATGGCCTGCTGCATAAATGGGTCTCAAGACCATCATTGTAAGTAAGAATTTGTTTTTAACCTTGCTTGGTAAAAAAGTGCTACAAATTAAAATCAGAATGGGGAATGCTGGGGAATTTTAACGTTTCTAATGGAATTCAAAGGGTATATTTTCATGTATTACATTGTTACATTGCAATGCATTTATTAAAAGAGAATGCCTAATAAAGAGAAAAGCACAGAAAGCAGTTTTGAATTTGATAATACTGTATGTTTGCACACATTTATGAGACCTTCGTTTTAGATTGTTTCTAGTTAACTGGTTCAAGGCTGTCTCTTTAGAATAGTAATTAACACCAACTATACAGTAAATGATACAAATTGCGTTGGGCACACAGAGCTTGACTTTGGAAGGATCACTGGGAAAAACTAAGGTTGCTGCTGGAAGAGGTGTTAGTGGGGCCAGCAGGGGGCGCTCACCCTGTGGTCCACGTGGGTCCTAATGCCCCAGTATAGTGATGGGGACACTATACTGTAAACAGGTGCCGTCCTTCGGATGAGACGTAAAACCGAGGTCCTGACTCTCTGTGGTCATTAAAAATCCCAGGGCGTTTCTCGAAAAGAGTAGGGGTGTAACCCCGGCGTCCTGGCCAAATTTCCCATTGGCCTTAACCAATCATGGCCTCCTAATAATCCCCATCTATGAATTGGCTTCATTACTCTCAGCTCTCCTCCCCACTAATAGCTGATGTGTGGTGAGCGTTCTGGCGCACTATGGCTGCCGTCGCATCATCCAGGTGGATGCTGCACATTGGTGGTGGTGGAGGGGAGACCCCATTACCTGTAAAGCGCTTTGAGTGGAGTGTCCAGAAAAGCGCTATATAAGTGTAAACAATTATTATTATTATTATCACACTTGTGGGGTGTGAAGAAATCTCTGGCTGCTTAGCAGTCTCATGACAGGTACTAGTCACTGCAGGGAAGTTACAGCTGTATCCTCAGTCTGCAACTTGAGCTGTCAAAGATAGCACACATTGTGAGAATTTGTTCGTTTGCTTTTAAGTGTTGGACAAGAGCTTTACCACCTTGAGCTTGAATTTGTCTGATCCTTAGGCTTAGGAATCCTGGGTCTGCTTAGTACTGGAATGATAGACCTCTAAGGAAAATCAGGGTGCAGGTGCAAGTGGTGTTGGTGGAGCAGAATGTGATACTTTTCAGTCTCAGACATTTAACTGGATGAAGCTATGACTACTTGGTTGTTAGTAATCCAATGGGACTGTTCATGAAGTAGTATCTTGGCTAAATTCTATTTTGGGCTTGCTTTGTAGAAGCTGCCATACATCATTCAGGTGGATGCTGTAGTTCAGTGATGGATAAAATGAACCCCCTCCTATGTTTAAAGTACTTATACAGCTGCAAAGCACTATGTTTATTAGTTATTAATTGGACATGAAGTCTATCATTCCTTTTGAGGGATTACTAACCATACAGTGCCCTCTTCTCTCCCAAAGCTTCTCCTCGAGCATTTGGAGTGTCTGGTGTCGCGACACGAGCGGTCTCTCAGGATGACGGTGGTCAAGAGACAAGCCCCACCACCCTCAGGCGTCTCCAGTGAGGTGGAGGTTCTCAAAGCCCTCAAGTCCCTCTTTGAGCATCACAAGGCTCTAGATGAGAAGGTGGGATGCAGTTTATCTTCAATAGCTTAAAATACTGTATATCACCTTGTTTGCTCAACTCTTAGTAGTCTAATATATGAGCAATTGTTTTTTTTTTCCTTTGTGCACCATTCTAAATATGTCCTCTTTTAAATACTTCTCAGTGCTCAAAACTTATTACAGAGGGTAACTGGACTTACGTACACAATGCTCTAATAGAAGAAAGACATCTAATAAGTGCATTGTCTAATGTTTAAAAGAATACATTCATAATCTGTCATTAGAAAGTCATTTAAGGAGATTTTAAAACATTATTCTGCTAGCCTTATTAACATTTTATTTTTTGGACTTGCATATTATCATACCTACAGTATGAGATTTAATGCAAATGTTGTATGCATAGTAAGTGCTCCTGGACAAAGGAATAATAATAAGAACCAGTCTGGAGGAAATATCTTTTTACAATACTTACTATTGATTGATTCAAAACAGCTTTTCACTAAACATCAAAACAAGCATTTTCTAAAGTTCAGTAAGATATGTCCTGAAGAGGCCTTTTTGGAAAAAAAAACCGAATAAAATAGTATATATTATTTATTATTAATTAGAAGATAGAAAAAGCAACATAACTTATATGAAATATAAATTCTAAACCAAATGCCTTTCAGCTAATTGTAGAAGTAGACTGTGCTATAGAAGATGTAAGATTAAGGCTGGGAAATTGTGTTGTGCTTCAGTTCTGAAGGCCTGCAACAAAACCAAATTAAATGAATTCGTGTTCTTAAGGATTAGTGGAATTTACAGCACTTTGGTGCCAGACTCTGTAGCGTTTGATAGGAAATGGCAATTAGGAAGTCTTTTCTCTGTCTTTTAGGTACGTGAGAGATTGAGGGTGGCGCTGGAGAGAGTGACGACATTGGAGGGGCAGCTTGCATCAGCCAATCAAGAGGTAACAGTGCTTCCTTTCTATCAAAGATAACTACTGTATAACCATATTTCGATTATTTCCTTTCGTGAGTGCGGCTTTGTATCTCCAATTATTAGAACAAAGCATGAGGTGCAAAACATAATTTGGAAAACATCCCACATGGAAGACAAAATCCAGAAGTTCTGTGAACAACCTGGAGCAAAGTATTAATGCTCATTGTGGGGGGCCATAGTCCCCAGCATGTTTTATAGGTCTCTTCCACTCACCAGAACCCAAAGAACTGGGAACAGCTGTTAAACTGGATCAGCAAAGTCTTGTGAAATTAAGATAAGCTAGGAATGGACAGCCAAGGATTAGAGGGGCAGCAGGAATGGAATGGAAACAGAACAGAAGAGTGTCAGTACCTACAGTACTACAGTACTAATTTATCAAACTGTCTAAGCTTTAAACGATGATGTTCTTCCCCAGGTCTCTTAAGATTATTTGATCTTCCTGAATCAAGGAACTAGTTTATTGAGGTAGTGATTTTTGCATGTGCTTTGGTTGTACAGAATCAGGCACATGAAAAGCAGCCTGTACAAGCAATTTGAATCTGGTGTCTAGCTAAATGTGCTACCCCTGCTTCACCTAGCCAAGCTGGAATGGCTAAGGTGCTCCCTCTGCCTAATTTGACAAAGTTAAAGGATAAACGTCATTACAGCCTTTCATAAGTGCTCAAATGCTGTGATATACAACAGAAGGTAGACAATTTGCAATAAATCCATACATGATTCCCATCCAAAATACCTGTGTGTGAGCCCCTTGTTATGCAAAGAATGCTAAAGGAGGTTATGAGTTTGTCGCCCAGCAGTATTGGGTTTAACAGCACTTGAAACAGATGGTGCTTTGCTTCTGCAAGTAACTGTAGTACTGCCACTGCTGTTTAAAGTTTTAGTTGCGAGATGCTGATCTCTTAAGATGGAATGAGCTAGCAATAGTTTATTCTCATTTCTGATATCACAAGCTTTGGGGTGTATGATGTTAAAGCACAGCTCACTTGTCAGATATCAAATGCTGTGTGAATCTGGAGGGAGTATTAGAGCTCTCGGGATCCAAGAAAGTGCTGACAAAAGTATATGTTGTGGTTTGCAAAGCCATTATAAAGGGATTTTTTTCCTTGTTGTTTGTAATACAGGATATCTAGGTCAAGGCCTCCAGCAGTACAAACAGCTGTTTCCATACCTATCAAATTAGTGAAAAGAGAGGGAAGTATTTTCACTTTGATGGTTTGCGTTACAGTTGTGCTAATGAGTCCTATTTATATTCACAAATAAAAGGGAAAGGCAATTGTATCTGCACACTGATGATCACAAATACAAGAAAGGAGATGGAGTTTCTCACAGCAAATCCTAGGACTGAACAAAATGTACATTATACCACATGTTTCACATTTCTTCCCATGAGAACAATTGGAAAGCATTGAAACTGTAATGGGATTAGGGTTTTTACGTATTTGCGTCATGTTTTTTTTACAAATTGTGCTAGTTTAAAATTTGTTAATGTCGTATTTTGCCCATAATGGATTTGCATCCAATTAGAGTGACTAAAATGACTTCCATTTAAAATATATGACTTCTGATAAATCCTCCTGCTAAAGTCAGTGTCAACTAATTGAAAAATCAATTTACACAATTTAGCACAATTAGCATATTTTTGGAAACCTTGTCTCTGTTACCCTGGGGCTCCTACTATGTATGTTATACTCAGCTCTTAAAAACACATTCAATGTGTTTTGTGCTCATTATGTGTATGGTTTTCACTGTAGTGAATTCAGGTTTTCTGATTTAGTACTATTAAACATTGAAAAGAAACTAAAAGAACTACAGTACCTTTGTAACAATGTAATTTGTTACAATCTTTTCCTTCCCTTTCAGAGAAAGGAGCTACTGTACTACAGCTTTAGTATGCATTATGAGAAAAAAACAAATCTGATTACAGAAACCAGTTAATTCTCTCCATTACTGGTCAGGAAACCCACAGTGAAAGATGTTTCACTAATTGCATTAGTGACAATTAATTTGTGCAGAACATTCAACTGGGAGTTCCAAATTAATTGATTTTCATATTAATTAACTTTCAGATTAATTAATATAATGGTATCTTAATCTTTAATACAGCTCCATGTTTTTTTCATTTATTCTCGACTTTTTTTGTAGAAACCAGTTATTCCTGGTGTGCATTCTTATTCCTGGCTGGTTATATATATTAATGAACAGGGCTAATTCCACACCTTTTCCGATGCCATTTATACTTGCTGTCTTTTATATGTTCTTTTTTAACCTCTAGTTGTTGTTTCAGTGCATAATAAGATGAATAGTTCTATTTTTACTTCTGAGGTCACAACTCTGCAATTGCCTCATCTTGTGCTCCACATTATTTATGTGAATATAAAGACTTTTTGTGGATTTCACATACAATAATTTAGAGAAGCAAAAAGAGCATGTAAACATTTTATTTAAAAACACCTTGCAGAATCGGCATAAGCTATTTCTTTCAGGAAGTATATTCCTTACTTCTAGGTACTTGATGCAGTAAATCCTTTTCATCTGACCCATGGATGTCTTGAAATGAGGTTATTTTATCCTGGGCAAAAGTTAATTGACAAACTGTAGTGTATAATTCCAGTTCAACCTTTTATGTACTGTGTTTAAAATAGCTCTTCGTGAAAAACGAAAGTCTTGCAGAAAACCCGAGCACTACCACTTGCTGAGATTGTCTCTGTTGCTTTCAGTATGCGGGACTCTGGCAGAAAGGAACTGCATCCTAAGCAAAAAACAAAACTGGCTCAGTCACCATGGCTTAAGTATTATCAAAGAGCTTATAAGGAAATGGCATAGATGTGTCCAGAGGCCTGAACTGAAAATAGCTGAGTATAAAACTTCAGAATGTCATTAGGACCCAAGAAATACACTGTGAATACTGTACTGTACATCCCCTTTATTAGTAGCAGGTTTTCGGGGTATCGTAGTTTACTTGTAGCCAAGCTAGCCATGATTGGTGATGCAAATCAATAGGAGAGTTGTATTTTGCGAGAGTATTAAGCCATCTTGGCTGAAATAAGTTTTCCCAATGGTCATTCAACCACAGAACACAGATAATATGTAGTCATGAGATCTTTCCATAGACATCATCACTGAGAGCAATAGTGCATTTAGTCTCTGACACTCTTTATCTGGTCTGAAGGAGTGGTTACTAGAATTTAAAGTAATGTTTTTTGGGAACGGTATCTAATGTCAGTAAGGTTGCAGTGAAAAAAGTTATCAATTTGAAAGTTCTCTATGAGCTGGAGATTAGGTTTAGCAGAAAGACAGAAGAAGAAATACTTTGTCATACTTTTGTGTCCTCAAATTACATTTCAGTAAGTTTCTGAAAACTCCTACAATTTCGAAAAAATCAGTGACCTATTTTGTTGTTGCTAAGACATATTGGAAACTTTTCAGTTTGTGCTGTATGACATCTGAAAAGATACAATGTGAACGTAGGGTGATGTGTATAACTACAGTAGGTAAACATCCAGTTGGACTTTGAGGAACCATGCTGGAAAAAATATCATCCTGCCCATTACCCCTGTTGAGAAACAGGTAATGAAGTAAAAGTTTTAAAGTTGGTATTATTGTTATTTTTGTTCAAATGATTTGTAAAATAAAGTTAAAAAAATTAAGCCTTTAAAACAGTCTTTTAATCATGGCTGATGTCTCTTTTTAAAGAAAAAAAAGAACTGTACATTACTGTCAGATTGCTGAATTGAACAGAATGACTGGATAACTGAAATAATTTCACAAAAAAGACAGTAAACCCAGGCAGTAGACTTCAGTATTGTACAGTATTGTGCCTTATATGATGATCCATGTCAGTTTTCGAACACTAATCCAATGGGTTTCATTTCTGAGGTTTTTGTAGTTACATGACTCAACATTGCTGTGCGTTTATTACTCCTGCTTGTCTGTTCATCAGCTCCTCGCAGTCAGGCAAAGGAAAGACAAGACTGAGGGAGACTCTGTGGATGGCATGGACGCTGTTTCCAAACCAGCATGGAAGGTAGGTTGCTGACACTGTACTTTATCTCGGATCCCATACTTAAATTACAAAAGGAGAATCAAACTACTGTAAGCCATTTGCAGTCTGCATACTTTGTTCCTCCAGCTGAGAGTGTAGAATAGATAACCCTGTCAATCACACAGTCAGACACAAAAAGATATCTTCAGAAAGATCCATCAGGGTGAGTTTTCGTATAGTGTGGAAACTGAGATAAGTTAGTCCATGCAGACTGCTTAAGCAACTTATTAAGTATTTATAAACACTTATTGATTTGGTAGTTGTGCACAGAGTAACAGAGCAATTAATTGAACAGGTTTTACAAACCCTCTTTTGGGCGAAGAACAAAGGTCTTTTTGACAAATACAGCTTATTTATGTGATGAAATGTGTCTTTGTGGTAAAGCCTATATTGTTATGATAACAAGGGTTTTAAATGAAAGTTCTTAACTGATATTCAGGAGGAATGCTTACAACCAACCATTTTTGTGCAAACTGTTCTAAACTGTAATCATTCCCAGAGTCTTTTCTCAGAGCTACATACTGTACGTCTTAGGCAAAAGTCCCAAGCTCTTCCCTCTATTGCCAGGGGGGTGGCTCTCAGACAAGTGGTTTAAACCAAATCTCACTTAATAGTTAATAAACACCCCCCAAATGCATCTAATTCTTGGTCCACTTTATTCCTCTTAAAACACACATTACATATTTGTGTAATTTAACCAAAGTTTGGGAGGTTAAAATCTAATCTGGATACTTCTCCTTTTCTGTATATAAATACCATCTGGTTGCACACAACTCTCTGCACATCTTTCCTGGCCTCCCTCCCTCCACCCTTGCTGCACTCTTCCAGCAGCTCCCTGGTTCATTCCTTGTAGATGAGGGGGGTTGTGACAGAGCCGATCTCCAACCAGCGCTGAGCCATTCCCTCAGCCAGGCAACTTAACACCGACGTATTAAATGTGCTATTCCTTTATATTTGAAGGTTCATTTTTTTGTTATTAGAATTTGACTGACTTATTGAAATATCATTCTGCTATTAGTCAAGCAAAACGGGATAGTCTATTTCATTATTGAGGTACTTTGGCATTGAAAGAGTATATCCGACTGGTTGGAAAGGTGTTTTTAGGAAAAAATGCTCATATGGGGAGCATTTGGGATCTATGAAATTTAATGAGTTACACTTGCTTTCACTTACATGATGTCCATTTGTGTAGAACAATGAATATATAAAAATATTCATCTTTATATTCTGAGTGCTTTTTATGTAAAACCTTTTTGCATATTTTAAAATGTTGAAAGATAGTGTAGGGATCTGAATTTCAATTTTTGGAGAATTGCATTTAGTTAATTGATTGAAAAGTTCATTTTTAAACATATAAAACATTTTTTTGTAAAGGGAGGGTCATAAAGTAAGGGCTTCTTGACAAAGATGTTGATATCTCTATCCTAAGGAAACATTCTGTAGAAACATTTAGCGGGTATGTAGGGTTTCTTTTATTAATTTATATGAGTCTTCTAATGGGACTATTTTTCCAACAGCACAGTGTGTGTATTTCTTTGTATGAACTGTCCAAAACCTGCCATTGAAGGGGTCTAAACAATGAGATGCAATTGCACAATGTTCCATGTTGAGGAATCTCAAAAGGCTGTAGAGAAGTAAAACTAAAACAACACAGTCCATGAGATGGAAATGTACTGTATCAGCTGCAGGCAGATATATGAAAGTAATTTCAAAAGGTTAGGTTTTGACTTCAACAAATTGAAGTGTTTAAGCTTCTTAACTAGAACGTTACTGTAGACAGGACAGGCAGTTGGAGGCTGTAACCCTGTTCAATTTAAGGCTGTTCTATAAGAAGTCAACAAATTTAAAAGGTATGGTCTAAGATAGATAGATACTTTATTGATCCCATGAGGGAAATTGCAGAAATTAGAAACTAAATTAGAACCTTTCTGAACCTTTGTTTTAGAAGAATGTGACTGGATTGTCACTGTCAATGATGATGCCATGAGCTGGTATCATGAGCTATGACACTAAAATGCATTGACAGAAGGTTAAAATCCATTTCATAACACTAATGGTAAAAAGAGTGGGAACATCTGCAAATGTTGTGCACTGCAAATTTGTGAGGTACAAGTGAGTCAATACACAGTGAGACGCATATCAAACAAAGAGGAAAGAATTCTGGCAGAATTCTGACACCACTGAATAACTGTGGGAGGGAAGGTCAGTGAAGAAATGATGTTTTATATCTGATTTGGATATGTTTTTGGTCAGGACTCATTTTGTTTAAAATCACAGTTTTTCAAACAATGCTATCTTCTTAAAGTTTACGAACGTTTTAGCTCCACAGTGTCATTTGTTGTGAGGTGGAATCTTAATGGATTTAGAACTGTTGATTAATGTGCAATTTTACAACTTTTCGATTACAGTTACAGTTTTGTTGTTTTACATAAGATGACAAACTGTACCTGACAGAACTGTAATTTTTAGAATTAAAAAAAAGAATGAAAAATTGCACACGAAATTCAAGAAGAAACCATTATTTTAAATATTTATGTACTTAACCTGTAATTGTAGATGCATACATTATAAGAATCTGAAAACTGGTTTTCCTGTAAGATACTACACTGTTGTTTTAATCACTTATAGAAGAGGGAACAGTGATTTCTGTACTAGGAAGAGCCAATCCACAGTGCCATCTGACTGAGGTCCCTCAAGGTTTATTTAATTAACACTACTGATTAATTCTGTTTTGGGCAAGAGTACATGAAACAGTCTCTTTTGAACATCACTCCAATGGATCTCATTTCTTTTTTCTTTTTTTTAGGTCAAATCATTAAAACTTCAGCACACAGCATGAGTATTTTAAAATTAAAAATGAACAAGAAAAATGTGTGGTAGAAACACTGTAATGCAGATAAGAGTTTGTAGTATGAGAGAGGAGAAACACCTTTTCTTTATAGCTTGAAATATACCATCAAGCAAATTATGGGATGTTGTATGCACAATTTAGAAAGAAAATTTTATATATTAATTTAATGAGCAGCTCTGCACTGAATTTCACTGAATTTCTATACTAATAAACACAACTTTTACGTCTATATACAGTATGATAAATTTGCAATTCTTCAGATTTGACATAAACCACAGTTTCTTTAGACAAAAATGTTCAGTTACAGAAACGTAATACAGTCCCAGTACTTGGAAAATCATCTTGCCATTATTTTTGGCTTCTGAAATTGTGTGGGACAAGCCAGCAGAGACACAAACAGAAAGCATGTTCCTTGTACCTCTTTGTAAATAATAATAATAATAATAATTGCTTACACTTATATAGCGCTTTTCTGGACACTCCACTCAAAGCGCTTTACAGGTAATGGGGACTCCCCTCCACCACCACCAATGTGCAGCATCCACCTGGATGATGCGACGGCAGCCATAGTGCGCCAGAACGCTCACCACACATCAGCTATCAGTGGGGAGGAGAGCAGAGTAATGTAGCCAATTCATAGAAGGGGATTATTAGGAGGCCATGATTGGTAAGGGCCAATTGGAAATTTGGCCAGGACACCGGGGTTACACCCCTACTCTTTTCGAGAAGCGCCCTGGGATTTTTAATGACCACAGAGAGTCAGGACCTCGGTTTTACGTCTCATCCGAAGGACGGCGCCTGTTTACAGTATAGTGTCCCCATCACTATACTGGGGCATTAGGACCCACATGGACCACAGGGTGAGCGCCCCCTGCTGGCCCCACTAACACCTCTTCCAGCAGCAACCTTAGTTTTTTCCCCAGGAGGTCTCCCATCCAGGCACTGACCAGGCTCACACCTGCTTAGCTTCAGGGGGTTGCCAGTTGTGAGTTGCAGGGTGATATGGCTGCTGGCATGGGAAAGAGATTAAATCCTGAATTGAACTAGAATCACAACCGAGTGGCCTAGATGGGCGGAATGGCCTTCTCTAGGTTGTAACCTTTCATATGTTCTTATGTTCTAAGTTAAACTAAAACTCAAATATCAAGTCACATGACTTGAACTTTGCTTTGTTAAGGAGCAATACTACTCAATCATTGAACAAACTTGTCTGCTCACTATTTTAAATGTAACATTATGTAGATAATATTATTATACAAAATGATATGCACCACTCATTTGCTTAAAACTGCACACCTCCCATTCCTGAGTCACACTGTTCTTCTGAAACAACAACCCCACCATTCCAGAAGTCTGGCCTCCTGTTGGGGAACAATTCAGATCTATAAAGGTGTCTAGGGATTATGTCTCTGTCCAGGGCTCAAGTATTTAATGAGCTCCATCACATGTGAAACCAGTGACCTATGATGTAAAGCTTAGACTGTTGGATTTCCATTTGTGCAGCATCATAGACTGTAGAAGGAATGTCTCAGCTTTAATTTCAGACATGGCAATGGACAAATATAGCCCCCACACACAGTCTCAAACATTCTTTTGTCTGTTAGAGTGCCAAGATGGGTAAGAGCCATAGTTTTAAATAAAAAGGCCAGCTGCATAGAGTGAAAGAGCCTATCTGTAGCTCAACCTTATACCATCACCAGGGATCAAAAACACTAATAAAGACAATATACAGTAGCATGGTGCAGATAGCTGCCTTTTAGATCTCACTGTAAATCACAGGATTGAAGAAACACTCTTTGCACAAATTCAGCTAAGACTGTCTGATACAAGATGAAAGGAAAATTATTAAGGATGTCTAATGTATGCAGACTGCATTGCATCAGTGACATGATTTCATGCCATAATGACCAAAGCTCAGAGGGTCATGTCTGACTATTTACACAGACCAGATTTTGGTAAATATGGTGAAAAACTATACTGTCTTGAAACGGTAGCAGTAGTAGCAGGTGCATCTCAGTAGTTGGTTCTATTCTCTACTTGTATAATATTCTTCCGTCTATCCTTTAATTCTAATTCTGTCATAAACTACTTGCTCACACAGCTACAGTACTTGATCAAACAAGCTGTACTAAGCATTGCATTGGACAGCTGACTACCGCAAAGCCAATGCTTACTGAGGTGCAGGTTTTAATACTCATTCTTCCTAGGGTCAGTACAACCTATGGGGATCATTTTAATCCCTGCCCCATAATGCTAATACTTTTTTTTAATTTGTAGTGTACATTTAAAGCAACAGTCTTAAAATCGATTAATTATTAACTTTTTCATACTTTAAGTTTGTGCCATATAGCCACATTGAATAAAAAAAAAATGACTGAAAATTTATGGATAATCCAACATCTCTAAGTTTAATGGTCTAAGAAAGTATTACTTAGCCGTGACACAAAGGTTAGTAGTACTGTCTTACTATAAAGGAAAAAAAAAACAGTATTCTTATACTTATAGTATTGTTCAACATATATAATTACATAAAATTCTTTGAGCATTTTTACTTTGATGTAAACCAACACCACATTTCAAACAGTTGATATTGTAACGACCACGTGCTTCGGTTCGGAATGGAGCAGGCACGGGACTCAAGGAACTGGGTTGAACAACACATTTATTAACTCGAACCAGGGAAAGGTACACACACAGGGACAGGGGTTACAGCGCAGCACCTACACTAACATACACACACACGAAGGGAAGAGGCTGTCTCCCAGCCTCCGCCCCACTATATACGGTCCTGTAGTCCCGCCCCCAGGCGCTGTTCTCAGCCAGCCTTGCGTGCGCATGGCTAAAGAGCCCCGCGTGGCGCTACAATATTAAATAATAAATAATTATGTTTCTAAATTACCCCAAGACCAAAGGAAGATAAAAAAAACCATTAAGTACTGTAAAAATAGTTGCTTGAGTCTAAAAAGATTTGCCCTTATAGGGAAGTGGGCCAATACATTTCCTGCCATCAAGATACATTTTGTTGTTAATTTGAAGTGTATTCTAAACTTTGGAGTATAAAGGATAGTTCCTCTACAGCAGTAACCACATGGGACTACAAAGAAGGAACATCTGAATTGATCATTTTAACTGCTCAGGTCTTTTTTCAGTGATTGACTCACACACGTACAAAATGAGAGACTAGTAAGGTTCATTATCAGAATTGTAAATGCCTTGGTAAAAGAAAAAAAACTGGAATCTCAGCTCCTACCGTACATCAAGATTTTGTTTTTTTAAAAAAGGAATTCACCTACAACCCATATTTCAAGAGGGAACCAGAACTTAGGATATTATGATTGAGGTTTAAGGATGAGGGAAGAACTAGAGAACTAATGACTTTCAGTTGCTGTGGATTAACCAACACAAACCTTCCCTCCCTGACGTTCATGCACACTGTGGGTGTGTTGTCCTGTGATTCAAGAGGCTGCCCAATGGCTCCATTGATGCCCATGATGAGGTGAGCCGCACTCTGGAGCTGCAGGAGCTTCTGGACAAAGCCAACCTGGAGCTGGCGCAGAGCAAGGAGCGAGTGAGTGCCCTGAGCACCCGGGTGGCAGAGCTGGAGACAGACCTTACCACGGCCCGCAAGGACCTCCTGAAGAGCGAAGAGCTCAGCAGCAAGTACCAGCGAGACATCAGGGAGGTGAGAGTGATCAATCATGGAACAGCATCTCCAAACTGGGAGCTCGGCTTTTACCAATAGGACTGTTTATCACTTGTATTCGCTGCTGACTCACCACTTTCCTTCCGCACAGTCCTGTGGCATATTTCTGATTTCCCCCTGGTTTCATTTTGCATCGATTTTTATTTGCCTTTCTAACTCAGTTTCAATAGTGGTTTGTTTTGATAAGGTGCTTCAGTGCTCATTCATGACCAAAGACTGGTATGTATATATATATAAATGGAACTCATCTTGTTGGATTTCGAAATTTTGAATCCTTTAGAAGAAAATTCTGCTGAAAGGAAAATACCTGAGAAATAAATCTCTTCTGCTTTGTGTTTTGAGAAGATTATTCAGAAATATTGGAATTTGAAAAACATTATGAAGCATGCATGCTCTTCACAACCCTGTTATCTTTATTGCATTTACACATCTGTTGTCTTGACCCAGAGTTTATTTTTTTACTACAGTATATGCCTGTTTCCTAGGCTATGGCACAGAAGGAAGATATGGAAGAGAGAATTACAACTTTGGAAAAACGTTACCTGGCTGCCCAGAGGGAGACGACATCGATCCATGACCTTAATGACAAGCTGGAGAATGAACTGGCCACCAAGGAGTCTCTATACCGCCAGGTAGCATACAGACACTGTATAGCACTGATACTCAATGATAAGGATGGCAAATAGAAAGAAAATTGCTATATAATTGTGTAACTAAGTTTAACTGGCATAAAACCATTAAACTGAAATGTAGTGGTATTTTAAGAAGTGTCTGAGGCCTGTATATCCTCAGTTCACTAGACATCCTGCCTGACATGTCACAGGCTGAAGGTGGTGTATGCGTATCTTTTCAAAGCAGAGATGATCTAGTCTGAGCTGCGTCTGTTTCTGGAGAGGAGCTGGCACGTATATCTGGCATTTGTCCCTGCTATTGGCTGATTCCCAGCATGATTCTGTATGTGTGTGTTGTTCCCTCTGGCAGAGCGAAGAAAAGACCAGACACCTACAAGAACTGCTGGAGCTGGCAGAGCAGAAGCTGCAGCAGACCATGCGCAAGGCTGAGACCCTGCCTGAGGTGGAGGCGGAGCTGGCTCAAAGAGTGGCCGCGCTGACCAAGGCAAGTTCACAAAAACTCATGGAACATCCTTGTCTAAAGGCCTATACAGTACACTACATTTGTAGTAGGCCCCTTTTGAAAAAATAGTATTACCTGTGACAAACAGGTAATAAAACTGTAACAAAATGCAAAAGGCACAACCACATTAATGATATCTGAACCTTGTGCCTCATGTACGTAGAAGACATCGACAAAAAAGCATACCTTCAACTCATTACATCTGTGTTTATTTTCTAACCACTGGCTCTGAATAGTGCTAAATTTTAATTCTTTATCTGATAAAATTGGGACAATGAGCATGTCATATAATGCACATTTCAAAAATAATCTTGAGAATTACTGTATGTTCAGTTAACACCTAAAATGTGTTTTGATATTGTTGTAATTTTCCTTCAAGGGGTTTCGAATTAGAAACAACTATCTGGTGCCTGACAGAAATTAAAAGGACTAGAAGAGATATTGGGGAAGGGGATTTTCCAAATCCTTTTGCACAGATCATAGAAATAAATGTACAGTATGTAGCATCATTATCAAAATTACTGATGTTATTATTACTACTAATAATGTTTGATAGATTCTTTTCAGGCTCCTTCCAGACACTTTCAGCTTTCTTATTTGCTATTTTAAGAAGCTGTTTTATCCTTGATCTGCTCTGAGAGGTTAAAATTAATGAGTGCCCACTGCCTTGAATACATCCCTCAGCTCATGGTTAAATCCACAGAGAAACATTTAGCAAGTTTCTTTCTCTGTCAGAAAGTGATAAAGTCCATTAAGGGTTTGACTCACCAGAACTAATCTGTCTCCTGAAAAAAGACCAAACATAGAGAAGCTTAATCTGTGCCTGCTGTGGTCTTTTAATAAGTGTTGCTAAAACTACAGTGTCAGATGCCTGGTGTGCCAAAGATTCTAGAGTCATGTGTTTTAATACGCCTTTATTTATATATAAAGTCCGTTTATATAAGTATCCAGTTTATATACTGGTGATCAAAACTGGGTGATTTAACTGAAATACTAAGCTAATATCAAAGGTAGTTGTAAATTTGAATTTATTTCAGCAAAGCCTTACATTTTTAACAGATTAAAATGTGTACTGTTTAGATCAACAAATCTTATGTTTAAATTGGATAACTCACCTCTAAGTAAAAACAATACTAAAAATGAGCAATCAGATACATTCTCTGGATCAAAGAAGCCAAGAAGATTACAGATCTTCAAAGGCACTGACAGACAACCCAGTGGGTCTCTTCATTCAATCAACAGTAAAACACAAACCAGAGGACACAACTGACAGCTACTAGCAACTACTTAAAGCAAAGAGCATTTAAAACCTTCTTACGCTAAGTGTTGGGAATAAGTATCGTGCTATCCAGCCATGTTGCCGAAACTCATATACTTGCTGATACCCTTGGCTTCTTTCAAGAAATGGATGGATGGGTTCCTCAGATCAATTAGATCAACTAACACTCCTCTCATTTGTAACCTGTTTTAAGGTTCTAAAGTTTTGTTTGTGTACAATCTAAAGACAAAGTGTAATGTCATCCTTTCATGCTGCCCCTGTTTAGTCAAATTTTATAGAGCATCTTCTGTGTGGGAGGGATATGAAAGTGATGTGTTTTCAGATGATACCTCTCCTACCACTAGACAGAATGGGTCTTCCTATTCCAGTCTCTGGCAGCACTTTGTTACAATCCATAATTATATAATTAACCTTACCGTGCATAGAAATATCTACATTTTGCAATGACGAGTTGTGAATTTATAGAGATGAATATAATGAAAACAACAGAAAAGAATACAACTGGAATGTTGTTTTAATAAGAGAAGTGTTGTTTCTGTAAGTATTAATTAGTATCTGACTTGAGCCCTTTTAGATCTTTTTTGCTAAATGTTTTGCACTTAGATTATTTGGAATACATGCTAGTCCAGTACACAGTACAGATTTACATCTTTTATAGTACACACTGTCTCCAAACTTGTTCAAACTTGATTGGCTTGTTTGCTAAGTTCATGTGTTCTCTAGTTTTCAAGCTGAACCTGAGTATTGACTGATCTCACAAATGCCACAGTTTCAAATAAGGCAGTACTGCTGGGAGTCCTGTTCTAGAGGAAAATGTCTTCCACATGGTCACACAGTTTATACATAGTTAGCAGTGAAGCTGTTTAAAAAAGAATACAAAATTAAAGTATGAATACCCTACAAATAAAAGGATACAGTTATTTCTATCCTTGCACTATATCTGTATTCTGCTCATGCAGTATGTTCTAGTGCCTTTTTATGCCATAATACACAACGGAGACACGCCGCTTCAAAACAGGAGGGAATGCATATCATGTTGTTTTTCATTTGAATATTCACCAAAAACATCATGCACAAATTATTTTGGTTAGGAGATTTTTGGAACAAAAATACAGCATTATTTAACAGTGAATTGGGTCCTCTTGCTGGACTTTAACCATTTTTTATGTATTAAACATGTATCGACCATTTCACAAATAAGTTTAATCTTTTCAAATATAGTTAACATCTACAGTGAAGTACTGGAGTCATTATCATATGACTCCAGGAATTCTGGGAAGAGAGAGGCTTTTCCATTTGCGTTTGGTCCAGCTTGTACTGCTTCTACCAAGGCACTGGGCTGTTCTCCCTAGTGTGGCAGAAAAGAGTATCGGTGTGGAAAACCTATTAGTCGTTGGTGGTGGCAAACCACCTCTGAAGAGGTTCAGGAACACATGAAATTGTGTTTTCTGTGTCTGTTTTCTGTCTTTCAGTTCCCGACGCTAATGTTTTCCTTTCCCTCCAGGCGGAAGAGCGACACGGCAATATTGAAGAGCGCTTGAGGCAGCTGGAGTCCCAGCTGGAGGAGAAGAACCAGGAGCTTGCCAGAGTGAGTGGGTTCTCAGACAGAAATCCTGAGGGGAGCTTTAGTCAGCACTCTCCCAATGTGTGTGCCTCTCCAAAGCCAATACTGGGCCCAGCAGGCGCGGTAAGGGGCCATCCAAATAATATATCATCAAACAAAAAAGTTTTTAGCCAACTTTAAATGATTGAATTAGCCTGAACTGAGCTGCGTTTGATTGTATCTAATCATTCCATATACCATGTATCATGTATGGATCTTTAGTTTGGAACATACACATAGCAACCATTGACCAAGAGCATCAACAGCTTCATAGCAGGATAAAAAGCAGAAGCATGTGGGAACTCAGGACTATTTTTTTTTCTTTAATGAAACATTAAGTGCAGAATTGTACCATTTATAACATGACAAAACACCATCCATGCGCCAAAATACAAACATACTGTACATGTACTGTACATAATCAGCAGGCTAACTTCGATGTGCAGTATATTGAGCTTATTATACAGTATAATATTTGGATGGCCCCTAACAACACCAAGCTTCTCCCACACTTTGAATGTAGGGATACACAGATACTTCTATATCCTTCGATATCCTTCGGCAAGGATACATAGTATACTTCTGTATACTATATTTTCATCAGGCACTTATTAGACTGTCCTTGATCACACAGTATCCACACTAGGTCACATCCTGTCCCATTGAATGCATTTATAATGCTAAGTAAACAATTATGAATGCCATGTCAACATTTACTTACAGTTTGGGTAAAATTGGTTGTCTAGTTTCAGAGGTCATGTGTAAATCGCTTTTTTTGTGTTTTCAGACTTTGTGAAAATAGTAATTGACCTGTGAATGAAAATATCATGTCCTAAGGAAACCCAGACTGATTGTATTAATCTAAAATAATTACAATTTAACTGGAAAAAAATATGTTGACTGAAGTTTTTTTTAATTGTAAATAAATTAGATCAGTGTTTAATGACTACAGGATTCAATACTTTCATTATTATATACTCATATAGACACATTTAAGAGCTTCTCTTGTGAAGCCTGATTAGAATTGCTACCTTAAAATCCAGAAGCTTACATTTTTGTTAGATGTTACTAACCGGATATGTGAATACAAACCTAAAAACACTTCCCCCTGTCTATAGATATTTCACAATGAAAAGTAATGTACTCAATTCCAGCCGGGGAGTCTAAAATACAGCTGTGGTTTCCTGGCTTAGACCCAGTGTTTAGATGATTGCTGTTGTGAGTTCCGTTCTGATTGCTGTTGTGAGTAAATGAAGATGTAGGTGTTTAATATTACAACATAAATAAGCGGAAATATTTGGGCAATGTAGCACAGAAAGGATGAGTCAGTCTGCAGCAGGTTTGGTTAGTGTGAGCACTGAGGATACTGATAATGGTACTAGCTGGTGGATAGCATGATTATCTTATTTACTGCTAAATTAAGCAGTGCTGTGGATTGCCTGGTCAGCTCCATCAAGTGCACTAGGTCTCATTCTTGACATCTGTATTTTGTGCAGTGTTATGAAAGTGGACCCTGGGAGTCCTTTCATATGCTCTAAAGATCTGTGACTGAGCTGTAGCAGAACAAAGTAATGTACTGAATACCAGGAGGTCTTGTATCTGTCAGTTGTTACAGGTTGTCTTTCTGTTGCCTGTTCTGATCTGAAAAGTCAAGCTCTTCTATTGCAGTGTCTCCTCCACTTTCCTGAAGCCTGAAGTACCTGGAATTTCAACACATTCCCAACAGTAACCTCAATTCTCTCTTTCAACCCAATTGGCTGTTATATTTAGGCTCTGAATAATTCATGCGTTCCTAATTTCCCTCACAGAGAACAGATAATTATGTTTACTTGAAAGCATTTGCTTTTGTTGAGTTAGTGTGCTGCAGTGTAACCTCTGAAAATGCTTGAAGACCTCTAAATGTAAATTTAATCAGTTCATTTTCATCTACAAACGGTATACTGTAGATTGAAGTGCATCATAGGCCTGTTCAAGTCTTGTCCAGCACTACAGAAATTTAGACCTATTGTCCTAAAAAACAGGCTTATACTGTAACATATGCATACAATATTTTCTCATTCCTCAGTCATTATTCCATTATACCAGTGTCATTAGAGGCATTCACAGGTACGATCATTTTCAGTGTAGGAACCATTTTCGCTTCAATTCTGTGTAAGAGTTTTTTTACATGACTTCATGCAATTTTAATCAAACTGTCTCATTCAATTAATCATTAAACAGAATTCATATGTCATTAATCAAATTATATTTATATGACTATGAATGCATAATGCATGAACCTCTGCAAATTTCAGTATTCATGTGCTATATGCTTAGCATGCTAAACTTACTTTTTATAATTGAATATTAGTAAGTTGATCCAAACTACAGCTGTCATTCTTGACTATAGTTTTGTTATTGTGTTTGGTACTTTTGGCTACATTGCTGTACTAGTAGCAGAGAATGCTTCAATGCTGCAGCCTTATTGCTCAGTACAGTATTAGACATGTCTGAACTGTGAGTACCTCTTTGTGATGTACTGTGCCACCTGCTGGTTATTCTGCTTATGAACAGTTGCTGGAGGCTTTCTCATAATTCAATATGTGAATATTTAAGTTATAACACAATACTTGAGTTGTTTGATTTGAACAAACTTCACATTGTCAAATTATTCTGTTCCAAATGTACAGTATATGTCCATATTGAAAAGAACTAAACAAATACCCAGTAAAGTAAAATACAATTCAAGTTTTTGTTACTGATTCAGAGTTTTTGAAGTCTTCCCAATATTGGTGTGCATAGCATTGAGGGATTTATTTCAGATGTGTGGCCTTTAGTTCTGACAAGGCTACACGAAGCCATTTGATACAGTACTGACCTGGCAACAGATCAGCGCTAAAGATCAGTGTGTCCGCTCAGTCTGTGCTTTAATGTTTTGCCTTGAATGAAGCACAATTCTTTTTTTATATATATCAAAAAGACGTTAAAACATTGAATTCCAGTAAGTAAGGTCATTTTCACAGCTGTCAGTTTCTCTTCATTACCAGTTGTGTGTCGGAGGATATGCTAGAGGTCACGCACAAGGTTCGACCAGCTTCTTTCTCACTTAGTATTTCACTGCGGCAGGCCAGGCAGAGAGAAAAAATGAACGAAGAACACAACAAACGTCTTTCAGACACCGTTGACCGCCTCCTGACAGAATCCAACGAACGGCTGCAGCTCCACCTCAAAGAACGAATGGCTGCTCTCGAGGACAAGGTGAGAACATGAGACGATTCAGGTGTTTTCTTCTTCAACAGTATTTACAGTATTCACAGTTTTAACAGTATTTGGACTTTATCTCCATTTTAGCAAGAGGTAGTAATATTCTAGGAGATATTCGGTTGTTGGGTCTCTGTTGTCTGCTAATTTACCATTGTGTTGAAGTGGTCTTAAAAGGACATCACAGTGACTGCTGCCTCATCACTTCTGGGTCCTAGGTTTCAGACTGGGGCACCTTCTGTGTGGAGTTTGCTAATTCTCTCCATGCCTTTGTGGATTTTGTTTGTGTACTAAATCAATGAACAGTTTCAGATCCACCTCAAAGATTGAATCCCACCTTCTTAAGACACGCTAACTAGGTTAATTGTAAAAGGGATGCTAAACTGTCCCTGGGATTGTGCCTTGCAATGGACTGGAGTCACATCCACTGTGTTGTCCCTCTTTGTGCCAGTCACCCCTGAGATTGTCTCTGTGTTATCATGACCTTCATAAGTAATAAGATGCTCTCTGTCAATGGATGATATTGCAGGAAACCTCACAGATCTCTCAAAGACTGCTGCAAGGAAGAACCTGGAGTTGCACAAAGCTGTCAGCTCTGCTACTTAGATCTTTAGCATTGTTTCAGCTTCGGTTTGTCTTTTTATAAATGTTTTTTTTTTGTATGAGGTTTAGTATTTGGAATTTTCCAGTTAAACCATGTTCCTTTTTTCCCTTCAGAGCTTGACTGTGTGTCCAGTTTCCACCCATACCATCAGTGACTGAGAGAATAGGCCCTAGCCCCCAGTGCACGCTGGAGTTAATCAGTTAAGCCCCTAGGATGTCTTATCATTCCTGTATTACTTTTATTTAGCTTCTTTTTTTGTAGAACACTCTTATTCAAGATTTGGAAAATACCCAAAAGCAACTCGAAGAGTATCATCACACAAAGGTACGGTATCTCTGAAAACTTGTTTTTTACACGCTAAATTTAAAACTAACATACAGTATGTACAAAATAATCTAATGTTGTATTTTATGTAAAAAAATAATAAAGTGGTTTCTTGTAACCTTATAGAAATACTGTATAAAGGATGACAAAATAAAAATAATGAAAAATATATGTTAGATTCAGTTTATGCAGCATTATGTACAGTATATAGCAGTATGTACAGCAGTATTCCATTAGGAGTTCCATATCTTTTTAACTTAATGTTTTAGGAACGGCTAGTAAATGAAATGGAAAAATTAAGGGCTGAAGTTGAACATCTGAAAAGGAGAAGTGGCGCTTTTGGAGATGGCACACATCCACGGTAAATACAGCTCTCCGTGTCCGTCCTGTGTGGGAAACCACACAGTGCCGAAGATTATATTGCTAAACTTCCAGTCATTCAAGAAGCCTTTCCTGATGTGTATTGTCGGTTTTCATTCAATGCCTTCTTAGTAACTCTATAGTTTTTTTTTTCTTCATAAGGCTTCCATCATGTTCAATTAGAGCAGCAACACTCAGAAATGCAGTATCCGTTTTCCTCATAAGCGGTCTCCTATTGCCTGGTGACTATTGGAAATGATAATACGTCTGCTTCTGCCCTGTGCTCAGGTCTCAGGTGGGTAGTGCCACAGACCTGCGCTTCTCCATTGGGTCGGTGGTGGATGCCCAGGCTGAGCACTTTGGCACCACAGCAGTAATTCGGAGAGCGCAGAAGGGCCGACTGGCAGCACTGAGAGACGAGCCCACAAAGGTGCGAACATATGGTGAAAAGACACAAAAATGAAGCAAAATCGATTCAGGTTTTGTAGTAATCTCCAAAAGAATGCTGATGTACAGTAAAATGACTGTAAAAATAAATGTGCAAGAGCAGTTATCTTGAGCAATGGGCTTGTGTATGACCAAAATGTGTGACTGAAAATAACAGCATGGAGCAAAATGTCAGATGATTTGGATGCTGAAATATTTCAAAAAGAATTGTACTTGTAAGGGTATGTAAATAAAAGTGGTTAGTAAAGTTCTTTGACATGACAAAACTGAGTCGTGTATTTTATTACTATGCTTTCTCATTTTACTTTTTCCTCAACTGCATATTTAACATCTTTTTGTTTTAATTTTGGCTTCCATTTGGATTCTGAAATGTAAGTTTTTAAAACGTATTATGGATAATTATGGATTAAAGCTTCAAATGATGTTCAAGTTAGACTTATTTTAATTAAAAGTAAGAAAATATAAAACACCACATGGCACAGAGAAATGTAGAGATTTGTTTTCTGCACTTTATAAGGAGTGGATCGTTAACATGAAATTACTGGCATGGAACAGTAGAAAACTAAAGTTTTAATTTCTTAAGACAAATTTGTATAAAACCTACTGTTGTTCTAGGTTTCAGATATATGCTTTTCATTTTAGTATAAACCAAAATGTTTGTGTTAGTGATATTTTGCTGTACTTTTCTGGGCCTCTGCCTTCTGTATTTCCCACAGTTGTTGTTTTGCTAAGAGCTATGCTGTGCTTTGTAGATTCTCCCTGTGATTGACCAGGACTGGGAACGGTCCCAGCCTCCCAGTGTCCGAGCCAGCGTTGCCCACCTGGTAGAGAGCGACCCCGAGCTCTCTGACATTGATGATGATGACCATGAGACAATCTTCAGCTCAGCTGACCTGCTTTCACCAAGTGGGCACTCAGACGCCCAGACATTGGCATTGATGTTGCAGGAGCAGTTGGATGCCATCAATGAAGAGATCAGGTTAGCAAGTGGGGGATGGTTACTTGACTACATGGATGACTACAAGGAGAAACGTTCTTCCATATCCATTGCAGTTTTTGTAGGACTGGGATTCCTACAAAAAAATAACAATTAAACAAGACATTGGAGAGAGAGTCTTCATTAAATTAAAAATACTGATTCACAAATAGCTTTTATAATAATTAATAATAATTGCTTACACTTACAGTATATAGCGCTTTTCTGGACTCTCCACTCAGAGGGCTTTACAGATAATGGGGACTCCCCTCCATCCCACCACCAATGTGCAGCATCTGTAAAAAAATAAAGAAACGGCAGTGCCTTATGTTGCATACACACAAGCGCCTAAATTATTTTGTTCATAATTGCTTTGTTTTGTAGTAAGACTTGGTCTTTAGAGGGAAGATTGCAATGGATTATGTCATTCAAAATATCAATTGTTTTGCTGTGGTAGAATTCTGACACGTACAGCTTCAACATTCATTCAACAATATTCTGTGGTCCAGTGTTCTGTAGCTTTAGAAATTGTATAAATACACAGTACAATGTTCAATGTGCAACATTAATTTTGAAACAAAATCTGAAGGAAAATAGACTACAGTTATATACAGCCAGGAAATAAAATGGTGAAATAATTATTTTGAAGAAATTGTGTCTCACAGTAGAGGATGCTCCAGATTTACAGATTAATTGCACATTTTATACACAAGCACCATTGAAAACAATCTTGGTGATGGTGTCAAGAGACTTATCATATTGCCTTCTGCTGTACAGCATCAATGACAAATCCTCTTATTACACTTTATACAGCTCAGTATAGTAGGCAATGACCTTGGTCCTTAATGAAAATAGAGACTGGAAGTGTGGGTTTCTCTGCCCCCAAGACACACGCCCTGTAATTACAAGTCAAAATCTCTGTGTCCTAAAATTCATAAAATTTTAAAATGCAAGTGATCATCTAACATGAACAGTTGAATATACAGTAGGAACTGATACCGGCCAGCAGTTCATAGTAATGATTTTTATATTCAGTACACATGAATAATTTCAACAGAAAACAAGTATTAACTGTTTTAGTGTTATCTGAATTTGTAACTATCCTTTCCTGGCCTTGCATTGGTGATGGATTAAAAAGACATACTGTCAATTCACCAAATACACAAATGTGAAGACAGTAATAATATAATAGGGAGTTTAATAACTGTCCAGAAAAAAAAGAACCCTGGCCTATAATCAGAGTCAGACCCTACACAGTAGTAGTAACCACTTAGACACCTTAACACCAAAATGAAAAAGATGTTCAGTTGTTAAAACTGCTGTCAAAAACTGTCACATCTACCTGTACAGCTTCTACAACCTGCACTTTATTAGGTTGATATTCATATTATAAAGAAATTGTGACACAATGCTTGGAACAGCATACTGTGAAGACTAATAGATTTTTTTTTTGCTTGGTATTGTGCTGGTATTGGTATTTTTTGCTATAGGTTTGTTAATTGTTCTCTATTGGAGATGTCAGCTTTGACCCACATTTTCCTAAGCACGTGTTTCTTAAGGCACGTTTGCATTTAAAGCATAAATGCCATGTTAGTCACAGTGCATATTGTAAGAAGATGTGACAATGTATATCGTAACAAGATTTTAAAACATTAAAATACCCACTGTCCCTCAAGGTTGTCAATCTACAGACTGGAGGATAATTCCCTGGATGGCAAAATATATAAGTGTGATGCGCTGTTATATGAAGAAATGTGAACTTAAATATCATTTACTTTTTGACAAGAATGAGAATGAAAATGTCAATCTTCATGCATTTTTGTTTCTTGTTAAAATGAGATATATATTTTTTTTAAATCAGTGAATTGTGGTTTACAAAATTTAATTTAATTTTGCATCAATGCCTTGTACGCTATTAAAATGTACAATTCACTGCCAAATTATTTCTTATAGTTTGTGAAACGCCCAGTGTCATTTTATTTAAAAAATCTAGGCTGAAACTGTAAATTAAATCAATTTATTTAATCTGAAATCCATAAGATTATTTAGCCTATGGGATTATTTATTCCCACTATATAGAAGTCTGTTTTAACTACAAAATACAGAATTTATTGTCCTTGTCTCATTAGCCTTTCAGTGGTTTTCTTCTTCCAAATATATCAAAAGAAAAAACAAGTTATAAATGGTTTTGTATGCTTGTAATAAATTGATTGCTATGTCACATTAAGTAATTTATGCCACTGATATTTGTAGAACAAGAAATTAATATTTTTTCTTCCATCTTCTTTGATTGAACATGGGTCTTTTACACTGATTAGGAGTTGACAAATGAAGACAAAACAACTAAGTAATAAAATAAGAAGACTGTTCTAGAAAAAAAATAGTATTATAAAATAATTATCCAATAAGATACTGTATGTATCCAATATGATTCCATTTCAGTCAGTTCTGATTCAGTTTTTTTTAATGAATCAGCATAGGCAGGTTCTGTAACTGATAATATGAAGTAAATCAAGACTGATCACCTCAGTCTTTCAGGAAAGCTGAACACAGAGGCCTAGAAGACATTTTTGGGACATGAAGTTAAAATAGCCTTTGGAAGAGGCAAAAAAAAAACAGCTATTGTGTCTGTATTCTCCGTGGGGGAATTTTAGTGTTAGAGGAACGAAATTAGTTTTTATGTTGTCATTTTAATTATTATGAAACAGTGGAACACAGTAGCTTTCATTAAATGCAGTTAATCGGACCGTGATAAGAACTCATGGAACAGGCATTAATTAAGCTCTAAATGCTGACATACATAGCAAAATTGCCCACTAGCTGTTCCGTCTGATAAGGGCACAGTGCATTCAACAATATACAGTATTTAACCATTTTCTTCCCTGTATGCAATGCAAACATGCTTTGTACATATCTTGTCTGCATGTGTTTAATGCATGCACAACGTTGGCCAGAGTACTGTAATTATCTTCATTTTCATCATATACTGTATGATGGCTTTTATCTTGAATCTTTCCACAAACAAAAAACAAAAAGCGACTGCCTTATGATTGCAGCATTGAGACAACACGCATTCTATACACATGAGACTATACACATTCTTTATAAATACGCATATATAGATCTAAGAAAAAAAATACATGAATTCAATTAATTTGAGCAGCTGTTTTCACATTGTAAACATGGAAGCAAGCCCTCACACTGATTACCTTTTAGAAATTATTGCCCTTGCTTACCAATTATTCTTTTGAGTCCTTCTAGCTTCCTTTTTTAAATTAAACACTCACTGTGCTCTTGTATGGTATGTGGTATGCAAGAGATTTCAAGTAGAAGACTTCACTTCAGAAACTGATCCCACAGTTCCCTCTATGATAGGAGGTACCTTGTTCAGAATTGCTTTGGTGTCTTTATGAAGACAAAGCAAATATGTGTTTCATGCAGACTGGAAACTCTTCTTTGTTAGAAGCTTTTTTTCTATATTGTGTTTAGATACTTTCTCTTTTTCTCGCTCACTGTCCACAAACACAGTAGACAGAATAAAAAAAAGTACAATATGTTTCAATCTATTTGAATACTTTGCCCTTGTTTGATTTCTGTTGTTAAGAAAAAGACTTGTATGGGAATCACACGTTCTTTAAAGTTTTTCACAGCGGTTTCAAATACAAGGTGAGTGTTGGTAAATAACTCCAGCAGCAGACAGTACAGACCTTTTGCACGTGAGCAAACTTACAATATTAGTATAAGATTGTGTCAAAGAAGTTCAAGTACACAGCTGCATCAACAGCGAAGGAAAAGACAAATGCTTATTCCATGCTGAAAGGAAAAGAGACACAATGTTTTGGCTGTGAAGCCTTCTGGTGTCAAGGAACCTTTAGAAGTCTTCACACTTGAAGAAGGCTCCACAGTTGAAATGGTGTGTTTCTTTTCTTTTCCTTTCATCATGGAATAAACGTTTACTTGTTTACTGTGTCAGCCAAGGAAGGTGGTGTCAGTCGTTAAGGGCCATTCATCAACAGGATTGCCTGGCACTAACTATGTCCTCGGAAATTACAACCATTAATATCCTGGGTGTGAGCAGCAGATTGTAATACTCATTTTCTGGCTGTCTTGCTGTTCTCAGCTAGACTTCCATATGATTAATTTGTAAAAAATGCCATTTTACTATAGGTTTATATTTAGTACTGTTCAACAGCCAGTGGCAGATATTAGTACAGCAGCTGTGCTGCGCAGTGTGGTAGTGAGGGCTCAGACGTGCTGTGTGTGCTGCTGTTGGCAGGATGATCCAGGAGGAGAAAGAGTCCGCCGAACTGCGCGCGGAGGAGATTGAGAGCAGGGTGACCAGCAGCAGCATGGACGGGCTCAACATGCCCCCCCTGCGCCCGCGGTCCTCCATTCCCACCTCCGTCACTGCTCTGTCCCTTGCCAGCTCCTCGCCTCCTGTCAGCGGGCGATCCACCCCCAAACTGTCCTCTCGCACTGCTGCCCATGAGCTGGGCATCATGACACTGGTAAGACCAACAGTTCAATTCAACCCCCACCAGCAGAGTGGAACCCCTGATATGCCCTGCCGAATTGGTTAAAAAATATGGGAAATATTCATTTTTCTCACTTTTATATCTATAAGTTGGGGTGGTATTGTAGTGCTGTGGTGAGCATCCTGTGTTGGGGCACTGGGCTCAGTTTCTGAGGTGCTTCAGTATCTGTGTCAAATTTGTACTGTACAGTATGTTCTCCCCATGTTTGCTTGGGTTTTCTCCCGGCACTCCATTTTTCTCCCACAGGCCAAAGATATATGGTACTGGCAGGTTAAATGGCTCCTGGGAGAACTGACCCTGGTGTGAGCCTGTGTGTCTATGTCAATGTCTATGTCTGTGTGTACCTGTGATAAGTTGGAATCCAGGGTATGTCCCTGGCCCGTTGCTTGCTGGCATAGTTCCGGCTCCCCCATGACTTTAACTGGATAAAGCAGTTAGAATTTGGATGGATGGATATCTATAAATCATTTTTGTACTCCAGGAATGGAGTACTCCAGGACAAAATGACATTTTGTCATATCAGAGAATGTATGCTACAATGTTAAAGTACCAATAGAAATGTTGTAATTAAAACAGGTTTAGCTAAGGACAATGTGACTGTCCATGAAGCTTTAAGTAAACATCAGCCAGATGTTTAATTTTGTCTGTGCCTATCTCTGCTTTTTTTCTTAAATGCTATCAGCCTAGCGATTTACGGAAACATCGCAGAAAAGTGCTCGTAAGTGCTACTGATTTTTTTTACTTTAAAATACGAAGATGTAAATATACTGGTACATGAAAATCTGCTACTCATGGCAAAATCACTGATATCTAATTTGGTACAACCTCATTACACTGAAAACTCTAAAAAGGGTGCTTTCGCTGAAAACACTTTGAGTTTTACAGGTTCTCAGCACGCCGGGGGAGAAGTTTTACTGTAGTGCACTTACTGAAGGCAGTTCAATAACAGAACCTCTTACAATACCTCTAGTGTGTAATTGTATTTGACCCAGTTGTAGACAAGGTGGACTATGGTAATGTTGTCTTTGCTGCAGGAGATGGGCCTCCTGCACAATTCCTTTGTGTCATGTTGTCTTGTTATTAAGGCAATGTCTGAGGATCTCAAAGGTGCTGCTTTGCCCATAGTTCAGGTTTAAAATGAGGTGCTTTACTCTCAGTCTCCAGTTTCGAGGGATGAGTCCCGGGAAGACAAGACCACCATCAAGTGTGAGACTTCACCGCCCTCCTCTCCACGCAGTCTGAGGCTGGAGCACATCGGACACGCCCTGCTGTCTGGCAGTGTGGAGGATGGCAGAGGGTAAATGGGTGTATCTGCTCCTGCAGATCTGTCGCCATCATTTGCATTTCATTTCCATATTCACTTCCAAACACAACAGGCAAACACAGCTGCACATGTTGTCACTGCAATTGCAGTCTCTATTAGCTTGTAAGCTTCATTCAGTAAGAGTTTTTTTCTCTCGTTACATTATTCATTATTATTACAGTTAACTTATTGAAGTGTGAGCCATTCAAAAGCAGTCATATTTTTCTGTACAATGACACTTGCCACTCCTTGAATTCCATATTGAGAAAAAAACAAATCAAGACTTTTATTTAAATGATGAAGTTTCTCCTCTATTTTCTCAACAGCAAAGTACAATACAGAACAATCAACTGATCAATAAACTGCGGAGTATAAAATTGAAAAACATCAAGTGTAGTCAAACACTATGCTATTATCATTTACCAGAATAAATTGTAGCAACATATACTGTAATATGTGAATAGAGCATTTTTCACACTTGGTAGATCATTTTGAATACTTTTCATCAGGGCTGTCAAATTCCAGACAGGTACAACTGCAGGTTTTCACTTTAATGTTAGCTCCTTTAATGTATTTAATGGTATTTTTTATTCATATTTTTTGTTTAAGGTAACTTTCTCGTTTTTTAAGTCAGACTAAAAATACTGTAGCTCCTAGGCACAAGCATCTAAAAGCTATAAGAGTTTGTTTTGATTCTCATGTTCAAAACAATTTTAAAGACATTTAAATCTTCTTAAGTATCTGTTTACAAGCTAAACATGTTGTTACTGTCTTAACTGGACCAATTTAACAGCTTCTCCCAGCTCTTCTGTTTGTGCTTTAAAAAGAACATTGTAGACATGTTACTTGCCCAGAAGAATCAGAACTGGACAAAACTAACTTATGCCACTAAAATTAAAATCAATCTGACACATATGTAATTCAGTATAATAACAAAACAAAAGTTTTGTTTTTGAATCATGTTATTGAACGGGTAAATAACACCTTACAAAATGTGATGTATATATTTTGGTAATTTGTGCAAAATATTTAGAACATCCTGGAACTAGTGCAGTTTGGAAACGACAAGTAATCAATCCCTATCTAATGGCTCTCATTTAGCTTCCTGCTCCTGCATAAATATGGGTTAATAATCCTTTCCAGTAACTGTCACATCTCTCCTCCACCCCATCAACAGCATCTTGCTGTAGCCCATTTACTGGCTTTGTGTAGGAGGTTCTGACTGCTTGGTCTTCAAGGCCAGGCTGCCACTTCTCAGTCCTAATGACCCACAATGCTAGAATCCCTTTTCTTGACCACAAACAGAGATATTGCCTTCTGCTCCTGATTAGCTAAAAGTATAAAAATATGAAGATGCCAGTAAGGCTAAAGTAATGTTGCTATATAAAAACTATTTTTTTCTGTTTTCACCTACTGTATACAGTACATGATATACATGGGATTTTAAAGCATCTTTTTCCAAAGGGAGACAATTTTCTAGAAAATGCTTTGAAGATTGTTCTCTAAAGTGCAGGATGTTGCCTTCATCTCTGAAACATAAAAACTGATGCACATGCGTAAACCGAGGCTGTTGCCTCAGAACGCAGCACTGTGACAGTGTGAAGGGATACATGGTGAGTGCGTGGGCTGTGTTTCAGGCCGGAGGAGCAGACGAGCAGCAGTAACAGCAGCCAGGACTCTCTGCACAGGGGAAATAAGAAGAAAGGAATCAAGTCCTCCATCGGGCGCCTCTTCGGCAAGAAGGAAAAGGGCCGGTTCATGCAGATGGGCAAAGAGGCAACTGCAATGCATGGTACAGCCGTCAATCATCTTTTTGAATTGTTTGCTTTTTGAATAACCTTTTCTAACCTTATAACCTAAGCCTGAACTCTGTCAACACTTTATGTTAAACTTTTGGGGAGGTTCAATTAGAATTTGATTGTGCTCAGCGGTGGAGCAGTGGTTAGCATTGCTGCCTTGCAGAGCAGGGGCCCCCAAGGGCCCTGGGGTTGGTTCCAGACCTGGGGTGCTATCTTTGTGGAGTTTGTATGTTCTCCCTGTGTTCGTGTGGATTTCCTCCTGCAGTCTAAAGACATACTGGTAGGTTAATTGAATTCTGGGAAAATTGGCCCAAGGTGTGAGTGTGTGCATGCCTGTGTATGTGTATTTGTCTGCCTTGGGGTAGACTGGCCTCCCATCCAGGGTGTATCCCACCTTGCACCCATCGCTTGCTGGGATAGGCTTTGGCTCTTCCTTGATCCTGATTTGAATGAAGTGTTTAGAAAATGGATGGATGGATGGACATTTGTTCTGCAAGATTCCCTGCTTCCTATTATTGTTAGATTTCTGTATTTTGCCAAGCTAAATCACATGACAGTCCCAGCCTGGAAAATATTATATTGAAGGTCATTATAGCTAGCAGGTATCTGTCATGCAAATGTTTAAGGTTTTTTTACACATTTCAGTATGGCTAGGCTTGGTACTTTTTGACATTTATATTTTTGATGTACTGTACACAAATCTGTAGCAAAACACTCACCTTTAAAAGTTTATTGGATGGTTAAGCCAGCTTTGATGTTTTATCATGTATTTTTAGAGGCATGTTGATGGTTTCTCAATCTGAGGCAGGGGGGCACCTGCATTTAAAATGAGAAATCTCAATTAATTAGCTGTTTATTTTGAGTAAGTCTACATGCGTCATAGCATGTTATTAGTTTTAAAAGTGAAGAATGCATTTTAAATGCCTATGAGCTCACGTTTTGAACAAACAATTTAAAACAAGTTAATACAAGTCCTTCAGGTTTTAAAGAACACTGTTTATAACAGTAGCAAATGCATACTACAAATACATATTTTGAAAAACTAGGAAGTTTCTATTGTCACAATTTGCAAGACTAAATGTGACAATAGAAAGTTGAAATTCACATACAGTAGTAAAAATATATTGAATAGTGTACTGGATCACTTTGCCCCAGTTATGGCACAATAATGATGATTGTTTCACTGTTTTTTTTTACCTGCAATAGCCAGGTCTGCTGTTGCCTTTAGTGATACACTAGAAGCTTGTGTGCCAACAACAAGCCTCTTGTGACCCTTCTTCCAGTAGCTAAGAAGATTGGAGAAAAGATCTGGTTTGCTACAGTACTACTTTATAATCCTCAAGAATCATGGTATATTGTAGAACATGTTAGACCATTCCCATCACTTTGGACAATATGAGTCATTCGTACGGAGCATGCTGTTCTTGGATATTTTGTGAAGGAAGGGCAATACACTTGCATACAACAGCAAGCACAAAACATGAAAATCCCCAAACAGTCACTGAGCTATGGGTGAAGCTGTGCTTGGGTACTTATTTTTAGCACCGTAGGGCGCTGTATCAAATGAGTGAGAAATGAATGTGTTGAAAAGTAACAAATTCTGCCATTGAATTGCTGGAGTAGATTTTTGGTGTTGCGAATGAACATGGACTGTGTTTCAGATTTTGAAATGGGCATCCACGATACTCTGGGGCTGGGGAAACTGGGAACTCAGGCAGAGCGGGATCGCAGGATGAAGAAGAAGTATGTTCCTTTTATGTTTATTTCCTTTAAAATCTCAACAATCTGTTTAATACTTGGCCACACCTTCCTCTCTACTGTTTTTCTTTTTAGTTCACATTTCACCTTACCACCTCTCATCTGTGAAGAGACATGCTGAATTGATGTGTCCAGTGGCTTTGATATTTAGACCTCATACTTCAATACTAATTTGTATTTATATTTTCTATCTAAAACTCATTTTTCATTTACTTCACACTAATAATATGTCTTGGCACAAGCTTCTAACATCTAACCAAAGTTTGTTTTGACTATTATGTTCAAACCAGTTTTAAAGACATTTATGTAATAAAGATATTTATTAAAGACATCTGTACCAGTCTAATACCCACACAGGTATAAAGCCTGCATATTTCTTTGTGAAATCCTCTCTTTTTATAAAACAAAATCCAATCTGTCTTCTTCTTATTTTTTAAACAATGGAACTGACGTTTTATGCAGCAATTATAACAGGCTTTCAAGATGCATGCAATTACATAGCAGTAAGCTAGAGATTCAGATATGAAGCTAATGGTAACTCCTTAAATAAAGGATAATTTCAATTAAATAGTTGACGGGGCACTGTTTATATTTATTTTGGACTATATATACATATCTAGTCTTTGTAAAATTAAGGAATGCATTTGTTTTACATTATAATTTGGTCAAAGTAAATGTTCATGCAGTTGTCCTAATGTCTGGTGTCCTAAGTGTTTGGAAACTGTACACATGAATTCATTCCTGTACCTCCTGCACATGATAAGTAATGTTTTTTGTTTGCCAAATACTGGTCTGCATACATGAATACAAGAAGAGACTAATCTCTTTTTTGTGATGTAGGGCTTGTAAATCTGCTTTACAAGGTTTTGCATTTGTTTCTGCTGTCCAACACAGGTTGAAAACTGTTGTTTTGGGGTTTTTTTCGTTGCTGATCCACTTTTGTGTCCTTTTGTTAATGTCTACATGAAACTCTCAGCCTGTGCTCATGTACTTTGCTTTGAAATGTTTTCAACCTGATTATTAAAAAAGTGTCTGCTTTTTTCTCACTCTTTCATCTCATGATTAACAGAAAGAGGTAAGTGTAGCCATCATCTTGTTATTTTTTGTTTGGATTCATTATTAGGTTTTCTATATTGTTTTTAATTTCGCTCATGTTGGTCTTTTCATTTCAGTTCCAGACTGTTTGTGATTTTCGTTTTCGTCTTCTGGCTGCTGAGACTGTCTTGAGCCAGCTGTTTGTATAATTGCCTTTGAACGCAGAAGCTCAGCTTCCCACTGTGCTGTAATAATAAGACCTGACTTAATTAATATATATATGTCAAAATATGCAAATGTTCTTTCAATCACATCTATTTCATGTGTCCTTTTTTCCTGCATGTTTCTATGCTCTGTGTCCTTCTGAAGCACAATCATAGGGAATCCTAGGGATTCAAAACAGGCAAACAAAAAACCTGCCACATACTGTAAGGTCACTTCTCCGTACCTTAACTTTATTTCACATTACTTCAATTAATATTCACTCATTGGTTTTTTAATTACTTCCTTCATTAACGGCTGTTCAATTTTTCAAAAAAAATGTATCAAATTTAGAATTGTCAGATTTTTTTTTCTTTACCTACCCTATTCGGGACTTTCCAATTGTGTGTTTTGTACTGCACGTCTCAGAACATAGCTACAGTACTCACAATGCCGCACAGGGGAGAGTGAGGAACTGCAGGCAGAATCGTTCCCCTCTCCCACCTTTGTGCCAGTCGCAATTTAACATGTCAAAGACAGTGCAGCCTTGTGCTAGAGCCCTCGAAGGAGAGGTGCGTTCTTCACCTAAAGTACAGTGAGGCTCCAAGCTCCTGGGAGGCTGCAGGGGTCTCTGTGTTTGCCAAGAGAGTCTGGCAGACTATTTCCATCCGACACACAACTGGTCACTGTACTGCTCCTTGAGGAATCCCAGCCTCAGTGGGCTAGTGACATGGCCCAGGCTCCAACCCAAGATGTCTAGATCCTAAGATAACTTGCATTCATACAAGTGGCATACTGTATCAGTATCTGTTTATGATATTTTTTCAGCATCTCTATGTACTGTATATAATGTAAAGGATTACATAGACATATATTTTTACAAACTTTTGCATACATATACATTAGAATTCTACTGTACAGTACTATAAAAACCGTGGCCTTATTTGATTTATTTCAGTGTTTTATTTAATTGTCCTCCCCCCTTTGATTCAATTTGTTGTCTGTCTATAGCCCTTATAGAGCTGCACTACAACCTACGTGGGTGAAAGTGTAGTACAGCATTGCTCTAGCCTAGAATCCAATGGAGAGATGTGGAAGCAGAAAGCAAGAGAAATAATGCTCTGTTAAGATATGGAAATTTTAGGACTGCAAGTACTGATCAGGGATTAGCAAAACTGTGTGCTGTCTCCTTGTAATGAAATAATCACATTTAATTGAACAGAACAATTCTGGTTCCCTAAGTAAAATAACATTTTACATTGCTACTGTTTTGTTAGATCTGTTTAATACTTAAAAGGGAGAAATCCCCAATTCCTTGGCTAGCTTGAAGAAAGGCAATTACTGTCGCTAAAAAAGTAGCATTTCTTCTAATGTCCAGAAAAAAGATTAAAAATAAACTATTCTATGAGTGTTTTCTTTTTTTATGCTTAATGTCCAAAGTCACCATCATACTCATACTGTATACTCATTTCTGCTGCTGCTCAACTAGAGACATGAAATTAAATGCTAATTTATTTGTAGGCACTGAAATGGAAGATCTGGCCATATACTGTATGATTAGCGTTTTCTTGTTCATTCACCCCCCTCTTTCTAGACACGAGCTGCTAGAAGAAGCGAGGAGGAAGGGCCTTCCGTTCGCCCAGTGGGATGGCCCCACAGTTGTTTCCTGGCTTGAGGTAGGAAGAGCGCATCTGTGTGGGTTTTCCTCTGTACCTTTTATTTTTCACTCTAAGATACTGGGCATGTTACTTGACACTGCAGGACAAACATTACACAGTTTCAGTATGTGTGTAGTGGCTTCTTTAATGTTTTGTTATGATACAAAAACATGTGCAGCACAGAGCACGGTGGTTAGCGTTGCTGCCATTTAGCTAGGGGACCTGGGTTCAATTCATTGGGTAGTAATTGCAAGGAGTTTGTACATATGTTCTGGTTACCCCCCACAGTCCAACGACACACCGGTAGGTTAATTGGCTTCTGGTAAAATTGGCCCAGGTGTGATTGTTAGGTTTAGAGTTTGTGTCTGTGTGTGCCCTGTGGTGGACTGGCGTCCTGTCCAGGGTGTATCTCACCTTACTTTCCTCTGCAACCCTGTATTGGATAGTGGTTAGAAATGGGATGAATGACACAAAAGCAATTTGGATCATTGAGATTCTAAAAACACATTGTATACTGTTTTAAATGTATTAATTCTTTATGTGGCTTTCATAATTATTAACTCAACACCTGTTGAAGCCACTGGATGGCTTAACATCTATATATTTTTTTTATTTTTCTCCTTCAGTCAAATGTCTTTTCTTATTTACAATAATAAAATTATTCCCTATGAACTTTCAACTCCACAGTTGTCATTAAACGTGTCTCCTACATTATACAAATATTATACATATACTCCACACTTCCTCATTTTTTAGAGTGTCACAATCCATTGTACTTGTCAAATAAATAATACAGCGAGCTAAAATGCTTAATGCTTTAGAAAAGAGCTAAAGAACTAAACTGATATTTTTTAAGGAGTGAATAGCTTATTTTCATAAAGAAAACAAGAAAGTGAAAGCAGAAGAACATTTCCTCAACTGTGCCTACAGCTTGTACTTGAAGAGTATCAATTAGGGCCTGTGTCTCAGTATCAATTAAAGCCTCTTCTCTGGCACAATGTTCCCAGTTGTGGGTGGGCATGCCAGCTTGGTATGTAGCTGCCTGCCGTGCCAACGTGAAGAGTGGTGCCATCATGTCCGCCCTGTCTGACACGGAGATCCAGAGGGAGATTGGCATCAGCAACCCCCTGCATCGCCTGAAGCTGCGCCTTGCGATTCAGGAGATGGTTTCTCTCACCAGCCCCTCTGCTCCGCTGACCTCTCGCACTGTGAGTATGCCGACACACCCCCGCCAACCACATCCCTGCAAATTCTCAAGCCCGCGACTACAACGCTCCTTCTCTTTGCTCTGTGTCCAGTCATCCGGGAATGTGTGGGTGACGCACGAGGAGATGGAGAACATGGCGGCCTCCACCAAAGCGGTCAGTGTGCTGCGTGTGATGCCCACCTCCGCTCGCAGCGAGATGCATATGCTGCATGTTTGAGGTGGAGATTTTCTTCCCATGGGCTAGCGCCTGTGCTGTAAAGTATAAAGTACTGGGACACGCTTCAGTAACATACAGTGCTGCGTCATTCACATCGAATAGCGTTAAATAGGAACAAACCCCTTTAAACTTTATATGTAGTTGTTGTTCACCGATACAGTTTTGAAAGAGAAATAGGTTTATCATTGACAGGTAATTTCACAAGAGATCAGGATTATAATGATGCATTTAACTATATAGAACAGTAATTTTTCATATTGACATGGCTGTCCTGGTTTGAGAAAAAACCCAAACTGATAAGAATGCAGCATTTTAGATAGATTGTTAGTTTTGTACTGTATGTTTCAGGATTATTACTCTTTGAAAAATCTAACACTTTAATGTATGGTTTGAGTGCATACAATGAAATGGATACTGTATCTTACACTGCTACTACATGAGTCGCGTCTTGGCAAATGCTGCAGTGTGAGTGTAATGATCTCCCCTCTTACTGCACTACAATGGGTGATGTTTTTAAGATTCTCAACTAACCTTTAGTTCTTTCTCCCTGTACTAACACGCTGTCACAACAAACTGATAGGAGAGTGAAGGGGGAAGCTGGGCTCAGGTGAGAACTCTCATGTTAGTGTCCTTTGAACTCTTAAGACCATTGCCATTGCCAGTGGAAGTGTTTTACAATGAACAGGTGCTGTGTTTAGTTTTGCTCACGTCACCTCAGTGCTTTCATTGCTCCAGCTTAATTCATTTGAGAAAGGACTTAACAGTACAGTACTGTAGTGTAAAGCATGCATATGGTGGTTCCACTATATTGGTGTGCAGTGTGAATACAAATGCACAGTATTATCACAATGTAAAAATGTGATTTCAGTGGTTTAGAATGACATAGTGCATCATTACAGTGGCAAGGAACTGTAAAGTACACCTAATGTAACATTTGTTGAGCTACGCAAATGCTTTTAGTGTATTTTTTATTCTGTTTCTTCTGTTATACTTTCCCTCAGTGGTTCCTACTCTAGATGTTTTTCCCCTCTTTGCTAAAGATTCATTACTGTCAATCAGCATTAGGGTAAGCAAAGATCGGTCTGCACTCCTCTTCTCAAGCTGTCTTAACATGAGAGGTATCCAATGCGTGTCTGCTAATCCTCCTGCCAGACGCTGGCATACGGGGACATGAACCATGAGTGGATTGGGAACGAGTGGCTCCCGAGCCTGGGTCTGCCGCAGTACCGCAGCTACTTCATGGAGTGCTTGGTCGATGCCCGGATGCTGGATCACCTGACCAAGAAAGACCTACGCACACACCTCAAGATGGTGGACAGCTTTCATCGGTGAGCTTTCATCTTTCTCCCGTGACACACCTGCAGTGTATACAGAAACACTGCCACACTAAAGCTCTAAGATTTTTGTTCTAATTATTAGATTTTTATTTTAAAACATATCTAAATACATCATATGAATATTAATATAGATTTACATACAGGTGAGATGTGAAGAGGAACGTTTGCAGGTCACTAACCTAAACTCTGGTTATAAACCAATGTCTCTAAAATCCACTGTTCCAAAAATCAAACTCTTTATACCTGAGACAAAACATTCTTTTTTTTTTGGAAGGCCTTCATGTGATTGAATGTTTCTTTTACTATAACAAAGGGCAAGTTTACAGTATGGGATCATGTGCTTGAAGCGTCTGAATTATGACAGAAAAGAGCTGGAGAGACGAAGAGAAGAGTGCCAACATGAAATTAAAGGTAAGGTCTTCATGGTTTTATAGTTAGAAGATCTGCATGTGAGTTAATAACATCGTGATGTACACCATTGATTCCTTTCGTCAGGTGCAGGGCTGGTTCAAAATAATTTACACATTTTGAAAGTTTGAGATCTTCTCCTTCAATCTTTCTCAACTTTGAGATTATTTTAATAATACTGTTGTCTGCACAGAATCAAGATATTTTGGGAAAGGTTTTGGATCTGTTCCCCTAATGTCTAAATGTTAATGCATTCTTACTGAACATTGATATTGATGCATTTTATATCTAATATATATATATATTAAATGCTCAAAGTGTGAAAATTACAGCTTTGTTTTCTTAGCTGAAAGAGTATGCTTAAGTTTGTTTTCAATTGGAAAATGTTATTGTTTTGTGGCTTTTAGTAAGCTTTAGGTTCTATTATTATCCCCTAAAATTAGTAAACGATATATTTAATAAATACAACTAAACAGTGGCACCTAGTGTTCATAAGTGGATTACCCCAAAGTATTGTATTACTTCACAGCTCTGCTGGTTAAGTCAGGCCAACAGCTGAGATTTCACAGCAGACACACAGAACAGTAAACCGTTAAACCACCAGCACAGCACAAGTTCACAGCAATGTGAACTTGACCCAGCTGTCTCGACCTGCTGGCTCATGTGTACCAAACAGACAACTTCACTTTGACCTTCCCTAGGGTAAAATAAAAAATTTCCTCATGTTCCTTGTATGATAACAATTAAAAAACTCCTATTGCTTTTTGCTTACTCCTATTACTTATTGTTGCATTATTTGAAAGTATCTGTTAAAGATAAGCTTCAAGGCAGTAATTCCCATTGTTAAAAAACAGTTTAACATCAGAATTAATTAGGGACATGGGTTGATAGCTACAACATAGTTAGGGGTTCTTTTCTTTTTTTAGTAGCAATGAAATAACAACAGTATGGATGTCTCTATTAATGGCCCTCTCCATAGTTGTCTGGAGTGTCTTGAACAGCATAGGTTCCATTTAATCCCAATTAGTGAGAAAGGCACCAGGGGGAATACTGTGTCTAGGAAGTGTGTCTTTGTCATATTCTGTAAAGCTTTTTTTTTTACTTAAAAAATTACAGATCCAACAGTGGCTGTCTTTGGTAAGTGAAGCAAGAAATGTCCACTTATTTAAATCAAATTAAATATAAGAACTGTAGTACTTTGCTTAAAAATATATACTGATGGAAAAAAGAAACGCAACACCTCCTCCTCCTCCACACTCTGGCCCTCCTGTCAGTGTGGAGCAGGGTGAAGAGTAACTCATCCGTGAAGAGGACCTGATGCCACTGCTGACTAGTCCATCGCAGCCTCTGTCTGGCCCAAGCCAGTAGGGTGTGACGTCTAGGAGGTGTGAGCAGAGGGCCTCTGACAGGTCGCCTTGCTCTAAGGCCAGCAGCATGGAGCCTAACTGTGCTGTCACTGATGCGGGCCTTATGTCTGCCGGTAGTTTCAGCAGCAGTATGGGTGGCAGATCTGAAACGATCTCTCAGATGGACCTGATGTGTCTGTCCTGTTCTGATGTGGTTACTCATGGGCGACCAGATCTTGGACAGTCATCTGTCCTGCCAGTCTGCTGAAACCTTTTCTGCAGTCGGGACACAGTGGAGTGGCTTACTCCATATAGTCTGGCAACCCTGGCACATGACATGCCTGCCTGAAACATGCTAAAGGCCCTCTCCCTTGCTTCCGATGACACTAAAGGCATTAAGGAATGCACAGAAAACTGACTAAGTATGGCCTTTTTCTTTCAGTGACCTAAGCTTAAGCATTAAGTCCTTAAGCTTTGAATTAAGGCCTTTTTAAAGGTGACCTGATCAGGCATTGTTCCACCAGGTCCTTGTTGGGTAAAAGTACACCTAACGAGTTTTCGTGTGATTGGCAAGTTGCTATTCCTCACTGAACAAGCTGTATTGTTGTTCAGAGGGCTTAAAACAAATTGACAACCTTTTGTGAAAGTATACAGTATAAGCTATAACTGTAGTATTCTCATTCTAGAAAATGTTGTGCTTTTTTTTCCATCAGTATATATTCCCTCTTGTGTTATTAATGATTGCAGCTTTCGCAAAACATTCATTTACTACATACTTTAAAAACTAACAGATCACAGGGTCCACTGCCTTGGAATTAATAATTCTGTCTGTTTTGAGAGAAGACACTGGAAGTTGCCTCAATAAAAAATAAGGTCTTTCCTAGTAGTTTACAATTCAAATGCAGACATTTCGGAAGCACTTGCAAAGGGAGGACTGGTTTAGACTGTATTTAGCAAAATAATTTTGCTCAAATCTGACTTAAAATGATTGATTCTATAGTAGCCTATTAGCCACACTGAGAAAAAAAAAGGTAATATTTCATTACGAGATACTGCTGCTAAAAAATCAGCACCAACCACGACTCTCTGCATAAATGCATTACTCTGTTGACTACAGCAACAGCTTGTGTGCTCTCCTGGAATTGTTTCTGTTTTGCATTCCCATGTTTTGTTACATTCATGTGTGTTCTGTGCAATTTAACACAAAAATGCCATCTTTCTGCTCCCTTAACATGACATTTTTCTTGCCGTTTGCTTTGTAAATCCAACTTCAAATGTATTTCATGTATGCATAGGCTGAAGGCTTTTGAGATTTTTATGCTTAAATATCCAACGATTCGCCAACAGTAAAGCAACAGCAGGTATAATTCGTACTGTTATATCATCGTAAATGATTAGGCAACAACCTACCTGCATGTTTCTGTAGTTTCACATCGAGAATAAAATATGTTTGTAAAGTTATGCCTTTTCTATGTTTCAAAAAAAATGTGAAAATGACATGACCATCGTGAGCAAGTCTTTCAGCTCAACAGACATGACAGAACCTCCTAAGTGTCCTGAACATGAGCCATTTTTTAGAGATAGGTCGAAGCATAGACTGTCTGATATTCTAACTAAAGGGTCATACAGACATAATAGAAATTGACTTCCTATTTCACTTTCAAAAGTGAACTTTTCTTCTTCCTGAGTTTCAAAGAATTAGTCAAGTAGCAATCAATTTGTTCTCATTGGGCTCTAGCCTCTGCAAAAGCTTAACATGTGACAGCCTATTAATGTTATCAGCTTCTCAACTTTTTTATTATTTTTTGTGGTCAATAGAATATCATGGATATCGACAAATCTAAATAACCAAACAACATATTTAATAATTTTACAAAAGATGGTAGAGTTATATGATATATAGTACTTAAATAAGGCAAATTTAATTCAGTTATATCACTGTCATGCAGTTTATTAAATACAATACTCGTGATATGCACCTGATTAAATTTATGACCTTGTCTTCTTAGTGATTTAATTGTACAAGAGGTCATAGAGGTCTTTGTTCATCTTCACCTCATCAATATGTTTTACATTGTCCATACTTGAAATGCTATTTGAATTAAAATTGTCACTGAAAGCAAACTGGATATAAGGTGTGGTTTTAAACCTCATTGTTTACTTGGCCTCTGACCTCATCAACTGGTACAGCATTTCAGTTACAGGTTGTTCATTACTCACCACTCAGGAAAAATAGTTGGATTTGGGCTTGTTTTTGGGGTGGCATAATAGGAAATGAAGTAGCTGCTTTATATCCCATAGCATATGTATGTCGTTGTTTATTTTATAACATTATAATATTTTAATTTGGTAATTTTTGTCATGAAGAATACAAATAGAATAGAGCATAAAAAACAGAACAGCACACACAGTCTTTCACTTTGCTGCACTGCCCATGTTTTGCACATGCAGTATTGACTACAATTGGCATGGCAGTTGGGCATCAGATGCCTGTAACAAAACCTTCAAAAATGTTTCTAGCATAGATTAGCCTTTGGTGTGTGAGGCAAAGCCTTGCCAGTATTTTAGCAATGCCATGTGAAGTGGACCCAGAGCCCTAGACAGGCATTCAAGCCTTGGATGGTGACATTCTGGAGCTGCCATCGTTCATTGAAGAATACAATGCATGTACTATACAGTATGCTATTAATATAATATTGTTGTTATTTACCATTTCTTTCTGTTTTTGGTGTCTAGATACCTTGGTGTGGACTAATGACCAGGTGATTCACTGGGTGCAGTCTGTAGGACTCAAGGAATACAGCAACAACCTGCTGGAGAGTGGGGTTCATGGCGCTCTCATTGCACTGGATGAGAACTTTGACTACAGTAGCCTGGCACTTATCTTACAGATCCCAATGCAGAACACACAGGTACCTGCAGTGGACAGAAGACATCAGTATTCTGTAGCTTTCAAGTGCTTTTTCCTATGAGAGAAAAGCAACATTAGATACCTTAAGTTCCTAAGCATCCTCACATAACGTTGACCTTACATCTGTAGAACTGCTAAATCCAGCTGCTACTGTATGTGAAAGATTGCTCAAATTCTCCACTAGCCATAACTGTGCCATTTCTCGGTTTGCAATTTAAATACTGTACGAAAGGACTCCCAACAGGCTGAAGAAGTGAGAACAATCTGAGCCATATAAACTATAAAGTCTGGATTTTTTAATTAGTCAGCTGTGATTGACTTGGTCATCTCCCCAGTCAGTGGTGCACAATTTGCTGAGCACCCTGAGATTGTGTGTTCTTGAAATGAGCACGTTCTTTTAGATTGCCATGCTGGATTCAGCTGGATTCAGCTGGACATGTGTGAGTCTGCAATGTTGTTCATAAGAGATGCTTTACTCTTCCATCTGGCAATAAGTAAGGCACAGTGGAGCTTGCTGTTTGACAAATGACAAATAATTCTCATATGTCAATGTGTCAGAGGGTGTGCACAGGTCCTTATTCCAACCATGCTATGGTAGTAAAAGAAGATTTGATTTACAATTCAAACTAGATGTGCAGAAAATACATTTTTATTAATATTTAGGTGTGATGTACCTGTAAACCAATGTTGTGCACTATGAGAACTTGAAATCCTGCTGAAAATAAAAATGCTGCCTGAAACTTTAGGACCCATAATGACAAATGTGTTCATTGAGAGTTAGTCAAAAGGGTGTTTGTGTTTCTTTTTACAGGCTAGACAAGTTCTAGAGCGAGAATTCAACAATTTACTTGCGCTGGGTACAGATCGGAAACTGGATGAGGTGAGGAGGGGGAGAAATGGTTCTGTGTGCTTTCTTCTCTCCTTTCGAAATATTGATGCATTTTCAGTATTCTTCATGGCAATGGTCTGTTTCAAACATGATGTCTTTATCATTAGTAGACAAATGCAACAATCCTAGCAATGGTATTGCACACTTTGGGCACTAGAAGAAACTGCTTCATAATTTCACTTGAAACTTAAGTTTTTACAAAACAAAACAGTGCTAAAAAAGTACAACAAAATACCAGTCTTGTTCTATGGCACCATCCAGTTTTCATAATCTTCAGACCTGTTTTCTTTGTCAATGCTACTGAAGATGTTTGCAAGCGCTAGTCCTAGAGCACATCCATGTGTTTTGGTCTTTCTTCCTGCACAGTTCTGAGGAGGAACAATAAGTAATTGTACTTATATACTATTCTGTTCCTGCACTCTTTAGTTATGTGTGTTAGTCAGTTAAGTGTGTTATCACAAAGACATTTCAAATAGAGCTCCATTCATTCTGTCTTCAACTTGCTGATTAAGTGGTTGCTGATTTCTGTCTAACCTGTTCTTAATATGTGACCAGATTGTGATAAGCAGTGTCAAGTGTTACTCACTTCCAATTCTTGACATCCAACACACACCACAAAGGGGCCTGGATGTGAAATTCCCAAAAGTAACCCCATCCAGTTTCTTAATGGTTAAAAACATAATCTCAAAATCAGTAACTAGTTGATTAATAAAGTACAATTGGAACCTGCTGTACAACAGAAGACACTAAAAACACCTCTAAAACACCAAACCCACAGTCCAAAAACTTCTACTAGAGGTTCTTGGGTTTTTTTTGTTTGTCATTAGTGGATAATTCTGCAGAAAGCAAAGACAAAAAATGTCAATAAATGTGCCAAGATGTGCAGTGCCTAGAAATGAATGTATTACCTTTTATTATTTCCTTCACTTCACTGCAAAACAGCACTGTGATGTTCAGCAGCCATTTGTGATTCATCAGGCTGGCAATTTGATTGAAACCTAGACATAGACTGTTTGCACATTGTGCTAACTGCTTATTTGATAGAGTTAAGTGATACAATTGAATTATAACTGTCCCTGATTATGTTGCATTGTCTTCCTGGATCTCATTATGAAGATGCAACAACCCTCCAGAGATGTCTGTGGAATGCTCTATTTCGTTTAGAGTATTTTGAGTGCAGTACATTTACTGAAAAATGGGCTTTTTGTTAAAGAATTGTTGGACAATACCTAAAATGCTAAAGGGATTTGAATCCTGCCCCCCCCAAAAAAAACATTTCTTTCCCCATGGCTTTCTTTCTCCTTGTGGAATGGTTTTGGTCTCCACAGGGAGATGACAAGTCATTCCGGAGGACGCCCTCGTGGAGGAAAAGATTCCGCCCGCGTGACGGCCATGGTCTCAGCATGATGCCCGGCTCCATGGAAACACTGCCCGCCGGCTTCCGCGTCACCGCCATGTCTGTTCCCTCCGCTGTGGCGGTGATGCCCAAGAAGATACCCCATGAAGGTCGGTAGGGTCCAGAAATCCTTCCTTTACCCAATTCATCCTTGCGAACAGCACAGCTGACACTTCAGTTCAGAACCAGTCATAGCCCTTAAGTATATTGCTTGAACAATAACTAAACAATTAAAAAGGCATCTTAACCCTTCGTGTTTTATTTATTGCTGTTTGTATACCACATTGGTTTCATTGCTCCGTGTCTTGTGTAAGCACTCCTGGTCTCAAACATTTGTGCAGGTATATATTATAGGACGTTTTTACAATTATTGTAAAATATTGTCAGGAAGACTGAGCCCAGCTGTACAGCAGTGGAAATGAAGCAAAAGGACCAAAATAAGCAAATGCATTATTAATAGAATACCTGGTAGTATATTAAAAGATTACATTTCTAATATGAGGGGTGCTGTCTAAGAGTTTAAGGCTATACTGAACCTGTTAGAAAAAGACCATGAGAAAAAAATCATTTGGCCCATCTAGCCCATTTGGTAGTAGTTAATTTATCCAAGGATTTTGTCCAGTTGTATAACAACATAAAAATAGAAATCATCATATCAGTGCTTTACCAGTTTACAGGCTGGTGGTATGTGACTTCAAAATGATGTGCATTTTGTTCAAACTATATTGCCCCAAAGTTAAAACAACTTTCAACAACAATCTAATCTTCAACCCTGTTGGGTTTTAGATTGAAAAGTCACAGTTTCAGCTTTCTTTTAATTGAAAAATGTTAACATTTTGACAAGCAAAGGTCTTTTAGCCATTCAAACACATTTGGTTGCTGTTATGAGCAAAGTGTCATAATAAATTATTTCACAGGTAATTCCACACTATTGGCTGCAGTCTGACTAGGCACTGGCAGTATGTCTAGTGACCCTGCATAAAGATTTATTCTGTTTTCCGCTCTGGAGAGTCCCAAATGTAATCTATGCTTGTGTCCGTGGGTGCCTGCACAACTGCTGATCTTAGACAAATCCAAGTCAAATCCCCTACTCACCTGGAGAATGGAGAATTGCTTGATACAATAGCTAATTATAGAATTTGTGTTGTGTGAATTCTTGATCTTATGTGACTCCAATATACCTGCAAAAGTATTTTTGTCTAATCTTATCTCCAGCTAAGATTCATTTTCATTTTCTCAAAACTGTTTATTAAAATGTGAAATATACCTACTAGTTACAATGTGACTGTCTGTGGACCCTCTCCATTCCATATGTAATTTTCTTCAATACAAATTAATCTGAAGGCAGCTATTTTATGTACAAATTAAAATGCTCATAATCTTCCTACATGATTTATGTTAGCTACAGTTCTAATCACCAAAATTACCCTTGACTAAACACCATTTGTTATGTGCAAGCCCAGAAACAGCAGGTCATTACTTATGATGTTAGTGACTTCAAGGGAGGAACAGGCAATCTTTTACGTTTGCAAGTATTACACAAAATTCATGAATTGGATGAAACTGAATTTATGTTAAATGGAAACAATGGTAATTCTTTAAAAAAAATTGAAAACAGTTACTTACAGTCCATGAAAACATTGCAATGACATCATTAGCCTTGATAGTCTCTACACCCTCTCTCTAAATATGCCCTGGGTAACTGGAGTTGTGTGTTACTCTCACACAGTGACTGGGGTTGTGTGTTACTCTCACTCACACAGTGACTGAGCTATGTGTGTTACTCTCTCACAGTAACAGGGGTTGTGTGCCTTTCAGGATGTACTCACAGCTTGACTGTTCCACTCACAGCATGTTGTTTCCCTTTTGCGTTTGTCATGACTTACTGACAGCTGGATCCTCAGGGTCACAGAGAATAGACACCTCCACTGTTCGGACTTATTCTTGTTAATACAAAAGGGACTAACAATTGCGGGCAGTCAAGGTAAGCATTTTTCAGAAACATTGTGTCATATTCAGGCCCTTATTTCAATTTCAGTTTCCATTTTATTTGTGCCTCGGTCACGCTAATCACGGTCTTAATGGGTTTTATTGCATTTTATTGACATACTGTAGGCCCTCACATTTAGCTTATTTCCTTTTTTTACCAGCTTACAGAAGCCAGAACCAAATAAATTCCAATGAATATTGAGGAGAAAATATTCTGCAGTGTATGTCAAGTTATTCACAGAGAGAAGTACAGTAATTAAAGATTTCGGTATAATATTGTAAAAGATTGATATGGAGTAAGGAATACTCACAATTGATGGTGTGAAGCTTTCAGCCCTCTTTCATGCCACTTTTGTAAAGAATATTTTATTAAATTTCTGACACAAACAGTATTTACTTTTATAACTTGGCTTCTTAACCTGGTGGCCAGGTGCTTCAGCTGATCAGTTGAGAAATTAATAGTTTGTCAACATGTCACTGTAATTATTCATTTTCTTTAGGGCTTAGATTTAGACTTATATTTGATAGATTTTGTCTTGGTTCTGAGCTACACTGTGTTCACCTGCTGATTCTCAGTTTTGTTCAGCAGAAATAACAAACAGCAGTGAGTCATGAAGGTAGGAGCTCTCAATCACTGAGTCTCCAGGCTCTGTCTGTGATTCTTTCAGCTCAGTAGAAACATGTTATCTTTTTTAAAGCCTCCAGGGACACCTCAGAGAATTAAAAACAAATCTGTTGCACTCCCACATGACCACAAGGTGTCACTTAAACACTGGACAGAGTTTACAACATTGTCCTGTAGTTTGCTACAGTAGGTGAACAACGACATTTCAATATTTAGTTTTTTCAGCTTACATTGTTCAACAATTTTCCAGCTGTGTTTTCTTGCTTGGGCTCGTGTGGCATCTCAGTGCAAACACTCTTTCCTTTATTGTACGTTTATTTAATCACCTCTCAACCCTTGACCTCAACAAATGATTTTGAACAATGCTTCTTGTGTTCCAAAGCAAAAAGTAAATTCTTATTTTTTGGAAACATCGTCAACTTTAAAATAAATAATTTAGTAAGAGACAGCATGTTTGTGTGGAGGAAGAAAATATTGTTTTATTGCGAAGTTTAATATGTTTTTGGAATAGACACTGGATTTTAACTGGACATACTGTAGCCAAACTTCCTCTCTGTGGACTGTGGAAAAATGCACTTGCAGTCAGTTTACAAAAATGTAAAACTCTTTTACAGCATTTTACACTTTTACAACATGGGTTCCCTATTTGAGTGCACTTTTCATCATTCAGCATTTATGAGAACACGTGAGCTGCTTATGTGCTGGTTTTAGTTGATAAAATTAAAAATATTGTTTTCATTGGCTCATACAGGCTGGTTCAAATAGCTAATATCCTTCTGGACGTGGACAAACTACGTCATGAAAATCCTTTGAGTCTTTTGTTTTCTTGAAATTAAATAAACAGCTCCACAATTCCTAATAGTTATGCTTGCTAAATAAACCCTGTTTTTAAAACATTCTCTAACTTTTGCCAAATCCGTTGTGTTTTGTGTCCCATTCCTTACAGTGCACTCTCATTACCTATATGGACATATGCTCGCGGCCTTTCGGGAGTGAACTTCTACATTTAAACAGGATGTCTTGGATGACTGTGGGAAGTGATACTGCCTGACTACAACAGGATTTCCTCACGTGCTGTGTAATAGGGACGATGAGGCTCCTAGACTCTGAAGTCTGAACGCACAGAAGAAGTGCGTGTACTGTACATGACAAAAAGGCAACGTCAGTTTTTACAATAGTGTTCCAGTATTTCAAATTAACTTGTAGCTGTGATGTTGTTCTGATGCTCCCTGTTTTAAACTGGTCTATCATGTATTCTGGTGGTCATAGTATATTTCCTAGTTGTATCTATAGTATATATAAGACTTCTCCTTCGGTTATGCAAGGTGATTATTTTTTCTCTTTTCTGTATATAAACTGAATGACTGGAAAATGTTTTATAGAAATCTATATGGAATTTAAATGATATCCTTACTGTTCAAAACTGAACCTTTGTCCTACCAGTGACTGCTATTGTTTGTTTGACATCTATTCACCTGGTTAGTACTTCATTGGTGTGCAGTTTTAAACTATGAAGTCTTCTTTTACCAGTGGAAATAGTGCGTGGGTGACATTGCAACGGTATCTGTCAGTAAGAATAGGTCATTTCTTGAACCCTAAAAAAATGTTACTTGACAATTCTCTGCAGTTAAACAAGCTCAGTCATGTTTTGTCCCTTTTAGTATAATAACAGTAATATTGAAAATGTTAATGGTCTGGGTTGCTAACAATTTAAGAATTTATCATGGTTGGGTAGAAATAGATCTCTGATGTAATAACTGCAATACTAATGCATATGAACGTCAAAGGCACCCACTAGTCTTGCTTTGGGTGAGACCCAGGTATTAATAGAATCAATGGATTTCTGATCAAGGGCTTCATATACAGTATCTGAAGGATTTATCTGATGCTAGGATTTACCAAACAAATGTGGACATGAAGCAGCTGTGAAGCCCGTCCAATAAGAGGCCTGATTGTACAGTATATCATGCCTCCAGTTCCCCTTATATTGGAAATATACAGATTTACTTCAGATTAAATATAACTAAACTGGCAGCTATAAGAAGTTTAGTCTAGTGTAAAGAGCCGAGAAATTGACTATAAACTGCAGTCAGAAAACAGTTGCAAACACAGGACTTTTTAAAAATTAACTACTTCATTTTGAGGTTATGCTAATACTGTACTTGAATCCATATAGGTGTCAGTCCATTTAAACAACTAATAAAAATACCTTCAAAAATATTGGTTGTCCTTTACTTTTGTTTAAGCACTTAGCAAAGATATGGACACTTGTCTGACGGAGTGTGCAGAGCCAAAAAAATCAAAAGTGATGGAGGTTAAATTTGAGATGCCGTAGCTTTATAAATAATTATGTGTGGGCTTATTTGTTGTGTGAATAATGCCAATGTTAACCATCTAATGTGATCTAATAGAATGATTATACATTTACATGTATTAGTTCGTCATTATTTATTGTGCAGACATAGAAGTCTAAGACTGTGTTGTTGATACCTGATTTTGACAACCACCTGTCAGTTGTAGTTTAATTAATAACCCTTTAATACTGTCTTTTTGTTGTATTTACTGTATTTATTTTTTGCCAAGTTTGCCTTGTAACAATCAAAAGGTCTTATTTTTTTTCCAAAGGGAGTTGATGAACTACAAAAGCAGTAATAAATCAGTATTCTGATGCCAAGCAGTACAAAAATCTATACTAATTTATTTGAAAGAAAAATGCCATTAATGTTTGAATTATGTTTGTGAACTGTTTAATTCTTTTTGTTTGTGCTCCTGTTCACCATTATTGGACCCCAATTCAATTCTATCAATTAGTTCCAATTTCTCAATATTCTGGCATGGACCTATAGGATATCTCCAAGATGAGTAATAATTCAAATTACAGTACCTAGCACTACAGACTATCTACCTCAAATTCATATACAACGGAATTCCATATCAAAGGTACTGCCAATGTAGCGCTGGATAGGTAAAACAGTTGTTTCTTCATTAATTTGTAAAGTCTGTGGTTTAGAACATAAATACTGTACGTTTAAAATGAGAATATAAATTAAAACATCTACCTACAGTAATTTGTTTTTTAAATAGCTAAATGGTTTATGAATCTGGACTTTTTTTTTAATCAGAGAAACCTGGGCTTTGACTTCAAAAACATGGCTAGGTAGCGTGTTCTAGACTCTCACAACCATTTTTGTTCACTTTTACCTCCTGTTCTCATCTTGAAATGTGTTTCCCCTTGATTTCTGTTTGTGTCCTATGGATCATGTTTTACTGTTTACTCATGAAGAAGTCCAATGGGATGAGTTTGTCCTTAGGGATTTTTAATACTTGAATCAGGTTCCTTCATAGTCTTACCATTCATGACTAAAAAGGTTTAAGCTCTTTTAGTCTGTTAGTTTGAATACAGTATACCTGGTCGCTCTTCTCTGAACTGAATTGTAGCAGCATCTTCTTGGTATCATGGCAACAAACATTGTGCACAATATTCTCAATGAGGTCTTACTTGAGCATGTTACAGTTTTACGAACTCAACATTTTTAAATATATATTTCATCAACATTTTTAAAGCGTGGGAAAGTGGAGTGTCTTATCTCACATGCAATAATGGTATATCATTGTAAGTTGTGGTGTATGTACACTGTAAGTTCCTAGTGTCAAGGAAGTGCATTTTTGTGTGAGAATAATCAAATATCATTCTCAAGGTTTAAGCCACCTTTCAAATACTTGTTATACAAAGAAACAGGTTTCACTTAAGGAAATGTTCTATGCTATATTTTATGTGCCTAAACAATAGAAACAAACTAAGTGTTGTGAGATGTCTGTGACAATGGACACTTCTGTAATCATGGTTCATTAGGGATACAGTGCCCACTATGTATTTTAATAATTTCCTGAGAGTACCGCATCTCAGAAATGATAGAGCTCTTTTTTGGCAAGGTGCTAGTGCAAAAACAAATAAGACTGTTGCAGGAGTGTATTTACAGAAGATGCTGGTTTTTTAATTTTTTTTTTTATATATTTATTGGATTGATTGGGATCTTTTGGAATATTCTGACTAACTTTAGTTGAAAGTGTTCTGCTGAAATGTGAGGGTATTCAGGCCCTGAAAAATTTCAAACAAGTTATTCTAATAATATGATCTATTTCTAATGGGATATATTACACCTGAATATGCCTGTTCTCTGCTCTCAAACTGGATATTGTCTCTTGGATTTAGCAATCGGTGCAATGTGCATGCTTCATATACTTGTGGATTTTTTTTTACTTTTTATACATCACTGATGGGTTATGTTGCCCCTGTTGCTATACAAGTTAAGCACTTCAGAAGCGCAATTCTTATTAGTTGTGTATTGACAGGAGCTGCTCCAGTATTTCTATGTTCACACTATGCTTTTAAATAATCCAGCATTCCCATTGATGTGTTGATAGAGTACCAATTAATTTCTCTTTCAATGTAATGTACCTTCTCAATGTCTGTTTTGTTGATTGAAATGTCTCTTCCCAGCCTAGTTATCTGTGGATCTTTATGAGTGCTTGAAATTGTGGGAGCAAAAAACAAAGAAATATATATATATATTTGGTTGCATCCGTTTGTCATTTTCTTTTAAGCAGTTTCAATTGTCATTAAAACGTGTCTGAAACTGGGATATAATTTGCAAAAAAAGAAAAATGTGCAATAAATTCATCTTTTGAAGTATGAGAAAGGACTAATATGTACTGTATGTATACCATAAATGGAGTTTATTTCTAATACTTTGTATAAAAAACATACTGTATACTGTACACATTCAAATTAAGCTGCTACTGTTTCTGAGACTGGTTTATATTAATTTGGGTTTTGATCAAACAGTTTAATTTCTTTTGAACATAATCATCAGAGACAGAAACAAGACACTTGGAAAATACAAATACACATCAGTCTTTATTATAAAAATCCAAAATAAGTTAACAAAAAAAATAAAATAGCAAATCCACTCTGTAAAAAAGACACATATTTACATCACTTTCCTCCACATTTCTAGCTTAAGTTAAGCAAAAATTGGTCAAACTGCAGTATAAAATATTGGCCCCACATGAATAACCATTCATTTTAAGCAAAACACACACAAATAAAATGCAAGACCAAAAGGTAAATGCTTTAAAGGATGATCTCAACTCATCAATATTAAGTTAAGGAGCAAAGAGCTGTTAGAATCGTTAAAGCTCTCACTTCACATATCTATACGTATAAAATAAAATAAAAAATGGACCACACATTTTGTACAAGGAAACCACTAAGTCATGTTTTGACATGTTTTGTGGTTCTTGACTCTCAGGAGTGCTTTTGGTTCTTTGGAAGATTTGTGTTCGGCTCCGTCAAAGCTCTCATTTGGAAATATCCCCTGGGTAGGTGACCGCTGTGCCTTCCACAGTAATGCTGTCCACTATGGAGCTCAAAGACCGAAGGTTGGGTTGTTCCGAAGAGTCTTCATTAAGAAGGTCTAAAAAAATACAAAAAATATCAAGTATAAAAAATATGATGAGGATGTGTCCTCATTTAGCTGTTTTCCCTTATTTCTAATTGTGCTCTGAAGCACAATTATATCACACACATACTACAAGAAATTATCAGCTACTCAAGGAATGACTGATTTCACAAGGCTGTGTTGTGGGTGACAATGATCAATTCTTGTGTCTTCAATTTAGATGGAATAAACGACACTATTTTTTAAACATGCCTATTGAGGAAAAGGAGCTGTTGCACATTACACGTGTACAGTATGTGTAGCATGGAAGGATGATGGGTAAAGTGTGATTAAGAGAAGAATTGTGGCATCGACAAAAAAACCAGCAGACATAAGATTAGGCTTGTTAAATTGTTTAGTGTGCTGTTTTGATGGTAAGACGTGATAACCTGAGGTATGTTTTCTGAAAAATGTAGGAATTCAGCACTTGCCTCATTTTTAAATAACTGGAGTTCCCTCATTTACAGCTTCCCCAGTGGTGTTTGTATCCAGATAAGGGACACAGCCATACAGTAGCTAGTAAGCAAAACATCCTTCATTCTCATTTGGTGGCATAATTCAGTTCCTGAACAATTAGGAATCCAGCGCTTTTTGCCTGTCATGGATTAATTACCATTATATTCAAAATCCTAATTATTTGTTGTAAGCTATAAAACAAGAATGTTCCATCTTTAATAATAAGTTTAGTTGAAAGCTTGCTTCAGTTATACTAATGTATTCTCAGCTTCTACCATATTGTTGATGTTTTCTTATATCATAATTATTGGTTAGGAGCAGTATTTTCTTTCATCAATATGTTGGTATATTGAATGATTATACAGTAATATCATTGACATTTAGAGAACATTTCTATTTCTATTTCAATTTAGTTGTTTTTTTTTTTCACTTTTTCTTGCAGGAAATTCAGGCTGAATTAGACATCAAACTCCTAACAACATCTGCATCCCTGACAAGTTCTTTATTTATTTTCAAGTAAAATTTAGAAATGTTTTTTACATTTCTATAAAAAAGGGAAATGAGAGGAGAACGCACAAAAAAATAATCCTGGTTAATATGTGATGTTTTTTTTTCCTGGCTTAGTCAGAATACCCTTGAAAATGAGAAGCTTGAATGCTCTAGTTTTGTTTTTGGTAAGTTCAAAATGACCTTAACAGAAAAGCTCGAGAGATATCCATGTAGAATAAATGCCTGCAGTAGGAAGCTCCTAGCACACCCTTGTCACGCCCACAGGCTGCGTAACTGCTGCCTTACCCTCAGGGTTGTTACTGAATGCGTGGCCACAGTGATCTGAAGGGCTGCTCCACTCCGGGCTGCTGCAACAGGTGCTGCCAGAGCCCTGCTCACTGGAAGACGACACCTGCCGCCAGGAACACATTGACATCACACAGTCAGGCATGTCAGTTTCATTCACTGGACATAAACAGCTAAGGGTTGGCTGAAACAAAGCAATATATCACACAAGCAAGTACAAGCAAGACCTTCCTCCCCAAAGAATAACTGGCACTTTTACCTTATCAACCAATAAGACTCATATAACTGTTTTTTTTTTTTCATTTTGTCTGGGAGGTTTCCTGAAAATATAAAGATCTTTATCCTTATAAGATTAGCTCAAATACTGTAGATTATGGGTTTCAGGTCTTTGATTTTTTGGGTAAAGCATTTGTAATTATTTGTTAGTTTTGTGATGGTTTCTCAGAACAAGCGGGAATCCAGGGCTCTTTGCCAGGCAGATGAAATTTATGTCCATACTAAATTAGTATGCTAATTTTTTACAAATAAGTCGGTTTAGATAGCATAGTGTCAAGTGAAACTGAATAAAAAGTGTTGTATTTACAATTTACAGTATGTGTTAAAACTTGGCTTGCAATAGAAGATAAAGACAACATTATGTCATTCAAACTTCATACACATATAAATTAAAAAAATGGATTTTAACTTAATTCTACAACAACACATAGTATAAAAAACAATATGCAGAGCTATAATATATACTACACATCTGCTTTAAAACATGTGTCCTGAAAAATGTTACTACTGAAAAGATTGTGTAGAAAATAGTACTTGTTAATTAATATTGATATTCTATTTCATTTCATTTTTATGGTCTGAATAATAAAGTCTAAGATAATTATTGGCACTTTTGAAAAAAGTTCCTTAGCCTATTAAGGAGCCACAGTACAGGAAAGGAGAAGTGTATTTTATTTGCTTGTCTAAATGTGTGCTGTCCCTCAGACCTGGTAAATACAATGAATTTTTTTAATTGTATGATGTTTCCAGTATAAAAAAGTGTCTTCCAGTGGTTACATTTGGTTTCCAATAAAATAATTGCATACACTACAACAAAAGGTTAATTACTCTTAAACCCAAAACATTTACAATTAGAGAACTCTCATTCAAAACATTGGCACTGATGCTGTAATGACACCAAACACTATTATTAAATATGCTTTCTTATTAAACATGTTCTGAAATATTCTGCCATTCTGGTTCTGCCATGTTGTTGTAATCATTTTCTGCTAAAGATCCAATGTTTTCTTACTTAGCTATTCTCTTTTAAACTAAATAATTGATTTATACTTTAGGTTTCAGCTCTCTAAGGGGTTGATAATCAGACTTGTTTGTAGGTCTTAATTTAGTGATACTAAAGTTGGGAAGATATGTCAAAGGTTTATGTTTTTTAATTAGATATGTCTGTGCACCAGTGAGGAGGTCTGGGAGTACTGTTTACAATAAATACAAAGTGAAATAAGACTGAGACTAATGTAAAGGTGAAATAGAAAGACAGTCATTTCAGGTGTAAGAAAAAAAACAATGATCATCTTGTGTGCTTGTAGCCCTGTTATTTAAAAATCCATATTTCTTTTGAGATCGTGTACTCAGATCTTATTGTTGGATTTCTCTCTTAAGCCTTCATTCCTTAAGGACAATTGGTGTTAGTTTAAAAAATACCTTAAAAAAAATTTAAAATACTTTACAATTAAAATAATACTCAAAACACCAATGTAGAGTGCATTGCAAATGGATAGTTAAATGAAATTTTAGTAAATCTAAATCCATTAACCCACTGAAATAGATTATATTTAATCAAAGCCAGAGACATTGTACATTTGAACATGTTTTTTTGAGTTAGTGATAATTATTGTTGTTGTTGATACTTGTAGAAAGCTGTTAAAACTTGATCCTTGCTGAAAGGACTAGTCAAACCATACAAGGTAGTGATTACCATTAGACTTTTCGTTGTTATTTATTTTTTGTTTACAGTAACCCCCTCGGTAACATCAGAGTACTGCAGGTCAGTGACAGGACACACCCTGCACGGTGCACTTGCTTTGACAGCCAGACCTCCCTCTCTGCTTCATTCACTTACCCTCTGGGAGCCAGAGCCCCTGTAGTGGAGCCCACCCTGTTCTCTCTCCTGCTGGTTCAGGGAGCTGACCAGCGCCTGCAGCCTCTCAATGTACTGGATCGCACTGCGCAGGATCTCTACTTTAGGGAGCCTCTGGTTGGGGTTCATGAGAGTGCTCCGCTTAAGCGCTTCGAAAGCCTCGTTGACCTTCTTCAGCCTCCTCTTCTCCCTCAGGGTGGCAGCTTTTCTGCGATCCATGGTGACGGATTTCCGCTTGCAGATTTTGCAGGCCCAAGGCAAACACTGGCCGGGGCAGTGCTCTTGAGGGGACAGGCTGGCTGCTGGGGACACCTTGTCTTCCAGGCCCGTGCCGGACAGTAACCTGCTGTCAGAGCACAGTCCCATCACTGGTCGCTCCTGGTAGGTAGTTTGATCGAAAGCACCTTGCAGCCGGGTGGGGAAAAAATTTTCACCTCCTTCATAGAACCTCTGATCGGGAAAGAAATAAGGGTTGGTCTCAAAAAGCTCCATTTTTCTGCCCAGTGCAAGGTCACTCTCCACTCCTCGCCACTGCTGGTCTGAAAATTTGTGCTCGTGTTCACAGGATCTGTGGAAAACAACTGCTCACACCAACTGTTTGGTGGCATTTAAACCCTCTGCTTGGCATTAGATCACTGGGTTAAATATAGAGAAGCCCAGAGAAACCTGATCCCACTTTTAGCTGTTGCCTCACATCCAAACTTTACATCTCTTTTCATTCTTGATCTCTTGGGGGGTTTTGGGGAGGTTTGGTTCAAGGAATAGTGACACAGTCTTTTAAAAGATAGGAGGACCCTAGCTTTGTTCTTTCAAGCAAAAAGAGTTAAATAAAATGTAACGCACTGTACACAAATTACCCAAACCCTAATGAATGCAGTCTTAATAAGGCATTGATTCCCATTTTTTATTTTGTTTCAAAATCTATTGCTACAATAATCAATTTCCTTTGTCTTTTTTACCATCTCGTATACAATATAACCATTTTTAAAGCTTTAGAACTTTTGGAAAGTGTATCCATTTAGAAAAGAAAAGGTTAAGATACTTTACGAGGCTGATTGCCAGAACTTCACACTTTGGTAAAATAAAAGAGGGTTTTCATTTTTTTATTTTAAGTAAATTAATTTTTTGGAAGAAACTCCCTATCAATGATCCATGCAATAATTTAGACCAAATGACTCCAATCAGCTCTACACTAATTGATGTAACTTGAACACCAGATTAGGAATTTCCACCAAGGTGATCTGTAATACTACATGATGACTGCTCACTGAAATCAGAGACAAGTAAATTAATTGTTGACAGTTAATATCTCCTCTGTGTTCTTCCTGAACTTAGATAATAATGCAGTGCAGCTATTGTTGATTTAGACATATCCCAGTTAAGTTATCTGATTAACAGGACTCACTATTAACGGCTTTCAACACTACACAGTTATTCAAATACTGGCTGTGTAACTTTTTTTCGCACCCTCTAAATGAACATGAATGCTCTTCGTTCAGAAGTGCATTAGCCCTGCCAGTCAGATTTCACTATCTCTGCAAACTGCAGCCCAGAAGCTTGTCCTCTCCCCTTAGTAACTCAGCCCAGGCCTGATGGATTAAGTGATTCTGCTGTTTGCTGTCAGTTTAAAGTGTGATGGATAGTCACTGATGGTTGAGGCAGTACAAAGACATTACTGTACTGGAGAGGGGTCCTCTCAGTGTGTTATAATCACTCATTACTACCTTAACATTTGGCCACTGGGTTCCAGAGCAGCATTATAATATTTAACCTTATTTATATTTATATTATATTTGATATAATTTAATATTAACACCTGAAGAAGGCTCCACTGCCGAAATGTTATGTTTTCTTTCTTCTTTTTTTCAGCATGGGATAAACCTATCACTTGTTCCTTTGCAGCCTACACATGCTGACGCAGCTAACCACCTGAACTTATAATATTTAAGTCAGTTTTATATGGATTTATTTTTTATTAAATTTTGAGTTCTCATCTCAACCTTCCATTCATCCATTTTCTAACTGCCTTATCCAATTCAGGGTCACGGAGGATGCTGGAGACTAACCCAGCAAACAACAGGCACAAGGTGGGATACAAACTGGTTGGGATATCGCAAGGCACACACATAACAGGGCCAACTTTACAAAAGCCATTTAACCTTCCTGTATGTCTTTTGATGGTGGAAGGAAACTGGATCACCCAGAGGATAGCCACACGAACACATGGAGAACTCCATAGAGATACAGTAGCACCCCAAGAATTGAACCCATTGCCCCAGGAATGCTGACCACTGTGCCACCCTATGTCTGGCTTCCTCAGAACATAGATGTCAACCATTTCACTTTTCTCGCTAAATGAAACGTCTCTTAGCAAAGCAGCTTCTTTGTCACTTAAGGAAACAAATGGTAACAATGACTTGACATTTCATTAGCCTGTATATTTCCTTGTTTAGCTTCTTTAATTTCTTCGGCGCTGCCAGAATAGAAATCAGCGCAATGTCAACACTTGGACACGAAAGTAAAATAACAGAGTCATTTTTCAAAATTACATCCAGATAATTATGTAGCTTTGCTGCGTATTCCAACAGTGGTTTTTGTACTCCCATACAGTATAGTCTGAAAGGACCACTTTCAAAGTGTTCTTGCTCTTGTGCAAAATATGGTCCATTTTTCTCTTCCAGTACAGAGACCAAATTCCAAAATCCTCTAACAATTTCTTTTCCACACCTGTTTTGTCTTCAGCCTTTTAAAGAAAAGATATTTAAAGAAAATTACAGCAAATCAAAGTGAATTGTGTTTTGTAAGGACAGTGGATGCAGCAAAAATATACTGTAGCGCACCTTGGGGTTCTAAAGCAGAAGGAAGGGAGTTAATGTTGCATTTTTGGTGTTAAAAGGTTGTGCCTCTTACTGGTGTCTGACAAAGATCAACCTAGTAAAACTAATCAGACTCAAGAAGATGGATATGTTTATTACCAATAAGTGCGTTTTATATCACTGCCAGTTTTCTGAGTGTTTGCAGTTGTAAATCATTTTTCAAAATCCTTTCGTGGTCACTTTTGTGTGGTAGGGGTTACTTTTGTTTGTTAGGTTGATTCATGATTGGTGATTCATGGCAGTCTTTCCTGTGGTTTTGCAGATCTAAAGTCCCACTGAACATGAGCTACCAAATGCTAACTTATGTAAGCAAGTTGTTCCAAGTCTGAGAATCTGTCTTTTGAAATGTACAATTTAAAGTATGCTAGTGCATGTCAATACTGGATCCGCAGCTGATTTTTCCTTGTACAATACAACATGTCAGCCATGAAAATAGTAATATTGATTTGCTTAGTAGGTGTTTGAAGAAAACAGGAGGTGAAAAGGTTTGCCCGTGGAGTTAAATGGCTTCTGGTTTTTTAACGGTTCGGGTTTGTCGATACCGAGTTGAAGAAGTGACCAAGAGGGCAGCTTTAGGAATTTCTTCTCGCGATCGGAGACTTGTCGTTGCTTGTGTTCCTGCTTCATCACTGACAAGCAGGAGCGCATTGCGAGACAGCTGTGGCGGGTGAATTAGCTTCTTGTGAAGAAATGCCCAGAACGTGGCCGCATTAGCTATGGAATGTGCTCTCTTCTCTCATACTTGGCTCCCGACCCCTAGAAAAATATTATGCCCTCCGTTATTGCTTCCAAGAGAGTGCTGGCCTCTGTAATGACTGCGACAGATGCTTGCCTCCACCGTGTTTAGAGCTTTTCTGCTTTTGACTTCTAAGTTGCCTGTTGCTATGGGATTTGCTTTGTCAAATGATCCGTTGACTGCTCAGATTAAATTTCATCCAAAGTGTGCTATACTGTAGAACATGTGACTTGTATAGAAAATGTGTTGTGAATGCAAAAGATCAGTTAGATCCGTCTGTCTAATCTTTAGCATTTTTTATTCCTTTATTTGTTAAATGAAAACATCTTGAGTGTATTTTTGCTTTATGATAAGAATATGTTTATGACATTTTTAAATGTGTTTCTTATTATCAAACGTTATTTTAAAACTATAAATATTGATGTCTATTAATATATCTACTTATCTATCTTTTGTTGAGACTAAAGTCATTTCAAGGGGCAAAGTGTGAATTTGCCTTCTAAAAAATGTAAGGTATGTGCATCAATCATCAGACATTAACTGCAGAGCACATTGATCTTTGAAGTGTGGGACAAAACATTTAACTCTGAAAATGAAGGTGTTGATTTTTATTCACCAATGATAGATTGATGGAAGTTAAATTCAGAGTGCTTGAGTATAGCTTACATACAGTATAGGCAAAGATATTGCATTATATACTTGGAGAGTGAGGCCATGGATAAATCTGTTTAGTCTTTTTTTAAGAGTTTTAGTCTCCTACTACAAAGACGTTACGCACAGTACCAGTGAGAAAGCATACATTTATTTTACGTTACTTCAAATTTTTATTCTGGCAATACTTATAGTAAAGTAAGAAAACTTGAGGTCAGATACATGAATATACCTTTGATGGTCTGGATCAGTGTAGGTACTGTACAGTATGTGTATGCAGCTTCCTGTAAACTGTAAATTAGGGAATGAATGACTCCCTTTCTCACGTGCATAATTACCCACAGTAAATGGAAGGACCTACTGTAAATGAGTAAATGCTTTTGCCAATGCGATTATTTTGAATTTGACTTTGATAGTTTCCAGATTTCTCTCTCAGGTCTCTGTACAGGTACAGTGCCTTGTGAAAGTATTCGGCCCCCTTGAACTTTTCAACCTTTTGCCACATTTCAGGCTTCAAACATAAAGATATAAATTTTTTATTTTATGTGAAGAATCACCAACAAGTGGGACACAATTGTGAAGTGGAACGAAATCTATTGGATTTTTGAAACTTTTTTAACTAATAAAAAAATGAAAAGTGGGGCGTGCAAAATTATTCGGCCCCCTTGCGTTAATACTTTGTAGAGCCACCTTTTGCTGCGATTACAGCTGCAAGTCGCTTGGGGTACTCGGAGACTCGGAGACCGCTTCAGAGAACACGTCAGGGCTGTGAAGATTAAAGATCTCTCCAAGCCCATTGTTTCTCATTTCACCTCTGACGGCCACGACCACTCTAATCTCTCCGTCTGTGTTCTCAAAGACGGTTTTCCGAACTCATACATCAGAAAGACCACCGAAACTAAAATTATTCTGCAGCTAGGATCACACATTCACCCTTCCCTTAACGACAGATTACTGTTCTTTTAAATTTTCTCCATTCATTAGAAGTTTCATTTCACACCTCTCTGCACCCATTCTGACTTCACACCTCTTGATTGGCCTCTCTTTCTGTCCCCTGCTCCCGCCTCTCACTCCTCCTCCCTCTAAACCTTTGTTCTCCCGCTACTTTACCTTTGCCTACTGCCCTGTCTCTCTCACACCTGAAGAAGGCTCCACGGCCGAAACGTTGTGTTCTCTTTCTTCTTTTTTTCAGCATGGAATAAACCTATTACTTGTTCCTTTGCAGCCTACGCATGCTGACGCAGCTACCCACCTGAACTACAGTCGCTTGGGGTATGTCTCTATCAGTTTTGCACATCGAGAGACTGAAATTCTTGCCCATTCTTCCTTGCAAAACAGCTCGAGCTCAGTGAGGTTGGATGGAGAGCGTTTGTGAACAGCAGTTTTCAGCTCTTTCCACAGATTCTCGATTGGATTCAGGTCTGGACTTTGACTTGGCCATTCAAACACCTGGATACGTTTATTTGTGAACCATTCCTTTGTAGATTTTGCTGTATGTTTGGGATCATTGTCTTGTTGGAAGATAAATCTCCGTCCCAGTTTCAGGTCTTTTGCAGACTCCAACAGGTTTTCATCCAGAATGGTCCTGTATTTGGCTGCATCCATCTTCCCCTCAATTTTAACCATCTTCCCTGTCCCTGCTGAAGAAAAGCAGGCCCAAACCATGATGCTGCCACCACCATGTTTGACAGTGGGGATGGTGTGTTGAGGGTGATGAGCTGTGTTGCTTTTACGCCAAACATATCGTTTTGCATTGTGGCCAAAAAGTTCGATTTTGGTTTCATCTGACCAGAGCACCTTCTTCCACATGTTTGGGGTGTCTCCCAGGTGGCTTGTGGCAAACTTTAGACGAGACTTTTTATGGATATCTTTGAGAAATGGCTTTCTTCTTGCCACTCTTCCATAAAGGCCAGATTTGTGCAGTGTAAGACTGATTGTTGTCCTATGGACAGACTCTCCCACCTCAGCTGTAGTTCTCTGCAGTTCATCCAGAGTGATCATGGGCCTCTTGGCTGCATCTCTGATCAGTCTTCTTCTTGTCTGAGCTGAAAGTTTAGAGGGACGGCCAGGTCTTGGTAGATTTGCAGTGGTCTGATACTCCTTCCATTTCAAGATGATCGCTTGCACAGTGCTCCTTGGGATGTTTGAAGCTTGGGAAATCTTTTTGTATCCAAATCCGGCTTTAAACTTCTCCACAACAGTATTACGGACCTGCCTGGTGTGTTCCTTGGTCTTCATGATGCTCTCTGCGCTTTCAACAGAACCTTGAGACTATCACAGAGCAGGTGCATTTATACAGAGACTTGATTACACACAGGTGGATTCTATTTATCACCATCAGTCATTTAGGACAACATTGGATCATTCAGAGATCCTCGCTGAACTTCTGGAGTGAGTTTGCTGCACTGAAAGTAAAGGGGCCGAATAATTTTGCACGCCCCACTTTTCATTTTTTTATTAGTTAAAAAAGTTTCAAAAATCCAATAGATTTCGTTCCACTTCACAATTGTGTCCCACTTGTTGGTGATTCTTCACATAAAATAAAAAATTTATATCTTTATGTTTGAAGCCTGAAATGTGGCAAATGGTTGAAAAGTTCAAGGGGGCCGAATACTTTCGCAAGGCACTGTATCTGTACAGAACTTAATTCACATTTAGTAAATCACGAGCCACTAGAAATATATGTTTTTTTATGCTCTTTCACAGCTAAAGAAAAAAGGGGACTATTGACAGAGAGATAGCTGGAAGGAAATACTACATGTCGAAAATGGTCATTGCACTTGACCTGTTGGCTTCTCATTGACATGCAAAGGAACAAGTAATAGGTTTATTCCATGCTGAAAAAAAGAAGAAAGAGAACACAACGTTTCGGCCGTGGAGCCTTCTTCAGCCTTCTCATTGACATGACTGATGCAGAGCTGTGACTTGCAATGGATTATCTTCAGGGGCATTTTTGGTCCTATTCACAGGTACTGTACCTTTGCGTCATCGTGTTATTTCTTGTAGATTGTGTTTGCAATAAAATCAATATTGTATTCAACCCTTAGATCTTATTGATTTTCCTGACAAATATTCGTATACATTTCTGACTATGTATCTTGCAAGCACAGCGATTAGTTTTCTGTGTTTGCTGTATGTTCCAATCTTCAATCCCAGTTTAGTGAAATTTATATATTGCCCCCTGGATTGGATTTGGGAAGATGATTCTAAACATTGTGTTTATTAATGTACCCTTTCCATCTCCATTCTGTCGAAAATAATATTTTGCTACTTGCAAAAATAAACACACTGCCATAATAAATACAGTACATGGCTACACTGAGAAGCCACAGGATCTACTAAAGATATAACAAGTTCTACTGTACTGTATATTAGTGATCAGAATCACCCGCAAATTCAGATTGAGGGACTGATGACACAGAAACCTCAGCAGCTCAGATACGAAATGAAAACAAGCTCACTTGTTTTTTTTTTAAATTAGTTAACTATTGTGTTTGAAATGAGAACAAAGGTGAGTTTTAAGGAAAACACCGTGACTATTGAAAGCAAACCCTTTCCTAAAGTAAGTACAGAAAACAACTGATGTTACAAATACAGTATAGTCGGTTAGACTGGGATCATTCCTGGATGGTTGTTTTTTCTTTCTAGCTTCAGTGGAAACACATCTGAGTAGTAGCATGATAATGTTATAATCCGACATACTATACCTATTTATAATTTCCTCATATTGCTTAACTTACAGTGTGAGAGCTACTGTGAACTGAACCCTCATACTCTTCATTAGAAATGTTTCCAGTATACAAAACCATAGACTGAACTGGCTCGTTTGACATTTGTGTGGGGGAACCCCAGAGCTACTGCTCGGATGCCTGTGGCCTGAACAAAATTACGTTCTAATCTTTCAGTTCCAACCTTTTAATATCCACCATTTGGAAGAGTTTTAACATACTCCCCCATTTATTAATTTATCCTGCAAAGCCAGACCCCACACTTTGTCATGTGCAGGGTTGAGGGGGTGTTTAGAAGAATAGTGGCAGCACTAAACAAACTCTTTTGCATATTGAGATGAAGGTGATAAAACCACTTTCCTCATCAGTATAAGTGTGTATCTGTGGAAATACGTTTTGTTTTGATCTGCTGCGGGCTCTGGTTGAATGTTCTGTTGATGTTTTGGAGATTTACACAAACTTTATTTTTTAGAGCTGAAAAATGCTAGATTGTCTAAAAAAAACAAGATTTTTAAACAGGATTCAAGATTTTTTTTAATGTAGTTGAATATAAGCAATCTCTAAATTGGTTCACCCCCCCTCAACAATCAGCAATACATTTCATTGTTTACATTTACTTTGTATTGAAACTTTCTCCATTCTTCTAAAATTATTGTTTAATTTTTACAAGAGACTACAAAGGTTCGAAAGCCCCCAAGGCGGAATGGTAGTGCATCAGATCTCAAAAAGAAAAAGGCCTGCTTTATCACCCCCTAATCCAAGATGGCACACAGAATGGAAGGCATGTATGTTAGCAGCTGTTCATGTCTCAGTACAAGTGGTGTCACATTAAGGCGATAGAGTAATTCTGGCCACGCTGTGTATCTCTGAACTGGCCTCACCCATTGTAGGCATGCTTACTGTTAGTAAATAGTTAGCTCAGAAACACCAGAAGTGAGATGGTAACATTTAAATTAAAAATAAAAATTAAATATAACAGATAAATATCTCATTGAAAAAAGGAGACATTTCTTTATGTGAAAGTCATGGAAGTCTAAACTAACTTGAGTTGCATTATTAATCTACTAGAAAACAAATGAGAATGACCCTTCTTCTCTTGTTTGTAACTCATACAGTAGTATGTTCTTGTATATAAAAACACTAACATTGACATGTCTGATAACTATAGCACCAGATTTGAATCTCATATGTTCACTTTTACAAGACACTAAGGAGTGTTATCGTTTCAGTAGCCATTTTTAGTTTCGGTGGTTCTTGAATATGGAAGAGGAAAAATGATGATGTCATTGATGGTGGTCTTCAGCCATCATTCCTGTGACTGTTGGTCAATATGAAGCCCTCCTGTATAACACTTTTAATATGGTACAGTAGGTATTAGGGGTTTGGATAATGTCACCTCGTCTATACAGTAGGCCCTTCTGTGTAATTGTATTTATGCTGTGTGATTTTGTTTAGAGGTGGAGTAAAATTGAGGGAAAGAAACATGTTTATCCTGCACTTAATCTGAGGGTTTCCTGTTTTGAAAATTATGTATCACATTTTATATTTGTTGTTTCAAAGGAAACAACAGAGCAACAATTTTAAACATTCAAACATACTGTAAGAAAGGTCATGATTTAACTTCAGAAATGAACAATGTAATGGTCAGTAGATGTGGTATCTGCAGATCTCATGCTTCATTTTCTTCAAAGAAGTCACATTATCAACTTCAACCACTTGTTGCAAACTTTGACAGCAAATAAAATAAAATAGAAAATGAGCTCCTTGATCAGTTTTAAAAGCATATTCCCATTTTAGCATTTTTTCCCAAATTGTGTCAAATGATTGTCCAATAAACATACTGTATTTTTGTCAGTGCTTTAAACATTATATATTGTGGTTTAAGTCCCATGTGTCATTATTATACCCATGAAGAGCTCATCCAAAACTGTACATTATAAAAAGAGGAGTAGAGTTTAGTTTTGGAAACCAGTGATTTTTTTTGAAAGTGTTGTAATTGTAATGTTTCAAACCAAAGAAAGGATGCAGCTCTGAGGAGGCCATACTGTCCATCTGACCCAAGTTAGTAGCTGATTGCTTCAACAGTCTCATGTACTGTAGCTGTTTCTTGAAAGAAGCCGGAGTTTAGTGGAAAAAAATTGATGTGGTCCTCTGAGTGGGACTAATTATCTTTCTAAATCATCCAGGAATGATCTTCAAAATGGGAATGTACAGTACATTAATACATTAATTTCAAATCTGCTAAGAAAGTTGATTTGTTATTGATGTTTTAAAAGATCTTGGAGATTATAAGACATTTATATATAATTGTAACATTAAGACATTCCCCATTTCTTCAGCATTTTTTCTTTACCCTAAGATTTTTTTTTTGCTACAGTTCATCACAGACAGATTGTTGCCAGATGTAATTTAGTGTTAAATTAGTGTTTTATCTCACTTTTTTACTGAACGACAGATTGTTAATTTATTGTTAACTAAGCTCCAGCCTGTCATAACTGTCAGTTACAACACTAATAATACTCTGTGGTCAGCTACTGTAGATATGCTTTTTTACAGTTTGCCTCAGGCAATACAGTGCATTACATCTGGCACAAGCAGTTCAATGCATGAGCAGCTTCTCCGCAAATTAAATTTCTGTCAACAAGGGAAGTGTGAAGTTCCTGAATCGTACAGGGAGGTGACTAAATACAGTATGTAGGACATCTGTTTTTTTGTCTGTGTATTCAAACCATACCTGTTTATGATTCTCCATCAATTCACATAAGTACTACATGTGTGCAACACTGCTCTGATATACTGTATACTGTAAATAAGAAATGTTTTAGGTTAAAATTTGGCTTATCCCACAAGTTAGTTGACTGTTTTATACTCCATAAAAATACACTGAATTCCATTGTGTTTTATCTTTATTATTGTAAAGATAATTTAATATACTGTATTTACACAGGAATTTCATATGAATTTTACTATACTTTATTTTTTATATTATATTTTATTATTATATTTTATATAAAAATGTTTAGCTTTCGCAATTCAGTAATATTCTAGTAAGATTTAAACAATTTTTACAGATCTCATAGGTCACTTTTCCTACTTCCTACACTTGGAATGTTTTTTATAGGTCTAATGTGCTTTATTAAAAAAAGAGTTTGCTTACTGTCACTGACCATCTCCAATCGAATAAGTATCATAGCCATGTGGTTAACTCATTAATGGGGCTCTTGACACAATGAGGTCATACAAGTGGAAACAGCTGTTGTGCCCCATTACAAGTCATGAAATAAAAGAGCTTGTCAATTACCAGACGACTGTGTGGCTGAACAATAGTAGATTTATACTTCAATACTGTAAAAGTACATATTACTGGTACTTTTGGCACAAATGTAAAATGTAGAATATCTTACTAGGCGACACTATACAGTATATTGTGCAAATGTGAAAATTATTTGCATACATGGTTGTGATACTTATATAATTATAGATCATCATGCAGATATACATTATTCTTAGAATTTAATCATCCTAGTAAACTAAGTTTAAAAAATAAATGTCATGCATAAGCCTAAACATGGACAAGCTAACAACTTTTTTAAGTGATTAACTTCGAGTCAAAATACAGTTTATGTACTGTAGGATTGGGAGGTTTCTGGAAAAATGTACAGTATATATCTTAGGTAACGGTGGATCCTTATTAAATGTGTTGAAATGAAAATCATATTTCCTTAAAGGTTGCTAAAAACATTTCCCCTCAACATACCTCAACCTTCTCAAACAAAGACCACCCAAATGGGATAAAAGTCTCCATGGTCAATTAACCTTTTCTCTGGACAGCTTGCTGCGATGTCTATTTGTGTAGAGAATAGCTAAGGCCTCAAATCTGAACTGCACCTCACATTACTGTTGGACAAAACCACTGGAACTAATGGAGAGATAAATTATCTCATTGTACATTAATTTTGAAGAACATCTTGTACACCATGTCCACCAGTCACTTCACCATCACATCTGTCTATTTTCAGAAGTAAAAAAAAAAATTCCCCAAACACACCACTGTATAAGAAATGTTTTATGGTAAGAGTGTGATGTTTTAAAAAATAAATTGGTAAATCCACACCATTGCTGTAGGAATACAATTTTTTTAGCTAGTCTGAACCAATCACTAGTATGCTGTATGTTTAATTTAATCAGCGTAATATCGCAAACTTGACTTACTGTATTTACTAACCATACCAGAATCTACTGTAGCTCATTGATCTATACTGTATTAGGAACATTAGAGCTCCTAGTACTCCACTAATTACATCACCTAAGTCTTAGTATTCACCCCATATATGTACAGATTTCTATTTTTTTAACCAATTTCCCAATATTTGTTTCCTTGAATACCTACCACCTGCAATTTGATAATTCTTCTTTTATGTGGACTTTCAACGTAAGCCTACTGTATGTTGAAAGAAAATCAACATCAAAACCCCATACCATCCAGTAAGAATTCTAACAAGCTGGTTAGGCAGCACACATTTTCTGAATCCACATTATTTTCAAGGATATTATTTCAATTTTTGCATCCAAAATCAGTTTTGTTTTGTCCATAGCCTTACAGTACATGAAATTGAAGTCAGACTTGGATAATCAGACTACTTGGTTCATCTTTCTCACTCTTCTAATGGACAGGGATTACATTAGCAATTCTTCCATCTATGGATACTACTCCTATCTTAAGTAACTATCGTAGGAGGTGTGTCAATGATTTCTGAATAACATCTCGTGTTTCTTTGAATACAAGTTGCAATACAAATGCATTACTTAGTGAACACCTGAGTGAAATACCCATTTAGTACATCAGTCATTTCCTTCACATTTTCTAAAAGATTAGAAGCCTTACCTGACTATTGGGATCAAGAACAGGCTCTAAAGTTGTTCTAATTATTTTTGTTCAAGTACTGTAGGTACAGTAGGTGCATCAGCAGGCGCAGGCTGCAAAGAAACAAGTGAAGATTTCTTCACACCTGAAGAAGGCTCCACAGCTATAACATTGTGTCTTTTCTTTTCAGCATGGAATACACCTTTACTTGTTCCTATTTATTTTTGTTACTGGAGAATCGCCTAGTGATCCATTATTAGTCACAGAACTGAATGAAGCGGTTCTGTTATTTATGCTCAAAGTATTAGGATATTAAAAGCCTTCTTTCAACGCATATTTAGTCAAAGAATGGTAACGAGCTCTGAAAACATATTGAACAATGGATCTTGGTAGGTAGTCTGCTGGAACACACATGTACAGATTTTAACAGAGTACAGAGTTTAACAGCTATTTGCTGTTAAAGTTTTTAAAATTTATAGTCCCAAAAAAGCTATTCTGATCTACTGGGGGGTGGTGTGTATTTGTTGTTCTCACACGTACTGTAGTATTCACTTGAGTAATCAGATCAGAAGACCAAAATAAAAGGGTGGCAGGCTGGTCTTTGAGGGGATTCTTAAAGCCTCTTTTATTTGTAAATAAACATTGAGAGTGATAATTAGGATAATTAGTTAATTAATGAGATTGTTGGAAGTTGTTAATTCCACATTCTTACATGGGTTGTAATTAGTAACTTGGGGATACAAAAGTGTTTCCATGGTCTTAGCAGTTTTGTTGAGGAGCTGGAAAACTGCAGAGGAGCTCTGTAATAAATTATCTTGCTCTTATTCTGATGTCCAAGGTGAGTTTTGTATGTTCAATTCAATCGAAACATCTTAGTTTAGGTTGGTGTCTGTCACTATGAGGTTAACATTTTTAGTACATTATCCTTTGAACGGTTGTCCGTTGTGCTCATTGTGTTATGATAGGTCTAGCCACGTTTTGTTATGTTATGTTATACTAAACGGCATAAAATATCTGTGATTATAAAGTGTGTGATTTGTCCCAGTGTCCAGTTGTGTCCCACAGTCTTTTCCCACAGATTCCAGTTTTTGGTATTTTTTGATCTTCGGTTGTTCATTCTCAAAAGTATTGTAGTGTAAACAGCAATTAAGACTTTATAAGTTCTTGTTTTTCTAGCTGGATCCCTGTAGTACTAAGTTATTGCGCCAGGGTGTTGCCTACAGTCCGTGTGTCAGATTGACAATGTGCTGGCAGTGCAGGGCACAGGGCTTGGGTCAATACTCATGCAGCTCACACTGGGGAGAGGGGATGTGAGTAGAGGGTCCCACAGCTGGGCTGATGGACCTTTAGTGAATGCAGGTTTTTCCCAGGAAGATACAGGTATTTCTCCAGCTAGAGGAATCACCCCCTACAGGAGGGATAAATACAGGAAAGCTGTCACCCTCCTAATTGTGTTAATACTCTACGTTTATGTCACCTTCTTTAACAATGCTCAGGTTTGCGAGCTTTCCTTACTGCATCATGTTATTTTTAATTCACATTTTATTCAAAAATGCATTTCACAATAAATAAACTATTGTGCAGATATACTATTGGAACAGTTTCCAGTTCTCTAGTTCAGCATGGTAAAAATAATAAAATTGAAAACAGGAATTTATTTTTCCATATGAGGTATGTATAAAGTGATATGTTTGGGGTTACACCACACAAAAGCTGTTTTTGTTTTTGAAAAAGCAGAGTCATAATTCTCATCTCAGGAGGGCACTTTTTTTAGAAATCAAAAAACATGTTCAAACAGTGAAGAAACCTGAAACCCATTGGCAAATATCAACAGAACAAAAATACTATGAGGGGAAAAAACTTCACTTCGCTTTCTGCTCTCTGTTTCCGTCTGGGACCAGTGACCTACTCCTGTGTCAACAGGGACCGGAATGTAGCAGTGTGGTTGTTGGTTGCCAGAGTGACTAAATAGCTGACAGGATTCAAGGGGAAGAAAACCACAGCCTGTTACCAACAATGTGGGACTTTATTGGAGCAGGATGCAAACAATATACACCTTCTAAGAATGCAAGAACAAAGTATAAACATAAAAATAGAATTGTATATTGGGGGATCAATATGTATCTTTCAACATTACAAGTTTTATATCCTTCATTTGCTGGTATGCTTCAAATACTATAGTGCTGCTGATTTCTATGTATAAACTTAATTTGTGTTTTTATACAGTATGGATCCACACACGAGCACACGAGAGCTTGAAATTCACAGTAACGGGATTAAATATAGCCCTCTGTATTTACTTTACTTCATTTAGAAAGAAAAAGTCTAAGAGGTAAAAAGGAAATCACATGATCTTCAATAACGTCAATAATAGAAATGACAACAATATTGCTTTATACAGTAAACTGCTCATTTAAGACTTGCAGTCAGATTATCATTAAGCAATATAGAAAACAACACACATTGCCAAAGAAGGTAGAACTAAGGCATTCCATCTCCCAATGAAGAGCTTTTCTTAACACATTCTTCACAGTTGTACAGTATGTGATGCCTTGGCTGCCTTTATTGTTTGATCTACTGAATGCTCAGTTCATAAAAAGACAAGGCACACCTATCTTAAATGATCTAAATAATTCAGGATCTCAGAGTCTGGTCAGCTGTACAACACGAGAAATGCTTGACATACTGGCTCTTTTGAAAAAAAAAAAGCTTTGACCTCTCTGATAAATTCCTTCACTATAGTGAAAAGGCTAATGTACACATTTAGACAGACACTGTAGGATTTGCACACATCAGAGCCTTTTCAGCGCTTCTACAGATGTTGCAATATCTCATCTAATACCCAAGTATATAGCCATAAATGACTATAATGACTATAATGGATAAATGGATAAACATAAATATCAATCTAGATCTCAATTCTATAATAAATCCACAAAAGAGAAGGTCATGCCTTTTAATATAGTCTAGATGACCTACTGTACTATCATTTTTACTCAACAGGAGTTCTGCTGCATTCTGCTCCTATCTTCAACTTCATGACCATAATAGACTCAAATATCCCCTCCTTGAAATCCACAGGAGGTCCACATTGCAAATTCTATCTGCTCTGGCATTCATAGAGCACGGACTTAGCATACATTTATTGGTGTAGGAAGTTGCTGGTCATTGACCGTGACTTTTGTTGGTGTGGGTGAGTTATTTGTTGCACAACATGCTTTCCAAATACATAAGATGGTGACATGATTTTGGAATGTCATCAGATGTCGGTACTGCCTGGAATGAGACGTCATGAATCCTGTTAATCTGTTTTTCCACTCTCACCCGGACCAACGAGTTTTAAATAACCTGCCACTCTGTCTTCTTTGCATGCAGCATTCCTGTCTAAGGAATTCCCCTATGTTTCTCCCAAAAATGATTAAATATGTCCTTGTACTGTAGCAATGCAAAGTCCTGTGAACATGTTAATTAGGCTAACAAAATTAATCAATAGCAGGTTTGGCAAGTCTGTCATGAGATTTTCACAACGTTTTACTTTACTGTATGTATATAAAAAAGAAAAACTTCAGGTTCAAATCTTTGACATTGCTGGTGTACAGTATATGAAGTTTAGTCCTTGACACTTACTTGAGGAGGTGATGGTTTTCTCATAGACAGACTTAGAACATATGTAACTGACATTTCAGGGAAGTGCTCGGAAGGAAACTAATTAGCACACCTCATACTCCCCTGGCTGTCACAATACAATGAGCAAGTGACATAAACAGCTGATAACACAAGGCAAACAACATGATATTTGAGTTTCTGATCATGGCCCTTTTAAAACCTTAATTGTTTGAATTAAAACCCTTTCAAATCCAAATAAAGTATGAATATAATGGGTTAACTAACAGGAAACATCTCATTTTAAGGGGCCTAAATATTATTAAATATTATTGTATTGCAGGGATCAATTTTAATCCCTTTGCTCTTCTTGATCTCTAAAGAGTATACAGATTCTTAACAAAACAAATTTGCGGATAATACAAAAATAGGGAGAAAGGCAAATACAGAAAAGAACAGCAAGATAATAACAAAAAATGATTTTGTAGGATGGCAACTACAGTATACAGTATATCCATGTCCATATCACAGGGGTAATTCAGATTTGCAGGGAGCCACTCATGACAAATCTATGAGTGTGTTCCTTCTTCTACTGTGTATCCTCATCAAGACAATGTGGGAAAGAAATAAAAAAACAAACAGAATTAGTTTGTATAGAGCACAAAGTATCCACATTAAATCAAGACATGTTGTTTTCAAGCTTTACACTACTTTAGCAAGAGCTCTTTTACAGCAGCAGGAATGAATCTTCTTGTCTCAGGGGATTATCATACAGGACAGGTTAAAGGACAGGTTAAAGCACTTAAATCTTGTCAGGCTAGCCTCCTTATTTGTGTATCAAGAATTTTCATCATCTATACAGTACATGTACTGTAACTAGAGTTATAATCTTAATATTTATTCAAATCTTGTAAATATGTTGTAAATAAAGGAGATGAATTTAGCCTGCTATTGTAATTGGTTTATTGGTAGTTTTACATAACCTCAGAAAGCCTATAAAAGGTTCTGGAAGTCACCTTGATCACCTTGATTCATATTGAAGGAGGCTGAACTTGGACACTGAACACCTACTATAGTACCATCTCATTATGAAAGAGAGAGCAGGATCACTTTATTGGCCATATAAAATTTCTTGTATTAGGAATTTCTTTTCACATACCCCAACTTTCTCTCCATGAGACACACAGACAGGGAGAGAAGCTTGGGGTCAGAGCGTAGAGTCATTCATTTATATGGCGCCCCTGGAGCAGTTGGGGTTAAGGGCCTTGTTCAGGGGCCCAATGGAGTAGGATTCCTCTGCCAGCCGCAGGATACAAACCAGCAACCTTCTAGCCACATATGTACCTACATATGCATGACTCAGACATTTTAAGCTCTTTTACCCTGTAATAGAATAGAAATCAATAAACATCAATAATGTCCACAAATCATCTTTCATGTACAAGTTCCATCACAAATATCAAGTTCAGCCTTGATCTTGATTAAGGCTTCGAATGTAGATGTAGCCTGATACAGGATGTGCACCATTTTGAGTATTTATTCTGAAAATAGCTATTCGAGCTACTGTATGTCTTTTATCATAGAGTATATACCATTTGATACAACGTAATGTGCTTTTAATGATTTGTGGATTACAGTTAGAGCTTGGATAAATGTAAGAAACTAAAGCTCATCAAAAGAAAGCCATTTAGCCTATTACTCAATGTACATCAACCTGAACTGCAATCAGAAATCGGACAATCTGACGTTCACTCTCCGTAAATCTAAAAGCACAGAGAGGTGCAGGGAAAGCAGAATCCATCGCCCATTGTAAGTCAAAGCAAGTGCAGGGAAGGAACATGAAGCCACACTTGCAGTGTGGTGCTTACATGGGGGGGCTTCCATCTGTCTCTCTCATTACTGCACTGCCTGGGGTTTGACTTTCCCTGGGTGACGGGCAGGTGTGTTGGAGAGAGACCGGCTGTGTGGGTGGCTAATGCCTTTAGAAGACCAGCTCTTGATATTAATTAGCATCAGAGGTGCCAAGCAGAGCTTTTAGAAATATGGCTAAAATCACAGGTAGTAAAAATTATAGATCTACAGTACGGTACATACTAGAAATGATCGATTTAACTGTTCTATCTCCATGATAGATAGATAAGACTTTATTTATCCCGAAGGGAAATTGAGGTGTTACAGCAGCCCAGCCCAAGACAAGCAAAAACAGACATCAGAACTGACTAAAAATTCAAATAAGTACAGCAATATAAAATTAAGTTTGGTTTGTGCAAAATATGCGAATAGTTACATGTAGTTACTGCACATATACATGTGAGATCATATGCACTGAACATAGGAACAGAATGTGTAAAGCAACCAAATGAATTGATAACAAGCTCCTATGACATAGAAATGATGGAGCCCTAACACAAAATGGCTAAAAAAAATATCTGGTACCAGGACTGGCCAATCTCTGTGGGAATCTTGGATAATTCCTGAGTTATTGTTTGTATTCATTCTGTTGGATTTAACCGTAACTAGATTCACTATGTGTAGGGCGTGAAGAATATGAATATGTTGTGACTTAATATATGAAAGGAAAAATACACCAAAAAACCAAATAGAAACTGGACACACTGTGGTGTATGTACAGTATATCGACTCCTGCAAGTGCTTGCAAAAAAAGAAAGCTTCTTTTATAAGCACATACTATTAAAACGTATCTAGTAGAAAGCTTCTTTTATAAGCACATACTATTAAAACGTATCTAGTAATGTGAAAGCAGTCCTCAGTTCCAAAAATCACTTACAGCCTCATGCTTAATTATAATGGCTGCTGAACCAGAACTATGCATGCTGTTTTAAAGGCTCTCTGAACTGTTTTACAGTATGGTGTGTGTGATTTATCTGACAGCTGTGTGCTGTCTTTAACTTGGCAGCAGTGAGAATGTCTTGCAGATTGGCCAGATTCTTTATGGCAACACCCACCTGCCACTCCATGCTGAATATAGCAGGTCTTTTCAGGTTTCCACAAAACATTCATACCCTGCTCCTATGATTCGTCTTTTCAATTATGGGTAAAAGTGTTTTAAATCCGTGCTTAAAACAATGACCCAGGGTTGCACCCAGTATAGCTGAAACACCAGCCTATAAAGACTTTCCAGAAGGAAAGTAAACTGGCTTCCTGAAATTCTTTGCTTTTTCTCAGCCCTAAGAAATATTCAAAGAAACTATTTTTGCAGGAATATCTGTTTATCAATTACAAATAACAATATAGAAGAAACCACAACTGAGAAACTTGACTAATTGAGTTAATGATCTTGAGGCATGGGTCGTTGTCGTTGTGTTTCTGAAATTGTTACGTGTCCATGGCACAAATCTATTTAAGTAATGTTGTACATTTAAAATACTACCTGCTTGCTGACTGCCTGCTCGTTGCAGTACTTCTTTAATTTCTAATCTGCTTTATGTAACAATACAAATGAATGCACTGTACTGCCTTATATTGTGCATCTTTCTTTGAACTGTAGAGCTTTGTTTACATACTAAGGTTTTTTTAAACACTAAATTAAATATAAATCCTTCTTTCAGATAGATATACAAAACCATGAAACACAGAAATGAGGCAAATGTGTTCCATTCATTACTTTTGTAATAGTTACAAAAACCAAACTTGAGATGTTTCCAACAATGTCTTCAGAAAACGATTCATAGTAAATATTTTAAAGTCTCTATATACAGTATATGTTTTGTAACCCATCTCTGTTCTCCAATTTAATATTCTGCTTTGGGTTTTGCAGTAAGATGTGAGGTGTTTTCCTACACATTTATTGGTCTTGGTATGCTAAGGAAATGGTGTAACACTGGTATCTTCATATTTACCACCAGAAGAATTCCATGCAATGGTGTTCCCTTGTTAAATGTTGACTTGATGGGATGGTGCAGAAGATCCTGGATTTCTTGGGCATGCTGTTGGACACACATGGAAGGTTTGCATTAAAAAGCTCAAAATGGCAATTAGCAGATAATCTTGGCTGTTTGTGCAGTAATATGAGGCCCGGGAGTTTGCAAGCTTAGGGAGAGTTTATTACCATAGTAGGTCTTCAGGAGGCAGGTGGCTGAGTCTGTGCTGTCGTGAAGTAGAATAGATACAACAGCTGGGACTGTCAGACAATGACTTACTCTTTGCCGACTGGAGACTGTGCACTTTACACCAGGGAACACTGACAGTACAATACTGTATCAGAGGCTTATTTTGAGAGTGTGTGGTGCAGTCAGTGGAACCTACCAACATAAGTAAGATTACAAATAGAAGGAGGCAATTCAGCTTATTTTGCTAGTTGTAAGTACCTTATTGATCTAAGTATTGCATCTCTCATAGAATTGCTTTTCTTACAAAGTCAGTTTCAACAGCATGACTAGGGGGTTTGCTGTACAGTACATCCCCATGTTTCCCTTTAAAGTCATTTGTCTTCCTAGGTCCCTTTATCACTACTGATGTTGAAGAAGTCCCTTCCCTTTCAGACAAGAAATAAGTAATTACTTCTTAGTGCTTCTGCTTCTATACCTTTTATAGTGCAATGACCAAAACAAAAAAACAACATTTTAAAAGTTAGATTAACTAGATGTAACCACCCAAAGTTCCAGTGAAAGCTGTGGTCACACTGAGATCTGTAAATGATAAAGGATGTTCAATGTAGTAGCATGTACAGTAACTTGCTTAAGTGAACAATTTACCATCTTAAACATGAAAGTTCTAGTGAAGCTGAACATTATCTCTTCTGAACCAGAGTGGTTCACCTATCTTACTGTTCACTCCAAGATCTCATTCACTTTAAGGTTGGGGCACTGAATTCTGTTTCTAAGGAGGGAAAATGTGAGGAACGTCTGTCTGGAGCATCATGATCTCTTACTGTCTGCTGCCAAATAACATTAATTCTGACTTCAAAAGACATTTATAAATGTGCCATGTCTATACTACACTACATTTTTTTGTCAGGCATTTTTTGTCATAGTCAATGGAAGATAAGTTTAATTGTACTTAATTCTCAGTCCTCTGAAGACAAACGAAATTGGCAGCTTTTTGTTAAAGCAGCAAACACCGAGTCAATGCTATGTAATGAGTTTGATAATGTTATGAGTGGTACTATTTCACCAGGAATAACAACACCAAAGAGTAAAGTGTCCTGAAAGGATTATGGATTGATTAGTGAAAATTTGGCTTAACCTGTTTGCCTGAGGGCTAACCTCCTGGCCAAAGGACGAGAAGACTAGGACCTCCATGCAGACGGAGTGGAGGTGGGATTCAGAAAGATGTATGAAAGGGAGAGAAGGGAATCTCATACAGTATTTATAGAGTAGAGGAAATGACATCAGCAGTGATTGCTAATTACTGACAACTGAGTCTGATTGAACTTTGTTGTTGTCATCCCTCTTGAACCTTTGTTACAAACTCCTTTTTAAAAAAGCTTAATTTTTTTATTATAAATGAGCACTTCAGTGCTTCACAAAACTACTGCTTAGTGCCTGAATGACACTAGATGGCAGTAAGACATTTGTTTAACTTCTCTGTTCAGACGGTTCAGTAGAACCCACTGATAATTGTATCTGGACTGCATGCAGAGTACTTAAATACTGTATAATAATCTTTTTTTAATTTAATATCAACACAGATATGGCATATACTGTAGCAAACACTGCCTTTGTTATTTGTAATATTGTATTTTTTGGGGCATACCATTTGCCATTATTTTCCTTCATAAATAATTTATTTTGAATTAAAAACTGTAGTCTCTTTCCCTTTCCCAAAAAACATGTTCTACGAATGTCCATGAAAGAGCACTGAAGTTCATTCTTTTTTCCTTCCATTGAATATGCTCTTCTGAAAGGGGTGCAGAAGTAAAAACCATAGTTGCTCTGTATTTGCTTTGATTTCTTCCACATTTACGAAAAGGACGTGGGGCAGTTGTATTCTCTTTGTTTACTCTTTTCTGTAGTCTTCAAGGATTCAAAAAGACCTTACACTAGTAGCAATCAATTTAATTAGCTATTTGATTTCAAAACGAAAGAACCACAGGTGCTAGTTTTATTGAAACAGTACCTACATCTTTTAATCAACACACACCCTAGGAAGTCCTTCAGCTTTCAGAGCACAGCTTGTAAGGAGCTTACACAGCACTGAGAGTACTGTAGGTCTGCACATTGGTGGTGAAGTGGCCTCTGAAGCTGTGTTAAAGCTTTTAAAACGGCTTACGATTAACTACAGGAGGCTTTCAAGGAATGTGTAATATAGGAAATAAAGGGTTTTGTGTAAAAGCTATGTGTGTTTGTGCCAGGAAATGAAGAAATTGATATGATTTATCTCTGTACCTTTATTAACAATAATTGGTGCTGTGTCAGTTTCTTCTTTTGGATTTCCTGGTGGGTTTTCACCTTTCACAATGAGCTACAGTACAACAAATGTTCACAGGCTTTACAGTAGTTGTTTTTATAAAAGGCTATTTGATAAATATTCAGTTACCATTTAACAGTCAGACAAATCTGTCAGATTAATAGTATTTTTATTTCATTTCATAACATACTGATAACATACACAAGTAAATTTATGTTAAAAATTCTAATTTCACAAATCCAGCTCCTTTAACAGTGTCCTTGAACCATTTCTGCATAACCTGAACATCCATCCATTTTCGAACTGATACTTCCAATGCAGGGTCGTGGGGGAGCCTAGCCTATCCCAGAAAGCAATGGGCACAAGGCAGAATACACCCTGGATGGGATGCCACTTCACCGTCAGGCAAACACGGATATGCACACAATCACAATCACAATTGATGTACTATACCAGTGTGTTTTGAACCACGGGAGAAAAACCAGAGCTCCCAGAGGAAGCCAACATGAACACAGGAAGAACATACAAGCCCACGTAGGGAAGTGAACCCAGGGCCCCAGTGCTGTGAGGCAGCAATGCTGACCACTGCTCTGCTGTACTGCCCTTAACCTGAACACCCTTCTCTGTCATACCACTTTGATGCAGCTGTCTGTTCATTTGTTTTGCCTTTAAAACATGAGTGTTTATCTAGAAATGTAAGCTCACCCAAGACTTTTTAAATTTATTTTGGGGGTTTAAAGTTGTAAGTGTATTGTTGGTAGGTAAACGGTAAACAGATTAATACAATCCAGTATCAGGCTAAAGGTGATCAGGGTTTGAGTCTTTTAGGATATACAAATTAGAACATTTTATAATTTTAAGGTAGTGACTTTAGAATGTTCCAATAGTATGCTATTTTGTCCCTGGCTCTGCATCTACACAAAATAGGGATAATTTGACTCTTTGGCACTCATACTGTGTTAAGGCCAACCATTGATTCAGTAATTGGCCTTATTATCAGGGAGGCTGCCACTGCACAGCACTCATCTCTCATACATTAACACCTTACACCAGTAGCCCATAGTAATTGTCTAATTCAGATGACTATTACTATAGTGCTTAAATTTAATTAAGAATTATAAATATAATTTATAGTGCACTTCAAGCCTTTAGGGACAGTGGTATAAATAAATATAGTGTAATGAAACTGTGATATTTTTCCAATACTATTTTTTACATACAATACTAAATAACTGGTCTGTGACAGGCTGAGCAGGTGGTAATAAAAGATAAGATATAAGATATAATATAAGAGATATAAGACCCTGTACCAGACAATCCAGTCATGGTGAGCTCTCTTTCTCTTTGTTTCCTGGTTCCGATATCTTTCGGTCTCAATGTGCTGGGCTCCTTTCCAGATATTTTAGCTTCATCTTGTTTGGTTAAGGAGCATAATCTCATAGTTGATATTCACAACATATTGAGTTTTCTTTTACCCTATTTTTGAAATGCTCCTCTGGTGTCACAGCATTGGCTAAGCTCTGAATTGGAGAGAACCTCTTTTGAAAGCCATCTGGACAACATGGTCCACACATCAGAGTTCATGGTGGATGATCAGAGTTCCAGTGCTGTGGTACGTGCTTGGAAGAGTACAGTGATGTTGCTACATTTCTTCTCCCTCTGGATACATAGAATCTTCTGCAAACAGCATTGATGAATCCGGTTGTCTTATGTATATTGTCCAGATTTCAGTCTCCTACATGCTGTGTCTCATCAACTTCTGCTATTAGCTTTCACCTCTCAAAGCTTGGGTCATGGCAGAATCCCTTATTTTACTCGTCTTTTTCACTCTAAGGCTCCCACTGCTGATGGCATTCTAATTCAAATGCAAAGTAAATTTAGATTCCTTGAGATAACAAGGCTGCTGCAGACTGTGTTCAATCTTTTATACCTCTCCATACCCATGCCGCATAGCACTTTGCTATTAATGCACCCTCAGTCCCCATTTCTCTCCATCAGCGCACTTTGCAAGATACCAACAATTTCTCCTAGGCTTAACTTCTTCTATAGATGCTTTCAGTACCTGACCAGCAGATTACAACACTTCAATTGTTTTAATTTTCTAACCCACACTCTTTCAAAACCCTTGTCCATTTCTGAACGGTGCTTAGCTTTCAGCACTAACAGGAATATCTTCTGCATTCTTTATCTGGAGAGTATCTCTAATCCTAGATAGATTTGTTAATTCCTGAGACTCTTATTATATGAATACAAATGCGTTTTCCCCTAAGCTGTAGCTCATTTCCAGCTTTAGAAACCAAGGCTTAAATGGGGTGCCACTGATTTTGAAATGTGCTACTTCATTTTTCTTCTCTCTCATATCATATTTGTAACTCTTCTTTTCATTGTCCTGATATGTGTTATCGGACCGTTTTTGAAGCATCCTCTCATCCTTCATTTTTAGGTTGTCTTGCTCAGTTTCTCCTTCTCTCTTCCACATATGTAAAAATCTTCAACCTGCTGTTAATTATGTTTAGGAAGTTAGACACTAATGGTCCACTCAAAGGTACACAAAATGTTTTTGTGCCCTCCATAATGTACATTTCTCACTGCATTATGCTTCCATTGATCACACAATTTTGCTTCTCAAATAGAGAAATGCAATGAATGGCCAAAACCAGCACTGTTTTTGTCATACCTCTCAGCTTCTCTTTCTGTGCCTCCCTTCTGTTTCTGTTCACTCAGCATGTCCGCCATGCCCGCAGCTACCTGTTCATATCCCTCTTTTCTTTCTGCTGATCGTTTCTTCTGCTGCTTCTCATTTCTCTTGCTCCACAGGAGTCCATATGGCCCAGGTGTTGACATGTTAGTTCTAAAACCCAATCTAGCCTCTGTTATTTGTTTAGGTCAAACAAAATAAAACTTAGACCATGTGATTAGGATTCACTCCAACAGCCCCGTTCAGATTCAGACTTGTTTTTGTGAACCTTACACACCTTATTGGTTGCATGTCTCAATGTTAGATTAATCATATTTGATCCTAAATCTCAGCTTTAGTCAAGTGAAGAGGGTAAAAAAATATTCTCTGCAGTTCCCACTTATCTGTTTTTTATTTTGCCTTTTCAGGAATTAATGCTCTCATGCAGTTTCCTTGATTACAGGAACCATGTGCTGTCAATCCTCCACTTCATCTATCTTTGATCTCACTTTAGCTCCCCTCCTAAACCTCTATTTTAAAATTCAGCTTAGGGTACTGGTACGTACATCAGGGTTCATTTTCAGTGACATTGAAATGCTCTGATCAAGTGCTAAAAATATCTGCCTGGCTGTGTACTTTTATGCCTGTGCAACCCATCTGCTTTTATTGTTCCTATTCCCATTCCTTCCACCCTCACAAAGGTTTTAATTTTAATTGCCTCTTTCCCTTTGAACAGACTTTTGTATTATGCTTTGTTAGAGCATTAACAGTTATTATATTTGTATAAAATGTACTGCATTCTGGGTTGTCTAGGCACTAAGAGCATTATATAAGAAAAAATTGCTTTCATGTTGCTGAAGAGACACACAGGCTGGCTCTGTCTGCCCTCATGGACCATCTTCACTTTATATATTGTCAGCTAAATTACTTATTTAGCATCAGAGTGGCCAGCTGTATGCGTCACTTTTTCTCTCATCTGATCCCTCCTTCTTGCAATTTTGGATATATCAAAATCATTTTAACAGCCTTGTTGCTCCCCTATTTGGATACAGAAATTAAAACGTGCTCTGTTAGCACCTATTTTTAAAAAGGATATTTTCCCACTTGAAATATAATGTATACAAATGACTTTAATGCACTACTGCATTCTGACCATCCAAATAGTTTGTTGTCAAACACTGTGTAGTCAATCAGTTCCAATATCGGCAGGTATCGGCCCTGGGCACCTGCTAATCGACACATGACAATAACAATTGCTGCTGTGTCAACTAAGCTGGTGAGTGAAGCTTAAATGTGTTTTTCAGGATGTAAACTGATTGATTTGAAACTTGACAGACACCAGAAATACATTTTCTGTGGGAAATTTTGACATCAAGAATTGCATTTCATATGAACAGCCAATAGTATGCAACCACATGCTTCAACTGATTTTTATTAAAAGCAGTTTTAATACTTAACTTGTTATTTATCTTCCTGAGGTAGATCCAGTCTTTTATGCATCATCCCTGCCTTGTAATAAATTTGCTGAAAATGTGTATTCTTCAGCCTGTTCCTACTCCTACAGTCATTTAACTTCAAATTTGGTAGGTACTGTATAATTGTGTCAAAGCAATTTAAATATGTGCAAATAGTGCCTAGTGTGAACACCTGAAGAAGGCTCCATGGCTGAAACGTTGTGTTTTCTTTCTTCTCTTTTCAGCATGGAATAAACCTCTTACTTTTTCCATAATTCTAATAAACTGATATTGATTATTAATATGACAATTATTTGTATGATTCGTTGCTGCCCTCTGGTGGTCTGTATCATATATTCAAACAATTTTAAATGAAGTTTAAGTCTTTGAAATTATAGAAAAGACGTACCATTTTGGAACCCAAGACGTACCATTTTGGAACCAGCAAAATAATTTCTTATAGGTATAGCAATAATTTGAATAGTATGTTTTGTCTAATATCAGTTTAGTGATTCTCTGACCGTGAGTTCAGACAGTGTGTAATTGTACAACAGATGTAACAATGAACTAGATACACTGTAAGAGATTCTTATTGAAGACACAATTAATTACTATACAAATGTTTACAACCTTACTGCAATATTGCCTGACTACAGTATATCATTGCAGCAAATTTTGTTGATGTATTTATTTATATAAGTGAAGACACAAATAATACATTATTATTTATTAATATTTCTTTGACTGATATTTAGAATGCTTCCAGGAGTAGTTTTATTTTTTTACTTGAATGCTTTAATTGAATATATCACTTGATATTCAAACTAAATGACAGGCATTTTTGGATCCGAATTATCACTATGGCTTTTGGTAGAATTGAGAGAAAGAGTAGACAATGAATGGAGTAATGAATGTACTTTTCTTCCAATCATTGTAATTCAAAATTTGGTTGGAATTATAATCCTTTCAAAATGGCATTCCTAAATAGCCTTTTGATGACATTTTCAGTATAACTACTGTAGAACTACTGTACTTCAAGCTACTTGATGTTATTTTCAGAAACAATTCTAGAAAGATCACCCAGTTTTGAAAATCACAGTCCTTATTTCTAAGCTGTTCAATGTCTTTGTAAAAGATCTATAAATCAACCAGGTGTGGAACACGTACACCCTTAGTGAGCAGAAATATAGTATTAATGTGCTGACTGATGGATGTAGAGTTAGGCAAAGAGTTAGGAGACCAGTAGAAAATATTGGCTCAATCAATGCCAGAGGAATTCTCTATTTTATTTTTTCCAGTGAGAAATCCATGAATCGATTAACTCTTTAAAACAGAACACCATCTAAATGTGGTACAGTATTGTGTTTTTTTTCTCTTGCTAAAATAAATTGCGTTTTAAATTTCCAGACAAACTACAGATATGTGTGAGCGTGGATTCATATTACACTTATAACACATTTCAGCAAAAGTCATAAAATATGGATTTTTAGATATGCTAGGAAATCTAACTAAGCTACTATAAAAATAGCTTGCTTAGAGGGTGCTAAAGATGTTTAGACACAAAAAACTAGTAGTTTTCTCTCAGCTCTAGGCTATAGACATGAATGAGAATGAATATTGAACACTAACTTGCATGCAGTGAATCAGTGAACTCAACAACCAGGTCATGCAGGGGGGCTCCTTATTAACAGACTTTCCTGGTGGGGGTGTAATAAATGGCATGATGGGTGCTTTCTGACTGGAGCTGGACCCAATTTCCTAGCACTGGCGACAGTGCCTTGGTTTCATCAAAAAGTCATCCTTCATGCCATCTTGCACAGATCGGTGTAATGAAATACTCTGCAAAATGTTTTCTTAGTGATTCTTTCTATGTACACTGGTGTATATCTTCTGTATCAAAGTACTGGTGATACATTTACATCTTTGAATTTAATAGCTGAAGTATGTTATGCTTCAAACAAATATTGCTGTATCATAGAAATGCCAAACTACCTATTCAAAGATAACAGAGTATCTCATTTCTAAATCCTTAATTTGGGACTAAAATCACAGTGCAGATGTATGCTTAGGAGTTTTGATATTTTCACCTTCACAGCACCCATGAATCCATGTTTTGTGTGTCAAATAGTTGATCTGATTTAATTTGAAAGAAAAACTAGCCTCCCACTCATATGGGGCTATAGAACGTGACCCAAGCCTTGCCTTTAGAGCAAATGAGAACAGTGCCTCTTTTGTCAACAAGGGGAGATCCTAAAACAATGTAGAGATGTCTCTGAAGGAATCAGGGGAATAAAGACCCTTTGAGCACAATGAGCAAAACAAGCATTAGCTTGCACCTTTCCAGAACAATTGGACACACAGGCCTTAGAGAAACCTAATTAAAGCAGACTGCCGCTTTGCTAGTATTGCAAACACTACAACAACAGGGTGTACAGTAACTGCAATCAAACCAAGGCAATCTGTTGCCATGGTTTATTAGCATTTCAGCTTTTTTTTACTGCTATGATGACACAACACAGGGTTTATTGGTCCATTAGGTTTACTGTCTTGAAGGTTGAAAAGCTACTTAAGGTAATGACTGAAAAGTTATCAACCATTGACAGTGGAGAGGGAAATCACAATTATGAAACGGAAGACATTCAGTTACCACTGAAATCTATGTGTTTATTTAACTATGCAAGTTTTTTTTTTGCAAATCATTAAATCTCTGCAAATACTCCGTCATTATAATGTCATTTTATTTATAGTGATGCTTCCTGAGCTTGATTGCCAATTAAGGGAAGCTTTTTGAACTAGTAAAGAGCCCTAATGTCTTGCACACTGTCAGCAGTACGTCATGGTCAAGCTGATGCAAATGATGATGAAAAGAAAAGGAAAGGACTACACTGGATCTCTGCAGTCAAGTATGTAAGAAAAACTTGTCAAAGTATATCTGTTTCTTATTTCTTCATTCCAATTTCCAGTGTACCGTGATTAATTTTCAATTTACCACGTTGGCCAAAATGTAGAGGATCCTGTCTGTTTCATCCAGATACCATCCAACCAGATGGCAGAACAGACTCCTAGAGCTTTGACACTTCTGGTCTGAATCCAAGCTGTTCAGACCAGCAGTATAGCAGTGTAGTATCACAAGTAATAGTATAAAGCTAGATTTGAATGGAGTAGAACCTGAGAATGACAAATATGGCTAACAAGTAACTTTGCAGTATATCCGTGTACAGTATATCGATCCATTATGAGAAAGCTACTGTTTCCTGGTGAGGATCCTGGTAATCTGGCACCTATCCTAGAATCCCAAATGCTCTCACTCTAGACAGGGCACACACAGGCACACAGAGATTAATTAGAATAACCAATCAATTCTAGTATTTGGATGGTGGGAGAAAGCTTGTGTGAGGATTTTCCTGTCTACAGTATTATCGGTCAGTTTTTTTTTAGTTAAATTCTGCAATCAAGTGAAAGCTACCGTTTCAGTTTAAAACCAGTTCTTTGTTTGATTATTCAAGAAACAAATCCTGAAAACCGTTTTGTGAATAATTGGTCTCCTCTCTAACCAATCACATGGTTTCACTGTTATTATTCGCTTTTAAATGACAATAACCTGTCAGTGTCATCAGAAACCTTTCTCTGAAACACCGTATGAATAATCAAGTAATCGTTTGAAGATACTATGACAAAGAAAGGCCAATCACTTGTTAAATAAGTCTCCCAGCATCAGGACTGCACTGCACCACATCTCCAGTAGACAGCTTGGTATAACTCACTGAAACAAGTTGGTGTTTTTGATTCCCCCTATTGACTTGCAATTCTGAATGCTTAAGGTAATGAGCCGAAAAAAATCATCTTGTAAATTCTGAAGTAGCTGCCAATTGTTTCTTTGTGTGATAGATGTCAGACACTACATAAATAATTACTTTGAGATAATTGGTTTGAATGACCATTACTCTAATCTTGTGAGTGCCAAAATTTAATATTCTGCTCGACTCTTCAGGTATTAACCTTTAACCATAACAAACAGCCCAGGAGAGTTAGGATTTCTAGGACTTTCTGTTTATTCTTGCATCCATCCATCCATCCATTTTCCTTCAGCCACTTGGTGAAAGTTACATTAAGAAGGAGCCCAGAAGAGATTAACAACAGCCCTCATTCTCTAAGAGGGATTACAATCGTGACGGTTTCAGCTGTGGAGCCATCTTCGGATGTGCTCATACCCGAAGAAGGCTCCACAGCTGAAATATGTTTTCTTTTTTCTCTTTTCAGCTTAGAATAAACCTATTATTTGTTCCTTTGCAGCCTACGCATGCTGACGCAGCTACTTACCTGAACTATATACAGTATGCAGTATATACAGTACATAGGAGAGCAGAAGTTAGCGAGATCAGGAATTAACTATCCTCCTGAACTTGTTATAAACTCCATATTGTGAACATTAATCCAACATAATTCCATGAGACAGAGCTTTGAGGTGGTGTGAAAACATGCAGAACCTTCATGAAATTGTTGCTTCAAGGGACAGTGATCTATTAGAATCACAACAAGAACAAAGAAACCATATCTGTATCTTTTGCTTAAGTATATGACTTTCTGGTGCATTGTTTGTTTTTCATGAATTAATTTGGTTAAAAAAACACGTCTCATTTGTCTTAAATAGTCAGAGTTCCTCAAAACATAATGAATATGAAAGAGAAAGCAAAGATTAAGTTTGTTAGGTTTGAACAATACCACGTGATACCTTTGTTGACCACAGTACAAAATGATATTTACCTATAGCATCAAACTTTGTTTAAAAGGAATATTAGAAAAACATCATACCAGAATATAAGAAGGCAACAAGACATGTTAAAAATCCAACATTTTAGATGCTTGCTTTCAGAATTAAAACCAAAAACACTTCTTGAATCCCCAAGAAGTTAGTCTTTCTTTTGTAAAACAGTCTGACAATCTTAGAATGGGTTGCACAACACTACTTACCTTACTGCCTGAGAATCTTTATGACCTAAAAAAACAATGAGCATACACTACAGATGTAGACACAGCACTGATTATTACAAAGGAACTCAAATTACATGGTTGATATATATGCAAAAGGCATTTTTCACAGTCAACTAATTTCACACAAGACTGCTTTTGCTTCAGCTGTTTTCTGATAAAAAACTATCTTATTTTTTGTCAGTTAGTGTCGAGTGGTTGTACTGCCTAATGTTCAACATTACATGGTCTAGAGATTAAAATGAAATCATCAATTGTACTCTTCACACAGTGGCCTTAACTTTGTCTGTGTCAGAAATAAAAAATGTCTGTAAGGCCACTACTTGTGTAAATGAACTCTGAATTGAAAATGAAGAACAGAGAACTCAAAGAAGGATTTACATACTGTATGTGTGTCCTTTTGCCTGCCTTACATTTTCAAAATCAAATAAGGACAGAAGAATGTGAATGCTTCCATTTATTTTATGCAAAGATGAACACTATTAAGTACATCTTAATCCACGGCTTGCAATAGCTCCATTATATCAGGTTACATGATGCACATCTACAGTGACATGATGAATAACAGATTTTGTTATTTCTTTTTTGTTATGTTGGCTATTGCTTCAGATATTATTTTGTTTCAGATTAACCTTGAAGTTAACAATTTCAGGCTGACCATTGAAGATTTTCATGAGTATTTGAATGACCACTTCACAGCTTTTTTCACAAAACAGTTTTTTTGCACTGTTTCATATCTGAATGAATCTGAATCTGAACCAGGCAATATAACAGAAATGTCATGATTGATGTGTTTGAATCTACCAGATTGCATTATATTGTTTACAATGCAACAGAAAAATATTTTAACTGTTGTACTCAAACATGATTGTGAAACCCAATCATGTTTGTGTACCCAAACAGGACTGGTTAAAAGATTTTTCATGCATCAGTCTTTCAAAAAAATGTAGCTGCAGACATCGAGCTACCTAACATGTTACAAATTGTACTGTTATGCCCAGATAATTTTTCTGTTCTGTCAGCAGGGTCTTATTTGCAAGCTAAACTACCTGCAAAAAAGCCTCTGTCAAGATCAATTATTAGATCTTCTACGAGAACTTCGTGTGATACCTGCTCAGCAATACACACCTAGACATCGATCTTGTGCAGCAGTTTTCTAAATGAGCACAAACCAAACTGGATACAACCAACAGGTAGTAACCTCTTCTGTTAAAGTCAATTTGGAGCCAATAGTTCAGCACCTAATTCACCCCTGTGACCTTGCATGTGTATTGATTTTTCTTGCAAGCTGTCAGGATCCATTTGTTCCCTATAATTTGTAAAGAAAGAAGTATGCAAGCATGTTGAGAATTGAAATGAGAACAATCATGGACTGTTCCTTCATCAAAGCAGTTGAAGGCCAAACCCCAAATAAAATGAGGCATAACCCCATTCCCCTTCTTAATTATTTACAGAATACACTCTTGACAGGTCAAATTATTACCATTCTGCCTCCTCTGATTGTCAACGTGAAAGGACCAGCCATAGTATTCGAGCTTTCAAAATTTAGACTTTATTTAATATCATAGACATGAAGCTGTTGAGCTAGCATCATCATTTTGACAGAGTGTGATAAATGCCCAAACTGTATTTTAAATATTTTTAACAATGATTTAGAGTGGGAGGGTGTTTTCTATCAAAACTCTATACACTGAGCACTTCCTGTTTGGACATCTTTTTACACTGCAAAATGTCATACTGTATACAGTAATTTTCATACTGACTGTTGTGCTTTAATATAATTTTTACATCCCTTTTAAAATCATAACAAATTGCAACTGAATATCAAAGGATTATCATCTGCATCTCACTTCCTCCAAGTTACAAAGTTATTCTGGTTACAAATAAATGCTGATTGAGTAATAACTAACAAATTTGAATCCATTGAGAACACTGACATAATAGACCATCATTTAAAATGTGACTGAACAGATTCTTCTTGGTCTCTTGTAGAATTGTGTTGGAATAGACCGTTAATATGGGCAACACAGTAGCTCGGTGGTTAATATTGCTGCTTTGCAGCACTTTGTCCCTGGGTTCAATTCTCAACCTGGGGTGTTATGGGTGTGGAGTTTGTATATTCTCCTCATACTGTATTTGTGTCAGTTTCCTTTAGCTGTCAAAGACATACTGGTACAGTAGGTTGATTTTCTTGTTGGGAAAAATGGCCCCTGGTGTGTGTGGTACTACTGTATGTGCCGTGCGATTGACTAGTGTCATATTCAGGGTCTGTCCTACCTGGTGACCGTTTCTTGTAGGGAAATTCAATTAAATTGAAATGGAATATAAAAGAATGCTACAGAGTTTTAACAGAAAATGTGAGACTCCTATATATTGTAATCTGTTATTTGATATTTACATTTCTGACTGTTTTTAAACAAACCTTTATGAAAATAGTCAGTTCATAGGACCTGGAAAAGTAATAGAATACAAAGAAGTTGAACACTGTAAATGAAATGAGAGAAAAGAATATGGGTAAGGCCTAGGATGTCAAAGGATTGGAGGGTTTTGAAACGGTTGTTAAATGAAACTCTTATGCCTTAGTGTTAAAATGTATCTAATGGTTCACAAGTGTTTCAAAGATCTTGTCTGAACTAGAATTTTTTTTCCTCCTAATTTTTCCAAATGTAACAGATGGTTACATTTTCTATTATTTTCTTCAGGGTGGTATTTTTAGCATAAGAAAGATTCAACTTTGTAAAAAATTTTCATCCCAAGGTACAGTATATTAATAAGGGTAGCCATGGAAACCAGTTGTAGAGAAGAACAGCATATGGGTATTTCCTTGAAAGGTATCAAATTAAAGCTAAATAATAAAAAGGCTCTAATTCTGCTACATACTGTACTGTAGATGAGCTCGGTTATTACTCTTCATAAATATGTTGCTGGATAAGTAATTATCTTTCTGGCTTGGCAGATGATGTTACGTTGTATTTAACCCTGTTTCTTAACAGGGTTTTGCAGTACTTCATTTTGAAGATCAGAAGGTTAATTTATTGGATTATAAAGAAAATCCATACAATAGGCCCCTGTATAAATAATGGAGTTTTGAATTTCACTTACTAGACTCTCCTATTACAAAAACATGTCTAGTCGGTAAAAAATAAAAGGGTTTTTTTTCATCTAAATGAAAATGAGCTTGTGGATGTGACCTCTTTGTCTGAGACTTTCTTGGGGCTTCTGACATGAAGTGTAAATATAATCACACGGTGAGGTGTGGGGAAGAAAAGCTTGTCTATTTTTTTCACACTTTTAATAATAATAATTTGCATTTATATAGCACTTTCTATCCAGAAGCACATTACTGTACATATTGAAACCCATTGTGTGCACCACTGTGGAGCACCCTTTTGGAAAACGAGTATCAGTCACTCTGTACCAGATACCTCATTACACGATAGATTGCATGGAGTAAGAAATTAGTTTATTTATTGAAATATGGGGGTACTTCAGGGAGCCCCATCTGAACAGATCGGAAGTGGAAATTATGCAAGCTTCTGGGATTAACACCCCTACTCTTAAATACAGGATCTTTAGTGACCAAGTAATTAAGACTTTGGTTTATCTTCTCACCTGAAAGAGGGCACGTCCTACAGCAGTATGTCCCTTGTCACTGTAGTGGGGTGATGACTGAACTTCTGTGCTACCTACTTGTATCTCAACACCAGTAAGAGTAGTGACTTTGTTTTTCCTTTGAGATCTGCGATCTCATCATGCCCAGCCTGGCTTAGCATCTGAGAGCATCCAAGCCGCTGAGGAAAGCATCCAATAACAACAAGAAGGACAGGGCTGCCATCGGTACCCCAGGACTACTGCTCAAGCCACCAAACGTCCTAGAAAAGAGTCACAAAAGGACAGAAAGAACCCACTGCTGGAAAGAAAGGAAGAAACATAGGCTCCTGAGCCCCTGAAAAAAGGACTAACCAGTAGGTTCCACACAAGCTTTCTTCTACAAGGCTTGTTTTCTTAAGGATCCTTCAACTATAATGGGAAAAAAAAAGACTGTCACCCATACCATTCACATCTAAAGCAGATAAGTCTGTCCATAATGTGCATGAGGAACCATAATGTGTGTGACAACCTATGAATAGCTTGTCTTTAACTGTGATTCTGTTGTCCCTGGCTTTTATTTTGAGCTGAGCTAAAAGCTTGGGAAATGGTGGCATATGACATTATACATTACAATTTAGAAAAAAAGTGTGATTTTTATTTGATTCAAAAGGATCCAATTCATTCTGCTAGCAAATGTTCATTCACACTCTTGCTTACAACTAATTTATTTTAAGTTAAAATTTAATTCCAGGACCCTTAGCAAGCCAATTAATTCCAGTTGCATGGCACCATTTAAATTACAAACACAGAGGAAGCTCACACATAGATTAGTTCAAATCTATGTTCAAATACGGAAAAAGGCAAAAATAAACCAATCAGGTTGAGATATTGCTGAATGAAATTATAAAACCAATCTATTCTTTTCAGATGAAGTCTACAGATGTTTAGATCTAATTAAATCGAAGGATACAAGGCATGAGGCATTTAACTTAACCAAAGGTCTCTCCGTTTTAGAACACTTATTCACGTTTTCTAAACAAACCTTTGTAAGATACATGAGTCATGAGCCAGGGTAATTTCTGACCGCACCTGTAACACATTTAGCATTACATTCAATTTGCATGAATAATGAGTGTTCTGTAGTGTTTTCTATTTTTCAATTCTATTTCACTCCAAGAATTAAGGGCTATTGCACCATGTGAGCAATCTATTAACCTAACATTTTTGGGAAGACAGGCAACTGATAAAATGTTTAGTTGATCCTATTGTGTTCTAAATCTTCAATAAAATGAAACGCACTCTTCTCTGCGATGGACTGGCATCCTGATGCTTTCCAGGGTAGAATCCGGCTCCCCCACAACCATGTATTGGATAAAAATGTTACAAAATGGATGGTTGTAAATACCGATGTCATACCAAAGGGACAGGTTGTTAAAAAATAGTAGTGAGGGCCCTATGCAGAAAACCAGGGCGATCTTCAAAGGCGTAGTCGATAGAATAATCCGAGGCAATGTTGGCTTGGAAATGTTCTAATTGTTAAATGGAGCTAATTAATCAGACTTACTTAAAAGTAAACTTTAGGTGAGTGTAAATAGAGGCAACAAAGACAGTGGCTTCAGATTCTTTTTGTATAAACTGTATGACGATATTACATTTCCACCATACAGTACATTGAATGTAAAGAATGGTGTGAGGAACCCTGTGCAGGTCTGGTAGCAAACGAATCCAATGGGGCAAGGCGAAGTCGGAGTCGGGTAGGCAGGCAGTGTCGTTATCTAGGCTTGAAGAGAGTTTCGAGGCGCAGGAAAACTGTAGACTATTTAATGCCAAGCAGTGAAGTGCAGATTGAGGAGGTTTAAATAGAAGGTGTGGTGAGAAGCGAGAGACATGATAGGGTGATGAGCTTGTGCGCTGTCGTTTTCGGGAATTGGATCGGGCTTGTGTGTGATTGAAACTGAAGTCGTGGGAATGCACCAGTGTTTATCAGAATTATGTGACTGATTTTGTGAGAGCGTGACATTGAACATACCACAGATGGCTCCTCAGTAAATTATTCCTCTGCCTGCAGAGCTGGAGGTCCTGCACTACAGGCTTGGGTTCTGAGAGGAACTGCCTAATAATGCCTAATGCCTAAGATAAGATCACTTTATTAGCCATATACAATTTCTTGCATACCCCAGCTTGCTCTCCATGAGAAACACAGACACAAAGAGAAGCTTGGGGTCAGAGCACAGAGTCAACACCTCTGGAGCAACTAAGGTTAAGGGCCTTGCTCAGGTGCTCAATGGAGTAGGACTCTTCGGCTAGCCATGGGATTTGAACCAGCAACCTTCCAGCCACAGACAGAGATCCTTAGTCACAGAGCCACCGCTCTGCTCTGCCTAATACGCCACTGTGCAACTGAGGTTTAGAACTTTAGAAAATACAGTACATTGTCACCTATAGTATATAATGATGCAAAGAGGGCCCCGACTAGCTCTGTTGGTAGAGCATGAGACTCATAATCTCGGGGTAGTGAGTTTGTGTCCCACGTCGGGCGCCAGGTCCTCAATGTTGGAGCTTGGGCACAAGGCTAACAACCTTGTCCTGTACAAAAAAAAAACTAATGTCATGGTGCCGGAAGGCATAATGGGCTAACATCCACATCCATAATGATGCAAAGATGATTTACAAATATTTTTACTCAGCTCCCTTTTAAAACCAGGCTTGTGGTTTCCAGTGGTGCCAGCTACTAGGCAATCCATATAAACAAGATCCGTGTAAAATTGCTTGTGGTATTCAGTCAATATTTGTTCACAACAGACAGCATTGAGACAAAACCTCATTTGCAGCCCATGACCTTCTGGCTGTGACTGGAGAAATGTCTCTGTTTCAGGGACACCAAGTTCTATTTTTGGAGGAATGGGGACAGAAGGTGCTTAATTGGATCAGAAAAGGGGAAAGGGGATTTATCATGAAATAAGAATAGAAGTAAACACTTACTCACTGTAACTACTGTACATACCACAAGATTTTGAGGGATATTACACTCATGCGCAATCATGAGTGGAGTTAATTTTCAATTATTTTCCATTAGAAGTCAAGCTGATTAAAAGACCCATGTAAAAATAATTCTAAATTGAACATCAATATGTATTGGATGTCATATTAAGCGCTGTTAACTGTAAGCGATGTACACTGTATCTGTACGATGTACTGTACATATGAGATAAAATAAAGAATTGTACTGTACAGTATATTTATTATGAAGTAGTTCAGGTGGGTAGCTGCGTCAGCATGCATAGTCTGCAAAGGAACAAGTAATAGGTTTATTCCATGCTGAAAAGAGAAGAGACAAAACACAATGTTTCAGCTGTGAAGTCTTCTTCAGGTGTGAGAAAGACAAGGCAGACATTGTTGTACTTATTGTGAATACAACAGTAGTGGATACAAAGTGGACTCAAAGACACAGAAAAGATGGAAGAGGGGGAGAAAAACCACTTTAGACCAAAAAAGCCTTCAGTCATTCAGGAACTTCGCCTAAAGGAAACAGTTGTGATCGTGGGGGATTTTAATTCTTCTCATACTGATTGAAAAGACAGATCAAGGATGTCAACAACTGAAATTGAAATGGAAGACATGGCTAACAAGTGTTTCCTCAATCAGTGTGTCAGAGCAGCCGCTACAGGTAATGCCTGTATTTTTCCAGTGTTTTTTAATAAATTAAGAATAAGGAAAACAGAGGTGAGAGAACCATTAGTGAACTGTGATTATAAATGGTATGCTTTGATGTACAGTTTGAAAATGTACATATAAAGATCAAAATAGTTTTATATTTTTTTGGAAGAGCAGACTATGAAGGGACGAGACTGATCTTTAGAAGAGCAGAAAGGGAGAGAATAGATACTGAATCAATAGAGAATGTATGGCAATGGTTTAAAGATATAACTGTCTAAAATACAAATTTATCTCAAAGTAAGCAAATGCCAGAAATCTGTGGGGAAAAAAGCTTTAATGAATCAATACAAAAGAAAAAAAAAAGCTCTTTGTTACATAATTCTGTAAAAAGTGGAGGTTTAAAAGGGGGTTTCAAAACATACTGTTGGTTTGCATTTTCAGGTAAGTATATTATGGAGAAATGACAATTTACGATAAGTAGAATGGGAATAGGTACGAAATTATTGGATGACAGCAATTAAAAGATACCGTACGCTTGAAACAGAGAACAGAATCATTCCACTAAATGATTAAACTAAATGACTACATCAAAGCTAAAAAAAAAGCGATGGGCCAAATGGGTGAATAAAATGTGGGTGTACATCAATCACAAGTAGACAGAAAAGAATAGAAATAGAGGATGAAAAAAAATATTTTCCTAGCTTTACAACAACAGAACAGTAAATTAAGTAAAATGTCTCTATGTCGAGACACCTTGAAACAATAAAAGTGGAAATGGTTATGTATTAATGAATATTTTATTCAGCTCTTGGAGTAAATAATGCATCAGGCTGAGGAAAGACAAAGTTAATATATTAGATATAACAGAAGACATAAAAGAGGCAAAAATATTACACTTAACAGAAACACATAAAACATTTTTTTTATCTGTTCTACCAATCATACAGTACCTAGAAGTCAGGAGATTTAAATTAAAAGGTACTATATTAGCAAAAATATTACAACAGTCACGCAAGACAGGAGTGCTCATGTACTGCAAAGGTGTTAATGTAGTATTCATCCATAAAATAAGTTACCGAACCGGGTAGATGTATAAAAACGTTTTATTAAAGCAGCAATTTGTTGTGAAAATTGCATGCACTTATACTAACATAACGATAGCCATGTTTTTTTTCACTCAAACTTTTTCTAATAACTTAATTTCTTAGTTTGTGGTGCAATACAGGGAGTGCCTGGTGTGGGGGGGCAGAGCCCCGGATTAAAGGAGACGCGTTGCTGTGGAAACCACACCTGACGTGAATAAAGTGAATTAACGGCAGCTGTAGGAGTGGTTTAAAACTAGCCTGACTACTTCCTGCACAGGGGAAAGATCTGATCGGACTGCAGTCTTGTGGTCTCTCGAGTGTTGAGAGGACAAATGCGAAAGCTCTGCTGTAAGAGAGCCGGGCTGAAGCATGACAGTAGCGGGTGTGAAACGCTACTAGTCTGGGCGATGTTAAAGAGCGTGCCGCCGCGTATGAGTATGGAAGCCCGTTTCCGCCAGGGAGGAAAAAAAAAACGCGCTATGCTATCTCAGAATTGCGACTTAGTATCTCAGAATTGCGACTTAGCAACTCAGAATTGCGACTTAGCAACTCAGAATTGCGACTTAGTATCTCAGAATTGCGACTTAGCAACTCAGAATTGCGACTTTATATCTCACATTTGTGACTTCGAAATAGCCGTATTCCATTGTCTGTCCTTTTGTTATTGTAACGGATTCAGGTTCTAGGGATTGTGCCCTCGCCGCTCCCACCCTAGTTCGTGCCTCGCTGCACTGGCTCGAACCTGAGTCTTGCCAGCTGAGCTAAAGAAGACCTTCTTTTTTAAGTAAAAAAGGACATACAATGGAAATACGTAAAAAGTATGTTTCAGCTTTTATAATTGTGAATTCTTCTGGATGTGAAGTGCCTATTTCTGTATCTTATTTCATATTCTGTCTACGTAAATAAAAATTATTTTAAAAAGCCCACCGTGCACTATTCCATCCCGGTACTATGGAAGCCTCACTGGCGGAAATGGGATTCTATAAAAATTAGAGTAATTAATTTGATTTTTATCAGGGCACTGTACAGGACAAGTCTTCAGGCTTATAGATCCTATGATCCTGTACGATTCATGAAAATAGTGTAACGGAACGGCCGACATACAGGTTGTACGATCTGGTTGCAGTACACCACCCTCCCCTGCGCATAACAGGGATGCTGGCCGCCGGGGTTAAAGAAAGTGAGCCAGTGCAGCGAGGCACGAACAAGGGTGGGAGCGGCGAGGGCACAAGCCCTAGAACCCGAATCCGTTACAATAACAAAAGGACAGACAATGAAATATGGCTATTTCGAAGTCACAAATGTGAGAGTTGCTAAGTCGCAATTCTGAGATACTAAGTCGGAATTCTGAGTTGCTAAGTCGCAATTCTGAGATACTAAGTCGGAATTCTGACTTACTAAGTCGCAATTCTGAGATACTAAGTCGGAATTCTGAGTTGCTAAGTCGCAATTCTGAGATACTAAGTCGGAATTCTGACTTACTAAGTCGCAATTCTGAGATACTAAGTCGGAATTCTGACTTACTAAGTCGCAATTCTGACTTACTAAGTCGCAATTCTGAGATACTAAGTCGGAATTCTGACTTACTAAGTCGCAATTCTGAGATACTAAGTCGCAATTCTGAGATACTAAGTCGGAATTCTGAGTTGCTAAGTCGCAATTCTGAGATACTAAGTCGGAATTCTGACTTACTAAGTCGCAATTCTGACTTACTAAGTCGCAATTCTGAGATACTAAGTCGGAATTCTGACTTACTAAGTCGCAATTCTGAGATACTAAGTCGGAATTCTGAGATGCTAAGTCGCAATTCTGAGATACTAAGTCGCAATTCTGAGATACCATAGCGCGTTTTTTTTTCCTTCCTGGCGGAAACGGGCTTCCATATATGAGGGAACAGAGGATAACTAGCTGCTGTAGAAACCCCGTGAGGGGATGGAGAAGAAGCTGGCAGTTGAGAGTTTACAGCCTAAGGGCGTGAGAGTGAGATGCCAGAAAGGTTGTGAAGTGTGTGTTAGAGAGGGACAGTGTGTTGGGTCTCAGCACGGTGTGTAGTGCTGAAGAGACTCGGTGATGTAGGTAGTGTGTTTGTGTAACCCAAGTTAGTGGTGTTGGGGCTGGAGGTAGACCTGCGAGTCTGAGGCACTGGCTGTATATAAAACAGTGACCTAATGAAGTAGGAGCAGGAGGTTCCTAGCAGTGAGGACAGCAGAATGAACTTGGTGAACTTGAGACTCTGAAGGCAAAGGGCCCGGAAGTAATGGAATGTGGAGTCATGTACTGTATCCTGTTACCCTGATGAGGGGGTCAGTGTGGTCTCCTTTCTTGGAGGAGAGTGTAAGATAAAGAAAAGGAACCCAAAAGAGATTATAAAGGGGTGTGGCAGGGGAGAAGTGGAGCCTGAGCATGCCCAATGTGGTGTCAACTACCCCCATGGCACCACAGTTTGTTATACTTTACAACTCCTAATGTCTTCAAATCGGAAGATTTTAGAGGTATTTGGTATAGTAGCAGTCATGAAAGATCAAAAGAGTTAAAATCAAAACCTCTCTAATAAAGAATTAACCTTGTTTTAATATTGGGTTCTTTATGATGTTCTTTAATAATCAATTGCCTATACATAGAATACCATGCATCACTATGTGATATTTCATATATCATGCATTGGTTTATTTCTTAGAAAAAGCCAATATGCTTATTACCAAATGCTTATCCTACTAATTTACTGATGAGGAATATTCATAGGTTACCAGATAATCACTAGTTTCCAGTGAGGGACTTTTCTTTTGCCTGAAAGACAGATGTGCTATATTAAATGTTGCACTTAATATTTTCAATGTTATTAGCTCTCAAAGTGTAGGGATGCCATAATTTCCTATCTACTCCCTCAGCCATAACTCATCTTTTTTTTGTTTTTTACTGAGTTGTTACTGTATTATTAGGGCAGATAAATCATGCTATTTCCATGGTATAATCCAAATTCAGTCTTCCTTTGGTGCTGTGAATCACAGTGTGGTGCTATTGAATGCTGTGATTACTAGCTTACTAATTTATGAGGTTTGTGATGAAAGTCCAATATCAGACCTACAATCATAGACCACAACCTCCCCATCCTGGTGGAAATGAATACACATGGATTACCCAACAAGTTGGGGAAGTCAAGCCTCTTTAGTTAGTTTGTTCAGTCAGCACAATTCTTAGCACCCTCAGGATGCCTCTGAAATCTAAACAGGAAGTGTACTGACCCTTAGTCATATGATACATGTGGGCTTTCGGCCTGCAGTGTGCAGTACTGGTGAACCTGCCCTGTTTGCAGCAGTAGATATACTATCAGACTGACCTTGGAAAAGAGGAGAAATAAAATGCTCCAAAAGGCAGAATACTATAGTATGGGCAATAAATAAAACATCAAACTACCCTTGTCTGAGATTCCATTGTGAATTATTTACCATATGCTTTTATTGGTAGAATGAGGCTTTCATTCTCTTTTGTTTTTGCTTTTTACTGGTCTTTACTACAACATGGAACACATGTTTATTTAGCTTTTCAATTGGCAATAAAATGGTTTGCTTTGAAAGCAGACAGCTCTATATATTTTTTGTCAATCACACCATATTAAAACCAGAATTTTCTAACACAATGAATGTTGTTGCAAGATACAGTAGTAGGCTAAATGTTGCTGAAAAGAGATACACAGATTTTGGATAGTAAATGTTCAGAGCTTTATTCAACTCATTATATATAATTATTATAATTCTCAATTTACATTAGGCAAAGAATTTAAACCACTGCTGACAAACCATGCCCTGACACATTTTCCCAATCAGTTCATTTACTTACAGGATGTGATTAGTCAATTGAAAAAATACATTACAGCTTGTATTATGGTGATTGTATATTTAGAAAATGAAAAACAACAATTGACCTGTAGCATTAGACTGGTAATAAATGGTAGCTTCCAGCTGTCTTCATACCCCCAACAATGTATGTAACCCACATACTGTACTGTAGCTGCCCAGTCCAGAAATAGACATTTCAAGTATCTGCCCATATTTTATGTTCAAGGTGCACAAAACTGAGAATTATTATTCTTTACCTAGCTTGGGTAGCAACTAGTTAATTTTCTTTGAAAATTTGTCTAGAATTATTTTTTGTACTGTACAAGTAATCCATTACTGTTCAAAGTTTACAGTTAATTTTACATTTCATGGACCATTATATACAGTACAATTTGTGTAACACCGACACTCCCAGCTCAGATCACATGGAATAAAATAAGAGCGGAGCCTATAAAGTGGACATTGCTCTCATTGCCAAATCAGAACAACAGGTACGGCACTTTTTAGGGCAATTTACTGTACATCTTCCTTTACGTAATCTGTTGGATATAGGTTCGTTATAATGCAAATGGAGAAAAAGCTGCAAAGAAATCAGAATGTTGCCACTGCATCAAATTTATTGCACAGCTTTGTCTCTAAACAATATAACAAGGAGGGAAATAATAAATAACAGTTGACAGTGTCCTATTAGTAACTTACATTACATTGTTACCTAATAAAATCCACAACCCAATATAAATTCCAAGCACAAAAGCAATATATCCTCTATATAATATAATAATCAAAATATTTAACACAAATAAAATCAGATGAAACATGGATTTGTGAACCCTGTTACACCAGTATTAACAACACTGGCCCTTTGAAACTGTATTAGTTTCAGACCCCATTCATAAGCTCTTATGTCAGCTTTCCTGACATTCCTTCAACTTGAATTTAAAGTTTGGTTTCCCTTTTTTCTGGATTTCCTTCATTCCCTACCTATACCTTCTTTCTTTCTCCTGGCACTGGTGCTGATTGATGAATTAAACACTTTAAAGTACTTTCAACTAAACCTGCATTCATTCATCTTTTAATGTGCACTGACTTTGCACGTCTAGCATTACATTTTGAATGTGGACCACTGTAAAATGTTTTCCTGTCATTCTCACTGTGGCACATACCATCTTACAAGTACTGTCTGTGCTGCTAATCAGTGTCGCTATTAGAACCTTTTGTGGAAGGCATATACTGTATGTTTGTACTGTAGACAGGAGCAATTGTTCTCATTGTTAATCTTGAGGGACCCCTGTGCTTTAGCTAGAGTAAAATACTCTAGCTAAAGCACATTATTTCCAGTCAACAACATAATGCAGTCTCCCCTCGACTTGTTAATTAAGAATTTTCATCCTTATTTCTGACTAAGAAGCTCCTAGTAATTTATTAATAGCGTATGATGAACAAACATGAGGGGGAATGACAATGTATCAGACATGCCCACAGAGAATAAGTGGTCCTCTTTCTGTTTAAATTCATTTGGTCACATTTCAGCTCACACATCTGGATGGGGGTTAATTAATCATTAATTAGTACAGGGTCAATGTCAACAATAAGTTCTACTTTTTAAGAGCTAAAAGTCGTTTTAAAACCAAGCCTGAAATATAAGATTGAAAACATTTAGCTTGTATCAGGGGAAAAAAAAAGAGTATAGAAAAGTCTCTTAGGGTCTGGACTGAGAACCAATGGACTAGAGAACAGCAGGAGCTGAAGTTGTTATAGAGATGCCATAAAGCAGGATGTTAAAAACTTGCAATCTATTTAAAACACGGACCAGAATTAATCAGATTCAGCTATAAATAGACTTCAAGTTGTAGTTTTTTTTATTTAGACTATTTTTTCTCTACCATTGCACTTTTGGCAGGAGGATTAAAAGAAGCTGGAAACTCTTTCTTTTAAGACATTTCTGTTGTTGGACTAAGCACTGTTTGTATGCTGATTTCCCCACCTTGCACAGTGGGATTCACTCACTGCAGGGACAGCTGCCCTGTAGTTTCACGGATCCTTCCGTGTTTCACTCTTGTCCTGTTTCATTCTTTTCCCTGTTTGTTCCTTCCCTCTTTTGTTTTTATTATTTTTTTTTTATTTCCTGTGACTATTTTTAACATATTTTAATTTAGCCTTGCATTATAAAATAGCTGTCTGTTATTGTGTTGTATAAACTACTGTATAATCTGTATGATTGTCACGCTTTAGAGGGGTAGCTTTGCTATTGTATGTTCCAAAGTTTTGTGAACCTGCCAGAATTACTCAGTTGCAGTAACTACTGTATCCTCTTTCAAAAAGAAAGCTTTTTATCAGCTGTATCAGCTTTTTTGATAAGACATACTATACTTAAGCTTTTGTTTTTAATGACATATTTAGCATAAGTTACCTTCCAGGTGGCCTGTAGAGTGTAAAACTCTGATGTAACCTTGGTCAGCAAGCAAAGATTTGTTTGGACTCTGAGGACCATCTGTTGCAAATTCTTATTTACAGTGACAAACATTTAGAAAAGATGATGTGCAGTGAAACAAAACTGGTGATAGCGTACAGAGGGATTAATATGGCTCTCTGGAATGAAAGGGTTATCAAGATTGTGACAGGCCACCCTCTCCTCTGGTGGCTTGAGAGGCAGAAACACATGGACAGTTCACAGTTTCTTGGCTGTACCCACACTTACAGTATTTTCTTCTGTCATACTTGGTTGTTTGAATAAAACCTAGATTTTGTAGTTGTAATGACATACTGGGTGAGTAACCACTTCAGTTCTAGCCTTGCCAGCAATTGAGATTCCATCCATCCACGTATTTTCTAACCACTTCATCCAATTCAGTGTAAGCAATGAGCGCAGGGCAAGGTAACGACCTGAATGCCACACCATTGCAGGGCAAACAGAAACATGGACATGCACACACTCACACTAGGGCCCATTTCCGCAGAAGCCAATTAAAGTATCAGTATACCCTTGGACTGTGGGAGAAAACTAGAGAACCCAGCAAATGCACAGGGAGAAAATACAAACTCCACCCAGACAGTACCCCAGGAACTGAACCCAGGGTCCAGTGCTGCAAGACAGTAATGCTAACAACTGCACCACTGTGCAATTGCACAGTGCAATTACAATCTGCACAATGCAATCATATTTCCAGTTTCAGATTTCAACTGAAATTCTGCTCATTTCATATTTTAGCAGTGAGTTTAACTGGTTACATCTACACTGGGATAGATACTGTAAATATGCTTTGGCCAAGTTATTTCTGAGTTCAATTTTCAACACTACAGCATTAAGCCAAAAGCTAAGATAATTTCCACTTTTTCCCAATATACAGAGACCTAATGGGTAAAATATAGTTTTATCACAGCTTTAAAGTTTAAAAAATATAAAATATATTTTAAAAATATTTTTTAAAGATGCTGTACTTAATTCAATGTAATTTGGTGTACTATAGTTTTTCTACTCAAATATTAAAATCTCATTTCAAAATCTGAAACCGGAAATATGATTGCATTGTGGCTCGTGGTTAGCATTGCTGCCTGTCAGTGCTGGGGCCCTGGGCCCAGTTCTTGGGGTGCTACCTGCATGGGTTTTGTATTTTCTCAACCATATTCGTGTGCATTTCCTTCAGCTGCTCTGATTTCCAACCACAGTCCAAAGACAAGCTGGTAGGTTCATTAACTACTGAAAATATTGACCCTGGTGCGAGTGTGTGCATGTCTGTGTTTGTGTGTACAGTATGTGCCCTTTGATTGACCAGTATCCCATCCAAGGTGCATCCTGGCTTGTGCCTGATGCTTGCTGGGATACAGTAGATCATGGCTCCAAGGTGACCCTGCATGGTAGCAGTTAGAAAATGGATGAAATCTAAAATATTTTTGAATAAATCTTGACCTACTGCAAAATTCCGACCTGCTTCTGTCTTACAACATCTTAAATGCTCTATGGATTTTTGCAGTCGTCAAAAGGGATTGGATATCATGAACTGGCCACATCGTAAAGGCTCTGACTAACAACTGTGTCAAAGAAAATGATTTGATTAATCAATGGCAGAAAACATGAAAAAAGGTCAACAATTTAATTTTTCTAAATTAACGTGTAAGTTGTGTTAGTAAGTATTAGATGTTATTCAAAAACGCATTACAATATTCTAAATGAGGCATTATTGGTACATTGTACAGTTTAACATTCCTTTATTGGAATTCTATACTGTTAATTATACTGTATTATCTAACATTTTGTTTGGCTTTTTTATTGTTTTTTTCTAGTTTTAATGAACAGTTAATTCAGTTTAATTAGGATTTATTAAGTGGTGTTCTTCTGCTGAAAATCATTAATTAAAATGGCCTTGTGGTATAAAGACTTTCAACAGTGACCATCACATTCTTCTTATGTAATGATGGTGGAAGGTATTCATTTCTTAAAAGCATGGTTTATTCATTAATTAATAATTGTAGTTGTAGAACAGAGAGGTGAAACTGCTTGATCGTAAAGCTCTTCTTATCAAGTTTAAGTAGGGAACTGGTGAGCAAGGAGATTGCAATAGATTAAATCTGGTAGGATGAGGAAAATAAAAAGATAACACTTAGAACAAATGTAAAACAAATTACACATCAGATGCTTATAGTGAATTTCAGAACCTTTGTGGAAAACGTACAAGAACGTGAGGCTACTGCATTAACAACTATGAGATGATAAAAACAATGTGGAGGTTGATGTGAATGAATGTAAAATTAACTGGCAGAGAAACAGGTGGTGGGATTGGATTGTAAAACAAAATTGGGTTGAAGAATTAAAGGGAGTGCAGGCAGTATGGAATTTGGTTTAAAGAAGAAAAACAGAAACTTTAAAACCTTAATGATATGTGCATGCTACAATCTACCTGAAGTTGATATAGGCATGAGTATCTTACTGAAAAATGAGATTAGGGATACATAAAAAGATGGTATTCTATTATCAGAAACTTAATTTTCCACTCAAAGAGATATTTTGATGGGGAGTATAGAAACCAATGTGGTTGAACCTGAAACCTGTCTGTAAGAACCGGGTTATCGGCACCTCCAAAAGAAACAAGACAGGCTACAAAAAGCCGATGCAGAATTCCTAAATTACAAAAACTAAAGAGAGAATGGGATTCCAGTTAGAAGACTGAAAGCCGGGACCTCACGCCCTCCCTCCAGCCTGCTCTGCACTGATTGCCAAGGAGACAAGACAATTGGAGCATCTAGCTATAATAATTAATAACTGCTTACACTTATATAGCACTTTTCTGGACACTCCACTCAAAGCGCTTTACAGGTAATGGGGACTCCCCTCCATCACCACCAATGTGCAGCCATAGTGCGCCAAAACGCTCACCACACATCAGCTATTAGTGCGAAAGAGAGCAGAGTACTGAAGCCAATTCATAGATGGGGATTATTAGGAGGCCATGATTGGTAAGGACCAATGGGAAATTTGAGCTCTGGGCTATACTGAGAAGTCACACAGCTCTGAGTTATTTTGACTCTGCTCAGTTTCTCCTTGGAAATCTGGCATTGAGTAATTTACAAACCACCAGCCAGCATTTCCCAGCACAGTCCTCCTTGCTTTCTTCTCCTACCTTGTCAGCCTGAATTCCTGACCTGCCTGGCCTCTGCATCAATCACTGCAGTCTGCAGCAAAGATTGACAGATTTGAATGTCACAGATCACAAGCTGAATGCGTTACTGACAGAAACAATACATGAATAAATGAACTCCAGGCCCCAGGCACTGGAGTTAAGCACAACTACCTGTGGTGGTCTTCCCCATCTTCACCAGCTTGCACTCCCGAACCCCTGTCATCCTTGTGTCCGGCCTGCACTCCCGAACCCCTGTCATCCTTGTGTCTGGCCTGTTAACTAGATTTCTTGTGTACATTTCAGTGTTTAGGCTGTAGATAAACATGTATGCATATTTCTACCTTTTCTACCTTGTAACAAGCATATTTTTAAATGGTACCTTTATATTTTCAATTAACATTATTTAGTAAATGGGTATTGCACACGTTTTAATGCTTGAGTGTAGCTGTCTGTCTATTGTTTTTGTTTTGGTCCAGCTCCTAGTCTCTCCAATGTATTGCATCCCAGATTTACAGGATTAGCTATCAATGTTCTGTAAATTCTGTAGGATGGTGCATAATTTATTAGAGGTACAGATGGTAAGCGAATAAAAATTGCATGCAGTATTTATGTCATTAAGATATCTAATTTTCAATGTTTTGAAAGTTTTTTTTTCCTAGTACTTCCCTACAGAACTTTAATTTTTCAGATAATCAAGTGGTGTAATTAATAATAATAATAGCTAGATTCATTAACCTTTTTCAACATAAGATCTTTCATGCCTATTAACAAGCCTTTCATCTAATTTCCAGGCACACAAACCACGGTAATGCCATGTTTTAAGAAGTGAATAATTTACATTAATGCACACAGTCAGATACAGCTCTAGATGAAGATTGTAATGTGGTGCGCAGTGTGACACATTTTTAGGCAATTACTCAAAACAATTTCTTCCCTGGTATTTTAAAAAGTCGGATGCCGAAGATTTAAGAGCCTAATCATATTTAATGAGATAGTATTGTTACTTGGGTTTAACTGAACTGCGCAACTAAATTATAAATATATCAACTGAAAAGGGAGCAGAAAATCCAAGTGAGGACGAAGAGCAGAATCCCTTGTTATCATTATCACATCTTGCATGCATATGAATTACGCTATTTGAATTGTCTAATATCATTGTGTGCTCCATGCAGCTGTTCTGTGTTGTGTTTAATAAGCTAATTTTTTGGTTATATGTACTGTGGGTATATATTTATACTCCAATATGAACATTATAAACCTCTGTACACTGATGAGTCTCTAAAAAGTTGCTCTGGGTGCATTCTTGCTTCATTAGACAGTACCTCTCACAGGGCTTATAACAGCCATTACTATGCTGACTATACACATGGCAATTTCCTTAGTCACCTTTGTGAAATAGTGGCAGAAAAATGATCACGCTGATAAGCCCATCCTTGTTTATCCATTTATTGCTCCTTTCTGGTAATACATTCAGCTCCTGCTCTGTGACATTCAGATCTGTCAATCTTTGCTACTGACTGCAGTGAGGGATGCAGAGACAGGTCAATGATTGACTCAATTTATCTGTACCTCTTGACACAACTCTAGTGTCAAGGTTCTGCAGATCACTGGTCACTCATCTAAGTCAACCTTCTTTCAAGAGTTTGCTTATTTACTATACCATGTGCCTGCATAGCTAAGTACTGGACCTGTCTCAGCACAAATTATTTAATAAGGTAACAAAAATTATAAACTAATTATCTTGCTGATTAATTATTCAATATTCTGTTTTTGAAATGTAAAAACGTGCTCTGCTCTCTCTGGTGTTTTTAGACAGAGAGTCTTTTTCAGGCTGCTGTGAAACCAAAATAGAAAAAAATGGTAATAAACAAGGAGAAAGTATTTAGGAGGCACCAGACTGATGCTATTATGTAAGAGCTGGAACTGAAGAAGGCAGATTCCTTAAAATATTATAAAACATGATGCATTTGTGCTTCAGTGCATTAATGCTTGTACAGTACTGTTTGTCTGACATATAATGTTAGCACTCACAATCAATCCCATTCAAACAAAAAATCCTGATCAATGAGCATTCCAATGAGGCGCTCTGCTTTTGATGCAAAAATGAGAACAATTTATTTTGAGTAAAACGAGCAAATGGATTTAAACAGATTGATTTGGTTATGAAGGTGATTTTGTAACAAAATGACGAGCAATTGAGTCATGGCTTAAAGCAAAATTAACTCAAAGTCCTGGAATAAAGCAGTCTTTTGTTTGTGTTTTTTTAGTCCCTAAAATAATTTGCAATATTTGTATACCCCTTACACATTCTCCTTTAATACGAATTGGCATCTGCTCAAGAGAATCTTAGCCGTAACAGTTGCTGATTAAGTCACTGGGAACCATCCGTGGGCTTACTATTTAACCAAGTTGTTTTCAGTTTATTTAATTTAAATTGTTTGCGCTTCTTTGATTCGGAAGGCCAAAATCTTTTAAGCTTTGTTTTGTATAAGCAGATACTGTATTCAGCAATTCATAAGGCCTCATCATTGTGAGCTTTAAAAAATAACTAATTATAAATAAAACGTGTTTGCTTGTTTTGTGATACAGAATAATGAAAATCCTCAAGTACTGGAAAGTGATTTGGATAAATTTTTAATTGGATAATAGTTTCTTTTTTTTAGCTAGTCAATACTATAGGTTGAAAAACCTGTGACCTAGTGTGACCCGCATTTTGAGAATCTGACCTGCATTATATACTGTACCACAGATTGTGAAAAATCACATTTCTATTTTTATTTTTTATATATTTATTCCACAAATAAAGCTATAATTTAAAGGTTTACAGAAAGCTGTTTTTCATATCACTTACTGAAGGCTACCTCAAGGGGACATCCTCTCTGTTCAACTGCTGATACTTCAAGAGGACTTCTTTTTTCTTAAGAGAAATGGAAACAGCATCCATCCAAAATAATAGTGTAGTCCTTGGCAATGTTTTAAGATAAAAAGAGTTTTTTAAAATTTTATAACCTAAATTTGGCATTTAGCTTTGGTGTCACATACAGTAGAAAATAAAGTTAGTTTTACAAATAAATTAAGGGAAACTCAAGAAGATGCTTAATAAACCAGATTTAAAGTAATCCATTTGTAAGAAAAGCAACATTCTCTCAAGAAATTTGTGCTAAAAACGTTTTGTTTCAGTTCTGCCAACCAGGCCACAATGTAAAGGCAGCTCAGCATGATGCTTTTCTCCTTGTTCATACAGAGACGTTTATATTTTCCTTGTTTGTTTGTCAACATTGTTTGATTTGATTCAGGCTCTGATTTGCGACAGCATTTCCTACCTCTTTTATAAGTGGTCTGCCACATGAATTAATTCAGTGCTTTTTTCAGTCAATCTAGCCTCAGAAAATGGCTTTGAGTCAGTTGCAGTCATTACAATTTCAAGGCACAGAGATTTCATGACCCCACAGTGGCACTGAAGTTCAAAAGGTGTTAATAACCCTAACCTGTTTTTACTTTACAGTAAATGAGAGACTGACATAAAAGTGCTGTCATTCCTGTCAAAACTGTCCATTGCTTATAGTTCAGTGTACTCTACCTTCAAAAATATGATCACCATATTATTTACAGCCAAGTCTGTTTTGTAAACAGGGTAACAAGCCTTGTCTATGTTTGTAGACAAGGCTTGTTTACCTGTTAAAGTGTTCTTTAAAAAAAAGTCATAAAGAGCAGCAACAGCAATGTTGTATGGTTCTCTCTTTATTAGGATCAATCCTTTCTGAGAGGATGTAAAGTGATACTACAAAGTGATAATACACAGCTTATAGTGAGCATGATACCATCAGAATGATTAAATTAGACATTTTTATATTTTAGAGCTGTGCAATTATTTATTAATCATTATATTTACTGTTTATCAAAATATAAAAATAGTTCCAAACAAATTTTGTCTTTTGAATTTGAGATAAAGTCTGATCTTTTTCAAACATCTCTGATTGTAGAAAATACAGTATATGATAATTATGTCACCTCCAAATTCTTGATGAATTCAAGCTTGTCTCTAAACCTACTCTTGCATGGCAAGCTTTTTTTGTTAGATCAGCCTTTGTGGTGCTCTTCAGGAATGCCAAGAGGACCTGGTTGTGATCGACATATTTTTGACCAGATGTTGACAGAACAGTAGTCCTGAAATGTGAATCATCCTTTCTAATGATTTTTAAAATCATGAAATTGCAATTAACGAGGGTTTTATAAGTTCATTGAACACTCTCTCATATCATCAATGTATCCTGTGATTTTTGTTAGACAATGGACCCATTTCGTATTCATTCTGTACAAATGCATTTCCTTCATCCACTTGGTCTTGCTAATTTGCTAATACTCTGAACTCCATTATATCTACAGTATGTAAATATTACTATAGTAGTCTCATACACCAGTCTCCAAATGGCAAAATAAGTGTCCATGTGTCTCCTTATTTCTACGATAGTTTTATCATTGGTATTGGTATCACCAGTTTATAAAGAAGAATCCACCTTCATTTCCAAAAGATGACAAATATTCCTAGTGTATTATACACAGTGGGGCTGTATCAACAAACCTTCAATGAACTTTTAATTTAAAAATTGTGAGGTTTTTTTTTTTTTTTCACCCTCACCCAGTAGCTTTTGTAGATTAGTAGCAAGTTTGGTGAATTCGGTAACTCAAGCTGTCTGCAAGTGATACAGCTCATTTAATATATTTATTTATTCTCAGGAACATCTCAAGAAAATCTAACATTAGATGTGCTGTTATGTAGACTATATCTCATTAAAAGCACATCTCTCAAGGTGCATTTAACTGATGTTTCATTTGATATGAACCACATGACCAGTAAATGAATAGGTAATTTTAAAATTTGTTGATGAAGCTGCTGCTTTCCTTCCTTTGCAATCCAAACACCAATCTAAACATTATTGTGAACCTATTGTGCAAGCAGATACTGGTGCCAGGTGGCAAGAACAACTGTACAGTATTTCATATACCAGCAGAAGCTGCACATCACCGCCATTCATTATGTTCATCAATTCTTCACTACCATCAAAAGGTTAAAATGATTCTAGTGATTTTACTTTGTAAACTATTAGTTAGAGAGTGATTCAATATCATCACCAATTTTATTCGTAAATGATAAGTCCTTTGACTCCTGCAGGAAACTGTTAATTCTGATACTGAACTCTCTCCAGCTTCATACTGTACATCATACATTTTTTGGAATGCAAGAAAGTATACAAGAAACACTGGAACACAAGCAATGTTATTGAAAATATCCTCAGAACATAACATGACGTTGACTGTACAGTACATCATTGTGTATTCATGTCCCACAATCTACACTCTTTGTAAATCATTCACTATTTTCACAAACCACAAACTAGCATTTTAAAAAGCTTTTTGGGTTATGTTATAGTTCATTCTTTACTTCTTTACAGCTCACAGCCTGGGCCAATCTCCTGAGACCTAATCTCATTGGGCAGATTAAATTTAAATTGCTCCTCCATTCCTTTCACAGAGGGGCCATAAATCAGTACTGGTCAAAAGATGAGGCAGAAAAACAACCTTGCTTATGTACAATTTTAAACTATTTAAATGCAATTCTAAGAGGGAACATGATGTGATTTCAGCATGGTGTTCTACATTTGTGAAATTATTCTCATTGTAGGTTCCCAAAATATGTATCCACTCTTTTATGATGTACAGTACTTGGGAATGTCTTCACATAGTGAAAATTTAGAGTAGTGTTACTAAGTTAAAAGCTGAGCTTTTTTTGACAAGGGTGTAGATACAATTTATACAGTACAGTAGCTATGTATAGTTCTGTATTTTACTGTATATACAATAGCAAATCTGTTGTCAGGACAAAATATTACAACCCCCAGTTAAATGAAGACTCTTTCTGTGGCAAGCGATATGTGACTTGGCTGAAGAACATGAGGCAAGTCTGCTTTCAGTTTGCCTTATTGGCACCAGCTCTCATTCCTTTTGAGAATGAATGAAACCGGTGGAATGCTCAGTTCTGTCTTAATCACTATTACCCCATCACAACCTCAACTGAAAGCCAACATGCTGGAAGAAGGAAATGAGATAGGGCTGAAAATACCTCAGAAACCTATGGATTTTAGACCATTAACTGTTCAAGCCATTGTTCTGTTGTAATAATTTAATTGTAATTGTAAATAACTTATGTAGTATTTTTCTGGACAATCCACTCAAAGCGCTTTACAGGTAATGGGGACTCCACTCCACCAATGTGCAGCCCCACTTGGATGATGCGACGGCAGCCATAATGTGCCGTCAGGGGGGGATGAGAACAAGGTGATGATGCCAATTCATAGATGGTGATTTTTAAGAGGCCCTGATTGGGCCAGGGTAACACCCCTACTCTTTTCGAGAAACACCCTGGGATTTTTAATTATCACAGAGTCAGGACCTCAGTTTTCCGTCTCACGTGAAGGACGAGACCTTTTTACAGTATTGTGTCCCCGTCACTATACTGGGGCATTAGGACCCACACAGACCATAGGGTGAGCGCCCCCTGCTGGCCCCACTAACACCTCTTCCAGCTGCAACCTTAGCTTTCCCAGGAGGTCTCTCATCCAGGTCCTGACCAGGCTCACGTGTGCTTAGCTTCAGTGGGTTTCCAGTTGTGAGATGCAGGGTGATATAGCTGGGTGATATATAATTGAGGTTTGTAATATTTTTTTTCCATTGTAGGCAAAACACTTTTCTAAACAAATGTAGAAGACATTGGAATACTACTGTAGGTACAGAATTGTAAATATCCTGCAAAGAAACAAGTCAAGGTTTATTCCATGCTGTAAATATCATTATATTTTCAATATATAGTAAATATCTTGTGAACACCATTCATTTTCTCATGGAATTATTATAAATTAAGTGATGTTTAAATTTCCATCCTTGTGCACAGCCCCTAAGGTCTATACTAGAATTAGAATTCTGTTCTCATAGTTTGTTACCAAAGGCTGATTAAATGAATCCCCCCCCCCCCACACACTACATAAGTTCCGCTCATAATCTTTGTACTTTTGAATTCCCTAGAGTTCTGCAGGATTTCATTATTCAAACTACCTGGAAGGGATTTAGGTGTGTTAAAGGAAAAAGGTTAATTTTGCTCCCTGAGGTTCTCAACAGATTGGAAAAAAATGAATATTGTAAATCAATGCAGAAAAAGTAGCTGATTTATTCTATTATAAATGATTCCAACCATGATTCCAATTAATCTTGTACTCTATGCCAACAAATGACAGAATGTCCATCTTCCTCAGGAGCAGTTCTTGTTTTCTATTTGCTTTAGTTTTCTTGAACATCTTTCCTGTAAGATTTCTGCAGTATCTCTATGAACTGAAGATTCTGCCCCATATAAGATAGTTTTATCTTTTAAATACCTTTCCATAATCAGCCTAGGAAAGAATAAATACTTAGGAACCTGATTCAGGTATTCACAACCCACTAAAAGTACTCACCCACTCAGCTCAGAGTCCTCCTTCAAATCCAACAAGAATACAAGAATTTCATTTCCAAATATTTAGCATTTGTAAGTACTTCTTTACACAGAGTTGTGGAGGTTTAGAAAATCGCCTTAATGATGTGGATGTGGTAGACTAGATGTGACCTTATATGAAGTGGGGTCATGGAATTCTTAAATCGTTAAGTTATTATCAACTGAACAAGCAAGGTGAGCTGAGAGGTCTCCTCTTTTTTGTAACCTCTTTTACTCTCTTAAATTGGAACATGTTGCATCATTGGTTAAGTCTGGAAAAATACAAAAGCTAATTCAGCTGCACAATATAGCAGTTTCAGTGATTTCTGGGACCTGTGAATTATCCGTCTAGAAACAACTAATGGGCAAGGTACCTGAAATTAAGGACTGTAAAGCTGCCTGAAGAGATGTATTTTATTTTACAATTGCAGTGGTATTGTGGGGTTGTTTGAGATTCATTGAGAGTCATTATCAGTAAGTATTATTATAAATAATACTTGTATTTGAGCAGCCTCCACTCACAGACATGTAGCAACCTCATTATTCCCCCTCCCCGACGCAGGAATGGCAGTGATTTCAACACTAGAAATTCCCCAGTGACCAGATTGTGTTGATTTTCTTGCTGGCACCTTCCATAGGCTTTGACTTTGTTAGACATGGACACCAATCCTTTTATTTTTTAAAATATCCATTGATTGTAGAACAATATTCAACTTATGTTGCACATTCTTTATAAAGGTGAATAAACTAACACTGTGCTTGAAAGGTGTTCCATCTAAGGGGGAAAAAGTGCAAAGCATGCAAAAAGTATGAGTGGTTAATCTGGCATCATAAATTATAGGAGCACTATAAACTCCTATCACTCCTATAAACAGAGTGATAAAGCATGGATATTGATACCCTGGGCCCGTAGGTGGGGAAAAGGGGTACAGTGAAGTAATTGTTCTCAGAGTCCAATTAACAGTGAAGATTACAGAGTTTATTAGGTGAGAGGATGATGACAATGCAGTAATGACGAGGCAAAAAGGAGAACTGCAGACAGTAGAGATGTGAAGGGGAAGCAGTCAGGTCTGGGATGGAAACAGGAGGGGGTGATTGGTAATTAGCGGTGATAAACAGGAACCGGAAGGCTGCCAACGAGAAAAACTGTGGCTAACTCCTGGAAGACCTGAAACAGAACAACCACCCACTGTAGTTAATTAACTCAATGTCAGAGCCCTGAAGAATGGTTCCTCCGGGCTTAAATAGTGTACAGTATGAGGTTCCTAGCGAGACTGATAAGCCTGGCCCGATCTCGTTAGCGACGGCCCTGATGGGCTCCATCCACGTGTGAACGTGCCGTGGTGATTGAGGGTGCTCATGTAGGAGCACTGGAGCTCGTCAGGGAATAACACATATCCAGTATATAGTATTTTAGATAAGAGTTTTTCTCTGTTATGTCACTGCTACCTGCTGGCATTTGCCTCTGTTTAAGCAGCCAGACTGGAAATGGTCTTTATTGGATTTCCTAGTTATTCTGTTTATCTCAAGCCGAGGACATGACAATATACAAAAATCAGTTCAGCACAACTCGGAGAACCAAGGCACTGGAAAGATTTAATCAGCACAGCTTTATAAGTCAGCAACATTTTCAGTGAAGCTCCACAGGAAAATTATGAAAGGTGCCTGTCAGGGGGGTAAAATATCCCTAAATATCTCTTTATATTAGCATTGGAAGAGGTTTTCAGAATAATAAGTTTGGAAGAACAGGGACAGAATATTAATTAAATTCAATAAAACACTGATATAATGTATTCCAAAGCCAAAACTACAGAAAAAATAAGGCAGCTCCGGAAATGAATGAAAGTAAAATTAAAGTGTTACAGTATATACAGTACATGGTTTTCCATCAGAAATTGAAGTAAATGAATCAAGCAGAAAGATATCACCAATTATCTGGATTTATGTCAAAGTCATCAAGGGAAACATGGATTTTCTAAATAAAAACTAAAGTTAAAATGTGTTCTTAAAAGATAAAAAATGATTCTAAAGAATAATAGAAGAAAGATAAAGAATGATTCTAAACTGGCAAGCTTGTTTTCCATTGGGAATTAATGAACTGCCTGTTTTCAGTGCACTGAAAGGTGCATATGGTGTTACAATGTGAGTTAGTGGCAGTTCAGGTATAACTGAGGTTAGGATATTTTTCTGCTGTGATGCCGCTGTACCTCTGTGCATTACACAAAACAGGTTTTCTTTGACTTCCCCTGTAGTATTTTCAACAGTTGTGCAATGAGCTGGAATAGTTTCACTTGAAATTGGTTTCTGTCTGATTACAGTACATTCGTTTGGGTGCGTCATGCTTTTCATGTTAAATGCACTTCCATGTACTTTAGTTGCTGCTTGCGTTTTATGACTCATGTTTTGCTATGCAATAGATTCTGAAGAAGGCAGCTAGGTTTACTTTGTCAATACACTAGCAAATGCTAGGTCCCATCATTTTCTCTTTTTTTTTCAGCCGGTTACTGTAGAACATTCCTTTAAGACCCAGAATTTACCTACCTGGAGTTGCATTTCCATGGACATGTTCAGGAACATCAATATCTTTCCTATAATGTGATGACCAAAATTGTACATAGTAGAGTAAATGTGGACTTACTGGTGGTCTATACCATTTTGACATAACATCCCTTAATTTAAATCCTATGCTTTAACATATTTATTCCAACATTTTGCACACCCATTCATCCATTTTCAAACCGCTTCATCCACTTTAGGGCTGTGGGCAATCTGGAGCCTATCCTGGCAAGCAGCTGATGCAAGGTGGATACACCCTGGACAGGACACCAGTCCATTGCAGGGCACACAGAGACACACTCCAACCAGAACCAGGTCCATTAACCTACTGTACTAATGTTTTTGGACAGTGGGAGGAAACTGGAGCACCCAGAGGAAACTCATGCAGACATGGGAATAGCATATGGACTCCACTGAGAAAGCAGCCCAGTCTAGAATGGAACCATGGGTTCCAGCACCAATTTTAACCAGTAAACAACTGTGTTGTCCATCCTAACATTTTGCTTGCCTTTTTTTGGTTCCTCACATTGTCTAGAAGCTGTAAATGATGTGTCAACATGACCACCTAGGTCTTTTTTATAAATAACCTCTTCTACCTCAATGTTTTTCACATTTTATGTTCAAAGTTTGTTTTTTCTACATACATGAACGATACTAGCATGTCTAAAATAACACAGTCAGACAGGTCTTTGCCTAGTCATTAATTTAATCTAACTCCTTCTGAATTTAATTTTCTGTTTCTCCAGTGTTTGATTATGCTGCAGGTTTTGTAAACATTATCAAACTTAACTAGCTTACTAAACATACCACAATTTAGATCATTGATATACAGTACATTAGGAACAGGGATCCCTGTGGAACTCCACTAAGTACATTAACCCTATCTGAGCATTCAACCGTTATCTGTTCACAATCCAATCACGTACATTAAATATAGGGCGGAAGGGTGAATAGATTGCTCTTCATTAAAGTGTCTGCAGTATTTATATAATACTCTTTTTTAAAGAGGTCACATTTTTCATCCAAAGAAGTACAGTAGACAACTTGCAACTGGCAACCCTCTGAAGCTCAGCAGGTGTGAGCCTGGTCAGTGCCTGGATGAGAGACCTCATGGGAAAGCTAAGGTTGCTGCCGTCATATGAGATATACTAATAATATCCTAATAATCCCAATCTATGAATTAGCTTCCTGACTCTGTTCTCCTTCCCACTTACTGTATGGCTGGGGTGTGGGGAGTATACTGGAGCACTGTGGCTGCTGTCGCATTATGCATGAGGGGCTGCACATTGGTGGTGGTGGTGGAGTCCCCATTGTCTGTAAAGTGCTTTGAGTGGAGTGTCCAGGTAAGTGTCAGGAATTACATGGGACATGTTTTTCTTGCCACGGGTGATGGAATACCTGTCAAGTGGGGAAAATAACAGAGCTCTTCTCACTGGAGATATCTTTCAGAAATATGAACAATGTTTCAAAAATAGATGCCTTGACACTTTTCCAAAGTTTTTCAAAGCTTTTGTTTGCCTTGCCATGATAAATTCATTGTTCCATTTCTTGAAACACAAGAAAATCAATAATCTGCACCTCAGCATCCATAAAACGAACTAAGACAGTCTAGGTGTTTAGATGAGTAAAATATTCTCAGCATGAAGAAGAATTGCCTGAAGTGGACGATCTTCTCAAAGCAAAACCTTTCAACACTGTCCTTACTAAGCCAGTATTGATCAGTATTGAAGCAAAATCAAATTGTGTATCAACATCTTTCAGAAAGTCTTCAAGTTACAAATTTAGTCATAAGAATTTACAATTTAAAACATTGTAGACACAATCTTAAACCTCAGTTGCTTTGTCTTAATCTGTCACAGACTGTTTTATTAGTGAGTTGTTTTGCGTGTAGTGACAAATTCTGCTGTACTTCTTCTAACCTGAGAGAGTTTTTTTTCTGAAGGTCATTGCTGTGTTTAGTTCCAGGAAAAGTAATTTTGACCTTTAAACAAATTCTACTATCTCATTACAAGAAAAACATAATGGTTTGAAGATAGGTCAATCTGGGAGAATTAATAAAGGACATCCAGTCATATTTAAAAACAAGGCAATTTTTGTTTGCAGTTTGTCAGGAAAATGTTTTTCAATTTGCCAAGATACTGGTGAGATGTCAGTGCTGAGAAACTATGCAGTTCTCCTTTAGCGTCAGTATGCAATACATTAGTGCCCAACAAAGGGCAAAATTTGCTGCTCAGAAATAAAGCACACTGTTGAAGTCCTCATATCGATGATTTTACCATTCCTGCAAGCCAGTCAAGAAGGTCCTTGATAGTATTGCCCTTGGGTGAAGTAAACATTAAAGTACTAACAGTAAAAGTAATAAGATTACAGGTTTTAATGTGAGTAATTGAGACAAATAACTGTTACTGAGATTTGTGTAATTTGATTACTACAGTTTACTGTGATTGCATGTAAAGCCATTACAACTCAGCACAGATCATACTGTTAACGTTTAAGGCTGCACTTTCCCATCTTGGTTTGCAAAGTGAAAATGAAATGCCAGGAAATGTGTGTGTCTGTGCATTTCTGAGAACTTGGGAATGTCCTTGGAATGGAAATCAATTATCGACTTGAAATTTCTAAATAAAGAAGAGAGAAAATATGACATTTCTTTTATTTACATAAATCAGTTAAATTACTAAGAATAACAGTTGATCCTCTCTTTATTTTGTTTCATATGGTGTATGTTTTCAAAATGAAAGAGCTGTGAAAATAAATTGATTTTCAGTCCTTCGTATTCATGGAGATCCTGTTTTACTGGACGCTGAAGATGTGAAATAATGCTCTTCATTAGCAGGAGCACAGCACAAAGGTGTGTTTCCCACATAAAGTTCATGAAGCTTTCTTTAATGATATGAAATGCTTTATTTTTTGTGGCTGGCAGATAAACTAAAAGGTTAGTACCCTATAGTTTCATCATGTGAAGAAGTGAGTGAGCTGAGGAGGCTGTATCACCTGGAAAAAAATTACTGTCTTGCTAAATTTTAAAAATTGTCTAAAATACTGAACCAATTCACTAAATTTGGGCTGAAGTCTCCATCTTTATTTTGAAAGTGGATTTGTATAGCTAGTTGGATTCTGCAGGAGGCACTGGAGCCTATTCACAAGATTGGCAAAATTCATCGTTCCATTCTTGCATCCTTTCTTAGGATGGGGGACCTTTGGGGATTTTGGCACACTAGCACAGACTGAAAATATTCCATTTACTTAAAACAAATACATTAATAAAAATTCTGCTCTTTAAAATGAAGCAGGGGATAGCATCTGGAAGCACTTGGCTGTTTCACTTTTTTCACTGATTTTTTTTTATTTGAACGTTGTTCTTCCACTTTGCAAAGATTAACGGCATAATGAGGTCCCTTAGCTCTCTGTGAGCTGTAACTTCTACCTTTGTGTATAGAAGATGGTTTGTTTCATGTCCTTGATGGATGATGACACAGCCGTAAAACAATTGAGACAGATGCATTTTCCACCCCATTTCTCACCAGCAATGTACAGTATGTGAATTTTTTTTTCCTTTATTAAACTTTCTTCTCTGCAGAAACGTGCAACTGCAGCCAGTGCAAAGCTAAGGAGTTATTCTGGCACTCCTCCAGGCAGAGAAACCCCAAGCCTCACTCATCTATTCTGCATAATCAGCATTTCTAATACCCTCTTCCTTTTTGTAACACCACTTTTGATGTAATGTACTGTTTGGCTTTAAGCTGTATTCTTTACTTTTGTTCCTATTATTTCCTTTTCATTTATTTTTTCTTTGAATTTCTAAGACAGGGACCAAGAAACAAATTAAAATGACTGTTGCCTCAAATAATTTTTACTCCAGATTTTACTATTAACTGTCTTTTTAAAAACAATTTCTAGAATCTTCTTCTTTCTGTCAGGGATTGTGAAACTACAGAGTGTGTCTACGTTTACCTGCTTCTGAATGCAGCAAGGATAATAACCGCATAATAACCGCATGTGTGTAACTTGCTCTTCCATTAAGAGAGTGAATATACTGTATATAAAGAAGACTTTAAATTGTGTGGGTCGACCTTATTCCTTATTTGATCAAAATTATTTGGACCTGCACGTACTGTAAATATATGTGCAAAACCTTAATCTGTGTTTATCCTAAACCCTTCCTTTAAAAAAGTAGTAAAAAATATTAAGGTCTGATATTTCATAAGGAAATGTTTTATCTTTTTTTTATTTACATCTCATTTTAATGGGAAATACATTTTAAATACACCACAATAATCCCAATGCCATTGTTACATTGGTGTACTGACCTCAGGGTTCAGCAATATTCTGTCTGGTTAAATTTACAACATAAAAACAAAGTTTTGCACCTGCCTTCTCTGACTATACTGTATAACTAAGAAACACCCCCTGCTGTCAGTATACGTGCTGAAAGTCTTAGTGTAAATAGAATGAACAAAGAAAGCTGCCTGTTTTTTCCTTTTTTTAAATAGATTGTTTTCATATATCTGAACTCCTCAAGGAAGCATGTTTCTCTGGAGACAGTAGTTTGTGTTCAAGTTTCCACTTCCTCCAGGACTCACAGAAGAGTCCTTACAAAGCATGTATGTTTTTCAAAGCAAAAAATACCCTGTGCTTATTGTCTTAAAGATGAGCACACCTCTTACAAGACACTTTTTATAGTTTCACAATCATTAACCTTCCACAAAGCAAGATATTTCCAGATTCTTTAAACATTTTTGTTATTCATTTCATAATGTTTTTTTTTTTATCCCAGATATGTCAAGCTCCTTGTTGACATTCCTTGTCAAAATATTTGGCGTATAATTAATGCCCAAATTAACAGCACACATAATGATTGTTATACTCTATGGTTAATCATCACAACAGATGTTTAACCAGGTAACATTTATTGAATACTGTAGGTGTCTGTGAAATCAGGCGGCTAACCTAGTTGTGTTGATTTGTAACTTCCATGTATTCATTTTCCCTTATTTTAAGGTTTTTTTTTTTACAAACCAACTTTTTTTTTCTTTTATAGATGGCGAACAAAGAATATTGTGTACTAACAATGGGGCATGACTGCACAGGGTTGCTGAGTTACACTTTGCTCATTTTCTATCACACCTGAGTTCAGTTCCTTCAGCCAAGCTTTCTCTTCAATGTGCCTAACAGCCACCAATCAAGTTTAAATCAAGTTAATTCATTAATGATTGGAATAATTCTCACATTCCAATAACAAGTAATAACAGGTTTTAGAATGGTTTTGTTTCATCTTAGAAAAGCTCTTGCAAAAAATCCTTCTAGATTGTTGCTGTTAGTAGATTTTCTCTTGAGCTTTTTTTGTAAGGGCAGGGGATTATAATTATTTTACTCTGGATTGTTTAAAAATAAGGGCACAAGAATGATGAATAACTACTGTAATACCGGGCTCTATGGGATGTGCTTCCTAGAGTGATTTATGGTATATGATAATGGCTGAAGGGGGAAGAAGAGAAAGGGAAATCTACTTTACACAGAGACAGCTTACATGTTGTCTTGATTTGTTTTTCAGGAATAAGTCAATCTAGAGCACTGTGTGAAGAATGCAGGCGCTGAATATATTCTTAGATTTTTTTTCATAGTTCACTGACACCTGGAACAGAGTACAGGACTCCTTTTCACGTGCAACAAAGCAACCATCACACCCAGCTAGTTTTCTGTCAGGCAACCAGAGTGCAGTAACTATTGCATTAGCATTAAGCAAGTCGGTTGGATGAAGTTAATTACCAAGCCTTTGGAGTTCATCCCTGAGAACCTGTAGAACAGAAAATAGCAACATTTTCCATTCCCACATTCTATTTTCATAATCAATTGATTTGGGAGAGTGGGATACAGAGTTTATAATGAAGTTCAGGAGGGATGACAACAGCCAAGTTCAATCAGACTCAGATGTCTGTAATTCGTAATCACTCCTTACATGGGGGTCCTAACCCAATCTAGGCAAATCAGTCAATCAAGGTGTGTCCAATTTACTCCCAAGAAGGAAGAGGCTTTAATGAGGCCTCAGCTTGTCTCCATCACAATAAGCATATCCTTCAATACTGTAACCAAAGGATCTTAAACTACATCACATATAGAAAGAGACCCACTACATTCACCTTTGAATGTGTAGAAACCTCCTGGACAGCACACAGCAGCTCCAATACACAACAGTTCAGGTAAAGAAGCGAGATATGGCTTCACTGATTTGAATTACATTTTTGGAGACCAGATTGTGCAGCACAGTCAGATTTCTAGAGGATAAACACTCTAGGCTTTCACAATGTGCCATGTAGATATTTCTTCATTTAATGTCTCATATGAAGGATGTTACCACCTACAGCACACAGTATTCCAGTCACTACACAGGGTCATTGCTATTTTTGGAGATTTTGGAGAGAGAAATTCTGATCCAGAGTAAAGACTAAACAATTACTTGTCTTCTAATACCACTTGCAGATGCAAACTGGTTTTCCCGATATGATCCTTGGATCAGTTTGCATGGGTAGTAGTGTTACTATCTTTAGGCCTGGTTTTGTCAGATCTGAGATGTTTAACAAGTCTGGGACCGCAATCACAATTGCAAATTGTGAATCACTTTGTGGCATGCATAATCTTTTCAGTAAGTTCAGCACAGTAAGTTTTCATCTAGTTTGTTTAGGCTTTTGCTTTGCATCTTTTTTACTTTTGCATCATTGTATCTTTTTTTGTCATAATACACTAGACCTTGCTATGAATTTTTGGTTTACTGCTCTTTGCTATGAAATATCAGTTTTATCCTTTTATATTTTAAATCCAGTAAATATCATACATCATGGTAGATACATTGTTTCTACCTGTTTCATTACACTGTTTTGTGTTGACTGTGTTAAGCTGCTGTTGCACTGCAATGTCTCTTACGTGATCAATAAAGTATTATTGTATTATCTATTATTGTATTATTGTATATCTATTAGTATTCACGAGAATCAAGCAATCGTTTGAATTGCTTAGACACTTAGCCTTTTCTCTCTTTTCTAGTGATTTGCCCATTTTGCAAACGCATTTCAAAATGCAAAATTGTAAAACAGAGATTTTCCCAAAACTAGTGCTGCATGCTAAATACTGTATGTTGTTAGCCATGTCCCGATTATTAAAAAACATACAAATGTGATCGAAGATATGATTATATTCATGCCCATTTTCAACTAATAAAAGCAGAGCATGCTACATGAATAAATATGAATAAAAATGGATAGGTTGACAGTTAGGAGTTGACAATTAACAATCATATACAGTACTGTACAGTACAGTTAGGAATTTTAATTCAGATTCTAATGATTTTGTCTGTAAGTCCCTAATTGACCTTGTGAATACTTAAAAAAAAAATTATATCTGAACCCCACGGGTTGGTCTGTTTGCCCAACTTTCTTAAAAAATGAAGGATTTGCTTTAATCTCTTTCATTTCTTTTCATTGGAATTATACATCTATTTTGTGATTGGATTTTTGATCTAAAGAGAACCAAAGAGTTTCTGATGAGCAGTAAATCTTTGCTGATTTTTTCATGCACTACAACATTTCTTTTTATAGCTTGCTGCGATGATGTTTGGAAAGCTAAACGCACTGTACAGGGCTGGGTATATACAGTAGAATACATAATATTGATTTTTTTATTGATATGAATGTAGTTTCTGACCCTGATGCTGCAGCTTTAGTGGATTCACATTTTCAAAGAAGAATTTGTTGTCAGCTTCACCGATGTAGTTTGACTGTTGTAATTCTTCCGGGATGGTCTGAGTATCCAAGAAGCCAATCACAAACTTAAAGACCATTTTAAAGTGGATGTTTTATCAATGAAAATGTCTAATGCTTGGTCTTGCACTGCTCAAGTGAAGTCAGCTACTGTATTTTATTTTTGGTCAGTGCAAAAAAAAACACAGCTCTTTCTCTGAAGCTTCTTAAATTAAATCAGCATGTTTTCCTACAATTGATATCTTTACCTACAATACTTTAGCCACCAAATTGGCTCCTATAGCTCAGCTCCTTGGTAATTAACTGTTTGATATACAGATACAGTATATGCCAAAGAATTTCTTATATCCAAATGTTATCTTGAATACTTTGTAGCTTCTGGATTTAATCCACCAGATTTTATACTGTAGGTACTGTAATCATTAAATCACCAGTTTCTAATGATATGTAACAATTCCATTATGATTAAACAATTAATACATGGGTGATATGCAAATTAAGTGATTCAGAAGTCATTTGGGACTAAGTACTCTTCTACCCACCATGACAAGAGTTCTCTTAATTGAACAGATTTCTTGCTAAATTCATCATTAGAGTCCAGGTGTTGCCAGTCTTTAAAAATGGGTGATCTATAAGATTACCTAGAGTAGGACTCTCCAAGACCTGGACTGGAGCCCTCTGCTAACTGTAATATTTGGCTTGAGACTCATGAACAGACTTCCTACTTTGCCGCTATAAAATATGGCTTCCATTGAACCATGCTTTCTGCTGCCCACATTTAACTTGGTGAACTACAATTTCATATGAACGAGGTTATAGGTTACAGAGGATTTGTTCTATTCACTAGGAATAACACCCAAGATTTAAGTACCTAGTTGAGTGTTCAGTGAAAATGTGGCTTAACCCACTTGGCTGAGGGCTAAACTCCTGGCCATAAGTTGAGGAGGCCAGGACCCTCTTGCAGAATGAGGAATGACAAAGGGGTGCAGAGGTGGAGGTGGGGTGGAGTCAGGGCTATTATACAGTCAGGGATCACTTTCACTATTTATAGTGTTTTAAAAGACGAAATGACACCAGGAGTAACAGCTAATTACTGACAGCAGAGTCTGATTGAACTTGATTTTGTCATCCCTTCCGAACTTTCATAACAATATCTCCATTAATATAATGTCTGTGACAGAGGAGCCTGTCACGCGGTACAGTTTGCATGGGAAATACAATATTCATACGCCTTCCGTTGAGCGGTTGTTAGATAAGTTCCTGAGGGTGCACACTCAGGGCTTGACCAATAACTGCTATGACTTAATTTCATATACATTCACATACATAAACACATACTTAATTTCATATACATTCACATACTTAAACACAGGCATGAGTGAGTATTGTGGTGTGGATGGGGAGCGCTCTCAAAATGGATGATACTCACTTTTTGTTTGGTGTCGGTTCTTCCGGGGTGGGCCAGCCTATAGTGGCCTCAGAAGGCCAAACCTAACCCCAGTCCTCAAGGTTTATTTAAGGAGATGGGGGAAAAACCACATGCATTGAATTGGAGAAATGGTTTGTTCCAATGGGGGAGGGGCTTACATGCTATTTAAGCTGGCTCCTCAGCCTAAGAGGGAGGTGGTTGTTGGTGGTTAGGAGAGAAAGCAATAAGAAATCTTTATCTTTATTTGAAGAATTAGTTTTGTTTCTTTTTGGGGTTTTGTTTTCTGGTGTGGGGGACTGGGAGCACTCTAAATAAACTGCACTTATTTCACTTTTGCTTTTGCAGCAGAGCCATTCTGTTATAAAAAAATTAAATGTTATATACATTTTTCACATGCACTGTCACTGTGGTTATACTGAGTACATTACAAAAAGGAAGTCTATGATTGTGAGAACCTCGAAGAACCTAGAACAAAAAGCCAAACGGGCTGTTAAGCTTGTTTTAATTTTAGTAACTTGTTTATGAATTAGAACCCACTAGTCAAGATAAGATCATTCACCTAATCATATTTCTGTAACAAAATAACTGTCTAATCATCCTCAATCAACATATTTGATATACAATCAATGAAATGCAACAGATAATCAACAGTCCAAATACATACTGGCAGGTTATAATTGGATTCTGGAAACAAAACTGGTCCTGTTATGAGTGTGTGTACATCTGTGTGTGACCTGCGATGTATTGGTATCCTGTCTAGGGTGTATCATGCCATGCACCAGTTGTTTGCCAGGTTAGGCTCCACTCTTTCCCATGACCTTGTACTGGACAGCGTGGTTAGAAAATGCAATGATTGAAACCCAAACAAAATAACCTCCCACTATATAACTGCAGTGCTTGTGTTGTATGCTCTATTCCCCTGTAGACAAGCACAATGCATTAATGAATAAATAGGTATTTCAAGGGCATATCACATTTTATACATACAATACTGATTAAGGTACAGACAAAACAATTTGACGTTGCTTTCCTCAGCTGGTGTATGATGCATAAGATCTTTTCACGAAGTGTCTCCTGGTTACATTAAAAGATTGCAATATCGGATTTACCAATACCTATTTCCATAACCCCATATTTTACAATTTATTGTAGTTTCTAAGATGGAGCTAATTTATATACTGTAAATGAATATAGAATACCGCTCTGCACAGTAACTATTTATTTGACACAAAACTCCAGCCAAATGGAAAACATCATAATGTGGCAAATCATACAGTATAAATGTCAGTTTGACTCAAACGACCCGAAAAGAAACAATGTGACGTGAAGAGGGCTCCAGAGTCGAAACGTTGTTTCTTTTCTTCTCTTTTCAGCATGGAATAAACCTTTACTTCTACCTTTGCACCCTAAGCAAACTGAGGCAGCTACCTACTTGAACGAGTTTGACACGTGCATTGATAGCATTTTGCATAATAATAACAATACCCATCACCATTGGCAATCTGTGATTTTAATTTTTCTTTAAAAAAATGCAGACCGTTGATGGATTCTTTGTTTTGATGAAGTTGCTGAGTCATTTCAGACTAATATTTTGATGCAGTGAAGTACATTTTCCAGTCAAATGAATGGAAGACTGTGAAACCTCTCTGAGGCAGATACTGTATAAACCCTAACCTAAGGAAAACCCATAGCTAGGGTTAGGATAAAGATTTCACAAAACGTAGACTATTTTTGATGGCATGGCTGTGTTTTAGAACAGAAATTATATTTAGGAAAACAGTTATTTCAAAGTTTTCTAAACATTTTTTCGGACATATATTCCCATATACCGTGCATTGCTGCAAAAGGGAATGTTGTCTAAATTGCTCTGCAAGCAACATTTGGAATGATACTGATTAATCCTTTCAAACTCTTGCAATACGCATTGTATGCACAGGCATATTAACAAATAAGACCACAATTTGTTAGTTGTTTCTGACTTTAATGGCAATTAAGCCCGAACCCATACTCATTCCTGACCCCAATCAACACAAAATATTCTAAAACACAACACTTTTCAAAATTTAATTTTACCATTCTTGATACATTCTCTTTGTTTTGACTATTTTGCTGAGTCGTTTCAGACTAATATTTTTATGTAGAGAATTACATTTTCCAATCAAATGAATGGAAGGTTGTGGAACCTCTTTGAGGCAGATCTAAACCCTAAACGTAACCTAATTCAAACCCATAGCCACAAAACATAAACTATTTTTGATGGCATGGCTGTGTTTTAGGACAGAAATGTTATTAGGAAAATTTAGGAATTATATATTCCCATATTCAATGCATTGTCCCAAAAGGGAATGTTGTCTAAATTTCTCTATAATCAAAAATTTGAAAGATTCTGATTAATCCTTTCAAACTCTTGCAATACACATTGTATGTACGGGCATATTAACAAATCAGGCCAAAATCAATTTTTTCATCAATTTCCCTACGGGATAAATAAAGTATTATCTATCTATCTAAAATGTATTAGCTGTTTCTGACTTTAATGGCAATTAAGCCCGAACCCATTCTCATTCATGACACCATTCAACACAAAATATCCTAAAACAGAACACTTGTCAAAAATTAATTTGACCATTTTTCATACATTCTTTTTGTATTGACGAGGTTGCTGAGTCATTTCAGACTAATATTTTGATGCAGTGAAGTAAATTTTCCAATCAAATAAATGGAAGGTTGTGGAACCTCTTTGAGGCAGATCTAAACCATAACCCTAACCTAAGGCAAACCCATAGCTAGGGTTAGAATTCCCACAAAATGTGGACCATTGTTGATGGCATGGCTGTTTTTTAGGACAGAAATGATAATTTTCTCATTATTGTTTCTGGCATACTGTATACTGTATCTGCTGCTCTCAGCCCTGTTTGCTTGAAATGCAGGAACCTGCAGTCTAGCCTACGTCTTTGCACTGCAGTTACTCTTGGAGTAACAGAAATACTCGGCGGTGGCATTAATGGGACCTGCCAAGCCAAAGAGCCATAGAGAAGTGTTGGAAGTGAAAAGAAGTATTTTGCAAAATCAGACTTCGATTAAACATTTCAGACTCAGGAGCATATGACAGGAATTTATTTAAATGTATTACCTAATATTCTTTCTGTAGTTTTAAAATTAATTAAACACACTCAGAAATAATTAATTTTAATCCATAGGATGCAAATACAAATATAAAGTTACCAATGATCGATATGTAGCATATAACAGAAACCAAGAAATCTTCAAAGTCACTTAATCAAAATCAAAATCAGTCAATCAAAATCAATCATTATTTTTTTCCTCCTCCAACTGAGCAAATGCCATTGTAACTCAAGTTCTGTCACTTATAATACTTGTTAGTTCCCCAGCCTTACAGTGGGGTGTTTGAGCAAATCTTTGTAATAATTTCTCTTCTTTGGTTGCCAGCTATTAATACCAATTCCATTTTGGTTGGGTGCAGTGCATTGGACTGTTCATGGGTTTGAGAATTCTGAGTGAATTTCAATTTCAGAAATGCCTAAGGGTTTTTAATTTGGTGCAATGAAAAGCTGATATGTACATATTGAAGTTTCATCTTAAAAGTAATTCTGTAAGCAAATTCTTGATATAAATAATTAAATGCCAGTGACGAACAAGATTCTCTTGTGGTCATGTATTAGAGTATTATTCATTTTCTTGTAGCCTAAGGTAAATAATACAAAATATTGGCTAACCAATGTTAGAGGAAATGTAAAATACAAAAAACATTCAAATTGTTACTATACCTATTTTTTCTTGGCTGTGGGTTTAAAACTAAAACTTGTTTCTGACAAGATTGAGTTAATGAAAATAATAACTTCTCTTAATGATGACATTTTCTGTGTCATTGTTTTATTTCATGCATTCGACCTTGTTACTGGACCTTGAATTTTAATGATTCATTTCTCTTGACTTACAGTATACTGTATCATACTAGGCACTGAAATCAAAACATCATTTCCCTTTTTCTGTCTCCTTAGATTCTCTGAGAAGAGACCCGAGACAGCAGTCACTCTTTCCTCCTTGTCCTACCAGACTGTCACCTTTATAATCATGCCAGTTTGCTACTCCTTCCTTTCTGAATTGGAACCAAATGAACAAACTTGGCAAAGAAAACAAATGTTCACATCGTGAAGAATTAATCTGAGCTAGATACACTGAAAAAACAGCCCACAGACATTTACTGGCTTTGCAAATTAAGCCGTCACATGAAATTCTTTAAGACAAGGTCACCAATTTGTAAAAGGCGTACAAAACAAATTGTGAATAGTAAATGACCCTGAAGAAGAATGCATAGAAAAGTGACTAAGCTGTTTGGCTGGCAGTCATTTTTAATGTTCCGTAAATGAATGTAGTCTGGTGTTTGCATTCCTTAATTAGTCAATCCTTAATGATAAATGGCATGTTATAAATAACACTCACCCTCCTAGGGAATGAAATATGTAGAAATCAATCTGAATAGATATATTACTACTTAAAATCTTAAAAAAGGGAAGTCCAGGAATTTATGTTTGTAGAGAAGTCTGCCCTTCTTAATATAAGAAATAATGTACATTAACTAGAGACTTAAACCAAAATCTTCATTTGTGACACTTTAATGAGATTTTTCACTCTTCATCTCCAGCACTCAGTACTGGGCAAGTCAGGAGTCGTAATCTGTACACATCCTCAATCTGCCAGTGTCAGTGTCAGAGTTTGCCACCTGCTTCGGATTTATAAGGGGAGCCTAACTTTCAAATAAGAAGATTACACGGTGGGGTGCCTTTGATCCACCTTTCTTTTTCAGTGGCCAGCCTAAACTTCATGGAATTCATGCAAAATGTTAGCAGTAACAGAACCCTCTGGCTTTACTGTATATGACACAGCCAGCAGCTATATCACTCTGCCTTCATTTGCTCGTCTATGGACTGCATGTTTGCTCTATTGTACTTTTTGGACAATCAGTCTGTATAAACCCGTGCACATTTTGCACATATTTTATTGTTTTTACAGTGACTATGATCATCGCATTTTGCACACACCTATGTATTTATTTTTTATTTATTTATTTTTATTTATTTATATATAGGCGGGGGCATCATTGTTATTTACAACCTTTTTTACAGTCTAAGTCCTATAGCTATACCTCCTCCCTCTTCTTTTGAGTGTCTTGTTTTAAATGTTTCTATCCCCCAATCTACTATTATTGCCACAGTTTACAGACCACCCAAACCCAGTGGAGTCTTCTTAGGTGAGTTTGCTGATTTTCTCTCATTCTTATCCCTTACATTTAAAAGGATCCTTATTCTAGGGGACTTTAATATACACATTGATTCAACTTCCTCCAGTCTGGCTAAAGACTTCCTTTCTCTTTTGGGATGCTTTGACCTTGCTCAGTTTGTTTGTACCCCTACACATAACAAAGGACACACCTTAGATCTAATTATTGCAAATGACTCCTTTGTCTCCCACTGCTCCCCCCTTGATCTAGGCCTCTCTGACCACTTAGCCATTCTCTTCAATCTGGAATTACCTGTTTCTAACACTTCCCCCTCACGCTCTGTAAATTTCCGCAACTGGCGATCAATTGATCACCCAAGGTTTGCAAATTCTGTTCTGTCCTCCTTATCCTGTTTCTCTTCCTCTGACCCTCTAGAGGACAAAATACAGTTACTTGACAATGCTCTTTTATCTACCCTCGACACCTTTGCTCCTTTAAAAACTCGAACCATCTCCTTCTCTCGCCCTGCCCCCTGGTACAATGACCATCTGCGTTTCATGAAGGCAGCCTCTCGCAAACTTGAGCGTAGGTGGCGTCTTTCCGGCCTAAATGTACATTACCAGGCCTGGAGAGATTACTTATCTGATTATAAGGTTACTATAGAGTCTGCTAGATCCACCTACTTCTCTCACATCATTGAAAATCACCAAAACAATCCCAGACATCTTTTCTCCACCATCAACAGACTGCTCAAGCCAAACTGCCCCACCACATTACCTGCCTCATCACAACTTTGCAACACATTCTTAGATTTCTTTAGTTCTAAGATTGACAACATCCGGCATCACATTCTCTCCACTACGGATATAATTTCCACACCTCCTCCCTCCTCATCCAACTTCTCTGGTTCCCGTCTCTCCAGCTTCTCTCTTCTTGACTCAGCATCCCTAAACAAACTAGTTACGCGCATGAAACCCACCACATCTATTTTAGATCCCATTCCCACCACTTTATTCCAGTCCTGTTTCTCTTCTCTCTGTCCCATTGTCCTCAATATAATACATGAATCCTTGAGCACCGGCATTGTACCAACGGTCCTCAAAACTGCTGCTATTACCCCAGTGCCAAAGAAGCCTAACATGGCTCTCGACAATCTTAACAACTTTCGCCCCATCTCCAACTTACCCTTTCTCTCTAAAATTCTAGAACGTGCTGTCACACTTCAGTTACATAACCACCTCATGACAAACAACCTTTTCGAACCCCTCCAATCTGGCTTCCGTCAACTTCACAGCACAGAAACCGCCCTAGTCAAAGTCACCAACGATCTCCTAATAGCTTCTGATTCTGGTTCTCTTTCCATACTCATCCTTCTTGATCTCAGTGCTGCCTTTGACACTGTTGACCATAACATCTTGCTTTCTCGTCTCGAGACTGTGTTTGGAGTCTCTGACACTGCCCTCAAATGGTTTAAGTCTTACCTCACTGATCGCTGTCACTTTGTCTCTCTCAATGGGTACAGGTCTGAAATTGGTCTTGTCAAGTCTGGTGTCCCTCAGGGCTCAATACTGGGCCCCTTGCTCTTCAGCATTTACATGTTCCCACTTGGTCAGCTTTTAAGATCACATGGCCTCAGCTTTCATTTTTACGCTGACGATACTCAAATATACATCCATACCAAACCCGACACTGATGTGGCTGTCTCTATTCTATCTAATTGCATCTCTGACATAAAAATTTGGATGACTCAAAACTTCCTTCATCTTAACTGTGACAAGACTGAAGTCATGCTTATTGGTACCCCCCATCAACTTCGCAAAGCCAGTCCTGTAACCCTGTCTGTAGATGGCTCTGTACTTGAGCTCCAATCAAAATTGAAAAACCTTGGGGTTATATTCGATTCTGGCTTAACATTCGACCCACATGTACAGCATACTGTCAAAACATCTTTTTTTCACCTCAGAAATATCGCAAGACTACGCCCTATGCTATCATTAACTGTGGCTGAAAAGCTGATCAACATATTTGTATTCTCTCGAATTGACTACTGCAATGCTCTGCTCCCTGGGGTATCTAAATCTACTCTGAACAAGCTGCAGTATGTCCAAAATTCAGCAGCCAGAATCCTGACCAGATCTAGTGCAAGTGTTTACATTACTCCTATCCTGGAGTCCTTGCACTGGCTTCCGGTCAAATTCCGCGTAGACTTTAAAATCCTCATGCTCACCTACAAGGCTTTACATGGCTTGGCACCTCAATACCTGTCTGAACTTTTATCGCCCTACTCCCCACCTCGCAACCTCCGCTCTTCAAATTCTGCCCTCCTTACTGTCCCCCAAGCCCGTCTACATTGTATGGGCGACAGGGCCTTCTCCTGCTATGCCCCCAAGCTCTGGAACTCCTTGCCCAAGGATATTAGAGAGTCACCTTCTCTAAACTCCTTCAAATCCAGACTCAAAACCCTCCTTTTCAGAAAAGCCTTTACATAACTGGTTCCATTCTTCACCCCTCTGCTCTTCTTAATACCATCTTCCACGGTCTCCTCTATTGTTATTGTTGTATTGCTGTAATTATAATTGTGTCCTGTCTTGTGAAATTTTCTTATTTATTGTTGTAGTCTTCTTATTTATTGTTATTGTCATCCTGTAAAGCGCTTTGAGAAGCCACCTTTAAAGGCGCTATATAAAATAAAGTTTATTATTATTATTATTATTATTTTGTTGTATTTTGTTTTATAACAATTCTGATGTCTGTTTTTGCTTGTCTTGGGCTGGACTGATGTAACACATCAATTTCCCTATGGGATTAATAAAGTATTATCTATCTAACTCACAACTGGCAACCCACTGAAGCTAAGCAGGTGTGAGCCTGGTCAGTACCTGGATGGGAGACCTCCTGGGGAAATCTAAGGTTGCTGCTGAAAGAGGTGTTAGTGGGGCCAGCAGGGGGTGCTCATCCTCCGGTCCATGTGGGTCCTAATGCCCCAGTATAGTGACGGGGACACTTTCGAATGAGACGTAAAACCGAGGTCCTGACTCTCTGTGGTCATTAAATCCCAGGGTGTTTCTCGAAAAGAGTAGGGGTGTAACCCCAGCGTCCTGGCCAAATTTCCCATTTGGCCCTTACCAATCATGGCCTCCTAATAATCCCCATCTATAATTTCCCATTTGGCCCTTACCAATCATGGCCTCCTAATAATCCCCATCTATAAATTGGTTTCATTACTCTGCTCTCCTCCCCACTGATAGCTGATGTGTGGTGAGCGTTCTGGCGCACTGTGGCTGCCGTCGCATCATCCAGGTGGATCCTGCACATTGGTGGTGGTGGAGGGGAGTCCCCCTTACCTGTAAAGCGCTTTGAGTGAAGTGTCCAGAAAAGTGCTCTATAAGTGTAAGCAATTATTATTATTATGACCAATCCTTACAGACATTTGTAAAGGGAAATGTGGCTGACAGTCGCAGTAGCAGGGCCAAGGCCTCCTATTGGCTATCCTGCGTCCAAGTCCAGTTTTCTGGTTGCAGTGTCCAAAATCTGCTAAGTAAAAATACACTTTTACATAAGCCCTTAAAGCCAACAGATACGATCTAACAAAAAAACAACAGGATTTGTTTAGTTGTAAAGACCTACAAAACTTATCAAATTACTTTAGTAACTTTTTTCAGGTAATTTCAAGTATTCTAGTCTCACTCAGCAGACTCAACTTTGCCAGGATGTGGAATGTCCAGCAGTTTAAATGATTGATATTCAGTACTTGAAAAATGGTGCTGTACAAGCTCAAGAGTAGTGAGGTACATGAGTAGTGAAGATAATTTCCCAGTGCTGTTTTCAAGGTGTTCTTTATCAAACTGCTAAATTTGTTTGGTTCTTGGTACTACTAACTTACTGAGGTGGCCTCTCGAACCAAAGCCTCTCCAAATAGCCTCCTCCGCATCCTATCTCTCCAAGCTATCTTATTCCAGGTCTTCCTTGTGGCCTCTTTCCTCAATATTCTCTTCTACTACCTCTTTTACTACTGTGTTCTTGATGTCTTCTCATTACATGGCCATACCACAGTAGTCTTCTTCCTTTGACAGTATTTTATGAAAACTGGGTCTTGGTACAAGTGGATATGGGTTCTCTTGTCCAGGTCCCATTTGAGTTGTTTTTTTTCTGGGGAAAGGTAAGGGTTCTCGTAGGTTTCGCTTCTGGGGTTAGGAAGGGAGTTGGCTATTTTTCATTTTCTAGGGGAATGGAGTTTTGGGGAACGACCTAGTGCTTAAAAACCTGGTCCCTGTTAATACTGGGCCTGGGCATGGGTACATATCTTGTACACCTCCTGACAATACTTCTGTCATAGATGTCTCTTTTTTTCCTGAATTAGTTTTTTGGACTGGGTCTTGGAATGGCTGCCCATCATTAGAATGCATTATTTTGTCTTCAGTGTGTATCGTAAGCAGACAGACAATCTATCAGACATAAAACTATACATACATAATAAACTGCTGTATGAAAGGATGACATTAATATTTTAGATTAGAGCCGCTATCTACTGTATAATGTGATGGCAAAAATTTCAATATTAATTAAAGTGATTAATCAAGCCAAATCAAATCAGCCAAGTATCATATAAATTCAGACAATGTACTGTTTTCAATTCTTTAAATAACCCTTATTGGGTTACTAGTAACTAGTTTTGACTGTTACTGATATACACAGACAGTATCAGCTGCACAATGTAGTCATTGGACATTATACTGTATTTAACTGTTTATTATCAATATTTTCAAACCACAATTACATTAAGTAGCTGTTTGTAAATCATATAACAGGGTTTATATTTCTAATGTAAATGTAAGCACACAGTTATTCACTTACAGTATATTTGGATTATATTGCTAACAACATTTGGGTAACAGAATCAAGCCTTTCCATAAACTGCGTTTATGCTGTCCAGGATTGAATTATATTACCCAGGTGTTTTCAGTGACATTTTATAGTTCATTAAGTGATTGAAGCTGGCATATTTTCCTATTCTGGTTAAAACATTTGGTGCTAAAAAATGTTATATTGATGTATACTAATCTAGATTTTTTACAATTCATAAATATTTAAAACTTTACATATGTACATGTATGAAGTTTCACCCTGGAATATTTTATCAAAGCTGATGTTAAGTACTATCACAGCAAAGGCAATAAAGACTGTATTTGGTAAACACACCGCAGACAAACATTAACACTCATCAGAATTGCTGACAGTTGAATACAATCAGTAACCCAAACACTGTGACATTTGTAAGTCTATGAATGACATAAACAATGTATCCAATGTCTGGTGCTGAATCAGGCAGAAAGGTCAGGGTAATCATGGCTAGGAGAGGTAAAATGGAGATCTGTCAGCTTGGATAGGACGTTTTCCGTCCTGAATTGTTGATAAACAGGAGCCAAAATCATCACTTGGGAATATTATGATTACACTGACCTTTCTGTATGTCCTTTTTATAGGGTTTCCAGGACTTATTACAAAAAGCCATCAGAAGCAAAGACTGACCTAAAACCAGGATTGCACCTTCCACCAGCTCTCAGTGTAAGACTAATTTCTTTTAAAAGCATCTCCATTCATTTACATTTCCCAGATTTCTGTTTATTTGGACACTCTTGCACATTCTCACACGATCCTCCTTTGATTTCCTTTGCCTCATATAATTAATAATAATTGCTTACACTTATATAGCGCTTTTCTGGACACTCCACTCAAAGCGCTTTACAGGTAATGGGGACTCCCCTCCACCACCACCAATGTGCAGCATCCACCTTTTAAAAGCATCTCCATTCATTTACATTCATTACACATCCCATCCCCCTTTTCAGTCTCCGTCTCCCTCACATCTGTCTGTCTCTCCATCTGAAAGGTTGTTCCTACTAGATGTTATGCTGTGCCCGTGAATGGAAAATAGGGCACGGTGAATTCATAATTGCCGGAGTAGGTTCAGCGGAGAAGTTTAAATTGTTTATTGAGGAGTTTGTGGAATAATGGGGGGAATCAGGATGGGAGGAGACCTGGGGGGAAAGTCCCTGGGAGGCAAATCCACTACACCCTCCTCAGTGTAGCTCAATGTCTGAGCCCTGAGGAACCATTCCTTAAAAAGTGAATGCGGTTTCTAATTAGTGAATAAGCTCAGTCTGTGCTTAATTGAGAATTGGGAAATGAGGCAGTAGTTACATTTATAATTCCTAGCTCAAGATTTATTACTCATAAACCAACATACACAAGATTTGATAACTCAGATATTATAATTAAATCATAAATTACAATGAATCATTATATTTTATTTAAATTAATACATTTAAGGTACACACATTTGTAAACTGTGTGTTTCATACTGTTTTGAGATATACACAGTTTTCAACATATAGCATATGGGAGTGGCCTTCATATACTGTATGGTGTATTTTCATACATGGGGAAAACACAAAGTACTGTAGGAAACAAAATGTTTTACTGAAGTGTTTTTATAAGAGGCATTGTGGATTACGCTCTTCCAGATAAAATGAAACCCCAAAGCTTTAAATGCGACTGAATCTGTCTCTACTTGCTTTTCAGAAATGTATAGATGATGATAACCCACCATGGGACCATGTTTAGCTACATACTGTAAATAACTTGCCTTGGAAAGAATTGAATAGGATTGGAGTTCAGTTACTGTTACAAATGTAACATAACAGAAGAGAAAAGGCCGAAGGAAAGGAACAGACAGCACTGATTCTTGAAATAATCAAGATAAATCCTTATACAACTTTGCAGCCCTGCGTGAAACAAACTGCTCACCTTGGGAGCCTATTTTAGACAATTTAATGAATACAGAAAGCTATTACTTGAAAAAAGGAATTCTTTGGGGGCTCTTGTAACGAGTGCTTGTAATTTAAAAAGCCATTTCTAGCGATAGCGGCCATCAACCAGTCTCGAGATACACATCAAATAGCATCAATGATAAATACAAATGTGAGAAGGAAAAAACACTCTATAGTAATATGGGCAGAGAAAAAGCAGGAATTTAACAATCTTCCTCCCATGAAAGGCAATGTATCTCTCAATCATATCTCCTATGAAGCTATATTATATTATTATTAGCTTTGTTATTGAGGAAGAATTTTAGCATTAGCTCATATGCCTTTTGCTTAGCAACAGTATAAAAGGATAATTCAAGCATATTATTTGACCTTCTGACATTGATATTACAAACCACAGAATGTCTAGCTCATTTTCACACCTTTTATTTTTATACTTCCTTTTGTCTGTATGCAAGGTAGAATTGTCTGTATGCAAGGTAGAACTGCTTCTTAAGAAGAACGTGGTCAATTACAAAGAAATGTTTGTAGAGAGAAAAACATCTCCTTACAGTATATGGAAACTTGGAGTGAGCTTTCCTGTGTGTGTCTACTGTATAAAACTCATTGCATTTATCATCTCGGGGAGTTAGATGTTTGTAGATCTGTATGAGAGATTGCTCTTAGATCTGCATGATCTATCCTCCTCATGCGCATGAATAAAGGACTCGGCCTGACCACACCTATCCTGAGTGAAGACTTTTCTTCGACATTATAAAATTGATTGAGTTAGAGAAAGAAAAGCAGTTTAAAAGGTACAAAAACTTAGCCAATTATGTTTTTGATTTTTTTTTATTTTCTTATCCCAAGGTCAGGAACACCCCCCTCTGATTGTACACACTTCTTGCAAAGTCATTAGAAAATGTGAGGAAAATTCTGAAAAACTGAACTGGAATAGCTTCTTCTTAATGTCAGGTTCTCAGCCATCACCTTGGCTGATACATGATATGATTATGTGAGACACAACAGGAGGGTCGTGTGCAGTTTTCCCTGGAGATGTCAGTGTGGTTTTACGTATATACTCTGACCTGATTTAATATGGATTAGTTGTGTTAGGTTTATACAGTATAGGAAGTTAAAGTATTTTCCCATAATGCATCCCAAACAGGTCTACCAGCCATTTTGTTTTATGCTGTGTAAACCATATAGATGTAAATTGGAAAAAATTACTTTTCTTAAGAGAAGGTCCGTGTATCCCCAGTAATTTCAAGTTTTGGTTCTATTTGAGCTCTTCATGATTTAATTAAATCCCAGATTTAGTTGATAAGTAACTGATTAAACCTTCATGAATATAATGAATATTTCAGCTCTGAAAGTCTGAAATGTATTACAAAATATTTATATATGACTCGAAAACTTCTACATTTTAGGAGCTGAAGACAAGATAGCTCATTGATCACATGATTAATGGAACGCAGGGTTCAATTAAGCAGACAAGAGTTCTGAGTTGGAGTGGGCCTTGTGTGATAACAGTTGAAACAAGTAGCTCAGACAGAGGGTAAGACAGTACAACAGTGTCTCATGACACTCTTTAAATATGAAGGGTGTGTGAATTTTTAAATGCATAAAAATTGGTTATAATGCAGAAGAGAGCCCAGTTTTTAATTTTGGACACCCTGGAGCACAAATAGATTATTGTTTTGACTTGGAGTAGAAATAAGTATTATCAGAATATGTTTTTTAAAATAAGGTTTATATTACCAGGTAAATGTCAGCATGAGCCAGTATAATGGTTTGGGGAGAGATAGCTGGAATTTTCAAAATCCTTAGGTGACACACAACCTTCAAAAAGTCATAAAAAATGAGAACCGGAAAACCAGACATGAAAACACACATCTAAACCAAAGTCTGTTTTCAGCAGAACAGACCAGTGGAAGCTATTTTTTTTAGTCACAAAACATTTTCCTGAATACAACAACATGCTGTGCTGCACTGCTAAAACCAAATTAATGGCATTTCTGTTGAAGTCTGGAAGTGGTTGGGAATCAAGACTAAGAGCCATCAACTGAGTAACAAGGGAAAAGAGGCCTCTTTTCAATTGTAACTTTATTTATGTTGACAAATACTTTATGTGGGCATACAGGCTGACAATATGTGTAGAAATACTTTAGGTATTTGGTGTTAAAGCAAAGAAAACCAACTCTAGTCTTATAGGCCTCAAAGTCTGCTGTTTTTCATATTGCTGGTCAAAGAAACTGAGCCTCACTACTATGCACTCTAGAATCTAAAATTAGTGCATAATATTGATTATTGGTACAAGTTACAATTTTCTTTCATTGCTAAATAAACTTTGGGGATTGCAAAAGCTTATACTTTCTGATTCTGGGACTATTATATTTCAGGATAACTTTTCAAAGGAAAATATGAATCTGCAGATAATTTCTTTGGAAATTTCTTTTGAAAAAAATATTTTTCAGATAAACATTTTGTCATTTAAGGTCATTTGTAACTTGCGCAATGCTAAACTGCTGGTGTGCCCTACCCTCTCAGCAAATCAGTAACCTTAAAGCCTCATGGGTTTAAACTTGACAATGGCACAGCTTTTAATCAATTCTTATGAATTTAATTATGTAATTCCTTTGCAGGGGGGGGGGCACTTTCTCTTTCATCAAATGCCAAATTAAATGTGTTCAACTGGAGTCTGAAGCTCTGTTTGCATGTTCCGTAATCCGGATGTTTGGCACTGCCTTCTGTCCATCATGGCAAGTGCCTGCAGGCAAGAGACAGGTTTTCTTTCAGGCAGCAAAGTCAATATAACTCTCTAATAACTGTGTTTGGAAAACTAACTGATCCATTATTTCTGCTCTGCTTACTACTTTCAGAGTTGCAGTTTTCACTTTGGGTTATTTCATTCTTTCAATTAGAGTTTCTGACTATTTTTAATGTCTTCTTTCTGACATGTGTAAAATAAGAAGCACTGTCCTTCCACCTATAGTGGTTCAGATTAGATGTCCAGCACAAGTTCAATTAGTGTATCAGTTATCACAGTATTGAACCCCTCTGTATAGACTGTACAAACATCTAATCACGTTGTAATTTCTCTTTGTGCTCTGTGGGATTGTAGTTTTTCACCCTATGTAAGGACTTTATAATTGCCACAATTGTGGCAGTACAGTATATACAGTATACAGTATGTTAGATGCACGTCACTTTCAATACTTTACTGTCTATGTTATTAATATGCTTCATAAATATCTTCAGGAATGCAAGAATAAAGCAAATTACACTATTTCATTCCTTGTGTGTTTGGTATTCCTTTTATCATGAAAGAACTGAAACACAGTATATAAACTATAAACCTTCGCTTGAAGATTTTGAATTATTGCTTGTTTTTTAAAGTTTCTTTTATATTGTTATTATGTATCTTTTTGTACATTTTAAATCTGTCATCTCATGCAAACCACAGGATAGATCATCATGCCTGGTGATCTTGTTTGGAGGTCTGCCTTGAATTTAAATGAAAGTATAAGGCTCTCTCCTTGTATAACCACTGTCCTTGAAATTGTAATTTCTTCTATGTAAGGCATTTTTTTATTAAATTATTTTAGAAAAGCTCCACAAAAACTATAGTAATTGCTTATTCTTTTGTTTTCCTTAAGTAATATATCTTTGAAGACAAAATATATATTTTAAGATAAAATCAAGTTTATTGTTGTGCTGCTATCCAATTATTAGTTTATATTGTTCATATATTTCTTTGATTTATCTTGTATATGTGTATGTCTGCGTGTTTAAGAAAAATACAGGATGAGATATTTTCTAACACATCTTTGATTTTGGATTTTAAAGAATAAAATGGGTGGCAATATATTTTGTATGTATTGTAACAGAGCAAGAATACAACACCCACTAAATGGCCCTTGATTCTGTGTGAAATGCATGACAGATTTGTAGAACTCAAAAGTTTACAGAAAAGGTTTGATTATAGTGATGAGAAAGCCAGTAATTTAACACTTTAAATTAAAAACGAGCATATTAACACAGAAAGTAATGACAGAGGAGACTGATGCCTATGAGTCTGTGGCTGTTTTCAGTTGTGTGATTAGATCGTTCCTATGTGATACCTGAGCTTGTAAGCAGTGCTACATCCAGTGATATTATGTCCGGTCACGTTGTTTAAAATGTTTTGATCAGCCTCTTCTGTCATTGCTTTCTGTGCTTCAATGATATTAGCCTCTTGGTCAGATCATCATTGTACTGATGACGTACTCATTATACATTGTGCATCATTCGATTTATCTGAGGGAAAAAAGGATTAAAGCATATACAATTGATCTGGCTGAGAGGCGGCGAAGAAAGCAATTTACCTGGAAAAAGTTATAACTAATATTTCACACATGTCAAAGACTAACAGAAATGTTACTTCCTTGAGCCTCGTCAGTGGCCAGTACAGGGACTGGAAACCACGTTCCTAGAGCACCAAGACGGATAAGTGGCTAATGCTCGTCCCACTTGACCAAACCAAGTCTCCATGCTGGGGAATTGAGCTCTTTGCAATAGGAGATGTCTTCCTTTGGATGAGACATTAAAATGAGGTCCTGATCACTTGTTCATTAAAGATCCCATGGCATTGTTCGACTAGTTTCGTGGCTATCTTATTACACTATCTGGCCTCTGTAAAGCTCTCCCTTTATTTAACTGGCGAATTAAATTCTCATTCTCTGCAAGATGCTTGGAGTGGGGCTGTTGACCTGTATTTAACAACCACGTCACCCAAGTGATGCTACACTTATGAGGTGATGGAATAAGTCTCCCCCTATACAGTACTGACTGTTTAAAGCATTCAGAATATGCAATCCATGTAATTGGATAATTTGGCAAATCTATTTTCCATGTTTTCTCTTTGGATTAATTGAACTGAATAATCGTAGAATTCCTATTGACTGGGATTAGAAACACTTTCGTGCCACTGATTTTTTAAAAACACTGAATATCTATAGTAGTTCTACTAATAATTTGAACTTTGAAACTCTTTTTAACAACCATGGCAAATAAAAGCCTCTGAATACCAGTAGTGAATAAACAAAATTATAATCCCCTTCTGTTTGGTTTGGATGATTATCACCCAAACCAAGCATTTTCTACCTGCCACCTTTGTCATCAGAGATTCTGTGTGTGACGACAAGCTTTAGATTTGCTGTCCAAGCCAATTTGAAGCTCGTTACTCAGTCATGTAGCTAATCTCGCTTATTCGTGTTACTAAAATGAGAAACATCTGGTCACTTGGGAACAGTATGGTGCCACTGTGGGATTAGCACAGTGGTTAGCCTCGTAGAGCAGGGACTCCTCCTGGAGCTCCACATCCTCCCACAATCCAAAGACATAATGGCAGGTTAATTGGTTTCTGGGAACACTGGCCCTGGTGTGAGTGTGTCTGTGTGTCTGCACTGCAGTGCACTGCATCCTGTCCGGGATGTATCCTTCCCTGCACCCGTTGCTTGCTGGAACAGGATCCAGCGCCACCATGACAAGGTATTGAATAAGGTGGTTAGAAAATGGATGGATTTTGTTTTGAAATTTTTGCATTGAAATTTTAAGTTTGAAGAAGCTGCAATGTGTAGAAGTGGTTCCTGTCCAGACAGTTAAAGAGCAAGCACCTCACTAGAATGCTGATATGAACCCATGATGAACCTGCTTACTCCTATAAAATCATTTCCATTCTGTTCAGAGTGAAATATCAGTTCAGACTGTTCCTGATATCAGCTTGGGTTCTATGAGGAATGCTAATTGTGGAGGTAGATTCAAAACCAAACCTGGAAACAGGTACTATAACATTAGTTTTTATTTGTATACTGTTGAGGGAGGGAAATACACAAAAAATACAAAAGAATTTACTTTAAAAAAATTAAAATTTTATTCAAAACATTAATTGTGCATTAACTGGCAGTTACTTACCCTACTTAATTACATGACAATAATTCCATAGCAAATATACTGTAGTACATAAGAATTTGCATTGTACTGTTTATTTCTGTATTCAGTTTTTCCATTTTGCTTAATTTCAATGTGATTTTTTCCCATGTCAAAGAAAAAAGTTTTGTATGTAAAGTATCTGCTGAATTGAGATTTAATGCTACAGTAGGTAAAATGACATCTCATTTACAACAAATCACAAAAGCACTCCCCAAAAAAGATGTCAATTGATCAAATTAATCAAAAACAATATAATCCAATTTGATTGCTCTAGAATATTCATATGACCTGGAGCTGAAATTCTGTAGCAGATCTTTTTTAATCTTGCTTTGCAATTTATGCAGTGTTGGCAGTAGTGGATCCCGTCTATCCTTGCTACTGGTGTTGTTTAAGGGTGTTACTTACTGTAGAACAAGCTGTTTTATTTTTAGCATAAGAATAAATGAAGAAAATGTTCTTAGATATGATAAACCATATCTAAGAGTAAGTGCTAGTAATAAAAATAAATGTGACAGTAACTTAGGTCAGGATGAGGTTAGCATTTACATTAAACTTGTTAAGATACAAAAGGATTACAGTCCATAAAGTACATGGATTTTGTGTATATTATTTTCAGTTTTCCTGTGCTTTAACATGTTTGTATCATACATTACATTGTTTTGTTTTGGTTTTCTGAATGTTGTTCTGTGTTATGGCCAGTTTTGAAGAAAGCCACTTTTAAAAAAAGTCTATTACAGTTACAAGTTAATACTGTAAGGGATTATTTTTAAATAAGAGATGGGAGGAAATTGCATGCAACAGTTAATGTACACAGCAACTATACACACTTTACAATAATTAGAATAACTGATGAGTTTTGAAAATGAATCTTCCTCAGCTTCTTCTTAATGTGTTGGATTAGAGTACTTTTGAAATTAATTTCTGTTCTGTATGTACTGTAATTCTGTTTTTCTGTGGTATCACCATCATTGCTTTATTTGTTTTTTGTGCCTTTCCATGCTTTGCTCTGCTTTAGAGATGGGACACGGTAATTAACTTTAATAAAGGTAGTGATAAGCAAAGCATGTGTAATAAAGAAGAACCACTGTCCTTATGTACAGTATATTCTTAAGTGACTGTATTTGTTTTGCATACTGTAGGTTCTTAAAATGCTGATTAAAGAGTACTGTACATCCAGGAGATGAGTCTTAATAGAAAGCTTATCTCCTCAGTATCGTGTACATTCCTATTCTTCAGCATCTGATGCTAAACAAAAGCCTAATACCTCAGAAAAAGAAATTATCTCAATAATACACATACAGTCTGTCCTTGTGGAATAGCACATTATTTTAAATATTTTCACAGATTCTCTGCAACACCATACAGATGGTTCCAAATGGACGTATTAGAAGTCATTGTCTTATAATGTTTTGGGGAAACCTTTTAATAGAGGTCTTATGGCTCTATGTAACTGGCATATTAGGTGTATGTAACGCTCCTACTGAATGATGATCCAAAGATTGCTGTCATCACAATGTGTTTTGCTAGCCAGTCTTACTACGGACACAAACAATCTTGTGGGTCAGAGTGGAAACTGAAATCCTTTTAAATCTCCCATAGTATAATTTGTAAACATTTTTCTAGAATACACGAACTACTAGAACTGTCTCACGCAGCAAAAGCCATTTTCCAAAATGCACAGTACTTCTTTTTCTTGTATTTTATTTTTTCTGACCTTACCCCTTTTTCTTCGTGTTCTTTATTATTGCTTCACTTTATGCTTTTATTTATTTGTATTTATATTTTACATGTTAATACATTATTATCGAGTAATTGTTGTATAGTTTGTAAACTAATCAAATTCTCAGATGAAACCAAAATACAGTAAGACTATAATCAAACTGTAGGAGATGACAAAAAATTAAAGAAGATTTTTGTGAAACAATTCAGTGACTCTTATTGGACAAACATGCAGTGTGTTACATGCAGGTAAAAATGATCTATAAATATAGGTTGTGCATAACTTGAAATAACTTTTTATGAAAAACCTTGTATTGACACATTTACATCTTCTGCAATGCAGAGAAGCAATAAAGAATTTTAGGATATTTAAAAGGGTAGAATTTATGTCAACGGATGTTATGTTAAAATTGCACAATACGCCTGTAAGACATCATTTAGAATTACTGTGTACCATTTTGGTCCTCAGTTTAGTTTTTTTTTTCTAATCATTTATAATTACTGCACATCTAATTTTCTGGCTCCTACAGTATCTCTATATTGGATTTACATGTATATACAGTATGTGTATTGGAGCCTTGAAAATCTGTATGAAATAAAGATACTGCCATGTACTCGATACATATGTCAAGTCAACAAGAAAGAAGAACTAAATGTTGTCCAACTCCAGAATTTAATTTAACCAAGAAACTACACAAGATCAGGGCACAAGAGATCCAAGACAACAAGAGTGTTGAAAGACAAGTGAAACATGAGGGACACGGATGGTAAAAGATTATGATGAAGTGCTGGAAACCTCTCCTCCTTAAATTCTTTGCTAGTATATTCAGCTTTCAAAATATTTATTGTTTGTGCTTAGCTGGTGTTGCAAGATAACACAATTTATCATGTTTATTTTTTAAGATAACATATACACATGATTTGATCTCCCTAATTTTCAGGACATAGGGTACCTTGATCCTTACTCTTGTGACCCTTTAAAAAAGATTTATTAGAAATAGCATCTATTGTATTCACATAGCCTTAATAAGAATATTAAACAGAAATGTAAAATAATACAATACATATTTAACTCTCTCTCTCTGAGTGCTTCAATTAATCATTGTGATTCTGTAAAAAATTGATATTTTCACATTGGATCTGTGAAGTATATGACAGTATATGGTAATTGTTTACTAACTGCGCTCTGTTGTCATTTAGTATCTTGGTATGACTGCAAGTTCCACTGAGATTTACAAACGATATCTACTTTTTTCACAGCATCTGTTCTTTATCAAACAGATTTTGACCCTTTAGCTGCCCAAGGTTGCATTTTTGAAAGCAGTCTTTCAATACATTAGCATAGGATTGACAATATAAGTTATAACCCTTTATTCAATTCTTTACTGGGTCTTCCATTAATAATAATAAAATATAATACTCCTAGAAAGGTATTGTGCCTTGTACTTGAAAAAAAAACTGGATTTGTAATGCTTTTCTTTTCTTTTCATATTTTTTAATTTTCAGTTGCATTTAGACATATTTCTGATCTCAGATCTCCGTGCTTTTGGGTTAGAAGCCTACCATCTGTGTTCAGGACCTTCTACCCAGGCTGCACCCCTGGATTTCCTTCTCAATATCTCCTCCCACCTCAATGGTTCTCTTCTCTCATGATGTTTTACTAACCTTATAAAAAACAGCATTATACCTATCCCTCAATCCCTCTTCTCTTGAGTCCTGTCCTTCTCTCCTCTCAATTTACCCTCCTCTCACAATACTTCATCCGTCCGTTCATCTGACCAACGTTGAACGGTTCTTAGCACCGGCCTCTCCTGTTTAAGCTTCTGCTTGTAAATGGGAAGTAGCAGAATGGAGGCGTGATCGGATTCACCGAAAGGAGGTCGGGGGAGGTCTTTGTAACCATCCCGTAATAATCTCCACATCTGTGCACCAGGAGTTGTTTACCATGAAGCATACCCTGCCACCTTTGCTCTTACCTGAGTCCATAGTTCTGTCCTGACGGTGAATAGATAATCCTCCCAGGAGGATAGCAGAGTCCGGAACAGATGGGTCAAGCTAGGTTTCGGTAAACGCCAGCGTGTTGCAGTTCTTGATGTCCCGTTGGAAAACAAGCCTTGTTCTCTGTTCAATCCGCTTATTGTCCAGTGACTGAACATTAGCAAGAAGAAGTATACTCGAGAGCAGGGCACGATTGCTGCGCTGCCTCAATTTAGCCAGAACGCCTGCTCTTTTACCCCTCTTCCTACGACGCCATCTTGTAAAGTACAAGTACAGGTGAGATTCTTTTGTCAAGAATCTCCAGAAATAAGAAATTGATCTCACCCTACAGTACTTGGAATTTGAGCTTGTAATCCTATTAAACCCAGGAAAATACATGTATAAGTGTTAATAATGAATGCTGATGTGTTTTGACTAGATCAAGGAATGTTATCCTTGGGCAGATACCAGCATACATCATGTACCAACAGGTGTCAGAAAGGTCAAGCTAAACCACATAGAACAGGAACAACTACAGAAACCTAGAGAACTGCAAAGACCTTTTATGGGCTGGTCACTTTTTTCTACAGAAAAACAGTCTTACAAAATATGTTTTGAATGGTCACAGACCTATGTTTTGCCACATCTTTACTGTTCATGTAAGGTTTTCGTAAAAGGAACAGAGACGATTTGGTATTTTAGCAATTCTCACACATTACATAAACCATAGCACTTAAAGTACCTGCTATATTACCTATGCAAGCAAATAATATTTTTCCAGATCATTTACAAAATGTAAAGTTCCACCTACTGATGCAACAAACTTCGCAATTATCACATGATTTTTTTTGGCCTACGACATGCATTCTTTATTTTTATGAGGAAACTGTGGCAGGACTTATTAGGAAAATGTTTTTGCTAAAACAATGTTGTGATTCCAGTGAACTTGACAGATGAATCCATTAACTATTAACATGTTTGGCACATTAATCATACTCAAATTTTCTGGGTATCTCAGAATTCGCCTCTGCACTCTGCACTTTGAATTTCTACCATGTATTTGTGTTCTGTTTGTTTATTGTCTGTACATGTTCTCATTATTTATTATTGTTGTTTTGTAATGTACTGTCTACACTGTGTGGTGTAATCTGTTGTACTATGTTTTCTGCTTTACTGTTCATGTCCTGAGAGAACAGCATGAATAAGAATCCCTTTCTACATGTACATATGCATATGGCATCAAAACTCCACTATCTATCTTTAATGACACTCAGAAGGCACATTTTGAATGCACAGCTCTATCACACCTTTGCCACACGTGTGATAGGCCTGTATAGACTAGATGGTAATGAAATAAATAAATAGCATATTTTGATTTTAAAAAAAAGCTTATTCACTATCTTCAACCCTTTCTACACTTGTATCTTTGCCTTGAAAACATCAATAGAAAAATCCAAATTAATCTACGTAGTTAATCAAAGTGCAGGACAGCTGTCTATGCAGTTTTGCCCTCTGGAAGTCTGGAATGGCTAATCCACACAATTGTGAGCACTCTGCTTGATAGTAATCAGCAAAAACAACAAGGTTATCTATTCATAGAAAAGGGATAGTTGTTAAACTATAATACTCTATGTAGCTTTCACGTTCAGTGTTAAATCTTCTTTGTGACCTGACCTTACAAATTAGATACTTTTTTGTTTTATTTAAAAAGGTTTAAAACAAAGTTTTTCACTCTGAAAGCTTCTGGTATTTTAGTTAATGTACTGATAGAAATCGCCATTAAATGCAATATCCTTGACAAGCCATCCCTTTGTCATTTACTGTTCTCTAATTAGACACTTATTAGGTCTTACATTTGCATTGTGAATAAAGATATGACCTTATAAACACAAATTTTAGAAGTCTGACTAAATTGGAGCATTTATAGCTTTCCGGCAAGAGAAGGCCATTGGATTTATAAAGCTTTGTTAGTTTTTAATATTGACAATGTGTCTCATCCATTCATTTCTTGAATAATCACAGGAAAAAATAGTTTTTTAGTTTTCATCCTTCAAGAACAAGAATACTCTTATTTATCAGACTAATTGCTGATCTATAGTTTCTAATCTTTAAAAACATACAACCTACAGTATAACACTAACTGAACTGATGCTCTATAGGAAAAGAACTGGAAATCTTTGGACTATGTATTGATTAGAGAATGGTTCAAGTCAATTTCAACCTACCCACCATTTACAAATTACCCACAAAAACAGTCTTTAATGGACTGTCTAAATAAAAGCACAAATGTTCTGCCACATAAAAAGTCACCATCAAACATGTAATTTGTGACCGCCAAACTAAAACTGATGCAGTCAAGTTGAAACTTTTTTCAATTTAATACAAAAATATGTATCAATCTACTTAAACCTTCTGCAGTTAATTCTGTAAATGACAATTTGTTTGTAGAAACACTAGAAAGTTTACACATTTTAATTGTTAACAGATCATACATACAGAGTTTAAATGTAGCAAAACTTTATATGCTACAGTAGCTGAATCATAAACACACAAGTTAAGAGAGAGAATGCAACAACTTTTAACAGATTCTGACATTAGCCAGCTAGATATTTTCAAAGTCCTGAGATTTGTAAAATTTGTCTTAAAATATGACAGCAATCAGGTCAGTTATTCAAGCGTTTTAGAGCTTGAAATAGATATACCTTCTCTCTTGTATTTAATTTTAAACAGCGATACCAGAATTAATGATCCCTCTGAGTTCAACTTACAAATGCTCCCAACATTGCCTTTGTCTCTGGCCCTGAGAAATAATTTTCCCATAGAAATATCTGCCAATGGAAGACCTGCTTATATAATTACTTTTGTCATGCATTTCAGCCTTGAAAACAGATTTACACGCCCTACCGAAGAGGAATAATCACCGACACTGGCCCAATATCCACAATGATTGAATAAAACGGGAAATAAAACCCTAATTGTTTCTTCATAATGTGTGTGCTCTACTAATGATGCATTAACAACAGCAAGGCAGAATGAGTATTGATTGAATACATCAGTTACAGAAAAAATAATTCTTTAAAAATCAAGACACGATGATTGGTCATTCATTACAAAAAGGTCGGTGCTTGGATTGCTTTCAAGTCAAGCACAAGTGAAAAATGGTGTGCACCTACTCATTCTAGACTTTACGGTATTCCATCCCACAGTCATTGAAACAAGTAAGGCATTTGGACAAGATGTGTACAATGTTCATTAGTGAGCATGGAGGCAATTACACTTATAAAAAGCAAACTAGCACAGGAAATAAAATCCAGGAGAATTAAAAATGTAAAAAGGGCAGACAAACGTGTATACAAAGTTGTTGAGAGTTTGGAAGAACTTCCCTTAAAGGTATTGTGAAAATCCAATCTCTAGGAATCTTAAAAACAGTTTGATCAAAAGCTACCACCTGTTCTCTGACTAGGATTATTACATAGTTTATTATTACTCTCATATGAAGATTTTCTGATGTCATGTTCTTCACATGGTAAATCATGTAATCATGTCCTCGAGATGTAAAAGGGAGAACTATAGGCTTGTAGAGATCTATGACTGTTCTGATCCCTAAAATTGTTGACCTGTCTTTCTTTCTGTTTCGCCTGCAGACCACTCTCTGTTCAATAAATGGGATTGCTGGACAGACATGACGCCCTCTATGTGATGTTGAAATGCCCAAAGCGGCCATGTACTGTATGTGTGTGCTGTTTTATATGCATTTGCAGGTAACACAGGGTCTTCTGTTGTTCACTCCAGACAAACATTCACTCCAGACAAACAGTGCCTGGAGTGAATGGAATCTGTGGACACTTAAGGGGACTGTGGACGAGAAGGATAGGTGGATAGCAGGATGAGATGATTGCTAGATCTGGAAAATATGGTTACAGATATACATCTAGATGTGGACAAGATTTCAATAGTTTAAAAAAAACGTGTTTCTGGGACTTCCATATACTTCATAGACTTTTCTTTCTAAGCAGCTGACAAAGGATATTTGTCTGAAAATAGATTACTTCATTTAAATCTTATGACGAATGTGAAAATTGTCTTTAAATTTGTAGTTGTTTATTTTGTACGCTGCAGTTCAACCTCTACTAGAATCCCACAAGACCGCATTTGAGACCTAGAGCATAGCATGCATTGCAGATGTATAACTTGTATTGCTTTCAGTGGTGGCCACACATGCTACGATTTTGACTGAGAGGTGGGGAATACCACAAGAGCTAGCAGAAGAAGAGGCTCCCATTCAAAAGAAATGTGGGAAATTACTTGTGTGAAAACCCCAACTGTTGGAGCTGCTGTCTCCTACATGAAGCAGAGACAAGACCACAGACCTCTGACCGGAGGCTTGCAGGTCCAAGGTCAGAAGTTGCTGTTGGACTTTTGAGCAAGGCACCTCACACAGAATTCTCCAGTACATATCCACAGCCCTTGCAGATGGGAAGGGCAGAGCCTCAGCTACATTCATGGAATGGTTTGTGGGAGCTTGGGGAAGAGACAGAGAAGTGACATCCCACTTGCTTTATGGGATTAAAAGTTAGACTAACGGGAATAGTTATTTTAGTGTATATATTTTTCAAAGATTAACTCTTCCCATGGGAGCACTTTCTTCAGCTGAGTCACATTCTGGGCTGGGAAAGGGAACATCAGCAGATCAGAGACGGTCAGGTCATCCAGAGTTGGGTGGGTCCAGAAAGCAGAGCACGCTAGGACCCAAGAGCTGAGGGACTGAAATCAGAATCCCCGCGGGATCTTCTAGAAAATTCGAACCAAGGAAAAGCAGTAGAAATTATGGCAGTTGGAGAGAGGAGATCAACAAGCCAGATCTGAAGTAGGCAGGTGTGGAGAAGCTTAAATACCAGTACTTGTGTCACGCCCTCTGCAGCCAGAGGGCGCTCCTTCTCTGTCCTGTCCCTAGTTTCCGGTCTGCTGTCCTTCCGGTCCCTCTCTTTCCCTTGGGCTTTATATTTCCGGGTCTTGCATTCTGTCCTGGCTCAGCATTGACGTTCGGATGTCCTGAGACCCGCCGAGCACCAGGGCGCCCCACGTCCGCTCCCTGAGGGCATAGGTTTCTATACGGCATTCCTGAACTCTTTGCACTAATGAGCCCGGGCCTTTTTCCCCTCTCGCCGCTACGCATATGGGTCTTTTTCCGCTCTCCTGCTCCCCACGGTTAGTCCCTTTGGACGTCCGTGACAACTTGACAGTAATTGTAATGAGCAGAGGAGACCTGCAGGCTGCTGAGTGCTTTAATATGAGAGGAAAAGTATGATGTCACTTATTTATCTGGAGGAAGACGAGGAGAAGATTGGTTAGATCAGAGGGCTCCTCCTCCTGAATGGATGTGGTAAGTCTCATTTTCAGGTACTGCGCAAATCTTGCATGTGCCACCCTCAGGCATATTTGCTTTTCTGTTTTCTGTTCTTGGTCATGCTATTTACGACTTGTCAGTTATCATTTTTCTTTCACTTTACTCTCCAGATTAAAGCAGCACATTAGCTTAATGGCTTTCTCAGAGTTATTTAAAACAGGTCCAACATGTTGGAGGGAAAACAAACATTTACTAATGTCGCTTCAGCTTTCATGCACATTCTGAAATGTAGTCTGGTATCAGTCAAGTTTGTGAGATTTAATACTGTCCAGAACGGAGATCAAAATAGAATATCACACTTATTTTAACTGGGACATTACTTTGGAACCAAACTTCTAGAGATGATCTGAAATACTGGAGCCAATTTTTGGAAAAAGCTTCAGTGAATTAAGGAATCACACAGCAATGCCTGGTTTATCTCAAAGCTGACATCTGATAAGATAGCTTGAGGATTGCTAAAGCTGTAAAGGCGTAATATCATTTTTTCATGCTAACGGAGTACACTTCATGCTCAGTCCATTATCAGTGAGCTGTTCCTGTGTTAATGCACTGCACAAAAGTATCTGAGCCCAGATACAAGCATGCCAAATGATTGAAGGCATAAAGGGGAAATCTTGACATAGACAAGATAAGAAGTCATGCTTAATGTAATTATTTTTTTTAAGTAATTATTATTTTTATTTAAAAAGCTCTAAGATCCCTGCCTGCCAGTGTGAATTACACCACCATATTCTGATCAGAAAACTCCATCTGAAAAATACCCTTTTACACCCTGTCCTGTTCTATGTCTTGCCAAGGTAATAAATAAACTGAGTTTGCTTCTGCTGCACAACAGCCATTGCAGGAGGGATGAGGTTGATCTTTATTCTGAATACCCTCAACATGTTAACAAGACAGCATGTGCCAGTTGCTTGAGACACAAAAGGAATGTGACTAAAATAACTTATCAGTTATTTTGTAGTGTGGCAGATATTTCTGTGAACCTTCAAAGACTTTGAAGAAATTATTCTTGTTTATCTGTGCATGACACTGTACAGAGAAATGTAGTGAATGTGGGAGCACAATCAAATTCAATGTGAGGTATTAAGGCATATCAACTTACTGTATCGTTAATTCCACCACATTTGTGTTTATAACAGTGGGTAAACTGGACAAGCTCAGGTGACAAATTATTCCTTCAAATCAATGTAAAAATATACAGTATATGCAGTGCCTCCCAAAAATGTGAGAGTAGCAAAGTCAAAACGGTTATATTTTCTTTACGGCCAAGCAATTTGTATTTGTGATCATGAGACTTATATCAATCAATATACAGTAATATCAATATGTACTGTACCATATCATATATATTTTATTATTGGGTAATTCCGTGCACAGATTTGATTATATAAGAGCAAAAATGTACCTTGAGTTCCACCATGTGATTTCTACTGACCATAATTATAGACACTCAATCACTTTAAATTACAGAGAATAAAAGTTGGTCGTACATCTCTATGAGGATATGACTGCATTAAGCTTGCAACCCATTGAGTTAAGCAAACTCTGTTTAATCATTTGAGATGTTTCTTCAAGCATTTATTGAATCCACTTTGGGTTCTTTCCTATTCTTGGGGTGCTATTCTTGGAGTTCAATTATTTTCCTCACCATTCAAAATGTGAGGTTCAACTGCATTAAACTCTGGAGATTGGCTTGGCCAGTCTAAAACTTTCCACTCTTTCTCCTGATGAACTCTTTGGTTACACAGGCTATATGTTTTGAGTCATTGTTATGGTGAAGCACCACTCAACAAGCATAAAATAATTTTCTCTATACATAAGCAGAGAAAAAGTATATGGAAATTTCAGAATTCTTTGTGTTTCTATAACTAATTGTGGCCTCATCAATAAAGACGAGGGAACCAAACAACCACGCATAATTCACATGCCCATCTTGCACTAATATGATTATCCTGGAGGAAGGATGTGCCTGTCTATGGCAAAAGGGTACAATGTAATTCAAGAATTTGTTAATTTCATTCCTAGTGATTCCTCGTGATCGCAACTTGTTCACAAAGAAAATACTGCATATGCACTAAAATATATATCACTATACTGTATATATTTCCTCTTTATAAGTATTTTTAAGTATAAGATGTCTTTATTAATAATAGATCTTTCTGTTCTGTAGATGTACCCTTTTGTTTTAGCAGGGTCTATCAGGCCAATATGAAATAATCTAAAATCTGAATATCTAAAATTAAATAAACCTTGAAACTCGACCCACTAAAACATGCTCTGTATGTGTTAGACATTTATTTTGATAACTTTACAGGTACATACAATTGAATCGGCAACATAAGTTTTAGGAACAAAAATACAACTATATTCCTACAGTATATCATAATATTCATTTACCTCTGAAGTCCTCATTGTTATGCTGGTGGAGATGTTCTGAATTAAAATATCTCCTCTGTAATATGTCCTACCAGCCACACCCTGCCATTACCTTTTCTCACACACAGCTTTGGACTTAATTTAGGCAGACAGAAGAGCACTTTTATCATTATTTTATGAGGCCAAATGGAAGATATACTGTGCACAGGGAGATTGCACAGGTTGTAATGGAGGACATGTACAGTATTTGTGTTTGTAGTTTCAATTGTTTTCCATTCACTTTTAACATTCTTCATCAACCTACTGTATGAGAAAGAAGTGCAATTTCTAAAATGAATGTACTGTAATAGGCAGTGATGACATTAAAAACATTTTCTTTTCAATTTAACACTGGTAACTAAAACAGGAGAATGATTTTTGTAGACTCCCAGGCAGATATAGAATTGTAGATCACTTTATTACTGCCTGTTTAAAACATCTAATAAGAATAAGGCTTTGGTTGGGTGTCTCAAGTTTCTGCATTAATGCAGTGAAACTGGTCAGATACTGTATGTTTTCTTTATCATAGACTGCAAGAGACTAATTAGGTGTCCAAGCAACACCCAGAATAGTATGAAACAATGTTGTTGACCCATCAATTGTTTTCCACAGCCCAATCTGCCAAACAGTAATTGCTTATCATAAAAAAATAGCCCTAAAATTACTGCTCTCCTTACCAAGCAAGACCCTGTGCACAGGATGAAAAGAAAAGCATGAAGATAATTATTGCCAAATTGACCTGGATGTGGATTCAGTTTGACACTACAATTGAAGTTTTTGGACTAAATGGCCATTTAAAGAGCTGAGGAGCTATTTTTGCTACTGATTCTTTTAAATAGTAACTTCAGCACAATGCAGTTCTCACAAATAACAAGGTAAAAATTTCAGAACATCAGAAAGATTAAAAAATACTATAATTTTGCTTTTCCTTTGCTAATTATTTTTTTTATTTGTTATTCTGCTGTCCATTCTACTCACTTCAGATTTTTTTTCCAAAAGCAGAGTCAATTATTCAAATTTGGATTCTGATTAAATAAATCAGTCAGAGTTGCAGGAAATGTTGACTGTGGCAGGAATGACTGTTAAACTGATTAGGATGTAAATGCTCTTCAGTTCATTTGTCACAATCAGCAGGAAATTGTTCTGACTCAGGATAAGGTACTTAATTACTTTTTCATAAAAAGACGTACATAACCTAAAAATGCTACAGCATATACTATACTCTTTTGGAAAGGATATTTAAGCATTATAGGGTAAAATGTGGGCTACAACTCTGGAGTTTTCATCTTCTCCCTGTGGTTGTGTTTTCTTTGAATGTTCTGTTTATTGCCCACAGTCCAAAGACATGTTGTTTAGGTTAACTGGGCTTAACCAGACTGGACAATCCACTTGTGTGCCATTCAGGGAGTTTCCTGTCTTGTGATCACAGTCTGTCAAATTATGGTCTGATTCACAGCTATCCTGTATTTATTGGAATTTAATGGACGGTAAACTTGCTTTTCAATCACAGCCCTGGGTTTTCTACCAAGATGCTATAATTCTAGATAGAAGCTGAAGGGATACACTCAAACAGAATGATGGTCATCTTTCCCCTTGTGAATGTTGCCAGGCCTCTGTTGTATTTGTACTGCACTTCTCCAGTGTCTGATCCAGGTGTGGGTTCAGGAACAGGCTCTTGTCTCATAGACAACATTGTTGTTGTAGTGCCACTGTTCAGATGCCACACAGAGAGACAGTTTTTAGATCAAGATAAGCAAGCAGGCCAATGTAAGCAGTCCAAAGCCATAGTGAAGCAAAGTGCAAAGATGGGGGAATCTGGCAAGAGGGCAAAAGCACACAGGGAAACTCTAATACATTCTCTAGTATCAGCTCTGTTCATACCCTGTCATAAGCATTAGACAGGTCATGTAAACCCTTTCCCTTCTCCCGAATGTCTCCTTCAACCCTACCAATGCAAGTATGGCATTCAAGTATTCTCCTGTAATGAGCTGCATATTCTAGTCAGAAAAGGCATAGTTTGTTATACAGTAGTTTTATAATCTGAGGAATTTTCACTCAAAAATCAAACTCTACTCCCTGAACCATACCTTCTTTGCCCAGCGTACAGATGACTAGCACAGCATTATCAAGCATTATATCAAGCAAACGATAATCACAAAGAGCACTTCATCCTGATAGATCTATGGAACATTTTTGCCTGACCTGTGTAATAAAATATGCATCTACCTTCTTGGTTGAACTCCAATTTTACTTACTTCATAACTTTGGGACAGCAAGTTTCCAAGGTTCTGTGGAAGACTGTTAATCCCGTTATTAATATTTAATTGACGTGAAGCTAGGAGAAGAGGAACACAGTGATAAAGAACGGACTCTAAACATTAATCTTGAAGGTACTCAACAGATTTTTTTTGCAAGGTCAGTTGACTGATACCTTAAACTATTCACTGGCATACAATTTGCTTCCTGAATCAGCTGTTCAGAAGTTTTTAATATGATAGGGTGGTTAGGTCCTGTCCTTTTCTGTTCTCTCTTCTTAGACCTCTTGTAGATGTATTACCTCTGCAATAAACATTCTAAGAAAGAATCATGTTTCTCCCAACATGATACTGTACATGGAGATTCCACCCTGCTTCAGGCCAGTATGATCAACAGGGTATACCCAACAGGGTATTCAAATGGTAAGGATGCCAGCCAGTATCTGGGCCTTTTTTCATTCAGAGGTTAAGATAGCAGAGCATGACCTTCATCGGTGCCTTACATTTTCCTAGACATTTCCTGAATAAAATGATAGTAACGAGATTAGGAGCTTGGAAAGTATTGATTTCAAGACTCAAGACAGACACGTTTTATATTGAATATCACGCTCGCAAGCTCACAATGAATTATTAAGAGAGGTCACTTGTGATTATAGTACTGTTTTAATATGGTGTGGAAAAGTACAGGAGAATAGTTTTTGATCCATTTATTTCTTATGTTATTTCTGTTGCAATTTCTTTTTTCTTTTTTTTAAAGTGCCTTAAGTCTGTAGAAATATATTTTTCTAAAGGGACTGACCAAGAGGAAGTCCAGTACAGTAAAAAAAACACTGAAGAACAGAGCTCAGATTAAAAAACTTAATAAATCTTATGATAGCTGAATCTACTTGAACAAAAGATAAATAAAAACAATAATTTAAGTGCAAAGTAATAAATTTAGGCTTGAATGAGTGTTCCACATTTACCGCTAGTTCACCTCCTAAGTTCTGTTGATGATGAACAGGGAATCATTAAACATTCACCTCTTACATGTGGACATTGATGCATGGAAGAAATTGCACTAATGGCAGTGCCCATGCAGGCAGCAGCCCAGCAAGCTCTCTCAAACAGATCTTTTTATTATTTTTTTTGTTGTTGTTGTTGTTGTTGCTGTTCTTAGTTCTCAGTTTCTCTCTCCCCAGTGTTCACGTACATAACTTACGATTGACAAACACTTTAAGACATCGGAACAAGATCCGCAGGACTATCACTTAGTCTGAAAGATCTGGAGTGCATCAGCTCGCACGGACTTCGCCAACAAGGCCTGGAAATTTGGAACACAACAAATATCCTTTACCAACCATTTTACTTGCCAATGTCTCGACAACAAACTTGATGAACTCAGACTGAGACTATCCACACAACGACAAATTAAGGAATGTTGTGCTTTTATTTTCACCAAAACATGGCTAACAGACATTATTATGAACTCAGCTATACACCTAGACAGGTTATTTGCCTTCTGCATGGACAGAACTACAAAGTCTGGTAAAACCAAAGGTGGGGGAGTGTGCATTTTTATTAACAACGTGTGGTGCAACAATGTATCTACCATCACAAAAAAATGCTCACCCACTCTGGAATTTCTAATGATCAAATGGCGCCCCTTATATCTGCCGAGGGAATTTACAACTGTTATTATCACCACTGTCTACATCTTCCCTGACACTAATGGCAAAGAAGCTCTAGAGGTACTGTACACTGCAATAAACAAACAGGAATCTGTACATCCTGACACAGCCTTTAATCATACAAATCTCAACTCCGTTCTCCCGAAATACAATCTGCATGTCTCCTTCCCAACAAGAGGGGAAAACACTCCAGAAGACCATGTTTACACTAAGACTCAGAATGCTTACAAGGCTGTACCCCCCCACTTTTGAAACTCAGACCACATCTCCCTGTTTCTCCTCCCAGCATACAGACAGCTGCACAGGCAAGTGAAACCAGTGGTCAGAACGGTGAGAGTGTGGCCTGAAGGAGCTGAATCAGTCCTGCAGGACTGTTTTGAATGCACTGACTGGGATGTGTTCAAAGAGGCAGCCACACAGGGATCACACACTGACCTACAGTAATATGCATCATCAGTCACTAGCTACATCAGGAAATGTGCTGATGTAACAATCACAAAATAAATAAAAAGCTTTCCTAACCAGATACCATGGATGAACAGTGAGGTTCATATCTTAATCAAATCATGAGATGCAGCATTCAAATCGGGCAATAAATCATAACTAAACTCCATATCACCAAAGACCTCACATAGTCTCTAACACCACTTGTCTAATTAAGAAAGTGCAACAGAGCCTGTACTTCCTAAGACAGTTGAAGAAGGATAAGATATCTCCCCAGATCCTCACTAACTTTTAGAGATGCACTACAGAAAGCACACTGACAGGTTGCATCACAGTGTGATATGCCAAGTGCAGTATTGCTGACCTCAAAGCCCAACAGCAGGTGGTGAAAACTGTCCAGTCCATCATTGGGGTTGTTCTCCCATCCAGCTAGGACATTTTTGACAGATGTTGCTTGTGGAAAGCTCTAAGCATCATCAAAGACACCACACACCCCAGCTACAAACTGTTTGACCCTCTACCATCTGGAAAACAGTACCGGAGCATTCGGACCCGGACTACCAGACTCAGAGAGAGTTTTTACCCCCGCACTATCAAGCTATTAAACTCGCAGCCTCTTTCACCTACGATCTGAACCCTTATGGTGCCTTCTCTCTATATCAAAACTCAAACACACCTCTGTCTACCTCTACCTCACATGTCAAGGTGTTTACTCTTCATAGTTTTGTATCATTTATTTAATTCTGTTGACATCTGATTTTGCACAACTGTTGTTGTTTTGCACATTGCCTGTTGTCTCTTTTTCTTGCACAATTGTATTGTTGTTTGTATTTCTTACCATCTGAGAGCTAGCTACTGTAAATAGCATTTTGTTATACCAAATACCTGTGTATAAATATAATGACAATAAACTTGAACTTGAATTTAAACTTTTGTCAATGTTCTGTATTCTACAATTCTACAGAATTCCCCTTTTTAAGGGACAAGTCAGTACACAATATGTATGCATTTTCTAAAGACATGTAAACAAAAACAACATACCCATATGTGAAGGTATGTGCAATATTTTAGTATTTGAAATAAGTCTGTATTAATCTGCCCTCTGTACTATACAGAGCATTCAGGCTTTTGCTGTTTTTTTTTTCTTTAAAAGAAGGTAGTGTAATATGTGTGTATTCTAAAATTGTGGACTATTTTTCTTGTCATTATAAAATTTTGAAATGATTTACAATATATGAAATGTCTTGATGAAAGCAGTGTTCACTGAGTTTATGTTATCATGCTTAAAAGAGTTTCTCCAACACTTGGGGAAAGGAACCACAACATTACTTGCAGTACAAAGCCTACTTCTGTGATTTTCCAACAGCCATATAATAGAGGAAGTGTAAGAATGCAAAATGTCAAAACGAAACTGACACAAGTGTTTAAATATCACAATATTCATTTAATCAATATTTAATTAATTCATTAATTCATTAGAAAGAAATAGCATTTTGGCTGTTGAACCATCTTCAGGTATAACCTTATATATACGGTAGTAGTTCAGGTGGGTAGCTGCGTCAGCATGCGTAGGCTGCAAAGGAACAAGTAATAGGTTTATTCCATGCTGAAAAAAAGAATAAAGAGAACACAACGTTTCGGCCATGGAGCCTTGAAGAAGAAGAACCTGAAGAAGGCTCCACGGCCGAAACGTTGTGTTCTCTTTCTTCCTTTTTTCACAATGGAATAAACCTTATATATACTGTACATTTACAGTATACTGTATGTAAGTAAAGATAAGGAAACTGGAACCACAAAGGTTGATTCCACCCTGTTGGTAGTTCCATACAAGACCTTGAGCATCAGTTTACTGCAAGTTTTAGTTTCAATTAGCACAACATTTAGACCAAAAAATTACACTGCCGATTGGACTTCTTTTTTTAAATTAATTAGGTTAATTAGGTCATTAAGTACTGAAGTTTGGTAATGCTGAAAACAAGAAAGAAATGTGGTATTCAATGACTGGTGTTTCATAGTCCAACAGTATAGTGTCACCTCAGTGTGGGGGGTTCAGAAACAATGAAGCACAACACAGTGCTTGTTGTTCTAAGATGATAAATATCAAACAAATATCTATCTGCTGCATTTTAATGCATTTTAATTAATATCACTATTAATTTTTCTATGTAATAATAATATAAATTGGTTAATTTTTTTTTTTAATGATTAAAATTAAAATTCAGATGAAACAAATCATTGATTGGCACATGTTACATACACAATACGATTGATGGAAATTTTCTTTACTGTCTGCTACAATAAAAAAATTCTACAGGTTGTGTTGCTTTAATATTTATTCTGTGGAGAGCTCTGGAATGCTCTGCATAAAGCGCTCTATTTAGAAATAAATTTGACTTGATTTGAATGTATGACTGTTTTCCTTTCAATTTAATCACACTCATTTAAGCAAGTACACCATCCACCACAGAGGAAATTTCAGCTGCAGAACAAGGATTGTCTTGTATGAGAAGTCCAGCAGGCAAGATGGATTATTCAAAGAGTGGTCTCCATAATCTGAAGGTAAAAATGAGGTAATGTAATGAAATTATTATTCAAAGAAAATTGCAAATTTTCAGTCAGCAGTTATTCACCTGCAAAATGGGAACCAAATGAAGCCATTAAAATTTGTACACGGTGAAAATATAACAAGTGCCATGAAGAACAAAAAACAGAACTAAATGGTGCCCAGATTGTTGCAGGCTGTTAAATGTGATTTGAAATTTACAAACTATGGCCTTTTTACCTAAAAATTTCAAATATAGCCCAAGGGAAAGAAGATTGCTTCTTAGCATATAGACCTATAATAAATGTATAAAACTATATTATGTGGATTTACTTGCATTTCACCAACAGCACCCTAACACTTAAGCATGCTTTTTGTTGGTGTGCTGTACAAGAATTTATAGTGCCTTTATTATGAATTATGTGTCAGAACACGGGGCTGTGGCATGTGTCAAAGAAAAGTCTTCACTCAGGTTAGGCGTGGTCAAGCAGAGTCCCTTTATACATGCGCATGGGGAGGATATAATCATGCAGACCTGAGAGCAGCCTCTCATACAGATCTGTGAGTAACCTCTCCACCGAGATGATAAATGCAATGGGTTTTATACAGCAAATTCACACAGGAAAGCTCATTCTAAGTTTCCATATTAGGAGTTGTTTTTCTCTTTACAAACATTTCTTTGTAATTGACCACGTTCTTCTTAAGAAGCAGTTCTACCTTGCATATAGACAAAAGGAAGTATATAAATAAAAGCTGTGAAATAAGCTAGACATTCTGCAGTTGTACCATTAATATCAAAAAGTCAAATAATATGCTTACAATTGTTCTTTCATATTGTTGCTGGGTAAAAAGCATTTTTTAAAGCCAATTAGTCACTATCTTATACACTTTAAAAAAGGTAAATGCTAAAATTCTTACTCACGTGATACAGTACATCTAATAGTCTAAGGCTCTTATGTCCTGAGTTCAATTGTGAAATGGCTGCCGTTAAGGTAGTGGTTACATGTTCTCCCCATGGTCACTTTGTATGGGTACAAATAAATTCTTATTATCTTCAAATTGCATGATAGTGAGGTAATTGATGTCTATACAACATCCCAGTGTTTAACTGTATGTACAGGAGCAGAGCAGTCTCTCTGTGGCTAAGGATCTGCACCTGTGCCTGGAAGGTTGCCGGTTCGTATCCCGAGGCTGATGGAGGAATCCTACTCTGTTGGGCCCCTGAGCAAGGCCCTTAACCCCAACAGCTCCAGGGGTGCTGTACAACAGCTGACCCTGCGCTCTGACCCCAAGTTTCTCTCTGTCTGTGTGTCTCATGGAGAGAAAGCTGGGGTATGTGAAAAGACAAATTCCTAATGCAAGAAATTGTATACAGCTAATAAAGAGATCTTATATAGTATGTGAGAGAGAGAGAGCTCTGTGATAGGCTGGTGTACCAGGGTGTAATTTGAACTAATGCCCTATGCTTCATGGAGTCTGAGTTACTATGACCAAAAGCAGATTTTTTTTTTCTGATAACACATACTGCACATTGCTACACTGGAGGCAAACAGCAAACAAGCATGTAAATTCAGCAAGCATTATATCACGTTTCATCTAGTGCCCTGTTTTTGAATCAAATGAGAAAGGAAATGAAAGGCCATCTCTCATGTGTTTCTCTATGTAGATCCTATTATCAAGCCAATTTGTGCATCCTTATACATCCGTGCTTGTGTTTTGCTAGAATCACTAGGACATTGAATTGTTTTTCATGGTGTCCTCCTTGTGTCCAATGAAAACAGACCTCAGCGATTGCGTGTAATCATCAGGCTGGATCAAGCTTTTTAATTTGGGGTATTACAACCTGCTTCAAGAGAGCTCAGTGGCATGTCCCTGGATAAGAAGAAGAATACAGAGAAATTAAAGATTTGAGATATACAGGCAGGCAGGAACTGTTCTGATGACGGTTATGATAAGACTTCCCAGCTGGAGGCTGACTTTCATTGTCTTAGCACCCATCTCAACATCCAAACAGACTCATTTGTTACTTCAATTTAGATAGACTGCTTCAATGACTGCAGATGAACACAAGCTCTGGTCAAACTCTCTGTCTTCTGCACAGAACAATAAAACCCTCAGTCAGTGACACATACAGTAAGAACAAGGAGACAATTTTAGCCTAGTGTCCAATTCATCAACGCCATAGTTTTATCTGCTACACAAGACCTAAGTGTTTATCTGGCAGATCTTTAGAGCTCACTGTAAATACAAGTAAAATGTGTTTTTCGATGAAAAATTTAGATTAAAACAAGATTAAATTTGTGCAACGATTTTGAGTAATATTTGAGAGTGGTTTTAAGTGCTTTTAAGTATAGTGATTTTGAGAGGCTGTTAATACACAGGTGATGGAAAAATTCCAAATGCTGTTATTTGGCACATTGTTACATGTATGCTCAAATTTCTGCTTACAGTAGGTGCAATTTGTGGTTTTACTTCCCTTTAATAAATGTGTTCATTTTCTGAGATGAAGGAATCAAGCTAAAAATCGAATATTATTATTTTAATTTATAAATCATGAATAATAAATCATTTGTTGCTGTTGATTAATTACATTGGAAAGATTTTTACCAGAGATATTGGGGGAGGATAGAATATACTAAATATATTTCCTTCCAACAGACAGTTCACCTAGTAGTAACTGCTCAACTGCATTATTTAGGTAACTTTCTGCTTTTTCCCCACACATTTGCCATTATGATCATATATGCTGTATGTCTGTGTTTTTTAAATTACATATACTATAAGGTGACGGAGAGCTTGCATTATCTGTCGCAATCCACTCTAGACTGATTCCATATCTGTTCTGAACCATTCAACTACTTATTCTCTTAACCTCAGTCTCATTCCTTCATAATTTGCATCTTGAATTTGTAAACCTTTATTTTGGACAATTTCCAGCCATCACAGATCACTACTGGTTTTCTTACCTGTCTTGATTGCTTGAAAATGCTAGATCAATATACTGTAGGCATTTCCACCCCTCGGTGCTTTCACACAGTGAGTCACAGAGTAAGTAAGTAGTCATTAGCCGACATTTCTATTTATTTTCCAAGTGCATATGAGCAATGATAAATTTACCATTAAAAATATTTATTTCTGTTACCAATACTGTAAGTCCCTGATTTCATTATACAATGCTGTGTCACAATACCCTATTCCAATTGGTGGTTGTAGCATACCCCTAAAATTATGCCTTTTGAATGGTTCTTCCTTAGTGAATTCCATATACATTTTCTGACCCTAGATTTGCCCAGGTTAATTCCTGAAGATGTGCCTACGTGCTCTTTTTGATGTGCTGTATAGTGCTACACCTCCCCCTGTTCCATCTTTCCTGTCTTTTTGGAACATTGTGTACCCACCAGCTACATTTATGTGATTTCAGTGACATTATAATCACCTCCTGGGTTCTACTTGATGTGCTTTATTTATATTACTTCTAGAATGAGCAAAAAACACATAACAGCTTGGTTCTTTGATGTTTTGTTGTTCTTTTGTTTCCTGTTTTGGATTCTACTCCCTGTGTCTCTTCCTTGTAAGTTTTCTCGGGCTTCTGCCCCCTTGCATTCTAGTAAAAATGCTTTGTGACAATTTTTCCAATCAAGAGCAAGTCACACAGTAGTTAAGCAATTGACTGTATGGGACCCAACTATGCAATTGTTTTGTTGACTGGATAAAAGAATGTTTCTTTGCTTTCCATTCCAACTTTGTCCCTGTCCTCTACAAGTGGTATTTTGATGACTGGATCTGTGTTGCCACATGCTCAAACTACCAACTTGAGCACTTTCTGCATCACTTCACCAACTTTCAACAATCCCTTAAGTATATAGGTAACATACAGTATCTTCCACTCCTCTTCCATTTCAGGACATAAAGCTCTCCAATAACCATCTAAGACTCTCAACTTCTGTCTTTCACAAACCCACTGACTTCTGTACAGCTCCTTCCACCCCAAACATACTAAAAATTCTCTGCCTTTTTCACAGTTCCTTAGACTCCATGACTAAACAGTGACGACATGGACTTCCATAACCAAGGCCTCAAAATGTTATCTTGTTTCATTGACTGAGGATACCCAGCACATGTTATTGACAAGGCCTTCACTCAAGACGAAAATAGCCCAAGGAATATCAACAGAAATTGGTCCTCCCAGGCTCAAAACCATATTCCATTGTGCTTTCCTCCCACACTAACATCCTTTCTATTCCCAGCACCATCAATGAAAACTTCATCATCCACTGGAACCCTCTTTCCTGACCACCCCATTATCTCATCCCGCTGAACAGCTAATCTGCGCTCCCTTTAATGTCACAGCAGCCATCCTCAAAAGGGACTTTCTCTTGCAACAGAACCTGCTGCATCACCTACAAATATATATAAAACCACAAATATTCAAGGCTCCTCTGGACAAACCTAGGAACATGGAATGTGTAACTGTGATATACTTGCAATATTGGTGTATATTCTGTACAACATATTATCCTGTATTTGCAGCTTTTGTTGACATTAAAATTATTTCACCCAGAAAAGTGTTCAATTTGCTTCAAAGTTCATTAAAAAATGTGTTTTCAAGATATGTGTAAATGGAGCCAAACCCTTTTGCTTTAGAACATTTGTGAGAAAATAAATAAGAGAAGGTACTGTAATTTGGCCCTCTAGCTAATTTCTGCATTTTTAAGAGCTAGGTTGGATAATTGTTCACGGTGAAATTGTTCTTTAATTCTTTAAATCTGAACTATCTCTGCTATGACGCAGTGAACTACACACTGTACGTTTAGACCTTTTTCCCTTCTTCAAAATTAGCAGGAAAAATTAAACATAGTGTAAATGTGCCTTTTTTTTTAGTTGCCAGATTACATTTATATTAGCAAGGATTCGGGTCAGGAGATGAAAACTGCATGATAACTGCAGGTTAACCAACCTTTGTAACACCTGAAGAGTAAGCTTGACAGTCAGGGATTTGCTTTTCATTAGTGGGGTGAAGAGACTGGTTTAGTGACACAAAAAATGAAGCTCAGTTCACTGGCCCTACAAAGGAATAGTAATATTGGATGCTGAAGTGTTATTTTTTCACAGAATACAATTTAGTGCTGGTAGCTTCATAATAAAATCACTCTATGTATTTGACAAGTAATGTAAAAAGAAAAGGCCATGATCCTGTATGTTATTGCAGCAATATCTTCCCCCTGACTGGCACTGTTATTATGGTAAAGGGTACAATGAGCCTTTATGTGACTACGTTTGCCCCTGGGAATGTGTGTGGCCATTCTTACCGAAGTCCCTTATTCAGTTTTCACATATCAAAAACAATGATTCCTATGTACAATATTGAGACTGTTAACAATACAGTACTGAAAGGAACTTACTGTACATTCCCGACCCCATATTTATTAGAAGTGTGACAGTGGAGCACACCTCCCACTGCACGCCCTACTCCGCGGCACATGGGAATGCGCATCTACAGCACCTGAGGCTCATCAGGTTACTGTTCAAGATCCCCACGAGAGCGCGGACAGGGTTCAAGCTCTGAACCAGCGTAGTAGCGAAACAGCTACGGAAGTATTATCCCCCCCCAATGAAAAACCCGATGTCGTATATAACGAAGAAGAATTGCCTTGCAACACGATTACACACCGTTCACTTCCTGGCTAAGTAGAAGAAGCCTCTGCCGGTGCTCACGCGGTATGCGTAAACCCGACACTGTTATAGTAGGTTGTCAATTGGAAGCGCCATCTTTCTAATGATATAACTAATAGATTATTTTATCACTCAAAAGCAAATAAAATACATTTAAAATGTATTTTTTATTTTTGCAAAAAATAAAATCTTGTTTTTAATAAAATCTTTTATTTTAATTTTGTTAAAATAAAATCTAACTTAATTTTTAATTAATTTAACGTATATTTATTGATGCATTTATAATAATATAACAATAATAATAATAAACCTTATTTTATATGGCGCCTTTAAAGGTGGCTTCTAAAAGCGCTTATTTATACATAAAAGGTATGTTAATATATAAAACTGTATTCTTAATAATAATACCAATAAAGACGAGGCTAATTCACACTATACTGCTTTATTCCAGCACCTGGGATTGATGTTTAAGAGGTAAAGTTTCGACCTCATATGTCTCTTTTCTTATCTCTTTTATCAAATTTTATCTGAAAGAGCAGTAATCTAGACAGTGAAGTGTCCCTGCCCTACTTCACATTTCTTTAATAACATCCAGCATCTTGCTTCCAGATGTTGATTCATGTCTGTAACAACTTGGAGAGCAACAAAAGTGAGTTAATTGTCCTGTCTTTGTAAAAGCTGTGAGGTACAGTACATAAATCACCCAATTCGCCTAGGTGTGGGGCAATGGGCTATGTTTCAAATTTGATACATTATTCAGTAGTTGTATAAAGGGTTTAGGCACTTGCTATTAAAATGAAAAGAAAATACCAGCTGGAATGCTAATATTATTTGCAATTACTGACTTATGAACATTAAAAAGGTGATTTGTAACACAATTACAAGTCAATCTATTGCAATGACAATACCAATTTGCTTCCACTGTTTAGCCCACTGAGACAAATTGACAGGCAGGGGTGCATTACCTTAATAGCTGCAGAGACACAGTTCCTCTTTCACTCCTGGGCTTCAGTGGTAGTCATTCATTATGTCTCTGCCTCTTGTATAAAACTCTGATGTACTGAATCTGATATCTGACACATGTCTCGGTGAAAACTAATAGGAACTGTATGTGCAGCTTGTTTGTTCACAAAAGCCGGCTGTATTTTGTCATTACTGGACAGCTTCTTCATTAAAACATTTCCTGTGTCATCGACAGAAAATTGATTTTCTGTTTTTATGTAAGGGGGTGTTCCATGTAAAAGACTTTGAAATAAGTCTTTAAAAAAATCTGACAGAAATGGTACATTTACAAATGGCATACAGCATTCTTCCAACACCCAATGAAGGTGTTCTTAATTATTGCTGCTCTTAATTATTGCATTTTTCATTAATAAGTGGATACTCCTTTCAAAACTACAGTGTTTTTGATAATTCAACAATAAATTACTTCATCGAGTATTTTTTAAATACTGTAATTCAAGTGACTTATTTGCATACAGTACATTAAGAATGAATGATATTAAGATTCAACATTTTGGGGGTTTTACACTGTACAACAAAAGTTGTAATAGCAACCTGAAAATGTGATTCTTTAAAGAAAACTCAGAAAAATTACAGAGGAGATTGCATTTAAATTATTGTGATTATTGTGATAGCCATGTTCTCTTTTTCACTTCCTAAAATTGTATCATATCATATTACATTTATTTGTTGGATTCATGTTTAAGCCAAAATAACCATTCAGGAGTTTGGATAATTCCAGTCTGTTTAGTGAAACGGCAGGTGTGTTACACAAGGAAATTAATGGATCAATGGTCACTCTCTGCCCAGAAAAAACAGCATATCTATGTAAAATGAGTTTCCAATTACCATCATATTTTATCTGCCCCAGTAACACAGGTTAGGGACTGCAAATGTAATTTATAAATATATAACTAGAATTCATTAGTCAAGTATTAATCCATTGACATACTGTTAATGTGATGAAACCCAAGCTCTGCTGCAGACTAATTTAAAAAAAATTAGAATCAAACTCTTTATTTTACAGCATGATTTGGGCAGATCATAAGATAATTAGGGAGTTTGTTTAAGGTTACATTTAGGTTAGCAAAGAAAGAATGAATGAAAGAGGAAAGAGTATTGAAGATATTGTGTATGCCATCCAAAACTGCTCTTCTTATAGGCATTCACAGTTTTGAATGAAGCTGTACTACATACTGCCCTTAGACATTTAGGTACTGTAGATGGGGCACCTAATGTATGTTAGGATGCTGTTTAAGGATTACGGCTTTGGCTTTTAACATAATTGTTCCCACCAAGCTGGTCCTGTAACTGAGGAATCTGGGTTTATGCATCTCCATCTGCTACCGGATACTGGGTTTCCTGACAGGCAGACTTCAGGTGGTGAAAATTGGCAACAATATCTCCTACACAGTGACCTTTGTTCATGGCCAAAAAAGACAGTAATATTCAAAACGTTGTGTTTTCTGTCATTTTGAACAGAAGTGCCAAAGATGTTATCAACTTAATAATGTCTCAGTGACAATATAAAATCTCTTTAACATATTATGCATGAACAGTTTGTGTTGACCACCTACAGGTAAAATTCCTGACTGTCTTGAGAAGAAGGCACTAAGACTGAAATGAATAATCTGCTCTTGGCATGTCAAAGCTGATTAACACCATAGCGCCACTTTAAGATAGCTTTAGAAGTCTGAAAGGAAGGCCTCATGCAACATATCACGCTTCACTGTTACAGGCATTCTGTTCAGTACTTATTGATAAGACCCACAGTCTACTCACAGGTAAAGTCTTACAAGTCTGGGTAGCTCTGTGTTGTGAGTGATATTTAATAGTGATTTCATATCCATGCCCATGAGTTCAGTAGTTTGTTTAAAGCCCAATGAATGCGATAGAGAGATTAATTTCTGTGTGTAACCCAACCCCCCCACTGTTGTAAGGAGTGAGCCAGAGATTTGGCTGTAAATGTGTAGATGTAAAACTAGCCCTGCTATGTTTTTAATTATTGTCTCAGTTCCTCAAATACATCTTAAACCCTGCTTTTACAATTCTTGAACCCCTGCAAAAAGAAAAGGGGGTCAGAGCAATATCCTGCAGGGCAAAGTTACAGTAGGCCTCGATGGGATCCATGGTGTGTTTTCAGTCATAGCATATTTTTTATTTTATTTTTTTAAATAACAAAGAAATTGCAATTACATCTCTAGTACATAAATAAGGCCTCAAATCATTTCACTAGTCTACTGTATGTACTGTATGTCCATTTTACATTTGATACTCTGTCAAAAATGGGCCAGAGTCAGCTGTAGACGTGTTCTCTCCCTTAATTAGAATGTTTATCTACTTATACTGTATGCATTACCTCTGAAAGGCCAGGAAATGTTTTGACTATCTAACTGACAACCTAATATGGTCAAAGTACTGAACCATTGATGTTATTCAAATAATTTCTTCAGCACATTGTACAGTAAGTTTATTGAGGGCTTTTTGTACTTTTACTTGAAACAAGGGCAGTTTTTCCTTGATAATGAGGCCATTTGGTATTAATTAGCGCAGATTTAATAGCCACATTTTTTCACGAGCCACACTTGCACACATTTCTGCTCCAAAGGTCTTCAACAACAAATTCAGCTGCCAGGAGCAGGTCTGCTTTTTGGCAGCACTAACAATACATGTCAGGTTCACATCCCTGAAGGACAAGAAGCGTGTTAGAGTTAGTTTTGATTGTGATTTGAGTGTTTTGAATTGTGAAACTCACCTGCAAGCCACTGAAAACTGTGTTCATTATCTGGGAATGGACGATATTTGAATACAAAGGAACAAGTAAAGGTTTATTCCATGCTAAAAATAGAAGAAAAGAAACACAATCTTTTGGCTGTTGAGCCTTCTTCAGATATTTGAATACAGACCCAGCTCAACTTTATTATCAAATTAATCGCTTGATCTTTTTCAAGGGTAGTTTCTGCTTCTTTTACAACTGTGATTTGAAAAAAGCCCACCCTTTAAGAATTGCTTTTTATTATTTTTTAACAGATTAGGCTTTATAACAGGAACACATAAAAGTGAAAAATAGCCCAAAATGATTAGATAGAACCACTGCACCCCCAGATATTAATTTTCTATTCATTTTGTGGTCGAGTTTTTAAATGTACAGCAGTTGTGTTAACTTGCAGGTGCTCAGTTTTCCTGTATACAGTATGTCAGAAGTTCCTTCAAGCATTGCGATAATCCCCAGCTTCACATGTATTACCACATTTTACCAGTGCCAACATTTTTTCCTGACATATTGGCTTACTTGATAGCAAAAGGATTCAAAATGTTTTGAGTGTGTGTGAATACATGTAAACATTTATGAGGGTTTGTGCATAGTATGAGCATTCCTGTCATTTTTTATCAATCCATGATTTGCCCCTCCTCACACAGTCTTGTTATGTTGTAAGTTTGAAATTCAACAGTATGGTGTCAGGAGCTGTATGCAAATACACTAGAAGATATGAGCACCGTCAGGCTGCAGTAATTCAGTTTGTATCTGGTTTGGCAGGCTGTGGCCAAAGAGATTGCCAAGCTCAGTGTTTTATCTCATTTCAAAACATGTATGAGTGGGGTGCTGCAATATCATCTGTATTCATGGGAGCAGTATTGCACTGTCCTGCCCTTCCACTCTGCTTCTCCATGTAAAGTTTGATGTCTGGATGCTGCCTTTGAAAAGTCCTTGGATAGTACACATTTTTTTTTATTATACAGGTACATTAAAGGTGAATATTGCCAGTGGGAGTTTGCAAGTGCATGGAATTCTAGGGCTAAAGTTGCCAGGGTATAGGAATATTTAGTTTTCACTCTTATAAACATGGTTTAGCTTTCTATTACAAGAAAACTGCAAGTGAAGTGAAGTGCAGTGAACATTTAAAATGATTTAAAATGATGGCATCTGTGGTAAAAATTGAGAGGTATGGTAAATCATAGTACTGTATATCAAAATAAATGCATTGCTTATACTAAATAAAGCAATGATTAAACTAGAAATAAACATACACATTTTCATGGTTTCTTCTTACATAATTTAGTATGAATCCTGCCCTTCAGTGCCTCTTTCAGGCTGTTCCAATTGCCTAAGTGCCAGGTGGTGTGCAGGTACTGTATAAGCAGGCTGCCATCTTCCAAATCAGCACCGATTGTGTCAGGGCCAGACTGATGGTTCAGGAATTGCTGCTGTTTAGGTCTACACATTACAGCAAATTCTGTTCAGTGTATATGTATGAGTACATTTTGTGTTCATGTTACCCTGTCCGTTTAGGAAATTATTTGAAAAAACTATGATTGCAAGCCCTGGAGCAGCTCAGAAATCAAAGGCACAGGATCCAAATACAGTTGTAGCACTGTGTGAGCACTGTGGCCCAGACATCCTGGGTTCAGACCTCTGTTGTTGTTCTCCTTTTCCTTCCTCTTCTTCAAGTGAATGGAGTTATAAAGAAACTCCCATAAAGGGTTTCACATCCCTCCCTCCACTCCTTCTTGACCCATGCAGCAGCTCTTTGACCCTTCCAGCCTGCCCTGGGGCAGCCCTGCCCTCTCATCCGGGTTGACATACTGATCATCCAGGTGAGCCTAATAGAGCATATGACTTCAAAGCACATATCTACTGTGCTTAAAATTAGGGTTGGCCAACCTACTGAAATTATAACCCATCCATTATTACTAGGCGTATTAGTAAAGGGTCACACCAACAACAAAAACAACTTCTTGCATGTGTAACTGGTTGAACAGTGTAACAAAACACTCTGCTGTTTGTCTATTATGTTTTCTGTACAGTACCAAGAGATCCCACTTTACATAAAGGAAACACTTTACACTTTGGAAGAGATTTGATGTCATCTACCTTTGAAGTGCAGCAGCTACAGTATAACGTGCCAGTGGCCCCACTACTAAAGCAGACTAGAAGAAGACTTCAAAAATTATTTCACAGATTAAGTTAAAGGGGAAAATCATGCAAGGCAAAAGTGAGATTTAGCCAGGACAAACATCTTTAATGTTTTTAATCATCTATTTTCCGTATAAACTGTGAAGTTAACTTATTGGCTAACTTGACCACAATCTAGATAATTGATCTACAGTAAATTAGGAAGAGCAATGGTACAGGTACAGATTCCTGTGTAAAGCTCTAAGTATCATTTCTAAGGGGAGTAAAAAAATATTTATTGGTCTATAATTTCTTTAGTTTTTTCATGTGTTTTATTGATGGGTGCTACATTTGAAATTGGCCAGGCAATGGGTATTACCCCTGTATTGAGAGACTGCCTAAAAAGTTTGATAACTGTCTATGGATAACATCTAATTTCCTTAATTACCACTGATAGAATACCATCAGACCTTGGACATTTATCTTAAGTGTGATCTTGGGTACAAATAACTCTTCTGCCTCTTCTATGCTAATATAATCTATTATATTATTTTGCTTTCCTTTTGCTTAGCCCAAGGCATGTTGTAGATTTCTTCCTTCAAAACCAGCTGAATTAAATTTTCAATGAACATACTAGCCATTTTCCTTTCATCATATAAAACCTTCCTATTAGTACCTCTGAGACAATTTACAAGTGTTCCTCTCAGTGGTAACCTTGGTGTCCTATTTATTCAGTTTGTCTGTGATTCAGTGTTTGGATGCTCACTGAACCTGCAATAATGTTTGTCCTCATCTGCTACAACCCTGCAAGTATTAAAACAAAGAGCCCACGCTCCTATTTTCAACTCCACTGACTTAACCAGCAGCACTGAACTGGTCAATGCTCTGAGAAATGTATGGGCCATTTGTAATTAACATATTTTACATACTGTATGCACTTTAGTAGTGTTTGCTTTGGCTGTTACTAACACAAACTGCCCTGAAGCACAGCAATATGGAAAGGGAGAATGGGGGAGAAAATTGGCAGAGCAAAACTTTCTCAGATCATTGCTTTGGTCCACATTCAGTCTGTTAATAATTAAGACAATCAGTGCATGGAGTGTGAATGCTTTGCCAGTGCATGCATTAAATTAGTTGTCTAGTTTGTGTTAGTTTAAATCCCTTGGAGTGTTCTCTAATGGACAATGCAGGGCAAGAACACTTTCTCCTGTGCAAATAGAAGAAATTAATTATGTGTTAGGTAGTGATTTATCTTTTTTTTCCTTATTGGTTTGTTTCATTTCAGTGTAAAATTTCAATTAGGTTATTTTTGTTTGGATAAATATAGTGTTCTGTTGGGGGGTTTTACATCCACTTATACTTATCCACCTGAAACTCCTGAATTAGTATTCAGCCTATTTGACCCCTAAGGTCATGTATGAGAGATGCTGATAACATACTATTGTCCTCTGAGACCTCTTCATTATCTCCTGTCCACTACTTTTCACACTGTGGGTCCAGAAAGCAATGGTTTGGTTGGTTGGAGAAAAGAACAGTTGCAGTCCTCTCAGACAGTGTTTTACTTCTTCAAACCTGTCAGCTATGGCTGCCGCTTCCAAAATGCCCTCCCTACAGTGAGCGGAAGATCATTTTTTAAAACTGGCCTCAATGAGGAATCTTCAACATTAAATTACACCAAAGGGCATAATTATTATGAATAATGAATGCTGAAAATTCGACCATTTTCAGTGCAGGATTGCAGGTTAGCAGACTCAGTGCAAACACTTGAAGTCAGGATGTGCTAGAAAAGCCTTTTGTTATGATCTACTCTGGCGTGGGTGACAGTCTGGTTCCTGAGGCACAGAATTATGCCGTGTGGCTGCACTCCTATAATAATAACTCATGGATGTACTGTACCTTCTTTGGTTGCCATTTGGGGAGAATTTTAAGCTTTAGGGATGAGAGAGATGAGGCATAGAAGAAAATTTGACGTTTTTTCTTTTATATTGTTATGTATTGTTTCCCTAACAAAATTTATTCCAGTCAATGACAATTCAGGTAACAGAATACCATAGGTAACTGTAATTAAAATACAGTAACTGTAAAATAACTGTAATTAAAATATCATAGGTAACTGTAAATAATTATGAGAAGTAGAGAGTTAAAACAAGTTAGTGACAAACTGTTACTTGATGAAATATGCACCACACTTCCAGACAAGACACTTGCCAAGAGGGAAACATAAAAGAATTGCAATAGATGTAAAAATTAATACAAAGCATTTTATTTGTATTACAAGAGTGGCAGTACTGTAAAAGTGGGAATAAGTAGTCTACTAGGCAATTAATGATTAATAATAGATGATAAAATGATAAAATAGATTAGTTTTTCACACCGGTTTTTATCATGCAAGTCATCAGTAACATTTCTGATTTTATACAATGAGTTCCGACAGCTTTGGCTAAATGTATCATATCTCACACTGAGGTTCTAAAGGGACTATGATAGTTAAAAACAATACATCACCAGTTCCAGATGGTATTTTCTCAGTAATGCTTAAGGAAATAAGGGATGCTATTCATAGACGCCTGGCTTGGATATCTCAGCTCTTATTTGAATTGGGAGTAGTACTAACAGATGGAGGAATACACATTTAACACCAATGCTTAAAAGGATGACAGATAGGGCTGCCCCTGGGCATAGGTGAACTGGGCAATTGTTAGGGCCCAGAGGCCACAATGTGCAAAACAACATATTTTTAATTGGCATGTTCAAATGTGAGTGGAACATTCCTTATAGCAGCTCTTTCAGTTGCTGGTATGAATTATCCTAGTGGAAGCACAGTCTTCCAAAACCGACCAATTATCATCGAGTACATAATGTTTCTGAAGCCCAGAAACGAAGAGCGGGATAGGCAGTCTCAATACAGATGCAGCCAAAATAAAGTCATTGTAAAATGCTTTTGTATTTCATTGGGTATTGAGTTCTTCAGATCAAGACAATCCAGTAGACAAGCCGTGTTTTCAAGCTAGACACATAGCCTATTTAAAGGTGTTTTACTAGAACTTAACCAATTTGCTTTTCCTGCAATTGTACACGTCGTATTGGTTGCCTAGTAAAAATCAATGCTGCTCAGCCAAACAAAGACGTGATTGCAAAAAACGCCTTGCAGTTTCTCCTGTTTTTCATTAAATGGAGGTATTATAAACCCAACCTGTAGCCCTTCAGATCGCAGTCGCTCCTCCAGTGAGAGCAGCAGGAGCAGAGAGGAGCTTTTCAGAGCTGATTAAAAAACACCTGAAGTCAGCCGTGGCACAAGACCATCTCAGTGGACTGATATCATGAACATCAATCATGCAATGGGTTGAATCAAGGTTAACTGATTTATAGAACATTTTTAATAAAACTTTCCCACTTACTGATATCACGTCCCTTATTTCTTACTTATTTAATTACATATTTATTTCTACAATCCCCTTCTACAAAGTTTTCAATGCAGTTATTTGTGTGATTTGATATAATTTTTAAGTAACAGAGATTCTGATATTTATTGTTATTAATGATTATATTTTTTACTTTCAATGAGAAAATACATTATCCTTGTAAAATGCGTGCTTCATGTTCTTGTTTGTAACTTCTTTATTATGTGTTCTTCAAAGAACACATAATGGTTAATATGTTTTCTAGTTATGTAATTCATACTTAATTGTTCTAAATAGTAAAATAAAGTTGTGTTAGTAGCTGATAATAGTAGTGTTCATGATCTGGATTGGCCCCTTTCCAAGGTCTTGTCTATGGGCCTCAAAGGCTAGGGCTGACCCTGATGACTGGAATAATGACTAAACAGTCTTTTTTTGGTGTTACAGTTATGGAAATAACTGAAAAGTCTGAACTAAACAGAAGAATATAGAAAAAACAAATGGCATTTTAACCTTTTAGCACAGGTCAATTCACAGATAATTTACATCTGGAGTGATGTCCCCTTAAGCCTGGTTCAGAGATTCAATTAAAGAGAGTTACCGCTGAAAAAAATCAGCCTATCTGCATAACTTACTGGTAGTTTAATACAATTAAGAAGAAAAGCCTCCCAAAATGGAGTGTGTTGAAATGAAATCAATAACTAATAAATAATACATCAGTCCATTTTGTTTGTGATCATGACAATCTGACAACCATTTCTCAATCTGTTCACAGGACTCTGCGCACATTCCTGGCTCCGTTTCTTTTACCCCTGGAACAACAACTTGTTCTTCCAAGTCGCATGGAGCCATACAGTGCCAGGTGTCTTCCCATCTGATCTCACAGGAGTTAATCTGGGTTGGATCCATGGACAGAGTCAGGTTAACATACTCTGAAAGACAGGAGCTGATCCAAGAAATCAGCTCCCATTATAGTCTCATATTGATAAAAGTGATGGTGTCATTGCATGATGACAGGGATGATGGTGTTCCTGAGCAATAGCAGACTGTTGATGTGCCCCACTGTCACAGTACAAGGCAGTGACAGTTATTGTACATTGACCAGGACAATGGGTTGTGATGGAAAAATGGCAAAAATACAAAAAAATTTTTATAAATGCAGAGAGAACACTACATCAAGGAGCAAAGTTACAAATGAAATAACAATACCTTCAAAGATATTTGATCAAACAAAGTACATATGAAAAAATATTTTACAAGGCAAAAACACTTTTACATTATACCGCATTTAATCATACTACTGTCTCTAAGTTGGGAGAGTACCCTAATGAAGAATGCTAAAAATTTAAATGCCTTAGACTTCTACCTTAGGTTTTCTAACACCCAATCAAGGAATTTACAATGAAATTCACATGTAACAGCATACATAAACATCAGAACAGTTTTGTAGGTAGTAGAATGGTTTGCAAAGAGAGGAATATACAGTACATGTGATTGTGCCTGTGATCAATGGTACAAAACTCTGGGTTAAACATGCACTCATCTTGGCTGAACTAAAATGACTGCTACAAGGTAGGAAGGAAGAGACCAGCTGGGACACTGATGGAAGGAATGTCAAAATCCAGGGTCACCAGACACTTGGGTGTGCACTTGTTAACAATATTACATCTGCAGTCGCATGAAAAAGCATAGTCACACATAACATGCATTTGACAGACTTTTCTGGCAGAGCAAAACTGTGTGTGAGGGATTGACCATGTTATGCACTCAACATAACCTCAATAAAGCACCTCTGGGTCTCAGGACACACTTGCTGAGCTGCACAGTTTGTATTGCCAAGTGTTATTTGACTTCCCAAAGAGAAGTAAAAGCTCTTGCAATTTCAATGCCACGTTGAGTGCAAGCACTACTAACAGCAAATGGAGGAGATACAAGATATTGAACTAATTTTTTAAAAAATAGATCCACTTAGTAGTTGACCTCCAACATTCGACAAAGAATGTGCACTTTGTTTCATTACTGTTCCTGCATTGTGTGCAGGTCAGTTTTTCTACCAGAAATCATCTGTATTTTGTTGTTCTTTAATAATATTTGAAAGTAAACTCAGTTTTTCAATGCATCTCAGAATATACGTCTTACATGAAAGACAGATAAAGTATTTCCTTTATACTTGACAGCATTATAAATTGAGAACTTTCAAATAACTGTCTTGTAGTTCCATAGATGTATTTTCTGATTTGTACTAATGCGAGGGCTAGCATTATTACTCTGAACACTGTAAAACACACAGTAAAACACAGTTTTGTTGAGTTCATCTTGTAAAGGAGAAAGCCCGGCTTGAGCAACTAAGTTAGCCTGCAAAATTGTGATGATGATGCCAAAATTAAATGTTTTGGTCTAAATGTCATGAGTTACATTTGACAGAGCACATCTCCTTCGCATCACCATCCCTACAGTCAAACATAGTAATGGTTGCATAATCCTATGAGGATCCTTCTTTTCAGATGGGACTCAAAAGCTTGTTTGGATTGAAGGAAAAATACAGACAAATACTACTGGAAAACCTGCTTCAGTCTGCTAAAGATTTAAAACTGTGGTGAAAGTCTACCTTTCACCAGAACAATGAGCCAATGCTATAGTCTAGTGGCTTATTTATATAGGAGATTTAATGAATCCTACAGAGAATCTATAAAAAAAGCTTGAAATCCACAAGTGATCCCCAAGCATCTTGAGCATGAGTACTTGTGCCAAGAAGTAAAAAAAGACTACTAAATACTGAGTTCATATATCCAAATACTAAAGCAAATCAAATATCATCAGTTTTTGCAGAAATTTACTGTAACCTAACACATTCTTACAAGGTTCCAGTTTGAGCATTTTGGTTTTGAATACAACACTTCATTTTGTAATTTCACAAAAAGGAAAAATATATTAAAGGTTGTTTAAAATAGTTTTACAGAGCACTGTACAATTATTTATACATTGATATATATAAAATGCTGGTAACCAGCCAAAAGTAAAACATGAATCTACATTTTAGAACTAACCACTATAAAAACTCTTGATTTTAAAAAATAACATTGACTTTAAAAATTCAAATACCCAGGAGTGAGTTAACTGTACTGGCATTATTGGGTGTATATGCAGGAACATCAGATAACACCAGTGTTTTAAAGACAACTGAGATTGATTGGTAGTTACACATACTTTATATGTGTATTAAGCGTGCACTGGATTAAATCAAATTTTTCTAAAAGGTCAGACTGTGCTTTCAGACATGCACCTGTGGAAAGACACACTTAGCCAAACCACTACACCTTATCACCTGAAGTGTATAACCAATGTTCCTCCATAGACCTTGTAAATCTGAGGTTAGAAAGCACACAGGAGGTCAGATGATGTGTAGCCCCATTCACTCAGCTTGTAAAACACATTGCTAATACTCCTTAAAATACCAGGAAACACAAAACAAGAAAAAAACAATAGCTACTGTTTATTCCTAACCTTTTTTATGTTCCTGCCCTGTAACATAGCTTTGATGTCAACAGGTCTTCTCTATTTTGGATCCAGTGTCCTAATTCTTCATGTTTTAAGGGCAAATTACAATTGTATAAAAGCGGACACACAAAAAAGTTTGATAAATTCAGTAGGAGAATTCACCAGTCAAGTAAGACATATCTCAAAGCATCAAATCCCCTTCTGCTTTTGTTGGTATCGAAATTCACAGAGGTCCCTGTCTCTGCCTGGGAAAGCTTATATGAAAATATATATGCCACAGAATGTATTTGTCTTAAACCAAATGTACAGTAATTTCGTACTAATAACTGTCTTGTAGTTGCATACATTTATTTTCTGATTTGTACTGATGTGAGAGCTATCACTATTACTCACTATTACTGAGTGAGGGCAAGATGTGTCTCCCTATTCTCCACTGACTAGTAAGTCCACTTATTAGATTCATAAGAACATACTGAGCAAAGGACAACATGACTAGAAAATGTGTGTAAAGAGAAAGTCTTTCCGTATTGGTTCCTTGGTCAAGTATTGCTTATAACGGTCACTCAAAAGGTGTTTAGAAAAATGAAAATGTTGATGTAAGATACAATGTTCCAGTGCCATTGCTTTACTCTGCTGGCATTGTTGCTCATACAGAACTAAACAAACTATTGCAGGAACAATTATTTATTCCTGCTCTTTTATCAATCCATAGGGATTGAGCTCAAGATTAACCGTTTGCCCTTTGGAACCGATTATAGTTCCAGAAAAGGACTCATTTAATCATAATAATGGACATTGGAAGCTTTCCTGAAGCACAGCTAAAATATATTCCGAGCTAAATTACCTGCTGCACCCATAGAAATGTTCTCCAGCTACTATTTATAAGCTTCATATCCACAGGGATAAAAAGGGGTGTACAAATTTAATTGATAATTTAGAAACTCAGTTGTTTGGGTATCAAGTTCAAAGTTGACTGACCCTCAAAAAAGAAAAAACATGTCCTAAGTTATGTTACTTGAGTTATAAAAAACAATACATTAAAAACATTTTTTAAAATGTTTGGAGCAGAAAACCGATCAAAAAATCAACAATGCAAAAGGACAATATTAGCTTACTAATATTACAACAGAAATGGTTTAAATTGTGCTCTGATGCTGACCACTTGACTATGCATTCCAAAAAACTTTGACCGTAACATCTTTGGGCCTTTGAATCTCTTTTGAAGCCTGCCATCTCTCTGTGGTCTTAAGATTGGCTCAGCACCGGGAGTTTTCCGAAAGACCACTTATCCTAGTATTATCTTGAGCCCCTGCACTAGTTTCTTAATCATCTTCTATGTGACAAGCAGTAAGTAAAATTGCAAACCTATGGTGACAGATTATATTTCTTTTTTATATCACCGTCTAAATCTTACATCACTGCAATATTTCATCTTGCAGTCTGCTCTTTTCCAGCTCATGCACGATATGCTCATTGCATATCAAGAATGGACAGGGGAATTTGGTTTGCGAGCTGTCATTTTGAGCACCAGCCCTGCTCAGCATGTTGCAAACAGCTTCGCTGTCATCACTTTCGTCCTCCCAGAGGTAAGGATAAACTCAGGCAGCAGGCTATGCTGTGTTTGGCTTCGATATGCTCATCATGTTGTATTCGTATTAACGAAGCACAGCAGTCATGCTTTCCATTGTGGAAATTCATTGAGGAGTGAATGCTCTGTCGTGACAGGTTTATGAAATTGTTAACAACCTAAATTAAAAATCAAATAATTAGAAATAAAGGAATTTAAAAGAGAGGAAGAAAACTGAATGTGAAGGTATATAGTTACCTTAGTGGAAGAGATAATGCCCCTTGCTGACTTTTTTACACAAAAGGAGAAAAAACTGTTTATGAATCAAAAAGGCTTAAGAAACTAGTGAATCCTACTTTTATGTAATATAAGATATAAGATATACGTAATATAAGATATAAGGGCCAGATTATTACTGTTATTATAGAAACCCTACTGTACTGTATTTTGGACTAAAATTTGAGGGAGTTTTCACAGTTTGTGATTTTGTGGTGCTACTGTATTTCATCTCACTTGTCTTATTTGATGCTACCTTTGAAGTCTAATCTTGTCTGATTTCAGAATTTAAACCAGACTGAACCTGGTCAATATCTGATTGAGAGATTTCTAAGGAGGGTTCAACTGTTGAAAGTGATGCTGTTGGACCAGTAGGTAAGTTCTGGAATAAGATATTTGAGGACACTGGCTGTAGGTTGTTCAGTCCTTGAGCTGAGATAACATACAATAAATACAATAAGACCTGAAAATTGTATGCTTTTTATTATTACAGTCTTCACATCACACATAGATTTCAACATACTCCTCTGGAACAAAAAAACATAGGATCTGCTCCATCTCACGATGATTACTCTGTTCCTGCAGTGAAGGATTCTTTAGCTCAGGGGTCTCCTGGAGAACCCCTGTCAATCAGGCTTTGTTGGTCATCATTAAATTGCCAATTCCTTAAAATCTGGAACAAGTGTATTATGATCATTTAAAAGTTGATCTGTTAAATTATGTGATTTCAAGAGCATCTGAGCCTAAAATCTAAGTGCCCTCTCAAGGACCAGAGTTCTCTTAATTTAACAGATTAAATGCTCAATTGAGCAATATCTTGCAGGAATTTCCAGTTGTGACAAAGGGCTGTTCTAGGCCCTTACCTTAGGTTTTCCAGCCTCACTTACCTTTTGAAACAGATGACATTAACTGGATGTAGTCTCTCCAGAGGAACAGGGTAGGAGACCTATGCTTAAGGTTGACGTTCTTGTTGCAGCATTATTAATTCCTTTACAGCCATGACTTTTTCAATCAAACACCTGGATTCGATTTTCCTTATCACTGGTGAATTTGGATGTTCCTATTCTATGATATGTCATTTGCTCTCTGGTTTGTATTGGTAGACCCATGTGTCATCACTTATCAGTATGCATGTGAGAACTTTGTCTTGATTAACCTGCTAGTATTACTCGTGTCAGTGCACATTCACATTCATTTGGCTTTATTGTATTTGGTGAACATTGTGTTCCCCCACTGATTGCAAGCACTGTCAATATGTTTGAGTATCACATAGTGCCTCCTGTGTTTTGTTTTGTTTTGTTTTGGTGTTTGTTCCGGAATTTCAAATGTCCTGGTAGCAATCCCACTTCACAGAAAAGAAACTGAACTTCTATAAATATAATCAGCTAAAAGAGAGTCTAATGGTTTACCAGTAAGTTAGCCCCAGGCTAGAGCTCCTGTTACCAGCGACATTTTTTTCGCCTTTAATCGACTTGTATTTAATTTCAAGTCTGGTCTATCTGATATGACGGGTACCCAGTAAAAGCTGGACTCACCTCCAGCTCACCTCCAGCTTGAGGACTCACCTCAACATTCCTTCCCCAGTTAAAAAGAAATTGATTCTCCTGCTGTGCTGTGGGAATTATTAGGAGGACATTATTGATAAGGGCCAATGGGAAATTTGGCCAGGATGCCAGGGTTACACCCCTACTCTTTTTGAGAAACACCCTGGAAATTTTAATGACTACAGGGAGTCAGGACCTCAGTGTTACGTCTCATCTGAAGGACAGCGCCTGTTTACAGTATAGTGTCCCCGTCACTATACTGGGGCATTAGGACCCAGGTGGACCACAGGGTGAGCGCCCCCTGCTGGCCCCACTAACACCTCTTCCAGCAGCAACCTTAGTTTTTCCCAGGAGGTCTCCCATCCAGGTACTGACCAGGCTCACACCTGCTTAGCTTCAGTGGGCTGCGAGTTGTGAGTTGCAGAGTGATATGACTGCTGGCTAAGATGGCTAATGGTAATGGCTATGATGGCTGTTCTGAAGCAACCGTCACGAGATCAGCAAACACAGCTGTTGAAAACTGAGTGACCTGCTGGATTGCTGCTAAGGCTGGGAACTTTGACACTCAGGCGACAACTAGTGAGCAATTCATCAGTAACCCAGATATTCTCTCAAGCCTAAAAAAGCTGCTGAATACTCAAACAGCAGAGCTGAGACGTTTGGAGAGCAAGATATTCAAACTAGAAGACAGATCAAGATTAAATGCATTTCAGAGAGTGGGCTTTCCAGATGGTCATTAACATTTATAGGAACAAAGCAGTCCCTAATGGTTTCTATTTCTGGGACTATAAAGCCTATTTTTGAGGCAAACACATAAAACAAATGGAGGTCTATCTTCTGGAGGTTGTGATAAGCCCTTGGTGTTTATTTCCAAGCTTTGCCGATACACATTCATATCCTTTTAAAAGCAAGCAGTCTGGTCCTGTTCATTTGGCAGGAGGATCTATGCTGCAGTTTTAACCAGATTACAGTCTAGTTAAAACTACTCGGCCTTGCATTGGTGAGGAGATCATTAAGGATGTGAGGTTTTAGTTTTTTTTTGCTGTACCCTGTAGTACCTTAGGTCATGTGTTGGCAAACAGCACAAGTTCACATCAATAATGGAGGCGAAAGAGTTAACCAGACATATACAGAAGGCATTGTCTTGCATCTGAATAGAATTATAAGAAGTATAACTTGTTTATTTATTACAGTAAATTGTACATGAGTAATTGACTTTTGGTTGCGTGGAAGGTATCAGCAGTTATTCTAAACTGAAATCCCTTTAAACCTTTTTTACATTCCTTTTTTACTTTTTTTACTGACTTTGAACTTTTTCACATTTTATGTTCTCTCTAACTCCCACTGGCACCAACCAGCATTTTTTATTGCTGTTTTCTCCTTTTTTTTCCATTGTGGTTATTATAATTATATTATGGCATTTAAATTGTGTTTTGCTTCCCAGCGTATCCTAGATATTTTTCCTTTATGAGGGTAGTTCTGGGTAACGCATGGCAGCTGCTCCCATAAACAGCAGAGCAGTTGGAATAGGTGGAAAAGTGAAAAAAGAAGGTGGAACATGAGGTAAACTAAACACTGACTACTCCCATTCTTGCTTAACGTCTGAGAACAGGCACTTTACATAGATACAACTTAGATACAAAGTGTAAATACTTTTAGTTTTTAGACACATGTGCAATACAAGCTTGCTAACAAATATCCCAGATTCCCTTTATTAAAATCTTCCCTGCACTATGTTTTTGTTTAAATCTGTTCACATATTGATTCCACAACATTGCAAAAAGAGTATTAGCAATTATTTGTTATAAATTACTACTGTATACTTCATTAATCTACACAGGAATTTGATTTGCAGAGCTTCAATCAAGATAAGTGGCCTACTTAGCCTTGTGGTTTCCCACAAGAGTATTTCTTTCACATCGTCAATCTCTGCTACACAACAGAAACAAATGTAGGAAAAACACACATACTGCACAATGTTGATAACTGGCAATGAACAAAAAAAGTTGGAACACAGCGTCTTACCACATCAGAATAAGGAGTTCCCCAAAACAATACATTTATTAATTTCTTTTCTGACAGCTCCAGTATGATGATTCCAGTTTTCTCTTTGACTGTCTGTCACACCATGATGCATAAGGGCCAGTTACCTGATACTGTTCTGCTTCTGCTGTTTCATCATTGTGTTATTATCCACTGACAATGTACAGTATATACAGTACCTGCACTGTTGTAGTTTCTTCTCTTATTTCAGGTGGCTAATTTGGTATCTAAAGTAAAAGAAAAAAAGGTGTGTTTTTTAGAAGATTGCTAAAAGTTTGACTTTTCTCTTATGCCACGCAAAGCTTTCCAAATGTGCCACCCAAGGCATGGCCTCCTGTCAGGTTGACAACTATAATTCCTTCCGGATTTGGAAAGGATTTGGAAGCAAGGATTCGTTACGAGCGATCAAGCTCAGTTCCCTCTCTGGTTGACTGCTTGTGACAACAGAAGAAATTTATTGAAGAACAGCATGCAGTCAAGCTTACATATGCTACAGCAGAGGAAAAAAGGTGCCGAAGGTATTAGAATACATTGGTGGTTGTAGTAGTCATAGTAGCAGCAATTTTATTACTACAGTGTATTTTAAGTTTTAAGTTTTCAGGAAAAAAAAGTATAGGTAATTATAAAAACTGAAGCAAGTCCTAACAGTCACAGACTCTGGTTCTTTTGTCAAGTTCTTTTGATTTTTACAAGCAAAACCTTTACAGTATTATTCTACTTTCTAGCAGTTTGCTAGGCCTAACAGCAGCACTCAAACAACACAGGTCAACACATTTTTTGAAAACAAATGTACCTTTTTCTGAAAGCATTTCCTTCTGCGTTCTATGTATGTGCTTAAGTCCTCAAATATGTTGCTTCTACACCTGGTCATTAAACAAACAGTTAGAATTTCCAATAAACTAAGATCTGCCCAAGTACTAACGAGTACTTTAATAATGTGCAGTAATAAGTGGCAGGCTTGTCCAGTGTTATTATTGAAATGTTGCAAAATATAAAAGCTAACTTTTTTTTCCATTTGAAAGCTTATAGAAATTTGAATCAGAAGTGCTGGAGTCTACTCCTTTCTGGTGTATGGGTATTTGGCATTTGTTATTGTAGACGCTCTCTTTTACATACTTCTTTTCAAACCCTCTTTTTTAAAAGAAACAAAACACTATCACACACCAATACATTGCCGTATCATTCTGCTCTATTCAGTCCTACTATGAAAATGTTGTTTTTCTTTCCTGTCTATCCATGTGCCCTGAAATAAGTTATGCTGTGTGCTCTACACTGTCATCATTTTAACAACAACATGTCCATTGGGAAATTCCCCTTAGAAATCTCTCAAGAATAAAAAAAATAATAAAAAATCTAAATATAGATTCATTTCTGCACCACTGAGCGTATAGCTGGTTTCAAAATGTTATTTAAAATTTCCTTCTCATCTGAACCTTGAAAACTCCTAACTCTAATGTCCTGAATGGTTCCTTTACAGTGTAAAATGATGGGGCACAGCTTATTGATTTTAATTGTCATTTTACAAGCCATAATGTCACCCAAGAATAGGTGTTCATGGGGTGCTTAGGTACGGTATAGTGAGATTTGTCATAGCCTGCTTGGCAGGGAGCTAATTCCCTGGCTATAGGATGAGGAGGCTAGAGAGGAACTTGAAGGCACTAGAACAATAAAGCAATGGGATGAATGGCCTGAATTGCTGGATTTTTTTGGAAAGTGGACATAGAAAGCTGATGGAATGAATGTTTGAGGACATAGGAATTGGTTCTGATGTCCGTGTGGCATGCTTCTGGTGACCAGTGACCACATTGCTTAATTAGAAAATCAAGACTGCCTTGATAAGCTGCTAAGGACTCTACACCAATCTGATATGTGTAGCCGTCTATCTGCAGTAACCAAAGCTAATTGATCTGCAGACAACTCAGATTTTGTAAGTGATGCTATTGAGATCCTGGGATGTGCAGTTTGACAATAAAAAGATTAATAGCAATAGAGAACTGTTTGAGATGTCCCAGGAATTTTGTGAGCTTGGAGGATGATTTCCCTTAATTGATGAAAAGGTTGACTAAGAGGTGAAATGAATAAGAATGGATTTTTGTTTCCAACTGTAATCCTAAAAAGAATCAGCCACAATAATTGAGTATAATTCTAAAATGTTGGAACAATGTTCAGAAGGCTAGATTGAGGAAGAAAGAAGGCAGACCATTCCAGTTCTCCAAAAATAAATACCACAACCACCGTTTTGCAATCTGAAATAAGATCATGGAAGGAGGAGACTAATGTGACTCCTTCATCCTAAGGACAAAGAAATACAAAAGTAATGCTCAACCTTGTGAGACTTCTCTTTTGAAGTTAAACTGACCCGGCAAGGATAACAGTTACCTTTAGAGGAAGATTTATCTGGCAGATAATTTGAAACATACAACTAGACGCAGATGAAAGAAGAAAGTAGATCCGAGGATGAGAGAAAGGGGAACAGTTCTGGTTTGGAAAGAGCTGGTAGAGTGAATGAGGAGATGGGCTAGATTAACATCCACAGCTCTTAGGATTTACCGCCAAAGTGAAAGATAGATGGGAGACTTGACATCAAAGGAGAAAGGGGAATTTGAAAATTGCAAAACATGAGGGAAATGCGAAACAAGGACTCTCTCTGAGGTATGTTGGATGCCAGGAGACAGGAAAAAAGAAGATTTTATTGGACACCTGCTGGCTTGAGCAGGACATAGGATATTGGATAGAACAGGGGCTGCAAATGGGACAGCAGGGGCAGCAGGGGACAAAAGTGTGACAAGCCAAGTTATTGTTCAAATGAAGAACCCTATGCGGAGTTGGGGAGCCAAGTCAGGAGAGATTTCTGATTATACCAAAACGTAAGCCAGAGACGTCTGGGTTTGATACCAAAGGTTATCTAAAAGGATAAAACGCAAGACGAGGTAGAGGTCGAAGGTGAGTTCCGGGATCGAATATCCAAAAGCAAGATCCAAAGGTTTATCCAAGCGAGGCAAGAAGTTCCGAGGAAGCTAAAACTACCAAGCAATGTTTAGTGAAATGGAGAAGGCTTAAGTAGGTTTGGAAGTGGAGGATGTGTTAGCAAGTGAGGCCCTCTGATTGGAAGAAGGGTTAGATCAGCGACGTTTGATGAGATTGACCCAGCTGGTGTTTGATTGGGGTGAGACTGAGGGTAGAATGCCAGATGAACATGGGGCCAAGAAGGTTGCATCAAAGGCAGGAGGGGCCAAAACTAAGGGAACCTGGCCGAAGGCACCAAAGACATCCGTTTGATGTGGATAGACAAAGAAGAGAGGGCAGAGGCTGGAGAGAGAGGGAGGTAGTGCACAGAACCAGCGCCAAGAAAGTGTCACCAGAAGCAGCACAGGCCAAAAGGGAGGAAATGGGGGCCAAAGGCAGTAAAGGTGTTGGTGTTAGTGTATGTAGGATGCTGAGGATTGAAGGCAGACAGGAGAGAGATGGCCACCAGGTCATGCTGAATTCCTGGAGACAGTAAAAAAAGAGCAATGGAGCTAGAGAAAGGGTGGGAGGCCAGCAGGGGAAGGAAACCAGGGCCAGATGTTAAATCAGAGACAGGTAGACTGAGAGCTGAAGAGGAGAGGGATAGAGAAGAAAAGGGAATTTTGGATAAATTGGCATAGAAAACAAGAACCCCCTCTATTGTACTAGAGGTGAAGGGAATTGTATCAATGGAGGTGAGGTATAGCAGCCTGAGAAAACAGACCCAGAGAACAGCCAATAAGCACTGAGACTGAGAAATGGGTGACTAGTGTGGTAAAACAGCTAACGCAGAAGATGCAATGGGATTTTATGAGGTTATGAGGAATCAGAACCTGTTACTCAAGTCTGAAAAGATTATCACAAGAACATTACATCTGGAGATCCATGAAAAGAGTAAATTATTTCTGGGAGACAGGGGCAGCAAAGCCGGTATACAAATTATACATAATTGTAAAAAGAAAGGTTTACTTATGTTATATACAGCTTTCATGAAATGAAAATGAATATGATTTTATAGTTGGGGAAAAAGATACTTGGTTGTCAGTATTCCTCCTGAACTTCAGTTATGAACCCCGTTTAACGAAAATAATATTGTCATTCCTACTACAAATATTTTTTTACAAATTCTAGCATGTATTTATCTTCCTCAGTTTTCTAAATCCTTTTCAATGATATTTGTCTAAGAAGTTTAAGATAAAGGGTGGAAATACCATAAAGTTGGAATATTCCCAGGTTAGTTATTTCAGCCATGGCACTTAACATAAATCAACTCTCTGCTATTTTATTTAGGCAGTTCGTCAGATTCTAATAGGTGAAAGAGGCTCAGAAACCCAAAAGCCACCAAAATAAATGTGGATAATTAAATTAAAAAGTGGCAGAGAGGTTGGAACCCAGGGGCAAAAGCACCAAAAGTGTTTACCTGTGTTGGTCACTGTGGATAGCGGCAGAAGAAAATGCAGACATTACATTAAAAAGAGAAAGCAGACATTAAAAGCTGTAGGACACTTAGCCAGACAGACACTTGCTTCAGGAGCAGCAGGGGCCGAGAAGAAGGAACTTGGTCTGTGTTGGACACCAGGGATAGTGGCAGGAGATTAGGCAGACAATAAAAATTGCAGGACGTGAGGTGAATGAGCCAGACCTGGACAGAAGAAAGCATCAGGAGCAGCAGCAGGACAGTGTTGAACAGTAGGTACCTGGAGTGGCAGTAAGGGCAACACAGGGGTCATTTCTAAATGAAAAAGAAACACAACATTTTCAGGAATGGGAATACTGTAGTTATAGCTTTTGTACTTTCACAAAAAGTTGTCAATTTGTTTTAAGCCCTCAATACAGCTTGTGCAGTGAGGCATTGAAACTTGCCACTCACATGAAAGCTTGTTAGGTGCACTTTTACCCAACGAGGTCCAGGTGGCTTGATCAGGTCACCTTTAAAAAGGCCTTAATTCAAAGCTTAGGTCACTGCAAGTAAAAGGCCAGGAATGTTGCCAGACTATATGGAGTAAGCCGCTCCACTGTGTCCCGACTGCAGAGAAGGTTTCAGCAGACCAGCAGGACAGATGAATGTTCAAGATATGGTCGCTCTCGAGTGACCACACCAGAGCAGGACCGACACATCAGACTGGTCCATCTGAGAGATCGTTTCAGATCCACCCGTACTGCTGCTGAAACTGCTGGCAGACCAATGCCTACATCAGTGACAGGACAGTAAGGTTCCATGCTGCTGGCCTAAAAGCAAGGCAACCTGTCAGAGGCCCTCTGCTCACACCTCCTAGATGTCACACCCTACTGGCTTTGGCCAGACAGAGGCTGTGATGGACTTGTCAGCAGCGGCATCAGGTCCTCTTCACAGATGAGTCACTCTTCAGCCTGTTCCACGCAGACGGGAGGGCCAGAGTGTGGAGGAGGAGGTGTTGCATTTCTTTTTTCCATCAGTATAAAGTGACACCTTTCGTCAAAATGTTTTACATGTGCCACGCCCTATTTTTCAGCCAATGGGAGACCGCGGTGGGTGGATGTGTGGGCATCGTGTGCTGTTAAGAGTCGGATGTCCCGCCTTCCCCCACCAAGCGGTCCTGAGCCTCAGGGTCCGAAAGCCCCACCACTGCATCCCTCGATTTATAAATAAGTGTATGAAAGCGTGTATTAGGGTTGGAAGGCGATCATGTCTGCCGCGACATGTCTGCCTAGGGAATCGGGGAGTTACGGCGGCATAGGGAGTCTGGTGAGAGCCGTGAGATCCCGGGGTGTAGGCACCACCAGCCGCGGTCGGGTGTCAGAGTGGTTTTTCGGTCAGTCGGCTTATACGTTGCACAGTGTGCGCTTTAAGAGAAACAGGATGCTGGTAACCGAAATGGACTGGCAGTGGCAGGCTGACTTGGTGGACATGAGAGAGTACAGCGAGTTCAATGATGGTTTCTGCTACATCTTAACATGTATAGACATATTGTCTAAATACGCCTGGGCCAAGCCACTGAAAACCAAGTCTGGAGGGGGCGTGACAAGCGCTTTCCAAAATATACTTCAAGAAGGTCGTACTCCTAAAAAGTTACAAACGGACGAGAGAAAATAATTTCTTAACAGAACATTCCAAAATGTTCTCCAACGTGAGAATATTGAACATTTCGTTACGACCAGCGATGTGAAGGCTAGCATGGTAGAGAGGTTTAACAGAACTATTAAAACAAAAATGTGGCGGTACCTAACACACAAAAACACCTTTTGATATATCGACGTCCTATCTGATCTTATTGACTTTTATAACCATAGTTACCACATGACTATTAAACGAACCCCAGCGTCTGTCATGACCGACAACTCCCTTGAGGTGTGGAGAACTGTCTATGGCGAACACTTTAAGAGAAAACCATCAAAGTTTTCATTTAATGTGGGTGATCATGTGCGGGTGTCCAAAATAAAGGGAGTGTTTGAGAAAGGGTATGAACAGACCTTCACAGATGTAATTTTCACTGTCAAAGAGCGGACACCGGCTCTGAGACCCTATTACAAACTGCAGGACTACGCAGGCGATGACATTAAGGGCTCCTTCTACACTGAAGAGCTACGGAAGATAAATCCCAATGTTGAGAACGTCTACCCCATCCAAAAGATTTTAGCAGCCAGGGAGCGTGGTAAAAACAAACAGTTTTTGGTAAAGTGGCGCGGCTGGAGCGATAAATTCAATAGTTGGGTAAAGGCTACCGAGGTCCGTGACATATAGAGGTGGTGGAAAATTAACCCCTAATGGCTTCTATGTTACGCTGGCCAGTAATTCATCCTCAAAGATGTTTCCAAAGAACACCAGCGCGTGCTTCACAGAGTATCTAGCAAAGGGGATTGACCTGGACGGGAGCTGGGAAGTGGGCCTGGTCGAGCTGCACTATTCGCATACGTTAAACACGTTTGATCAAGATGAAGATTTTCTGTTCGTCAGCGAAGAGCTCACGACTATATGCACATGTACCTTACCTAGAGGGTACTACAGCAACATCGAGCAGCTCATGCATGAAATGAAACAGGCTGCGGAAAAATCCAAGTTAACTAATGTAAGTCATAAATACAACCCCATTAGCTGGTGGGTAAGGATTGTTGGTGAAAACCGGATTGTTATGCACGTGCATAACCGTCTGGCGAGGATATTGGGTTTCAAATCGGGTGTTGGAAGTGTAAAATCACTGTACCCCGTCGATATGACTGGCAGATTTAACACCATGTATATATACACAGATATCATAGAACACCAGTTAATAGGCGACGTCTTTGCACCACTTTTGCATTGTGTGCCCTTCAGAGGCGTGGATGGTGAATTCGTCACAGTATTGTACAACAAGCCCCATTATGTGCCGGTAAGCATCGACCATTTTAACAACATCACTATTGAAATAAAGACGGATCAAAACAAGCACATGTCATTTGCATTTGGTAAGGTCATCGTCAAGCTGCATTTCAGACCTGTGAAAGCGACAAACATCTAAAAGGATGACAGTCATCAAGAACTAGGGGATCCTTCTTTGTATACACACTACTACAAACAACAAGCTGGTTATGGATTACCAGGATTTTCTGGGCTACCAGTTCAGTACGGCACGGGTATAGGGGGTATTTTCAGAGCACTATTTAGAAAAGCAGTGCCTTTTCTGAAACGAGGGTTTGGAATAGCTAAGCCGCACATGGCATCAGCAGCTAACAACATCGCCAAAGACGTGGTTAGCAACGTTACAAGCGCGATTATGTCTAAAGCGGCAGCACATCAGCAGGAAGGTTCGGGTCTAGCGTACATCCGCAGAGGTGTCAAGAGAAAAAGACAGACGTCATCATTTCATCGTTGGGGGCCGCCGAAACCTGATAAAAGAACGGCTAAGAGAAGACAGTCATTTCATAAAAGCTTCAGGTCGACCAAGAAGAGGGCTGTGACATGCCGCTATCAACGAGACACAAAACGAGACATATTTTAAATATGGCTTTTGTTCACGGCGGGTCTGCAGAATGCGCAAAGTCAGAGCTGGAAATATTTCAACTAGCACCTACCCAAGCTTTTATATAGAATTTCCACCCCTCACGGCCCTAACAGAAAACGCACCTCTGGAATTCTACATCGCAGGCAACGGAGAAGATTATTTAGATTTAAACAACACGCTGCTCTATTTGACCTGTAAAATAACAGAAGCAGACGGCAGGGACATTGATGCGGCAGCCTGTGTGAGTCTGGTGAATTAACCCATCGCTGCCATCTTCAGCCAGGTTGACATCACCGTGGGAGACCGGTTGATCAGCTAGAGCAACAACTGTTATCCTTACAGAGCCTTTATAGAGTCTGTCATGAACTACATTGAAGAGATGCTGAAGACGCAGTATTCAACCTGGCTCTTTTACAAAGACACAGCCGGGCAACACGAGTCCACAATTTTGGATGGACCGAATCTGGGTTTCCGAAAAAGAGCATCATACATGACGCAAAGCCGAAAACTGGAGCTCCTGGGTCACATTCACGTAGACCTGTTTTTTCAGGACAAACTACTACTGAATGGCGTTGACCTGAAAATAAAACTCACGCGCAACAGAGATGCTTTCTGCTTAATGAACAACGTTGGAGAACACAAACTGAGAGTACTCTCTGCATCTTTGTTTGTGAAAACTCGGTGATGTGTTGACCAGCATCGATTTCATTGGTCAGCTCACCCAAGTAGTCACCCAGTTCGAGATTCCACTCACCCTCACGGCTCACAAAGATAACGGAGTCTGTGTCATGGTACAGACAGCAGTATTGCAAAGCATTTAGCAGCTTGTATAACTCCAAGCGGGCATAGGCGGTTGTGAAGCTAGTGATGAAAATGTTAGTGTTTGAATGGCCTGTATAGTGGTTCTTAGTGTGTTTCCACGTAACACAGGGTGTGTTTTCATCGATAAACTCACATGCTGACACCTTATTGGGTTTCTCACAATGATGGTCTGTGGTAAATTGGGTCTTTGACCGTACTTGCCCCACAAACTGTTCAGGGCAATTTTTGAAAGCTGTCTTTTGGCCGCATTCTTTTTAATGTTGCCGGGGTCCATTCGGACACTCCTTTTCATAATATTCGGCGATATATCTTTGTTGTTTCGCGATATCAGTACACCACTCTGGAAACACCGAAGCTTCCTGTTTCCCTTTCAGATGCAGCTTGATGTAGTCAGAAAAAAGATCGTTTGAGGACTTTTCGAAATGCCAAATTTTTGTAAATTTTAACCACCCTATACCCCAGATCTAAGGCTGTCTGTAATTCTGGGGTGCACCAGACACCAATCAAACCGCGATCTTCATCACTGTGCTCGCAGTGAGTGGACTGTTTTGTTTCAGCACATGTACGACACACTGTGTGAAAAACAGTTTTTTGTCAATTTTGGTTGGAAGAACTGGAAAGTACAGTCTGAGTGGGTAAACTTTCACCTTTGCTAAACTGAAATACCGTTTTAAATCTCCAAAGTTGTTATAAATTATTCTGGGGTGACCCAGTAGGTATTTTTTAGTTTTGTTCACAAACGGATACAGACTGGTGAAATCATAGTAATTAATTTTTTCACCAGGCTGCGCTGTGTAATGCAAACAAATGGCATTTGTTCTGCCCCCAAAAAGCAAATCGCACGGCTGCAGTGGCTCTGGTAACTGCAACTGCGAGAAATTTCTTCAAGTCTCCATTTTCATCAAGCATGTCTCTGAACTCGTGCTCCCACAAAACGTTAAAACCTCTAATTTTGAGAAAATTAATTTTCACCATCGTCTTTCTGTACAACCCACCAAAAGTAGTGTTTGTCAGTGGATTAAAATCGTTTTCACAATAACAAACACTACAGCCATGAAAAAAGCAACCGTTGAACTCAAAGGCTGTCTGGACTCCGTCAATTACAGCATAACCATCCAGAAAATATGGCCCGACCTTGAACTCGCCAGGTGTGGTTAATGCGTGTTGGATTTTAACGTGTTCTGTGTGTTCGATGTACATAAGCCATTGAATGCTGGGTATAGAAAATCGTTTTTGCAGGTTGTGGTAATTGTCATGGGGTAGCATCGTGATCGTCTCTTCTGTTAAAACATAAGTCTGAACATTGCCAATGCACACAACGCAAGCAGCCCCTGACTCAGTCACACGCGCCTGTCTGGTCATGTTCATGACCTCGTCCCGAAACCTGACACATCCTTCTCTTAGAATTGCTACATCCAGCTGGCAGTAGCGTTTCAGCTCAGTCTGTAAGTTAAACACAGTTCCCTTGCATTTTTCATATCAAACCAAAAACTCTGCACTATTCGCATACGCTAAACACGTTTGATCAAGATGAAGATTTTCTGTTCGTCAGCGAAGAGCTCACGACTATATGGACATGTACCTTACCTAGAGGGTACTACAGCAACATCGAGCAGCTCATGCATGAAATGAAACAGGCTGCGGAAAAATCCAAGTTAACTAATGTAAGTCATAAATACAACCCCATTAGCTGGTGGGTAAGGATTGTTGGTGAAAACCGGATTGTTATGCACGTGCATAACCGTCTGGTGAGGATATTGGGTTTCAAATCGGGTGTTGGAAGTGTAAAATCACTGTACCCCGTTGATATGACTGGCAGATTTAACACCATGTATATATACACAGATATCATAGAACACCAGTTAATAGGCGACGTCTATGCACCACTTTTGCATTGTGTGCCCTTCAGAGGCGTGGATGGTGAATTCCAGTTTCTCTTTACATTTGTGACTTGCGAGGTTATAAACCCCACATTTCTCACAAAAGGACCAGCTCTCACACTTACTAACACCTGACGCCACATTCTGAAAGTGTCTCGTCAAACACTGAGAGCTACGACAAAAGACCTTACAGACCAGGCAATTCTGAATTTCGGCATCAATTTCGTAACACTGGGGATCTAAACAAATTTTACAAGACTTAACACAGGCATGTGCGTTCTTGTGACTATACGCGGCATGGCAGTTTACTGCAAAAATATGCCGCCCCCACAAAAGCTTTAATATTTAAAACCCCGTAGAAATTATCTTCATGCAGTAGAACAAAAAGTATTTTAGATTTTGGCGGTGTGGGACCAGTTGTAAAATATTTCCAATCACCCTGATCATGGTACAAAACTTTAATGACTACCTTTAAATGTTTTTCAAAAGCTGTAATGTCTGACAAACTAATTTTATTTTTTATAAAAATATATTTTATAACTTTAAGACCAATCCACTAAAATATAAAGACCACCACCACAATGCTCTTCTCAAAAGGAAATAAGTTTTTCATTTTTGGTTCAATGTAATTTCTTTTCTGAGCAAAAACATCATTTGTGGTTTGTGTTGCACGTTAATACTTTTAAAGTTTAAAGACTTTTACGTTCACGGTACATGGGAATTCATTTCAAACTTTTGAAAAGCTGTCGAGAATGTGTTATTAAAAATAAGCTGAGAAGTGATTACTTTTCACTCTCGATAAAACACGTGTGGTTTTGGGGGCGGGGAGATGTGGTGGGGCGTTCTAAAACATCACAACCAATTGAAAAATGTCTTGAGTTATGTAGGCGTGGTTACGACATTGGCGCTTGTTCTTAAATGCACCGACTTGACAGTGGTGAAGCATGTCACTTGAGCTCTCAGACCCCCCCAGTACTGACTGCAACGAAGATGGTTTCTTTGAGTGGCGAAACATCAGATTCCTCTGCACTGCAATGTGAAGAGGTAGGCTGCTAAAATATTTTTTTCTGATCGTGGAATTGTTGTTTCAATCTGCGCTTAGAGTATGACATTTTCAACACTTCGTCTTCTTTTTAGCAAAAGCCGACCCCGCCCTCTGCGAGGTGTGACAGTGGCTGTCATGTGAGCTCGGATGGGGAATCATGTGTTGGGAACCGTCAACGACTGATGATGAAGAGTCACTACAAATGGTAAATATTAAACAGCGGTGGGCGCAGAGGAAACGAAAAACCCTAACTCAAAAGAGGCATTAAATGGTAAATATTTTAGGTAAAAAGCATGCCTATTTATTTTGTTAAGCTTTCCGTTTTTTTCCTTTAATAGAATAACGAAGAGGTCGACGCATCAATCTTCAAACTACCATCGAGCTTGAATGTTTCGTGTCTATGCTTGTGTGTTCATCAAAATGTTAATAATGATGACGCTCAACCAAGTTTAGCTAACGATGTCCCTAATGTGCACAATGTTATGGCCCAGATTGTAAAGGCGGTAGTGTGTTGCATCTTCAACCACTGTTTAAAGTGGGTTCTGGTTGATGAATGCCCGGCCTGTTTGATTAACCACCACAGTCAACGGGGTCACACATGCCTGGCTGTCGGCTACACAGATGGGTTTGAAGATGTGACGTTTGCCGCGTTAAAAATTTATAAGTCTCTCAGTTTAGCCCCAATTTTATCGGCTGTTCTGTACATCGCCAGAGGCCTGGGTGCATACACCATTACAAATGATACTGAGCGGAGTATAAAACACATGCTGAGAAACATAATTGACGACCACACACCACACGAGCGTCTACGCTCCTTACTTGAACTGGTAGATGAAAAAATAGTAGACGTGACTTTTCATGTATTGCAAAAGAAACATTATACATATTTTTACAGAAGCAAAAAAAGATCTGTGTAAAACCAGGGCTGTGAAATACACGCCATGTGAATAGAGCTTTCACTCCGTTTTACGGACACGGGTGTGCCATCGTCAGAAGAATGAAGAATTTCGAATGTATACTGTATGTCTGAATTCTTACAAAGAGTGCTTTACACACTTCTTTCTCTAAAGCTTGATATGAAAAACAAAGAGTCGAATGCTAATGTCCTTAAATTTGTTAAAGAGATAGATGTGTATGTCAAGAACATGAGTGAAATTACTGTGCTTCTGCTGTTTTCAGATCAGAAACAGAAGCCTGGTGGATTCTGCAGTGTGTATTCCAAATTTTTTTTTTGCATACAGCCTGTGGTAACACCATCCCGCTGATTACTCAGGCAAATTTTTTTGCTCTGTTAGATCGAATCGCCCAGTGCGGTTCTCATGGTTTTAGACATGGTGAGCGGAAGGGCATTATGAATGCTTTTTCAGATGCATCAAAGTTTCTGAGCAATGTTGGGGTGATAGTTACGTGTACCGAACTAATTTTCCGCACCAACATTTAATTGGTGATTGCAAACTGGAGTCTGTAACGTGTGTGCAAAGTCCAAAAGTGTGTACTGTGATGTTTCTGTATTTTAAAACCTACTAATGATATAAAGTGGTTCACATTTCACATGCTATTTGTCCTGTGAGTTCTTTCCATGAGACTTTATACGATCACTGTGTGTGAGTGCTTACACGCACGCCCTTGATGGTTTTTTGAGACACGCTGTCCGGGTCAACCATTCTGTCCCCCATCCAAGGCAGATGCCGCTAGTGTGAGTGCTTACATGCCCCTTGATGTTTTTTTGAGACACACTGTCAGGGTCAACCACTCTGACACCCACCCATAGCAGGTGCCGCTCACACCCCGGGATCTCGCGGCCCTCACCAGACTCCCCACGCTGCCGTAACTCCCCGATTCCCTAGGGTTATAACAGAGCGCGCTCAACCCCACGGCAGACATGATCGCCTTCCAACCCTAATACACGCTTTCATACACTTATTTATAAATCGAGGGATGCGGTGGCGGGGCTTTTGGACCCATGAGGACCGCTCGGTGAGGGAAGGCGGGACATCTGACCCTAAATGACACACCATTGCCTCGGGAGGGGGCAGGACATCTGACCATAACAACTCACCATTGGATGACAAGGGGGCGGGACATCCGCCCACCACGGACTCCCATTGGCTGAAAAAGGGGGCGTGGCACCTGTCAAAAAGTCAGTAATGTCAGTCAGTAATGACTTAGATTTAAAACAGCTGTGTGGAACTGGCTTTGTCTGTCATTAAATGTAAAATCTTCCATGAAAAATGTAGTAGAAACTAGTGCATTGTACCTCTCCTGTGTCTCAGTAACGGTGGCAACTTGTTCTGTGAATCTATTGAGCTGCAAGTGCTCTTTCCTCCATTCATTAAGACAGAGTTGGAGATGTGCAGATGTAAAAACCAGTGTCGTAACTTAAGAATTGCCCCCCCAAAAAGCACTTTTACTCTGTGAAATTAAAATTGACATGGTTTTATTTATATACTGTATACCAGAAGCCTGTCCAGATTTTTCCAGAGTGAAAAAATGTGTAGCTTCTTTTGACTCATCACAACAAATTAAAAGATGTTTCATGGATTGTGTTATTTTGGGATGCTGGAATATTTTTTTAAATATACCTATGATTAGGATAATGGAAGATACATAGGGAGAAGTTCAGAGATTACAGTACCTTAGTATTATTGGTTGACAAACCCAAAATAAACGTTACAAAATTTTATGTCCTGAGAAAATCAGGTGACCCCCCCCCCCCAGTTATTAAACATTACATAAAATAATATATAATTATTTCAAAAATAATGAAATCATTGTTAGAAAGAATTTAGAAAATAGTGAATGCAGGTATTTTTTGTATGAAGAATGATAATGGATTTGATTTTTTTTTTAAAATAAATGAGCATTGCTCTGTAAGGTTGCATTAATGCCATCCTGCAAAACACTTGCATTTATTTTTGTAACTCTTCAGATTAATTGCATGGATAATTTTATAACATATTTTTAAAACTTTTTTAAAGTTTTAAAATCACAGTAAAAATCAATTAACAAAACCATTCAAGTTTTTCTTGTAAAAAAATCAATATATACAGGAATTGCAGAATTAATCGATCCTGAAATTTTTACACTTCAGGCGTATAATTCACAATGACAGATATTTTAGCCATAATTTGAAAACAGCAGCTAAGGCTACATAGAAATTATGTTGAAATAATATTTTCACAGATATTTTTTTTTACCTGGAGTCTTTTTATATATTTAGTTCTACAAGTAATGGAGTGGACAACATTATTGAATAAATGTAAGAAAACATTATTTGACTACTGTACCTCATATGGGAGGAATGGAAAGATTTTTGTGTGATAATGTTTTCATAGAGAGCTCTGGTTCATCTGCTTTAGAAATATGTTTTTGCAGATAAAAGAAGGATAAACCATCGGGATCATTTATTTACTTGTATGCTGTTGATTTTATTTTCAGCAGAATGGATGACCAAATGTTTATTTTCTCATTACCTGGGTGATTTTCAAAGCTTTTTTGTGCAATCGATTTTTGAAAGTCAAGTATAAATATATAAAAAGGTAAGATATGGAAAATAATTATGTATTATTGTTTTCAGAATCAGATTTGTTTTTTCACTTCAAAATAGGTGTGGAAAATTTGCAAGAATTTCTTTATTTTGGGAAAAGGTGGAAAGGTTAAAACTAATCTCTTGAGTCTTTCCTGATTTGTGGCACTCATTTTACCAGCCAAAGTCTAACATCATTTGTACAACACCTTGGAAGTTAAAATAACATCCTCAAAATGAAAAAAAAATGTTGATGCCTGTTCACTTGGATTGTTTTTCAGTCTAGCAAATCCTGCATTTTGCTATGGTGTTTTAGGTCATTCAAAAAGGAAAGGTATAAACATTAATCCTTTTGAAACACTAAATTCATTTATTTAAATGATTACAGTGAGCCTAGAGCTCAACTGTCTCTTTGTTCTTGTGTGAATATACAGTATTATAAATCTATCTGTACTTACATCTTGTCCATTTCTTGAATAGCAGACCTATCAATATATTTGATCAAAAGCAAGCAGTATTTTCACTGCTTTCACTGCATATTTTAAATAGCTCACCAAAGCATATTGTAATCTTGTTCATTAAAGGAACTGAGATCAAAGATATCAATATTGTAACTAGCAGAGGTCTTTGAACTAGTTTTATTTCAATGACTGTCAGTTAAGTATAGAGATAATAAAAATCAAGAAAATCAGTTAATTCATTAGCTGGTCTTCAAACACAGGATATGTGTATTTGTTACTCATATAAAACATTGTAAAACAACCATTTTCTGCTTCAATATCTTATCTTGTGCATATATGCTTTAGCTCTTGAAGGCAGACAAAACAGTTTCCAGGAAGCTCAAGAGTATTTTTTCTTAGCAAAATGTTTTTTTCATGACTGTTTTTGTACAGTAGGTTTTATTACACTTTGTGTCAAAGTAGAAAACAAATTGAAAAAAGGTAACAGAAATGAATGAATATTGCCTAGATGCCAGAAATGCAGAAGTAAATTCCTATTTAGATCTTCTTCTCGTTCATAGAATTTAACATTTAAGATTTTGTTCTAACATTTTTAAAATAATTTAGAACTGCCAGATTTATTATATACAGCACCTTGAAGTCTGCACATTTTCACCCCCTTGAAATATAAGTACTGTATATAGGTACAGTATACACATTTTTGTGAAAAGTGAATAGTGCTCATCAGAACTTGAACACTCAACCTGAGCACTTAAATGGATGAACAATGTTAGACATAATGAAAAACTGCACATAAAACAAAAACTAAGATATGTGGATTTCATCATGTATAAGTAATATTATAATTATTTTATGGAAGCTGCTTTGGCAACGTTTACATCCCCGAGTTGTTTTAGATACTGGTTCTTTGCACATTTTTTTTTAGCAAACGTGCTCAAGCTTTTTCAAGATGGCTGGAGATCACTGATGGTCAGAACGTTTCAAGTCCTGTCGCAGATTTTCTATTGAATGCAATTCCCCTTTTTTCTTAAGCCACTGCACTGTAGCTTTGACCTTTGCATCATTGTCCTCTCGTGAGGTGAAAGTTCATCACATTTTTAGGTCTTTAGTGGACATTCTATCCTCTAAGATTGATCTGTATTTTGCTGCATACATTTTCTGCTCAATCTTGACAAGCTTCTGAACACAAGCAGCCCTTTAACTGAATGCTGCCAGAACCATGTGTAACAGTAAAGATGGTGTTGACTGGGTGATGTACTGTATTGTGTTTGAGCTACTGTACATGTAAGAGATTGCTTTTAGATCAGAGGATTTCAGTTTTTTTAAACAAAATTTGAGATGAGTTTGCCATTCTGCCAGTTTGCAATTCTGCCATACAGGACAGATTTGTGGAGTGACCAGTATCAATTTGTTGATTATTGTTGATCTATGGACATTTTCTCCGATCTTAATCATTTCACTCTACGGCTCCTCCAAAGTTGTTTTTGATCTCACAGTGGCTGTTCCCTCTGTGCCTGTCTTCTCCATTTGGATAGACAATCTGATTACCTGATCAAACAGTGTTCTCCTGAAATACTTAGCTTTGCCATAACACAAGAGATGACTACTGATGTAGCCAACATCATTTTCTTTACAATCTTTTTAACATATAACTTATTTTACAGGTAAAAGTGTTCCATTTGAACTTTCAAGATTTGATTAAAAATTTGGAATTCAACAAAACGAGATAACATTGAAAGCAGACAATTACATCTGCAAAGCTACTATATACTGTATGTGTTCATGCAGTGTGTTTGTGGTTTTCCTTGCAATATGATAATGGTGAACATTGCCACTTTCTATTTAGCTGTAAGACCAGAAACTGAAAACAAAAAAAGGGTTTTCTTCAGACACTTACAGTGTAAGTTTGTTATGGCCCTTATAAAATATTCTAGTGGAGCACAATTATCCTATTTCTATATTTTGTCTTGCTCTGCACCATGAGTCCATCATGATGTCCTTTCTTTTTAGAGATTTGCTATGATTTTTACTGTAGAAGTTAATTTGACTGGTTTCGATGCAGCCCTTACTCTGTTTAGAGCAGTACTAATGTTTAAATCACAATTTCAACTTTCTAAATGTAGCACTGGAAATATGGCACTTGATCTAAGCCCCCTTGTTTCCTTTTCACTTGTATCAGAGGGTTAAACTTAAAAGCAGCAACAAACTCTTTTTCCTTGTGTGTGTATCTACCTTGTATTTCATGTCATAAAGTTTACAACACAGATATCAGAAACAGAAGAGAAGAGAAGCAATTTAGTAGATCAAGTGTATTTGTTGTCTCCTGTTAATCATTATGTGAGCACTGATCCATACTGTGTACCCTTCTTATGTTCTTGAGCTGCTAAATTGTAACATGCCTGCATTAGTGGGAGATGTGCTTTGAAAGTCTTGGGAGAGTAATGTGTTCATCATTTAGTGTCATATTTTTTAGTAAGTAATCCTGTTTGTGCTTCTTTGACATTGTTTCATCTTAGTCTTGAAATGTTTTAGGTACAAAAGGCCCTGTAGTGATGTCCCTAGTGTGTGGAGCTAACTGAGCACTAACCAATGTCAAATAGTAACAGGTCACCCTCCTACTCCTTTCAAAAGCCCACAAAATGCCCCAAATTACAGATCCTTGAAGAAGAACTGGGCAAAATATGACATCAGGAGTGTCATCTGGCAGTAGCTGGATGTCAAGATGTTTGCCACCAGAGATTGTGTCTTTTATTATCCAAAGTAAAGAGGTACCTTTCCCACCACCCTATTACTCATCATAACTCAACAATTCCCCCAGACCTAAGTTCCCAGTGACCCTTGAGTCTTGGCCTGGGTGAATGACTGCTACATAAACAGTAACTAAATGTTGACTTAGCAATGTATTACAACTGTATACAGTGCCTTGGTAAAATATTCATCCCCCTTTTTATTTGGACCTTTTCACATTTTCTTGTGTTACAGCATGGAACCATGATGTATTTAACTGAGAATTTTTGCCACTCATCAACACAAAGTACTCTACAATGGCAAAATGAAAAAAAAATCCAACCATTTTACTAAATTAATTAAAAATAAAAACCGAAAATAATTGAAGGCATAAGTATTCACGCCCCCCCCCCCCCCCCCCACCCCGACTCCAGTGCGGCTTTTTGCTATATTTTATCCGGGTCATTTCCTTGTTGGAAGATGAATCGTCTGCCAAATCCATCTGCTTTTGTAGACTGCAGCACGTTTTCCTCCAGGAATTCTGTATTAAGCTCTATCCATTTTTCCTTCTATCTTTATGAGTTTTCCGGTCCATTCCGCAGAGAAGCTTCCCCAAAGCATGATGCTACCACCCCTATGCTTCACTGTAGGGATGGTGTTCTCAGTGTGATGTGCTGTGTTAGGTTTGCGCCAAACATAAAGTTCAATTTTGATCTCATCTGACCATAGAATCTTCCTTCAAATTGTTGAGTCTCTCATATGCCTTTGGGCAAACCCCAGCCGAGATGTGATTGGAGTTTTTTCAACAAAGGCTTTCTTTTCGTCACCCTTCTGTACATGCCTAGCAGCTTGCGTTGGCCTCAGGCAGTTCTGCCAAAGTAGCGTCTTGCTGATTTCGGTCTTTAAAACAATCTGTGCACAATCTGTCTACTTGAAGTCCAGCCACAAGGTAAACAAAATGGGAATTTGGTTCGTCCCAGCTATAGCTTTTCAGAATATGCTTAGATATTCTGTATGTTGACAAAAAGAAAATCAGGTGAAAATAACAATAGGTTCACGAACACAAGATTTCTTCTGTTTAAAGGAGAATATATTGGGCACAATCCCGCACTTTACCAGCTCACTCTCTCGTTCTGACATCTTGGAGAAAAGTACCAACTTGGACTGCTTACAGCCACGTGATTGTAAAACTCGGTATGTCCATTTCGGGAGAGACAGATTTTAAGTCTGTGGTTAACCGATGAAGATGTGTTGAGTTACAATACAGGTTATATTGGGTATTGGCTGACAGGCCATTAGGCATAATTCTGGTAACCACCCTACAGATCACATTGGTGGTCCTTCCTTTAGGTGATTGACCATGCCCTGTGACTTTAAGATCATGTCCAGATGTGGCTATGGCTCTCTGCTAGACATCCAGGCACCAGCAGTGGACATCCATCATGGTAGTTTAGACCGTCACTGTTGTGGAAAGGATCATTATCCAAAAGACAAACTCACCTCCCTTGTTTTCCCACACACTAATACAACTAGGTCATTTTGTGGCTGAAATCACAAAGAGGGGGTCTCTTTAGTTACATTCTTCTGCTATTCACAGATAGCAACATGCTGTTTGGTCATGGCACATAAAGATTAATAGAAATCTTTATTAACACTTAATTCCAAGTAAAATAATAGGCTTTGTCGCTACACAATTAATATATTTTGCCTCATATCATGCAACAAGACTTTAAGCTTGGATGCGATCCAAGATATGTTGAAACAAATCTGCAATAAACACAGAAAATCTGCAAAGAGCCTTATGTCTGGCTAAACCTGAGTTTTAAGAACATGTTTCATCATTTATAGTGGACTTCTAATCCAGAGTCACTTTGCTTTTCCTTGGCTATCTCCAGAGTGAGTTGTTTTTTGTATTGTGTTTTTGAACTTTATTAAAATTTATTTAACACGTATGTTCTTACGAGGTACACATTCTGAACTCCAAACGTGTTCATCAAGGTCAGTTAAAATCAGGTTCATGCTCCCTGCTACAGGCAATTCAAGATTTAAATTATCTGTTGTCAAAACTCTTAGAAACACTTTCTGTTGACAAATTCAAAAAGCTTCCATTTTCTTGACAGTATCAGTGCATATTAACTCATGATGTACATTCTACACCTCTTAGAAAGATAATACTTTGCTATCTAAAAATAAAATGAAGCTTTCACATATGGAGCACAATATTTGGTATAAATGGTAGATTAGTGTATTAAGCACTTTGTTTGTGAATTCAGTGCTTTGATAAAGGTCTTTGTCCATAATGGCATCTTTTTGTTATTTCTAAAATAAGACTGTGGTTTTGCTGCTGCATGTTTCCCTTCCTTCCTATTTTGACCAATCCTCCTACACACCTTCAGCAAGTACGTATGTTGTTAAGTGTTTAAATTGAAAAAAATGGAAGTATGGAGGTTTTTTTTTTCATTAAGACCGCAAAATGGAAAAAACACCTCCATACTTCAATTTGTTTTTCAATTTAAACAATTAACAACATAAAGTATGTACTTGCCGAAGTTAAGTTACTGTTGATTGCATCTACACGTTGAATAAGGTTTAATTTTAAAAGGCTGCAGTATATTTCTTGGTAGTGAAGTGAGGGAAGTGTGCAGTGGAAATAATATGAATGTTTTGTTCTTGGTGTGTGAAATTGCTTTCAGGTTTAACAAAATATTCAAAGTGTTGACAAAAAAGCAATGTATCTTCATTCTAATTTGAGTTCAGCCTTTCTTATTGTTGAGGAGGTGACCATTGTTTGTGTCATCTTTGTATGACTTATTTTGGGAAGAGCATTATTTTGTACGATATCCTCTTTCTTCAAGCAGTAGTTTGGGTTTTAATATGCTGTTATATATGTTAAGAATAATATATCTTGTCACTGTTTCTACACTTTTTAAACACTGTACAATGAAAAGCTTAGGAGACCCAGATTGAATAACAATTAGTGAAACTGTCCATGAATTCTTGTGAAATGTAATTACGGTAATAATGTAGAAATGGATATACTGGAAACAAATGGTAGGTTAATGGATTTTCCATTAGAAGAGTTAAATCAAAGCAATATGACGCATTCAGTGGTGTAATACACCACTCTGATAGTTTTTTTTTATATATATACTGTATTTGTTTTGATGGCTTCATATTACTCTTTAAAGCATACTTTATTGTATCTTAGACTTTTAAAAGGACTGTCTGAAAGTAATTTTGTAATAAAATAAAATCCAGACTATATCTGCAATCAGTTTAAAAATAAAATATTTTGTGTTGGCAAGTGCAGCACAGAATTTCTTAAGAGTATTAATTAGAGAAACGCTCTGATATGACTCTGAGTTCCTTAAATAGATTATATTTCCTTAAATGGATCTGCCCCCCTTTAAAGAAACCTCTATATAACTGTTAAAAAAGGTTTTATTAATATGAATGTGAGCAATTAATATATTTTAGGACCTGCTGTCCAGGGGGTATATGTTTGACTGCAGTAGTGAGTTTAGTTCTATTTACTGCTTCAGGGAGCTTTAACATAGCTCTAATCACTGACCTAGTGAAACACAAAAGACATTTTCTCATATGTTATCTAAAAATCTTTTGTTGCTCTGTAGTATGGCATAGGAATGTTAAATACTAGTTCATAGAGGTATTGTGATGTAGGGAAAAAATCTCCTTTAACACAAAAATACCTTTGATCAAGATGGAGGGCAACCTTACTACTCAATGAAATAAAGATGAAGTCCTTGATCCAACAATGTCTCTCTTCCTGCAAGGCAATCCAGCAGATGATTTTCAATTCAAGGCCACACAGTTCCAGAATAACAGTGGTACAACTTCAAGAAACCAAAATCAAAGTTTTGGGCAGCTTTTTCTCCTGACCTGAATCTAGTACAAAATCTGTCAGACCAACTTTCCAAAGCTACATGAGCTGGCGGCGCCTCCTCGGGGGAAGTTGCAGAACATCCCAAAACAGTCTGTCCAGAAGATCCATTCATCTACAATATCAGCATTTTGACTGCTCAGGCAGGTCACACAGAATACTCTATTAGAAATGTTTTTCTGTTAGTTCATTTGTCATGTTTCACTCTAATGATTATTCTATCTCGGTTTTTGTTACATTTTATGTGATTTTTTTCAGATCTATGTTTTAAATATTTCATTACATCCATTGAAACTGAGTGTTGCATTTCATCTATGCATCAGTATATTTTGCTGACAAATGTAGAGGCATGTGCGTATAAAATCAATGCAGTGCATTCTGTTTTCCTTGCTAAAAAGATCTTGTTAGCCTAGGGGAATTTGTGTCATGTATCAATAAAGCTCCAACAAGAGGTCTGCTTCCTCGTGCTCTCGTTGCCTAAATTTTTCAAAGCACTTTACAGGTAATGGTGACTCCCCTCTACCACCACCAATGTGCGGCATCCACCTGGATGATCACCACACATCACCTATCAGTGGGGAGGAGAGCAGAGTAATGAAGCCAATTCATAGATGGGGATTATTAGGAGGCCATGATTGGTAAGGGCCAATGGGGAATTTGGCCAGGACGCCGGGGTTACACCCCTACTCTTTTCGAGAAACGCCCTGGGATTTTTAATGACCACAGAGAGTAAGGACCTCGGTTTTACGTCTCATCCGAAGGATGGCGCCTGTTTACAGTATAGTGTCACCATCACTATACTGGGGCATTAGGACCCACGTGGACCCCAGGGTGAGCACCCCCTGCTGGCCCCACTAACACCTCTTCCAACAGCAACCTTAGTTTTCCCAGGAGGTCTCCCATCCAGGAACTGACCAGGCTCACACCTGCTTAGCTTCAGTGAGTTGCCAGTTGTGAGTTGCAGGGTCATATGGTTGCTGGATATGGCTGCAACTCACTTTATCCCACAAGTGCCTCACCAGCATATCAGTAATATATACTTCAAATTTAATTAATCAACAATTAGACAGCAGCAATTTAACATACTGTAACAGATTTGGGTTCTCGGGCATGTGCCTTTCGCCACTACCACCCCAGTTCATCCTTCCACCACATGGGCGTGAACCCAGGTCTCCACCGTCGCAGAACAGGGGTCTTGCTGGCTGAGCTAAAGAAGATCTTCCTCAGCTTGGGCGCCCAAGATCCCTATTATGCGCAGGGGCGTATTCATTACAATACTAATGACACTAGAGGTCTCAGAGCTGAACTATTTAGCTACTGTAGCTGAGACATTCATCAAAAAATGTGTTTAGGAGAGTTTAACAGATCACTTTTATAAGTTAGGTTGTGCTAAGGTGGATATTTGAACAGAGAAGCTGCAATATACCAAACAAAAGCATACCATTTTTTTATCTGTAAATGAACAAATTACATGAGTCAAGAACACTTTTTAGTCCTCTTTATCTCTTAAGAGACCACAGAACTCAATTCACTTTCTTTTAAGGTCGAAGTTCTCCTCAATGAACACTGTCAATAGTTTCTGTGTATCAGATGAAACCATGACGTTGATTAATTGGATATGGGGCTAGAAATATCTCCTTGTTATGTGTTATTGACTGAGGACATCATTACTCTATACAGAAGACAGAGATTAGGACTTGAGTTTGACTTCATCTGCAGTCGGTGAAGCTGAAAGAGATGGGCCCATCTGTGTTATAGTGAAAAATGGGTCTGTTTGTGTGCCAAGTTGGTTGCTAAGACATTCAGAGCCAGCCTGCTGCTGGGAAGTCTTATCATAAACTTCATCAAAACAGTTCCTCCATCCTCCCTGTGGGGCCAAGTTATCTATACACACAATTCTTAATCTCTTTGATAGCAGGGGTGAAACAAAGGCTTCTCCTGTTTATGTATTTTTATTACAGGCTTCACATAAACCCATAGCAGCAGTTACTATTTGGAGAAAGGACTAGAATGTTGCAGATGAGGAAACTTCCTGGGACATTACTTAGGATAATACAAATCTGCCTGCAAGACTCCTAACGACTGAATGATCCACTTAAATTCCTGGCACCCCTCATAGATAATATCTTATGAAGATAATTTTCATTCTTATTTGAACAGTCTGACTGTGGATGCACTGGGGTACTTTGTTACACATTTTCAGATGCTCAGAGGTTGTGAAGTTCTGAAAACAGATTCATCCCTTTTCTACCATTCAAAATGGGGATATTTCCTGTACACATTACTTTAAGTTTTAAGTAAGTGCTGGAAACAGATCTGTCTAGCTGGTCTGACTGCAGCTAAAATGTTGATAGTGCTGGATTGGGAGTCTCTGCATTGCCCCATCATGCATCAGGGACCCTTAAGCAGAAGCTGGGGGAGGAGTACCACTGTGATAGATGAATTAACCGGTTATGTGAGGTTGGGGAATGGTCTTTTTTTAATTTTGTACTACGTTGTGTTTTGAAAAAAGTAAAAATAATACACCATTCCACCTAGCATATCTCCTAAATTTCCTTTATCTGCATTCTTGCTCGAATCCAGTCACATACCAAGGAGTTATCTTGAACAGGATCATATTTCCCAGCATTGGCCTTGAGCTAACCCGACAATGACATGCAATTCTGTTGTGTGCCAAGTCCACACAGTGAAAAGTGATTCAATGTCCTAACTTCACATAAGGCTCAAGACTGTATTTATAAGGAAACGTGAACAGGCATGGTCATAGGAGCTTCATAAAGAAAAAGCAAGTGACTTAAAAAGTAAATTTCTGCCTTTCATTTCCTTTAACTGGAAATTTCTGGTTCAGAAATAGGGCAGCACTTTATATCAAATTGATATAATGCCTGCCGAGTTAACATTGTCTATTTTTTGCTCCAGTGTAAACACCAAGGTACTGTATTTCCTTGGCATGTGACAAGAAAATAATTCTAAATTTAGGATCTGCCACTAAAGATAACAGTTAAAAATACATCATAGAATATATACAGTATAAAACATTAGCATGAAAAGCTAAGTATTTCCAAAACTTCACCAATCATCCTACCAAGATCTCCACAAGAGCAACCTGGAAAACCATCCAGGAAATCAGTAAGAACTCTAGAGTAACCTATAAGGATTTCCAGGTCTTTCTCTCTGCAGCTGTCAGAGGAGATGCCTCAATCATCCGGAAAAGACTGAAGGGGAATGGGTTTCATGTGAGGACAGCCAGGAAGAATCCGTTGTCCTCTAAAATGCATATTAAGTTTAAGTTTGTCAAAGACTACGACAGCCTGAAAAGAAATTTCTCTGCACAGATGAGTCAAAAGTTATTGTTTTTTTTGCCACAATAAGAAATGTTCAGTATGACAAACAACCAAGCACTGCCTTCCACTATAAGAACCTTTTCCCAACACTCAAGCGTGGTGGTGGGAGAATCATGAATTGGTGCTTCTTTGCTGCATAAGGATCCAAGCAGCTTACCATCATTGACAAAATCATCAATTTAGCTAATTCTGGAAGAGAATATCAGGTCTTCCATTAGTCAACTGAACCTGAGCATGCACTACAAGCAGATCTTCAACAGAATAGCTGTTATACTGCATATAGAAATATATATATATAATAGACATTTTGAAATGGTCCAGACCTAAACCCCATTGAAGTGTTATGGCAGGGTCTGAAGAGAGCTGTTCATGCAAGACAATTCTCAAATGTCATTGACTTCAAGCAGTTCTTTGGCTTCTGTCTGGGCAGAAATGAAATGAAAGCTGATGGGAGAGAAAAATGAACAGTTACATTGCTGCTCAAGGAGTTTTGCCACTGGTTACTGAATCTAAGGGTTCACATACTTACTCACATATTTACAGTTGGATCATTTTGTTAATCAAATTGTCCAGATACATATTATCACAGGCATTTATTTCTGAATCCAAAACACTTGCATGACATTTACAAGTGAGTAAAAAGGAATGTAGCCGACAGTTAGCAACCCAAATAATTTTTAATTAGGTTTTTCTAAAAAAAAAAAAACAGCCATTTCACTTCTGTGTTTCCATTACGATTTGTACCTGTTTCTCTCTGTAATGAGAAAAGGAGTTTCAGTTCCTTGGAAAAACTGGAATTGTATTTGTGCATCTCACCCTGACCATATCCAGAGGAAAATACAAAGAATAAATTGGTTTTCTTGGCACAAAGTGTAATCATTTTTTACTTCAATTTTTATTGTTTGAGGAGATGGGAACACTTTGTTCATCTGATTTAACGTTTAAACAGTCTTTCTAAACACTAAACCTGGAAGTCGTTTTAATTCTATGTCAGGCTTCAAGGTGGTAAAACAGCTGAAATGTTGTGTTCTTGTTTCTTTCTTTTAGCATAGAATCAACCTCTGCTTGTTCCTTTCCAAGGCAGTAGCATTCCCTGAAAAAGGCGTTTGGATACCCTGGGTCAAAGCTCATCCTTACCATCTCTCTTCCTATTGTTGGAGGTGAAGCACTACACCCATACCCATTTCTATTACATGACAGGTCCACCTGCTGTCAATAAACAGTTTGCTGCTGTAAGAGGTGTCACTGAAGAAGGTGATGATCTCCTTCTTGACCGCATTATCAATATCTTATATATATCTGTATACTGTGCAGTATATCTAATGCAACTGCCAACCTCAGTATTTGCCCTAATCTGGAAATGGCATCTCTGCAGTGACACTTACTGTAGCACCCACCACTGACAGGTGGCATGCTCTTGAGCCCAAAAGAGCACTTTAAAAGAGTCAAGAGAGGTGAGAGTCAGGAATGTAATTGGGCCATGTTGTGGAAGCTCCTGAGAAGCTTGTATTTAGGTTTTTGAAAAATTGTCTGAAAATAGGTTTCAGAATGTAAAAAGAATATAACATCTTGAATCCTGAATCTCCTGAGGTACTGTAGCTAATACAAAAATATTCAGATGTAAACTTTATTGAAAATGCATCAGAAGGCCAGACTATCTAACTCCAAAGTCCCTAAGAGACATTTAACCTGAAAGCTTCTCTGTCCAGTGTTTTAGATTTAGTGGTGCTTTCTTAAATGTCTTTGCTTATCACATGTGAACAAGCATTGAAAAGCTTCCTGTAGATGTGGTTCACCACAGTCAACACCATATTAACAAAAATACCTTGATACTGTATATAGGTCCTCATTGAAAATGTTTATTAAGAAACGTACTATAGGTCACCTTAATAATAAAGAAATACATATACCGTCTTTAATACTTTTACTTCTCCTTCTATCCCAATCAGAAACAGTCCAGTTCTGAAATCTTGCCTGTTTATCTGTGCTTCGGTGTGAGTTGGAAAATATGTAGGTTCAGTCCAATTACCTGGACAGCATCTCTGCTCCAGAAAGGGTTTAAGGACTCAGTAACTAAAACACTTTCTTCAGCAGCCACTGAAACGGAAGGAATTGCATATACAGTTTTATCTCTATGTTCTATCGGTTACAAGGCAGAACATAGTTTCTGCTAATTCACTAATTTCATAGTTGAAGCTATTACAGTTCAGTCAATTAAGTCCAAATATTTCCTGCACAGATGCAGTAAAAATAGTATTGTTGTGGTAGAAGCAGAGGGTTTGCAGACAAAGGAAATTGATTTTGTCTTTGTTTTCTATAGTTTCAGACATCCAATTTTACTTGTAAAATTAAAATACTTGTAATTAAAAAAACAGTCTTGAAAATGCATTTTTCTTGAAAGAAATAATACACACAAAAACTTAAATGATGCAGTTACTGTAAGTCAGTCACTTTTCTGTATTTTTAAGATTTAATCATTATAAATAATAATATGAATTAGAAAATGAGAGAAGATAATTCAAAACCACTAATATCAAAATGTGTTTTGTTTTGAGGGAGAAGGCAATTTATTCTGAATTTTTATATTTTGATATTTTATGCACTTTTTTGGGCACGCATAGAATGGGTGTGGAAAAAAATCCATGAATATTTGTCTTTTATATTCTTATAAGCATATTTACAATATATGCCTTCACATCTGGCCTGCTCCACTCTCCTGTCACATCTGAGAGGCCTGTTGAAACTGGCAATCCCCACCAAGTTCCACCTAACTGTTTATTCCTGTTAGTCTCCCAACAGTTCAGCAAGCAAAATGCTTGTGTAGACATTCCATCTGTCTGATAGACAGGACAGTTGACAACCCTTAGGGCAGATGCTTAATTCCATCCCCTGCCAATAAATGGAAAATATATAATTGAAGACTCTTCTGAAAGTGTGAGTGCCCAAAGCTCCTCTTTATATATTTTTTTTACTTTTCCTCCAACCTTCCATCACCTTTAGCACAGCATGGCCTCAGGGGATTGGTGACCTTGTTTGCCCTAACTAATACAACTGCAGCCCAGCTGGGACTGTAGGATCTTTCACACTAACGATGTACACCTGGGGATCTTTTCAATCAATAAATTGGCTTGTACTGTCTGACATAGACTTTGGCATTATGTACCATGAACGACACTGTTCAGAATTATGTACATTATAATAATGATAATGGCCTTAAAAGAAAATGAAAAGATGTGAATGAGAGAAAACCATTCCATGTACAGTATCTTGTACAAGCAGTGGTTGGCTGTTACAGTATGCCTCAGCTGACTGCAGTGCACTGTCATGGTCAAGATGACCTGGTTTCCTTCATGGGATTCCAGAAAGGTCTGGGGACTGTAGGGAATGAGGCAGACTGAAAAAGACTACTGGACATTCGCTGGTTGGCAGCAGACAGGCAGACAACGGACTGGCAGGTACAATCTGGCAGGTACAGGCACAGCAACCCTGCTTAAAACAATTAACATCAACACAATCATTACGGAAGAATGAATAAAACAATTTTACATTTATTTGGGTTTTTTTTTGCTCTCACTCTCTCTGCTCTCTGCATTTTCAGAACTACAGTCACTAGGCAACTGGTATTGGCATGCCCCAAACAGCGGAACTGAGTTGGCAAAATGGCACTACAGCAGGGAGAATGTTTGTCAGCCGGGGGTCCTCTTGGCACAATGATGCCTATGACCTGCCAGGAGCCTCTCTGTACAGTGCCTTGCGAAAGTATTCGGCCCCCTTGAACTTTTCAACCTTTTGCCACATTTCAGGCTTCAAACATAAAGATATACATTTTTTATTTTATGTGAAGAATCACCAACAAGTGGGACACAATTGTGAAGTGGAACGAAATCTATTGGATTTTTGAAACTTTTTTAACTAATAAAAAAATGAAAAGTGGGGCGTGCAAAATTATTCGGCCCCCTTGCGTTAATACTTTGTAGAGCCACCTTTTGCTGCGATTACAGCTGCAAGTCGCTTGGGGTATGTCTCTATCAGTTTTGCACATCGAGAGACTGAAATTCTTGCCCATTCTTCCTTGCAAAACAGCTCGAGCTCAGTGAGGTTGGATGGAGAGCGTTTGTGAACAGCAGTTTTCAGCTCTTTCCACAGATTCTCGATTGGATTCAGGTCTGGACTTTGACTTGGCCATTCAAACACCTGGATACGTTTATTTGTGAACCATTCCTTTGTAGATTTTGCTGTATGTTTGGGATCATTGTCTTGTTGGAAGATAAATCTCCGTCCCAGTTTCAGGTCTTTTGCAGACTCCAACAGGTTTTCATCCAGAATGGTCCTGTATTTGGCTGCATCCATCTTCCCCTCAATTTTAACCATCTTCCCTGTCCCTGCTGAAGAAAAGCAGGCCCAAACCATGATGCTGCCACCACCATGTTTGACAGTGGGGATGGTGTGTTGAGGGTGATGAGCTGTGTTGCTTTTACGCCAAACATATCGTTTTGCATTGTGGCCAAAAAGTTCGATTTTGGTTTCATCTGACCAGAGCACCTTCTTCCACATGTTTGGGGTGTCTCCCAGGTGGCTTGTGGCAAACTTTAGACGAGACTTTTTATGGATATCTTTGAGAAATGGCTTTCTTCTTGCCACTCTTCCATAAAGGCCAGATTTGTGCAGTGTAAGACTGATTGTTGTCCTATGGACAGACTCTCCCACCTCAGCTGTAGTTCTCTGCAGTTCATCCAGAGTGATCATGGGCCTCTTGGCTGCATCTCTGATCAGTCTTCTCCTTGTCTGAGCTGAAAGTTTAGAGGGACGGCCAGGTCTTGGTAGATTTGCAGTGGTCTGATACTCCTTCCATTTCAAGATGATCGCTTGCACAGTGCTCCTTGGGATGTTTGAAGCTTGGGAAATCTTTTTGTATCCAAATCCGGCTTTAAACTTCTCCACAACAGTATTACGGACCTGCCTGGTGTGTTCCTTGGTCTTCATGATGCTCTCTGCGCTTTCAACAGAACCTTGAGACTATCACAGAGCAGGTGCATTTATACAGAGACTTGATTACACACAGGTGGATTCTATTTATCACCATCAGTCATTTAGGACAACATTGGATCATTCAGAGATCCTCGCTGAACTTCTGGAATGAGTTTGCTGCACTGAAAGTAAAGGGGCCGAATAATTTTGCACGCCCCACTTTTCATTTTTTTATTAGTTAAAAAAGTTTCAAAAATCCAATAGATTTCGTTCCACTTCACAATTGTGTCCCACTTGTTGGTGATTCTTCACATAAAATAAAAAATTTATATCTTTATGTTTGAAGCCTGAAATGTGGCAAAAGGTTGAAAAGTTCAAGGGGGCCGAATACTTTCGCAAGGCACTGTACTTGTGTCAGCGAGAGGCTGCTCGTCCACTGGGCTATAGCTGTTCTGGAGGGCTCCGTGGAACCTGCTCACTGTCAGAGGATGAAAGGGTCAGATGGGTGGGCATGTCAGAGAAACTAGGCATTTTTCATTTTCCCAGGTGGGCACAGCAGTCATTAAGAATCTTTAACGACCGGTGATTCCAAATTGAGTGGTTATCAAATAATACTGCCAATTCAAATTTTATAAAAGAACCCTGCATAGGTAGTCATTACATACTTTTTTAATAATACAACATAGCTGATTGCATAAAACTGTGTCTCTAGTCCTGGTCCTCTGTAGGTTATCTTCTAAAGATCTGAAACACTAATCAATAATTATGTGTCATTTATTGTTGTTAGGTGCAAGCACAATTAAACATGTACTCTGTCTAATGAAGAAAACTTGAGGGATAATGACTTGATTACAAATCTTGCTTAAATAAAAAATATGCGAATTACTTATGTCTTCACAGTCCTTTCTACAGTAATAGGTTTGATTTTGTAATGTTTGAGAGAAACATTTTAAAAAGAAAGTTACAACATACCTACGTATTATTCTATCATGCCCGCACATGCAAATACGTCAATTGTTTTTCTTTGTAATGCCTTGGTTCACCTCTTTGATGTCATACTCCATTTCCTGTTATAATGTTAAGGCATTCCACTGAAATATTTCTTTCAGTGGCTTTCTTTTCCCATATACAGGAGAAACAGTAAAAAACAAAACACCAAAGGGGGCAAAACAGAAATAAATTATGCCTTAATCTATCCATGTGTTGTTTTTTCTCTCACTTCTAGATTACAGAAATAGGGAACCAAAGTGTCTTTCCCATTCTTTTATTCTTTTAAGTAGTTTTACAGTTGCTGGCTATGTCCTCTTCTTTAGCCACATGTTAAGAAATTCCCACTGGAAAATCTTGGCCCTTCACTGCTGCATTGGCCTAAAAGAGTCATTTATTTTCTCCCTGGGATTTTCAAACAGATACAGCAGAATCTATATGTCAAATGGAAGACAGGCACTGTGTCTCCAAATACTGAGCTGCACATTATTGAGGAGCTCCAAAATAAATAAATCACCAAAGAGAAACATTAAAGGGCTATGATATATACGTAAATTTTTTTAACAATGTAAGCTTCTTTACCATGCTTGCTCTGTCTTATTCATCCATTGTCGGTTTTTGGCAGCAGATTCTTTGCACCCTAGTGCTATGAAGTATGATTACACCAGTTCGATATGTGAGAAAGTGTTGTAAAATCAAACAGACCACTAAAAGACAATTAACTGCATAATACAAACATAACTACAGAAGAGGTTCATGCTTCTAGATCTTGGTTCATGCAGTGATAGGGCAGAACTGTTAAAGATTAGAAAAATTGTTTTCTTTTGATTGTAAACATTTTTGTAATTACATGTTGATTGTCCATGAGTACTACTGAAAACAACGCAAAGATTAAACAACAATCTGTTCAGCAGAAATCACCCCATACTGTATATCAAAATGCTTAACAGGTTAAATTGTCTTTAAAGGGGAGAATATTCTAAAATGCCTTTGATATAGCCTGTGCCGAATATTAACATTGAACAGATTCAGCTTCAGTGTTTTGTAATTATCTTATGTTTTGGGGGATCAACTTAAACTGGATAAGGCCTGATAGAAAATTCCATGTAAGCTTTTTTTTCTGTATGTGACCATTTCTATGTGCCTCTCTCAGCACTTTCATTTCAGTCTCTCATTGGCAATTATTGTCTGCAGCCTCTTGCATAGCTTGGCAGACAATCTTCTCTGTAGTGTGAGGTCCTGGCTGCGTACACTGGGCTTACTCTTCAACACGCCATTGAGTGGGACTCAGCCAGACCTGCTGAGAAGTGCACATCTCCTCTCAGCTGGAAAAATGCTACTTCAGCTTTCAATGTCATTATATGGCTTTCAGCACTCTGTGCCACCTTCCTGGCCATCTGTGAAACAGAATCCAGAGTGAGAATGTCAGGTTCTAGACATTTTCCCTAAGCCATGTTCACAACAAAAAATTGAACTACCACCAAACATCATTAACTGTGTAGGTGTGGTATTTATAAATACTGACTTTACAGATGATGCGTAGGTGTAGTATTTAGAAATATTTCCTTTACAGATTTATGTATTCATATCTATTCCAAATGTGTTTTCTTCTACATACAGTGGTGTGAAAAAGTGTTTGCCCCCTTCCTGATTTCTTATTTCTTTGCATGTTTGTCACACTGAAATGTTTCAGATCAAACAAATTGAAATATTAGACAAAGATAACACAAGTAAACACAAAATGCAGTTTTTAAATGAAGGTTTTTATTATTAAGGGGAAAAAAAAATCCAAACCTACATGGCCCTGTGTGAAAAAGTGATTGCCCCCTAAACCTAATAACTGGTTGGGCCACCCTTAGCAGCAACAACTGCAATCAATTCTCCTTCAGGATTTTTTGGTAGACAGCAGAATTCATGGTTCCATTTACCACAGCAAGTCTTCCAGGTCCTGAAGCAGCAAAACATCCCCAGACCATCACACTACCACCACCATATTTTACTGTTGGTATGATGTTCCTTTTCTGAAATGCTGTGTTACTTTTACGCCAGATGTAATGGGACACACACCTTCCAAAAAGTTCAACTTTTGTCTCGTCAGTCCACAGAGTATTTTCCCAAAAGTCTTGGGGATCATCAAGATGTTTTCTGGCAAAACTGAGACAAGCCTTTATGTTATTTTTGCTCAGCAGTGGTTTTCGTCTTGGGACTCTGCCATGCAGGCCATTTTTGCCCAGTCTCTTTCTTATGGTGGAGTCATGAACACTGACCTTAACTGAGGCAAGTGAAGCCTGCAGTTCTTTGGATGTTGTTATGGGGTTTTTTGTGACCTCTTGGATGAGTCGTCGCTGCGCTCTTGGGGTAATTTTGGTCGGCCGGCCACTCCTGGGAAGGTTCACCACTGTTCCATGTTTTTGCCATTTGTGAATAATGGCTCTCACTGTGGTTCGCTGGAGTCTCAGAGCTTTAGAAATGGCTTTATAACCTTTTCCAGACTGATAAATCTCAATTACTGTGTTTCTCATTTGTTCCTGAATTTCTTTGGATCGCAGCATGATGTCTAGCTTCTGAGGATCTTTTGGTCTACTTCACTTTGTCAGGCAGATCCTATTTAAGTGATTTCATGATTGAGAACAGGTGTGGCAGTAATCAGGCCTGGGTGTGGCTAGAGAAATTGAACTCAGCTTTCCAAAGATGTGATAAACCACAGTTGATTTATGTTTTAACAGGGGGGGCAATCACTTTTTCACACAGGGCCATGTAGGTTTGGATTTTTTTACCTTAATAATAAAAACCTTCATTTAAAAACTGCATTTTGTGTTTACTTATGTTATCTTTGTCTAATATTTCAATTTCTTTGATGATCTGAAACATTTCAGTATGACAAACATGCAAAAAGATAAGAAATCAGGAAGGGGTCATACAGTGGTGTGACACTTTTTCACACCACTGTATATTTTATCACCTTCAGTAATCAGAAAAACATGATTAACACTTCCTGTTTGCTTAATGGAGCAAGGAAATGAATGCGCTTACAGAACGTTTTACTTTTGACACTTTACAATACATTTCCACTCCTTTCCATTTAAAGCCCATATGCTCCCTGCCAGAGATTTTCCATTTGTTTCTCTTGGATAGCACTGTCAGCATCCTTACCTTTACACCATGCGTTTCTAACAACTCCCTAACCCAGGGTCAGGCTTGGACTGTTCCTGTTTTAAATTCTTTGAATGCTTCATTTTATATCACCATGGAAACCTCATATGATATTGTCATCTCTAACTCCCCAAAGCGGTTTTTATTTGTGCTTCTGCATCAAACATTCCTGTTGCCACACTGTTTTATGGACTTTTGGGAAGTATAAAATCCTTTCCAATGCTATTAAAGGCTGGAGCTACAGTATGCTGTGCTTCTCCTGCCTGGGTCATCTAGCAGGCAGATCATTTCTTAAGCTTCACCCCTACAGAAATTCTCCCCCTCTCTTTAAATGTTATTTGTGGTGTGGCTCTACCATGATGAATTCACATGATTTCTTCTGTAAATGTCAAATATCTCTGTCACATTTACACTTTTGTGAAACAACTCATTTAAACAGTAGGCCTTTTTGATGGCTGCTATGTGTCTCCAGACACTCCACATTGAGATTGGACATTGATTACTAATATTGTGAGTTATAGCTCCTTGAAGAGCCATAATTCTTTCTGAGCATGGCAAACTGTATATTAGGGCTTGCCAACACTGGTGCTAGGAAGCCACAACAACCCACTGGGTTTTATACTTAGTTCATGCATTTAGTTTCAAAAACAAATTAAAGAAAAATACCACTACCAATACCACATAGATCTGCAGGTTCACAACATGGTTAAGTCCTTCATGACTTAACCAAGCCCTTTGCCCTGGGGCCTTAGTTTGGGGTGTAATAGATTCTGCTATTGAAGTAAAACTGCCGCACTTCAGACTGGGTGATATCAGATCCGGGTCCTTTTGTGACTTTATACTCAGAAACTAGGCAAACACTGGGAAGTTACAGTAGATTTTCAGAAAGAAAAAATAAGTATTGCGTACAAATACAGTATGTGATGTGTTTCAAAGATCACATATTGTGCAAAGCAGTGCAAAAATGAAACAGAAGTCATGCCCTGACTTGTGACTTGCAAATAGCAATGTTTTTTTTTTCCATTCCACATTTCATAAAATGTCTGATCATGTCATAACAAACCAACAGCTTTTCTGAAAGGTTGTATACAGTATAAATTCCTGAAAAAAACGACACTATCATTTCCATGTCTGCTTATATAAAAGTATACATAACCTGTGTGTATTCACTTGACATTTTACAATTGACTATAATGATATAATCGGAGGATTAACATATACTGCAGCAGAAAGTTAAAATACAGAAAGACTCAAGCCAGGGCAAACTCTTGACAGATGTTTCATGCACATAACAGACATACTACATGTAGAGTACTACTGTATTATTAAGATATAAAACTGAACTTGAAGAAGCTGCCTATGAAACATACTAACTGTAGGTGCTTATGTTGACATATTTACATCTTTTATATAATATAAGGTGGCAATATGAAAGGTGAACGAATGTTAGGATATAAAGGTTTAAAACTGTAGAATTTAAATCAAGAAATTAAAAGTTGTACATTGGATTAGTAAAACATTATTTACAAAATGGTTAACCATTTTGGCTATCATGTTACAAAAAATATTACTACTCTGGAATCAGTCTATGAGAACACCAAACAGATACAGAATGTTGTCTATGAAGAGGTGTGGCTGAAGTATTCAAAATCCTCAGAGGCATTGATAATGTCAGCCCATTTTTCTTAAGTGGAAAATACGATAAACGGAACACGAGATGCTTTTTGCACAAAGGGTTGCTGGAGTGTGGAGCACGCTGCCCAGCCATTTTGTCAATACTGGCTTCATTAAAAGAAACGTCGGAATGAGATTCGTAATGAACAAGATTATTTATCGACCAAACGAGCCACAGTAAATGGGCAGACGACCTGTTACTTTTCTGTGCGTTTTGAGCGTTTTGTTTATATAGAAAGCACACATACTCCTGGTACTGGATAATACTGTCCGGTTAGAGATCATAGATCATAGAGATCAGAATACTACCTTTCTTTCTTCATTTAAAATGTGGTTTTAGGTGGTATTTAAAACGCAGTCGGCCGGTGCTTAACTGGGTTGTTATAGGTACTTTTGAACCTCGATCGCGCAGAAAAGGCTGGGTGAGGGAAACATATGTCTGCATTCGCTCTTTTTAATTCAAAGGGGCTTCCGATTGCCTACAGACCTGTGTACGTGCCTCCGTTTCCAGTCTTTTGAGTGCTAAACATTCTGGACAATGTGCACCTGCCGTGTGATTTAATCATCCATTTCTATTAGACTCACGACACACTTTCGCTTAGTTAGTTCTACGGACTGCATGTTTTGTTTTTTTGTAGCTGGACATTTTTTAATCTTTCTGTTTAATAGTGGCTGTCAACCTGCTTGGGCTTGTAAAAACAGGGAGACATGTTTTAACTCTATACTGTACCAATTACAGATATAATTTCCATAAAACCGTATGATAACCGTAATTCAGGTATTTACAAGGTGTGCTTTTGTAGTATTTTGACCTTCATTTACCATGTATATTTTTAATGGAGGACTGGATCAATTAATTTTTTTTTAGAAAAAAGGTAGAGGTAGACGCAGCCTCTCGTAAATGAATATCATACCCTCCCACCCCTCACCCAGGACCAGGACCAGGACACTGGAATGAATCAACACAGCAAATAAACCTTTCCATGCACTGTCACACATTAATTACGGCCACACGTCATACTGTCAGAATTCAAACGCGTGTTGTCGAAACCCAGCGAGTGAGCGAGAAGCTGAGCAGCTCGCATGAAACGGGGAAGAAAACCAGAAGATTATGACCTGGTGCGAGTAGCGAAGCAAAGCGCACGGGGGTGTGGGGAAGATACTGTGTTCCTTTCCCTTTTTTTTCTTGTACGGGACAAAGGGAAAAATCTGCGCCACCTGCGTTTGAATGATGGTGTAAACATGAAACTAGGACTGCTTTCAAAAGAGGGAAGAGCCTGCAGAGCAAACAAGAGAAATAGGTCGCCAAGAATAAAAGAAGAAAAACATAATAAATATTAATAGTAATAAAGGATATAAAAAAATCAGGACAGCTGTTTAAGGTCAGCGCAATGCTTAGGAGGACCACCACCGCACAACGGAAAACGTGACAAAAACGCTGTAGTTAAGAGCGACACTGCCATCAGACTATCTCATTTTGTTGCTTAATTCAAAACCGTGCGTACTCGCCCGACGTCTCCGATGGGTTGTTTATTTAACGAGAGAAACAAGATTGTTGAAGGTGACTTAAGATGATGAACAACAAATTGTGCTAACAATGGAAATTGTCATGTAAACCGCAGAAGGATTTTACCTTCATGCAATGGATGGAGGTCCTGTAACTGGCATTTCGGAGAGCACCGAGCGAAGAGTGAGATAATGCGGGGCTCGGGGTGCACCTTTTTCTATCAGGATACATGTGCTAACATTTCAGTCTAACTGGATTTTTATCAAGGGGACACATGTTTAGTTTACATGTGGGACCTTTTTTACCTCTCACGGATTGTCCAAGACGAATTATGCCTTCAGACTGGATTTAAAAATACTTTGTGGCATTCCTCCTTGCACAAAGGTGAAATTATTTTTTAACATTAAGATTTGTTTGTGGACGGGTCCTGGAAATATGACTGGATTGTCATTTTTACCGTACATAATTAGACTTTCATGTTTTTAAGGGGTACGTACATTCTTTGCTCTGGAGTTTAATTTTACGGTTTTAAGGATGTCTGGACAGCTGGGACCATCCCAAGCGCTTTATATAGGAATGGAGGTAGTGATAGCCGTCTCTTCTGTACTGGGCAATGTAATGGTAGTCTGGGCAGTGAAAATCAACCGCTCATTAAGAGACACAACTTTTTGCTTTATCGTCTCTTTGGCCCTGGCTGATATAGCCGTAGGAGCGCTCGTCATCCCTCTGGCCATCACCATCAGCATCGGGCTACAGACTCACTTCTACAGCTGCCTGCTCGTAGCCTGCACGGTGCTCGTGCTGACTCAAAGTTCGATCCTAGCCCTGCTGGCTATTGCCATTGACCGCTACCTTCGGGTCAAGATACCCACCAGGTAAAGTAGCAGCTTCAATGAAAGCTCCAAACCTGAACGCTAAGAATGATGATAAAAAAATAACCCGGGAATTCTCATTTATTGTCATTAGTTAAGATACAAAAAAAAATACGTTTACCGATTTTACAGAAGGGTGAAGATTTCTCAAGAGTCTTACCTTCTCTGCTATTGTTGTGCATACTCCGTTTCTATAGCTTGATACTGGGTTTTTGTGTTGTTGTTTTTGGAAAATACGAGACTTGAAGTTATAGTGTTCCGACATCACTGAATGGACTGAACACACCACACACAGTGTGGCGATAGAGCTGCTTTTGTGCAGCACGCAGTCTGTGGAGCTCAATATCTTGGCCTAAGGAGGTTTACGAAAGGGTCTTTTTGTAAAGCTTGTAATGTGGAATTTGTTTTTATAGTTATTTTTTTCTATACAACAACTACTACTACTACAATAATAATAATTCAGTTGTTGTACAATACGACAGTACGATAAAGTCAATATTTCTACACTGATATGCCTACTCAGATGCTCATTAAGATAGCTAGAAAAAACATTCTTCTGCATGTTATACCACCCGTTAACGACCCTGGATTTCTCCTGGGGGAAAACAGTCTTTACGTTTCAATACTTAATAGCAGTTTCACCAGATATGTGTTGCTATTTTTAGTAAGGAACTGATACCTACGTCGCTTTACTCATCCTGCATAATCTGTAGGTGAAATATGATCGTGGAAACGCTTTCTCGGAGCTAGAGAGTGTGTATGCTGCTATTCTGCATGGTTCTGTGTCACCTTGAATTTTTTAGTGAAATTCACAGACGTTGTTAAAAAAAGTCGCTTACGAGGTTAATTTTTCGCTCTTACTGTGTACAAAATATTTTCCTGCTAAGGACAGCTATATTTACTCGTCATATCTCTTTTTCAATCATCTACTACCACGCAGAAAACAAGCTCTCCAATTTAAGATTCATTCACACATTAATGCTACCTTGCTAACAACTGGATACCAAGATAACATTATTATATATTTTTTATAATATCGTTGGTTTGCTTAAATTCGGTAACGTTCAAATCTTCCACTAAGATAATCAGTCGTGAAAAGTTACAAACAGTAATGGAGACCAGAGTCCTTGGTCTAGTCACCCATAGATATACTGTACATACTGTATACTGAAGCTTTGTGTATAACATATTCCATTTTCACAAAATCGTTTCTGGTCAAATCCTTAATCTGTTTTGATCCGCCTAACGTGAAATAAATTAATTATAAATCATCACGGGTTAAGAAATCAGATATATTCCCATTGCAATTAACTAGTGGAGAGTAAAATATGCAGTATATCCAAGACCAGATGCTTTTGGGTCTGGCTGCACATTACCCATCCACACAACACCAGGAATAAAGTCTGCTAAGATTTTATTTTTATATATATATGACACCTTTCTTGCAAAAATGTTAAGCACTCACCACTGAGAAAGCCCATGACAGAAAATAACTTTCCAGTTGGTAAAGATATTAGGTCAGATCATTTTAGTGAAGACTGGTAGTTTTCCTTTCTAAAATGTCTCATGTCTGGTTTCTTCTGTCCGAAGAGCAGTACTTAATTCAACCTGCCCTTGAACTTTCCTTTTTCTGGACCTATTTTCGGCTTGTTTTCAAATCTGCTATGGGGATATGAATATAGCATATTTTGAATCAAATGAATCTGTAGTCCACTACTTTTCAAAAGGGGAAATTTCTGGTGTGTATATTAGTTTATAATACAGCAGTATTAGTATATACTGTAATAGCCAGCAATTACTGTATAGCACCCTGCAGCCCCCAAACTGGCCGCCCACTGAAGCTAAACCGATGTGAGACTGGCCAGTAACTGGTTGGGAGGCACAAAGCACTTTTAATGGAGTGTCCAGAAAAGCGCTATACAGTATAAGTGTAAGGAATTATTACTATTGTTGTTGTTGTTGTTGTTGTTGTTGTTGTTGTTGTTGTTGTTGTTGTTGTTGTTGTTGTTGTTATTACACAAAGCAAATTTTTATTTATTCTTAATATTTATTTAATACACAATATTACTGTGGAGACTCAATAGTATTGACTTAAAGTATTACCATATTCAATCAGCAATTAAAACTATTGTACCAATTATCTAACATTTTCTAAAGATAACAAAAGGAAAGCACTATAGTAAAATAATGATCTTACCCTTTAGATTTATTTTAAAAATATCTGCTGATACATCTTGTTGGCCTAAGAGATGAAGGGCAAATGTATTACAACCTACTTCAAGAGGACATATTCCAATGCTGAGTTCATAACCATGTTTGTGAAAAGAATCCCTGTCAGAGAACAATTCTGGAACAAGGTTTTGATATACCCTTCAGAAGAATACACAGACCTTTGAAGTCTCTGCAATGTATGATCCCAGAAATTTGAATGCCATTTATTCTATTGGAAGCTGGTAATTCACACATCTGGTTCTGTACATTTTCTATATGTAGCACCAAGATCATAATGTATAAGAGTTAATCATTTACATAAATAAATCTCTGTAACACAGGAAACAATCACAGATGGATACCAGGTATAATGATTATTTTGAATTCTTACCATATTGCCTGCAAGGACAAAAGTACAAATTATGTATAATCTAATCTTCTAATTGGAAATAAGCATAGCTGTTTCTTCCCAGCATATACTTGGTTATCAAAAAAACGATTTCCAGGATTTTTTTTTCATATAGTCAATTTTCTATTCAAACTGCAAACTAAAGTGCTGAAACAAGATTGTAGTGATTATCCAAGATACAGATCAGGAAAAGACAGTGCTGAATGAGCTGTTTACTTGCAGATTGCATATTAGAGCAAGAACTGTCTCTGTTCTACAAATTGATATTGCAATCAGCTGTCTGCTGTGAAGGGTGTACTATGAGCTCATTGTAGCTGTTCACAGTATGTCACTGCAGGCTATAAGAAATCTCTCACTTGAAAGCAATGTCTTAAAATCTGACCTGAGCCAACCACAATTTGAGAAAGTACAGTTAGTCACCTTTAGCAAAAAAAGAATGAGTGACAAAAAATGTCTTAATAGTTCATGCAAACACTAGCAATCCAGTGAGTGTACGGTAAGAATGAAGGGGAAAACAGCTGTTAATTTTAGTAATCACTATTTGTTATTTACTGCCATGTAAAGCAACTGTAGTGAAACTGAAATAAAACACATTTACATACCTTCTAATAATGCAATTTGTACATACAGTACTGTATGCAGAGGTGCAAGCCTCACAAGGAGGAGAAAATTCTACCTACAGTATAAGAGAAAAGGGAGAGATGAACCTGGTTTTAAGAAACTGAAAACAGTTTAAATGCAAACAATTCAGAATACGCTGAATATGCATTCAAATAGTCTGTGTAAAAAATAAAATTAAAACGGCTACAGCAGGGAAATGTTGTTTGGTTTGTGTTTCCCACCATGAATGTGTCAGTAGGGTAGTCACTCTCCCTGTGAGAAAGAATGGTGATACTATTCCCATTGGCATTTAGAGTTCCAAAATGGGTGAGAATATTTGTGGTGAGAAAGATGTAAAAAGCTTCCGCTGAGAAGGTCTGAGGAATAAAGCTGACTAAGAAAGATCAATACAAGGAACATAAATACAGGGGAAAGCATGGCATACAAATGCCTAATTCTGAGACACCAGACAGTCAGGCAGCCAGGCTTTATTTGGTGCTTGTTTAAACAAACTGAGTTCATTATGCCCCTTCGAAAAATCTAAAATGTGTTTTAGCAGAGTGATTGAACTCTGATATTGAGCATTAGCAATATCAAGAGAAAGCTTTAAATACTTGACCCTTCAGATGACACTGAAAGTCAAAAGGGCTTGGGATTTCATATCACTGAAAAGATTAATTTTTTAGATTAATGCTTGATTACTCTCTCTCTCTCTCTCTCTCTCTCTCTCTCTCCTTGACAACAAGCTGTTATGTTCCAGCTATAATCTAGAGCATCAAGCAACCTGTACACAAATAGACAAAGGTTAACTTGCAACAGTCAGAGTGAAAAAAGTCTAAGTACAGTAGTCCAACCCACAGCGGAAGATACACAGAGAGTTCTCCAAATATTTTATCTTTAATCTGCAAGAGGCAACACAATTAAAACTAATTCTCAGTCTTCAGTAAATATATGATATTAATATAAGGTTTGACATTTCTGCAGTTAACAAACAATATAATTCACTTATTTATTATATATGTGTCTCTCTTCACAAATTAGTGAATAATCTTGTTCCTGATACAGTGCCAACTTGCTTTTTGTTGTCCGAAACAAGCTTGCACATTTAACAGTCAGCACTAATACTTAGACACCGGTCAATAGAAACACTACTGCAGATTCAGCGTCTTAGGTAGCAAATGACTGACACCTTGTGGTGGTTGCAGTGCGCTCTACAATTTGAAGATATCCCATTTGGTTTGAAATTGCTTTTCAGATTTGGATTCTTGGCTGAGCTAGTGATATATATATATTACCAGGTTTTGTCCTAACTGAAGGCAAGGTAGCAGTGTCAGTATTATTGGACAACACCTTTTTATTTTGAAGAAGATTGTCTGGGAATGCATTTTTTGGTTCATGCATATTGGAGTGTGCTTTCTCAGAACCCCCCAGAAGACTATTGTTCATTTCATATGCGATGTTTTGTTAAGAAATATAAATCAGACTAATATACAGTATATATTTTGTAATTTCAGCTGCAAAATGATGGTTGCTAAATCCCCCCTACTCCCATAATGCTGGAATTTAAAATTAGAAACACAACTGAAATGGTTTACTATCCTAAAGAGATCAGAAAAAAGGGCTTTTAAAGGCCAGCTGATGAGGATGACAGCGTCAGCTGACCTACTTCTAATCTGTTTATGCTTCTTTTGTCTGTATAGAGTCTCAGGTGATGTGTACTTTTAAATTAATTCATAGAGGACTAAGAGTCAAATTTCCACATGGGGATAATTTGATGTTTGAGATATAATGGGATTCACAGTGATAGCTGTGGTTATTAGGTTGTTTGTATGTGTGAATGGAGATGTTTAATATGAATAAAGTCTCTTTTCCTTGTATTTTGGCTATCCGTTGTGAGTTTCATGTGCTTTGCGGTTGGGCAGCAAGTTGACCTTGGACTCCTAGACTCCTAGACTTACTGAGGAGTTTTTGGTTCCTCTCCTCTGTTGTCTTCTGGCTTTTTCTCTGTCTGTATTGTAATGTCATGTATTGTCACACAGCTTTGTTAAGTGCCTTGGGGCAACCGTGTTGTGAAAGGTGCTATATAAAAATAAATTGAATTGAATTGCTCAGGGCTCATGAGCCACCTATTTAGAGGGAGGACTGACAAGGGATTTTACAGTGTGCTAGCCAGCCTTATTATTTACAGCATTAGTCAATATACTGTAGCCTTAGCCTAACAATTATTGTTTTACTTGTATCCTGAGATATGTCTGTGAAGAGGTGCTTTTCGTTTAATTTACAAGAAAACTGAACTGATACAGTATGAATATACAGTATAAGCAGATGTAAATTCCTGGGTAGTGTATGGTAATATTTGAATTTTTTATTGACATACAGTATTATTTACATAGAATATAGCTCTCAGAGAGAATCAGACGTACTGTTGTGGTGTTTCCCAAATTTCATATTTCAGTCCATGAATGTGGCAGATGGCTCGCTGAGGTCAGACAATGAGGTCCTGATATTCTTGTTGCATCTATGTTACTGTGTGTACTGTATGTGGTAGAAAGAGGAAGGAGTGGTTCTCACACATATTAGCTCTGTGCATGTCAACCATGTTATTGTCATTAGCAGAATCTCTCTGATTGCATCCCAGTCTTTTATTTTTTACAATAGCCATCTTTGTGGTTTATTGGGCAAGAGTGGTACATTCTTCACCAGCAAATGCTGCCATCCTCCAGTGCCCAGCAGTAATACTGTATGTCTGTATGACTATGAAGTGGGCCTGCCTATTGTAGCCACCGTGCGTACAGCAATGCTTAATGTATGAAAACATACATCCTTTTGTGTATTGGAAGGAGCTGCTTTGATTTAAACTAGAAACTTAAATCTGTTTTTTGTCCCAGTACAATGTGCAGACTGTCTAATTCTCACATTGTGAGAGTTTGTATCTTTACCAGTTTTTAAATCTGCTATAGTTTTTTCAGCAAGAAACCAACAAGCTAATTAAAGCTGAGAGAAAAAACTAGCAGAACTCTGCTACTCTCATGAACTCTGTTTTATATTCACAGATTAAAAAAGTAGGTTACATCTGTATTTTTATATTAAAAATATTACACCATCATTAATCATTTCAGACATTGCTCACTGCATAGATACATTGTGGCCACAGTAAAGAGAGACTGACTCCCTGGATTACTTTTTACCTATTTCCACATAGAGAACAAATCATTAAATAATTTATCAGTTTAATAATTGTGACAAAGACAGCTTAGTTCCTGACCATCAGACACAAATGCTTGAGGTTCAAGGTAGAAATATTAAACATGAACATGTGGCTTACTGGCTACCTATTAAATATTTTACATCGATAAAGTGTCTTTATGAGATTAAATGCAAATTTTCTTACAATAATATTATATTTTGTACTGTATGTTGTTGTACTGATATATTTATATTTATTTTCTGTTTTTCATAAAAGACACTTTACCTGTTATCTCAGAGGTTTGTTTCTACTGAACATAGATCAAGTGTTTTTCATGTTTTCACAAAAAAAAATGACGACCAAAGAAAACGTACACTGAGATGTGTCTTTCATTAATGTTTTTTTTTTTTGTTTTCATTAACAATAACAAAAAGCATCATTAAAACCAGTTCACACTTATCTCTGAGCACAATACTTACGGATACAATGAATAGGAGATAATTCCTGCCCATTATTTACCATGTATTAGTTGTTTGTTCTGTGTAAACCTCAGACCTCAGTAGGCTTTTGGTACTGTTGTGGCCTATTGACTCTTAAAAGGGAAAGAGGTTGGTGCTTTTATTTATGATAGGAAAACAGCCATTTGTAGGAGCAATTACATACAAGAGAAATAAAAAGCTTCCCATTAGCTTTCTGCTTATTGGAAGTTGCTTTCTAATCAGTAGGTACTGTCCTCTTCTACAGTATGTCCTCAAATAAGTGCCATTTGTAAAGCAAATGTGAATGGCCTCAGGATTGTCCAGAATACTTTATTCCTGCAGTGAAATACATCCGTTTTTTTTTCTTTTCAATTTCTCCTCTTTTTGTGGTTGGGGAGATATATCAGCCAATAAATTGACCATTTACAAATGCTACAATGAAACCCAAAGAGGTAGTGTCTCTTTCTGTGTCTTTTGCATGTATCTGTCTTTCTGTCCACCCTTCTATAGGCCAACGTAATGGTGCTGTTTTGACTGTCCAGAGGAATGCAGAATGACAAGCATTGTCCACCCTTCTATAGGCCAACGTAATGGTGCTGTTTTGACTGTCCAGAGGAATGCAGAATGACAAGCATTTATCATCTGTCCATCTGTCCATGTATCTGTCCATTTTAGCATGCTACAGTCACAGTGGTGGTAATGCAAGTCTCTTGCCTGTAATCTGAAAAGTGGTGGAAAAGTAATGGTGGAAAGCTTTGCTTGCTCTGAGCACTGTGGAGATTGCAGAATGTCAAATGTGAATGGGCCTGGCAGACAAATGGGCCTGTGAGGGGAATGCATGCACTGTGTGGTATGGGGATTGTAGCAGTAAATTGAATCCATAAATAATTGATGACTCCAGATTGTGTGAGAATATTAAAAAACATTGGTTAGTCCCAAAAGAAAAACACAGAAAATGTTGCATTCGTTAAGGAAGGAATTCCGCACAAATTCAGTTTTGGCCCTTAGTTTTACCATGCACCAGTATTATCAAGGTAAGGTTTAGTGTTCTTTCTTAAATTCATTACCAACCTCCCATACATCCAATTTAATTATGAATGAGGAGTCGTTCAGGAAGCAAGGCAAGAAATCACTTTGCATGTTATAAAATGTGTCAGAAATTAAACAGCGCCTCTGCCATAGAAGGGGTGCATGTACATAAAGTGCTTTTTATACAATTCACATGGAGGCTCTCTAAACTATTCAGCATTAACAAGGGATCTGCTCTACTGACAGATCTACTTTTCTGAAAGAAATACACACAAGGGGTTGGCGTCTGATGCATAACAGGCTGTGGTCCCTGCCTGTGTGCTGAAAGCAGGCAGAGGTGGTGACGAGATGTTTCTGTTTCTGCTTTCTAGCTACAAGAGGGTGGTGACAAAGAAGCGTGCTGGAGCAGCCGTGGTGGCTTGCTGGACAGTGTCCTTCATCGTGGGCCTGACGCCAATGCTGGGCTGGAACAACCTCCAGAAGATGAAGGAGAACGGGACCCAAATCACCTCTGATCTCACGGTCACCTGCCAGTTCGAGAACGTCATCAGCATGGAGTACATGGTCTACTTCAACTTCTTCGGCTGGGTCCTGCCTCCCTTGCTCCTCATGGTCCTCATTTATGTGGAGATCTTCTACATGATCCACAAGCACCTCAACAAGAAAGTGACGGCCAACAGCTCGGACCCCAGCAAGTACTATGGCAAGGAGCTGAAGCTGGCCAAGTCCTTGGCCCTGGTCCTCTTCCTGTTTGCCATCAGCTGGCTCCCCCTGCACATCCTCAACTGCATCACACTATTCTGTCCCTCCTGCCAGAAGCCGATGATTTTAATTTACATCGCCATCCTACTGACACATGGGAACTCAGCTGTCAACCCCATTGTGTACGCCTTCCGGATAAAGAAATTCCGATCCACGTTCCTCAAAATATGGAACCATTACTTCTGCTGCAAGGAGACGAAACGGCCCACCAACTTTCAGAGTGAGCGGTCAGACTTCCAGGGACGTAACTCCATCTGAGCTCGGCAGGCAGGCTCCAGATATTTTTCCATACAGCATCTCTATGGGCTTAACCATCACGACCTGTTACAGTTCACAACACTGGCCTCTGGTGTTCCTGATGTGCTGATGCCGATTGAGGTTACACTACAGAGAGGAGAGGCGTGCTGTTTTCTTAAATGGTTTCTTCTGATGAGAAGTGTAGAAATTATATTCTCACTTATCTGTCGGGAAGAGGAATATTTCAGGTGAAAAGGGGGAGAAATGTTTTTAATGTGTGCCGCAAGAAAATGTAGGTTTATGTGTATTTCTAAAAATATATTAAATTGTTAACTGTAATAGTATGTCGGTAACCAAGGTTGATTTTGGAATGATTAAGTATCAGCTAAACCACCAAATTAGATGAGTAATTTGAAATATGAATAATTTATTTGGTGATTCAGAGGAAGACAAGTGCCACATCCTGCACAACAGTAATAGGCCTTAATGCAGAACATTAAGAACTGCTGCTGGTTTACGGACGAACAAGATACATTAATGCTGACACACAGATTCTGTATTTCTGCAGTCTGATTTCCCTCTTCACCGGCAGAATCCTATACTGTTTCAATTTACTGACAGAGCTCTTATTCATGATGAGCAGGATCTCAAAGCACTTTTCCAGATCAGGTTAAGGGCAACCACAGTGCCAATGTCTTATTACGAGTACAATAATTAGATTTCATTTGCATACATTTTTTTTTGCTGTTCATTCTAATATAGAGATATTTCACCAAGGTATATGCTGAAAGCAACTGCAGTGTTTAATCCCCCGTTTCAGTATCAGATAACTTCTTGTAGTATTATTTACCTTGTTGACATATATTTCTCATCTGTGTGTTTCTGCTCCAGTGTTGCATTTGTTTAACAAATGCAGACCCACTGATTGTCTAGGCTGGACTATTTTACAGACCCAAAAAGGGGGTCAGGACTTTCACCGCTGATTGCTTTACTTCTGTTTGGGTTCGACAGTTGTACCTGATAAATATTCTGAAGAAAATAATGAAGTCGAACACACCAATGGCTGGTGAAAAGATATGGAAGACAGATGAGTTCTGTGTTTACTCTGTTCCATGTCTTTGTTCACTCAAGATAGTTACTGATGTCTAATTCACAACTGACAGATGTATTTAACACTATGGATAGAACAAACCAGTCTGATTGCCGATCAATAAATGTATTGTCATTCTGCAGAATACCGCTGTTATAAATGTCTTGTTTTACATGTGATTCACTTACTGGAACAATGGTGCACTAAAGCAATCAGGTTAATGCAAGTATTGAACTGTACTAATATGAGTATCATCACTGTATGGAGGAATTCAAGTAAAACAAATTAAACTGAACACTGATGAACAGGGACACTGCTGTGGTGGTTTTAATGTTTTTCTCCTGCCCTCACAAAGTCTTGTTAGATGCTAGTGTGTCAAACCAGGGGATTAAATTATCACTGATTGGCTTTATTTAGTGTTCATTATTTCCTGTTGTAACTCAACAGGAGACAGTAATTGTAGTGGTGGATTGTGTTCTGTCAGGACTCCAGGGGTTTTGCCTAGTTTTGTACCTTTTTCTTTGTTTTAAACGGAAACACAAGATAAGTAACACAATTATGGTACATTAATATAATATTGAGCATTCCCCTGCTCAGTTTCAATATCGTTCTGTCATTTCATCTACACCGATGTATTTTGTGTTCTGTGAAGAAGAACCTGCTCTACCATCCATTCATTTTCTAACCATTTCTTCCAATTCAGAGTCCATATGTACATGATGTGCCCTCCAAAAAAACAGTACCGCCTAGTATGGCAGATGCAGCCATATTAGTTCCAAACAATTTCTACAGTTATTTCCAGAATTTCACTATATACATGATGGATAATTCAGTTCATAAAATATGAAAATATGGTTGGAGTGTCTTCAAATTCTCACACTGTCCTCAGGTTGTGCCAGCTGTTCTCTCATGTGCTTTGGGTGAGCCTTGAGTACCAAGACTGACTCTACACCATCTGGCATAAAGTGGGTGCCAACGGAATATCTTTTCTGATATTCATATATAACTGAAAACTGAATGTTTATAAAGAAAAATTATAAAGGGCACCCGATTCAAGTATTTAAACTCCTCACAGGTATTGACACAATCAGCCCAGTGGAGTTCTTTAGACTGAAGAAAGAACCAGAGGACACAAACTGGGATAATGGGAAAGTGCATTAAAAGCTTGAAACAGGATCCATTGTTCTTTTACACAAAGGGTCTGTAACAAGCTGTTGCTAAACTTGCTTCTTTTAGGAAACTCCTCAGTTTCAACAGTCATAGAATAAACATTAAACCAAAGGCAAACGAAGAAAGCAAGTATGTGAAGAGTACCTGGATCTGTAAAGGGAGACAGTGTTGTATCTCAGGGAGCTCTAAAATAAATCCTCTTAAGAAATCTCTTTTATGTAAAGCAGTTGTTTACTTCCTTTCAGCTTAACAATTAAGCCACATTCAGCAATGCATTTTCTCCGTGTCATCTCTTCACCTCTCTTTCTTCATCCCTTTCAGCTCTGAAGCTTTGCCCCAGTAAACAGCCCTAGACAAACCTTTTGTCTGTAAATAGTAACTACTTGGTCATTTAAGTATTATAAACCTTTTTCTTTGGTTTGGCATAATAAAGAATAGAGTCTGCATTCTGAGACCTTCTTTATTTCATTGTATGCTCAGGGGAGATCAGAGAAAAGCAAATCAGAGTATACTGTACATATGCACAGTATCCATCGGCTATGAAAATTAAAGATTAAGATTCTCTGTATCCTTGTAAAATTAATATGACCTTTCCTTCTGACACAATTTACACTGATGAAAATGACACTCTTGAATAAAGACCTTCTTTAGGTAAAAAACAAAAAACAAAGAAATTCCCACAGGATTGTGCTGTGTCAATTCAAGGTCAAAGGGGAAAGAATTCCAATTTTTCTTGCCGTACTCCCATTCAGTAGTTGGGATCGTCATGTATTTATTTTGCAAACAAGCTGTTTCTGTAATCAAAAACCTAAAACAGCAATGCTAATGAACACAGCCAAAAAGTCCTGAGCAGTATATTCTACACCGCAAAATCTGTGGAAGGTCACATTAAGACAATGTGAAGCTGAAAAGGTTTGAACCACTAACTTCAATTAGGAAATCTGTTTTGGATCTCATATGCAAAAGCCCCTAGCTTTTTTGGGGCCCTAGGCAAGAACTTGGAAAGGGGCCCCTCCAGATCACAGTTTGCAACTGATAACAACTATTATCAGTTCCTAACAAAATCTTATTTTACTATTTCAAACAATAAAATTAATTACATAACTAGAAACCTTTTCTTAAGCAGCTTGGAAGAATACATAACTTATAAACAAGAGCACACGGCACACGTTTTACAAAGGTGACGCATTTTAACTTTGAAAGTAATAAAAAGGAGCATTACTTACAATAAATAATGATTGTAACTTCAAAATTTTAGCAAATCATAACTTATAAATTACAGCATTGAAATCTTTGTAGAAATGAATTGCAGAAATAAAAACAAAGAAACAAAAAAATATTCTATACATCAATTTGCCTATATTTTCTACCTCAGGTACTGCATGTTTTAATCAACGTAGGCTCTGAAAAGCTCCTCTCTGCTTCAGCTGCTGTCACTGGGAGAGAGACTGCAATCTGAAGGGCTATACAGTAGGTTGAGTTCACGATACTTCCATTTAATAAAATACAGGAGAAACCGCAAGGAAAACAATACGTTTTAATGTCTAATCGCCGAACAGACTTTGAAAATGTGACATGTTTGCTAGTGTTGTTGATCTGACAGACATAAAACCAAAATAAATACAAATGATTACATTATTGCACATATCGTGCATTGCCAATGACTTGATTAGGCGTAGTTCTGTATTGGGACCGCCGATCCTGCTCTTCTATTCCTGGCTTCAAAAACATTGCGCACTCAATTTTGATTGGTCATTTTTGGAAGACTGGGCTTCCATTTGGGTAATCCACAGCAGCAACAGAAAGAGCTGCTAAAAGGATTTTATTTTCGCTCACATTTGAACGTGCCAATTAAAAATATGTTGCGTTGCACATTGAGGGGGCCTCCTGGCGGCCTCGGGGCCCTAGACAGTAACCTAATTCGCCTGTGCCGCGGGCCGACCTGATCATCAATCTCAACAGAAGAAATCTCCTCATTCCTGTGAGATAGAATGCTGGCAATACATATGAATACAGAAGTGCTCACCCTTCTGTATTTACATGCATTGGCAGAATTCTGTCTCACAGAATAAAGATATTTCTTTTGCGGTAAAAACTGATTAGTTGTATATGGCATTGCAACCATTGATTTAGGAGTGCTCAAGACCTAAGCGCTGGTATAGTGATGTAATGCCTCCCTCTAGTGGTTAATCAAATTTTCTTCATGAAATGAGATGCTCTTCTCCAGAATAACATATTACCGTTTTTACTGTTGCTACTGTACATCCATACAAAACCTTTTTAGGCAAAAGCACTAATGCAGCACGTAGGTTGTACATTGACTCCAGGCTACTGTAATAATAATCTAAATCGGAAAGCAATTTCTTTAGGAATAATTTAATGCCTGATGATTGCCAGCATAAAAATTCGATTTCCAAGCTGCTGGACTTGTTTCCGGGTATTAGGGCTTGATGGTAGTCACAGGAAGTCCTCTGAGACTTTTCTTTTGTATTTCTGAAAATATTAACATACTTCAGTAATGAAAGTAGTGTAGGGAAAGGGTATTTATTTCGGCTTTAAACCGTACGCTTTGAAGGAAAACTCCCTGGATATATGGATGAGAAAACTGGTACCTGTGTACCAGGCCAGATCCTAACCTTGCACACTTCAGCTCACCTTTGCATATACTGTACAGTATCTTGCAGCCCCCCTGCCTCCCCATCTACACCCTTGCAGCAGCTTCCTAGCTCATTCCTCTCAACAGTGAGGGGAGTTTGGGCAGGTATTCTGTCAGGGAGGCTGCCGTTCTCTTTGCTACTGTAGGTGAGTCACACCAAATATTTATCTATCACATTCATTAAGATCGAAACCGAACTACTGAAAACTGTGCCACTGTACTGGCACTGAGACTGGAGAAGGGCAGTAGGCATTACTAGGTACTTATCCCCTAGAGAGCTGGTGAAGGGCAGAAACTATGGCCTGTCTTTCTACAGAACTTTTATTAAGTTGATCTCACAAACAGTGACAGGTGGCACAGCCTACGACAATGTTGACTGACTGACTTTGGAAAACAAATTTTGTAATAACCATAAACTGAAATAATGGAAAGCATTTCTCCTCTTCTGTTTTTCTCTTCATCATCTCCAAAACATAATAAAAGATCATTGGTTGGCTCTGGGTCTTCCATGCAATTATGGGAGCAAAAAAAGCTTAATGCAGAGAGAAAACAAAATCTACCTATATACTCCCTATATTCAGTAGTAGAAGTTATTCAGTAATATTGGTACACCCTTAACAGGTAAGAATTACTCTACAAGATGACAAAAAACCACCTAGTACACACATAGCTATCATGCAGCAAAACATTTAAATTACGGGACCCGTAAACAAGTTTATTCATTTTACCTTTTATTTTAATTTCATTAAGAATTCACAACATTTAAAATTAGAACAATAAAATTAATTTTAAAAACATTGTGTCAATGTTTATTTCATCTATACAATGTGCACAGCATGAAGACTACAAAATGAATGAAGATACCAATTTGTGGTTTATTTTTCAGGTTAATAAAGCTTATCCAACCTGAAATGAAATAAATTCTATGTATCAAGCTACAGTACATACTCTATAGACTGTTCACCACACACACAATTGCCTTCACTCTCATTTAATGCTCAGATTTCATTTAGCTGACCACTAATTTCACACTCTTCCATGAGCAGGGTCATCACCAAATATTTGTCTTACAAGACATTTTCACAAAGTGTTTTATGCCGTTTTTTAAATAATTAGGTATCAAGATTATTTAAAGACTCTTTTGTAGAAGACATTCATAATTAAAAACAGGATGTTTTGATTATGTTTTATTGCTCAGGAATGTGAGGCAGTGTAATATAACATCCCTTGTACTGCCCAATGGCATCATCCATAAGAGTGACTTGTCCAATTTTCTAAGTACTGGGAATGGCCTATGTTTTCTAAGGGCTGTAAAATAGCTGCAGACTAGGATCCTATCATCAGAGTGCTGTAGTAAAGAAATCTGATGTTGGCAGCAGCATTACCAGCTACTAGCCTGATCCTGTCGGATCTCAAAAACTAAACCAGGCTCAACTGGGAGACTTCTCAGGAAAAAACACATTACTGCTGTGTGTGGTGTTGGTGGACCAGTAGATGGACATTCATTTTTCTGCACCACAAATAAACAAAAAACAATACTTTAGTATACCCCAATGGTGATCAGAAACACTACTGTGGCAGGTGCAGTCCTTTGGATGAGATGCTCAGATGTCAAAGTAAGATACGTTTGCTTAACCTCTGCTCTGAGCTTATACAAGTTGATCTCCCTACAGCTCCCCCTGATTTCAACTGGTGAAGCAATTTCTCACTTCTCCTCCTATTCTGCTATGTAGTGGGGCAGCATTAATGTCATACGTCACCCTGGTGGGTACAGCACTTCAGTGGTCGATGAGGTGATCTCTCTTGAACATGTACAGGAAAGCTTGTGGCCTCAAGTGGCATGATTGGTGGTGCAGGGGCCGCCAGAGCACTGATGAAGGTAACGGTGGATCTGGCTAAAATGTCCATTGAAACAGCTTCAAGCATTTACAGTGTCTGGTAGCCAAAAAAAACATCAATAGTAAGTTTATGCAACAATTCATGCAACAAGACACAACCTAACCAAAACGACAGATGGCAGATTTCACATTCTGCGATACGATCACGTGATTGGTTCCATATCTTCCTGCTTGAGGTGGACAAATCAGCTATTCTCTACTTTTGTGGTATATTTGAAAGTCAACAACTCAGAAATAAACTGTAGCCTCCAATGTCAAAGATGTGTCAGTGATTTGAAGAGACAGCACCTCACTTATGGCTGACAAATTAACCAATAGGGGATATAAGAGTGTCTAGAAATGTAAAGAGATTATGTAGTATTGTAAATAATGCATGGTCATAGAAACTAGGTTTCTACTGTACATACAGGGGAAAAATCCTGTTACAACAGTGCACTAACCTTTCAATTTCTGAAATTTTAGAGATTTTTAAGACCTCATCTTTTAAGAATTAAGTCAAGATGACAATTAGATTAGGTGTATCTTACTTTCACAATAGCAGTGTACTATCAATTAATTTATTGGTATAAATTTTGGACACCTAACCTCTATATACAGTAGTTTTGTGGCTAGGAGACACAAAAGTGTAGTGATCAAAGTTGCAGGTGCTACATATGTTCATTGAAGTAATACAATGTGTGCTTGAGATGCTAATGATACATTTTTTAAAAACTCAGAAATGTAATTAATATGCTTACTACAGTAGCTATGATATTACTAGCAAATACTCATTTTTACCTTCCACTGAGAAAAACACTTGGTACACTTTGGTACCAACACTTTGGTACTTTGGTACATTTGACCAAATTCTCACTATCATAGGTGACAGGGTCTACTCTAAATGTACTATATGAAAAAACACAAGTGAGTGCGACACCCATAAAAATGAAAAACTGTACTAACAAAAATTACGGTACAAACACTCCTTATTGCTTTATTTCATTTTAGAAATAAGAATTCAAATACATGCTATGTTAAAGATTATAACAGATGTGCTATAGGGCTTTCCAAAAAAAATAAATTTAAATTATTCAATCAGTGCAGTTTGGCGTAATAGAGAAGTTTACAGGATTCTGTTGGTTTTGACAATATATTCCCTTTACCGAGAAACTTAATTCATAAAGGTGATTCTCTTACTTTTCTACCCACTAACAGCTGATTTCTCAGTTTTCAAATCACAAGCAACATTAAATCTTTTGCCTCACTTTTCTTCCATTCTTCCATTGTTTGTTGTTTTTGATCTTTCATTCTATATACAGTGTGCACTCTCACCCACAAAACTTGGCTTTAAGTTTCAGAATGAGCTGCCTGCTGTTCAGCTCCGTTACATGATGAGCAACATTGATCTGTACATCTCTGATGTGCACTCATCTGGTAAGCTAAGCTATGAGAAAACAAGGGTGGGGTAGTATTAGCACTACAGCTGCAATAGACAGTATCTGAATCTGCTATACAAGGAAGTGGGATCGAATGTGTCTGGAAGTGCGTGATGAGACTTTGAAGGAGTTGTGAACAAGCATTTTGCAAAGACACACAGTGGAAATGGCACTCAATCTTGGCACTCGTCAATACTTGAAGATTGTCTTTATGTTGCTGTTTAAGAAAATATTCTAAACTGCACAGAATTTTGCATGTACCGGTACAGATTTTAGAGATCAGAAAACTCTCCTGTCCTTGTTAAAGGAATCTTCTTGGTGATTGTCATGATTATATGATTCAAACAGAAATGAAGTTGATTTTTCATGCTCGTAAAAAAAGTTCTAGAAAGCTGAGTGAGTGCCATTTCTTAAAAGACAGATAAAAACAAAGCAATAAATACTTCCATTCAGACAGAATTCTAAAAAAAACATCTTTTAGTTTAGAGAACTAAAAGATTGCCGTTTCAAGAAGACCTGATGTCACACTCGATGTTACTTTCCCTCAGGTAGCTGACTTTGTCCTGCACAACTTCTCTACTGAGAAGCCACTTGCTCCTAAGAAAGAAAAAACAAAAAAAGTTACAAACGTATTGTGGGAACGGAAAATAAATAGGCATCTAAACACATAATTTACTTGTCGTTCAAATGTCTTCACCTCTTTAGACAAGAATTTAAAATCATATTCTACCGAAAAATCGGTTTCAACATTTCGTGCTCGCCTTTAACACAAACAGAAAGCAAAGGAATGACTTGTGTCAAGTCAATCTAGATCCTAGACACTATATTATATTTGCAAGGCATTGCCTTTCTTGGCCAGCACAGTTTGAATGAATGCAGATTGAGGTTCAAAGGTGCTCTCTCAGAACTGACTCAGCACAAGGAAGTGTGGTTGTGATTAGTCAATCACAGCTTTCTTGGCTCCTGAAGAGATAGCAAACCCATGTAATGACTTGGGCACCAACAGGCTTGCTGTGATATTAGCAAAGCACATGTCTCTCCTCAGAAGGGTGCAGTCCTCCAGGCAGTTGCCACGGCATAAGAGAAGTTGAGGTGGGAGCATCAGACAAGCCAGTTTTCATTTCCTCACTCAAACTGCATGAGTACCAAGGATTCTAACATGAGCAGAAATCCAAACCTACTTGTTTCATACAGTACATACCAAACGTGCAAGCTCTGCACACTGCGTGCTTGCAAAAAGAAAAAAAAACCGAGGAAAATGTCTGGAGTGTTTTTAACTTAAAAAAATGCACATAATTGAAGATCTAGTTTACCAAGAAGAATGTGATGAATTCTGAGGTCAAATTTAAAAAAAAATGAAAACTTAAATCATCATACAGCACACATGTACTGTAATTTCAATTTACATCACAAAAGTAAATTAACCATTCCAAACATGCAAAAGATATTTCACAAAAACATTAACCAGCGAATCAAACATATACTTTTCTTTTTACACACACTTTTACTTTTCTTTTTTATTTTTATGTATCTATGTTAACACCTAAAAAGGGGGAAAAAATGATTTGCTCACAAGCAAAACAAACAAACAGATACAGAACACAAACCTTACACAGTTCAAAAACGTTTGTGATCTCTGCTGGATGGTGCTGACAATCACATTACTCTCTTGGGTTAGACAGAAAGTATCTGCAGTTTGTTTACAGAGTTAAATGTTCACAGTTAATCACAAACAGAATAAAATTGTTTAAAAATGTAGATGTTTGATATGATATTTTCAAATGTTTTGAATAAACTGAATTTAAATATATTGTGTACCTGCTCTGTCTGTTTTTAATGGGGGCATGTAATGAAAAAAAAAAAAGCTACAGCTTAATGTTGAAGCATTCAACTCTGCATAAAGTGGTTTACCCAAAGACAGAATGTAGGTAAATTGGCTTCTGTAAAACTGGCCCTGGCATGAGTGTGTATGTGCCTGTATGTGCCCTGTGTTGGCCAGGCAACCCGTCCAGGGTGTATCCTGCCTTGCCCCCATCACTCGCCTGCCAGGATAGGCTTTTCGGGGCAGTGCAAATACTGGAAATGATTAATCATGGCAGATAATCTAAAACAAAAGAACAGAGCACAGCTTGGAACACTGAACTGTGAGTTGCAAAATGGAGAGGGAAAACTTTGGAAGGTGTTGATGAGGCAGATTTACTGTAAATGAGGAGAAGAGTTCATTTAAGAGCTCAGACAAGACCAAGAGTTCATTTCATTAGTTTGAACCCTACAAAGTGAAATCATTTTACAGGTTTCTGTATGATTTCGTCTCTCCTTGTGTTTTGCCTGTTTTGCTCACTGTATAAAAATAAAAGCACCAAAACTGTCCATTCTGCGAGACCTGCATATTTAAGACACCTGCTACTACACCCCACCCCTGGTGGCTTACATATATACTTAAAAGAGGAGAACTTAAATAAAGAGTTCTGACATATTGTCACTTAACGCACTAGTAGGACTTCATTCAGAACACTGTGTCCAGTTTTGGTCACCACTGTAGAAAGAAGATATTGCTCCGGCAGAATCCACCCAAAGAAGAGCAAATAGATGCACTGTCAGGCTAAAAGTTTAAACAAGATAGAATTTTTATAGTCTTGAATATAAGATAAGATAAGATCCAACCTGGTTTAAAAGAGGATTAACAAAATCAGCTCCCTGGACTTCCTCAATACCAATGTTGAAACGTGAACAAATGGGAACTACAAGGAGGCCAACTTAGAACTGAGCCCATGAACACATCTTTACACAAAGGATAGTGGGAGAGTGGAACACACTACCCAGCTATATTGTTGAAGGTTATACCCTGGCTTCTTTCAAGAAATGCATAAAATAGACTAGGTAGCCTCCCCTTGAAAGTAGATTCTCTTTTCTTCAAAAGAACCTCCCCAACGGCTGGCTTTTAACACCTGGACTTTATTGCATCAGCTGACCTGAGAAGTGAATCCAAATAGCAGCAAAGATCAGAAAGGCAAACAAGCTTTACCAGGGTAGGAAGAATGCAGCAATGATGCTTTTAAAGGAACAGTCTTCTGCATACCCTTACTGAAATGCAGTGCATCAGTTTACAGTACTGTATATCAAATTTCACACTAATTTCCAAACTAGGAAACCCCACATTAACTTTAATAAATTACATCCATAGTAAAGTATAAATTACTATCATTTCTATACTACATTAGAAACTATTATTTACTACGTAAGAATTAATTTTTTTCTGTTCTTGACTTGCTATCCCTCAATGTTTATTTATTTATTAAACTTGTTCCCTTGTAAAGGATTAAAAAATTATAACCACAAGACAGGAACAAAACAGGAGATGCAGCATCAGAGCATTTTAGAACCACTTGCCAGTAAAAGTAGTGTTTTAATTAAGCTCTGTGGTCTATGAACTCATTCACATTCATCTGTTTTTTTTCTGTGGCTTTGGGTATGTTTCTCTATTAGTAAGTGCGAAGAAAAGGGAGCCAAGAGAGAATCTGCAAATGTACATTACAAAGGCTGCAAACATTAGAAAGCAAATATTACACAATTTAAAAAGTGTTATTTAAAACTGCCTAGACACAAACTGTTTGCAAACTGGGGAGAAGTACTAACTCTTTCCTAGCTTTCATTTTCATCTGCTCCGGAAAATTCTGTAAAGAGCTGATATTGCAACACCTGCTCTGAACAAAATTTCAATTGGTATGGAAGGACACTCACCCAGCCTCCTTGCTGGACAATCCAGCTGCCCAGACGAGTCTCCACAAACTGAGTAAGCACGTTCTGGATGGTCTCTGAGAGATTTGGACACTTCTTATATGCATATAGTCCCACAGTCACAGATGCCTTCAGAAGATATTTCTCCTGTCGGACCTCTGCTCCTTCAGAGGGCCAGGACTTGCAGAGAGACTCCACAGCATCTGAGAAAGCCAAGGCAGCCTGCATAAACAGGACACACAGCAAACGTCAAAGAGTCTTTTAAATCATTTGCTCCATCTCTCAGTTTATACAAAAGGAAAGTGAAGTGTACATGTAGTAGGTTCACAGCAATTCTAAAACTTTAAATGCAAAACAAACTGATTCATTTATTGCCATTTCCAACAAATGGCGAACATTTTAAGACCAAATATTGATATTTTTTTTGTCAGAAATACACAACTACATTTAAAAACTCCTGTAGTAACACAATGTTATCAAATGTTACATATTATTATGTATTAGACTTGCCAGACAACCAGAAGAGGAAATGTGACAGAATTAATTTTTTAAAAATGTCATTGTTGCTGATTATCTTTCAAAATCTATGACTACATCTTGATTTTTAAATTAATAAAAAAATATGTTACCTGGTCTGCAGCTGCACTTCTTGCTTGATTCAGAAATTTATCCATATGAGGCTTAATCACCTTTTCATTGTAATCATCCCCCAACTGCCTGAGCTTATCAGCAATAATAACAGGGTCAAATGAGTCCTCTTCTAAAATAAAAAAGTAAGACCATTTCAACTGAGAATACACTACAACATGTTAAGAAATTGTAGTTCTGTGCTTGGAAAAGGGTCTATCTAAAATTCTGATTTTTTCTTGTTTCTGCATTATTAACTCCCCATTTCCACTTACAAGTACTCAATAACCGTCCTCTGTTGTTTATGATGTAGTGTTTGTATGGATGTGTACAGTACTTACTTCAACTGTACAGCTGGTTAACTTGTAGCAAATTAAGTGATCAGGGCTAAGATAAAGTTTCTTTCATATGTTGGTCAAGCTTGGAAATACAGGTAGTTGTGATAATTAATATTAGCTACAGGTGTAATGCAGCACAAACCCTAACAACAAAGTTCGAAATAACAAATACAGGTACCTACAGTATTCAGTTACTATACAAAAGGGCACCAGCAATCAACTACAGAAGAAGTGTTGATTATATACAGTAAACGGTTATAGTAATACGACTGCTTTCGTGGACTAGAGTGCATTTACAAAAACGATACAGCCTTGACTGCAGCAAGATTTAAAAACGAACTCAAATTGGTCTAAGTTCGTTTCTTCTTGCGTCAATGATCTTAGTGTGGGGCTTTTCCGACATGGCGTTTCGATCAGTAAACGTCAGTTAAAACGCTTGACAAAATTGCACTTTGACTTACCGTCTCCGACACCGTCCGCAACCACAGTGTCTTCGAATACGAGACTTTTTGCTTTTAATACAGGCTCCTCGAAAAGACATTGGATCACTGAAGAGGTCTGCTGTTTGAAATCTTTCGGAGCCATCGTCTTCTTGGATATTTAAGTTCTTATTTGAACGGCCAGTCAGCTTTGCTTTTCACTTTCCTATTTCCTGGTCAGGCGTGGGGCGAGGCTGCTGGTTACTTTAATCCCTCGGTTCATCCAGGGCAACTCTACTATTAACAGGATACGGACAGCAACACAACACAAAAAAAAATTTAAAGATTTCTACATAGTTTCCTTACCAGATATACTTTATTAGGTTATATGCCGTCATTTCTTACTTGTGTAACAGGTTTATCAATGCTACATCACTTTTTTAATACTGGATATTATGTTAATTACTCCAACAAAGCCGAAACAAATACAGAATACAATTTTAAAATTCCGGCATATCTTAACTCGTTTAGGAAATTCCCAAATGTTTCGTCAATAGGGACAATCCCAGTTTAAATTAAGGGCACCCCACCCGCTTGCTGGAAAAACCACTTGTCAGTGCTGTAATTATAAATGTCATACCTATGCCATGTTTTGGGGAAGTCTGAAGCTGCAAAATACAATTTCGTTAAAGACAGCAAGGCAGCAGAACGCAACGCACTAACTGAACAACCATTTATTGCAGTGAACAAAGATAATAAAAGAAAAATCGACAATATCAACGCTACAAAAAGTGACGTACAGACATCTGCAACATATGCTGCGTCCTCTTTGTGCCTGCTCCGCAGTTTCAAATTCGCCCTGACCTGTAAAAACAAGGAGCTGGTTGGTAACATTTGACAAAAGAGTCAAGCGCTGGGTCTCAAGTCTCTGTGTGCTGACTGGTCGGGAAGCCCGTTCATCATGGTCGACCCGGAAGCAAGGCGTGGAATTGTTTATGCGAAAAAATATGGCGGGTATTTACACGTTTTGTACCTAATTTTCAGTCATGTAGAAACGTTTTTTTCCTTATTTGTAACTGAGTACAGCCGAAGAGTAGGATTACATTATAAGTGTCGATTTTTGGGTGTCCTTAAAAAAAAATACAAACGACAAGGTAAGGTATTAGGTCATGAGATTGCAATTGTTTTGCTCAAGCTCAAGTCGGTACTACAGTTATGAAAGAAAGCAAACAGCTGTAGATTTCCTAGTTTTTGTGCCCACTTAAAGCAAAATACACAGAAATTCGTTATTCAGCGACTTTCTTGATTTGACACCTTGATGCACCTGGAATTGTAGTTAGTCTTCGTTTAACCTGTACTTAACATTTTATTTCTTGTTTGGTCAGATGTGTCTGTAATCCTAGGTGAAAACTTATGTATAGATATATATACCCCAAGTGCGGTAAAAGAAAGTACATTAATTTACACTCACCATAGCTTGAAGTTTTTAAGACTGGAGTGATTCTTGCTGTTATCATTTGAATCCATTTTTAATGCATAAACTATATTTTAGATAGAATTTCACTTTTCATATTACCACACATAATAGTGTGCGTTGTCTTTATCCATAAAAGGAGAAATGAGAGTGCAGCAATGACTTGTAAATCGCTTAAAAATAAACATGCAGTTGCTCCATTTATAATGATCTCGTTTTCACCTTGGTGTTTGTTTGGCAGGTGGTTGTGGGGGCTTACCTTATTGACATGAATGGAAAGGTGATCCCTCACACCCCTCTGGCTGTGGATTTCTGGCAAGTGCGGAAGTGCAGCCATGTGCGTTTGTTTTTCCTGTCGCACATGCACACTGACCACACCAGCGGGCTGACATCCAGCTGGAGTAATCGGCCCATCTACTGCTCCCCTGCCACTGCCAAGCTGCTGAAGTTAAAACTGCAGGTGAGCAGGCCTTTCCCCAGTTCTCTGTTAACTAATGCCACAATATGTGTTTCATGATGATTTGAAGGTTGTCTGAGATTTCAAATCTATCTTGTAGTCTGTTGTGCTTTGTGAAGGTATGGCTGTCTTGCTTGTGTGGGATATGAACACTGTGTTCCAACCAGATTTGAGGAAATCTGAAAATCTTGCTTATTGCGCTTGACCATTGTTTGGCAGAAAATTGCAGGTGTTTTCAAGCCATGTCTTCTTTTAAGTCACATGCCCCTTTTCATCCGATTTCTTTGTCTTATTTAAGTTTGCAAAAAGATGAAAGAGTATTGTGCTTGGTTTTTAGGCAAAAGAATAGCAGTGACAAAGGCGTGCAATGTGAAGTACTATTATAATACAAATAGGTGCTCTTCGGGTGCATGTTGGTCATCAGTGAAAGCAGAATCTCAAACAACAGCACAAAGATCTTACCGCAGAGCAGCTTTTCGAAAGATTTACTGAAGAAAATTAAGCTTCAACAAGGTTTTTTTTTTTAAATCCAAAGCAGCAAACCACACAGTAGTACCGAGTTTATTAAGCCTTGCCTTGGGAACACAACTTCAATAAGTGGCCCAGACAAAAAAAAAACTGCATTCAGTGAAATCTAAAATAGGTATGAATGGAAGGCCTTAGTAATGATCTTTAGAAGCAATACTGATAATACTAATAAGTGCTCTGTTGATGAATGTTATATCATTATCTTTATAAGTGAGTCTGTAATTTATATAATTGTGATATGAATGTTGACTTCTGTTCTCAGTTAATTGAGCTAACCTCCTCACAGATCTATTCAGATCCAGCCATACACCCAGTCTTTGTGTAGATTTTGCAAAGACGAGGAGATGTAGCTGGTACTCTTCAGCTTTCAATCAGAGTATAAGAAAGGTTACAAACAAGAAGAAGCCATTTGGCCCATCTAGGCTATTTAGTAGTTAATGATCCAAAGATCTCAACCAGCTGTTCAAATTGAAATTATAATTTAAATTATTACTGTTGAAAGTGGCAGTAAATTAAAGAAAATGAGTGTCCCTTACCATTTAATACACAATTGTAAAAATTTATGGAGTTTAGGTAGAACTGGATTTAGATTTTCATAATTTACACACCATTTACTTTATACATGGGAGGAAGTATAAACAGATTTTGAGAATTGAAATTGGAGGAATTGCATGGATTGCATGGGCTGAATATCAATGGAAGGAATTGATGTGGAAAGGCAATCCCATGAACTGTAGTTGGCTTAGTGGAATTGGAAGTGGCGTCTTTCTTTGGCTGGCTCAGTGCCTTTCACTTTAGAAATGAAATTCAAAGGAGCTGCTGCACAGAGGGCCAGGTTGCCCCTGATGTTTCCCTCCCACCCAGGTGAAGGAGAAATGGATACACCCTCTGGAGGTGGGCGAGACGCACATGCTGGCCCTGGATGACATAGGCAAGGAGACGCTGACAGTCACTGTGATTGACGCCAACCATTGCCCAGGGTCTGTCATGTTCCTGTTTGAAGGCTACTTTGGCACCATCCTGTATACAGGTCAGAGCTCTGTTTACCCCACAGAGACTTGGAAAGATTTCACTGCAAGTGCAAAAGATTCTGTCACTTTTTCTGTGTATGGAAGGTATTCTTGATACAAGAGCACTTGGTATCAGCCTACTTGAAATATGATATTCCGAATACTTCCACATAAATTTCGGAAATTAGAAGTACTGTGAGTTCATTTGACAAATATCACAATCAATTTCCCTAATCTGTGACAATTTAGAAAGTAAGGAAATAACCAGTGGAAAAGCTTAGATAACATTTTAATTAGGTGGAACTCCATCACTTTTTTGTATATTTAGGGGTTATCATGAATTGGCAATGATGTGTGCATTTCAAACCACAGTGAAACTACCTGTATAAGGTAATGTGTACAACCTCCAGTTTACGTCACAAAAGAGTCAAAGTTTCAACGTGGGTACATAGACTTAATCTGTGTTTACATGATTTTTCTTTCTTAGTCTAGTGTTTCATACACCCATACATCCAACCCATTAACCTGTGTTGTGTTTTGTTATGGTTGTGTACACATGAAAATACCTCCCCTTAATATTTGAAGCTTGTTTTATGCCAAGCACTCTTCACTGCATTTATCAACAGGAATGATTAACCGTGCTTCATCTAAATCAAGAACACCATCTGAAACTGAAAGCTTGTGTACAGCATTGCTCCACACTAACATAGAAATCTCTTATGACTCATTTTCCAGATAATTACTATTATTTCCTCATAATCAGCAAATTAAAGTTCCAGTATAGTGTAGACGTGAAATACTAGAGACACAAATACTCTAATACACTCTACTAGTACACTACTAGAATGCCTACTTTTGAGTCCCTGAAAATGAGGAGCAGTGTAACATTTTATATTTTGGATAGTACTAGAGATATTAAGAATAGACTATTGAAAATGGAGTAGGAAGTATATTATCAAATTATTCTGTAACTCTGGCCTGGTTAAAGTAAATGTGACTTTGAAAGTATAATCTCTTTTTTTTTCATGATAGACAATTCCGCAGTAGATAAAATGCTAGGTTCATAGCTATAATAAAAAGGCTTGTGTTGCTCATTCTTGAATCCCTACAGTATATGTCAAACTGTTTTTTCCTGACATCAACAGGAGATTTATTTAATCCTCTCAGATTCTAAAACTTAACTGTTAACATCCCCTGTGTAACATCCATGTTGCACCTGCACACATTTAAAAGGGGGACGGCAGTCCCGGTTTCTCAGACCAGGTATTAAATTTCCATAATAAAAATAAATTAATTTATGGTATCGTAAAATTTAACAAATTTCAAATTGTGTTCAGAATTGTGAACTTTTTGAAAGTACTTCATTGTTACCATGTAGTCCCTGAGATAATGTATCTAGAAAACACCACTTTTACTGTATGTGTTAGTTTCATGAAAAGATTTAAAGATAATATAGTAGCAAAACTGGCTTGGTCTAAAATTTGTTTACAATGTAATGGGGCTGTTTAAGTGTCAACAGAAGTTTTGTTGCCTTGTTCTGAATCTCAGACAATGACAGCAGTATAACACTACGCATGCATTGAAACTTCAACTCTTTTGTGATGTAAATAAGATTACCTTATACAGATAGTTTAATTGTTTGAAATGCACTCATCATTGCGGATTCATGATAACCTTGAAATATACAAAAAAAGTGATACAGTTCCACCTAATTAGAATGTTATCTAAGCTTTTCCATTGATTATTTCCTTACTTTCTAAATTGTCACAGATTAGGGAAACTGATATTTGTAAAATGAACTCAGTACTTCTAATATCCATCTGTCCATTTTCTGACTACTTCTTCCAATTCAGGGTTGCGGCAAGCAACCGGCACAAGACAGGATACATTCTGGACACGATACCAGTCCATTGCAGGGCAGAAACACCGACACAGACACAATGTTCCCATGAGTTAACCTAGCAGCATGTATTTGGACTGCTGGAGGAAACCTGAGCACCAGATGAAGCCCACACAAACCTGTGGAGAACATGCATACTCCACACATATAGCACCTCAGGTCTGGAATTGATGTCTGGGCCCCAGTGCCGTAAGGCCGCAATTCTCACCACTGCGCCACTGTGCCTCCAATTACGTCTAACAATATGGTACAAATTCCTTTGGTTGTTTTCTCAATTATATACCACTATGATGGTATTTCTGAAATTAGTGCATTTTTTAAATATGATAACAGCCGAATGTGGCACAGCATCACCAGTGAAGACAAAATTCTGTGTGTTGACAAGCACTTCAGACGCGTTCAGAAATCGCTTGCCTCCCTCCTCCTTGGTGTGTCTCTGAAGCTGTCTGGGCCTGCAGGTGATTTCCGCTACACGCCGTCCATGCTGCGGGAGCCCTGTCTGGGGAGCTACAAGAAGATCGATGTGCTGTACCTGGACAACACCAACTGCGACCCTTCTAGGACCTTGCCCTCTCGCCAGCAGGCCACCCAGCAGATCAAGGAGATCATCCGCCAGCACCCACAGCATAACATCGTTATCGGTGAGACAGGGGATAAGCTGCTCTTATAGTAATGTCAATTACTATTGATCAATTAAGCAATTAAGATTGCTCAGTCCTCTTGGATGGGAGGGTTTAATCTCAGTTAAGGGTGCAGGACCTACTTTATTGTTCATTACTGTAGGTTTGACCTATTTTATTTAATACCGAGAATCATCTATGACTACCTGGGGGATAGATAACTGAGCAAAATGTTTAGTTTAATGTTTTATTTTTATTTGTTGCTGAAATACAGGCTGCATTGAAAATGAAGGAATAGATGTAGGCAAAGAATCTGCCTTTAGTACCTTCAAAGAAGTATGAATCTGCCTTTAATATTTTCTTATAACGTTATAATACTCACTTACAGTATGGCTAACTTTTGTACTAGCCACCACAGCAGCCATGAGGGGTAGGATGAAAAATGTTGTCTTTAAAAATAAAGGAAACAAGAAAAGGGGAATTCACAGCGCTCAGTGTGTTTATAAAACAGCAAGCATAATAGTGGGAAACACAGTACACACACATAATAGTGTGAAATGCTTTCTTCACATGTTTAAATACTAAATGATGAACTGTAACATGTGGGTGGCATGGTGTGCAGTGGTTAGCATTGCTGCCTCGCAGCGCTAGGGTCCTGGGTTCAGTTCTAGACCTGGGGTGCTATTGGTGTGGAATTAATATGTTCCCGCTGTGTTTGCTTGGGTTTCCTTTTACAGTCCAGGGACTGGCGTCCCTTCCAGGGCATACCCTGCCTTGTGCCCATTGTTTGCTGGGATAGGCTCCAGCTCCCCCGCAACCCTGAATTGGAAGAAGCCGTTAGAAAATGGATGGATGGAGCTATAACACTTGAACAGAAAGCAAAGAAAACTTAATGCAAGTAACCTGGGGAGTGAAGCATTGATTGTTTTTGAAAATGAATAAGAAGTGTTGTTTTTACTGTTGTTGCTTCAAAGTTCATGAGTGCTATTATTCCTAATTCATCCTTGTCCCCCCTCTTTCACAGGCCTCTATGAGTTGGGCAAGGAGACGCTGCTGGTGGAGCTGGCTATGGAGTTTAAGACATGGGTGGAAGTGAAACCAGAGCGACTGGAGACCCTTTGTGCTCTGAATCTCCCAGATGTGTTCACCACAGAGCCGGGGGCCGGGCGGATCCGAGTCGTGTCCCACACTGAGATCAGGATGTCCTCTCTGATCCTCTGGAACAGGCAGTACCCTACAGTGGCCATTCTGCCCACCAGTCGGCCTGTGTCTGTCCTGCATCCCTGCATGTATGTAGTGCCCTACTCTGATCACTCGTCCTTCCAGGAGCTGGAGGACTTTGTTTCGGCTCTCAGACCTGCTTCTATAATACCCATCATCGGGACCTGCATCCCTCACTTCTCTGCCTTCTTGAGTCCCAGAAAAAGCAGCAGGGAGGTGGTGGTGCCTGAGTCTGTGAGACAGTTCATGACCAAGGTTTGTAACTCTGACACTTCAGTCAAACCCACTCGTGGGCTTTTCCGACCTTCTCCCCCTGTGGCGAGAGGCGTGGTGTTTGAGTCCCCAGAGCACAGTTCCCAGCCTCCTGAAATTGTGGCGCAAGAGAATAGCCCTCCATCCAAAGAGTTAAGCCCAGATTCCTGGATGGATGACCAGGACCAGTCCACACAAAAGTTCCCCTTAATTTTTTCCGGAAGAACAGAAAAGCAGAAAAAGCTGTTGAATATATGGAAGTGTTCGGCCGTGGATTCAGAGATGACCAGAGGGGACGCTGTGACCTTTTCACTGAAGCCTAATGTCAAAGAATTAGCCAAGTCTTTGCCTTGTTCGCCTGGCTGCATGGGCCACTCACTCAACATCTCAGCTCAGAAAAAAAAAGTAACTGAAGTAACATCTCAGGTAGGATATAAAGATGGGGAAAGACATAGTCCAGGTTTAGAGGATTTAACCTCCATGTCTGGAAATGAATTCCTCTCACAGCAGCCCACAGCTGTGAGGGCAACAGACTGTGACATTGTAAGAACCCAGAATTATCTTGAATCTGTATGTTTTCTGCTGGAAGCTGAGAAGGCTTGGCTTTCTCAGCTCAAAGTAGGCAGTTTTCTACCAAAAGAAGAAATCTCCAACAAGGTTATCGTCAAAGACAGAGAACTGGCCAACAAGTACCGTCTTACTCCTGTAAATTTCTCACAGCAAGATCAAGATGCCTTTGACTGAAATTTGTAAAGATTCCTTACTGTATCCTGTCCCTTAAAACAAAAATAGTTTTAATGACTGTGCCTAAATCATTCTACTCCTGCCAGCTACTTATAGTACATTCCAGCTCTGGAATTGTTTTTTCTTGACAGCATAAGTGTTTATTATCCACATATTTATTTTTCACAGTATTAAGCTCAAGATACTTTAAAACAGGAAAATAACACTGAAATTGTACAAGACACTTACAGTGAAAACAGAAATTGTACAGTATGTTGCATAACAGTGGTGCATCGTTACATGATTATGCTTTAGTAACTCCCGATTTCAAACACTGCCCTTTAATAAGTGGAAATGACTTAATTTTTCCCATACCTTGTAAGCATCCGTTTATAAATTAGAATTTACTCAAATGTAGTTGAGGCATGTTAGGATATTAGAAATACTGTAGGTCACAGTATTATAATATGGACATCTGAATTGTAGCCAGCTTAGTAAAACAGATTTGTATTTTTTTCTACTTGCCCAATCGGGAGTCTTTGGTTCCTTGTCTGAGCTCGGAGCAGTGCCCTAGCTGCCTCACAGGGACAGTGAGGAAAGCTGAAGATGCTCCCTTGAACTGCCCAACCATGCCAGTTCCATAGTGCTTTACAGAAGCTGGAGATGATTGCAACAGTGGCGTCTCTCACTGATATCACTGCCCTGGTAGTAGCAGGAGTCACTGTCTCACCAGGAAAGCCAAACTAATTCCGTTTGTGCAGCACAGTGGTGTCATGACGTGACCCAAGGTGTGGCTGTCTGGATCTCAGAGCTCAAGCTATACTCGGAGCATGGGCCTTAACGTGGGAGTCCATTATTAACATTTCACATTGAAATTAAGTTTTATCAAGTGACTCCATGTTTTAATGTTTCAATAATTTTTTCAAGCTGCTGACAATTATTGGACTCTTAAGAAGGAATACAGTCACTTCTACATTTAATTTGTGCATGTGGCTGTTTGGACAATCTTCAATAGTATTGGAGGTTCCCAGTTTTGTTCTCGCCAGTTTATAAATGCACAAGTGAAGTTCTACTGTAAAAGCCTTCACCTCGTGTGTCACATTAAACACAGTCTGAAGACTAAGCTTTGATAGCTCCTTTACAAGTTGAGCTCACTGGTTTTACAGTTTGCGCGGTTAGCATGACAACAGGACATGGTAGCAGCAACAGTTTCAGCCTGGTTAGCTCTTCCTGTGAGACTTAGCTTGACTACACTTCTCCTTCCTATACCGTGCTGATGTGGCAAAACATAGGCCATCTACCAAGGCAGTACAAAGGGTGTGGGACCCATTCTTTAATTCCTGCATCCTTATAAGAATCCTCCTGCATTGTACAAGCGGAAATCTACAGTATGTATGTTGCAGATACTGTACCACAGCGTTTTCTCAAACTGTACTTTGCATTCACCTCAACTGTGCTTTGTCATAATGAGCCAGTTAGTTATTCTTCAGGTGTATGTGCACCACCTCGCCTGACCACAGCTATGATACATCGTCTGGAGGGCTGCTTGTTTGTGAAAAACATACGGAAAAGGATGTAGCAGTTGCAGATTTTGAAGGTGATGGTTAGGTCTGCTGAATCATGAAGTGCTTGGCAGGTTTTGACAGCCAGCCAGTGCTTGGTCTTAAGTGTGACATTACCACCAGCAACCACAGCGGCTTCCCGCGTCCCCATGACACGGTGAGGTTCCTCAGCTGCATCCGTCTTGCATCTCTATTCAAGGCTTGAATCTACATTAATGTGGTTTCACGCTGCAGGCGCACAGTGTGAGGGTATTCGGATTACGCATTCTGAGGCCTTTCTCTTTTTATCTGCCATCTATTGTTAATTGAAAGCACTCCAGTAAGACCTTTGAACAACTACATTTGACACTTTTTGTGTGCATTAAAACTAATGGGAGTGATGCAGTACCTGTTAGAATTAACACGGGCTTACAAAAATATACAAAATCGTCCCACATACCATGAAACAGAGGGATGTTCCCCAACCTGGAAACCCGAGAATGGAGATAGAGCAGAGGAAACTTACATTTTAGCCACCATAGCACCCCTAAAGAGTACAATGAACAATGTTATTTTGAAAGAAAAGGAAACAAGAAAGAAAGGGGACTTCACACTGGTGTGGCATTAGCAGTCCCTGCCTAAGATGTGCTCAAGCATTTCACTTGGTTTCATGGTATGTGAGACATTTTTGTAAATCTGTATTCTAATGGGTGTTGCATTACTTCCTTCAGTGTTAATGACAACACAAACGTGTCAAAATTCAGCTGTTTAAACATTTTATTGGATTGCCTTAATTTCATAATAGTCAGTATAGTAATAAGTGCAGATATCAGAAGTGTTTAAAATTACTCCGTCACAGATGGGAGCCTGATGATAGAAATAACTGAAATTCATAACTATGAAGAGACTGGCATTCTGTAACTAGAATATATACAAATTCACAAGATGAAAGCATTTATGAATATTTTCTCTTAGATTATTTTAATGCACTGCAGCCCATAATCATACAATTAAAAGGTGCAATAGAGCTAAAAGTGATATAACACTAGGTAAATTTAGGTTATTTTACTATATAAACCAGCATGAATGTATAGTATCATTTCATGGATTGCTATACAGAAATACTATACTATAGTCACAAAGTTATTTGAAAACATGACTGAAATAAGAAACTAGCTGTCAGAATACTAAAGTGCTCAGCCTTCCCTGTGAAATGGAACAGCAGTAATACACAATGAGAACCCCACAAAGTGACACTAGAGGGCAGTGAGCTACTAACTTGGTGCCTTTTAATTTACCTTTTCAAACAGTTCATTATTTGTGTTGTAATTTTGCATGTGCCATTGATTACTTTAAATTACATATGATCATTGTCCTTGAGGGCAACCTTTTGAAAAGAATATGATTAATAGTAATGCAATATATTTTGGTTCTAAAAATGTTTAATAAATCTTGTATAAAGTATCAGTTTTCAGGTTTCTCTTTTGCATCTGCGCAAAATCCATAACTCTACAGAATAAATACAGTAATTTTTATTTTCGCTTTACATTTTGTGTGTCAAGGAGGAGGAGGGTTACGGGGTGTTTTGAAGTCTTATTTGTTTAGATACACTTCTGTGTCTGAATACATAACATTTTCAAGTTACCTGTTTTTTTGTGGTATCACACACTGGCAGAATCTTTCCTCTTTTTTTGTGATCATTTTTGTGTAATAGCTATTCTTTTCTGGAGCAAAATCTGTGTTTGACAGTCCCAGGAAGTGGAATATTTGTCCTAATATCAGTCAAAAATGTCCCACATGTTCAAATGTCTGATTTGCTTTGTGTAAAATGTGAAGATAGTCTACTGTTGTATTGTTGCATGTAAACTCTATGGCATCCTGATGTCAGATTCATATCTAGCGTCTCACCTGCATTTCATAATGTAATGACCTGGATTATTTTTCAAGATCTCAGATTCAGCCCCAACCGGAATGAGGTCAACTACTTTCACAAGGATAGGTTTTGACAAGAAGAGTCTCCTCATGACGGCACACAAGCCCCACCCAGCCGTGTGGTTTTAAGTGCAACATTCCTGACTGGGGTGGTACTTTCACAATGACCTACCAGCTGTACTGTGAATGTCACGCGACTGACACTTAACAAGGTGATAGCTGTAGGACTTAGAGCTAGAGCACGCATCTGTTCTCAGCCTGAAAAATAGCTGAGAATAGCAGAATAGACTCATCCATATATTCTGCAGAATAAAAAAAGATCGATCTTACTATGCAGCTGTATTGATGAAATTAAGGTTAGCTTAGCTGCTTATGATTAATGCCAATGAACAGTGATATAAGACAAATTGAATCTTAATTGATAAGCAGCTGCAGCTAACTTACTGGTAACTAACTGGTACTGACATTTGTTTTAATTGTGGTTGTCTTTCATTTCTCAACACGGCTAGGCATTCTGCATAATGATTTTAAAGCTTACAAAACGCAACTATAGTGCAACTAGAGATCTGTCGCCTTGTGCTTCTGATGGGTAGGAAAAGATTAAAGTAAACACACCTGCGAGAGTAGTGCGCAGTCATTGGGTGTAACAAGTTACACCTTTGACCATGAACCAGCATGTTTAACCTTCCTCCAATAGAACTTCAACCCGATTCCCCAGGATTACTTGTGATGTGGATGTGGTTCAGTGGCTGTCTAAATGTGTCATAGTCACTGGTGGATCAGTTCCCAGTCTGGGAGTGTGGGTGTTTGCAAACTGGGGCGTGAAGCATTATATCATGCAGAGGCATCTTACAGCACTTCCCCCAAAAAACGTGCAACCTGCAAAGAAGGAAGAGAATAATATTAGAAACATTACTCAGACTGTTAATTACTCAGACATATCAAAACATGGATATGTGTTTTTTTAAGAACAGGAAAGTACTGTTTCTGTTTTTTTTTTTTCAGGGTTTGCATTTTCCAAGTGGAGTAATGAAACCATCCACCCATTTTCTTTGTCCAGTACAGGGTTAAAGAGGCAACCCATTTACAGTTAGACTGAATAAATCTTGAAAAAAACAAGATCTATCACTCTCATGTACAATACTGATGCTCTCATGAGGTCCCATGAGGAAGTTTAAAATACAGATTTCTTTCTTTATAGTACCCATAATTTCAGCTGTGAAAAACCTATGAAAGATTCACAATGAGCCTGAACACCCCATGAGTGCACTTCAGTTTTTGCCTACAAAAAATCTTAACATCATCTTGAATGGAAATACTGTACAGTATAAACTGTAGAGGAAGGTATGCGTGAGAGCTGTGACACGATGAAGGAAGAATATTACCTTCCTGTTCTCTTTTCCTCGTAGGCTGCAGAACAGAAACTGTGCGCAGCTCTTGATCTAAATTCCCTTTAAAAAAAAATTTAAACATGAATCTTCAAATATTTCATAAAGCATCCTTGTGATATACCGCTGGCCGCACACTGCTGGGTGGCATTCTGTGCTAGTTTCTCTTTGCTTATTCGACAGTGTGTTTCTGTCATGCCAGCTGACTATTTGGCTTCTCATATAGGTTAGCAATGAGGTCCTAACCACCTTACTGCCTTACATCTTACATTACATTTCGACATTGATATTGAGGTTATTGTTAGAACAGTAATAATACATTGCAGTCGTTTTTTTCTCAAACTATTTTGAACAAGCTGTTCAAGTGTATACAGTGGTCGACCTTAAAAACATCACATGAAAAATCGGCATAACAAAGCAATCTGACATATATCACCTTAATCCTGTCGATTATTTCATAGATAAATAAAATTACTGGGATTCTGATATTTGTAAGGGGCTAGAATGTGAATCCATCTAGCAACCTCTTTGGTGAGATCTGTGTTATCTACTCTAGGAAGTTTTTGAAAAGCAAATCGGTCTTATGCTAACAGTGATCCTGCACTTTTTCATTGTGTGTTCTTTTCTAGTTTGAGTAAAGGAACACGTCTTGTCACCTAAGCAATCTTAAATAAATATAGAAGGGGAAATGTAACACTGAACTCTTGTGTTTGCTAAACATCACCTTCCTGGTCTATTTCTGGTATTTGGAATTCTGATGTCTGTTGACAGACTCCAGTGGCATTGAACTGTTAAAAGTTCAATCCTGCCTCTGCACTTGTGAATACAAATTTCTGAAATGTATCAATTCAAATGAGAAATTATTGAAGATTTTCTGAAAAAAAAGTCATATCTGCATTGCTGTTTAAAATAAAAATTATCAGCAATTTGATTAATTAATTTATGTATTAGTCTGGATGTAGTTGTCATTAGAATTTTTTAGAACATAATATACAAATATTACTTTCAAGAGTAATATAAATCTTGCATTTTTGTAGGATTTATGGTGGCTTTGTTTTTTTTCTTGTGGCCCTTGCTGAGTATTTAATTTGTTCTAAGGTAAGTCATGACTTCAATGTTAAAAGTTAAATGATCTTTTACTAATTTCAAACAGAAATTACACAGTGCTTATGTTGCAACGCAAGAAAAGATAAGATCTGTCTCTTATCTGTACAACTGTTAATGTGTATACTGTAGGTTAGACTGAACAGGTTTGACTAGTGTTTTTTGTTTCATCTGATTAATTGCGGTCTGCTGAAAGAGGAAGAGCAAGTTATGCGTCATCTTGTTCTTCCAATTTCACTAGTGGGTAGCAAATGTAGTCTGGAAAAGCTTGAGAGCTTCACAGTAGTGGCTGAAGGTCTCCCCATTCACACGTCAGCAAGGAATCTGGGTGTCACACTGGATCGTCTCATCTTTTTCCAACCAAGATTAATACATAATAATAATAATTAATAATTCCTCACACTTATATACTGTAGCACATTTCTGGACACACCACTGTACAGGTAATGGGAACTCCCCAACCAATGTGTAGCCCCACCTGGATGATACAAAGGCAACCATAGTGCGCCAGTACGCTCACCACACACCAGTTATCAGTGGGGAGAACAGAGTGATGACACCAATTCATAGATGGGGATTATTAGGATTAAATTGGTAAAGGCCAATGGGAAATTTGGCCAGGATGCCAGGGTAACACCCCTACTCTTTTCGAGAAACGCCCCGGGAATTTTAATGACCACAGAAAATCAGAACCTCGGTTTTACGTCTCAGCTGAAGGGCGGTGGCTTTTTACAGTATAGTGTCCCCATCACTATACTGGGGCATTAGAGCCTACATGGACCGCAGGGTGAGCACCCCCTGCTGGCCCCACTAACACCTCTTCCAGCAGCAACCTTAGTTTTTCCCAGGAGGTCTCTCATCCAGCTACTGACCAGACTCACACCTGCTTAGCTTCAGTGGGTTGCCACTTGTGAGTTGCAGCGTGATATCACTGCTGGCTAAAAAAAAAGTCATCTTTTTATCACCTGCATTAGGGAATTTCTCTCGATGCAATTTCACTGATATGCCGAGTACCTGATTCATGCATTTATAACATAATAATAATAATAATAATAATAATAATAATAATAATAATAATAATTGCTTACACTTATATAGCGCTTTTCTGGACACTCCACTCAAAGCGCTTTACAGGTAATGGGGACTCCCCTCCACCACCACCAATGTTTACATCAAGGCTTATTTCTGCCACTCTTTACTCTATTGTCTCCCTAACTCTCTTCTCAACAAATTTCAATATGTTCAAAACTCTACAGCTAGACGAGTAACCCACACCAGACTTTGGTTGCATATCACTCCTACACTTACTGTAAGTCTCTACATTGGTTGCATAAAGTCATATAAATTCAAAAAACAGAATACAAACCTGTCTAACGTAAACCAAGGTCTCCACCTTCATGTGCTAGGATTTTAAGGTGATTCACAATTGCTGCATTTAAGGAATTTATTAATGATTACAGCAATATGTGCACGCTTTCATGAAGTTACAAGGGAACCGGTCCATTTCTACTGTAAAGCGCATGGGCTGAATGTTGACCTTTACTTAACAGCCCAGTGGAATGTACTTTTTTGTTAATAATTTACAAAGCACTAATTTCCATGTACTTTCCATTTTAGACACTGTTGGAAAACACAAATACTGCTGAACCCTGAACTATAAACTACATCTTAAGTTAAATCGAAGTACAGCAGGTGACAAAGTTACTCTCTCTGGTGTGCAGAATTTGTTTTTCAAATTTTGCTTTATTGCTATGAGTGATATTTCCCCAACGGAAAGCTATTGCATTTCCTAGACTGTGAGAATATTAATATTAAAAGATTAAAAGATTTGGTACGCCACCAAAAGCACTGAAGTATAACACATTTATAGATATACAGTATATACATTTTACTTATAAGTGTAATACTGGAATCTCAGCTTCAATACTGTCTATCCAAAGGCAGAAATGTGGTAATTTCAGCACTTTACAGGTGTTTGGTATTTGTCAGAGGGCTTAAGTAGTCATTTCACCTATATCAGAGGACACTGTGTCTTTCTACCTGATTTAGAGCTGGTGTGGTAGTGAGGGGTATCTCTAAATGTCAAGAGCTACAATCAGTGCTAAAGGACTTTGAGTAGAGACTCTGATAATAAGCAATAAAGAAAATGTATTATTCTAATTATAATCAGTTAAATTCATGATGAAAACCACAATCCTAAGTTGTTGCAGAGATCCTGTCATCACATTACTCTGTTATATAGTGCAGATTTTTTTACATGGGATTGTTTCTCTGTGGGAAATTAAAGAAATACTGTATAGCAGATGAGTTTTAAAATATATGTATATATAACTCTACTGATTTGCAGGTGTTGTAGTCCACCTCCAATTGATAGTGTTAGGCCTGTAATGAACTCACTGGTGAACTGTGGGCTAACTCCTGTTATAGGATTTAAACTTTTGGGTTATTTCTTAGACGTTTTGCTTCTTTAAAGACAGTCCTCAGGTAAAATCCGGAATGTTCCAGCAGGATTCTCCAAGTGATAGCTGATACAAAGCAATACGAAGATATTTTTGACCTTCGGTTACAACCCCACCCCCCACCTCACATTTCTACTTTGGAAAGCCAGCATTTAACAGATCAACAACCTGTTTCAGGAGAGTGGTTACGTATGAAGTCACATGGCCACAAGTTTCAGATTCCTGTCTGAACAAGTAGTAGATTGTGCAGCTCTGTTGAACTGTGCACGACTGTTTACTACTACAGGCTGCACTAAATAGAATATTTGCACAATTTGGTAACCGTAGGAAAGGATTGAGACCCATTTGTCTGGTGTTTGGTATCATAGTGAACTTCCATATATGAAATACTGGAATAGTACAACACCTATATTTTTGTTGCAAAAGAGTATATTTCTTCCAATGGTAGATGAAAAGTACCTGAAAACTAAAAGAGAGCATTGTTCACCTGAGTTACTGCAGACCCAGATGTAGAAGATGGTAGCAGGTGTTGGTGGCTCAGACAAAAACTGTTTTACTGCAGTCTATTCTGCTCACAAGCAAATTGTTGTGCATTTACAGTATATATCCTGTAATATATATTACATAGAATTCATATTTTAAATTTAGATTTAAGTTGAACTCTGCTTGTACTCAACACATTATGTAATACAATGTAAAACACATTGTATTCAACACTATTTTCTATTAGGATATTGTCACAATAAGCTGGAAAGCAAAAGAATGCATTTTTTTTATACAGTGAGTGTGCATACAGTACCTACATCAAAGAATGATTTCATCACAGTGACCTTACCTTCCATACAATAATAAAACTGTAAAGAAAGAAGCTGTATTTCCTTGCTGTACTGAAGCTGAACTGAATTAACGCATTCCCAAACGGAGAACACTGTTCCAAAGCAGGGGCCCAGGGCTGCGGTGCCTGAGTTAAGTGGTAAATGTAGCATCAGCATTTCACTACTGAATCGCTCAAAGTGTGGCTTTTCACAAGGTGCTTCCCACCCCATCAGCACATGCGTCATCTTATTCACGGTTCTGTAAAGATACCGTCCCTCTGTATATTTGAAACCTCCTGCATGACCAGATTTCCCTTTAATGAGCACTTAACTCAGCATTGCCACTGACTACTGTAGACATTCAAACATAAGAAATGTTAGGAGCACATTTGTCCTTTCTGATTTGGTTGCTACAGTAGTAGTTTATTGATCCAAGGACCATGTCTACTATTTTTTTTTAATATCCTATGGATTTGTCTTCAAAACCATTGTTCATGTTGCTCAACAAAGAGTTGTATAAAGACGTGTCACCTATGATTAGTGTTAAATATACTTTCTGTTTGTGTCATAACAAGGAGAATGAAAACAGGACTTTGATACATGGTGAATCTCGATACACATAACCAAATTTTATCCTACCCAATTGCCCCAGGAACCTGTTTTTCAGTTAATTAAAATCAACTAATCAACACTCCAGCCAAACCTGGCTCTGCACTGTACACTCCAGCATTTGGAAAAAAACAAATTATTTGTCATTGGATTCTGGACATTTGGACACTGATGTGTTACCAACAAATTATCAAAGTGAATAGCAGGACATCTTGCCATCTCTGCGGCTCTCTCCTTTTTTATCAACAACTTCACATCTCGGGTTAAGATTTTCAAATATGCAGATGACACTACTATTGTTGGTCTTATCTCCGATAATGACGAGGCCCCATGCCAACGGGTGATTGACTCAGGTAGAACCTGGTGTTCTGATAATGACCTTCAAATCAATTCATCAGAAAGTAGGGAAATCATTATTGAATTTAGCATATCCAGAACATAAAACTCTCCACCCATCCTATAATGACCACAAATTCCATCATATTCTTGGGAACATACGGATGCGACAATTTTGGAGCAGCAACACAGATCATATAGTTAAGAAGGCAGAGCAGAGGATGTGCTTTCTTACAGTTTTACACAGTCGTAATTCAAGGCATTTGACAGCTTCTATCTATTTGGTGTGGGAATCTGGAGAAGTATGGTATACAAAAGGAAAACATGTCCAAACCCTCAAAAATAATAGGCTGTGATCTCCCTTCCACTTCATCCCTTTACACAAGCCTACAAGATTATTTCTGACTCTTCTCATCCAGCTCATAATCTTTCTCAGCTCCTCCCTTCGGGAAAATGTTTTAAAACGATCCTTTCAAGAACTTTCCACTTCAACCTTGGCTGCTTTCCCCTTGCCTATGAACTTTGAACTCTTTTACAATTCTGATTTCCAACTGTAAGGTAAACATTTACATACGCATGTGATTATGATTGTGTTTTGCTTTGCTTTTCATTTCAGTTTGTTTATATATTTTTAAATATCATGTGTCATATTTTTTAGTGTTCTCTTGCTGTACTGAAAGCAGTCCAACAACTATTGTCATGTGACAGTAATGCATTCTATTCTATGAACACCACCTACACAAATTTTGTCCTTATTTTTACCATAAGATTTTACCCCATAAAACCAAATCTGAAATGTTAAGACAACAAGATAGGGTTTTTCCAAAGGTTCCCATTTAATTTAAAAAATATATAATGGTGCCCTCTTGTTAATGTTTTAAAGCTGTTTAAAATCAGATTATATCAACAGCAGACACTGTAATTCTGTTTTAAGGTGCAAATTAAATTAGTTACACTTCAGTGTGGGCTGTATGACAGTGTTATGGTCTTGCTAATAACCAAAATTAATAACCATTGTTATATACACACATATAACCATTTATATAATTTATATATACATATACAGTAGTGCCCTCCACATTTATTTATACTTTAATGAAACAGGAACAACATATCATAGAGCAGAATGAGTTAGGGCCTGGAAAATGTGTCTTTTTAAAAAGTCTCATAAAGTTACACTGTAATCATGATAGCATTTCACAAAGTCTTATCTGTCAAAAAATTGATTGAATTAAAAAAAAGGAACCAAAAAAGAAGCTAAGGTTATTGGTGTAAACCAGCCAGGAAGAGGACATAAAAGTATTTTGCCACCACAAACTGATTGGTGGCAAACCACATGGTTTGGGAGGCAACTATGAATCCAAAGGCAACAGCTGGAGATCTCAAATACAAATTGTTGAACACTACGGTTCAAAGTCCACTGTGCGAATGTGGCATTCAGAACACCTGAGGATGACATTGTGACAACTGAAACAATCTTATAAAAAAGACTTTGAGCCTTTTGGACACAATGAAGACTTCAGCATAATCACTGACACAGAAGGATTTCTAAAATCCTAACAATAGGGGGTCTTTATAAATGTGAACCTTGTGGGTTTTTTTTAGTTTAATTAATTATACAAATCATGACTTTGCTCTGTGCAATCTTATTAAAATTACTGTATGGGATTTTTAAAATGATTTAAACTTTAAGTTATCTGATGTCTATTGCTCATATTTCATTTAATCTGCCATAATTCATAAATAAGTGGAGAGCATTGTACTGTCCTCTTTCTAATTAACTGTACATCTCCAGTAATCTCAAACAGGTTTATTGTCCACAAACATAGATTAATTTTACTCAAAACCAGTTCCAAAACTGGTCTCTCCTGAATGAGCCAGCAAAGACTCAATGTAGTGTCTCATTAAGTCACTGTCTTTACTATTGCCCTAAATGAAAAAACTGTGGTTCATCATTCTTTAAGGAGACCCAGCTTCCTCAGTGCCTCTTTCCTGTCCCCCTCGGTCTTTGCTTTGGGCATGATCTGGACACTGATGCCCTGAGAACGAGGCAGCTTGTTGGCTGTATGCTGCTGTGTGATAGGAGGGAGTGGCCGCTGGGTCTCGTGCTCTGTTGGCTCTGTACTTTTCCCTGTCTGCGTCCTGTTTCCTTGAACTTCTATGAAGTCTTTTCCAGTCCCAAGTGAGGCAGGACGAGGCCTGGAGTTGCGGAGCTGGTTTGGGGAAGCAGGAGCTTTGTTGCTGGCTTTGAAACTGCGCATGTTGTAGCTGGGGTCTGTATGCTGGCTGGCCATGTAGCTCCCCAGTCCCATGCCCGAACGCTCCAGGGTGGCTGATTTCACCTCGGCCGGCCTGGCAGGTGAGGGTCTGTTGGCAACAGGGGGAAGTTCACTTCCCGATCGCTGGTGGTATCCTCTGCCTACCTGAGGCCCGCTCCTGGGCTCCTGGATTTCCGGCATAGCAGGCTGAGCTTTTGGCTCATTGGACAGATTCGGCGGGTTGGCAGACTTGGTCTCCCAGGATCTGCGTAGTTTGGGGGATTGTGCAGGGTTGACTGTCGACCCAGAATCATTCAAATTATCTTTCAGCAGTCCGAGCTTTTTCAAAGCTTCCATCCTCACCTTTTGTGGGTCCAGAGTTGTTTTATCTGGAGACGAAGAGCTGGTGAAATGTTCATTACCTGTTAGAAGGTTAGATTCCTGGCTTGGGAGAGAAGCTTTATGTTGCTTAAGAACAATGTTAGAAGGAAGTTTCTTTGGTTTTGGGGCAACAGTTGGTGGACCCATCTTTGTTTCAGCCTGGTCATGCAAGTGTGTGGGATGAGGACGCAAGTCTGAGTGCACAGAGGTTACAGTTATCTTTTCATCTGGTACAGGAAGCCCAGATAGCGACTGTGGCTTATCTTTGAGGTCAGGAGTATTCTGAGGAGTTTTCTTCAAAGATGCTTTCTGCCTCAACTTATCCAGGCTCTCACTAGAAAGGGGTCTTGATGGAGCCACATCAGGGTTCTCCACAGGTTGGTCTGATCTCAAAAGAGTTTTGGTTGTCTGATCACTCTCAAGCTTCTTTTTATTTCCAACAGTAACTAGCTCATCCCTAAAATCCGACGGTGGAGGGATGACCTCAAAGCTGATCTCTGACTTGTTTCTGAAATGGCCCTGGAACGTCTTATTGTCTGATACCAAGTTTTTTGGCTTTTTATCTTCTTCTTTTCGCTTCTTGTCCAAATGGTCTGGATCTGGTGATCTCAATGAATGCCCAGTTGGTTCAGTCAGCCTGGTCTCAGAGTTTGTTGACACTGCTGAGCTCTCTGTGCCTTGCCCAGCACTAGACAGAGTGGCAGAACCATTCTTTGCCAGCACCAGTGGAGTGCCTCTCTCAGTTATTGAATTATTGTAAGGGGGCTTGTGGACATCTGAAAAACAAAAGCAAGAGCTTAATTGTTTTAAAATATGTTTCTTCAACCATACTAATAAGACAAAAGAATTGAGTGCACAAATTATTTTTCAGCATGGTTTTGAAGCAAGTCATCTTGTTCAGCATTGCAGTGTCTTTGTTATACCATTAGCACTGCTTTTTGTAGACTGCCAGTCCATACTACTGCATAAAATCTTACATATTCCTATTCATAGGTGCTACAGTGGTTTATTGAAGGTGCTAAGCCAGTTGACATTGGTGCACTCACCATCCGGCTTGCTCTTGGTTGAGGAGAGATGACCAAATTTAGTAGCCACGTTCCCATGAGAAGGTAGCCTTTCGGGCTCATCGTTGGACAAGCCGCTGTCTTCTTCCAACTCAAGAGACTCAATGGTCTCTTCTAGGAACATCAGGCATGCCCGCTCCTCTGCTGACAGGTGCTCCAAGCTGTCATCGCTCTGCAAGGTAAACGGCAGCAATAACTTTCAGAAACTTCATACCTTTCCTGTGTGATTCCTAACAAGGAAGGATCTGTCAAAACTAGGGTCTACAGAAAAATGGCAAGATCCTAACAGTAATCTTACTTTAATAAACATCATAGAATGAATAAATCTTATAGGTCGACATAACTTTTTTTCAAGCAGCAACATACACTCAGATACACCATATACTGTACTGTACACTGATTATTCAGTGCCTGCTTATGATACAAGAGAAAGGGTTTGCAAATAAGGACTTTGAATAGAGATGGAGCAGAATAATACTTACATAGCCTGAGTTGACGCTCATTACACTGTCACAGCTCCCAGCACTGTCTAAGCTGTCGATGGATTCCATGGCAATGCCTCCTGGGTGCACTTCACTCCTAGGCATCGCACAGAGGCATGAGCAGGGTCCTCAGCTGATTGGCTAGTCGGTACCAAAAGGCCTGTCTCCGAATCTACACTCAGAGGAAAAAGTTCCAGAGGAGGCGAGTTAGTAAATACAGGATACTGTATTCTCAATATGTGCATGTGATGACTTTTTAAAACGTATGTTCTCTCCTTAAACTTACCCAGTGTGCATTCAGAGTTAAAACCACAAAAGCAAGAATTTCTCTGCGATGAGCCGAGCTATATATAGAGCACTCGGAAGTAAGGCTTAGAAAATACTCAAGAAGGCAGCTTTCTTCTCTCAAACAACCTAGTTCCCACGCACAATTGTGGTTTTCACCACAAACCAGACAATCAAACCAAAGCTTTCTAAATGAGCTAACTTTTTACTTTGCGCCTTTATCCATATCAAAGACCCACAAGTCATATTACACAGTGATGAGTAGATAAACGACAACCTGGCAACCTCTGCTAAAGAGGGTTTGAAACCCCCTGCTGCTCCGTGCAAACTGAATCAAGGTCTCAGTTTCCACTGGCACTTACACGGAATTTGAGACACACGTATCCTGCTCCAAACCCTGGCTTCAGTTCTTTGCAAGAGACACCATAAAGAACCTGAAGAGATCCCTTCTTCACCATATTCCATTCTGGAGTGTAACTTCAGACTATAGGCATTTTTGTAAACAATGTCATATGCATACAAAGCAAAAAAAGGAAGCCAAAGCTTCAGAACGGTTCAGCAATGAAAGGCAATTTTCTAGTACACATAAAGAATGCTTGCCACCCAAATAATCCCCTTTGGCTTTCCAATCTTCTTATATAACCCTCGTGTTGTTCTGCACATGCGCAAGCTTACAAATGAATGGGCTTCCAGGTTACTCCAAGTGCTAGGTATCATAGCTAAGTCTATTTCTGTGAGTGGAATTAGCTCACTATATCCTCTGTCACATGACATGTATAACTGCGCACTATTCTGCAGTGTGAAGACAAACATTAACACATATGGAACACCATTGACTCTGGGCAATATGCAATCTACAAAGTTTTTTTTCTTCGTTTTTATTAAAACCGCAAATTCTGAAACATTTTACAGTTTACCTTTGAAACGTTCTATTCTACACGTTTTGTTGATAAAACTGAACTGCTCCCATTACATTCCATAGATTATTTTTATATGTATACACAAGCCAGCTCCTGGAGTTTCGAAATTTGTCTGTTTATTTTCTTTAACTTATTACACTTCAGATACATGTAAGATTTCAAAATTGCACCATAAGTAATGCAAGGTAGATTCCTATCATGACTTTGGATAAAGACATTAACCACATATAATCTTCCAAATATTAATACAGCTTTTATACATATTCAGTTAAGTTATATATCTTTGAGAATTCAACTATGCTGCTTCAAACCTATGATAGTAAAAACAATATTTTCTTGTTTAATAATGAATCTAGTACAGAAACATGGAATTGATCAGAAATGTTTGATATCCCTGCTGTGTCTTGTCTTGTTAGATCACTGGTTCATTGACATGCAAGTACATATTGAGGTGAGTGTCTGTGTCCAGTGACCCCAATCACACGAGTTTGTCCCCGTACTCTGAAACAGCAGTGCATTCAGCACAGCACTGATAGCCTGACCTCGTTCTAGCTGTTTAACAATTAGAAACATAAACTGTGTTGATTCAGGATCGTGGAAAACAGTATAAACTGGAATCATATTCCACAGTAATCTGTAAGTAATCCGTGTTCCAAAACTCTGTACTTTTTACTATTATTTTCTCAGGTAAGTGTTACTGCCACTGGACAATACAGTTTTAGTTTTCAAATCTCAGTAGTACAGCATAAACACCAAATATATCACTAAACAGATCTGTGTACAAAAGGTATAAAAAAGGTATAAATATGAATGTTTCAAAATTTGAGCATGATGGTTTCACTGTTCAAGTTTCTGTAAAGATCATTTTAATCTGTATTTCATTCTTAAAATGGCCATTTGAATGCAGTGAAATTAGAGATACCATGTAATGTCTTTTCTGTCTAACCTTATCCAACTGTCACGAATCTCACCATGTAAATTTTCTGACAATTACAAGCAATGCAGAACATCAGTGAAGAGTGAGAAGCTGCGACTGCTTGAACCTGAACCAACTGAACAACAAGCTACTGTGCACAAACATTGTTTTTTTATAACGCAAACATATTTTTAGAGAACATAATTCATAATGAACCTCTTGCCTAAAGGGCCAGCTAATACATGTCTTATCAAAAACAACTAACAGCGATCACAGTTCACTTTCACTGCCACCAACCACCCTGAGTGAGGAGTTAGCAAGTGTGATTGATTTGGAAGCGTTACTGAGAACAGGGACAATTTATTATTAACGTAGAGAGGATAAACAGTGCATGTAATGTATGCTAACACACAGAAGCAAGCAAAAAGAACCAATCACATACTGTAATTGGATTTCATTGTAATTATCACTATCAATTGTATTATTATAATTAAGCATTAAAGTTTAATGTTTAGTGTAATTTAATGTAAGTTATTTCCATATGAGGGAATCCTTAAATTCTCATCAGTTTTGAGTAGTGAACTACTGAGAATCTTTTAACAGATCCCAAGCTTCTCCAAGACCACATTTTCTCTGAAAAGCACCAAATGCAATATGATTATTAATTAACTGTATTTGTATGAGTAATATTCTCAGAATCAGATAAAAAAATATAAAGATAATTACTTGTATCAGAGGTCTTTCACATTTTTGACACATACAGTAGCAGTTGAGTTGAAAAGCAAAATTGAAACTACGTTATCAGAAAATGCAATATTTCGACACTCAAAATAATACAAGTTTTATGTTATAATACAATAATACAAGTAATAATACAATATCTTATTTCCACAATTTATTCAGCTAGCAATTTTGTCTTTTTAATTTGCTTACTCTCTTTCATTAGTTAAGCAGCACTGAACAGCTGTTTGCTCTAATTTTCAGAGTGATCAATTAGCCAAAGAAACAGTAGTACAGTAACTTCACCTTAAAATATGGGCAGGAAAAGCCAAGTTTAAATTTGTCACATTGACATCCTATAAATAGAATTGTGCTTAGAAATGCATAAAATGAGTCAGTGACTATCCCATGAATGTCATGCTTTGTTGTGATGGTTTCATTAGGTACATTTTAAGCTGTTAATTAGTGGAATTCAGTGACTGGGGTATTCATGGCTGAAGAACGCACCTAAACCAACTCCCAACTCTTGAGTGCACTATCACCAGAACTATAAAAAGATCAATAATTAGAATACTTTCACTGTGCACGGAGGTTTTGTCAGAAGAACGTCACTTTGCCAGCTTTTTTTCAGTTTTATCACAGGATTGTTATGTGTTGGACCACTTACATTCTTTATGTGCCAATTAATTACAGGAATGTAAGAGCACTGTCGTCATTTTCCTCATATGAATGACAATTTCTCCACTAACTCCAGCCTCACCTGGTATTGGGCTGGCTTCAGCAGAACATCAGCAGGATCAAGATACCTTTCTTTGTCAAACAACCAATTTAAGGAAATACACCACCAACAGCCAGTTGTTGTACCACACAGAGCATTACATTTAATACATAGTGTCACTTTTGGGACAACTGGGTCAGGTGAAAAGTAAAGTTAATCATTCACCACAAAGAAAAAATCATACAAAATCTGACAGGTGTACATTTTGCCACGCCCAAGGGTGTAAATACAGAGACAGACAAATATAATTAATGCTTAACTACACTGAACACAGGTCACTTCCTACTTTAACTTGAAAGGATTGGACTCGCAGTGATTATGCAGATCAGATGCGGATATGTTTCACTGCACATGCAAACCTCATTGTGCAATTAAACCATGACAGCACAATGGATTTCAGGCCAGAGCTCTAACTTGTGTGCGTACATGCCAAAGGCGTGTTTCAGTGAAATTGGAGCAGGTGAGGACATTCAGAATCCCAGCTCTTCTGGTACAAGTAAAAAATACAACATTTCCTTTGTACAGATACAGTACCTATCCATGTGGTATACAGAGAGTAAAAGTACCCCCAAAGCCTCCACCAAAGTAAAACTGTCTAGACTTCTAGACTTTAAACTCTTTCAATATTAATGGAAGTGAGGCTTTTCAATAAGCAGTGCCCTTGACTCACAATCTGTTACCCTAACCATGAATTAACTGAACTTCCAAAAACAACAAAAAAACAAGGTCGTGTTGGTGGCTCTGCTGTAACAGTTAGTGATAAATTATTCATGTATTATTCAAACTTTGGATTCTGTTAAAGTATCTGCTAAATTACTAGTTATAAAAAATAATACCAAGTTAAAAACCGAGTTCAGAGAAAAAGCGAAAGTTCAGTCCTGGGTCAGATGTCAAGAGCTTTTTACGTATCCTCCAAATTAATGATTTAAAGCTGGGGTTTTTTTCCAATAGCTGTTTGATTCAGTAACTTATTTTGATAAGATGTGTTAATCTGCTTAAGAGGATGTGCAGTAAGAAATAATTTTAAGATGAACACTCTGATGAAGACAGTGTTGGTGGTTCTTGTACACCATTAAGGCATTAAACAAGGCACAAACTGAAAAGGGTCCTGCTGGCTGACAATTTTATCTCTTTCATTGTTAAGGCTTTATCACATGAATAATGAATGACAGCTTCACACTGACTGCCATGTGATGGCATTGCAGTTAGAGATACAATTTCAGTGAATATTCCAGAGAACTGCTTTTACGTGCTTTATGTAATGTCCGGGACTTGGAAGTTTGATTATTTTTGCATTATTTCCTTGTGAGCTATAAAAGAGAATTAACACTTTCTTCCATACTGAAAACAATGGTTACAGTTCTTCCTACCTGCTCTCATTAGAAATAATAGTCCTTTGTTTTACCCACCAGCAAAACCACAGACAGCAACAGTCTGTCCATGACTGCTGTCGATGACGTCAATACTCCCCTTTGCAAATAAAGCCATTTTTTTTTACTAATGTCAAGATTGTAGTCATTTTAACATGGGGTTAAACACAAAAACAGAGCAGATTGTGCTAGCTCCAAGCAACATACTGTATACCAAGGGCCCTGGGGTAAACAGTCCCACTCTTACTTATTGTCAAGGAATTCACAACCACCAAGCATTCTTTGATTATGCACTGCACCTCCAGCAGTGTTCCCCATCACCACACTGGTTGGGAAACTGTGATCCAGAGGTGTGGTGACTTTGTGGCATAGTGTCTGGGGCCCTGAGTTCAATTCCCAATCTGGGGTGCTTTCTGTATGTTCTCCCCATGTTTCCTTGGGCTTCCCACATTCCAAAGATATTGTAACGCAACGGGGGCTCAGGCGGGCGCCCTTGCCGCATTAGGTCGGCCCCCCACCGTCGGGGGCTCGAACCCGGGACTCCCGCGTCACTCTGCAGCGACCCAAAGAGAGATCTCTCTACAGCCCAGTAGCTGTAGTCCTGCTATCACAGGGAAGGGCGGTGACGTCACCTGCTCTGGTACGCCGGCTCTTACACAGTACCTGTCGACCGTAAGCGTTACAATATACTGGTAGGTTAATTGGCTTCTGGGAAAATTGGCCCTGGCGTGTGTGTCTGTGTGTCTTCCCTGTGATGGACTGGTGTCTCATTCAGGGTGTACCCAGCTCTGTACACATTTCTTGCCGAGGTAGACTCCGGCTCCCCCACAACCCTGAATTGGAAGAAGCAGTTAGAAAATGGATGGTCCAGAAGTACAAGTGCCACCTAGTGGTCCACTAACAGCAGCAAACTGTTTTTTCTTGGAGGTCTCCCATCCATGTAATGACCAAGCCCAACCTTGCTCATTTTCTGAGATTTCACAGATCAGGCTACATGGTGGTAAGTCTCTTTAGGAACAAACTACTGTATGTTTTTCTTTACCGTGATGTAAAAAGGCCTTAATTCTCTAAAGTGCGTTTAGTATTTGATATTAAAATCCTACCACACGACGTACTGCATGCTGTTAGGACTTTCATAACTTTGTGTGTACTTAATAGCCCTGAGCCAATATTTGCCCAGCATGGGACCAAGAAGCGAAAATACGGGAAACCGGCTTTCCACTGGACTCATCATAGAAGGTGGGTGTAGTCAATCATTAAATGTTGAGTTTTAGGGATGCCATTTTTTAACAAAATTACAAATTACAGTTTTGAAAATAAATGACCACCCTACAAGAAAGCGAACGTGACAAGCACATCCGTTTGCGGAATTTGTCTAATCGTGTTATTATTCATGAAGAAAAATGTCTGAAGCGTACCGTACAGTATATTATAACACGCAATGAGTTTTTATATTAAGAAACAAGTAAGGGTTTATTCTATGCTGAAAAGAGAAGAAAGGAAACAGCGTTTCTCCTGTGGAGCCTTCTTCAGATTTTTGTATTTATGAGTGTGGTGCGTGGGTTTTGTGTGAGGTGTTTTTATATTTATGCGCAACTGACATTCTAGTAGCGTAAAAACTGATCACTGTTTGCAACACCAGTATGGATCTGTGTGCTAATCGAGCTCAATGCAGTGTTAAGATTGATAAAAGTCTGATCAGTTTACAAAAGTGAAATATCTTTCAGAGATACATTACATAAAGTGTTTAATTAGTACAGCAGGATAAAATATATACTTCACGCTAAGATTGATGCTTAAAATTATGAATACATAAATTTTTCAAAAATGTTTGTAAGTTTTACTTGACACAGTCTTCACGAAGTCTTAAATACATTGAGACACCTACAGTACGTACGCACACTGAAAATGAAATGCTAACAATATTATCTACCCCAACAGAGAGAAATGTACAGTTGATTTCCTTTTGTATGAGGTCCATATACGTTTCACAGCTGCATTGTGAACATCGTTTATGGTCCTGATGAAGAACACGACAAAAAATCGACTTACCTTTATACGAAGGATAATCAAGACCCTTTAAAGCTATTTATGTATTCCACAAAATTGCGCCCTCGCAAGCAACCTCTGGCCGCTGACTCTATTACTGCACAGGTGAGGCAATAATCTCCCGACTTCAGTCAGTCTGCTCCTGTCCCGAGTCTCCGGCGCCAATCAGAACACGGTGAGGCCGCCCATTCCCGCAGGTGCAGCCAATGACAAACTGGCTTTAAAATGAAACCCGCTTAGACAACACGCCCAAAGCGATCCAATTACTTCGCGTAATTAGTGTTTGCGTCTTTGTTGGTTTTATGTATTTGCTTAGGGAGAAAGTTCAAAGTGTCTCTTTAAAATAAATAAATATTTATAGTTTGCATTTACAATTATAAGAAATAAACAGATTAAATCAACTATTGTAATTACGAGTATTATTATTATTGTTGTTGTTGTTTTTGATTATGATGTTTGACGTTGTTATTAAACAACTGTACTATTGTAATAGTACAGTTGTAGAAAACTGTTGTACTGTTGTAGAAAAGGTCAAGCACATGACGTAATATTGAGACAGCACTAACTATTTATCAGGCGAAGAAGTTGATGGCACTGCGGTATAGTTCTTGCAGTGCTATAACTGTAAATGAGATTAGTCCCTGGTGAATTAGTTTCGTATCGTTACAGGTTCCACGGCGTCGATTCTAGTGCTTTGTATAAAAGAAGGAGGTGTCTCACAGCAACAAGGTAACGATACTGTACTGCATGTATCCTCTCACATATTACAGCAATCCATACCTGTCAACAGGAAACTGTAGATGCATATGATCAATATGGGAATATTCGACACCTTGCTAAACTGGTCTTATCAAAGTACCAATAAAGCACTTCAACGGCTTCCCTGGAACACATTCTTCCTCAAAAACAGAGAGATTCAGAACGTACACCACGTGTATATAACACTAAAGGTTTGGTGAGATTTGCAATGCAGTGCAAGTTTGACGGAAATTCAAGGCGAGAAACGGCTGTCTGTGCTTGCTGTTTTACAGCCCTATGGCACTACACTTAGACACCGTTAACAAGGGAGCAATGCATCATGTCCTATCTCTGTAGTCTATACAGTGTATATATATAGTATAGTATATAATCTTACTGGGTGTTAAGTGGCAAAATAAAAGCAGAAGTAGTATTCTTGTCTGCTCTGTGATAGAGAGAAAGCACTGGTCTTGCGATTCACTTACTCATGAGGCTTTGTGTTATGTTGTTACTGTCCTTCTTATTAAAAATTGTAATTCAATTATAGGGTTATGGTGCAGTGGTTAGCGTTGCTGCCTCGAAGCACTGTGGCCTTAGGCTCAGTTCCAGGTGTGTATATGTGTGGAGTTTGTATGTTTTCCAACTTCCCATGGGTTTCCCATGGGTGCTCTCTCATTTAGTCCCACAGTCTATAAACATACTAGTAGGTTAACTGGCTTCTGGGAAACTTGCCCCTGGTGTAAGTGTGTGCTTGTCTTTGTCAGTGTGTGCCTTGAGATAGACTGGCATTCCATCCAGGGTGTATCCCACCTTTTTCCCATTGCTTGCCAGGATAAGCCCTGGCTCCCACCCAAATGTACTGGCAAATGGGGGGTTACAAAACTGGTGAAAATCAGGATTTGACTGAGCGGTTTAGTCAATAAGTGAAATAATTATTCATAACCCCCAACATGTAAGTGATTTCTTCAGAATACACCTGGCCAGTTGATATAATTAGAGGCACGTGAATTCTTTATTCATTGGCACCGCTTTGGTGACAGGAGTAATAATCTAGTCATGCTTGGTTAAAAAAAATATTTATGATGATGACAAGACAAACTACACTACCCACAACAAAGCATACAAATCACAAGTTACTCTATGTACATATTTACAAACAAGGCATTTCAGAGCCCTAACATTCTGGTCATCCAGAAAACCCCAAACTGCTACTAAGCATTACAGAAAAGAGAAGGAACAAGAAGCAAGGAACAAGGAGAGGAGAGACAGGAGCCCAGAGGAGTTGGGACTTGAAGCTTGCACCAGGCAAAAGTCCCTACTTCATGATCATCCAAACCAAACCGTACTGGAGCGGAGTATTCCAACCTTGTTACAGAGAGTGTGCTATTCTGTATTTTTAGAGAACTTGGGTTTCCTGGGTAAAAGATATCTCAGTTATAAACTTTCCTGCTTAATATGCATTTTTATGGCTAGGGATATAGGCTCCCATTTATTTTGTGGCATCCGGGGTGAAGAGAGAAAGATTTGACTGCAGGTTGCATTGTATCTAGTTAGATGGCAGTTCATCTCTTGTGTGGCCTCTCTAGGCATTAAAAGTCTAACCTCTTAATGTGATATTATATTGTGTGTTTCTGTACTGCTACTTGACAATCATTAACCCACAACTTACCTAGGTAATGTATGTACCCAAATGTACCTGAATCTACCCTGAATGAACCTGAATATACCCAATTATACCAGAACGTACCCAAATGTACCTGAATGTACCCAATGTATCTATACGAACAGTACTCAACTGAACCCAAATGTAACCAATGTACCCGAATGTACCTGAATGTACTCAAATATACCCATATTTACACCCCAATTAACCCAAATGTATGCAAATGTACCAGAATGTACCCAAATAATTAAAAAATGTGAGGACTGAAGTTTCTGTCTTTGGTTTTGCTTCCTGTGAAAAACGTTGATGTTAAAGCAATCATAGGACTCTTTGATTTTGAAGCAAATTAAACCAATTATCTATGTAAAGTCTGGGTATTGATCAGAGCAGATTGAGCAGACGATACACTCATTAGAAAGAAAGTTTGAAAGCAAATACATTTATTAAATTAATTAAATTAAAAAAATAAATTTAAATAGGGGATACAGTTCAGTTCATATTGTTACCAATTAGGTTTGATAGTTGAGTGTATATAATTAAAACAAAGTAAATGTAAAAGTTAGAAACTGGGTCTAAACACCAGCTAAGCCAGCATAGCAAACACTTATAGAAGTTAATAATGCATAAATAGGTATTTAAATATAAAATTTAAAATAACACTAGTCAGAGAATGTCCAGTGTGGTCACGTCTTTGTTTTTCCATAGTTTAGCTTTAAAGTTAAAGAATAGATAGCAACTTAGAAGACACAAACATCTATTTATGTTCAGGTGGGTAGCTGCGTCAGCATGCGTAGGCTGCAAAGGAACAAGTAATAGGTTTATTCCTTGCTGAAAAGAATAGAAAGAAAACACAACGTTCCGGCTGTGGAGCGTGAAGAAGACTCCATGGCTGAAACATTGCGTTTTCTTTATTCTCTTTTCAGCAAGGAATAAACCTATTACTTGCATCTATTTATGTTGCCCTGCTGGAATGCTGTTATATCAGAATAAGCCTGCAAGTATGGCCACAGGACTTGATCAATGCAGAGCAGTCATGTTACCATTAATCACTACAAGTAGAGATTTGTAGCGACAAGACTCTGATATATCAACCATCATACATGGTACCTACCATACATTGATTGGTCTGTTGTACACAAATTAGAAGACAATATCTGGCCTGCAAACTGACTTTTTAGCAATCCAGAACTGCAACATTGAATTTCCTGAAGAAAAAAATAAGAAAAACCTTGCAATTAAAATATTTCCATTTTGTTTTTGTGTTTAACACCACAGCCCAGATCCAAGTCACCCTTGGAATACCACTGATCCTTTCAGGTCAGGCTAAATGGAGAACACTTCCATCCACCGAGGATGATGGCACTAGTACTTTTTAGGAGGGTTAGGCTGAGCAGTCCGTGACATCTCTGTGTGGAGAATGACTGCAAAGTTTTCATTTATTTCAATTTCATGGATATTGGTACAAAGACAAAAACTTTTGCACAATCAGCACAATGAGCAAGAGCGAAGAAAAAAAAGGCAGACGAGGCTAATCTCCTATGTTTCAGAGGGTGAAGGTTGTGGGAAGAGAGGTCCTTTTCCAAACACACGTAAGGCTTTACTTTAAACCAGAGAATGTGTTTCAACTCCTCATTGTGTGCATCTACATGAAAGCAAAAATTATTCAACATCCACACCTTCTTCAAATCCTGTATAAAGGTAAAAGATTAGTCAAAATAACTTTTAGTCTAATCCAAGTAAATTGGAAATGACATAATCCCATTTAAATCTTTGGAATACATTACACAGGTCATTATTAGCTTCCATAGATCTGTGCTGTGGTGCTGTGGTACAGAAGAATCTGAGGTGTAACATATGCCCTACCCACTGAATATAGACCAGCTTTAGAGACGGAACTATCCACACACTCTACAGTATTTTACTGTATCTTGTAGAATGACGAGTGTCAGACCATATAGTATACATTGGAACTGAAGTGTACTGAACCCTGTTTTGTCTCTGTAGTGCTAATAGGCTTGCATAGAAAATAAAACTTGGCAAATCATTTAAATCAAGACTTTATAAGTGGAAACAAATTTGTACAGTACATTTGTCAGTGTTCTGTCAATTTACAAAGGAAGTTCTGTATTCATTATAGTCAATATCTGTAAATGGCATCTTTATCAGAGCTACAAGGCCATTATGAGATCTATCTCATAATCTCATATTCTATTTCAGAATATTTTTATGAAGATTGTGTGATGTAAGCATTTCAGAATATGTGAACTATCTACATTACTTAATGCTTAAATGCACAACAACTTATTAGGGGGGTTGGGTTGAACAGCCTGTGACATCTCCATGTGGAAAATGCCTGAGAAGCATTCATTTATTTCAATTTCATGGATATTCTCCATATGCCACTGACTTCTCTGTGACACTAATAGGCTTCTGTCATTTTCAGGGTTGTTCAGTATTGAGCATTATTAAACTAGGCACAGATGGTGCTCGTACAAAACCTATATATATACATTTCATTAACAAAGAAACCAAGATGCACATTGACTCAAGATTAGGTCATACCCATTTATACGTCCTGTGTGATCGCATGATGAGGCAGAGCTTTTATAGTTAAATGACCAGCAATTATGGATTTATAAAGACTTTTGGGCATTTAAAGATGCCTAGTGCCCATTAATATTAAAAGTAATGAAAAAGTGTTTTAAAGTGATAATGATTAAAATTCTATAAGACTGTACCTTCAATTATTCAAAAATCAATTACTTTTTTGTTTTGGAAATCCCCTTGTGAACAGCACACAGCCATAACAAACCCATATTATAAATCCTTAGGACACAGTACTTGTTTTTGTCAAAAATGGACATTCAATTATTCACGTGAGTAACCTGTTACCAAAAACCTTCTGCAGAATCAACACACAACCTACTGTAATTACAAAGACAAACTGACCTGCTCAAAAAAAAATATTTTAAATATTTTAAAATGATAAACAATGTTTTATATTTGGGAACATATTTACGTATTTATATGTGCCATATTATTGTTTTTAATACTTAAACATAAGTATTAGGCATTATTAGTCTTGCTCTTACCACCACCTACTTTTAGCTGTATTTTTATTTATTTATTTAGCGGTTACTTCAGTCTGCCTTTGGCTGGAGCTAACTTGAAAAACCTGCATGAATTTGAATTGTGTGATTTGTGGGTGTCCTCTGTTAAAAAGACTCCAGATATCTGCAGTTATGTATGTAGGATGCAGTGAGACATGTGAATGACGGGGCTCGACGTGGGCAGTTTCCACCTGGAAACAAAGGCAGGAAGAGAAAATGTGCATTGCAAACTCTGATTATACACAAAAATACTGTTTCCTCCTCAAAGACCAGCCCAACCTTTGTAACATCCACAAATAAAGGGTCATACCACTTAAAACAGGTTATTTGTTGGACGACTGACCAGGTGTCTCAGAGCAGATGAATTAAAGACATTAACTGTTGATTTTGATATTATTATAACATTGAAAAGGTGGCACAGTTGTACAGTGGTTAGCATTGTTGCCTCGTAGCTCTGGCCTTAACTCCTGTACTTGGGGAGCAATCTGCATGGAGTTTATGTTCTCAGCGCATCTGTGTGAGTTGTCTCAGGGTGCTCCAGTTTCCACCCACAGTCCAAAGTCATACTGGTACTGTAGGTTAATTGGCTTCTGGGAAAACTGGCCCTGGTGTGAATGCCTGTGCGTGCCCTGCGATGTACTGGCATTAGAAAATGGATGGATGAATGGATTACATTGGAAATTCCTCGTGTTCATCTTAGGTGAAAGTCATCATTGGCAGTCCTCAAGAACCTGATGTCTTTGAATTTTCATTCTAGCGCAGATACGTAAATACGTAAATGAAATTATTTGGTAAGATGTTAACCCATGTCAACTAGATTCTGGTTGGAAAGTACCTAAAAACTTGTATGAAGCTTTCCTTCAAGGAATTGAGTTGCCTGTAAACGCTTCATTCATTACACTATACATTCATATACAGTGTCCATTATCCATTGTAAGAAAGCTTCTTATTCCTAGGAAGGGCAGCATCTGCCCAGAGCCTAGCTGTGAAGAATAGGGTGCTAGGCATAACTACACCACATTACTGTATATGCTTGATCCATGTCAGCTATTCCATAGGATCTTACTTCTGTATAGGTGATCCTCATACTTTTTAATCTTTACAATGGTAACGTGCAAAACTGCCCTGCACAATGAATTAGAAATATATTTCTAATGCAAACACAGACCTGAGAATTTGTTCATGCAAGCTAATCACATTACAGAAAGCTAATTTAGAAACAGACAAAAGTAGAAAGACTTTATTTTTTTCTAATTCTTTTTATTTTGCTTCCAAAAGGTACTATGCTTATATCCAGCATTATAAAATAACACTGCAGTGTGTAACCTCACTTTTGTCATAGGTGGTGCAAACATTGTTAAAATAAGAGTCAAAAGATAGTGGCTGACATACCAAGTAACAAAAATCAGCATTTTGACATGAACTCACAAATTACTTCAAATGCATCTGGAATAAATTGCGATGGCAACAAATAAAATTAACGCAATTATAAGACTTATTTTTTGCTCTGGTAAACTGCTTCAACATTTAACATTCAGCTGTATTCTGTATTTTTTTGTGTTGTGAACAATGGCTTTAAGTAGCCTCAACACAAGAAAAAAAAAGGGATGCCCATGTACTTCTTTTAATTACTAATATTTATATTCTATCTTCATGAGTCCAATTTGAGCCTCAAAAAAGGAGATGGGAGTCTGGAACAAGAGAAAACAGGATTGTTTCGGATCAATGCAGAGAGTTGCAGATGGGTTTGTGTGTAATACAGTGCCAGAGATTCTGCTAGATTGAATGAATTCTTACATTTGGTTACCCTAGTACTAGGTTAAAACATAGGCACTTGACACAGCTCAGATGGATCCTACAGTTCTTTCCAGAAATTCAAGGGGGCAGCTTGTTTTCTGTTGGCATACAAGGTGAACAATATCATGCGATCAGAAATAAGAGCTATTTTCACAAGCAATAGCAAGTCAAAATAAATGATTTTTAATTGAGTGCAATGCCAAACATAACTGCTGCATTTACAACGTAATTAAATCCCCTTAGAGCAGGTGTGTTTGGCTCTCCTGCATCACTACCAGACCCCCAAGCCAGATACCTCCAGCAGTGTTTCCAGACTGCAAAGGACTCATTAAACATACAGAATCAATCTCAACATGTTCTATTAAATTCAAAGAAACACAATAATGAAACATCAGGTAAAACCAGTAGTGTTTCTCTATAGTGCTTGATGTGCAACATTCAGAAGCTGTGAGTAAATGTAATGGGTTCATAGGCTTGCGTATCCATGCATGTGGAGTTACTGTGAATAGAGAACAACGTTTTAAAGCCATGTTTCAGTTTTGACAGAGGTTTAGATTACACCAACATATACAGTGGCATTCCTGGTGAAAAGCTCCAAGTACTGCTAACATTAAATTTCTCAACGTACTGCACGATCTTGCTTTATATTCTGCATTGTTGAAGACAAAGAAACAATAATAAAAATACATAATGCAGAAATTAATTTCTTTACATTTTCATTCTCCACATCACTCTTTGCAGATGAAAACCAAAAGCTTGTGCGAGTTAAGTACTTTATAATATTCATACTTAAGAGTAGTAACTATTGTGTTTTAAAATACCCAATGAACACCGTGGTTCATTCACATGCGCCACAAACACATTTGTTTTCATAGCATAGTTAAGAAATTCTAAATCTGGTCAATTAAAGGTAATTAAATGTACTACTTGAAACTTCCAGCCATGAGTGAGAGTATATATAAAAATAGAAAATACTAACTACTCCCATCACATTTTTTTAAATAAATGAGAACACATCCCAAGACATTTTCAGTGAAACCTAGTCATTAGCATTCTTTAGAAATTTAAAAGTAGTGCTACATCTTTTAAAAGTTTTATTTTAGACCTGAAGGAGATCCGTTAGATTAAAATCTGACCACACAGTTCCATAACAATAAAAGTTCAATACAGGTCAGGAGGCCCTGTAACAAAATTAGAGATTTAAAATCATATATAATTTTGGAGATGGTGTATCCCTGAAATATAAGCACAGAAGAATTAAGCCGACTCAGTGCCTTGAATGCAATAGAAAAAGTTATCATCCCGTCAGTCGATCTCATAAAATACCAAATGCAATGTTTCCGGTATTTAACTCCCTTCCCCCAATTATTTTTCTAGGGGAGTCAATGCAACTGGATCTAATCAGATCTCTGGCTACAGTTACTAAGATACACCACAGTAACAATGACAAATGAAAAACCTAACCATACGTTCTCCTGCCCTCTTTTGAACGACATTTGTGCCTTCTGGCAGTCAACACAGATCAGTTTATATTCAAGTGTCTGAATACGGGTAACCTACACATGGCTCACTGGCTCAATGTTCATCGAGAGTCTTTAATTTCTCTCGGTATTTTCAAATTACAGTGCAAAATGTTCAGTGAAAGACTTTGAGAACTCTGCATAAGGAAAAGCTCATATACAGTACCCAACTCTGTTTCAGAGCGTCATCTATGTATGTAAACTTTTAACATGTCAAGAAGCACAGAAACTCTACATCTATCACTCCTCTCAGTTCATAGAAAATCCAACTATTTTAATGCTTTGCTGAAAAAGCCACAACTGTAGATTTCTAAACTAAGATTTTTAATAGCACCAAATCCAAACACAATGCTGTATATTGCATGCTTGTCTACCTAAAATCTGAAACTCTTTCAGTAGCAGATAAGAAAACCCATGCAGCTTTGTCTTCAGAATCGCAATGGTAATGTGATAAGCATTCTTACATTATCTGCCTAAAACTGTACAATTCAATAAAAAGGGAAAAATGGGTTTATATAAGCAACAGGTTATATGTCATAATGTATGCTTATTTTTGAAATTCAGAAATGGTTCGTGGAGTGGCATATGTGCAGGGTTTCAGACACAGCCCTTAATGTAAATAAGTTTGCTATTATATTAGCTTAATTGAACCAACATAACAACTGCTCAGCTCTTTTTATAAGGACATAGAAACCTTGCAAATTCTCCAGACCTCTAGAATTAGGAGTCGACTCTCCTGTCTCCTGAAAGAATAAAGTTGTTGGTAATTTAATGGGCAAAATTAACACTTCAAGGCCACTTTTAATGTAATAAATTGCCTTTCCTGCATGATATCACGACCTATAATAGGATTTAGTTGCAAAAGTAGTTAAATATAGAACTCAGTCTGTAAGAGAAAGAACTCAGTTAAATGCTCTCACCTTAAATAAACCATACATTTCAAGAAGGAAACTCTTACTGCAAAGGAAATCATACTCTGCAGATTTTTTAAGTGTTTTGATAGTTTCAGACACATTCATTTTGGCAGTTTTGATGCATGGCAAATTCTCTATAATTCTAACAATAAAACAGAAAAGTTTAAGCTTCTGAGTGAGCAGATGGAACAATATTTAATACTATGATATTTTTCAGAACTGCAATCTTCCCTATATAAGCTGATGTGTTTCATAAATGTTTGATCTAATACTTAGTTATCATGCCCAGGTACTGAGGCACAAAGTCAAAAAATACAATTCTGACATTGTTTTCAAATACCTGGGGTTAACATCCTTTTTTAAAATAAAAACACGCTGTTCAACTGTTCAGCGCCAAAGCCTCAAGTTTCATAATTTAAACGGCCATACACCAGATAGATAACAAGAGGGTCCTTTAAAACGGAAAACTAAATCTTCATGAAAAATAGGATGAAACCAAAAAGGGTGCTGCAGTGGTGCTATTGCACTTTTTTAGGAATAAGAGACTAGAGGCACATGTCTCACCTCAGGATTTTGGTTTCAATATCAAAGTCTTGTGGGCTTAGCAACAGATGCACCTTGTTACGCAAGCAGGATAATATGATCTGCAGCACATACAATAATAACCGTGACCTGAAAAAAACAAAATCAACTAGATTCAAGCCCTAGCAAAGCAGCCATGTTGGTTTTTAGCTTAGTTCACTTTAGTTGAATGTAACACTGACTACTGGACTAACGGATCTTGGTACAGTATGTCCACAAGGACCCAAGAACTATGCTAGGGTAGTGAGGTAGAAGAATGCACCTCGGGGACAGGGAGAGCGCGCGAGCAAGCGTGACTCACACCTCCCCGAAGTTGGTATGTCCCGTTTCCTTGGCATGCTCCCGAGCCTCTGCCTGTCCCACCAGGCCGGTCTGACACACCATGCACCGCAGCGAGAAGCGGTTGACGTCGGTGAACTGCCGCTTCCTCCTCGCCTCGTCCGCCAGCTCCAGAGCCTGGGCCAGGATGATGTCGTCCGCCGTGGAGAAGATGGTCTGGGGGGGCGTGTCCGAGCCGGGGATTTCCTTCTGGAGGGGGTCGTAGTGGATCCCGTCGTAAATGAGCAAGACCCTCCTGTTGTAGCCGGCGTCCTCCCCAAAACGGTCCACCCGCACTGTCTGCGTGTCCACCACACAGATCTCGCACTGGTAGAACTTGGATAGGATGGACACCTCGATGGCGCCGCCCCAGGTGTCATCCCTCCTGATCCAGCTGCAGTAGTCCTCGTTCGACTTCCCCAAGACCGCCTCCGAGTACGAGGCCGGGTCGCTGGCCACAATTTGCGCTATGAGACCCCGCATCTCTGGAGCGCAGGACGGGTCGTAGACGCCCCCCTCTACGACATAGAAGACGCTGGTGAAGAGGCAGGAGTTGTCTGCAGGAACCACGCGCCTTGCCAGCACAGGGCTCAACTCCTTCTGCAGCCCATCCATCGCGCCGCCTTTCGTCACTGAGGCAGAAGGCTGGGGCTTCGGCTTGCTCTTCTCTTCTTCCACAATCAGGGTGTCTCCTGCAGATTCAGGGGTACAATCACAGAGCAAGACAACAAGGTCATGTAGCAAGGTGTCGTGCTTTTTTGTTTGTACATTTTTCTTCACCATTCGTACTTGTGGTGTGCATCAGTTCTTAGCTAACTGAGCCAATATTCTTACAGTATATTGGCAGCACCAACCTGGGATCCATGGAGGTCTCCCATACCAGTACTAACCAGGCCTAGCTTTGCTTCCGAGATCTGATAAGGCCTCAGAAATAATGTTGCTGACTAAATCAACCTATGACCTCTACAGTAAGGACGTTCTCCTATATTGGTCATTTAGTTTGCAAATCTACTGTGAACTGCACTGTGGAATTCCTGTGCGCAATAATCATACCAAGAGGAGCCTCATTAAAGTGGAACTGTTACTTTTATAATCCGGGGTTAGAAAGAAGCAGTATTGATGAGTGCATTTCAAACCTAATGGAAAGTAAAAAGTACACAGAATTGTTTTAAACCTCCTACTTACATCACAAAATAGACAATTTCCAGGTATGGGCAGTGCCATATTGCCATCATTGTCTGCAATTCAGTATGAGGCAACAAAACAAAAGCAGCCCTATTATGTTGTAAACAACCAGGATTGTGAATATCTCTTGAAATCCAATAGAAATATTGCTCTCAACTTATTTGTTAATTCTGCACAAAGATCATGCTGGAACATTTCTGCAGTTAAATGTCCTCTGTACAACCTGCATTTAGTTCATCCTTCACTCGTACATCACATTCCTTTAATCATTACAGCGACTTGTGAGCAGGAAGGGCTGCTTCATGTTACAATTCTCACGAACTCTTGACAACATGGCAACTATACAGTACATTCACAAAGTGCACGATTGTATGTTTAATTCAACATTTTACCAATTCTGAGATACCACCAATCAATTTATTTTGTTAGCAAGACAACAAAATAGCCTGTCTGAGAAATTGGGACTGCAGTTCCCCTTTAAGATGGTACAGAAAACCACACAACACCAAGCACAAAACAGAGCACACGAAAAGCAGTGTTTGGTTAAGTTAGGTTTTGCGGAATTACGCGGGCCTTGATCTGGGTTCTCATGCAGAAGGCTGAGATTTATACCCCCCATGTACATCAGCCCTGAGGGAAAACAGTTTGGAAAAATAGGATAAGTCCCCATTCTCAGAAAGCAAAGCTCTGTAAACTCCAGGCTTAGAAGGAGCTCAATGAAACAGTATTATTCTCTGTCGGTGACAAAACTATCTATACTACTCACTCTAGTTTTCTCTCTCTCCACTGGTTGGAAAGATCAAGAATGGTGAGTTTACCAAGCTCCAGGATAGATGAATTTTGACTGAAACATAACATCAGACAACAGTGACCTTGACCTGTAATGAGAAGTAAGTCGCACCCCTCCACCAACCAAACATCATCCCCATCCATTAACTGCTCTATCCAACACAGGATCGCGAGGGAAAAGGAGCCTATCCCACAAAGCAATGGGCAAAAGGCAAGGATGCGAATCCATTGCAGACCGTCCCTTTATATATACATTTTTAAAAGCATAATTGCGTTCCACTAAGGGGGACTCTATTTCCCAGGTACCTGACTTGATTGGGTAGTCTTTGAGGTGGGCGTCTCCATTGCTGAGGTCCAGGCTAGACGGAGGGTATCCTACCATGATCTTCTGCACCTCGCAGGGAATGCCTGTCAGCTCGGCCACCCTGTCCTTCAGCTCCTGCACACAGGACAGCTGAGTGAGGCCCTGCATCAGGTGAGTCCCATTCTTAGCCTTGCAACGCAGACGCAACATCCTCAGCTCTCTCAGTTCTGCAAAATCAGGACATAAAAAGAATCTTATAATACAACCCTGTAAGAACGCCACCTGCTGTAGTTCTCGATCTTGTTAAATGTTTTATTAAGGCATTTCTGCTTCAGTTCTAAGAGTGTAGCAGGTATGTTCATTAAAAAGACTTTTGGATTTGCAACTTTATTTAAACTATACAGTTTCAAGTTTGTTCTGGATCAGTTCCCATTACCTGGTGAATTCAAAAACATTGATGTTCCCCAACGTTTCTAGACAGCAACAATGTAGGCCTCTACGATATTTTACAATAATATTCCTGGAGCCTTCAGGACTCGTCCAGAGAAAGTGAAATGCCAAACAGTATAATAATCATACAACCACGGGTGTATAGCACACAGTGAAAACATTTTCAAACCCTTTCCTACACAAAGGGCTACCCCAGTGCCAAAGAGATGAAAATGCTCACGACTGCTGAAAGCGAACAACAGACAAATCCACACACAATCCTACTTCATCTTCGCTTTGTACTGCCCACCCCTCCCTTTTCTCTGCACACGTAATGTCAGTTAACTCATTTTTTTTGCTCAATAAAAAGTTAACTATGGACATTTTTTTTTATTTTGGTATTTAAAATTTTACAACAATCACTGCTTTATGAAGCACCTTTTTGTTGAGCATTTGTAGAATATATATTATGGTCGATTAAATTTTTAAACACTTACATAAACGTTATCCATCTTAAGAAATTATTATAATCTTGTCTTTCAAGGTTGCTACAGACTGTGGTACTTGCAGTTAAGCGGTGTGTTCCAAGGTGTTGATTGAAAGATTAATATTTTGAATCCACTAAGTGATGATAAACTTGTAATACTATAAAAAATGCCGATAACAATCCATGCCTTTCTATGTACAAGTAATGCCTGCGTGTAAGGCTTATGTTTTTTCCTGTGGTTAACATTATACAGTGCAGTAGTTTGTTTCAGCGGAACGGAAGATTTTTCACTGAAGTTAACCAGGGGCTTGATACCTACAGTACTAGCAATTCGTAGGGTTCCACTACAGTTGTTTTCACGTAATGTGCGACAATAGTTGTATTTCTTGTGGCGTCAGTATCTAAAAACCAGAAAATAAATCATTTCTTAAATGTTTTCCACGATATTCAGGGTTACGTATTGTTTCGTAAACGGACTTAAGAATCAAGAACACGAGTGCTAAGCTGTAAATTCCTCTGCACGGTTCAGTGGAAGAATAACTAGATGTATGGGATGCTAATTATTGCACTGTGAGTTTTGAAAATCGGCTTTGTTTTTTGGTGAGTAAGCCATCATGCCTGCTTGCAGCATGGTCTATAAGAAACAAATCATAAAAGTACATTTCCGCTCAAAACTACGTATATCCAAAACCTACCAATTCTGAAACGCTTACATTAAATCCATCGCTACATTTCGGAGTTTTAACTATATTAAAATCACAGTAATTATTTTACCTGCACTCTCCCACCCGGTTTCTCTCCAAGACAATAAATAGTTCAAAGGCACTGCGTGTGTAGTTCGTCACTTGTTTCTGTGAGCACACAAAACTGTGACGTATAGATGGGCGGACCTGTGGGCCGTACGGATTTGCAAAGGTGAATTACTAGCTGGTTAGAAGTCCAGCTGTTGCAAAACTCAGCAATTGTTTATTCAGTTTACTTTCATTTTACAAGAAAGCAAATTTGATCTTAGATAGATATATGATTAGGGGAAAAAACTCCCCTTTTCTGTAACAGTTACAGTTTTTATTTTTGTTAGACTGGATAATTCACGATTGCAAACTGCAAGGCTGTATAATCACCCTTTTGTTTTGCCTTTTTAATGTTTAAAAACGGGGTATGGATAATCATTAGGCTGCTTCTGTGATTAGTCTTTGTCTTCGTCTCTAAAAGCTTGCAAGTGTCTGTCATAAAACATCTTTTTATGTAAAGTCTTCTGTTCAGATTCTCGTTCATTTCTGTTGCATCTCTAATGTCTAATAATAAATGTACCATTTATTATTTTACTTGTTTTAACTACACAAATAATAGTGTCTAATCGCACATCGTGTTGCAGAATAAATAGAAACGGACTCAAAATTATTTGTTATCGTACTTCATTATGTAGTTATAAAAAATCTTCCCAAATACATTTCAACACAAAAACGGTCAATTTAAACCCCTGTTGTGAAGAACAGCTGAAGGTGAGGATTTTTGAGAGGAAATCGGAGTTGGATGCTCGTTTTCAGTGAGTCGTTTCTTTTGGGGATATGGATTTTGGACGCATTTCAGAAAAGAAAAGCTTAGTCCACTTCTGTCAGCTCTGTTTAGCCTAAACGTAAACGGCGTCAAATAATGGACACATTAATCTTAACCGCTACGATTGACCTATCCTTCATTCACTTTATTGTATCACTGTAATATTTGCTCATACGGAGAAATTAGTTTAACTGTGCTAATTACCCAGATCACCAGCTAAATAGGCGTCATTTCTGACGTTTGCGAAGTAAATGGGAGTGGATTTGTCGAGCCTTGGTGCTACAAGATGTCAGTTCCTTCCAGGAAAGGTGAGGTGGCAATTGTTTTTTTTTTAAATGTGTGGACGTTATTCACAGCGTTAATGCTCTCTTTCACCCACCAGTGAACGAAAACGTCGGCCTTTAAAAATGAAGGAATCGGATTTTGAGTTACAGTCTGCATTCCTTGCAATCGGACTTTGCGATTAAGGGTGCAGCCTCACGTTCATGCAAGGCGTATTCACAAAACGAAACCATGCGCTGCACTGTAACTGGTATTCAATGTGTAAGGGCGGTGTCAGATACACACAACTGCTGAAATAGTGCAGTTCATTCTGAAGATCAAAGCGAGCTTGCAATGTTGCATTAAGTGTAAATTAAATATAACGACCTTCTTTGTGGTTGCACGAACTGGTGTTTGTCCTTATTTCGTTATTAAGTATTAACCTACAGTACCTGTTACTACAAACTACGGTTCAATGGCATTTTAGCCTAAGCGAAATAAGATCGTTGTCGATCGTTGCTTTTACATCAGTTGGAAAAGAGGTAGTCAGGACTGGGTAGCAGAGCTAGGGTCAGCATTGAGGTCAGAAAATAGTCTGATGTGTCATCAGAGCTGACCGATATCACTGTACACTCATGAGTTTATTGTTGGATGTAGGATTAGGTTTGGTTAGAGTGTACATTTAAGTTTGGGGTCAGGTGCTATATAGTATGATAAGGTTAGCATTTGCACTATAGGCCTGGGATTGAAGATTGGGCTGGAGGTCACATATAACATTTAGGGCAAGGTTTTAGAATGAAACTATTGCCTTTTTTGCTTAAGCCATTATATCAGTTTATTAATATTAGGTAAGATTGTCTAAGCTTTTGGTCAATATTGTATTTAATATGCCAGTCCAGTGGTGTCTTTCTGTAAATAAAACTGGTCTTTCCAACTATTTTTTCCCTCAGATTTGTTTAACAGGGGTGTCACATGCTGAAAAATACCTTTTTGAAAAATCTGAATGGTCAATTTGTATAAACTTATCAGTTTGCAGCTCAGCCACAGTCGTTCGTATCGTGCTCAAGAAATCTGCATTCTCAATCTGCAAACAGATGGGCTGAATAACATCAACAGTACCTCTTCCTATCCATGTACTGCAAGAGGACAGTTGGCAGGCTCTATGGGCTGATTCAAGCGCATCCTGCTTTTGTGGTCTCTAGAAAGTTCTCTTGCTGTTTGCCACCAATTGGAGTTTCACACTCCAAAGAGCTCTGCAGGACCCAGATTTAAATCTGTTCCAGCTATAGACAACACTCTGGAAGCATTCCAGTTTCTCTTAATAATAATAACTGCTTACACTGTAGTGCTTTTCTGGACACTCCACTCAAAGCGCTTTACAGGTAATGGGGACTCCCCTCCACCACCACCAATGTGCAGCATCCACCTGGATGATGGGACGGCAGCCATAGTGCGCCAGAACGCTCACCACACATCAGCTATCAGTGGTATCAGTAATGAAGCCAATTCATAGATGGGGATTATTAGGTGGCCATGATTGGTAAGGGCAAATGGGAAATTTGGTCAGGACACCAGGGTAACACCCCTACTCTTTTCAAGAAACACCCTGGGATTTTTAATGACTAGAGGGAGTCAGGACCTCGGTGTTATGTCTCATCTGAAGGATGGCGCCTGTATACACTATAGTGTCCCCATCACTATACTGGGGCATTAGGACCCACATGGACCACAGGGTGAGCACCCCCTGCTGGCCCTACTAACACCTCTTCCAGCAGCAACCTTACTTTTTCCCAGGAGGTCTCTCATCCAGGTACTGACCAGGCTCACACCTGCTTAGCTTCAGTGGCTTGCCAGTTGTGAGTTGCAGAGTGATATGGCTGCTGGCTCTTACATTGCTGTTCAGGTTAAGATGTCTAGAACTACCAAACAAATGAATACTCACCCTGTGGCAGAAATGCTTGAAAGGTTTCCAGCCAAAGTCAATCATATTCAGTATCATCATATCAATCAGTTTGATGCCACACCCTCTCATACCTCTTACATCCTCATTGGAAGGCAGTTCTGCTGGCTTCCAGCAGGAGGCTGGACTCACTTCAGAGCCTTTGCCTATTGCTTTAAAGGGGCAGAACACATTAATAATAATAATAATAATAATAATAATTGCTTACACTTATATAGTGCTTTTCTGGACACTCCACTCAAAGCGCTTTAAAGGTAATGGGGACTCCCCTCCACCACCACCAATGTGCAGCATCCACCTGGAGATGCAGGAGTAATGAAGCCAATGCATAGATGGGTATTATCAGGAGGCCATGATTGGTAAGGGTCAATGGGAAATCTGGCCAGGACGCTGGGGTTACACCCCTACTCTTTTCTAGAAACACCTTGGGATTTTTAATGACCACAGAGAGTCAGGACCTCGGTTTTACGTCTCATCCGAAGGACGGCGCCTGTTTACAGTATAGTGTCCCCGTCATAATGCCCTCAAAGTGTCCGTCCAAAGCATTATGCTTTATAATGAACCCTCAAAGTAGTTATTTTTTCACGGCATTGTGCTAAATACTTTTTATTTTGGCAATTTGGACATCTTTTGCTCAGGAGCAGAATTTGTTGAAGACTATTTTGTAGTATTTCCTGCGTTGTATTCCTTTGAATAATGCTTTTTATGAGTTGAAGGGACATGCTGCTTGTGGGGGGAGGCACATAATTCACATATATGCAGTAAGCGATTTCTATTACAAAGGTACACATTCATTTCTGCTTTCTTCTGCCACTTAGTGTTTAACAGATATATGTTCAAGTTGTGCTGAAGTGTCACATCTAGGGGTTTCTTCTTGACAGTTAAGCAAATGCATCAGGTTTACATCAATAATTTTAACTCATGTCCTTCATCTAAATAGTGACTTGCTGGGAACTCAATACATTGCAGTTGTTTTGCTTTTTATTGGTTATATTGATTTACCCCCCAAATGGTTGCAGACAGGACAGTACAGTTTAACATACTTCTGCAAAACTAGAATTTTATTAGTTGTAGTTTTGTCAAACAACTTGCCTGCCAGCTTAAAAAATGAATTAATATCATCACTAAAGCAAGAGAGAGGGAAAGAAATTAGGTTGTTAAATGGGTAAGAAAATAGTAACATTGCACCTTTGATGTGTAATTTAGGGTGAATCTTCTTCTTCAAGTATTCTTATGAATGTATTTCACACTTGGAAAAATATCAAAAAAGTATTGCAATACTGAGAACTCTTTTGCGTTATGTGCAGTACAACATTTGCTCTAGGTACCTCAGTGATATTCCGAGGAAATATTATGCGCTGTGTAGATTAAAGTTTTTTTCAGATTTCAGTATCTGTAAGTAGGAAATTGCATACTTCTTAAAATAAGAAAAAGAGACAAAATAGTGCCTTTGAAATGACGGATTTTATGTAGCATTTCACTAAATGTGAAGCAGACAGTGTTTGGTGATGGTGAACCAGTGGGTGGCGCTCTGGACTCTTGAACCAGAATTTCTGAACTAGGACCCTAATAATAGTGACCAAGTGATACAGTGCTGTAGGCGGAGCCATCCTTTACGTGAGATGATGGACTTAGATCCTGAATTATTTGTTTAATGAAGATGCAATGGAACTGTTCACGAGAGCAGCCCTCCCTAAATCCCCCCCTTAATTCACTTTAATTTCTGTGTCAAGTGGAATCTGCACATTACCCAGCTGGGATCTGCGGAGCACTAGTGGATGGAGTTGGTCCCATCTTATAATACTTTGGGATCCTTCAAGATGAGAAGTGCTATAAATAATATTTATATACATACAAAGAATTTCTTGTTGAATAAGGTAGTGAATAATAACTGTCTGGTTGCATTAAGATGTGAGTGTGTGACACTTCAGACTGCCGTCTTAATTGTGTTAATAGCGTACAAAGGGCATAAAAGCCAGTTGTTTGTATTAGACTGTCAGAAGCATTAGCACACTGAGATATTGCTGCAACAACATTATTTCGCCCCATTTATTGTGTTATTGAGTTTCTCACTCTGATTGAAAGCTTTTTTCTTCATCAGTTCATGAAAAACACGCCTTTCTCGTCTCTAATGATTTCGTGGTCAAAAAGTGTTGCAAAATACAGTCGATACACTGTTAACACTACCCTATAATGTCCAGCAGATGTCACTAGAGACCCAGCCTTGTACGCTTTGCAGACACAGGGCTAATAGTGTTTTTGCAGTTCATTTATGTCACCACATCAATACTTAAAAGTCTTCACAAGAAATCCATTCAATAAGACATCAGATTATGAATCAGATTTTAACGCACATTAATTCAACGTGTCCTATTATTTTAGCAAGTAAGAGTTTCGGTTAACTGCGATTCTAGCGCCTGTGCTGAGTGAAGTTGTAAAGACGGTCTACTCTCCTGGTTTTATTGTCTAGCTAAGCACAAGTATTATTTGGTCGTAGTAAAGTTATCTTTGCATTGCGATAAATTCTAATGTTTTATCGGAACAATGTTAGATAAAAGCAGCACAGGTAAGTCTTCAGTACCAAAGAGGATTTTCCAGTCGATCCGTGAGTCAGGACATGGCACAGGGTTTAAAGAAGAAATTACGAGATGGAGGGATTCCCTGTTGTATGCTCTTTGGGTGCAGCGCTTTCTGTTTGTATTTGGATCTGTTCTTTGAAACTGCACTGGGGACATACTGTATACAGTGGACGCGGAATCTTTCATCAAGGAAAACAGATGAAGATGCACCGTCTATTCATACAGTAGCTGCGAGCACAATCAAATTGGGGGAAATGCGCTTTCAGCATTTTTTATTATTCCAGTTTTAGTAGTCTCAAACGTGCCAAGAGAAATGTTATCGAATACTGTAGTAAGCGGCCGGTTGGGTTTCTGTGGAAGCCGGTAGAGTTGCATCATACTGGCTTTTAAAGGAGCCGCAGTTAGCGAAGATCTTATTGAGACCCAGTCGGCTGGGGAGAGCATCCGATTGGTTCTCACAGTGCAAATTTGGGAGAAATCCAGTTAGCAGCCTGGTTCTCTTTAAAAGCATCAATTGAGAAAGTAGTGTAAGCCTCCACAGGGCAACATGGCTGTTAGTTTCTCATGGGTGCATTACCCCATATCGTGGGTAAGGAATTGCTGATGTGTTGCTTAACCTTTCTTAATCTTTTGATGCCGTAATAACCCGCTAAAATGCAATAGGAACGATAATGTTAAAAACAAAGCATCTGTGTTATTATCTGTCCGTACCGTACTGCCTAAAATAATAGTTTAAAACAATTTAAACAACTTACTTTTTGGTGTTCCCCGCGCATTCACAAAACAATTACCATACTTTCAAGTTATTGAGAACTAGAATTTCCAATATAGAAACCATTCAACTGGTACGCCCATTGACTAAATGTAATTTTTAAAATGTGTAATGCAAAAGCAACATACTTGTAATGATACACTGTAAAATCACAACAATACACAAGACAGTATTAAATTGGATTGGGTTACGTATGATTCCGTTAAATAAAATATGCCAGTACAGAACGAGTGTCATTTCAAATACAGCTCATGCCAAGATTTCTCAGCCAAGCTTACGTAATGCACAGTATTTGGAGTCCCAGTACTCTGAGATTTACGGTAGACAGATTGTGACGTAGGGACACACCTTCATTCATGTACCCGGTGTACATTAGGAAGGTCGTCTGCGGCACTGGCGAAGAATTTGCTTACCTGCTGTAGTAGCCGCATTGCCCGTTCTTTATACCCGGATCTTTCCTCTTGTTCGCTGCCTCACACAGAAGCACCGACAGCAGACTGTACGTCAAAAGTGGAGGTTTGCCTCTGTCTTTCTCACAGGGGGGAGAAGATCCGTAAAAGAACATAACCTCCTGCAACCGAAATAATTGCGTACCAGGTATCCGTTTACATCAGTCTGTTTTTGGGGGGTTACTGAATGGAGGGCAATTATTATCAACATTCCTGTTAATATTCAAAGGAATGATATAAATAGATTTGTAGGCAGTGTATTTAAGTGTTTTGTGTTTCAATATGTAATTGTCAGTATGACATTTGTGCTAAAGCCCGATAGTTATTTATTACCTGATTAATAGGAAATTGTTTATTGCTGTTGCTATGACTGCACTGACTGCAGATGGCTAGATGTAACAGGACCCTTCTCTTTGACGGATTGCTGCCTGAAAGTCTATCAATTTTAAGTGTGGAGTGGAGACTTATTTGGTATGTCTATGAGATGGTCAGAGTACTCATTGTAATACAAAAAGATCATGTCAGTCAAGTCACGTTTTTTTTCCTTCCAGTGTCAAAGCTGTTTTTGGAACTGTTTGCAGTGTTTTGCTTTCACAAAAAAAAAAGAAATTGTTTTAATTATACTGCACTGTAAACCCCCTGTAATGAATATTAATGTCCATCACATTTTATCTGGCTGTGATTTAAACTTTTCATATTATGGTTAGGATCTATTGATGCATTAACAGTTTTTTTTTTCCTCATCTTCCTTTTAACCACATTATACAGTTTAAGACAATGACCTAAAACTGAAAGTCTAGGGGCCTTGTTGTATATTAGTTTTCTGTTTTAACGCCAAGAGTTGTGTTCAAGCTACATAATTGGCTCAGCATCAGTGTACATAATGTTATAACTCGCACTAACTTGGTTATATTGTATTAACGCAGCTTAATTCTAGCGTTTTTTATGACCATAATTAATTCTATAACCCTTTTTGTGGATGCTGCAGAAGCCTGTGCCCAGCTGTCGCTGTTTGTCTTGAGTCATGAAGGCCCAGCAGAGTTAGAACTGTGCCTCTGGATGTCAGGCTTTCTGGTGGTCGGACAGCGCACTTGTGTAGCACCATGGCCACCACTCCACAAAGAGAGGCCGCAGTATCGCACTCCTCTGACACCCGGAAAATGGAGTTAAGAACCAATGACAAAAAGTGCTGTAAGTACGGCCGATTTCTTCCCCGTCAGGGAGGGGGAACACTTACACCTTTGAGGAGAGCCTTTAGGAAAGTCAGGTGTGTGAATCCATGGTAGGAAGTAATGGAAAAATGTAGGAAATCTTAGAAATTGTAATCAAAGTGTAAAGAGGGGAAGGGATGGTGTACATTTACCAAAGTAAATGCATGGCATGAGCACAAGAAAGCTGCAAAAATAAGGTGCAGATTTAAGGGTGATCTCTGATTATGGATACAAACCCAAAGGAGAATGCTGTATGTTCTGGCTGCTTCAGGTTTTGTTCCTCACTGATCGTGGCTCCATTTTTGATGAGTTACCAGTTACTTTTAATATAAAACCACAATTGGCTCAGACCTGTCCAGGGGCATTTTTGTGCTGCTGTGGTGGTTATCATGCCCCTGACAGACATACTGTAGATAGCTGACACATTAAACTCAATAAGCATTGAGTATTTGGGACTCCTAACTGATACTTGGGAGTGTTGTAATCATTATCTTTATAGAAGTGGAGTTTGGGCTTGTATTGCATTCTTTAAATTCTCTTCAGCACTCACTTTTTTTCTAAAGTTCCTAAAGCAATTCAATCAAACCGTCCCTGGAATTTAAGCAAAGATAAGCAGAAGGTAGGTTTGCGCTCAAACAACTTGTCCAGCCTACGGTTTTCCACTCAGGGTTTTTTTTTTTAAGGAAGATAGGAATCCTTCACAATTTTAAACTAAAGATCTGAGCATTGTTCAGTAGAGATTATGTTTGTTGATTATTTGCCCTTTTAAGTGAGTTTTACTTTAACCAGCTGTTTGCAATATCAGTTTGTTTTTGTGGTTTACAGTTGGGTCCAGAATCTGTGTACTGCACTAGGCTAATCTGATTGCAAAACTTGTACTCGGAGAGCGGCTCAAAGCAGTTCTTTGCTACCTCAAGCTCTTTTTAATATTTATTGTCCACCTGTTTCCTGTGACCTCCAGTAATTAGACTGTCCGCTTTGTTATGCTTTACAGTAAATTTGTGTAAATGAACCTGTGTGTTTTTGGATGTGAATTCTGGCCCTTATTTAACCACATGCAAGCAGTTTATCTTGTATCCGTCTTTGGGAGATACACAAGTTGTTTAAGAGACAGAAAGGGGCAAGGTGTGCTTGTAGCCAGTGTTGGCATAATTTTCTGAAAACATTGATTACTTTTTTTTCTTGTTTTTCATTTAGTTGAGAATTGCTCATTTTACAAATCTGAAATTGTAGGCAAATAAGTTTCACGTAGCGGACAGAGTCGGCAAAGAACTAATTAGGGAAAGAGCGTGGACACAGAAGGAAGCCTATAAATATATACAGTACAGTTTGCCTCTTTTGAAACAGCTGTCAGTTGATCATCCCTTATGATATTTACAACCGTGAGAGACAAGAAGAGCACAAGGTCTCATGACGGCACCCTTGGCCCTGTTGACCTCCCCTGGGTGGCCAGCGTACTGCGAAGGTGACCGCGAGGCTGTCCGCTGAGCTGTCACAGAAGTGACGCTGGCACTGTTTGTGGACAGACGGTGTGTTTTTGAGGAGCCAACATATTGTGACCAAAACAAAGACAAGAGTGGTGGAGAGTGAACAGGGGATATTTTCTGCATGGTCACTGACATTTAATTATCCGTATTGACTTGCGTAAACTCTTTTATACGCTTTAGTGTTTTTCCGATCAAAGAAAAGTTCCCAGATGAATGCCAAAATGTTGCACTAGTGTTAGAGTACTAGAAAGATGGAAATTTAACTGTATAAATTAAACTTCAAATCCTACTGTTTAAAATGGTCAATTGTTGAATTGTTTATGTGCCACACATCCTCTTTATCCACTTTCCTGCAATTTACTATGCTGTATAAGAAGTTGTTGGAATGGCTATTTCAAGAGCCTCACCGAAGCTGTTCTGACACCTCAGGATTATTCCTTGTAATGGTGTTACAAGCTCTGGTGTGTTTTACAGAAGTTCATAATGACTACTTCAAAGTGCGGCCTTTCCCCTGACACCTTCTGCGTCTGTTTAACCTATGCGGTCGTGCTTGGTGTGCCTCAGTGGAGCTGGCCGTGCCTGACACAGCGCTGAGTCAGAGCCGTGTGTGGTTTCCAGGATGGAAACTGGCAGGGAGCTGCAGCTGGCTCCTGGGGAACTCGTGAACTGCTCCCGAGCCAGAGCTGGCGTTTGCGCTGGCGTGTCATTCAAGGACAGAGGTGACAGAGAGGTTAGCTGCCTCTGGCCTGTGCTGTCCTGCCTGCGTCTTAATACGTGTAGCGATATTACTCTACTCTGTTTACTCTAGCACTTTCCAGTTAGAAACTTCCTTGTCATTTCCATACTCTCATAGAAGAATATTGAAGAAGAAGATATGCTACATTATTTAACTCCATGAAATCAAGCAAAGAGCATGAAACAAACAGTACCTGGGGTTGCCTTATATACTGTCAGAGACTTTCATGAAGGTGGAATAATTGGTTTTCCTGCTTTTTGAGGTGGTAATGGTGCTCAGTGTCCTGATAATGTCCCAGTTAGATGCATACATTGGAAAGGATCGTGTTAAGAGTTTTTTTTTATTCTTGAACTCCTCCTCGTACAATACCAGAGTTTTGTGGTGCTGTAATACACCATGGGTTTGTAGCTCTGGTTCTGGACCTGAAAATTAAGTGTCTGTAGGTGTTATTCTTTGTCCTTTTCATCTTGGCTCTGAACTATAGAATGCTTCAATTTTGTTCTTAATTGCTTAATTAATTTTATTTTTTATTCATTATTTCTTAATTTATACAGTTTATCAAGTCTTTCCTGGATTGGAAGAGGCTCATTGTAGTATCTTCCAGGATCAGTACTACAGTTTTTCTCTCAAGAACACTTTACTGGACCATATTTGTTCTATGGAAATATAAATGATGTATATTATTAAGAACTATAAGAACTATTCTTGAAAACAACCAACTTGATATATGTCTAGCACCCCCTACTTTAATAAAATAGTTTTATTTGAACTATTAGATTATGTGATATGATGTGAGGTTTGAATCTGGGATCACAAACAGACAGCCCAAGAGAAGTAACTGAAATAATGGACATACAGGTTTACGTTTTTAAATAAACTCTGATTCTTGCTGATAAAGGCAAGAGGCTGAGGTAGAAGTCCTTTCTGCTCTTCATGATGGTTTGTAATCTGTTCCTGTAGGAGCAATATCAGTGAGGACCTGTGGGAAAAGCTTTACTCTGTTTTCATATTAAAGCAGCGTTTGGGGAGATACTGCCATTGCATTGTTTTGCAGCTGTTGAACTGGCAATTGTGTGGATAAGCTGTGTAAATGGTGCACATATTTACTGCGCTAATGACTCATTTTACAGTTTAGGTAACACGTCTGTGGTGTGTCAGCTATTTATATCTCTACGATTGCTGTTTTTGCTTAGTTGCAAACTGGTCCAGGTGGCAGTGCATTCCCCTTGCACTGGGCCACCTCAGTCCACAGGATGACTTTGAACCAATAATTTTGTCTCGTGTTGTATACATCTAACTGAGCAGGGAGCAGATGTTTCTACCCTGCATGGTGTCAGGGCACTCTAAAGGTTACCTCACAAGCACAGCTCAGTTGGAGAATGAAATGGACTCCACTTCTGGCGATTTCACCCATCTGTCTCTGTCCAGCATGGGCCTCCTACATGACCAACTCGCCCATGGTGATTGTGATGATTGGCCTGCCAGCGCGGGGGAAGACCTACATGTCCAAGAAGCTAACGCGCTACCTCAACTGGATCGGCGTACCCACCAAGGGTGAGTGGATAACTGAAACCAAGAGACAATTTCACCATGTCCCTCTGTTGCGGTATGGAATTCACTGGTTATCGACAAGAAACCACTTAACAAAAGCAAGAGTACGTAGCAGTCTGGACATCATGCTTCTTTCATTCACGATCTGAGTACACACTACCATTGCTGTCTTCCCACTGCAGTGTTTAACCTGGGAGTGTATCGGAGAGAGGCTGTCAAGGCCTACAAGTCTTATGATTTCTTCAGACACGACAACCGGGAGGCCATGAAAATTAGAAAGTAGGTTAAAGATCTTTTCACTTTCCTTCAAGTGTGCCTTGTTACATCGTATATTTATATATAAAACTCTCCAAGAAAAAGCATTTAAACACATAGTCCTGCCACTCGAGGACAGTGTTGTTTATCTTCCGGTGATGCAGGATTCAAGACTGCAGTTCAGCTAGGTGCAGATTCACTCATGCAGTTCTGGATTCCTCAGCAGAACACTGACCTATAAAAAAACTGCTCCTGTCACTACAGGGGTGCTAATATAAGGTTACTGGCTCTATAATTCAGATGACCTTCTCACTCTGTGCCTTGACTATATTTCTTCTATCAATTTTCCTTCATGCCCATGACATAATATTGATTTTAATTTTAGGGAAAATGTGTACAATTCGTTTTTTTGAGTGAAGTCATCCAATGCATATTATTGCAAAGCATTGGATTTGTACTGTACAAAAACAAAATGTTAGTTTTTCTCACAGGGTTAGAGTGTGAACTAGAAGTTCAACAGAAACATTTGTATATGTTCTTGCTTATACAGAAAAAACTATTCCTTCTCTTCAAAGAAAAACAATCTTGGAAATGTCCCTGTATGTAGGCAAAGTGATAAGTGATTTTTTACAGAATGCTGAAGGTGGTAGGATGCTAGATTTTAACTACTGTTATAATATAATGACTGGAGATGTCAGGTGGTATTGACTATCGTATAATTCGTTTGCACTCAAGTAAAGGAGTCAAACTGGCTGGTAAAACATTTCATCCATGATGGCCAAAGTGATTTTGTTCAGAAATCAAAGATCATTTCACTATCTGATTTTATTTCTACCCTAATACTTCATGTCTGCTACCCTTAACTTTAGAGGTGAATTGCACAAAGTTGTGACAAATGCTTGAGGGTCAAATTACCTTTAAAAATAATTATTTTCAGACAGCTAGTTGTGTAAAGAGTGACTGCATTGCAGGAAAAGGTTTGACTCTAATAACGGTCACTGGTTGCATCAAATAACAGCTTTTCCTTCTTCATCACAGGCAGTGTGCCTTGGTAGCTCTTCAGGATGTTAAGTCATATTTAAACGAGGAAGGAGGACAGATTGCGGTAAGACATCTCAGCCCACAACAAACGCACCGTTAAGCTCAGAACCATTTATCTGTGGGCACCAGGGATCCAGTACTGTAGGACCGAGAGAATATATCCCACATCACAAAGCCTTAAGCACAGGATTAGGGAATTTAGGAAGAGTGTCATTCTATCCATGACTTTTACATGCTTTAGAGAAGCATCAAGGTCTTTCATTTCTGCTGCTATTGAGTGCTACCCCCAAACTGTAAAATTTACCATAAATACACAACACTGTGCTCTTTATTTACCTGATGTGAAATATAAAGGAAATTTCATTTCCTTTAGGTGTTTGATGCTACAAACACAACCAGGGAAAGAAGAGATCTCATCCTCGGTTTTGTGAAACAAAACGCGTACAAGGTAAACGCTGAGGCGGGAGTTTCCAGTCTTGTCTTGCACAGAAATCCTTCATGATGTGCACATCTGGTGCTGCAGGCTGTGGTTGTGCAAGACTCGGGCAGCTGTAACCAGGGAACAGTTCAAACATAAAATTCCAACTATTTTTGTTTTCCCAGTTTTTTTTTCTTAAGGTTTTACAATATATTTATCAGGTACTTTCCTTTTTCACATTATGTTTTTGCTATATTTTTGCCTTTTTTCTTTATTTTACTGCAGCCTGTGCTTTCAACATGCTATATTTGGAACTTGCACATATCTCTAACAACCGTCTAGCACTTGTACAGTAAAGAGCTGTACTGGATCAGTTAGTAATCTCTAATCCTGTTGGAAGTAATGTACTATAACTAATGCAGAGTGGGCTTTTTTTCTTTCAGGTGTTTTTTGTGGAGTCAGTCTGTGATGATCCAGATGTCATTGCTGCTAACATTTTGGTAGGTTCTCTACAAAGCAATTGTCGTTATACAAAAACTGAGATCAATTGCTTCCCCACTCTTAATCGGAGCAAGCTTGATCATTTGCTGTTTTTTTAATTATTCACCAGCTGGTGAATAAAATAGTCTGTATATGTGTTATATATGTTTTATTCTGGATGTGTGATTTCCTTGTTCTTAAACACAGCCTTTTTGTATCGCTTTCTGTTTTTTGACAACATGTCTACCATGGATGCAATTTATTCTGTGCAATGTGACCCCCTGTGTACTGATACCCAATTATCAGTGGACACCAACCTGGTTGCATCATGTTCTGAAGTTGTTCCTCTTATTCAAATTGTTCTCTTATTCTTTTTCATCAACAGGAGGTGAAGGTGTCCAGTCCAGACTACCCAGAAAGACACAGGGAGTGCGTAATGGATGATTTCCTGAAAAGAATTGAGTGCTATGAAGTTACATACCAGCCTTTGGATCCAGATGAATATGACAAGTAAGTTAATACAGATGAGAAGTTTTTAATGAGTTATTCTTGCTTTATTATTCTTTATTATACAGTAAATAATTCATTTTCCTCAAATTGCACTCTGGTATATTTGTACCTCTCTGCCTACCAGAATAAGGTATTGTATATTAACATGGCACTTGTGTTTACAGTATACAGTGCCTTGCGAAAGTATTCGGCCCCCTTGAACTTTTCAACCTTTTGCCACATTTCAGGCTTCAAACATAAAGATATAAATTTTTTATTTTATGTGAAGAATCACCAACAAGTGGGACACAATTGTGAAGTGGAACGAAATCTATTGGATTTTTGAAACTTTTTTAACTAATAAAAAAATGAAAAGTGGGGCGTGCAAAATTATTCGGCCCCCTTGCGTTAATACTTTGTAGAGCCACCTTTTGCTGCGATTACAGCTGCAAGTCGCTTGGGGTATGTCTCTATCAGTTTTGCACATCGAGAGACTGAAATTCTTGCCCATTCTTATTGCAAAACAGCTCGAGCTCAGTGAGGTTGGATGGAGAGCATTTGTGAACAGCAGTTTTCAGCTCTTTCCACAGATTCTCGATTGGATTCAGGTCTGGACTTTGACTTGGCCATTCAAACACCTGGATACGTTTATTTGTGAACCATTCCTTTGTAGATTTTGCTGTATGTTTGGGATCATTGTCTTGTTGGAAGATAAATCTCCGTCCCAGTTTCAGGTCTTTTGCAGACTCCAACAGGTTTTCATCCAGAATGGTCCTGTATTTGGCTGTATCCATCTTCCCCTCAATTTTAACCATCTTCCCTGTCCCTGCTGAAGAAAAGCAGGCCCAAACCATGATGCTGCCACCACCATGTTTGACAGTGGGGATGGTGTGTTGAGGGTGATGAGCTGTGTTGCTTTTACGCCAAACATATCGTTTTGCATTGTGGCCAAAAAGTTCGATTTTGGTTTCATCTGACCAGAGCACCTTCTTCCACATGTTTGGGGTGTCTCCCAGGTGGCTTGTGGCAAACTTTAGACGAGACTTTTTATGGATATCTTTGAGAAATGGCTTTCTTCTTGCCACTCTTCCATAAAGGCCAGATTTGTGCAGTGTAAGACTGATTGTTGTCCTATGGACAGACTCTCCCACCTCAGCTGTAGTTCTCTGCAGTTCATCCAGAGTGATCATGGGCCTCTTGGCTGCATCTCTGATCAGTCTTCTCCTTGTCTGAGCTGAAAGTTTAGAGGGACGGCCAGGTCTTGGTAGATTTGCAGTGGTCTGATACTCCTTCCATTTCAAGATGATCGCTTGCACAGTGCTCCTTGGGATGTTTGAAGCTTGGGAAATCTTTTTGTATCCAAATCCGGCTTTAAACTTCTCCACAACAGTATTACGGACCTGCCTGGTGTGTTCCTTGGTCTTCATGATGCTCTCTGCGCTTTCAACAGAACCTTGAGACTATCACAGAGCAGGTGCATTTATACAGAGACTTGATTACACACAGGTGGATTCTATTTATCACCATCAGTCATTTAGGACAACATTGGATCATTCAGAGATCCTCGCTGAACTTCTGGAGTGAGTTTGCTGCACTGAAAGTAAAGGGGCCGAATAATTTTGCACGCCCCACTTTTCATTTTTTTATTAGTTAAAAAAGTTTCAAAAATCCAATAGATTTCATTCCACTTCACAATTGTGTCCCACTTGTTGGTGATTCTTCACATAAAATAAAAAATTTATATCTTTATGTTTGAAGCCTGAAATGTGGCAAAAGGTTGAAAAGTTCAAGGGGGCCGAATACTTTCGCAAGGCACTGTATATGATACTTTCTAGAGAACCCACTGTCTTCTGTTTTAATTTAAACTACCCTTAATTATTTTCTCTCATTTAACATGTCATTTAATAATTATTTTATCTTTTATGTTTTCATTTCTTCATGTCGGTAAGAAATTGTGTGCAAAATGTGTTACTGACACATCAGCAAACAGAAATGTTTAGTCTGTCCTTTTAATGGATTAGAATTATCTCTGTACTCCTTTCTAAACAAATCTGTGCCTTGTTATTAGAGTACAAACAGAAGAATGACACTGTTTCAAATACTCCCACAATATCCATACATTTGGTTTGTTTCTACTCAGACATTGAAACGGTAATCCTAAGAACAGTTCTAAGACTCAACATGCAACACAATACAACCCAGCATTTGTGCTAATTTCAAAACTTATTCTTCTGTTTAAGAGCCTAAATGCAATCCTATCCTAGAATTACAGGTTTCATAAGCCTCAGTAATTAAGAGCACTATAGGAATTGAAACCAGACTACATCTTCAGCTCTGGACAACCAGGGGAACTGGAAGGTCTTGATTAATTGCGCAGTGAACTGATTCATACAAATATTTGCCACTAGAGGGAGACATAGTATAAGCGTTCCTGCACTCTCAGTAAGCTCACCGACCACACCAGGGTTTTCCCAAATAGTTCACTAAGATTCAATTGCCCCCTGGTTTTTGTTCCATCGGATATTAATTAAACGCCTAATTTATAAATTAACTAATTATTTTGCGTAGTTTTCTGCTCTGAAACGATTGCGCATTTTGAGTTTGCCTCAAAATAAAAAAGCGTCGAATATTCCATTGTGTAAGGCACTCGAAACAACGATTCAACTGAACAAAATTATGGTTGTGTTTTAATGCTTCAGTTTAGCTCCGTTACAGCCATAAACCACTGGGGAGGAGATGCTTGAAGATTAGAAATCCAAATACACCTTTCTTGTTCCTCAGAGTTGAAATCAACATTTTTCCCTCTGCCCCGTCGTGCATTTTCTTACTTTAATTTTCGTTGCTAATTACTGGTTGGTGTCTGTGTATTTATCATCAGAGACCTGTCCTTCATTAAAGTGATAAATGTCGGACGCCGCTTCTTAGTAAACAGAGTGCAGGACTACATCCAGAGCAAAATCGTCTACTACCTCATGAACATCCACGTGCATCAGCGCACCATCTACCTGTGCCGGCACGGGGAGACGGACCACAACATGCAGGGCCGCATCGGGGGCGACTCCGAGCTGTCGGCCGGGGGCAGGCAGGTGAGACCGCTGGAGAGGCAGCGGCACTACCAGGCAAACGGGACCGTGAGGATTAATCTCCACCGTGAAATTTCACAGCAGCCCAGTAAGCTGCGCACATCTGTTTTAACGGCTTCGAGTCGAACCGTGCAGAAGAATGGAAACTGTGATTAAAATCGCTTCTACAAGTGCCCTGTACTTTTAACATTTGCTACAGCGTAGCTGAGGTCTGTTTACTTCAATTGAATTGGTCATCTTTAAGCCATAAATATAATGTAATAGAAAGTGAAATGGATTTGCATTTTTCAAATGAAGTAAATAGCTCATCTGAATAAAGCATTTTGTTACATTGGTAAATAAGGTGGCGCAGTGTTGTTCAGAGCGTTAATGATTTAAGATAAGATTAAGATAACTTTATTACCCATTTACAATTCCTATTACACATGACCAATTCCTAATGCAAAAAAAGTACGTTTGTTTGCATTCGGAATTGGTCTTTTCGCACACAGACGGGGAGAGAAGCTTGGGGTCAGAGCGCAGACTCTGCCATTGTACAGCGCAGCTGGGGTTAAGGGCCTTCCAGCCACAGGCGCAGATCTTTAGCCACAGTGCCACCGCTCCGCCCATCTATGAATTATACAATAAGCTAAATAATTAAGTTTCCAGTGTTTCAATGTCACTGTTGTATGCAGTTTCCTTCCTGAGCATTCGACTCTGTCATGCCTTGTCTTTTCCTGTAGATTTTGCTCCAGAAACTCGGGTGCTGAAGCTCGGCTCCTCTGTTTTATGTGCTAACCGTTTCCTCTTTCTCAGTTTGCCAAAGCGCTGCGGGAGTTCATCGAGGAGCAGAAGCTGTCGGACCTGAAAGTGTGGACCAGCCAGCTGCGAAGAACTATCCAGACTGCGGAGGAGCTGGGTGTGCCGTACGAGCAGTGGAAGATCCTCAACGAGATTGACGCAGTGAGTGAGCAGCTTGGACATGCTCAGGGGTCTGAACAAGGAATTCGCATTATCTGCTTTAGATAACCCTGCAAGCATAATTAATTAGACGCATGGTGTTTGCCAGTATATACCTGTGCTCCGAAAGACGGCGCTTTTAGAAAGAAGCAATATGAAGCAAAAGTAATAAGAGGGAATGTGTCAATCCCAGCAGTACCACCACAAAACACAAGAGGGTGCCAATGGCTAAAATGGAGGAAGTCTTGGAATTAATTTGGTAGCATAAGGGAAACTAATTTACCTCCAATGTAAAATTAATTCTATGCCATTGATGTCTGCTCACAATATATTTAGATTTTTAAAGAATGGTTAATATTGTTTTCTAGCCTATAATATATGTTAGGCTTGAGTGAGCTTTTAGCTCTAACACTTTGACCTGGAGTAATAATTTGGTTTCTGGTCTGGCTTGAGATGAGGGGCAGTGTTAATCAGAGGGAAGCTGGGGGAGGATTCCTGCTTCTCCCACAATTCTGTGTCCAGTCACAGCAGTTACACCCCGGACCACTCGCCTGTTAACCCCCTCTCAGAGATCGAATTGAGGACGAGTAACGCACAGCTCGCTCCCAACCACCGGTGCTCTCAAGTCGTACTACAAACCTGAAGGGCCAACTGTAGATTCATAGGTGTCAAAGATATAAAAAAGCTTCTGCTTTCACAAGGACAGATTTTGTAGTAAATTAAAGAAGCTGCAAATAGTTTCGAAGACCTTGGAAGGATGCCCCAGGGCGCTCAGTCCTAGCCTGTTGGAAGACGTGAGCGTGACTCTAAAAAAAACAGCATCTGGAATTCATCTGTATGACTTGGAATCTTTGTGATTTTAAGAAACAACAAAGCAGACGTTTTTTTTTATCCTGAAGAGCAGCATAGGCAAATGTTTCGTCTTTTTAGGGGGGTGGAAGGGGGTAATTTGATATCCATGCTTATCGTTAAATGGGGATTTTTTTTGACATATCCGTCACTTGGCATTAAACAATGCACTGCTGTTATGTGGGAGATTGGAAGGGACCCTTTGTGTGTCTCCTACTCAGGGGGTGTGTGAAGAGATGACCTACAAGATGATCCAGGACACGTACCCAGAGGAATTTGCCCTCAGGGACCAGGACAAGTACCACTATCGCTACCCTGGAGGAGAGGTATGGCAAAGAATTGGATACCTTTATGTAACAATACTTCTCCAGCACAATCTCCAGGACCCTGGGAGGTGAAGTGCCTAAAATAAAAAGCCCTTTTAGTAGGTGTTTATCCAAATCTTGTGTTCTTTCAGTTTAAACGAGTCCTTTGCAGAAATCACCAAATAAGAGCAAGATGCCCCATTTACTTGGATCGCTTCATCTATAAAAGCCAAACGTGAATCCAAACTGTAATTAGAAAATTATGGTTATGCATTTTGCATGTTATGCATAATTGTTACAGCTTTTAAAATTTAAAGGTTAAAAATGCAAGAGTCAGAGATGGAGCGACAGTAGGCAGTTGGAAGGCAGTGACCCACTCTGGAAAGCCAAAATGTTGTTTGAGGGACCTCCCTAGAGGGCTTCGTCTTTGGGGAAAACTGTCCACCAGTGCATACATAAAAATAGCTCCTAGATTGGCTTAATATTAGCAGAATACATTTGTACTGAGCCAAGCAAATTTTGCTGACATTCTGCCCCACACATATCCAGTTTGCTATTAGTCATTCCGAATAATAAGCATGATGTGTGGGTGTAACACAGCTCAGTATCTCAGTCCAGAATTCTCCTGCTGCAGAGGTGTAGGGGGGGGGGGAGAGAGACCTAGAAAGGTAGAAGACCGAGTCCTTTGTTGTAGGAGAGTTTGCCACTGTTGAGGGTGTAGTGCAGTGTGGCTCTGCTGATTGAATCCCAGCAGGGGCAGAGCAGAGCTGCACCCCTATAGTATGTAAGCCAGGATCAGAGGCGAGGTAAATTTACACCTGACGTAGTTGACTGAAAAGGCCCTCTGGGCTTCCACAAGATGTGCAGCCAGCGCATAGGTGAGTTTCCTCTTTCCACAGTCGTACCAGGACCTGGTCCAGCGCCTAGAGCCGGTCATCATGGAACTGGAGCGACAGGGAAACGTGATGGTCATCTGCCACCAGGCTGTCATGCGCTGCCTGCTGGCCTACTTCCTGGACAAGAGTGCTGGTACTGTACATCCCCGCCGCAGAAGTCTGCTGACCGTCACTCTCAGTCTAGCCTCAGGCCCTACGAAAAGAATGTCATTTTGTAGCCCCATTACAAATGGTGAGATGGGTGGAAAAGTGAGTGAATAGCTAAGGCAGGTCTTTGTCTCTCCTGTTATTGACTGAGAGAAATGTTCCTATCGTTTTAGAGAAACAGCACTTTAAAGGGGGAACTGCTGTCTCAATTTCTCAGACTGGTTATTAGAGCTCTTCATCGCAAATTCATCACGATTATTACAGATTTTCAAATCGGGTGCAAAATCGTGAACCTTGTGAAAGTACTGTATGGTTTGCCGTGCTGTCGCATGCAGATGAGAAACGGGTGAGAGTGAGAGTTCTTGCAGATTGGGATGTAAATGCCGCTCTTCCTGCTCAGTGGTCACTGTAAACAAACGAGAAACATGGTCTCTCAACACCATTAATCGTTTTTTTATGGTTTTGAACTTGCGTACAGTTGCAAGAAAAAGTTTATGATCCCCTTGGAATTACCTGGATTTCTGCATTACTCATAAAATTGTGGTCTGATCTTCAACAAGTCACAATAATAGACAAACACCATCTGCTTAAAGTAATAACACACAAACAATTGTACTTCCTTTGTCAATACTGAACACATCGCAGACTTTTTCTTCCAACTGTTTATGTTTTAAACGATGCCTCACTGTCTAGCATTTGGCTGTTCAAAACATAGTGGACACGCACAGAACAGAGAATCAGATCAGCAGAAAATAAGACCATTTCCTTTTCTAAGGGATATTCAGTTGACACTGATGTTGATCCCAGGTTCATCATCACGTACAATCGAATAAGTACGACAAACAAGCAGATATTTCACCCCAGAAAGTGATCTGTATGCTGAGTTTACAAGTAAATGGTATTTGTCTGAAAAAACATCCGGAAGTCTATGTTGAATTCAATTCAATTCCACTTATTCAAATCAGCTGTTCAGGCAACGGTACAGGCTATGGCACAGCAAGTACTGCAATAATATACTGTAAGTCCTGCTGGAATTTTTCTTTTAGATGTTTAGATTTTGATTTACCGTAAAATAACCACAAATGTAAATGATAGAGCACTTTTGTAAAACTGAAATGAATATGAGGGTATTTTAGTTGGTTGGCAGGTTGCTATTTTTTTTTGCAATACTTTATCTACAGTATCTAAAAACATGTCATCTTGTAAGTGTCAGTTTCATGAAAACATTTTAAATTAATATGGTAGCAAAATTCACAGTCTAAAGCACTTTTATGCCCCGACTAGCTCAGTTGCTAAAGCATAAGACTCATAATCTCAGGGTAGTGGGTTCATGTCCCACGTCGGGCGCCAGGTTCTCTAATAACCCAGACTGGGCAGCAGCAGTATGGGGCACTGTTGGCGGTGGAGGATCACATTTCTGTGACAACGGGAACAATACTCGCACTGTCTACGCGGAAGAAAGGCCTGGCAATCTACTTCCGTATCTTGCCATGAAAACTCTATGGATAGTTACTGGGGAACTGTCCATGAGTCGATACGTGACTCGACGGCATTCATCACATCGCCATCCCAAAGCACTTTTACAATGTAATAGGGCTACTTTTGTGAAGTTTTGTCGCCTCGTTCTGAATCACAGACAAATAACAGCATTGTGGTGCTACGCAAAAATTGAAACATCATCTCAACTTGGATGTACAGTAAATTGGAGGTTTACACTTTACCGTATAAGTGGTAGTTTCACTGAGGTTTAAAATGCACTAATCATTGCTGATTAACTACTGTATAACCCTGTAATGTAAAAACAGCCTTACAGTTATAAGTGCTTTAGACCAAGTGAACTTTGCTGCTATATTATTTTAAAATTATTTTAAAATATTTTAATTAAACTGACGTATAGAAGGTAACAGTTCCCTTTTAAGGTCAGCTAGTATTTCTTCTTTTCTTTTTTTTTTAGCAAAAGTGGAGCTACTGAGTTGGGCAACAAAACATAATTACTATTATTATTGCTAAATTAATTGGCTGACCCTTTTCTTCAAAATGACTTAACATTTTCAACCATTTATATAGCCGGGTCTAAATGATTCAACAAACCCTGCTTTGTTATATTCATTCTCTTGGTCTCTGTGCACGTTCTCCATATAGCTTTTTTTGTTTTCCTTGAAATTGAGGTTATATACAGTACTTTAGTCCTGTCATTTAGCTATTGTTATAGCTTGTGAGCAAAAGGACTTAACAGGCTGTTGTCCATCAGCAGAGTGTGGGCTGATCCTTGGTTTTCCTTACTTCTTGTAATCTTCAATTTATAGCCCACGTGGTGACTCAGAAATTCCACTATTATAGGTCGTCATTGAACGAGAAACTCCTCCCAGACCCAGAACTCAGTGGTCACACAGACTGTTTCCATATGCACACCATAAATAAGATAATCCTCTTATGAAAGTGGTTGAGCTATAAATGACATATTACAATTATGCACACGCAGTGATTTGTTTCCCTGGCCAAACAAAAAAAACAAACAATAAAATAATTTAACTATTAGTACTGTAGATTGAAAAACGAAACAGTGCTCTCATCTTGCAGGAACTAGCGAAGCAATCCTGGTACAGAGATAACATCAGTTACTACAGTGTTTTTATGTGCGATAGTGTCTATTGATGGCCAGTCTTTTTATTAACACTTTGTCAAACGGTTTTCAGATGACCTGCCTTACCTCAGGTGTCCTCTTCACACCGTTCTCAAATTGTCACCTGTTGCCTATGGTAAGATGTCCCAGCTGGACTCTGTGTGAACCATCGTACCCTCTTGTCCTAGAAGAACGGACATGCTTTCGCATTACTGTGCCCTTCTGACAGTTTATCACCCTCTTTTGCCAGCATGCTCTTAGATCAGGCTGCCCTTTTTCTCTGGTTCGCCATCCCTTTCTAATGAATGAGCTTGCTTGGTGTCATGGTCTGCTAGCTTGCCCTGCTTACTTCCTGTATTGTCCCAGATGGGAAATGTGCTTTGCAGGCAAGTAACAGCCAAAACGCAATACACAAAATTGTCACAACATGAATCAATTAACAAATAAGAGATAGATATGCATTAGATGAGAAAAAAAAAACAAGTGGGCAACTTTAAGTAATCCTGTTAAGAGGAGTTTAGAAAGATCAAGATGTTGGGTTATCAGTGTGCGAGCTGCAGTACATCCATAAAAATCATGCCTGTGGGGGGGGGGGGACAAAAGTAAAATAAAACAGTTGTCCAAATTAAGCTGGTTAATATCTGTGGAAATTTCTTAGTACTATTGCAGATACAGTGCCTTGCGAAAGTATTCGGCCCCCTTGAACTTTTCAACCTTTTGCCACATTTCAGGCTTCAAACATAAAGATATAAATTTTTTATTTTATGTGAAGAATCACCAACAAGTGGGACACAATTGTGAAGTGGAACGAAATCTATTGGATTTTTGAAACTTTTTTAACTAATAAAAAAATGAAAAGTGGGGCGTGCAAAATTATTCGGCCCCTTTACTTTCAGTGCAGCAAACTCACTCCAGAAGTTCAGCGAGGATCTCTGAATGATCCAATGTTGTCCTAAATGACTGATGGTGATAAATAGAATCCACCTGTGTGTAATCAAGTCTCTGTATAAATGCACCTGCTCTGTGATAGTCTCAAGGTTCTGTTGAAAGCGCAGAGAGCATCATGAAGACCAAGGAACACACCAGGCAGGTCCGTAATACTGTTGTGGAGAAGTTTAAAGCCGGATTTGGATACAAAAAGATTTCCCAAGCTTCAAACATCCCAAGGAGCACTGTGCAAGCGATCATCTTGAAATGGAAGGAGTATCAGACCACTGCAAATCTACCAAGACCTGGCCGTCCCTCTAAACTTTCAGCTCAGACAAGGAGAAGACTGATCAGAGATGCAGCCAAGAGGCCCATGATCACTCTGGATGAACTGCAGAGAACTACAGCTGAGGTGGGAGAGTCTGTCCATAGGACAACAATCAGTCTTACACTGCACAAATCTGGCCTTTATGGAAGAGTGGCAAGAAGAAAGCCATTTCTCAAAGATATCCATAAAAAGTCTCGTCTAAAGTTTGCCACAAGCCACCTGGGAGACACCCCAAACATGTGGAAGAAGGTGCTCTGGTCAGATGAAACCAAAATCGAACTTTTTGGCCACAATGCAAAACGATATGTTTGGCGTAAAAGCAACACAGCTCATCACCCTCAACACACCATCCCCACTGTCAAACATGGTGGTGGCAGCATCATGGTTTGGGCCTGCTTTTCTTCAGCAGGGACAGGGAAGATGGTTAAAATTGAGGGGAAGATGGATGCAGCCAAATACAGGACCATTCTGGATGAAAACCTGTTGGAGTCTGCAAAAGACCTGAAACTGGGACGGAGATTTATCTTCCAACAAGACAATGATCCCAAACATACAGCAAAATCTACAAAGGAATGGTTCACAAATAAACGTATCCAGGTGTTTGAATGGCCAAGTCAAAGTCCAGACCTGAATCCAATCGAGAATCTGTGGAAAGAGCTGAAAACTGCTGTTCACAAACGCTCTCCATCCAACCTCACTGAGCTCGAGCTGTTTTGCAAGGAAGAATGGGCAAGAATTTCAGTCTCTCGATGTGCAAAACTGATAGAGACATACCCCAAGCGACTTGCAGCTGTAATCGCAGCAAAAGGTGGCTCTACAAAGTATTAACGCAAGGGGGCCGAATAATTTTGCACGCCCCACTTTTCATTTTTTTATTAGTTAAAAAAGTTTCAAAAATCCAATAGATTTCGTTCCACTTCACAATTGTGTCCCACTTGTTGGTGATTCTTCACATAAAATAAAAAATTTATATCTTTATGTTTGAAGCCTGAAATGTGGCAAACGGTTGAAAAGTTCAAGGGGGCCGAATACTTTCGCAAGGCACTGTACCTTGGCTCTGTTGTGCTATTGTACAATAGACGGTAGTTCCGTCTGCTTTTCTTTGCTAGCTTATCATGCTTTTCTGTTGAATTGTCGTTCTATTCTGGATGAACTAAAGTACTGTGATAAGAGCATAAGGTTATGAACAAGACCAGACTACCTGAGCCACAGTGTTAAAGCCTCACCCAGCTGGCTCTGCTGTAGGCTGCCTCTCCTCAGCTGGTAGCTTGCCACACTATTCTGCGCAGAAAAGTAAGGATTCTCTTTCAGTTGTTTGGTGAAAATGTGTTTTTTTCGTAAGTACTGATTTTTTTAAATGTTTTTTGTTGTTGTTGTCGTCTCAGGCTGTAAAGTTGAAATGTTTTACTTGAATGTGGAAGCCGTGAACACTCACCGTGAGAAGCCTCTGGTAAGTCCAGATTCTTGAACATCTTTGTTGATATATTATTTATCCACTAAGCAAATGGTGTCTGGCCCTGGGCATTTAAATCTGAATTTGACGCCTCTGTAATATCCAGGAGTTATGATGGTGGTAACCTACAGCTGGGATTGGTGATTTTCCTTAACAATGTGTCCAAAAGCACTGCAAGGCTACATCAAAACATGACATTCCAGGCGAAATGGGCATCATAAAAAGATAACATCCAAAGTAAAAGCTTAGATTTTAAAAAACAAAACCTAACTGCCAAATGATGATAAAACTTTACATTCTAACTATAAAAAGAGATGCACAGATGCAGTGACTGAACTACAGATTTTTACAGCCATAAAACTACAACATTGGTAATTTAAATCAAATACTGAAAACCATTTTAGTGTCTAAAAACAAAACACTCTACTTGGGCCTCCACTCATCTGCTAAGAAATTTAAAAGCACAGTAATCAAACAAATAAGCATTAGAACTGTATCAAATACTAGAACTTTGTACAGGACCAAAGTACTTTCTTGGTGACTAGAATAGTTTTATTTTATTCCTGTCCATAATTACTGTAAATACACAGGCCTCTAAACCACAGAAATAGGTTTTGTGATCTCAACCCTAACATTTCCTGAATTTCAGATCAAATATTACAGAATCTTGCACAGTGACACCTGGACTTTTATTCATGAAATACTTTTATTACCATTTTTGTTTTTTTTGTTATATCCACTTGATTTACAATCTCTAACATGTTGGCTCATGGTTACAAACCCTGCAACCGCACACGGGGAAGAATGAGGAAGTGTAGGCAGACCCACCCTCATCTCTAATTTTTTAACACCAAACAGACAACACAGCCCCATACCAGAGGTTCAAAGCTAATTGGAGGAGAGAAGTGTCCCTCACTAGCAGTACATTGAACACACAAGCACTGGGAGACCACAGGGGTTACTGTGTTGCTAATAGAGGAGGCCAAATAATCCCTCCATATCCACAGTAGCCAATTGTGTGCCACCATTTGGGGAAACCCTGGCCAAAGTCTATTAGGTCCACAACTCAGGCTCAGATCGTCACTTTAGAGCGCCTTCATTGGTTCAGCCATTTCTTAGATTAATGAGATACATTTGAAGTTGCACATTGGGGCTTGGGGTGGCACAGTGGTTCAATGGTTAGCGTTTCCAGCCTCACAATGCTGGAGCTCTGGGTTGCATGCAAGCCCCGAAGATATCTCTTCACTTACCTGTGGTGTTCATACTGTGGGAGAACCAGCTCCTTATATACAGAGCTCATTAATTAGCAAAATCAATCAATGGGTCTGGAAACATGGAAAACTCAGGAAATGCAAATATTTTATGAGGAGGCAATGAGGAGGTCACTAACATTTGAATATTAATCATTGTATCAGCCAGCACTCTGTAACTCATTCTGCACTATGTAACCAAAGTCTTATATGTTTTTTGGTTATTAGTCTTTGTATATTTTTTCAATGTTTCTTTTGATTTGTACAACAGGAGCCGTCTTTTCATTTTCAGGAAAAAAAGAAAACGACAGTTACGATGGTAAAGAGTGTCAGATTTGTGTATGCTCCCTAGTTTCTCTGTGTAGGAGCAGAAACATTCCTTTAAAAAGTTTACAAGAGTGTCCCACGGTTATAGCACTGCTAAATCTTTATAAAAGTCGGTCATTACTTTACCAAACCCCTGCTTTGGAAAAAAAAACAGAAAAGAAATGGTCCAATCTTGGTTTAATTTCTTGGGGTTGGCCTTTGGTTCATTTGTTCATTATTTGTAGACATTTTGTATTCAAATACTGTACTTTATAATTATTTTGTAGAAGCTAGTACTGAATTCAAGTTTAAATAGTGCCTTTTGATTTACAGGTACAGGTTGTGTTTTTAAGTACACAACCTAAAACTCCATGTCTTGTTGTTGAGACATTGTGTACCTGTCTTTACATCTTGCTTTCTGTATTCCTCAGAGACCTGACTAAAGCAGGCACCCACTTTCATTTCGCAATGCTACCAGGTTTCTGTGAAGGGAACGCTGACTTGTTTTTGTAGTGATGATTTATTATTTCCATGTCCTTCAAATGCTTTTTTTTCCTTCTCTAACATACCTTAATATACAATATATTACAGTGAATAGAATAAATGAAAGGTGATCATTGTTTTATCAGTTTTTCTTCTCTGGGTAATTGAGGAACATGTACAACTCTTCTTTAAACAGCAATTAAAATCAGTGGACATCTCAATTGCTTTGCTGTGAAATTTGACACAGCATGTTTTGTTCAGGGGACTGGCCTATTTGAATGACAGCATTCTTCCTTTCAGAAGGCTTTTGACTGGTTTTTCATTTAAAGTGGAAATCCCCAGTTTAGCCATTCCAGCCATTCTGTTTGTACCGTTACATCCGTCTCTCCATTTCCTGTAGTGTAGCTGTTAGCACGAGTTCAGATCTGCTCAGTGTGTCACCTGACGCACGAGAGAGTCTGCAGCCTGGCTGTTCAACTCAGTCATATTGGGGAAACATCCCAGATCTCTCCTGGGGTTATAGCAGAAGCTGGAATGGTTTAAACTGCTCTGCGCTGACAATCTCATTGCTATCCCTGCTGTTCCATTGGCACTGCCAGGCTTGTAGTAGCTGGAAGGTACAGGAAAAGCCGTATCCTGTTCCGCCGAGAACACTCGGTGTTCAATAGCAGTGTACCTGGGTCCCCGTGCAGTGCTGTTGTGCCTGTTTTGTGTGCATTTTAATGCTCCTGGTTTCTCCCCATCTCCGATCAGGACAAAATCCAGAAGAATCCTGCTGCCGTCCTGCTTCGACGGAATAGCTATACCCCCCTGGCCAGTCCCGACCAGGTCAAGCGCCCTCGTCTCTACAGTGCCGGCAACAGGCCCTGGCTACCCCTCGCCCCCTCCCCGAAGGCCTTGCAATTCCACGAGGCGCCAGAGGGGGCAGTGCTGGAGCAAAGCCAAGTTAGTGTCAGCACTGTGTTAAATGGCAATCACCTTGATTAAGCCTCGATAATCACCCCTAAGCCCCTGCGTTCTCTACCTTGCAGTGCCCATCCAATTGAATCAATCCTCCATCAGCTTCTGCAAAAAAACTGTTTTGCGTTTTGTGTGTGGATTTGTACCATTGCTGGTTTTTACAGCAATGTGTTCTGCTCTCCTGACTTTTTTTCCCCCCAGTCATGTGACCCCTTTTTGCTTTTCTTGCTATTCTTTTGGTTAATTAGCTCTTACGCTCTGCTGCAATACACTGAGTTGTTCCCTGACTATTCTTCACTAGCCTGAATGACTCAGAAGCCTGTTTAGAATGAGTTAGAGCAGGCCATTCTTCCCGTTTTTTACGCATATTTAGACATGTCAAGTTGAATATTTTTATTGCATTTTTATTTTATTTACTGCAATGTGTGCAAAAACAATCTGGAGGGAAAATATCTAAATGTAAATGGAGAAATCTGTTAAAGTACAGTAATACATGTGGACTGAACTGTTTCATGAATCTTAGTCTTAGCCTTGTATTTCAGTTGAAAAGCTCTTTCCCAAATATACTGATAATAATAATGTGGAGCTAGATGATATCATAATCTGTGAAGGGGAAAAAAAAGCAAATGTTCTACATGTTCAGAGAACATATCACAACTGATACAGCTCTTTACATCCCAAAGGATCCCATCTTGTTTTTCATACACTGTAGGAAGGGATCCACTCTATCCACTACTGAAGTGCAGCACCTAATATGCATCAGAATTTGAATAACTAAAGAGCCTGATATTGCAGAGGATTTAGGTCTTTAACTATTTTGTCATATTCTACAACTTCTCTTTCTCTGTCACCCTGTGTGTGCTTGGCTCTGCTGATGAAAGTAAATGGGCTTCATCTTTCCTCTCCATCTCTCTCTGTCTTTCTCTCTCTTTTCTCCTTTTCTCCCTCTCTCTCCACAGCCCCGTGCAGGAAGCGCCTGCATGTGAGTATCTTTCCAGCTCTCTCTGGCTTATGCTGCTAAGCAACCAGATGCAATTGAAACATTTCAGTGTCATGGAAGGTTTATTCCTGGGCAGTCAAAAAAACTTAGTTTTAGTAAGGAGAATTTAATATTTTTAAGTCCCCATTTCGTAACGGAGGAGCACATTAGTTATTAATTTTGTTTCTCTTCACACCTGTGCCCTATTATGGTGGCTATATCTTGCCAGAATCTTATATAGTGTATTTATTTCCCGTTAAAATCAAAGACTCCATTCACTGTCACGTGTACCAATAATCGTACCAGTACTTTTAAGTCCAGTACGAATTATTGATTTTGCACTATTTGTGCAGTAAGAATTTAAATTGTACATCCATTTGTACAGCTTTAGAATTTACTGTATACCCTTTACTCAGTGGGAATAATATTAGTGTAAATATAGCACATCTTCTATAGTACTTAAAATACCTTACATTTAAATAAGAGTCAGCACAATACAATGTGAGATATGTATAGTAAATCAAGTGATTTGTTTTACAAAATCATAGGTATGTTAATTAACATTCCATAGCAGTTTAACAAAGCGGTTTTCCAAAATGATTTGAAAGCTAGTTGACATGTAACCATATAAATCTGTGTATGCACAGAGCCCAAGAAATAACTGGAAACAAGTTACACACTTATCTTCTCCCAGTACACCATCTCCGAGAACATTTAGGAGTAATGGTTAACTAGGTCTGATCATCCTCTTAAGCATGGATTGGTAAATGAAAGGTTTTCCTTGCCGCAGACAATGGAAGGAAGCTGTTTGTGTTTTTGTCTTGAAGGCCTCGCTCCAGTATGACAGCTCCAGAGATGCTGGTGACTGTGTCGGGCTCTGAATAGGGAGATGCTCTCTTGTCGCCCTGGAATCTCCTGCTTTTCTGCCTAGCTTCATCTCACTCCTCCTCTCTGTGCTGGTGTAGAAGGACATGACACAATTCGTATCATCCCCGTAGAGACCGACACCGCATTCTCCTCAGAAATGCTTAGAGACAAATTGGTAGCGAAGTTTGACCCTGCCGTTACTTCAAAGTGAAATGGGCATGCCGTCAAATGTTGCTTGTCACGTTCTTTATTTTTATTTTGTCAACCGTTGACCTTTTAAAAAGTGATGATGGAAAATTCATGCAAATGTAATATTAAGGAAGGAAGCACAGAATGTGTGTGTTTTTTTTATTTTGTATCTGTAGCTTCATGAAGTGATTTTAGATTTGTCAGGTGTTTCCTGTCAGTGGTTTCTCTTTTATCCAATTATATCCCTGGTTAACTGACTAATCTTGTTTGTTCTTGAAGAAGAATATGACAGTTAAGATAGACCATAATTTGGTTTGGGATTGGGCTTTAATACAATCAAAGTGGGGAAAAAAGGCCTATTGTTCTATAAATATTATTCAAGCAACAATTTAAACTAAACTATTCACCAAAAAATTCAATTCAAAGTTTTTATTCTATTTTATGTTGTTTTTGATTATAAACATAAGGCTTAAACTTGTTGCTTTCTTAGACAAACTGTGATGCAGTGTCGCACAAAATGGATTTATGACCCATTTGCATGAGTTTGTGACAATTCGCTATTCCTTAGTAATCTATAAAAGAGTAATCTATGCCTTATCAATTTGAATGTTGGTACTGTATGTTCATACAAACTGCTTTTAAAAGATTTTGTTGAATGTGAAGTTTTGATAATTAGGCCAAAATCAACCTTTACTTACTGTATGTTTCAATAAGGAACATATCTTGACTTAAATAATGTATTAAAGCTTCAGACAAAAGTGTTATTTCCACTGGTTTTGTGCTTTACCATTTCTTGGAATTTGGGGGTTGTGTTTAGTTTTAAATGAATGTTATTTTAAGTCACTCGAATGTTACCATTGACACTGTCTGTGAATGAATGTACAGTAATACGGGCAAATGTGTCCTACACACAACACATGCTCATGTGCTGGCAGGGAAAAAAACCTTGACAATTTAATGCAGATTGTCCTGCAAAGGGATGTGCAATCAGATTTAATATATTTAGATGATTTATTCAGAGAAAATTAAGGTTTTATTGCTCACAAGTATAAGTGCTTGACTGTTCTCAGTGGTATCTCACTTTTCTGTAGCATGCACTGCTGTGTCCTGTAAAAACAGTTGGTGCTCACCCTACAGAGTGACCACACTGGTACCCATCTTGACCAGCCAGTGGCCTCCATTCAAGCTCTTTTGCTAAACAATGTAGTCTTCATAAACTGCTTAAATCTTACGGAGCAGTGCTAAAATACAACAAATGCATACATGAGTGTTGGATACAATAGCAACGAGGATTTTAAAGACTTCTTAGCATATTAACAAGACCATGATTATATTTTTAACACCCGATTTTGGCTTCAGAACCACTCTCCTAAAACTTCAGAAGATCCCTTGCTCATCAGCAACAGGGTACTTGAGTAGTACTGTTTGAGAATCGGGTGTCGCTGGATTTCCCCTCTGTCTAGAAAGCATCTGGGAATGAGAAGTCCTTGGTTTTACATATTGATGTTTAAATCCTGCCACAGACTGGTGGTTATAGAATTGTATTGTCTTTTTCTTTTGATTTTAAATGACTGATTAAACACTGGACCCATAATGTGAATGATGCCAGGAGTCCCATACATTATGATTTGTTTTTTATGCTACTTCATCATATTTTTTTTTGAGGGGGGGGGTTAGCCTAAAACGAATCACTAGACAGAGTTTGTACTTCAGAAATTTAGATATTTTAAGTGAAATATCCAAATATCCTTGAAACTGTGGAATGCACGAATATAATTGTTGGCAAGTCTATTCTGGCATTTACAGTACTTGCTAAAATACTCTGAATATTGCTGTTTTTTTAGTATTTATCCTAAGGTTTTTATGGCTATTTTGACATTTAATCTCTCTTGTCAAATGCTGGGAAAACGCACATTAAGGGTCCTATTTTTGTGATTCTAAACGGTGCTTGAACACAAATTTTACAAAATGAAATCATTTGTTATTCTAAAGCTGATGTGTCTAAGTATCTGTGCCTTCGAAGCAGATGAAAAGATCCTCCTAACGGTCGCATCTAGAAGGATGCCTGTATAGATGATATTCCACTTGTACAGTATGCCTTTTTAGTATATCATCCTGCGGACAGCATTGGATGTATTTTTTGCCACTTGCTGAAGTAAAAAAGTGATTTTTTTTCACTTTGCAAGCAATTGTGTTCCCATAGCATTAAACTTCCAGGAGGCTTTTTTTCTGCTTCCCAGGATGAAAAGGAGTTATTTCTGTTGCCATATAGTTGGACATAATCAGTAATCTTGTTAGCGGATTGTGCAGTGTATCTACTACTGAAGATTGCACGTGTTTGTACGGTTCAGACTTCTTTTTACAAATTCACATTAAACAAATTACAAACTGCACATGTTGTGAAAATTACAGAAAGGACAAGGAAATACATTTTGTTCTTGATGACCTATTGTAAACCAAGCAATCACGGGAGTGCCCTAATGAATATGCAGTCATGCTAGGACAATTTAGATGTGTTAAGGGAGGAATCACCTGGTTCAGCATCTAACATTCTAACGGCCAGTCTTAACCTCCAAGTTTGCTCTGGTTCTGATTGTTCTCCATATTCAGCAATGGGATCATTTCAGATGTTGCCTTGTAGTACGTTCACATTATTGCTACAATGTGCTCTGATGTAACACATAATCCAATAAAGTGTTAAATGTTGAGTGTGTAGCCATTTATTCTAGCTTTGTTTTGATCTTCCTTCATCCACATTGAAATATGGAATCTACCATGCCTTACCATTTTAGTGCTGTTTAGATTCTTGTTTGTGTTTACAATCCCGAATTTACCACCCTTTAATTCCAGACAAGTGAAAAGTTCTTCAGAACAGAAGTGACCTGCCCCGTCACTCCACAACTTCTTACCATAACAGCAAAACCTATGTCCTTGGTTATAGAAATGTGCAGGGCCTGCTGTGCATCTAGATTTTTTTTCTTCCTTTTTCGATTCTTTAAATGGGAATCTGGTTACACAATGCATGTTCAGACAACCTGGCCTCTTGGCAATGGATCTGACATTTAGTGTGTTATTGTCTAGTTTTTTTCCTGATGTGCATAAGTTGTTCTGTAATTTTGTTTGGTGGATTCAGGCTGGACCTATACTAATGTGAGGCAGTCCTTAAGCAACATTCATTATAGTTTGTTTAAAAAGATCTCCCAAGATTTCCAAGCTGGTCTCTTTTGTGATGGGATTTTTATCTTCAAAGTTATATTTTGGTGTGCTGTTGTATTTCTTTGTAGAATTGCTTCCTGTAAGCGCTATTGGTCCGTGTCCCAGCTCCATTGTAACTTGAAAAGCAATATGGCTATGTGAAACATTTTAGAAAATGGATTGCTGTGTTATGAATGTGTTAATGAACTGGAAATCCTATATTTGTTTCCATATTTCCAAAATCCCCTGTAAAGTAGTACTGTCAGATTTAAATACATTTCCACCCGTTTTTCCACTTATCTCTAGTTTACATTCTGCTGTTGATACTCAAGGAGTCCACTTGGTTGACTAATCAGTGTTATTGAGGATTTAGCATATTTCAATCTAGTCCCCTCATAGTTTGCTTTTTTGGTTTCTTTAGCTTAAGGATGCAGCTGGGTGCTCTTTTCTAAACTCATTCCAGAGCACAGTATATTGATAAGCAACAAGGTGACCAAAGTTATGCCTAGTATTCCAAATGACGACTTACTTCATGCATAACTTAACATCCCTTGACTTAAATGCTATACTTTTAACTGTATAACCTAGCATATTTGTTGTAACGCATACGGCCTCCATTGCTTGCGAGAGCTGGCTTATCAGAGCGGTGATGTCACCGCTCTTCCCTCTGAATAGGTGACGGGAGATTTCCCTTGGCTCAAGAGCCTGGGTCCCTGTTGAGTGACGCTGGAGGCCCGGGTTCGAGTCCCCGATGGTGGGGCGCCGACCTGATGCGGCAGCGGCGAGGGCGCCCACAAGAACCCCGAAGCGTTACAATATATATATATGTATAACTTTTTGATTGCCTTTTTATTGCATGCACACACTCTCTACAGGTTATAAATATGAGCATAAACATCTAATGTCACGTCTCTTCAAGCTCAGAGTTTTCCCATTTTGTACCTCAACAGTGTCTTATTAATCCTTCTATTTTGGTGTTGTGTACAAATCTAACTACTAAATTAATTCTATCAATCTCTAATCATTGAAACCATTTAAAACAATCTAAAAATCATTGGAATAAACTAAGAACAACAGTGGTCCAAGTACACATCACAGAAGTACTCCACTAATTGCAACACCCTACTGTGAGCAGTCACCCTTTGTCTGTATTCTTATTTCAATCTATAAACCAATTCTCAATCCAAAATGCTTGTTTTTCCCAAATGCCTGCTGCCTGTGTTTTGAGCATGAATCATTTATCAACAGCCTTCTGAAAATCCAAATACACCATATTGTTCTGTGTGTCCATCACTCTTGTAGTGTGTTCAAAGAGCTCTCATAGTTTGTAAGCGAAGTTGAAAGTTTGAAGTAACTGAATGGGTCTTGTGGTGGGTCAGATGAAAGATTATCGGTACCTGCCAGGTCGGGTAATTGGGCGGCTATACTGATGTGTGTTGTGTACAGAAAAGAATAAAAAAGGTTTCAATATGTGTTTTACTGCATATGAAATAATACTTATTTTCTAGCTTGACATTTCGCATTTGTTTATTTCAGAACACAAACGTCACCCGGACTCAAGAAGAAGCACTACAGACTGTGCCCGAGTTCACAAAGATAATGGAAGAGAGATAAATGGTTTCCTAGACTGGCACATCTTGGGCATATTTCTTCAGTACAAGTGTGTGCAAGGGCATGGTGCAGAGGAGCAGGTGGTGGCAGGCTCTATAAAAGACAAGTGTCATATGTGTAATGTCCCAAAGACACGTTAACAAGCCAGCAGAAACTTTATTCTTATGTGGAAAGAAGGGATGACCTTGATTGAGGTTTATGTTCTTAATGAACTGCAGTTTAGTAACATTCCTGTGGAAAAAATATCTTTGAATGTGAATGCCATTACTAGAAAATCCTGTGATTATTTCAAACCAACCAAAATTTTGGAAAATATCCCTAATAGTGGTGGCTAACAGTGGTTTATTTGACCTACAGAACTACATTTTCACAATTCCCTAGTCTTCTCTGGACATGTAAAATCTGTCATCTGTCCACTTTATTGAGTAGCTCCTTGTAGCCTGCATCACACTTCCTGTTGTATTTTTTAACCATCAGCAGTTTAGTAAGATTGTCTGAAATAATTTATCCAGGTCCGCTTTTGTCTTCAGCAGATCACCAGTGTTGTCTTTTCCATAGCACTGCACGCTGGGGGAAAGGCCGAGTCTGCTGCTGTTTAACAGTACTCAGGGAATATATATAACATTCTTGCCTGCTTTTTCTAGCTTGGACAGCATGAGTAGCTCCAGTGAAACATTCAATACTTTGGTACAAGAGCACAAGGTTCCGTTGTGACACAGTTCTTCACGCAGTGAATGACAGTGCAGGAAACAGAACAGTACATTTCCTCTCAGGCATGACATATTGTAACTATGCCAAGTGAATCTGTGACATGATTTTACAATATAAATATTATGAGCCATATATTGAAAGAACACTATTTTCCATACAGTACATATCTGCTTTACACAACTGTAGCTCTGGTGTAATTCTGTTTATGAAGCACTTACGTCAAATAGTTGTCATGAGTGGATCTGTCATCTTTTCTTATTAAAAGATTTTTTAAAAGATGTTAATAAAAGTGTTTTGTGTCATTTTAAAGAATTCAACTTTCAGAAGGCTTTTCAGCAGGATTGTGGAAGATAATATATCCACATCACAACAGCATATGTGCACACTTCTATGTACTGTAGATAATTTTTCATGAAGTTTGGCACTTTTAAATTTGAAATAGGTTTTGTGTTTAGGCTTGTTGATTCAGGTCAACGAATATATTAAAACTTTTTTAAATATAATTTTAGTGGTAAATTAACTCAGTCAAGTAGTCAAAACATCCTTGTACAAAAAATGGAAGACATAACTGTATTGGAGGCGCCATCTCAGAACTCATTGTTTCATTTTCCAGATATTATGACCTTTCTTTGTGTTTGTTACATTTGAATTTGAAGGCTTTGTTCCTCAAAACAATTTTAATTAGAAGAAAACAAAACCACTTATCAGCTTTTCATGGGAAAGTTCAGCCTACATTCCTTTACTGTGACCGTGTTTTTAGGTGTACACTAGACTGTCGTTTATTAAGCCACTAATTAGTGTGTTGCTATTAAACGTGTTTTCTGCTAAGTATTTTTGGGCAGTTGCAGTGTGCTGCAGTATGTAATTGCAAAACAATATTTCTCATTGCCGTTTTGTACTTTTTATGCCTTTCAAATCTTCAGCGTTCTGTTTCATACATAAATGTTGTTGATTCTTGGCAAGAAAGCCTTAAGAAATGGGAAGCCAGTTGATAAATGGAAGTGTTTGTGCAGCTGTGTTTTGAATATTATATTTTGCATTGTGCACTCTAAAATTCGAACAGACGGAACCATCTAATGACTGTGACTGTGCTTTTCACATCTCTATCACAGAGTATATAGCAAAGGCTATTATTGATTGAGAAATGCATGGAGAAACATTCTCACTGTGTATACACAGACAGAAAGTCTTTATTTCCTGTGAGGGAGTTGTCTTATTATACCCCCAGACTACTTCACAGAAGGCTGGTTGTTTTTTCTATGTGATCCCTATTTCTAAGTTTGTTTTTAATAGACTTGTTTTGACTTGACCACACTACTAAAGTAAGGCCAATTTTACTCCTCCAGTTTAAAATACCGTATTGAAGTCCAGAACTCAGTATCTCTTCATTGTTTCTGGTAAATATGAGCTCTTGGTGTTAATAGCTTACAGCTGTGCCCTGGGTTTATCATGGGGAAGTTTTCTATAAAAATACAAGCACAAGCACTCTCAGACAAAACTTGACAAAACTAATTCATTATGTTTAATAACTGTTTTCTGAAATACATGTATTTATCAGTGATATCTTATTAATGAATTAATGAATTAAAAGAGTGTTCAGACATGAGGGAAAGAGATCTTTTAATCTGAAAGGAACTTGACTTATTTTTATGATTTATGGTATTTTATCATGGTTTTCTTTTTAAGTGTTTTATTAGTAAGTGGTATCCTTCCTTTTCCTTGGTCACTTCTTGGCAGCTTTGTTCGGTATCATTGTTTTTCTATGTGGCCATTTCATTTGTAATTATTTATGTAAGAGCATTTTATAAATGAACATTTTCAAGAAATAGAGGCGTGTTGTCATGATGTGAGAAAACATATTTGGCACAGTTCAGTCCTGGGTCTTTCAGATCTGTACTGTGCTTGCTGCAGAAATATTTCCATTAGAAAATTTTTACTTTTTAACTTATGTTACATAAGCAGTATATATTGATTTAATTCAGTCTATTTTATGTTTTTCTGCACTTCCTGCATAAGGTTATTCATCTCAAAGGCTGCTATTACAAAAATGTTACAAAACAATTTAAGGAAGATTACATTCTAGAAATATATGGCATTCCATTAAAATCCTTCTGGGTGGTTTGAGGTGTGTGGAAAGTACTTATTGAAAACAAGGGTCAGGAGTGGCATATGTCAGTGTACTGGAAACTCTTATCAGCATAGCTCATCCTTTCTTCTGAAGAGGTTCCTGGGATTCATCTGCAGGGCCACCAGCCCTGGTTCACACAGAGGACACCCAGGCACTATAGCAATGTAGACGTGATACTGGATAATCAATTGGTTAATATGCCAATTGGTTTATACAGTTTGTATACTGACATATACTGATCAAAGTGTTAGGAAGCTTGCACAGGATGTGGCATGCATTCCTCTAGCCCCTGAAATGTGTCCAGCCCTATCCAATTCCCTTTCTCTAGCACAGGGGTCCACAATCCTAGTCTTGGGGATCCAAACACCTGCTGGTTTCCATTGCAGCTGAACACTTTACATGAATTCTTAATGGAACAAACAAGTTGCTTGGTTAGAATCTTGGCAAGCTTTTTTTTTCTATTCAGATGTTGGAGTTTTTAAGTTACTAAAGAAGTGCATTAGTCAAAAGGTAACTTCCTAAATGCTTAGGGACTGAAAAAGAATTAAACAGTGTCTAATTAGACCTATTATTAAGATTTATTTAGGATTCCATTATTTTAATAGAGGAGCAAAAATTTGCAGTTTGTGGATCCTCAGGTCTTAGTAGGGAACCCATGCTTTAACACAGGGGTCTGAAGTCCTCATACTATGGTGGTTTTTCTGGTGTTCATATTTCTGGTGCAGCTCATAACACCTTAATTTGATCAGTTACCTAATTTTGAAAACCTAATACACTTTCTTGATTAAACCTACTTGTAAAAGCTGGACTGTTGCTCCCCAGGGTTAGGGATACCTGTGGTAGACAGAGACAGAGATAAAAGTAAGAGTGTCTGTGACTAAAATGCACATTTTATATTCCAGCAGAGCTCAAGAAAATGGGGATATGGTCATTTGTCTGGCCAGGAATGGTGATAAAGTCTGTCTCATGCCTTTACGTCCAATATGGGTTGCCTGCTAGTGAAAGGGGCAGATTATTTGACTTTGGGTGTCTAATATTTTGGCCATTGAGCATTGCTTCCAAACTGGATGATGGTTTTCTTTATACAGTATTTGCAGAAAGATACAGGGTTCAGATTAATGTTAGGTGTGACAAAACATAGCCTTCGAAATTGGGATTTCAGTCATTGTGGGATCCTTTAGGGAAATGTATGACTGGACTCTTGCACCATCATGTTACTAACAGCCCCAGGACGAAAAATGGGTCAAACAGTCTCTTCTAGTTTATATCCTAATGTATTGAAATATGTTCAGGGTTTATTTTCATAATAATCAAGAGTACTTTATAATAATAATAATAATAATAATAATAATAATAATAATAATAATAATAATAATAATAATAATAATAATAATGTTGCTTTATTAGCCCTATACAGTTTCTTGCATTAAGAATTTGTCTTTTCGCATACCCCAGCTCATCAGTAAGGCTGCTGTAACTAGGAAAACAGGGATAAAAAATCCCTGATGTCTTAGTTCATTTCCATTCTACTTGAACAATCTGGTTTACCTAATGCCCTTCCTTAAATCAACAGGTGCAGCAATCTCACTTCTGCAGTGTAGCACTGTATATGTAAAGTGCTTTTGGATCTTTTCTTACTGAAACTATAAATGGAATTAATTATTAAATTGAACTAATTAGTACCATGGGATCCTGAAACATCAATGCCTTTTATTTAACGTCAGCCTCAATGAACAAACAAATTCCATTAAAGAGTGGCTTTGCACCCAAAGGACTTTATGACTCCTAACTATATACCTACAGTAACTATATAAATGTATAACTATATACATTTACTAAATACCTAGACAAGTAAGCTCAGATGTGTTCTTAAATCCCCATGTAATGAAGTAAGGGCTTGCACAAGGCTAGTCAATTACTGATTCAGCTCACTTGGTCAGCTTGTCTATTCTCCTTTCGAAGTAACGAATGGGTAAATTTTGTGATCTCTTTTCCAGCTATTGAAAACCTGTAGGATTCTTTCTATCACATCCATGCAAAGGGTGTGCACGACTAGAAGGATTTCCGGTCATGGACTGCATGTGTCAGTTTAACTGGAAAATTAAATGTCAATCTTGTCAATGAAAACTGGTTTACATACTGTAATTTGCGAGTGGGTGGAAAGAGTGAATACTGTAGTATTACTAATTAAATGTGGTAAACACTGAAGTACTGTAGTAATTAGTATTGATCTATAATATATCAACAGAGTATTAAAATAAATAGAAAGTTATATAATCCAGGAAATGACAATTGTATTTGTACCAGGTGAACTAAAATTTTACTGAACAGGTTTGACAGTCCGGGCAGCAGCAAATGAATTCCCAGAATTTGATTAGTGTAGCACCATACGGTCTGTAGCGATTTCACACTATTGTCCAGACCATCTCACTCATATTGTACCTCTCTATTGAACTAGTGTGCTGTGTGATTCGTAGTCTCCAGGACCAGCATAGCAATGGCACGAACGCATTGTGCTCTTAGTAACAGGGTTCCTGTGTTAGCTGTTCTTTCTTTATTTTCACCATTCAACTGATTAAGTTGTCTTTAATGCTCGGTATAATCAAACGTCGAGGTCTTCCTTTCCTTTGCCCTCCTAAAGAACGTATTTATCTGCCACAATTCATGAGAGCGAAGCGCTGTAGCTGTTGCAAACGTCTATACTTGTTTCATAAATGTATAATAGCGGTAAGTGTCGAAAATCCTAAGCATAATTAATTTTTTATTCAGTCTTACTCATGGTGGTTCAATACGTTCATATATTATTTAATTAAGGCAGACCTACGCAATGTGGACTTAGTAGGAAGGGGGGGCAGGAAACAAAACGTAATAACATTTCTGAGATGTCCTGATTACTCAACTCTAGTGCGCTATAAAATTGACACGAGTTCGTTCAGTGAAACTTTAAAACTGATAAAACATTAGTGGTACTCACAGGGTGCCTCTAATAATAACATTTTGCAGGCTATTTCTTTGGCTAGGCGTCTTATATACATTAACTGAATTTAGAGGAGAAAAAACACATTGCCATTTGGCTGTTAATGCAAGGATTAATCTTTAGTTCTCAGTGATTAAACTGCGGCGAGTGACGGAGTTCGAAAATGCCTGGGACGCAGAAATCTCTTCTTTTCGAGGGGAAGGTGGTCTTTCTGCTTTTCCTTCCCATCGCCGAGGTCTTAGGTAAGAACCAAGGCAGCTATTGCTTTTGCTAACGTGCAAGATAAAAAGTAACGCTGTATGTTCTTTACTGATCTGAAGACAGTATTCAAAGGAAATGAATAACTGTTTACATAACTGATTTACAATGTTCCATCTTAAAAACATGTAGACCAATATATATATACTTATTGTATTAAGGATGCCTGGAAAGTAAAGAAACGTAGTCAGGGAAAATTCAGACACTTTGACGACGGACTGCATTCTTTACTAAATATAGAACTGTTTTCTTTTAGAGTCTTAGGTTTAAGAAATCAAATCCAATGCATACGAAAGTGGGGATTTTTTCTCTGCACATTATAAAATGATAAATTAAGAACCGTATCTTTAAAAACTAATTTTAGGAAACACAGAACATCAGTTGAACGTGTCGTTTAGAAGAAAAAAACATTGAAAACGTGGCAGCTGCAGTTCTCTGACAGAGGCGCTTCAGCACTGCTAGGTTCTTCGAGACTAATTGTAAAAATGTAAAAACACACCTTTCCGTATTTCAATACAAAATTATTCCAGCGAGGCACTATATCTGGAATATGTATGTGAAAATAACCCGACTGTTGCTGTAGCCTGATGGGTCATCATATTCATAGTTTTTGCCTTTAAGAAAACAATACTTATTTTAGGCGTGTGTAAAGTAATTGGAAGTTTTTTGTTTTTGTAGAAAAGGGGGTTTAAAATCATTTGAACAACAGCAGCACTGCAACGCAGATACTGTACACCTTTTCTCTGCACAGAAGGGAAATTGAAATACCTTTAACACATGCGCAATTAGCAAAGCGCTTTGTTGTTATATGAAAAAACGTGAAAAACGGAAAGCCGCTACAATAAATAGATCTTTATTATTCTGTAAGCGTTATTTTGTATTGCTTTCATATTTCAGGAAACTGTGGTCAGCCTCCGATGTATCCCACTGCACAGCCCCTGGAAGAGTACATGGGAAGAAAGGATTACTCCTCCGGGGCCAAAGTCACGTACAAATGTATAATAGGCTATAGACGACTGATGGGGTCTTCATCTGTCCAGTGTGTTGATGGGCAATGGACGCCACTCAAAATGATGTGTGAACGTCAGTAAAGTGTATTCAGCTTTTTAATATCTGATAAATAGTTTAATCTTGTAAATCGTGTTTACTCCTTAGGTTAAAGTGCCAAAATAAAGTCTTTCATAATCTGCTTTGATTGTATTTTCACTTTTATAACTGAGATTTACAGGTTCACCACTTTGTAAAAGAAGAAACAGAAGAATATTGTTTGACACAAATTTCCCTTTCTGCATTCTGTCTCTCATGCAGACTATTAAGTTTACCAATATAATGAATCTTAACTGCATCAGAAAGTTAAAAGTTTTCTTCACATTTCAAAGGCACAATTCGCCTCTGCCACATATTTTTTGAAGCATTTTGTAAAGTATGCTTGTATTATTGTTTGATATTTAGGCAAATCGTGCGGCTCTGCAGGAGAAATCTTGAATGGGCGCTTTAAATATGAGGATGTCCTGTTTGGGCACAAGGCTTTAGCCGAGTGTGATATTGGGTACGTTGCTGTCTGCTTTGAACTCTTTGTAAGGAGAGCACCCTGCTAATTTCTCATTTCTGGTGTGAATTGTATGCTCAACACAGTAAGGATAAAATCAAGAAAATATATTTTTCTAGTCTGAACAAAGATGATAACACATGGTCTTGATTTGGTTAATCAGTCCACTTAGGGGGCTTTAAGTGGCAAAAGGACCCAAGAACACATGTGCAAATTCAGTTTAGGACCATTATTCAGGACAGAGAAAGGGACACATCTTTACACAGAGAGGCTGAGGACTAGGGACATCTGAAGCAAATGTTGATTTCTGTGTGTTGGTTTCAGAATGTTGAGGCAGATTGATAAATTCTTGTGTCTGGTAAAACATTAAAAGTACTGTTTGAAATATACAGTAGTACAGAAGGAGCACAGTCACATTTAATCACTCCGTCTTCCATATATAATTTAATTACCTACTTGATATTTTTGTTTTTTTGTGTGCTTTTGACAAGGTACCATCTTGTTGGAAGAAACTACAGGCAGTGTCTAGACTCCGGCTGGGATGGGGATATTCCACATTGTGAAAGTAAGGATGTCAGGATGGTTCATACAACTTTTAATTGAAATTAAGTGAAGTCTTGTTCTTGTCCTATGTCCTAAATCATACTTGTTTTATTTTGGTTTGCACCAAATGTGGTTTAAACCAATTAGCTAATTTGTGTGACTATTTGAAATGTTCATGACCACATAGGTTTTAAAAAAAGTTGAAAGGATATTTAATTCAGTATAATTGGACTTTTTTAAGGCCAGTTTATTTCATCTGAAGAGTAGACTTGTTTTCTGTCTTTTTTAATTCCAACACAGAAGGATGAACTTTCATGTTCGCACCACTTTTTGTTCGGTTTGAAGTGCTATTGGACCAGTCTGATTCACATCTTTGTTCTGGTGTGTACAGCATGCTCTGTGCATTAAAAAAAATTTTGTTTAAGAAATCGGCTTTAGGGTTGCAGCCCGTGTACTGCACAAGGACCTGGAAGACTCATGGACTTGCTCTTTTATAAGGCCTGTCAAAGCCGTTAGTCTCGGGAGGTCCTGTGAGCACCACAGCACTGTAGCAGAGAGTTAGTGCTGAGTGGCTGTGATCGTCGCAGTTCCGCGCGGGGTCGTGCCCCCCGCCACCCGTTCCGTCCCCCACACCTGGGGTGCGAACCTGGGTCTCCGGCGTAACGCAACAGGGAACCAACCACGTGAGCTAAAGGAGACCTCCCCCAGCCCAGGCAGCTGAGGACCCTGCTACACGCAGTGAGGGTGCTGACATCACCACACTAGGTCCACTACACCCTCCCCTGCTGACCTTCGCCTCGGCGAAGGCGAAGGACACTCCACACTCCACACTCCTGCCCGAGTCACGGCACCAATGTGACAGTCACTGTTCCGCGCCGGGCCGTGCCCCCCTGCCGCCCTTTCCGTCCCCCACACCTGGGGCGCGAACCCGGGTCTCTGGCATAACGCAACAGAGCACCAACCGCGTGATCTAAAGGAGACCTCCCCCAGCCCAGGCAGCTGAGGACCCTGCTATGCGCATGAGGGCGCTGACCTCACCACACTAGCTCCGCTACATGGCGAAGGGGTGCTAACCTCCATGACATGACTACAGGCTTGTAGGTGGCTGGCAAGCTGCAGGAACTGCTTTTACTCTGAAACAGCGGAATAACACCAGACCCAATACCCTGATACCCCAAGAATGCCTAGGGCAAGAAAAGCCCAACCAATGCCTGGTGGGCATTTTGGGGGAATCCTCATTGACAGTCAGTTAACAATGTAGTCCAGGCTCAAGCCACCGTTGTGTGGAGTACAGAGCTTGACTTGAGCACTCTGAGACCCCTGGGAGCCTCAGCAAGCGCATGTCATAAAATCCAAAATCTGTGAGAGATTAAAATCACCACTTGAATGTCATAGGGTCTCGAGTGGGAGACATGCGCTGGGTCCAATGTTTTGTGGGTTTGGTTTTTGTGAAGATGAAGTATCAGAGGGACCTGTGTTTTGGCTCAGTGCTGCATTGTATAATTCAAATCAAAGGTAAAACCACTCTTGCTGTACTGTTGGATCTTGTTTTGCAGTTGTGAAATGTCCCGACCCTCCAGAGGTGACTGATGCTGAAGTGGCAGGCCTGACAGAGGGGCCCTTTGACTTCAACAGTGTGATCAGCTACAGGTGTCGGAGAGGGCAGCTCATTGGGGACAGGGAGATTTTCTGCACTGAGAATGGGACCTGGAGCAGCCCGCCTCCAGAGTGTAAAGGCAGGAATCTCTTTTTCATGCCTTTCGTTGTTTTTCTACACAAGCTTCTTTCATTACCTGGCCCAAAAAACTGATACTGAAATTATGTTACCCAACAATACCATTTCCCTTTGGTCATGGTAAAATTTGCTATTTTAATTTTAATCCATAAATGATGTTGCTGACTACAGTAGGTGAAGTTTGTATTCCTGCTTTTTTAAGAGATGTGGTACCACATAATTAGACCGTTACAACCCCAGAATAGCAGGACAATGCAGAATTCAGTGTAATGTTTTCTTAATTGACTCATAAACATTAACATCCACCAGGTCTGTGAAGGGAAATCAGTCAGTAATGTTGCTCCAGTAACATCATTGTTGTCACCTGACAATCCCCCGTCATTCAAGCTGACAAAAATCTGACGACGTTCATAAGTCATATGTGCCCCCTTTTTTGGGTGGGTTATGAATGTACATTACACAACAGCAGAATTAGTAAGTTTTACACGGCTCATACTGCACACAGTAGTATAATGAGCTACAGCACTTATTCGTGTACGAAGTGAAGTGCTCAGTTTTCATTTTGGATTTTTTTATCCCAGGATTGTAACCCCTTCCAGCAGGTCTTCAGATTCAAGCATCCGAGCGCCATGTGGTGTTTATGATCCATGCCCTGTGTTTGTTTCTTTTGTGCAGAGATTGTGTGTGCAAACCCCCGTGTGACCAATGGCAGAAAGACTCACGGATATGGCAGAACATATAAATACAAAGACATTGTTTCTATTGCTTGCAATCCTGGGTATCGTCTGAATGGAACAGGTCAGATTCTTTGTGGAGAGCATGGCCACTGGCTGCCTTATGTTCCACAGTGTTTGTACAGGAGAGGTAAGCAAGTTCCGTTTTCTGCTTTCGAACCAAACCATGCCACTGGGCTTCTAGCGTATGTCCAACCACATTTTTCCGCACAGACCTGACAAAAAGCATTGACTATGAAGAGTAAGAAAAGTTGCATTGCATAGAGGAGGTGTCCACTCTGACACAACATGTAGTTTTTTGTGTGTTTACAGCAGCCTTCCATTTCCTTTTCATTTGAGCTACTATGCTTCCTAGGAAGCTTCTTAAATGAGGTGGTGTCTAATGCTCGTTTTCACCTGTCACTTGTATGCTCGGACCAACATAAAATCATAACTCTTATGGTAATTTCGTAGAAAATGAAGGTGGTGGAATTCATAAATCTGCAAACAAAACAAATAACTAAGCCGCTTATACTGTAACAAAGCATTGTTGGAAGGTGTATAGATTAAAATCTGAAAATCGGGCTCAGTAACAATCTAATACTTGATACAGTTAGTTAAAACTTTCAGTCATTCTTCAGTATCACATTTTAAACCAGAACTATGCATTTTATATATTTAAATTATGTCAGCTTGACTATTGGTTGCGCAAATGTAATTTTGATTTATTTTATCGTGTGGCCAATTAAATGCAGCTTCTGGTGTAGAGTGCCTGCCCTACATGTGGACACTGGACTTCAGTAGTGGGTGAAGTGGGCACCTTTATATACAGTATGTAAATTACTTTGGCATCCTGTGGGATGAAAAGCTCTATATTAAAACAAGGAATTATCTATACCTGGGGTGTTCCCAGCAGATCTGCATGACATACTGACACCAGTTTCACCAACCTGTTTACATGGCTTTTGCTGTTCCTGTTGGTCTTGTAGCTATGACCTGTTCACAACCTTCTGTGGCTAATGGCAGAATGACCAGTCAACACAGACCCCTGTATAAATATAATGACAAGGTTACTTTTGCATGCGACGCTGGATTTCGTTTGAATGGGACTGGTAAAATCACCTGCAGAGAGTTCAACCATTGGGCGCCTCGCATTCCTCAGTGTGTACCTCTCAAAGGTAATAATTAATACATTTTCCGTCTTTGACTTGCCAGATCATTTTACTACACTTTATCTATTTGCATGAAGATGAAATTTGATTTTGATGAAAGATGATTTTATATGAAAAGGCACAGGGAGGTGAAATCAATATACTTTTATATTGTCCAAGCACAAAGACTAGAAAAAAGGAGGGCAGGAACAGGGAATGTATGTATATTTGATGCCACACTATCTAGTATGCCAAACATATAATGCACAGTATGTTTTCTGTCTTTGACTTACTAGATCATTTTACTGCACTTTATCTATTTGCATGTGTTTGTATATATTATGTTTTAGAATAGGAAAATGGGGTAGGAAGGTGAAATCAATATATTTTCATGCTGTCCAAGCAGGAAGACCAGAAACAAGTCTCATAATATGTGGAGGAACAACAGATAGTTATGCAGTATTTGATGCCACAGTACCTAATATGTCAAACTTACCTCAGTAAGAGCTCAGTAACTCAGATACAGAAGTGGGTTGATATTGTGATTTTTGTAAGTGCTAGTTGATATTATAATGACTGGGACAGAGACTGGAATTGAATCCTTGATCGAGGGGTTTTCATATAGATTAACCTACTGTATGATTCTAACTATAATTGTGAAGTTTTTTTTAACACAGAAGATAACCACTTAATCACTGAAACTTTTGCCATTTACCACTTGATTCTGTAGGTGCAACATTTTCCGAAATAGTGTGTGGCCCTCCTGGAAAGATAAAAAATGGGCGATTTGTGACAAACAAAACACATCTTGGGTCTGTAGCTACTGCTGTGTGTAACAAGGGGTGAGTACATCTTTATTTCTGTATGCAGAAGATCAATTCCAATGAATATCTGAAAAACATCTTTGTGTTATTTTCCAGTGTCTTTGTAAAATACTAATGATCTGTTGCATTTATATAGCACTTCTCATCCAATGGATCCCAGAGAGTTTAACATATTGGAGGGGACCCACTTTATCAACTATTTAAATATCAATGATTCCAAACTTTGTTTAAAATATTGGACAGGCATGTAGGTTGGGGTTATTTCCTCAGAGTAGACTTAATACACTTCCTTCTTCACAGTTTAAAAAGATGTAGTGTTAAAATTGTACTGATATATAGAGCATGTACCGAACAGCTACAGTATATACCTGCAAATACAGTAGGAAGTACTCTGGGAGAAAGTAAAAACTACTTTTGCTGTAGTAATTTGGCAGATAATGCATTCTTCCTTCATTCCATGCAGGAACATAATAATATTCCTTGTAAATTAAATAGAGGTGTGCTGTGCCCAGAGGTGTTAATTTGGAAAATAAGGAGCTATTTGTGAAAGGAAAGAAGGGGTGGACAGCAACCCAGTTGCCAGAGCGTTGCTTGATAAGGATAAGGATATAGAATTACAGTCTATAGCATAGAAAATCATAATCTCCTCACAGCCTCTCGTTATTTGTTTACTGTAGGTATCGCCTGGTGGGTCAAGGCCAGAGAAAGTGCTTGAATTCTGGCTGGGATGGTGATATTCCTCAATGTGAAAGTAAGCAGAGCAGCACTTCAATTGTTGGGGTACACAAAGGCGCCGATCCAGACCAGTTACTGAAAATGATCAGGACTGATTCTTCACACCACATTACAGAAATTGTTGTGTGCCTTGCAATAGCTTCATTTTTCTGTGATCTTTCACAAATTTATATATTTTACCTTTCCCGTTATTTTGCTGGTGGTGATGTTCAGTATGTCTTCATAAAGTTATCACTAAAAAGAATCTGCTGTCGAAAAAAATCCTTGCTCATTAAAATAGCATGCCAGTGCAGGCACACTTTCTCATTTTTGTCCTCAAAATTGTGTACCAGCTGTCACGCCCTCTGCAGCCAGAGGGCGCTCCTTCTCAGTCCTCTCCCTAGTTTCCTGTCTGCTGTCCTTCCGGTCTCTCTCTTTCCCTTGGGCTATATATTTCCGGGTCTTGCTCTCTGTCCTGTCTCAGCATTGACGTTCAGATGTCCTGAGACCCGCCTAGCACCAGGGCGCCCCACGTCCGCTCCCTGAGGGCATTGGTTTCTATACGGCATTCCTGAGCTCTTTGCACTAATGAGCCTGGGCCTTTTTCCCGTCTTGCCGCTAAGCATATGGGTCTTTTTCCGCTCTCCTACTCCCCACGGTTAGTCCCTTTGGACGTCTGTGACACCAGCATCAAAATCACCATGTGCCTGAGAGCAGGTAGAAAGTTAGTCAGCTTTACAAGTCCAGATTCCAAGTTATTTATTTTGTCTCATGAATAGGTATTTGGATAGACAGAAGAAAAAAATATTTTCTTAAAAAGTGGTGTGTGATGTTCTGTAGTTTTTCTGCTTCCTGCATTACAGCGGCACATTGTATATATTTCTGTGAGAAGGATCATTTCCATGGAACACACTTTACGGTATATATTAATCACATCATTTGTTGTCTTCTTTTCAAAATCTTGTCAGTAACTACCTGCATTTCTCCAAATGTGACAAATGGCTTCCAGAAAGGGAAGCTCAGTGACACTTATAAATACAGAAAGTCGGTGTCTTTTGCTTGCCATGAGGGGTTTCTGCTGAATGGACCCAGCAGTGTAACTTGTGATGAGAATGGCGAATGGTCCCCATCCATTCCGACATGTTCTGCACTCAATGGTAATCTGTCACTGACGTGCTTTCAGTCTTCAACTAACTGCCCAATACCTAACATTTGTTAAATGTTAAAAAAACATAAGCCAATTTTAAGAGATATTTATCTATTTATCTAAAACTTAACAGTTTGATCTTTATCAGTTACATTAATGCAGTATACTGGGAGGCATTATGCAGCTACTAATGCCTTTCACTATAAATTTGCTTTTAATGTTTTTACCATGATGCAGAGTGAATGCTCCTTTTTGAGATACTGCCAAGTAAATTTGAATTGCGTTCATTAAAATTAATGCCAATTTTAGAGAGGCATAAAGATTCACAAATGCTACAAATGCATTCCAATATGATACTTATTTGCTGCTTGGAGTATGTTCTGTACAATTTAAAAGCACCAGAAAAAAAGATTTGTGACTAACACATTAAGTGGAAAAGTTGTATTTGTCACAATAACGATGTCTTTATGTCCGAAAAACCTTTACTCTTCTGCCTTAGAAAAATGCAGTATTCCCCCACACCAGAACAATGCACATCCCCGAGTCGACTTCCAGACACAGAAGGAATATGCTTCTGGTGCTGAAGTGATGTACACGTGTGCACTGGGGTACAGGAGAGTGGGAGGCTTCTCATCTGTCCAGTGCATTAATGGAGAGTGGACACAACTGAAACTGAAGTGTGAACGTAAGTGATATGTCTGAATTTATTGAAGGTGTAGGTCTTATTCTGATATGAGCAATGAGTCCCTGCATCATTTAGGACAAATGAGTATTCTCAGCATTTGTTGATCTGAGGACTAACTTTAAAGCACATTTAATGGTTTACATCGATTTTAAGTAGTACTGCTGTAGCATGCTACTAAAGATTTAATATTATTTGTGGTAAAAGAGGGCTTCCTGTGATGGTTTTCAAGAGTAAAGATGGTTACCATTACCCAGCGGCAGCTAGAATGGCCAGCGTGATTACCGAAGTAAAACACATGGTATGAGAAGTGGCATCATTTGGTGTGTAAAACCCTAGATACATGGAAATAAAGCTTGATAACCATGCTGATGTTAACAGTAAATATAGAAAAGAACCACAGAACTGCAATAAGTTTGCGATTGTAAAAGCTCATCAAAACGTAGTAGTGAGACAACAACTTTGTTTCAGTCATTGAGGCATTCGTAGGATTAATGAATGTATCCCTCTGGTTACCCAGAAAAGCCTGTGGTTACATCCTACTTTTTTACAAATTCTATATGTTAACATACTACGACGATAGTATTCAATTATACGCTTTAACCAATTTTAAATGTAAATGTTGCTAGTGTCTTGACAGAAGAGTTTCAGAAAAATCCAGAAATGATTTTGAATTGCGCAAGTACTGGTTGAAAGGGAACCAATTTCATTTAATGAGTGATAAAGCACATGTTGTTCTGAATCCACTCACACTGACTTAAGGACGAAACCTGTGGTACAATGATGTGTTAAAGGCCTTTGCGTGTTAAAACAATTTTGTGGGGAAACGCAATATTTATGCCAAAAGTAATAAATACCGACAGGAACAAGACAAAACACTGGAGGGTTTGGTTACCAATGTGCACAGACTTGCAGAGCAGTGTAACTTCAGGCGTTTACTTGACCAAAGGAGGAAGAATTTCCTTGACAGAGGAAGAATTGTAGTTTGCATACTGGCAATACGGGCAGATTTGAAGATTTGCTTATGAAAAGAGATATTCACCTCTTGAGTCGAGATGCAGAAAAAACACAAGGAAGACCTTGGGAGAATAAACAAGTGCTTGGCAAGAACAAGACAGTTCCTCTGTTGGCCAGACCTGATGTGCATAACTGTATCAGGTGTGATCTCGTACACAGATGTGAGACCTGAATGACATCAAATGTTGTATAAGCAGTAAATCACCTTCTTAGGTGAGAGTATTTATTTGGCTCTGGTGAATGTCTGATGTTGGATGAAAGTCATTAGGGAAACACACAGAAATGAAGCATTGTTCCCTGTTTATCAAGAGAGCAACACTTTTGTGTTAAGGCTCTGTCACTTTCCATTAGGCTTTTCATTGGCAAGACATTACAGCCAAACACAGTCTGTTCACCAAGACCTCACCTCCCCTCACCAAGACCAACAGCTCATCATGCTTCGTCTTTGTGATAATTTTCACACTGCAGTTCCACTGCATCTGAAATGCCAGGTCACAAGCACCTGAGCATCAGCAGTATGAGGAGGCAGCAAAGCAGTTGTTGTTTGCAAACTGGATCACCACATGGTTTTAGGGGGGTCACTAGTGTTAATTAATGCTATAGATTATGATGGTGTGTGAAGCTTACCTGCACTGCCCAGCAAAGAAGTCCCTTTTTGCACATTAGGAGTGTCTAGTCGCTAGACACTGCACAGGACTATGTTCTTTTAATGACCAGTATTTTTAGCATATACATTCACCCAGCCATTTTCTAAACCCTTCATTCATTCTAGGGTTTCAGGGAAATGAGAGCCTATCCCAACATACAACAGATACAAGGCAGGAGACACCCTGGACGAGACTCCAGTCCATCACTCCGCAGACACACAAACACTCATACCAGACCCTACCCATATGTTTTTGGACTGTGTGAGGAAACCAGAGCTTTGCTGTGTCCCAATTCTTGTACTGAGCCCTAAGCCCTTCCTCCAAATCCGCAATTCTGTGATGTAGCTAAGTGTAGACTTGAAGTGTGCATCGTTATAAACGGGGTAATGGGACAACCTTGCGTGATGTCACTCGTTGGTTTCACGGCTCACAGTAAGAATGCTGTCTGTCGTTGATGCTTTTTTGCAGGTGGCTAAGTGCATGTCAGTGGATAATCTTTAAATTCTCCGCTTATCTATCCTTGCACAAAAGTAGTTACACATTGTGTTCATGTTGAGCATATTGAATGAAGTACAATACGCTAAGCAAAACTTGGCAATACCACTCTCTGTTTATTAAAAGCTTTGCAGTATTAAATGTATTTCATGTCGACTGTCCCAGTACAAAAATGACAGTACGAGGAACATTATGTGTTCATTCACATTCATTCAAAGTAAATTAAATAAGGTAAACTTGGCCATACTTCAAAGCTTTGTATTATTAAATACGCATACTGTTAACACAATACTCTGCAGGTAAAAGAATATTAATCAGTCAAAATGAGGTGACGAAATAAAAGCTTTATGTCAAAACGTTGTACCAAGAATACATAAAGTATGAATCGAAAGTAGCCTAATGAAATTTTGTTTTTACATAAATTATTCAGAGTTCGCACTGTCATGGTAATCCTGGAAAAGTTATGGAAAATTAAATTTCATTTTCCAGACCCGGAAAAGTTTTGAAAAATGATCAAATATCCATTATGTTTTGGAAAAGTCGCGGATTTATTTAAAATTGACCCCAAATTATCATGCCCTTTAATAAAAGCAAACTTTTAAAAAGATGCAGCGGCATTGCCTTGGCTAACATTGAAAAATAACAGTGTCGCGTCAGACCCTCTGGAGGGAATTTTAAAGTGAGCCGTAAAAGCTAGCTTAGTGCCCATGTCAAGATGCCGAGTAGATGTGTTTTCAGTGACCTCTGGTTAGCAGATGAAAAATACAAACTATGGGTCCAAAAAGATGAAGACCCAGGACGTGCGAGATGTAAATTATGCAGGGAAACCTTTGACTTGAAGAATATGGGTGAAGCTGCGCTAGCAAGCCACGCGAAGGGTAAAAAACACATTGACAATGATAAGGCTGCAAGAGAAACAATTGGAATCGGCACCTCTGTCAACTTATTTGCAGATAGCACAGCGAAGGTTACCACAATCACCTCACGGAGTGAGACAGACAAGCAAACACAGATATCAGCGTTTTACAATGATGTACTTTCTGCTGACGTTTTGTGGGCGCTGAAAGCAATTGATTCACATTATTCGTACAAATCGTGCGCCAGCGTTGGGGAACTGTTTAAAACAATGTTCCGTGACGGCAAAATGGCAGCTAAGTGTTGTTGTGGCAAAACAAAATCTGCATATTTGACCACTTTCGGAATTGCTCCCTATTTTAAATCGCTGATTGTCAGAGACGTGTCACGACAAGCAGGATATGCCCTGCATTTTGATGAGATTCTTAATCATGCACTGCAACTCATGCAGATGGATTTACAGTACTGTTCATGTGAGGATTTGGAATAGTGGAGAAGTGAAAGCTAGGTACGTGGGCTCGGAGTTTAGGGGACACGCAACTGTTGGGACATTATGGAGAAGATGCACAACCCGCTCTCATAAATCCATTCAGACTGATCTGATTTACAAATGAAAACTTTCAATATTAATATTGCAGGAACTATGTTCAGTTTGTCAACATGTTGAGGTACGTGAAATTATTCAGACAGAAAAGAGTTTGTGTTTACGCAGTGAAACATTTCAGGATTGAAAAAGGCCATATACAGTATTTCCCTAGCCTATGTGGTCTTACTGATGAGGAATGTTGCTCGTGTTCTAGGAATAAACATGCTGTTCAGGTAAAAGAAAAGTAATGCCATGCAAGAATGTATTTCAAATTAAAGTTTTATATCAGAAAAATCTATAGCAACTGTAGACACTTTTATTTATTGTTTTGATTGTTGTTGTTTTTTGTAAAAATTTCCTAAGAAATAAATCATAAGGGTGACCTTACACTGAGATATATTGGTCATTCTGTAAGTTGTAGTTGTATTTATGCTTAGTGGTATTGAACTGGCCTATGTATATTTCCTCTAACCAAGCTCTTGCACACCTGAAAGAACTAATAACCAAATCACCAAACCCTTAGTTGAAACAGGTGTGCAAGAGTTGGGTCAGAGGGAAAATGTGCAGGACAGGGCCCCCAAGGAATGAATTAACTACCACTGCTCTAAATCCCACAGATTACTGTTGCAGTTGTAAGGCCAATTTATTCATGAAAGTGCAGAAATATAGTCATGGAAATTTAGATAAAAGTTATGGAAAAGTCTTGGAATGTTGTTGGTAAAAATGAGTGGGAACCCTGAATATTGTGAATTTTAAAACTGGAAAAAAAAGTTAAATTTTCGAACACATGAATATTGTATTCTCTGTGGCAACGTCTCTCCGCTATGATAGGCTACAACATGAAAGGTCACCATGCCGCCAGGAGCTGGGGGCAATTCCCTTCAGCGGAATCCGTTCCAATGTGGACTTCAGAGAAGGGGGCAAAAAGGGCGCATTGGGGACGTTTTTTTGAGCACCCTTGTGAAACACAAATTTAGAAATGGGACACCCTGTTCCTTGCACACTTGAGCGGGAACCCGCATCTGAAGGACGCAAGACTGAAAGCGTGCATATTTGGACACGGCCTTTAGCATATACAGAAGACTTCTTTATATTTCTGACACAGCACTAAAAATATTCATTCATAGCATTGCAGCCAGACCAAAACAGAAAAGTTAATTGTTGTTTTTTTTCTTGGTGATATATTTTTCAGCGAAGTCCTGTGGCTCTGCTGGAGAGATTAGGAATGGGCGTTTCATGTATGATGGGGTCCATTTTGGTTCTCGGGCAACCGCTGTGTGTGATGAGGGGTGAGAAATAACAATTCCAAGGAAATCTTTTTTTTTTGCCTATTTCCAATCTGATATGTTTTAATTTAAGTATTGACTCAGATTCGGTTTTTAAAAGATGGCACTGTACACCGTGTTTGCTTAGAGAGCAGGATGCTAGAACCAGCATTAACAATGCTATGTCTTTAGTTTAGATGGTAACTAAATTATGCTCTCTTCGTCATTAGAAGTAATAAAATCTCCATCCCGCACATCTCTTTCCCTGTGTCCAGGTACCAGTTGGTGGGCAGGGGATACAGAGATTGTCTTGCCTCAGGTTGGAGTGGTGACATTCCACATTGTGAAAGTAAGTAGGACAACTCATCTGACACACTGAAGCTCTTACAGCAGGGATCCTGTAGGTCACCATTAAACCTTCAGTTTCTGAAGATTAAGTACAATGCCATTTTGATCAATTAAATAAATGATTTGTTAAAAAACATAGAGATCATTCAGGTCTAAAGTCTTAAGTACCCTTCTGCTCTTTAGCACTACAGTTCTTTTAATTGAACAGATTACTTGCTTACATTGTTCAGTAGCTCATGGATATTCCCAGTCTTTCAAAACAAGTGGTCTAGTGCTCTGCAGGACCAGGGTTGGAGACCCCCAATTTACACTGGAAACTTCACACCCAGTTTTGACCCACTGTATCAGTTGGGTGACATGGGGTTTCTTTGATGAAGATGAAAAATTAGGCCTTTTGGACATATTATCTCATACATTTGGTAAAGGGTGCCATTGAAGATGATGTACTATGGTGACAGCTTACATTTATGTAGCGTATTTTATAGCTAGACCTCCCCTCCCTCCTCTTCAGCTAAAGCATTGCAAGTAAGATGACAGCAGTGAGTCATTCCTAGCACACCACACCTTATAACATCACAGCAGTGACCAGGAAGAGCCATTTGGCTCATATTAAAGCAATTTCATTCAGGTCACATTTTATACATGAAACAGGGCAGAGTGCATGTTTTATTTTAGAAGCACCAACTCTGTACCACTTGAAAACACGTAGCATTTTTGTGAGGTTAAAAATGTCAAGCAATGTCAAACATCTGGGCTTGTCTGATATATTCTTACCTTTCGCATCCAGCTGTGAGATGTCCCGACCCTCCAGAGGTGACCGATGGTGAAGTGGCAGGCCTGGAGGAAGGGCCCTTTGACTTCAACAGTGTGATCAGCTACAGGTGTCTGAGAGGGCAGCTCATTGGGGACAAGGAGATTTTCTGTACTCAGAACGGCACCTGGAGCAGGCCACTCCCACAGTGTAAAGGTACAAGCCTTCGATTTTTGTTACTATTAGGTGGCCTGCGTCGGTTTTTCCATCTTCGTAATTTTCTTTACTTTTATTTTGTGAAATATAAATGGCTTTGAGATCATTGCTCTTAAAAGTACCTTTATAAAACCGTTATTATGTTAAGTATAGGCTATTAAAAATATGCTTTGGGTGGAAGAAAAAAAGAAATATTTTTTTTTGTGAAAAGGGAAATGAGAAGAATTATTGTTTAATTTTCTTAATGTTCCAAAACCACTGTGTCCTGTATAATGCAGTGGGGTTTGTGTCACTTGATTAAAAAAAAAAAAGTTTAATTTCAGTATTTTGATGCCAGCAGATGTTTTGTGCTGCCTGTGTGCCATCATGGCAAGACTGTGATGGTACCAGTACATCTTTATGACACACACTGTTTATGTGTTTCACAGAGGTTTATTGCATTAATCCTGTTGTGACCAACGGGAGACAGATAAGAGGTCGTAGATCAACATATAAATACAGAGAAACAGTGGCTTTTGAGTGTGATTTGGGGTACAAGCTGAATGGACCCAGCATGGCAATGTGTGAAGCAGATGGCAAGTGGTCTCATCTCCCAGCATGTGTTAGTAAGTGACTGTAGTGTTTGTCTCCCAACATAAAAGTGCAGATGCTGAGATGCATTACATGTAAGTTATGATAAAACCCTTATTTTATGTGAAGAGTATAGGAATTCTGAAACTCAGTAGTGCCATTGAATAGAGACAACACAAGTTTTAAATTACTGTTCAGAGTCAAAGATTATGAACTAAATCAACCTTTTAGATCAACCAAACAGGTAAACATGTATTTCATGCTGAAAGGAAAAGAAAAGAGACACCACATTTCAGCTGTGGAGCCTTCTTCAGGTGTCCCCCTCTTCTTATGTCCCTCATTGTAATGAAGCACTCTATGTGAGGTACTGTACCTTTGCTCTTGCTGGAGGTCATTCAGTTATGTGAAGTGCTCAGTCAGATAATTCAAAACAATGTCAGCATTAAGAAACTGAACAATGATTGAAAACGTATGTAATAACAATCAAGAAAGAGGGTGCATAGTGAGAAATTAAAAGCTGAAAAAGCCTGTAGAAATTGTGGAACAAATGTGGCATTACTGACTGTCCTACAGCAGCTGGACAAATAATTAAAGCATGTTAACAGCGTGAAATACTGAGAAGGCATTTCACTCTGTACAGGTTATGTCTGGGACACTTGAAAAAAACAAAGGTTTTGAGAAAGCATGTTCACCTTTGCTGCAGTGGCTAAACAAGTGCAACGAAAGGTGTGCGAGAAGGTGATATAATCTACACAGAATCTATTGCAAGATATTTTCAGGACACAGATTGACCCAGCCAAGGGACAAAAGGGTAATGGTGTCTACTTAAAAAGTCAAGTTACCGAAGACATCAGGATACAAATTCTGACTCCAGAACATTTACAAATTCAAGCACTGCAGGTAGAAAGGGTAAAAATGGGTCTTAAAATTAAAATAAAACTATATATTTAATATGTGATTGAAAACATATACAGCCTTTACCTCTATTAAAACAGTATGTACAGTGCCTCATACCCTTGCCATGAATAAAGCCTTGAATATTTTGGCACGGTGCATACTGTTTTAGAATTAAGTTACACATTATTCCATGTGAATGTGTCCTGTGTATATTTGTGAGTCTGAGTCTGTCTCTGTCTCTTTTCCTTTATGCAGAAGTTCAATGTTCTTCCCCTCTAGTACATGCTGGTAAAATAATTCAGGGTTCCAGTGGCCAATACATATATGGACACTCCGTAACCATCGAATGTGATTATAGATACCAGCTGAACGGTCACAGCAAGATTACCTGTGATAGAGATGGCCAATGGAAACCCTCCGTTCCCACATGTGAAAGTTCAAGTGAGTATATAGTTCAGGTCATCACAAGGTAAAACGAGAGCAGAAAACGTCTAAACCATGTCTTTTGCTTTTAATTCTGTCATAATTTAGAAAAGTTATACCTAATGTTAAATGTGGAGATTAGATTAAATGATTAATTTTATTGTCATCTTTACATCTGGGAAGATTTGTATCAGGGTGTTTTCATATTGTTTACATTTATTAGAAAAATCATCATAAGAGGTGACTTAAATTTCCTTCCATACCCATTGAATACTGATAATCAATGGAGTATTTCCCAAACATGTAGTGGAGCTAGCTCAGACACGGTGACATCATCACCCTCCCTGCGCGTAGCAGGGGCCTCAGCCGCCTGGGCTGAGGGAGGTCTCCTTTAGCTCATGTGGCTGGTTCCCTGTTGCATTACACCGGAGACCCAGGTTCACGCCCAGGTGTTGCGGGACCAAAGGGGCAGGGTGGAGCGGTGGAGGGCACGAGCCTGCGCGGAACTGCAACGGCCACAAACAGCAACAGTAAAAGGCTGGGAATAATACAAGTCCCAGATCCCTCCTGTCAGAGGCTCCAGGGTATGAATACCTACAGATGGATGTTTCGTGTCACTCATCAAGCACTGCCTGTAGAAGAGTCTCTTTCTTTATTACTAGACGTTTGGGTCGTCACTCAAAAGTTATTGTGTTAAAGCCAAAATATCAATATTATTCCGCAGTTAACTTTTTTTTATTTTGCCTCTTTGGAATGCATTGATAAAAGTTATATATAAACATGTTGTTAATCCTTTGTTCTTTGTAAGGTGCTCTGCAATCGTTCTTAAGATACAGCCTCTGTCCCTTGTCTCTCTGCAGAAGCTGAATGTCCTTATCCATCCGTGGATTTCACTGGAATACAGGATGGGTACAAATCGCGGTATACAACTGGAGACACTGTAACCCTAAACTGTGGCTATGGATACAGGCTGAATGGTCCAAGCAGCATTTGGTGTGATCGAAACGGCCAGTGGTACCCTAATCTTCCCAAGTGTGAATATCTGTGTGAGTGTGGAGGCTGACAGTAATACTAGAAGGAAGAAAAACAACCTGTTGTATTTCTAACCACCAAGCATCATGTTTCCTGGCATCTGCCATTTCTGGGCTGGAAAATATGCTTCATTTTCAATAGTGTCACCATGTGTTACAGAAATGATAGTGCTGTTTATGTTTGTTCCGCTATTGAAAAATGTAATGAAAAGTAAAAAATTACTATTCATATTTTTATAATAGCGGTTTATAAAATGTTTGCCTTGAAAGGGCATTTTCATTGCTTTCACATATAAAAGTTCAAGAGATGTTTTAAAAACAAATTTACCCAGTTACTAATTTGAGTTGGTTAAAATCACTGATTGACAAGTCAAAATGATGAAGTAGGTGGCTATTTTAGTGTGTTGTTAATAGTCTAGACAGTTAACTTTGACTTCTAGACAGAATAACATTGCAGGATAAAGACAAGGAGAAATGGATTCAGTACTTTTACTATACAGTATATCTAATACCTATACTTATTTCCTATTTGTTGTATAAAACAATAAAATATCAATTTTCATCTTTTCTTAACAGATTAACAAAATTGCAAGATTATCAATGGAAACTCAACGATCTGGAACAGCACAACTTTTCTCCTCACTAGATTATAAGCCATGGGACTGCGTGGAATGAATTTATACCTGCACTCTGTATACAAAATCAACAACGTTAAAATATTTAATCGAATGTTTATTAAGAATGACATATTGTGTCATACTTGTTTTCACAACCGATTTGGTCAGAAATAACGTTTGTATTTTTATAATTCAGGTAACACAGAAGCCTTTAAAAGACTCTTGAGCACCTTACCATTATACCACGACCTTAAATATTAACACTAACCCTTGTTAACGGTCCCTTTCTTTATCCTGTGTGATTTGTTTACTTTAACACATTTAAGAGTCTTTAATGATTAAGAAATATACATAGAAAAATATCCAAAGAAGAGTTTGCATACTTCTACATATCAGAGGTACAGTATATGTAAACACACACTCTTTGGTTCCTGTTTGTGAGAGGCAACCCTTCTGCCTTTTTTAGAAGTCAGAATGTAATCATAATATAATTTCATGTTTATGATTAATCAAACAGCAGTCAGTGCTTCTGCATCACCGGTCTTGGGTCCTGGGTTCCATTCTAGCTCTAGATAATCGGACTGCATGTTCTCCCCTTTTCTCCTGGTGCACTGGATCCCTCCCTCAGTTCAAATACCCTCTGCCCAGACTAATTGGGGTTTCTAACTGACTGCATGGATGGGGAATGACTGTGTGCCCTGTCAAGACCTGGTCCAGTGTGATTACCTAAACCAGGTTCTGAAATGGGTTGGTGGAAACTTCAACCTAAAAAATTGACTACTGTGTTGTTTCGACATAGTGCTTGGTTGTGGGTAGGTGGTAATATGCTTAATGCACTGCCTTCGTGCTAGTTTAAGCAACACGTGTGCCCCAAACCAGTTTCAGACATTTTTAGGCCTCTTAGGCATTAAGAACAGTTTTTACTTATACAAAAATATAATTCCAGAACACAATTAAAGTAAACAAATGGCCCAGGATATTAATACAAATAAGGAATCGGATTCTTAATGTTTAGATATTTACAAGACAGTTTATTCCTTTAAAAGAAGGTCCTTTAAAAGAAAAAAATAATGATAATCTGGGAAAACTGAATTCCATAATGTGAAATTCCTTTCTTTCCTTGTCTTTCAAATTATTAATAATATATTTTTGATTATATGAAAACTTTATTTTTCTGCAATAGCTTGTTTAATATTCAAGTCAGAAGCTACTGTATATTACTAAAAAGCCATCACAGCATTAGTTAATAAATGGAATAAAAAATGGAATAATGTCTTTGTCTCATTTTTTATATATATTCATTATTTATAAGTGTATTTAGATGGACCTAATGGCCTCCATTCGTTTGGAAACTGCAGTGTTATATAATGAAAGAGAGCTAATGAATATGCCGTACTATAATTCGTGTGAGTATTCATAGTACATTTTTTTTAAGACTGTTTACAGTGCTATATAAAAGTACTATATCTGACTCTTCCTAGGATGTCCCATTTTATGAAATTACAAAGTGATATAGTATGTGCAGTTTCTTTGTACTTAATAGTTTATTCAGAACCCAAATGCTGTATTTGATTACTTCTTAGAGTAAGATAAAAGATAAAGTAAATGTCAGCAAAACTAGAAATAAAACCTGTTGATTGCACACGTTTTCAGACAAAAGTGTTTGGTGGGAAATAACTGTGGCAGTAAAATCATAGCCTTTTTGAGTAGAAAAATGGATGGAGCAATGTACAGGCAAATACTAGGTGGAAAACCTGTTTCAGTCAACTAAAGACTTAAAATTGGTGGAGAATTCATTTTTCCAAGCACAAGTCCAAAGCCACACTGGTGTGACTGAAAAAAATATACAATATGTTGAACATATAATAATAATTGATTATTATTAATTACTTCAAAGTGTTTTGACCGCAAACTTTAAAGCAGTAAGATGTAAAAACTGTGCAAGAATTTTAATACTTGTACAATAAACTACTGTACTGTATATACAGTAGTCTAACATTGTGAATCTATTTCCACTTATTTTCAGTTGGCGTTTTTGCCCACTCTGTGATTTTCTCTAAATCTTTGTAATTCTATTACTTCTATTTCTGTTAACCACAACCCCCATTTTTCCATTATCTGAAAAGCAGATCATTGAGGGACACCTGGCTTACTTCTAACCAATTAGAAGTTGACCTAAGATGATAAATTGGTTTGACTGTTTGTTAACCAGTTCTTGATCCATGCTCTTACAGTACATTACTTTGGATCCTATGCATTTTATTATGAAAATTAATCTTTTATGAGGGACCTTATCAAGAATTTCCTGAAAGTCTAAATATTTTGGGTTTTATGCTTATCTGTTATACTTGTTCCTTGTCTGAAGAACTGTAGTTAAACAAGACCCTCCCTTTTTAAATCCATGTTGACTGTCTCTTAAAATGCTATTGATATGCTGTACAGTATATTCTTGTAATTTAGGTCTGTCATTTTCAGAACTTTACCAGTAACAGATATAAGACTGACTGGTTTATAGTTTTGTACCCTTATTTAGAAATCAATGTGACATCTGGTACGACTCTCATTTTAAATAACACTTCAATAATCCTAACTAGAATTCCATGACTAGGAACCAATAGTACTTGGTGATTTATTGATTTTTAGTTTCGTTAGTTCCTGTAAAACATCAATGCCATTTATGTTAAAATATCCAATATTTGATAGACATTATTGATGTCTTATATAAACATGTATGAAATCTTCATATATAATTTTTACTGTATTTTTATCATCAATAAACAATTACCTGCTATGCTGCGCACAACTTATGCATTTACTGTTTTTTTTTTACTGTTCTAGGACTAAAATGTCACTTAAGGACACTGCTTTACTATACATTATTTATTAAGCTGGTACTTTTATCTAAAGTGACACAGCTGCACATTTTACTTCAGCAATGTGGGTTGGGGGCCTTTGCTCAAGAATACAGCAGAATACAAAGAATACCACTCCAGATCTCAGCCCCACAATCTTCCAGTTATGAGTCACGACCCTAAACAATACTTTATTGAGGCCCTGAAGATCTTTAATCCCAAATGTTTTATTCATAGGAGATAAAATAGAATGACCAGTTGAAGCTTATACAGTAAATGTGTGCACCAGTAGCCAAGTGATTCAGCTTTGTAAATAAAACCACTTATCTTTTTCTAGCTTCTTTTAAACCACACACTTCTGATTTCAGTTTAAAACCATGGTTTATTTTTATACAATGATGTTTCAATCTCATAATTGTCGAACACCAGTTCAAATTATACTTAACAATTTTAGTGATTTGTCTGTTTAGTATTTAAACCTCACTTGACACATACATGTTCTTACTTCAATTTTTTATTCCATGTAGGACTTGAAAAAGTGACTGACCTTTACACGTTTCATAGCCATGAAGACAAAACATTTTGAATTGTGCACCATAGACCACCTACAAAAAAATGAGAGTGTAAAATAATTTGTGTTAACTTTATATATTTATATATTTCTAACTTAAGTATTTTGCTTTATATAGCAATATGAATTGGAAAGGTAAGGAAAAAAACAAACTTACAAGGTTTGTCTGGACTTGGAGTTGTGGTTGTGACTTCATTGTCTATAAAAAAAACAGATTAACCAACATTTTTTACAATTGTATTTTTAAAATCATTTTCTTCTTCCGGACATTCTTCCATTTAACAGGAAATCCTTGGCCAGCTAATCTCACCCTGCCCTCAGCAGGTCACAGATATCTATTGACATTACCCTTGACATGGCTTGAAACCATGACTCCTGGCTTGTGGCATTCAAGCTGTGCCAGAAATAAGAGAAATATTCTATCTGAAAAAAAAACAGTATAATAACAAGTGTCCTATGTCCGATGGATGTCCGAAGAAGGCTCCACAGCCGAAATGTTGTTTTCCTTCTTCTCTTTCAGCATGGGATAAACTTATTGTTCCTTTGCAGCTTACGCATGCTGATGCAGCTACCCACCTGAACTACTTCAACCTACTTCGGCTGCAACCCACTATGCCTTCCACAAAATCTTTTTCTAGATCGCTTCGTCATTCCTTCTCTTCCTCCCTCTCTTACTAAACCAGCATTCTGTCTCTTCACAGCGATCTGTTCCAAGACAAGGTTTTCTAACCACTTCCTATACTTTACAGATGGTGTCATTATAATATAATTCCTAAAGGATTTTGCCTGAAATTTAACACTTTTTCTTTTGACTCTGTAATGTAATGTTGTAATGTTTCTTTATTAGCCCTGTACAATTTCTTGCATTAGAAATTCATCTTTTCGCATACCCCAGCTTTTCTCCATGGAGACACAGACAGGGAGAGAAGCTTGGGGTCAGAGCGCAGGGTCTGCCATTGTACAGCGCCCCTGGAGCAGTTGGGGTGAAGGGCCTTGCTCAGGGGCCCAACGGAGTAGGATTCCTCTGCCGGCCGCGGGATTTGAACCAGCAACCTTCCAGTCACAGGTGCAGATCCTGAGCCACAGAGCCACCGCTCCGCCCAGCGTAACACTCACACCCAAAGAAGGCTCCACAGCCGAAACGTTGTTTTCTTTCTTCTCTTTTCAGCATGGAATAAACCTAATACTTGTTCTTGTGCAGCCTACGCATTCTGATGCAGCTACCCACTGAATACTGTCATATGCCTGTATTACAAATCTTAAATAATAAAAGGAATTGGATCTTTCACTGGAGAACAATTTGAACTTTTTTGCGGGATTGGAAATTAGACAAAACAATCGCAAAATTTAATAAAAAATCTTTTGATGTTTTAAATATCACAATGATTTTGCACTTTTCTCTTATTATCATTGTATTTGTTTTGATTTGTGTGCATTTTATTATGTTTTTTTAAACATGTGTGAAAATACTGTACTGTGCTTGGGTGCTGTATCTGGCTTGGGTTGTGTTATTTGTGAGATATTACAGTTCCTTCCAAACATATTGGAATTGATCATTTAATTGTATTTTATTTTGAAGCAGAAAAGATATTCAGACAATTGTCTGATGGGTGTCTATTGATTGTCACAACATCAACTTTTTTTGTTGGATAATTAGCCATTCATATAAGAGCTGTGAACATCCAAATATCCTGTTTGACGATAACTTTGGTTTCTCAGGTTTTTTTCTAAGTTTCTCCATTGCACCATTTAGGCCATTTTTCTAGAAATGCGTTCAACTAGAGTTGACTTGTTTTTGAAACCCCAAGTTTGCCCAAGAGCTTTTGGATTGCCAAAACCACTAGAAGAATGTTCACTGAACACACAAGGCAAAAGTTCTACTTCTTGTCCAGAATAAGAAATTATCTTCTATCAAGCGTGATGGTGGGAGTATTGCGGTTTGGGACTCCTTTACTGCCTCAAAACCTAAACAGTTTGCTATCATAGATGGAATAGATGGGCTAATTCTGGAGGAGAACATCAAGCCATCCATTCATCAGCTGAAGCAGAGCCAAAAGTGAGTCATGTGGCAGGACAATGATCCTAAACATTCAAGCAAATCTACAACAAAATGGCTGAACAAAAAGAAATTTCACAAAGTCTGATCTAAGTAAGTTTAACCTAACTGAAATGTTATGGATGGACCAGAAATGATAGGTTTGTGCACATGTCCTCTACTTGAAGCAGTTCTGTAAAGAAGCAGGGGCCATAATTCCTCACTGTACCTTTGAATGTTATATCCCATCAATTCCAAACAATAAGAAATTATTTGCCAGATTTTGGACATCTTGTCCCACGCAGCTTCAATGACAAAGAACAAAGATTTGCTCCTTAGACTTACTTTTAATGCACCAAGGAATCTTGGGCAACCAGCCGTGTTCTTCACATGTGATAGTGCTGGATCCTATGAGCTTATATCCATAATTGCAAGTAAAAGAAACAATATCTTTGTATTTATAGGGTGGTAGACGCCCATACACTTTTTTGCCATCATGTACAGTAGGAGTTTTGCACGTAATATCTGCAGAGAAAGAGTGAAAAAGATCATGTTTAACCAACCACCATGATAATGTTTTCAATTAAGTATGTCTTTAACTGAATACCCTTGTTTAACTGAGCATTTGTTTCCGGTCCCATCATTCTCATATATTTTAAGTAAAGATATGGTAATAAATTGCAAGCAAAACACACATCTAAATTTAAAATTTCAAAAACACATGACAGTTCAAATATTTCAATACATTAATGGGACAAAATAGTTTCAATATTTTATTTTGCCTTCCTTATTGATTAGTTATACTTGCAGCCCTGAAATAACCAATATAATGAAGTTATATACACAATAATATTCATTCATTGCTGTACCTTTGCATTTGGGAGGAGGCCCACTGTAGTTCCCATCCTTGGTACAATAGATTTCTTTCTCCCCAATTAAGTGGAATCTGTTGCACTTGTACTGTATAACATCTCCATATTTAACATCACCGGAGAAAAAGGACAGGATTTCACCATTCTCAATTTCAGGAGGACTTGGGCATTTGACGACTGTGGGAAGCAGATGTTTTTAATTTTAAACGAGCACATTGGTTTTCAGACATCGGTCTTCAAACATTTATCAATATGCAGTAAAAAAGTGAAAAAAAGCATTTTCCCCCTGGGGATGGGGGCTTCTAGATGGCACAAACAGCACATGATGAGCCCTGTTCTGAGTAGCAAAATTCAGCTGGCAGATTGCCACTGTAGGATGATGAGTGCCAACTGGCCAGGGCTGTCTAGACTGTCACTCACAAACAGCCAGCCAGTCCTGCCTCTTGTCAGCAATGGCACTTCTCGATCGGTGTGAACTAGTCACTGTCACCAGTCAGGCATGACCAAGACTCCTTGAACAAGAAAAGGTTGGAATTACTGTAGCTGGACAGGACTCTATTTTCCAGAAAAAGGCATCTCGTATGACTTTCCTGGAGCCTTTAGTCCTCCAGGGATGTTGATGAGAAGCAGACAAACTCCTCCAGTCAGCAATTTGAAACGTGAACACATTGGAGTACTCATCCTCATTCATTCTGTGTGGGTTGCTGCCAGAAAACCATCTTGAACAACTGCTTCTTTTACATTTGCACAAATGTAATACAAACAAATGACAATTCTAAATTTTCTAAAAATGGTTCTCATTGTCTTCATTTTGGGAAAGTACAGTGCTTTTGTCTAGCGGTACTGTGCATTATCATTAGGTAACGTCTGGAATTGAATGAGATTCTTGGTTATTTGAGCATAATATAAGGAAAAAAGGAGTTAGTCGGGCACTGACAACTCTATGAGAGAAGAGATGGAAGAAAGCGGAAAAATATTTTTTTAGATCAAGCAAGTCACGGCACTTGGTGTGAGCACAGTAACAGCCTGTGCTGTAACAATATGACATTTTGCTCATTCTGCTGTGGTCTTTGTTACCTTAGAAACTACAGGTGCTTTAAATCTAACTTCTGAACTGTTACGAGAGCATGACTAAAATCTGTCTTAGCACATGCCATTCCTTTTGTCAATATAAACAAATTGTAGTACGCAAATGATTAAGAAAGACGTTTTATCTCCAGCTACATGGGTTCGTTATTAAATAATTGTTCTGCTCTTGGTTCTTTCTTGAAACAAAGATGCACAGATGAATGGATCTGGAGCCTGTGACAACTATCTAAAAAACAGACTCTGGGGCAGGTAATAGAAAGAATATGAGATGTTTTGCATTTGTATTTGTCTTTACTCACTATATTCCTGTGTACTAAAACTTGTAGTTTCCTCTGTCCTGTTCAGAATTTCTAACATCATCAGTAGGCCAAAGGAAACACAGATTAGCTCGATTCTTGTGTAACGAGGCTCAGCTGTGGGTGATTAACTTGTTTCCCAGGGTATAAAAGGGCACAGCCTATTGTTTTATGTTAGGAAGGTTTGAATGACTAAAGTTTCTGTTTTGTTGCTGAAAGAAAACTATGGAACAAAAGTTTGAGTTGAAAACAAATGAAGGGCTTCAAAGTTGGAGCCAGGTTTAATTGTTGCTGATATTAATAGAAGCTGGAAGCTTATACAATGCTTGAAGTCTAAATAGTAACAAACTAAGGAAGAAATGTTTGTGAGGTTAGTTCCTTTGGACCAGAAAAGACAACTAGAAAATCCTGGTCAGCTGTGATGTAACATCCCCAAGCAAAATATTAAACAACAACAAAAAAAACTGAAACCATTCAAGGCCTTGATTAAAAAAAGAAGGGCTTGGCTTCAGAGCAGATTAGTCTACTTACTTTCACATACAGGAATATTACTACTCCAGGCGCCAGCTAAGCACTCTCTGGTTTTTCTGCCTACCAAGACGTATCTGTACACAAGACAAACAAAAACACAGAATGGTAGGAATGGGAGGGGGATTATAACTTTAATAAAACAGCCAGTACATTACCAACATAAACAGGAACTCATTCCAGATATGCTAAATGAAACATGGTCCAAATATTAAAAATGTATTCCTTTTTCCATCCACTATAAAAGTACAGTTTTACAGGAATATTTCAAACACTAAAGAACAAGTACACTTTACTGGACTACCACTTCTCTCAACAGTCCCCCTGTATTGAGACTCATGCATTTCAATGACTCATAGGCTTCCTGATTGAAGGTTTGGAATGCAGTGTATACTGCAACTTCTAGCAAATCTTTAAGGACGCCTTTAAGGAGCATATGATAACAGTTCAGAAGTTAACTCTGTTCAGACTGTGGATTGTTGTCTGAGTACTGTGTTATCCTGAAACAACATACCTTACCACACTTTTCTGGACTATTGCAATATACTGCACTGGTGATTGTGATTAATTACTCCATGAAGGGTACAAGGCTTTAATGACACCAAGAGTTCTGATTGAGCAATGTTGTCAAATGTTGTTTTGTATCATGTATGGTACTGTTGTTATATTGTATTATTGTCATATATGTTATATGTTTATGAGTTCCGATTGTGCAAGACAAATTCCCTTGGAAGCAATAAATGTTAATTCAAATTCAAGTCTATGGCATTATGAACAGACAGCACTATGACATTCATTCACAGTTTGTACAGTATCTTCTCCCATCTGGTGTGCACCTCCTTGGATTGTTGGAAGATGGTTTCTGAATCTTTTTAACCCTCAACATAGAAACACAGCAACCTATTTCAAGTATTTAACTATTTTAAAGTCACTGCCGAAGAAAACCTGGTGGACGGTGAAGCCCAAATCAGAGGACATGAGTGCATACGACGACGAAGTGCATTTCAAACAATTTGAAACAGGAGACACTTTTTTACACACAGTTTTGTGGGGGTCTGGGGAACAAAGCAGCTCAGCCACGTTGTTGAAGTTGCTATCAAATGGCTGGATGAGATCCTCCAAAAAAATGTTCTACTAAAACAACAATCTAGATAGGCTGAACGTCTTTCTCTGGATCGTAACAGTTCTTATGTTGCTATAAAAATTGCCAGTGACAAAGGGTTCCTATAAGCAGTGCAGATGTGGCTCATACAGTGGCCAAAAGGTTTCTATCTGGACAGTTTCAAGAAAGCAGCCATTGGAATGTATATCTTTCAAAACCGGGGGATTGTGTAGAGAAGTGAAGCAGTCTAACAAATGAGCAAACAAATACATTTGTTTTTATGAGTCCCATTTACATTTTGAAATGCCATCATAGTAAATGTTGCATTTTGCCTAGATAATCACCCCAATGGATCTACACTAAATATTTATACAACATTTATCAAGATGTTGGCCCATCTTACAATTACCATATATTAATACTGCCTGTGATAGCATGCCTCCATTACCAAGACGAAATTGGGCCCTGCCAATTCTGCCCTAAGATGTATTTTCTGGAACCATGAAAGGCAAGTTATTGCTTCTCGAAGTCAGAACCAGGCTCTTTCTGATTTCACACACAAGATGGCACTCACCCTTCATCACAAGAAGCTATAGCATGTGACCCAAAAAGGACACCTTTTGGAAGATGATAATGTCCATTAACTATTTCTCCTGGGGACCCGCAAGACTTGGCTAGATAGAAAGCAAAGAAAACAGTATGACACTCACTCACTGTGTGACAGTAGAATCATTTGAGTTTTGTGAAAAGTTTGTCTTAACTCGCTTGGCTGAAGGCCAACCTGCAGGCTAGAGGACGGGGAGGCTAGGACCCCCCTGCTTAGTGAAAAGGTGACCAAGAAATAGCAGCAGACATGGACATGGGGTGGAGGAGGGATGCAAAAACAATCAAAGAACAAGAAAAGGTCACATGTAGTATAGATGAGGCAATTACATCAGGATTACTTGTGAGTTGTGGCAGCTAATCTGAATTAGTTTGGCTTCCTTCATCCCTCCCAAACTTTCTTTAGAACTCCAATTCTGTAATGAATTTAATTAGTCATGCATGTTAAAATCTATTAAAATTCCACCATCCACAATGCTTTCATTAGGGAACTGTGAATCGTTTTTTTTAGAACACAAGTATGTCGTGAGGAAAGCTAAAATGGAACATTTTCTCTTGAAAATATTGAAACTGCTACTGACACGTTTTTCCACTTTCAGGTGAGGCCTCCTTGCTCTTTTGCATTAATCTTATTTGCAGAAAAAAACTCTGAAGATGCATTTTAAATCATTTGAAGCACACTCACGTTCACAGCGCAGAGTCAGACTGGTCCAGCTTTTCTTACTACAGATAATTTCAGGCCATCCGCCCCTCTGACTGTATCCTGGATTACAGACGTAAATCACAGTAATTCCTTCTGGGAAATCCTTCAGGCTGCCAGACTCCTCTGACAGGGTAGCCAGAGGTACATGTGGAGGTCTATCACATTGTCCTAAAAATAAACAGGTATATTGTGGTAAAGATGCTAACATCTGCAAGGGCTGGTGTTCTTGTTCTTCTCTGACTCTTCTCTGATTTTAATGCAACAGGTTTTTGTTCAAAAACCCCACAAATGCTTTGTGAATAGGGAATAGAAGGTCTCCACGGTGGACCTGGACAATCCATCCAAGTCCTTGATTACATCATTTGAACCACTACTCGGGGAAAAGAAGAACAAGAAATTGACTTAACTTAGCCTACCTGGTTGAAGGAATGACAGCCTGACTATAAGGATGCACCTATCAGAACCCCAGTCTCCCTCCAAAGGTTTTTTTTTTTACTTGAAATAAGCCAGGGAGCTGCTGCAAGGTTGATGATGGGCGGAGGGAGGGATGTGAAGTAGTGATGCTGGAATCCTGGTTCTTATACTAACTACACCGGGAGTTGACTTCCTCTGGAACATGTGTGTAAAATTCCATTCCAGTAGCTTAGTCAAAAACAAATTCAGCAAGGATAAATGAATAAATTAAATTGGACTGATATACAAAATGGTGGCATGGTGGCGGAGTGGTTAGCATTGCTGCCTCAAAGTACTGGGGACCTGGGTTCGATTCTAGACGTAGGGTGCTGTCAATGCGGAGTCTGAATCTTCTCCTCTTGTTCGTGTGGGTTCCCTCTGGGTGCTTCAGTTAACTTCAACAGTCCAAAAATGTACTGGTACCGTAGGTTAACTAACACCGGGGAAAATCGGCTCTGATATGAGTCTGTGTATGTCCTGCAATGGACTGGCATCCTATCTAGGGTGTATCCTGCTTTGTCCTCGTTGCTTGTTGGGAGCCTAGTTTGTCAGGACAGGCTCTGGCTCCCCCACGATTCTGAATGGGAAAAACCGGATGACATATAAACTTTGTTGGTCATTGTTCCCTCAGTACAGTAGGCTGAGTGGGTCCCCACATTGCTGGTGCAGAAATGTTCATCTGCAGAGTTTAGACTGTGCTTGCTTTTTTGTGGGTCAGTATGAATGACGAGACTGGAAATCAAAGGATTGGAGTGTGGGGACAGAGATTCCTCATTAAACTGTGAAAATGCTGTGTCAATCTGAAATGAATGACCAGAAGAGTTCAGTGCTAAAGCTACTGTAGCTCATATAGTATGAATAAGCAGTGGTGAATAACAACATTGACTCTCGTAACTGTGATTTAGGTTTTCTGAAGTTAAAAATGAAAGTCGGCAATTTGATTTGAGTATCCAGGAATGCGAGCAGTGTGAGTTATGAACACATTGCAAACGGAAAGCCAGGTGAGGTGTCTCAGTAGGTTCATTATGTGCTGAGTGGGAGTACTATATTTATAATTTGCACTGAGACTTCCTGTCTGAATGGATGATGATCAGGATTCACTGATAATGTTCTCCAATCATTAATATTGGTTTGGTGTTCCTTAAGCTGAATTAATAGCACATGCAATAACACTCTTAGTTCTACTGCTATTAACACTAATAGCTATTGGGAATCTGTTTTTAATTTATAACTAACTCTGGGATCTGCCACATTTTTGTAATGAAATGTGCTTATAAACAAATTAGTCCATCTATTCCTTATCAGAAATCTGCTTATTTCTGGCAAGGGAACAGCAATCTGGAGACTATCCCATGTCACACAGTGTGCAAGGGGGGTTGACGTGGCCAAGAAGCTTCACTCCAGAAGACGAAGCAGTGAAAGTACAAAAAGAACCATGAATAAACTGGTAATAACATAACAGGACACAGCAGTGTTAAAAAGTGAAAGAATCAACCAGAAAGTACTTAATCACATAACTGATAAACCCATCAGATAAATGGCAAAATCAGATTGCATTGAAGATTCTTCCAGTCATTGGTAATAGCAATGTGTGTACAAATACTGTATATTTTTACTGTGTCTCACCACACCTTCTGAACCTCCATTTACAAACACAGTTTTTAATAACCATCACATTCCTTTCTTAGAGGAATCAAATCTGGTCTTAATTTATCATACAATCATACATCATACAATACAATCATCATACTGTATCATCATACAATACACTCATACAATCACTTTGGAAGTCTCTTAACTTTTTTCACAAATTATCTAATCAGTTACAGAATTAGAAATTAATCTCACTTCTGTGGTGGAAGTGCATTTAAAACCAAGATCAGGTTTTGGAGTGTGGAATTAGCTTCCCAGCATTGGTATCAAAGCAGATACTCTTGATTGTTTTTACAAAACAGCTGGATGCAATCTTGGGATTTATCTAAAATTCATTTAAATTAACTACAATTAATTTAATTAAAAGCTATTACAAATGAGCAAGGTGGGCCATATGGCCTCCTCTCAATTATAACCTTTTTTATGTTCTCAGCTAGAACAATAAATGTAACGATATTCCACACAACTAACCTTTATAAAATAAACCTAAACCCTCCTGTAAAATAATACAGATGAACAAATCCTACCAGCAGAACAAAATTTCTGCACTATGGTCTTGTTTGTCCTGAAAGCTAAAATATTATTTTAGTTTTCAGCCACTAAAAAGTATGCAAATATATCAAATATATCAGATCAGAAGTCTGATAGAGGAAGAAAGGTTTTGTATTGTACTTACCTCTCACCTCCGTAGAACACAACCACAGAAGAAGACACAATTTAAAAGCACAAAACACAGGACTACATGCACACATTATTCTTCCTTTCAATCAACTGTGAACTTCCAGACAAAAGTATCTTGTCATTTATATGGTGGAGCAAAATGGATTTTGACAAGAATGCATCATTTCCAAACTTGATGTTTGTTTTGGGTTGAACCTTGTCATTTGGTTGTTAATAATTACCATATGTGTCACTGCTCAGAAAGTATCACTGCATTATGTTATATCAGTTTACCAGTGACAAAACTAAACTTTGACCAGGAATATATATATATAATAATACATTATAGTCTACATATATAAATGTGGCTTTGGGCTACTTGTTCCAGTGCATCCAAGATTCAAACCAATATTTATTCTAGATTGAACCAAAATGAATTGCTCCAGTTCAGCCCTACCTGTTGAGCAATCAACATTGAAACGTATCTGCTGGCTCTCAACAACACATTCTAAGTATTCACTTTAAAAAACAAACTGTTGTGTCTCTTCTGGGAGATCTGCATAGTTTCAGTATGACAAGGTTTTCTCTACGAGAATATACACCATGTGGAAACAGACTATTTTGTTGCCTGAACTTGCCTGAGTGAAACCTGACCTTGTGATCATGAACTAAGGAAGAACAAACACCAAGTCTGGATACAAACACCAAAGAACATAATGTTTTTTGTAGTAAGTGTTAATGCTTTCAGTGCTTCTGTACTTAAATGGATATCAAAAGTTAATGAAGTCTTTTTGTTTATGTTTGCATTTTATATACTTTATAACATTTATAAGCCACCCTTTTCAACTTCTAAAACTCTCTGTGGTTCCAATTAAGGTTCTTAGACTTTTCACGCCCAGCCTCACTTACACTAACATTCCACCATCATTCCTACCACTTCTCATGCAGCAACTCTTTGGTTACAACCATCTGATCCATGTGGCCAGGCTTTCAATCCTCAAAACAAGTGGGTTAAAGTCAACATACAGAAGCACTAAATGCTGCCCTTACTGCAATCACCATTAAGAGTACAGCTATGCATGATCAATAACCACAGGAAAACAGAATGTATAAAAACATTTTTAATAAACCTTTTGTTTCTTTCTCAAAGTATTGCTTTTACAATTCAGTGCTTAGGGACTGAAAACCTTTCATGTAACAGTATCTCAAAGGTAGGCGTACAGTAAATGTTGTGTGTTCCCAGTCTGAACTTGGATGTATTCAACCTGTGATTGTTCAAACAGTTCACTAAGATAATTCAGTGTTCAACAAAACTTGGAAAAATATAATCAATAAATAGGGATAGTTTGTTTTAATCCAAATTAATGAGTGAATATCTGTTGTAAACTGATGTGCCAATGGTGTTGTCTATGAGGGGCTTGTGTACTTATCCCGCATGTGAGTCAAGAGACAAAGTTCCAAAACAAATGCTAGTTTAAACAAAAAAGATCAGCCCAGGGAGAAATTTCCAAGCAGGGATGAAAAAAGGCAACTCACTTAAGTAAATTAAGTACATCCTGTAATACACACAACTGATCTAGTGGATAACAGAGGTTTAAAAAGGTTTCCAATTCTGGAGTGAAGTATCAAATGTAGAGTTTTCTGGGAACATTCTGAATCTGGTGTCTCTTGAATCACGGAAAGCAGATGGTGTGATGTTACAAGGAATGGGATGTAATTGAATCACTTTGACCTCAGACAAAAAGATTTACAAAGATTTACACAACAAATGGCTAATTGGTTTACAAATACTTACATTAGTATTTATACATGATGAATTTTGCATTGCTCTGCACATCTGTAATTGTGCATTTTCTACCCACTTGTGATGTTCTGGTGTTAATAACCTTAAGGTATTACTGGATCAGTGGCTCTGCATTTGTTTAATTAACAAAAGAGTGGCATGTATTATTAAGTTGCCCATTAAGATTGGAGGCAGAACCCTACGGCCCTGGCACTGCCAGCTCAAGACTGGGTCATGGGTCTAGCCTTCTGTCAAGAGGGGTCTCCCAGAAGCAGGGGCTGAGCTGCCTGGAAGGCTGAAATTGATTGGCATGGGCTCTTTCAGCTTTCTATCAAACTAACTCCAGTGACATTACCAACAGGCAGGCCACTTCAAAAGGCATAAACTCTCCGGTAAGGCACTGCGGAGTTTGTAATGTATCAAATGACAAACAGCTGTACAGTGGGGAGTGTCAGTGGCGTATCTCATTCTGTGGTCAAATGCATCTCCTTCTCCCCCTTGTGGTAAGGAAGTTGCCACCATAAAGCTAAGCCATTTTCAACTGGCGATTCAAAACGAAGTGGGAATGAATATAAAAATAAATAGGTATTCCAAAATTTAAAAATTATTTTACTCCCTTCTAGGAAAAAGGAGGAAGGGCCTTGGGTATGAATGCTGGGTATTTGTCAAAATTAAATGGAGTGAGCAGCAGATTTAGTTACTGTTGTCCTGGGATTTTGACACCTGCCTGTCAGGATGTTTATAGATACCCAATACATACTAGACAAAATATATTAAATATATTAAATATTCAGGTTATCCAAGACCACAGATCTGTATTTATCTAAATAAATGTGAAGAAAACATACTCAGCAATTAAATATAAAAAAGCAGACATATGGTATGGAAGACAGGCACAAATCAAACTGTAGAAATTAAGTGGACACATACTGTATAGCAAATTACCTTAATGGGATGACACAGAAGAAAATTTAAGGTAATAAAAGTTCAGTGTTACTTTAACTGTGGGTACAGCGAGGAATGTCACAACTTTAGACTCTCACAGTCCCTAAACTGCCCACATATTTCAGATTAAATCTTTTCACTACCGAATTCAGTAGTCTGACATGCATGATGTATTTTGTGGAGCCAACAGAAGAATAGGTCATGCGTGTGTCAGCAAACCAGTGTCAGAAAATATTTTACCAAAATTTATGTTACCAAAAGCCAACTGCAAATAATGCAAAAACATGCCCTGTACTCTGTTTGAGAAGCTATACAGCTATACTCTATGTATTTTTCAAGTACTTTCCATTCTACTCCTAGTAATGTAACAGTTCATGCTGCTGCTAGTTAGTACACACACCAGATATTAAGAAATTAAATTAAATTACATTATACTGTTGCAGTATCTTTTACAGTTGTGTTTTTAGGTCTGTGTGGTTTGAATAGTCTATGTTTCTCTCCACCATCTGTTAAGGATTCAGCTTTGGCTAAAGAGTCATCAGAATGTGTGTGAATTTACAGGCTATTACGACTTCCAAAAGTTAATTTGAACATTTAGAGCCTTGAGTTGTTTAGAGATACGCTGAATCAGTTATCAATCGTTTTTTTGCTTATTTTATTTACGCTTACTATCTGTACGCGTGACAAAAAAGTCTATTCCAGCATTGTGCAAACTGACATGCTGCTTTCAGGGGGTTTGTCTGAAGGTGGGAAGAGTTTTCTGACCACCTAGCCCAACACCTTTATGGCTCCGTCTCTCAGGGGAAGTTCAGACCCAAGTCCATTATCCAGCCAGCTCCGAGCTCTAACTGTAGTCTCACATCAAGGCTTAATCTTCCACAGCTGAAATAAATGAAACATAACACAGCAGTTTTAATATACTAAGCACCCAAAACAAAGTTAATGCATTGCAGACATTCAAAATGTATGTTTTTAGTTAAGTTTGCAAGATTGTTTGTGAATTTGTATTTGTATTAATTGAACAGGATCTAAGAATCTAATTTTAAATCTGTGAAACTTTCTTTGCTTCTCAGTCATGATCTGCATGCTTAGATTTTGCAACATGATTCCTACTTTGAACTGACAGCAAGCACAACAATGTGATCAAGCACTAAAGCCAATGGTGAATGATTTGGGGTTGAAACCATATGCTCACACCATTGACCTGCTGATTTGTGTTACTCACTCTAATATTGATGCCCAAGAGGTCGCTGACAACTCCTGAGACCGCAGACAGAATGACCACCCGAGTGATGTTATAGATGAGTGGGTTCACCGTCAGTCCATACAGCCTGAAGGGAGTGTCCAGCTCCTGAGGGGCAGGGAACAGAGTGAGAATCTGAAGGCATCACTGCACATGGGGAGATCTTAGGTACTTCATTTGCACAATGACCACAACTGCACAAAGAGCAAATCACTATTGCTTTCTGCTCTGTGGCCACTGAAAGTTTAAATACACCTAACAAAACAGGCAGAACTTTGTTTTCAAGAATCAGAATTTGTACAACTCCACATCATGCACAAAACGCGCCCACAAACGAAATCTGTCAAGACCTTTTTTAAAACAAATGCCACTATCCAATGAATTCATTGAGGAATACATGTTGAAGAAAAAGTCTTTATCAATCTACTGAACGTCCAAAAATAACTATTACACATAAATGGAAAAGGGTATAGAATTTTAGCTAAAAGCAAACTGGAGTTCAGGAAAGGACTGTGTAGAATTAATATAGTGTATCAACATACTTCTTGGGGAATTTAAAAGTGGTCACAATTTTACAAAACTAGATTGTGCCAGTTAAGGCACAGAATTTTAGACAGAAAAAATGCTTTTTTCAAATGAATATACAATACTGTTTTGCTTTATCACTGGGTTATGTTTGCACTTGTCTTGATTTAAAGGTGATTCTGGCAAAGCACTAAGAACTTGTTATCCACTGACAGTGTCACTTTACAGATTAAGAGGAGTCTTCACTTCTTACTTTCATCAGTTTTGTAGCCAGTTTCAACACATTGTTCACAATGTTCAGCTCTTCTTTCTTACTGGGTTTCTTTTCCATCTTTAGATACAAGTTGATCTGATGGGCGGAAAAAAAAAATACTTATTTGAACAGTTTTGCTGGAGAATCTCAAACAGCCGAGATCACTGGTTTCACTTCTGTGTGGGTAAAATGACAAAGTGTTGTACAATGATTCTTGTGCCAGTTATTGACTGAAAGAAAACAACAGAAATTCTCACACTGCCTGTGGACACGAGCTATGTGTCACATGATGCCGGAGCCCTACCTGCTCAGTGAGTAATACTGACATGTTGCTGTACTTTCTGTTTGTTTCAGAGCCCAGGGTGGCCAGACGCAGCAGGAAAATGACGAGAGACGATTCCCAGATCAGCAGCTCCCAGTTATACATGGAGTCAAGGAACGTGTGATGACTTTGAAGAAACTAGGCAGAGAGCAAATTCCAACTCAAAAGATGAGCTCTGAAAGTATCTTGTAGTCATTTTGCCATATTGCAATAAGCTCTTCTACTATTTAACATAACCAATGAAATTGTACACTTTTCCCTTTTGTTACCTTTGTAACAGTACGTCACCCCTGAATGGCCATCTACATCAGGAAATACAAGCATAGTTATTACATATCAAAGGCAGTTTTATCAAATAAAATACCAGTTGCTAATAACATTAATCTAGAACATTGTACTAGAAAAAGATCATGTTGGGCTGAAGAGACAATTGTTTTGTGCTGGGTTTTATTGTCAACCGTATCTCCCAGTTTCTGCCTGATCAATTATTTTTTGTCATAGTGAGATACTGGCAAACAATGGCATACCTCAAACAACCCAAGTCACGCGTAAATGCACAAACACCTGCCTGCTGGCTCTTATCTGTGGACAAGCAACCTTTTCTCGAGTTGCTTCAAAGTTTTTAAAGCTGGCTGACCTGTGCACAACAGACGAAGGCGATCGACAGTGCGACCAGGAAGACAGAGGAAACGATTACATCCACAGAGCGTTGGGGTCCACGTCTCTGCAAGAACAAGTGCTATGTCAAGATGAGGAACACTAGACTGTTGCCATCAAGCAACAGGTGCAGAACACCGTAAAATCACAAGAAGAACTGCTGATCGCCTTCCAGCAGGTGTAAAGGAATATTTTATACAATAGCCCCTTGTCAACCATGGGTATTAAGACTTTTAAAAACCCCTGTGGATAAGAAAACAGCAGCTGACAAATACATTAACTTAGGGGGAGAAAAAGATTAGGTTCACAAGGTTGTGGTTACACACCATCAAAGACAGCTAGGTAATCGTTTTGCTTACTAAACACAATAAAATCAATGACCGTAATGTTATATGTTGCAATGAAAAAGGATTACTGAACAATAAAATGCTGTTTCGTTTACCTTGAAACCAAAGCACTGATTTGAAAACATCATTTTCCTCCACCAAATCAAAAAATTCTCCATGGGCACGACATGTTTCACAGCCTATTGGCCACATTTATTTTCACATTTTAGGGGCTTTTTTTTCCAGTCATACAGCAAGAGTGATCACTAACACGGTTAGTGTGTGATAGAGCAGCATGTGATCCCACAATGGCAGACAAGCTACACGCATCTGACCACTCAAAATAAACAGCTGCCACCATTCATACTGTAGCTTCCACTCCTGAATCTGGGATGAGAAGAAGTCCCACCAAATGTGGTAAAGGGTTCAAATAGTTTGCAAAAATTAAGTATATTTATATTCTACTTTAAAATTTCTAGTACTAGTGGCTTTTGCCATGTTTTTCAATTTATGCACACACAAAAACATCGTGTTACCGACAGGTGCCATTCTTTTTAGCTGTTGAACTAAACAAATGGTCAGAACCACGTTTGCTACCTTGAGAAAGGAACGAAGCGACAGCCATATCTTCACATTCTGCACGTTCTTCAGTCTGAAGTGCGGTATCTCAGACTTCTTGGCCTTGCGGGCAGATGTCAGGTGACTGAAGAGCTTGGCAAAGAGAAGCCTCTGGGATAAAGGGAAAAGAGGCATAACTAAGAGCGTTTCTGTTGTGAAGGCAACACTCTTGTCTCTTGCAAGACTGAAATATAGTATATAGTTGTTCTCTCTGCATTTGTGTATAGCAAGATATTTATTAAAATGGTGTATATTATACATTCAGCACATTGCACACCAATAAACCTTGCTGTGCTGTGCACGACAACAGCAAATAAGATACAAAAATGAAAACAAAAATCCTGAAATAGCTGGATAAGATCCTTGGATCAATAAGATACTGTACACGTAGATTTCTCATGTCCCTATAGATCAAAACAATTATTATGAAATATTTTAGGTTAGATTGAAAGGTTCTAGACAGCAAAGGTAGACACTGGAGATTTCCCCTGTTCATTATGGCCAATAATCTTTCATCTAACAGGGCCTACTTGTCAGTGACAATTCATGCCACCCTGATAGGACCTCGCAGCTCAGCCCAGCCGCTCACCTGCTTGTACGTCCTCTCGGCCACACACATCATGAAGAAGAAGAGCCAGGAGAGGCACACACGCTCCAGCAGGGTGATGAGGAGCAGGGCGTACCCCCGGGGGTCGGGTGGCCCACAGGCCAGATGCAGGAGCTCCGCCGCTGAGAGAGAAGCCAGCAGCGCCACATCCAGCTGCCTGGTCATCTGGAAGATGAGGGGCAGAAGCGCCAGCACTACCGTCACCCCTCCTCCCAGCATCAGGTACCCCAAACCCTGCTCCTCATCCTTCACCTGTATAGAGGGGCAACAGTCAACACTTGATACCTCCGCACCCACGTACGCAAAACACCAGCAGGCTTAGCTGGTCTAGGATCAGCGTTTCTAGTAACACAGCTACAGTAAAAAAAAAAAGTGAGGGCCATTTCATGACTTAATGAATCATGTAAAAATTTAATCCCTGCTGAAAAGAGAAGAAAAGAAACACAAAGTTTCAGCTGTGGAGCCTTCTTTAGCTGTCAGGATGGAGGTTTGGTGAGAGAAGGGGGAAAGTAGCTCAGGGAAGAGGTGAAGGAATGACGGAGAGATCTAGAAAAAGATCAAGCGGAAGGCATAGTGGGTCACAGCAGAAGTACATTGAAGAAGTTGAAGTAGGTAGCTGTGTCACCATGTGTAGGCTGCAAAGGAACAAGTGAAGGTTTACATGCTTAATGAATAGTCCTTCAGGATGGTCTCAGTCTCACTTGAAGGGGCAGGCAATGAAGGAGCATGCTCACGGCCTTGGGAGACATACCCGGCTCATGATGACGGCGCTGATCTCCAACACTGACATGTCCACCTTCTTGCACTCTCCATTCTCCCAGACGATGGTGCTCACTCTGTCTGTGGAGGGGTGGCACGACTGTAGCCAGGACAGGTGACTCTGCTTGGAGAGACACTTTTTACCTTCACTACAATACACTTAGTTAAAAAATAAAAGCCCTCTCCATGTGCAGCTTTAAATCTTTGGTGTGATGGTGTTATCATCAATTATACAAATGTTCTGAAAACATTCCACCTCCATTCACTCTACTCAGTATTACCCCTGAAAAGACAGTTCTGAATTTATTTATAGGCAATATCAGTTTATAAATGGATTCATAATTCATAGTGACGGCATGGTCTTTAAAGATACACCATTAACATGAGAGGTGCTCTTTGAAAGAAACAGCTACCCGTCTGACTCTCTAGATAAAGCTGGTTAAAGTTAGCTGAGATGCTGGGAATTAGAGGCCTTGAGAGGTTTGCCGGTGAGGGGAGAGGCACCTGCTGGAGGAGGTCTTCCTCGGTTGTCCTGAACACGGTGGGGGGCAGGCCGTTATACCACGGGCCCCCCTCCCCGCTGTCACTGCTGCCGGAGGAGGCACTGTCGGGGCCCTGCAGCAGCTCCTCGCACAGCATGTCATCCGTGTCAGAGCCCAGCCGCGGGCTGTCCGAGGGGCGCCGAGGGCTGCCCCCTGCCCCCCTGCTGGCCGGCCGGCGCTCCTCCTGTGCGGCAGGAAACACCATGTTACCATACCTTCCTGACACGGTCACAAGACACTGCCTGAGCCTTGAGGAACCTTAAAAAACACACAACTCCTTTTGAGTCCATTAATTAACATAAGGGTTTCAGGGTGCAAAATAAAATATGGAAAAAATAACTGACTTCATTCAATCTGCACCACATACTGCTCAAAAATAAGCTCAGTGTTACTGCTGATTTACAGTCATTACAAAATAAGACACAATTTTAAATCAACATACTGTATACAGTAAGTGCAGTGGCTACTGAGGCTAAAGCAATGAATCAGTAAGTGTTTTTAGTTTTTACTGGCTAGCAGCTACATAACCCTGCAGCTCACAACTGGAAACCCACTGAAGCTAAGCAGGTGTGAGCCTTTCCTGGGAAGGCTAAGGTTGCTGCTGGAAGTGGTGTAAGTGGAACCAGTAGTGGGAAGTGGGAATTTCTCACCCTGCAGTCCGTGTGGGTCCTTATACCCCAGAATAGTGACTGGGACACTATACTGTAAACAAGGCGGCTCCCTTGACATACAGTAAAACAAGTCCTGACTCTGGGGTCATTAAAAATCGGAGGGCGTTTCTCTAAAAGTGCTTGGGTGGTACCCCAGCGTCCTGGCCAAATTTCCCACTGGCCTTTACCAATAATGGCCTCCTAATAATTCACATCTCTGACTGGCTTCATCACTCTGTTCTCCAACCCACTGATAGCTCATGTGTGAGGAGCGTACTGACGCACTGGGGCTGCTGTCACGTCATCCAGGTGGGGCTGCACATTGGTGGTGTTGGAAGGGAGACCCCATTACCTGTAAAGCGTGTTAAGTGGAGTGTTCAGAAACACGCAATATAAGTGTAAGGAACTATTATTATATAAGAAGGAAAAAAAGAGACTAAAAGAAAGTATTGTAATTCACCAAGCCACCACACTGTGGAGCTGCAATCTGAGAGGTTTCAGTCAGTCTGCTGTCCTACCTGAGACAGGGGGCTGTTATGCATTGAGAGTGCCCTCCTGCTTCTCAGGACACTGTCAGCTGGCGCTTCTTCGACCCTGCGTCTGCGCAGAGGAAGTATCTCGGCGTCATCCTCACTGGAGTAGTCATCGGATACCCCCATCACAGAGCTCTTTGAAAAATCCTGTAACAAAGTTTTAGAGAGGATTCCACAGCTTTACCCAACAAAAAAAGACTCCAATGAGTGGCAGTCTGCTTATTACTTCTGCTGGACATTAGTTTCTAATTAAGGTATTACCCTGAAAAAGCGAGACAAGAGTTTCAGCCTGTTTTCTATGTCAGACAAGAGAAAATTCCAGAAACCAGTGTCATTATTGCATCTTATTGCAAGAATTTGTAAATTCCTAAAGACCTTTTAAAAATATTATTGAGAAGGTTATGTAAATTTTCAAACAATTGTTCTAAGAAGTGTTAAAAATGTTAAAAAGTGATCATGGCACAACTGTGATTTTTTTATTCTAAAAACTAAAATGTTTAGAAAACTCCATGATATTGAAGTAAAGGAGTCACCTTAAGATATGTTAAGATTCTCAGATAATTACAAGATATATTCTGCCCAAACTAATTTGTAAGAAATTTGGTTTTACTGTCAGGCACATCCACCTTACGAGACTGAGATTGACATTATGAGATGGGTTTGTGTGAAGGCCATGGGGGTTACAGTGAGCTTTAATTTGGAAACAGACTCTTAAAGCCAAGGTTAAATAAATCATCATTCTCCACACAAAAAGAAAAAAACATACAAAAATAAGAATTGATAATAAAAGCCTATGATGATAATATTTTAAAAGCTCACCACTCTGTTAGATACTGCTAGACACGTCCCAGCATTCAATGCATGCCTTATTAAGAACTTCACTGAAGGGGGCTCTGACCTGTCTCTTTGGTGCTTTGGAATACTTGTCATTCTGGCCCAGCAGGCAGTGCTGCAGCTCAGGAGGTCTGTCTGCCTGGGCGTTCAGGCTGCCATCCCTCTGTGCTGTCTTGTCACCAGGGCTCCTCTCCTTCCTCGGCCTGCGCAGGGAACACACAGCAATGCCAACACTGACGACAGAAAGGCAGAAAGCATGGCGCTTGCATTTCTAGTCTAAAACCCTGAGCATAATTAAGAGCATCAGAAAGGGCACAAATGAGAGGAGGCCTTCCGGTTGTAAGCGGCTAATTGCCGTGAGGATCTCATACCAACTTTTCGAGAAAGAAAACAGGGTTTTGGCTGCAGCAATATGGCTGGGTACCTCTTGCCATACCAGCCTCCTGTTTTCACATTTAAAAACAGTTTCCATTTGTGTTCTCTGGTTTGTGTTTTTCAGGGATGACTTGGCGTACCTCTTTGAGGGTTTCAAAAATGTCTTCTAACTGTCTTTGCTAGAATAGTTCTCCGAAGCCAACTACTTTTGTATTTGACAAACCAGCAGTTTAACATCAAAGCTAGGAGTACTGTATGTTCCCACTCCCCCCTTATTCTGAGAGAGCTGCAGGGCAAGACTCCGACCTTCTCCTGCGTGCCGGGCCAGCTGCAGGGCTGCGGCTGGACTCTGTGGACACGATCTGGCAGTGGACTGTGCCCAGCAGCAGCATGAGACACATTGGGCCCACCAGTTCACTGATGTTCACGGCTGACGTCTCCAAATAAAGGAGCACTGCTAACACTGCAAGGAAACAAAATGCCAACAGCAGTGAATCCATACCTGGCCTGCCTTTTTTAGCTGGCCTCCTCATCTTTTCTGTCTTTTCTAACAGGGAATTATGCATTTCTCTCACATTTCCTAGCCTCTGACCTTACAAGTTCTTAAAGCCTGGAGGCCGAGTCATTAGAAGGGAAGTGCAGTCCAATTTTCTCAGATCGGTTTTCAAATCTCAGTATGAAAATCAATTAATTGACGGTAAAGAAAAATTGTACGAATTTTGAATTGGGCACAAAATAATGAACTTTGTGAAAGTCACCATGTTGTGACAAACTCGCATTTGAGTTCCCACAAATTGTGATGTGAAGCGGCCCTTCCTGCTCACAAGTCACTGTAATGTCTAATGTAATGCGATGTGATGTATGTGTGAATAAGTACAGGTTTAGCAGCAGATATTTCACAGCAGAAATGGTGCAACGTGATTTGCATGCAAAATTAACAAGTTAACAAGTACGTAGCATTTGTGGGCAAAACTGTTTCAAAGTCGAGCACAATACAGTATTTCTATTGGATTAAAAGAGAAGTATTCACAAGCCTGCTTGTTTACAATGTAATAAGGCTGTGTCAGATCAGCAAAGTTCTGTTTTCTCATTCTGAATCCAGCATATTGCGCTGTGCATACTGTACCTGGAAATTTTGCCTATTTTGTGATGCAAAATGGAGGTTTTACATGTTACAGTGCACCTTTTACTTTTATTGCAGTTTGAAATACACTCGTCAATGCTTATTCTTTCTAAGCCCGAAAGATCAAATTAGCGTTGCAGTTCCCCTTTAATCCAGACTGGCCTCTTCATTTTAAAACGCTGGAGGCAGGCTGACTCACTGGCTTGCTCACTGTCACCTCTGACCTCGAGGAGAAGGACTCACCTTGCAGGCAGTAAAGCAGCAGGAGCCATGTGAAGATGCACCTGGAAGTGACCTGGATCCACCACTGGAAGAAGACGGGAAAGAAGAGGACCCTCACGAGGCCCTTCCGTGTCAGGGATGTCCATGGACTCTCTGGCTTGGCCTTGCTGAATGTGGAGCCTTACGAAAGAGTCGTTCAGTCACCCAGCTAGCACCGCCCTACACTCCACAGGCCTTCATGAATAAACCTACACTCTCCCTTTACTTGGACAAATAACATTGTTCTTCAGGCCAGGCACTTACCTCTTAAGAGATCAACATCAATCAGATCAGCTTTGATGCGTCCTCTCTTCTTTGGTTTGTTTCTCAGACCCTGCGATAGACAGGCACATAAAAATCTAGCTGGTCACTACAGTTGGGCCTCAGGAAATTCACCACGCTTTTTCATCTAGATTTGGAATCACTGTTTTTTGTATTTCTTACCTACCGAAAGTGGAATTAGCAGTACGACTTGGAGAGAAGGTGGATGGACGAGTGCCCTTCTCAAACATGTCCGCTGATCAGAGCCAATTCTCAATCAATATGCTCCAAGCTCAGAGTGCCTTACAATTGAGCGAACCCCGACTGGGGGAGAAGCACACTGCAGGCTGACACATGGCAAGCTGAAGCAATGCCTGCCCTGTCCATCCCTGGCACCCAGTCGAGCGTCATTGTATGGGGAATCTTGATCTCTATTGAATCTGAATCAGCTGCAACATGGTTTAGGCTCAAACCAGTGATCACCGAGCAGCTCGACTGCTTGAATTAATTGGCGACAAAAAAAAACTTGAGAGTAGATGCACGCTCTTCTTTTAGAGAAGCAGACTGGTACTGTCTCTTCCCACTGTTGAAATGAGGTTATTTTTAAAGTATGCAACGTATTTTAGGTAAAATACTTTTACCTTAAAGTATCAGCTGAAGAAAGACTCTTAGTTACCTTTAACTCAGTTTGTTCTAAGGATTTCTCCCATATTTGCTGATCATAGGCTCCTATCTGAAAGAACAAGAAATATCTTAGGGCTTGCCTTCCTGTATGCTAAATATAACAAAACTTTCAGAGCAATAGCAAATTTTTTTCTTTCCAGTCAATGAATTAAAACTTTACTTTCAACTTGATGGTTCCTGTGATGCTCAATACAGAAAAAAAAGTCATTATTACCTTTTCTTGATACCATGCTATCGCATCTTTTTCATTTGATGCCATTTAGATTCCAATCAGGTCATTTCACTGCAAAAAGAATAGCAGTGGGAACAGATCAGATACTGGGATTACTAGAGGAATTAACACTTTTCACAGTTTATAACTCTGCGAAGTGAAGGTATAACAAATATCAGCATCGAACTAATGCAACAAACGCAACACTACAAAATCAGACGAATGAATTATAATGCAGAGATATTAGCCTGGATATTAACCGCCTGAGGGAGTAACAAGAGAAATGCAGGGCTGCAGGTTTACAGCACATACAAAAGGCCCATTGGTGCCTTATGAATCAAAGCTGATTACAGCAGATCTGAAGACCTGAAAAAACAAGCACATAGAACAGTGGGCTAAACCAGTTAGGCTAGCTCACAAAATGATTTTTGTTTAAGGAGGTTAATTGCCATTAACCCATTCTGAACACAAGAAAGTGATGAATTATCATTAACAGAGTTGTTTTTGTAAAAGTAAATAGCGCAGGTGTATTACGGCCACACCTGTCGATGTCACAGTATGTTGATGCTGTGTACAGTAAGCCATGACAATGTCAGAGGGTCAGTGTACAAGTATATCAACAGCGCTGGCCTGTTGTAAACTAGGCTCACAAGGTTAAACACTATCGTCTTAAAATAATATAAATATGTCTTTTACCAAAGTCAAACGTTAAGCCTAAACAAGTGATGTCCTCGAAAATACTAATACGGACTCCGTTCAATGGACACCGGTGGAACTGTCTGTCCATTGCCTGTATTCACTTTTGCAATTCGGTCGAGAAATCGATAATGCATTAAAAAGTGTACTGCCAGCAGTGCTTAATTCACTTTGTATACTGTATGTTGTAACACCAACACAATATCGGTATTAAAGCACTTGCTTACTTCATCTCTTCACCATCAGGGTGCATTAGTGTCTGTGAAGTACACGCGCAGATAACGGAACGTCTATGCCTTATTTGAATATAAACAATTACCAAGTTACACGGAGGTTCAAGGTAGAACAAGGAAATCGGAACCTGCCAAAGAAATAAAACATAATACGGATTTCCATTTCTCTCCCACAATCTCTTGTTGAGAAGGGCATCAGCACAAGTTAAGAGCTTTAGTACAGAATTACATAATTTTAAAACGTTCTTTTAATTACAAATATAAAAGCATTCACTTACCAAACAAAAGGCTGGAAATGACACTTAACTGGGCTCCAAGATTCATATACTTAGCCAACGATAATCGGCACCACTACCGATTTTACTGCCGCCGATTAAAAACAAAAGTTCAGATCTTCCCCAATTCCTGTATTTATTTCCTGTTCAGATCACAATGTCCATGTTAATATCTATCGGTAGGTATACATGCCGCATTCCGCAGTTCCAAATGATGATTTTTCAAATATAATTGTTGTTTCTTGGACGTGTCTGCAATGTCGTTTCAGAAATCCAGGAAACTGACAAGTATCTAGGTCCCATTATCCACAGAGAGGCATTTGCAGTTGGGCAAGAGAGAAAAGTTTTGCATTTCTACGCACCGGTTTGCAGCGATCAGTTGCAAACTTATGTCCTTCTGTCTTTACATACAGTAACACTGTCTTTTACAACATTAAATGTTAGCGTTAGCCTCTCACAGGTCAACACGCCGTTTCTTGGTGCACAATACAGAACAACAGAAACATTGTTTTAGTTTTACTTCCTTTTTCCGGGTTCACGGACTGACCAATTACTACAAGTCTGCGGTTTGTTAGAAGTGACAGTTCGGGCAGCGCTACTGTATTTACTGTGTGGTGTGCTACTGATAAACCTATGGCGTGTTTGTCATTTTTTAAGGAAACAAACACAAAAAAGAAAAACTGAAATGTCCTGTCATAAGGAGATGTTGGACTACTTAACATCTTAACTTAGTTAAGCGTACTTGAGAAAAGACAAATAGCTTATAGAAACATGTACGGGTGGGATTTTAAACCTATTTAGACAATAATAATAAACATTTGAAAAGTGTACGAATGTATCCTAAGTGTGGTTGCGCCAGTATTTCACTTTTGAGATTGCAAGAAACAGGAAACACATGATAAGAAACGATTGCAAAAGAAAGAAGTCGATTAGGCCCTGCCCTAGATCGTTTTTAAATTACAAATGTTAATTTATGCGAGGAAAGAAGCCAAGGTATCGACTTCAACAAAATGATTGGGTGGCTGCAGTCTCCCACAATGTTTTGTGTAAATACTGTTGGTGTTTTTGTTTTTGATACACTTCCTCTTCTTTTTTGTGTTTTATGTTTTCTGGTTTGACTAACGATATTGAATTTGAAGAATCCCTACGATTTGATTTAATTATGTTTTTTGAGTATTTTGTATACTAAGTGTTCTTCTTTTGGCTTTTCACGGTAGGAAACAGTACTCCTTTGAGCCCATGAAAGTACAGTACCTCATCAGTCTTATCTTGACTGATTCCAGTGTAACACATATATATTTATTTATTGAGGTAACCAAAATGTATGTACGGTACTGAATGAGGTCTTCCTATTGTATTTTATTAAATATCCTAACATTTGGTTAGCCTATTTTATTGTTTCCCCACATTCTATAGAAGATGGAAATGATATATAAGTAGAAATACATGTCTTTTTCATTGGTTGCATCTTTAAGCTCAACATTTTTCATTTCTGATTTATAATTTATGTTTATGTTATCTGCATAACACGTTTGTACATTAAATACTATTCTTCTGACGACCTCACCTCAAGCATTTGAGCATTTACCTTTTATCTGCACTATTTTCTATCATTTAACCAGTTCTCAGTCCAAAGACATTTGAAAATTAATCTTTATGAGTAGTTTTTGCAAAAACCTTCTAAAAATCTCAACTTTAACCTCATACAGTGCTCTGTTTGCAGTTAAGCTAGACCTGTCTTTAAAAAGGGTTACAAACACCTAGAATCCCATTGACATATAGATCATTCTATAGTTTGTCAAATAATCCATCCATCCATTTTCTAACCCTTCGTCCAATTCAGGGTCACAGAGGAGCTAGAGCCTATCCCAGCAAGCAACGGGCGCAAGACAAGCTACACTCTGGATGGGACAATAGTCTGTTACAGGGGACACACAGACAAAAATAGACATACACACTCACAGTTTTGGGCCAATTTTCCCAGCAGCCAATTAACTTACCAGCATGTCTCTGGACTGTGCAACAGGTGCTCTCTTGTGAGCACAAAGGGTCCCAATCCTACTGTGAGAGAGGAGGAAACTCAGTTGAACTGGCAGCCCAGTATGTGATCTCCTGTCACAGCCTGAGGAACAGTGAGTCTGTCTCCCAGTAATGCTCAATATGTTCACAGTATATGTAAATATTTTATGATATGTCTTTCTTGTAAATGTCTGTAATACAGTATGCATGTAGATTTTATTTTAGTTTTAGTTTTGTTTCCTGTTAATTTGATTATTTTTATTTCCTGTGGCAACACCGATTGTACCCATTAAATTGAATTGAATTGAAATGAAAAAAACACACCTTGGAGAGAGAAGTCAGGGAATCAAGAGAAAAGCTGACCTGTTTCTGGAGTGGTAAGGTGATGTCTGTGCGACCCAAGGCAGGTTTGATGTATGTCACATCAACTGCAAAGAACGATACAGGATCGACAGGATGTGGCTTGAAAATCCCTGCACCATCTCTCAGCTATAAAGGAGATAGGCTTATTGGATTCTTGACTCGCATATCAAATGGGCTGTGATTTATGATCTACTGTATGTAAAGCCAAATTTAAATGTCAATCTGTCATACATCGAGTCTTACGATAAAAGTGCCACATGTTCTACTCATTATCTCCTGCAATTATTGAGAAAACCCTGATATGTATGCAAAGCAAGAAAGTTTTTCACCATGCTTTCCTATTAGCAGTGTTAAAATTCACTCTGAGGCTTTCAGCCACAAGGTGTCAGTTCAGCTCAAAGTCAGCAATTCCACATCATTGTGTAGTCAAGACAGGTTAAGAATATTGTACTACAATGTGAGTCTGTACTGTGAGGAACTTGCATTTGGAGTTTAATCTGTAATCACATTTCTCTCCGTCTTTACTACCATTAAACCTTTATTTCAAATTATTATTCATTTAAATTTACTTGCTGTGAATTTTACTTGAATTCACTCATCATTTTGTGCTTTTCCTTACGTGTTAAGAATTATACATACTTTTTCCTTTCCTCCGTAATTCATTCCTCAGATCAGGAGCGGAGGTAACTTTGAGGCACAGCTGTTTAGTGGTCCGAAATGATGAAAAGCAGCAAAAAGCAAAATAATGCATCCCATTGTTTGGAAAGAATTATGAGAGCGGCTACACTACAGGTGATGTGGCTTCTTTCGGGTTTTCTGTAACCAAATCAGATCGGGCGGGGTGTTTAACTCCCTCCCCTGTACAGCTAAAAGGCCAAGTCAGCTGCCTCCTTGTGTGAAATCAATAATTAACACTCCTGAGAGCACAGCCTACAGACAGGCATCAGAATAGAAGTACTTGACCTGCTCCACTTCTCTCTTTTAGAAGGGTAAGCTGTTACGTTTTTCCTTGCTTCTCTGGCTTATGAATTAATATATAAATCTAATAATGTCCAAAGGGTTTTATTTAAAACAATTTCTTCATGTTTTATTGCATTCAATTTCAGTAGCGCAATATAAAAAATCAATAGATGAACAAATGCATACATTAATCTTATTGTTTCGGGGGGGGGGGGGGGATTTAATAGTGTGCCTTCACATACATTGTGTTGATGTTTTTGCCATTGATATGGAGTACTTGGCTCTATATTTTCATCTGTCAGACATATTTTTAAACCTTTTCTCAGTAATATTGCCGTGGTTTAAAATCGCTAATTCCATTACGATTTTTAAAACAAATTTCCAAACATTGCTTCAAAGCTTATGTTTGAAATACTTTTTGAATTGTGTAGGTGACCGGGGTGATTGGGTGTGATTAAATGTGAGTGTGTGAGTTCTGGGAACCGTGCCGTATACTGGTACGCTCTATGTAGTACCTGGTCATCTGAAGGTTAGATAAAAGTATGGACTGTTATAGGCAATGAGAGGCTTGGCATGGAATACTTGCAATACTGCCAACACTGTGATATTTCAGACTACACCAATGTTTCACGTGAAAAAAAAAATAGTTTCCTGTGTAGTAGAGTCAAAGCATGGTGTTCAACTGGGAAAAGGTGAATACCTATGAATCCACCATTAGAAATATTAAGCCAGAATATCTATCCATCCAATTTCTAATCCCTTCACCAAAGTCGGGTTCGCATGTCTATCCTACCAAGCAATGGGCATGCCAGGGCCAATTTTCCCAAAAGCCAATTTACCTACACAAATACAAATGCCACGCAGACACCACCCCAGGTCTGGAATTGAACCAAGGACCCCAGACCCATGAGGCAGCAAATGCTAACCACTGTCTCACAGTGCCACTTCAGTATAAAAAAATGAAAGATTAAAGTACAAAATGCTTCCATTATGTACAGAATGTCAAATCAATTCCTTTTGAAATTGAAAGTGCACTGTAACTCAGATTGGAGAAAAAAAATGTACAGTCCATAGCAGAGTCACATCACCGGGCCACAGCTTATCCTGATTTCCACAGCTTTAAGCAGACTGAAGAGCACATGAATCCCAGGCTGGATGGGACCCCTGTTAACCACAGGGATGACCCCAACAATGCTGGTCCCCATTTATACAGGTGGGGGACTGGAGCAACGGAGGTACAGGACCTCACTCAAGGGTACAGCAGCAGTGTCTGCAGTAGGGACTTGAACCCACAACCCGCCAATCATGAGTCCAAAGGCTTACCTACTACACCCTGCTATTCCACTATACTGGATGAAAGTGCCATAAAATGGGGAAAAAAGCTGGTTCTTGTCTTCCTGTCCTGGGTGGGGGCGGCCATTGTAGCCAGTGTCACCCTTTCCAGCCTCCCCCTTGGATTTTGATTGGCTGGTGAATCCTCAGGGGTCATGTATCAACAACGCCCGCGCTACGTGATCGGGAGGCCAGCCTATTCCCTGCGTAGCTTTGATGAGGATTTCGACAAGAAGAGCCGAAGCTTCCCAGCAGCAGAGAAAGTGAAGAAACTCTTCAGGTATGGGGCTCCTCTTCATGCTAGCCCTCCATCGGGTACACTGAAGGTTACCAAGACCAAGGGCCACCCCCCTTGCTGGCTTGTAGATCCCTTTGTTAAGTTATTGGCCTCACCCACCCCACCCTTTCAATCGGCCTTCTGTCCTGTCCTTGCCATCCATTCACATCTTCATCCTGCCTCGCAGTCACACCCCCTGGCCTGGAGCACATCACCAGTAACCTTAGTGCAGTCAACACTTCTCATCCACCATCTCCCTCTCTCTCTACCTGCCTCCTTCTGCCTGCTCCACATTCAATTCACTTCACCTCAAAGTGTCTTAATGGCCAGGTTTTGTTTAAGTACATTTTTATCGATAGGTCCAGAGCAAGCAGAAGAGTAGAAATTACAACATATAATAATATAATTCCATGCCAGATAACTGAGATGTTACAAATATTACTGTAGATGGACATTAAAAAGGCAATATTCTAATATTCATATTTGTATTTGTAGAGTATATTCATGTTGATATCAATTCAATATTAATAATATTGATTTAATTCTTGTGGAGTGATATTAATATTTATATATTTATAGTACTTTGTGAACATGCATATTATTGTCGGAGGCACGGATACTTTGTATACGTGACCATGTAACAAGCTGTAATGAATTCAACTGCTGTTTCTGTGTGTTTCTTTGGGATTACACTTGGTTTGGTTTCTGTGCTTGTCAATCTGGGGTGCCTGCTAACTAGTCAATCTTGCCTGTGTGTCATCTGTCATTGTCCAGGCTCACACTTGCCACACAGAAGCATATCTCTGTATTTCCAGGTCTGTCTGTGCTGGCACCTCTTACTTCACATTCTCCAGTATTTCCCACACTAAACTCCACTCAGAAATCCCATTACCAGAAGGAGAAAAACACGATGTAAAAGATCCAGTCACAGTTGTAGTGGTCATTGAAAAACTAAAGAAGAACTAAATGGAAGAGAAATTAGGAAAAAATTAGATTTGTTTTCTGCACCTAACAGAACAGTCTTACTTGTCTTTGCCAGGTGTTCCGGGTCTTGTCTGAAAGCTCTGGCCCTCAGACACTTCCCCATCCTTAGCTGGCTGCCCAAGTACAAAGTGAAGCAGAACCTCCTTGTGGATGTCATCAGTGGAGTCAGTGCAGGCACCATACAGGTTCCACAGGGTCAGTTTGAGCTTGTGAATATGTAATAATCATAATAACCATAATAATCATAATAATCATAATAATCATAATAATTGCTTACACTTATATAGCGCTTTTCTGGACACTCCACTCAAAGCACTTTACAGGTAATGGGGACTCCCCTCCACCACCACCAATGTGCAGCATCCACCTATGTAGTCCAAGGGGGCACAACACTGGTAACTGAGAGCTACAGACCAATCTAGGTCTCTAAGAACCATGATCTACGATAGGCTTGTTGTAAAAAAAAATGTATTTAATCAAACAAGCTGTTAGATCAACCAGTAAAAACTCTAGTGGAATGAAAACTAGAATTAGAACCTATTGCCCTTCAGGACTGGAGTTGAGGGAACCACATGTACTGTACTTTTGTCAAAAACACAGAGTTACAAAAGTCGCAATGAGAGCTCTTTCTCTTCACTTAATATTTTCAACACATTATATTTCCCACTATCAAGGCCTTTTTTCTCATGACACAACTCAATATAACTAAACAAGTTAAGTTGCAATTCTTCCACTATTGACCTATGAGTTTATCAAATAATACATCAGTTTGTATATTATTGTACATTTGTTTATCTATTATCATTCAGATCATATCATTACATTACTGAAGTTGGAGAATATACAAAGAAGCGCAATACCTAATACCTAAGCAAATTAAATGTTGTGAAAGTCAAATCGCATTATAACAAATGACCAATACTTCATTACGAAGAGTTCTCCTTGAAAGTACTGAGCAAACACACATTCCACTTCTCTGAGTTTTGATTCAGAGGAAGAGTTCCAAGTACTTCTAGGGGAACAGATTTACTGAAAGAAGATGATTAGTTAACTGTTAATCTCTAACATGATTAAATGAGATTGTATAGCCCAAGACCTGAAAAGTCCAGAGCTGAGATCCTTTCCATTCGAAATGTTTCTGATCTAGTCTTGTTTCTGATTGAGATATGAACATTGAACATGTCATTCACAGGTATGGCTTTTGCCCTGCTGGCGAACCTGCCTCCGGTCAACGGCCTCTACTCCTCTTTCTTCCCACTCATCCCATACTTCTTCATGGGCACTGCCCACCAAATGGTGCCAGGTAAAATGTTCTCCTTGGAGGAGCAAAATAGAACCTCCGTTCAGACACAGAAGATCAAATGTGTGTCTCTCCCTTCTCTCCCTTAATTCCCATTTATCTTGGACACCCAGACAGGTGTGTACTTAAATTTTGTTAGTACTGCAGGAATGTCAAAACCCCAGTGGGAGGAGTTACACCTACTGATACCATGTAATCACGAGATTCATTGTAACTATTTCACAGACTTTTCTATTTTTTTTTCTGCAGTTCTTATTTAACATTGTCATAATGCAATATTCATGGGGAGCAAGGCTGTCTGCACAGCCACAGCACAATGTTGGAAATTGCTTGATATCAGAGGTAAAACAGAAGAATTTCCACAGTCTGTAAATGTATCTTTGTTACATTGATATAGGTGCCCAGCAGTGGTTAGTATTTGGATTAGGGAATTGAATATTGCAAATAAAGACATTCCCACAAAATATGTGTGGGTTATTAAAATTTCTGCCTTCAAAAACCTTACGTATCCACTTAAATGTCCCTTAAATCCACTTACATTTGTGAACTATCATCGATAGTATCGTAAGAAGCTAGTCATTGTTAAATTCTGGAAATAGCTCCCATTCTCTTTGTCCATTATTTTAAATAGGAATATTCTGTGTGCCTATATATGATATTTCTGGATAATCACAGTGGCCTTATTGCAGCTTAAATGCAGTTGGCACTGTGCTGTGAGTCTCTGCATTGCCCCACCATGAATCATTGGATCCTGGCCCATCTTGATATTATTGATATGTAACTTCAACTGCTAGGATGCATGGTGCCAGTGGGAGTGTGGAGCTCTGTTGCTGATGCAATGAGAGTCCTGTTGCAGCAGACTCCAGTGTAGCTGTATGACTGTTTTGTAGGGTTAAATAGAAACTTGTGGGGTTGGAGTACGGTTATTCTTGTTTTTATTTTTTTATTGTATATTATTGTGTTTAGGAAATTAAATTCACTAAAAGACCCACCTTCATATGTACAAGATATTTGTACAATAAATTGAAAAATGAAAAAAAAACCATTGAATGCTTTTGCAGATTTCTGAGTGCAATACTGTATAGTACAACAAAAGGAGCAATAAGGAGCCCAGTGTTGGGAGCAGTGAGAAAATCTTTATCAGTAAGACTTTATTTGGACTGACTGAGGTTGACTAGGAATGTTGATGCCCCTTTTCCAGTACTGTGCAATTAAATTCAACTTGGGAAAACATCTCAGAGCATGCAGTCACTCTGTTTGTGAACCTGGAGAATTCTGGTACACCTGCACTGCTGTACCTAATACTGAGCCGGTCATGTGTGAGGGCTCCCTTCTGTAATGGTCTACTGCGTGTGAAATTTGAAAAGAGCTCCTTCTCTGCAGGCACGTTTGCAGTGCTCAGCATCATGGTGGGGATGGTGTGCTTAGATCTAGCGCCCAATTCCCAGTATGAGCACTTCAATGCCACCCTCAACAGCACAGTGCTGGATGAGGCAAAGATGAACGCCGCCCGACTGCACATCTCAGGAACACTGGCCTGCCTGACAGCACTCATACAGGTAATCATTTACTGCTCATCAATTTCAAGCTAGCCATTCGTCTTAAAATGTAAAGATGAATTTCTCCTAACCGTGACAAGATTCTTTTAATTGAAATTTTAACTTGTAAATTAAGGGTGAAACCTTTGATACCTTCTCTCTTAAGGATTGGAAATGTGTGTGTCTTCCAATGTAGATTTTACTGTCTCAGATCATTTCTGCATTTTTTTCAGGCTACTTTGCCATGTTACTTTTTTAATTGCCTTATATTACCATTTACATTGAAGACCACTGTGTGAAATATGACATGGTGAATGTCCTCCTTTGCATCCTTTTGTTATATTCTTTCTTGTGTTCCTAAACTTCTGCATAATCCTATGCAAGCATACCCTGTAATGTAACATGAGGACAACATTTAAGGCCCCTGATCAGGTAAAAAAAATTCCTTCTCGATGATAAAGTGCTTTATAAATCTAACTGGGGCAGTGTGGAAAAATGGCTAAGAATGCATTAATTTCTATTGTGTGGTGAGTCCAGACCCTCAATGTGGACAATGCTGTTGTAGTAGAGAATCTTAAGAGGAGAAGATTGAGTGCACCAGTGCATCTGGCTGCACAAACAGGCAACAACATTGCTGGAGGGTTATCCTGACATGACCTAATATCATATCCAATGAGACACTTCATGCCACAGAATCCGAGATAACCTCTGGAATACTGAGTCAGTACGCCCACGAATGACTTTGTTCATGAAGTTTGTCTGTTTAGTCAACTGATAATCAAATCAACCAAATCAACTGTTTAATCAAATGTATCTGTTTAATCATGAATTTACCTGTTTAACCAACCGGAATGTGGAGCAAAACATAAATCTGACACATATCAAATGGGACAATGGGAAACATGTTCCCGTGGAAACCAATGCAATAAAAACACTGGTGAGCGTGAAACTGGTGCTTTGCAGTCATCATTGTGTCCATGTGGACTTATCACCAGTGACATCACCAGCGCCTTCCATCAACCGTGCTGTCATCCACAGGTGTTTACCATGGTCTCATCTGCATCTTTATCAAATACCCTTGCTCTATGTCTGCATGGTTATACTTTATATTAAGTGAAAATACCTAATACATAAAGTCCAGACAATGTTCTAATGCTGCACTTAGGCAAAGAAAGTAATTATTTTGCTTATGACTTGCTTCTATTGTTTTTTTTGTGTTTTTTCTTGCTAAAGTTGCATGCTTAAAACGATTCTGTTACTTTTGAAATAAAGGACCAAACAACTTTAAGAATCCCCCCTATTTGCTAACCAGATAAAGATAAAGACTGGTTGTGATTGTCTCTCACTTTCTGCTCCCTGCCTGTGCAGATGGGCCTGGGGCTGATGCAGTTTGGCTTTGTAGCAATCTACCTGTCCGAATCCTTCGTCAGGGGCTTCATGACGGCTGCTGGGCTGCAGATCCTCATCTCTGTCCTCAAATACATCTTTGGCATCTATGTGCCCCCTTACAGTGGACCCCTGGCTGTCATCTACGTGAGTCTGTCTATATCTACATTCACTATGTGGCCTGTCATCCAGTCTCTTTGACCTCATGCCTTAACCCCACACAGATAGCATCTACTTAGTCTTTATTAATGTTTATTTGACTGTTGTCTGGTTGATTTCTGACAATCTGCAATATCTCTGAGAAGCACAAGGCAGAACTGCCACCAGTTTCCCTCTGCCGAGAACCATCACCAGACCTCAAACTGATGGAACATACTGTTTGGTTTGCTTCTACATACTATAGCATCACCCTCATCCTAACCTCAAGTAATGTCAAAAGGTCTCTGAATGTTTAACATTGTGATAGGACTCAGTGTGCTGAGCAGGTTACAGAAGTGATGTCATCCTCTGAAATCTCGACAGTGTAAAACTCCTAGGGAGTGGAGCTGGGCATGCTTGGAGCCCACAAGAGACCAGGATCAAATCCCAGCAGTGACGTGCAGAAGCCCAGAACCTTTTTATGTGGACCTACATTTTTTAGGTCAATGAGTATGAGAAATATTTGAAGGGGAATATTTTGAGAGTTTATAAAATGCACATCTGCGGATAACAGGCCTGTGTGTCTCCTAGACTCTGGTGGATATCTGCTGTGGGCTTCACAAGACCAACATAGCTTCCCTGATCTTTGCGATAGTCAGCAGCGTGGCTCTCATCGTGGTGAAGGAGCTCAACGCACGATTCCGACACAAGATACCTTTCCCCATTCCCATGGAGATCATTATCGTGAGTAAAAGGACAGAGGACACTCACAAGGCTTCTCACAGGGAAGCTTCTACCTTTTACCATACAACAGTTGCAATGAGCATCATTACTCAACACAGCTGATGACATAAATGAAGTGTCAGCCTTGTATTCTTGTATTAGTTAGAAAGGACACGGTTTGCAATATACGATGCTTTGACTACACTGCACTTCTTCTGGCTGTTGTACAGATGTCACTGAAACAGTTGTTTCCACTCAATTTATCAACTCATCAGCTGGTACAAAACAATATATTTATTTATTTTGACAAAAGTCCATTCATTTAAATTGGGATTAAATTGCTTATGGTATAGTAACCATCAAAATAGTCTAAGGATATACAGTTTCTTTCTGAATAGACCCTACTGAAGGCTAGTGAGGCAAAATCATTGCATTTACTCCTAGTCAGTAAAAAAAAATGGATCTTTGTCATAGTGATGTTTTCATAGTATTTTGGCACTTTTACTATGGATTTAATTTAAATGTGTTATGTCTCCATAGGTATGCTACCCTTGCATTTTACTGCACATTACCACAGGAATACAATGTGATTTGAAACTTATGATACACTTACAGTACATACTGTATGTATAGTGGGAATGAAAAGATGGTGGAGAATGAATTGAATGAACAAGATTACATGTAATGTGAAATTATTTTTTTCTATGCTTTGAATGGACTATAATTGGTTCATGGCTTTTTGAACATGCCTAGTGTAGCTCATATGGTTTTTTCTAGTGAATAATAATAAGATAATAATTAGGTATAACAATTTGTTTTAAGTAGTGTTTACCATAGTATGCTACAGAACTCTTGGTTCACTGTGTTAAAATCATAGGAAAACAAAACAAAAATGCAAAGTCACAGTAAATGCAGAAAAATACGATGTTAAGTACACCATGCAAACATTTCCCTGGGGCCTTAATGAAGGATTAAATTCTGAAGAATATTTGTATAAAATAATGTATAATACAAACATACAAGAAACGTTTTCTTTTTTCAACTTGTATTTATTTTTTAGTTCCCCATTTACCGGTCGTGTGAAGGCTGCTGATTTTAAATTGCTGGATTTGTACCTTAATGCAGATGGCCAGTCACCCTGTGAGGCCGATACTGTGTCCATTGTGTCCATTAATCTCCCTCTGCTCTCTCAGGTGGTTGTAGCCACAGCCATCTCTGGGCCTCTGGACATGCCACAGAAATATCACATGGACATTGTGGGGCACATCCCTGCGGGGTGAGACTGATTGACTCTCATTTCTTCACAGACAGACTCTATACTAGATTTAACTAGATTTTTTATTGCCTTCCCTTGCTGTACATTTTCTTGGAAACACTTTAGGTTCTGAATAATGAACTCAATTATGGAAACTCCATAAAGGCTTATGTGACCTAGAGACCAGTTAGTATAATGCAACTTAATTGACAGTTTTGCATCATGCTCACATTAGACTTGGACAATATAATGGATGCTGTTAATTTAGAGGATGTTAAATGATATAAGGATAGTTCAATCAACAATGGTACAAAATAACTGTAAGTATCCTGAATAGGCCTATTGTGTTTATTTTCTCCTTAATGATTCGAAGACTTTACTTTAAAATTCACTTCACTTGTACTGTAGCAAACATGATCACTTCTTACAACTGATTCCCTTGCACCCCAACCCTCCAGGTTCCCAGCTCCCATCATCCCTGAGGTGAGCCAGTGGGGGGACATGATCGGCACCGCCTTCTCTCTCGCCATCGTTGGGTACGTGATCAACCTGGCCATGGGGAGAACGCTGGCGGCCAAGAATGGCTACGACGTTGACCCCAACCAGGTACACGCTGTCGGCCAGGGAACTCTAATCGAGATCGCACCCACGCTCTTTGCAGTGTCTCAAGATCCAGTGCAGGTTTATGTGTGAGATCACCGGCGCTGACCTCCTAATGCTAGTTATTGTAACAGATTGTGTTTCGTTGCCTCAGACCGTTTAATGACAAAAGTTACTGCTATCTGGGCCTCTTCAGTGACAGAAGAGAGGTTGTTTTCTGGACTCCAGAGATTTTCTCGTTCTAATATGTGTCGTGCTGTTTGTCAGCTGTGGCCTGTAAATCAGTGGCACCAGTGCGCTTGTGTGACTGTGAGCAAGAGCTGTATTGCCCTTCCAGCTGATGCCTTAACTCTACCGCAGGATCTTGGGAGGAAAAGAAATCAAGAGGTCCTGCGGCACTGAGCTGATAACGGATGCCCCTGGGGACAATAAAAAGGAAAACTGGTCCTTGATTGTTCGCTGTAGCATAATTAACTAGCACAGAATCGCCACTTCTTAAAGAATGCAAGTGTCATTTGTTGGGTCAGCTGGAGTTCAATTAATATCAGTTAAACAATTTATGTAATATTTGTAGTGGTGGAAAGAAAGTGAGTTGAAGTCTCCTGTCCCTTGAATTTCGTTCACACCACTTCTTTCAAGCAGTCCTTTGAATTCTCTTTTTGTGCAGGAAATGCTGGCTCTTGGCTGCAGTAACTTCCTGGGGTCGTTTTTTAAGATCCATGTCATCTGCTGCGCCTTGTCGGTCACGCTGGCTGTGGACAGCGCCGGGGGCAGCTCACAGGTGAGCCCCAGAAAGAGCCTTTTAAATCCACACCCCGTTGTGCTCTTTGAGCTCTTTCCTTCTTTCAGTTCCCAATATGGGGCTCCTTAGTCTCCGGGGAGGAGGGGCAGACTCTACATTTTCTTCTTCCCAGCCCTTATCAGATCTAAAGTGTCAGTCAGCTTTTTCAAATCACGTCCTAAAATGTCCTTTTGCTCTTTACCTTTTAATTCTGTTTAATTTCTGAATGCCTGCCGCTTTTGTTTTGTTACATCTTGAATCGAACTACCAGGAAAGGCATTATATAAAATTAAGGCTAAGCCTATTATGTTATCTAACACATTTTCTAACCCACTGAAATAAACATACTTTAAAAATGGAGGTTAAGATCTTGTGGGGGATAATATATTCCCAATTACAAGGAAACAACAGATGTGGTATGATAAATGTTGTTAAATATTTGTATTAATTTGGTCCTTATTGACTTAATAAGTGCTTGTCTACCACTGTATAATTATACCACTGTATAACTGTGGTGTAACAAAGTGATTCCTGATTTAATTATTTGGTTCCTCCCACAGTTTGCCAGTTTGTGTGTGATGTTGGTGGTGATGGTGACAATGTTGGCATTAGGAGCGTACCTCAAGCCACTGCCCAAGGTAGGACCAGAACCACTTGTAAAAGCACTTTAATTCCTAAAAGGAGTACTGTGAAGATTCTCCTTATAATATTTGACTTTTATAAAATTGAGAGTACTGTGGAATGCTGGGTAAAGCATGACTAAACATAAAAAACTCCGACAGAAGATTAAGCACATTATGTAACAAGCATGGAAAAGCACATTAGGCTGCTGAAGGAAACAAGATATCATATCCAGAAGCCCTTTATGTATTTTAAACAGTCACTCAAGATAGGGATAGTACACATTGCACTGGAGAATTGCTAATTTAACTAGGTAATTATAGACCAAAACATATGACTTCTAGTACATGTACTGTAATGTTATGAAACACTTGTTAGAACTAAACTAGAGCCAATGTAACAGCTTCCTTCAAGAAACAGCTAGATTAGATCCAGGATAGATTAGCTACTGCATAACTACCAGACAGGACCAAATGGCCTCCTCTCATTTGGAAAACAAAAAATTTCATACATATTTGTGTTAAGTTTTAATATGAATTAGAGCGGATAAAGTTTTAAGAACAAGCAAAAATCTGTGAGATCACAAACGTCACATGAGGAACTTTTCTAATAATAGAGCAAGTAGAAATATATCTTATTTTTGATGTATTTGCACTTGTATTAAAAATATTCACATCCTATGAGCCATTTGCTAATTAATGTAATTAAGGTGTGATGAGCGCAGTTCAATATGAATGCCTGCCTCTTCCCTGTGTCCCTGTAGTCTGTGCTGGGAGCTCTCATTGCAGTCAATCTCAAGAACACTCTTCTACAGCTCACAGACCCGTACTACCTCTGGAAAAAGAACAAGCTGGACTGTGTGAGTGATACACATATAATTACCTCATAGATGAAGGGACTCCTTAGCCACAGCTTATCTTCCACTTCGTAGTTTTAATTTACTGCCGAATGAGACAGGTCAGAATTTGTTAACTCGTTTCAGTGTTGTAAAAAGTTTTTAACATCTAAGCCTTATAAATTAAGTGCTTAAATGCTAGAATTCTTTCCTGATAGCATGTGCTATGGTTATCATAAGATGACGCACACAGTTTCATTGAAGAAGGGTGGGACATTTTGGGAGTAAGATAAATTAAATTTGATAGCTTAGTTTGGGCACGTTCAAAGCTTTTTTTTCCCAGTGATCATTCTGCTGTAGATCTGGAGAGTTAAGAACTACCACCTGTTTACAATTCTGCACTTGTACTGTTCTGAATGTGCACTTGTACTGTTCTGAATGCTGTACAGTACAGCAAAGTGTAAATAAAACGTGTTTTAATCATGTTTTAATGCAAAATCAAATCATTAACGCGTTCATGACATTCATGGCCCATTAAAAAGAGTTTGTGTGAAGTACTTCTAGATAGCTTTCCTTGAATCTTATCACATGTCAGTCACACTTGCCTTTGTCTGTGTTTACATGGCATTAAGTGTTTGAACAAGAGAGTCATAGTGCTGTTTTTCACCTTCGTATAAATGCTTACTGTATCAGATGCTAGGGTAGGCAACCTGCAGGAGTAAGCTTAGTTGTGTTAGTAGGCCAATACAAAGCCGTGCTTAAAAGTTCAAAATATGCAGAATGGAATAAGTAACTTAATCTTGTATAAGATCATCGTTGAGTAAGTACCAGCAGAGACAAATACCCCTCATTTGGAAGCCACATCCAAAATTTCTTCAATAAGGTGTACAACCTGTAAATATTTTCTAGAGCCACAGTACAGTGATGTGAGCTTTAGATGCCATTCCAACCTGATTTCACTCACAGATTCTTAGGTAGGCAGCCTGGAATAGATAATGAGATAATGGAGATGATGAATAGATTTTTTGACCGTGGATGGCAAAGAGGTTTAAAGCAGTCAAGGCTTGGACACAGGAGAGAGCATGTCTCTCTCTCTTTTCCCTCCCCTCTCTTTCTCTGCAGTCTGTCTGGGTTGTGAGCTTCCTCGCCACTTTCTTCCTCAGCCTGCCCTATGGAGTGGCCATCGGGGTGGCCTTCTCAGTACTGGTGGTGATCTTCCAGACACAGTTGTGAGTGCATTTGAATTGTCATTAAGAATTTTAGTATTTTCAATGCTATATGGAATATGCATTCCATCCTGATGTATTTCTGATCCTAAAATACAGACAGTGGTGTCCTCAGATTCTTCAGAAACTATCTCCTCTTGCTACTGATTGCTGGCTCTTATATAACCATCCATCCATTTTCCAAATGCTTCATCCACTTCAGCGTAGTGGGGGAGTTGGAGTCTATCCCAGCAAACAACGCACGCAAGGCAGGATACACCCTGGACAGGATACCAATCCATCATGTGACACATAAACACTGACACACCCACACTCCCACCAGGGCCAATTTTGCCAGAAGCCAATTATCCTACCTGTATGTCTTTTGGACTGTGGGAGAAAACTGGAGCATCTGGAGGAAACCCACAAGAAACATTATGAGAAGATACAAACTCCACACAAATGGCACGCCAGGAATGAAACCTGGGGCCTCAGCACTGCCAGACAGAAATGCTAAGGCTAGTAGGAGGCCACCTGGGAGTAGTGCTGATGGGAAGGATAAGATAAGAAGATTATTACATATACAGCATATATAGTATTCAGATATGCTGACTGACTACTACCTGATACAAAAAGGAGCAGACGATAAAGATGTAAAGAGGAGTCTTTCTGTGTGCCCTTACAGCCGAAATGGTTCAGAACTGGGACAGGTCCTGGACACAGATCTCTACAAGAACCCTAAAGTGTACAGCAAGGTAGGAAGAAAGAGCATTGAAACAATACAGTCTGTCGGGTATTTATGTAGTGAACTGCAACATAATGAATGTTTTGTGAGAGACTCCAGTCACAATATACCAACAACTGTCTGAGTTTATTTCTAGTTTGCAAAAGGAGCTCATCATAAAAACAACACAAGATGAGTTTTCCTTAACTATTTGAAAATTGCTGTTAGCTTGCAGCTTCACACAACGTTCTCAACATTCATCAATTAAACAGTGTTTTTGCTTTGATATGAGGGGCTTCTTTATTCTCCCATGCTTGATCAAAATGACTATTCATTCTTGCAGGTGAAATACATCGAAGGGGTGAAAATTGTTAACTATTGCTCTCCTCTCTACTTTGCGAATGCAGAAATATTCCGCCGAAAAGTCATCAAAAAGGTAAAAACAGGTTTCCTGATTAATAATTGAAACATGCAAAGTTTAGAGTTTGGCCACAGTTCTCTTTCTGGTGGCAACAGCACAGAAAGGCTAGATGCTGTTCAGTACAAAGATTGTGCTGCTCTTAATGACAGATTATCAAAGAAAGAGAATCTCTAAAAAGGTGAATCTCTTTGAGTTATGTGGCACTCCCTCCACCCACGTTCCACATCCTCTTTATCCAATGGATCCTGACCCAGCAGACACAAGGGCAAGACAGGATACGTCCTGGATCAGATGCCAGTCGATTCCAGGGCTCTAACATACAGATACACATAGGAACAACTCAGAGGTACCACTTACCTATATATGGCTACCATTGTCCAAATAAAGAAAGACAAAAAATGTACACCTCTGTGAAACCAAATAAAAGAACAACCTCTTAGACGTTTGTCCCATTTCACTCCAATATATACTGTATTATTTTGTACAAGTTTCCCTTTATGAGAAATCCATGGTGGGTCTTACAGCAAATTAAGGCTTGTGGCTGAAAGTGAATGATTTTTATTTCATGCCATGTATTACCATGTACAGTATGCCAGTACTGTTCCTGTATTGTTTTACATGTGTTTCGACAGACAGGGTTGGACCCTGGGAAAATGCTCCTTGCCAGGAAAAAATTCCTCAAGAAGCAACAACAGGAGATGAAAGATCAGAAAAAAGAGGAGAAGAAGTGGAAGAGGAGTTCTCTGGTCAGCATGAAAAACCAGGTGCGGATAGCCAGGGAGAAGAGGGGTCCCCCAGTCTAGGCAGGGTTAACCTTCTTGTCATCAGGTGGGATCTACATGACCACAGGAAGCTTTGAGAGCACACTGAACAAAAAAGAAAGCAAAAATTTCGCAAGATCTCAAAAAGGCAGGCCACAAAAGTTGCATGTTGAAGAATGGCACTCGGATAGGCAGAATATACCACTTAATGGCCAAACAATTATAGTACTCTGATAGATGTGTCGAGTTGAGGGCTTCGTGCTCATGTCTGAGATGTTGTCTCTCAGCAAAGTATGTTTCAGTCAGAGCAAGCCTGAAAATACCACACCTTCCCATCAACAGCTATTATCAACAGCTTTTCCCAATGTTATCTTATTTTGCTACAGCTTTGCAATGTTTCATGCTAAAATTTTCCTGGGATATATCGAGGTGCAAGCAAGTTCATTCAGTCACAGGCAGACCATGTTAAAACCATGTTAATCATAGGGATGAGGTGAGAGAAGACATCATAGGATACAGTCTGTTCCTGGGTGCTGCTCGAAACTACCTTTCATTTTCTCTCACACAGACCACCTCATTGCAGCAGCTACAGAATGACTTTGACAATGTCGGCTCCACCAAAGGCAGCAAGCTGGAAGACGGCCTGTCCCCGACCTACGTCAATTTTAACTGCAGTGTGATAGAACTGAATGAGCCAGGCCCACATGACTCACATCTCCCTCCAATCCCGGTGCTTCCCCCACCCCCGCCTTTCCACACCCTGATTCTGGACCTAGCAGGAGTGTGCTTCATCGACCTCATGGGCATTAAAGTCCTCACCAAGGTGCTGGCTTCCCCGTCCTCCCTCTGTTCCAACACATCGCCACACACAGACAGGATCTCACTGGGGCTAGAATGAGTCTCTACTGAGCTCAAGGAATTTTCGATACATGTACAGCCAGTTTGAAACAGTTACTTCGCTGTATTTACCTCCTCAAAAATATCTAGTGGGCAGGTGTGAATAGACTTGGCTAATCATCACAGCCACTTACACTGCACAGACAGAAAGTGTGGACCTCCTCCACATGCTCTCCTCTGGCGCACCTCTGTCAGAATTGTTCAACATATGACATGAGGTGAACCCCACAGGGCCTTATAGGAAAGTTAGCAGCTACTGGAGGAGGAGCATATCTCTCACTGACAAAACTGGACATTTCCAGGTGTCCGGCTCCTAGGAGTCACTGTTGAGCAGAAAGCTGAAAATATCCAGACTGAATGCCTCCTTTCTCCCCACCCTAGTAGGACTCTGACAGTTTTGTGCTGCCACATGGCGGGTCTTGGTCATGGCTGGCTAATGACACAGCCTACTGAGACACCTGGAGTACAGGGCTCAACAAGCACTCCATGCCAGCGCCTTTACCAGCTCGGCCTTCAGAGCTGGTCAGAGCTTCAGTCAGAGCTCCTTTATCTTTATAACAGCAATATTAAAGTCTCTTTAAGGTATTTGCTCTTCAAAGTTTTCTAAAGGATCCTAATGTGTATTTTTAGTGTAACAACAGGCCTAAAATTGATAGCAGTATTGTAACTTTAATAATATAAAATTTAATTTTCATTTGCCGATTTTTACCAATTATGTCAAAGGCAACTTATAATAGAAGGAACAATTGATTCTTTAAACAACCTTCAGATGTTTTGTCATACATATGAGTGAGATCAATTTAATCTTAAAAATTCATTCCTTGATCAGTTAATCAGTTCAATTGACAGAGGAAACAACTACAGTCCATGCAGGTATGCTTGGTATGGGTTGTAATGTAAGAGACATTCAGATGGCTCTTATATCAAGTAATGAAGATGTGTTACATGCGGGAAGTCTATACGACATTGACCAACACTGACAAGATCCTGTGGGAGAGCTTTCCCATGATGCTGCAAACTCACTATTGAACACTATAACCCAACACATCCCATTAGAGTTTCACCGGGTTCATATGGAGGCTGATCCAATGCTTGAATGTTGTGCGAATGAGGAAATGCCTGGCTCTGTGAGTTGAACCATATCGTGTCTTTGGCTGTCATGTTGCAATATTAAGTGTTAAGAGAACTAGCTACTAGATGTTCTCCAGATAACTCCTGGCAGTGAGATGATTGGAACTGAGCTTTAATTGCACCCTATAGTGCCCTATTACTCCTCCACAATACCGGTCTTGCTAAATTAAACAGCACTGTGCTAATCGCCATTGATAGACATGGAGTTATCAGCAAAGCCCAGATCAAATCTCACTTCATCACAGAAAATGACATCATTTTATGTGATATGATCAACAGTACCTCCCTTCGCTGCCCCATACTACCGTGTAAATTGTGACTAATGAGTAAGGATTTGCTTTGTATCCCTATCTACAATGCTACTCACTGTAGTTCTGTGAAACCGATTGCAAAAGTGTTGAAGAGGAATGCCAGAAAACGGTAAAATAAAGTATCTTTGAGATAAAAATCAGAAACATTTAGATGACGAATGGGAAATAGTTGATGTTTTAAAATGGATATTTAACTTATGTTTTTACCAAAGAAGAAACTGACAACACTGAGGAAATAAAAAGTTCTATATGAAATAGGATAGCCTTGAAGTGTTAAAGGAAGTAGCAATATGTGAGATAAACACATGTTGAGGACCTGATGGTATTTTACCAATTATACGTAAGGCAACAAGAGATGCTGTTCGTAGTACATGAACAAAACTACTCCAATAGTCAGTCAAGACAGACATTGTGTGCATTGATTGAAAAATTGCTAGCGTGGTGCTCAAAACTATACGAAGTAAATTTAGACCAATAAACAGAGTTCTATTTTGTGCTTGGCTAATATAATTTCTAATAAAACAGCAGAAGAGGACGTAAACCAAGCATGTGATGATATATGTAGATTTTCTAAAAAATTTGAGATTATCATAAAATAATACAGTCAAATTATAAGGTGTCAGTGTAAAAGGAAATGTATCCATTTGGGTTGAGAACTGGCTAACAGATATAAAGCAGTGCCTATAAAGAGTTAATGCTCAAAATGGGGAGAGATCATAAGTGGAGTACCACAGGGATCTGTGTTAGCGCCACTTCCTTATTTATTTCAGTAATCTAGGTTGTGGCATTGTTTGTAAACTAATTACATTTACAGATGACACCAAAATTGGAGTACTAGTAAACATTGTATATTCTACAAAGAAAAATCTAAGGGATATACAGTAGATAGAATTCTAGACAAAATATAAATTAAGAATCTTTTTTAGATTTAGGGAACCAATGAGTGGGAAGAAGCTGCTTATGAGAAGACTTTGGTGTGATGTTGATTTCCATTTTGTACACCATGTGCAATAAAAAAAACGGAAATGGAAGATACTGCATTTAAAATAAATTGTATATAGTTAAAAATGTAGAGTTAGAATTAGCTTCCTGTTCAGAGGGAAGAACTAAGCACAGCACAACATAAAGACTCGCTTTTCTTTTCTCCCCTGTTTGCCGCCTTGTCTCTCTCTCTCTGTCGAGAATTTAGTGTGTTTGTGTAGTCTGTCTGACTGATCTCTGGCTCTGTCTCTCTGTGCATTGTAGTTGCACCAGCTGGTCCTGAAGACAGGCAGAGCAGCATACACTAATACACTTTCCCTTAACACCTGTAAAACAAACAATGGAGGCATTAGAACATGCCAACTGAAGCACAAGTTTCCAGGCGATGTTAATAATCTAAACACAACCAAAGAGAAATTGTGGCTCACAGATAAAAAACAAAAACAAATAAAATGTTAACTTGTTGCTTGTTTTGTATTCATATTAAGAGGAAAAGTTTTATAGGTATCAAGACCTGTGAAAGACCTTCAGGATTCTGTACAAGTGAAAAAAAAGTATATTTGATTTTTCCTTGTACCTACTGTAGGTAGGTTCAGACCTTTGCAAACATTGGGAGTATATTGTTGAACAAAACCCCATTAAGGACAATGAGAATGCACAGTAGATCTTTATTCACCAATGGTGTTCTCTTCCTTTTTATTTCTCTTTACAGATGAGCTCAAGCTATGAGAAGTTGGGTATCAGGTTGTACCTGGCGAATGTTCAAGGTAAGGTGTTTTTCTTGCTTTGGTGGTGGTTTTGTTGACATGAGGCCCGAAAACAGGGAAATCAGGAAATTTTCAGCCACAGGAATGAGTTTTCCTTTCTAATTGTTCAACGTGTGGGAATAAAAGTATTTTTTAAAGTTTACTATGCAACATCATGGAATTGTTTTTTTTTCTGTTTTACTGTTGAAGCTATACATTAGAAACATTGCTGTAAGGTGATGGAGGGGAAAATTTAGCAGCTGTCTTAATTGTCCAATCCTTCACCTGGATGGCTGATATGTCAGCAGGTTTTCAGTTCTACCTCTGCCCTCTGATTTTAACTAAACGTTCTTACTGCATATTGTCTAACATCTCTGTTTAAAAGTCTTTTCCAGTATTAAGGAATCAATTGATTGCAAGTGATCTAGATATCCTGTTTTAGAAAGGTTTAGACTACACTAGTCCTGGACTGGACAGCGTTGTTCTGTCACGCTTGTACGCACCTCTCATTCACAACTTTTCCAGTGTGAAGTCAACACAAGACTGTCAAAGCACAGAGCCACTTTTTCTCAAAACTATAGAGCTAGCAGGAAAAGGCAATGAAAGGTAGTATATATTTACGAGATAAGAATAAGTTTGCTTTATGATTGGACACAATCAGGTTTTTGTCTGACAGCATGCACTTTGTTTAACTTTGGAGAGTTATGTGATAATGAAGGGGTTACTCAATCTGAAAGTTAAAAGCTGTGCACTTTCTTTCTTCTTTGTGCTTTTCAAAGCCCTATTGCCATGCAAAACCCACATCAAAAAGTAATCACTTTCCTTTTTTGTTTTCATAATCTTTCTGTCACTGACTTCTTGCATGCTGCTTTTAAAGTTTCATAAGTTTTGTTTATAGTACATGCTTAAGAGTATAGCTACTAAAAGACGTCTGCAGTACTTCTGCTTCAGCATGTATTGTCTGCACATGAAACGGAGACATCTTATTAGACTTTAATACACCTGGGAGCTATGGCAGTCACACATTAAAAGCCCTGTTGTGCCTTGGCCTCACTCTCCTTGTTCATGGCTCTGTGTATGGCCACACTGTAGCTCAGGTGTACGAGGAGCTGGAGGCTGGAGGGGTGTTTGAAGAAGGAAGTTTGGACCCCAGTCATCTCTTTCTATCTGTTCATGATGCCATACTTTTCTCTCTGGACGAAGCACAGCACAGCACAAAAGACCTGGACAAGGTAGGACACATTCTAACACTCTTTATACTGGCGTGCTCTCACAAACCACAGTAAAGAGCAAAGTTAAGCATGAAATGGTGCAAAAGACTAGAAAAGACCAGTGGAATACACCCAGAAAGAACCAGCTGGGCAAAAACATATTATATTATTCAGTGTGCACATTAAAATTATCAAAAGCACATCCATTCAGTGTTTTTCTTTTGATTTGAGGACAGCTTCTTTGGAATTTGTTGATACATAAACCGATCAATTATAAGCAGCAAGCATATTGTGTTTTGGGGAGAGAAATTGGGTGTTGAACTAAATATTAACACCTGAAGAAAGAATCTATCTGAAATATTTTTCTTAAATATCACAAAGCATAGATATCCTGTCGCTGATTCTGTTTGTTGCTACTTGGAAATGGAAGTCACCATTGTGTGCTGACCTTACAGTGAACGTGTCAGGCCAAGCCAGGCCGGGCCGGGTTACAGTCTCATTTATTCCTTGAAGCCCACCTGAGTGGGTCTGTGTGTGGGGATGGCTGCTGTCCTTGGTGGCATGACACGGCCTTGACTCAGCGCCATGGAGTCCAGCCAGCTCAAACAGCAGTGCAGCGACTCCTCTGAACCGAAGTGCTGCTGCTTGTGGGAGAGACGCTGAGCAGCCAGTGACTGTCAGGGCACAATAAGCCCACTGTTGTGTCTCTGACTCATGTGTGCTTTTGTCCACAAACAATTCCTTTTTTTTTCGTTGTTATCTGTACCAGAGGATGTAAACTTTTGCGGCCTTGGAAAATGGAAATGGTGTTTAAGAAATCCAGGTCAAGTAAAAATCAGTACTGAGGTTACAAGTGACATTTGTTTTTCTTGGAAATTGGTTTTCTAAAAAGATTGTGTTCAGAATAAATTTACTCATCTCACTAAGACATTTGTTTAGAATGGAAAATGTCTCTAAAATCAGATGCAACCAAAACACCCAATGCTGGAAAAGGGAATGTTGGTCAAATGGAACACTGTTACAAATAAGTAACAAATATTGTCGCTTGCAAATACATAGAATGAAAGAAATTCAGACAGGTTAGAAAACCTCTTTAGATCTAGGAACAGTGCCTGAAACACCTTTAGGAAATGTACAAGTCATTTACTCATCTAATCTGTCATTCATCATTGAATTTTGTGAAGCAAACACTTTAAATGGGGTGTTCTGTTCTTCAGGGTGAGACGGAGAGGAAGGAGCTGGCCTGTGACATTGAGGAAGGGCAGACAGATTTGGAACAGGTAAGAGACAGTGTTCAGTCATCTTTTTTTTTGTTTTCAAGTCAGTCACAAATAACAAAGGGTACTTTTGTGAAAAGGCACATCATAGACTTCCAATTAGACAAGCAGAACTCTGTTACTGTACTGTGACCCACAGTTTGATCATAATACACTGTGAAAAAAGATCCTACTGAAAACACAGTATAATTCTTCTGAATAAGCTAAAAAGAAGACGTCCCTGTTTAGCTCACACTATTGAATGTCAGATCAGACTTGTGAAAAAAATTAACAGATTCATGCACTTCCACAAACCTTTTCTATTTATACTGTGAAATCATAATTTAAATATCGTTGGTCATGTAATGCAATTTTAAATAACGAACAAACATTTCCCTTTTGTTCTGAAGGTACAGAACTCTTTACAAGAGACATCAAAAATAAATAATTAGTTCTAGACTTGTACTGTAGCTGCAGTATGTAAATGTTACTTAGGTGCTTTAATTTGGGTTGTGCTGGTTTGAACTGAAGTGGTACAGTAAAGACAAAACGATATATTTTAACATGTCTTAATTGTTGTTTTGTCTCACGCTGTGCCTCTCGGATACTTAGACATGGATGTGTAGAATGTGTAGGATATCAAACGTCTATCACTTCTAATAAGTAGTGTTTTGTCAAGTAATATTTAACAGACATTCATATTCTGATGGAAATCCTTTTTAGATTATTCAAAAATATCCTCAAAGCAGCTCTATTCATTTTAAAGACTAGTTGGATGCATTTACATCATTCCTGTCATTAATCAAAGTGAAACACCTGCTTAACAAATCACAGTGCCGCCACACAGCTTTTACAGGATCTGTTACAGAACATGGTGGCCATGGTCACATTCATAATGCAACACTGTACAGCGCACCTGCTGAAAAGGGCAGTATTTAAAAACCCAAGGGGAATGTCTTGTTATTAAAATCAATTTATTTTATTTATTATCCAATGCTCGTTAATACTGCAGGCTATTTTACTGGACCAATTTGGAGTCAAATTAGTTTCTCAGGTGTACAAATGCCCGTGTTCCACCCAGAAACCGAACCCACAACCTTTCCATTCTAAGTTCAGAAGGCACTGCCTCACAACTTCTACCCCAGTTTGGGTAATTGCTGTCTCCAGATTTGGTGTCTTGAGAACAAAACAGTGATATTGTCATTCACATCATTTTAAATATAAATATACAACCACTAAAGGAAAAATAAAATATATAGATCACTGATTGTCAACCTAGGTCCGGGGATGCTCCATATCTGTTGTAATTAAGTTATTGGTTGAATTATGTCTTCAAGACCTCTGTTATAATAAAAAACTTGAAGATCATGTGGATGCTCAGATACAGGAGTAAAGATCACTGGTGTTAATTAAATTGTGGCTATGAGCTTACTCTGAGCTGTAGGTATTGCTCAGTTTTGTTTTTGTTCCTGTTTGCTTCTTTAGGTGACACTGGTGAACTGTCAGTAAATATTATAGTATAAATCCAAGGCAATGTATATTGTTAGAGGTCAGACAGTTTCGGGTTTTGTGATGGAAGTGTTTTCACACTGAAGCAAAAAGATAGCCCACACCCGTCTCAGGAGGATCTGAATGGTTGCAGCGGATTTGCACTTTTTGCATCTTTTATGGTAAGCTGAGTCAATTTAGCCACTCTCATATCAACGCCTTTCTTTGGTTTTGACAGGAAATGTTCTGAAGGGCGTCCAAGAACAGATGGCTTCTCAACTTCAGACCGACAAAGGGGGGTAGAAGGTTTGAGTAGGTGCTCAGTAAATGACCACACAACCCACCCTGCAGACTCTCACATGGACCTTATGCATGATGTTTGATTACTATAATCAATTATAGTATAAGCTCAAAAGACAAAACAATTTAGAAACTTGTGGCTTTGACTATATGCAAATCTGACTAAGTAACTCCCTACAAGCATTCTCTGCTTTTATTTCTTCACATATTAGCATGACACTTTTTGCAAAAACTATAGGGAGGGAGTACTGATAAATGGAATATATTAATATATAGAATACAATTGAAAGAATCTGTTCTATCCTGGCCATAAAGTGAAGTCACACAATTCTGTTAAATGCAATATGCATCTTAGTTCACTCAAGTAGTAGACACTTCCGCTGGAATACTGTTTATACAGAGACTTTTCCTGAAAGCTCAGTTTTCTTGTTTCTGCCTATTATAGGTTTAATTAGTGAAGTAGAATAACCTGGTGATATGTAATTAGCTTCTACATCTTTTCAGCCAGATCATGTTACTTTTCAAGCTCCACAAGGGTCTCCATATGCACATACAGTAGTATGCATGAACAAATTACTGTATCTTTTTTCTCACTGTACAACTGGCTGTCATTAGGAATTTGTCTAAGTGTGGTGGCAGCCCAGTTTGACCTACAACATGCAAATAAGTTATATGGCTTGCACTTTTACTTCTCTCTCAGAAGTTAGAAGAGGAAATCCAAAGATTGAGACCTCAGGCATTATCCCATCTTCAAAGACATTACTAATTGTATACATTCACACATGACCCTTTCACTCAGTGCATGAAGTTAGGAAAACTCTAATGCAGACACCCACCCAAGCTGTATCCATGCATACAGTATTTCAACTGCTTTCAGTTTGGTAAAGACCATACATTAAATTCTTGGGAATATTTTTACTTTGTTCAAAGAAACCAATGTATTTAAAAAGCTGTTAACTGTTAATGCTGTTAACTTGACCTGATTTACTGGGTGACACACACATCCCAGTTGTACAGTTTTGCTAGTCAAAATATAAATTATACGGTATTTTTGCAAGATGCTGTACATACGGTACCCTCTTATAGTATTGGGAGAGAAAAGTAAAAAATGTAACATTTGCTTTACAGTCAAGCAATTTGTGTTTGTGATCATGACATTAATATGAATGAACAAGTACAGATGTTTTATTTAGGGGGTAATTCTATGCATATATTTGATCACACCAGAACAAAAATATACTTTGTGTTCAACCCAGCAATTTTAGAGGTCATTCAAGTTTACTGTGTTTTGGATTGGCTCTTTCTCCTTGCCCTGCAATGAACAGGCATTTATTGATCCCAAAAAATGAAAGTTCCCCCCCATTTGGCAAGTATTCATATACTGTATATGATCATTGAAAAAATAAACTTTCAGACTCTACAAAATTCAAGATGATTAAACAGAACTTAGCAAAACAATTACAAAATAGGATAGAGGAATTTGAGTATTGAAGACTGGTACATTTATTTGTACTATATATTTTAACTACACAACATTAAGGGAAACATACACATATATCTTATTTTGCTCATCGCACTTCCTGAGATTTTGTGCAAACCGCTCTCTGGAGAGGATGTGTTTTTTACTGTTATTATTTAAATGGGTATCAGTTCTTGGGCTTTTTTCAGTTCATTGTGCAGGGAAAGAGGGAGAGTATTTGCTCTGTTAAGTACACTCAATCTCCACAGGGAGACATAAAGTAAGGAGCAGGCAGGTACTGAGATAGGAGAGGCCCTGCTCCTGATAAGGACTTCACACATTGCTAGATCCCAGCAGCACCACCAAGCAGCTGTGAAAAGCGAAAGTTCTTTAACACTTTCTTAGACTGCAGTTCTGCTGGACGCACTCTGTCTTTGACAAGAAACGCATGCAAACATCTAGACAACTGGAGGGCTTCGAAGGAGTCCTTCAGGCTGTGTAGTCTGACTGTACTCCCATTAAGACACCACATTTGCACTAAGAGAGATGTTGGCGTGCAGTTTTTGGTATCTGTAGAAGATTAATTTATTAAGATGTTAGTGAAGTATTTTAGAAATATGTTTTTTATATTTATGTTACATCTGTTTTTTTGTCATTTATGATAAAACGTATGCCAAGAATTTCTCCAAATATAATGCCTTTTAATTCTCATCAGTTGTAATAAAAGGCATCTCACACTTTCATACCCACAGCCACAATACTGTCTAAGGTTTTGTGTTGTCATAACCTCTGGATCTTCCAAAATCCAAAGGGTTTAAATAAATACAGTGTATTGAATTGTGATGCTGTTCTTGTGAATGTGAAGCCATACACTTCTTGTTCGTCTATGAGTTTTTTTTTCAATTGACAAACATTGTATTGTGTTTTCTGAACAAATATTGGTATGAATAAAATGCATTTGGCCTGCTCCCTCAAAACCAAGCTGGTCAGGGGTAATTCTCTGTTTTAAATTATTAATGTTGGTGGAAACCTGCAGTGAACTTTAAAAAGCTTTACACCATGTTTTTTATGCAGTTTGCAGATAGAACTACTGTATAGAGATACAGAACTTTTCCATGATCTTATTTGCTATAGCAGATATTATACTTTGATATTAACCTGCCAGTGCATAGTTTTGGGATAACAGGCCATATACTGCATACTAAATAAATGATGAGGGCTCTCTTGACTATTACGAATATTATATTTGTTATATACTTATCATCAACCATAAGGCCTGTTGGCTTTTGTCTGTATTTCTATTTGTGGTTTTATTTTGTTTCTGGGAAAGGAGTCTTCAGAAACAAAGGTCAGCTTCCCACCCCTAGTCTAGTTGTGTTGAAGGTCAACAACCACACACACAGGAGCAATGTCAGATTTAACAGTGGATCTTTTGACCTGTTCTTGTGCTTTTGATATTAAGTCATTGATAGTATTTGTATTAATTACATAGTTCGAATAGATTTCATTACTTCATCTGGGGGTCCTTATTGAAAGGGATTTTCCAAAAGGGGTCCTCTAGGCGTTATAGGTTAAACCCCCCTGGTTTACGTTTTATTCAGTTTAAATTTTATTCATTCATAATTGTCCATTAACTACTGAAACGTCAAAGGCGCCCTCTGCTGGGGAAAGGACCCATCGGAACACGGATTTTTTTTTATCGGTTTTTGCTTTTGTTGTTCCATGACTCTTAGTTCAATTCTTATATTTGTACAACATTATAATAACCTTTTTGACCAATACATTAAAAACGTATGAAAAAAAATATTTGTTTTTCAAAACTTTTATTCCGTTTCTCATGCCCTTATTAACAGCTGGTATCAGTTTTTAAACTGTACATACAAGTTTACTTTGGAAAGGTCCATTTTACCCAACATGAGCATCACAAACAAACTCATAAAGCCTAACTTAACATGGGTTACAGTATATATTAAATATGGCCAAGATCAATTCTGTGAAGTCTGGAGATATTTGAAGAGAGACAGTATAGAACTTGCAAATTATTAGTTACTAGTCTATGAAGTAACTATGACACCAGTTCAGAGTCACACAAAGCTTGTACAGCTTAAACGACATAACTTCATAAACAAAGACTGTAGTCCCACCCATCCATGCACACAAACACACACACCCATCACTGCAACGAACGGACAATATGCACGCCATTACAGGTAAGAAAGTGCTTTTTAGGGATTTTTTATTATTTTATAGTTTTGTTTTTCACCCATTTTTTTTTGCTGTGGACATTTCTCCTTTTTGTGGACATTGACAAGTCTAAATTGAAAGTTCTCTTGCCCTGTAACTTTCCTGTGCTGATATTTAAAGAGTACTTTGTGCCTGAAAGTGAAGGTTTTAACCAAGCAGAGAAAGTGCAGCTTTTATTTTATGAGTAAAACTCAAAACAAAAATGCTCTGTTTTTCTTATTTTCTAAAAGTCTAAAGGCTTATTTGTTTTCCACAATGAAACATTGTGTTAAAATAAAAAAAACTGTAGAGTATTTTACTTCATCACTATAAAATATTAAACAGCTCTTTCCAAAAACATCAATTTATAGAAAATATTCTGGGCAGATTAGAATCCTGCTTGGAGACATTGTATTGATTTCTCTTGTGCTCTTGTGCACTGAAAATGACACAAGTATGTGTGAGCCCTACAGAATTCATATTCAAAGATGATCTGACTGTTGGATTGTAAGCCTCACTGTTTTGCAATGACCAGGCAAAAACAACAAGAGTTTGGCCAAGGAAAGAAAAAGCAATAGTTGTAAATAAGAATTTGATGTAATTGGATATTTCCTGTACTGAATTAGCCTTGGGAAAAAACATAATTGAGTTGTGCTTGCAAATACCACCTTTAAACCAACTGCTGTGTGTATGGCTGTACAGAAGTATTTGTGTTTGTTTCATTCTATCGTATTCTTCTCTTTAGTTTTGGCGGCAGTGATCCTGCTGGCTTCTGTGGGTAAGTTAAGCCTTAATTTGAAGTAACACCAGAAGGATTAAGATTTGACAGAGAAACAAAAGGAAAACCAGAGTTTATAACAAAAAAACTCCCACCAGGTTTCTTCAGGGTTTGGAGCAGAATACCTTGGGCAGCACACATCCTCTTGAATTAAGTAAACCTCCTCAGTGAGTGTTAAATAAGTGTCCCAGTTTCATAAAGTCTTTTTCTTAACTTGAAACCTCTCCAAATGATCAATTGGGGAATGCTGCAAAACAAGGTGGATTGCAGGAAACCATCTGTACCAAGAAAACAAGTCAAACGTAATGTGTATTATTAGAGTAAGGGTGGGGCACTATTGCTGGGTTACACTACGTATGTATACATTAGGTATTTCTAATGAAGCTAAGTTGCTCTATCTATCCATCCTGAAAGAAGGGGAGCATTTATAACTGAGTTCCCACAAAGAATTACCTTTGACTGGTGTACAGCACACAGATTCCCTCATAAAACTGATCTGTCATTGAGAATTCACTTGACTTCCGTACCATTTGATATCACTATTCATCCTTTTGTGTATGCACACACACACATACAGTACATCTACTCACACAGATAGACACACACATATATCTACGCCTACAGTATACACCTACACACCTACACAAAAACAGACATACAGACCTATAGTATACACATCCACACACACCTACCCTTATAAAAACACAGACACACCTGCACCTACAGTATACATACTCTACACAGAAACATTCACACCTACAGTACACATACATACAAAGACGCACACAGATACACACATCTACACCTACACATACACTTACACACATTCACACCTACAAAAACACAGACACACCCACACACAAAGAGACACACACCTACACCTACACACACACAGAGACACACAAACCTACACACAAAGACACCTACACCTACAGTACACACACCCACACAAACACAGACACACCTACACACACTAACACCTACACATGCACATGCACACACACAAAGGTGACCCTGATGGGATGGTGACCCATGGTTTGGTGCTGCCTTCTGCCCTGTGCTTTCAGGATAGACTCTTGGGTGGCACAATCAAGCAGATTTCTGACGATGGATAGATAAAATAATAATAATAATTGCTTACACTTATATAGAGCTTTTCTGGACAATCCACTCAAAGCGCTTTACAGGTAATGGGGACTCCCCTCCACCACCACCAATGTGCAGCCCCACCTGGATGATGCGACGGCAGCCATAGTGCGCCAGAGCGCTCACCACACATCAGCTATCAGTGGGGAGGAGAGCAGAGCAATGAAGCCAATTCATAGATGGGGATTATTAGGAGGCCATGATTGGTAAGGGCCAATGGGGAATTTGGCCAGGACGCCGGGGTTACACCCCTATTCTTTTCGAGAAACGCCCTGGGATTTTTAATGACCACAGAGAGTCAGGACCTCGGTTTTACGTCTCATCCGAAGGACGGTGCCTGTTTACAGTATAGTGTCCCCGTCACTATACTGGGGCATTAGGACCCACATGGACCGCAGGGTGAGCGCCCCCTGCTGGCCCCACTAACACCTCTTCCAGCAGCAACCTTAGTTTTCCCCAGGAGGTCTCACATCCAGGTACTGACCAGGCTCACACCTGCTTAGCTTCAGTGGGTTGCCAGTTGTGAGTTGCAGGGTGGTATGGCTGCTAAAAGATGCATGTCTGTAAATGTCCAATTTATATTGCTGTGAAACACTGTAATTTCATTTCTTAATGAGATGGACTACATCATGAAAAAAATTACCAGTCAAATTAAAATAATTACTTACACCTACATGGGTTTCCCCACTGATAGCTGATGTGTGGTGAGAGTTCTGGTACACTTTGGCTGCCGTCGCATCATCCAGGTTGATGCTACACATTAGTGGTGTTGGAGGGGAGTCCCCATTACCTGTAAAGCACTTTGAGTGGAGTGTCCAGAAAAGCGCTATCTAAGAGAAAAGGAGTTCTTATTAATTATCATTATAAAATGCTAACTCCCATGGATTGTGGCTGTTCACGGTCTCTGTTTTCAGCTCTGTGTTCTCAGTACAAGCTGGTGTGCTATGTGAGCAGCTGGGCGCAGGACCGTCCTGGCGATACGCGGTTCACTCCGGACAGAGCCGACCCATTCCTGTGCACGCACATCATCTTCGCCTTCGCCGATGTTGATGAAAACTATAGCATGACAGCGCTAGGGCCTGGCAACGAGCCCCAGTACCGCTCCTTAAACGCACTCAAGGAACAGTCAGTGAAGTGCAAGATACTGTACCTTTCGACAGCTTCTTTATATTGTATGAATATAGATCCAAGGTCCCAGGTGCATTTCAATTTAATGGTGGGGAATCATTGTACATGTCTTGCTTCTGCTATAGGATGCTGTCGAAATCCTACATTTATGAGCTCTTCCGGGGTACAGCCACTCTTCTTCAGGTCAGATCGTAGAACATTGTGTAGGGCTTAGGAATCTGTGCATCCTTGTCTGAGCCGAAGGAGGTGGCTCAGGATATGACAAAAGATACTGTATGTCTTCTGGACTTTATCTGACTTTTGGGCCCAGTAACTGTAGCTCCTTCTTCGCTTTGCTTTGACACAAAACAGTGTGTAAAGTTTGTGGCAATCACATTGAATGCAGTGACACAACACGAACACACATGCAAGCAAACAAGCAAAAGTCTTGCTCACCTGATTCTGGATTCCTGTGTCAAGTTCGGTGGAAAACAGGACGTATAGATTCTGGGACATTTAATTCCCCTAGGCTACGATCCTGTCCCTTGAAAAATGCTTTTTGATGCTTTGGTGCTGCACCTCCTCCCCTTCCATTTTTTCTTTCTCTCTGGAACACACTGTGTATCCACCGATGTTGTGTTTGTCACCGTTGTTATCTGTTAGTCATGTTTCAGTAATTCCACTTATTGCCTGCTAATGTGGTAGCTCCTATCCTGTGCATTGTGTTTCTAATTTTCCTGGCAATTAAGTACTTAAGTAAGTAGACAAGTAAGTAATTAAATACAGAATTGCCTGGTCCTTTTTTTTATTTTCCTTGGGTACTCTTTTTGATTCTTTTCTCTGTGTATCTGTCTTTTTGATTATCTCTGGTTTCTTCTCCTTTCATTGTACTTTAAATGTTTGTGTACTGTATGTCTCTGTGGATCCTTGTGCCCGGCCTCACTGAGATGAAATATATCAAGTCTGTACATTGAGGACCCGGGACTTGATCATGCAGTCACGTTTACTTACTGTACCTCATCACAAGTGGAGTTTTGTAGTGACTAGACACTTCTGTCCAGATTATCACACTTGGATCTCTGCATTGATTGGTTTATTTTGCACGATAGTGCATCGTTCTATATGCATTCACCATACTCTCTGACATGAATCAAGTGATCTACACAGAAGCTTGATTCACTCCTAAAGAGGACGTGGCTCCCGTGTTGGTGTGTCCACCTGGGGCCTTGCTACATAGTATTGATGGAGCAAAGACATTGTTCAACAGTGCCATATACAGTATATTCCCTTCTGTGTTATTTGTTCTTCATTTTCAGCAGGGTTGGCATTCAGCAGGTTAAATGACTTTAAATCCTGTTCCCAATCAATGTTCTCACTTGTGAGGTGATTTAGTGCTTAGTCAACAAGTCATGACCAGTCATGAATGATCAATTAATCAAAAGAAATGAGAAGCTCATGAAGATTATGAAAAGTGATAGGACTCTGAAAGGAAGAAGAGCAAGATTCTTGCTCTATAATGATACATTCTTATGTCCCTTTGTCACAGGAACCCAGCTCTAAAAACGCTGCTAGCTGTGGGAGGCTGGGACTCAAACAACAACTGGTAATCTTCCAACGAAGCTCCATTCTTTTGTGTTTACCATGACTGCACAATCACAATAGCTAAAGGAAGTACTAATTACTGGAAATGTATTTTTAAAACAGAGTGTTTCAGTCTCCTAGCACAGACTGAGGGCTTTTCAGCTCAGTGCTAGAGCTCTTCTCATAATGGAGTTTGTCTTCCATTCTTTTTTATTCTTCGCAGCTCCCTCTTCCTTGTTTGTAATAGTACAGTAAATTAGGTGGTGGCTGCTGACCTTTCACTCATTTTATCCATGAGCTATAAACTATTAGAACTCCCAAGATCCCCTTTTTCGCAGGTTTACAAAGATGACTGGGAAACACTCTCGCCGAGCTGCATTTGTGGATTCTGTCCCAGGGTTCCTGAGATCCAATGGGTTTGATGGCCTGGATGTGGTGTGGCAGAACCCAGGTGTTTTTAGAGGAAAACACAGTGGTAAAAAACACTTCACATATTTGTTAAAGGCAAGAATTGTCACATTTTCTCAGCTTTATCTTCCTGTACTGTGTTAGTTCTGAAAGCCTTTTGCCTTCATGCTGCAGTTGGTTCTTTGAGCTTTGTTTTTTTTGTTTCAATTTGACTGGAATTATAGGGGTTTAATTATTATTAAAGGGCAGCATGGCGGCACAGTGGTTAGCATTGCTACCTCACAGTGCTGGGGCCCTGGGTTCAATTGCTGGGCGCTATCTGTGTGGAGTTTGTATGTTCATGTGGGTTTGCTCCAGGTGCTCCACTTTCCTCCCGCAGTCCATGGACATACTGGTAGGTTAATTGGCATCTGTAAAAATTGGCCCTGGTTTGCATGTGTACAGTATGTGCACTGCTCTGGACTGTCATCCCATCCAACCCCAGCTTCTCCATGGCCATGAACTGGCCATGAAAGTGATTAGACAATGAATGGCCGGAATCATTGTTAATAATGGACATTTTGAAATTACTTTAAAAGGAGTTCCAGAGGCTTTTTGATGAGAATACTCTAAGAATATTGCACTTCCAATTAAAGAGCATGGTAAAATGCTCATCTGTGTATATGGCACTGGACAATTCCATGGGCTGCAGTGCTGAGCTGCTCTGTCATACTGTACAGGAGTTGAGAGCTGCTTTTGAAGAAGAGGCACTGGTTTCTGGGGAAGACAAGCTGCTTCTCTCTGCTGCTGTCTCTGGCCTTGAGGAGTACGCCAGAGCTGCATACAACTCGCACACCTTCCCACAGTAAGAGGAAAACATGAAGAGAGGTTTTTTTCCTTTAACCCGGGGTCAATTCTATCATCACTGAATCTACAACTACAGGAGAACGTATCCAGATAATGGTTAAATTGAAATGGTTGTAGCCATTTACTTTTCCGAATACAGACAGAGCAACAAATTATTTGGGCTTTGAATTTAAAAGTACTTTACATACATCACTAAATGCATTTTCAAATACTAATCTGTGTGACCCAGGTCTGAAGGAGTTATTTTAGCCTGGCCCTTCTCAAAGACATTGTGCTTTGGGAGTTTGCCTTCACCTGATGCTTTTGTCTTTGCAGGTATGTTGACTTCATTAGCCTGATGACCTATGACTTCCATGGGCCATGGCAAGGGATGACCGGCCATATCAGTCCCCTCTACAGCCGCCCTCATGACTCTGAGGACCAGTATCTCAGCATTGTATGGCCTGATTGCTTATTATGTCCACCATTCAAACAGCTGCAGACTGTTCAGTTAAAAGCTCCTCCTAGGCAGTATGCTGGCGTGTTGTTTTTCCTGGCAAACTACTGGCATTGCGATATTTTACTGAAACAATCTGGATTAGCTTAATGCTTTTTATGAAAATATAGCAGGCCCATGTATGCTGTGGACCTGTCACTGTATTTTTCAGCTCACGAAGTGTGCATCTGTTCTTGAGTGTCCTCCTTCACCATCACAGTTTGACTGTTTTCTCAGGACCATGCGGTCAAATACTGGCTGTCCCAAGGAGTGGAAGCAAGGAAGCTGATCCTGGGTTTTCCTGCTTACTCCCGTACGTTCCGCCTCACAGACAGAGGAAGGCGAGGTGTGGGCGTCCCCGCAGAGGAGGGGCAGGCTGGGAAATATACCAAAACGCCTGGATTCATGGCTGCCTATGAGGTAATAGCAATACCAACCCCCACCGTCCTACTGACTTCAAGATTTGTGAAGTCATGCAAAGATGTTTCCCATTGATTACTTTATCTGCAGGAAAAGGCTTAATTGACTTACCATTAACATTAGGTATCCTAGCTTCTGTAACATTCAGCAAATAATGTTATTAAGTACAAACCCTTTATATGGTGGCACAGAGGTTAGCAAGTACTGCCTTGCTGTGCTGGGGCCCTGGGTTCATTTCTGGACATGGGGTGCTATCTTTGAGGAGTTTGTATGTTCTCCCTGTGCTTGAATGAGTTTCCTCTGGGTGCTCTGGTTTCCTCCCACAGTTAAAAAAAATACTGAAATGTAAACTGGCCCTGGCATGAATGTTTATGTGTTGTGTCTGTGTCTCTGCCATGTGATGGACTCTTGTACTAACAGGAGTGTATCGTGCCTTGCTCCTGATACTTGCTGGGACAGGCTCCAGCTCCTCTGTGACCCTGTACTGGCCTTTATTTAAAGGAGCATGTGAGTATCTTAGGTTCTGATTTTGTTTTTAAGTTCCTAAATTATTCATTTACGCATAAGAGAAGCTGCAACAAATCACCCAGTGAATTGATCAAAAGTAAACGTTCACGTTATTAGTAATGGATCGAGGCTCTCCAGGATCAACGCTGGAGACCCCATTTGTGAGAACTTAGCTGAAAACCAATGCAAGTCTCAGCTATAATGCTGAAAATAAAGCATTTGCTTAATCTTAAGGGTGGCAGCTCTATTCACATTTATGTCCTTCCACAGATTTCAGCATGCTCTTTTTCCTATGCTTCAGGTGTGCCAGTTCATCATGCGTGGTGCCCTTGTGAAATGGGACAGAAAGCAGAAGGTTCCCTATGCACTAAAAGGCAACCAGTGGGTTGCGTTTGATAACGGACACAGCCTGAGGAAGAAGGTACGTGTGTAATAGTTATAAAAACACCTCAGTTTTGGATTCTTTTGCTACATAGAGCACTGAAAATAGATCTTGGCTACAAAGCATAACCTTTAGTTTCTAACCTGAGGCTGTGTCCTGTCCCTTTCAAGGCCTATTTCAAATCAACTACAAACTTGTAGGAATTCCCATTCAAACGAAATAATTATTAAATCGTCAATTACTTGCAGCAAATCAGGAATTTGTTCTGAAGGTTCCCCATAGTTAGGAAGATTAACTTAAATCAACCCATAACCACCCTCGAGTCCAACACAATATACTCAAATGTTCACAAGACAATTCTGTTTTTTTCCTTAGATCTGCTCAAGTGCTGGTGGTGGATTACAGCTGCATAATCCCCCCTTAATTCTATAATTAATCTGCGGCTTTTAAATATGATTTAATGCAGCTTGCACAGACCTCATTTACTACTAACTTAGACTGCCATGAATAAAGGAAAATTATTCATGCACTTCTCAGCTTTGTATTGTATAGTGCATTGTTCCATAAGACTGTGTACATACTGTACAATGTGAATTTGCATGTGCTGTATGAGTAGAGCTCTGCTATTTTAAAATAAGCAGTGCACTAATAATGGAATTTTCCAGTTTTTTCAATATACTCTCATACCGGTAGGATTGAATCACTAAATCATCCTTCTTCATGACCGTCTAATTCAGGCTTGCTGGGGTACAAAGCCTGTGTACCAGAAACAAATGCCTGCTCCATTTTATGCCTGATGTAGGCTGTCGATTTGAAAATGGTGGGACTCTGACCTTCAGGATTTCCTTGGTTTCTGCAGACAAAGTGGCTGAGACACCTGGGCCTCGGGGGTGCCATGGTGTGGTCTCTGGACCTAGATGACTTCACTGGCTCTTTTTGTGACTACGGCACCTTCCCTTTCATCAGGCTGCTGAAGAAATCCCTGCTGTCCAGGCATCTGCACACCCCTTGTCCTGACCAGGAGCAGGTCAGATGAACCTGGGACGAGAGCCAGCAAGCAACTAAACACTGCTCCTCAGTGCCTTCTCCTGACTCAGTTCTCAACCCCCACTAACACTGCGCAATATTCTTGATTTCTCTTTCTTCCTGTATCTCCACTCCTCTCATCGTTCAGTTCATCTCGTATCTCTTCTACATCCATTTTCTAACCACTTTTTTACACACCCAGAGATTCCATGTGTGAAATTAAAAAACACTGACAAATAAATGAATAAATAATTTAAATTATGCATAGATGGTTTTGTTTAAAACAGAAGTAACAACTGTTTCTTTTAAAGTACTAACTTAAGTAATCTTTTTTTGTGCATGTTCATCAGCAAAAGGTTCGGTTGAGCTGTTCATACATGGCAAAATCAATTAACCATTAATAGCGTTTGTTCAGGAGCCAGATAAGCAACAAATTAGTTTAAAGATAAGTACTGCAGAGAACACAAGGAAGCAGAAATAGTGACTGCAAGACTGTATTTCACATTCAATGAGTTTCATAAAATTCTGTTGTACAAATTAATCAAGAATGACATTATTTAAACCATTAAGATTCATGCTGTTCTGTTATGAACATATTGATTAAATTTACAGACGTTATCAACATAAATGTTAGTGACAAAATATTTTGAACACACTCCCGTTCATCTTGTAATATTGGAATCATAACTAATTTCCATCTAGGGCCCGACAGCTTTGTGTGCTTGGAGGTTACAGGTTGTCAGTTGTTTTAGGTGCAGGCACAACAATGTCTAATAATTTAGAGCAGAAAAGAAATTTGATCAAGAAAAATGCAAACATTAAAACCCATGTTCAATAGAGCTTAGCAACAGAGACCAAATCCACTGTGTGTTTTTCATTCATCTTGATTTAGTAGAAGCTAAGCCAAAGCAAAATGCACTTTAGGGAAGTACAGCAATTGAATTCTCAGTATTTAAAAAAAATCAATAAAAGAAATTGTGATAGAATGCATAGAGCTTACTGACTGAAGTCCCTTCTTTGTTGTCTGCTTTGGTAAAATGCTAAATAGGAATTTCTTAATCCTATAGCAAGCCCATTCTAAACCCAAGCTTGATAAAAGCTACTCATTGCTCTTTCAGCTCATTTTTTTCCTGCTTGACCTTTTCTTCATGGAGTGAAATGATGACATCCACGTGCAATCCAAAGCATGGAGCGACACAGGAGAGTCCTCTAAGAGGGAACTTGTGTATTCTCTGAAGTCAAGGAACACAAGTGCCTGGTTCTACCAAAAAAAGAGATTCGTTCTCAAAGGATGCTTTACTTCGAGGACTTCACTTTGGAAAAAGATACTTCTGATCCATAAAGGTAAATCCTCATGGGAGCAGTAAGTGAAAATTCATATCCTGGTGGAGTCCTCGGTGTTGAGAGACATCTGTTCCGGATTGGCAGCAGCACAGCTCAGCTTGTTTTTGATCTTCTTGTTGGAGGTGATCATAAGGAAGGGGCTGAGGGAGGCATAACAGGAGGAGAAGAAGACTCGCATGTCCGCGATGACAGGGGGCACCTGTGCCACCGTCAGCATGTATATCCAAATGATGTTGTCGATGCCAAAGAAAACCACGTAGAGGGTGACCAGCGTGACCACGGTCTTGGCCGCTCTGGTTTCGGCCGCGTTCCGGGAGGAGCGCTGGTCGGGGCTGCGGATCTGCCTCACTTGCTTGCCGTGACGGTGCAGGAGGAGGAGGATGTAGCCGCTGGAGCACACCATGAGCCCCACGAAGATGAAGTCACGCCCCGAGACGGCCACCCCGTTGATGATGTAGGAGAGGCTGTCGCGAAAGTCCACGTGGCAGAACCCCAGGTTGAGCGTGAATTCAGGGACGGTGCCGTTGCGGGGGGCGATGGAGAAGAAGGGGGCCGCGATGCACACCGCCATGTTGATCAGCCACAGGGCGGCGAAGGAGGGGAAGAGGAGCTGGGACACCCTGACCTTGAGGCCCACCCAGCGGGAAGAGGCTGGGGCGATAATGATGGATTGGAAGACGCTGAGCATGCTGGTGATACAGACAGACAGGGCACGGGCAATCCTGTAGGCATAGATGACCGCTTTGCAGCCGCTGTCGTTTAGGAGGTCCTTTAGCCCAAACACAGTCATGGTCTGGGGGACGCAGCGGGTGAGGAGGAGCAGGAGGTTGGCAAAGGCGAGATGGCACAGGATCTTGTCCACGGGCTGGACCCTGCCGTCACTACAGGCAATGTGTGCATATGCCAGCAGAACCAAGAGATTGCCCAGGATTCCCAAGCCTGTTTGCAGTAGAAATGAAACCCCTTTAATTGTGATGCACAGGTCCATCCTCCAGAGTCCGGGCAGCCCAAGAAGTCACTGTGAGCCATGAAAAGCGAAAGCAAAGGAGGTTAACTCGCTCAAAAAGAAGCTTCTTACGCTTACAGACACTGCAGAAAGGAGTTTTCTTGTTTAGTTAATGTAATGTATTTATCATTGTTATGATATTGACTTGAAAGTGCACCGATAAGAACCATAATATTTGTGCTGTTCTTTCAGTGCATATGCATGAAAAAAAAAAGAATTTGGATTGGAAAAAGCGGACCAAGAACTGACCTTTTCTGGTAGGCTTTTGTGAAGTTTCTTTCTACCGTTGAATGTGCAGGTGTCTGCAGAACTTGAAGATAAAATAGTATAAAAAGAAAACGCTGAAACAAGCTGTAAGTATTCTCACTTTCAGCTCTCTCTGAAAAGTGAATTTGTGGTTCAGCTGAATCAGGAAGTCTGCAATTAGGTGCCCCTGTAAACCAAATTTATACCTTTGTCTGTGCCCCAGGAGAATGGCTGATGTAGAGTACTTACACCTGAATATGAAACAGCAGCCAGAATAGTTTCAGGTCTATTAACATACACAGGATATATTTATATGTATACACATCTTAATGATTATATTGTTATGTACTCTGTTGTTTGGTCTTTGACATAATTAAATTACATGCTCATTTCAATATGTACTAAGCACATTTTTCAGGCTGACTGATGAAGACTGTAAAGATAAATCTATATGGGTTATTAATACTGTTGTATTACAGTTTTCTATAAGTTGGGGAAAAAACTGGAAGCTAAAAAGTTATTAACTGTCTTCAAAGCTATTTTGATAATACTGTTACAAAGCAATGTGTAAGAAAAATTTTCAGAATTAATTTATAATAAAAGTGCAGTCGGGAGAAGGCAGTTGTGAAGAGAGAACATTAACCTTTATTAACTGTCTGATCAAATCTCTAATTATCACTTCAGGGACTCCTTTAAGATCCACCAGTTTAGAAAAAAAAAGTAAATTCTTCATTTCCAGCACTGGGGAGCAATTAAACTTGTTTATCAACATGATATTAAAGGCAGAGTTTCAGGCTGTATGTTTACACTTCTGCCCAGACATGAATGTGAACAGAATTAAATATGTTTATTTTTCATCTTCACGGGTACTGTATGCTAGTACGAAGTGTAAGCGATATTATTTTCATTTTCTACTCTTCACCTCTACCCACACACCAGTCTTATTCTGCTTCAGCATAAAAAAAAATGTTCATTTTAGTTTGCTCATAATCGCTGATCTTCAAAATCATTTTTATAACATTCATCAGTACACTAACACTACTGAACTAAACATTGAACTCGTTCCTGACTTCCTGACGCGTGAAAACAAAATACAATTTTTTCAACAAACAAAAACATTTTCCCAAGCGTCCAGCAGGGAGAGACAAAAGCAAGATATAACGTCTGATTTTTTTGTTCTTCAGAGCCACGCAGAGGTTTTTTTTTTGCGTTTAGCATTTATAGCAAGACATACTTCATCGGGTTATGTCTATGAGTTCACGACGTCGGAAGGTAAAAAGAATAATTTAACAAATGGCCACCTTTGTGTGACCTTCTTAAACGGTCGGTCAGTCAATTATGTTTGATGAAAGATATAATGCATATACTGGATAGGGGGTCCCGAACCGTGGTCCTGGAAATACCCAATCTATTCTTATAGCTTACCCTACATCTAAAGATTATAACCACTTGTTTAAGTAATTGATCAATTAAGCAAGTAACGTTTCAATGGAGGGAACCCTGATCATAGAGGACTGAATATTCTGTTATTTGATACCAAACATCTCTAAATTACCTAATTGCACACTCCGCCGATTCAAATGACCATAGGCTCCAAGGCCTTTAGAAAGTGATTATTTCAAGTTTATATTTAAACCCCGCTGGAGTAGAATAGAAGAGTAAAACGCACACATTTACAGTATATTTGATATGCCACTTAGCTTTCAAATGGTAGTTACATTTATTTTGAAATGTAAATAGGTGGCACATACAATAACAGCAGTTATAAACGCAACGTGGTATTTTTCGAAACTATTCACCCTGGATTGTATTTTAAAAAATACATGCGTTTTTGCAATTTTACCAATATACATTCTCTTCTGAGAATATTAGTCACGGTTCCTTTCCCGTCCTAAAAGTGGACAGGGTTTGATGTTTTTCAAGAAACGTGCAGTTGTAAAAACTTGGGGACCATTCCGGTACCACCGACACGCATTCCTGACAGGACGGCATCAGACGCACCTTAACGGAGGTACAGTACTACGCAATCCTGAATGGACCCTTGCAGAAACTGGTAAGACCTTTGTTTACTTCTTTCTAAGGTGATGGGGGGTTGCTTCACGAAGCGAGATTACTCAATTAACCAGATAATGTTTGTAAACATGTTGTCAAAAGTCAGGATCTCGGTTTTACACCGCAAGATTGAATTGTATCCGGTTAACTATAGCAATATATATTATATAACTTAGCAGCTTCCTCCGGGGCAAATTTAAATTTAAAATTTAACCTGACTGAGTTTAAGACCTCGAGTCAAATACAAATCAGTCCTGCAGGCAAGACAAAAAGATGTCGCCGTTCTTCGGGGGTCCAGTTCACATTGGAGCTTTGCGGAGAGAATGAAAGTTTACAGATCGCCCTTTACAGTTCGCTGAAAATGTTTTATTTGAACGACGTTATAGCATACAAAGTATACATTCACGATTTCGTACGCTTCCCTATGATACAGTAAATACTGCTTATCATAGCTAAACGGTAAAAGAAACTAAAACTCTGTTCATGGGACTGAGATTACCTGTGACCGGTGTAGTTTTTTTACTGTGCAGGCAACTCGGAGCGTTTCAGTAGAGCAACAGTGTGTTGTGTGTTAAGGAAAGGAGAGTTTTCAATTCATGTCTTTGTGAACATTCACAGCGTTTCCGGGCCATACATTAGTGAAAACAATTAGACAGGAGTTTCTTTAAATAATATTCTCATCTTTAATTTTATCCACTGGCATCTGTTCCCTGTAGCTTTCCATCATAATCTAAATTTTTCTTACAGCATTACATAATGGGATCTCTGGACCGCACAGACATCCTCATTATAGCACCCACAGAGTCAAACGAGGCTGATTTTTTAACAGAATATCAATTCACAGCATCAGTGTACTGTACCGTTAAGAATAAAACTCTTCACTTATACTATAGCTACTGTATAGACATCTTACCCGAGTTTCTGCTCAACTATCCCATTTGATTCAAACAACAAAAGTTCAAGTTCACATTTATTTATTTATTTCATTCCATCCATATACAAGTATACAGTGGAATGAAATATCGTTCCTCCTGGTCCACGGTGCAAATACAGACAGGACACTGACATAGATATTGTAGACAGGATAAACATGGTGCAAAGTGCAAATAGTGCAAATTACAAGGCAATACATACAGTAGTACAATATACACAACACACTGGTTTGTGATTTAAACCCTGTTTCTGGAATTGGGGCGGGTGCAAGTAGATTCCAGGGTGTTAAGGACCCTGACAGCCTGTGGGAAGAAGCTGTTACAGAGTCTGGTGGGGCTAGCCTGTACACTGGGATATCTTTTCCCAGATAGTAGGAGGGCGAAGAGTTTATGGAAGGGGTGGGAGGGGTCATCTACTATACTGGAGGCCCTGTGTGAGCAGCGTTTGTGATAGGTGACAGAAATGGAAGGGAGGGAGGCTCCAATGACGTGTTCAGCTGTTTCCACAATTCGTTGAAGGGTCTTGCGGTGTGAAACATTGCAATTCCCAAACCCAACAGTGATAGAGCTGGTCAAGGTGCTCTCAATGGCGCTTCTGTAGAAAGTGGTAAGAATGGGCGGGGGAAGGTTTGCCCTCCTCAGTCGCTGCAGGAAATAGAGACGCTGCTGTGCTTTCTTGGCTAGGGAGGTGGTATTGAGGGACCGAGTGAGGTCATCTGTAATGTGTACACCAAGAAACGTGGTGCTGCTGTGTCCACAGGGGAGCCGTTGATGTACAGTGCTGAGTGATCAGTGTGGGCCCTTCTGAAGTCAATGATTATCTCTTTTGTTTAATTGACATTAAGAGATTGATTGTTGTTTGTGCACCAGCCCACTAGTTGCTCCACCTCCTCTGTGTATGGTGAGGAAATGTTGTGGAAAAAGACAATATCCCTATAAAGGAATATTTTTTAGTGTGTTGATGATGATTCCTCCTCCTCCCGTTCCTCCAGTCCTACTCTGTTCACGCTTCTTGTTGGTTAATAATTAGGAACACTTTCATTCAGAGGACTGCACATTGGACAGGTATTGTACAGGATCCCTTTGGATGATATTGGACAGGGGTTACAGCGCTGCACCTTCACTAACACACACATGAAGGGAAGAGGCTGTCTCCGCCCCACTATACAGTATACAGTCCTGTAGTCCCGCCCCCAGGCGCTGTTCTCAGCCAGCCTTGCGTGCGCATGGCTAAAGAGCCCCGCGTGGCGCTACAATATTCTTGTATTTTGTCTTGACCTGCAGCCAGGTCCTGGTTCATTTTATCAGCGATTCTTTGTCAGGTGTCTTCTCTGGCTTTTGCAGCAGTTGCAGTACAACTTCTCACTATTACATCAGATTTGATCCTTGTAGTTTTCATGAAAAAGCAATGGTCACTGGATTAAGACACACGTTCTGCTGGTGTGGGTAAAGGACGCGATGCTCACCCCCTCCTGCCTGCTGATGTGAGGAGTGACTGCAGCTTAAACCTGAGTTGTTTTAACCGGGTAATTTAAACCCAAGTTTGCCTTCGTGAAACAGAGTTGACCTGAAGTCAGTTACCGGGTTAAGTATATCTGGATAACTTGAGAAACTCTCGAATTACTTAAACCTGCTTTGCGAAACAGTCCCCTGATGTTGTAAGATCATAAATATTTCCAAGTGAATGCTAAAAGTGTTGAAGGCTTTTCTCTCGTTGGCTCATCATTGCACGTGGCAGTTACCCAGATCGTGCGCCCCTAGCGGCTTGAGTGGACTTGCAGTTTACGTGCAGCTGTTGGGCCGTGGAGTTTTTAAAAGTGAATACTGCAAGGATTTTCACTGATGGGAGGAAATCCATTTGTTTTGCTGGAGGTGGCTAGTATGCTGCAGTGTGCTACAGCAGTTCAGTTCTTGTATTCAGTTCAACATTCAGTTCTAGTAAAACTACCTTTACAACTAAAGCACTACTTACTTGAAGAAATGTAAGCGTAACTGGGGAAATCTAAACTTTGCATCCCAAGATTTATTTTGGGACTTGCTATTTAAGTGGTCTTAAGATATTTTCATCTTTCATTCACTCTGGCAGTTCAACAGGGCATATCCTAATTAGCCCTTGGATCTCCAGAGACTGTCCTGGGATATTTCTCCAGTGTGTTAGATGTCCAATTGAAATGTCTGTTTTGAATGATTGGTTTCGAATCAATATCTGCATTATTTAGGTTTTAATTTTGTTTCAGTTGGGGGGTACACTCTGGGAGAGATGTTTCTAAAAATTCCCTCACGGTTGAAGTAAACCGTTTTACAATTCTTTTACACAGAACACCTGGGTTGTTGATCATCCAAAACCCCAAACAGATGAGAACCAAACATAATTAAAGGCTTCTAATGTCTCTTGGTTTTAATTGGGAGCAGTGGGAGAGATGTTTTAATTGTGTATTTTCTTGGGTTATAATGGCGTGTCGAGGGACACACACCATACGGTGAGTTTTACTGCCGGTCTTGTACATCTGCCACCTCTGGAGTTTTCTTTTGCCTCCTGGCCCGTTTGAGAACTGATGAGAGCTCCATGTCATACTAAGACACTTGAATCTGAGCTCGCCATAAAAAAAGAGTTCTATGCAGAAAGTTTAACTGTTTAGATCAGTGATAGAGTAAGGGTTTAAATTCAGTTAAAAAAACGGCCTTCCTGTTCACTGATGGAACATTAAAGAAGACCTTTAGTTTTATTAAAGGTTTCTTAAGGATTTTTCACTTCCCTCCTCTTCTTAAAATAAGAGAAGGTTATTAACCAAACAGCCTTAGTCTTTGATACAAACAGCATGAGATTTTGATGCCAAAATACTAAGATATATTAATTTGGTCTACTTCTTAAATATTTTCTTTATACGGCACAAATCCTCTTGATTCTTTGTTTTTTTTTTATATTGAGAGAGAATTTGAAAGCTTGCCTTTTGCCTTGCATAGTCCATTCTGTCTGTCAAAAGTGCTTTTTGTGTGTACAAAAAGTGTTTAGTGTATGTAAGGAATTAATCTGCCTTTTCTGTAACCATTCTAGGGAATTGGTTTCAATTAAGATTTTTTTTATGGCTCTCCTGATTTTAATGACTATAATTTAAATGGATATTCTTTAGGGTATATGATAATCTGGCTTGGAGTCCTTTTCCCCCATGTGCAACCATGTATAAAAAGATGCCTCATTTGACACCTGTATGATCAGCTACAGTGAACACTGAGGTATGTAAGATCCTCTTCTTTCTGCCTGGCATATTCTGTTTATGAGAACTTGGTTCATCAGAACCTTATTTGAAAATGTATGAGCTAACTGACGTTATGGAGTTCATATGAGTGGGGGAACAATATACAGAATTCCAGACCGAAGGGACTCTTAGGCATTTTGAAACGGCTTTTTACCGACAAAATGCAACTTTTCAAGGTTTGTCAATGAGTGATACAGAGTGTTGAAACATTACTTTAAACCTTTCAGAATAACCTAAACAATTGTGAGCGTCCCTGCATGTTCTGTTAAAACTTACTGTGGCTTCATACTTTTGAAAATCTGAAGCGATACGCTTTAAGATAAGAAGGGCTTATTCGTTTTCAACACTCGTTCACCAGGAGAGAGAGAGGAGAACTTTCTCCTCCAGAGCAAGCCATGGATCTGCGGAACCTGGCGAAGGCGGTCGCCACACTCCTCCAAAACGTGGTGGGGATCCCCGCCAACCTCACCGTACTGGGAGTGTTTGTCCATGTGGCCCGAACTGAGCGGCGACTTCTCCCCACGGACGCCATCGTTTCCCACTTGGTTTCCGTCAATCTGTTGTTGATCTTGACCCGGGGGATCCCACAGAGCCTGTCTGCGCTCGACTACAGGGGCTTCTACGACTCGGCCACCTGCAAGTTCCTTATCTTCACGTACCGCACAACCCGCGCCATGTCCATCTCGCTCACCTTCGTCCTCAGCGCCTACCAGTGCATCACCATCGCCCCTGCCTCCTCCCGCCTCTCCCGCCTCAAGCCCTGGCTCTACCGCTGCCTCCTGCCCCTCAACCTCTTCTTCTGGCTCCTGAACGGAGGCACCACCTACACCAGTATTCTCTATACCAGCCAGGTTAGGAACACCACGCTCAGCACCAACACTCTCAACCTTGGCTACTGCCTGGTGGTGTTCCCCAGCGAGGAGTCCTACTTTGCCAACGGCGTCATGTATCTGACCAGGGACCTGTTCTTCGTCATCCTCATGGTGCTTGCCAGCTTCTACATCCTGCTGCTTCTCTACCGGCACCAGCGGAGAGTGAAGGGGCTCCAGAGCTCCAGCATGAGCCAGGGGTCACGGGCTGAAACCCGAGCTGCTAAAACCGTGGTCACCCTGGTCACCCTGTACGTCCTGTTTTTTGGCGTTGACAACTTGATTTGGGCCTACACGCTCACCACGGAGAAGGTCCCGCTCCTCATGAATGACGTGCGAGTCTTCTTCTCCTCGCTGTATGCCTCGGTCTGCCCTGTAGTTGTGATTGTGTCCAACAGGAAGGTCAACAGAAGGCTTTCCTGCATCAAACTTGCTTGACGTTCTTTCTCTAAAGAAACTTTCATCTCCACTATTTAGATCAAAATGTACAGTATGTATTCTGTTTAATAAAGGTTTTTATCAGTTCTTGTTTTGTTGTGGTGTAGGGGGAGGCTTTTTGGTCATTTTTATTTTTGTTGGGGGGAGGCTGGGTGACCAGTCTTGGATACCGGGCCTGGAGTCCTATGTACTGTAGCTTTGTTTCATGAATGCTTTTCATAACAAACTTACATAAAAATGTCTTCCAGTCACTTCCTGGATGGCTGCAGTGGGATTCCTTTTCTGCTGCTGACTGTGCCTGACTTGTTGGTCTTAACATTGGGGATGATGGATTTCTGTTTTAAAAAGGTTTATGCCTTTCAGTCTAAACTGTTTTCAGGCTTCTTTAGGATGGTGAGGTGGTTAGATAGCACTACTCCGTCACAGCTCTCGGCTCCTGGGTTTCATACTGGAGATGTACCTGTATGTGTTTGTGGGCTTTGTGCGATATCTGTGGGTTTCCTCCCACTTTTATTCCAACTCCAACTCCCAGAAACATGCTGGCAAGATTAAAAGGAGCAGTTAACTTGTCCCTTCATTAGTGCCATGGTTAACTTGTCCCTTCATTAGTGCCATGCACTATGAGAGACTGGTGCACTTTCCTTCTGGAATAGGATCCAGATTGCCCTAACCCTTATTGGTATCTTTCCCCTAATCAGTGGATTAACATTTAAAGTACCTTCCCAAAGATTGGTTAGACGTATTTGAGCATTTGTAAACCTCAAAATTGCCCCCTGGGAATGAATAAAGTAGTTGTAATTGAATTTAAATTTAAGTTTTCTTTTGGATACTGAAAGATTGGTGATCTTGTTTTAGTCAGTATAAAAGTGACTGCAATGTTGCAGGTATAAATAAAAGGCTTGAAACTGATTTTCCCTAGAAATATTATTTGTGGCATATTGGTGCACAAAACAATTAATGCATTGAGCTTCAAGCACACTTTCTAGAAGTGTTTCTGTTAAACTATGCACAGTACCACTTGTTTTTCATTTGTTTTAATTAAATAGCTGATTCATTGTTTTCTTGTAAGATGTAACTGTAGAACACTTAACATTTGCTAAGTATAGGCTGTTAATGACTCTTGGTTTTAATTAGAGCTTGTGGAAACAACAGCACCTGAGTATTCTAATTTAAACCCCCTGGGATCTAACTCTCAGTGCGTTTTAGTCTGGTTAGGATTACGTGCACTTTAGTTGGAGAAAAACATTGAGTTGAGTAAACTTTGCTTTATGATTTAAATGCTTATTTAATGGTAGTGTCCACGGTGAGTGCAAGTGATTTTTTTTTAGTCAATACAGCATCTGTTCTGATAGTTTAACAGCATTGGATAGACCTTGAAAGACCATGAATGTACAGTTGTATAGAATGTGGTGACGTTAAGCAGTGGGTTTTGTCTATTCCTGCCTATAACTGGTCCAATAACTTTAAATGGCAAGATAATAAACCTAACACTTCTACCTTCACTACTCATAACAAAGCATTGATTTCTGATGGACTGTTTGATGCAAAATGGCTTCTATTCATAGTTGGGCAGTTTACTGTACAATCTGTAAAGTACCTTGTTCAAGGGCCAAGAGCAGCACCTCACCCAGATTTGAGCCCACAACCTTCCTTTTACAGTGCTATAAACCATTATCCCATACCCTTGTAATTATGGATTTTTATAGTTCTTTATGTGAAGGAGTACTACAATGAAATTCATAGTTTCATGATTTTCTGAAATCTGTCTGCTATATAATACACTGGATGTAGAATTTGAGTATTGTTATTTCAAGAAACTGCAGGGAACCAGTTGTCAAAATAATTATAATGGGTTTAAGAAACTATTCATTAATGTAACACTTTGTTGTTAAGTCAATCCAAAACTTATTAAATTGTTCTTTTGAAAATGTGTGTGGGTGGCCTGTTTTCAATTTCAAATCTCGGCACTTAAGCAGGAAGTATGATTTATAACTTTGACATTTCAGACCTCCAATATTCCTTTAATTAGATTGTGCTCTTTTTAGATTGTAGCCTTCTTGCTTTCATTTTCTTTTAAATAAGCACCTTTTTTGTCATATCAAGATACTGAATGGATTGGGGGAAAAAAGCTTGTTTTAGCAATGCCTCTTGCTGGGAAGAATACACTCATCAAAGACTGTTCTGAAACAGCTTGAAAGGCTGTGAATCCAGACACAGCTTTTTTAACTCTGCACACAGGGGAAGTAAGATAATCATTGTACTAGGCATAGTCTGTTGAAATCCGCTTTTCAGCAAAGACTTTAGTCCGGAATAAATGCAGCATTTCAGACACATGCACCTACAGTAGTATTTATTAACTCCAGTACATCTTTCTTTGCACCAAAGAATAATCTCTTGAAAGTATATGGTGCTGGTCCTTAAAAGTCTGACACATGCATGTTATTCAAAACATGGTCACTGGGCAAAAGTCACTTCAAGATTTGACAGCAAACTGTTTGCAAAAATGTTTGAACTGGGTAGCTTAGCAGCCAACTGTAAATATCCCAATGTGTGAATTTATGGTTTTGCAAGGCAAGCAGGAGCAACTACAATATACCCATTGAGAAATATTATGAGATTCTGTATGCACTGCAGACATCTTGTTAAAGAAGATAAAGTAACAGAAAACGTATTGGCCTTAACAAAAATGGAGCGTTAATATACTGGTGCACCATGTCTTCTGTTCAGTGTAGGATAAAAAAAAAACTGTTTCCTCAGCTTTAAATTTAATAAATGCACAGGAGTTCCTGATTATGGCTGATTTACACTTCTGTACTATGCCTTTTTTTGTCTTCTATCAGTTATTTTTAACAGGTGGCCCATGTACCTGGTTCCTCACCACCATGCCATCGCTGTAGTGCAGAAGGCATGAAAGCGGTTCATCCACTTTATTACAGCAGTTCTGAATGCCTCCTAAATCAAATGTATCCAGGTTCTAATAATGGAGCAATACGCAATATCTTCACAAAATCGGCCTTGTAGGCTCAGCATGATTACATATCGGCTGCCGTAGTAGAATTTAAGGACTCCCCTTCCCAGGTATCATGAGCAGTTAGGATCTATTGTACAAGTGTATGATAGTTCAGGTGGGCAGCTGCGTCAGCATGCGTGGGAGGCAAAGGAACAAGTAAAGGTTTATTCCATGCTGAAAAGAGAAGAAAGGAGACTCAACATTTCGGCTGTGGAGCCTTCTTCAGGTGTGAGAAAGACAGGGCAGTAAGCAAAGGTAATATGGCATAGGAGGATAAAAGTGAAAGAATGGTTATCAAAACCATTCCATGAGAATTACGAATGGTGAATTTCCTTGTAGGTTTCACTCAAAAAAATTAGATGGAGCTTCTGTTTATTTTTTTTTGTTCACCATGGTGTTGAGCGGGACAGCTTATTAAGATGAACTGAATTTTGGCGAATGCATGTAGGAGAGGGGAAGGGGTGTGTGATATGTTCACAGGTAACAATCTTCTATGTCACTTCTCCAGTTGAAGCTGTTTCTACTGTGTGGCCTCTGGTGGCACATAATGTTAATCTGAATGTACTGCATGAACCACACTGGAGAGCACAGTCAGAAGACTTTGTGAACCTATTTTCACTAAACATGACTAACTGTAATGGAAGCTTTCAAAATGCCAAGAAGATATTGACATAGTGTGGAAAATAGCAAAGGAGAACTGTCTCACTATTTGGCATTTTTCAGTAAATCAGGGGTTTCTTAATGATGTATTGAAATGACGCAACAAGCATAGTTCTGAAATCAACATATATATATATAACAGGCTGGATGTATAGAGGACCAGTTCAGGCACCCAGTAAATCCAGTGCTTTGTTTTGTTTGGGCAATATGTAAACACCATACAAGAGCTCTGGCTGTTTCAGATGTCTTTGTTTCAATAATTTAGTGTAAAACTGATGGTCATGATGCTGAAGGAGCACTGTAATGTCTGTCATTACAAGAAGTCATTATTGCATTATTGCCTTTCATATACTGTACTTGCTGTTTTTTCTTTTGGCTTCAGTAGTTTTCCAGCTATTTATACAAGCAATTTGCCTTTTTGCTGTTTGGTGCTGTACAGACCCAGTTTGCTCTCACTCATGAAATTGCACAGCATGTGTTGTAGCCCCTTCAGGTTCAGGAATCGTTCAGGCCTTTAAGAATGAAATAATACCTTTCAAATCCTTGAAATGAACTTTGTTTTGAGGATTTTATTACCCAGACCCCGCACTGGTATAAAAAATGCCACTTCTTCCATTTTGTAGTTGATGTTCAAAAACTTTCCATTTGGTGGCAAGTCTGTAGGCACCAGCTGTTGAAATTAGCTGTGTTATTGTGGTACTGTATCTTTTAAGGTCTGGCTGACAACTTGCTTTAATTGAGCTTCTATACAGGCGGCATGGAGTTGCCGTGGTTAGCATTCCTGCCACAGATTGGCGGGACCCTGGGTTCAATTCTGTACCTCGGGTGCTCTCTGCATGGAGTTTGTACAGTATGTTCTCTCCTTGATTGGGTAAGTTTTCACCAGGTGCTCCCACAGTCCAAACACATACTGGCAAGTTAATTGGTGTGCGTGCATGCCCTGTAATGGACTGGCATTCAATTCAGTTTATTTGTATATAGCGCTTTTCACAACAAGGTTGCCCCAAGGCGCTTAACATTGCAAGTGACCATACATCTTGTCAATACAGAACTGAAGACCAGAAGATAACGGAGGAGAGGAACCAAAAACTCCTTAGTAAGAAGAAAAACAAACCTCTAGGGGTCAACTGGTTGCCCAACCCCTTTGGGCATGCCAATATGCCAATTAATATTATATAATTAAAAAAATGGAAATAAATGAATGTGGTTATTAATCCATCCATCCATCATGTCTTCTGTGTGTTAGTACTCCATGCAGATCTCTGTAGACCTGTAAATTCCTCCTAAACTATAGCTATATCCACGGTGTCCCTCTTGGATCCATGGCAGTGCTGCAGCATCCAACTCAGATGGTCCCCAGCCCGGGCACCATCCAGACATGTGGCGAGGAGAATAGGATAGTTTGGTCAGAACAGATGTATCTGCCTGGTGGGCCAACATAGAGACACACAATGGCATGTACAGCAGCACCAGCAGCCACGGTTGCAGCAGGCTATAATGTAAGCCTTGCTCATTCCTCCTTGTGCCCATTTCTTGCTAGGATAGGCTCCGGCTCTCCAGTGTCCCTGAGTTGGATGGAGCAGCTTACTTACAGTACATACTGTAACTACTCTTCCATTATTTTCACTCTTCTGTGCTTTTGTGATGATACCATTACAATTTCTGCAAAGACAATTATAGTAGTTACCACGTACAATATTTTGAAAATAATTGATACAATTATAAATAAGTTTCACACATCTTCACATTTTATACAGTTAATGGTTTATTTTCGTTATACAGTATCCCCAATGAATAAACAGTCGATTGACAAATCTTAATAATCCGTGGGTTTTATATTGTCTTTGACTGCAAAAGATATTTAATAATCAATTTTTGGTAAGAGAAGTTGAATAGTTGATTTATCCATCTATACTGTATGGATTATGCAAATATATCCACATAGTCTCCATAATATATTTAAACGTGTAAGTGTTGGTAAAACAATCAGTAATTTATAGTGACAAACTATTCAAATACAGTACGTTGGAAACACCGGAACACAACTGGTGGACTACATCAGAGACTTGTATTTTAATGTGAGCTTAGTGTTTTTATTTATACCTCTAAGCAGATGTTTTCGAACACATTGTGCTGATACTGTATACTGGGGATGAGTGTATACAAAGAAATATTGTTAATTTAGTATTAGAACCAACAGAAGATTCAAAGCAGGAAGAATAAAGCAGTATTAACTGTGAGATCATTTTCTTATGATTCTATCCACTGTCCTTTTGTATTGATCCTTATTTTAAATTGTAAAGTGGCCTTAGATGATGACATGTACTAAGCAAACAATATTTAATTGTAACTTCCTTAAATACAACAACTTTAAATTACCAGTTTCTACAGGATTTCTGAAACAGAATCTAATTTAGGTCATTTCTCAAGGTTCTGCTCTTTGGGTCATCCTGGTAACCACAAGCTTTGATGTGCATATTTAAATGTACATTGCTTGTCACACGATGTTGAGCCATGACTAAATGTTCAACATCATAGCAACCCAGCATATGGAACACACGTAAACGTTTCACAGTGAAATAAACACATGAGTCACACGATGTTGAGCCATGACTAAATGTTCAACATCATAGCAACCCAGCATATGGAACACATGTAAACGTTTCACAGTGAAATAAACACATGAGTACTATCAGCTCTTGGGATGATATATGCTTTTATTTCAGCCATGTAGATTTTAGTTAGACCTCAGTCTCCTTGCAGTATTCCCACAGAGTATATGACCCCTCTTGAGAGCTGTCCGTGCTGCTCAGAGACTTTGTTTCTCCTGACCCGTCTTCCTTCTCCTGGGAGACGCCAGGCTCCTGCCAATCGCACCTCCACAGCACCTTGTCGCTGTCTCCATCGTCGTCCAGCCAGGACGTAGGAGACGACATGGGCACTCCAGGGAGCTGCCAGTCGACAAGACTGGAGCCAACCTGGAGAAGAGACGGGCCGATGTGACTTAAATCTATCATCTGCAAAGTGACAAGGAAGACGATAGTGGAGTATGTTTGGCCATTTCTCTTGTTTTCACCATGTCTACTCTGTATACAGAACTGACATTGAAGAGCAGAGAAGCCACTCATTCACTTGACCTAGGCTCTGTGAAGAGGAGTTTTGTCACAGTTTTTGAGTGGCTGTAATTATTTTTTCCATACTGTACATGTAAAAACGTGTCAAATCTATGCACTGGTTGATGGCACATGATCCACAGACACAGACTCACTCTAACAGGGAGTCCTGGCGGCAGTGTGCTGGTCTTGACGTGCGGTCGAGCTGTCAGGGGACGGGTCAGGCTCCTCGACGGAGCACCAGCCCACTTGGAGGTGGGGAGTCCCTCTCCAGCCTGAGGCGCCTCTGGGGAGCGGGGCTCTTGAAGGTGTTCTATTGGCTGTGATGTTTGGGGAGGAAAAGACAGATTAATAATGTCATTATAAAATAGATTTACACTCTATTAATACTACAGCTTAAACAAGGGCACAAACTGTACAAGACCGTTTGTGCTTCCTCTGCCCTTCCTCCTGCCTAAATCCCTTTCAGTTTCCAATCGTGATCCCTGTGTCGCTAGGACGTATGAAACAGTCCCTGGGATGAAAGCTTCTGTCCTGCCTGGTACACTTGGCTCGACCCGCAATGTTCGCGCAGTGTCTGTGTGACTCACGGTGCTCTGTCCGGTCTCTGGCTGCTTGATTCCTCCCGGGAAATGGTCTTTTTCCGGGGAGGGGTCGCGGCTGTCGCCTGGTGTCACGGCCGTGGGCTCGGTGGACAGATGTGCTCCCCTGAGCGCGTCGCCCTCATCTTCCACTAGGAGCGGGCTGGGAGGTGTCTGCTCACAAGAGCCTGTAATTCAAGGAACCAACAACGAACAAATCTGAAATGCGGAGTCCGATAAAGTACCTGGTTTGCCTTTTCTGTTACTCTGGGGAAGTTTAACGACGTAATAAAATCTCTAATCAGCTGTCTGCCGAGACGAGGGTGGTGATTTTCTAAGTTACTAGATGAGCCTCCCTACCCGTAGAAGTGGGGGTCGCAGATCTCGGGGTGTCTTCCTTGTCATCAGAGTGTTGAGGTCTCACGGGGGTCACCCCCCCGCAGCACACAAACACCGTGGCGAGGTGCACAAGGAAAAGGGGGAACTCTCCGTCCTTCTCCTCTGCTCTTTTTTTGGGGGTCCTCCTCCTTTTCTCTCGAGTGATTTCATGGTCTGGCCTTGGGTCTTTGGCCTTGCAGGCCTCGGTTCGTCTTTGGATGCAAAGATTCTGACCCATGGGGAAACAGAAACTTATGCGATTTGATGACTGTGACCCCTTTTTATAAGGCTTGAAAGTAGGTCGTCTGATGTCACCTGGATCACCATTCTGACGCTTTCACGTTGTTAAGTTATAGTGTGATGTCATCTGACACCTCATAAAGGCTTATTAATGTCAAGAAATAACCTTTATTTTATATAGTGCCTTTCAAAATGGCTTCTCAAACCGCTTTACAAAAAAAAACGGTTTCCAGCGGCCTTTGCAATATTTGTCTTAGTTTTGTGCTACATACTGCTCGACTCAGTTCTGAGATCCGACACCTTTTTGTGGTGGTTCACTCTGCTGTCTCGCGATGCCTGAGTTTGGCAGAGAGCACGCTTGGTGTGGAGTTTGCATCTTCTCCCCTTGCCGCCCGGATAAACTGGGCTCTCTAATTCGCGCCCCTTCCGTGTGTGTGCGTACTGTGCACAAAGAAGTCAGTCCATGGCGTGTGCTCTTGTAGCCACGCCTCTCCAAGGATTAAGATGAAAATATCATTTTTGGAGAATTGCGTACGCACACTGTTAAATACTGTACACTCATCCGTCGTTAAACGAGCACTTACTTTATTTACAAGTACTCGCTGAAACCAGCGGTGGATATATATACAGTACCTGTGTTTAGACCAGTGAACCGTCCTCTCCGCTTAGACGAGCTCCGAGCGAGTGTCCCGTTATGCTGGTTTTACTTTTCACTTCTGTCGGCTGTTTTCTCAACTTTATAATTCATGTTCAGATAATCACGTTAGTTATTGTGTAGAATAATAATCGGAATCTTTCTTCAATGAAATGAAACCCACTGTGCTCTAACAACGAGGGATGAATGCGCTACCAAACATATAAGAGACGGAATGGCCTCCGTGTGTTTGCAACCTTTTTTGTTTTTACGTTCTCAGTATAAATAATACTTAACCTGCCTCGGTGTTGACGCTGCTGTGTGCCAAAGAACAGTTTTGTCCAACTTCAGATTATCGCGCTACAAACTTGGGATCGCCGTCAGTGTAAATGAAGAGGACTGAGAGGGGACGGTTGGTTTCCGTGCTTTCGTTTTCCCTCGTTTATTTAAAAGTAGTAAAGTGGCAATATATTACTGAAAAAATAAAATATCTTCAAGCACAACGTATTTGTAACTGAAAATTAACATTATTTAAGCGAACGAGGTTTAACAGATACCAGCAGCGCCACTACATAAAGATGAACTTTACATATTCATCGATAACATTAATTAAAATGGATCAATGGATTCATAATATGGATCAATACCATAGGTGGGCAAATACCATATTATTCTGCAACTTTCCAGTGCCAGGCATCATGCTGTTGATTCGAAGAGCACTGTTGGGATGATGGCTGTCCCAGTTGCTTGAGGTGTACAGTTCCTTTGGCTTCCTGGCAGAGATGTGCAGAGACCTTTTGGTGGGCAGTGGCTCAAAAGAGTATCCTGAGTATCCTGGACACAAGTCAGTGCCCGCTTGTAGTTCTGTGTTTTTTAATGTTACAGGAAGTTTGGCTGTGACTTCAGAGGCATTATAATATTCACAGGCTTGGCAAAAAAAGTTTTGTCCATAATTGCTGATTATGTTTGATTAACAGGCCAGAGATTACACACCCTCTACTGAGCATATACTTTATTTTCCTGATATAAAATATCTTAACAAGAGGACAGAGCAAATAAAAGAGTTACGATCTAATTCCATGCAATACCAAATGGTCTTTGGGTCATCCTGGTAACCACAAGCTTGGATGTGCATATTTAAATGTACATTGCTTGTCATACGATGTTGAGCCATGACTAAATGCTCAACATCATAGCAACCCAGCATATGGAACACATGTAAACGTTTCACAGTGAAATAAACACATGAGTACTAAGCTCTTGGGATGATATATGCTTTTATTTAAGCCATGTAGATTTTAGTTAGACCTCAGTCTCTTTGCAGTTTTCCCACAGACTATATGACCCTTCTTGAGAGCTGTCCGTGCTGCTCAGAGACTTTGTTTCTCCTGACCCGTCTTCCTTCTCCTGGGAGACGCCAGGCTCCTGCCAATCGCACCTCCACAGCACCTTGTCGCTGTCTCCATCGTCGTCCAGCCAGGACGTAGGAGACGACATGGGCACTCCAGGGAGCTGCCAGTCGACAAGACTGGAGCCAACCTGGAGAAGAGACGGGCCGATGTGACTTAAATCTATCATCTGCAAAGTGACAAGGAAGACGATAGTGGAGTATGTTTGGCCATTTCTCTTGTTTTCACCATGTCTACTCTGTATACAGAACTGACATTGAAGAGCAGAGAAGCCACTCATTCACTTGACCTAGGCTCTGTGAAGAGGAGTTTTGTCACAGTTTTTGAGTGGCTGTAATTATTTTTTCCATACTGTACATGTAAAAACGTGTCAAATCTATGCACTGGTTGATGGCACATGATCCACAGACACAGACTCACTCTAACAGGGAGTCCTGGCGGCAGTGTGCTGGTCTTGACGTGCGGTGGAGCTGTCAGGGGACGGGTCAGGCTCCTCGACGGAGCACCAGCCCACTTGGAGGTGGGGAGTCCCTCTCCAGCCTGAGGCGCCTCTGGGGAGCGGGGCTCTTGAAGGTGTTCTATTGGCTGTGATGTTTGGGGAGGAAAAGACAGATTAATAATGTCATTATAAAATAGATTTACACTCTATTAATACTACAGCTTAAACAAGGGCACAAACTGTACAAGACCGTTTGTGCTTCCTCTGCCCTTCCTCCTGCCTAAATCCCTTTCAGTTTCCAATCGTGATCCCTGTGTCGCTAGGACGTATGAAACAGTCCCTGGGATGAAAGCTTCTGTCCTGCCTGATACACTTGGCTCGACCCGCAATGTTCGCGCAGTGTCTGTGTGACTCACGGTGCTCTGTCCGGTCTCTGGCTGCTTGATTCCTCCCGGGAAATGGTCTTTTTCCGGGGAGGGGTCGCGGCTGTCGCCTGGTGTCACGGCCGTGGGCTCGGTGGACAGATGTGCTCCCCTGAGCGCGTCGCCCTCATCTTCCACTAGGAGCGGGCTGGGAGGTGTCTGCTCACAAGAGCCTGTAATTCAAGGAACCAACAACGAACAAATCTGAAATGCGGAGTCCGATAAAGTACCTGGTTTGCCTTTTCTGTTACTCTGGGGAAGTTTAACGACGTAATAAAATCTCTAATCAGCTGTCTGCCGAGACGAGGGTGGTGATTTTCTAAGTTACTAGATGAGCCTCCCTACCCGTAGAAGTGGGGGTCGCAGATCTCGGGGTGTCTTCCTTGTCATCAGAGTGTTGAGGTCTCACGGGGGTCACCCCCCCGCAGCACACAAACACCGTGGCGAGGTGCACAAGGAAAAGGGGGAACTCTCCGTCCTTCTCCTCTGCTCTTTTTTTGGGGGTCCTCCTCCTTTTCTCTCGAGTGATTTCATGGTCTGGCCTTGGGTCTTTGGCCTTGCAGGCCTCGGTTCGTCTTTGGATGCAAAGATTCTGACCCATGGGGAAACAGAAACTTATGCGATTTGATGACTGTGACCCCTTTTTATAAGGCTTGAAAGTAGGTCGTCTGATGTCACCTGGATCACCATTCTGACGCTTTCACGTTGTTAAGTTATAGTGTGATGTCATCTGACACCTCATAAAGGCTTATTAATGTCAAGAAATAACCTTTATTTTATATAGTGCCTTTCAAAATGGCTTCTCAAACCGCTTTACAAAAAAAAACGGTTTCCAGCGGCCTTTGCAATATTTGTCTTAGTTTTGTGCTACATACTGCTCGACTCAGTTCTGAGATCCGACACCTTTTTGTGGTGGTTCACTCTGCTGTCTCGCAATGCCTGAGTTTGGCAGAGAGCACGCTTGGTGTGGAGTTTGCATCTTCTCCCCTTGCCGCCCGGATAAACTGGGCTCTCTAATTCGCGCCCCTTCCGTGTGTGTGCGTACTGTGCACAGAGAAGTCAGTCCATGGCGTGTGCTCTTGTAGCCACGCCTCTCCAAGGATTAAGATGAAAATATCATTTTTGGAGAATTGCGTACGCACACTGTTAAATACTGTACACTCATCCGTCGTTAAACGAGCACTTACTTTATTTACAAGTACTCGCTGAAACCAGCGGTGGATAAATATACCTGTGTTTAGACCAGTGAACCGTCCTCTCCGCTTAGACGAGCTCCGAGCGAGTGTCCCGTTATGCTGGTTTTACTTTTCACTTCTGTCGGCTGTTTTCTCAACTTTATAATTCATGTTCAGATAATCACGTTAGTTATTGTGTAGAATAATAATCGGAATCTTTCTTCAATGAAATGAAACCCACTGTGCTCTAACAACGAGGGATGAATGCTCTACCAAACATATAAGAGACGGAATGGCCTCCGTGTGTTTGCAACCTTTTTTGTTTTTACGTTCTCAGTATAAATAATACTTAACCTGCCTCGGTGTTGACGCTGCTGTGTGCCAAAGAACAGTTTTGTCCAACTTCAGATTATCGCGCTACAAACTTGGGATCGCCGTCAGTGTAAATGAAGAGGACTGAGAGGGGACGGTTGGTTTCCGTGCTTTCGTTTTCCCTCGTTTATTTAAAAGTAGTAAAGTGGCAATATATTACTGAAAAAATAAAATATCTTCAAGCACAACGTATTTGTAACTGAAAATTAACATTATTTAAGCGAACGAGGTTTAACAGATACCAGCAGCGCCACTACATAAAGATGAACTTTACATATTCATCGATAACATTAATTAAAATGGATCAATGGATTCATAATATGGATCAATACCATAGGTGGGCAAATACCATATTATTCTGCAACTTTCCAGTGCCAGGCATCATGCTGTTGATTCGAAGAGCACTGTTGGGATGATGGCTGTCCCAGTTGCTTGAGGTGTACAGTTCCTTTGGCTTCCTGGCAGAGATGTGCAGAGACCTTTTGGTGGGCAGTGGCTCAAAAGGGTATCCTGAGTATCCTGGACACAAGTCAGTGCCCGCTTGTAGTTCTGTGTTTTTTAATGTTACAGGAAGTTTGGCTGTGACTTCAGAGGCATTATAATATTCACAGGCTTGGCAAAAAAAGTTTTGTCCATAATTGCTGATTATGTTTGATTAACAGGTCAGAGATTACACACCCTCTACTGAGCATATACTTTATTTTCCTGATATAAAATATCTTAACAAGGGGACAGAGCAAATAAAAGAGTTACGATCTAATTCCATGCAATACCAAATGGTCTTTGGGTCATCCTGGTAACCACAAGCTTGGATGTGCATATTTAAATGTACATTGCTTGTCATACGATGTTGAGCCATGACTAAATGTTCAACATCATAGCAACCCAGCATATGGAACACATGTAAACGTTTCACAGTGAAATAAACACATGAGTACTAAGCTCTTGGGATGATATATGCTTTTATTTAAGCCATGTAGATTTTAGTTAGACCTCAGTCTCTTTGCAGTTTTCCCACAGACTATATGACCCTTCTTGAGAGCTGTCCGTGCTGCTCAGAGACTTTGTTTCTCCTGACCCGTCTTCCTTCTCCTGGGAGACGCCAGGCTCCTGCCAATCGCACCTCCACAGCACCTTGTCGCTGTCTCCATCGTCGTCCAGCCAGGACGTAGGAGACGACATGGGCACTCCAGGGAGCTGCCAGTCGACAAGACTGGAGCCAACCTGGAGAAGAGACGGGCCGATGTGACTTAAATCTATCATCTGCAAAGTGACAAGGAAGACGATAGTGGAGTATGTTTGGCCATTTCTCTTGTTTTCACCATGTCTACTCTGTATACAGAACTGACATTGAAGAGCAGAGAAGCCACTCATTCACTTGACCTAGGCTCTGTGAAGAGGAGTTTTGTCACAGTTTTTGAGTGGCTGTAATTATTTTTTCCATACTGTACATGTAAAAACGTGTCAAATCTATGCACTGGTTGATGGCACATGATCCACAGACACAGACTCACTCTAACAGGGAGTCCTGGCGGCAGTGTGCTGGTCTTGACGTGCGGTGGAGCTGTCAGGGGACGGGTCAGGCTCCTCGACGGAGCACCAGCCCACTTGGAGGTGGGGAGTCCCTCTCCAGCCTGAGGCGCCTCTGGGGAGCGGGGCTCTTGAAGGTGTTCTATTGGCTGTGATGTTTGGGGAGGAAAAGACAGATTAATAATGTCATTATAAAATAGATTTACACTCTATTAATACTACAGCTTAAACAAGGGCACAAACTGTACAAGACCGTTTGTGCTTCCTCTGCCCTTCCTCCTGCCTAAATCCCTTTCAGTTTCCAATCGTGATCCCTGTGTCGCTAGGACGTATGAAACAGTCCCTGGGATGAAAGCTTCTGTCCTGCCTGATACACTTGGCTCGACCCGCAATGTTCGCGCAGTGTCTGTGTGACTCACGGTGCTCTGTCCGGTCTCTGGCTGCTTGATTCCTGCCGGGAAATGGTCTTTTTCCGGGGAGGGGTCGCGGCTGTCGCCTGGTGTCACGGCCGTGGGCTCGGTGGACAGATGTGCTCCCCTGAGCGCGTCGCCCTCATCTTCCACTAGGAGCGGGCTGGGAGGTGTCTGCTCACAAGAGCCTGTAATTCAAGGAACCAACAACGAACAAATCTGAAATGCGGAGTCCGATAAAGTACCTGGTTTGCCTTTTCTGTTACTCTGGGGAAGTTTAACGACGTAATAAAATCTCTAATCAGCTGTCTGCCGAGACGAGGGTGGTGATTTTCTAAGTTACTAGATGAGCCTCCCTACCCGTAGAAGTGGGGGTCGCAGATCTCGGGGTGTCTTCCTTGTCATCAGAGTGTTGAGGTCTCACGGGGGTCACCCCCCCGCAGCACACAAACACCGTGGCGAGGTGCACAAGGAAAAGGGGGAACTCTCCGTCCTTCTCCTCTGCTCTTTTTTTGGGGGTCCTCCTCCTTTTCTCTCGAGTGATTTCATGGTCGCCCGGGGGGCGATCTGGCCTTGGGTCTTTGGCCTTGCAGGCCTCGGTTCGTCTTTGGATGCAAAGATTCTGACCCATGGGGAAACAGAAACTTATGCGATTTGATGACTGTGACCCCTTTTTATAAGGCTTGAAAGTAGGTCGTCTGATGTCACCTGGATCACCATTCTGACGCTTTCACGTTGTTAAGTTATAGTGTGATGTCATCTGACACCTCATAAAGGCTTATTAATGTCAAGAAATAACCTTTATTTTATATAGTGCCTTTCAAAATGGCTTCTCAAACCGCTTTACAAAAAAAACCGGTTTCCAGCGGCCTTTGCAATATTTGTCTTAGTTTTGTGCTACATACTGCTCGACTCAGTTCTGAGATCCGACACCTTTTTGTGGTGGTTCACTCTGCTGTCTCGCGATGCCTGAGTTTGGCAGAGAGCACGCTTGGTGTGGAGTTTGCATCTTCTCCCCTTGCCGCCCGGATAAACTGGGCTCTCTAATTCGCGCCCCTTCCGTGTGTGTGCGTACTGTGCACAAAGAAGTCAGTCCATGGCGTGTGCTCTTGTAGCCACGCCTCTCCAAGGATTAAGATGAAAATATCATTTTTGGAGAATTGCGTACGCACACTGTTAAATACTGTACACTCATCCGTCGTTAAACGAGCACTTACTTTATTTACAAGTACTCGCTGAAACCAGCGGTGGATATATATACAGTACCTGTGTTTAGACCAGTGAACCGTCCTCTCCGCTTAGACGAGCTCCGAGCGAGTGTCCCGTTATGCTGGTTTTACTTTTCACTTCTGTCGGCTGTTTTCTCAACTTTATAATTCATGTTCAGATAATCACGTTAGTTATTGTGTAGAATAATAATCGGAATCTTTCTTCAATGAAATGAAACCCACTGTGCTCTAACAACGAGGGATGAATGCGCTACCAAACATATAAGAGACGGAATGGCCTCCGTGTGTTTGCAACCTTTTTTGTTTTTACGTTCTCAGTATAAATAATACTTAACCTGCCTCGGTGTTGACGCTGCTGTGTGCCAAAGAACAGTTTTGTCCAACTTCAGATTATCGCGCTACAAACTTGGGATCGCCGTCAGTGTAAATGAAGAGGACTGAGAGGGGACGGTTGGTTTCCGTGCTTTCGTTTTCCCTCGTTTATTTAAAAGTAGTAAAGTGGCAATATATTACTGAAAAAATAAAATATCTTCAAGCACAACGTATTTGTAACTGAAAATTAACATTATTTAAGCGAACGAGGTTTAACAGATACCAGCAGCGCCACTACATAAAGATGAACTTTACATATTCATCGATAACATTAATTAAAATGGATCAATGGATTCATAATATGGATCAATACCATAGGTGGGCAAATACCATATTATTCTGCAACTTTCCAGTGCCAGGCATCATGCTGTTGATTCGAAGAGCACTGTTGGGATGATGGCTGTCCCAGTTGCTTGAGGTGTACAGTTCCTTTGGCTTCCTGGCAGAGATGTGCAGAGACCTTTTGGTGGGCAGTGGCTCAAAAGAGTATCCTGAGTATCCTGGACACAAGTCAGTGCCCGCTTGTAGTTCTGTGTTTTTTAATGTTACAGGAAGTTTGGCTGTGACTTCAGAGGCATTATAATATTCACAGGCTTGGCAAAAAAAGTTTTGTCCATAATTGCTGATTATGTTTGGTTAACAGGCCAGAGATTACACACCCTCTACTGAGCATATACTTTATTTTCCTGATATAAAATATCTTAACAAGAGGACAGAGCAAATAAAAGAGTTACGATCTAATTCCATGCAATACCAAATGCTCTTTGGGTCATCCTGGTAACCACAAGCTTGGATGTGCATATTTAAATGTACATTGCTTGTCATACGATGTTGAGCCATGACTAAATGCTCAACATCATAGCAACCCAGCATATGGAACACATGTAAACGTTTCACAGTGAAATAAACACATGAGTACTAAGCTCTTGGGATGATATATGCTTTTATTTAAGCCATGTAGATTTTAGTTAGACCTCAGTCTCTTTGCAGTTTTCCCACAGACTATATGACCCTTCTTGAGAGCTGTCCGTGCTGCTCAGAGACTTTGTTTCTCCTGACCCGTCTTCCTTCTCCTGGGAGACGCCAGGCTCCTGCCAATCGCACCTCCACAGCACCTTGTCGCTGTCTCCATCGTCGTCCAGCCAGGACGTAGGAGACGACATGGGCACTCCAGGGAGCTGCCAGTCGACAAGACTGGAGCCAACCTGGAGAAGAGACGGGCCGATGTGACTTAAATCTATCATCTGCAAAGTGACAAGGAAGACGATAGTGGAGTATGTTTGGCCATTTCTCTTGTTTTCACCATGTCTACTCTGTATACAGAACTGACATTGAAGAGCAGAGAAGCCACTCATTCACTTGACCTAGGCTCTGTGAAGAGGAGTTTTGTCACAGTTTTTGAGTGGCTGTAATTATTTTTTCCATACTGTACATGTAAAAACGTGTCAAATCTATGCACTGGTTGATGGCACATGATCCACAGACACAGACTCACTCTAACAGGGAGTCCTGGCGGCAGTGTGCTGGTCTTGACGTGCGGTGGAGCTGTCAGGGGACGGGTCAGGCTCCTCGACGGAGCACCAGCCCACTTGGAGGTGGGGAGTCCCTCTCCAGCCTGAGGCGCCTCTGGGGAGCGGGGCTCTTGAAGGTGTTCTATTGGCTGTGATGTTTGGGGAGGAAAAGACAGATTAATAATGTCATTATAAAATAGATTTACACTCTATTAATACTACAGCTTAAACAAGGGCACAAACTGTACAAGACCGTTTGTGCTTCCTCTGCCCTTCCTCCTGCCTAAATCCCTTTCAGTTTCCAATCGTGATCCCTGTGTCGCTAGGACGTATGAAACAGTCCCTGGGATGAAAGCTTCTGTCCTGCCTGATACACTTGGCTCGACCCGCAATGTTCGCGCAGTGTCTGTGTGACTCACGGTGCTCTGTCCGGTCTCTGGCTGCTTGATTCCTGCCGGGAAATGGTCTTTTTCCGGGGAGGGGTCGCGGCTGTCGCCTGGTGTCACGGCCGTGGGCTCGGTGGACAGATGTGCTCCCCTGAGCGCGTCGCCCTCATCTTCCACTAGGAGCGGGCTGGGAGGTGTCTGCTCACAAGAGCCTGTAATTCAAGGAACCAACAACGAACAAATCTGAAATGCGGAGTCCGATAAAGTACCTGGTTTGCCTTTTCTGTTACTCTGGGGAAGTTTAACGACGTAATAAAATCTGTAATCAGCTGTCTGCCGAGACGAGGGTGGTGATTTTCTAAGTTACTAGATGAGCCTCCCTACCCGTAGAAGTGGGGGTCGCAGATCTCGGGGTGTCTTCCTTGTCATCAGAGTGTTGAGGTCTCACGGGGGTCACCCCCCCGCAGCACACAAACACCGTGGCGAGGTGCACAAGGAAAAGGGGGAACTCTCCGTCCTTCTCCTCTGCTCTTTTTTTGGGGGTCCTCCTCCTTTTCTCTCGAGTGATTTCATGGTCGCCCGGGGGGCGATCTGGCCTTGGGTCTTTGGCCTTGCAGGCCTCGGTTCGTCTTTGGATGCAAAGATTCTGACCCATGGGGAAACAGAAACTTATGCGATTTGATGACTGTGACCCCTTTTTATAAGGCTTGAAAGTAGGTCGTCTGATGTCACCTGGATCACCATTCTGACGCTTTCACGTTGTTAAGTTATAGTGTGATGTCATCTGACACCTCATAAAGGCTTATTAATGTCAAGAAATAACCTTTATTTTATATAGTGCCTTTCAAAATGGCTTCTCAAACCGCTTTACAAAAAAAAACGGTTTCCAGCGGCCTTTGCAATATTTGTCTTAGTTTTGTGCTACATACTGCTCGACTCAGTTCTGAGATCCGACACCTTTTTGTGGTGGTTCACTCTGCTGTCTCGCGATGCCTGAGTTTGGCAGAGAGCACGCTTGGTGTGGAGTTTGCATCTTCTCCCCTTGCCGCCCGGATAAACTGGGCTCTCTAATTCGCGCCCCTTCCGTGTGTGTGCGTACTGTGCACAAAGAAGTCAGTCCATGGCGTGTGCTCTTGTAGCCACGCCTCTCCAAGGATTAAGATGAAAATATCATTTTTGGAGAATTGCGTACGCACACTGTTAAATACTGTACACTCATCCGTCGTTAAACGAGCACTTACTTTATTTACAAGTACTCGCTGAAACCAGCGGTGGATATATATACAGTACAGTACCTGTGTTTAGACCAGTGAACCGTCCTCTCCGCTTAGACGAGCTCCGAGCGAGTGTCCCGTTATGCTGGTTTTACTTTTCACTTCTGTCGGCTGTTTTCTCAACTTTATAATTCATGTTCAGATAATCACGTTAGTTATTGTGTAGAATAATAATCGGAATCTTTCTTCAATGAAATGAAACCCACTGTGCTCTAACAACGAGGGATGAATGCGCTACCAAACATATAAGAGACGGAATGGCCTCCGTGTGTTTGCAACCTTTTTTGTTTTTACGTTCTCAGTATAAATAATACTTAACCTGCCTCGGTGTTGACGCTGCTGTGTGCCAAAGAACAGTTTTGTCCAACTTCAGATTATCGCGCTACAAACTTGGGATCGCCGTCAGTGTAAATGAAGAGGACTGAGAGGGGACGGTTGGTTTCCGTGCTTTCGTTTTCCCTCGTTTATTTAAAAGTAGTAAAGTGGCAATATATTACTGAAAAAATAAAATATCTTCAAGCACAACGTATTTGTAACTGAAAATTAACATTATTTAAGCGAACGAGGTTTAACAGATACCAGCAGCGCCACTACATAAAGATGAACTTTACATATTCATCGATAACATTAATTAAAATGGATCAATGGATTCATAATATGGATCAATACCATAGGTGGGCAAATACCATATTATTCTGCAACTTTCCAGTGCCAGGCATCATGCTGTTGATTCGAAGAGCACTGTTGGGGTGATGGCTGTCCCAGTTGCTTGAGGTGTACAGTTCCTTTGGCTTCCTGGCAGAGATGTGCAGAGACCTTTTGGTGGGCAGTGGCTCAAAAGAGTATCCTGAGTATCCTGGACACAAGTCAGTGCCCGCTTGTAGTTCTGTGTTTTTTAATGTTACAGGAAGTTTGGCTGTGACTTCAGAGGCATTATAATATTCACAGGCTTGGCAAAAAAAGTTTTGTCCATAATTGCTGATTATGTTTGGTTAACAGGCCAGAGATTACACACCCTCTACTGAGCATATACTTTATTTTCCTGATATAAAATATCTTAACAAGAGGACAGAGCAAATAAAAGAGTTACGATCTAATTCCATGCAATACCAAATGCTCTTTGGGTCATCCTGGTAACCACAAGCTTGGATGTGCATATTTAAATGTACATTGCTTGTCATACGATGTTGAGCCATGACTAAATGCTCAACATCATAGCAACCCAGCATATGGAACACATGTAAACGTTTCACAGTGAAATAAACACATGAGTACTAAGCTCTTGGGATGATATATGCTTTTATTTAAGCCATGTAGATTTTAGTTAGACCTCAGTCTCTTTGCAGTTTTCCCACAGACTATATGACCCTTCTTGAGAGCTGTCCGTGCTGCTCAGAGACTTTGTTTCTCCTGACCCGTCTTCCTTCTCCTGGGAGACGCCAGGCTCCTGCCAATCGCACCTCCACAGCACCTTGTCGCTGTCTCCATCGTCGTCCAGCCAGGACGTAGGAGACGACATGGGCACTCCAGGGAGCTGCCAGTCGACAAGACTGGAGCCAACCTGGAGAAGAGACGGGCCGATGTGACTTAAATCTATCATCTGCAAAGTGACAAGGAAGACGATAGTGGAGTATGTTTGGCCATTTCTCTTGTTTTCACCATGTCTACTCTGTATACAGAACTGACATTGAAGAGCAGAGAAGCCACTCATTCACTTGACCTAGGCTCTGTGAAGAGGAGTTTTGTCACAGTTTTTGAGTGGCTGTAATTATTTTTTCCATACTGTACATGTAAAAACGTGTCAAATCTATGCACTGGTTGATGGCACATGATCCACAGACACAGACTCACTCTAACAGGGAGTCCTGGCGGCAGTGTGCTGGTCTTGACGTGCGGTGGAGCTGTCAGGGGACGGGTCAGGCTCCTCGACGGAGCACCAGCCCACTTGGAGGTGGGGAGTCCCTCTCCAGCCTGAGGCGCCTCTGGGGAGCGGGGCTCTTGAAGGTGTTCTATTGGCTGTGATGTTTGGGGAGGAAAAGACAGATTAATAATGTCATTATAAAATAGATTTACACTCTATTAATACTACAGCTTAAACAAGGGCACAAACTGTACAAGACCGTTTGTGCTTCCTCTGCCCTTCCTCCTGCCTAAATCCCTTTCAGTTTCCAATCGTGATCCCTGTGTCGCTAGGACGTATGAAACAGTCCCTGGGATGAAAGCTTCTGTCCTGCCTGATACACTTGGCTCGACCCGCAATGTTCGCGCAGTGTCTGTGTGACTCACGGTGCTCTGTCCGGTCTCTGGCTGCTTGATTCCTCCCGGGAAATGGTCTTTTTCCGGGGAGGGGTCGCGGCTGTCGCCTGGTGTCACGGCCGTGGGCTCGGTGGACAGATGTGCTCCCCTGAGCGCGTCGCCCTCATCTTCCACTAGGAGCGGGCTGGGAGGTGTCTGCTCACAAGAGCCTGTAATTCAAGGAACCAACAACGAACAAATCTGAAATGCGGAGTCCGATAAAGTACCTGGTTTGCCTTTTCTGTTACTCTGGGGAAGTTTAACGACGTAATAAAATCTCTAATCAGCTGTCTGCCGAGACGAGGGTGGTGATTTTCTAAGTTACTAGATGAGCCTCCCTACCCGTAGAAGTGGGGGTCGCAGATCTCGGGGTGTCTTCCTTGTCATCAGAGTGTTGAGGTCTCACGGGGGTCACCCCCCCGCAGCACACAAACACCGTGGCGAGGTGCACAAGGAAAAGGGGGAACTCTCCGTCCTTCTCCTCTGCTCTTTTTTTGGGGGTCCTCCTCCTTTTCTCTCGAGTGATTTCATGGTCGCCCGGGGGGCGATCTGGCCTTGGGTCTTTGACCTTGCAGGCCTCGGTTCGTCTTTGGATGCAAAGATTCTGACCCATGGGGAAACAGAAACTTATGCGATTTGATGACTGTGACCCCTTTTTATAAGGCTTGAAAGTAGGTCGTCTGATGTCACCTGGATCACCATTCTGACGCTTTCACGTTGTTAAGTTATAGTGTGATGTCATCTGACACCTCATAAAGGCTTATTAATGTCAAGAAATAACCTTTATTTTATATAGTGCCTTTCAAAATGGCTTCTCAAACCGCTTTACAAAAAAAAACGTTTTCCAGCGGCCTTTGCAATATTTGTCTTAGTTTTGTGCTACATACTGCTCGACTCAGTTCTGAGATCCGACACCTTTTTGTGGTGGTTCACTCTGCTGTCTCGCGATGCCTGAGTTTGGCAGAGAGCACGCTTGGTGTGGAGTTTGCATCTTCTCCCCTTGCCGCCCGGATAAAATGGGCTCTCTAATTCGCGCCCCTTCCGTGTGTGTGCGTACTGTGCACAAAGAAGTCAGTCCATGGCGTGTGCTCTTGTAGCCACGCCTCTCCAAGGATTAAGCTGAAAATATCATTTTTGGAGAATTGCGTACGCACACTGTTAAATACTGTACACTCATCCGTCGTTAAACGAGCACTTACTTTATTTACAAGTACTCGCTGAAACCAGCGGTGGATATATATACAGTACAGTACCTGTGTTTAGACCAGTGAACCGTCCTCTCCGCTTAGACGAGCTCCGAGCGAGTGTCCCGTTATGCTGGTTTTACTTTTCACTTCTGTCGGCTGTTTTCTCAACTTTATAATTCATGTTCAGATAATCACGTTAGTTATTGTGTAGAATAATAATCGGAATCTTTCTTCAATGAAATGAAACCCACTGTGCTCTAACAACGAGGGATGAATGCGCTACCAAACATATAAGAGACGGAATGGCCTCCGTGTGTTTGCAACCTTTTTTGTTTTTACGTTCTCAGTATAAATAATACTTAACCTGCCTCGGTGTTGACGCTGCTGTGTGCCAAAGAACAGTTTTGTCCAACTTCAGATTATCGCGCTACAAACTTGGGATCGCTGTCAGTGTAAATGAAGAGGACTGAGAGGGGACGGTTGGTTTCCGTGCTTTCGTTTTCCCTCGTTTATTTAAAAGTAGTAAAGTGGCAATATATTACTGAAAAAATAAAATATCTTCAAGCACAACGTATTTGTAACTGAAAATTAACATTATTTAAGCGAACGAGGTTTAACAGATACCAGCAGCGCCACTACATAAAGATGAACTTTACATATTCATCGATAACATTAATTAAAATGGATCAATGGATTCATAATATGGATCAATACCATAGGTGGGCAAATACCATATTATTCTGCAACTTTCCAGTGCCAGGCATCATGCTGTTGATTCGAAGAGCACTGTTGGGATGATGGCTGTCCCAGTTGCTTGAGGTGTACAGTTCCTTTGGCTTCCTGGCAGAGATGTGCAGAGACCTTTTGGTGGGCAGTGGCTCAAAAGAGTATCCTGAGTATCCTGGACACAAGTCAGTGCCCGCTTGTAGTTCTGTGTTTTTTAATGTTACAGGAAGTTTGGCTGTGACTTCAGAGGCATTATAATATTCACAGGCTTGGCAAAAAAAGTTTTGTCCATAATTGCTGATTATGTTTGGTTAACAGGCCAGAGATTACACACCCTCTACTGAGCATATACTTTATTTTCCTGATATAAAATATCTTAACAAGAGGACAGAGCAAATAAAAGAGTTACGATCTAATTCCATGCAATACCAAATGGTCTTTGGGTCATCCTGGTAACCACAAGCTTGGATGTGCATATTTAAATGTACATTGCTTGTCATACGATGTTGAGCCATGACTAAATGCTCAACATCATAGCAACCCAGCATATGGAACACATGTAAACGTTTCACAGTGAAATAAACACATGAGTACTAAGCTCTTGGGATGATATATGCTTTTATTTAAGCCATGTAGATTTTAGTTAGACCTCAGTCTCTTTGCAGTTTTCCCACAGACTATATGACCCTTCTTGAGAGCTGTCCGTGCTGCTCAGAGACTTTGTTTCTCCTGACCCGTCTTCCTTCTCCTGGGAGACGCCAGGCTCCTGCCAATCGCACCTCCACAGCACCTTGTCGCTGTCTCCATCGTCGTCCAGCCAGGACGTAGGAGACGACATGGGCACTCCAGGGAGCTGCCAGTCGACAAGACTGGAGCCAACCTGGAGAAGAGACGGGCCGATGTGACTTAAATCTATCATCTGCAAAGTGACAAGGAAGACGATAGTGGAGTATGTTTGGCCATTTCTCTTGTTTTCACCATGTCTACTCTGTATACAGAACTGACATTGAAGAGCAGAGAAGCCACTCATTCACTTGACCTAGGCTCTGTGAAGAGGAGTTTTGTCACAGTTTTTGAGTGGCTGTAATTATTTTTTCCATACTGTACATGTAAAAACGTGTCAAATCTATGCACTGGTTGATGGCACATGATCCACAGACACAGACTCACTCTAACAGGGAGTCCTGGCGGCAGTGTGCTGGTCTTGACGTGCGGTGGAGCTGTCAGGGGACGGGTCAGGCTCCTCGACGGAGCACCAGCCCACTTGGAGGTGGGGAGTCCCTCTCCAGCCTGAGGCGCCTCTGGGGAGCGGGGCTCTTGAAGGTGTTCTATTGGCTGTGATGTTTGGGGAGGAAAAGACAGATTAATAATGTCATTATAAAATAGATTTACACTCTATTAATACTACAGCTTAAACAAGGGCACAAACTGTACAAGACCGTTTGTGCTTCCTCTGCCCTTCCTCCTGCCTAAATCCCTTTCAGTTTCCAATCGTGATCCCTGTGTCGCTAGGACGTATGAAACAGTCCCTGGGATGAAAGCTTCTGTCCTGCCTGATACACTTGGCTCGACCCGCAATGTTCGCGCAGTGTCTGTGTGACTCACGGTGCTCTGTCCGGTCTCTGGCTGCTTGATTCCTCCCGGGAAATGGTCTTTTTCCGGGGAGGGGTCGCGGCTGTCGCCTGGTGTCACGGCCGTGGGCTCGGTGGACAGATGTGCTCCCCTGAGCGCGTCGCCCTCATCTTCCACTAGGAGCGGGCTGGGAGGTGTCTGCTCACAAGAGCCTGTAATTCAAGGAACCAACAACGAACAAATCTGAAATGCGGAGTCCGATAAAGTACCTGGTTTGCCTTTTCTGTTACTCTGGGGAAGTTTAACGACGTAATAAAATCTCTAATCAGCTGTCTGCCGAGACGAGGGTGGTGATTTTCTAAGTTACTAGATGAGCCTCCCTACCCGTAGAAGTGGGGGTCGCAGATCTCGGGGTGTCTTCCTTGTCATCAGAGTGTTGAGGTCTCACGGGGGTCACCCCCCCGCAGCACACAAACACCGTGGCGAGGTGCACAAGGAAAAGGGGGAACTCTCCGTCCTTCTCCTCTGCTCTTTTTTTGGGGGTCCTCCTCCTTTTCTCTCGAGTGATTTCATGGTCGCCCGGGGGGCGATCTGGCCTTGGGTCTTTGGCCTTGCAGGCCTCGGTTCGTCTTTGGATGCAAAGATTCTGACCCATGGGGAAACAGAAACTTATGCGATTTGATGACTGTGACCCCTTTTTATAAGGCTTGAAAGTAGGTCGTCTGATGTCACCTGGATCACCATTCTGACGCTTTCACGTTGTTAAGTTATAGTGTGATGTCATCTGACACCTCATAAAGGCTTATTAATGTCAAGAAATAACCTTTATTTTATATAGTGCCTTTCAAAATGGCTTCTCAAACCGCTTTACAAAAAAAAACGGTTTCCAGCGGCCTTTGCAATATTTGTCTTAGTTTTGTGCTACATACTGCTCGACTCAGTTCTGAGATCCGACACCTTTTTGTGGTGGTTCACTCTGCTGTTTCGCGATGCCTGAGTTTGGCAGAGAGCACGCTTGGTGTGGAGTTTGCATCTTCTCCCCTTGCCGCCCGGATAAACTGGGCTCTCTAATTCGCGCCCCTCCCGTGTGTGTGCGTACTGTGCACAAAGAAGTCAGTCCATGGCGTGTGCTCTTGTAGCCACGCCTCTCCAAGGATTAAGATGAAAATATCATTTTTGGAGAATTGCGTACGCACACTGTTAAATACTGTACACTCATCCGTCGTTAAACGAGCACTTACTTTATTTACAAGTACTCGCTGAAACCAGCGGTGGATATATATACAGTACAGTACCTGTGTTTAGACCAGTGAACCGTCCTCTCCGCTTAGAAGAGCTCCGAGCGAGTGTCCCGTTATGCTGGTTTTACTTTTCACTTCTGTCGGCTGTTTTCTCAACTTTATAATTCATGTTCAGATAATCACGTTAGTTATTGTGTAGAATAATAATCGGAATCTTTCTTCAATGAAATGAAACCCACTGTGCTCTAACAACGAGGGATGAATGCGCTACCAAACATATAAGAGACGGAATGGCCTCCGTGTGTTTGCAACCTTTTTTGTTTTTACGTTCTCAGTATAAATAATACTTAACCTGCCTCGGTGTTGACGCTGCTGTGTGCCAAAGAACAGTTTTGTCCAACTTCAGATTATCGCGCTACAAACTTGGGATCGCCGTCAGTGTAAATGAAGAGGACTGAGAGGGGACGGTTGGTTTCCGTGCTTTCGTTTTCCCTCGTTTATTTAAAAGTAGTAAAGTGGCAATATATTACTGAAAAAATAAAATATCTTCAAGCACAACGTATTTGTAACTGAAAATTAACATTATTTAAGCGAACGAGGTTTAACAGATACCAGCAGCGCCACTACATAAAGATGAACTTTACATATTCATCGATAACATTAATTAAAATGGATCAATGGATTCATAATATGGATCAATACCATAGGTGGGCAAATACCATATTATTCTGCAACTTTCCAGTGCCAGGCATCATGCTGTTGATTCGAAGAGCACTGTTGGGATGATGGCTGTCCCAGTTGCTTGAGGTGTACAGTTCCTTTGGCTTCCTGGCAGAGATGTGCAGAGACCTTTTGGTGGGCAGTGGCTCAAAAGAGTATCCTGAGTATCCTGGACACAAGTCAGTGCCCGCTTGTAGTTCTGTGTTTTTTAATGTTACAGGAAGTTTGGCTGTGACTTCAGAGGCATTATAATATTCACAGGCTTGGCAAAAAAAGTTTTGTCCATAATTGCTGATTATGTTTGATTAACAGGCCAGAGATTACACACCCTCTACTGAGCATATACTTTATTTTCCTGATATAAAATATCTTAACAAGAGGACAGAGCAAATAAAAGAGTTACGATCTAATTCCATGCAATACCAAATGGTCTTTGGGTCATCCTGGTAACCACAAGCTTGGATGTGCATATTTAAATGTACATTGCTTGTCATACGATGTTGAGCCATGACTAAATGCTCAACATCATAGCAACCCAGCATATGGAACACATGTAAACGTTTCACAGTGAAATAAACACATGAGTACTAAGCTCTTGGGATGATATATGCTTTTATTTAAGCCATGTAGATTTTAGTTAGACCTCAGTCTCTTTGCAGTTTTCCCACAGACTATATGACCCTTCTTGAGAGCTGTCCGTGCTGCTCAGAGACTTTGTTTCTCCTGACCCGTCTTCCTTCTCCTGGGAGACGCCAGGCTCCTGCCAATCGCACCTCCACAGCACCTTGTCGCTGTCTCCATCGTCGTCCAGCCAGGACGTAGGAGACGACATGGGCACTCCAGGGAGCTGCCAGTCGACAAGACTGGAGCCAACCTGGAGAAGAGACGGGCCGATGTGACTTAAATCTATCATCTGCAAAGTGACAAGGAAGACGATAGTGGAGTATGTTTGGCCATTTCTCTTGTTTTCACCATGTCTACTCTGTATACAGAACTGACATTGAAGAGCAGAGAAGCCACTCATTCACTTGACCTAGGCTCTGTGAAGAGGAGTTTTGTCACAGTTTTTGAGTGGCTGTAATTATTTTTTCCATACTGTACATGTAAAAACGTGTCAAATCTATGCACTGGTTGATGGCACATGATCCACAGACACAGACTCACTCTAACAGGGAGTCCTGGCGGCAGTGTGCTGGTCTTGACGTGCGGTGGAGCTGTCAGGGGACGGGTCAGGCTCCTCGACGGAGCACCAGCCCACTTGGAGGTGGGGAGTCCCTCTCCAGCCTGAGGCGCCTCTGGGGAGCGGGGCTCTTGAAGGTGTTCTATTGGCTGTGATGTTTGGGGAGGAAAAGACAGATTAATAATGTCATTATAAAATAGATTTACACTCTATTAATACTACAGCTTAAACAAGGGCACAAACTGTACAAGACCGTTTGTGCTTCCTCTGCCCTTCCTCCTGCCTAAATCCCTTTCAGTTTCCAATCGTGATCCCTGTGTCGCTAGGACGTATGAAACAGTCCCTGGGATGAAAGCTTCTGTCCTGCCTGATACACTTGGCTCGACCCGCAATGTTCGCGCAGTGTCTGTGTGACTCACGGTGCTCTGTCCGGTCTCTGGCTGCTTGATTCCTCCCGGGAAATGGTCTTTTTCCGGGGAGGGGTCGCGGCTGTCGCCTGGTGTCACGGCCGTGGGCTCGGTGGACAGATGTGCTCCCCTGAGCGCGTCGCCCTCATCTTCCACTAGGAGCGGGCTGGGAGGTGTCTGCTCACAAGAGCCTGTAATTCAAGGAACCAACAACGAACAAATCTGAAATGCGGAGTCCGATAAAGTACCTGGTTTGCCTTTTCTGTTACTCTGGGGAAGTTTAACGACGTAATAAAATCTCTAATCAGCTGTCTGCCGAGACGAGGGTGGTGATTTTCTAAGTTACTAGATGAGCCTCCCTACCCGTAGAAGTGGGGGTCGCAGATCTCGGGGTGTCTTCCTTGTCATCAGAGTGTTGAGGTCTCACGGGGGTCACCCCCCCGCAGCACACAAACACCGTGGCGAGGTGCACAAGGAAAAGGGGGAACTCTCCGTCCTTCTCCTCTGCTCTTTTTTTGGGGGTCCTCCTCCTTTTCTCTCGAGTGATTTCATGGTCGCCCGGGGGGCGATCTGGCCTTGGGTCTTTGACCTTGCAGGCCTCGGTTCGTCTTTGGATGCAAAGATTCTGACCCATGGGGAAACAGAAACTTATGCGATTTGATGACTGTGACCCCTTTTTATAAGGCTTGAAAGTAGGTCGTCTGATGTCACCTGGATCACCATTCTGACGCTTTCACGTTGTTAAGTTATAGTGTGATGTCATCTGACACCTCATAAAGGCTTATTAATGTCAAGAAATAACCTTTATTTTATATAGTGCCTTTCAAAATGGCTTCTCAAACCGCTTTACAAAAAAAAACGTTTTCCAGCGGCCTTTGCAATATTTGTCTTAGTTTTGTGCTACATACTGCTCGACTCAGTTCTGAGATCCGACACCTTTTTGTGGTGGTTCACTCTGCTGTCTCGCGATGCCTGAGTTTGGCAGAGAGCACGCTTGGTGTGGAGTTTGCATCTTCTCCCCTTGCCGCCCGGATAAAATGGGCTCTCTAATTCGCGCCCCTTCCGTGTGTGTGCGTACTGTGCACAAAGAAGTCAGTCCATGGCGTGTGCTCTTGTAGCCACGCCTCTCCAAGGATTAAGCTGAAAATATCATTTTTGGAGAATTGCGTACGCACACTGTTAAATACTGTACACTCATCCGTCGTTAAACGAGCACTTACTTTATTTACAAGTACTCGCTGAAACCAGCGGTGGATATATATACAGTACAGTACCTGTGTTTAGACCAGTGAACCGTCCTCTCCGCTTAGACGAGCTCCGAGCGAGTGTCCCGTTATGCTGGTTTTACTTTTCACTTCTGTCGGCTGTTTTCTCAACTTTATAATTCATGTTCAGATAATCACGTTAGTTATTGTGTAGAATAATAATCGGAATCTTTCTTCAATGAAATGAAACCCACTGTGCTCTAACAACGAGGGATGAATGCGCTACCAAACATATAAGAGACGGAATGGCCTCCGTGTGTTTGCAACCTTTTTTGTTTTTACGTTCTCAGTATAAATAATACTTAACCTGCCTCGGTGTTGACGCTGCTGTGTGCCAAAGAACAGTTTTGTCCAACTTCAGATTATCGCGCTACAAACTTGGGATCGCTGTCAGTGTAAATGAAGAGGACTGAGAGGGGACGGTTGGTTTCCGTGCTTTCGTTTTCCCTCGTTTATTTAAAAGTAGTAAAGTGGCAATATATTACTGAAAAAATAAAATATCTTCAAGCACAACGTATTTGTAACTGAAAATTAACATTATTTAAGCGAACGAGGTTTAACAGATACCAGCAGCGCCACTACATAAAGATGAACTTTACATATTCATCGATAACATTAATTAAAATGGATCAATGGATTCATAATATGGATCAATACCATAGGTGGGCAAATACCATATTATTCTGCAACTTTCCAGTGCCAGGCATCATGCTGTTGATTCGAAGAGCACTGTTGGGATGATGGCTGTCCCAGTTGCTTGAGGTGTACAGTTCCTTTGGCTTCCTGGCAGAGATGTGCAGAGACCTTTTGGTGGGCAGTGGCTCAAAAGAGTATCCTGAGTATCCTGGACACAAGTCAGTGCCCGCTTGTAGTTCTGTGTTTTTTAATGTTACAGGAAGTTTGGCTGTGACTTCAGAGGCATTATAATATTCACAGGCTTGGCAAAAAAAGTTTTGTCCATAATTGCTGATTATGTTTGGTTAACAGGCCAGAGATTACACACCCTCTACTGAGCATATACTTTATTTTCCTGATATAAAATATCTTAACAAGAGGACAGAGCAAATAAAAGAGTTACGATCTAATTCCATGCAATACCAAATGGTCTTTGGGTCATCCTGGTAACCACAAGCTTGGATGTGCATATTTAAATGTACATTGCTTGTCATACGATGTTGAGCCATGACTAAATGCTCAACATCATAGCAACCCAGCATATGGAACACATGTAAACGTTTCACAGTGAAATAAACACATGAGTACTAAGCTCTTGGGATGATATATGCTTTTATTTAAGCCATGTAGATTTTAGTTAGACCTCAGTCTCTTTGCAGTTTTCCCACAGACTATATGACCCTTCTTGAGAGCTGTCCGTGCTGCTCAGAGACTTTGTTTCTCCTGACCCGTCTTCCTTCTCCTGGGAGACGCCAGGCTCCTGCCAATCGCACCTCCACAGCACCTTGTCGCTGTCTCCATCGTCGTCCAGCCAGGACGTAGGAGACGACATGGGCACTCCAGGGAGCTGCCAGTCGACAAGACTGGAGCCAACCTGGAGAAGAGACGGGCCGATGTGACTTAAATCTATCATCTGCAAAGTGACAAGGAAGACGATAGTGGAGTATGTTTGGCCATTTCTCTTGTTTTCACCATGTCTACTCTGTATACAGAACTGACATTGAAGAGCAGAGAAGCCACTCATTCACTTGACCTAGGCTCTGTGAAGAGGAGTTTTGTCACAGTTTTTGAGTGGCTGTAATTATTTTTTCCATACTGTACATGTAAAAACGTGTCAAATCTATGCACTGGTTGATGGCACATGATCCACAGACACAGACTCACTCTAACAGGGAGTCCTGGCGGCAGTGTGCTGGTCTTGACGTGCGGTGGAGCTGTCAGGGGACGGGTCAGGCTCCTCGACGGAGCACCAGCCCACTTGGAGGTGGGGAGTCCCTCTCCAGCCTGAGGCGCCTCTGGGGAGCGGGGCTCTTGAAGGTGTTCTATTGGCTGTGATGTTTGGGGAGGAAAAGACAGATTAATAATGTCATTATAAAATAGATTTACACTCTATTAATACTACAGCTTAAACAAGGGCACAAACTGTACAAGACCGTTTGTGCTTCCTCTGCCCTTCCTCCTGCCTAAATCCCTTTCAGTTTCCAATCGTGATCCCTGTGTCGCTAGGACGTATGAAACAGTCCCTGGGATGAAAGCTTCTGTCCTGCCTGATACACTTGGCTCGACCCGCAATGTTCGCGCAGTGTCTGTGTGACTCACGGTGCTCTGTCCGGTCTCTGGCTGCTTGATTCCTCCCGGGAAATGGTCTTTTTCCGGGGAGGGGTCGCGGCTGTCGCCTGGTGTCACGGCCGTGGGCTCGGTGGACAGATGTGCTCCCCTGAGCGCGTCGCCCTCATCTTCCACTAGGAGCGGGCTGGGAGGTGTCTGCTCACAAGAGCCTGTAATTCAAGGAACCAACAACGAACAAATCTGAAATGCGGAGTCCGATAAAGTACCTGGTTTGCCTTTTCTGTTACTCTGGGGAAGTTTAACGACGTAATAAAATCTCTAATCAGCTGTCTGCCGAGACGAGGGTGGTGATTTTCTAAGTTACTAGATGAGCCTCCCTACCCGTAGAAGTGGGGGTCGCAGATCTCGGGGTGTCTTCCTTGTCATCAGAGTGTTGAGGTCTCACGGGGGTCACCCCCCCGCAGCACACAAACACCGTGGCGAGGTGCACAAGGAAAAGGGGGAACTCTCCGTCCTTCTCCTCTGCTCTTTTTTTGGGGGTCCTCCTCCTTTTCTCTCGAGTGATTTCATGGTCGCCCGGGGGGCGATCTGGCCTTGGGTCTTTGGCCTTGCAGGCCTCGGTTCGTCTTTGGATGCAAAGATTCTGACCCATGGGGAAACAGAAACTTATGCGATTTGATGACTGTGACCCCTTTTTATAAGGCTTGAAAGTAGGTCGTCTGATGTCACCTGGATCACCATTCTGACGCTTTCACGTTGTTAAGTTATAGTGTGATGTCATCTGACACCTCATAAAGGCTTATTAATGTCAAGAAATAACCTTTATTTTATATAGTGCCTTTCAAAATGGCTTCTCAAACCGCTTTACAAAAAAAAACGGTTTCCAGCGGCCTTTGCAATATTTGTCTTAGTTTTGTGCTACATACTGCTCGACTCAGTTCTGAGATCCGACACCTTTTTGTGGTGGTTCACTCTGCTGTTTCGCGATGCCTGAGTTTGGCAGAGAGCACGCTTGGTGTGGAGTTTGCATCTTCTCCCCTTGCCGCCCGGATAAACTGGGCTCTCTAATTCGCGCCCCTCCCGTGTGTGTGCGTACTGTGCACAAAGAAGTCAGTCCATGGCGTGTGCTCTTGTAGCCACGCCTCTCCAAGGATTAAGATGAAAATATCATTTTTGGAGAATTGCGTACGCACACTGTTAAATACTGTACACTCATCCGTCGTTAAACGAGCACTTACTTTATTTACAAGTACTCGCTGAAACCAGCGGTGGATATATATACAGTACAGTACCTGTGTTTAGACCAGTGAACCGTCCTCTCCGCTTAGAAGAGCTCCGAGCGAGTGTCCCGTTATGCTGGTTTTACTTTTCACTTCTGTCGGCTGTTTTCTCAACTTTATAATTCATGTTCAGATAATCACGTTAGTTATTGTGTAGAATAATAATCGGAATCTTTCTTCAATGAAATGAAACCCACTGTGCTCTAACAACGAGGGATGAATGCGCTACCAAACATATAAGAGACGGAATGGCCTCCGTGTGTTTGCAACCTTTTTTGTTTTTACGTTCTCAGTATAAATAATACTTAACCTGCCTCGGTGTTGACGCTGCTGTGTGCCAAAGAACAGTTTTGTCCAACTTCAGATTATCGCGCTACAAACTTGGGATCGCTGTCAGTGTAAATGAAGAGGACTGAGAGGGGACGGTTGGTTTCCGTGCTTTCGTTTTCCCTCGTTTATTTAAAAGTAGTAAAGTGGCAATATATTACTGAAAAAATAAAATATCTTCAAGCACAACGTATTTGTAACTGAAAATTAACATTATTTAAGCGAACGAGGTTTAACAGATACCAGCAGCGCCACTACATAAAGATGAACTTTACATATTCATCGATAACATTAATTAAAATGGATCAATGGATTCATAATATGGATCAATACCATAGGTGGGCAAATACCATATTATTCTGCAACTTTCCAGTGCCAGGCATCATGCTGTTGATTCGAAGAGCACTGTTGGGATGATGGCTGTCCCAGTTGCTTGAGGTGTACAGTTCCTTTGGCTTCCTGGCAGAGATGTGCAGAGACCTTTTGGTGGGCAGTGGCTCAAAAGAGTATCCTGAGTATCCTGGACACAAGTCAGTGCCCGCTTGTAGTTCTGTGTTTTTTAATGTTACAGGAAGTTTGGCTGTGACTTCAGAGGCATTATAATATTCACAGGCTTGGCAAAAAAAGTTTTGTCCATAATTGCTGATTATGTTTGGTTAACAGGCCAGAGATTACACACCCTCTACTGAGCATATACTTTATTTTCCTGATATAAAATATCTTAACAAGAGGACAGAGCAAATAAAAGAGTTACGATCTAATTCCATGCAATACCAAATGGTCTTTGGGTCATCCTGGTAACCACAAGCTTGGATGTGCATATTTAAATGTACATTGCTTGTCATACGATGTTGAGCCATGACTAAATGCTCAACATCATAGCAACCCAGCATATGGAACACATGTAAACGTTTCACAGTGAAATAAACACATGAGTACTAAGCTCTTGGGATGATATATGCTTTTATTTAAGCCATGTAGATTTTAGTTAGACCTCAGTCTCTTTGCAGTTTTCCCACAGACTATATGACCCTTCTTGAGAGCTGTCCGTGCTGCTCAGAGACTTTGTTTCTCCTGACCCGTCTTCCTTCTCCTGGGAGACGCCAGGCTCCTGCCAATCGCACCTCCACAGCACCTTGTCGCTGTCTCCATCGTCGTCCAGCCAGGACGTAGGAGACGACATGGGCACTCCAGGGAGCTGCCAGTCGACAAGACTGGAGCCAACCTGGAGAAGAGACGGGCCGATGTGACTTAAATCTATCATCTGCAAAGTGACAAGGAAGACGATAGTGGAGTATGTTTGGCCATTTCTCTTGTTTTCACCATGTCTACTCTGTATACAGAACTGACATTGAAGAGCAGAGAAGCCACTCATTCACTTGACCTAGGCTCTGTGAAGAGGAGTTTTGTCACAGTTTTTGAGTGGCTGTAATTATTTTTTCCATACTGTACATGTAAAAACGTGTCAAATCTATGCACTGGTTGATGGCACATGATCCACAGACACAGACTCACTCTAACAGGGAGTCCTGGCGGCAGTGTGCTGGTCTTGACGTGCGGTGGAGCTGTCAGGGGACGGGTCAGGCTCCTCGACGGAGCACCAGCCCACTTGGAGGTGGGGAGTCCCTCTCCAGCCTGAGGCGCCTCTGGGGAGCGGGGCTCTTGAAGGTGTTCTATTGGCTGTGATGTTTGGGGAGGAAAAGACAGATTAATAATGTCATTATAAAATAGATTTACACTCTATTAATACTACAGCTTAAACAAGGGCACAAACTGTACAAGACCGTTTGTGCTTCCTCTGCCCTTCCTCCTGCCTAAATCCCTTTCAGTTTCCAATCGTGATCCCTGTGTCGCTAGGACGTATGAAACAGTCCCTGGGATGAAAGCTTCTGTCCTGCCTGATACACTTGGCTCGACCCGCAATGTTCGCGCAGTGTCTGTGTGACTCACGGTGCTCTGTCCGGTCTCTGGCTGCTTGATTCCTCCCGGGAAATGGTCTTTTTCCGGGGAGGGGTCGCGGCTGTCGCCTGGTGTCACGGCCGTGGGCTCGGTGGACAGATGTGCTCCCCTGAGCGCGTCGCCCTCATCTTCCACTAGGAGCGGGCTGGGAGGTGTCTGCTCACAAGAGCCTGTAATTCAAGGAACCAACAACGAACAAATCTGAAATGCGGAGTCCGATAAAGTACCTGGTTTGCCTTTTCTGTTACTCTGGGGAAGTTTAACGACGTAATAAAATCTCTAATCAGCTGTCTGCCGAGACGAGGGTGGTGATTTTCTAAGTTACTAGATGAGCCTCCCTACCCGTAGAAGTGGGGGTCGCAGATCTCGGGGTGTCTTCCTTGTCATCAGAGTGTTGAGGTCTCACGGGGGTCACCCCCCCGCAGCACACAAACACCGTGGCGAGGTGCACAAGGAAAAGGGGGAACTCTCCGTCCTTCTCCTCTGCTCTTTTTTTGGGGGTCCTCCTCCTTTTCTCTCGAGTGATTTCATGGTCGCCCGGGGGGCGATCTGGCCTTGGGTCTTTGGCCTTGCAGGCCTCGGTTCGTCTTTGGATGCAAAGATTCTGACCCATGGGGAAACAGAAACTTATGCGATTTGATGACTGTGACCCCTTTTTATAAGGCTTGAAAGTAGGTCGTCTGATGTCACCTGGATCACCATTCTGACGCTTTCACGTTGTTAAGTTATAGTGTGATGTCATCTGACACCTCATAAAGGCTTATTAATGTCAAGAAATAACCTTTATTTTATATAGTGCCTTTCAAAATGGCTTCTCAAACCGCTTTACAAAAAAAAACGGTTTCCAGCGGCCTTTGCAATATTTGTCTTAGTTTTGTGCTACATACTGCTCGACTCAGTTCTGAGATCCGACACCTTTTTGTGGTGGTTCACTCTGCTGTTTCGCGATGCCTGAGTTTGGCAGAGAGCACGCTTGGTGTGGAGTTTGCATCTTCTCCCCTTGCCGCCCGGATAAACTGGGCTCTCTAATTCGCGCCCCTCCCGTGTGTGTGCGTACTGTGCACAAAGAAGTCAGTCCATGGCGTGTGCTCTTGTAGCCACGCCTCTCCAAGGATTAAGATGAAAATATCATTTTTGGAGAATTGCGTACGCACACTGTTAAATACTGTACACTCATCCGTCGTTAAACGAGCACTTACTTTATTTACAAGTACTCGCTGAAACCAGCGGTGGATATATATACAGTACAGTACCTGTGTTTAGACCAGTGAACCGTCCTCTCCGCTTAGAAGAGCTCCGAGCGAGTGTCCCGTTATGCTGGTTTTACTTTTCACTTCTGTCGGCTGTTTTCTCAACTTTATAATTCATGTTCAGATAATCACGTTAGTTATTGTGTAGAATAATAATCGGAATCTTTCTTCAATGAAATGAAACCCACTGTGCTCTAACAACGAGGGATGAATGCGCTACCAAACATATAAGAGACGGAATGGCCTCCGTGTGTTTGCAACCTTTTTTGTTTTTACGTTCTCAGTATAAATAATACTTAACCTGCCTCGGTGTTGACGCTGCTGTGTGCCAAAGAACAGTTTTGTCCAACTTCAGATTATCGCGCTACAAACTTGGGATCGCCGTCAGTGTAAATGAAGAGGACTGAGAGGGGACGGTTGGTTTCCGTGCTTTCGTTTTCCCTCGTTTATTTAAAAGTAGTAAAGTGGCAATATATTACTGAAAAAATAAAATATCTTCAAGCACAACGTATTTGTAACTGAAAATTAACATTATTTAAGCGAACGAGGTTTAACAGATACCAGCAGCGCCACTACATAAAGATGAACTTTACATATTCATCGATAACATTAATTAAAATGGATCAATGGATTCATAATATGGATCAATACCATAGGTGGGCAAATACCATATTATTCTGCAACTTTCCAGTGCCAGGCATCATGCTGTTGATTCGAAGAGCACTGTTGGGGTGATGGCTGTCCCAGTTGCTTGAGGTGTACAGTTCCTTTGGCTTCCTGGCAGAGATGTGCAGAGACCTTTTGGTGGGCAGTGGCTCAAAAGAGTATCCTGAGTATCCTGGACACAAGTCAGTGCCCGCTTGTAGTTCTGTGTTTTTTAATGTTACAGGAAGTTTGGCTGTGACTTCAGAGGCATTATAATATTCACAGGCTTGGCAAAAAAAGTTTTGTCCATAATTGCTGATTATGTTTGGTTAACAGGCCAGAGATTACACACCCTCTACTGAGCATATACTTTATTTTCCTGATATAAAATATCTTAACAAGAGGACAGAGCAAATAAAAGAGTTACGATCTAATTCCATGCAATACCAAATGGTCTTTGGGTCATCCTGGTAACCACAAGCTTGGATGTGCATATTTAAATGTACATTGCTTGTCATACGATGTTGAGCCATGACTAAATGCTCAACATCATAGCAACCCAGCATATGGAACACATGTAAACGTTTCACAGTGAAATAAACACATGAGTACTAAGCTCTTGGGATGATATATGCTTTTATTTAAGCCATGTAGATTTTAGTTAGACCTCAGTCTCTTTGCAGTTTTCCCACAGACTATATGACCCTTCTTGAGAGCTGTCCGTGCTGCTCAGAGACTTTGTTTCTCCTGACCCGTCTTCCTTCTCCTGGGAGACGCCAGGCTCCTGCCAATCGCACCTCCACAGCACCTTGTCGCTGTCTCCATCGTCGTCCAGCCAGGACGTAGGAGACGACATGGGCACTCCAGGGAGCTGCCAGTCGACAAGACTGGAGCCAACCTGGAGAAGAGACGGGCCGATGTGACTTAAATCTATCATCTGCAAAGTGACAAGGAAGACGATAGTGGAGTATGTTTGGCCATTTCTTTTGTTTTCACCATGTCTACTCTGTATACAGAACTGACATTGAAGAGCAGAGAAGCCACTCATTCACTTGACCTAGGCTCTGTGAAGAGGAGTTTTGTCACAGTTTTTGAGTGGCTGTAATTATTTTTTCCATACTGTACATGTAAAAACGTGTCAAATCTATGCACTGGTTGATGGCACATGATCCACAGACACAGACTCACTCTAACAGGGAGTCCTGGCGGCAGTGTGCTGGTCTTGACGTGCGGTGGAGCTGTCAGGGGACGGGTCAGGCTCCTCGACGGAGCACCAGCCCACTTGGAGGTGGGGAGTCCCTCTCCAGCCTGAGGCGCCTCTGGGGAGCGGGGCTCTTGAAGGTGTTCTATTGGCTGTGATGTTTGGGGAGGAAAAGACAGATTAATAATGTCATTATAAAATAGATTTACACTCTATTAATACTACAGCTTAAACAAGGGCACAAACTGTACAAGACCGTTTGTGCTTCCTCTGCCCTTCCTCCTGCCTAAATCCCTTTCAGTTTCCAATCGTGATCCCTGTGTCGCTAGGACGTATGAAACAGTCCCTGGGATGAAAGCTTCTGTCCTGCCTGATACACTTGGCTCGACCCGCAATGTTCGCGCAGTGTCTGTGTGACTCACGGTGCTCTGTCCGGTCTCTGGCTGCTTGATTCCTGCCGGGAAATGGTCTTTTTCCGGGGAGGGGTCGCGGCTGTCGCCTGGTGTCACGGCCGTGGGCTCGGTGGACAGATGTGCTCCCCTGAGCGCGTCGCCCTCATCTTCCACTAGGAGCGGGCTGGGAGGTGTCTGCTCACAAGAGCCTGTAATTCAAGGAACCAACAACGAACAAATCTGAAATGCGGAGTCCGATAAAGTACCTGGTTTGCCTTTTCTGTTACTCTGGGGAAGTTTAACGACGTAATAAAATCTCTAATCAGCTGTCTGCCGAGACGAGGGTGGTGATTTTCTAAGTTACTAGATGAGCCTCCCTACCCGTAGAAGTGGGGGTCGCAGATCTCGGGGTGTCTTCCTTGTCATCAGAGTGTTGAGGTCTCACGGGGGTCACCCCCCCGCAGCACACAAACACCGTGGCGAGGTGCACAAGGAAAAGGGGGAACTCTCCGTCCTTCTCCTCTGCTCTTTTTTTGGGGGTCCTCCTCCTTTTCTCTCGAGTGATTTCATGGTCGCCCGGGGGGCGATCTGGCCTTGGGTCTTTGGCCTTGCAGGCCTCGGTTCGTCTTTGGATGCAAAGATTCTGACCCATGGGGAAACAGAAACTTATGCGATTTGATGACTGTGACCCCTTTTTATAAGGCTTGAAAGTAGGTCGTCTGATGTCACCTGGATCACCATTCTGACGCTTTCACGTTGTTAAGTTATAGTGTGATGTCATCTGACACCTCATAAAGGCTTATTAATGTCAAGAAATAACCTTTATTTTATATAGTGCCTTTCAAAATGGCTTCTCAAACCGCTTTAAAAAAAAACGGTTTCCAGCGGCCTTTGCAATATTTGTCTTAGTTTTGTGCTACATACTGCTCGACTCAGTTCTGAGATCCGACACCTTTTTGTGGTGGTTCACTCTGCTGTCTCGCGATGCCTGAGTTTGGCAGAGAGCACGCTTGGTGTGGAGTTTGCATCTTCTCCCCTTGCCGCCCGGATAAACTGGGCTCTCTAATTCGCGCCCCTCCCGTGTGTGTGCGTACTGTGCACAGAGAAGTCAGTCCATGGCGTGTGCTCTTGTAGCCACGCCTCTCCAAGGATTAAGCTGAAAATATCATTTTTGGAGAATTGCGTACGCACACTGTTAAATACTGTACACTCATCCGTCGTTAAACGAGCACTTACTTTATTTACAAGTACTCGCTGAAACCAGCGGTGGATAAATATACCTGTGTTTAGACCAGTGAACCGTCCTCTCCGCTTAGACGAGCTCCGAGCGAGTGTCCCGTTCTGCCGGTTTTACTTTTCACTTCTGTCGGCTGTTTTCTCAACTTTATAATTCATGTTCAGATAATCACGTTAGTTATTGTGTAGAATAATAATTGGAATCTTTCTTCAATGAAATGAAACCCACTGTGCTCTAACAACGAGGGATGAATGCTCTACCAAACATATAAGAGACGGAATGGCCTCCGTGTGTTTGCAACCTTTTTTGTTTTTACGTTCTCAGTATAAATAATACTTAACCTGCCTCGGTGTTGACGCTGCTGTGTGCCAAAGAACAGTTTTGTCCAACTTCAGATTATCGCGCTACAAACTTGGGATCGCCGTCAGTGTAAATGAAGAGGACTGAGAGGGGACGGTTGGTTTCCGTGCTTTCGTTTTCCCTCGTTTATTTAAAAGTAGTAAAGTGGCAATATATTACTGAAAAAATTAAATATCTACAAGCACAACGTATTTGTAACTGAAAATTAACATTATTTAAGCGAACGAGGTTTAACAGATACCAGCAGCGCCACTACATAAAGATGAACTTTACATATTCATCGATAACATTAATTAAAATGGATCAATGGATTCATAATATGGATCAATACCATAGGTGGGCAAATACCATATTATTCTGCAACTTTCCAGTGCCAGGCATCATGCTGTTGATTCGAAGAGCACTGTTGGGATGATGGCTGTCCCAGTTGCTTGAGGTGTACAGTTCCTTTGGCTTCCTGGCAGAGATGTGCAGAGACCTTTTGGTGGGCAGTGGCTCAAAAGAGTATCCTGAGTATCCTGGACACAAGTCAGTGCCCGCTTGTAGTTCTGTGTTTTTTAATGTTACAGGAAGTTTGGCTGTGACTTCAGAGGCATTATAATATTCACAGGCTTGGCAAAAAAAGTGTTGTCCATAATTGCTGATTATGTTTGATTAACAGGCCAGAGATTACACACCCTCTACTGAGCATATACTTTATTTTTCTGATATAAAATATCTTAACAAGAGGACAGAGCAAATAAAAGAGTTACGATCTAATTCCATGCAATACTAAATGGTCTTTGGGTCATCCTGGTAACCACAAGCTTGGATGTGCATATTTAAATGTACATTGCTTGTCATACGATGTTGAGCCATGACTAAATGTTCAACATCATAGCAACCCAGCATATGGAACACATGTAAACGTTTCACAGTGAAATAAACACATGAGTACTAAGCTCTTGGGATGATACTGTATATGCTTTTATTTAAGCCATGTAGATTTTAGTTAGACCTCAGTCTCTTTGCAGTTTTCCCACAGACTATATGACCCTTCTTGAGAGCTGTCCGTGCTGCTCAGAGACTTTGTTTCTCCTGACCCGTCTTCCTTCTCCTGGGAGACGCCAGGCTCCTGCCAATCGCACCTCCACAGCACCTTGTCGCTGTCTCCATCGTCGTCCAGCCAGGACGTAGGAGACGACATGGGCACTCCAGGGAGCTGCCAGTCGACAAGACTGGAGCCAACCTGGAGAAGAGACGGGCCGATGTGACTTAAATCTATCATCTGCAAAGTGACAAGGAAGACGATAGTGGAGTATGTTTGGCCATTTCTCTTGTTTTCACCATGTCTACTCTGTATACAGAACTGACATTGAAGAGCAGAGAAGCCACTCATTCACTTGACCTAGGCTCTGTGAAGAGGAGTTTTGTCACAGTTTTTGAGTGGCTGTAATTATTTTTTCCATACTGTACATGTAAAAACGTGTCAAATCTATGCACTGGTTGATGGCACATGATCCACAGACACAGACTCACTCTAACAGGGAGTCCTGGCGGCAGTGTGCTGGTCTTGACGTGCGGTGGAGCTGTCAGGGGACGGGTCAGGCTCCTCGACGGAGCACCAGCCCACTTGGAGGTGGGGAGTCCCTCTCCAGCCTGAGGCGCCTCTGGGGAGCGGGGCTCTTGAAGGTGTTCTATTGGCTGTGATGTTTGGGGAGGAAAAGACAGATTAATAATGTCATTATAAAATAGATTTACACTCTATTAATACTACAGCTTAAACAAGGGCACAAACTGTACAAGACCGTTTGTGCTTCCTCTGCCCTTCCTCCTGCCTAAATCCCTTTCAGTTTCCAATCGTGATCCCTGTGTCGCTAGGACGTATGAAACAGTCCCTGGGATGAAAGCTTCTGTCCTGCCTGATACACTTGGCTCGACCCGCAATGTTCGCGCAGTGTCTGTGTGACTCACGGTGCTCTGTCCGGTCTCTGGCTGCTTGATTCCTGCCGGGAAATGGTCTTTTTCCGGGGAGGGGTCGCGGCTGTCGCCTGGTGTCACGGCCGTGGGCTCGGTGGACAGATGTGCTCCCCTGAGCGCGTCGCCCTCATCTTCCACTAGGAGCGGGCTGGGAGGTGTCTGCTCACAAGAGCCTGTAATTCAAGGAACCAACAACGAACAAATCTGAAATGCGGAGTCCGATAAAGTACCTGGTTTGCCTTTTCTGTTACTCTGGGGAAGTTTAACGACGTAATAAAATCTCTAATCAGCTGTCTGCCGAGACGAGGGTGGTGATTTTCTAAGTTACTAGATGAGCCTCCCTACCCGTAGAAGTGGGGGTCGCAGATCTCGGGGTGTCTTCCTTGTCATCAGAGTGTTGAGGTCTCACGGGGGTCACCCCCCCGCAGCACACAAACACCGTGGCGAGGTGCACAAGGAAAAGGGGGAACTCTCCGTCCTTCTCCTCTGCTCTTTTTTTGGGGGTCCTCCTCCTTTTCTCTCGAGTGATTTCATGGTCGCCCGGGGGGCGATCTGGCCTTGGGTCTTTGGCCTTGCAGGCCTCGGTTCGTCTTTGGATGCAAAGATTCTGACCCATGGGGAAACAGAAACTTATGCGATTTGATGACTGTGACCCCTTTTTATAAGGCTTGAAAGTAGGTCGTCTGATGTCACCTGGATCACCATTCTGACGCTTTCACGTTGTTAAGTTATAGTGTGATGTCATCTGACACCTCATAAAGGCTTATTAATGTCAAGAAATAACCTTTATTTTATATAGTGCCTTTCAAAATGGCTTCTCAAACCGCTTTAAAAAAAAACGGTTTCCAGCGGCCTTTGCAATATTTGTCTTAGTTTTGTGCTACATACTGCTCGACTCAGTTCTGAGATCCGACACCTTTTTGTGGTGGTTCACTCTGCTGTTTCGCGATGCCTGAGTTTGGCAGAGAGCACGCTTGGTGTGGAGTTTGCATCTTCTCCCCTTGCCGCCCGGATAAACTGGGCTCTCTAATTCGCGCCCCTCCCGTGTGTGTGCGTACTGTGCACAAAGAAGTCAGTCCATGGCGTGTGCTCTTGTAGCCACGCCTCTCCAAGGATTAAGATGAAAATATCATTTTTGGAGAATTGCGTACGCACACTGTTAAATACTGTACACTCATCCGTCGTTAAACGAGCACTTACTTTATTTACAAGTACTCGCTGAAACCAGCGGTGGATAAATATACCTGTGTTTAGACCAGTGAACCGTCCTCTCCGCTTAGACGAGCTCCGAGCGAGTGTCCCGTTATGCTGGTTTTACTTTTCACTTCTGTCGGCTGTTTTCTCAACTTTATAATTCATGTTCAGATAATCACGTTAGTTATTGTGTAGAATAATAATCGGAATCTTTCTTCAATGAAATGAAACCCACTGTGCTCTAACAACGAGGGATGAATGCGCTACCAAACATATAAGAGACGGAATGGCCTCCGTGTGTTTGCAACCTTTTTTGTTTTTACGTTCTCAGTATAAATAATACTTAACCTGCCTCGGTGTTGACGCTGCTGTGTGCCAAAGAACAGTTTTGTCCAACTTCAGATTATCGCGCTACAAACTTGGGATCGCCGTCAGTGTAAATGAAGAGGACTGAGAGGGGACGGTTGGTTTCCGTGCTTTCGTTTTCCCTCGTTTATTTAAAAGTAGTAAAGTGGCAATATATTACTGAAAAATAAAATATCTTCAAGCACAACGTATTTGTAACTGAAAATTAACATTATTTAAGCGAACGAGGTTTAACAGATACCAGCAGCGCCACTACATAAAGATGAACTTTACATATTCATCGATAACATTAATTAAAATGGATCAATGGATTCATAATATGGATCAATACCATAGGTGGGCAAATACCATATTATTCTGCAACTTTCCAGTGCCAGGCATCATGCTGTTGATTCGAAGAGCACTGTTGGGATGATGGCTGTCCCAGTTGCTTGAGGTGTACAGTTCCTTTGGCTTCCTGGCAGAGATGTGCAGAGACCTTTTGGTGGGCAGTGGCTCAAAAGAGTATCCTGAGTATCCTGGACACAAGTCAGTGCCCGCTTGTAGTTCTGTGTTTTTTAATGTTACAGGAAGTTTGGCTGTGACTTCAGAGGCATTATAATATTCACAGGCTTGGCAAAAAAAGTTTTGTCCATAATTGCTGATTATGTTTGGTTAACAGGCCAGAGATTACACACCCTCTACTGAGCATATACTTTATTTTCCTGATATAAAATATCTTAACAAGAGGACAGAGCAAATAAAAGAGTTACGATCTAATTCCATGCAATACCAAATGGTCTTTGGGTCATCCTGGTAACCACAAGCTTGGATGTGCATATTTAAATGTACATTGCTTGTCATACGATGTTGAGCCATGACTAAATGCTCAACATCATAGCAACCCAGCATATGGAACACATGTAAACGTTTCACAGTGAAATAAACACATGAGTACTAAGCTCTTGGGATGATATATGCTTTTATTTAAGCCATGTAGATTTTAGTTAGACCTCAGTCTCTTTGCAGTTTTCCCACAGACTATATGACCCTTCTTGAGAGCTGGCCGTGCTGCTCAGAGACTTTGTTTCTCCTGACCCGTCTTCCTTCTCCTGGGAGACGCCAGGCTCCTGCCAATCGCACCTCCACAGCACCTTGTCGCTGTCTCCATCGTCGTCCAGCCAGGACGTAGGAGACGACATGGGCACTCCAGGGAGCTGCCAGTCGACAAGACTGGAGCCAACCTGGAGAAGAGACGGGCCGATGTGACTTAAATCTATCATCTGCAAAGTGACAAGGAAGACGATAGTGGAGTATGTTTGGCCATTTCTTTTGTTTTCACCATGTCTACTCTGTATACAGAACTGACATTGAAGAGCAGAGAAGCCACTCATTCACTTGACCTAGGCTCTGTGAAGAGGAGTTTTGTCACAGTTTTTGAGTGGCTGTAATTATTTTTTCCATACTGTACATGTAAAAACGTGTCAAATCTATGCACTGGTTGATGGCACATGATCCACAGACACAGACTCACTCTAACAGGGAGTCCTGGCGGCAGTGTGCTGGTCTTGACGTGCGGTGGAGCTGTCAGGGGACGGGTCAGGCTCCTCGACGGAGCACCAGCCCACTTGGAGGTGGGGAGTCCCTCTCCAGCCTGAGGCGCCTCTGGGGAGCGGGGCTCTTGAAGGTGTTCTATTGGCTGTGATGTTTGGGGAGGAAAAGACAGATTAATAATGTCATTATAAAATAGATTTACACTCTATTAATACTACAGCTTAAACAAGGGCACAAACTGTACAAGACCGTTTGTGCTTCCTCTGCCCTTCCTCCTGCCTAAATCCCTTTCAGTTTCCAATCGTGATCCCTGTGTCGCTAGGACGTATGAAACAGTCCCTGGGATGAAAGCTTCTGTCCTGCCTGATACACTTGGCTCGACCCGCAATGTTCGCGCAGTGTCTGTGTGACTCACGGTGCTCTGTCCGGTCTCTGGCTGCTTGATTCCTGCCGGGAAATGGTCTTTTTCCGGGGAGGGGTCGCGGCTGTCGCCTGGTGTCACGGCCGTGGGCTCGGTGGACAGATGTGCTCCCCTCAGCGCGTCGCCCTCATCTTCCACTAGGAGCGGGCTGGGAGGTGTCTGCTCACAAGAGCCTGTAATTCAAGGAACCAACAACGAACAAATCTGAAATGCGGAGTCCGATAAAGTACCTGGTTTGCCTTTTCTGTTACTCTGGGGAAGTTTAACGATGTAATAAAATCTCTAATCAGCTGTCTGCCGAGACGAGGGTGGTGATTTTCTAAGTTACTAGATGAGCCTCCCTACCCGTAGAAGTGGGGGTCGCAGATCTCGGGGTGTCTTCCTTGTCATCAGAGTATTGAGGTCTCACGGGGGTCACCCCCCCGCAGCACACAAACACCGTGGCGAGGTGCACAAGGAAAAGGGGGAACTCTCCGTCCTTCTCCTCTGCTCTTTTTTTGGGGGTCCTCCTCCTTTTCTCTCGAGTGATTTCATGGTCGCCCGGGGGGCGATCTGGCCTTGGGTCTTTGGCCTTGCAGGCCTCGGTTCGTCTTTGGATGCAAAGATTCTGACCCATGGGGAAACAGAAACTTATGCGATTTGATGACTGTGACCCCTTTTTATAAGGCTTGAAAGTAGGTCGTCTGATGTCACCTGGATCACCATTCTGACGCTTTCACGTTGTTAAGTTATAGTGTGATGTCATCTGACACCTCATAAAGGCTTATTAATGTCAAGAAATAACCTTTATTTTATATAGTGCCTTTCAAAATGGCTTCTCAAACCGCTTTAAAAAAAAACGGTTTCCAGCGGCCTTTGCAATATTTGTCTTAGTTTTGTGCTACATACTGCTCGACTCAGTTCTGAGATCCGACACCTTTTTGTGGTGGTTCACTCTGCTGTCTCGCGATGCCTGAGTTTGGCAGAGAGCACGCTTGGTGTGGAGTTTGCATCTTCTCCCCTTGCCGCCCGGATAAACTGGGCTCTCTAATTCGCGCCCCTCCCGTGTGTGTGCGTACTGTGCACAGAGAAGTCAGTCCATGGCGTGTGCTCTTGTAGCCACGCCTCTCCAAGGATTAAGCTGAAAATATCATTTTTGGAGAATTGCGTACGCACACTGTTAAATACTGTACACTCATCCGTCGTTAAACGAGCACTTACTTTATTTACAAGTACTCGCTGAAACCAGCGGTGGATAAATATACCTGTGTTTAGACCAGTGAACCGTCCTTTCCGCTTAGACGAGCTCCGAGCGAGTGTCCCGTTCTGCCGGTTTTACTTTTCACTTCTGTCGGCTGTTTTCTCAACTTTATAATTCATGTTCAGATAATCACGTTAGTTATTGTGTAGAATAATAATCGGAATCTTTCTTCAATGAAATGAAACCCACTGTGCTCTAACAACGAGGGATGAATGCTCTACCAAACATATAAGAGACGGAATGGCCTCCGTGTGTTTGCAACCTTTTTTGTTTTTACGTTCTCAGTATAAATAATACTTAACCTGCCTCGGTGTTGACGCTGCTGTGTGCCAAAGAACAGTTTTGTCCAACTTCAGATTATCGCGCTACAAACTTGGGATCGCCGTCAGTGTAAATGAAGAGGACTGAGAGGGGACGGTTGGTTTCCGTGCTTTCGTTTTCCCTCGTTTATTTAAAAGTAGTAAAGTGGCAATATATTACTGAAAAAATTAAATATCTACAAGCACAACGTATTTGTAACTGAAAATTAACATTATTTAAGCGAACGAGGTTTAACAGATACCAGCAGCGCCACTACATAAAGATGAACTTTACATATTCATCGATAACATTAATTAAAATGGATCAATGGATTCATAATATGGATCAATACCATAGGTGGGCAAATACCATATTATTCTGCAACTTTCCAGTGCCAGGCATCATGCTGTTGATTCGAAGAGCACTGTTGGGATGATGGCTGTCCCAGTTGCTTGAGGTGTACAGTTCCTTTGGCTTCCTGGCAGAGATGTGCAGAGACCTTTTGGTGGGCAGTGGCTCAAAAGAGTATCCTGAGTATCCTGGACACAAGTCAGTGCCCGCTTGTAGTTCTGTGTTTTTTAATGTTACAGGAAGTTTGGCTGTGACTTCAGAGGCATTATAATATTCACAGGCTTGGCAAAAAAAGTGTTGTCCATAATTGCTGATTATGTTTGATTAACAGGCCAGAGATTACACACCCTCTACTGAGCATATACTTTATTTTCCTGATATAAAATATCTTAACAAGAGGACAGAGCAAATAAAAGAGTTACGATCTAATTCCATGCAATACCAAATGGTCTTTGGGTCATCCTGGTAACCACAAGCTTGGATGTGCATATTTAAATGTACATTGCTTGTCATACGATGTTGAGCCATGACTAAATGTTCAACATCATAGCAACCCAGCATATGGAACACATGTAAACGTTTCACAGTGAAATAAACACATGAGTACTAAGCTCTTGGGATGATACTGTATATGCTTTTATTTAAGCCATGTAGATTTTAGTTAGACCTCAGTCTCTTTGCAGTTTTCCCACAGACTATATGACCCTTCTTGAGAGCTGTCCGTGCTGCTCAGAGACTTTGTTTCTCCTGACCCGTCTTCCTTCTCCTGGGAGACGCCAGGCTCCTGCCAATCGCACCTCCACAGCACCTTGTCGCTGTCTCCATCGTCGTCCAGCCAGGACGTAGGAGACGACATGGGCACTCCAGGGAGCTGCCAGTCGACAAGACTGGAGCCAACCTGGAGAAGAGACGGGCCGATGTGACTTAAATCTATCATCTGCAAAGTGACAAGGAAGACGATAGTGGAGTATGTTTGGCCATTTCTCTTGTTTTCACCATGTCTACTCTGTATACAGAACTGACATTGAAGAGCAGAGAAGCCACTCATTCACTTGACCTAGGCTCTGTGAAGAGGAGTTTTGTCACAGTTTTTGAGTGGCTGTAATTATTTTTTCCATACTGTACATGTAAAAACGTGTCAAATCTATGCACTGGTTGATGGCACATGATCCACAGACACAGACTCACTCTAACAGGGAGTCCTGGCGGCAGTGTGCTGGTCTTGACGTGCGGTGGAGCTGTCAGGGGACGGGTCAGGCTCCTCGACGGAGCACCAGCCCACTTGGAGGTGGGGAGTCCCTCTCCAGCCTGAGGCGCCTCTGGGGAGCGGGGCTCTTGAAGGTGTTCTATTGGCTGTGATGTTTGGGGAGGAAAAGACAGATTAATAATGTCATTATAAAATAGATTTACACTCTATTAATACTACAGCTTAAACAAGGGCACAAACTGTACAAGACCGTTTGTGCTTCCTCTGCCCTTCCTCCTGCCTAAATCCCTTTCAGTTTCCAATCGTGATCCCTGTGTCGCTAGGACGTATGAAACAGTCCCTGGGATGAAAGCTTCTGTCCTGCCTGATACACTTGGCTCGACCCGCAATGTTCGCGCAGTGTCTGTGTGACTCACGGTGCTCTGTCCGGTCTCTGGCTGCTTGATTCCTGCCGGGAAATGGTCTTTTTCCGGGGAGGGGTCGCGGCTGTCGCCTGGTGTCACGGCCGTGGGCTCGGTGGACAGATGTGCTCCCCTGAGCGCGTCGCCCTCATCTTCCACTAGGAGCGGGCTGGGAGGTGTCTGCTCACAAGAGCCTGTAATTCAAGGAACCAACAACGAACAAATCTGAAATGCGGAGTCCGATAAAGTACCTGGTTTGCCTTTTCTGTTACTCTGGGGAAGTTTAACGACGTAATAAAATCTCTAATCAGCTGTCTGCCGAGACGAGGGTGGTGATTTTCTAAGTTACTAGATGAGCCTCCCTACCCGTAGAAGTGGGGGTCGCAGATCTCGGGGTGTCTTCCTTGTCATCAGAGTGTTGAGGTCTCACGGGGGTCACCCCCCCCGCAGCACACAAACACCGTGGCGAGGTGCACAAGGAAAAGGGGGAACTCTCCGTCCTTCTCCTCTGCTCTTTTTTTGGGGGTCCTCCTCCTTTTCTCTCGAGTGATTTCATGGTCTGGCCTTGGGTCTTTGGCCTTGCAGGCCTCGGTTCGTCTTTGGATGCAAAGATTCTGACCCATGGGGAAACAGAAACTTATGCGATTTGATGACTGTGACCCCTTTTTATAAGGCTTGAAAGTAGGTCGTCTGATGTCACCTGGATCACCATTCTGACGCTTTCACGTTGTTAAGTTATAGTGTGATGTCATCTGACACCTCATAAAGGCTTATTAATGTCAAGAAATAACCTTTATTTTATATAGTGCCTTTCAAAATGGCTTCTCAAACCGCTTTAAAAAAAAACGGTTTCCAGCGGCCTTTGCAATATTTGTCTTAGTTTTGTGCTACATACTGCTCGACTCAGTTCTGAGATCCGACACCTTTTTGTGGTGGTTCACTCTGCTGTTTCGCGATGCCTGAGTTTGGCAGAGAGCACGCTTGGTGTGGAGTTTGCATCTTCTCCCCTTGCCGCCCGGATAAACTGGGCTCTCTAATTCGCGCCCCTCCCGTGTGTGTGCGTACTGTGCACAAAGAAGTCAGTCCATGGCGTGTGCTCTTGTAGCCACGCCTCTCCAAGGATTAAGATGAAAATATCATTTTTGGAGAATTGCGTACGCACACTGTTAAATACTGTACACTCATCCGTCGTTAAACGAGCACTTACTTTATTTACAAGTACTCGCTGAAACCAGCGGTGGATAAATATACCTGTGTTTAGACCAGTGAACCGTCCTCTCCGCTTAGACGAGCTCCGAGCGAGTGTCCCGTTATGCTGGTTTTACTTTTCACTTCTGTCGGCTGTTTTCTCAACTTTATAATTCATGTTCAGATAATCACGTTAGTTATTGTGTAGAATAATAATCGGAATCTTTCTTCAATGAAATGAAACCCACTGTGCTCTAACAACGAGGGATGAATGCGCTACCAAACATATAAGAGACGGAATGGCCTCCGTGTGTTTGCAACCTTTTTTGTTTTTACGTTCTCAGTATAAATAATACTTAACCTGCCTCGGTGTTGACGCTGCTGTGTGCCAAAGAACAGTTTTGTCCAACTTCAGATTATCGCGCTACAAACTTGGGATCGCCGTCAGTGTAAATGAAGAGGACTGAGAGGGGACGGTTGGTTTCCGTGCTTTCGTTTTCCCTCGTTTATTTAAAAGTAGTAAAGTGGCAATATATTACTGAAAAATAAAATATCTTCAAGCACAACGTATTTGTAACTGAAAATTAACATTATTTAAGCGAACGAGGTTTAACAGATACCAGCAGCGCCACTACATAAAGATGAACTTTACATATTCATCGATAACATTAATTAAAATGGATCAATGGATTCATAATATGGATCAATACCATAGGTGGGCAAATACCATATTATTCTGCAACTTTCCAGTGCCAGGCATCATGCTGTTGATTCGAAGAGCACTGTTGGGATGATGGCTGTCCCAGTTGCTTGAGGTGTACAGTTCCTTTGGCTTCCTGGCAGAGATGTGCAGAGACCTTTTGGTGGGCAGTGGCTCAAAAGAGTATCCTGAGCATCCTGGACACAAGTCAGTGCCCGCTTGTAGTTCTGTGTTTTTTAATGTTACAGGAAGTTTGGCTGTGACTTCAGAGGCATTATAATATTCACAGGCTTGGCAAAAAAAGTTTTGTCCATAATTGCTGATTATGTTTGGTTAACAGGCCAGAGATTACACACCCTCTACTGAGCATATACTTTATTTTCCTGATATAAAATATCTTAACAAGAGGACAGAGCAAATAAAAGAGTTACGATCTAATTCCATGCAATACCAAATGGTCTTTGGGTCATCCTGGTAACCACAAGCTTGGATGTGCATATTTAAATGTACATTGCTTGTCATACGATGTTGAGCCATGACTAAATGCTCAACATCATAGCAACCCAGCATATGGAACACATGTAAACGTTTCACAGTGAAATAAACACATGAGTACTAAGCTCTTGGGATGATATATGCTTTTATTTAAGCCATGTAGATTTTAGTTAGACCTCAGTCTCTTTGCAGTTTTCCCACAGACTATATGACCCTTCTTGAGAGCTGTCCGTGCTGCTCAGAGACTTTGTTTCTCCTGACCCGTCTTCCTTCTCCTGGGAGACGCCAGGCTCCTGCCAATCGCACCTCCACAGCACCTTGTCGCTGTCTCCATCGTCGTCCAGCCAGGACGTAGGAGACGACATGGGCACTCCAGGGAGCTGCCAGTCGACAAGACTGGAGCCAACCTGGAGAAGAGACGGGCCGATGTGACTTAAATCTATCATCTGCAAAGTGACAAGGAAGACGATAGTGGAGTATGTTTGGCCATTTCTCTTGTTTTCACCATGTCTACTCTGTATACAGAACTGACATTGAAGAGCAGAGAAGCCACTCATTCACTTGACCTAGGCTCTGTGAAGAGGAGTTTTGTCACAGTTTTTGAGTGGCTGTAATTATTTTTTCCATACTGTACATGTAAAAACGTGTCAAATCTATGCACTGGTTGATGGCACATGATCCACAGACACAGACTCACTCTAACAGGGAGTCCTGGCGGCAGTGTTCTGGTCTTGACGTGCGGTGGAGCTGTCAGGGGACGGGTCAGGCTCCTCGACGGAGCACCAGCCCACTTGGAGGTGGGGAGTCCCTCTCCAGCCTGAGGCGCCTCTGGGGAGCGGGGCTCTTGAAGGTGTTCTATTGGCTGTGATGTTTGGGGAGGAAAAGACAGATTAATAATGTCATTATAAAATAGATTTACACTCTATTAATACTACAGCTTAAACAAGGGCACAAACTGTACAAGACCGTTTGTGCTTCCTCTGCCCTTCCTCCTGCCTAAATCCCTTTCAGTTTCCAATCGTGATCCCTGTGTCGCTAGGACGTATGAAACAGTCCCTGGGATGAAAGCTTCTGTCCTGCCTGATACACTTGGCTCGACCCGCAATGTTCGCGCAGTGTCTGTGTGACTCACGGTGCTCTGTCCGGTCTCTGGCTGCTTGATTCCTGCCGGGAAATGGTCTTTTTCCGGGGAGGGGTCGCGGCTGTCGCCTGGTGTCACGGCCGTGGGCTCGGTGGACAGATGTGCTCCCCTGAGCGCGTCGCCCTCATCTTCCACTAGGAGCGGGCTGGGAGGTGTCTGCTCACAAGAGCCTGTAATTCAAGGAACCAACAACGAACAAATCTGAAATGCGGAGTCCGATAAAGTACCTGGTTTGCCTTTTCTGTTACTCTGGGGAAGTTTAACGACGTAATAAAATCTCTAATCAGCTGTCTGCCGAGACGAGGGTGGTGATTTTCTAAGTTACTAGATGAGCCTCCCTACCCGTAGAAGTGGGGGTCGCAGATCTCGGGGTGTCTTCCTTGTCATCAGAGTGTTGAGGTCTCACGGGGGTCACCCCCCCCGCAGCACACAAACACCGTGGCGAGGTGCACAAGGAAAAGGGGGAACTCTCCGTCCTTCTCCTCTGCTCTTTTTTTGGGGGTCCTCCTCCTTTTCTCTCGAGTGATTTCATGGTCTGGCCTTGGGTCTTTGGCCTTGCAGGCCTCGGTTCGTCTTTGGATGCAAAGATTCTGACCCATGGGGAAACAGAAACTTATGCGATTTGATGACTGTGACCCCTTTTTATAAGGCTTGAAAGTAGGTCGTCTGATGTCACCTGGATCACCATTCTGACGCTTTCACGTTGTTAAGTTATAGTGTGATGTCATCTGACACCTCATAAAGGCTTATTAATGTCAAGAAATAACCTTTATTTTATATAGTGCCTTTCAAAATGGCTTCTCAAACCGCTTTAAAAAAAAACGGTTTCCAGCGGCCTTTGCAATATTTGTCTTAGTTTTGTGCTACATACTGCTCGACTCAGTTCTGAGATCCGACACCTTTTTGTGGTGGTTCACTCTGCTGTTTCGCGATGCCTGAGTTTGGCAGAGAGCACGCTTGGTGTGGAGTTTGCATCTTCTCCCCTTGCCGCCCGGATAAACTGGGCTCTCTAATTCGCGCCCCTCCCGTGTGTGTGCGTACTGTGCACAGAGAAGTCAGTCCATGGCGTGTGCTCTTGTAGCCACGCCTCTCCAAGGATTAAGATGAAAATATCATTTTTGGAGAATTGCGTACGCACACTGTTAAATACTGTACACTCATCCGTCGTTAAACGAGCACTTACTTTATTTACAAGTACTCGCTGAAACCAGCGGTGGATAAATATACCTGTGTTTAGACCAGTGAACCGTCCTCTCCGCTTAGACGAGCTCCGAGCGAGTGTCCCGTTATGCTGGTTTTACTTTTCACTTCTGTCGGCTGTTTTCTCAACTTTATAATTCATGTTCAGATAATCACGTTAGTTATTGTGTAGAATAATAATCGGAATCTTTCTTCAATGAAATGAAACCCACTGTGCTCTAACAACGAGGGATGAATGCGCTACCAAACATATAAGAGACGGAATGGCCTCCGTGTGTTTGCAACCTTTTTTGTTTTTACGTTCTCAGTATAAATAATACTTAACCTGCCTCGGTGTTGACGCTGCTGTGTGCCAAAGAACAGTTTTGTCCAACTTCAGATTATCGCGCTACAAACTTGGGATCGCCGTCAGTGTAAATGAAGAGGACTGAGAGGGGACGGTTGGTTTCCGTGCTTTCGTTTTCCCTCGTTTATTTAAAAGTAGTAAAGTGGCAATATATTACTGAAAAATAAAATATCTTCAAGCACAACGTATTTGTAACTGAAAATTAACATTATTTAAGCGAACGAGGTTTAACAGATACCAGCAGCGCCACTACATAAAGATGAACTTTACATATTCATCGATAACATTAATTAAAATGGATCAATGGATTCATAATATGGATCAATACCATAGGTGGGCAAATACCATATTATTCTGCAACTTTCCAGTGCCAGGCATCATGCTGTTGATTCGAAGAGCACTGTTGGGATGATGGCTGTCCCAGTTGCTTGAGGTGTACAGTTCCTTTGGCTTCCTGGCAGAGATGTGCAGAGACCTTTTGGTGGGCAGTGGCTCAAAAGAGTATCCTGAGCATCCTGGACACAAGTCAGTGCCCGCTTGTAGTTCTGTGTTTTTTAATGTTACAGGAAGTTTGGCTGTGACTTCAGAGGCATTATAATATTCACAGGCTTGGCAAAAAAAGTTTTGTCCATAATTGCTGATTATGTTTGGTTAACAGGCCAGAGATTACACACCCTCTACTGAGCATATACTTTATTTTCCTGATATAAAATATCTTAACAAGAGGACAGAGCAAATAAAAGAGTTACGATCTAATTCCATGCAATACCAAATGGTCTTTGGGTCATCCTGGTAACCACAAGCTTGGATGTGCATATTTAAATGTACATTGCTTGTCATACGATGTTGAGCCATGACTAAATGCTCAACATCATAGCAACCCAGCATATGGAACACATGTAAACGTTTCACAGTGAAATAAACACATGAGTACTAAGCTCTTGGGATGATATATGCTTTTATTTAAGCCATGTAGATTTTAGTTAGACCTCAGTCTCTTTGCAGTTTTCCCACAGACTATATGACCCTTCTTGAGAGCTGTCCGTGCTGCTCAGAGACTTTGTTTCTCCTGACCCGTCTTCCTTCTCCTGGGAGACGCCAGGCTCCTGCCAATCGCACCTCCACAGCACCTTGTCGCTGTCTCCATCGTCGTCCAGCCAGGACGTAGGAGACGACATGGGCACTCCAGGGAGCTGCCAGTCGACAAGACTGGAGCCAACCTGGAGAAGAGACGGGCCGATGTGACTTAAATCTATCATCTGCAAAGTGACAAGGAAGACGATAGTGGAGTATGTTTGGCCATTTCTCTTGTTTTCACCATGTCTACTCTGTATACAGAACTGACATTGAAGAGCAGAGAAGCCACTCATTCACTTGACCTAGGCTCTGTGAAGAGGAGTTTTGTCACAGTTTTTGAGTGGCTGTAATTATTTTTTCCATACTGTACATGTAAAAACGTGTCAAATCTATGCACTGGTTGATGGCACATGATCCACAGACACAGACTCACTCTAACAGGGAGTCCTGGCGGCAGTGTGCTGGTCTTGACGTGCGGTGGAGCTGTCAGGGGACGGGTCAGGCTCCTCGACGGAGCACCAGCCCACTTGGAGGTGGGGAGTCCCTCTCCAGCCTGAGGCGCCTCTGGGGAGCGGGGCTCTTGAAGGTGTTCTATTGGCTGTGATGTTTGGGGAGGAAAAGACAGATTAATAATGTCATTATAAAATAGATTTACACTCTATTAATACTACAGCTTAAACAAGGGCACAAACTGTACAAGACCGTTTGTGCTTCCTCTGCCCTTCCTCCTGCCTAAATCCCTTTCAGTTTCCAATCGTGATCCCTGTGTCGCTAGGACGTATGAAACAGTCCCTGGGATGAAAGCTTCTGTCCTGCCTGATACACTTGGCTCGACCCGCAATGTTCGCGCAGTGTCTGTGTGACTCACGGTGCTCTGTCCGGTCTCTGGCTGCTTGATTCCTGCCGGGAAATGGTCTTTTTCCGGGGAGGGGTCGCGGCTGTCGCCTGGTGTCACGGCCGTGGGCTCGGTGGACAGATGTGCTCCCCTGAGCGCGTCGCCCTCATCTTCCACTAGGAGCGGGCTGGGAGGTGTCTGCTCACAAGAGCCTGTAATTCAAGGAACCAACAACGAACAAATCTGAAATGCGGAGTCCGATAAAGTACCTGGTTTGCCTTTTCTGTTACTCTGGGGAAGTTTAACGACGTAATAAAATCTCTAATCAGCTGTCTGCCGAGACGAGGGTGGTGATTTTCTAAGTTACTAGATGAGCCTCCCTACCCGTAGAAGTGGGGGTCGCAGATCTCGGGGTGTCTTCCTTGTCATCAGAGTGTTGAGGTCTCACGGGGGTCACCCCCCCGCAGCACACAAACACCGTGGCGAGGTGCACAAGGAAAAGGGGGAACTCTCCGTCCTTCTCCTCTGCTCTTTTTTTGGGGGTCCTCCTCCTTTTCTCTCGAGTGATTTCATGGTCTGGCCTTGGGTCTTTGGCCTTGCAGGCCTCGGTTCGTCTTTGGATGCAAAGATTCTGACCCATGGGGAAACAGAAACTTATGCGATTTGATGACTGTGACCCCTTTTTATAAGGCTTGAAAGTAGGTCGTCTGATGTCACCTGGATCACCATTCTGACGCTTTCACGTTGTTAAGTTATAGTGTGATGTCATCTGACACCTCATAAAGGCTTATTAATGTCAAGAAATAACCTTTATTTTATATAGTGCCTTTCAAAATGGCTTCTCAAACCGCTTTACAAAAAAAAACGGTTTCCAGCGGCCTTTGCAATATTTGTCTTAGTTTTGTGCTACATACTGCTCGACTCAGTTCTGAGATCCGACACCTTTTTGTGGTGGTTCACTCTGCTGTCTCGCAATGCCTGAGTTTGGCAGAGAGCACGCTTGGTGTGGAGTTTGCATCTTCTCCCCTTGCCGCCCGGATAAACTGGGCTCTCTAATTCGCGCCCCTTCCGTGTGTGTGCGTACTGTGCACAAAGAAGTCAGTCCATGGCGTGTGCTCTTGTAGCCACGCCTCTCCAAGGATTAAGATGAAAATATCATTTTTGGAGAATTGCGTACGCACACTGTTAAATACTGTACACTCATCCGTCGTTAAACGAGCACTTACTTTATTTACAAGTACTCGCTGAAACCAGCGGTGGATAAATATACCTGTGTTTAGACCAGTGAACCGTCCTCTCCGCTTAGACGAGCTCCGAGCGAGTGTCCCGTTATGCTGGTTTTACTTTTCACTTCTGTCGGCTGTTTTCTCAACTTTATAATTCATGTTCAGATAATCACGTTAGTTATTGTGTAGAATAATAATCGGAATCTTTCTTCAATGAAATGAAACCCACTGTGCTCTAACAACGAGGGATGAATGCTCTACCAAACATATAAGAGACGGAATGGCCTCCGTGTGTTTGCAACCTTTTTTGTTTTTACGTTCTCAGTATAAATAATACTTAACCTGCCTCGGTGTTGACGCTGCTGTGTGCCAAAGAACAGTTTTGTCCAACTTCAGATTATCGCGCTACAAACTTGGGATCGCCGTCAGTGTAAATGAAGAGGACTGAGAGGGGACGGTTGGTTTCCGTGCTTTCGTTTTCCCTCGTTTATTTAAAAGTAGTAAAGTGGCAATATATTACTGAAAAAATAAAATATCTTCAAGCACAACGTATTTGTAACTGAAAATTAACATTATTTAAGCGAACGAGGTTTAACAGATACCAGCAGCGCCACTACATAAAGATGAACTTTACATATTCATCGATAACATTAATTAAAATGGATCAATGGATTCATAATATGGATCAATACCATAGGTGGGCAAATACCATATTATTCTGCAACTTTCCAGTGCCAGGCATCATGCTGTTGATTCGAAGAGCACTGTTGGGATGATGGCTGTCCCAGTTGCTTGAGGTGTACAGTTCCTTTGGCTTCCTGGCAGAGATGTGCAGAGACCTTTTGGTGGGCAGTGGCTCAAAAGGGTATCCTGAGTATCCTGGACACAAGTCAGTGCCCGCTTGTAGTTCTGTGTTTTTTAATGTTACAGGAAGTTTGGCTGTGACTTCAGAGGCATTATAATATTCACAGGCTTGGCAAAAAAAGTTTTGTCCATAATTGCTGATTATGTTTGATTAACAGGTCAGAGATTACACACCCTCTACTGAGCATATACTTTATTTTCCTGATATAAAATATCTTAACAAGGGGACAGAGCAAATAAAAGAGTTACGATCTAATTCCATGCAATACCAAATGGTCTTTGGGTCATCCTGGTAACCACAAGCTTGGATGTGCATATTTAAATGTACATTGCTTGTCATACGATGTTGAGCCATGACTAAATGTTCAACATCATAGCAACCCAGCATATGGAACACATGTAAACGTTTCACAGTGAAATAAACACATGAGTACTAAGCTCTTGGGATGATATATGCTTTTATTTAAGCCATGTAGATTTTAGTTAGACCTCAGTCTCTTTGCAGTTTTCCCACAGACTATATGACCCTTCTTGAGAGCTGTCCGTGCTGCTCAGAGACTTTGTTTCTCCTGACCCGTCTTCCTTCTCCTGGGAGACGCCAGGCTCCTGCCAATCGCACCTCCACAGCACCTTGTCGCTGTCTCCATCGTCGTCCAGCCAGGACGTAGGAGACGACATGGGCACTCCAGGGAGCTGCCAGTCGACAAGACTGGAGCCAACCTGGAGAAGAGACGGGCCGATGTGACTTAAATCTATCATCTGCAAAGTGACAAGGAAGACGATAGTGGAGTATGTTTGGCCATTTCTCTTGTTTTCACCATGTCTACTCTGTATACAGAACTGACATTGAAGAGCAGAGAAGCCACTCATTCACTTGACCTAGGCTCTGTGAAGAGGAGTTTTGTCACAGTTTTTGAGTGGCTGTAATTATTTTTTCCATACTGTACATGTAAAAACGTGTCAAATCTATGCACTGGTTGATGGCACATGATCCACAGACACAGACTCACTCTAACAGGGAGTCCTGGCGGCAGTGTGCTGGTCTTGACGTGCGGTGGAGCTGTCAGGGGACGGGTCAGGCTCCTCGACGGAGCACCAGCCCACTTGGAGGTGGGGAGTCCCTCTCCAGCCTGAGGCGCCTCTGGGGAGCGGGGCTCTTGAAGGTGTTCTATTGGCTGTGATGTTTGGGGAGGAAAAGACAGATTAATAATGTCATTATAAAATAGATTTACACTCTATTAATACTACAGCTTAAACAAGGGCACAAACTGTACAAGACCGTTTGTGCTTCCTCTGCCCTTCCTCCTGCCTAAATCCCTTTCAGTTTCCAATCGTGATCCCTGTGTCGCTAGGACGTATGAAACAGTCCCTGGGATGAAAGCTTCTGTCCTGCCTGATACACTTGGCTCGACCCGCAATGTTCGCGCAGTGTCTGTGTGACTCACGGTGCTCTGTCCGGTCTCTGGCTGCTTGATTCCTGCCGGGAAATGGTCTTTTTCCGGGGAGGGGTCGCGGCTGTCGCCTGGTGTCACGGCCGTGGGCTCGGTGGACAGATGTGCTCCCCTGAGCGCGTCGCCCTCATCTTCCACTAGGAGCGGGCTGGGAGGTGTCTGCTCACAAGAGCCTGTAATTCAAGGAACCAACAACGAACAAATCTGAAATGCGGAGTCCGATAAAGTACCTGGTTTGCCTTTTCTGTTACTCTGGGGAAGTTTAACGACGTAATAAAATCTCTAATCAGCTGTCTGCCGAGACGAGGGTGGTGATTTTCTAAGTTACTAGATGAGCCTCCCTACCCGTAGAAGTGGGGGTCGCAGATCTCGGGGTGTCTTCCTGGTCATCAGAGTGTTGAGGTCTCACGGGGGTCACCCCCCCGCAGCACACAAACACCGTGGCGAGGTGCACAAGGAAAAGGGGGAACTCTCCGTCCTTCTCCTCTGCTCTTTTTTTGGGGGTCCTCCTCCTTTTCTCTCGAGTGATTTCATGGTCTGGCCTTGGGTCTTTGGCCTTGCAGGCCTCGGTTCGTCTTTGGATGCAAAGATTCTGACCCATGGGGAAACAGAAACTTATGCGATTTGATGACTGTGACCCCTTTTTATAAGGCTTGAAAGTAGGTCGTCTGATGTCACCTGGATCACCATTCTGACGCTTTCACGTTGTTAAGTTATAGTGTGATGTCATCTGACACCTCATAAAGGCTTATTAATGTCAAGAAATAACCTTTATTTTATATAGTGCCTTTCAAAATGGCTTCTCAAACCGCTTTACAAAAAAAAACGGTTTCCAGCGGCCTTTGCAATATTTGTCTTAGTTTTGTGCTACATACTGCTCGACTCAGTTCTGAGATCCGACACCTTTTTGTGGTGGTTCACTCTGCTGTCTCGCAATGCCTGAGTTTGGCAGAGAGCACGCTTGGTGTGGAGTTTGCATCTTCTCCCCTTGCCGCCCGGATAAACTGGGCTCTCTAATTCGCGCCCCTTCCGTGTGTGTGCGTACTGTGCACAGAGAAGTCAGTCCATGGCGTGTGCTCTTGTAGCCACGCCTCTCCAAGGATTAAGCTGAAAATATCATTTTTGGAGAATTGCGTACGCACACTGTTAAATACTGTACACTCATCCGTCGTTAAACGAGCACTTACTTTATTTACAAGTACTCGCTGAAACCAGCGGTGGATAAATATACCTGTGTTTAGACCAGTGAACCGTCCTCTCCGCTTAGACGAGCTCCGAGCGAGTGTCCCGTTATGCTGGTTTTACTTTTCACTTCTGTCGGCTGTTTTCTCAACTTTATAATTCATGTTCAGATAATCACGTTAGTTATTGTGTAGAATAATAATCGGAATCTTTCTTCAATGAAATGAAACCCACTGTGCTCTAACAACGAGGGATGAATGCTCTACCAAACATATAAGAGACGGAATGGCCTCCGTGTGTTTGCAACCTTTTTTGTTTTTACGTTCTCAGTATAAATAATACTTAACCTGCCTCGGTGTTGACGCTGCTGTGTGCCAAAGAACAGTTTTGTCCAACTTCAGATTATCGCGCTACAAACTTGGGATCGCCGTCAGTGTAAATGAAGAGGACTGAGAGGGGACGGTTGGTTTCCGTGCTTTCGTTTTCCCTCGTTTATTTAAAAGTAGTAAAGTGGCAATATATTACTGAAAAAATAAAATATCTTCAAGCACAACGTATTTGTAACTGAAAATTAACATTATTTAAGCGAACGAGGTTTAACAGATACCAGCAGCGCCACTACATAAAGATGAACTTTACATATTCATCGATAACATTAATTAAAATGGATCAATGGATTCATAATATGGATCAATACCATAGGTGGGCAAATACCATATTATTCTGCAACTTTCCAGTGCCAGGCATCATGCTGTTGATTCGAAGAGCACTGTTGGGATGATGGCTGTCCCAGTTGCTTGAGGTGTACAGTTCCTTTGGCTTCCTGGCAGAGATGTGCAGAGACCTTTTGGTGGGCAGTGGCTCAAAAGGGTATCCTGAGTATCCTGGACACAAGTCAGTGCCCGCTTGTAGTTCTGTGTTTTTTAATGTTACAGGAAGTTTGGCTGTGACTTCAGAGGCATTATAATATTCACAGGCTTGGCAAAAAAAGTTTTGTCCATAATTGCTGATTATGTTTGATTAACAGGTCAGAGATTACACACCCTCTACTGAGCATATACTTTATTTTCCTGATATAAAATATCTTAACAAGGGGACAGAGCAAATAAAAGAGTTACGATCTAATTCCATGCAATACCAAATGGTCTTTGGGTCATCCTGGTAACCACAAGCTTGGATGTGCATATTTAAATGTACATTGCTTGTCATACGATGTTGAGCCATGACTAAATGTTCAACATCATAGCAACCCAGCATATGGAACACATGTAAACGTTTCACAGTGAAATAAACACATGAGTACTAAGCTCTTGGGATGATATATGCTTTTATTTAAGCCATGTAGATTTTAGTTAGACCTCAGTCTCTTTGCAGTTTTCCCACAGACTATATGACCCTTCTTGAGAGCTGTCCGTGCTGCTCAGAGACTTTGTTTCTCCTGACCCGTCTTCCTTCTCCTGGGAGACGCCAGGCTCCTGCCAATCGCACCTCCACAGCACCTTGTCGCTGTCTCCATCGTCGTCCAGCCAGGACGTAGGAGACGACATGGGCACTCCAGGGAGCTGCCAGTCGACAAGACTGGAGCCAACCTGGAGAAGAGACGGGCCGATGTGACTTAAATCTATCATCTGCAAAGTGACAAGGAAGACGATAGTGGAGTATGTTTGGCCATTTCTCTTGTTTTCACCATGTCTACTCTGTATACAGAACTGACATTGAAGAGCAGAGAAGCCACTCATTCACTTGACCTAGGCTCTGTGAAGAGGAGTTTTGTCACAGTTTTTGAGTGGCTGTAATTATTTTTTCCATACTGTACATGTAAAAACGTGTCAAATCTATGCACTGGTTGATGGCACATGATCCACAGACACAGACTCACTCTAACAGGGAGTCCTGGCGGCAGTGTGCTGGTCTTGACGTGCGGTGGAGCTGTCAGGGGACGGGTCAGGCTCCTCGACGGAGCACCAGCCCACTTGGAGGTGGGGAGTCCCTCTCCAGCCTGAGGCGCCTCTGGGGAGCGGGGCTCTTGAAGGTGTTCTATTGGCTGTGATGTTTGGGGAGGAAAAGACAGATTAATAATGTCATTATAAAATAGATTTACACTCTATTAATACTACAGCTTAAACAAGGGCACAAACTGTACAAGACCGTTTGTGCTTCCTCTGCCCTTCCTCCTGCCTAAATCCCTTTCAGTTTCCAATCGTGATCCCTGTGTCGCTAGGACGTATGAAACAGTCCCTGGGATGAAAGCTTCTGTCCTGCCTGATACACTTGGCTCGACCCGCAATGTTCGCGCAGTGTCTGTGTGACTCACGGTGCTCTGTCCGGTCTCTGGCTGCTTGATTCCTGCCGGGAAATGGTCTTTTTCCGGGGAGGGGTCGCGGCTGTCGCCTGGTGTCACGGCCGTGGGCTCGGTGGACAGATGTGCTCCCCTGAGCGCGTCGCCCTCATCTTCCACTAGGAGCGGGCTGGGAGGTGTCTGCTCACAAGAGCCTGTAATTCAAGGAACCAACAACGAACAAATCTGAAATGCGGAGTCCGATAAAGTACCTGGTTTGCCTTTTCTGTTACTCTGGGGAAGTTTAACGACGTAATAAAATCTCTAATCAGCTGTCTGCCGAGACGAGGGTGGTGATTTTCTAAGTTACTAGATGAGCCTCCCTACCCGTAGAAGTGGGGGTCGCAGATCTCGGGGTGTCTTCCTGGTCATCAGAGTGTTGAGGTCTCACGGGGGTCACCCCCCCGCAGCACACAAACACCGTGGCGAGGTGCACAAGGAAAAGGGGGAACTCTCCGTCCTTCTCCTCTGCTCTTTTTTTGGGGGTCCTCCTCCTTTTCTCTCGAGTGATTTCATGGTCTGGCCTTGGGTCTTTGGCCTTGCAGGCCTCGGTTCGTCTTTGGATGCAAAGATTCTGACCCATGGGGAAACAGAAACTTATGCGATTTGATGACTGTGACCCCTTTTTATAAGGCTTGAAAGTAGGTCGTCTGATGTCACCTGGATCACCATTCTGACGCTTTCACGTTGTTAAGTTATAGTGTGATGTCATCTGACACCTCATAAAGGCTTATTAATGTCAAGAAATAACCTTTATTTTATATAGTGCCTTTCAAAATGGCTTCTCAAACCGCTTTACAAAAAAAAACGGTTTCCAGCGGCCTTTGCAATATTTGTCTTAGTTTTGTGCTACATACTGCTCGACTCAGTTCTGAGATCCGACACCTTTTTGTGGTGGTTCACTCTGCTGTCTCGCAATGCCTGAGTTTGGCAGAGAGCACGCTTGGTGTGGAGTTTGCATCTTCTCCCCTTGCCGCCCGGATAAACTGGGCTCTCTAATTCGCGCCCCTTCCGTGTGTGTGCGTACTGTGCACAGAGAAGTCAGTCCATGGCGTGTGCTCTTGTAGCCACGCCTCTCCAAGGATTAAGCTGAAAATATCATTTTTGGAGAATTGCGTACGCACACTGTTAAATACTGTACACTCATCCGTCGTTAAACGAGCACTTACTTTATTTACAAGTACTCGCTGAAACCAGCGGTGGATAAATATACCTGTGTTTAGACCAGTGAACCGTCCTCTCCGCTTAGACGAGCTCCGAGCGAGTGTCCCGTTATGCTGGTTTTACTTTTCACTTCTGTCGGCTGTTTTCTCAACTTTATAATTCATGTTCAGATAATCACGTTAGTTATTGTGTAGAATAATAATCGGAATCTTTCTTCAATGAAATGAAACCCACTGTGCTCTAACAACGAGGGATGAATGCTCTACCAAACATATAAGAGACGGAATGGCCTCCGTGTGTTTGCAACCTTTTTTGTTTTTACGTTCTCAGTATAAATAATACTTAACCTGCCTCGGTGTTGACGCTGCTGTGTGCCAAAGAACAGTTTTGTCCAACTTCAGATTATCGCGCTACAAACTTGGGATCGCCGTCAGTGTAAATGAAGAGGACTGAGAGGGGACGGTTGGTTTCCGTGCTTTCGTTTTCCCTCGTTTATTTAAAAGTAGTAAAGTGGCAATATATTACTGAAAAAATTAAATATCTACAAGCACAACGTATTTGTAACTGAAAATTAACATTATTTAAGCGAACAAGGTTTAACAGATACCAGCAGCGCCACTACATAAAGATGAACTTTACATATTCATCGATAACATTAATTAAAATGGATCAATGGATTCATAATATGGATCAATACCATAGGTGGGCAAATACCATATTATTCTGCAACTTTCCAGTGCCAGGCATCATGCTGTTGATTCGAAGAGCACTGTTGTGATGATGGCTGTCCCAGTTGCTTGAGGTGTACAGTTCCTTTGGCTTCCTGGCAGAGATGTGCAGAGACCTTTTGGTGGGCAGTGGCTCAAAAGAGTATCCTGAGTATCCTGGACACAAGTCAGTGCCTGCTTGTAGTTCTGTGTTTTTTAATGTTACAGGAAGTTTGGCTGTGACTTCAGAGGCATTATAATATTCACAGGCTTGGCAAAAAAAGTGTTGTCCATAATTGTTGATTATGTTTGATTAACAGGCCAGAGATTACACACCCTCTACTGAGCATATACTTTATTTTCCTGATATAAAATATCTTAACAAGAGGACAGAGCAAATAAAAGAGTTACGATCTAATTCCATGCAATACCAAATGGTCTTTGGGTCATCCTGGTAACCACAAGCTTGGATGTGCATATTTAAATGTACATTGCTTGTCATACGATGTTGAGCCATGACTAAATGTTCAACATCATAGCAACCCAGCATATGGAACACATGTAAATGTTTCATAGTGAAATAAACACATGAGTACTAAGCTCTTGGGATGATACTGTATATGCTTTTATTTAAGCCATGTAGATTTTAGTTAGACCTCAGTCTCTTTGCAGTTTTCCCACAGACTATATGACCCTTCTTGAGAGCTGTCCGTGCTGCTCAGAGACTTTGTTTCTCCTGACCCGTCTTCCTTCTCCTGGGAGACGCCAGGCTCCTGCCAATCGCACCTCCACAGCACCTTGTCGCTGTCTCCATCGTCGTCCAGCCAGGACGTAGGAGACGACATGGGCACTGCAGGGAGCTGCCAGTCGACAAGACTGGAGCCAACCTGGAGAAGAGACGGGCCGATGTGACTTAAATCTATCATCTGCAAAGTGACAAGGAAGACGATAGTGGAGTATGTTTGGCCATTTCTCTTGTTTTCACCATGTCTACTCTGTATACAGAACTGACATTGAAGAGCAGAGAAGCCACTCATTCACTTGACCTAGGCTCTGTGAAGAGGAGTTTTGTCACAGTTTTTGAGTGGCTGTAATTATTTTTTCCATACTGTACATGTAAAAACGTGTCAAATCTATGCACTGGTTGATGGCACATGATCCACAGACACAGACTCACTCTAACAGGGAGTCCTGGCGGCAGTGTGCTGGTCTTGACGTGCGGTGGAGCTGTCAGGGGACGGGTCAGGCTCCTCGACGGAGCACCAGCCCACTTGGAGGTGGGGAGTCCCTCTCCAGCCTGAGGCGCCTCTGGGGAGCGTGGCTCTTGAAGGTGTTCTATTGGCTGTGATGTTTGGGGAGGAAAAGACAGATTAATAATCTATTATAAAATAGATTTACACTCTATTAATACTACAGCTTAAATAAGGGCACAAACTGTACAAGACCGTTTGTGCTTCCTCTGCCCTTCCTCCTGCCTAAATCCCTTTCAGTTTCCAATCGTGATCCCTGTGTCGCTAGGACGTATGAAACAGTCCCTGGGATCAAAGCTTCTGTCCTGCCTGATACACTTGGCTCGACCCGCAATGTTCGCGCAGTGTCTGTGTGACTCACGGTGCTCTGTCCGGTCTCTGGCTGCTTGATTCCTGCCGGGAAATGGTCTTTTTCCGGGGAGGGGTCGCGGCTGTCGCCTGGTGTCACGGCCGTGGGCTCGGTGGACAGATGTGCTCCCCTGAGCGCGTCGCCCTCATCTTCCACTAGGAGCGGGCTGGGAGGTGTCTGCTCACAAGAGCCTGTAAGTCAAGGAACCAACAACGAACAAATCTGAAATGCGGAGTCCGATAAAGTACCTGGTTTGCCTTTTCTGTTACTCTGGGGAAGTTTAACGACGTAATAAAATCTCTAATCAGCTGTCTGCCGAGACGAGGGTGGTGATTTTCTAAGTTACTAGATGAGCCTCCCTACCCGTAGAAGTGGGGGTCGCAGATCTCGGGGTGTCTTCCTTGTCATCAGAGTGTTGAGGTCTCACGGGGGTCACCCCCCCGCAGCACACAAACACCGTGGCGAGGTGCACAAGGAAAAGGGGGAACTCTCCGTCCTTCTCCTCTGCTCTTTTTTTGGGGGTCCTCCTCCTTTTCTCTCGAGTGATTTCATGGTCTGGCCTTGGGTCTTTGGCCTTGCAGGCCTCGGCTCGTCTTTGGATGCAAAGATTCTGACCCATGGGGAAACAGAAACTTATGCGATTTGATGACTGTGACCCCTTTTTATAAGGCTTGAAAGTAGGTCGTCTGATGTCACCTGGATCACCATTCTGACGCTTTCACGTTGTTAAGTTATAGTGTGATGTCATCTGACACCTCATAAAGGCTTATTAATGTCAAGAAATAACCTTTATTTTATATAGTGCCTTTCAAAATGGCTTCTCAAACCGCTTTAAAAAAAACGGTTTCCAGCGGCCTTTGCAATATTTGTCTTAGTTTTGTGCTACATACTGCTCGACTCAGTTCTGAGATCCGACACCTTTTTGTGGTGGTTCACTCTGCTGTCTCGCGATGCCTGAGTTTGGCAGAGAGCACGCTTGGTGTGGAGTTTGCATCTTCTCCCCTTGCCGCCCGGATAAACTGGGCTCTCTAATTCGCGCCCCTCCCGTGTGTGTGCGTACTGTGCACAGAGAAGTCAGTCCATGGCGTGTGCTCTTGTAGCCACGCCTCTCCAAGGATTAAGCTGAAAATATCATTTTTGGAGAATTGCGTACGCACACTGTTAAATACTGTACACTCATCCGTCGTTAAACGAGCACTTACTTTATTTACAAGTACTCGCTGAAACCAGCGGTGGATAAATATACCTGTGTTTAGACCAGTGAACCGTCCTCTCCGCTTAGACGAGCTCCGAGCGAGTGTCCCGTTATGCTGGTTTTACTTTTCACTTCTGTCGGCTGTTTTCTCAACTTTATAATTCATGTTCAGATAATCACGTTAGTTATTGTGTAGAATAATAATCGGAATCTTTCTTCAATGAAATGAAACCCACTGTGCTCTAACAACGAGGGATGAATGCGCTACCAAACATATAAGAGACGGAATGGCCTCCGTGTGTTTGCAACCTTTTTTGTTTTTACGTTCTCAGTATAAATAATACTTAACCTGCCTCGGTGTTGACGCTGCTGTGTGCCAAAGAACAGTTTTGTCCAACTTCAGATTATCGCGCTACAAACTTGGGATCGCCGTCAGTGTAAATGAAGAGGACTGAGAGGGGACGGTTGGTTTCCGTGCTTTCGTTTTCCCTCGTTTATTTAAAAGTAGTAAAGTGGCAATATATTACTGAAAAAATTAAATATCTACAAGCACAACGTATTTGTAACTGAAAATTAACATTAAGCGAACAAGGTTTAACAGATACCAGCAGCGCCACTACATAAAGATGAACTTTACATATTCATCGATAACATTAATTAAAATGGATCAATGGATTCATAATATGGATCAATACCATAGGTGGGCAAATACCATATTATTCTGCAACTTTCCAGTGCCAGGCATCATGCTGTTGATTCGAAGAGCACTGTTGTGATGATGGCTGTCCCAGTTGCTTGAGGTGTACAGTTCCTTTGGCTTCCTGGCAGAGATGTGCAGAGACCTTTTGGTGGGCAGTGGCTCAAAAGAGTATCCTGAGTATCCTGGACACAAGTCAGTGCCCGCTTGTAGTTCTGTGTTTTTTAATGTTACAGGAAGTTTGGCTGTGACTTCAGAGGCATTATAATATTCACAGGCTTGGCAAAAAAAGTGTTGTCCATAATTGTTGATTATGTTTGATTAACAGGCCAGAGATTACACACCCTCTACTGAGCATATACTTTATTTTCCTGATATAAAATATCTTAACAAGAGGACAGAGCAAATAAAAGAGTTACGATCTAATTCCATGCAATACCAAATGGTCTTTGGGTCATCCTGGTAACCACAAGCTTGGATGTGCATATTTAAATGTACATTGCTTGTCATACGATGTTGAGCCATGACTAAATGCTCAACATCATAGCAACCCAGCATATGGAACACATGTAAACGTTTCACAGTGAAATAAACACATGAGTACTAAGCTCTTGGGATGATATATGCTTTTATTTAAGCCATGTAGATTTTAGTTAGACCTCAGTCTCTTTGCAGTTTTCCCACAGACTATATGACCCTTCTTGAGAGCTGTCCGTGCTGCTCAGAGACTTTGTTTCTCCTGACCCGTCTTCCTTCTCCTGGGAGACGCCAGGCTCCTGCCAATCGCACCTCCACAGCACCTTGTCGCTGTCTCCATCGTCGTCCAGCCAGGACGTAGGAGACGACATGGGCACTCCAGGGAGCTGCCAGTCGACAAGACTGGAGCCAACCTGGAGAAGAGACGGGCCGATGTGACTTAAATCTATCATCTGCAAAGTGACAAGGAAGACGATAGTGGAGTATGTTTGGCCATTTCTTTTGTTTTCACCATGTCTACTCTGTATACAGAACTGACATTGAAGAGCAGAGAAGCCACTCATTCACTTGACCTAGGCTCTGTGAAGAGGAGTTTTGTCACAGTTTTTGAGTGGCTGTAATTATTTTTTCCATACTGTACATGTAAAAACGTGTCAAATCTATGCACTGGTTGATGGCACATGATCCACAGACACAGACTCACTCTAACAGGGAGTCCTGGCGGCAGTGTGCTGGTCTTGACGTGCGGTGGAGCTGTCAGGGGACGGGTCAGGCTCCTCGACGGAGCACCAGCCCACTTGGAGGTGGGGAGTCCCTCTCCAGCCTGAGGCGCCTCTGGGGAGCGGGGCTCTTGAAGGTGTTCTATTGGCTGTGATGTTTGGGGAGGAAAAGACAGATTAATAATGTCATTATAAAATAGATTTACACTCTATTAATACTACAGCTTAAACAAGGGCACAAACTGTACAAGACCGTTTGTGCTTCCTCTGCCCTTCCTCCTGCCTAAATCCCTTTCAGTTTCCAATCGTGATCCCTGTGTCGCTAGGACGTATGAAACAGTCCCTGGGATGAAAGCTTCTGTCCTGCCTGATACACTTGGCTCGACCCGCAATGTTCGCGCAGTGTCTGTGTGACTCACGGTGCTCTGTCCGGTCTCTGGCTGCTTGATTCCTCCCGGGAAATGGTCTTTTTCCGGGGAGGGGTCGCGGCTGTCGCCTGGTGTCACGGCCGTGGGCTCGGTGGACAGATGTGCTCCCCTGAGCGCGTCGCCCTCATCTTCCACTAGGAGCGGGCTGGGAGGTGTCTCCTCACAAGAGCCTGTAATTCAGGGAACCAACAACGAACAAATCTGAAATGCGGAGTCCGATAAAGTACCTGGTTTGCCTTTTCTGTTACTCTGGGGAAGTTTAACGACGTAATAAAATCTGTAATCATCTGTCTGCCGAGACGAGGGTGGTGATTTTCTAAGTTACTAGATGAGCCTCCCTACCCGTAGAAGTGGGGGTCGCAGATCTCGGGGTGTCTTCCTTGTCATCAGAGTGTTGAGGTCTCACGGGGGTCACCCCCCCGCAGCACACAAACACCGTGGCGAGGTGCACAAGGAAAAGGGGGAACTCTCCGTCCTTCTCCTCTGCTCTTTTTTTGGGGGTCCTCCTCCTTTTCTCTCGAGTGATTTCATGGTCTGGCCTTGGGTCTTTGGCCTTGCAGGCCTCGGTTCGTCTTTGGATGCAAAGATTCTGACCCATGGGGAAACAGAAACTTATGCGATTTGATGACTGTGACCCCTTTTTATAAGGCTTGAAAGTAGGTCGTCTGATGTCACCTGGATCACCATTCTGACGCTTTCACGTTGTTAAGTTATAGTGTGATGTCATCTGACACCTCATAAAGGCTTATTAATGTCAAGAAATAACCTTTATTTTATATAGTGCCTTTCAAAATGGCTTCTCATACCGCTTTACAAAAAAAAAACCGGTTTAAATCGGCCTTTGCAATATTTGTCTTAGTTTTGTGCTACATACTGCTCGACTCAGTTCTGAGATCCGACACCTTTTTGTGGTGGTTCACTCTGCTGTTTCGCGATGCCTGAGTTTGGCAGAGAGCACGCTTGGTGTGGAGTTTGCATCTTCTCCCCTTGCCGCCCGGATAAACTGGGCTCTCTAATTCGCGCCCCTCCCGTGTGTGTGCGTACTGTGCACAAAGAAGTCAGTCCATGGCGTGTGCTCTTGTAGCCACGCCTCTCCAAGGATTAAGATGAAAATATCATTTTTGGAGAATTGCGTACGCACACTGTTAAATACTGTACACTCATCCGTCGTTAAACGAGCACTTACTTTATTTACAAGTACTCGCTGAAACCAGCGGTGGATAAATATACCTGTGTTTAGACCAGTGAACCGTCCTCTCCGCTTAGAAGAGCTCCGAGCGAGTGTCCCGTTATGCTGGTTTTACTTTTCACTTCTGTCGGCTGTTTTCTCAACTTTATAATTCATGTTCAGATAATCACGTTAGTTATTGTGTAGAATAATAATCGGAATCTTTATTCAATGAAATGAAACCCACTGTGCTCTAACAATGAGGCATGAATGCGCTACCAAACATATAAGAGACGGAATGGCCTCCGTGTGTTTGCAACCTTTTTTGTTTTTACGTTCTCAGTATAAATAATACTTAACCTGCCTCGGTGTTGACGCTGCTGTGTGCCAAAGAACAGTTTTGTCCAACTTCAGATTATCGCGCTACAAACTTGGGATCGCCGTCAGTGTAAATGAAGAGGACTGAGAGGGGACGGTTGGTTTCCGTGCTTTCGTTTTCCCTCGTTTATTTAAAAGTAGTAAAGTGGCAATATATTACTGAAAAAATAAAATATCTTCAAGCACAACGTATTTGTAACTGAAAATTAACATTATTTAAGCGAACGAGGTTTAACAGATACCAGCAGCGCCACTACATAAAGATGAACTTTACATATTCATCGATAACATTAATTAAAATGGATCAATGGATTCATAATATGGATCAATACCATAGGTGGGCAAATACCATATTATTCTGCAACTTTCCAGTGCCAGGCATCATGCTGTTGATTCGAAGAGCACTGTTGTGATGATGGCTGTCCCAGTTGCTTGAGGTGTACAGTTCCTTTGGCTTCCTGGCAGAGATGTGCAGAGACCTTTTGGTGGGCAGTGGCTCAAAAGAGTATCCTGAGTATCCTGGACACAAGTCAGTGCCCGCTTGTAGTTCTGTGTTTTTTAATGTTACAGGAAGTTTGGCTGTGACTTCAGAGGCATTATAATATTCACAGGCTTGGCAAAAAAAGTTTTGTCCATAATTGCTGATTATGTTTGATTAACAGGTCAGAGATTACACACCCTCTACTGAGCATATACTTTATTTTCCTGATATAAAATATCTTAACAAGGGGACAGAGCAAATAAAAGAGTTACGATCTAATTCCATGCAATACCAAATGGTCTTTGGGTCATCCTGGTAACCACAAGCTTGGATGTGCATATTTAAATGTACATTGCTTGTCATACGATGTTGAGCCATGACTAAATGTTCAACATCATAGCAACCCAGCATATGGAACACATGTAAACGTTTCACAGTGAAATAAACACATGAGTACTAAGCTCTTGGGATGATATATGCTTTTATTTAAGCCATGTAGATTTTAGTTAGACCTCAGTCTCTTTGCAGTTTTCCCACAGACTATATGACCCTTCTTGAGAGCTGTCCGTGCTGCTCAGAGACTTTGTTTCTCCTGACCCGTCTTCCTTCTCCTGGGAGACGCCAGGCTCCTGCCAATCGCACCTCCACAGCACCTTGTCGCTGTCTCCATCGTCGTCCAGCCAGGACGTAGGAGACGACATGGGCACTCCAGGGAGCTGCCAGTCGACAAGACTGGAGCCAACCTGGAGAAGAGACGGGCCGATGTGACTTAAATCTATCATCTGCAAAGTGACAAGGAAGACGATAGTGGAGTATGTTTGGCCATTTCTCTTGTTTTCACCATGTCTACTCTGTATACAGAACTGACATTGAAGAGCAGAGAAGCCACTCATTCACTTGACCTAGGCTCTGTGAAGAGGAGTTTTGTCACAGTTTTTGAGTGGCTGTAATTATTTTTTCCATACTGTACATGTAAAAACGTGTCAAATCTATGCACTGGTTGATGGCACATGATCCACAGACACAGACTCACTCTAACAGGGAGTCCTGGCGGCAGTGTGCTGGTCTTGACGTGCGGTGGAGCTGTCAGGGGACGGGTCAGGCTCCTCGACGGAGCACCAGCCCACTTGGAGATGGGGAGTCCCTCTCCAGCCTGAGGCGCCTCTGGGGAGCGGGGCTCTTGAAGGTGTTCTATTGGCTGTGATGTTTGGGGAGGAAAAGACAGATTAATAATGTCATTATAAAATAGATTTACACTCTATTAATACTACAGCTTAAACAAGGGCACAAACTGTACAAGACCGTTTGTGCTTCCTCTGCCCTTCCTCCTGCCTAAATCCCTTTCAGTTTCCAATCGTGATCCCTGTGTCGCTAGGACGTATGAAACAGTCCCTGGGATGAAAGCTTCTGTCCTGCCTGATACACTTGGCTTGACCCGCAATGTTCGCGCAGTGTCTGTGTGACTCACGGTGCTCTGTCCGGTCTCTGGCTGCTTGATTCCTGCCGGGAAATGGTCTTTTTCCGGGGAGGGGTCGCGGCTGTCACCTGGTGTCACGGCCGTGGGCTCGGTGGACAGATGTGCTCCCCTGAGCGCGTCGCCCTCATCTTCCACTAGGAGCGGGCTGGGAGGTGTCTGCTCACAAGAGCCTGTAATTCAAGGAACCAACAACGAACAAATCTGAAATGCGGAGTCCGATAAAGTACCTGGTTTGCCTTTTCTGTTACTCTGGGGAAGTTTAACGACGTAATAAAATCTCTAATCAGCTGTCTGCCGAGACAAGGGTGGTGATTTTCTTAGTTACTAGATGAGCCTCCCTACCCGTAGAAGTGGGGGTCGCAGATCTCGGGGTGTCTTCCTTGTCATCAGAGTGTTGAGGTCTGTCCGTGCTGTCCGTGCTGCTCAGAGACTTTGTTTCTCTTGACCCGTCTTCCTTCTCCTGGGAGACGCCAGGGTCCTGGCAATTGCAACTCCAAAGCACCTTGTCCTAAAGATTTAGGACAAGCACCACAGCACCTAAAGTTTTCTGTTCAGACCTCAGTCGCTTTGCAGTCATCCCAGAGAGTATATGAGCCCTCTTGAGAGCTGTCAGTGCTGCTCTGATACTGGGATTCACCTGACCTGTCTTGTTTCTCCTGGGAGATGCCAGGCTCCTCCTGAAAGCAACTGCAGAGCACCTTGTCGCTGTCTCCATCGCTGCCCAGCCAGGACGTACTGTAGGTGATGACATGGGCACTCCAGTCGACAAGACTGGAGCCAACCTGGAGAAGAGACGGGCTGATGTGACTTAAATCTAAAATCTGCAAAGTGACAAGGAAGACGATAGTGGAGTATGTTTGACTGGGGACTGTCACTGGACAACCTGCTTTTATCCAGATCATTTTCTCTTCATAACCTTAGAATTTGCCATTTCTCTTGTTTTCAAAATATTCACTCTGTATACAGAACTGACATTGAAGAGCAGAGAAGGCACTCATTCAGTTTACCTAGGCTTGTGAAGAGGAGTTTTGTCACAATTTGTAAGTACATGTTACATGTAAAAACAGGTAAAATCTAAGCACTGGTTGATGGCATGTGGCCCAGAGACACTCACACTGACAGGGAGTCCTGGCGGCAGTGTGCTGGTGCTGGCCTGTGTTGGAGCTGTCAGGGGACGGGTCAGGATCCTCGTTGTTGGAGTACCTTTGCAGCTGTTCTACTGGCTGTGCTTTTCTGGGAAAAAAGGAACAATGAATAAAATGGACTTACATGTTGTTTGAACTATAGTTTAATCGAGTGTACAAGACAAGGTTTGTTCTTTTAAAGAGCTAATTTCTAAAATGTAAAATGAACATCTCGTTTAAGACTGAGGCTGAGGCGGTTTACTTGCAAAGTGACTGTAGAATTTCCTCCAGACTTTTCTTAAAAGAGTTTGGGTCTCAGTTACCTACCTGAGATGCCTGTTGTAGACACCTACCACTCTGTGTGTAAAGAAGTGTTTCCCATACTTCCTCCTGCCTAAAATGCCTTTTAGTTTCCGACAGTGTGAAATGGTCCCCTGGGGTGAAAGTATCTGTCCTGTCTAATAATATTTTGCTCGAACCCTCAATGTTCACTTGGTGTCTCTGTAACTCATGTTGCTCTGCCCTGTCTCTGGGTCTTTGATTCCTGCTGAGAAACGTCCATTTCCTGACAAGGGGTTGCAGCCGTTGCCCAGTTTTTGGGGTGTGGGCCTGTGAGGGCAGCTCTGATTCTTTTGTGCATCATCCCCATGTTCGTCTCGGAGCCCCGAGACTTGTAGGGAGGTTCTCTCTAGTTGGAGACTAGAGAGTTGCTACATTAGAGTTTGTGATTCTGTGAACCAACAAACACCTCTGAAATGCAGATAAGGGTAAAGTATGAGCGAGGTGCTATTCAGGCAGATATGACCCAGTAAGTCATAGCTAAAAGACGAGCCTTCCCGCCTCTCTACCTGTAGAAGTGGAGGTGGGGGGGGGGGCACAGACTTTGGGGTCTGTGGCAGCCGAGGGGTCTTCCTTGTCGGGGGGTGTTGAGACTTTAATGGAGTCATTCCTCTGCAGCAGACAAACACAGCGGTGAGGTGTTCAAAGATCAGAGGGAGTTGTCTTTCTCGGCTCCTTTTCTGAGGCACCTTTACTTGTTCTTGTTGAGTGCTATTTTTGTGGTCACCTGGAGAAAGATCGAGGTGGCATTTGGCCTTGCAGGTCTGTGGCACCCCTGGGTAACTGTGATTTTGAAAGGGTATGAGTAGCTAATTGCATAGATGTCCACATTTAACTGTGAGCACTTCTAATAAGATGCTGAAGGTAAAAGATTTCTGAGGTCACCCTCTCAAAGGTTTATTAATATCAGAGTTTTCAACAGGGTTTTCAGTATTTGTCATAGTTTTTTGTTAAATACAGCTTGACTGAGTTCTGAGATCCGACACCTTGTTTGGTGGTTCACCCTGCTGTTTCTAAATGCCTGGGCCCAGCCAGAACATGCTTGGTGTGGAGTTTGCATGTTCCCCCCTTTCCTCCTGGGTAAACTGGGCTCTCTAAATCACTCTTCCACGTGTGTGTGTGTGTGTGTTCTCTTCGCTGAGAAGTCAGTCCATGGTGTAGTACCTCTTGTAGCACCATGCCTCTCCAAGGACAAATCTGAAAATATAATTATGGGAGTATAACGTTGTCTTTAATGGTCCAATATACTGTACACATCTCTCGTTCAAAGGGGCACTTTTTAGCGAGTACTCACAACTAATAACTGATCCATATACTCTATATACCTGTGTTTATACAAATCAGCTTCTGTCCTCACTAGGACGAGCTCTGATAGAGTGGCAACTTCTTCCAGTATTATTCTTCGCTCCTCTGGGCTGTATCTTAAACTGTTAAGAGCATTATAGGAGTGACGGTATAAAATGACAAATTATGCTAGCCTCTGGAGGACTAATTTAATACGTGGAGACAGGAGTTTACTCCATTTTTAAAGTGTGGTAATGTCATCTCCTTCCTCAGAAGCCTCTGAGTTGTCTTTCTCATTTTTGCTCTTTCACTAGTACGTTCTCTGGGAGTCCGCGCAGCTTCCCACAGTCCGACCCCTCGGAAACTCTCTATTTACCGACGGGAGGGTGCAGCCTGCCTACGTTGCCTAGCAACCAGAGCCCTTCCCGCCCTTGTGCTCTAGTCTAGACGGTGCTGGGCTGTTAGCGATTTAGCCGTTCGTTCTAAAAGTTCATGAAAAAAAGCGAAAAAAGGAGCAGTCTTACTGTTAAATCTGTCCTCATATGGTATCTCCTTTGGCACAAGCAGGTCTGAAGGTAGGTCATCTCACTCTGACACCGTATTTGATGTGTGAGCAGAATAGACGCGTCTGACCCCGGGTGCCTCAGAAAAGGAGCCGAGAAAGACAACTCCCTCTGATCTTTGAACACCTCGCCGCGGTGTTTGTCTGCTGCACGGGTGTGCGGGCCCGTGAAGTGAACTTGATTGACAGCTGTGTCCCAGAGCAACAAGAGCGCCCCCTCCTGTAGGAGCGGCCCAGCGAGCGACTTGTGCTCATTAACAGACATTAGACAGATATCTAATAATAATAATAATAATAATAATGTTTCTTTATAAGCCCTATACAATTTCTTGCATTAGGAATTTGTCTTTTCGCATACCCCAGCTTTTCTCCAAGGAGACACACACAGGGAGAGAAGCTTGGGGTCAGAGTGCAGGGTCTGCCATTGTACGGCGCCCCTGGAGCAGTTGGGGTTAACGGCCTTGCTCAAGGCCCAACAGAGTAGGATTCCTCTGCCGGAAGCAGGATTTGAACCGGCAACCTTCCAGTCACAGACACAGATCCTTAGCCACAGAGCCACCGCTCCGCCCAAAAACACAGCTTCATGCTCTATTGTACTTTTACACTACTGGGTTTATTCGGTCTTTGACCGCACAAGACTGTGGTAAAATCTACTTGTTGTAATACATACAGTGCCTTGAAAAAGTATCCCTTTTTCCACTCATAAGAATCTCACAGCCTGGACTTTTATTGTTTACATTTGTGTGTCGTTTGTACAGTTGTGAGTCACATATTCATGTTCAGAGAGTCTTCCCAAAAAAGGAAGATGATAGTAAAACAAATTAGTTAAAAGCAAAAAGATGAAATATCATCATTTAATAAGTATTCATCCCCCTTGACCAGTTCTTAGTTGATCCACCTGTAGCAGCTATTACTTCCCAAAACAACTGCTGGCTAAGTTTCTGTTAATGTTGCACTCTGAGATGGAGCAAAATTAACCCATTCCTCCTTGGAAAAATTGCTCAGACTGGTCAGGTTAGCTGGGGAGTGGCGATGGACATCGAGTCTGAGATCTTGCCACAGATTTCCGATGGGATTAAGGTCAGGACTCTGACTGGGCCCCTCAAGGATATCTATTTTCTTCATTTTAAGCCGCTCCAGTGTTGCTCTTGCAGTGTGCTTCGGATTCTTGTCCTATTGAGAGACCACCTTCCTCCCCCGTTTGAGCTTTTTGTCAGAGGGTAGCTGGTGTTTGTCTAAGATTTGTCTGTAATGTGCATCATTCATCTTCCCATCGATCCTCACAAAATTGCCAGTCCCTGCCACAGAAAAGCATCCTCATAACATGATGCTCCCACCACCATACTTCACAGTGGGGATGGTGTTACCTGGCTGATGTGCAGTCCTTGATTTGTGCCATAGATACTGCTTACAATTGAGGCACAAAACTTCCACTCAGTCTCATCAGACCACAAGACTATCTGCTAGATGGTGTTTTGGAAACTCTTTTTTCTTTCAACCAGGGCTTGCTCCTTGCAACCCTCCCATAAAGATCCTTTTTGTGGAGTGCCTTGGAGACTGTTGACCCATCTACATGATCTTGCATCGCAGCCACTGACTTCTGTAGCTCGTTCACGGTCATGGCTGGCCTCTCAGTAGCTTCTCTGATAAATGGCCTTGTCTGGCAACTCATTTTAGGGGGTGCGGCCTGATCTAGGCAGTGTGGCTGTAGTTTCATACTTCTTCCACTTCTGTACAGTGGACTGCACTGAGCTTCCATCTGCCTTCCCCACATTTGTGTGTCTCTATAATCCTATCTCTGATTTATGTGGAATGCTCTTTCATCTTTTTTTTTGGAAAGTCTCTACTATGCTGATGCGGTAGGACTTTGCAGAGAGAGAGAGGAGTACTTATATTTACAAAGGAACTGACAACAGATGAGCCACTAATTTCCTACACAGGTGGAGCCAATCAACAAACTGGGACTGTTGAGGTACAGTAATGTGCTGCACCTGTGCAAATCTGAGCTTGAAATTAATAGCGGGAATAAACAGTTTTTAAATGTAATAATTTCTGTTTTTAATTCTTAGTAAATTGTGGAAAGATTTTGGAACATTTATTTTGTTTTGACAGGGTACTCAATACTTCATGGATCAGTCCCAAAAACTCCAACCGGTTTGTGTCAGATTACAGTCAATTAGATAGAATTGCAGACTATTGTTAATGGGAATTTAAGGGTGCCTTGAGGAGCTTTTGCACATGAGCAAACTTTGGATGTACTTACACCTGTATAGTGATGGCTGAGTATATAAATGTTACATTTAGTGTTACATACAGCATAAGATTCAAGGCAGGAACATTGAAGCAGTTATTATTATATTATTATTATAAATCTGCACAAGAGCATTATAAAAGAACATCTGCTAAACTTAAAGTATGATGGTGATTTGGATCATTGTGATTAACAGGCTTTCTGCAACTCTACTTGAAAATGAGCACAATTTCAGGATATTGTTATTTCTCCAGGTTCCACCTTTCCACCCTGTAGCATCACAGATAGAAGAGCAGGACTTCAGCACATCTGTGAATGAGGAGCATGAGTGTGGAAACTGTGGTGGAAGTAGAACACTTGGAAGTGCTCTGTACCTTTTAATAACTTTTAAAATGCACATCCAATTTCTTGGATATAAATAATGATTAATAATAATTTTTATACTCATGTAACACTTTTCTGGATAAAGCATTTATATGGGAAAATAATAATAATTTGCATAATCTCTGTATAATTCTCATAATCTAAATACACAAAAAGAACAAATATGACATACTAATCATAATGTAAAATGGTATCTCAGTAAAACTAAGACCATGAAGCTGTCAGGTGAAATGTGCATACAATGAAAATAAAACATTTTGTTGTGTTACAAATTTTTAAAGATGATTAAAATTATGCATTCAAAATATTATCGACAGAATAACTAATGTGATTATCTGAACAGAAATTGTAAAGTTCAGACAGCTGACAGAAGTGAAAAGTAAAACCGGTTGAGGTTGTAAGTAAAGTGCTAACGAGCCATGGGCACACTAACAAACCTCTAAGTGAACGGCCTCCACATGTTTTTCTTCTGTAAGTGTAAGTAGTACCGATGACAGCACTCGACGGGCCTGAACGGTTTTGGTGTTGCTGTGTCAACTTCAAATTAATTCGCTACTATCAAGACCAGCTCTACAAGCTCGGAATCGCCGTCAGTGTAAATGAAGAGGACTGAGAGGGGACGGTTGGTTCCCGTGCTTTCGTTATCCCTCGTTTATTTAAAAACAAGCAAAGTGACAGTATTGCAGTACTGCTATTAAGGTATAATAACCTATAACGTTTGTAACTGAAACAAAGATTGTGAGCATTATAATGTTTTAATGTTATTCAGAAAATATATTTGCGGACCTGTGATTCGGCATGACCGAGACAACACGGTTATTTTCCTCGGTCTCGCTGCCTCTCGCTTATAAACCAAGTGTAGCGCGAGAGCAAGTGCGGCAGCGCGCGCGGATCTGGTACCACGTGACTCGGCGGTGAAAGTGCGAGAAGCGCGGAGACGGTTGAGAGACGCTGGGTGGAGCAGAATAAGGAAGCGAGATAATATTCAACTGGTCGTGTCTCCTGTATATATATCACGTAAAGACGACACAGCATAGTACTAGGCAACATACCGTACTGGGATTCTGACAGGGTAGTGTTGAGCAAGAAAGGGATTAAATTAAAAAGCAAACTGACGCGAGAAACGGTAGAAACGGACAACAGGGAGGAGCAATGGAGGTGTGTCAAGCAGCGTCTTTACCCTAACTGAGCAAGAGGACAACGAAAAGAAAGGCGCACGTGTTCAACGGCTTGCTACAAACCGGTCCTGGGGGGAACTGCAGGCCGTTTGTACTTGACAATTGATCGTGGGTTTGAAATTGAAAACCCAGACGTGTGACGTCGGAACACCAGCCGACTCGTTGATACGCGACCGGAACGGAAAGCTGTCCGCGGCGGCGCCGAGACTCTCCGGACAGCGAAGAGGAGCAGACGCGCCAGGGCCCGGCTGTTAGGAAGGACTGCAAACTTCCCAGGAAAATATGTAGGGTCAACCCAGAAAACGACTCCAGCAACATGTCAGGGGTCTTGTTCGTGGGAACAGCTGACGCTAAAGGAAAAGAGATTGTACTGCTATTTACACGGCCACTGGGACATATATCACCTTCATATTGGACACGGAGACTCGAGACAATTTCAAAGCAGACACTGAACCGTCTGTTAAGAGGTAAACCTACCGTAAATACCTACAGTATAGGTATAGGGTAAAGCCTTGAGCTTATATTGGTGAAGTAATTCTCACAGTCGGTGCTTGCACGCTAAGGCTAAACATTGAGTGACAAAAACACACATTGTCCCATTTGCTATTGTAAAAGTTAACAACGCTCCCGTTATAGGCTTAAAAACATTTAGTACATGGGGTTTAGTAAAACCGGAATGGTGAACGATGTAACAGGCACAAAATACACACTGCTGAGGTTGTATGCGGTGATGTTTTTAACGGCAACGGTGAGCTCAAGCTACTGCACAGAAAAGGCCTAAGAAGCCGGTAATAGATGGGCCATGGTACCGCTTGGGCTTGGGTGCGGGCCGCTGCAATAGTGCAGAGAAATGACGGTTCGGTGAGGATGCGCGTAGATCTAATGGACCTAAATGGTGAATACATCTGTAAAAAGGGCACTGAAACGAGCGGTGCATAAATATACCTCCTGTTGTCTCAACCTTACAGTTCCCGTTCAGATAATCATACTGGTTATTCTGTAAAATATTTATATGCCTAATTGCTAAAATAATATTCACAGATTTGAACATTTTATAGAATGTTTTATTTTTATTTTGACAGCACAAGATTTTTTAAAATACCGCAATAAACCATTATTGTTGAGTAAGAAGTATTGAATAGTTTGTCATATTTGTTCATGTGTACAAGATATGCACGGTATAACATTTTTCAGGTAAAGTCAGCGTGTTGCTACACATACTTAGCAAATTATGATGCCAATCTACTGTATATAGATACTTCAGAAACATACCTAAACTCAACTAGTCTGTCCAGTGAACACTTGGAGCAAACTGGAGACTTTCATAGAGACTTGAGTGTTTCTTTTAAGTGGTTTTGGACCTATTACTGCTTGTAAAGCAATGGCTGAGTATATAAATAGTTGACTTAGGGTTTGAAACAACATTAAGATTCAAGGCAGGAAGCAGTATTCTTATCTGTGTGATCATTTTCTTGTGGTTGTATCCACTGTATACTTTTATGTTGATTCTTATTGTAAATCTGCACAAGTGGACTTCTGCTAAGCAAACAACCATTAAGGTACTTCATTAAACACAGTAACAGAATCACTGATGAAAGTATGATGTTGATTAAGTATTTTGATCAAAAAGTTTCATTTTCCTTTAAAAAAGTTTCTGAAAGTGATTGGAATGAACATAACATAATTTAGGGATGTTATTTCTCCAGATACCCCATTTTGGATCGTACTGGCTGCACCGACGCCTTTCCACCCTGTTGCGTCTCAGATAGAAGAGCAGGACTTCAGCACTCCTGTGGAAGCCCGTGCCTCAGCACAATGCAGGTGTCTGAGTGAATGAGGAGCATGAGTGTGGAAACTGTGGTGGAAGAAGAACACTTGGAAGTGCTTTGTATCTTTTAATGCATTTTTAAATGCACATCCAAAAGTTGTAACACTTTTATGTAAAACTTTTCTGGACACTCCACAAAAAGCACTGTACAGGCAATGGGGACTCCCCTCCACCATCACCAATGTGCAGCCTCACCTGCATGAGGCGACAGCAGCCACAGTGCTCCAGTACACTCACCACACCCCAGCCATCAGTGGGGAGTAGAACAGAGTGATGAAGCGAACTGATAGATGGGGATTATTGGGAGGCCGTGATTGGTAAAGGCCAGGGGGAAATTTGGCCAGGACACCAGGATATTTAAGTATGAATTCCTTATCACACTACAATATCGAGTCATGACTGACTGCAGTCTAGCATATGGAACACATGGAAATATTTCTCACAGTGAAATAAAAGACATGCGTACAAAGATCTTGGGATGCTATAGCTTTTATTTAAGCTTTTATGTAAAGATTTCTGTTCAGACCTCAGTCTCCTTGCAGTATTCCCATAGAGTATATGAGCCCTCTTGAGAGCTGTCAGTGCTGCTCAGAGACTGGGATTCACCTGACCTGTCTTGTTTCTCCTGGGAGACGCCAGGCTCCTCCTGAAAGCAACTCCACAGCACCTTGTTGCTGTCTCCATCGTCGTCCAGCCAGGATGTACTGTAAGTGACGGCATGGGCACTCCAGGGAGCTGCAAGTCAGTAAGACTGGAGCCAACCTGGAGAAGAGACTGGATGATGTGACTTAAATCTATCATCTGCAAAGTGACAAGGAAGACGATAGTGGAGTATGTTTGACCGGGGAATGTCACTGGACAACCTGCTTTTATCCAGATCATTTTCTCTTCATAACCTTAGAATTTGCAATTTCTCTTGTTTTCACCGTGTCCACTGTGAATACAGAACTGACATTGAAGAGCAGAGAAGCCATTCATTGTCAGGGGACAGGTCGGGATCCTTGTTGGAGCACCCACTTCGGGGTGACGGTTCCTATCCAACCTGAGGCGCCTCCTTGTAGAGGGAGTGTTGAAGGTGTTCTATTGGCTGTGATGTTTGGGGAGGAAAAGGCAGATTAATAATGTCATTATGAAATAGATTTACACTCTATTAATACTACAGTTTAAACAGGGGTCTTTTTCTGGGGAGGGGTCACAGCTGTCGCCTGGTGTCATGGCAGTGGGCTCGGAGGGCAGATCTGCTCCCCTGAGCGCGTCGCCCTCATCTTCCACTAGGAGCGGGCTGGGAGGTGTCTCCTCACAAGAGCCTGTAATTCAGGGAACCAACAACGAACAAATCTGAAATGCGGAGTCCGATAAAGTACCTGGTTTGCCTTTTCTGTTACTCTGGGGAAGTTTAACGACGTAATAAAATCTGTAATCATCTGTCTGCCGAGACGAGGGTGGTGATTTTCTAAGTTACTAGATGAGCCTCCCTACCCGTAGAAGTGGGGGTCGCAGATCTCGGGGTGTCTTCCTTGTCATCAGAGTGTTGAGGTCTCAAGGGGGTCACCCCCCCGCAGCACACAAACACCGTGGCGAGGTGCACAAGGAAAAGGGGGAACTCTCCGTCCTTCTCCTCTGCTCTTTTTTTGGGGGTCCTCCTCCTTTTCTCTCGAGTGATTTCATGGTCTGGCCTTGGGTCTTTGGCCTTGCAGGCCTCGGTTCGTCTTTGGATGCAAAGATTCTGACCCATGGGGAAACAGAAACTTATGCGATTTGATGACTGTGACCCCTTTTTATAAGGCTTGAAAGTAGGTCGTCTGATGTCACCTGGATCACCATTCTGACGCTTTCACGTTGTTAAGTTATAGTGTGATGTCATCTGACACCTCATAAAGGCTTATTAATGTCAAGAAATAACCTTTATTTTATATAGTGCCTTTCAAAATGGCTTCTCAAACCGCTTTACAAAAAAAAAACGGTTTCCAGCGGCCTTTGCAATATTTGTCTTAGTTTTGTGCTACATACTGCTCGACTCAGTTCTGAGAACCGACACCTTTTTGTGGTGGTTCACTCTGCTGTCTCGCGATGCCTGAGTTTGGCAGAGAGCACGCTTGGTGTGGAGTTTGCATCTTCTCCCCTTGCCGCCCGATAAACTGGGCTCTCTAATTCGCGCCCCTTCCGTGTGTGTGCGTACTGTGCACAGAGAAGTCAGTCCATGGCGTGTGCTCTTGTAGCCACGCCTCTCCAAGGATTAAGCTGAAAATCTCATTTTTGGAGAATTGCGTACTCACACTGTTAAATACTGTACACTCATCTGTCGTTAAACGAGCACTTACTTTATTTACAAGTACTCGCTGAAACCAGCGGTGGATAAATATACCTGTGTTTAGACCAGTGAACCGTCCTCTCCGCTTAGACGAGCTCCGAGCGAGTGTCCCGTTATGCTGGTTTTACTTTTCACTTCTGTCGGCTGTTTTCTCAACTTTATAATTCATGTTCAGATAATCACGTTCGTTATTGTGTAGAATAATAATCGGAATCTTTATTCAATGAAATGAAACCCACTGTGCTCTAACAATGAGGCATGAATGCGCTACCAAACATATAAGAGACGGAATGGCCTCCGTGTGTTTGCAACCTTTTTTGTTTTTACGTTCTCAGTATAAATAATACTTAACCTGCCTCGGTGTTGACGCTGCTGTGTGCCAAAGAACAGTTTTGTCTAACTTCAGATTATCGCGCTACAAACTTGGGATCGCCGTCAGTGTAAATGAAGAGGACTGAGAGGGGACGGTTGGTTTCCGTGCTTTCGTTTTCCCTCGTTTATTTAAAAGTAGTAAAGTGGCAATATATTACTGAAAAAATAAAATATCTTCAAGCACAACGTATTTGTAACTGAAAATTAACATTATTTAAGCGAACAAGGTTTAACAGATACCAGCAGCGCCACTACATAAAGATGAACTTTACATATTCATCGATAACATTAATTAAAATGGATCAATGGATTCATAATATGGATCAATACCATAGGTGGGGAAATACCATATTATTCTGCAACTTTCCAGTGCCAGGCATCATGCTGTTGATTCGAAGAGCACTGTTGGGATGATGGCTGTCCCAGTTGCTTGAGGTGTACAGTTCCTTTGGCTTCCTGGCAGAGATGTGCAGAGACCTTTTGGTGGGCAGTGGCTCAAAAGAGTATCCTGAGTATCCTGGACACAAGTCAGTGCCCGCTTGTAGTTCTGTGTTCTTTAATGTTACAGGAAGTTTGGCTGTGACTTCAGAGGCATTATAATATTCACAGGCTTGGCAAAAAAAGTTTTGTCCATAATTGCTGATTATGTTTGATTAACAGGTCAGAGATTACACACCCTCTACTGAGCATATACTTTATTTTCCTGATATAAAATATCTTAACAAGGGGACAGAGCAAATAAAAGAGTTACGATCTAATTCCATGCAATACCAAATGGTCTTTGGGTCATCCTGGTAACCACAAGCTTGGATGTGCATATTTAAATGTACATTGCTTGTCATACGATGTTGAGCCATGACTAAATGTTCAACATCATAGCAACCCAGCATATGGAACACATGTAAACGTTTCACAGTGAAATAAACACATGAGTACTAAGCTCTTGGGATGATATATGCTTTTATTTAAGCCATGTAGATTTTAGTTAGACCTCAGTCTCTTTGCAGTTTTCCCACAGACTATATGACCCTTCTTGAGAGCTGTCCGTGCTGCTCAGAGACTTTGTTTCTCCTGACCCGTCTTCCTTCTCCTGGGAGACGCCAGGCTCCTGCCAATCGCACCTCCACAGCACCTTGTCGCTGTCTCCATCGTCGTCCAGCCAGGACGTAGGAGACGACATGGGCACTCCAGGGAGCTGCCAGTCGACAAGACTGGAGCCAACCTGGAGAAGAGACGGGCCGATGTGACTTAAATCTATCATCTGCAAAGTGACAAGGAAGACGATAGTGGAGTATGTTTGGCCATTTCTCTTGTTTTCACCATGTCTACTCTGTATACAGAACTGACATTGAAGAGCAGAGAAGCCACTCATTCACTTGACCTAGGCTCTGTGAAGAGGAGTTTTGTCACAGTTTTTGAGTGGCTGTAATTATTTTTTCCATACTGTACATGTAAAAACGTGTCAAATCTATGCACTGGTTGATGGCACATGATCCACAGACACAGACTCACTCTAACAGGGAGTCCTGGCGGCAGTGTGCTGGTCTTGACGTGCGGTGGAGCTGTCAGGGGACGGGTCAGGCTCCTCGACGGAGCACCAGCCCACTTGGAGGTGGGGAGTCCCTCTCCAGCCTGAGGCGCCTCTGGGGAGCGGGGCTCTTGAAGGTGTTCTATTGGCTGTGATGTTTGGGGAGGAAAAGACAGATTAATAATGTCATTATAAAATAGATTTACACTCTATTAATACTACAGCTTAAACAAGGGCACAAACTGTACAAGACCGTTTGTGCTTCCTCTGCCCTTCCTCCTGCCTAAATCCCTTTCAGTTTCCAATCGTGATCCCTGTGTCGCTAGGACGTATGAAACAGTCCCTGGGATGAAAGCTTCTGTCCTGCCTGATACACTTGGCTCGACCCGCAATGTTCGCGCAGTGTCTGTGTGACTCACGGTGCTCTGTCCGGTCTCTGGCTGCTTGATTCCTGCCGGGAAATGGTCTTTTTCCGGGGAGGGGTCGCGGCTGTCGCCTGGTGTCACGGCCGTGGGCTCGGTGGACAGATGTGCTCCCCTGAGTGCGTCGCCCTCATCTTCCACTAGGAGCGGGCTGGGAGGTGTCTGCTCACAAGAGCCTGTAATTCAAGGAACCAACAACGAACAAATCTGAAATGCGGAGTCCGATAAAGTACCTGGTTTGCCTTTTCTGTTACTCTGGGGAAGTTTAACGACGTAATAAAATCTCTAATCAGCTGTCTGCCGAGAAGAGGGTGGTGATTTTCTAAGTTACTAGATGAGCCTCCCTACCCGTAGAAGTGGGGGTCGCAGATCTCGGGGTGTCTTCCTTGTCATCAGAGTGTTGAGGTCTCACGGGGGTCACCCCCCCGCAGCACACAAACACCGTGGCGAGGTGCACAAGGAAAAGGGGGAACTCTCCGTCCTTCTCCTCTGCTCTTTTTTGGGGGGTCCTCCTCCTTTTCTCTCGAGTGATTTCATGGTCTGGCCTTGGGTCTTTGGCCTTGCAGGCCTCGGCTCGTCTTTGGATGCAAAGATTCTGACCCATGGGGAAACAGAAACTTATGCGATTTGATGACTGTGACCCCTTTTTATAAGGCTTGAAAGTAGGTCGTCTGATGTCACCTGGATCACCATTCTGACGCTTTCACGTTGTTAAGTTATAGTGTGATGTCATCTGACACCTCATAAAGGCTTATTAATGTCAAGAAATAACCTTTATTTTATATAGTGCCTTTCAAAATGGCTTCTCAAACCGCTTTACAAAAAAAAACGGTTTCCAGCGGCCTTTGCAATATTTGTCTTAGTTTTGTGCTACATACTGCTCGACTCAGTTCTGAGATCCGACACCTTTTTGTGGTGGTTCACTCTGCTGTCTCGCGATGCCTGAGTTTGGCAGAGAGCACGCTTGGTGTGGAGTTTGCATCTTCTCCCCTTGCCGCCCGGATAAACTGGGCTCTCTAATTCGCGCCCCTTCCGTGTGTGTGCGTACTGTGCACAGAGAAGTCAGTCCATGGCGTGTGCTCTTGTAGCCACGCCTCTCCAAGGATTAAGCTGAAAATATCATTTTTGGAGAATTGCGTACGCACACTGTTAAATACTGTACACTCATCTGTCGTTAAACGAGCACTTACTTTATTTACAAGTACTCGCTGAAACCAGCGGTGGATAAATATACCTGTGTTTAGACCAGTGAACCGTCCTCTCCGCTTAGAAGAGCTCCGAGCGAGTGTCCCGTTATGCTGGTTTTACTTTTCACTTCTGTCGGCTGTTTTCTCAACTTTATAATTCATGTTCAGATAATCACGTTAGTTATTGTGTAGAATAATAATCGGAATCTTTATTCAATGAAATGAAACCCACTGTGCTCTAACAATGAGGCATGAATGCGCTACCAAACATATAAGAGACGGAATGGCCTCCGTGTGTTTGCAACCTTTTTTGTTTTTACGTTCTCAGTATAAATAATACTTAACCTGCCTCGGTGTTGACGCTGCTGTGTGCCAAAGAACAGTTTTGTCCAACTTCAGATTATCGCGCTACAAACTTGGGATCGCCGTCAGTGTAAATGAAGAGGACTGAGAGGGGACGGTTGGTTTCCGTGCTTTCGTTTTCCCTCGTTTATTTAAAAGTAGTAAAGTGGCAATATATTACTGAAAAAATAAAATATCTTCAAGCACAACGTATTTGTAACTGAAAATTAACATTATTTAAGCGAACAAGGTTTAACAGATACCAGCAGCGCCACTACATAAAGATGAACTTTACATATTCATCGATAACATTAATTAAAATGGATCAATGGATTCATAATATGGATCAATACCATAGGTGGGCAAATACCATATTATTCTGCAACTTTCCAGTGCCAGGCATCATGCTGTTGATTCGAAGAGCACTGTTGGGATGATGGCTGTCCCAGTTGCTTGAGGTGTACAGTTCCTTTGGCTTCCTGGCAGAGATGTGCAGAGACCTTTTGGTGGGCAGTGGCTCAAAAGAGTATCCTGAGTATCCTGGACACAAGTCAGTGCCCGCTTGTAGTTCTGTGTTCTTTAATGTTACAGGAAGTTTGGCTGTGACTTCAGAGGCATTATAATATTCACAGGCTTGGCAAAAAAAGTTTTGTCCATAATTGCTGATTATGTTTGATTAACAGGTCAGAGATTACACACCCTCTACTGAGCATATACTTTATTTTCCTGATATAAAATATCTTAACAAGGGGACAGAGCAAATAAAAGAGTTACGATCTAATTCCATGCAATACCAAATGGTCTTTGGGTCATCCTGGTAACCACAAGCTTGGATGTGCATATTTAAATGTACATTGCTTGTCATACGATGTTGAGCCATGACTAAATGTTCAACATCATAGCAACCCAGCATATGGAACACATGTAAACGTTTCACAGTGAAATAAACACATGAGTACTAAGCTCTTGGGATGATATATGCTTTTATTTAAGCCATGTAGATTTTAGTTAGACCTCAGTTTCTTTGCAGTTTTCCCACAGACTATATGACCCTTCTTGAGAGCTGTCCGTGCTGCTCAGAGACTTTGTTTCTCCTGACCCGTCTTCCTTCTCCTGGGAGACGCCAGGCTCCTGCCAATCGCACCTCCACAGCACCTTGTCGCTGTCTCCATCGTCATCCAGCCAGGACGTAGGAGACGACATGGGCACTCCAGGGAGCTGCCAGTCGACAAGACTGGAGCCAACCTGGAGAAGAGACGGGCCGATGTGACTTAAATCTATCATCTGCAAAGTGACAAGGAAGACGATAGTGGAGTATGTTTGGCCATTTCTCTTGTTTTCACCATGTCTACTCTGTATACAGAACTGACATTGAAGAGCAGAGAAGCCACTCATTCACTTGACCTAGGCTCTGTGAAGAGGAGTTTTGTCACAGTTTTTGAGTGGCTGTAATTATTTTTTCCATACTGTACATGTAAAAACGTGTAAAATCTATGCACTGGTTGATGGCACATGATCCACAGACACAGACTCACTCTAACAGGGAGTCCTGGCGGCAGTGTGCTGGTCTTGACGTGCGGTGGAGCTGTCAGGGGACGGGTCAGGCTCCTCGACGGAGCACCAGCCCACTTGGAGGTGGGGAGTCCCTCTCCAGCCTGAGGCGCCTCTGGGGAGCGGGGCTCTTGAAGGTGTTCTATTGGCTGTGATGTTTGGGGAGGAAAAGACAGATTAATAATGTCATTATAAAATAGATTTACACTCTATTAATACTACAGCTTAAACAAGGGCACAAACTGTACAAGACCGTTTGTGCTTCCTCTGCCCTTCCTCCTGCCTAAATCCCTTTCAGTTTCCAATCGTGATCCCTGTGTCGCTAGGACGTATGAAACAGTCCCTGGGATGAAAGCTTCTGTCCTGCCTGATACACTTGGCTCGACCCGCAATGTTCGCGCAGTGTCTGTGTGACTCACGGTGCTCTGTCCGGTCTCTGGCTGCTTGATTCCTGCCGGGAAATGGTCTTTTTCCGGGGAGGGGTCGCGGCTGTCGCCTGGTGTCACGGCCGTGGGCTCGGTGGACAGATGTGCTCCCCTGAGCGCGTCGCCCTCATCTTCCACTAGGAGCGGGCTGGGAGGTGTCTGCTCACAAGAGCCTGTAATTCAAGGAACCAACAACGAACAAATCTGAAATGCGGAGTCCGATAAAGTACCTGGTTTGCCTTTTCTGTTACTCTGGGGAAGTTTAACGACGTAATAAAATCTCTAATCAGCTGTCTGCCGAGACGAGGGTGGTGATCTTCTAAGTTACTAGATGAGCCTCCCTACCCGTAGAAGTGGGGGTCGCAGATCTCGGGGTGTCTTCCTTGTCATCAGAGTGTTGAGGTCTCACGGGGGTCACCCCCCCGCAGCACACAAACACCGTGGCGAGGTGCACAAGGAAAAGGGGGAACTCTCCGTCCTTCTCCTCTGCTCTTTTTTGGGGGGTCCTCCTCCTTTTCTCTCGAGTGATTTCATGGTCTGGCCTTGGATCTTTGGCCTTGCAGGCCTCGGCTCGTCTTTGGATGCAAAGATTCTGACCCATGGGGAAACAGAAACTTATGCGATTTGATGACTGTGACCCCTTTTTATAAGGCTTGAAAGTAGGTCGTCTGATGTCACCTGGATCACCATTCTGACGCTTTCACGTTGTTAAGTTATAGTGTGATGTCATCTGACACCTCATAAAGGCTTATTAATGTCAAGAAATAACCTTTATTTTATATAGTGCCTTTCAAAATGGCTTCTCAAACCGCTTTACAAAAAAAAAACGGTTTCCAGCGGCCTTTGCAATATTTGTCTTAGTTTTGTGCTACATACTGCTCGACTCAGTTCTGAGATCCGACACCTTTTTGTGGTGGTTCACTCTGCTGTCTCGCGATGCCTGAGTTTGGCAGAGAGCACGCTTGGTGTGGAGTTTGCATCTTCTCCCCTTGCCGCCCGGATAAACTGGGCTCTCTAATTCGCGCCCCTTCCGTGTGTGTGCGTACTGTGCACAGAGAAGTCAGTCCATGGCGTGTGCTCTTGTAGCCACGCCTCTCCAAGGATTAAGCTGAAAATATCATTTTTGGAGAATTGCGTACGCACACTGTTAAATACTGTACACTCATCTGTCGTTAAACGAGCACTTACTTTATTTACAAGTACTCGCTGAAACCAGCGGTGGATAAATATACCTGTGTTTAGACCAGTGAACCGTCCTCTCCGCTTAGAAGAGCTCCGAGCGAGTGTCCCGTTATGCTGGTTTTACTTTTCACTTCTGTCGGCTGTTTTCTCAACTTTATAATTCATGTTCAGATAATCACGTTAGTTATTGTGTAGAATAATAATCGGAATCTTTATTCAATGAAATGAAACCCACTGTGCTCTAACAATGAGGCATGAATGCGCTACCAAACATATAAGAGACGGAATGGCCTCCGTGTGTTTGCAACCTTTTTTGTTTTTACGTTCTCAGTATAAATAATACTTAACCTGCCTCGGTGTTGACGCTGCTGTGTGCCAAAGAACAGTTTTGTCCAACTTCAGATTATCACGCTACAAACTTGGGATCGCCGTCAGTGTAAATGAAGAGGACTGAGAGGGGACGGTTGGTTTCCGTGCTTTCGTTTTCCCTCGTTTATTTAAAAGTAGTAAAGTGGCAATATATTACTGAAAAAATAAAATATCTTCAAGCACAACGTATTTGTAACTGAAAATTAACATTATTTAAGCGAACAAGGTTTAACAGATACCAGCAGCGCCACTACATAAAGATGAACTTTACATATTCATCGATAACATTAATTAAAATGGATCAATGGATTCATAATATGGATCAATACCATAGGTGGGCAAATACCATATTATTCTGCAACTTTCCAGTGCCAGGCATCATGCTGTTGATTCGAAGAGCACTGTTGGGATGATGGCTGTCCCAGTTGCTTGAGGTGTACAGTTCCTTTGGCTTCCTGGCAGAGATGTGCAGAGACCTTTTGGTGGGCAGTGGCTCAAAAGAGTATCCTGAGTATCCTGGACACAAGTCAGTGCCCGCTTGTAGTTCTGTGTTCTTTAATGTTACAGGAAGTTTGGCTGTGACTTCAGAGGCATTATAATATTCACAGGCTTGGCAAAAAAAGTTTTGTCCATAATTGCTGATTATGTTTGATTAACAGGTCAGAGATTACACACCCTCTACTGAGCATATACTTTATTTTCCTGATATAAAATATCTTAACAAGGGGACAGAGCAAATAAAAGAGTTACGATCTAATTCCATGCAATACCAAATGGTCTTTGGGTCATCCTGGTAACCACAAGCTTGGATGTGCATATTTAAATGTACATTGCTTGTCATACGATGTTGAGCCATGACTAAATGTTCAACATCATAGCAACCCAGCATATGGAACACATGTAAACGTTTCACAGTGAAATAAACACATGAGTACTAAGCTCTTGGGATGATGCTGTATATGCTTTTATTTAAGCCATGTAGATTTTAGTTAGACCTCAGTCTCTTTGCAGTTTTCCCACAGACTATATGACCCTTCTTGAGAGCTGTCCGTGCTGCTCAGAGACTTTGTTTCTCCTGACCCGTCTTCCTTCTCCTGGGAGACGCCAGGCTCCTGCCAATCGCACCTCCACAGCACCTTGTCGCTGTCTCCATCGTCGTCCAGCCAGGACGTAGGAGACGACATGGGCACTCCAGGGAGCTGCCAGTCGACAAGACTGGAGCCAACCTGGAGAAGAGACGGGCCGATGTGACTTAAATCTATCATCTGCAAAGTGACAAGGAAGACGATAGTGGAGTATGTTTGGCCATTTCTCTTGTTTTCACCATGTCTACTCTGTATACAGAACTGACATTGAAGAGCAGAGAAGCCACTCATTCACTTGACCTAGGCTCTGTGAAGAGGAGTTTTGTCACAGTTTTTGAGTGGCTGTAATTATTTTTTCCATACTGTACATGTAAAAACGTGTCAAATCTATGCACTGGTTGATGGCACATGATCCACAGACACAGACTCACTCTAACAGGGAGTCCTGGCGGCAGTGTGCTGGTCTTGACGTGCGGTGGAGCTGTCAGGGGATGGGTCAGGCTCCTCGACGGAGCACCAGCCCACTTGGAGGTGGGGAGTCCCTCTCCAGCCTGAGGCGCCTCTGGGGAGCGGGGCTCTTGAAGGTGTTCTATTGGCTGTGATGTTTGGGGAGGAAAAGACAGATTAATAATGTCATTATAAAATAGATTTACACTCTATTAATACTACAGCTTAAACAAGGGCACAAACTGTACAAGACCGTTTGTGCTTCCTCTGCCCTTCCTCCTGCCTAAATCTCTTTCAGTTTCCAATCGTGATCCCTGTGTCGCTAGGACGTATGAAACAGTCCCTGGGATGAAAGCTTCTGTCCTGCCTGATACACTTGGCTCGACCCGCAATGTTCGCGCAGTGTCTGTGTGACTCACGGTGCTCTGTCCGGTCTCTGGCTGCTTGATTCCTGCCGGGAAATGGTCTTTTTCCGGGGAGGGGTCGCGGCTGTCGCCTGGTGTCACGGCCGTGGGCTCGGTGGACAGATGTGCTCCCCTGAGCGCGTCGCCCTCATCTTCCACTAGGAGCGGGCTGGGAGGTGTCTGCTCACAAGAGCCTGTAATTCAAGGAACCAACAACGAACAAATCTGAAATGCGGAGTCCGATAAAGTACCTGGTTTGCCTTTTCTGTTACTCTGGGGAAGTTTAACGACGTAATAAAATCTGTAATCAGCTGTCTGCCGAGAAGAGGGTGGTGATTTTCTAAGTTACTAGATGAGCCTCCCTACCCGTAGAAGTGGGGGTCGCAGATCTCGGGGTGTCTTCCTTGTCATCAGAGTGTTGAGGTCTCACGGGGGTCACCCCCCCGCAGCACACAAACACCGTGGCGAGGTGCACAAGGAAAAGGGGGAACTCTCCGTCCTTCTCCTCTGCTCTTTTTTTGGGGGTCCTCCTCCTTTTCTCTCGAGTGATTTCATGGTCTGGCCTTGGGTCTTTGGCCTTGCAGGCCTCGGCTCGTCTTTGGATGCAAAGATTCTGACCCATGGGGAAACAGAAACTTATGCGATTTGATGACTGTGACCCCTTTTTATAAGGCTTGAAAGTAGGTCGTCTGATGTCACCTGGATCACCATTCTGACGCTTTCACGTTGTTAAGTTATAGTGTGATGTCATCTGACACCTCATAAAGGCTTATTAATGTCAAGAAATAACCTTTATTTTATATAGTGCCTTTCAAAATGGCTTCTCAAACCGCTTTACAAAAAAAAACGGTTTCCAGCGGCCTTTGCAATATTTGTCTTAGTTTTGTGCTACATACTGCTCGACTCAGTTCTGAGATCCGACACCTTTTTGTGGTGGTTCACTCTGCTGTCTCGCGATGCCTGAGTTTGGCAGAGAGCACGCTTGGTGTGGAGTTTGCATCTTCTCCCCTTGCCGCCCGGATAAACTGGGCTCTCTAATTCGCGCCCCTTCCGTGTGTGTGCGTACTGTGCACAGAGAAGTCAGTCCATGGCGTGTGCTCTTGTAGCCACGCCTCTCCAAGGATTAAGCTGAAAATATCATTTTTGGAGAATTGCGTACGCACACTGTTAAATACTGTACACTCATCTGTCGTTAAACGAGCACTTACTTTATTTACAAGTACTCGCTGAAACCAGCGGTGGATAAATATACCTGTGTTTAGACCAGTGAACCGTCCTCTCCGCTTAGAAGAGCTCCGAGCGAGTGTCCCGTTATGCTGGTTTTACTTTTCACTTCTGTCGGCTGTTTTCTCAACTTTATAATTCATGTTCAGATAATCACGTTAGTTATTGTGTAGAATAATAATCGGAATCTTTATTCAATGAAATGAAACCCACTGTGCTCTAACAATGAGGCATGAATGCGCTACCAAACATATAAGAGACGGAATGGCCTCCGTGTGTTTGCAACCTTTTTTGTTTTTACGTTCTCAGTATAAATAATACTTAACCTGCCTCGGTGTTGACGCTGCTGTGTGCCAAAGAACAGTTTTGTCCAACTTCAGATTATCGCGCTACAAACTTGGGATCGCCGTCAGTGTAAATGAAGAGGACTGAGAGGGGACGGTTGGTTTCCGTGCTTTCGTTTTCCCTCGTTTATTTAAAAGTAGTAAAGTGGCAATATATTACTGAAAAAATAAAATATCTTCAAGCACAACATATTTGTAACTGAAAATTAACATTATTTAAGCGAACAAGGTTTAACAGATACCAGCAGCGCCACTACATAAAGATGAACTTTACATATTCATCGATAACATTAATTAAAATGGATCAATGGATTCATAATATGGATCAATACCATAGGTGGGCAAATACCATATTATTCTGCAACTTTCCAGTGCCAGGCATCATGCTGTTGATTCGAAGAGCACTGTTGGGATGATGGCTGTCCCAGTTGCTTGAGGTGTACAGTTCCTTTGGCTTCCTGGCAGAGATGTGCAGAGACCTTTTGGTGGGCAGTGGCTCAAAAGAGTATCCTGAGTATCCTGGACACAAGTCAGTGCCCGCTTGTAGTTCTGTGTTCTTTAATGTTACAGGAAGTTTGGCTGTGACTTCAGAGGCATTATAATATTCACAGGCTTGGCAAAAAAAGTTTTGTCCATAATTGCTGATTATGTTTGATTAACAGGTCAGAGATTACACACCCTCTACTGAGCATATACTTTATTTTCCTGATATAAAATATCTTAACAAGGGGACAGAGCAAATAAAAGAGTTATGATCTAATTCCATGCAATACCAAATGGTCTTTGGGTCATCCTGGTAACCACAAGCTTGGATGTGCATATTTAAATGTACATTGCTTGTCATACGATGTTGAGCCATGACTAAATGTTCAACATCATAGCAACCCAGCATATGGAACACATGTAAACGTTTCACAGTGAAATAAACACATGAGTACTAAGCTCTTGGGATGATGCTGTATATGCTTTTATTTAAGCCATGTAGATTTTAGTTAGACCTCAGTCTCTTTGCAGTTTTCCCACAGACTATATGACCCTTCTTGAGAGCTGTCCGTGCTGCTCAGAGACTTTGTTTCTCCTGACCCGTCTTCCTTCTCCTGGGAGACGCCAGGCTCCTGCCAATCGCACCTCCACAGCACCTTGTCGCTGTCTCCATCGTCGTCCAGCCAGGACGTAGGAGACGACATGGGCACTCCAGGGAGCTGCCAGTCGACAAGACTGGAGCCAACCTGGAGAAGAGACGGGCCGATGTGACTTAAATCTATCATCTGCAAAGTGACAAGGAAGACGATAGTGGAGTATGTTTGGCCATTTCTCTTGTTTTCACCATGTCTACTCTGTATACAGAACTGACATTGAAGAGCAGAGAAGCCACTCATTCACTTGACCTAGGCTCTGTGAAGAGGAGTTTTGTCACAGTTTTTGAGTGGCTGTAATTATTTTTTCCATACTGTACATGTAAAAACGTGTCAAATCTATGCACTGGTTGATGGCACATGATCCACAGACACAGACTCACTCTAACAGGGAGTCCTGGCGGCAGTGTGCTGGTCTTGACGTGCGGTGGAGCTGTCAGGGGACGGGTCAGGCTCCTCGACGGAGCACCAGCCCACTTGGAGGTGGGGAGTCCCTCTCCAGCCTGAGGCGCCTCTGGGGAGCGGGGCTCTTGAAGGTGTTCTATTGGCTGTGATGTTTGGGGAGGAAAAGACAGATTAATAATGTCATTATAAAATAGATTTACACTCTATTAATACTACAGCTTAAACAAGGGCACAAACTGTACAAGACCGTTTGTGCTTCCTCTGCCCTTCCTCCTGCCTAAATCCCTTTCAGTTTCCAATCGTGATCCCTGTGTCGCTAGGACGTATGAAACAGTCCCTGGGATGAAAGCTTCTGTCCTGCCTGATACACTTGGCTCGACCCGCAATGTTCGCGCAGTGTCTGTGTGACTCACGGTGCTCTGTCCGGTCTCTGGCTGCTTGATTCCTGCCGGGAAATGGTCTTTTTCCAGGGAGGGGTCGCGGCTGTCGCCTGGTGTCACGGCCGTGGGCTCGGTGGACAGATGTGCTCCCCTGAGCGCGTCGCCCTCATCTTCCACTAGGAGCGGGCTGGGAGGTGTCTGCTCACAAGAGCCTGTAATTCAAGGAACCAACAACGAACAAATCTGAAATGCGGAGTCCGATAAAGTACCTGGTTTGCCTTTTCTGTTACTCTGGGCAAGTTTAACGACGTAATAAAATCTGTAATCAGCTGTCTGCCGAGACGAGGGTGGTGATTTTCTAAGTTACTAGATGAGCCTCCCTACCCGTAGAAGTGGGGGTCGCAGATCTCGGGGTGTCTTCCTTGTCATCAGAGTGTTGAGGTCTCACGGGGGTCACCCCCCCGCAGCACACAAACACCGTGGCGAGGTGCACAAGGAAAAGGGGGAACTCTCCGTCCTTCTCCTCTGCTCTTTTTTTGGGGGTCCTCCTCCTTTTCTCTCGAGTGATTTCATGGTCTGGCCTTGGGTCTTTGGCCTTGCAGGCCTCGGCTCGTCTTTGGATGCAAAGATTCTGACCCATGGGGAAACAGAAACTTATGCGATTTGATGACTGTGACCCCTTTTTATAAGGCTTGAAAGTAGGTCGTCTGATGTCACCTGGATCACCATTCTGACGCTTTCACGTTGTTAAGTTATAGTGTGATGTCATCTGACACCTCATAAAGGCTTATTAATGTCAAGAAATAACCTTTATTTTATATAGTGCCTTTCAAAATGGCTTCTCAAACCGCTTTACAAAAAGAAAACGGTTTCCAGCGGCCTTTGCAATATTTGTCTTAGTTTTGTGCTACATACTGCTCGACTCAGTTCTGAGATCCGACACCTTTTTGTGGTGGTTCACTCTGCTGTCTCGCGATGCCTGAGTTTGGCAGAGAGCACGCTTGGTGTGGAGTTTGCATCTTCTCCCCTTGCCGCCCGGATAAACTGGGCTCTCTAATTCGCGCCCCTTCCGTGTGTGTGCGTACTGTGCACAGAGAAGTCAGTCCATGGTGTGTGCTCTTGTAGCCACGCCTCTCCAAGGATTAAGCTGAAAATATCATTTTTGGAGAATTGCGTACGCACACTGTTAAATACTGTACACTCATCTGTCGTTAAACGAGCACTTACTTTATTTACAAGTACTCGCTGAAACCAGCGGTGGATAAATATACCTGTGTTTAGACCAGTGAACCGTCCTCTCCGCTTAGAAGAGCTCCGAGCGAGTGTCCCGTTATGCTGGTTTTACTTTTCACTTCTGTCGGCTGTTTTCTCAACTTTATAATTCATGTTCAGATAATCACGTTAGTTATTGTGTAGAATAATAATCGGAATCTTTATTCAATGAAATGAAACCCACTGTGCTCTAACAATGAGGCATGAATGCGCTACCAAACATATAAGAGACGGAATGGCCTCCGTGTGTTTGCAACCTTTTTTGTTTTTACGTTCTCAGTATAAATAATACTTAACCTGCCTCGGTGTTGACGCTGCTGTGTGCCAAAGAACAGTTTTGTCCAACTTCAGATTATCGCGCTACAAACTTGGGATCGCCGTCAGTGTAAATGAAGAGGACTGAGAGGGGACGGTTGGTTTCCGTGCTTTCGTTTTCCCTCGTTTATTTAAAAGTAGTAAAGTGGCAATATATTACTGAAAAAATAAAATATCTTCAAGCACAACGTATTTGTAACTGAAAATTAACATTATTTAAGCGAACAAGGTTTAACAGATACCAGCAGCGCCACTACATAAAGATGAACTTTACATATTCATCGATAACATTAATTAAAATGGATCAATGGATTCATAATATGGATCAATACCATAGGTGGGCAAATACCATATTATTCTGCAACTTTCCAGTGCCAGGCATCATGCTGTTGATTCGAAGAGCACTGTTGGGATGATGGCTGTCCCAGTTGCTTGAGGTGTACAGTTCCTTTGGCTTCCTGGCAGAGATGTGCAGAGACCTTTTGGTGGGCAGTGGCTCAAAAGAGTATCCTGAGTATCCTGGACACAAGTCAGTGCCCGCTTGTAGTTCTGTGTTCTTTAATGTTACAGGAAGTTTGGCTGTGACTTCAGAGGCATTATAATATTCACAGGCTTGGCAAAAAAAGTTTTGTCCATAATTGCTGATTATGTTTGATTAACAGGTCAGAGATTACACACCCTCTACTGAGCATATACTTTATTTTCCTGATATAAAATATCTTAACAAGGGGACAGAGCAAATAAAAGAGTTACGATCTAATTCCATGCAATACCAAATGGTCTTTGGGTCATCCTGGTAACCACAAGCTTGGATGTGCATATTTAAATGTACATTGCTTGTCATACGATGTTGAGCCATGACGAAAATGTTCAACATCATAGCAACCCAGCATATGGAACACATGTAAACGTTTCACATTGAAATAAACACATGAGTACTAAGCTCTTGGGATGATATATGCTTTTATTTAAGCCATGTAGATTTTAGTTAGACCTCAGTCTCTTTGCAGTTTTCCCACAGACTATATGACCCTTCTTGAGAGCTGTCTGTGCTGCTCAGAGACTTTGTTTCTCCTGACCCGTCTTCCTTCTCCTGGGAGACGCCAGGCTCCTGCCAATCGCACCTCCACAGCACCTTGTCGCTGTCTCCATCGTCGTCCAGCCAGGACGTAGGAGACGACATGGGCACTCCAGGGAGCTGCCAGTCGACAAGACTGGAGCCAACCTGGAGAAGAGACGGGCCGATGTGACTTAAATCTATCATCTGCAAAGTGACAAGGAAGACGATAGTGGAGTATGTTTGGCCATTTCTCTTGTTTTCACCATGTCTACTCTGTATACAGAACTGACATTGAAGAGCAGAGAAGCCACTCATTCACTTGACCTAGGCTCTGTGAAGAGGAGTTTTGTCACAGTTTTTGAGTGGCTGTAATTATTTTTTCCATACTGTACATGTAAAAACGTGTCAAATCTATGCACTGGTTGATGGCACATGATCCACAGACACAGACTCACTCTAACAGGGAGTCCTGGCGGCAGTGTGCTGGTCTTGACGTGCGGTGGAGCTGTCAGGGGACGGGTCAGGCTCCTCGACGGAGCACCAGCCCACTTGGAGGTGGGGAGTCCCTCTCCAGCCTGAGGCGCCTCTGGGGAGCGGGGCTCTTGAAGGTGTTCTATTGGCTGTGATGTTTGGGGAGGAAAAGACAGATTAATAATGTCATTATAAAATAGATTTACACTCTATTAATACTACAGCTTAAACAAGGGCACAAACTGTACAAGACCGTTTGTGCTTCCTCTGCCCTTCCTCCTGCCTAAATCCCTTTCAGTTTCCAATCGTGATCCCTGTGTCGCTAGGACGTATGACACAGTCCCTGGGATGAAAGCTTCTGTCCTGCCTGATACACTTGGCTCGACCCGCAATGTTCGCGCAGTGTCTGTGTGACTCACGGTGCTCTGTCCGGTCTCTGGCTGCTTGATTCCTGCCGGGAAATGGTCTTTTTCCGGGGAGGGGTCACGGCTGTCGCCTGGTGTCACGGCTGTGGGCTCGGTGGACAGATGTGCTCCCCTGAGCGCGTCGCCCTCATCTTCCACTAGGAGCGGGCTGGGAGGTGTCTGCTCACAAGAGCCTGTAATTCAAGGAACCAACAACGAACAAATCTGAAATGCGGAGTCCGATAAAGTACCTGGTTTGCCTTTTCTGTTACTCTGGGGAAGTTTAACGACGTAATAAAATCTCTAATCAGCTGTCTGCCGAGACGAGGGTGGTGATTTTCTAAGTTACTAGATGAGCCTCCCTACCCGTAGAAGTGGGGGTCGCAGATCTCGGGGTGTCTTCCTTGTCATCAGAGTGTTGAGGTCTCACGGGGGTCACCCCCCTGCAGCACACAAACACCGTGGCGAGGTGCACAAGGAAAAGGGGGAACTCTCCGTCCTTCTCCTCTGCTCTTTTTTGGGGGGTCCTCCTCCTTTTCTCTCGAGTGATTTCATGGTCTGGCCTTGGGTCTTTGGCCTTGCAGGCCTCGGCTCGTCTTTGGATGCAAAGATTCTGACCCATGGGGAAACAGAAACTTATGCGATTTGATGACTGTGACCCCTTTTTATAAGGCTTGAAAGTAGGTCGTCTGATGTCACCTGGATCACCATTCTGACGCTTTCACGTTGTTAAGTTATAGTGTGATGTCATCTGACACCTCATAAAGGCTTATTAATGTCAAGAAATAACCTTTATTTTATATAGTGCCTTTCAAAATGGCTTCTCAAACCGCTTTACTAAAAAAAACGTTTTCCAGCGGCCTTTGCAATATTTGTCTTAGTTTTGTGCTACATACTGCTCGACTCAGTTCTGAGATCCGACACCTTTTTGTGGTGGTTCACTCTGCTGTCTCGCGATGCCTGAGTTTGGCAGAGAGCACGCTTGGTGTGGAGTTTGCATCTTCTCCCCTTGCCGCCCGGATAAACTGGGCTCTCTAATTCGCGCCCCTTCCGTGTGTGTGCGTACTGTGCACAAAGAAGTCAGTCCATGGCGTGTGCTCTTGTAGCCACGCCTCTCCAAGGATTAAGCTGAAAATATCATTTTTGGAGAATTGCGTACGCACACTGTTAAATACTGTACACTCATCTGTCGTTAAACGAGCACTTACTTTATTTACAAGTACTCGCTGAAACCAGCGGTGGATAAATATACCTGTGTTTAGACCAGTGAACCGTCCTCTCCGCTTAGAAGAGCTCCGAGCGAGTGTCCCGTTATGCTGGTTTTACTTTTCACTTCTGTCGGCTGTTTTCTCAACTTTATAATTCATGTTCAGATAATCACGTTAGTTATTGTGTAGAATAATAATCGGAATCTTTATTCAATGAAATGAAACCCACTGTGCTCTAACAATGAGGCATGAATGCGCTACCAAACATATAAGAGACGGAATGGCCTCCGTGTGTTTGCAACCTTTTTTGTTTTTACGTTCTCAGTATAAATAATACTTAACCTGCCTCGGTGTTGACGCTGCTGTGTGCCAAAGAACAGTTTTGTCCAACTTCAGATTATCGCGCTACAAACTTGGGATCGCCGTCAGTGTAAATGAAGAGGACTGAGAGGGGACGGTTGGTTTCCGTGCTTTCGTTTTCCCTCGTTTATTTAAAAGTAGTAAAGTGGCAATATATTACTGAAAAAATAAAATATCTTCAAGCACAACGTATTTGTAACTGAAAATTAACATTATTTAAGCGAACAAGGTTTAACAGATACCAGCAGCGCCACTACATAAAGATGAACTTTACATATTCATCGATAACATTAATTAAAATGGATCAATGGATTCATAATATGGATCAATACCATAGGTGGGCAAATACCATATTATTCTGCAACTTTCCAGTGCCAGGCATCATGCTGTTGATTCGAAGAGCACTGTTGGGATGATGGCTGTCCCAGTTGCTTGAGGTGTACAGTTCCTTTGGCTTCCTGGCAGAGATGTGCAGAGACCTTTTGGTGGGCAGTGGCTCAAAAGAGTATCCTGAGTATCCTGGACACAAGTCAGTGCCCGCTTGTAGTTCTGTGTTCTTTAATGTTACAGGAAGTTTGGCTGTGACTTCAGAGGCATTATAATATTCACAGGCTTGGCAAAAAAAGTTTTGTCCATAATTGCTGATTATGTTTGATTAACAGGTCAGAGATTACACACCCTCTACTGAGCATATACTTTATTTTCCTGATATAAAATATCTTAACAAGGGGACAGAGCAAATAAAAGAGTTACGATCTAATTCCATGCAATACCAAATGGTCTTTGGGTCATCCTGGTAACCACAAGCTTGGATGTGCATATTTAAATGTACATTGCTTGTCATACGATGTTGAGCCATGACTAAATGTTCAACATCATAGCAACCCAGCATATGGAACACATGTAAACGTTTCACAGTGAAATAAACACATGAGTACTAAGCTCTTGGGATGATATATGCTTTTATTTAAGCCATGTAGATTTTAGTTAGACCTCAGTCTCTTTGCAGTTTTCCCACAGACTATATGACCCTTCTTGAGAGCTGTCCGTGCTGCTCAGAGACTTTGTTTCTCCTGACCCGTCTTCCTTCTCCTGGGAGACGCCAGGCTCCTGCCAATCGCACCTCCACAGCACCTTGTCGCTGTCTCCATCGTCGTCCAGCCAGGACGTAGGAGACGACATGGGCACTCCAGGGAGCTGCCAGTCGACAAGACTGGAGCCAACCTGGAGAAGAGACGGGCCGATGTGACTTAAATCTATCATCTGCAAAGTGACAAGGAAGACGATAGTGGAGTATGTTTGGCCATTTCTCTTGTTTTCACCATGTCTACTCTGTATACAGAACTGACATTGAAGAGCAGAGAAGCCACTCATTCACTTGACCTAGGCTCTGTGAAGAGGAGTTTTGTCACAGTTTTTGAGTGGCTGTAATTATTTTTTCCATACTGTACATGTAAAAACGTGTCAAATCTATGCACTGGTTGATGGCACATGATCCACAGACACAGACTCACTCTAATAGGGAGTCCTGGCGGCAGTGTGCTGGTCTTGACGTGCGGTGGAGCTGTCAGGGGACGGGTCAGGCTCCTCGACGGAGCACCAGCCCACTTGGAGGTGGGGAGTCCCTCTCCAGCCTGAGGCGCCTCTGGGGAGCGGGGCTCTTGAAGGTGTTCTATTGGCTGTGATGTTTGGGGAGGAAAAGACAGATTAATAATGTCATTATAAAATAGATTTACACTCTATTAATACTACAGCTTAAACAAGGGCACAAACTGTACAAGACCGTTTGTGCTTCCTCTGCCCTTCCTCCTGCCTAAATCCCTTTCAGTTTCCAATCGTGATCCATGTGTCGCTAGGACGTATGACACAGTCCCTGGGATGAAAGCTTCTGTCCTGCCTGATACACTTGGCTCGACCCGCAATGTTCGCGCAGTGTCTGTGTGACTCACGGTGCTCTGTCCGGTCTCTGGCTGCTTGATTCCTCCCGGGAAATGGTCTTTTTCCGGGGAGGGGTCGCGGCTGTCGCCTGGTGTCACGGCCGTGGGCTCGGTGGACAGATGTGCTCCCCTGAGCGCGTCGCCCTCATCTTCCACTAGGAGCGGGCTGGGAGGTGTCTGCTCACAAGAGCCTGTAATTCAAGGAACCAACAACGAACAAATCTGAAATGCGGAGTCCGATAAAGTACCTGGTTTGCCTTTTCTGTTACTCTGGGGAAGTTTAACGACGTAATAAAATCTCTAATCAGCTGTCTGCCGAGACGAGGGTGGTGATTTTCTAAGTTACTAGATGAGCCTCCCTACCCGTAGAAGTGGGGGTCGCAGATCTCGGGGTGTCTTCCTTGTCATCAGAGTGTTGAGGTCTCACGGGGGTCACCCCCCCGCAGCACACAAACACCGTGGCGAGGTGCACAAGGAAAAGGGGGAACTCTCCGTCCTTCTCCTCTGCTCTTTTTTGGGGGGTCCTCCTCCTTTTCTCTCGAGTGATTTCATGGTCTGGCCTTGGGTCTTTGGCCTTGCAGGCCTCGGCTCGTCTTTGGATGCAAAGATTCTGACCCATGGGGAAACAGAAACTTATGCGATTTGATGACTGTGACCCCTTTTTATAAGGCTTGAAAGTAGGTCGTCTGATGTCACCTGGATCACCATTCTGACGCTTTCACGTTGTTAAGTTATAGTGTGATGTCATCTGACACCTCATAAAGGCTTATTAATGTCAAGAAATAACCTTTATTTTATATAGTGCCTTTCAAAATGGCTTCTCAAACCGCTTTACAAAAAAAAACGTTTTCCAGCGGCCTTTGCAATATTTGTCTTAGTTTTGTGCTACATACTGCTCGACTCAGTTCTGAGATCCGACACCTTTTTGTGGTGGTTCACTCTGCTGTCTCGCGATGCCTGAGTTTGGCAGAGAGCACGCTTGGTGTGGAGTTTGCATCTTCTCCCCTTGCCGCCCGGATAAACTGGGCTCTCTAATTCGCGCCCCTTCCGTGTGTGTGCGTACTGTGCACAGAGAAGTCAGTCCATGGCGTGTGCTCTTGTAGCCACGCCTCTCCAAGGATTAAGCTGAAAATATCATTTTTGGAGAATTGCGTACGCACACTGTTAAATACTGTACACTCATCTGTCGTTAAACGAGCACTTACTTTATTTACAAGTACTCGCTGAAACCAGCGGTGGATAAATATACCTGTGTTTAGACCAGTGAACCGTCCTCTCCGCTTAGAAGAGCTCCGAGCGAGTGTCCCGTTATGCTGGTTTTACTTTTCACTTCTGTCGGCTGTTTTCTCAACTTTATAATTCATGTTCAGATAATCACGTTAGTTATTGTGTAGAATAATAATCGGAATCTTTATTCAATGAAATGAAACCCACTGTGCTCTAACAATGAGGCATGAATGCGCTACCAAACATATAAGAGACGGAATGGCCTCCGTGTGTTTGCAACCTTTTTTGTTTTTACGTTCTCAGTATAAATAATACTTAACCTGCCTCGGTGTTGACGCTGCTGTGTGCCAAAGAACAGTTTTGTCCAACTTCAGATTATCGCGCTACAAACTTGGGATCGCCGTCAGTGTAAATGAAGAGGACTGAGAGGGGACGGTTGGTTTCCGTGCTTTCGTTTTCCCTCGTTTATTTAAAAGTAGTAAAGTGGCAATATATTACTGAAAAAATAAAATATCTTCAAGCACAACGTATTTGTAACTGAAAATTAACATTATTTAAGCGAACGAGGTTTAACAGATACCAGCAGCGCCACTACATAAAGATGAACTTTACATATTCATCGATAACATCAATTAAAATGGATCAATGGATTCATAATATGGATCAATACCATAGGTGGGCAAATACCATATTATTCTGCAACTTTCCAGTGCCAGGCATCATGCTGTTGATTCGAAGAGCACTGTTGGGATGATGGCTGTCCCAGTTGCTTGAGGTGTACAGTTCCTTTGGCTTCCTGGCAGAGATGTGCAGAGACCTTTTGGTGGGCAGTGGCTCAAAAGAGTATCCTGAGTATCCTGGACACAAGTCAGTGCCCGCTTGTAGTTCTGTGTTTTTTAATGTTACAGGAAGTTTGGCTGTGACTTCAGAGGCATTATAATATTCACAGGCTTGGCAAAAAAAGTGTTGTCCATAATTGCTGATTATGTTTGATTAACAGGTCAGAGATTACACACCCTCTACTGAGCATATACTTTATTTTCCTGATATAAAATATCTTAACAAGGGGACAGAGCAAATAAAAGAGTTACGATCTAATTCCATGCAATACCAAATGGTCTTTGGGTCATCCTGGTAACCACAAGCTTGGATGTGCATATTTAAATGTACATTGCTTGTCATACGATGTTGAGCCATGACTAAATGTTCAACATCATAGCAACCCAGCATATGGAACACATGTAAACGTTTCACATTGAAATAAACACATGAGTACTAAGCTCTTGGGATGATATATGCTTTTATTTAAGCCATGTAGATTTTAGTTAGACCTCAGTCTCTTTGCAGTTTTCCCACAGACTATATGACCCTTCTTGAGAGCTGTCTGTGCTGCTCAGAGACTTTGTTTCTCCTGACCCGTCTTCCTTCTCCTGGGAGACGCCAGGCTCCTGCCAATCGCACCTCCACAGCACCTTGTCGCTGTCTCCATCGTCGTCCAGCCAGGACGTAGGAGACGACATGGGCACTCCAGGGAGCTGCCAGTCGACAAGACTGGAGCCAACCTGGAGAAGAGACGGGCCGATATGACTTAAATCTATCATCTGCAAAGTGACAAGGAAGACGATAGTGGAGTATGTTTGGCCATTTCTCTTGTTTTCACCATGTCTACTCTGTATACAGAACTGACATTGAAGAGCAGAGAAGCCACTCATTCACTTGACCTAGGCTCTGTGAAGAGGAGTTTTGTCACAGTTTTTGAGTGGCTGTAATTATTTTTTCCATACTGTACATGTAAAAACGTGTCAAATCTATGCACTGGTTGATGGCACATGATCCACAGACACAGACTCACTCTAACAGGGAGTCCTGGCGGCAGTGTGCTGGTCTTGACGTGCGGTGGAGCTGTCAGGGGACGGGTCAGGCTCCTCGACGGAGCACCAGCCCACTTGGAGGTGGGGAGTCCCTCTCCAGCCTGAGGCGCCTCTGGGGAGCGGGGCTCTTGAAGGTGTTCTATTGGCTGTGATGTTTGGGGAGGAAAAGACAGATTAATAATGTCATTATAAAATAGATTTACACTCTATTAATACTACAGCTTAAACAAGGGCACAAACTGTACAAGACCGTTTGTGCTTCCTCTGCCCTTCCTCCTGCCTAAATCCCTTTCAGTTTCCAATCGTGATCCCTGTGTCGCTAGGACGTATGACACAGTCCCTGGGATGAAAGCTTCTGTCCTGCCTGATACACTTGGCTCGACCCGCAATGTTCGCGCAGTGTCTGTGTGACTCACGGTGCTCTGTCCGGTCTCTGGCTGCTTGATTCCTGCCGGGAAATGGTCTTTTTCCGGGGAGGGGTCACGGCTGTCGCCTGGTGTCACGGCTGTGGGCTCGGTGGACAGATGTGCTCCCCTGAGCGCGTCGCCCTCATCTTCCACTAGGAGCGGGCTGGGAGGTGTCTGCTCACAAGAGCCTGTAATTCAAGGAACCAACAACGAACAAATCTGAAATGCGGAGTCCGATAAAGTACCTGGTTTGCCTTTTCTGTTACTCTGGGGAAGTTTAACGACGTAATAAAATCTCTAATCAGCTGTCTGCCGAGACGAGGGTGGTGATTTTCTAAGTTACTAGATGAGCCTCCCTACCCGTAGAAGTGGGGGTCGCAGATCTCGGGGTGTCTTCCTTGTCATCAGAGTGTTGAGGTCTCACGGGGGTCACCCCCCTGCAGCACACAAACACCGTGGCGAGGTGCACAAGGAAAAGGGGGAACTCTCCGTCCTTCTCCTCTGCTCTTTTTTGGGGGGTCCTCCTCCTTTTCTCTCGAGTGATTTCATGGTCTGGCCTTGGGTCTTTGGCCTTGCAGGCCTCGGCTCGTCTTTGGATGCAAAGATTCTGACCCATGGGGAAACAGAAACTTATGCGATTTGATGACTGTGACCCCTTTTTATAAGGCTTGAAAGTAGGTCGTCTGATGTCACCTGGATCACCATTCTGACGCTTTCACGTTGTTAAGTTATAGTGTGATGTCATCTGACACCTCATAAAGGCTTATTAATGTCAAGAAATAACCTTTATTTTATATAGTGCCTTTCAAAATGGCTTCTCAAACCGCTTTACTAAAAAAAACGTTTTCCAGCGGCCTTTGCAATATTTGTCTTAGTTTTGTGCTACATACTGCTCGACTCAGTTCTGAGATCCGACACCTTTTTGTGGTGGTTCACTCTGCTGTCTCGCGATGCCTGAGTTTGGCAGAGAGCACGCTTGGTGTGGAGTTTGCATCTTCTCCCCTTGCCGCCCGGATAAACTGGGCTCTCTAATTCGCGCCCCTTCCGTGTGTGTGCGTACTGTGCACAAAGAAGTCAGTCCATGGCGTGTGCTCTTGTAGCCACGCCTCTCCAAGGATTAAGCTGAAAATATCATTTTTGGAGAATTGCGTACGCACACTGTTAAATACTGTACACTCATCTGTCGTTAAACGAGCACTTACTTTATTTACAAGTACTCGCTGAAACCAGCGGTGGATAAATATACCTGTGTTTAGACCAGTGAACCGTCCTCTCCGCTTAGAAGAGCTCCGAGCGAGTGTCCCGTTATGCTGGTTTTACTTTTCACTTCTGTCGGCTGTTTTCTCAACTTTATAATTCATGTTCAGATAATCACGTTAGTTATTGTGTAGAATAATAATCGGAATCTTTATTCAATGAAATGAAACCCACTGTGCTCTAACAATGAGGCATGAATGCGCTACCAAACATATAAGAGACGGAATGGCCTCCGTGTGTTTGCAACCTTTTTTGTTTTTACGTTCTCAGTATAAATAATACTTAACCTGCCTCGGTGTTGACGCTGCTGTGTGCCAAAGAACAGTTTTGTCCAACTTCAGATTATCGCGCTACAAACTTGGGATCGCCGTCAGTGTAAATGAAGAGGACTGAGAGGGGACGGTTGGTTTCCGTGCTTTCGTTTTCCCTCGTTTATTTAAAAGTAGTAAAGTGGCAATATATTACTGAAAAAATAAAATATCTTCAAGCACAACGTATTTGTAACTGAAAATTAACATTATTTAAGCGAACAAGGTTTAACAGATACCAGCAGCGCCACTACATAAAGATGAACTTTACATATTCATCGATAACATTAATTAAAATGGATCAATGGATTCATAATATGGATCAATACCATAGGTGGGCAAATACCATATTATTCTGCAACTTTCCAGTGCCAGGCATCATGCTGTTGATTCGAAGAGCACTGTTGGGATGATGGCTGTCCCAGTTGCTTGAGGTGTACAGTTCCTTTGGCTTCCTGGCAGAGATGTGCAGAGACCTTTTGGTGGGCAGTGGCTCAAAAGAGTATCCTGAGTATCCTGGACACAAGTCAGTGCCCGCTTGTAGTTCTGTGTTCTTTAATGTTACAGGAAGTTTGGCTGTGACTTCAGAGGCATTATAATATTCACAGGCTTGGCAAAAAAAGTTTTGTCCATAATTGCTGATTATGTTTGATTAACAGGTCAGAGATTACACACCCTCTACTGAGCATATACTTTATTTTCCTGATATAAAATATCTTAACAAGGGGACAGAGCAAATAAAAGAGTTACGATCTAATTCCATGCAATACCAAATGGTCTTTGGGTCATCCTGGTAACCACAAGCTTGGATGTGCATATTTAAATGTACATTGCTTGTCATACGATGTTGAGCCATGACTAAATGTTCAACATCATAGCAACCCAGCATATGGAACACATGTAAACGTTTCACAGTGAAATAAACACATGAGTACTAAGCTCTTGGGATGATATATGCTTTTATTTAAGCCATGTAGATTTTAGTTAGACCTCAGTCTCTTTGCAGTTTTCCCACAGACTATATGACCCTTCTTGAGAGCTGTCCGTGCTGCTCAGAGACTTTGTTTCTCCTGACCCGTCTTCCTTCTCCTGGGAGACGCCAGGCTCCTGCCAATCGCACCTCCACAGCACCTTGTCGCTGTCTCCATCGTCGTCCAGCCAGGACGTAGGAGACGACATGGGCACTCCAGGGAGCTGCCAGTCGACAAGACTGGAGCCAACCTGGAGAAGAGACGGGCCGATGTGACTTAAATCTATCATCTGCAAAGTGACAAGGAAGACGATAGTGGAGTATGTTTGGCCATTTCTCTTGTTTTCACCATGTCTACTCTGTATACAGAACTGACATTGAAGAGCAGAGAAGCCACTCATTCACTTGACCTAGGCTCTGTGAAGAGGAGTTTTGTCACAGTTTTTGAGTGGCTGTAATTATTTTTTCCATACTGTACATGTAAAAACGTGTCAAATCTATGCACTGGTTGATGGCACATGATCCACAGACACAGACTCACTCTAACAGGGAGTCCTGGCGGCAGTGTGCTGGTCTTGACGTGCGGTGGAGCTGTCAGGGGACGGGTCAGGCTCCTCGACGGAGCACCAGCCCACTTGGAGGTGGGGAGTCCCTCTCCAGCCTGAGGCGCCTCTGGGGAGCGGGGCTCTTGAAGGTGTTCTATTGGCTGTGATGTTTGGGGAGGAAAAGACAGATTAATAATGTCATTATAAAATAGATTTACACTCTATTAATACTACAGCTTAAACAAGGGCACAAACTGTACAAGACCGTTTGTGCTTCCTCTGCCCTTCCTCCTGCCTAAATCCCTTTCAGTTTCCAATCGTGATCCCTGTGTCGCTAGGACGTATGACACAGTCCCTGGGATGAAAGCTTCTGTCCTGCCTGATACACTTGGCTCGACCCGCAATGTTCGCGCAGTGTCTGTGTGACTCACGGTGCTCTGTCCGGTCTCTGGCTGCTTGATTCCTCCCGGGAAATGGTCTTTTTCCGGGGAGGGGTCGCGGCTGTCGCCTGGTGTCACGGCCGTGGGCTCGGTGGACAGATGTGCTCCCCTGAGCGCGTCGCCCTCATCTTCCACTAGGAGCGGGCTGGGAGGTGTCTGCTCACAAGAGCCTGTAATTCAAGGAACCAACAACGAACAAATCTGAAATGCGGAGTCCGATAAAGTACCTGGTTTGCCTTTTCTGTTACTCTGGGGAAGTTTAACGACGTAATAAAATCTCTAATCAGCTGTCTGCCGAGACGAGGGTGGTGATTTTCTAAGTTACTAGATGAGCCTCCCTACCCGTAGAAGTGGGGGTCGCAGATCTCGGGGTGTCTTCCTTGTCATCAGAGTGTTGAGGTCTCACGGGGGTCACCCCCCCGCAGCACACAAACACCGTGGCGAGGTGCACAAGGAAAAGGGGGAACTCTCCGTCCTTCTCCTCTGCTCTTTTTTGGGGGGTCCTCCTCCTTTTCTCTCGAGTGATTTCATGGTCTGGCCTTGGGTCTTTGGCCTTGCAGGCCTCGGCTCGTCTTTGGATGCAAAGATTCTGACCCATGGGGAAACAGAAACTTATGCGATTTGATGACTGTGACCCCTTTTTATAAGGCTTGAAAGTAGGTCGTCTGATGTCACCTGGATCACCATTCTGACGCTTTCACGTTGTTAAGTTATAGTGTGATGTCATCTGACACCTCATAAAGGCTTATTAATGTCAAGAAATAACCTTTATTTTATATAGTGCCTTTCAAAATGGCTTCTCAAACCGCTTTACAAAAAAAAACGTTTTCCAGCGGCCTTTGCAATATTTGTCTTAGTTTTGTGCTACATACTGCTCGACTCAGTTCTGAGATCCGACACCTTTTTGTGGTGGTTCACTCTGCTGTCTCGCGATGCCTGAGTTTGGCAGAGAGCACGCTTGGTGTGGAGTTTGCATCTTCTCCCCTTGCCGCCCGGATAAACTGGGCTCTCTAATTCGCGCCCCTTCCGTGTGTGTGCGTACTGTGCACAGAGAAGTCAGTCCATGGCGTGTGCTCTTGTAGCCACGCCTCTCCAAGGATTAAGCTGAAAATATCATTTTTGGAGAATTGCGTACGCACACTGTTAAATACTGTACACTCATCTGTCGTTAAACGAGCACTTACTTTATTTACAAGTACTCGCTGAAACCAGCGGTGGATAAATATACCTGTGTTTAGACCAGTGAACCGTCCTCTCCGCTTAGAAGAGCTCCGAGCGAGTGTCCCGTTATGCTGGTTTTACTTTTCACTTCTGTCGGCTGTTTTCTCAACTTTATAATTCATGTTCAGATAATCACGTTAGTTATTGTGTAGAATAATAATCGGAATCTTTATTCATTGAAATGAAACCCACTGTGCTCTAACAATGAGGCATCAATTGCGCTACCAAACATATAAGAGACGGAATGGCCTCCGTGTGTTTGCAACCTTTTTTGTTTTTACGTTCTCAGTATAAATAATACTTAACCTGCCTCGGTGTTGACGCTGCTGTGTGCCAAAGAACAGTTTTGTCCAACTTCAGATTATCGCGCTACAAACTTGGGATCGCCGTCAGTGTAAATGAAGAGGACTGAGAGGGGACGGTTGGTTTCCGTGCTTTCGTTTTCCCTCGTTTATTTAAAAGTAGTAAAGTGGCAATATATTACTGAAAAAATAAAATATCTTCAAGCACAACGTATTTGTAACTGAAAATTAACATTATTTAAGCGAACAAGGTTTAACAGATACCAGCAGCGCCACTACATAAAGATGAACTTTACATATTCATCGATAACATTAATTAAAATGGATCAATGGATTCATAATATGGATCAATACCATAGGTGGGCAAATACCATATTATTCTGCAACTTTCCAGTGCCAGGCATCATGCTGTTGATTCGAAGAGCACTGTTGGGATGATGGCTGTCCCAGTTGCTTGAGGTGTACAGTTCCTTTGGCTTCCTGGCAGAGATGTGCAGAGACCTTTTGGTGGGCAGTGGCTCAAAAGAGTATCCTGAGTATCCTGGACACAAGTCAGTGCCCGCTTGTAGTTCTGTGTTCTTTAATGTTACAGGAAGTTTGGCTGTGACTTCAGAGGCATTATAATATTCACAGGCTTGGCAAAAAAAGTTTTGTCCATAATTGCTGATTATGTTTGATTAACAGGTCAGAGATTACACACCCTCTACTGAGCATATACTTTATTTTCCTGATATAAAATATCTTAACAAGGGGACAGAGCAAATAAAAGAGTTACGATCTAATTCCATGCAATACCAAATGGTCTTTGGGTCATCCTGGTAACCACAAGCTTGGATGTGCATATTTAAATGTACATTGCTTGTCATACGATGTTGAGCCATGACTAAATGTTCAACATCATAGCAACCCAGCATATGGAACACATGTAAACGTTTCACAGTGAAATAAACACATGAGTACTAAGCTCTTGGGATGATATATGCTTTTATTTAAGCCATGTAGATTTTAGTTAGACCTCAGTCTCTTTGCAGTTTTCCCACAGACTATATGACCCTTCTTGAGAGCTGTCCGTGCTGCTCAGAGACTTTGTTTCTCCTGACCCGTCTTCCTTCTCCTGGGAGACGCCAGGCTCCTGCCAATCGCACCTCCACAGCACCTTGTCGCTGTCTCCATCGTCGTCCAGCCAGGACGTAGGAGACGACATGGGCACTCCAGGGAGCTGCCAGTCGACAAGACTGGAGCCAACCTGGAGAAGAGACGGGCCGATGTGACTTAAATCTATCATCTGCAAAGTGACAAGGAAGACGATAGTGGAGTATGTTTGGCCATTTCTCTTGTTTTCACCATGTCTACTCTGTATACAGAACTGACATTGAAGAGCAGAGAAGCCACTCATTCACTTGACCTAGGCTCTGTGAAGAGGAGTTTTGTCACAGTTTTTGAGTGGCTGTAATTATTTTTTCCATACTGTACATGTAAAAACGTGTCAAATCTATGCACTGGTTGATGGCACATGATCCACAGACACAGACTCACTCTAACAGGGAGTCCTGGCGGCAGTGTGCTGGTCTTGACGTGCGGTGGAGCTGTCAGGGGACGGGTCAGGCTCCTCGACGGAGCACCAGCCCACTTGGAGGTGGGGAGTCCCTCTCCAGCCTGAGGCGCCTCTGGGGAGCGGGGCTCTTGAAGGTGTTCTATTGGCTGTGATGTTTGGGGAGGAAAAGACAGATTAATAATGTCATTATAAAATAGATTTACACTCTATTAATACTACAGCTTAAACAAGGGCACAAACTGTACAAGACCGTTTGTGCTTCCTCTGCCCTTCCTCCTGCCTAAATCCCTTTCAGTTTCCAATCGTGATCCCTGTGTCGCTAGGACGTATGAAACAGTCCCTGGGATGAAAGCTTCTGTCCTGCCTGATACACTTGGCTCGACCCGCAATGTTCGCGCAGTGTCTGTGTGACTCACGGTGCTCTGTCCGGTCTCTGGCTGCTTGATTCCTGCCGGGAAATGGTCTTTTTCCAGGGAGGGGTCGCGGCTGTCGCCTGGTGTCACGGCCGTGGGCTCGGTGGACAGATGTGCTCCCCTGAGCGCGTCGCCCTCATCTTCCACTAGGAGCGGGCTGGGAGGTGTCTGCTCACAAGAGCCTGTAATTCAAGGAACCAACAACGAACAAATCTGAAATGCGGAGTCCGATAAAGTACCTGGTTTGCCTTTTCTGTTACTCTGGGCAAGTTTAACGACGTAATAAAATCTGTAATCAGCTGTCTGCCGAGACGAGGGTGGTGATTTTCTAAGTTACTAGATGAGCCTCCCTACCCGTAGAAGTGGGGGTCGCAGATCTCGGGGTGTCTTCCTTGTCATCAGAGTGTTGAGGTCTCACGGGGGTCACCCCCCCGCAGCACACAAACACCGTGGCGAGGTGCACAAGGAAAAGGGGGAACTCTCCGTCCTTCTCCTCTGCTCTTTTTTTGGGGGTCCTCCTCCTTTTCTCTCGAGTGATTTCATGGTCTGGCCTTGGGTCTTTGGCCTTGCAGGCCTCGGCTCGTCTTTGGATGCAAAGATTCTGACCCATGGGGAAACAGAAACTTATGCGATTTGATGACTGTGACCCCTTTTTATAAGGCTTGAAAGTAGGTCGTCTGATGTCACCTGGATCACCATTCTGACGCTTTCACGTTGTTAAGTTATAGTGTGATGTCATCTGACACCTCATAAAGGCTTATTAATGTCAAGAAATAACCTTTATTTTATATAGTGCCTTTCAAAATGGCTTCTCAAACCGCTTTACAAAAAGAAAACGGTTTCCAGCGGCCTTTGCAATATTTGTCTTAGTTTTGTGCTACATACTGCTCGACTCAGTTCTGAGATCCGACACCTTTTTGTGGTGGTTCACTCTGCTGTCTCGCGATGCCTGAGTTTGGCAGAGAGCACGCTTGGTGTGGAGTTTGCATCTTCTCCCCTTGCCGCCCGGATAAACTGGGCTCTCTAATTCGCGCCCCTTCCGTGTGTGTGCGTACTGTGCACAGAGAAGTCAGTCCATGGTGTGTGCTCTTGTAGCCACGCCTCTCCAAGGATTAAGCTGAAAATATCATTTTTGGAGAATTGCGTACGCACACTGTTAAATACTGTACACTCATCTGTCGTTAAACGAGCACTTACTTTATTTACAAGTACTCGCTGAAACCAGCGGTGGATAAATATACCTGTGTTTAGACCAGTGAACCGTCCTCTCCGCTTAGAAGAGCTCCGAGCGAGTGTCCCGTTATGCTGGTTTTACTTTTCACTTCTGTCGGCTGTTTTCTCAACTTTATAATTCATGTTCAGATAATCACGTTAGTTATTGTGTAGAATAATAATCGGAATCTTTATTCAATGAAATGAAACCCACTGTGCTCTAACAATGAGGCATGAATGCGCTACCAAACATATAAGAGACGGAATGGCCTCCGTGTGTTTGCAACCTTTTTTGTTTTTACGTTCTCAGTATAAATAATACTTAACCTGCCTCGGTGTTGACGCTGCTGTGTGCCAAAGAACAGTTTTGTCCAACTTCAGATTATCGCGCTACAAACTTGGGATCGCCGTCAGTGTAAATGAAGAGGACTGAGAGGGGACGGTTGGTTTCCGTGCTTTCGTTTTCCCTCGTTTATTTAAAAGTAGTAAAGTGGCAATATATTACTGAAAAAATAAAATATCTTCAAGCACAACGTATTTGTAACTGAAAATTAACATTATTTAAGCGAACAAGGTTTAACAGATACCAGCAGCGCCACTACATAAAGATGAACTTTACATATTCATCGATAACATTAATTAAAATGGATCAATGGATTCATAATATGGATCAATACCATAGGTGGGCAAATACCATATTATTCTGCAACTTTCCAGTGCCAGGCATCATGCTGTTGATTCGAAGAGCACTGTTGGGATGATGGCTGTCCCAGTTGCTTGAGGTGTACAGTTCCTTTGGCTTCCTGGCAGAGATGTGCAGAGACCTTTTGGTGGGCAGTGGCTCAAAAGAGTATCCTGAGTATCCTGGACACAAGTCAGTGCCCGCTTGTAGTTCTGTGTTCTTTAATGTTACAGGAAGTTTGGCTGTGACTTCAGAGGCATTATAATATTCACAGGCTTGGCAAAAAAAGTTTTGTCCATAATTGCTGATTATGTTTGATTAACAGGTCAGAGATTACACACCCTCTACTGAGCATATACTTTATTTTCCTGATATAAAATATCTTAACAAGGGGACAGAGCAAATAAAAGAGTTACGATCTAATTCCATGCAATACCAAATGGTCTTTGGGTCATCCTGGTAACCACAAGCTTGGATGTGCATATTTAAATGTACATTGCTTGTCATACGATGTTGAGCCATGACGAAAATGTTCAACATCATAGCAACCCAGCATATGGAACACATGTAAACGTTTCACAGTGAAATAAACACATGAGTACTAAGCTCTTGGGATGATATATGCTTTTATTTAAGCCATGTAGATTTTAGTTAGACCTCAGTCTCTTTGCAGTTTTCCCACAGACTATATGACCCTTCTTGAGAGCTGTCCGTGCTGCTCAGAGACTTTGTTTCTCCTGACCCGTCTTCCTTCTCCTGGGAGACGCCAGGCTCCTGCCAATCGCACCTCCACAGCACCTTGTCGCTGTCTCCATCGTCGTCCAGCCAGGACGTAGGAGACGACATGGGCACTCCAGGGAGCTGCCAGTCGACAAGACTGGAGCCAACCTGGAGAAGAGACGGGCCGATGTGACTTAAATCTATCATCTGCAAAGTGACAAGGAAGACGATAGTGGAGTATGTTTGGCCATTTCTCTTGTTTTCACCATGTCTACTCTGTATACAGAACTGACATTGAAGAGCAGAGAAGCCACTCATTCACTTGACCTAGGCTCTGTGAAGAGGAGTTTTGTCACAGTTTTTGAGTGGCTGTAATTATTTTTTCCATACTGTACATGTAAAAACGTGTCAAATCTATGCACTGGTTGATGGCACATGATCCACAGACACAGACTCACTCTAACAGGGAGTCCTGGCGGCAGTGTGCTGGTCTTGACGTGCGGTGGAGCTGTCAGGGGACGGGTCAGGCTCCTCGACGGAGCACCAGCCCACTTGGAGGTGGGGAGTCCCTCTCCAGCCTGAGGCGCCTCTGGGGAGCGGGGCTCTTGAAGGTGTTCTATTGGCTGTGATGTTTGGGGAGGAAAAGACAGATTAATAATGTCATTATAAAATAGATTTACACTCTATTAATACTACAGCTTAAACAAGGGCACAAACTGTACAAGACCGTTTGTGCTTCCTCTGCCCTTCCTCCTGCCTAAATCCCTTTCAGTTTCCAATCGTGATCCATGTGTCGCTAGGACGTATGACACAGTCCCTGGGATGAAAGCTTCTGTCCTGCCTGATACACTTGGCTCGACCCGCAATGTTCGCGCAGTGTCTGTGTGACTCACGGTGCTCTGTCCGGTCTCTGGCTGCTTGATTCCTCCCGGGAAATGGTCTTTTTCCGGGGAGGGGTCGCGGCTGTCGCCTGGTGTCACGGCCGTGGGCTCGGTGGACAGATGTGCTCCCCTGAGCGCGTCGCCCTCATCTTCCACTAGGAGCGGGCTGGGAGGTGTCTGCTCACAAGAGCCTGTAATTCAAGGAACCAACAACGAACAAATCTGAAATGCGGAGTCCGATAAAGTACCTGGTTTGCCTTTTCTGTTACTCTGGGGAAGTTTAACGACGTAATAAAATCTCTAATCAGCTGTCTGCCGAGACGAGGGTGGTGATTTTCTAAGTTACTAGATGAGCCTCCCTACCCGTAGAAGTGGGGGTCGCAGATCTCGGGGTGTCTTCCTTGTCATCAGAGTGTTGAGGTCTCACGGGGGTCACCCCCCCGCAGCACACAAACACCGTGGCGAGGTGCACAAGGAAAAGGGGGAACTCTCCGTCCTTCTCCTCTGCTCTTTTTTGGGGGGTCCTCCTCCTTTTCTCTCGAGTGATTTCATGGTCTGGCCTTGGGTCTTTGGCCTTGCAGGCCTCGGCTCGTCTTTGGATGCAAAGATTCTGACCCATGGGGAAACAGAAACTTATGCGATTTGATGACTGTGACCCCTTTTTATAAGGCTTGAAAGTAGGTCGTCTGATGTCACCTGGATCACCATTCTGACGCTTTCACGTTGTTAAGTTATAGTGTGATGTCATCTGACACCTCATAAAGGCTTATTAATGTCAAGAAATAACCTTTATTTTATATAGTGCCTTTCAAAATGGCTTCTCAAACCGCTTTACAAAAAAAAACGTTTTCCAGCGGCCTTTGCAATATTTGTCTTAGTTTTGTGCTACATACTGCTCGACTCAGTTCTGAGATCCGACACCTTTTTGTGGTGGTTCACTCTGCTGTCTCGCGATGCCTGAGTTTGGCAGAGAGCACGCTTGGTGTGGAGTTTGCATCTTCTCCCCTTGCCGCCCGGATAAACTGGGCTCTCTAATTCGCGCCCCTTCCGTGTGTGTGCGTACTGTGCACAGAGAAGTCAGTCCATGGCGTGTGCTCTTGTAGCCACGCCTCTCCAAGGATTAAGCTGAAAATATCATTTTTGGAGAATTGCGTACGCACACTGTTAAATACTGTACACTCATCTGTCGTTAAACGAGCACTTACTTTATTTACAAGTACTCGCTGAAACCAGCGGTGGATAAATATACCTGTGTTTAGACCAGTGAACCGTCCTCTCCGCTTAGAAGAGCTCCGAGCGAGTGTCCCGTTATGCTGGTTTTACTTTTCACTTCTGTCGGCTGTTTTCTCAACTTTATAATTCATGTTCAGATAATCACGTTAGTTATTGTGTAGAATAATAATCGGAATCTTTATTCAATGAAATGAAACCCACTGTGCTCTAACAATGAGGCATGAATGCGCTACCAAACATATAAGAGACGGAATGGCCTCCGTGTGTTTGCAACCTTTTTTGTTTTTACGTTCTCAGTATAAATAATACTTAACCTGCCTCGGTGTTGACGCTGCTGTGTGCCAAAGAACAGTTTTGTCCAACTTCAGATTATCGCGCTACAAACTTGGGATCGCCGTCAGTGTAAATGAAGAGGACTGAGAGGGGACGGTTGGTTTCCGTGCTTTCGTTTTCCCTCGTTTATTTAAAAGTAGTAAAGTGGCAATATATTACTGAAAAAATAAAATATCTTCAAGCACAACGTATTTGTAACTGAAAATTAACATTATTTAAGCGAACGAGGTTTAACAGATACCAGCAGCGCCACTACATAAAGATGAACTTTACATATTCATCGATAACATCAATTAAAATGGATCAATGGATTCATAATATGGATCAATACCATAGGTGGGCAAATACCATATTATTCTGCAACTTTCCAGTGCCAGGCATCATGCTGTTGATTCGAAGAGCACTGTTGGGATGATGGCTGTCCCAGTTGCTTGAGGTGTACAGTTCCTTTGGCTTCCTGGCAGAGATGTGCAGAGACCTTTTGGTGGGCAGTGGCTCAAAAGAGTATCCTGAGTATCCTGGACACAAGTCAGTGCCCGCTTGTAGTTCTGTGTTCTTTAATGTTACAGGAAGTTTGGCTGTGACTTCAGAGGCATTATAATATTCACAGGCTTGGCAAAAAAAGTTTTGTCCATAATTGCTGATTATGTTTGATTAACAGGTCAGAGATTACACACCCTCTACTGAGCATATACTTTATTTTCCTGATATAAAATATCTTAACAAGGGGACAGAGCAAATAAAAGAGTTACGATCTAATTCCATGCAATACCAAATGGTCTTTGGGTCATCCTGGTAACCACAAGCTTGGATGTGCATATTTAAATGTACATTGCTTGTCATACGATGTTGAGCCATGACTAAATGTTCAACATCATAGCAACCCAGCATATGGAACACATGTAAACGTTTCACAGTGAAATAAACACATGAGTACTAAGCTCTTGGGATGATATATGCTTTTATTTAAGCCATGTAGATTTTAGTTAGACCTCAGTCTCTTTGCAGTTTTCCCACAGACTATATGACCCTTCTTGAGAGCTGTCCGTGCTGCTCAGAGACTTTGTTTCTCCTGACCCGTCTTCCTTCTCCTGGGAGACGCCAGGCTCCTGCCAATCGCACCTCCACAGCACCTTGTCGCTGTCTCCATCGTCGTCCAGCCAGGACGTAGGAGACGACATGGGCACTCCAGGGAGCTGCCAGTCGACAAGACTGGAGCCAACCTGGAGAAGAGACGGGCCGATGTGACTTAAATCTATCATCTGCAAAGTGACAAGGAAGACGATAGTGGAGTATGTTTGGCCATTTCTCTTGTTTTCACCATGTCTACTCTGTATACAGAACTGACATTGAAGAGCAGAGAAGCCACTCATTCACTTGACCTAGGCTCTGTGAAGAGGAGTTTTGTCACAGTTTTTGAGTGGCTGTAATTATTTTTTCCATACTGTACATGTAAAAACGTGTCAAATCTATGCACTGGTTGATGGCACATGATCCACAGACACAGACTCACTCTAATAGGGAGTCCTGGCGGCAGTGTGCTGGTCTTGACGTGCGGTGGAGCTGTCAGGGGACGGGTCAGGCTCCTCGACGGAGCACCAGCCCACTTGGAGGTGGGGAGTCCCTCTCCAGCCTGAGGCGCCTCTGGGGAGCGGGGCTCTTGAAGGTGTTCTATTGGCTGTGATGTTTGGGGAGGAAAAGACAGATTAATAATGTCATTATAAAATAGATTTACACTCTATTAATACTACAGCTTAAACAAGGGCACAAACTGTACAAGACCGTTTGTGCTTCCTCTGCCCTTCCTCCTGCCTAAATCCCTTTCAGTTTCCAATCGTGATCCATGTGTCGCTAGGACGTATGACAGTCCCTGGGATGAAAGCTTCTGTCCTGCCTGATACACTTGGCTCGACCCGCAATGTTCGCGCAGTGTCTGTGTGACTCACGGTGCTCTGTCCGGTCTCTGGCTGCTTGATTCCTCCCGGGAAATGGTCTTTTTCCGGGGAGGGGTCGCGGCTGTCGCCTGGTGTCACGGCCGTGGGCTCGGTGGACAGATGTGCTCCCCTGAGCGCGTCGCCCTCATCTTCCACTAGGAGCGGGCTGGGAGGTGTCTGCTCACAAGAGCCTGTAATTCAAGGAACCAACAACGAACAAATCTGAAATGCGGAGTCCGATAAAGTACCTGGTTTGCCTTTTCTGTTACTCTGGGGAAGTTTAACGACGTAATAAAATCTCTAATCAGCTGTCTGCCGAGACGAGGGTGGTGATTTTCTAAGTTACTAGATGAGCCTCCCTACCCGTAGAAGTGGGGGTCGCAGATCTCGGGGTGTCTTCCTTGTCATCAGAGTGTTGAGGTCTCACGGGGGTCACCCCCCCGCAGCACACAAACACCGTGGCGAGGTGCACAAGGAAAAGGGGGAACTCTCCGTCCTTCTCCTCTGCTCTTTTTTGGGGGGTCCTCCTCCTTTTCTCTCGAGTGATTTCATGGTCTGGCCTTGGGTCTTTGGCCTTGCAGGCCTCGGCTCGTCTTTGGATGCAAAGATTCTGACCCATGGGGAAACAGAAACTTATGCGATTTGATGACTGTGACCCCTTTTTATAAGGCTTGAAAGTAGGTCGTCTGATGTCACCTGGATCACCATTCTGACGCTTTCACGTTGTTAAGTTATAGTGTGATGTCATCTGACACCTCATAAAGGCTTATTAATGTCAAGAAATAACCTTTATTTTATATAGTGCCTTTCAAAATGGCTTCTCAAACCGCTTTACAAAAAAAAACGTTTTCCAGCGGCCTTTGCAATATTTGTCTTAGTTTTGTGCTACATACTGCTCGACTCAGTTCTGAGATCCGACACCTTTTTGTGGTGGTTCACTCTGCTGTCTCGCGATGCCTGAGTTTGGCAGAGAGCACGCTTGGTGTGGAGTTTGCATCTTCTCCCCTTGCCGCCCGGATAAACTGGGCTCTCTAATTCGCGCCCCTTCCGTGTGTGTGCGTACTGTGCACAGAGAAGTCAGTCCATGGCGTGTGCTCTTGTAGCCACGCCTCTCCAAGGATTAAGCTGAAAATATCATTTTTGGAGAATTGCGTACGCACACTGTTAAATACTGTACACTCATCTGTCGTTAAACGAGCACTTACTTTATTTACAAGTACTCGCTGAAACCAGCGGTGGATAAATATACCTGTGTTTAGACTAGTGAACCGTCCTCTCCGCTTAGAAGAGCTCCGAGCGAGTGTCCCGTTATGCTGGTTTTACTTTTCACTTCTGTCGGCTGTTTTCTCAACTTTATAATTCATGTTCAGATAATCACGTTAGTTATTGTGTAGAATAATAATCGGAATCTTTATTCAATGAAATGAAACCCACTGTGCTCTAACAATGAGGCATGAATGCGCTACCAAACATATAAGAGACGGAATGGCCTCCGTGTGTTTGCAACCTTTTTTGTTTTTACGTTCTCAGTATAAATAATACTTAACCTGCCTCGGTGTTGACGCTGCTGTGTGCCAAAGAACAGTTTTGTCCAACTTCAGATTATCGCGCTACAAACTTGGGATCGCCGTCAGTGTAAATGAAGAGGACTGAGAGGGGACGGTTGGTTTCCGTGCTTTCGTTTTCCCTCGTTTATTTAAAAGTAGTAAAGTGGCAATATATTACTGAAAAAATAAAATATCTTCAAGCACAACGTATTTGTAACTGAAAATTAACATTATTTAAGCGAACGAGGTTTAACAGATACCAGCAGCGCCACTACATAAAGATGAACTTTACATATTCATCGATAACATCAATTAAAATGGATCAATGGATTCATAATATGGATCAATACCATAGGTGGGCAAATACCATATTATTCTGCAACTTTCCAGTGCCAGGCATCATGCTGTTGATTCGAAGAGCACTGTTGGGATGATGGCTGTCCCAGTTGCTTGAGGTGTACAGTTCCTTTGGCTTCCTGGCAGAGATGTGCAGAGACCTTTTGGTGGGCAGTGGCTCAAAAGAGTATCCTGAGTATCCTGGACACAAGTCAGTGCCCGCTTGTAGTTCTGTGTTTTTTAATGTTACAGGAAGTTTGGCTGTGACTTCAGAGGCATTATAATATTCACAGGCTTGGCAAAAAAAGTGTTGTCCATAATTGCTGATTATGTTTGATTAACAGGTCAGAGATTACACACCCTCTACTGAGCATATACTTTATTTTCCTGATATAAAATATCTTAACAAGGGGACAGAGCAAATAAAAGAGTTACGATCTAATTCCATGCAATACCAAATGGTCTTTGGGTCATCCTGGTAACCACAAGCTTGGATGTGCATATTTAAATGTACATTGCTTGTCATACGATGTTGAGCCATGACTAAATGTTCAACATCATAGCAACCCAGCATATGGAACACATGTAAACGTTTCACATTGAAATAAACACATGAGTACTAAGCTCTTGGGATGATATATGCTTTTATTTAAGCCATGTAGATTTTAGTTAGACCTCAGTCTCTTTGCAGTTTTCCCACAGACTATATGACCCTTCTTGAGAGCTGTCTGTGCTGCTCAGAGACTTTGTTTCTCCTGACCCGTCTTCCTTCTCCTGGGAGACGCCAGGCTCCTGCCAATCGCACCTCCACAGCACCTTGTCGCTGTCTCCATCGTCGTCCAGCCAGGACGTAGGAGACGACATGGGCACTCCAGGGAGCTGCCAGTCGACAAGACTGGAGCCAACCTGGAGAAGAGACGGGCCGATGTGACTTAAATCTATCATCTGCAAAGTGACAAGGAAGACGATAGTGGAGTATGTTTGGCCATTTCTCTTGTTTTCACCATGTCTACTCTGTATACAGAACTGACATTGAAGAGCAGAGAAGCCACTCATTCACTTGACCTAGGCTCTGTGAAGAGGAGTTTTGTCACAGTTTTTGAGTGGCTGTAATTATTTTTTCCATACTGTACATGTAAAAACGTGTCAAATCTATGCACTGGTTGATGGCACATGATCCACAGACACAGACTCACTCTAACAGGGAGTCCTGGCGGCAGTGTGCTGGTCTTGACGTGCGGTGGAGCTGTCAGGGGACGGGTCAGGCTCCTCGACGGAGCACCAGCCCACTTGGAGGTGGGGAGTCCCTCTCCAGCCTGAGGCGCCTCTGGGGAGCGGGGCTCTTGAAGGTGTTCTATTGGCTGTGATGTTTGGGGAGGAAAAGACAGATTAATAATGTCATTATAAAATAGATTTACACTCTATTAATACTACAGCTTAAACAAGGGCACAAACTGTACAAGACCGTTTGTGCTTCCTCTGCCCTTCCTCCTGCCTAAATCCCTTTCAGTTTCCAATCGTGATCCCTGTGTCGCTAGGACGTATGACACAGTCCCTGGGATGAAAGCTTCTGTCCTGCCTGATACACTTGGCTCGACCCGCAATGTTCGCGCAGTGTCTGTGTGACTCACGGTGCTCTGTCCGGTCTCTGGCTGCTTGATTCCTGCCGGGAAATGGTCTTTTTCCGGGGAGGGGTCACGGCTGTCGCCTGGTGTCACGGCTGTGGGCTCGGTGGACAGATGTGCTCCCCTGAGCGCGTCGCCCTCATCTTCCACTAGGAGCGGGCTGGGAGGTGTCTGCTCACAAGAGCCTGTAATTCAAGGAACCAACAACGAACAAATCTGAAATGCGGAGTCCGATAAAGTACCTGGTTTGCCTTTTCTGTTACTCTGGGGAAGTTTAACGACGTAATAAAATCTCTAATCAGCTGTCTGCCGAGACGAGGGTGGTGATTTTCTAAGTTACTAGATGAGCCTCCCTACCCGTAGAAGTGGGGGTCGCAGATCTCGGGGTGTCTTCCTTGTCATCAGAGTGTTGAGGTCTCACGGGGGTCACCCCCCTGCAGCACACAAACACCGTGGCGAGGTGCACAAGGAAAAGGGGGAACTCTCCGTCCTTCTCCTCTGCTCTTTTTTGGGGGGTCCTCCTCCTTTTCTCTCGAGTGATTTCATGGTCTGGCCTTGGGTCTTTGGCCTTGCAGGCCTCGGCTCGTCTTTGGATGCAAAGATTCTGACCCATGGGGAAACAGAAACTTATGCGATTTGATGACTGTGACCCCTTTTTATAAGGCTTGAAAGTAGGTCGTCTGATGTCACCTGGATCACCATTCTGACGCTTTCACGTTGTTAAGTTATAGTGTGATGTCATCTGACACCTCATAAAGGCTTATTAATGTCAAGAAATAACCTTTATTTTATATAGTGCCTTTCAAAATGGCTTCTCAAACCGCTTTACTAAAAAAAACGTTTTCCAGCGGCCTTTGCAATATTTGTCTTAGTTTTGTGCTACATACTGCTCGACTCAGTTCTGAGATCCGACACCTTTTTGTGGTGGTTCACTCTGCTGTCTCGCGATGCCTGAGTTTGGCAGAGAGCACGCTTGGTGTGGAGTTTGCATCTTCTCCCCTTGCCGCCCGGATAAACTGGGCTCTCTAATTCGCGCCCCTTCCGTGTGTGTGCGTACTGTGCACAAAGAAGTCAGTCCATGGCGTGTGCTCTTGTAGCCACGCCTCTCCAAGGATTAAGCTGAAAATATCATTTTTGGAGAATTGCGTACGCACACTGTTAAATACTGTACACTCATCTGTCGTTAAACGAGCACTTACTTTATTTACAAGTACTCGCTGAAACCAGCGGTGGATAAATATACCTGTGTTTAGACCAGTGAACCGTCCTCTCCGCTTAGAAGAGCTCCGAGCGAGTGTCCCGTTATGCTGGTTTTACTTTTCACTTCTGTCGGCTGTTTTCTCAACTTTATAATTCATGTTCAGATAATCACGTTAGTTATTGTGTAGAATAATAATCGGAATCTTTATTCAATGAAATGAAACCCACTGTGCTCTAACAATGAGGCATGAATGCGCTACCAAACATATAAGAGACGGAATGGCCTCCGTGTGTTTGCAACCTTTTTTGTTTTTACGTTCTCAGTATAAATAATACTTAACCTGCCTCGGTGTTGACGCTGCTGTGTGCCAAAGAACAGTTTTGTCCAACTTCAGATTATCGCGCTACAAACTTGGGATCGCCGTCAGTGTAAATGAAGAGGACTGAGAGGGGACGGTTGGTTTCCGTGCTTTCGTTTTCCCTCGTTTATTTAAAAGTAGTAAAGTGGCAATATATTACTGAAAAAATAAAATATCTTCAAGCACAACGTATTTGTAACTGAAAATTAACATTATTTAAGCGAACAAGGTTTAACAGATACCAGCAGCGCCACTACATAAAGATGAACTTTACATATTCATCGATAACATTAATTAAAATGGATCAATGGATTCATAATATGGATCAATACCATAGGTGGGCAAATACCATATTATTCTGCAACTTTCCAGTGCCAGGCATCATGCTGTTGATTCGAAGAGCACTGTTGGGATGATGGCTGTCCCAGTTGCTTGAGGTGTACAGTTCCTTTGGCTTCCTGGCAGAGATGTGCAGAGACCTTTTGGTGGGCAGTGGCTCAAAAGAGTATCCTGAGTATCCTGGACACAAGTCAGTGCCCGCTTGTAGTTCTGTGTTCTTTAATGTTACAGGAAGTTTGGCTGTGACTTCAGAGGCATTATAATATTCACAGGCTTGGCAAAAAAAGTTTTGTCCATAATTGCTGATTATGTTTGATTAACAGGTCAGAGATTACACACCCTCTACTGAGCATATACTTTATTTTCCTGATATAAAATATCTTAACAAGGGGACAGAGCAAATAAAAGAGTTACGATCTAATTCCATGCAATACCAAATGGTCTTTGGGTCATCCTGGTAACCACAAGCTTGGATGTGCATATTTAAATGTACATTGCTTGTCATACGATGTTGAGCCATGACTAAATGTTCAACATCATAGCAACCCAGCATATGGAACACATGTAAACGTTTCACAGTGAAATAAACACATGAGTACTAAGCTCTTGGGATGATATATGCTTTTATTTAAGCCATGTAGATTTTAGTTAGACCTCAGTCTCTTTGCAGTTTTCCCACAGACTATATGACCCTTCTTGAGAGCTGTCCGTGCTGCTCAGAGACTTTGTTTCTCCTGACCCGTCTTCCTTCTCCTGGGAGACGCCAGGCTCCTGCCAATCGCACCTCCACAGCACCTTGTCGCTGTCTCCATCGTCGTCCAGCCAGGACGTAGGAGACGACATGGGCACTCCAGGGAGCTGCCAGTCGACAAGACTGGAGCCAACCTGGAGAAGAGACGGGCCGATGTGACTTAAATCTATCATCTGCAAAGTGACAAGGAAGACGATAGTGGAGTATGTTTGGCCATTTCTCTTGTTTTCACCATGTCTACTCTGTATACAGAACTGACATTGAAGAGCAGAGAAGCCACTCATTCACTTGACCTAGGCTCTGTGAAGAGGAGTTTTGTCACAGTTTTTGAGTGGCTGTAATTATTTTTTCCATACTGTACATGTAAAAACGTGTCAAATCTATGCACTGGTTGATGGCACATGATCCACAGACACAGACTCACTCTAACAGGGAGTCCTGGCGGCAGTGTGCTGGTCTTGACGTGCGGTGGAGCTGTCAGGGGACGGGTCAGGCTCCTCGACGGAGCACCAGCCCACTTGGAGGTGGGGAGTCCCTCTCCAGCCTGAGGCGCCTCTGGGGAGCGGGGCTCTTGAAGGTGTTCTATTGGCTGTGATGTTTGGGGAGGAAAAGACAGATTAATAATGTCATTATAAAATAGATTTACACTCTATTAATACTACAGCTTAAACAAGGGCACAAACTGTACAAGACCGTTTGTGCTTCCTCTGCCCTTCCTCCTGCCTAAATCCCTTTCAGTTTCCAATCGTGATCCCTGTGTCGCTAGGACGTATGACACAGTCCCTGGGATGAAAGCTTCTGTCCTGCCTGATACACTTGGCTCGACCCGCAATGTTCGCGCAGTGTCTGTGTGACTCACGGTGCTCTGTCCGGTCTCTGGCTGCTTGATTCCTCCCGGGAAATGGTCTTTTTCCGGGGAGGGGTCGCGGCTGTCGCCTGGTGTCACGGCCGTGGGCTCGGTGGACAGATGTGCTCCCCTGAGCGCGTCGCCCTCATCTTCCACTAGGAGCGGGCTGGGAGGTGTCTGCTCACAAGAGCCTGTAATTCAAGGAACCAACAACGAACAAATCTGAAATGCGGAGTCCGATAAAGTACCTGGTTTGCCTTTTCTGTTACTCTGGGGAAGTTTAACGACGTAATAAAATCTCTAATCAGCTGTCTGCCGAGACGAGGGTGGTGATTTTCTAAGTTACTAGATGAGCCTCCCTACCCGTAGAAGTGGGGGTCGCAGATCTCGGGGTGTCTTCCTTGTCATCAGAGTGTTGAGGTCTCACGGGGGTCACCCCCCCGCAGCACACAAACACCGTGGCGAGGTGCACAAGGAAAAGGGGGAACTCTCCGTCCTTCTCCTCTGCTCTTTTTTGGGGGGTCCTCCTCCTTTTCTCTCGAGTGATTTCATGGTCTGGCCTTGGGTCTTTGGCCTTGCAGGCCTCGGCTCGTCTTTGGATGCAAAGATTCTGACCCATGGGGAAACAGAAACTTATGCGATTTGATGACTGTGACCCCTTTTTATAAGGCTTGAAAGTAGGTCGTCTGATGTCACCTGGATCACCATTCTGACGCTTTCACGTTGTTAAGTTATAGTGTGATGTCATCTGACACCTCATAAAGGCTTATTAATGTCAAGAAATAACCTTTATTTTATATAGTGCCTTTCAAAATGGCTTCTCAAACCGCTTTACAAAAAAAAACGTTTTCCAGCGGCCTTTGCAATATTTGTCTTAGTTTTGTGCTACATACTGCTCGACTCAGTTCTGAGATCCGACACCTTTTTGTGGTGGTTCACTCTGCTGTCTCGCGATGCCTGAGTTTGGCAGAGAGCACGCTTGGTGTGGAGTTTGCATCTTCTCCCCTTGCCGCCCGGATAAACTGGGCTCTCTAATTCGCGCCCCTTCCGTGTGTGTGCGTACTGTGCACAGAGAAGTCAGTCCATGGCGTGTGCTCTTGTAGCCACGCCTCTCCAAGGATTAAGCTGAAAATATCATTTTTGGAGAATTGCGTACGCACACTGTTAAATACTGTACACTCATCTGTCGTTAAACGAGCACTTACTTTATTTACAAGTACTCGCTGAAACCAGCGGTGGATAAATATACCTGTGTTTAGACCAGTGAACCGTCCTCTCCGCTTAGAAGAGCTCCGAGCGAGTGTCCCGTTATGCTGGTTTTACTTTTCACTTCTGTCGGCTGTTTTCTCAACTTTATAATTCATGTTCAGATAATCACGTTAGTTATTGTGTAGAATAATAATCGGAATCTTTATTCATTGAAATGAAACCCACTGTGCTCTAACAATGAGGCATCAATTGCGCTACCAAACATATAAGAGACGGAATGGCCTCCGTGTGTTTGCAACCTTTTTTGTTTTTACGTTCTCAGTATAAATAATACTTAACCTGCCTCGGTGTTGACGCTGCTGTGTGCCAAAGAACAGTTTTGTCCAACTTCAGATTATCGCGCTACAAACTTGGGATCGCCGTCAGTGTAAATGAAGAGGACTGAGAGGGGACGGTTGGTTTCCGTGCTTTCGTTTTCCCTCGTTTATTTAAAAGTAGTAAAGTGGCAATATATTACTGAAAAAATAAAATATCTTCAAGCACAACGTATTTGTAACTGAAAATTAACATTATTTAAGCGAACAAGGTTTAACAGATACCAGCAGCGCCACTACATAAAGATGAACTTTACATATTCATCGATAACATTAATTAAAATGGATCAATGGATTCATAATATGGATCAATACCATAGGTGGGCAAATACCATATTATTCTGCAACTTTCCAGTGCCAGGCATCATGCTGTTGATTCGAAGAGCACTGTTGGGATGATGGCTGTCCCAGTTGCTTGAGGTGTACAGTTCCTTTGGCTTCCTGGCAGAGATGTGCAGAGACCTTTTGGTGGGCAGTGGCTCAAAAGAGTATCCTGAGTATCCTGGACACAAGTCAGTGCCCGCTTGTAGTTCTGTGTTCTTTAATGTTACAGGAAGTTTGGCTGTGACTTCAGAGGCATTATAATATTCACAGGCTTGGCAAAAAAAGTTTTGTCCATAATTGCTGATTATGTTTGATTAACAGGTCAGAGATTACACACCCTCTACTGAGCATATACTTTATTTTCCTGATATAAAATATCTTAACAAGGGGACAGAGCAAATAAAAGAGTTACGATCTAATTCCATGCAATACCAAATGGTCTTTGGGTCATCCTGGTAACCACAAGCTTGGATGTGCATATTTAAATGTACATTGCTTGTCATACGATGTTGAGCCATGACTAAATGTTCAACATCATAGCAACCCAGCATATGGAACACATGTAAACGTTTCACAGTGAAATAAACACATGAGTACTAAGCTCTTGGGATGATATATGCTTTTATTTAAGCCATGTAGATTTTAGTTAGACCTCAGTCTCTTTGCAGTTTTCCCACAGACTATATGACCCTTCTTGAGAGCTGTCCGTGCTGCTCAGAGACTTTGTTTCTCCTGACCCGTCTTCCTTCTCCTGGGAGACGCCAGGCTCCTGCCAATCGCACCTCCACAGCACCTTGTCGCTGTCTCCATCGTCGTCCAGCCAGGACGTAGGAGACGACATGGGCACTCCAGGGAGCTGCCAGTCGACAAGACTGGAGCCAACCTGGAGAAGAGACGGGCCGATGTGACTTAAATCTATCATCTGCAAAGTGACAAGGAAGACGATAGTGGAGTATGTTTGGCCATTTCTCTTGTTTTCACCATGTCTACTCTGTATACAGAACTGACATTGAAGAGCAGAGAAGCCACTCATTCACTTGACCTAGGCTCTGTGAAGAGGAGTTTTGTCACAGTTTTTGAGTGGCTGTAATTATTTTTTCCATACTGTACATGTAAAAACGTGTCAAATCTATGCACTGGTTGATGGCACATGATCCACAGACACAGACTCACTCTAATAGGGAGTCCTGGCGGCAGTGTGCTGGTCTTGACGTGCGGTGGAGCTGTCAGGGGACGGGTCAGGCTCCTCGACGGAGCACCAGCCCACTTGGAGGTGGGGAGTCCCTCTCCAGCCTGAGGCGCCTCTGGGGAGCGGGGCTCTTGAAGGTGTTCTATTGGCTGTGATGTTTGGGGAGGAAAAGACAGATTAATAATGTCATTATAAAATAGATTTACACTCTATTAATACTACAGCTTAAACAAGGGCACAAACTGTACAAGACCGTTTGTGCTTCCTCTGCCCTTCCTCCTGCCTAAATCCCTTTCAGTTTCCAATCGTGATCCATGTGTCGCTAGGACGTATGACAGTCCCTGGGATGAAAGCTTCTGTCCTGCCTGATACACTTGGCTCGACCCGCAATGTTCGCGCAGTGTCTGTGTGACTCACGGTGCTCTGTCCGGTCTCTGGCTGCTTGATTCCTCCCGGGAAATGGTCTTTTTCCGGGGAGGGGTCGCGGCTGTCGCCTGGTGTCACGGCCGTGGGCTCGGTGGACAGATGTGCTCCCCTGAGCGCGTCGCCCTCATCTTCCACTAGGAGCGGGCTGGGAGGTGTCTGCTCACAAGAGCCTGTAATTCAAGGAACCAACAACGAACAAATCTGAAATGCGGAGTCCGATAAAGTACCTGGTTTGCCTTTTCTGTTACTCTGGGGAAGTTTAACGACGTAATAAAATCTGTAATCAGCTGTCTGCCGAGACGAGGGTGGTGATTTTCTAAGTTACTAGATGAGCCTCCCTACCCGTAGAAGTGGGGGTCGCAGATCTCGGGGTGTCTTCCTTGTCATCAGAGTGTTGAGGTCTCACGGGGGTCACCCCCCCGCAGCACACAAACACCGTGGCGAGGTGCACAAGGAAAAGGGGGAACTCTCCGTCCTTCTCCTCTGCTCTTTTTTGGGGGGTCCTCCTCCTTTTCTCTCGAGTGATTTCATGGTCTGGCCTTGGGTCTTTGGCCTTGCAGGCCTCGGCTCGTCTTTGGATGCAAAGATTCTGACCCATGGGGAAACAGAAACTTATGCGATTTGATGACTGTGACCCCTTTTTATAAGGCTTGAAAGTAGGTCGTCTGATGTCACCTGGATCACCATTCTGACGCTTTCACGTTGTTAAGTTATAGTGTGATGTCATCTGAAACCTCATAAAGGCTTATTAATGTCAAGAAATAACCTTTATTTTATATAGTGCCTTTCAAAATGGCTTCTCAAACCGCTTTACAAAAAAAAACGGTTTCCAGCGGCCTTTGCAATATTTGTCTTAGTTTTGTGCTACATACTGCTCGACTCAGTTCTGAGATCCGACACCTTTTTGTGGTGGTTCACTCTGCTGTCTCGCGATGCCTGAGTTTGGCAGAGAGCACGCTTGGTGTGGAGTTTGCATCTTCTCCCCTTGCCGCCCGGATAAACTGGGCTCTCTAATTCGCGCCCCTTCCGTGTGTGTGCGTACTGTGCACAGAGAAGTCAGTCCATGGCGTGTGCTCTTGTAGCCACGCCTCTCCAAGGATTAAGCTGAAAATATCATTTTTGGAGAATTGCGTACGCACACTGTTAAATACTGTACACTCATCTGTCGTTAAACGAGCACTTACTTTATTTACAAGTACTCGCTGAAACCAGCGGTGGATAAATATACCTGTGTTTAGACCAGTGAACCGTCCTCTCCGCTTAGAAGAGCTCCGAGCGAGTGTCCCGTTATGCTGGTTTTACTTTTCACTTCTGTCGGCTGTTTTCTCAACTTTATAATTCATGTTCAGATAATCACGTTAGTTATTGTGTAGAATAATAATCGGAATCTTTATTCAATGAAATGAAACCCACTGTGCTCTAACAATGAGGCATGAATGCGCTACCAAACATATAAGACGGAATGGCCTCCGTGTGTTTGCAACCTTTTTTGTTTTTACGTTCTCAGTATAAATAATACTTAACCTGCCTCGGTGTTGACGCTGCTGTGTGCCAAAGAACAGTTTTGTCCAACTTCAGATTATCGCGCTACAAACTTGGGATCGCCGTCAGTGTAAATGAAGAGGACTGAGAGGGGACGGTTGGTTTCCGTGCTTTCGTTTTCCCTCGTTTATTTAAAAGTAGTAAAGTGGCAATATATTACTGAAAAAATAAAATATCTTCAAGCACAACGTATTTGTAACTGAAAATTAACATTATTTAAGCGAACGAGGTTTAACAGATACCAGCAGCGCCACTACATAAAGATGAACTTTACATATTCATCGATAACATTAATTAAAATGGATCAATGGATTCATAATATGGATCAATACCATAGGTGGGCAAATACCATATTATTCTGCAACTTTCCAGTGCCAGGCATCATGCTGTTGATTCGAAGAGCACTGTTGGGATGATGGCTGTCCCAGTTGCTTGAGGTGTACAGTTCCTTTGGCTTCCTGGCAGAGATGTGCAGAGACCTTTTGGTGGGCAGTGGCTCAAAAGAGTATCCTGAGTATCCTGGACACAAGTCAGTGCCCGCTTGTAGTTCTGTGTTCTTTAATGTTACAGGAAGTTTGGCTGTGACTTCAGAGGCATTATAATATTCACAGGCTTGGCAAAAAAAGTTTTGTCCATAATTGCTGATTATGTTTGATTAACAGGTCAGAGATTACACACCCTCTACTGAGCATATACTTTATTTTCCTGATATAAAATATCTTAACAAGGGGACAGAGCAAATAAAAGAGTTACGATCTAATTCCATGCAATACCAAATGGTCTTTGGGTCATCCTGGTAACCACAAGCTTGGATGTGCATATTTAAATGTACATTGCTTGTCATACGATGTTGAGCCATGACTAAATGTTCAACATCATAGCAACCCAGCATATGGAACACATGTAAACGTTTCACAGTGAAATAAACACATGAGTACTAAGCTCTTGGGATGATATATGCTTTTATTTAAGCCATGTAGATTTTAGTTAGACCTCAGTCTCTGCAGTTTTCCCACAGACTATATGACCCTTCTTGAGAGCTGTCCGTGCTGCTCAGAGACTTTGTTTCTCCTGACCCGTCTTCCTTCTCCTGGGAGACGCCAGGCTCCTGCCAATCGCACCTCCACAGCACCTTGTCGCTGTCTCCATCGTCGTCCAGCCAGGACGTAGGAGACGACATGGGCACTCCAGGGAGCTGCCAGTCGACAAGACTGGAGCCAACCTGGAGAAGAGACGGGCCGATGTGACTTAAATCTATCATCTGCAAAGTGACAAGGAAGACGATAGTGGAGTATGTTTGGCCATTTCTCTTGTTTTCACCATGTCTACTCTGTATACAGAACTGACATTGAAGAGCAGAGAAGCCACTCATTCACTTGACCTAGGCTCTGTGAAGAGGAGTTTTGTCACAGTTTTTGAGTGGCTGTAATTATTTTTTCCATACTGTACATGTAAAAACGTGTCAAATCTATGCACTGGTTGATGGCACATGATCCACAGACACAGACTCACTCTAACAGGGAGTCCTGGCGGCAGTGTGCTGGTCTTGACGTGCGGTGGAGCTGTCAGGGGACGGGTCAGGCTCCTCGACGGAGCACCAGCCCACTTGGAGATGGGGAGTCCCTCTCCAGCCTGAGGCGCCTCTGGGGAGCGGGGCTCTTGAAGGTGTTCTATTGGCTGTGATGTTTGGGGAGGAAAAGACAGATTAATAATGTCATTATAAAATAGATTTACACTCTATTAATACTACAGCTTAAACAAGGGCACAAACTGTACAAGACCGTTTGTGCTTCCTCTGCCCTTCCTCCTGCCTAAATCCCTTTCAGTTTCCAATCGTGATCCCTGTGTCGCTAGGACGTATGAAACAGTCCCTGGGATGAAAGCTTCTGTCCTGCCTGATACACTTGGCTCGACCCGCAATGTTCGCGCAGTGTCTGTGTGACTCACGGTGCTCTGTCCGGTCTCTGGCTGCTTGATTCCTCCCGGGAAATGGTCTTTTTTCGGGGAGGGGTCGCGGCTGTCGCCTGGTGTCACGGCCGTGGGCTCGGTGGACAGATGTGCTCCCCTGAGCGCGTCGCCCTCATCTTCCACTAGGAGCGGGCTGGGAGGTGTCTGCTCACAAGAGCCTGTAATTCAAGGAACCAACAACGAACAAATCTGAAATGCGGAGTCCGATAAAGTACCTGGTTTGATTTTTCTGTTACTCTGGGGAAGTTTAACGACGTAATAAAATCTCTAATCAGCTGTCTGCCGAGACGAGGGTGGTGATTTTCTAAGTTACTAGATGAGCCTCCCTACCCGTAGAAGTGGGGGTCGCAGATCTCGGGGTGTCTTCCTTGTCATCAGAGTGTTGAGGTCTCACGGGGGTCACCCCCCCGCAGCACACAAACACCGTGGCGAGGTGCACAAGGAAAAGGGGGAACTCTCCGTCCTTCTCCTCTGCTCTTTTTTTGGGGGTCCTCCTCCTTTTCTCTCGAGTGATTTCATGGTCTGGCCTTGGGTCTTTGGCCTTGCAGGCCTCGGTTCATCTTTGGATGCAAAGATTCTAACCCATGGGGAAACAGAAACTTATGCGATTTGATGACTGTGACCCCTTTTTATAAGGCTTGAAAGTAGGTCGTCTGATGTCACCTGGATCACCATTCTGACGCTTTCACGTTGGTAAGTTATAGTGTGATGTCATCTGACACCTCATAAAGGCTTATTAATGTCAAGAAATAACCTTTATTTTATATAGTGCCTTTCAAAATGGCTTCTCAAACCGCTTTACAAAAAAAAACGGTTTCCAGCGGCCTTTGCAATATTTGTCTTAGTTTTGTGCTACATACTGCTCGACTCAGTTCTGAGATCCGACACCTTTTTGTGGTGGTTCACTCTGCTGTCTCGCGATGCCTGAGTTTGGCAGAGAGCACGCTTGGTGTGGAGTTTGCATCTTCTCCCCTTGCCGCCCGGATAAACTGGGCTCTCTAATTCGCGCCCCTTCCGTGTGTGTGCGTACTGTGCACAGAGAAGTCAGTCCATGGCGTGTGCTCTTGTAGCCACGCCTCTCCAAGGATTAAGCTGAAAATATCATTTTTGGAGAATTGCGTACGCACACTGTTAAATACTGTACACTCATCTGTCGTTAAACGAGCACTTACTTTATTTACAAGTACTCGCTGAAACCAGCGGTGGATAAATATACCTGTGTTTAGACCAGTGAACCGTCCTCTCCGCTTAGAAGAGCTCCGAGCGAGTGTCCCGTTATGCTGGTTTTACTTTTCACTTCTGTCGGCTGTTTTCTCAACTTTATAATTCATGTTCAGATAATCACGTTAGTTATTGTGTAGAATAATAATCGGAATCTTTATTCAATGAAATGAAACCCACTGTGCTCTAACAATGAGGCATGAATGCGCTACCAAACATATAAGAGACGGAATGGCCTCCGTGTGTTTGCAACCTTTTTTGTTTTTACGTTCTCAGTATAAATAATACTTAACCTGCCTCGGTGTTGACGCTGCTGTGTGCCAAAGAACAGTTTTGTCCAACTTCAGATTATCGCGCTACAAACTTGGGATCGCCGTCAGTGTAAATGAAGAGGACTGAGAGGGGACGGTTGGTTTCCGTGCTTTCGTTTTCCCTCGTTTATTTAAAAGTAGTAAAGTGGCAATATATTACTGAAAAAATAAAATATCTTCAAGCACAACGTATTTGTAACTGAAAATTAACATTATTTAAGCGAACGAGGTTTAACAGATACCAGCAGCGCCACTACATAAAGATGAACTTTACATATTCATCGATAACATTAATTAAAATGGATCAATGGATTCATAATATGGATCAATACCATAGGTGGGCAAATACCATATTATTCTGCAACTTTCCAGTGCCAGGCATCATGCTGTTGATTCGAAGAGCACTGTTGGGATGATGGCTGTCCCAGTTGCTTGAGGTGTACAGTTCCTTTGGCTTCCTGGCAGAGATGTGCAGAGACCTTTTGGTGGGCAGTGGCTCAAAAGAGTATCCTGAGTATCCTGGACACAAGTCAGTGCCCGCTTGTAGTTCTGTGTTCTTTAATGTTACAGGAAGTTTGGCTGTGACTTCAGAGGCATTATAATATTCACAGGCTTGGCAAAAAAAGTTTTGTCCATAATTGCTGATTATGTTTGATTAACAGGTCAGAGATTACACACCCTCTACTGAGCATATACTTTATTTTCCTGATATAAAATATCTTAACAAGGGGACAGAGCAAATAAAAGAGTTACGATCTAATTCCATGCAATACCAAATGGTCTTTGGGTCATCCTGGTAACCACAAGCTTGGATGTGCATATTTAAATGTACATTGCTTGTCATACGATGTTGAGCCATGACTAAATGTTCAACATCATAGCAACCCAGCATATGGAACACATGTAAACGTTTCACAGTGAAATAAACACATGAGTACTAAGCTCTTGGGATGATATATGCTTTTATTTAAGCCATGTAGATTTTAGTTAGACCTCAGTCTCTGCAGTTTTCCCACAGACTATATGACCCTTCTTGAGAGCTGTCCGTGCTGCTCAGAGACTTTGTTTCTCCTGACCCGTCTTCCTTCTCCTGGGAGACGCCAGGCTCCTGCCAATCGCACCTCCACAGCACCTTGTCGCTGTCTCCATCGTCGTCCAGCCAGGACGTAGGAGACGACATGGGCACTCCAGGGAGCTGCCAGTCGACAAGACTGGAGCCAACCTGGAGAAGAGACGGGCCGATGTGACTTAAATCTATCATCTGCAAAGTGACAAGGAAGACGATAGTGGAGTATGTTTGGCCATTTCTCTTGTTTTCACCATGTCTACTCTGTATACAGAACTGACATTGAAGAGCAGAGAAGCCACTCATTCACTTGACCTAGGCTCTGTGAAGAGGAGTTTTGTCACAGTTTTTGAGTGGCTGTAATTATTTTTTCCATACTGTACATGTAAAAACGTGTCAAATCTATGCACTGGTTGATGGCACATGATCCACAGACACAGACTCACTCTAACAGGGAGTCCTGGCGGCAGTGTGCTGGTCTTGACGTGCGGTGGAGCTGTCAGGGGACGGGTCAGGCTCCTCGACGGAGCACCAGCCCACTTGGAGATGGGGAGTCCCTCTCCAGCCTGAGGCGCCTCTGGGGAGCGGGGCTCTTGAAGGTGTTCTATTGGCTGTGATGTTTGGGGAGGAAAAGACAGATTAATAATGTCATTATAAAATAGATTTACACTCTATTAATACTACAGCTTAAACAAGGGCACAAACTGTACAAGACCGTTTGTGCTTCCTCTGCCCTTCCTCCTGCCTAAATCCCTTTCAGTTTCCAATCGTGATCCCTGTGTCGCTAGGACGTATGAAACAGTCCCTGGGATGAAAGCTTCTGTCCTGCCTGATACACTTGGCTCGACCCGCAATGTTCGCGCAGTGTCTGTGTGACTCACGGTGCTCTGTCCGGTCTCTGGCTGCTTGATTCCTCCCGGGAAATGGTCTTTTTTCGGGGAGGGGTCGCGGCTGTCGCCTGGTGTCACGGCCGTGGGCTCGGTGGACAGATGTGCTCCCCTGAGCGCGTCGCCCTCATCTTCCACTAGGAGCGGGCTGGGAGGTGTCTGCTCACAAGAGCCTGTAATTCAAGGAACCAACAACGAACAAATCTGAAATGCGGAGTCCGATAAAGTACCTGGTTTGATTTTTCTGTTACTCTGGGGAAGTTTAACGACGTAATAAAATCTCTAATCAGCTGTCTGCCGAGACGAGGGTGGTGATTTTCTAAGTTACTAGATGAGCCTCCCTACCCGTAGAAGTGGGGGTCGCAGATCTCGGGGTGTCTTCCTTGTCATCAGAGTGTTGAGGTCTCACGGGGGTCACCCCCCCGCAGCACACAAACACCGTGGCGAGGTGCACAAGGAAAAGGGGGAACTCTCCGTCCTTCTCCTCTGCTCTTTTTTTGGGGGTCCTCCTCCTTTTCTCTCGAGTGATTTCATGGTCTGGCCTTGGGTCTTTGGCCTTGCAGGCCTCGGTTCATCTTTGGATGCAAAGATTCTAACCCATGGGGAAACAGAAACTTATGCGATTTGATGACTGTGACCCCTTTTTATAAGGCTTGAAAGTAGGTCGTCTGATGTCACCTGGATCACCATTCTGACGCTTTCACGTTGGTAAGTTATAGTGTGATGTCATCTGACACCTCATAAAGGCTTATTAATGTCAAGAAATAACCTTTATTTTATATAGTGCCTTTCAAAATGGCTTCTCAAACCGCTTTACAAAAAAAAACGGTTTCCAGCGGCCTTTGCAATATTTGTCTTAGTTTTGTGCTACATACTGCTCGACTCAGTTCTGAGATCCGACACCTTTTTGTGGTGGTTCACTCTGCTGTCTCGCGATGCCTGAGTTTGGCAGAGAGCACGCTTGGTGTGGAGTTTGCATCTTCTCCCCTTGCCGCCCGGATAAACTGGGCTCTCTAATTCGCGCCCCTTCCGTGTGTGTGCGTACTGTGCACAGAGAAGTCAGTCCATGGCGTGTGCTCTTGTAGCCACGCCTCTCCAAGGATTAAGCTGAAAATATCATTTTTGGAGAATTGCGTACGCACACTGTTAAATACTGTACACTCATCTGTCGTTAAACGAGCACTTACTTTATTTACAAGTACTCGCTGAAACCAGCGGTGGATAAATATACCTGTGTTTAGACCAGTGAACCGTCCTCTCCGCTTAGAAGAGCTCCGAGCGAGTGTCCCGTTATGCTGGTTTTACTTTTCACTTCTGTCGGCTGTTTTCTCAACTTTATAATTCATGTTCAGATAATCACGTTAGTTATTGTGTAGAATAATAATCGGAATCTTTATTCAATGAAATGAAACCCACTGTGCTCTAACAATGAGGCATGAATGCGCTACCAAACATATAAGAGACGGAATGGCCTCCGTGTGTTTGCAACCTTTTTTGTTTTTACGTTCTCAGTATAAATAATACTTAACCTGCCTCGGTGTTGACGCTGCTGTGTGCCAAAGAACAGTTTTGTCCAACTTCAGATTATCGCGCTACAAACTTGGGATCGCCGTCAGTGTAAATGAAGAGGACTGAGAGGGGACGGTTGGTTTCCGTGCTTTCGTTTTCCCTCGTTTATTTAAAAGTAGTAAAGTGGCAATATATTACTGAAAAAATAAAATATCTTCAAGCACAACGTATTTGTAACTGAAAATTAACATTATTTAAGCAAATGAGGTTTAACAAATACCAGCAGCGCCACTACATAAAGATGAACTTTACATATTCATCGATAACATTAATTAAAATGGATCAATGGATTCATAATATGGATCAATACCATAGGTGGGCAAATACCATATTATTCTGCAACTTTCCAGTGCCAGACATCATGCTGTTGATTCGAAGAGCACTGTTGGGATGATGGCTGTCCCAGTTGCTTGAGGTGTACAGTTCCTTTGGCTTTCTGGCAGAGATGTGCAGAGACCTTTTGGTGGGCAGTGGCTCAAAAGAGTATCCTGAGTATCCTGGACACAAGTCAGTGCCCGCTTGTAGTTCTGTGTTTTTTAATGTTACAGGAAGTTTGGCTGTGACTTCAGAGGCATTATAATATTCACAGGCTTGGCAAAAAAAGTTTTGTCCATAATTGCTGATTATGTTTGATTAACATACCAGAGATTACACACCCTCTACTGAGCATATACTTTATTTTCCTGATATAAAATATCTTAACAAGAGGACAGAGCAAATAAAAGAGTTACGATCTAATTCCATGCAATACCAAATGGTCTTTGGGTCATCCTGGTAACCACAAGCTTGGATGTGCATATTTAAATGTACATTGCTTGTCATACGATGTTGAGCCATGACTAAATGTTCAACATCATAGCAACCCAGCATATGGAACACATGTAAACGTTTCACAGTGAAATAAACACATGAGTACTAAGCTCTTGGGATGATATATGCTTTTATTTAAGCCATGTAGATTTTAGTTAGACCTCAGTCTCTTTGCAGTTTTCCCACAGACTATATGACCCTTCTTGAGAGCTGTCCGTGCTGCTCAGAGACTTTGTTTCTCCTGACCCGTCTTCCTTCTCCTGGGAGACGCCAGGCTCCTGCCAATCGCACCTCCACAGCACCTTGTCGCTGTCTCCATCGTCGTCCAGCCAGGACGTAGGAGATGACATGGGCACTCCAGGGAGCTGCCAGTCGACAAGACTGGAGCCAACCTGGAGAAGAGACGGGCCGATGTGACTTAAATCTATCATCTGCAAAGTGACAAGGAAGACGATAGTGGAGTATGTTTGGCCATTTCTCTTGTTTTCACCATGTCTACTCTGTATACAGAACTGACATTGAAGAGCAGAGAAGCCACTCATTCACTTGACCTAGGCTCTGTGAAGAGGAGTTTTGTCACAGTTTTTGAGTGGCTGTAATTATTTTTTCCATACTGTACATGTAAAAACGTGTCAAATCTATGCACTGGTTGATGGCACATGATCCACAGACACAGACTCACTCTAACAGGGAGTCCTGGCGGCAGTGTGCTGGTCTTGACGTGCGGTGGAGCTGTCAGGGGACGGGTCAGGCTCCTCGACGGAGCACCAGCCCACTTGGAGGTGGGGAGTCCCTCTCCAGCCTGAGGCGCCTCTGGGGAGCGGGGCTCTTGAAGGTGTTCTATTGGCTGTGATGTTTGGGGAGGAAAAGACAGATTAATAATGTCATTATAAAATAGATTTACACTCTATTAATACTACAGCTTAAACAAGGGCACAAACTGTACAAGACCGTTTGTGCTTCCTCTGCCCTTCCTCCTGCCTAAATCCCTTTCAGTTTCCAATCGTGATCCCTGTGTCGCTAGGACGTATGAAACAGTCCCTGGGATGAAAGCTTCTGTCCTGCCTGATACACTTGGCTCGACCCGCAATGTTCGCGCAGTGTCTGTGTGACTCACGGTGCTCTGTCCGGTCTCTGGCTGCTTGATTCCTCCCGGGAAATGGTCTTTTTCCGGGGAGGGGTCGCGGCTGTCGCCTGGTGTCACGGCCGTGGGCTCGGTGGACAGATGTGCTCCCCTGAGCGCGTCGCCCTCATCTTCCACTAGGAGCGGGCTGGGAGGTGTCTCCTCACAAGAGCCTGTAATTCAAGGAACCAACAACGAACAAATCTGAAATGCGGAGTCCGATAAAGTACCTGGTTTGCCTTTTCTGTTACTCTGGGGAAGTTTAACGACGTAATAAAATCTCTAATCAGCTGTCTGCCGAGACGAGGGTGGTGATTTTCTAAGTTACTAGATGAGCCTCCCTACCCGTAGAAGTGGGGGTCGCAGATCTCGGGGTGTCTTCCTTGTCATCAGAGTGTTGAGGTCTCACGGGGGTCACCCCCCCGCAGCACACAAACACCGTGGCGAGGTGCACAAGGAAAAGGGGGAACTCTCCGTCCTTCTCCTCTGCTCTTTTTTTGGGGGTCCTCCTCCTTTTCTCTCGAGTGATTTCATGGTCTGGCCTTGGGTCTTTGGCCTTGCAGGCCTCGGTTCGTCTTTGGATGCAAAGATTCTGACCCATGGGGAAACAGAAACTTATGCGATTTGATGACTGTGACCCCTTTTTATAAGGCTTGAAAGTAGGTCGTCTGATGTCACCTGGATCACCATTCTGACGCTTTCACGTTGTTAAGTTATAGTGTGATGTCATCTGACACCTCATAAAGGCTTATTAATGTCAAGAAATAACCTTTATTTTATATAGTGCCTTTCAAAATGGCTTCTCAAACCGCTTTACAAAAAAAAAACGGTTTCCAGCGGCCTTTGCAATATTTGTCTTAGTTTTGTGCTACATACTGCTCGACTCAGTTCTGAGATCCGACACCTTTTTGTGGTGGTTCACTCTGCTGTCTCGCGATGCCTGAGTTTGGCAGAGAGCACGCTTGGTGTGGAGTTTGCATCTTCTCCCCTTGCCGCCCGGATAAACTGGGCTCTCTAATTCGCGCCCCTTCCGTGTGTGTGCGTACTGTGCACAGAGAAGTCAGTCCATGGCGTGTGCTCTTGTAGCCACGCCTCTCCAAGGATTAAGCTGAAAGTATCATTTTTGGAGAATTGCGTACGCACACTGTTAAATACTGTACACTCATCTGTCGTTAAACGAGCACTTACTTTATTTACAAGTACTCGCTGAAACCAGCGGTGGATAAATATACCTGTGTTTAGACCAGTGAACCGTCCTCTCCGCTTAGAAGAGCTCCGAGCGAGTGTCCCGTTATGCTGGTTTTACTTTTCACTTCTGTCGGCTGTTTTCTCAACTTTATAATTCATGTTCAGATAATCACGTTAGTTATTGTGTAGAATAATAATCGGAATCTTTATTCAATGAAATGAAACCCACTGTGCTCTAACAATGAGGCATGAATGCGCTACCAAACATATAAGAGACGGAATGGCCTCCGTGTGTTTGCAACCTTTTTTGTTTTTACGTTCTCAGTATAAATAATACTTAACCTGCCTCGGTGTTGACGCTGCTGTGTGCCAAAGAACAGTTTTGTCCAACTTCAGATTATCGCGCTACAAACTTGGGATCGCCGTCAGTGTAAATGAAGAGGACTGAGAGGGGACGGTTGGTTTCCGTGCTTTCGTTTTCCCTCGTTTATTTAAAAGTAGTAAAGTGGCAATATATTACTGAAAAAATAAAATATCTTCAAGCACAACGTATTTGTAACTGAAAATTAACATTATTTAAGCAAATGAGGTTTAACAAATACCAGCAGCGCCACTACATAAAGATGAACTTTACATATTCATCGATAACATTAATTAAAATGGATCAATGGATTCATAATATGGATCAATACCATAGGTGGGCAAATACCATATTATTCTGCAACTTTCCAGTGCCAGACATCATGCTGTTGATTCGAAGAGCACTGTTGGGATGATGGCTGTCCCAGTTGCTTGAGGTGTACAGTTCCTTTGGCTTTCTGGCAGAGATGTGCAGAGACCTTTTGGTGGGCAGTGGCTCAAAAGAGTATCCTGAGTATCCTGGACACAAGTCAGTGCCCGCTTGTAGTTCTGTGTTTTTTAATGTTACAGGAAGTTTGGCTGTGACTTCAGAGGCATTATAATATTCACAGGCTTGGCAAAAAAAGTTTTGTCCATAATTGCTGATTATGTTTGATTAACATACCAGAGATTACACACCCTCTACTGAGCATATACTTTATTTTCCTGATATAAAATATCTTAACAAGAGGACAGAGCAAATAAAAGAGTTACGATCTAATTCCATGCAATACCAAATGGTCTTTGGGTCATCCTGGTAACCACAAGCTTGGATGTGCATATTTAAATGTACATTGCTTGTCATACGATGTTGAGCCATGACTAAATGTTCAACATCATAGCAACCCAGCATATGGAACACATGTAAACGTTTCACAGTGAAATAAACACATGAGTACTAAGCTCTTGGGATGATATATGCTTTTATTTAAGCCATGTAGATTTTAGTTAGACCTCAATCTCTTTGCAGTTTTCCCACAGACTATATGACCCTTCTTGAGAGCTGTCCGTGCTGCTCAGAGACTTTGTTTCTCCTGACCCGTCTTCCTTCTCCTGGGAGACGCCAGGCTCCTGCCAATCGCACCTCCACAGCACCTTGTCGCTGTCTCCATCGTCGTCCAGCCAGGACGTAGGAGACGACATGGGCACTCCAGGGAGCTGCCAGTCGACAAGACTGGAGCCAACCTGGAGAAGAGACGGGCCGATGTGACTTAAATCTATCATCTGCAAAGTGACAAGGAAGACGATAGTGGAGTATGTTTGGCCATTTCTCTTGTTTTCACCATGTCTACTCTGTATACAGAACTGACATTGAAGAGCAGAGATGCCACTCATTCACTTGACCTAGGCTCTGTGAAGAGGAGTTTTGTCACAGTTTTTGAGTGGCTGTAATTATTTTTTCCATACTGTACATGTAAAAACGTGTCAAATCTATGCACTGGTTGATGGCACATGATCCACAGACACAGACTCACTCTAACAGGGAGTCCTGGCGGCAGTGTGCTGGTCTTGACGTGCGGTGGAGCTGTCAGGGGACGGGTCAGGCTCCTCGACGGAGCACCAGCCCACTTGGAGGTGGGGAGTCCCTCTCCAGCCTGAGGCGCCTCTGGGGAGCGGGGCTCTTGAAGGTGTTCTATTGGCTGTGATGTTTGGGGAGGAAAAGACAGATTAATAATGTCATTATAAAATAGATTTACACTCTATTAATACTACAGCTTAAACAAGGGCACAAACTGTACAAGACCGTTTGTGCTTCCTCTGCCCTTCCTCCTGCCTAAATCCCTTTCAGTTTCCAATCGTGATCCCTGTGTCGCTAGGACGTATGAAACAGTCCCTGGGATGAAAGCTTCTGTCCTGCCTGATACACTTGGCTCGACCCGCAATGTTCGCGCAGTGTCTGTGTGACTCACGGTGCTCTGTCCGGTCTCTGGCTGCTTGATTCCTCCCGGGAAATGGTCTTTTTCCGGGGAGGGGTCGCGGCTGTCGCCTGGTGTCACGGCCGTGGGCTCGGTGGACAGATGTGCTCCCCTGAGCGCGTCGCCCTCATCTTCCACTAGGAGCGGGCTGGGAGGTGTCTCCTCACAAGAGCCTGTAATTCAAGGAACCAACAACGAACAAATCTGAAATGCGGAGTCCGATAAAGTACCTGGTTTGCCTTTTCTGTTACTCTGGGGAAGTTTAACGACGTAATAAAATCTCTAATCAGCTGTCTGCCGAGACGAGGGTGGTGATTTTCTAAGTTACTAGATGAGCCTCCCTACCCGTAGAAGTGGGGGTCGCAGATCTCGGGGTGTCTTCCTTGTCATCAGAGTGTTGAGGTCTCACGGGGGTCACCCCCCCGCAGCACACAAACACCGTGGCGAGGTGCACAAGGAAAAGGGGGAACTCTCCGTCCTTCTCCTCTGCTCTTTTCTGGGGGGTCCTCCTCCTTTTCTCTCGAGTGATTTCATGGTCTGGCCTTGGGTCTTTGGCCTTGCAGGCCTCGGTTCGTCTTTGGATGCAAAGATTCTGACCCATGGGGAAACAGAAACTTATGCGATTTGATGACTGTGACCCCTTTTTATAAGGCTTGAAAGTAGGTCGTCTGATGTCACCTGGATCACCATTCTGACGCTTTCACGTTGTTAAGTTATAGTGTGATGTCATCTGACACCTCATAAAGGCTTATTAATGTCAAGAAATAACCTTTATTTTATATAGTGCCTTTCAAAATGGCTTCTCAAACCGCTTTACAAAAAAAAAACGGTTTCCAGCGGCCTTTGCAATATTTGTCTTAGTTTTGTGCTACATACTGCTCGACTCAGTTCTGAGATCCGACACCTTTTTGTGGTGGTTCACTCTGCTGTCTCGCGATGCCTGAGTTTGGCAGAGAGCACGCTTGGTGTGGAGTTTGCATCTTCTCCCCTTGCCGCCCGGATAAACTGGGCTCTCTAATTCGCGCCCCTTCCGTGTGTGTGCGTACTGTGCACAGAGAAGTCAGTCCATGGCGTGTGCTCTTGTAGCCACGCCTCTCCAAGGATTAAGCTGAAAATATCATTTTTGGAGAATTGCGTACGCACACTGTTAAATACTGTACACTCATCTGTCGTTAAACGAGCACTTACTTTATTTACAAGTACTCGCTGAAACCAGCGGTGGATAAATATACCTGTGTTTAGACCAGTGAACCGTCCTCTCCGCTTAGAAGAGCTCCGAGCGAGTGTCCCGTTATGCTGGTTTTACTTTTCACTTCTGTCGGCTGTTTTCTCAACTTTATAATTCATGTTCAGATAATCACGTTAGTTATTGTGTAGAATAATAATCGGAATCTTTATTCAATAAAATGAAACCCACTGTGCTCTAACAATGAGGCATGAATGCGCTACCAAACATATAAGAGACGGAATGGCCTCCGTGTGTTTGCAACCTTTTTTGTTTTTACGTTCTCAGTATAAATAATACTTAACCTGCCTCGGTGTTGACGCTGCTGTGTGCCAAAGAACAGTTTTGTCCAACTTCAGATTATGGCGCTACAAACTTGGGATCGCCGTCAGTGTAAATGAAGAGGACTGAGAGGGGACGGTTGGTTTCCGTGCTTTCGTTTTCCCTCGTTTATTTAAAAGTAGTAAAGTGGCAATATATTACTGAAAAAATAAAATATCTTCAAGCACAACGTATTTGTAACTGAAAATTAACATTATTTAAGCAAATGAGGTTTAACAAATACCAGCAGCGCCACTACATAAAGATGAACTTTACATATTCATCGATAACATTAATTAAAATGGATCAATGGATTCATAATATGGATCAATACCATAGGTGGGCAAATACCATATTATTCTGCAACTTTCCAGTGCCAGACATCATGCTGTTGATTCGAAGAGCACTGTTGGGATGATGGCTGTCCCAGTTGCTTGAGGTGTACAGTTCCTTTGGCTTCCTGGCAGAGATGTGCAGAGACCTTTTGGTGGGCAGTGGCTCAAAAGAGTATCCTGAGTATCCTGGACACAAGTCAGTGCCCGCTTGTAGTTCTGTGTTTTTTAATGTTACAGGAAGTTTGGCTGTGACTTCAGAGGCATTATAATATTCACAGGCTTGGCAAAAAAAGTTTTGTCCATAATTGCTGATTATGTTTGATTAACATACCAGAGATTACACACCCTCTACTGAGCATATACTTTATTTTCCTGATATAAAATATCTTAACAAGAGGACAGAGCAAATAAAAGAGTTACGATCTAATTCCATGCAATACCAAATGGTCTTTGGGTCATCCTGGTAACCACAAGCTTGGATGTGCATATTTAAATGTACATTGCTTGTCATACGATGTTGAGCCATGACTAAATGTTCAACATCATAGCAACCCAGCATATGGAACACATGTAAACGTTTCACAGTGAAATAAACACATGAGTACTAAGCTCTTGGGATGATATATGCTTTTATTTAAGCCATGTAGATTTTAGTTAGACCTCAGTCTCTTTGCAGTTTTCCCACAGACTATATGACCCTTCTTGAGAGCTGTCCGTGCTGCTCAGAGACTTTGTTTCTCCTGACCCGTCTTCCTTCTCCTGGGAGACGCCAGGCTCCTGCCAATCGCACCTCCACAGCACCTTGTCGCTGTCTCCATCGTCGTCCAGCCAGGACGTAGGAGACGACATGGGCACTCCAGGGAGCTGCCAGTCGACAAGACTGGAGCCAACCTGGAGAAGAGACGGGCCGATGTGACTTAAATCTATCATCTGCAAAGTGACAAGGAAGACGATAGTGGAGTATGTTTGGCCATTTCTCTTGTTTTCACCATGTCTACTCTGTATACAGAACTGACATTGAAGAGCAGAGAAGCCACTCATTCACTTGACCTAGGCTCTGTGAAGAGGAGTTTTGTCACAGTTTTTGAGTGGCTGTAATTATTTTTTCCATACTGTACATGTAAAAACGTGTCAAATCTATGCACTGGTTGATGGCACATGATCCACAGACACAGACTCACTCTAACAGGGAGTCCTGGCGGCAGTGTGCTGGTCTTGACGTGCGGTGGAGCTGTCAGGGGACGGGTCAGGCTCCTCGACGGAGCACCAGCCCACTTGGAGGTGGGGAGTCCCTCTCCAGCCTGAGGCGCCTCTGGGGAGCGGGGCTCTTGAAGGTGTTCTATTGGCTGTGATGTTTGGGGAGGAAAAGACAGATTAATAATGTCATTATAAAATAGATTTACACTCTATTAATACTACAGCTTAAACAAGGGCACAAACTGTACAAGACCGTTTGTGCTTCCTCTGCCCTTCCTCCTGCCTAAATCCCTTTCAGTTTCCAATCGTGATCCCTGTGTCGCTAGGACGTATGAAACAGTCCCTGGGATGAAAGCTTCTGTCCTGCCTGATACACTTGGCTCGACCCGCAATGTTCGCGCAGTGTCTGTGTGACTCACGGTGCTCTGTCCGGTCTCTGGCTGCTTGATTCCTCCCGGGAAATGGTCTTTTTCCGGGGAGGGGTCGCGGCTGTCGCCTGGTGTCACGGCCGTGGGCTCGGTGGACAGATGTGCTCCCCTGAGCGCGTCGCCCTCATCTTCCACTAGGAGCGGGCTGGGAGGTGTCTCCTCACAAGAGCCTGTAATTCAAGGAACCAACAACGAACAAATCTGAAATGCGGAGTCCGATAAAGTACCTGGTTTGCCTTTTCTGTTACTCTGGGGAAGTTTAACGACGTAATAAAATCTCTAATCAGCTGTCTGCCGAGACGAGGGTGGTGATTTTCTAAGTTACTAGATGAGCCTCCCTACCCGTAGAAGTGGGGGTCGCAGATCTCGGGGTGTCTTCCTTGTCATCAGAGTGTTGAGGTCTCACGGGGGTCACCCCCCCGCAGCACACAAACACCGTGGCGAGGTGCACAAGGAAAAGGGGGAACTCTCCGTCCTTCTCCTCTGCTCTTTTTTGGGGGGTCCTCCTCCTTTTCTCTCGAGTGATTTCATGGTCTGGCCTTGGGTCTTTGGCCTTGCAGGCCTCGGTTCGTCTTTGGATGCAAAGATTCTGACCCATGGGGAAACAGAAACTTATGCGATTTGATGACTGTGACCCCTTTTTATAAGGCTTGAAAGTAGGTCGTCTGATGTCACCTGGATCACCATTCTGACGCTTTCACGTTGTTAAGTTATAGTGTGATGTCATCTGACACCTCATAAAGGCTTATTAATGTCAAGAAATAACCTTTATTTTATATAGTGCCTTTCAAAATGGCTTCTCAAACCGCTTTACAAAAAAAAAACGGTTTCCAGCGGCCTTTGCAATATTTGTCTTAGTTTTGTGCTACATACTGCTCGACTCAGTTCTGAGATCCGACACCTTTTTGTGGTGGTTCACTCTGCTGTCTCGCGATGCCTGAGTTTGGCAGAGAGCACGCTTGGTGTGGAGTTTGCATCTTCTCCCCTTGCCGCCCGGATAAACTGGGCTCTCTAATTCGCGCCCCTTCCGTGTGTGTGCGTACTGTGCACAGAGAAGTCAGTCCATGGCGTGTGCTCTTGTAGCCACGCCTCTCCAAGGATTAAGCTGAAAATATCATTTTTGGAGAATTGCGTACGCACACTGTTAAATACTGTACACTCATCTGTCGTTAAACGAGCACTTACTTTATTTACAAGTACTCGCTGAAACCAGCGGTGGATAAATATACCTGTGTTTAGACCAGTGAACCGTCCTCTCCGCTTAGAAGAGCTCCGAGCGAGTGTCCCGTTATGCTGGTTTTACTTTTCACTTCTGTCGGCTGTTTTCTCAACTTTATAAATCATGTTCAGATAATCACGTTAGTTATTGTGTAGAATAATAATCGGAATCTTTATTCAATGAAATGAAACCCACTGTGCTCTAACAATGAGGCATGAATGCGCTACCAAACATATAAGAGACGGAATGGCCTCCGTGTGTTTGCAACCTTTTTTGTTTTTACGTTCTCAGTATAAATAATACTTAACCTGCCTCGGTGTTGACGCTGCTGTGTGCCAAAGAACAGTTTTGTCCAACTTCAGATTATCGCGCTACAAACTTGGGATCGCCGTCAGTGTAAATGAGGAGGACTGAGAGGGGACGGTTAGTTTCCTTGCTTTCGTTCTCTCTCGTTTATTTAAAAGTAGTAAAGTGAGAATATATTACTGAAAAAATAAAATATCTTCAAGCACAACGTATTTGTAACTGAAAATTAACATTATTTAAGCGATCGAGATTTAACAGATACCAGCAGCGCCACTACATAAAGATGAACTTTACATATTCATCGATAACATTAATTAAAATGGATCAATGGATTCATAATATGGATCAATACCATAGGTGGGCAAATACCATATTATTCTGCAACTTTCCAGTGCCAGGCATCATGCTGTTGATTCGAAGAGCACTGTTGGGATGATGGCTGTCCCAGTTGCTTGAGGTGTACAGTTCCTTTGGCTTCCTGGCAGAGATGTGCAGAGACCTTTTGGTGGGCAGTGGCTCAAAAGAGTATCCTGAGTATCCTGGACACAAGTCAGTGCCCGCTTGTAGTTCTGTGTTCTTTAATGTTACAGGAAGTTTGGCTGTGACTTCAGAGGCATTATAATATTCACAGGCTTGGCAAAAAAAGTTTTCTCCATAATTGCTGATTATGTTTGATTAACAGGTCAGAGATTACACACCCTCTACTGAGCATATACTTTATTTTCCTGATATAAAATATCTTAACAAGGGAACAGAGCAAATAAAAGAGTTACGATCTAATTCCATGCAATACCAAATGGTCTTTGGGTCATCCTGGTAACCACAAGCTTGGATGTGCATATTTAAATGTACATTGCTTGTCATACGATGTTGAGCCATGACTAAATGTTCAACATCATAGCAACACAGCATATGGAACACATGTAAACGTTTCACAGTGAAATAAACACATGAGTACTAAGCTCTTGGGATGATATATGCTTTTATTTAAGCCATGTAGATTTTAGTTAGACCTCAGTCTCTTTGCAGTTTTCCCACAGACTATATGACCCTTCTTGAGAGCTGTCCGTGCTGCTCAGAGACTTTGTTTCTCCTGACCCGTCTTCCTTCTCCTGGGAGACGCCAGGCTCCTGCCAATCGCACCTCCACAGCACCTTGTCGCTGTCTCCATCGTCGTCCAGCCAGGACGTAGGAGACGACATGGGCACTCCAGGGAGCTGCCAGTCGACAAGACTGGAGCCAACCTGGAGAAGAGACGGGCCGATGTGACTTAAATCTATCATCTGCAAAGTGACAAGGAAGACGATAGTGGAGTATGTTTGGCCATTTCTCTTGTTTTCACCATGTCTACTCTGTATACAGAACTGACATTGAAGAGCAGAGAAGCCACTCATTCACTTGACCTAGGCTCTGTGAAGAGGAGTTTTGTCACAGTTTTTGAGTGGCTGTAATTATTTTTTCCATACTGTACATGTAAAAATGTGTCAAATCTATGCACTGGTTGATGGCACATGATCCACAGACACAGACTCACTCTAACAGGGAGTCCTGGCGGCAGTGTGCTGGTCTTGACGTGCGGTGGAGCTGTCAGGGGACGGGTCAGGCTCCTCGACGGAGCACCAGCCCACTTGGAGATGGGGAGTCCCTCTCCAGCCTGAGGCGCCTCTGGGGAGCGGGGCTCTTGAAGGTGTTCTATTGGCTGTGATGTTTGGGGAGGAAAAGACAGATTAATAATGTCATTATAAAATAGATTTACACTCTATTAATACTACAGGTTAAACAAGGGCACAAACTGTACAAGACCGTTTGTGCTTCCTCTGCCCTTCCTCCTGCCTAAATCCCTTTCAGTTTCCAATCGTGATCCCTGTGTCGCTAGGACGTATGAAACAGTCCCTGGGATGAAAGCTTCTGTCCTGCCTGATACACTTGGCTCGACCCGCAATGTTCGCGCAGTGTCTGTGTGACTCACGGTGCTCTGTCCGGTCTCTGGCTGCTTGATTCCTCCCGGGAAATGGTCTTTTTTCGGGGAGGGGTCGCGGCTGTCGCCTGGTGTCACGGCCGTGGGCTCGGTGGACAGATGTGCTCCCCTGAGCGCGTCGCCCTCATCTTCCACTAGGAGCGGGCTGGGAGGTGTCTGCTCACAAGAGCCTGTAATTCAAGGAACCAACAACGAACAAATCTGAAATGCGGAGTCCGATAAAGTACCTGGTTTGCCTTTTCTGTTACTCTGGGGAAGTTTAACGACGTAATAAAATCTCTAATCAGCTGTCTGCCGAGACGAGGGTGGTGATTTTCTAAGTTACTAGATGAGCCTCCCTACCCGTAGAAGTGGGGGTCGCAGATCTCGGGGTGTCTTCCTTGTCATCAGAGTGTTGAGGTCTCACGGGGGTCACCCCCCCGCAGCACACAAACACCGTGGCGAGGTTCACAAGGAAAACGGGGAACTCTCCGTCCTTCTCCTCTGCTCTTTTTTGGGGGGTCCTCCTCCTTTTCTCTCGAGTGATTTCATGGTCTGGCCTTGGGTCTTTGGCCTTGCAGGCCTCGGTTCGTCTTTGGATGCAAAGATTCTGACCCATGGGGAAACAGAAACTTATGCGATTTGATGACTGTGACCCTTTTTTATAAGGCTTGAAAGTAGGTCGTCTGATGTCACCTGGATCACCATTCTGACGCTTTCACGTTGTTAAGTTATAGTGTGATGTCATCTGACACCTCATAAAGGCTTATTAATGTCAAGAAATAACCTTTATTTTATATAGTGCCTTTCAAAATGGCTTCTCAAACCGCTTTACAAAAAAAAACGGTTTCCAGCGGCCTTTGCAATATTTGTCTTAGTTTTGTGCTACATACTGCTCGACTCAGTTCTGAGATCCGACACCTTTTTGTGGTGGTTTACTCTGCTGTCTCGCGATGCCTGAGTTTGGCAAAGAGCACGCTTGGTGTGGAGTTTGCATCTTCTCCCCTTGCCGCCCGGATAAACTGGGCTCTCTAATTCGCGCCCCTTCCGTGTGTGTGCGTACTGTGCACAGAGAAGTCAGTCCATGGCGTGTGCTCTTGTAGCCACGCCTCTCCAAGGATTAAGCTGAAAATATCATTTTTGGAGAATTGCGTACGCACACTGTTAAATACTGTACACTCATCTGTCGTTAAACGAGCACTTACTTTATTTACAAGTACTCGCTGAAACCAGCGGTGGATAAATATACCTGTGTTTAGACCAGTGAACCGTCCTCTCCGCTTCGAAGAGCTCCGAGCGAGTGTCCCGTTATGCTGGTTTTACTTTTCACTTCTGTCGGCTGTTTTCTCAACTTTATAATTCATGTTCAGATAATCACGTTAGTTATTGTGTAGAATAATAATCGGAATCTTTATTCAATGAAATGAAACCCACTGTGCTCTAACAATGAGGCATGAATGCGCTACCAAACATATAAGAGACGGAATGGCCTCCGTGTGTTTGCAACCTTTTTTGTTTTTACGTTCTCAGTATAAATAATACTTAACCTGCCTCGGTGTTGACGCTGCTGTGTGCCAAAGAACAGTTTTGTCCAACTTCAGATTATCGCGCTACAAACTTGGGATCGCCGTCAGTGTAAATGAAGAGGACTGAGAGGGGACGGTTGGTTTCCGTGCTTTCGTTTTCCCTCGTTTATTTAAAAGTAGTAAAGTGGCAATATATTACTGAAAAAATAAAATATCTTCAAGCACAACGTATTTGTAACTGAAAATTAACATTATTTAAGCGAACGAGGTTTAACAGATACCAGCAGCGCCACTACATAAAGATGAACTTTACATATTCATCGATAACATTAATTAAAATGGATCAATGGATTCATAATATGGATCAATACCATAGGTGGGCAAATACCATATTATTCTGCAACTTTCCAGTGCCAGTCATCATTCTGTTGATTCGAAGAGCACTGTTGGGATGATGGCTGTCCCAGTTGCTTGAGGTGTACAGTTCCTTTGGCTTCCTGGCAGAGATGTGCAGAGACCTTTTGGTGGGCAGTGGCTCAAAAGAGTATCCTGAGTATCCTGGACACAAGTCAGTGCCCGCTTGTAGTTCTGTGTTCTTTAATGTTACAGGAAGTTTGGCTGTGACTTCAGAGGCATTATAATATTCACAGGCTTGGCAAAAAAAGTTTTGTCCATAATTGCTGATTATGTTTGATTAACAGGTCAGAGATTACACACCCTCTACTGAGCATATACTTTATTTTCCTGATATAAAATATCTTAACAAGGGGACAGAGCAAATAAAAGAGTTACGATCTAATTCCATGCAATACCAAATGGTCTTTGGGTCATCCTGGTAACCACAAGCTTGGATGTGCATATTTAAATGTACATTGCTTGTCATACGATGTTGAGCCATGACTAAATGTTCAACATCATAGCAACCCAGCATATGGAACACATGTAAACGTTTCACAGTGAAATAAACACATGAGTACTAAGCTCTTGGGATGATATATGCTTTTATTTAAGCCATGTAGATTTTAGTTAGACCTCAGTCTCTTTGCAGTTTTCCCACAGACTATATGACCCTTCTTGAGAGCTGTCCGTGCTGCTCAGAGACTTTGTTTCTCCTGACCCGTCTTCCTTCTCCTGGGAGACGCCAGGCTCCTGCCAATCGCACCTCCACAGCACCTTGTCGCTGTCTCCATCGTCGTCCAGCCAGGACGTAGGAGACGACATGGGCACTCCAGGGAGCTGCCAGTCGACAAGACTGGAGCCAACCTGGAGAAGAGACGGGCCGATGTGACTTAAATCTATCATCTGCAAAGTGACAAGGAAGACGATAGTGGAGTATGTTTGGCCATTTCTCTTGTTTTCACCATGTCTACTCTGTATACAGAACTGACATTGAAGAGCAGAGAAGCCACTCATTCACTTGACCTAGGCTCTGTGAAGAGGAGTTTTGTCACAGTTTTTGAGTGGCTGTAATTATTTTTTCCATACTGTACATGTAAAAACGTGTCAAATCTATGCACTGGTTGATGGCACATGATCCACAGACAGACTCACTCTAACAGGGAGTCCTGGCGGCAGTGTGCTGGTCTTGACGTGCGGTGGAGCTGTCAGGGGACGGGTCAGGCTCCTCGACGGAGCACCAGCCCACTTGGAGATGGGGAGTCCCTCTCCAGCCTGAGGCGCCTCTGGGGAGCGGGGCTCTTGAAGGTGTTCTATTGGCTGTGATGTTTGGGGAGGAAAAGACAGATTAATAATGTCATTATAAAATAGATTTACACTCTATTAATACTACAGCTTAAACAAGGGCACAAACTGTACAAGACCGTTTGTGCTTCCTCTGCCCTTCCTCCTGCCTAAATCCCTTTCAGTTTCCAATCGTGATCCCTGTGTCGCTAGGACGTATGACACAGTCCCTGGGATGAAAGCTTCTGTCCTGCCTGATACACTTGGCTCGACCCGCAATGTTCGCGCAGTGTCTGTGTGACTCACGGTGCTCTGTCCGGTCTCTGGCTGCTTGATTCCTGCCGGGAAATGGTCTTTTTCCGGGGAGGGGTCGCGGCTGTCGCCTGGTGTCACGGCCGTGGGCTCGGTGGACAGATGTGCTCCCCTGAGCGCGTCGCCCTCATCTTCCACTAGGAGCGGGCTGGGAGGTGTCTGCTCACAAGAGCCTGTAATTCAAGGAACCAACAACGAACAAATCTGAAATGCGGAGTCCGATAAAGTACCTGGTTTGCCTTTTCTGTTACTCTGGGGAAGTTTAACGACGTAATAAAATCTCTAATCAGCTGTCTGCCGAGACGAGGGTGGTGATTTTCTAAGTTACTAGATGAGCCTCCCTACCCGTAGAAGTGGGGGTCGCAGATCTCGGGGTGTCTTCCTTGTCATCAGAGTGTTGAGGTCTCACGGGGGTCACCCCCCCGCAGCACACAAACACCGTGGCGAGGTGCACAAGGAAAACGGGGAACTCTCCGTCCTTCTCCTCTGCTCTTTTTTGGGGGGTCCTCCTCCTTTTCTCTCGAGTGATTTCATGGTCTGGCCTTGGGTCTTTGGCCTTGCAGGCCTCGGTTCGTCTTTGGATGCAAAGATTCTGACCCATGGGGAAACAGAAACTTATGCGATTTGATGACTGTGACCCCTTTTTATAAGGCTTGAAAGTAGGTCGTCTGATGTCACCTGGATCACCATTCTGACGCTTTCACGTTGTTAAGTTATAGTGTGATGTCATCTGACACCTCATAAAGGCTTATTAATGTCAAGAAATAACCTTTATTTTATATAGTGCCTTTCAAAATGGCTTCTCAAACCGCTTTACAAAAAAAAACGGTTTCCAGCGGCCTTTGCAATATTTGTCTTAGTTTTGTGCTACATACTGCTCGACTCAGTTCTGAGATCCGACACCTTTTTGTGGTGGTTTACTCTGCTGTCTCGCGATGCCTGAGTTTGGCAAAGAGCACGCTTGGTGTGGAGTTTGCATCTTCTCCCCTTGCCGCCCGGATAAACTGGGCTCTCTAATTCGCGCCCCTTCCGTGTGTGTGCGTACTGTGCACAGAGAAGTCAGTCCATGGCGTGTGCTCTTGTAGCCACGCCTCTCCAAGGATTAAGCTGAAAATATCATTTTTGGAGAATTGCGTACGCACACTGTTAAATACTGTACACTCATCTGTCGTTAAACGAGCACTTACTTTATTTACAAGTACTCGCTGAAACCAGCGGTGGATAAATATACCTGTGTTTAGACCAGTGAACCGTCCTCTCCGCTTCGAAGAGCTCCGAGCGAGTGTCCCGTTATGCTGGTTTTACTTTTCACTTCTGTCGGCTGTTTTCTCAACTTTATAATTCATGTTCAGATAATCACGTTAGTTATTGTGTAGAATAATAATCGGAATCTTTATTCAATGAAATGAAACCCACTGTGCTCTAACAATGAGGCATGAATGCGCTACCAAACATATAAGAGACGGAATGGCCTCCGTGTGTTTGCAACCTTTTTTGTTTTTACGTTCTCAGTATAAATAATACTTAACCTGCCTCGGTGTTGACGCTGCTGTGTGCCAAAGAACAGTTTTGTCCAACTTCAGATTATCGCGCTACAAACTTGGGATCGCCGTCAGTGTAAATGAAGAGGACTGAGAGGGGACGGTTGGTTTCCGTGCTTTCGTTTTCCCTCGTTTATTTAAAAGTAGTAAAGTGGCAATATATTACTGAAAAAATAAAATATCTTCAAGCACAACGTATTTGTAACTGAAAATTAACATTATTTAAGCGAACGAGGTTTAACAGATACCAGCAGCGCCACTACATAAAGATGAACTTTACATATTCATCGATAACATTAATTAAAATGGATCAATGGATTCATAATATGGATCAATACCATAGGTGGGCAAATACCATATTATTCTGCAACTTTCCAGTGCCAGTCATCATTCTGTTGATTCGAAGAGCACTGTTGGGATGATGGCTGTCCCAGTTGCTTGAGGTGTACAGTTCCTTTGGCTTCCTGGCAGAGATGTGCAGAGACCTTTTGGTGGGCAGTGGCTCAAAAGAGTATCCTGAGTATCCTGGACACAAGTCAGTGCCCGCTTGTAGTTCTGTGTTCTTTAATGTTACAGGAAGTTTGGCTGTGACTTCAGAGGCATTATAATATTCACAGGCTTGGCAAAAAAAGTTTTGTCCATAATTGCTGATTATGTTTGATTAACAGGTCAGAGATTACACACCCTCTACTGAGCATATACTTTATTTTCCTGATATAAAATATCTTAACAAGGGGACAGAGCAAATAAAAGAGTTACGATCTAATTCCATGCAATACCAAATGGTCTTTGGGTCATCCTGGTAACCACAAGCTTGGATGTGCATATTTAAATGTACATTGCTTGTCATACGATGTTGAGCCATGACTAAATGTTCAACATCATAGCAACCCAGCATATGGAACACATGTAAACGTTTCACAGTGAAATAAACACATGAGTACTAAGCTCTTGGGATGATATATGCTTTTATTTAAGCCATGTAGATTTTAGTTAGACCTCAGTCTCTTTGCAGTTTTCCCACAGACTATATGACCCTTCTTGAGAGCTGTCCGTGCTGCTCAGAGACTTTGTTTCTCCTGACCCGTCTTCCTTCTCCTGGGAGACGCCAGGCTCCTGCCAATCGCACCTCCACAGCACCTTGTCGCTGTCTCCATCGTCGTCCAGCCAGGACGTAGGAGACGACATGGGCACTCCAGGGAGCTGCCAGTCGACAAGACTGGAGCCAACCTGGAGAAGAGACGGGCCGATGTGACTTAAATCTATCATCTGCAAAGTGACAAGGAAGACGATAGTGGAGTATGTTTGGCCATTTCTCTTGTTTTCACCATGTCTACTCTGTATACAGAACTGACATTGAAGAGCAGAGAAGCCACTCATTCACTTGACCTAGGCTCTGTGAAGAGGAGTTTTGTCACAGTTTTTGAGTGGCTGTAATTATTTTTTCCATACTGTACATGTAAAAACGTGTCAAATCTATGCACTGGTTGATGGCACATGATCCACAGACAGACTCACTCTAACAGGGAGTCCTGGCGGCAGTGTGCTGGTCTTGACGTGCGGTGGAGCTGTCAGGGGACGGGTCAGGCTCCTCGACGGAGCACCAGCCCACTTGGAGATGGGGAGTCCCTCTCCAGCCTGAGGCGCCTCTGGGGAGCGGGGCTCTTGAAGGTGTTCTATTGGCTGTGATGTTTGGGGAGGAAAAGACAGATTAATAATGTCATTATAAAATAGATTTACACTCTATTAATACTACAGCTTAAACAAGGGCACAAACTGTACAAGACCGTTTGTGCTTCCTCTGCCCTTCCTCCTGCCTAAATCCCTTTCAGTTTCCAATCGTGATCCCTGTGTCGCTAGGACGTATGACACAGTCCCTGGGATGAAAGCTTCTGTCCTGCCTGATACACTTGGCTCGACCCGCAATGTTCGCGCAGTGTCTGTGTGACTCACGGTGCTCTGTCCGGTCTCTGGCTGCTTGATTCCTGCCGGGAAATGGTCTTTTTCCGGGGAGGGGTCGCGGCTGTCGCCTGGTGTCACGGCCGTGGGCTCGGTGGACAGATGTGCTCCCCTGAGCGCGTCGCCCTCATCTTCCACTAGGAGCGGGCTGGGAGGTGTCTGCTCACAAGAGCCTGTAATTCAAGGAACCAACAACGAACAAATCTGAAATGCGGAGTCCGATAAAGTACCTGGTTTGCCTTTTCTGTTACTCTGGGGAAGTTTAACGACGTAATAAAATCTCTAATCAGCTGTCTGCCGAGACGAGGGTGGTGATTTTCTAAGTTACTAGATGAGCCTCCCTACCCGTAGAAGTGGGGGTCGCAGATCTCGGGGTGTCTTCCTTGTCATCAGAGTGTTGAGGTCTCACGGGGGTCACCCCCCCGCAGCACACAAACACCGTGGCGAGGTGCACAAGGAAAAGGGGGAACTCTCCGTCCTTCTCCTCTGCTCTTTTTTGGGGGGTCCTCCTCCTTTTCTCTCGAGTGATTTCATGGTCTGGCCTTGGGTCTTTGGCCTTGCAGGCCTCGGCTCGTCTTTGGATGCAAAGATTCTGACCCATGGGGAAACAGAAACTTATGCGATTTGATGACTGTGACCCCTTTTTATAAGGCTTGAAAGTAGGTCGTCTGATGTCGCCTGGATCACCATTCTGACGCTTTCACGTTGTTAAGTTATAGTGTGATGTCATCTGACACCTCATAAAGGCTTATTAATGTCAAGAAATAACCTTTATTTTATATAGTGCCTTTCAAAATGGCTTCTCAAACCGCTTTACAAAAAGAAACGGTTTCCAGCGGCATTTGCAATATTTGTCTTAGTTTTGTGCTACATACTGCTCGACTCAGTTCTGAGATCCGACACCTTTTTGTGGTGGTTCACTCTGCTGTCTCGCGATGCCTGAGTTTGGCAGAGAGCACGCTTGGTGTGGAGTTTGCATCTTCTCCCCTTGCCGCCCGGATAAACTGGGCTCTCTAATTCGCGCCCCTTCCGTGTGTGTGCGTACTGTGCACAGAGAAGTCAGTCCATGGCGTGTGCTCTTGTAGCCACGCCTCTCCAAGGATTAAGCTGAAAATATCATTTTTGGAGAATTGCGTACGCACACTGTTAAATACTGTACACTCATCTGTCGTTAAACGAGCACTTACTTTATTTACAAGTACTCGCTGAAACCAGCGGTGGATAAATATACCTGTGTTTAGACCAGTGAACCGTCCTCTCCGCTTAGAAGAGCTCCGAGCGAGTGTCCCGTTATGCTGGTTTTACTTTTCACTTCTGTCGGCTGTTTTCTCAACTTTATAATTCATGTTCAGATAATCACGTTAGTTATTGTGTAGAATAATAATCGGAATCTTTATTCAATGAAATGAAACCCACTGTGCTCTAACAATGAGGCATGAATGCGCTACCAAACATATAAGAGACGGAATGGCCTCCGTGTGTTTGCAACCTTTTTTGTTTTTACGTTCTCAGTATAAATAATACTTAACCTGCCTCGGTGTTGACGCTGCTGTGTGCCAAAGAACAGTTTTGTCCAACTTCAGATTATCGCGCTACAAACTTGGGATCGCCGTCAGTGTAAATGAAGAGGACTGAGAGGGGACGGTTGGTTTCCGTGCTTTCGTTTTCCCTCGTTTATTTAAAAGTAGTAAAGTGGCAATATATTACTGAAAAAATAAAATATCTTCAAGCACAACGTATTTGTAACTGAAAATTAACATTATTTAAGCGAACAAGGTTTAACAGATACCAGCAGCGCCACTACATAAAGATGAACTTTACATATTCATCGATAACATTAATTAAAATGGATCAATGGATTCATAATATGGATCAATACCATAGGTGGGCAAATACCATATTATTCTGCAACTTTCCAGTGCCAGGCATCATGCTGTTGATTCGAAGAGCACTGTTGGGATGATGGCTGTCCCAGTTGCTTGAGGTGTACAGTTCCTTTGGCTTCCTGGCAGAGATGTGCAGAGACCTTTTGGTGGGCAGTGGCTCAAAAGAGTATCCTGAGTATCCTGGACACAAGTCAGTGCCCGCTTGTAGTTCTGTGTTCTTTAATGTTACAGGAAGTTTGGCTGTGACTTCAGAGGCATTATAATATTCACAGGCTTGGCAAAAAAAGTTTTGTCCATAATTGCTGATTATGTTTGATTAACAGGTCAGAGATTACACACCCTCTACTGAGCATATACTTTATTTTCCTGATATAAAATATCTTAACAAGGGGACAGAGCAAATAAAAGAGTTACGATCTAATTCCATGCAATACCAAATGGTCTTTGGGTCATCCTGGTAACCACAAGCTTGGATGTGCATATTTAAATGTACATTGCTTGTCATACGATGTTGAGCCATGACTAAATGTTCAACATCATAGCAACCCAGCATATGGAACACATGTAAACGTTTCACAGTGAAATAAACACATGAGTACTAAGCTCTTGGGATGATATATGCTTTTATTTAAGCCATGTAGATTTTAGTTAGACCTCAGTCTCTTTGCAGTTTTCCCACAGACTATATGACCCTTCTTGAGAGCTGTCCGTGCTGCTCAGAGACTTTGTTTCTCCTGACCTGTCTTCCTTCTCCTGGGAGACGCCAGGCTCCTGCCAATCGCACCTCCACAGCACCTTGTCGCTGTCTCCATCGTCGTCCAGCCAGGACGTAGGAGACGACATGGGCACTCCAGGGAGCTGCCAGTCGACAAGACTGGAGCCAACCTGGAGAAGAGACGGGCCGATGTGACTTAAATCTATCATCTGCAAAGTGACAAGGAAGACGATAGTGGAGTATGTTTGGCCATTTCTCTTGTTTTCACCATGTCTACTCTGTATACAGAACTGACATTGAAGAGCAGAGAAGCCACTCATTCACTTGACCTAGGCTCTGTGAAGAGGAGTTTTGTCACAGTTTTTGAGTGGCTGTAATTATTTTTTCCATACTGTACATGTAAAAACGTGTCAAATCTATGCACTGGTTGATGGCACATGATCCACAGACAGACTCACTCTAACAGGGAGTCCTGGCGGCAGTGTGCTGGTCTTGACGTGCGGTGGAGCTGTCAGGGGACGGGTCAGGCTCCTCGACGGAGCACCAGCCCACTTGGAGATGGGGAGTCCCTCTCCAGCCTGAGGCGCCTCTGGGGAGCGGGGCTCTTGAAGGTGTTCTATTGGCTGTGATGTTTGGGGAGGAAAAGACAGATTAATAATGTCATTATAAAATAGATTTACACTCTATTAATACTACAGCTTAAACAAGGGCACAAACTGTACAAGACCGTTTGTGCTTCCTCTGCCCTTCCTCCTGCCTAAATCCCTTTCAGTTTCCAATCGTGATCCCTGTGTCGCTAGGACGTATGACACAGTCCCTGGGATGAAAGCTTCTGTCCTGCCTGATACACTTGGCTCGACCCGCAATGTTCGCGCAGTGTCTGTGTGACTCACGGTGCTCTGTCCGGTCTCTGGCTGCTTGATTCCTGCCGGGAAATGGTCTTTTTCCGGGGAGGGGTCGCGGCTGTCGCCTGGTGTCACGGCCGTGGGCTCGGTGGACAGATGTGCTCCCCTGAGCGCGTCGCCCTCATCTTCCACTAGGAGCGGGCTGGGAGGTGTCTGCTCACAAGAGCCTGTAATTCAAGGAACCAACAACGAACAAATCTGAAATGCGGAGTCCGATAAAGTACCTGGTTTGCCTTTTCTGTTACTCTGGGGAAGTTTAACGACGTAATAAAATCTCTAATCAGCTGTCTGCCGAGACGAGGGTGGTGATTTTCTAAGTTACTAGATGAGCCTCCCTACCCGTAGAAGTGGGGGTCGCAGATCTCGGGGTGTCTTCCTTGTCATCAGAGTGTTGAGGTCTCACGGGGGTCACCCCCCCGCAGCACACAAACACCGTGGCGAGGTGCACAAGGAAAAGGGGGAACTCTCCGTCCTTCTCCTCTGCTCTTTTTTGGGGGGTCCTCCTCCTTTTCTCTCGAGTGATTTCATGGTCTGGCCTTGGGTCTTTGGCCTTGCAGGCCTCGGCTCGTCTTTGGATGCAAAGATTCTGACCCATGGGGAAACAGAAACTTATGCGATTTGATGACTGTGACCCCTTTTTATAAGGCTTGAAAGTAGGTCGTCTGATGTCACCTGGATCACCATTCTGACGCTTTCACGTTGTTAAGTTATAGTGTGATGTCATCTGACACCTCATAAAGGCTTATTAATGTCAAGAAATAACCTTTATTTTATATAGTGCCTTTCAAAATGGCTTCTCAAACCGCTTTACAAAAAAAAACGGTTTCCAGCGGCCTTTGCAATATTTGTCTTAGTTTTGTGCTACATACTGCTCGACTCAGTTCTGAGATCCGACACCTTTTTGTGGTGGTTCACTCTGCTGTCTCGCGATGCCTGAGTTTGGCAGAGAGCACGCTTGGTGTGGAGTTTGCATCTTCTCCCCTTGCCGCCCGGATAAACTGGGCTCTCTAATTCGCGCCCCTTCCGTGTGTGTGCGTACTGTGCACAGAGAAGTCAGTCCATGGCGTGTGCTCTTGTAGCCACGCCTCTCCAAGGATTAAGCTGAAAATATCATTTTTGGAGAATTGCGTACGCACACTGTTAAATACTGTACACTCATCCGTCGTTAAACGAGCACTTACTTTATTTACAAGTACTCGCTGAAACCAGCGGTGGATAAATATACAGTACCTGTGTTTAGAGCAGTGAACCGTCCTCTCCGCTTAGACGAGCTCCGAGCGAGTGTCCCGTTCTGCCGGTTTTACTTTTCACTTCTGTCGGCTGTTTTCTCAACTTTATAATTCATGTTCAGATAATCACGTTAGTTATTGTGTAGAATAATAATCGGAATCTTTATTCAATGAAATGAAACCCACTGTGCTCTAACAATGAGGCATGAATGCGCTACCAAACATATAAGAGACGGAATGGCCTCCGTGTGTTTGCAACCTTTTTTGTTTTTACGTTCTCAGTATAAATAATACTTAACCTGCCTCGGTGTTGACGCTGCTGTGTGCACAAGAACGGTTTTGTCCAACTTCAGATTATCGCGCTACAAACTTGGGATCGCCGTCAGTGTAAATGAAGAGGACTGAGAGGGGACGGTTGGTTTCCGTGCTTTCGTTTTCCCTCGTTTATTTAAAAGTAGTAAAGTGGCAATATATTACTGAAAAAATAAAATATCTTCAAGCACAACGTATTTGTAACTGAAAATTAACATTATTTAAGCGAACGAGGTTTAACAGATACCAGCAGCGCCACTACATAAAGATGAACTTTACATATTCATCGATAACATTAATTAAAATGGATCAATGGATTCATAATATGGATCAATACCATAGGTGGGCAAATACCATATTATTCTGCAACTTTCCAGTGCCAGGCATCATGCTGTTGATTCGAAGAGCACTGTTGGGATGATGGCTGTCCCAGTTGCTTGAGGTGTACAGTTCCTTTGGCTTCCTGGCAGAGATGTGCAGAGACCTTTTGGTGGGCAGTGGCTCAAAAGAATATCCTGAGTATCCTGGACACAAGTCAGTGCCCGCTTGTAGTTCTGTGTTTTTTAATGTTACAGGAAGTTTGGCTGTGACTTCAGAGGCATTATAATATTCACAGGCTTGGCAAAAAAAGTTTTGTCCCTAATTGCTGATTATGTTTGATTAACAGGTCAGAGATTACACACCCTCTACTGAGCATATACTTTATTTTCCTGATATAAAATATCTTAACAAGAGGACAGAGCAAATAAAAGAGTTACGATCTAATTCCATGCAATACCAAATGGTCTTTGGGTCATCCTGGTAACCACAAGCTTGGATGTTCATATTTAAATGTACATTGCTTGTCATACGATGTTGAGCCATGACTAAATGTTCAACATCATAGCAACCCAGCATATGGAACACATGTAAACGTTTCACAGTGAAATAAACACATGAGTACTAAGCTCTTGGGATGATATATGCTTTTATTTAAGCCATGTAGATTTTAGTTAGACCTCAGTCTCTTTGCAGTTTTCCCACAGACTATATGACCCTTCTTGAGAGCTGTCCGTGCTGCTCAGAGACTTTGTTTCTCCTGACCCGTCTTCCTTCTCCTGGGAGACGCCAGGCTCCTGCCAATCGCACCTCCACAGCACCTTGTCGCTGTCTCCATCGTCGTCCAGCCAGGACGTAGGAGACGACATGGGCACTCCAGGGAGCTGCCAGTCGACAAGACTGGAGCCAACCTGGAGAAGAGACGGGCCGATGTGACTTAAATCTATCATCTGCAAAGTGACAAGGAAGACGATAGTGGAGTATGTTTGGCCATTTCTCTTGTTTTCACCATGTCTACTCTGTATACAGAACTGACATTGAAGAGCAGAGAAGCCACTCATTCACTTGACCTAGGCTCTGTGAAGAGGAGTTTTGTCACAGTTTTTGAGTGGCTGTAATTATTTTTTCCATACTGTACATGTAAAAACGTGTCAAATCTATGCACTGGTTGATGGCACATGATCCACAGACACAGACTCACTCTAACAGGGAGTCCTGGCGGCAGTGTGCTGGTCTTGACGTGCGGTGGAGCTGTCAGGGGACGGGTCAGGCTCCTCGACGGAGCACCAGCCCACTTGGAGATGGGGAGTCCCTCTCCAGCCTGAGGCGCCTCTGGGGAGCGGGGCTCTTGAAGGTGTTCTATTGGCTGTGATGTTTGGGGAGGAAAAGACAGATTAATAATGTCATTATAAAATAGATTTACACTCTATTAATACTACAGCTTAAACAAGGGCACAAACTGTACAAGACCGTTTGTGCTTCCTCTGCCCTTCCTCCTGCCTAAATCCCTTTCAGTTTCCAATCGTGATCCCTGTGTCGCTAGGACGTATGAAACAGTCCCTGGGATGAAAGCTTCTGTCCTGCCTGATACACTTGGCTCGACCCGCAATGTTCGCGCAGTGTCTGTGTGACTCACGGTGCTCTGTCCGGTCTCTGGCTGCTTGATTCCTGCCGGGAAATGGTCTTTTTCCGGGGAGGGGTCGCGGCTGTCGCCTGGTGTCACGGCCGTGGGCTCGGTGGACAGATGTGCTCCCCTGAGCGCGTCGCCCTCATCTTCCACTAGGAGCGGGCTGGGAGGTGTCTGCTCACAAGAGCCTGTAATTCAAGGAACCAACAACGAACAAATCTGAAATGCGGAGTCCGATAAAGTACCTGGTTTGCCTTTTCTGTTACTCTGGGGAAGTTTAACGACGTAATAAAATCTCTAATCAGCTGTCTGCCGAGACGAGGGTGGTGATTTTCTAAGTTACTAGATGAGCCTCCCTACCCGTAGAAGTGGGGGTCGCAGATCTCGGGGTGTCTTCCTTGTCATCAGAGTGTTGAGGTCTCATGGGGGTCACCCCCCCGCAGCACACAAACACCGTGGCGAGGTGCACAAGGAAAAGGGGGAACTCTCCGTCCTTCTCCTCTGCTCTTTTTTTGGGGGTCCTCCTCCTTTTCTCTCGAGTGATTTCATGGTCTGGCCTTGGGTCTTTGGCCTTGCAGGCCTCGGTTCGTCTTTGGATGCAAAGATTCTGACCCATGGGGAAACAGAAACTTATGCGATTTGATGACTGTGACCCCTTTTTATAAGGCTTAAAGTAGGTCGTCTGATGTCACCTGGATCACCATTCTGACGCTTTCACGTTGTTAAGTTATAGTGTGATGTCATCTGACACCTCATAAAGGCTTATTAATGTCAAGAAATAACCTTTATTTTATATAGTGCCTTTCAAAATGGCTTCTCAAACCGCTTTACAAAAAAAAACGGTTTCCAGCGGCCTTTGCAATATTTGGCTTAGTTTTGTGCTACATACTGCTCGACTCAGTTCTGAGATCCGACACCTTTTTGTGGTGGTTCACTCTGCTGTCTCGCGATGCCTGAGTTTGGCAGAGAGCACGCTTGGTGTGGAGTTTGCATCTTCTCCCCTTGCCGCCCGGATAAACTGGGCTCTCTAATTCGCGCCCCTTCCGTGTGTGTGCGTACTGTGCACAAAGAAGTCAGTCCATGGCGTGTGCTCTTGTAGCCACGCCTCTCCAAGGATTAAGCTGAAAATATCATTTTTGGAGAATTGCGTACGCACACTGTTAAATACTGTACACTCATCCGTCGTTAAACGAGCACTTACTTTATTTACAAGTACTCGCTGAAACCAGCGGTGGATAAATATACCTGTGTTTAGACCAGTGAACCGTCCTCTCCGCTTAGACGAGCTCCGAGCGAGTGTCCCGTTCTGCCGGTTTTATTTTTCACTTCTGTCGGCTGTTTTCTCAACTTTATAATTCATGTTCAGATAATCACGTTAGTTATTGTGTAGAATAATAATCGGAATCTTTATTCAATGAAATGAAACCCACTGTGCTCTAACAATGAGGCATGAATGCGCTACCAAACATATAAGAGACGGAATGGCCTCCGTGTGTTTGCAACCTTTTTTGTTTTTACGTTCTCAGTATAAATAATACTTATCCTGCCTCGGTGTTGACGCTGCTGTGTGCACAAGAACGGTTTTGTCCAACTTCAGATTATCGCGCTACAAACTTGGGATCGCCGTCAGTGTAAATGAAGAGGACTGAGAGGGGACGGTTGGTTTCCGTGCTTTCGTTTTCCCTCGTTTATTTAAAAGTAGTAAAGTGGCAATATATTACTGAAAAAATAAAATATCTTCAAGCACAACGTATTTGTAACTGAAAATTAACATTATTTAAGCGAACGAGGTTTAACAGATACCAGCAGCGCCACTACATAAAGATGAACTTTACATATTCATCGATAACATTAATTAAAATGGATCAATGGATTCATAATATGGATCAATACCATAGGTGGGCAAATACCATATTATTCTGCAACTTTCCAGTGCCAGGCATCATGCTGTTGATTCGAAGAGCACTGTTGGGATGATGGCTGTCCCAGTTGCTTGAGGTGTACAGTTCCTTTGGCTTCCTGACAGAGATGTGCAGAGACCTTTTGGTGGGCAGTGGCTCAAAAGAGTATCCTGAGTATCCTGGACACAAGTCAGTGCCCGCTTGTAGTTCTGTGTTTTTTAATGTTACAGGAAGTTTGGCTGTGACTTCAGAGGCATTATAATATTCACAGGCTTGGAAAAAAAAGTGTTGTCCATAATTGCTGATTATGTTTGATTAACAGGCCAGAGATTACACACCCTCTACTGAGCATATACTTTATTTTCCTGATATAAAATATCTTAACAAGAGGACAGAGCAAATAAAAGAGTTACGATCTAATTCCATGCAATACCAAATGGTCTTTGGGTCATCCTGGTAACCACAAGCTTGGATGTGCATATTTAAATGTACATTGCTTGTCATACGATGTTGAGCCATGACTAAATGTTCAACATCATAGCAACCCAGCATATGGAACACATGTAAACGTTTCACAGTGAAATAAACACATGAGTACTAAGCTCTTGGGATGATACTGTATATGCTTTTATTTAAGCCATGTAGATTTTAGTCAGACCTCAGTCTCTTTGCAGTTTTCCCACAGACTATATGACCCTTCTTGAGAGCTGTCCGTGCTGCTCAGAGACTTTGTTTCTCCTGACCCGTCTTCCTTCTCCTGGGAGACGCCAGGCTCCTGCCAATCGCACCTCCACAGCACCTTGTCGCTGTCTCCATCGTCGTCCAGCCAGGACGTAGGAGATGACATGGGCACTCCAGGGAGCTGCCAGTCGACAAGACTGGAGCCAACCTGGAGAAGAGACGGGCCGATGTGACTTAAATCTATCATCTGCAAAGTGACAAGGAAGACGATAGTGGAGTATGTTTGGCCATTTCTCTTGTTTTCACCATGTCTACTCTGTATACAGAACTGACATTGAAGAGCAGAGAAGCCACTCATTCACTTGACCTAGGCTCTGTGAAGAGGAGTTTTGTCACAGTTTTTGAGTGGCTGTAATTATTTTTTCCATACTGTACATGTAAAAACGTGTCAAATCTATGCACTGGTTGATGGCACATGATCCACAGACACAGACTCACTCTAACAGGGAGTCCTGGCGGCAGTGTGCTGGTCTTGACGTGCGGTGGAGCTGTCAGGGGACGGGTCAGGCTCCTCGACGGAGCACCAGCCCACTTGGAGGTGGGGAGTCCCTCTCCAGCCTGAGGCACCTCTGGGGAGCGGGGCTCTTGAAGGTGTTCTATTGGCTGTGATGTTTGGGGAGGAAAAGACAGATTAATAATCTATTATAAAATAGATTTACACTCTATTAATACTACAGCTTAAATAAGGGCACAAACTGTACAAGACCGTTTGTGCTTCCTCTGCCCTTCCTCCTGCCTAAATCCCTTTCAGTTTCCAATCGTGATCCCTGTGTCGCTAGGACGTATGAAACAGTCCCTGGGATGAAAGCTTCTGTCCTGCCTGGTACACTTGGCTCGACCCGCAATGTTCGCGCAGTGTCTGTGTGACTCACGGTGCTCTGTCCGGTCTCTGGCTGCTTGATTCCTGCCGGGAAATGGTCTTTTTCCGGGGAGGGGTCGCGGCTGTCGCCTGGTGTCACGGCCGTGGGCTCGGTGGACAGATGTGCTCCCCTGAGCGCGTCGCCCTCATCTTCCACTAGGAGCGGGCTGGGAGGTGTCTCCTCACAAGAGCCTGTAATTCAGGGAACCAACAACGAACAAATCTGAAATGCGGAGTCCGATAAAGGACCTGGTTTGCCTTTTCTGTTACTCTGGGGAAGTTTAACGACGTAATAAAATCTGTAATCAGCTGTCTGCCGAGACGAGGGTGGTGATTTTCTAAGTTACTAGATGAGCCTCCCTACCCGTAGAAGTGGGGGTCGCAGATCTCGGGGTGTCTTCCTTGTCATCAGAGTGTTGAGGTCTCATGGGGGTCACCCCCCCGCAGCACACAAACACCGTGGCGAGGTGCACAAGGAAAAGGGGGAACTCTCCGTCCTTCTCCTCTGCTCTTTTTTTGGGGGTCCTCCTCCTTTTCTCTCGAGTGATTTCATGGTCTGGCCTTGGGTCTTTGGCCTTGCAGGCCTCGGTTCGTCTTTGGATGCAAAGATTCTGACCCATGGGGAAACAGATACTTATGCGATTTGATGACTGTGACCCCTTTTTATAAGGCTTGAAAGTAGGTAGTCTGATGTCACCTGGATCACCATTCTGACGCTTTCACGTTGTTAAGTTATAGTGTGATGTCATCTGACACCTCATAAAGGCTTATTAATGTCAAGAAATAACCTTTATTTTATATAGTGCCTTTCAAAATGGCTTCTCAAACCGCTTTACAAAAAAAAAACGGTTTCCAGCGGCCTTTGCTATATTTGGCTTAGTTTTGTGCTACATACTGCTCGACTCAGTTCTGAGATCCGACACCTTTTTGTGGTGGTTCACTCTGCTGTCTCGCGATGCCTGAGTTTGGCAGAGAGCACGCTTGGTGTGGAGTTTGCATCTTCTCCCCTTGCCGCCCGGATAAACTGGGCTCTCTAATTCGCGCCCCTTCCGTGTGTGTGCGTACTGTGCACAAAGAAGTCAGTCCATGGCGTGTGCTCTTGTAGCCACGCCTCTCCAAGGATTAAGCTGAAAATATCATTTTTGGAGAATTGCGTACGCACACTGTTAAATACTGTACACTCATCCGTCGTTAAACGAGCACTTACTTTATTTACAAGTACTCGCTGAAACCAGCGGTGGATAAATATACCTGTGTTTAGACCAGTGAACCGTCCTCTCCGCTTAGACGAGCTCCGAGCGAGTGTCCCGTTCTGCCGGTTTTATTTTTCACTTCTGTCGGCTGTTTTCTCAACTTTATAATTCATGTTCAGATAATCACGTTAGTTATTGTGTAGAATAATAATCGGAATCTTTATTCAATGAAATGAAACCCACTGTGCTCTAACAATGAGGCATGAATGCGCTACCAAACATATAAGAGACGGAATGGCCTCCGTGTGTTTGCAACCTTTTTTGTTTTTACGTTCTCAGTATAAATAATACTTAACCTGCCTCGGTGTTGACGCTGCTGTGTGCACAAGAACGGTTTTGTCCAACTTCAGATTATCGCGCTACAAACTTGGGATCGCCGTCAGTGTAAATGAAGAGGACTGAGAGGGGACGGTTGGTTTCCGTGCTTTCGTTTTCCCTCGTTTATTTAAAAGTAGTAAAGTGGCAATATATTACTGAAAAAATAAAATATCTTCAAGCACAACGTATTTGTAACTGAAAATTAACATTATTTAAGCGAACGAGGTTTAACAGATACCAGCAGCGCCACTACATAAAGATGAACTTTACATATTCATCGATAACATTAATTAAAATGGATCAATGGATTCATAATATGGATCAATACCATAGGTGGGCAAATACCATATTATTCTGCAACTTTCCAGTGCCAGGCATCATGCTGTTGATTCGAAGAGCACTGTTGGGATGATGGCTGTCCCAGTTGCTTGAGGTGTACAGTTCCTTTGGCTTCCTGGCAGAGATGTGCAGAGACCTTTTGGTGGGCAGTGGCTCAAAAGAATATCCTGAGTATCCTGGACACAAGTCAGTGCCCGCTTGTAGTTCTGTGTTTTTTAATGTTACAGGAAGTTTGGCTGTGACTTCAGAGGCATTATAATATTCACAGGCTTGGCAAAAAAAGTTTTGTCCCTAATTGCTGATTATGTTTGATTAACAGGTCAGAGATTACACACCCTCTACTGAGCATATACTTTATTTTCCTGATATAAAATATCTTAACAAGAGGACAGAGCAAATAAAAGAGTTACGATCTAATTCCATGCAATACCAAATGGTCTTTGGGTCATCCTGGTAACCACAAGCTTGGATGTTCATATTTAAATGTACATTGCTTGTCATACGATGTTGAGCCATGACTAAATGTTCAACATCATAGCAACCCAGCATATGGAACACATGTAAACGTTTCACAGTGAAATAAACACATGAGTACTAAGCTCTTGGGATGATATATGCTTTTAATTAAGCCATGTAGATTTTAGTTAGACCTCAGTCTCTTTGCAGTTTTCCCACAGACTATATGACCCTTCTTGAGAGCTGTCCGTGCTGCTCAGAGACTTTGTTTCTCCTGACCCGTCTTCCTTTTCCTGGGAGACGCCAGGCTCCTGCCAATCGCACCTCCACAGCACCTTGTCGCTGTCTCCATCGTCGTCCAGCCAGGACGTAGGAGACGACATGGGCACTCCAGGGAGCTGCCAGTTGACAAGACTGGAGCCAACCTGGAGAAGAGACGGGCCGATGTGACTTAAATCTATCATCTGCAAAGTGACAAGGAAGACGATAGTGGAGTATGTTTGGCCATTTCTCTTGTTTTCACCATGTCTACTCTGTATACAGAACTGACATTGAAGAGCAGAGAAGCCACTCATTCACTTGACCTAGGCTCTGTGAAGAGGAGTTTTGTCACAGTTTTTGAGTGGCTGTAATTATTTTTTCCATACTGTACATGTAAAAACGTGTCAAATCTATGCACTGGTTGATGGCACATGATCCACAGACACAGACTCACTCTAACAGGGAGTCCTGGCGGCAGTGTGCTGGTCTTGACGTGCGGTGGAGCTGTCAGGGGACGGGTCAGGCTCCTCGATGGAGCACCAGCCCACTTGGAGATGGGGAGTCCCTCTCCAGCCTGAGGCGCCTCTGGGGAGCGGGGCTCTTGAAGGTGTTCTATTGGCTGTGATGTTTGGGGAGGAAAAGACAGATTAATAATGTCATTATAAAATAGATTTACACTCTATTAATACTACAGCTTAAACAAGGGCACAAACTGTACAAGACCGTTTGTGCTTCCTCTGCCCTTCCTCCTGCCTAAATCCCTTTCAGTTTCCAATCGTGATCCCTGTGTCGCTAGGACGTATGAAACAGTCCCTGGGATGAAAGCTTCTGTCCTGCCTGATACACTTGGCTCGACCCGCAATGTTCGCGCAGTGTCTGTGTGACTCACGGTGCTCTGTCCGGTCTCTGGCTGCTTGATTCCTGCCGGGAAATGGTCTTTTTCCGGGGAGGGGTCGCGGCTGTCGCCTGGTGTCACGGCCGTGGGCTCGGTGGACAGATGTGCTCCCCTGAGCGCGTCGCCCTCATCTTCCACTAGGAGCGGGCTGGGAGGTGTCTGCTCACAAGAGCCTGTAATTCAAGGAACCAACAACGAACAAATCTGAAATGCGGAGTCCGATAAAGTACCTGGTTTGCCTTTTCTGTTACTCTGGGGAAGTTTAACGACGTAATAAAATCTCTAATCAGCTGTCTGCCGAGACGAGGGTGGTGATTTTCTAAGTTACTAGATGAGCCTCCCTACCCGTAGAAGTGGGGGTCGCAGATCTCGGGGTGTCTTCCTTGTCATCAGAGTGTTGAGGTCTCATGGGGGTCACCCCCCCGCAGCACACAAACACCGTGGCGAGGTGCACAAGGAAAAGGGGGAACTCTCCGTCCTTCTCCTCTGCTCTTTTTTTGGGGGTCCTCCTCCTTTTCTCTCGAGTGATTTCATGGTCTGGCCTTGGGTCTTTGGCCTTGCAGGCCTCGGTTCGTCTTTGGATGCAAAGATTCTGACCCATGGGGAAACAGAAACTTATGCGATTTGATGACTGTGACCCCTTTTTATAAGGCTTAAAGTAGGTCGTCTGATGTCACCTGGATCACCATTCTGACGCTTTCACGTTGTTAAGTTATAGTGTGATGTCATCTGACACCTCATAAAGGCTTATTAATGTCAAGAAATAACCTTTATTTTATATAGTGCCTTTCAAAATGGCTTCTCAAACCGCTTTACAAAAAAAAACGGTTCCAGCGGCCTTTGCAATATTTGGCTTAGTTTTGTGCTACATACTGCTCGACTCAGTTCTGAGATCCGACACCTTTTTGTGGTGGTTCACTCTGCTGTCTCGCGATGCCTGAGTTTGGCAGAGAGCACGCTTGGTGTGGAGTTTGCATCTTCTCCCCTTGCCGCCCGGATAAACTGGGCTCTCTAATTCGCGCCCCTTCCGTGTGTGTGCGTACTGTGCACAAAGAAGTCAGTCCATGGCGTGTGCTCTTGTAGCCACGCCTCTCCAAGGATTAAGATGAAAATATCATTTTTGGAGAATTGCGTACGCACACTGTTAAATACTGTACACTCATCCGTCGTTAAACGAGCACTTACTTTATTTACAAGTACTCGCTGAAACCAGCGGTGGATAAATATACAGTACCTGTGTTTAGAGCAGTGAACCGTCCTCTCCGCTTAGACGAGCTCCGAGCGAGTGTCCCGTTCTGCCGGTTTTACTTTTCACTTCTGTCGGCTGTTTTCTCAACTTTATAATTCATGTTCAGATAATCACGTTAGTTATTGTGTAGAATAATAATCGGAATCTTTCTTCAATGAAATGAAACCCACTGTGCTCTAACAACGAGGGATGAATGCTCTACCAAACATATAAGAGACGGAATGGCCTCCGTGTGTTTGCAACCTTTTTTGTTTTTACGTTCTCAGTATAAATAATACTTAACCTGCCTCGGTGTTGACGCTGCTGTGTGCCAAAGAACAGTTTTGTCCAACTTCAGATTATCGCGCTACAAACTTGGGATCGCCGTCAGTGTAAATGAAGAGGACTGAGAGGGGACAGTTGGTTTCCGTGCTTTCGTTTTCCCTCGTTTATTTAAAAGTAGTAAAGTGGCAATATATTATTGAAAAAATTAAATATCTACAAGCACAACGTATTTGTAACTGAAAATTAACATTATTTAAGCGAACGAGGTTTAACAGATACCAGCAGCGCCACTACATAAAGATGAACTTTACATATTCATCGATAACATTAATTAAAATGGATCAATGGATTCATAATATGGATCAATACCATAGGTGGGCAAATACCATATTATTCTGCAACTTTCCAGTGCCAGGCATCATGCTGTTGATTCGAAGAGCACTGTTGTGATGATGGCTGTCCCAGTTGCTTGAGGTGTACAGTTCCTTTGGCTTCCTGACAGAGATGTGCAGAGACCTTTTGGTGGGCAGTGGCTCAAAAGAGTATCCTGAGTATCCTGGACACAAGTCAGTGCCCGCTTGTAGTTCTGTGTTTTTTAATGTTACAGGAAGTTTGGCTGTGACTTCAGAGGCATTATAATATTCACAGGCTTGGCAAAAAAAGTGTTGTCCATAATTGCTGATTATGTTTGATTAACAGGCCAGAGATTACACACCCTCTACTGAGCATATACTTTATTTTCCTGATATAAAATATCTTAACAAGAGGACAGAGCAAATAAAAGAGTTACGATCTAATTCCATGCAATACCAAATGGTCTTTGGGTCATCCTGGTAACCACAAGCTTGGATGTGCATATTTAAATGTACATTGCTTGTCATACGATGTTGAGCCATGACTTAATGTTCAACATCATAGCAACCCAGCATATGGAACACATGTAAACGTTTCACAGTGAAATAAACACATGAGTACTAAGCTCTTGGGATGATACTGTATATGCTTTTATTTAAGCCATGTAGATTTTAGTCAGACCTCAGTCTCTTTGCAGTTTTCCCACAGACTATATGACCCTTCTTGAGAGCTGTCCGTGCTGCTCAGAGACTTTGTTTCTCCTGACCCGTCTTCCTTCTCCTGGGAGACGCCAGGCTCCTGCCAATCGCACCTCCACAGCACCTTGTCGCTGTCTCCATCGTCGTCCAGCCAGGACGTAGGAGATGACATGGGCACTCCAGGGAGCTGCCAGTCGACAAGACTGGAGCCAACCTGGAGAAGAGACGGGCCGATGTGACTTAAATCTATCATCTGCAAAGTGACAAGGAAGACGATAGTGGAGTATGTTTGGCCATTTCTCTTGTTTTCACCATGTCTACTCTGTATACAGAACTGACATTGAAGAGCAGAGAAGCCACTCATTCACTTGACCTAGGCTCTGTGAAGAGGAGTTTTGTCACAGTTTTTGAGTGGCTGTAATTATTTTTTCCATACTGTACATGTAAAAACGTGTCAAATCTATGCACTGGTTGATGGCACATGATCCACAGACACAGACTCACTCTAACAGGGAGTCCTGGCGGCAGTGTGCTGGTCTTGACGTGCGGTGGAGCTGTCAGGGGACGGGTCAGGCTCCTCGACGGAGCACCAGCCCACTTGGAGGTGGGGAGTCCCTCTCCAGCCTGAGGCGCCTCTGGGGAGCGGGGCTCTTGAAGGTGTTCTATTGGCTGTGATGTTTGGGGAGGAAAAGACAGATTAATAATCTATTATAAAATAGATTTACACTCTATTAATACTACAGCTTAAATAAGGGCACAAACTGTACAAGACCGTTTGTGCTTCCTCTGCCCTTCCTCCTGCCTAAATCCCTTTCAGTTTCCAATCGTGATCCCTGTGTCGCTAGGACGTATGAAACAGTCCCTGGGATGAAAGCTTCTGTCCTGCCTGATACACTTGGCTCGACCCGCAATGTTCGCGCAGTGTCTGTGTGACTCACGGTGCTCTGTCCGGTCTCTGGCTGCTTGATTCCTGCCGGGAAATGGTCTTTTTCCGGGGAGGGGTCGCGGCTGTCGCCTGGTGTCACGGCCGTGGGCTCGGTGGACAGATGTGCTCCCCTGAGCGCGTCGCCCTCATCTTCCACTAGGAGCGGGCTGGGAGGTGTCTCCTCACAAGAGCCTGTAATTCAGGGAACCAACAACGAACAAATCTGAAATGCGGAGTCCGATAAAGGACCTGGTTTGCCTTTTCTGTTACTCTGGGGAAGTTTAACGACGTAATAAAATCTGTAATGAGCTGTCTGCCGAGACGAGGGTGGTGATTTTCTAAGTTACTAGATGAGCCTCCCTACCCGTAGAAGTGGGGGTCGCAGATCTCGGGGTGTCTTCCTTGTCATCAGAGTGTTGAGGTCTCACGGGGGTCACCCCCCCGCAGCACACAAACACCGTGGCGAGGTGCACAAGGAAAAGGGGGAACTCTCCGTCCTTCTCCTCTGCTCTTTTTTGGGGGGTCCTCCTCCTTTTCTCTCGAGTGATTTCATGGTCTGGCCTTGGGTCTTTGGCCTTGCAGGCCTCGGTTCGTCTTTGGATGCAAAGATTCTGACCCATGGGGAAACAGAAACTTATGCGATTTGATGACTTTGACCCCTTTTTATAAGGCTTGAAAGTAGGTCGTCTGATGTCACCTGGATCACCATTCTGACGCTTTCACGTTGTTAAGTTATAGTGTGATGTCATCTGACACCTCATAAAGGCTTATTAATGTCAAGAAATAACCTTTATTTTATATAGTGCCTTTCAAAATGGCTTCTCAAACCGCTTTACAAAAAAAAACGGTTTCCAGCGGCCTTTGCAATATTTGGCTTAGTTTTGTGCTACATACTGCTCGACTCAGTTCTGAGATCCGACACCTTTTTGTGGTGGTTCACTCTGCTGTCTCGCGATGCCTGAGTTTGGCAGAGAGCACGCTTGGTGTGGAGTTTGCATCTTCTCCCCTTGCCGCCCGGATAAACTGGGCTCTCTAATTCGCGCCCCTTCCGTGTGTGTGCGTACTGTGCACAAAGAAGTCAGTCCATGGCGTGTGCTCTTGTAGCCATGCCTCTCCAAGGATTAAGCTGAAAATATCATTTTTGGAGAATTGCGTACGCACACTGTTAAATACTGTACACTCATCCGTCGTTAAACGAGCACTTACTTTATTTACAAGTACTCGCTGAAACCAGCGGTGGATAAATATACCTGTGTTTAGACCAGTGAACCGTCCTCTCCGCTTAGACGAGCTCCGAGCGAGTGTCCCGTTCTGCCGGTTTTATTTTTCACTTCTGTCGGCTGTTTTCTCAACTTTATAATTTATGTTCAGATAATCACGTTAGTTATTGTGTAGAATAATAATCGGAATCTTTATTCAATGAAATGAAACCCACTGTGCTCTAACAATGAGGCATGAATGCGCTACCAAACATATAAGAGACGGAATGGCCTCCGTGTGTTTGCAACCTTTTTTGTTTTTACGTTCTCAGTATAAATAATACTTAACCTGCCTCGGTGTTGACGCTGCTGTGTGCACAAGAACGGTTTTGTCCAACTTCAGATTATCGCGCTACAAACTTGGGATCGCCGTCAGTGTAAATGAAGAGGACTGAGAGGGGACGGTTGGTTTCCGTGCTTTCGTTTTCCCTCGTTTATTTAAAAGTAGTAAAGTGGCAATATATTACTGAAAAAATAAAATATCTTCAAGCACAACGTATTTGTAACTGAAAATTAACATTATTTAAGCGAACGAGGTTTAACAGATACCAGCAGCGCCACTACATAAAGATGAACTTTACATATTCATCGATAACATTAATTAAAATGGATCAATGGATTCATAATATGGATCAATACCATAGGTGGGCAAATACCATATTATTCTGCAACTTTCCAGTGCCAGGCATCATGCTGTTGATTCGAAGAGCACTGTTGGGATGATGGCTGTCCCAGTTGCTTGAGGTGTACAGTTCCTTTGGCTTCCTGGCAGAGATGTGCAGAGACCTTTTGGTGGGCAGTGGCTCAAAAGAATATCCTGAGTATCCTGGACACAAGTCAGTGCCCGCTTGTAGTTCTGTGTTTTTTAATGTTACAGGAAGTTTGGCTGTGACTTCAGAGGCATTATAATATTCACAGGCTTGGCAAAAAAAGTTTTGTCCCTAATTGCTGATTATGTTTGATTAACAGGTCAGAGATTACACACCCTCTACTGAGCATATACTTTATTTTCCTGATATAAAATATCTTAACAAGAGGACAGAGCAAATAAAAGAGTTACGATCTAATTCCATGCAATACCAAATGGTCTTTGGGTCATCCTGGTAACCACAAGCTTGGATGTTCATATTTAAATGTACATTGCTTGTCATACGATGTTGAGCCATGACTAAATGTTCAACATCATAGCAACCCAGCATATGGAACACATGTAAACGTTTCACAGTGAAATAAACACATGAGTACTAAGCTCTTGGGATGATATATGCTTTTATTTAAGCCATGTAGATTTTAGTTAGACCTCAGTCTCTTTGCAGTTTTCCCACAGACTATATGACCCTTCTTGAGAGCTGTCCGTGCTGCTCAGAGACTTTGTTTCTCCTGACCCGTCTTCCTTCTCCTGGGAGACGCCAGGCTCCTGCCAATCGCACCTCCACAGCACCTTGTCGCTGTCTCCATCGTCGTCCAGCCAGGACGTAGGAGACGACATGGGCACTCCAGGGAGCTGCCAGTCGACAAGACTGGAGCCAACCTGGAGAAGAGACGGGCCGATGTGACTTAAATCTATCATCTGCAAAGTGACAAGGAAGACGATAGTGGAGTATGTTTGGCCATTTCTCTTGTTTTCACCATGTCTACTCTGTATACAGAACTGACATTGAAGAGCAGAGAAGCCACTCATTCACTTGACCTAGGCTCTGTGAAGAGGAGTTTTGTCACAGTTTTTGAGTGGCTGTAATTATTTTTTCCATACTGTACATGTAAAAACGTGTCAAATCTATGCACTGGTTGATGGCACATGATCCACAGACACAGACTCACTCTAACAGGGAGTCCTGGCGGCAGTGTGCTGGTCTTGACGTGCGGTGGAGCTGTCAGGGGACGGGTCAGGCTCCTCGACGGAGCACCAGCCCACTTGGAGATGGGGAGTCCCTCTCCAGCCTGAGGCGCCTCTGGGGAGCGGGGCTCTTGAAGGTGTTCTATTGGCTGTGATGTTTGGGGAGGAAAAGACAGATTAATAATGTCATTATAAAATAGATTTACACTCTATTAATACTACAGCTTAAACAAGGGCACAAACTGTACAAGACCGTTTGTGCTTCCTCTGCCCTTCCTCCTGCCTAAATCCCTTTCAGTTTCCAATCGTGATCCCTGTGTCGCTAGGACGTATGAAACAGTCCCTGGGATGAAAGCTTCTGTCCTGCCTGATACACTTGGCTCGACCCGCAATGTTCGCGCAGTGTCTGTGTGACTCACGGTGCTCTGTCCGGTCTCTGGCTGCTTGATTCCTGCCGGGAAATGGTCTTTTTCCGGGGAGGGGTCGCGGCTGTCGCCTGGTGTCACGGCCGTGGGCTCGGTGGACAGATGTGCTCCCCTGAGCGCGTCGCCCTCATCTTCCACTAGGAGCGGGCTGGGAGGTGTCTGCTCACAAGAGCCTGTAATTCAAGGAACCAACAACGAACAAATCTGAAATGCGGAGTCCGATAAAGTACCTGGTTTGCCTTTTCTGTTACTCTGGGGAAGTTTAACGACGTAATAAAATCTCTAATCAGCTGTCTGCCGAGACGAGGGTGGTGATTTTCTAAGTTACTAGATGAGCCTCCCTACCCGTAGAAGTGGGGGTCGCAGATCTCGGGGTGTCTTCCTTGTCATCAGAGTGTTGAGGTCTCATGGGGGTCACCCCCCCGCAGCACACAAACACCGTGGCGAGGTGCACAAGGAAAAGGGGGAACTCTCCGTCCTTCTCCTCTGCTCTTTTTTTGGGGGTCCTCCTCCTTTTCTCTCGAGTGATTTCATGGTCTGGCCTTGGGTCTTTGGCCTTGCAGGCCTCGGTTCGTCTTTGGATGCAAAGATTCTGACCCATGGGGAAACAGAAACTTATGCGATTTGATGACTGTGACCCCTTTTTATAAGGCTTGAAAGTAGGTCGTCTGATGTCACCTGGATCACTATTCTGACGCTTTCACGTTGTTAAGTTATAGTGTGATGTCATCTGACACCTCATAAAGGCTTATTAATGTCAAGAAATAACCTTTATTTTATATAGTGCCTTTCAAAATGGCTTCTCAAACCGCTTTACAAAAAAAAACGGTTTCCAGCGGCCTTTGCAATATTTGGCTTAGTTTTGTGCTACATACTGCTCGACTCAGTTCTGAGATCCGACACCTTTTTGTGGTGGTTCACTCTGCTGTCTCGCGATGCCTGAGTTTGGCAGAGAGCACGCTTGGTGTGGAGTTTGCATCTTCTCCCCTTGCCGCCCGGATAAACTGGGCTCTCTAATTCGCGCCCCTTCCGTGTGTGTGCGTACTGTGCACAAAGAAGTCAGTCCATGGCGTGTGCTCTTGTAGCCACGCCTCTCCAAGGATTAAGCTGAAAATATCATTTTTGGAGAATTGCGTACGCACACTGTTAAATACTGTACACTCATCCGTCGTTAAACGAGCACTTACTTTATTTACAAGTACTCGCTGAAACCAGCGGTGGATAAATATACCTGTGTTTAGACCAGTGAACCGTCCTCTCCGCTTAGACGAGCTCCGAGCGAGTGTCCCGTTCTGCCGGTTTTACTTTTCACTTCTGTCGGCTGTTTTCTCAACTTTATAATTCATGTTCAGATAATCACGTTAGTTATTGTGTAGAATAATAATCGGAATCTTTATTCAATGAAATGAAACCCACTGTGCTCTAACAATGAGGCATGAATGCGCTACCAAACATATAAGAGACGGAATGGCCTCCGTGTGTTTGCAACCTTTTTTGTTTTTACGTTCTCAGTATAAATAATACTTAACCTGCCTCGGTGTTGACGCTGCTGTGTGCACAAGAACGGTTTTGTCCAACTTCAGATTATCGCGCTACAAACTTGGGATCGCCGTCAGTGTAAATGAAGAGGACTGAGAGGGGAAGGTTGGTTTCCGTGCTTTCGTTTTCCCTCGTTTATTTAAAAGTAGTAAAGTGGCAATATATTACTGAAAAAATAAAATATCTTCAAGCACAACGTATTTGTAACTGAAAATTAACATTATTTAAGCGAACGAGGTTTAACAGATACCAGCAGCGCCACTACATAAAGATGAACTTTACATATTCATCGATAACATTAATTAAAATGGATCAATGGATTCATAATATGGATCAATACCATAGGTGGGCAAATACCATATTATTCTGCAACTTTCCAGTGCCAGGCATCATGCTGTTGATTCGAAGAGCACTGTTGGGATGATGGCTGTCCCAGTTGCTTGAGGTGTACAGTTCCTTTGGCTTCCTGGCAGAGATGTGCAGAGACCTTTTGGTGGGCAGTGGCTCAAAAGAATATCCTGAGTATCCTGGACACAAGTCAGTGCCCGCTTGTAGTTCTGTGTTTTTTAATGTTACAGGAAGTTTGGCTGTGACTTCAGAGGCATTATAATATTCACAGGCTTGGCAAAAAAAGTTTTGTCCCTAATTGCTGATTATGTTTGATTAACAGGTCAGAGATTACACACCCTCTACTGAGCATATACTTTATTTTCCTGATATAAAATATCTTAACAAGAGGACAGAGCAAATAAAAGAGTTACGATCTAATTCCATGCAATACCAAATGGTCTTTGGGTCATCCTGGTAACCACAAGCTTGGATGTTCATATTTAAATGTACATTGCTTGTCATACGATGTTGAGCCATGACTAAATGTTCAACATCATAGCAACCCAGCATATGGAACACATGTAAACGTTTCACAGTGAAATAAACACATGAGTACTAAGCTCTTGGGATGATATATGCTTTTATTTAAGCCATGTAGATTTTAGTTAGACCTCAGTCTCTTTGCAGTTTTCCCACAGACTATATGACCCTTCTTGAGAGCTGTCCGTGCTGCTCAGAGACTTTGTTTCTCCTGACCCGTCTTCCTTCTCCTGGGAGACGCCAGGCTCCTGCCAATCGCACCTCCACAGCACCTTGTCGCTGTCTCCATCGTCGTCCAGCCAGGACGTAGGAGACGACATGGGCACTCCAGGGAGCTGCCAGTCGACAAGACTGGAGCCAACCTGGAGAAGAGACGGGCCGATGTGACTTAAATCTATCATCTGCAAAGTGACAAGGAAGACGATAGTGGAGTATGTTTGGCCATTTCTCTTGTTTTCACCATGTCTACTCTGTATACAGAACTGACATTGAAGAGCAGAGAAGCCACTCATTCACTTGACCTAGGCTCTGTGAAGAGGAGTTTTGTCACAGTTTTTGAGTGGCTGTAATTATTTTTTCCATACTGTACATGTAAAAACGTGTCAAATCTATGCACTGGTTGATGGCACATGATCCACAGACACAGACTCACTCTAACAGGGAGTCCTGGCGGCAGTGTGCTGGTCTTGACGTGCGGTGGAGCTGTCAGGGGATGGGTCAGGCTCCTCGACGGAGCACCAGCCCACTTGGAGATGGGGAGTCCCTCTCCAGCCTGAGGCGCCTCTGGGGAGCGGGGCTCTTGAAGGTGTTCTATTGGCTGTGATGTTTGGGGAGGAAAAGACAGATTAATAATGTCATTATAAAATAGATTTACACTCTATTAATACTACAGCTTAAACAAGGGCACAAACTGTACAAGACCGTTTGTGCTTCCTCTGCCCTTCCTCCTGCCTACAGTATATCCCTTTCAGTTTCCAATCGTGATCCCTGTGTCGCTAGGACGTATGAAACAGTCCCTGGGATGAAAGGTTCTGTCCTGCCTGATACACTTGGCTCGACGCAGTTCGATGTTCGTGCAGTGTCTGTGTGACTCACGGTGCTCTGTCCGGTCTCTGGCTGCTTGATTCCTCCCGGGAAATGGTCTTTTTCCGGGGAGGGGTCGCGGCTGTCGCCTGGTGTCACGGCCGTGGGCTCGGTGGACAGATGTGCTTCCCTGAGCGCGTCGCCCTCATCTTCCACTAGGAGCGGGCTGGGAGGTGTCTGCTCACAAGAGCCTGTAATTCAAGGAACCAACAACGAACAAATCTGAAATGCGGAGTCCGATAAAGTACCTGGTTTGCCTTTTCTGTTACTCTGTGGAAGTTTAACGACGTAATAAAATCTCTAATCAGCTGTCTGCCGAGACGAGGGTGGTGATTTTCTAAGTTACTAGATGAGCCTCCCTACCCGTAGAAGTGGGGGTCGCAGATCTCGGGGTGTCTTCCTTGTCATCAGAGTGTTGAGGTCTCACGGGGGTCAATTCCCCGCAGCACACAAACACCGTGGCGAGGTGCACAAGGAAAATGGGGAACTCTCCGTCCTTCTCCTCTGCTCTTTTTTTGGGGGTCCTCCTCCTTTTCTCTCGAGTGATTTCATGGTCTGGCCTTGGGTCTTTGGCCTTGCAGGCCTCGGTTCGTCTTTGGATGCAAAGATTCTGACCCATGGGGAAACAGAAACTTATGCGATTTGATGACTGTGACCCCTTTTTATAAGGCTTGAAAGTAGGTCGTCTGATGTCACCTGGATCACCATTCTGACGCTTTCACGTTGTTAAGTTATAGTGTGATGTCATCTGACACCTCATAAAGGCTTATTAATGTCAAGAAATAACCTTTATTTTATATAGTGCCTTTCAAAATGGCTTCTCAAACCGCTTTACAAAAAAAAACGGTTTCCAGCGGCCTTTGCAATATTTGTCTTAGTTTTGTGCTACATACTGCTCGACTCAGTTCTGAGATCCGACACCTTTTTGTGGTGGTTCACTCTGCTGTCTCGCGATGCCTGAGTTTGGCAGAGAGCACGCTTGGTGTGGAGTTTGCATCTTCTCCCCTTGCCGCCCGGATAAACTGGGCTCTCTAATTCGCGCCCCTTCCGTGTGTGTGCGTACTGTGCACTGAGAAGTCAGTCCATGGCGTGTGCTCTTGTAGGCCACGCCTCTCCAAGGATTAAGCTGAAAATATCATTTTTGGAGAATTGCGTACGCACACTGTTAAATGCTGTACACTCATCTGTCATTAAACGAGCACTTACTTTATTTACAAGTACTCGCTGAAACCAGCGGTGGATAAATATACCTGTGTTTAGACCAGTGAACCGTCCTCTCCGCTTAGAAGAGCTCCGAGCGAGTGTCCCGTTATGCTGGTTTTACTTTTCACTTCTGTCGGCTGTTTTCTCAACTTTATAATTCATGTTCAGATAATCACGTTAGTTATTGTGTCGAATAATAATCGGAATCTTTATTCAATGAAATGAAACCCACTGTGCTCTAACAATGAGGCATGAATGCGCTACCAAACATATAAGAGACGGAATGGCCTCCGTGTGTTTGCAACCTTTTTTCTTTTTACGTTCTCAGTATAAATAATACTTAACCTGCCTCGGTGTTGACGCTGCTGTGTGCACAAGAATGGTTTTGTCCAACTTCAGATTATCGCGCTACAAACTTGGGATCGCCGTCAGTGTAAATGAGGAGGACTGAGAGGGGACGGTTAGTTTCCTTGCTTTCGTTCTCTCTCGTTTATTTAAAAGTAGTAAAGTGAGAATATATTACTGAAAAAATAAAATATCTTCAAGCACAACGTATTTGTAACTGAAAATTAACATTATTTAAGCGATCGAGATTTAACAGATACCAGCAGCGCCACTACATAAAGATGAACTTTACATATTCATCGATAACATTAATTAAAATGGATCAATGGATTCATAATATGGATCAATACCATAGGTGGGCAAATACCATATTATTCTGCAACTTTCCAGTGCCAGGCATCATGCTGTTGATTCGAAGAGCACTGTTGGGATGATGGCTGTCCCAGTTGCTTGAGGTGTACAGTTCCTTTGGCTTCCTGGCAGAGATGTGCAGAGACCTTTTGGTGGGCAGTGGCTCAAAAGAGTATCCTGAGTATCCTGGACACAAGTCAGTGCCCGCTTGTAGTTCTGTGTTTTTTAATGTTACAGGAAGTTTGGCTGTGACTTCAGAGGCATTATAATATTCACAGGCTTGGCAAAAAAAGTGTTGTCCATAATTGCTGATTATGTTTGATTAACAGGCCAGAGATTACATACCCTCTACTGAGCATATACATTATAGATACCAAGTATATGGAACACATGTAAACGTTTCACAGTGAAATAAACACATGAGTACAAATCTCCTGAGATGATATATTTAAGCTATGTGGATTTTAGTTAGAACTCAGTCTCCTTGCAGTTTTCCCACAGAGTATATGACCCCTCTTGAGAGCTGTCCGTGCTGCTCAGAGACTTTGTTTCTCTTGACCCGTCTTCCTTCTCCTGGGAGACGCCAGGCTCCTGCCAATCGCACCTCCACAGCACCTTGTCGCTGTCTCCATCGTCGTCCAGCCAGGACGTAGGAGACGACATGGGCACTCCAGGGAGCTGCCAGTCGACAAGACTGGAGCCAACCTGGAGAAGAGACGGGCCGATGTGACTTAAATCTATCATCTGCAAAGTGACAAGGAAGACGATAGTGGAGTATGTTTGGCCATTTCTCTTGTTTTCATCATGTCTACTCTGTATACAGAACTGACATTGAAGAGCAGAGAAGCCACTCATTCACTTGACCTAGGCTCTGTGAAGAGGAGTTTTGTCACAGTTTTTGAGTGGCTGTAATTATTTTTTCCATACTGTACATGTAAAAACGTGTCAAATCTATGCACTGGTTGATGGCACATGATCCACAGACACAGACTCACTCTAACAGGGAGTCCTGGCGGCAGTGTGCTGGTCTTGATGTGCGGTGGAGCTGTCAGGGGACGGGTCAGGCTCCTCGACGGAGCACCAGCCCACTTGGAGGTGGGGAGTCCCTCTCCAGCCTGAGGCGCCTCTGGGGAGCGGGGCTCTTGAAGGTGTTCTATTGGCTGTGATGTTTGGGGAGGAAGAGACAGATTAATAATGTCATTATAAAATAGATTTACACTCTATTAATACTACAGCTTAAACAAGGGCACAAACTGTACAAGACCGTTTGTGCTTCCTCTGCCCTTCCTCCTGCCTAAATCCTTTTCAGTTTCCAATCGTGATCCCTGTGTCGCTAGGACGTATGAAACAGTCCCTGGGATGAAAGCTTCTGTCCTGCCTGATACACTTGGCTCGACCCGCAATGTTCGCGCAGTGTCTGTGTGACTCACGGTGCTCTGTCCGGTCTCTGGCTGCTTGATTCCTGCCGGGAAATGGTCTTTTTCCGGGGAGGGGTCGCGGCTGTCGCCTGGTGTCACGGCCGTGGGCTCGGTGGACAGATGTGCTCCCCTGAGCGCGTCGCCCTCATCTTCCACTAGGAGCGGGCTGGGAGGTGTCTGCTCACAAGAGCCTGTAATTCAAGGAACCAACAACGAACAAATCTGAAATGCGGAGTCCGATAAAGTACCTGGTTTGCCTTTTCTGTTACTCTGGGGAAGTTTAACGACGTAATAAAATCTCTAATCAGCTGTCTGCCGAGACGAGGGTGGTGATTTTCTAAGTTACTAGATGAGCCTCCCTACCCGTAGAAGTGGGGGTCGCAGATCTCGGGGTGTCTTTCTTGTCATCAGAGTGTTGAGGTCTGTCCGTGCTGTCCGTGCTGCTCAGAGACTTTGTTTCTCTTGACCCGTCTTCCTTCTCCTGGGAGACGCCAGGGTCCTGGCAATTGCAAAAGATTTAGGACAAGCAACACAGCACCTAAAGTTTTCTGTTCAGACCTCAGTCGCTTTGCAGTCATCCCAGAGAGTATATGAGCCCTCTTGAGAGCTGTCAGTGCTGCTCTGATACTGGGATTCACCTGACCTGTCTTGTTTCTCCTGGGAGATGGCAGGCTCCTCCTGAAAGCAACTGCAGAGCACCTTGTCGCTGTCTCCATCGCTGCCCAGCCAGGACGTACTGTAGGTGATGACATGGGCACTCCAGTCGACAAGACTGGAGCCAACCTGGAGAAGAGACGGGCTGATGTGACTTAAATCTAAAATCTGCAAAGTGACAAGGAAGACGATAGTGGAGTATGTTTGACTGGGGACTGTCACTGGACAACCTGCTTTTATCCAGATCATTTTCTCTTCATAACCTTAGAATTTGCCATTTCTCTTGTTTTCAAAATATTCACTCTGTATACAGAACTGACATTGAAGAGCAGAGAAGGCACTCATTCAGTTTACCTAGGCTTGTGAAGAGGAGTTTTGTCACAATTTGTAAGTACATGTTACATGTAAAACAGGTAAAATCTAAGCACTGGTTGATGGCATGTGGCCCAGAGACACTCACACTGACAGGGAGTCCTGGCGGCAGTGTGCTGGTGCTGGCCTGTGTTGGAGCTGTCAGGGGACGGGTCAGGATCCTCGTTGTTGGAGTACCTTTGCAGCTGTTCTACTGGCTGTGCTTTTCTGGGAAAAAAGGAACAATGAATAAAATGGACTTACATGTTGTTTGAACTATAGTTTAATCGAGTGTACAAGACAAGGTTTGTTCTTTTAAAGAGCTAATTTCTAAAATGTAAAATGAACATCTCGTTTAAGACTGAGGCTGAGGCGGTTTACTTGCAAAGTGACTGTAGAATTTCCTCCAGACTTTTCTTAAAAGAGTTTGGGTCTCAGTTACCTACCTGAGATGCCTGTTCTAGACACCTACCACTCTGTGTGTAAAGAAGTGTTTCCCATACTTCCTCCTGCCTAAAATGCCTTTTAGTTTCCGACAGTGTGAAATGGTCCCCTGGGGTGAAAGTATCTGTCCTGTCTAATAATATTTTGCTCGAACCCTCAATGTTCACTTGGTGTCTCTGTAACTCATGTTGCTCTGCCCTGTCTCTGGGTCTTTGATTCCTGCTGAGAAACGTCCATTTCCTGACAAGGGGTTGCAGCCGTTGCCCAGTTTTTGGGGTGTGGGCCTGTGAGGGCAGCTCTGATTCTTTTGTGCATCATCCCCATGTTCGTCTCGGAGCCCCGAGACTTGTAGGGAGGTTCTCTCTAGTTGGAGACTAGAGAGTTGCTACATTAGAGTCTGTGATTCTGTGAACCAACAAACACCTCTGAAATGCAGATAAGGGTAAAGTATGAGCGAGGTGCTATTCAGGCAGATATGACCCAGTAAGTCATAGCTAAAAGACGAGCCTTCCCGCCTCTCTACCTGTAGAAGTGGAGGTGGGGGGGGGGGGGGGGGCACAGACTTTGGGGTCTGTGGCAGCCGAGGGGTCTTCCTTGTCGGGGGGTGTTGAGACTTTAATGGAGTCATTCCTCTGCAGCAGACAAACACAGCGGTGAGGTGTTCAAAGATCAGAGGGAGTTGTCTTTCTCGGCTCCTTTTCTGAGGCACCTTTACTTGTTCTTGTTGAGTGCTATTTTTGTGGTCACCTGGAGAAAGATCGAGGTGGCATTTGGCCTTGCAGGTCTGTGGCGCCCCTGGGTAACTGTGATTTTGAAAGGGTATGAGTAGCTAATTGCATAGATGTCCACATTTAACTGTGAGCACTTCTAATAAGATGCTGAAGGTAAAAGATTTCTGAGGTCACCCTCTCAAAGGTTTATTAATATCAGAGTTTTCAACAGGGTTTTCAGTATTTGTCATAGTTTTTTGTTAAATACAGCTTGACTGAGTTCTGAGATCCGACACCTTGTTTGGTGGTTCACCCTGCTGTTTCTAAATGCCTGGGCCCAGCCAGAACATGCTTGGTGTGGAGTTTGCATGTTCCCCCCTTTCCTCCTGGGTAAACTGGGCTCTCTAAATCACTCTTCCACGTGTGTGTGTGTGTGTGTGTTCTCTTCGCTGAGAAGTCAGTCCATGGTGTAGTACCTCTTGTAGCACCATGCCTCTCCAAGGACAAATCTGAAAATATAATTATGGGAGTATAACGTTGTCTTTAATGGTCCAATATACTGTACACATCTCTCATTCAAAGGGGCACTTTTTAGCGAGTACTCACAACTAATAACTGATCCATATACTCTATATACCTGTGTTTATACAAATCAGCTTCTGTCCTCACTAGGACGAGCTCTGATAGAGTGGCAACTTCTTCCAGTATTATTCTTCGCTCCTCTGGGCTGTATCTTAAACTGTTAAGAGCATTATAGGAGTGACGGTATAAAATGACAAATTATGCTAGCCTCTGGAGGACTAATTTAATACGTGGAGACAGGAGTTTACTCCATTTTTAAAGTGTGGTAATGTCATCTCCTTCCTCAGAAGCCTCTGAGTTGTCTTTCTCATTTTTGCTCTTTCACTAGTACGTTCTCTGGGAGTCCGCGCAGCTTCCCACAGTCCGACCCCTCGGAAACTCTCTATTTACCGACGGGAGGGTGCAGCCTGCCTACGTTGCCTAGCAACCAGAGCCCTTCCCGCCCTTGTGCTCTAGTCTAGACGGTGCTGGGCTGTTAGCGATTTAGCCGTTCGTTCTAAAAGTTCATGAAAAAAAGCGAAAAAAGGAGCAGTCTTACTGTTAAATCTGTCCTCATATGGTATCTCCTTTGGCACAAGCAGGTCTGAAGGTAGGTCATCTCACTCTGACACCGTATTTGATGTGTGAGCAGAATAGACGCGTCTGACCCCGGGTGCCTCAGAAAAGGAGCCGAGAAAGACAACTCCCTCTGATCTTTGAACACCTCGCCGCGGTGTTTGTCTGCTGCACGGGTGTGCGGGCCCGTGAAGTGAACTTGATTGACAGCTGTGTCCCAGAGCAACAAGAGCGCCCCCTCCTGTAGGAGCGGCCCAGCGAGCGACTTGTGCTCATTAACAGACATTAGACAGATATCTAATAATAATAATAATAATGTTTCTTTATAAGCCCTATACAATTTCTTGCATTAGGAATTCGTCTTTTCGCATACCCCAGCTTTTCTCCAAGGAGACACACACAGGGAGAGAAGCTTGGGGTCAGAGTGCAGGGTCTGCCATTGTACGGCGCCCCTGGAGCAGTTGGGGTTAACGGCCTTGCTCAGGGGCCCAACAGAGTAGGATTCCTCTGCCGGAAGCAGGATTTGAACCGGCAACCTTCCAGTCACAGACACAGATCCTTAGCCACAGAGCCACCGCTCCGCCCAAAAACACAGCTTCATGCTCTATTGTACTTTTACACTACTGGGTTTATTCGGTCTTTGACCGCACAAGACTGTGGTAAAATCTACTTGTTGTAATACATACAGTGCCTTGAAAAAGTATCCCTTTTTCCACTCATAAGAATCTCACAGCCTGGACTTTTATTGTTTACATTTGTGTGTCGTTTGTACAGTTGTGAGTCACATATTCATGTTCAGAGAGTCTTCCCAAAAAAGGAAGATGATAGTAAAACAAATTAGTTAAAAGCAAAAAGATGAAATATCATCATTTAATAAGTATTCATCCCCCTTGACCAGTTCTTAGTTGATCCACCTGTAGCAGCTATTACTTCCAAAAACAACTGCTGGCTAAGTTTCTGTTAATGTTGCACTCTGAGATGGAGCAAAATTAACCCATTCCTCCTTGGAAAAATTGCTCAGACTGGTCAGGTTAGCTGGGGAGTGGCGATGGACATCGAGTCTGAGATCTTGCTGCAGATTTCCGATGGGATTAAGGTCAGGACTCTGACTGGGCCCCTCAAGGATATCTATTTTCTTCATTTTAAGCCGCTCCAGTGTTGCTCTTGCAGTGTGCTTCGGATTCTTGTCCTATTGAGAGACCACCTTCCTCCCCCGTTTGAGCTTTTTGTCAGAGGGTAGCTGGTGTTTGTCTAAGATTTGTCTGTAATGTGCATCATTCATCTTCCCATCGATCCTCACAAAATTGCCAGTCCCTGCCACAGAAAAGCATCCTCATAACATGATGCTCCCACCACCATACTTCACAGTGGGGATGGTGTTACCTGGCTGATGTGCAGTCCTTGATTTGTGCCATAGATACTGCTTACAATTGAGGCACAAAACTTCCACTCAGTCTCATCAGACCACAAGACTATCTGCTAGATGGTGTTTTGGAAACTCTTTTTTCTTTCAACCAGGGCTTGCTCCTTGCAACCCTCCCATAAAGATCCTTTTTGTGGAGTGCCTTGGAGACTGTTGACCCATCTACATGATCTTGCATCGCAGCCACTGACTTCTGTAGCTCGTTCACGGTCATGGCTGGCCTCTCAGTAGCTTCTCTGATAAATGGCCTTGTCTGGCAATTCATTTTAGGGGGTGCGGCCTGATCTAGGCAGTGTGGCTGTAGTTTCATACTTCTTCCACTTCTGTACAGTGGACTGCACTGAGCTTCCATCTGCCTTCCCCACATTTGTGTGTCTCTATAATCCTATCTCTGATTTATGTGGAATGCTCTTTCATCTTCATTTTGAGTCTTTTTTTTTGGAAAGTCTCTACTATGCTGATGCGGTAGGACTTTGCAGAGAGAGAGAGGAGTACTTATATTTACAAAGGAACTGACAACAGATGAGCCACTAATTTCCTACACAGGTGGAGCCAATCAACAAACTGGGACTGTTGAGGTACAGTAATGTGCTGCACCTGTGCAAATCTGAGCTTGAAATTAATAGCGGGAATAAACAGTTTTTAAATGTAATAATTTCTGTTTTTAATTCTTAGTAAATTGTGGAAAGATTTTGGAACATTTATTTTGTTTTGACAGGGTACTCAATACTTCATGGATCAGTCCCAAAAACTCCAACCGGTTTGTGTCAGATTACAGTCAATTAGATAGAATTGCAGACTATTGTTAATGGGAATTTAAGGGTGCCTTGAGGAGCTTTTGCACATGAGCAAACTTTGGATGTACTTACACCTGTATAGTGATGGCTGAGTATATAAATGTTACATTTAGTGTTACATACAGCATAAGATTCAAGGCAGGAACATTGAAGCAGTTATTATTATATTATTATTCTAAATCTGCACAAGAGCATTATAAAAGAACATCTGCTAAACTTAAAGTATGATGGTGATTTGGATCATTGTGATTAACAGGCTTTCTGCAACTCTACTTGAAAATGAGCACAATTTCAGGATATTGTTATTTCTCCAGGTTCCACCTTTCCACCCTGTAGCATCACAGATAGAAGAGCAGGACTTCAGCACATCTGTGAATGAGGAGCATGAGTGTGGAAACTGTGGTGGAAGTAGAACACTTGGAAGTGCTCTGTACCTTTTAATAACTTTTAAAATGCACATCCAATTTCTTGGATATAAATAATGATTAATAATAATTTTTATACTCATGTAACACTTTTCTGGATAAAGCATTTATATGGGAAAATAATAATAATTTGCATAATCTCTGTATAATTCTCATAATCTAAATACACAAGAAGAACAAATATGACATACTAATCATAATGTAAAATGGTATCGCAGTAAAACTAAGACCACGAAGCTGTCAGGTGAAATGTGCATACAATGAAAATAAAACATTTTGTTGTGTTACAAATTTTTAAAGATGATTAAAATTATGCATTCAAAATATTATCGACAGAATAACTAATGTGATTATCTGAACAGAAATTGTAAAGTTCAGACAGCTGACAGAAGTGAAAAGTAAAACCGGTTGAGGTTGTAAGTAAAGTGCTAACGAGCCATGGGCACACTAACAAACCTCTAAGTGAACGGCCTCCACATGTTTTTCTTCTGTAAGTGTAAGTAGTACTGATGACAGCACTCGACGGGCCTGAACGGTTTTGGTGTTGCTGTGTCAACTTCAAATTAATTCGCTACTATCAGGCCCAGCTCTACAAGCTCGGAATCGCCGTCAGTGTAAATGAAGAGGACTGAGAGGGGACGGTTGGTTCCCGTGCTTTCGTTATCCCTCGTTTATTTAAAAACAAGCAAAGTGACAGTATTGCAGTACTGCTATTAAGGTATAATAACCTATAACGTTTGTAACTGAAACAAAGATTGTGAGCATTATAATGTTTTAATGTTATTCAGAAAATATATTTGCGGACCTGTGATTCGGCATGACCGAGACAACACGGTTATTTTCCTCGGTCTCGCTGCCTCTCGCTTATAAACCAAGTGTAGCGCGAGAGCAAGTGCGGCAGCGCGCGCGGATCTGGTACCACGTGACTCGGCGGTGAAAGTGCGAGAAGCGCGGAGACGGTTGAGAGACGCTGGGTGGAGCAGAATAAGGAAGCGAGATAATATTCAACTGGTCGTGTCTCCTGTATATATATCACGTAAAGACGACACAGCATAGTACTAGGGAACATACCGTACTGGGATTCTGACAGGGTAGTGTTGAGCAAGAAAGGGATTAAATTAAAAAGCAAACTGACGCGAGAAACGGTAGAAACGGACAACAGGGAGGAGCAATGGAGGTGTGTCAAGCAGTGTCTTTACCCTAACTGAGCAAGAGGACAACGAAAAGAAAGGCGCACGTGTTCAACGGCTTGCTACAAACCGGTCCTGGGGGGAACTGCAGGCCGTTTGTACTTGACAATTGATCGTGGGTTTGAAATTGAAAACCCAGACGTGTGACGTCGGAACACCAGCCGACTCGTTGATACGCGACCGGAACGGAAAGCTGTCCGCGGCGGCGCCGAGACTCTCCGGACAGCGAAGAGGAGCAGACGCGCCAGGGCCCGGGTGTTAGGAAGGACTGCAAACTTCCCAGGAAAATATGTAGGGTCAACCCAGAAAACGACTCCAGCAACATGTCAGGGGTCTTGTTTGTGGGAACAGCTGACGCTAAAGGAAAAGAGATTGTACTGCTATTTACACGGCCACTGGGACAGATATCACCTTCATATTGGACACGGAGACTCGAGACAATTTCAAAGCAGACACTGAACCGTCTGTTAAGAGGTAAACCTACCGTAAATACCTACAGTATAGGTATAGGGTAAAGCCTTGAGCTTATATTGGTGAAGTAATTCTCACAGTCGGTGCTTGCACGCTAAGGCTAAACATTGAGTGACAAAAACACACATTGTCCCATTTGCTATTGTAAAAGTTAACAACGCTCCCGTTATAGGCTTAAAAACATTTAGTACATGGGGTTTAGTAAAACCGGAATGGTGAACGATGTAACAGGCACAAAATACACACTGCTGAGGTTGTATGCGGTGATGTTTTTAACGGCAACGGTGAGCTCAAGCTACTGCACAGAAAAGGCCTAAGAAGCCGGTAATAGATGGGCCATGGTACCGCTTGGGCTTGGGTGCGGGCCGCTGCAATAGTGCAGAGAAATGACGGTTCGGTGAGGATGCGCGTAGATCTAATGGACCTAAATGGTGAATACATCTGTAAAAAGGGCACTGAAACGAGCGGTGCATAAATATACCTGCTGTTGTCTCAACCTTACAGTTCCCGTTCAGATAATCATACTGGTTATTCTGTAAAATATTTAAATGCCTAATTGATAAAATAATATTCACAGATTTGAACATTTTATAGAATGTTTTATTTTTATTTTGACAGCACAAGATTTTTTTAAATACCGCAATAAACCATTATTGTTGAGTAAGAAGTATTGAATAGTTTGTCATATTTGTTCATGTGTACAAGATATGCACGGTATAACATTTTTCAGGTAAAGTCAGCGTGTTGCTACACATACTTAGCAAATTATGATGCCAATCTACTGTATATAGATACTTCAGAAACATACCTAAACTCAACTAGTCTGTCCAGTGAACACTTGGAGCAAACTGGAGACTTTCATAGAGACTTGAGTGTTTCTTTTAAGTGGTTTTGGACCTATTACTGCTTGTAAAGCAATGGCTGAGTATATAAATAGTTGACTTAGGGTTTGAAACAACATTAAGATTCAAGGCAGGAAGCAGTATTCTTATCTGTGTGATCATTTTCTTGTGGTTGTATCCACTGTATACTTTTATGTTGATTCTTATTGTAAATCTGCACAAGTGGACTTCTGCTAAGCAAACAACCATTAAGGTACTTCATTAAACACAGTAACAGAATCACTGATGAAAGTATGATGTTGATTAAGTATTTTGATCAAAAAGTTTCATTTTCCTTTAAAAAAGTTTCTGAAAGTGATTGGAATGAACATAACATAATTTAGGGATGTTATTTCTCCAGATACCCCATTTTGGATCGTACTGGCTGCACCGACGCCTTTCCACCCTGTTGCGTCTCAGATAGAAGAGCAGGACTTCAGCACTCCTGTGGAAGCCCGTGCCTCAGCACAATGCAGGTGTCTGAGTGAATGAGGAGCATGAGTGTGGAAACTGTGGTGGAAGTAGAACACTTGGAAGTGCTTTGTATCTTTTAATGCATTTTTAAATGCACATCCAAAAGTTGTAACACTTTTATGTAAAACTTTTCTGGACACTCCACAAAAAGCACTGTACAGGCAATGGGGACTCCCCTCCACCATCACCAATGTGCAGCCTCACCTGCATGAGGCGACAGCAGCCACAGTGCTCCAGTACACTCACCACACCCCAGCCATCAGTGGGGAGTAGAACAGAGTGATGAAGCGAACTGATAGATGGGGATTATTGGGAGGCCGTGATTGGTAAAGGCCAGGGGGAAATTTGGCCAGGACACCAGGATATTTAAGTATGAATTCCTTGTCACACTACAATATCGAGTCATGACTGACTGCAGTCTAGCATATGGAACACATGGAAATATTTCTCACAGTGAAATAAAAGACATGAGTACAAAGCTCTTGGGATGCTATAGCTTTTATTTAAGCTATGTAAAGATTTCTGTTCAGACCTCAGTCTCCTTGCAGTATTCCCATAGAGTATATGAGCCCTCTTGAGAGCTGTCAGTGCTGCTCAGAGACTGGGATTCACCTGACCTGTCCTGTTTCTCCTGGGAGACGCCAGGCTCCTCCTGAAAGCAACTCCACAGCACCTTGTTGCTGTCTCCATCGTCGTCCAGCCAGGATGTACTGTAAGTGACGGCATGGGCACTCCAGGGAGCTGCAAGTCAGTAAGACTGGAGCCAACCTGGAGAAGAGACGGGATGATGTGACTTAAATGTATAATCTGCAAAGTGACAAGGAAGATGATAGAGGAGTATGTTTGACCGGGGAATGTCACTGGACAACCTGCTTTTATCCAGATCATTTTCTCTTCATAACCTTAGAATTTGCAATTTCTCTTGTTTTCACCGTGTCCACTGTGAATACAGAACTGACATTGAAGAGCAGAGAAGCCATTCATTGTCAGGGGACAGGTCGGGATCCTTGTTGGAGCACCAGCCCACTTCGGGGTGACGGTCCCTATCCAACCTGAGGCGCCTCCTTGTAGAGGGAGTGTTGAAGGTGTTCTATTGGCTGTGATGTTTGGGGAGGAAAAGGCAGATTAATAATGTCATTATGAAATAGATTTACACTCTATTAATACTACAGTTTAAACAGGGGTCTTTTTCTGGGGAGGGGTCACAGCTGTCGCCTGGTGTCACGGCAGTGGGCTCGGAGGGCAGATCTGCTCCCCTGAGCGTGTCGCCCTCATCTTCCACTAGGAGCGGGCTGGGAGGTGTCTTCTCACAAGAGCCTGTAATTCAGAGAACCAAAAAGAAACAAATCTGAAATGCGGAGTCAGACAAAGTACCTGGTTTGCCTATTTAAAGCCGCCTTTTCATTTTCTTTTACTCTGGGGAAGTTTAATGTAATAATAAAATCTGTAATCAGCTTTTCGCCGAGATGAGGATGGTGATTTTCTAAGTTACTAGACAAGCCAGCCTACCCGTAGAAGTGGGGGTCGCAAATCTCGGGGTGCCGGAGACAGTCGGGGTGTTGTCCTTGTAACGAACAGTTCTTTCCGGACCCTATGCGGACGACACAATCCGAAGAAGTGGGGAAACACTAGGGAAACGTCATGCAGGAATACGGGGCTGAAGACGGGGGCGTGTCCAAGGTGCGCTGGTGCACGGGGGAGGTGTGGCCGAGGCGAACAATCCAAAAGAGTAGTCCTTAGAGAGAATCCAAACAAGTGGGTAAGTCCAAAACCAGGAGATCCATCAGAACAAGGAATTAAAACACGAAGGCCGGGTCGGAACCGGCAGACAGGGAACAGGAACGGGAACCGAGATTAAAACCTTAACGGGACCAGGCGCTTCCAGGTCCCGGACTCGCACGGTACGGAAACCAGATGCAGAACCCGGATGAGCGTCAGCGCCTGGCTTTTAAGGTGGGCTGGGAATAGGGAACAGGTGCACAGAATAAAGTCTCACGTGAAAGGGCTGGAGCACCCTTAAGGAGGGGGGGGGACTATAATCGTGACAGTCCTTGTCCCTGGCGGGTTCAGGTCTCACGGGGGTCACCCCCCCGCAGCACACCAACACTGTGGCGAGGTGCACAAGGAAGAGGGGGAACTCCCCGTCCTTCTCCTCTGCTCTTTTTTGGGGGGTCCTCCTCCTTCTTTTCTTCCGAGTGATTTCATGGTCACCCGGGGGGCGAGCTGGCCTTGGGCCTTTGGCCTTGCAGACCTCGGTTCGTAGTGGGATACAAAGGTTCTGACCCATGGGGAAACAGAAACTTATGCGATTTGATGACTGTGACCCCTTTTTATAAGGCTTGAAAGTAGGACGTCTGATTTCGTTAATATAATCTTATATATTGTAACGTTTTCAGGTTCCCTCAGGACAAAGAACAAGTGGAGACGTGATAGTAAACCAAGCGACTGCTTTATTCTCCTATCGAAACCACACAAAAACCAAACACAGGATATACACACACATGAGGAGACCGACAGAACACTTACACATGGATAGGGTGGTAACTTGTTAACTACAGGCCATACACTTATAAAGCTATACAGGACACTAAAACTACTGTAACACTATTTACATATGAAGGGTCAGCTGCTGGTCATTGTGCTGACCCTCAGACACCCCCCCGGCTACAACTCCCAGCCTGCTTCGTGGAACCATGAGTGCCTAGGTGCGCTTTCTCCTTACCACCGGGTGAGGGCTTTACACTGCCCCCACCTGAAGCATCTGGCGTCCCGCCGACGTCGAACACCCCCCTCAGGCTGTACTCATACTCGGCTAACGGCTGCGGAACTCTGTGTGAGCGACTGCTGCGCAGCGGTGGCGGCTGGCGGCCCACAGACACCCCCTGTCGGCTGACTCCTGTCCCGGCTGCTCCTCCAGAGCCTCCCCGCGGGGCTCCTCCTCCCGGACCCCGTAGGGTGCCAGGCGGTCTCAGTGCAGGACCACCACTCTCCCCCGTGTTCGCAACCGGACCCGGTAGCAGACCTCCCCCACCACCCCGAGGACCTCAGCGGGCCCCTCCCACGACGGCACTAGCTTAGGGCTGAGGCCATTGCGGGGGCGTGGGCTGAACACCCAAACCAAGTCCCCGGGCTGAAAGGCAGGCCCCCTGCAGCGCAGGTCGTAGTGTCTAGTGGGTCCGGGCAAAGCTGTGCACTCACCGCATCCGCTGCCGCAGGTCCCACTCGTAGTCTGGTCCAGCGGGCGGTGCCGACTTGTCTCCGGGCAGCGGGCCGAAGACCAGGTTTTCATCTCCCGGCCCAGCATGAGTGAGGCCAGGGTGGACTGGTAGATTCCTGGACCGCGGTCCGATACGCCCAGAGAGCAAGGGGGAGGTGGTGGTCCCAGTCCGGCTGGTGCCGGGACACCAGGGTGGCCAGCTGGGTGGCAAGCGTCTGATTGAACCGCTCCACCAACCCGTCGCTCTGGGTATGCAGCGGGGTGGTCCGCGTCTAAGAGATCCCCAGGCGGGGATGTAGCGGGGCCCGAGAGCGCTCGTGGGGACCCTTCTGTGCCACGCACACCGCACACGTTCGGCAATACCGCTTCACGTCCCGGTGGCAAAGACCCCAATAAAAGTGGGCTTGGAATTTTCTTGCAGCCGAAACGCCCCACGCCCGGCTGGCCGTGCACTGCTCGGAGCACAGCCCCGCGGAGCGACTGTGGCACCACCAGCTGCCACCGTATCTCGCCACTGGAGGGAGCCCGCCATCCCCGGCGCAGCACCCCATTCCTTACCTCCAAGGCCTCCCACAGGGAGCAGAGGGCCTTGACAGACTTTGGGTGCGGGGTGAGCTCCTCCCGCGCAGGCTGCGCTCCTGCTGCCTTCCAGCGGAGCACCGGCCCCACGTCAGGATCAGCTGCCTGTTGCTGCGCCAGGTCTGACAGGCCCACCCCCAGCAGCGCCTCCAGGGCCGTAGCCGCGGCGCTCACCTCCGCCACGGTGTGGACTGCCCCCTCACACTGCTCCCGCCGGGCACAGTAGCGGCACTCCGCGGCCTCACAGGGGCGCCGCGTGAGAGGATCTGCATTGAGATGGTGAGATCCCGCACGGTGCACGACAGTGAAGTCGTACTCCTGCAGGACCTCTAACCATCGCGCCATCTGCCCCTCCGGTTCCTTAAAGTGGAGCAGCCAGGTGAGGGACGCATGGTCGGTCCTCAACTGGAACCGGGTCCCGAACAGGTACGGCCTGAAGTGGCGGAACGCCGCCATCACTGCCAGCAGCTCGCGACGGGTCGGGCAGTTGTTCCGTTCAGCCTTATTCAAAGCCCAACTGTAGTAGGCAACCACCCGCTCCCCATCTGGCCCCTCCTGCGCCAACACCGTGCCCACCCCTGAGTTACTCGCGTCGGTATCCAGGATATACGGTAACCGCGGATCGGGGTAGGCCAGCACGGGGGCCCCCACCAGAGCTTCACGTAACCGGCTGAAAGCCGTCTCGCAGACCGAGTCCCAGTCGAAACGGCGGCCCTTGTCGGTAAGGCGGTGCAGCGGGGCAGAGATGCTGTCAAAGTCCCGGACGAACCTCCGGTAGTACGAGGCCAACCCCAGAAAGCTGCGCAGCTCCTCGATGGTACAGGGAGTCGGCCAACCCCTCACTGCGGCGACCTTACCTGGGTCTGTAGCCACCCCTCGCGGTCCAAAAATGTCCCAGGAAGGTCACCTCCCGCCGCAGGAGCTCCCACTTGCGGGGGTTGAGCCTCAGGCCAGCATGAGGATGCAGGCCAGCACCGCCTGGAGGTTCGTCAAGGCCTGGTCAAAACCCCGGGCATGAACCAGCGGGTCGTCCAGGTACAGCACACACTGGTTCCGCGGGACCGATGCAAGCACCCTCTCCATCAGCCTCTCAAAAGTCTCCGGGGCATTGCACAGGCCAAAAGGCATGACAGTAAACTGCCAGAGGCCCTGGCCGATGGAAAAGGCCGTCTTCGGGCGAGCATTGGGAGCGAGCAGTACCTGCTGGTAGCAGCAGCGGAGGTCAAGGGAGCTGAACCAGGTCGACCCGGTAATGTAGTCCAAGGTGTCGTCTATCCTCGGCAGGGGGTAGGAGTCTTTCCCTGTGACCTTATTCAGCTTGCGGTAGTTCACGCAGAACCTCCATGAGCTGTCTGTTTTTCGGACCAGTACAGCTGGCGCCGACCACGGGCTCGCAGAGGGTTCAATCACCCCCGCTGCGGCCATTTCCCGGATCTTTTCCTCGGCGGCAGTCCGCTTTGAGTGAGCCAGGCGTCCAGGTGGGATGCGGATGGGCCGAGTGTCGCAGGTGTTGATGTCATGTTGGACCAGGGCAGTGTGGGTGCGGTCCTCGTCCTTTGCCGCAAAGAGGTCCTCGTTTTGGGCGAGTAGCACCTGGAACTGCTGCTGCTGGTCCCGATCAAGGCCCTCGCAGCTTCGCTGGTAGAGGTCCTCAACGGCGCGCCATGCTTCCACGCAACGCTTGGTCCCCGCCACCGCCGCCTTGTCTGGCCCCCCAGGTGACTCAGGGGCAGGATCTGGCACGCTCGCTCCCCGGCTTGCAGGCCCGGTCCACCCCGGCCGCGCCTCCACTGCCTCTTTTTCCCCCGGCTCTGGCAAGCTGTCCCGTCATGGTCCTCAGCCGCAGGCCGGAGGCCTCCCATCCTGGGGGGTTTGTGCGCTCTGTGTCGGGGAGGTGTCTTCACAGCGCTCTCCGGAGCAGGGGTTGAGGTGTTCAAGGGCGGCCATCCCCGCGCTGAGCTGCCCCGTTCCCGTTTTCCGACGCCGATCTAGGTGTGCGAGGCTCTGGGGCCCGGCAGTCCCAGGCTCGGTGTCCCTTCTTCCCTCAGTGTTGGCAAAACAGCTTGTGGGGCTGTTCCGCGGGGGTCGCTGCGCAGGCTGGCTCCTCATCCCCCTCGCTGGACTCCTTCGTCGCTGCTTCGGTCAGCCGGCAGGGCGCACTGCGCCTGCTGGCGCTTCCAGCCACCCCGAGCACGGCCTCAGCCCGTGTAGCAAGGGCCAAGGCCTGCTCCAGTGAGGCCGGCGTGGCCAGCTGTACGTGGTGCCACAGCTCCTCGAGTGAGGGCCTTGAGAAAGGCCTGGAGAGCCATCTCCTGCTGCGCCTCCCGGGGGAAAGCTGGGTATCCTCGGCGGGCGAGGAACATGACATCAGCGGCAACTGGGCCCAGTCGCTTTCATGGTCGACGCCGCCGCAGGGCCAGGCTTTCCCGCATCTGGTCCGGCGCCTCCTTCACACTGAAGCGCAGCCGGAGATCTGCTGTCAAAGCTGCGACTTCCTCTGTCCTCCTCCGGGACATCCAGGAGCACCTGGCCATCTCTGCCCGGGTCCAGCCATTCGTTCGGGCCGCGAGCTGGAACTGTGCCTCGTATGTTTCCCAAGGCGCTTTCCCGTCGTAGTGACCAGGTCGCACCCGCGCCGGCAGGTGTAGGAATAGCTAGCCAGCTCCGGCGGGGAGAGCATCTCCTCTCTGGGGCATCCGCTGGGCGGGATTAGCGGGCAGTCGCCCCATTTCTACCGGTGGGACCATTACTGGGTAGCCCTGGTAAGGGCTGTGGCCACCTGTCGCACCCAGGAGTTGCTCATTCTCCGTGTGTGCCCTGCCAGTGGGTTCGGTCTCTTTTAGGGTCAGCCAGCGCTTTACAGAATCAGCTAGTGTCTGCCACGATTTGTCCATCCTGCCCGCTTCTGACACCTATGTAGCGCTTTCAGGTTCCCTCAGGACAAACGACAAGTCAAGACGCGATAGTAAACCAAGCGACTGCTTTATTCTCCTATCGAAACCACACAAAAACCAAACACAGGATATACACACACATGAGGAGACCGACGGAACACTTACACATGGATAGGGTGGTAACTTGTTAACTACAGGCTGTACACTTATAAAGCTATACAGGACACTAAAACTACTATAACACTACATATGAAGGGTCAGCTGCTGGTCATCGTGCTGACCCTCAGACTCCCCCTGGCTACAACTCCCAGCCTGCTTCACGGTACCATGAGTGCCTAGGTCCGCTTCCTCCTTACCACCAGGCGAGGGGGTTACAGAATTCATTGTGTGGAGTAATATTTTGAATACTTAATTAATAAAATTTAACATTTTGGACAGTTAAATATGTACATAATCAAAATAAAACTATGAATGCATAGCATCGATATCACCCGACAGCCTAATGGTCTTTATTTTTCAGTTATGGGTTTCATTCTTTATTTAGCTCCACGACTTTTCTAAAGTACAGATAAACTTATTTTTTATTACTATAAATGATGTTTGATGTTGTCATTTTTGTTCATGTTTAACATGCTTAAACGGTTTTGAGGTTGCTTTGTGCACAAGATAGGTCTTATTACTAATTTATAATTAAGTCCTGGAAACATTGCAGTAAGCGCTTTGCGACTTTTTGTCTCTTTTGTTTGCTGTGTTGTTAAATGTCGCAAATAAAGTTACAACACGGACAGTACATATGTGCCCCCTAGGAGCGTCTGCGCCGGGTTCTTGCCAGTAGGAAGACAAAAACGGCAAATATCGGTCTGTTCGGATTAAAAATAGAATTATATACTGAAACGTAAAAACATGTAAGAATTCCATTGTACCAGTACCGGTTCCATATGGCAATAAAGTTCAAGTTCATTACAGAATTGCCTAATGCCAAGGCACATTATCTTCTTGATAAAGTTGGTCTTGTCAATCTGGTTTTGCTTGTTGATAATATAATAAAAGTTATAGAGGTGTGAAATATTAAGCAATTAAAAATGTGTGTTTTCCGCTGTCCTATTTAGCTTATTATAGTTTTATGTTTTGGAACTTTATTTGTGATCCTTTTCAAGGGACTTGGCTTTTAATAATTGGAAATTACCCAGAATTTACTGTATGTATACATTGTAGCTTTTCATTGGTACAGTACATGACACAGTAAATCACCTTTTGTATGTTTTATTCTTATTCTCTAAGATCATTTAAACAAGGGGAAACTACATATTTTTATGGTGATGTCAGAAGTGTTTACTGATTCTCTGGGCACCTAACTTTACACCATGGGTTTTAGTTTGTATTTTAAATTATCTGAGGACTCGAAAATAAATACAGTTACAGTATTATCCAGAAATCAGAGATGCTGTGTGGTTGGATTCCTTCTTAGAGCCTTTATTAAGTTTTAGTTTCCAATTTTAAAGAGCTCAGCTGCAAGCCAAGGGAAATGCAGTTGGAAAATGACATTGCACATTCCAAATGGGATGTGGGTGCTGCCCTGGGTTTAATGGTGTGAAACCATATTGCTGTGTAGCAGCATGAAATAGAATCTAAAATGACTCAGAACTTTAAAAAATGGAATTGTGACATTGATGAACAGGAAGTATTAATCTTTTGAATATGCATGGTGGAAAGATTTTACCTCTACCATTTAGAAAAATGTATTGTGCTTCACTTAACAGAGAGGCCCTGTGTGGGCATCATAAATCTTCATTCTGTGAATGATGCTGCAGATGGGGAAGCTTTTTCTAGTTTGCAATGTTACTGTGGAATATCTGGCCACTAAAGGCTAATTTTTAATTAATGTTTTTGATCATTACACTCTAATAAAGCATTTGGTTTATACTCTTGAGATTAATTAAGGCAAAAAATTAAGAATCTTGCTTCTGTGAGGGGGGTGGTTAATTAATTTTGTTATCCTAGGCCACTTTTATAGAACCTAATTTAAATCACATCTCTAATGTAATCTAGAATATATCTGTGCATACAGATTGGTATTTTCTTTAGGTAGAACTTGGAATTTCATAAGAATATTGTTTTTTCACATCTGAAGACTGAAATCATACCTTAAGTGTAATGCGGTTTTGATTGCACAAAGTTTTAAGAAATATCCTTTGCATGTTTTATTTTATTGCACAGATTTTCACCCATATGTGGGAGAAGTTAAATTGCTTTCTATACACATCACGACAAGCTAGTTAAATCAACATGATAATGTTTCTGAAAACCTTATTGCATCTTGTTATTAGAAAATCTTCTATTCTAATTGTAGTTCTGATTTTAATTACAAAGTTACCACATGTGCAGTGCATGCATGTAGACAACAGAGCAGATTAAAATCACTTCAGCATTTTCAGCAGGCTCTACATCACCTTTCTCACAAGTCACCCAGAAAGAAATGTTCCCATTGAGGGTTTGAGCTGCGTGTGCAGGCATCACTGACCAGGCGACAAGTGTGAGACGGTGGACTCCGCAATGAGAAGTTTCTGGTCCTTCCCTTTGCAGCAGCTCAGACTGGCTGCAATCTTTTTGTTGGTGGTGATAATGAATACGGGGCTCAGGGCAGAGTAGCAGGAGGCAAAGAAGACGCGTGTGTCGGAGACGATGGGGTGGACATGGGACACGCAGAGCGGGTAAATCCACATGACGTTGTCCAGACTAAACAGGATGACGTACATGGCGATGAGGGTGAGGACAGCCTTGGACGCCTCCACAGTCTTTCTCTGCATGCGGTCGGCACCCTGCAAGCCCCTCGTTTGCTTCCTGTGGCGGTACAGGATCACGACGATATAGCCACCCGCGCTGGCCATCATGCCCACGAAGACGAAGTCCCGCACGATGTACATTACCCCGTTTCCCATGTACACCTCGAAGCTGGGGAAGGCCACGACGCAGAACTCCAGGTTCAGAGTGTACTCGGAGAGGGAAGAGTTGGTTGGGGCCGAGGAATAGAGCAGCGCGGTCGGGTAGATTGCAACGTTCAGCCCATAAAGCAGCAGGAGCATGTGGGGGATACGGTGCGGGAGCCAGCTCTTCAGCCTGGTCCAGACGCGCGAGCCAGGGGGGGCGATGACAACGCACTGGTAGCAGCTGAGCAGGGAGGTGACGCAGATGGACATGGCCCGGCCCATGCGGTAGGCGAAGATGACCACCTTGCAACCGGGGTCCCCGAGGAGGCTCCGCACGCCCAGCGCAGTCAGGGCCTGTGGGATGCCGCGGCACATCACCACCACCAGGTTAACGAAGACCAGGTTCCCAAGCACCAGGTCGCTGGGCGGAAGCCCACCTTGCGAGATGCGCAGGCGGCAGAAGAACAGCAGCAGGCCGAGATTCCCAGGGATCCCTACCGCATCCAGGCAAATGAAGCCTGCCGCTTTCAGCATGAGCCGCACCTCCATCATCTGGGGGAAGAGGTCCTGCAATTCCCAGTGGAAATCAGAATAAATTTGTAGCATAAACAGCGTAAAAGCAGAAGGAAGCCATGTGGGCAAAATCCACCAGGCTCAATTGCTTTGTTTTTAAGACGTCCTGAGAATATCAATCCATTTTTGAGCTTGTTTAATTCTCATTTCTAATTCAAAATAAATCGGAATAATTGATAAGTGGAGAGTTTTGAAAGTAAAACGAGCCCCGTTGTGCAACGTCAGTTTGGGCCATTGGCAAATTTATTTTTTTAAAAAGTAATTCCGATTTTTTTGTAGTTGAATTGTCTCAAATGATTGAATTGAACACTTATAGCACTGTTAATGAGTTCACTTTTTTAATCCATACCAAAGGTTTTAACACCTTTCCGCTACTAAAGGTGATGTTAGCAGCAAATAATTGTACTGTAATATTAATGTACTTAAACATTGTTTATTCTTGAAAGGTATACAGTTGTATGGATGTCCACATTTAGTTTCATATGAAGAAAGTAATAGTTTTAAAAGCATAACTAAAACTGCAACATTACTGAATTAAAATTGAAATACATTAAACAAACAGATAAGGCAAAATACATCAAGTTGACATATTCTTTTGCAGAAATGTCTTGTTCCAGTAGTAATCACAAGTTACTATGTTTTGAGTCCAATAGTTTTGTAGAGCTGTGTAAATAGTGTCCTTAATGAAATAACAGATTGTATTGATTACATTTTAATATTAAAGTTGTTTCTTACCTTGCACTGGTGTTTGAAAATGTCTCTTTTGATCTTCCAGAGACCGGTCCTGTAAATTTATAATTTTTGAGCTCCTTTGTTATAACCCCAAAGGGATAGATCCAATTAGAATGGCTACAGTATCTCTTACAAGAACACGTAAACACATCATTCTTAGTAGAGAGTATACTGGGTTATTAAATTGAAATTCACTGTAGACTTCGGAAGCAACATTTGTTCCTGAATTGCATATTCAGTTTTCAGTGAATGCAAGGCTGATATTTCTGATCATGTACACTGTCTTCATCCACGTTCCCATGTCTGATCAAACCAGAGGTCTTCTTTTTACATCTGAAGGTGTCTTATCCCACATTTAGAATTAGGGTCTGATTAAATTAATTGTTTGCTCCTTTTGCTATGCATGTTGATGAGCCTGTACTGAAATTCAGTATATGATGAGGCAAATGACGTTTTGTTTCTAGTTAGCACCTAATTCAGAAGATAAAAGATTTATTCAAGCTGAAGACCAAAATAGCGGTCACTACAGAGCTTTGCCATATTAAAATGGGAATCTACAAAGCTTGCAGAATGATTATTACCTCCTTCTCTATGTATGAGAACTAAATCAATTCAAGATCAAGTGGACAGTTGCTGCTGTGCTTTTTTGTGCTCTATTCTTTTCTTTATGAGTGTGTCATTACAGTTAAATATATCCATTTTGTCATGGCATTGACCTCTGTGTAATTCTGTACCTAACTAAAAAAAGTAGCACAGGTCTTGTTATTAGTGCAGTTATTTTTCGAAGTTAATCTGAAATTAAATGTAATTATGTATAGTTAATGGGTGGCAAGGTGGTGCAGTGATTGGTTTTGCTGCTTCCCAGCACTGAAACCTTGAGTTCATTTCCAGCCTTGAAGAGCTATCTATATGGAGTCTGTATGTTCTCCATGAGTTTGTGTGAACGTCCTTGGGGTGTTCCAGTTTCCTGTCACAGTCCAAAAATATACTGGTAGGTTAACTGGGGTCTGGGAATATTTTCACTAGGAGTGAGTGTGTCTGTGCCCTACGATGTCCTGGTCTTCCATATAGGGTGTACCCTGCCTTGTACCTGTTTCTTGCTGTGATAGGATTCGGCTCCCCTGCGACCCTGAATTGGGGTTAGAGAATTGATGGATGGAGTTTTACCTTTTCTAAAAATGTACTTCAGAAATGCCTTACATTATCCAGTAACCTTATTTTGATTGTGATTTCACTCTGAGGAGTGTAATGAAGGGATGGGTTGGTTCCAGCTGGAATGTTCCAACAAGCTGTTACAAAACTCTTCAGATGTTATGGAAACACCATTAGTGCACTTCTGAGGATACAGGAATGCAAGTCTCACATAAGACTCCTGTTACAAAACAGTCACATTCAGGATATCCTTATGCAACACGATGGCCAACAACAGATGGGTCAGTGTCACACAGCTCTATAATTGCTCCGCAGCCTATGAGGCTCAGTTGCTTTGCACTCTTCAGTACTCCACGGTGAACTACATTTGACTAATTCTGAGATTTCTTTCTCACATTCACTGATTATTAAAGTTTACACAACGTGTCAGTCGTCAGTGCACTAGCCATCTTTGATTTATTAATTTTGCTGTAAATTAAATACCTTAACAGTACAAAACGTTGCCAATTTGAGCACGATTCCCGTCTTGGGGCAGTATATTCACACAATTTATTCAGATAAGAAACAGGTGAAGGTTAATTCCACTCTGACAGAAAGGAAAAATGCTATCTTTCAGCTATGGAGCATTCTTCAGGTTATTCTTCTGCTTTGGGTATCGGGGCACATCAGTCAAAAGTCTTGTCACGATCATAATCCCTCCCCCTTAAGGGCGCTCCGGCTCTTTCACATTTTAGTTGATTTTGTGCACCTGCTCCCTGTTCCATCCCTGCCCTACAAAAGCTAGACGCTCACTCTATTCCGGGCTTTGCATTAGAAGACTGACGCCCGGAGGCTCGCCTACTACCAAGTTGCCCTATGTCTGTGGCTTGAGGGCATAGGCCTCCTATCGGCGTCCTGACTCAGCCGAGTCCGGGACTTGGAGTGCCTGGTCCCGTTATTTATCCCCCTGACCCTTCACCAGATCCTGCTCTGCTTTTTAAGTCGTCGTGTTCTAATTTGGATTTCCTGGTCTTTTGGATTATTGGACTCCGCCCCGGTTTTCTCTATGGACTCCCTCTGGATTGTGGCATGGACCACGATGGAGTCTTCTTTCCCCGTGTTTGTTTCACTCCCTTCTGGATTCTGCTGTCTGTACAGGGTCCTGCAAGACGCATCATAACAAGTCAAGAATGTTTTATTTTTTCTTTCTGTCTTTCTGTGTGGAATTAACCTCACCTTTGTATGCTGCCTGCTGTGTATCCTGTATCCTCCCTACTCAAACAATAAAAATCATAACAGTTGTAGAGCATATGAGGAAGGGCAGCAAGGTTTTGGGAATATTACAAGATTTTCTCCTATTATGAAAGCAGAATGTGCAGCAACAGAAGACGAATCCACAAGAAAATGATGAAAGTGCTGTTAATTGCTTTAATATCTCTGATGACATGAGAGATCCAACGAATTGGCCATCCTCCTTTCAGTGAATACTTCCTCAAATGCCTCTGTGAAATGAAGATTGAAGATCAGTCGGCTTGGCACATCCCAATGGAATTGTTTTTAATTGCTATCGTATACAGTATTCATACAACAATAACACTCACTAATTGTGATCTCTGGGAGTTTCAACTGACTCTGAAACAGTACCAGATGCAATTTATGATGTCAGAGGAAGTGGTCAGCCTGTACAATTGCCAAATGCTACCCATTGCTCACAGCTGAGCACCAATCCCAATAACAGAAAATGAAATCTAAAAGAAAACTCCAAAAACCTAAGGTGACTGTAGTTCTTTAATATGTTGGAAGTATTGATTTTGACAGAGAAATGGAAAAACAAAGTGATATTTTCATCATGATTATAATCCTATACCTGATTTTCTTCCCTGTTTGTATGAATGGATGTGAACAACATTGAGGCATATTGATTTGGCAAGTGAAGTATCTATTTCAGTTTTATTTTAGTTTTGAAGTGTTTCTTTTAATTGGAGGGAGGTGTCAGTAATTCGTTTTTAGTACAGAGAGTGTAAAGTGGAAAGAACAATAGCACAGAATCACCTAGAATTTCTTTAAAATAGTCATCTGAGCCATATCAGGTTATGCTGGCTGCAGGGTCCTTTATATAAATGAGTCCTTGGTGCTGGATATTTTCATGAATGGGCAGATGTATGATCAGCTTTAATGTTATATGTTGATACACAACAAAAAATATAAGTTATGACATTAACAGCTCTTTGAGAAGAAACATTTTGTTATGTCCATTTTAATGAGCAGCTAGTTTTGCTGATTGAGCAGTATTATTCCTTGTAGACAACTGAGTCCAAGCTGTGTGATTTAATAAAAATGCCAGGTTCTAGTGATTAATATTTTAGTTAATTTTAAATATTCTCAAACCAAGTTGAAGAATTATCTTTATTAACAGCTATTCAAAAAGACATGATCAAAATAAACACAAGAATGGCCGATGAAGACCATGTCTTGGCTGAGAAAGGAAGACTGCTTTCTTGATACTAACATGATTGCAGATAGCCAGTTGTGAGCAATGTTTCCGGTCACCTGCTCCGTGGCTCACTATGTCTGGAGAGCTGTGTAGGACAGGCTGGGGAGTTTAGAGTTTCCTCTGGTAATCAATAGGAGGTCTGTTAGATAAGGGATGGACTGAGGTGCTCTTAGGTGTGGTGGAGGAAATGTGCAGTGACTTTAAAAAAAACATCTTATTTACAGCCAGCCTTACTCCTGCTACACCTTCGCTATCATCCGCCGCAGTGGAAGAAGTGAGACACAGTGAGTGAGTTCCAATTTCCTATGGATCCAAAACACCAGCAGTCTGGCCTACTCTTTCAGGATTGGAATGCTGCAGTGATTTCTGAGGATGGAAGATCAGAAGGCTTGGTCTCAGAGACTCAGTGTTGAATAATAAGTGTTCCACTTGGTCTCTTTTCATTCATGACACGTGGGATGTGTTGTCAGGTATTTTAAATTAATGTCACGGTTATTTGTAGTTTTGTCTTTTTTGCGTCTTAAGATCTTGCTATTTTAATGCCTAAGTGAACTTAAAATTTCATCCAAATGTCTCATAAAAGTGTCCAGACTTTGGCCCTCAATCTGGGGATGTTATTCCAGACACCTACAGCTCTTTGTGTAAAGAAGTGTTTCCTATTATCTATTCTAAATGAATCCCCTTTGATTGCCAATTAAGACCCCAAGAACTTATATTTCTACTCAGTGTGAAATAGTTACCTTTGTTAGTTAAATTAACGTGATCATGTTTCTGAAACCTTATTGCATCTTGTTATTAGAAAGTGTTCTATTCTAATTGTGGTTCTGATTTTATTTACAAAGTTACCACATGTGCAGTGCATTCATGTAGACAACAGAGCAGATTAAAATCACTTTGGGGTTTTCAGCAGGCTCTACATCTCCTTTTGCACAAGTCACCCAGAAAGAAATGTTCCCATTGAGGGTTTGAGCTGCGTGTGCAGGCATCACTGACCAGGTGACAAGTGTTAGACGGTGGACTCCGCAATGAGAAGTTTCTGGTCCTTCCCTTTGCAGCAGCTCAGACTGGCTGCAATCTTTTTGTTGGTGGTGATAATGAAGATGGGGCTCAGGGCGGAGTAGCAGGAGGCAAAGAAGACGCGTGTGTCGGAGACGATGGGGTGGACACGGGACACGCAGAGGGTGTAAATCCACACTACGTTGTCCAGGCCAAACAGGATGACGTACATGGCGATGAGGGTGAGGACAGCCTTGGACGCCTCCACTGTCTTTCTCTGCATGCGGTCGGCACCCTGCAAGCCCCTCGTTTGCTTCCTGTGGCGGTACAGGATTACGACGATGTAGCCGCCCGCGCTGGCCATCATGCCCACGAAGACGAAGTCCCGCATAATGTACATCACCCCGTTTCCCATGTATGCCTCGAAGCTGGGGAAGGCCACGACGCAGAACTCCAGGTTCAGAGTGTACTCGGAGAGGGAGGAGTTGGTTGGGGCCGAGGAATAGAGTAGCGAGGCTGGGCAGACCGCGACGTTCAGCCCTAAAAACAGCAGGAGCATGTGGGGGATACGGTGTGGGAGCCAGCTCTTCAACCTGGTCCAGCCGCGTAAGGTAGGGGGAGCGATGACTACGCACTGGTAGCAGCTGAGCAGGGAGGTGACGCAGATGGACATGGCCCGGCCCATGCGGTAGGCGAAGATGACCACCTTGCAACCGGGGTCCCCGAGGAGGCTCCGCACGCCCAGCGCAGTCAGGGCCTGTGGGATGCCGCGGCACATCACCACCACCAGGTTAACGAAGACCAGGTTCCCAAGCACTAGGTCGCTGGGCGGAAGCCCACCTTGTGAGATGCGCAGGCGGCAGAAGAACAGCAGCAGGCCGAGATTCCCAGGGATCCCTACCGCATCCAGGCAAATGAAGCCCGCCGCTTTCAGCATGAGCCGCACCTCCATCGTCTGGGGGAAGAGGTCCTGCAATTCCCAGTGGAAGTCAGAATAAATTTGTAGCATAAACAGCGTAAAAGCAGAAGGAAGCCATGTGGGCAAAATCCACCAGGCTCAATTGCTTTGTTTTTAAGACGTCCTGAGAATAGCAATCCATTTTTGAGCTTGTTTAATACTCATTTCTAATTCAAAATAAATCGGAATAATTGATAAGTGGAGAGTTTTGAAAGTAAAATGAGCCCCATTGAGCAATGTCAGTTTGGGCCATTGGCAAATTTACTTTTTTTTAAAGTAATTCAGATTTTTTTGTTGTTGAATTGTATCAAATAATTGAATTGAACACTTATAGCACTATTAAATGAGTTCACTTTTTTAATCCATACCAAAGGTTTTAAGAACTTTCCGCTACTAAAGGTTATGTTAGCAGCAAATAACTGTATTTTAATATTAATTTACTTAAAGCATTAAGATTATTCTTGAAAGGTATACAGTTGTATGCATGTCCATATTTAATTTCATATGAAGAAAGTAATAGTTTTTAAAGCACAAGTAAAAATGCAAAATTATTGAATTAAAATTGAAATATATTAAACAAACAGATCAGGCAAAATGAATCAAGCTGACATATTCTGTTGCAGAAATGTGTCTTGTTCCAGTAGTAATCACAAGTTACTATGTTTTGAGTCCAATAGTTTTGTAGAGCTGTGTAAATAGTGTCCTTTATGAAATGAACAATTGCATTGATTACAATTTAATATTAAAGTTGTTTCTTACCTTGCACTGGTGTTTGAAAATGTCTCTTTTGATCTTCCAGAGACCGGTCCTGTAAATTTATAATTTTTGAGCTCCTTTGTTATAACCCCAAAGGGATAGATCCAATTAGAATGGCTACAGTATCTCTTACAAGAACATGTAAACACATCATTCTTAGTAGAGAGTATACTGGGTTATTAAATTGAAATTTACTGTAGACTTCAGAAGCAACATTTGTTTCTGAATTGCATATTCAATTTCCAGTGAATGCAAGGCTGATATTTCTGATCATGTACACTGCCTTCATCCACGTTCCCATGTCTGATCAAACCAGAGGTCTTCTTTTGACATCTGAAGGTGTCTTATCCCACTATTATAATTACGGTCTGATTAATTTAATTGTTTGCTCCTTTTGCTATGCGTGTTGATGAGCCTGTACTGAAATTCAGTATATGAGGCAATTGTGCAATTCTTTAATGACATTTTGTTTCTAGTTAGCACCTAATTCAGAAGATGTAAGATTTTTTTAAGCTGAATACCAAAATAGTGGTCACTACAGAGCTTTGCCATATTAAAATGGGAATCTACAAAGCTTGCAGAATGATTATTACCTCCTTCTCTATGTATGAGAACTAAATCAATTCAAGATCAAGTGGACAGTTGCTGCTGTGCTTTTTTGTGCTCTATTCTTTTCTTTATGAGTGTGTCATTTCTGTTAAATATATCCATTTTGTCATGATATTGACCTCTGTGTAATTCTGTACCTAACTAAAAAAAGTAGCACAGGTCTTGTTATAAGTGCAGTTATATTTTGAAGTTCATCTGAAATTACATGTAATTATGTATAGTTAATGGGTGGCAAGGTGGTGCAGTGATTGGTTTTGCTGCTTCTCAGCACTGAAACCCTGGGTTCAATTCCAGCCTTGAAGAGCTATCTATATGGAGTTTGTATGTTCTCCATGAGTTTGTGTGGAATTCCTCCGGGTGTTCTAGTTTCCTGCCACAGTCCAAAAATATAGTGGTAGGTTAAATGGGGTCTGGGAATATTTTCACTAGGAGTGAGTGTGTGTCTGTGCCCTACGATGGCCTGGACTTCCATATAGGGTGTACCAGCTTTTTGCTGCGATAGGATCCGTCTCCCCTGCGACCCTGAATTGGGGTTAGAGAATTAATGGATGGGGTTTTACCCGAAAGATTATAATGCTGCCTCTTCTAAAAAATGTACTTCAGAAATGCATTATATTATGCAGTTACTTTTTGTGATTCATTCATTGTATTTCCTGTAACTAAACACATTTTAAAGTGAAAACTGGTGACCAAAGGATCTCTTTTAAGCTTGACATTTCACCAAATCCCTTGAATCTCGCATGCAAATGTAGATGCAGCTCATTCATTGGAACACATGCAGTAACTGTGAAGTATTTAAGGAGACACACTGAGGAACCATAAACTCATTTCAAAGTCTGTCCCTTGCACGGTAATGCCAAGAATATCTGATAAGTTTAATCAAGTGATGGGTCAGTTCCAGCTGGAATGTCCCAACAAGCTGTTACAAAACTCTTCAGATGTTACGGAAACACCATTAATGCACTACTGAGGATACAGGAATGCAAGTCTCAGATAAGACTCCTGTTGACAATAAGATAAAACAGTCACATTCAGGATATCCTGGTGCAGCAGCACGATGGCCAAAAACAGATGGGTCAGTTTCACACAGCTCTTTTATTGCTTTCCAACGGCTGCTGCAGCAGACCAAACATGTCGATGTGACAATCTCTATGAGGCTCAGACAGTTTGCACTCTTCAGTACTCCACGGTGGACTACATTTGACTAATTCTGTGATTTCTTTCTCACAGCCACTGATTATTAAAGTTTACACGTGTCAGGCGTCAGTGCGCTAGCCATCTTTGATTCATTAAGTTTGCTGTAAATTAAATACCTTAACAGTACAAGACGTTGCCAATTTGAGCACGATTCCCAACTTGGGGCAGTATATTCACACAATTTATTCAGATAAGAAACAGGTGAAGGTTAATTCCACGCTGACAGAAGGGAAAACTGCTGTCTTTCAGCTGTTGAGCGTTCTTCAGGGTATTCTTCTGGCTTGGCTATAGGGGCACATTAGTCAAAAGTTTAGCATGTTTTATTTTTTCTTTCTGTCGTTCTGTGTGGAATTAACCTCACCTTTGTATGCTGCATGCTGTGTATCCTGCATCCTCCTTACTATAACATTAAAAATCATTCCAGTTGTAGGGCGTATGAGGGAGGGCAGTAAGGTTTTGGGAATATTACAAGATTTTCTCCTATTATGAAAGCAAAATGTGCTGCAACAGAAGACGCCTGTTTTAAAACATCCACAAGAAAATGGATGAAAGTGCTGTTAATTGCATTAGTATCTCTGATGACTTGAGAGATCTAACAAATTGGCCATCCTCCTTTCAGTGAATACTTCCTCAAATGCCTCTGTGAAATGAGGATCAGTTGGCTTGGAACATCCCAAAGGAATGGTTTTTAATTGCTACCGTATACAGTATTCCTACAACAATAACACTCACTAATTGTGATCTCTGGGAGTTTCAACTGACTCTGAAACAGTACCAAATGCAATCTATGATGTCAGAGGAAGTGGTCAGCCTGTACAATTTCCAAATGCTACCCATTGCTCACAGCTGAGCACCAATCCCAATAACAGAAAATGAAATCTAAATGAAAACTCCAAAAACCTAAGGTGACTGTAGTTCTTTAATATGTTGGAAGTATTGGTTTTGTCTTAGTAATGGAAAAACAAAGTGATATTTTCATTGTGATTATAATCCTATACCTGATTTTCTTCCCTGTTTGTATGAATGGATGTGAACAACATTGAGGCATATTGATTTGGCAAGTGAAGTATCTGTTTCAGTTTTATTTTAGTTTTGAAGTGTTTCTTTTGAGTGGAGGGAGGTGTCAGTAATTCGTTTTTAGTACAGAGAGTGTAAAGCGGGAAGAACAATAGCACAGAATCACCTAGAATTTCCTAAAATTTCCCTTAAAATATCAATCTGAGTCATATCAAGTTATGCTGGTTGCAGGGTCCTTTATATAAATGAGTCCTTGGTGCTGGATATTTTCATGAATGGGCAGATGTATGATCAGCTTTAATGTTATATGTTGATACACAACAAAAAATATAAGTTATGACATTAACAGCTCTTTGGGAACAAACATTTTTTATGTTCATTTTAAATAATGAGCAGCTAGTTTTGCTGATTGAGCAGTATTATTCCTTGTAGAAATCTGAGCCCAAGGTGTGTGATTTAATAAAAATACCAGTTCTCGGTGATTAATATTTTAGTTAATTTCAAATAATCTCAAATCAAGTCGAAGAATTGTCTTTATGAACAGATATTTATAAAAGTACATGAACAAAATTAACACAAGAATGGTCGATGAAGACCATGTCTTGGCTGAGAAAGGAAGACTGCTTTCTTGATACTAACATGATTGCAGATAGCCAGTTGTGAGCAATGTTTCCGGTCACCTGCTCCGTGGCTCACTATGTCTGGAGAGCTGTGTAGGACAGGCTGGGGAGTTTAGAGTTTCCTCTGGTAATCAATAGGAGGTCTGTTAGATAAGGGATGGACTGAGGTGCTCTTAGGTGTGGTGGAGGAAATGTGCAGTGACTTTAAAAAAAACATCTTATTTACAGCCAGCCTTACTCCTGCTACACCTTCGCTATCATCCGCCGCAGTGGAAGAAGTGAGACACAGTGAGTGAGTTCCAATTTCCTATGGATCCAAAACACCAGCAGTCTGGCCTACTCTTTCAGGATTGGAATGCTGCAGTGATTTCTGAGGATGGAAGATCAGAAGGCTTGGTCTCAGAGACTCAGTGTTGAATAATAAGTGTTCCACTTGGTCTCTTTTCATTCATTACACGGGGGATGTGTTGTCAGTTTATTTTAAATTAATGTCAGGATTATTTGTAGTTTTGCCTTTTTTGCATCTTAAGATCTTGCTATTTTAATGCCTAAATGAACTTAAAATTTAATCCAAATGTCTCATAAAAGTGTCCAGACTTTGGCCTTTAATCAGCTGTCTGGGGAGCTTATTCTACACACCTACAGCTCTTTGTATAAAGAAGTTTTTCCTTTTTTCTATTCTAAATGAATCCCCTTTGATTGCCAATTAAGACCCCAAGAACTTATTTTTCTACTGACTGTGAAATAGTTCCCCGTGTTAGTTAAATTAACGTGATCATGTTTCTGGGAACCTTATTGCATCTTGTTATTAGAAAATGTTCTATTCTAGTTGTAGTTCTGATTTTAATTCAGAAGTTACCACATGTGCAGTGCATTCATTTAGATAACAGGGCAGATTAAAATCACTTTGGGATTTTCAGCAGGCCCTACATCTCCTTTCTCACAAGTCACCTAGAAAGATATGTTCCCATTGAGGGTTTGAGCTGCGTGTGCAGGCATCACTGACCAGGTGACAAGTGTGAGACGGTGGACTCCGCAATGAGAAGTTTCTGGTCCTTTCCTTTGCAGCAGCTCAGACTGGCCACAATCTTTTTGTTGGTGGTGATAATGAAGACAGGGCTCAGGGCGGAGTAGCAGGAGGCAAAGAAGACGCGTGTGTCGGTAACGATGGGGTGGACACGGGACACGCAGAGGGTGTAAATCCACACGACGTTGTCCAGGCCAAACAGGATGACGTATATGACGATGAGTGTGAGGACAGCCTTGGACGCCTCCACTGTCTTTCTCTGCATGCGGTCGGCACCCTGCAAGCCCCTCATTTGCTTCCTGTGGCGGTACAGGATCATGACGATGTAGCCACCTGCGCTGGCCATCATGCCCACGAAGACGAAGTCCCGCACGATGTACATTACCCCGTTTCCCATGTACACCTCGAAGCTGGGGAAGGACACGATGCAGAACTCCAGGTTCAGAGTGTACTCGGAGAGGGAAGAGTTGGTCGCCGCCGAGGAATAGAGCAACGCAGCCGGGTAGATCGCGACGTTCATCCCATAAAGCAGCAGGAGCATGTGGGGGATACGGTGCGGGAGCCAGCTCTTCAGCCTGGTCCAGCCGCGTAAGGTAGGGGGAGCGATGACAACGCACTGGTAGCAGCTGAGCAGGGAGGTGACGCAGATGGACATGGCCCGGCCCATGCGGTAGGCGAAGATGACCACCTTGCAACCGGGGTCCCCGAGGAGGCTCCGCACGCCCAGCGCAGTCAGGGCCTGTGGGATGCCGCGGCACATCACCACCACCAGGTTAACGAAGACCAGGTTCCCAAGCACCAGGTCGCTGGGCGGAAGCCCACCTTGCGAGATGCGCAGGCGGCAGAAGAACAGCAGCAGGCCAAGATTCCCAGGGATCCCTACTGCATCCAGGCAGATGAAACCCGCCGCTTTCAGCATGAGCCGCATCTCCATCATCTGGGGGAAGAGGTCCTGCAATTCCCAGTAGCGTAAACAGCGTAAAAGCAGAAGGAAGCCATGTGGGCAAAATCCACCAGGCTCAATTGCTTTGTTTTTAAGACGTCCTGAGAATAGCAATCCATTTTTGAGCTTGTTTAATACTCATTTCTAATTCAAAATAAATCGGAATAATTGATAAGTGGAGAGTTTTGAAAGTAAAACAAGCCCCATTGTAGAACGTCAGTTTGTGCCATTGGCAAAAATTTTTTTTAAGTAATTCAGATTTTTTTGTGGTGAATTGTATCAAATAATTGAATTGAACACTTGTATCACTGTTAAATGAGTTCACTTTTTTAATCCATACCAAATGCTTTAACACCTTTCCGCTACTAAAGGTGATGTTAGCAGCAAATAACTATACTGTAATATTAATTTACTTAAAGCATTAAGATTATTCTTGAAAGGTATACAGTTGTATGCATGTCCATATTTAGTTTCATTTGAAGAAAGTAATAGTTTTAAAAGCATAACTAAAACTGCAACATTACTGAATTAAAATTGAAATACATTAAACAAACAGATAAGGCAAAATACATCAAGTTGACATATTCTTTTGCAGAAATGTCTTGTTCCAGTAGTAATCACAAGTTACTATGTTTTGAGTCCAATAGGTTTGTAGAGCTGTGTAAATAGTGTCCTTAATGAAATAACAGATTGTATTGATTACATTTTAATATTAAAGTTGTTTCTTACCTTGCACTGGTGTTTGAAAATGTCTCTTTTGATCTTCCAGAGACCGGTCCTGTAAATTTATAATTTTTGAGCTCCTTTGTTATAACCCCAAAGGGATAGATCCAATTAGAATGGCTACAGTATCTCTTAGAACACGTAAACACATCATTCTTAGTAGAGAGTATGCTGGGTTATTAAATTGAAATTTACTGTAGACTTCGGAAGCAACATTTGTTTCTGAATTGCATTTTCAATTTCCAGTGAATGCAAGGCTGATATTTCTGATCATGTACACTGCCTTCATCCACCTTCCCATGTCTGACCAAACCAGAGGTCTTCTTTTGACATCTGAAGGTGTCTTATCCCGCTATTAGAATTTCGGTCTCATTAATTTAATTGTTTGCTCCTTTTGCTATGCATGTTGATGAGCCTGTACTGAAATTCAGTATATGAGGCAATTGTGCAATTCTTTAATGACATTTTGTTTCTAGTTAGCACCTAATTCAAAAGATGCAAGGTTTTTTCAAGCTAAGACCAAAATAGCGGTCACTACAGAGCTTTGCCATATTAAAATGGGAATCTACAAAGCTTGCAGAATGATTATTACCTCGTTCTCTGTGTATGAGAACTAAGTCAATTCAAGATCAAGTGGACAGTTGCTGCTGTGCTTTTTTGTGCTCTATTCTTTTCTTTATGAGTGTGTCATTTCTGTTAAATATATCAATTTTGTGTAATTTCTGTTAAATATACTGTATCCATTTTGTCATGATATTGGCCTCTGTGTAATTCTGTACCTAACTAAAAAAAGTAGCACAGGTCTTGTTATAAGTGCAGTTATATTTTGAAGTTCATCTGAAATTAAATGTAATTATGTATAGTTAATGGGTGGCTAGGTGGTGCAGTGATTGGTTTTGCTCCTTCCCAGCACTGAAACCCTGGGTTCAATTCCAGCCTTGAAGTGCTATTTATATGGAGTCTGTATGTTCTCCATGAGTTTGTGTGGAATTCCTCCGGGTGTTCTAGTTTCCTGTCACAGTCCAAAAATATACTGGTAGGTTAACTGGGGTCTGGGAATATTTTCACTAGGAGTGAGTGTGTGTCTGTGCCCTACGATGGCCTGGACTTCCATATAGGGTGTACCCAGCTTTTTACCTGTTTCTTGCTGCGATAGGATCTGTCTCCCCTGCGACCCTGAATTGGGGTTAGAGAATTGATGGATGGGGTTTTAGCCGAAAGATTGTAATGCTGCCTCTTCTAAAAAATGTATTTCAGAAATGTCTTACATTATGCAGTTACTTTTTGTGATTCATTCATTGTATTTCCTGTAACTAAACACATTTTAAAGTGAAAACTGGTGACCAAAGGATCTCTTTTAAGCTTGACATTTCACCAAATCCCTTGAATCTCGCATGCAAATGTAGATGCAGCTCATTCATTGGAACACATGCAGTAACTGTGAAGTATTTAAGGAGACACACTGAGGAACCATAAACTCATTTCAAAGTCTGTCCCTTGCACGGTAATGCCAAGAATATCTGAGGAGTTTAATCAAGTGATGGGTCGGTTCCAGCTGGAATGTCCCAACAAGCTGTTACAAAACTCTTCAGATGTTACGGAAACACCATTAGTGCACTACTGAGGATACAGGAATGCAAGTCTCACATAAGACTCCTGTTACAAAACAGTCACATTCAGGATATCCTTATGCAACACGATGGCCAACAACAGATGGGTCAGTGTCACACAGCTCTATAATTGCTTTCCAACGGCTGCTGCAGCAGACCAGACATGTCGATGTGACAATCTCTATGAGGCTCAGACACTTTGCACTCTTCAGTACTCCACGGTGGACTACATTTGACTAATTCTGAGATTTCTTTCTCACAGTGAACTGATTATTAAAGTTTACACAAGGTGTCAGGCGTCAGTGCTCTAGCCATCTTTGATTTATTAATTTTGCTGTAAATTAAATACTTTAACAATAATAATAATAATAATAATAATAATAATAATAATAATAATAATAAACTTTATTTTATATAGCACCTTTAAAGGTGACTTCTCAAAGCGCTTTACAGGATGACAATAACAATAAATAAGAAGACTACAACAATAAAAAGAAAATTTCACAAGACAGGACACAATTATAATTACAACAATACAACAATAACAATAGAGGAGACCGTGGAAGATGGTATTAAGAAGAGCAGAGGGGTGAAGAATGGAACCAGTTAAGTAAAGGCTTTTCTGAAGAAGAAGGTTTTGAGTCTAGATTTGAAGGAGTTTAGAGAAGGTGACTCTCTGATATCCTTGGGCAAAGAGTTCCAGAGCTTGGGGGCATAGCAGGAGAAGGCCCTGTCGCCCATACAATGTAGAGGGGCTTGGGGGACAGTAAGGAGGGCAGAATTTGAAGAGCGGAGGTTGTGAGGTGGGGAGTAGGGCGATAAAAGTTCAGACAGGTATTGAGGTGCCAAGCCATGTAAAGCCTTGTAGGTGAGCATGAGGATTTTAAAGTCTACGCGGAATTTGACCGGAAGCCAGTGCAAGGACTCCAGGATAGGAGTAATGTGAACACTTGCACTAGACCTGGTCAGGATTCTGGCTGCTGAATTTTGGACATACTGCAGCTTGTTCAGAGTAGATTTAGATACCCCAGGGAGTAGAGCATTGCAGTAGTCAATTCGAGAGAATACAAATATGTTGATCAGCTTTTCAGCCACAGTTAATGGTAGCATAGGGCGTAGTCTTGCGATATTTCTAAGGTGAAAAAAAGATGTTTTGACAGTATGCTGTACATGTGGGTCGAATGTTAAACCAGAATCGAATATAACCCCAAGGCCTTTCAATTTTGATTGAAGCTCAAGTACAGAGCCATCTACAGACAGGGTTACAGGACTGGCTTTACGAAGTTGATGGGGGGTACAGTACCAATAAGCATGACTTCAGTCTTGTCACAGTTAAGACGTTGTACAAGACGTTGCCAGTTTGAGCACGATTTCTGACTTGGGGCAGTATATTCACACAATTTATTCAGATAAGAAACAGGTGAAGGTTAATTCCACGCTGACAGAAGAGAAAAAACTGCTATCTTTCAGCTGTTGAGCATTCTTCAGGTTATTCTTCTGGCTTGGCTATAGGGGCACATTAGTCAAAAGTCTAGCATGTTTTATTTTTTCTTTCTGTCATTCTGTGTGGAACTAACCTCACCTTTGTATGCTGCATGCTGTGTATCCTGTATCCTCCCTACTCAAACATTAAAAATCATTCCAGTTGTAGAACGTATGAGGGAGGGCAGTATGATTTTGGGAATATTACAAGATTTTCTCCTATTATGAAAGCAAAATGTGCTGCAACAGAAGACGCCTGTTTTAAAACATCCACAAGAAAATGGATGAAAGTGCTGTTAATTGCTTTAATATCTCTGATGACATGAGAGATCCAACGAATTGGCCATCCTGCTTTCAGTGAATATTTCCTCAAATGCCTCTGTGAAATGAGGATTGAAGATCAGTCAGCTTGGCACATCCCAAAGGAAATGTTTTTAATTGCTGCCGTATACAGTATTCATACAACAGTAACACTCACTAATTGTGATCTCTGGGAGTTTCATGTGACTCTGAAACAGTACCAGATGCAATCTATGATGTCAGAGGAAGTGGTCAGCCTGTACAATTGCCAAATGCTACCCATTGCTCACAGCTGAGCACCAATCCCAATAACAGAAAATGAAATCTAAATGAAAACACCAAAAACCTAAGGTGACTGTAGTTCTTTAATATGTTGGAAGAATTAGTTTTATCTTAGTAATGGAAAAACAAAGTAATATTTTCATCGTGATTATAATCCTATACCTGATTTTCTTCCCTGTTTGACTGAATGGATTTGAACAACATTGAGGCATATTGTTTTGGCAAATGAAATATTTTATTTCATTTTTTTTTTAGTTTTGAAGTGTTTCTTTTGAGTGGCGGGAGGTGTCAGTAATTCGTTTTTAGTACGGAGGGTGTAAAGCAGGAAGAACAATAGTACAGAATCACCTAGAATTTCCTAAAATTTCCCTTAAAATATCAATCTGAGTCATATCAAGTTATGCTGGTTGCAGGGTCCTTTATATAAATGAGTCCTTGGTGCTGGATATTTTCATGAATGGGCAGATGTATGATCAGCTTTAATGTTATATGTTGATACACAACAAAAAATATAAGTTATGACATTAACAGCTCTTTGGGAACAAACATTTTTTATGTTCATTTTAAATAATGAGCAGCTAGTTTTGCTGATTGAGCAGTATTATTCCTTGTAGAAAACTGAGTCCAAGGTGTGTGATTTAATAAAAATGCCAGGTTCTCGTGATTAATATTTTAGTTAATTTCAAATAATCTCAAACCAAGTTGAAGAATTATCTTTATTAACAGCTATTCAAAAAGACATGATCAAAATAAACACAAGAATGGTCGATGAAGACCATGTCTTGGCTGAGAAAGGAAGACTGCTTTCTTGATACTTACATGATTGCAGATAGCCAGTTGTGAGCAATGTTTCCGGTCACCTGCTCCGTGGCTCACTATGTCTGGAGAGCTGTGTAGGACAGGCTGGGGAGTTTAGAGTTTCCTCTGGTAACCAATAGGAGGTCTGTTAGATAAGGGATGGACTGAGGTGCTCTTAGGTGTGGTGGAGGAAATGTGCAGTGAGATTTAAAAAAAACATCTTATTTACAACCAACCTTACTCTTGCTTCACCTTCGCTATAATCCTCTGGAGTTGAAGAAGTGAGACACAGTGAGTGAGTTCCAATTTCCTATGGATCCAAAACACCAGCAGTCTGGCCTACTCTTTCAGGATTGGAATGGTGCAGTGAATTTTGATCATGGAAGATCAGAAGGCTTGGTCTCGGAGACTCATTCTTGAATAATAAGTGTTCCACTTGGTCTCTTTATTCATTACACGGGGGATGTGTTATCAGGTATTTTAAATTAATGTCAGGATTATTTGTAGTTTTGTCTTTTTTGTGTCTTAAAATCTTGCTATTTTAATGCCTAAGTGAAATTAAAATTTCATCCAGATGTCTCATAAAAGTGTCCATTCTTTGGCCCTCAATCAGCTGTCTGGGAATCTTATTCTAGACACTTACAGCTCTTTGTGTAAAGAAGTGTTTCCTATTATCCATTCTATATGAATCCCCTTCGATTGCCAATTAAGACCCCAAGAACTTGTTTTTCAACTGAGTGAAAGAGTTCCCTGTGTTAGTTAAATTAACGTGATCATGTTTCTGAAAACCTTCTTGCGTCTTGTTATTTGAAAATGTTATATTCTAATTGTAGTTCTGATTTTAATTCCGAAGTTACCACATGTGTAGTGCATTCATTTAGATAACAGGGCAGATTAAAATCACTTCAGCATCTTCAGCAGGCTCTACATCTCCTTTCTCACAAGTCACCCAGAAAGATATGTTCCCATTGAGGGTTTGAGCTGCGTGTGCAGGCATCACTGACCAGGCGACAAGTGTGAGACGGTGGACTCCGCAATGAGAAGTTTCTGGTCCTTCCCTTTGCAGCAGCTCAGACTGGCCACAATCTTTTTGTTGGTGGTGATAATGAAGATGGGGCTCAGGGCAGAGTAGCAGGAGGCAAAGAAGACGCGTGTGTCGGAGACGATGGGGTGGACACGGGACACGCAGAGGGTGTAAATCCACACGACATTGTCCAGGCCAAACAGGATGACGTATATGACGATGAGGGTGAGGACAGCCTTGGACGCTTCTACTGTCTTTCTTTGCATGTGGGCGGCACCCTGCAAGCCCCTCGTTTGCTTCCTGTGGCGGTACAGGATCACGACGATGTAGCTGCCTGCGCTGGCCATCATGCCCACGAAGACGAAGTCCCGCACAATGTGCATCACCCCGTTTCCCATGTATGCCTCGAAGCTGGGGAAGGCCACGACGCAGAACTCCAGGTTCAGAGTGTACTCGGAGAGGGAGGAGTTGGTCGGGGCCGAGGAATAGAGTAGCGAGGCTTGGCAGACCGCGACGTTCAGCCCTAAAAACAGCAGGAGCATGTGGGGGATGCGGCGCGGGAGCCAGCTCTTCAACCTGGTCCAGCTGCGTGAGCCAGGGGGGGCGACGACAACGCACTGGTAGCAGCTGAGCAGGGAGGTGACGCAGATGGACATGGCCCGGCCCATGCGGTAGGCGAAGATGACCACCTTGCAACCGGGGTCCCCGAGGAGGCTCCGCACGCCCAGCGCAGTCAGGGCCTGTGGGATGCCGCGGCACATCACCACCACCAGGTTAACGAAGACCAGGTTCCCAAGCACCAGGTCGCTGGGCGGAAGCCCACCTTGCGAGATGCGCAGGCGGCAGAAGAACAGCAGCAGGCCGAGATTCCCAGGGATCCCTACCGCATCCAGGCAAATGAAGCCCATCGCTTTCAGCATGAGCCGCACCTCCATCGTCTGGGGGAAGAGGTCCTGCAATTCCCAGTGGAAGTCAGAATAAATTTGTAGCATAAACAGCGTAAAAGCAGAAGGAAGCCATGTGGGCAAAATCCACCAGGCTCAATTGCTTTGTTTTTAAGACGTCCTGAGAATAGCAATCCATTTTTGAGCTTGTTTAAGTCTCATTTCTAATTCAAAATAAATCGGAATAATTGATAAGTGGAGAGTTTTGAAAGTAAAACAAGCCCCATTGTCGAAAGTCAGTTTGTGCCATTGGCAAATTTATTTTTTTTAAAGTAATTCAGATTTTTTTGTGGTGAATTGTATCAAATAATTGAATTGAACACTTGTATCACTGTTAAATGAGTTCACTTTTTTAATCCATACCAAATGCTTTAACACCTTTCCGCTACTAAAGGTGATGTTAGCAGCAAATAACTATACTGTAATATTAATTTACTTAAAGCATTAAGATTATTCTTGAAAGGTATACAGTTGTATGCATGTCCATATTTAGTTTCATTTGAAGAAAGTAATAGTTTTAAAAGCATAACTAAAAATGCAACATTACTGAATTAAAATTGAAATAAATTATACAAACAGATAAGGCATAATACATCAAGTTGACATATTCTGTTGCAGAAATGTGTCTTGTTCCAGTAGTAATCACAAGTTAATGTTTTTGAGTTCCAATAGTTTTGTAGAGCTATCTAAATTCAGTGTTGTTTGTGAAATAACAGATTGTATTGATTACATTTTAATTTTAAAGTTGTTTCTTACCTTGCACTGGTGTTTGAAAATGTCTCTTTTGATCTTCCAGAGGCCGGTCCTGTAAATTTATAATTTTTGAGCTCCTTTGTTATAACCCCAAAGGGATAGATCCAATTAGAATGGCTACAGTATCTCTTACAAGAACATGTAAACACATCATTCTTAGTAGAGAGTATACTGGGTTATTAAATTGAAATTTACTGTAGACTTCGGAAGCAATATTTCTTTCTGAATTGCATATTCAATTTCCAGTGAATGCAAGGCTGATATTTCTGATCATGTACACTGTCTTCATCCACGTTCCCATGTCTGACCAAACCAGAGGTCTTCTTTTTACATCTGAAGGTGTCTTATCCCACTATTATAATTACGGTCTGATTAATTTAATTGTTTGCTCCTTTTGCTATGCGTGTTGATGAGCCTGTACTGAAATTCAGTATATGATGAGGCAATTGTGCAATTCTTTAATGGGATTTTGTTTCTAGTTAGCACCTAATTCAGAAGATAAAAGATTTATTCAAGCTGAAGACCAAAATAGTGGTCACTACAGAGCTTTGCCATATTAAAATGGGAATCTACAAAGCTTGCAGAATGATTATTACCTCCTTCTCTGTGTATGAGAACTAAATCAATTCAAGATCAAGTGGAAAGTTGCTGCTGTGCTTTTTTGTGCTCCATTCTTTTCTTTATGAGTGTGTCATTTCTGTTAAATATATCAATTTTGTGTAATTTCTGTTAAATATACTGTATCCATTTTGTCATGATATTGGCCTCTGTGTAATTCTGTACCTAACTAAAAAAAGTAGCACAGGTCTTGTTATACAGTAAGTGCAGTTATATTTTGAAGTTCATCTGAAATTAAATGTAATTATGTATAGTTAATGGGTGGCAAGGTGCTGCAGTGATTGGTTTTGCTGCTTCCCAGCACTGAAACCCTGGGTTCAATTCCAGCCTTGAAGTGCTATCTGTATGGAGTCTGTATGTTCTCCATGAGTTTGTGTGGAATTCTTCTGGGTGTTCTAGTTTCCTGTCACAGTCCAGAAATATTCTGGTAGGTTAACTGGGGTCTGGGAATATTTTCACTAGGAGTGAGTGTGTCTGTGCCCTACGATGGCCTGGTCTTCCATATAGGGTGTACCCTGCCTTGTACCTGTTTCTTGCTGTGATAGGATTCGGCTCCCCTGCGACCCTGAATTGGGGTTAGAGAATTGATGGATGGAGTTTTACCTTTTCTAAAAATGTACTTCAGAAATGCCTTACATTATCCAATAACCTTATTTTGATTGTGACTTCACTCTGAGGAGTGTAATGAAGGGATGGGTTGGTTCCAGCTGGAATGTCCCAACAAGCTGTTACAAAACTCTTCAGATGTTATGGAAACACCATTTGTGCACTACTGAGGATACAGGAATGCAAGTCTCACATAAGACTCCTGTTACAAAACAGTCACATTCAGGATATCCTTATGCAACACGATGGCCAACAACAGATGGGTCAGTGTCACACAGCTCTATAATTGCTCCGCAGCCTATGAGGCTCAGTTGCTTTGCACTCTTCAGTACTCCACGGTGAACTACATTTGACTAATTCTGAGATTTCTTTCTCACATGCACTGATTATTAAAGTTTACACAACGTGTCAGTCGTCAGTGCACTAGCCGTCTTTGATTTATTAATTTTGCTGTAAATTAAATACCTTAACAGTACAAAACATTGCCAATTTGAGCACGATTCCCGTCTTGGGGCAGTATATTCACACAATTTATTCAGATAAGAAACAGGTGAAGGTTAATTCCACTCTGACAGAAAGGAAAAATGCTATCTTTCAGCTATGGAGCATTCTTCAGGTTATTCTTCTGGTTTGGGTATCGGGGCACATCAGTCAAAAGTCTTGTCACGATCATAATCCCTCCCCCTTAAGGGCGCTCCGGCTCTTTCACATTTTAGTTGATTTTGTGCACCTGCTCCCTGTTCCATCCCTTCCCTACAAAAGCTAGACACTCACTCTATTCCGGGCTCTGCATTGGAAGACTGACGCCTGGAGGCTCGCCTACTACCAAGTTGCCCTATGTCTGTGGCTTGAGGGCATAGGCCTCCTATCGGCGTCCTGACTCAGCCGAGTCCGGGACTTGGAGTGCCTGGTCCCGTTATTTATCCCCCTGACCCTTCACCAGATCCCGCTCTGCTTTTTAAGTCGTCGTGTTCTAATTTGGATTTCCTGGTCTTTTGGATTATTGGACTCCGCCCCGGTTTTCTCTATGGACTCCCTCTGGATTGTGGCATGGACCACGATGGAGTCTTCTTTCCCCGTGTTTGTTTCACTCCCTTCTGGATTCTGCTGTCTGTACAGGGTCCTGCAAGACGCATCATAACAAGTCTAGAATGTTTTATTTTTTCTTTCTGTCTTTCTGTGTGGAATTAACCTCACCTTTGTATGCTGCCTGCTGTGTATCCTGTATCCTCCCTACTCAAACAATAAAAATCATAACAGTTGTAGAGCATATGAGGAAGGGCAGCAAGGTTTTGGGAATATTACAAGATTTTCTCCTATTATGAAAGCAAAATGTGCAGCAACAGAAGACGAATCCACAAGAAAATGATGAAAGTGCTTTTAATTGCTTTAATATCTCTGATGACATGAGAGATCCAACGAATTGGCCATCCTCCTTTCAGTGAATACTTCCTCAAATGCCTCTGTGAAATGAAGATTGAAGATCAGTCGGCTTGGCACATCCCAATGGAATTGTTTTTAATTGCTATCGTATACAGTATTCATACAACAATAACACTCACTAATTGTGATCTCTGGGAGTTTCAACTAACTCTGAAACAGTACCAGATGCAATTTATGATGTCAGAGGAAGTGGTCAGCCTGTACAATTGCCAAATGCTACCCATTGCTCACAGCTGAGCACCAATCCCAATAACAGAAAATGAAATCTAAAAGAAAACTCCAAAAACCTAAGGTGACTGTAGTTCTTTAATATGTTGGAAGTATTGATTTTGACAGAGAAATGGAAAAACAAAGTGATATTTTCATCATGATTATAATCCTATACCTGATTTTCTTCCCTGTTTGTATGAATGGATGTGAACAACATTGAGGCATATTGATTTGGCAAGTGAAGTATCTATTTCAGTTTTATTTTAGTTTTGAAGTGTTTCTTTTAATTGGAGGGAGGTGTCAGTAATTCGTTTTTAGTACAGAGAGTGTAAAGTGGAAAGAACAATAGCACAGAATCACCTAGAATTTCTTTAAAATAGTCATCTGAGCCATATCAGGTTATGCTGGCTGCAGGGTCCTTTATATAAATGAGTCCTTGGTGCTGGATATTTTCATGAATGGGCAGATGTATGATCAGCTTTAATGTTATATGTTGATACACAACAAAAAATATAAGTTATGACATTAACAGCTCTTTGAGAAGAAACATTTTGTTATGTCCATTTTAATGAGCAGCTAGTTTTGCTGATTGAGCAGTATTATTCCTTGTAGACAACTGAGTCCAAGCTGTGTGATTTAATAAAAATGCCAGGTTCTAGTGATTAATATTTTAGTTAATTTTAAATATTCTCAAACCAAGTTGAAGAATTATCTTTATTAACAGCTATTCAAAAAGACATGATCAAAATAAACACAAGAATGGTCGAAGAAGACCATGTCTTGGCTGAGAAAGGAAGACTGCTTTCTTGATACTAACATGATTGCAGATAGCCAGTTGTGAGCAATGTTTCCGGTCACCTGCTCCGTGGCTCACTATGTCTGGAGAGCTGTGTAGGACAGGCTGGGGAGTTTAGAGTTTCCTCTGGTAATCAATAGGAGGTCTGTTAGATAAGGGATGGACTGAGGTGCTCTTAGGTGTGGTGGAGGAAATGTGCAGTGACTTTAAAAAAAACATCTTATTTACAGCCAGCCTTACTCCTGCTACACCTTCGCTATCATCCTCCGCAGTGGAAGAAGTGAGACACAGTGAGTGAGTTCCAATTTCCTATGGATCCAAAACACCAGCAGTCTGGCCTACTCTTTCAGGATTGGAATGCTGCAGTGATTTCTGAGGATGGAAGATCAGAAGGCTTGGTCTCAGAGACTTAGTCTAGAATAATAAAATCATGAATAATATGGCATTTGTGTAAAGTTTTCCAAATCTCCATTTGTTTTTTAGGTATGCCCCTTCATTGCTCTGCTGTACCAGAGTGCCACAGAAACAAATAAACCACTCTTTTCATTGATGATACGGGATTATCAGCATTATTTGTAGTTTTGCCTTTTTTGCTTCTTAAGATCTTGCTATTTTAGTGCCTAAGTGAAATTAAAATTTCATCCAGATGTCTCATAAAAGTGTCCAGACTTTGGCCCTTAATCAGATGTCTGGGGAGCTTATTCCAGAAACCTACTGCTCTTTGTAAAGAAGTGTTTCCTTTTCTCTATTTTAAATGAATCCCCTTTGATTGCCAATTAAGACCCCAAGTACTTGTTTTTCTACTGAGTGTGAAATAGTTCCCTGTGTTGACCCTATATATTGTATACTGAAGATCTTATACATGAAGAATATATCCTTTTTTTAGACTGAAGAGGTTTGCTATATTAACTTGGATTTGCTCCATTAACTGCATATGAAATTCCCACGAGACCAAGAATCATTCTTGGTCCTCTTTTTTGAACTCTTTCAAAGGATGCAATATCCTTTTCTTACAATCCTGCAATCTCTGGGTGCAGTTCTCAATGAAAGTGACAGTTGTAACATTCTAACTATGAACAACATCCTATATTTCTTTCAGTTGTTCTAGGGCAATACTGACAAATATATTTCACCTGAGTGCCGTGTTTCATTTCAGTATACTGTATATATTAAATAAATATATAGTGTATATTTTTGCTCTTCTTTTTTATCTTGGCTATATGAAAGGCAATTTTGGCTTCAGCTGGATGCACATAAGATCTGAACTGGATCAGGCTGCTATGCAATATCCGTTCTGTCCCTGTAATGCCTAATGTAACATAGCAAGAGCTCAGCAAACTGCGGAGTTTATGACATTTTATACATTAGCATAATTACTTTTTTCAGTTCTAAAACATTCCTTGATTCGATTAATCAAACGTTCGTCACAGTGAAGTCGACAAATTTTTATTAGACGCTCAGTACCTCCTGTTTCTTTACCTCTGGTCTTATAAAGGAGAGTAGTAGCTGAGATTTGAGAGCTCTTTTTAAATATTAAACTTTAAGTACCCTTTTAATAAGAGGCTGCTATATCTGTTATGCCTTTATATAATTTAATTACAACTGATAGCAGCTAATTAGACCGTGGAAAGGCTTCTCTCTAATTAGTCAGTTAATATCTAAAGCCTAATGCTGATTTCTCTGGCGTTTAATTAGAAATTTCTCCAAAGAAGCCATCACAATTAACTGGCAAGCCCATACTTGTTTTGTTTCCTAGTTCATTGTGGAAAACTAACTACGGAAAGGGATGCTCAGCTCATCAGTAGTTCAATCAGAATCTTGCAAATGAAGATCAAACTGTAACAAGAGACATTCAAAGCTCTGAGCTAGAAGAGAATGGCCTACTGATGCAAACCAATGAAATAATATTCCTTCATTATAACAACATAATAAACGCACTATTTTTCATCAAAGGAGATGCTAACCCCTTATCTGATTGATTATCTGGGTGGTGAAGGCACTTTTGCTCTCAGGTATTGTTTTGTACTGAGGTTTTGTTTTTCAGCAGGTGGAATTATATTTATGAACCTATTAATGTTATATGTTGTGTATTGTTCATCAAGTTTTAAATTATATAAGAAAATTGAAATGCTGGGAGCAATAAAAAACAGCTTGTGGAATTGATGATGGTAAAGTGGGGAGGGGTGTATTCTTTACTAAAGCCCCTTTTGAACTTTGTTTTAGACAAGTGCAAACGGTCTTTCATTTTTTTCTTTCCTCTAGTTTACCCATGTGGGCATTATTATGGTGTTTGCCTTTCTTTCTGTACAAACACACAGAATAGATTCTTTAATTTACACAGATACAGAATGAGACCTCCTCCCCAGCCCTCTCCCTTCAGTTCTGCAAGAATATTGACCTAGGAGCTGTGAATACGTGACAAGTATGAAGAACATTTTGCCAACTCTTTTGTTTTAATACAATGGATCAGTACTGGCATCTTTCTAGACACTTAAGTGATAATAGAATTTCAGCGAGATGTCTCAAAGTGTCCAGACTGAGCCTCAGTCAGCTGGTTGGAGACCTTGTTCCAGACACCCACGTTCTTTTTACTATTTGAATTGACATGTAATACTCCTCAAACACTCTTCAAAAACTTCTGGCGTTGTATGCTGAACTTAACTCAACTATGGGTACCACCTTTCTTCTGTCGTGTTAGTGACGCCCAGCACAGAATACTGTTTGTTCCCTTTGGTGTTCATTAATAATTGCTAATCCACTGAGAGGGGCTTATCACCTGTTTAGGATTAATTGAAGTGCAAAGACAACAAGAAAACAAGTGCAGACTCCATAGTGTGTTTCTTTTTAATGGAGCCCCAAGGAGTTCCTTTCTCAGTAGGTGTCCTGGGGAGGCAGAGGGCATTAGTGAACTCGGAGCCGTGACTAGAGGAGGAAAAAGTGGTAAACATGAAGCAGCGCAGTCTGTTCTGCTATGTTTAATCCAGCAGCCTCAAAAACATCAGAGGTTAGAAAATAGAGGAGACCTTTTGACCCATCCATATAATTTGGTTTGCTAGTAGGTGCTTGATCCCAGAATCTCTAGCAGCCATTTTTTGAAGGAAGCCTTGTGATTTTAGTCTTCAGTGCCCACCCCCCTTAGCTCTGCAGAATTCAACTGGACATCATTCCTTACTGTTTCTAAATCAAACCATCTTTTGTGTGATTCTGTGATAGTACTGTGTCTTTATTTAGGCTGGCCAAGGCCCCTAAGGGGTGTTTGAGATTCAGTTTGTGGAATTTGTTATTTTGGTGTCCTAAATAACCATTTTTTTTGTCATGACATTCCCTATCCTGTCCTATAAGGTTACAAATGATGTACAGCTTTTACAGTTATTGCATAAAAGGGCATTAAGTACTTCAGAATTAAAATGGAAGTTTTGTCACTGCTTGATTCTCCAGAGACCTTTGTTATTTTAAAACCGTGCTGAACGGTGCTGTGACTTCTTACCTACAATTTTACTTGTGTACTTTGGTTTGAATTTTACTGTTAAACTTGGAAAAGCCCATTGGGTTGACTTTGTCTGTGCCTTTGAGAATTTGTAGTGTAGTGTAGGTCCTCTTTTAATCTTCTCTGCTCAGTACTTAAAGGATTCACTTGTTTTAACTAGTCAGCATAGAATGATTCACTCAGCCAGGAATGTACGTGGTTAGTCTTATTTGGCTGTAATTCAGACAGTCAACGTCTGTTTTTCGCTAGGGTGACAAAAATCTGTACACCTTATTCTAAACAAAGACTCACATTCATTCTCATTGCACAATTTTAGCTACAGTATGTAACCTAACATTCTATCTGCCTTTTTATTGTTTTCCCACAGTATATAGGGGAGGAAAGAAAAAGCTTCTGTATCAGGCCATACACAAAGCCAAAGCACCTGTGTATGTGAATGTGCCTCTTTATGCTTTGTGTTTTGCCACAGTAGTATTATCTACTACTAGGTCAAGATTGCTTATCTCAATACACCCTGAATATGGAGAAGCAAGTACCATAGATTTGAGACTGAATGATATAAACCTCTTCTTGTACTTCACCTCCCCTGCAACACACAGCGCCTGTGGTTAGGCAGGACTGGCAAGGTAAATCCTCTGAAGTGCTCTTGCTGTCTCCCTTCCTGGTTCTTCCACATTGAACATGCCCCCTATTAACTCCGTACCTGCTTGTCTTGGTTCTCTTGCTGATGGGACTTCTCCATGGTTACCAGGTCTGCGCGAGGCAGTGTATCGGAGGCGTGAGTTCTAGTTCAGTTTTCTACAGTAATGTGCTGGGCGTTAGCCAAAACAACATAGCTGCCTCCGCTCTGCCGATCAGCGGCCTTTGGAAATTTGTCAAACTCAACAGTACTTAAAGTGATTAAAGTGACATTTGAACTTTAAACTTCAGTACTAAGGTGTAAAACGTACCTTTTGGGTGAGAAAAATAGCAGACCATGTCGATCCCCTAATGAAACCACAGGGTTTTTGCTAGGAATGTACTGTACATGATCATTTTTTCACTGCCCCTAAAATACTGATGTTCTTGTCTAACCTTAATGGATACAAACTTTCTCTTTAAGTAGTTATGTTGGCTCAACTACTTCTAAAATAGGAGAAAAAAGTCAGGAACAGAGACAAAGATCCAGAATTTGTTCAAAGTAAAAAGCAAGTGTACTTTAGTCTTGGAAAGAGTGTACTGTAGCTGAAAGGAGTTTTCACTTCGTGTTGTGCCAAGGTTGTATGTGTACCTACAGGATTTTTTTTTGTGTTCTATCAGTTTACAGAAGTAATTTGTATCCATATCTAGTCTTGTCCTAGATGTACTGTATCTACACCTTCATTATTGCAGTTCTTTCTTTTCAACTCCTTAGCACTGCATATTGTACACACATATCGCCACAAGAGTGCAGTGTCTCTATTTAATACAATCTCTTTTCTATTTATAGAAGCATACAACTAAAATCTTTGACAAAACGGCTCATTTATCCCAAAGGGAAACAGGCAGCATGCAACAAAGCCTGGAATTTTACGTGCTTAAAAAACTAGCACATCTTTATCAAGAAGAAATGTGAACTTTATTTCCAGATCCATACGTATTGATTGGAATAAGACTTGACAAAGGCTAGAACGCCAATATAAGCTGAAGTGCACTCTGCTCAATTGCTACCACAGTAATGAGTGATGTTAGAAATAAAAAGGAAGCAATTAAAAGCATCAAATGATACTAAACACACACTTGAGACCAAACGCACTTATCATTTTTTGGAAACTATCATTTTTAGTATATTCACAGAACAGAATTACTTTACTATTATTGAAACTGACTCATGCAGATGAGCAAAACATCTTTCTGTTGTTAAATGCTGATAGCCAACTCCCTTGTGTCTTGAACTGAATTTATAAGGAATTTCAGAAACTACATTGTCTAGGAATTGTTTAATGCCTGTGTCCACTGAAATGATTAGCAGGCAAGTAGAGGGTCTGTTTGTCACTCCGTAATAGGTTTGTTTTAGAAATTCTTCTGTAATTCCTGAAGCAGGTAAAGAATTCGGTCAGGAATCAAGGCACATCCCTGCAGTGCTACAGAAAATGCATTTGGGTTCTGTGAGCAAAACAGAAGATTGTAATGCATCATCTAGCATTGCCTCACAGTCTGTAGATCAGTGCCACCCACCATTTTCCCATTGGCCATGTGATCCCAAGTCTTATTACCATTTTTCTGTCCTGCACCTCTGGGGATTCTTACTCTCTTAGGAATTTCTGCTTGTACACCCAATGCAGATTTCATGACTGCCCTCAGGTGGGAGGTACGGATCTTAGCTCACTGGACTGTATCTCTTCTACCTCTCATTCTAGGGGTATAGTGGTATAAATACTGTAAATAGTGATTAACCTGGGATGAGAGCAAGACTGCATCCCTCTTACTCTACCTGGGCAGGTGAGGCTTTCAGATCATCTAAATTATTTCTTCTGCTAGGATAAATATCTGGAAGCTGTATACATAGGTGTAACGGCGAATGATGAGAGATAAGCATCTCATGTTTGCTTAGCTGAAATAGTAAATGTTGCATTCATTTACTGTACTAATGGGGCTTAATACCATTTTGCATGAATATGTAGTAATGACTAGAAACCAAAGAAATTCCCTCTGATATCATGGCAGTCTCCTACTTGTTTCAAGCATAAGATTAAATCCAGTTATGATCGCCAGGTTATGGAGCTAATTCTTAGGCACAATAGGTATAATATTGTGAAAGCTACAAGGTCTTCTCCAACAAAAGCAACAGCAAAAATATCTTGCTGCTATAGTATTGCATTCATTTTGTGCATGGAAGTTTGCATAATGTGTGTGTTCTAGGAAAGTGCCTCATGGAAGTATTAATAAAGACAGGATGAAACTGCTGAATATGACCGTTAGCTTTTTTTACAACTGACTTACACTGTTTTATTTCTCATATGTAGCAACTGCAGTTTTGTTCAGTTTAAGGTCAATATTCTCCAACTGTTTAAGAAAGCTATAGTGTAAAACAATGGAAATTGTTACTGTAAAGATACAGTACTCATTACAAACTTTGCAGTTGAAATGGCTTATTTGTAGGAAAATGCTATTGTAAGATATCGAAGTTGTAAATGTTATTTTTCTAAACATTACTCATGGGTCAATTGCAAAACATGTTTCATAAAAACATCAAAATAGTTATCCATGTAAAGATTATGGCAATTATAGAAGGAAGACCTCTTTTATTACATCTCTTTTCTACAGATTCCTCTCCTCGGTTATATTGGTTATATTGCTTTTCTGACCTTATCCATGGATCCCCAGGTGGTCATCAGGGGGATGCTATACCTGTTTTTAGTGGTGGTGGGGGTCCCCGGGAACCTGGCGGTGATCTGGGCCTTCTGCCACATCATGCGCAGTGAACGCAAGCTCATGCCGGCCGACGCCATCGTTCTGCACCTCGCCGCCGTCAACCTGCTGGTGGCTGCGGTTCGCTGCTCCTTTGAGGCGCTGGCAGCTTTCGGCGTCTTGTATGTCTTCAACAACACCGGCTGCAAGACCATCATCTTCATCTACAGGACGTCCCGGTCCCTCTCCATCTGGCTCACTTTCGTGCTGAGCACCTTTCAGTGCATCAGCATTGTCCCCCCCGGATCCCGGGGGTACAGCATCAAGTCGCACGCTCCTCGGTACCTGGGGGGCGTCTTCGTCTTCCTGTGGATACTGAACTCTTGGCTGAGCTCCGCTGCCCTGGCCTTCGCCGTGAGCTCTGGCGACAACTCGACCCGCACGCAGTACGGTATCAACATAGAGTTCTGCATTGTGAATTTCCCCTCCAGCACGTGGAAGAATGCCGTCGGGGCAGTGCAGGTGGCAAGAGACGCGGTGCCCATATTCCTCATGGTGGCGGCCAGCCTCTTCATCCTGCTCTTCCTGTACCGTCACAGCCAGCAGGTGAAGGGCCTCCGCAGTGCCAAACGGACACAGAAGGAGTCGGCAGAGTCCCGGGCGGCCAAGACAGTGGTGACCCTGGTGACATTGTACGTGCTCTTCTATGGCATCGACAATGGCCTGTGGGTATATACACTGACCGTCACTCAGACCTTGAGCACCTCCCTCATCTCTGACCTGCGGATCTTCTTCGCCTCTCTGTATGCGGCCGTCAGCCCCCTCGTCATCATCGCCTCCAACAAGAAGGTCAAGAGCCAGCTGGGGTGCGTGAAGACAGAGAAAGGCCCCGTCAGTATAGACACTGTTCTCTCCACTGTTTGAAAGGCAGCGCCTGACACTTTTCATTAGAACTACCCAGCGATCTCCTTCTCTGCTCTCCTTCCATTTCAGTTGCCCTAGAATGTCTGCTACCTGCACTGACTTAGAATTGATATCATTTACAATTAAGACAGTGAGGTCACAGAAAATGAATTTGCTTTGAATCCCTTCATATTAGATTGTGCTGATTAACAGAAACATCTAATTTGATAGGGTTTGTGTTATACGGTACTTTCTCTGGTTGGTTTTCTCCCCAGTATACAGTAGGTGAGTATTAGAATGGATTGAAAAAGCCTGGATTAATTTGACTGTGAAATGCATTTGTTTAGTAGTTCAATTAGCATCTCTGTCTGTGGTCAGGTGTCGATTAGTCACCTCCACGAGAGTCCGTCAGTTCAAATACAACTCTGCACCTCAGACGCGGTTATTCTGAGACACTCTTTTATTAAAACAGCATCTCAGGGCTGTGTTGAAGCCCCTAACCCCCTGGCCCCCTGCTGTCGCCAGCACAACGCTTGGCTTGCAATGCAATATGATTTGTTTAGTTGTTGATTTATGAACTAATTGTCTCTAATTGCTGCTTAGCACACTATAAATCCAAGCTGTCTGATTTCAGAAGCACATTAGGTAGGATTGGTATAATGAAGCAATTAGTTCAATTAAAGGAGGAATTGAAAGCAAGAATTAAAAATAAAAAATAACTTGTGTGGAGAGAACCCCCAGAGTAGCGATACAGCCAGCTCAAGGATTTGACATCCTTCAGTTCCAGGTCTGTTACTGCGAGAGATATCAAACATGCTGCTAATATTCTTCAATTCCATGCGCTTGGTGGGGAGGGGGTAGGGGGGATCTCATTAAACCAGTTTATCCTAAAGTGTATTCGCAAATTCTTTTAAAGGTGAAAACCACCCCATTTACAACAGCTTAAGAATAACGGGCATCTTGGTACTTGAAAACAATCAGATCATAGCTTTGCTGACAGAACAAACAAAAATCTAGAGGATCAAATTAGATCTCGGCAGAACCTAAGAATGGTTACGAATGAGGGTGGCCTGTTTGGTCGTTTGTAGTTAATTGATCGTAGGATCTCATCCATCCGTTTCTTGAAAGACGCCAGGGTATCAGCTTCAGCAGCATGGCTGGGCAACTTGTTCCAGACTCGCACAGCCCCTTGGGTAAAGAAGCGCCTCCTGTTCGTAGTTTTAAACAGTGTAATTTCTGGCTGTGTCCACTGGTTCCTGAACTAGGGAGCTTGTCATCTTTTTTCATCTTCCATATGGAAAATAAGCATGTTTGACCTTTCTGAAATCGTTGTAACGATACACAGAAGCCTGAAGAAAATCCAAAACCTCAAAATCAGGGCACATCCCTTTGCCTTGGCTTCTTTCTTGGCTTAATGGAGGGATTCCACGTCACAGGCTGTTGTAGCCAGACTTCTCCCGTCATCTTTGCACATTGTCATGGTTATTAGCTCTTTGAATTGCCTGGTGACTGTGGACCAAATGATCACTCTGCAGTCTCCCCCTGCACAGGGAGGACTAGGCCTGCTAATGAGCTGTGGAGGAGAAGCGGGCAGGCGAAGTGCATCTCCTGGCTGCTGCTGGTGGAAATTGAAAGTGGCAACAATTTAGCAGCAGTGCTAACAGGACTCCAGGTGTTTGTGCTTGGCCCTGATGCGTCCCCCGTCACCCTGGATCAGGCTAATGGTCCATAACCACACAGGTTATTCTTCTATTATAATGATTTACTGTACTTTGCTTAATTATTATTATTACCTTTCCATATCCGGAACGACATCGCGCATCATAAAAAGTACAGGTTTAGAAAACTTCTACTTGTACCATACAGTCTACATGGGTTACACTTGGCCGAAAGAGCTGTTGTTAAGATACACAATAAAAAAGGAGATGAAAGGCTTGTGTGGTATCTGAGTGAAAATATTTTTTTGTAAACTCCAATGTTTGTTTCCAATTTGCAGAAGATTTGTGTCAAGTTGTGAACAGTGGGATATGACTGTTTTTTAGTACATTTGAAAGGCTTCAGTTATGATATTAAAATAATATAGAAGTGATTAAGTATATATACTCTATGAAATATACAACGTTTGTCTGCTTCATTATCTACTTTTATGTTAGTGGTCTGTAAATTATAGAATGTGAGAGTAAATGCTTCACTACTTTTTAGTACATAAACATATAAGAAAAATGATGTTGGATAAAGTTCTGACTTTCAAATAAGTCTTATTATCTTCTCTGACAGCCTCCCATTTTAATTATAATTAACACTTTGCAAGCGATCTGCTAAATGTCTCGTTGCAAATGAAGTTTCCTAATGACGTTCCTTAATTTGCTCTTCTGAGAATAAAGCAATAGCTGAAACTCCTGTGGGGAAATGGTGTTCTGTACACAATGGAAATTAAAATAAACATTTGAATATTCTTCATGTCAGTCATATCCTACAGAATTATTTTCTGCTTTCACATGACGTGCTTGACACCGATTGTGTGTCTTAAAGTTGTTGGGATCTTTCTAATGGATCGTGAATAGTGTTTTTGGAAAATTCGCAAAACACTTCTTAATAGCTGTTGTAATGTATAATATCACAAATAACATTAACTGCTCGACTGGACAATGGCACTTACAGTACAGAACAGTGGTACCTTACAGTAGATACAAATTAGACAGATTAGCTATCTTGGAAAAATAGCTCTCCACGAGCCTTGAGGTAAAAGAAGTATTTTAAATGATCTCCCTTGGAATAATAAAATCAGTACAAGACATGACCTTAGACAAGCAGAAAACTGTTAATCAATGTCTTTTATTTCACTGATGTGCCCTATGAAATGGTATTCAGCACATGAGTTTGTTGTTTGATGTTCTGATTTCTTTGTTAACGCTTGAGACGCTGGTTGCCAAGCTTACTGTAACCTGCCTGGCCTGATATCTTTCTTGTGAGAGGTTTGAACCTCTTGAATAACCTGAAAGCTGGGAAGAAGCTGTTGAACCTCCCGGTTGGGTTTCTGCTTTTGAGAGAGAGATCGTCTCGAGGCACGTGTCTGTCAACTGAACAAGACGGACTGCTGCGGTGATGGCATCGCCTGTGGTGCGTGGACCGCTTGAGGAGCTCCTCAAAGTCTCGCTTAGAGATGTGAATGCTGAAGAGGAGGGTCACGCCCCCAATGAGGAAGGCCCCAGTGAAGCCAAGAAACACCCCAGCGATGAGGGGCCACACCCCCTCCAGGAACCGCCTGCTGTAAGGTGGCAGTTGTTCCCTCTGGATGACGAGATCCAGGTCACTCCAGCTCAACTCGGTTACTGCAAACAGGAAGGATCACCTCTGTTACAGGATGGCCTGCAGCTCACCTCCGTTAAAGTGCTTAATATGCACAGAACTACAGCACACATGTTGGAAACAGATGTTTCAGTGTCTTCAGCCTCTGGTGTTTAAAGCAGTTACTAGGGTAATTTTTACACTTACCAAGCTAATTGAGTCCTACATTAATCCCAGAGGACTGTGGTTACTGGTGTTTTATACATAACATTTTATAATTGTAAACCTGTAAACAGATGGTGACAGAGCTTCTTTGTCCATACCAAGAGCTTTCAAAACAGATAGATGTTGTACCTTCAGTTTTAAAGTGTAATAACACAATCTGCAGTCAAGCTGGGGGAGGGGAAGGACAATATTGTTCAATTTTTTTACATACTGTGACTATCAAAGTATTCACCCCTTTTTTGGACTTTTTTACATTTTGCTGTGTTTCAGTATGAAATCATAATGTATTTAACTGGGAGGTTTTGCCATTGATTGACAGAAAACACTTCAAAAAGTGTCACTCCAGAACACTGATGTTTTTCTATTTAAACCACTGTGGCTTTGGCTGTATGTTTTGGGTCATTGTACTATTGGAAGATGAATCTTCTCCCAAGTCCCATGTCTCTTGCAGACTGCAGCAGGTTTTAATCCAGGATCTCTCTGTATATTGCTGCATTCATTTTTCCTTCTATCTTTATGTGTCTTCCAGGTCCTGATGCAGCAAAGCTTCCCCATAGCATGATGCTGCCACCACCATGCTTCACCGTAGGGATGGTGTCCTCAGGATGATGTTCACTGTTACTTTATAATAAACATAGTGCTTATTATTGAGGCCAAAAAGGTCATTTTTGGTCCTATCAGAACATAGAATCTTCTTCAGCTTGGTCTCAAAAGTCTGTCACCTGCCTTCTGCCTTTTGGCAAAGTATAATTGAGATTTGATGTGAGTTTTTGTTACTCTTCCATGAAACCCAAATTTGTGAAGCACCAAGGCAATTGTCATATGCACAGTTTCTCCCATCTCAGCGATGGAAGACTGTTATGCCTTTAGAGTTGTCACAGGCCTCTTCCAGCACTTGTCAGGTGGCCTCCCTGACTTGTGCTCTTCTCACCTGGATACTCAGTTTTTGAGGATGCCCAGTTCTTCGGTTTCACAGTTGTACCATATTTTCTAAATTTTTTAACAATGGACTTTACTGTGTTTTGAGGGATATGTAATGTTTTGGAAATGCTCTTATTCCCTTTCCTTATACAGTAGGTGCTTTGCAATAACCCTATCCCAGATTTACTTTGAAAGTTCCTTCATCTTCATGATATAGTTTTTGTTGGGAACTGTACTAATCAACTATGGGACCTCCCAGAGATAAGTATATGTGAAACACCCTATTTGCACACAGGGGGACTTTATTCAACAAATTACAGTATGTGACTTCTAAATGCATTTTTTAGCACCAGAGCCTGTTTAAGTGTTTCATTGTAAAAGGAGGTAAATCCTTATACAATCACTTAGTTTCTGTTTCATATTTATAATTAATTTAGGGGGATCCTAAGAATGGTATTGTTTTGTGTTGATCAATTGCAAAAAAAAAAACGAATTAAAAATACATAGTGATTCTATATTTTAACAGTAAAACGTTAAAATATCCAAAGGGGGTGTGAAAAGTCACTTTACCTGAACAGGCTTCTTTTTTTGTAGTAGCTCAATCAATATGTAGATTGAGCATTGAACGAAAACCAATTATAAATGTTCCAACACATTCACAAAATTATTGGAAACATTACAGTCTTTTTTGTAGCAGGTGCCCTGATAATTACATTTATTTTTCTGATGAATAATTTGTCATAAACAGGGATGATCAGTAAGGGGTTACAGCTAGGAGCTTGCTTCACATTGTGTTGGAGATTTATGGGATTCTGTCCAATTCTTAATGTAGAGCCTGGACACTAATATGCCTGTTCACTGGTCTCTAAGCTCTCGATGCCACAAATTGTCCCAGCTCAACCCACAATCATTCATTGGTGCTCAAGTCTAGGCTTCCATGACATACTGATCACATTTTTGTACATTGTCCTACTGACATGTTTCAGTAGGTGGCTGCGTCAGCATGCATAGGCTGCAAAGGAACAAGTAAAGGTTTATTCCATGCTGAATAATGTATTTTAGTATGGAACAAACCCTTACTTGTTCCATTGCATCCTACTGACATGTTGTCACATCAGAATGAGCTCACATGAAGGATTTGATCAATCTACCGTTGTGCAGTCAGATTACCATCAATCATTACACATGACCTTCTGTAGTGTCTAGACTCCTGCCCAAAACATTACACTCGGACATCCCCATCCATCTCAACCATGTGTGGTAGATTCAACATTGACAGTCCATGTTTGCCTGTAATGTCTTTCCAGGGTAGAAATTCCTGGCTATTAAGACTCAACAGTGTGCTGATTCAGTCCACCATTTGAGTTTCATTAGAGCCAACATTACACAGTTTAAATCACTTTTTCATTTGTGCTCAATCTGCTCTCAGTAAGGAGGTGATTTTTTGCGTATGCCATAGAGAACGCAACTGACTGGCAAAAAGATTGAATCAATAGTCAAAATCCATATAAACATTTTTTCTAACGGAATGATACACTTCATTTGATGCTCACTATACTGTACCACAGAAATGATGTCTATGGTTTTGTGTGTTACCTGAATTATCAAACTAGAGTACAAGCATATTCGATATGCAGGCTTCTCTAAAGAAGTTCACAGATCCAGTAAATAACCTCTCTTACAGTCCCTGGCTGCACGGTGGCTGTCTGTGGTGTGGTCAGTCGCTGGCTCGATCAGGGATGAGTGCATAGCCTCCACATGCTTATGATAGTCTTCCACATACTTCTTTAAGCTCAGGCTCTTGTCCTGATTAATGTTTTTCCCCATTTCTAGAAACATACAGAGGTTTTCATTTTTGGCATGTCATGCTTACAAAGTATTGCAAATATAGTAAGTATCATTACTAGCATGGGTTTCAGATACCTTTTCTAAAATAATGAAGATTTAATAAATATACACCTAAACTAAATGCTTTGCTCCAATACAGCTTTTTACAGTTTCTAAAATATTTATTCAATACCAATGGAAAATAGTGTTTGTGAAAAGCTATCAAGAGTATAACTACATCTCTTAATATTGCTAATCTTAAATACTACACAAAGAATAGCTATAGGACTCCAATCAGTCTGACCCCAAGACTCAGAAGAATGAACATGATCTTATCTGGGCAGCTGGCAGTTATAATGGCCAGGTAGTTTTAAAAAAATGACTGTACAATTCCTGGAAAGTGTTAGAGTGTTCATCTTTGGGCAGGCCAGATTACAGGTAAGATGAGGACAGAAGAGACCAATTTTAGGATTTAGGAAAGGACCTATTGTCTCAAAGATGTGGAAGAAAATGTTTTTTGTGTCCCACACACACAAACAAAAATTCTCACTTGTATTTTGACAATTTTAACAAAACTCTAGTTTGTTAAAATATCTCACTAAACTGAAATATTCAGAGGGGTTTAGGTATAGAGTAAAAAAGTATTTCTGTAGATATGAATGATGAGGTCAAACAAAGAAAAAAGGTTTTGCATTTCACACCTACAAGTACGATATTGAAAGTTAAATTTTTAAAGGACATCACTATAACACAGTCCAGTCCCCGGTTAGTTATCTGCACTATTAATTACATGGATATAGATGCTTATTTGTGTAGCTTCAGATGAAATAGGAGCACTCTGTTTGCCTGCCATGTGTTGAACTGATTGGAAAATGTGTGCGTGCTGTGGCGCTTGTCTCTTCACTTCTCTGCCTCTCTGTTTAAATTGTGCTGAGCACAGAACAGATGGTTTGTGCAGAATTTGGTGTCAACTGTTCCGAATCCACTGGCAGCTAATTTACACCTCTTGCTGTCTGTGAAGAAAAGCAACCAGGGGGATTCGTCAGTACTGCAGCAGAACCAGATTGTGCTCAGAATAGTGCTGCAGTAACTGAAGGTGGAATCAGCCTAAAATCTGGGATTAAAATTGCTGCTGTTAGCCTGTGCCCCAAAAAATCTCACCAACCAACTACTGGCATGTATCAATTCAGTCTTTTTTAGCTAAATTCTACCAACAGAAGTGTGTTATGAAAAAAATGGATGTCTTTCTAATACATAAAATCATTTCTTTGTAGTTCCATAATAGGGTCTTCACTATTTAGACTAAATGTATTATTAGGACAAACAATCAGGAGGCATGATTATATTTCCATCTTTAAGTTAATGATACGCATATGTATGTGCACACTAATCGTTATAGTGAAGCGGCTGTTTCGTGCTTGCTAAATTATGAAATTGTGGATGCATCTGATGTGTTTTAATTCAGTTGTAATAAGGTAATGCTTATTTTTCCATTCAAAATAGAATACTATCATGAACAGAATGGGAACTTAGTGGTATACAGTTCATACAGGACCATATGTCTTTTCCAGAACGAAAAAATAAATTGAACCAGCACTGAAACATTAAAATACCTTCCAATTGGAAATCATTTACCATATGTCATAGCTTTGATTTAAATTACTTTGGCAGGTTTAGACAATTGATAACATACTTTGTGATTCCCAAATTAAGTCTAAGCTTAGAGGCAAATTATATAAAGTTTCCAAAAATCTTATTATAAATAAAGGTATTCTCTTCTGAAAAGCATAGGGATTCAATGGAATGAAGATCTGGGTAGAAGTAATATAAATCAGCAGAATCATGGAATAAGTGTGTAGATATAACATGATATTGCTACTGTTAATTCAATATAAAAGTAACATGAGTATTACACTAGGATAAAAGTAATACATTGATGTTAAAACTTTGGATATATGTATTAAAGTAAAAGGAAAAGTGATTCATGGATTTATTCCTTTTGGGAGTCCTGAAAAGTTAATACAAATTAGAGAGCTGGCTCTGCACTGCTCTGATATGTAATATTTAACCCCACCACTCTGCCTATTACAAGCTACATTGCATGATCATTCTTTGAGATACCCATTAGGTATGATTGTGGTATACTCCATTACAATTTTAAAGTAACTCCTGTTGAAATATTGGGAATCAACTTTAGTACCTAGTTTGCAAGATTTGAAATATTTTTTATCGTATTAGTTAAGAATTGAGAAAAGCTGGGCAGTGGAAAGATTTAGAACTCTACAGTTTCAAAGAATATGGGAAAGATGGCAAACCTAAGATTAAATTTGATGGGTATAGATTAGAGTAGGATGTAGACTAAGTCAATAACTACACTGTAAGTGTTGTGACTTATTGTACTATGTAAGAAGTCGTCATTTGTATTCTGTTTTTTGTTTATTTAGTGATGTCTTGCTATATTTACATGAATATGTGAATGTTATTTGTTGAATTATTTGAAAATAATAAGGTTCTAAATTGACCCCTGAGAGTCTGGCCATTGATGGTATTTAACCTTAAAACATGGGGCAATGATTTTCCATAACTTAACTTCTGAGTTTCAAGTGTACAATGATATTACTACATAATTTTGTAATCTTAGAAACACTGGTCACTGCAAAACAGTTGCTCCTGTGTACCATACTGTGCTTTTTAACCTCCTTCATTACAGCATCAAGAACAGATTGGTATGCACTGCGCTTATTCTCATACAAAAGGTATTGTGAATACAAATGGCAGAGGAGATGCTTTGACAGTGCAACCTGGATTTCCCTGGCTATCCACTTTGTCAAAATGATGTATTCAAAACAGAACATGGAACAAGTCTGACCTAAAGATATGTCAGTCCTGCCGCTCCGCTGCAGAGCTCTAGATAAGTGGTCATAGTACATCTGGTCTCCATGAGTCACCAGCCATTCTGTCAAGATGGTCTTACACTCCTCCTCTGTCCCTGCACACAGAGTAGTGTCAGACAGCAATCTGAAACACTTGGTGGCTATACAAGGCAATAAAAAAACAAGATTTCTCTTGCATTCCTTGTGATTTGTGTTTTTGTGCATCTTCAAAGACTATGCCCTTAAATATGTGAGGTAATTAAAGAAACAAGACTGTAAAGAATATTGATATGTTGACCTGGTATTTTAGGAAACAACAGAAGATTTAAAAACAATATCAGTGTGTTATAACCAATATTTTTAATTAGTAAGGAGTTTCTAATTACTTTGACTTAAAGAGTTGTTCTAATTATGCTCTATAGAAGTGACTCCTGGGCTTCTGTGATGCACTTATTTGTAGAGATGCTTTGAAAGAGGGACCTGAAGAACCCAAAGGGATTATTTTGAGTTTATCAGTAGTAACTGTAGTTTCTCACAGCTGGGCACTGGCTTGGGGACTTACACCATATAATGTGAGGTGTGATACTTCAACATTTGCAAGCCCAAATTAATTTTTATTAATTTCCGCACATAGATGTATCAGTTAAAAAGAATGTCTCATTGTTCTGAAAGATATAATCACTGTTAACTCTTTCAGGTATCATACAGTATGGTTCTGTAGGTTTGACTACTGATCATGTGCTGAGACTTGTAAAAAGATTATAAGGCTTGTCAGTTTGTCTTTAAACATCTGATAAACTGAATAAGTGCCTCAGGGTTCACTAAAGTGCACCTATACTGAACCTCCAAAGTCCCATGTTTTACTGTATATATGAACCAGATGAAATAGCACAGTGAATGTGTAATATTGTTCTAGCTATAATTTATTACCTGAAAAAATTAACAAATTGATAAACATTAACAGAGAGAACTAGACTTGGAAAATCTCCAACAATAACGAGAATTTGTACTATAAAAAAAACAAGACTGATCCATACTGATGTCTCTCCGGACTCGATCTGGGACACCCAGGTCATTCTTCTCCAGGGAAAGCCTGTCTATTTCCTGGAGGATATTCTCCTCAGGGGTGGTTAGCATAGAGTGGAGGTCCTGGCATTCACGGGGGGTCAGCAGCTCAGCAATCCGCTCCATCTGGTGTACCCCAATATCGTCCGCCACTGAGGGAAGAAGGTTGAAGGTGTTACTACTCCTAGCAGAAAGAAGGTCTTCAATTGTTCAATCAGTCATTAAAAACCTACTGGGGTGATTCTAGAGCTTTCTTTTCCAGATTAAACAATGTTCAGATTTCATAAAGGTAAAAACAATTATAGACCATTTCAAGCTGAATATTAGAAGAATTCAAGACTTTATAAAGCATGCATCAAAGAGGGACACAGATGATTTTCATGATGTTGAAAAAAGGGATTGGAAATTGGAACCACACACAGCAGTAGTTGTCGAGGATGGTGGAGCAGTGTAAAATAAATTGTGCCCATTGTGGAAAGTTTATCATGGGCAAAGGAACTATACTATGATGATGCAAAGAATCTGTAATAAAGATTTTCAAGTTTGTAAGGGATTGACTGGAGCCCTGACTAGCTCTGCTGGTAGAGTATGAGACTCATAATCTCAGGGTAGTGGGTTCATGTCCCATGTTGGGCACCAGGTTCTCTAATAACCCAGACTGGGCAGCAGCTGTATGGGGTGGTTTTGGCGGTGGAGGATCGCATTTCTGTGACAATTGGAACAACACTCACATTGTCCTTGCGGAAGAAAGGCCTGGCAATCTACTTCTGTATCTTGCCATGAAAACTCTATGGTGATGGTGGAACTATCCATAGAGATGCCATGAGTTGACACTGACTCGACGGCACTCATCCCATCCCCCATCGAATGGATTGACTAAAATCATGCTTCATTTTTAGTGATGTTAGTGTTCTTTTGGACTAACTCTCCAACGTTTTCTCCACCAAACACTCTCAGCCAATTGTTCCCCAATATTTCACATGAGTGCACATTTAAACATAATGCAATGCTCCTCCCACTAATTCATGTCCATCCAGTTGGAGCACATTTAAACACAATGCTCCTCCCACTAGTTCATGTCCATCCAGTTACAGCACATTTAAACACAATGCTCCTCCCACTAGCTCACATCCATCCAGTTACAGCACATTTAAGCATACTGCTCCTCCCAGTAGTTCACATCCATCCAGTTACAGCACATTTAAGAACAAAACTCCTCCCACTTATTCATGTCCAGCCAATTACACACTCACACTGTTCATATTTAACATGAAGCATGAGGTCTGTAACTCCAACGCAAAAGACTCTCATTCACTCCTCATAAGGATATTACAGTTAAAACAAAATGTATTAATTAGAATGTTTACATCAGACAGGGACTTATTTTTTATGTAAACACATATGTGTGTCAGTTTTGATAGTCTTATGCTTTTCCATTATCCACACACCTTAAACTGCCAGCAATGAAGTGTGTTATATACAGTACCATTATATTACCATACTGTAACACAATACTGTGCAAAGATTAATATAAACATCACTCTGTACAAGTCTAACTAGAGAAATGTCCACATGAAAGCATTCTTGTTTAGTTTGGGGGAAATATTAGTTGGATTTTATTTGAACACCAAGGAAGTGGAGTAAAAAGGGGATTTGAAGTCATCCTGCCAGTGAAAAAAGGATATGCTTAAAAGATTTAAAATCTGAAATAAGGAAACCATAGTTGATATGAGAACAATGTATCTGTTCCTGCTGTGCCGTGCATTTGTGGTCGGGCTTACATGCAGAGATGTGAGTCTTTACTAACGCCATGCTCAGCATATCAGGACTATTACCTCTCATTTTTGCACAACAGACTTGGAAAGATTAACTACTGCAACAAAAATGTGAGAAAGGAGGTTTCAGGATTGACAATTCTTCCTGTATAACAATATCCTTTTGTGAATGTCTGCTGATACTGTAGAAGGTTGCTAACTAGATATAATTAAGGTACTGTACAGTAATGTTACGCTGAGATGAAAGAATAACCAGACTAAAAACATTTAGAATTTGCTGAGATACCATGTCTCCTTTTTTGGTGTTAATGTTTGGTATAGCATGTTTTTTCAAGTTGCCTTTTGTGTATGTGTGGTGTTCTAATTTTGTACATAGAACCACACTCATATTTTAAAACTTCAGTACTGTAAAACATGTCAGACGTTCACAGATCAAAGGGGATGGAAAATTAGCTAATTACAACAAATAAGAGAAAACAATCTGTTTCCAAGATTCTTCATTTCCTTAAGTGCTAGTTACTGTAGCTATGTCGTTTCAGACACTCATATGACGGATAACTACCCAAGGAGTACACTTAGCTTCAGACTGAACACAGTGAATACACTACTGTCCTCTGTGCCAGTGGCAATTGGATTTAGTTTCTCACCCTTGTCTTCTCCAAGGCAGAGGCTGAACACAAGGACAAGCACGGACAGTTGCTCTACTTTCATACTGCCTGGAAGCATATCAAAAGGTTGTTGAGGAGCATGCTGGCAAATTGTTTAATTTTAAAAATATAAAAAGAGAAATCTAGAACTTTCAGCCATACAACTCCATGCTGACATCACCAAAGTACACAGGTGTATGTGGAGGGGTGTATTAGGAGAGGTGTATTTAATCTAATGGCTGTTATATTCAAATGGTGAGTTACAGTAGGTCACAAAGTTACAATGTCTTGAATGAATGATTTTGCAGTGTATCCTTTTCCTCTTTCATTTTCAGATTCTTTTTCTTTGTACCATTATTTTTTTACACTTTACCCTCAAATTCTGTTAAAATATTTTAGAGTTAAATGTGTTTTGTTTTGTTCTGTTTAAAAATTAACCCACCTATTATAGCTCTGGGATCTTAATTAAGCTGACCAAAGCCCTTGAAAAATGTATGACAGTTGTGAGAAACTTATCAGTGTACAGAGTTTGCATTTTACAGAGTGAATTTAAACTTAAAGACTTAAAGACTAAAAACTTAAAGATACCTTACCACTTTTCACATTTTCACCTAATAAATACCCCCATTATACCAAAACACAATACTTAAAACATACCTCCATCATCACAAAAATGTTTGTTTCATATATTTTCCTTAAATATATAGTTATATGTATAGGAACAAGTAATAGGTTTATTCAGCCGTGGAGCCTTCTTCAGGTGTAAGAAAGACAGGGCAGTATGTTATATGTACAGTATACAGTAGTTACCTTTAAAACACTAGTCATACAAAGGGATGAGGAGACCTGCTTCCCTCCAGTCCAGAAGAGGGCACTGTGAAAATAGACCAGAGGCCATGCGGTAGCTGTTTCCCAGAGTTTAAAATCGGCCCTGACTTTGAATGAGGTTTTGACCATTAAGCAGGTATGTGACCTAACAAAGAGTGACTGCAGTCACCAAACATTTCAAACTTTTAAAATTTACCGATTGTGTTTCTCCTTTTTTCGCCTCCTACCATAATATATCCCTCAAACAAAAAGGTAAGTACTAAATGAGTTTATTTCCTTTGGTTTAGAGGCCTGCAACAGCCTGCAGGCCGTGAGATGGGCCCCATCGAAGATGAGAATGTATTGCTACAGCATCTCTCTACTTAGCTCTCCAAAAGCCTTTGCAAACTTATTTCTGGGCATTGCTGAAAAGTGCATCCCTGCCCAAACAAAATACTGTAGTGCTGGACAGCCTAACCTCAGTAGCATTAGGTGTTCTGTTGAGTCTTGGGATGCCTCATGAGAATGAACTGTGGCGTGGCATACCATGGAGAGAGAGCTTAAAAGTCTAACGGTAAAACCATGAGCAATCTGAACATGTACAATTCTAACCTTTCATAAGGGGTATTGCCAAACTCTGAAGCTGTACTTGAGTTATCAGAGAGAGAGAGAGCCCTGCCACTTTTGTCAGGCATTTTTGTTTTCCTCGCATTGGAACATTTTTTGAAGAGAAAAAATGCCTGCACGCACTTTGGAAGCTTTGGGATGCAGAGCTCCAATATGTAAGTTCTAGGAATTATTATTATTTGTATTAATTAAATTCTTTGTTAGAAGCTGTACTGCAGAATGAGCAGGGACCTAAGGACCTATCATAGGCATGTAAGAGCGATGAACCTACTGTAGATTATACAGTGAGAGTATTAAGGACAGGACACTCTTAGAGGTCAACAGCCTCTCTCTTTTCTAGTGTGTTTCTATCCACTTTGTCTATCAGTCTGTTGATATTTGCTTTATCTATTTTATCTGTCTCACCATCCTTCTATCCACCTGTCTGACAAATTGTTTGTAGACATTTAAAGATTGTCATGTTCTTCTGTATTTTTTACTTTCAGGATTTAGTTTGCTGTGCAGCTGAAAAATGATCACGTGTCATCTGGTCCCTTCATAGCAGCTTGTGTTTCAGGGCCTTAGGGATGTTTGGTGATGGTGTCATGACTTTTTGATTGGATATCAGTCATGTGGTTTTAGTAGGTGTTGAAAAGTGAAGAAAAGCTCCCTGAAGATGATATTACATTCATTTATTAGTGCATTCATTAATATATGAATTGAATAGTGTTTATGGTAAAAGGGGTTTCTTTGTAATTTGATCTTAAAGCATTTTGGAAAACCTAATTAAATATTGTGGTCGGTTGGATACTTATCTTTAACTTATAGTATATAACACCAATCATTGAATGTAGAAAAAAATCAAGCTTGTGTGCTTTACTTATTGAAATGTCCTTGAAACTTTTTAGAGGTCTTTTTCTTTGCATGCAATAGTCTGGGCCTTGATATATAGTAAGCCAAATTAAATAAATAAATCTGTAGTGGTGTTTATTTTATTTTTGCATTGTTATTACATTGGTGTTAATATAGTGTACCACGCATCTCTGCACCTCAGTAAGCAGATTCAGCAGGTGACTAAGATTTCATTGCCTGGGGTAGCAGAAGGATTGATGAGTGTGGCATGCCTCTTTTGATTGAGCGCTGGTGATGTAATGCAAAAGGTGAGACTGCAGAGACTGGAGAAGAAACTGTGGGATGTTGTTTGAATGCCTTAAACAGTCTGGATATCTGCCAGACCTTAAGAATGACTGGTGCCCTGTAACTGTGCTTATGTTCCACTTTGGTTCTGTTTCAAAAGGAGGGGAACCTGGGGGAGAGATCACTGCATGGATCATAGGATTAACTGAACCTAGTTCATTCAGTGGGCAATGGGCACTGGCATAATGAGTTTGAATGAGACATTGGGCTACAGTGAAATTCTTCTGGTGATCTCAACCCAGCTGTTGGTGGAGAAATAATGCATTACACTCCCTCTTTAATCTGAGTTCAGTTCATGTAATTGGAGCAGAAAAGAAATTGAAGAATTGTAGTATTGACTTTTTTCTCTAGCCGCCTCACTGACATCACTCTAATTAATACAAGAAAGGAAAATAGAAAATCTCGACATAAATGGCCTTTTGTAGCTTAATTTAGCTTTTCAAAAAGGAACTGGAATCATAATGGAATTCTTGTCTTTTTGAATAGACCCTCCTCCTCCTATAACATTTACGATACTGTAAATATAAATTACACTTTACAACTTTTCATTTGATTGATATGGAGATTTAAAGCATAGTCAGCTGTGCAGTTAGAATGACAAACAATAAGCATGTTCTCTTTCCTGCTATGATTAAAACTCAGTGTCCATTTTGCATTTTAATCGGCTCCCTACGAGTGAGAAGGCTTGCAACTGTGCTTTTATTAGAAATATCCACTGGCGGAGCAGTTCCAAATAGAATGAGGATCATATCCATCATCTTTGTGTTAATTGCACTAAAAGACTATACACCATATCATTACCCCACGAGTTTATTAACAAAATGTATGGCATCTGGCAGCACAGAATTAGTGCCCTTGTATAACATTACATTGCATATGAAGGGCTGTCATTCCATTGTCATTTAAATGCCTTCTGAAGCCCCCTTTTCATTTTATGCAAATTGAAGCAGGAGTGTGTGATTATGGTGTCAGGGGAAAGTTACCCAACTACAGGCATAACCTGAGGCCAAAATCTGGCGTTTTGCTTTATGCTTTGTGGTTTTTAATTTGTATCCACAAATTTCTGCAGGAGAAACTTGATGGAAACAAAAGACAAAAGATCCAAAGCTGGGCTTTATTGTACAGGTGGTTGCAGAACTTTTTAAACAGATTAACATGTCCATGTAGAAACCTATAGCTTTTGATCTGGCTGTCATACATGTACTGTATGTCTATTCATTTTGGACTCTGGACGTGACTGACAAAGCACGGGCATTTTCTTGACAATTTTCGTTTGTAATATACAGTATGAAGAGAATATATATTTTTTTGTTTAAAAACAACAAAGCAAGTACTGTCTTCAAGGCTGCTGTTTTTTGGTCTGCGTTTCGTAGGTAGTTTCGTTTGCTTCAATACATTAAGAGCGTCTTGATACATTTGAAAGAAATGTGCTTTTTGTGTCAGGAATGATGCTTGAGTTTGTTTCGAATTTTAATAGTCAAAATACTTATGAAATAATGAAATTATTAAAAGTCATTACTTTTAGAGGAGGATTTTGTGGGCTGCATGTTACTGAGCTTTGTCCGGGGGTGTCGGTGTGAAGAGACTGTTGGGAGTTGGCAGGCGTTTCTTCTCTGCTGTGGGTCCCCAGCATTGCTTTTCTGTAGTATCTTCCTGACGAGTGAGCTCCATGTCTCTTACACTTCACACCACTGAAATCTGATTGGTTAAAGACACAGACTCCGGTGGAATGAAGGATAGAATTCATGGACATTTCTGAAGAGAAAGTTCTCTGGCTGTCTTGCTCTGGTTACAGAATCGGAATCAAAAACACACAATCGGAGTTAAAAGTAAAAAAAAAACCAGCACTGACACAAACTCAGGATCATCAATGAAAAGCGGATGTCTTTTTTTTTATTGAGAAGAGCCAGGTTTCCCTCCGTAGAAACTTTTTTTTAAAACATCTCAATAATACACCCTTGCTTGTTCTAGGTTCTACTAAGGAAAAAAAGGCCTATTTTAAGAAGCTACAGATGTCTGTATCAGGAATCTAAAGGAGGAGGGAGCGCCCGGCTGCCTCTCAATGAGCAAGAGCCGACACGCTGCGGCTCATCCCTCGCGGCACCTGTGGGCACGTCCGGAATACCTCCACTTCCAGACAAGTCTGAACGAGCTTCCCTCCTCCATCAACATCTGAGGTTTCCTTGGAAAAATAATCCCCATCCCCCTAACCCTCCTCACACACCTACACATTGCATCGCAAGTTTGCAGACTTGTGCAACCAAGACAAAATGTTGCATAATTTTATTTCAGATTTGACTACATATCTTAGGACGAGATTTCTTTTAAAGATTTGGGATTTTTGTGAGGAAAAGAACTTTAAAACAGCTCCTTTTATTCAATATATGTACTATACTTTATTTCAAAGAGTGTTTCTGGTATATTTACTTTGATGTTACTTTTAAAGTTTTTTTCCCTTAAGATTTGTTTTCTTTTGATTTTTTCCCCTGATGTAATACCTCTATTGTGATGTTTTTAATGAGTTTTCTGCGCACATAACAGTCTGTCAGTGCTAAGCTGCTCTATATTTCAGATTGTGATCTTACATTTTATATAAAAAAACGCCTATAGACTTCTCTGCAGCTTTTTGGATTTGTAATGTTCAAAGAAAGTAAATTAGCTTTAATTAAGTTTGTGAACTTTGGCAAGAAAATTCATGCCTCTGTCTCAGTAATTGCAAGCATTTCTGCATCTGGACTTTTTTTACACAAAAAGCTCAACTAAGGCACCTGAAAATAGAACTGAGAAAAATCTATATAGTTGATTCCCTGTGGTCTTTCTAGTATGGCTACATTGTGCTGTAAATATATGCCTTCTAACACATGTAACAAAAATACCACTGTATGGTTTCACTTAATTCTCTCTCCCATTTTCAAATCTTTACTCACCTTTTAATCTTTTTTCTACTCACCTCGTTTGATCCATGCTCCAAATTGTTGCAGAAACTTCTGACATCATCACAGGGTTTAAAAAAATAGTACAGACACACGTAAAGAAACACTATGGTAAAAATCCTAAACTGCCTCAATATTTATTTTAAAAACGAAAAAAAAAATACTTTTGTCCAGGTGGATACCGATTTCACTCAGCTAAGAGGCAAAGGGCAATGAAATCATGTTTTCCTTTCTAAAAAAGAGGAAAGAAATCGAAATTGTTCATCACGAGAAAGAAGGGCACAAATAAGACCAAAGAAGGAAGGGACAGCAGAGGAGCTGAAGAAACAAAGAGCTATTCTTTAACTTCTCTCTGTCTAGTCTTTATCTACTTACCTTCCCCAGGTAATGTCAGTTTAGCTGCCTGCATGGACCAATGGCATACAGGTCTCAGAATAAGCCCCTCCCCCCTGTGTCAAAAGCAGGGTCCACACCCTTTGGGGCGTGTTATCTAGAGCCGAAATCTCAGCAAGGACACACAATCCCAGGCAGCTCCATCCATGATTATTTTATATTTACTTTATATCCAGACAGCTTTGTGTGTGCTGTTAAACTCGCACCAGTTTCCCTTTTATTTCTGCCCCATACCTTCCCTTTAATTTGTATCTCATCGGTCTTTCTTTTTTACCCTCTGTCTTGGTTCAGTCTTCTTTTTGATTTAGTGAGGACCGATCACTGGCCATTTTCCCAATGGGCCGTAGAAATCGGCAGCCCTCACTGTACGGACGAAGGTAAATCTCTATTAAGGTCCACAAATAATGGAGACAAGAACCTTCCCATGTGCATCTCATTATGGCCAGTTGTACCAAGCTGTGCAGTACAAGTCACTAAGCCCTGTATCAGAAGGAGTAAGAAAGCTTCATGTAATATAAGAAGTTAGTATATATGTCTAGTATTTGAGGCTTCTGTTTATGATGTAGCTGGGAGTGAAAGCTGAACAAATGTCACACTGCAGCAAAAGCTTTGTATCCCTTGGTTTCCTGTTGCAGACAGAAAGACACCACAAACAAAAAAGGAGGCATTAGACAAGAGAGGTGCCCCCAGTCTCTAGTCCACTAAGAGGGAGATATATTTCTGAAAAGAATTCTGTCTGAAGACAAAAGGGGCAGGGAATGGCTGATGAGATGAAGGAATTCCAGGGCTCCTTACATGTTCACTCTCAGGAATGCCTTTTAAAGGACAGATTCGTAGATAAAAGACTCTTAGGTGCTTGGGATACTTTTACACAGGCTGAAACCGATTTGGTAAATGCCTGTGCCCCTCCCCCAAATCCCTAAAATTAAAAGGAATTGGGAATAGGATTGTAAAGGGACTTGAATTTTCCTAATAATGAAATGGCTCAAAGAGAGAGAGTACCTTAACATGGCAGCTAGTTAAGGATCTATATTTCTAAGCTGCACCACAGAGTGCAACAATTAACGGGAAAGCAAAGAAGGAAACAAAACTACAAACAATTAAAAAACACAAGAAGATAAATGGATCTTTGATATTTAAACAAATGGCCTACTACCCTTGAATCTAAATTGTAGCTTTTGTTTGATCAAAATAGATGTATTTAAGATCTTCTGAAAAGCAGGCATTAAAAATGAAGGAAAACCAAATGTGTTGCAATGAAATGCAATAGAACTGTATGAAGCAAAGAGAAAGCTAGCAGAGCTGTATAAGAAGGTAAAGACTTCTTAAAGATCCAGGATTTGACCAAGACGTGAATCAGTACAGGGGTGGTTACACTTCACATTAGAGCCTCACAACCTCATCAGGATTGTATCATGTTCAATTTTCCCCTGTATATTGCTTGATTACATAGTAATTCTGTTCTCAGTTTAAATATGTTTCATGTTATGTATTTTGGAGAAACCGCTTTACATTTTTAGAGCTGGTTCAGGGGGGGTTCTGTTGTCTTTCTCTGTCTTTGTATTGCGAGTTGTTAATTCCAATTCTAAAATTATTCTCTTATTGAGCACATTTCAATAAGGGTAATGTGTAACCAACCAATGATGTACTGATCATACTGAAATGTTTCCATTCTATTAAGATGTGCCAAACACTAAGATAAATAGAGTAGGGTAGTACAGTACATACTGTATATTGAACTCATGATTATGCACAGTGGATTTGTTTCTTAAGGGTGAAACAATTATCACAATACAGACCTTGAGTTAAAGCCTTAAACATCTATGGATTGATCTCTACATAGATTTAGAGGACATGTATGAGCCTTAGCATCTATTTTGCTGTGCTTTTACTCTGCAAACAAGCATTTAACTTCAGTCCACTGTACACATGGCCACTCAGCCATAGGCTTCACTGGCTATTAACAACCAAGCTGCTGATGGCTTAGTCTAAGTGTTCTGATTAAACTATCAAACCCTCTGTCACTAATCCCCAGGCTGACAGTTCTGGACTTGTGTGGAGTTCTAGCATTTCCCATTCATAGACTGAGAAGGTATAAAACAACAGGTAGCTGGAAACAAGACCTTTGTCAGCATAATAAGTAAAAACATCACCTGCTTTCAGAACGTGATCTGTCACTTAAGGTGGAACAGATTAGAATGAGGACTTTGAAAATGCTAAAATACTTTAGACAAATTTCATAAACATTATTTCATGTAGCAGCTAATCACAAATTCTTAAAATGCTGTTATTTTAGTCCCTTTTTTGCACACTATGGAGTGCAGTGTTATAGCCTACCCTACATATTACTTAATGTATTTGGCTGACACTAATTTTTCTTATCCAGACTAACTTACATTTGCTGCACTGTGCAATTTACATGAATTACTTTGCATTGGGATACAGATGCAGTGTGTCGACTGGGATTTGGAACTAGAGCCATACCGTTAGTATTGCTCCACACAGCTACTTTGCTTTGCTGTTAATAATTCATAGGGGGTTCTCAAAAACATATAACAGCTCGGATCTGTCTCTGAAGAAGGAGGTTTTGTATTCTGTTCAAAGAAGGAAGTGCTAATTAACTACGTCCTCCTGTGAAAGTGATCAAGTAGATCAGATTCTGGCAGAGACGTGATAAAAAGTAGAGATCTAATCAGTTTCACACTTAAGTAAGTGCTGAATTATTGTGAGAAAGTACTGAAAAGCTCCCTGAAAGAAATTACTCATTGGCTGGTTTAGTGTAATGTACTGACTCATGGCTGGAGAAGTGGATTTCGACACCACCATCCTCCCAGAAGCAGTACTGGGAGAACAGTCCCTGTCTTGACATGTTGCTTCAGGAATGCATTCAGTACATGGTTTGAATTGCGGAACAACACTGCCTTTTAAAGTTTTTGCTTTTATGTAAGTTTAACACGAAGCCTAAGGTTGTTCATTCTACTGTCCTACTTCTGGGGATTTTAGCAAGTTACTCTGTTAATGCAAGTAGCTATGTCTCGAGCAAAATGTTCCTTCCGTCTTGGTGAAACATTTTTTCTTTATTAAGAACGTTGTACTCCTTGAATGGTTGACAACAACCAAATTTGTTTATACAATTTAGCACGAATCACAGTAGTTCAAAGCAATGTACTCATTGCTTTCTTTGTAATCACTTGCAACGTAGATAAAAAAACATCTCAATTGTAGGAAAAGTCGTACCGTGAAATATTTTTAAACAAACATTTATTGATTTTGATTTTTCAAAGCAAAACATCAAATACAAAACAGAACACACACAAGAAACAAAACCTCATACTTTAAAGAGAAAAGATTGAGATATCTTTGAGTGTTTCTTTACTTTACAGTTGTTTAAGATGATGCAGTTTTGATTCATTTTCAGTTTGGATTATCAATGTCCCCTCTCAGCTTTTCCCACAAAACTGTACCTTGTCCATTGACCAGAATTTAGGATGTCCATTTGCTTCTAAAAAAAGAACAATCCACATTAATAAAAATATGTTCTCCATTTCAGTTCAAATTATATTTAGTTTTATTGTCCACTAAAAGTGGAAATTTGTCTTACGTTTTTAAAAAACAAAACGTACAGTACAGTTCATCAACAAACAAAAGAAGAGCAAGACACTGGACAAGAAAAAGCATACATTCATGGATGAAATCAAACTGATCATAATGCAGATATCTTCTATAAGTGCTAAAAGATAAGAGTAATTAATTTGCACCGATATCACTGCATCCTTGTGGCCTTTTACTTGTATTTTTTCTATAAAAAATGCCTTTGCTAAAGAAGCAGTACCACTTTTAACAGAACCTATTTAATGACATCAGTTGAAAAAATCTCCCTTTGTTTTTGTGATGTCATCTGCCACACCTGGGTTCAACCAGGGAAAGGAGAGGAGGAAAGTACACAAACTTTAAGCATACTTTGTCTCCTGCTACTGTACATCCTAAAATCAATCGTCCCAAAGATTGTACTCCAGACCCCCCAACTGTGGTGTATACTGCATGGTTGGACTGGGTATGAGGGGAGGGTGCTGGGTATTATGAGCTGGGCTGCTGTTGTCAGGTGGTCTCCCCCTCCTTTGCCTCTGCGCTGATGGGAATCCGACGGCCTCATTGCTCGTGTCTGTTCAGACTCGTCTGCCCTGGAATGTACCAAATTGCTAATGCAGTTTTATGTTCAAGTAAATTGACATTGAAGAGTGCCATCATTTTACACAATAAATATTTCATTCCCATTTGAATGCAGACTTGTGATGCCTGCTTTAGCATATAAATTGCCCTTTCCCTCACTTTGAGAATGAGAAGGACATGTCGTGAATATGAGATTTGTGTTTGGATTATATGCCTATTCTTAACTAGCTCTGTGAAGAACACACCCTAGGATTACAAATGTGTCAAAGCTCACCTCACCACATTGAGCAATCTATAAACTTGTTTTCTTGCTGCAAAACTGTAAATAACTACTCTTCAACAATTTGTCTGTGGAAATTGAAGTAACTTTAATTCTTGGGTATACTGCATATTATTATTATACAGTACAAGTATGAATAAAAGTATAGCCAGTCCTGTTTCAGTTATTTTATAGTGCACTACAGCTGTGAATTTGGCTTGAATTATTAAAAGGTATACCCTGCCAGCACTTTAATTTTTAGTGTGCTGTATTTCGTGGCGTGCACTGTTCTCAAAACACTTTACAATTGAGGCTGCCAAAGCAGATGACAGAAGAACACTAGTACGGTTAGACAGTCTTAAATTAAACAGGTGTTTAGTTCAAAATTCATTGAGTTAATGAACATAGATCTGGGATCCAAATCAAAAGGCAGTGTGGTGTGGTGTGATGGGAGAGTCAGTTTTGATTTTGGTGTGCAAAAGGCATATCTCTGAATGTATAAAAGTGTGGTAAAAAAATCCTTAAAACAACAGAACAAGCATGTTCTGCTGAGATAGGGTGATGGGATGGTTAGGTATTGCGTGTTGGAGAAAAGCGGATACTGACCCATAGCATTTTTCTCAGGATTTGATTGAAAAAAAACAACAACTGAATACTATTCATTGTTCTAGCCAAGGACACACCCAGAAATTTGTGGAAACCTGTGTTTTTCCTCATTTTTCATGGAAGGAGCCCTGTAATTAAATTATGTATTACAGCAATGACAAGATGAATCCACCCTTTGCCATGCTAAAAAGTGCTTACATATGCACACTCAGCATCAAAAGAAACGTAGAAATGCAGGAACCTCTTGAAGTGATCAACAAAATGACCATCTTCAGCAGGTGCTGTAACATTTTATTGAATGGATATGATGAATGTAAATTAGCTCTGGCAAGCATTTGTGCTCAACAGTGGCTTTACTTTCAATGTTTACTGTCAATGGCAATACAAGATGTACTTCTGCGACATGCACTTTGCACTAGTTTTCAGAACCGGTCTACTAGTATTCTATCCAATGCTTCCTAAGGAATGCCTTGAAAATCCCGACGGAACATACAGTATGTGATGTGCATAGATCTCTAAGCCCTAGATGCCACACATCATCACAACAGTGTTCAGTGCAGCTCAAGTCTGGTGAGGAGTTTCATTCTCATCTTGTAAAGAAGCTGTTCTTACACGAGCAGCAGTGGATATTTCTGTGCATCATGCTTAGTCATCAATGATCAATCAATCAAAGTGATAGCCTAAACGAGGACATGTTGGCACAGTGGTTAGCATTGTAGCAGTGCTGCGCTGGGGTCCTGGGATCAATTCCTGGGGTGCTATCTGCATGGAGGTTGCATGTTCTCCCTGCGATTGAGTGGTTTTCCTCCAGGTGCTCTGGTTTCCTTTCACAGTCCAAAGATAGACTGATAGGTTAATGGGCTTCTGGGACAACGAACGCTAGTGTGAGTGCGTGCATGTTTGTGTGTGCCCTGCAATGGGCTGGCGTCCCATCCAGGGTGTATCCTGTCTCTCTTCCTGGGATGGGCCCTGGCTCCCCTGGGGCACTCTACTGGATAAAGCATACTGTATTACTCAAATATGCTTTTCAACATTTTTGTTGTTTGCATTTTCACCAGTCCTTCACTAGTAGAAGGTATTTGGAATGTCTGAATCAAGATTTGATTGCAAAAGTCTTTTGTGTGCTTAAGTGGAGCAATAACATAATTTTTCTAGAGTCCTGCCATTTTACAGCCATAACTGTGGAGAGTAAAAACAATTTTTTGAACAAGTTGCCCTTTCCGTGCAAGTCTGGTAGGAAAATACTGGAATATTGACTAGATGAAGATTGATTATTTAAAGAATATAGGTACCTTATGAAAGGTGTGCATACGTGTGAAAGAAGGCCTCAATATCCCCACCCCCAGAAAATGTCTTCCCTCCCTGAATTGGCCTGAGCTTGTTCTTTGCAGTTTCTTGTGTTTTATGGAGCTTTCGTCACAAGTGTCTACAGAAAGGCGTACTGAACCTCGAGCTGCCCAAGGCTTCTTGGAATTCACCCTGCATTTACCTGGACGTGACTGTGCATGTTTCCAGCTGAGCCATTCCTCTTTCTTCACTCATTCTTGCTGAACCTCTCGGTGCACTTTTTTTATTTTTGCTGCCCACTGGCAGTTTCTCCAATTTTATATTCATATTGGAATGTTTTTTTTGTTTTTATGATTCATTCTCTCATTATTGCTTGCCCTCCTTCTCCCCATAATTACTGTATACTGAGTCCAAAACCTGTTTGTATACAGAATGAGGGCTTTACCTCTAGATGTTCATAAAGGAATGGTATTGTTGTGTTGTCTTGATGCAAATAAATTAAATTCAATCAGTAAAAAGATTAGAACTTTCAGACCTTTGGCCTCACACACATACTGACATTAATTCTGAATAAGTAACTCAAGACTGACAGAGCAGAATAAGAGATTGGGTTGGGTGCCTACAGGCATGTTAAAATCTTGATTCCTAAGGTGGGGCCTTCTGTTTGAAGTTTGACACTGTGCTATAAAGACACTAGAATTTTTAAGTAGGATTTAATTTTAAAGAGGTCCTTGAAACTCCTATGCAAAATCAAACAAGCTGAGACAAGCTTGTATGAAATCTAACAGTACTTGGTGTTCCACCCTCACTTATTCTACCAGGTGCCTTTGCTTTGGAGACCAAGCACAACATACTCAATCGCTTTTTCTGTCTTGCAAATTACCGTATCCTAAAAACTGCTTCTTAGTGCTGGATGATTTGGGAATTCAAACTAAGAGCATTTCATGGATTTTTAAATGCACATATATTTTTATCACCCCATGTATATATATATTTTCAATAAACATAAAAAATATATTTTTTACTGCTTTAAGGAATGTGGAATCTAAACCACCAGAACCGAACGAAGGTTTGCCATTTGCTGATCTTCTATGGTTATCTATGGTAAATATATAGGAATGGCGGATGAATTTAAAGTTTACTTTAATTTGTAACATGGTGCTATAAGAAAAAAAAATGATCCTAACAAAGTTAGAACTCACTGTACAGCTTATGTTTGACATAAATAGATGAGTGTCCACTAATGAATAAGAAATCAGTTTTTTGTGACGAAGTTGTATCACTTTCTAATCAAAAACATCCGAATTCTTGCTTTTAAGCTTTCTCTTGTTTTTTAATTATGGTTTATTAAAGCCATGATCTGTTTAACACTCACATCTTCATGTTTAGCTCTGAAGAACTGTGTGCCATTTCAGTATGCTCTGGCTATAGACATTTCAATAAATAGGAAAGATAATGTTTTTCTAAGCAACATAGCTTTAAGAAAAGGATTCTCAGTTGTGGCTTGCACTGCGTCATAAATTAGCTTAAAGATAAACAGAATGAATATTAATTATAGTTAGTGCATTCAACAAAAATAAATTCATTTATATCCATTTCATACTGCACACCATTGAAAGAAAATAACACTAAACCCACCAAACAATATACATGTTTCACATATTCTAATAAAAGCATTTCATTTGACCTTCATTTAAGCTGAATTTAAATGACATTAATGTTATAGTGGTTTAGAAAAAAAATGTTAGTGCTGTTTTTCATGTGCTTGATGCTTGTAACTTTTATGTGTGGGTGTCAATTTATCTTTATAGTAACCATGCAATGACACAGTTAAGAGCATATTTTGAAACTTGTTTGATTACAAACCCAGAGTGATCTTGGATGAGTGCATCTTGATGACTTTTAAATCTATGTAAATGAATGCAAACAGATGTTTATTCTGAGTAATATACTGCAATTAGAGTGTGATGGCTCATGACGGGGGAAAAGGAGTATGCACGTTGCTCTAGTGATACTGTATAAGGAGTACTTTTCTTTTGCTGGTATACATGAATGCAAGTGGTCAAAAGTTACGAAAATAAGTGCAGAAAGAGTGGGTGAATAAAAGAGTCTGTTCTGATAAGAGTCAACACTACACCGGTTTGGTTTCTAAAGACTAAAGAAAAAACTTTCCATGTTGTCAGTGTAACACTTTTATTTAATCATTTTCACCGAGTTCGTTTTTTTATATTAAAAAAAAAACTTCTATCAGAGAAAACACTGTTTCCCCCTCATCTCTTAAAACCTCAGAAAAAAATTGAGAAATCATTCCTTCCTTTAACCAGCCGACATGAACACACACGCCCGTCAGACAGTGAGCGAGAGTAAGGCAGCCCAAAGTGAAATTCCACGGGGGCTGAGGTGCTGTGCCCGAGCATTGTGCTTTTGGCTCTGCGCTCGTTAAAGAACACACAGAAAAATGCCGCGATTTGTTCAGACTTGCACGGGACATCGTCTGCACAACCAACGCCTGAGCGCGGTGAGAACTGCAGAAAAAGTGCACTTCCTTACCCGAACTTTTGCACGAAAGGAGAGATGGAATCAAACTTGCTCGACTGAACCTAGAAGTTTCCATGGGTTGCAAATTGTTTTGGAGTGGAGCTGATTTTTATTTTCCAATGAGGGTTCTTATTAATAAATGTAAGCTGCTGAAACCTAAGCAGCAACCTATGCTATTACAGTAACACATGACAAGCTATTATGGGTACATGATGCTGTATTTATTTTAGAAGGCTTTGCTCTATTAAACGATTTTAAAAGAAATATCTTCTAATGCCAGGAGGAGTTAGTTTGCAGCCAGCTGATTGTGTTTTCCTTTCAGCCCCCCGTTCATGAGAGCTGTAAAAGCAATAAGCAGACTCTCGTATTGTGCCTTTCACAGAAAGGTTTCCCAAAACTTAGTGTCGAGACAGATGGAAGATTCCGTAAATCTGCCGAAACACATTATCAATGCAATGCTGTTTTAGCCCCTAATTATAACTTGTGCAATGCTGAGTGTTAGCATTAACGTGTTAGAACATATGATTCTCCGTTTCTTGTAAAGCTATAATAAATAACGTGTATTATTGCTTATGATGTGTTTTTGCTGTAAGAAATACAGTACGTGCTCATAGCTTTACAAGTGAAAAGGTAAAATGGACCTGCATACAAGACGTGCAGATTTGTATTTTTTAGTCAGGTTTGGCATGTCCTGCTTGCATTCAGGGTTTACTCACCAAACATCACTACATTTCTGCAGAATTACAGTACCAACTAACAAGGTGCTCCTGTGACCTAGACCCAGTGTATCTGTGTGCAGCAGCAGGGTTTTTACGATACTGGCATAGGGTGGTGCCTTCTGATGATGGGAGGTGCCATTGTTTTGGTGGCAGTGGTTAGCATTGCTCCCTCACAGTGTGGGTTCTCCACATTTTCACATGGGTCTCCTCTGGGGGCTGCAGTTTCCTCCACACAGTCCAAAGGCATACCTGTACAGTACTGGTAGGGCAACTGGTTGCAGGGTGTAAGACCTGTGAAAGACTGTTATGCCGTCTAGGGTGTACCCCACCTTTTCACCCTTTGCTTGCTGTTATACTGTAGGTTGCCGCTCCCTCTCAACCCTGAACTGGATTCCGTGTTTGGAAATGGATGGAAGTTAGAGAAACTGGTCCCCACCAGTCCTGAGCTGCTGTGCTTCCTCTGTGGGTGTGGACTGGACAGTCTCTCCGCAGGTGTGCTGGGGTCAGGCAGTTCAACAAGACAAGAGCCCTGAAGGGACTTGAGAAACTGAGTCTTGTCTATAATGCAGGCCGCTCACTGAAGGCCTGCGGGGATTTGTCCTGATGAGGGAGTGGGGCCAAAGGGGGTGAAAGGGAGACTTCATCTTGAGTAAAACCTCACAAAAATAAAAGGGAAAGTAATTCATTTTTCCACTTTTCTTCCTTCACGTTAATTTATCAATCCGAGGACAAAACGGGTAAAAGGTGACTTGCAGGTTACAAAGAAACATTGCCGCACTTTGCCAGTACTCCTTATCAGGGGATTCTGCCATTGTCATGGCTTTAAGGTGGATATTTAGTGAAGAGAGACAAAGCATTAGAGTCTTGTTCAGTTACAAAATAGGCTTGATTGAGTGCAGGATGTCTTCGGGAAGCCATTTTGTGCTTCATTATTAGTATTGTTGTTGAGATATTATTAGGTAATAAAATAAAACTCTGACTTTAACTTAATTCAATTGCTTTTGCCCTCCATTTCATAACAGACTGCCTATTGTGTAGAAAGCAGCTCAATAAATGTCTATCTGCATAATTTTTATCTATAAAAATGTGTAATTTTAAAGTTTCAGAAAATACAATTTGTACATGAGTAATGGATTTAAAATAAAAAAGCCATTACCCAGCTGACTGCACAGTATTGAAGATTGTTTAAAGATTTAGCTTCACTTGCTTTCCATAAATTATTTCTTGTTACAGCAGGAACATTACATACAATGTGATCAATGCAAATGATATTAAACTTCCATAGCAGTAATTGCAAAGAATTAGGAAAGCTGAACGTGACCTAATTTAAATCATATTTAAAAGATGAAATGAGACATTGCGTACACTCACTGGAAGCTAATAAATTAATTTGGTAAAACAACCTTAAATGCTGTTTCATTTACATTGTGATTAGTCACTAATTAGATGAAACTGGGGAGTTAAGAAGAGAACATATACGAGTTTGCAAATTTGCTAAGAATGTATTTCTTAATTAAAAACAAAGCAAAAATCATGTTGCCTCACTCAGGGGGGCAGGAGTGTGAGCATTGAACAAAAGCTTGGCAGAGTGTCTCGGTTTAATCACATGTTGAGAAAGACCAGCTTCTGCTTTAAAAAGCTGCTTCACAATATGTGCCAGTAACCAGCAGAAAGCTATAATTACTGCATTGACTCTGCAATAAATTCCTGCAATGTCTTGTTTGTAAGCTCTGTCAGGGAGTGAAGTCCTCATTCTCTGCCAGAGATTTCTCCTCCCGTATATCTTGTTGAAAGAAAAAAGGAAGACTTGGAGTAAAACTGGATTTCATTGTATGCGTGTGCTGTTTTCTGAAGCTTCGTGGAGCCGTCAGTCTGTGGAGCTCATTCCTGCTGTCTGACCCTGTTATATTCAACCAGCTGCTGTGAACACAGGAGCACATGGTGGAAAACTAGCAATGTGTCGACCAGTAACTATATACATTACTGGTCGCGTTCACTGCTTACATAGACTGCATCTGCAATGTTTGCAATGAATTGATCTTTCCTTTTCATTCTTGTTTCCTTGCTTTCTTTCCATCCTTATAATAATCCCTGCTCCAGACACACTGAATGTCAAAGTTCATTTTCAAAACTGTTGCATCTGCTTCTTTGAACCCTTTGATTTTTAAAAATCTGTAAGGTTGCCCAAACAAATCAAACTGCTGGAAGTCTGTAGCATAAACTTTGGATATCAAAAACTGAAGCAAAGATGCATGTCTTTATAGTGGTGTGTATCAGGATTCTGCAGGAAGTGTTGTTTTTCTTTGATTTATTTATTTGACTTTTTTGGTGAGGGTGGGGCTGTTGATATCTTCATTTCCAAATAAGCAGAAGCATCTAACCAAAATTGGTTTGGATATTAAAAAAAAAAAGAAAAGAGAAAACTAATAATAAAACTTTGATAATGTGAAAGCCCCAGGCAAGAGAAAAGCATTTTCTTTCATATCATTTCTCTTCCACACGTTGCAGAAAATCAGATTGAATTTCGAGAAGACAAAGACATCAGCCACGTCATATCAGCTCTTTTTTCCATCAACTCCTTGCTCGTGATCACTGAAATGCCGTGTGGGGTTGGGCTGAGTCTGAAGGGAACTAAGAGCTGTTCTGTTTTTTTAGTTTGTTCATTTCACAGGGTGAAAAAACAGTCCATCTCTCACACAAACAGGGTTGTGAAAGAACACAACTAAAGAGATGCACAGGCTTATAGAATCACCCTGTAACCCAAACCCATACTGACAAGCATACACCTGTATTCACGGAGAAGTATTAAGAGCACACCAAGAAAGTACTGGAACAAGTAACATTTGTTTTTAATTCCTCTCTGTGCACTTCATTTTCAAAGAGCTACTGACCAAGTTGCCTAAGAACAAACTTTGCCCATCAAACTTCTTTAAAATACTTAATGAGAAGAGATATACAGTATGGGACATGAATCAAAGCAAACAAAGAAAAATCAGTACTGAAACACGAAGGCAGATGTAATATAAGAAAAAAAAAAAGACAGCCATCACTCACGTACTAAACACAGAGGGCAAAAAGTGATTTGAAATTAGTCATTGTTTTCACACAATGTCATTGTTTTTCACCTAAACCTTCTCACCCCCACCACCTGCCTAAAACCTGTTTTTCTTAATTTGTGTATATAACAAGTAAAATGAAAGTGAGGGAAGTTGGATAGAATGCTATAATAAACAGTCTATCTTGAATAGCAAAGACTCCTAGTAAAAGGCTACAATACTGTATATGATTATAAGATCCTCGAGCTAAAAAAAAAAGGCCCCAGTGGAGACAAAATGTTGATGCGGATCTCTGTCAGTTCTTTTACAGTGGAAATGATCCCAGAAGAATGCATGAGGGGCATTTCTTTTCTCAGGGATGGAGAGGTCTGACATGTTGGACCTTAGGTTTTCATTCCTTTCATCTTTAAATCCCTGAGTGACTCGCACAGTTCTCCAAATAAGAGTTCACCAGAAGCCTGCCATGTACTCTTTTCCATTTGCTTAATAACTCTTTTTATGAAGGAAAGATAATGCTTTATAGGGGTTTAGCCTAGAATTGAAGTTACACCACTGTATTGTTCAAGTTTCATTATAAAGTGTTTTAAGTACATTAATGTAGCTACAAGCCCCTGGCATATCAAAATAAGCATCCTGGTTTGTAGTGCAATGATTTAATTTCTACTTGGTTCTCTATTTATGTCAAGACAAAGATTATATGCAAATCCAAATTAATGGCCCTAGGAGAGACCTGTTGTGTTTGTACCTACAGTTTCAACTGTCCTGGAGTATCAATGTACCCAATATAAAGTGACCGTATATATAGTACAGTATGATCTGTGAATTCTTGATCTAACCTTGACTAAGGTTAATGATGTTATCAGGAAGTGTTTGACGAAGTATGGGTTACAAAAAATACTGCTACTAGTATAAATAGCACTATTAATTTTGACAAAACATAATACTTCAGTATGATAAACAAAAACATGGCCCACCTATTTCAGTTTATGCAAAAAGTTATTACAGTGTGATAAACCAGTTTTTTTTAATTTTATTTTTTCATGATTCATTTCCATGTCTGTCACAAAACACCACCAGCTGAAGGAACCAAATAGGGGTTAAACCAAGGAGGCTTTGAGTTGAAGGTTTTTAAACACTTTTTAAAAATGTATTGACTGAGTCAACGTAGGCGTCTACTATATATCAACAGCAAAACAGGGATTTGAACACACGTACATTAAAAGGATTTGCATTTTAGGATGAAAGCGAGACACTTTTTTTTTACACAAAAGGCTGTGGGCGACTACAAAAATCTAGCCTGGGGTGTTTTCTAGCAAATTATCTGGGATCCTTTTAGGATCATGTGAACAAGATCCTTGAATCTTTAAGATTCCAGCAGCCAAACAAACAAACAATAAGGCTCAAACGGCCTTGTCTCATTTGTGCTTGGTGTCATGCCAGTGGATTTTCAAATGGGTTTGGGGGGTGCACAAACCCCTGGTCCCATCAATCCTCAGCTGTCTAGAGTATAAATACAGGTCACCCACGTTTATCACTCCTCTGCCATCCCCAAGCCCATCACCAGTACAGCAGCCTCATTCACCCAGCCAGTCCTTCCTTAAATCAAGTATATCAATAAGTGCTTTTTCTTTGTTGTAATTACAGTACATTACTGGGGTTTGTCCGTGCCTTCTGAGCTCTGTGTTAAAGGTGTTCATTTCGTTATGACAGTGCTCTGAATCTAGGTTTGTATTTCTAACTTTGAAAAGGGTTGTTCTCTAAGCAGAGTTGGTCCTGTTGCCATGGCGCTGATACAGTTCTTTCCATCAGCCTTCCACTCCTTTCTCCTCCACTTCTCCTCAAGCTTTTTTTTCCAGTCTAGCTTTTGGTAACTTTTTTTCTGGCTCCCACGCATCAGAGTAAAGAAAGACCTGGATAACAATGCGCCCAGACATGTAGTTGCTACCTGATTTGTGATTTAAAGTACAGTGACGCTGTAACTAACTTTGCAATCCGTCTGTATCAATTTTGAAATGCATTAATGAATGCCAGGGACATTTTGCTTCAATTTGTGTACTACTGTAGCACTCCAAGGTTGACTATCCAAAAGATTTATAATCATATAATGGAAAAGCATTAGAAAAAAATAGGAGGGAGAAAATCGTTACTTTCTTCTAGGAAAGTCAATGAACAGCTATGATAGATTAATATTCTGGTGTAGGCTAGCCTCACTGGCTGCCTTGTACACAATAAATAATCCACTGATAAATATCCAGTGACAGGCAGAAGCCATTTTCCAAAAAGAAAGTGACAGCAAGATTGCTGCTGAATTAAATTTTAAATTGTAAGCATAATGTGCACTTCCAGGTCTTTTGCAAAACCCTGATACTAATTCTACTGACAAAATTCAACTCAGGTCTGCAATATGAGCAACTGGATGAGACCCATTTAGAAGCACAACAACGTATATTTCACAGTGATCTCTCTTTTGCAAAAGCTAGGAGTTAGAAGTCTTATTTACTAAGCCTTGAACCACAAAATTGACTTTGCCCTATTTTATGAGAGAATCAAATATCTGAATTGTTAGAAATTGTTCCTGGGTACAAATAAATAAGTTGTAACCGTTAGTTGGTTTAAAGCAAATCGGAAGACAAAAACCATCTCTAACAGACCTTCACTTGTGCACACGAAGCACCATGCTGTGGTAAGGTGAGCAAAAAAGAATGTCGATTTCAGTTGCTGCACTCTCAAGATGAGGTGAACTGTGTCCCCCAACAGCATTTTTATCAGTCACAGCCTCTCACACACACCCTGAAATAGCAGGTTGTTCAGAGAGTTCTCTTTCTTTTCTTTTATTTTATTTTGTTTTGGCTTTCAATTTCTTTTATAGTCCATTCTTTTCTCTCCAAACACCCCCATACATGGAATTTTCCATAGACGTAGCCCTACTTCAGTCTGCGGAATGCCAACAGGACACAACATGTCCTCATTCCTCCTACTGATCTAGAATGCTTGCAGTGTAGTCCTGCACTGTCTTACATACTGTAGCACACCATGGGCCCCCTGTTTCTAACGGTTCACAGCCTGTGGAGTGAAGAGAAAGCTTATTGCACTCTCCCTGTTAGCAGGTGGTTCTTACTTATGTAGAAATATGTCATGGATCAGGTTTGATAAACGGCAGGGACATCAAAATTGAAGAGGGCAAAGTTCGTTCTGTTCTTGGCTGCTCTCCTGCACTAAATTATTTCCTCTGGTTCTGCTCTGCTCGACTTGGCATTACCATATTTAATTTGTGGACACAACTCTTATATGCTTGTCTCCTGCTCTTTCTTTTCTATGTCTGTGTGAAGACAAAGACTAATATATTTTCATATTGCTTCTAGATGGATAAAAATCTGCCTTAATCAAAAATTAAAGCATATTCACTAAATTAAAAATAACAAACAATACAATGATGTGCTATGCTTGTTTTATGTTTACACTTTCTATTTTTATGAATGATCTACACTGTCACCACTGACAGTGGTTGTCTCAATCAGCAATTTTAAAGACTGAACAAGAAGCTTTTGAATCTTTGTAGTGTCACTAAAGACACATGACTGAAGAGACTGTTCATACATGCCAGACTTTTTAATCTGGTAGGTCTAATGATGTGATCAATAATATGTTTGTCAAAGAATAGGTTAATGGAAGTGCTATTAGTAATATAGATACAGCTATATTAAGTTTAAGAAATGAAATATATCACAAAAAATGGTTACAAATCTGTTGGACAGCTGATTTTGTTCACACAAAAATAGTTGAAATAAAGAGAATGTGCTTTTGGAGTTGAACACATGAGGCACAGTTTTACACAGAGGGTTGTAGATGTTGGGAACAAGCTACCCTGGGATGCTAGAAGAAATTACCTAGGATCTCACAAGAAATAGCTTAATAAGTTCCTTGGATAAAAAAGTTTTAGCAACCAAAGCAGCGTGATGAGTTTTTAGTCTCTCTTGAAGTCTTGCATACATGTACAACCTGTACTTGTACCCCCATACGACTGTGTGAAATCTTAATGAATTCCATAAGTCATCTTGTTTCCTGCATTAGATAAATGAGCTTGTAATGCACTGTTTCATGTTGACTTTACCAGCTGTAAGGCAAATGAAATGGACGAGACATGAATTAGAGGCGTTCAAGAGATTGCTGTTGATCATGTTTAGTTACTCACTTATTAATTCATGTGCTTGATGTCATTTTTACCACATGTCAGGCAGGATTAAGTGTCCTGACAGATATTCTGTATTCAGCCTGTATCCACAAATCAGGTTTGGTCTATTCTTGTGATACCGCAGATTGCAAACACCACCCTTTTTAGCCTGCTGTCAGCTCAGCTGTAGTCTCAATAGCCAGAGTTCCATACTGCCATCAGTTACAATCACAAAACAGGCTGAATCGCAAGGAACTTTAGCTCACAAATAGTTACTGTACATTGTAAATAAGCATGTGCAATTACATGTTCAATTACTAGTGTTAATGTTGTCAATTTTGTAACAAGCTATTTTTCTTGGTTTTAATAACTCACTGCAATGCTTGATTTTTAGTTCCTTCACATCTCAAACTCATGAATTATGAATTATAGTTTTCCTGGAGTTTCCTCTGCAGAGCTTAAAGTTCATATTTGTACACAGTTTCTGTAAGACACCGGGTTGTTGATGTTTTTTTTTCTTCACTGTCTTGCTCCAGGGCAAACAAAATATTACAGCAGGAATGGTTTGGACTTGTGTCAATGTATAGTAGCTGATGTTTCAAAATCTGCTCTCTGCCACGCAGGTCAGCCAGGCCTCACACTGCTCACCTGAGAAGTACCTCCATCTGGAAGTGTCTGAAATGCAGGGGCTTGTTGGGTTTGGCAAGGGAGTCTCTGCTCCAAGCTCCTGCTGTTTCTTGGAAAAGAAAAAACAGCATGTCAGCACACTTACTCAAAAAACCTATCAAACAAAAAAGCTGCGTATGCATCCCGTACTCCTGCATGTTGATATTTTGTGTATGTACAGTACCCTACATTCAGAATTGCAAAAAAAAAAATGCATTACATGCGTATAAGAATGTACTTTCCTGTGCTCCCTGTGTAGCCACACCTATTACCATGCTACATTGGGGCCCTCGTCAAAATACAGACCTCAGTGCAAACAGCATTCAAATGGGAAAGTGTGCATGCTAGCTGGACTGGAATTCAGAAACCAGCGCACACAGATTCCAGTCCCAGCATGAGATGTGAAAGAGTGAATCTGCATGCAAGTCGGCCCTGCCTAAGTGTTCTATGGGGGTTTTAATGGTATGGTGACCTCTCAGAAAAATGTTTGTGTTTTTGGCCACACGCAGCTTTAATGAATATATATAATTGGTGTCTGTCAGAGCTCCTTAGTCACTCAAACCCCATTTTACAGACTATAATTAAAACAAGTCACTGAAGAGCTGATGCACTGTAACTGTTAATAGCACACAGTAATGAATTAGGAGATGCATCTAAATTGATAGGAAGCTCACAGGATAAGTTGTTTTTCTCAGCGTTTTAAATTGCAATAATGGAGTAATTCCTGCGGGCCTCATATTAGAGCCTAATTAGCTTGTTTCAGAATGCAGCATTGTTTGACAAAAGTTAGAAATTAAAGGTGCACAGCTGCAAAAAAACAAGTGCACTTAAGCAATAGTAATAAAAGGTTATGTGCCCTCTGTATATATGTGGAAATTTAAGGATATTTCGGGGAGTGCTTTGGGGTAAGTTAATAGTCAATTTTAAATTTCACATAAAAGTTTCATAGTTTGCATGCAGATATTCCCACTTACTCAGAAAAGTTAATTTCACCAATGATCACAACTTCTTTTGGGTTTTGTGCAGAGCAGTTTGACCCAGGCTTGTCTGTAAGTTTCTCCACTGTTCTCCTTTGCTTGTCCGCAGTCACTTTGATGAATCTTCTGTCTCTGTAAACAGCTGTAATGGCTGTCTTCCTGCTGGCTCCATCTAAATGAAGTACCCTGAAGGTCTGTCAGTCTGATTACTCAGATCATCCTTTACATCCCTTGCCTGGCAGTGGGCACCAGATTTTCCAGACTCACTGATGAGAGCACTCCGGCAGCTCACGGTACCTGGCCCACACCTGCTGCAGTTTTTGTCCTGTCCTCTCTTCTCCCACAGCGCCATGCTATTCTTGACCACATCAGGATGCAAAACAACTCAGACGTACACTGTGGGCCACAATCACGAAACGGCCCAGTGTGGTAGGACATAGCCCCAAAATACGAGGTGCACAACAAAACAGTTTATTCGCAGACCTCAATAAGAGGCAACTGAAAGCGTAAGACAAATGCGTGGACGCACGCAAAAAATTAAACAATCTGCTCATTTGCATCCGCTGAATATGCAAAATGTGTGCTAAGGCATTCAAATGATGTGGAAGGGTAGCACTAATGAGGGTAATGACATGCACATGGCATTCTCTAAACCTTCCTAAGCATAAGGCACACCTTTTTCGCATGCAAGTTTGCACTGATGGAAAGTGGGTGTACTGAGCTGAGATGCCGTGCAGCAGGACAGGTTTATTTTATAGACGATCCTTGCCAGCCAGAAAGACGCACTTTCCAAAGGAAAAAAAACAACAAATTATGGCGCAAACCTTACTCTGCTTGTCACAGAAAGATGTCTTCAAAAGATGCAGTTTGAGCACAAATACTGTACTCGCTCTGGTTTCTGAATCTTTCATTTTTCACCTTCTCTGCCTGCTTTTAGCTTGAAGACTGTGACATTGGAGGACATGGAACGGGATGTTTTTTGCAGCAAAAATGTTTGTGGTTCTACTTTTAATGCATAACATAGATATTCATAAATGTATTTAATAAATCTTGACGGCCCATTTATATTTGAAATAGAATATCATCTTTTTCAAACACAACAATTTGGAAGATTTTTAATAGACTATTAATATCCCATGATTTAGTATTTAAAAGTCCTTACATCTTCTCGTTTTGCAGTATTTGTTGTTCTTCACAATCATTTTCTTCCATTCTGTTGCAAACGCTGGCAGGCATACTTTTGCCTACACTTCCTAAACCTCTTCTTCCAGCGCAAAGCAACTTATTGTCTGATGTAGCTGGTGTTGAGTCTCTCTATGTCACATGATCTGTGCCAATTATTAACACACAACCTTCAGAGAAGGTTTGTCTTGTTATGCTAATGGTATGTTAATGATTTCCAGAGTCATTATCTTTGTGGACAGATCCTTACTTATGCTTATTAGGGTAGTTATTACAGTATGCTTATTAGATGTTATGCTTACAGGGTAGTGTTAACACATGTTACATCAACTTTTGAAAAACCTTTGTGATCAAGTGCATCTTTAACTTGAAAGCAAACAATAATTAAAAGAATAAGTGTTTCAATATGGGCCTACGCTCTGATGATTACCTGATCTTGTTCTCTAACCACATCACAACCTGGAGGAAATTGTTTTAGCACCATCTCCTGTCTGCACTGCAGAATTGCGTGGATCACTGCTACTCACCGGGAACATGTGAGGTCCCTTGACTGAGCCACAACCCACTAGAGGCCAGTCTGTAATGAAAGAGGATTCAGGGTGGTAAGGAGGGGGGGGTGTTAGAAGTAGTCTTATGTTCTCCTTCACAGAAATGAAGAATGACAGAAGTAACACGGAAAAGACATTGAAGTCAAATCCTCCAACAACGTACAAACACATTCTGTAACCAATTCCTCAAAATATTTCATTTTCAAAGAATGTAGCTCTTGTTGAGTTTAACACAGCGGTCAGCATTGGTGCCTCATCGTACTGGGGTCCTGGGTTCAATTACTGAACTGGTGTGCTGCCAGCGTAGTTTGTATGTTCTCTGGGTGTCCACCACAATCCGAAGACATATTGGTACAGTACTGTATGTCAATTAGATACTGAAAGAAAATTGGCCCTGGAATGCGTGTGTGCGTGTCTGCATCTGCCCAAGGATGGACTGGCGTCATGTCCAGGGCGTATCCTACCTTGCTCCCTTTGTTTTTCGGGATAGGCGCCGATTCCCCCGCGACCCTATTTGAGAAAGTGCTTAGATAATGGATGAATGAATAACTCTTCTTAAGGAATACCTTGGTGCTATTCAGTGCTGTTAACAGTTACAAAATAACCTGTATCGGCTAGTTATGCAGAGAAATCAACTCTGTTATACAATCAGCATAACAAATGCTTTCTGTAGGCCTGGCTAGATTCAGCACAGCAGGATTTTTATATTCTGCTCTTGTTTCAGCTCTTTTTTGTTTGCTTTATTTTGTTGCTTCTTTTTGCATAAAGACAATTCTCTTATTCTACAACAGCTGAATTGATGGCAATAGCTTTCTTGCCTGCATTTCACTTGGAATGAATTATTCCTGTCCCTGCTGTTCCCATGACAGAAGTCACCCTGCGTCAGTAGAAAACATCTCAAGATTGGCTTACATTGGGGTTTATTTCCATGACCCAACGCACAGGTAGTGTAAGTGTGTATGCTCCTGGTGGACATCTGTCTCTAATCTGACTATTATCCAGTTAACAGGTATACAACAGTAGTGCAATGGAGCACAAACTGTTGTGTTGTACTGTAGCACGTCAAAGGTCATGTTAAATCAGCAGATTGTTGATTACAGTACAATATATGAGCCACATCATACCTCAAAATATTTTAGAAAGCAAGTTGTCTCATTGATTTAAAATCTCCACTGCCCTGAGTTCATTACTTTTGATGATTTTAATTCCCTGAGGTTTAACATGAAAACATGATAAAAACCAAGTAAAATTGATGTATTTTAATAACTCCTGTCATTATTCTATATACCAAAAATAAATGTTAGCCCTTATCTCTTACATTCTATATCCTTCTACTTACACAGTATAATAGTTGTACTGTATACTGTATTTTAGAGTTACATCCTGTCTCTGTCCCTTTTGAGCAATCTACAGTAGCTCAGGCAGGTTTGTATTTATAAAAATTGGTTCATTTTGTTTTGGAGTAAATTTACGGAGAGGCATTAAACAGTGACACGTGAGTATTGGAGCCAATAGCATTAGTTGTACTTTTAATGTCTTTCAATTAATAAAAATGCTATGCTTACAGATGAATTAGGTAAGGTCCAATAATTGTTACCTTACCTAACTTACCTTAACAGTTAAATGTGCATATTCTTCCAAGTCAGACATTTACTTGATTTACAGACTACTACTTGACAGAACTTATTCTCAATCCCAAATTTGTCACTCTCTTCATGCCTTACATCTACTCTTGACTTATAAAAGGTTAAACTAACCAAGACAGTGTCTTTGGTCTTTAAAAAATGCATAAAAGGTATTGTGGATGGCCAAAACGCTTTCTTGTAGTCATTGAATTCTGCTTATTAGTGGCATCTCACAATATTACATGTCTTACTACTTGAAGATGGCTCACCTACTTTGGAGTCCTTCCTGTCCAGCTGTCTGGACAAAGTTAGGTTTTCCTTGTAACTTGTTTATGAGAACACTGAGGAAAGGAGCAATGAATAGCTACAGGCTAATTGGTCTAAAGGTCTTTAGGTCTTCTTTTGAACAAAGAAAAAAAGAAGGAAAATCTCACACTTTCCAGTTGCTATAGCTGCGGAACAGATGAATTTGCTTTAATACTGTATAAAAAGGCCAAAAAAAAAGTTTTTTTCTGGTGTGTTTAAAAGGAAGCAGATAATTACAATAACACTAATTGTAGTCCCTGGTAATTAGCGCAGGAGTTACTTTGAGAAACAGTGTCTGAGTGATTCAAAGATTTATTAAAACACGAGGCCCATTAGCAAATTCCAAATGAGGGTTTCTAATTAACAAGTTCTGGATTACCAATTTGAGGGCTGCCCATGGTATCTGACAAATATGTTTTCAATTTCCCCAGATCAGGCCTTGAGCATTTAGTTTTAATTAGTTTGAGAGAATGGACCTCACTAATGGAACTGTCGCTGTCTGTTGCGGCAGCGAAGCACAGCTGCACTCATACATTCCTCTTCCCTGTCTCCCATAAAGGAGAGCCTTCTTAAAGAAAAAAAGAAGAAACACTACATCCTGGATACCAGCAGCCACTAGCCCCAGGACCTGCAGTCTGTTATTTGACCTGTGCTTTGTTAGAGCCTCTATTAAAAAAAACATCTCCTCAATGCAAACATCACAAGGAGATGGCTTAGATTTGAAGAATTAATTCTTTGAAAAATGTGGCAGGATTCTAACTTTTTTTCCCCATTTTTCTGCCAAACAGGTGAGCCTGATTTATCACAGAGGACTCATTTTACAGCAAAAATATGAATAAGTAATTACAATTTGAATTATAATTGAATTAAACTGTGTAGATTCTCAGTGCGTAGCAGTGGTAATGCAAAACAAAGAATAATTATTTTTTTTAGGACAAAGGTGACTCCTTTTCCTAAAGAAACCTGATTAAAAAAATAAGGAAAAGTGCAGATAACTCTTTGCAGCTAAAACACAGTGCATTTAAGGATTCAACTACCACAGAAAGCTAATGTGGATTCCAATAACCAAAAACCAGAACAGTCTCTGTGAGTTCTTAAAAGCACAATTATAATGATGAAAAGCATCATTTCAGCTTTGTGTTTTATGTTAATTTATATATGTTTTGGTTCTATTATTGTACTCTTTAACCAAATCAGATGGCTTTGTAGGTAAAATATAAAGTACACGTCAAAGCTACAGAGGCTTATCAGACCCGAGGTCTTCCTGGTGTCTCTAGCATCCAGCAAACTAGAGAGCTTGTGTCTCCTCCCCAGGGTGGTTTACTGGTCCACTGTTGGAATTAAGTAGACTGGATCTGTATCTTACTCAATAAATATACTTTTTTCTCCTTTCATGCAGCTGCAACTCGACCTGCAGCTGGTCAGTTGTAAGTCCAAAGGTTTGCCCACTATGCTACTGTACATCACATTCTGGCTCATTTATTAGAAGTATTTTTTTTCTCAAGGATATGGACAACCTTAGGTGGCTGCTGAACTGTTCCCAGGCAGACTACAAGAGAAGTGTAACTATTTTCTCTTCAATCAGCTCGCAATTTTCTGTGCCACTGACATATAATTTGATTTCTTCCACCGCACACTGATCTGTTCTTCCAAAATTCACTCTCCAATTAACAACCTGTAGCATGGGACACAGCTAGTGAACTCAATTTAGAGCACTGTAGTGATTTCATGCTGTGTCCGACCCTTCAGAGGATTTCTTTATTATTGCTATCAAAGATGATAAGGTACTGGAAGTTTGCTTTTGACAGGAAGGTAATCACAATGATACAAGATAATGAGTATCATTTCACTGTACAGGTAAGAAGAGCTGGGAAATTCAGTGGCGCAGAGATGGAATTATTAACGCAGGATCAAAAGAATCAATCCCCAGGGAAATTACCTGGCAGTTCTATATGTAATTAGGTATCAATTGTGTTTCCCCAATTAGTTCAATAATGTTAGTAAGGTGTTCAATAAAGGGCTGAGCATTGTGCTTCGTGGTAAGTATTAATTAAATAGCAGAGAGCTACTCTGGTGCCACAGGAAATAACAATGAATAATTTTTCTTTGTGTTGAACTTGCTACTGGCACATGTATCTCTGTTTTTTATTATACATCAATGTTTCTTCAAACTTTGAAACATTAAACTTACCCTGTTAATGTTTTCAGTGTTATCCCGAAGCTTACCCAGGGCTGTGACTTTCAAATAGGATGATTTGTCAAGATGCAATGCTTTTGTCACGTTAAAAGTCTTGTGTCAATATTTCATGTGGATGTAAAATGCAGCCTTCCTCAGGCACGTTTTTTAAAGAGAAAACGCTGTTTGGGGATTATTTGCTCCTATATGAAATTTTATCCCATTAAAATGTAGCTTTAAGCTTGAACTGCATGACTGAAGCCATTTGAATAACATTGAATGTCCTCATGAAAATGTTGCAAGCAGTTAACCTTCTAAAAGCAAAAAACACTTAATCTAATGGTGTTTGTGAGTGTACGTTGCAGAAATATACTGAAACTCACAAATTTGAGGTACACTTTAGACAGGATGAAGTTAGATTTGTTCCAGATATTGTGTCTGTGACTTTGCTTCAACATTTCTAAATGTGCTTCTGATGAGACGAGATTAAAACTCGTACATGGTATGGGTCATATAGTGAATTAATAACATGTCCCCTGTGCAAGTGATCAGCACCCAGCATGTTTTTCTGTGCTCTCAACTCAAAGCTCTTTATAATTAATGGGGACTCCCCTCCACCACCAATGTGTGGCCTGACCTGGATGATCCGAAAGCAGCCGAAGTGCACCGGCTCATCACACACCGGCTATCAGTGGGGAGGAGAGAGCAGTCATGAAGCCAGTTCATAGATGGGGATTATTAAGAGGCCATGAGTGGTAAAGATCAGAAGGAAATTTGTCCAGGACACCAGGGTAACACCCCTGCAATATCTGAGAAATGCCGTAGGATTTATAATGACCACAGAGAGTCAGGACCTCAGTTTTACTTCTCATCCAAAAGGATGGCGCCTTTTTTTCAGGACATCACCATACGTGGCCATTAGGATCCACACAGACAGCAGGGGGAGCAGACTGTACTGATCTCACTATAATCTCTTCCAGCAGCAGCCTTAGCTTTCCCAGGAGGTCTCCCATCCAGGTACTGACTAGGCTCACATCTGTTAAGCTTCAGCGAGTTGCTGGCTGATCAGACAAGGACTGTTACATTGAAAGAAGAAGGGATTATGTTGATGATCCCCTCATGATGAGTGAACCACAGAAACTAAAACGTGGTGAACATAATGCTGTGCATCAGTGCTCTCCACCACACACACTAACACACACTCACGCTGCTATGCAACTGCTATCATGTGTTTTTCCTTAGCTACACGCCTTTCATGCTTTCTTCCATATGACCATTTTCTTTCATTGAAAGATGAGACACGGAGCTGGATTACATGTGAAACTGCCACCCTTTGCCAGCATCCTTGCAGTTGTTGCCCATCTTGGCGAGCATGCTCCAGTGGTGCAGATGAAAAAGGTACCGTTGTTGCTGCCATCGTGGGGATGTCCGATCACTGTAAATGAGTTTGTGTTATCCAATATGCTCTCTTGTGCTAGTAGTCGAAAATGAGACTGTACAGAGCTGCTGCCTCATATGGCTCATCACAAGCTTGTTGGAGGAGCTGTTACCATCGATGCAAGGGTTAATTTGGGGTGTTTTCTGTCTGGTGATATGTATAGTGAGGATGGAATGAGGGACCTTGCCAGCAACATTACCTGAAGGAATTTGTTCTTTGTAACTGAGCTTTGGCATGCTTGCAGTGTAATTAAAGTAGGTGAGCCAGAGTGAATTTTAGGTGGGAACACATCTCCTTTTGGATGTGGGAGCACAATGCACACCTTTATATCCATGCCTGTATCAGCAGTCTTTCCCCTTATTACATATTCAGGAGATACTGCCCTTTCCTACTCCTGTATGACCAATGACATTCTCCACGATGAGCATGGCATATCATGTACATACTGTACCTGTTGCATTACTGTAGTGTTTTACTTCAGGATCAGCAAAATAGTTCTTGAAGTTCTTCTAGTGCGATTTAATATTTTTGTATGTTTCTGTATTTTCAGAGATGTGGTAAATTCCGTGGTATTGAATTCTCCATCTTTTCATTGGCAAATGGTAGCCCATATTGCATGTTGTGTTCAGAATCATGAATCAGAGAGTGAAATAACCACTGCAGAAAATCAAATTTGCTAAGAATTGCAAACAGAACAAATAGTATTAGTAAGTGTTTGTGATGCAGACGGCATGCTGTAAATGCAGTGCCCTTTATCAAACTTCACATTGAGTGTTTCATAACCTGATTTTGTAGAAGGAAAGCAAATAAAAACAGATGATAGTAATATTAGCACTGTAATTGGGCTGAAGTTATTGCTCTGTTACGTGCCAAGGGAAATTAATCCGCTGTAGCTGCAGAAAATGATTATTGAAAGCTAATCGCATGGCATATTTAAGAAAATAAAAGAAAACCGAAAAAATAAGTTATGGTGCAGTGGGGAATAAATTAAGAAGGAAAGCTGAAGGTGTGTGTCAGTGTGCTGTTACAGCACAAAAATTGTTTATTATTGCTGAGGGAGTTTTGTCTTGCATCATGAAAGAAGTAGCTTTAAAATAACGAAAACTATATTACAAACTGCCAGCTGTTAGCAAAGATCCTTCTTGCTTTCCGTTTCCATCTTTTTTCTGTCAGGGCTTAAAAGCCAGCTCTGTTTATTTAAGACCTGTTAAAGCTCATCATCTGGTGTGGAGTTTGAAGCCTGCCTGACTGTTTTGAGTAATACTGCTGTAGTGGACACCTTTAGTGTCAATGAGCCTTCCATGCTGTGATCAGAATGACAGCATGGTGAGTGCATCTCCTGCTGGGCAAGGGCCAGTGTGCATTGACGAAACACAGGGGGACTAAACAAGCACATGAACTTTGCAAAGGAAAGCTGACCTTTTCTTGATAGTCAGAACAAACATGCTTTCAGCTATAGTTCGAGTCCCAGTGCTATCTGTCTTACTATTATCTGGAAACTTTCAGAATCTGTGTATAGTAATTATTCTAAAATATTTTCTTTCAAAATTTTGAAATATGTTTAAAATAGGGGGGGGGGGGAGGGGCACATTGGTTATCATTCCAGTCTTGCAACCCTGGGGCCCCTGGGTTCAGTTCCTGGGGTGCTATCAGTGTGGAGTCTGAATGTTCTCCCTGTGTTTGCATGGGTTTCGTCCCACAGTCAAAAGACTACTCGCAGGTTAATTGGCTCATGCGAAAATGAACCCTGCTGTGAGTGTGTGCATGTCTGTCTGTGTCCTGCCATTGGCTGTTGTCCTGTCCGAGCTGCACCCCACATTGCTCCCATCACGTACTGGAATAGGCCCTAGGTCCTGCAACTATGAATTGGACGAAGTGACTAGAAGATGGATGGATGTTTAAGGCACTTGATTGTTCTTTGCCTTGACAGTGCTTTACTGCAGTTTGTGCAAGGCTTGCTATATACCGTAGATATTCGAAAGTTGCTGATAAGATATTTTTTTAATTAAAAAAAAACCTTAAGATTTGCTTTTGCAGACAAGATGCCTAAATATCAGCCTGTACATTCTGCATATTGGTCTGTTTCTCTTTCTGCTTAGCCTGTGCAAATTAATGGTTCGTTAAAAGATGAAGTGTGTGGAAGAAGCAGATGAGCATCGCTCAGGTTGCAAAGACACCATGTCTGATCAATTTCATGCACCCAAGCCCTTAAATGTGTCTCAACCTCCCTGACCTCTAAACATGTGCATTAGCCTTCTAAATTGTGTTCACCTGAACATGCACCACAGCAGAGATGCATATCTACGTGTATCACATGCTGATCATTTCCTTTTCTGATTTTACAGGCTTCAGACCTACAGTATAAAAATCAGATCCAGTTGTTTGATATGCCAAGCTTCATATCTGATCTCGCTCTAATCCTCATCTTTTGTGTATGTCCATCCATCCATTTGCTAACTGTTTCTTCCAATTCAGAGTTGGGGGCTAAAGCCTATTCTAGCAAGCAACATGTGTAAGGCAGGGTACAACCTGGATGTGTCTGTGTTTGTGTCGGTGTACCTGTACCTATACATATACAAAGACACAAACATATTGTACATATGACAATCAAATCTTGTCATAGTGAACCTTGTTCAAAGCCCTGTAACTCATAAATGCTAAAAAAGGATCAAGCAGTTGTTTTTTCTCCTCAGTATATGCTGTTATGTAGGGAATTGTTCATATAATGTAAAAGCAACAGTTGAAAAGGCATGTGTAGGAGGCTGACAAATATCTCCTGGGCTTCCTTCTGTCTCTGGACTTGATTTTTGAGTATGGATTTATAGTTCTAGTTTTTGTAAATAGATTTAACTTCTTTCCTGAGTCTATTTAGAATTAACAGTACATAAATTAAATGAGGCAGCTTTGGTGACTCAAATTAAATGTGACCATACTGGTTTTGCTTCGGATAAATTCTTGACCAGCTTCTAAAGCCTTACTCGGTGGAACTCACTTGCATTTCAGTGTTTTTCCCTTGAAATGGAAATTGGGCATCCCAGGTGGTTCAGCCAGTGAACATGCTCTCTGTGAGCACAGCTGGAGTTCTTTTGGTCCAGACTGTGACGGATTCATGTGCTGGGCAGAGAGGTGTTGGGATCTATACCCATGTTTATTATTTTTTCAAAAAATACAAAAAGTTCTAGATAATGCATCAGGGACATGTAGTTTATTAATACATTCATGAATGTCCATATGTTTCATAGGAAAGTAGGAAAAATTTAAATCTGCAATTCAGCAAAAGTGGCTTATTAATGTGACATAGGAAATTCTGTTTCTCTATCTAAAGCAGACCCCGCAGTTACCTTCAGTCTCTGTCCAATTAAATATGTGCTGGCACTGGTTTTACAAACCAGCAGTTTTAAGATGTGACTTCAATAAATCCTTGACAAATTCTTGATTCTGCACACCTTTAAATTGTGTCTCCATTGGGGACCATATTAACTGGGAAGAGCAACTTTATAAACACCAAGCTCCTTGCTCACACTGTGAAGGAGTGCTGAAGTTGTTTTTTGTGTATTCTTCTGGTCCATCATTCCTGTCAATTGATGGCACTGTACATTCTTTTTTAATCTTGCAGTACTGCAGAATGTACAGGTTTTAATAAAGTTTGAAGAGTGTAAAATGCAAGGACATGCAACTGATGTACCTTGATTGTACTATGGTACCATCCATCCATAGTATTAATCTGATTATATTGAACTGATCTACCTGTCCATCATATTTCTATTTCTCATTTATCTACATTTCTAGCACTTCACTGCATTTGTCTTCCTATGTGTAGAAGAAAAAGTTTTTATCTTGTACAGAAGGTTGAAATGATTAATAAATTGTTTCAGAACATTTTGTACAAAAATGTCTTCTGCGATTTGGAAAGAAATGTCACTACTCTGCAGTAAACTTGTTTTTCAAAACTTCTATACAGCTCCTTTCCTGTACAGTCGCCTCTCACTCTACTTTGATTTTCTCCCGCTTCAACAAGCCCAGAAAAATGGAAAGCATTAAGCTCCTCTATTCACTCTCCCCCCAACACACACACACACACACACACACACACACACACACACACACACACACACACACACACACACCTGGGGTTTCTCCTCGAGCCCATGTGAGGAGGCAGACCGTGTGAGTTTTGATTAAGTTGTAAGGTCAGCTGGAATTGATTCCTTCCAAGCGGCTTGTAGTGACCAAGCTGGCTAGGGCAAAGGGCGGATTTATTTTCAATTGGATTTTGATTTCTACAGTATCAGTCCTTAATCTTCTCCGGGTATCTGCTGCACCGTCAGGAATCGGCTCATTTTCCCTGGCAGCTGGGCCCCAGCCTTACTCACTGGGCCCCAGTGAGAATGCCTCCAGAGAAATCGAAATTGGAGGGACTTTGAACACCAGCAGTGCTCAGTAATTTGGACTGCTTTGTCTATTTGGGTCACCACATGGACAAAAACAAAAGCAAACTCCAACCTGTTCAACTGTGTACTGTTATTTATGTCCCCTTTTAATTGTGGCTGAAGATCAGAAGCACTCAAAATGAATGTGCAATCCATAGGTTAAGTGGACTAGTTGATCCCACTGTGAAGTCAACAGTGACAATGAAAGATTTCTTAATTGAGATCTAAAGTTAATACACTTAATAAGTTAATAAAGATTCCAGCCCCTGCTCAGATTTGGCCTGTATGGTCTTGTGGCAAGGAAGAAGTGATTGGTGAAACAGATTCATCTGGAATGTTGTGTTGGATTTACTACAGTACTGTAGACATGCGAGAGAGGGTTTTTTTGGTTTGACAAGACAAAAATTGAACTTTGTGATCTAAACGCCAAGCATTATGTTTGTCACACATTTAACTTGGCACGATCCCAATTGTCAAATATGGTGGTGGCAGTGTCATGTTATGGGGATACGTTTCATCAACAGTGACAGAGTAATGACAACAAGAGAGTTAATGTCCTTCCGTGGCCGAGACAAAGTCCTGACTGGAATCCAGAACAAAATATTGGATTAGTATGGTTTTGGATAAAAATAGTTCATTGGGAAATTCATACTTCCAATGTGTTTTCAAGTGGACAGATGGCCAACTTGCTGTGCTGAAACACCTCTGGGGAGGAATATAATAGCAGCCTCTCTTTGTTAGCGTGTCAGACAATAAGAGCAGGATCTCAGGACAAGTCTTGACAAAGCTGTGGGCTAAGACGCATGTCAATATAGACAGAGGGAAAATGTGTATGCGTCTTGTGCAAACACAGGATTACTGGCTCCTGGAGGCTGTTGGAAAGAAAGACTGGTAAATCTAGGCTGTTCTCCAGATTTGACTCTAAGGCCTGGATTACACAAGAATGCCCTGTTCAACATTTGCACATTCTGAATCCAATAGTTGATGGTTGTCTTCTGTTACAAGGGATATGCGGTATGCACACAAGAGGGAAAGCTTGGTTCTGTAAAGTGCCTGTTTATGGGTGAGTTTAGAGATCTGTTCCATGCATTGGTTAACTATGTTGTGATTTACAGTCTTGCATGTAGTGATACTCTCTATGTTGTTTCATTTCTACTGTTTTTGGATGTGATACTTGCATCAACTGGCTACTAAATACCCAGCTGGCCGGATCATTAGAATGTCCTATTTTCCTTTGTGACCATTCTTATGTTCCTATGTGTAGTGTGACTTGCGATAGCAATCCTTCAAGTATTATTTGAAAACCTCTAGACAGATGAACTCTATTAGGTACAAGGGTTGCCAGGAATGTAACATCACACAATTAAAAACAAACATTCCCACAGGACAACTTTTGCTTCTGTAACATTTAACAACCCTGCTTCTTCTGAAATATTCCTACAGAACCCTGCTGTGTTTAATCCAGTCTCATTTCAGATTCCTTGGCCTTTTGGTTGCAAGGCACAATAGCATGACAAGTTAAATTATGAATTAATTAAATTAAACAAATTTAAAATCTACAGCCATCCCAGAGGCTGAGCCAACCAAGGCGCTTGCCCAGGCTGAAGAGTGACTAATCTGTGAAGAGGACCTGATGGCACTGCTGATGAGTCCATTGCAGCCTCTGTCTGGCCCAAGCCAGTCGGATGTGACGTCTAGGAGGTGTGAGCAGGGGGCCTCTGACAGATCGCCTTGCTCTAAGGCCAGCAGCATGGAGCCTCACTGTCCTGTCACTGATGCGGGTATTGTGTCTGTCAGCAGTTTCAGCAGCAGTACGGGTGGCAGATCTGAAACGATCTCTCAGATGGACCAGTCTGATGTGTCAGTCCTGCTCTGGTGTGGTCACTCCAGGGCGACCGGATCTTGGATGGTCATCTGTCCTGCTGGTCTGCTGAAACGTTCTCTGCAGTCGGGACACAGTAGAGTGGCTTACTCCATAGTGTCTGGCAACACTGGGACATGACATGCCTGCCTGCAGCATGCCAATGACCCTCTCCCTTGCTTTTGGTGACATTTGAGGCATTATGGAACGCACAGAAAACTGACTAAGTGTGGCCTTTTTCTTGCAGTGACCTACAAAAAAGCTTTGAATTAAGGTCTTTTTAAAGCTGACCTGATCAGGCATTGTTTCACCTGGACCTTGTTGGGTGAAAGTGCACCTAACAAGCTCTCGTGTGATTGGCAAGTTGCAATGCCTCACTGCACAAGCTGTATTGCTGGTCAGAGGGCTTAAAACAAATTGACAACTTTTTGTGAAAGTACATAAGCTATGACTACAGTATTCTCATTCCAGAAAATGTTGTGTTTCTTTCAGTATATAAAGTCTTATATTACACCCTTTCATTCCTGTTCCTAACTCTGCTGTGTGTGGTTGAGGATCACAGCTGTGAGCCGAGAAGTAAAAAAAACATGTTTATTTAATCCAAATCATAACAGAACTTTTGTATATTACCAAAAATTGTTGATTTTAATTTTAAAAATGTAAAATTACAGAAGTGCATTGCTGCCAAAAAGACAAATATAGTTTATGTGATTTCTTGTAAGTACCAGATAATTTTCTCGTTATTATGTGCTAGGAAATTATCTCATTATCATGAAATACTACATTATCTCATAAATATGAGTTACTAATGATCTTTTCAGTGTATGTGCAACCTATTGCATTGTGCAATGACAGCACCTAGAAACTACTGATAATTCCGTTGGGACTGTGGGTTTAGTGTTTGAACTTGCTTTCGACTGAGGTTCAATGTGAACACAATCTTTATAACCACGAGGATCCTTAAACAAGAATTCCTCTGCTTAAAATTGAAAGTCATCTAATGATAATTTTGGTCTGACAATTGTGCTATTGCATTATTATCACACAAAGTACGGGAACATTTGCTATCTCGTAATCACGAAATAATAAATTCTCATAATAAGATAATGTACTATCTCGTAATAACAAGATAATTTTCTCGTAATTACTAGATAACGCATGATTGTTTTGTTTGATGGCAGTAATGCTCTCCTGTGTAAAATACCATATTCCTTTGTTTTTCTACAACTCCTTGGATTGTTATAGAAAAACACTAAAATAATTAAAAACGCAAGTCAGGCCTTTCAAATTAAATAGAAACAGCCACAAATAACACATTGAACATAAGAAACATGATCATACACATTTCCCCATAGGAATGTATGAATAATAGAAGAGGTGCAATATAAAAATAAGGGTCTTTTTTAAAAAGAAAACCCGTTTGATTGATTTTGCCATTTTGAAAGAGACAAGCACACACTTTTTCCCTTTGCCTTGATGAATGATAGAGTTTTGAGAAACATACTGTTAGTGCCAACTGGCATCAAAGATGTCTTTCATAGGCTACTGGATAGCTCGCTGAAGCATGTGCTGGGTTCTGACAATATCTCAGGATGTGCATCTGAGTGCTTCATTAAAATGTGACATTACTCGATAATTAAGAGATCTGTTTTTTCCTCCACAATGTTGGCAGACATCACGTTAAAAATATAGAAAGAGAATGCAAAACTACTGTACATAAAATAGTTCATTCACGTTTCTCCTGAAAAATAATACTCCTGTGGTGAGCAACTCCTTTTGAAGTATTTTGAAATTTAAACAAAATAATAGCCAGAGATCCACATTTATGAAGGAAATACATTTAATTATATTAGGTACCATTTATCAAAAGCTTTTACTCTGGTGTGCAATTAGGTAAATCTGTTTTAAACCAACGTATCTATTTAAAAACATCAGCGATCAGGGCATAAGGTTAATTAAAGGAGTGTGAAGTTATTTTATGGCAGATTTAATCTTTTCTCCCACAAAAAAACACAATTCTGCAGAAAGAGCCCTAGAGTGTGAGATGTAGATCAATAACAAAGGCTTGTTCATTCTGCAGTCAGTGGAATATGACTCTCTCCTGTGATGCTTTCCTCTAGGGCTTTGTGAGAGCTTGTGCTCTATAGCTGGGAGTTTGCCTGCTGTTGCATTCCATATGGGTGGAAAAAGCTTTAGCTAAGATGAAGGGACACAATATGTACCATCAAAAATGTGTCATTTTAAGGGTCTCAGGGGGATGAGAAAACTGCTATTTATCACCTGCACAGACAGACTGAGCCCAAAATGAGATGTAAACCAATGCAGAACTAATGCAGAACAGTGATGATCCTTACACCAACTTGAAATGGTAATATTATTGTAATATAGTGTGGAAATGTCTTCATAAATACCTGCTCTGGGGGCACTGCGAGGTGAGCTTCATTTTGTGTGGTCCCCATGAATAAATGCATGCCCAGCTTTCTCCTAAAACAGTGTTTGGCTATTATAAATGCATCTCATTTGCAGCCCTTATGAAGCCGATTCTCGAGAGATGAAAGTTTGTAAACATGAATAATAATTACTTCAAAGTCTTTGGGCAGGTAATCTGCATGGGGGTTCTGGAGGCATGCTTACCTACTCAATATGCATCATTACGGGCACATCATTTGCATTTTGTGTGCACAGCTATGTTCCTGGTGTTTGATCTTTCATCAGAGTAAACAGGGTAAATCTCTTTTCTAATAGGCTTTAAAACAGATTAAATGCAGGGACAGACACGGTCATTCAGACAATAGGTTTGCACAGCAAGATGTTGGCTTGCACTGTGCAAGGGCTCTGTTTATTAACTGATTTGTATAATGGAGTGTTTCATTTCAATTCCTGTTCAAAATCAGGCTTGGGGTTCAGGTCATTCTTTATCCCACGTTACTTACAATCAAAAATGTAGAGTTGAAGGAATTGTCAGTACTGTACAACCATTAGGCAATGGCAGTTTTGAAAAAGGAGATCTATAATATGAAATTTAGCATTTGCTTTTTAAAATTTGTTAAATGAAAAAGTAAGAATTTTCCTATACCTTTTCAGGTGGAAGTTTAATTTACAGTAATCTTAAGGTTTTTTCTTACCTCTTAGATCACATTGTTTGCTAATGTGAAATGCATGACTTTTCCATTTAGTTATAAATCTGGGCTCAGGTATGCATTTTTTTTCTGCATCTGGTGGTGCTCTCTGCCTTTGAGATGACATTGAAACGTTTTATGTATCCGTTAAACTAGTAGTTGGAGGCTTTGGCTGTTAAAAAATATTTTACAAGTCTCCTTTCTTATGGATAGACTTAAGTCTATAATCCTCAGCTAGTGACAACATCATACCCACAGTCAATAGGGTAAAGGGACACTAAAGACGGGGATATGGGTCTCAAAGAATGGTGCAAACAGACGCCCTCCAGGCTGCATTAAAAACAGGTTTTTGCATTGAGGAAGGCATCCAACAAAGTGCTGAAGGGAAGCTCAAGTGCTGTCCATCTTGAAGGCACAGTCTATATCATTCTCTGCTTGATCCCTGAACGATTTCTGTTACCGTCATTATAGCTTTTCATGCAAAACACTGTCCTTCAGAATGTCATTGATAGACCTCGCAATGTTTTTTTTTTCTTAAATTCATTTGAATATCCATATGCCATTGGACACACTTTTGCTTGTATGTTTTTCTCCAGCTTTGAAGAGTTCAGTAATTGAAACCTTTGTTGTCAGCTGGTTTCTTTGAAATGGTTGTAGATACTGTTATAAAAGTGGAAGCAGACAGAATTTCAGAGACCTAGAAAACTGCAGGCTCACATGACTGGAGCTTTATATACAAACTGGAGTATTTTTTTGGCAATTGTGATTCCAACCAGCAAAATCACATTCTCTCAGTCCAGCATTTAACACTCAGAATGAGCTTGTTATCAGGTCAATGCATGGTAAAAATCTGTCTTTGTTACGTGTCTTGTGCAAGCTTTCCCAGGGCTTAGCAATGACTGATTACCCCAAAAGCCACTTTTCTGCAGAATTGCCAATATCGGAGCACATGTGCACTTTGTTATTGTCAGAGGTGCCACTCTCTCTCGGCTACTCCCTACTGTAGTTTCAACAGCACTTAATCTTCCTAGAGTGTTCCTGTTGTATACAGAGATGTCTGCTGTAGAATATTAAAGACCAAAATATATGAATACATACTTAAATGTGCACAGGGGTATTAGTATCGGACAAGTAATGGTTTCCCTCACGTGTGTGAAATAATTAATAGGCTGCTAACTAATGCTTAAAATAATCCTGAATTGATTATAAATCTAATTAGGTGCAAAATAATTGCATTTAATTACCTGGTATTCAGCATGTCTACTTATGTCATAAATAAAAACCTCCTCTGCTGGTCATTTGTAAATGACTCGTCCAAAAACTAATCATCTTCCCAGCTGATTCATTAAAATGCATGTGGACAGAAGACGGGAGGTACTTGCTATTGTAAATTACACTAGTTAATGTAGCTGTGTCATTGGGTGACACCATGAAAAGGTACTGTCCATGGAAGGCTGACCCTAGGAGTCAAGACGGTTCACTGGCATAGGCCACACTGTGCTTTAGCATCTCATTATTTGCATAATCAATATTTTTGGGAAAGTAAAAATGTGAAGTGTAAAGATTACTTGCAAAATACTCCTGTAGCGATTTTATTTTTTTGTCGTTCAGAGGTTGATTTTGTGTTATTTACAATGATTACAAAAAGAGTGACATCAGCGGGTGTCACGGATTTTGTATTTCAGCACGAGAGTTTTTACGTTGCATTTGACAGTCACGTTCTTTCAAATCATCAGTTATTGCTTAGTCTGGTAAATATAGTGGGGAACAAGAGTGAGGCACAGCAAATGTGTGTATAGTATTAGAAGATACAATGTTGCCAATTGTATTTGATGTGGTTCTGAGGAAAGAGTGTTGAAATAATCCTTCACATCATTAGCCCTCTTGGAAGAATGGTAGAGCTATATACAATAAATCTGTGGTATGAGGTGTCCTGTAAATATTTTACCTTTCCAGTGGATTGCAGCTGTCACTGAGTGCTTATGTGCACCACAGAGACAGAAATGACAGGACTAAGTTGATAGCAGCCGCAGAGTTAAATGCTTGGTTAACCAACACAATGGCCTAAGCACTGACATGAACACTTTGTTATTTTTAGAAGAGGAAAGAACATTATTGCAAGCATGTACAGTGTTTGCAAGCCAGAAGTTACCTATTTTCCAGGATTTTCCAGCAGTGCATATTGCCTGCGTTGATCAATAGAGATCATCGCTGCTCATCTTAATTAGCACTTCAACTGTACAGTATATTTGATTAATTAAATCGAATAGTTTCTTGTGCGGCATCAATTGATTTTACAGACTTTTTTTTCAGTTTCATATTTTCAAAATATTTTGTTGTGCAGCATTATGCTTTTCTTTCATGTTAATATCTAAAATGTTTGCTATTTAAGAATGAGAAACTTGGTAATAATTTCCTGGATATTTTTCTACTTGTAAATTGTATTTTTTGCTTCCTGCTACAGTCTACTGTGTTTATTAGATAGTGGGCAGATACTGTACGTAATGTAAGATGTATGTGCCACGGATGTCGGAAAGGGCATGCCGTGAAATGGCCAGGAGAGCAATAAAGACCCAATGTGTAGCGGCGAAAGGGGCTACACGGAGGTTAGCCATGGCTCAGGGGGTCAGACGATGTCAGGTAGAAACCTATGCCCTCAGGCCACGGAGGAGATGACCCGGTGCTGGGCGGGTCTCAGGACATCCGAACCCTCAATGCTGAGTGAGGAGCAAAGGGTGACCTGGAAATATATAGCCCCACACAAAGACACACCGGAAGGACAAGAAAAGCACAGGGAAACGGAACGGAACAGAGAAGGAGCGCCCTCTAGATGTAGAGGGTGTGACAGTATGTTCCCCATGAACCCTGAACTGTGAGCTCACTGCCCAGATGTGAGATTAAACAGTTTGTGTAAACAAGTTAAAAAAAAAGAGAAGTCCATTCTAACCATTTAGTCAATTTTGTAGTTAGGTGCACATTGATACAAGGATCTCATCCAGCCATTTCTTAAAGGAAGCCAAGTTATTGACTTCAACATCATGTTTGGGAATGTTCCTCCATATTCATAGACACCTTTGTAGACCCAACTGCCTCTCGCCCTCAGTTTTAAAATGATTTGTGTGCAGTTTTCATGCAGTGCCCTCTGGTTTGTCATTTGCAGTTTATTAAAAAAATCCACTGAGTTGGCAGTGTCAGTGAGGATTGTGATCACCTGCATTAGGTTTAGTTTCCTAGTCTTCTCTGCTCAAGACTGCTGTGTTACATATTATTCCCTTAAGTTCTAGAATGTATCTGATTGCTATTCAGAGCAGCAAAATCTTTTTTCAACATGTGGTATCCAAATTGTACATAATATTCTCCATGTGTTTTAACAAGTAATACACTGTATCAACATATCATCCTTTGATTTAACTTTTGTCTGATTTTTTATTGCTTCCTCACTTTCTCCAGGTGATTTAAACAATGTGACATAATTTGACATGCATAGCCTATTCAAGCTCAGTTTATTCAAGGTCATTTTGTATTTGTGGTTTCTTTTTAAATACCTGCTGTACATGTACTGCTCCATACTTGTCTACATTACTGTAAATGTAATCTGTCGGGTGTTTGGTTAGACTTGAATTTTTCTAAATCTTTTTGATTTTAGTTTGTTGCTTTTTTTAATACTCCTATTTTGTTATTTGTCTATAAATTTAATTGACTATACCTGAATCTGTAGAATTAAATCACAGTATATCAGAAGCTACAGTTCTTAACTCTACCAGAAAATAGACACATTATATAAGTTAGAAAGATGAGTGGTCCTAGTCCAGATCTCTGTGATACTCCACTAATTATATCACCCCATTTAGCATTTACCTCTTGTCTATATTCTGTTTTATAGCAATTAATACTTCTCACTTTTGAAGGTCTCTAGTTGGAGCAATGATACATTGCTGGTTATGCACATAATGTTAAACTTACAGTACCTCCCAGCAGAACTAAAGGATCATAAGGGTAGAGGTGCTTTCAGGTGTCCTGCAGGTTCATGCTCTCTAAATAAAATGTTTCAAGATTGTTTCGGTACTTGGTCACAAAGTATTTGTGAGTGATTCTCAGGCTAAACTGTGCTTTAGGCATTCTCTTATTAAAGAAGAAGTGTCGAAGAGGTGAGAGGTCCAATCTAAGGACAGGCACTCATCTGACCACAGGTTGTGCACTATGTCCAGGCATCAGGGGTTCGAGCCTGGGTAATGTCAATAAATGACTGTGACTGGGATTCTCCAGGCAGAAGCGCTCAACTGGTGAGAGTAGTGTGGGATTAGGCGGCCAGGGCTCTCTCAGGCTTAGACTACCCCCCTCCAGCAGGCATGTAGGCTCGCAGTGCTACAGGTGAGGAAGGTACCCCAGTGTGGACCCTCTTGTATGGAGCTGTGTAGACTGGAACAAGTTCAACGATCAGTGTCTTACTACACTTCCTCTTTCTTCCCTGTGTGCATGTGTAGGGTTCTTAACAATGAACCCAAATGTAGAAAATACAGCTGGTAACTTCCAAATTGGGTGGGTATAAAAAAATATTTGGGTTTCTTATCAAGTCCTTCATAAGAACTGGAGAAGCATCTTTGTGAATCCATAAGACCCTACTAATGAGTCTTCACATCTTTGTTACTACAGTCTTTGACAGCTCTGACTTCCATGGACATGTCTTTTTGGTGAAGCATAGTCATTTAGGTTATTGCAGTTAAGGCAAATGAAGTGGTTTATCCCCATGGGGCTGGTTATATGATCAAATATAATGTTATATAAACTGACATATATATACTGTAGATAAAATTGGCTCTATTTCTATCTATTGCCAGGGGCTAAAATAATAGTAATAGTGTACACATAATAGTCAGCCCACATAACTAAAAATCCTTATGGGAACCTGAGGCGTAGTCTAATTTTATGCAATCTAGAATACATACCAGTGGAGTTCTTTATTGTTCTTTATATGTTACCATTTTGTTTTTTCTTCGGCAATAGCCTGCAGAATCAATGTACAGTAATAAGTGGCTGAAACATTATAGTACCCAGTCAAGGCATTGTGATAGATAGTTGAATGTTTAGATAGATGTTTTTAAAACACAGTCATGATATGCTCTGTGTTGTTCTTTGTAAGTGAACTGTAAGGAAAGATTTGCACGAGAATACCAAAAGAAAAATACACTGAAAGTATGCTTTAGCTTTCAAAAATTCGGGACAGCACAAGGTTTGCTTTTTTCAATGTTCGGCACCCATTATGTGCTACCTGCAAAAGATAAAGTATAAATAAGGAACAAATCGATGTTATGAATTGGCTTTTTTTAGTGCTCTCAAGATGGGCTATAAATATCAACAACAAGATTACTCTCAGACAACTGAGAAAAGCACGCAACTAACTAAACTAAATACAATTTAATAGCATATTTCATCTACCTTCACTTGAAAAATGCGATTGGGCTTGGGAATGTCCCTGTCCACCCTAAAAAGGGACTATCGGTGTGTCTGGGTAAAGGTACGCTAATTTGATTTCACGCCCTGATGTTGAGAAGCATTAATCTTTCCCAGACCATTGCACACCCCACAAGCAGCTAGAGAGCATGGCAGGAGAACGTGCCTCCAATACTAATGGTCCAACTCAGCAATATCTCAACATCCCTCCAGGGCGGAATTATATACAGCGCTCAGAGCCCCAAATCTGATTTACACCACCATTCCCACTTCTCCCTCTCTCTCTTTAATGCCACAGTTATGAGATAAAAGAGAAAGAAAAATTGGTGTATGTTAGTGTGTTCTTGGTTTGACACTATTGTTATTCTTGGTTTGGTTTCCCATTTGTAATTCCTTTGCAAAAACTAGGAGCGTTTTTTTTTTGTTTTTTTACTCGGTCCAGTAACGATCTTCTGTCTTACCCAGTGGGAGTGAGAGAAAAAAAAGCATTAGCTTCATTCGTGTACAAGTTTAGACATTTTCAAGCAGACAGTGCCGAAAGGAACAACAAAATCTCAGATTTCTAAAAGGTGCAGTTCGATCATGTAAGTACACTCGGATTACATTAAAAAACTTGTAGTGGTGACTGATTTTATTTGGAATGGAATGTTAAACTTCCTTTATACTTAGGTTCAACAAAAAAATGTATGTACATGGCTATCAACATAGAACATACTGTATAGACGGTACATGAATATACTGTACAGCCATGTCAGGGGTATTCAACCCTGGTCCCGGATAGCCAAAATCCAGCAGGTTTTACAGGCGATCCTTGAAACTTGAATTTTTAAAGCCTTGAAATATTAAAGCATGTGATTTGTTCACTAACATATTTGAGCGAGATATAAAAATGTCAGTAGCTTTATCTCCCAAGGAGCATATCTGGCCATAATTGACTTACAAAGACTAATTAAGTTTCTAATTTAGATTTAAATTGATGATTTAAGGGTGACCTATAAAATCTGAAATCTGCTGGACTGTACTGTAGGTATCTTGGGCCCAGGACTGTCCAGCCCTGTTATATGAGAACTACAGGTACAGTATGTGTGCATCTATACAGAGTAATATAATATAAATGGCAGTGGCACAGTGGTTAGCATTGCTCCTTTGTAGCACTGGGGCCTTGGGTTCAGTTGTGGTCCTGGGGTTCTGTTTTGTTTGCATATCCCTTCCTTGAGATGGGCTGGCGTTCCTTCCAGGCCGCACCCTGCCTTGCGCCTGTTGCTTGCTGGGACAGGCTCTGGCTCCCCCACCCAACCCTGTATTGGAAGAAGCAGTTGGAAAATGGCCGGATGGATAAATAATGTGCTCACCTTACATTGAAGAGAATTTCTTTTGAAACTTTGCTGCTGTAATACCTCTTTAGAGGCTTGTACACATCACGGTCCACGAGAGATATCTGAAGTCGAGGAGTGCATTCATCTCTGCAGTAATGTTTAAAAAAAAAACGGTTGGCTGTTTCCGACCAGCCTGCCGAATTGCAATTTCAGTTTTGCATATAAGACAGGGTTCTGGTATCTTCCTTGCTGCTTTCTCGACTCATCTGAAAAAGCTCTACTGTGTGCGCATCTGATGACACAGACAAAATAGGTGTCAGAGCCCCCAGGTTTTTAAAGAGAATCTTAAAAGCGTGGAAATATGAAAATGTACATCACAGGGGTCTGGAAGTAGGCAATTTTCTTAGTGTTTAGTTATTTTCCAGGCAGCTGGTGATGTGCATTTCTATACCATTTGTACACACAGTGAGCAGTCATTGCTTAGGGGTTAGTTGTCTAGGTAGGGGTGTCATTTATCTACATCACAGGTTTTTTGGCTGGCCGATATTTAATTATCATGCAGTTGGGGAAACTGGTTTTCAGTCAGTAAGTCAGTATTTATGTATTTACTCCAATAAACAACATTGTTGTGCTGAAAATTGTAGTTTGAAGAAATATTTCTCAATATTATTTCTTTCATTTAAACAGTTCAGAATGTGTGTTAACCATTTGCTGGGTGTCTGGTGAACCCCAGGGGAAAATCAGATGCTGTCTTACTTGGATTGCACAGGTTGTTAAAGGGGTGTAGATCTGTGGAAGGAGACATGGTGAGTTTTATTGAAACCTGTTGTTTGCATGAGTGTACCTGAACACTGGGGTCATATCGCCCACAAAAGATCTTTTTGCTCTATGGGGCATCAGTCTGGTGTCTTGTTACCTTTGATTTATCAAGTTTGAACACCAGCTGGGACCAGCCTTTTCACATATAAGACTGAAAATCGGTCGGTCAAGAAATCAATCGATCTGTCGAAGACATACATGAGCAATTTCATACAGTGAAACAGTGAAACAGGCCAGAGGGCATTAGTGGACGTGAAAGGGAAGTGCATTCAAGAAGAGTTCCCTTCATAAGAGGAACTGTTGAAGCTGGTGCCCTTCAAGAAACTACTGGAACTACTGGATGAGATTCTCAGATTGCACAGCTACTAGCAACCAAACTAGATAGGTCAAAGGGCCTTCTCTCTTTTCTAACCTGCAATGTTATTAATCAATTTTTATTTTTTATTTTACACTGTGCCTTCTCACAAGGATGCAATATCTGCACGGCATTCTGTGTAATTTTATGATACTGCTAGTTTTTTTTACTAAAAACAATTCTGAAACAGTAAAAATAATAATCACATTTAAAACTAAACAATGTGACTCTTGCAGACCACAGAAAAGGGATTTTTAGCCTATGTACAGTATTTGGAAATTTTCTAGGCTCATATACTGAAAACTGAGGATTGGGATTATTCTATTTTTGAAAGCTGATATTATCCAAACAGATGAACTGTCAGTCATGCCAGCCATGGTTTTGCAAGGGGCACAAATGTGTTTTTGGAGGCTGTAGATTCTGTGCCATTAATAAAGAGGGTACACTCTGTCATGTTGCTAAAATGTTTTTCATTATGGATTTTCTGTTTCAAATGAAAACATCAGGCAGAAAACTGCACCATAAATCCATTTGATTAGAATATAGCAAACTATACTACGTTCTGCTTCAGCTACCACATGTCATTAAGAATGAGAACATTAAAATTAAATTCAATATCCAAGAGGTAAAAAAACAGGCTTTTCATTACTCCAGTTGCATTAATATTTTATAATAATTCTTCGCACACAAACATTACAACTTACAATCTTTGCATATAAAGTTTGAGACACTTTATTTAATTATATTCTGTATTTTGTGCTGTGATTTAATGTATTTTACATAGGCCTTTTTGCATTTTAAATGTCATTTTATGAATAGTACTATTTATTCATTAGTGTGTAATTAGTGAGTGTAATTGCATTTATTTAAGATCTCACCAAAGTTGCAGTTTTATTTCTAAAGTGACTAAATACTTATGAGAGTCTGCAGGCTGTATTAGTGTTTGCTAGTCTTCATTAAAAGTACATACAGTTCCGTACCAATTATTTTTTCTAAAAAAGCACTATAATGTCTGTAAACTATCTCCCTAAGCTCCCTCTGCTATATCATTTGAACAGATTTCTCTTAGGCAGTGTATTCTGAGCAGTGTGTTTATGTAGAGGGCAGGTCAATGTCTCACGGGCCACACAACCACATTGTGTAGATGTCAATGGCCCTTGTACCCTGGGCTGACCTGCTTTGGCTACCTTTTACACTTAATTGGTTATTTTAAAACATGAAAATGCTAGGCAGAGCTCAGCAAGTTGTAAAGAATATTAAACCAGCAACCAAACCATTTTCACCTTTGCACTTCACGTGAGGAACGTTGTGTGTGTAGGTGTACCATACACAACCTTTGGGGCTGCAGTATTAGTATGGGGAGGGGTGTTGTGTCAGTATGTTGGGGTCAAACGGTGAGTGGGAGAATAAAGAGGAAAGTATAGTCTCAGTCGTGGGTATGGTATGTGGAATGTGAATGTATGAGGATTCAGTGTCAGGGTGCGAAATAATTTACACTGATCACAAGTTTGGAATCTTATAATGGATATCTGTAACAGTAAGTGATCACTGACATTGCATTTTCGTATAGTAATAATTCCTTACATTTGTACTGTGCATTTCATCCCAAATCATCCCAAAGCACTTTACATGTAGAAGAGGACCCATCTCATTCACTTCTGAATTGCAGCACCCAGCTGAGTAACACATCCGTCATTATAAGCCAGCAGCCCTACAACACAGCACATCAGGCAGGGGAGTGAGGACTTGCCTCACCAGTTGAATCAAGGGGAAACTGTAGGAGGGCCAGAGTGGACTTTAGCCAGGACAGTGGGATGAATGCCTCTACTCTTTTGAAAAAAAGTGTCATGGGATCTTTTATGACAAAGTAGTGTAGGATCTTGGTTTAATGTGTCATCTGACAAATGTTGCACAATGTCAGTGTTAGGTTACCATACAGGGCCACAAGGTTGGAGATTGTGGTCCAGAGTGATGGGAACCAGCCAGCTACTGGTTCAACAATAGAAGTTAGAACAGAAGTATGGATTTTCTTGGAGATCTTCTGTCCCAGAATTGACCAGCACCAGCCTTGCTTAGCTTTCACTGAGACCAGGCTTGTAGGTATTAAAAGCTGCTGCTAACCACCCCTCTACTAATCTACTGTTCATCAACCTTTATCAAACAGTTACTATTGCATAATTGGAATGTATTCTCAACTTCCCAGCTATATTTCCTTGCCAAGAACTGCCAGGACATTCATATTACAGAATGTTTGTGATTTTTTTTCCAATTGGAAATAATAGCCACTGTGGGCCAAAAATAATTTGGAACCTTGTTAAGATTTGGTCAGTACCTGGATGGGAGACCTCCAGGGAAAAAACTAAGATTGCTGCTGGAAGAGGAGTTAGTGGGGCCAGCAGGGGGCGCTCACCCTGTGGTCTGTGTGGGTCCTAATGCCCCAGTATAGTGACGGGGACACCATACTGTAAACAGGCGCCGTCCTTCAGATGAGACGTAAAACCGAGGTCCTGACTCTCTGTGGTCATTACAGTGGTCATTAAAATAATAATCCTAATAATCCCCATCTCTGAATTGGCTTCATTACTCTGCTCTCCTCCCCACTGATAGCTCATGTGTGGTGAGCGTTCTGGTGCACTATGGCTATTGTCGCATCATCCAGGTGGATGCTGCACATTGGTGGTGGTGGAGGGGAGTCCCCATTACCTGTAAAGCGCTTTGAGTGTAGTGTCCAGAAAAGCGCTATATAAGTGTAAGCAGTTATTATTATTATTATTTGATTTTAGTAATGCTTTCACAATTCTGTTGAGTAGAAATGTTTTCAGAAATGTACCCTAGACTCCTGTTCTTATAAAGCAGCCCCTAAACCTTCAACATCTAAATGTTTTGTTGTCTTTTGTAAAAAGAGTTTTTATAATTTGTTATAAAGTTACCGCTTGCAACAGACTATGAGCAGTTTATGGGACTATTGCAGCTCATAGATATATATATAAATCTTGACGTTGATGCATAGGACGTGAGCTGTATGCACTTAGAAAATATACAATTGTTATTGAGTCTTTGTAAAATACGTGCTTCCAGCTGGTGGGCTTTCTGCTGCAATAATGCTGGCAGCCTGCTGTCCAATGTCATAAAAGGCCAGAGTGAGGGACCAATTGCAGGGTAGAGAAACAGCATGCAGAGAGGAAAGGCTTCAGGAGTTCAGGCTCCCAGCATAATTTAAATGGAAAGAAATAATGCACCACACAAGAAAATAAAAAGCTTACAAAACACTGGTGACCTCCTAATACAAGGTTTGCTGCAGGAAAATGGGTATTGGAAGGTTCAGCAATAATGGCCCACCTGATGAAATGCGCACACGCATTCATTTGGCCAATCTGGATTAAGGCGACCCAAGCAGGAGCTGAGGGTTACACGATCTTTCCTTGCCTTTTGGCTTGTTCCACTGTAAAGGCCTTTAAAGCAGTACTCTGGTTACCAACCAGAAGACATGTGCTGGTGATCTGAGCAAAGCATACACCAGTGACAGCTCTGCCTAGATATTAATGTTAATGAAGATAATTGCAGATGCTATTAAGGGAGTGTGTTTGCTATCAGGGAGCACATTCAATGTTATTACTCAGTGTAACAGCTCATTAATATCCCTAGTTTTTTTTTGTGTGTATTTGTTTGGCTATTCTGGGGAGCTGCGCTCAACTGCAGCAACCATGATTGAGTGTGTCAGGGAGATAAATGTGCATGACTGCGGGGAGATGTGTCTACAGTTTCATATGCCATAATAAACAGCAAAGTCCCCAACTGAGAACAGTAATTTTCATTCAGCGCTCTTAAAAATAATATATAAAATATGGCAGTAAATGTTGTTGAATACCGTACTCATGGAAAAGAGCAGAGTGCAGTGATAGTGACATTTGTTTTGTCTCAGTAGGGATGCATGTCAAAGTGCTTGATTATTCGTCAACTACATTGCAGTCCTCAATGCAAGATGATGCAACAGCGTGATAATAATTTTTATGGAAATAGTTCAGGTGCAAATATGTCTGCCACCTAGATCGTCTGGGGGTAATGGTTAGGAAAATGTGTTCATTTTGGATAGTTGGGTTGTGTGAATTAAATGAAAGGACTGGTTAAGGGAGGTGGGTTGGTATAGTTTGGGATGTTTGCTGGTATAGTTCACCCAGGAGTGCCATGTTCCTGAAGGCCGACTCCTCAGGAAAATACTGAATTTTCAGATCTGTCATAGGACTGTGGCCAAACAGTACATCATAAGAATTGATGGGAATTTTTCTTTGCACATCTAGAAATGACTTCTGAATAGGTTCCACAGAAGTTTTAGCTACTGCTACCCTGCTCAAATCAATAACTCTGATTTAGGGAACACTGTTCCAAAACTGCAGTGCAACTATATATTCAATTCCACATCTCTCATGCATGTTAAATCGTACACATAGTATTGTACATCTTGCAGAAGTCATTTCATTTCACAGTTGCTCTTAGAGCCTTCCAATGGACCAGAAAAGTCAGAAGGAGTTCTCTCTCAAAACAAGTCAGAAAAATAAATTATGCCACAGCTCTTAACATTTAAAGCTTAAACAAGGAAAAGATTCAGTGAGATTGATTACATTTTGAGCTACACTTCAGTAAATCTGTAATTCATTGCCTTTCTTATCTAAAGAGCTTCACATAGAAGTTAATTGCAAGGTGACCATAATTTTCACACAGAATAACTGACTGCTTTGTTATTTGAATTGTCCTTAATGTTGCTTTACTCAATTGACATTTGTCTGCTGTGTTTGCCCATGATATTAAGCTGAAGCTTTGCCAAGCTGCAGTACAGTGCTTTATAAACATTTATTAAGTGAAACAGAGTGATGCAGCTGGAAGAGTAGGTGAAGAAAAACAAATAAAGACAAAATAAATGAATAAATAAAGACAAAATAAATGAAAGATTCTGGCAGATGACAGAAGAATTTGTGAGAAATGGAGGGAAAAAAGGTTGGATTCATATTGCAGAGAATGCTGTAGGTTTAAACTGAATAATAGTTCCCTTTTTGAATAATTTATAGAACCATTTGCAAGAAAGATCACTGCGGCAGGCACTGTGAGTTATGGGAACGGCAACAGTTATTTTGAAGGTTTTTATAAATGTATATTGCACTGCCTCTGCCTCTGTGCAAACATTCTCTCAGATGGGATGAGATCTGAATTAAGGCTTTTTTTTTCTTTTCAGTTCCTAACCACATTTGTCCACCCTTCTTGGGAAGCTTAATGTGAGCATCTGTGTCAACTGGAAAACAGTGTCTCTCCAAATTCCTGCACCTACCTACAGCACTGATATGCCTTTTAACCATTTTAACTTTGACAAATTTGTCATTCTACACAGTCCTTAGTTTGTTCTTCCTACAACAGAATATTTAGGATGTCAGAAAAATACTTTTTAACTCACAGACCTGGATTGTGTACTTTTGTCTAAAAGTATTTCATCATTAGCAATTTTTCTCTTTGTGAAAGTGAAAAGGCAATGCTGCAGGTACAAGCCTTTTTTAACTCCATTTCACTATAATGCAGATGAATTAAATCACTTTGAGGAATATGTTTATGAAAAAGAGCAACGTGCAATTCTGTTGCCATTAGTTAATATTAGTGACAGGGATAGGCAGCCTCACTTCTCAAGTGCAATACAGCCTTTTGCTTTTCACAGTACCTCTGATCTTTATTGAACTAATTATTTTGCTAAGAAATAACTGTTTTTAAGGATTCCGGCTCAAGAGTATTGCATTTGCCCGTTCTTAACCTGCAGCTTGCATACTGTACGTATTTATCTGTCCTGGGAATCTGAATATGAAATGTTATTCATGGTCTATTCTTTTGTTATGTATCCACTGTAAGTAGTAGAATTGGAAAGTGTGTTTGCATGCATATTGTGTACAAGGGTTAAAGTACACTACCAGCATCCAGTAAAATTCAGCAATTTCTATTTCACAAATTAGAATTTGATGCTTATGAACTTTGTTAAAAAGGCTTGGGGTTTATATTGTAATGTACTTTCTCAGAATCTGTTTTTTCTGATTTTTCCAGGATCCTTTTAAAAACCAGTTAACACCTTAGAATTTGCTTGAAAGATTGGATTTGTGAGTTATTATGTTGCTGATTGGTACAGTATATGGTATCTTTCTTCTGTTCATTAGCTCAGGTTATGTGGTATGCCTAGAAATATATGTACAGTCCTGCTAATCCAAAACAAGTCATGAGTATTTTGTACACCTTGAACTATGCAAATTCAAAGCTATATGTATTATATATTAAAATATACAAAGAATATATACAAAAAATGCTGTCAGTAACTTTGTACAGTAAAACATTGTCCTCAGATCACAGCAAGAAGTTTCTTCTTTATCTAGCCTGTTATTTCTAACTGTGTTTTACCCTGCTATACAAAGCCCTGAGGTTAATAAATTCAGGTCTGGACGACCAAACTGTGTAGATTAGCTTGTTAGAAAACTTTCTGTATTTTCTGATTCCATTATGTTTTTCTTTATTTTGCTCACACGCCCAACAGTACTGGAAATATAAACTGCTTTTATTAAGGATCAAACCTCATTAGCTAGAGAGACTCATTATTTTTCTTCCAGGATAAAATTGAATCTCACAAATTCCACATAATTATGCAGAATGGAATAAAGCCCTTTATTACCAGACAGGCAAGAATTTTATAATGCTAAACCTTGTTTTTTTATGGTGTATTGTATGAAGATTAGGAGAAGGTGAAAAGATTTTATTTAAACTGCCAGTCTTTACCAGCAATCAGCTTTATTTGAATTTTATTATATAACTGTATATAAAAGCTTTAACACTTCTACTTTTTTTTAAAAAAAGGTGCTCTGAATCTGTTTCAGAGCTAGAAAAATACAGTCCTCACCGTTTCCTAAAGCCAGCAATTGCCCTAGTAACAATTGATGGTTCTGTGGCGTTCTGTGGTTCTGCAGCACTTTTTTGCCTTTAGACAGCTTCTATGGGTTCTGTGGCCTTTTCCCTTGCAGAACCTTTTGATGCTTCTGTATCCAAGTGCTCAGTAACTAAAGATCCCTCAGTGGAATGAGTGGCAATTTATCGGCTTTCAAAGCCATTGTTTTGCTTATATAAACCAGCTCCCGGGCCATAAACAATCCTTGAAATGCCAAATGGCCTTTTCTTGTTAGCTGGAAAAGCACTGAATCCCATTTGCAGACCCTGGCTGCTCTGCTTCTGTTCCACCATCCAGCAGGCTTGCTTGCCGGTTGGGACGACAGAGGGACTATGCCCCTGAGTAGCTGCTTTCCTCTTGATATTAAGAACAAGCTCTTGACCGCATGAAATAGTTGCCCGTTCCCTTTCTAGGAGCCTCAGAACCACATGAAAGAGTCTTTGAAGTCCGTCTAAAAAGGTACGAGTTTAATGCATCACCCCCAGGACTGCCACACTGCAGAACTTGCTCTCAGCCATGCAGTGAAGCACAGATGGGTATTATATTCTGGTTGTGCTAAATCTTATTGCTGCAAAGAAAATCTCAGTTAAGAGAATTGTCATTACTGAAAATACATGTTTTCTTTAAATAAACCAGTATCAACTAGAGCTGCAACCTCATTCCTGGACACTTAACTTCATTCCCCGGAGAATGGAAGCCTTATCAGACATTAAAGGAACTTGACAGTTAATGTCAGTATCGGGTTTGGAGAAATCAGAACCAAGGTGACAGCAAATGCATTAAAACACAAGGTGTGGGCCTTTTTTGGATGTGAAGAGTGCTTTAGAATTTCAGGATTAAATAATTTTCTAGTAGCTCATCCCCTGGAAGTGATTTGCTTAGGTACAGGCTGCACCCTAGAGTAGCTCAGCTTCCGAACAAAACTTTTGGTGAAAATGCAGTTGTTCTTATCATTGAACCCAGCACTTGCCTAATTAAAATTGGTGATTTGAAGTTCTAGAGCTAAAACTGTCAGCGTTAGCAATAGAGGTGGGATGTTTTATGGGGGGATTCTGAAGAGGTGTTCAGTCAAAATCCCAGAGATGGCAGCTTCGCAACAGAGTGATCTGTCAGCCAAGCACAGAAAGCAAATGCCTGAACCTGTGGTTCCTCTTGTGTTGAACACGATTACTATTGCAACAGCACAACATCACTAAGGCAAAACTGACCTGTGTAATCCTTCACATCATGGTGCAGAATTGCCAATGTTTAGCTGGGGGGGGTTGGTAGGGGCATCTATGTTGATATCCTCAGCAGGCTATACAGGCAGGACTCCTGATACTTGCTGGGTAGGTTTGAGCTTCCATTTTTCTACCATTCTTTGCTGAATTGAGCTCTCAGTGTGTCCAATGATTAATGATTATTGGTTTTCATTGTGTGTAGAAGATGCGTGAGCACAACTCCCTGTACAGTAGGGTTGTAGCTGTTGATATGATTATTAAGTTTCTTTACCATAAATGGCAAAAGTCAGAAATGGAAGGATAACTGTTGATTATAAAAAATCAGAAAGAAGAGTTTCAGGTGCAAACAAGTTATGTTTTCTGAAATTTCCACTTAGTACAAACTATAGTATGTTTACTTGAAGTACAGCTTTTATTGCTTTTATTTTTATATCCCAAATTAGCCTGGATTTTATAATTCTGTATCAATAAAGGAAAAGTGACCCTATGTAATAATGTAATAGTGTGTGATGGAAAACTTTCAGGGGAATGGAGTCCTAGATAACAAGATAAGTAGTTACCTGGTTTCCTGACAACACTGTTTAAGGTTTGACTTAAAACACTTTCTCTGTGCTGGGAACTTTCCTCATTGTGAAGTTCGATGAATTGTTTAATGTGCACTGATGTCAGGTGCATCTACAAGCCCATCAGTTCTCATTGTTTCACAGACCTTTGTGCAATACTTTCAAAGATCCTTTAACTATTGCTTGGTTTATAGTGAATTAGAAGCCTGCAGCTGCATCTATTAATCTCCACACCTTATTACAGTTATTCACTGTGAGATAACAACATTATTGCAATTTTCTTTCACTAACTAGACCTGCAGGGAATTCGTTTGTTTAAACGATGTGACTGGGAGACATTCCCATTACTCCTGTCCCATATTACTGTCAGATAACAGGGGCTGGAATGTAATTATGTGATATGAATAATGGAGTGTAATATATATTTTTTTGTTTCTATGAGGTAAAATAGGTTTCTTAAGGTATATTAGCCCCCTTTAATAAAAAAAAAAAAAACTTTATTTATTTTTTTTATTCATTTTTTCTTGCGTATACGTTTACCCAGACCTTGGTAACATCTGACTAATAACATGAAACTGTGTACACAGCTATATAAGTCCACAACAGCCTGTGGAAGGATTACTGAGAAACTGTATAATGGTTTCATGTTCTGCAAATTTACTGTCAAGATAATGGGCCTGTCTATATAAAGTGTGCTGATTTTTTTCCATTCAAAGTTAGTATTATGAATTAAAAAACAGCGAAGCACCTTATCTTCCTGAAACCCAGGCATTGACATTTGTTGTGGACAACAGGTTTTGGAGTGTTTTAAAAAGGTAGTTAATTCGACCCACTCAGTTCCTATTCTGCTCTCTGAGCTTTTAAGTGACATCACATTTTTACATTTCTGAGTTGTACTAGGTCCTCTTCTTTGTGTGTGCAAAATTGCATCATTGTCCTCTGAAAAGAAGAAGATTACTACAAATAAGCATATCTGGAAGTATTCACTCAGGCTTTAGATTTGTTTACATAGGTTTCAAATAAAATGGACAAATGCCTACTGTTATGGAAGCAAGGACAGAGTTGCAGAAGTCTTTTTAATATTTTTTTGGGTGAGCCAAGGTGTTGTGCCATTTCGTAGAAGGCAGGACATTGACAGCAGAGATTTGAACAGAATAATAGATAGCACTTAAGATCATTCTGGTGAGGAAGATACTGAGGCAGTTATTGAGCCACTAGAGGAGACAGAGAGTACAGGTGATGACACAGGAATATCAGGGGATGAAACAGAAAAAAAGGATAAAGACAGAGCAGACTATAATCCACTGTGAGCCAGAAGTGACACACACGATTCAGTGTTGTTTGAGTAAATGTTTTGTCATTGGTTCTCTGATATATCAATGTAAGAATTAACATAAAGAACAATGTGACCTTTTAATTTGAAGTAACATGAATCCCATATTAAAGCAACTTCCTATCAACAGCAGATGGTAGTCCAATTCAATGTTTTGGACAGTGCATTTCAGGCAGAAAGGCATTTGAGGACATTGCAAGTTACATAAACCAAATGTGAAATTCACATTTCAGAGAGCTCTTTAAATACATCAATGAGGACCTTCTTTGGCATTTTTGTGTACACGACATGCCTTGGATAGCCACACAGATCAAAATGCACTGGGCCACAGATGCAAGAGTATCAATAATGTACAGTGAAATGTTCAGAGCCAAGTACTTCAACCTAAGAAAGTCAATTTAAGTCACAAATTTGTTTGATGTTCCAGATGAAGCAAAGAAAGTCTATAATAGAAAGTCTGTCTACTTCTAAATAAAGTGAAACAAGGCTGCCTTTGTTGACAGGTAGACGCAATGCTCTCTATTGATGAGCAAATGATTCAATTCTTAGGCTGTTGTAGCTTCAAGCATTTTTTCCCAATCAAGATAATTCCGACAAGTTTGAATATATTGATCCTTGCCTCACCAGATATCCTAGCCCTGGATTTTGAGGTGTACTGTATCAGGGAGAGAATGCCTTCAAAGGTCTTGACGCAGGATTAGGAGTTGAAGCAGACCTGGACCTAGCTGATTGCGTTTCCAGAAGTGCCCAGTTATTTTGTGATGGGTATTTCACACCAGTTGAGCTCTTGGATGTGTTGGAAGGAATAATAGGAACTAGGACAATACTGGAATCCAGAGTCCCAGTCACAATGAGACCCACTCCTGGAGAACTCTACGTTTGTCAAAGATGATGTCAGATAAGATTTGAGATGCCAGAAAAAAAGCAGCCACAGAAAATCAATGTGATAACTAAATGCAAAATGTTTTTCTGTCACTGTAAGGACGAATATCACACTTAAAATGCATGAAAGATAACGCAGAGGTTTTAATGTGATTGTGGCAATTTGCATTTTGTTACCATTTGAAGTTGTTCAGAAACTGAATAAAAAAACAGATATCTGAAACATAAGACTTTACAAAACAAGTTATTTTTGTGAGAAGTCGCATTTGTTCTACAACTTGAGTCAATGCCTGCTGCAGTGTAAATGTAATTAAGATACAAATATATATTTTCATAATTGTGAAGAGTATGTGTACAAGATGTGTAAAATGAAGAATTCTGTCCCACTATGTATCCATATGCATGTACTGTACTCCTGATCCTGAGGACAATCATGGAGAGCCTGACCCAGCAGACACAGAGCATAATTCAGGACTTCTGCCTGGACTGTCCATAGCAGGGCTCAAATCAAAGTAAAAAATGTTTAAAGTAAAATCATGGATGTGTGAATTTTTTTTACCATTTGACTGACATTACTTTGTAGGAATTTCAGAAAAAATGCCCTTAAAATTAAGAGTAAAACAAATATTCTTATTGTAATAGCCTGAAATGTCAGTGGCACAATTCAGGCTCAACCTATAATGTAATCAATGAAGATATCAGGCAGTCTCTCCGTTTAAATTAGCTGGGTAAAGATATTACAATAAATCACAGGCAAGTAGCACCTTAATGTGGTTGAATAAGAGGCTATAGTAAGTGTTTTCATTCTGAGATTGAATTTGCCAGCTACAGTATAAACCAGCACAGTGTTGCAGAACTATGACCTCCAGTGGGCAAAATGAATCCTTGCAGTGCTGTCGCGGAACTAAGTCCCCTTTAGAAATTCTAGGACATAGTGAAAACAACAGAATGCACTAAGAAGAGAGTGTGGAGGCATCTCATTTTAAAAAAGAGGAAGAACTTATTAAAATGGTACCTTAGCAATCCTAACAGTTTTAATTATAGTAAAAATGGACTAGTTCTTCCCCACTATTTGACAGGTACTGTATCGGCTTTTTGTGATTTTTTGTGCACAAGGGCAAGTGACCAGATGCTGCTGTGTTGGAGCCTGCTCTGTTTTGGGCTGTGTGATGTTTTATATGTGTGTGATATCTATGTCAAAGCTGTTCAGAGTAATACTGTAGTAACTCAGGTGATCTGTTTGGTAGCATTTCCACTACTGAGCCTTCGTGAATAGAATCATCCCTTTGGGTCAGAAGCAGAGTTGTAAGCGCAACTGTGGAGCAAAATAAAAAAAAATTATAAATGTTACCCAGGAGGGCATTTCCTCGGATCCCTCTTCCTCTTTTTAATGTTCTTCTATGTCTTATTTGCTCTTCAGCATACAATTCGTGCCTTGACAATGAAGGAAAACCAAAAACAAGAGCAAATGCTTTACAGCAAGCATGTAGTCATTTTTCACTCCTTCACTGACTCACCAAACCTCCTTGTTTCAGACCATCAATTTATTTACATTAGCCGTATAAAGGAACATTACCCCAGCCTTCCAGTGTACTCATTGTCTGCCCTCTCCACAGAGCAACTGTCAGCAGCTTCAGAGCTCAGCCAGAGAGAGGAGAGATGCCAGAACCCACATACCAAACTGCCACACACAGTGGCATCAGGCAGAAAGGTCAGTTGTGCACTGTTCAGTTCACCACACAGCTGTACTATATTACAATCTGTGGACGTTGACGGAGAGATATGTATTGGATACAACATCATGACCATAAATGGAGTAGAGAGGGACACAGTCTAGTACTGTAGCAGCAGTAGGGTCCTGAGTAGTCTAAAGTCACGTGTAAGTGTTAAAGCAAGAGAAAACCAAAGTGTTGGGGGAAGTTGAGCGCATTCACCATGATTGAAGGTGTATTAATTTCGCACAGCAGAGCACAACAAAAACTCAATTTTTTCATACAATAAGGCAGTACATGTTGAAAAATATACTGAGCAAAAACAAATGGATCACTCTGTTTCTGAATGTATCCTTTTAGAAAAAATTATTAAATTAAGTGTAGAGAATCTGGATATCGGTTAAAAGTCTAGTTGCTGCAGAACTTAATTCATACTGATTCACGGCAACCTCACCACATTGTCTGCAGGCTCGTGCTAAATTCCAGCAGGGCACAGCACACTCCCTGCCTGCCCATGTAATAATGACTATCTGATAATATGAGAATGTAACATTTATAACATGGATGTCTGACTCAAAAGACTGGAACCCCACTGAGGATTTGTGTGATAAGATAGGATGACATACTGTAAGACATCTAGACTGAACCAGTGATTGGCTGTACAAGCTGTACAAGAGGAATGGGACGAATGCCACAAGACAGCATCTGCAACTTGTTGAAAATATAAAGCTTTATAAAATAAAATAAAAAAATATAAAATAGCTTCAAACAGTGGTTGCACACTTTTTTCCAAAGTTTATTGTTGTTGAACAACCCTTATTTACTTTCCTTATAACTCAGCGAATTTGTTGGAGTTATAACGGGTGTTTTTATGCTCAATATAAATTGTGTGATATTTCTTTTAGGAAAAAAACAGAAAAGCTATAAACCTAAGTCTGTCAAATTAGCCTAATGCCTCTTTTAATGTACATAAACACAGAATCATTTAAACTGTAGATTAGATTATCACTATATCATTTGTACATAAAAGCGCATAATTCCCTAGTAATAGATCTAAGTGTACACAGTGATTTAGTATTTGTATAATTACGCATTGAAGTCACCACAAAGAGAAGCTAAAGAATGTTAATTCAATTAGAATTGTTCACTTGTAACACTCTGGCACACATTGGAGCTACTGCATTTCTGCTTTATCTAGATATCTGATCAATTCACCAGTGATTTCACTCCAATCCTAAACTACTACACTTAGGAAATATTATTTCAAACTTAATAAAAATATTTACATATTGTATGAAGCTGACTGTGAATGAGTTAAGTCAAATCCAACCTGGCCAAGGCCTTGCCCACAACATCAGATATTCGTGTTCGCACTGATGAGCTTCAATGTTTTTCTCTCTCCAAGACAATTCTGAAAAGGATGAAGTAAATTAAACTAAAGTGTGTTACCCAGGAAGTGGAATTGAAGCAGCTATATTGAAATGATTGAGTGTAAACATGGCTAAGTACAACATCAATGCTGTTGGGGTTCTGCCCGCTGTGCCTATTAATGTGTGATTCACAGCAATCATCAGAGCTAGTGTTTTTGAAAGACGCAGAGAGAATTGAATATTTGTTGATCTTCAAAGGACTGGAGCTGGCTCAAAGGACCAACTGAGAAGCAATGGTTATACTGTACCTGTAACATTTGACTCTGTAGTGTGCTTACTCTCTAGGAAGTGTTGCAGGTCTCAAATATCTTAGCTTTCATCCCTCCAACCAATAATTTAAACATATGTTGGAAGTCAGAGATGGGCAGTCCTGATACTATCAGACACTTTGTTATTCTACAGGGGTGTTATGGAGGGCAATGAACAATACAAGAGTCAAAAGAGCAAAGGCAAGAAATAACAATCAGTCGCAGACGAGCATAAAGGAGGAGAGTATATGAAAGATCAAACTGTCTCCAAGACAATTCTTATATCTAAAGCACTGGAGATAAGAAGGGGCAGTGTGATGAAGAAAGCAGTAAAATATGGTTTCCTACTGTGCAGTTCTGAATTATTTCTTAAAGTGAACTGTTAGCCCTTAGAACTACATGTAAGCCACTACCCAGGGAGAGTTTAAGTAATCTTACCATTTCTTATATGAATTCAGCCCAAAACAGGATAGAGAATGTGTTGTTACTAAGGGAAGTGCTGAGGAATGCACACCAGTGGGATAAAACTGTATTAATTAAAATATTTACTAGTAATTACTATATAAATCACTCAATCTACTTATTTGGATAAATCAAAGTTGGCCAAGGACTAACGAACTGGTTACAAAGTAAATGATCATTTTGAGACCAAACATTGTTCATATTTGGTCATTAGACTGAGCTATTCATTTTAGTAGGTAAGGCAAGTAGGTAAGTCATCTGTTATTATGGGGGGCATACATGTTTATAACGAGGGTTTTTTTATTACCTTAACCCCCGTTTATTAGAGTGACATGATGTTGGTACTTTTATTTGTAATCTAAAAGTCTCTTTATGTATCTAGGAATTAGCAACTCCACCTTTAAGAAGAAAAGCATGCTGTAATCCCTTGAAACTGAGCATATGCTTCAGCAGAGGAATTTAAATGACGATCTTTCCTTTTTCTCCTTGTAATCCCATCTCTCAGCAGGTGGGGGTGCATCTGAATGCGTTACTGTCACAGAGTGGCTGTGAGAGGCAGGTTTCTCGTTCACACTCTAATAAAGTGAAGCCCACTCCTGTTTCTCTGATACTAATTAAATAGCTTTACTTTGGACATTTTGATTCTGAGATCCAATTCTCACCTCCTCCAACACCCCCCTCCACACACACAAACACCACCACTGACACACACACAACCGCCCACACACAAAGACACACACTCACAGCCATCGCTGCCTACAGTCTTCTTTTTTTCGCCTTATTCTGTTCCTTCCCCATGCAGTCCTTTTTAAAATGTTCCAGTAATGGCGTGTCATCTTTAGTAAGGATTAATTTTTCAGGAAAATATCAATTATGTTCCTTAATACATAGCCCATATGTGAAGCCTGAGGGGGGATGGAGATTCCATGCAATCACTGCATATCTCTCTCCCTCTCTTCTTTTTTCCCCCTCAGATCCATATTTTCTAATTAGTGGAGAAGAGAAAGGAGGGACTATATTAGCAATCTGCAATGAATCATTATCTCGTGTAATTGCTCCTCCTGTCCCATAGGAGGTGCCCTTCTCCATGCAGCCCAGCTGGAAGGGGCAAGAATGGCTCAGCTGGGAGCCCATGCTGCTGATGCCTAGGTTTTCATGATGGCATCATGAATCTTTCCTTTCTTAATTATTACACCTTTATTAATTCTGGTTTTATGTGTATTTTGAGAGTTGGCTGCCATGGTTTCTCTGTTATGAAGTCTGTGGAGTTCTTTACTTTTTACCTCTCCCAAACAACTTCATCTTATGACCCGTTCAAACACCACGGGGCTTTGTGACTGGAAGGTCCTAGAACAGCATTGAGCTGAGCCACACAAAAGAATGAAAAACATTTTGAAAATATCAGAACATACGAAAGGTTGCAAGGGGGAGGAGGTCATTCAGCCTGTTTCGGTACTAATAATTGAGTGTAAATGTGCACTTTGGTTTTGTGTTTAATGAAATAATTAAGGAGCTGGTCGTAACAACCCATTGTAATAGGCAAATTGGAGTTCCCAGTTACATTATATGGCAGTCCTTATGGCAGTTATGAATTTTGTTGCTCTTCTATGCACTGATTCCAGAGCTGCAATATACTGTACATTTTTTAAAATACCAAAACTGTACACAATATTATAAATGAGGTCTTACTAGTGTTGTACAGTTCTTACATAACCTCACTTGATTTGAATTCTACATGGTTAGTACTGTATATCCTAACATTTGGTTTACCTTTTTTTATTTCCCACATTGTTTAGAAGTTGTAAATGATTTGTCAACATAGACACCTACAGTAAGTCTCTTTTATAAATAGCTTCTTCAAGCCTAGTGTTTCCCTTCTTGTATTTATAGTGTGCTTTTTTTACCTGCAAATTCTCAATGCTCTACACTTCTCTGCTTTAAATAGCATCTGCCAAGTCTCTGCTGAGGTTTGAAGTCTTTTTGTACTTTCGTTCTGCATTCTTTGTTTCACTTTGTGTCGGATATAAAATTGACCAATTCAATCACGATACCAGAATCTACAGTAGGTAACTGATATAAATGAGGGAGTGTAGTGGTTCTAATACAAATCCCTGTGGGATTCCACTAATTATATCTCCCCAGTCTGAGCTTTAAGCCCTTATCTGTACTCTCTCCTGTCCATTAACCAGTTCTTTATTCAAAAAAGCTTCATTATGTCGAATGCCGACTGTAAATTTTAACTTTCTTATAATTTTTATTATATCCTGTTCCCTTTGTATCCATTAAATGTTTTTGCTTGTTCAAAGAATTCCAAAACGTCAGAGAAGCAAGACTGTAAATCCATTAGGGCTACAGTATAACCTACAATCTTATTGCCATACAAATTGCCCTCTGGTTTAGTTCTAATTTCAATAACTTTACAACTCTACAATAACAGAAAAAAAGAAATTGGTTTAGAATTATTCTTTAGTTTTATCACCCTTTTTATGGGTGAGTTTTACATTAGCCATTTTGCAGTCAATGGGTATTACCCGTCTCTTGAGTTCCTGCCAAGCGAGTTCCGTTAACAGCCTATGGCTAACATCACATTTACCTTAAGTACAATTCTTATCCTTCCACAGCCTGAGGCATGTTGTTCAGTTCTTACTTAGTAAATACCAGAGTGAAATATTCATTAATATACAATCCATTGCTCTTCCATTATGTAAGGGGTTTCCATTGTTACCTCTGAGACAATACGGTATCCTTTTATGTTCTTCTGCTATCGCAATAGAGAAAAAAATAGTATTTGTTTTTACCTGCCTTGCAATATTCTTAATCTCCCTACTTGACCTTTCTCATACGGTGTGCCCACCTGGGCACAACATGTAACCCAGAGTCAGCATATCACAAAAGGTATTAGTTAACAAATTCTCCCGTGGATTCACGAGTCTTCTACAATCCACTCTACTGATGCTCTCTAAAATTGCAGGAGCTTTGACATACCTCCAGTCCTCTGCACCTGACTGTTGCTATATCCTAATTGGGGATCCCGTGGGACGTTCAGTTATCCAAAGGGCCAATCAAATGACCCTATTTTTCCAATGAAGGCAGGTGTTTCCAATCAGAAGCAGGAGGAGGCTTCAGCCAAGCCTTGGCAGGCACCATCACATTACCTGCCCTCCCGCCACACTGGGTTTTTTCAAGCACCATCTTTCAGCAAAACTAGAGTGAAAACTGGACATGCTGGTTTGACAGACAACCAGGGTACACGCATCTCACATCCCACTCTGTCACCGTTTGTGGCGGTCCCCTTTCAGAGAAGCCTGTTAAGTCCTGAAAACCAGCCCGACACAGAGGTATTAGTTAACAAAATATCTGAAATACTGTAGCTGAAAGGTCTGGGGTGAGTCCAAATGTTTTGGAATGTTAGTAGGCAGCATCTTTACTTTGTAAAGTAAAAGGGAAATTGGACAGAATTGGTAGTATTGCTAGTAAAATAATCCGTCGACCTCAAAAAGAGCTTATACAACTGTTGTATATTGCAGTTTAAAATAAAGCTCATCTTATTGTTGATGACCCCCTTCCACCCTCCCAATTGCCATTTTCAACTGCTGCCTTCAGGGAGGCACTTTAGAATGCCTGTGGCCATAAAAAACATACAGTATAAGAAGTCCTTTGATCCCTTTGCAATCGGTATATTAAACACAGCTAAGTGACTTTCCTGTATGGAGTTCATGTGTAATGATACGGGCATAGCGAGATGTGTGTGTACAATGTGTATTTTTGCATGTCTAGGACTATTGTTAGTTTTTAATGTGTGTTTTATGTTGAGTGTTATTTGTTTTTTGTGGTTTTCTATAGTGATAAGGACACATTTTCACTCTTTTTGATGGACAGTTAATTTATATCTAATCTTAAATCTTCCATTCCTTTTCATCTGCTGTGGATCAACTCTTCAGGTCTTCTATAATTCACAGGAGGAGCCGGAACAGACTTATCCCTGTCAAACTCCATTTCTCTTCCTTGCAAAATATAAACTCTTCCATTTTTTTCTTCTTATCTTCATTTTCTTTATGGAAGAGCAATCCTGTCACAACATTGCACCCCTTAGACAAAACGCTCAGAACCCCAGCATTCCCAGACCACCAGAACCCCAATGCCTGAACCTCCCTCTCCACACACCCCAGATCCCTGCACCTGGGTGCCAAACCGGGCGCCAGTGGTTAAGCTGGGTGAGGCACACCAGCAGGCCTCCAAGGAGATGGGGGACACAGGAGAAGAATGAACTGTAGATAGTTTAGATCGTTTATATTTTACTCCTGTGCTGTAACATCAGCAGTCAGCCTTCAGTATTTAACCCGGTTAATGTCTGAAGGATTTCAGAGAGTATTGGAAAGAGGATCTTGCAAGAATGTTGTTTGTTATGGAATGGATTTGGCTAGTGAAGAATTGATCCAGGGTAAATGTTCAATGTGCATTTACAGTATGTGCATTTAGCATATTGTCAGTACTAAGTATTCCTGGATGTAATATGAATTCTCCATAGTCTCCATTGAGTTTTTGTGTAGTGCTGATTATAGATGGAAACCGGGTGCCAGGGATTGAGGTAAAGAGTGCCAGTAGGTCTCTGAAGCAATGGGGAACATATTTCTTCCAGTAAAGGGAGATTGGTCATGGATAGGAGCTGAGTGTGCCAGGGGTCCTAGAGTAGGAAATTGACACGTTTCTTCGTGGTAAAGGGAAGACTGGTCATGGATGGGTGAGTCCAGCTAAGCATGTCAGGGGTTTCAGGAAATTAAAATGAAGATTTTATATTTTCTTAAAAAGGGAAAAGGAGTTTGACAGGAATTTGTCTGCTCCAGCTCCTCCAGTGAGTTGTAAAAGACATGAAGATATGAAGAGGTCTGTAGGCGATGAAGAAAATGGACCATAAGTAAAATCTCTAATCACAGGACCCCAGAGGGAATCTGCACTCCAAGTACAGTGACAGATCACCTAAATCCGCACACCTGATCTGGTGATACCCTGACGCTGTGGCCCGAGGGGTCAGCATTCACCACACATATCCTTTTTTAGTTGTAAATGAAATTCATTATAAATCTTTTCTGTAACTAAATCCTCTTCTTTGTTGATTATTAATGAAAGCTTGATTATCAAACAATCTTGCTTAATAAACAAATATGTTTGAAAAAAGATTTAAGCTCAACATTTTGCCTGCTTTTTGCTTAACTGAGACTCAGAGGACATTCTTCTTTAAAGATTGTGGGCAACATGAGGTTCTTCGGTATAAACTTAACTCCTCTGTATTCTAATTGTTAATTGGGCTGCACGATGTGAAGCAAATTTTTCATTTGTTACCGAGAGATACTGATTATGCACTATTGTTTGGAATGAAAAAAAAAATTGATCTGTTTAACTTTTGCCGTTGTATAATTTTGGCCCACTTTCTCTGGAGCAAACAACCCAACAGGCTTGCTTTGTTCGTTATCCTTGTCAAGGACATAAACCATTCTGAAACACACCATTGCCACTGATTATTGTAGAAGAGCAAATAATTCCTTCATACCAATAAATTCGTAGATAATTTTATTTGGAGTGTTTTTGTCCTTTCACTCGCTTGGTGATTAGTGTGTCTGTCTGCAGCGTAGGCTTTTGGAAAATGACTTTCTAATGTTGATTGCTAATTGAAAAATTAGAAAGTCAATTAGGAATAGGAGATCTAATTAAAGTCAAATTGAATGAAAACCACTCTCCAAACTCGATTTCTCCCTCCAATTTATAATCTCCTTAAGGCTGAGGATTAATTCACCCAGAGTATAAAAGGTACACTGCTGTATTCCTGACATGCAATCTTCTTTATGAAACCCCATCATCTGACAGACAGCTTGGAACTGATTCAATGTCACTCAAATTATTCTGTCAATGCAAATTAAAATTTACGATTTGGACAAATATAGACTGAAATATTTTTGCATGGTTTTTATCTAATAAAAAAGTCATTTCTCACAGTTTAGTCAGAAAAAATCATTCATGTTTTACCATTTGTCTGGAATATGTGTTTAGAGCCAAAGGTGGAATCTGCTCAGAGTCTCTCCTTTAGGATGTCAGCTTCCTTTAAGAACCTGAAAGAAAAAGAAAGATGTCACTTAACACAAGCTGGTCTGTTTCCGAAAGCAAGGAGCCCATCAGTAATGTTGTCAGAGTGTGTAGTACAGTATGTGTCAAATGTCTCAGATGTATTGCTCTCTGCTTGCTGTGAGGCTGCTACACATTGGTATTTACTTGTAGATCTTGTTTATTGTGGAAATGGGACTGTACTGTGCATGTAATGTCAATTCCTAATTTAACCGTCAGAAAAAAGTTCATTCCTTTAAAACCCTGACTGCATTTAAAAGTCTCTCAACAAACATATTGAATATAAATCTAATCTGTGATTTCTGTATGGAATGATAGTTACATACAGTACAAACCTGGCTGATGGGGAGTAAATAAAGCACTTTCATTTCCTTGTAGTAATGGACTAGAAGAATTTTAAATCTGATTTCTATCCATTTATTTTAACCGTGTTTGCCTGTTCTCTCTCCATTCGAGACTGAAGAGTTGAGGAATATTAAAGGAGTTCTCAGTGGATTTTTTCTCACTCCTCTAAATCTCAAGAATTTTTCATGTACGTGTTGGTTGTAACATCACTAGACATAGGGCTGGTTTAAGTCCAGGCTTTAATAAAATACAGTAAGTTACTAAATGAGAAATAGTTTTCAGTTGCTTTTCCTGATTAAATAAAGGATAAAATGAAATAAAACACTAATGATAGGTTTCCATTTGAGAGAAAAGCAAGAGATTATTTAAAAGTTCATTTAAAAACGTAAGACACAGCAAAAGTTAGAGATTAGTATTTTTGTTTTGAGTAGTACAGAAAATCGTTAGCCTTATTTTACAGAATTATTATTGATCTTCCTAATGTCCCATCCTGTTATAACTGTGATCTTAATGCGTTTTTCTGTTTTAATACACTAGTTTGTCAATCCAGTACAGAACCTTGCTATCTTAAAACGAGCCTCCTGAATAGTAGTAAGGGAATACTGTAGTTCAAATTCTCTCAAACACATCTGCAGTCCTGACACTACCCAGTTTGAAATATTCCCAGTTCTCATTGTGTCCCAACAGCCAATCTATCTTGACTGAGAAAAAAACACATATTAAGAATTATTCTTATTAACACCATAAAAAGCCTCATAAATTATGTGCAGCATTGAACTGAAAGTAAAGTATACTGTATGCTGTACATATTACCCTTGATCATACTTAAGTTATAAAACTGTTTACAGCACTCAAAGAACTAATTTCTTCCGAACTTCTAAAATGTGAAAAATTATTTCACTTTTAATATTTTTGTTGCTAATAATTGTCTCCAACAAAAATGAAGAAAACATTGTAACAGTTTTTTAACATTTTCTAACTGATCTATAATGTTAAAACAGTGCAACTTGTATGCTTTTACAGTACTGTATGTTTAATTCTGTGCAAGCCTGGGTGTCTGTGAAAACATGATTTGGCTTCCCAGAAACTTCTCGTGTTTGGCAGTTCAGCTTTTCCAGGGATTAATTTGTGGTCATTAAAAAGAAAAACATGAATGTCATTTTTTAATTGCCCTTTAAGAAGCCATTAGCAAGTCAACAGTAATTAATTATAAATAATATTTAATGAGCTATTGAGTGAAGTACATCACAATACCTATATTAATGATGATTGGTCACAGACAGTTAATTTAAAACATTAATGCTAATTCATTTGTTAATATTTATTAGGCCACACGACAAATGTTAAAGGGGGAAACTCAAATGTAATTATGGAAGGAGCAGTAAATGACTTTTCATTGTTCTCTATCAGCAGCACACATGCCAACGTGCTCGTAGAGTCATTTGGACAAATTAGCATTTATTCCTATCAAAATATTAAAGTTGTTCTCTGCCTAAGTTCCCGATTAATTTTTTGAGGTACACATAAAAGCTGACTGTCGGCATATGCATGAGCAGATCTCTATACTTATACTTTCTGACCAAAGAATGACCCTTCACTGAATAACATGTTTGGCTGCAATGAAAAACAAGAACTATTGCTATGTGGCATGTACAGTACTGTATTCCACAAGGTTTTGTGCTTTCCACCCTATTCTTCTAGCAGCATCTTTTTCAGTAGAACAGGTTACTGTATATTAAATGATGGACCCACAGTTCTTCACTAATATTAGAGCCTATTTGTAGCTGGACTGAATATAAGATTATAGGAGCACTGATGTGGTTTCACTGGGATTTGCACAGAAGGTTTTCAACTGATGGACTATAAAATAATCGCTGTGTGATATTACACAATGTGTTACAGTAAATTATGCCTGTCTATTTCTTTTTTAAACCAAGCACCATCCTACACTAGTGTACCAGACACCTGTGATGTTTCTCTCCATCTCCCCTGTGGTGCGTGAGACAGCGAGAGAGAGAAGAAAACCAGATGATTTCAGAAATGAGCTACATTTAGGAGGTTTTGTTTTTGCTTTTCATTTTCATCTTTCTGTGGGCAGGAATTATCCTGTACACATTTCCATTTTCATTTGCTATCACTTTCTGGTGTTATTTTAAAAGCATCCGCCCTGCAGCGAAGCCTGCCCAGGCAGTGCCGGGGCTGGCGGAGTTCAGAAGGAAGCGGATCAGTAAGTGCGATCTGGTTCAGCCAGCTCACAGCAGTCAGAGGACAGAGCAGAGAGAAGCGCCGCGTCCCCCCGAATCAGGACTGCACAGGCTACTCAGATATTTGGCAGGGCTGCTTAGAGCACGCCGAGAAAACGACTCCTTTTTCCCGCCTGGCAGCAGACGTTCAAGCACAGCACCGAAACAGATCTGCTTGTACCGTTTTTGCAAAAGAAAAAAGATCGCGGTACTTTATACAGTATTCCTGTGTTTAGACTGCATACTGAGCACTCCCTCCCGCTAAACACAATGTCTGCCTCCATGAAGTAAACAGCATACAGTACACTTAAACAGGTGGCAAGGCTGACTCTGTGTCGATGCTCAAATTACTTGCGCATTTCGGTAAACGCTTTGATTGCTCTGCTGTCCTTCTAGTTTTTTTCCTCGATATGTCACCGCTCAGTGAGTACGGCTGAGTGGCCCAATATTAATACTGTAAGTGCTCTTTTAATGGTTCCCAGTTCAAGTCCTGGTTAGGGCACTGACTCACTGTATGCTGCCTTGTCCATGCACCGTTCATTTGTCTTTTTAAAAGTGCTTTGCCAAAATATATCAATAATGATGTTTGTTGGTGTTTTTTAGCCTGAACCGGACTTGGAAGGAATCCAGAGCATACACCCACTTACTGTAATTACTGCACAAGTTTTAAGTTGTGCAGTAGAACAGTTCGCATAAAGAACACTATAAAATGCTTCAAAATAAACTCCTGATAAAAGTCCCAATTTATGTTATGTATCAGAAATCTTAATTATTCTTCGCACAATTTACAGTCACTTTTGCTGTAGAGCAAAAGGTTTGCAAATCAATTTTGATTAATGCAATTGAGTAAATAATTTGATTGCTTCAGCACTCCCATTATCTTGCCCCTCTTTCAACCAATTACCTAATATTTTATTTATTTTTATTTGGATACTTTACCGTTTATTGGTAGTTTGTCTTGTTCTGAAGCCTTGTGTAACAAAAAATGGGGCAGATTTTATGCTGTCACAAAAGCTTAGCAGATCCTGTTTGCAGTCCCAATCACTCAGAATAATTATTATAATTTCCCTGATCTGAAGAGGTTCAGAAGGGTAAAGGAAGTTATTTGCAATGGTGAACATGCAGCACAGTAAATAATGTCAATATAGGCTACAATTTATTTTTTTCCCAGAGTTAACAATGCTTTTAAGTGAATTTTGTCTCTATTTCCAGGCATTTTTGCCAGTTCAAGTGTGTAACATCCTATCATCTGTGTATTTTTTATCGTGATGCTCTTTCAGCTTTATAAGATCTCTGTGCTCACTGCATTAATGGAATCAGAGAACAGAAAACCCATCTATCATATTGTCTTTGAAATGTGGAGGCGGTAGAAGAATAATGATGTTAATTTGAAGAACATGGGTCTTTCCTTTGTTTGTCTTTCCTTTCCACTGTTCTGTAGGTACACAAGTATCCTGACTGTGGTTGCTTCACTGTGGATCAGTCCTAGTTTTCTAGGTTCTGTTTCGTCATGTGCTGTTAAAAGTGTAAAAGTGGTACGCAAGTAAATAGCTTTTCAAAGATATTTACAATATCTGTTCAATAAAAAGAAAAACAGCTTTGCTGCGATAGATTATCCAGCTTTGTTTAATATTCTATTTTTACTGGTATTGTGAGTGTGTTTTATTCTTAAATGTTCTTGGACAATAGATCTAAGACTTCCATGAATTTATCTCTTCTTACTGTAGGTATCTTTTTTTTAATGTTTTCACTATACAGTAGGTGAGCAAAAGATCATGGAGATACTGTATTAGACTGTAAATCAGCACAGTTGTATTGTCTCCTGAAAACGGTGTGCTTAAACTGCATCATTTAAATGTGTCAAGGTTCAAAATATTTCATTTTCTCTCTGAAATGTGAAAGCAGCCCAGAATATAAGGGATCATAGCTGCTGTGGCTGTTGATAATACTGTTTAGAGCAGTTTATAATGAGTGCCTATACTAGTGCATTCAGGCTAGGAAGGCTACGACGGGTTAAAAAAGACAAACAGTCGTTACTTCTCTGAGATTTAATAAGGGTCCCACAAAGGCACAAATCAGCGTTGCTTCTTTATTGAGAGAGATTATTGCTTATCTAGCCAGAAAAATTAAGACTCAGGGGCTCTCTCCCTTGCAGTTGTTCCCCCCACCTCCTTCCTCCCTCCTTCTCCTCCTTTCCTCAGCCAGGCTCTAATTGCTCCGTAAGGATGAGGGCACACACAGCTGCCATGCAACGCCACCTTATTTCTGGGTATCCTAGTGTGAAGGGCACAAACAGAGCATACAATAGAGCCTATGCTTTTAATTATTCTGAGGCAAGGTGCCCCTGCATGTTATATGCAAGTTGCTGGCTTTAAGGTGGCAAGCTTGGACACAGGTCTCTCCATTTTCTTTATGACACATTGCCTAAGGACTGGATATTTCTCAGAGATCAGGATGCTAAACCTGATGTGAGCTATGTCTTATCAGAGGAAGGCTCAGATCCTGGTGTGCCCAGGTGAAAGGTTGGGACTGCACCAAATTACTAGGCACATTGCCAGTTGCTTAAAAGCCAAAAGGGGATTTCAGTGCCAGATAACTGCTCTCGTTTGAATGGTGAGCTAATGTGTCTTCTTGCAAAATAACATAAAGAGCAAATGTGGTGGGATAGGATAGTAAAGACTTAACATGTTCAAACTAAAAAAATACACAGTAGGAGATGATGTAAAAGTACCATCGTTCAAGAAGAGCTGTTTTAGGAGAATATTCCAGAATTCCAGAGTGAATCTATGTCTACCTGCTTGGACCTTGGAGGTGAAAAAGTTTGGAAGTGTGCCCCCTTTCCTGTGTTGAAGGAAGCCCCCGGTGCCTTTGGACTCTTTTAAAAAAGTACAGATTTTGTAATATTACTTTCATTGTTTTAACATGAAGGAGTGTTCATCTCTCTCAAAGAGGTGCCATAGTTCTTTGTTCGGCTACTTAGTAGAATCAGAAATAATAAGACAACTGATATCAAATAAAAACAGGGTCACATCACTCGAAGGACAGTGAATGGTCAATGAAAGGGAAGTAATCTTTTTTTCCCCTTGTATTTCAACAAAAAATGGGAAAAAGCCGTCAGTCCTAGTAAAAAAAAAGCAAGCTGTTATTTTGCCTCAAGCACAGCTAACTGAATCAACAAAAATATAGGTCTGTGTGGAGCTCTGGATGACAGGAAAGCCATTCGTTTTAATGAAAAAAGACAGTTCTTTTGTAAAAAACCGCTGAGCGCTCCAAAAGTGAGGGAGGGCGAAAAATGTTTAAATAACCTGAATTTTATTCAATCTGATTTTCCTGCTCCACTGCTTGCGGTGGTATTTTGGAGAACATGGACAGCAGAAATGTCTTCAAGTGATCTTTTGAAGACAAGAAAGTAAAAGAATAGGATGGGAGACTGACCAGGAACATTTTCTATGTACATACAAAATAAGTATTTTAGTGGTACTGTATGTGAGAAAAAAGAATGATGGTTTCAGTCTCAGGTTATTTTATGCATGTTATAACATGAAGAGCTAAAAGACCTCATCCAAAACTAAACATTTTGTTTGGTATAACATAAAAACTTTTTTATTTGGAATAAATGACTTGTTTCATTTTCTCTCTGTGCCGTTATTAGTATGTGCATTGTTCATGGCAGTTTGGGAAGTGTTCCTAAAAAGGTTTATTTTGGTAACTGTCATTAAAACAAGTAATCTCATTTTAGCTGACGAGAAATCAATTTTCAGGACTCAAGCAACACTAGACAGACACTGCAACATCCTTCTTAACTTACCGTTTCGACTTTAGTTACTACAATAGTAATCTTCAGATGACACTCTAACTGTGTTTTGTAATGTTCTTTGTCTGAAGTGTCTGAGCTGTTTGAGCTACTGTCGGCAGTCGCCTGACAACAGCAGTGAAAAAGCCATAATGTGAAAATCTTGGAAGTTAATGTTTTATTTTGTGGACAGCTATCTGTAATTCCTTTGGGTGTGTGGGGTGAGTACCAACAGAAAATATATATGCTGTACAGAACTTAATCTGGTTGTCTGAATCAAATAAATAATAATTATATTTTCAGTAGCACCTTATGCTGTTATTCCAGAAGTCTTGGACAACTTTGAGGGACTCATACTGTATACGTGCATTTTGTGTCAAGGACACACTTTTAAAGGACTTTACTGTAAAGCTAAGTTAAAAAAAAATAATAGCTATGTTATTTAGGGGTCTGGTAAACCCAGTTTCTAAGACAAAGAATACTTCCTCCAAATGTCAGTTCTCATTTAATAAACTTTCAGTCCTGATGATTTTTTTGTATTTGCCGTTTTCCTTTATTTCACAGTAAACGGGCTGCTTTCAGATTTTTTTCCCTTTTTCTTGGTTTCCCCACTTGAAATCAGTAAGTAACTATGACAGCTCAGGCTCGTAGTCTGCATTTACAGAAAATCTATTGTGAAGTATTTATCTTCAGATACAGTAAATAATAAACTTTGTTTGGTAGATTTAACCAAGGGGAGGGTCAAGCAGAGGCATTTATGCGGCAGAGAGCCCCCTCTGACCCCTCACTGTAACAGGGTCTGACAGTTTGGCAATGAGGCGATGACCTATTTTCAGAATAAATAATAGAAATTGGATCTTTAAAGTGTAACAAGAAGAAAAAGCTCTCTAGAAAAAAACAAAAACAAATGTCAATTCTGTAAAAGATATATTCAAGAATTATCTATTATTTTCATACTGTATGAACATGGGGAAGATGACCAAGGAGAGATTGCCTGCTTGGATTACCAGTGATTAATTGAGCCAAGAGTCATCCAAGACATTTCTTGAAAGATCAATAGATTTAGCCTCAACAGAAAGGATGTGTTTGTTCAAGAAATCCAGCATCCTTTGTATAAAGAAAAAGTTCATTTTCTTGCTCCAAACTGAAAATCGCATGTTTACAGGTGTTATGGAATATCACTTGTATCCTGTTTTTTTAAGAAGTTTATAGAGGTATTGCTGTGAATTAGTGCGGCAAATCACACATGAAAACATGTACAATATACAGTATCATGATAGAGAGGCAGACATACAGTTGTAGAAGAGCCAAAAGCATTATAGTTTTTATGGAAGCCAACCATATTAGGTAGCTACAACACTTAGAACAAGTGGTTATTCAAGGTATGGGAGAATCTTACAGAATATCAAAATTTTGATTAAATTACAGCCCAGAAAATACATGATTTTTATCTTCTGTGTTGCATTCTTCTGTGGCTGATGGACAGTGCTGTTAAGACTCGTTTGTCACTGCTGTTGAAATCATTGACTATCAGACTGATAAGTCGGGTTTTTTAAAAAGGATTGTGTGATTATTGTTAGCATTAGCATTAAAATAACCTTTACAAGGTTATTACCCCTGTTTGAAAGGACCGTTATTTTTCTTTTCCCCTCTATTTGAATTATATTAATTGAAAAACCCTTTGAATTAAAAAAAATAAATTTGATCTCTCATTCTGATCTCATTTGATCAACTCATTATTTTGCGTTGCTAATGGGCCTTTATATTTTTAGAATACTACAGCTCTGTGACACACTCACCTTTCCTGATTCATGAGAGGCATTCTGTACTATTCACAATGAGTACAAGGGGACCGACTGGCACCAGCCATGACTAGATTTTTTTTGAATGCTTTCTTTTGATGAATTTTATTCTTGCTTTTAACAGCGATGGCTATTTTTATGTCTTGCCTTTCAGGGGTTTTTTTAGCAGATTTTTCACAGTGCTATTTCAGATGATATGATGCAGCAGTGAATAATAAGACTTTCAGCAGCTTTTCCATGGATCTAATGCACTTTTCCACGCTCTCTCTGACAGCGGAATTGAGGAAAAGCACTCTGCACTTTCTTATTGACTCTGTTGGTTCCTGCTGTGAGAGAAAGTGGGCTTGAGACCCTAAGGGTCCTGACCATCAGCCTTATTGAGCAACTGGAACTTGGCCAACTGAACAGGAGTCAGGACAAACTGCATAGGAAGAGAAGGGCCTCCTAACACAGGTGTGTCTGTTTCATATTTGGTCTTTTTATCCCTTATAACTGGATTACCTATGTAAAACGACTTACTGAAACTTAAAGTAGTTTAGATGAGAAAATTGTATTTACTTGATTTCATCTGTGACATTTGATCATTTTAGTTACTAGATGTTTTATTTAGTTAGAAACAGTTTCCTAATGAGTACTGCACTGGCCACTAACCCCCTTCCTTTCCTAAAATTAAAGAGAGGCATGATGTGTTTCATGGTGTGGATGAAGGAGAGGTAAGAAGTTTTCTTTCCTCTATTCAAAAATCCTTTTTCTGGTACTTTATCCCTCCCAAATTAGTATCACAAACTTTTCATCACCTTGGGTTGCTGCTACCACTCCCTGTACTACAGTGTAAGAATGAGGACCTTTGCCTTTACACTTACAACATGCCTTCTCTGACACCACCATTGCTTCACTGCCTGTTGCAAATTTCATGGCACCTTACTGGAGAAGTAACATTGGAGGAGTGATGTATCTATCCCTACGGGTCCCATGCCTTTCACTTCCAAGACAATTAAGGGAGACTATTCACTCTCTACCCGAACACGAAGGAAGTTTTGTGCTTTCTGGATAAGGCTCAACAGTTCATTCAATGCAAGTAAATACAATCGGTGGGGGTTAGCCTTAAATGTTTGGTCTAGTTCCTTTAACTCGGGGGTTTCAGCCTTATAGCAGAATCCCCTCTGCAGCCATTTGTTTGAAACTTGGCTTGACTATGTTCAAAGAGAGCAGATCAAGCTTTATTGCACCGCCTAAGTGAACCCTACATTGTCTAAAAATGTGAAAATAAGCTTGTTGCTTTGTTAGTTTCTGCCTAAGACAACCTTGGGAATATATACTGTAATCCTTCAGTGGTTGAGACACCTGGACACCCAATATGGTATTTTTAAATCTCTGTTAGGTACAGTATGTCTATGTTCAATCCAAGGTAAAAAAAGATAATACAATTCCTTCCAGAAATAGTGGCAAATTCCTTTAGGTGTCCAAAACAGAAGAAATGAATACTTCTTCAATCAAATGTATACCCTTTATTGTCATACTTTTAGAAGTGAGTATAAAGCATTTTATATTTTATAATATAATATTATAATAATATATAGTTTATGTAAGTTTCAAATGCTTTTTAAAATGCACATTTAGTCTTCATGATTTCTTTGATTTTCTGGCCCCGAATAAGAAACAGGAATCTCCTGGGGTGAGCATAAGGACTTGCCAGTTTTCACCTCTCCAAGGACAATCAGGAATGTCCTTCCTAGTTTTGTCACTTCCGCTGTCCCCAGAGGGCATGCTGGGAGCCGGCTGTCAGTGTGTCAGGGCCTGTGAGCTGTCTGCCACACACTGTTCCTGTCAGATCTGGGAATACTTTCATCTGCAGGTAGACCGCATCAAGGGACAGCAGGACTACTGTGCTCCGCTGATGCTGTCAGGAGACAAGTAATTAACATCAATTATCCGTAATGAATGTCTGTTTTGCAAAGGCTGGTAACTGTGACAAGAATCAGCAAAGTGTTATACTTGTCAGCATGGGCTTTAATTGACCACGGCCATGCTTCTGTTTGCCCAAGCACAGTACAGAGCCCTGCCATATAAATAAGAACTTCGCTTCCCCAACCTGAGTACTGTATGTGGCAATACAAAAGCAGACACAGCTGACTTGTTAAAAGAATAGGTGTATAGAAAGTTGCCCAGCAAAACAGAATATAATAATCAAAGACTAAAGACTCAGGTTTAAATTGATGAAATTTAGATTTCAATAAGATTGTTTTTGTCCTGTGTCAATCGCAGCCCAAAAGATGTCTTTGCCTGTCCATGGACGATGAAGTGGCTTTTACATTATTTGAGAATGAGATTACAGGGGGGATGAATGATTTCCCGAGTTGACTACTGTTACATCTTGTGACACAAAGGCATTTCACAGGTGGGATTAGTGTAAATTCACAATGGGGAGGGTGTGCCACATACCCCAAAAAGACCTTAGCCTTCTTTACAACCCTATGTTTGTAGATGGCATTTTGGCTTATTTGATCTTATCTGGCTTATTAGTCCCCAAATAGAGATATTTTGAAACTTTGAATCTTCCTACAGTATGACATGGGGATAGGGATGGGATGAGTGCTGTCGAGTCGGTGTCAACTCATGGTGACCCTATGGATAGTTCCCCAGTAACTATCCATAGAGTTTTCATGGCAAGATACGGAAGTAGATTGCCAGGCCTTTCTTCCGCGTGGACAGTGCGAGTATCGTTCCCATTGTCACAGAAATGTGATCCTCCACCGCCAACAGTGCCCCATACTGCTGCTGCCCAGTCTGGGTTATTAGAGAACCTGGTGCCCGACGTGGGACACGAACCCACTACCATGAGATTATGAGTCGTATGCTCTACCAACAGAGCTTGTCAGGGCTCTTCCTATGACATACAATGACATAATACTGTATGTTTGTCAACTGCAGTTGGGTACGGTTTTCCAGTCTGATTTTTGTTTTGCATTGGTTTTCCCCTTTAAGCAGGCCTCCTCTCAGCTCAGGGCAGATTTCATGTTACAGTCTTCAGTGTGGGCTGTGTTCTCCTAAACTCTCCCAAGTAAGGGCCAACGTGTGACACAACTTCACATTCATCTGCCCTGCCAAAGCCCCTCTCTGGGGGAAGTGGCACAATGCAAGAGGCAATTAAGGATGATCTTTGACATGTCGGCTGCAGGAAAGGTGCGCTCACCTTTCTTGTTACAATCTAAACGGTTTGTGACAGCTCACATGGCACATTCCACTTGATAAATCATGGGCCCTGTAAATACCTTCCCACGTGGATCAGGAGCCATTTGTATCCATTTCACGCTCCCCTTTCTTGCTTTTTACAATATTGCCTCCTTGCAATTTTTTCTTTTTGCTCAGAAGAATTCTTGGAGTGTCAGCATTTTCCCTGATTTGCCTGCTAAAACCACATTAATGTCTGATAAACTGTTTCAGAAAGAAATAGAAAAAGCTGGAAGAAAAAAGAAATATGAATGATATATGACTGCTAAATTGGTTTCTACTGTGGTCTCACAGATTCAGTGTGTATTGTACACACTTGCTAGAAGCTAAGTGAAAAACAGATTACATCAGTCTGAGCCCTATAGTAACTCAAAGCAAGGATAGAGTTGTATTTTCAAAAAGCTTAAGAATGCTATAGTTTACTAGATAAAAAAATTGTGATGTGAAAATTTACACCCGCATTGTCAGCCCAGGCTTCCAGAGTCTCAATGACTGAGAAATTGAGATTTTGTACTCCTTACTATTTTAAATGCAAACTGATTTTTTATTTTTGTTTTGTTTAGGATAGTAATAAGCTCTTGGATGAAAAGCCTGAAGTGATTTTGCACACAAGTCACAACCTTTGAGTTTTTGTGAATCATTCTGTTCCAGTGTAATAATATCCAATAGGTAATCACCAATTTAGAGCCACCTAGAAGCTTTTGCAGATAATCTTTGCCAAAATTGTTTTCGTTCTTTGACAGACTGAAACAGTGTAGTTGAAGGCTTAAATCTTGAAACCATGCTGGCCCCATTGAGATTCATGTAACATGTACTAGAATTTACAGGAGGCAAGACAGAGATCAGAAAACAGAATTGACCTTCACCTAAACTGGATTCGATCCATTGGTTCCAAGATCCTCTTTGCATAAGTCATGCTCTCTGCTGTGTTGTCTTGGTCAGCTTGTTCTGGTTTAACTGCGATGCCTTCGTGTCTCTTTAAAACATGAATTAAAGTATATTCACCCTAGTCTGGTTCAAGGTTTTATTTAAAAAATGACCATTGGTCTCACTGACTTTTCCACAACCACCCCCAACCCCCTAACAACCACAAAGATTCTAGTCACGTCTTGTCTGCATAAAAGCACATCAGAGATCAGCTCTCCTTGTCCAAAGTGCTCACCGATCTCTTTGGGGGGGAACTGCACAAGGTTCAACCAGTAAGTGACAATTAAGGATGATTTTCGACACATTAACTGCAGGGAAAATAGTTGTCGCCCTCATTGTTGATAGCCACAGCAGCTGCTGACAACACATATAATATCAGGAGCTCATAAATCATAGGGGAAGAAGAATTGCACAGCATTCTTGAATTAAGAAAGGCCACAATTTAAGCAGCACGGCATGCACATCTAAATGTCAGACATCTCAAAGACAGAGACAGCGACAGTAAAGTCTTAATGTCAGAGCACCCAGGATTGGAGAAAAGATCATTTCTGAATGGCCTGAAAGGATAATAAGTATTGTAGCTAAAATGCTGGCTTGTTTAATGAGAGGAGAGGAAAGCTTTAAAACTCGTGTTTTAGGACTAATTAATCATTCCCAGTGGCACTCCTGTGGTTATCCATTAGAGTTTTATTCCTTCAACTCGCACCTCCAGTTGTAGTCTCATTGTTGTAGATTGCTTTGTAATTATGGAAGTATAGATTGATCGGTCGGGATTTTAATGGTGTATACTGAAAGAAAGATAATTTTCTACCATGCTGTGCTCCCGTGTGGGACCCAAATAAAAAAAGCCTACTTGGATCATTGGGTTTTGGAATTGTTTTTGTACAATATCTCCACAAGCTTTGAGGAGGCTTACAACCTGACATTTTTGTGCTTTGAATAATAGCGTTATAAAAAAGGGATGTACGTGTGGAAAATGCAGATATAAGTTCTCCTTCTAATTCCAAGTGTTGGATTGAAAAATCATTGGAGAGCGGCCCTGCTCCTGTTTTACAGTAGGAAGGGAAGTTGACAGTGGGGGTGTCACCTCATACACTGTGAGCCAGGCTCGTGCCTGCAGTCACTTTAATGCACTCTTAATCGGAGCATTACAGCATAAATTAAAAGCAAGAAACAAAAACAATCTGTTCATTTTCATCATTGCCTGAGGGGCAATCTGCATCACTGCTGTGTAGCCGGCCTTGAGCTACAGTGAAAGAGGGTGGAGGGACAGGCAGTAATAAGAACACAAAGGGGAGATTTTTCAAAATGTTTTCTAATTGTTTTTACTAGACTATAATTGCTCAATGATAGACTTCAACCTCAGATCCCTTACCCATGGGGCCTATTCTCTTTCCTCTGCATTATGAAGTCTTTTTGTTGCTTTGCTTTTACTGTAACACCATTTTCCCCCTTCCTCCATAATCTTGGAACCCTGTTATTGAAATTCGTTCTACCTTCGCGTCACAATCCTTGCCAAAATTGCTGTCGTTTTATTTCTGTTGTGCCATAGGGAGGGATGACGCTACTGTTTTTGGGATTTTGGTGTGGATGTATATTTTACTTCATGTCTGTTCTTCTGTGCTTTTAATGAAGTTTAACAAGCAGTAGAACAAGTTTTCAGTTTTATTCACCTTTTCTGTGCATTTATTTCAGGTGTGAAGAGCCTCTTGGTTATTTTCATGCTGTGCAGTGTGTTATGGACATGTCCTAGTAATTTTTCTGTACATCAAGCAAATGACCTTTCTTCTTTTCTCTCTGAGTTCCTAATAAGCTGCAGATTGGCAGGCCCATTCTTTTGCATTAAATAGATACTTTCATCTGAATTGGATAAAAGTTCTTTTTTTCTCTTTTTTTTTGCTTGAGTCAGTCAAAAGTTTGCATAGAAGAATGAGTGTCTCTGATAAACTGCTGAAAGTGTTACCTCTCCAGGTCTCATTAATGCAAATCTTGCTCAGCTAGATGGAAAAGAAATTGGCTGCCTTTCGTGTATAGCTGAGCTGTAAAGGGATTTTTTTTAAAAAATAGACTATAGCATTAGTCACAAGACAAAGAAAACAATCTCACCTAAATAGACAGAAAATGCATTTATTCCTAATTACATTATTAATTATTTAGAGCATATGTTTTTAGTTCTTTATGCCTCAGTTTATAGGTATATTATCTGTAACACAAAGTGTAGAGAGGTGAGATTTACATCTAGTCCTGAACTAAGATTTTTACTTATCCATTGTGTGGATCACATTTTGTAGTGACCCCTTACAAGTTTCCTTTACTTACAGTACATAACCTGCTGTTCTGATTCAGCACTAAATGCACTATTTCTATTTAAATGTTTTATTACAGTGCATGTTCATCTGCAGGAAGCCTTATACAAATTAACAATTCAACAGTCTCAATTTGCATCTGATAGCAGCAGAAAGTTCTTACATTGTCACAGAGAAAGAGTTTTTAAAGTGTTTCTTTCAGAAGAGATTTTGGATGAATAACGGTAGTGTGGAGGGCTCAAAACAGATAAGAGCTGCTATTATTTCGGTTGTACAGAGCTCTACCTGAAATAGACCTGACACAGAGATAAAGTGACTGACACAGAGAGTGAAATATAAGTTACAGCTTATATACATATCCATATCTGGGAAATTAATATTGTCTATCATGCAGAGACAGTGGAAGATGGTGACCCAGAAGGATATTAGAGAAAAGCTGAACAAATCCACTACATATATTTGGGGAGGTTAATTTAAATATGACATAACTTGTCATATGTAGACTTTCATTATGTTGGAGCAATAGAATTCTTTATGGATCCTCAGTTATTTAGATATGGACTGTATTAATTGTATATAACATAACATTTTTAAGAAGTAACTTAAGACAAAATATACTGTAATTATTGCTTCCAATATGTATCCTCTTATTATCTGAGTCACCACTGGTTCTGCCTATGCATTTCCTTCACACGTTTGGAAACACAGAACAGTGAGACATTCAGCTGCAAGCAATTCATCAGAATTTGCTAAACTGTTGGTTGAGAAGGTTCTTTTTCTTTCTATTTTTGCTGCTGCTGTTGGATATGCCCTTGTGTGAAGAACACTAAGCAAACTACAGGCTTCTAACAGTTGAGGGTGACGCACATAAATAGAGTTGCAGTTTACATGCTCTATGAGCATACATGTCATTCAAACCCATGTCTAGCCAAGTCAAAAAGGGTGGAAAGGATGATTGTGTTGACAAATGCAGAAATCAAGAGAGCTTCCGCTGTTAAGTAATTTCGCTTTTTATTGCTGTTTTGGGCCCTTGAACATTTGCTGGAGTGTTAGCACAACACTCCTTGTTACTCTCATCCCCAATTAAATTGACACGGCCCAAAAAGTTGCACAATTAGTATCCAAGCCCTGATAAATCTCAGATGTTAAGTTGAGTGAGACTCATCACACATGGGCCACTTTGCTATGCTTGTCTTGCTCAGCAATTCTCTTGGCAGCTGGCGAATTCTGTCATCGCCTACAATGATATGGTATTAAGTATATTCCTAAAGTTGTCTCAGGCAGAAACTAACAAAGCTAGAAGCTTATTTTCGTATTGCTAGACCATGCAGCCTGATTTGATTGTATAATCATGTATAATCATCATAACATGTAAGGAGCCTTTGGTGACATTACTAAGCGTGGTTTGAAATGTTAGATGACAGTTTGTTTTTTGCATAACAAAGGTCCAAAATATCTCCTTCAATAAGTAAAAACAATTAAAAAACATGCACTTTGTGTAGTATTAATAACAACAAATACATTTTTCTAAGATCTATAGCAAAAGAAGTAGCCAAATGGCAATGCAGTAATATTTACCATTGCATGCTCTTGGGCCCATGATGTTCCCACATTCATGCACACAGTAAATTAACAGTACAGATGAAGCAGAAGCCACATTACAAATGCAGGAGCTTATAGTACATGCAGAATATCTGTGTTTTACTCAGGTGTAAAAACCCGCTAAAACATTGGACCTGAAGATCTAAAAGTACAGTATACAGTCAAAGAGTACATTCTGAGGGATGGCCAGTTGAAACCAGTGACCACCTGTCCACAGGCACAGGCAACAAAATGTAACTGAAATACATTGGAGAGTGTGCTAATTAGTAATGAAGAGCTTCTCCTTCACAGGAAGCGTGATGCACTGTTTTGCTGGGCTGCTGATGTGAACAGGATGGTGATTTTCATGGTAATGTGTCTGGGCTGGGAGAGTAGGAGGCTGTGAGGCTCTAGTGAGAAGCACTGGAGGTTAGAAAGCAGGCGTGCAATGAGTTTCTCTGTGTGGAAATTTATTAGAAATGTTTTGTTGCCTCGGAGAAAAAGTCTTCCCCCATCTTCAATTACAATAAGTAAACAGCCCAGGGCAAGGGAGAAAAACACATTCACCAGCACTGGGCTGGAACCACACCAGACAAAGTAAACATTATTAGCTTAATAACATTTTCAATTAGCTTTAACCCTCATACAGATTGCTAATAGAACATGAAACACAAAATTAATTAGAAAAATAAATTGTAATTACATATGGATTAAAAACCCTCGCAGGTCCAGAAAACAACATTCTGCATTCTTCTGAATTTATTTATTTTTAAAATTTTCAACAAATCAGTGATGTTCATCCATGCTTATAATGCACATATTTACATGTATTGTACAGTTATTATTGTACATTCATTGTACAGAAAAAAATGAAATGAAAAAATGAAAACAAACCATTTTTAATAGTTTAAAGTTAGTGTGGTACTGCAGCACATACAGTAGGTTTAAAGTTGATTCAGAGATAGGAACATTTTCAATTCTAATGCTGAAACATACATTAGGGAATTACCGCAAGTGGAAATTCAGTTTGAGACCTGCTTCCTGCTGTATCTGTTGTGAATTGTCCTTCCATCCATCCATGTTCTAACTACATCATTCAATTCAGGGTTGTGGAGGAGCTGGAGCTTATCCCAGCAACAATGGGCGCAAATCAGTATACATCATATACATCGTAATTTCAGAAAATTATACCCTACTATGAATGTCATGCCTTTCAAATAAAAAAAGTTACAGTACTTCTCCTTGTTGCAATCACTGTCTACCTTCAACCTTTACTATATTAAAGTAAAGATTCAGAAAAACTAACTGGTTATGTAGCATATTTCCATTAAAGATGAAGACCTTTACAACTTCATTCTGTGTTTCAATAGTTACATCTGTTTACATTTTCAGATTTCCATGCATGTTTTATGATTTATTAATTCATCTATGTATTAAATCATCAGGAGGATATCACAGCATTTGGTTTAACTTCAGGGCTGCTCCTCCATAAAGAAATGAAAGCTGAGGTTTTTTTTTAGCTAGACACAGTGGTCAGATGCCCAATTTGTAGATCAGCTTGCTTTTCCCTAACTTCTTTTTCAGCAATGTAAAGAACCATGGCTGTGAACATGAGGCTTAGAATGATGGAATCAAAAAAACTTTATTAATATAAAACCTGCAGAAAATTAAAAGATGGATAATTACCCCTAGCATGAAATTAATCAAGCCATGAATGTTTATGACACTTTCTTCTCCCTGCGCACAATTTGGAAAAATCGACACATCCTGAGAATCGTCCCTCTGTCTGATCTCTTTAAATTGTCATTGGCTTCATGAAAACCTGACCAACGACATTTGTGATTGCAGCAACGTGGCTAAGGTAACACGAGAGGCCTTTGTATACCCTGTGGTGGATGTGATACCTGCATGAGAGAGAATATGCCATGTAGTGTTTTCATCTCAGCCTGGCTGTCAAACCAAAAGGCATGCATTGCTGTATAATATACTGTAGTTCCACTTGCATCTCACCAATGTCATTTTGACAAGTGTATTATTCGACTATGAAGCTTCATTGCCATTGTACTTGATACTCTCTGTGTCCCCTCTCCAGTGTTGTTTTGTCCATGGCCCAAAGGGGATTGTAAATTTGATGTCTAATTTTTTGGCAGCTGTCAGTTTCGACTGGCTGCGCTCTAATTCCAAGCGCCTTCACACCTATTATCGGTAATTAATAGAGTGCAGTACGCACAACGTTGGCAGGAAATTAAAAGTAGAATAGGCAGATTAGACCAATTTTCCTCCCTGTAATTAAAGCATGAGTGAATTTCAGCAGGATTACCAATCAACTGTCTAGACAGCTATCTCGGGAGTGGAGAAATGCCATGGATGGCTGATTCCACCAAGGAAAATAACAATAAAGTAAAGATGGCCCATCCATTTCCAGATGACGCATTGCAGATATTGCCGTTAGAGATTTATAGACATTCTGACAGCTTAGATCTTGTTCGAGTTCTAATTCCAGATGATGTGAAACTGTTACATTCAAGTTTAATTTGAACCACTGTGAAGGTGTAAGTCTATCTAGCCATGATAGTGTGAAGCCAGAGTCTCAGAAGGTCAAAGAAAGGTCTTAAACAGCAGATTAGGAGTGTTCCGCTCACTGTGTTAGATGTTGTGTTTGCTGAATGCAACAGTAGGCTGTTAAAGCCATCATAAAGATGAATGGAAGATGAAGATATGCCCTCCCTATAAAGTCACGTGTTTGATAAAAAGCACCTGGTTGTTTTCTGAACCTCAGTTCCCTGAAAAGAAAAGCGGTCATCTCTAACATGATATTAAGATCTTTGCCAAATTAGTCCAATGTCCAGGTCGTCAGAGAAACCTTCCAGCCTCAGACTGGATGGAGGGGTGTCCTTGAAACCAAAGCCAAGCTCCCTCGATGCCTTCCTCAAGGTCCGAGGTCCTGGAAGCAGAGCAAATGATAGAGGTTGAGAATCAATAACAGAAGCTCACATTGGAGGCAATGCCATTTCATTTAAGGTTAGGGCCTTTGAGGCTGAGGCCGGCATCCCTGAAGGTGGGACTGGTAGTCCGAAGGATGAGGAAAGGGGTGCTTTGAACCAGGCACAGTGTCTTTGAAGCTTGCAGTTGTTTTCAAATACTGTATGAGGACATGGTCCTCGATGCCAGTTGAAAATCCTCCAGGCAGTCACTCTAACACTGGGGACCCTAAACTGAGAGAGGAATAAAATAGACATCATAAAATAAAAGAAATATCATAAAAAATTACTTATAGTATCTCTTATAAAAAGCAAGGAATATAAGAGAAAAATCTCAAAAGAAAAAAATAGAAAGAGAGGCTACAGTGCTCCGAACTGGATGACTGTCGATTATTATTTATTTAAAAAAAGATGAAAGGAACAAGATGAACTGACCAGCCAAGGAGAGGGAAAAAACAGCTCTCAGTAGGCTTATGGTGATATTACAAAGAAAAACAGACAAATGATACAGAATTTGATCTGAAGAAGGTCTCATCAGTTCTGAGGCTAAAAAGACACAGCACGGTCCTCGTCATTTTCATTGTAGGAACAGGAAACATCTCCCCACTCCCTGGAATGTCCCTGGACTAACAATGTCCCTAACTAAGTATACGTCTTAGTTTTGGGTCAGTGGGTGAGGCACTGTCCCCATAGATAATCAGTGCATTCCATATTGAAAGGGAATTGTTTCATTTTTCATATATTATTCCCTCCTATTTACTATTGTTTCAACTAGAATACTGTAAGTACTTTTAAAGATATACATGCAGAATGAATATATTATGTGGATAACATATATACAGAGCATTTAAAAATGTATCACTCATTATTGATGTTATTATTATTATTATTATTATTATTATTATTATTCATAAGTTTGTATAGAAAAATAAAGCGTATAGATTTTGGAGACTAAATATTTTTGGCATTACACCTTAGCGACTTTGACTGTTACAAAATCATTAAATTACCACATTAGACCAAGAATTGATTGGGCACACGTGATGAGGTTATTTAATCAACACTTGAGGTGAAATCATGGCAAAAAACACAGAAAGTAACCAATATGCCCAACATGTTAGGAGAACAATACCTTCATGCCGTTCAATATGGGACTAAGTGCATTGTCGCTGTTTGTCTGGGGTGTTGAGTCTGTAATTGTTATCTTGGTAAGATATTACAGCAAAATGTAATCTGACAATGGCAAACCACAGGTCATAATACCATCTTCGACATATCATAAGGTTCCTTTTTTGGGATTGTTTTTTCTCTGACAGTTCCCTGCATCAGCAAAAACGCTTTCTGACAACCCACACATCAACAAATCTAATCTCTAGTGATGAAATGCGATCTTGTGTAGACCACGCTGATGGATGTGAGGAAGTGTGGAGCAGATGAACAGAATAATAAGTCAGTCGTGATAATCAATTGTTCAATTGATGGGGAGATCCAGTTGTGATGGTCTGGGTAGAAGTGTCTTGTGCTCTACAAAACTCCACTTGTAGTGATGAATGGCACATGACAAGTATGGTGTTACATGCTTCCGAATTTGATCAGAAGTACAAAGATGAGCCAGGAGCGTTTTGGAATAAAGTTGTATGTACAATACAGAGACCAAGGTAAACCTTTTCCAAAGTGATAAAACAATTAAAGTGTGCAGAAAAGAACTACAGATGGTCCAAAGAGCTTACCTTCAGTTACAAGTCTGCTTGCTATATTTTGTAGCTACCATGCTGAACATCCAACGGTATTCAGCAGTGTTAGTTATTATAGTGATTCGGTGGACTTACAATTGGGAAATTTTTCTTGTTTCACAGGAAGTCTTGGGCAGAATTGTATTACAGATGATTTCTCTGCATTCACTTTTCGATATGTTTGATTGCTGTTGTGGTTTAGACAGCAGTGGATGCATTCACATGATTAGTTCTTTGTCAAGTTGCCAGGATTTGATTGTACAACAACTGATTGTAAAGCAACTTTTATGTTCAAAGGTGATTGATATGACATCACAAGGAGTAGTGGGCATCTCCACAAGCCACGTTTCTTGTAGGTGGATCTCTCTGGCCATGTAAGTGGATTTGATTTATGACATGCAACCCCCAGCTGAGGACTGAGTCCAGATGTGCTACCATCTTGGAAGTGTAGGCAGAGGCAACCATTTGGGCACTTTTTCACAGGAGGTGTGAAGATTGACTCAGTTTATGGTGGTGTGGTTAGGGTACTGGAGAGCCAGGACATCCTACTACTGTCTTAGGAACCTTCCTAAGAAGCTAACTCACAAGAGTGGAGCACTTCCAGGATTTTATTTTCAGTTCAGGCAGGAGAAAGATTAGTTTAAGTTTTTCAGACACTTAAATCTATGCATAGTCATATATTTCCTGGTACACCTAATAAAGGCTTTATTAGGGTAACTCACATGGCTGAGAGAGAAGAGAGACACCATAACACAGATACCGTTTCCAAAAACTAAAGATAAAATATAAATGAGAGTATGACTAGCCAAGCAAACACGTAAGACTTCAGGATGATACCATCTCAAAGGGAACCAAATGCAATCAAATACTGGCCTTTACACACTGGAATTTAAAGTGAATATGTAAAAATACAGATGCCCAAAGGAAAACACTGGGTTGAACTGGGTTGAATACATTTTTGTTCGTATGTGATCAAATTTATGCATGAAACCAAAATGACAGCAAATACAATTTGCTTGCCAGTAAGGCAAAAATTACAATTTTGATTTTGCTGTCCCAGTACTTTTAAATGGCACTGACTATTCATATATAGTTTCATATGTGCATATACTGTATACTTTTTTGCATGCATTCTAATGTACAGTATATTTACAGTGGACCGAGGAAAAATATTTTGGAATATAGTTTACTGAACCACATAAGTATACTGGAAAAAAAAACACTGTTGATGTATTTTTCTAATATACTGCTAGATACTTAATGTCCATAAAGGTGTACAATTGTTATATTACCCTCCTACCATGGTGCTCTGTGGATTCAGAATGGCTGCTTTTAAAGACTAGCTAATTCTGCTAGAACAGTATGTTAGTCTCTTTTCGCCACATGGGACCTGCTTTTTAATGGTTTTACTCTTACAATCATTAATATTTTATAGAGTGTAATAGGCCCTCAGCTTTGGGAACAGACTGGTGTGATGATTAGCTTACACATTCTCATTAAAGCAGTATCTGATTAGCTTTCATTTGAGGGAATCTGGGCTCAAGAAATGCTTTAGTAACAGTTTTGTACTAATTACAGTGTTACATTTTAGCCTTTTTGTTGGACGAAAGGCTCCCTCCGCCCCTTGTTCCTTTGTTTACCATCCTTTTTAAGCCTTCTCATTCACTCAAATAGTCAGGGAAAATACTGTAACAAAGATCCGTTGAGGGAAAAATAAGTTATACTGAAGCCGCAGGGAGTGATTGTAGAAGCCTTTCATTACTGAAGCCAATAAAAGCAGAAAGGGAAAAGGAAATGTTTAAAGTGCCTTAGCATCATGAATGGTTTGGCAATTTAAGAAGTTGTTACACTGACTTTGAACTGGCCATTTGTTTATGCCTTGTAGCTGATCTCTCCTCACTTGCTGGCTTTCTAATGCGGGACAGATTACAGGTACAAAAGTCTATCAGCACTTCGTTGGCTCACATGGAACTGGGTTTTGTCTTTCCTATTATTGTCAGTACAGGATCACAGTACCAGTTTGGATTTAACCTACTGTATATTAGAAGATTTGAGTCTATAAATAGACACATGCCTTCTATAGTACGAGTACTAGATAGTACTAGTCAATGGATGTTGTGACTGTCTGGACCCCATGAGAGTCTGGAAAAGGTCATGGTCATTAAAACAGTGCTTTTATTGACAAAAATATTTTAAAAAGACAAAAGTGGCGCAAGACAGTAGAAGATAAGCTCAAAGGAGATTCTAACATCACAGATGAGACAACAAAACAATTGTTCCACAAAAAAACTATTCTTCAGTAGGAAGTATTCCTGGTTTTTATTCTACACACTGTTGGAGACTGCATTTACAGTGTCTCTCCTAATAATCTTTTTCTGAGTAAAAGGCTGTGTCACAAGCACCTAATTAACTGACTGTCCAACCAAAAAGAATGAGGCATGCACCTATATTCTCTTGACGATTAATCAGTCAATCAACCATTGCAGGGAAACCAGCAGTCCAGACAAAGACCTTAAAGTCATGGAATTCCCTAATTGCCATATTTATGGACAGAGAGCTGGGGGAAGAGAAATTGTTCACCTAGTGATTCAGTAGCAGGTATCCATCCATACACAAACCGCTGTCTCCTCTTTTATAATATATTTCAGAAATCAATGAGAACATGTTCTAATGTGTCAGGAAAGTCGTCAATATTAGAAAGTGTGTTGCCTGACAAATGTGGATGAATTGCTTTTTAAATATACAGGTTTCTGTCAATACAGTTGCTTTTCCAATTACTGTAAAGGTTTGGCTACAAGAGAAGCAATTGCAACCATTACTGGTGGTTCTCTTTCTTCCTGTTGTGTGGGTTACCAATATTTTTTCAGCCCTTGCCAGCTGACAGTTTGCCCTCCTGGAAAACTAAGAAAAACTGCACTGCTTAGGGTGCGTATTTTGCCGGATAAGTTATGTTAGTGCAAATATTTAAACCACTGAGTATTGTGGGAAACACTAGACACTAGACATCAATGTCTGTCCGTCTTTCTAATGTCTGTAGTGTATTATAAAAGAGGAGACAGTTCTGTGTTCAGAGGTCTGATAATGTTAGTGAATCGAAGGACCACAGTGAAAAACCTTTTGGCCAAAACAATGCTATATTTTCGACTCAGTTTCATTTTTATTAAACTTTTTCATTTCAGTTTTGAATGAGGTCTTTTTTGTACCCATCCAATTTGGAACAGATTCTACGTCTTGGCTCACAGCAACAATCCTTTGTTGTGGATTTTGAATACTTGGATCGACTCTCCTCTTTTAGTTCAAGACTAAAAAGATTCAATTCCTTCAGCTTGTCAGTGTAAGACATTCATTTAAATCCCAGAATGTAACTGTCTGTTCTTCTTTGCAGTGATGCAGGAACAGCAGCTTTTTGTAATGTGGTGACCAACATTTTACACAGCATTCCCAATGAGTCCTTAATAGTCTAATTACTTTACTTGATTTACGTTCTGTTAGCTATACTGTATATCCAACTTTTTCAACTGCTTCCCCACATAGTCTAGAAGCAGTACATTATGTGACCAGATAAACTCCTAAGTATTTATGTATTAAAGTATTTATTAAGCAATTTGTTTTTGCTACTTACATGCAAAAATCTGCACTTGTCTATTTTAAACGTCATCTGACTTTTAATATTGTTGAAGCCGTAACCTTGTTATCTTTCAAGACATGACTAAATGCGTTAATATGATCAATTAGCTACAGTACTAACTACCAAGAGAGCTACGGTAGATGGACTAATGACCTCTTCTCGTTTGTAACCTTCCTTTTGTTCAGTGTTCCTTATTGTGGGGTCTGGCAAAATTAGATTGGGAAAGCTTTATTGATTTGTCAGAATAAAAAAGTAATGATTTGTATGCCTCTCCTGACAAAGACATAGCAATGAGATTCAAGTTCCCCTATTCATTTCAGGGAAAAAAAAAACCTTAGGCTTAGACGTGCTGTTCTTCAAAGAATAATTGTGGTGTGAGCTACTCATCATCTGCCAGTGTTCAATCACCATACCTCCAGGTACTGTACCTCCACAGACAGTAGTGAATTCACCTATGCTAAAGGACAGGCCTCAAATAGCAGGCCAATTCAAGGCTATAGAGATTCTTAGAATATCACTTCACCATGACAGGCTCAATGAACGAATGAGCCCTGTTACGTACAGAAAGGCAAGAGAGCAATCTCTTTGCGAGTGCTCAGATATATAGCAAAAGCCCTTTTCTGTGCATTTATTAATATGAAAGTGTGTACACCTGTGCCGGATAATTTCAAAAATTGACTGAAATCCTGTACTGTTGACTCCTAAGGCTCATTATGTTTTAAAATAAGCTGTTGATGCCAGATTATTCCATGAGGGCAGTGATTAAGATTAATGTTGGCTAGTGTTCTGAATACATTAGGCTCTTCCTTTAAAATGGAAGATAATAAACAAGCATTCCAACTTAATGCTTTGATTCTGCATTCACTTTATGCATATGAATCTGTACTGCTTGTTGGCGTAGTCAGCTGCAGGATCCTGTCAAGAGAGTTTTGTTTTTTTCTTCATCCAAGTCACTTCATCTTCATGAAGTTTGAGAAAGCATAATTAAAATGCAGGAGGAGTTGAACGCAATCATAGACCACAATTAGAGTGAGTGCTAAATATTCTTCAAAACTGCAGGAATGAGAGAACAGACATGCATTCTCAATTGCTTTATTGAGATACTGAAATAGTATACTGAAATCAGGAGATACAGTAGTTAAAGGTGACCTTTTCTAAAGAGCTTCCTTTCTTTCTTCACTGATTGTCAATGCAGGATTTGTTTCTCCTCATTCTTTAAACAGAATATTTCATTACATCCTCCTTCCATGCAAGGTTAATCTACACAAACATTTGTGACTCTTAATTTATCACCCGATCAAACAGCCCTGATGTTCCTGTCAACCATGCTGTCCTCCTCGTCAGATCCTGTTGATGGGGCATTGTTGACAGAGCATTAGAGCCTTCTGAAGGCCCAAAGAGACTCTTCAGCGTGTTTCTGAATTCTTATCGCCAGCAATATCTCTTTCCCTTCAATGCTGCCTCTTCGCACTCAGTCAGCAGGGGGAATTAGAAGACTGCTTGCTTTGATGACTGTTTGCCAACTCACTTTTAAATTAATTAATTTACTTACGACTGCTTCAGTGTGTTGAGATCTTTAATGAATAATCCCTGTGACTATTGATTTGTTCTCATTAGATTTGAAATGCTGTCAGACTTTTTTTTTCTGTCACTGTTTTTGTTGTTGTCGTTCTGGTTTCTAAATCACTTGTAAAGGTTCTTTAGCCCTGCTCAATGTCGCACAGCCTTATCTGTCAGAGGTTGCTTAAACACAGCTGGTCGACACCACATGCGGGATTATTCTGAACTCCCAGCCCGGTCAGAAAACACTCGGCTCTCCACCTTTGTCCATTGAAACTGTACTACAATGTAATTAGTTTAGACAAACACTGACAGCCCTCAATTTACATAACAGTTAGTTTCTGTAAGTCTGATTGAGTATATGGACTTTTATTATTGTAGAGTTTGATGGTGGTAGGTTTCTGTCTTATGCAATACTTATTCACATGAACATGTTTTGTACTTTAATAAATTCACTGTACTCAGCAATACAATAAATATATTGTCTGAGTTAAATGGACTTTGCCTGATTAATTTTACAGGGGTTGAATGTAACATTGAATTTGCATGAATTGAGTCTTGCATAACCTGCAGACTGTTTGCATATAGAAGTATTCAAGAAAAATATTTTGTTGTATTTCTTGCAAGACACCATTCTGATGCAACAAATTTGTTGAAGTCCTCTGTAATTGTTGTGCTTTTGTAATTTTATAAAATCATTATCTTCTCCCAGAATGACACCAAGCAGGTTATATTTTTAATATTTAGATAATTTAAGGGCTAAACAGATTTTCATATCAATGATTCAGTGTAATTACAAAGTCATAAAGCCATGGCCATCTCCATGCCACAAACTACCATGAGTACAAGAAAGCTGACCGAATGTCTATCAGTGCAGTATCATCCAGGACTGTATTTTTAAGGAGCACAACAAAATCCAGTTAAAAATATGAACATTTCCCCTGTAAGACGTGGAAAAACATATGCAAAATAATATCAAAGGGAGGTATGTACTGCTCATTGGAAAATTGTGCTGTCTGCAGGTATACTAAATGGATATGTTTTATAAATATCAACAAGGAGATCTGAGCTTTAGATGGTGATCGTGTCAAAGCATGACCTTTTCCGATAGCCCATATCTAGCGATGTCCAATTGGAATGCATGAGCAGGTTTGTGAGTTTGTTTTCAGTTTGCTGGATCGTTTCTGACTCGCGTCCGTCTAATGCGGGATAACATTTGGCGATATTCACTCATTTGTGTCAGTCTGTCCTGTTTGAGTACAGCTTGATATGTATTTTCATTCTCCACATAGAAAAACAAATTAAAAAGTTAGAAATTCCCAAGCAAACAAATTTCTCACACGTTCAAACCATATTTTTTAACATTAAAACATAAACCAGTAAAGATCACATCTTGAAAGATGTGAGCCTTTTCTATTTGGAATATCTCACAAGCTGTCTGGTGTTGATCTTTTGCACAGGTGTTTATCTTTTAATAGCGCTGAAATATAGGTAACCCAGCTTTTACCAGCTGATGCTTGGTAACTAAAATGGCAAATTAATTACTTAAAGGTTAAACCAAATGGTTGCCTTTTTAAGGGCTGTACAGTATTTTAAGGAGTGTATTGTTTACAGTACATTTTAATATCATTTTAATATCCACAGATCCACAACATAGAGAACTAAAAATGCATATATAATTGCCCCCTAACGCTAGTAGATGAAACAATACTTGCTGTATCACGAAATAAATCACATTAAATGTTTAAATTGCCTAACAAATGGATATTTCTGTCCTTGAGCCCTCAAACTACAAAATGTTTTTTAAACATCTTGCTTTAACTGAGAATGGAAACTGAGATTTTTTTATTCCCATGGCTGACTTTCTCAGGCTGACAAAAATAATAAAAAACAACAATTTGAAAATCTTTCCGGCTTACTAATTTGCACCTGCGCAACTACTTTGAAATCTGCAGTTCAGGAACACTCATATAGGTGAGTGGATGCAACAGTCCAGATTGCAGGATACATCCTGGAAAAAGATTTCCATCTGAAGGCGTTGTTTCATAATGCAGCACCAAAACTTCAAGAGCTGTACACATCCCAGCACCCTTCCCACTCACATATGTTCAAAATAATTAAATAAATTAAATCTGGAGATGTCTCAAGTACTGTTCTTCTCTGTCTGCCTCACTTCATGTGTAATTATGACCATCTCACTAAAATTAGATTTCTCTTGCTCTGTCTGTCAGTCACATTCAAACCAGGGATGGAAAAATCCATGCATTCCCGTTGATTATACAGGCACCTTTCAATCTACAATGGATCAACATCCAGATAAACAGGAGCTTTGGTGCTATACAGTAATAGACTGAATTGAAATAACTAATAAAACCCAGAGGATTGAGCATTCTTCAGAGTCTGGAATTGTTCATTTCTGTCCTATAGTAATTGAATAAAGCAACTCATCACAAAACATAGAATTTGCAATAATAAATCACATAATTTGGAAGTATTCTGAACATTTTGAGGAGACATCACAAGTTGGTCAAAGGTAACACAGTCCTGCTGTTTGTAAGATAGTGTATCTGACTCTACTTTCAAGGGCCAGGTATGGAGAGGAGAGAGAGTTTATATAAGAAATATCTAACCCAAGGATGCTTGAATTTATATTACTCCTGTGGCTCTGTTGCAGGCCTCCACGTATTTGAGGTTCACCAGCATTGTTATAACTATCGTACTGGGCCCCATGCTTCAGTACTACTGTAATCTAGGTGTCTTTCCTTAGCCTAAACCAAGTTGCTGGTTTCTTCTTTAGCAAGCAGCTGTGGAATAAAAACAATCATTAGTACAGGCCAGTAGTAATTACCTTAGTATTTCAGCTGGCCTGCCACTAGAGTTGGTATAGGCCCCCATTGTGTGAATAGATTTATATGTGGGAGCATCAGTTAATGAATTAGATAATTGGGGAAGGGCTGGGAGTCCCACTCTCACATGGGTTTAATCGTGAACAGTTTGATATATAAAGGCATTCATAGGCATTGTTAGTGTTGGTGTTTTCTTTTGTGGATTGTGGAGTGATATACTAAACTAAAAACCCCATGGCACAATATATCTGCTTTTCATTGGTGTTTTTCCATGTGATCAGCCTCATGAGCCACATGTGGAGTGGGAGGCCTGTCACAATAGATTTCCTACTTCTCCTGCTTTTCTGCTTTTAAAGGTTTTATTGTTATACAGTAGGTTACCTCCCCAATTCATCCTTTAGTGTTTCATCACTACAGTGCTTTTAGTCCATAGTTATAGCGTTATTTTTTAGTCCATTTTATTTCTGCTTGCAGTTTAATTGGGACTAAGCCTTTTTTAATTGTACTATAAAGTGCTTACTTTTTCATAATAGATCTATAAAAGCTGCTCTTCATCTAGGCCCCTCTTTCCTTGACCTTGATGTGTTTATCATTGAAATGATTTTCTTGTTTTTAAAGCACATTTTAAAAGTTAGCTACCCGCTTTCCACTGATTCAGTGTCTATTTTATTGCACCCTATCAGATAGAACATATTACGTCTCTGCTTTGCAGCAATCTTTCTTCTCTGTAATTCCAATGTAACATTCTCCTAATTATTGTACAAGTTATAAATGAAATGAAGCCCCAACTGGTTTGTTAGTGCATTTACTTGCCTTCAAGCCACAGCAGCAATTTTATAGTAGTCCACTAACAGAAAGTCAGTAGTTTGCAGAGCTAAATGAAGGACAGAATGTTTCCTACAATTCAAGACTAGAATTCAAGAAAACCACTGTAGATGTCTGCAGTCCTTTTTTGGCTAACCTCTGGAACTGGATCTTGTGATGCCACTCCCATGAAAAGAGGTGGTGTCAAGGCTTGCGCATCTCTGCTTGCAGAATTTCATGCAGTTTCTCATCAGCTAAAGCCTCATTCAAATTAAACCCACCACACTTTCGTTTCCTTAGATCCTGCTCTTGCTTGCCTGTTGTATTTAAATTGTCGCAGTTCTCTGTGCCAATGTCATGCCTGTTACCAAAGACCCCAGCCATGCATTCTTGAAAGTCTCCCAGTGGCTGGTCTCATCACTCTCGCCACCGTCTCTGCTTGTCCGGCTACACCCATGTAATTCACAACTCCCCCTGCAGCTCGATCTGTCTTTGGTCCTGCAGCTCTTTTCCAAACATGTCTTTTGTTTTTCCAAGCAATCCTCGGCAGTGGGACATCCTTTCATCTTGAGTGACATGCTGGTTGCCCTCCCTTCTTCCTCAACCTGTCCTGATGCTGCCGTGCTGCCAGTGCACCCCCTCTATACTCATCCTCTTCACATCCGTGAAACATGTGCTGCCAGCCCCTTCAAGAGGGGGACAAGATCGACAGCCTCGTCCTCAGGGACAGGCAGTCATCCTCCTTAGCCAGGTGAATGAAGCCACTTAAGCAAACAAATTAAAATGGTCCCTGATCTGACTTTTATATTAGGGTTTTGATGAACTATTGAAGTTTAATCACAGCTTCAGCTGAACAATTTCTAAAATTATGGACGTGATTGCGGTATAAGATGTGTCCTTCTTGGGGAAGTAAGTTGGTAAACTGGGAACAAAGAGAGAAGTAGTAGCACATGGCTTACTACCGTGAAAAAACATGGTAAAAGTCTAGTTTCTGAAAAGATGTCAGGGTTCTTTTACTTTTATTTCTGTAAGTTAAATTCATGTTGAGTCAATTGCATATTTGCCAGTCGAATTGAGTGGAATTACAGAGTCACCAGGAAATGCGCTCTTTGTTCCTGGAAAACATTAAACACATTAACCTAAATCATAATTCATATGCTTCTTTTTCTTTTTTCTACATGTCTTTATAGAGTGCTTAATTTAGTACTGTACATATCTTTGTTATACTACCTTTACTATTTTATCCAGCAGTGGAATCTCTCTTTGATCCAGAACTGCAGCTGCAACAGACTACAAGTCAAATAGATATTATGGAATGCAAAATATTTGTATATATTTTTTAAGCTGGTTTTCTGTTGAACTATAAAGTATTTAGTTATGCACAGAGCAGAACTGGTCTAGAGCAGCACGAGTATGGTGTTTGTTTCTTATTACTTGTTATATTTTGAGGCATCTGGTAGGCCATTAATTCCTACCTTAAGCTAGGTATACGCAATTAGATATTGTCTCAAGTTGCTTCTCGTGAGACTGAATCTCCCTGTGTGTCTCATTTCTAGCAGTCTGTTCTGGCAGTAAGCAACAGTGAGGCTTTTCACAGCAGTGCGTGATCTCTCATGTGGAGCTCTTGCTCTTGTTCTTGTTTTTCCCTGTTACATTAGGAGAACATATTGCCCGGCCAGTTAATGCAGAGAGTGTTTGGAATGAGAGAGTGTTAAAAATATTGGTGTGTTTTGGCTAGTAATATGGGGGCTATGAGCACATAGACTGAGACTGAAAGGCAGCTGTTAAACCATTACAACGACCAGCCCCTGGTGAATTTTCAGGTCTACTTTTTTTTTTGTTGACAGCCCATCTGTTTGCTCTTGGGCCTGGGTTTTAAAGGTCTTTACACCTGTCAATGTCTCTGGGAGAGAGGAAGGAAATGGGGGAGAGGGAAACTCACAAGATGATGTGCTTTAACACTCGCCCAGGATCAAATCTGTCACATCTGAAGTGGAGGGGAAAAAAAAGCTGTTAATTAAAGGTGGTCAAAGATGCATACAGCTGTTTTTTTGGTTACACTCCTTGGCTACTCCTCATTTCTTAGTAGTCAGTCACAGGCTGGACACATGGCTGCTGATAGACAGGCAGATGGAAGGTGATCTGTCTCTCTTCGGCTACTCCTGGGGTGGAAGAAAGGGTGATTGTGGGGAGGGGGGCAGTCTAGCATTGACTGTTCCCTGGCTGAGTGATGGCTTTGTGAATTATGAGAGCAATTATCAAATTTTCCCCAACATGCCTTCTTCTATAATCTTCATCCACCTGCATAGCAACATGTGATTCGAACAACAAAATGTTCTGTGGTAGAAACTGATGTTTGAAAACTAATAGCATGGTCTCTGTTAACCTGAAAAAAGAGAAAGTTAATGAAATATGGTTGTAGCAATTCTTCTGTGGCATGTAGGTGATTCAGGAATAAAGAATTTACATTGCAGGGTGATGGAAAGGTAGCACTAACTGCTGTTGTAGCTATATAATTTAGCTACAAATTTATCATGTACAAATTAGTAAAATGCTTTATGCCTGCACCATGATATTATTGCACATTTTGTACTCTTTTACAAATTGTCCTCTGTTTGATATCTGCAACTGGCTTCTTTTGGATCTTTTAAGATTGTCATACAGTATATTGTATTGCACAGTTGAAATATTTTTCTGGACATGGATTTGAATTTTAAACATTCAAATTAAAAATAAACCCTTGCTCAGTGTCATTTCAATTATGTTGCTTTCCAAATTCATGCATCTGGAATAGAACTACCTCTCTTCCATAATTCTGACTCCTGCTATCAGAATAGATTTCTGCCATCTGAAAATGGGTTTTGGATTTGCTGCCATAATGCAGATGGAGAATTGAATAGCCTGTCATAAATGCTTGAGAGCTTGAGGCAATAAATAAACAGAAGATTTCAGAAACTTTTAAAGGTCTCGTTTAGCATAAGCATGCTGTAATAATGGCATTTTACATCAGTTCTGGCTGAAAACTGAAATGATGTGCATTGTTCCATGGATCTGTACATTAAGCTAATGCACTGGGATTAGGGGCCATCAGTTTACAAGCTGTCTTCTTGGCCATTTGCTGATGTGAATGGCAGTATGCACATTGGAAGGGCAATGGCACAGAAACAAAACACCTGCTTAATTTCTTTTCAGGGGCAATTAATATGTATACTGTATATACACCTATCCACCTAGCAGCTCCTAAAAGCACCTTGGAAAGACTAGCATAGAGTCAGCTACAAGCATATTATGAAGTATGTGGTCTGTTTGACAATGTTCCTGTCCCCAAACTATCCCGGCAGGAAGGCACTGAACATCTGAATGGGAATGAGATAGTAGGATGATTAGCAAGAGTGCTAAATGTAAGAAAGATCATTTTTACAAAAAGATGGAGATTCATGTTAAAGGAGTGCTGTTGTCTTGGACTGCAAATTGAAAAACACTTGAAACACAGCTTCATGGAAGCCCTAAAATTAGGCTGTGGTTGGAATTGCAGCAAAGGGTCCGTTGGAACACCCCTCTTTACATAATAACAAAAGCTCAGATATTTATGTATGGAAACCCAAATTTAGTGGGCCACCACTTGTGATAGTTACTGTTTAAACCTTGTTGTTGTGCTTATAATAATCATAACTGACATTTTACTGGATGTTCCTGTAATTAATAATAGCAGATTTAAGAGCAACTTTTAACGGGAAATATAACCGAAAGAAAGAATAATCACGCAAGTCATTTTCATCTGGCTTTGAACACAAGGCTGGAATCTTTGTCTAAACTGTCATTAGTCCATCTGATCCCAATGTTAGCAGAAGTTAGCAAAATAATTCAGTTCCTACTTTCTGAACGAGCCTTTATAAATTGTTTAAACATTGCAGTCTTCAAACAGAATACTGTACTATTTGCAGTCACTCTTATTTTCATGATGTCAGTTGTTAAGTGTTCACAAAATTTAGAGTCATCCTGTCAGCCATACAGATTTGTACTTTTCTTGCCAGTTGTACAGTGATGCAGAAGGAATGAAGGTGCCTGTATGATGCCTTTTATTTTTTGTTTTTCTACAGTAGAAAATCATACCCACAGCCGTTCCATAATAATGCACACTCCCACACCCACAGTGGTTTCTGTCTGCAGTGCCAGTCTGTCTGTCTGAGCGCTGAGTGCCCATGTAATACCTGCAATCAGTGAGTGATGGGTCCTGAGAGGAAGCTGCCTGTTTCCGAGGAGCTGCTCCATCATCAGTGCTGTCGTGTTTAACTCTCAATCTCTGTTGGAGTGGCAGCTCAAGAGGTGCCACGGCTGTGTGATTCTCTCAGACGGCGCTCTGAAGACCGCCTGACTGGCAGCTTTGTTTGCCTTTCTTTTTTTTGCCTCTGTTTGTTGTGCTTGTTTTTCGCTCCCTGCAGAAAAGCAGAACAGGGTAAGAAAGAAAAAAAAACACAGTTCCCCTTAGGTTTACCCCTGGGCTGTCCCCTTATATCATTTAAAGAACTTGGCATCATACCAATGTTTGGTACAGCATTTGTTTAATGCAGTTTGAAGACAGGGGTTTCTAATGCTGGTTAATTGAAAATTCTGTACCCTTAATAGCAGTTTCAGGCACTAAACCTTAAAAGGCACATGTATTCTTCTTTTTTGCCTGCTGTAATAATTCTGTAATTGCTGCAGTGCACGGTCTGTGAAAGTGTCTTCTGAAACAGGATCATGGCATCTGAACTGCATTTTCTGGTACGGAGGGGCCTTGACTCTTTATTGTACTCTGGCTGACCAGATGTGCCAGTTGTTGGTTTTAGAAAACAACCAAGTCAAGGTTAATCCGATTTGTGAAGTTCTACATTTCTGTGAGATACTGTATAAATGAACAGCCCTGACCTCTAAACTACAGAGGAAGATAGCACAACATGTAACATCTGGAGTTGGCCATGGGATGTGACAGCAGGATAACAGAATTAGAAAAAAAAAACATTATTAAGGTTTTATTTGACAAAAATGTCATCTAAACATTTGTTTCCTTTCTGAATATCACACTACTCTGTGATAATACAGTAGAAACACAAAACAATATACAGTACATATACAATGATACATACATACAGATACATAATCTGAAGGACACTGTGAGAGGGCGGTAGGTTCAGACAAGATGGAAACTATTATCTGAACAATATTGTGGAGGTCTATAACACACTACCTGCAGTAGTAACGTCATCAGAGCACACTCCCTGGATTCTTTAAATAAACAGTTGGATAAGATTTGTAGTTGGATAAGATAGTAGTTGACATATGAAAGTCAAACGTACTGTATACTGTATATGCTATACTGAACTACAGTACATTTCCCAGAAAGCTATGGGAAATGATCTGCCATCCTCAGTATATCTGTGTAAAACAATTGGTTGAGTGGCAGTTAAAAAAACAGGAAGCTGAGGCTTCCAGAGTTGGCCATTATATGTTCTCTGGAGACAAAGGGCAGATCTTCTATTACACACACCTCTGCAGAGGGATGGAAGGAAGTAGGTGGGGCCTAAACCAACAATTGGAACTTTGTGAGTTTTGAAAGTTTCGGCAAGAGAGACTTTGTTTTGGAGCTGGAAAGCTTCGCTTAGCAGCCCAGCTATTTAGAGAGGAAATGAGTGGTCTAGTAAGAACCTCACAGGGGAACTTAGGCTTGTGTTTAGTTTTGTGGTTTTGGTTTATTTTTCTTGCACTATTTGTAAAAAAGCACCACCTCTTTACCTTGTGACTGTTTTGCCAGGACCTGCCCATCAACCTTCCTGTTTATGACTCCCTGCTCCATGTTGTGTTTTGTCCAAATTGGTACTTTGGTTGCTTTGGGTACTAGAAGATTTTCATAATCCTATATATTTTGAAACAGCTTGTATCTTGCCCCCCCTCTGCCCCGCTGCGCAGTTACAGAAACATTTTGAGTTCACTTTGTTCAAATCAGGGACTTTCAAAAAACAGGTGCAATTCAAGGTAGTTTTTCGGCCTGCCTGTGCAGGGTGGGAGAAGTGCATTATGGGAAAATAACGAATTAGGGATTTGCATTCAAATATTGTGCTAAATGCAAAGTCAAAAAGAAATGCAGCTCTTCTAATTACATGTTGAATGCATGGAATGCAACAAACCCAAACATATCTGTATCTGTTATCTCCTTATGTATAATGCAGGGCCTGATGCAGACAGCTGTACGCATAGCAATGTTTATACTGTGGATGTAGAATATTGCATCACTTCAATGTTTTAAGGTGTGCTTGTTTTCATATTTCAAGAATTGTGTATTATATGACCTACATGAAAGTGTAGCAGGATCTATTCAATTATTTAGAAAAAAAACTGCTGGTACAAGACTCGACTGACAGGGTCGTATTTCCTCAGTCCTGTGAGGACAGTGTGCTGTGCTGGGCCTGTTTTGCACTCTGCTCTTGGCAATGTACATTAGTCTACACACATACACACACACTACGCTCATAGGCTCTTCTGTACCTGTGTTGGATTGAACTCATTCAGTCCTTGACCTGCATTTGACTATGACGAGCTGGCTTGGAAGTAAGGCCATTTGCATGTAATCACACTAATTAGGAACACACTGGCAGGGGAAAAGATAGGTGCTGGCTTACCCTGGTGTTGAAATAAGGCCAGTACCTGTACATATCATGTTCACTAGCTCTGCCATCTATTGCTATTGTTCCCTGAGCAAAAGTAAACATTTAGACCAGACTGGGTGGGCCCTTTAGTTTTTTTGTCTCCTCTGTAAGGTCTTAAGTCAAGAACTGTTTCTAAAGGAATCATTATGCATTCCCTATACTATTCCTATAATAGCATGGGTCTAAATTCTGGTGTACATAACTGGATACATGTATATGATTGTCAAGGTTGGGGTTTGGTGGCAGGATTAGCTTCCAGTTAGGAGTCACAGAGACAGATTTAACTTAGTGGTAAGTTGTTAATTACATATTACAGTTATTGGAGCTAAAACAATACATACAGTATAACAGCAAAGCCTATTGATGCACATGACATGTTTTCTCTCTCATGTGTGGCATTTTCCTTTTTCTTGTTCAAATGAGTTTGAAGTTACACACTAAAAAGACAAAGGAACAGAAGCTAATAAGATTTCATTAGGTGATGCATAGATAAAAGCCCCTTTTCAGTATGAAGCACGTGCTTTGAAAAAACACAGTTACCAGAAGTCTCCAGACCTAATTACATATTGCAGAAGTTGCTGCATGTTTTATTTCTCTACCTCCTGACACATTCCAATTGATATGTTCACCATTGACATACTTTAGAAGTTTCCTGATGCTGTTTCTGTGGTTTTTAAAGGCCCCTTTTTATTTACTTTTTGGTGTTCTGGGTTTGCACTGTTTCTCTAATTTCTTTTCGACAAAGTCTCCAGAGTAAAAAATAAAGAAGGAATAAAAGAAGTGCGTTTTCTTGTCAAAGCCTCATCAGCATAAACTGTGAAATGTCAGGAAAAATGTACATAAAATGAGGTGGTAATCCTTTGGAGACCTTCAGCTTCATATTTTCAATTACAATTTAATATGCTGGGGCTGCTTTTTTTTTGCTTCTTTATATACACAGCTATAATTCGATGGTTGAGTAAAACTTCCTTTCAGTAAAATCAGAAAAAAAATATTGAATAAATCAGATGAGAGCCAGGTCAGTAAAATTAAATTCAGATTTTGATTTCCCTGTCCTGATATTATCAAAGGCTGCCTTACTTAGATATTCTTTTTTTTTAATTTGTACTTTGAAATATGGTGTCACTCAGGCCTTGTGTTTCTGCGTTCTCCACCTTCAGCTCATAAAAAAGCCCTTAATTCTTTTCTCATCCGACATTAGCTGGTTACTGACAGGTTGTAAAGGTCAAGTTATGTGATTAAAATGCAGTTCTTATTTTTCTTATTATCTGCCAGAAATAGATGTTGGTGATTCTTTTATCAAACACAAAAGGCAGAACTCCAGAAGCAGCTACATTATAATGTCAAATAACTAAATTTTACCTAAAAGTACCTAATTGCCCTTCAAGTCAATTCAAAGCTTAAAGTTTTAGTTTTATTAATATCATTTATTATTATTATTATTATTATTATTATTATTATTATTATTATTATTATTCATAGGTTTATCTTTTAAGTACCTGATCTTCCATGCTAAGCCCTTTACTCCGGAACTGTTAATGCATTTTTTCTATAAAGATGAAATGAGCCCTTAAATGTCAAGAAAAATAATTAAACATCTTATAAAACCCTTCTAAAACACTTTGAATGAATGTATGGAGTTTTGTAATGTCATCTGTGAGGTGTTTGATACAACTTTATAAAAAGGTGATTTTCCCTTTTGGAGAAAGCAAATAAGCCTAAGAGCAGCCAGCTAACGTGAAACACAGACAGACCTTGAGGATAAGCTGTTGATTTCTGTCTTGGCAGACTCATGGGGCAGAAAGAACCTCACACACGCAAATCTATGCCAGGTTGCCTCCCGTGTGCATGTCAGTGTGCCATCTGTCTGCCTGTCTGTCTGTCAGTTTCAGTGTGTGCTTCTTCATGGAAGTTCAGAGGTCTTTGGCACATATCAGCGGTGCCTGTTTGTTATCTGAGATCTAGATTCTGTTTCTTTCCTCAGCAATGGTAGACTAAATATCAGGCTTATAAGAAGAAACTGCAATCTACCTCCTACATTTTCTGTAGGTCAGTTCCCCAACCTAAATAAAGATGTACTGTACATTACTTTTTGTCTGTCTGTCTTGCCATACCTGATCCAAAGTAGAAACAGCAACAACTGCAACTCTACTTGCAATATCTCTCTGCTTGAGAATCTGTCAATCTCCCATCAGTTATACAGAAGATAGAGACTAACACCAATTAAGATGTTTTCTAATATCGCGCATAACTCTGTGTAGCCAACTGTTCCTCTCCTACTACAATGCGTGATTTAACCTTGTGATTCTCTGTCTATTCACTTGATCATAGTCATTAAAGAAGCAATATGCACACCCAGTGGGCGTCAGTCTTCTGTTTCATTCGTCAGATCACTAAAGGTACAGTCTGGAAATCTTGGTATACTGTTCTTATGTAATTCACTCAGTGTGCCTGTCTGTCTGCTGCGTGTAGGCTGCACAGATGAAGGAAAGGCACTCCACACTGCCATGGGGTGTATGGCCAGCTGGCAGCTCTCAGGAGAGACAGATTCTGGTCACAGCCTTTGTCTATTGTATTTATCAACTTGTACTCAAACTGCCACCGATCAGCATCTTACTTTTCTTGATTCAGTATTGTTTGTAAAATAATTGAATATAAATTCTCAAACTTTAGAACTCAAACTTATTCTTTATTGCAACAGATTGAGGTGGGATACAAGGAATGTTTGTAAGAGCGTTATGGGTCTAAATAATAAATTAAACACAGTGGTAATTAACACCTGCACACCTTAAAAAACTGGTGGGATATTCAGGACTAACTAACTATTTAATGGATGTCCATAATAATGCTCTTATCCCACCAGTTCCCCAGTGCCCTTTTGACCATGTGCAATAGCAGTGTCCAGTGTCTATAAATGTGCAATAGCAGTTTCCAAATGCTCAGTTCAGAAGCTGATAGTCATTGTTCAGAATTTTGTTTTGATACAACAATAAAAATAAACCTGGAACCCAATGGATCGAGTTCAAATATTTACAAACCTATTTAGCAGCTTTGGTAGACTCTCTGTGTATAAACAGATTGTTTGAAATCAATCCTTAGCCTTTGAATCCTAATGGTATGACAACTTTTCTCAATTTGATAAGATGGTCTTTACAGGTTATACTGCAGGGTAGGATCATGAATGGAAGTAAGAATTTGCTTTCTTACATTAATTTCCTATTATTTGTCTTCCCTGCCTGTATACTTCCAATAAATTTCTTCTTCTACAACTAGTTTAATTTGCATAGTTACTGTAAGAGGGCTGAAAGTCCAGCTCAAGACTTTACACTACCTCAAAATGCGAGTGGTTTTGTGTTAAGTAATCCTCAATATTACTATGATTGCTCTTTAGTTGAGAGTGTTTATGACATGGTTTAAATCTGAAGCATCAGGCTCATGGCTCCCAGTTAAGGAGGGTTTAATTAATCCAATTAAATTTTGGATTCATTATTGTTCTGCTCCCAAAGCCAGGATGGTCTGTCTTCGTTTGCCGCAATTAACGAGAACTCAACTCAATTAATGAGATTCAACTTTTTATGGCAGTCCACTAAATTTAAGAAACCTTCACCAATCTGGAATGATGTCCTCCTACTGTCAGATTCAGCCCTTTACCCACACTCTCCTGTCTGTCCATTCCTGCTCCCCCTGACATCTTTGAGGAGAATGGCCTGCATGTTCTGTATTACAGACCTTGTGAACGACAGTCTTGCTCCCAGGCTTTTCCTGTTATATAATCTCCACATCCATTTAGCCCATCATATTTACAAGGTCCCATGGGATTGCTTTATCCTCTCACCCTTTCACTAGCTAGCACAAGTTTCTTCTCTATATTACTTCCCCTTGTCTAAAATCAATTTCCCTCCCAGTCAACTTTACAGTATATGGTAAGCTGGAGTCAGTATTGGTAGGCAGTATGGAACACCTTCTTTTCTTCTGAAAACATCAGATTTACCAGTTAATCCACTTAAAACTTGAACACTAAATATGCACATCACCATACCAACATTTGGAGATGTGGACTAATCCCACGTTTCTCAGTCACAAATGCTCTCAGTCTGTACCTGGTATCTAACTACACATGTTTGGGGTGTTTTGTGCGTCTGCTCTTCTTGATTCTGACTGGTATGACTGACTGTGCTGCTCAACCCTCAGCTCCTGCTCAGTGATGATCCCCACATTTCTGTCAATCTTTAGACATGCCTGTTGTTCTAAGTGTAGTAAAAAAAAGTCAATTTCGTGAGATTAGTTGAAGACTAAAATACCCTTCAATCACACTTGGTTACATTCATTTGTTGTAATTGTTCTTAGGAAATACAGTAAGCTAGATTTCATTTAAACCGTCACAGCATAGGAAGATTCTTCAAAATATAATTTGTTGAATTAATTCCCTTTCTTCGCCCTTTTTTGTGGCAACTCCTATTTTTATTCTTTTAAGCATTTTTGTATTTTTTCATTCATAAAATGTTAAAACGAAGCCGCGTGATAATAAAAAATCATAAGCTACAGTACATCATTCATGTCATTTTCAGAGGCTTTTTAAAACCCATGAATTGATTTTAAACAAGTGTAGTCGTGTACAGATTTGGCACACACTGGCCTTTCATAACTGATATTTCAAATGTGGAAAACTACACATTGCATAGTTACATAACATTATACAAAAATGCAAAAATGGCTTTTTATTCAAACATTTATATTTAGTAAGAGTGTGTTAAGGCCTACATCTACTTTGATAGTCTTATTAGCAATGACTGCAGTTGTACAGTAAGTAGGCAATCAAGGCCCAGCTGAATAAACCCAGCACTACATTTATCAGACTTTGAACCTCCTTGAAAACCAAAATCCTGTCCTAATACAGTCTTACAACCAAACTCAGGTTTTGGTTGTGATATAATTGTAGTCACCTGTATGGATTTGAGTGCTGGAGGGTAGTGAAGACAAACAATTGCCAAGTTAACACCTTTCATAATGGTTACCTACTGTACTTAACCTGCTGAATTCAACTCCTTGGTTTATCTGCATAACCAAATGCAACTCCTATGTCATGAGGAACTTTTTAAGAATTCTGGATGCCATAGTGTTGTCCTTGAGATTTAGAAAGACCAGATAAGATAGATAGATAATACTTTATTAATCCCATAGGGAAATTGATGTGTTACAGCAGTCCAGCCCAAGACAAGCAAAACAGACATCAGAATAGTTATAAAACAAAAGACAAACAAAATAAATAAAAATAAATAAATACATAGGTGTGTGCAAAATGTGCTGATCATAGTCACTGTAAAAACAATAAAATATGTGCAAAATGTGCATAGGTTTATACAGACTGATTGTCCAAAAAGTACAATGGAGTAAACATGCTGTCCATAGAGGAGCAAATGAAGGGCTAACATTCCTAGCCTAGGGCAGCGTTATACACCCTGACAGCCGCCGGGAGGAAAGACCTGCGGAAACGTTCCCTTGAACACCGTAGCTGGAGCAGTGTATTGCTAAATGTGCTCCGCTGCCCAGTAACAGTCCAATGAAGCGGATGAGAGGTGTTGTTCATGATGGCTGTGAGCTTGGTCAGCATTCTCCTCTCAGCCACCACCTCCATGGGGTCAAGGCTCATCCCCAGCACAGTGCCAGCCTTCTTGATGAGTTTATTGAGCCTATTTGCATCTTTTGTCATGATGCTGCTGCCCCAGCACACCACAGCGTAGAAGATGGCCGCTGCCACCACTGAGTCATAAAAAATGTGTAGCAGTGTTCCACACACACCAAAGGACCTGAGTCTCCTAAGAAAATAGAGTTGGCTCTGACCTTTCTTGTACAAGGCATCAGTGTTACCAGACCACTCCAGTTTATCATCCAGGTGTACCCCTAAGTACTTGTAGGAATGTACGCCCTCTATGTCCTCACCCTGGATGGAAACCGGGTTCAGCGGAGACTTATTCCTTCGAAAGTCAAAGATAATTTATTTGGTCTTGCTGGTGTTAAGCTGGAGATGGTTAAGATGACACCACTCCACAAAATTGGTAATCAAGCTCCTATATTCCTCCTCCCTCCCCTCTCTAGTACACCCCACAATGTCTAAGAATGTCCTCAGAGGAAACACCTGAGGCTGCTGTAAGATGGACACCAGCTGGTAAATGTAAATGGGGGAGGGCAGAAAAAACAGGCAATAGAACTGAACTGGAAGAGCTGGTGCTTACAAAGGGAAGAGGCACAAGCCAGAGAACAAGACAGCTTTCAAACCAGAAACATTGTTGCAGCCTTATGTCTACGTTGGACCAGATGGATAAGTCATTTTGGACAGTTGGTACTGTTATTTTTCATAGTGTATGTTAAATTTTGTGTTAATTTTGTTAAATTGCTCTCCATTGTTCAGATTTCATGAAAAGGTCTTCCATTAAAGCTAGTGTAATTTAAAGATAACGACAGTAAAGATGCCTTGTGCTTGCTGCTTTTGTTAATGAATTTCAATGCTAATCGAGTGAGTAAAGTAAAATAATGCATATTCACCTTTACAGTACATTGTATGCAAGCAACCGAATCTATGGCTACAAAGCTCAGATCAGATACAGTATCAATTGTCTTTTATAGAGCAGCATCCCACTAAACTGGTGAATCCCTAAGACGTGATTTGTGAGGGCAAACTGCTTACATAGATATGTGTAAATTGCTTCTTTAATACAGCAGCAAAGCCTCTGTATTATCTCAAGCAGTAAATTTAATGCCTGGCAGTGTAATTTAATGTTGGTGCAAATCGACGCGCAAGCAAATTTAATATTGGCCGGGGTAAGTATAGTACTAGTCTGGACTGCTTTTATTAACCCTACCTTATTCTGCAGTCATCGAAATAGTGGAAATTTACACAGGCTTACCCCAGTACCTCCACACATGTAATACACATACTGTATCATTACAGGGAGGTGGGTGTATCAAGTTGGGAGGTGTAAACATTAAAATTAAGTTCTGTCACCAGTTCACCTCGCAAACAATTTACAAAAGGTTTACAAATACACATCCCTTCTTTGTCAGGGAATATAAAGTGACATTTACAATATATGTACAGTACAGTATATGTTTTCTTCATTCTCAGCACCAATGAGATAGAAGATTAATGCAATAGCTGGAAACGCAAATATAGTATTTAAACTTTCCTAGTATTATTTAGCTTAATTTACAAGATCTGTGAGAACCTACACTAGGTCCTGGTTATGCAGAACCATGGTTTACAGAACCACAGAGCAGAATTCAACCCTCAAAAACAGGTTCAGAGCAGGAAAAGGAGAATGTAAATTAAGATTCACTAGTTAGGGTGCTAAAGAAATGTGTTTTTACAGCACATCACAAGCAAGAGACTTCTTTTACCTGTTGGATACCAGGATTAGGAAATATTTTTTCCAGTAATATAAATTCAGTTTTCCCTGGATGTGTTCTGTAGTCTGGTCTGTAAATAGAAGGTACTGGCTTAACGACCTAAACAACATAAACAATGAACCCTAAAGTGGTCACTGTGAAATAGTCATCAAGTTCCTCAATTGACAACATTAGATAAGATTAACTTTATTTCCCACTAAAGGTAGTTTAATGTTTCCCATATTACAAATAATATAATTAATTAAAACACACAACATACAATTCATCAACAAGCATAAAAGAAAATCAGGCAAATGAAACATTCACAGATAAAATCAAACTGATCATAATGGAAACACCTGGTAAAAACAGATAAAATATCATTAACAATTTGCATTAAGTACTGTATTGAGTCTGGGATAAAGCACAATATACTGTATACACATTTCTAACCACTTTAGGGTTCCTGAAATCTCAACCAGATGCAAACTGGGAAATTAGGTGGATGGGAGGTGTCTTTATACTTTTTGCCGTCTTATGCACCACACTATTAAAAATGTCCCCCAGCTGTTTTTGTGGCTTGCCAATCACCTTCCCTGCAATAGTAACTATTCTAGAATGCTTGTTTCTACACTTCATACTCAGGTTCCTGTACAATAATTGTTATATTAAAAGATAACACACTTTCTACTAGGCTATGAAATGCCGCCACAACGATGTGGTGGCTAACGCCAAACGAGTTTAGATTAGGGGACATTTTTGGAGCTCTTCTTGGCCTGACCAAACAGGTCATTCCAAAGAATGTCCATTGTCTTACTATCACACAAGGAAACTCTCTCCAAACCATGCACGTTTCACAAGGTAGAGTTACCACAGACAGATGCATTAGTATTAGAGTACTTGGTGTTGAATTATCTCTGTGTCGTGGCTGTTCATTTTCTTATGGAAGAGCTTTCTAACTGCACATGATAACTTCAAAAACATTGGATTTCATTCATACAGTGTTATAGACTCATTATTACAGCGACTCGTGTAGATAGCAAACCTCTTTTTGCACAAAACTGTCCTAGATTAACGGATATTTAGTGTAGACAAAGAGTGTTTCAGGAGATGTGCAGAAGGATGGCACAGAAAACTGAACCCCGGTGAAGCACTTTGGGTCAGCTAGAGAAGGCTGTGGTGCAGGCTGCTCTTCATTTTCATTGTGGGCTGGGAGATTGAGTCATCTTGATAACGAGACCCGACTCTTTCTTCCTGGTCTCGCGCTTTATTTTTCTACCTTAACGTGTCAGCACAAAGAAAATTAGTTTTTTTTTTCTACATATTGTGTGCATAATAGCAACATGGAGGCCCCTAATCTGGCCCTAATTCACTCTCCCTCCTGGCAGTCTGCAGACTGCCTCATCCATCTCACTTAAATTGTGTACTGCTGCCTAGCCCAGCGCTGGATTGAGACATTATTTTTATTATGCAGCATCTGGCAGGGTTTCTAAATTATTTAGCCAAGCTATTAGAAATCGTTGGGAGAATGGGGAACTTTTTTGCTTTCTGTTTTTTTTTGCCCTGTGAAAAAAACCCCATCTAATTATAGAAGAAAAACTGAACATCAAAGGGAAGGAAAGATTAAGTCAGTTTCTTGCTTTCATTGCTGTATAGGTTTTCTTCATTTGTGGATATATTTGTATTTGGTATCACTTAACATTATGCTTTAAAACCGAGTCTAAACTCTTCTTCTAGCCTAATATGAGGCACAAGATGGACATTGGCCCTTTGTCTTTGGACATTGTATAATAATGTTATTAAAAAGTAATCCTGACCTTCTTTGGAATAAATCAGATTTTATTCAACATGTTCTGCCTTGATGTACCATAAGGTATATTTATTCTTTATTAATATTATATATATATGGTTAAATTAATAATTCATAAATATGATTAATTTAATTATCAAAAGTGTCTGCATTGAAAGAAATTAGCCATTGGCTAAATGGAATATGCAGTGGATTGTGCTTTCTTTCTGCATATGTTATCCCTGTCAGATACATTAAGCAAATGTATGAATGCAAGACAAACTACAGGGAAGGAGTCTGATTCATTTTTGTTCTATACGAATGCAAATTTCCTGTCTGTATGACAGTCAGTAAGATCATTTCGGTTTAATGCACAATCCTGAAAGTGAAATGATTCAAATATTCTGACTCTTGACTCTTTTCTAAGTGGATCATTGTGTTGCAGCGTTCCCATACAGCATTCTTCTTCAGCTCTTTCTTGTTTATTTTCTGTACACTGAGGAGACATCAGCTCAGGTGCTTTTTATAATGTAAAGCTACTCACACAGAAAAAGAACCATTAAGCACCTCTCATGACTCAGTAGTTGTTAGGAAACATTGCCTTTGTATCTTACCCATATCTTTCAAAGCTGACCTAAGATGTCCAGTTGTGGCAGGCCAATTCACCTTATTGGTCACCTAGTCTTTCAGTCAGCAGGAACTGTAGGATTAACACCAATCTAAGGCACCCATAGGCCTCATGTTCCAGACTAGGACAGTATTTTCACTTTCAAACGTTACAATATGTTTCGAAGATGAAAAGTAGCATATGGATTTTTTTTTGGATAAGCAAAGACAACAATAAGTCGTTGCTTTTGTCTGGAGTTAGTCTGTAAAATTGTTTCCTTTCCATGCCATTTGCATTCTGAAGAATTAAAAATAAAGCAAATTAAAAAAGCAAGACATACAGTGACTCATCCAACCAGTTTAAAAGGGGGAATCATTCCCATCCTGTTTTAGCACTGTTCATGTGATCAAACCTGTCTATCATTATGAACCAGAGAGAAAACATCAACAGCAAAGTTTGGAATGGCAAAGCCTGAGCTCGCCAGTACAAACAAACTAGAATGCTGAATGCTCAGGGAGTATAATGAGAATAATGAATTTTGGATTAAGAAGATAAAGGAGCTGGGACGAAATTTGTCCAGCCATGGCTGTAGGGTTACAGATACTCATAGCAAAATGGGACACATGTTTAGTTTTTCTGCACAGGTGTAATGTCATGATCACAAAATAGATAGTAGTAACACTGCAGGTGTTTATAAATTATATATATATTAGAATGTTAAAAACCCATTGCTACAACTCTTTCTAAGACGAGGCTGATAATGGATGGATTAAACAAACTTATACTTTCTTATGTGTAGTTGTACTTTCTGATTTGTTTATTTTGGGGTACACCCTTATTTAGATGAATTTATAGGAGGTTCTGCTGTCTTTTGCTTTATTCTAGCTAACTTTGAGTAAGGTCCTGAATTCATTTGAAAATTGTCTGGAAAACAAATACATTGTGCACTTTTAGATTCGCTGAGGAACCTGTGCCATTAGGAGTAAAGGAGACAAAGCAAATTACCTGTTTGGGTAATACATAAAGGCTTGTGCAGTCAACAGGAATGCATGCCCTTTCAGAATTTGACACTTCTTCCAGCATGTTTGCATGTTTTTCTAATAGTCTGCCCTCTCCGGTCTCATCATCACAGTTTAGGCTACTGCTGCTAAACTGCCTGCTTTAAACATGAACTACACTGCAATAAATCTGGATTGAGCTCAAGAGCATCTACTCTCTAACCTAACCACACGCTGTCTAATTCACATTCACATGTTTTGATGACACAACACAGAGATTCCACCTTTGTGATAGTGTTTTTCTTCCATCTTCTGGAAAGACAAGGAGGGGTATCAAATGGGATTGCTCTGGGGAAATGTATTATTTTATAAAATGTACACACACATAAAATTTGTTTTCAACTGCATTTTCATTATTTTTTAATAAACCATTTGGGCAGGACTTTCTGATTATTTCCTGTGATTACAGACAACTTTTGGCAATGTTATACTTGACTGGGTGTGTTTACTGTGCCATACAGTGCATTGTTGTGACACAAACATTTACATTACAGAGGCAATCTGTAACTTTTAATCACAAATAGGTCCCGGCTTTGATTTCCTTCGTTCTATTGTGACAGATTGTTTTTCAGCTAATGCACTGGGGTGCCAAAAATGCAAAAAGTGGACAGCTTAATGATGTACAATAATTGAAATCCCACAAGTATCCCTCGATAATAAATACATTTTGTACAATATTAACAAATCTAGAGAGGAAAATAAAACAATGAAGAAAGACAAAAAGGCTTCAGACGAAAACAATTTTATTGTGTGATGACATTTCTTAGAGCATCGTGTGGAAGCCCTGAAGAGCCGGGCAATTATTGTAGTTAAAACCAAGAGAGAATAACATTATGAAAGTATTGGCCTCCTTTTATGAAGGTGGAGAAAATGAGATGTCACTGACAGGTTTGCTGTAGCCCTAGAATAAAAAGGAACGTAATCTATCTATATCACTGAGGATTTCAGTAAAGATAGCAGGGACAGATGTATGTAATTTAGATGCTGCTGCTGGAGAGAATAAGACCAGTGGAAAAAACGGCAATTCTGCAACTGCCTTGTTTGCTGGGTTTCAATATGATTAATGCTGGTGAAGAGGCCCTTTGACCCTAGTGATAGATTTATGGACTTCACGGTACAATAACATAGTGTTTCATTGTACATTTATTTTCCGGACGTTGATATATGTCATATAAAGGGCTCCAAGCCTGGCTTTTACCCTCCAAGCCTAAATTTCGAATTTGATCAAGTCATTCCATCAAGTGTGCCAATAGGCCTTCCCTTTAACTTCTTTGATTTCTCAGGTGACAGCAGGAATAGCGGCAAACACCTGTGGTAAAATTAGATGTTTTTTGACTGTAAATATGATAAGAACAGGAGTCTTATAATTATTATTTTGGGGGATAGTGTAGATGTTTCTCTTGGCAAATTTGATTAGTGTCATGGAAATACTTTATAACAGATTCCATTTAAAGACTTGCTTTCATTGTGACATTACATTTCCAATAAGTACCATTCTTTTTAAATGGCCATTTTGGGGGGTTATTAGTTCCTTTTTCTGGTATGATCATAGTACAAAGCAATTTGATGGTTCCAAAATTGTGCAGATTTGATTTATTTAAATTTTTAAACCATATATTGAATGTTGTCTCAATGCATTTCTGTTTTTCTTTTTTTCTCTAAAAAACATTATTTGCCTGTAAACCATGCCTGCCTGAATGATCCCTCAACTACGCTGACCTACATTTGTCAGCTCACCTGACCTTTCACCCCTGCAGCTCTGTCTTCTGATTGGTCAGATGAGTGACATAGCAGTGTGGTGCTGTATTTGCTCATCAGGTCTGGTTAGTGTCATGGGTTTATTAGAAATGGGGTTGCAGCCAGTGGCAAAATGATGTGAATGCTTGACTTATTCTCCGTTTATTGTTTTGCTCTAATCCCAGTAAAAGCTTGCATTTGTTCTTATTGGAGTCAACCAGAGAATACATTTAGCTGTGATTGCATTGCGATTGCAAATTTCATGGTCCCATTCTGTTAAACCAGGTCTCAGTATTTACAGTATCTATTCTACCTGTTTATTGAATTCAAAGATTAAAACCATGCACATCATAATTTCAAATTACTCTTTCATTCTATTGTATGAAAGACAAACTGTCAGTTTATCTAAATGGAGGACAAAATGTCTGCTGTGATGCTCTAATAGAGCTGTCCTTCAGTATTTTCCAAGGTCAGTGATGAGTATGCTTTACAAAGAGGAAACAGAGTGGATTTATTTTAATTTCCAGTATAATTCATTCGTTTTATACCACTTATCATTGTGTGTAAAGGTAATCACAGTAGCATATTAAGATCAGTATCTTTAAATTAATTTTAAATAATTTTCCTGCATTAAATACAAAATAATTGGCTTTCAGTTTAAGTTGGTATTACATCTCTTCTGTTCGACCCAGTAAAATGTGGCCAGCAGCAATTACAATTCTATTTGTAGCTTACAGAGAAAAAAAATGTGCAGACTGTGCAAAGCTTTGTTAAGTATGATCAGTGTAAAAACATTGCAAAAAGACTGTTTTTATCAACGAAAAAAAAACTTCAAATTAAATCCATAGAAGTGCCATAAAAATATCTAGCTAAAATCTCAGCATGCTCTTCTTTGCTGTAGTCTAGTAAGATTTCTGATCTGAATTCCACTTAATTCTCTTCCCTGTATGAAAACTGATTGCAGGAGATTGCTAATGAATTTGACCCCACAGCATGACATCTCCCCCTAACTGAATCAAAACTTAATTGCATAATTACATCAGCATCACATCTGTGAGATACTTACAGTACTCATTTCAAGTTAAAATATTGAACAGAAATTTAAATGAATGAATTACAACAAACTACGATGGATTACTTGGAATATAAGAATTGCATAGTGTTTTTATTTTACATGAGCTTTAATGTTTAACACTTATTTTTCCAAAGCTAAATTAGAACAGGATATTTCACACACAAGTCTTTCAGAAAATATTTCTTTCTTCCATTTTTTTCCCTACAGATTTGAACTCCCTAATTTTTCTTTGCAGCCCCTCAGTTGGGAATTTTTCATCCTTAATCAGCCTGACTTACTGTTATCCAAACAGACGTATGGGGCCTATGAATCATGCATGTTTTCCCCTGAAATCTACACAGTCAGTGCTGTTCACCTTTTCCCACACAGTGCGTCCCACTAGCCCTGTGGTGAGTGAGTATCACCTGAAGGAGTGATGTGGCTCTCACTTACTTAGCTGCAACCTCCAATATGCTGTGCGAGACTCAGGGGTTACATCCATGTGGCAAGCTGGGAATATTCTGACTGGCTCCAACGTATACAGCCCTGTGGGGACTGTGCACCACTGCTAGGAGATTCCTTGACTGTAAGTTTCAACCTGCACAACCCTCAAAAGCTTCTGGGATCTGGGCCACTCTGGAGTCCCAGGGAAGCAAACAAGAACTTTTAGTCAGCATAGCAGATATCATTCTCATAGGTTGATCATCAGTAACTTTAATGCCTGTGTTCTTGAATTTTATATTCTTACCACAACCACACCAAAGCCAAACACTGGTCCACCCCTACTTCAAATTTTAACCTAACCCTAACTATGATTCTGTCATGATCATCATCCCTCCTCTTAAGGGACCTTTCGTATTTTAGTTGATTGCGTGTAGCTGCCCCCTGTTTTGCCTGTTATTTAAGCCTGGCACTCCCGCTGTTCCTGGCTCAGCACTGGGAGATGGATCCCTGGAAGCCCGCCTACCAGTGGGTCTAGGAGAGACCTGACGGCATAGGCTTCAGAATGGCGTCCTGACCGTCTGAGACCGGGGCTTGGAGAGCCTGGCCTCGTTATCTTGATTTTAACTTCCTGTTCCTGTTCCATTCGGGATTTTAACTTTGTTTGTCTTGGAGGTACCGTCTCCCGGTACCTGGACCCTGGACTGCCCCCCAGATTTCCCCCCTTGGACTGTTTGGACTTGTTTGCCTGTGCCATGCCCCCCGAGCACTGGATCACCCTCGTCACGTCTCCTTGTCTGTCATCCCGTCCTGATTCTCAATGTCTTTTCCCTGTTCTCCTTCCACTTACTTCTGGATTATACCATCTGCATAGGGTCCTAAACTACACACATCACTGGACCGGCTCCCATTACAGATTCCTAAAGCTAATCCTTAATGTACCCCACCAATCCCTAAATTTTAGGATAAATTCATACACAACTCTGCCTTTTCCATTAACCTTTAATTTAGCCTAAGCTTTTATCCTATACCAACCCCAGTCTTGTTACATCTGCTAAAATGATTTAATTCTGGTTACATTTCAAGTAAATCCTAGCAATTTGCCTCAATCTGAATTTCTGCCATGTACAAACTTTTTTTTATTGTAAAGGAAATATTTCTAACATGAAACTAATGATGAAGACAATGATCAATGCACACACCAGCACAGACGGTGGAGTTCATGACCACATTCTGGAGTTCTCACCTGGTCCATCTGGTGAAGACCATTAGCTTAATGGTGGTTCTGCAGTGCCACTATCACTGCATTCATTCACTGCTGTGAATCACTAATTAAGTAAAAATTAAAATACGACAAGGCCCTCTCATTTAAACAGGCTTAATGAAGGAGGTCTTCATCACAAGTTTTCATAATTTATTTAGTAATTGAAGGTCAGTGTGGGTTTAACATTTCTACAAGTCTTAAGTTAGAATTAATTCATGCTTGTCTGCATGCTGCAAAGATAAAACTTTTGACGTGTGCATATGTGTGTTTTGTTTAATGCATTTATATTAAATTGCAGAAGGATTCTAGCAGATTTTACTGCATCAGGTTTCCTTTCAGTACCTCCCAAGACATATGGAGTAAGGTCTTTGGGAGAATGCACAATACCATTTGTCTTCTGAGATTGCAATGCATTTAAGTTTCATTAAGTCTTGGATTTAAAAATACATTATTTTGAAAAATGAGTAGTTTTTAACACAGCAAATTTCATATTCACCTGGCAATTCATTTTCCTTTTTTTCCATGTTAACGAGGAACAAAACGAACCTCCTTGACAATTTACCAGTGATATGTGCAGAATTTTCAGTTTCCTGTGAGGGTTTTCACTGTCTGAAAGCCCTTCTGTTACAGCAAATTGCGCTGTTAGTTAAAATAATCATAGATGGTATAATTGATTGATTATCTAATGCTAATGTCTTGGCAAAAACCTAACAATAATCATGTCCTTTCTTCCTTAATGGACTAATGATCTGCTAAAATGAAGTTTGCACACCTTTGGAGAGTATTACTTAAATAACAAATTGAATGACATGACCTCATTAGAGGAACTTGAAGGTCACTGCTTGCATCTAATGTCACTTTGTTCTAAATAAAATAACTCAACAGAATACACTTAATTTTGCTGGATTGTGAGAGAAGGGTGCTGGACCAGGACACCTTTAGACTTTGCTAAACCCAATTAATAAAAACTCTCTGAAATGGTGAACTATCTTTTCAAAGCCTTTTAATGTTTGATTACAGTTTCTCTTTTTAAAATACTTTACATTTTGTAGCAAAACAGAATAAAATCATGAAGAAGGATGGAGGAAAATCAGACTGGTAATGAAAAGATGACTGTTGAGCTTGTGACACAAGGTACACGTTTGAAGCCATGTTAGTTTGGACCTGCTGTGGTCCTGTAGTTTGTCTGTCACATATTTTCACTGTTTTGAGAGTTGTATGATTGGTGGCTACAGGACTACATCAAGATTTAAAAAGTTAATAAAAATGTTGCTTTACAGAAACAGCATTTTAAAAAAAATCATTTGCCAGTTTCTAATGACCGGACAGTGCATAAAGTACTGTATATATTTTCTATCCTTTCTGAAATTAATACACTGTAATGATCTGGAATAGTTCTGTTTAAAATGTAATTAAATAAGTGCAAACAAGACACTTAAGTTCTGTATTTGTTTCAGTCATTGACAGTCTAAAAAAAGTAAGTGTAAGTTGATGAAATGTGTCATATTAGTCAGTGCTGTCCTTCTGTACATGTGAGTCAGTGGTCAAAAAATAGTTTCTTGGCCCAAACAGCCACTAAGGAAATATATGAAGCATTATATTTCTTATCAACATAGTATCAACATCAACGTGACTCTTGTCCCAGAACGCAGGATCTTACCTGTATCTCATTTTTTTATTCGTGTTGAATTTTCTTATATTTGAGATGGCTTGCATTGCTCTCCACAGGGAAAAAAAAATCATATACCTAAATCAATGAGTAATATGAATAGGCCTTGCATCACAAGCCTGTCATAATTGCTATTCAATCAACGTTGAGACATTAATACCCTCTAATCAGGATTCTGTTGCTTAAGCAGCATTCTACAATGCAGAAAAGCCAGTGTAGATTGATCAACCTGACTGTTGCCTGCTCCAGGATTCAGTAACCTTCAATTTTACAGCCTCGTGCCCCAATGTATTGCCAGCTTGACGCAGAGGGGGGAGAAAAAAAGAGTTGGACTGAATTTATAAACACCTTAAGAACTATATGAAACTTTTCTCAATGTTCCTTGTCTCTTACAGAAGCATTTCTGTTGTGAACAAAATGACTGACCTCTGGTGTCTACACAATAAATGTATTATGAATGAAGAAATAGGAAATTGGAAAAGTAAATTGTGAGGTATGTGGGCTTTTTTCCAATTGAATTTTCCTCAGTGTGCAGCCCTGACCTGGTCCTCACAAACAATATAAAGTATAATAAAACAATGACCCCTCACTTCCCAGACTGACTAATAGGGGTTATTGGGAAGAAAATGTTTAGAAGATGAACTGTTGCATAAACAGCAATACTGAATGGAATAATTAGTGTTAATAGTTGTTGGTCCTTATATATCTGATTAACAAGGAGCTTTACAGATAAATTGTTAGTTTTACATTGATTCTTATTATGCACCCAAATTTAAAAGGGAGCTTTAAAGAAGACAAAAGACAACATATTTATTTTTTAAATTGTGCAGAGAGGGCATTTTCAATTGTAGTGCATTGTGTGAGTATTTGATTAGGAATTTATCTTCAAAACCTGATTCTGAAAGAGTGGGTAAGAATTAAATGATCTGAAATGGTTGTATAGCACATCTCCATTATTATCATATTGATATATTTTCTATAGCCAGCAGCCATATCACCCTGCAACTCACAACTGGAAACCCACAGAAGCTAAGCAGGTGTGAGCCTGGTCAGTACCTGGATGGGAGACCTCCTGGGAAAAACTAAGGTTGCTGCTGGAAGAGGTGTTAGTGGGGCCAGCAGGGGGCGCTCACCCTGCGGCTCATGTGGGTTCTAATGCCCCAGTGTAGTGATGGGGACACTATACTGTAAACAGGCGCCGTCCTTCGGATGAGACGTAAAACCGAGGTCCTGACTCTCTGTGGTCATTAAAAATCCCAGGGTGTTTCTCGAAAAGAGTAGGGGTGTAACCCCGGCATCCTGGCCAAATTTCCCCATCGGCTGTTATCAATCATGGCCTCCTAACAATCCCCCTCTGTGAATTGGCTTCATTACTCTGCTCTCCTCCCCACTGATAGCTGATGTGTGGTGAGCGTTCTGGCGCACTATGGCTGCCGTCGCATTCATCCAGGTGGATGCTGCACATTGGTGGTGGTGGAGGGGAGTCCCCATTACCTGTAAAGCGCTTTGAGTGGAGTGTCCAGAAAAAGCGCTATATAAGTGTAAGCAATTATTATTATTATTATTATATTGAGCCCAGACTGTTTTTTGTATTTATTAACATTTTTCCTGCTGGGCAGTTTGACTTGGATTTGTAAATGCTTTAATAAAAAGGACTATCCTAGGGACCGAAAGATTGGAACTGGTCTTTTTTATTGAATCATTTAAATGCACCAAGCAGCAAATGTATTACATTAAGTATGATAAAAGCCAAGAGAAAGGGTAATATAGATTTGAGATGAACTCCTTGTTACTACCATTGTTTCAGTGGTTAAGAAACCTCATTAGATAAAACAGCTTAAATTAATACTGATGAGGTGCTTTAAAAAGGGCACTTAAGCTAAAAAGCAGATAGGTTAAAAACCTTTATCATAATCTAGTTGAAAACACACCTAAGGAAAATGTGTTCTGTGTAAGGGGAAAGGATAGAGGAAGCTGCTTTTAGTGGCATTCCTTGACTCGGAAGAGTGGAATTAAAAGCATTGATCTGCAGTCATTAGGGCTGAACCTGTTTCACAAACTGCCAGCTTCTGTTTTGCACGCTAGCAGTGAAGCTCTAGAAAAAGCCAAAAATCAATTGTTCAGTCACCCTAGATTTGCAAGGCAGTGATTTAAAGCATATGTCCTCTAATTACGCTAACAAGAAATTGTTAATTGGCACCAAGCCACCCCTCTGTGCAGGCTTGTTAATGTCAATGTCATGTTGACAGTGCACAGACCTGGAGATCAAGGGCAAAGTGTTCAGTGTAGTAACCCTCAGAACTTTAAGGGTCTCACCCTGCATTAGGCTCTGCTTAAACCAAGTGGATAAAAGACAAGTCCTCATTTAAACCTTTTGATTGGTCAATAAGTCTGCTCTCATTCACCCAGTTCGTTTCTGTGACAAACGTCTTAAGGAGCATCCTTTCTCAACTATATCTGTTACAAAATGCATTGCAATTGACAGCAGAAAAACATGCAGCTTTTGAAACTAAGACAACAATCAATACATTATATTTAAACATACTCAGGTTGCAGAAAATAACTGTTTATAAACAGTAAGTGTAAAATCTTTGTATTCAGTCCTGAACTTTCCATTTGCATGGACCCCAGAGAGAGATAAGATGCTAAACTTGGAGTTAAAAGTACTAAATAAAGATGATTTTCTGTGGCTCATGAAATTCCCCTGAATATTTTTCTATTACAGTCACTGGCCAGATACAGTACATTAATCTGAAAAACTGAAACTGAATTTCTGGGCCATATTGGTGTATATGTTATGCAAACCTAAATATCTAACTTTGTGTATTGTTGTTGTGTATATTTCCTTACTTGATATTGTTTTTTTTCATCCTAGCAACAACAAACACTGGCATTACAGCTGCTCAAGATAAGCAGTCTATTATATTACATTACAAACGAAACCATGCATACTCATCAAAAATGTTTTTTAAACTGGTTTAAAATTTAAAAAAATGAAATTTCAGGAGGAGGTCAACCTTTTTAACAGAGGCAACACTTCTGCTGCCTCTGTTAAAATGTTACATTTCTAGTTTTTCTGTTGGCATATTTATTTCCCCTCATTTCCATCTTCACCAATGCAACAGCTCCTTAGTTCCTCCCTCATAAACTTCTGAGGCTACAGACTGCCTGGTCCTCATAGACAGTTTGTTCTTCTCAGCCAACCTTAGCCCAACCCTAACCCTAATCCTTAGACTAGTGTGCTTACCCACAAAGAAGTTAAAACAGTTTTAGAAAATCCAAACTGGAACTTTGCCAAGTGGATAAAGCCAATAAAGCAAACCAGTTTAAATGATAGTAGTTCAGGTGGTTCAGACATCAATTTAAATAATGTCTCTACTCCACGTTGAATTAAGATTGGGGTGAGCTACTGATGAGGAGCACAGTGGTGCAGTGGTTATCATTGCTGTCTCACAGAGCTGGAGCCTGGGAGGGCTTTCTGTGTGAGGTTGGCATGTTTTCCCCGTGATGAACTGGAGCCCTCTTCCTTGATCCTGGTGTTGGATAAAGTTGTTAGAGTTGTTAGAAAATGGATGAATGGATGAACTACTGAATCATTAGTAGGACACAATGTAGGCAAAGAGCAGGAGATTTAGTAAGAAATGCAGAAACTAGTTTGCAAAATATCGAAAGATTCAGTGTGGGGCTCTTACTGTTTTGGCCCCATTGTCAGGGAACTACAGTACAACCCAGTCAAGCAGAACCCTAAGAAAAAATAAGTGGTCTTAAATATACACTGTAAATAAAAAAGGTTCAACACTGAAAATCTCCCTTTTGCAGGAAATGACTTTAGGATTTTTTATTCTAAGTTAAGCCCATAATATAATAATATTATTATCCACGCAAACACAGCTCATGCTAAGAAGGAAGGTGATTTGCTCAGTAATCTTATTATAGGCATTTACACACCATATCAGATCCTTCTCAGAAATGATCACCATTTCGTTATTGAATAATTCAACATATTAGATCATACATAATTTAAGCAGTCTGTTTCTTTTAAATGCCAGTTTCAATTTTCCCTTCACTCTATTGTTGTTAGAGTGATGGATTGATCAGCTGATTGAAGAACATGTGGGTCAACACTTACAAGCTATTGTTTATGCACTAGGGGAAACAGTGGCGATACTGAGAAACAGATGAGTTTCAGTGGTTGAGTGCTTATATCTGGAAAAATGATACATTTTATCAACAAGGATCCACGGTGAACTTTTCATGTGCCCTTCACGTCACCTCATAAGCCTTTTGGTACCCTTTCATACAGAGAGTATGAGGCAGAGAATTGTATTTGACTCTACAGTTCCTAGCCTCCAGTTGAGTTCTGGGTGCTCTTGTCACAATGCTGGTCCAATCTCAAAATCTCAAGATGAGTTTGGAGAGAGGAAGGCAGGGGCTGGTGAGGAGCCAGTGAAGACTGACAGTTTACAAACTGCCTACTGCTGTGATCAATATCCCCTCCCCTTTCATCTGCCTGGGTGCCTGCTGTTTTTGAATAGATACAGAACGATGGTCCATGGATAACATCATGTTGTAACCTAGTATTAAAAAAATGAAGCTTTCATTGAACTCAGCGTTCCAATACAAGTTTTTATTTTTGCCTTTTCAAATTCGAATCCCCAGTTATTTTTTGTTTTTGATTCTGCCCAAGACGGAATTGGCAATGAGCTTGACTTCCTACTGCTGCTTCTGTACTGCAGAAGTTGAACAAGGATCTGCGCGCACACTCCTCCAACACAGTCATTAGTGGCTTGACATACTGTGAGCTCCACAGTGCCTTGCAGGAGACTACGCACTGCTTGTAGTTTCAGCAAATCCTCTCCAGCATCACTGCAAGCATACTTACTGCACATCCAGCAATACCCAGGATTCATTATTGCACCACATGTCATGGAGGGGCACCCTATTAGTATCACTTGGCCATTCTCAATCGACTAATGACAGAGCCAAGACTCAAACTTGCAATGTCCAGACTGTAAGACTCAAACAATTGCCCTTACTGGCTGAGCAACTCGCCTTAGTGTAACACTTTCAATAACTGTAAAGTTTCGTAAAGTTTTGATGTGATGTTTGCTGTTGTTCACTATTCTGGGTGTTCATTTTATTATTAATATTAATTCATGCTGTATAGGTTAAAGAACAGCACTACAGTACGTCATCTTCATTCAGATAGAGTGTTCGAAATTCAAATATGAGAAGGTAAAATTGCTTTGACTTCTGTCATGTTGTGTTTGATTGTGGTAATGGGTTGTATAGTCTAAACACAGCTCCACAGTATGCGTTCCATCACTGCTGTGTCAAGCTTGATTTATTTACTAGATGTGTTTGTTTTTGGTAATTACCTTTGAGAAAGCACTTTCCATTCAGGCTAAGTGTTTTATGGCTTGGAAATGATGAGGCACCATCAGAATAATTGTGCCTGTTGTTTTTTCCATTTTTTTTTCAGATTTCAAATCAGGGGGTACATTTTCTGTAAAATATTACCGCACTCTTTGACACATGCTATTCATTCTAAAAAGCCCTTTCACTGAAAATGCACATAAATACTCTCTACTTCAAAAGAGCTGGTCCCAGAAAGGGAATGATATGACAGATACTCCCGAAGCCAATGTTTTTCACTCATAATTTGCTTAACCTGTCCAGAGCTTTTTTCAAATCTAGTCAGCTGTGGTTTACTGTGCAAGGCAGTAGTTAAATTTGTTTTTACTTGTTTTGGTGAAGAGAGAAAACTGCTCTGACCCTGCTTCTCATTTCGAACATCAGTAGCCACAATAAGTTGTCAGATGCAATTGTTATTAAAATGATAATTCTGGAATTATTTTCTGAACCCTGTACATGCCCTTTAAGAGATCACGAGTAATAAAGGTCACTCATCTCCACCGAGCAGAATAAAGGCCATTTCATTCTGGGATGAGCTGCTCTGTTCTCTACACCCTACACCCAACACTGGGCTTCAAAGTTTAAAGATCGACAGTCTTCTAATTAGCAACATGTACAGCATTATAAGACTGAAGCAGCTGGGTTTGTGAAAGAACATGGAATGCTTTTCAAAATGTGTTTTACAGTATATCACCTTCTTGTGAGATACACGATAGTTGACTTTTTTATTTTCACAGCAGAATTTGTACTTTTGAGCCTGATCTAGCCTGATCTCATCAGGTCTCAGAAGAGTAGGGATGTTACACAGGTATCTTGGCAAAATGCCACTCCAATCTGGCCTGCTGTACTTAAGTTTTCCTTTTAATTCAATTGGTAGTGTAATTTCTCACTTCTTTGCTCATTAATTTCTCACTTCTCTGCATTGGGGCTTCTGCCACATAACGACTATGTGTTAAATACTTTGGGATTCTTTGGAATGAAAAGTATAATACAAATGTAAGCAATTATTATTATTGTTTTTTTTTGCCTATTTACTGTTATTTACTGAGAATAAAAAATGCTACTGTATATGATGAAAGAAAATACCAACCATCCATTTTTCTTCTTCCAATTCAGGGTAGCAGTGGGAGCTGGAGCCCATCAGGGCAAGCAAGGGGTGCACGGCAGGGTCCTGTACAGAGTATTCTCTGGACAGGATACCAGTCCATCTCTGAGCGCACACAGACACAAGTATGGACATGCACACCTAGGGCACATTTTCCCAAAAGTCAATAAACGTACCAGTTTGTTTTTTTGGGGGGACCATGGGAGGAAACCAGCGCGCCAAGAGGAAACTCACACAAACACAGGGAGAACATAGAGTACAAACTCCAACCTCTACACAGAAAGCACCCCAGGTCTGCAAATGAACACAGGACCCCAGTGCTGTAAAGCGACAATTCTAATCACTCTGCCTTTTTGCCACCCAGGTCCAATGCCATCATTGTAATAAATATGACACAGACAAGCCTTTATCGGTTTCATTCTGGAGTAGTTTTTGGCATTTCTTTTATGATTATTTATATGCTGTAAGTCTATTTTGATTAATCAGAATTATTTTACAAAAAGAAAACACGTTACGTTAGACTGAATTTATCATTCTACTTGTACTTTTAGAAATTATTCCAGTATTTTTCAGACTCCCTCTGGAATTTTACACATCCACTCTTATTGCTTTCTATTATATAGTCCAAGTAATCCCAAACAGAGTAATCTCCTGAAGAGCTTCTGAAAGTAAATTACTTTTATGTTACCGAACTACTATAGTTGAGAGCTAAGCCACTCTTCTTCACTCTCCACTGCCTTGGGTCCAGGGACAGAACACTGTGACAAAAACACGGACCTCAGTAATCTCGTAACTGTACACTGACACAAAACGGGGACGCTATACAGCAGAATATTGTCAGGAAGGCTGAAAAGGAAGTCAGATTCTGTTTAGTTTTTAGAAATTATCAAGAAATGGTAATAAACAATTATATCATTGTTAATTTTTAATTTGTCATAGTGTTTAAACATTTTTAAATTATTTAGCTAATATAAATGAAAAGGATTGTTTTCATCAGTTCTCATTAAAAAACATAGTTCTTTAGTAGCTGATATCAGCAATTGGAATTGTGTCATGTGCATATTTCAAGAATCCAGCATTATTACAGTAGTGTGATATCCTCAAGTAACCTCCTCTGACACCAGGAAAAAAAGATCTCACATCTGAATGGGTGTATATATCACTTTGCATAACTTCTACATACAAGTTGTATATTGAAAAAAAATGTGTTTTCACATTCTGAATGCTCTGTACTTTGCTTCATCGTTTAGACTTTTGAATCTTGTAGTTTATTTCCATTGTATGGTTTTGAATTGTTTTTAGATATAGAATGTACTTTTTAACTATTGCACATTGCATAAACATTAAATCTTGAATAAAAATGCGATCCTACCAGCGACAACAATACTAAAGCCCAAATGTAGTGTAGTGGTTCATGTCCTGGGTTTGGTTTTGGGCTGGAGTGCCTTCTGTCAGTTCTCTTATCCTGTTTGTGTTTGTATGGGTTTTCTCTTGATGCTCCTGTATTCCTCTGCCTTTCAAAGATATCCCTAAGATTAATTGGTGTCTCTAAATTGTGTCCTGTGATAGACTGGCATTCTGTCCAGAGTGTAGTATGCTTCTGGGATAGGCTCTGGGTTACCACAGCACTTGTAGTACCAGACATAACTGTCTTTTGGTAATGGGTGGGATAATAATAATAACTAATAAACACCAGGTTGGTGTTTTTGTTGTGTGGTTGACTTTGTGGATCTTTCTGTAGAAGTGACACACAAGACCAGGTGTGAAGCACTTTGGTTACATCTTTAAGGAGATGGAGAGTGGCGGTGTGTGTGTATGTGTGAGTGGCTCTGGGAAGCTCGTCGAGGTGAAGAGGGAAGTAATTCACATATTCAGAGAAATCCCTCGCTCCAGTGAGCAGAGTGACAGCTGCTCACAGACCGCACTAACATTTCCATTCGCTCCTGTGACTGCCATCACTGGAGACACATCGGCGACATTCCTTCTTTCAGCTCTGTGCGACAGCTTTACTGAGCTGATAAAATATAAATAACTGTCTCTCAGGGGTTCTGCCTGAATTATAATGCCTGTCCTGCTATTTGGGTTCTGTTTTTTATTGCTTTTTAATAAAAGCAACTCAAATCGATGAGAGTGAGAGGGAGGCGTATGATCTAATTCTTCTGTTAGAAAGTGTGTGGCACAGACAGTGGAATAACACAAAGAGAAACTACAGTGTGCAATACAGCTTGTTCCCAAGACATTTTACTCAACTATTGCACAATGGAACGGAGGAATATCCCATTGCTTTTTCTTTCTGTTTTTGGGAGGGTTTGGACTTCAGATTTTCTGATATGGAACCAAAACAGCTCAGTGATTTTGCTAGGTGTGTAGCTTTGGCCTCAGCAGTTTTGTTTCTTCTCCTGGAAATATTGTTCCCCAAAGTCCCCCCAGAAGTGAAAGTGAGCTGCAGAATGTCTCTGCACAGCTGGAGGGAAAAGATGTACTACTTCCAATTGCCAACAACACAGAGGGCCATCATTGTAATTTAGGATGTAATTCTCTTTTTCTGGAAGCCATATGAAATCTATATTACAGGCATAAACATTTCAGAGTTTCCTCAAATCTTTTGTCCTTTAATTATGCTGAACGAGGTTATTTGAAATGTGCAGTGTAAAGCTATACTTAAGTTTCCCAAGAAACCATTAAGTGGAAATAAAGCCCTTGTGTGGTGTTTTCCTATTTTGTCCTTCTTTTCTGCACATTTTAGTGTTTTAATTTCAACATTAAAGGCTTTAATCTTTCTCATATCCTGCTGTATTTCAGACAGAGCCACACGAGTTTTAATTGTCTGACATGCACATAGATTAAACTAAGGGCTGCATCTGAAGATGGATTTTTGGAAGGTTTTTAAAAGAGACATTCATTGTTAGGCATTATTATTTTAATTTATTTTTATAGTCCATGAACATGTTTTCAAAACATTTAGGCAGAGAACAGTAATAAAATACACAGTATCAAGCTGACATATTGTAGAGTAGAATAAAGGAAGTTTAGATGTGTTATGCAGTAAGCAAGATATTACAGGAGATCGCAATAATAATAATAATAATATAATTGCTTACACTTATATAGCGCTTTTCTGGACACTCCACTCAAAGTGCTTTACAGGTAATGGGGTCTCCCCTCCACCACCACCAATGTGCAGCATCCACCTGGATGATGCGACGGCAGCCATAGTGCTCCAGAATGCTCACCACACATCAGCTATTAGTGGGGAGGAGAGCAAAGAGTAATGAAGCTAATTTATAGATGGGGATTATTAGGAGGCCATGATTGGTAAGGGCCAATGGGAAATTTGGCCAGGATGCTGGGTTTACACGTCTAATCTTTTCGAGAAACACCCTGGGATTTTTAATGACCACAGAGAGTCAGGACTTCGGTTTTACGTCTCATCCGAAGGACGGTGCCTGTTTACAGTATAGTGTCCCCATCACTATACTGGGGCATTAGGACCCACGTGGACCACAGGGTGAGCACCCCCTGCTGGCCCCACTAACACCTCACCCAGCAGCAACCTTAGTTTTTTCCCAGGAGGTCTCCCATCCAGGTACTGACCAGGCTCACACCTGCTTAGCTTCAGTGGGTTGCCAGTTGTGAGTTGCAGGGTGATATGGCTGCTGGCAATAGGAGTAAAGTACTACAGGTGAAAGATGAACAAAAATGCACTCCATTAGCAAGCTTGCAGTAGAACTATTAAAGTAAAGGTGTTTGAGATCTGATCCATGATAGAAGGTAGCACTAAGTAACACAGTAATGGGCAAGCCAGATGGTTGCTCCAAGCAGGTGTAGTTCATTGAATCTGAAAGAGCAGTCCAGAGAGGTAGGTCTGGAGGAGGTCCTCGAAGTTTAGCTCTGTAAGCTAAAGTACAGTCCTTATGTTTACAGAGAGGCAAAGAAGCAGAATGAGCAACACAAGAGGCAGGAGGGCAAAGGCAGAAGAATCAATAGGATGTGGCAGGGTGATGAAAAGACAGCAGCAGCAAAGCACAAGGATCTTAAATTGAATGTCAGCAAAGATAGGTGGTCAGTTAAGAGATCACAGAAGAGGAGCTGCATTGGAGAAGCATTGATCTGCACAGTGCTTGCATCTGTTCTTTTCTGATTTCAGATGCTATGAGTTTGTACTGGAAATATGTCATTGAGTAATTTCTATTAAACGCCATACAACAGATTTCTGACATTCATTACAGTAAGAACATATCTGAAAATTGATTTTATGCTTATGAGTTTTTGTTCACATGAACACATACTGATGCTCAATGAAAGAGCAAAACTGTTGATTGTTTAGTACTATTCTTGGGATAATATTGTGCTCAAAGGATTTGATCTCATAAAAATGCTGGGTGCTCAGTGGTAGGCTTTGGAGCTGAATTAAAATTTCAAAAATAAATTGGGCAAGAATCTGCATAGATAGTCATTCAAAAGTACATCATTTTAATTAGCATACTGTAAGAACATGGAAAGATGGGACAATATTCTGTGTCAGTAATGAAGATTGCCTGGTGGGTACAGGCAGTGAAGTGAAAGTAGCCTGTCTGTGCAGGATACGCCTTGGACAGGACGCCCGTCCATCGAAAGATACACACTGTTACGCCAATCGCTCCGTAAGTAGCTGGACCCTATGCGACTATGCGACTATAGAATTACATCCAAGGCGAACTATCCAAGAAACACAAAGGTGAGAGATTAAATCCCAAAGAGAAAAAGGTTGAGAATAGCATGGTGAGAGAAAACTGAGCAAGCAATGAGCTGACAAGCTAGTGACTCCAGTACCGAAAGTGAGAATGTAGAAGCTGGAGGTTTAAATAGTGGAGGAAACAGAGCTTGATTGGAAAATTAGTTAATAGGTGCAATTAGTGGGAACGAGTGCGGTGTGTGGTTGTAACACACAGAAATACAAGCCCAGATATTCAAACACTCACACCAGGGCCAGTTTTCCCAAAAGACAATTAACCTACCAGTACTGTATGTGTTTGGATTGTGGGAGTAAACTGCAGCACCTAGTGAAAACCCATGTGAACATGGTGAGAACATACTGTACCAACATCATGCAACTAGCAAAATGGAGTTCAGAACTGAACCCAAGGCCCCAAGCAATGCTAAACATTATGCCACTGTGCTGCCCGGGTTATGTGGGGGGACTGGTTTCGGCATAGGCTCTGTCCCTCAAAACAAGATCCTGTATTTCTGAAATTTAAAAAGGAGTCAGTGATGTGATTTAAGTGACTAGATATATAAACGGTGTATTTTATGAACTGGCTCCAGATGGAATGTCAAGTGAGGCATTTCATTACAGTAAGTTCATGTACCCGATACTCATACTTCACAGAAAAGAAGAGAGCAAGGTCTGGTGCTGGTCTCCCAGTAATTGGATAAAATTGATTAATTGATCTAAACCTCTTGGCCATAAGGACTAAGCTATAAGAACCTCTAACGGATGAATTGGGACCCCCATAATGCTGGGGCAGAATTCTTAATTGTAGGGCCTTGCTGAATAATTCTCAGATCCAATCTGAGATACACTGGATAGGTTTCAGAAGTCCAAGTTCTTAAAGATTTCTGGATCAGCGATTACTCATTGAAAAGCAGAGCAAAGCACACGAGTCGAAAATAATCAAAAAGTTCAGCAGTAATGTCTGCTTTAGAAAAGATTTCACAGATGGTACAGAAACCAATATTGAGCAATTGTTCAGGATGCTATTGTATGGTATGGCTTATTCTGTAAATGTAATTGATAGTAAGAGCATAGTCTGATTACTGGCTCCAATTTAATGTAATGGCTGTATGAGATGTGAATTAAACAGTGGATGTATGAGTTGTGAATTACCAGGTTGGATATGCTTGGGTGAAGAAGACATTTCAAGGACTAATTTGAGGCTGCGAATGCTGAACCCTGTAAGAAAAAATGTGAATAAAAAAGTAAAGAAAGAAATGCATAACAGTGCTCTCCACCACAGTTGGGACAGAAAAATTAAAACTTATTTTCGCTTTTCAGTCAAGGAATTTGTGTTTGTGATATTGAGATTGATAAGATAAATACATAAATTACACTTATATGTACAGTCACTTATATGTACAATACATTACATATATGTATAAATTATATTGTTGCGAGACAGAGGTCAGCAAGGATGCAGACAGGCTCTTTTTAGAATAGAAAATGCTCTTTATTGCTGGCACAGCAACAAAGACAGCGGGAGAAACAGTGTAACTAGGGTATAACACACTAGGGTCACTTTGGGTACAGGTACATACTGTAGGTATAGGGTGGTTAAGTGGGTACAGGTATAAAAGGGTGTAAACTACTTTTTATAGTTAAAAGGGATAACTATTTATACAGTATGACAACCCAACAGCCCACAACAAAGTGCCACTGCACCAGAAGGTCAACCCGTGCTGGCCAGTAGCCCTCAGACCCCCCTGTGGCTCTCCTCCCATTCTACCACTCACCACGCATCTCAGCTGGACCGTTTTGGCCGCAACGCCAGGCGAGGACGCCACAATATTTTAATTTAAATGACTTAAATTTGGTAATTCCATGCAAGCTTTTGATAATATTACAACAAAGGCATACGTTGGGTTCAAGCTAGTAATTTCAAGTGACCTTAAGTATCAGTACATCTTAACTTGAAATAAATTTCAGATTGTAAAGTCAGTGTTTTGTTGTATATCAATATGAGGTAATAATTGCATGAACTCTGTGAGCCCCTAAGCTCACTGAACTCTTTGTGTAATCGTTTGAAATACTTAGCCACTTTGAGTTCTTTGGATGTTTTGACTTTAACATATAAAATGGACAGAATGCTTGATTGTATTTAAAACTGTGGATTTACTTGGTTAGTCTAGGATTTTTTACTTTTTCCACCCGATTAACTGAGTAATTGTGTTGGCTGCATATTGTGGGTTGTTATCATGCTGCTCAATAAGTATGGAAGCATTTTTTTCTACATAAACTGACAAAATTCTGTCAAAATTCATTCTGTTGCTGTCATCATCACTAGTTACAATCCATAAAGACAAGTGGGACAGAACGTGCTCTGAAGTGCTCTGAAAGACAAGCCAGGAGAACACTGGAGAAATGTTTATGGACAGTTGAGGCTGCAATAATCCTTTACCAAAGAGATGGGAAAGCTAAAGTGTAGAGAAAGAAAGGAACTGTATATGCCCCAGAAAACTTCCCCATCTCATCTGTGAAGCACATAAATAACAATTAAATTGGTTGACTTTAAATTTTTTGTCTCACTGCCTTTGGAGGGCACTGTATAACACAAATGAGATATCCAAAAGGGGAGTCTGAGATAGGTCAGGAGCCATCAACCTGTGAACCACTTTACTCTGTATACGTTCGAAAGCTTGTGGAATGTTCAGCATCACAATAAAATAACTGAAGGTCTTCAGGAGACGAAACGTAGTCAAAGGAAAAAGTAATGCCATTCCATTGATCCAGAAGCAGTTACAATAATCTAATTTCCACTTTACGCTTGGAATTCAGAGAGACATAATGGTGTAGAGAAGAGTTAGAAGAGATGAGATTAAGAAGATAGGAAATAAAGGAATGCCCTTGAAGATAAGTGCTTGTAGTGGAATTTAGATAACAGAGGAGGAACAGTGGCTCCGGTTTTGCACAAAAATTAGAATGAAGGAAAGCGACGAGAAACATGTTGAATTGATGAAGCCTCTTCTCTCAATTAAAGAAGTACAAAAGCAGTGAGAATCAAGCATAATTTCTCGAAACTCATTAGACGTGTGGAAGCCTGACATTTTCTCTGTACCAAAAGGCACTCTGAGTTTTAAAAAACAGAGATCAAGGAGGAAAGACCTTGAGTGGGGGTGGAGGACAGTGGCAGAATCTGTAAGTGAAAAGGCCTCCAAAAGATACAGAATGGAGCAATGCTTGTAATTATTAATGAGAATCCAGCAGAGAGCTTCAGACAAGGTGTCAAAAAGTTTTGGCCTGCTATGACAGCAAGAAGTGAGATGGACTACAAAATAGAATTTATTGCACCAGTAGAACCCGAACAGATTAGGGTCAATAGGCATGACTTTCATTGCATTAGAAATGTCAGCTTTTGCGAGCCAGACATCCTACCCTGCCGCTTTGGACAGAAAAATAGCATGATTGAAAGTTGCGTAATGAAGAGAATAATCAGAACTGGGGATTAGGCTGTTGGCACTGGCAGTAGGAGTATTATGATGGGCTGAGAGATCAATAATGAGGTGCTTCTTGCCTGAATACTTGTGGGTGGTAACACCTGGAAGACTAATCCTGCAGTGAGGAAAAGGCAGAAAAGAAATGGGGCCAATCATAAACCCTTGATTCATTTCCTTTAGTAAGAAAGTGACTACAGAATCCGTGTCAGAGAAGGACAGATTGAAGGTCGAATAGAAAGAAAAACAAAAAAATCAACAAAGGGAAATCTGTAAGAGAAATATTGGGGAAAATCTTCAGAAGTTAGAATAAAAATAGTGATACGGGAAGACAGTTGCTTTCATAGCTTTGGGGAAGCTGATTTTTTTAAAGAAAAAGGCAAAATGATCACAAACCTCTCCTCAACAGCTGTATATGTTGAGGAAACAACAGCAGGATCTTACTTCAAAACTTGCTGCCGAATGTTTGTTCGACGTGGGGAGACAAACAACTGGGGACTCTCTTTTACTAGTTGGCCTCCATTATGCACTGTGAGTGTATTATTGCTATACTGTACTTCCGCTCCTTCAATGAGTGGTCTCGAACTTGTCTGTAGTTTTTACAAAATACTTATCTTGTGTGTTTCCTGACCTGGTCTCTTAGTGCTGTTTTTTATATCTGTTAAATGTAGAATGTGATCTTTCAGATCCTACACTCATTTCTTTGACATCCTAGAGCTTTTACGTCTGCAATTTGGAAAAGTGGTAGTAGGAAAATCTTCGTAGAGTGGCACTAATGGCTTAGGGTAGTTAGTAAAGGTAGTCCTATAAAGGACCAGACAGTTTCAAAGGTGGTGGCCTGAGAGGCTGGAGACCACAATCTATAAGCCAATTTGAAAATGATTATCCAGCTGATTTGACCACAGTGCTAGAATTACAGTGGCAATACTTCAAGAAAATAATGTCATATTCTTACTGTGGGCAGCTTTATTTCCTGTCCTGATTCCAAAAAAGCATCTCTGGATGCATCTTGCCAATGTCACAAACAGGACAGAACTGTGACTGGCCAACTTTTGTCAGCTGGCTACAGCTACACAGGAAGTTTAGGGAGTTTAGGAAGATTCCACAGCAATCTAATGGGAGGATTATCAGTACTGAACTTCAGCTTCCATTGGATAGTGCAATTTTCCTTTGGATAGTCGCACTCAGTAGTACATTTTAAGCATTTATCTTGATAGTCTGTCATGTTTCATACTGAAAACAAGTGATTGTTTAATCTGTGTTTTTCATCACATTTGAAATTTAAAAATGTATGATTCTGCTTGATATATCTGACTATTTTATTAAATCAATAAGACCTGGATTCTGAATTACTTTTAAGCATCATAGATAGTGTAAGATGGTAATATGGGGAACCATGTTCTGTATTCATACAGTACATAACAATATATTTACAAGTAAAACAGCAGAGTAAGTCTGTTCTTTTGTTGCCACATAAAGGTGCACTGCACCCTGCAGCTTGTTCGTCTTGGAAGCAAAAGTGTCCATGGCAAAAGCTTTAATCTAGTCCAGGAACCAGTGATTTGTTCTTCTGTATTGTATTGAACATGCTGTTTAACACCAATTACATTTTTCTCAAAGCATTGTTGAACAGGCCTGGACCGTTTTTTGATCCAACAAAAGCTTACCATTAGGGAGGTGCTCGGCAACACAATTAATGAGGAAAGCCAAGTTTCAGAAGTAATGATATATCTTTATAATGGCATTAAACTCTGAGAAGTGGTTATTATGGTAAGTGCGGTTTGCTAGTTTGCTCTGGATTGCACTTTTACAGGTTTGTAAATATGGTGTAGCCTCATCCTTGAATCTATAAAGTGATGTGCTGTTGAGTGCACCCATGTATTCTCTGAAAATGCTGTCCCAAATAGTGAACAATAGAAAATGTTTTCGAAAATAGTTGGCTATGCTCTGCCACCTGTATCTGTTCTACCTACAGCCAACTGGCCTTATTTATTTATTCTTGTTTTTATTTACAGATATGGCCTATCAAGGCACGATGCCTGCAAAACATGGAATTCCATGTACATGTATCATTCGTCCAATTTTGTACTGAATCAAGCATTGTATGTGTAATATGCATCATTCAACATCTGTTTTAATTTTCATTTACAGTCAATGCACTGTATATAAATGGATAAGACATTTACCACTATTGAATACATTTTATTTAACATACACAGTATCCTTATACATGTGTGAATAATGCAAACATATTTTGGCCAAGACATCCATTCACATCCATTTACTGTATACAGCTGAGTGTTTTACAGAATACGTAATTCTGGAGGAAATGCCGTGCAGTAAGGTTCAACAACAGTGTCTCACCTGGGATTTGTGTTAGAAGTCCAAAACCCTAACCACTGCTCCCCCCCACGAACATGAGCATGAACAGGATATGGCATGTACACCAGGTATTGAAATGTGCAATCCAGTCCCACCTCATTCTTCTGCCATGGTCGCCTTGGCTTGACATTATGAGGAGGTTAATGGCGTGTGGGATTGAAATGCACATTCCAGTGGTTCCACTGGTTCTCTGTAGCATTGAGATCTGAGGAGTGTTCAGGCCAGGGAAAGAAATGGAATACTGCTTCCTGCTCACCAAGACAGCACTGCACAATTACTGAGACAGCATGTTCATTTGGCTGGGAGCTCTTTATTTATTTGGACAGTGAGGATATATAATTGGTAATACAAAAAAGGATTTGTAATCCCCAGACCATGAACCACAGACCAAAGACAGATACCCTTTACATTAGCTATATGTTCTGGCATTATATAAGCTGTTTTTCTAAGAGTAAATTGTATGCACCTTTATTTTTTCTATTCAAATGAGATCATCGCAAGATTTGTTTTTTACTTTTTGTACTTTTACCTTCTTATTTTTTTGGAAAAGGATTGCCATTCAGGCACCTCTGGCTTCTATTCCAAGACACAAATAACATAGACTGTGTAATGATGTCCCTATAGAGTTTCGGGTGAAAGCGATTACTGGTGTGCTGTCTTAAGGTTAACACACATTTGCAATAAAAGAATACACATACAGCTCACGACTTTTAGAGGCAACTCCTCACAGACCTGACATTTCAGTCTTTTCACTTCTGGACAACACTGAGATCCACATCAGCCTTTGATGGTAATTTTGTTTCTAAAAACAAAACAAATAAAACCATTAGTTTTTCACCATCTAATCCAGTTGTCTGATTTCATTTCACCTTCTGGTATACTTCAACATTTTCAGTAATGATGAATTTGAATTGATATCAGTTCAATTCTGAGGTAAATTCCAAACTGAAAAGTAAAAAAGGAAGTGGAGGAAGTTCATCTGTGTGGAGGAGAGAGGGAGCAGGAATATGAGACAAAGGGATGTGATAGGGAGGACAAAAGAAGGAAAACACAAGTGTGGGTATGGAACAAGTGTATAGGATGCTAAACAGATCCTGGGTAACGTTACTGGCATAGTATGGAAGGGAGCAACCTGGAAAAAAGTGATTACATTACAAAAACATGAGTCCGTTTCTAGGTGCAATAATTATTAACAACAATTTTGACATTAGGGAAACTATTCTATAGGTGCTACCATTCTTCAGATGAGACATTAAACAGAGGCCCTGACTGCTTGGCCACCAAGGATGGCACTATTTGTAAGGAAGAGGATGTCATTCTGGCTGTCCTGGCCACATTCTTTTCTGAGCTTAAACCATTGCACTTCCTTAAGCTCCCCCTTTGATTCAGCTGGTGAAGCAGCTTCTCACTTCTCCACCTAAACTGCTATGTAGTTTAGTTATGTGGGGAAATAATGGGTACGTTCATTATATGTAAAGAGCTTTAGGATGAAAAAAAACTGTATATATATAATTAATTGTAATTGATTGTTTTGATATCTTTCTCTTGTTGAGTTTTTGAATCCTTGTGAAAGAATGCAGACAGAAAAGTGTAATCCTGGCTGGGAAAGGTAAAATAAGGAACTATCAGCTCTCAGAGCTCTTTGATCCTCACCTCTCTGACACATTCTCTGAAATGCTCAGTCTTCCTTCTGTTTCAAATACAGATGGGGTTTTTAACCAGCATATGTGCACTAGCTCCCAAGTGAGAACACAAAATCATAGTCATTTTGTTGTATCCTGTTCTGATGGAAATATGAACTTTTGTGGCACTTTTTTATTTCTTAATGTGCGTACGTGGCATATTGTAGAGGTACTAACTGTTTAAAAAAAATCTAAATATTTGTTTGATGGCGTAATTTATTTTTTGTGCAGAACAAATAGAGAATGGGCGTTCTTTCAGAAGCAGGCAATGTGAAGAGCATGAAGAAACGACTACTGTGACAAGTATAGTATAGCAGAATTTGAACTGCTGTAAGTTGTAGAAGCCAAGGATTGAATTAGAGACTGTTTATGTCAGGACTGACGTTTTTTTTGTTGTTGCATTAGAAGAAAAGATGTCTATAGCTTGTGAGTGGAATGTATGCCACATCCTGTTCAAGTTATTCTTGCTGTTCACAGAGGCCCTACATATTGTCTGGTTGGAGTTCCTAATGGCCCATGAGAGTAGACTCGATTCTTCAACTTTCAACACAATAACTGCCTTTAAAAGCCTGAACTTTATCCCTACTGTAGTACTCTTGCATGCATTATATAAAATGATTTGCTTACTCAAATAAATATGTATAAGAAGATGTAACCTGAGCTTGGATCATTCTTTGACAGTAATACAAAGTGATATTGTCAGCTAGGAAGCTACTTAATGTGCAGCATGATCTCATGAAAGTGACGCCGTAGAAAATCTAATTTACGTGGTCTTTTCATGATAATGTATTCATTTCTGTCTCCCAGACGATGCTACTTCTCCTCTTTATAAATGGACCACAGTGACATAAAACATGAATAAACAAGTTGGTAGCCTACTGCCAGGCATTATTTTGGTAGAATTCCCTCTGTATAATGTGTTGGACCTCTGCAAGTAGCAGGAGAAGCTATAGCATGAACTTGCAAGTAAATTTTCAGCCCATCCCATTTACTAGTAAATAATTGATCTGGGCTGTGCCTCAACAACGTGTGTCTTTCTCACATTTTTCTCATTTAAGGGCACTTCCACATACAGTACATGATATGATGAGTCTACCGTGGATTTTGAAAACAAGTATTTTGTTGTTTTTCCTACTGTATATAATTGGCTTCATGTGGTGAATGGACATGTACAGTATGTTGAATTTTATAATTCCTTAGCCAGCTCTGCAGGTGATGGTTTTCTTGTAATGTAGGAAATAAAAGGATTCTTTGTGTGTTTCCTTGATTTGCTCAGCCCTGTCAGTTCATTTATTGTATGTTATTTCATACTAATTGTATTGAAATGCTAAATACAGTGGGTAAAGAGTATGGGGTAGACATTTTGACTTCAATGTGAGAGGTGCTGGACTGATAAGACATGGCTTTAGGCCTGGAATCCATATCTTTTACTACAGAAAAAGCCAATGGGCAGCAACAATGACAGAGAGAAAGGGAGTCTGTTGCAGACAATAACATGCTGTCCACAACAGAAGAGGAAACAAGGCGTCATTTTAAAATATCCCCCTTAGGTAATAGGACCTCATTCCTCCTATGGTGTGATTTATTGGGATGTAGGATGGAAAACTGAAGCAGTGTGTTTTCTTTCTTGCCTTAATCAGGCGGAGAGGGAATGGGGCAGGTGTTAAGTGGAATGGGATTAACCTGATTTCAGGAATGTGCCCCCACATGAGGACAAGCAGGAAGAAGAATTTCCTAAGGTGTGTGGCAGCTGTGATCTTGCTACCTCTCGCTCAGCTGGGGAATTACACTTTCCTCTTAGTTCTCTCTCTCTGATAAGCTTACGTGAGGCTCAGGGACTGCTTCCCCCCTGGGGAGTCCGGGGGCTTTAGCCTGCCAGTCTGCAGGAGCAGTATGGGATTATTAAACTGGTGTTTGCTGTTTAATGAGAGATGCTAAGTCACATTCTCAGAGGGGAAGGTTAATCGGGGTAAAGGTATTCCTGGCGTGTTCTGAAGATGCAGTGTCTCTGCATGCTTATCAGTTGGCTCACAGCAATCATTTCTGTGTTATTGATGAAGGAAGGGCATTTGTAGGTTTGTTTGTATGTTTTTGTCTCTTGTTTTCTACTGTGGACAAATGCCCTACTGCCAGGCCTCAGGAAAGATAAATATATATTAAGATCAAATAACCTTTCAAATTTATCACTAAATCTCAAACATTCTTAGCAGAGAAGGGTTCAGATTTAGCTGCCCAGGACGAATGTGTCAGTCATTTGGTGCTATGGTGACAAGTACAGTATAGAAGAATTGTGACAGTTGTAAGTTATAGGTGACAAAGACTAAATTAGAGACTGTGTGTCAGGCCAAGTGTTGTTTTGTTGCATTAGAAGGAAAGATGTTTTCTCTATTGTTTGTGTCAATGCAGCACATATCTGACATCATGCAGTGGGAAATCGTGTTAACAATTACCTTTCATTCTGACCTCACCACTAGCTTGCAGACACCTGGTAAGTATTAAGGTGGATGGAATACTGAAGTTCCGATCTACTATCCTAAACTAGCATTCCTCACAAGTGTATACCACTATGGATATCCCAGTCACAGTTGGTTTCTGACATGAACCAGATTTTACCTACTGTTGCAACTACAACATTGTAGTCAACCTACACTGTACAGTATACTCCAAGCAAGTCACTAGTTGAGCACCATCTCTTATTTTGGTTTAAACACTTACCAAATGTAAGTATATAAGGAACTTATGCAGTATATTCTAAACAGAGAATATTTACAGTGCGAGAAATATACGGCTCTTTGCAGTCAACATATGTTTTCACTAAGTATGTACGAGGTAATCAAATTGATGTCATGTACAGAAAGCTTGAGCGAAGAGAGGTGAGTAAATTCTCCATAAAGGAGGATAAGAAGCACCTGACCAATCACAAATTGACACTCACCCATCACATTCAACACAGTGGCCTTGTTAATTAAATCTGGATACTTTCAAAACAGAACTTGTATGTTAACTTCAGGATGCCGGAGCATTGCTTCTCCAATTAGTTCTTTTTGTTTCTAATCTCATTTTACTTTATTCTTCTTTACTTTAATCTTTTATTTGTTGTTACATTTGAAGTACAGTAGTTTTAGCATGATTATTTTTTTGGTGTTGTTTGGTATCCAAGCTGAGCCAGTTGTTAGACACTTCTGGTTCTGCGTGTGTCTACCGCTTATCTCACCTGCCAGCAGCAGCCTCCTCCTTCTGACCTTTGTTTGGAAGAAGGTTGCCTCTGACTGTCTCTGCTGCTCTACATGTTTAACTTTCACTAATTTCCTCGTTTTTCCATGAGTGATTTATAACTAAAGTCTGTGCTTGTCTACTTTTCCAACCATGTCGGCTTTGATCCAGGATCGTGATATATTTAATATTTCTGAATGCAGGGTGGCATGGTGAAGCAGTGGATAGCACTGCTGCCTCGCAGTGTTGGAGCCCTGTGTTCAATCCCTGGGGTGCTATCTGCATGGAGTTTGTGTTTTCTCCCCATGTTTGCATGGGTGTCCTCTGGATGCCCTGGTTTCCTCTCTCAGTCCAAAGACATACTGGTAGGGGAATTGGCTTGTGGAAAAACTGGTGTGAGTGTGTGCATGTCTGTGTCTGTGTGTGCCCTGCGGTGGACTGGCATCCCGTCTAGGGTACAGCTAGGATGTATCATGCCATGTGGTCGTTGTTCGCTGGGATTGGCTCCAGCTCTCCAGTATTGGATAAAGCAGTTAGAAAATGGATTTCTGAATGGATTTGTAAGATGACTGCTACACATTGGAATACTATTGGGTTCTTGTCTTAAGCTGCCTGCTGTCAAAGATTTATTTCTGATTGATGGGAACGTCAGCAGCAATGTTTTTAAGGTACTCAGGGCTACATGTGCAGAAGGTCTGTGTCTACTGAAAGAGTTGTAAACCAATCAGGGTCTGGTGACACATTAATCAAGCACAATGAAAATTTCCAGGGCTTAAAAATCCTTTGCAAAAGTTATTGTCTGTTTGAAGCTAGGCCCTTGATTATTAATTCAGGGAGGTCCAAAATGGTGGGGAGTTAGTGCCTGGAGCACAAGGTACTGTATTTAAACTAGAAGATTGCTCAAGATGAAATACATTTCTCAGAGTGGGCTTTTCAGATGGATCTTAACATGTACAGTATATGCTGTTGGGTTGGTTTGGAAAACCAGTTCCAGGCATCAGCAGCACTGAGAATATAGTACTGTATGTGTCAACAGGGTGTGGTAGATACTGTATGTAGATAATTTCGATTGCAAGCTGCATTGACTCACCAGGTCAGAGCTTATCCTGGTTTCTGTGCTGTTTAGCAGATGAGAAAGCATGTGACATCCCCTACCAGATGGGATGCCAGTCCATCACCGGGATTACCCCTGGCAACATTGGTCCCCATTTATACAACTGGGTTGACTGAAGAAAATGCAGCAAAGTACCTCTTTCAATTTAAAACAGCAGTGCCAGCAGCAGGATTATGAACCCACAACCCACCAGATACAGTAGGAGTCCATAGTGATATACTTACTATGCTATACTGGTAATAGAGTGTATTCAACCCCACAACAGAAGAATTCACTTTTTTCCTTTGGACATAAATCAAATAATATAAAGACATTGCAATGCCCAGGTCACTATCAGATCTGATTTCTGCAGATAGGTTTCAGCTGATATTTTCTTGAGTACCCTCTATGGTCTTATAAACACCAGACTACTGGAAAATGGAACATTTGCAGGGGCAGCTGTGCTAGAGGCACCTGTATTCCTGTCAGAGCTGCAGGAGGCAGGTCGGACATGACAAAGGGTAAATCTTCTAGTACTGATGGTATCCCTCTTGCAGTTATCTGACTTTTTTGCTTCTGTTCGAACCTCTTTTGCTTGGCATCATACATGTATTGGGAAGGTTCTTTCCAGTGGAGTGTTAATACTACTGTACTGTTACATCATATGACTAAAAAAAGGACAAGGATCCCATACTATTTGTCAAAAGTTTTATACACTAATCCTACCCATTGGCATTGACAGCCAATAACTGTTCATCTTTTTCTTTGTTTTGTTTTTTTTTTTCACCCGGGGGGAGTTTTTCTACATGTTAGCATGTAATTAATTACCAAAAACATCTGTTTAATATTTGTATTCTCAGAATAATATAACACACATTCATAAGGAGAAACTACCAAAGTATGCATTGTGTGGGTAAGTGTTTTGACTTTCTGTTTTGTTACTGTTAGGTAATTGTTTAAATTAACTGTTAAGGTAATTACCAAAGTCTAAAGGAGTTTTAAAGGAGTTTGTATCCAGAGCTGTCAAGTGAAAGTTTGTTCTTCTTTTGTACATCTTGCTTCAGTAGACTACTGGTGAGCTTTGGTTTGCTTTGACTGTTATTGCTGCCATGTTGTTCCATTGTAGGTGATTCCATGTGTTTTAGGGAGAAATATGGAGAGAGAGATGGGAGGATTAAGTTTTTGTATTAAGTTGGGAAAAGATTACAAAACTCTGGAAACAAGTCTCGCATACAGTAAGGACTACTTAACCTGCTGCCCACCCAGTACCATCATGAAAGTGTAACCAGCTCAGTCAGTACACTGTAACTAACAGTCGGCAAACATTTACAAGGTGATATAAAAATGACTGCCCCTTATGATTAGCCTCTGTAATTACAGCAAGAAGGAAACCATCTGCAGTAAGAGTTAGTCATAGCCTGAAAAAGGATATTTCATGTCCTTACTACAGTATCTTCCAATTATGTTACCAAATCTGAAACAGGTCCTGGATAACCAAAGGGATCTGCAGTCTTTTATCTATATATCATATAGACAAAATTTCCTGCAATTTCCCTCACGGGATCAATAAGTATGTTTTTCAATTACAATGATTTTACTTCTTTGTCATAAGCATCAAAGTTCCAGGTGCTGATTCTTTTGCTTAAAATATTAATACTACAGGACATGGGATCATTGGAGATAAACTGCTGTCTTGCATTTAGATTGTGTTGAAACATGACTCCAACAGAATGATTACCAATTTGTAAACCAGGTTGTTTCTCCTGGTTTCGGCTTCATTGAAAATATCCATCTCTTTGGGCTGTTGTGACAGTTTTACATAACTTAGATGTAATTTAAATCTTTGGCTCGCACCTGTCTCAGTACTCTGAGCTTCTTCTATTTAAAATGTCTAGCTTTGATTCTGGTGTTAATATACAGAAACCCTATGCATAACTATTGCTTTCTTTTTGAACTTGCAGATCTATTTGTAGTTGTTCTGAAAGGGTTTTAATAATTGGAGAATCCAATATTCATATGTGCTTTTAAATCGTGCCTTAGCTTGTTTAAAAACCAAGTACTTTGTGGTTTTCACTTAATGTAGAAGGAGTTTAGTTTTTAACCGTGCTTAGCTATGTTTTATGAAGGGCACTCCGTGAAATAGTTTTATTAAAAAAGGCTTTAAAGTCTTGGAGCATGATGATGAAAAAACAAACAATATCCCATCTGCACTCCCCTCAAAAATGACACAAATGTTATACATCACCCAGTAAGAAAAGACATTTGGGGATGTTTGAGAAGTTAAGCATAAACATAGGCTTAACCCACTTAGCCGTGACCCACCTACCTGGTTGTAGGACCAGGGAGTCGAGACCCCCAGAGAGAAGTTAACCCAGGGGCAGCAGCTGCAAAGTTGAAGATTCTTAAAAGGCAAATACATGAAAGGAGCTCACTATACTATTTTTAGATTTAGAGGAAATGACATCATGCAGAACTGAATAAGAGTAGCAGACAAGAGGGAGACCATATTGGCTGTCATCCCTTCCTCCTCTCATTAAAACCTTTAGCATTTAAACTGGTTTTGCAAGTATCAGATTTGAGAAGCACTCAAGCCTCAGATTAAGAAACGATTTGCATGCATTGTGTACAGAACAGAGGAAGAGTTAAACCAGAAGGATACACTTTTTTTTTATTCCCCACACAAGGTCTCAGTGATTGCAGGAGGTGACCGCTTCCTAATTGCTTTTGAGTGTTTGGATGTACTAATTAAGCTTTGCCTGAAGAATAAATGTGTGCTGGTAAAACAAAGAGTGCTTAAAGTAATTAACATTCACATCAGAGGAAACCATATAGGTTTGGCAAGAGTATTTATTCAGTGATTGCGATCCGAATAATTTCATTAGGACACTGCAGTGTTGTGAAGAGTGGCAGTGGTTCAAGTGTTTTAATCAAATCAAAAGCGATACACAGTTTAATGTCATTTCCTTGCATACTTATTTCAGGATCGCCCACAAAGGTAAATATTTAACTGCTTACTTCTGATCAGCAAAATCTTGATATTCTGTGACTATAATGAAACTTCCTTTCTTTTGTTGAAATCAATTATACAAAGCCAACAGCTTGCATGAAGCCTCCTGACTCGTTTGTATTCAAATCTGAATTTGATCTTTTTGTTTCTCTTGCAATTCAGTTTTTCAGTGAATGACAATCAAAGCTGTATGAAGACTCCTTTGGGATTGCATTGCTTTATGCGGCATCTAAGATAATTTGGAGCTGCCAGTTTGAGAATTATCTGAGTAGGAAAATCCAGAAAAACTAGTAAACAGCAAAAAAAAAAAAGGACTTCTATCTTTATTAAAGGCCCATCTTTGGATGTATTAATGAAAATATTTAATTCTGGCATCCCTCTTAAGTTCTCTGTTTCAACACAAATCTGTTCACACAATACTATTTTCATAACTTATTTCAGAAATAATAAGCTTACAATGTAGGCTGTGGATTGAACTTCATGATAGATCTGCTTTCAACAATAAAAGAGCAACCTACTGTACTTCAGCACCATGAAGCCATCCGCCATCGAGGCTAGCCGGTGAGACACTGAAAAGGGCACTTCTTTTGTTTGGCGCTCTGAGGCACAAATTGAGATTTCTTCTATTCTGCGAAATAGAAACGGACAAGGCAGATGGGAAGGAATCATCATAGCTTCGCAACCTAACATCCCATTCACACCTCTATACTCCTTGAACAAACGTTTTTTTTTACCATGTTGTTTCTTCCAAGACCTTTAGTTCTTTCATACAGATTGTCACTACCTCTCATAGGCTTTTGCCTTTGACTTGCTGTTTAGCTGCACAAGCCTTCTGTCACCCTTTTTAATCATTTAATGCTTTTGTCTCTCCAACAATGGTTAGCAGCTGAATTTTCCCTGTGGTATATTCACGGTAATAAATAATACAGCAATCTTCTACCAAAGGCCAGACAACACTATGCACGTAAGCCATGCAGTAGGCTGTTGTTAACAGAAATGGTCCTTCGTTCTGCATTTGTTTTACCTTGTATGTTTAAATATTTCTTAATTATGCAGCATAGCTTTACCATACTATTTAATTTTTAAATAAGTAGAAAGTCATTTTAAAACAGGCATTTGGAGGGCTAGAATAACAATGGCTTGCCGCTTTCTTTCAAGAAATGTTTGAGGTGTTACTTGCTGAGTTATGTAACCTTTATTCACAGCTATTGGCATCAGATTTGACGCTTTCATTGTCCACAGAGATCGCTTCCCCTTGAGTTTAATTATTCATAATCCCAAACTTCATCATTTAATTTGTAGAAAAACTGCATAGTAGAATGGAGACTCTCTGAGAAAAATAACCAAAGCAAACCCCGTTTCAGATTTACTACTTTTCTGCAATTTCATCAGCTATTACCATGTGTGGAGTATACCAGCTATAACACTGATCTCTTTGATGTTCACATCTGTAAAAATGGAATACAATAAAAAAATAAAAAAGATAACAGTCCTTCCACAAGTTTTATCACTATACACAATTTCAACATGGTAACCCTTGACAATATTGGGCAACTAGCATTATTGTAAAGTAACATGAACACAATGCAAAAATACTGTAGCCAGTTCTTCATATTGTATCAGATGTGAGCATTATCTCTAACGTTCCATATTTTTGCATTTTACTGCATAGACATTTTTTCTGTAATCCAGCAAAGTTCAGTTTCCCTGCTCTGTATAAAAAGTTCCTTTTCGATGTTTACACAGATGTAAGTCTATTCCTGTACTACTCTTGTACAAAGAGACTGCTGAAAAAACAACATGCCACCCGGCATTAGTATTTATCTCTAGTGAGGAACAACTGAGCCTTCTGCCAGTGTCCATCTCACTTAGTCACACACTCTGACTTTTCTTTTGGCACCTGAAGACACACAGGACAGTGTACCAATGGACTACCAAGAGGAAAAGCTACTGATTTGTTTCATGCTGAAAGGACTATTTTGTTGTATTGTCTTTAACAATAGTAGTGATAGGAACAAATGGGTAGAATATTAACAGAAATGTATATTCTGTTGAATCAATTCTTGTACATGTAGGAACATTCCTACATTCCAGCAGGAACATTACATTAAGTATCATAATACTATATAAAAAATATATGTACACAATCCCATTAAAAAATATTGGGACAGTAAAATCTAAACTGGGATTTTCATAATGAATTTTGAACCATCGTCAATGAAAAACCTTGATAAGGACAAAATAAAAAAAATATTTTTGATAGTCAATTCCATTCTTCCCATTTGGATCAATTAAACAAATTGATAGAGTTAAATGTCAATTGTGAAAGAGCACAAGTATTAGGACGATTGGTTAACAGGTGTTTTTTGCTGGTTAGATATACAGCATCCATACAGTATATGGGCATCCTCTTCCTTCTCTCATAATATGATGTGTGTTTTTAGGTAATGAGACACCCATTAAAACTATGACCATTCTAGCAGGTCAACCTCAGGTTTTAGAGTCTGTAGTCAAAATGAAATTAAAGAGCTTTCTGTTAATGAAAAGCAGCCCATTTTTGTAGTTAAATGGCTAAGCTTTTCAAGAACAGCACAGAACATTATCATACCATAATCAGCAATTGGGCATATACTGATGAAAGAAACCACTGAAGTTAAATATCAATACTAGGCTGGCCAATGTAATATCTGAATGTGATTACAGAAAAACTTGAGTTGTCAAGGAAACCCCTAGATCAACTCTCAGCAAAACTGCCAACGATTTACAGAGACAGAGACTGCAAAATTACAAAGGCTGCATTGCAAGATGCAAAGTTCTCATCAGCACCAAGAACAGATGAAACAGAAAAATGATTTGAAGTACAATGATGAACCAAGATCATTTTGAAACAAGGATTTATAGAGAATGGGGGAGGATGAAGTTTTACCAAAGTGATGGAAATGTTAAAGTGTGAAGCCTGACAAAGACTCACCTCTGGAACTTGCTCACTCATTTTTATTAGTAATGTAACTAATGTTGGCAGCAGTAGAATGAATTTTGACATTTACAGAAACATTTTTCCTGATTCCTGATTCCTGATTTTTCCTAGAAGTAAATATTTTATGCTGTACATCAAGAACATATTTTAATCACGGAGCATGACAATGACAAAAAATATGTGTCCAAGGTAACTGAGGAATTAATCAGGAGATTAATGGAAAATCTTGAACAGTGTCAAGTCAATTTCCAGTTTTGGATACCTAAGAGCAAAAACTGAACAACTATGAAACAGGAAAGATTTCAGTGGAAGAAAGCAAGGGCTTGGCAAAGTTCTGTGATCTCAGACTTACATACTTTTTTTTTACCTAAAAATTATACAGTATGCTACCAAATACTGAATTTTTCTTCAAATGATTTTGTCCTAATACTTATATTAACTAAAATCACTGGGTTGACCATAAAATGTTTCCATTGTAATATGATCAAATGTACACATGGAGTTACCCAAACAAAACTGTAATAGTTTTTTTCATTCATAAATCACCAATACAAGTTTTGACTTTGCTATCACAATACTTTTATTTTTTTAGAAAAATAAATGTTCCTCCCACACTCTTCCTCTTGTTTTCCCAAAATACATTTTCATTTTCAGAACATCAATTTCTCACATGTACGATATCGATTTGCCTTTCCGAATTTCAAGGAAAATTATTCGTATACCATGTCATCTCAGATATTTCCAAGTTGCACATGGAAAATAAATATCTACTGATAAAACAAAAGTCCACTTTGGTAAATCTAATGCACCTTGGTATTCCTTCAAAAACTATGTACAAGGATGAAGTTAATGAGTTGTAAAGTGGACCACTTTGCTTTCACAGTATTTAAAACCAAAAACAAGCATCAATTCTTTAAACTGCCAACCCAAATCATTGATCAGTTTCATCGAGAAGGCAAACAGCAGCATCAGGCTTGCACCGTACAAGAAACTGTGACAATTCTGTCAGCAGAAAAGACAGTTGTCTGTTACTCCAGGAATAATGATGCTCAAAAATGAGTGAAAATAGTGGATTGCAAGATTCTCCACTACAAATCGTCCAATCTGTTTTTTGAGAGCAGTTATTCTTCATGTTTTTGGCTGAAGTTTTATCTTATGAAATCTTACAAATAATTCTGAGTCTGTAATTTCTTATTGTGCTGTGTATTGTTCATGAAAGAGTTATGACTGTTTTTTTTAGGTAAGTACTGTACTGTATATCATTGCCACAAAGAAAATCAATTCGAAAAGTCAATGCAATAGGCAGGTTCCCTACATGATTTGATTCATTTGATGAATAATTTATATCATTCACTACCAAAAATAATTAACTACTAAATGACACATGTTTCAGTAGCTGATATTTACAGGACAAAGGCATACAGTATGCTTTAACCCAGATACCATCAGACCATTCCTTGCAACGTCCCCCTCTCAAGCAAATTATTTTTACTTGCTAATGGGGTACAGATACCTTTCTTTATCATAGCTCCAGACCCAGCCATCCCAATGTGTAACTAAGAGCCAACTCAGTTCAGGAAGAAGAACCCCTATTAAGGTAAAAGCACTAACTAATCAAAACTGTACAGTAGTGAGAAGGAAGTTTAAAACAGCTTTGCTGTTCTGCCAACACACACTTCCAACTCCCCTTTTACTCACCTACCAGACAGCTCCGACAAATACAGAGATAGATGGAGACTGAGAGAAGAAGAAGATTATTTTTATTGCATTTACCTGGCAGGAGACCTAATACAATTAACAAAGCACAAGTGTTGTATTAAGGAATGATATAAACAAAACAAATGTGATAGATTACATCACATTCCAGCTCCACTGTTATTTTCTTTTCATTAGCAGTCTGCCTGATCGCAAAATTAAAACAATAGAATATTGAACCGTCCAGGAGTCTATCCACTAAGTCCGAATGCAAGAATACATTACCTCAATGCAAACGGCAACTCATCTTCTTAAAAGGCCTCCTCAAGCCGGTATGTTTTTTTAATTGAAGCTGGATCTTTATCTTTAAAGGCGATTAAGTTTTCTCTTCACTAACAGCCGCTCAGTGTTTCTTATCTTGACATCCCCAGTGGCAAGAAAGTGAGGAAAGAGGTGGCCTAGGGCTATTGATCCAGCAGGCCTAAAATAATCTTTATTGTTCAGTTTAACTTCAGTCCCGCACGCCACGTTCTGAAAGGTTATCTGGTGGCCAGTTCAGCTAAGATGAGAAGCAAAGAGAAATTAAAAAAGGCATCCATTTGGAAATGTCAGCAGAATTAGTGCGATAAGAGTAATCAATGCAAAAGTCAATAACCTAGCATGTTTTAACTTAAATATCAAAGTGTTTACATTTTTCATTAAATACAAAAAAAATGAGAATAAAATAGCAACCAATAATAATAATAAAAATCATAGGAGCTGAACCTTTGATGACACAGCATTAGGCAAAAAGCCATCTCTATAATTATCATATTACAGCTCTGTACATACAATTTGATACACCTTGTCATCATGCTGAAGCATGGCTTTGTCACATCAATGTCAAATTTAAAAGTTAATAAAATTTTAAATCATTCATAACACAATATACCTTCAGAGGGGTTTAATTTAGCCTCTTTGACCTTTTCCTTCCACAAACTGAATCCTTCACATTAATATATCACAAGCTGCACGTGAAGAGAAAAAATTATTTTCTCCTCAGAAGCTCTGCTAAAGCAAATGCTCAAGAGGAAAGATTTCTGAAAGAATGTGTTTCTTAAAAAAATACACTTATGTTATCTGCTTTTCCCACTTTTCAATATGCCATGAATTACCCTACACATAATAACATACACTGCATATTTTAAGTGTGCTGAACTGACTGTGTAACACTGAAAACAGTCTCCTCTGTGTCTCTATGGTACTATTCAGCAGTAAGGCGGTGAAATAAATGTGAAATGACTAATCCTTAGAAGATAAAAATTCAATCAAAATAAGCCATGCAGATCACCTTGATGACAGACTCCAAAAACCTCAGTTTTACTTCTTAAGAAAGAAGAGTATTTCGTGGAAGGCAAGTCTGTGGCTGGTAGGGATGAAGTGCTCTTATTCAAAAAATGTTATTAAAATGAATGTTTAAAGGAGCCTTTTATCAACCTAAAATTTATCACAATACTTGATAAAACTATTAGAAATACTATCTTTTCTTCCCATCTCCATTTTTGAATAAAATGAATAAATTGCTTTTGGCGTTTTGTGTCACAATTGCAATTTCAATATCATTACATTTACATATTGTATTGTGAACCCCTGGGAAAACAGCAATTCTCTTCTTTTAGGTGTTTAGTGCTGTACAATTTGGCTGGATTATTGTTATACAGGGATTTCATTTTACTAGTTGACCCAAGGAAATGTAAATTAATCACACTGTCAGAAGATCCCGCCGCCACGTTCATTGCACAAGCGATATGCAAACATGCATAGGGATGTGAGTTGCAGAACAGAAACTCAAATCCCAGAAATTCAATGCTTGTTGGATTGATGTTGGTAATGCTGTTGCAGAGTCCACATTCTCATATCAATGTATGATACAACTCTGAAATATCGCTCCTTTTTATGCAGTTTGTGGGTTTGCAACATTAGTGTAACATTAGTACCATCAAGATACTGTAAATCATAGGCATTGTCTAAATTTTGGTAAGGCTTGTTGCTCATCTTCTACAGTACATAGATTATAACTGTATTACAGCAACATTGCATTTATTAAATCTGTAGCCATTTTTAAGTTCTTATGAAAATGCTTTCTTTGTTGACCAGACAACAAGAATAATAATTGAACATCCTCTGAGTCCAAAAGGTTTCTGATTGAAATGGGAAGCATTGAATAGGATTTGAATTTGTTTCAGTACAGCTGCTCTATAGAAGTAGCTTCTGTCAAGCTGAAAGAGGGCACTGAAGTGTTAGTCGAAATTTAGATCAGAAACCAGCTTTTAGAACAACAGAATATCTTGAAGCCTCCGATAACGGAAGGAAAGGCTGAAATGTCATGTTTGTACTTCCTTCTGTGTACTTAACATGGTCCCACAAATGAAATATTTTTTAAAATCTTTTTTGCATCGAAATTGTATCTGAAGCACAAGTTGTTTTTCATGGTCTGCTGGAGTGTAGATAAGGATTTGACTTTATTTTCTTAAGCTTTCTGCCAAAGATATTGAATTAATAAAGTGTTTTTTTCATCAAAGTCTTTCAAAACAAATAGTAGACTTTAAGAGGTATAGTATGACACTAAGTTTTAGGCATTTAAAAAATATATGAGAATATAATAATACTGTATATGTAATATATAAGAAAAAAGCAAAACACTTGGTTGAAGTATTCTATTCTTTTAATGTGCAAGTGTTTGTGCAGTGTAGTTCCAGTGGCCTGTTCTTTGTCTTGGCACTAATAGTGTACTTATATTTCAAAACTAGACAGAAACCAGTACTCATGTCATCAAGGAACAAGTTTCTAATCAGATTTGCTTTTTGAGTTAGGGAAGGATATAGCTAAGGGTGTTGTACTGTATTGCTCTGAACTGGCTTTTCTACTGTACTGTAATGGTGTTTCAAGTCAGCTGTGCGCATCAAGGGTTCTCCTCAAAACCATGTGCATGAATGTTCAACACTTGTGTGAGGATCCTTGCGGAATATTATCTGATACTGTACCGTTTATCCGTATGCCTGTTAGGGAAACCGTTAAAGGTCAATGCATCCTACCCCTAAAAATATCACACACCAAGAGACCTTACTGCACGGTAGCCCAGCTACTGCATGCAAATCATCTGGATTAGAATCTCAGTGGCAGGTTTTGAGGAATCGCATTAGGTGAGACATACAGTAGCAGTGGGATGATATATAAAGACTCGTTGATGCTAAGTCTTCCTTTTCCTGCTGCCAGCACCAGGGAAGTGAATTTGAGAATTGAATGTGCCCAGCTGGAGCTGAGTGACAGAAAAAAAAATGATCAAGTGGCTCACCCAGTAAGAGGGCTCATTTGGAGAGCAGGGTAAGCTCTGCCATCCAGATGTGGCTAGGTTGAGCCTCGGCCATATCCTGTGATCAGATATCTCTAACTAGGGGGACTGGTGGTGTAGAGTGGAGAGCTGGCAGCGCACTTTCAGGACAGAGCTAGGATTTCTCGACTTTCTGGCAAATAGCCACTTCTTCAACTTCCTAGGCTTCTAAGGGTGTGGAGTGACAAACTGCAACACCTCTAATTGGTGCTCCATCTCCCATCAGACACTGTGGAGTTTGCAGTGTGCCAAAAGATGAGTGACTCTCGTGGGTTGGAGGTGTTGGAGGGGTGCGTCTACCTGTCCTCTTTCTCCCTGTGCAGGACAGGAGCCCGTGCTGTGAGCCCCAGAGTCCAGAAGCAACTGGCCATTCCAGATCTGGTGGGTATAGTATAGGATAAGTACAAATTGCCCCAAAAAGGAAAAATCGCAGTCGCTGGACAAAGAGGTGATGGAGCACGGTACAGAAAGATTGCACAAAGTCAAAGAATGAAATAGCGAAAGGACATGAGCAGCCGGGAGTACTAATCAGTGAGCATGGCAATGTCCCTTTAGACAAAGGCTTGCTGGGCAAAAAAAAAGATCAGGAGCTTAATCTTGAGATCACTGTGACCTTTTTCAGAATTACTCAAACATTTAATGTGTAGGCCATTTCTTTAAGTAGCAGGCCCTGCTCTTTTGAATCCCCCTGCCCTCAGGCGGTTGTGGCCTTTCAAAGCGACAGCTCTGCACTTGTTAAATATAATAGACCTATTAATGGCAAAGCCCTACAACTGACCTGGGTCGTGCCTTCAAGTGCTTGTCAAAGACACTAATGGATTCCAACATCCCTTGCTCATTAATTTTATTTGAATTGTTTCTCTCGGTTGACATTCAGAACATTCATCCGGATTGAAACTTTGCTTCTGTGTGGTCATGTGGTCCACCACTAAATCAACTGACCATCACTGATAATCTTTCTGAGATTCGCTGACATATAAAAAACATATCTATCCTCAAAAAATCATTGAAATCGCCCAACAGAGTGTGTGCAGGATTTTAAAGCACGGCAGTGGCTCAGGTGGACTGGGAGCTGTCCAGAGTCACAGGAATGAATCTTATTCTCCACTTTTTGCTCAATTTTGTCTCTTGGCTTTCCCCTCCTCTTCGTTTTCAAACTAATTATTGTGCTAGATTAATGTTTTCTTTTCATAAAACCCCCATTAGAAAAGGTTATGGATTTGTATTAATAAAATATGAAAGGCATTAATATTTTTCCCATCAACACTGCTCTCGCTTACCGTATAGAGACGGCAGACAGCCATGGAGGGGGGTGTTGGCTCCATCTAGCCAGTCATCTTGTTGACAAGGAGCGTTATCAATCTCCGTGCTGTGCAGGGTTAAAATATTAACACACCAGTTACTGCATTCCCTTGCAGCTATTGATGATGGAGCTTAGTTAAAGCAACAGCTATTCTGTCATCATTCTTCAAGAAAAATCACTCACAATTTCACAAAAGAACATTTAATGCAATACTGTCAATACTATACAGTACGTACTATACACTGCTTACAATTTCATTTTAAAATTAACATTTGGAGACATATTAGCACCGCTTAGCTGAAATAAAGACTGTGATTTATTGCTTGTTAAATTGTCCTTGTTTATCAGTGATACCTCTTTGATGTTTAAAGAACACTCATTCTTCCTTAAAATGGTAATTAATATATTCCAGACAATGAATTTATTTCAAGTAAACGGTGCCAGCCTGAAACTGGCATAACTACATTCACTTCAGTGTGTCTGTATTTGTCTACTTATGAGTATGTAAGCAAACCTTTTAAATGTGTGATTGTAGGAAAAGAAAACAGGTACTTTAGCTGTGAAATTTTGAGTTTTTTAGCATTGTTTGTGGAATACTAAAATAAAAGGATAAGGACTAGCAGAGACTAAATGTTGTTGATCTTAATTCCAAGCATTTGGGTCCACATTCTGTTAAGGAATCTGTGTTTTGAATATTTTTGATGGGAGTGGTAGTGGTAAGCTCAGGACGAAGACAGGAACAGCAAGATTGCTCATCAAGAGTGGAGGAGGACAGGCTACTCGGAGGACTAATGAGGCAGGAGGTGTATGAGAATTAAGTTAGAGCAATGGAGTATTGGGACTGAGTGATGTTAGTGTATAGCCAGTGGCCCTCAGGGAGAGAGCTGTAGAAATGCATGTACAACCTCTGAGAAGCTGGCAGGAATGCAATTACACTCTGCAGAAAGTGAATGCTGGAAATGTGTGACTTACAAACTTGTTCCTTGTACTGGAAAAAGGTGCTAATATGATGATAAGAAGTCCTCTCACTACACCCCATTTCTATTATTCACAGTAATGAACCCCTTTGGAGAGACACTTTTCCTCTGCCCTGTGATCTTGTTGATTAAGAGTTTAATTACATATTTTCTGCCTTTTTTGACTGAATGATAGAAATGAGCTCTAATTATAAAGGTTGCAAGCAACGTTGGAGATTGTGTGCTGCTTTTGACGCACAGGAAAATACAGCATGTCTGCCTGTTCATACTTGTGCTTTAAAAGAAGAAATGTAATTTATTAAATAGATTTAACTGACCAGGAGGAAAGTTAGGAGTAAACACTCTAATTAACAGACAAATAAACAGTAGTGTTATTAATATACTGTAGCACCAGCGAAACGAGCAGTTAGTATAAATGGCCCATTAATGTAATAACACTGTAACTGTACATTATTTTCCGTTAGCCATGGAGATAAGAGTGGACACAGTGGAATTTAATCAGTCTTGCAAAATATTTTTAAAATCCCCAACTTTTTTTTTCCCTTGAAGAAATGTTGGTTTTAATTACCTACAATTTTAGAATGTGGTAGAAAGCTTGATATGAAATATGCAGCGGTCATATTAAAACATTAACTGCATTACACTGCCAATATGATACAATTGCTCATTTGGAATATTGCACATGAGGAGGAGACTGTTGCTTTGGAGACAGCAGTAGAGCAATTACAGTAGACTAATTCTTAGTCTGAAAGAAATATCATACCCAGACAAAGCTAGAGAACTGAATCTCTTTGACCTGAAACAGAAAATCATATGGTCACTTGATTCAGGTATTCAAAATCTTGAAAGTCCTTGCCAATATCCATCCAAGAGACATTTTTAAAAAGACCTGTGCTAAACAAACCCAGGGACATAAGATAAAATAAAGTTTAGGATCAATCAGGAAGATACAGAGAGTGTAAAGCATGCTGGGTGTCAGAGTAAGACAGTTTCCCAAAGGGAGTGTAAAGCAGTATCAAAGTAACTCATCATTGTGAAGTGTCTGTTCTAATGTATTATTACACTTGTAAAACCGTTATCTAAACTTTATCTCATTTTGCTTAAAGGGAGTCAGTAAATATTTTTAAAGTTTTATTTCCCTGGTATGAAGCATTGGATACACACAGAGAGGAGTAGCAGAAAAAGCTCAGCCTCTCAGAGATGTGCTTTCTTTGTGCAGTGTTTCTGGATACCTGACAATTAATGGTTCAAATTAAGGATGCCATTGAATAGTTTAAATTGCCAATTGTATGGATTAAACAGAAGGACATCTTGGCAGTGTTTGCATTTCTCCTTTCCTCCAGAGCATCTCAAGCCTCTGTGTCTTTTCTGTGGAAACTGGCAGTTGACTGAACAGTTTGGTGGGACTAGCTGTAGCCGGAAGCCTTTCAGAAGAACAGAGGCATTGTGATATTAATGTTTTCATAGGAAATGCCTCTACACCTTTGATGTTTGGGGAAAAAAATGTTTTTAATGGAGTTACGGTATAAAAATACTGGGATGTCTGGTATTCACAGTATACAGTATCTCCAGATTGTGAGTGTGTTTATTGTAGAGTGTAAAATAACATTCCAGAAACTAATCTCTTAATGTTAAAAACTGCAAATAATAATAATAAAATGATGTACCCTGTGATGGACTGGTGTCCCATCCAGGGTGTCTCCTGCTTGTGCCCATTGCTTGCTGGGATAACCTCTGGCTCCCCTGCAACCCTAAACTGGAAGAAGCAGTTAGAATATGGATGGGTGGAAAATATAAAATGAAAATATAAAAATGTTGCTTATAACTGGTTTGCATACAGTAAGTGCAACGCTAAGTGAGGAATGTACTCTGGAGGCCTGGGTCTATGTTTGAAAGTCATGGCTCTTTGGACCACCTCAGGGGTTATGGCTGAACCTTCTGCAGCTAGATTGTGTCCCTCTTGAGACAGTATTTATGACTGCCTGGAATTATTCATTTTAGATGTTTTGTGGTAGATGCCTCCAGATATTAGTTGAACTAAAATTTAAAAGCAGGAATAAACGGAAAGCAGATTACATTAAATAGAGTTCTCTTCCTGCCAGTTAAGCAAAGAAGCCAGCTCTACGTACTGTATATATATTTATTTTTTGTTTTGGTTACTTTCCGTATCTGAAGTCCTCTGGTAGCACAATTTTAGGTATGGCTGTCTGACAGTCTTTTACATGCCTGATAAGAATGAATAATTAATTTATCAGAGAAGCCCAGACTCTAATCCCTAGGCGTTGTGGTGATAAGAGGTTTTATTTAAGATTTTCTGGCCGATAGACATTTTTCTTGTGGGCTGCCGTTAATAAGTCTGTCAACGGGGACATGGTAGCCAATAAACCCATTCCTCCTAGGTTATCAGAGCCACGCACGTTTCATCTCCCTCTGACAGCAGACATGAGGCGGGTCAGAAACCTTTGAAACCTGAAGCGTTGCAGCCTTTTGGCACAGCTTAGAGAAACCCTTGTCGTTTAAGATAGCTAATTTAAACGTCAGTCTGGAATATCGGGAGAGGAAGCCCCTACCTGTGGAGAAGAGCCACACTTTCTTTAACTTTTAAAAGATTATCTTTAAAAAAACAGTCTGCACTTCATGATGGCCAGTCCTTACTAAACTAAAATTTTAATCTGAATTTAATTCGTACAGGATTGATACAGTGCAATATGTACAGTATGGTAGCCTTAGTAAAGAAGCATAAAGAATAATGCATTTCCTAATAAAAGACCAACTGCATTTCCAAACCTGTGCTATACAAGCTGGTTAATAAAAAGTCATATCTATTTTTTTGTTGAGTAGCAGGCCTGAAAGTGTGAGGAATAAAGTATTTTGAATTGATTTGAAATGAGGGTAGAGGGATTGTGTCCATTAAAGTACTGTCTATACATGGGTGTTTCAATAAATAAGGTAATGAATTCCCATGTCAAAGCGTTTAATTCTACATCACTACACGCATGCCAGTAACCGAACATGGATTACTGCTACCTGTGACTTTAACACATGCTGTACGCATACCTGTATGCTTGAAGGAGGTGGAGATCTGGTGTTTTGAGATCCATGACATCCATGAGATGTCATGTTAATGGAACCAAGAACTAACTGCCTGCTGCACCTAATACGGCTGCTGTACAAGTCCTTCTTTAAGGGACCAAAGAGATGGAAGTCACTATATCAAACCGTAGTCATGGTACCAAATCAGGACTGGCCTAGCTCTTTCTATCCATCGTCCTATAAACATCATGGGTGCAGCTGGCCAAGCGTCACCTGGCTTTATGAAGCAGAAAGGTAGTAGCCTGTCAAAAGCAGAGAAAGACCCATCCAGGTCAGCCTTTGAAATTCTTTCGGTTGCTTTGATAAGCAGAAGACACACACTTTGTGGTACCCCAGGGGTCTGAGTTTGATGCTGTGTGCCATACTCAAGTTCTTTTACAATGACTGGAAATTTCATGTGTCTGGCTTTCTTAACAGCGGCGTTCATAGCAGAAAACATTCTTTTACATAAAGGATAATCCTATTTCAAGTTGTTGGAATTCCTGTCTTGTTTATCTTGAACAGTCATTCTGCCATTATCAAAGACATCGCACCACACCTAAAGCTGTTTGTGTGCCATCATTTGAGGTGCGTACACCTTCATGAGTTTCTGTTGGTGTTCTACCATTTGTGAGAAGAAATTGATTCACGCTGCACACTTTCATGTTTGATTATATTTTCACAAGGCCAACCAACTTTAAATTGTCACTTGGTGTTAAATCTGTGTGTAAACCAGACCTCCCTAAATTCCAAGCATGTGGTGTTTTATGTGGCATTTTAATATGGACTGGTGGTTAGGAAAAAAACACAGAATACCTTTGACTTGCCATGTGGCTTTCAACCTTTCAAGATATATCACACCTCCTGTGAGCCAATCAAAATAGACCTGTCACATTAAAATAAGCAAGTCCTCCCAAATAGCTGTGTAATTTCACAGTTAAGGACCCCAATAGTACTGTCTTGGTAAGTGTTAGGTTTTTTTCTTCGTATTGTGTCATACACTACCTGTCCTTGATGGCATATTGATCTGTCAAATCATTGTCATTTCTGTTCCTTAAACTTTAATTTAGGTACTCTTTAATCATCAGTAAATAGTGTGGGATTAGAAATCAGGTGATTGTACTTCAAAACTGGAAATACTAGCACCCCCAACACACATACACACACTTCCACTGACTATATCAGGCTCTGGAACACACTGACGGCCCCCTGCCACTGCCTGGCTTCTACTGCTGCTTAAGTAGAAACAGAACCCCTACCAGAGCTCTTAATCTGAAGTCACTTTTATGTTCTCATTGTTTTGATGTTTTACGGGAGCTGCAATGTCACCCCTGTGCTTCCTTGCTCTTAATGGTGAGACGTGTGTTGTCTAGCCAGGGCGTCTTTGTACACAAGAGTTTGTGATAAAGCCAATTTCTCCAGGCCCACTAAAGGCATTGACAGTGACATCAATGGCTTAAAGAAATGAGATAGATTCTTGGAGCGAGTGCAATAAAATTACCATTCCTCTCAATTCTGGAGGCACTCTGGAAATTGAGATTTTTCTATCATTACCTTTCACAAAATCATTCCTGGTATAGAGTAAGAAATGAAGAAATGAAACTTAAGTAATTCATGAACTAAAATATACTTTACATTGCATTGTTTGCATAGTAGCAGGTCCTGGAGAAATGTTGTCTTTTTATCTCTGTTTTTTCATAGTTTTAATTTAATACCCACCGTATTCATGCGGTTCAACGGAAGCAATAAGGAAACACCATGACAAGCAATTCTGTGGCTCGGCACGGACAGTGGGAGTCAGTTTTGAGACTTGTGGCAGGTGAGTTTTTTTTCCTGGCATTTCTTGTGGTGTGGCCACTACAGTCAGATTATGATTGTCAAATTGAGTCAGACTCTTGAAAGTCTTGACCAGTGTCTTGTCCTTCAAAACGCTTATTTCCTGATTTCTCTCACTTAGTCTGCTGATTATTGCAATGGCTTATTTCTTACTTTGGGCACCTTTCCTCATTGACCGGTTGCCTTCAATTACCATGATAGCAACTAGGCAATCTTCATTATCTTTATACCTTTATAATTTTTCACTGTTCTTTTGTTAATTAAAGTCATGTATTGTTTAATCTAGAATTGTACTCGATTAAATTTAGAAAACTTAACTCAACTTAAATACCAAGCACTGAGCACCTGGTGTTTTTACAATACCATGTGACTTGAGCTCAATGATTTGTTATTTCAAGGAATAATACTGTTCAAACAATCAACATTCATATCTGCTTGCTATTTAAAATGTAAATTAAATTGAGAATGTGCCCAGTGAGCTATTGATGTAAAACTTTGAGTGCTGTATTGTGATTGTACATCACTGTATATTTTATCTGTATTTTGGGGATTTAAAAAGGCGAAGATCCAAGAACAGGGTTACTATTAGTATTCTACTCTGCTTTTCCATTTTGAAAAATTAGCAGTTAGTTTATTCTAGAGAATTAAAGTGAAATTTATAACACAAGCTAAACATTGAACATATCCTTCATTCTTTTCTTGTACCTGTCTTAATTTCTCCAACTGGTTTCAGCTCATTTCAGAAAACAAAACTACTGTATAAGCTATCATTTCTAGTGATAAATGAAACACCCTTTCTGGTATTTTTCAATCTCCTAATGTCATGGTTTATTCAACATAACATTTATAATGCATTTTAAAAAGATTTATAAAAATAAATAGTAGGAAATGAATAAGTATATAGGAATAACATTTCCACACACTAAGAAATAAGAGAACTGAGGTTAATATTAGACAGCATCTGATGCCTTACAGATGGAGTGTTTTGAAATGCTACTAATATATCATTTTAAAAAATGTTTATTCATTTGTCCTTTATCTGTATGTAATAAAATGAAACCTAGATGACTAGCTCCCTGCTTGTGCAAATGCTGTCTAATTTTTCTTATGCAGCTGGAGGGTTCCAGTTGGACGTCCGCTCCAGGCTCCTTTAGCCTGCTTATCACGAAAGCAGTGTGGGTAGCTTACAGCCAGCCCGTCACTATCAGGAAGCACACCTATTTAATAAGCAGCATGCATTCATTAACATATTTTATACGGTTCAAGGGAAGCAATAAGGAAACAGCACGACAGGCGATTCTGTGGCTCGGCACGGACAGTGGGAGTCAGCTTTGAGACTTGTGGTGGGGGGGGGGGGGGCTCGCAGAGCCTTCAGCGCATGGGACTGGCCATGTAGTCCTGCTGACTGGAGCTCATGCTTCACACGCACTAGCCTCTACCCCTTGCATGCATTCATGTAACGTTAAAGGTTATTAGAACAAACCTAGGCAGCCTATTCCATCTCGGTTTCAAACCATGGCAACACCAGCCAGGAATACAGGGCACAGTCTTTCATTGGTACTTGGGAACAGCATGCATTTTGAAACGAATAACCTACGTCGATGCCCGTGAAGGTCAAGTACTGTAGATTATCCAGAAACAACAAGACGATTCTCAGACTTCCTGAATTAATGACCCAGAAATTACTGTAACTTTCACATCTGCGTAAAACGCGTTGGTTTTGAATTCAAGCTTTACTGTCTCTTTAAGCTACTTTGGGCTCCAAAAATGAAATAAAGGTTTATTTACTTGTGGATTTTACTTTTTAAGTAACAAGAATTAAACATGACATATTAAAATCACACCCTGTCATGAAGCTGATTTACCTTGAATGTGATTCAAGGTCAGCGCTGAATGTTCCATTCCACCAGACAGCACGTTTTCCATTTCTGGCTTTGGCAGCGTGCACACCTTCCTGAGCCTGACTGGCCATCAGGGGATTCTGATACCCCCTGCTTATCTCCCTGATGCTTTTAATTTCCGCCCTGCCAAAGAAGTGGAAGGAAAGGCTTGTCATTGTCCAGAGGGATCCAAACCTGTGACCTTTTCAATTTCACCCTGCGCTTCAAAGCTCTTCCGCCTCAACAACCACACGCCTTCGCACAAAGGTGCCATTTGCTTTTCATCTCCTCAATGATAAGAAGAGAAAACATTGTATATTGTAATGCTTTCTCACCCCCTTGACACTGGCAAAATTGAAGGCCGGAAGAAAAATCGATACAAATTAAAAGCAAATAAAAACGACAAGGAGCAGAAGCGCATTATGAGTTGGGACACCTGTAGCTCGCTGGCCGGCCAGACATTGTTTGCTTGGAGGTGAGAGAGAATGTGTGCCAAATGAGAAAAGAAGTTTCAGGAACATTTTCAAACACTACCACTAAACACACAGGAGGAAAGCTAAAAATTCTCAGAATCACTAGACCACACTGTCCTCTGCCATTATTTGAGTTAGTCAGTCATTATAAATTAACAGCTGCCACATTTATTTGTGTTTTATTTGGATTACTTACTGTACACCAGGGTTTAAGACAATATCCTTTGGAAAAGAGATGCATGCAATGCAAAGAATGGTATGACCAAAGGTAAAGTACATTTCTGGAGAATTGTGAGCAAGGCCTTTACAAACGCATTTCACATATGCAGAATTGCACAATAATTTTGTGTTCATTTTAGTTTGAAATAACATCTCTCTCACTTTTCTTATATGTTCAGTTTTCTTCTTAGTTTATTTTGTCCATTATCCTCTGCAGCTTTATTTCTTTGATTGTGCGTGATTTAGCAGCAAAAAAAGTAGATGTCCATTTTTTTTTACATAAGCACTGCAAACACAACAGATAAATTAAAGAGAAATGTCTTCAGCACTGCAATTGCAGCTCTGCACAGCCGGTATATTGGGATTGATTGGATTTTTCTGCACTTGCTTGTTTGCAGGAATCCGCTCCCTCCACAGCACTCTTAATGTCCTTGTCTCTGCTCTGCCCTGTGCTGGGCAATGTGGCAGAAAGCTCAGGGCTGTGCTTGCCTGGACACATGCGACATTAATTTTTCTTCTGTGGAATGAGACAATTTTGCATGCCGTTTATTTCTCATTCTGATTGATCTCAAGTACACCATGACCTCGGCTCTCTCGGAGGCAGTTTGCCAGCAGATCGCCGTTTCCTTCTCATCTATGCCCACTGAGGGCAGATGTTACGCAAAACAGCCTTTTTTTCAGCTGAACCATTGCACTATATTTTATCATTACATCCCTACATTTACACAACATTAAGCAAATTACATCTTGCAAACAACATGTTCCGCACACTGCACACCGTTATAGTGGCTTCCCATCACAGCAGGTAAAGTTACATCAATCAACTCCTATTAAAAAAAAACAAGCTAGAAACAATCCTTTCAGATTCTAGTTTTCCGTTATGCCATTGTCCCAGGCATGTTTTTGCATTCTGCATCTTTGCACACTGAAATCTCTCATACAATTATTGCTATTCTCATCACCTACTGTAAGTCCCTAACTTCTCCAAGAAGAGTTACAGAAATTTTCCAGTGTACTGTTCTCTGTCTTCTGAGAGTAATTGTATAGTAAATTATAAAAATGTGCCAAGTCCATATAATTCACTTATATTTGAAAAGCAGAATTAAACTAAATAGTCCTCTATTTTCACCTTAACATATCGTACATTACAGTATGTATAGAAAATGAAATAGATTCTTTGGAATTAGAAAGAAGTGGGTCACTTATAGTAAGTGAAAGAAAAAGGTTTGCACTAGAGCAAAAGGTTTGAAGTCATCCTCTTAGTAAAACAATTTCAAAACTACAATTTTGCCTCCTTTATTATACTAGTTTTTTTTTCCTTTTGTTATTCTCTAACGCAAATGACAAATGCTTAGTGCCAGAAAAGGATAGTCATACCAACAGATTAGGAGCACCCACATGAATAATGTGTTCAGTCTGTAACAGTACAGTCTGAAAATAAAGCAGCATGTTTTCTTCAGGGTTTTGAAACATTTACAGTTCTGTTCCTTTAGGTTGTGATCAGTGGATCACCATCACTTTGGGATAAGAATTATTGGAATAGGTTTGCTCATTCAATTGGTTTTCCATAGGACTAAGGATTATCTGGGAAAGGTGATTCTCAGAAGTTTGTCTGAAATTTTGGGAAGCCAGCCACCTACAGTACTGCCTGACACAGAGTCTACACATCTGGCTTCAGTGTCCTTATATTATGTCCAGTAGGTGTATAAACCAAGATCCTGACTACTTGGGTCCCATGGCACTTATCAACAGAGCAGGGGTGTTATTCCCAGGCTTGTAATGGGTGATGTGTTTCTCAGATTGGTGCTGCACTGAGGTAGATGATGTGGACTGCTTCTATGTGTAAATTGCTTTGGGATCCTTTGGGATGAAAATTATTATATGAAAGAAGTTATCATTAATAAAAATAGTATTGATGATGATGATAAAGCTACAGATACCTCCTGCAGGGTTTTGGAGTAATGAGGGGCAGAGGTTTGTGGAAGGCTTAGAGCCTCCCAGTAAATTCACCTGCACCCAGACCTGGTAGTGGACTGCCAATATATTATCTAGCCACAAGTAACAAGTTTCGCAGACAGAATTCAAATCTACATCTTCATTGTAATTGAAAATGCAATGTATACCAATAATAGCAATAACAATTATGATTCACATCGAAATGAATGAGAATACAAAATGTTACAAAAATCTACAGTCATGCTTCTTCTTGTTTAATTGCTCTAAAACTAATGCTTCCCTTTCAGAATCACACGTGCTATTTTGCTCACAGGTTACAGTAATAGAATCCCCCAGTGACGAGAGTATAATTTCCTGGTTGCAGGTAAAGTTTGGATCACTTAGCTGGCCTGCAACACATAAGACAGAATCCTGGCACTTTTCTGGGTTAAAAGAATACCCAAATCTCATTTCTGTTGAAAACTGGTAGAACCGGTATTAAATGCAGTTCAATCTCACATCACTACCCTAAACACAAATTCACTGGAAGTTCCAGAAGAATATGATGGGGAAATAATTCAAATGTTTGTGAAATACAAAGACCCAACACGTTGTTCGGTGAGGGATACTAATATTTGAAGTAAAAGGTATTTGAGACCTAATGTCAAGGCTCACAGACACAGCTCAGCTAATGATTTCCACATCACAATCTCATATTCATTGACTTCAATGGGATTAGAATCTAGTTTGTCACTCCTAATCCAAACTCTTTTCAGTCCAGCATTGGCCTTAGAATGTCTTTCTTTAGCGCTGCGCCGAAGGTGCTTGGACCTAAAACTCTTATCTTCCCATGTGGCTGTTGTCCTCTGTTAACAGGTTTGCTGACACACAGTTGAAAAGAAGAAAAGAAGATAGCAAATGAGAGTACAAAAAAGGTCTTTTTTCCCCCCCACTGTTATTCCAGCTACTGTCATCACTTAAATTGAAGATGGCAAGATTACCATCGATACAAATTAAAAACAAATAAAAGAGGTACCTGGAACGGCTGCTGAGAGTTCAGAATCTATTATGGGTTGATTTATAGAGCGCTGACCCACGATTGGTTGGGTCATGAAAGCAGTGAGTATGAATTCTAGCAGCCTCATTGCCAACTCGCTGGCCAGTCAATAACCTATTTAATTTAATGTCACAGCCAATACTGGCAAACTGTATTGACAAGCCCCCAAATACACCTTGGAAGCACCCGGCTGCAAGGAGCAGATAAACTGTAAGTGAAAAATTCAATCTTCGTTTCCATGAATACCTCGGACTCCTTATAAATTATTAAACTTTCTGCCCTCCAATAAAGTCTGTCGAGGACCTCAACTCTAAGAACTAATGTCAGTGATCTTTTGGGACGGAATAGTCATGGTTAAAGGCAAAACCACAAATCGTTTTTTTTTTGTGTTGTATCTGCCCTGACGTGCCCTTCTCAAACTTTATATTGCTCTGTCGCTTTATTCTGTGATTCCTTTTTTTCATCATTGAAATGCAATTGAGGCAGAGATCGACAGGAGAAGCATGCTGTGTATGAGGATGTTCAGATGGCATTTAACAAAAGCCAGCCAGCTCATTAAGTTACAGGGGTATGGGATATAAAGAAATCACTGCATATTAAATGGGAGCACTTTTGGTCTTTGATTGTAAAGGCTATTAATTATGCTGCCTATTATTCTCATCTATTTTCATATTAGGCAATCAGAAGCAATCAAAGAGCCTAATTGTTCCATCTTTTTAGCATTTAAATTAAAGGAGAAATGCAATATATGTTTCATCATCAGAGGCAGGCAGTATATGTTGTTAGCATCTTTTATATAGCACTGCATGCCTCTATTATATATGTCAAGGGAGAATTAGGCTATGATACTGTAAGTCAGTGTTAGTAAATAAGCAGTGATGGAAACACTGATATGTAAATTTTAGTGTTAGTGTAGACTAAAATTTATTTTTATAAGACAACCTTTTTAACACAATCATACATAAAAATGTTTCATTTCTTTTATATTTTCTTACTACAGTTGACTGATATGCATGCATGTCCTTGATTTACGTTTTCTGCTTTATGATATATTGTTATTTGCTACTGTTCTGATTTTTCTGCTTTCTTGAAGATTTCTGCGTGTAAAGTGATGCTGCAAGCATGAAAGGTGCTGTAGAAGTGAACCTTTATCCTTACTCCTCACAAGTATAGACAAACCAAACAAAGGAGCAAGAAAACTGCAGAATATGCATGCTGAATGTCAGGTCCAGTTTATCAGCATCACCGCTGTGTCCCTTTGCTGAATTATAGATGCCAATATCGCGCCATGTCCTTCTGTCTGACCACATTGTTTAAGACAACCAGGAGTCTGGGGCCACGAAATTCTGTCTGTGTGCCGCCAGCTTTTCATATCTGCAATATCCCAGTGACACCTGAAGGAGAACACCGAGGCCTCTAGTCACTCAGGACTCCTCAGTGTCCCACCGCCAGTCAATAACCCATTTCATTTAATGCTGCTCTGCAGTCGATACCGCTGGCGCTCTGGCCAGGCCTCCTGCATGCAAGTGCGCTGCCCAGCGCTGATAAACTTTTCATTCCTGGTCTTTTATCTTAAACTGTGTTTTAAACGAATGCCCTTGGAACAGAATAATTCATCACCATTTTAACATGCACAAGACAATTTTTACCAGAATCCTACAGCATTATTTAACCGTCTCTACTGGACTCGATTAAGGTCTTTACGTACAGTATATGGATGTGTACAGTATATGAATATACCGGATGTATGTGCTATAGTATGCTAGGGTCTGACAGTGTCCTATGCTTGAACAATAGTCATAGAATCTGTAGCAGCCAAACATTTCTGTCTGTCATCAATCCAAGGCCAGCATTCACAAAGGTTTATCACATCACCTTTCAAACCATTTCAAATTCATAATTCTGCACGGAACAAAGAAAAAACCCTCCTTCAAAACTAGTGTTTGTGAATTTCCCCTGATTTTCACACTTGCGTTACTCATCTATTTAAGCTGTTTTTCCCTCTATGGTCAAGCAGCCAGTGTTAGTGGGTGTGATTCCTTGTCATAATTAGAGCATATGAAAATTTGCAAATGAGGCCATCATTTGTCTGACTTTATTAGCAAAGTGAAATTAAAATTTCATCCCCCTATTTCTTGAAGGAGCCTAGAATATTGGCTTTAATCACCTGTCAGAGAAGTGTGTTCAAGATGCAGAAAACGCTTGGTGAAAAGAGTAATTTTCTATTCTTCACTAAAATAATTTACTTTTAAATTCCATCTGTGACAGTAGCCTTGTTTAACTATCGAGTCTGGATTGCCCCCCTGGGTTGATTATATCCATTCTTTTTATGATTTATATACATATATTACTTTCAAATCTTCTTTATTCTAGACTGGAGGTATTTTCTCGTTTAACCTGAATGTACAATCACCTAAGACTGCAAATAGTTACACATCTGTAATAATATTTATGTGGTATGGTGACCAAAGGTGAACACAATATCCAAACTGATGTTTTACTGTTGTGTTGTAAACATTACATAACTTTCTCTGATGCAAAGCCAATGTTTCTTATATACCTAAGCATGGTTTTTGTTTTTTTTTATATTCTATTACACATTGTCTTAATTCTCTCTTTCTGGAGCAGTGGTTCGCACTGCTGCCTTGTGGAATAGGGAGCCTGGGTTCAATTCCAGACCTGGGGTGCCATCTGTGTGGAACGGATGTTTCTAAGTTTACCATTCCCCCAATTCCTGTATCATCTGCAAATTTAACTGTTTTGCTAGCTACACTGGAATCTAAATCATTAATATACTGTACTGTTTATCAGGAAGAGTCCATGGACCAAAAAAGCAATTAGAGGTGGTACCCTTTAAAATATTTCCTATTTGTTAACCAGTTCTTGAGCCACATGCATACACTACTTCATATTGTTTTAAGTGGTCTTAACTTGTTGCTTGTTAAAACAATTGTAGTAAGTTAGCTTTAGCTTAGCTTTCTAAATCGATGTGTCCCTCTTTTTATGAACTGATGTTACATTCGCCGTTCTCCAAACTGTGTGCGCAAATATCCAAGATCTACTAGCCTAGGAATAACAAACCTTATTTCCTTGAGAATTACTGGGAAAATACTATCAGGCCACAGCAATTTATTGGTTTTAAGCCATCGTGACCCCTGTACAACCTACAGCATACAGTATGTCAGTTATGCTGAAATTATCCAGTAATACTGGGGCTTTTTCTAGAATTTGGGACATACTGTATCATTGGCTTCTTCTTTTAGAAAAATCCTGTTTGATTTAATGTATAAATCTAAATTCCTTTAGATACAGGTAGTTCAGTGAAAAAATGTAATTGAAAGTTGTAAATGTTAATTAATATCACACACCTTGAGAGTCAAGAGCCTTAATTCATAGCAGTGATCTTCAGCTTTTTTGAGACAGGAATGTTGTTACTCCTGAGATGACAGCCAGGCAGCGCGATCCATGAAAAATAAATAAAGATATTCATCAAAGTGAAAAATATGGCTGGATTCCGAGAATTACATTTTGAAACATTAATTTTGTTTTTGCGTCTTTGTTTCTTTTTATACCCTGAAAGGTTAGACAGCCCCCATTAATCAACATGGAAGGTGGCTGTATATCACACCACGACACACATGCCAGTTCATGAGCCACTGTGCTGCTCAGTCTGGGTATATTTGGGAGGCACTGGCTGTGTTTGGAGAAGAAACTAAGTGTGTGTAGTGTATGTGTGTGCGAGAGACAGAGAGTCGGTGCGGAGGGGAGATCAGGGGAGGAGAGTATGAGGAAGAAAACAAATGTTTGTGTTTGGGGAACTGAGCCTGAATCAAAGCATGTGACAGACGAATAATTGAAAGCTATTATATAATCGCAACAGATCAGCGTCACGTTTGCGGCTAGCCGAGGAAAAGGGGAGGTGCTGTCTGGGGTAAATTAATGAATGAATAAACAGCGATCGGTGAATCGGAAATGATCAGTGTCATCCGCTCGCCTGCCTCACTCCCTTTTGACAGCTGTAGGAGAAAATCCAGGCCTTAATCCGTCAGGGTAATGTTGGGTACGTGCCTACCTGACAAGCGGCTCTGGGATATGGGGCTGTATTTCGCTCCCTGTGTCACTTTCTATCTCCCCCAACAACAATGGCAATTAGAATACCTGCCAAAGACATCCGGGCCTCTCTGTGTTCCTCAAGACTGGAGATGCAAAGCTGCCAGTGTCTCCATACAGCCCCTGTCAGTGTCACTTTTGTGTTTCACCAACTGAGGAGGAGTGGGACCAAACAGCGTACAGCCTGGCCTTGTGCTACGGCATCCAGGAGTTATAAAGTGTGCGAGTGCGAGAGAAAGAGAAGGGACAGAAAAGCTTTGTTTCTTCTTTCACTGCACAACTAAACGTTCAGGTGCAAAACCGTATATGTGTACTGTACATATTTTCTGCATCTTCTGATTTTAACATTTGGAAACAAATGCATACAAAGCCCTTTTATACAAAAATCAGAACTCCCAAAACAGTGCTATTACCCACATTTCTCTGACACCATTTTGCTTAGCATGGTTGGATTCTAGGATATCAGATTCGTGCTGCAAAGTGTTTCGTCAGATTCGAAAAGTAATCAAGGATGCTCATTTGCTTATGGAAAGACTCTCTTGTTGTTGTTTGTTTTAGAAATGTTCCCCTTTGTTGTTGAATAGCAAATGATAAGTCCCAGCCTTATTTAAAAATGGATTTTAAAAAAAAGCAAGGACTGAGCTTACTTGCAAAATCCCAAATATCGACGAATTCAGGTTAGCTGTCTACTGATGAAAACCTGGTGCATCTGAATATGCTCTGTCCTTAAGTACCGTTTGGTGGTATAACATTTCGGAGTTATCTGCTCAAAGACGTTTTCTGTCTATGGAGTATGAAATCACACAGGAAATGTTGGGAAAACTTTTTGTTCCAATCTGTTCTTTTTCATTTTAAAATAAGCTTTTGTGTAGCCCTTTGGGGCTGTCATAATGCCTGTGAGCTAGTCAAGAGATCTACATTGGACAATCTTTAATCTTCAGCACCTGATGTGGGATTTGGTTTCTCTCCACTGCAGTGCTTGATCCCCACCACCACTGATTCTCTGACTATGTCAGGCTCTGGAACACACTGACGGCCCCCTGCCACAGCCTGGCTTCTACCGCTGCTTAAGCGGAACAGAGCCCCCACCAGAGCTCTTAATCTGAAATCACTTTTATGTTCTTATTGTTTTCATGTTTTATGGCCGTGGCAATATTACCCCTGCAAAGTGAACGTGCTTCCTTGCTCTTAATGGTGAGACGTGTCTTGTCTAGCCAGGGTGTGCTTGTAGACAAGAGTTCTTGATCAAGGAGATTTCTCCTGGCCCAATGAAGGCACGGAGAGTGAAAATGGCACGATTGCATTTAACGAAGGAAAAACATTATATACAGTAGATGCAATGCTGTGGTCTAACCCATTACTGAAAATGTGGGCTTCTCCCAGAAATTCCTAAACAAATGTGCAGTTCCACGTTTTAGAATTCCCACAGACAATGACTCTGCATTAGGTGTAGGATGTAATCTAACAAGGATTTAGTATAGTGTGCACAACACAGACTATATGAGCTTTTCTGCCTCTTAAAACCAGTATGGTTTTAAATACTGTCGATACAGTATGGTTTCAATAGGTGTTTGTATAGACTGATATGCATAGTTTGCTTGGAAAAGATGTACTGTACATCAGTTTCTCAACAGAATTGCATAGTTCCTTATTTTTGTTGTAGAGCTCACAGAACAGTGCAACTGGCCTGTTGGTGTTTGAGGAAACTTGAATGCCTTAGCACAGAACTGCTGTTAGCACAGAGCCCTTGTAGCAGGGCAGATTGGATACTGTCACGCTACACTGAAAGGCACCAAATAAAATTCCCTGCCTGCAGTGGCTGAAGCTCTAGCAGGGTGACATGTCCCAGATTAACTGTGCTGTAGTTCAGGGACTGGAAATATCTGATTGTTCCTTCCTTTTAACTTTAGCTTTAAATAATTATAAGGCCACCTTGTGGTTAACGTTGACATGCGATCTAGTGGTAACAGCCACCAGTGTGTTGTGAAATGAAAGAAAAATTCGCAAAAGCTCAACTCGCTTCAACTGCAAAGTGAAACTGGTCATGGTAGTTGTCTTAATTAACTGACTTGAAAGCAGACACAAGTGAAAATCCATTTTTTTTCAGCAGCATTACTTTTACCGATTTCAGCAAATACTTCATTTTGTGTTAGTTTTACTTCAGCCTGCAGCATAGAATATGATGAGGGGCTGTGACCAAATGCAGCACACTGGGAAAATGTTCTGTTCTCTGATGCATGCACCTCTGGCTCTTATATGAGCTCTGCAACCTTTCACACTGATTAAAGAGATCCGTCTGCTGATTCTGTATTGCACACGACTGGCGTAATGACCTAATGACATTAGCATATAGCTCACTACTTGCCCTCATTATAGCGTTGTCCCTGGGAGCTGAACATCGCTGCACGGAGGAGTGGGAGCAAAGCATGAGCGAGATTTAATTTAGTAGAGAGGTGAGGTATATAAAAACCTGATGGCAGAGGGAGAGACAGCCAGGGAGATAATGGGATGCCTTCTAACTGGAGTGAAGAGAATACCTGGTGTCATTTGCAATTTTCATCTGGGGCACCCATGCTAATTTTTCTGCCAAGGCGGGGGAATTAAGTGGCCTGATTTTTTTTCCCCTGTTGAAAATGAATCATAAAAAGTGAAAAAAAAAAGTATTAACCTTTTTAGGCTGACACTTTTATGTGGGGTGTGTATTACATGCTCCTGCCACGGAGAAAGTTTTGATAATTGCCTAGATTTGCATATCATTTGAGAAGTGTCACAGGAAGCGAGCATATTAGAGGGGCACTGGACTGAGAGATTACAGAGAAGGATGAATGACTCTTTAATCTGAATTCAGTTTGTAAGACAGTTCGATTTTGCAAGAAACACTTTTTGGGGTCATGGTGATTTTTAAAAGCAAACTCCTACAACGAATTATGGGAAGGTGAATATCAATTAGCTCTGGAAGTTTCACAATGCTAGAAAGCTGAAAGGAATCAAGAGATAGATATTTTGGGAATGAATGTTAATTAGGCCTCGCAGTTTTGCTAAGCGACAGTGCTGTCTACCTGTCTAATCGAACACAGATTTCTAATTATGTTTTTTGCATATATAAACTCAAAATTAGCAGTTTTGCCCTTATTGGTGCTCATCAACCTGACATAGCTAACTTTACTGAACTGGGTGTATATACAGTATGTGCCTCACAAAGAACACTTTTGGCACTTTTAAGAGCATACAGTAGCTTAAAAGTCTTTATTTCCTAGATTTGTCTTTATATATAAAAATATGCATAAAGAGCAGAATTCTGTTTAGATAGTTCTGCTTCTCAGTATTGTGAAAAAGCAAAATCTAATTAATATTAATTCTCATGATTAATAACTACAGTATATGCTCTTAAAAGACACTGTAATCCTGAAAGGATTTTCTTTTAAGAGAAATAAGGCACACAGAATTTAAGATTAAATTCATTTTTGTATCATTAGTTTGAATGTATTTAAATCAAATAGGACTTAATTAAAAGGATACTTACTGTATTTTTCATCTAGTAATAAAAATCTTTAGGTTGTATACTAAATTATTACCATATACAACTAAATATGAAGTAAATAATACTGCTGTAATATCAATAAATGTGTAAAATGTTTGGCTGACAATTATCCTTTTAATTTTGTCAGAGATAATGAATGATATACAGTATCGGTATAATAGAGATAATATTCAATCACATTTCAAGGGACCTTCAAAATTAATATGAACTTTTTCACTTCCATTTTTTTCCTGTCACTTTATTCTGATCATTATCCATATTTTTAAATAGGAGATGTGTGAAAAGCCTAGGAATAATATCATTAGTTTGATTACATAAGAATTTGATTCTTGAACATTCACTTACTGCATGCAATCAATAAATTTCTTGCAAGGACATCTCAGTGTTATGGCTGCTTTTATGCAGCATGCAGTGTTGTGAAATGTCAAAAGCTAATTCTTATTTATTCCTAGTATTGATAAAATTCACATTAATTGCATTTCAATTGTATACTATTTACAACAGGTCTACATATTCCAAACAACATTATTTCCTCATATGATTATAATTCAGGTTAATCGTTTAGCTGAACTGTATCAGATTAGCCCAGCATTTCCAGTTATAATAAAAATCATGCAGGGAGTTTCTGACTCCACTGTGCATAAAATGAAGTTAAGGAAGCTGTAAAGAAAGTTTGTAAGTTTGCAGGTTCAAATCCTGCTGTGCCTGTATTTCCTCTCCTAGTGCACCCACAAAAGGGTCTATCCTGTGGTCGTGCTTTGGTCCCTGTTGTATGCCTGAATATCAGTTTATGAAGGAAGAATTTGCCTGATAGTTGGGCTTTCATCAGGACAAGGAGTCAGTAAATTACTCAGTTTAATGGGAGACAATAAGAGACTTCAAAATATACAATAAATGCTGGAAGCAGGTCACTTACAGTATACAGTATATACAGTACTGTGCATGAAGTAAAGTATATATAAACATAAAGTATATACAAAGTAACAATTATCATTAGACCACATCCTTTGGGTCTTAGCAAAACTTTAAATAAATGCTGTACTTCCAAAGGATCACATGACAGTTCCAGGGAGAATATGGAACAACACTGACATATTATAGACAACGTTCAGACCACCAGACACACTACTCTGCATTTTCCTCTCACTCTCACTTCTCTTCCTTAGCTTATCTACTATTTCTTTCTTTCCTTTCTTTTTCGTATGGTCACTGTCCAGAAACCCAAAGGAAAAAGAAAACAAATGTATAAGCCAATAAGAATGAGAATAAGACTTTTAAGCTCTTTTGGGCTGTAAGAGATATTCATTTATGATTGTATTATTTGAGCTGGATTTATGTACAGTATGTGATTGTATATGATTCTTCAGATTGTATTTTTTATCTTTAAAACAAGCCAGACTGGTCCTCAGGCACTGTGGAAACCACAGAGCAAAATCTATGGAGAACACAGGAAGCCCACTTCAAGAGTTGGCAACAAAAGAGCCTGGCTTGACTCACAACCTCTGCACGTTTGGCTTGAAAAAAGCTGTTTCAGGCTTGGCTCACAGAAGCACTTTCAGGAACAGCCTGAAAGAGAGCTGGAAAGGGAGGGAAACTGCACCCTGCATGTACCCTCTTAAAAAACAAAAGTGTCCATGTTTTAAGGTCTTGTAGAACCCTGCTGAATCTTGGGGAAAAAATCTGTGATTTGACATTTTATGCCATTACCTCGCTATTCTATAGAGAATTTTTTTAGGTTCTTTTGTTAGGACTTTGGAGAGTGTTTATGAAGGAGATTGAGTCAGATAATGTTCACCCTCCTATCCTCCCACATACTGTAACTCACCTTCTAAGGTTGTGTAAGCCTATATTGTTTTCCTTGTTCCTTGCCGCATGAACTAGCTTTGGAGCATGAAGTACAAAACTATCATACTGCAAAATTAGTACAAAAGACTTACTAGTGCAATTAAGGTGAGTCATGTTGTGTATTTTTATGTATTGTAGCAGTATATTGCGCCTGATATTGTAGTCATGTATATTGAAATAATAGTTTTTGACAGTCTGTTCCTTTGCAACAAACTGCCATATAAGACCCATGTCTCTGTGTGTGTGAAGCCTCCACCTTATCTGTCAGTGTTAATAACAGTGTCAGGACACAACGGATGAGCCTCTCTCCTCAGCTGCTTCCACACATGGGAAGTGCAACTCTTCTCCTCACACTTGTGTTAGCAATAATGCAAAGCACATTGATAAGCAGCAGTCTGGAAAATTTGATTGACTTCCGCTGTAACATGAAGTGAAGGTGGCGTGCTCCACAGATAAGCACGACCAAGATCAGAAACATACGGCAAAGCCTCACAAACAAAGAAACAAAACAAATTGTGCTGTAGAATACAAGAAACTTAAGCTGATGTTTTTCCTTTCTTTACCACTTATTAATTTTGTATTAAAAAGTGTCTATAAATTTGACAGGGGCATTTTTCCTAAGTAACATATATTTTTAGCCATTTCTGTACAATAGACGCATAGCTTTAAGACACAAAATTGAGTCACATATATTGCTCATGGGTACAGTGGCAGTGCTCCACCTGGAATTTAATCACACATTGTAGTTAACAGGTCAGAGTTGTGTCCACTACTCCAGACTGATACCTTAAAGCCTACAATTCTGGAATAGTCAAGCATTAATGACCTGAAACAACTGTTTCTTAGCATGGGAGAGATGCAGACAACAAACCTTCAGACAAAACCTACACTGTCAGACCATCCTTAGTTATTCTCAGAGTCCACAAAGCAAACAACTGCGTTAAGACTTTGAGTGGAGGACAGACACAGCTCTTGCTGAAAACAGGGGTTGCTGTTACATGTCGAGGAACACCTAGAGAAACCACAATATAAATATAAACCCTTCCCATCCCAACATCCAATGGTGTGAATCAGCTGTTGCTGGGCTATACTGCTCAGCCCACTCTCAGAGCTATGGTTAGGGCACTCACAGTTCAAACATCAAATTTCCTTCCTAAGTTACAGACTACGATGTGTAATTTTTCCATGTTTTGAAGCTATTTGCTATTACCCAGGTTGGTTTTTTTACAAATCTCTCTTGGAATGTGCACACTAATCTCAGACAGCATACTCTTAATTGGCTGTTCCCATAAGATTGAGCTTTTCATGTTGTCCTGAAGGGCATGTTCTGAGAGACAGTTTCATATTTTAGGAAACATCTATATATTATGAAGAAATGATGAAAGAAGTAATCATTCTCAACATTTCAATATCAGGGGTGGTGAAATAAGGACAAAGAAACCTATGAAAACAAAGAGAAAAAATACAAGACAGAAAAATTAATTGAACTCTTGGTTTTCAGACCCTGATAGCCAGCAAGATTCCTATGTCATACTTACATAAACTGCACAAACTGCACAATAAAGATTCTCTAGGATGTCCCCATAAAAACTGTAATGTAAAGAATGCAGTAATATAATCAGAACCATGGCAACAACTGTTGCCTCAGAAGCATTGGGATGGAGATGTTAAACTTTTTTCTTTTAATCATTTAACAAATTAAAACTTACTTGGGGAAAATGAGAGAAGGCAACAAAAAGCTTGCTAGTGAAACTGTGTATCTAAAACCATCCTGTGGAGCTGCCTGTTGATCTACGTTTTTTCTCAGTGATCTGACAGCCTGATGGGCACCACTGCAAAACCATGCCACTGTCATGCATGGGATGATGCTGGCTTAGCATGGTCCTGGTACAGCAGGGTACGGAATGTTTTTTTACTACAATCATGGAAACAATATGGCATACTGTCACAGTGGTGCCAGCACAGCACAGCTCTCATGCCAAGTCACTAATATGCCTCTTTTGTCCATGTAACCAGCCTGTCATGTTTTGAAACCCATACACATCATTACCCAGGATGAGCCATATTTACTGAACTATCTCACTGAATCTCCAACATGCATCTGCTTCCTGCTGCAATCAACAGGGTGAGGAAAGGTAGTAATGAGAGGAATATGTCTTTAGCAGGAGATAGGATGAAAGCACCAGCTTCATTAGCTGTTTTTTTAAAGGGTAACCATGCAGTGTTGTTTTATGTCTTAATTTAGCTGAACAGCAGCAGGCTGTACCCAATGAGATTCATTAACACTGCTGGGGAGGGGGGCTTGTGATGTCAGTGGAGTGTATCAGTTTACACAGCCACAGTAATGTGGCAGAGAAATGCATCACTCCTTTCCCCCCTGTGACAGCTGCACCCGTGACACACAGCTGATCACCCACAACTGATATGCACGGTGGAGGGAGGAGTGGTGCAGTAATTAATAATAAGTGTCCCTAGGCTGAGGTTGTTATCATTGACATTCAGACAGCAAGTAGGGGAAACCAGAGTTTTACTCTTCAATATCACTGATCTGAACTTTCACCTAACATTGGGATAGTTCAGACGCTTGGCTTTTTCAGACACCTGTATGATAAAAACTGTGCAACACTATACATGACAGTTTTGTATTCTGGATTATTGCAAAACATGTTCCCATTAAACCAGTGATGTAAGTGCCCCCTGTGATGTACTGTGATTATCCTTGGGAATGTGTTCCCCCAGTTCCATTTGAATGTGTACTGAATGTCATTGCTCCACAGTGCATGAATAGTCTATTTGCTCTTTAACACCCTGCACCTAGCATATTTTGTGGGAGGAAATACCAATATGAAAGCCTATTGCTTGGAACTGGCTCTAACATTTATTTATGAAACGTATTTAAAATGCATAGGGATCGACCATGGAAGTAAGGCTCCTATTGCACAGCAGTTGTGTTATTTCAGATTTTATCAGCTGTTGACTATTCGATACAGTACATCAACACACCTGTCAAAGCAATATTAAAATATTTTTTCCGCTTCATTAAGCAGCCTATAGCCTCTGTGCACTCAAGATGGTAGAACACTGATTTGCATTGTTAACATTCCACATTTAAAAAAGATCTTTACCAGACAAATATGGATGAAAAATGTACCTGTCACAATCGTAATCCCTCCTCTTAAGGGTGCTCTGGCTCTTTCTTATTTTACTGAGTACGTGCACCTGCTGCCAAATCTGCCCCTCCTTATTTAAGCCTGGCGCTCTCGCTATTCTGGGCTCAGCATTGGGAGATGGACGCCTGGAAGCCCGCCTACCAGCAGGTCCAGGAGAGACCTGACGGCATAGGCTTCATCATGGCGTCCTGACCGTCTGAGTCCAGGGGTCGGAGCGCCTGGCCTCGTCATCCTGTTTTTATTCCCGGTCCCTGTATCGGATCCTGTTCCGGTTTTTAACCATGTCTTGTTTCGTCTCGGATGGATCACCCGGTTTTTGACCTTGGACTTTGCCCTGTAATATAATTATTAAAATAGAATTATTTTTAATTCTGTTTATATCATTTGTAAAATAATATATATGTATAAACCTTTCTGGGCTTTTATAGGAAGCCTCTTAACTTGTGTATTCTAGGTCCTGCTAGGTCCTGTTTCCTGCAAGTCAGGTCTCCGTTTTATAAATAATCTCCTTTATACGGGTATGTACTGTAGCATATCAAAGAAATATCGCTAACAGACCTTAATTTCAACTCAACATTTTAGAATTGTCTTTCCCAAAGTTTTCTGGCGTAACAGGTTATCAGTTAATTATGTATATGCACAGGTGAGAAAGACGTGGTGTCAAACACTCATTTTTCATGCTGTAGAGATCCATTATTTCCATCTTGACATAATAAACCTAAATGAAAGAGATTCTGAAACCCATTTTCTGCCACAGGCCTATTGTTAATTTCTAGCCTTCTCTTGGTATTCAAGAGATGAAACTGAATTCTGAATTTGAAACTCAAACAGTTCAAATAAATGCTCAGTTGAAACAAGTCAGGAGGCACGGGTGTCATGGTATACTGCATTTCAAATAACACAAAGCAGGAAAAGATGTAAATAAACTGCATTTATAGTATTTTAAAGGAATAAGAAGATAAGAAATGCAACAATCAAGAGGAGGCCATTCAGCCCAGTTTTGTCTTTTGCTAGCTTCATATCCAAGTGAATCTTAAATTTCATCCAAACATTTCTGAAAAGTGACCAGATTTCAGATGCCCACACTCTTTATGTAAAGAGGTGTTTTCTATTCTCCATTCTAAGTAAAATAATTTAATATTTCCAGTTTCATCCCATGTCCTTGTTTCACTACTGAGTTTGTAGAAGTCCTCTGGGTTTACCCTGTCTGTATCCAATAGACTTTTATATACTTGGATTACATCTCCCAGTCTCCATTTTTCTACACTAAAGACATCTATTCAATTTAACCTGTCCGTAATAACACTCTCCTGAGACCAAGAATCATTCCTGTTGCTCTTCTTTGAACTATTTCAACGGTTATAATAACCTTGTTACTGTGGCATACTGACCAAAACTAACTCTGTTCTAAATGAGGTCTCACTAAAGCATTGTAAAACTTGGGCATAACACCCTTCGATTTAAATTCTTTATATCCAAGTGTAGTGCATGTTTCTACTTCCTGCATGGATCACTTAGCTCCTGTCAAGATTTTCAAGTTTATTTTTCTGTCCAGTTCATAATGTAGCTGTGTCTTTTTGCAATTCCCTTGCTGCTGTTAGCTTTTGTAATGGCCTTGGATGTTACCTCCATCTGCATATTTTACTGCAAACAGTACCAGAATATTAATAACTGATACAGATCAGGATGAGCAATAGACCTAAAATGGACCTAAAATAATCTGTGGTGCTTCCATCGGATAAATTAAAGGTTATGTCCTTTAACACAAAGTGATTCCCAATCCTGGTCAGGGAGACTATTTTGTCTTGCAAGTTCTTGCATTTTATTCCTTATTCTTCTAGCACTGAGATGTACTGTAAGACTTTCATCATTGTCTTACCTGATGTGTTATTTTTTTGTATGTTTTAGTGTTGGCCTGGGCTTTCATGATCTCACTCGAATAGATCTGTGAACTCCACGTCTCCCTTTTCTCCAGTTTAAATGCCCCTCAACTTGCCTACACAAGTTGGCATTGATGCCCCTCTGGTTCAAATGCAGCCAGTTCCACTGCTTCACATTCCATTTGTTCCAGTAGAACCCTCAATATTCCAGGAACTAAATCCCAATCTCTTCACCGATCTTTTAGCCACATGTTCAATCTCCATATCTCCTCTGTGGATACAGTGAAAATGACAATACAGCCCCTGTGTGGTCTGTACAACCTTCCATGTTGTGTGGTGTAGAGTCGCACAGTTACTGTACAGTATATCTCTAACCATACTCTTATGCCAACATTTGCACATACTGTACAACCTCTCAAAATATCAGCTGTCTAGTCCTTTAAATTCTGAAAACAATTGTCGAAACAATTGTCTTGCTGTAAAAATGAACAAGCAGGGTCTTGAGCCCAAGAACTGTATTACCAAGCTGCTCTCCAATCTCATGCTGTTCATAGATGAAATCTTCTTGAATGTTTCCATCCAGAAAGTATTTTTTTTTATTTTTAAGATCAGCAAATTCATGTTTTTTCCACATAGTGCTTTATAGTACTGTCAAAGAAGAAGAGTTTGATTTTTTTAAAGATACCTCACTCACACCTGATGCTAGCGTTTCAGTCAGATTGCTGATTGTGAAGAATCATTGACAGGAGCAGAGTGTTCTTCATGGCTGATGTGGAGAAAGAGCATTTTTTTGTAAAAGACTTAGGCAGATTTGGGATTTTTATTACACCTGTTGTGTCAACTACTACGTCTGTGTGATGATATGATAATACACAAATGACATTAATTGTGGTTTGCTGCTGAGCACTCTAGTTACAGCAAACTTTGTTCACGCTAATCTCTGCACTTCAGTTGGGAAATCTGACAGATGAGGAAATCACAAATGTTTGCTTTGTAGCTGTCAGGTTTCCCGTTTTACCTTGTTTAAGTTCATATTAGTCGATGTGTTCTCTGCATACAGTTAAAAATGTGTTCGACATTGTGCAACGCTGTGGCGTCTACTAGTGCTTGGCCAAAAGATTTTGCTACCCCCTCAGGTGCCCTCTAGCTTGACATGCGAATTGATTGTTGACAATTTTGCTGTTGTTATGCTTTTTTTCCCCTCTCCTCAGAAAGCAGGCTAAAAGCGTAGATGATGATCCTTTCTGGAAATTTCCAAATGTCACTCTAGCACTACAAGTGCACTATGTGAACTTAACTTCCAGGACTTGAAGCAACATGATTTTGAGTTGAGCTGTCGTGACTTTTGAGCTATCCCTGCAGGGAACAAATTCTGACAAAGTCAGCTACAAAGCCGTGGAATGTGCCAGGACAAACTGGAACGAATGATTTTTATTCCTTTCCTTTTTTTTTGCTCCAGTATGTTGTCTGAAAGTCTTTTATCACAAAGTTTTTCAGGTCACTTCTCTTCATAAAGTGCACCAAACCCCCAGGAATGGAGGCACCAGCTAAACAAAAATGACTTTTTTCAACCGCTATCCCCGCCCGAGAACAGTGGCCCTGCAGGGCTTTTGGGACTGCGTTTGAGCAGAAAGTCACTTAACTGGCTGCCATGGTTGGCCTTTTATCAGCTTATTCAGTGGATGCCATTAATATGACACATGCTCTTCATGATCCTTTATTGTTCATTTTTAAACCCTTCTCCTTTCTCTCTCCCCTTGCTTCCTCTCCCTCTCTATTTATGTGCCATTTCCTTTTGTGATGGCTTCAAAGCCAAAGGGTTAGGAGGCTGTTTGTGGCTCGGAGTGAGAAGGCTACATTATCCAGCACTTCACTGGGCAGACATTTCTGCTCTCTCCCTTTCTTCCTGCACTGTCCTCCATTGTGAAGTTATGACTGCCCTACTGTGTTACAAATGGGTTACTTAATAACAGACACACACTGGACAGTATCTTGCTGAAATGTGTATGTGGCATTTTCTGAAGCAGAGAGTTCCTACAAAAAACAATGTTCTCCTAGGAGCTGGTCCTTTATGTGTAAATGTGTGTTAATATAGTATTAGCCCAATTTAAAAAAAATAATAATTTTTCCCTTCCATGCTAGAGAAATCTAAACTTTACTAAATCCAATTATAAAAAACGAAACTTACTGACACATGAACTACACATCTTAGACCTGTCAAAGTAATTGAAATATTCAGGGTTCAGTGCCATTCTCTGATCTACAAATGAATAAATAACGGAAGTAAATGGTGTACTGTCATAGCTGAAAGCTGGAGTACAAACAATTCTGTTTTCTGTTGATGCTGTAGTGCAATGATGGATAATTAACAGCAGAAAATAATCAATATATTGGATCTACTGTAAATTACACACATCTTGTTTTTAAATTTTGAACATCTCCACCTCAATCACCCTCAATCTGCTATTTGTTCTTAACCATCAGATTTAGCCAAATTCCTCTTTTTCCTTTGTACAGGGGATATTTCCATATCTGACCATTAAACGTATATGTTATATGATAAACAATGATCTCAAGCACCTGAGATCTAAACCTACTCTCGTCTCTCACGGCATCCATCAGAACTGCTTTCATTTGCCTCTGTGGTGCACAAACAGCAGGCAGAGCTACTTGACAAAGCTGCTGTTTAAAATGTTAATCAACTCCCAGGTGTCTATGTTCTGCAGGCGCTTCAAGAACCACAGAGTAGTGATACGATTCTATACAAGCGCATCCGACACACTGCTAAGTTTTTTTTTGTTTTGTTATTCTCCCCATCATTTTCTTTTACCAACACAAAATGATATAAGAAGAAACGTTGTCTGCCTGGAGAGGAATCGCGGCTTGTTGTTCTTTATTATTTATTTAAAAGACAAAAATCAGCCATCTGTGAACACAAATTTAAAAACAAAAAGTGAAAAATCCACAAAGCCATATCCCTTCCGCGTCTCAAGTACGCACCGGCGCACATCACGTTTCGTTAGCCAAGAGGGTTCAGATGCTTCGCTCTCGAGTTTGTCACGGAGCCATAAGAGAAAAAGCACTCGTTTCTCTTCAGAACAGAATGAAGAGAAAAAACTTGAAATGTTGCGTTTCTTCCAAACAAATCTATTCGAAATGTGGCAAAGAGATTATACATTGTATTAGAATTGTAGCTGCATCATACTGTATGATTTTTACTGTTCTGTGCTCAGTTTGATATTTTGCACAATTCAGAATATCATAATCACTGCGCTAGCATTATCATTGCTCAAATGTCTTTATTGCGCGCAGGGAAGTAAATTAATCAAATGTTCTCTAAAATTAGTATACTGAAACTCAAATCATTTGCTCTTTACATTCGGTCTCCAAAACTTTGCCACATTAAATTACCCAATAGTTAATACAGGGAGTATTCTAATGAGCAGCACAATACGTGCAAAAACATACAGTGTGTTAGCAACAACACCACACAAACACCCGTCTATCTGGTCTATTGGACTGCCGTGTTGAGCTGAGTTTACAGTACAGTAAGTGCTCATTTTAATATGACAAGGATCAGTAGCCTGAGACTGCCCTGCATGTTAAAAGTGTTACCTACAGTACTGTACCATTCAGGTTAGCTCAGTCCTGTCAGAAGCTATACTACTTTGAAGCATGAGCTTGTCAGAATTTAGATGTTAAGCAAAACTAGACTTGGGTTGGAAAAGCAGGTTGCTTCTGATAATGGTGTCCTGCAGTAGGGCACTGGGGGTCTTTATGTGATGTAACCTTATTGCTGCAGAACCATAAGATGGATAACCTTCATGAAGCTGCCTCTAGGCAAATCTGATATACTGCAGCTAGGGAGTTTGGGACTTTGTCGTCAGGTATGACTCTCAATGTCAAGCAATAGGAGAGGTCAGTAAGCGGTCATCTGGAAAAACTCTCCATTGATCTTTTATACAGAAACATGAACAACATGTGGACTTCTTAAAGGGCATCCTATACAGATACATTGTCAGGTTTGTGAAAGACAAGGAAGTCTGGGGAACTATGCATTTCCCTTAGCAAACAGTTGCAAAAGCTGGAAGACAAGACAATAATGTGCTGTCCATAAAAAATAAACCCATCTCTAATATTTTCTACTTGATGGAGCATGTAAGTGTATTTGACTTCTCTTTTTTTATAGATCTGTATCGATCACTTTGAGGAACACACACGCTCCTCTCCAGATAGCAATCAAACCCAGCATTATCAAGCTTCCATTTCCTCAGCTCTGTCAGGGAAGATTGATTTTTATGGGTCTAGATTTTTTTTAGAACTTTAAAAACCTCATCTCCTATTTACTCTTTATTAAAAGCAACAAGCATAATCTTTTCTATGGCATGTGGTAGCACTTTAGCTGCACAACAGTCCTTGAAGTCATGCTCTGGGCTTTAAAGAAGAAAAATAAAGCTACATTCAGAGAAATGTTAGGGTATCTGAGGTAAATGATGGCCAGGGAGATGAAACAGATTTTACACTGGTGGCATTTTCTTTTTAAATTTGCTGAATAGTATGTTAGCTCATTATTATAGCAATCCACCTTGTGGAATTTATGGTGGTTAAATGTTAGCTGATTACAGTCTACAGCAAAATCCAGAGCATCAAGAAAATACATTTGTGACATTAATTAGAGATCACAGATTCATTAAAAAACACAATTCTAATTCTGCAAGTATGAGTTGTTGTTAAGCACGCATCATGTAGCTATAAATAAGAAAGGATATGTTTAAGATGTTTAAACATTTTTTAGCTATAGTGACAAGATCAGTTATGCTCAATCAAAGCATTCCCTTATCTTTAAAGATGAAGAGAAGTCTGACTCTCACCTTCTCATCTTTACTCTTCAGATCTCCCTTTCTTCCTGGTGATTTATCTTTACTGCAAAGACGAGCGGCTGAAGTATGTTACAGCTGGTTCTGCCAATTAACTTGAATTCTTAGGTTTTGCTAATTAGCAGGAAATTACTTAAGTGACTTGGCTGACCGCCGATTAAGAAGAAGCAACTCCAGCTGGAAGAATTTAAGAAATTAAGTGCAGGTGGGAAAAGGTTCTGCTCAGCATGACACTCAGTAAAAGAGAAAAAAGACAGTTAGATGCTACGTAGAGCCTTTGTGTCTGAAAGATATATAGAATATAAGCCACTTGACCTACAGTATGTTGTTCTTTACATAGAGGGTGAGGTCCTTCAGGCAAGGCATAATCATTTCATGAATAACTTTAGTAGCAGATGTTATGCCAAGGAATTTCTAAGAAATTCCTGTTGATGTTTGTTTGCTGCTATAAACGTACTGTATGTACTGCTCTGCTAGTTAACAAAATGCCATACCTAGTATTTGCAATGAGTTCACAGGAGGGTTAACAAACGTTTCCTTGCTTAACCTCTCAATATATATGCTACTGTACAGTATGTAAGCCTCTATACAGTATGTGTGATTTTATTACATTATTTTTATATATCCAGGAGGTACTCTGAAACATATGTTGCACTTTTCTCTGCAAGCGATTGCAAACAACTTACCAGAGCGCTGCACAATGATTTTCCTTTGCCATGTGACTTCCTCCATTAATAACAGGCTCTCCCTGCCACACTTCTCAACTGTGCGGCACAGCATGTGGCTAATGCTGAAACAGAGCTGTGCGACTGTCGGATCCCTGCTGCGGAGCAATTCATTAATCCAATAGGACAAACAGTGCTGAAGTCTGTAATTTCACAAAATCTAAACTCCAGGCCTTTCGCACATTCCAGTAAATTTGCGTCTTAATCAGCTTATGGGATGCTGCTAAGCTCCATCCCCATTTCCATAGAAAATCCATTCTTTTTTTTTTAATTGCAAGCTGCTGAGATACATCTTTTATAAAGCTGACAAACAAAAGGCTTATTACTTGCTAATTTAATTACGGGGGAAGCAGAGCAGAGCTAGCGTACTTTTTGCGAGCAGTACTGGCCATGTTTGGTCTGAGGAATTTTGTCTTTTAGTTGGGTTTCATTCTGAGGAGCAGTCTTTAGTTCTACTCTTACTTTAATTAATAAGATTTCAAACTAAGTAGAGGCCATTCTACCCATCTATTATGTGTGTTATTTAAGTAGCTAATTAATCAATATCTGCCCCATCCAGCTGTTTCTTGGAAGAATCAAGGTTTTGGCTTCATAAGTTGTTCCAGACTCCCACAAATCTTTGTGTAAAGTGGTGCATCTTATTCTCAGATATAAATGCACTCACTCAGAATATCCATTTGTGTTCTCTGGTTCATGTTTCGCTGTTAATGCTGGAGATGTTTTCTCAGGTTTTGATTTATTATTTGAGTCACTGCTTTCTAAATGTGGAATGATTAAGAACATACTGTAAACCCCAAGAAAAGTAATTCATGTATTTTGAATATGCTCTGCGTAGAGCAGTTATGCAATTTAAAAGCCTGATCTTATAAGATTTCAGAAGCAAAACAATTTTGCGTCTGTTAATGCTTAGTTGCTTCCGAAAGTGGTGCCGGTGGACGAGTATATAGCTCTATTTCCTCTGATCTAGAAAAGCAGATGCTCAGTAAACAGATTTTGTGTTTAAACCTTTAGTGAAGTTGCAGAAAACCTGACTGCATATTTTAACACCAATTAATTAAAAAAGAAAACATGCATTATTCAACCAGCTCACAAATTTCTCAAGGCAGTCAGGATATTAGACTCAATAGTGTGCAGTTTGGATTTGGATACCCGCAAGTTAGATTATATTTCAAGCTTTGAAGATGAGTGTAAATCTGATGTAGTCAAATACAAATAGTATGCATAATAAAGGACAGTGGAATGTGCTGTGATGAATTTTGGAATTAAGTTAAAAAAAAGATTTCCCAATTTAATACCAGACTAAACAGTGTTTGTCTGTTGCTACCAGTTCCTTGGATGATGGTTTTGTGATAATTTGGATGATTTTGTACGGGCAGGTTTTCACCATGAAGAAAGAACAGAGAAACCGACTGACAATGATTAAATTTAACAGCGAAATACAACACTCTGGACCCCTTCTTTCACTGAACTGTAAGTGACATTTGCACACTCATTGCAAACTGCCTTTTTGTATTTTTTTCGTTAAATTGTTTTGAAATACTGTAGGCTTCTGCATGTTTGTGTTACTGCTGTAGTCATTTTTCTGCTTTTAATAGTTTTCATCCCTTCAAACAAAGCAAAACTATTCTATTAATACCTTATATAGTTTACATGTTCCTGATGACTGTTTAAATTTATTTTTGTGTTGTCTGTGATACTATGTAGTGTCAAAGCCCATATACATTGCTGTTAGTTTACATATCTATGCACCTAAAGTAATTAAATGACTAATTGAGATGATTAAATTACTGCACTGGGATGGTGAATAAATGGTTTTAGAAGATGCTCTATCAGAATTAGTCAAGAAAAGCTCCAGGTTCATACACAGTAGCTAAGAGCAGTCTTGATTCAGGTGTTTAAAATCACTAAACAAAGTTTGTGAAATCAGCCCACAGGACTATGACATGCTCAATATTAAAACAAGCAACAAAGGAAATTAAGTGGCAATAAAATTTTAACTTAAATAGAGACCATATAGTTGCATTTCTTTACTTGAAGGATTGCAATTGTTTTAGCATCAAATTGCTCAGTTATTTTGTGATTTTGTGAGGATTATGCCTTGAGATCAAGAAAAGCTGAAGAGACTTTCAATAAATAATCTACTAGGAAAGCAAATGAACGAGATGGACAAGATGTCACATTTATTAATGTATTAATCTATTGTTTTCCTTCAGCATCCACTTCAACTTCCAAATGATGCTTTTGTTAAGCAACTAGAATATCCATAATACTTACTGTAGGCTGTTTGGGTATTCTGAATGTGGGTTATGAGCAATCTCTGATTCCTTCTCTGCAATGCTTAGAAATGTTTTAAATGCCTTCATATTTGTAAATGCCTGTCTATAGGTGATGCAATGCAATGTACGCAGAGCAAGTGGTGGGCATTTGTCTCAATAAGTGCCATCTTCTTCTCACAGCTTCGGTTTCGTGGCAAGTGTGTAATTAGGTGCTTTAGATGAGCTACGGGTCACTTAAGCTTTTCTTGTTTTTGTGTGTGTGACACACTGGAGCTAGTGAGCACTACTTGTGAAACAATGCACTGTGCTATAAATACCCAACACAGCAGACAGAAAAACTATAAAGCCAGGGAGTAAGAAATAATTTTTAATTTGAAGAAGGAGCTGCTCAAGTCACAGAGGCTGAAGTCATTTCATAACTTTGATGTTGCAGAATAGTCAGTCTAGTTGGTTTTATTTCTATTCTAAACTGGACTTTTGTTAGGGGTGGGAGTCACTTTATTTTGTAACCTAACTATGGGTATAGAGGGAACACGGCACCAAATAATTAGTAAATTACCAGGTTTGGATGGTTAACTTTGAGTCATACACAAGAAAATGATGAGAAGTAGGAAATTTCCACTCTCATAGAGGCTTAAGAATTTCAGATATAATACCAGGGGGAACATATAATAAATATAATACAATAAAGATATAATAAGGGGGCATCTGAACTGAATTTTGACCTGAACCAAGAAACTGCAGTCTTACTTCCATCACAGGGAAAAGATTTGGAAGTGAGCAAAAACAATGGGAGTTTCAGACAGTGGAAAGAAAAGGAAGATTGTGTTTAAAATCCTACAGCAAGAATAACAGCCAAAACTAAAATGGTGTATTTGTAGCAGTCTGCTTCTTTCTTGTCTATATAAGTGATTGAATTCCTGATGTCGTTAGCATCCTAGTTAAATATGCAGATGATGTGAAAATAGTGGGTATGGTAAATATAGAAATAGCAGCAAGGGAATTACAGAATGACTGATACAAAATCGTAGAGTGGGTAGATACATAGCAAATTTCAAATTCCTCCTCTTGTTTTGTTATGTTCTTATTATTGATTTAAAATTAATAATTTGTTCATATCATATCATATTTCCGTACAACTGTCATTAAATGGAACATGTTCTGGATTGCACAAGAGGACCACAGTCACCCCACATGACAAAGCCAAGCAAACACAGTATGCTGAGTTTGAGAGGAAGCAATATTATGGTTTCTGTCAGGAGAATCAAAGATTCATCTGTGGAGTGGATGTACAGAATGGAGAGAACAAAGAAAACATTCAGATAAACTAGCGTACAATATACAGTACTGTATATTTATAGTATGTACTGTACATGCACTTAGGAAAGTTAAAAACTAGAATTCAGTATTGTATTACTGCTTTTTAGCCTGACATGGTTAAGTAAATATATCTCTCATTATTAATTTCTTTTTTCTGAACTAATTCAAATTACATGCAAAACAGTTAAAAACTCTAAACCTTATCCTACTAAATAGCCCTGCTGCTAATACTGAAGGACTCCAGGCCCATTTTACTCAGATAGCCTATCAGATGTATTTGACATTCTCTGTACAAGATCTTCATTGACAGTAGGGGGAAGCTGTGGCATGAATATGCAATTTGGGTCTTATATTTTTCTCCGGTAAAATGAGCTTTAAATGGATGATGACCGTTCACTCTTTAAAGCTGTGTAAAACATGAATCCATGATCAGGGCTTTTTCCGACATCTAATAGCACCTACCACAAGTGCCTGGTCTAATGCTTTTAATCCTTAATGTTCTCATCTTAATCAAGGGAATCTAGTACACGTTCCTGACAGCATTACAATTAGTTTTATTCCAATTAAGAATGAACACTTAGCTGGAGGCCTGAAATCAAAAGGGCCCTTCTAGTGCAAAACAATATTGGTGCTGCCAAATTACTGGCTAAATGTGTGGTTCAGGAAATGCAGAATTATTACCTGTGAATTGTTAAATATGCTCTTAACTGCTGGACTCTGAACAGCCATGCATATCCATATTTGATCGCTGTCATTAAGTTAATTTCCTCCAGGAGAAATGGAGCATGTTTTTCATTATTTTTGTTGTTGTTTTTGGCACATTTCCCTTCACCCAAAAAAACATACATGTACAGTATTTAAAAGTGTACTGTAGATGGTTTTCTGTTAGAAGAATACACATTTTCACAAATACAGGTAATGTTTCCTCTTAATTCCTTTCCTTCATGGAGCCCGCAAAACAACTTCAAAATACCTTTTTATTGAGTACATAAGATGAAATAACACAGCTGATAATGCTTTATGCCCAGAAACACATAACAAGCCCAAAAAGCATAACTCAAACCCTAATTCTTGCCCTTGCCTTAATCCTACCCCTATCCTTAATTTCAACCCCCAGCTCTAGGCCTAATCATAACCATGGCACTAAACCTAAAATATTCTATAATGAGCGCTTAGTAAAAATGTTATTAACAGTTGTGTATTTGCTTCTGTACAGTATGTCTTTTTTAACAATGGTCACACAGGATTTTAAATGTTAAACACCTTCTTCTTGGCTACATAAGATGCCATGAAGTTTTTTTTTTTGCATGCCACAAAATAGAGAAGAGGAATTATCCAAAAGATAATTTAAGGCTTAATGTGTTGTGATTAGAATGGGTATTATACATATAGTTGCATTGCAAATTAAAAATTAATTTTGTTTTAACTGCATGATTAACCTGGAGCCTTGTGGACCTAAGTGTAGGTGCCTTTGCCACAGCGTGTAGTGCAATTGAACTTAGCATCCGAGTGCACAGACGGAGACAGTGAGGCAAAGCTGGGGAGTTGACAATATACACCAGTATACAGAATTAACAGTCAGTGATGTAAAGTTGGTTGACCTGTTCAATCACCTGCATCATAAATCACAAGCACCAAGGAGCAGTAAATATGATGCACATTTAGAGTTTGTGATTTTACTGCTTGCAAGTAACACTCTCCACTTGTCTGCATTAAATGTCATCTGCCAGGTGTTTTCCCAGCACAGACTTTGGTCTAAATCCTTCTTAATTTCCTTTGCAGATTCTACAGTGTTTGCTAATCATCCTATTTCATAATGATCTTCAAAAACAAAATGTTTTCTGACTATGCCATAATCTAGATAGTTAATAAAAATCAGGAAAATCAGTGGTCCTAATGGTGTGGTGCTCCACTAATATCATTGGCATATTCTGAGCATTCACCCCTTATTTCTATTTTTTTATGTGACCATGTGTGAGTATTAGTGTCTGTGTACATGCATCAGGCATGAGTAACTCCAATTCTAGAAAATCATAGGAACTTTTGGTTTTCATTTCTTCTGTGATCTCAGTTATTAAACTGGACTATAGTTTTAAAAAGACTGAGATTCTGTTTATCGAAATGTCTGTGTGAAGACTCACATTGTCCATGCCTCATACAGTTCTGTACTGTATATACAGTGGGCTCAATAATTATTTGCACCCTTGATAAAGATGAACAAAAAAAGCCATATAAAATAAATGGCACAGATAATGAGCTATATTTTATGTCCCCCAAAATGGGAAAATAACAGGCTTTTAATTTAATACAATTATTTAAAATACGTTTTCAAATGAATAATGGTATTTTTTTTCTCAAAAACATACTGTAGGTGTCAAAATTATTTGATCCCTTGTTTCTAGTACATAGTGCAACCTCCTCTGCCGTGGATAACAGCACAAAGCCTTTTCCAATAATGTTTAATAAAGTTGGAGAACACATCGGGAGGGATCTTGGGAGGGAGGGACCATTCCTCTAGCAGACATGCAACAGATCCTTGATACCCTTACAGCAGGTCTACACTTCTAGACTGCTCTTTTTAATTCAGACCGGAAGTTTTCAATCAGGTTAAAGTCCAGAGACTGAGATGCCCATTATAAAATGTAGATTTTGTTTTCAGTCAGTTATTTCTTTGTTGATTATGAGGCGTTGTCATGCTGGAAGGTTCACCTGTGACCAGGTTGCAGCTTTCTGGCATTGGCAACCAGGTTTTTCACCACAATATCCTGATACTTAGCAGTAAATGATGGTAATGATGACATTGAGCTTAGCAAGGGCTCCAGGGCCAGTGGCAGTAAACCAGCCCCACAACCTCAACAATCCACTGCCATTTCACAGTGGGTGAGGTTCTTTTCTTTGTATGCATTCCTACCTACTGATGGCACAATGGCCAAAGAGTTCAATTTTGTTCTCAACTGACCAAAGTCCCAATGACGTTTGGCCAACTGCAGCCACATTAGTGTCTTGTTGTCAGTTAGGGCTTTCTTCTGGCAACTCTTCCAAATAGCCTGTTGGCATGGATGTACTGTCTAACTGTTGATTTGGAGGTTTGGTGATCTCCAGATGCAACCAGACAGTGCTGTTCTCCAATGGTGACTCTTGGATTGTTTTTTGCCTCACTGTGTGTGGGGACAAGATGCACTTGCATCCTCTTCCTTTTACTGGTTTTGAACTTATTGATTGTTGCCCTTATAGTGCTGAGTGGTATATGTAACGTTTTATGCACTTTGTATCCATTACCTGATTTGTGAAGTTAAACAACGATTTGTCTCTTTTGATTTGTCAGTTCTTTGCTTTTTATATAGTGATGACCCCATGGTGATGATAAAAGATTTTCCCCTTTTCCCATTTCTCTCTTTTTTATCTTTTTTGTGAAAAAGGACTGAGTTGAATTTAAATAAGCAGAATTTTAGTGCAGATTTTATAAAGTTCAATTTTCTTTAGAAAATGTAGGGGATCCAATCATTTTGACTTCTACAGTATGTGAAAACCAAGATACAGTCGTATTACTAATTTAAATACATTTGTCTTGAAATAATTGCCTGTAGCTTTCCCATTTTGGCGTGCATAAAATATAGATCATTATCTGTGCAGTTTATTGTCACAAACAGTTCTTTCCGGGCCCTATGCAGACAACACGATCTGGAATTGTGAGGAAACACTGGGGGAGCACTAGGGGTGCAGGTGTCCAGGGGAAGTGAGTCCGGGGCGAACAATCCAAGAAGAAGTCCAATCGGGGAATCCAAAACAGAAGCTTAAGTCCATGGCCAGGCGATCCATCCAGAGGATTAAAAACCAGGAACCGGGTCGGGACCGGTGGGGGGGATCAGGAACAGAAAGCTAAAACCATAACAGAGCCAGATGCAGCAGGACCCAGGCTCTCACGAAACAGAATTCAATGAAGAGCCTCGAATGACATCTGCGTCTGGCTTTTAAGGGGGAACTGAATAAGGAACAGGTGCGGCTAATGGGGCAGAACAAGGAAGGGCTGGAGCACCCTTAAGAGGACGAGTAGCGATCGTGACATTTATTTTATATGGCTTTTTTGTTGAACCTTATCAAGGGTTCCAATAATTCTTTAGCTCACTGTATATACATTCTTATGCAAAGGTCTTGAGCACTATCAGGAGTGACAAGATGTATTTGTTGTGAGCATCAACAATTTATTCAATTACTGCACTGCTTTTTGCTACTTCTATAAAAAATGTTGTTAATGCAGCTTAGTTTGAGTGGAAACAAATCAAGCTTGTCATGTAACAATAACATCTCATAATTTAACCTCGCATCGATCAGAGTCTGAAAACACATCATCACAACTATTCACGCTAATCTTCACATGAGCAGCTAATATAAAGTGTTCTAGTCGCTGATTTATTGTATTTACCAACTGGGTCTAATTGACTCATCGTCTGGGTGTTTATCATTAACATTGTTTGTTTACATGTAAAGCTAAAAGGCTACTTTCCATACTACCAAATACAGATCTATTCAGAATTTTAGCTTAAAATAAAATGATAAAAATCTCAGTATAAATCGCCATAGAATTGTTTTCTTTTTTGCATAAAAAAGGAAAATTAGGAGTGAAAGGGTTAGAACAATGAATATCTAACCTGAAATGGTTTATATCAGTCTATCCATTGTAGTATATACTAGAAGCATTAGTAAACACAAGTTGACAAGGCCTGTAGAGTCAGAATGTTCACAACAAATTTGCCAAGTTCAAGCTCTGGGAGACCTTTTAAGAGTCACTTATTGGCTGTTTCTGGTACATTTCCATCCAGCTGTTTTAAATCCATTTGCCTATACAGCACATCTTTATGCATATCTGGTTGAAAAGAAATGTGACTTTCAAACAAAGGTTTAAAAAATCAATCGAAATATATTTATTTATTCCCTTTATGAATGATCAATAAAGGCATTTTAAAATAATTGTATGTACACTGTAAACACTGTAAACTTGCATCTGATTTTAAAGATCCTTCTAATTTCTAAAGAATCACAGTGTTCACGGTATCCGAGCTGGACACTGTTATGGTCAGTATTCAATTGTTTACTAGATTGCAACTTCACAAAAACTGGATTATCATACCACACCCAGAATTATTTATTATTAAATTAATTTCACCTTTTATCCATTCTTTTTTTTAAATAATGTAATATATAAACTCAGGGACTCTGAAAGGAACAGGATATGGTGAAAGTAATTGGTGTCTGAGTGAAGAGAATAACTCAGCTTTTCTGATGACACATTTTCAGCTGAATATTTTGACGCTGGTTAATATATCTGTAATGACAAATCTCTATACCTCAATTAAAATGTAAAATAGCCATTGATGTCAGTTTCCTTTTTTCTTCCTTAGAGAAACTCTGTTCAAACCTCAGAGAGAATTACACACATTTCGATTATCTGGAGGGTATTTGATCATAAAGCCCTTACATAAATGTCTGGAAAAAAGGTCAGGGTTTATTTAGGTCTTCTGGTGTTTAGATCATTAAGATTGGCTCTTTTATGTGAAAATACAGGATCTGAAATTACTTTTATGAACACAAAGTGCTAAAAATACTTTAATAGCCAGTACAAAGGGTCTTTTTATTTTATTGGTGTCTGGGGCAGTTTGTGAAATGAAGAAAATAATGGAAAAGCTAATGGAAATTGGAGTCCTTGCTAAGTTCAGTGGTAAAGGTTTAAAGGTAACTAGCTCTTAAAATTGTAATAATGTAAGCATTAACTTTTTAAAATCAATTACAGTATATCATTTACTGAGAAGATACACCCATCAGGTTGCTGCTACAAACCAAAGACAGTCACCCTGTAGCCTTTGTACAGTAATAAGACTTTTGATTAAGACTAAAATTCAGGACAGAGAGAAACTTTTTTGCGCATTACTATGGAAGACAGGTCTCCAATGGCAGCCCAGCTGTCCTGAAATCCAGTGTGATGTACAGATGAGACAGCACAGACATTGGTCCTCCTCTCCTGTCAATGAGATTCTCCATTCAGCAGGATCTCTACTGGACGTTCTCTTCATCATAGGCAGACCTGAATAAAAATAAACGTTGTCCAGATTGGGTCTCCTCAGTATTTCAGCTCATAACAACGGTCACTCAGTGTGAAGGTTAAGTCCTATACCCTTGACAATGTCAGTGTCATTAACTAACACTCACCAGGATGCTCCAGATATGAACCACTGACACATGGTTGAAGGGTTGCAGTGCAGTCGGTGAGAGATCTTTCCTCTAGTCTATGTTAACCTTCCTTTGAGGCACCTTGCAGCCTGGTAGTGGAGTCCAGGTACAGATCCACATTCCTCCAGTGTAGGGGATTAGCTTTAATTTAAGGTGAAAACCCATTGCAGATTCTTAAATGAAGGGGTTAACACTGGAAATAAAAACATTTGGCGATTTCAGTTTTTGATTTCAGAGGTTGAATTTCCCAGCCAGTTCAGTTAGGGAATTATGAGCCAGCAGGTCCTTTGGCCCTTGAGGACAGCACCTGAGGACCCTAGATTCAGAACCATTGCTGGGGTGAGTCCCTGGGGAGCAGGGGCAAAACTGTTCTGCACATCAGTGCCTTGTTTCTTTCACAAATATCTCATTTCCCCTTCTCATTGCTTTATAAACCTTTAGTCTAGTACCATGACTGACAAAAACAAAAACAGCCAGTACTCCCTGGTGGGGCCTTCAAGTTACTGTTTGAATAACACCCTGTAATGTGTGACAGAAGCACTTTTTATAATAAAAGCTGCAGCAATGCACCTTATAAACCAAAAGCAATTATTAGATGCGGAGACAGGAGCTGTGAAAAAAGACTGAGTTGCGAATCCATGAAAGAGCGGCACGCGGGCACTTACAGAGCGACAGTTTTCCCTGTGCAATTACATACAGTATCTGCTTCAGCTCCAGACCGTTTGGGCAGGTTATGATCTTCAGTGTTGTAAAAACACTCAATTGCTGCTGTTGAGCTAATGATGTGCTCTTTGCAGTTGGATAATCCCCATCCATTTTCAAAACCTGCAGGCAAAACAACAAATCTCATACTGGAAACGCACTGGGTTCATGTCCAGCTGGCATAGGCTGCACTCTGCTGCAGAAGAACAAAGCCAAAATAAAAAAAAGCAAAAATACAAGCGCTCTGTAAAGGTATTTTACCAGCATTTGCAGGAGAACAAGATAGAAGGGTGCATCTACAGTATATACACCCCAGTTTATGTCCTTGTCTTTTCTTCCTGTTGTGATTATTTTGATTGGTGAAAATGGGAATATTCTCATGAATGGCAACTGGTTGAAAAAAGATCCCTATTACATATACTTGTACCAGAGTATGTGGCACTAATCTTCCAAATTTTGCCACTTTGTATCTGCTCATTTCAGTGCACAAGTCTGGTGTTAGTGTAGCTTGCTGTGGGTCTTTGCAACTATCTAAGAAAATCCAGGCTGTGCTACAGTATGTGTCTTACTGTATGTATAAGCTCTTTTCAGTAGGGTGCCTCCCTCACTATTATTCAAACCTTTACGGAAAAACTAAAGACTGTATGAATACAAAAAGACAATAAGAGACATAGAATAGCTTTAATGTAAACTTGCATCTGTAGATTAATTCTGCTTTCTGTTGGATGATGCTTTGAAAAAATCTTTTCAACACTGTGATCTCTTTGTAGATCAAAGCCTTTGCCCCCAACACTCAACTTCCCTCACTTCCCAATTCTCTGTAGATGGTACTACAAGTTAGCCACCTAAGCAAGACTTAGACAGCAAGGAGGGCTTTGCAATAAAGATTTGACCACATCACCTTCCAAGCCTAAACAGTCCACTGTTTGTGCTCTGTGACCAAGTAGAAGGAAGCTTTACATACAGAATAACACATGTTATGATTCAGTGATGCCAGTGCATTCCCAACATTGTCTTAGATGTAGTGATAGCACCCAAACACATTTGTTTCTGCCACTCTTAAATAATGTAATAAGATCCAAGCTCTCATTTAGCAAAAGAACTCAGGTAGAGCAAAAAATATCTTTATATACTGTAGATGTTGTCCCCTGTTCACATAGAATCCAAACTATGTAAATGTAACAGGCAAAACGTGGAGCTTATCTGCATTTGATAAAACAGCAGTACCCTCTGTACTGATTAAGCCTCATTAAAAGCTTTTGAAACAGAAAGCAAACAGATTATTGCTCTTCCATTCAATATGAATTCAATGGAGAGCCCTTCAGCCCTTATGAAGGATAAACTCCTTCCTTCACCAGAGCACACAGATGCTGTCCGCTGCCATGGAAAACCATGAATGCTACTGGGTACTAAACATATGATTGGTCGCTTAGCGCACTCAGGGATATTCTCACTCCAGCAAATACCTAAAATGTGGCCTAAAACATAGCACAGATCCCTTAGCTGATTGACACGGATTGGTATTGCCTACTTTCTTTCAAAATGAGCTTTGAGAAGTGAGATCTGCATATCCTTTCTGCGCTCCATTCCTGCTGCGTCAAATATGGAAACCAGATAGGGAACCCTTTTTCCAAAAATCCAACTGGATTGTCACACCCAGTGCCTAGTGGGAGACCAATGGTATTAGGCTATTACTATGCCGGGAGCAATCTAGTTGATAACTTCTGTTCCAGACTCTCTAGCTTTACTGCATGAGTATTCAGGATCTTTTCCCTTTTTTCACTGGAGACCAAGTCCTGTTTCAGGACCAAATTCAGAATAGTTGAAATCTGAACATTTAAGGTCCATGCCTATTACAGCAGTGCCTGAGCTCTCTGCTGACATCTCAGTTTTCACAAGCTGCTCTTGCTGGTCCATTGCCTGATCTAGCAGAGTAAAATGATAGCCAGTACAGGAGAATCAAATCCTTTCAGCAGCATCTTATTTGTGGAAAAATGAGCAAGGGATCAGCCTATTTTGTAAGCCTCCTCTGGTATCTGAAGACTCTCAAATAAATCTGATAATAAAGACCCGTGGGATAAGAAGACAAAAGATGTGGCAGGTAGCAGGAGCTATGGGCTACCATCCAAGTATGCTGGTCATTAGAAGACAGCAGAACTTGAAACAAAAAAAAGAAATGGGATCTTAGAATCCTGTAATAAGAATAGCACATCCTTCCTATACAGTATATGTTTACCTCGATTGTTCTTGTGATTTTAGTGAATCATCTCAAAAAGCTAAAAAAAACTTTTTCTCTACCTGTCTTAAGCTCCAAGGGTCATTGTTTGCTCTGCTAATTGGACAGTAGTGACTGGGCACTGCTGTGAAGTTAGTCAGATCAATTTTATATTCATTTATACTTTTTTCTGATTCCCCTTATTTCCCAGATATCTGGCTAATGAGCTGATGAGCTATCTAATATAGTAATAATAATCTTCTTTCACCTCTTCTTCTGCCTTGGCAGGAACTGTAGAGTGAATTAAATTAAAGAATTAGGAGCAGCAATACACATCTTGGGAAAGAAAATACAGTACTCTGTCATTAAGAACATCACTGTGCTAACATCTCTAATTAACGACAGCATGATATTAATTAGATGTTTGCAGAATTTTACTTGGCATCTTTCTTTTTGGGTTGGGATCCCTTCCATTAACACATTGCTAAGTCATCAGAGGATGCAGTATATGCGTATGTATGACATCTCTTCTTATGAGCCCTTTAATCAATGATAACCATAAATTTTGTATTTTTGACAGTTTTCTGTAGTGGACACAGAACAGTAAGATTCATTGTAGGGTGGTGTGTAGGCAAGTATCTTGCCGAGAAGACCCTTGGGGTTTTTCATGTGGGTTAAGAGCATGTGTGTGCTAGGAATGATGGTAATGCATATTAATTAGCTCTTGCTACTGAAAGGCATTGAATAGCAGAACCATTTAAAATGGCTTCTGATCCTGGCTTTTGCATATGTAGCGACTTCCTCCATTGACACTTAATTCACAATTATAAAGGCTCATCAGCATGATATAGCTAACTATGAATATTGAAAATAAATGTTTGTATCTAATAAATGCTTAATATGTAACTATAATATATTCTGTATGTGATAATTATAATAATTGCTTACACTTATATAGCGCTTTTCTGGACACTCCACTCAAAGTGCTTTACAGGTAATGGGGACTCCCCCCCACCACCACCAATGTGCAGCCCCACCTGGATGATGCGATGGCAGCCATAGTGCGCCGGAACGCTCACCACTCGTCAGCTATCAGTGGGGAGGAGAGCAGAGTAATGAAGCCAATTCATAGATGGGGATTATTAGGAGGCCATGATTGGTAAGGGCTAGTGGGATATTTGGCCAGGACGCCGGGGTTACACCCCTACTCTTTTCGAGAAATGTCCTGGCATTTTTAATGACCGCAGTGAGTCAGGACCTCGGTTTAACATCTCATCCGAAGGACGGCGTCCGTTTACAGTATAGCGTCCCCGTCACTATACTGGGGCATTAGGAGCCACATGGACCGCAGAGTGAGCGCCCCCTGCTGGCGCCACTAACACCTCTTCCATACTGTATAGGAAAAGCATGGTGGCACAGTGGTTAGCATTGCTGCCTCACAGTGCTGGGGCCCTGGGCTCAATGCCAGACCTGGGGTGCTATTTGCATGCAGTGTGTACAGTATGCAGACCTGTATTTGAGTGGGTTTCCTCCGGGTACTTCGGTTTCCTCCTACAGTCCATAGAGGTAGGATGCGGACTTATGTGGCCCTGCTGTGAATGTGTGCGTATTTGCAGCTGTGTATGACGTGCAACGGACTGGTGGACCCTGCCTTGTACCCATTGCTTGCTGGGATAGGTTCCATCTCCCCCACAAGTCTGAATTCGGTTAAACAGTTAGAAGATGTATACTGTGGCTGGATATATACTCCATAACTTACAGTATATACTTGGACAAAGCTGGCTTTGTTAGCTTTGACACACAGGCAGAATAAGAAGAATCTTGAAATGAAATGAAATGTCAGAAGCTAATTTGTAAAGATAAAAAGCAGACTTCAAGACACTATGAGGTGCTCGTTCTGAGTTTAAGACAGCTCTGCCTTCAAGTCACTGCATGCTACTTTCCACAAGTTACATTCCTTGTTCTCTGTCCCCACATGACACTTAGAACCAAAGACTTATTGTCATTGACTCTACACCAGCAGTCTTTCATGTTGGAGTTTATGTACTGTAAAGCATTTTAGATAACGTATCTTACAAACTGGATGTGCACATATCAAATTGTCTTTGTATTTTGATTTTGTTTTCATTGTTTTTCAAAGCTTTCAGATGGTTTACTACAAAAGGAGCTACAGAAATGAAAGTTCTTGTTATAGTGGGGCATTTTGCTGTAGCTGATGAAATTCAGGTGGAAGTGCTCTTTTGGGTGTGGTGGAAGAGACACGGAGTTATATAAAAGAAAACTGCTTACCTCATCGAGGTCTGTGAGACTACTGCTAGAACTTTCTAACATTGTAATGACAGAAACTGCACATAACAATAGGAGCAGGTGGGTAATGGAATCAGAGGCTGCTGAAATTCAATTAGAAGCCACTGCAGGCTTGAAGTCAGTGTATTATGCTGCTGGTTACAAAGTCCTGATGGAGCTGAGATAATATGAAGGAGTCAGTGCTTTTGTCAGCCCATCAAAGCTATTCTAATAAAATGAGCTCCCTAGGTCTTTTGGGGCAGGTCATGAAAATTAAATGCACTTCATTCAATTTCACATTTTTTCTCAAAATAACAATTTCCATGGCAATTTCTGCTTTTCAAATTTCATTAAGAGTTTCTAGTACATTAGCTGCCAAGTAAATCAAATTCTGATTCTCAAAGACACTACACTTAAACGAGCCATTCAAGAAACGGACCTGCTTTACTTTCATTAGTTTACGATGTGCACTTTCACTTATATTATAATGATGTGCACTTACCCTTATAATACCCTGTAGGCTTCTGTAAGCATTTTCGGATTTGTTTACATAATTACAGGGAAGAATCTATCAATAGGTTTCCAATGCAGAAAATGTTCACACTATCTTCTTTTCCCACCCTTTACTTTTCTGTGCTGTGGTTTAGTATTTTTTCACCTTGGAATTGCCAGTTTTTGTGTGGTTTTCATTTTGTTTTGGTTTCCAAACTCCAAATTCAAAGCGAGGTTGATTTGAGGGTCACAGCTCATTTACATGGGCCTAATTACCTAACAACAAACACTTGACCAACATGCGATGCCTGTCTGATGTCATCTGTCATCCAGTTGCCCTAATATTTGTGCTCTTTTAAAGGAGCTTCAACAGTATCAATGTGTTTAATTGTCCAAACGGGAATAAAACTTAACTGACTTTATTAAAAATAAAGTTGTACTTATAGAACGTAACACTTTGTATTGAGGCCAAAATATTACAGCTGGGTCTTTTGTGTTGGGGGGATGCAAAATCTTTTGCAACATGTTTATAGTATTGCTTAGGTACTTTGTTGCAAAAGTTTCACTTACAGTACATGTAAGTGCTTTGTTCAAGTCCATATACAGTAAGCCCCCTAAGAGGTGTGATCACAATATTGCTAACCCATGAACACTCTAAATCTAAGTTTGTCGCTCGTCTCTCGGTGGCATGCCTATCCAGATTTCTCCTTTCCCAAGCCTTTTTTTTGGATGCCTTCAATTTCTTAATGGTCAACTGGACCATGTTCAAAGAGAAAATAGTGATCTTAGAAATATTTTTATACCCTTCTTCAGATCTGTGCTTTTATATTGAGTTGTTTTGAAAAGCTCTTTGGTCTCCAAGATTGAATCTTTGCTTGACATTCACTGCCTGACTGAGGGTGCTTACAGATCCAGGTGTACTGTACTGCACACAGACTGAGGCCACTCAGGTAACTTTGTAGCTCATTAAGGTGAATTTGTGCAATTAAATTAATGTAAATGTGCTACAGCAAAGGATTTGAATACTTATGCAATCATTTTTCTTTAATGTCATCTATTTCTTTTTGTTTTTGCTTTGAATGTGGAGTAGGTTGTGTATTCTGTACAATATAATGCATTTTAATTGTTACTGTACTTCAGAGCATCACAGTTGCAAGCTTTAAAGCAACAACATGCAAAAACTACACAAAGGGCATGAATGCTTTTGCAAGATACTGTATTCTGTATAAATTTGTGAACTGCATCAGAGTTACACAACAAGAATATATTGTTCTGTTTTAAAAATCAGATTTAATCAGTAAAAATCAAATTGGAAAATGTATAAATATTCCCCATATTGCGAGATGTACTGTATTGAATATGAATGCATTTTATTCTGTAGGTAGTCTCAACAGACGTGAGCTACTGTATGCTATTTATATCAAGAAATGTAAGTGAGCTAACTGATAAAATCTGTGAGTTAACTCTGAAGAAAACAAATGAATTTACAAACAGTACCACCAACAACATATATTCTCATCTTGATTATATTCTGCTGTAAAACATAATCCAATTGCAAAGTGCAGAAAGGCTTAGACCTATATATTTTCTTTAGTAAATCTGTATTTAATGGTTACATTTAGCATGTTGTATATAGCAAAGCAGAATTTAAATTCAACCCCTCAAGGCCAGGAGAAGCAATGCAGCTTTATGCATAGTGTGTGTTTTTCTGGGAATTTAATCTCTTGTCCAGGCATCTGTGTTTATTGAATGCAAAAAAGTCTTAATGCAGGCCATTTTCATAAACATTTAACTCATCAAGCAACTGGTGCTTTGTTAGTTTGTTATGAATTACAAAATATGCAGTAGACCTGAAATGTCAGCAAATGTCAGCTGTTGAAAATGCATGACTGAGCCACCAAAAAATTTGTTTGCATATTGTATTTACATTAAATTGATTTTTCTTTTTTTCCCTTGTGAAGTACTTTGAACAGGGGTCACGGCACCTCCGCTGTTATTTCCAAAGTGGGAGAGGCAGTACTGTAACTGAGTTAGCTGGTCTCGATTCAAAAGTTGTTGTTTTTTTTTAAATAATACTTCTATTGTATAACTTTTTTGAGAGACCTAGGGTATGCATTTGATATAATTGACCATGCAATCTTGTGAAACAAGCTTAGCAGTTTTCAGCTTGAAGCAGGCACTTCTATTTAAAGCACTCTCAACACTTCAAATCTGAGTTATTTGTCTGTAGTGTTGGAGAATTTCTTAGAACCCACTTGCTACTTTCAGAAGCCCATTATAGAATTAAGTGCAGGGGCTATTTTACTGTGAGGTGCTTTTAAGCACTTTATCAGTGCTGTTTGGAGGGTGCTGTTTCATGTCCATTTGCACTGTAACACTATTGTTATATTGTGCTGTATATCAATACTGGCTTGCAGGTTTGTGTGATGAATTGCTAAGCTTATTTTAGAGCCACGTTTCTTTGAAGACAGTGTTATAATGAGGAGATCTGCTTGCTGGCGATGGGAGATAGCAGTTTAATCATAGCATCAGAGCTGGATTTGCATATCACACATTAATTGGCATTGCACAGATTGCATTATGTAATGTTTTAGAACAGTTTTTTAGAACACATTTCATTCCCAGTGTTTAATTGTCACAAAATGTTCTAATTTGAAAAGGCATGTACCATTCTTTTATTGCTTCACTGCTTGTGAACTCCCACTGGTGAAACATGAGTAATAAAGGCAGATGATCTTTATCTACGGAAGGCTAGGTCATCCAGTGGTTGCAGAAAAAGGGCTTGTTCTTGGTTTATAAGCCCCAGATCTGTCATTCTCTTACTGTGTGTTAACCAGAACTTGTTGATTACTGTAGGTCTTGTGCTCTTTAAGTTATTCCACATTGCTCACTTCACTAAAGGTGTGAGCTACTGTAGATGAGCACCACAAGTCACAATTAAGGATATTGCAGTATTTAAATTCAAATCATAAGCAAGGCCATGCAGCAAGTCCCTTTTCACCAGCAGTCCAAAAGATTTCATATAGAAAAGGAAAATAAAATCAAACACTTTTTAGGGACACAACAATCAACTTTTACATAAACATTTTTCCTTCCCAATGTGCATTTTTTTAAAAAATGTTCAGACAACAAAGACAAAACACAAATTTGTCTGTGGCATTCGTATGCTTTCCTTTATATTTTAATAGTCTAAACATAGTATACTGTATGTGGGAGTATCCTGGCAGTAGCAGTTAGAATTCATGCTTCTGGGTTCAGCAGGCAGACCTCCATCTTTGCTGCAGTTAGCCCTCTTACTTCAATACCTCACTGTGCCAAAACACATTAATGAGCTCTGGAAAACTGTGCCACCTGTTCACTTCATTGTGTACCTGCTTATCTTTATAGTCTTGCAAAGAAAAGCAGCAGACAAAATGAAGCACCATTGCCTTGCCAAACAGGGATATCCATCCTGGGTAATTTATTTTTGTGGGTTAAGAAAATAAATCAGACTCCATTTCAACAGGCATGACAGACACAGACGGCCTGTATGATGGAGAAAGCACTAATCAGGGTTGAAGCATACCCAAGTCAGCCCACACTGCCTTGGCCATTGTTTATAATTTATTTGCCTGTGGGTTTATTCAAAAGAGCTGTATTTGTACCCATTAATACAGTAAGACATGTAACTCAAGCATCCTTGGTAATGGGCACAACAGCAGTGTCCTGACCAGGGTTTGAACCCCAAGCCCTAAACAATACTCTGAACTGCTACCATCTGTGTCATCCCTGCCTTTCAAACTACAGTCTCCTTCCCGGCACCCTGTACAATAAACTGAATGCCACTGAGAGATAAAAAAAGAAGACAGAGAAAAGCTGAGACTATGCTTTATTAGGGGACGGTTGCTAAGTAACCTAAAACATCAGGAGTGATCAGCAGAGGCTGAGCACCAGCATGTGTATAATAATGTTTCCATATTCCAGTGCAAATGCTAGGGTGGAAAATGGGGATAGAGATGTGTTTTCACTGACTGCTTGCTGAGGAGGCTACACCGGAGCCCTTTCCAGAGCACTGCTGGGATCCTGATTCCGAACATTTTTCTCTCCCTTCTGGGATTGGCCATTTAGACTGTTATGCGGCCTATTCTGACAGAATAAGAAAGAAAGCTGCAAAACATACTTATTAACTATTGAGACATTACAGGTCATTGTCATTGGCACACTTTCTTTCTGTGTGAAAGAGCAGGACCCTGGCACCCACTTTTAAATTAGCTTGCCGATTTTTTTGAAAGCCAGAAACCTGTAATACTATGGTGAACTGTATTATGTCTTACCTGAGCCTGGATTTATTTGTTTTTCATTGTCACATATGGAAGGTTTTTAGGTTATTTTTGCAATAAATACATGTGAAACTATAATTTCTAACTATTTACTGTACATATATACTGGATGCAGACAAAATAGCACTACAAATCCTATCTATCCCCTTGCTATACTTCAGCATCTCAAAGGCTTAAATAAAGTATGAAGAAAAGCAAACGTAAACAGCAACACTTTGAGATGAAGATGAAACATTCAGGACCATGTCCCATCTTCCTCTTTGTCTTTCACTCTGCGATCTGCTGTCTGCTTCTTCAGTCCCAGCGTGGGCCACAGCTTTCCCCTGTGAAACAGCAGAAGTGATAACTGTATTGAGCTGCAGTGCCCACTGAACTTGGCATCTCGCTTGGAGGGACAGCAGAGGGGGTGATCACAGAAATAAAGGGAGCCAGCTCTGCACAGTGTGACTGACTCAAGACCTCCGTTCTAATGAGCAGCTTCTTCTTGGGCTGCAATGGAGACCTGAGGTGACAACAAAATACCAGGCAATTTACTCTGAGGTTCATCTGTTATTTATTAGCTTCTAGTTCTTTCCTCTACCTGAAAAATCAGATTTATTGACAACAAGAACAAAAAGGCAGTGCATGCAGATGCAGGAAGCAGGAGCATGCACAATAAATATATAATAGGTGGAACTATACTAAAGGAAGCTATTTAAAACATTTAAGTGTTTAATTTCTTTTGTTATCATCCTGAACTAGACAGGACGTGTGGGGAAGTAATATGAAAATTATACAATGCACTACACCTTATTGAGACTAAATGAGAATTATGCAGAATTATACCAGAGAATCCATAGTAGCCAAATGTTTAATTGCTCTCACCTGGAGAAATACAGTAAGAATCATGTAACCTGTGACACACAGCTTCATGCTTACTTGGAACTGCTGGCTTTGATAAAATCTGCCCACAGTTCGTGTCAGAGTTAAGAAATGGATAGTATTAGATGTGCAACCAGATGGAAGAAGAATAACAAGTATAATGATGTATCCTAGACTCATTTTAATATACCTTACTAACTTATTAACAAAACATCTCACAGCTAACATACAATTTAAATGAATTCAACATTAGCCCATTCAACAAAAATCTGTTCACCATTGTCTTGCCAGATATTCTAACCTAATCCTATCCCGTCCTAATGGATGTGGTTTCAGTCTAGTACCTTGGATGTTTTTAGTATTTCTAATTTTAGAACCCGTTAGCTATTCCCCAGCTAGCGAGAGTGCCTGAATTCACCGCATTATGATTATTATTTATGGTCTACAAAAGCCTGTTTCTCAACCTGGCAATTAGAACTCCCATTTGTTTCTAAAGGGATCATGTGCTTAAAACCAATCAGAGGAAGTGTGTTTACTCCTGTTTAAATTCAGCTCAACTACTGCAGGGTCCGGCACAGCCAATACAAATAAACAAGCCATGCACTCACAGATACACAATGTCAAACACAGCAATAAAAAGGCACTAATCCACAGAATATATTAGCCATTGAGTAAGACAGTGTTTAATAACAAATGTGCAGTTTACATCTAAGCACTGACCAGGCATTCCTAAAGCATTTAGCAGAGAGGGATTCACAGGTCACGGGGGACATTATGCCTTTTCTTGTGAGGTGAGTCGAACCATTTTTCCATCACATCTCTCCATGAGATGTGGTCAGCTTTGCGAGACATTAAGCCCGAGGCTTGTCATGGATTTTACATTTAAAAGAGATTACAAGGCTAATGCAGTAATCAATACCTAACAATAACGCTATCTTTAATCGCCATATAGGAAACATCCCACTTAGTTTTGATCTGGCATGTCTTAAGATTATCTTGTCCTTAGCTCTGGACTGCCGCATCCTGTGGAATGAAGCTTTTTTTCCGCAGAAGCGTGTGAGTGTGTGTGCATACTTCTTAAGCGCTGATGGCCAGACAAATAACGTTATTAGCAAACCCCATGGGAGGAGGTAGGGATCGTACTGGTTCTTAACTGCTTACAGTATATCCTATGGATCAAGCTCCATTAATGCATGGACGAACAGACCTCTAATGTCATCCTGACGATACACTTCTTTACAATTAATAATTCAAAATTAAATTGCAAACGGAAACATTTCAGTTGGGAAAAGAATGCACACTATTTTAATATCATACAAGAGCTACAGTATAGCATAAATGCAGCTGTGTTTTTTGGCTGTATGGCCTTAATTTGAATGAGATAAAAAGGAAGCTTATAAATAAAGCAGCCGTCAGCAAAGAGGACAATTTTGTTAAGGCAAATTGAGGTCTACCCACTCAACTTCTGTCTGCCTTTTCTGTTTCAGAAATACCAATACTCACCGTATTACCAATACTCAGTCTTGTCATAGATTTGCATTGCCAGTGCAAATGTTATCTACTTAACGGAATCAGAATAACGGAATAACGGACATAAATCAAACTTGAATTCTGTCATATACCCATTGATGTGCACTCATAAAATATTGTTTTGAAGGATCTTAAAACAGGACATTGTATGGATTTGATCAGTGGTGAGAGTTCTCACCTGGAATCCATACATCAAGACTACACAATTCATTTGGATAACCTTGACTGGGATTTACACCAAAATTTGCAGGCTTTGTTTGTCATACTACATGGCTTCTGATGATGGTGATATTGAACAAGAAAATAGTTGGTGCTTTCCAAATCCTACCAAAAACTGTCAGGATAATAAAAATGAAGTTTTTGATATGGTGCACCAAGGCTTATTGTATTGCAGTCATGACCCTATAAGACTTCCAGACAAGATTAAGAATTTACAACTGAAATTCTTCTCTCTGTGTCTCTTTCTTCCTTTCTCCTGCGTGTGAATGGAAGTTTATGTCATCGTAAAACATCAACGCATAAATAACATACGTTAGTTTGTCAGTTTGTTTCAGTGGAGCTGGAATGGAAAGCAAGTAATGATCAGCAGGACCTGTACGAATGTCCCTGAATGGCCATGAATCAAACACAAAAACACAGGGAAGACACTTAATAAGATGACAGAGTTTAAACACAAACAGGTGTACGTCTCAGAGAGAAACTGCTCAAGGCTCCAGATGCACTCTTTTTGTGAAATCTCTACTGAAGAATGCCTTATAAAACAGACATCTGTGACCACATGCTTGGTCTACAGTAGATGCAGAGAACAGCAGCAGATTTATTAAAAAAATACTATTTCAAATCCTGCAGGAACTAACTTATTTTTTTACGATTTTCATTTGTTTGAGATTTTGGAATGCATTTTTACTGCTGCCTTGCATGAAGATCTTTGTGAAGTTTATATTTTTCTCCACAGCCAGATTGTTTTCTCTGTTTGTTTAAATAAAGACTGTGCAAGAGGCAAAACTGAGCATTTGTAGATAGCAAGGGATTGTATTATAAAGGGAAATTAAACTCCATTTGTGGCAAACAACAGAAATTTACAGAGCAATTAAAAGGGCAATTAAACATAATTTTCTCTGTTTCTCCGTAATAGCTGTTAATGATAACTAGCTTTGTGATGAGACAGGAGTGCCTAGCTCCAGACTAATCCAGCTGAGCCTCAGCACTCTGTTATTTACAGTCATTGATTCTGGTACTTTTACCGGTTGCTTTATATAAAAATTTGTCTGCAATTTTATGCTGTTGTAAATAGTGCAGAAAAGATGCTGCACACAACAGGGAGTCTCCAAGACCATTTCACTCTGAAATAGCACTCGGGACAATTTGTTTTCAAATGAGAATGGTCATTTCTGAAATATTCAATAACAAGCAATAAAGAGTATTAAAAAACATAACAGCCACTTAAATAATTTAGGTGTTTTGTTTTTCTTCCCATTTTTGAGTTATGATTTTTTAGCCTTTAGCTTTGAGATTTGCAGTCTCTCCTGTTAGCCCCGTGGTTTGCATACAGCAGCTCCACAGGGTCAGATTGATCAGTGACATCTACTTTCCAGAGGAGGGATCTGAACTGCATGCAGACAACTGCTCTGTCTCATTTATAACGCTTTCCCCTTCCCCTCTAAATGACTGCAAATTCCAAAATGCTATACTTCATTAATTTTTAGAGCTAAGAGGCACATAAAGATGGTAATCAAATCTATCGTGATTTAGTGCCAATGAAGGCCCTGCCATCGTTCACATGAACACTCTGTGTGTGCTCTGCTGTCAGAGATGCACAGCACTCCGATGTTTAGTGCAGGACAGTATATTTCCAAATTTTGGAGCTGGAAATATCATAGGAAACAGTCAGACGTTCAGTCAGTCATTAGACAGTCAGTTAAACTGTTTTCTTTTTCAGATAAATGTACAGGAATAGAATTTTTAATTCTCCATTTTTATTGACAAAATAAACTAAAGAAAGTCACTTGCTATTTATTTGTTCTACTGTATTTGATGGAGTTACGACAGAAGCTACAACAGAAATTTGAGAGGAAGGTTAGATCATAATCTTAAACACTTTAGTTCACCTACAGTATGTACAGTATATAAGTCTCAAACCCAGGGCTTATTTTTGTATTTCTCTCTTGCATCCCCATTTCCACCCTTGCAGCAAACACCCTAGCTGAATCTTCACAAAAGTAAGTATTTGGGCCGCCTATCCAGCCTCTGATTGACTGCTATTCTTGTAGCAGTCTGTCAGAGGCTGGTAGACTGTTATTCTTTAACCTTGCTAAATACTTTGCACACATTTGTCTTTCTCTCACATTCATTAGGATCTAACAGGACTACCTGAAATACATGTATGAGAAAGGCTGTGTGGTCAATTAATTGCTACTAGCTAATTGATTGGAGGAATTTATACAGCCATTTCTTGAAAGAAGCCAGGATATCTGGTGGAAAGAATGTGAGACTTTCATAGTTTGTGTTAAACCCTGGTGTTCTCCTGTATATACAGTATGTCAATGTTAATGCTAAAGGGACTCCATTGGCTTGACCTTGTCAAAGTCTACTGTATACTGTATGTGGATGTACCTTTAATCCAAGCAAAGATCCAACATGTTAGCCAAGCAAGTGTCCTTACTGGTTGAAAAAGATGTGTTTCATGAAAGAGATGTTACTTTTTTCAGAAGGAAATTACATTAGGATTTGTAAATCTCATATGAATGGTACATAGTGCATTGTGTTCATTCATTCTTCTACCAATGCAGTAGTTTTGACTTTTCTTCCAGAGAGAAACCAAAAGTGAATTCAGATGTAATGTGACCAGCTGCCAGATGAGGTTTGTGTTTTTATATCAGTGGTTCCCAAAAGCAGTTCGGAAGGAAGGATATCTGCTGGTTTTCATTCCAGCTGAGCTCTTGTGCTAATGTACTGTATGCTTTTAATTTATTTTTTGCTGGTTTAGTTGTTTCTATACTCAGACCCTTTTTTTCCCCAAAATCGCTGACTTTAAGATTATTGTTTCAAAAACTTTACTATAGAGAATCTAAGAATCTCTTTAACTTGCTCTTAAGAGTGTGCTCATAGACAGATGGTTTGATAACCATAAATTAATGATGACCAGACAGATGTGGGAATGACAGATTATCAAACACACATTTGTATCTAGAATCAGGATCTATTAGGGTCTTTGAAATTAATTCTCCAGAGGACTATCCTCACTCTGTTTTCCAGATTTATGAAAACATGGTAGAAATATAACGCACATCCCTCTTATTTACAGACTGTCAGTGAGTTTAATAAATTAACACAGAGATTTATCCTCGAAAACCCAGTTTTGGACAACGAGAATCCACGTAATGTAGCTCAGGAAAATCATGCAGGAGATTGGTCTTACATCTGCAAACCCAACCAAATGCAAAATGTGACAGGACACTGGGAAAAGTCAAGTTCGAAAAGGCAGAAAAGCAGTGGGGGACTCGGATTTCTTTGGACAATAGGTTATACACTGTTTCCAGGCTTGTGTTCAGGGCTACTCTTTCAACTGCCAGTAAAAATAACCTGGGTCCTGCGGGTCCAGCTGACTGGCTGTCCTCAGGGAGAGTTCTGCTTACTGGCGGAAAGAGACCAAACCATATAGAGCAGAAGTGGCCACTACAGAAAACAAGTTTGTACAGCCAGTGGGGCTGTATGGGTGCAGCATGGGACACAAGACCATGCTCTCTGCACAGGCAGTCAGAAAAAATAACATCTTTTACAGTGAATAAAAGAGACAAATAAAACAATTTATATAAAAAAAATCTAAGCTGGAATGATGCAGAATTTGACAGGCCAAGCCTATGCCTTATCTTTGCCTAGGAGTCTTTCGTACAGAAAAGACTCATGTGGCAGAACATACAGTATTTTAATTAATACGCTGCAAAGGCTAGGATGGTTACAAGAGGTGTGGAGGAGGGTCTAAACCAGTGGTCACATTGCTAGGACACTATTCGTCTGTGGTCTGTGCTGAGAACTTCACACACTTCCTCTGTGGTACTGTATATCGGACTCATTCTCCTTCCATCACCTTTTTCCCTTTCAACTATCTCCCTTGGTGTTTTATGTCAGAAGCTTCCTTTCTTATGAGGAAATCTCAGCTCGTAGAAAGAAGAATCTATAGCTCAGATGGCAACAGCCTTTCCTTAATAGGTTGAAAAGAAGAAAATGAAACCTTGTGTAATTACTTGATTCATTCAGTATTAATGAGTGGATATAATTTCCCTTTAGGCATGCTTCATTGCACATTATCATATATGTTATATAGACCAACCAAATAAATTACTGCCCTTTTTAAAGCATTAGCGCCTTTCTCTGGTACAGTTCATGTGAACATTCATGTTTTTAATGGGGCAACAGAAATTAACAATGCACAATCTGAAACATCTTGTTCATGCCTTATATAGTGTGCTCCTGCTGCACACCTAGTACCAGACCTTTTCTAAGATAACTTAAATAAGCAAGTCGAATAAACTAGCCATTGCACCAGAGGACAAATTTCAATATGACACCCTTTGGCTAATTTAATATCTTTAATCCTACTTTTACAGGGGATGATAATTTACAAGACTAACCCTGAGGATACCTTTTTTGTTCTTTAATATTATTTCATTTTGAATAATTCATAAATAAAAAACAACTACGAATTAATCTGATTTCTCCAGATTATACTAAATTTAAAATCACCCAGGAGATTTAGTATAAAGATCATGCTAGACAGTGGAGAGAGAGATATGGACAAGTCATTATTTATTTTCTCAATCATTTGCTTATCCATTACTTAGGAAATACATCACAATATATTTCTATTTTAGGTAAAGCGACACTGCAATCTGATGCAAATCATCTGATTAATATTAATATATGAGAAATATTTAGCCAATCTGAATATGGTTTATACTGTATCATGAGAAGAGCTTCATGCATTGTTCTGATGATCATGGAATGAACACAGGCCTCTGAGATGAAGAGATGCAAAAAGGGGTCCATTGGATTCCTAGTGGACATGATTACCATATAGGCATGATAGGAGCCATTCTAAAGGGAAATCATTACCAGGATTGTGTTGTACAGTATGTGTGTGGGTGTGGCTCTTCACCCTGGACATCTGTAGTGGGAATGAGGAGTGGGGAAGAAACTGGAACACGCTGTTTGGTGAGACTTGGAGAGGAACTCTTCTCCCTGTTATACTGTGTTCTGCTGCCTAGCAGAACTGTGAGCTCACCTGGCCATGGCAAATAAAGAACAGCAATTAAGAGCAGAGATTCCTGTCTCTGCAGTCTTCAGAGCCCACATGAGCACTTTTAACTGCTTTTAACTGCTGCAGTAATTTAGTAGTCATCTGCTTCCATTTCTAATAAGCACAAGTTTTGTTCTCCTTATACAACACTCTTCTGTGACACAGATATACAGTAAAATGCTTTTTAAGATAATTAAAATTTTCCCACCATCCTCCTTATTTCCATGTTAGATTATTTTTAAATAATTATAAAACACATCCATGTATAATGTACATAGTGACATAAGAGGGGAGCTGCATCATCATGAGAGGAACAGACAGAGGTTAATTCCACTTGGATAAGTAGAGAAAGGAGAAAAAAACAATGTTTTGGCTGTGGAGATTTCTACATATACTGTAAATGTGCGAAAATATAGGTCTTATTTTAAAATAATTGATGAGAGGTTCAGCTTTTGCATTGTCTTTTAGGTTGTTCTTGCTATGTTTTCTCTGGTAAGGACGTTATACTGGGGATTAAAGTAAGTTCACATCAGGCAAACATGATCTTGAGTGCCTACTGTAAATCCTGTGAGACGCAAACACAGTTTTACCTCTGGTTTATGTGATACTTCTAGCTCTTATAAAATTAAGATTTTTAAACAGCTCTGTCCAGTGCACATAACAATAAACCTGGTGTTACATCACAAGTCCCTCCTATGAAGGTAATTTTGCAACCCTGCAACTCACATCTGGTAACCCACTGAAGCTCAGCAGGTGTGAGCCTGGTCAGTACCTGGATGGGAGACCTCCTGGGAAAAATTAAGGTGTCTGCTGGAAGAGGTTTTAGTGGGGGCAGTAGGGGTCACTCACCCTGTGGTCTATGTGGGTCCTAATGCCCCAGTATAGTGATGGGGACACAATTCTGTAAAAAGGTGCCATCCTGCTGATGGGACATGAGTTCCTGACTCTCTGTGGTTATTAAAAATCCCAGGGCGTTTCTCGAAAAGAGTAGGGGTGTAACCCCGGCGTCCTTGCCAAATTTCCCATTGGCCCTTACGAATCATGGCCTCCTAATAATCCCCATCTCTGAATTGGCTTCATTACTCTGCTCTCCTCCCCTCTGATAGCCGGTGTGTGGTGAGCATTCTGGTGCACTATGGCTGCCGTCACATTATCCAGGCTGATGTTGCACATTGGTGGTGGAGGAGAGTCCCCAATACCTGTAAAGTGCTTTGAGTAGAGTGTCCAGAAAAGTGGTATATAAGTGTAAGCAATTATTATTACTAAAATGAATCCATGTAAAGCTGTGTGGCTCCCACTAAACTGAGTTTTCTCATACATGATTCAAAACTTAGATGAATGCGATATAGACAAGCTTTGGCCTACAGTACATAATACTTGTGTGTCTTGACAATAGGTTCCAAATTTCAACCATTCATTTTCACCATAGAATCAAGACAATGAGTAGTGTAAGGTCAGCATCAGCAGAGTTGAGTGCAGAAGGTCTCCTTCAGTCCAGGAGCTGTTTCTGGTTGCTATTAAGGTCTTGTTTGAATTCCTACATCCTGCATACTCAATCAGAGCTCTAGCAGCTATTTTCTCAAAGGATGTTTAGGCAGCTGAATGAGACCTTCAATCCTCTTGGTCTCCATGCCATTGGATCAAGATCACGCTCTGTCAAGATACAGTAAGTGCACAACTGGGTCTCCAAATAAAAGATGTACCATAACACACAGGTGTCTTCCAACACATTCTCCAAGTTCTTAGTGACTAGTTAATGTTGATGGGAGGGGGACAGTGATGTCTAGAAGCTGCCACGTGAGGATTGTCGAGCATTTGGTTTGAGAAAGAAGTGTAATTCTTTTGGTTCTCTAACATGACTTGTAGAAGAAACAATGTCCATAGAAAAGCATTCATACTATTTTAGAAGATCTCAAGACAAATATCACCAATGCCAGGGTTGGCACAAGTTAAATAAGTTAGAAAACCTACAGAGTATCAGAAGGCAATTCATGCAAATATTGAGGCAATATGTTCTCAATATGTTTTTGATTGATAGATGTGAATGCATTTGTTTCTCTCTTTTTCCTGATAACATTAACAGTGCCCTGAATGTACAGTCATATACTGTACAACCTTGTCTGGGTTCACCTTGCGAAAGAGAGTTTCATGGCTCACCTGCAGCTTTGTTGGCATCGGGTTTCTCTGAATTGAGACAAAGAGCCATGAGGTAATGGCAAAGTCTGTTCCTGATCCCCAGATTTCACTATCGACTTTGTCAATCCCCTATTTACATTTCATTACTATATCAGCTATGGTAGAGGCATTTTTAAAAAGGCCAGCTTGGCTTAAAGTCTCATCATCAACTTGTTCTTTCTAAGACAGGCACCAAAGCACCTTAAATCCCTGTCTGAAAATGAATTGAACACATGCCACAGCTAAGCTTTCATCGGACTTGTATTCTTTTCTTAATTTGATTTATTATTTTGCAAACAGGAGACACAGCAGTACATTGGCAGAGACTGTACACTGCACAAAATTAGTTTATAGATTTTTTTTTTCTTTAGAGAGAATATTTTTGGTTATGTTATTTTATATAAATGTCAGTAGAGGACAGGCAGTTCCAAAACACATGGGGACAGTTTTGATGTATTTTCAAATATTTTCTTTTTCTTGCATAAAACCTAAGTTAAATGTGACTGTCTCAAAAGTGTGAGGAACTGGTTTCCTTCTACTTCCATATTGTGCATCAAAACCCAGTGTCATCAATAGTAGCAATCAGTCAGTCTGTTTTGTTTTTTTTTGGCCCATGATCCGCTATCAGCGCTGATCAAAAGTGGAGATTAGTGTTGATAGGTGTACATGTGTAAAATAAAAATGGAGTTTTGTATATGTACTGATATTGATGCAATAAATGCTTTGTAGATCTCAGAATTCGATCCTTTATCTGCCCAGTACCTCTGAGTGCCCAATCTGCAGAGCCCACACAAGCAGCAGATAAGACCACGTGACACTGGCCTCCCACTGTAGGAGACATATTTGGAGTTCTTATTTACTTACTGTATTTCATTCTATTGTACCAGATGGGAAATTTGCTTTGCAGACAGGTAAGATACATAATGCAATACACAAGACATTTAACACAACATGAACCCACTAACTAATAAGAAACATACATGTAAGGTATGAAAGAAAATAAATATATAAATAGAGTAAAAAACACAATTCATTGTCCTAATTAAGAAGGTTGATAGGTGTGGGAATAAAGGAAAACGTAGTTCTATTGCACATTACCCAGGAAGGTGCTCAGATTCGCTGTGTGTGCAAGGGTGGTGTTGGGTAGTGAAGTCACCATAGATTTATAGTCTTATCTCATGCAGCGACCTAATAAACTCTCCCCTTCTAAATTTCTAACAGCAATGTGGGCTGCGTGGTTTAAAGAGGAACTAAAAGTTAGAAAGAATCAGCATTGATGAGTGCATTTCAAACCACAATAAAAGTCAAATGAAAACAGTGACTTGTAAAACCTTCAATTTACATCACAAAATAGAAATTTCCAGGTATGCACAGCACCGTGTTCTGTGATTCTGTACAAGGCAACAAAACCTGTGGTGATGTGTTTTGGCCTTATTACATTGTAAACAAGCAGGCTTGTGAATACATCTCTTTTAATCCAATAGAAATATTGCTTTAAATTTCAAGACACTTTTGCTGAAAAAATACTACTTACTTCTTAACTCTGCATGCAGATCCCGTTGGAACAATTCTGGGGCTAAATGTCTGCTACACAACCTGAAGTTATTCGCTTGTATGTCACATTACATTAATCATTGCAGTGACTAGTGAGAAGGAAGGGCCACATCACATGGCAATCTGTGGAAACTCGAATGCCAGTTTGAGACAACATGGTGATTTAAGAGTACTTTCACAAAGTTCATTACTTTGTGCTTAATTCGAAATCTGTACATTTTTCTATAACTTCGATGAATTTATTTTGTTACTGATATTTAATAACCGGTCTGAGAGATTGGGACTGCAGTTCCCCTGCAATCTGCCCTAATCATACATCCCACACAAGTAGGAGAAAAGCTCACCTGGCCAAAGGCTTGACTTGAGAAGAATGCTCATGCACCCGAAGAAGGCTCCACAGGCGAAACGTTGTTTCTTTTCTTCTCTTTTGAGCATGGAATAAACCTTAATTTGTTCCTTTGCAGCCTATGCATCCTGACACAGCCACCTACTTGAACTACTTAATCTGTATGAGGCTTGGATACTGATGGCATTGGCATTGTCAATCTCTTATTTACATTTCATTTACAGTAGGACCAAGAAGTTAGGACTTGGGTATCATGTCACCGTACTGTAAGAGTCAATTCTTATATTGTACATCCACTACTAATACAATTGTGAAGCCAAGTTTTAAATGCTATCTGAGGCATACACTGAAAGACTAGTCCCTACCACAGGGACTTGGATGCTTTAGAAAAATGAGGACAATCATGAAATCATGGATCATCAGCTTCATTATACACTAGGTGCAATTTTACAACTTCTATACTCCATAGCAAACTCAGCATTTCTCCACATCACTGTGCATGTTCAAAGTCATATTTGGTGCCAGGAAACCACAGCCCATACTGTATAAATGCCAGACTGGCTACCCAAGAAGACTAATCATTGAATGAAGGGGATTTTAACACTCTTAGGAAAACAAGACCATGTTGAGCCTGTTCTGTAGTGTTGCTAGTAGTAGTAGTAGTTGCTGATGACAATTTTATGGGTGGTTGTTTAACTAGAAGGGAAATTGAGTTTTTCACATATTCAATTTACATCATCAACTGTAAATTGAATTGTTTACATTACAATACAATTCAGTGCAGCAGTATTGTATATGAAGACTTGCTTGGCAAACAACATTATTTCCAATTACCCAGTTCAAAACAAAAACTTAGTTTTTCAATACACATGGGGTATAAGAGATAAAATGATATAATGGTATTGAATTATCTCAGTAATGTTTCCATCACCTGATAAATACTCAACAGTGAAGGATTCAAATGCCATTGAACACTGAATCCATCTGTCAGCATGACTAACAGAAAATGTTGATGGGCAGCTAAAAGCACTGACTATCAATATATGACAATGAACAGAGCTCAGAATCAGGTGAGTGAGTGATTCACTTCCTGTCTTAGCACATTTTGGTTTCCGATACAAGTTGATTTCTTCTTTTCATTCTCGTAGAAGAACTTTATTACATTCTATCAGATCATTTCATTTGCTCTCTCTTGTGCTGGTTGAATTGAAGACACAATTTGTTTGTATTTTTGGATCAGTCCTGTGGGTGGAATGAGGGCGCAGTGGTTAGCTTGGCTGCCTCACAGCGCTGGAGCCCTGTGTTCAATTCTAGATCTGGGGTTCTATCTGTGTGGAATCTGTATGTTCCCCTGTGTTTTTTTTGTGTGTTTCCTCCAGGTGCTGTGTTTTCTTCCCACAGTCCTAAAACATACTGGTAGGTTAATAGGCTTTAATGGAAATTATCTCTGGCTTTGGTGTGTGTCTGTGTTTGTGTCTGTCCAACCTGCAATAGACTGGTATCCTGTCCATGCTGTACCCTGCCTTCCACTTGCTGGGATAGGCTCCAGGTCCACTGTAACCCTGAATTAGAAAAAGTGGTTAGAAAAAGAATGGATGAATATCCTTCTTGCAGTCCCAGTACAAAGTGCTTTAGTTTAGAACATGGGAACATATGAAAGGTAATCAAAACATTTTTTCATTCAGGCTTTTAGAATTAAGAAAGGAACAATTGCAGCATTAAGTCTGAAGTATCTTTCATCTTCATGCACATACTGTAGTCATTGTGAACATCTGACAGCCTAAGGTAAGAGGCAATCAGTATGGAATCATTGTTCAGGTTTTTGTTAACTGAAAATGCTTTTTTTTGACCAGATGATTCTTTTGAGATTTATTTTACTATACAACCTGGGAAAAAAAACCTTTTTTAAATGAGGGCATTTTACTAGAGAAATCGGAATGAAGTGCCTTCCTCAAAGGCACAACAGCATTGTCCCACCCCGAATGTGAACCTGATTCTCTCTGATCTCATATATGGTATACAGAATCATATACCATGCAGTGCAGAAATTAAAACAAAAATGTCTAGTGGGGTTATGTCAGGTTTATATTTTCAACCTTTAGTCTGTTAATTAGAGACGTGATTTATTAAAAAAATAAAATAAAATCCCCATTCAGGATAAACAGTGCTGAAGCAGCCCTGTTAACACAGAGTAATGTTTGTGTCTGCTCAAAAGCAATCTAATATCTTGTGAACCTCCCTCGGAAGGTACACTGAAGCTTGGCACAGCTGATAGGCAACTTTGATGGATATATTTTTTTTCCTGTGAATTGCTGGTTTTGCACCCAGGGGAAAATACATTTAAGAATCCTTAATGTACTGGTACTGATGGGAAAGGCTTTTATTAGCCTGCAGTCTGTTTATTTATATGTATTTGCTGCCTCTTAAAAGTGCAGATCCGGTTTGGTAGGATGCAGAATGCACTCTGATTGAAGTTATACTTTAGATGTACTGTACTTCTGAAGAGCTTTTACATCTCATAATGTTGACCTTGGTTTCATTGTTGGGAAGACAAAGCAAGAATGATCAGAAAGAGCCTCAACACAAACACAATTTGAATTAAACTTCAAGACCTTTAAAGTTATAGTTATATATTAAATGTGCCAAGAAAATTTTATTTCGAACTTTTTCCCCCAGATTCAAACTCTCAACATGACAATATTAAAAAGAAACAAAAACAGTATTTTATTAGTATAGAATAGTATTTCTGTCTCTGTTCTCAATGAAGGGTTTCTCAATTTGTTTCCATAGCAGAAAAACAACAGAAATGAAACTCATCCTGAAACTACTGTAGGTTCACACCATCCCTCTTCTCTCAATGACCGACTTATTTCCGTGTAATCTTCTCTATTCTCATGCAGGTTTTGACTTCACACCTTTCTTCACCCTTCTCCACTTTGCACTTCCTGAGTGGCCTCTATGCCTCCCTGCCTCTCCTGCCTCTTCCCCTCTCCCAGCTTTTGTTCTTCTGTGTGAATTCAACTTTGCTGTCTGCCCTGTCTTTCTCACACCTGAAGAAGGCTTCACAGCCGAAACGTTGTGTTTTCTCTCTTCTCTTTTCAGCATGGAATAAATCTATTACTTGTTCCTTACAATTTATTAGTATTCTACACATTGCATTAGATAGCTCACCAGGCATGCGTCTTGATTGCAGGGTTAAAAAATGAAGAAATCACCAAGAGATTGCCCCATTAAACAATTCAGCTGCACTTAATAGACGCTTGTTTGATGTAGTATAATTGTGTGAATGTATGTGAAATTATTTGGATGCGTATGTGCTTGTTACCAGGAGCTCCTGGCTCTCGGTAGCCAGGCATTTGTAATAAGAGGGCAGCCCTCGTTTCCGTGCAGAAATGTGTCTAATTAAAATGAAATGCATTGTCAAGACCCAAGACCAAGTGTAGTGCTTCAATAAATAGCTCTTTCTGCTTTTTTTATATTAGTGTTGATTTTTTTGACAACCGCCCCCTTACAAAAGACATTTTTATAATGACAATGTGCTCTGCATGGTCTTAATCAAGTTTTTCTTTTTGGGAAGGATTGGGAGGGGGGAGGCTTGGTTTTCTTGAAACACATGCAAGGCCTTCTCATTCTGATTTTATTCAGCAAAGTGGGAGTGTAAATTACTTGCTGCTGGGAGTGCAAATTACTTAATTGTTTTTTATTATTATTATTCATCAGATCCTGACAGCTTGATTGTGCTGCCGTTGTGTTCAGTACCGTGCCATCTGTACATCGCTGCATCTTGTGCTGCTATTTTGAGGCATCGTGTCTTTTTTTTGCTTTTTTGCTTGACGTTGTCTCTTGACTTGTTATGGTAATTTGAATGTGTTAGATTGCGCAGAGCTTTCAGCATTCTGTCTCCAAAATGCCTTCAAGCAAGGACATAATAATAAACACTCAAGAACAATGGCTTAGACTCCAGACAAATCTGAGCTGTTTGCAATTACTCAGTACCTTGCCAGTGCAATTTCGTCTGTAATAATGAATTTGGGTTCTTGATGAAGTTCTTAATTTGCTCAGGTTGATCCATTAAGTCCTTACTTGGGTATATTAAAGGGCTTTAGATTTGTATGATACACACCAGAATTCTATTATTTGAGAATAATTGTGATTTTCCAGAATGAGAAAATAATGTAGTCTATTGAGCAATGAGTCATTTGCAACATTTTTTTTCTTTTCACAGATGTATCCACTTGTTTCAGACACAGTGGTGTCTGAGGACCTCTGCAAGATGTATACCCTTATGGATTCTGCTTTTTTGGACATCATGGATGTAAAGAAACATTCTTTTTGAGTTGTAAATGCTCTGTGGTCTTCGGTTAAAAAAGAAACAGCTCATGTCTCAGGGATGCAGGGAACTGTCATAGGAATTGGCTTTTTGCATTTGGAAAAAAGGGACTGCCACTTGAGATCAACAGCGTTATTATACCAAGAATTTCATTCATAAGGATTTCAGGGCCAAATCTATATTGAATCATGTACACTGCTGTTGTGCCTGCTATACACTACACAGATCTCACTGAATACAAACTAAAAGGGAGATTGAGCATGAATCTAAACTATTTACTGTTTAACTGCCACTACGAGAAGTATAAAAAGGTAAAATACTTACATTGCAGACCTTAAAAGGCTACATTACCCCTTGGGTTGCTGTAACTGTTGTAAAGGTTGTTACATTGAAAGGCTACTATTGGGATAACTGAAACAGATGCATTCAACACAGATCCCAGAGTGAAACCACACTACAATTTGACCACACCCTCTTCTTTCACACTCCACGCTAAAATGTTTCAACAGCAGATTAAATTGAGGATGGAGGTGTGGTTCAGGTCCCACTGATATTAACCTCTACCTCATAGTTGCCTGGCAGACAGGGTGCCCTGTTCAACAATAAACAGTGAAAACTCAAGGCAGGCTGGGAAATTCCGGTCACAGCAGGCTAATCATACAGCCAAGATGTGAATCAGCAATCTCAGGACCTACAGTAGGCCTGATCAAGTATGCTGAATGAAAACTTTCTTCATGTTCTGTAACTCAGGATGCTCCAGTCTTTTGTTTTTCTGGATAAGGTTAGATACACAGCACTACCAATGTACCTGGCCATGTATCTTCAGACCTATAATTTCATACTAAAAACAAAAAGAATAGCTGTGTCATCTGGCCAATTTGGGTAGGGTGGATTTTACACATCATCATAAATCCAGGGAGGGATTTCAGTGAGGGGCCACATCTGTTTGTTAAGAGGGTTAATTGTACTTCTATACACCCCTTGTATATTACAGCAATGCAAACAGTCCACTGTAAAAAAATGATTAGAGGAATCCCCATGAGATATTGTACTGCCAAGTATTTATGGTTAAATGGCTTGGTCATATCTATTTGAAATCCTAAATTACTTTTATCTGCATGTAACGTATGGTAGCAATATAACACAAGTAAACAAACATTTTCAACACATCAATTCCAAACCTTCAGGTTTATTGAATATTTAGTGTTTTAATATGCACATATCACATTTATTAAAGAGTTTTTCACAAAGCTGTAGATCTTGAATATGTGGACCATTCCTACAACTTTGGGAAGATCTGATGTAATATATGGTCCTCAAGAAAAGACAAAGCATTAGATTTAGCTGTATTATTGGAAACAGCAGCTCTCCTATAACAGACATCGCTACTCTTGACAGTTCACATTCCACATTATCAGCTGTCTGTGAGCTTCAGGCTATTCCTGTAGACTGTCTTCAAAAACACTCCTGCAAAAAACACAAGGATTCCAGTCTTGGGGAATATGGAGGAGAATATTTAAAGTCACTTGATAATCTAAACTCTCAAATGATTGAGAAATTTGAAATTGGCAGGAAAAAATGACTCGCAGTATTTATTCCATTTCCATCTACTCCGCATGTGAGAAACAAATTCATGCAATTCATTTTCTTAAGCAGTGCTGTTTCCCTGAAAAGGAAGGAACGCTTTTTTTAAAACCCATGATGTGATGGCCATCCATAACCTCATTTATTCCTTGAATGAACATTTCCTGTTTTCACACATCTTGTCAGGGAACAGACAGCTCTGGCTGAAAAGGACAAAAGTAATATAAGCAGAGCTGATGTGCAGCAGGTTTGTCCTGATATCATGTGATGTATTTAATATCATCATTAGAGAAGAAAAGAAACAGGTTCTTTGAAACTTTCTAGCTAACTATGAAATTGCCCCACTTGAGTGCTTTGATCACTAAAGGGGTGAGTAATCGGTCTGGAATTCACACATCACCTCCTGTTAATGTTTGCCGGCCATATCTCCTCATTGTTGGACTTGCTAACTGAACTGATCACACTACAAATCAACCTCTTGGCTCTGCCAGCTCACTGGCCCTGTTTCCCCTTGATAAAAGCCATGCCTGATCTCCAGCTCCTGGTGTTTGCAGAGACATGAACACTTTCAAATTTACATCCTTAGCGGTCTCAAACTCGGGTGATTTATGTGGAATATTTTTCAGGCTTAAGCAACTTCTTAAGCTTGTGCCAGCAGCAGCAGAAATCATCTGATTTCCCTGCCCATTAGATTAGTTAAAGTGACCTGATGTAACTTAGCTGTTCTGTTATACTTCTTTTTTTGCACAAACCTATTAGTTTTGCCAATGGTAGTAATTTTAAGAGTACTCCTATTTCAGTTAAACATACCCAGGTGCAAATCAAGCACAAGTTGGCTGGTAACCCTTACCAAATACAGCAACAAATGCCATGTACCTGTACACTGTTTCATGTACATGTCAAATGTGCATTGTGTAATTGGTTAATATATCTGTTATATATTGTATAATACAATGTTTAGGTGCAGAACTATACAAACAGTTGAAGAAATTAAATATTGCATTGCCCTGTACATAATGCTGCTCCTACAATCTATGATGGAATTGTGTTTGAAAATGTGAGGCCTCTGTGACATACTGTATGTCTGTCATGAGTATGAAAGACCTTTTCCTGTGTGTAGGACTGAAACCTTGAGGAGGATTTAAGATTTCCTGACAAGTATATCACAGAAAAGAGGCATTCTGGTCAACTGTTTTTCTTTAACACAGATATAATCTTTTTTTTTTGTTCTATTGTATTGGTCGAGGTGAGACTGAACACATCACTGTATAATTACACACTGTGTCAGAATCTCTTCTTTAGCAATTACTGCCTTGACACAACAACCTGCATATTATTTGTTGCTGGTACTGCTTTTTTAAATTTGGATGTTGTTTCTTTTGTGGAAACTGCCAGCTACCAATCAACTAGGGTCTTAGATACAAACCTCAAAATATGAGTGAAGTAATGGACCCAAAGTCAATGTGATTTTAAACACAATGAGCCACACAGCAGCTACTGTACAGGTGGCATTGAAGGAAGGACATCAGCAACACTCATTTATAGTGATGCAAGCTCACAGGACACTGGTTAATACAGGGGTCACGGAGGTTCAGCAAACCAAAGATACCACAATCAATTCAAAACCCACTGAGGGAGACGTTCTTGCCCCTTTGTTGGGCACCTAAGGTATCGGTTCACCTCTGTTCCAGCACCTGCTATGCCATTAGCTGATTTATTTTGTTGTTATTTCACTCAGTGTCACCAGCAAAGGGACCAGCTACTTTTAGTTTGAGTAAACCTTCCTGAGAACCCACTTAACTGCTAGTTGAATCACAATATTATAGGGCTGCCTATTTTACAGCACATAGCACAGCAAAATATTCTAGCACAGCTGACTTACCGTGTGTTAGTATGAAGATGGGCTATCTTGTTCTCAGTCTGTCAAAGAGAGAGAAGGAGCTGGTTATATGGTTAGCACTCCAAGTTTTCTCAGCTTCACTGAGGCTCTGGACTGAGGCCCAGATGTTTAATGAAACTGGCACTAAGTGAATGTATGACAAATTGAGTAATCAATTAACATATGCAATATCTTTAGCAAGTGGTTAGATGAGAAAGGGGCATATCAAAGATGCCCTTTTGAAGTCAGCATCGACTGCAGGCCTTCTTCTCATCTATTTGCATCAAGGTTAGACTAGCTATTTCTCAGGACACCCCCGATATTACTTAGCAATGAATGGCTGCATGCAATGTGTTAACGTTCCAGTGAGCACAGTACAATTACAAACAATCTCCTTTACCATCTCAAGCCATTCATTCACTGCAGCCCACTCCCCTTGAGATCAGGAAGACTCTGCTGGTCGAAGAACGCACTCACCATTCAGTCCCTCCTAACCAAAATAAATTAATTAACAAGCAATTTTAATTCCTTGTCAACCTTCATTAATTCAAACAAACATTTTTGTACAGCGAGTGTTTCAAGCTGTAGTAATTCTTCCCTTGAGCATTGATAAGAAATAGATATTGTTTGCATGTTATAAGATACACCGTATATGGAGATATACAGACACTAACATACATTATTTTTCATGTACAGTATATTGTGTGTGCTCTTATGATGTACAATTAATATTGATTATGTGTTATTATATACCGTACAATACAGGGTTTTAAAGTCCGGCAGTTTTTGTCAAAGTGAACAACTTGCAGCAAACTTGAAAAGGTACTTTTGCCTGTAATCAAACTAAAAGGATGAATTTCACCAGCAGTCATCACCAGACTGCAAAAAAAATCAAGTGCATTCAGCACCATGATTAATATGTGTAGACAAGAGCAATGGGTCATGTCCTAGAGATAATCCCCAGTCATCCGCTACTCTGCAAGAACCTGACTGGCTCCCTCCAAGACCTAGACCACTTTCACCCTCTGTCTTACAGTATGCGATCAGCCTGCACATGACCCTGGCCTTAATAAAGCCAGCCATTTGAATATCAGCTTGAGCAGATGTACTTAAAAAAACAAACTTGGAAACATCAAAAGCCAATATAAGGAAGATGTTTGTGAGCATTGATCTGGCCATACTTAAATGACCTCACCTTTTGTGGGATTGGGAAGTTGTAGTTTCTCTTGGTGCTAAAAAATCCAGAGACATGCTGTCCAATTTAGTTGGACACTACAAATGACTGTTTTATACAAATGACCGCTTTATACATGTTCCGTACGTATGTACAGTACCCTGTGATGGACTGGGATTTCATCCTGTTTGTGCATTCCTTCTAATTTAAGATCAGGTTCACCATGACTCTCTAAGGACAAATACGTTACTGATGGATCATTGAGAAATAACACATCAATGCAATTTAATGTTTTTGTAAAATAAGGCAAAAGCAGGCAGTTCTCGAGGAATAAAACCGACAGACTGCTAGGATAAGAACATCTTAGAAATTGCAACATTCGGTATTTAATTCAGAAAAGATGCAACTTGAGCATCTTGCAAATCAGGGAAACAGTTTGTTATTAAGAAATTAAAAATGTTAAAAAAAGAATGAACCAAACAAAAACACATGGTATGTAGCACAAGTCCTAATACAAACGAGTTGGAGAGGGGAGTGGGGGGTATCTTCATAATCTATCTGTAATAACTCATGGTTTTAAGACAATGATACTTTGGAAAACAGCCCAGCTGGTAATGGAGAATTAGGGAGCAAGAGAGGATTGATTGGCATTTATGCAACATCGCCAAATGGCACACTAATGGAATCAGGAACATTTCCAGTAAAGAAAAAAATGTAGTTCAGTGTTTAGGGAATTATGCTGAGACATGTTTAATGATTTCCATTACTTTAACTGCATTGTTTCCCCTCGTGTATGAAAGACACAGAGCACTTGACCCTGTGAAAGTTATAGTGGATTATCATTACCAAAGCAGAATAAAGTGTGCAAAGCCAATCAAAGCACACTTAAGCATTTTAAAGCAGAGCATTGAATGAAAAGTGTTCCTCAAATCTGATTGGATCAGTCTAAGCCCTTTAGAAATTTCAACTCATGGATGTAATATTCTCAATACTGTCTTTTACAAAGATACTTGCTACAGATTGAAATCTCACAGGATTTGAATTGCAATGATTTCTGGTAATATTGAGATACCTGAACTGGTTTTCTATTCTACGGCTTCCTGGCTATACTATGGATATTGTCCTAGATCCCCATTGTAATTTAGGATAAAATGCTCAATCATCTCTATCATTCATACAGACATTGTAAACTCAATTCAGTTTAATTAAGGATACTTTAGGATACCCCTTGTCACTTGGCTTTAATTTAAGGTCAATTACATAAATAATTAAATTGCAAAGAAGTTTATATTAAATGTATTATATAACTTATAAGTTGAAATAATAAAATAAAGCTATGGTATTTTTTAAAGGGCATTTTACCCCTCTAAAAGTGTTTTGCAATTTGTGGCATTTTAATACAACAAAAATATATCAATATGTAATAAAATGCTAAAAACATAAAGAGCAAAAATCCAAAGAATAATAATAATAGTGTTTCAGATAAATGAAAGAACAGACAGCAAGGAGGAAAACGGTTGTTATTAGTAACAGTTTCATCCTCATAAGCGTTCTTTGCCATCTGACCAGGTCTCATAATGTCAAGTGTACAAGGACATCAGTAATTACCAGATGGTACAAGATGTCAATTCTGTATCTTACTGCCTCAGCTAAATCTTACTGTCAGTCTGTCTGTTATATACTTTATCACACAAAAAAGGCAAATTTACAGTGGCAGTCTCAGGTGGGCTATATTTATTGATGTTTTTTTCACTTAATTGCAAAATTATCTGTTTTAATTACTTTTAAACTGTAGAAAACATCCACCTAAGATCAATAAAAGTATACACCTAAAAACAATTAGGCAGTACTGTGTTCAAACTGGATTAGGATATCATAATAATCCCTCTGAGATCCAAATGTAGGTTTTCTTTCTCAGTTGGATAAAATGCATTTTTAATATCTTAATACAATTGCATATATACTGTACAAAGCAGGGTTCATCACTATGCTGACTTTTCCTTCAGTTTAGGGAATGAAACAAAGGAAAATATGAAACAACACATTTTAAATCTGTATATAACTGCATGAGATAATAACAAAAAAAACATTAATCTATCGAGGATCTAAAACCAATGTGTCTCAACTAGTAAAAGCCTACACTCAGAGAGCAGGTTCATTGTGGACGGTGTTACTAGCTGACTGTGACCAGGATTCACAGAAGTTCTTAAGTGAAGTTCGGGAGGCACGGCATGACAAAAACTAAGCCTTTTGTTCAACATGTTCTAAATCATAATCATTCCTGGCATCATTTCTCGAAGGTTTATATACATAAGGCATACGCAAATCCCTTTGCTTTTTGCATTTTCTCTCCTGCATTATTAATTTACTATGGTTTCCCACCACAGTCCAGTTAACTGGTAAAAACTTGGCCCTGGTGTGAGTGTATCTGTGTCTGTGTCTATCCTGCAATAGACTGGTGTCCCATCCAGGGTATATCCAGCCTTGGGCCCAAAGCTTCCTGGAATAGGTTCCCAGCCACCTTAATAAATTAGATAAGTGGTGATGATTATTCATCTTAATGTGGACCATGCGCCAAACAACAAATACAGAAAGAGAACAGAAGGAAAGGAAACATTTTTTTCTCATACAAGTACGTGATTTGTCAAAGCATGGAATATGGCCTGGAATGGAACAAAAAGAATCTACTCTGACCTCCTGAAACAGCATTCATCAGCATTTACTGTATATATGAGCATTTAGAAGAGTCCAATTGTTCTTGACATTATTTTCCTGTTGCCTGCAAATTTCTGATCTTCCATTCTACTGTACATTGGTGGTTTTGGGGTTCCGCTTTTTTAATTCTTTGGGGTCCTAGGTTCCTTGTTCTTTGGTCCCTCAGCCAAGCCATATAAGCCAAATTCAACAAACATCCGGAAACATGTTAAATTGGTGTGTGCTGATACTCCTTGTGAACCAGAAATATGTCGTAAATACACCAGGATCTGGAGAATGAGCTTCAGTCAGCCAGGGTAACCATCTGTTGTTCTATGTATTGATGAATTTTCAATCTAAACTGTAATTTGCTCTGTGTATCCATTATTATTATTGCTTGTTCAAATAATTCTAACAAATTGAGTCCAATCGTTTCTAAAACTTTTCAAATTGTTGATACTATTTCCATGCAGGTGATCTTCAAGTTTAACTCTAATAATCTTTTGAATAACCTTACATTTAATAAATGCCTGACATATCAATTTACTGTATAATTACTTGATTCAGTTTTCTCATGCATTTTATGGATGGAGGCTACATTAGCAATTCTACTACAATCAGGTATGACTCCTGTCTTGGGACAACTGTTGTCTTGGGGTAAATATTGGGAGAGTTGCATTAATGGCTTCTGAATTAAATCTCTTGATTCCTTGAGTATGATTTGTTCAGTCTTGATTGTTTGAAAAGACAATATATATATATAGTATGTACAAGCATTTCCTTTCCTAGGCAGTCCAGCAAACTGAGTAAGAAAACATTACCAAGTCTACCATTTCACTTTCAGCTGCTGACATTTCTATAGGTTTTCACCAGTCTATGTGGCAAAAGTTGAGGTCTCCCGTTAAAACAACTTCTTCTTTAACATGTTGATTCTTAATTTCATTATACAGTATTGAACTGTAATCAATATCTGCATTTGGTGGTCTATTGCATACTCCTAGAACTATACCTCTGGAAATTGTAGGTTCAGAGACTCTTGATTCCCCTAGCTTTAGCTCCTGACAAGAATACTCTTTTTTATACATAATACTGCACCTCCACTCTTCTATCTATAATACTACATTCATCTCCATCATTTTCTATTAGCTCTGTTTCTGCGATTCCAATCTCATTTAGGTGTAATTTAGGTGCATCTGTACATATGTATAGAAGGGCTCTGCCACTAAAAGATTTTGAGTTGTCAAGAATGATGAAGGGTTCTTCAGTATACCATGTCCTCATCGGTGTGTTGTAGATCCTGAAAAAAAATAGTTAATTTAGCCCGTTTCATCAGTTTCTTTCCAGGTTGTTTAAATTTGTTCTGGATGGAAAAATATGTAGCATATTTTACATTGACCCAATCGGTCAGTTGTGCTTTAGTGACTGGTGACCTTTGGAATGTTTTTAGCTTACATAATGCATACGAAGACCTTCCTCTTGTGCATGTTGTCCAGGCATTGTTGAAACCAGTCAAATTAGTTTACACGGGTCAAAACACCGTAGGCAAACTGTAGGATCCACCTTGAAGAAAGACGTGGTGTCTTTTCAAAGTTTAGGTCTGGCATCACAACACAAAACCCACCACCACATCACATTGTGAAGTTTAAATGGCCCTTTCGAGGTCACATTTATAGAACTGACAAGCACTTTCTCCTGATTCTTCCCCAGATACAAATTTCTCAATTTACATTAAGAAGTACAAGCCTTCGTTGTTTGAGTTCTCATGCAACAAACCCAGCACATTGTCAGAAACAATGCTGTGTCTAAATCTCTTGCAGTGCTAAATGTACTAAAAGAATCAGGCCTCTCTGCATGGCCTGATTCTAACAGTTCTGTACACTTTTGGGGTAGGACTGGCTCTTGGAGATTGTGATGGGTTTTAACTGTCCTGTCAATTGAAAAACAACTAATTTTCTGTTAAATGCATTTGCATTGTCTGAGTTAGCATTTGTAAAGCAAACAACAAAACCAGTTCCCCTTTGTTCTCAGCATACATTTAATTTTAAACTGGAGTTGTTCCTAACAAGAGACAGTATTCCCAGTTTAATATAACTGTGGTTTGGAACTACAGTGGCAGGCTACACTTAATGAGTGACAGAAACCAATATTTTCAGTGAAAGAAATGAGATAGATGTTTCGTTTTTATGTGGTATTTGTTTGGACCTTTATTATTATCTCACAGGAAATATGGACTGTAGCCATGTTTTAAAAAAATCTCATTAAATCTGAGCAGGGCTTGAATTTCGGCTTGATAGTACCCATTGCGATCCGTTTCAAATGCGATATTACATTACTGTCTGTTTAATCTACAAAGTGTGTACAGTTTTAACCACTTCGGTGCCTCAGTTCACTCAGGATGTTAAATCTCCAAGTTTTGAACAACTTCAAAATTCTTTCATGACTCATTGCCCTAATCTTAAAACAGGAAAAGCTCACATTACACCAGATCACAAAATTTAAACTGTGTTTCAGAAGACTCTTTAATCTAGGTAAGATCAAATTACTCATTAGCAGCAGTTAGATCATTAAGCCTCTGTGTGCAGACAGGTGTGTCTGAACAGCCAGGAATGTGTGGAAGATTCTTACAGTACAACTTCATTATCACTAATTATGATTATTAATTTATTTGGCTGATACTTTAATCTTTAGCAATTTATATTTGCACCCATTTTTACAGATGTGTATTTTAATGGAGCAAGTCTGGTGAAGCACCTCGCTCAACAGTACAACAACAGTGTCTCACCTGGGATTTGAACATATAACCTACCAGCTCTTAGGCTCAGAACCCTTACCACTGCTTCCTAAATTTATCTATAAAATTGGGAAAGAGAGGTGGATTAAATGCTTTTCAGACCATACTTTGATAATTTAGTTGAATTGAATGCCTAATGTTTTGGAACATAATGGAGTACAACACACTATACAGTAGGTAGAAGTAGTTCAGGTGGGTAGCTGCATCAGCATGCGTAAACTGCAAAGGAACAAGTAATAGGTTTATTCCATGCTGAAATGAGAAGAAAGAAAACACAACGTTTCAGGCAGTGGAGCCTTCTTCAGGTGCGTTGTTCATTCCTTACTCTTCCCCATTGGATGAGATGTTAAATTGAGCTCCTGACTTCCATAAATTAATTATTAAAGAGTCAATAGCATTTCTGTACGAGTATGGGTGTTAACTGCGGTGTCTTGACTAAGTTCCAATTTGGAGCGAAATAATCTGACCTCCCTAAATTTCCCATTAAATCCATAAGTGACATAATTTCTCGGTTCTTGACCATATCTGTTGTGTAGTGGGATTGTTGTGTACGAGCCACGTGCACTTCAGCGGATCCCCATCCTTATGTAAATCCCTTTGGGGTCTTTGAAAAGCACCATGCAGTTATGATCAAGTAATATACCTTTTGTAATATACCTATTTTAGATCCCATTCCCACCACTTTATTCCAGTCCTGTTTCTCTTCTCTCTGTCCCATTGTCCTCAATATAATACATGAATCCTTGAGCACCGGCATTGTACCAACGGTCCTCAAAACTGCTGCTATTACCCCAGTGCCAAAGAAGCCTAACATGGCTCTCGACAATCTTAACAACTTTCGCCCCATCTCCAACTTACCCTTTCTCTCTAAAATTCTAGAACGTGCTGTCACACTTCAGTTACATAACCACCTCATGACAAACAACCTTTTCGAACCCCTCCAATCTGGCTTCCGTCAACTTCACAGCACAGAAACCGCCCTAGTCAAAGTCACCAACGATCTCCTAATAGCTTCTGACTCTGGTTCTCTTTCCATACTCATCCTTCTTGATCTCAGTGCTGCCTTTGACACTGTTGACCATAACATCTTGCTTTCTCGTCTCGAGACTGTGTTTGGAGTCTCTGACACTGCCCTCAAATGGTTTAAGTCTTACCTCACTGATCGCTGTCACTTTGTCTCTCTCAATGGGTACAGGTCTGAAATTGGTCTTGTCAAGTCTGGTGTCCCTCAGGGCTCAATACTGGGCCCCTTGCTCTTCAGCATTTACATGTTCCCACTTGGTCAGCTTTTAAGATCACATGGCCTCAGCTTTCATTTTTACGCTGACGATACTCAAATATACATCCATACCAAACCCGACACTGATGTGGCTGTGTCTATTCTATCTAATTGCATCTCTGACATAAAAATTTGGATGACTCAAAACTTCCTTCATCTTAACTGTGACAAGACTGAAGTCATGCTTATTGGTACCCCCCATCAACTTCGTAAAGCCAGTCCTGTAACCCTGTCTGTAGATGGCTCTGTACTTGAGCTCCAATCAAAATTGAAAAACCTTGGGGTTATATTCGATTCTGGCTTAACATTCGACCCACATGTACAGCATACTGTCAAAACATCTTTTTTTCACCTTAGAAATATGCTATCATTAACTGTGGCTGAAAAGCTGATCAACATATTTGTATTCTCTCGAATTGACTACTGCAATGCTCTGCTCCCTGGGGTATCTAAATCTACTCTGAACAAGCTGCAGTATGTCCAAAATTCAGCAGCCAGAATCCTGACCAGGTCTAGTGCAAGTGTTCACATTACTCCTATCCTGGAGTCCTTGCACTGGCTTCCGGTCAAATTCCGCGTAGACTTTAAAATCCTCATGCTCACCTACAAGGCTTTACATGGCTTGGCACCTCAATACCTGTCTGAACTTTTATCGCCCTACTCCCCACCTCGCAACCTCCGCTCTTCAAATTCTGCCCTCCTTACTGTCCCCCAAGCCCGTCTACATTGTATGGGCGACAGGGCCTTCTCCTGCTATGCCCCCAAGCTCTGGAACTCTTTGCCCAAGGATATTAGAGAGTCACCTTCTCTAAACTCCTTCAAATCCAGACTCAAAACCCTCCTTTTCAGAAAAGCCTTTACTTAACTGGTTCCATTCTTCACCCCTCTGCTCTTCTTAATACCATCTTCCACGGTCTCCTCTATTGTTATTGTTGTATTGTTGTAATTATAATTGTGTCCTGTCTTGTGAAATTTTCTTATTTATTGTTGTAGTCTTCTTATTTATTGTTATTGTCATCCTGTAAAGCGCTTTGAGAAGCCACCTTTAAAGGCGCTATATAAAATAGTTTATTATTATTATTATTATTATTATTAGTTATATTTTCTCATGTTTATAATTCCACCTTCACTTTAGTTATTTTGTAGATATTAATCTAGAAGTTCACATACAGTTATGTTTATTAGTGTCCATCTACAGTGCAGCAGACAAACGTAGATGGATAGAGAGAGACCATCCTTCCTATAATAATCCCGTTCTCCTCATAAGGACCACAATAGTAGTACGATTTACGATAAACAAAAGTGCAATTCTTACATTCCGCCCATAGGTGGCACCATTTCGATAGTTTTCAGATGAGGCTCAGCTCTTAGGCACAGAGAATACAGCGCAGTACTGGCGACAACGAGCGCATCCAGTTGTTGGGTAATGTATGCTAATACAAGCACCTTTAAACGCTGTTCCTTTATGATAAACTCGTTGCAAAAGTCGCTTTTTAGAATTATGTAGTAGAATTGTGTTTTGCTAGATAATCTAATCAAAGGAACATTTATTTTTAAATCATCACTCGATTCCACGCGTCTTCAAAATCTTGAAATGTGCATTCCATTGTTACTGGTCTCTTACAAGCAACTGAAGCATTGGTACAGTAGCCTATTTTATATGGGGTTTTTTCCTCAAAGTTTAAAGTCATGTCACCTTGTCATTTGATATACATCAGTCAACATACTTTAAATTTCAGTTAAAAGCTTTACTATTAATGTTCTTCAGTGAATATAGGTGAAAGATCCAATATATTACACAGTACCTTTACATCTGGGGGTGTTTTGCATATGACCATACACAGATACAGTATGTACAGTATATACTGTATGAATTTGAATACGCTTCTGTACCTACTCAGTATGAATCTATAGAAACATTTGTATTACATTAGTAAATTCACCGTAAATCTTAACGGTCACTACTTGATTGGACTATCGAATTTATTCACCTAAAGTACTATTATTATATTACATATACCGCAAATTTGTGAAATTGTTGGTGATGGGGGTCCAAATTATTTGTACGAAAGTACTTTATATTCTTACTGTCTAAACACATCACATTAATGATATAAGAAAAGTGAATTATGACAGGAAGTGGAAATTAATCTGACATATATTACTGTATATTAATGTACTTTCGAGTGTCTGATTCGTTGTTTGCGGAAAAGCAGTTGTGCTATTTTTAGAGGACCACTCTTACATGTGCATTAAGTTGGAATTACACTGTATGTTATTTTCTTATCAGAAATAAAAAGCGTCATGAAATTATGTAGCACAACTTATTTCTTACTCTTTACTCAAGACAGATTGAATAATAGAGATAGTAAAGAATATACCGGTAGGCGTTGCAGTTAAAATTCCTGCAAACTGCCTGTCAGAAAGTTATCTTGTAATGGGGTTGAACTCATTTCTTTGCCTCTTACTAGCGTCAATGGAGCCAGAGAATGATTCGAGTTTATTTTAAGTATCTTAGACAGGAGACCTTTTAAAATACACATTCTATCATTCCTTTTTCACCCTTCGCAGCGACATCAGTGGTCCACATCGCGAAGAACGCTATAGGCTACTAGTGAAGAACGGGCAGGCTCCAGGCTATACATTTCTTTTATCTTGATCGGTGAACAGCAAGAAAAAAGAAGCTAAAGGAGTCGAGTTAGTTTACTGCGAGAAGCAATAAGCACAGGAGAACTGCTTCCTACAGTTGTAATAATAATAATAATAATAATAATAATAATAATAATAATAATAATAATAATAATAATAATAATGGAGTTTCAGCCCTGAGAATCCAATACCTTTTCAGACTGTTCGCTGTTAGCTCTGGGGTTAAGGTGGCAGTATGACAGCCGAAACTTTAAAGCTTTATGAAAAGGGTAAATTTTAGGCTACAGTGGATGTAATTTCGCTAGGGGTGAGATAACCCTGAAACGCAGAGATGAATGTGTGAAACAGCATGAACATGCCCATGAGTCGGCTGAGCCGTTAGCTGTCCTTTGCGAAGTGAAATCAGTGAAATTATCCTTAAACTAATGGTACATTTCGGAAGTTATATTAGAAGCAGCGGTAATGCCGAGATACCCCGGTTAACAGTTGCATTAGCAGGTGAGAAAAATGGGAAAGAGAAGAGAGAATGAGAGCCGAATGTACGCCTTACTACTAGTTTTTGATGTGGTGCCGCTTTTGGGAAAAAAACCCAGAAAAACTGGGAATTAATAATATCAAATGAAAAGGATAGCAGCGGCGCTGGTCCCCGAAACGGTTAATAGACTGCATGCAAATGAGTCCGTATGCTAAGAGAAGACAGGGGGTTGGGTCTGACGCTGTGCTGTGAGTAGAGTACTGTGTGCTGCCCGTGGTTCGGCTAGCACTGTGCCAGTCTAGCATTAAAGCTCGGCGGAGAGGGGGGAATATGTGTGTGTGAATTTCTGCAGGGAGGTTGTAACCCATACCAAGGAAAACGTACGATGGCAAGGCAAAATAAAGGCGAAATTAGAAGGGACTGTCTTCTAAACTGAAGGAATGTTCAACCTCACAGCCCGCCTCCTGCAAATAACCATTACAAGTCTTTTGAATGACAATTGACAATAAGGAACATGCTTAAATGCCAATATCAATATATAATCCTAAAGCAAGCAAGCAAGCGCGAGGCACCGTTATTGGTGTGCTGGAGCTGAATGAATGAACCAGCGTTGCTTTGCCAAGATTTTCCACGAATTCTGAAGGAATACATTGTGCACGAACGTGCCGTGTTCCGTCCATACCTGACAGCTAGCTGACTTACCGTGGGATTCTGAGCACTTCGGTGTGGAATTAACTAGGAAACGGGCATTTTTTGGAGGAGAGGAAGAAAGCCGCACAACGTTAATTGACTGATTTAAGAAAGAAACGCAAGCCCATCTTGATGCTGAATGGTGAGTGTTTTGAACCAGTGGACACATCGCATGTGCCGGTAGTATAAAACAAGAATGAATTTAGTCTCTAGTACTTAAGCATTTTGGTTTAGTCATGTTAAATATTATCGTGCTTCACTTACTGTACGGTAAATTACTGTTCCAAAACCCACATTTTGACTTAATATCTTTACTAACAACACGGCAACAAACTAAATTCCTCCGATGTGACATGTTTTTGGTGCATGGAGTTTATTATACCAAGAACAGGGGGAGCTTTTGAAATATTTTAAGTACTTACAGTAACATTTTGGCATTCCAGTTGAAATGATTTTCTAAAACTCTCTGTTAACAGGATTGTGCCTTATTTTTTTTGTCATTTTCTCAACGCTTTGTAGTCTTTATACTTAGTATGATGCTGTGGCAAATTTTATTTTTTCTTTATAATACATTTTCTTTAAAACTGTCCGGAATACAGAATGTAATTAAGAATTTATTCAGAATGTAGTGTAGATACCCACATGTGATCATGTTCATGGTTTTGACAAGAAGGAAACCCCAATGTTTTAAAGACCAACTCTTATTTATTATTCGTTACATTTTACATTTTACATGTGAGTGTATACTCGCTTATCTGCCTGTACAGTAACACGGTTTTCAGATGGCATTGTTCTTTCTTAGAAATGCCTGTCTGCGCGAATTAAGGATTCGCGTTGTACTGTGGAAATATTTCACTCAATTATTTATTGGCTGAGTTAGTAACATTACATGCTATTTTGTTAACATGATATTTATTTTCTGCTAAATATTAAGACTCGGTCGGAAGTAATGTAATACCACGAGGCATTAATATAACCTTGACTGAGAACCTGCTCTTCAAACCAGTAAGGTGTTTCGAGGCAGTGAAGTACCTGGCTGAACTGTTCACGTTATTTGGTGTAGAGAGGTTTAGGATTCGGATTGTTTTCTAAGATAGGATAGTTCTGCCTGTTGTACAACCAATTTCTGAAATCGTGAAAGGAGCGGTCCGGCTATTTTTTAACACAACCTGAAATAATGCCTATCTGTTGTATACTGTAAACACAAGATTTGATTTTGGCTTTTGGTTCCAGTGAATCAACTGGAGATGTAATCATCTTGATTCTTTGAATTAAGACCCAAAATTAGATTCCCTGGATATTTTGTGGTTAAAGATGAAGGCAACACTGCATAACAAGGACACATAATCACCGTCAAAAGAGCTGATATAATTTATCTTTGGTTCTTCTATGAATTGATTATGTTTCCCCCTTACACCTGATCCCACCGATAAACAAAGTCCTGTGTGTTGTCTTTTGGTCCCAGACTCTGTAGGGTATGATGTGATTCCCTTTTTGCAAATGGAATCTGATGTATTGTTGCCAACTGGAATCATTCAGAGTTCCAGCTCCTCTGTTTCAGGACCGTTCATCTCATCTGTCGGTGACAGTGAAATAGCAGATGTACCCACAAATCTTCATTTTCCTGTATGGAGCAGTTAGGTTGCAAGTCGTGTTTGACACAAGCTCTGTAGATAATAAATGCAGTTTAAGGAGAAAATTGCTTGGCATTTGCATTAAAACAACTTCCATCTGCTGTGATTAGAAGAGTGCACAATAAGTGTGCAGTTTGTATAATAAACCCCTTTATCTTAACAAAGATTTACTAAGATAATTTTGTATACAATGCATGACCTCTGCACATAATTATTTAAATATCCATTTGCATCGTTAAACAACATTTTGACCTTCGACCATTGACTCACAAAAATTGAGTGAAAATTGCTGGGTTACAAGAATGGGCAAACCACACGCCAATAGCATATTCTATCACAGACACACAAAATCTTTGAAGTCTGAAACATCTTTAGTCCAAAATCTCTAGAAAAAACTCCACTTTATTACATTTTAAAAAAGCTCTAAAGTCTAAGCCAGATAACTGTGTAACATAGACTTATCAGAACATCTGTGGGACACTTCTTTGAGCTTTAGATCTTACAGGAGTAAATATCAAAGAAAGCTTTTGACTCCGCAGTGCATCATACATGACACTGCTGTGTTTGAATATTGAACATGACATTATTGCAGAAACCATATCACTCAGATTTGGACACTGAATAAAAAATATATTTAAAATTGATCTGCTTGCCTTAAATTTATATTGCTGTACTGTATTATGTGTTACTTTACTGCATAGTACAGTATGTGCAGGCGAAGCACACACTCTGAACAGCGCACTGTGCAATTGAAGTTTGTAGCTTGTTAAAGAAGATCACTAATTTAAGGAATAAATAATTTTTATATTTTACTCTCTTTTTTCCTAATTCTTAGTGCACTTTTGCACTTTTGTGCACCCTCTTATTTCTGAGTGTACACAAGGCAAAAGCAGATTAAAATTTAATCTTATCCTGAGTTTTCTTTACTTTTATTCATTTTTTATGACTTTTTTTCTTTGAAGGTACAGTATGGCTGTGTGTTCTCACCTCGCCAGCAATGCCTAGGAGAGTTAATAAATTGATTCACTCTTCATGTAGACTCTCAGTTTATTGGTGTCACAGACTGACTTCTGCACTTTTAAAGGAGCTGTAAATTAGAAGGCTCTGTATGTTGCAGTACTATGTGAGCTCTTTATGGGCACAAACCACAGCACTGCAAAACAAACATCCTCTTTTTTATATGTTGACTCAAGACGGCCACAAATGATACAGTAAAAGGGGTATGGTATCTAGTAAACCAAAGCAACTGAATCTAATTTTCTTTACTGGAATCCTTCTATTCAAAAGTATCATTAAAAAAAATATTTTAAGTTCAGTTGCTCGACAGCCATTACTTGACATTTATAATTCTTCGGGTTTTCGCTTGTTCCCCTCAGCAAGTGCTAGAAAGTGCGGATCATTGCTGTGTTTAGCGCGCTTACATCCTTGTGTACTGTACAATAAATTGTCTGTGTGGTTCCTTAAATGCTTCATAGCCCAGCCCTCAACAATGATATCAGTCTGCCATTCTGCTGGAAGTTGTTTCTTTAAAGGATCAGTTCTTAGAAGAGAGAAGAAAATAGGCTGGATCAGGAGCAGTTCTGGATCTTAAGACCGCAGACTGTTTAATCAATACGGTTAATGATACAAAGCTGAAGAAAATTGAGACAATAGAGACTATAAGCATACAGCTACTCCGTCCTGTAGCCATTTTTCTGTATTATTTGGTACTTAAACTCATGCAAACCAAATGAGTTCCTACCTACTCTTTTGAGCAGTTACATCCTTATCGTGTCGACCAGTTGCTCTGGTTTCTGTTCAGATGGTCGCCCCTGGTTAAAAGGCTTTTGCCTACAGTGCCTTGATCTTAATCTATTGATTTGCTTATGGCAGTTCATTACATTAACTGTTTCCAGCTGGGTAATTTAGCTGTGTTATATTGTGGTATTTGTCTGTCCACTTTCCTGATTTCCAGTGGCATGTGTATTTTTTGTTTTGGGGGGTGGTGCTTTAGCAAATTTACAAAAACCCTTTCCCCCAGGCATAAAGCATAAATTTGAACTACCAGAGTATTTCCTCCTCCATATATAGAAGAATCTTAAGATTTTTCCTCAACTGACTGCTTGATTTAAGTGAATTACCTATCACATGCTAACCTATCTTACGTAAATAACATACTCTGGACTATGGATGCTGATTTTTTAAATTTTTATGGATATCTCAAGTTTTAGTAGTTTCATGCTGTTGATGTATTTGAATTTTGAATGGAAAGACATTCTGGTTTGTCAACTTTTGCAGTAGTCTTGCTGTCTGAATCCAGTAGGGAAATATAACCGTTATTTGAATAGCCTGTTTTGTAAACTATTACTAGATTTGGCCATCATCTTTGTTTTATGTGTGTTGTTCATTATTTAAAATTTGTAGTCTCCAGGAAGCAACAAATAGACAAAATAATTCAGTAAAAATATAGGCAAAGATCAGAAAACCAGCCAGAGTTAGCACAGTACGCAACTGAAGTATTTCTTGCAGTTCAGTGTTTGCATGCGTTTTTCCCTGTTAAGTGCACCAGCAAAATCCTTGGTCTGACAGCTGCAGCTCTAGGTCATACCTCTGTACTTCTGTCAGCCCCTGTACCTCAGGCTGCAGTCACTCCCTGTGCTTCTTTGTCCAGTAATCTGAATTCATTTTGTTGTTGAATCGTTTGACCATTGGAGCAGCTGGACATTAAATCAGAAAGCCAAAAACAACAGACTTGAGGAGTTATCCAGAGGGCGGTCAACGCAGTTGCACACTACTCCCTTGTTTGTGCAAAGATGCATTGTAAGAGCCGTGACCACAGATGGGGCATGTCTGCCCCCTACTGAGTCCCCAGTGCTATTACATTGCGATCTGCGATCCTGGGTTCCTGATTTCTCACTGGTTTCTGAGATCTCACAGTATTAAAATTTATGAAAAAAGAACAGTGCTGCCTGGCAGTGGACAGTAGTATGAAAATGTGAAGTCTGTTTTTCAATAGATAGGTGTGGAAGGGAGGGGGGCTGCTTTGGTTGTGTATTGTCATCACCACTGTTGACTGTATCCTTGACTGCTGCTCCTTGGAGGTCCCTTGTTCAAGCAGCAGCAAGGCTCAGCCCTGCTTTAGCTTGAGAAATTCTGACAAGTTGCTATGCGTGCAGGCAGAATCCTTGACCTATTTTTGAACGAGACTGTGGTACAAAAGCCATCAGTCGGTCCATCTCCTCATAGCACCAACTTGCAGCACGCCTTGCAGGGTCTGCTCTGTTCACCAGCTCGTGGGCCTTGCAGACGTAGCTCTGCATATCCACCGTGTCAAAGTGCACTTCCCCGTTTGTCTTCTTTTTTTATGCGTGAGTTTTGCCTCTGTGCCTGAGTGCCTCTCCTAACTTTGGAGCTGTCACAGCAGAGATCGCTATCTGTTCGTCTCCAGCCGGCCTGCGTCTATCTGTATATAGAGCACGCTGTCTGTTCTGCATTGGATGGCTTATTAAACTCCACAAAGAAGAGGCAGATTTGATTAACCCAGAAGTGTGGGTGGCTCTGCAAAGCGGGCCCGTAGGATGTCAAGCAAAGTTTATGGGAGATGGATGAAGTCTGACCTGGACAGGCAAACACATTTGTTCATGCTGCAAATGTGCTGTTCAGCAGTGCCAGTGCACTTTAAATGAAAATCCCTCAAGGCTGTGTTTTTATTGTTGCTTTCCTGGGTCTCTCTGATCTGCGCTTCTATAACACCTGGGTTTTAACCAAGGAAAAGTGAGAAATAATTGGTTGTGAATATATAGCCACTTTTCTTTCTGGTATGATTAGGTTTTGAGAAGTGTCTTCGCTCCCTGCCGCTTAACACACTCTAGAAGTTGTTTTCAGGTTGTTGCAATTATCCAGGCAGTGCAGTGAGATCGGAGCAGGATAACATGTATTCTCCTATGCGCAGCCCCGGTGTTGCAGTAATGATGATGTGGGTGTTTTGGTTCTTGGAAAAAGAGCCAGGTTAAGGTTGAGTGGGCTGCTTCAAGACTATGTTTAGCTTAAACTTTGAGTATGGCTTGTGATGAGCTGTCTTGTGCTGTTGCAAAAACATATACTTTCCATGTCAGACTGTTCCTATACATACGGTACTGCAGAGATATTGTTGTTGATTAAACAAACTTCATATAGTCAGATATGCCCTTCTTGGCATGATAGGTCCCTTATTATAAAGCCTATGATGGTAGAAATTGGTATAAGAAGCTTAGGTTTGCTCAGGATTTTCAGTTAGTTCAGAAAAACCATCTGTATTTTTGCAGCACACTGTCAGGCATTCATTACTTATTATGCATTACATTATTTTAAGTAAAATCGCTTTTAAGCTTTTGTCAGTGGAGAGCATCTCTCCTGGTAAACAAAACAAATCACAGCTGTGTCTGTGCAGGCCACTGCGGGCAAAGCAGAAACCTAACGAACAGTTTGAAGGCACAGTGCTTATTTTCATTTTTTTTGTGGACGTCTTTTTAAGTGGCAGTGCCTGTTGTTTTCTGCAGAACATATACAGTATAGTATTACAATATACTGTAGGTCAGTAAGGACCAGTTGGTGTATCATTGTGGAATACTGCTCAGTACCATCCACAACAAGAGGGTGTTGTGTGGATTTATGCTTGCCTCTGTATATTTTAAGCGGCAGTTTTCTGAAATGTTTTTCTAATTCTTCAATCTGTCAGGATTGACATGTCTGTGGCATTCGGCGGGCTCAAGAGCCCCTTCCAGATATTGAAGGATGGGTTTGCAGACAGAAGACTTCAGCAGGCTCCAGTCAGTCTACAGAGTGGGAAAGGGGGAATGCTTAGCGTAGTGCCTGTGCCAGGAGAACAGTTTAAAGACCTCAGAGCACATTCTCCTAATGTTAATGTAACAAACCCATGTTATTTTTTGCTTTTTTGAATGCCATCCAGCCACATAGAAGTAAAAACAGAGCCATAGAGGAACTGTAGCTATTAATAAAACTGCTGAAGAAACGCAAAATAAAAAAGAAAATAGAGAGAGGGAGTTTAGATTTGTGTATTTACAGTACAGTACATCTGCTTTTCGCTGTTCCTCTGGAAAGCAAGCCCTGGCAGTGTGGAGGGAAGCTCTGTTCCCTGCCTTTAAGAATTCAGTGCAGTTAATCTCAGTACCCGGTCAGCCCATGCTGGCTTTATTAAGATGTTAATAGAATGCCTTCATGACACATTTCCGTAGCCCAGGATTCTTGCTCCCATTCTCTTGTTCCTCAATCCACCTGCCAAGCTCGATAGATCTGCGGCAAATGTCTTTTTTGCACAACAGTGCTTTCTCGTCTATGATCTGTCAGTGTTCTATACTGCTGCAGCGGGATTTGCTCTTTATCTGATACTTCCAATCGGAATCTTGCCCAGACTTGAGGCTCCTAATACAATTACTGTATACTACTGCCGAAGTGAAGAGAAAAGTTATCACTAAACCCGGGTGAAGGGGTGTGCTGCTTGCCCTCAGCTCTAAATTGTGGAAAAACAAAGATCTAAATAATTTGATTTCGGTGTATTTTATATTAAATACAAAAGCAGCCCTGGCACTTTTCTCAGCATTGTGACTTAACCCCTTCATGTAGCCATTTCGTGGACTAAGAAACAAGCAGCCTAACAAGTCTTGACACTCCATATACTTAACTCTATGTAAGTACCTTAATTCAAACTTTTGAAAGAAACTGCCTCATAAATAGACTCCTCCCCTTTTTCTCCTCCTCTCCATGAATGCTTTAACACTTTCTGCTTGGAATTAAAGACGGTTAACACAGGCATCAATAATCAATTAGCTTGTGTCATGGGAGGATGTGCGTTTTTGTCTAGTGTGGAAGTTAACAATAAATGAGCAACAAAAGAGAGCTGGCGCAGACTAGGGCTCCACAAAGAGACAGGGGCAGCTGTGTGCAGCAGACGAGCGCAGGAGGAGGGGGGGTGACCACCGGGGTGGCAGGGCAAGTGACACCGGTGTGCCACATGCCTCTGTGTCCCTTGCTAGTGTTGCACCACAGCGCCCCCTGGTGTGTCCAGACACCTTTCCTGCCACAGTCGCCATGGTTACCATGCTGGTGAAGAAAGGCCTTGTCTCCTCACAAGAGCTGCAAGGAGAGACTATGGCAAACGGAAGTTTAAGTTTAACAGTGCCCTCCTGTAGTCTTCAGCGAGCGACAATCAATAGGGGACGAAATCCGCTATGCAGTCTATGGGCTTAGCCTTAAGTTCTTAAGCCTTAAGTGCTTTTATTTTTTTCTAAAAAAATGCCTAATAGATATTTTAGTTTTAGAAAACTGTTCACCTAGATAAGCATTTCAGAATTGTAATGAAAAAGCTGGATTTCATGGCTTTAGCCCTTGAAATTTTTGAAATTCTACCTTGGCAGATTCACAATTGTGTATTTTCCCATTTTTTTCTTTGGCTTCACCTTATGGTGAAATACAAAAAGAAATGTATGCAGAATTTATTAGGATAAACCTTCTGAAATTGAATTTCTGGAACAACGTGCCTTCATTTTGGCCATTAAAAATGTAATGAATTTGAATTGAGGTCTACAATAATTTCCTTTACTATACACATAGCTCCAATGTAACTGTAAGCACAGTCTACAAATCCCCCTGCACATCTTTGGTTCACTAAATTAAGATTGTTCCCAAGATCCTGATTGCAGTTGTAGATGAGAAACCCACAGGTCTAGTATACGTATAGTAACATGTACCCACCAGCATTTGAACTTTAAATTTTTGCTACAGTTTTCAAGTCAGCCGTGCACTTTACTTCAAAGATAGCTGCCTTTCCTGTCAGGAGGGAGCAGTCTTAACACAAATATTCTACCTTCAGCTGAGAAAACCAGAGATAAGAGCCCAAATTCATTCCTGAGAAAGATAACGTACAAAGAGACCTCAGACAAGCTTTTAGAACTGGCATTATTACACACACACACACACCCTGATAAACAGTTTCTGTAGCGTAGACCATAACCAATTGAACTAAAGCCTGATGAAAGGCATGAAAGCAACTTTAAAGCAGCAGCGAAACTGAATAAAAAGTGGTCAGTTCCTGAGTGGAAGCCTGTAGGAAACATGGGAAACTGATACAATGAAAAGGTGAGAGGGAGATAACAAGGTCAGTGAGTCACTTTGAGAAAATGTTAGAAGGGGGCTCAGCTCTAAGCCCCTTGTTTAGTTCAGACCTGGGGGATCAACACAGCATCTAGTGTGCTTTTTAATTTTGACTGAATTTGTTATTTACATAAACTAACACAATCAGAGTTTGCATTTTAACACTGGGGTTAGACAAAGATAACAAAGACCTGTTATGAATTTGAGTCCAGCCGATGGCACTCGCCAACGTCAACAGGTCTCCAAGCAACTTTGCTCTCATTGGCTGAGTGACACCAGGGATGGATTGGGATTGGATGGCCAGTGTTCTCTCCTTTTTCCTGCACACAGTGATTCCTGTTACTGGTTAAACAGATACCAGCTTGCGGAGACCTCTAATGCTCCTCTAACGGATGTTGTGAAGATTGCAACAATCTCACGTCGGCCAGCACCTGTGCAGGTGGGCTTGTCAGAGGAGCTTGTCTGTGGACGTACCTCTTTCTCTCTTCAGCGGTGCTGGAGAAGCAGGCCGCGGGCAGAGTCATATACAATAGGCGATTCTAAGTTAGACGAGCATAAATGTTTAATGAAATGCTTTTTTCCACATTTACAAACGACAAGATGGTTGCATAAATAAAACCCCTCTCTCCTCCTGCTGCCCCCTAAATCTCCAGCTACCGCCCCTTTCCTTGCAGTCGGCCCTTGAAGCACTGCTCTTGGCAGTTCATGCAAAGAAGAAAAAAATATTGTCCCTGAAATGGTGTCATATACAAGATATATGTGTGTCTGTGTGCGCATGCTAGGTTTTCTGTGTTCTCTCTTTCATTTGCTATCTAAGAGGAAGGTCATATTTTTGAGAGAATTACTGTTCCCCGGTGAGCCCATTGGGTGCTGAAATGTAACCTTGTCCTTTGCAGAGTGGAGCGTCACGGCGCTGATGGGAGGCTGGTGCTCAGAGGAGCGATATCAGAATTATTCCATTAGTGCATCATTAAAAAGTTGATTAGCTGCTAGAATAGCAGGCTGGAGGAGACGGGGAGTGTACCAGAAGCCACTGAGAGAGGGCATGATTGCAAAGCTTTGCTGCACACGTTTCCTAAGTAACACCCCCCTGTCTTTTAAATCAGAACTGTCTGCTTTTAGTTCAGAAAGCAAAAATATATATAGGTACATAATGAAAGGGATTGATAGGTTCCCAAATGACAATGGACAGTCTAGTTCAGCTTTACCTACTCTGAGATTTATAGTATGTCTGTAATTGAAGGTAAGGCTGTCAAAGTGTAAGAACATCTAACAGAGCTCTTCGGTGCACCCTCAAGTGTCGGATTGCATACCTGGATTTACACTGGTTAAATAAATTATCTAAAAAGCAATTTCATACATAATTCAGAGAACAACGCAAATATAGGTCAACAGTGTTGTTGTGGTTTTTTTTTTGCCTTTTCTGTTTACGTAGAATGACTTGTGAATTACAGTATCTTAGACACTTATCTGATGTGTGACAGCTTGGCATCTTGCAGCTGAGGAATGGAAATCCCTGTGTTGTCCGAGAAGATGTTGATTAAACATGACTGCACTGAAGTTCCTGCTCAGGGGTTGGAAAGGGATGGAGGGGCAGGTTTGTGCTTGTGAAAAGGAAAGAATCTGTCAGCTCGTGTGTTTATCTGCAACATACACGACAGTAAAGATGGTGAAACACTGTAGTTTACCAACACCTGGGGTGCTTAAGATTGAATTTGAGCAAATGTCTGTTATTCATTTTCTTTTTCAAATGAGCTGGTTTTCTGCTGCTTATCATAGTGACTGGTGAGCACAGAGTGGACTCAGCGTGTTGTTTTGGCAAATGCAGAGAAATTGCGATTTGCCTGTTTTGATTTACAAAGCTGTATTGCTGCAATGATCTGTTGGTCCTAGTGTGGCTGCAGGCTGCTGAAACTCCCTATAAGCATCCAGATAACGTCAGAACATCAGAAAGGTTACAAACATGAGGAGGCCATTTGACCCATCTAGCCTGGTTGGTGGCTTGTAGTTAATTGATTCAAGGATGTCATCCAGCCATTTCTTGAAAGCAGACAAAGTATCGGCTTCAACAACATTGCTGGGTAGCAGACTACCACACCTTATCCTCACATTCTCCAGCATCTTGTGAATCAAAATGATCAGAACGTAGCTGCAGTGTTCCCCTAACAGGAACCATAAAACTCCTTCAGAATTCAAGTCTTTTGCACTCCCAGCCCCACAAACAAAAATACCTCAAACATTTATAATGTATAATGTTTATATTTGCCGTTTAGGGATAGTTAAACTACCTGGGATTCCTGTTCAGCTGTCTCCCTCGTTTCCCAGGAACTGTGACACCCACATCAGCCGCCAGCATGGCTTGAAGCCACACTTGTTGTGTGGATCAACAGATTGGTGATAGTTCTCCGTATTAATGGAGCAAAAATGCTGCTCATCATTAAACTGTGGGCTGATACATAATGAGTTTCAGGTCATTGTTTTGATTTTATTTTCCCAAGATATGGGTACATTGTAACTGGGGGAAGAACTGCCTGTGTGATTCAGACAAAGCACTGAGGTTTCTTGCCCTAATAGTATTTAATTTTTAGTTTTAGCTTAATTAATTGCTGTATACCAGAGAGACGCAGACTAATTGACAGTGTAAGAATAGCCTTTTCCTCAGTGACCACTGCTACATTGGCAGAACAATACTTTGCAAACAGTGTACTGAAAAGCTTACATCAAATGGCAAACATTGGCTGGAAGAATTCTAAAGTGAAAATTCCCATTGCTTGTTTGCTTTATCCAGACTGTTTTGGTTTTGAATATGTACAGTATACGTCATATAGACAAGTCATGCCTTCAAATGCGACTTTGAAATTTCACACGCAAGCTAAAAAGACCAGAAACCAGAAACGTGAGTCTCGGATACAAGAAATTCTGTGTAACTGAAAGAGGAAAGCTCAGTACAGCTCAGTGGTGAAAAGACCAGTCCCGCCAACCCCTCACACACACACCCATCTCCATTCCATGGTGTGAACTGTTTGTTCAGGAGGGTGGAGGAGAAACGGAGTGGGAAAGTGAAGTGGACGGAGAGAGGGGGAGCAGGTAACAGCATGGCCCACGTTTGTTTGTTCGTATTCACCTGTAAGTTAGTTCCGTGCCGAGCCGACGCACTGTACAGTGCCTCCCATGGTGTCATTGTGAGTCTTCTCACAAATGGTGCAGCGCAGCCCGTGGCTGGTCTCAATGGCTGGAGCGTGAAAAGGTGTGAGGCGCACACACACCTGCTCCGCACCATACAATAGGAACCGCTCTGCAGTTAGAGCAGCAGGCGGCCCATCCCCTCAGCTATAGAAAAGCACATGTAAAGAACATCTTGCTTTTCTTTCCTCCACTGTTACTGTATCTGGGTGAAGAGACGCATACAGTAACTGAAGCCAGCCACAATAGAGAAACTGTGACACACCTGAAGAAGTGCGGTCGGCAACACATGTGCCCCATCACTGTGGCTGAAACGAGAACTAAGACTTGAGGTAAGAGATTTCAGCTTACATGCACTAGGAAATCAGAAAGTAATAGGTTTCATTACAGGATAAAAAGCTGGTGAGTTTTTATGACTCAGTGGATTTCTTTTTGTCTTTTTCATGATGTCCAACAGGATTTTTGTTTCCCGTGTTTGCTTGTGCGTTAGCTTACCTGCAGCCTTCTCTAAGGAAAGGCCATCGTCTGCAGTTGTGGATTTAGTTGATGGAAAGTTGTTAGTTGGTTGTGGCCTCCGGAAGGTTTCTATCTTGAGTAAATGAAAAGCAACACTCAAACAGGGATATGGGCTCACAAGAAGCTGAGAATGTGCCAGTTGTAAGGGGTTCTGTTTCACTATAAAATAAACTATACTGGATGATTGTTATTTGATGTGTAGCTATAGCCTTTTGCCGCACATGGTGACATTTCACAAAGGATGGAATAGCCTTGATCAACTCAGGTGCATTTAGAGCCCAACACTGTTATGCCTTTGAAATTGGTGCTGCCTGCTTTATGACTGTTCATTGTATGTTTATTGAACTTCAACGGGGTTATTGTATCTCTTCCCTTTGCCAAATGTTCGAGCAGCTGACCTCAGTCTCAGCTGTCACAGTGAAAGGTGCTGTCTGTGCTCAGGCCTGGCCTTAGTGGACTTTTCTGAGAAAACAGGAGCTGCTCATCAGACTTGTTTACTCTGTATGCCTGTCCGCTGGCTGCAGGACAGAGAAAAGGAGGTGGTGTGTGGAGAGAGGGGGAGGGTTACCCACAAACCCTGTTGAAAGACAGCATCCGGGAGCAGGCAGAAGGAAACAAAAACTTTGAACTGGAGAGAAAGAGCGAAAAAGAAGAATGTCACGTGAAGCTGCTAAGAAAGGTTTCTGATTGTTCTGTCTGGGTGACTTTGATTTCTGGAGGAAGGAAACGAAGTATTATTATATTGAAACGATATGCGAGGGGGCAGGCTGAGTGCAGGCTGTGCTGTATTTTGTCCCAGGGCTGAGTGGGATTCTCACGCTGCAGGGTGAGAGCGGACATCACGCCACAGCTGTAGGCACTGTAAGCCCAGTGTCCCTGCTCCGTGCTGGGGGAAGGAAGGTGGCCACCATAGGGACCAGTGACACAGGGCATGATTTCCCCTGTACAATGACTACAGTAATCAAACAGGCCACAATGAGTCTGTGCTTTGTGAGATTCGTTGCTTGTAATATACAAAGTCCTATTCATTTGCTTCCTTAGTATTAGATATCTGTATAAGTGATGAAATACAAATTTGAAGGGTTAGGGGGGTTGGGCATTAAAGTGGCAGATTATATCAACTGCCCCTTCCTGTTATTGCAGATTGTGCGTGTCATAAATCCTGTAAAATTTGGGTTGTTTGGCTCGCTAGTGATATTTCTGTGTGGAATTGTATTTTTCCCATTGACCAGCTCTTCCTGCACAACTAAAACAAAAAAGACCAATTTGTAAGCAGTGAAGTGGGAAATGTGTTAGTGTGTCCCTGTCAAAACACCTTTTTTACTGTCAAGGATTCCTTGTAAGCAGATGACCCCTAGAATCCAGATGTTTTCAGTTCAGATCTGAGTTTTGTCAGTAATCAACTGTATAATGCGATTCTCCAAGCTGAAACTGCATGTTATGTGGAGCCCAGACAGGTTTAAGAAAATCCACTATCAGTAATCTTAGGCAGTGGCTGTTGGTCAACACTTTATTTCTACATGAATCTACTCAAGTCAGCATGTCAGGATGTGCCACAGCATCGCCTCTAATTCCTGGACAAGGAATTTGATTGGAATCTGTCTTGGGCTCCTGGGTGGCTCAATGAGTAGGGGCTTGCTGGGATTGACACAAACTCCCCTGTCAGGCAATGTGGAGCTACTGTAAGTGTGTATCAAGTGGCTGATTTAGAAAGTAGGTGTGTTGGAGTGCAACAGACACTCATTCCCTTCTACAGGGGTTGTGACAACAAGCTGCGCTTGTGAAAACCTAAATGGCTATTCCATATTTATTAAGAATAACCTTTATTTTACATAGCCTCATTCATGGTGCATCATATTTATTGAAAGCCTGTTTGATGTCTTTAGCCCACATTTTTTGCCCTAAATGTGGTCCAATATTATTGAGAAGTGTTATTGAATATTTATAATGACTTTGGTGGAAGAAGTATACAGTAGGTTCCTTCTTTCAGTGCCTCTGAGTAGAGAATTTGACACAGCATCTCTCCCTTACCCTATTATGAAATCAGCTGATTCCTTTGTTTTTAAGTACACAGCCTATCAGGCCCTTTATTTTGCCTGTTCAGTACGTTTCATCTTTTACAAGTCCTATAATTTCAGTAGATTCGATGCCACAAGCACCGTTGAATCAGCTAGTATTTATTCATTGCTTTTAGATTGCCAGTGAACAGAATCATAAAAAATAAAGGAAGGCTTTTACTGCAGTTTTTCTTCTATACATCAAGCTAATGAGAAATCCCAGTGGTGTAAACCCTTCAGTGAGTATGAGTGAGGTCTGTGTGTGGTGGCAAAGCTAACCACACTCACCAGTGGCGATGGACCTGATGAAGTTTTGGATGGTGTTTCCGAGTCCCAGATGGCTCCCTGTATTAAAAAAAGATCAACTGCCCCTTTTTTTTTAAGCAGATGCTAATTTTAATCTTTTCACACACTAGAAATCTACATGCACAGATTTGTCTTTGATCAGACTTAATGTAGGGAGAGTGTCGGCTGCATACCAAAACCCTGCGCTTTTCATCTGCTCAGAATACTGCGAAGCCGGGCACCGGAAGGCGTTTGAACGGAGGGATGATTTTAATGCTGTCAGACAGTGCTGCCCTGTTGGAAGCTGAGAACGCCGAATTCTCATGCTTTCGTTTGTACAGAACAACAGGTACAGTTCTGTTGCATGGATTACGATTTAGAATCAGCCTCTCCGCTAGAATTTTAACCTTACAATGATGGATCCTTACTCAGCGCTGAAGGCTTGAAAATAGGGAGCATTGCTGTCACAATCTGATCTTCCATGCAATAAAAGGAAGAGAAAGGGGAAGAGGAACCATCTCCCATCATCAGTTGTTTCAGTAATTGAGAACCAGCCCTTTCCATGTATCAAGGCTATATTTTCCAAAGGCCATTTTCTAACAACTGCAATAATGCTCAAAAAGAAAATAAATCTCAAGGTCCAAAGGGGAACTTCAAACCTAAGTGACATCACAAAAGCATGTGATGCTATTTTTTTTAACAGTTCTTCAGGTTTTATTATTAATAATAATAATACAGTATGTTGTTCCTGTTGTTGTTACTTATTGGCTTTCACCCTAATGGGTCCATGACTGTTTTGCATACAATATATGAATTATCCTCTGCACCAGCAACCCAATTACACAACAAATCAAATACAGAAATGAGAAACTGCTTCAACAATTGAATTAAAGGGGAAAATCGGGGAGGTCAGACTGTACAAATCGAGAATGGGATTGAGCCAAGACATTTATGAGAGTACCATGATGATCTTAATGACCAAGTAGTTAGGACCTTGTTTGAACATCTTAACCAAAAGATGGTACTTGCTATAGCACCTTGTCCACCACAGTCACCATACTAGGGCATTGGTTTGAAAAATTTCACCAGCGTGACTTATAGCAGCAAACTGGTTTCCCCTGGTTTCCTTCTGCCCAGTGCTGACCAAGCCCACCCTTACTTAGTTTCTGAGATCGGAAAGGATCAGTCTACTGTACATGTCATTGATGCTGCTGATTAGACAAGAAGTTCCATTAGTTTGCATGAAGCTGCAGAGTCTCGTTCTGTTCTGTATAGATCTGTGTTATACTGTAGTGTTCTTTGGTAACTGCACAGCCTTTAATTTACTTTCAACTGATGCACAGCACTCTTGGCAGCCAGATGCAATATATCACCTTTGATATTTTATGTACAGTTGGGCCCTAGTGACCTGTACAGGAACTAGAATTGATTGTGCTCATATTATTTTTCAAGAGCAGAGGTCTTTGCAGGTACAGTGAGTGTCGTACTGACAGTGATAACAGTACCCACCGGAAAAGGTAGGAGAAACAAGGCTGAATTGTAGGAAATATATAGTAACTGAGTAAGAAAATATTTGATTTCGGCTTGGGTTATCCAGGGTCGTATCTTACTTTTCCACATCTTCCTATACTTTATCACGATTTAACTAATGTTTACTACACTGCTTTTAACATGTTAAACCACAGTGACCTTTTGTACTTAACGCGGCACTATAAAGTAATATCACTTCAATACATGTTTTTTTTGCACACTTTTATATAGAGCACTTACCTTGTCCATTCTACTGTGCTTTTGTGCAGGTTGTCAGCTTCTTATGATCTCCTGGTCTGACACATAGGTGGAACACTTCAAGCTTGTTGCTTTCCATCCATTTATTCTGCTGGTCTCACATGCGGAGGTTAAGCCTTCAGCAGTGCACTGTATTCCACCTGCAATGAGCAGTGAATAACACATGACTGCATTTGCAACAGACAATACAATATTCCCAAGGCTTTCATTAACACACTCTAGGTCACTTTGACTTTCCTAAAGATTCAGGCTTCGGGGGAACAAAACAGCCATGCACATACAGATGCTGTATAATGTGTTCTTTTTTCTAACTTGCACTAAACTACAGCTTGCTTTGTGATGTATAGTAGTCATTCACGTTTTTACAGTATGTGTCCTTTGTAATTCTGCATGGGCTTGAACATGAAGATTCCCTGTATGTCACCTCTACTAAGTCTTATTGACAAGTACAATATCCAGACAAAGCCTCTGGACACAATATAGAAGTGTGAGAAGTGTGTTTCTGATCTCATGTCTTTATAAAATCCAGGAAGATTAACATTGGGTACATGGCAATAACTAACTTAATATGTAGTGTAGCTATGCAGTATATCTGTATGTGTATAAGTTGCTGTTTGAGGTTAATTCTCAGTGTGATGCTATTAATCTTACTGACATCTCCTAAAACAGATCTTTAGGGGGTTAATGAAGAACATTTTATCTTTATTTCTTTTGCAGATGTGGCCTTGTAAAATCAGAATTTTTACAAGAACAATATTCTCATATTCAAACAGCTCACAGTAGGCTATATATTCTTCACTGCAAGAGCAATAAATCTCTTTCCCTGCAATCGGGAGGCTGTCTGTGTTGTGGATACTTACAGGAAGGCATTTTTCCATCCTAGTCCAACTTTTTCATCCTGTAAATGTTTCATACAGTGCAGTCAGGAAACCATGAATGTGTGTTCCTGGCTGGAACTGTTTCTCTGAACTGCATCTGACCTCTTCATCGCTCACTGAGTCAGGTGTACTTGGAATAATGGCAGCCATAGTGGGAAGATCTGACCCTTTAAATCAAACTAAATCATTCTCATAGACAATTAGAGAGAATTCAGCAAAGTAACTTAACACATTTCTTCAATGAAAAACAAGGTTAGTTTTAAAGACTCTGATTAAAATGCTTTGCACTGTGTGTTTACAGTATGTGGTATCTTATATGATACAAATGTCAGCTCAGAAGTATCAGTGTTTTGGTTTTAGTAATTTTCTGTTTGTCCTTATACAGTAGCTCTCTTCTTTCAAGACACCAGTTCCATAATACATTTATTTCCAGACATTTGTGACACATTTTCATTTTATTTCGATTTGTATTTTACTTGGAAATCTCACACTCTTGTGGAACATTCTTAGACATCTTAGACATTAGTTTGTATGTTGTAGCATCAACAACTAACACAGAGCCTCCTCTGTTTTTTTATTCTACTATAACAACTTTGACTATTGTTATTAATACAGGTTTGTTTGCATGAGAAGAAGCCAAGCTTATCCTGTAGCAATCCTTAAGTTACACTCATCAGAAACTTCAGATCCCAATCATGAAAACTTAATGTAAAATATACATAAACAGCCTGCATGAAGTGCAGTAGTAGTAGCTAATCCATCACATTTACCAATCAAACCTAATCGGCTCATTGTCAGGTGTTTCTTGTCATTAACATCATTTGTTCTCCATAAGTTAACAAGCTACCTCATGTACTACAAATCACAGAATATTAGCAGTATTAACTTTAAACAAAATTGCAGTAATTTCAGGAGAAGAGCTATATAAAATACAATGCAATGTCTCAGGCTTTTGCGCAACAATGTATACAAGCTAATATCGGTGCATGCTATACACTGTATAAATCATAGCACTGGATGCAATTCATTTGCTGTGTTGATTATACATGTGTTATGCTCAGCAAGGGGTGTCTGTGCCTTCAAGTGCATTTTTGCTGGCTGCTGAATCTGCCAGCTATGAGCTGTGCTATACTGTACTTTAACTGTTAAACGAGAGAGTTCAACCCCTGCCAAACAGCAGATCTTTAATTCTAGTGTGACTAATGCAACTAATCCCCTACAGTGTCATTACCTTCTCTCATAGCCGGATATTGAACTAAGAAACAAGCTGGAGATTCTGTTCTGTCACCTCTCATGAAACGACTTGGCTATTGTGGACTTCTCCCTTTTCTGGAAAAAGAGCTTTATTTTCATACCATTCTTCAGGAGCAGGGTGTTCTGTCTGACGTAAGGGAGTTGAATATTGGTAAACAGGTCTTTAAGTATGCTTTTAATCCAGCTAGGGGTTGGATACTACACAGACCACTGCCGTAGAGATAGCATTAGAAAGAAGAACAAAATAATGAGGATATGGTGCATTGAAACAGATTTTGTTGGAAGTCCCTTGTGGTTTGGGGAGGCAATTAATGTATAGTTTCATGAAAAGCTCCTGACTCTTCTCTTAAGTGCCAGTTTACCACCTTCATGTCATTAATGACTCTATTACTTTGATCTGTACAGATTGTAGAAATTTAGTATGTGCAGCCTCACCTTTTAGACACCGCTCTGCAGAGAATGGCCTGTCATTACAGGGTGTTTCTGAACCTCCACTGTGAAGATTGTTTTGCTCTTTTTGTTCCTTCTCCTGCATTAATCTGACTTTTAAATCCTTGCAGTGTAAGGCTGTTTTTTTTCATCCCGCTCATATACTGTACTTACGTCGTCAGCATCATTTTCTTTTTTTTATTTTGCTGAACATCTCAAGGGGCCTGTTTAAAAGCATCAGATGGAAAGGAGGAAATTTAAACAACTTTCAGAGGCAGTTGAGCTCCTGGGGATGAATGGCCGTCTGGGAGCACATCAATTTTAGGTCTTTTTCTGAGCAAAGTTAATGACTCTCTGACAGCTTCTTAGTTAATAGTGGCTAAAAGCCTGGCTATCATTATTCCATTTTGCTATTGTATTCTTCTACATCTTATTCATAATAATACTTTCTACTTTTTGATTACCTTTTTTACACTTGTTGAAAGCTCACTTTCCCTATTACACTGTTTTCCTCCCCTGCTTGACTCAAACATTATCTATGCTTCTTGCACTCAGCTCCTCGTACTTGTGTCCTTTTTACTTGTTACTCAACTGACTTTTTCTAGGAGGGACTGGATATGTCTGAATAGAAGCAAATGCTAAAAATGCGTAAACTTCATACATACAGTCACCATTGCACAGATATTGCCCATGCCAAAGGCTATCCATTTATGCATATTAACCTGTAAAAAAATACACTTTTCTTATGTATGTTTCTTATGATATTAAAATTTATGGTTTAAGCTCATGTTTTAAGGACTCCAATGATGAGAATCGATAATAATCATTCTAGGAATTATTTTGCCACACCCTCACACTGGTTACTTGAAGTTCAAAGCCACCTGGTAATAAATAATAATAACTCTGGTCATACAGTGTGCTCAAAACACCGACTTGCAGCCTGGTGATATTTCGAATGGATTTCACCTTGCGTTGTCAGAAACTCTCCACAGTCTGACGTAAAGCAAGGCTTCAGAGTGACCCATTAAAAAAAAAAAAGAATAAAAAAAGAGAAAGGAGTAATTTATGAGTAGGCTGTGACATATAGGAGAAGGGTCATCCGGGCTAGTTGGCGTATCTCCCTGTCCCTGCCTCCCCTGCTATGAATCTTATTAATATACGTAGTGTGGCAGACACTGATGGAAACTGGTTGCTTTAGTGGAAACCATGTGTTTAGTGTAGTTAAGAGGGAGGAAAAGTGACAGTTACAGAACGGCTGTTTGGGTGCCTTTTTTGTTGACAAATGTTGGCCTTTTGCAGAAGGTATTTACAGAAGCCCTTCTGCGAAATTTTGTAATCCCTGCTGTGCATGACTCATTCTGAGAAGGCATATTCCCAGCTCCAGCAAGTCTATTAGAACCAGGCGTGAGCGTTCAGCGTGAATATTTGCAATTGTAATCCTAGATAAACAGCTATAAGCATTGCTGTAAAGCCTAGAGGTGTTTGATTAAAGCAAGACCAAAAAACAAGAAAAAAAAGTAAAACAAAGCAAGTTACATTTAAATTTACAAGATTATATGGCAATCGAATAAAATTTTTAAGTTCCCTTTAGGTTGTGTGTATTGTATGAAGGTGTTGGAGTATCATTTTAAGGGACATGCATTAGTAAAACAAGATCAAACTTGCTATTAATAATATATACAATATAAAGTATATGATGAAGTGCAGTAAAGTGTATATGCACAGTATTTATAGGGCAAGCATAACGGTAAAATGGAAAAGAACTTTACAGTATGGCATATGCAATGATGATACAGTATGGCACAGTACAGGATCTCCTTTAGAAGGTCATTTCAGCTATGATGTCCGTCACTGTACTTTACTTTTAGCACAGTACCGCGGCTCCTTAGCCACTGCTGATGCAGCAGCCTGTCACTTTTGTCAGTTTTGTTTACAGAAAACATTCTGCAGATAACAGCGGATGGAGAGCCTGCTAGATTAATTGGATTGGTGTCTAATTGATTTTTACATGATGAGCGAGCCGTTGCTGGCCCAGCATGTGAGTGGGAAATAGTTTCTCGGCGATGGCTGCTGTTCAGGACAGGCTTTTCCTGTCACAGGGAAGGGTGGCGGGGGAAGCGAAGAGCAAACCTCAACAGCTAGGAGAAATGGAAATTGGCACCGAGAGCTCGGTGCGCGGGGCACGGGCCGGGGCTCAAGGGTAGTGCAAGCGACCACTGGACGTTCAAGCACTGCCGTAGTTGCCAACAAGCCTGTGTGTGATCTAAATAACAGAAAGCCAGCTTTTCACAAAAGGCCTTAATTATAATGCAATGTTCAAGCTTATCTCTTCAGGAGTCCTTTTTAATCAAAGAAGCTCAATAATGTAACCAAAAAAAAGAAAGAAAAGAATTTGGCAGCTGTAAGCCAGGTCTTAAAAAACAATTAGCAGTTGCAAATTGTGAAAGTATAAAGGAAAAGAAAAGTGGTGATGTTGCGAATGTTTTTTAAAAAATAAAGGATCTAGTCTGAGTGATTCTCTGCTGTGGTCCTCTTGTGACTCTTTGTTATGCAATGGTATTGGATTTGGATACCATCCTTTTGCATTGGCACAATTAAGTAACATTTGGCTGTGTTGGCTTAATTGTCAGAAAAATCTCAAACTCACACTCTTTCTCACACACACACAGACACACACACACACTCTCTTTCTCTCTGCCTGTCATGCAAATCCAAATAATTATGTGAGTGTTCATGTGCCAGTTTAGGAGGAGAAGGTTTGCTGCATTGGGGGGTTTTGTTCTGATGGGCTTATCTCTCCAGCTGGACTGGCGGACCACAGAGTTTCTCTTCTCCAAATCAAAATCTCCCCCCCCCCCCCACCTCCCCCAACACTCCCTCTGTTGCGTGGCCAACTGCTCTGGTGAGCAGTTTACAGTCCCCTCCAAGCAGCAAAGCTTTGACTAGATACTTGCTCTAATCATAATGTGATAAAGATCAGGATGTGTGGATCACGATGTCACGCTCCCTGTTCCCCACCATAGTCTTGGTGGGCTTTTTTGTGGGGTTCAGGGGTATTTAGTGGTGTATTTTTGAAAACCTTCGCCTTCTCCAGCACGCCAAAGTAAACGTTTAGGCAAATGTTCCGACAAACAAGCTGCTTCGATTGCTCTGCTGGTGCTTTGGATTTTCTGTGGCTGATTATTTGACAGAAGGTTTAGTTCAGCTTGGGAGGCAGCAAAAGGCTGAGGTCAAAGCAGATTGGATACGCCTGCAGTTTGGTTCTTGAAACCAGAAGAAAAAGCATAGCTCTCCCTCCACACTTCAGGGCTTGGCTTTTTGGCAGCTGTGGCGAAACACTTGGTTTCAGAAAGCATTTATTGGGAGTGGGTTCTTCCTACTGAATGCTTCCTCTATGTAAATCTAAAGTTGTTAAAATTATAGAGTGTACTAATTAAACCTCATTGGGGACAGTGTTTGGTTTGGGTTACCACATTCTTGGTGCCTTAGAAGCAACCCGACTAAGTCCCGACCTGAAAGGAATTTGAAGCTCAGAAATTAATGGAACTAAATAAGTTTAATCTTACAAGGGGAATTATACATTTCCTGAACACACACATGTACTGTATAAGTGTTGACAAAATCAATCCAGAGAACGTCTTCAAGAGCAAGAAAAATACCGGGGAACATCCTCAAGATCAAGAAAAATACCAAGGCCAGGTAATAAGTCTTTGGCTTGTGGTCTTTGTCCAGCATGATGGAGAAGAAGACAGGATCTCAAACATTGCTGAAATTGAACTGCTAAGCTAAGATGAGAAATAAGACATTCTGATTGAACATTGCAGATGGCCATGTTCTGTATTTGGCTTTTCTTGCCTTAGTTCAAAAACAGCCTTCCGTCTTTCCTTATTGATTTAGACATACTGTAGATAAACATCAGTCCCCACAATTTCATGCACAAAAAGCACTGTACAAGAACGTCCTGATTGTCTGAATGAGCCAGGCTTCAGTCTATGTCACACTCCAATCTGGTTGTTTATAGTCCCATGAAGAGTTTATGACTGAGTCAGAAATCATTGATGTGCTATTTCATTTTATAAATGTGAAGTCATGAACTACTGGCTTGGAGGCAAAAAGAGGTTTTTGTTATATGAGGATGCACACATGCCCATGTGGAAAAGCTTGTTGACTTTCAGAAGCCAAAGTGCTGTGTATGCATCTTCAACTGTAGTCTGAAATTGGCTAGTTTTGTAGATGTAGATAAAGATGAGTAGTAACAATCCATTTGCTTGTTCCCAATATTAATTGAATTTGGTTTGTGTGTGTAGAAAATAAATATATGGAAGCCATAAGAATTATTATAATAGCTTTGCATAGATTTTTTTTTCTTGGTCATTTCAAATTTCTTTTTCTCCCCTGCTGTCTCTCCTCTATAATGCAGGTTTCTGAAATAACACTAATAGCAATGTTCTCTCTGCATGACAGAGAACTAAAATGAGAAGAGACAAACAGTCTGACTGTGACAAGCTTGTCACTGTATTGACTGACTAAATGAGCAAAAAGAAGAAGTGGATTTGTGTTTGGATGTTGAGGGTGGCAGAGAGAGTTACAGTGATTTTCATATCTCTTCAGGGTTAGCATCGGACAGCAAATTGGAATAATTATAGTGAACCACTTACTGTAAATCTTCCTTGCTGACAGCTTTCTGTATTTCACCTTGGGTTGAAGAAATGGTTTACAGACACACCCATGGCCACACGCTTGGACAAGAGCATAGAATTCTTTTCATACTGTAGCTGCTCCCAGACTATTCTTTTTTTTAAGTGTAGCATACTTAAAAAAAAGGCAAATTAATAGAATAAATGACGTGGTTGTGCTTTAAAAAAATGAACTAGGCTTTGATGTCGGAAGTTTGAGTATTACATTTTAACACAGTGGTCTTGTACAGAGAAGCTCTGATCCCTCAGACGTCTCACTGGTAGTGAGATTGAGAGTTAATCCTAAGAAAACCACGGACCTTAATATATCTACATAATAATATCATTATCAGTTTTGAAAGATTACATTATTGTATAATTATATTTTAATAGAAAAGTGGTTTATATCTGTGAAGGTTATTCCAATTTAAAAAAAATAAATTGAAATTCCCTGAAAGATGAAAACAAGACTTGATTAACCTGTTCTACAACTGTTAAGAAACACAGAACATTTAAACATGCACCTTGCCAGGTGCAGGCATGTTTAAGTTACATATTATAATTACTCTAACCGACAGCTTATACTGTTGGAGCTGAGCAAAAAAGATCTTTTAGTGAAAGTGCATCCATTGTATCCACAGTGTGGTGAATTGAAATTACTGTAGAAAACTGGTTTGAAAACATGCTAGTGGAAATTTGTCAGGATTTTCACATGCCAGTTGGGAGGAATCTGTACATGACTATGTTGACGTCTCACTTTTTGTGGTGTCATGTGGAATCATATGAGGCACAGATCTACCCTGGTTTAATAGCTGGCCTCCCGCCACTGCATGACAATAGCTGCTCATATCATTCTCGCTCTTCATCTGTAAGACAAAGTTCAGACTTAAGTGTTATGGGTGTTAAATGCAGACGTGTATGTTGGTGTAGCTGGCATGGTGAGATTAGACATTGATCCAGTTTGGTTGGATTTTTGAGGGGAACTGCAGAGCCCTTTTAGATAGATAGATACTTTATTGATCCCGTGAGGGAAATTGCAGTGCAACAGCAGCTTAACACAGACAACACAGCCACAGTGTAACGAATTATACAATAATAATAATACAATACATACAATACAATCAGTACAGTGAGAAATGCACTAAGAAGAGTTACTCACAGTCCAGAACATACAAAGAACAAACCAGAACAGAACAGTACACAAAAAAGTCGTATTGCACAATATGAATATAAATATAAATGTATTGCACAGGTCCCTGGCATATATTGTACAAAAACGGTTGTAAACGGGAAAAGAAAAAGAACAGATGTATCAGTTTACTGTTCAGTCCAGAAACAGGTCACTTTCAATGTTGCCTCTGCCCAGACGCAAGGTGGATGCGTTGTACAGTCTTATGGCAGAAGGCAAGAATGACCTCCTGTAGCGCTCCCTGTTGCACCGTGGATGAATCAGTCTATTGCTGAACGTGCTCTTCATTTCTACAAGCATGTCATAGAGGGGATGGGAGACGTTGTCCATGATGGCCTCTAGTTTGGACACCATTCTCCTCTCAACCACTACCTCCAGGGGGTCTAGGCCAGACCCAATGACAGAGCTTGCTCTCCTGATGAGCTTGTTCAGCCTGTTAGAATCCACTGCTCTAATCCCAGTGCCCCAGCCCCTTTAAAAAGTTACTGTAAGATCACACTTGAAATAAAAATGGAAATGACTGCCTTTCTCTCATCAGTGAGACGAAAATGAAAGAACACTTAAGGATTTCAGCTGCTGATGATCCTACTGGCTCCTGTTGAATAATTTCTTGACTAGTTTGCAGTCTTAATGTTTGTTTTATTTTACTCAGAGAGCTGGAAGAGCAGAGGATCCTTGTTAAAATATGCTTGGCAAATTCCCTTGTGGTCATCCCAGGTTCAAGTTGTTTTTAAAATGCAGTGAAAATGAAAGACCAGCTCTGATCTTGTTTGTAATCGTCCTTGATGACGACTGCAGTGAACAGTGATCAGAGGTCTAGAATTAGTCATCTAGCATGTTGATTTCCTGTTTTTTAACACAATGGAAGTGTTAGAGAATATATACGAAAACCTCGGTCCATTCTCCCTGAGAACTGAACTGCCGTTGACATACTGTAACAGGGTTCATTGCTCATGCTTCTGGCCCTTTTAATTGTGCAGATGCTGAGACAAACATAAAAGCCTCCCTGATCAAATGCTCCAGAACAGGAAAAAAATAAAGATAGAGTATATTTGTGAAAGGTAGCCTGAACATTTTTTATATTTTAAACTCCTGTGCCTTTTTTAGAATGTGTGCATTTGCCACAGAAAAGCTGATGGCTTGTCTGTTAAATAACAGATTGAGGTCTGATGGGAAAAGAATGGGCTATTACTTTAGCATTCAGTGTTCACGCTGAGACAAAAGATATTATAAATATCACTATAAGATGACGGAAGATGTGGAAAGCCTTTCATTATCTCCAGAGGGAATGTCAGTGAAAGGAATAAAGACTAATTGACTTCCCTCCTATGTACTAATCGTTTTTTCTCTCTCAGTCTTTATGGAACACTGTTTTTTCTAGTTTTGATGCACGAACAACAACACAAAACAGGGTGAATGTAAAGGGTGAAAAAACTTTGTAGTAGGTGCTCTCTCAATGTATTAGATGATATTTTATTATAATGCCTTGGGTTTTGTTTTGATGTTTAAGGGTGTAGATTGTGACAATCTTCCTTCAGTATTTTTTAACCTTCTGTGCCTGGTGCAGGATGTATCTTGTGATTTTATGTAATGCAGCACTTAAAAATGCCACATTAGTGAAAAACTGTCCAAAACTGTGCCAACATCAATAAAGACCAAGTTTACAGGAGTACCTTGTGTTTGGATGACTTGAAAAGAAAAATTTAATTAAACACCCTTGGAAAATGAACATGCCTTATTGCTGTTTTCCATTTAAATCCCTGTACCTTTTGGAAAGCTCATGGCTTACGTTATTGTGACACAGATCTCCTCCTCTTTTTTTCTTTGGCATTCAGTGGTGTGCCAGGCCTTACGTAGGGAGATTAGCTCTTACAATTCAGCTTCAAGAGTCAGACACCACAGTTGCCAAGCTCCATGGAGCAATGGGTGTCTGCACTTACAGTAAGAATGGGTGAGCTGAAATGTGACACGGGTATCCGGAAGAATAGGTTTTGGTAGTGAAGGTTCTATGTTGAAAAAGTGTAACTCTGGCAAATGAGGAGTGGAAAGACAAATGTGTGGCTAATTTGCTATTTTGTATATTTATCACAAAAGCTGACAGGAATAAAGTTGCTACAGTTGCTTCTCCCATTGTGACCTCTGTGTTTGCATTTAACATCAAGATGATATCACTCTTCAAACACTGCAGAGTGGCACCTGGACTGATAAAGGGTATGAGCAGAGCCCCATCCAGAAAGTCAAGCTGTTTTTCCTAGCAGAATCTCCAGTCAGACACAGGCGTAGACATCAGAACCTTTTATTTGTTGTCATCACCTTCTGCTGTTTGCAACTTGCTATACAGTATATTGACAGTGGCACACAGCTAGGATTGTGTTACTATACAAGTGGATTTTGCTACCATCCAGATGTGCTAATCGACATATGAGTAGCATACTTTATTTAGTCCTTTGGGTTAAACAATTGCTTTTCATTGCCATTGTATTTTCATCAAAGCACACAGTACATTATTTCTTTCTTTGCACCTGTTAGCTTTGTAGGAAAAACAAAGACCAGTTCATACTGTTACAAATCAATAAATACACCAAATGCACAGGTGCAGTCCTCTGACAGAACTATAATGTGTACATAACTTTGCACATTATTATAATTTATTTACATTTACTTAAAACAAGATGAACACTCACCAGCCAAAATATTAGGTCCTCCCACAGAATAATGTGCTGAGCCTTAGTGTGCAACAAGAACAGCCTGAAGGGTTCTGGCATGTGTTGCACAAAGTCCCTCCATTCATTCAAAAACATGGCCTTTAGATGAGGTTGTGATAATGGTAATGATAATGACATGAGGGATTATACTGCTATTTCCACCTGTTCCACCAGCTTCCTGAACATGATTCTGTTGCTGGGAATCTGTTTCTATCTGTTTTGGCTGGGAAAGGTGATAGAAGGAAGTCTTATCATCCTCAATCCAACCAAAAGTGAAAAAAATGTCTATCATTGTGGCTGATCCTAATAATGTGGCCAGTGTGTGTATGATGGAATTCTGCAAGTAAATGGCCTTTCTGTAGGAGAATCTTAACCACTTCTTTCTCTGGCCCTTTTTTTCCTGAACCACAATGAAGTGCGAATGAAAACAAAACAGTCGTTAAATTGATTGTAATTTGGTCCTGTTCCTGCACCAGCAATATACCGAATGGAGGTGGAAAGCTATTAAGCAGGAGCCTCAGGGATCTGCTCTTGTCTTTACAACAAGAACATTTATACTCTGCCTTAGGTCTACCAACAGCTCAACAGGAGTTACAATTAGAGGTAGGGAATTTTGGCCAGATATTTCCCATTTTTTAATAAACATGATAGGAAGGTAACAGTTGTACGTTGCTGTTGAATAATGAGGTCAGGCCACCCTGAAGTAGATTTCAAAGATAAGCAGCAACTGTCCACCCTCACTCTTCTGTGAAAACTGGAGGAAGAAAGACAATTAGAATGGGGAAATGGATTTCCTGTTAGGACAAGTTGGTTTCTTTACAAACATTAGACAATCCAACACTGTTTAACATGATTCTCAACCATTTGAAAATGTCAAACCATCTCTAAGTCACCTGAAGCAAAGAACTTGAAATTGTATACACACAGTTGATTCAGCGTAAGCTTCTTGTTACTGTGTAAAAGGCCATTTCATTTTAGGGCTTAGAGACCTAATCGTTCCCCCATTTAGCAAAGCAGATTACATGTACTTACACTACACACTTGTTTGGATTAGTAAGAAAGACCCAAGGAAGTATCAGGCTACTTTGTGCTTCAGTGTTGACATATTGAAAGCATTTGTTAAGACAACTAAAAAAAACTCTTCCATTGTACTGTACATAAAGAAGACTTTCCATTACATTAGATTGCAAGGCATACTGTAAGTGTAAAGATAAGCCAGAAATGGCCTGCGGCTGTTGTTTCTCTGTGTTGGTACCAATTGATGCACAACATGCATGAACATGCAGCTTAGAAGCATTTTTCATTAAACTTCTACCTTGTTTGCACGTAATACAGTTCTGTGAGTACAGTAGCTGTCATTCACTCCCAGAGTTTTGGAGTGGTGCAGAGGAACTTTGTATAAGCATGACCGTAATGCTGACAAATTTCCCCTGCTGACCTGAAGCCTGGCCTCCTTGAAGAAGAAGCTGAAAGAGTCCTTGGATCAATTAGCTGTGAGCACCCAAATGAGCTGCAATAGATAAGCCAGATGGCCACTTCAACATCGTAACCTTACTCTTGTTTTGATGCTAGGCTAAGGAAAACTTCAGATGAGATTCTAATTAGATTCTAATTCAGATTATAATCTTCAAGTCCTCCAGAGTAAGTGGAAGCAAGGGACTCTTACAGCTGCCCACCAAAAAAATCACCATGTACAGTACCTAAAGCCCTTCTCCTGAGCCCAGAAGTTTTGTAAACCTGCAAATTGGGTTTTTATTGTCCCTGTTTTGGTGTTTCAAAGTTTCTGTAACCAGGAGAGAAAATTTGTGCAGCTGCAGTCAAAGAGACAAAGGAAATACACTCAAAGGGCTTACTGCCCTGAGCTCAACAAGGTTTACAGCCTGAGAGAAAAAGCTAGCTCAGCAAATGTATTACACCTCAAGAAGGCTCCTTTGAGTACCCAGAGCATGTGGCAAATGAAACAAAGGGAATTAAAAAGCAGGCTGAGGTTCCAGTCATGTTTTATGATCCTTTCCTCCTGTAAGGGGCCTTAACGACTGTCTTAATGCAGTGCTTCTGCCAGAAACCCGCCTGCTTGACAGCACAAAGGGAAACAGTTACTGCATGTAGTGAGCCATTCCTTTTATTGTCAGATCAATATTTCTTACTGCAGTTTAATAAGAACAGATATTAATGTGACTTCAGGTCAGCACTCATTTGACCCCTTCTCCACGTTTTAAGAAGATAAATTCATTTAAATAAAAGGTGAAATGAAAAAAAGTAGAAACCTGAATGAGAACAGCAGTTTGGACTACAGGTTAACATGGTGCAGACTGACCATAAAAGCTGAGGAACTCCTACTTTTTTCAAGTGTTTTCCTGGAATTGCTACTGCATTCCAATTGTCTGATCACTGTAAAACATTACTAGGTCTTTATCTGATTAGGAAAATGCATTAAAAAAATCAAAACTGTAAGGAATGTGCTATTATTAGCTCTGTTGACTTCTTACTGTTGTTTGACTTAGTGCACTGTTCACCTTCTTCCGTTCGTTGATAATTGCCCTTGTTGGATCTCACTGCCTAATCATATTTGATTCTTAAAATGCTTTTCAGTTATCTATGCTTGTTAGCCAAGAATTGTTAGGTTCTCAAATGAAATCTGCATAAAATATGCTAATAAAATTAGAAATAAAGAATGGATTGCTGTTGATGCAGTTTGACTAAGGAATCTGCATCCCTAATGACAAGCTGATTAATTTTAGAATGATTGCTCTGCTGCAAATGAATAATTCCTTCAGGATTCGATCATTTAGGGTGGGAAAAAAGACAAGGGAGGGTGAAGTGAAATTGGAAAAGCTAATTAATAGATGGAGATCATGTTTTAATGCCCTTAAACAGAGGCTGCAAAATAACACCTTTTCTGTTTGTTCCCACTGTGTTCTATTAATAAGACCCCAGACCTCCTCAGCACTGGTTCAGATAATTAACTCAGAGAATACATTCGGGAGAAGGGGGCCTTACCTATTTTTGTCTTCTTGATTTATTGCACGTGGGGAAAGATCTATGCACTCTTGCAAAGTGGAATTACATAAATTATATAATTTCCTTGGTGTATGTCTTTGCAGATAGACAGAGAGGGGGAGAGGGAAAAGAAAAAGTGGTCTTGATGGGGATGAGATTTGACAGAAACTGATTTTTGCGTGTTTTTAATTAGGTTTTTTTTTTTGCTCTGTATCCTAGAATCTGAAGTTGTAGTTTTACTTCCACTGCAGTCCTCCAGTTTGTATCTGGTGCGCTCCCTGTATTACTCTTTGAAGTCATTGTCTCACTATCCTTTGGATGTTGGTTTTCTTCCTATCTGTTACTTTCCTAATATGCATTTTCATTTTTTCCTGTTTATTTTTTTGTCATGTCCAAGCATCACATTCATTTTATTGGCTTTTAAGTGTTTTAAATTCACATTTTCTGCTTTGTCCCTTATTGAAGAGAGAAAAACCAAAACTAAAAAATACATTAAAAATGTAGCGCATGCCAATAATGTCTACGCCTTCTTACTTGTTTTCAATCAGTGATATACAGTATAAGGCCGGAACGTAGCTAGCCACATGAAAAACATTCAAATAATGTACTAGAATTTCAGGGCATAGCACAGTAATATTCACTCCTGGTCCTGGAGGGACAGCAGAATGTCTTGGTAGCTTAATATTGTGAATGAGTAAAGACCTGGAAGCAGTGGTGATAAAGACCAATTAAGTGAACAATCAAGTCACTAAGGATGGAAGGAGAACCAGAAGACATGGCGGCCCTCCAGGACCAGGAGTGAATATGTGTGTCATTGAACTATTTCAGTTTTTACCACCACCTCCCTTCTCCCATTATCTAGTTCTTAGAATTGCTCTATCTGGCATTCATGCATAGAGAATGACTTCTCGTGCCTCATTTCCACCCCAGCATGTGTTTTCATTTCTCTCCTTTCCCACTTGGTTGTGTCATGCCCATCATTTCCTCCGGAACATGTAGATAAACATGTGCTTAGTGTTTCCTGGCATTGTCTCTGCCATACCATGCCTCTTGCCTAGATTCCCCTGGGATCAGGAGGTGAGAAATGTAGCCTTTGACAAAGAGTCAGAGTTAAGCAAGTGGATTAATCACCTGATACATCTTTCTTTTCTCTTTCAGAACCATGTGAAAACCTTGGGTTTGGGACCAGCAGCAGCCTTTGAGTAATTTGTGGAACGTTTCTTTCTGTTTCTTTAAATTTTTTTGTTTTTGTTGCTTTTGTGTGGGCCCCTCAAGGCATGGAGAACCACTCTTACATGCAAAGGACTTTCCTATGTTTCCCAAAAACCAGGGTGTGGCCCCTGAGGGTCTACTTGCTTGTTTCGTTAATGCTCTCGCCGAAGTGTTGTAGCAGCCAATCCAACTTCATTAGCTTCCATTCAGAAAATAGGGACTGGGCATTCAACCACCTAACAGTGCACCAGAAAACAGGCTCGCTGTATATTGGTGCTGTGAACCGGGTTTACAAGCTCTCGGGCAACCTGACCCTTCTGGTATCCCACAACACGGGGCCAGAAGATGACAACAAGTCCTGCTACCCTCCGCTGATCGTGCAGCCCTGCACCGAGCCTCTGACGCCTACCAACAATGTCAACAAGCTGCTCCTCATCGACTACTCCCAGAACCGACTGCTGGCCTGTGGGAGCCTCTACCAAGGAGTGTGTAAGCTACTGCGCCTGGACGACCTCTTCATCCTGGTGGAGCCCTCACACAAGAAGGAGCACTACCTCTCCAGTGTGAACGAGACCGGCACCATGTATGGGGTGATTGTACCATCGCAGGGCGAGGACGGCACGCTTTTCATTGGCACAGCCGTAGATGGTAAGCAAGACTACTTCCCCACCATCTCCAGCCGCAAGCTGCCCAAGGATCCTGAGTCATCAGCCATGCTGGACTATGAGCTGCACAGCGACTTTGTGTCTTCCCTCATCAAGATCCCTTCTGATACCTTGGCACTTGTCTCCCACTTTGACATTTACTACGTGTATGGATTCGCCAGTGGCAACTTTGTCTACTTCCTCACTGTCCAACCCGAGACCCCCGAAAACAGCATCTCCTCGGGGGGTTCCTCCAGCGACCTCTTCTACACCTCGCGCATCGTGCGCCTCTGCAAGGACGACCACAAATTCCACTCTTACGTCTCACTTCCTATGGGCTGCGTCCGTAATGGGGTGGAGTACCGCCTCCTGCAGGCTGCCTACCTCTCAAAGCCTGGGGAGGTCTTGGCGGCCTCCCTCAACATCTCCGCACAGGATGATGTGCTTTTTGCCGTCTTCTCCAAGGGGCAAAAGCAGTATCGTCGACCACCGGATGACTCCGCACTCTGTGTCTTCACTATCATGGACATCAATGCCCGCATCAAAGAGCGCCTTCAGTCCTGCTACCAGGGGGAGGGAAACTTGGAGCTCAACTGGCTTCTGGGCAAGGATGTGCAGTGCACCAAGGCGGTAAGACTGAATGTTCATTTGCCAAAATGGAGTCATGTCGCCAAGTATGCACCCAGATCCAAGTCCTGTCTACACTACTTAACCAATCTTGAGAATTAGCCTTAGTCTGACTCAGTGCATGCACACTGTAGGTTCAGTTCCTGTTTAGTGGAGAATAAGACATCACCAGCTACACACTTGGGGCTGCAGTGTTCAGGTGCAATTTTAAGAAACTTTGGATTAAAGTGTCAGCCAAATACATTTGTAGTAATAAGTACATTACATAAAAGTAGTTCCGTTAGAGATACTCACCATGCACTTTTACAAACATGTAGATGGAGAGCCCATGCCAGCAGAAAACAATGCTTCTTGGCATGAATATGAAAAATAAGCATTTAGTTCTCTTGCAGCATTGTGTATTCCACTTATAAAGAGACTGTGAAAAAGCTCTGCTCATTAAGTATCTGAATTAAATGTGCATGCAGGGCTCACTACTGCCTTGTCTCTGACTAGAAGACAGCATACAGTGAGTGGCTGTGGCTTATTTTTAATCGAGCTATTAATGTCCTAGGTTTATCCCAAATTGTGCCTATTTGTGACTTAGAAATGCAATCCAATGCAGCTCTTTTCATGTGTATTTGCAGTTCCTCAGTATTAAACAGTCCAACAATTGTGAGACATGTGAGGTGTACACACAATACAAGCCACTTACAACTGGAAATGAATACAAATTTACTGCATAAATCTGCCTTTCTGTAAATTCAGAAAGTACATATACTTTTAATAGCTTTGTAGCATGTTTATTCAATGTTTGTTTTACAATAATCTAATAGGGTAGCATGCTGTTTAGATCTAAAACTGGAATTTAATATCAATTTCTCATTTTTTAATGCTTATTCTTTCTTTCAACTTTTTCTGTTTTTTTAAATTAAGAATTACAACATCAAGTAATAATATACAGCATGGTTCAGAATAATATGCCATTGAACTGCTACTAGAACTATTCAATTATGAATGACTGCAATAAGAATCAGGGTGGACAAACTCTTAACGCAATTATAAGTTACATAGCGAACACTTACTTTGTAGGTTGTCCTCGCACTATAAACAAATATTGCTAATTGGTTTTGCAGTTCTGATGCTATACACACGTCAATTCTGATGGAATGAAAAGATATTCACAAATTAGAAGTAGAATTTATTTTGTTTGGCACCAAATGAACTGTTAACATGCTGCAGTGCAATTCAAACAAACAGTACTCTTTGTGCTGAAGGAGCAGATATAATGTTCTTGCACTAAAGTGCATGGCTCTTTCCATCAGAACATAAAAGCTTTCCTCTTAATAAGGCAAGATTCTGGATCAGCATCTTGTGAGGCACAATTATCTTGTCCTTTTCAAGTCTGTCTTGGGTGACTAAAGTCTTTGTTTATTTCTTTTTTAATTGTACATAGAAATTAAAAGGGAGCCCAAAGTATTGTGCTACCGTATGTACTGGCGTAGGATGTGTATTTGTGTATTTGTTTGTTTGTGTGTGTGTTTGAATGTTTGTGTGTGTTCATGGTTTTAATGATTTAAACAGCAAGATAAAAAAAACGGCTTGCCTTTTCTTTGATCCCCCATGGGCTTGTTATTGACCCCTTTTATTAACATCAGTAAATGCACTAATACTGCATTGTTAGAGGTGTTTCTCAGATTGAGAGAGACGGTATGCAGAACTGACACTATTAGTATAATTAAGACTGACTCTCTATGTGTGGCTCTTATCCTTTAAGGTCGTATTGTGGTCTAACATTCACTGGGTTATACAACATCTGCAGTTTGCATGCTGTAAAAATTACTATATCTATGCAACCATAACCAGAGGGATATTTTGTGTCCAGAGATTTTAATACCTCTTATTGTACAGGGTTATTTCCAATAGCATCCCTTCCTTTGTTGTTTTGTCTTCATCACATTTTTTTAATGTTAATGTCTGTTCACCGCCTGTAAAGGTTCTGTCTTTTTAGTGCCTGTCAGTGTTCTGCAGCCTGGTCATTAACATTTGACAGATTATTCCATTTGGTTTCTCACAGATTATGGTAAAAGGCTTCATCCCATTCTATCATTTGTGAACAGCCGACAACTACTTTAGTCTCTACATGCCTTTATTTTAGCAAAATAAGAAGATAATACAGTATGATGTTTGTTTGTTTATTTTGGATGTCATAGTTTGGTGGCTGTACCTGTCAAGGACAGATTTTGTTTTCTCGGTGGTAAATTTGCAACCATCAGTAATTCCCACTCATCATATGTCAGTTTACAAAGTTTGATTGTAATCTTTCAAGCTCCCATTATCTCTTCATCCTACACATTATAATCACTCTTGAAACACCTATGATCTTCATAACCTAAAAGTAATTCTGAAATGTAAATATTACCTAAAATAGTTCTGAAATTCTTTGTGCATGAGATAGTGTTTGTTCAGAGTGTAGCCTCCAGGTTTCTTGCTTATTTTCATTTTTGTTAGTAAGTTTATAAATTTGTTTTCAGAGATAATCACTCCTCCCTAAGAAGCAATATACTAATATTAATTCCCTAGAAACAACAGACACAAGCACTGGTGTATTTACCACCAATGATTTTCATTTCCAGACAGATATAAACACTTTAGAATCAAAAGTCAAGTTCTAGTAATGTCTGCCTTTGCTCATTAAATTCGTATGCTAAGAAGCAGAATACAGGGTTTACATTGCTGAACAGACTTGTTCTCCTTATTTTTATGTCAACTATTGCCATTGGTCAGAAGCCCAGTATTCCGAAAAAACATTCCTGTGTAAGTCGGCACATTCCTCAGATGTGAAGAACAGATCTCAAAGTCTAATGCACAGCAGAGAAGGTACAGTCAACAGGATTTGTATGTGCAGAGGGGTACTGTTTCAAGAAGGTGCTTTGCAGGTCATAGGATTTCTGTCTCCCGATTGGTTCAAGATAAGGTTATGAAATTATTCAAAAGTTCAGGTACTGTAATTTTTTCAGAGCCTGCTTCTATTTATTTATAACTCAGAACCCAGACAGAGACACTAAGCCACCATGCATAAGATCTTGTTATGCTTTGTTTATGGATCTTTTCTGTGCATTGCCATGGAAAGACCTGAACCCTTGACTCTGTTTGTTCTATGTAATCTTATGCAAAGTGGCCTCTGTCACACAGCCATGAGGGTCATGGTAAGGGCCTAGATTTGTTCATAGAGCTCTGCTTTAGTGTGATCAATTATTAGCTCTCTTATATAAATACGATCTGTGGTTAGTGTGCCAAAATAGAAGGGAAACAAGAGTAAAAAATGTGTGTGTCACCTTAATACAGAAAAGTAATAATACTGTATTCATATGTCACTAGTATCTCATGTAAATGTTTTTTGAGATGGTAGTTAAACACTTGTGACGCTTGCTTACTAAAAAAAGCTGTTTTACCATATAGATATATAAGTTAGAGCATCTATCCAATAATAGAATAACAGAACATACAGTTCATACAAAAATGTACATATAGCTAATGAAAAAAAATAACATTCTCACTTCACAAGGTGGATCTGAAAATTTGAAAATGTTTTCTGTGTTATTTGATTGTAACTTTGCATTCATTGGTAAATCCAAATTGCCCCAGTATTTGTGTGTGCCAGGCAGTGCATTACAGAAATGTCTGACAGGTCTATCTAAATCAAAGAAAGAACAATTCATACACTAAACATCTCTCGAAAACCCATCACTGCTGTGTTTGTTTAAGCAGCAACAGTAAATGTCATCCAGTAGTGGGAGGGCTTCAAAGTGTGAGTATCCTTTGTGCCATTTCCATGGAAAAACTGTGTTTGTGAAGTGTGGGTATGTTTTTCTGAGACCAGCCGTCCTTGTGTCTGGGATTCTCTTTTATAATAGGGAGATAAATATGTTTAATTTATTAAGTTATTCCTGTGAATATTCAGACAGAAAAAGAGAAAACTGATGGATTACTCTATTATAATAGGAATTAGCACCGGATCAAGGAAGGCAATAATTTTGAAATTGCTGAGACAGATCAATTTTTACTTCCTAAATAATGAAGTGCTCCATAAATGCACCAGTGCAGAATTCCTTGTAGATAGGAAGCGTAAGTGGCAGTTAAATTCAAGCACCCACTCTAATTCCTTAAGGATATAGCGCACAAGTAATTAAAAAGGACATATCTATTGTCTATGATTTGCTACCAAATGTGTGCAGTGTATACTGCAGTACATATGTTCTCTGGTTCCCTAATATAAATGTAATCAAGGAAAAATGATCTGGGTGAGGAAAAAGAATCTCTCAGGAGTATATTTTATATTCTATTTAAACTATTTTGTTTGTTTAGATCATTTAAATATTTAGAGAAGAGTTTCAGAGGAGGACAACCAGTCACATTTACCATAGTTGAGAAAATAGTGTCTGGTTTAAAATGCAGAGTAAATCTAACTCTGTACCTGCCTTGATTTGGGGAGTTTGCATTGCGCAGTTGTTGTCTTTATTATTCAAAAGTGCAAATATGAAGCAATATATCATATCTGTTTACAAAACTGCATGCAAAGCAGTGGATCTTGCTACAGGGAGAGTGTGATGTTACACCAGTACAAGGCAGCCATCCCTTTCCTATTTGGGAATAACATTCTTTACGTTAGTAAACACTGCTTGCTATAGTGTTGGGCTTTTTCTTTGTTCTGAAAGAGCTGGAGATGACTGGGGCTGTGGTACAATGGCTAGTGCTCATGATCTGTGCTGAAACCATTGAACACATATCAATACAGTTATTATTAACTGTGAGTTATTTGAGGTGACTAGCTCGAAAGGATAATGGTTATATGTTCCCCCAGTGAACAGCCCATGTGCGGCTGCTGGATCGAACAATGTTTCTGTGATCCACGATCTGTCCAAACAGGACTGGCTTGAGATCCCTACTAGATTCATTGCACTATTCTCATGCATATGGCTTTGTGAAGCATTGCTCCCCTGCTATCAACCTGTCTTTGTCCAAATCCATCTCTCTTTGGCTATCTAATTTCAAAAAGTATATACTGTAGCCAACAGGAAATGCTAGTGAGATCATCTCTAGGACTATTGCTGGTGAATTATAATCGTTGAAATATCACAGAAGGTGATGCATGGTGATGTGGTGGTTAGTGCTTCTGCCCTACAACTCTTGAGTCCTGGGTTTAAATCCTGCCTGAGGCACCTTTTGTGTGGAGTTTTGTATGTTCTCCCCATGTTTCTGTGGGTTTTTTCCAGGTACTCCAGTTTCTTCCCACCCTTCAGTGATGTGCTTGGTTCACTGGTGTTTCTTAATTGTCCCCGTGTCCTTGTGTGTGTGGAATCCAGGGGTATCCAGCCTCCTGCCTTGTTTCCTGTGTCCAGCTCACTGTAACCCTGCATAGGACAGGACAGAATAAAGCATCTGTGGATACTGAGTGGAAGGAAATACTACAGTCAACTAACTAAAGATGATCTATATTCATACCTGTGTATTTGTAAAATCTAAATTTAAGTGAAATTCTAATGGAAAAACACTGCATCTTTACTTTTAACGAGCTTTACCTCTGACTTGGTGCTTTGAAAACGAGGCAGACATCCTGCAGCTCATTAAAAACACTGGGCCGTCATCCTTGATCTGAAACATGTCTTGTTGAAAAAATTGGAATAAAGTTGTCAAAAATTAAATTTGGCTTCCAGTCCAACTTGAGGAAATTGGAGCGTTTTTCCTTTCTTCATTCAGAGGCATTTGCTCTTATATTATGTAACCATAACTCTGAATAAATTTCCCTGGGTGTACAAAATAAAAACCTGGTCCTTTTTTAGTTCTGTGTAAACGGAGCCCTATTCATGTCTCTCTCTCCAGCCTGTTCCCATTGACGACACTTTCTGTGGCCTGGACATCAACCAGCCGCTTGGAGGGTCTCGCCTGGTGTCCGGCCTCACGCTCTTCACCGAGAGCCGTGACCGTATGACCTCGGTGGCCTCCTATGTCTACAACGGCTACTGCGTGGCCTTCGTGGGCACCAAGAGTGGACGACTGAAGAAGGTAAGTCTGGAGTGGCACAGTGGCCTGGGCAGCCTGGGATTGATCCTGCTCTGAAGGTAGAGCCTAATGCGCCTGGCTGGCAACAAGGGGCCTGAGCGCAACCTCCGTGAGAATGTCAAGGGTGTTCATCATGAGCCATTTCAGGAGTGCAGTAAGGCACTGTTGTGTCCGGGATAAAGAAAAAACGACAACAATGAAATGGATGTTTTCACAGCCTCACACCTGCATAAATTCCCTTGCCTCTGTATCAGTCTGTTTCTTGGTTAGTTCCATGCAACATTTTACCTTCATTGTGCTTTTCTCACAGTACATTGCTAAGACCAGCAGATGTAGTTAATTTATAATCTAATTAATGAATCAGTCATCTTAAGGCATCGCAAAGGAGCTACTGTACAAGACACTAGCTTGACAATATAAATGGCAAATATTTTTTAAAATGTCATTAAATAGTTTTTTAGTGTAATCTTTATTCCAATTTTTTGTCAAAGTTTAATGTATCTTTGTTGTATTAAGATCTTGTGTAAGCAAATGTGATTCACTGTTGAGGAGTCCTACCTCGGACCCTGTGTATTCAGGATTGGTGCCAGGATGAGGAGGAAGTGGGTCTCCTGATAGACTGGTTCACTGGGGTTTTCATCACTGTATTGAGCTACACAACCAGTGAGATGGCGATGTCTGATGATTGGCTGGTAGAAGGCTGACACTAGAGTGTTTTTTCTGGAGGAGTGGGAGGCTATTGGCTCTATGACGCTAGGCTGGGGTTGATGTATTGGATGTATTAAAATGCTGAGCTGCTAGATCATTTGAGTCGACAGAATAGGTTTAACTCTAGTGTACCTACCAGCGTGTGCTTTACGATCTGGGTTTAGCCAGAGATTACTGTCTTCAAACTTTAATACAGAAAACACAGGCTTCTCTTTTCCCTGCTGTTCAAATCAGAAACCGAGAATCACAAGACAAGCTTTATTAGAAAGCAGAAATCTGAAGAAAGAACAAAACTACATCTTGCTCCAGTGCCTTTTGTGCCTTTTCTGGTGTTTGTTTTGACTAATGCACAAAGAGGATTAGACTCCATTTTTCCACTGAGCTTTGAGAACAATTATTGAGGAGTGACAGCATTAACTTAGTCTGAAGCATTTCAGAAAATCTTCTACATTACCAGTTTGTGAAGGTGTAACAATTAAAATATTCATGTGGGCTCATTATGATCGAAATCCGATGATAACGACTTCAAATTTATGGATCTTACAAGTAAAAAATTAATTTATACTTATCCTAAATTTTTAATGCAAGCCATCCCAGAACATGAGATCCATTCATTGTAGTGGTCGTATTTTAAGGAAGGCTTGACTGTAGCCTCATATAACCTTGATCTGCCCATTAGCTGTAATAGTTGCAGTTTGGAAAAGAGCCAGATCTGAAGAGCTAGATCTCTGGCTGGAATATATAAGTTTTAGCATTAAAGTCAGGGACTGTCGTGAAGGCATGAATTTTGCAAAATGATGACATTTTACATTACCTAGAGATGCATTTATGAAATGTGCCCTGTCAAATTTTTGTGTTTTTGTGTCAAATGCAAAATTTCAATGCAAAATTCAGAATAATTTTATTTTGTCTTGGAGAGTGTACACAGCTGCCGAAAGTACATATTTCTGAATAGAAAGTAAGCAATAGGAGAATCATGGTTGTTTTAATTTAATCTTTTCTGTTGCAGGCCACGCTATTTTAATCCACACTTCATGTTAACTAGCAGCCAAGTAATAAGTTGCTTCGGAGCCAGGTGTTGTGATGATTAGTTAATTGCATTTATATAGAGCATGCCTTAGCATATATGAGTGGATTACTACTGAAGTGCAGCACCCACCTGGCTGACATACTGTACAGCAGCCATTATCTACCAACAGTCCAACAACACAGCACTTGTGCAGGAGAAGTGAGAAGGTGCTTAACTAGATGAGTTGAGGGGAAATGTCACCAGCATTAACACCTCTACTCTTATTAACAGTGCCATGCAGTCCTTAAGGACAAAAATCTCATTTTAATGTCTCATTCCAAGATTAGCACCTCCTTTGCCACCGTTTCCCATGGGGTTTTGGTTTTTGCAATTCTTGTTTAGACAAAAGAGTGTCTCCTACAGGTTCACCAACATCACTTACACCAGCAGCAACCTGGTTTACCTGGGAGGTCTCCCATCCAGTCCTGACCAGGTGCAGTTTTGCCTAGCTGCTGAGATCTCGTGAGATCAGGCTACACAAGGTGGTAACAGCTGCTGTTGCTTAGATATGTATAATAACCAGACTGTCACAGCTATGTAATGTAGCAGCAAAAGTTTTCTGATGAGCTTGACAAAGATGAATAAAACCAATATTTTTTACTTTCTGAAACCGGTACGGTAAATGTCAGAGGAACCCTTGGCTGAGTGTGCATGACAGAGGATTGAGGAATTTGTCTCACTTCCCCCCTGAGACCCAGGTTTCTGACACCCTGGGTTTATTTCAGGAATGAGAGGGCGAGTTCTCCTAACTCTGAGGTGTAAAAAGTCTTTCAAGCACCCTGAATCAACAGCTGCAGCGTTTGTGAAATCTGACAGAGGTCTCCAGGGAAGGTTGTATAAGATGAGCAAATGAATGAGAGAGAAAGGGGAGGTGAGAGATGGAAGCAAGCTGTTTCCATACTACTGACCTGCTGTAGTTTGCCATTTGTTAACCAAACAAATAGCTTTTAAAATCCTGTGCACAGTACAGAAACACGCATACTGTACGTGCACACGCTTACACATGGGCCTGGAGCTTGCCTCTCTTTTTTTTCTGAATAAGAAGAGTAATCAGGGGGAAAAAAATAATCCGGACTGCATAATCCTCTTATTTGAATCAGGATTACTTTAATTATTTATACTTCTTTTTTGTTGCTGTTGCTACATGGTTAAATTGAATCCTGCTAAAAAAAACAGATAAAGATTAATCCTGGCTCTGCTGTTGTTACATGTTTTATAAAGGCTTCTTTAGGTTTTCAACAGAAGCCTTACAGTACATACTGTGTTTTTTTTCTGTCTGTATTGCCTCACTAATTTTAGCCAGGAAACCTAATGCACTCTTCTACCATCAGTGAAGACACTGACATTCAGTGGTGTTTACATTACATTTTACCTTTGTTTGCAATTTTTATGTGAATAATGTTACAAATCACAGAGATAGGATTGTGATATGTCCCCTTTGGGGCCAATTTCCCATGAAGTTGTTATAGTATTAAATAATATGAACAGTGTTGAGCTGGTGCTTTTGTGACATTTACAGGAGTCACTGTAAGGATATATGGTGATGTCATGTTGACCTTAGAGGCTTCTTCTCCTCGGTTGTGCTGGAGGACAGCAGCTAGCTTCTGTTTCGGCCTCCCCCAGCTGAATGCCATCAATAAGCTGCAGCCTGGGCATCCGTGGAGAAAAGCCTGTTTTTTGACAGGACGTGTAAGTGCGTGACAGGGGCCTGCTTTGTAAAGGTTTGATGCGCCTTAGATGACATCGCGCGAGGGCAAAGCGCTTAACAGCGCGCTCACTTCCCTTCCCCCAGCCAGCCAAACCGAAGGAGAGAAGGAGCGACTGTTGAGATGTGAATTTAATGCAGCAAGAGAACCCAGGGCTGTGCTGCCTGTAATTGGATTGGCTCGATTCCTGAACTACCCCCTACCCTTCCAATATGCCCCCCCCCCAAAAAAAAAACTCTTCCTGACAGGGCTGCTCATGCTGTTTCTGTTGTTATTTTATGGTCTCTGGCACAGGGTAGAAAGGCAGACTTGTAGTGAGAGGTTTTGCAGTGGGGGGAGAGAATAGCTTATAGGGACAATAGGAAAAAAAGAAACGCAGATGAGGAGAATAACAATAAATTAATTGGTTTGAAAAGAACTGAACAAATGGAGGGGTGGAATTCTCCAATACTATTTGCCTGGCAGACACGGTGTTGTGCTGGGAGGGAGTAATTGCTTTCTCTCCTTATGAGTGTCATTTACTAGAGCGCTTAACCTTTAGGGTGACAGGACTGCACCGTATGGGGAACCTGCTGTCACAGCATTGTATCGGGCTGCATCAGTCAAAGTTCATGAGTTTACAGTGGAAAAAAGGCTCTGGCCTTTCTTGTGGGGTACGGCAGAGTGCAGTGATTGATTGCAAGGACGAATGTGTGAACGTCTCAACAGAAAACCTTCTTTGTAGGAGGCTGTGGGATGCAGCGGACTGAATTGCAAGACTTTGCGTTTTCAAAGTATTTCATTTTTAGTTCTGGTCGAACTGAAATGAGTCAAGATTCTTTTCCCAGCTCTTTTGTGTTATAAAATGGCTAATTCCACCATCCCAACTTTTAAATCGGCTGTAGCTGGTTTACTGGGCTCAGCTTTATTTGGGTTGCAGCTGAAAGGGTACCTCTTTATGTGGAATGATGTAGATGTGAAACCAAAGGTGTGTGTAGGGGGCCATCTTCTTCTTTGGTCTTTCGGGACCAAATTCAGTGTGGGGCAGTGTGGAGAAGAGAGCTAAACATCTTTACATTAACCTAAGGGAGCTTTCCCCTCAAGCACACTGACACATGCCTGTGGACATACTGTACAATGCTGTACAGTATAGCGCCTTTATTAAGGAACGGACTTCAATCACAGAGATTCGGAAGCTATGACAAATAAAAATAGTTCTTTGTTTTAAAAATGGACACAGACAAAATTATGGGGATAAGGACCCTAATAAGTGAAAATCCTACAACCCACTGTTTTCAGTTAAACCTTAGGGATATCTAGTAGCCCAGGGTGCCCAGAATGTAAAGCACAAAGGAGAGTATGGTGTCCATGTATCCACTAGATGAGACAGAGCCAATCCATGTCAAACTGTGTATACTAATAAAATAGGTTTAAAATCAGGGTGAAAAGAAACTGTTTTTGAAGTGTGGAGCTGATATACTATAAGGTGATGGAGGAGCCAGCAGTCAGACGGAGAACAGGGAAACCTGAGATCCCGGTATGTGGTAGGATCGGGGTCAAAGGTCATGCTAGAAGGAGGCCATTTGTACTCCTCTGCACCTGTTTGGTGGCATCACATTTTTTTCTTTGTAGAAAAAGTCCAACCCCCTTAAAAAAGTGGTGTCTTGCAGTGTGACTCGTGGCGCTGGGAGGGATCAGAGATATTGAAAAACATATTAGAATCTAGATTGCGACTACTGTACAATTTATTTTCTTCTCATTACCCACTAGTGCACAACGATCAATTTAATTGCAGCCTGGGTGTGTGGTTTGCCAATGGATCATGACCACCAAAACCCACATTTAAGAATTAATGTTGTTAAGCCGAATCCATTCATCTTTGGTGCTGACAGATTTAACAGGATCAACATTTTATTTGCTCTCTTTATGAACACAGCGCTTTTTAAAAAGGTTGCACTGCTCAAACGTTCTCTCATACCTGGCCGCTGGAATCAATCCGTTCCGCTGAGTCAGGGTGGCTCAGTGGTGGACACAGATGAATCTGACACACAAGTACGGGGTACTTGAAAGGATATTGCAGACAGCTGCTCTGGTTGCTAATTTGCCACATGTCTCATTTTCCCTAGAATCTTGATTTTTCAATCCCTGCCTCTCCGGGAGCAAGCATGCTAATTCCCAAGCCCCTACCCAGCTGCAGCCAAATCGCAATTTCACTCCAGTGTGATTGCAGGGCCTACAGTACATTCAAACTGGAGATTTCCCAAACCCGGGCCTAACCCACGTGTAAAGTTATAAATATGAAGTGAGGAACACAGGGGGATGGGGACGGGGGGGGGGGGTGAGTGTTCTTCGAGGCTCAAGTGTTGCGATCGGAAACGCGCACAGTGCCATCAGTCTCCTCCTGCCACTGACCTTAAACGACTTCCACTTCAGCCTCCCCAGGGCCCCAGCCTCTCACCTTAATAAGCACCCAAAACAAAGGAAAACATTTATTTGTAAGAATAGGTAGGAGAAGAAAGGGAGGATGTCCAATTTGAATTCCCTCTCAGGCTTGCCAGGAACGGCAGTCTAACCAGCTTGGAGGCTGGTGTCCTTAGCAACAGCTGAGGCTCATGGCAGCATTTGAAAAGAGAGGAGAACGTCCCAAGGGATGTCCGCGCACAGCCGAGCCAAATCCGCTCGGACCACATGTGTGGCTCGTCGGGGAGAGCGCACCGACTGCATACGAAGTTGGGGGGCATTTACCCACTTTTTTTTCACGAACTTCAGAAATGTAGACATGTTTGTGGCAAATTTAAGTTTATTCATAAAGATCCGTGAAAAACTGGAGTAAAAGGAAAAACATCGAGAAGTTCCAGCACATTAATGCATTGCGTAGGTCTGGTTAGGAGAAGGGCAACGCTTTGCACACTGATTTATTTTCTGAGGATGAACGTTATCCGTTGTTACCAAAGTGTAATTTTCAAAGTGTAAAAAAAGTGTTTTCAAAAGGTAAAAAAAAAGCTATTTTTCCTTTTTTTCTTTGTCAAAGGGTCATCCAACGCTAGAAAATTGCTAAAGGTAAAAACATTCCAGTTCAAAAGGGATCTTTCCATTTTTCATCTAGCAGCCCAGAGAAACGAACGTTAGAAAGCACAGCCGACCCCTTTCCTTGACACCCACTAATAGCAGAGCTTGACGGACAGCAGGTGCAATGTGTTCCTGTTTTTCTCTCGGTCTATTTTCTAGCTCGGGGCGCTTTGAAAGTGCTGTCCAATCACGGCTCCAGGTTGTGTCCCAGGATGTCCCAGGGGAAGACGCGCTGGGTTTAAATTGTCAGTCTGAGCTGGTCACTGTTAATCTTCAACAACGTTGCTCTCCAGAAGTCACTCATGCACAGGGCTGAGCTATTTACTGTGACTAAGTTGTTGCACAGAAAGCCACTGACACTATTGAACCAGGCATTATACAGAAGTTTGTTTGGGTGCTTTGTATTGCATGCAAACATTTTCTTTGGTTACGTCTGGAACATGTCATGTTAGTTCCTTGTTTTCCTTCTTTATTCGGTCTTATTTTAGCTGGAAACATGTCTACATTTGGATAATATGTTACTTTTACGAGTTGAAAACTGAAAGCCATTAAAAAGGCAACAAATACTATTGGTTCCAATACTCATTTGTCACATTTTTAATGCTTCTCCGTATGTGTGATTCGGAGCACTGCAGACCTTATTTTTAAAATGAACAACACTGGTGATCAATTCAATTCAAATGTATTTAAAATGTAAATTCTATCAAAATTTGCATGCATTTCTCTAAGTATTTCATATTTTTTATCTATAAACAGTCACATGAGATTTTTCTCAGCAGAGACCTGTTTTAGATCCCCTTACTTTGCTTAAATGCCAAGAAAATGCATTATAAATTTCTTTTCTTGTGACAAAGAATAAAGGATTATGGACTTTCTGAACCTTCTCATTATTGTGAAGGATGGGGCTGTAGTGTCTAGTACTGCAGATCCCTCTGTGTTAGATTGTTAGAACCAGCTCAGTACAATTTAGATCTATTCAGTCTGTCCTTTTCAAATTTTACCACTGGGATTTAATCTAATTGCTTTCTTTTATAACAAACTGTTCCTGTCTGAGAGACAGAGGAGCAGGCTTTACTGCAGAGCCCATTGCCGTGAGACAGGCTGCTTTTAAAGCTTCATTCCTATCCCTGCCTCTTCAGCATCCTGCCCCAACCCAGTGTCTTACTGGCAGACTATAGTCACTTTTCCTGCACCCAGGGAACTGTCTGTTTCCATGAGATCTCAGGCCTGGATGTCTAGAGGTTTAATCATTACCGTCTGAACAAAAGTTAGTCTCCTGCTCCAGTCTTTCTCCTGAGCCGATTAAAGGAATTATCCTAAAGACTAAACAGTAATACAGAGGGTCCTACTGGCTTAGTGAATTAAACCTGCTGTTAAATGTCCTGCTCCTGTACATGACCATTGGATATTTACTAGGGGAAAGGCGCTGACCTTCAACATCTGAGATCTCATTCTGATTTGATTTCTACTAGAAATGCCATGTAAATTTCCTTTTCTTTCTCGCAATTTCAAACAGTCAATCATGAACTGCGGAGTTTACTGTGAGAAACTAGCTGGGCAGGAAGTGCTTCATAATTTCAGAGTTATTTATACACTTTTTCTTTGTGTTGATAATGCTCTTCATGCATCGGGCACGCATCCTAAGGTGCTTAGCAGTCCAACCCAGTTGTCCATTTCTGAACTGGGCTTTTATGGGTCAGTTTATCTCTTTAATTGAAAACAGAAGTCAAAATATCCCACCATGTCCTTATGCTTTTTCCAGTCCTTGTAGCTAAAGGCAGGGACATATAAAGATCGAGCTCTTCCATCCCCTCTTATATAGTACTAAATAGGAAGTGTGTGGAATTCTTGATTGCGCCTGTAGTAAGATTTTCGAAAGTATACCATCTTAAATTGTGTTCTGTTGTGAAATAAAGAGCCATAGCAAAAGAAAACATGTGCGTCTCAACTGAGATCTGGGGACCAGTGCCAGAGCCACTGGACCAAACAGAGATTTTGACTGATTTAAAGCACCACTAGGGCTGCAAAGGAAGAAAGAGAAAGCGGAGAGTAAATGAGAGAGAGAGAACATTTATGTCTGGCCCAGTCTGTGCAGCTTTTGTGCAGAGCATCTGGACACACACTATAACAGAGTCGTTTCATTGTACGGTAAACTCTAAGAACAGTAAGCTCTTGGAAAAGCCAGAAAGATTAACTAGATATACAGTAGGATTAGACAATTCATGCAGTGTATATTGCTAGCATTCTGTTAAAAATGCGTTTTTAATCTCTTTATTAAGTAGTAGCACATGCATGGACTTTTAATGGAGGCTATTTGTTATCTCATAAATTATAATGTATAATTCTAGAAGGCCATCTCTCTATATTGAACATAATGCTTTTATGTGGCTCATATGTCTTCTATTCTATTAATGTGCAGCTCCATACCACAGTTGATCCAAACCAGCTGGCGACAGTGTGTTTCCCCTTCACAACCATAATTTTGTCACTTCAGTACCAGTACACTTTTACTGAGCTGTTTTTAATGTGTCTTCAAAACTTTGACAATCTCAAATCTCTACTGGCCACGTTTCAGTTACATAACTGAGAGTCTACCTGGATAAAAACAAAACACAGCAGACACTGCAGTCATGAGGAGCAAATCTGGGATGTTCTGGTGAAGGTAGGATTGTACCACCCTTAATAAGAAGGTATTCTTATGTATAAAGACAACCAGTAAAGCACAAGCTGTCTTCTGTGATGCCAAATCCCTGCTGGGTATCAGTGATGGTAGGATGGGGATATATTGGGCTTTCTCAACTTGTAGTAACACAATGATCCCTGTGGGAGTCTGGTCTCTTGTGGGTTCACAGTGCTGCTGGTGAGGGACGCTCCTCTTCTCCAACCAGTTCAGTTCATTGTCATATGCACAAGTGCAATGAAATATTTATTTGCATGTATGCCCCAATACAAAGACATTAAAGGACATACCAAAAACATAAACACAGGACAGCAGTAGCAACTACAACAAGTTAAGTAACATACAACTGAAAAACTAATCAGACAAGCAGTGTGAGCCAGTGTCAGGGCTACAGTTCAAGAGTTCAACCAACCCTGAACCTCTGGTACAAAGGTGGGTCTGCCCATGTGTCCCCATTCTCCTGTGTGCGGTTTTGGGGTTTACAGTTCATTAACAGTTAATTAAACCCCAAACAGCTCACAAGTGAAAACACACAATTAATTATTCCAGACTGGATGGGTATTACGAAAATAACTGGCAACTCTAAATTAAAAAAATGAGAGGGTATCTCGAATGCTTATTACTTCAAAAAGAAGAACTCCCATTAGGAAACGGTACTTCTGTATGAGCCACATGGCAAGGAGGAGCTGATGACGGGCATAAGAATGTAACAACGTAAGAACTCATGAAAAGTTACAAAGAAGAGGAGACCATTTGCCCATGCTTGGTTGCTTGCTGCTAGCCAAGTGATCCCAGGTTGTCATCCTGCTGTTTCTTGAAAGAAGCCAGGGTGTCAGATTGATCTCAGTGGCCAGTTGCTGCTGTTGATGATGTGGGTGATAAGAGGGTCTTCCTGTATATAATAATCTGTAGTACCCGCTGACAGCTTTCACCGGCTCGGCAGGAGGCTGCTCTGACCTTTTCTGCAGTGACCTTTTCACGACCTGCTCTGCTTACTATTTAACCTCCTGTAACTGACAAAGAAAGCAAACTTTAAAGTTGCCTGTTTTTCTTCTGGGCAGGGAGAGGGAGGGGGGCTGGGTAGTGTGGTGATTTGTGGGGCAGGGCCCCTAGCTTCAGAAAAAGTGGGGCTGGTGTCTCAGACCCTCACATTTGCTGATTGAGTGTCCGGAACAGGAGACAGAATCCCCCCCGCTGTGCTTTTCAGAGTTCACCCCCACTTCTGCCCCACCACCGCATCTCTGTTCAGCTGTTCAGCTTTTGTTTCCTTAGAGCACCCACCCCACAGTCTCCATTCCTCTCTTTATTCACCAGCAGCTACAGGTATGTGTCCCTTTCCAGGAATTTTTTTTCCAGAAATCCTGGGTTGCCAAAGGTCACTTGTCTTCTGTCTGGTTCACTACACCCTTTTCCCTCAATAGGGCTGTAGAGAAATATTATACCACCTACCCTGCAGTGACCTGAGAAGGGAAATTTGAACAATTGTCTATGTATGCAATCACCTGGACACGTGTAAAACCATACCCCACTTGCAGTTAATACTCTATACACTACTGTTCATTTCTGTTCAGTGAATCATCTGACTGTAGTGGCAAAAAAGACCAATAGCAATTGAAGTGATGTCAGATTTAAAATATACTGTAGCATCCTGGCTATATCTCCTGCTGGTCTTTTCTCTAGACCTGTTCTGCAATCTGCCTTTTTGAGTTTTCTTACAATTCCACAGTGCCTTTGGGATGTATTATTATTTGCCCGTCCTGTTGCTGTCTTACAGCGATAAGCCTCTTAGACTCTTTGTCAAGGCTACAGCCAAGGAAAACCACACTCCTTTTTTTTTAAATGTAACGGATCAAAGATCCAATTACACTGTTGGGTAAATACTGTAATTATACTAACTTTATAATGTAAATAAATTAGCCCATCACTTTAAAATTGATTACTGCCGGCCCAGGTTTGGCAGGTTGCTGCATTCCCTTTGGCTCTCTCTTTCCATCAGCCTGGTGCTGTTAGAGGAAACCAAGCTTTGCATTTCTACCTGTTGATTAGATTTGCCAGGACACAGACTACACCTTGGGTTCCCATACAGGGCTCCTGGATTTCTTGGTAGAAAATGAAAAGTGCTGACCAGGTAAGTAGGACTTAGTTACCCCAACATTCCTGTGATTACATACAGTACATTGTTAGAGCTTCTTTGGCATCTGTACCGAGAGGCTTTTGATCAGCAGTCCTGCTAGTAAGATCTTATAAATAATGAAAAGAACTCCATTACTAGGCACACCCAGGCCTGTAAAGGGTGAGATCTGTTTTCTTTATATTTGGATTCTTCTGGGGTTTTGTGGAGTTTGAGAGAGAAAAAAAATGACATTTCACAGTTTAGAAAGGAAGTGATAGCTCTCTTCTGCACTATTGCTATGACTGGCTAGAGTTCCTCTTAGGTTCTGAGGGAAGAAAAGGCCGACCAGCACGGACATCCTAGTGAACCACTCATTAACATGTTTGTATCGTTGTCAAAAATGCATACAAAAGTGCATTAGCCAAAGTGCTAATTGTTCACTCCATGGATGCTTTGCACTGTCAAATTGAAAAATGAAAAGTCTAGTTTTGGCTAATGTTCTTCACATAATCCTGAATTGTCCAACAGTGTGTATTCAAAGCAAGTTGACACAAGTCGTGGTACTGTAGGTGCACCAAACCTAATGTTTGTGTAAGAAGCTTTTTCAGACATGTTATCAATGCGTTGTCAGCCTTTAAGTAGGCAGAAATGCCACGCTCTTCAAATACTGTATAAAGCAAAAGGAAAATGTGAATACCAGCTAGCTGCTTGCAAAGGTGCTTGTATTTTACTGCTGGCTCTGACAGAACAAAATGAAATGATGGAGACTTTGTAACTGCCGTTGCAGTCAAGCCTCTCCTGACTCTGGCTTGAGTCACTGGAGGATATGATGGGCACCGGTAGAAGTTATAGCTGTATAAAGTTATATAGTGCAGAAAAGCTGTTAAATTATTGTCTGTGGTGGCCTAATCTCATAAGCTTTGCCTTTGGGGTTCACCTTTCGTAGAAAGGCAAGAATTACAGAAAGTGCTTTAGCTCTCTTTCGAAAGGCTTTGGACACACTGAGCCGTGGGATTGTTCGTTCAGCCTGTGCTTTGTGTTCAGCTTGTACGAATAGAATGTTAATGTGAAGCAGGCATTTACTATGTAATCCTTACACTGATGTAAGGATATCCCTGATGCTGCTAATGATAATAATAATTATAAATTATGGATTCCTGATACTGACGACTGGTTGCTACTGTCCTGTATCAGTGAGGTCTATTTTATTTTATATTTGGATCCTTCTGGGTTTTTGGGGCGAGTTTGACAGAGAAAGAAAATGACATTTCGCAGTTTAGTAAGGAAGTGACAACTCCTTTCTGTGCCATTGGTATGAGTTCCTCTTCGGTTCAGAGGGAAAAAAAGGCAATCCAGCTTGGACATCCTAGTGAACCACGGCACTATTCTTTCTGTTCTTTGCCGTTGTTATTATAAATAAATATAAATGATAAATGATCTTGGTGTGCATCTTTCTAGTAAAATATTTTATTAATTAAAATATTTTATTAATTAAAAACAATTATAAATTATAAAGTGTAAATAAAACACTTCATCCTTCTGTTCTGTTTTAAAGTTCTGCCTTTTTTTTGTTTTTACTTTGGCACTTAACACATAAATAGCAAAATAGGCCTGGGCTTGAAAAAAGGTGAGTCTACAACTTGCTTAGGCTCCTGCATCCCATGTAAGATAAATGAGCAGAGCCCGACTGCTCCAGTTATCAATATTCAGCCCTTCTCTTCCACACACTCACCCCACAGTGCACAGCCCCAGAGGACAGAGAGGACTGGAAATTCATAGGAATTCTTATCAGTTCACATGTTGTTTTTATTGATTTGTTTCTCTGGTTACAGCACTCTACCGAGAACAAAAGCATGTTTTTTTATTAAATACAAGACACCCAATTTTCCTACAGCCCTTTGAATCAACACTAACCATAGCGGAGCAAAACCCCTTCACAAAGGGAAAACAAACTTGTAAAAACAACCTCCTGCTTACATGCAGTGGCACATTCATTCCCTTAAAGTTTAATTTTATTTGAAATATTTTTTTCCTCATACTGACTGACCTCTGTTGCTTGACTTCCATTGCACATTACCTTTTCTGATAAATACATTTGTCAAATTGTGTTTCTAAATTTTGCCTTAATGTACTGACCTGTGCATTAGCAGAAACTAATAATAAAAACTCCCTGAGGAAAATGTTCAACATATAGCTTGCACTTTTAAGTGAAGAGCTGGACTATAGCCATAGTCAATTGATTTAGTAAGAAAGCTCTCCACCAGCCTAGATAGAGCGATTATTCAGTTAATTTTTGCTGACTTTTAGGAAGAGCTAAAAGCCAGCGTGACAAGACGTCAGCTGTTGCTGGTCAGTATGTGGAGAACTGGGCATGCAAGAGTCTGAGCTAGAAATGTCGTAAGCTACAGGACTAATAAGCAATCCACAGCCTGATCTAAGGAACTTTTTCTCTGTAGCCTGAGAACTTTTGCAGGGGAATAAGAAAGGTAGAGAGGTGGGAAGGATCTATAAGGAAATGTAATGGCTGGTATCAAAGACAAAAACGCGGTCCTTGTAGTTCAGTCGTCTTCTGATCCAGGGGTTCCACACACCTCCTGGGGGTGCCAGACAAGCCAGATTTTTTAAATTCAATTACTTTGTTTCATCCAGGTATTTAATGTAATGTACATCTAGGTATTTTAATGTAAATGTAAAAAAAAGTGTGTAATTTTTCATGTGTTCTTACTTTTACTGCAAAATTAAAATAAATAATTCTACCTCTTTCTATAGTTATGATATCTGTTAGGTTTAAAGAACTGCCCTGCTTCAACAATTTATGATAAGGGTTGCGAGACCATATTTTGAGAAACAAAAGGGTACAGGCTGCAATACTGTATACAGTAGGTTAAGATCCCCTGGTCTTGTCTCAGGAATACAAAAAAAAGTTTTTAACGAGGCGTACACGGTAACCATTCATGTTTACAATGTAGATCTGAGGATGTCATCCCGCAATTTCTGAAAGGATTCCAGGGAACTGACTTCAGTGAAATTCAATCATTAATGTTCTTTTTCGGGAAGACGCACCTCGAAACGTCTATCCGGGTGAGAGGGTTTGCCTCCAGCTTGGATGTTCCGAGCAGTCACATTGACAGCACACACTTGCTCAGTCTTCACTCACTCCTGCTCCCTGCTTCCTTGTCAATTCAGAACTTCTGTGGCAGAATTCAAAACATTCACTTGATTTTTCCTTTCCCCCGTCATTAGTTTTATCTTGTTTTATCTTGGTGTGGTTTTCCAGAACAAATCAGCCTGATTTTCATGACTGTCTCTTGAAATAAAAAACATGAAAGGTGCTCTCTTAGTCTGGCGCGTCGATTTTGTTTCCTCTGACAGCCGGGTGGAAGCTCTACAAAACATTGCATCAACTTTATTAACAGTATCATCTTTCCTGTACAGAGGAAGAAAGTGCACTCTGAAATGTTTCTTGTCAGGCTAAATTACATATATTCTTCAAGAATGTAATAATTCCCAGACTCACAGGACCCTTAATGGTAGAAATAGCAGACTGCATGAAAAAAGATTTGTCTTCAATGAAATCATTGGATCCTCATGTTTGTTTACATGATTAGATCTTGTCCATTAAATCTTGAAGTCAAACTAATTTGCAGTTATTTTTGCTTTCCTGGCACACACTTTATTTTCAATGTCAAAAGAATCATCCTGGGCATCCGTTTCAAATCCATATTAAACATCAGAAATTGAAAAGCGTGCCGGGGTCTCCTGTAACTGAGCTCTTCGATTAGCATCCTCAATGATGCCATGCCCCAGCTGTGCTCTGCTTGGTCATGGTCACTTTCTGCGGCTTCAGACCAAATGATTTGGCTCACAGCTCATGTCCCCCCTCTCTGCCTCTCGCTGAGGTACTCTGGCTTCTGTAAAGAAAAACCAGGGCCAAGATGAAGGACCGATGGCAGTAAAAGCTGGGTCAAAGATCTTCACTTAGCATGTGGACACGCTTTAATCACACACAACTGCTAATGAGACCAATTTGTGTCTTTACTGAGCGCAGATGTGGTACAGGGCGAGGTTTGCTGAGTTCAGATCAAAGACTTATTCTTTTTGATTTTTGACTTTTTTCTTCTAGTCTCAAATGCTCAAATAACATGAATGATTTTTTTTTTAATTTTAAGCATTCCACTGCTTGATTTCCACGCCTGCAAACATAGCCCTTTTTTTCTCCTTGGTCACGTCACACTATCCAAGCCATCATTCATGCAAGCCAACAAGTGGCCAACTGGAGATACATATAAGGCCTAAGCTTTGCTTCACAAAAGCCCATTTTGTACCCCTGTGCTAGTAAATGGAGAACACAAATTTCTCTTGAAGTGCTGCTTCATTGGGGGTTTTGAGGGATCTAATAATTGGGAACAGGTGTTACTGCACAGTAAGTTTATGATTTGCATTAGCCCTGGCTGCACTGCGCAGAATGCAAATGTCGAATGCATGTGAATTAAATACAGCTTACAGAGATCATGCTGTAAGTTAAAGCTAAGTTGATGACCAAACTCCAAATGCAAGTTTCTGGAGTAACCAAATGCGAAAGGAATAGGAATGGATAAAGCCTGATTTCTTACCAGGTCAGGCCTTGCGGTGGTTCTGTGATGCTGGTAAAGTAAAGGAGTCGAGTGAGAGAAGGAGCGAGATGAAAGGTGTCCTTGCTGAATGGTTGGGGGCTGCAGAAGAAAGAGATTCCCTGACCTGTTTGTCGAGGGGAGTCTGGAGGACTGAGAGTGGTGGTTTTCTGGAAACTCCTGGCTTGTGTCTCTGTGGACTGGAGGACTGGAGGAGATGGGTAGTGTGGAGCACAGATGTGTGTACTCCTGCAGTGTGTGTGGGGAGTGTGGGAAGGGGGAGGCTGGAAAATAATAGAGGGAGGGGGGAGAGCGTCGTGCATTAGAGGCGGCAAAGAGCCGAAAGGCAAAAAAAGACGCCGTCTCCAGAGACATCACTCTAATGAATGCTGATGTGTTCTAATAGATTATGATAATATTTCAAACACCTGGTAATAACAGCTTCCACGGAAAGCCATTACTCACTTTTCAGTTTTAATTTTTTCCTTTCTTTTGCCTTCTTTGAGGTTGGCCCGCTGTGCTTACCTTCGCAGTGCCAAGGCTGTGACAGAGAGGTGACAGGGGGCTTCTCTCACTCCTGCCCCGCTGTCTCATGGATGAATGAAGCTGTGTCTCTGTAGTTTTAATAGGCTACGATAAGAGTTTGTATTGCTGCTTGTAGCTTGTACTGCAGTGCTTGGTGCAAGGACTGCATGCGTTGTACAAGGTTATTATTGCCATTGCCTCCCCAAGGATTTAGCTAAGCAGTCGCCTTGTTAGCAATGGCAACACATATTTTCAGAAAAGCTTAAGTTATGGCATAACACATCCATTCATTGCTGGTGGTGTGAACATGAGAACTTGGCGCCAGTAAGTTTGAGTTTGTAATATCTGGGGCTGAAGCTAATTCTGTGATCTGGGATAACAGGGGCAAAGGAAGAGATTACCTGGGCTGTAATAAGGGTAGAGGTTGTTCTGGCATTAATTAGAAACTATGCTCAAAGCAGAATTCACTCACAACAGTGCAGAGCACCAGTGATGGATCTGTACTCCTGAGCAGAGTGTTGTGGGTTCATACCCCATGTAGGAGGTGCTGTGCCCCTGAGCAGGGTAGGTTTGCTTCAGCAAAGCCAGTTACCAGTTAAATTAATAAGAAATAATGGTTGGTGCAATCTGCGGTTCAGGAGCTTCCAAATACCATATTTGTCTTCCTGTGACTTATTATACAAGCATCCTGATCCAGTGCCTTGTCCTGCTTTGTCTCCAGAAATATCAAAATGCTTGCTGTGTCACGCAAGACCTCTGCTCTGCTAACTTTTCCTTGCAGGAACAAACTTGTCCCAGGAGGTTGTGCAGGGCACATGAGGAGCCATCTAATGTAGATGCTGGGTTCCTCTTTCTGCAGTCTCCTGGCAGCTTTGTTATGTGCCGTGTGTGACTCAGTTTCCAGAGGGCACTGATGGCTTTAACACTGGCAAACAAGGTCAAGTGCATGATATAGTATTATATAATCAGGGAGAGCAAATTCCTGAACACAACATGCCAGTAAAACTCCTAAGAAGATCGCAACCTTGTTGAGGAGCAGGCTGAATGTGCTGCATTTCAGTGCTGCTTGTGTCTACAGTGGTTTGTTTTTTCTACAGTGTCAGCCTTGCTGCAGTGCCCCAAGTCAAAATAATTGCTATCAGTTTATGGCAATTTCTAATTCCTATGATACTCAGCCAAATACCGTTTTGCTTCCATCAACCTGTTCTGATAAAGAGATGCAGACTTGTCCTCTATTTATGCCAGTGGAGCCCAAGGAGAGTTTGAAAATCCTTTGTATTGGCAGTGCTGCTGAACAACAAAGAGCCAATGTCAAGAAAAGTATCACAACAGATGTTTTCTTTTTTCTCTTTCTTGAAATCCTGGTTGTAAAGTTGTCAGGCACTACAATGCACGCTTTAAAACCTCCTCTTATATTTTTCTTTTTTTTTTGTGTATAGAATGCACGCGGTGTGAAATTAATTTCTTCTTATAGCCACATTGGTAAACCCAAGAATGATAAGGTGATATTCTTGTGGGCTCCTGTGTGAGTTCTGGTTAAATGTTTCCGAGGCTATTGAAACACTGTTACAATCCCAATAACCCATTGCCTCTCTTCTCTTTCAGTCTCTGTACATGCACATCTCTCTTGACAATCCATCACACTCAGAAGTATGTGCATTTTAAAGCCTGTTGTCAAATCAGCACTGACCCTCTTAAACACTGCAAAACCATGGGGAAATTACCCAGCCCTCTTTAATTACATGAATAAATGAGACCAGAGAGTAAATGAGTGGTCTGTGCTAAACCAGTTGTTTCTTTTTTGTTTTCCTTCTACCTGAAGCCTCTTGTGGCTGCAATGTGTTATTTATCTTGACAGACATCAAGGTTGAAATTATTTCCTTATTGTTATGTGATGGTTACACAGAATTGCTTTCTTTCCATCTCTTTTCATTTTTTGGGCAAAACCACTGCGCAATTGCAGAGGACTCTTGAATTTCTTATGTTGCTCTCTCAAGGATCTCAGGATCTTGTAATTTTCAATTAAAACAGATTGCACTTTGAAAATGCTTCGTGCGCCAGGTTTGCACAACGCTGCTTGCTGTCTCAGCAGGGAGAAATGCCTCATTGCCTGGAAGGAGTTGGTGTTTTATTTATTTACTTTGCTTGTTTGTTTGTTTGTTTGTTTCTTTGATGAAAAGACAAATAAAATTAAACAGATGAGGGCAGGGGAGATAGAGCAGCTGGCTCGTGAGTCTCCTCAGGCTGTGCTTTCCCTTCTCTCTGTGGTGTTTGCGCTTACCTGCCCTGTGGCCAGGTGACCAGTGACCCCTCTGTGTCTCTCTGGTCTCAGCTCTTATTAATGTCAGGACTGAGTCAAACTGTTCAACCTTGAGCACTGAAAGAGAAACAGCAAACGCCACACACCGCCTGCGTACCCGCCTCTGGTGTACCACAGCGCTGGCCACTGGCAGCTCACTTTCTGCCACACTATTCTGTCGCACCATCTCCGTTCCCCCTCAGCCGTCAGGCTCTGAGGAGAGATTAAGGTCTCACTGCTTGGCAGCCAACAGAATTTCTTCTTCCAGCTCGATCAGAAAGCCAGCAAAATAATAATCCGTCTTGATAAGAGGGGACCGCTTTAACATTTGAACATTTAACTTATGTTTGATAGTTAATCATAGGACCAAGGAAGAGGAAACAAAGCTCAATATCTCATTTGCCCACCTGTTTAAACAGTAACTGAAAAGGCGAAAAATATTCTTCTTCATCTTTGAATCTAAGAGAGATTGCCTGCTTAAATTGCCATTTTAAAAAAATGGAGATTATCTAAAGCCGTCCTGAATGCAGACTGAAAGAGAAGGCTCTACAAATCCAGGAGCAGGAGTCCCGCTTGATAATTCCAGGTTTCTTAGACCAGACAGATGTGCCAAGAGGAGCCAGGAGGGTCGTATAGCTGTCCCTAGCCTCCTCTCTCCCCTGCTTCCTTGTTCCAGATCTCCCTCTGAAACCAGATAGCGTCTGTGTTTGAGCTGCACTTGTCCTGAAGTGCTGTCCCATTCAAACAGATACAGGGTTACAAAGCACCGCTGATAAGATTAACAGGACAAGCAGTAGCTAGAGTTTCATGCTCAGCCGTGAGCTGCCTGCTTGGGCTGTTTTAACCTCTTCCTCACTAACTGTTCCCTGTCTCCCAATATTCCTGGGTGCAACTCTGTTTAACTTCCCTGGAATTTCTTCATAAAGCATGGTGGTACTGTATGAATCTACAAACTGACTGGCATCAAGCATGTCTTGGATCATCTTGATCTCCTATATCTGTGCTACTATACACAGCTGGGTATAGCTCTCTGGTCCATATGTTTTTATTTGCTCTTTATAAATTATTGGTATTCTTTAAAGGATGTTAAATGCAGTAGCAATTTTATACTGGTGGTTTTAATAAAATTTGTCAACATTGTTCAAAACTTCTTAATCCATATTTTCTAGTTATAATGTATTAGGGGGTGACTGATAAAAATAATTGGTATATACAGTACATATCAGCCTTTTAAAGGCCAGCTTTTTACCACATTCATAAAACCACCGTCAGGATAAATAAGGCAAAGGTCTTGTTGTAAATGCAAATTAAAAGTTACAGAAAATTACCGGCAAGTATTGAATTCATAACCATCAGCATGCAGCTGAGTGGTCTTGTCAGTCTGCTGAGCTGATGCTGGATTTACATTTACTGTATATGGCAGAAAGGCAAAGGAAGCCAAGAGTCTCTACTCAGTACCTTTTTATTCTAGGAGAGGTGTTTTATGGAAAAGAGTCTGTAAAAGTGTGTGTAAAGGAGAATGCGCATTGGGCACAATCAATGCAGAAATGGTCATAACTGAGAAACTACCTGATAAAGATACCTGATCAACCTGATCAAGATACTTGTACAGTAGAAATGCAGAACTGCGTGCAGGTAGATTATTGTGTCATTGTGAAAATGACTTTGATTTTTTACCATAGACTTAAATTTTTGGTGTTTTGTAAAGAAGAGTAAATAAAAGGCAGGGAGTTGTTTCCAAATGTTCAATATTTCAATTAGAGAACATCAGAAAACTCTGACAAAGTAGAGGATGTCATTGGGTCCATCCACATGGTTTCCTTGGTAGTGGCTGGGTGATGTTATCCTGTCTTTTTTTTTAAATACTTCAGATTGATCTCAGTGGGTGATATGAGGACATTCTTTGTAAGTAAGCCTCATTACGAAAGGTAATCAAATTGGGTATTCTCAAGATCCGATTCTACGAAATATTCCAAAACTGATCGATAATATGGAAAGGCGGTAAATGTAGCTAATCACCTAATCAATAACAGATTTAGAGAGTGAAGTGATGGAAAGGGTTCAGAAAAACAGAATAGTTTATAATCATTGAGTATTGGCTTATCCTTGAATATAATACCACACCTTACAATAATGACCCAGTAGCAAGGAAGTAAAGGGTAGTTTTGTAAGCATGGGAACTGCATAATTCCTGCATAAGGTTAAGCTCTGTTTAGATATCCAGCTCCTTTCAAACGTGCTCCTGTGTGTTGATTTTGCATCTTGATCAGAAACAAAAACATGGTAACAAAATCAGGTTGTAAATGCCTATATTTTAATATTGGCTATATTATAGTATGTGTATTTTCCTTGCCTTTAAAAGCCATTTACCATAATGATTTTTTTGTGAATCACCTTCAGTGTTTGTTGGAAAAAAGAGGTGCTTTGACAATATGGTTTCTCTCACAGTATTGCCATAACCACACCAGTAAACTGTTGAACCATGGAAAGACACAAGGAGATGATAACAGCCTTTTCTGCTGTGGTAAAATGGTCGGTAGTTTTCATGAATAACCCCAGACTGTGTAACTGAAGTCAATGATTCTCTCTCAAGTAGGAGTCAGACTGTGTGTTACATAAATAAGTTCAATCAGGCCAGGCCATTGTTCAAAACCTGACAGCAAACAGATGACCAACACTTCTGGACTTTAGAAAGAAAACACTGGGTTTTGCTAGGCAATTTGCACCAAATATGCTTCTCCTGTTGGGCAATGTACAGGAAATGTTTTTTTTTTTGGTTTTGCAACATCACGGAAAGGAGCTTTCTTTCCTCACAGAACCTAAGACTCATCCAAAAAATATATATGAGAGGAAAAAACAGCACATTCAAAAAATGTGTTACTCTGTGCCTGTTCTCCTGCCAGAGACCACTTCAGGCTCATCTAGAGGCAATTGAAGCAGAACTAAACTTATATATCTATATCAGAGCTCCCAGAGGTAGATGGATATATATTTTTATGAATGGACAGATCGCAGACCTAGAGCGTCTCTCCTACACCAGGAATAGAAAACAACCAGGATGTGCATTCAAATTAGACAAGCCCATTAAGAAGAGTACTTGCTTCCTCACTCAGCTACCACCTTTTTTGTAGATAGAAAACAAAGGCTTGGCTATTTCTGGTATTTAAAAAAGAGTAAAGGAATGGTAAAAAGGATCTTTTTGGTGGTTTCACTAACTTCACTTAATTCATTCTTGTTGGCTTTTGCACATACGTTGTCCTCCAGGCATAGGCTGTTCTTTATTATATTTAATGCTTTTGAAGAGCTTTTCAACCAAATATGTAAAGTGTCATTATTTTTCTCTCTCTCCTGTGTGTGTGTGGTTTAGTTTGTTATCCCTGTGAGTCTGTTTCTGATTAGGTCTGGAGCTCTGCTTTCCCTTATTGCAACATTTCTGAACTCACACAGACTCCCCAAAATACCTCCAATCCAGGCCTAATTGTTTCAAGAGCCTATCAGTCCTGGGCAGAGCTCTCTCCCTCCTAGGGACTAGCAAGAATGTTCCTGAAAAAAGAGCATATTTGAAAAGCAGCCCTGTGGGGCCACAACAAACCATTTACCTGTCACACTTCATATCTGTAAAAGAGAAACCTGCTGCCCATACAATAGCAGGAATGGAAAGCCAAGTATAAAATTTAACCTCACCCAGAGCTCCAGGTAAATTTGATTTGCTTTTACCTTGCTTATAACTCTGCACATCAAAGGCTTTAATAAATAGTTTTCATTGCTTTTGTATTGTACTTTATCACTTAGCTTCTTCTTTCTGACTGTTTCGTCATTTAATTCTCCTGCCACCGTGTTGTAGCTTACAAGTGATCCATTCATATTTACTCAGAGTTCTACTATGTGTTGGTTTCAGGGTTTGCAGCTATTGGGGTTCATTCATGTCTAATCAGGTTTTCACTGTGTGCTGGTCTTTTAGGGTCCGTACCTATTAGGATGCTAAAGAAATGTATCATTTTTAGCATTTATTATCATTTATAATGCAGAACTGTATATAGTTTCAGATAAAAAATGTAACAGGATGTGTTTTATGTGTGTTAAAAATGAGATTCAGGTGGCATATTTCTCTGTGCTGAAATTCAGATAAAATGTTAATGTGAAATAGATTTGTTTTCCTAACAAAATAAGAGCTTCTGAGCAGCTCTGCCATCTATGGCTTTGTTTTGAAGTCCAGGTTATGCCCTGCATGTCCAAAATGACCTGTCTACAGCTGGGCTGTTGCACGAGCTGACCAGGCCAGCGATTGCCCTAAGCACTGCCCTGACACACCCCCGGGGCAGGCTGGACTGGACTTGGTCAGGGTGTCCTGGTTTCTGTCAGCTTTCAGTGTTGTGCAATCAGTGCTAATTCTTCTGGGGACTTTTCCAAAATCTGAGAGGGTATAAAGTGAAATTACAAAGTGAAAATACGTGCTGAAATATAAATGTAATATGTCAAAACTGCATCACTAATGAGCAGTACTTGTGACTTTTCTTGGGGAAAATATTTTAAACGAGAGTTCTTGTAAGCCTGTAAGTGAAAAACAGATAAATAAACCTCATTCATTTGAAAGCAGAACAAATGACTATTTCGCTTTGACACCATCTATCTTATCTGCATGTCTTAATGCCTTCTTCACCCCCTGCCCCCTCTGATAGCAAGAAAAAAACTGATAAGCAAAGACTGTAAGACACTTTGCAGAGGATGTAAAATGCTTTACGTTTGGAAATGAAAGAGTATGACGATATTTTTTTGTCTTGTGTTTCCACCAGTGTTACTTGTTTTAAAATAAAGTTGCAACGCATTACTTTAATTTCAGACTTGATGTTTTACAGAACACTACATCTTTTGTTATTTCCTGCCTGGGGCTTTTTCCCAGTGGAGATCAGTCAGAGAGAGGGTCTGGAAAGACACAGGGACCTGGGGTTGCTCTGTACAGTACAGAGGGGGGCTGAGACCAGAAAGCATATGAAGAGCTTTCTCCCGCTCTCTTGTCTCTGGCCCTCTGTTTTTCTCTCTGGCTTTATTTCTTTCTCCCTTTCCTTCTCCTCCACGCTTTATTGGATTAGCATGTCGCTGCCACAACAGACTTACTTCACAATTAATGGGGTTGTAATAATCCCCGTTTCCCCATTACGCATCTCAGCCTCTTAATCCAAGAAGGGAACCATATGTGCAACAGGGCACAGTTGGATGGGACTGAGAATCTGGAGTACTTCAACACGAGGGAAAACCTGTCTGATTTAAACCCCAGGGACTGATTTCACATTATAGGTCTTTAATAATAAGAGGTCCTTTACCTGGATCTTTTCCCAAAAGAAGGGTCTGCTGTCTGCCATATTGTTTTTTGTAAGATGTACGTACAGAGTCCTAATCTGCATGTGAATAAAGTGTTAAGATAACATTTTCTGTTTAGGATGAATCACCTAGCTCTTACGAGCTCAAACACGAATCTGAGTACACCACATTGTCTGCTCTGTACCTCATAGTGTGTTCATTCTGGCTTTGACATCCTTTTTTCTGTACAATTCTCCACAAGCATGCTTCCATTAAACTCCACTACGGCCACCTGCATTCTTACTGCAATCATGCACCTCGCCTCCTGACAAAGCGGGAGATGTCTCCATAAATAGTTAAAAACAACACATCTAGGACAGTTGTTGTTTTCAAAGTATAGAGGTTATGAGCAGATCAGTGGTTTTGCTAGGCTGCAGTGTGGTTTTCCAAGAGCTTTCATGGCTGGAAAAGCTCTAAACCATTTTTTTTTAAGAGAAAGGGAGCGGGAGGCTGATCAGAAATAAGATCTCATCAGCAGTGATCTGCCGTATGAAGTTAGTTTTGTTCAGAAGGTTTAACCAAACTCTGCTCTTGCATGCATTTTTCTTCCATTCAGGCTGTTTGAATTCCTCTACGGTCAGACACATTCACAGATCTCTGCCTTCTTTCAAGGCCTTTTCTGTTTTTTTGATAAGGCTCTCAGAAAATGTCTCGGATCTGCTGTGTTTGCCCCGTCACACAAGCCAGGACTAGTATCCGAATGCCTTAAAGCCTAATTAGGTTCTGAATAGAGGAATCTCAGCAACCACAGGCTTTAGTGTTCACTTATTGGCAATTAAATTTTTGCAGTTGTCAGGAGAGGCAAAGAGGTCATTGTGATTATTTTTTCTGTCTTCCTGTGATGAGAAACAACTCAGCAATGGTGAACACTGGTACGTTTTTGTCAAGCTCCTGTGCCCTGGGGTTGTATTTGGTTGCACCCCCCGCTCAACCCCCCCACTCCCCACCCCCCCCGCTCCTGGTTTAGTGCTGTCGCCCCAGGTCAATAGCAAATCATGTTTACCCTGCTAATGTGCCAGCAAAGTCACTGTCTGATTCACAGATTTACTTCTTTTAAAACTGGGACTGTACAACAGAACCGTTTTTCTTTCATACCAGGTAGCAGGCTGCATCTTGATTCTACAAGGAAATTGAGGGATGATATTTTTATATAAAGGGTTTTTTTGGGCTAGTCCACAATATGGGATTGTTTAAAATGGTATAGTTTGAAATGCTTGTCTTCCCTATGACCTCAGGGTTTCTACATTACAATAAATGGCTTTGAACCTCGTCCCTAACCTGACCTTCAGCCACTTGGCATGTTACTTTGGTACAGTGTGGAAGCAGCAATAAGACCTGACTTTGACAGTAGCCTCTTTTTTTATTAAATCTATTGTATAAGATGAATTAATACATAGGGTAATGGTGTATAATAATCTCTCTCTTAAAAACCTGATAGGATGCAGGCATGCTGCAATATATCTCTAACCTTGCCCTAACACTGACCCTCCATCTTACTTAAGCATTGTCTGTAGCACACTAGCTACTGTATGTATAATTATACGTCAGTAAAAACAAGAGGCAGTCAAGAAAGATGGACCATTAAGGAAATGAGAAGAATTGCCACTGTGCCATAGTCAAATCGTTTAGTGAATTAATATTGAACATATCCCATAACGTGCCTTTCATCTAAAGGTCATCTTTAAAGTCCTTCACTTTAAAAGATGAAAAGCAATCAAAGAATTGCAATACAAGAATATTATATAGAAGAGCTATGTACAAATCTAACAAAAGGAGAAGCTATGTGGCAATATAGTATGTCTTTAAATAGAGTTGTGAGTACTGACAGAATCGCAGTCCCTAGGAAGATTACTTCAACAGCATCAGTGGCCAGCAGAGGTTTGGGCCCAAAGGTGCTAAGAAAGACCAGTCAAGGCGCAAGCATGCTGGACTTTGAGTTGTGTCAAATTCCAAAGTCAGCACTGAGTCCTTTGTACTAAGCAGGGCGCTAAGGAGATGAGCCGCATCATGCTGACGTAGTTGTCTGCTGTGGTGCTTTAGTTGCCTTGCAGGGGTTTTGCCACAGGTGTCGGCGGCAGGCAGCTGGTGGGACATCATCTATAATCATCTACTTTAGTCCACAGCCTGCTCCACTGCTCCTGCCTCTGTCTCCAGGCAGAAGCTAATGTGTGCCTCACCCGCACTGCAACCTGGCACTAGACGCGAAGGAGGGAGGAGACAGGAAAAGAAAAGTTTGTTTTTTTCTGAGGAGAAGCAGGAAAGAAGTCATCCTCCGGCTTGCTAAAAAGAATTAAAGAGATCTGAACTAACCTAACATTTGTAACTATTACCTTTGAATTCCCTACCACCTTCACATTCATAGAATAGGTAGATTTCCTGTCTCTATGCACATGCTATGAATGGGTTGGAGGTATTTGCAGCAGATGTGTACACCCTTGCTTTCAAAACATGGAGCAGAAATGTCAAATAACTTTTTTAAGTGATTGCAGTCCCTGGCGCCAGCTCCGTGGGTGCTGCTCATGCCTCTTTTGTGATCTTGCGAGCTAATCTAATTTGAAATATATGCTACAGCTGTCATCCTGTCTTGTGCATTTGCTTGAAAGTCACACGGAACAACACAGTAACCATAGCTTTTAAATTGCAGAAGCTGTCCTTACCAGTACCTTATTGCCCCCCAAAATATCCAGAGTAGGTTAGTGAGTAGTGCAGTGATTAGCCACAACAGAAGCAAAATTGGTCTTTTGAGCTCCATGCCAGAAATTAACAATGAGAAATGCAAATAATGTCAGCCCACTGTATGTACAGGTATCCAATCATCTGTAGGGTATGATGCACATCATTAATTTAGTAATATTTTTACAGTTTTTCAAGATCATACCATTTTATCCTGTTGCTTAACGCAATAGCAACATACAGTATACGAAATATATCATAAGGTAAACCTTCTTGAAAATGTAATCTGACAATCATGCTGTATGTTGCTTGGCTTGTTGATGATCTCTTACAATTTAATGTACCGAGCAAAATGCATAAAAAGCAAGAAAACTATCACATGCACACAATTGCGTTTCCTCCTGAAATTATGGAGATCAAAGTGAGATACTCTATTTTTCATCTCTAGGCTATTCAGATTTTGTGATTTTCTCTCGTATGTAATTTTTTCCCAAAACAATGATATGAGAACAGTTATCAGTCTCCTGTCTATTTGCAGTATAAAATAGGAAAATGTTATGGAAACTACAAAGTAAGTAAAAACACTCAACTGTGTGTGAGGGGGAGTAAGAATTGGATTGAATCCAGAACCTCAAGTATTTAGAAAAATTGGCAGTTTGCTTATAGATCAGATTTGCTATTAGGGGAAAACAGAGTTTAGCTTCATTAAAACATTAGTAGTAATGGTTTAGTAGTAAGTAGTAAATCAAAGATAACAGAAAATGCTGTCAGAGTCAGCACCTGAAAAGAGCCAGAGGTGAAACACTCAGGGTGTATTAATAGTTTTGTCACCGCAGGCATGTCTTGGATTCTCGGTGTGAGAGGCTCCAGGACATCTCTTAGATCCCCAGGTCATCCCATACCTATTCTTAGTTTGATCTCAATATAATTATAAGAAGGTGGTACAAATGCATAATGCCCTTTCTTTTCTCATTCTATCACTCGTTGTTGCTGAAGGCGATGTCTCATCCTTGCTGCAATTATTGTGGTTGGGGCAAGAGCATGGGACCGTTCCAGCGTGGCCTTTTAAATGATTGCTGACTTTGCTAGTTTAAAATGTTCTTCCCGGGTTGCTTAACGTGGACACAAGTGCAAGTACTGCAATTGCCTGTAGCTTTAGTACATCTCATTTTAGTGTATTTTGCAGAAACTCATTTTGTACAGCTGTAAATGGGGCTCAATATTTGGATTTGGGAATAACTAGAAAATCAAAGACCAAGGGTACCAGGCTTAACCGCCAAAGGTGAAATAACAGCAGATCCCACATTAAGCTGGACGTGAACCCCTCAGTGTTTTTAGTGTAACTGGGAGCTTCAGTGTTACACAGGAAACAAGTACAGTAATGCTAAAAGAGGTTTTTAAAACCCAGGCACCTGATTTATGCATGTACTACAACTTAAAACATGAGAGTGCAAAGTGTCAGCAAGGGGCAAGGGATAGGTTTATGAAGAATTTGCATGAAACAGTCATATGCTCCGTTCAGTCATGAGTTCTTTTTATGGCTATACTGCATATGGTTGAAAATCTCGGGAACTAAATAATTCCATTGTTCATTCATGAGATTCCCTGTGTGTGCTATGATAGTAGGAAGAGCGTGCCCTACTCCTGACCAAGGCAAAGACTGAATCGGGAAAACTTGTGCAATAAGTTATTTCTTAGACATCACATATTACATTGCATCATTGGAGCTCGACATGCCCTCCAATGAGCACACTGATGCTTTGTCTCTGAACACTGGCAAGCCTTAGGCAGGAAAGCAGAGAGCTCCCATTCATCCCCTTTCACACATAGCCAAAACAGCAGGTGAAAAGAGGGCTGGCAGGACAAAGTCTGCTACAGCAGGAGTGATTGTTGGAGGGGACGTCCTTTGTCCTTAGTTGTTGTTATTGTTTATTAATCATCTGCTGAGTAGTAGGCATGCTGGTGATGCCTGTGGTAAATGGACATTAACTGTGCCTTGAAAACGTGTGAGTGTTATTGTGCTATAGTGAAATAGAGAGACTTCCTTGCCTGAAATGTCACTTCGCTTGATGTCAGGATCCCTGTATGAGGACAGCATCGCTCTTTCACCTTGAAGAGCGCCAGCCCACCAGAATAACTGGGATGAAAACCAAGCCTGGCCATGGCTTGTGATTAGCAACTTCCTCGGGCTCCGTTTAACCCATGCCAGATAGGAAACACACTAATGACACAAATATGTGGGTTTTGGCTGTGCTGTAATGTCTCTCTGAGAGAAAAAATATCCAATAAAACTGAAACTTCAGGATGAAATCAAACTTTGCTTATCTTTCTTCAGTCTTTTTCTTAGTTCTTCTCCTTTTCCTCCTGTTTTTCATTTCATTTACTCCAATACTCTATAGAAAGGAAATTAGTGTAAATGTGCATATTTTGGTATTATCACAGTTTTTCTATTCTTTGGATGAGTGAGATGACTTATTTGTACATGACCCTTGGTTATTATCAAAGCAGTTAGAAAAGGGAACAAGGAGACTGCATTCCCCACTTATCCAATTAATTCTTAGCTTGTTTTAGATATATTTCTGTATTTTTTCATGCGGATTAAGATCTTTCTTCTCCTGATTCCTCTGGTGCACATTACCTTAGCTTTGTATGATCTTCTCTAGCTTAGCAACTGACTCACTCTTACAAACTGGCTGTGGAGACTGGGGAGGTGGTGACATTATTTAAAATGCATGTCCCTCTTTTTTGTCTTCACCACCTGCCAAGTCCTGTGCTCGTTATTTTTCCACAAGGATGTGAGCACAGCTCCCTGCCCCACCTCAGCTCTGCACCCCCGGCACATGTCCCAGCAGGCACTGAAACTGAGCTGAACAAGATGTCAGGTGTTGAGTCAACAGGGGAACCAGGAATCGCAGGAGCGCCTTTTATTTCCCAACAATGGGAGCTTTAAAGCATGCTTCTTCAGTAGCTTCTCAGAACGAACTCTCCCTGTTGTTGTCAAGGCCTGGACTGAACCCTCTCTGACCTCAGCGGTCATAATTCAAGGCTCTCTTTGTCTCTTCACTGTGAAGGTTACTCGTTTTGTTTTTGATTAACTGCACTATAAAGCTCCATGCTTCTCTTAAGAATACCATACATGTCTCGAATCATTAGAAGAAAAATATTCAAATGCAAACTTCACACTCATATTCCTGATCTGCTGCTCAACCACTCCCATTAGACAGGAATATGTTTAGCTTTTTTATTTCCTCATATCCTGGCAGCTTAGTGTTGACAAAGTAACAGCCTTTGCTTCTAAAACTTTGTGTAGCAGAGCATCTTTCATCCTGAAAACCATGCTGTGAGAATGGATATGTACGGTATTCCATCAAACAGACCAAAAGAGGGTAGCTTCTTGAATTTCAAAGCAGGTAGATTCTGCCTTAATGCATACTTGTAGGGATAGACACAGACAATAGCTGATGGTTTCTGTTCAAGCCATATGTATATTACAAAAAATCAACATCATAAAATGGAGCATAAGTCAGTTCAGTTGTTTTACAAAGCTTGGTGGTAATTAGGCATCAGTAATTAGAGCAGGCGTGTCAAAGTGGAGAGGATCTGGAAGAGGAAACATCAGATTTTCACTCTTGATTCAGTTAGAAACTCTAAAACTCTTAATTCAGTTAGAGCCGATGCATATTATCTTACTGGATCATTACACATACAGGATATAAGATGTGGAGCGGTGTGTGTTTTATTTATTGTCACAGCAATACATTCTTAGGTCTCATGTCACAGTGCATTATCCAGGCAGGTGATAGATTCGGCAATGTGCTGATTGATCTATGCCCCCTGTGTCAGGTTGTATCACGGCTGGGCCATGGAGCTGTTAAAAACGTGCCGGACGGTGTCTTTGTGGTTACGCCACAGTGAGGACAGTAATTCACCAGGGTGATGGGCCAGCTGGACTCACTGGGTCCCTCTCCCATTGAAGCCCCCTTGACTGTGCCTAACCATTGATATACACGCTCCAGGCAGGATGTCAGCTGGGCCCATTCCCCAGTCACCACGAGGTTGCGACTCCAGTTAGTTCCGCTCAGACGGAGGCTGGTTCATTACCCCTTCAGTCTGGATTAGTGTTATTGAATTATGGAAGGAACGGCCTTTTGTGTGCTGTGTTTAACTGAAGCCTGACTGCCATCAAAGCAACTGAGTGGATTTTGCATTTTTTAGCCACATTATTTTTGTTTCAGCTGTTCGACATGTCATAAACATACAGTATTGCCCTGGTACTATCCAGAGGAAGGGAAGTGTCTCTTAGGATTGTATGTCTGACATACAGTAAGACATTTGAGCAAAATGACATCCCTTTTGATATACTGTACAGTGAGTGTTGCACCTTGAAAATTATTTTTTTTTTCTTGAACACAGTTATTATTTAACTAAATCTTCAGCCTAGGTGACTTGCTGGAACTGTTTCAAGAGCTGTTGAAAAGAGAAGGAAGCCTATGAAAGATACAAGCAATGTGCACCAGGAATAGATGAGAAAGATCTGTCCCCGTGGCCTGGTAATGTCAGATTGCCAGAGGGGGCGGGACAATCACCCTGGCCTCTGGTCCGATTACTTTGACCCTAAGAGAGGGGGCAAAGCATTGAACGCATGATGTGTTGGGGGCAGGGGTCAGGGAGCGGGGCCTGTGAGAGCAGCCGGCTCGATTTCCAACCCAGTGGCTGTTTGTCTCCTTGCCTGTCTTGCCTTCTCACTCCCTGCCTGTGTGCAAACTCAGCCCTAGAAAATAGGAACCAGGAGCCGGTTTGTTGGCGCCTGGTACTCCCATTGGTACAGACTGGAATAACACATCGCGACAAGCCAGAATTAACAGGGCCTGTGCACAGGAGTGCCACCTTAATTGTATGACGTTGTACTCTAGGGAAAGTAATGCAAAACACACGGTAACGAGAGACGTGCTTGTGTTGAAACACTGGTAAAATATGCTGCTTTGAATGGTTCAGTTTATTACTTTATTGCTTCATTTGATAACAACTTACAAACTAGCTATTTTTTTCTAATCTGATTAGGAAATGAATCTGTCTGATTATTCTTTTTTTATTCAGCCTCGCACTGAATTTTAAGGGATTTTCAAATGTATTGTCCTTTCTTCCAACCCTGTAGGTCCAACATGTTCTGCATTGTAGTCACAACCTTTATTATGACAGTCTCAGTAATAAAAAAATCGTTAATGGCTCATTGAACTGATTGGAGAAATTCTGTTGCTTTTTGCATCCCGAAAGGTTTCAAGGGAATATATGAGTACAGCAATAAAAACATGAGCAGCAGTGCTGTGAGGTGAGCTCTGGCTCTGTCGGTTCTGTGAGTCTCGGTGTTGTGAATCCAGGGCTCCTGTTTCGCTCTGCCTGCGTCGGGGGAGTGCAAGGGACAGAGCCTGAGCTCGGTCTGTAGGCTTCAGTCAGTGATCTGCATCCTTACCCAGCAGGGTTTGGGCCTCCAAGAAGCTCACAGATGTAACACTCCCAATTAAAACCACATCTTCCAGCCAGACTACCCCACCGACCCCCATTAATAACACCCCCCGCACACACCTAGTTCACAGTCTGGGGGACATAAATAAACCAGACAACGCTGGAGGAACGATCCTGCCCCCAGGAAAGGCAATTCAATCACATCCCCAGCACACAATTCACTGAAGGATTGGAAAGGGATTGCTGTCATTTTCTTTGCAATCGTGCTGTACAGTGCTTACTTCTTTTATTTTATTAGGATTGTCAGTCATCTCTGCAAGTCAGCATGTATACAGTTGTGGCCTTTGAAAGGAAACATCAAACATCTTTTCAAGTCATGTTTCTCTGAATACATGTTTACAATAAACCTTAAATGAGGTGGTTATATTAGACACAGATGGGTGTTGCCTGGTGGAACAGCTAGGCCCTTGCTGTTATGAGAGCTTTAGCCAAAAAATAATGTTCTCTGGTCGTAAAACTCTGGTCGGTGCCGAGTTGTTTGAAATGCTCTTTTCTTTCTGATGTTGGAGGGTGGCAGATGCTGCCAGTGTGAGGATTGTACTGACTGTCCAGTGAAGCCCTTTGGCACACTGTGGGGCATGAAAACTGTTCGCCATCCCAGGAGGATCGACTAGTCATTCACAGGCTTTCTCTCAGAACGTCGTACTGGCTTCAGCCACACGCAGACATCAGTAGGGAGCTTGCGCACAGCAGGGAATGTATCACAGCTATTGCATCCTGCCGATTTCTCTGCTGATTCCTCACTTCTGCGTGTAGGCGCACTCCCTTGGCGCAGGAATTAGTTTCAGTGCGTACCTCTCTGCCAGAGCCCATCTGACCATGTTGTCAGGCTTATATATCTTATACATCCAATGAGTACTGTAGCTAAAGGAGAGGGGGGAAAAGGATATTTGTTTCACGAAAAGTACACAGCACTTTTATTTCTGTTCTGGTTACCAATAAGGACAGAAGACTTATGCTGTTGAGTTAAAAGGTCTTTTGAATGCACTTCTATTTGTCATTTTAATTTCACATTCTTCTACGTATTGTATTCAAGTTCCCTGATTAGTAAGTCCAGTCACTTGTTGAGAAATTTGGATGAAATGAAATCTCATGATTTCCTGGACATTGTGTTTTTTTCCAGTCCCAGTGGTCAGGTTAGAAGGTATTAAGGAATGGGAGGAAACTGGAAACTTCCAGGACAAGTGTGACAGGATGTGATGTCACATGGCTATACCCCAGTTTTATAGGAAAGACATGTTACAAAGAGCAACAGGAGACTGCTCAAGACTCCTTGTACTTCAAGTTTCTTCACAGAGAATGAAAAAGAAAACCTTTGGCATTAAAGTAAGATGGTAGAGTAAGTGTTTCAGTGACCTGTCTTTTTCTCTACTGCAATAGAAGAGCCTTACAACAGACAATCCAGCTTTTAGTCAATTGCTCTAGCTTATACCCAGAGAGTGCAGTAATCCTGTTTTGCCTTCCTCTCTCATTCCACTCTCTGCCTTTTCTGGTTTGTTTTCTCCCTCCCCAAAAATAAAGTAGGACGGTTGTTTCATTCAGACCTTTAGAATCAGATTATTGATAAGATCACCTGGGCCTTATCTGACTGAACTGTGAGAACGTTACAGCAGAATGTCACACGGGAGACACACTGGACATGTAGCAGGTTGTCAGAAAAATGCATGTCAGGCAGGTATAAGTGCATATTTCCAGCATTTGCTTGTACAGCTGTGGTACTACAGTCCAGTAGCTCTGCTGTGGAAGCCCCATGCAACAGACTCTCACTTGTATAAAGTGGATCAGTGAGATTGAGTTACAGTTAACGCTTCAGAGTCACTGCTTTGTTTTTCTAATACCAGACCACATGGGATTTTCCTGCACTGCATTGATCTACAGCCTGTTTCTTTTTTTTCTTCACACAAAGAACAACACCACCATCGGGTTGGCGGTTTCCAAAACTAGTGCAACAATATTTGCTTCCCCCCAGCACTTGGAATGATTGCATTTTGAGAACTTCCAGGATTTTCCTACTCAGACGCATTGTGGTTGATTTATTGTAAGTCTTGGGAGGAATGACTTTGTTATAATAGGTACTTTGGAAGTAGTGCTAAGCTGCTGTCGCCTTAGTGTTTATGCTCAAATCAAATCATTCCGTGTTTCAGCTATTCAGCCTGTTTTCCTGTTTGAATCTTTTTATAATGTCTGGGGGAGGGGTGTGGGTACAGGATTTTTAGCTCTTTTGAGTCCAAATCTCACCAGCTATACCCCGTTCCTTTCTTGCTCACACAACACAGGCAGAAATTAAATGCCACCCGTGAATTCGGTGATGGTTCTGTTGAAACCGTTAGCTAGCACGCGTGTCCCACATAAGGATTCGGCTATTTAAGGCTTATTGTTTGAGAACAAAAGAGTTTAACCAGCAAGCTGTGGTTTGGAAAATTAAGAGCAGACAGATTAGACCAGTTCCTTGTGAATCATTCCCCTGTCATTCCAAAGTCTTTCTCAGGGTTTGTTTTGGCCCCGAGACCTGTGTGGCCATTATAAGAAAAGGGAAAAAAGAAGCAGTGTATGAAAAGAAGGGAAAGGCAGAGATCCTGATCGCAGTGTGCGGCTCAAATAAAAACTTCAGGCACTTTTGAACAGTCTGTGGTTTTCTGGTGAAAAGCGGGGAATGGATGCTGGCAACAAACACACATATTTTGCATGCAATGTCTTCTCGCTAGTGTGGTTTCTCAGCCATTAAAACAATGAAGAGCACCTACGTATGAAATGTACTTTTGTTCACTTCTATTAAGGAAGAGGTGGAGTACAGGACTATAATATTATTTCTTAATCTTTCCTGTCATTTTATTTCATGGTGGTCAAGATTTTGTTTTCATTCTAAAAACGAAAACTGTACTGAATGAGATTCCTCAGGCATCTTATTATCTCGCAGTTGTTTTTTTTTCAGGGCGACAGAAACATACAAAAGGAAGACTTTATATTGACATCTGTAAGGACATTATTGCTTTCAGCGTCTTAATCAGTTGACAGGAGTTTATCGCATAATGCATTGTATTGCCTTTCCTTTCTTTTATGAAGCTTGTGCACAGGCCCTCTTAAGCAGACAGTAACATTTGTAGGTGGGAAACCAAGGAAAACACAGAAACGAGACAGCTTGCCCTGGGTGCTGAAGGTGAAATGTCACAGTCCTACAGAGCTGCTGTTCACCCTGTTTGTTGTACAGTATTAGTTAATTGTTATATAAGACCTTCCTTGATGGGGTACAGCTGGCCTGTCCTTTGAGGCAGTACCCCCACGAATAAACAACCTCCCACCCTCTTGAGACCGACTGCACCCCTCTGCCCTCAAGGGTTGTGACAGACGAAGTTAGTGACGCCGCGTTTCCTACTTGCTTTCTGATCCGCCGAGCGCACACCAATCAGGCTCACAGCGGGAGTTCCCTCGCACTGCAGTGCCTGCGTTAGAACTGTGCACACTCCAGCGCACTGACCGGCACTAATATCCTAATGGCGCTGCCCTAGATATCTGGTGCAGAAGTGTCTGACTGTAAGAGCCTCACCGCGGTCATCCTTAATATCTGGAACGGGACAGGAATAAAGGGGGGAAAAAAGATGGAAGCAAGAAACGAGGGAGCTGCTGGAGAACACATGGAGCGGTTTTGGAATTGTCTTCTCCTCTTACACCCCTTCATCTGCTCTGACGTCTCTCCTCTTGTTGGCCACCCCCCCTCCCTCTTTCTGCTCTCCTCTTCCTCTCCTGCTTTGTGTCCTTCAGCCTGTGCTCTCCTCTTCTCTCATTCCAGTTACTTGACATTGACATAACGAGGGAGAAAAAAAAAGAGGAAGAAGAATCGTATTGAAGTAAACCCCTTTAGAAGGTCATTTTTTAAAATGTCGGACAGCAAGTGTAAACATAAGCTTTGCGTGAATGGCAAATTAACTTCAGAGGAATACAAGTGCTAAAATTGCTCCGGTGCTTCTGACAGTAAATACCATACAGGATATCCTGACCAAGTAATTAGCAAAGAGGAGATATGCATGTCCAACCTCTGTTGCCCGCTTTGTACTTGCCCCACAAAAGAATTACAGTAGTTGAATGCTGGGTCTCTATTCACAGGAGGCTATGTTCATTGTTTTTTTTTTATTTTTATTGGCAACACGTGGACTTTAATATTTTGCAATATTAATGAGGCCTAGAGCTACTTTCATTGTTGCACTGCTACAAACTAGAATATCAAGAAGGGCATTACTGGATTGATGAATGCTCCCTAGAGACTGAACACAGCCATGTCAGATCAGTGGCACTGATGTGAAATACTGGCAGATTTTTTTAGGCACGTTGATCAGGCACGCAGACAATTTGTAGTGCGTTGAGGGCGATTGGATCCTTTTCCTAGCAGTGAGGACGACAAGGGGTGAGGCACTGAAGCCGGGGTGAGCGTGCTCATGTTGGAGTAGCTGGCACTGTCCATCCACGCCAAAACAGAAGAAAAGTCCCTAAACGAAAACAAGGCAAGCGCAGGCAGGCCGCAGCAGGCTGGGTCTGGGTTAATGTGATGCCACGTGCGCCATCCATCCATGGGAGATGATGCAGAAGCGTGCTCTGCGATCAGGAGCTCAGCCCTCCCGGCTCTGGCAACTAGCCCTCTGACCTACTCACTCTCACGGTCCAGGAATTTCCTTCCTGCTACAGTGCTGAAGCCTTATTTCCCCTTCCACCAGTTTTTTTTTTGCTTTAAATAGGTGATGAAAGAAATATGTGCCGGACTCCCTTTTTATTCCAACTGTTCCCTCCCTCTGTCTTTTTGTTGGAGCTTTCCGAACGACAGCGTCTCTCACTGTTAGACATCATGTGAGCGTTCGGGGTGTCCTGGTAAGCGTCTGCAACACCACAAGTGCAGCTCTGTAATCCCAGTCTAGATTTTAGCTGTGAATGAGATAGACGTTCCGGGGTGTCACCTGCCTTGCATCTGTTGCTTGCTGGGATAGGCGCCTCCTCCATGAGCCCAAATGGGAAGAATTGGTTAGAAAATCAGTGAATGAATGGAGTATCTTGCTTGCTAGTAGTTTGGTATTATATATCCTGAACATATAGGCCTAGTGAAAGAGGAAAATGCAAATCTTGTTTATTTAATTTAGTGTCTTGTCACTCCTAGGTGCTGTGCTTCTGTTGGGGGATATTTCATGCGAGATGTTAAACTGATATCATCACTATTTGAGAAGGATATCCTCACAAAAGATCCCTGTTTGCAACAATCTTACTGTACAACACGGTAAACGTTAGGGTGCTAAATTCCATGTCCCGGCTGAATTGAGCTCTATGGTTTCATAATGTTGACACTCCAATGTTCCCCTTTAATGTAAATGGTGAAGTAATTTTATGCTTCTCTACCTGTCCTGCTGTGTGCTGCCTAGGGTGGGGCTGCACTTTAGTGATGGATGATGTGGGTGCCCCACCTATATGTGTTCTCCGTGATCCGTTCGGAGTGAAAGACACTCTCTAAAAGCAGGGTATTATTATTATTATTATTATTATTATTATTATTATTATTATTATTATTAAGAAGAGAATTCTTATTATTTGTTTAATAATTATCACACACTTACAGCAACAGCATCAAAAAGTGCAATGAACCTCTTTTTTACATCATCGCCAGATCCGTATGAAACAAATGCCCCTTGTTGTGTTTAATTGCCTCTTCCCCAGCGATCTCAAGATCTATAAATGTTCATTTCTTATTGGGATTTATTAATGTGTGTGTAAATGTGCACATTCTGTGTGTATTCAAACGGGAAACAAACAAGTGGAGCTGATAATGTGCGTCCTGCATTTAATACGACATGCTCTTGTGTCATTGTATCGGCGTGCCTTATAGGGATGTAATACGTGTTTCAGAAAAAAAAAAAAGAGAAGCATTAAATCCTGTAATAAGATTGATGCCATGCTTGAGCAGTCTCTCTTTCGAAACCTCTCATCTGTAAGCAAGCATTAGGCACCGTCCCCGAGCGGGGTAATGCCTGCAGAGCTAGATTCAGGAGACTAACATCTGTGAATGCACATAATCACTCACACACACACATGCAAACACACACTTACATACTCACAGCCATCCATCCTCCCTGACTACCGAGAATACTGCTTGTGTATTCTGCATACTTAAGCTTTTCAAGTTTCCCAATGTGAGGTTTCAGGACCTACGCTTGAATTATGAGTCTGTGTGCAGGGAGGGGTTATGTGAGGGGGGGTTATTCATTCTCAGAAATATTGCTGTTTTAGGGCATCTGTCTTTGTACCCTGAGCACTGCTGGCTTGAGCTGGAGATGGCATTGTGTCGTAGCTCAAGTGTGAACAGTAAAAATGAGCAGGCATTCCACTGTTCGCTTGCACAATGCACCACAAAATTAAAGGCGAACAGCGTGCTTATAGATTAAATCTATGGGTATATTGTATCAATCCTACAGAGTCACTGCCCATTTGTGATGATTGTGCACATTGTGTGCATGTGTGCTGTACATATTATGAAATTCAGGGATCTGAATATATTAGGTAAAGGAGTGCAACTGAATCAGACAATGGATCTAATGAAACGTGGTGTCTGATCATTTTTTGGCAAATGAGCATTACACACATTCCTGTGGTTTTACTAATCAAATACAAGCATTTTGAATGGCAAAATCAGAATGTTTAAAGACTTGTGTAATATTACAGGTGAAGTACAATACATGTACAGATACACACAGATACGTGCACTGTGTGGAGACGCAGGTTGGCACGAGGCAGCATGTGTCCTCCAGTTAGTGGGAGTGACACTCCGTGTCTCCGCACACGCTGACTTGCAGCAGTGAGAGACTAGCAAGCTCTCGTCTTCACGTCCCCCACTGTGCTCATAGACCAAATACAGACAGGCGCTCATTGATTTCCAGGGCCCCTATAAATATGTAGAAGAGGGAAAAAAATGGTCACCAACAAGTTGACACCTCTGTCAGTGTGCAGGAGGGAGACAGATGTGATGCCCTGGAAGTTTAATGGATTTATTTTGGCCACCTGCCAGGAAATCCCAGCATGCTCTGCACTGACCATTAAAGAAACAGTGGTCCATTACAACAGCAGACTGAAACTCAGACTCAGCACTCATGAGTCAGGGTGAGTTCAGATCACATGGAGTTGCAGCCAAGTGTTCACCATTGTTTGTAAATCAAAATAGTTTACTGTAGTAACTGCCACAACAGCTCTTAAATTGTAAAATTCAGACTAACAAGTGCCATTGAATACAGCGTGTTTAAACAAACGGAGATACTCATTCAGCGACAGAGAGCAAATCCTTTGTCAGAAGAGTAGTGGGTGCGTGTAACTTTGTGACCCATCGAGTTAATGTCTTTTTCTTTTCTATTGCACACACATTGAAGCCTTTCAGAGCTGGCTGAGCAGGGACAGCATGAATTGTTGTAATCCCACCCAGAGCCAAATTAGAAATGAATCCTTCCCTCTAAAGAAAAATGTTTAATTAATAAGACCTTCATTTACATAACGAGGTCCATTAAGGCTACCTCCCGTGAACAGTGAACCTCACTAGGTGTTGTCTGGCAGCTTAAAAGTTGTATTGATTTAAAATGAAAGCAAGAATTTCAAAGAAGAAAGAATATAAATTTGGAACCCAGAAGACATATTATGCAATTCAGTGGTTCATAGAGACGAGGACACAACTACCAGACGGTATTAATGTATTCAGTCCCTAAGATTTTTTTTTTGCTTTGTAATATGCGGAGGAGCTTGAGAGGAAGAAATAAAAAAAGCAAACAGAAAAATCCCAAAGCTCCGATTCCCTTTGTCTTAGTGCAACTTTTTGTTTTTATTCTTCTCGGAAAACAAATCTGCGTGGTCAGGTGAAGGCTTTGCTTGTTATAAAATGTCAGTGGCTGGGCAAAAAAAAAGTGTGTTTTGTTTTCTTGTGGGCTTTTGTTCTGACTGTACATCTGTAGAAGAGAGGGAGTGGAAGTTTAAATGACATTCTAAATGGTAAACAACCACATCAAGTGTAATGTCTTTCTGTGTACTGTATGTTTTTGTGTGTCTTCTGTGTTTTGGTGATTTTTAAGAGCATTCAGTCTCAATGAATTAGTGGAATAAATAGTTATTAAGTTGTACTGTTTTGTAATGCTCATCGAACACACCACAACCCGGTATGGTTTGTTGCCAGACTAATATACATTCGTACATTCCACTTCACAAGGTTTGTCATGTACAGTATGAGCCCTAATAAGGGAAAACAGTTGTTTATGGCTGTGAACTTTGACGTTATTTATGTGAAATGCAGTAAGAAGTCTCTTCAAATTGTGTTTTTTTCAGTGCTGTGGAAACCATGAGAGCTAATTAATATTCATGCCCATAAATGATGGAAATATACAATGTTTCCAGGAGAGGATTTTACATACAGTATTCTACAAAATTTTATTTTTTATCTAATGTTTATTACCAAAAAAGTGCAGCGTACATCTTTTGTTTAACTTTCATAATGTACACGATTCTGAGTGTTTTTCTTTTTCAACATGCGTGCCATCTGTTTGAAGGACTTGTATGTCTTGTTTGGAAGCTTGGCTTTCTTTCAACCAGCTGTTCCTCCATAGAGCCCACCACGACTGTGCTGACCGCCGGCTTTTCCTGAGTTACCAAGCTTGATTTATTTATTCATCCATTCACTCACTCATTCATTCCAGTTGAGAAACAGTTTGTGTGCTCAGTGTCCACTTTATTCTTACGGTGCATTTAAATTTTATTTACTTTTCCTGTGCGCAAAAGGCATGTAGATCGATGCGGCTTGGGGTCTCCTGTTACCCTCCATTAACACCGCGGGCCACTCGGGGAATGAGATCCAGGAGCTCCGTGACTGGACTGAGATTAGCTTGGCACGCTGCTAATGCAAAAAGGGGATTGATTTCCTTTGCTCCTAACGAGTCTCTCCACACTCACACCTTGCACTAGATGACTAAGGACAGGCAGGGAAAGGTGGGAGGCTTGTTTTTGAAAGGGAGCAAGTCTTCTCCATTTCCACAGCCTGTGGAAGACAATGAGCCTATAAGAGGCTTGGTCTCTGTGCCAGGATTGGCCACACGTGGCCGGGGCAGGCTATAGAGTAATGTAGGCTGAGCCAGTGAGGTTAAATCCCACAATCTCTTTCTTTGATTACTGTGGATCTTTGACTCAATAATCCTTCCGCATTGACCGATGGCTAACAGGGGCTTTAATCCTGAAATTAGCTTATTTTTCCCTTTTCCCAAGAAGAAATGACAGCTCTGGGGTCCTTAACAGTCTGCTGTTACCCTTCAGGTTACCTGAAACTCTGCGAAGACACCTAAGTTCTATACAGTATATTTCACTTCTGGTTTCACCTGGTAAAAATCTATTGAAACAGTACATAACAGTCTGTTATGCAGTAGTAAATCAAGACTTGTAAACTGATTTTAAATCCTGTCGGAAATGTCATTTGTAAACGCTCCCGCTGTTTTGCACTGTGTTATAAGACCTCTTAATGAGCATTAATGAAAGAAAGGATTAGGTTGTAAGAAAGTAAGAAAGGTTACAAACTACCGGAGGCCCAGATTCATACAAAGATCACAGCTGTTTCTTGGAAGAATTCAGGGTATGGATTTCAAAACACGTGGCCATGTAGTTTGTGTAAAGAAGTGCCTCCTGTTCTCTGTTTTATGTACTTCCCTTTAATTTCCACCTGTCTCCTCTGGCTCGTGTTTAATGGGCGATTCTGAAAAGTCCAGCAGGTTGAGTTTGTCAATGTCTTGGACAAATTTGAATACGTCTATTGTCCTGTCAGTGTGGAACATTCATTTTAAACCTGGCAATCCATCCGGTTACTTTTCTCTTGACTGGGTCTAGCACAGCATTATTTTTGTATAGTGATGATCATGATTATACAAAATATCCTAAATTTGGTCTTCCTAATATAATATTTAATGTAACATCCCTGGATTTAACATTCTATACTTTTAAAAGCATATCTTAGTAATCTGCTTACCTTTTTATTGCTTTTCCACATTATCTAAAAGATGAAAATGAGGTGTTAATGTGAATCATTATGTGGTTTTCATATTGCAAAGCTGAGTTTTCCTTTTTTATATTCATAGCTTGATTTTGCTACCTGCATATAATTCTTTAAAACCACATACTGTAAATTATCTGTCAGGTCCTGTCTCAATCCTGAATTTGTTTTTTTTTTTATTTCATTTGCGGCTTCTAAAACATTGATCCACTTATTTTGATTTTGTCTGTTAACGTAACAACTGTACTAGCTATATGAGAGACTAGAGCATTAATACAGATTAGAAAAGGGAGTGTTCCTAATACAGATCCATTCGGTGCCTTTTATGCAGTTTTTATCTTCTTGTTTGTTGCTTGTTTAAAGATCTCTTACGTTTGCTAATCAAGTCCCACCTTTTCTAAAACCAAGATGACTATCCCCTGGAATCCTATTGTCATGCAGAACATGCCCAAAATGTATGTAGTTATAATGATTGTTTCCACATGTTTCTGATATATAAAAGAGGTAAGACTTTGGTTGTATTATTGATTAGTTCAGTTTTATTGCCTTGTTTATATAGTATATGGTGATACAATAGTAGTTCTCCAGTACTAGATATTGCCCCTGTCTTGAGTGACTGTAATTTGAGTTTGTTAATGGTCTATTAATATTATCTTTGGGTTCCTTAAATCCAATTATTAACTACCACTACATATTTCATAAGTTTCCGTACTCCTACTCTGATTATCCAGTCTTAATGTCCTCTGCTATGGTTTCTAGCACTAGAAGCAGCATGAAACATTAGAAGCAAAACCCAGGTCATTGCATGTCAGTGGAACAATTTTTGTCTACAAATTGCAGCTCATAACTCATTTTTTGTGTAACAACTTTGTCACTTCCATCTATGCCATGCCCACTGCAGTGCTGTTCATTATCTCTTCAGATGTGACTTGCGATGGCTTCGTTGTGCAAAAAGATAAAGGCAAACATTACAGCTTTTCATTATATTGAACAGCAGAGAAAGGGGAGCAAACTTGAAACTGTTTGTAAAGGCCTGAATAGAATGGATGACAGCCTAATTAAAAGGAAAGCCTGGATGCGTGCTTTATTGAATATGCACTGTCAGATAGGTTTTTTTAAGCAGTAATGGACTCTGCGGTTACTGTGTTTGTCTCTATTGTGTAGGGTTGTGGGAGAAGTGCCAGGTCCACAGGGCATTGTTTCCTGTGATTATCTTTGGAAAGAGCCATTAAATAATTGCAGCTGGATTCCTGTGCCTTCAGCAAGCGGCTCTTCAGGTATGAAGAGAGCGGCACCTTACGCTTTTTTTATGTTCTTATTCTCCTTCTTTTGCTCACTCAAGAGTGCTGCATTTTCCAGGAATAACACTGAGAAACCATCTGGGCAGAAGTCACTGTAACTCTCGTCTTTGACACACTTCTGTCTTTGCTCTAAAGCTCTCTAGTCTGTATCTAGTGCTTTCTCCTTGCTGTACAGTATGTTCACTTACCGACTGGTTCAGCTGAAAGAACTGAGAGCAGAATGTGTGCATTATACGGACAGAAGAGGAAACTGGTTGAACTGGAAATTATAGCTATGTGTTTCTGTGGTGTAGCTGTTGATCCTAGTGCCAAGGAGGCACAGTGCCCTCTGAAAGTTTTGGGACAAAGTCAAAATGGTTTTACAGTCAAGCTGTGATTATGAAAGTAATATGAATGATATGTACCATATAATCTACATTTTGTATGTAATTCCATGCATACATTGTATCGTACTAGAACAAAAACTTACTTTGTGTTCAACCCAGTGATTTCAAGTGACCGTCCCGAGTTTGACTCCAGGCTGGGGCACTTTCTGTGTGCAGTTCTTAACATCCAGTGATACGAGATGGGTGGCCTATAGGAATGTGTTGCATACGCCTTTCTGTTAAAATCAACTCGTGATTTCCAATTTCTGAAATTACAAACTATTAAACATTCCTTAGAAATCTGGTTTACTACATTTTCATTCTGTGTATTAATAGAACGGGGAAAAAATCTACAAATAGGCAAGTTCATTGTCCCCTCCCCCCTCCCCTGTCTCTCCAGTCTCTGAACTTGCTTGGATGCTATCCACTGAATTGGCCACATTTCAGATATTTAATGTAGTTCTAATTTTAGCAGCCACACTGTGCTGCTAGACCGAGTGTGGGTGTTTTGGGTAATTAGGGTTATTCCTGGTCTGATTTCACTGTTATTCCTAATCCTAGACTCAGGTTTCTATTTAAAAAGTCTAACAGCAGTCTCAGCGGGCTTTAATAGAAGCCTGCACAGGTAGGATTAACACTTTCTTCACAGAGTGGGGGAATCTCACGTGAGCAGGAGTTCACTAAATTATGGCTCGCCTCAAATAGTCTGCACCATGGGAGACAGCTTTAATTGACATGGCTATGTGAAGAATTTGGGGGGGAACAATCGGCCCTCTGCCTTCTCAATCAATGCACTGCAGTAGCTTTCAAAATCTAACACTGTGTTTTTCCTCTAGTTACCGTACCTGTTGTCTTAAAAAAGTATGATAAAATATTGGGTTCTGCCTTAGCATAGGCTAGCATAGTAATTTTCCTAACATTGTGCAGTGCTGTGATATGGTGTTACTTAGATGTCACCCTGCTGTGTCACATGGGAGTTTTTGATTCTGTCTAGTTAGGAAACTTGTCATTTTCTATTTATATTGGTTCCCATGAGGAAAAATGTTTAGAATTGATCCTTTGGTCCTAAAAGAGCAGTCATAAATATTTAAACGAGCCCTCTGAGCTAAGGCTTTAAGTCACTACTTTACAAAGGAAGGGTTAATGCAGAGACTAAAAGGACAATCAATAGATATTTCTGAGCCCAGCTAAAGATATGATGTACTGTAGCTACTTTACATCTTGATGTAAAGACATTGATGTCTTCTGCTGATAAAAGTGTACTAGTGTGCAGATTGCTTCAAACAACCACATTAAAACAGAAGGGAGATTTCAAATCTCACAGGTCCATGATTTCAGATGGGAATTTGAAGGTATTTGAAGGTATCAACACCTCCACAGCTGTTTCAGTTTCAGTTTGCCTTCCATCACAGAGCTTAACTTCCATGTCTGCAGATATTTTCATGTGGTCTCGCGTTGTGCAGAAGGAGGATGGGCTCAGTACAGTAGCTGGTCTGGAACTGGCGGGACCATGGGGCAGCAGTCCATAGAGCTTGGTGTCTGTAAACAGTTAAAAAAAGGATTCTGTGTTCTAGTGTAGAATTGGAAGTGACAGGTTGAAAATAGAAAACGATGGCCTGCAGGTAACAGCTTTAATTAGAGATCCAGGATTTTAATTGAATGTGCACACCAGGTTCAGCAACGGCAGGAGCGAGGGGGACACTCTCAATCTGAAACATGGCCGGTGGAAGAAGCTGGCTTTGAGGGTGGAGAGATTGGAGAAATAAAGACATTTTCCTTAAAAGAAGCTGCAATGACTATCCTGAATGCACACACCACGTACCTCCATAAATTCAGATTCAGCACTGTAATATGTGTTTTACTGCTAAAGTAGTGATTGCACAGTCTGTTGTGGGGTTTGTTTTTTTCTAATTCTCCAGTTTGATATTGAAATGTGCTCTTTACTTCAACATAAAGCAACTCCACTTATCCACAGGTAAACGTTAACATCATGCAACATATTAATCAGAAGTCTTCTGTACAGTGAAACAGGGTTGTGTTAATTTAGAAATCTATTGTCAGCAGGAACCAAAGCCAAAAAAAAATTAAGTTTACTCCTTTGAGCCTTTCCTACATTACGGTGGCTATTTGCACTCAGGTGCCTGGTGCTTCAGGCTTCAGGGAATAACCTCTTGGCTATGGTTTTTGATGGTATAGGAATGACACAGTGCACAGTAGTCTAGTGAGGTACACCACATTAAATGACTCAGAGGCAACGAGAACATGCTGGTTTGCACTGCGCTGACAAGAATGGATTGACAGAGCCAATAAGTCTGTGAACACAGCTGAAATAGAAACTGCTCAAACTCATTTTCTCTAGCTGATGGAAAGGACTGTATATTAGGGTGATAGCATGGCTTTTACAGGAACAAAGTTAAACTTTGGAGGTGGCACGTGAGTTCACTTAGGCTGTCTTGCAAAGAAAAATATAATATATTACAGGACAGAATAGCTGGCTACAACTCAGGCACACAAACATAGCTCAGCTATTTAGGAAAATAGTTTACTGTGCCTTTTTTGTAGTGGGTAAATTGAGTGCTCTGTGGGGAAGAAGGAATAGAGTGCCATCATTACCAACAGCAGAATTTGGCAGAGGCGACGAATTGCTTCATCCTCTCTCGGCAGTGATGAATTTTCTATCTCAACGGCACGATTATCTGAGAGATGAAGCCAGCCAGAGACTGACCCTGAAGCGTGTGCTTTTCACATTTTGAGCAGCCTGTTTCACTCTCCATGTTTGCAAAGGGTCTTTATTTATCTGCAGCTTGTACCTCATCTATCTTTAACGGAGGGGGAGGCTGATGGAGCCATCAAAGCTTGCTTGAGGCCTTCTCATTTACTGCAGAAACACTGGCGGAACTCAGACACCGGCACACCAAAGCTCTGTGCCCTCCCGTTTGCAGGGAGCACTGAGCAGGAATGCTCATCATCATCATTCCAATCTGAAGTGTTGACTCTTGTCTTTGAGAAGATGCTGCGAAGATAAGTGCACCCATTCCAAACAATATGGCAGCAAAGTGTGCACCGATAACAAAAAAAGGCAGTTTGTCATGGGAATGTGGAAATGTAGTGATGTCCTGTAACAGTGTACAATCACTGGCACACAATGTTGAACAGATCAGAATTACACACAGCTGTTATTAAATCCCCATAGGGAAACAGTATCAGACTTGGCACAACTGTTTTGCTTTTCCCTATTCATAGCAATGAGGCCTTCTTGGATGACTTGTTAAACTTGATCTTCGCTGGTTCTCACCCAAGGATCACGGGCGAGTGACTTGAAGTAGGCTCTGAATGAAAGGACCTGCTGTTATAGCATCTAATCCAGTTTAAGAAGGAGTGAGATAAAAGACAGATTGAATATCACTTAAACAATGAACATAGTTAAAATGGATTACTGCAGACTGAAGATAAAAGAGACCAGATTACTCTGTCACTCTTGGGATTTTGACTCTGATACACCTACCTGTGTCTGGTGACTATTATTTCCTCAACTTCAGGATTGTGGCAGAGTCGAAAAGGTCTCCCAGCCTAGTGTGGAACACCTCCCTATGTATCAGAACCTGGTAACAGATTTATTTTGATTTGGTTAATCCTATTCTGCTAAGATTGAATTTGAGTCTCTTTTTTTCTGTGCTGGTGCTCTTGCTGTATCCTTTTTCCAGGCAAACTGCACACCTGGGGTTTCTGGGGTCAAAGGGCTCCTCTCCAAGACATTTCTTTCTCACAGGAAATACTAAGCCTCATTCACTAATACTGTATGTATTAAGACAATTCATTGATACATATTAATGGATTACCTTTAATGTTACATTGTGAAACACTGTTGTTGAGGCAACAAAGGTGCTCTTGAACTCAAATCAGGGCACTCAAGGCTGTTTCAAGTGCTGAATTGTTGACTAGACTGAGTAGTAAATAAATAATGAAACCTAGAACAGCATTTTCTTTTTTCTAACAACATTTAGCCACAAGGATTAATAGTGTTTATGTCTTGGTTTTTCTTTTTTTCTTTTTTTATACCAAAAGTAAGGAAAATGTCAAGTTCCATAGGCTGTCCTTCCCTCCAATAGGCAGGGAAGTAAAATGAATGCAAATCATTTGCTTTGTAAGCCTAAGGATATTCCATAATGCTGGAGACAGATAAAAAACATGTAGTGCAACACTAGAAAAATCAAATGAAAATTAGCCTGATAAAATCATCATTGTTCCCCTTTGTTCAGTGTTTTTAAGCATGAATTCTGCCTGCACCATTTTGCTTTAACAAAAAGATTTATGTACAGTAATCTCTGCTCCCAGTGTATCTATGTAAATCAGTTAAAGTAATTATGCAGTTGCATACATCTGTAATTAGTAAGAACTTTGAGGGGGGGGGGTTTAAAGAGAGGTGGGAGGTTCAGGCAAGTCATCTGAATACACAATCAGCAATTTACATATTCACCAACCTTTTTTCAGGTACAAATCAGTACACTTAATGCTCTAACTACTTGATTACAGTCTGTTCCAAATAAGTAAACACAAATTTAAGTTTAAGAAGCCTTAGAAGAAACTCCCAGAAGATTACCTGACAGGCCGACACCATGATCAAGCAGGTGGCTGAGGGTGAGGTTGAGCCTTGGCACTCCAGCTGTGCTGGCCCCTGTGTGATTTCCACAGATGTGGGAATCTAGACTGCATAATGTTTGCTTACACACACAGGTTTACAACCAGGGTGGCAGAATGTACCTGGAGAAGCCCACAGAGAAGGTGGGGCTTTGCTGTGGCCATCTGTGTTATATATTCCGGTAAACTTCAAATTCCAGGACACATGAGTGGCCTTCTTATTCTTATTCTTATATCCCATATGTTATCCCATGCCAATGCCCCAACACAATTCCAAGCGTACGTTTTATTGGTGGGTGATATGCCTCTAAAAGGAAAGAGAAGATTGCAAGGTTCAGGTGAAAGCCAAAAGGAAGGAAAGACCTGAAACTGTGTTAAGCCTTGAATCAAAAGTTGGAAGTTTTGGGCACTGTTTTGTAATGCCAGAAAAGCTGTTGAAGTTAGTGAGGATGCCAGACAGTGGAGGTCACACTGTGGTTCACTGCTGCAGGTCAGGAGTGTGGGTGCCTTCAGCATGTTCTCTGGGAGAAATCCTCCAGCCCTGCTCTTATACACAAAGTGAAGCAGCTCTCCAGCTGTAGTCTTTCTGTATGGCACGGCCTTCAGGGAGCAGGAGAACACAGAACATGAAAACAAATCAAAGGAGCCCTTTCAGCCTCTTTTGTTTGCTAGTCAATTTTTGATCCTCATAAAACCTTTTCTTGAAAGAACCCAAGGAATCTGCTTGAACAACATCGCTAAGCAGTTTTGCCCGGATCCCCACAACCTTTTGTGTATAAACTGAGCTTTAGGTAATAGGTTATGTTCTGAAGCTATTCTATTCTTACCTATAAACAGGTCATATATAAGCCTTCAACTTCAGTGTCTAAAGTTCTCTTCGACAGAGCACCTAAGTTCACACTAACGCCCTGGGATCCTTGCCTGCACCTGGGAATGAGAATGGACAGCTGGCGGCTGCCATCAGACACAGCGTCCAGAATTCCTGCCATTATGGTTACTGCAGAGAGAGACTTCCAGTGTTGAAATCCAGGTCGTCCACAGCAGTAGAAGGACGGAGTCAAACCTGTGCTTATGCAGTCCCTCTCAGCCTGTCTCTCACTCACTGGCCTATGAGATGTTGAACCTAGAACTACAGTACTGTGTATGGAGCCCATTCTGCCCCAAATCAAACATCCCCACAGTTATTTGGGTTACTCTTCACAATTGAATGCACCGAATCAAACGTGGAGAAGGCCATAAAAAACATTCCATACACTGCTGAAGATTAAGCTTGATGGAAGGCCATCCTTGAGTGATTTTATTTAAAGTTTACTGTAACATTCAGCCTTGACATTTTCACACAGCCCATAACATGCCTCAAATTAGGTCAGCTTGCTTTCTTTTTGCATATGTTATGGGTTTGTCATATTCATGTGTGTTTATTGTATCAATCAATGAAACAGTTAACAGTTGAGAAATTATTGTGACTCTAAAAGCAGACATTTCAGCTAAAACAACAATTTCAAGTATCCTTTTGCCTGAGCGTGAGAAACACATTTCAGCAATAACCCTGACAACAAGAAAATCCCTTCACCAGCCGACAGACCCTTGTAATATTTAATGTGATGTCGAAATCCCAGAAGCGAAGGAGTTTGTTAGTCTTTCTGAAACTGTAAACTAATCTTTTTTGTCTCCTTTGTCCTAGATTAGTCATAGCACCAACATTATTTTAACTCTCAAAAACTCCAGCAAAGTACAAAGCGGTGTTCTTTTCTTCATGAAGGTCAGCGAGTGTGTGAATTAAGAGCAGGGACAACAGCTTTGGATAAAAATAATTTGTCCTTTTCCAGGGTGATGGGAGCTCCATGAATTTCTAAGAATTCTGGAGCATTGTGAATTCATAACACCCTCTATTTAAAAAAGAAATTCCTGTTTTTTTTAATTAACCAGAATTCATTCATACATTTCCTTGTGATATTCACTAGAACACTTCTACCACTGTTTACTGAGGGGAAAAATAATACTTTTAAATAATACATATAAAACAGTGAACCTGGACAAACTGTATGTATAATATTAATAATTAGTGTGGGGCTTGTTTCAGATAAAGGGTCCCAATGTTGTAATTCATAAACCTTCACAGTCATCTAACTAGCATTAAAAACAAACAAAAAAAGCATGATTGCTTTCCCACTCCCCATGTACAATATGTTGATAGGTGCAACAGGCCTTTGTGATTCTTAAATAGGGCTGTTGAACATCAGTAAATATTGTTGCCTTCAGCCTTGCATGGCTTAATGGAAGAACTATGTCCTGAAATTCTCCAGAGGAAAAAACAAAGCGTCTTTGCATCCTCGCCAATCAGATAAATCATTTAGGGTCAGAGGATCAAAAAGGCTTTAAGCTTTCACATTTGCAAAGGTGAGCCTAAATTAGTTTGTCACTTAGAGTTTGAGTGTGGGAGAGCTGAGGTAGGCAGCGAAAAAGGACATACTGTAAGGTGTTCAAAGTGTCTCCAGAGACTGAGGTTTGCTATACTTAGAACACTGTCTTGACACTAAGCTTTAATGTATCTGTGCACGGAGAGTACTACAGAGCAACACAGAGCTCTGCAGTAGAACAATTGAATGATCCAGCTCAATATTGAGTTTGGGAATATTGAGGATCGTTTTGCTTTTGCAGAATAAAAATGCTTTCCTTCTTAATCCCAAAATTATCAAGAGGTCATTTTTGCTCAGATTTTAAGATAGCATTGTCTGAGGACCACAGAAAACACTACATTTTACATTCAAACATTGATCCTATTCATTGTGTTTTAAATTCAGTTTCAGGTCCTATGCTATGTGCAGTTAAAAGCTTAAAGGGTTTTGCTTTTGTCTAGCAATCCAAACTGTTCAGGCTTCGGTGAGTGAGATTACAGTTAGCTGTTGTGAGCAAAAGCTATTACAAGCTACAGGTGCAGCTTTGCAATTTTAGTAAGAGCTATTGAAAGAGTTGCTGGAGTGTTTTCAGTACTGCAGGAATTAGAAAAACAACTACAACACTATAATGGTGTTAGAGACAGAGAGCAACAACAGAGGAGTAGTGTATCAATAGCATACAGGTTCCATCCATCTGTTTTCAGAAAGCCCATTATTCTTAGTGAAGGCTACAGCATGTTTAGGGCACCAGGTGGGACTACACACTGTATAGGAGACTAGTTTGACCCAGCAATAATCTTGAGTCACTGTCTAACCTATCCAGCATGGCTTTGAAATGTGAGAGGAAACTGGAGGATTGAAAATAAAATGTATTGGTGAAAATGTGCAAACTTCACATGAAAAGTCATCCCAGAACCAAACCCAGGACCCCAGACTTGTGACGCTGTAGCACTAACTCCCATGTCAACCAGTTTTATTTTTCATGTAAATTAGATCAGCAAATTCCAGTCACGGTTCTTTTCTGTCCGAGCCCCCACTGCAAATGAAACCACAGGTTCAGTAAGGTAACAGCCCTACAGTGATTGTTGCAAAGTGTTCTGGAGGTTACCTATGCTCAAAGAAAGCTGTAACACACCATTTCCTTTGCAGAGCTTTGAGCCAAGTAGTTTCTTTGCCGAGGACAAACAGTCATGGCCCTGCCTGCCGTTTAGTTTATGACAAGCTCCCAAATAGCGGCCCTGCATGCACTTTTCTTTAATTCAAAAGCCAGCTGGGTCTGTAATGGCTGTTTAATGGGGCTCACCGCTAATGCAGATTCCATTATTCTGGGCAGGCTTAGTGTAGACAGAAAGGAAGAGGTGATTAATTTTTATTTTAGTGTGTGTTGGCTTCTCGAGGGCTAAATTAACCTTAAAAGGGTCTTTACGGGACTTTCTAGCATTCCTGGATGGTGCTAAACCACCAAACGCTTTCAGAAAGAAAGAGGTTAAAGGTGACTTTTAACCATCCCCAGGGTCACAGCCAAAGAAAATAATCTGAGCGCAAGGCAGCAGGGCCCTGTTGTACGGGGAGCAGGAGTGGGGAGTGGCGGAGCACTTGAAACGCTCCCTAGGGGTCCTGGAGTATGTGTGCTTTATTTTTGGAATCAGGGCGGGCGGTCCTGTGTTAGCTTTAATGGCTAAACCAGAAATTTTGTAGTGTTGTAATCCTGTGTAAAGTGGCTGTTCTGGAGAAGAAATTGAAATCAGTACGCAGCCAGGGCTCTCCGTGGGCGTGCGTACTGTCATGTCCTAGCTGACTTCTTAATTTGAGTACGTGTTTTTTCAGGCATGTTTGATATTCATGTAATACTAGCCTGGTTGTTTTACATTAACGTGTGAGTGGTGGATCATTTATTGACATGTTCTTGCTTTGCAAAGATTTTGGTTTCAGTAGTTCTGAGCAGTTTTCCTTGCACATCAATAGGATCTGCAGCTCCCTGATTCTGCACTATCATCTGTGATGTGTTTGGCCATAGTACATTGTCTTTGGTTGAGATGACAGCTCAGGCCAAAGGTTTGTTCTGTGGGATGTTGGCTCTCCCGTTTTCTTACAGCCAGACATGTGACCTCGAATCAACCCCTCATCAGCCTTAATGACCCTTAGCTGCATTGTGCAGTTGCATTGCAGCGTGTGAGCACACGGAGCTCTGGGGAAAGCCAGGAACACAAAGCAAATATCTATAGCTTCCAGCTCCTTGTTGGCAAGTAACTGCTCTGACTGTGGGAATCAAAAGAGAAAAGACTGAGAGAGGAGAGGAAAAAACAGAAATGAAATCGGAGTGACTTCTGCTGGAAGAGATTAAAATAAATTGAGTAATACCAAACTAATTAGGGTGGCAATAACTGACGCACAAGCTAATGAGGGGCAACTAAATCAAAGTGCATAACGAGACTCCGGCAGACAGATCCAGGAGACAGGGCTGCTCCTTTTTAGCAAATCAAAAGGTATTTCAACAGCACTTAAGTGGGGGATGCAGCAGAACAAACATATATGTCAAAATAACTATTTTTAAGTTGTATATGAGACGATTTAAAATATAATAACATTTATATATGATATTTTTCTTGATTTGATGTCAGAACTTTGTAATCTGGTGAATCTACAGTATATTCGCTGGCAATAACATGAGCTGGAAAGTTGCTTCCATCCTTCATACACAGTGCTTCAGATTTACCTCTCTGTATACATTGCATGACAATAAAGTGCACATAATTTAAGAAATATAGACATTCAGGAAATGAAGTGAAAAGCAAATACAATTCAGAACGGAGACAGGGTAGCCTTGACGTAATGTTCCTTTTGCAGTGTAACAGCTGATCTAAGCCTGCTTTTCTCTCTTTGTGTTCCTCAGATCCGAGTGGACGGTCCTCCACATGGCGGGGTGCAGTACGAGACCGTGTCCGTGATCAAGGATGGGAGCCCCATCCTGCGGGACATGGCCTTCTCAATGGACCGGAATTACCTTTACGTCATGTCAGAGAGGCAGGTGAGTGAAGACAGCGCTGCAGGGCCCCAACAGCTCAGACACACATGTATCCAGAAGCCTGTCTTGTGAAAAAAACATCAATAAACATTGTGAAATTTTCCCGTTTTCGCACACGGCTTCAAGGTCCAAGGCACATGAGTTCTTTATGTGAGTAGCAAGGAGACAGGGTGTCTTCTTTTTAACAAGGTCACGAGGTATTTCAGCTCCACTCCAGCTATTGCTGTATTTCTATTTGCTCTGTCTGGTGCTTAGTTTAATGTCTCATAGGAATATCACGGAGCACATTCGTTGGGCATAATACAGAAATAAAGGAAAAGAAGCAAAAGTCTGTTCAAGGGAGGTTGCCCCTCTCTGTGTTGCTTATCTCATTTTGTGAGATGTCAAGTGGCAGAAAGGAAAGGGGAGACTGGGTAGGAGAGAAGACAGTAGAGGCCATGATGAGAAAATGAGAAAGATGTGGGAGAAAGAGGTAAATTATTAACAGTGGAGAAAGAAGGGTGGAAAGTGAGAAGAGATGGAGAAGGGTGGTTTGAAGATGGGTGAACAGTAAAGGAGAAGGGTGGGTTTCTGCGGACACGGTGCAGTATGAGTGACACCGACAGACACTCTTGTCTGGCTGCAGCTGAGAGAGTCCTGAAAGCAAAGCAGATTAATGGCAGCGCGTGGGCTTTGTCACATTCAAATTAAACAACGGTGAGGAGTAGGCAGGAGACAGGGAGACCCCATTCTGAAAGTTGTCTGGAAAAGTGATAAATGAGGGTCTTTATTTCCAACACCCGGAGGCATCTACCCTCCATGCTGTCGGGGTCACGGGGGCCAACAGTGGAGAGATTTGGGGTTTTAGTCAAGGAGGGGAGACTGCGATTTATTCATAACACCATGTAGTGCCCAGATGAAGAAGTACAGTACGCCTCTCTCTGGTGAACTACTGCAAAGCGAGGTCTCTGATCATTGTATTTATTTCACTTTTAGAGCAAAAATATCAAAATTGCACTTCCAGGCCCTAACTGCCATTTGATGTCTTTATTTGTGCTATTCTTTTTTTGACATAGGCAGAGGTCAGTTGATTTTGACAGCATTTTGTTTCGCTGTGCTTGTTCAATTCTAATGCTCTGGCAAGGAGTGACGGTACCAACCAGCAAGGGCTAATTGAGGTCCCTGCAAGTGTGTATACAAAGTTAAATTCTCAGCAACATGGCCTTGGTGCGAAGCTGTGCATCCTCGCAGTGAGATTTGAAGCTGTCTAGCACAGAGACAAGACAAGTCAAGGTCCCATACAGTCCAGGCCTGTTCATACGTCATTGCTTTCAGAAATCCTTAACAGAGCTCTGCATCTGGACATTTGATAGCATGCATTCAGAGCGTATACTGGTTTATATTGTATGTTTATGTTGCATTGAGGCTCAGAAAGTATTGATTAGTACAGTGGGGCTCAAAATGCCACCAGAGCACATATCATTCTACACAGCTCAGAGTGTGTGCTTTCAAAGATATTCTCCGTGGAGAATGCATTCGTTTTTCTGTATTACCAAAGGTTTACTTATTTATACATGTTTTTGCCGATGTAGATGAATCAAGTTGTGGCATGTAGTTTAAGCAGTGTCTTCCATCAAAGAGCAAATTCCTTTATTTAAATGCAAGTTTGCTTTACTTACAAGCATGCCTGCAGTCTCGTCAGAAGATAAAATAACGGCAAAGCAGAAGAGCTTTAATTATCATTAATCCATTAATCCAGTATCTTTTGTAGAGCTAACTAAACCATTTTGGTTCCTTTCTCTTTCCACGCGACCCACAATATATACTGGTAACAATACAGACACATTCACTGTTATTAACATTAATATTTATAAGTGCTGTCTTATGCATTTGCCTCCAGGCACTTCACAAATCTTGTGGACTGCGATAAACACATCGTATCTCAATCTAATCATTACCGAGCGTGTTAGACAAGGCTCTAGCGCAGCGCAACATCGCTATATAATGGGATTAGAATTCAGTACATCTGAAATCATGCCGTCACTCTTTCATTTCTGCAAAGCTTTTTAACTGCAGTCTAATAGAAGGAAAGGGAACATATCAACAAAACCAACTTTCATCTTCTTTACACCTTCAAATAGGTGTGTTTGTGCCCTGTGCTGGGGCATAGTCCCTGCCAGGGCATAGTTCCAATCTGTGCCTTGTGCTTCCCAAAAAGACTCAGGGTCTGCAGCTTTTAACAGGAGTTAATGTCTTTCAGACAATGGATGGATGCCTACAAATAGGATCTTAAAACTTCAAAGTGTCTTGACAGGTCAGGGCTAGACTGTCCACCTATATGTTATGACAACAGTACTAAATCTATATTGATTTTAAAATTATAAGTAGGAAAAAGTCTATTTTATTAGTTGGGGGAAAGGAGGACATTGTAGAACTCTAGCGTTAGTGCAGCAGCGTCATATAATTCGCATCAAAAGATATTTTGCAGGCACTGAGGAAAATTAATTATCCATTTAAAGCGTTGCACAATGAAGCCTCTTGTTGTACAGTGCATCTGTTCAATCCGTAAGAATCTATATCCAGCATCAAATCCTGTTTTTATAGCCAATAGTATAATCCTGCCGTTACTCAAGTCTCTTTTGCACTTTATGAGATGAAATTGGGGTGATTTATTTGGGTTTGAAATTTCATCTTTATAAGGACTGCATCTCGAAACAAACATGCTGCTAAGCATCTGACTTCCTCCCTCCCTGTCAAGTGAGAGGCCGACTCACTGAGAAAGAGGAGAGAATTTGAAGCGGTCTCAAACATTTTCATTGGGATGTTACCCCACCCTCCAGACTTGCTAATAATAATTTTGCTTTCTTTCCTCCCAAACCCACCTCAAATTTCAATTAACATGCTCTTGAATTAAAAACGAAGGGCTTCATTAAGGCAGATTGCATGGATCCCTTCATTTGCAGGCAGGGCTGTGGATGTGAGTTTAGGAGACGAACAAAGGGAAAATCACGGCGAATTAAGAAAACAGCAAGGACAGATTTGGCTTCAATTGTGCCTCCTCTGAATAACAATGAAGCTCTCTTGCAGTAAATCACTTACAGAACGCGCACGGTTAGTACAAAGGGGAAACGTGGAGGAGAAATTGTTGTATTTGAAGAACAGTAAACCCGCTTCAGGAAGGAATCTTCTAAACTCTAAACTGCAAAAGACGTTAGTGGATGCCTAATGACTTGGAGTGATGTGACACTTTCATAGTCTTCACAGGCACACACAGGGGAATAAGCAAAACAGACACACGCATATCGCTTACACACACACAAACACACATTGAGACACCCACGCAAGCCAGGAACTCTCACTCACTTACACACAAACCCACACATTTGTATTCCTCTGCCTTTGTGAGGCCTTCCTGTTGACTCTGATTATTTATTTACTATTCTGTGCTCCACAGACATAAAACTTCACATAAGGTGAAAACAGGTTCAAAGAATATTTTGGCACCCCTAAATATAAAAAGTGATGGCAAGTGTTTCCATGTTGTCTCTTTGTAAGGAGCTGCTATCATTGTGAAGACACTTTGTCAGATTTTGTCCTTACATTTATAGTAATATATGTGTTTGTATTCCTGTCTCTGATGGGACTTCCTATTGACTCTCATTATATTTTTATTTGCTATTCCATATTCAACCAAAATGAAACCTGTGATGGGATCTGGAATACATTTTGTATACTTTTAGATTTAAAAGACAATGCTGTCTGGTTGAGGGTGGCATGGTGGAGCAGTGGTTAGCATTGCTGCCTTGCAGCCCTGGGGCCCTGGGTTTGATTCTAGATCCTGGGTGCTATAGAATCTGAATGGAGTTTGTATGTTCTCCTTGTACTTGTGTGGGTTTGCTCCATGTGTTCTGGTTTCCTCCCACAGTCCAAAGACATACTGCTTGGTTAATTGGCTTCTGGGAAAATTGGCCCTGGTTATATTATGTCTGCCCTGCAATGGACTGGTGTCTCCTCCATGGTGTATCCTGCCATTGCTTGCCGAGATACAGTAGGCTCTGGTTTCCACATGACGCTGTATTGGATAAAACGGTAAGAAAATAGAAACATGACAATCTGGTTGATAAATAAAAGCCGTTTGCATTGCAGGTGCATCCTTACTACCTTTGTTTGTCAGGAGGATCTGTCTTTGTGGAGATATTTCCTCCATTATTATTCCCACATTGATAGAAATAATAGAGCACAAACAATCCCACGACACTCACACAGTCATACACACAGAAACAGAACCTGGATTTAAGAACTTCATACCATCGCTAGTTAAAACGCATTTCTAAATACAGAATTTGTTGAGCTCAGAATGCTTTTTACTCGCCACAAATGAAATTTTGTATTTAATTTTTTCCACACATAGGCTGTGATTTTCATCTCTTCAGCTCCTCTTGGCGCCTTTTGCTTCAGTGTGTCTTAAGCATTTATTTTCCTGTGTGGATTCCTCAGTGCTTCTTTTGAAGGGCTCTGGCTTTGATGAAAGGTGCTATATATTTGCAGTGTGTCCCTGTCGCCTGCGGAGCCTAGGGATCAGGAAGAGAGGCTGAGGAAGGTGTGAGGATTCATTGTGGGAGTGGAGTTCACAGTGCTGCCTCAAGCACACAGTTCTTGACAAACATTTCATCAGCTCCTTTTCACACTGCAGGTAGTTGAAATGAATATGAATCTGTCAGGAACTAAAGTCAACATCAGAAAGATGCTGAGTAGTTTATACCCACATGAGGGAAGAACACATTTAACACTATCAATAGTCTGTGTCATGAAGAATTACATGTAAATAAAGATCTACTCCTACAGATTTAGAAAACATGCATGGAGATTAGAACTTATTTGTCACTTAGGTTAAAATGTCCTGGAGGGACAAGTATAGTAAAATAGGATGAAATCCTAGAGATGGCTTTGCCTGACTTTTAAAGCTCAAAGTGTAAAATTAACCTTCATGATCACAGGTCTTCACATATCTGTTTCTGGCCAGCATGGTTCACCTTAAGAAAAAAAATGAGAAACTCATTCATTCTCACATTGCTTATTTTGCAATCCACCACAACACATTTAATGTGGTGCATAGCATTGTATTCACTTGGGAGCTAAGCAATGATGTAAAGAGTAAACGATTTTAGACACAAGTGGGTCTAGATCTAGCTGTTGGTAAAATCCTTGACCTTTGCTAGCACTCCTTCTTCAATGACCTGCATTCGTCATGGCATCAGACCACCAGGGGACTGAATTTTAAAATCCCTCACACAATGGTGATGAGGTCAAAGGTCATGATTCAGGACTGAATGGCACAGGTGTTGTGAGTTCAGGACTAAGTCACTGTCTTTTCTGACCTGTCCGATGTTACCAATAAATTAATAAACAAAGACCAAACTGCATTCTGCCTTTTATACTACAGAGCATATTAAAATAAGTAGCCTTCAAGACAAAGTAATGTAAGTGTGACAAAACACAAAGCAAAAATAGGAGCAGACACAAACTCTTTCTTTGGTCCCATGCATCATGCAGGGCTGACGGAGTGATCAAGTGAGGGTATAGTATCTGTGTTGTGCTGTGTCTCATAAGGAGATGCTATGGGGGGACTCACTGTGGTCTGTGACCTTTGCTTTCAGTAGGATTAGAACACACACTGACAATGTTTCATTTGACAAGCCCTGTGCGTGATCCTCTCATTTGTGTATAATATGGGGCTCATGCAAATCATGGCCCGTGCCTGCTGTTTGACCTCTCTGTTTGTTCTTCCTTGACTTTGATTTGTGTTATAGGCTGCTGTGAACATTTGGAAGAATTAAAATTAGAGAGAAAGAATTTTCCAAAAGTCAGTTGTTATTTCAGTTCTGGCTGGTGATAGTCAGTCAGTCAGCCAGGTGCCTTGCGGTAGAGGAATACTGTAGGTGCTCTTAGTCTGAATGGAAGAAAACTGTGTTGAGATTTTACTGCGGGCGCACTGTTACAGGTGATGGAAAACAAGCAGTTCACTTCCCTCCCACACTCAAGCTCTGCAAACACAAAAATGTTTGCTGGAGATAGTTTTGAATAAAATTAAAATGTGGATTTTAAGTCTTTCTTGCAGTTCAATGCAGTGTTGTTAAGTCTCCTCATTAAAAAAGAACTCCCTGAAGTGAAATCAGTGTGTTTAATTCCAGAGGATTGAGCAAAGATTTTTCTTTTCAACTAATCTACACATTTAGACACAAGGTGTAATGTTAAATAAAAATCTTGTTCTTTTGTAATTTAAAATTCTGCTGAAGTTGGCAGATCCTACTCAGGTAAAAGTCCCTTGACAGTTTTTATGAGTGATTGCTGTATATCAGCTATTTCAAAGGCTGTTTAGATGTTTTAATAAATTATCACTGTCTTCTTTGTCAGATTATAATGATCTTAGATGCAAAGGCATGCTGTATTACAATGAGCAACACTGGTGTCATCATCTGATTTTCCACATTATTCTCATGCCTTTGTTGTAAATATCAGCAGACAGCATACATGATGTACAAGGCCGAATTGCCAAACATAGACATGTTGGTGTCTGCTTGATTTTGTGCTAGGTGTTTCTTTTCACAGTTGTATTATGGCTAATATCATTATTTATGGCTCATGGCAAATAAGTTTTAAACGACAGGCTTTGTACACTATAAGTGTTATGTGGCACTTGTATCCTTGAGAACTAAGACAAGTAGTTATTTTTTTCCAGTGAAATGCTTTTAGAAATAATGGAAATACTATTTGTGCATTAATTAGGATCCTCTCAAAAACACGGATCACAATAAAATTCGACAGGGTGCTTTTGTCTGTTGTAAAAATGGTTTTCCAAGCAATTTGTGAAATTGGTCTGAATTCCTAAGGTTCTATATAATTGCTGCTTAATTACAGTATCTCAAAGAGAGAAGGATGAAAATATCAGGACTCAAAGGACTCATATAAATGGATCCTCAGTCTGAAATTCAGTGTGGTTCTGAGTTCTTCCTAAAAGAAATGACAAGCCCCTCACTACTAATTCTGTTGTCCAGGAGATTCTAAATATTCAGACCTGAAGGGTTAAAGGGTTATTAGTTACCCCCAATGAAAACCCATCACCAGTTGGAGCTAATTACAAAAAGAAGAAAAAAAGCCTCTAAAATTTCAGGTTGCCAATTTCTGAAAGTGCTCAGCTGTGAAATTTAAAATCAATGCATGAATTCCTTTTTTTCATTCACCCCAGATCTCTGCTTTGCTTTTTTTTTTGCTTGCTTCTTTCTTTCTTGTTTGGCTAACATTCAAGAATCACGAGAAAATGAGTTCTGGGGGTATCGAGCCGAGGGAAATGGGATTTGTTCACACTTCGCTCCAGCCAGCACGCAACACTCAAGCACACAACACAGACAGACCCGTACGCAGCACAGACACAGAGGATAGACATACTGTACAGCAGACACAGTCAAGAATAGGAAGAGACACTGACGACAGGCTGCTGGTACAGACACGCGCTGTAGCAGTGCAGCAGTTACTGTGCAACACATTCAGAAGAACTGACTAGCTACAGGATCTTATTTGTACATTTACACGTGTCTGCAGCCTTCAATACACAAGAATTCCAAAAAATGAAATGATCATTTTTGTTATTATATACAGTATATTGTAACTATATATGTTATAAGATAATGTAATAGTGTAGATCTGCTTCTTAAACAGCTAGTGTGAACGCTTTCCTATGTTTTGTAATTACGCATCTACAGTACAGTATGTAAAGGCCGATATAATGATATACTGTAGCAGGTGTATATGGTTAAGGTTTACAGCTTAAAGTTTCTTACTCTTTGCTCATACTTCCCAGAATGACATGTTAACTCCTACTACGAAACATTCTTGGAAGTTGTTTTCCTCATTTTTGCAGCTACTGTGTGATGTTCACTGTTAAACAGTTTAGCAATTCTTCATATCAGAGCCCTGACACAGATTAGACTGGCATTTTGCCAATTTGCACCACCACAGTCTACCGATGGAAAGCTGCAGAAAAATAGTAGCGTATATTTTTGTCATGTGTCAAATGCCACATTGGATAGTGCTGCCTGTAACCGATACGCCAGGGACACATAAAATTAGTATTTTCATGTAAAAGGGCATGCAAAGAATACAGCTTCTTTAGCTCCCTAGAATGATGGATTTTCACAGTTCATGCAAACATGCACTAACCACAGTTACCCCTCCCTGGGGACAGGAATTAATAAAACCCCCTAAAGGGCTTTGAATGCTACAAACATCTATATTGCGGTTTAACCTATAGATTGCAGCACATCCTTTATCTAGCATGACTGCACAGCACAGGAGCTGGCATTACAGGGAGGTAATATTTCCTCTTTAGTTTCCCTGACTCCTGCTGAAGTGTATCTCTGGCACTTGCACTTATTATTGACACCTGGACAAATAAGGATAAATGCCACTGTCGATACTGCTGTCGACGGTTATTGATGAAGCTATTTAACTTTTCACTCCAATGAAACACGCCCTCTCCCCTCCCCCACTTCTTACTCGACATTGACTCCCACTTTGGCCCATCACTCTTTCTTCTTCTGAGCTTTTGCTCAGAGGTCAGGGGTCACAGGTTAACCAGCTCAGTAAATAAAGCTGGTAAGGCCATCTGTTATGTCAGGAGCAGATTTGCACACCGTGGGTTCGATCTAGCACCAGTGACGTAAGGTTGTGTTCAGGAAAGATAGCCTGGTTCATGGAGTGTGTGTATTACAAATGTGAAGGACTTTCTATTCACCTGTAAACCAGTAGAGAAGACTGTGACTCAAGTCTGTAGCACATACAGCACCTTCCAAGAGAAGCTCAATGCAGGTGCTGCAGAGTAAAAACCTGTTGATCTGAGCTAAAATGTACTAGAATATAACTATATACAGTAACACAATTAACCCAGGATTTCTTCATCAGGGAGATCTGGGGCATGGGTTCTGCCAGTCCAGCAAAATCAAAATGAGTAAATGATCACATTTCATTTAGTTGGCAGAGAAATCACAGGTTTTACAAAGTTTTTTATGGATCTGGTTTTGCAAAAGATTTCTCCAGTTAAGATATGGAAATAGAAACACAACCTTTGCGTATGTACGGGTCTGGACTTGAAGAATTCCTCCATTAGGTGGACTTTGTTTTAACACAATGTTTTGAATTTTTGACGTTAAAGGTCCCTGCTGCTGTTAGTACACAGTCTGAATGCGTACTGTATGTGCCCTCTGAACCCTCTCAGGTTTTAGATTTATCTCCTGTAAAACAAAACGGCCTAGTGAAAAGAGCGTTATTAATGAGGGCGAAACTGTTCCTTAACTCCCAGTCCCTGCAGCAACGGGCTTCACCTACAGTACTCCCAGCTACTGTATTTGTCCAGCAGCGCACTAACTAGCTCCAAATCCTGAAGACTGAATATCCAGTTATTAGGTGAAGTCTGCATCTGCCTGACATGTAACAGAATGTTTCCCCAAATCAGGCTTCATCAGAATTCATCAGGCTTCATAGACTCTAGAGTCTAGAGTCCACTAGAGTCTTTTCATCTACTGTACAGTGTGATTGTAAATACTGAAAGTGGCCAATAACGCAGATTCATCAAATAGGGTGCAGCAAAATTTGACATAACATAAAATTGCAAAGGAGGATCGAAAATTGTCATTTTACAACTAATACTTGTGAATTTCACAGTTTATTATTATCTCCAGCCTTAGGTGACCTCATGTTCCATCAGATACATCTAAGGTTATTGCTGATACTGAGAATCTTCCTTTTGCCTTGTACGTTTTTTTTGTTTAACTCTGAATTGGAAAAATTAAAACTAAAACTAAAAACACTCTGTTTGATCTGTTTCATCCTCAGACATCTTTATCACCTCAGCAATCAGGGGCTTTAAAAACTTTAGTGTAAAATAATAACAAAACGTTGTTAAAATGTTCTCACCTGTCAATGGCTCTGATAATTTCTCAGTCTGCTGTGTGACCCTGAATATCTAAAATGGCACACTGTATGTGTGTCGGCACCTAAAGAATTTACAGACATCCATCTCAGAATTAATAATCCTGCCTTACTCTTCTAATTGCAGGCTTTAATTGCAACAATTATTTACCAGCCCAATTAAATAAGAAACATTACTTTGAGATCTGACAGCCAGTTCAGGGAATCAGGTTTCTGCCTGTCAGACAAGGGCAAAGTACAGTGGACCCCTGTAGAGCCTCACTTCACAACAGACGGGAGACTCACTGCTTGGAGTGTTCGTTGTTTTTCTATTTCGGCTAAAACATATTCACAGGATTTAATAAATGGGGATTATAGCCTTTTATAACTTTCCCTCAGAATGTTTGTTTTGAATAAAGTGCTATGATTTGTTTGCCTGATGTTTTAAAGTATTACATTAAAAAGAGACATTTTGGTGCCTGCTTAATTTTCATTCTTGTAAGTAATTCCTCATGCTTGAGTCCCATCACCAGTTAGACTGGTTATGAAATGGAGCTAAAAAATGAAAGTTGCAATTCATTTACTGCACATATTTATGTAAGTGCAAGACACTCACTTATCTCGAGTAGCAAAGGAAAATTGTTCATTAATCCTCCCTACAAAAATAGAGAAACCGCATAGCCTGAAAACAAGATCCTCTGAAAAGATCCAGAACTGTGAAGTTTGTCTGAACCAAAGTGTGTGTTTCTCCTGTCTCACTGCGACAGTGCTGGAGCACTGACTCTGACACTCTGCTGGACACATATTTACTCCACAAGCTTTGGAACGCAGAGCGCAGACTAAACATCGCCAGCTGTACCATTCTGAGGAGGTCATACCACAGAGCTTGTTATTTTTTTTCCTTTTTGGAAGCTGAATCCACAGATCCATCTTTCTGCCCTGAGAGATTCACCTCTCACCGCCTAAACTTAGTCCCCAAACTTCAAACACCCCAGCGTCGGCACAGCCTACCTCCAAATCTGCTCAGTTCACTACCCACAACAGCACTGGAGACAAATGAATAAATCTGTCATCATCTGTCAGTTCCAGGGTGCTGTTTCATTAATGGGAGTCTTTACCTGGTTGTCCTCCCCCATTGCAGAATTTACATTTAACCCTTTCCTGGCTCCCAGCCTCTTCATCTTTTCAACTGGGAATACTGCGAGTCAAAGCCATCGGCCCATTGATTTTAAATATGCAGATATTTATTGTTGCTTTGCTTGGCTGTGAATTGGGCCAAGAAGATTCTGAATCCGTAACAAAATACATTCCCAGCACATAATACTTCCTCCTACATGCCTAAGGTATTATAAAGATGGCATTGACTACAGCTGCATCCTAATGTTATCTGCTACAACGGGTGAGCTGTGTCAATGTCTCTCTGTGTGTCCCACTCTCACCCTGCTCAGCTGTCTTTTCAAAGAGCAACGGCCTCAATTTCACTCCAGTTTTCAGCAGCACTGTGTCTGTCTGTCTCTGCCTCTATCTGTCTGGCGGTTTTCGACTTGAAGGTTCCCTAAAAACAGATGAGCCGTTTTAGAGCACCATTAACTTTGGCTGCGGAGTTTGGAGAATGAATAATGCCCCTATGTGTGTGTTAAATTACAGCGCCGAGGCTGTAGTCTGGGCTCTGAAGTTCAGCTGGTCTCATTTGGCAGTGAAGCGCAGGGCCTGGTGTCGCGTTCTGCAGAGCCTGACGAGTTGCCAGCACTGCATATGTTCTTTGTCTGAGCTATAAATGCATCACAGCTGCACTTGTAAACAATTTCCTGCGAGACGCAATTGTTTGTACGGTAATGCCTCTTTGCTGCTTTTTTTTTCATTTAGTCGTTCTTTCACTCATTTGTCTCTACAACTATTGCGCCTTCCCTGACGTCACCAGAGGCGATGCAGGATTACAGCAAGTGATACAAAAGCTCCCCCTCACATACCTTTCTCCCTTGACAGAAAGCAAATACAATAATATAGAGCCATAAAAAGAAAACTGTAAATTAAGCAGCTTCTATTTTCTCCTGATCGAAAGAAGTAATTTCAGTAAGAAAATGTTCTGCGGAAGTCGGAAAAACACATTGTCCAGCATTTGTTTCCTGCAATTGCTCTCTGAGGTCTTGTTAACTTTTTTGATGTATCGGTTAATTTGTTTCTTCTCAGCAACACAATTGCAAAGCCCTGTTGGCAATACAAATGAATTCTTTCAACGTACCACGTTTTAGTATCAAGGAGTTATGGGCAGAATTGTTGTTGCAAAATGTGAATAAACTAAAAACAAAATGACCAAATGATCATAGAAGGAGCATTCTTCTTGGTAAAAGTGTTTTATATTGTATGTTCAAGGAGTTGTTATGAATTATAGGGATCCCTAGTGGAAATCCCAGTAGAAAAGGTTCAACTGGTTACTATTGGTAACCACTTTCTACTAGTTCAGCCCATTTGCAGACCTACTGTAGCAGAAACCACTTTATTACAGCATTACATCTACAGTTACATCTACAGTTTGTATTTAACTGTAGTTTTAAATGAACTGGTAAACAGTTTAAACCAGTTCATACCAATAAACACCAATAGAGAGCATTTGAAAGCAGTTGCTAGTTTCTAGTGGATCCATTTGGAAGTTTCACTCGGAATGTGAATATTAATGATCTCTGACTGTTTCACAACACCAGGAAGCAGAACTGATCTATAATGACTGCTAACACTTGAAGGAGACACAGTGACCCTGAAAGGTTTTCCATGTACAGTAAGATGCATTGCATTTTATTGGCCAAAGTTAGCTTTTTAACTCTGATGTTCCCTAATTAAAATGAAACAGCTGATAAGTTTAACTTTATGTAGGCAGAATTAAGAGGCTGCTTGCATGGTTCTGTTGTCTAGGCTTGTGGAAATGCAACAGCTAATTAATATTCACATCCCCATAATTCATATCTGTCTGCCTGTCTCTCTGTTTCAATTATTGTTATAAACATTGGAAGCAGTAGTAGTAATAATAACGACACTAATAGCTATTGTTATAGTAATGTAGATTATTGTCTTCCAGGGTGATATTGAAAAAGACTGCTGTGTGATGAATGGTTGTATTTGCACTGTTGAGGGCTAAGCTGGCAACACACTGATCTGCCCTAAGAAATGAGAAGATGTATGCACAGAAAGGATCAGAAAAGAAAGACATAAGTAACAATGCATTCATATACTGTACTTTACATAGTGTGCATAAAATATTAACTGAGCGCACTGTCAAACAGGATACAGTATTTGTGGCAGTACTGGACTAACCATTTTTTTAGATCACGCAAGTGAAAATGAGGCCTCCTTCTAAAGGTGACTTGAGAAGGATTAATGGTGGCTCTGTCACAGTCATTTGTCACCAAGACACAGAGAAATCCCATCTGCTCTGCTTTTGGGTTCTTCGTTATTGTTCTTGAGTGAGCAGAGTTAGATTTGGACCTGAAATGCACACGGTTTAGTGGGTGCGAGTAGAATGAAAATCCATTGGGAACAATCATAGGTGTTTGCTAAGCTGAACCCATAAACAAAGATATACTGTATGAGACTTTGAAAAGTGTTTTCTAATGGTGTATTAGAAAGAATTTGCTAAGTGTCTTTGCAGACCTAAAGTGATCCATGTTCTCCTTGCTGTGGGGATTCTCCCTTTTATCTTGGTGTTTAGTGTGTACTACTGTACATATACAAGCTAAAACCTTGGCACTCTACAGTGTACCTGTTTCTCTGTTTCTGTGTGTCTGTTGTGGGAGCATGAAGCTACCTAGCATCGTCGAGACACACTGGAGACAGCAAGCATGCTTGGGGGTTATTACAGTACATCTCCGGGTTAAAATGCCCCTGTCTGTCCTGACTTCTCAATCAATACCCCTTCAGATTCCCTGCTGCTCTCCCAGGACCCCCGTTGAGGACTCAGAGGCGAGAAAAGCAATTAGAAGCCCCCTGAATAGACAGGCCTGTGGATTATTGCCTGTTCTTTTACATTATTAACTCCTCACATGCTGGTTTGTGAATCGAACCATCAGTCTTGGGAGGAATCTCCACCCCTCCCCTTCTGTCTGTCTGTCCGTTCAGTTAACAGGAGTCTGAACTGGGGAGAGTAAATGCAGTTCTTGACCAAAATATCTTCTAGTGGCATTCTGACCGGTCCTGCACATTTCAAACACTACTGAGCATCAAACAGGTAGAATTTAAATTTCTGTACTTCAGTGTTTCTCAACATGTTCCATCCCAGGACACACTAACATAAACATCAAAATCTGGAATCACACACACATACACATCAGCCCAAGCACATTTAATTGATTATTTTATTTTTCATTTATGAATATTCTAAACAAAACAAAACATTTAATCTGAGGTTCCCTCAAAGTTCACAGTTGACTCATCCTGGCAAGATTTGATAATGCTCTTGCTCAGCTTTAGACTTTCTCTGCTGTTGGTTTTTAATTTCCTTCAAACCTGAAAATGTGAATCTTCACCCTACATAAACATTCTTCTGTCTTGTGTGTATGCTTTGGTTATTTCACAAACCAAATATGTAAACAACATTTGATTTATTCAGTTTCTATTTTTCTCTTAAGTGACTTTTCCAGAGCTCCTTTGCAGATGTTAATTTCTGAAGGCATAGTGCTGTGCCTATTGAAAAACACTGATCTACTCTATGTACTGTATATAGGAAAGCCCTGCATTCATATAAGCTCTGTGTAATGGATGCAGTTTAGAACAGGTAAATATATCCTTTCCACGTGCATTGGTGCTTAGGTTTTCAGTGTCTCTGTCATTTTTTACCATGGCTTTCCTGATCACACTATGCCTAACTATACTGGACTTTTAATTAACTATCATGTACTATGTTACAGTGTAAATAATGTAATACATTGTAAACTCAACAAAGGACTTCAGACTGGCCACAAAACTACAGATGACACTAAAGATATGCTCACTATTATTAATAAGTTAAAAATTCAAATTAATGAAAAAAATGAAAATTATACATTATTTTTTCACTTAAGTGATTTTTATTGGGAGTAGAGACACTCGAGCATGTTTTGTGCTGGAGCTGAACAACTGGAAAGTTCTCCTAGAGGTGTGTCAGATTATAATTCATCTTTTCCCAACAGAGAACGAAAAGCATTTGTGCAAATGAAATCGACGTAATCATATTCCACAGCTCTATGCATTGTGGAAAGAAATACAGAAGTACTTGTGCCGTGTGTCCTGTAAAAATGTGTGTCTCCATTTTTGTTCACAACAAAAGAGAAATATAATACTTGGCACTGAACCTAGTAATTGGGATTCTGTGAGGAAACAGAAATATTTGCTGTCAAATTGCAAGCTACAAAATGGACATTTTCGAGTGGCTGTGTATCTAGTTGAGAGCTCTGAAGGCTGGGCCAGAGAATGAATTAATTCCAGTTTGCTTTAATGTAGTGATGGGGCCGTAGTCAACTACCCAACAGTGAAGTGTCTTCAAGGACTGTCCTGGTATGCTGTTGCCTGCTGTACTCTGGGCTCACTGTGGGAGAGTTAAAAGGCAGCCAGGATAAGGGCTTTATTCTCCAAAGCGCCTCTATACACCTGCTAAATGTCACTGCAGCTTTTTCAATATTAAACCTAAAGAGAGCGGGCTTGCAAAACTGAATGCCATTGCGGTGACTCAGTTGATGTGTAATTTCAGGCACTTAACCTTTTAAACGTCAAAGACTTTTTGGATTTTCAAAAGCAAAACAGGGTGAAAGGAAAGAATAAGCTGTGCTGATATGCGGTTCCTTCACGGTGCGCTTTATTGCTGGGGTATTTGTTCTCTATTAATGTGTTTTTTATAGATTTTTTTATCATTTCATTTTTTTTCCCCATTTGCTGTGATGCACAATCCAGCAGCTTGTGGGGCTTTGTTCATTTTTTATCTCTGGTGTCGTCCCACCAAAAGATCCCCCTGTCCGCCATCGCCCTTTTCCTGGGACGAGGGTCTGGGGTTCGGGGGCGTCCGCTGTGATTTGCGGCACTCTTCCTCTTGCCAGGCAAAGTGAGCTGTCAGGATCGTTTCAGAGTGCCTTCCTTCCTCCCAGTTCCTCTTCGACGACTACAAAAACCAGCCTTCACATCATGAGCCTGTTTAAGACAGTGACAGCACTCCTAAGTACCGTAGAAAATGGAGCCTTTGATGAGCGTCACTTGTTCCCCTTTGAAGTGTGCGAGAAGACAGGTGCCGCGCTCGAGATTATATGTTTTGATTTGTGTTTCCATATCTTGTTTTCTAAATGTTTTGTTGTCTAGCTTTTGTTTTGGGGCTTTTTATGTATTATTGCTGCTCTGCTCTTTGAGCAAGGAGCAAGCTAAGTGGTGGAGGAAGAAGGGGGATTAAATCAGCACCAGTGCTAAATCAGGTGCCAGTGCGGGCCCAGTGGTGCCGTATAGGCACTCTGAGAGGCAGCGAGGCTTGTTAGAGTGTGGCAGCATCTATCATTGCAGACATCCTGTCATAAGACTGGCAGAGTAATCCTGATTACAGATGCAGACGACCAAGGGAGCAGGAGCCACATTTTGAAGTGAAAATAGACAGGGCTGTGGCTATTCGTTCAGGTGAGCCCTGAAAGCAAGTGTGGAATGGAAGAAACTCTGTGGAGCTTTTTTGTGGTCCTTTTAAATGCACACAAAGTCAGCTTCTAACAAGTGATGTGCTTTTTGTTTCAAACCGTCCATGGGGGCTGTGAGCTTTGTTGACCTTCTCATATTTGATACGGAAATAAATAATACGATTTAGAAAAAGAGTGATTTAGGAAAGCAATTATTAAAACAATAAGCAAAGTTATTCTTGTGGATGTCTTCAAAATCATCAGTGAAATATGATGAGGACACAAATCAAATCTAAGGGGAAGACAAAAATACAAAAGTTTATTAACAGCTATTTACTTGCCAAAATAGCAGTGCCACCTGGTGAGCAAACTATGTAACAGTTTTGGATATTCTACTTTAGAAATCTGAATCATTAATAAACTCCCCCTTACAATTGCTGAGCTACCCACTATTGACAAAATAACCTCTTTTGTCTGCAGTTGTCAGTATCAAAATCACAGTACCCTTAATTCTGAGACCTGTCTCCACCACCACCAAGTCCTTCTGTTTTTTTTTTCCTGCCTCTCTTTCTCTTTCTCTGTCATCTTTCTTTTTCTCTGCCCCACTTCCACTTCCTCTTTGCAAGTGCAATGCATTTCTTCTTGCTTTTTGCGGCTGTGTGCATCTGTCCATCAGGACTCAGAGACAGCCTGGGGCTGCCTCTGCTGGAGCTTCTTTACTGGGAATAAGGCCTGGAGTGACTAAGCTTGCAGCCCTGTCTTCTTCATCAGCACCAAAATAGCACCGAGGCTCTTGTGCAGATCTCCTGCCACACAGCAAGCCAGTGAGATGACTTCCTAGAACAGCAGTGTCTATTGACTCCTTATTACATCAGCTGATTAAAATAGCCAAAACTGTGGTGATGTGTGTTATGAGAGACCTTTTTGAATTAAAAATGCTGATTTGGTTTTTGAAATAATGAACCTGAATATTACTTCTGTGTGAATGGGCAAAAAGGGAGAGATTACGTTTTAATGGAAACTCTCGAGCCTCTGGCATTAATGAATGGGCACGCTGTGGGCACTGTGACAGGGTACACTGAGATACAAGAGCATGAAAAGAAGCACTTCAGTGTGCCGTTACTAGCAGGACCACAGCACAGGGCAGAGTGTTGGTAGCGGCCTAGTTTCTGCTGTGATGCCACTAGGTCGTTTTGTGCCAGGGGGCATGATCTCCCTGCTGAACTCAGAGAAATGTGTTGGCAAGTGTGTGTGTTTTTGTGGCAAGGGTAGGGGGTGGACTGTATTGTGCTCTTTTTTTAGCTTCATAAAAAGGGCTTCTGGCGGTTTGGACTGAGCAGTTTTGCATTGCTAAATCTGCTCGTCTAGGAAAAAGCAGAGTCAACACAAAAACCTTCCTATGGGAGATTCTGTGCCATCACACACTCTTAATATGAGCCCCGGCAGTCACACTTGAGGAAAGGTGAAGCTTCTCAGATTCAAAACTCAGTTCCCGTGGATGAAGCTACAAGTTCTAAAGCAATACTATGCGTCTTTAAATATTTTCTGTCCTCTTTTCAGATATAAAGGACCCTTACAGTTATCTGAATATCTTTTCTTCTCACTAAGGGCTTAATACGTCCACCACAGACTGGAAAGAGTTCTTATTTCTTTGAAGAGTTGTCTTACAAACAGTTAAAACATGAAGAAACACCCACAGTATGTAGGTATCTGCTGCAGTAGGTGATAGACATATACTGTATATACTGTACAGTATACTGTATATCCCTATATTTATAGTATCTTCTTATTAACGGATAGCAGTAGGAGATCTCTTAATAAGGAGATACTGGCTCCAAAGTGAACCTATACTGTTTGTGTGGGAGTTTGCATTGTGCGCTGGAAAATGGTATCCATTACAAAAGCAAATACTGAATGTATGCTTTATTGCAGACATTAAGAGAGGTCAGTGACATAAAAATGAAACAAGGCGGCTGTTCTAGTAGTGACTGGTAAAATTACATTGAAATGCACTGTAGCATAGTAAATTATGTACGTTGCTCTGCCACAATATTTAATTCCACTTTCCTCAATCAATTACATTCCAAAATCAGCACATAGACGCCCTACTGGCAAGTTTCATTTTTTAATCAAATGTTATTTGATTTCATTGCAATGAAAGCACATCATCTTTCAGGCCCTGATTTTCTGTAATTGCATTTACTTCACATTTTAAAGGTCATGTCAATAAGTGGGAAATGCTGTAGTGTTTGTGCTGAATATGTTGTTCTCTTTGTTCAACTCTCATTTCTGGAAAGAAACCTGGTTACTTTGAAACAGAAGGACAACAGATAAAGAAATAGTCATTTTCCTCAGAGTTTTTTTATGGAAAGTACAACCTGTGCTTTTTATTTAATTTCTTAAAATGTAATTTTAAGGACTGTCAGTGTATAGGACTGATTCAAGTATATTCCTAGTCAGAAAAGTTTGTGAGGCCTGTTTGAGACAGATAAAGGAGGAGATGTGACATTGTGGCAAGTGGAACTTTCTGGCTATGGAGCAGAGAATCTAAGTGTGAACTGGTAGATGATCGATGTGTTTAATTCCAGTGACGTGGCCAAGATCTTCCCAGTCCTCCCCACTCTCATTAAAAATAGATTGTACAGCTGAACTGCAGAGCCACTGCCTCTCCCAGTGGTGCCAGCTGTTTATGGCCCATTCCCAGGGTCAGCCTGGGGGGTCAGCACTCCCCTGTCACCATGGCAACGGAAAAATGTGTTCACTTTATGTTTTTGCTGCAGTTACTTTCCTCTGCTGTATATTTCTGTGTGGAAAAGCTGTCTAGAAAGCTGTGGAAAAAACGTCTTTTGTAGTAGTGCCAACTTCTGTCTTTTGACACTCACATTGTACTATAATCATTTTAGTCCCTTGAATTGCAATTCTGTTTTGTTGCTTGAACAAGTATGTACCTTAGAGAGCACTTCTTTCTAAATATACAAAATACAAACATTGTAATAGTGCGCATCTGCTGGCAGTTTTCCAAATTTAGAAATGGATTTTTCAATACATTTTATTCTAATCCATCCATCTGTGTTTTTTCACCCACCTGTTTACTTTTTATTTCTGTGTTCTGTGTGCGTGGTAAAGGTAACATTCTGTCTAAGGTGGCTGTGTTTTTGTTTTGTTGGGATTGCCTTTATGTCCCCCCCGCACCCCTCTCTTCCCAGTGTTATGTCAGTTCTTCCTGACCCAGTGTGTGTGTGTGTGTGGGATGAGGCACACTGTGCCAGAGGGCGCCTCAGTCACCCTGAGCTGATACAGCAGTGCCTGGGGCGAACTTTGCTATGTTAATGATTCCGGGATGTGCTGGAGAGAGCTGCTCTTATTAAAACACCAACAACAAAAAAAATCTGTGCTTTTGCTCTTATTGGCAGAGCACATTCTCATTTTTTTTTTATTTAATTGCATTATTTTTTTACTGGAATACTGTATACATTAGGCATGAAGCAGAAAACTAGTAATTAACCTGGAAGGGCCCTGCCTTGCTCTGACACTGTCAGTCACTGTTGATACAGCAGGCTGTTGACTCTGCTCTGTTCCTGTTTCAGTTTGTCACACTTGTTGTCTAGGTCTGCTGCCCTCCCCCATTCGCTTCACTTTTTCCTGATTTCAAAACTGTAACAACTGGCCCAGCATTCACAGTTAACTCTGTCAAGACCCCCACGATGCACATAAACATACACTGTCCCTTTGAGAACAGCCCCCATTGTGTGGCAGACCACAGCTTCATCTGCCCTGATTGACTGTAGAGCGTGCTGGCCGACAGCTGTATTGTCCCAAAGCCAGAGAGATGCAGCACGGCACTGCTGACGATCGCAATGCACCCTCACAGCTTGCACCACATGCAAAAAAATTGCATAGTCTGCTCTTTCTTCAAGATCATGGTGCTGTCATTTTATCTTAACTTTCTTATCAATGTATTTCTCATCTCTGTATCTATCTGGTTACTTGCAAAGTAAGTTGCCCCATTAAAACAACTGCATTGTGAATGTTGTGTCCTATTGAGCAATACAACGTTACATACAGTATACAGTAGAAATGGAACCTTGGATGAAATCCATGTCAGAGATCATGACCTGTATTTACCTTGCTCAACAGTGCACACGTCTCCTGAGCTCACAGTATCTATACACAGTATGAGTTTCGTGCATCTATCTGTCAGTGTATTTATGTCGCTTAATATGTTTCTTACCGTTACCGTAAATATCTTTAGCTTAGCGAAAGAATTTACACCACAATCCATCTCCCACGCATAAGCATCACCGGTTTATAATTTCCAGAAAACCGTTTAATTGCTTTCTGAATGGGGGGCATGTTTGGCTTGCTTCTGTGAAAATATCAGATCACTGCTATTGTATGGAGAGGTGTCTCTTCCAACTACAATTGTGCTGAGGTTTCAGCAATCGTCTTTACAGGGTGAAAGGTTTTCTGTTGTACGGTGTTGTGCTAATGATGGCTGCCCCTTCTCTGCTTGCCACCTGTTTAGCTGAAACTCTAACAAGTGCTGCCCCATTGCCTGGGCTTATCCCCTCCCTCCAAAGTCCCTTTCTCTTTCCAGGGGAATTTGGAAGGTAATGACCTGAGACACCTGGCTCACTCACGTAACAAAATCAATTGTGACCTCTTCTGCCTGCTCCCTCACAACTAAATATAACTCCCTCAATGTTCCTCTTTGTTTAGAGAGTCCACTCTCCCAGGCTGACTGAAGGGGGGGGTCAGAATAAATATTACCAGTGATAGTGATGTGTGACATTGCTGTGGTGTTTTAGAATAGCTGGGGTTAATGTACTGAATGTACAGTACATAACCTTTTCTGTCTTCTTGGTTGCTGTATTAAAGGTACTGGAGAATGCCATATCTAGCTATTCATGTTTCTTGTCATTAGTTTCTGTTTTCACATAATATACCTCCCTTTCTTTTCAACTTTAAATGACATAATATATTCCTTTTAAAAAATAATCTTTTTTTTACAATTGCTATTAGAGCAGCACTGCTTGACCGCATTTGTTCCTAATGTCATCTCAAGCGTATTCACAAGTAATCGCTAGGATTATGAATGATAGAGGTCTGCAGTGTTCTGTGTTGAAGTTGTAATTCAATTGATCTGTTGATCAGTTGTGAATAGTGCATTGTACTGTAATTAAGTAATAATTGTAGCAATTTCTAATGTTGTGACACATTATAATGTACTTCAGAAATGACGTGGGCCTGTGTTACTGTATATAGTGGTTGTAACCGAAGAATGACAATTGTCTGTACCGTATTGTACTGGAGTTGAAAATGGCGCTTGATGGTGGCCTATATTGCAACTGTGTTGTAACTGAATTTTGGAAAAGATGGTAAGCTTTAATAAAGGATGCCAAATTTGAGTGGCTAAGAGAACCTTTTTCCAGTGATCAGTCGTCAAGAAAAAATCCCCAGCCCTCTTACTGAGTTAATTGATTTTAAAAATCCAATAAAATTCTTATATTTCTGATACCAATAACATAATATTCCAAACAGTACTACTGAGTAAAATACTTAATTGTGGCATCTAAATAACAACTTTTGATTTAAGTTTTTTTGAGATGTGCTTCCTAGGCTTTCTTAGTTTGCTGGGCTGCTGTATATATTTTCAAAACCAGTGCCTGAGAAAACAGAACAGGTGCTTTGAGCACATCAAAGAAATGCAGGCATCAGTGTTGATTGCTATAGGATTGTCGCAGGTTACACATGGTGATGATAGTGATGATAAAAGAAAGAAGAGCTTCCAAAATCATTCGGGGCAGGCTTACACCAGGCACTCAGACATGACTTTCAGAGAGCTGGTAGTCTCAGAGGGAGCAGTATCAGTAAAGGCAAGGCTTTAATGATCCCTCTGTTTGCCGAGTGGTGGAGATTACAAAGGAGCTACGAGTTCTTCTTAGGCACTGATTGAAAATCGTCTGTGCCTTTACATCTCCAATCAACACCATTGTCTTTTGAACACACCCCTCTGAATGAATCTTTTGTTTGTTCAATATTACATTGTAGATTCACGGAATAAGATAAAGAATGTTAAAAGTATGAGGAAAATTGCTCCCTTCCCCAAGACCAACTTGCAGCTTTTTCAAGCAGATTTAGGTCAATTTAGTTTTGCCTTGTACAGTACTTCTTTCATTTCACGTACGTCTGGGAATATGAATGAAACGTACATGTGCATTCATCCTGTGAGGACATGCATCTCCCATTCATTTTTTTTGTCCTGACGTACTGTAGTAGCTGATATATCTCTCATTATGTCATCAGCTTCCCAGGGCTGTTATACTGTATATCCGAGAGTGACAAGAATGTCAACATCAGACTTTGTGAATAATATTTATGTTCCTCCTAATATTTACGTTGACCTGTAGAGCTGACCTGGTTTACAATACACCTACTGTATACTCACCTCTTTTCAGATGGGATCCATGCACCGTTTGAAATAAGATACTAATCCATATTTGCTCATTTCTTATGTGAGACACCTGGACTAGATCACTGGATCAATTAGCTGCTATCTACCAAACTGGTTGGATGTCCTCCACTTGTTGGCAACCTTTCTTGTCTTCTTATTTGTCCTAATGCTTTGTGTGTGTATGCTCCAACTGACCATCCATTCATCTTTTGAGACACTGCAAGCTCTACAAATTCCATGCAAGAGATTTGGTGCCAGCTGTAGACGCATGACATCCTTCACTGCAAGAGGCCTGGCTAACTAATCCCAGCCTTACCCTCTGTGGTTCAGTGCCAGTGTTGCGCAGCCGCATGGAGAATCCCATTGCAGTCAGCCTAGTGATATGATCCAGGCTTCCAACATCTGAATCTCAGAGCTCAACCTGTGCTCCAAGCAAGTGCCTTTACTGGATAAGTGATCAGAGAGTCTCCATTTGTAAATAGTTTGTGGCTGCTGGATATGTTGAAATTGTCATAGTGGCAGAAGTGTTATCAGTTTACGAGCAGTGAGTTTGGGCATTTTTCTGTGGCCTTTTTATGGTGCCATTAATGTTTCACAGTGATGGCCAAGAATGTTATCTTCTCTAGATGATAACATTGCCTGTCATCTTCACTAGAGTCCTCGCGATGGGCAGCCACAGCAGTTCGAGTGACACCACTGGGCCTGTGTGGAGGACATCGTACCCAGCCTGCTCTCAGAGCACACTCACGGCTCTGCGGTTTCCGCACTGCCTGTCATTAGACTGACGGATCAGTTGTCCTGCAAAGGTGGAGGAATAAAAGGGCTCAAAAAAATAGTTCCAGACTGCCAGACACAGCCGTTTGAAAGCGTGTGTTTTTGCTTTGTTCCTCAGCATTGTAATTCCTCTGCTTGACAACAAATGATTAAAAAACAAAAGCAGCAACCGCACACAGACACAAACACACTGAAACGCAAGCACAAAACCAGGAGACTTAGGGTACAGCAAGCATCTGCTTTTAATCGGCTTTCAGCACAGTACGTGTGCAGGAGATTGATTAGCACAGGTTATCATTTAGCTCTGTTTTACCACGTAAAGCAACTCCAAAAGTGCATTTACAGGTGAACCCTAAAAGATGGTAGGGAGAATCACAAACAGCAAACTGGCCAAATCACCCAGGCACATCAGTACAAGAACACAACGAAATTACTTCAGGCAAGTCAGACAGCAACAGTAATCAATAATGATAATGATGGTTTGAAAATATTTTATCCTCTGCCTGTGGTGCAAATGATTCCTTCTCTTTTAATTCCTGATATCTTTGAAGTTTCCTCTGCAAGTTTGTAAAAACAATCACGCTATAAAATTGTTTCACAGCAGTGTAATTAGTATAGAGATTTTAATTTTACTGGAAAAGCAGGAAATGGTTCTTTTAATGCATATTATAATATAAAATTACATAGGCAAATTTAACTAATGGATTAGGTGCTTGCTGAACTTCAAGATCTTTAAAAATGGTTTTGCTCTGGTATATAATTACAGAGTTTAAACAGAAAATTGATTTTTGATACGAGATGTTGTATATTCCTCTTGCTTTAATGAAATGTATTTTAAACCGGCACAGCATATTAAGATACCACGGATAAATACCTATTGATGTTAATACCCTGCCAAGAGTTTTCAACATGGTGTCCTTTGACTTTCAAAACCATTCACTTTCTTAGATGCATTTGATTCAAATGTGTCTGTTGTCGTGAAAGGCCAACGATGGCACCCTGCACTTACAGGGTGCTTGCTTTGTGGCAGCGTCTGTACAGTCCCCTTGTTTGCTTGTGAGCATGTGCACTGTACCTGACTCACAAAGGAGCTGTCATGGTGAAGAGCTCCATTGACCAACTGTGCCTCAGCTGTTGACACCCCTGTTGGGGTTAGAAAGATATAAGGCGGTGAAAGTCTGGCAGTTGTTGAGTTTCACTAGCACGTGCATCTGTCATTCACACCGTTTTTACAAGCAACGAGAAACTTTCGCATTCTGTGATGGAGCACAAATCTGTAGTTTATTGGGAACAGTTGATTGAACTGCAGCAAGTAAGGTGGAGCTGCTGTTAGGATTATGCATGCAGTTGTTCTAATGTCTTTTGCAAATGTTTGCACAACTTTCACAAATAGTGCATCAACATTCCTTTTGGATCTTGAAAACCCAACAGTTTCTAATGCAATAATATCTAATAATATGTACACATTTGTTAATTATTTTTAGACTCTTTGATGCTTTTCACCAAATTATTTGCTATTTTTAACTGCAGATTAGGTGTATGTCCTGTATACAGTATGTATGGAATAATGACAGTTGTATTGTGTCCGACCATCAAGCATCATTCAACAAATCAGTCTTTAATCACCTGCCTGAACAGTTTCTTATCATTGGTTATGGAATCTTTCAACCTGAATATCTTATATTAACCTGACTGTTAATCTAATCTAAAGTTAAATCAACATTCCAATGAAGCAGTGAAATTTCATGTTTGCCAACATTTTTAAGAATAAAAAGAGCAGAACATAACCTGATACAGCTATAAAGGTAACTGTTCTGAATGTGACAGCTTGGCTTCTGGGGTGGGATCTGGCCTGTGGCCTAACAGAACGTCTAGGTGAACCGTGGCCATGTGTGTGTGTGTGAAGTGCATTGATTGTGAGTGTGTGTTGTAAAGTGTGTTAGTATGTGAGGGTGTTGTAATGTGTGCAGACCGTGTGTGTGTGTTATAAAGTGTATTGACTGTGAGTGTGTGCTGAGTGTGCTGACTGTGATTGTGTGTTGTAGAGTGTGCTGACTGTGAGTGTGTGTTGTAAAGTGTGCTGGCTGTGAGTGTGTGATGTAGAGTGTGCTGGCAGTGATTGTGTGCTGTGAAGTGTGCTGTAAAGCATCTTCTGTGAGTGAGTGCTGGCTCAGTGAGCCTGTAGTAAAGTGCAGTCTGACTCGTGTGTTGTAATATTTGTGTGGATTGTGTGTTCCAGGTGACACGGGTCCCGATCGAGTCATGTGAACAGTACTCCACCTGTGGAGAGTGCCTGAGCTCTGGGGATCCCCACTGCGGCTGGTGTGTGCTGCACAACATGTGAGTCCACTGTTTATTGCTTTTACTGGCTTGGCTTTCTTTCAGCCTCTATCTTCTATCCTGACTGTTAATGCTCTGCTGTCTTTACTCTCTTTATACTCAAAGTCTTTACTCCCTCCTCTCTCTTTATATGCTACTGTCGTTACTGACTCTACTCTCTTTATACACCTAAGACTTTTTCTACTTGCTTTTTATATTCTATGACTCTATGCTCTTTATACTTCCGTGTCTTTACTTTCTTTCCTTTTTAGATACCATCTTTACTCTCTCTACTCTGTTTAGCAGGCAAAGGGGTCAGTGGTCAGAATATTCTAGGAGCTGTTTTGGTTGGCAGTGAAATGAGTTGGTCTGGATTTAGTTTTTGCATGTGACTTCTTCACTGTGTTGGGGTTGCATAGCGTAGTGGAAGCCCTTAGTTTCATAACTGACAGGTTATGGGGTGGACTCCCTTCTACAGACACTGCTGGCATACCCCTGAGCAAGGTCCTTTACCCCAGTGGCTCCAGTCCATCCAGCTGTATGAGTGAGAATCAGTACTGCTGGGGGCTGATCCCTATGATGGACGTGTCCCATCTGTGGGAGAGTTCATTGCTCCCCTCAATGCTGCAGACCCCAGGAAGAGCTCTGGCCTCATGAGCTGCTGTGGCTTTAGCATTGACTACATATCTAGCTTTTCATCTAGACTAGGAGTGTCCAGTCCTGGACCTGGAAGGCTAGTGACTCTGCAGGTTGTCATGGTGTCTTTGAAGCAGCAGTGCCTGAAAGACTGGGAGAAGCTGTTAAAATGGTCCATTTAAGTCAGTTGTCACCTGGATTATCTAATTATGAGCTGAGTTGGAATAAAACCCTGAAGACACACTGTCCATCCAGGACTAGGATTCGACACCCCTTTGTTAACTCTGTTGCAAAGAAGCACCTTTCACCATATCCAGGTCATGAGATTAGCAGCTGGGAAAGATGGCATAGATTTTGGCTGTGAACTAATCATGGAAGAGATGACCATCCTAAATATCTCAGGTTATGACATAATGACTGTAAAGGCATGACTGTAAAGTGCCTTGAGGTGATAGAATAAAACCCTACACCTAAAAATAAAGATATCCTGAGGGCACAGTTCTGTTGCTTTATTACACACCATGCTTAGGATGGAGACAGGGTGTGTTGCCTCCTACTAACTGTAATGCAACATGAGCAGAGCTCTAGAGCAGAAAGCAGGACTGAGCAACACAGGACTCTGTCTAGAACAAGAACTGTGCAGAACCTAAGACAGGTCTCGTCTGGGAGAAGTGTCTTCTGTCTGTGTGAAGTGGCAGTTATTAGAATAACATGTAGCACTATCACAGCAATAAGAGCAGGACTCCCTCACTGTGCTCTCCGTGACACTCTCGAACAGGATCAAAACACAGTGAGCACTAAGAGACAGAGCGCCCCCTGGCAGGGAATCTCTGGCATTTCAGCAGCAACAACTGGCTTTGGTATTGTGTACAGTCAAGTATCAAACTGCATATATGAAATTAGTTGTTTTGAATGAAATCTTTTGTTGTGTTTACACACAAGAGGTAAAATGAGGTTAGAGTTTAAAAAGCACATGCTCACATTTAAATCTATAAGAACACTGTCCAGTATCCTGACACCTTTACTTAGAACACCTTCACTAAGCTCTGCACCCATGCTGTTCTGCATCTTGTGCCGAAGTGCTCTGGAGATGGTGTTCAGAACAGCTGCAGTCTGTATTTTAGAATGCTACAGGAGCATGCTACCAATATCAATGATGACTTAATGATATGATTTTCTTTTCTTTTTTTCTGTTTGCTCATTTTCTCAAAAGCAGTCGGGGCCCTTCTTATTAAGACTTATTCTTTGCAGAATCAACATCCACAGACACTTGAGATGGTTCAGTTGCCACACATAAACACAACATCTTTGATCACCATCTCTTGCCGAGAAACATGATTGAGATTTTTTTTTCCCTAAACAACCTTTTTTGTTGGAGTGCAATTGAAACGTTTCGCGCAAGGTGGGTAATTAGTAACATGACAGCTTATTAGACATTCTCAGCGATCAGAATTGACGGATAGTTTGGAGATGTAGTGTCTTTCCTTTTCAGGACTGCGTGATTTTAAACTCCTTTAATTACCAGCAGCTGGCGTTCATTTCGTGAAAGCCTCAAGACAGGGAGAAAGCACTCCTTGATGCCACATACTTAGTCAAACAAAGGCAGTCTCTGGTTTGATTGTGGTTCAAAAGAACTATATTGTAAGTGTACTTAAATCACACTGGCATAGAGTCTGTACTGCTGTGCCACAGGAAATTATACTGCAATGCAATTCTCCTTCTTAGGCTATTGCCAGTGTTGTCAGGATAGATACAGCATCTTTTTTTCCAAATTATATGGTGGAGGTTAAATCCTAAAGACGAAAACTGTACAATGGTCTCCAGTAAGTTTTCAAAAAGGTTCCTATCAGGTTTATAAAGATAAACTGCAAAGTCTGTGGTATCTTCAGACAGGGTTTTTGTCTCCAAGTCTCTCGTTTTTTCTGTAAGGTCCAATTTCTTTGGTTCCAATTTCTAAAGGTTTGAATACTTTTATTGCTAGATGTATTTATTACATTTAAAGTTTTCATCCTGAAAATTCAGTCTGTGATTGAAAAGACACCCTTGATTCAAGAGGGGAGTAAATTTAAAAATCATGAGGTTCTAAGTAAAGCGAAAAATCAAAGAATGGCCAAATAACAAAAAGACCAATTAATTAATTAGGGCTTGGTTTGAATGAAAAAAAAAAACCTCTGCCTTGTAGAATGCTTTGTTGTTAAAGCGTAAAAAAGAAGAGAAATTCCCTGGAAATGAACTGAATTTGTGGCCTGCCCTACTGTTCCACAGCAAAGACGTAGAAACAGTTGGGGGGTTGGTAATTCAACTTTGTCAGCTGACTGGAGTGAGAAAAGAGTCTGATGTAGGAGTAGGTCACGCTTTGCTTTCATTTGCAATTTGATTTTAATATGGGGAAAATAGGCTTTGAAGAAAAAAATATATAACAGACTGCATCTAATACATACTAAAAATCGAATATATACTGTACTTTTGAAGAACGTAACCCTAAGGAGCTATCAGTCCAGCAAATGTTTGGAGTTGCAAAGTAATTTGGTAATTTGTACTGAACATTGCCTCCAGGTACTGTGTATATTGAAATGTGTCGGAATCTCAGATGGTCTCAGGTACCTGTAAGGTATGAGTCATGCTTCAGGCTTCCATCCTTAGGGAAAAAAAATATTTTCTTGATATGAAATACTTAGGAGCTTTGAGCAGGTTTGGGCAGTGCTCTTGCAAATTCTTTTAAAAAGTAAAATATACAGTAATACTGTAGTGTAAATAAAAAAAAATCTGAAATTAAAAATAAGAAGCCTCTTTTCACTCACTGTATAGGGTTATTAGCTCTCTTGTTTCAAGAGGAAATAGAGCAAAGCGACATTTAAAGAGCAGCCAATTTCTTAGTCACAACTACATCAACAAATCAATGTAATTAGTTTAAATGCAGTGAAATAATTTGTCCATTCTGCTGGCAGTCCTTCTTAAGTGATCCTATTACCCTTCAGGATTACATTTACCAATCTCACTTGGGAGGTATTTTAAAGAAATGTGCAGATGAATTTAAGAGAATCATTTGTCAGCATCTCTTTTCTTTACCCCTTTGACAAACATCTGCACTCCATTTAAGGCTACTTTGCTGTCAAATATAATGCCTCTGAGTTATCAGTAGAAAATGTAGACAATAGCATGCATTATATTTCAGACAGGGTGGAGTGGTGTACATTCACTGATGGGTTTGTTGAGTACAAATCCATTTGGGAGTTTGTTCTCTGTGGCCCATATTGACAATACTCATATACCCACATGTCCTAATGTGACAGCAGTCATTAGCATATAAGCAAGAGCATTAGGGCAGTAACACTGGCTTCAGGGGTGCCACCTATTGATAACGTGTGCATTGAAACAGCAGGACAGGGTGACATCAGCGGTCCACTGGGGATCTGGCATCATCAACATGTACAAAATCTAAACCCTCTCTACAAAACAGTGCAAAGAAGAGTCTCACTTCATCTGATTGAGTTCTAACAGATTAATGATCACACATAGAAGTGTTCAGACTCTCATTAGTTCAAGGTATTGTATAATAAAATCAATCATTTTTGTTACAATGTATGTATAATTCTTTACATGTTCCGTTATGTAAACTGGATAATTCTGCATTTTTTTAAATCCCCCCCCCATACATTTTCAAATTGCAGAAAGAAAGAAGGTAGATCTTCAGTAGAGCAATTCCTCAGCATTGTTTAATTCATGCTATAGATCTGAGACGGGTCAGGTTTTGATCCAGTTATTGCATTACTCGTAAGCCTCTTATTATTAAACCAATTTAGCTCCTTATTAGAAGAATCCTGTTAAGCTGTCTCCAGCTCCTTCACACCACTGTAGCCCACACATGTCTGCAGTATTGAGCTGCTTCCTCCAGGTGCTAGATTTCACAAATTCGTGGGTTTGTCTATAAAGCGGCAGTGTTGAAGGGACCATGCTGAAAGGCTATAGAAATACTGTTTGCTCTATAGTTCACATACTGTATGTTTCCCAATCATAATGAAGGCTGAATGTGTAATAATAAGTGATATTATTTAGAGCAGTAGTTTCAGGGTACCCTTTTCCATAGAAGGGAGTCTATTTTGGGCCCATATGTGATATAGGGTCGTATACCGCGTGCATATTTTCATTTAGGGACAACTACATATTGATTCCTTTCTGGAAAATAGAGAGAAGAAACACAAAGTTTGGGCTGTTGAAAAGACCACACATTGCATTTCTTCTTTCTGCCTTTCAGTGTGGAATTCACCTTTAGTCCTTCCTTTTGCGGGCAACACACAATGACACAGCTCCCTCTCAAATATTTTTATTTTGTGTACATCATGTAAATCATCGTTTGTACAATTTTTACCAAGATACGGAGATAGAAAGAAACATACCTGTACTGCTGCTCTGGGATCAGCTCAGAAAAGGGCCATCAGATACATTTTTTGGCTTAAAGGAATGTCTTGTGCTAAAAGAACTGGGCCCTTTTAAAATACCAGACTTTAACAGAGAAAACTACAGTACAAAGGGACCGGGTTCGAGTATTCATATTCCTCAAAGGCACTGACAAAATCAGCCCAGCAGACTTCTTCAGATTCACCAGAGAAACATAAACCAGAGGACACAAACAAATAATATGTGGAAGTGGGTTTAAAACTGAAAACGGGCAGCAGTTCTTAACACTAGGGCTTGTGTGGCTCCCATGTCTCCAGGTTAATGGTGTTCATCCTCTAGATGCTGGAGAAGAAGGAATGGTATAGGGCTGCATTGAGATAAAACTTCGCAACATAGGACACACCATAGCTGAGGATACCCAGAGTCCCTAGTCCATGTAAATCCAAATTCAGTGAAGCTTTTACTGTATTTGCAGTTTTTTTTGTCCTGCTTACTCGCCAGTTTGAAGTTGTCAGTCATGGCCTTCTCTAGAGCTTGCAGTGGTTGTTGAATCAGTGGAAACTGTGCTTGTGCCGGGCTCCTGCTTATGTCTTTTTTTTTCCTTTGCCATTGGAGTCAAAACTAACACGTTTTAACTGAAGCCACATGTCAACAGCAGCTTGTAAGCCAAGAAGACACTAGCCATTATATTATATGATTTCTGATTCGTCATACACAAGGTATGTTACTCTGTCTTTCACATGAACTAGTAATACTTCAAAATATAGTACACTTTAATCGGGGCACTGAAAAGAGCGCCCTGATTTGCTGGGAAAAACACCTGCAGGAACAGAGGCGAGATGAGCAATAAAATTAGAAAACTGCTGTTAAACTCACCACAAAATAAAATAAAATTAGTTATCAGCAGTCCAATGACAAACTTTAGTTTTATTATTAAGTATTCTACAGACTGCAGCAACCACCGCACAGGTTTCAGTTACAGAGAGAGAGGGAAGCAGTCTGGGACAGCATCCAGAAGTGAATTCTGTAGGATATTGTGTAACATTTTCAACTGAACGCTCTGATGGCTGAGACTACTTCATGACAGCTAGTTAACAGCCTTAGGAGAGTGTCTGTGAGAGAAGAGATGCGATAGGTCTGCTGACCTGCCTTCTGTTTTAACAAAGCCTTCAAAGCTCTTAAACTCCTCTATAATCTCATTTTAAACTACCCCATATAAACATGTACAGTATATTCTATATTTTTGCTAACATGGTCAAGTCTACAGTCTCTCCTGAATCCTTGTGCCTGTAATATAATGTCCTGTGATCTGCTGTCCATGCGGTGCCATGCAGTTAAAGTCAGTGAACACTCCATGGTGCCATGCTTTGTGAACATACCACCAGGACGTCACAGAACCAACCAGGCAGCAGAAAGGAGCTTGTGGTGTGTGTCATATTGCTCCCTGTTCTTCATAAATCCTGTTCTAGTCAGAATTATGGAAAAACTGTTACATTCTCCTCTCTTCTGAGTAACAAACACTGCCACTCTGTGGTCAGACTAAGAAATGCACCAGGTGCTCCATGTACCTTTGTCTCAGGAAATGAGATGGAAGTTCTTATCTACTTCTTTCCAGTAGTGTTAGAGAGAATTAAAAGTGTCTTACAGTTATCACCCTGGCTGCTCAAGTTAATATTACAGGCTGACGGAGGTCTGTTCAACTTATTCTCACTATTGGGTAGCAGGCAGAGATTCTCATGAATTGGGGATTTGTAAAGTTTATTTGTTGCCTCTCACTTGAAAGCTGGAAAAAGAAAAATATGCCAGCTGCATTTATCAGCTATTTTGGAAGACATTTCCTGAAAAACATATCAAATCCAACCCCGGATTCAGAATAAAAATGAGCTGGGATTAATATAAAGACTGTGCATTTTGGTTTGATTTTACTTTTTTTTACACACTATTTTTTTGTTTTGTTTTATATTGTCACCCCATGCTGAATTATTAGTTCAGCATGAGATTTCTGGAGAGTGACACAGGTGAGCAGGAAACATTATTGGATTTTAATGGACTGCTACAGGAGGAGAATTGCAGCTGTAAGTATGTTTTTTACATTGCATCCAACAACAAAATGATATAGTTCCTGATTTAAAAGCTGTTGTTATGGCTTCGGCAGTTGAGAGATCTAATCTGTTGCCCAGTTATATTTAGTTATTACTGATAGCAGGGTTTTTGGATTGTTGGAAATAGGTGGACTTCTCTACAAAAAAAAAGCACAAACCAAGCAGTTGGCACTGTACTGCCCAGTAGAGGTATTGGTTTGCCATGGATGCATTCCCAGTTTGCTGTATACCGAAGACAAGCAGTTTCGTACAGCTGCAGCTTTAATCTGCCTGGGAAAGAAAGAGACATGACCATGCTCCTCCAACATTTCCACCTGCAAAGCCATTCATCATTTAACACACTTCAGGCTCCACACCACCTAAAAGGTGAGTTTGAGCCAACTCAAATAGCAGCTTCTCTCTCTCTGTTGTTGCCCACCCAGTTACAGAAATAAGCAATTACAATTACATTGATAAATCAGCCACAAGGGCCCTGGCCGATTAATCAATTTTAGAAATCCCAGTACCAGTCACCTAGTGACGTGACCCAGCCTTGAACTAGTAACATCTGGACCATTAAGTATAACCTGCACAGCCTACAAGCAGTGTACTGCTACTGCCACATTACGATCCCCATCATCCTCTCATTTTGAAACAAATTTCTCACATGAAGGTTTAAGATTCACATACAGTATGAAATGGTGTCAAATGGCACATTAAGACAGATAACATAGTGAGAATTACCTGAGATTGGTTTTAAAAATGTATAAGGACAGGATTCTACATGGCTGGTAGAAAAAAAAAGAAGACAAACCATGTTTCTTGGAGCTGTTGTTAACTGAACTGAGATTAGTGCCAGTAGTTGGGTTTTTTTTCCCAACACAAACCATTGCTGTTCAATCAAAGCTGTGCCTCATTCCCCCACGCATCACATTTGAATAAATGCTCATGCACTTTTCAGGAAACAGCCCTCAGTAAATCATTTGAAATACTGAATCATGCAGTGTAAAAAAGGCTATTAGTTGATATTTGGGACAACATACTGTAGCTTGGCATATATTTGAAGACCCAGCACAGGGTTATTTAGGAATCTGACTGATGTTTGTAATGGAGAGCCTCTGTTCTGGCCAGGCTGGATAAATCCAATATTTATTTAAATACATCTAGATTTATTGAAACAGGCCAGCAAATTGAAATGTAGGGTCGCTTGACAAGACGATTTGCATGCGATTGCGGCGGAATGACAGAAAGTAACAGGCAGCGGTAATTTGCTGATCTGTGTTAAGCGGCGTTAAATGCACAGGGATGTTTCCCTCTCTGCCCGTTTGCCTCTGTCATTCTGAACTGTGTCCTTTCATAAGCAGATCCGGATCCGATGGCAGTGTTCTGCGCCTGCCTGCAAACAATGGGGAAAGTGCACAGGCGCGCCCTGCAATTTGGGAAAATGGCATGAAGACTTAAGATCCCCTAAAAAAAGTGATTGCTCCATGTTCGAGCTGCAATCAGCAGGCTTTTTGCACGCTAATTTAGCCCCGGCTTGAATAAGAGGAAGCCCCAGGGGTGATCCCGACGTGAATTAGGCAAACGTTTTCCTGGGCCGTCTCTCAGCAGTCTCCCAGTCAAGTGCAGTCTGCACCATTCACCGTAAGAGCGTAGTTTCTGAAATGGGCTGGAATTAGGATCCTGCTTTCCGACAGCATAATTGCTTATCTGTGTGGAGGTTGAAAAGAAGTCAGTGGCACAGGACCCAGGGGTCGGCAATGCAGCGACAATTACTGGGGTGAAATTCCTCCCGTCAGCTCAGGGCAGACTGACATGTACAGGATGTACAGCAAACTAAAAAAGGAGTGACATTTCTTTACGGTGTATTCAGTACGTTGAATCAATGGCGAGCACAGGTTCTTACACGTGGACTGTGGGTTATTGGCTACAAACAACCAAAATGGGGCCACATGATCTCTTCTCATTTGTAGCCCTTCTTATGCTCTTATTAAATGGGAACGGCTGGGGAAAAAAACTCCAAAACATTTTGTTTTGCTTATTTTGGGGTGTAACAAGAGATAGCCCAAAATGTCTCTTTCTTCGGAAAGAAACCTTTGTGTTTTCAGTTCCAAGGCTACTGTACTTCTTTAGGAAACCCGCATCTGTTTTATTATTACAATGTAATGTAACATTTACCCTGGGCTGTTGGCATTGCAGGTTATTGCTGTATATCCCCTATAAATATTTGAGATGTGTTTGGCTAGAAGCCTTTTATGTTCTCAGGAGGGGATGTGTGTGTCAGAAAGGCTCGGGAGTCCACAGTGCACTCTCCTGCACGGCCTGGGCAAAGGCTCTGGGATGGAGTGAAGTAGGCCAGGGGTTAAATGGCTTTAGAGGAAATATTTAACTGCCTTTCAGAGTTTAAAGGCCCCCACTTAGTGGAGGACAGCTCCTCACCATCTGGATAATTGGATACAGGGCCAGAGAGGACAGTAAACTGGCCTCAAGTCCAGGATGAATACACGCTCGAGGTGTGAGATTGACAGGGGTGGGGGGAAGGGCAGTCTTTACTCCTTTGGAAAAAGCATAATGGCTTGACCCCCTTCCCCACCCAAGAGAGCGCACTGAAGGCCATAGCTGTAAACCAAGGGCTTGGAGCACAAAAAGGGCCACTTGAAAGGCCATGACTGACAACCTGCTAACTCAGAAACCTCTGGGATCTGCAGCATCCACTTTAACTAAGGCAGGCCTTGAAGAGAAGCCAGTAAGACAGACACAGTCTAGAGGCTGCATGCAAAGAGTGTGGAAACGCTTGAAAAAAACTGTGCTCCTACTGCAGATGATTTTGTGTCATCAGTGATTTAGAACAGCCTGTCTTTCCTTCTTGAGTGTGGAAAAAAACTATTTTTTAAATACTGTGTTAAAAGCAATGAAAAGGATTTAGAGCTGTCAGTTTTAACCCATCAAAAAAGCTTAGAACTTACTTTGTGCATTAAATCATCCTTATGGGAAATGCAGAATTCTTAATTTCAATTTCATCAAATTAAAATCTCTGCATAGTATAGGGATACCTATAGACTGGAAAACATCGCCTTGAAGATGGATTTTATAGCACACGGCCTGTGATGGGTTCATAAATATCCCTGCCTGTGCATGTGTAGTTTACATACTCTGTCCCCTCCCCTGCTGTGAAAGGTGCACAGTCAACAAAGGCATTTCTTCTTCTGGAGGAGGCTTGAAGCATACACCCTGGTCTCCTCTCCGCTGGTGGTTCAGGAGGGATGCTTATGTATAGCGAGCTCCGCTTATGAGGCTCTGACAGTTTAATTGTGCACAAGTCAGCGGCAGGGATCAGAGGCAGAAGGATCTCCATGGCAGATAACGAGAGAGAGGGTGGAGCGCCAAATCAATATCCCTGCTCCCTCGCAGCTGGGGAGCACCAACCCATTCATTTCGGAGCCTCCCATGGAGGCACGGAGCACTGTCAGGGGACGCGGCTATAGCTGAGATTTTGCTAAAGGATTTTAATCATAATTGGAGCCCAATTAGACTAGCTGCCATTATGTAGTATTAAGAAGGATTTTATAGCAGGGGGAGTATAATGAGAGGGGGTACATATGGGCAGTAATACTTTCATCCATACTTCTTATCCTTCATGTTCCAGACTCCGATAAAAGCAGACTTTTCCAAATAATCTGTGCAATAATGGCCAATAATTCAGTATCACGGGTGTGATGTGTCAATGATCCTGTTGTGAGCTGTTGAGGAATCGACTAACGACGTGCTGGTGATCATTCCCTCTCCTGTCTTTTCCCCAGGTGCTCAAGGAAGGATCGCTGTGAACGTGCTGAGGAGCCCTTTCGCTTTGCCGCCACCATCAGCCAGTGTGTAAAAGTCACAGTGCACCCCGACAGCATTGCCGTCTCCGAGCACAGCGTGCCGGTAAGGCCCCACTAACACTCAGTTGCACTGTGGTCTTGTGAGGGCTCTCTCTCATCGCCCCTTCTCTCCCTCTTTAGACCACCATGTTTTCATTTTTATTATTTATTTCTGTTTTCCATTTTTCAACTCGGAGAAGATCATTCCTCGTCCTTTGTCACTTTGTCTCTTTCCTCCTCCTCCGTCTGCTTATCTCTATCACAGAGTCGCATCTCCCGTTTCTTTACCTTAGCCAGGGTAATCGTTTTCCATCATCGGAATTTCGAAAAGGTGTAATTTTCCTGTCTTTTCTCCTGCTCCACAGCCATTTTCAGTCTTTACACTCTGAAATGACTTGAGAATAGGATTTCCTAAAGAAATCACTTTCATTTTTTGTGTGTGGTAGTGTCATGAAATGAAGAAGTGCACTCTACTTCTGTCCCTAGTTTTCACTCTAGTTTTCAGTCTAAGTTTCCTCCTGCCTCACCATGCGGCCCTTGTGCAGTTAGTAAGAAAAAAACCTTACTTGAATGAGACTTAAAAAACCATCATAACTCCTTCATGTAAACTGAAAAATGATAAAAATACACATTGAAATCATATAGCAAAATTACATTTTATATATACATTACTGTGTATACCAGGACTACTGATAGTGACCCAGAATTTTCTGGTCAGTGCTCAAATCCTCCATGATGTCTGCCATCATCTGTTTTCTCTCTACCTGGAGTTCTGATCTTAGTGTTCAGCTGAAAATGCATTTTGTTAAAAACCTTTAAAAACATTTGTGAGGCTGTAATGCAATTTGCATAAATGATTGTAAAGGTTTATGCATACTGTTTTATCATACCGTGTAGTTTTATAATGGAGTTCTGACTCTGTTTAAGTCTAATTCAAGTAAAGTGTTACAGAAAACTTAGTACTGCACGTTGGTAATGGAGCATTCTGAGATGGACATTTTCGCACTTTTTGTTATCCTGGTACTACTGAAAGATATTAGTCCAGATTACCTTTATAGATGCAGATGGTCGATGGTCACTATCATATTGTAGAGTGAAAATTTTGTTTTTTGGCAGAGTGCTGTGGTGTGACATGTATATTGTACGCAGAGCAGCACAAGATCACAGAGCATTAGTTTCAACACTGTGACAGGGGAAGGGCAGGGGATGAGTACAATAGGTGTTAAAATGGGAAGATTCACCAGCCTTTCAGAAACTCTCCCTGCAAGAAGACCTCCTGCGGGGCTGTTATCCCCTTCTGCACTGGGTGTGAAATGACTTTGATGGACTTAGTTGTGTCTCCATTTTATGTGGCATAAAAAAGAAAAACACACTCATGGGCAATGTCGCAGGCAGGGTGCTTGCAAACAGAAATGTTAGTGGTTAGAGAACTTGGACTTCCGTCTTCTGTCTGCCCTAGCACTTTCAGAAAGGTTTAAGAACACATGGGTCTACACAGGCTTCTTTTTTGGGGGGATTTTCTTTTTCTAATATGAATATGGCAAGTACTTTCTTCCCCAGCCCACTTCAACACCCAGCTGTTGGCCTGCTGTGCCTCACCTCTAGTGGAAACCGCTTGTCAGTTAGCTACTGTAATGACATATCCCAAGCTCCAGCCTCCTGGACTACAGTACTGGACCTGTGCTCTCAGGACTGTTTCCTGCCTATACTAAATGGAATGCAGGAGAGTCCACAACAGAGATCTCATGCTCACTTACTTGAGGGCCGTCTGCTTTTTTTCCCCAACCTCAATAGTCAATTAATCAGTTAACCTAATTATTTACTTAGTTAGACATGTATAGGATTTTTCTTAAGTTCTTATTGGGTTCATTGCTCAAAACATTTACTTGATTAAAGGTACAGCTACCTATGAAATACCTTTAAACAGAAGTATAATGAATTAGTAAATAATTAGACCAGTTATGTACCAGAGAGCTTGGATGGAATCAAAAAATAAAATCCGGAAGGCCATTCAGGAACTGGGTTTGAGATCTACAGACTCCAGACTTGTTCCTCTTACTTCCACCACATCCTGTGATCATCAACCAAACCAACATTTTGCAGCATGGTTTTTAGACATTTGGATTTAATGGTAATTCTAAACTAGTGTAAGAATGTAAAACTGTGTGTGAAAAAACGTATTACTTTTTATGCAAAGGAACTGATAAAGGTTTATCCCATGCTGAAATGAAAAGAAAAGAGACACAACGTTTTGGCTTTAGAGCCTTGTTCAGACTTTGTCTTGTCTATCCTTTTTATCAGCCTTTACCTGTTCCTTTGCAGCCTACGCATGTTGATGCAGCTACCTATTTGGATTACTTATTATGTTTTGTTTTGCATTGGAAGCATTTAGCCAAGACGGGCAGGGGTGTCATAGGATAGAGTAATGAGGATCTTATGACTACATTCAAGGAGAAGGGTCTCAAGCACACATCTCTGCTTGATTAAAGACTGTGAATCGAAGAAACAGCATGGTGCTACTGTCCAGCATGTAAAAGCTGAAGCGTGTTAGTTTATCATAACAGATGAATATGACACAACAACAGGGTCACTTGTATTCTCCCTCCACACCAAAGTAGAGGAAACATCACCATGACAACAAGCCATACCACTGTCATGGTGGGGAAGTCCTGAAAATCACAAAACAAATTCCGCCATTTTATTAATATTGTTAATTAAGCATTCTTTTCTAAAGGTATAAATCAAACACCTAAGTTCTTTTGTAAATTGTCAGTTTCAATATCCGTGGTATTGGAGCTCTATAGCCCAACACATTCTCATCCAGCAGCAAACAGAGAAGATGTGCTTCCCTTTCTTTCCAGAGTTTTTTTTTGTCTGGAATGAGGCAAGGATAGAGTGAAAGCTAATTGCTGTCACATACAAGAGGGTTAGGGGCATGCCATGAAGTCAGAAAAACTTGGAGGAAAAGATTGTAGATTGACGTGATTTTTACAACTAAAAGACTTTTAAAATACGTTACGAAACGTAAAAAAATGGAAAAGCTTTTGATAAAGGCATGCTAGTGTAAGATGGCAGTTTTTAAAAAGCATGTTTCCTTGTCATCAGGCCCTTATAGCATTCAGGCAAGGCGGATAAAACAAAGGGAAACATCGCATACTGCAATAAAAATAGTTGTAACAGAACAGGGCTCTGAAATGCCACAGTGATAATTACCCATGCTACTTCACTTGGCTAGAAAATGTATTAAACACTCTCATTTGTGGAATATATTTATAGGAATAATGGTGCCTTACAGTGTGAAGCTGTACTGGTATTCTAAAGGCTCATGCTCTTGATAGAATTTCCTTTTTTGATCAGAAAAAGTGTGTTTCTGCTATGCTGCTGTGCATTCAATGGAAGTTAGAACCTCTGCCTCATAGCTCACGGCCCTGGTTTCTTTTCCGATTATGGCTGCCTGTCTCTGTGGAGGGTGTTTGCCCTCTCCATGATTGCAGGGATTGCATTTCACTGAATTCCCAAGCCCATTCCCAGCTTCTGAAGACAAACAGGTAGGTTTGACTGTGTACTTCAGATTGCCCAGTATGACCAGGGGTTAGGGTTAGGATTTGTCCCGAATATTCCTGGTTGAGTGACTGACATAAAACCAAATAAGCATGATTAGCAAAGATCTTGTCCTATCTGTCACTATCCTGGTGTTGTTTTTCCAATTAAAATCTCTCTTGTCGTCAATCACACATCAGCGTTGGACATCTTTGAAATTCTTTGATGTCTTAATCTGCTGTCAGTTACTGTTCTGCGTAGGCTGCAAGACATCAAGAAGCTCATAACTCCAGGCCTTGCAGATAAACTTGACCTTATTCACCTTTAGGAAACCAAAGCCCTCTCACAGTGTCAGCTATAAAAAGTGACACAGTGGCCCCAGAATGCATAATTTCTTTCTTTCGTCTCCCTGCCTTCCCCGTAGCTGGTTGTGAGGGTGAGTGATGTCCCCGATCTCTCAGCTGGCATCACCTGCTCTTTTGGGAACCTGACGGAGGTCGAAGGTCAAGTAATCGGGAATGAAATACTATGTGTGTCGCCCTCTTCCAAAGATGTCCCCCTCATACCCACTGACCAAGGTAAGGTTGCCCACGATGGCGAAACTGTCTCCAGAGCTCTTGTCTGACTAAATTTTGTCCTTTTCTGCTTGTATTCTCCTTTTAATTGTGAATATATTATCATTGTGATCTTCCGTATCTAACTACCACCATGACTCTCTACAGTTAATGTTTATATGATCGTGATATTGTCAAGTGCATTGAATTAGACAGTGACAAGATAGAGGCATAATAGATTATTATCAGAATATGTAAAAAAAATATTTATATTGGTGTAAGATGCAAAATAAAATCATGGTAAATGTTTAAAAGACCTTGCAAATGTACTCTGGTAAGCTTTCCGAAGGGCTAGCACAGATGTTCCAGGTGAAATCTTGATAATCAGTACTTGACGGTGCTTGCTGGTATTTATGGAGCACACAACCTGACATCTTTCTCTGACTTTTATTGCATTAGTACCAGTTAATTGTCTTTTTTTTGTCAGTTTCACCCAGATGGCACAGCCTGCCTGCAACATGTGAAAAACAGTCTTATTTACTGAACGTATTTATAGGCCTCCTGGATCTGTACGCCCTATACAGACCTTTTCCGAGGAAATGTTTTCTGTGAGAACAGTTGCGCTGGGGTCACATGTTCCTGCAGTCTCGGCCCTGCCTGGAAAAAGAAAGAAAAGCCTTTTCACATGCTTGTGTCCTAATGAGCACAGGCAGCCCTTGGCCCAGCCAGTGCAGTGTGCATGCCGAGAGCTGAGCTGACACTTATTAAGTTTAATTGCCTTTTCTGCTCCAAGCCTGCTGACTGTATAAGCAGCCCATATTCTAGACTTTCCAGGTTATAATGGGGAAAAGTGTGGCTCACCAGGGCAGGCGATGTGAGAGGGTAAGGGGGAGAGGAGCCCAGAAAAGCCTCTTTCTAAGATGGTCACTTGTGAGAATTGTTAAAAAACCAGGATGCACACACGAAACTCTATTGCAATTCATTAAACTGCATTAATGTTTTGGCACATAAAAGCCTTCATTAGGTTTTACAGACACATTTAATGTGACAGAGGCTTTATGTCACTAATCAATTAATTAGCAGAAACATACATTAAAGTTATTCTTCAATCAACAGTCAGGTAATGAGTTAATGATATGAACTTAAACATGCACAAACACCATAAATTGAAACTACAGTGGGAGCCCAGCGCTGCAAGGTAGCAATGCTAACCACTGCACCACTATGCCACCCTATACTGTACATGTGGATATACTGTGGTAGTGGTTGTACCTGGAAACTGTAGCGCTGTTAAGGTGTCTGAGAAATACTCACTGCTGTACACCAAGCTTTACTCTTGGAACAATATAGCAGTGTACAGTGAAATCATATTAAAACCATAGCACAAACAAGGCAAAAAAAATGAATTTCCCATTAGATGGAGCAAAAACTCCAACTGGGAGACAACCGAGACAAGGCTGGAAAGATAAAGAAAAGCCAAAACATATAATGAGAGGTTTCTCAACCAACTGGAACAGATGTACCACACTGGAGAGAAATAGGCTAAATTTGTTCTGAAAGTATGTTTAGGAAGGTGAAGGAAAGGAAAGTTAATTCTACACAAAAAATCATCTCAAAGCCACAGCTGTTGTTGGCAGTGCGATTAGTGCTCACCAGCTGCTGGGGCACCCTGGGAAATGTCAGTGCGCTGTGTTTTGTAATCCTCAGCTCTTTCTCTCTGGTCCTGTGAGACTGGCTGAAATCAGTGGCGGTTGTACTTAGTTGCCTACTTGATAAAAGAAATGGAAATACGATCTACACTACGTACTTTCACAAAGTAAACCTGTACTGTTTCCCCTGACGTGAGTGTCTGGGCTACAATGTGGTGTGTGTTAGGCCTCAGAACCTAGAGTGCTCTGAACTGGACAGCTGGACAGCTCTTCAGGAACCCAGGGCTGGAGATGGAAAGAAGCAGTTCTACATTCCCTTGGGGGTGACTATGGGCAGGACTCTGATTGAAATAGGCAAGGCTACTGCTGCCTTCCTACTATAGCCAGGAAAACAGCTATTCAATCACACTGACCAACCCCACAGGCCTGAGCAGGCAAAGAGTCACATTACAAAATGTGATTACAAAAGAGTCACCCGATTTCTCCTCTCTTTACTCAGCTCAGTGAGACACATTTTTGTTTCTGAACCAAAAGATATCCTGAATTGTTGCTAATGTACTTACTGAGAGCAGGAGGATTCTAGATGCCGCAGGGAACAGCACAGCAAGACAAACAACTGTTCGACAAGACACACTTGTTTACAAGCTGCTTTCCATGCACATGTCAGAGCACAAAAGATCAGTGTGCTCACACTGGCGGTGTGTAGGCATTGCTAGCCAGGTTGGCAACTGCCAGAAGTACATTTAAAGTTTACAGCCTCCACTTGCCCACCCCCCTCTTTTTTAGCAATTGTTCTAGATAACACAACAACGCAAAAAAAGAGGACCTGTCCTTTGGATGAGACCTGAAATTGAAATTGTGATAACATGGGCATTAAAGATCCCACAATGATAATAAGAGTAAGGGTGTAAACCCTGGTGGTCTAGCTAAATTCCACGGGGCTGCAGAGTCTGGCCTACCTAAATTCTCCCTTAATTCAGTTGGCGAGACCTAATCAAGGAGACCACTCCTTCTAATCTGTTGTGAAGTAGGATTGCTGGCACAGAATGCCTACCATACAGTACCTCACCCAGGTGGGCTGTATGTTACGAGGTTCTGACTCTCTGTGGTCATTAAAAAGGAAGGGCGTTTCTCGAAAAGAGTAGGGGTGTAACCCCGGCGTCCTGGCCAAATTTCTCATTGGCCCTTACTAATCATGGCCTCCTAATAATCTCCCTCTATGAATTGGCTTCATTACTCTGCTCTCCTCCCCACTGATAGCTGATGTGTGGTGAGCGTTCTGGCGCACTATGGCTGCCGACGCATCATCCAGGTGGGGCTGCACATTGGTGGTGGTGGAGGGGAGTCCCCATTACCTGTAAAGCGCTTTGAGTGGAGTGTCTAGAAAAGCGCTATATAAGTGTAAGCAATTATTATTATTATTATTATTATTGATGGGCAAAGTGGGTCCTCTCCTTTACATGCAGTAAATCACTCCTGGACTCAATGGGGTGAAAAGTGCTGTATGAGGAACTATTTTATTATTAGTAACCCTTGCTGTAATTTGTAAAGATAAAGTGGGTTTCTTCTGCATTGTACAGACACAGCTCTTATCACATAAAAGGTATAGTCTTGACCATTTGTCCACAGCAGCGTTCCTTACCGTAACCCCGGAGCGCAGGATTGCTCAGATTCAGCTTTACTACTGGTGCAGGAGAGCGGCCAGCCTCTCCCAGAGAGACAGTGGCAGTCTGAGAAGAGTCTGCAGAGCATGACATCGAAGGCCTGTCTGATCAAACACTGTCACGAACCACAGCTCACAGCGACGATGCATGAAAGCGTAACTAAATTCATCTGAACAAACAGTGTCACGGCCTGTATAGTGCATCAGCGAACAGTGCTGCAGTGAGATAGCTGGAGACATTCACATGCTTCGATTACAGTAACAAAGTGCGGAGACAAAGCGTTACGGTGTCTCCCGAATACGCAGCGGTACGATACCACAGCTTACACAAAGATCATTGGAAAAGCAGAGCAGACAATTGGGCTGCCTAAAGAAATACTAGATTACAGAGCGATTTACGATGGGCAGCTGAATTGACCCAAGGGATTATCTGTCTTAATATTGTAGTAAACAGCAGTCTACAGCAAGAATGAAGAATGGATATACAAGCTTATCTGGACACATGTTCTCATAATTCTGTGTGAAGATCTGATCAACAACAGACGCATTGCCAAAGTATGCTGTTCTCAGTCGCTTTCTTTGGGTCAAGTGAATAAGCAAATGGGCAGCTCAGAGATGACAGTTGCAGAAACAGAGAAGCTTATTACAGTATATGGTTGTTTCTGATTCACTCCCGGTGTAAAGTGATGCCACAATTCTTCATTCTTTCACATATCTAGCAAATGGTAGGCCTGGGATTGGGAGAGTGTCAAGTTTCTGGGCTGTCTCTGCCGCATGAGGCTCCTGAGGTACGCACCACACTTCCAGCTGGACAATAGTGATAGCCCCAGAGAGAGCTGGGCCTCAAGACCTCATGCTCTCAGACTTGTCATTCTGCGCCATTGTCCTGTCTTTCATTGTCCTTCAAGCATACAGGTGCTTTCTTACGATAGCTCTTTAGCCAAGTGGTTTGCAAATTCAATGTGTACGTTCTTTTCACTTTATCATACAGTATCTCAGCAGCGTGTCGGTAACCTGGTAGAAACTGACCTCTTTTGAATGATTAATTACATATTAACACAAGTAGGGTTGTTCTCATATTTAAATGCGCCATTAATTCACAATTGTTATTAATAGCTTGGCTGTTATCCATTTCTAAAGAGTCATTTGGAGCCCATGAACTGAAAGGTATCGTTTGATGAAAATGGCTGCTCTTTTATCCCAGGTGAATGCACTCAAATGTGGTCTGTGTTTTGGCATCCGTGCTTTTAGCAGTGCAGTTCATTCTTTCGTGCCTTCTTTCAGACTGGTTTGGAGTTGAGCTGCGCTTGAATTCCCGAGAGACGGGCCAGATGTTGACCAGCACCGAGTTCAAATTCTACAACTGCAGCGTCCACCAGCTGTGAGTGTCCTGAGTCTCCTGAGATCCTCCCCTCCTCCACTGCCCCTAGCTCAGTGCAGCTGCCAGTGCCAATTCTCAGTGAACACCCTAATTGCACTGTGATACAATTAGGAAACTATCTGTAATGGTAATTCTTCTTTCTTTTATGGACAAGTTTCCCCTGGGCACTTTGCAGCATGAAAACCCCAAATAGGACAGAATTAATTACAGGAGTCTTGTGCAAACAAGACAGGCAGAAGGCCTAGATTAACCTGCAGACAGCTCTCTGTAATTAGGCAAGGCTGTCTTGACCCGTTTTCAATGTTTTTTTTTTATTAATTATTTTTCTTCCATATTCAAATTTTGGATTTGGGTATAATTGAATAGCAGAATTATTCTCTTTTTTGGTTGCCATTTACCGGTCTTGTCTCTCATGAGATCACACAGGCACATTTATACAGCTTGCGAGCCAAGTCTCCAGTTCTCACCACAGTCGGTTTTGTTTCCTTGCCTCAGTACCACAGAGCATCAAGCATATGTATGTTTTGCTGTGTGGTTGTTTTTCATTTAAACTCCATACGTGGTATCTGGGTAGGTACACGGAAACTGCTTTCTGCCTGTGGCAAACCTGAAACCTGCGCTTCTACAGTGGCAAATCCCAGGAGGTGTCTGGGGAGCAAACATCTGCTATCAGTACATTTGAGATGTCAGCCTGGTGCAGTATGGACAGTGTGTGCTCCATAGCTCTTGAGCATAGGTTCTTTAGCCCAGGGTGACACACTGTACAGTTGTGGGGACTAGAGGAAGTGGTTAAAAAGATTTCTTGAAAAAAATCTCTCTCTCTATGCCTTTAGATTACCAAATTATTTATTTTTCCTTTTCTATTTATGTGTTTTGCCTTATTTTGATTTTAAGCACTTCCAGCTATAGAATGTATCATTTTCAATCAAAAATGTTTCTCTGAACATGCTTCTCATTACAAGGAGGGTATGAGGAACCAAATCTAACTTTTATTTTTGTTGAACTTGCAAACCAAAACCTCCCCTTTCATATAACCAGCTAGAATCGGTTGGCTTCATTAGAATCTGTACATTCAACTTTTGACGGAGGTAGTCTTTAGGTGTCGGAATAATTTGTACCCTAGCCTATACCTGCAGGAATTACAGAGCTGAAATTGAAACACTGCCACCTAGTGGCATTGTTATAGTGTGAGGCTTCATGTGTGCTAAAAGCCACCATTTCTCTGATGTCGACTGATTCAATAATGAAGACTAGTAGTACTGTAGCTCTCCAAGCTTACACCTCCTGGTCTATTATAGCAGAGCAGTGATAGCTTGAAGCATGACAGGAAGAGAGTGCTGTTTAAAACAGAATGTCTCTCCCTTGGTGGGATGGACTAATTTCCAAGATTATCCGTAGATTGCCAATACACTGACAAGTCATTTTCCCTCTTTAACTTGGTTAAGCATTTGGCAGCTTTACCTCATGGTGCTTTAAATCCCTTAAATGACTCACGTATTCCTGTTAAAAACTGTTAACATTCTAAAAAGGGTGTTTTTGGGCTTAACTGTGGATAAGCATCCACAGTTGTAAATCTGTTAGAAACAATCAAGCCCAAAACTCAGCTCAGTGCTGTTCTAGCAGAGAATATTAACATATGTCCTTGCTTTGTTAGAAATTCTTGTGCAGATCTGTGTTTTTGTTTGACAGTGCAAATGTATAAAAGGAGCCCCCTGCTCTCTGTGTATTAATATTTCAGTATAGAAACTGATATATAATTTATTCAGGATGTAAAACATTGTAAAAGTATAAAGAAGCAATCTAGTGTCAGGTTTCTCTAAGTGTATTTTATTCCATAACACTTTTTTGCAATTGACAGCCATTCCCAAGTATTGTAATTATAAATTGTAAAGAGGCACGTCATTTCCTGCTGAATTAATATTGTAATAGTGTTAAGTAAATGTGTACTCATGACGTATTTAACAATATTTAAACTCTCAATCCTGTATCAGTGTAAATTAATCATAATCTTTCAACTGTGACCGTGTTTTTTTTGCTGTGACCTGCTGACAGCAGTGCACACAAAACGAGCTGATTCAGCACTTTTCCAGATAGGCAGCTTCTAGGACTGTATTGGCTGACGTCTAGTTCCAAGCCCCCTAGCGATCTCCAAACAGTGCCAGGGTGGAGCAGGTCTGAAGAGATGGAGCTGCGTATGACCTGGGGGATCGGTGCACTCACTTGTCAATCTTCATTAATGAAGCTTGCTGCCCAGAACCCGACTTTGCCCTGGGGAGATCTCAGTGCCTATTGCATAGGCAGGCATGCGCACTGATGCGCACATGCACTGCAACTAACAGCACATTCAGTCTAATGGCAAGCAGTAGACTAACAGTAGACATTGCAAGAGATTGCAAGATTTGAGCATGGGTGACGTTCACTGGACTTCAGTATTTATTCAGCTTATTGTTTTAGCTTCCAGCATGCACTTTTCAGGTTTCATCTATTGTAATGACTCACTGTACATCTTTATAATTCCTTGATTTTAAAGGGCCAAGAAATTAATTAAAGTTTTCTCTCTTTTGTTCCTATGTGTTTTTTGCCATTTCTGACATTTTGCCAGGCACTTTATCACCCTTCAAATTAAAACTGGCCACCCACTGAACCTCAGCAGGTGTGAGCCTGGTCAGTACCTGGATGGCAGACCTCCTGAGAAATCTAAGGTTGCTGCTGGAAGATGTGTTGGTGGAGCCAGTAGAGGGCACTCACCTTGCAGATTGTATGGGTCCTTATGCCCCAGTATAGTGACGGGGACACTGTACTGTAAAAAAGGTGCCGTCTTTTGGTTGAGACATATAACCAAGGTCCTAATTCTCTGTGGTCATTAAAAATCCCAGGTTGTTTTTTGAAAAAATTAGGAATATAACCCCAGTTTTCTGGCCAAATTTCTCCCTGGCATTTACCATTTTTGGCCTCCTAATAATCTCTGTCTCTGAACTGGCTTCATCACTCTGTCCTCCCCCCACTAATAGCTGGTGTGTGGTGAGCTTACTGGTGCACTTTGGCTGCCGTCGTATCATCCGGGTGGAGCTACGATTTGGTGTTGGTGGAGGGGAGTTCCCATTTCCTGTAAAGTGCTTTGAGTGGAGTGTCCAGAAAAAGTGCTCTATAAATGTAAGAATTATGTATTTCAATGCTCTGGGCTAAGCGTCTGCTGTGCTCTGGTTGTCTCTACAGGTGCCTGTCCTGTGTGAACAGTGCCTTCCGCTGCCACTGGTGTAAATACCGCAACCTGTGCACCCACGACCCCTCCAGCTGCTCTTTCCAAGAAGGTCGAGTCAACGCCTCTGAGGTACATACAGCAGCACATTTGCTGGGTCTGTGCGCTGGTGGAGCTGGAGCTGGAGGCAATGATTCTAGATGGGACTGCCCATCATTTTCCTCACCAGCTCTGTCTTCTATAAATAAGCGGTATCCTCTGTAATAGGATAATATTCATAAAAGTTTCTTTTTTGAATCATTTACAGATTTGGTTTCTGCCTTTCTACAAATGAAACAAAGCTGTTTTTCCATATGTGGCAATAGATGAATGTCTTGCAGATGTCAGTCAATGAAAGACGTATTTCTTTTTTTCAATAGCACCTACCCATACATAACTTTTCCATGTTTTTATGAAGTGGGGGTGCTTACAAAATCACAGTGCATACAGCAGTACAGCAATAAAATGGACCCATGGAACAGTAGTACAACCAGAAGGCACTGCATTTCCTCTGTGGGCCACCACTTGTGCCAGTGCCATCTTCAGTGTGTGGCAAGACGGTGGTGTACAGCTTTATGCGGCTGTTGAAGGTTCACTGAAGTTGTGTGTATGAGCAGTCTCCATCCACAGTTGATGTTCCTCCTGTCTGACTGGTGATGACAGTAAAAATGGCCTGAGGGGGTGGCTTGAAACCTGTGGCATTTATGAGTGATCAAATACTTGTTTATACACAAAGTGAAACTCTGTCAGTTCTTATTGTCCGCCACTGTCAACTTTCTCTCTGCAATCAGTAGACATTCTCCCCCCATACCTTCGGTGCTCAGTGCTGTCTATAAGTGTTTTTGAGAGTGTCCACAAATGGGCCGCTGATTTATAATCAGTCTGGAGTAGCAGAGTGAGTTTACCGCTTGGCTAGTTTTTAATACAGTGCATTGATCAGTGTGAGCCCCTGAAGAGGGCTGAAGAGATGTGACAGGGTTAAATGAGGTCATCCGGAGGGCTTGTGTGTGTGTTGGGGGAGAGGACCCATGCTCTATACAACACGGAGCAGCTGAACAAGTAAAGCAGGAGTTATGAGCTTCAGTGTTTAATGAAGACATGACATCCTCAATGCGGCATTGGAGCTGCTCTTGGCTCTGTGTGTGTCAGGCTGTTTGCCTGTGTGCCATCTACTCAGTGCAGATGACTGTCTGTTTATGTGTGTGTCACTGTGAATAACTGTAGAGTTGAGTGTGTCAGGCGTGATTCTGCACACGGCTTTGTCCATCTCAGTCAGCTTATGGCAAGGGCTTCTCTCACTGTGGCCTGCTGTGTGAAAACAACACCCAACATATGGAGTGCTGGCCTATTTTATTTATAATAATTTCCTAATTATTGCCTAAAGTTGTAAATGGTTGTGTACAGTGCTTAGCTTTCAGGTGATTATTTGCCTTTATTAAATTCAAGGGGATCTTTTCTTATACATTTTGTAGCGTTTAATTTTCCCCCACCTTTCCACAAGCAAGGCAAATTTTGCCTTCTCAAAAAAGTGTTTTTGATGTGCTTGTATCTTTATACGCCTCTGTGTTGGTTCTGCAGGACTGCCCTCAGCTGGTCCGGTCGGAGGAGGTTCTCATCCCAGTCGGAGAGGTGAAACCCATCACTCTGAAGGCGCGCAATCTGCCCCAGCCCCAGTCGGGGCAACGGGGGTACGAGTGTGTGCTGCACATCCAGGGCACCAGCCACCGCGTGCCAGCTCTGCGGTTCAACAGCTCCAGTGTGCAGTGCCAGAACAGCTCGGTACGTCAGACATGCCCCCTCAAACACACACACCCTCACCCCTCTGTCGCTGGCTAGCCCAGTAAAATCCCCAATTTAGGGTCTTTTGAGTGGCTCAACCAGTAAACCAGTCTCTCTAGTCCAGACGAGGCTGTTTCAAGTCCTTAGTGACTGCGAGACTGTGACGTGGTCTCCGGGGAGCCAGCCTTGAGCTGGCCTGGTTATCTTGGTCAGCCCAGCTCTCATTAACTTACACTTATCAGGACAGAGTTTGCTTTCAAACTTAACAGCACACAGATAATACTAAGCAGATTTATTACACATGCACAGGCATATAGCAATTCAAAATTCTTTACATAACATGCAAGTATTTCAATTCAAAGAACTGACAATGAACTGACTGAATTTTAAGAAGCACATTATTGAAGGTTTCACTGTGCTTTCTTTCTCCTAAACAGTTCAAGACTTCACTAAAGTTTGACAGTTTCCTTGTTAACAATGGCTTCAGGGTTAATTTTCATAACTTGAAGAAAAGAAAGTTTGTTGATCTTGTTGTGCTTATGAGCCCCAACCAATTCAGTGCATATCACTCCAGAAGTGAGAGGATTAAGCTATCATGCATTTAATATTCATTTTTTAATTTACATACAGGATTTCCTTCTTGCAAATTTCTCCATACTGCCAGAATCATGTGTGTTTGGTGTCTGCCTACTCAGCATATTAAAACCTTTCTGAACAGATTCAACAGCTGTTTTTCAGTGTTGTCACTGCTTTGTTCAGTGGCTGCAGTTTGCTATTCCAGACTGGCTCTTGAGTGGCACTGACAGCTCAACAAGAGTGACAGCAGCAGAAAAGGCAGCCTTGGCTACAACCGAGAGAGTGATTAATATGATAAGGAATGGTGCTGTTGTAATAGAGACAGCAGGTTATTACTGCCCTGTTCTGTCTGCACACAGTATATCTACGAGGGGATGAAGATCAGTGACCTGGCGGTGGACTTCTCCGTGGTCTGGAATGGCAATTTTATCATTGACAATCCCGAGAATATTAAAGGTACTTTTGATATCTTTAAGTAGAGCCCAGTAGCTGTGTAGCATGCATTAAGGATTGATAAACTTGGCAGCTTAAAACCTAAAACTTTCAATTGTTCCATTACAATCCCCAGCTCCCCAGCTGCAGGGTGTTCAAAGTCCCACAGTCTGTTTAATTGAGATATTGCCACAGCTTGCACTAATACAGTTTTATTGATATTGCGCTGTTTGAGGATTACCATGTTCTTTTCTCACAAAAGACCATCCAACAATTTATTCCACAGCTGGACACAGAAAAGCATAAATATATATTTACATGTATGGAGAGAAAAAGACTGGAAGTCCAATATATTCTATTGACAAAATAAAAATTACACAACGCCCTGTGTTATCCAGAACGCATTTAAAAATCTGTTTTAAAGACCAGAAGCAATGAGCACATAACAAGGTTGAAAATAAGTAGAAGTCATTCTTGTCTGCTGCTTCTTGATGGACCCCAAGAAGTCTGCTCCCAAAAATGGCTGGCAGTTTGTCCTCTAGCCCCACTGCTCCTTATATTGCTTGCTATTTCAGTCTCCTTCTTCCACAATTAGGTCTGTAGTGGTCCTCTTTGTTGAGTTTCTTAATGTTTCACAAAATTACAGTAAGTAATTGTGTAGTCTCTTGCAGTTTTTTTGTGGTTCCCCTTCTATGAAGTGAGTCAACATCTGCCATATCCTTCTTTTTCTACATAATCACGTTAGGGCAAAAGACAGGATCTGCTTTACAGGAGATTAAGGATATACAGTTGCACTTAAAGACTGAGGACAAGGTGCTTATGGGGAGGAAGCCCTGCTGCTCTCTCCTGACCTTTAACCTTGTTCCACTCCCACAGTGCACCTGTACAAGTGTGCCGCCCAGAGGGACAGCTGCGGGATGTGTCTGAAGGCAGAGAGGAAGTTTGAGTGCGGCTGGTGTAGCGGAGAAGGCCGCTGTACCCTCCGCCAGCACTGCCTGCCACATGCCAACCGGTGGCTGGACCTGTCCAGCAAGAATGTGAAGTGCACCAATCCCCGAATCACTGAGGTAGGCAGCAGGGTCTGGGCTACGAGAACAGGGGGCAGGGAGGGACCATGAGGACCAGGGGATCCCAGCCAGGGAGAAGATGTGGCGATTGGTAAAAGGGGTACACAGTGCACTACATAGTGTAGGCCAATGTCTGCTGGCCTGCATGAATAGAGACTTCAATCCTGATGGTCCACAGAGGAAACTCTTCTTTAAACTGTTTCCAGGAGACGATTCCTGTTCATGTGAGCTCAGGTATCCACGTACGACAAGAATTTAACACAATGTCTGAGAGTTGTATCTTATTCAAGCTTCCGTAATAGTATTTCCAGTTGCTTAGTGTCAGGCAAAAAGCTTGAACAGTCCAACCAAAGCATAGCTCAAAGTGGTATATTCATAGTTGGCAGTATGGAAGAAATCCGTTGAAGATAATATCGGCCATTAACTCTCTCCACGTTAAAAAATGCATTCCTCTCCATTAAGAAAAGCTACGCTGTTTTGTATTAAAAGTCAGAGCTTTTTATCTACAGACACTCAGATTGTTTCACTTTTAGTTGGCATTTTAATGAGGCTGTGGGAGGGTCCCCTGGGTTGTGGCCCTGTAGCTGCCTGCAGTAATATCAGTGTGGATTGTGTTTCTGTGGGTTTTAAATCAATAAGGAAATAAGGCATATGGTGTTTGTTTTCATACTGGAGTGGATCCATGTGGGTGGACGTGGATGAGTAATTCGTGCATTCACCTCTAGCAGGATTACAAGGGCACCGGTTTGATTGCTGCTTTAGGGCAAAGCCTAAATCATCCCCTCCACCCTTCTGTTCTTCCTGCACTCTCACTTCTACCCTCTCCTCTCTTCCCTCTCCCTTCCTCTGTCTACCCTCTCTTCCCTCTCCACTCCTTCCCCTTCCCGATTCTCTCCCCTTCCTTCTCCTTTCTCTTCCTGTCTCTCTCTCATTTCGCCTCACCCCTCCTTTCCCGTGGCAGCAAGCCTGAGCTCGTCAGTTGGTGATATGATTGAATATTCACTTCAAAGCAGAAAGAATGTTTGAAAAATGTTCCTTTCTCTACCATTTTGCAGCTGATGATCTTGAACAATGAAGACCGATAGTGCTTTGCATATGTGACCTGCTCTTTGAGACTCATTCTCAATATTGACTTGTTAATATCGCCCACAGTCTCTAGAAGGCAACTTTAAAGGAGCCCCATCTGAATATTTATGTACATTGCTTCAATGGATGTGGCCTTTTAGTTATGATATTTGTAAGTAGAAAGAGAAATTTGAAATAATCTTAGGAATTAACTACAAGAGTTAGGAGATTGACACATATACTTGCATTGTTCTTATCTCCTGGAAAGATCCCAGATTAATAGGCAAAAAAATCTTACTGTATACTGTAGACATACTGTATACAATTACGGTACAATGTTTGAAAGAAACACCATGGTATTGACCTATAAGTGTAATTGTCAACAATGTTGTATTGTATTTAAAAGGATTTTTTTTTATTTGTGAGCCCCTCTACTACAATGGATTCCTGGGTTGGAAAAGTTTTATAAGTAACAAAGACAAACTTTTTGTGCACCATAAAGGTCTGAATTTGTCTTTCCACGTAGTTTCAATTCACTCCCAGTGATCCCAGTGTAAAGGCTGTTTTTACACACTCCCTTACTCTCTTGCAAGAGCCTCTATTGATGTTGCTATTCCTAACTCCGGTCTCGGAAAGAAGAGTCGCCTGTATTGATTTGTACAGCAGCGGGATCCGCGTTCAGCATTCTCTGAGTGGCATCTACCATCCACACAGTAAAGTAATGCCACTACCACACAACAGGAAATCTTCCTAACTGACATGGCTCGCCCATCTTCGTGCTAAAAAAGTTTTCTCATTTGCTCGTTTCCCTCAGGTGCTCAAGCCTGCCTAAGACCTTATTTAGTTATTTCGTAACGCTCTGCTACACTGTGTTTAACCCCAGACCCCGTAACTATTGATTGATTTGTGACAGCAGAGAAACAAATACATTCAAAACATGAATAAATAACACCGGTCATTTGGCTCTTTCTGCCCCTGAATGAGCCCTGGTGCACACATGCTAATTAAAAACGGAAGCAAATGAGTTCCTAATTGATTTTCTGGTGTAAGCAGAAAGCCAGGTTAAAGTACTAAATGAAGCATTTCTCTCTTTCCCTCTCTCGCTTCCTCTGCCCTCCTGTCGAGTTCAGTTAATTTCAGACAAGGGGCTTGTCTGTACCGCAACATGGCTCATGCAGACTAGTAGATACAAAATTAAAACCCCCCAACAAAATGGCCGACGTGCAAGACAAATGTGTGAAGCAGGCTGAGATAAATAGCCAGAGTTTCACCTCTTACTCATCTTCCCACTCCTTCTCCCTGCAACCCCCCCTCTCTCCATCATTTTCCTTTTCTCTCATCTTCCCACTCCATCCTTCTCTCTCTCCCTCCCTCCAGGCAGCTCTTCACCTGTCCATCCTTTCTGTTGCGCCATCTCCCTCCCTCTTCGTTTCTTCTTCAAGTTTTCATTCTTCTCATTCTTCACTGGCACCACAAGTTGAACAGTTTTGCCAAAGATACAGTAAAAGTGATTAAAAACACACAATTGGCGTTACTTCTTATACTCATTGGTTGTGTTCTTAATACTTTTCAGTAGATCTAAAAATTGCACCCTTCACATGCAGAACAAGAAGCCAGTGCTGGTGCAGTAGTTTCCTGCAAGGTGTATATTTCTATGGCTGGATGCCACAGATCCTGCAGCTATTTGTGTTCCATTGTTCTTCCAAAAACCATGAATCATTCTGCCTGGTTCTGGAGAAGGAGGCTCTGGCTGTCTCTCCTTTCCAGTGTCATGTTCTTACCGCATTCCCTCCATCAGCTCAGTCCCGGCCCATGCCCTTCTTCAAACCTGCCTTACTGTTCTGCAAGGCTGTGCAACGCAGATTTCTGCAGTCCCGTTTCTTCCTGCAGATTAATTCTACTTAGAATGTTTATCAGGCAGAGTCTTGTCAATTTACATTACTGCCCTCCCCAGCCATGAAAGCGAAAGAAACCGCATTAGAAGATATAGCAAATTCCCACATGAATAAAGATCAGTGGTAAGAATAGCACATGATAATTAATTTAATGACAGAAGCTGACTGTTCTGTCACTACAGAGTTAATGTACACTGCCATCTGAACCACATCAGAATTTTTGATTATATATATATATTTGCTTCTTTGCTAGATATTCCCAACAATGTATATTCTGTAATTCAATTTGCGTTCTCCTTGTTATTTAATGTTGGACACAACTGTTCGTCTGCACAGAACCATGTAAAGGCCACAGCCATTGACAGGTTCCTTTGAAACAGTTTGCAGCCACCCTTGTGCTCATTAGCACTGATATTCAGATGGTTTCCACTGTGCGAAAGCTGCACAGAGCTGGCATTGGCCACTGATCACTGGTCCTCCCGCAGAGTGGTAAGGTGAGGCTGGAGATGGTAGAGGGAATGAGAGAGCAGAGCTGGCACAGAGCTGTGGGCAAGGGCTGTAGCTCATCCCTGTTGCTTAATGTCTTTGGCACGGGGAAGCTACTTCATGGATCCCTTGGTTTTCCAGAGGAGCCGGATTAGAATTTCACAGCTGCAGCCCTGCCGCTGCCCTGCGCTGGAGCTTGCCTGCGCTGTTGCAGAGCTCCCAGGAGACACCCTCGCTAATGGTCCTCACTGTTCCCTATCAGGGCCGGTGATCAGCGCTGAGAGTTTATGATGTGTGAAATCTCATTCATGGGCACCATAGCAAGAAAACCAGCCATTTGCCAGGCACTGAGGGTTAGCCTCTTCACGGAGTGGGAAGCATCTTGTTTCTCTGTGCCTCTGTGTGCTCCTGAAACAGAAACAGCCTTCCATATCTGCTGCTGCTATGACTGTAGTTGTAAATCCGTGTGGAGCATGTAAGCATGAGTTAGGTTACAAACTATAGTTTTATTTCAGTTTAAATTTAAACTGTGTTTTGCTTCACTTCAGAGTTGAGAGGTTCCTGATACATATCTTAAACAGTGCAAAACATTGAAAGAGGGCTGTTTTATCACAACATTCACACTGAACAAACAAAAGCATAAAGACTTAAGGAGTTACTTCTCTCCTCCAAGGACAGTAAGACAGCTAGGACAGAGGGATGCAAAGTCCTGTTATCCTGTCTCTGTTCATTTCAGGGATGGGCAGGGAAGGGTTAGGGCCAGGACACAGTAGACAGAGGGCATGACAGACATGGGAAATTTTTTTTAATTAACTTTGACTTAAAAATAACCTTGTACATCAGTTTGGCAACAGTATTGAAAATGTGTATTGGTGTCGAGCTCACAATTCCACAAACCTAATACAAGAATTTTCATTATTTTCTGTAAATACTACCTTATAGATCGAAGGATAGAGACCGATGTCTGGAGTGTTTTATTTAAGTGCGAAAGAGTGACACTTTCCTTTTACTTTCCTGGGTCGCATGTCTTTCTTCAGCATCTATTTTTAAAACCCATCGCTTGAAAGCGGCACAGAATTTCCCCTGAGGGCTCAGGGGAAACTAAAAACTCAGTTTGTATATGTTTTTGTTATGTAAACAGTGAAATTATTTTTATTAATAAATGCTACAAGAAACTAAATGATTTATTACATTTCTCCTTTATGTCACCGTAAGCCGATTTGTCTACATGGCTGTTGCATTGGTTTGATATGTATTTATAAAACGATGACTGTACTAAATATTTAATGTTTCTGTTAAATACCGCTTTTCATAAAGAAACATGAATATTAAAGACCCATAAACCCCAAAAGAGCAAGGAGTCACATCAAATAAAGCTGGCAATACAATATGGATCTGCTTTGCCTAGGCACGCAGTCTGTAAGATCTCTCGGTCTTCTGAACAGCTGGAGTGTGTTCAGCGTGTGGGTGTGCTTGTCTGGAAGCACTCTTAAACTCAGGTTTTTATTTTTTATGTAACACAAAATGTTCTATAGAGTGGGGGGAATAGGTCGTAACTTTTCTCATTCAGCTAACCTAAGGCAAAAGAGTTCAGCAGTGAGTCAGCATTTGCACGCTGTTCTAATCTTCCAGTAATGTGTGGCAGGTGCACACACTGTAAAACTGCCCTGTGCAGATGTCTCAGCGTGCCTGACTCCATCTGACAGATTTCAGCTTATCAGGCTAATGGATGGAAGCCAGCATCAAATTTTCATTTTAGTTTGGATGCAGTTGAAGTCAGTTGCTGTTTGTCAATAAGCTTCTCCATGAGAGAAGGAGGGATCTTTGTATATAGAATAAAGTAATCTTGTTTGTGCTGAAACCCGTCCATTTCAATAATGTATTAGGTGTAATGCATGCTATTTGTCGAACTACTGTATACTGTTCTATCAGTGACATCACTTTACTGAAATTGATTTTTATTTATTGAACACTCATCCACCCAAGCAGATGATTATGATTCCTAGCCTTGAAGTAAGGCATATTAAACCTTACAACCTCATTCTAGCCCCATTTCCATTCTTCTTTTCATTTCTTTATGTATAGTATGAGCAGATTTATAATTGCATACACACACTTTATATGAATGCATTGATTAGTCGATTAAACTGAAGTTTCAGCACCTGTCATTGTGAGACCCAGCATGACTAGAAAGAATGGCCCGCTAAGCTGTACAGTATTGTATAATTTGCTTCGTATGACAGATTTTAATTTGCAGGGGTTGCAGTTCTGACTGCCTGCTCTGGAAGCTATACTGGAAGCCCTGCTAACAGGGGTTGCAATTAGTAATTCTAATTAAGGCAAGAGAGCTTCTGCTGACACTTGGTCCTGTGCCTCATCAGTGGGACGAGGGCAGCCTGTGCCCTGCTGTGTGGGTACACCCTGGCAGGAGGCGAGCCACACGCAGCTCAGGCACCCCATGAACAAGGCGGAAGACTGTCAGGAGAGTCCAGCTTTTCCCTGCATCATCAGATGAGATGGTAGGAAGAGAAGGAGAAAACGCCAATCAAAACTCAGCGTGGTATGATCCTAGATAGGTTTGTTTGTGAGATTCATTAATTTAACATTAGACGGTACTAACAGCTGAAGGGAGCAGGTGTCGCAGAGAGTTATGGCATCTTTAACAATTAGGTTTGGGTAAAGCAATGTGTCAGCAAATTAAGGGGAGAGAATTAAATAGATAGAGACAGAGATCTTAGTTTTGGATTACCATCGCTGCTGTTATCACTGTTCAGGATGGGGCCTGGCCCAACCGATCTCAGCTTCACCTCCAACCGCATTTGTCAATGTGAGGGGTATAACTTTGGTTCTCCCTGCATTTCCGGCCCCGAGATGTGTGGGCTGAAGCGACTGGGAGTTGCCCTCCCCGCCGTGCCATATATGAAAGCCTCTCATTAATGGGTGGGCTAGTTTTATTTGCCCCCTGTGTGCCAGCCACTGCCATCATGGGGCTGAAGCTCAGCCAAGCGAACTGACAGAAAGAGAGTTCCACACTTTCCACATAGGAAAAGGGCCTGAGAAGAAAATGTTGATGAATAAATCATGGCAGAGTGATAAAATTGCAGTCGCAGTCCTAAAATGCAACATTAAGATGACAGTCACTCTGCTTTCTAGCTAAGTAGGAGGCTCAGGTAGGGCTCTGCTGTCTGGTAGTAACTGTTCTAAAGTGCAGGACAGTGTAAGTGTCTGTGAGACTTTTCCAGCTTCTTTCTCTGTCTTCCTCTTGTTTCTCATCACTTTCCCTTCATGCCCATTGCATTGTCCAGCTCTTCCACTCTGTACCTGTCAGTTCCACTCATTTTCTCAATCCCACTCAGACCTGTTATTCCAGTGGCACTCTGTCTCCTAACCTCTGCCTGTTTCTCTCCCAGTATTACACTTTTCATGAAGACAGCAGAGCTAGATGTCTGAGATTTGTTTTATTAAATGTCTGCTCCTAGAAAACACTCAGATTAGGCACTAGGTTATTCAGTTGCAATGTACCTGCAAAAGATACAGCTTTCCTGGGCTTCGGCTCTCATACAGACGTATATTATATATCTGATTCTTCCAGAACTCTATGAGTAGTCTATGCACTCTGTTTTCTGATAGTGTTTTGTTGAAGATGTTTGGCTGGGTGTTGGAGGGAGGGGTGCTTAAAGCCTAGAATATCAACTAGGGAAGAGTACCAGTTTCCAACTGAAGTCTTATACAGTACTGAAGATTCTACAGAAGGAGAAAGAGAAACTAAAGCTTACACATTTGATTTTTAGTGGTTTATTGTTTCAAGGTTCTTCTCAACCAGTCATTTCTTCAAGGAAACCAGATTTCCTGCTTTAACAACACACCTGGGTAGTTTAGGCCATACTTCCACAACACCTTCTGTACAGAGCTACATCCCGGTCTTAGTTCTAACTGCACCTCCCTGTATGTTCCAGTTGCGTCCTCATGTGCACGGGTATCTGTTGGTGCTGAAGAAGTCCAATGGGATGACAATTATTGCTGTTGCTTTGTGGAACATTGTCAAGTTTACCTAATAAATTGATTAGAATAGTTAATTAAGCCAGATCTGCTAGAATCCATGTTGCACATTTCCCTCATGTCCTGATAGTACGGTAGGCCAATATAATCATTGACGGTCATGACCACCCCTTGCACAGTGAATTTGCACTCCTTCTGTCTGGGTGTTGATTTACACTTCCTAGATTTAAAAACATTAGAACTAAGTTATCTTTTATTCCTACAGCTTTTAACCTGCTTAATGTGGACAATTGGTTGTACAGTATATTTTACTTCATATATTTTTTCTGTCTCATCATACATGTATGTCTCTTTGTTAATGGGTTCATTTCATCTTCTGTTAAATGTTTTTGTATATTGTATTCTGTCTTTTAACTGCCTGCCAAACATATTTCCCATCTGGGACAATAACAGGAAGTAAATAAAGTATCGTACAGGTGATCTTCTAATTTACTTATAGCTGTTGTTAGAAATTACCTTATATGTAATAAAAGTGAGATTTATTGGTCTATGATTACATGGTTCATTTGTGTCTCACTTTTTATTGGTGCCACATTAAGAAACTCCTGAGTGATTGTTGGAGGTTTGTCTCTGTTACAAATCTCATCTACTTAAGTACACTCAGTAGAAAGACATCAGGTCCTGGACTTTTGCTAATTATAAGAGCTTCTAACTAAGTGTTATGTTTGGAGGTTAGTGTTGATTTGTACATTTTAAGTATTCATGTTTACATAAGTCTCCTCCTTTGTGTAAAGATCAGACACTGGATTGGAAAAACAGTTACGGGCACAACTGTGACCTCCCACACCTCGGACTAGAAGCCAAAAGACTGGACCACTGTTGAACAGAGATGGAAAGCTGTTGTGAGTCATGGAGTAGTGGCGTTACAAAAAGTCTTTGAAGCCTTATTATTATGTAGTAGAAATGATCTCTGTGATTTGTGTTCTGTACAGCAGCCTGAGACCATAAACAGGTTAATCAGTTTTTATAGGTATCTTTAAATCACTATATTGTTAATCTGAACCAAATAACTTATATAAAATGCATGGCTCTACATTACAGTCTACACAGCCTGAAACATTGAAATGCATCATTAAGAAGTTCTAATTATACAGCATAAACCTAAAGATAGAGACTAAAGTGGGTCCTGAGAAGCCAGAATCTGGTCGGTGATAGTGCAGGGCTAAGGCTACAGGCTGCATAGGAATAAGCAGGCCTGAGAGAGCAGTGAGGATGAGAGGGGACCAGAAACAATGACAGTCTATAGACATAATGAGACAAGATGAAGGGAGCAGGAGGGATGAGGTTTGGTTGGATCTTAAATCTGTGCTCAGAGGAGAGGTGGCATGAGAAAAGCAAGGAGTGAATACTAAGTGAGGTGCGGAGTTAATTAAGAGCTAGAGTGAAACAAAATACTGAAGACCTTGTAGCCAGTTGCCTACGACTGTCATAGAGAGTTCTTTCTAAGAGTGTGTAATTGCTGTGTTCCTTCAATTATTCAAAGAAATTTGGTTTTTGTTTTTAGCCTTTTAGCTCGGGGAAATTGTGCTTTTTTTCTGGATGTCTCAGCAGTGTAACTGCTGCCACTACTGAAAGTAGCCACATGCGATGTTGAAAAATGAATGTTCCCACCATTATGTAAGCTAAATAAAATAAACAGTGGCTGGCATTTCCAGGCTGTTATTCTTGGCTGCTTTGCTTCTCCACAGTCTGGGTGTCAGTCTTAAGCCTGTATGGATTAGTAACACCAGGGAGGATATTTCTTTGAGGTTTCCTACCGATTAGTTTATAGAGAGCGCTTCTTGAGTGCTTAATGTAGGTCAGGGTTATTTTTATTTATTTTTGCTGTTTCCAACAATCCACCACCTCCTGAAACTGTCAGCCTTGCTCCTGGACTTTTCTGGTGTATGTGGAAGTAGGCAGAGGGATTAGAGCCTCATCCCACAGGTCTCACTGAAAAATGAAACAGTGAAGCAGACAGCCTTGAACATATGCAAGCGGAAACATGCCACCTTTCTAACAAACAGGATTACATTCCTGATTCAGAGTTCCGGAAGGACAATGGAAGGCTGTGGAAAAATGGATTTTCTCTATTCCTAGTCAACAGTCTAGGCGTTCTGGTCTGCTGAGCATCACTTAGGACAGAAACTGGGGTGTACCTTTCTTGTCAAGACTGCTTCAATCTACTTGCCCAAAACCTGAGACTGAAGCCTCCTTTTTAATGAGATGTGTCCACCTGACCAAGAGTTAGGTGAATCTACAGGGGTCAGTGTTAGAATTAAGATATAAGAATTCCTTGCATTTATATAACAACTTTCATCCCAAAGGATCAAAAGTGCTTTACATATAGGAGGGGGCCCACTTTTATCTCTGAAGTGCAATCTCCACCTGGGTGACGGACATCAGCCATTATTCACCAGCAGCTCTTCTACACATCAGATCAGGTGGAAAAGTGAGAAAGCCCTTTAGGTAGACCAGATTGTACTAACTTGTAGTGGAATTTAGCCTGGTTAGTTCCCCTGCTGTTTTGGACAGTGCCATGGAATCTTTAATGAGAAAGTATTCAGGATCTCAGTTTGATGTCATATCCACCGGACAGCACCTTCCACAGAACAGCATCCCAGGTCACAGTACCTGGGGCATTGGTTTGTAAATTCTACTCCAGTGGGAAGAGTGCCTCCTGCTCGTTCTCCAACACCACTTACAGAAACAATGTGGCTTACCATAGAGCTCTACCATCCCAGTACTGACCAGGTCTAGCCTCCTGGTATGTGATAAACGCAGACTAGACGGTATTGTCACTTCCTTTATATCTCTCTTTATAATGGAACCAAAGTATTGCATCAGGCCTATTTGGCCCATGGCTTTCTGCCTCTCAGTTTTGTTAGATCTCCACTTCCCTCTTCATACTGTATGTGACTGGTCCTAGGGCAGTGATTTTAAAGCCATATTTCATGGTGGCATCACTGTGTTGCAAAACATAGGGAATTATAGCCCTTCTGGTGTTGTCTTCTTGTGAATACTCACTTTTACATGGAAAGTCAATGAGGAGAAGGCTTAAACAGGGGGTCTACTATACTGTGCTTTGATTTCAATAATTCCCAGGAATTGTTGTGCCTCACTAAAATATACTGTTGATCTTATTGCAGAAATCTTGGTCTAGAGGGGTAGGGAGTTGAAAATTCCCCGTTATGATGCAGTTAACTTTTCCTGTCATCTGACATTTTTAGATACAGTGAAGAGCAAAGAATCTGCCAGATTCTGATTGGGGAAGTTTTCTTCACTTTGGTACTGTAGGTTACATAAAATGTGACTATAGACTGTCCTGGATGAAACAACAACACAGAACTCGAAGACATCTTGCTCAATGTCCTGGAAGAATCCCCCTTCTGTCGCAGCAAGAGGCCAGGTGCATCATCACTGGGTTTATTTCATCTGGAGATCCCCAGAGTGCCTGTACTGCTCTGGGGCTTCAGAGGGATTTTGGAGCCCAGGATCCACAATGTTCCTAAACGTGTGATGTGATGGATTATACTGTATAAATACAAAACATTTCCACCATTTGAAGAATTGCTGTTTGATACTAGAATTGTTCCATGTCTTGTGTCATCTCAGATACAGTAAATGTTTTCTTTTTTGTATATTTTTGCATCTTGCATTTTCAAGCATTAAAAAAGGGTGCATTTATTCTAACCCAGAGGCTTTTCAGTGGCACAACTACTAATTAATGTCCACTAAATCTAGGCTACAATATAGAACTCCCATTTGACAAAAGAAAAACATGGGGAGCATGAAACATTCTACTTTCATTATGGACCTTTAACCTAAACTCCAGGTTGGTAGCTAAGACTTCAATTAATGTCTTAAAAATGATTTACTCTTAAAAGACTAAAAAATTGTGTGTTTACTTCTTCTTTGGTTTTATTTTTTATTCTACTTTTGCATGCATACCCAGAAATGTCCCATTGATTGTGTGTATCAGTGCCTGTATTGCACACTGAGTATGTGTATTCATCAGTGCATAGTTAGGAAATAAGACACTGGAGACCTGCCAAGAGTGAGCCACTTCTGAATTTTATAGTTTATAATCCAGGATGCTATTTAGAGCCAAGGCCATGCTGTGAAGCCATATTGTATTTTATTAGAAGGTGGCCAGTGATATAACCTCTAGTTAGATTTATTGTTTGTAGCACCAAGAGCAGAGACAAGAGACCACTAGTGAGGGTGGGTCACAGAAGCACTAGACAAAATACTGATTTTGTAATCGGGCTGGTCTGTGTAATCAAAGGCTGTGCTGTGCATTATACTAAGCTTAATGAATACATACACAGCATGTACAGACCAAGCCCTAGCAGTATTCCAGCCTTTCAGAAATCTGGATATTCACAGTAAAGCTCTCTGTGATCCCTCTATTCTCTCGCCTGGGTATGAAGTAAATGTCAAGTATTTTGTCATCAAATTCTCTTATTATAGAGATTACTCATTTGTTTTAATGTTGGTTGTAGTGGTGTATTACAAGCATGTTTTCTCAAAATCAAAATTAGCTGTTAAGCAGCACAGTATAGTACGATACGTACTGTATAAGCATGGGCGGTGGAAGATTTTAATTCCACAAAAAGTTACCCAAGATCTACAGCTAAAATGCATTGCACCAGATACCATGTGATGCAGACCCCAGGAACTCATGCTGTCTCTCCCCCTGTCTCCTTGTCCTTCTTCTGCATGTAGGTGACCCCAGTGGCTGGGCCTCCAGAAGGGGGGACACGCGTGACGATCCATGGGGTGAACCTGGGGCTGGCCTTCTCGGAGATCAAGGGGAACGTGCAGGTGGCTGGGGTGCCGTGCACTCCACAAGAGGATGGCTACATCATTGCTGAGCAGTGAGTATCAGGGCGCCTCCAGACCACTGGGACTTAACTTAGCATTGACTTAACTGTGCAGCCATTAGTATAAATTGCCTCAGATCACTGGACCATTTAGTCAAGGGCAGTGTCGATGATGTTTGTGGTCTCATGGTTTTTTAGAGGCATCAGTGCATTCATATCCAAATCATGTTCCTGTTTTGTCCTTGGAACTTAAGAAAGGTTGCAAACAAGTGATGGCCATTCAGCGCTCTGGCCCAATTGGTTGTTAGTAGCCTATTGATCCAAGCATATTTTTTAGCCATTTCTTACAGGAAGTCACATGGCCAGGTAACTTGTGCCATATTCCCGCAACCCTTTGGTAAAGAAGTACCTTCTATTTGAGGTGATTTACTCAAGGGAAATGTTAAAGAGCCACCAAGCATCACAGCTCAGTACTTCAAATACTCACACTGTCCATTTTACCTTCCTTATTAGGAGTCTTCTGCATTTTTGGTGTTTATTTTTTTACATGGCCATTTAACCTTGACTTTGGTCAATTCGGTTTCCCAGTTAACAAGTTTTAAAGCTGCAAACTACGACTCAAGGCCTGAGCTACTTTTCTCTTCACATCTGAGCCACCGCAAAATCTCAAGCACAGTTCACGGGTAACAGTGATCGCTAATTCCACAGCCTGTTTAATCGTTTTCTACTATTGGAAATGCATGGAGTTTACAAAAAAAGATGGAACTATAATCTTAATAATTACAATTAATAATGATAAAAGAAAACATTTTACACCCAGAGGGTGAAGATTCTGTTTTGCACAACTAAATAAAGATGCAGTGACAGCTAATTGCATTTTAAAGAGAGGTGTGTTTGCTGGAAACACCAGAAAAGTAGAATACTACTTTTTAGTATTAGTTGCATAAGTACTAATTGGTGATCGACTTCTGGCACTTTTTAATAATTAAGAAATATAAAAATACTTAAATGGTCTCCATGAGTAACGTGACTTTCAGGACACTGTGCACCATATTGTTATTATTATTAGGATGAGGAAGTAGATTCCACGTATCTTTTATAGAAGGTATAGCCAGAGAAAGAGGTATAGCTGTGTGATGTCATTCAAGGAGCCTTAAGGCCATGCTGTGAGCAATGTGAATGCATTCAGTCAAGCATCACACACAGTTTTATACAGTATTTTTCTTAATCATTAAAAATTGAATTCCATTTCACAATAATGCCAAAGAAACAGCAGGAGATCTCATTACTAAGAAGGATAATAATGGTCTGGCTTGTATTGACGCTTATGGTCTTTATGGTTTAGTGCTCCATAGCACTGTGTTGACATACTAGAATGTGTACTAGCAGTATAAAAAGAAAATGAAACACAGGGAAGCTGAAGGTGGCAAAACAGGTGAATAAATGCTCAGCAAGCCACGGAGAGAAAATGGAAGCAGGGGGAAGTGGAGGTGTGAAACAAGATCACCTTGCCATTTTCGTGGATGGTGAGTTGTCGGAATATTTCAAAGGAGATCCTCAGATCAATGAGCCTTTTCTAAAGCGTGCAACTCGTGTGATAGTTGTGTAGCACTGTGGCAGAGTCACTCCTGCCCTCTGGCTTGTAACTTTAGCCCTGAAGCTATACAACAGCTGATTAATGAGGGACTCCGTATGAGCAGTGATGGAGGAGGCACCATCTCTTGCTGACTGGATGGATGATGGCAGATTTCAGCAACCCTGTGTGACAGTGCCAAGTGGCAGGAGTGATGTCACCCCTCTCTGACTTTTATGTGAATTAGATTTGTCCTGTGATGGAGCACCTTGGTTTTTGGTGAGGAGAAGCTATTCAGAATCTAGGAAGTGGCTCCATGCATGCTCAGAGCCTGCAAGTGACCAGGTTCAACTCCCAGAAGAGGTGAGGGGATCTGCAATTGTCACATGGTGCCAGTTTCCTCTAAAGATCCTCCATGGTATAAGCTAGGGGTGACTCTGTGCTTCCGGGACTGTGTACACGTGAGATGCCAGTCTAGCTCTGGCAGGCACATCTGTCTGCATCTTGAGCACGTTTCCCTTTTGCAAGGAATTCATGCAATCATTTATATTTAAACCCCCTGCGACTCATGACAGATGCACAAACCTGAAGAGAAGGCATTCGGAGCTTCAATTGAACAACCACTTGAGTTAACAAAGAAAGCTGTACAAAATGCCACAGTTGTTCAGCTATTCAGCTTGAGTTTCACGTCTGTCACATTTCTGTCCATGGATGTACAGTATGTTTGTGCCTCTTGGTGTGCATCAGCTGGACATTCATACAAAGATCATAATAGTAAAAACTTGAATTAGACAACTCAGTTTTTTTCTGCTCTAGGTTCTGCTATGTGATTTAGCTCATATGAAGTTCATTTGGCAACATAAAGCAAAAACAGTTTTTTATAAGAATGCCAATACATGGTACTGTATATAAATACGAGCTTACCTTCTTAAAATTAACAGCACTTCCGTGCTCATGTTATATATTGTATGTAACCCAGCAGATGCTCAGTAACTTATACAGATGAACCATACTATTTATATAGAAATGTTTTGGAGATATCAATATTTTTATACTTTGCTAAAACTGGGCAAATTCTGTGGTTTTCAAGGGGGGTATAAGGGTACTCATTTGATGATGTTAAGATGACAGGCTAGTGTCCATATAGTATTTTGCAAGAAATCTTTCCAGGGGTGCTGAAATGTTCCAGGTGATTTTTCTGCATTGGATGTGTGACTGATGCTGTAAGGAATTCAGCTGGTACAGGACAGGCCTGTACCACTTTCCCATAGCGTGCTCAGTGCGTGGAATCCTTCTATGACATGTGCTGGCAGCAATTGTTAATTACTGTTGTACTGATATACTACCCAGCCTTCTCCGTATAGCATTACTGTGCTGTTTTTCATTTAATGAATATTTACAACTCATGGAAATATGCAGAGGTGGAAGTGTGGGAGGGAAGTCTTGAACCATCTCAATCATTTCAGTTTGTTTCACAGCAGTGCGAACCATCCCCGCATGTGAACCTAATAGGAGCTGCTCAATAAATAATCACTTTCTTGTGGATTTAGATAGAAAATTGCATCTCCAGTTGGTAGTGTCAACAATCAGACCCAGCCTGGAACTTTCAGGTTGGCCTAATTAGCTCACATTTGTCAGTTTCCCTACGGTGAGAGTGGGTATTAGGGTCTGAGGTAGAGAAGAGCTCCCCATCCCTCAACATCTGTCACCGTTTTTTAGTTTTTCTACATTGTTAGGGAAATAGAGTCTTATTTCTTTGTATGCTACATGTTGCTTGTAAAACGCTTTTTGATTATTTTGTGTTTTGTTGCTATAATCTACAACAAAGTCAATTACTCCTCCAGGCGTAGGCAGTTATCATGGTAGAAACACCCCTGCACCCATAAAAAAATTTCATGATTCTGTAAGGTGGCAGTTTTCAAAGCAGGGCAAAGTTCAATAAACACAAAGTGAAACTGCAGTGAAGCACAAGAACCCACCATAAAAAATAGTGATGCAGCTAATTATGTGAGTTAACAGCTTGCCTTTATGAAGGTCGTGCAGCTCAGTTCAGTGAAAACAGAAAATCCATGTATAATTACTTGCTTTAGTTATTGTAAAGGTAAATCAGAGTTTTGTGAAATTAAAAATATGGAAAGCGATCCAGTTAAAAAATTGGGAAGATCGACAGCGTGGGCTGGGTGGAGAGGAATTGCTTTTCTCTTTCAGTTCATGCTGAAAATACTGTAAAAGTTAAATTGTTGTCCACAGCCACAGCAGCTTATTGGTCTGCAATGGGTTCATGTAGGAGCTGTCGAGTTCCTCATCATAAATCAGTTTCAAGCTGTGTCCATTTTTAATGTGTCTTTACTTAGGTCGGTGCACAGGCACAGCTGCACAGATAAGCCCTGAGTTAGCAGACCAATGCACAGTATGTTTCTTAATACAGCATTACTTACTACAGCAAGTACCTCCATCATTGAGCAACACGATGACAGGTCCTCAAGTGTATGTTCACCAGGGCTCTGAGACACTGTCACATCTCTAATAGGAGAGTTCATCTGTTTGCTATAGCCCAAGTAATTGTTTTTAGACACTTCAGGGTTTGATTTTCCTGGGCTGGATGAAATGCCACAGATTGTGTCCAACTTCGTCTTAGCCTTTGCAGTGTGAGTCCTTATCAAGAAAAGCTGTGTAAAAATGAAAATAACAGAGCTGATATGAAACTGCACGACAGTAACTTTTGATTCAGTTCAAAAGACTTCAGGATTTGCAAAGACACTGTGTGTTCCCTTTGCAGTGTTTCACTCTTAATCATTCAGCTTAGTACAGCTTGACCTGGAGCAGGGGGACAATACGGAATTATTCCCCAGGTTCATAATTTCACTTCCTGTTTTACACCTTTGGTTGCCAAGCACAGCCAGACGTTTGGCCCCTCCCACTCTGCAGGCCCTCTCTGGGCCATTCTAATTGAAATGCGCAGCGTTGCACTGGCTGCAGGGGACAATCTGTTAGTCGCTCGTGGCTCTGACAGTTTAATCCGAATGGGCCTCTGTTCGAGGGAATTCATTTATATTGCTGCAAAAAAACGTCAAAGGAAAATTAAAAAAGAGGCTTGGAACGGCAGAAGTGCAACTAAATGGGAGTAGGGGATCTTTTGGTGGATGGGGGTGATTTGGTTGGCAGTGCTGCCTGCCCTCATATTTGGTCTGTTTCCACTTGTAGGAGATAGTAATACACAGTGTTTATGGATCTCCTGAGAGAACAAGCAACTGTAGAATTGCGTTTTGTGTGGATTCAGTACTTCTTCTGCCTCCTGTTCAACCATCTGTCCTACTGGAGTGTCTGTTTGTACCTGTACTGTATGTACAGTATATGTTTGTGAGAGCTGCTGCTTACATAAAAAGTTTTTCTGGAGAGAGACAAGATTATCATTGTGGCATTAATCACAGATACTAATTGAAAAGTTATGTATAATCTTCCCCGAACTGTTCAAGACAGATTGTCCTGAGCATGTTATTAGTTTACCCATGTTACTGTGGCTCAGTATAACAAGCTGACACGATTCAACAAGATGGCATTAACTTGCAGCCAGTCCTACTAGGCACTGCCTAGTAGGGCCAGTGCTTAACTAGCAACCAGAATGAAGAATGACGTCAGGTACAATGTAGCATTCTATCAGTATAAAGCTTTGAGTATATGCATTCCTGAAGAGTTTAATATCCATGGTTAACAAATTAAATGGACATTTCATTAAACTAAATTAGAAATTGCACTTTAAAGGAATAAATAAAAAGTCCCAATTCATAAGAAATATGAAATCAATCTCCATCTTGGCATTAATATCTGTTTTCTGAACAATCTTAACTAGTTAAAGTGATAAAAAACTCAAATAAATAAGCAATTTACTTTTTTCTTGATTATTTTATTTTTGCAAATGAACAACTGATCATAGCTCCAGTTCTGGGATTTTTATTAAATGTAACCCTTTTTCAGGTACAGTAAGGGCATATCTACAGAGACCTTTGAGTAATCTATGTATGTTAGACTACTAATTTCTTTTACAGCTCTTTCAAAATCTTCTCTCAAACTTTATCACAAGGCTATAAAAGAAACAGAAGGTTATATCTTCTGAAGTTGGTATCCCACAACCCTACAAACAAGCTGTTATAAAAGATGGCCTGGAATGGAAATTATTCAATGTTAATGAAAGATGGGTTTGTGATAAATCATAAAAACGAGGACATTGTGAGGTGCACAGTGGTCTAACGCTGATTACACACAGATTCATTTTATATCTAAAAAGTTTGTTCAGGAAAAAGTTACACCCAGTAAAGCCAGACAGTATGTCATGGTCAGATTAATAAAAATGCCCCTATATGCTCATGCATTGTAAACACTGAAAGGGGGAGATGGCCCTTAAGCTGATTTTAAACTGACTGTTTTATCAAATCACACTTGTTTACAATTGAAACTCATCGTAGCTCATCATGAGGCCCCACTACACATGCTTGAGGAGGTCAAGGCTCAGAAAGGTTGGAGAATGTGCTCATTGGGGATTCAGAAGTTAAGTGCTTGCGCACTTTATTGCTCACCACAAGAGCTAATCGATCCCTGCCTTCATTTTATTAGATCATTTGATCTCGCCACCTGATGATTGGGAGACTTCTGATCATGCTGTGGAGAGGGGCAGTGGGTGGGTAGGGGGACTTCTTGCGTTGCTATACCCACAGGATGCTGCTGACCAACAAATGAAAAAAAAAAGTCAGGCCCCACACACCAGCTCCATAGGGAACTAACTCAGTAATGCTCATTAGTGCTGTGGCACGAATGGGTCTGTTGTTTTCTGCAATGGAATTACAAAAACATACGCAATCACAGAGAAACTGCAAAACCACAACAGATAAGACCATCAAAAATACTGGTCATGGCAGCTACTATATGAATTCAAGGGGCTATGTGAATGGAAGTTCCAAAATACTGTTTATTTATTATTTTTGAGCTGTTCTTTTGTCTCAGGCCTTTCTCTGTGTATGCCAGATAAATCCATTGTCCCATGTCCCAGTCTGTTTTTACCCATGGCTCAGTTTGAAAACTGACTCTGTGATGATGAGAAAGCCTCCTGGGGTCAGCCCTCACACTGTCTGTGTCCCCTGGCAGGATCGTGTGCGAGATGAACCAGACGTCTCCGGACACTGAGCCCGGCCCGGTCCAGCTGTGTATTGGCGAGTGCAGGCCGGAGCTGAAGACCAGGTCCTCCCAGCTGTACTCCTTTGTGGTATGTACTGCATCTCTCACCCACCACATTCTCCCAATATGTATCTCAGGCTGACCTACAGTGCTGTAGACACCAGGCAGGAGAAACAGCTCCTCTCTGAACTGAGGTTCTTGATGATCAGGCTCATACTTTCTTATACTTTTCCCTGCATCTACAGGAAGCAGTTTTCTGTGTATCACTTTAAACTACACATTCAAATAATGAAATGTTTTAGAAATTAAATAAATTTCTTACACATTAATTGAGTAATGGAAATATGACAGTAAAAAGAACATAATTCTGACATTATCTCCTGAAATGTAACCCTGGTGTTAGGAGTATGTAAAACTTTCTCTGCTTTATCACTATAAGTTATTAGTAGACTGTTATAGTGAAAAACTAAACTGTTGTGATTGTTTTCTTCAGAGTTTTAATGTGAGATGCTAGTACTCTGCTATACTTTTTGTGATTTTTATTTTATTAATATTCATTTGGTCCCAGTCTCATCTTGTTCAGTCCAGCATCTGCCCTCTCGTATTCTCATATACTATAGCTCTTTTGTCCTCCTTTTTACTGTACAATGACAATAAATGGCTTTTACAGCTAATATCGCCATTTATATTCATCACTTTGTAGGAACAATAGGGGCCTCTTTTATTTGGTTGCCATGTGATTGATATAGTGAAGAATCTTATCATTTGATTAGGATGTGTCTTGAACAGCACACCAGTGAAACAATTAAATTACAAAAAAAAACAGATGCGCATTTTCCTGTAATCTCTCCTTAGAAAGGAAGCAGGAGAGTGTACTGTTTTGACGACTTCTAAATTAAAAACATTTGCAGAAGGCTAATCCACACTTCAAGCCTGCATTATTTAGTATTGGATGGCAGTGATGTCATCAGCTATCCTTGTGCTATTCAAAGAAAAGCCATGATACCTCATGTGCACTTAGCAGTTGGCTCACCCCAAGGGATACATCCAGTATATTCTCAGTAGTGATTAACTCGTATCATACATTCTACACAAACACCAAGGCTGGGAGAAACTGTAATCAGTAGCACAATACAGGAATAATTAGCTTTTACTCTACAATTAACAGGAATTTACAAGCCTAATTTTGGATTTCAAGAAGTGCATTAACCTTGCCTTCAGCTCTTCTGCAGTAGCTGCATGTTGATGCTCTGTAGATGCATTGCATATGGTGACCATGCTATTTGTATTGCACACAGCTGATGAACAATAATTAAGGCTTTGTTTAATCTTTAATCCTTGATTGCACATTACAGCACAAAAACCTTAATCACTAAGCCATTCACAATCGTCAGACCTCTCTGTGTCCTCTGAGGGACGTGCTTCTCATTCAAAACTGAAAAATTCTAAATCTCTTTAGAAACAAAATTAATAGCAAGATAAGTTGACCTTCTTGCCAAGAAAGGTGTCTATATTCCTGCTGTAATGTCTGCATTCATCTGTCATTTTCATCTGTATACATAATTCTGTGTTTTCATTTTATTTTTTAACTTTATTGAATCATACTGTACATACCGTGTGTGTCCCCTCTACCAACACCAGGCAGCCTCGCTAAGTTAAGGAGGTTTTTGAAAGGTTTGACAAATAATATTTGACTGGTATACACAAACCACTGAATAAAGAGTACTATCATAAAACTGCGACACCTACAGCAGTGAATCCTGAAAGTATTTATTGTTTTGGTTTTGTAAGCTTTTAATGATATTGCCAATAATTTTATTATTATATAACAGCCTTTGCTGAGAATAATCTCAAGGCTTTTAACAAATCAAATGACAGAAACTAAATGTAGAGGACCCAGACATTACATATTCCAATCCAAAACTGCTGACATTTTGTACAAGAAAAGATTTTCTGAAACAATGAGAATACCCCTTATACAAGGATTATCAAACCCAGGTAAAAGCAAAGTAAAGTGTATGATGGCACAGCAAAATCAGACTAGGAGACTAAAGGATAGGGATGCAAAGTACAGCATGATGTGCACTATGGAGACCCATGGCAAAGTAAATAGGCAGGAGGAGTGGTGTAATAATTTGGGAAAAGTCACAAAAACAAAACAACAATTATTCCAGGGTTAACCTTCAGAAAGAAACAGGGCTGTCTCAGTGCCCAGGCTGGGTGAAGGTAATGTGATGCCCACCGGCATCAAGCCTGATTCTGGCTGCCCTGTTTCCTCACAGATGCCGTCAGTGCAGGGGGTGTCGCCAAGCCGAGGGCCGGAGTCTGGGGGCACCAAGGTGACCATCATGGGAGAGAACCTGGGCGCAGGCAGCAGTGTGACTGTGCTCTTCGGGAACCAGACCTGCGAGTTCTATGGGTGAGCTGCCCTCTTTTCATGCCCTTTCCCTGATTTCTGTTTTCAGTGACCTCGCCTTCATGAAACACTGACTCTGTTAAGACTAGCTCAGCCACAGAGCGTTCAAACCCACAAATTCATTTTGTTCAGAAAATGTCACCATTTGATACAAAAATGGAGAACGTTGAGCTGAGCTGAAAGGATGCTCTTCTCTCCTACTGTGACTAAAAAATGTTGAATGCAGTTTTCATTTCAGGATAAGAATGATTTAATATACAGTGTCAAAACTAAAATATCACATTCATTGACAGTTCTAACTTTAAGCCAATAAAGCACCCTAGAGCTCCAGAGCTCCAATCAAACTCCGGAAAGAAAACTATCAGGAGTCCAAGTTGGTATAAACAACCAAATTCACTTTAATTTAGTATTTGAAGCATGGCTCGGCCTGTTAGCCATGTTATCATTAGGGATACTTGAATAGTATACTTGAATTGGCCAGAATTCTTGTATTATTTTTCTGATCCAGTAAAATAGCTCAAGTTACATCCTTCATGCAAGTTGCGGATTGATAATTCCAACAAAGGCCTCCACTTCTGGTTCACTCTCTCATCTTCATTCTAAATAAGCAGGACTTGCCAGGAAGCTGCAGCCCTTCAGGACATCATTGATTTTTCTTCAACCTTCTGGTGTCAATAAGTAGTGTATATCTTAATAAGGCTTTGATGACTTGCTACATCAATTCTCTAATACTGAAGAATAAAACTTCAGATGCCCTTGTCACTTCACAGAACGCGCAAGGGGGTAGCCTTCAGTCTGAGCTAGAATGTTAATTTGGCCTTCTTTATTTTTCTTTCTACTTAAAGACCAGCTGCCGCATTCTCATTGTAATGCTGGGAGGTCGATTAGACAAAACGATTTTAATGATACATTAGCTAATTACCACTGTCCATTTGCATTAGGGTCTCTGGCCAGGGCACTGCACGAGGTGCAGGTGGGTGGGGCATTTGCGGGGCATGTGGATGGTTAGAGTACCATGCAGATTGGCTATGATGGGCTAAAAATAGAGAAGAAAGATAAGCTACAGCCAGCTGGGCATCTGAACAGCAGACAGCATGTAGTGAGGGGAGTGCACCGGGGCGGTGTACTCTGCCCTTGCCAACCTTACCATGAAGGAACACTGCCCTGGGCGAAAAGCACCACTAGTACCACACATTGTGGAGCTCTGCGCAGTGAAGCCAGAGCTTGATTCACATCTCACTGTTGCACTGCCATGCAGTCATTACATTACTTTTATCACCGCAGTAATAGTTTACATCATTACTTATTCATATTATTTATTCTGGACTCCCAAACTCATTGACTTGGTATGAAAAATTAAACAGAAACCAAACTTGTGAAAGTTTGCCAATTTGAATTCATGAAGTGTTTTTTTTCTGTTTTGTTACCTAATTTTTGCAATGCTGTAGTTTGCTAGTTTTTTAATGAGCCTTGTGAACATCCAAGATGGTCTCTTGTGTTCGAGCACAGCAAAGGGATGTTAAAACCCTGAGCAAATGGCTGATACAAAGTGCCAAAATACTGTGTCTAATTCACAGTGACACATTTTCATGGGGGTGCAATAGGTCCTGTACACGTGCTGTCTGTGGATTTTCATGTCAGGTGAAGGCATGGTGAATCTTCTCAGTTTTATGATAATAATCTGATCTTCCTGTAGACTATGGTCTTGAGGGCCTGGCAAGCTGTGTTTGTGACCAGGCTATTGTGGAAGCTGGTTTTCATTGTCTTTCACCCCCCACCTCCTCTTCCTCCTTGCAGGCGGACGATGACAGAGATCGTCTGCTACTCTGCACCCTCACTGACGGGCGTGAGCCCAGTGCAGATCACAGTGAGTGTGGACCGAGCCCAAGTCAGAGAGAGCTTGCAGTTCGAGTACATTGAAGACCCCACTGTACAACGCATAGAGCCAGAATGGAGCATTGCCAGGTATCCAGTCCTCGAAACACGTATATCTCAGCATGTTTTACACAGAGCCCTGCCTTGTTCAGATAAGCACTGACACTGATAACACAACCTCACGAGAGCTCCAAGCCCGAAATCTTGGACCTCCGAATCGAGCAAGGACTGATACTGATAGTCTAGCATGAGGCTGATTTTGCACAAGCATTGAAGGGAAATTGTTTTCATCAAGTTTTCAAGTTTAGATACAACTTTGCGTTCAGGCACTAACTTAAATAACTGTCTCTTTAATTGCCTTGGCAATCACCCAGTTTACCAGACTGAGATAATCTTCATTGATAATACTCGTCAACACCCATCAAGCACAGCTTTTAATTAGCACAAACTAGCACTTATGGCTAACAGTCACCTTACATTTCAGCTCTCCAGATGCCTGTTTCTGGCATGAGAATTGCACACTACCCTGCTGTATTTGTTTTTAGAAGTCCAAATTCAGTCAGGATATTGTAGCATGATAAATGCTTATTAATAACTACAGAATTAAGTATTGCTGTGGATTTTTAATGAGGCCTCTTTCAAATAGTCTCAGCTGTAGAATAGTTCTGTTGATTCTAGAGCGCTAAAATACAGGGAAGATGAGCCTTCTGAATAAGCAGCACATCCGAAAATCAGCATCAGTAGTCCCGATGATAGATGTCCACCCATGGGTGCTTTGATGTCTACAGAGAGAGGGCAGAGATAAGCACATCTTGACTATGATTCTAAATTGATAAAATTCCAAAATTCTAAATTCCAAAACATGGCCAACCACTCAGGTACATGGAGGGTATGGAAACCCATTCCACTTGATGACAACATGACCAATCACCAGCTGTAATTGTACAGTTTAAAAGGCACTACCCAGCTGCTCTCTTGGCTACACTCCACTGAATCAAAACCTGGCCAGCTGACAGCCATGCGCTGCTACTGCTGTTGTCTGAATCTAAGGACATCAACTTTAGCTCAGGATGCTAAATTAAATAGAGAGGCCTGCATAAAATAGAATTCTGCTCCAGGTGCTGCCTGCAGCGAGATCTTGTGACTAGCCAGCCTCCATGAGTCTTCTCTATCACCTACTGTAAGTCTATACGGTTGAACTTTCATCGACACGCCTGAATATACCAGTATGTAGACATAGCCTACTACACAGGGAGTAAGCCACGTTTCTCCCCAGCAGTGATTCATTGAGGTCAGGATCCACTTCTGGGATTAACTTTAAAAACTTGGTTTAGCTCAACACTAGGCAGGAGATCCTCCCCAAGAGAACTGCCTGTCAGTGTGAGGCTACAGCAGGACTCTCCCTCTCCTTGAGTCCCCAAGGCTGCACCCCAGGGTTGGGTGACAATCCATCCAGAACATGGATTGGACATCACTGCGATGAACACCATCAGCTGTATCTCTCTCCTGCTTCAAGGGAGTTATGAATCCACTGTTGTTGGATGAGTATTATCAGTATTCCACAGAATCTATCTCAAGGTTCACCTGTTATCCTAAACAAATGGTTTGATGTTTTGTATTTTGAATCCAGATATTGCATTTGAAAAACAAATGCTTGTGCAATTTACTGTTACAATTAATAAACTGTGCCAGTAAATTCACACAACACTAATTAATATTATTGCCCATGATTACAAATCTTGATGTGCATTGTTTACACTTATTTTGTCATTTATTTTTTAAAAATATGTATTGTAAACAGTCCTAACAGCATGGCAAATACTGCAATCAGCAGATCGGGTTTAGCTGGTTTGTTAATGTGAAACATCCATTAAGGTAGCTTCAGTTGTGATTTATTGGTGTCTCACAGGCAAATTCCACTACTACAGAAAGGCAAGGTTAACTAACTTTATAATTAAGACTTTTTATTGAGCACCAGAACATGTGTTGGAGGAAACAGATGGTGATCAGATGAAATTTGGTGGAGTGGAGGCGCCTCAGGGGGAGGAGGAGACAGAGGAGAGGAATGATGATTATTAATTAAACTTATTTTGTGAGCAGGTATATTGCTTGCGTGTTCTTTTTTTTTAATAAGACAAAACGAAACAGCTATCAATTGAAGAAATCATCTACTACGATTATAGTCAAGTTCCTTGAAGGTGTTGCATGGTCCTGAATCATTGGTGTGTACAATGAGTGTGGTGTTAGCATTTGCTCAGGGGCAAGTACTTCAGCCTGAAATGCTAGACAACGAACAGGGAAATTCAATAAAAAGAAAGAAACAGGGTTTAAAATATAGGCTGGACAACTCTCTCTGTCTTTTTCTTTCTCACTGTTCTCAGTCTCCCCCCCACCCATTTACTCTTTCATCTTTGAACATACTGTAATATGTGTCTTCTGTTCCCTTTCTTGTCCTCCCCCTTCACTCCCTCTTCTTCTCTCTCCACTCCTCTCCTTCACTCGCTCTTCAGCTCCCTCCATGTCTTCGTCTTCCTTTCCCTCTTTTCCTCTTCCTTCACATCTTCATCTTTCCCTCCCCCTCTCTCACATGTCCTCTCTTTCCATATCTCCCTCTCCCCCTGTCCCCCTCTCTGCGGCACTAGTGAGCACCACCCGTAGTGGGCTGTCTGCCGTGTGTTAGCCCTCTCCAGCTGATTGGATTTGTTAGATAAGTGGAGGAAATTGTCAGGACAATGTGGTGTAATAGAATCCCAGAGCCGCTGTCACTGATTGCTGGAGGCCACCTTCTGCACAGCCCAAGGACGAGCTTTTAGTGGGAAATAAAGGCACAATCAGCGTTGAGGCTGATTGTAATAATGTGGTTCAAACACTGTAGATTTATGCAATGTATGGACTAATAAAATTGTGCAAATTGTGCTTAAAAGTCATGATAAACAGAACAATGTTCCCAGATATTTGCTCAGAGCTTTTAATGCAACTGCAGCATAAACTGCATCTTTCCTAATTGCAAAATAAAAGCCAGCTCTTAATAAAAAATAACACTTATGTTTGGTTTTGTAGCCTTTTTTCACAAAATATCAGTAGAAAAACATGGAAAAAACAGGTCAGAGCCGAAGTATGCCTGTAAATGTTTTTACACACCTACCAATAAATCAGTATGACACATTAAGATGTGGGTTATTAGCCAGATGTAATAAAATAGCTTTCAGAAACTAATGGTAGGGAGAGATAGTAAACCACAACTCACAAGATTGACCTAAATTCCTGCCCGGTTGCAAATTCAGCTCCTCCTTCCCAGCTTTTAGTAGTCCACATCAGGGATCCCCATTCCTACTCCTGGAGGGCCTGTGTCAAGTGATGTTCAGTCCAGTTGGGCTTGTATAGACCTGAATCAGATCAATATTAGCTTAATTCCACCAGTTTAGTAGCTTCCCCCAGAACCTCAGGTGCTGATATTTAAAGAAGCCTAGAAAACCTGCGGTATCACCTGGCCTCAAGGTACAGTAGCACAGTTGCCTCTCGACTTGGTTCTTCAGTGTGTATATATCAGAGAGTAGGAATGCCCCAACTCCCTTCACCTCCTGTCCAGCATGTCATGCTTTAATCAAAACTCAATGTATGACACTATTTGCATGTGCCTGATAGTAAGTATCTAAATCACATTGTGCAGTTGGAATGTCCTGACATGCAGTGCAGTCACTACTTGCTCCCTCTCATTCTCTGTGCAGTGGTCACACTCCGCTGACTGTGATTGGGACCAATCTGGACGTGGTTCAGGAGCCCAGGATCCGAGTGAAATACAGCGGCCGGGAGTCTGTCAATGTGAGTAATGGGAGAGCGGCAGGGAGGGCGAGCAGACCTGCATGCCCTCCAGAGCCATCCATTCTCAACTGCTTTAGAAATGTTCTGTCACCCAAGCAGCTCTTTTTGTCAAAACCTGGATTTTTGGAGTTATTTTTGTTTATTGATTCACCATGTCTTCTTGGTCCTTTTTTCAGTGGCATGGTTTGTTTTAATGGGATGTATGTATTTTAATTGCAAAGTGCACCGTGAAGTGTTGTTCAGACTGGAACCCAGCAGATAATCATAAAGACTCTGACACATACTGTACCCAGGCTGCAGAATTGTTCTCTTTTCCTTACTCACTACATCCACATGTAAAGATACATTGTCAAGATGTTGAAATCACACCCAGCTTCACCTACTTAGGCAGCCTTGTCACTGATGATAACACCGAAGCTGAAATCAAGGCAAGGGCTGACAAAGCTGCAATAATTTGGAACAGACTGTACAACATATGGAAAAGCAGAAAGACATCAATGAAGAGCAAGAGGCGACTGTACAGCAGCTTGGGTATACATGGTCATACTTCTGTATGGGGCTTCAACTCTTGCTATCTCCATTGCATCTTATGTATAGAATGTCAAAACAAGGGCAACAACAGCACTGTATGCCAGATCACAGACCAGCCACCATTCAGCAAAACTTTTCAGAAGGAAAGTTTTCATTTTAATTTGGTCACAACATGAAAATGGACAGCTGCAGAACTGCTAAAGAAGCATTACTGTGGACACCTGATCAACAAAGACCTGCTGACATACTGAGCTGACATACTGTAGGATGGGGCACAAGAGTGGCCCCAAGACATCCGCTTGGTGGGTTAAGCAGTAATGTGACATTAGGCACAAGAAGTCATAAATATAATTACGGCCCTCAATCACACATTAACAGATCCTATTGGGTGCGGAGATGGGCTGTTTTTCCGTGGACTTCATGAGGTAAAACGAGGTGTCCTGCTTCATAAGCATGGTAGTCAAAGCCGGATGGAACAGAAAAAAAAAACATGTTTTTCAGCATTTCTTTAAAAATACGTCAGTCTTTTGAAGCAAATTGTGTTGTTGTTTTATGGAAATGTGTGTCTTTTCAAAAGTATTGCAATCCGTGCCACAGAGGGACAGACAAAAAAAAAAGCATTACTGCTGAATGAGGCCTAGCATGACACTGCATCATTCACAGCTATTCCAGTCCATCAGCGCCCTGTGCCAGTGCACACAGTAAATTATCTGTCATTGAACAGCTTCCATTCAGGCTGCGGAGTAAGATTTAGGTCATGGCTAGAGAGAATAAAAAAAACAAAAAGGAGGGACAGAGGAAAGATGAAATGTTCAAAGTACTCTGATGGAAAATCGCAGCAACAATAGAGCGCTGGTCGTCACAGAGCCATGAATAAAAAACGAAGACACTGGTAACTGCATGAGTCACATGACCCGGGAGCAGACCTCTTTGCTTGACGTCACTGCCGAGATGCAGCATAGCTCCTCCAGACAGGCGAACATTCCAGCCACTTCCAAACTTAACTAACTGCAGTACCCCGGCTTTCATAATTAAGTGCAATCAAAGCGTTTCACATGCTTAATGGAAGCATTTTATGAAATCCCAATCAGAAGGTTGTAGCGGTGAACAAATAAAGACATTAGGCATTAAATGTTTTTTTTTTCCACCTCTCCTCAACTTAAATTAAAAAACACTCTTGTGGCTAGTTTAATGGAATTCAAGAAAAAATACCATAATGGGTTTTAATGGAAGATTAACTTTGGTCAAAAGTCGTCGTCAGCATAAAGAGTAGCAGAGCAAGAGGGGTAGGGAAGGAAGGAAATCTATACCGATTGGATTTGCATTTGGGGTCTGCATTTAATTAAGTAAATGAAGTTTTTCTTGTTTTGTGGCCTAAGTGTATTGCAGAAAGGCAGGAGCGTGCCCTGTGGGAGAGCTGTCTAATTGCAGGTGCAGTGTATTAGTAAATGATTGCCTTGTGTTGGGCTTACACCTCTCAGCTCCTCCCTACAGCCACTCTCCACTGCTGCTCTGGCAACCCTGCCTGTAGTTTAACACTGATTAATATCTGAAAGCTTTTCTAAAAGACATTCTTCCCGGTTTCCTCTGCTGGTCGTTGCTGATGGCGAGAAGCCGTGGTTAATTGAACTGAACTGTACGGTCTTTTTTCCAAGAAACAAATCCTTCCGCAAATTGAATTTTTATTTGCTCCAGATTTCACATTTATTCTTGTAGCTGGCATGGCATTCTGTCTAGTTTGGCAGGAGAGAATTCACCTCGCCCTGATGATGCAGTTGTTATGAGATGTCGTGACTGACACATTGGAGGAGACTTGTTGCTTTGCTTCCTATTTTTTTTTCCCACTTTAGCTAACATTATAGTATCTCCAGCATCATCCAGTGTTAGGCTGAAACATGAATGTGCTCTTGGCACATAAGGCTATACATAAGTCTTGAACCCCTATAGAACATCTTTATTAGGAAACATTAAAAAAATAAACAAAAAGACATAGGCTAGTGTGACACCAGAGACAGTCATAGAAAACCAGAATCCCAACTCCCTCTTCATCATCACTTGGTTCATCAGAGGCAGACAAGGCATGTGGATAAAGAAGATGGGGCATAATTAGCAGCAAACACAATCAGCAATCAAAACTAGCATGCATTTTAAACAAACACTTGGAAGTGTTGTAACAGTGCATTGTAAATATTGTAAGTAGAATGGCCGATGTTTTGTTTTCTCACCAGTGATATCGGGAGTGTTTGTGAATGTTGTTAGTGTTCATGTAGTTGGTGTTTCAGACCCCATCCTGCTCCAGGTTAAAATAGCAACATGTGAGTAATTGGCTGAACCTGAACAAGTAGTAGGAGCATTGTGTCCGTACTGTACTTCTCCAGTGTTCTCCATATTGTTTAGACTACTAAAATGAGCTTGAAAATCTGGTGCCATTCATATTAGTACTTAATCATGTTGCTTTGTTGTGATGTTTTTCCCTCAACCACTACATTTTTGGAAAAACACAAACATACTGTAAATGCACACAAATGAGAGAATGCAGACCTTAGAACTAACCCTGCACCCATTTAAAATGAACAATCACAAAATGTTAAATTAGAGAGTTGAATGAGCAACTCAAAAAAAGAGCAAAGAGCAACCAACGTGACAGTCCAATCTATAGATCAAAACAATTCTGAAATTAGAACATCATACACATAATAATAATAATAGCTGGAGAAGTCAAACTGTGCTTGGATTCCCAACACAGCTTAAAAATACAAAAAATTGCTTAACAAAGTCTTTATCTGATCCTTTGTGGTTTTAATGTTATAAGATTAATTATTATGGTTGTTAACAGTAATATGATCTGAATTGTTTGGTTTGTCAGCACAGTTCTGATTGTTGTTGTTAAGAAACATGACATGAAGCGAAGTATAGATCCGTAATCTCTACTGTCACTAAGTTATCCTAACAAACACAACCTAAAACTTTGGGCCAACACAAGATAACAGAGACTTTCATTTTGTGTTAGGTTGTCCTAGAGTGTGCATTAATTTGATCACTTTTCTAAATAGTGCTGTCCTGTACACTGGGTAGACCATCTTTCTATCGGCACCTCATTAAGACCTGGAAAACACAGCTGATTAGAGTTTGTATCCACATAATTCGTTCAATTAAGCTATTACGTTCTGAATGAAAACCAGAAAATGCAGCACACTAGGACTGGAGTTGCTTACCCCCGACTTCAAATATAATTCAATTTCATTGCTTTGGATACTAAATATATACAGTACGCTCACCAGATGCACTAATAATGCCTGAGACAGTCTGTCTTTGCTTTGTCCTTTTAATCATATTTAGTGTGAGCACAAACCTAGGAGACCACTTTATTTAATCTGTTATGCTTTAGTTCCCCTCAATCCGATGTGAGCAAGTGTTTTGATCTGTATCATAGGGGTTGACGTTGATCCTGAGAGGTCAGGTGGATGTGTTTTGTCTCACTTGCCAAGTCAGAGAAAGAGTAGAACAGTGCTGCTTGACTCACATTGCTCTGACTTCTCAGTCCAACACAAAGGACTGTACCCTCATATACATGTGGAAATTATTTAGCATTGAATTAGCATTGCATATAAATGTTGCATCCAGTGTAGGTTGTGTAAATCAAATCAGTTACCACATTAAAAATACAGAAGACCCAATAATGCTAGACTAAAATATGTCCCTGGTTTGACTGTGAATTAATCAAGCCTGGTCAATGGCTCGACTTGTCTTTGTGAGGTTCTGCAGCAGTCTTTGTGCATACTGTAGATGTGTTTTGTCAAATTCACATCCCAAATCCTTCACCAGAATTTTTTCAATAGTCACTGTTGCTAGACATTGGTGCTGAAACAGGGTCCTATTTTTAGTTCACTCATATACTCTGCAAAAGGGGAACTAAAAAGAAGCATACAGAAGTCTGTTCGTTTGTTATTTGTTATTTACTGGTTTGTTTTTGTTCTCCTGTTATGCTGGGACTATTTGCACACATGCTGTGCCTGGTTTGCTTGAAAGGAAGTGAATTTATTACTGTGACCGCTTTCTTTGTGGTGTTTTGCTCTGTAGTGCACAGAAAATGGGCTTTAGTGAAGCCACACCACACAAGAAGCTGCTATTCCTCCAGCCTGTGACAAAAGATGTCTCCGTTTTCTCAGAAGCATCAGAGGCTCTCTGAGCCACAGAGGGAAGAACGGGAAATTTGATTACAGAGGATCTTCCAATTATAATTCCCTTCATTCGATTTTTCTTTTCTCGCCTGAAATAAAAGGAAAATAGACAAGTAGTATTCTTGCTTAATGGAAGCTCTTGCAATTGTCTGGGAATGACTTTTTTTTTATCATCCTTGGGTTTTGTTGTTTGCCTTTCATATATTGCATTTCTGTTTTTAAATGTACCGCCCTGGGTTTTACAAAGAAAGTCTGAGACAATTCCTCTGTACGTGCACTTCACTTATTACATGTCTGTAATGATACATTAATCTTGATTACTAAATTCTCAGCATAATGCCTTCTTTTTCTGCCAGGGAAAATTGTTCAGTTGTATTGTCCTACAAGAAATTGGTAGGATCATTTTTAGAGGTGCTGTGCTAGGATGAATGAGATGAATGAGGCTGTATTTCAGTTCAGTTATTCCACAGTAGCACTTTACTTGAAATGTATGTCCAATCAGTTTAGAAATTATACGCTTAGAGACAGCACTATAAAGACAGGATTGCAAAGAGATCACGTTTTTTTTTTTCCTCAAAAGTGTTTTCATACACTTACCTACTCAGCCTGCAGAACAATAGCGTGATGGAAAAACTGACCATACTCTGAACTCTGTGAACAGTGTCAGCATTATTAGTTTTTTTAACAGGATTTTCCAAAGCTATAAAGACAATCTCTCAAAGCTGCCGAAAGGCATTGTTAGAACTCTGGCCTTTTCACCTGCAGGCTGGGCATTTCAGGGATGCAGTTACTGCTCCCTTGAGCAAGGCTCCTTCACACAACGAGGAATTTGGGTATCCCAGTGTGTAGGTATTTGTAATCCCTGTAAGTTGCTTGAGATAAAGTCATGATAAAGTTCATTTGCTTACTTCAGCAAAAACATTTTTTAACTAAAGGATTTTGCTTTTTTTTTGTTGTTTTTCCCTGTTTTTTATTTTGTTTTCTCAGTTTTTCACTATTTTCACTCCTTCAAGAAAAGCATGTGGTTTTTCACCCTGTCATTTCTCCATTTAACTTGTAGTTCTTCACACCAGCCCTTGGCTGCAGTCCTATTACAAGTATGTAATGACTGCAGCACAGTAGGGTTCATTATTCATTGGCAGCAACACAGGACAGTACCTTTTGTTTTACTAATGTGCATTACCAAGTAACTATAGCACAGTGCCATTCTTATTCATTATAACACAGTGAAGTACAACTATACCTTAACAGCTATAGGTTGCAGGAAATGTGTTAAAATGACTTCTGTTCATTCGGCTTTCTGTTCATCAGCTGAACTTCAGCATCTGTAAATTCATTCTTATATTATCTGCCATGAGTCTTATAACACTGCACAATATCCAGTGGGTATTGGCACCCTGAATGCCTCATCAGTTAAATAAGAATATCATAACTGCTTTACTGCTACCACTGGTTTAATCACTATTAGACATAATCGATTAGCAAATAACCTTGTTTCAGATAAAGGGTATCTGTATACTACTGTATATCCACTTGTGGGCACATGTATGAAAACACAATTTTTATGAGTTGAAAGTGCCTGGAGAATTATAGTAATAACTCCACTTAATGGTTGCATCTAAGCTTTTTTTCTAATTTAATCTATATGTTTTCTTAAAAGTTACTTCTAACAAACAAAGAACTTTAAGTAAAGAGAGCTCAGTGCTGATGTCTTCTTCTGTAACAGCTAAAATCTGCTCAGTGTTTGGGATTTCTCTCTTCTCCCTTCTCCCTTCAAGTAGAAATCTGAAAACATGATAGAAATGCAAATGTTAATTTGAGTTTTTTTTTTAATTAGAGAGGGTCAGGGGAAAGCTCATTAGGCCATTTTATTGCCATCAACCTTAAGACATCGTCACAGGGGAGTGTCTGCAAGGTTTACAGCAGACATTCATGTTCAAGGACTGTGCCTTGTGATAAAAGGAACTCTTTCTGCACAGCCCAGTGTATCAGGCAACATAGATCACGGTAATGAACACCGAATTACACCTTGATTGCTAGGCATTACTTCTCTCTGCTTTTCCCTTGATGTCAGTTTATTCATAACTATATTATGTGCTCACTCCCAAGGATGTTTCGGCACTGACAAGTTGTGGTGTTGACTTAGCAACCTGTTTTCCTTTTGCTGAAATTTGGGTTTAAATACGTAGCATTAATCTTCGCTGTTGAGTTCGCACTTTGCTTGCGGGCAGCGTGCCTTCCAGATCCGACATCTGCTGTCAGAGCACAACTCTCAGAAAAACTTGGTGCAAAGACTGTGTGTTGCTAAAAAAAATTACAGCATCAAATTATGGCGAAGCAGATGGTAGAGTGGGTTAGGAAAACTTGGGAGTGCATTGAGTTTTCAAATAACATAGGGTGCATAACTGTGAAAGCATCTGTGCTTGGATTTTTAAAGAACTTATTCCAAATACCATATTTTGGAAATAACTACCTGAAACCTATGTGCTGGTCTTCCATTCCTCACTTCATTGAACTTTTTAACACACTAGGCAATGGGAGTATTTCAGTCCAGTAAAAACACTTACAGCTAAAGTTTAACAAGCTGTTTTGGAGAAGGTTATATATATATATATTATTTTATTATTCAGTTTAATAGTACTAAAAGACCTTCAAAGAGAAGACACACCAACACCACAAGAAGGAGAGAATAGGAGAGACATGAGAGAAAGGCAGGGCAGTATCTGATCAGAGGGATTGGAGAACTCCAGGTTGTGCCATGCCAGGTTGTTGCTTGGCCAGAAGGTGGCGCTCTTTCGTCTGGACTGGAATTTCCGAGTTAAATCAAGATCCTGACTAGCTGCTCATTAAAGATCCTCTGTGGTGTTTTTTGTTAGAATACCTGGGTTAATCCTGATGTTGTGGCTCGGCTCCATTGTTCAGTCTGGCTGGTTTAAAGTTTTCAAATTCTCCTTTAGTCCAATAAAAATTCTTCAATTTCTGCTAGTAAGGGAGGTAATAAATCTTCATTAGTAGTAGGAGTAGCGGTGGTAATAGTAGACCTGCCCTCCTTCATGCCACTCATCTTACAAGACCTCACAAGTGACACAAACACCCATATTGGAGGTTTAGCACTGTTAAGAGGAGAAGCCAGTTCCTCACTGACAGCTCTGCATGTTTGTCAAGGTCTGAGAGATCCCCAGCTGACTGATCCCACCCTGCCCTCAGCTCCTTACACACAACTGCTTAGAGAATCCCAATCACAGTCGACTAGTCACATAACCCAGGTTCGAACCCGTGACACCTGGATCATATAGCCCAACCTCTCAAGTTTTTATTAAACCTTTGTGTCTACCTGTTGGGTTTAATGAATAAAATTTATTAGAATTATTTTATCTCCTATTTCTGTGAAAGGTCTTTTACACAGTCGTAGGTGCGTAACCCCAGAGCTAAGCTCCTAGCAGAACAGGTCTCCAAGTCCAGTCTGTCAGAGTGCAACCTGGGCACTGCAGTATCTTGTTGAACAACTTCCAGCAGTGAGTGAGAGGATGCATGGTGGTACAGGTGTGTTTTTTCAATGAAGGTTAGGGCTCTGGACTCTGGAAAGTCAGATGGATTCAAATCCTGCGAGAAATGCTGCGGTTGTACATTAAAACAAGGCTCTCCACTCATATTGCTCCAGAAAAATTTTATACAGTATACAGTAAATGAGTGCTCTTCAGATCATCGCTGTAAAATGTAACTTGCTGTCAAATGACCTACAGTACCTGGTTAAAAGATTAAAAACAACAGTGTATAAGAATGGAAATATAATTTAAGACTATAAAGCTTTACCATATTGCAATATAAGTCCATATTGTATGTCATTTATTACATATTCTCATTTATTCATCTTGTCCATTCCACTTCTTACAGCCTACATTTACAGTGCATGATTGTTAGCATTTTTCTAATAGTACTCCAGTGTTTGACACTGAAGTCTTCCAGCACAGAAATTACTCTCTGATTGTAGTATTACCTCTATGGAAATTTGTTGTGGGATGAAATGACTTTCATCTGAACTTGCTGTACGCTCTGTGGGAAGATGCTGCAACAGCTTCCTAATAATTAAATCCTAATTTATGCACAGTGAATTAGCACAGCGAACATCTCCATAAATCCAGTAGAAACATGTGTTTTGCAGTTTCTATTCTAAACTTCCATGCATGTGCCTAGCTTTTTAGGAGCATTACTCTGTCAAAGAATGACTTCTGCATTGTGATTGTGCTTTTTAATTTTGTCATTGTTTTGGGGTGTAATGAGTTCATATTGATTGTCTTCCCTCTGTTTCTCTTCACCAGAATGTGGAGGAAGGGAGGGGTGAGGTCGGCTCTATTGAGCTTTGAAGATATTTAGCTCTAATTAAGTTTTTCCCCAGAGAAACTGGGAAGGGGGAAAAATGAAAACTCCCTGCACTTGAGTGCATTAGAGCGATCGATTTCATTTTTACACTGATATTACTGCTCTGTCAGGAGGTCCTTGGGGAAATTTTGCCTTCTATTCATAAAACGTTTTATTTAGAAAATCACTGAGCTCTGGCTGTAAGATCTTCTCAAGCTTGTATATGTCCTATTTCACATTCGCAATTGAGCAGTCAGATCCACAGCATTGCTGTACATTTGGGGTGGAAGTGAATGACTTGAGGATAAAGATTATCAAGGATTGTGTGGAAGGCAAGAGATCCACTCGAATGTGTCAAGCTCCTTCATAGTCTGAAGAGTGTTTATTCACTGAGGGGGTGGCTACAGTACATGTGAAAAGCAGAAGAGTCTTTTTTTGCATACATTAAAAACAGTTTATTTACATGCTGTGGTAATGATGAGGACACAGCAGTCTTCACGCTCCATGCATTGTGTGACAGACGTTAATGAGTTTCAAATTCAAGAAGACTACGTACAGTTCAAGCATAACTTGCATTTATGTGTTTTGGTTGGGTGTTCTTTCAATTTTATGTACAGTATTTGGATTTCCAATTTTTACTCTGTATTGACTTAAACATTTATATTTTTCTTATAGATCATGACTTTTCTGACTTTCAAGCTGTGTATAATCAACATCAGCCTCTGACTGTTGACCTGCCTGATTTTGATTATCTAAAATGTCTGTCCTCTTTCCGCTGCTTTAAAAGGGGAACTGCAATGCTATCTTTATATTTTGGGTTTAGAAAGAATCAGCACTGATGGGTGCATTTCAAATCACACAAAAAATTAAATGTACACAGTAACTTGTAAAACCTCCAATTTACATCACAAAATAGACTTAATTTCCAGGTATGCACAGTGCCACATTCTGCGATTCAGAATGAGACAACAAAACTTCCAGTAACATGGTGTGGCCTTATACATTGTAAACAAGCAGTCTTGCAAATAACATATCTTTTAATCCAATGGAAATATTGTTTTTTGATTCTGAGATGGTTTTGCCGACAATCACTACTTACTTGTTAACTCTGCATACAGATCACATTGGAACATTTCTGAGGTGAAATGTCTGCTGCACAACGTTGTTCGCTCCTACAGTACACCACATTATGTTAGACATTACAGTAACTAGTGAGCAGAAAGGGCCACAGTGCATTCCAATTCATGGGTTCTTGAATGCAAGTTTGCAACAATGCAGCATCATACAGTACTTTCACAAAGTTCAAAATTTTGTCCTTAATTCAAAATGTGTATTTTTTTTCTATAACTTCAATTGATTTATTTTGTTACCAAGATTTAATGACCGGTGTGAGAAATTGAGGCTGCAGTTAAGTTGAAGTCTGACAAAGAAGAATATGGTTCTGCTGTTAAACCAATCATCTGAAGATATAAATGACCAAATGTGTCTCTTTTCAATTCTCAATACAGTGTATATCCATTCACTTATAAGTGAGCAACATCTCATTGTATACAAGACAAGTTTCAAATACAATATTCCATGTAGTCAACTTTATTTTATATAATGATTTTCTTGGGAAGTCAGATCTAGGATCTAGTACACATGCACATACAATTTGATACCATAAATTACACTAAATTTACGTTTTACATGCTAAATGTTAATTTTTAAGGCCATATTTGTAAGTGTGACTGACTTGATTTTCTGGCTGTATGACAGTGGTTTCCAATCCTGGCCCTTGTGACACACACACACCTGCTGGTTTTAGATATTTGAACAATTACTTGACCTAAGACGTTGCTTCAATTGAATATTTGCATTTTGCTTCTAGTTTTGGATTTTATTTCACTACCAAAATACAAATGTTAAAGCTCCATAATGCTTAAGAGCTGGGAACAGTTCAAATTAATCTTTTTATAATTATTAACTCAATGAAGGGCATGATTGTGTCACTGAGGACTCTGCTGGAACAAAAACCAACAGGTGCATGGATCACCAGGAGCGGGACAGGGAACCACTGCTCTTGGAAAAGGGGCAGATAGTGCAAACGACAGGCATTTTTATAGAAAGACAGTTCACTGATGTTGTCAGAAGTAAAGTCCTTAGGAGTGAACAGCAGCCTTTTCAATTTTATTCTGAAATCTACAGGGAGCCAGTAAAAGGAATTGAAAACAGGTGATATACGCTTATGCACTTTAATTTTCACTGAGAACACGGCAGATGAGTTCCGAACATGCTGCAACTTGTTAAGAACATGCTTGGATACACCTGCAAGCACAACATTACAAAAATCAAGTCTGTGAAGAACACTGGCATTAGCGTCTCTATATCACATTGGGAAATGCATGGTGATATGATCAATGTTCCGAAAAAGATAATAAATAGTTAACATCATCTGAGCCGTGTAACAAGAGAGTGGTGCCTGACTGTTGTCAGGATAACTGACAACTGAAAACATACATTTGAGTGTCATTTGAGTACAAACTGTCTGTTAAAGTGTCTGACCCAATGGCAACATATAGATATTAAAAATAATGGAACTGATCACAAAGATAATACAGTCAATAAAAAACATCTTATCCCTGGGCCATAACTGGAACCAGAATTCCCCTGTGACAACCCTTAATTGGATTCAGTCTGCTGTGGTTGGTCACATTGTGGAGTTTGTACTGTGGTAAAATGATAGTTAGCAGTAAGAGTTAGTAATGTCGGAGGGGGTGTGTCCACAGTTCCTCCTTTGGAAGTTGGAGGCTTAAAACCAATGTTATAAACAACTGGTGATTCCAAAACAAAGATATTTATGATCCAGTATGCAGTAGCCTTTCTGACACTCTTCTTTCCTCCCATCTGCTCCTGTTCCAGGTGTGTAAAGTCCTGAACTCCACCACCATGACCTGTCTGGCCCCCTCCCTCACAACAGAGTATCGCCCAGGTCTTGATGCAGTGGAGCGAGCCGACGAGTTTGGCTTCATCTTCAACAATGTCCAGGCGCTCCTTATCTACAATAACACCAACTTCATCTACTACCCTAACCCTTCCTTTGAGCCCCTCAGTGTCACTGGCATCCTGGAGCAGAAGCCTGGCTCCCCCATCATCCTCAAGGTAGGAGATATTCACTGAAACCCGTGCACATCCATCCTTACGTTTTTGTGCTGTGTTCATCCCCTGTGATTTCTGGGCAGCTGGTTCATCTGCTTAGGTTAAGTCATGGCTTTCTGTCTGTCTTCTCACATTCCAAACAATGGTAATTTAATAGTGCATCCTTTCAGTTTGTTAACCTCCATCTTCGCTCTGTCTTGTGCTTGGTTCTTCTCAGTACCCCTAATGGCCTCTGTAAATAGAGGACGCCTAACTGGGTTATACAGGGTTAGAATTTGTTGGAACAATAGAAGCAGGTTGGTTAATATAGATCCACTATGATATGTAATTAAAGCAGCTTACATATACCGTATAGGGTTTTTATCACCCTCATCACAATGATCATGTAAAGTAATTTAAAAACACATTGTGGCCCTCAAGTGTCATAACACAGTTACAACCATGGCATTAAAAGGAAATAGCGAAACCACATTTGTCCTTTTTGGATTTAAGTGCAAAAATACTTTTATGGGTGACGTTTTTTTTTTAAACATCTCTAACACTAGTAAAATTGATAGTTGATTATATTTTGGGAATACCCTGAAGGATGTGATTTCTGTCTCCAAGACACACAAGATGCCAACAGCATTAAAGATTAAAAATGTGTTACTTTACAATTTTTATACAAGTAGTATCCAGTATTCATATCCAGTTTTTGTTATTTTTACAGTGCTGTGGGTGAGCCAGAACATGCCTGCAGTGTAACAGCCCTCTGTGTATATTCTTATCTTCCCCCAGGGCAGGAATCTGGTGCCACCAGCCTCAGGAGGTGCCAAGCTGAACTACACAGTGCTGATCGGGGAGACACCCTGCTCTGTCACCGTCTCCGAGACACAGCTCCTGTGTGAGCCGCCGAACCTCACGGGGCAGCACAAAGTGCTGGTCAGTTTAACTGCCTGTCTATCCTTCTCTCCCTCGGCATCTCGGTTCCTCAGTCTTTTTCTCTGTCCTTGAAGAACCTACTCCATGGTCCTTTGTATTTTTTCCACCTCTGCGGCAGTCCTCGTTGTGCCAACCCTAGTCTCCTGTTGCTCTGCAAGCACAGATCCTTTACCAATTGTTTTCCCAATCCACCACTCCCAATCCTGGTCCTGGTGACCCACACACCTGCTGGTTTAGGTAATTGAAGCTTTATTTGATGTACAGTAAGACGTTGCTTCAATTGAATATTTGCATTTCATTTCGAGTCACAAGTATGGGATTTTGTTTCACTTACAAACTACAAAGCTTAAAGCTCTCACATGCTTAAGAGCTGTGAATGCACAGTTTAAATTCATTGTATTGTTATTATGGCAATACAATTGTCAAAAAAACGTGTAACTAAGGGCTCAGCTGGAACAAAAACCAACAGATAGTGTGGGTCTGTGGGTCCACCAGGGCTCATGATGTTGTGTGTACTCTGGAACTCCTGCAGCACTGGGAAATGGCAGTTCAGCGGTTCTGTAGAGCTGTGCAGTGCCAAGGTCTGATTTAACAGGAAAAGTTTGTTGCCTGCTGTTGGTGGAGGGGAGTCCGATCCCAGCGTATTTATAGGGGGGGGCTGTTTCTGTCTTTGTGCAGGTCCAGGTGGGCGGCCTGCACGTCTCCCCCGGCTCCGTGCACGTGCTCTCGGACAGCCTTCTCACCTTGCCCGCCATCGTCAGCATCGTGGCTGGCGGGGGCCTGCTGCTCATCATCGTCATCATTGTCCTCATCGCCTACAAACGCAAGTCCCGCGAGAACGACCTCACCCTCAAGAGGCTGCAGATGCAGATGGACAACCTGGAGTCCCGTGTGGCCCTGGAGTGCAAAGAAGGTGAGACAAGGGCATGTTACATAAAAACATAAGACAAGAGAGGAAGCATTCTAACCTATTTAACTTTAGGAAAGTTATTCATTGAGCTGTCAATGATAATCTATATGATTATTCCATTCTGCTATTGGATTTTACTTGATCCCATATGCTATTCCTGAAAGGAAATGGCAAAGTCAACCTAATGGCTAGCTTTACTGCTCAGCATTTAACTTAAAGGCACAACTAGATGTTACAAGATATGTACTCAGAACAGAGAACTGGAGAAACTTGTGTAAAATTGTGGTAGATGTCTGGAACAAGTTGCCAGATGGTACATGTCATGTTGATGAAGCTGATTCTGTGGTAACCTCCAAGAAGCAACTTACTGTAGATGACATCCTTGGAGGAATATGTTCTACCAACATCCCAAAAAGAATGATGGGTCAAATGGCCTCCTCTTATTTACAACCTCGTTATATTCTTATTTTCATAAAGAATCCCAGGCAGTTTGTTTCAACAAAATGGCTGACCATCTTGTACCAGAGAACCATAACCCTTTGTGTAAATAATTAAATCATACTGTATCAGTATCTTCAGTACACTGATGATCACTCCCACTTCAGTATTGTTTAATTCTTTTCAGATTGCACAAACTGTAGTGTCTTGCAGAAAGAAAACAGCAGAAAATACTTTCATAGTATCTTAACCCCATGTCTGTCTGTACAAATTTAATTATGATAAAATATCAATCACAGGGTTACAAATTACAGCTTACAAATGAGACACTATAGAAATTCTAAAACCTGAAAAGGACCAAACTGCAAAATAAAAATCCTCCTTAAACATGCTTCCTTTTAATAATAGGTAAAAATGTTATATAAAAGTGCACAGGATCATTGTTATAATTTTTCGCAGCATGCAAATGAAATCTGGTCCGATTTTATACAGCATTGACAACCATGCTGTGCGCCGGGCTAAATTTATACTAGGCAAAGATGTTCATTTTTATGCTAACGAGCTAGAATTATGTAACAAGAAAATTGGAGATCTCAGTGGAAAGTCTTCACCAAAGGAAGGCAATATTTAAGACAGCTCTGCTCAACATTGGCCAGAACATCTTATTTTGATTTTATTGTCACACACAGACTGCATTATGCCATGTTAATCTGTGCTGGTTAGCAATATTAAGATTTCCTTGCATGAATTTGTTTTGTTTTCTCTTGAGTGCGCAGGGTGTTCATGACCGTTTGTTTCTTATGAATTCTTATGAACCAGCGTGGTTGGATCATTAGACATGACTCATTTGCGCTGATTAAACTGTTTTCAATTTGGCTCTTTTCTCCTCTGCATGATATCTAGCTGGGTCGATTCATAACGTGCATTTTGCAAACCCTTATTGCAGTTTGTGAAAGCACATACTTTTTGCTTCACCTCATATGACACAATAGATAGTTAGCAAGTCCTGCCTTTCTGTTCCACCTTTCTGTTCTCAGTACTGGTTCACTGTGATCCATAAAGAATTGGCTTGATGATATTCTTCATCAATTCACAGCTAGTCAAGCATGATGGTCAGTAAGACCTCCTCACTGCTGAAACTTAATTCTTATATTTTTTATGTTCTGCAGTACATACAGTAGGCGTGTTAAGTGCATTGGATCTTGTTTTTGAGTGCAAGTGCTTAAATAACTTTTTCTAATATTTGCTGCGTAAATCCTGACCTTTGCCCATGTACAGTATTTTGATCATTGAGCTTTTGTCTCCAAATACCACTATTGCATTCCCCCATCTCAAAGAGAAGCATCCAGTTAAAAAAAAAAACTAGAAAAAAACCTGGAAGAGCTGATGGGAGTTAATGTGAGAAAACCCCTGAAGCGAGAGTTGTGATGTTAATGCGTTGCAAAAAAAAAGTGGGGCTAGATTATTTGTATCACCTGTAATAACTTTTTTTTTTCTGTGCCGTTTTCTCCTCGGTTTTTTTCGCTCAGATTCCCGAGCAGCTCGTTTCGCTGCGCCTTGGAAGTGGTATCCATAGCAACCATCCAGTGTTTACAGGAGGATATTAATCCCGGTTTGGTCCCCTAGGACTCAGTTAGAGCTCAGGCAGATGTATCAAACTGTGTCGGCCTTCTTCCTAGGTTCCTGCTTGGCTTCTCTGCTTAATAAAAACCACGTAGAAGAACCTTGAAAAAGCAGAGCAATGTATAGTATACAGTAGATAGATATCTTTTGTATTATAATCAGATTTGAATGAATGTGAATGTGTTCAAATGTATGGAACACAACAACAAGCAAAACATGGAGCAGTCAGAACCACTCCCCAGTTAGTATGGCTATGGGTATAGCCTCATGCGTCTGTTTCTTTTCATTTTTGTTCTTTGTGCTTTTTTGTTTTCTGACGATGGTTAAACTGGAGACTGATAGAGATTATGGGTATCTGCTTGAGGCTGGCAATGTTTAAAACATGGGATGTGAGCAGGTGAGTTGCCTGTGGGGAGGATTTGGGGAGATACCTAGATTCTGTCCCCTCTGTGTGTCTAATCGTGTGATCCTGTGGGCAGATCTACTCCACCTTTGTCAGAGTAGAGCACCCTCAGATGTTGATTTCTATAGAATCAGCTCACAGCTACTGTAAGTGAGCATTTCTGCTGCAGTGAGGAGAGTTCAGTTGCATTTTTTTGTTTTATTGAATTTTAAAATCCACATTACTTCAAAGAGCAAACTCATTTACTTTAATGTTTAATCTGTTTGGTTTTATTTTTGTACAGCAGATTTTAATGTTCTTTAAAAAAAGCTTTAAAACCAATCAAATAGAAAAGAGTTTGCAATGCATTCTGAAGACATTACTAAATTACAGAGTTCTGTAAGATACGATACTGCTCCTTCCCAGCACACATACACACACATGAACACACACAGAACTTACTAAATTGAATAGGTTTTTGAGGCTTTCCTCAGGTTATCAAATGTTCTTGCAACAGACTCATTCCTGTAGTTCCTGGATTTTGTTTGGAAGAGCTTACCAAGCCATATCATGGAAGCTGACTGTACTATGTGGAATAAAGCTATTGCTGAGGTTCATGGATCCCTTGCATGAAATATCAGCACTGGCTTGATGAAATACCATTAACTTGTTAGTGTTTTTTTTCCCAACATATGATTGTCTCAGAAGCTCCCAGCTCTAGTGGCTGCACTAGACAGTGCCTTGTGTAATCTCCTAACCACCTACCTCTTCTCTGTCTGTCCACAGCCTTTGCTGAGCTGCAGACAGACATCAATGAGCTGACCAGTGACCTAGACCGAGCAGGCATTCCCTACCTGGACTACCGCACCTACGCCATGCGTGTGCTGTTCCCTGGCATCGAAGACCACCCTGTGTTGAGAGAGCTTGAGGTGAGGGCACATCATCAGTACACAGCCGTGCCAAATTAAAACTAGCAACTCCTTACAAACAAATAGTAGAAATGTCCAAATTTCCCAGTATTAGTTTACATCTTACAAATCAGAAAGTTAACATCTTTCTGAATGGCTGCTCATTCAGAGCAACATACTACAAAGCTCCAGTGTGCTCCACTTTGTGTTTTTTAGCCCCTCTCTTGTTTAAGTTATCTCTTTGTGATGACATCACATTGACATGTGGTCAGAATTGTTAAATATAGCTCAGCCGAGGAATGTTGACACTGTCCTTGGTATATTTAACCTGTAACCAAACCTGGCGTTCATTATGTAAAGTGAAGGTCAGCATCAGGCCAGTACTAATTGCAGAACACCTGCATGTCGTAAAAGGTCTGGAAACATGAAAAACTATTAAATTGTGCTGTAACTGAAAGATTGGAGAATACAGTAAGAGTGTTTCTATTTTTATAGGAGGAAAAAAACATTAATTCTTAATTTAAATAATACATGCTTTAGAAAGTGGCAAACTGAGCAAGATGAACAAGGGCGATGAGAAATATTTGATATTAAAGGGTAATAATGGCATCTGGGAAGAACAGTTAAAATGCCACAGAACACAATTGTCCAGGAAAGACTGTGGAAACGTGTAACCCTCTGCTTGCTGGTGCCCCAGGTCCCAGGGAACGGGCAGCTGAGCGTGGAGAAAGCTCTGAAGATGTTCGCCCAGCTCATCAACAACAAGGTCTTCCTTCTGACCTTCATCCGCACGCTGGAGTTGCAGCGCAGCTTCTCCATGCGGGACCGCGGCAACGTGGCCTCGCTCATCATGACTGCCCTGCAGGGCAAGCTGGAGTACGCCACCGACGTCCTCAAGCACCTGCTCTCGGACCTCATCGACAAGAACCTGGAGAGCAAGAACCACCCCAAGCTGCTGCTGCGCAGGTCGGGCCACGTCGCCTGGGCTGGGGCAGGGAGGCACGGGAGGAATGTAGGGAGACATGAGGACAGGCAGCAGACAGCTTCGTGAAGAAGTAGTCGGAGGAAGGGCAGGGCAAGCGAGAGAGGGACGGATCGCAGTGTCATGTTGCCGAGACACAAAAAGGAGGGATGAGTGCAATGAGGGAACACAGGAGGCAGAAGGGCAGGGTTAGGGCGGGAGTGGTGCCAAGCAGGGAGAACAAAATGATGGCTGCAAGCTGGAGAGAGTGACACAAAACTGCTGTGGCAAATCTAACTGTACTGTAGGTGCTACAAGAGCCAAGCCTCAATGGGTTTTCTTTCTTAATCTCTTTTCTAGACCCAACTGTTTTTATGTCGCTCTTGGACTTTGACTGTTGTTTGCTGCTGGAGTTGTCTTGTGAACAGAAAGAGAGGAAAATGTCATTTTACCAACCACCAGTTCTTATTGGTTGAGGTTTCGAACATAACAACAAGGACTGTACATTTAGCCGTAAGACACAAAGCCTCTGTATTTCCAGAAGCCTGTGGACGTCTCCTTGTGAGGCTGGATGGGGAGGCACTGGGCTGGAAGGCAGGATGTCTGATTCGTTCTTTGTCTGGGTCAGCCTGTGCAAATGGTGGAGAAGTTCATAACCCCAGTGCCCCGATGATGTGGAGAGACAGTGTGTGTCAAATCCCTGTTGCCATGTATTCTGGCCTGCTTAACCAATTATCTATTTTTTATATTTTTTTGACGAGGCAATGTAATATTCAGCACATTCTGAGAGGTGAGAGATCCCTTCACTTTACTCCTACCACCCAGACTTACTGAGTCTGTATTAGTGTTGTCAGCCTCACTTAGACTGTGTGCAGGCTATGAAAAATTTAATAGCAGCTCCAGTTTGTATTTTTTCCTTTGAATTTAAGATCTTGTTTTTTTTTCCGCGACTGTGTGAAGAGACAGGTGTGTTAAATCTTTAAGGAGGGGGGAAGGAGGAGATGACATGTTCAGGGCCTCATTAAATATATGGACAGGCTAAGCGAAAGCCATTGCTGCTTCAACAGTGTTGTTAATAAAAGACACCCCCAAATGAAAAAAAATATATATGTGTCTCCACTGGAGAAGAACCTGACAGTTCAAATGCACCATTTAGAATTTGTCGCTTCAGCCTAGCCTGACAGAACAAAAGCTAATTTCTTTCATGTTTGGGAGATGTCAGAATTCCACCCTGGAAGATATTTCAGTCTTGGTGCTGATTTCCCCTCGTGTTATTTAATGTAATGCCGGGTGCCAAGAGGAAAAGTAAATAAATAAATAAGTCTCCAAGCTAACAACTGAGGTGTATCAAGTTAGATTACACTGTTACTCTTCTATGACAGATGGACAGTTACAGCCCAGTATTTTTTCATTATTTTCTTTAGTAGGAACATAATACTGTAATCTCCTAAGGTCTCCCAAGCCTTGTCCTGAAGAAGCTTGAGGCTAAGTGTTCCATAGTTTTAGATTACATTCATTTTTAAGCATTAGGGATTATCGATTTGCAATGCTTTTTTAAATTACTCTTGCTGCCAAAAGCTGGTTAAAATGTGGAACACTGAATCAGAAATAAAGCAACTGTTTTGCTTTCATTTACAGAGAAATTTAATAGAGATGGATTTTGATGTAAACTAAAATGAAACCACATTGTAACCTTGAGGCTTCTGGGTAATGCACTAGTACAAGCAGCTGTCTGGGAAGGAAATGTTCCATCGCGTTTATTTATTCTGTTTGACTGCGCGAAGGAAAGCACAACACCCTCTCCACACACAAACCCAGGCTAACATGCTCTGCAACTGCAGGCGTGGAAAAGGCAAGAGGGTCTGTTCAGATGGAAGGCAGTATATTTTACTGCTCGGATTCTGTTCACCTACCAAGTGCACCTGTGAATATTTCCTTGATTGACTTATGCTCATGGACTGAGAGAGAGGGAGAGAGCCAAGGCAGGAAAATAAGAAAATCATTACCCCCTCTTTGAAATTCTCTACAGTCTCTATCGGGAATTCTCCCTGTGGAAGCATCTCCTCCGGAGAGTCTCCGCACTGTGTAGAATTCCACTGGTATTTGTTCGTATGGATTGTTCCCCAGCAACGATAATAAACATAAAAGGCAAAATTAAGATTACAAAGTCCCCAGCAGTGGTCAGAGCCTAATTAGCAGAGGTGTGGAATGCAGCTCCACAGTGAGTGAACAGACATTCCTGTCACTTTATCTGTGTCTGTAGAGGAGACGGGTAAAAGCGAGAGAGAATCCTGGGATCTGACAAACCTTTCTTACTCAACACCCCCATTGAAGCCGAGCAGCTTGCTATAAATTATGACTTTTGTTACACTGTTCAGCCCGATTCTATGGTGAAAAGCTTGATACCACTCAATATTTCTTCAGATCAGAACAGTGTAGGAAAGTTCCTTGTATAACTTAATTTTCATTTTCTTTTTTGCAAGTGGTTGAATTTCACCCCATAGTATTATTACCTGCTTAATTTTAAATCAATCAATGCCTCATGTATTCCTGGGAAGTTACGAAACAATTGTATATTGCATTAGTATGACGTCTTTTGGAAACAGTCCAATTTTGGTGTTGCCGAATTGCAAAGACGAATGTTGCTGCTCTGGAATTGGTTCAAACAAGAACAAGCAGCTCAGGAATTCTCCAGACAGAGAAACTTTCATAATAAGCAGCAAAATTAATGAGGATACTTTACAGAAGTATTCAAAATCTTGAGAAGAAAATGAAATGGATTTCCTGACGGTCAAGAATGAACCACGCATGAACACATGAGTGGAGTAAAGAAATGTGGGTTTAAGAGTAGAGAACAGGAAGCACTTCTATACAAAAAGGGATGATGACATCAGGAGCAAGCCACCCAGCCATGAATGTGAAGCCAATTCCCTGTGGTCCTTCAAGAAACTGTGTAATACAGCAGGGCTGTATATTTCCCAGACCAGCCATGATTATGCTCTTTAATTCAAAAGAGATTTGTAATGCCCAGACCAATCAAGGCTACACACTTTTATGCAATAGGACTGCGTAATGCCCTGGCCAGTCAAAACTACACACTTGAATGAACCAGGCTATTAGGTTCAGGATAGTCAAAGCTACACACCTTAATACAGCAGGGCTGTGCACTGGCCAGTTGAAGCTGCATATTTTAGCTGTTTTCCTCAGTTCTCAGTGCATTAGCTATGCGCCAGGCACTCTCACTGTAATTAACAATTTTTCCACACTCCTGTCTTTTGCGTCCATATTCAAAGACAGTGATTTAAATCAGTTAAATAAAGGTGAAGAGCCACTGCTTGGAACAAGAAGGGTCAATTTTCCAGTTAGGAAGAATCTTTCATAAGATTTCTATGGATGTTTTTGAAATACGAATACAGACAGGCAGAGGAGAAGTGAGACAGAGGCTTGAGATGGGGGGAGTTTATATTGGATTCTAGACACATATTACATTTCAGTTTAAAACACAAAAATAAAAAGGCAAACTATCAAAATGGCATATACCATATGCGAATATCAAAATAAGAAAGGGATTTTGAATACATTTTGAAAGCAGGATACATTTTGTGAAATGTGAACAACAAAATATGAAATGTACTTAAGCCATTTCAATGACCGTTTATCTGCTTATAATTAGAGATGAGAGTGAGACATTATTTCTACATGGTGACTGGTTGATACAGCAGGTAATGCAATAACCTTTGGGCTTGCATTCAAAATCCTTTCCCAAATTTCCTTTAGCAATGCTCCTGTGGGATAAAAAATTAACAGTAGTCACAATAATAATGACTGGCAAATATGCATGTGCTGGCGAGCATACTGAGCGTGCAATTAGCACCCTAGCTGAGTTTTGGAGAGGCATAGCAGTGAAGCTGATTATAACCCATCTTGTCTTTAATACTGTATGTGGGCCTTGAAAAGCAAAGAGAGAAGATAAAGAAAAAATATTCAGCCCCAAACAACAGACAGCCAGGACAGACTTCTATTCCTACAGCACAGCAGTAGGGAGGAGAGAGAGTAGAGTCTGTCGGGCATGATCAAATAAGGAAAAAAAGGGAAAAATGCCAGCCTGGACAATTATTACAATAAATATCAGCTTCTATTAACAGCAGAGAACACAGACTCTAGAATTAATTTTCACATTTTGTAAGATGTACCTTTTTTGTCTGCTGTTTTCTCAAGGTGTAGAGGTAGATATTTGTGTGCCAACTCTTATCAAAAAGACACCCTTCATTTAGGGTATGATGCGCACTGTTCAAGGTGTGACACCAGTCATAACTGTTAGCAGAGTTACCTTTGTGATCGCTCCAGTGGGCCCAAATGTGAAGGCAGAAGCACCCATCTTTTTGTTAAAGTTAGGCATGTCTGCAATGACAGTATTGCTTTTGGTCTCTGCATATTCAATTACAGTGCCTGTGTTTCAGGGATCGACTTGCGGGAGAAAGTTATTATAGTTTCTCGATAATAATGTGATGTGCATAGAAGCATGCATGCTGTGTGCTACTCATGTGCAGAGGTCAATATAACAGTCCTACATAACAGAGTTATACCTGTTCTCTGTGCTCTCTTTCACAGGTTTCTTCCGTTTTTAACTTGTCATTGCAGTGGCTCCTATGTACAGATGTTTACCAGAAACACTGTTTTATACATACTGAAACACCATGAAGGCTAAAAGGGGTATTTAACTTTACATGCTACCATTGCTGGCTTCTTCAGTATTCCTCCTCTGCACCAGGGTTATACAATTCTGGTCCAAGAGAGCCAGAGTGTCTGCAAGTGTTCATTCCAACTCAGCGTGTCATGAGATAAATCGGTTAATTACTGGCTTAATTGAACCAAATGAACAGCTTCTCCTTGGTCTGCACATGCTGATGCTTTGGAGAAACCTAAAAAAACCCTGCAGATACACCAGCTCCCCAGACCTAGAACTAGATACCATTTTTCTACTTTAAATGTAAGATTGGTGCTGTGAGATTGCATAAAAACTTGTGTAGAAAGGGAAAAAAAGACACTTGGATCTTAATACTAGTGATCGGTTTGATTTGGTTGCTGTGTATACATGCTGTGTGCCTGAAGACCTTTATAGTTTGAAGTCAGGTTTTATCCCTTATTGAAAATCATCTTTTAGGCTTTGGTTTAAACACAAAAAGTGTAGGTCCCAGAAAGCCTGTTTCTCCACAGAATTCAGTAGTCTACTCTTTCTAAACACGCCATCAAAGCTGCTGTACTTTTATAACACAGGCAGTTGCTTCTTTTTTCCTTCACAGGAACGTATTCAAACAGAACACTGCTGTTCCCATTTAAATAATATATTCCAAAATGCTTTATATTCAAATAGAGGACCAGGTCTAGGCTTGGAGTACTTTTTTTTATTTTATTCGTATAAATGGTCCGCAGAGACATTGTGGTTTAGAGGCTGTTACACAATCCGATCTTTTCGTTTTGTAAAGCTTTCTTTTTCTTGTGGCTCTGTCAGTGTTCTTCTGCTGCTAGCAGTTGTTCTCGTTAGCTGTGCCTGCACTGTGATCGAGGGGCAGCGCGAGAGCCATAGGCATAGGGTTCTGCCAGAGAGTCCCAGCCCTGTAACGGCCCTGGAGACCATTCAGAAAGAGGCAGGGTAACTGGGCAGTCAGTGCACAATTCTGATGCAGAGGAACAGTAAAAACTCTCCCAGCCTCTCTCTCTTTATTTCTACAGAGCACGAGTGCTAAAATAGGAACAGCTCCATCGCTCTGAGCTATGCCCGTCTCTTTTTATAACATTTCATTTGTTTCTTTATGTTTCTAATAAGATTGCCATCCATCCAGAACAAGGCAATGGTTTATTACTAGAATGCATTTTCACATATGATGTTCCAGCTTTTCTAATCAAGCACTTGAGCCTATTTACCAGAATTAAGAGAACTCCTTCCTAATGCAGTATAGGATAATGAAACCCTGATGTTCATTAATGAAACTCAATTAGAAGCAACAGAGGGAAGGGGGACATGGGAGAGCGGGGGTGGGATAGCAGACTGAAAGGATTTTTTCTGCAATTGAAACACTGAGAAATTAAATTCACTCCACACAGCTCCATACAAAAGGATTTATTCTGTTCCCTTCTTAGGGTTTGCATGAGCTTATTAAACTGTTTAATAGCTTCCATTTACTTTTAATGCATTCCCTCTCAGCTCACAATGGGAAATAATGAGAAACAGTGCCTACTGTTATTTTTATTAAACTGAAGTTTGAATGGAACATATTGATTCAGATTGCACCATGCTTTTGTTCAGCATCATCAAAGCAAAACAATAGGACCCTTGTGTTTTAAAATGTGTTTTTTATAACTGCTTGCTGAAAATGAAGATCTTAGTGCAACCAACCAGTGCTCATAAAGTCTGCTGGAATAATCCATCCCCTTATTCTGAAGGAAGGAGAGCTCTGGAAGTACAGGTTGTTGTAACAGAAGAAATAAGGTTCTTGATCCCGAGATGAAGTAAAACAGATGAGTTTATTGCATGCAAGGAACAATAAAGCCGAAGTCTTGTTTCCCGCAAGAAACAACAAAACCGAAGTATTGTTCCACGTACTGTTACAAACTTTTGGGTTATATAGTGTTTTCTTCTCCGTTTCTGACGTCACTCGGTCTGATGGTAAAGAGGGGGGTTCATGGTATTTGGCCAGTTTACGATGTTCTGGGCAAATGGTCAGTTTAACATTACACCCAGGGGGGTTCCTAGCTGGCATCTGCAATCCTTATCAGTTAACCCCCTTTCCTGCCATAAACCCCAGCTTGTGACTTGGAAGTCTTAACCCCCTACAGAAAAGATTAAATTCAAACCCCCGTCTTCACATCTTTCTTCAAGGTTGATCTAAATGAATTAAAGGGTCCCAACTTCAGGTGAATACAAGTCCTTTCAATCGATAGGGATGTTTGGATGCCACCTCCCAGCTATATTGAACATAGAGACTCAACTGTGGTGCCTTGTGTCACAGCAAAGTGCTTGGCCACCTACAGAGATCTGGACAGGGCAGGTCAGTATCCCCAATATACTCAATTAGAATGAGATCTTGGCGTCACTATCAAGTTGAAAAATAATTTTAATACTGATACCACTAATACTGCCACCACTACTATTAGCTCACTTGATAATAATAATCAGACCATACTAGTACATAAACTGATAATAATAATCATGCAGAAATGCTTTACCTCTAGTGGAACTAATAGAAATAATGGTAATATTTGTGCATCCTACTCTTAATATCTGGAGCAACTGAGATGCTGTTTTAATACCTGCAATCATTAGTGTGTTACAGATCTGCCCATAGCCTTTCATACATTACCAGCAACTGGTAATGGAATGCATGGGCTGCAATTTCTGGTCCATAATCACAGTGCTAGCTGTATGATTGCTGTGAAATACCAGTGATTTCTACTGCATTAAGGGGGTAATTTTCACAACGTGTTAGAGGCTGAATTGCCAGCAGGCACTTTTAGTGAGTTGTCTGTGTGTCTGTGATGGGGAGAGACTGGATAAAGGAGAAAATCAGAAGTGTGGGGGGGATTGTCCAGGTGACGGGGTGTCAAAGCCTTTGTATTGTAAGCTTCTGTAGGATTTCAAGGAAATGTGCAATTTACATGTGTTATACTCTGGCAGGAGGGGAGACTGAAGGTGGTAATAATGGAGACTCATGAGCAAATGCTCCCTCCTCATAAATTTACATTCGAATAACTGCTCCCCTGAATACCTAGATTCCCAGACCTACAACAGCTGCACGTCCTGTTTATTAGACAGAAGAAGGAAAATATATTTTTTGAGCGAATGAATGAAGCTAGACTGTGTTCTCCGGAGCTCGAGAAGCAATGAGATAAATGGAGTGCACATTTGTATTCATTGGGAGCACGTATAGTCCTCGAGTAAAAAGAATAACCCTTTCATGTCTTTTCATCCTCGTGAACCGGTCTGTCTAGAATTTTTCCTTTTTTTCTTTGTTTTTAATTCTCTGCTTTCTTAAATAAATGGAACATTTTCTTCTTTTCTTTTCTGGGCTATTTGAAGATACTTGAGTCAGTCTTCTGAGGGAACGGTCCTCACTGAACATAGAGCCCTTCTTAGACGTGCCGCTATGTCTGTCCTTGACAAAACAGGCCTTGAAAAGAAAAGAAAGGCTTTTTAGTAAAGGCTGCCTTGAGCTGACTGTGAACTTCCACATTTTAGATCCGTTGGGTGAGGTTGGGGGGAGTGACAGTGTTTATTAAACCCCTGTGACTCCGGGGTGAACTTAGGGACTATAAACTAGACACAGTTTGTGATTCTAAGCAAGTGGAAACTGTGTTTAAGGAGAGCCCTGTGAATTTCACACTGAGCTCCGACAAATTTCACGCTGAGCAGCTTAAAACATTATTGTTGTTTGGAACTGTATTTTGGCAAGTGTAAACATTATTGCATTGACTGTTCAAGGTTTCTATTGACCTGTGAAGGAAAATATCTCACTGTGCAGAAATCCTTCCTCGTCTACTGTACTACACAGTGAAGGCTAAAGAAATTCACTGTGTTCTTCTTAAACTGGCCTGTTCAAAAGGGCCGTGTCTGGGTCATGCCAATCATTTCCTTATGTAGGTCTGTAAAACTGAAATAATGTTCAAACAACAGCCAAAGTCCAGAATTTGCACTGTATAACAATATAATTTTGCTTAAAAATGCATTCAGCCTCCAGGTACAATTTCCAGAACTCCTAATGTACTGTACATTGTGACTTGCATGAAAAGGCTAACATTTGCCTTTGTAATGAACCAACCAAGTTTTTCAACTTTTATTAAGTACTTTTTTATCTGTTTGTTGTAGGACGGAGTCTGTAGCTGAGAAGATGCTGACCAATTGGTTTGCCTTCTTGCTTCATAAATTCCTCAAGGTAATCTTGAACCTGAACTCTTCAGACTTTTGACCTTTCCTCTGTTCATGGGGCTCATTTTTGTTGACTTGTTTATTTGAAGTCTCTCTTCTCTTTCCAGTTGTTTCTATTGCTCTGGATTAGGGATTCCAAACAGTGTCAGTCCAGTCCTCATGCCCTTTATTCAGTTAACATTTCTATCCAGGCTTGAAAAACTTTTATAGCTACTATACATTGACTCAGTAATGTATTTTTAAGAATAAATCAGGTATTTCCATTTGATCCAGTTAGATCTGTTAACTTAGCTCTTTCTAATGTATAATGTGTTTATTGTTTGTCCACTGTATTTGCAGTACACTTAATATTAGCAGAATTGTTATCACATTTTAACGAGATCATGGTCAGCACAAGAATAGGAGATCTCCAAGGAAATCCAGATTCCTGCTTTTCTTTGTGGACCTTTGCATGGTTCTTTTGTCTTTGGACCAGATTTTTCAAACCAACACTCTAGTACAGTAACCAGGGACACTGTGCCTTGGATAATGCTGTGTTGTTGATGGGATATTAGTTCAGAAACCTGATAACTTGGTCATTAAAGACCCCATGGTACTTTAGTATATACATGCCACCCAAAAACCACTGTGGGATAGTCCAATTTAGCCCAATTAATTCTTGGCCAACAGCTGCTGCTGTTAAAATATATAATAAATTATACTGTATAAAATTGAAAAGGTCGAAACTCCTTTTGGCTGGAAGCTGTCATTTCAAAGCTATACGATGTCACAGAAAACTCTTTAATTGTCATCCTGGATAACATGCAATATACCAGGGAAAACCTAAAAAACACACAATTAAGATTTTCATGTACAGTAAGTGTTGAAGCCTGCTTGGCTGTTCTGGAATAAAACAGCCTTCTCAGTTGCCATTTTGCATTACTGCAAGGAGGGAGGAAAGGAAAATGGGCTGGCAGTGCATTATGGGAGGACAGACATGCCTGGTGGTATAAGAGGGGTTAGACAGGTCGCAGTATCAGAATGTTGGCAGTCTGGTTCACCTGCCTGGGGAGTTCTAGTCACCACGGCAAATCTCTCCCTCTGCATTTGCCATCCTCACCCCTAACTTCCACGCTGCATGAAAATGGGGGTGGAGAGACTGGTTTGTACGTGACAGATTTTCCACAAGACATGGACAAGGCCTTCAAAATAGATGTCAAGGTGGTGTTCATTTGTAGAGTTGGAAGCGATGAGATAGAGAGTAGGTAGACAAAGAAGCTACGCCCTCACAAACCTGAATTAGATTGTCAGTTTGTTGGCATGTACAGTACTTTGAGCTGAATGGTCTTGTATGTGTGAGTCTGCCTACGTGTATGTCTTGCTGTCTCTCTTTGCTCTTGCAGGCCCATTTGGGCAGAGGTATGACTAATTTCCTGGGTTTGCAGCCACAGAAGTGTGCGTGTTTCTGTGTCTGGTATGCTTGTGCCCCATCAGTACACTCAAAGGCTCTAGACCTCTCACCCCTCTTTCTCCTGTGTGTGTTTCTCCCAGGAGTGTGCCGGGGAGCCTCTCTTCATGCTGTACTGCGCCATCAAACAGCAGATGGAGAAAGGGCCGATCGACGCCATCACTGGAGAGGCTCGCTACTCTCTGAGTGAGGACAAGCTCATCCGCCAGCAGATTGAGTACAAGACCCTGGTCAGTGAGCAATCTTTAGGGGACTTACCTATTATTTCCATTAAACATTTTGCTTTTTTTTATTTGGAATCGCTTTTTTTTCTTTCTGTAACCCATGAATTTCGGCATCTGCAATTTCAAATTGCCATCTGCTTGTGGCCTTCAAACCTTGCAAGCACACAAAAAAGTGTAGTTTCTGCCGTATAGGCTTTGAAAGACCTCCAAGAAGAGAAACAAGAGTGATTCATGGTCAGAAGCAAACAGGTTAAGAGACCTAAGTCTTTTCAGTATAGAACAATGGGGATTTAAGAGGAGATTTGTATTTGCAAGAACCTTATATACAGTACATACTGAGTATGTATATACAAGATCCTAAAGGTTATAGATAGGGTCCATCCAGGTGATTGTTTCACACTCATTAATGAAAGGACAAGGGGTCACAATATAAAACTGAAATAGAATTAATATAAGAAGGAGAATAGAAAATATTCCTTTATACAAAAAAAATGTGGGTATCCAGAGCAGGCTTCCTAGCTAAGTGATTTAGGCTTAAGCTTTTTTTGTTGACAACTTTTCCTTTGTTCTTATGAATGAAACTGTTATCTCTGTAACCTGGAAATCCAGTTCATAAGTTTGCTATATTTCCCAGACTCAGCAATTGAAACTAATCACTTATGGGGTACATACTATGTATCAGGCATGAGTACAGCCTTATCATCCTCACAGCTCATTGATGCTATATTTACACTGGACATTTTTAGGATGCTCGCTTAGGGGAGTGTGAATGCTACCAGCTGATCCTGAGCCATCTTAAAAAAACATTTCTTGATTGTCTACATTATCCCTGTCTAATTCAGCTATCTGCATATGGAGGGGATAATGGTTTGCATTTTGTATTTCCTTCTCAATACTTTCATTTACATTTTGTTGTTAATTCAGATAGTTTCCATTAGTATAACACAATGCTAGTAGCACATTTAGGACTTAATATAACAGTGCACTGTAAATATGTATTTGGAGAGAAAATGTACAAACAGGCCAGTTATAGAATATCAGGTTCACCTGACATATATGGAAAACTTCTGAAAATATTTTACTTTCTCTGTCAAACATTATTGTATGTCACAGTTATATATGTTTTCTGAGCTGGAGTAACAGTAAGCAATTGTGAAAATAACTGAGTCTGTGCGGAATTTTAATTTCCGTGTTGTCAGCTGTGTCCTCTGTGGGATGTGCACTAGATTTCTGTGTTTATTTAGTAGCAGTCATAGCACTATTTGTAAGAAGTTGGGGGGAGTTAACGAAAGCAAAAAATCATATAGTGGAAAAATGAAAACACTCTGATTGCGCTGACTGGGAATTTGGTCTATGGCTTGTTAATACCCTGCCAGAGCCTGAAATTGGTTTCCCACCATATGTGTGAAATTAAATTTCTGAAGCCGGTGTGCAAGGAAATAGCCTTTCAGGGCTCCTGTGAAGATGGGCCCTGACTCCAATAAGAGGCACCTGTGGAGAGTGGCGCCAACATCAGGGCCGGGCCAGTGAGACAGGAAACTCCCCTCTGTGGGCTCAACCACTTCCTGTTCTCTGTTTCCCAGATACTGAACTGTGTGAACCCCGACAATGAAAACAGCCCCGAGATCCCAGTGAAGGTTCTGAACTGCGATACCATCACGCAGGTGAAGGAGAAGATCCTGGATGCTGTCTACAAGAACATGCCTTACTCACAGAGGCCCCGTGCTGTGGACATGGATCTCGGTAAGAGTGGACAGGCCAGCAGACTGAGAGATTGACACACATGCATGTTGATATGCTTTTCGATTGATGCACTAAATGACCACCACACCAAAATAATGAAAATTTCTACTGACTGGCTTACATGCTAACAGAGAGAGTGACTTGCACACCAACTGATGTAATGACCAACATACTGCAGAAAAACACACAAACTAACACCCAGGCTAATTCACCAGCAAACTGATCTTGGAAGCACTGAAAATAGAAAGAGACAACAAATACAGGCACCATGTGGCACACTTCCATATTGACACTGAAAGACAATTGCAGTAACTGCAGAAAGCACATAGAGTCCTTAAATAAACTTGACTTTTAGTGTAGAAGCTCAACAAGCTAGTAGATTGACAGAAGGACATGCAGGGTATTAACTGGACAGACACTTCATGCACTAAACAGACACACAATGGAGAGGCGGGTATTTGAAGTGCTACAGACTTGTGTAATAATCCAACATTCTCATTGTCTGCTTCAGAAAAGAAAGAAAAAAGGGACAGAAGGACGGGGGGAGGGAGGTGGTGGTGCTGGAAGAACCACTTTAATTTAAAAAAGTCAACTCTTTGTGCTCGTCCAGCCAGAGAAGAGCACTGGTGATTCTTGTCTGTAATTACTCTTTGGATACAGAATTCTTTTTAAAAAATCATTTCCACCCAGCTACATGCCCGGAGCAGAAATCAGAAAGTGTGGGGTTGTGTGATTAGCAATAACAGAAGGTAATAAAGCACAGAAGACACACAGGAGAAAATCAATGATTGCACTCAGCAGGATTGCCACCGGACCCACGCCATTTTTTTATTAAGACCATTTCACTATTTGATGAGTTGTCAGGTATTCTGCTGCCCAGCTGTTTTTTTTAATGGAATATGACTTTCTTTCAAGGTGATTTACACTGTTTCTTTACTCCTCCCAAACTCATCCTTCTGGCTTCGAAGACAATACATTTGAAAATGTTTTATACAGCAAAATCACATTAACAACAATTCACAGAAGGTGTTGTTTGAGAAAGCAGGACCTACCACATTTATACAGCTTAAAACAGGTAGCAAAATGTATTTAAAGAACTGCTCACGCTAAATATGAGAATATTGGATGGCATTTGGTAAAACACAGTACATCTATAAAGGAACAAATAGAATGTTAAAAATAGTGTGGAGCCGCTTTAGGTGTGTCACAGAAAATCTCTGACAATTGTAGTATAATTCCGCATATTTTCCAAATCTGTGAAAACAATTAAGTTCAGTTCCCTTTGTCCTATAACTTGTATTACAAATATAATGTAAGACATTTGAGATAGACAATTTAATACAGTTGCTTCTGCCTCTCTATCACATTTCAGGTGCTTTACAATAGTTTAAGTACACACTTATTTTCACATTTGTACTGCACTTTGACTATGGTATTTTCAAGACAGCATGATAAATGTGGCTAAGGAATATTTATAGTGCCACACCATATGCCCATAGGCCAATGCAGTAAAGCTTAGTGAAATCCACCAGCAGCTACAGAAAATTCGTGAGAAAGTATGAATTTCCTGTGGTGAATTTACCAAGGAAATTTGACATAAGAATTTTTTTTGCTTTGGAAACAAACTAAAGTACCGAGTTCTAGATCATCATGAAGTTTTCTAGTTCTATTGTAAAGAGCCTAAGGTGCATAAAAGAATCATACAGGTTTCAGGTTCTTATGTCTCAACTATGAACTCTAGTGGGTGCAGAAAGTGAAGAATAAAAGAGTACGGACTCGTGGATTTTAACACGTCATGGACAACATCACCCAGTACAGAGGTTCATTACTGACTGAAGTGAGGCATGTATCTCACTGACCTCACTGCTTGCCTCCAATTGCTTGATAGGCCACAGAGATTGCTCAGGCTCTGGATGACAAGTCCCACCCCACTCTTTGCTCCTTTGCTCATTGTTTGTGGAATTCTGCTTACAGTTAGCTATTGACAAGAGCCAGGCTCGAATCTGTGATCGTAGGCATCAATCAAGGGAGTGCCTGCAGTGATTGAACCTCTTGGAAAGACCCAAACATTTATACAGCTTTTCAAATATTGTTCACGATAGTCTCTTGCAGAAGAGGTTTCCTCATAAACATTTTTTTTATTGAAAATAATACTAATGAGAAATGAAACAAGACTAATATGAAGTGAGAATAAATGAACAGCAGTTCATTTACTTAATGGTGTTTAAAAACTCTGTACCCTTTAAAATTCAGTAGTTCTTCAAAAAATGTGCAGGGAATGTAATTGCAGTCTAAATACAGGGCAGAATGAGTGTATACAAATAAATTAGATGCTGTAGCTAACCCAAAATTCTTTATGAAAAACTATGTATTCATAATATGAACTATGCTTCATTCCTTACTTGGTAATGTGGCTTGTTGTGATTTAATATATACTTTGATTCATACTTTTTCTGTAGAGCTAACAAGTCCAGTTATTGAGGAGCTTCTACACCAAGCGTTTAATCCTACTTCCAGCTACACCATCCAACACCTCTCCACCACATTCATCTTCAGCATCTGTGGCTCTGTCTGTGTGAGTGTCTGATAGGCTGCTTTGTCCCTGGCAGAATGGCGTCAAGGCAGGATGGCGCGGGTGGTACTTCAGGATGAAGACATCACCACCAAGATCGAGAACGACTGGAAACGGCTCAACACCCTCATGCACTATCAGGTAAGAGTGGAGTCACCCCCCCTCAGTCTCATCTCACATCACTGGCGTCCTTCATATGAATGCTTTCATACTACCGGTATTTTACAGGGGCAATTAACGCAGAGCCCCACCTGAGATTTTAATGCACAAGTTTTCAATTATAAATCCAGAACCTTCACCACTACTCTGCTCTCAGAGAGTTTTGAATTAGTCTGTCAAGTATAAAACTTAAAGTGGTAAAAATGTCTTTTAAAGCTAAAGAAAAAAAGCTCTGTGTGTCTCCATGTATGCCATTCCTCACAACTGTCTTATATGCTGTGTGGTAGTTTACCCCTCTATCTATTATAATAGTCCTTTATTTCACTTTACTCCCGTCTGAACACAGGTGAGATGTGTTTTTAGCTACAGTACACTTGCATTTCATCCTGCTGGTTCAAAGTAATGCCTAAGACAGCCAGCAACAAAAAAAAAACAGAGGTTGAAAGTTTATTCACATTTCCACTTCTCTAAGAGTTGAGACTCCGCAGTGATTCTGCGGTTTGCAAGCCGCATGAATTTTTAACCAGCCCAGGGTCGCCATCTCCCAGCTCTGGGTCGGGAGGCTGGCTGAGCGAGGACTTGAGCCCTCGCTCTGAGCGTACCAGGAGGGCAGCCTGCATTGCTAGCTGCGTGCAGAGAAAATGGGTGACAGACAGGCTTTTTAAAACTGAACTGCAGTGAATGAAAAGGAAACCAACAGACAAGAGGGTAAACAGGAACAAGAACAGTGTCAGAATCGCCTCACCTTTAAGGAGGTTGATGTCAAGTCTGTGGCATGTGAAGTAAGATACAAAAGAAAGAGGCAGAAAGTGGACCTGTGTGTGCTGCTCTCCTTGCTTTAATTTCCCAGACTAAGGTTTTCCTTGGGATTAATAATTTACTTCCAGTCATGTGCATTTAGGGTCATGTGGATGTGTATATTCCCTGTCCCGCCTAATGCCCACCTCTTCTCCCAAAAGAGAAAACAAGCAACACCCTGAAGAAACGCCAGTTTCAGCATCTTAGAATCTGTCAGAAACATATTTCCTAGATAACAAATTGTGTTCCTGTTTATCTGTGACAGTTTTTATTGTTGCTTCGAATGTTGTTGTTCTACAGTCTGTGAAGCAGAGATAGCCAAAGGGGGAAGCTGGAGGGCATCCGCAATAAAGCAGTATTAATATACCCGCTGCAAATCTAAAACGGATCTAAAATGCCCTGAATCTCAGTCGTGAGAATTTGCATGTGATGTTTTACACTAAAAAAAAAGGGTTTCTTTTGTAACAATTGCAGAGGATGGCTCTGAGGGTTTAAAAAGTATGCATGAAACGATATGCAGACAACCGGGAGAAAGGCAATTTAAGCACTGAGGAGGTGAAAGAAAAATCTGAGGATTTCCTGCCTGTCAGCAGGATTAAGGAAGGGAGAAGTCTGTGCAGTTACAGCTGCTGCTATGACATTACTCGCCACTCTGCAGCGTTTGGCACAGCGCGGTGACAGACCGACTGGCAGCACACCTCATTAAACATCAGCCTGCTGACAATTTGCTCGATGAGTGAATTAAGTGAAGAAGCAGAAAGAAAGCAAAAAAGAGGAGGAAGAATCGGCGTGTGAAATATGCAGAGTTAATAGCAAATGTTGAAAGGTATTCAGTGACTTTGCTAATTCTCAGATATTGCTTGATGCACAGGGCAAGCAGCATCCATTGCACATTAAAATTCATGATCTTCATGTTGGCTGGGTTCTGTAATCCAAAAACATCCTGTTTGCGTGTCTCCTCTTCATGTTAGTTATTAGTAGTAAATGGGTGAACGTGACATGTGAGATGAGATGGGTTATATGGAGATGATAAGTCATACCTTATCAAAATATGAGAATGTAACATGGATCAGTGTACCCCAAAGAATAAGTTTAAGCTCATCTGAGAAGATAATTGATTGAATTATCACAAATACAAAATATTCACTCTCCTTTCAGAAAAAAACAAACAAAATTAAGATTGCGTCATACTCTCTAAGGATCAAGTCAGCTTAGCTATACAAGGATGTCTAATGAAATATTAAGAAGGGGGCAAATGCTGATTTTATCTTGCTAGGCATTTTGATCCTTAGACTAACCAGAGAACCTTACACCATTTGTCTCCTTTTTCCATTATGTTTTTTCCATCTAGTTCTCTCTCCCTCCTTTTCCTCTCCAGAGGTGAAATCGTTAACCTTGTAGCTGGTGAATGGCATTATGTAAAAAGAGATCTGAAAGATCTCATGGGGCTTCTGCAGAACGGGGGCCTAAATTCAATGAATTTCCAATTTCAAGGTTTGAGTGGCATGAGATAGGCAAAGGAGATTAAAAATTTAAATAAAGAAACAGAGGATGGGAGGTGGGTTCAGACAGGGGGCTAAGAATAATAATTTGCGAGGCCCAGAGGAGATTCCTAAGGCACTCAATAAACAACAGAAAACTTTGCAGTTTGTGTTAGATCTCAAAATTGTGGCTCTGGATGTGTCTAGTGTCTCTCAGTGTTACACTGGTTGTGAACAGTGAGAGAATATGTTACAGTAAGTGTGTTGTGGGACCGGGTAAAACACCTTAAAAAGGTACAAATGAGAAAAGGCCATTCTGCCCATCCTAAGATTAAAAAGATGAAGTATTTATTACAGATCTGTTTCTGTTAACTAAGACATTGATTTAGAAATTTTCAACTGCTTTGAGCAATACAAGAAGCTTAAGGATTTTTTAGCTACTGGTCACAGTGCAGTAATGGTCTGTCCTGATACCTGATACTGCAGGGTCTCAGGGTTTTCTGAATTTTGTTCCAACTGAGTTCTTAATGATTTTATTGGATCAATTACTTGCTTCATTGTCTAAAGCACCTGTTGGTCTTTAGATATAATGATACCCATTAAACCTGCAGGACTGAGGCTCTCTTGAGCTGCATTGAGTTAGACTTTCCATTGTAAGCAGCTTCAAATTTTGGGAACAGGTAAAGTTTCATTCCATGCTGAAAAGTAAAGAAAGGAAACACAATATTTCAGCCATGGAACCTTCTTCAGATCTTTTTCAGGTCTTCAGGTTCCTTTGCAGGCTATGCAGGCTGATGCAGATCCCTACTTAAGCAGCTTCACATTCAGGCTGCCTGTAGTATTAGCTATCCTATTCAAATCTGTGCATGATGGAGCATGTCCATATGGACAGAAACAGAGTTTACAATCCTTAGATATTCTGAAGGTAACTAATTGCTAGTAATGGTAATCCCAGCCCAGGGCCTGTCCTGTCCTGCAATCATAGAGACAAGGCTGGACTTCACACTGACTATAATGCACACACATTAAAGTATGCAAAGACAACCTAGAGACACCAATTAAACCAGCCAGCATGTCTTTGGAGGTGAGAGGAAACCACCTGTAGAGGACACACACAGATAAGGAGAGAACATGCAATCCAGACACCCTCTTGAGAGCTCTTAAGAACACTTTGCTCATAAGACTTGAACTTAGAGTTTTGAGGTACAGTAGTAGAGTTAATGTCCATGCCAATGTGCACATAACATGGGTCTGAACTATAACTCCATTGGTGTGTTTGATAGCTCTCTGGAGAATGTTGTTGATATAAGAGGGAATATTTCCTATGGTGCTATTTATACAGTATATGTATGAAAAACATTGTTGTTCCATGGTACAAAGTTTTCATTATGCAATTGTCCGAATAGACTAACTTTTTAAAAATCTAGAAAGTATCCTTTCTAAAGCATAGTAGTTTTACAAAATTTGTTCTTGTGTATTACTTACACACACAATTTCTGAAGCCAGGAAGAAATGATGTAATAGTGAATTATAGAAATAACATTTGATAAGTGTCTTAATAGTGTCACTAGCATTCAAGAACATTAGACAGTCTTTAGACCTCGTACATTTCTAGGCATAACTCTAAATAGGGAACACGGTTAACATCCCGGAAAACTGAGAGCAGTGTCACTGAAAGGGTTTTCTTTTGTGAAGGGCGTTACAACATTTGTACTGTGCCACAAGAAATTGTATGGGCTTTCTGTGAAAGGCAGTTTCTTTTTGTGGTGATTTTGTGTGCATTTAGGGACAGATTTATGCTAGGTCACAGGAGTACATTTTAAATGACTTAGCTTGCGATACAATTGACAAAGAAGTACAGGTCAAACTCGATGCAATTTGTACCATCTTAGTGACACAAAAAAGGAAAGGGAAAGGTACGAAATGCTGGCTTGTTGCTCAGAGAACAGTTGAGCTGATAGGAAATATCACTTCTGACTGTAGTTAGCACCAATTATAGTACATGATTTGCTGTTAAATTGCAATAGGTAAACAAAAGAGAATGCTGTGTTCCATATGAGTGACCTATCCTGTCAAGTAGGAGTACACCAGACCTTTTCCTCAGTATGGTGTTCAGTAGGCTTTGTACAGTATATGGCCTCAAAACTGGCATGGATTTTGGTTCACATGCCTCTAGTGCATTTCTGAAGACAACAGCACACCTGGCAAATGTGGCTAGAGGTTTACAGTGGCAGTGGCTCACATACAAAATTACCAACAGTAAGTAGAGATTACAGATAAGCCTCAGGATGCTATTGAACCAAAGAGCCAGATATCAGCCATAGTAGAACATGGCTGAGCCCACTTCTCCAGACAGCTGTTGCGATTACAACATGTAATGTCACAAAGCATAGCAGCTGTACCTGAAGATGCAGAGAGAGAAACCGACAATTAATGGTCAGTTATTCTCTAATATCTTGATAGGTAGTTCTGCTAAAAATACCATGTTATGTGAACTATACTTATTTAAGAGATTAAGTGATCCACTTCATATGACAAAGTATTTGACTTTGCTGTTGCACAGTCCTTGTGTTATGTGTTTCAGACAAATAGAAGGTACAGCTGCCACTCTACTCCAAGAAACTCTGTAGCAGCGGCTGGTGATGTGTGATACACCCTCTACTACCCGAATTTTGGACTTAAATCAAGACAATCAGCCATGTCCATTGATATACACATCTGGGATGTTTTTAAAGAACTAAACTAAATCTGTTTTCAGTATATTTCAGGGTGTTTTAAAGATTTTTAAATCTTGGCTGCATTTTTTGTAGAGCTCTCTGGAGCTGCCTGGCAGATTGTGCCCGCAGTTTCACACTCGGCAAGGGAATAAAAAAGTCCTTTACAAGCTAAGATGGCAGGAGGTGAAACCTAGAATTACTACATGAAATCTTACAGAAGATTGAGTCTCAGTTCTATCGAATATCAATTAAACAGTTTGGCAGGAAAATAGGAAAAGGAGAAGAGTTGTGTTACGGAGAGTTTAGGTGCTTACTGGGATTGTTAGTGGTATTGTTTTTTTTGTTGGTTATATACACGACTTTGGATGAGACAAATTAGCAACATCTGCTGGACTGAATATCATTTTACTTCATTGGATAATTCTGCTTCTATAAATTGAAGGTAAGATGAAATAGTCTCCATTAGACATATCAATGCCATCCAGACAGTGACCTTGAGTCTGGAACAGGAGGCACAAAGATTGGCAGAAGGTCAGGCTGTCATTTAAAGGGCGCATTATTATGATGTCTGATGAAACCAGAAACCTACAGAAACTTAAAGGCTTTCTGACTCCTCTCACCACACCATGAATGTGCTAGGAAGGACAAATGCACCGATCGCAATTATTTAGCTTTTTTTTACAAAGAATCCCCCCCCCCCTCCTTGTGCGGAGTCCCTTTAAGCTATTATTTTTCAGAACAAAAAGTTAGGGAAAGAAGAAGCAGAACAACAGGCAGCTGTTGAGTGGGGAGCTAGGAGAAGGCCTGCTGTCTGGCTGTGCCACCATTTGCTCTCGCCACCCGTTCAGGAGGAAGATAGGCATGAGCCTGGGGAGGGGGGGGGGAAACACATGGATTTCCATTCTCTCCGAGAGCAGAGCGGAGTGGCAGCTTTTCAAAAAGGATTCTTCAAGCCCCTTTTGAAGTGCCTCCCCAGCCGGGCTATTAAAACTCGCACTCCTGAGGCAAGCCCGAGCTGCGCCCTTGATAATGGCTGGGAGAGATTATCAGGAAAGGTAAGCATTGCCCCCATGGGGCGGAATGAGAGAGGACGAGCAGTGGGGCGATATTATATCATACCGCAGGAGCTGCGGGAGTCAGGGTAAAGCATTATCAATCATTAGGGCGCATTAGGAGTGTCAAGGATTAAGAAGTAAGGAGATTAAAGACAGGTGTGGAATAAAGCAAATAAGATTTTTTTTTATGAGCCTGAACTCTCTGTTGGACCAAAGTGGGCTCCCTTTGCTCATGCCCACATGACATGCGTAACCCCCAGGTCCATGCATAAGAGTCAAACAGAGGAACTCAAGTGTAATTCCATCAGTTGAACTGTGGCAAGATGGAAAAATACAAGATGGAGTTCCAGATTTGCACACTCACACCCGTGCTGATAATGCCCCCTCAGAGAAGTAGGATGAGAATTTGCACATTTTGCCAGGCAGCTGTATTAATAAAGAAATATTTGAAGGGCTTTGTACCTCCTCAGCTGCCTTCTTTCCACTTGGAAAAATCAATTGCGCTATGAGGGTTTGAATGCAAACAGAGAAAAGAAATCCTTTGATAACATTAACGATACCTTTCGTGTGTCACTTTTGAAAACCCCAGGACACGTGGTACTGTTCCTCATTGTCTGCAGCAAAGGGGAGAGAGATGGGTGGACAAGATGCTTGTTTTATGTGAAGGAGTCAGGGTATTTGGTCTCTTGGTGAGAAGAAGATCAATTAGGGAGATCAGAAAACCCAGAAATTGTCAAGAATGGGTGAGTCTTATAGCTATAATTGAGAATGAGTCCAAAAACTATTAGAAGTCTTTCTTTTGGCTTTCTTTGAGCACTAAGGGAAAACTAGACATCCCAATTAGTGTAGGGTCAATTACTCTGAGGACCCGGATGTCAATAACATATTGCTGCGTTCCTGAATTATTCTCCCTGTGAAGCTAATTCTTTGTGAATACTGTTCAAACAGTACAGCATATGATATTAGTCCTCAATGGGGTATGTGTATTTCACCACACGGATGCTGACAGAAATCATTTTAATTCTCATTCTCGTGATTGTTGTTATAGTGCCCCACCATATTGCAATGAGCAACTCCAATCTAAATATTTAGCATTTACATTTAATATACAAGTATACAAGAATTAGTGCAAAAGTAAGAACATTCCCAAAGATGTCTGAAGTTTGAGATCAATACTATGGGAAAGGAAGTACAGTTGAGAAACTGGGCAGTTCTGCTGTTTTTGTAGCAGTACCGTTTTGCATTCCTCATCTCCAGTATTATTACAGCTGAGTGTCTGCATTTCAGATAAGTTTCTTTTGCTTCAAGGGCAAAGCTGCTAAAGCTCTGAGAGCACTGTTGGCAGTGGGATGTAAAGATAAAATATTGCCTTGTCGCACTTTACACGCTGCCATTAAAACAGCCAGAACTAGGCCTAATTAAGAATGAAATTAATTTGCAATCAGCTCAAGTTTTAATAAAACATAGACTTCAGTAAAAGATTCAGCTTTATTGCTACAGTATATCCTGTTATGATCTGGGAACACAAAGTTAATAAAAAAATTCTAGAGTTAAAACGGTTTAAAGTTAAGTGCATGTTGGTCTGCCAACAGCTCACTTTGCAAGCTGTTTAGTCTTATGTTGTAATTGAAGGGTGAGTCCAAGTGTATTTTAAAGGTAAGCAAACCCTGTTAAGTTCATCACAAATGCAAAATACTGTATTGACCCTAAAACAAGACCAGGTGTATTTACAAGAAATACATTTTGGTAGAGTGAGGTAAAAATACAGCTTGCTTTGTATGGGCTGATTACACTTCAAGTCACAGATAGTGAAAAGTAACCCTTTGGTCTAGTGAGTGTTAGCTGATCCCAAGAGCTGGACCTTTAAAGCTAGTTTCTTTTGGTGGAAAATCATGTGGTATTTATTTACAAAGGTGAGGTTTATTATTTACAAACCATCCATCCCTAAAGTACCAACTGCATTTCTCTTCCTCTTTTATGATTAACAGTATATCACCTCTCACTTAACTTGTGACCTGCAACCCATGTTGTTGAAGTATTGCTTGCAAAGGCAAACTAGGGAGCAGTGGTGAGGTGCTTTGAAATGTTGCCTCAACGGGTCATTAGTAAGAGTGCTGTAAATACACCTCTGTTCAGGCTAACTATACCCCACTAGACATGCTTCAATAGGAACATAATAGAACAGATGGCATTTCTTTACCCAAAGTGTTCTGGGACGAGATGCTAGGATCAATAAGCTGCTACCAAATAGGCCATATGGGCTTAATGGCCTCCTCTCATTTGTTATCTTTCTTATGTTCTTAAACAGATCACTTTCAGTCTGAAGCTCAGTCTGAAGGCTGGGTTTAAAAGTTGTTGCTGTCTGATGCCTGGTCTTGGCATGTTTTCATGCATCCTTTGCAGCAGCTAGATGCAGACTGAAGACAAGGTCTGGGTAGGATCAGTCTGTTTCTTTGCGTGTAAAAGAGAGTGCTACAGTAAGTACTATTGGAAAGGTGGTGGAAGTCTGGAAGCTACCTCGTCATGTTGTTGAAGCTGATTCTCTGAATCGCCCAGTAATAGCTAGAAGAGATTCTCAGACCTGTCATCTTCCAGCGGTTAATCAAGCTACATGAGCTGAGTACCCTCCTCTCCTTTACAACCTTTATTACGTTCCTGTGTCTTAAGGGTTGAGAGTGAAAGGCGGTGGTGGTGGAGGAGGAACAACAGTCGATGTTAACCGTAGAAATTCCAGCACGCAGTGACTGCCTGGCTACTTGGGAGACGTCACAGGATGTGGCTGACAGAAGACAGAACAGTTTAACCTTTGTCTCACTTTCTACTCCAGGTGTCGGACCGCTGCGTGGTGGCACTGGTCCCCAAACAGACATCATCTTACAACATCCCCCCCTCAGCAAGCATATCCCGGACCTCAATCAGCCGATACGGTGAGTTAGCCCTTAAAGCGCCTTCCCAGACCGCTCTCATTGCTCTAACATTTCCTTGTAGCTGATGAAGACCCCTTCATTAAAGAATGCTTTACCCACTCTGATACATTTAGATGGAGATTGTTGCTGTTTCTGGTCATGCATGCTTGTGGCAGTCATCTGTGTTTTGTGTATATGGATCAAGACCTACTCACTTCACATGTATATGTTTATGCACATAGAATGTCTGGGAATGTTTCTCGTTCTTATTTTCTTTTCTGGTACCAGACTGTTTCTCTTAGTGGGATTCCATTTGTGATTAGCACTGATTTCAGCCTGCAGGACTAGAGGGAGATTGACAAGGCTGGGAATGCTGTTTATTTTATTTTAAAGAATAATAATGATTATTCATACAGAATGCTCAGAGCCAGGATGTAATCCTCTAATACACACACTGAACACATTACTGTATTCCCCAGGCTCTACTTAGTTAACATTGTACAGGGCTCACATCTGGTCCACTAGTGGTCCAAGTAATAAAACACGCCGCGCTGAAGGCAACTCTGATTACAAATTATTCAGCGTGAATTATACTTCACAGAAATGAAAACTGAAAACTGAGCAAAGCCAATTACAAAGTCTGAAATTGGATGACAACAGGGCTTCAAACTCCGCCATCAACAGATGAGTGGGGCAAGAGATGGCATGCGCCTACCTCTGCTTTACAGCAGCCTGTCTCAAGTGTTAAAATGCCCAAAATAAACCAAGGTAAATTATTATGCAAAATACAAAATGCATCTTTGTCTAACAAAAATGGTCTGCTGGTCTTATCACCAGAACAACTCAAATGGGTCTGTGCTGGAGCAAGCTTCCTATTTGTTCCCAGCTCTGCTGACATTCGCACATACCTTTGGCAAATGTTGAGATAATACTCTAGGTCTGGGTGAGAAATTATTCTCATTCACGAAAGTATAACACCGTTGAATGTATATATATGCGTGTGTGTGTGTACTGTAGGAAGTAAACACATATGTGTGTTTTTGTGAAAAGGAAAAAACTTTGGGTGTGAAGAATTCACATTATATAAGTTCCAATGGTTAAAAGGCTCTTAGTGGAGTGGAGCCCTAAAAATATGAATTCCGTTTTTATGCAGATTATTATATTACAGTACTGCTGTGGTGGTGAAACCCAGAATTCAGTTGGATTAGACAAGAGGCACAGTCTGCTTTTGCAAAAAGTCCTTGTGATCATCTTATTTTGATAAATTGATTAATTGATATAATTTCAGTGTAGTACTTCATAGCCTTGTTATTCCCGGGCACACAGGAGAACTCATGCTTGGCATTTCTGAAATAAAAGCATCAGAATTAGATTTAATACAAAAAAAAACATCAAAGGTTCAGCCAGTTTACTGCCAAATGGGTATGTTAGTGATAGGAGCTAAGATGATTGGAGCCACTTGGTAGCTTACCTAGGATTTGAGCCAAGTAACTTCCCTAACTCCTTTTCCCTGGCGCATACACACTAAACCTCTAACCTATCTACTTTGAAGATTTTACCTGAAGCTCTAATTTGGTGCCACTTTCTGACTTTGTGTTCCTTGCTCCCCTTTGAAGCCAGGTGAGATTGCATCTCAGTGATCCACACTCCCTTTGAGCTGTTAGGGTACAGAGAAAAATACTAATTGGATCACTATGAAGAGGAGTTCTGTTCTCTTTGGCATTATAAGTGATTTAAACGTTCAAGGAATAATAAAAAAAAAGAAATTAACTTATCACAGACCTTTTGATGTATTGATTGGGTTTGTGACAGGAACACTTTATGTGTCAGGCACACAGTAGTAGAGGAAAAAGACATTTATTAATCCAGGAAAAAAATGAGAGAATGCACGAACGTCACTGCTCCTTTTGTATGAGGGATGATATGAATTCTTAAAAGCCAAAAGATCCTGGCAGCTGCAGAATTTTGCTTAATGAAATATTAGAAAACTGCATCAGTCGCTTTCATCTCTCTCTCTCAAAAAGTACTCGGGCACCATGCCACATGTGTCAAGCTGACGACGAAAACCTATTGGACTTTCTCGGTTTTTTCCTTTCCTAATATCAAATTATTGAGTTCTGAAATTTCCCTATGTAGTGGAACTAATTTAGAATCATTCCATTTGCAACAGGGCACGGAGCAGAAAAAGGGCAGAAATTTTAGCTTTATAATGAGCTTCTGAAAAATTAGCCTAATCACTGAGCGCCCCGTGTCTGTGCTTAGTGATAGGCTGTCCCTCTAACTGCTCTGTTGGAGCTGCCTGGGGCACTGCCAACAGTCTCTTGTCTCAGGAGTGGGTTACATCAGGCTGGTTCTCTGTCTTGGATAAAAGCGAGGTCAGAAAAGCAGTACCTTCTAGGGGAAGGCATGCTAAAAGGTTCAACTAGGTGTCCAGAGTGTCCCCAGCTTTAATTACTAGGTACAGTAGCACCCAATACATAGCTTTCATCCTTCAACACAAAAGGCCTTAATGTGGGAATTATTAAATAGGAACACTATCCTTTTGACAGCTGCTTTAAAGCATCGGCTTTACAGTATAAAGTATATGGCTTTTCATTTGTGAACATTATCCCCCTTTTTATTCTGGAAGCACACAAAGACAAATTCTGGTTTTGAAATACAAACTGCCCTCTAAAGGCCTGCGTGATTGTGTAGACCTCCATCCACAGCACTGCGTCAGTCAGTGCCCCTGGCCTGCTGTCTGACTGGCTGTTGCACTGCGTGTCTCCCGCCTCCCAGACTCTACCTTCCGGTACACGGGCAGCCCTGACAGCCTGCGCTCCCGAGCCCCCATGATCACCCCCGACCTGGAGAGCGGGGTGAAGGTGTGGCACCTGGTGAAGAATCACGAGCACGGGGACCAGAAAGAGGGCGACCGGGGCAGCAAGATGGTCTCTGAGATCTACCTGACACGCCTGCTCGCCACCAAGGTACCAGAGCATAACAGACACCTCCCATGTCAATACACATTCTTCCCACGTGACAGAGAAACAATCCTCTCTTTGCTTGTTCGCAATACAATTCTTATGAGCATAGGGATTTGATTTTCAGATTTCAACATACTGTATATACTGTATTTGACCAATATTTTAAAATGTAATCATCATGCAGAGCATGATTCTTGCACTTTTAATGGTAGCAGAAAGTGAACTAAATGATTCTTTTGAGTTATATTAATCACCTTTATGTGTGTGGGATTGAGCACAGTCCCTTCTGGCAGTGGGAGCAGTGGGGGACTGGTGCACAGAGGGGAGAGGGAGGGTGAGGAATAGGTTGATCACAGCTTCGGCTTCTCACTGTGAAGCTCCTAACCTCACAGTAGGGACTGTGCTCCCAGTAGTGGCATCCCTCCGTCAATTCCCCTGAGCACTGCAGGTTTCCCCATCAGCCTCCAATTCTTCATGGGGAAAGACAGCAGACTTGGAGCAGCACAGTCACAGTGGCATTAATCTGTATCCAGGAATCACTAGTTGTTCCTGTTTCACTGCTGTGGCATAGTACGGGCCTATTCATTTTAAATCCTCCTTCATTGCTCTCGGTAGCATGCTTGATTGACATTGCCTGTATAATCCTCCGTCTATTTTTAGACGCAGGGCTCGCGCTTGACAGGCATAGCTGCTGTTGCTCGCTGTGTTCTCACAGACAGCCCCGCTGATGTGTGTGGTCTCTTTTCCCAGGGCACGCTGCAGAAGTTTGTGGACGATCTGTTTGAGACGCTGTTCAGCACAGTGCACCGAGGCAGTGCCCTTCCCCTTGCCATCAAATATATGTTCGACTTCCTGGATGAGCAGGCAGACAAGCACAGCATTCATGACACAGACGTCAGGCACACATGGAAGAGTAACTGGTAAGTGCAGGAAAAAACACAGCATATCTAGAAACAGAATACTACAAGGGTTAGTCTGGCAGTTTTGAAATGTTAACTGTAGACATGGGATCACATTTTATTTATTAGGTAGATAGGTATGAGGTGAGGGGGGTCTGTGTTTATCTGTGTTTTGCACACATGGTTTGTGCGATTTCTGTTGGTATTCTTCTTTTTTAGAGTTACATTGTTTATCATTTATTGACAAAATAAAGGTACTTTGATATCTGTACGCCTGTTAAGCTATCCTGAGGGGAGACTCACCTATCTGCTGTTTCAGGCTTGTTTCTTACGCTCCTGTATGATAATTCCTGTGGTAGGACATGAAAGACCTGAACTAAACAACCTAGGCCAAGATTGATTCAGTGGTATGAGTGTGTTCAAAAACAGGCCATCTTCACTCCCTCTGCCTCTGTGCATCTGTCCTCACAGCCTACCCCTGAGGTTCTGGGTAAATGTGATCAAGAACCCGCAGTTTGTCTTCGACATCCACAAGAGCAGCATCACGGACGCCTGCCTCTCAGTCGTGGCACAGACCTTCATGGACTCCTGTTCCACGTCAGAGCACCGGCTGGGCAAAGACTCCCCTTCCAATAAGCTACTCTACGCCAAGGACATCCCCAACTACAAAAGTTGGGTGGAAAGGTAAACCTTTTCTGACTGTTACTATTACAGGTACCTCTGCCCTCCTTTACTGACTCACCTCCTCTACCAGCAGAAGAAAAGATTACTTCGGCACATAATTTACTTCCTAGACAGTGCAGAGAAGCGACACAGAACACCAACAACATTGTTACTAATATGGCTGAACTTTTATAGAACGTTTGCATCCATTTTCACAGGAGCAATCTGGACAAGGTACCTTTTCAAGGGTACAATAGCAGTGCCCTTCACAGAAAGTGAAGTCACAGCCTTCCAGGACTCCAAACACTGCTCCACACTGCTGCCCACAAACAGTTGAATATATGATTAAAAGTGCTGAATTTAAACCAAGGGATGATGTGTTCAAATTAAACATTGCGGAAATGTGTCTGTGTCTCCTAAGTCTCCTTGTCAGCACAGACAGCAGGGTGTTAGGGAAGCAATTGGCGATTCCTGATTCAGTGGGTTAACTGGAAGCAATTCTTGATTCTATTATATACAGTATATATATATATTATATAGCACTAATATAATATATAGTTCAGCACAGGCCACTGATTATCTGCAAACACAATGCTTTAGTGCTGTTATTTTTGTTTCAGTTTGCATGGGGAATGAATGAGCATCACTCATACTCATAACTCATAACTTTCCTCTCTTGTTCTCTGCTTTGTGTTTCCCCCTCAGGTACTATGCCGATATTAGCCGGCTCCCTGCCATCAGCGATCAGGACATGAACGCCTACCTGGCCGAGCAAGCACGCCTGCACTCCAACGAGTTCAACATGCTAAGTGCACTCAACGAAATCTACTCCTACGTCAGCAAGTACAGCGAAGAGGTAGGGTCAGCCCAGCAGCAGCAAAAGATTTGATATCTGAGTGCATAGTCCTGCTGTATGGAAATAAACAGCCTTATCACAGAGAGAACATAGAGAGTAAGAAGCAAAACACCAAGCACAAAGTTAGCTGACACAAGGATGATATTCCTGCAAAATATCAAGATTTATTCCATGGGCAAGGAAGTGTTGCAAGAACAAAGGGTATTTCTTTGATGGGAGAGTTCTAGGGATCTTGGTGATTAGTGATTCAGCTAATTATAATCCAAATGATTTTAATGGGACGGCTGTTTGTAGGAAATGGAAGGTACAGATTTACTGAAATGTAAGTGCTGGGCCCAAGTCATCAAGGGCCTTACGTGTACTGTAATTGTGTCAATGCAAACTGCTTTGTAAAAGATGTGCATTATAAGGGAGATTCACACAAATGACTGGATAATCATGAAAAGATATGGAGAAACCCATCTAGATCAACAGGCAGTTTAAGACTTCTAATGGTAGTGTTCTGCATGCAATGCAGTGTTGCTCCCCAGGTCTTTGCTATTAAATTAAATTGGACCAAATAAAAGAAAAGCCAAGAGCAACCTTTTACGAGAACTGATGGCCATCCTTGGCCAGACCATGCCAGCCATGATGACACAGCTTCAGTTTCCTCTCATTTGTTACCTTTTTTATGTTCCTAAACAGATCACTTTCAGTCTGGAGCTCAGTCTGAAGGCTGGGTTTAACGGTTTTTGCTGTCTGATGCCTGGTCTTGGCATGTTATCATGCATCCTTTGCAGCAGCTAGATGCAGACTAAAGACAAGGTCTGGGTAGGATCAGTCTGTTTCTTTGCATGTAAAAGAGAGTGCTGCAGTAAGTACTATTGGAAAGGTGGTGGAAACCTGGTCATGTTGTTGAAGCTGATTCTCTGAATCGCCAGTAATAGCGAGAAGAGATTCTCAGACCTGGCATCTTCCAGTGGTTAATCAAGCTGCATGAGCTGAGTATCCTCCTCTACTTTACAACCTTTCTTACATTCCTGTGTCGTTTCGGGGTGCACTGGAATGACAGTCTTTATTCTCCTCTGCTCCCTTTTACTTTGCAGGCTGCTCAATGCAGTCAGCACCAAAGCAGTTAAACCCGTGCCTCACCTCTTTCCATTCTGCATGTTCCCTCTCAGCCCTTCGCAGAGGGTACACCGCTTGTTGACTCAAATATAGGAAGCGCGCTTAAATGGATTTTGGAAATGGCACGAAGTCCTGTGTCTGCATAGGCTGAGGAGATTAATAATAGATAGAGCGCAAACGATAAAAACGGGGGGCTTGGCTGCAGCCAGTAGCTAAGAGCACTTTAGCAGATGAAAGGGAAGAGAGCTGCAAATGACATTCTGGGAAATACAGCCTGACTCCCACACATCCCCTCATACATCCTCCGATACGTCTTTGGCAGAAGCGCTGCGCAGCAGGCACACAAAACACAGTGTCGCTTACTGGTATTGTGAGACCCTGCAGAATAATGGGTGCTGAACGTGTTTAAATGTGAATCAAAGATAATCTCTTATGGGGAGGTTTGTGCTCCACAGCAGAATTTGCTCTTAACTTAAAAGACAAATAATTAAGTAATTATGAGAGAACAGAGATACCAATTAAGACGGAGACTAAATAAGTGTTACAAAGACTAACATTACAGTTTTTTATTTAAACATAATTTGGGGTTTTTATAATGAATACTGTTTTGACACAGTTTTGCTCCAGAGTTTATTTTTATCTTTAAAATGGAGTTGGATTTTTTTCCGGCCTCCTTCTCCCGACTTTCTGGTTCATCTTTCTAGTGTTTGGGCAAATGTGGCATTAAAAACAGATATATGAATAAATGATTTCCACTTGTGACTCAAATGTTGATAATTAATACTCACTTTCAGTCGCAAGCATCTGTGAAGGAGAAATTCTTGTGAAGTAGAAAAGCAAAACATCTGTTCTTCGAAGACATCAGCTGTTCTTGCGAAGCATCATATCAGTCAGTCAAACTGCAGATTAATTAACTTTCAAGATTCAGTGACAATTATTATTATTCCTCATGAAGATGTCTCATACAGGTTACAATTACCAAACTGCTGTGAAAAAATCCTATACAATTTGCAAATTGTTCTACTCTTTTCACTTAATGTTTTTCTTTCTTTACACAAAAATACAGTTCTCTGGTGATCCTCTGCTGAATATTGCCTAATAGATCTGTATTTTTAGTACAGTATGAAGCCTATTATTTTTATGGATGTGTGAGTGAATGGGTAAGCATGGGTACCCCACACTCCAAATTCTCATCTCTAAATTGCCCATAGTATGCATATGTGGGTCAATGGGTAAACATGTGTGCCCTTAGATAGACTGGCATCCATCCACTTTGTAGTACCACCTTGCTCCCTATGCCTGATGGGATAGGCTCTGACAGATGCAGCACATGGATGAATGGGACCCCATTCTGTTCCTTTACTCCAGTGATGCCAAGTCATTTTCCACACCATCGCCATTTAAGTCTCCTCACCCTGCCAGTGACGGTCACCGTTAGCACTATAGCCTTGTTGTTGCCTTTTCTCTCACTTCTCGTTTTGAGCATCTATCTTTTCAGGCTTTATCGTATTCATCTGTTGTAAAATGAAAACCGCCAACGCCGGACAGTTATTCGGGAGCCGAAAAGCAGACAGTGAGAATGTGGGCGTGCATTGTTATTGTTGTTTCCAACCGTCAAACGTTGCTCACCTAGCCCTTTGTTTTTCCTTTGCCCAGATCACAGCCGCACTGGAGCAGGATGAACAAGCCCGGAAGCAGCGACTGGCCTTTAAGGTGGAGCAGCTGATAGGTGCCATGTCTCTGGAGAGCTGAGACAGAAAGACACCAGGCTCTCCCCCCACCGATCAGAACCGCTGAATTCATGGGACACGCTGCTGGGAGGAACTGCACAGAAAAGAAAAGTGTGCTGTTTATTTGGTTTGTCAGTTTGAATTTTTAATTTATTTTGAAATTACTAATAAAATAAGAAAGTAAAATGCCAATCCACACTGCTCCAGGATTCCCACGGGCCATGGATGTTGTGGCCGGAGATATGAGGATAAGAGTGGAGAATTCAGGAGGTGTCATGACTTCCCATCTTCTCTGGATTGCTTGCGTTGTATTGACAGTTGTCCCATGACAGACCTGGGATAAGCAGTGTGCTGCAGCCATGATGGGACTCTGTTGTGTGGAGAGAGGATCTGCAGGCACTTAGAAGAGGAGTGGAGTCCCAGAAAACTGGAGGCACAAAGGAGAGGAATTCCACCCTCCGCTTGTTTTGCATGGAAGCCCAGAGTTGTATATGCTGAAGCTGGATGTGCTCTTGAATCATCCTTTATTTTTTTATGTGTTTGTTACATTTTGGTTTCACTTTTGGACAAGGACAGCTTTTCTATTTTTTTAAGTCCTCATCATGTGGTTTATTGTGAGTTTCTTTTATTATTAAAGGAAAGTAAGGACTGGTACTTCTCCTGTTTTGCTCCGAAGGACACGACGTCTTGTGAGCTGCTACCACAAGTTTGCACTTAAAAAAACAACAAACTCCAAACTTCTCCTTGAGGGAGGAGAAAATCCAAAACCAGAGCTGTAGAAACAAAACATTAAACATGTTCGTAGACAGGTGGAGGTGATGCCTTCTTTTCTCTACGCACACACACACAAGCTCCTCACAGACAGTGTTTGTACAGACGCTCTGCTCCAGGGCTGTCCTGGGTGCTCATGGGTAAAGCTGGAACACCAGGGACCTTCTGGGACTCCTTAAAAAACGACTTGTCTCTTTAGAAGTGCGACTTCCAACATTTTCCTGTTTGTCTTTTCTTTTTTATTATTATTGTGGGTGTGAGTATGTATATAGATATACATATAAATATATATAAAAGTTTCTACTTTATTTTTTCCTTCACAGAGCTCTTGAAGGAGCTCAGTAGTCCAGTGGGCTTCAAAGTTTCAATTTCTGCAGGGTGGGTGCTGCAGTCATGAGACCCACATTTGTGATTTGGTTTTCAGATAAAGTTGTTCAATTTGTTTTATTTCTGAGCTCTTTCCATCATTCCCCACTTTGCATTGCCAAAATACAGCCTAATGGTTCTGGAGCTAATTGATGTCACATGTCTCAGATGACATCACTGTCTGTTGTTGTTTGGGGAACACAATGTGTATCTCAGTCACTTTCCTTAAATGTAAACCGTCATCCTCCCAGTCCAGACTAACTGAGAACACTACAGTAAAGTGACTGCTTAACACATAGGGGAACTCCTCAAACTTGAGATCATAGACCAAATTTGGTATGGTACTGTGTGTGATAACGTTTTCTAAATCACTGAAGAAAAAGCAAAGACATTTCCAAAGATCCAGGCTCTTACATTTTACCCCTAATGTCAACAGATACCACAGATCAGGTGATAGTCATTCTAAGACACAACGTGATATAATAGTTTGGTCTAACTTGATCCAACCTAAACCATTGATTGATGTCCTATCCTGGTTCTGAATGCCTGTTCTGTCTGCAAGTTTTTGGTTCAAGCTTAGCTTATAAATGCCCGGTTTCTCTCATGAACAGACTTCATAATGAAATTTCAGAGGGAAAAATAATCTTCACCCCCAGCAATCACCTGTACTAGGGTACGAATGTAGGACTTCAGTCTACCTACCTGATTTTCCTAGCTCAAATGCTCCCCATCTGCAGCGCCACAACCAATGAGGAAACTCTTTCACTTGCAGAATTCTGACTGCCTTGTCTATATGGCCAGGTTACCCTTGTCTTTTAAGGACAGATCAGGTGCTTAAATTTTCACACATCTAACTCAGATGAAGCATATGTTGGGGTTTGTCTATATTTACTGGTTTGGTTTAACTAAACACCGTTTCCCAGTTGTAATAAAGTTGGTGGTTTAAAAAAGTCCTTTCAAATGCAATAGACTGTGTATGGTGAGGACAAGGACTAGTCGTGCCATGACCTAATCTATATACTGTACATATATTAGCAATGGACCTACAGAGACTTCTGAGGTTTTGAGTTAGTGCCAAAAAAACAGTTTATAAACTATGTAAAAAAATGGTTAATGCTTTTTGGATATGGACCAAACTCCTCACAGCCTGACCAGGATGTAACTGCATAGCGCTCATGTGACAGGATGATTCCACAGCAGAAAGAACTGCCTTTTTGTCTCTGTGTCCCCTCTGTGCCTTGACTATTCACAGGTTTTTCAAGGAAGAAAAGAAAAACGGAAAGAAATGTCTAAATGCCAGAGTTCAAGAACACAGAGCTGCCTTGAGTTTTGGTAAAAACTGGGAGGTTTTCTTTCAAGAATTGTTTTGTAGGTGGGCCATGAAATATAAGGCCCAGGCTCCAAATAATATTCCCTTAGAGTCTAAATGTTTTCCACGGCCACCACTGTTTTGCACATAGACGCTCGATTACACCTGGCAGACACTGTGGAGACAGTCCTGTCACCAGGTCAGACAGTATGGAGTAGGAGCTAACACTGCCATTCACTTGCACTGTCTCTCTCTGTTGGCCTCTCCGCATGACAGTGTACACGTGCAAAAGTGTTTTTCAGAGCAAGTGTGACTGTAAAGGGTTACTGTACATTTGCATGGAATTGTTTTCAGTTTTTCCCCCCCTTTTTTTTTTGCAAAGTTACATTGGACATAAACCTTTCTAAGCAGAGTATTTGACTCTGGTACCCCCAACGAACTGAGGGCAGAGCCCGGTCTACAGAGTCACGTGTCACGCAAATTCTCAGTAATATGAAAGCTAGAATGAGACCGGAGTTGTGTTCCTGTCAGAGAACTAAATTAAAGAGATATTTCAGTCTTGCCGGATGACTTGCAAACTTCATTTTTATTGGCCCAAATGTTAAACTCCTGAGTGTAATGAAAGGCTCCTAGTGGCAGACCATTTTGGTCAACCTGAGGAGCTTTGGATTCCACCGCCTTCTCCAGCCAGAGCAATCCCCAGATGTCCATCCTCTTGAAGACTAGTGGGGCTGGTGCCGTTCCACCCCACACACCTTTACCTTCGCCACAACCTGTCTGAAGGCGCTCCTGCTTGAAAGTGTGGGTTGCCACATTTCTACACCTTGTGGAAATTCATACCCCGTGCTGTTCCAGCTTCCTGCAGAGACAGAATGTGATTTCGAATCTTTCAGCCAGTGAGCGCAGCAGAGAGTTTACAATAAAGAAATATTTTTAATAAGCTGGATTTGTGCTATTTATTGAAGTTTTCTTTATAATGCTAGCGTAACTGTAGAAGAAGATTAAAGGTAAGAGGTGCTTTCCATTCCTCTGAGTTTATGGACACTTTGACCCACTACTGGGCATCTGACAGCAGTGGTGACAAATGCGTATCTGTCTTCTCATGGTGTCTTCATCGAGGGCAAAGGCAAACTGAGGGAGATAGCATTAGAAATGTTGCCTTCATCTCTGGTTTGTTAAGTATGACATTTTCCCTTCTTTCTTCTTTTTTTTCCCTGGAAGTCCATTTTAAAATGTATTTGATTAAGCAGAAAAAGAAAGAAAATAAAAAAGGTGAAGTAGATACAGACTTGTACTGTACCTTCAGGCTCTTGCGCTCCCTGGCTTGTCAGTTGTGTTTGAAGAGTATTTCAAAAAAAAAAAGACCCTTTAGCTTTGGTTTCCTGCTCTGGCTTTGAAGCGGGACTTTGATCTTGCAAGTCGTGTGTGTTGTGTGATCAGGAGATAAAAAAAACGACATCAAAAAAAGAAAGTCATGAGACACGGAGCACGGAACTTGACATGTGATTAGTCTGTACACCTGCAGGAGCTGCAGCAGGACTAGCTCCCTAGTTGTCTCCTCCTAATACCCACTGATCCCTATCAGTCCAAGAAACTGGGCATGCTGCTGCCACAAAGCTCCAGGGAAAGTTGAAAGCTTCTTCCTCTTTTTCCTTGTTGTTCCTCCCTTCCCTCTTCCTCCCTCCCATCTCTGTCTCTGAGGGTCGGGCAGAAGTCACTGCATTGTCTCAGTCAGCGATGGGCCACTCTCACCGAAGGAAGAAACTTCCTTAGTGATCTCTGGTATTCATTGTTCTATCCGGATAACGCGAAACCCTTCAGAATTCAGAATCATGAGATCTGGCTGGGTTTCCTCCTGGTTTTTGTAAAAAAATATTTTGTGTCATTTGTGAAAATGAGGTTGTGAGCATTGTAGCAGTGTTTCCCGGGCTTTTAAATCACTGGTGACGACCTTGAGGAAGTGGATAGTGCTGTTTACTCCTCATTGTTGAAACAATGGGGACTGACCATTCTGGAGCCAAGTAAATGTGTTGATGGAGGTACATTTAACTCTTTAACAGGTAAAATACTAGCAAGGTCAAATTTTACCCTGTATATTCAAGGAATGTGTACAGTACTTCAGGATGATTCAGGTCACTAGTGGTTATTTTAGGTTTATGAACAAGGAAATGGTTACAAACAAAGAGGAGGACATTTATCTCATCTGGTTGCCAGTTAAAGAGATTTCATTTCAAGAGTCATTTCTTGAAGCCAGGATATGTTTCAAACGACATGGCTGAGTATCTTCCTCCAAACTCTCACAATAATTTCCTGCTCTGGGTATAAGTTTGGCTATATTCTGTTTTATTGCTAAGCAGTACAGGACAGAATAGAAAAAAAACTATAGTCAAATCCTTTCTTTTTTTTCCTTTTTCCATATAAAATGAAGAACCGGGGAGGCTTCCTATCTCGAGCTCTTAATAAATACATCACGTATAATAAATATCCAGCTTACCCATTCATTATAAACACTGGAGTTGTGTAATATAGTAAATACAAATTATGATGATATGACGATGATGATGATGACGATAATGGCTGTCTGTTCTTGTTGTTTTATAAAGTGTTGTGAAAATTGTAAGAAAGTCAAAGTATTTAAAAACAGTTGTACTTGTTTTTATTTTTTTTTGTTTTAGTTTTGTTATGATAAAATATTGTGTACTTATTGTAAATATGAAGCACACCTATTTTGCAAGCCAAGAATTCACTTTGTACTGTTGTTATATATTAAACTTTACTGGTTAAAAAAATACAGGTACAGTAGGTGGTGGTGTTTTGCACTTTCATTGACAAAAAAAAAACAATTGCTCCTCAGTTTGTATTTAAATGTTTATCTACAGATTTTAAAGAAAATGATCGATGATTCTCCAACCATATATTGTACAGGCATGACATAAATGAAAGCCACCACTAACGCGTTTTTGTCAATATACAACATAGTAAATGGATAGTTTAAAACCCTCGCGTGTGCCAAAGTGCGCATGTCAACACTTCATGGTCGCTGTGAATAGGAATACCTCGATATTCAGAGGACGGACTGCTGCAGTAGTATTGAAGTTGTTTTATCGAGCAAAGCTGCTGCGTAGTACTTGTTTATTCAACATTCAACTGTCTTTTAGTTTCTTTGCTTAACACCTCTACCAGTGTACTGTATATCAGTTTTTAACCATCACGTTACACGCCGTGAAAAAAAAAAACATGCATTTGTATTTAAGGTAAGCGACACTTCTTCCTTCTGCTCCTACGTGGTCGAAAAAACAGATTTTCTTAACTCTTGAGCTGACGTCATGATTCAAATTAGGGTGGCGGCAATTTTAAACTTGTTTTGAATCGGATTCTATGCTTGTTGGTTAAATACATTGGATTAAGAAATAAACATTACAGGACAAAAATGTATGTATGCCAAAGACTTTATTAAGGTAGATCCTTTTCCCTTTCTCCTCCTACATTTTCGTGTTCTAGCGCAAAACATTCTCTGTTGCAATCTTATCTGCCTTTCCTCCCCAAAAAGTGTAACAATGAAGCATCATAAACTTATATTTATTCCATCAAGACGAACCCTTATTTTCATCGAACTCTCTAACGCTCTGGTTTTTAAGTGTGCAGAACAAAATTTCAATTCAAAAACTGATTGCAGCATCTCCTCAAATAGTGGTCCATTTTTATTGTGCAGTGATTCAATTCTCAGAAATACACATCATCACAATCATCTGTGTCAGCCCTGCATGACGCAGAAGGCCAGACTACCTGATACAGTTTTGCCTGTGTTCCTGCTTCTTTCTGTGCTTGGTAGTTGTACTACTTCTTAGCCAAGACTGCTTGTTTTAATAAGACAGAGCTCTGCAGATGCACATCCAAAGGAAGGAGGTAAGTGCCTTTCCAAGGGTGGAGGTTGTTTTCTGCCAGACGTGGGATAACCACTGTCCCTGAGGGACAGGACCTCAGAGAGAGAACACAGGTCAGGCCAGATTGCCAGAGAAACACAGGAAAACAAAGTGTATGGGATGTGCCATAAATTCATCCCAAATATGAAACAAATGTCAGAAACTTATATCCTACTTTTCTTATCTACAACAAAACACACTTAGTACAAGTACTGTAGGTGTCATAATCAAGTATTAACTATATATGGATATCATTTATCCTTATGATTTCATACTGTTGTTATGCTGACCTAACCTGCTTTACAACCCATTTTGCTTTCTTATTTATGAATAGTGAGTCTAATTTTCATAATTTTCAGACATTGTTTTGAAAATATTTGTGGTTCCATTGTTACTCTTTATGAAACATCTTGAACACTGTGGCATGTTATGTGCTTTATAATTGAAGCTTTGTTTTTAGTAAAAGATGTTTGTTCTATCTCAAACAAAAACGAGAAGCAGATGAATGGGTGACTTGTCAATGAAGTTGACGACAACAACATCAACGTGGTATTTGCTTCATGTTCAGGCTGGACACCCTTACATTATGAGAGCCAGCGACAGCCATTGTTCCTCATTGAGTTGTTTACCTTAGTATACAGTAGGTTCCAAGCCTTGGCTTCAGTCTCTGGGTCTCACTTGCCACCAGCTCAAGTAATCTCACTATTGTTGAGAAATATGCTAATCGGTCTTCATGGACCAGAATTTACAGTTTACCACAATACTCTACTAATAGGATTTAAATTGCGTTAGGAGAATTGGAATTGGCCCGAAGGGTACAATGCATCATCGTTGCACAATCACGCAGAAGTAAATGGTCCTGCAGCACACTAGAAAACAAGTACAAACCAGTAATGGAGAGAGGTGCTACAAGCAAATGGAGATTTGTATCTTGTAAAGGAGGCTGAAATTGATCTTTCACTGTTCAAGGCAGTAGTGGACTTGCAACTGAACGGCTGTGTGTTCAAGGCCTGGTGGGGCACTGCTGTTGTAACTTTGTGCAAGGCGTTGCACTCAAATTGCTGCCATAAAATAGCCAGCTGTATAAATACAGTAGGTAGGAATTTCACAAAGTCATATTCTGTAGTGCATGAGAGAAAGTAAAACACCTTCTTTTTATTTGATTGATTACCTTTAGTAATGTAGTTTTTTATCAATACAATAGTTAGTAATGCATGACTACAATTAAACATCAAGCAATTTAATAACATTAATTATAAGGCATTTAGTTAAAGGCATAATGTATCAAAGTGCTAAATTGCAGTCAATGCATAGAGGTAATTTGATGGGTTTATTGTACATTTCAGGTGCTGTGTTTGATTGTAGTCCCCTTGCTTTATCAACTCAACTTTTCATTAGCTACAAATAAGGCTGCTTGGACCCAAACACTGTAAATGTAGCCCTAGAGAAACTACAGTGTACATTAATTGTATTTATGCAGTTTGCAAAGGTAGGAATTGTTTTTGTTACTGGCAGTGACACCAGTCTCTCAGGTGGAAGTGAACAAAAACTGAATCCATAGTGTGCTTAGCTCTAAATGTTTGTTTAATCAGAAAGACAGTTTTCCACTAGGGTAAAACACTCAATATTTTATAGATGCCTTGAACGGTCCTCTAAAATTGGTCTGTTCTGTTTGGTTTGCTTAATCCTGGAGCTCGGGATAAGAAAAACAGCTGATTCCGCTTTTTCTTGCAGGCTAAGCACTGATCGAACCAGAGCATTTAATCTAATGAACTTGGTGCATGTATAAATGCAGTGCCTTCAAGAGGAATAAATCAACTAAATCATAAATCTGAATTAAGCACCCCCAAATCATTTTTCAAAGGAGTTCCGTCTTAATCTATTGCATTGGATTTATAACGCTTACCAAATATTTTAGGCTAGGTGGTAATGGGATGTTGCTATGGAAACACAAGGACAGGCAAGCAGAGAGTTACTGGAGCTGAATAAAGGTTACAATATTTTGTTTGTTTTTTCATACTTTTCAAGGACTCAGGAGTATTTACCTGACCAGCTGTGTTAAAAGTAAAACATGTACAACACAAGTGATTACAAATATTCTGAATGTTTGTAAGATAGAAGAATGCCTCGAAATGTTTATAAAACACAACAGGTATTGTATAGTTGAAAGACAGAGGTGGTAGCACAAAAAATTATTCTGAATCACTTTTTTTTAATATGCACCTCCATAATTTCCTATGGAACCCCAAAGACTTTCATTACTGTAGGTCCAGGAACAGGTTTGAGCTTGTTGTAGTTCACTCATTAGTCATTATTTTGTTGTAGCTTATGCTTTCGTTTGAATCTCTTTGTGCATCATCAAGGATAATGAGGAAGAGGTAGCTAGAGGTTTGCTCTGGTGTTTTTGTGGCACAGACAATGGAACAAAATTTAAAAAGTGGAAATACAAGTGATTCCACAGGCAGTATTATAGGGGGAGTACAACTGGCTGCTGTTCTGACTCCTGAAATGAATTGGTCATTTAAAGAGGCCTTTCATTATTACCATTCCATATAAAGCGTTTTAAAAAGTACTCTGTTATTATGTACAGTTAATACCTGCCTGTAGCTGCAGTTTAATCACAAAAGAAAAGTTACCAACAAGGGTAAGCCATTCAACCAATTGGGCTTGTCTGACTTCCAGTAACCTACTGATTTCATCCATCCTTCCCCTGAAGGATCCCAGGGATCGACATAGCAAGTCTAAAGAAATATTTCCTTTTTTCCGACCTAACTTTCTCCCAGTTCCTTCCTGTGCCACAGTCTGTCTCTTACACTGTACATCCTGAAAGAGGCTTCTGCTTTCCCGCCATCAGTATGTTTAGGAATTTAAAATACTTATAACGCATCTTCTCTCTTTGTGTCCAAATAGATTCACTGTCCTAAGACCAGAAAGATATCATGTAAGAATATCACAGTGAAAGCACTAACTGATCTGAATAGCGGACACAGTATGTGGTGATACTGAATAAGCTGCAATTAATTTTACTCTGCTTTGACCTCGGTGCTCTGTGCTTTTGGTTTACAACGGTGCGACTGATATCTCGGCCATTCATATGGTGCATGTAAAACACAAGGTGACATTTAGTGTCACTATGCAATTTAGTGTGGTATGTATATAACAAGTGTAAGTATATTGCAAGTACTGGTACCTCCGAGGTTTGCATTTGCAGTTTTGCACCAATTCTTGATAATCCCAAATTTAAGAACATGATAGATGATCTCATGTAATCTTCCGGAGCTACAGTAGGGTAATATCCATGCACATTTGATATATTAGCCCTGTCACATGCACAGCGTCCTTCCTGGGCCCGTTCTTGTGTGGCAGAAGTGATGGAACTCACATCGTAGCATCTATGTCAGATTATCTGATGCAGATTCTTATAAAAGGGGGAGGAACCAATGTCATTCAGATCACCTACAGCAGGACTTTCGTTTCTGAGCGTGAAAGGACATCTGCTGTTTTTTTTTAACGTAAAGGGCTATTGAGTGCTATGTCATAAAACTTGAAATATTAATGCTAAACATTCCATTTCCTTATCTGTATTAAAACAGATAAAACTGTAGTAAAACTCTGCGCTGTTTGTTTGCATTACTGTGCATTGGAGCTCAGCTGGAAACTATGGCCCCAGGAGGAATGTGACAGAGATGCGATCAGCACCTACTCCACTTCACAGATAATCTTTCATTTTTGCATTGTGTAAAGAGGCAGTTTAAACATTCATATAAGAAGGGTCTTATTTTCCACCAATTGTTTTAGAAATTGTTCATTTGCAGTGACAGATGCCAAACATTTTTTTGTCTCGGTTCTAGTGAAAGTCTGTAATTTGCTTAGAGTGGAAAAGGTGTCAAAGAGCAAGAAAAAAAGGATTCTGATTATGTGGTTTGCAGAATACTAATTCTCTATTAAGTGTCACAAATTATTTTTTCTATCCACTTTAAAAATCAAGCTTGATGTTGTTGACCCTTGGTCTTCTTCGTTTTGTGCATATTAAACCTAAAAATTAAAAATATTCTTGATGTAAAAAATGTTACTTCTTTTCTCGGATGAGTAATTTCCACGGTATTTTGTGACAGGAAAAACCAATTAAGTTATAGCAAATGCTTAATCGGGGAAAGGTGGATGTGACTGATGTCATGTACTCTGCTGCAGATTAAATTTTCATATCAATGAAATTAAGATCACTGCTTAAAGGGTATGGGTTCATTATAAATGGTTTACAATGAATATATTAAAGAATAATTACAGAACTCACAGTAAGTAATTAAAAAGTCAGCAGAGGACTTGAAAATAGCTAGAATGACTTTCAGATTGTAAATGTAATAAAAGTGAATGCAGTTAGTCGATTTATAGTCCATTGATTTTCCATAAGATTTTGTTTCTCCTGCTAAAGTATATGGTGCTGGGTATCTTTCCATATAATAATGAATCCAGTGTTGACAAAAAATGGAAGTATTGTGACTGAAAGCAACTTAAAGGCTTTGCAGTTTTTCTGTTCTAAAGTTAGATAAAGAGCATGCAGTGACTGTTGTGGTTCTTTTTATTTTTCTAATATTATTACACCTCACACGAGCAACTGCTGCTGTTTGCAGGGAGATAGCGCCAGCTCTTTCTGGACTGAGTGGTGGCTGTGGTAGTCAACAAGTTTCCCTTTTTCTGGGAATACCCGAACAAAGCATATCTGAAACAAGAAAGAACTCATGCATTTAAAAAGTATGACTTGTGCATAATATAGAAATCATCTTCTGGCTTTGTGCTACAAAAGCTGCTCTTTAGTAAGGGACCAAAAGGCATGAACCACTTCTATGACAGATACATACAGTAGGCCTGTATATTTGTGGAACATACAGTATAAGAAGCATTCAAAGTAATATACCAGCATTTCCAATTGCCAGAGACTTAGTAGGGACAATCAAACTGCTGAAGACCACCTCCTGTGTGTACATTTCTTCACCAGACAAAAAGAAGAAAGGAAATTGATCTCCATACTGGGAACTTGGAACCTCTCGGAATTAACATTCTGTTCTGTCATCATCACAACATCATGCACAGAAGTTTTTAATAAGTTTACTGCATTGTGGCTACAGCTTTTTTTAAAACACCGGCAGAAAAACTTTGTCTGAAACCTCATTTGAACCTTATGTAAAATGCACAGACTTCCTTTTCTTTTTTTCTAATTATTTTGTGCCCAGCGACCTTCCCCGACAACTGAGACATAAAACTCATGGCGGTTTATTTTTCAGCATTTATAAAAGATTGATCTGTTGATAAATCAAAGGACTGAGTTATAGGAGGTCTGCCAAACCTGTCGGAAATATACAGTTTCAAAGGAAATTGAAACAATGGGAAATGACGGGCTCCACACAGTCTAAATGCAAACATTCATCATCACAAACACAAAAGCATGTGTTGTTTTTCCCTTTTGACTTGATCACGTTAACATATATTTGAACATCAAAAACCGACCTACCCAGTCTGGATCCTTTCAAGAGCTGAGTGCCTTCTGATATTTTATTCCTCCAACAGGTGGGGGTGCCAAGACTAAAAGAGTGGATGTTCCTCTCCAGAGGCTGAACACTTTCAAATAAACGCAGTTGCTGTGCGCTGGAAACCATCTGCGGCAGGCAGCATCTAGACTCTCACAGCAACACATCAAGCCCATCACACATTAAAGAGGCAGAAAACTCAACTGCAACACCTCAGCTCAGTCTACAGTACTGTATATAGCTCTCCTCTAGTGCCAGGGATCAATCCCGCGGCCAATATTAACTTGAATTATGATGTCAACCTAATGGGTACTGTAACCTTTCATGACATCACCCATAAAATGCACAGCTGCTTTTTGACATGTCTCCACATGTTTCACTGCTGCTTTTGACATTTCATCATTGGATTTCTCTCTCTCCTTCTGCCCCCCTCCCCGCTTTGAGGGTTGACTTAGTCCAAAGTTCAAAACCTCCTGTTTTCCATTTGCTGAGAACTAGAACTAAAGAACAGGAAAATAATAAAAGCATGGAAACAAAGGAGCCATTTTCGGCACATACTGTATGGCTTTGTTACAGCTGCATAGCATGAAGAGTGAAACTGTTGTTTCGATAAATGCCTTATGTCTAGAGCAAAAACAAATTTACAAATCAAACCACAGTTCAGTACACAACAGTGTTCACTGAGGTAGTCTGCACTTTTTTTGTAACCTTTCAGCCATGTAAAACAACCTGGCTAGTTGAAAGATAGACTGCTACAGTTTTGCAGTTACAACCAGCAACAGTTTTTTCATTTTTAGTTCAATGCAGTGCCTGCTGTCCTGAAAGCCTGTTTTGACCCCTGTCATACAGTGTTAGGTAGAAGCCCTGTACAGACTCAGTACTTTGTATGCTTCATTTTTGTTTCAGGCTATGGATGTTTTGAAGTTAATATGCTTCATATTCATAAACCTTCTCCGGGTAAATTATACCGTTTTTCTGACCCTCTCAGTTTTGATTTCTTTTTGCAAATGTTTTCAATTTATAGTTGGAAAAACAGCCTTTCTGAAATTAGACGTCAAAGCCCCACGGACTTAATGATGTCCCTGTTTTATTTGTGGTACGAGTCAGATTTCATAAATATTTATTAAGCCATTTGCACTCTGCCAGGTGTTGGCAATCTGATCAAATCTAAGAATAGCAGCTGTAAACACAGGTGGATTATGGGTCTGCTTTCAGAAGACCCCTTATTGCTCCTGAGGAGAAAACACTCCTGTTTGACACTAGCAGCTTTGTAGTTATTGTATTGACAAAGGACTGTCTGCATTAATAAATCATAAACTATATACTTGAGAGGCTCTACTGCTTGTTATATATAAAAAAGAAAAATATTAATGTACTCTGTAAAGCTGTAGTTTTTATTTTCTGTTTTTGAAGTAGCTTTTTATTTCTAACTTGTGGAAATCAGTCTCTCTGCCAGCTCCACACAATAGACCGCAGTTGGAAATCATTCATTGTGATTTCTAATGAGGAATTGCCCAGCCAGGAGAATTGAACGCTAACCTAGCGCAGTTAGGCCTGCTGTACTTTATTACATTCCACAATCAATATTTAAAGAGGCTGCCTTGTAATGGCGTACTATAAATATTTAAAAGTGTGTTTTATAGAAATCTATGGTGTCCAGTAAAAGCTTGGCTGGATATCTGCCAATGGCAGGTTAGGCTGCGAATGTTAGGGATGTATCGGGAATAAACCCTAAGCAAAAGCTAAAGTACAGCAGAGACTAATGCATGTTGTAGAGGCTTTTTGTTTAGGCTAAGACAGCCAATACAATTTTCTTCTTTCCAGTCTTGTCCCAGACTTTCCCAAACCGCAACTTTCATCCCAGATCAAGAGCCAATATGTCAGCAGCAAAGCCAAGAATGGAGGAGATGTGTACTATTAACAGTGTCCACTCCGACAAGCAGGAGCAAAAAAAAAAAGGACTTGTTGACATCAGTGGAAATAAAGATGACAAGGAACAGGCAGCACCTCTTAAATTATTATTATTTTCCCTACGGGATTAATAAAGTATTATCTATCTAAATCGGACTCTCTGGGGTTCTTTAAGATAAGTGAGATTCTCAGATTGATAAACTGCTTGCAACCGAGCAAGCCATTTATAATAGCGCAAGAGTGATCACAAACGAGACTGTTCGACCCATCTACCTTCTTTGGTAGTTAGGGTCTCATCCAGATATTTCTTGAAGGAAGTCAGGGTATGAGCTGCAATACCATGGCGGATACAGCTTGCTCCATACTCCCACAATCCTTTTGGCAAAGGTGGCTTCTGATCTTGGCTTCTTCTTCACTCTACCAAAGTTTTCACTTGTGTCCTCTGATTCGTTATTCACTGTTTTTTCTGAGGTTCACTGGGTTGACTTTGTCAGTGCCTTGGAGGTTTTTGAATACTTGAATCAGATCCACTCATAGTCATTCAATTCCTTCATCTGCTCAGTACCGGACATTCGCTTAAGCCCTGGGATGCTTTAGTTGCTCTTGTCTGGACTGATACCAGAGCACCAATATCTCTTATACAGTATAATGTAGTGGGTAAAATGATATTCTATGAGGCTTTTCAATTGCTTTGTACGTTTTATTTTAACATTTGGTTCCCGATACGGAAGAACTGATAGATTTCTCCCTGGACAGGCTTTATATCATCCAATTACCCTGTCAGAAGTGGACAAGGGGGCGTGCATGACACAAACTAGAAAGTATGGATTTCATTAAGACATATATACAGTAACAATTAATTTAATCATAGCATCCGTAGGTCCTCATAACATTTCAGATGACCGCCATGCAACCCCAAAAAGAAAACGATTGTGTTTTGTCAAATGGGAATCTTGTGATCAGAAGGCTCAACACATGACATAAATAATTCATTCTGATATGAGCTGAGGGAATTTTTTTTAAAGCACCAATAAGCTGTAAATATTTATACAGGCAAAGATTTTAATTAAAATTCATTGCCAGAAAACCAGTGGCTGTGCTTTTGAGTATTGCAGTCTTGATGGTCTGTAAAAGCCTGGCTATTGTAAAAAGAGATAACTTCATCAGAGCAGCTTTATTACGAACATCCACTGAAGGCTCTGGGAGTTAAACAAGCAGGGATCCCGCATAGAAGAGTGTGGAGGGGAGGAGGGATCAACATGAGGTACACATACTCATGGCTCCCCTTCGCCCCCTGGCTCCTACTGGGCTGGGAGGGATAATCCTCTTCCAAACAGATAATCCCGAGGTTTGGAGACCAATTGAAATAAGCAGCAGATTTGGAGGCCTGTAATGCCATCTGCTTTTATTATAAAGTTTTATAGAGCTGACACCCCATTCGTTCTGGGTGGGATTTGGGTGACAGATTACTTAGCAAACTGCTAAATAGTTCAAGGCAAGTCAGCCAAGGAGAAAAGACCCTTTTTTCTCCTTTCATTGCACACGTCTGCCTCCTGTCAGGCACGGGCGGGGAGAGGATGTGTTAACCAAATGTTGATCAGGCAGACTCCACCTTTTAATCTTGCCTAGGACTATCAGATAGCAAAAAACAGAATGAAATTGTAGCAACAGGGGGTACAGTATATACTATCAATATATTATGATGCAAACAGAAAATGCTGTTGGAAGCGTTGGGGGAAGTGTAACTCCAGTGTGCCACTAGGTGGCGCTGTGTTTTTGGGATGGTGATCACACACCTTCCAGTGGCACTGCTGAGTTAGTTCTCCAGCCAGCACTATCAATAACATTTTCTACATCACCATTCGCAAGCACTAACAATACCCAACAACTTAAGATGCGTTTATTGTGAAAGTGTTTTGTGAACCTTGGCGGGGAAAGTTTTGTCTGGGAGGCAACCACCTGGCTGTAGAATGAGGAGGCTAGAGCCACCATACAGAGTTAATCAGGGGGCAGCTATACCCATGGAGAAGTTCTGGAGGAGGAATATAGAGAGAGGGATGCAAGGAAGAGAGAGGAGATCACCGTGGATTTTATAGCTTTTCGGGAAGGGAATTCATAGAGGATTATGAGTTCGAATAGCAGAGGTGATGGATATGCAAACAAAAAAATTGTTGTTCGTGTGGAATGGAGGACTAACTTGGGTGTGCCACTAGGTGGCGCTATGACTGTTCATGCAAGCATTGTAATCATACTGACACCATATTGAAAACCCTCACCACATGCCTGCTGTCATGCCTCCTGAAACATCCTTTAAAAAACTCCATTAATAACTGAGACAGAATCAATTATGGGCTTGAACTGTTTGGTTGAGTGAGTGAAGGTTCCCATAAGTCAAACTTTGTAAACTTGAGTGGTGAAATAAAATGCATTCAAAATTACATAAATACATTGGTTGTAATAAGATACCCTGAATTCATTTGTGCTTATCTCTCTGTGCACCCCAGTGACACACATCTCAATGTACATTATTGCAGTTCATTGTTAATATTCCATTTTTTCAAGGTAAAAAGTGGTGGGTGGTGTGCACATTTACAGAAAATCCGTGAGAAGTTTTACATTTCATAGTCTGTTGCCAAATACTGCTTTGCGAAGATCCCAAAAACTGTCTTCTAGATTTTTTCAATCATTTGACTCACATACTGTATTTCCAGTTGTTAAGTCGTAAGTTTTAAGCAGTTATGAGAGAGTTTTATATTAGATGAAGAAGCTTTGAGAATTTTCTCATCAATTAGGTTCTTAATCTTTCTTTGCTGGAAAACGTATTGCAGTGAAATACAGTAGGGTTTACTGTTGGTCAGTACTTATTCCACATTGGTGAACATACATTTTTAAAACTACCTGAACTATTTTCAGACCGTAAACCCGTGGCAGGTAGTAAACCTCTGAACTACCATTATTTTAATTCTAATTAAGTGGGTTATACTTAAATCACTAGGAAAGCATTAAAATGACTTGCACATAATGAGCGTTCTGTATTTGTGATTGTGACAATCAACAGAATAATGTGTAATTACCTCAAACACCTGAGTTCTGGGCGTCTTCCATCCTTCCCTGGATGGGAAGATCTATTTTCGTACTATACCATTTTTAGGAGTAATGTTAAGGGTATAATTTCTATCAGTGCTGTTTTGTCTCTTCATTCTCACTTTGCATCTGCTGTGAAGACTTTATCTATTCAAGACATAATTTATTCCCCCTGAATGCTGAACTTGTCTCTGATACCCATGACTAATGTTTCTATTTTGTCCTAGAACTTACGTGGGCTCAGTGTTTCAACCAAATGTGTGAGCTGTCTGGATTTGCTATGAAGAATAACAATGGATGGTGATAAGACACAGGATTCACATTTGAAACCATTTGAACACAAGAACATAAGACAGAGGAGGCCATTTTGCCTAGCTGCGAATAAGTATTACTGCGTGGCTGCTTCCTCTTCAGCAAGAAAGAAGAAAACAAAGGATGCCTTAATTAAAGTTCTGTATTTGGCTACAGGGAGAAAAGAACTGGCTTGAGACTGACATATATGATAACATTTTAAGAATAAATAAAAGTACTTTTCTTTTAAAGTACAGTATTTCCCTACAATATTTCAACCTGATTTTCTCATGTCTAAGTCAACATTGGAAATCACTGATTTTGATCATTTGGCATGCAGATCTGAATCTTGTCATGAATCATATATTCAGTAGATCAAAAAGCAATGGTGACAAGTACCCAGTGACTGACATCAACAGCTAGGAAAATTTGTATATTTGTTCTAAGTGTGGTAAATATAAGGTATTTATTTAACCTCAAAGTATTGTTTTTCGGTTAGCCATAAATCACATTTCAGAACTGACTGCACTCTTGCCTCCTAAACTCTGTTATTCTGTGGTTCACAAAGCTGAGAGACAATCCACATCGCTATCAGATCACTGCCAATTTCTGCAGATTTGTACTGATATTTTCATGTCTCCCACTGGCATGGTAATACTACACTTTTACAAAATGAGACATTTCGGATTCAGTTTCAAGGAAAATTGGAGTACTTTCTTGATTTTAACAGCAGCTCAGTCAATGAACTCCACATTTTCAGGGATACAGTCAGATGCTTTATTAAATATAATTTTACTGGTTTTGCCTTGCTGCTGCATTAATCTAGTCTTGGTAAAATTACTGAATTGTAAACCAAGGTGGCCATTCTAGAACTAGAACTTAACAAATCGCTTTTTCTCATGCTCTTGGATTCGAAATCATACTTGTTAGAAATTAGTGAATTAGTGTTCGAATTAGAAATACTAAATGGCACAAATCAAATTTTAATTAAAATAATTCATAATGTGTCTACACACACGGTTCCTTTTCCTTGTATTTATGTAATTTTCACATATTATAAATCACCCTAATGGGGGGCAGCTGCTTAGCTAATAAATAATAATAATATGATAGTAATAGTTATCATGTTTCTCCTGAAAAGGCTGTTGTGCCTGAAACTTCTGTATCTATTGCCAAGGCAGGGATATGGTTCAGGATGTCTCCTAGCATTGATGCCAGATCCCTCCTGAATTTTAGAATTTGATTACTATATTTTGGCCCCATTTAGCCCACCTCCCCCCACCAGCTTTAAATAATACGTTTGGCCATTCAGAAATTCCGCCATTCTATCATTCATTGTATTTTAGTGTTTGATATCAGAAGTAGCATGGTGTAAATACCTTGGCTGTCCATAATAAATACTTTAAAATATAGAAGCTGCAAATGACATTATTTTTCATTAAATCTAATCCTCACTAATTTTACATCTGTTAATATGGATGTAAACTCAATTTATTGAAAAAAGACAAGGATGCCAACCTTGACACAAGCCATAATCTTTTCTCTGATGCCAAGCTGTATGCTAGGGTGCTATCATGTCTAAAGGAAGGCCTATAGTATATAGATAAATGTAGTACTACATTGCCTTCAGAGAGGTTTTATCACACACAGGTCTTACACACACAGCAATAATCATAGCCTCCCCCTGTCCATTTCTTTCACTGGAGATCAAGAAGGCTTTTCACCTTTATCTCAGATGGGAATATCTGTAGTCAGATCTAGAGTATATGGGCTTGGGACCAGGTTTCATTAACATTGTTAAAATGTTAAGCGCCAACCCTTTTATAATCGCTTTAACTGACAACAAATGTTTTTTCCCAGCTTGCGGTGTCTGGGGACTCTCATCAGAGATGTGCAGTCCAGTCTTCTCTCTGGTGTTTGCTTGTCTCTGGAATCACCTGCTCAAGCTCTGCCTCTGTTTCAGGGAGAAGAAATCAATGTTGCACAGCAATCTATACTGATGACATAATGTTATACGTAGACTCAGCTATTGCATGCAGTGATGCCCTTTTGAATAAGAGCTGTTTTGCTGCGATACAGTTTTTTGAAGATTCAAGTTTTCCTCAATTTTTTAACTTCATGATTAAAACGTGCTTATTACTTCTCATGTTAAGTTGTATGTACAGTATATAATTGTGGACCTGTGGATGTTCTTTGTGTGAAGTGTACAATTGAATTGTTCCTATCTATGTTTTAGCTCCAATACTCCAGATCAAATTCCTTGCCGATGTAACATACAGTACTTGGCAAATAAAGTGATTCTGATTATAAATGTTTTATAATAGTCGGCTGAATAAAAAAATCCTCATTTTTGCGAATGCCATGAATTATTGTTAAGAATTCTTTCCTCTCTTTTTAAAAATTCCACCATTTCGAGACCTGCTGAGTAACTTGTATTTCCAAGCTGATGGTTATTCGCTTGATTTTTCATTATTGAGGATTCTGTACAGTCAACTAAAATGTACTCTATGTTATTCATTTAATTAGCTGATCTGATTAAGTGTCACATTTACATGCTTAGTTTGCAACAAGGGGTTTTTCATTTTTAACCTTGCTGTGAACTTGAGGGAGAACTGCTCGTTTTGTCAGTAACCTAACCCAGGAGCCCTGCTCATTGGTCACAGAAGTGTTGATCGCTTTAAATTAAGGCCTCGGCCTCGAGACCTCCCCTCCGCTCAAGGAGCGGCACTCCAGGAAGCCAAGTGCTTCCCACCTCTAAGGCATGGAGTGGGACTCTGCCACATGGCCAGCTCGCTGCTTGAGTTAGGTATTAGACCGTGCTTGAGCCAGAGAAATTCCCCCACCAGAAGCTTCTTATTTTTATTACTAAGATCACAGCAAAACTGAAGGATGATACTTATTGTATCTGTTTTTCATTTAGGTGCCCAGGAAGAGGAAGAAGAGCAAGAGCAATGTGTAGGGTACAATACACACCCCAAGGCTTGTGAGACATCACCTCATCATGATCTCCAACTCTTTCACCGCTAGCAGCCTAGGGAAGAGTCCACTGTGCCTTATGTAAGTCAAGACATTCTAGTAGCATTCTATTGATCTTAGGATCGCATAGATCTCTTTCTAGAAAGATCCCAGGATATCGGCTTCAGTACCATGGTGGGGTACCTTGTTCCACTCCTGCAACCCTGCAGTGCATCTTTGCATGTTTTAATTTTCGACCCTTAGAGTCATTTCTCCCTGTCAATGAAGCAAGGAGACACAGTGAATGATTGCTAATCCTTTTCCGGAGTGAAACTACTCCAAAAATAATTGTTGTCATAAGCTGTTGAATTACTAGGGCTACAATGAACACCCAACAGGGAACACTAGATGTCGCTGTTTACTTTAGGTGGCCACACAAAAGTCTGCAGGGAATCAGGGAAGTGAGTAAAGTGGGAATAGAAAACACAAGCTTTTGTAAGCTGGACAGGGTTCTCTATTAAAATACAAAGATGGGTCTTGATTCTTTGGCAAAGACAGGGACAATATTTGTAGAATGTCTGTAGATCAAGGGCAAAAAGAAATCATTTTTAGACTGCATTTAATTTGAAAAAAAAATTGCAAGGGATAAGTTGTTCTATAAAGTCTTCTTCATAACCCTGGGCTTGGAACATGTTATTTAACTGCATGGCATATCTATGCTTATTATACAAATGAATTTTGAATGTCAGAAGAACAGCAGACATACACTTATTTTCAAGGAACAAAATGGTAATCAATAGCACATAACTGCATGTGAAACCTTTGGATATCTTTTGTTGCAGAATTTATTTAGTGTTTAGAATTGCCACAAAACTCTGACTAAACTTGCTCCTGCTTAAATGAAAAATATTAAGGTAATGTAATTTATTTTGTATGCCTGTACTTTTTGCTTTATTGTGTTCTGAAATAAGAAGCTTTTTAAAAATCACTCTGATATTCTTTTGGAATCCTAAATTATACACCACAGAGAAAAGCAACATATTCATACAGATGATATGATGCAGAACCTTGTGAACTTATCTATGGCATTTCAAAAAGTAACTTGACACAAAAAGTAGTGGCAAATTAACGGATCCTAAATTTGATCTTCAAAATAATACACGACAGAGCTGTCAAGTATTGGAAATACAATGTATGTTTACTGGTACAGAAGTCTTTGATATCTGAGGATGTGAGGAAAGAATATGCTACTCAAACTTTTACACTTTTTACAATCTGGAAAGAGTGTGTTCTGATATTAGTACTGAAATACTTGACCCATTGATTGTAAGTGTATATTCTAGGTGGCAGATAACTCTTTTAAATGAGAGAAATAAGTACTGTAATACAATGAAATTCCACGGTCTTCGAGCTCCGTTGTCTTTTAAAGAAATGTCTGCAATTACATTTGGTTTTTTTCAAATTGTCATTAATCCACAGTATCTGCCAATTTATCCAACTGTGCATACTCATATCTAACATATCTATTCATATCTAATATTTAGATTATTTTCAGTTATCTGTGTAAAGTACTCATGGATTGCGAATGTAGTATTTTTGTGCTGAAATCCATCCATTCAAAGAGAATGGGTAGTGGCTTGAGAAGAAGACTGTACTTTCAGCACTTCAGATTAAAAGAGTGTTATGGCACGAGCTTGAAAAATGTACACACGTTTCAAGACAAGAGGCCTCATTCACACAATATTCAAGCGTGATTACAAACACGTCCAACCCAAGACAAGGGTATGTAATGTAAAACCATATTCACAAACCGTTAAAAGAAGCATCACACATAGACTTGGAATAACATAGAAAATGTGTAAATTTTTCATTCTGAATTTGCTAATGCTTGAAAATGTTTTGGAAAGTAACAAGTTTAATGATGTGTACTGTACATAAAATTCACAAAACCTCTGTAAATATAAGGCCCATACCTTGCTTTCATAGTTACACAGGTGAAAAGCAGGTTTATGATGCTGTGATCATTCTTCAAGAGCAAAGGTCCAGAGCCTGAAGGACACCGATATCCAGAATAACATGCTGGAGCTGTAGTTAGCTTTGCTGCCTTGCAGCACTGGGGCACTGACATGTCTTTTATTGAAGGCACATATTGTACAGAAGCGACCCAGTATCCTTTGGTCTATAACTGTTTTTGCTGCTGTCATTTCTGTAGAAAATACAGTATGTCATATGATCTAGCAGATATATCTGATCGCAGTTCAAGGTTCTTCCTAATGATGGGCATTAAGACTGCATGATTTCATATGTGTATCCGGTGCTGCACATTACCTGGAAAGTGTTTTTACTGCTGTCATTTCTGTAGAAAATATATCATATCATCTGGCAAATACTTCTGATCGCAGTGCAAATGTTCTTCTTAATGATGGGCATTAAGACTACATGATTTCATATGTGTATCCTGTTCTGCACAGTACCTAGAAAACTTCACCCAGAAAATAATTTCTGGAAACACAGAGTCTTGATCTAACATAGAGGTTATTATTGGCAGATGTGAAATGTTAGATTCTGGGTGAGATGGTCTTAACCTTTCAGCTGTGCCCCTCAAGACTTGAGACATCTGGTGCAGCAGGTCCATTAAGCTTTGACTGCTGTACCAGGCTATTCAGCTGACAAACTGCTGTTCGTGCCTGGAACCGTGTTAAGAAAGTAGAAGGGTAGATTTCAAAGATTTCTGCTTCAGCACTAAACTTAATTTTTGTGTTTGAGTTCCATTCCTAGTTCTGTTTTTTACTTGATATTTTCATTTGTGCTTTTCGTCTTTTATGGTTAAATTAAGAAGGTTTTTTGAAGAGGCAGATCTACCCAGGATTATACTTCTAATCACTAATCACAATCATGAAGACTAATCACAAACAAATCCTTTAAAAACCTATCTGGAAACTTGTCTTGATTCCATCACATCTCCATGGAATGAATTAATTTATGGTATAAATAAATTTAGGCCCTCTGTCTGAGGGCTTGTTTTATTCTGTAGAATCTGAGGACTCTTGTTGGGTTTCCATGACTAGAGACACAACACAGATGTGCTTTCTAAGAACACTACATGTTGACCTGTCTCCTGTCTGTAACATTTCCTAGTCATCCATCAGAGGCTATTTATTTTTAGATGCTTCATTTTCCACCCACTTTACTTTATGCTTAACGCTTTAGCTATCTTACTTTCCCATCCACAACCTTCTCCACCTGCATCTTTAATTCAAAAACCGCTGTGTGTAACACAAAAAAAAGACGGTGAACATTTCTGTGGACTCTACTACTTCACTTTGCATATTTTACAGGTCATGTCTCCTCTCTCAGCATGCACGCTTGACTACTTGTAACCTTGCTACATGCCATCTCAGAGCTACACATGCAGAACCAGATAGCTCTGAGGAATAATTTACCCTGAACTGAACACTGAGCCAGATTGAAATTTTAACATTTCAGGGAAATGGGATGGATAGGTATATGCATGTGTGGAGAGAGGTGGGGGTGCTTTTTTCCTTTGTTAACTCTAGTTTTTAATCAATGATAACCTGCTCCTTGCATGTTTGAACATGTCTTCCAGGGGCCGCTGCTAAAAAGAAGCTCTCCTTCAAGTCCTTCTTTGTCTCTTATGCTCCTCTCCTCTCCCCTAAATGATTTTCAGTGTGTTCCCACTTATGAAAAACGTCTCTCTGGGTGAATACCTAGAGGCTCGGCCAGTAATGGCAAAGGTGCAGGTGATCTAGATTGTCGTTCTGCTTACTACCCAGGACGGATACCGCAAGACTCTATTGGCTGAGAGCCGCCAAAGATAACATCGGGATTGGTCTGCGAGGCTTTTCCAATAAACAGCAACTTCTGTTGCATGCAGGACGCCTGTGAGCTCGCAGTGATGTCAGCACGAGATGTTTCTCCACCATTCAGATCTACCTCTCCTGTCAGACTCTGCGGAGCACACAACATGTCAAATGATGAAGGGCTCTGCAGGTAGGCCTGACGTTACAGGGGTCACTGCTGGAGAACTCCTGAAGTAATAAGCCATTTCAAATTGGTTGTGTATATAATAATAAAAGATCTTACTGATAAGTGTTTTCAAACTATAGGTTTGCCCACTGATGCAAAGTCATCATAGTTGTGCACGAGAGCATTGGTTTGTCTACTGTGTTTTGTTTTTTACTGGAAGCAAAGAGCAACCTCCTAGGTTTATGCAGACAGCCATACAGTATTTGTTGGTATACTTTGTCAGTTCTGCTGCTGAACTCTGAAATGTGAAAACACTAGTGTTTTTTTACCTTCTGCGCCCCATAGTGATTAGCCTTAAGTGAGAAGTACTTGCCAAATTTCCTTGTACACGTCTGCCTCAGTAGACTAATTTGCATTTCCAGCTGTCAATTGTTCAGCGTCTCATTTTGCCAATCAGCAGGCCTCTGCAACAATTAGCACCACTTCTGATGACAGTTTTTCTATCATTTTTCTCACTAATATAAGAAATAATCATTTAATACTTCCTTCATGCTTTATTCTCTTGTGAATATAAGAAAAGGCTAACACATTCTCCTCAAATGAATCCTGCTGTGCTCTTATGCTCTGTAAAACATGAGAGATAAAAGAATGTACTTTACTTCATAAAGGAAGAAAGGTTATTTCAGAGATTTGCAACTAGGGTTTCTAGGCTGTTCTCAAGTCAGCATTTTAAACCTGTGCACTTAGTGGCAGTAAACCAGTTGATTGTTGAATTAGTATATCTAAAAATGGGATCATGGAAATCATGTCTGTATACAAAGGTACTCACATTACTCATGTCCTGTGGATGGACACTCGACACATTGGGCATAGAGGTCATATTGCATCAGCATAATGCACACTGGTGTACTTCACGCTTGCAAACAAGTCATATACAAGTTTCAGTTGACCAACTGTCTTTATAAGGGCCATTTATAATGAAAATATGTTTATTTTTTATTATGCAGTTGAATGTACCTGTATGTGCAGAAGGTGCACATAAAAGTAAGCTGAATTAAGAGAATACGTTTTATTTTCAAAACTGATGGACAAGAGGTCACCCTGGCATGAACCTGGGGAGTACACATTCACTTTGAGAACAGGGACCTTTTCTGTCTTTACATGTCATCACACCATTTAAACACTCGAAAGAAACTTGACTAAACACGTTGGCTAAACGGTGTCCTTTACAACAAGTCAGCATGAATCTTCATAGCTCCAGAGCACATTTCTGACAATCTATATTATAGATCAGCTTTCTTTAAGTGAGAGTCACAAAGTCTTCATTGTTCCTAATTAGGTGACTGAAGTAATAACTCCCCTAAGTAAACCATTTTCAAATTTTTACCAAGTCTTAACAGGTAAACATCTAAAGAAGACTTTGAACAACTCTAATATAGACATCTACATATACAGTATAAACTGTAAATGAAAATAACCATATATTTCGAGTTCCTTTGATTAAGATCATTTAGTTCCCAAGTTTGTCTGAATGATGTAGACCTAGTCTTCGACACATAAAATCTGGTGTTAAGTGGTGTTAATTTCTGAATGTTTAATATCAAGACAAACCGAGTATCCTGAAATTGACATTTGTAAATGTAACCCAAGACTGCAGAAGGGTTTTTTGTTCTTTTCTTCTCTATTTCCGTCTCTCTGCAATACAGTCTGAATTCCTGCTCTCTTGAATCAGATGTCCAGCTACCGACGTGCCTGGGGTAACAAGGCTGTAGTTGTAGCCGAGATCTTTGAGAATTATTTAAAGCTGAAGTGTTCCTGTGGAATTAATATTTCATAGTGAAGACCTTGGTGCTCCTTTCACCCCAGTGCAACAGATCAGAGGGAGCTCAGACAGCACGTTGTGGCTCCACTGTCACAAGCAAGCCAATGCAACTCATTTATTCCCTATTAAACTTTTACAAACACTAATCTTCAGAAATATGAATCTCTTGCACTAGGGAAGAGATATTTTTATTGTTGTTTCTAGTCGAGATCTACATTAATATATGTATAGCTCAAGTTCAAATATAGATTTAAATCCCCACAGATAAGACTTTTGAAATTGGGTTTTAAAATGTGAATGAGATATTTTAGAGAAATGTAACAGTCTTTGAGTTTTCCCCCACACCTCCTCACAAACCCGCACCTTTCATTAGGCCCAAACCCTGGATTTTTTCATTTTTTTCAAATGCATTCAAGAATTTGCATTCATTTCAATGTTCAAAATTATAGTGTAATAAAAAATATGTAATTAGACCCATTTCAAAATACATACAGACCCACTAACAAGAATAAACAAGGAAATAAAGAATATCACATCCCCAATACATACTGTACTGTATACCACTATAAGACTTTCCTTTAGTTCACCACTTGCTTATAGTATAGTTCAAGCACCTGCTGAACACAGAACATATATCGAGTATACAGTATGAGTAGTCTAAAATTTTTTCACAAACAGTACAGACACAGATAACACATTTTTATTTTTATTTTTGCACTCCTTCCACTCCTTTTATTGTTCTGCACCTTCTTAATTTGGATTCGTCCACTGATAAATTACTCCTGCCAAGCTTGCTGGGGACACTCAGGCTCACCCAGTTCTGTAGACACAGTGCATTATCTCTTGGGGAATCCCTGTATCACATCAAATCTATAGTGTTAAATTATCTGTAGTATAGAGTTCAGCCTTCTTATTTCAAGCACCTTTACTACTGTATATAAGGCACTCGGGAACCCTAAATAACTAAGCTTAGTATTTTCTTTTTACTCAATGGTAAGAGCGGGCGTGATGTTGTATGTTAATATCTGAAGTATCACAAAATGATAACTTCCTTCATCCTCGTTGAGCTGAATATCCATGGAGTCCTGCTCAGTGGATTTCCCTTTCCAGTTTTGGACCTGAAATGACTGTTCCAGTGCTAGAACTGACGCTCACCAGGTGAGAGCTCTGAGGGGTGCTTCATTGTTCAGTTCAGTTCATTGGTTACCTCTTTTCCAGCCGCCAGGAAAATGAGAAGGGAGAGAAGTCACTGTGCAGTGCAGTGGCCAGGTTCCCGACAGCTCCTAGGAGAAAACATACTGATATGACACTGCTGAAACGTCTCTCCCTACACTACACGCCTGATCGCAACCTTGCCCTTATTCTCCCAGAGACAGCATGCAGAATTACCCCTGGGGTGTGTAGTGGAGGGAGTGAGGTAGAAGAGTGTGTGTGTCTGGGGGGGTGTTGCTTTTTTCTAATTATTGCTCTGGTGCCCCTTAATTACAGATGGTGCTTTCTCATTGGCAGGGCTTCTCTTGTTTCATTAAGGAGGGTGACATCCCTTAGGTCTGCCAACTTGGTTTTTTTTCGCTGCTACACGTTAGTGGTAAGAGTTGTCATGGACTGTGTGGGATGACATGGACAGATGTTTGTTTGCTGGGGAAATGGAAAAAGAAATCGCATTTTCTTATGGACCAGTATCCCTTGAGTATGCACTTTTCAATACAATATGCCTACTACAGTATGCTTACTAGGATAAAATAAAAGAGGCAGATGAACAAGCACTTGGTGAGTATTCACACATGGTATTGTAGGTTGTATACTGGGAAAGAGTAGGTCACTAATTTTCTCCTTTAGAAATTCAATAGCAGCACAATTACAAACTGGTCACATTTATCCAGAACATTTTCAGCCCTTTACCTCCTGTGTTTTTTTACCTTTATAATCTGACTTGTGCTCTTTGGTAGAGCAGAGGTTTAAAATGGCGGTACTTGTGGATTTAAATCACCTAAGGTCTAGTCAGTTATGAGTACCTGGATTGGTTTATGCATAATTTATGATTCAGTTCTGTACTGTAGAAAGAGCACCATTATCAACCACAGGAGACATCTTCAAAATTAAGACCTGGGACAAGAGAGGAAATTAAATTTAGGGATTGATCAAGACCAAAATAATTATCCTAGCCAGCCACACGGTTGAAGGTTGGTCTGTGGAATCCTTATAGAAATGCCTTTGTGGGACTGTAAGCTACCATGAACTAAAAGAGCAATGTACTGTAGGCCAAATGGCCAGTTCTCATTTGTAACTATTCTTACAGTACATTTACATTACATCAAATCAGTAGAAAACCACACCTTGAGCCTGATATAACCACCAGTTCCTTGTTGCCAGGCCAAAGGTCTATTTTTATAAAATGAGAAGCAAACCATTTTTAAAAGAAACATTTAAGGCTGGGGTTTTAATTAAAAAGAACCACAGACAGTTTTAGTCATTTCAGGTTTTAAGTAAATGGTTTATTAATTCAGCTTTCTGACCGTGTAGGAGGCATCTGTCCTGTCTTGGTGTACAGTATATTCCCCACTTGGAGGCATTACTGTGTCAGTAGTTTGTCGTTTTGCAACATTAAGCACTGTCTGAGGCTACCATCTAGTGGCAAACATATTTATTACAGCATTCAATATACATCTGCTCTACAGTACGTTGTAGTGCCACATACATGTAAATTAAACAACAGCACTGCCAATAACATGCAACTTATCTGAGTCATTGTTACAAGGAAAGTGGGTAGTCTAGACTTTCAAACTTTTGAGGAATATCTACTATTTACATTTTAAATCCAACAACATTTAAACATACCTGTAGGTGACTGAAGGAATGTCTAAGGCTACAGTACTAACTCATATAGTGTTCCACTGATCATGCAATGCAAAAGACTTATACAAGTTGTTGCACTAACAATGATTATTCACGCATAGTCTTTTCATGCTCCTGGTAAACCCTGGCTAAGATAGCAGCATAGTTAGAAAACTTTCCCTTTTTACCTCGTTTTATGAAATTAACCTTCTGTTTAAAGTGAGCCACACCACTGTAATCCAAGCATACTCCCAGAAAGTGCAACTAGTTGGCAGTGGAGCAGGATATCCTCTTCATTAAACCCAGCAAAAAAGGCAGAAAACAGCTTCTTAACCCACAGACCAAAAGTGTAGATACCTCATTCTCCTAAGAAGACTCAATGGGTCCCTCTGATGCCCCCTTCTGTTCATTGAAGAATTTTAATGCCCCATAAGGAGAGTACTGCAGCTGCTGTGTGATCTGTTGATATGGACAGTAAATAGATTAAATATTCTGCAAGGGGTGTAGTCGCTGAATTTATGATCTTATCAACATATGACAATTGTTTTCATCCAAATAGTTACCAGACACCAATAGGTCTAGTGCTTTTATTCAGGCTTGTAGTGATAGGTCTAGCATCTTTTTTTACTTTTCTGCTATGCTGACTGACAGCTTATCCTTCAGGCAGTCAGATGCACCACCTCAGCTTCATGGAGGTTTAGGAAACTGTTCCCCTCTTGGAAGAAAGCTAATCAAATTTAATTTAAATTGTTTTAGTGTGGGGCTTCCTGCTTCGTCCAGCTAGGCCTCTATGGAAGTGAATCCAATCTGTTTGATATGTTAGCAGAAAGAAATTAGTCATGCAGTTGCAGAGAAGCAATGTATAGTTTATGGACTATACCTGACACAAAAGTTGTATTTTTCAACTGTTATTACTTTGTTCTCCAGACAATCCAGTTGTTGCTTGGATACGTTTGTAAAGCAGATGATCTGATTGAGCAAGACAGGAAAAAGAACCCTGAGTTGGTTGGGTGGGAAAGGGCACTATTATGTTCTCTTATGCTGTATTTTCTTGAGTGCTGTTTTTAAATTGTAAATTATAGTACAGTTACTGTAGGACTCCCTAAATGAAGTTCATTACTTTGTAGATGTGGGTGTGTCACTTGCATCCCAGTTCAAACTCACAGAATTGAACATTTCTTTTTGTTTTGTTTTAAGTCACAGGAGGGTCATGATAGTTGTGAGCCAATATTTCTCTCAGCTTGTCACTATACAGTAGGTCTGGATTTGTTAATGTTTTTAGATTGCTCAACTGTGTTTTGCAACTGTGTGTTTACACATTTTTGAGCTTGCTGTTAGATTATTGTGTGGAAATGTAACATTTTTTATTTTTGTAATTTTCAAATAGATCATATGTCCTCTGCGTGACCTAAGAGCAGAACATGCTGACTTCTTACTCTTTTTTTCCTTCACTGCTATAACCTTTAATCTCTTAGATTTACATTTATGCTATCTGCTTAAATGTGTACAACTTGAATCCAATGATCAAAAGAGCTGTCTAGTCAGTTAAAGTGTTGATAATTTCCATCTGTAAAGCATTCATATCTCAATGATGCTCTATGGGCTCCTAACATAGCTTTGCAAAGTTGGTAACTTCATTTTTGTAGATGCCAATACTGAACTCATTTGAACATTTGATGAAAGTTAAAAGCCTTGGTGTTACTTCTGACCTTGTGCTTCCATTTAAAGTGCATATTAGGAATGTCAGAAAGGGTATTTTTGCTCCATCTGTGTAACATTGCAGTGTCAAGACCTTTGCACTGCCTGAATCTGTTGTTGAAATATTGATGCATGTCTTCATTTCACCAAGATTAGACTACTGTAACACCTTCCTTACTAAGGCATTTCTAAGGCACTAAATAGAATTCAGTAGCTCCAGAATTCTGCAATGTACATTGAACTAACTTCTCTGCATCAGTAGATCATATAACTCCCATCTTCCTTAAACTGCACTTGTTTCCAGATATTTAGAGTGGGCTTTAAGGTTCTCCTGTTATTTTTTTTTATTACTGAATGCTCTACCTGCAAAATGATTTTAAGGGTTTATTACATGAGCATAGTCCCATACATTTGTACCTATTTATATAGCTGCATTTTACTGGTTGCATGCATTAGCACTTGCAAAAAGTGTTATGGGGCTCATGTGAGGTAGTGACAGCCATGTCCACTGCCACAACAGTATTTCATGAAACTTGTCTCTGATCAAAAGACACAATGGCTATATTTCTCATCTAGGAACTGCAATTCTGCAGCTCGGAAAATAACAAAAATGAAGCTTCCTGGACTGAATTTAAAAACCTCACCAACATTAGAGCAGAATTCCTAAAATAAACATAAAGACAGATCTGCCTTTATAATTTTATCCCAATGAAGTACCATTCGTGAACCTGCTGAATCCGTGCTATGCCAACTATTACTAAATAGTTATAGTTATAGCTATTACTAAAACAAAAATAGTTTCTAGTGAGGCAATCAAGGATATTAATAATGTACTTTCCACCACCAAGCAAGTCAATAAAGTTCCGTGACCCTTTTATTCGCATCACTACATTGGTGAAGCTAGCACAGACGTGACCAATGCATTTTCGATCAATGCATTTTAAACCCAGTTAAATTGCCTCAGTTAACTCATAACCTGGCAGATCTTATGAATGCTCCTATATTTTTGTATGAATTAAAGACATCTGCTCAGTCTATACAGAAGTGGAAATCTCCTGGCTTAGATAGCAGTCATCTTAGCTGTTGACAGTGGTGTGGGTCATCTAAGACACATCCTTAGGTGCAGATTTACTTCCAGTAACATATTATACCTCTTCCTCATTCTGAACCTGGTCCTTCATTGGCTAGTCTCTTGTGCAGTGTGTCCTTTAAATGAAGACAAGGCATTTGATTGCCAGGAAAGGAACCTTTCATGGATTGTTCTAGAATGTTTCAGAGATCCTGTGTTAAGCCCCACAAGTGCTTGACAGGGCTGCCCAATGTCACCATTGTTGTTGGGTCGTTTCGTTGAGCAGTTGGCACAGGCAGTTAGACAAAATATCAGTATTTCTCCCATTGACACACAGAAGTCCAAACATCATATTTCACTCTGTGGTCAACTGTTTTTCTCTGATACTTCTGGCTCAGTTCCATACGACTTAAACCCATTTGATAACTTTGGTAGACTCACTGGATATGAAATACACTGGCCGAACTCAAGATCTTGTGCCTTAGATTATCTTACTTCCCTGCCACGCCTTATTTCCATACAGCTGCAATCTTCAGGTCTTATCTGTGTATAGTGAATTTGACAAGCTGGTTGGTAGTCCTGACTGCATTACTGTCTGGGACTCCACTTGCTCAGAAAGCTTTGCATTTCCCAGTTAATCCATTTTAAACCTTCTCACAGAATGTACACATCACTATACCAGCATTTCCATAGATGTGTACACAGAATGTACACACCACTACCAGAATGTACATTTTACTACCATGTAAAGGCTAATCCTCAGCCTCTTCATCACAAAGTATGTGGGTACTTATATCTGGTACAGTACCTACAGTACATACACAAGTATTGGGAGTCTCCTGTAAAAGAAGTTGCTTTTGGTGTCTGTAACTATTGTGCTTTTAGATGTGAATGACATGATTTCAGCAGCTGAACACTCAACAGGTCCATCCAAATAAAGACAGTTACAATCAATCTGCAGGCAAGATACCTTTTGTTTGGGTGGAGTCTGGACACCCTTATACCTAATTATCTGGAGGAAAGAAGAAATATATAGTACATGAGAACAGACTAGACAGAGAATACAGATGCTATAATAATAACAGTAGAGCGTATAAAATAGATCATAGTATATTGACAAGATAAGAGGCAGCATTCTTAAACATATTTAAAAAATCCTAATGTTTGTCATAACATTTTACTTTTCATAACAAGGAAAAACCAATATTGGTGTAAATAAATTTTAAAAATTAATGTTTCACTTCTAGCTTCTTGATAGCACTGCAGGATATAAGGATCTAGTACCTTAGAGTGGGAGGGCACTGTAGCTGTATAAGGTTTTTAATATGCTGCCAAATTTACAAAGCAGAAGATAAGTATTCTGATAGACTCCCAGGTTTCTCTGTCTTGGAAAGTGGCTCTGTCAGTCTGGTCTCTCCCTCCTCTCTCCGGTTGTGTAACTACACAGTCAGACAGCTCGACCCCCGAGATTAATGAGCTGCTCCTTCACTCTAGGATTTCACCCCTAGTTCAAATCCATCTCTGAGCGAAACGATGAGAAACTCAGAGAGATTTGTATCCCTGCCATAAATCACTTCAAGATGTCCACAATTCGAACAAATCACAGCCAGTTAGAGTTTGTTACTGAGCTTATAGATCCTGCCTTGAGCCAGCAGAACAGAGAGAACAAAAAAAATAATGAAACTATGGGATTTTTTTTTCAGTCAAATACAAAAAGTGTCAATTCTTCACGTGGGAAGTCCACATCTGGAGGGTGAGGATGTTTATACTGTAGGTATGTGGATATAAGTGTGCTGTACATGCAAAGCCCAGACAGATTGAAACAAGAACCAGGAAGCCTTTGTCTCACAACTGAGCTGTGTCTGCAGTGACGTCACAATAGAGTCACTACACTTCCTGTGGGGACTGGTTCACACTTGGTGTGACTTCCCTGCTCAGATTCAGTTTGGATTGGCATATGCTAGCATGTAGTTGGAGATACAAATCTTTGTAAGTGAACCAAATGGAGGCTGAATTTGTATTTGGCACTTGGTAGTCGCATTTTCTTCAGTACGTTTAAATATCTTCTAATGCTTCCAGTGTGAAAAAGAAATTGAAATGAGTCACTTTGCAAATAAACCCTAGTCCTTTGGAACAGGCACTGAATACAGCCTTAAAAGGGCTTGGTGGTCTATTTTTTAAGGATACCGGTAGAAGATTTCTGTAGATTTAAAGCCTGGCTTTTCTTCTAATTCCGAATGTGTCACTCTAGACAGGTTACTAAAAGCAGCACACAATAGAGTCACTAGACTATTTCCTGTTCTAAATGAAGTGGAATCTTTTGAGCCCTGAAACAGAAGATTAAGTAGAGACTTGAATCAAGTGTTCAGAATTTTGAAAGACATCGACCAACTCAACTCAGGGGACTTCTTCAATTATCAGTAATGAAAGTAGTACCTTAGGACACAAGTCAGTGTTAAAGACAGAAACCAGGAAACGTGTCTTTGCACAGGGGATTGTAGGTGACTGGAACCTCAATCTCAGCTGAGGATCTTTGATTTTCTAAAGCTACTTGGTTGAAGGAAGCTTAAAGAAATTACTTTGTTAAATTATTGGATCAATAAGCTTCTTAGAAACCAAATGATCAAAATCAGTGTCAATGATTTCCTCTTGTTTGTTAGCGATCTTTTAGATAAGATGTTAAATCCAAGTCAATTGAAGAAGTGGCCCCATAAATTTTCTTCAATACAAGTATCGACTACATATCTAATGGTTATTATAGTATTTATGATTAATATTAACAGATACATTTGACCAAGAAAACAAATAAACATACTGTATCAAACACACCAGAAAGCATGAAAATCACATGGAAATGATGACATTAGAGAAGGAATGCATGATGGCTTGTGGCTGATATCTTATCACCATGCCCAAGACCTCCCATTGACAATCTCTCTCCGTGGAGAAGGACAGTGCCCCAGCGAGGGCAATAAGAGATTTAGGTTCATGCAATGGATTTGGCCGGGGCAGGACGGGAAATGGCATGTCACTCAGCTGTGTCACAGGGGCGGCAGCAGACAGAAGAATGGCAGGAAATGTGAGGCTCATAGGCAGGAAGGCTACGGGAATGTGAATGAGAGAGCAAGAGGAAAGCAGAGAGCCTGCGGAGGGAGTCAAGCACCGAGGGCTGGGGTCTGCTCTATTGTTTCCTGTGCTCGGTGTGCCCAGCCCTGGGTGACCTGCACTCCATTCACTGATCAGCAATGTCGAAACAGATGGCGTAATCTAAAGTGCTTCCTCACATTCCTTGAATGAAATAGCACATGTAAAAGCAGGAAAACCTGTGCGTTTGTGACTTCCAGGAAATCTTACAACTCCGCCCTACTCCTATTGGACCAATTTATCAATGGAATTGCCATTCCCAGGAAACAACTGAAAATCAAAGCTAGTCTATTTCAGTGACTAACAAATGGAAAATGACTCAAGACTACACATTTGAAATTTTGCCAGTGTAGTCTTTGAGTCCTCTGGATTTACACGTAAAGTAAACATTTAAGGAAAACAGATTAAAGTTCAGGGAAGGTTTTCACTATCCTTTTTTAGATCCACATCTGAACAACTGTGCTTACATATTTTTCAGTACTTTAAAATGTTTCCCTGTGGAAATATTCCAAAAATACAGCTAATGGTAGGTGCTGCAATGGAATGGAACTGCCTGTATAAATTAAGGTGGGAAGGTTAATAATTTTTCAATCAACAGGGCTGTGCTAATTGGTGAGAAATCAAACCCTGTGGGTGATCATAAAATACATTTTTCACACACTGAATATATATATTAGATTGCGAAAGTGCATTTAACTCAGTTGAAGTCTTTGAATTCTTGAATTAGAGATAAATAAACACAGCAACTAGCTGTGAACACCAGAGCAAAGAAGGGTGGATCCATCACTCCTTGTCTGAAATGATGAGAATACACCATGATTACAGCCTGGAAGGATACAGCTCATTTTTAATGTCCCTCCCATATCTCAATACACCCAGTCAGAGCAGCTTTGCAGGGAACGGTAGAATCTAGGTTTCAGGTTTCTCCAGCCTGTATATATTTCAGGCACCTCTCTACCAATGCAAATGCTTCCAATAGCACAACAGCCATCAGATTCCATAAATATGTTTATGAAGATAACTGGCTCCATCTCGCCCTGTCCTCTCTACCTTGTTGCCTGACATAAAATTTTAAACATAAAATACATACCTGCAGGGTGTTTGTATGACTTCACTGTGTACAAACTTTGTTCTGCACAACATGAGTATGCTAGGCTTGTTGTAATTTTATTTTATTTTTCGGAATGAATGATAAGTTTTTAGTTTTACTGCAGCTGCATGCTTGTTCCTATAGATACTGTAGACTTAAATGTAATTATTTTCAGAATTTTCCTGCTGAAAAGCATCTCAAAACTGCTCTGCTTCAACACCCTATCTTCACTTCTGTGAATTGCCCTTGCTCCTTATGAACCTTAAGGTTCTCCTGTTAATGAGTAAGGCACTGAATGGTCTAGCCACTGGTTATCTTAAAGACCTGTTATGTGAGTATTGCAGCTATCAACATTTTCCAAACTCACTTAAAGAACTCTCTTTTCACTTTTGCTTTCAGTATAAAGTTATCATAGTTTTACTGGCTAAATTAGCTGTACTTTTCTTGTCTTGTCCAAAGTGACCTACATTATCACCCATTTATATTGCATTTAACGACCAGTCTGATGACACTCTGTGCTCAAAAGTACAGCAGCAGCACCTTGTTACCTATCCTAGAGAAACAGTAAAATAACAAATTTCACTTAAACAAGTCCTTCACATGAGTAAATTTGTCCTGGTTTGCTAGCTCGTTTGCTGATTGAAAGCTGTGGTCCTTTCAGAATTGGTAAAGAGTTAATGTATCTGTATTACACTAATGTTATTTGCGTAGCTGTTTTGTGATTTATAGTTGAGAGGCAACTATCCAGGTTTTTCAGGGTTGTTGACCATAGCACTGTACAGGAAACATCAGTAAAGCTTAGAATTTAAAATGGAGCAAAGGAAGTTTGATGTACTGTATAATATCTCAGTTTCTGCTGCCCTGCCACGCAAGCAATAACAGTGCTATTGTAAACAAGGAAAACAAATTAATTTACCTGGTAGGTGACTAATAAGAAGCAGCAATTCACAGTGATAGTAAAAATGACTGTAGCTAATGGAAATTGCCCTTTAAAATTAACAGCAACAATGACACTTTCCTCATAGCAGTAACAATAGTACTTTCCTTATAGTTGTAATCTACAGACATTCATTGCAAACATCTAGCAAATCATAATGTTTTTAATGAGTCTGACATTTTGCAAAACAAGGAAAGCATTTATAATGTCAACAAGAAGCATTGCATGAGGCTGTGTTCCTTCTATACAAGTTAAAAAATAATGAGGAGAAGAGTTTGATCACAAATACACACACAGTGTCCTGACTGTAGGGAACTTCTAATTGTACTTGTACGGCAATTGTATGCTGTACATTCAGAGTTGAAGGCGATAACCCTAAAGCAATCCAGTATTCAGAGTCACAGATTCCTAAAGCTGAGAACAAAGAATATTTTTGTTTATTTATAATGATGTGTAGTACTATGAAGAAATAAATAAAAACTTTAATAGTAAAAATGTGTCTTCACGAGTAAAGAGAATGGGATGGGGTTGATATTTTATTCTTTGTGAAAATTCTGTGAACCTTTTTGTTATGTGGGGGGAAAAAACTAAATTTAAAGGATAGAAGACACATGATAGCAGCAACAGTGTAGTAGATACTCTGGCTCCTCTTTCAGAAAAACAGCTGGAGGAGATCCTCAGATCACTTATCTCCTACAACCCAAATGAGTGAGATGACCTCCTCTCGTTTGCAGACTTTGTGATGTTCTTAAAGTTTTTTCTTTTGTAAAAACTGAATTTTGTAAGTTACCAAAAAGAAAAAGCTTTCTAATCCATTGCTTCATACAGAGTGCCAACAAACATTAAGTGAGTTGCATATAGTGTAGCAAGTTACTAAAGTAAAAGCGGCTCTATTAATAGACAGATTATTTTTGCGTCCCAGCGACTCATGTGTCAGTCATGCCCTGCTGTCCCCCTGCCAGCTGGCTGTGTGACAGTGAAAATCCAAAAACTAAACAAGGTCATGGGGGTTGGGGACCTTCCTTGCCACCCCCAGACCCATGTGATGTATTTCAGAGCCCAAACAATAAATAAACAGTATCTTTGTGGTGAATGCCAGCATTCAAAGTTGTAGGCACAGCCAACAGAAAAAAAAGTCCAGAGTCAAGACAAGCTAATCAACTTTTTTCCCCCTTTTTTCTCAACAGTGCAGTTTTGTGTAGAACCATAACAGACCGCCTCTGAAGTGAGTCAATTCCAAACCCACTTGTAGAAAAAGAAGGGGGGGGGGATGGGAGCAGAGAAACAGAAAGAAATCATTATCCTTTTCTCATCGGAAATTAAAACCAGGTGTGTGTGTGAGGCGTCGTTGCTGTTTCCAATTGAAGTTCAAGAACAGAAAAAGAAAGATTAAGTTTGGATCTAACCTGGCGCTGGTATGAGACTATAGTGAGTTTTGGAGTGGGTGGAGTATCTCAACGAGCAAGAAGCCAAATCAGTGACCCGCTGAGCAATCCCATGTCCTGTGCTGAGTGACTGCGCCCCTGTAGTCACGCCTCATTGGACACATTAGTTTCTGCAATTGCCAAAATGATCTTGATGTTTCCTGTGCAGGCAGACTCTTCGTGCATCTTGACCGCTTTGCAAAGCACCAGGCTGACAGGGACACAGCCCCCGCCCAGCCGCCTACAATGTACCTCTAATGTTAGATTTCTTGCAAACTACACGGACAGGTTTACAGGCCAGCTGAGTTGAACCTTTGTAATCTGTCGCAGAGAAGACCTGATTTACGAATTCACAATTCTCAAAAAAAGATCAACTCAGTGAAACGTTTAGGGATCAAAAGCGAAACACAAACCCAAGATTACAAATAGGAGCGGTTTTAAAAACTGAGCAAAGGAACCACTTCTTTACCCAAAGAGTACAGATTCCCAATACCCATGGTGTATGTCACGAAATGGCTGAATAAGATTGTTCACCCAATTAGATAATAATTACTAAATGGATCAAGTGGCTTCTTCTCATCTGTGACTATTCTTATGTTCTTGAGCTTGTTAAGCATTGGCATAGAAAGCACATTCCAGACTGTTTTTAATCCACTAATGCTTAACTGCCTAGTATTAATTTATGTAAATATGTGCAGATTACTGCTGATCGGGATCTTCAAAACTAAACCCATTTTAGTTACATAGTATGTTACTAAATATCACAAATATGCAGGTAAAAGTATACAATTAAATCCCTTTTGGAATTGCTAAGTGGGTGGTATAGTGGCATGGAAGTCAGCATACATGTTCTCCGTTTTCATCTGGTACTGCAGTTTCTTCCCACCTTCTGAAGACATGCTGACTAGATGAATTGGCATCTCTACCTTTTCCCTCTGTGTGCTTGTGTCTGTGTGTGCTCTATGGTGTAGTGGCGTCCCATCCAGTATTCAATACCGTCTTGTGCAACAAGTAAATTTCTGATGTCATGTGGAATTGACAGTTATTTCTCTGTTATATACTGCACAGCCTCCATTTTTTTAATTAACTAATTAATTATTGACGTGGCTTACATACAAACACCACAAGCCCTGTAGCACACAGAGGGAATGGAAGAAAAAAAAATGTTTGTGCACTCAAACAACTCTCAGGTACCCAACCTGTCCCATGGGTCACTGCTGTCCAACAAGAAGAGACTCATTTCACTCTGCACTGGCCACATCTGTCCTGTAGAGCCGGGCTTGGCTTAATCTCTGGAATTAACAAGAATGATGCCTCTTTTGAATGCATCAGAATTGTGAAGCACCTCCAAACCAGTCTTGTGCAGAAAAATGCATCTCCAAATCTTCTAGAGCTCAATCTCCTTGATATAACTTCTTTATCTATGAAGCATCTCTACTAGGAAATCCTGCAAAAGGCTTTGGAAAAAAAAACGGTGGTGTATTTGGTCTTTAAGAGTAATGCAAGATGCACAAAAGCAAGCAAGATGGACAAAAACTCTTGATACATTACAGTATGTGCTCTTCTGTGATGGCAGTCCTGGTTAGCCAGTGAAATAGCAGAAATAAAGAGGGTTTTAGGATAGCAGTGAGCTCCAATGCCACAATTGTTACAAATTGATCTGGTGGTACCTGTAATCACCAAGCATCATACCACACTTTTCAGACATTTGACACTCTTCACTTGGAATTGCAAAGAAACTATTCTAGAGTTCAACAAGAGATTTATCCAGTGCTCATCTAACACTGTCTGATAAAAGTATGCATTTATCAGAATTTTTCCCAAACATTACTCACCATACAAGGCTTCTACTTCCTTTTCAGAAAATTAAAGCATTACAAAGTGCAACACATCAACACAACAGTCCTGCCCCAGACAGAAAGTGCCGAACAGTAGTCAAACACAATAGGAAAAAAAATCAGATGTCTGTTTGCAAGGGAAGAGAATGTCCCTGCAATGCCAGTGCACCAGCGCAACACATCTGTTCAATAACATCAATGCCTTATGAGAGACCAAGCCTGGGCCTGTTCAACAGAGCCCTTGAAACAATATCGCCCATCTCTAGCATACCAACAGCTATCAACTGGAGGTCAAAACAATACACGAATCAGTCAGTGTCAGAATTAAAAAAAGCTCTGCATTTGGTCTGTTCCCTTACCCCGGATCCCCCAGTCACCTACTTTGAATAAATTGCAAAGGGAAGAAGCAGGGATGGATGAATGCTTCAGGAAACGTTCTGTTTCAATTGTGTCTTTGGGGACTGGTATTTGATACCCATCGGTGAAGTGCTGAAAGGGTCTGTTGGAAGGCTTGAACACTTCAATGTGTAAAGTGTGCCGTTTCAGATCTGGCCTCTCTTCCACCTCCAGTGCCAGTCTGTGTGCACAGGCCCTTTGGTCTTCCCCCAGCCCTGGTTTGTTTTAATGAGCAGCACACCGCGTCACCCGGCACAGGCAGAGATCTCCACAGGCGTGTTTCAACCACCGATTTCCGGCGCTTTCGTTGAATACTGCTGATACACAGTGAGCTGCCCCGGGGAAGGGAGGGGGGATAGGGTGGTGTATATGGTTAGCCATTACAAAAAAAAAACATTTAAGAGAAACCCAGATGCTCGTCTTGGCTTAATCGGCCTTCATCTGGTACAGTTGTTTAAACAGGCATTTAGCAGGGTAGCCCGGGAAACTCCTACTCCAGTCAAGAGTTCCAGATGTTGCATGTGTATACCCTCAGCAGCCACTCTATGTATCAAATAGCCTACATACTGGAGATATATTATATAAATAGTATTGGCATGCTGAAATATACAATATATTAGTCTCTAGTTTCTTTTGAGATAAAAAGATTCTGAAACTTTATAAGCTTATAAAACAGCAGAACTTAATATGCTACATGCTATGACGTGAAAGGAGGATGAAATGAACGAAACATTCTCTAAATTAATAATAATAATCTTCTGGTTTGTGTTATTCACTGTTCTTCTGAAGATCATTTCTTGGGGATGAAGGGTGGATTTATAAAGCTTTCAGTATACTTTCAATATGTAAGAGATGTATGTCAAATGGCATGTTCATATGCTTGTGGAAATTGGGATACTTCAGGGTGAAAAGATCGTAATTCAAATGCAATGGATTATTGTTAATGATAATAATATTTTTACATTAACAAATAATGAGCAAAAGACACATGATGCAATGTATTTATGTTCCTTATTTTGTCAGAAATGAAAAGAGAGAACAACTGTTTGATTATGAACATGTTGCACATGAGACTGTATGTGTCTTAAGGCTTAGTGATTTACTCTTCTGTTTGAGAAGGAACACAGTGCAAATGCTTTAGAACTACAGCACAGCATGGCTTCTTTACATAATACACCAAGGTTTTTTTTTAGGATTCTGTAAATTATTTATGCAATTTGGGTTGGTTAGTCTTCTTCCTGTTTACAAGACAGATCTGCGAAAGCAGCAACAGGCTCGGTTAATCGTATTACAGGGATGACATTAATTTGATAATTGTGTATTGTCAGAAAAATTACTACTGCCTTGTCACCCATGTCTTTAACTCTAAAATGGATTTTCTTCCTTTGAGTGGCACAAGGAGCACTTCAGTGCATATCTTACCAAAGCTTATCATTTATCTGGTTTTAAATTTGTCATTTTGGGTCTTATTGTAAATGAACAGCTGCTGCAGCCAGCTCTTGAAGACTGAAGATTGTGAACTGACATATGGAAATCTGTCACATAGCAGGGCCAAAGGAAAGTCATATAAACATGGATTGAGTTTTTACAGGAGAGGGTGTGGATATTGAAGAGATTATTTAAACCTTTTTTTAGTTTGTAAATATCACTGAATGAATATATTTGTTATGGAATCCGAGATAAAGATGGGAATATAACTTTCAACCCTGAGAAATGAACATGTCTAGAGCAGAAAACAATATAATTACATGACACAAAATGGCAACCCTGGCAGACATCCAAGCAGTTATTTTAATTGTGAACCTACACAAAGCCTTGTACTCTACCCTGTGTCTAAATCCTGGATCCTGTTTATTTGGACATCGTTTTACAATCTTTGTTAGTGCAAATGATCTGCTTCATGGTAAAAGGAAAAAAAATCAGCATGTTAGAAGTGCACAAAGCATGAAAACCTTATAAAGTAGTCCCAAAGGGGGTTAAAAATGTTTACCTGTGGACACACACACTGACGCACACAGAGAGCACATGTTCAGTTTGAGATCAGAGCCTTGTGTCTTCAGCCTTCACACTACAGCTCTCCAGCACGCTTCCAGGCCAGCTGAAACAGCCTAGCCAAAGGGTTAAACGAGCCAGTGAGAAAAGGGGTGTGGAGTATTGGTAATGAGGGGCTGTATAAAACTGTCTGCCTATACTAAGACCATAAGCACTGCTTTATCCTGCTAGCTTGAAGGAAACCCCCAGCACAGTGCTGCTGCTACACTCACAGTCAGAGGAAACTCTTAACGCGGAGCTCCAGGAGCCCACACTGCTCTCCATTCACACAGAACAGAAAGCTGCGCTCTCAGAGAAGGGATGGCTACACTAGGAGGGAGAATGAATGAATCTAAAGGAAAGCTGGCTGCAGCCCTATTTCTTTATACACTATTTCTTCTAAGTGAGTACCACTTTCTACCTTTCTTTTAACAAGCAATGGTAGTGTTTTTGACATTGTCTGAGGGAAATATATGTGATTTTTGTTTGTGCTACCTGCTAGGTATCTTGGGTTGGAGAGATGTTGAAATAAGACTGAGGTGTGTATCAGCTGAAATACAAAATCTAAATTCTTGAAATTGGTTCAGTTTTCCAAGAAATTTAAATGCAGCTTTTTTTTCCTTTGGCCAAAAGGCTCTATACAGTATGTATTATACAAAATCATATCATACAAAAGTTCATTTGTATTGTTATGTGATGAATGTATTGGCAGTGTGTTTACAGAAGTTGGAAAAGTGTGCCATGAAGTTACTAGTGTACTACTGGAAACTTTCAGCTTAGCTCAAATGCCGACCTGACTACATCCTGCCTTGGAGAAGTGGAGTCTGGGGATGTGTGAAGTTAGTGGAAACTTTAGTGCATTTTGAGCCAGTTTTTTCCAAGGTTTGGCCATTTGCCTTGACACTAGCTCTTTAGTCATTTTTACAGTTTTAATTTCAGAGGTTGCCCTTGTTTCTCGCTATCAAACACTTTTTGTCCTGACATCGCTTTTTTTGATAAGTAGTTTCCACTGTTCGCAGATCTGTTCACATTGAGAAATGGTCTTTTTTCTCTAACTTCTTTTTGCCCTGTAAAAGATCCAAGTAAATTCAACAGAGGGAAGTGGTATAAGGAAAGGACACTGGGGATAGGGATGTGGCCGGGGTTCTGTCAGTTCAGCAGGGATTAAATTAAGGCCTGGGTGACGCCCGCTGGGTGAGACGATCTCCAAACCATTACAGCTGGAAGGTGAGCTTGCTGCAAATTTAACAGCAAAACCATTTGGGCCCTGGAAATTACAGGGTGAGGCACATTTTGGGAACAGGATTTCACAAGCTGTTGGAACTGGTGCAGCACAGATAGGGCAAAATTGTCACTGGGAGGGAGTGGGGGATATTCTGGCATGAAAGCTGGCAGTGTGCAGTAAGCAGGCATTCGCAGATAAAATTAGAAAGTCTGCTCATATTAAGATCGAATGCTGTTTAATAAGCGTTTCTTAATATGAAAGCACATTTACTACCAAATAAATACATGTGTGCTGCATATGTATAAACACACTCCACACATAAAAGACACAAAATCATGTGCAGACAATTAAATCTCTAATACTGTACAGTAGATCTGTATATATAAAACTGTATGAATCTGTATGTATTTAAATCACACAGTGATTCTTGTTTTTAGTTAATAAAATCCTGTCCTGCAACCAGGTTTTAATAACCTCCCCTGTATACATTACTAAACACCTTTAATCAAAGGATTTAGTTTCATCTGCCTGTTGTGATCTAAACACGTGGAGCAGTTTTTCTTTTTACAACCAAAGTCAGGAAAGCAAGCACACTTCTGCAGCACATGCCAAACTGAAGAAAATCCCAGCTCTTTAAGAATACAACAGATTCATCTTGCACGGCACAAACAAGCCAAATGACAGTCGAGAGGCACTGATGGTATTGGATTGTGGCACCTTCATATTACAGCCATGAAGTCAGGAGCTCAGAATAGCAAAGTGCAGCTGCCTGCAAGCCTCTTCTTTCCCCTTCTTATCCTCCACCCCAGACACACCCTCCTTCGCTGCTAATCAAAGCCTGTTAGAGCTGTTTGCAGCTGGGTGCAGTTTGCACTATTATGTGTGAAAGCAATAAAAAAGGTGGAAACAAACAGCAGTCATCCTGAATGGAAGCTGGGAAAAGCCATTACACTACCAAAATATAGAAATGGATCAACTCCTAAACAGAAAGACCTTTGAGATACTTGTGGATGGGAAATACTACACAAAAAGCAAGTAATTATTATAATCCAATAGGTTACTTGCAGAAAACTGGAGTGATTTGTATGATATTAACATATTCTCCTGACAGACCTCCGCCCTCACACTCTTTTTGATGTATCGCAAAGTGCAACACACTTCTCTGGAGACATGGAAAGTACTTTCAGGAAGGAGAAGGGTAGTTTGTGTAAATCTGAGAACTTACAAACTTACATTTTCATTAATAAATGATAATGAATGCTTTGTTTCTAGCCCACTGTTCTTAGGTATTTGCTGTATTGATTCACGTCTGGAATGTACACCTCATCGTGTTTTTTGAGTTCATTGTTTTGCCCCTGTTCTAATCAATGACATGCCAAATTTGGTGTAAGTGATGTAATTTATCCCATGAAAGAAAGCAGCTGACCTCAGATGAAAAAGCCCCTTGTGTTGGGAAAGTCTTAGCAAAACACAAAGAGAGTTTGGTTTTGATTAATTCAAACAATTAAGGAGTTGTTTTTCATTTACATTAGAGAACATATGTAAGCTTTATAAGTGAGGGTATGCTGCTATTTAACATTTTGTTGCAAATTCTTTAAATTAAACCTTCAAAATGAAGTGTGAAGTCCAGACAGATACCACCTATTTGGACCTTAGGTTAGAATGCAGACTGAACCTCATAGCACAATCATCACCAGTTTATGTCCCTAAAGGACTATGATGGGCACAAGACGTTGAGCCAACCAAGTTGTCCTCACAAGTGTGGACCCTGTGACATACTGGACACACATGTGAACTTCCAGTGTTGACAGAGAGAAATGCATTTATCCTTCACTGTCAGCATGTGCCATCTCAGGCAGGCACTTTGGGCCTTGCGGTGTTTGAAAAAGAAGAAAATACCTCTGGCTGTGCACATGCATGAGACTCGGCCTTCCTGTGCTGATCCAACAGCCATACAGACAAACTGGGAGGATTAACATTTGGCAGTTCTAGAAAAGGCAGGACATGAGCTAAGAATTAACTCCCAATTCCAGACTTTATTTTTGAAAACATATATTTTGAGTTTCCTGATCTTCCAAACACATCCAAAGATTGTCCTGTACAATGTGTGCCTTTCATGCACACCGGGCACAGTGGTCAAGCAGGTTAAGACTAGGAAGGCGGCCATTTTAAGTGGAGTCTAGCTTCCAGTTAGGAATGGTTGGGTGTGAGTCCAGGAGAAAGGGAGGAACACATTCCCCGTGAAACGTCAAAGTGGGGGGGCACCTCTCCAAGGAGCAGTTTTCCTTTTCGTGAAGACTGGGAGGTTTTGTGTATAGACTGGCGCTCCCATCATGAATTATGAGGTTTGAACCTGACGGGCTTCTGTGAACAAAACCAGCCTCCTATTTGTGGCGTCGGCTGCTCCCTGCCCATTCCTGTCCACTGGTGGCGTGACTAGGCTTATTGTGACAAGGACAGCCACTCCCACATTTACTTGAGTGCCGGACAGAGATGAATGAATACAAAACTAAAAAGAATGAACATATACGCAGAAATATTTGATTAAACTAAAGATTAGCTACATCTATACATGACATCTTTCATCTCCATCTGTATCTGATTGAGGAGCAACATTTACTGTATTCTCTTGGACAATATGGAGATTTTCCTGTTTTATTACAGTTTCAACTGTAGATTCTATGAATAGGATGCACACCTGAAAATAAAACACGAGCCTGAAAAGTGTTTTGTTTTTCAAGCCCTTGATATCCTGTCATCCCCTCTGGTTTTATAGCAGTTTTAGCTACTGTGGAGCTGTAATTTAGAGAAACCTGATGCCAAATTCATACAGTACATTTCACAGGCACCGGCAGTTCAGCTAGAACCTGGGTGTGGTCAGTAAGGAGGCATTCCCAGTGAACAAAGGAAAAAGCAAACCCCAGAGCTCTCCAATAGCAGGAAGAAAGCTCACAAACTGATCTGTTTCCTTGTTCTCAACTAATGCTCACACAATCTTTGTTCAGCCAAAATCTGACCTAGGAATAGAGACATTCCAAGGCTAGACCCACAGATATACCCCAGCACAGGCACATGTAATGGGGCCCATGTGTTAAATTTCCACATTGCACACATGAAAACAGAATACAAAAACAGATCTCTTTGTATAACTGCAGGTGAATTTTACCCTGATTTGTAGTAAAATTGTTTGGTCCGTTGTTTTTATTCATCTTGCACAAAACTTATCCTGATCCTGGCAAACGGCTATGTTAAATGCAACTTTAAGAAAAGTGTGCAAACAACAGGTTTAAATTATTATGAAATGTATTCCATTTCAATGTTTTCCGACTTTAGAACTATCTTGGCAACAAGCAATAAAGAGGTTTCTTGTGGCCTTTAAGTAATACAGTCTTTGTGAGCTATGTCTTAAAGACATAAAAATGTTATCCAGTTTTTTAAACACTCTTCCTCATACAAAGCATGTGCAAATTGTAGAAAAGCACAGGGTCAGTTTAATGAAAATAATATTTCTACCAGTATGAAAAGGAACCACCAAATGAAACGAGCAGTGAGGTAAGCAGGAAAAAAAACACTATTCCCTAAAGTCACAAACATCCTGTAATCTGAGTTCCCTCTTTCCTCAATAATAACCTATTCATGAAAAACACACACAGATACAACCAGGGAATTCCTTATTCTGTGCTTAACGTGCTAATGTGGAAAAAAATCTCCACCATTTCTGAAAACGTGATGTTAAAGTGTCTGACTAAAACAAAAATGCAGGTATCAGATCAGTTTCAGCTAGCAGAAAATTCACAATAATGTCTCACAGAATCAGACATACCCCTTAACACTAGTCTTTAATTAAAGCCAACATGACATTGTTCATGATTTGCAAAATTAGCCCTCATGAAAGGCAGACCTGAAACTCAAATCTTTCTTCTAGAAATCACTGCTGTGCAGTTTTTGTTCCTAAATCCTCTGGTACTGAGAGGCAGCTTGACAGCTGTTACAGTAGTTTAATAAGGAGTTTGCATAATATTTTTATCATAATGCAGAATATTATGCAAATGAAGTATATTAATTCTGTTTACTTACAAATACCAGATAATGGTCTTTGGTCACTTAAAGAAAATCCAACTATTCAAGTTCAGCTAATGCAAATCTGAACAGAAAACCAAAAAGTCTAGGTCATGAATAATACATGTATTTGTATTTGTAAGGTTGTTTTTTTTCCAATATGCAACACATTGCATTGACATGCAAACAGTGAAATATACACAGGAAGCTGCATGTCAAATAGCCTGGAAAAACAGTCCGATCTGAAATAGAATACAAAGACACTCAAGGAAGATACTGTAAGGTTCTTAAAAGAGGAAAGAGAACTTCATTATTTTAAAAAAGAAAAGAATGCCCTAAGGGAAAAAAGGAAGAAAAAAGATTTCACCTTCTTCAGCTGTGCCTGTGCTCTGCAAACGTTTCTGCCATTATGGGCTCTGAGTAATTGCTCCTGCTAATTAATGCTGTGCAACAACGTAAATATTCAGACTTTGTGTGCCTAATTGAAAACACATTACATCCTTTTCCTGCTTGGGACGGTATTGGAACTTTCTCATAGTTTTCTTTTCCTGTAGCAGAAAAGGGTCTCCTATCGTCAGTCAAGCAGACAGGAGGCTGAGACTGGGGTCAGGAACATGCTGCTTAAAATAATGTTTGACAAAATCACCCCACTAAACACAGACAGCTCAAGAGGACACTGGCATTATTCCTGTTCTCTATACAGATAGTTTATTCCAGAGTTCCTTCCAGAGTATTGTATAGAATCAGTATGCAAGGACAAACCATATATCCTTTTGTAGCACCGGTATATAATCAATCCATATACTTGTATACAAAGAACTTGAACCAATCTCTTGCCATCTGTGTTTTTTGGATGAGAGATGATTTGCGTTGGAGTGAATTTCATGGTGTTGATTTTTTTTCAAATGGAGATTGTCAGCACTGGCTCTATCAAGAAAAGGGGGAATACTTATACAGTGCTGCTGTAACAAAAGAGTTGATTTCAGATGTGTAACACATACTGTACAGTACAGCTGTGTGGAACAATTTAAAACATCTATGGGTAAAAAAGGGAAACTTTTTTTTTTAAGTTGTGTGTTTCCCCTTGACAGGAAGTAACATTTCCCTTTTATTTTCAAAAATGAATGAAGCACTTTTGACCTTACTGAGCAAGACAATTTGATATTTTGGTAGAAAATGTTCAGAATTTCTAGTCATTCTTTTTATTTGCACCTTATATGAAATGAGAAGAGAGACAATCACAGCTGTTCAGTGTAAGCGGATGGATAATTGGCAGTACTAATACTGTATGTGGCACACACATGGATTAGCAGTGAGGACAATTTGTATACAAATACGGTGCCATAAATTCAGTTAAAGAAGACTTAATATCAGGCTGTCAGGCAGGACACAGAGGTTGATTCAAGTACGAGATCTTGCAAAGGGAGTCCACCATTGCAGAAGACAACTGCATGATTTCATTCCTTTACGACCTCTCCTATTAATGCACACAAATCACCCCTGACCCTCCTATGCGTGGATACTGCACTTGACTCAACTGCACATTCCACACCCATATCCTGTCTTAATAAGTGTGCAAAAATTCAATGTTATTATTAATATGTACTCAGTTCTTTATCAGAGTTTTCTTTTTTCCAGGAAGTTTGTTTGAAGGAATCAAGAGAATAGGATGCCAAAATAATATTTTCCATTTAAAAAAACTTATGGCATATGATTCTTATGATATCCCAAGGCAAACAACATATGAAAGTATCACGTTGTTCCTTTTCAGTGTTAACTCCCAAATTATCAATGTTTGGGTGTCATTTTTTCTGCTTTGTGTCTCACTGCAGCTAAAGCATCTATCTTATGAGGTTGGGTGGAGGTACAGTACAGTAACTTTAGAGTACATTTGTTCCTGGTGAAAGCAAGACCACTAGGTTACATTTTGCTAAGGTTACGTGTGTTTTCTTAAAAACTTAAATATTTCCCGTTTCCTTCTTTTTAGTTGGTGAGCTCACATTCTCTTTTCTTTTTGGTATTTCTTGTTACATGATGTCATATTTTGGGAAACTAAACCATGTGCTAAAAAAACTCATAGACTTATATGCAGCCTCCACTCAGCCTTGATAAAAATATAAAATAGGATTTTCCGTACCATCCAATAATGGGTGATTTATTTTATTACTGCAAGCCAAAATGGAAATCAGATTAATCTTCGCTTGTTCACTTTTGCATAATGTGAAAGAGAGCCTATGCAATCATATACCCATTCTGGTAAATTGTTAAAGTTAGAATTAAGGAGGCCTATTCTAATTTAGTGTTTAGACAACACTTTCTTTTGATCCCCTTTCTGACTAAGGCTGTTGTTGGATGTTCTAGCATAACCTGTGGTTAAGAGCTCAAAATAATAGTGCTCATCCATTGAAGGCTTCATACTGTACTTGCCTAAGATTTACAGCAAACACACTTTACTGTGCATAGCAACTAAATATCCAACCACAATTCAGACCTCTTGCATTCCTATTTTTGGCAAATCCATTTTGACAATCCAAAGCAAATTCTGCGTAGCACAAAGCTCCATGGTCTCCCGAGACCTGTGTGTTGCGTGGGATGTGTCCAGACTGCGGGTTTAGGTCTACCACGACTTCACCTCCAGCTGACTGGGGCTTGGGCTGCGAGGTGGAAGGCCAGGGCTGAGTAAGTGATGGGCTCCCTCAGCAAAAGGAACCGTCTGTCCTCCTCCACAGCACTAGACTCGCTGTGCATTCCACAACGTACATTCCTCAAGAGATTAGAAAGGAGAGAACTCCCAGACAATGTTTTGCGCCCCTCGATTAGCAGACCCTGGTGGGGAAATCTGAGTAAATCTGAGTACTGGGCTGTCATGGTGATAGCTGCAGTCAAGAGGTTAGGCGCGCACTGATTTCTATCTGGGTGGGGGTCTCCCTACAAAGCCCAGGCCTTGTGTAGCCCCATTCTGAGTAAGTGATGTCAGGTCTCTGCTCAGCCTGAAAGCAGAAATGAAACTCCCAATGGAGATCAACATCTGTTCACTGGGAGGAACCCCCTCCGAGTGAAGTGAAGTCATGGTCTTTTTTTAAAAAAAATAAAGGAAATACTTGTAGAAGGACACACACCAACCTGCTAGATCCTTTTGTCCATTCTTTTTGTTGTTCTTCGTCTCTTGTTCCTCAGAGTGTTTGTTTTTGTTCCTCTGCCCTGACCCCTAACGCTGAGAATGGCAGGAAAGATAAAACTGGGGAAGAAGGGTGGAGGGGGTAGAGAAAGAGGAAAGGAGTGCTTGAAAACAAATAAGAGAAATTCATAGGAAATCATAGGAGAATGAGCTGGAACTGGAGTGCAGCACGCATGTGAAAAACAGCCGTGGTGCCTGGTAATGGGAATTAGAAGACTGTCAAGAAGCTTGCTGATATTTTTGCTGTCGTCTTCTTATGGAAGGTCAGCTGAGTTGAACTGCACAGTATCACTTACCAGAATTAAATGCCAAAAGCCATTATAAAAGGGTGGTTCCCTGTCCCTCTGAACCATCAGGAGGCTGCAGTGTGAGAACAAGTGATATTATATTATATTTCGTTAAAGACATACATTTCCTTTGTGCAAGAGATCTCCTGTTTGATTTTAAGAACCAGCTTTTACCAGAAACCCAACCCTGAAAATATTGTGATATTTGTTTACAGTATGTACTGCTAAATAGGCCTTGAGTATGATGTGACACGTGATATTGTAGAAAAAAAAGATCTGTTTGTTTTTACAATCTGGCAACCACATTTTACAATGTGGAATGAAAACTCTTAATTCCTCCAGCAAGCAATGTTACATTTGGTATCGCTTCTGTCATGACATTACTGTCATGGGCCAATGAAACCTTAATTTTTGGACCATTTCTACAAAGGCTCCTCCTAGCTTCTTGCTCCTTGAAATGCAAGAGAAGACATTTAAAAATTCAAACTGCTATTTTAACATTTTTTTACAGATACAAAATACATATGGAAATTAACTTTACAGTAAGATGGCGAATTGACTGAAGTCTCATAATTAAGCAAGGCAGTGTGCTGAAACTTATATCTGCCCTTTTTGCTAGGCATGGGGTAATGTGCTGAGTTTGAACAGAGTTAACTCTCACATTACAGTACACAGCACATAAAACCAACCAGAAGTATAAGATCTGTTTCGAGGACAGCGAAGAGTACAGTGTGAGGGCCTTTCTCAAGGTGTTGGCTCTCTAACAGGCAAACAGAAATGAAGAACACTGGAGGTGAGAGGAAAGTAAATGGCCAAGATTTCTTTATGAAGTCTAAATGATTTTGAGCATTGTTTGTGAGCTATTCGGTCAGGAGCAGGAAAAAAAATGAAGTATACAAGCAGTATACATACAGTACCATAATTTGGCCTGGCATCCACACAAAAAGCTCACATCACTGAGAGCTGACTTGTACAAATGACAATTGTGACACGTTTCTCTTGAAATCTGTAATGGGATTCAGTGTCATGTTGAAAAGGGAATAGATTCCTCGTGCAGAAGTTTTTTTAAGCTCCTTTACAATCTTATCTGTTATAGTAACCAAATCTGTTATGGCAACAGTGGAAGTGAACTGAATTATTATGACTGCTGTTACATGTTCCACATCTACTCTACAAACTTTCTGAATGAGGAAGGTCTGCTTCATTAGTGCAGATGTCTGATTTCTCCAGTACGTGTGTGAAGACACAAAAGACCCAGCTGCTTAATCTTGACCACATATGAATTTTTATGAGAGTAGCTTAAAGGCAAAGTAAACAGGCACAGACCCTAGACAAATGAAGACCTACTGTACAAAGTAATATAGCCAGCTGCTATAGGCATTTCAGAAGAACAATGGTTGTGACAAAGTCAAAAGGATTGTTATAATTTCTAATAATTTCCATAACTTTTCTCGTAGTGGGTGCTGCACATATCATTTTACATAAAAACATGCTAAACCTTGTAAAGGATCAAGAGAAACATCTGTAGGAATTTGGTAGTAAGTCACATGCAAAATTCTTTTGTGGAGATCCTACCTGTATATAGCTATATATGTACTTTGATATATGTATGTGTATGCAGAAATAGTCAATATAAATAAATATATATATACTCACTATAACAGAGAAATAGCCCATTATATACATATATATTGTAAAATAATATGTATCGTAATAATGTTTTATTCAGCTAATACATTATGTTTATATAAATACTATACTTCTGCTATATTTGTCTGCTCCCAAAAGTAGAGTGTGAAACTGCAGTGTTACCATCTGGCACTTGTGTTTGGGTGTTACACTGTAAAAGAACATACTCTTTCTCACCATAAAATTATCAAAGGGCACTAGAGTTATAGAATGTTTCAAATCCATAATCCGTCAAGAAGATACTGAATGCAATTTAATACTTAGACACTAACTGCATCTCGCATATCTGTATAGGCTAGCCACCAGCACTTAGAACAAACCCATAGTAGTAATCTGTAAACTATTTTAATTAGGTGTTTGATCTTATGTTCACCATTGCCACCTATACTTACTTTCACTCAATATATGGTATACAGCAATTTAGACATTTTCCCTCTTTAGAGTAAAAGAGCACTTCAAAATCTTTTAAAGGCACACATTAACCTCAAACGTTTAACCATTTTAGCAGGAAACAGAAAATGGGGCTACATTTATGGGTATTTAAAGCCTAAAATCTTTTTAAATACAGTAGTCATTATGCTGATGGTGAGAAAGGCTCCTTTTTCTTGCTTAAAAATAACAGAAAAACTCTTCAGTCATTTAATACATTATTAAGATAACAAAGTCATCATTCTCATCATTCCTGCGTTAATATATTGACACAACAATGTCCAGATAAGAAATGGTCTTACTGCTGAACAAGGCTACTGAGAAATTAGTTAATGACTAATGACAGTCAGAGTGGCTGGAAGATATCTTGAGCAAGCACAGCCAAGGCTGTCTTGGAAAGCCAACAATCAAGGGATAGGTGAGGAAAAGGAATGTGAGACAAAGTCAGGACTCAGGTTGAGGAGGTTAATTAGCTCAGAGACCGTTCATCATTCCCCAAACGTATTTACATCCTCAGAGCCTGAAACGCAGAAATAAACTCCTGTCACATCTTACGAGCTGACAAAGAACAGAAGTGGGCATTGTGTATGTGTTGGGCATGGGAGCGAGAGAGAACTGTTGCTAGGTCCTTATTAATTTAACTTAACTGACTGGCAAAACATCATTAAACTAAAAACCTAAAACCACAAAAAATTTAACCCCTTGTTTTTTTCTTTTGAAAAGATTTATAAACTTTCTGGCAGACTGAGTAGAAAGTATTTTAATAGGTTTCAAAGCAAATGCTTACAAGCAGTGGAGAGAGGAAGGATAGAGAGTTGAGAGAGGGTGGGGTAAGGTGAATAAGCATGGGTTTGGGTAAGTCTGGCAATTGACTGTGCATTCTTGTGTGCAATTATTCTTTCAATAAACATTAATTTTCTGCCACCAGCAGTCAGAAAGCAGGTTTATTAACATAGTAAAACTTAGGATTTAAGCTTAGTAGAAGCCATTAAAATATATGGCCTCTCCTGCACAATGTCCAACACATTAATGCTACGATATTATGAGCAAAAATGAGTTTACACATTACACTTATAGGAGATCAACAGCACTCACAGTTTCCAGAAAGTCTTTCTTCTTGTTGATAATCCTTGCCAATTGCAATGCATTCCTGGGAAATGGTAAATAGTTCAGGAAATGGTCCTTTTGTAATGTTTTACCAGAGTAAACTAAAAATTAAGAAATTCAATAATTAGTTACTGGATTTATAAGCTAAAGTACATTTTAGTATAAAGAAGACCATAAGAATTCTTCCAAATAATAATAAACCATAGAATCAATACCATACAGCATTGCTGTTGTAGGAATATTTTATTATTTTTCCTTCTGTTGACATTGTCTCACCACTCTTTAGCATAGATAGTCAATGAATGTCTTTCAGTCTTGCTGCCAAAGTAGCCCTTTCCTTTCAAAACAGGGGAACATGAAGACTATTATTCGGGTGGGTGTCATATTAACTGATATGTTTTGCTGTACTTTGCAACATTACAAAAAAAATAACCATCCTTATGGGTACCTTATAAGGGAAAAACAACTATACAGTAGATCTAGAGATGGCTACATTCTGAAGCCAGGGTGAGAATGAGTTCTGTACCAGACCTCTAGAATGTCTGAACCGAAGATTAGAATCGCATCTCTACACATTCCCTGGGCAAATGTGTCTTTATCTTAAATGAATAGCCCTTAAATATTACAATACATCGTTTCAATAAAGCATGCATACCACAAAAAATACAAAAGTGACATGATATAAATCAAAAGCATTACTTTGTCAAATATTCTATCTTTTCTAAAGAAGTAGTCTTCTAATTCAATGCCTTGAAGCTCCTAACCTTCATAAAGTGAAGTGCTGAAGAAATAAAAAAACAGCGAATTGCATTGTTGAGTACTCAGTGATATCTTCTGCATTTAAAAAAATCTTTCAACACAATTACTTACTACCATTTAACAATAATATGCAAGTCTATCATGAGTATTGAGTTTTAGCCAAAGATGTTATTACAGACCAAAAATGCAAGCAGAAATCAAACATGCTGTCATGAGAAGAGATGATCGCTTTAGTTATAATTATTTGATCCAAATGTTTCTTCCCCAGAGGAGCAACACAGAGTCTAAGGTCATGACCTTTAGGGCTGTCACAGAGTGACATTTATTTGCACAGCACCAGGAGGGGGCATTACTCCACACTTAGGCTATTAATTACTTTGGCTCCTGAGCAAATAGACCTAATTGGTTTCAGGTCAGGTCCTGCTGTAGTCAGTCAGTCAGAGGGCAGATTATTTTAACCCTCAGCCCAATTTAAGCAAACACCATGTGTATGATAAAATTCCTGGCCAATTAGTCTTCTGCAACGGAATATTAGTTGCTACGTAACAAAAGCGTGCTGTAATTATTATTACAAATTTATCACCAGTATGCAACTGACATCTCTTTCACACATGCCTCTATTAGAACAAGGGTATTGAAATGTTTCACTAATGTGATAATCACAGCCTTGTGAGCAAAAGAGGTGTGGTAGGCATAAAAGTGAACAATGCTTGAAAAATGTACCCAGACGTTTTCATTTAGACCAGTGAAATTGCTACCCAAATTTATTTTATGTGCAGCAGCATACTGTTCCTTTAGAGGACATCAGTCCTGTGAGACAGGCATTGCTCAGGCTGGCTTAGGTGGGTTCTTTACCTGTGGCAATGTAAGGACATGGGTGTCATAGCTGGAGTTATTGGTTTTAATTAAAAATAGGTTAATGGAATTTGTAGATGGTTGCAATACCATAAACCAAAAGGGCAAAGGGGGCTGACTGGCCTCCTCTTGTCTGTATTCATTCTTCTTTTCTAATCTTCTTTACAAGACACAGACATGGCATGCTTGTCGCAAGACTCTCTTTCCAAACTGAAAATGCAAATACTACACATCAAATAGTGATTAATGACAGCGGGAGTTGTACCTGTCTAAAATATTATTTGTTGATAACCAGAAGACCTTTAGAAATTTCCATCGTGGGTGACTGAATTTTTACCTGTTTTAACTTTTGCAACATCAGATGTCTCAATTTGGAATACCAGATGTATGGTTCCATTCAGTACAATCTGCATCCTGATAATCAAGTGGATTCTGCTTAATTTAGGCTCTTAGAGAGTGATGCAGTGTTCTTATAATATTTTAAAGCTCCACTTCAGATTAAACATTCCTTGATTAAAGAACAAAATTGTCCTTTTTCAGATTGTGCACTGTGTGATGGTGAAGCCACGGTGGCATCTACTACTCCTGTAGCAAGTACAACACAACCTTCGGGCCCAGTCAGCACCAGTAACAGAGCCTCAGAAAGCACAGCTAGTGCTCTCTCTGGTAAGTTCAGCCATTTTCTTCTCCCCATAGCAACCCTATTCAAGAATTCATTGTCGTCCTTCCTCAGATTCATTTCCTTGATTCAACCCTAATTAAATATCTACAATGCTTAGTTTGCTTATTAAACCAACTTCTTTCACAAAAGTTCTGTAGCCTTTTTATGTAAAAAAAAATGATGATGGTCTTATCGACAAATTCACAGGAAGCCTCAGCTATCGTTATTAATAAATCAGCTGTCCCAGGAGAAGTGATTGCTACTGCATGTTCTTTTTTATATTCTGAACTTTGTGAAAGTATGTCTGTCTCTCTCTCTGGAGAGCTGCAAAATTCCTTGAGCCATGAGCAAGCTTTTTCACTGTAAACAAATCCAATCATACTGTGTTTATGTTTCTAGTTTTATGTTTCTGTTGGTAAGCTTTTATTTTATTTTATGAGTGTAACAACTTTGAGAATCTTGCCTGATATCAGAATAAATGACTTGCTAATTCGCATCATTTGAAAGAACTGGATAAGTACTGTAAATGAGACTTTTTTAAAGCAACTTGAAAAAGAGTGGCTAGGATATTCTCTGAGCTACAGCCAGTACCCAAATTTTAGTGCTTTTCCAATTGCTTTGAGATTGAACCAAGTCATAGTTGTGATAGTCATAGAACCAAGTTGTGTAATCCTATTCTTGATTACAAATTTCTGCAATCTAGAACATAAAAACATAAATGTTCCTAGTCTTGTCCAGATTTGAGGTGAGATTATTGCTGCTGATTAATTTAAAGGGCAAACTTTACATCTAGATAATTGGAGAACATAACTGATTATAGAACTTTATAGTTTGTTGCAGCCATGGGCCATGTCACTTGCTGACCATGACTGGGATTCAGAAATTACCCTTGCAACAATGCACAGTTGGCTCAGGGACACTGAGAGTTGAACGGAATTGGTCAACCGGGGCTCTATCAGTTCTCTGTGACACAGTGATCCCTGTAGTCACTTCCCAGGTGCTTGTAAGCATACAGTGCCGTTGGTACGGGATGTGCTTCCTTTTTGAATAGTGTTGATCCTCAGGTACAGAGCTGTGGTATCTCTGAGGTGGTGAAAGACGACTGGCCTGCAAGTGGGCAGGTCAGAAGAGTCCTTCCTCATTCTTTTGTTGGGGTCATAGCAATACATATGAGCAGAGATGTACAAAGCTCATGACTGGCTTTTGAGATTTTTTTGGGTGAGATTTTAACTCAGTAAGTGGGTATATCTTAAATAAATGGAGATTCTAAATTTTTAAAAAAGGGCAGCAGATGTGTTGAAATTGTGACCCATTGAAATAAACTGATTGGTACTGTATGTGTGCTTTTTCAGGAATACAAGAGAGCACAGCTACTGCTGGCGTGGAAAAGAAGGAGTCCACGACCCTGTACATGTCATCAAGCACAGAGATGCATGTCAGCACAACAGAAGGCAGCACAATCTCTAAGGTGTCTGAGGGAACCACAGGATCACCAACAACTGAAACGGCAACAAGCAGCCCCATTACCACCTCCCTCCCGTTTTCCACAGTAATGAAAACAATGTTACCTGTCACGTCTTCTTCAAGTGTGTCGTCTAAATCACCTCTTCCCATCCACGAGGTGAGGATAAGGACGTCTGCAGAGCAACAAAGGCAGATATCGTGAAGCTTTGCTTGTGTTATTAACAACATTGGTGAACTTCACTGACTCGGATTCAGCTCTCGTATTTCAGGTTAACACTGATTGAAGTCCACAAGTTAAACATTTAGATTGCTGTGATATGCTAAAAGAAGAGTCGCCTCTTCTCTCAGTTTGTTAGCACTGGGCTTCTCATTCCAATAAGCAGCTTGTCTATTGAACTGTGGAAAAGACTAGGTCATTCAGATGGTACGTTTTAGGAGAAAAGAATGACACCAGGTCAGCTTCAATAGTTTCTGTGATTGCTCCTCCCAGAATGCTGTGAGATGAAATCTGTCACATTTTTGGGGTATGGTAAAAAAAAAGAAGCAGGTTCTATACAATCAAAATATTGAAGGCTCTTCTCATTCAGACCTTGTTATCTGGCAACCTAAGCTGCTCTGGTGTACGCTATAAATCTCCCTCAGCTCATTAATCACTGTCTCCCGCCACCCTGCCCAGCTGAAAATAAAGTGCCATTCTGGACCAGCAAGCAATTTAATTAGAAATGCAAAATTCTCCATCAGTTTGACCAGTCATTCAAGAAAAAACTAGGTGTTCTGTAAGAGTTGTACAGTGTTCAATGGCCCATCAAACACAAAGGATTTCAGAGGCTACTGCCTTGTACAAAATATAAACAATTCTTGTCCTTTTTCAGGTCGAGTGCGTACACAAGGACCAAATAAGGGACAGAAATGCAGTGAAGCTGAAATTGGAGCAGGCAACAGACTGTGTAAGTATTGCTGAAAAATGGTCAATTTCAGTCTCATTCCTTGAAGAAATCAAAGCAATTCCTAATTGTGCTGTATATGACAGTGTGGTTTGGTTATATGTATAAAGGCCCATGGGAAACAGGGGACAAGGGCCACCATTTTTCTTGACCATCCGACACTGGAGGTGGAGGTGATGTGGTCAGCATCACACTCCAGCCAACCTATTAACCCCGGAAGGATTAACCCCCAGTACTCATTTGGAAAGCAAGGGTGGACCTGAGAGCCATCTGGAAGGAATTAGGGAAAGCTAAATAGCTTCCCCCTACCTGGGATTGACCCCGGGACCTTCTGGTCAGGAGCCAGACACCCTTGCCTTCTGAACTACCACGGCTCCTTGGTTATGTGAACGCCTAAACTTATTTAAACAGCTGAAGAGTACAACGTAATCGCTTCACTTTTACATCCCTCCATGTCTATGGTAGTATTAATCCCCTGTACCATTTGTTGTTCCATCATGTTTTGCAGCTCAGTTATTAATAATTAAGAAATATACAAATGCCTGAGGTTTAGAGAAGGTGAACACTTGTACTGAGAGAATCACTCTAAATTGCGCCCAATATTTTAACCCAGAAACAATGCTCTCTTAGTCTTGTGGTACACAGTTTAGCGAGAAAGAGAGAGAGCTACTGTTTTATGGGAGTGAGACTGGAAGTTTGTCAGCTTAACCAGTAATGGCCCATATTCAGAGCACAGGTGGAGGAGCTCTATGATCTAGACATCACTTGTTCAATCCTCAGTCATCATCTATCCATTTTCTAAGTGCTTTATCCACTTCAAGGTCACAGAGGTGCCGGAGTCCTTCTTGGCAATCAGCGGGCACAAGGCAGGGTACACCCTGGACAGGATGTCAGTCCATCTCAGGGCACACACAGACACAGACATGTACACACTTACGCAGGGTCAGTTTTCCCCAGAAGCCAATTTACCGACCATTATGTCTTCTGGACTGGACCAGAGCAAAGGGAGGAACCTCATGCAAAAATAGGATATTCATACAGTACAAAGTCTATGCAGATGGCACCCCAGGCCAGGAACTGTACCCATTGCTCACTCCAAAGCAGCAATGCTAACCACTGTGCCACCTTGCTGCCCCCTGACTCATCATGTCACTAGCCAATTGTGAACAGGACTCCTGAAGCTGTGGCACACAGTTGGTTGAGATTAGTTTACCAGGAATCTCTCAGGTATCTAGTAAACACTTACGCCCGTGACTTTCTGGGCAACTGTGGACTTACAGTGACATCAGGGAGGGATGCGGCCTTCGTCCAATCAGCACTATTTCACCTGTCAGGTGCTGTGGAGATGGCAGCATGAAAAATGGAAAATGAATCTGCATACGAGCACACCTGTGTCTCATTCTATCCTAACCACCTCCTTGCCAGGGCTTTGAGTCTTAAAAACAGTTGACAGTTTTTAATGATTGACTTCCACAATGAAGTAAAGGAAGCTAACAGCTCTGGATCTCAATACTACATCACATAGAGCAGTTGTATGATGAAGTGGTTTACTAAATTAGCTGGTGAAGGCTTGTGTTGAACTTGCTTCTAAATTTTCTAAATAAAACTATAAATAATATGCATAGAAATATGCACTGTGACATTAAACAGTGTAGGCTGTAATGGTTGATTTATGAGCAGTCCATCTATTGAGACATTTTTTATCTCAAGCTCAACAGAAAAGAATAGTTGTTAGAGCAGGGGCTCCCAATCCTGGTCGTGTGGACCCACACCTGCTGTCTTTTATTGGAGCTGAGCTCTTTACTTTAATAGGAGAGCCTACTCTGATCCAACAAGATTTTTTCATATTCATAGGTTTTGCAAGGTTAAGATGTGTAATAGAAGGGAATCTCCTTCATGTCTAGGAACTGAAAACAATTACACTGTGCAGATTAAACCTATTATTGGGACTATTAAAGGTTCAATTATTTAATTGAGGCGCAGTTGGAACAAAAGCCAGCAGGTGTGTGAGCCCTGAACGGATGAATTAGGTTAGAGGATCCTTACTCTTGTATGCAGGAATATCAGCTGAAAAATTCTCAGGATTTCTAGTAATTATAGGGCTTCATTCACAAAAGGTTCTAAGGTGCACTGTATCTGATAATAAGCCTATGGACACATTTCACTTTATTGAGAAGCTTTTATAAATGAGGCCCATTTACAAATCTAAACCAAAGCACAGAGCAATATCATTGTATGCATTTTTTACATCTTCTTAAAACAACAGTAACTATTTCTTTCATGTGCAGTTCAATTTTAGCATTGAAAGTGCATGACATGAAGAGAGATGCAACAAACTTTCAACAACTTTAATTTTTCAAAAGTTTCACCTTTGGCCTAAAATGCCTCAAGTGACAATTCGTGAGGTCTTCCACACTACTTCCAGTAAAAGAAATGCATTTTGCCACTTTTGTCTCTTGAGTTAATTTCCAAAAGGGAAAAAAAAAACATTTTGTTAATTTAACAAATTTGAATTTGATTGCCTTTTAAGCTGTGTTATGCTTAGGCCGTGTCTTTTACCCAGAATGCCTAAACTATGACAATAATGAATCTGAGACAGAGGTATGAAAATAAAAAAAGAAAGGATTAAAAACACCTGAGATAGCTCTCCAGTCCCTTTGCCAGAACAGGAAAGCCCATTCTTACCCTTCAGTCACCCCTCTTGTTCGCAAACAATAGGAACTTGGAAGTGACATGTTTAATTCACAGCCAGAGTGCCGCTTCAACATCCTTCTTCTCTAGCATCCACTACAAAAGTCTGACTTCCTGCCCGGTCTATAAACATCTTCTGATACTACAATTGGAAAGGGTTGAAATCGGAAGGCGCAAGCAAAACACTGAAAACAGATATGCAAGAGTTTTCCCACAGCACTGAATATTTTATAGCTCCAAATAGGCAATGTGTTCATTTGTGCTGTTTTGTTTTTACAGCACAAGCATCACCTTACTTGTTTTTTCTGCTGTAGCTTTTACACACACATAAATATTCATCTTTCCGTGTCAGGATGAAAGTTCAATCAGTAGTCAAATGTAAGCCACTAGAGCGGTAAGCTGTAAAATCGTGTCCCAGGAATCCTTTATTGTTACATTTGCAAATCTGGTTATTTGCAAATGAGAGAACAAATAATGCCTTTTGAGGTTTTTGCTATTTAATTTGAAAATAAGGCATGTGCCACAAATATCTACTTTAGCCATAATGATTAATGACATATTTTAGCATTCTGGGATCCAGGAATGGAATTCCTGATGAAAGATGGTAATAAAGAGACAATGGAATAGCAACACTGTAACTTAGAGGACAGTGATGGATTTTACAATGGGAATACCACATTATGCCTTATCTGCCCTGTACATAGTTTCTCATGCGTCAGAACAATCTGATCAGGTTAACAATACAGAAAAAAAACATGTTTGAATCTTAGTAATAGGACACACACTTTGGCTTCATGTGAAGGAAAAGATAAATGAGCTTCTACAAATTAATACACCCTCAAAGTTGAAACGTACCTCTCTGATGCACTTCTACATTTAAAAAGTGAGACTATGACAAAGTAAAGGCAGAGGTGGTTTCTTTGAGGTATCCAGTGAGGGGAGTCAAACTGCTTTATTTTTAGAGTATTCTGGGATATTCAAGCCATCAGTGTGGATTGTAACGGCTACAGTAGCGCTGTACTGCCCTGCTCACCTCTGTTGGCTTATGCACTGGCCTCTTCAGTATGCATTGTATAAAAGCATTCAGAATAATCAATATCACCAATAGAGATATGCATACATTAGCCAACCTGAAGAGGATGAGTCAGTCTACGAGTTGTTCTGTGTTTCTCAAACCCAATTAAATACTGTACTGTATATATCTTTCTGTAAGACAGAAATACAGCAAAACCCTAATATAGGATCCTGAAGTAGCCTATAGTATTTTACATATAAGACAGAACATGCTATCTAGGCATGTTCTTGATCCTGAATCTCTGAATTCATTTAAGAAACAGTGGAATATGATCCTCACATCAATTACAGTAGCTACTAGCAAACATACAAGGCTAAATAGCCTCATCTAGCTTGTGTTTCCAATATTGTGTTTGCAGGTCAGCCCTTTGTCCTCACAGACATGGCCTAAAACAGCCATGCTGGTGTATTGAGAACTGTGTGGGCTCTGCAATGCCATCACAGACAAGGATCCTTCCATTTGTATATCGACATACTGAAAATGTTGCTATTTTCAGAGTTTCAGCATGCACCGTATAAATTACTTAAGAGAACCCTACTGCAATTCCGTCCCAGTGATATATATACAAACACAGGTGACAAGTCAAACGAAACAGCAAGAGAGGAAACACGAGAACAGTAGGAATGGTAGCACTAGCCAAGAAAACTGTGTTGTAATCGTCAGTTAAATTACTTTGTCCCAAAAAGCAAATATGTGGCACAGATCAGATAAACTGTGAACCAGTGAATGGAGTGGAAAAATTCAGTATGAGAAAAATCCAGGAATGCAGCCTCTAAAAATGGTTGTCCCACATTCCCATGAGAAAAGCAGCGACCTCTCTTTATATGTACAAGAGCTCACAGGAAGATTTCAAAGTACACCGGCTGCGCCGAAATCTCTTTTCCACAACAATTCCTACATGCTAACGTCATTAGTCACGGAGAGGGCACGGGCACCAGCTTTTCACACAGCTAAAGAACACTTCCACATATCTCTCTGTACCTACAGTACTCATTGGACTTCAAGACAGTCAATGCAAAGCAGCTGGCAGAAAGAGGGAAGGCAGTGCAAAGCAACTGGCAGAAAGAGAGAAAGAAGGAAAAAGTCTGAAGTACAGTACAGCTCCTGAGAAACAGACATCATGCAAGGGCTGGGAGACTCTGAGGTCTCTGGCAAGCTCAGGAAAGAGAGAGTCATAAAAAGGCAGCTGCAGGCAGTATTAATGGGGATCCTGTGTATACGCACACACAGGCCTGTAGGGACCCCTCTGATTGTCTTATTGGATCACATTACATAAAGTGAGGATTGTTCTCTGGATTGTGGATTGTGCAACTGGGTGACATCATTTAGTGAAGGACAGAGGGTGTGGTGAGCTGGTACAGATCCCAGGTCTTGTCCAGTGTGGATTAAGACGCTCAGATGTGTGTCTTTCGTCTCATCGTCTCTAGTCCTCAGGTGGGAGAGACACGTGTGTCTGCATACTGTGTGTGTGCACGTGCGTCAGGGCAGGCCAAACGCAAGCCTTCAACGTTACAAAATCACGAAAGAGGTGGTAATGAACAAAAGGTTGCCTGGTAACCACAAACAAAACAAATACAAGGAGATAATATCTGGGAAGGAAAATAAAACACTGCATCACTGAGTCTCATGAACTTGAAGTGCTGTGCTAAGAATTTTAGATGTGAAACGCTCACAAATCATACAAAAAAATTATTTAAACTTTTTGTGAGAGTAGTAGGGAACTTTAACAGCCTGTTGGTATGATGTGGGACGCAAACACAACAGACCAGTTCACACACAGATAACATGACATAAAACTACTTTCATCTGCCACAGTGCAGATCCCTTGAGCTGGTCTTAATTATGTTTTTTTTTCCTGTCCTGCAGGAGTCACTCAAGACAAAAATAGAAACCATTACTAACGAACTGTGTAGCCGTAAGTGCGATCTTCAAATCTCTGTGGATGAAAAGAACAAAGAAGCTCTTGTCACCAGCTCAGAATATACAGGTCTGTCAGATGCATGTCTGAATTTTTAATTGAGCTCAACACCTAGAGGGGAAGCATCATTCAATTATGCTGTTTTAAGTAATAAATTTTAAAGAGTTGAGAAATATTAATCAGTTTTAGGATTAATCCTTAATCAAGTTCACGTCCTTTCGAATATTTCACTCTTGGCTTGAAATGAGAAATGTCTTTATTTTTAAGTGATGCTTGATTGTTCTGATTTGCAGATCCCCTTATCGTCAATGAAAAGGTCAAAGAATTTAATTCTCCACAGATTGCTGATAAGGTATGTATGCTTTTAGCTAAGAGAATTCAAGATATATGTTCAAATATCTAACATAACTTGAATAAGTGTACCTGTTCCTATCTTAGAGACTTTATTCTCATGTGTGCATGGGTAAGATTACCCATGTTTCTAATGACGCTACTCAATTGTGAAGGCTAGTCTTCCGATTCGGAAGCAAAACAGCTTTTACAGAAAGTGGTTATTTGTGCAGATTTATTGAGATTACTGTCATATTTGTTTTTGCAGCAGGAGGAGAAAGTTCTCAAACTGCTCCCCATTGTTGGTCTCTTGAAACCAGCAAGTGATGTAACTGTGCGGCACATGACATAATGCCACTAACAGTTCCAGTCAGCTGGAAGTAATTTCTGTTTTCATGTGCAGAATGTCTTGGGCTGCTATAAACCCCCGCCCCCCCGTACTTCCAATGTCTTGTTTTCTTTTTGTGCTATTGCACAAAAAACTAAATTTCCAATAACATGCAATTTCCATTATTAGTATAGTATTACTGGTAATAAGTGATACATTTCCCCTCTGCTACAGCAACATGCTCCCACCAAAGCAACATGACCTGTTTTTAAAATCTGCTTTCCATTACAGTACTTTGTGCAAGACTCATGTAACCTAAAGGCCAAGCACCTGCGTGATTCAGTTTTTTGGCAGCCAGAGCAACCACTGATTTAGAAATCTAACCCTGGATTAAAGTAAACTTGCAAGCCATCAGTCCACAGCAAATTGAAAATCCAATATTCTATTTGATGGTGGATTGCAACTGTAAAGATGAACATAGTGTGTATCCAAAAGAAAGCCACAGCCAAGCATTGTGATGCATCTTGCTTCAATCAGTCAATAAAAACAATCAATAAAATCTTGAATGCAAGAGGGATTTCTTCATTACAATTATATGCGTGTAACACATACTGCATGAATTGATTGTCAATGTTTCTTCTCCTTGAACTTCAGGGATGCTTTTAAATAGTCCTTAAAAATAGCAAATAAAGACAAAATGTACATTGATATACAGACTTCAGGTTTCAAACACGTTAGTTCATATTCATCCTCAGAGAGAGAAAGTAAGAAAGTGACAGACAGAAGACATGCATTTTTATAACAGTGAAATCTATGATAAGGCTGACTGATTCCATGTCATTTTAAACTCTTTATATATTTGTCTTTCTATAGGTGGGAATTGTGAAGGCTTTGCCCAGATGGAGGTCACACTCTCCCACTGTCCTGGTCTCCTTGTTGCTAGCTGGCCTGCTGCTGGCTGCCCTCCTCATCGGATGTTACTGCTACAGAACACGACAGAACCACAGCACCAAAGGGATGAGGCTGGTCAGTGTCTGAGAGACAGAGTGCTGTAATTAAGATGTTTATGCTTAAAAGGATGGTTTACATTGTCTGCCTTTCACTACATTTTGTCCCATGGCATTTTCTGTATCCTAATGAAATGCTCTCTTTCTTACTGACTTCCTCTCGTTCTGGCTGTGAGACTTATCAGTTTATTGCTCTCAGTTACCTGCATTCTTAAAGAGGAAAATGCCTTTGTGCTTTAAAAAGAAAGTGTTTTGACAATCTTCAGTCCTTGTTTTAAGCATGTGGATGTAAATCGTGAACATTTATAATAATAATAATAATAATAATAATAATAATAATAATAATAATAAACTTTATTTTATATAGCACCTTTAAAGGTGGCTTCTCAAAGCACTTTACAGGATGACAATAACAATAAATAAGAAGAATACAACAATAAATAAGGAGAATACACAAGATAAGACACAATAACAATATATAGAGGAGACCGTGGATGGTGGTACTAAGAAGAGCAGAGGGGTGAAGAATGGAACCAGTTAAGTAAAGGCTTTTCTGAAGAAGAGGGTTTTGAGTCTCTGATATCCTTGGCAAAGAGTTCCAGAGCCTGGGGGCATAACAGGAGAAGGCCCTGTCACACATACAATGTAGACGGGCTTGGGGGACAGTAAGGAGGGCAGAATTTGAAGAGCCGAGGTTGTGAGGTGGGGAGTAGGGCGATAATAGCTCAGACAGGTACTGAGGTGCCAAGCCATGCAGAGCCTTATAGGTGAGCATGAGGATTTCAAAGTTTACACGGAATTTGACCGGAAGCCAGTGCAGGGACTCCAGAACAGGAGTAATGTGAACACTTGCACTAGACCTGGTCAGGATTCTGGCTGGTGAATTTTGGACATACAACTATAAATATTATACATTTATAATAATATGGGAACTATAACTATATCACAAAGAAAATATCATTTTAATTTTCCTGTCCTCCAAGGTGTGATGGGTGTCTTCCTGGAATAGCAACAAAAAACCCCAAAACATGTAGATAGGAGCACAAACAAGAGTCATTTTTAGGGTAAAGAGACTACATTGATCTCTGGCAGGAAGCACAGATCATAAGTGGACAAAAGAAGAACCCAAGTGGATCCAAGGAGACAACACCTGATGAAGAAGACCCTCCAGAAGATGACAGGAAGCACGCTTGAAGGAAGCTGGTTGCAAGAGTCAGCCAAAGAAATCACACGCCAGAGACAGGACTTCCCCACAGATTGATGCTTCCACACTGTTTTATTTTTTGAGGCTGGAAAGAGCCAGAAACGTAACAGATTGTCCAGTCTAACTCATGAAAGAGCCTTCAGCCCTGCCTCAGAAGAGAAACAGTCAAAACTGGTTGAAAAGATACAAGCTCGAGTCATGGAGTTCTTTGGCGAGCAAGCAGAGGGAAGTTTGAAAAGATGGTGGCACAGCAGCAGCGAGTTGAGCTGCACTAACGAGCTGGTCCCGATGCGTCCGATCACTATAACAGGGGCGTGGCCATCCTGTCACCGGTGGATGAGGAGACCCGGCAGGAGATTGTGAAAGAGATCCAGCAATACATCTGCAAATGGTTTAAGATGAAAAGAACGTGTGTGCTGGGAAATCAGTGAAAAAGGAAGTGGAAATGTGTTGGCGCATGCGATGGAAAGGCATTGTTAATCTTCAACTTCAACATCCTTCAGCTTTTCGTAAGACGTTTCGGTGGTTGATTTCTGCTAGAAGGGTTGCTTAGCTGATTGGAAAAACATTGAAACAATGATAAAGAAGCCTTGAAGTATGAATGAAAACTTTTGTCCAGCACCTGCAACATGATTTGGGCGTCATCTAAAAGTTTTCAACTGCTCCATCTTAATGATGATTCTTAAGTTACAGTCAAACAGCAGCACTTTTTAGCAAACATCAATTTTCCACAGCTGTGTAGGGCTTGAGATTGCCTTAAAATTGCCTATGGCTGCATTCATTCTCAGAAACTGAAAACTGAAAAGAAGTACAGCTAGATTACAGTTCTGCCAGTGCACACACTATGAGCCCATGATCAGACACATCCTCTCTTTTCCTTGAACTTTGATTGATTAACCCTTTATTCCCCTTGAGCCTTTCATGTGGGGTCCCCAAGAGGGAGTTTTGCTGGGGCAAAGTCTTCACTGATCCCACCAGATTCTACCAAGCTAAGCCCTGTATTGGAAGTAAGTGGGCTTGAAGCATTGTGAAGTTTATGTTTCGGGACTGCCTCAGTTACTAACAGATTGATAAGATGGAGCACTTCATTAGCAAAGGAATGACAAAGGTCCTTTAAAGTGCAAAGCCACTTATAGCATGATCTTATTTTCACAGTCTTGTTTCAGTTACTGCCACAGGTGAGCTCTTCTGTGTTGAGAAGCTTGTCTTTTAGTGTATACACTGATACAGGAAGAACTGCAATTCAGGATTTGCTGGTTATCTATTTTCCAGTCTTATAATTATGACAACTGGCAATGGACAAAAGAGAATCATTTATACAAAAATGTCCTGTTAAGGAGGTGCTACAACAACCATGTGCACCTAGATTTTTGTTTATTTTCCAAATAAACACAGCTGTTTTCCATACAGTTTACAGCATCATAAATAGAATCCCTTTTAACTGGATACACCCAAACTGAAAGCACCTGGAAAAGATTATATCATTCCTTTACAACTGCCCATAGATGCTATATCTGTATTAAATGAAAACCAGCACAATACTGTTTCTATTCTCAGATGCTTGGGTTGTTATATTAATAAAAAATACTAGTACACATGTTGTGTTTAGCATGGCCTTTATGGACACAGTTGAGGACTTGCTCATAGATTTACTTTTCTAATTGCAGAATATGTTCTTGTACCCAAGGTTGTCCTAAAGCGCCTGGGCATAGCAACTTTAGCATGAAACATGACAAGCATTCACCCTTCTAAAATACAGCTGTTTTTAGATTTCAGCTATCACCAACACCTTATGTATCACTATCCTCTCTTTCCTGCATTGTAAGTAATGCTGGACAGAGCTGTCTCACTGAGTGCATTGAAATATGTGTTCCTATGTACCCACAGACTGAGGAGCCCTACCAGGCTGATGAGGACCAGGGCAACACTCTGGTGTCAGTGGCTCCACTGAATCCCCCAGAACCTCAAGAGAAACCCAGCATCAACGGAGAATCTCCTGAGGGGGCAAAGAACCAGGCACCTCCCCCTGGTACCACGGCTCCTACCGCCACGACCAACGGCCACTCAGCCAGCAAACAAGCCCCTGTAGCTGACACAGAGCTGTAACCTGGGCGCAGACAGGACACCACCATCTCTTTCACAGGCAAACTAACAAGGACAAAGCAAAGACCGACACAGTAGTCCAAGACCAGGAGAATTTTCAGCTGTCATGTGTTTCTCTTTTATTGGCGTTACTTTACTGTCTTGGCTGCTGCCTACCTATTGAACTTAATCAAAGAGTGACCCCCACCCCCACCCACCCACCCATAAAACAACAAACTAATAACTATATTACTACAGAAAATGTGAAGAAATGTATGCACTGGCATGCTGGAAAAAAGAAGGCCAATTTAACTGCAGAAGAATAATTGTATGTTGTACTCAGACTGCAGATTTAGCACTGCAGTAGACTCCATTTTGGAATTACACGTGTAACTGTTACACTGTTTGTGCTTTACACTTTTCACAAGTGTCCTTCAAAAAAGGCTTTATCAGCAGATTGAGTTCATTTAAGATTTGTTTTGTATGTTCTGTTAGAATTAGCAGCAACATAGCAAGTCTCATTTGAATAAAAATAATTACATTTGGAAAACATCACTCTGTAGAGGACTATATTACACATTATACGTACTGTAAGGTTCAGTAATGCTAAAGCCACATATTAACAGAAAACAGGCACTATAATTGTCAGCACTGTTTTCTCACTTTGGCATCTAAGGTGTTGGGCTCGATTCAAGCTTAGGAGACTTCTCTGTGTTGTGTCTGGATGTTCTCCATACGTTCAAGTACATTTTCCTGCTATTCAGGCAAGGTTGCCTACCTATTTTACTTTGGCCGTTGTCCCCTCTACGTCTGTGGCACTGTGATAGACTGGCATCCCACCCAGAGAAAGAGAAGTCGCTTTGCTTTGGGAATTATCTGACTTACAGCTCCCCCTACCAGAACAAATAGCTGATAATGTATGAGGCAGACAATCCAGACATAAACATTGCAGAGGTCACTGCCCACCTTTCAAATATTGTTCCCTTTCTTCTGTGGGTGTATTGAGAAATTAGCTTTTCTTGCTGAAACGAAGTTGATGGTAACAAAAATGAAATTTTATTTTTGTATTCTGTTATAGTTGTGTGTCAACTAATCATTCTGGCATCTGAGATATAGTACAGTAGACACACTGCAGTTGTTTGGTTATTTTGTTCTATCAGTAAGCAGTCTGTTTACAAGCCTCTACAACTCCTTCTTCTAATTAAATGCCGCACACTTTTTTAAAACTTTACAAGTCTTGTAAATTCAGACAACGTGATGTTTTGGGGAATTAATGTCGAGGAAGAGTAATAAATGTTCTTAATGGTGCTTATCTTACAATGATTTTGGCACTTGTAAGAGATAAAACCAAATAATTCTCCACTTCATTACCGCCAGCCTTACTAAGACCCACAATGTCCTGATATGATGAACACAGATTCCAGTACAAGCCTCCATCCGAACTCTAACTACAGTAGCAATGTAATTGGTTATTTCTTTCAGCAAGCTTGCCCTCATGTATCTTGCTGCAACAGAAGCCTTAAACATGTGCTGGAATCACCAGTGCCCTTATCAGACATTGTACCTGATTATTTTATCATTATACTTTGTGTTTCGTAATTTTGTGTAATGACGTAATCGTTTTCACTCAGCATATTATTGTACAATGTGCAGTGTCAGATTAATGTGGTTTTTCTCAGATTCTGTCTTTTACTATAACACGTCCATAATTTCAAGGAAAAACACTGTGCTTGCCACTGGCCGCAGAGTCAGAATGAATAATTTCCTGACTTGTGAATGTGAAGTTGGCTATTGACCTTGGACTTGTGCAGAACGTGGATCAGCAGGTGATGTGCATGAATGTCTTGACTTCAGACCGAGCTTCTTTGTGTTGCAGAACTCTTTTTAGCCCACACTGCTTCTTATACAAAATCAACTGGCCAAGCACATTTTTTTCAAAGGGCTCGATTGTTTTTCGTTTGGAATCACCGAATGTTTTTCTGTTTTATTCTGTCACATGCAGGAGGTGTCAATTGATGATCGACATGTGTAATTGATAACATGTGTTGACCAAAAATTGCAATGGTTACCCAGTACAATCCATTAATGAGTATTAGTGAAACAAGGACTATGCTCATTCTTTGCTGTCCAGCCATTTGCTTTTAATACACTTCTAGCTAGACAACACAATAGAGCAGAATTAGCAATGACTGGAGGAAAGAAACATAGTAACAAAGCAATCTTACAGGTTTGTAGAAAATCGCTGGGCTGCTGCTGCATGGTCTGTCCATACCAATGATCACTTACTTGTGCCTCATTTAATCCCAATCATAATCAGCAAATGACACAGCTGTACATCTGTGTTTGTACCAGTGATGTCTGTGCTGTACTTGTTTATTTGAATTCCTTATTGAGGAGGCATTACAAATAAAATGGTGGTGGATTCACACAAAAAGCTACTCCTCCACCTTTCTTCTTGCTCCATGCATGGATGGATGAAACTTCTCATTAATATTGAGTACCAATTCAAGCAGTTTACAGAGTCCTGCCATATTAAAATAGGCACTCACCATTACCACCAGGCCACGTGCTGTACGATGCCCAGAGCCATTACACGAAGTATATCATTTGTTTGTGGGTGCTCCATTTTGTGTTTGGTGTTTTTGGCAGATAGTGATGTTCTCTGTGTGTCATTCTGATATTGCATGACTCTGAGAGGGCCATTCATATCTGCCTTTTCTTTTTTGGTGCATTTGGTATAGGGAATGTTATCAAAGCCTTCAGTCAATGACAATTTTGTTTTAACAATTTGTACCATATCCTACTTAATAATGTACCCTTCTCTTCCTGGATCAGTAAAAATCACTTGGTGATTCATAGATGAATGCTGTACTCGGGTTCTAAGGTTGCAAGGGCCATTCCATTTATGCAAATGCTGATCTTTGAACACACTCTCTTTGGTAATTTTCCATGTCAGTTAGCTAGCTGAATTACTTTAAAAAGGAGGCTCTTACACAGACTGGGTCATTATTAATATAAAAATGATCTCTTGACTTCCAAGGTATCATTTTAAGCTTCTGTTGTGATTAGATCGTCATTTAATGTTCTAAGAACGTAGTTTTGGTATATATATATATGTATGTTTTTTGCAGCAGTGTGTCAAAAGTGTAAAAAGTTATTCTTTAAACCAGGTGGCCCAGAGATGTTGCAGCAGAGAAACAGTACCCAGTATTCCTAGATTGTGAATGCAGCTGACTTTTTAACTGGAAATCGAGATGTATTTTTGCAAGCATGCAGGAATTGTTTCAACAAAAGGTGATGATTTGACATAACTGGGTACATAAGTGTGTTTCTTTTATAACATTCCAAAAAAAACTTGTAATGCTACTGCCAGTCTTTTAAAAAATATTGGATAGGAATAAATATTGGGAATAAATTAGTTTTGTATGAATGCTAATATTTTTCATAAATATTGTATATGTAAATAAAACAAATGAATCCATCCAATATAAAACAAATTTTCTGTATGCATGGAAATAGCAATTGTATGTTAATGAAAGCCTTTTTTTCTGGGTCTCTCATTTATTGTACAGGTTTAAAAAAAAAAGTCCCACCAGAATACACAGCTGCATTTTGTGGTTTTGTAAACATAACAAACATTACATCAAGTATCAAAAGACTGGTTGTGTGCTGTCTTTTCTTGTGCTTTCCAGGTGAATGAGAGTGTATTAACCATATTAACTCCTGCACAAAAGAAACTTTAATTATAGGATCTTAATATTGTATCATTGATGGCTTATGAAGTGTTGTGATTCAGTGTTCTAAATTAAAGAATTGGGAATTGTGCGCCCCTACGTGCCTCACCCCAAAAAAGCTGACATACTAGTCACGCTGAAGAAAGCTTTTCAGATTTTAAGGTCTTACAGTAAATCGGAGAGTCATCTCATGGAATAAATTTGGTTTCCTATTCTGACTATTAGATACAAAGTTCTTTAGATTTGGATTTTTAAACACACGTTGAAAATCAATCCCAAATGGCAATGCCTTCCTCCCCACATTCCTTTCTTACAGTATCTGGGTCATACAAAAAGCTATTGGCACATGTTTTCTTAAGGCCACTGGGAGCCACACAATCACTGTTATTCTCTGCACAACAAAATAACGGTGATGATAAGGCCGGAGATAAGCATGAGTTGAATGTTCCAGCAGACCTTCATACTGTGCTTGCTCTGCTGTACCCAAGTTTTCTATACTAACCTGATATAAAAAATGAAGACATTGCTTTCTGGTCACTTTCATAAGCACCCATATGATAATGGATGAGAAAGCAGCAGTGTAAAATGCTTTAGAACAACACATTTTATTTAACAGTACATAAAAGTGTAAGGAGGGAGAACCGTTGAACACAGGAAATGGATTGTGCAGATCAAGGAACCCATAATAAATCTATAAATTAAGACAATCACAAAAAGCTCCAGAGACATGAAGCTTTATCCGTATTATCTGGAGCTAGAGAGTTCAGTGCCTTATACAGTATGTGAGCAAGAGAACGTTAAAGGCTGCTCTGAATTTCTAAAGGCAGTAAGTGTAATTTAAATTTAAAGTGCATTCAGCCCACTTGCATAGGCTGCAAAGGAACAGATAAAGGTTCATTCCATGCTGAAAGGTAAGGAATGAAACGCAACGTTTCAGCTGTGGAGCCTTCAGGTGTGTAATTTAAAGTGGATAAGAGTTATGTACTAAAGCAAAGTATGTTCACTTAGCACATGAGCTGCAGGACTCTGGATATAGTCAACTTAATTTAGTGCCTTACAGGAAAGCCAAGTAGATAAGGCTCTACAATAGTCTTGAAATAAAGAAGAGGATTAACTATCCTAAAAGCATGCCTCAACATTTTAGTACCAGACAGGCAGAGCAAGAGTCTTAATCAAGTCATGTTATGGAGGTGGAATAACAGGTAATTCAAATATCAACACAAGGTTACAAATGAAAACTAAAGTTTCTCATTTCTGTCTTTACTTTGATTTCAGCATCATCAAACACAGCACCGAGCTTACCAATTTTGTGAAAATGATGTTGAGAACCTGTGAGTGTAACATTAAGCAGTTTAGCTTAAGAAATCTCTGTTAAATCTATATTTTATTATCAGACACCTTTAAAGTGCAGCAACTACAGCAATAGTAAATCTGTCACCAGTTTAGTGTAAAAACCCAAATCCATTAATGGGAATAATCTGACAAAAAGACAATATGTAAATAAGAAAACAGTACAGATCCCAGCACAGAATCCTGTGGAACGTCCTGTGTCACTGTGTGACAATCAGTATTTATAAATTGGCCCTTGCTAAATAGGAGCCAAACCAACAAATGGAAGTGCCAGTGACCCATAGATACTTTTCTGTGTTATCCAGCAGGGTGCTGTAACTGATAGTATCAAAAACTGCCCTGAAGTTCAGATGGAGAAGAATATCAAGTGATGCAGAGCCAGAAGACATTAATAATTCATCACCTAAACTACGGCTGATCCAGTACTGTGTCCATGTCCGAATCCCAACTGAAAAAGTACAAAGCTTGATTTGATTAGATACGATATGTGATTCTGCTAATTGATATTCATATATACCATGACCAATATGAATAACACTGTATAAATGTAAGGAACTAGCTCATACAGGGAAATAAAAATAAATAAAGATGACTTTAAGAGACGGTCCAGACAAAAAGGGAGTTTATCCCTTCAGCAGTCCCAAAACACATTTAAATTCATCATATTAACCTCCTACAAAAAGTTAGTCTGACCACAGGATGAACTTGAGGGGAACAAAGATCTCAGCGTCTATTTGGCACTCCACTGACAGCACTTATGTCAAAGGGGATGTCACAGATTATGAACACAGTCAAGCTGTGGTTTTATTCTTCAGCACTGAGGGTGTGCTCCTGTGTTTCTGCAGCTGTGAGGCGCGTCATGTTTTTCTCACATTTCTTCAGTCATAAATTAATCTCAGGGAAGTATGAAGAGAAGCTGTCCAAAAATAAAAAAGCCCTGTGAACCAGAAGGTCGAGTACCACCCTGAGTCGAATTTCATTTGATCTAAATAGCATAAAACCATCAAGAGACACGCTGAGACTTATGCGTTTTATTAGGGATTACACACTCTAGGGCCAGAATTCTGAAAATATTGTATAGACATTTATGGGAAATTATTTTTTTTCATTCTTATGAGTACATGGGATTATTTATTTCTCTTAATATTTGTTCAATCTCTACTTTAATATTCATTTTTTTAATATTCAAATGTGTCACAATTTCCCCACGTAAAGTCGCAATCGGGCAAAATGTCGTGTATCACCAACATTTTAAACAATAATCTTAAAAGACACTTTGAAAGATAAGAATTTGGAAAGTTGAAATAAAGTCATTGAATTCATCTTCAGTATGGGACACAACTAATGTTCATGGAGGTTACATCAGCCATCTTGCCTTTGCTGTCTGTGATATAGTGATATATATTCCTTCAATCCTTCTTACTTTTTAAAACATTAAAGAAAACTGGAACCTCCAAAACCAAGCAGGCACCCACACAATGAAGAATATAAATATACTACTATCGCCTAAAGGAGACATACAACATATATACTGTATAAAACTGAGTTATAGGATCCAAATGTCTCTTTTGTAGATTTTTCTCTTGAGATCTTCCTAAGTGATATTAACTTTTCTTCTGTTTTTGGTTGAGGCTTGAGAGCTTTTCACTTAAGAATTCCTTTTAGTTGGATCCTGCAGTGCTTCAGCATTGCTTTTTCCATGGCCATCTCTTACAATGGAAACCAGTTTGATAGAAATAATTGAATTGATAAGATGGTGATAGTGCAGTCTGGGAGTATAACACACCCACGAGTAGCAAACAAGAATCTTAAAATTATTTGAAGCTGACCTCAGGAACCTGGAATCAGTGGCAAAGTTCCACTGCAACATAAAAACATGATTCTGACAACCAACAATGGACTCCCATGTTAAATAGCTCCACAGTCTCACCATGAGTATGATCGGCACAGAAAGGTGACGCTCATGTTGAAAAAGAGAGTCATCCTTCTCTGAACAGTAGCTATGGATCTGTTTTTCTTCTTGAAGTAGTTTGCATCGTCAGCTCCTGGTATTGTAAGAATTGAGGGCCATATTAATTACAGAGTTATCTTAGCCAAAAACTGGTGCCATTTATTATAAAGTCACGTCTGGTCACAAATGGACTTATAAGTAGGAAAGCTACTCAAAGCCTACATCAAGCTAAATGATCAAGTGTTGTTGATTAGTTTTCACAGTATGTAGTAGGATATTTAAGGTATGAGCTCAAGAAAGTGAATACAAGCACAAATCATGCAACCTAGAAGATCTCTCATCATGAGTAATATAACCACCTACTAAAGGATAACACGAACAATCTCTTTGAGGTTATCAGAGCCAAAGGAGGTTGCAGAATACTGAATGCCAGTGAGTAAATTTCACTATCATACATTTAGAAACACGTGTGACAGGCCTGCTAAAGTGCTGCAATTACTCTCATCCTGCCACTAGAGGCCACTACAGAACCTCCAATCTTTGTAAATAGCCTCACAGTTGGTGATAGTTATCTATTTGATTAGATTAGTAGTGAAGGGTGTTTCTTCGCATTCTAATATGGGGTTGATTAGGATTTAATTAAGTTAATTAATTAGGACTTTAAAGGAAAAAGTAAAGTTTTATTCCATGCTGAAAAGAGAAGAAAAGAAACAACATTTCGGCCGTGGAGCCTTCTTTGGGTGCGAGAAAGAGGAAAATCAGTAGCTGTTAAAGCATGGGAGAACAAAAGCTGGGAGTGGAGTGGATGCGAGAGCAGGAGAGAAGCAGAGTGGACACTCAGGTGGTGTTGAGAGAGGTGAAAATAGGTGTGAAGTCAAACCCTGCAAATGAATAGAGAGGATTAGAAGGAAACGAGTCTGTCATTGAGAGAAGGGGGAAGGTCTGATCCGAGTTTCAGGATAATTTGGTTTCAGATGTCATTCTGCAATAGGAGTCCAGCAACCTCTTTGAAAACGCAGATGGAAAGATCAGTATGATCATGTCTGTTAGAGGTGAAATGAGAAACTATGGGCTTGGAGAGATCTTTGAACTTCACAGCCCTGACATGTTCCCTGAAGCAGTCCTGTTTCACTGGTGTAGATAGCTGGGCATTTTCTGCAAAAGATGCAGTAAAGACAAGTTGTCATCTGAGTGACCTGGAATTGTCCAGAGGGGCCTTGAATGAGCATGGTATTGGATATATATTTACAGGTGATGCAGTGAGTTCTGTTGCAGGGGGAAGTGCCTGGTGTGAATGATTGCTGAGGGTGGTCAAGGTTGCTGTGAACAAGAAGGTTAGGCAGATTAGGTGGTCGGTGATATGAGATGATGGGATGGTCAGAAAAAAGGGTACCAGTGGAGGGATCATCCTGTATGATGGGGAAGTTGTTATTAATTATTAATGGTCCTGGGGATAGAAAGGGTGTTAGGGTGGTAAGGAAGCACCAATGGAATGTGGTTGTGAGGCCAGGAGTTTCTACTTGAGTTGATGATCCGAGGGCTGTTTTTGGCTCAGGACAGGGCCCTGTCAATAACATGGGTGGGGTATCCTCCGCTGATGAAAAAAGTGCTTTTTGAGAGCTTGATTTTGGAAATCCATGCTGTCACTGCAAAGTTGTCGGAGCCTGAGGTACTGTGAAAAGGAAGGAGAATTAAGTGAAATGAGCTGTACAGGAGATAGTTGTGAGAATCTGTGGGTTTGTAATAGACAGAAGTAGAGAGTTGTGGATGGTTAATGGATAGGTTTATGTCTAGAAACGGAAGAGAAGTGGAAGATACAGTATGTTTAGTGTATACTTGAGGGGTGGGTGGAAGTTTGTGAAGTAATGCAGCAAATGCTCTCGTTGGTCGTTAGAGGTCAGGGACAACGCCATCCTAGGAAGCGAGAAGCAGTATTCTACCCAGTTGACAAAAATGTTAACATACTAACTGGAGTTGAACCTGTGGTACTAAACTGGTGCATTACCTAAAGACCAATTGCAATGAACTTGGGTGCTGAAATTAGTCATCAGCTCCATACTAAGGCTGTTCTCAATTGCAATTAATTCAACGCAACAGCTGCTGCCCTCTTGAGGGTGCTAAAGTAGGAAATTCTTCACTCTTCACATGGTTTAAGCACCACTGGACCACATTAGAACATTCCCGAACATAGTGGAAACAATATCATCACTACATAATGAATTTATGCATCCCTTGCTTGGAATAGTATTGTAATAGTAACTAAAATTGCTTTCCACTCACACCACATTTATTAATAATGAAGTTATTAATATACATTTATTGTGTTTATTAATAAAAGTGTCATTTATTAATAATTAACTTTAATGTAGATCTTCATTAGTAGCTGTGTGTAGAGACCTTAGTATGCAATAGTGTATTTTCAGATATCCTGGGGAGTGAAGAGAACTGAAATTAAGGAAAGACATATATAAATGAGGTGCAAGTCTTAAATGTGTTCTGTCACATCTGGGTATCAGTTGAATAGATACAGCATGTTGTATTTTTATTGTGATAGCGGGGATATTCAGGAATTGGGGAGAATAAGTTTTGCAGGCAGATGTAAAGGTATGTTAAAGAAAAGAAACTCTTATCGGCATCTTTTTAAAATGATTATTTGTGACAGTTCTCCACAACACCATCCCTTCCCTGTCCTGTGGTTGTGGTCCAATAATAATGGTGTTGAAACAGCCCAGGTGTCTTAGAGACGGAACAAGTTGATCCAGTTGATAGCTGACTTACTATCCAGGTAATAGCAAGGTTATGTAGGTCTGCACAAGACACAGTGATTGTGATGGTTCTTAATGGACTTTTACACAGACCAAATGAGAAGCATGCAAAACACTGTTTTAAAATTCTAAATGCTATGAAGTCAGAGAAACAGCAACACACTTAAATAACCAGAAATATTTGTTACAGAAGTCTCCAAAGTTTACCTTTTTAGAGCTGCAAATATCATTTTTCTTTTTACCTAAAAATGAAATCCACTCCAATGTAATACTACCCTATATTAATGCTAATTCTGTTCAAGAAATAAAATTACTAACGCTATTGGACTTTAGGTGGGTCTTTTGCAATGATTTGCTAATCCGCTGTAAGGAATATGCCTTATTCAGTCATTGTTCAACATAACTGTAACTTGCAAAGGAACAAGTAAAGGTTTATTCCATGCTGAAAAGAGAAGAAAGGAAACACGTTTCAGCTGTGGAGCCTTCTTCGGGTTACTTATCTGACCATTTTTAAACGGAGAATATCCACAAACGTAGATCCTCTAAAACATCCTCTAAAATGAAATGCAACAAATATAGCCGCTGAAAGTGCCTTAGACCTATATTTATAGTATAGTCGACACACGTACCCTATACATAAACCATTTGTCAGAATTTTCTCCGTATGAATCTATTTCAAAAGCCACCATAATACGATACATTTTCAAACTCAAATCAGCAGTTGCTGTTCGCGTCTTTTTGGGACCAATTGCAATTGAGTATCGCATTAGTAATTACGTAACCTTCTCTGGTACAGTATATTTTAACACAAATGCCTTTCTTAAATTAAAATGTAACAATAAAATTGTTAGGGACATTTAGTTAGATATATAAACACTGGACTAAGAATTATGTATTAGCCTGGCCTACGTATTAATTTACTTATTAGATTAATGGAAATGTTTTTGATTCAGAACCTCCTGCAGTCCGTGCAAATTAGAACAACAATGCTGCGCACTCAGCACTGCACCGAGTACAAATTCAACTGGTCTCTAACTTTATTCCGCGCGTTTTTTATTTTTGTTGCAATTGATCGCAGAGCTGGAGGTGAACTCCAGATAGTACGGTATTAACTAGTCCGTAATTTAGTATGCGTTCTAAATCCGAAAGTTGGTTGCAGTTGACCTCGTGTTTCTGTGCATGCAGACCCTTGGGACCTCCCTGTTTGAGGGTGGGATCTGGCATTGCGCGTTGTTGTTGACATACTGTACAGTACGTTCTAGTACTACTTACCGCATTAAGTTCTACAGGTCTTTAGATTCTGATTTTGTTTGATAAAAACTACTGACTATAAAAATGGGTGATTATGCTAAACCAATTTGCTTGCAAATAATTGATTGTATGAATATACATTTTATTCTATACAGTCCTACAAGCTACAAGTAAGAGGCACTGGTAGGCAGTTAAATTCCATATCTTGTTTTGTCCTTTTTGTTTTACGTTCTGCTTCTCATGGAATGGATTATGCCGTTTTAATCATCTTGGACGCTATAGTCTTTTTTCAGAACAGACCTGTGTGTTTTTAGTTCTATTAACTTGGTTCCTTTTGAGAGAATAGGTAATTATTCTGTACATTCTGGATGGCTTATTCTATGTATGCTTATTCATATAGTGTGGATCTTTATAGCCATACAAGTGTTTCACAGTTTTATATTTCCAGCCTAGGTGACATTAATGCTGATTTTATTCAAGTTTTAATCAGGTTTCTAGTTGATATTTGAAAATGTCAACATAACAATTGAGATAAAACAGAAGTTATAGTACTAGGTTCTTGGCAATAGATCAAAATGACAAAATCACTGGGTGTTTTGACTTCACATGATGAATCTGAGAGTAATCTTTGACTCTGAACAGTGTGTTGCACTTTAAATGCATGACTAAACTGTGCTTCTGTCATTTGTGTAATACTCCTGAAAAATAAATGATTCCTTTCATTTTGTGATTCTGTGAAAGTATAATACATGCCTTTATTACACCTAGACTAGACAATTGAAAGATGATGAAATGAGGTATCGCAATTTCCTTGTTCTCTGTAAAGAGAACATCTCGTAAGATATTAATAAACAGAAATACAATACTCCTGTATTGGCTGGAAGTACAATATATGGAACTGTCTTTTACTTCACATTTCCTTGAGTGGGGTTTCAGAACTTTGCACTTGTTTCCTGTCTAGAATAGACTGCCTGCATATTTACTAACTTCCTGTTTCCAGTTTCCTCTAGGATTCTGCAGTATATTGTTTTATTTTTATTCAGCCTATATCTTTAGGCAGGAAAGGATGACTATCTTTCTTAAAGATGTGACATAGGAAATCATTCACTTGGCAACTTTCCCTTTTTTCTTCTGTCAGGCGATTACAGAATAGATGGAGTATAAGCCTTTGGAGAACCTCTTTTTAAAACTCTTTAGTGTTGCAGGTCCAGTAATCCATAGCACTGCTGGTTTGACAAGTATGAATTTGTAAGTCAGTCTTTAACAATTATAAACTTACAAGCATTGAATTGATTTGATTACCTTATTACCTTCCCAAGCCCAATCAGGATTCCAGTCTATGGCTATGATAACAAAGTTAATAACTCTTTTGAAAACTGTACATATGGACGTTATAAAGATATAAGAAATATATACTGTAGGTATATGCATAGTGGATAGAAAACCAAATGGATCTGATACATGGGCCAGAAATACAACTCCACCATCAATCCATCAACATCCATTTATAAAGTCTGCTTAACCCAGTGGCATTCCAACTGGACAGACTGCACATGACTGCTCTCTCTGTAGGTGGCGCACCAGTCCATTGCAGGGCCCACAGTGAAATGGACCATTAAGAGTTGCTGATTCATCCCAGCCACCATGCACAGTGGGAGAAACCGAGTACATCGGGCACAAACCCGTGTGAGCAGGAGGGAGAGCGTGCATGTTGTATTTTTAGGCCAGAATCACATCCGCTGACCACCACGCTACTGGGCCACCTGCTGCAATACCAAGACACAAGTAGAATCCTGAAGTAATTTACCATCCCACCCTCATCCTATCAACAAGCCCTGGGTGGCAGATGCCAGTATTCAGTAATGTGTGTTTGAAGCCTGTCTGTGTAGGAAGCATTGTTCTCATGTGGACAGAAAAAATGGAAGGGGGAGAGAAGCCGCAAATTGCACAAAAGCACAGCCAGAGCGGACTGTGGCCGTATGGTGACGTACGCAGTGAGTGACTAAACGTTTGATTGCTGTAAAGAACGGAAATTACTTTTGCCTCACAGTTTCTATTTTTGCAATCTATCCTGCATTATAGCCATCTTTTTTTCTTTTCGTGTCAACTTCTGGAAGGAGCATTTTAGCCTTTCACGGCTACTAAGGATCCTTCTAAGCTTCTCAGCTCAATTCACAGAAGACCCTGCAGCATTATCTTTCAATGCCTTATAATTCCTAAACCATATCGCTCCAGTTCGCTGGTCAAACTCATTCAGATCTCAAACACTGAAAATGGACAATTACAGAATACTAAAGAAAAGAGTGTTTTTAATATTTTCCCAACTTTCATTCAGTTTTCAGCAATCAATATGTTGTGGGAAGAGGTCCACCTTAGACAGGCATTCACTTCTTTTTCTGACAAGTGTAATTAGTATACCGTTTAGGGCGATAAATGGATTTAAGGATAATTTTGTGACTTGATTCATTCCAACAGATTTCTCTATGCTGCACTTTAATATATCACAACTACTGCAGCCTTTTCTTTCATCAGGAGGTGGTCAGGCTTACAGGACAAAAGTAATCTTGGGCAGAAAAGTAAAAAATGCAATCGTCCAGCTCCATTCAAAAGCTCAGCAACTCCTGATAGAAATCCCTGCAGACGATGGAGGTAAATCAAGGGTGTAATTCTGCTGTACCGATGAACAGAAAGCAATGGAAAGCAAACATGCCGATACAGCTTCTTTAAGTGGTACAGATTAAATGGTGTGGAATAATGAATACTCAATTTCAATCGGAACTTAGAGTATTGTCAGAAAAAAACTTAAAGCTGGGAGAGCAATCTCCATTTTCTCAGGTTTTGCTTGAATTAACTGCCGAGCTGGGCTCAGGGCAGAGTACTACATTTTCAGCCTTAATAAACCATCATTACACTGAGCATAAGGAGAGAAAGACCAGATGTTTTTATACTTTCACAGGATAATATTAGCCAGTAAAAGCTAGAAGAGTAAAAGCATTTTTTTTTATTTTACCCAGAAAGGCCTCTTAGCATTAACCTAAATCTAATTGGTCTAACTGGTATGCTAACTGGTATGTTTCCATGACTCCAGCAAAGAATTAGCATCATGATTGCCTTTTCTTACTCTCAGTACTTAGAGTGAACTGCAGTGAAACAGGGGGTTAATAACTGTAAGGAATGATAATCTAGGTTTGTCATCAAATAAAAAATTGGAATAATCAAAAAGCCTCTTCACTTGCCTGGGTGTGCTCATTTACAAATAAATGTACAAAACAAATGTGTAGTCTAACTTTACTTTCTGAGTATGTGCCCATGGTAAGCCCATTAAAAAACTTAAAAATCTCTGAGCTGTTTTATGCTGTACACTATCCTTGGTAACAGTACAACTGTTCCTTTAACAGAAATCCTGAAGATCATATGTGGCCCCTCTCCCTGGAGATCTTTAGAAATACTTGCACTGTGAAATTCTGTTACGCTGGTGCTAAAACTGATATAATGCAGTCAAGCACCTCCATACTGACGTTTAGCATATTCAAGCTAATTAAAGTTTAATAGGCGCACATGTTGCATGGAGTTTTAATGACCAGCAAGGGGAACAGTATTATATCTTTTTTAAGGAACTGCAATCTTAAAAATATTAATAATTAATATCTAATAATTAATAACTGACTGGAAAAAGGTGCACAGACAGGAGAGGCAACAAGAGCCATTATTGGATTTTTTTGCAGATGTGCTTATAAGCAAGAAGTGTAAGAGTGCCTACATTCTGCACGTCATCTGGACCACATGATTTTCAATCTGTTATGGGCTCATTCCTGGGCATTTCAGTTAATAAAGCTACCACTTTTTAAAAAAGAAACAGACGTGATTTATAGATCGAAATCTGGTGTGAAACATCTGAACCATTTGATAATGACCAATATTTGTGGGTTTAAAATAGAGTGTGCTATAAAGTAAGCTGCCACACAGTCATCAATGGCCACCCTACCCTTCCCCACACTGATCTCCTTCCCCTCATCTGGTTTTAACTGCTTGCTTAATCAGTTCCACTGCAAATTATCCATGCACGTAAGTGTTTTTTCTTTCCATCAATTGCCTTGTTTAATCTTATTAACAACATGGGAATATATATGATAAATGCTTATGTAGGGGAAATAACTTTTATGCCAGTGCCGTGAAGCATAGAGAGGTCAACATTTTCATATCCTCCATGTGACTTTACTCATGTTTTAAAGATGCTGTAATTTTCAACAGAGTATTGCATACTTTGGATCTGATTTGTAATTTTTATAGCACACCATGCTCTTGTTTGGAGTTGCATTCAAAGGAACCGAGTGCCTGGCTGTCTAGATCCTAGTCTGATTCTGAAATTGCAGAGGTAAGTAAGTAGGATCGACAGAGCTAAACCATTTTTGACTACACAGGTCTGTACAAAATGTCAGAAACAGCTTAATACAAGAAAGTCTTACCATTTGGAAACTCTTTCATAATCTATTTCTTTCACTGTCAAACAGGAGCGAGACACTAACTGGCATTAACCTAGGCACACTCCTTGACCTGGCTGACACTACAAACAGGTTAGGTATTCAAGGATTTTGTAAATTTTAAGGGATTACATTATAAATAAACAGACTACTGGGTGACATGGTAGCCCAGTAGTTAGCATTGGTGCCTCACAGAGCTGGGGCCCTGGGTTCATTTCCAGACTCTGCTACTGTATGAGGTTTGTATGTTCTCCCCATGCTCTTGAGGGTTTCTTCTAGAAGCTCCAGTTTCTTCCCACAGTCCAAAGACATACTGGTAGGTGAATTGGCTCCTGGGAAAGTCTGCAATAGGTGTGAGTGTGAGTTTGCGTGTGTCTGTGTTTGTCCTGTGTCTGCCCTGTGATGGAATGGCTTCCCATCCTGTGCATCCTGTATTGCACACATTGCTTGCCAAGACAGGCTCTGGCTCCCCCTGGAATGGAAAAAAAAAGTTTAGAAAATGAACAGCACTATGAACTGACTACTATATGTGCAGGACCATGGACATGAAAGGGGATAATATTTTATCGTGTGGACGAGTGTAATTGGATATGACCATAAGCCTGACAGGCTCCGTAGCATGTTGATAGAATGCTTGTATATCCCTACATGATCACTAGTAGGCACCTGTACGTAGTAGGGCATCAAGATTATTTTACCCTGTTTTCAAATTCGCCTGCACTTTAAGATCTCTAGGCACAAGCACAGCTCCTTAAATGGGTGACACCTGGTCCTGAAGAAGCACTCGCTTACGCAAACAGGAATGAGCTGGCAAGCAGGGCTCAGGTCCAAGCTTGTAAATGTGACAGCCGTTGTGCATAGGAGCTGTGCAAAGCTTGCAGATTCAATCCCTAGGAAGAGCTCTTTTCATCCCATTGGAGATCAGGGCATTACACAAATGCATGCACTCTCTGTCCAGAAGATCAGCAAGATTTAGGTTTCAAACTGGAGATTGTACAGTAGCCTGGCCAAGAATGCATCATCAGCCAAATTGAGGTTATATTTGAATACGTCATTTTTATCTTCCAGTAAATTCTCAACAGATCCAGTCAGGATTCAGCTCTGAACGGGATCACAGACTGAAATCCAGAATCAGCGGAGTGTAGCTTGATCCTATGAGTGAAAAGCATCCAGGGGGGTCCCTGGGGACTGATGTGGGCACATGAGTGTGTAAATACAACACATTTTCCAACCACTACACAGCCAGCACTGAAGACCGTGCTATAAAAATAAATCACAGCTCACACATATACCAAATGACACACGACAGGCCTTCGCCACCACATTTTAAAACCTGTCATGTGTAAAATACGATAAGGGAAGATTTTACGATCAACATCGTGTGCTCTGCAGTTTTAATTCCATATATCGTATGCTGTGTACTGTAGGTGTGAGTCCACTCCCATGCTACTGAATGCTTGATCGCCCTGGAGTGTGATTTTAATAAACATTTTTGAGGCAGCTACACCTGTGTCACATTACAGTGCTGCTCTGTGATGAACACATCAGATCTCTGTCACACAGCCCCCTCCCGCAGTCAAATAAGATCTTAATCACAGGACTTATCTTCTCTCCCAGGGGGCCCGGGATGAGATCCGTGCTGAAATGAAATCCATTTAACTTCAGTCATATCAGCACACAGTGACACATCTATCCCAGACGGGAGGAGCACTTCAGAAAAACAAATTTGTGTCTAAATCACCTTCTGTAACACTGTAACACACTTAGGCCCCATCAACTGTTTCAATTAACATGTGTTTCGGAAGAATATTATTTCCAATTTCCATTCACTTCAACTGGTTCCTTTCACTTGTTGTAACACATGTCGGAAACGGTTATATTTTTAGACCTGAAACCCGATTGTTCAAAAATCCCAAACAAAAAAAAACGTTATACATGGTTCTTCATCCTTCACATGACAAGTGGATTCCAAGACCTTCAAAGATCAGTAGGATGGTTAAACATACCCTTTGCGCATTATTCACTCTTTATTACAGACATGCAAATTCCTGTTTACACATGTATATAGGCATATGAGTGACGCTGAAGGTTTCTTGTCAAGAGCAAGAGCGGATTTCGTGAAAAAGAAAAAGCATTTCTAAAATACTACAAACATAAAAATGTACTCCTCCACCCACTTTCAGGAGAGCCACAAAGTGTTCTACAATAACTAGACCACTACTGCTGCTACAACGAATATACCAGAGTGGTCTCAATTTAACTGGGCAAACGCCTTCCGTCATTGTTGTTTGCTTTTCTTAAAGATGCACACAGAACATAAAACAGCGAATACGCTGAATGTTCTCCAAGGCAGTACTTTGTGATGTCATTAAATCAACACTAGACCTCCTCTTAATGCGAGAGGAGTCTCCGTGCAAAGCCTGCAAAGAAAACAAGAGGAATCTGGAAAACATTTTCTCCTGATTTCCACTGTTACAATGTCAAGAATCAGCCCTTTTATTATCTATGGTCTCCAACAGATGTGACAGTTTTGTTTAATTTTTGGAAATCTTTGTGTGAATTTGTATCTGGTGTTCTCAGACACTCTTATAGTCTGAAAAGGTATTTTCTCCCTTTACTATACATTTATATTTATATTTATATCTATGGTTACATCTATATTTATATTCATACGTGTGATACGATTTTCTGTGTACTGTTCTGTTCTAGTTTCCTCTTGTGTGTCCGGACTGTGAGTAACTCTTGTATTGTATTGTATGTATTAGACTATTAGTATATAATTCGTTACACTGTGGCTGTGTTGTGTGTGTTAAGCTGCTGTTGCACTGCAATTTCCCTCACGGGATCAATAAAGTATCTATCTATCTATAAGGCACTTCAATTTCCCATCTTTCCTTCATGACAGTAGTTATGTGATTTGGAACATGTCTGTTAGTTAAACTGTTCAGCTAAAACACGCCTAGCAAAGCTCATTCTTAATTTAGATTTTATGTACAGTATATGTATATATGAACAAGTAATAGGTTTATTCCATGCTGAAAAAAATAAGAAAGAAAACACAACGTTTCGGCCGTGGAGCCTTCTTCAGGTGTGAGCTATATGTATATATATATATGTGATGATTACATAATCCAAAGTAGGGATCCTGTCCTGTCAAGAGTTGTGGAATGATTCAGCACATAGATTATTCCATAAATCCTGACACTTGTAAACTAGCAGACCAGACCGTTTCCAATGAAATTGGATATAAAATACTTGTACAGTATTAACAACCCTCGTAATCTTCTCTGTTCTAGCCTAAAAAGGTTCAGTTCTTTCTCTGTCAGTGTGTGTGCAACAGACATACAGTACAGTATACTGTTGCTACTTGCATCCATCTCACAAATTCATGCTCACACGCAAGAAGGTTTTGCTCAGTGTTGTCAAAGCAACCATACATTTAAAGGTTCTTTAACTTTAGGTACTTTCTACTACTTGAGGTTTTGACTACCACAACTCACAACTGACAACCCACTGAAGCTCAGCAGGTGTGAGCTTGGCCAGCACCTGAATAGGAGACCTCCTGGGAAAAACTAGGGTTGCTGCTGGAAGAGATATTAGTGAGGCCATCGGGGGCGCTCACCCTGCAGTCTGTGTGGGTCCTAATGCCCTTGTATAGGGATGGGGACACAATACTGTAAAAAAGGAGCCATCCTTCAGATAGGAATTAATACTGAGGTCTTGATTCTGTGTGGTCATCATAAATCCCAGGGCATTGCTTGAAAAGTGTGGGGGGTGTTACCCCAGTGTCTTGGCCAAATTTCCCATTGCCCTTTACCAATCATGGCCACTTAATAATCTCCATCTAAGAACTGACTTCATCACTTTCTTCTCCTCCCCACTGGCTGTTGTCGCATAATCCAGGTAGGCTGTTGTGGAGGGGAGTCCCCATTACATGTAAAGCGCTTTGAGTGGAGTGTCCAGAAAAGTGCTATATAAGTGTGATTATTATCAAGTGCCAGGTATTCCCGTTCTGAATAGTCTCAAACTGTTCCTTCGGATCACATGATAATTCACTATATGCAGACATGATTAGCAGAAGTATGTAAACCATCATGTTTTGTTTTTGGTAAATTGTGTTGTTTTTTTTATTATTAACAGAATAAAGCCAGTAACTGGTATATGCACTTTCCCCATGTGAGATCTCTTACTAATGACTGTTGAACAATTAAAGACGATGTTCAATTCCCGGTACAACATTGCCCTCTCCTGTTTTATGCGCTTTACTGCTTCAAACTGCTGGCAAGGCTTGTATTTCTAGTACCAGTAACTCTAGCTGTGCTTCGAGACTTAAAATAATAATGATGAGTGGACTGGAGGAAAATGGGATTAATTGTGAAATAGAAATGAATCTCTATATTAATATGAGTAATAACATCAATTAGGTATATGTAAAAAACGTATAAATCAGGAAGACAAGTTTCGCTGAACACCACCTCATAAAAAAACACTTGTTTTCAAAAGCGAATTAACGCAATGGCTACGGAAGAATAGCCAATTTTTCAACTAAAAGCGGCCGAAACCAAGGATCTGGCATTGACGCAGTCTTATAACAAGCAACCTGGGTGCTCTGTTACAGGGTTTACTCTAACAGAACCAGCGAGCTGCGTCATTACCGTCTGAGAGTCAAGTTCACAGCCCTGCCTTGAGCGGAAATTTCCACAGCCCACTGCAGCTCCTGTCCCTGGACAAGGGACTTGACATCCCCACGCACAGGACAGGAGAGAGCCAGCTCATTCCAGAACTGCCGGAGCGCCGTGTCATTCGCTCTGTGCCCCGCGCATCAAGGTTGAAGAGCGGTTGCGAGTACAATCCACTTATTGTAAATAGTGACTCAGAATGCAACATTTAAACCTCTTTTTTATCGATTATTCATCATAAGGCAATTCTGACGGGCACTGACGTCCTTAGAGGGTGAAGTAACAAGAAAACTGTCCTATTTTAAATCCTCGTATAGTTTTAGCTGCATCTTATTTCTTTGGTTTTACAAACGGGTCCCCTACATCATTTTATTGTACAGTGCTAATTGACTTAATACACCGAACAATGCAGATGCTTAGACACAATGGAAAAGCACATAGGAATGATGCAATACATTTAATGCTCGTGTTACACTCGGGTACGTATTCATTGCACATTTTAATGTAATAACGATGTTAACCTAATTCTCTTTCTTCATACGTATATATTACATTAAGTATCGTTACATACGCTCAATATACCTAGTTTTATGCTGGCATTGTCTCCGGAATGCTTAAAATTTGAGAAACGGACCAGTTGAACTAGATTGCCGCGGATTCTGATGTTTACAAAAATGTGAAGGCGGAGTGTGATGGACTTTACGGTAAATGGTTCCCAGAACCACGTGATTCTATCAAATGTTTGTAAACATGCGTCAACCGCATGTGATTGTGACGTCAGAGCAAGAAGTTGCTGAGAGGCCGGCCAATCGGACAGCGGGATAGTGTGGGAGGGGCGGGGTTCGACTATTAAGCTGTGGAAAAATCGATAGGGATTCTGTAATAAGGAGGAGGGGGGGCATGAGAGATGATTCAAGATTGAAAATAATGGAATTCGAGAGACAGGAACGGAGCAGGTGACAGTCCAGTTCAACAAACTAAAAAAGAAAGAGGCACAAACTGAGAAAAGGGACACTGATCCCATAGTTCATTTATCAAGGTGAGTCTATAGTTTCGTCTATAGGAAGTGATGCGGTATTCCTTAGTGAGACTGAGCTGTCCTGCGTCCATACGTCATGCTTCTTATACATGTAGCTTTTATTGTGTGTTTACGTATTTTCTTTAATGCGAGCATTAAACTTTCACATATTTTATGTTAATATTGTAATCGGATATATTTAATCCAATTATATTTTTTTTTACCATTAATAGTCTTATTGTGGGTGAAATAATTCATGAGCCACTTACGCAGGGTTGCGAGGTGTGGTTTCGAAACAGAATCTCAAAAGGCAGTTTGCTGGGCTTTGCGCGGTGGAGAAACCAGAAAGATCCGGCTGTAAGGGTATTTCTACCTGCGTATGATGTGGGCAAGTGCGCAGAAAACGGGCCTTCGAGGATAAAAAGCCTTGTGAAGGATTGCCCAACGCGACAGCTTGTGGCGGAGACGGGGAGAGAGAGGAAGGTGGTCGATCAGATGTAGTTCAGGCAGTTCAGCACATTGAAGGGCTGCGTCACAGTGGATGGAGAGCGCTGTATCGTGGCAGTGAGGATATTATACGCAGTTTATATACCGAGTGTGCGCTTGTGGTTCACATACGCATTTCAGAGCCGCGTCCTCATCCATCCTGCGCACGCACTGAAAACACTCCGATGGAGAGAGAAACCAAACATCAGAAGCACACTGCTTATATACGGTATTGATTTACAGATTCACGTTTTTTTTCCTAGAATGAGAAATATGTCGTACCTCGAAATTGCTTGCCAACCACCTTTGCCTTTGCGGTATGTGAACGTACACATACATGAATTTAAACGAATACGCAGGTGTGGGTGTGTCTGGATAATCAGAAGCGCTTCATCTTTTAACTATGAAGACCCTGAGACTTTGTTTCACTATACAGTGCAATGTAAGAGCTGAATGTATACAAATAGTGTTTCCCAAGTGTTTTGGGGATTCAGTAAAGTTCCTTCTGTATTACATCGTTTTCAGTCTTGACTTAGCTTCAAGTCAGTCAGTGAATAAATGAGTTAGAAACAAAGATTTACATTTTTCCCTGTTACACACTTTCAGCTTCAAACTCCTTTGAAATTATGAAAGCATCATCATCATCCGAAAGCAGGTAAGTAGAATTTAGTATTTAAGTTTTTATTCCTGATGTTACTCTGTTACTCTGTGATCTTACTGTTACTCTGTAGATCTTCGTATGGGCTTCACTTAAAAACGTAATTTTCCCAATTATCACTTAATTGGTTGGTTGTACATTAAAAGTAATTGAGATTTTGAATAAAAGTCTGGGTCGCAACAGACTTTAGAAATGTCTCATTTTTATGAGCCCATTTTTAACACCTTGTTTTGCGTTTTGCATTTTTTCAACTTTAAAGTTGTTGATTGTTTTGAATTGTGACAATTATTCCCTTTCCAAAATAAGAAACAGGAGACAAGCCTTGAATAACCCCGCAGGCTGGGCCTTGAGGTAAGCTTATACACACTGATTTTAACCCCAAAAAAAACCCATAATAAAATGAAAGCACTAATCTTTACCATCACTGGGTGTCACTGTTACTGTTCAGCCCCAGTCCTCTCATGTAGGACTGCGTGCCTTTTCACATTCGAGCTCTTGCACTCTGCCAGGTCAGTCTGATACTGGCATCGTCATGTTCTGCATGTAAACTGCGGAGCTCTGTGAGCCACGGGCAACTGAGAATCAAGAGAAAGTTTTAAAAGTTCAAACCAAAAGAGCACTTCAATGAGTAAGTAGTAACACATAGAAATAGGAACAGATGTTATACGTATAAACATCAGCTTGCATTTCTATTATGATTCAACATGCACTTGCGTTCTGAATTCCACTGCCATGTGCACAGCTAATGATAAATACGATGTAGTAATACAGTACTTATGAGAGGAGAGATTTCTACTTTCTGGTTGATTTGATGGTTTGATGTTAAACCAGGTCCTCTGACTTTGCCAAATGCACCTTCCCTGCCTGATTTAGTAAGTGCGTCAGCAAAGGATGTTTAGGAAGAGGCTACTAGGGTGCCCATGTGGTGGTCTTCCCAAACCGATCGTGGGTACCAACAATCTGAACTTTCGGAAACGCGACAGTAAAAAGTGGCCGTTGTGTCCTTCGTCTGTTTGGCGTTTCGGGTGTCGCAAGCACAGGCACTCGAAATTTGGGAGGACGGGGAAAAAAAAAGCCAGGGCTGCAGAGGCTAGGGAACATAAGCCTGACTCGTGCGTCACGCGCCAACGCTGGGGCTTTCAAAATGAACGCCGCTCCTCTTCTGCAGGAGATTAAGGTTTAGGAAGAGGAATACTGCCGAGAGATGACACTGCTAAAATTAACACCCTGCCTAGTGAATGATGGAGTATAAATAGACAGCAGAAGGAACAGTGTGAAGCATACTGCATTATCACTTGAGCCCCCGCCCTCCAAAAGAAAACTACAGCCTTCATCACTTAATACTTGTGAATGTCTCTTTAATACTACCTACTGTCGAGGCATCGCTTAAGGTATGGATGATGACATTACATGCCCTAAAATAGAAACATCTGTCCTGCAGGCTGTACAATTTCAGAGCATAACCACCAGGTTGAAAATCCATTCACTTAAATATGCCCTCTCCTGCCCACTATTGTTACTGTTGTTGATAATTTAAGCTCCCACCCCCCCCGCCCCACTGTGATGCAGGATAACCGGCTTTGATTGCCCGAATAGTTTGCATTTCCCAAAGGCTGTCAATGGCAGAACAGAACAGGTTGGAGGCTGATTCTTCAGTCAACAATTTCCCTGCTCCTCCCATTAGTCAAACACACAAGGCCACTCCAGCAGGCAGCAGTGGGAATAAAACCACAGCAACGTCAGAGATTTGTGCCTTTGGGAATCTTTTTTTTTTTTTTCTCCCAAAACGGATACACGCTCATTCTTTCTGCACATTCTGAACCAGAGCACGCGGCGCCGAAAAACGTTCGTAATGCCGTTTAGGTTTTTTTTTTAATAAAAGGAAAATAAAGGCGGAAACATCCGAGCTGGACCTGGCAGCGTCTGTGTTTAAGGAGTGTTACAAGGCCCGGTGTTTGTAAAAAACAGCAGCGGACTGGCTTACAGAGGGAAAAGAAAGTCCTCCTTCCTGCCACCGGTTGGCGCTAAAGAGTCAGACACTTGTGGTTTGGGAAGCTCATTGAGAGAGACGGAGCAGCTGTTTCCCGGCTGGCCTATGAAGGCTGAAAGACGTGCTGCTGCTGTTGCCCAGTCTGTCTGTGAAGGCCCACACAGACGTTGCACTACAGAGATGCTTCAGTGTTGAACTCGGGCAGCACAGAGTGTGTTTTGTCTAAGCGCACAGCAAATCAGCATTTTAAAGTCCCAGGGTTTACTCTAGCTACAATTGAGGGAAATGGCTCGGTGGCCAGAGAAGCTGTTTGATGTGGTTTCTGAAAGAGGGGTGATAAGGGCCTTATCCCCAGGTAGTTTCCGACGGAGAGTAGTGGATTACGATGCCGATGTAAATAAGAGGAAAGTCAGCCGTGTTCATGGCTGCCTTATCTTTATTTATTCTTTTTATTTGAACACCAAGGTGCTGTCAAATCGGGAAGCATCGCATCGAATGCTGAGCGTTTAGCTCCTGTGGCGCACGGAAAAGCATTCCCATCCGGTTGCCGGAAGCGTTTCATTCTTCCGTTTGATTCTGGAGGCTGCCTTTTTCATTATCTCCATGAATGCTCACCCCTCCAGTTAAATTAGGAGCTCTAATCTGTAAGAAGCTTAGACCTTCTTTGCGGTGGTGTCACCTGCCTCCCAGCATTCCTGGAGGCACCGGCACGGCTCACCTGACCTTGTGCTTGTCTCCACTGCCTCCACCCCTCCCCTTCTCCCCCGTCCCCCTCCTCTGTGACTGCCTCTCACTCACAGCCTGCCAGTGCATTTCAGGACACCAAAACACTGCTGGGGGGGGGGGGGAGAGCTGCATCATGGGGCTTTGCAGGGATGCTCTGAGAGTGAAAGCATGGCAACAAAAAAGGAAAAGAGAGAAAACGGCCTCGTTCTTTCCTATGGCTTTTTGCGGCAAAAGCTTTGGCTTGTGCTCGTTATTCTGCAGAGGACTGCAAACGTGCACCAGAATGGAGAGGGGGTGGTGGTGGCATTATTCATTGTTGAAGAGTAACAAAACAATTCAGTCTCTATTCCCCAGCCATTCCTTGCGGCGACTGGAAATTCCCATTAAAAACTGCGATTCCCCTCATATCACAGGAACAAACTGACCCAGTACCTCCAAATTCATTCCACCTGTGTGTGAACGAGAGGATCAAAACCCTCACCCCCTCACTGTGCCAGAACCTTTCATTGCTAAATTGCTAAGTCATCCTCAAACGACAGTGCAGTGCTTTCGGCTTCACGGTGTGCTTTTCTCTCAAACACAAACATTTTCCTCCTGCATCTAGGCAAAGAAAATTCACCTTGGGATGCACATGATAAGAAATCTTGTTGCTGAGGCCACTATAAATAGCTGACAGTAATTTGTACAATGTGTGGTGGAACCTGCACTGTGCAGCTCAGGACTCAGAAATTCAAATGCCTCTTACCTCATCACCTTTTTCGGATACTTCTAGAGGATTAAAGTCTCATAGACAAACCCCCACAAAGATGCTGAAAGGACCAGGAAAATAAGACTAATTTCTGCCCGCACAAAAATATCCCAAGGCTGACACTGTGAAAACGTTGTTTCCTCTCCCTCTTCCTGTCATACCACACAAAAACATCTTAGAAAATCCTCAACCAGCTTTTACTATTCAGACTTTTTTGTGGGAAATGTAAATTTCAGGTCATTGTGTATATTCTTTTACTTCTTAAATGCAAAAGATATCAGCTGATACCAGACAGCATTAATAATTTCAATATTTTTTCACACCCAATCAATTTGGTTTTCCCTTTTAAGAGTATCAGTGAACTTTCATGGGATCAAAATGTGTTCTAAAATGATAAAAATAGATCACGTCTGAGTAGCTTTTCAGGACAGTTCTGTCTTAACTCCTGGGCCTCTTGTAAAAACGCAGACCAAATAGCTGCATTCAGCACATTACTGGGATACAATGCTGATTCCAATTTACATAAAAAGATAAAAATATTCTTAGTTATTTCAAACAGTAATTATTCATAACAGATATATTGCCTCCTTTACTGTACTTTTTCAAATGTGCTCTAAAACCTGCATAAAGTCAGAAGCAGAAATCTGGCGACTTGTGTTGTGCGAATGTGAGAAGTCAACAATAGCCATTTGATCTCAATTATACTAGATTTCTTACTCAGAGTATCAGGTTAGAAAAATCCTTATATGGCCGTGTCAGTCTTCATCCTAATTATGTCCCAACTTCAGATCCCTGCCTGTCAAGACTGTGCTCTGCAAACACAGCCAACAGATAAGCAGACACATAGGAACAACACCAATGCGTGCACTGAAAACAACACACCTATCTCATTGCATGTCTTGAATGAGAATTTCAAACCCTGCTGTGGGAAACCCTATGATATATTTATATATGCCATTTAAAATCTTATTCAGTACTTTGGCAGTCTTATGGGAACCACAAATTTAGAATGGGGATGTGTTTTCTCATAGTGTGCAGTATTTGGCTAGACTGAACACTGCTCTTAGTGGTCCACAGTAATTCTAAATTATGCACACAAAGGATTGAAAGGGTCAACAATGAATTTGTGTTCAATGGATCTAGCTTTATCCCATTAACACTGGGAAGGAGAACAGTGCAAAAGAGTCACTGAAAAAGCCTACCGTACACTCAGAAGGTCAAAGTGGTTTGAACTGGCCAACCTCTATTCCAGGGTTAGACACTGCTCTGGAGGTCTTGATCATATCTTATGCATTATCTCCGTTTCTCAAAGAACTCCAATTCCCATCCACCATTGAGGTGTCGGGGCCAGTACCAGTGAAATGAAAGTAATGTGAAAGAACATTAGGAGAACATGAGAGAAATGGAGTGCGATTACCAGTTGGCTATGTCTGAGGTTTTTAAAACTACAGTACTAGCAACAAAATAACTTCCCATTCTGTCTTTTAAGGCTTGAAATTACCCCTTGGAAAACAAAGCTGAACGACTAATGTTATATAATATTTTCATCGTAAAAGAACGTGTTTCTACTGAGGAGGGGTATAAGGCTTTGCAACATTTTTTTCTGCCCGATAGTATTACTATAATTCATTACAGATTTGGAAAAGCAGACTTTTAGTTGTTGTCTCATTGCTGAAATGTCCCTGCTCAAAACCTGGTAGTAAATAAATTCACTAATACATTGCTAGGAATTGTTAGAACAGGGAAATTGTTGACTGACCGAATTAATAATTCAGTGTCTGATGCGGTCTTTGGAGTATTTATTGTAACCAAGTTCCATAATCATACACAGACCAAATAAAATACCATACTTGAATTGCTATTTAAAGGAAGCGTTGTTTGGAAGAAACCGCAGTAATATGTGGTCATAAAACAGAGGTGTGCCAGCTCACTGTTCTAAAAAAAATACCTGAAAAAGTCCATAATAATAACAGCTTTGTAAGTGGTTATTGACACTAAAACAGTTTTGGGAGAACAGGTGTCCCAAAAGTGTTGAGAAGGAACAGAAGAAGACTTGAAGAGTGAGTTATGGCATCTTTTCTGTCCCACGTCTTGCTTAGTTTGGAATGGGAAAGGGGGATTGCATCCACGAAACATTTGGCTGAATAACAATAACGGGAGCAATGCATCCAGGGATTGTGCTGGGTAGAGAATAGGCAGCTTCTCTGAAGTTTTACTTTGCTGCCATCATATCATCTTAACATTTTCATTCACTTCCCTGTTGCATAGGTAGTGTGCAGATTGTGAGCATGTTCACAGATGTTGCACAGCTGGAGAGCAGCTCCTGGTTTGTGTCGAGGGCTGAGGAGGGTTAACAGCAAGCCCAGGTCGAGCCTTCCTTCTCGGTTTTGTTTTGTTTTTTCTGTGTTTTGTTTTTGTTTTGTTACAAATGGGGACAATGTGCCTTTAAAACCAGTAGGTTGTCAGGTGACTGAGGAGGCACAGACGGCTCAGTTAGCTTGGAGAAGCCGAGTGCAACTGTGAGCAGTACAGAGAGACAGATAGAGAGCGAGGGAGAGAAAAAGAAAACGAGACAGAGAGAGAGAGAGAGAGAGAGACCTGGTTTAAAGGGTGACACTGAGAGAGGGAGGGAGCGGAGAGAGAGGTGGCTGCGGCCTGTTAACAGAGTAGCTCCGGCTGTGTGTGTCTGTGCGGCAGTGTGCTGCTGGCCTGAGTTTTTCAAGGAGCTGCAGTTGTGTAGCTACAACACTGGGAGAAAGCCTGGAGAATTAAGTGCTGCGTCACACTAAGGGAGAGAGATTGTGAGTGTGTGTGTGTGTATCTGTTTGTGTGTGTGCGCGTGTGTCGGAGAGAACTGGCTCTGTTGATGTCTGAAAGAGCAATACTGCTGTTGCTGCAGCTAGATGAAAATAGAGAGAGATAGAAGGAGAGAGAGAGAATTTGAATTAGTCGCTACGTCACTTTTTCACGTCGAGGGGAAAAAGCAGCTAAGATACCAGGAGCTCGGAGTCCTGTGGCTTTCTACCTGAGAGTGGACGGCACATAAAAATATCTCTTTTTTTGCCTTTTCCTTTTTCGTTCTTTTCTACTTTACTTTTATTCTGGGTGTTTTACTGTCTCACCGTCGGTCTTACCCACGTCGGGAATAGCGTTGCGGAGTTGTAAGAAGGATGCTGAAGATGTGACGTACTTTACCTCGGTCGGAGGCAAATGTTGAGGCGCCGGAGGGAAGGGGGCGCGGAACGAAGGGTTAACGCAAGAACGGTTGTTCTGGAAGGTTCTTTTTGATGAGACGAAGAGCGCAGGGGGAGCATTAATCGAGAATAATCTAGGTTATACAGAATACTAACACTTATATTTTACATTGTACATAGAGAGTGATGGGGAATAGGGAGCAAATATACTTATGTAGGAAAGAAATCTATATATAGGCAGTTGTCACCTAGATGATACAGAGGCACAAGCTAATGTATTTCTCCACCTAACCTACTGCTGCCGGCCTGTTATTTTCCTGTAGGACGTATAACAGTATGGTAAGTGATGATGTTTTCCTGTAAACAAGGGATCATGCATTGTCTTGTTTTTTCTGATTTTTCCCTACGATTAACTCTTTCTGGGACCAACGACTGACTGTATGGGTGGGGAAGGGCGGCATTCTGAACAGGGACGTGGGGAGGGTACATGGGCATCTTTTCTTTGGCTGCGCACCGAATCGAAATCCGGGCGTACCGTAACGAACGCTTTCAGGCGATCGGTTTTTGCTGTTTCTGACAGATTCGGGCTGATCCAGACATCTCCAGTGTAATTCATGAGGTTATTTAATCATCCTGGTCACAGGAAGACTCAGGGCTATTGTTGCTTCTGCTGCTGCGGGGTTAAAAGAGTTCTAGCTCTGAGATTTGTTGCTGCGTAGTTAATGGAAACAGAAGTGGTGACGCAGTGATCTTTATTTCTCTGTTTGGAGAGTGAGAGAAGACCGGTTGGCTCTTCCTGTTTCTCCCTGGTTTTCTTGCACTGGTTAAGTGCTGGGGATTCTGTTTATGCCTTTGCAAATTAGTTTGCCCCTGAAAGCAGAACCAGGGGCCTAAATGTCATGGCTGTGTAGCAGGAAAGTTGTTTACCTTGCTCTCTTGGTGACTCCATGTTGGCAGTTTTCCAACTTGCATGTGATAGACTTCCTAATGCAGCTGCATCATCAGCTAAGTGGTAGAGCTTGTTTCCCATTGGACTTTGAGAGGCCCCCAGAGTGTGGAGGCAGTGTGTTCTCATTGGCTAGACACCAGCAAGCAGGTGGAAGCCTGCTTCTGATTGGCTGAAGGAGAGAGATGTCATGTATGAATCTTCTGTGTTGTTGGTGTAAGGAGTTCTTGCTGCATGTCTGTGTATAGTATATCTCTCCCTGCTTTGACTTTCCTGATTCAGACGCAAATGAGCCAAAAAAAATTTCTTTCTCATTTTTTCTATCACACATTGAGGCTTAGTTATGTTCTCTACTGTCAATGAATATTAAAGCTGTTCAGGAATAAAAGTGTGATGATTTCTTTATGATTCGATTTATTAAGAAGGAGCGGCACAGGAGGCAGTCTATTGTGTTTTGAGTCATCTTGACTACAACTTGTTTTCCAGTTTACACACTGAGAAGTGTACATTAAAATTACTGCAGCAAGAGCATCAGACTTCAGTTGTTGAAGAAACAAAACATTTCAACCAGGGGGCAGAAATTCATGTACAGTGAGGTTTAATTTACTGTCAAGAATCTGTGTCGTATCCTGCGCAGCTGTGTATGTGCCATACTGTCTGTTGTCTAAGTTGGGATTCTGTGATGATTCTGCAGCTATTGCTGTGTGTCACGCCATTCGGCGTGTCTCTTCATTCGCGCAGAGCTTTCCAAGCGCTACTGAGGGTGATTTTGCTCCTCAGTAAATGGGGGATATTTTAGCACCCCTAAGGACTAATAGGTGCATAGTTCTTTTTTGCTTTGTAGGATGCCTGGTTTTTAAGCTCAGGTTCCGACTCCGGTCTCTCGTGGCTTTAGATCCTATTTTTTTGCGTTGAAATCAAATCAAACTGCGCAGCTGGCCCTTTTCAGAATTCGGGATTGTGATGTCACAACCAGCGAGCTCAGGCGATGATGTAAGTGGGTATGCGCCTGCCAAGGAGTTGTTGCTGCAGCATACGCCACAGACTTGTATTTAAACAGACGCCCTACGACGGAAGCAGAAGGAACAGGCTGCTCACCTTGCCTCACCTCACAGGAGAGAAGTAACGCAAAACTGAGCTAAAGGTAAGAGCGCCTTGCGTGTTGTTTAGTACAACACTGTCGGTCAGTATCATGAAGCAAGAGGAAGCCAGCAGGGCTCAGTGACCCTAAAGCTCTTACTGTTATGTACAAAAAGTGCAGTGTCGTGCAAAGATACGCCTTGTTCTTTAACCGTTCCAGCAGGAATCGGGTTAGCAAAAGGAGGAATAAAAAGGATACGAGACATGCTGTAATATTTGTATCTGCAATAGAGCGAAGGTTGCTACTGTGAAATTTTACGCAGGGTAGCGATCTGCATGCAGTAGGGACAAATAGAGTGTTCCACTACAGCTCTGAAGGAATGTCAAACCCTTTCCACAATGTTCTCCATATTTCTGAATTTGATCAAAATAAAACCAACAGGTTCTCACCTGTTCAGCCTATTTTTTAGTTATGTCCTCTGACAAGTTCACGGTCAAGAATTATGTAACTAAAACGCTTTTTGCTGTGTTTACCACACCCTATTAGTTTTTACCATTGTCTCCATCATAGTAAGGACTTACATGTCCCGATTTCAGAGGCGATGTTTCACCTCAGCAAAGTGTGCGGATTAAGGAGTCTTGACTGCGTCGCACAGAGGCAAGTGGAGTACACTGGCGAGTTCAGCCTCAGATTAACAAACTAGATCTCAAAGCAGCCAAGTGGGTTCAGATGAAAAGCTGCACGGAACATTTGTCCAAAATCAAATCACAGCTCTGATGGCTGAGCAAGGTTCCCACAAAAATGGCTCCCGTCTCACATAAAGCACGCACCCCTGGGAATATAGACGACAGGAAATACAGCTTTTAACTCACTGTTTTGCCTCTGGCGCAAGTTTTACAGTGAAAGGCCTGCATGGTATAGTAGATGGAGTTTGGACCTGGAATTGTACAAAAAAACGCCAAGCAAAATAATACAGGTAGATTCCTACAGCTCCCTAGTTAGGAAGGCTGACAGAGCAGCCTAGATTCAGTAGAGTGGGTTGTCAACCATGTGTCTGAGGAAACCAAGACTCTTCAAAAAGCCCAGCCTGGCGTGAAACCTATCAACAGCAGCACATTACTGGAGTTGGCAAGCACACTGGCTTGATTAACATCAGAGATAAAGGACTGTGGCAATAAATCAGAATATGGCCATGCTGTTACCCAAACAATCCTGGCATATCAGTTGGCTCTTGCCAGAGGGCTATAACTTTACAGTACCTTGACCAGTCTGTCTTACCACTTCTGTTTTATAAAGCCAGCAGTTCTGCTTGCCTTCCTTAAACTTCAAGGTCAGAATTTGAGATTTTTATATCTGGGGAGCATGGACTGTAAAATATTAAAGAAACAATGCATACACATACACTCTACTTAGTTTAACCTTACAAGGAGGAAAATACCGTTTAACCTTACAGTTCTAACTTACTGACTTACTCTAGCTGACATATAAACCTCTAAAGAAGCTTTCCTGAAAGAGAACCAGCGACACCTCAAGCCTGTATTGCAGATTGAAATGCGTCATGTGTCGCTGGGCAGAGTTCGTTATATAAAGAAAGTTACAGAAAGTGCTTTGGAGACTCAAATTGTACAAATTCTAAACAGTGTTGCTGGGAACTGTTATTATACTAAACATTATGCTTGAAACAGCAGCTGGAGATCGAATAGCCATGTGTGCATCCGACAGACATATGAGGTGACATTAAATTATCAGAAATGAGTGTCACGTTTCCTCTTAGTATTACTGTACAGTATGTTAGCGGAGGATAAATTTAGGTGACTACATTTTGACCTGAAATTACTAGCTCTGTAATGTGCTCCAGGAACAAGTTCAAAAGACTCCTAACTAGAAGAAACGTGTGTGACGTACTGCTAGCAGTAAGTATGAGTTGCTATTTTAAGTTCACCATTAGCATGCAAACTGATGGAGGGATTTGTGGAGAGCCTGTGTTTAAAAGGCTAGTCATAACGTACAAGTCCAGAGTGTCTGAAATGCAGCCTTGTGTCTTTTCCTCAGCTGGCATTGTTCTTGCATACTGTAGGCTTTGAATAATTAACAAGAACTTTAAAAAATCACAACAGCAGAGAGAGAAAAAGGCAATCAGTCACGCCTGCTACCAGTAACATGTCGGCCTAGGTAGTCAATAAATGGCAGTGCTATTGGCCGACGATGACCAGTAACTTAATTTTCATTTCTTAATGCTGTTGCAGAGGTCTGATTCGTGATATGCTTTGCTATTATGATGACAAAAATGCTAGCTGTTTTGCTTTCTTCTCTATCAAGAACACCACATTCACTCCTGTTTTTCTAATGCAGTATAATGAGACCTCATCATCCTGTGTTACCACTGTATTGCCATGGCAACAGCCCAGTGAGGCTACAGCAAGCACACAAGGGTTAAAGTGCTTTAAACGTTTTAACTGAAGGGTGTGTTAATAAAGGAGGGGGGGTGAGAAAGTGGTTCGGAAAGGGGAATAGCAGTATATCTGACCCCCTTCTCACTGAACATCTCTGCTCAGTGGCCTTGCAAATTCACACACAATAACAGGGCAGCATGGCAGATTCTGCCTCCTAGCTCTAGCATGCTGATGGATTTATTCTCTTTGTTGATGGTCGGTTTTATTACTATATCTAGTAATTTAGATAATCTTGCAAGGGTAGTACCAGGATGAAAATAGCCAGCCTTCTCGAACTTCTTTTTATGTCCCATAAACAAACGAGTGTACTCTAAGACATTGTATAGTGATGTCTCTTATTCATTAGTATTGAAAGGTTTGATGTGATCCCCGCCTTTGACCAGCTGGTGAAAATGTGGATCTTGACTTGATTTATTTCTAAAGAAATGGATCACGACAGAATGCTCAGTATAGTAGCTCCGAGTACCAATACACACAACGCCAGCCCTACAGACAGAGGAAAGGCTGTTCTGTTTTTAGAATGGTGTTCTTTTTCTGGCTCTCACTCGAGTCGAGGGAAATAAAATGAAAAATAAGGCTGCAGGTGAAATCCGAGGCAGCTGGTCTGCCGCCTAAATTTTTTTTCAGGTTAAGGAGGATTTGTTTAGGAGGAGGAAAAGTGTGTGAAGGAGGACAACGCTGATGGGGAAAAATAAAATACCAACACGATCAAGGCTGGAATTTGGGAAAATCTTGCTCTGACTTGTTGTTGAACGTGACACTTTGCTTCCACACTGTATGGGTTCATCTTTTAATTTAGAAATGCAATGAATGTCAGCTAATCTATCCACTTCTTCCAATTTGGGGTCATGTGGAAGCCAGAGTCGTTCGTGGCAGACAACAGGCACACGGTGGGATACACCCAGGAAGGGACACTGGTCTATTGCAGGGCACACACAGACACACACAGTACATCAGGGCCAATTTTCCTAGAAGCCAATTAAACTACAATTATGTCTTTGGACTGTGAGAGGAAACCCTGTTTCCTCACACAGGTCTGGAATTGAATCCAGGGCCTGAGTGCTACAAGGGGCTAACCACTGCCCCACAATGCTGCCCAAGACTTAGCCACTACAAGCGAAAAAAGAAATTAGAGAAAGTCTCATCTAGTTGATATAATTATCATTTATAATTGTAATTTTAATTTATATATATATGTGTATAATTAGAATTAGAGTTCTACATGTATATATCTACAGTATACATCATAAATGATCAACAAATTCATTTCCCTTCTCTTTTGGAAAGTAAGGAATAAAAGTCACTAGCGTACTATACTATAGTATAATCTCCTGCTGGGATTTTCACTGGGAAGTTGGACAAGTTAGTGATGGATCATGATTGCCAGAAAGGAAGGCACTCTTTATGGGAAATCAGTGCAGTTGACGGTTGAAATTCTGAAACTTGAGTCCTTGTCAGTTTTGACATCGTGTGAAGTTCCGTCCCATGACAGAGCTCTTGCTATGGAATACGTCCTGGACAGATGCATTTGAGAGGTGCTGTTTGGAAGTGAAAATACAGCATGATAAAAAGGAACGTCTCACTACTCATGTGAAGCATGAGCAGCATGAGCATGTGCAGCATTTTCATTATTTTACAACTTTAGGCACAGCCACTGAAATTACAGTTAATGGTCAAAGATCACTGACCATAACAAAAATAATGCACCTGTGGAATGGCTTCTGTGATGTAACATTATGATAAGGAATTGTCCCTCATCTCAAGGCCTCCATTTGAGCATGACATTACACTGTGTTTGAAACAGATAGGCTTTACATAAAACTTTACTAGATGTCTAATTTATGATTGTACTTAGTTTACACCTACTGTGTCCCCTTCAGTTATTTTTATTAGTATCTGAAGCGCAAAACATTTTTAAACAGCTGGATTTGACCAGGCATTTTAAAATATTATTAAAGTGTCAAGTCGATGAACAGCATTAAGTTTATCACTGTTGGTATCCCTCTGACCCTTTCTTACAATGACAACATGTGGGCTCTGCGATTTGAGATCTAGGAAGTCTGTTTTCTGTCTTCTTCCTCTTACAGAATTACAGCGTTAATGAACTGGAATTTAATTCTCTGTCCTTCACACTACCATATAAAGGATTAGGGCCTTGTTGACTTTTACCCAAAACAAGTATTTCCAAGAGCCACCTGCCGTTTTTCTTTCTGGGAGTCTCAGGGCATCTGTACTGTACATCAGAGTAGAGACTGGAGAATTCCTCTCTCACTGACAGCGCTGCAGGCTCGCAGGTACCCGGCATGTCGCAGGGGCGGCAGCAGTTCTGATAAGCTCAGATCACTCTGGGTCGGCTTACACCTGGCCAGCCTCCAGTGACATTTGACCAAATGTACTCCGCTTGTGCAAAGCTACTGTGACAGGTCTGAGTTTGAACCAAGTCTGGGCTCTGGTGCTCAAATGCAGGTATCTGAATGAAAGCTCTGAATGATGTAAGGTAGGCAGGAGCCCCTACATGTGGAGTAATTTTATTGGCACTACACCACACCCTAGCACCTGTTCTCTGCTCTGATTTCCCAGAATGCTGACAACAGATTCCTCAACAGTGTCTCTTCCTTCGTTCCATGTGACCCCAGTGTGTGCTGGCATTTCATTCCATCAGAGCTGTCTGTTTAAACTGATTATTTACATAATTAGCCATTTGGTATCACTTTCAGCTGCTAAAAAGCTGTAGATCTTAATGTGGAAATCTAAGTCTCTTGTATTTTAAGAGATGCAACCAATAAAACAGTTCCATCTATCTGTCCACTGTCAACAGGGTATATATTCCTGGTAAGGGTCATGGAAACCCAGGTGGGAATTCTCTCTGGACCGGACAGCAGACCATTGCAGGGCACACATACACACAGGCACTCAGAGGGAATTTAGAGACACCCAATAGAAAGCTGTAAGGCAGCAACACTAACCTCCACGCGGCCTAGAATTATACTTATAATCAAATTGTTAGATCAGTAAAGGGCTCAATGAAGTAATTAAAAGCCCAAGCGGACTGAAAGCCAGCAGATGCAGGAGTTACTAGATCAAGATCTGAAAAAATGTGATCTAGAGTGTCTTACGTGTGTGGAAATTACATAACGGACTGAAACAGAACCACTTTTGTGTCGTATCTTACTTTGAATGTTCCTTATAACACCATGACAGAGTAGCAGGGCTTATATGGCACAGTGTATCTGTTGCAGTCAAGTCACTTGGAGCTGGAAGAAGCTGGTGGGCCTAGCCCATAGTAGTCTCTGCCTCAGACTCTGGCAGTAATCTAATGATTACTGGCAGTAATCTGTACGCGTTCCCGCAAGTGGCACTTGGGTTACAGCTTGTGGTTCTCATGCAGTTCTGTGGTGCTGTCCTATGGGTGACTCCTCAATCCCAAAGCCAGACCCCATGCATGTAAGTTGATTCTTTTGTTTGTACAAAAGTGGTATTGGTATTGGGGACCTGCTCTATCAGTACAGATCAGCACATGGGTGATAACTAAGAAATTGTATTTTTTTTACATTTTAATAAGCGATCTTAGTGTTTCTCTGTTCTTAAGTTAAGCTCAATGTGGTACATCTGTATAAATAGATCCTCACCTACTCAAATAAGGCTTAGTCAAACACAGTAACTCCAACTAGTAGTGTTTTGTGGAACTCCTGAGCAGAGCTATGTTTTGTCTGTGTTTTACAGCTCCAAATTCAACATATAGCAGCCAACAAGTATATGGACCCTGGTATCAGTTTCTTTCTAGTTTTACTACTTAACTATGTCTGGAATCCTTCAGAATATTTATTTGAGGATACTGTTTCATTTCTTATTTCAACATACAAGTTGAAATGCCAAATGAAGGAAAAGAAATGGCCTGATTATCTTTTTTGAAAGGCTTGAAGCACCACAAGGAAATAATAACAAAGTGCAGTATTCATATTTCCTGGAGATTTGCTGGGACTGAGGTGGACTTCTGACATTTTTGAGGACACATAAAGCGATACAGTCCCTTTAAATCTTTCGTAAACATTACACAACAGGCTGAATGCACTGAACCAACAAGCAACAGAAAAAAGCTCCCAAAAAACTCAAATTAGAGAAACAACAAGAAACCCATGAACAAGACACACTCTCCCCCTCTTCTGTTTAACAAATGTCCTCTGTCATGTCTGTGGAATCTCCCGAAATGGAGCTGTATCAGATAAGTGCGCTCTTTCTCTGGCTTTGTACATTTTGTTTAGCTGTTTTTTTCTTCCTTCCATTGTTGGAAACAAAATATGTATTCAAAAAAACTACTCTGGTGCTGCGTTTAGCTTTTCCATTCTTGCTTTTTTGTACGAGAGCTTAATCACTGAAAGAACAAGCCGTGTTTGTTGTTGTTGTTGTAAAGGCCAGAAAGTAAAAAAAAAAAAGACTGAGATTGAGTCGTGGGAGGAGAGGGGGGTGCTGTGGTTACCTGCCAAAAAAGGATTCTGGGTAAGGAGAGGCACAGCCAACTTTGTGCAAGGCCACATCTTCCGAGTTCAGTGATAGAATTGGCCACTACCTTACACGCCCTTCAGCCCTGCGGAGGTATGCCCTTGCGTGCTGAAATTCACAAGCTTCTTCTGTGCCTGGGCTGCCGTGAAAATAAGGAGCACAATGTTGTGAGTGCAAGTACAAAAGATTATAAATAATGTCAAATGGACAGATTGCTCTAAAAAGGCTCTAAAGCGTATTGCTGCTGTAATTTACTACGTAGATTACGGATTTAAAAAACAAGCAGAATGCATTGTACTGTTATATTCAAAACATGACTGAGGTTCAGACGCCTAAAGACGGAAGGGAATGTCTAGCTATGTGAATTTCTCTCTCTCTCTATCGTCTAATTTAAAAGCAAAACAATAAACGGTACAGAACGCTCTGATCCCAATCAGTGGTTTTGAATGCCTGCGTATTTAATTTTTCTAGAGCCAGATAGGTTTATTTGTTCAATTACTCTGGCACTGTGTGTACTGCTTTAAACGATATTTAGAATACCTGCAGAAATAGTGACAAGTACGAGAAATCAATAAGTGTTTTCAAGCTTCCAGTTTGCTGGGTGTGGTTCGTGGAAAAAAAAAAAGAATTTGAAGCTGGGATACTGCTGAGAAAAGACAATTGCTTTCTCCGAATGGTTCACAAAGCCGTTTTATTCTGGCAACAAAAATCAATCGCTAGTGAAACATTAAACACAAGAAGTGCTTTGCGCTCACCCATGTGAGAGATTTTTCATCACGGAAGACATCTTTTATGTTTTTCAGTTGTAGGATCAGCGTGTTGCAGGAGGTGTCGAAATTCCTAAATAATCTATGTGTCAGCCCAAACTATCATGCTGGGGACTTGATGGAAAGGACAGGTTTGGCTGAGGCAGAGGCCTTTGTACCAGCACCAGAGGCTGTGTTACACTCAAGCAACTCACTCAGGCATTGTGAGATGAAAATGAATCTATAGCATCTGCTATCTCCACTACCCCTCCCCACTCCTGCTGTAGTATGTCTTGTTTCACTTTCAGAGAGCTTTCCTCATTAGCTCCAAAGTACTATAAAAAGCATCGTTTGTGCAAATGTGTTGTATACCCCAACTAATGTATACAGTTTACTTACCAGATAACCTAAAGAGCTAGGTAATAGTAATAGAGGGTAATGTAAATGCGGAAAATATTGTGGTATAAGGTGCAGGACATTGTAAAGTGCAAAATGATGATCCCAATCAGTCACAACACCTAGAGCTGAATTTTTTTGTGTTCATTCGCATTTCTTTTGGCTAGCTGGTAAAACAGAAGGCCTGCGCCATTCCACACAAAAACTGGTTCTCTTTTATTGTGAACAGCAGTTTGAACCTGGGCTTTTCCTTTTTCCCCGCTTTTTGAATATTTCACTTACCCCAGCTTGTCTTAATGGGAGAGAAATAGTGATGATGGGAGGTGAAGAACTTTATCCGACTAAAGGCGTTTTAACCAAGCAAATGCATAAATAAACTTTATTTTGTTTTACTGTAAGGTGGCGTAGTTTTTAAATAATTAACTTGGGGGGGACATTTAGCCTTGAAAAAAGCTAAACGTTTTTAGAAAATCTAATGAAGAAATAATTTGGATTGTTTATTAAGTCACGTAATACACACTGCAGTACAACTCCGTGTATTCTGTGGCTGGGCTTTGTCCATGTAGTTAAAGTTACAGTCAAAGCAAATGAGCTGCAGTCCTTCCACACAAAATAGCTTACTGTCAGAAATTTGATAAGCCCCATTCACCTTAGTGGTACAGTAACAGTAACAGAAATTAAGCCAGGCACATTCTGCTTTTAAGGCTTTAAGGCTTTAAAAAATGGAGACACTGTAAAATATTCTCCAGATGGAGAGTTTAGAAGGGAGCAGAATGTACACTGTTATTTATTTAAGTTACACAAGTACCAGTCTAATAAGCCTCCCACTGGAGTTTCAGATAGTGTTGCATAACACAGAACGCTTATCATAAGGTCAGTCAAAGGGAGAGGAGGGGTGAGGAATAATATTAGTGGACAAGGGGTGTGACATCCTAACAATGAGGTAATGGCTTTTAGAGGGAGGAGCTAGAGACATCTTATTCTGAGCAAATGTTTCACACTGGAAAAAGCAGCGGAGTACAATATTTATGCAGAAAGTTTTAGACAGCGTCATGTTTCCTTCCTGGTAATCAAGACATAATTTAACAGGGAGACAAGTCATCTCTCCATTTCGACCCACCAAAGATTGTTAAGCCACAAGTTAACATCAAATGAAAATTAAGTTTTCATTTTTTAAGAGTTTGATCAATTGCCTACTGGGTAAAGCTGTAATAAAGTTTTATTATAGAGCCCTGTTAGATTCAGATGTCCAGTGTGTTACTCATTTTAATTTGACAAGGATCATCTACCCCTGCTGCTAATATATTGCTAATTTTGTACTTAAATCGATTACTTATTGTGTTACCGTGTTATGTAGTTGTTAATCGAATCTAGTTGTAATTTGTTCATCGTTCACATAAATAGTGTTACTGTAGTTACTGTTACTGTAATTCCAGATTCAGAGGCTGACGTTTAGCTTGATAAATGTGTGTTGTGCTTTCACTGTCTTTATACCTTGCTATTATTTTTCCTACAGTTTAACTATGCTTTACTGCACTAGACCAAGTTAATACCTCAGTTGAACTTGGTAAGTACTTTCTAATAAAGTGTTATACTTTATGCTTTTTGTACTTTCAATGTGAAAAGAAAGCAGAAGGCAAGACATGAGTGTAAAGTGTGGGGGAAAACGACAGTTAGCATTGTAGTTAAGGAAAAAAGATGCAAGATAAATTCATGTTTATCACACTGCCATTCTTTGAGGATTTCTGTTTATGGTAAAAATGATGAACAGCCAAGCTACAGAATTCTGTATTCGATCCTATGCATTATTCTTCCCCTGTCAAAATGATTATAAAGCCTCTGAGATGTCTTTTAAAAATGTCTTTTAAAGATCTCCTTAAAAATTCACCCTCAGACCAACTGACAGAGTAAGATTTCAGCAAGATGTCATCTCTCAACACATTTCATTTTGTAATATTTCAAAAACACCTGATTTGTTTGCAGGGTCCTGTGCCACTAGAGAAAAAAAAACTGTTTACACACGGAAAGACGGTTGTTTACAGCAAAAACAAAATCCAGTGGTGTGTTCTTGCTTCAGTAATTACACGGCGACAAAAGACTAGGTATCATCTGTCTTCAAAAATAGATATATTTTTAAAAGGGCACGTTTTAACTTCAGATTTACGTTTCCTTCATTCAGTTAGGAGTACAGGATTCCTGCAAGATTGTGCTATCAAGAAGAGATGGAAAAATACTTCCTTGTTAATGGAGATTTACAAGATTAAAGTTTCCTGGTTTGCAGTTGTGTTTTCTTTGACAGATTCTCCCTGGGACTTTGGCACTGAGATAATTGCCCTACATGAATGGGCCAGGCTGTATTAAATTTCTAGTCAAAGGGCGTTTTTTTCAAAATTTCAAGTGCTTAAAACATGCCTCTGCAACAAACAGGCTGAGAATTGATGCTTTCAGAAAAGAAAAAACAACTCTGCAAGTACGTCTATTGAGAGAAGAAAATACTGGTAGGTTATGACTCAACAAAATAATACACTTGTTTATCTGACGAAGGAAGTTACTGGATGCCAGAGAGTGGCTTTTTACGTTTTTGTGTTAACATCTATCTAGATCTGTATCTACAATTTAGGATTCAGAAACTGGTGTTTGAATTTGAATGTTTTTTGACTAGATGTAGAAATTGATTTTATACTGAAACAGTATGCTGTTTGCTGTGATTGTTCATTTAAGTGCAAAACAAGAATTTGGTTGTATGCCATGAGTACTTAAAGGAACAGTCAAATTTTAATTTAGAAGGCGCTGTCGCCGCTTTGCAGTTGTTTGTACTGAAATTGCTGTGCAGCTTAACCATTGGCAGAATGTCTCAAGAAATGTTTTTTCCTGTCTTTCCAGGAAAGAAAAGTACAGACTGTGTGGATTTGTGGAATATCTTGCTTTCAATGCCTGCATTAAGGTTAACAACATTTTTTTTGTTTGTTTTATAGTAACTAATTGTTCCGAGGATGTCATCCAGCTGTTTCTTGAAAGAAGCCAGGGTTCTAACTTGGGGAAACTTGATTGGCCTGCTTCTTCCAAACAACCTGAAGCCTTTGTATATAGGAGTGTGTCAGCTATTCTGTTGTGAAGACACTTCCCTGTAATTTTCATTTGTGAACTCTGGTTTGTGTTACTCTTCTGATTCTGAAGATCAGGATCTAGTGGCTAACTTTTGGCTGAGCCTATGACGATTATGATTACTTGAATCAAACTCCCTCGTAAACTTGTCTAAGACCAAAAGGGTTCAGAGTTCTGTTAGCCTGTTAGAGTAGGACTTTTTTTTTAGCATGGGAATGTGCCTAGTCATTCTTCTCCAGACTGGTTCCAGAGCTACAATATTTCTTTTGTGCCTGGGTGACCAAAATTGTGCACAATATTGTAAGTGAGGTCTTACTAGTACATTGTAGAGTTTTAACATCACATTGGCAGGATTAGATCCTCAGATCCAGCTACCAAACTAGATGGGTCAAATGGCCTCCACTTGCTTTTTATGAGTGGGGTGATGACCTTGTGCTGTAGGTCTTTGTCTAAGTTACAAGGTCAGCTTGTCAGTCGAAATTTCTCCTCCTGCGCTCTTGAGTGTAAAGCACACAGTGAACCCCTTCTCTGGCATAGAGCCCGTGTTCACACGCTTGTATCAGATTCTACTGAATCTGAAATTCCACCGGTCGGCTGCAGTGCTTACTTTGTGTCTTTGCATCATTGAAAGCCGTACTTAATACTATCGGTGTTAATCTGTATGTCTCCAATCAGTACAATCTTCCCAAAACTATGAATCCTGAACTGGGTAATTAAGTACCACACCAGATACCCTCCAGATTGCAGAAACATAAAAAAAAACATATATATATATATAACATCTTTCTTGTGTACAGAAAGTACTTTTCTATTTTTAAATTACAGCTTCATTTCATTAGCATGATATGTCATAGTGAGCACTTTGAAGTATAACACAGTACTAGGGGCATTAGACAGAGGTGAAATTCTTGGCATGTGATAAACCTGCTTGTTGCTTCCCATTGTTATTTTCATTATGTAAGGATTCCTATACCAGGCATATCCATCAAAGGCTTATTTTTTTAAATCTTAAACTATTTTGAAACAAACCTAGTGCATATATCTTATTATACAGAAAATGTTACTTTTATGGTAAAATGTATTGTGTTATACAGGTATATTTGATGCATGAAGGAATACTCAATAGAAATAGGCTTTTAAAGCACAGCACCAACAACCTGCTTAGTAACTAATGCAACCTTGGGTTTTATTTTCAGTGTCGAGGGAGTTTGGGACTGCAAACAGAGATCCTTTTAACCTGCTGCCAGCTACTTCATTTGAAAGCACTTCTCCTAAGAAGCTTACAAAAATTGAGTGTTTACAAAATAAATGGGAGAAGGGGCTTGGGTCTTCTCCTGGAAGCTGGTTTCAGGTGGTGGCTTAGAGTGCTTCATGTTTTTCATCTAGCACCATTTGAAATCAGTGTTCTTGGAGCAAGAGAGACATCGCCAGCCAGCCTGCCTGCCTAAAGAGACCAGCCCTGCTGTCACCCACGCAGTGCTGCCCGTCAGGAGGAAAGGAGCTCATTTTTCCAAAGGATTACACAGACGTGGGCAGTGGTTGATTCATAGCGGACATGTGACGATTGTTTTGATGTCTCTAGTGTTTGATTCACTCATTATTGTGCAAGGAAAATTTGACTATGTATCCTAGCCTATTGAATTCAATGTATGTATAGAATGGAATATATATACAGTAGTAAGCAAACATGCATGTTTATAGACAGCAAATAGAAACAGTAAACTGTATTACTGTGCCATGAGAATGCACTGCAGTGCCATCCGCTGATGTATGTTTTCATCTCCTTTCCATTTCCAAAGCTAGAGAAATATTTAGAACTTTATGAGAAACAGCACTGGAATAGCAAAGAGATCTGTTACGTGAAGATCCTGGAGATCCACAGGTGCTGAGGGATACTCAAACTCCTCAAAGGCATTGAAACAGTTGGAATTAGGACCATTTAAGTCAGGAATTTACGTTTAAAGACGTTAAGAACTTAGCTGGAAAGCCAAAAAAAACACTGTGCCTCTGCAGGAAAGAGGACCAGAACCTTGAGAGAAAAACACTATAAGAAATGTATTCTGCACCACAACCAATAGCATAGCATCAGCATGGAGACTCATAACCCACAGAGACAAGACTCAACTTCTAATACGGTGTCCTTCTCCCTGAGGCCTCTTACCAAGGCTGACCGATTTCTTTTGGTGTTCAGAGTCATCTTCAGTTTCTAGCACCATTTGAAATCGGTTACAATGTAGGAGGAAGATCAGCTGAACACTTTTACAAAAGAGGACAAGAAACTTGCCTCCTGTCTCTGGACTTAGAAGAGAGCTTTTGGAGCCAAAGCTTATTCTGCTGTCACCATGGTGTGTTCATTTTCTGTTTTACATTGCGTTAGACCATTCCCTGCAGTTTTGTTTAAGTTTGTAATTCTTTAATAAACGAAGCAGTGCTTTAATTCTGCTCTCTTCAGATTCAGCTTCAAATTAAGCACAAGCCCAGCCGGAGTTGTGGAGCATTGGCATGTGCTTTCTGTATGCACTTTAAATAAAGGTGCCACGTGTCATTGCAAAGCATAAACACTGAAGTAAGCTCAAAAGAGGGCCACTCTCAAAAGAAAGACCAAGTCTGCATACTGTGTATCACTCATTCACTCCTCTGGAAATAAACTTTCTTAAGATGATGCTTCTGGATGTTTGTGTTCCTTGTAAGCTGATTTAAGAGGGCTGGCTGAAAAATGCTTTTTAGAAAAGGATGAAGGGCTCTCAACTCGTCGCAGTCCAAAGTATTAAAAAAATACTGAAGTTAGAAAAATCCGATTAATGCTAGTCCTTGAATACCTTTTCTGTTCCGTTTTTGTTCTCGTTTTCCCCTCTGCGACAAACATATTTTGATAATGGCATGGTTCTGAAACATGGGTTTTTGAATGACCCCTTTTCCAGTTTAAACACGTTGAGGACAAATTCGATTTTGTTTGTTTTTTTCCAGACAGTTCTCCCTGAAAAGTGTAAAGCGGTGCCAGTAATGATACACAAAACTAATTCAGCGCATTCCTATTCTTTTAATCTCTTTAGGACTAAATCCTGTGCCTTAGGCCTCCCTTCTGACCCTGTACTGTTTTAAATGGGTACAAAGATGCATACAGTGCCTACAGAAAGTATTCACCCCCTTGAATTTTTTCCATATTTTCTTCCTATTACATCTCAATTTTAATTGATGGAAATAGTTTTCTCCCTTCAATAAAGTCAACAAAAAAGGAAAAAAATAATGTATTCAAGAACATTCATTTCTCCAGAATGAAAGACTTACATTTCTCATTTACAAAATTATGCACCCCCCGAGTCAATACTTTGTAGATAGTCCTTTAGCAACAATTACAACCGTCCGTCTTCTTTGGTATTTCTGTATGAGCTTTGCACATTTAAATTGTGCAATTTTGGCCCATTCTTCAATGCAAAATATGCTCCATCTCTGCCAAATTAGATGGAGGGTGTCGGTGGGCAGCAATTTTCAGGTCATACCACAGATTATCAGAGCCTGGGCTCTGGCTGGGCCATTCCAGAATACTTACCTTCCCCCCCCCCCCCAAGCCATTCCTTGATAGTTTTTGCAATGTGTCATTGCCATTGTCCTGCTGGAAAAGGAATCTTTGCCCTAAACACAGATCTCTGGCTGACTGAAATACAGTAGGTTCTCCCCAAGGATTTGCCTGTATTTGGCTCCATCCATGTTGCCCTTGATGGCAACAAGCTTTCCAGTTCCTCCTGCTGAAAAGCAGCCCCAGAGCATGTTGCTTACCACCATACTTGACAGTAGGGATGGTGTTACCTGGGTGTTGGGCTGTATTTGGTTTGCGCCAAACATAGCGCTTTGCTTTCAGGCCAAAGAGCTCAGCTTTAGTCTCATCAGACCACAACAATTTCAGGTTTTGTCACATGGCTTTTAGCAAACTCCAGGCATGACTTAATGTTGGCCTTTCTCAGAAGTGGCTTCCATCTACAGTAGCTACTCTCCCAAAGAGGCCAAGTCTCTAAAGAGATTGTTGATGTCTGGACAGTTCCTCCTATTTCAGCCAAAGAGCTCTGCATCTCTGTCAGTGTTGTAGCTGGCCTCTTGGTCACTTCTATGACAGTTGCCATTCTTGTCCACTTGCTCAATTTGGTAGGACAGTCCGATCTTAGTAGTGTCTGGGTTGTGCCATGTTTTTCCCATTTTGTTACAATGGACGTCATGGTGCTCCTAGGAAGGTTCAAAGCTTCACCAATCTTTTTATAACCTCCTCCAGCTTTTTGCCTCCTAACAACTTCATCTCGAAGTTCCACAGGCAGCTCTTTGGTTTTCACGACAACAGGACTGATCTGATCTGCTATTTCAGTTGTGAGACCTCACCAAGTCAGTGATATTTATTGTGCAATCAAGCAATTAGCCACCGGTGGAGTTGAAATTACACAGGTGTACCTTGTTAACGTATTTAGTGTGATCTCTCCAGATAAATGAATACCTCACCCAATTTAGGTTGTTAAAACAAAGGGAGTGAATACTTATCAATTATTTCATTTTAACATTATAAAGAATTACTTCTAAAGGAGTGGGAAAAAAATCCCATTTAAATTTGCTTTAATTTGACTTTGCAACACAGCAGAACAAGAAATGATCAGTGGGGGGGGGAATACTTTCTGAAGGCACTGTACATGCAGAATCTGCACATGAAAGCTCAAATTTAACTGTACTTGTAATTCAACTGACCAGTTAGGTACCATGGTGTGTTTAAAAAAATATAAAATAAAGGCAGATACAGTTGTGATAAAAAGTTTGTGAACCCTTTGAAATTATCTGGATTTCTGCATGAATGGCTCCTAAAATGTGATTTGATCTTCATCTAAGTCATAATAATAAATAAAGACCATCTTATTCAACAACACGCACACCATTTTACATTGCCAAATCTTTATTGAACAAGTAGTTTAAACAATCAAGATCATTGATGGAAAAGGTATGTGAACCTCGAGGATAATGACATCTTGAAAAGAGGGTAATTTGAGTCAGGCATTCCAATTAATTCAGGTGTGGATTTGACCTGCTCTATCGTATAAAAAATCACACAAGTTTGCTTACCTGCTCTTCACAACAGTATTCTGTTGAAGTGCAATATAGCCTGATCAAAAGAGATTTCAGAGGAACTCAGAGTTGATAAAGCTCATAAGACTGGAAAGGTTTACAAAAGGATTTCTAAAGACTTGGGTCTCCATCAGTCCACAGTCAGGCAGATAATTTACAAATGGAAGAAATTCAGCACCATTGCTACTCTCCCTAGGAGTGGGCATCCTACAAAGATCAGTGCAAGGCCACGCTGTACAATCTTCAAACAGGTGACAACCCTAGGGTGACAGCTAAGGATCTGCAGGTATTTCTTGCACTTGATAGCATCTGTGTCCATGAGTCTACCATTAAAACTGTTCATAGGAGGTTACCACGGAGGAAACCACTGCTCTTCAACATAAACATTGCTGCCTGTCTTAAGTTTGCTAAAGACCACCTGGATGTTCCACAGCACTACTGGAACAATGTTCTGTGGACAGATGAGACAGAAGTTGAACTATCCTCATGCTTGCCTTTACTTAGCTGGTTCTGTTATATACCCCTTTGCTCCTATATTCTCTACCCCCATGTACTATCTCCTCTTGCTGTGTTTACATTGTGTATTTTTGTGTTGTTGTTCTGTTAAGTGCTTTGAGAAGCCACCTTTAAAGGTGCTATATAAAATAGTTTATTATTATGTGAGTTTTACTCTATTCTTTTGCATTGTATGTCCAACAATATTATAAAACTTTTGACATTTGTGATTTATAGTTTTAATTTTTTAAATATATGTTAACATTGCAGTTTGGTGAACATTAAAAACTATGCCAGTCTAAACAGAAACATAAAAAGCAGTAGGTTTATTTTCTTGTTAATCCACTATTGAGGGCTTCTTACAGTAACAACGGTTAATACATGTTTTTATTTTAAATCGTTTTTATTAAAAAAATAGCGACATATTCACATTCGAGTGAGATTGTTTGTAAAATATAGACGTCAAAACCTGACTTGGTTGATATTCCCAACTTTGTTAAAGGTTACAAATAATGTGCAAGATTACCATTCTAAATATACTTCATTACACTTTTTAACACGCAAAGAAATAAAACGCAAAGCAAATCGATGATTCGTGCTCAATTGCTTACTGAAAGCTTGCATTTGCTAATTTAAAAGCTCACTCCAACAGAAGCACTGAGTTTTTTTCCAACAGGAAGTTGTCCACCAACAGCGAACACTTTTTGGGTAAGTGACAAAAGCGAAATCATGTTTAGGTTTTTGAGTCTCAATAGTTTGTTGTTCGTCCTGTTTTCTTCCACGTTTACTATAGTTGCAGGTGAGTTTGTCACACAGTACTGAAAAAAACGTGAGCGTAGTTTAACATTAATCTGATTTGTTCCATAATACCGAATGCTACTTTTCGAACGTCCGACGAAATCACAGAAGAGTCACCGTTCAGACCCCCCGGGATCAGAAAACCACACAAAGAATGCTGCTGTTCAAGAATTAATGTTGGATAAAACTCACAGATGAAATGTATGCAGGCTTACGTTATTCTTTCCTTTTTTACTGCGGCTTAGGAAAGAAATGGCTCAAATAAAACACTGTCCCCTTTGCCGAGTGTGTGCACCTGGGTCAGTTCCGTAAGGAGGGGGAGGTGGTCTTAATGGTGATCTGTGCTGTACCTGCACGATACATGCAAGTCACCTGCGAGCTCCAGGAGGCAGAATGCTCTTCTCATCACCGCCGTGAGTACGTTTCACAAGCACTCTTACCATACACCAACCTGTTTCAGTGCAGCAATGTATATTTCACGTTTTTCCAGGGCCTAAGAGCCGCATCGCTGGCGAGGAAGTCGTTTGGCCACAACATAATCCCCTTGTCAAAAAATACAAAGGCGTTTTGAAAATACCGATTGTTTTTTGCTCAAAGTACATAAATTGCTCAAACCAGAAAAGGCCATTCGGCTCGCCCAACTCGTTTGGTCGGTAGCAGATAGTTTATCCCAGGATCTTATTCAGCCATACAAGGGAATCGTAAACTAGGCAGTTTACTGCAGACTCCCTCAGCATTTTAATATATAGACGTGCATCCTGTTCTCTGTTCTAAATGCACTTTCTCTTATTTTCCGTTTGTGTCCTCTGGTTCCAGATTCACTTGGGTCCTAAAGAAGTCAATAGAATTGTTTTTTTTTTTTCAGTTGCTTGTGAATCTTTGAATATTTGTACTACCTAAATCCCATCACCTTGTAGTCTTCTTTAAACATGCTGGTAAACTAATCTCTGAAATTATCCTTAATTGCTTAATCACCAAAGGTACTGACAATCACTTTGCTAGTTAAGGATTATCTGGAACAAAGCCTTGGACTGGAAGAGACAATGTTGCCTACCCTGGATCATGATCTTTGTCTTTGATATAGGAGACCATTGGTCTTAATACAGACTGCTGTGGTACTCCCCTAATTACAAACCAGTTTGAGCACTCATCCTTTAACTGTCCTGTTTGCTCTGTGTCCATTAAAGAGTTCTGCATTTAAAAATGCTGTATCATGTTATGCCCAAAGATGTCTAACAACATAGAAAAAGGTGTTGTTTGATAGCAAAAGTCCATGTTGATTGTCCCCTATTATCTTACTTATCCTCTAATTTAGTTCTAATGATCATTTCCATAACCTTACATATAATAAAGGTAGGACTTATTGGTCTATATCTGATTGTTTTTTTTGTCATCCTGTTTTATGCGCAAGCTCTATAAGGGTATTACAAATTCATGTAGTGAGGCTTCCATGTGTTAGAGAAGCTTTATAAAAAAGAGACAAGGTAAAGCTGTGTTTATTTACAACAAAAAGCTGCCTTTAAGTTACACTTGGTCTGTACTAATGTCAAGTTAGTTTTATTTACAGACTACAATTAGTGTCACTCATTTCATATTGTACACTTGATAGAATACCATCAGGCCCTAAAGATTTATTTTAATTTGTATTCCACTACAATTTTCTTTGCCAGTTCTCTTAGCCTTTCCAATATATTATTTTTAATCTTAGCTTACAGTTAAACTTGTCCTCAGTTTAAGGTTTTATCTAGGAATCATGTCCTATAAATGTGTTCTTATACGGCCGTTTTGGCAATACTTTCCTTAAAGCAAGAAAAGCTAAGCTAAATAAATACTTTGTCAATTTAATGAATTCGTCTGCACCCACTTTCAAAAATAAAAACATGACTGAAGATATTGTCCCATGTTATATCTCTGGTGTTTTGGTCTTATTGGTATGCAAAGCTAATCTGCTCTTAAACACCTGCAATTGTTTGTTCCTGTTCCATCTTGTTTACCTGTCTCAGGTCATTGGCTACAGTGGAAAGCAGCCTGACACTGTAAAAATGGCAAAAGGCCAAGACAATGTCCAAAGCAACAGTCATTAACACATTAGCAAGCCTTCTCCGGCTATCTCCATTAGCAAGCCAGCTTCAGCATCGATATTGACCACAAAGAATGATGGCTGGCATGACAGAGTTTTTGTATTTGATTTGCAAAAGCTTAGTGTGATAATCTGTTTCAACTCAATTTACACAAAGCCTTTCTTTTCGGTCTTTCATATCTCTTTAAGTCCATGCATTGCTAAAATCTTTACTTCTAAATTATTTAATTTCTCAGGGCTGCACACAAAAACTACATAACTTACACAAAGTACAAAGCATTGTCATTTTCAGGATAATTTGTTTTCATTTAAAAAAATACACTGGCCATGTTTTTGCTTGTATTTTTAAAGGACGTATAGTATTTTATAAAGGCATTTGTGAAAAACCGGAATCATATTGTTCTGATGAGTGACATTAGTGGCTGTAAAAACTTCAAGTTGAGGACAAGTTATTCTAATGAGGGGAATTCCTGACGCATTTAGGGTGCGTTTGTTGCAAACCCAGGTGGGGCAATCAGTATAAATCCATTGCTCTGAAAATGTCTGCCTTCTCAGACCATCTATGTGGAAGACAGGATGAAGAGCTATTAACAGAGAAAGAGGAGAACTTGTGAGAGAGTGTTACCATCAATAGACCAGATTTGTTTCCAGGTTCATTTGAGCACTAAGAGGACCTGATTACAGTCCTTAAGAAAGTCACTTGTTGCCTTACGTATCTGATGATCCTGTTTTTACATACTGTAGGTTCAAAAAATCTCTCCATTTGGTGATATAAAGAAAAAACATTGTTTTTAGTTCAGAATAGGTTCCCCTTTCACTTGGGACAACAACATCCAAGGTCTGAATGCATGTGAATGTTTGGAATACCTGGTGAGAAAAGTTTGGCTTAACCCACTTGGTAAATGGGTGACCTCCTGGCCATGGGACAAGGAGGCTGGAATCCCATTCAGATTGAGTGAAGCAAGGGGGAGCTGCAAGGTGGAGATGGGGTGGAGGAGGAGTGCTTGAGACAAATGCAAAGGGAGGCATTTGAGTTCAGTTGATGTAGCTGGTTTGGAGATGATGGTGATTAGGTCCAGCCGTGTGAGATTGATTTGTTGTTATCCCTCCAAAACTTCAGTTAAATAAATTCCATTTATTTAGCATCTGTTTTACAGAGACTGATTTAGTCTTGAGTAGGATGCTTTTACTTTATAAGACAAAACTTCTCTTATTTTCCATGTCAGGTACTTATATTTCAATTATGAAAAGTAGTATGTTTTCTGTGTCTGTTGAAGACAGAGCTCAGGTACGGTTTGTACTGGTACTAATGTTGTATCTGTGTAAATGTCATGTGTACGTGTAACTTATAAATATCTGTCCTTTTTAAGTTTGCCACCTTGAAATTTAATTCATTACCATGCTGTACTGGAGAAACCAAGAAAATATGGTCATGTGATCTTTGGTATTGCTGACAATAACTTGCATTTAACTTATAGGAATTAGTTTGAATAAAAAGCTGATGTCTGGAACAGATCATTGATTTTAACATTGATTCCTGGCACCTTCGTGGTTTGTAGATGACGCAAGTCTGATATTGTCTGCTGAGCTGCGTTAGAAGAACAACCCATGTGTTAAAGTCAAGAGAGACGATCTTGAGAGACAATAATGAGGATCAAGAAACAATGTGAAGTGCCTTTTCCGATTAACATTGACCCACTGTCATTCCCTAATGCTTTGTAGGTCTTTGTGTACAGGTGGGGGCCAGTCCTTGCCAGAAGTGGTGAAGTTGAGCTGCCTTGAGCCCAAGGTAGAGATCACACACTGAGCACTGACCCCTTCCAGTCTGGGCACTTGATCTTGCCCGAGGACGTGAGACTGGGATTGGGGGGCTGTAGTTTCACACTGGCCAGTGAGGGCTGGATCAAGTTCATCTACCCCCCTGGAAGCCTGTAATAGCACCACCCAGGTAAGACAGGCAGAGGGCCCAGCCTGGAGGGCACTGGGGGGGGTTTAATCAAAAAACATTTCGCAACGCATTGACTTTATACCTTTTTATTTTGCAATACGAAAACCCCCCAGAGGAGATTTTCCATTTATGTTCTGAAATAAGGAGCTGTTTCCCCTTTGGAGAAGTGCCTTGTATGTATCTTCTAACCACACCTAGGTAAAGAGGGTTATCCTTTCTTAACCTAAATGGCCTGTCATGCACTGGCCATGTCACTTTTTTCCCTGATATTCCTAATCCTCATAGCAAATGGTTTTTCATGTTTTTGCATGAACCCCACTACACGATGCAGCCTGTTTCTAGCACAGTTGTGTCATCATCTTTTTGTTATTGTTACCTTGGAAAACCACTAGAGGGCACTCTTTCAACAATGTTAGCTGACGAATGTTTTGGTTTTAACTGTTCATAGCTTCTCCAGGCAATGGACAGCTGCCAAGCCTGAGGCAGATGTGTTTATTTACTTGTTCCCGTGCTGACCAGGAACTTTAGTTTCAGGATAAGAACAGATTGTTTCAAATAATACGTGGGAATTTGAAACGTAAAACTAGATGAAAAGGATCAACAACAAATAAGGTTTTCCACCCCTAGAGGCCGGCACCTCTTTCAAGTTGCAATATATGGAGATTTGAACCATACCTCCTCATTATTTCTGTCATTTCAGAATGCAAAAGAACCCTGCTCAGCTTACATATATATATTACATGGACCCAGTGCCAAGTGCCTTAAAAGTTGTTGTTTTTTATTTCTCCTCCCCACAGATGACAAATGACGAGCTGATCTACTCCAATGTTCTGAACTACCGCTCAACAAGCAGTGATGTCATGGTGCGCACAGACCCGCTCAGGTTACCTGTGCAGTGTTTTTACTCCAGGTATGGTGACCATGGTAATCAGTGAGGGTAACCCACAGATGCCCTCCTTATAGGGATTTAAGAAATATTACAAACGAGGGGAGGACAGTCTGCCCATCTAGTCCATTTGGTACCAATTGTCCCAAGGATCTCATCCTGCCTTTTCTTGAAAGAAACTTGGGTATCGGCTTCAACAGCATGGTTGGGTAGCTTGTTCCTCGCTCCCACAACCCTTCAGGTACAAAAGTGTCCCCGGTTCTCATTTTTAAATGCACTTACTGTATATACATATAGTTTCCACTTGTGCCCTCTGGTTTGTGTTTAACTGTTCATACTGATTAAATCCACCAGGTTGATTGTGTCGCTGCCTTTGAAAATGTTGAATACTTGTATTAGTTTTCTGTGCACTTTGGGCCTGTCAGTGTACAACATTACCCTGTGCCCCGAAATGTCTAGTTGATCTTCTCTGGACAGATTTCAGTGCTGCAGCATCTTTTCTATAACGTGATTATATACGTGATATACATTATATGTCGTCTTTTCTGTAACATGAGGCCTTACTAGTGTGTTGTGCTGTTTTAACGTAACTTCCCTTGGCTTAAATTCTATGTTTTTACCTGTATATCCTAGCATTGTATTTGCCATTGCTTCCTCACATTGTCTATGAGATCTAAATGACATGTTGAAATCACCTAACCTAAGAACCAAAGTCTTTTTTTCATAATTCTATCTCCGTGTTTTCCACTTTGCATTTATAATTTAAATGTTTTTAATTTAATTTTGAGATGTTTTTATTTAATTTTTAACAGTGCTACCGTCTCCCTCCATGGCAAGAAGCTAGAGTCGGGAGATTTCAGGGGTGTCTTTGATAAAGGGAGTAGTTTGCACAGCTAACACAGTTGGGATGAACTTGGACAGCAGATGGTTTAGTAGTGAGTGTACATAGGGTAGCCATAGATCCTTGTCAGACACACTCATCTGCCAACAGGAGGCTGAACATGTCCAGCTCAGAGCTGCAGCCAGTACATCTCCCTACATCTCCAGACAGAGCTCAGAGGGAGACCTCTCCTTCACACTGTGACTCATGGCAGGTAAGCCAGCTGTTAGAAACCAGCTGCAGGGGAAGCAAACAAAATAGCAAGTTTTAGAGCTGCGCTAGCACACCTTCTCTAGTTTTGCCATTGATCTGGTTACATGCTGTGCCTGATTATGTAGGGTTTACACAGGAAAAGCAGTTCATAAGAGATAATGACAGAATGACTTGGAAACGTGCAAATAAGTTCTACTTGGAAATCAAGATAAGTGAAACATAACCTTGCTCAGTGGAGTGTGCTTAATAGAAAGCTTTATAATACATTTTTGTCTTTGTGCATTAATACAAAGAATTAATATATTCTCCCAAAACGTCTTCCAAAAATGTGTTGGAAACATAATGCACCAAAATCAAAGTAGCAGCTTTGCCACCACATACAGAGCCAAGCAAATAATAAAACAAAAACATAAGGTCCTACATGTTATTTTTATGCCACAAAAAGAGCTGTAACTGTTTGAGGGGAAAAAAAGAATTCCATAATTCTCAAAGTGCTTTGCTTCATAAGAGCTGTTTAGTGTGTGTATTTGTAGCTTATCTACCACCGGGCTTGTGTGTTTTTTCCTGGCCAAATCGCTGACGATAACTGGAAAACAGAGCTGAGTTCCAATATATTCCTCCTGGATGAAGAGCTCCTCATTGAGGCCTCAGTGCGCAGCCAAACTGGGATAGGGCTCCGGCTTTTTGAGGACAAGTGTGTTGCCATGCCGACAGCAGACCAGAGCAGCCCAGTCCAGTATGTCTTCATTGACATTGATGAGTAAGAAGGCTCTCTTCTGCCTATTTCTGTTTACCCTTCAGATCAAGAGTCTGGTGTTCACACATTTTAAAATAATACTTAGTAGGTAAGCCCCAGATCTGTCTTTATTTCCTTTATTTCTTTTGTGCTTGTCTAACGAAGATCAGTAGCTTCAGGCCAGGGCTGTATGGTGGTGTGCCAGTTAGTTCGAAAATGCTGCCCTGCAGTTTCCAGGTTCCAGTTTTCAGTACTGGCTTTGGGCATCTGTCTTGGTGGAGTTTGCATGTTTGTCCTGTTTATGTGCTACAGTTCCTTTTCACATCCCAAAGACATGCTAGGTTTGACTGACTGTTCTGAATTCTTTTTCTCTGTGAACCTGTGGATCAGTGTCCTCTTTCACGGTGCTCCCTGTGAGTTCTGGGATAGGCTTTAGTGTATGTCCAGGGAATTTGTCCAATACAAAGTACTGTGGAAAAGGTGTGCTTCTTACTTGTATTGGATGCAAAGCTGAAATTAAACTACAATAAGCAAATTTTGGATTGCTTTCTGTCATTTACCATTGGTCATGTACAAAACTATCTGAAAGTAATCCAATTCTATTGTCATACTCCCTTTCTCTCTGAGGGGTCAGGAAGTCTTTTCATTTTTAACCACAGCTGGAGATTTTTAATAAGAAAATTGAATGCTTTTAGGTGCTTTGTGGACAGTAAAGTGAAGGGTTCCCTTTCAGATTTTGGAATCCCCCAAGTGAACAACAGAACACGCCGCATTCTGCTGGATGCCTTCTGCTTCCAGAACATGAACACTAACATGGTAAAACGTCCCAACTTTTGGACCCAGGCAGACATGGGGGACAGCCTCGTGCATATTAACCAAATAATGCTGCTTATTCAAACAGCTGTATCACTGAAATTCTCCCTTGTGGTCCAAAGAATTTTGGTACTCGTATAAATTAAATTGCAGAGGTGTTTCTGTGGATGACGAGCATGCACATCAGAGAGCACTGACATAACTGGATTCCTGTATACTCGATAAAAAATGGTCTCACCAAGCCCGGACAACACCCTCTGCTGTGGACTGTCACTGTCCATGAACACATTTCCCACTGTCCACATTCCACGGCACACCAGACATTCCCACTGCTGTTATTTCAGTGGAGCAGAACGTTAAAAAAGCAAAGGTTATTTTTTGCTGGTGAGCTGGGTTAAGAACTGCCTGCAACAGTTCTTTGGATGCTGTGTGGTGGGAGTGGGCTAAAAGCACCATTAAATATGCAGCAAACACTGAAAGTGAAGCGCAGCCAATGACACTAAATGAGGCACCCTTATGTAAAAAATAATATCAATTATATGAAAAGGCAATCTTAAGTGAGGGGAAAATAATACTTCACATGACCAGTTTCAACTTGTAATTATTTACTTATTTGCTTTATTTGTATACCAAACCAAGTTCACACCCCAAGTGAAATCCACTGTGATATCAACTCACAATCTGTTTTAATTGAGTTTCTCTTATCTTTGTCTTTGAACATCAAAATATACAGACCTTCTCACCAAAAGCTATACAGTATATTAATGCAAAAAGGACTTGAGCGGTTTAGTGCAAGGGCTCCAACCCTGGTCCCACAGAGCCCTCATCCATTAAGATTTACAGGTCCCCCATGATGACTGATTTTAAAGGTATTGATCAGACAAGCAAGTTATTGCCCATTGGAGGACCATGTAGATTTATTGGTTACAATCTCTAAATAATTCAGTTTAACAAATGGCGTGGTTAATTGACCAGTCTTGATCTAACTCATTAGAAGTTGATTCATTGTTTTGTAGAATGTCTGCTGGACTGGCTGGTCCTGGAGGACCCGTAGGTCACTCCATCTTAGCTTTTAATTTAAATCATTCTGTAATTAACATAGTCATTTCCCTTAGATAACACACAGGGAATGGAAAATGCATAAGCTGTACAGAATAATATTTTGATGCATTCTAGCTAAATCTAAATGGTTGTATTCTACTGCTGTTTTTACTATTTATTTTCAGGTTTTCATCAACTGTACTCTGAAGATAACACCAGTGAATTGCTTTCCTAATGCAGATGACGACGCTCGTACGTATGACCAGTTAACCACCAGGTAAGAACACGGTTGTGAAGGCTGCGTACAAGCAGTCCCCTGCCAGACGGAAACAAAGGAGTCGTTGTGTGAAAAGGAGGAGAGGCTGCCTGGCCTTTCACTTGGCAGGAAAAGCATCTAATCTGCCTTGCTTCGAAAGATTTGTTTGGTTATATCAGATCAGCCGAGATTGTACACGTTCTTAAAACCAAAACAAACAAAAAAAAAATCCTGACGATTGCTGATGTTTTTGTGTCTCACTATGGCCACGATCTCAGACTCTGAAATGCTCGTTAGTGCAAAACACCAGTGAGCTCATCTTTTATCCTCCTTAGAGCTCCAAGCTTGCTGTGCACACAAGCGTGTTTAATAAAGGCTGCTTTTAGGCAGAGAAAGACCCTTGTGACTTTGGCTCTTCTTCTGCGGCTGGCTCTCGGTGGATGGAAGCAACGAGGTGTTCCAGTGCTGTGATACTGAGTGCCTGGACAAGAGGAGGTGGTGAGGTGCCTTGAGCCCTGCTCCAGTCAGAGGTTAGAGGCTTGCTGATTCACTGATGTTTGCACACAGCCATTGTGTCAGCTTTCCGGGAACACCAAGTTACATCACAAGAGCTTCCCTTTCTTTCCTGCCTCAGTGTCCAGAAGCCTCCTGCTGGGTCCTATTGTCTTGATGGGCAAAGTCCGTAGTACAGAGTCACCAGGCAGGGGAACAAGGAAACCCACCAGTCGGAGTAAGGATTAATGTTGGAAACTGTAGATATGGTTAAATACAAATGTTGAGCTTGATAGTATTACAGACTAACCATCCATCCGATTTCGAACCACTTCTTCCAATTTAGGGGAGCCGGAAGCTATCTTTGCAAGCAAGGGGCGCAAGACAGGTTACACCCTGGACAGGATGTCAGTCCATCACAGGACGCACAGAGCCACAAACACACATACACTCACACCAGGGCCATTTTCCCCAAAAGCCAATTCACTTTCCTAGAGGAAACCCACACAAACGCACGGAAAGCATACAAACTCCACACAGATAGCAGCCCAGGTCCACTTTTGAACCCAGGGCCCCAGTGCTGCAAGGCAGCATTGCTAAACATTGAGGCACCATGCCTACAGACTCATCAGTCTAAAATATTATTGTTTACACTAAGAACAAACTATTATCAAAACAGGTTGAGTAATAAATAGCACTTAAGAATAACTTATTTTGGCTGTTGGGTCTGGGGAAACTTGAGGTGAGAGACAACCTGCATCAGCCACGCATCAGTGCAGAATAAATCCCAAATCCATGTCTCCTGTTGCTCTCCAGCCCCGGTCCTGGAGGAATCTCAGCCCAGTAAGGATTGTAGATTCCTTTAAATGACATGTTCCTAAACATTTTAATCAATTAAGCTAATGATCAGTTCATCTAATTTGTTCATTTAAGGGAACTCTGGTCCTTGAGTGATCTCTATATATCACCCTACATAAACTGCAGTAGAAAATTAAAAATATTCTGCCTTCTTACATGCAATGAAAAGAGATACTGTATACCTCTTAATTCAATTTAGAGAGGAAAACAAGTGAACTTAAAAGTTTAAGCAATTATAAAACAAAAGCAATTTACTTTAACAAGAGTGAAAATAATTTTAAAAAAGGATCTTAGCGTTAGCAGAAAAATACCTGTTGTTTCCAGGTCCACATCCCCCCCCCCCCAATGGTAATTCTGATTCTGAAGCGAGAATAACTTTACAAGTTAACCCTTTCACTGCATGCTCTGCTATGATTTAAACAAATAACTGATGTTCTACTTCTGATTCCAGAAGTGTCTCTTCTTCCCTTTTGACATTTTCAGATGCATCTAGTTACAATGATTTCATTGGTGTGTGTGTGGTATACTGTAGCTGAAGGAAAGTGGAAGTGAGGTTGGCCTAATTACTGTCAGTCAGTGTCAAGGGTTTGGGCTGTGCAGACACTGCTTTCGGTTTTGAGTTTTAAAACCATCCCAACAAGTACAGAATAAGCCTAATCAGAGAGGACTGTATGATTCTGATGGATTTCAAATCTCTGCACAACTGCGTGAGTAATTGATCAAAACTTTTTTAGAGCTTTAAAAACTGAGTTAATGGTTGTTCACAAAATGTCTGAATGAAAAAGGGGTGTCCAATCCTGGTCCACCTCAACGTTTAACAATGTACATCATTTGGGGTTTAATTTGACACTTGAACACCACCTTCGAGCTCTTTAGGTGCCTTTTCTTTAAAATAAATTCTAGGAAACCTACATCTTCCCTGGTACAGCTCAAAGAGAATAAGACACCCCTAGACTAGTCCTCACTCCTCAAGCAGACTTCATCTAGAATACACACTTCTCAGGCCAGATATTTCAGTTTCCCCTTAGCATCACATCATAACATACTCAGGCTTAGTTTGAGCAACACTTTAATGAGCATATTCATGAAATGTCTCATTTTTAAGAAATTAAAAGTTTGACCAATTATGATCATTGCACTAGTTCTATTTTATTCTTGAGAAGAGCTTACACCCTTCTTTCTATCTGTATTTTCTCTTTACCCTATATCCATACTGATGTATACACAGCTTCATTTTCTTGCAGTGATCCATTCCTACTTTACTTGGTGAACAGGACCCCACACTTATCTAACAGTACAGGAAATTCACATTCTTGACTACTTAGGCAGTCTCTCTCATTTCAGGTATCAACGCAGGGGCTCCAGCCTACATGTGATTATTGTGTATGTTACTGCTGTCGGGATAACCCTTACGCTCTTGGTCTGTGTGCTCCTCTCCTATTGAAGAATTACTGAATAAATTGTTAAATCTCTAATGCAAGTTACTTTAATCTTAAACATAAAGTAATATCATGGTGTCATTTGATCTTCCTCCAACCAATGTTTGCGTAGTCTTTCTTACCTCTCCAAGCAGCAAGCAGCTGTTTCAGGTCAGAAATGCCTGTCTGCTGTGCACAACTGGCTCCTGGCCCTGCTAATACTAAGACTGCATTCTATTTGACTTATTTTCCCTAAATCATTACATTTTATTTGGGGACATGTACAGTAGAAATAATTCAGGAGAACAAAAGGGCAGTCCTACATTTGAAGATAAAATAAACGCCAGTACTTCTAAATTCTCATGAAGGCTTGTGCCCAAGAAGCACTGGCATTCTTTGGACACAGAAGGCAGCAAGTCTTCGAACATTGAAAAGAAGGAAAGAGCTTTTTGTTCTGCGCTTTTCTCCCCTAAAATCGTCCATTGACTCCATCTGCTGCCTGTCGTATAACCATTTACTACATGCAATGCATACTTCAAGCCCAACCATAAACTGGGACTCTCCACAGTATCATGTCCATGTTCAAAAGAAAATCCAAGTAAAAATAAACTCCAACTTTCCTAAAGATGCCTTAAACCCCCCTTTCTATAACACATCAGTAGAATAAAAGGTGAGGATCAGAGTAGAGCCAGTAAACCACTTTAACTTCCTCCTGTTGCTCTGCAAACTACATGAAATAGTAGTGTTGCTCGCTAAAAACATGAAATGCAAGGAACTGTTCAAGTTAACACTTGGAAACGGTAGCCTATGCTATGCATCTTGTTCCCAATTCATGCCGGCAATTGTTTGCATTCTGCCACTGGATATTGGATGGGTGCACTGATTTCATGCATAAGGAAGACACTTTGTACACCCAATTATCCCAGGCCAACAATGACTTGGTGGTCAATATGACCAACAGTATTAATACAGCAATAAAAAAAGCATATGTAATGTATGTCTTGGACTCATCCTAGCTTTAAAGGAAGCAGTTGACAAAATACAGGAATATTCTTTAAAGCTTTTTATTAAAGCTTGAAACACAAACTGAATTACAATTTGAGATTCATTGGAAAGCTAAACATGCATTATCCCTGCCTTTCCACCCACCCCAAGACTCACAGAAATAAGAAACCAGATGTAGAGTTACACGAGAACTGAAATATTTTTTATTTTAGATTCCGAGCAGTAGGTCTAGTATTATAGATATACTGTATCGATGAGTAGAACTGGAACAGGGATAGTGGATCTTCAGCTGCTTAAGACAACCTTTCACATAAATAATTTGTAGAATTCTAAAAATCTGTTTCAAAATATTCACATAGCCACAAAAACACAACATGAGCTTTTCAATTTCATTCATTTTCACAAAATTAACTTGTCCTCTGACTTTATTAGCAGTCTTGCAGATTCAGTATTGTAATGCTAATACATACAGATCAAGCCAAGACAAAATATCTGAATGTAAGGAAAGCATTTGAGGGTTATGGTAATATTTCTTCCTGGTAGAATTTCATGATTCAGCAGTAAAAGGGTGTTTTTTTTTGTTAATCTGCTTTACTTGTACTGTTTCATATTTCTCTTTAACAGCTGCAGGATACTAAAGGCCAAGACACGTGTTTTTGTTTTATATGCCGTCCATTGTCAGAGCCAACTTAAAACTCAACAGTACACACAGGTCTCCGTTTTTCAAAAAGAGAAAGTCCAATTTTTCCCACAGCATTACACAAAAAAGGTGTAGTGATTACGTTCTGTATATTAACACCTTCCTTTATTTTCAAGGCCAGGCAAGTATTAGCATCCTATATCATCTAGATGTTACTTATAATCTTTATCTGTATAGTAAATATTGCTTGTTAAACAAATATGTCAATGGTAATACTAAGTGAACATTCACTTTATCCTAACAAATGATAGTTAAGATGCTCTAATGAATGAGTCAATTTTCCACAAAGAAACGTTTTGGTCAACAAAGTATTCTAATGTCATAAATAAGTACTTATCTCACACTTCATATATACAAAATACCTAGGCAAAATAATATAAACGTTTCAAAAAATAAGTGTAAGCCTTTCCTAAATCTATCAAAATACAGCTCATAGGAAATTTATTGGATTATGCCACAATTCATACAGTCCCAATTAATAAGAACCACAATCTTTGCTATAACTTTTCTTTATCTTCCTGGTAAAAAAAGGAAATTATTCCAATATAATTTAGGACCACAGCAGTAAAACAGCAGTCTGGAAGTGTACTTACAAAACCTTAATCACCTTCAATCTGGGTAATTTGGAACAGCTTGAAGGCTATTTACCTGTAAGCTTCTGAATGACAAGTTAGAATTCTCTTTGAATTCTGCCCAAGCCTAATACACAAAACCCAAGGCCAGATCAACTATTGTGCATCAGGCAACACTTAACTGTAAAAGGACACCTCCCTGATATATAAAGGTAAAAAACTTCACTTACTATTTCACTTATTCTCAAGCTAAAGATGAATGGATTTGGGTTTCAGTGACTGCAGAAGTATTCAGAAATTTATTTATTTTTACTTGAAAGTCAAGATTGAAGTAGGAAATTGAGGGAAAAAAACAACTCAGAGTAAAATGTTTTGAGATACAAATGATTACCTCAGAGAAAGTGTAATAAGTAAGTTTCCTCATATAATATTTTTTATCTTATACCCCTGAAACCCTTAAATGTTTTCCTTCAATGTATTTTAAGCAAAGGTACCATGAATAGTATACCAAGCTACTTACTGTAGCTTACTTACCCTACATTGAAAATTCAATATCAGAAGCGAATTTCAATCCATGCTTCCAATGAGGATTTATTTTACTTAACAGTTTTTAATGTAACGCCATCTGATTCTATAACTACATCATCCAACTACCAAACATCCTGGTCAACAATAAAGAAAAAAAATGCTGAATAATTTGTACAGCACAAACACTTAAAACATGGTTGAAGTTACAGAAGAAACAGTGGAGGTCTTCTGGCGTCAGCTATTGCTAAGTATGTCAACCACAGTCAACAGAATTCTGCTCTATAAGGCAACAGTGTGCGTGAAAAAACACATTTAAAGTTCCACCACTACAATCAAGCCCAGACTCACTGAAACAATTGCACCACCTTGGAATTTTTTTTTAATAGTGCAATTTTGTTTACTCTCTCAAAGTATAATAAATGGGTTACATAAAGGCTTTCATTTTATTCCCCTCCTTTGAAGGTGGGATGACAGAGTGAAACTGCTGACTTCATAAATGGAAAAACCTCCCTCTCCTTGTAGAAGCTAATTTGCAGAAGGGGGGGGGGGTATTAACAGAAACAGAAGTTTTACAATTGGATCAATTTCAATTTCTCAGATATCAAAGAAACAAGAAACCTCTCTGCTTGACATAGGGGATAAATCTGAACAGGATTAAAATGAGCAACAGGAATTGTAACACACCCTTGATGCAACAAGCTTTTTTAGTCATGAACACTAAAGTGCCATTGAAAGGACAGGACGGAATTTAAATGTATATGAATTATTGAATTCTGACTCTGAAATCTGAATACTACATATGAAGTGGCTACAGTATGGATTTAATCATCTCCTTTGCCAGAGAGTATTGAAGTCACATTTTGGTCTCAAGTACAAAACACTCTATCAACAGTTAATGCACTAGTATCCTCAACTCCTTATATGAACAGAATTCAAAGCTTAGCTTCTCAGCTTTGGATAGACTGCACAAGCTTTCAAAGAAAAAATTGAAATTAAAAATAGTTTAACAGCAGATTATTTTAAAAGCATAGCATAATCAGAAATAAATACCCTTGTTCTAAAAGCTAAAATATTCTGGTGTCACAAAATTTACGTTGTGAAGTAATGTGATCAAATGAAAGTCATTCCCCTCTCATATACAGTATGGTGCCAAGAAACAGACTGAGAACCCCCCAGTATTGGTCAATATTCGTCTATGCCTAAATAAAAGATTAACATACTGTAACCTTAACAGACGTGTGAAAATACATTAAATTAATCGGACTGACTAATAACAATCAAACAGTACATTTCCTCAGGGGAAGAAGTAAGTGAACCTTAAATCCAGCAAACGATGGCTCCTCCTTTTGCAGCAATCACTTCAACTAGATGTTTTCTAATTTACCTCACATCAACGTAAAGAGTATTGGCCTGTTTTTCCTTACAGAATCATCAGTTACTAAATCTAAGAGTTCACATTCATATTTAGATTTGAATATATACTGTTGTAACATTTTGCTAAATAATCCAAATATATCTTATGTCCTGGTGCTAAACATTTAATCAGGTTAACTGTGGTCTAAAATGCACAACTTGTGAACCAAATTAGTGTAGAAAATGAGGTGTCTAGAAAGCTGTGACGTATAAGTGCTGGAATTTTTGTATTTTCTTATTATAGGGAGCGGTGGTACTTAATGCCCTATTCTTGATTTGACTGCCAACCCCAATGAAACCACTATATTACAACTTCAATAGAAAGAAAATAAGATCTACATTCTCAGATGCAATCGTGTCGTCTGCATGTTCTGTACAAACGGGAATCTTCTTTCATAGAATCAGCACCACACTAATACACAGAACACTTTGTGCTGCAAAAGAAAAAAAAACAGTAAGTTTAGACATTAACATAAGAAAGGTTAACCATTTGGCTTAACTAAAAAAGCTTTTGGGATGTTAGACGTTCACTTTATCAAAGGATCTCATCCAGGCATTTTTTTAAAACTTTAAACAGAATGACAATAACCAATGTATATACTACTGGGGATACTGTATGTTCCAGACAAGAACAGATACAGACCCTCTAGATTTAGAATACAGATACAGACCCTCTAGATGGAAGAAAAACTCATATTTAAATATTTATGGATTAGTTAACGTATCTTCCTTAGAAGAAAAATATTAAATATTTTGGATTGTCATTTTAGTAGCATTGCAAATGATTAGCATTTTAAGCAAGACATTGTCCAATAATTAATTCTATAACATTTTTATGTACCTATTTCATCAGTTGTATGAGTAAATATTTCAGTTTAATAGCTCTGCCAAAGTGAACCAATTTATTCAGTATTTTATTATTTAAATAAAGTGGTTTTGATGATATTTCAACTGCAAATTGAATGTGGCCCCATCTAATAGATGATATAACCATTTGGTTGTTTCTTTTTATCGATGAGCAGTAAATTAGAAAAGCTGCACAAATTAAGTTTTCTTTAAATGTTTTGGGAAAATATTATACATTTCAATTTATATTTGTTTGACTACCCTCATAGTACGTAAATTCTACCTATGAAGTTTAAAGCAGTAACAGTGGTCTGTCTGAATTTCTTGGAGTCAGGAAATTCACCATATTTAAAATCCTGACTGTTACATGTCCAACCACTCTGTGACTTAAATTTATCCCACAGCATTTCAAAGGTTGGCAATCGATCACATTGCCATCATACATAGTTGTGCCCATTGAAATATGAGCACAGAATTAAGGTATCCAGCATATAAAGAAGCACAGCATTAAATCTTATAGAAAGGAATTGGCACACCACACCATAAGTATACAGTACTTATACAACACTGCATGACTACAGAGACAACCAGTGACACCAGTGTCTATTTACCGAAACATAAAAACACAATGTTGAGTAAATGGAAGCACTGTTCTGTAAAAAATAAGATGTACAGTACATTAGTAATGCAGAAAAAAAAATCTTTAAAGGCCTACTTTTATCTGACACTACAACATGATGTAGCATACGATTAACTAAACACTTGTCCTGATTAAGACAGATAATCAGTCGGACAGGGTTGATAACTACATTTGGGTTAATTCTCCCAAACTATATTTTGCTATGTTTTAGAAAAAGTACTTGGGGAGTTTACACTGACAAATGCTGCCCATTCAATCACTGCAGTGTCGTATTTATGAGGCTCTGGTAGACACTTCTAACCCTGAAAGCCAAAAGGGATATTCATGGGTGTGGAGAGACACAGCTCAGTTAATCGCAAGTTATTTGCCCATTGTATGGATCAGAAAATAATTTATTTTTAAGCAGAGAAAATAGAACAGATTTTCTAACCTAGGCACATTTTACATATTTCCACCTGCTCTGTTCACAACTTTTCAAACAACAGAGGCAGAACTGTTGAGAGAGAGAAAATTATATGTTTAAGCATGGACACCACAGACACATAAATCAGTAGATACCTGATCAAGAATCTGAAATTATTATTTTTTGAAACTCTTCAGTATTGATCTTCTTGCTGTTTTTCCGATGTGTGGTAATAGCTATATGTTGAAAATAAAGCAGTAAATAAACATTCCTCTTGCATTTCAAGTCTGGATGCTATGGATAAAACCTTTATAAGAAAAACCTTGCATATTTGTTGATGGTAACTAATGCAACAACTAAGATGGTTTTAAACAGTGGCTTCAGGTACTTAAATATAGGAGCAGACTGTTCTTGTCAATTATCTTAACAGCAATTCTGTAAGACAAAATAGCTTTTCTACTTAAAAGGACAACAGTGATTAGTATTTACACTTCTATATTCCATTAACCCCATCCCACAAGAAACATTCTGCAAATTTAAGAAAATGCCACTTTGCCATCCCAAACAAATCTTTAAAGCTTCTTGCTACTTATACAACTTGAAAACATGAGAGAGTTAACACTGGCATCTTTCAAAATGTGAATAATTACAAGTATAGTTACCTTAATTACATTTTAAAATGGCAATATAGTGCATATACAAAAGGAATTTTAAAAACATCATCATTGTGAATGTCCACTTCTAAAGTTAGTAAGAGTGTGCTCCAAACACATCTGGGTACAAGTGAACTTAATAGCTATCCCAACACCTAAAGAGCAAGCTTCGTGCACTCACAATTCTGCAGTAGTCAACAAGACAAAAGCACCAATTTCAACTACAACTACATCAAACTAGAGGTTTTGGCAGATTTGTAATTTGTAAGTATTCATTTATAAGTCAATTTAATACTTCAGCTGGTTCTATTTTTTGTCAAGTTATTATTACTGCTCTATCTATGGAAACACACATACTGTAAGGTGTCTGTTAAAAGAAATTTCTAGATGAGATTTGCTGCTCCTTCATTTAAGGCCTTCATCTTTTTTTCTCGTAATTAAGACCTCTCATAATGGCAGCTGGAGTTAAATAAATTGAAATTTTGTAGTACAGGCTGACACACCGAATACATTTTCCCAATCTCAAGGGGCGTACCCCTTGCACATCTTCAAGATGGCGTTTTAGGCTTACCAATCTCCTGTCCATCCTGTTCACAATATCTCTGATCTCTGAAGAAACACTGATGATACATTGTAAGGGTACTATCTTGGTTAATTTCACAAATGTACCCAGTGTGAAAGGATCCTCAAATTATAATTACATGTATGGGAATCACAGATATTAGCTTGAACAGAAAATTAGATAATGCTTTAAAATTTATTTTGGGGGAGCAAAATGAGAATAGTAAAAGGTTGAAACCACATGCTGTTCCCTGGTATGTCTGTATGGTGGCCACCAGCTATTCAGACATTCCAATATAGACTTAGAAAAGCAATAATTTAAATTTGTACAATTATGTACCACAATAACCAATAACCTACTAGTAATAAATTGGAAGCATTTGTTTTTGTGTCAATTTTAGCAAAAAGAACTGTTCAGCTACAACAGAAAAAAGTGCAGAGTCCATTTCCAGAGACAGTAATCAGTCATTCTAGTTGAAGACCTTTGAGACATACCAGTGAACGTGGTTCAAAGACAACATATATGTCAGTTAAACAAGTTAAGAGAAAGGGCATTTGTTAAGCCTATACAGCAACCAGAAGTCCTGCAAACAAAAAAAAAAACAGGTTCTCCTAATTAGGACTAAAGGTAGAGAAACAGAAATTGCTTCCTACAAGACATATAGAACTAGTCTCTTTCTAGCCTTTTCCAAATATTTTCACTTTTATCTTTAAAGTGAGTAAACTAATAAACCTTGCAATGAAATAAATATCCTGAGTAAAATTAATTTGTAACGCACCAAAAAGAGAATAAAGGAGGGCACAGTAGCGGTATAGTAGTGCCCACAGTTGTGACTCACTCCTTACCATGGTACAACATGACCAAAAACATCCTGAGACTCATCCCTTTATTTCTTTAGGGGGCATTTTGGTTATAATTTCTTCTGTAGCCAAGGGATGCACTGTAATCCCCAATAAATGGGAAATTACCTTGAGCATTAATGATCATTATTAGTAATTCAAAGCTATAAGCAGATAAGGTTATAACATTTCAAAGCTAGGCCACAACACTGCGTCATTCAGCCCCATAAAGAAAAATCTCCTGGAACTGGCTACCTCAGTGCAATCCATGTCAAGTGCACTGCCACTCTTGTACTTTAATCAGCAAGGAAATGGAGATCAATGCTGCTATTTTTTTAATAAGATTTGAACTTGTATTGAACAGTTCACAAGCTGGCTAGTTAATAAGGTTATAAGTCATGATTTTCACTGTAATTACATTGCATCAAAAACCATACAAGGTTACCATGCACCTGAGCACTGCTCTGAAAAGACTCCCTGCTTACTACTCAAATGAACCACAACTCGCAGCACAACTGCTGACATGACAGTCTCATGTGCTGCTGACTTTAAGGAATCTAAAGATATTTGAATTCAGTGGTGACAATAGCAGTTAATACAATATTCTTAAAGAAGACTAATTCCATATCCTAGAAATGCTTCAGAAAATAAATCTAGTCAGACATTTGGCACGAGAAAAGCCTATTTGATAAGCTCATTACTTCATACCAAGCCATAAGATAGGTTCCCCACCTTCACACTGAAGTTTAAATATGACACAGAAGTATCCAAACTGACAGCAGTGTTAGAAAGTTAAGAAGCCCGTGTAGACAGTGAGCACCATGCAAGCTTGCACAGACAACTGCAGCTCTACTTAAATACTGAGTGATCTCACCCTTCCTTCTTTTTGTGACGCCAGCATAAAAAGCCCCCTGCTAACAATACTGTCAAGGAAAAGGAGAGAAGGGATAATGAAACTGATGTATTTTCACATGTCAGAGCAATACTTCTAAAGGCAGTGTTCGTTTGCACAAAATGGGTCACGTGTATAATTACCTGCAGTGAACTTTCCAAAGTACAAAGAGAAAAACACAAAATGATGTTCTTTTACGAACTGCTAAGATGTAACTTTTTTACCATCACTGCTTCTGAAGAAACTTTAGAGATGTACTGTATACAACCCCTCATTCAATCATTGGTAATGTGGTTGTTCACAAAGGAATGGTCTGATAACCTGTCCGTGCTTTTTGCCCTTCCCTGAACACAACACTTCCCTCTGTGTTCTTTTCCTCCCCTACAGACAACCGACAATTACATTGAAAAAACAATTTTACCTTCACATCTGTGAATCCTTCACACACACAGAGAATTCCTGTTACATGCACACACACGTTGCTGGCTTGTAGTTTTTGGTACTGCCCAGTAACAACAGTACCTACTACTTTACTACAGGAAATCCGTCTTATTTTCTTTACAGAGTAGCAGCTTCAGCAAAGCACAGTAGTACATTGGAGATTATTTTCACTCTTTCATTAGTCTCAGCATGAAATAGTTCTGATTTTTTTTATTTTTATCCTTCATCTTCCAGCTCATTCATCAGATGCAAATCATGAGTAGTGTTTACTTCTTAACCTCACTTTTCTTTCTTGCGTCAGATGTTTTTAGACACTTTTCTCTGCACATTTCCAACCTACATCTTGAAAATCACAGTACAATCATAAAAATGATGTTCCGAATCTAATCCTAACTGTCTCTTTATTCAGGGGGCCACTTGTCTATTCAAGACTAAAAGGAAGAATAGAGAGGGAACTCCATCATGATGCATGTGAATATAAAGTATAACAGAGTGTGGAGAGATAGGAATATAGTTTTTTGAAACAAAAGCAAAAATAAGTGAAGCAAACTTTCACCAAAACTCCAGGAAATTCAAGTGGCATCTATCCTCCTGATTTCAGGTGCTTTCCAAAAGAAAACCATATAAAATATCCTTTTTTCACATCGTTTAAGAAAGGAGCAATTAGTAACATCAGTATTGTGAAGCTGTAATATAACAGCTCCCTTTCACAGATATCCAATCTACCCATCATAAAGACTTTACTGAACTGTCACTATCACCTTACTTACCAAGTGCAATCAGACAGCCACCAACAGACAAACCAATCGCCCATGCCTTGTCTGAAAAAAGTTTGTAAAAATATTTGTTAGCAAATCAATTAATAAAAAATGATACAAATATGATACTTAAAAAAACAATATCAAAACTTAAATTTGACTTACTTCGTTGATCTTCTAGAACATTATCTAAATAATAAAAAAAGGGACAAACATTACAACAGTGGCACTTTACTACAAAATGTTTAGAAAATTAAGTAGAATAGCACATCATCTTAAAAACAGGAACCAGGATAGTATTTTTCTACATGGTCCTAAAGAGCCACAGACCTGATTTCAATTTTACTCACATTCTTCAGTGACTAAGAATAAGAAATATCTAAAAGGCTTATTAATCCAATAACTGGACTAATGCAGACTGAACTTTAGAAAGCAGACATTTCAGAATGAAGAGTTGTGATCATTACAGTGACTCCAAGTTCAGGGTGCAGCAGAAGAAAATAAAGGTAGAAGCATTTTATAAAGGTAACATTAAAGCAATTTTGACAGCTTATGAATGCCATATTTTCTCATGCATTAGCAAGCGATGCAAACTACCACAACATCTGTAATCCTACACATGCATCATACAATACACGGCATTAAAACACTTGAATTTTGAGACCGTCATTGTGCCATGAATATCCTTATGCATTGTTTTAAGTACATCAATGGTATAATGGAAAGTGCTGAATTTCACAGTACAATCTCAGAGCACCCAAATTAAGTTGCATTTCATTAAGGGTACGATTCCATTTGTGACTTTGACTTGGATAATGTCATCACATAAAAGTACACCTTAAAAAGACCAAAAACAATTTAGGTCACTTCACACCTAAATGACTTTCATTTATTAGATGTATTTAATTCTGATCTAATTAAATGTCGGAATTTTGGCATTGCTATTATTAATTTACAAGTAAATTTGAAAAACTGCACATTGCATACAATTTTAAACCCAATAGTACTGGTAAAAATATCTGTTCAGTGAATTTTGTTATTCTTAAATCACCGAATGGCAACTAGTATTGGTACAACCTAATAATTCTATCAAATAATCCTAAACATTATAAATTTTAATTAAGCTGTACACAAATACAGCTTGTAGCATTAACAAATTAAGTACATTTGTGGTGATGGAGACAACCAAAAATCCAGGGTTGATATAAAAATACTTCAACAGACAGCTTAAAGCAAAAAAATCTGCAGTGGAAAAAAATTAACAGACATGAAAGGATTCAGACAAAAACTGCCTGAACCTTTAGCAGAATGTGAGATTGTTTTACGAAACAGTGCTAAGTTTTACAAGTTACCAGTATGTTTTATGATGGGAGATGTTCCTCTGCTCGTTGTTACAGTAATTGGTCTTGTAGTTGAAGAGACTCCTAATATTAGGGGAAGCCAAGAAAAATGACATAAATCTCCAATTTGAGATTATGCTAGTAGCAGAAATGCTATTGCCTAGACTGCGCTTCTAGCTAACGGGAATGCAGTCCATTATCTCGTGTTCGAAGATTTTTAAGCTTAAAGGGGGAGATCCACCTGTATTTGGAGTAAATACAACCGAAAATGAATCAATCAAATGTAGTTGGTCCTCCCACTACACCTGGTAGGACTAGGAAAGATAAAGGACACTTTTCTGTTCACACTCGGACTATGCTGGATGAGATAACAGGCCACAGGTCGGGTATGTGGCCCTGTAAAACGTTTCTCCTAGACATTATGCAGTTTTAGAGATGTGAACCGTCAAAACACTGATGGCCACCGAGCAGCTAACGGCGTAAAAGACTGATTTCGTAAAGCGACGATTGAGCCACAAAAAAAAAAAAAGACTGTCGTGACAAACATCGCACATCTCTGGTGACGTACAAAAAATTATAGTCTAATGTGTCAAAACCCACACACCCAAAGAAGGCTCCACAGCCAAAAGTTGTGTTTTTCTCTTTTCAGCATGGAATAAACCTTTGCAGCCTATGCATGCTGACGTAGCTACCTACTTGAACTACTAAAGTCTAACAATATGCATGTCTTAACTCAAACTGCACTGCTTAATGTGTATACTTAATAAGCATTTTGAAAATTAAGAGTTCCTTTGTTATACAGCACTTTGGTAATCATAAGAAGTTCCAGTGAGTGCGTCAAGTGTGTTAACATATTAACAAATATGTTCATTAGGAACTTAATGTTCCTAATACAATTCTGCCATGTAGAAAACATCTGTAATATAAAATGGAAAGTACACCACTGAATATTTAGAAAAGTGGCTGTGGATATTCCTTACATTTTCACAATAGGGTAGGGTTTTTTTGTTTTTTTTTATTTTTATTTTTTTATTTTATTTTTAATGTGTATATTTATTATTTTTAATATGTTTTCTGGGTTTCACAACCCAGAAAACATATTAACAACTAGAGACTGCAATGTGAAAATACTGCAACAAAATTGTACAACAGATGTACTGAAATTCTTAATAAAGGTGACAGAAAAGATAAATTACATGGGATTTGTCCAGAACTGTAGCCAAGACGGTCATATAAGTAGAAAATCGTTCAATATTTTAACATTGTAAAATCTCTCCGAACAACTTTCACCAAGTCTTTAACGTACACACAACTAAATATAAAAATCAGACTCAATTGATGACACAGTAACATCCTTCTCATTCTTTTATGATTAATTAGGTCAAGACAATGCTCAGTTATTACTCAGAACAATACCAACCATAAAAAGCAAAAATTAAAAACCTGTTATTTTGATTTGGGCAAGAATTAGTAAGATTCATACAACACAGACTGACAATAAAAGAAGATTACCGGATTCTGTTGATGTGGACTGGGTTGGCGTCGTTGTGGTAGGAGCAGCAACTACGATAAAATAAATTAAACAATAAAATCACCCATATCTAAATTACATATGAGCATACTGTACCAGATATGTACCAATTCTAAAGACGTTATTTTACCAATGTAAAGGATTTTTTAAAATTTAAATCAAGCTGAAGTAAAGTTTCCCTTAAATTTAGTGAATGGTAATACTAACGTTCTTCTACATTCACTTCAGTTGCAAATACCAGTGCTTTAACTATCAAAGCATCCGCTTTCTTCGTAGTTCTGCACAAAAAGGGAAGATGGTGCAGGAAAAAGTTTTAGAATGACGCTTTGGTTGTTGTGGCTTATCTTTGCAGGGAAGCAGTCACACTCCTCAACCATATTCAATAAAACAAACTGTAAATCTTTAGAGAATCAAGTAGCTTGTATTGATGAAATACTGCAGTACTACAGCTAGATGCGGAAGACAAGTTAATGAATATCAGTTGCTCTGTTCCATAAGCACAGTGGCCCAGAAGTGCAAAACAAAGAAAAACAAAGTGCACAAACAAAAAACAGCAACACAAAAAAAAAAGAGTGCACAAATAAAAGTGTGTTCAAAATGGAAATAGGTTCTCACTCACGATGGACATGACGTTTGTTGTTAGGTGAGAGGGCAGCGCTGAGTGGAGTGCACGTGTTGAGTTCTTGGTAAAGATGTTTTTGTGAATCTTCTAAAGTATTTTTAAAAACCACAACAGCAGGATGTTCCATCTGTTTTGTCGAGGGGCAGCTTGGTGAAAACCATTCATTTTGGCCACATTATGCGAAATCTGTAGGTTGCCTTCGTCATGAAAACCTTGAAGGGGCTCCAGGGAGTAATCATGTGATTTCAGGTCGTTATGCTGGTCCGGTATAATCCGCAGCGTTAACTGTTGAAATACTGTGGAAGAAGTATTTCACAACCTCTTTTGTTCTGCTAGATCAAGAGAAAACCTCCACATTTCCCCAGTTCATCCATTTCAGAGACCAAAAGTGACAGGAAAGATGTCCAACAAGAAAAGCGTTAAATCAAATGCGCAAGCAAATCCTACTTATTTCCTGTAATGTGGGCAAAAAGAATGGTTTTCACCAAGCTGTCCTCCACAAAACAGACAACATCCCACTGCTGTGGTGTTTAAGATTTGAGAAAATTCACAAAAAAGTCTCACCAAGAACTCAACATGTGCACTCCACTCAGCGCCGCCATCTCACCTAACAACAAATGTCATGCCCATTGTGAGAACCGATTTCCATTTTGAACACATTTTTCTTTGTGCACTCTTTTTTTGTTTATATGTTGTGTCGTTTTTGTTTGTGCGCTCACTTCTGTTTTTGTGTTTTGCATTCCTGGGCTACCGCAGATATGATCTGTAACTTCAGCACTTTACTCCACTGGGTGTCACGCCACACCGAACAATTAATTTCCATTCTGCTTCTTTACTTATCTTCAGACAGATTTTGGGGCACTTTTGTGCAAATGACAAGGGTGGCCAATTCATAGCCACATACACCCAGAACAAGACAATTCGCAACAGGACAAGTTTTACCAAGATGTCTAGCCTTTCAGACAAGCATTTCTTTTAATAAAAAGGAATGTTAGGAATTAACTTCTATGCAGATGATACTCACATCTACACCACAGCTGACCCTGAAGTATTTGCTACATGACAATTTTGAGCATCTTAACCGAGATAAGACTGAAGGCATGTAAGTGGGTTCCCCGCACCAGTTATGTAAAATCAAAGCCGTATCCTTGTGGAAACCAAAAGCTTTGTTGCTCACATTGCGATCCAAAATGAAGAATTTGAGGGTCAGCTCTCAAGCTTTTCAAGACTTTTGAACGTCATGCGCATAAGACTGCAAAGACCTAGGTAACATTTTTAAAATATAAAAACAATATCCTATCTTCACCCAGCCTTTCAAAGATTATTATAGCCTCCTTCATGCAGAAGTCTCCAAGACTACACTTGAGTAACGGTAGGCAGAGTCACATGACTGCTGTTCTGGAGCCCTGATGGGAAGACAATTTAAAAATCCTTCTCCTGACATTGAAGGCCGTGCATGACGTATCTAGCTAGTATGCGTTAATTCCATCAACACGACCTTTGATTAGACTGCTCATCTACACTTTGTGAGTGACTGGGCCCTTTGTTGTTGCACCACACAAATTAAAAAATACCACCCCCAATGAGACTCAGACCAATTGGGTGCTTATAAGTATAACCTTAAAACTTGATTTTTTGCAACCTCCATTTTCTTGGCTTTATACTTTTCATCAATTTCATTGTGGAAAAAACCCTTTACTGAATTTCTGCCTCTACCGTCAATTCACAAAAAAGTATTTTGAAATCACATCAGCACTTTCCATTACACACCTTACATAAAGGAACATCACCTTTACAGTGGATCTGAAACCAATTATTCTTTATCTCCATTTAGCAGGACCAACCAGCAAAGGACAGAACTCACCTCTGTAACATGTTGGAGGTTCAGAGGACCAGCCATTGACTCCACAGGTAATGGTCAAGGTGCCATTCGCTTTGTAGCCAGAATCACATTCAAAGGTAATAAAACTTTTGTATCCGTAGGGTGGCAGTCGTCCTGATACTTTTTTGCCATTTGTAATTGGTACATCAGGGCATGAAACAACTGTAAGATAAAAAAGTAGTTTTAGCTACAGTCCCTAGATGGCAGCAGAATTCACTTGCTGTATTATTTCTAAATAGGTACTGAAACGCCTGGTTTACTAATGAAACAAAATGGCACTGTTGTGCTATAGCTAAACTCTGTTGAAAAATATCTGACTAAAAACCATGCAAGGGGGAACGGTTCTGCTTTCTGCAGAAGGCTTCTGGTGATGACTTCTCTACTTTCAATGAATAACACTTAATGGGCATTGTGCTTCTGTTGAATCCCAGAATCACAGGGAGTAATGAGCAGGAGTAAAGTTTAAGGTAAAGCTGGGTGAGGTGCACTGCCTTTCCATATGCTGTTGCTGTCGGCAAGACCCACGTGTATCTCAATCAATCGGGGGGGGGGGGGAATCACAAAATTAAAGTTACAAAATAAGGTTACATAATACCATGTAGCCATTACAGGTGATTTGCTGAAGGAACTGCAGCTTGGCTATTTAGCAGTCTAATTGCCTGGAGGTAGAAGCTGTTCCATAATCTGTTAGTTTTTGACTGAATGCTTCGATACTGTTTGGTAGGATGGTAGGAGAGAAAACAGGTTGTGACTGGGATGACTGGGATCCTTGAGAATGGACCTGGACTTCTTAAGACATCTAGCTGAGTAGATATCCTGGATGTATGGTAGCTCACAGCTGGTAATGAGCTGCGCTGACTTCACCACCCTCTGCAGTACTTTGCGATCCCGGGTGGAGCAGTTCCCATACCAGGCAGTGATGCAACCAGTCAGGATGCTCTCCATAGTGCACCTGTAGATGTTGGCCTGGATATGCGATGGCAAACTGCTGACCCTCTCCACTGCAGTCCCATTGATATAGATAGGTGTGTGATCTCCTCCCCGGTGTTTCCTATGATCAACAATCATCTCCTTAGTCTTACTGATGTTCAGAGAGAGGTTGTTTTCCTGGCACTATGCTGTCAGGGTTTCAACCTCCTCCCTGTACGCAGACTCTTAACCATCTGTGATCAGGCAGACGACTGTTGTATCGTCCGCAAACTTAATGATGGAGTTTGAGTTACACCTGGCGACACAATCATGGTTAAATAAGGAGTAGAGGACAGGGCTAAGCACACAGCCTTGGGGGGCTCCAGTGTTTAGAGTCAGGGTAGAGGATATGTTGGTGCCCACCCTCACCACCTGCGGATGTTCCGTCAAGAAGTCCAGGTGTTCAGTCCCAGGTCCTGGAGCTTGATGACAAGCTTTGAGGGCACTATGGTATTGAATGTAATCAACAAACAGCATTCTCATATATACTGTATTCCTTTCTTATCCAGGTGCGGGAGGGCAGAATGGAGGGCAGTGGCAATAGCATCCTCTGTTGACCTGTTCCGGCGATACGCAAATTGTAGTGTGGAGTCAGGCAGTGAGGAGTGTATGCTTTGACCAGCCGCTCATAGCACTTCATGATAACTGATGTGACTGCAACGGGGTAGTCATTCAGGCAACTGACTCTGGGTTTCTTAGGAACAGGGACGATGTTGGTTTTCTTAAAGCAAGGAGAAACTATAGATTGAGCTAGAGAAAGACTGAATATGTCCGAGAAGACACCCGCCAGCTGGTCTGCACATGCCTTCAGAACATGGCCAGGGATAGCATCAGGGCCAGGAGCCTTGTGTGGATTGTTGGAAAGTTTTTAAAGACTTTACACACATCCGCTCTGGATATGATCAGTGAGTTTTCATCTTGTATTTCTGGAATCCTCCTGGCTGGATCTGTGTTACTGACCTCAAACCCAGCATAGAATTAATTTAGCTCATCAGGAAGAAAGGCAGACTGTTGTGCGATATAGCTGGGTTGTGCTTTGTAGTCTGTAATGGTGAGTATACCACTCCACATATTCCATGTGTTGCAGCCGTGATAATATGACTCTAATGTAACTCTATAGTTGTATTTAGCTATTTTGCTGGCTTTCCTGAGGTCGTATCTGGATTTTTTGTATTTATCCATATCGCCAGAATTGAAAGCAGCTGTCCTAGCTTTAAGTCACCATTTACCCAAGGTTTCTGATTTGGTTATGTGCGAAAAGTAATCCTGGGAACTACATCTTCAAGGGATTTACTGATGTAGCCAGTAACATAGTCCGCATACATACTGATATTATTTCCGGCAGCTTCACGGAAAATCTGCCAGTCAATGTTAGCAAAACAGTGACTTAATATAAAATTTGATTCACCCGACCAACGTTGAATGGTTCTTAACACTGGCCTCTCCTGTTTAAGCTCCTGTTGTATCTCTGTGTAAAACATGCATAAACTGTATTTACTTTACCATCTCTGGCCTGCAGTGAATAGCAGGCTGTACTTCAAGAGCTAACGAGTGCATGAAACTCAACCATGTGTAAAATAGATACACAAGATCACGGCAAACAATATACATCCATATATAGTACATTTCTCAAACTACGAATGATTATACTTAATTAACTCATTTTCAATTTAAATCAACCTGCTGATCAAAATTCATATGAATGATGGGCCCCAATAACATTTTTATTTTTCATTAGAATAAAACAAAATACACATCATACCTTTACACTGAGGAGGTGATGGGTTATAATTCCCATCTCCACGACATACAATCTCTTCTTCTCCAATCAAAGTGAAGCCCTTATTACAAGTGTATCTGAATGCAGTCCCATACTGAACACTTCCACCAGAATAAGTATGCGTCCCGTTCCCAATGTCAGGAGGTTCTTCACACTTGACAACTGAAAGAAAAGAAGTTCATGTTCATCAAAACTTTCATCAAGGTTATGAAGAGAGAGAATTGCACAGGACTTTCTAAATATCAGACTCATCCTAAACACCCATAACAACCTGTAAGTAAATTATCTCATAGAGCAATTCTCATTTCTATCCTTCCACACAAGGGGGCTTTGGAGTCAGAAAATGCAAATTTACCCTTTACCTGTTTAAACATCAGTTGCAAAACAAGGAATAAAAAACTCCTTAAGTTTTATTTTTTTACAATTAGCAGCCCATGGTCTCTGCTGGCCTTTGATAAGCTACACTGCATATTGTGAAATCAGCTCCAAAGTAGACACAAAAACATAAAACAAACACAAAAAAGGACTACATGTTTGCATTGTTGTGCTGCATTGTTAGAGCTCTAGTAAGCTTATGGGAAAAGTCCACTGGGTTATTAGAATAAGACAACTAAAGTAACTTAAGAACAAAATTAAAAGACAAAATCTATTAAAACAATTGATTTGTACTCAACTAAAAAAATACCTAAGAAAAGCTAGCTGCCCTCAGTACAACTTAAAATTTTAAATGAGACTCTATTAATTTCTCTGCCCATGAAACAATTTAAATGTAAAATACTACATAAATACTTGAGACTTTATAAATTTGAGTACATCTGTTTGTACTGACACCTAAATTCCACAACCACAGCAACTTAAAAAACACAGCTCTAATACATTAGACACAAAAATAAAAACAAAATGCAACTCTAGTAGACCTGAATTTGATGATGTCCACAAAAACAGCCATAAAATAAAAATTAATATGCTGATCACAAAAAATGTAAAGGATGTTTTAGTTAAAAATATCAGCATAAAATGGATTCCTATATTTTCCATTTTTTACTTAAAGATCAAATTAAACATCATGCTTTAAATTAAATGATTTTATAACAGATAAAAAAATGAACTTTTACAAATGCACTGAGCAAACAATACATTAAGTATGAAATGTATTAACTGCTTATCACAAAAAAGCATATTTCATATTTTGATATTTTTACCAGAGACAATGACACTGATGACAGAAATAAGACTGAATTTAACAGAAGACCACAGTGAAGACTTGCGTCTATCAGATTTCAGACTCTAAGCAGGGCTGGGCTTCAGAGATGATATATTCCTGGGTTCTCTCAAGTGAAACATTTCAAACCACAGAAAGCAGCCACAAACCAGCTTCCTGATTGAAAACCATCAATTTACAATGACTGTGGAGTAGGGGTCTCCAACCATGGTCCTGGAGAGCTCCAGTCCACTGAGTCTGACAAGTTACCTGTTTTTAAAGATTGGCTACACCTGTATGATCTTCACAAATCAAACAACCAAACTGTTTGAATTGAGAGCTCTCTGGTCCTCAAGGGACAAAGAGCATCTGGAGTTTCATCTAACCTGTAGCTGAACAACTGTTTAAGAGATTAAACCAGAATTGTTAGCTCCGATTCAAATAAACTTATAAATTATCAACGTTACAGAACAAAAAACTTCCACAAATGTAGCAGAACAGCTCGATTTGCAAAAAACAAAAACACTGTGGGACTCTACTGACCAACACAGGCAAATAGGAATTATTGCATCCAAGAATCATATCAGCCACCCAAAGCACTCAAATTCCTTAGTGGCCGCTTAAAAACCCTTTGTTTCTCCAGAAACAGGGTTTGTAAATTCTACAACACAGGCTGTGTAATGCTCTGCATATCTGACTAATATGGTATGAACTATCAAGATACAGGTATTTCCAACCACTTCTTTTACTCACTGTGACATTTCACTTAAGTTTTCCTTTAATTTTCCAAATTATCCCAACCTTTCAGGACAGCAATTGCACAACCATGTCCCCTTTGTGGGAACAGTAACAACTACAAAAAGAGAAGCATTCTATTTTTACTACAAAGTTGAATTCAGTGGCTTCCTTCCTGTCTGGTGTTCTAAGCCAAACAGGAGAAGTGTTCTGTAAGTCAATCAAGATACACGCTAACCAAAACCCTTTATCTAAAAGTATATGAATGTCCATGACTAAAAAATTAGGCTCAGCTTGCTTGTCTTCTCAATCCTGTATAGATTCACTATACATCCCAAAGTATAAAGCAAAGATGTTAAACAAAGTCATAGAAACCTAAGTAATTGGAGATAAACCAGAGCAAATCATGTGGTGGCTGCAAAAGTATTTGGTTCTATGAAAAGTATTTGACCCTTTTAGAGACCAAGTTTATCTTATTTACCCTCACAAAGAGGAATGTTCTTCCTCCAGCCATCAGCCAAGCAAAGTCTTTCTCTGCCCACCAACTGGTACCTAGAGACAGTGAAAAAGATCACATTTTTATCTTAAAAACACATTCAGGACTACCTCCACGGCCCTGATTTCCCAAAGGCTGCCCAATCACAATCCACCGGGACCCGGGGCTCGAGCCTGCTCACACCGCCGGTGGACAAATGCATACAATGGATACACTGTTGCTCAGAACTCAAACATGTTTTTAAAATACTCATTTTTTATTAAGTAGGCACACACATTTTTGGCATCCACACAAAATTGCATCAGTATGATGAATTCTAACACATTCTAAGATATGAGGACATAAGTAACCCAAACAGCAGGCAAAAAATATATAATTTTAGCAGTGTTCTTACATATTGAAAGATTGATCAGATTTAAAGACAACTATTATCCTTTTCTCACCCTTTCCTTTGTAGAAATAGTAGTCAGATACAAATTCCAATGGATAAGACTTACAACACAGGACATGCATTTTAAAAACATAAGAAAAATTAACCTGCCCAAAGATAAACAAAAATACAACTTGATGACTCTTTCAATAGACAGCCTTCAGTTCTTTAGGATTCCGTTGTGGCACAAACTTGAACTCACCCTTCATCACAGATGACTCTAGCTGTGGCACCGAACAGGATACCTTCAGACAGATCATATTTTCCATTCAGTATCTCTCCAGGAGAACCACAGGACTTTTCTACGGCAAAATAAGATTATTTAGATCAGTTATTCAGGTGGGATTCAACAAAAAAACTATGAATACCTTTATAAAAAAAGAGGATCATGTCTTACATTAGAAAAGCATCGTGTAATGAACAGCACACTTTTCTGTACAATTCCACAAAGCAATATAAATGCACACTGTATAGAAATAGTGTCAGCTGCAGATTTTATTTGACTACCCTGCTCTTGTAGTCTTGAGACTTAAGGACTTAAGGAAGGATTTTTTCTCAGGAACAACCATTGTTCCAAGGATTAAATATGTACAGAGTTGCAGTACAACTAATTTCTTCATAGATTTGTGTTCATCTCCTGGCCATTTACAATTTAATAAAAAAAGTATTTGACTTTATGAATTTTTGAATATTTTCACCACAATGTTATCAGAGCTTCATGTGGGCCCTAGTGATATATAAAGGGAGTCTGAGAGAATGAATAACAAAATAGTTTAATCTTCTTTCAAAGATCTTCTTTGAAAGAGTGGGAGGGCAGTAATGTGCAGATTAATCTCCAGTTTAAGGGCAGTTCTAACCTACCCCCATCAGAAGAGAGAACAACTCCCTCTTCACCTTGCTGCCACAGTACAGCTGCTGCCATACAGCCACAGTGGTAAATGAAGTAAACCTCCAGCTAGATGTATGGAGCTTTGGACAAACCATTTAAATGTAAAGATAATCTATCCAACTATTTCAGTACCTGCTCTTTATCTGTTTAAAAAAAAAAGCCCATCGCTGTTAATAGGGAACAACAGTCCCAATTACTTTATGGGATCTGTTAGGTCTAATGAGAATGAAAAGCATCTCGGCTGTCTGAATAAAAATGATAATGCAATATCGGCTCTCTGTTCTGCCTCTCGGGACTCTCCATCATTAAAGCGTTACGGAAAGCAAAGAAGCAACACTTTTCAATGTATGAAAAGAAAGTGTCACAAATGTGCAAGTACTCACTAGTACCTCAATGCATTTAAAAACTACACTCCCCTTGCTAGTCTGGGAAGAGGCAAAATCAAACCGCTCTTATTCCAATGCTACTGTTTCCGATGCCTACTGGGATGATCTGCAGGAATTGCCTCTCCTTATTTTGCTCACTGTTACTGTGATCATTTGTCTTGGCTGCAATGGTGCCATGTTTTTGCGTCCGTTTATCATTACAAAACCTCTCTAATTATTGGAAACACGTTAACCTGAAGTAAGAACAGATTGCACTCAATTTATCACATATTAACAAACAAAATGACAACACAAATTAACCAGTCAGCTTTTGTTCCTTTTCAAGGAAGTATATCTCAAATTGACAAATTACACAGTTGAGGTGCCAGTTAGTATATGATGTTTTCCTAATCTAAAAAAAATAAACACTCACTGTCACATGTTAATGTCGGTTGACTCCACTGGCCGTTACTGCAGGAGATTGATGGAGATCCACTCGCTCTTCTATATCCTGGGTTACATTCATACGTAACAGTAGTTCCCTCTGGGAAATCATTTAATAATTGAGACTGGTCATTTAGAACAGCATTCTGTACACTTGGAGGATTACTGCATTGACCTACAAAGAGAAAATGAACTTGGATTAATTTCACTTATGGCTCCAGTTACACTTTTTGTTTGGCTGTAAACCCAAAGGTAGTTAACAATAAAATAAAAAGGGCCAAAGTTGGATATAATATCTTCAGTTTCATGGCTCTGGAGGGATTGTGTGTTTTTTATGGAACCCGGGTGTGGAGAGTACAAATTCCAGGAGTGAACCCTGCCCAGATAGCTGCAGAAAACAGTACAATAAAAGCAATAAAAACCAGATAATTTTTTCTAGAAACATGTACCAGATTAATGACACTGTAGCTTAACAATGAGATACAACATCCTCACATGCCTTTTTTGAGGTGTGCATGCACGTAGTGGTGGAGATGCTTGATCTTACAAATTGGAAGTTTTAGTGGTCAAGTTCTCTCCCTTGTACATTTTAATAAAAAACTGAATTCAGCATTAATTTGATAAACTTAGAAGAAAAGAATTTCTCCTCGGGTGAACTCTCTCAAACCCAGCTTTCAATAGCCAAGACAGAGGTATCTTCATTCACCTGCTAGCAAGCTATAGACGCCATAACTGTTATGAGACAAAAGCTGAACCTTTTAGCCTTAATACTAAAAGATATGTTTGGTACAAAGACAACACCGCTCATCATCCAAAGAACACCACACCTACTGTGAAGCATGGTGGTGGCAGTATCATGCTTTGGGGCTGCATCTCTTCAGCTGGGACAGGGACTCTAGTCAAGATAGATGGGATAATGACTAGCTCCAAATATCAAGATGTTTTGCCACAAACCCTACTGGCCTCTGACAGAAAGCTAAAGATTAAGAGGAATTTCACCTTCCAACACGATAACAACCCAAACCACACATCCAAGTCAACCAAAGAATAGCTTCAGAAAAGGAAGATCAAAGTCTTGGAATGGCCCAGTCAGAGCCCAGACCTCAATCCCATAGAAAACCTGTGGAATGACCTAACGAGGGCTGTGCACAGGAGATCCCCTGGCAATCTGAAGGGGCTTGAACTTTTTTTGTAAGGAAGAGTGGGTTAAAATTGTAAAGTCCAGGTGTGCAAAGTTGATAGAGACTTATTTACAAAGCCTTACTGCTGTTTCTGGCTTTACATTAGAAAAACCTGCAATTTCAATAAGGGTGTGTACTTTTTATACCCACTGTATGCATGTACACAAGGCATTCAGAAAACATATTTCTTTATATGCAGAATATGTACTGCTTTGTAAATGCAGTTATTTGTAAGTGTGAAAAGGCCACAGACAGAACGAACAATGACTTGTTTTTAAAATCAAGGACATACTGGACTAAATTCCAAGACACAAAACTGATGGCAAGATTAAATTATTGCAATTGATAGGATAAGGCAAATGAGGACAAGTGAAAACCAGAAGTCTGCGAACTCCCAACAGCAATAAATAGCATTCAAAGAAACCAACATATTCAATGTAAGACTTCTACCCGTTAAGGAAAGGGAATATACAGTGCAGTCTGTAAGTATTTGGACAGTGACAATTTTTGTTGTTTTGGCTGTGTACTCCAGTACATTGGATTTGACATGAAACAATGACTGAGATTAAATTGCAGAACGTCAGCTTTAATTCGAGGGTATTTACGTCTGTATTGGGTGAACCCTATAGGAATCACAGCCCTTTTTATATATAGTCCTCCCATTTCAGGGGACCAAAAGTAATTGGACAATTGGCTGCTCAGTTGTTTCCTGGCCAGCTGTGTGTTGTTGCATCAATTGTTCATGCACAAGGAACAAAGGGTCTAGAGTTGATTCTAGATTGTGGTATTTGCATCTGGAGTCTACTGCTGTTGTCTCTCAACATGAGGACCAAAGAAGTGTTAATGGCATTAAAGCAGGTCATCATGAGGCTGACAGAATAAACCAATCAGAGACATAACCAAAATATTAGGTGTGTCAAAATCAACTGTTTGGTACATAAAGAAGCAAGAACTCACTGGTGAGTCTGCTAGACCACAGAAAACCACAGTAGAGGATGACCGAAGAATACTTTCTATCATGAAGAAAAAGCCCTTTTTGACTGTTGTACAGATCCGGAACACTCTCCATGATGTAGGCATAGATGTGTCAAAGAATACCATAAAGAAGAATATTCTAGCAAAATCTCAGAGGGTTCACCACAAGATGCAAACCACTTGTATGAAAGGCCACAGAAAGGCCAGGTTACAGTTTGCTAAAAAGTACATAAAAAAAGCCTCTAGGGTTCGGTGACAAAGAATTATGGACAGATCAGACGAAGATTAACCTGTACCAGAGTGATGGAAAGAGAAGTATGGAGAAAAAAATGGAACTGCTCATAATCCAAAGCATACCTCCTCAACGGTGAAACATGGTGGAGGTAGTGTCATGGTTGGGCATGTATGGCTGCCAGTAGAACAGGCTCACTTGTCTTTATTGATGATGTGACTGCCGATGGCAGCAGCAGGATGAGTTCTGAAGTGTACAGAAGCATCTTCTCTGCTCAGATCCAACCAAATGCTTCAAAACTCATTGGGTGGCACTTCACCTTGCAGCAGGACAATGACCCCAAACATACTGATAAAGCAACTATGGAGTTTTTCAGGGCCAAAAAGTGGAATGTTCTTGACTGGCCCAGTCAATCACCCGACCTGAATCCCACTGAGCATGCATTTCACTTAAAAAAAAACTGAAAGCAAACAGCACCCTAAACAAGCAGGAAAAGAAAATAGCTGAATTACAGGCCTAGCATCACCAGGGAAGACACCCAACGTCTGGCGATATCTATGGGTCGCAGACTTCAGGCAGTCATCAATTGCAAAGCATTTGCAAACATGCCAAATGTTGCTTAAGATAATGGTAATGTGTCGTTCCTTTTGGTCCCATGAAATGGGGGACTATGTTTAGAAAGGGCTGCGATTCCTATATGGTTCACCCAATATAGATGTGGATACCCTCGAATTAAAGCCGACAATCTGCACTTTAAACTCATAGTCACGGTTTTATTTCAAATCCAATGTGCTGGAGTACACAGCCAAAATAGCCAAAATTGTGCCACTGTCCAAATACTTATGGACAGTACTGTAAATTTAGACCATGATGAAGACGAACAAACAGCACTGAGCTCTCCTCTAGCCAATGTGTGTCTGACAACTCCATGAGCAGAAATAGTAATATTTAGTAAATGTTAAACAGCATCTGTAAAAGGTTTTCACAAAGAACAGCATTTAAAATGATTACACACATTATCCCTCTATATCCCTGCTTCATTCCAGGGGAGTTCCAATAACCCGACTATCTTCCCTTAATCAGGTGAGTTCAACGAAATTCATATTACTTTTGTTATTCCATCTTAATTAAGGGTTGACTGAACAACTGAATTTGGCTTTCATGCACATGTTAGACAATACTTGGATTCATGCTTAGAGCCATCCATTTTCTAACAGCTCTTCTTGTAATTCAGTGTACCAGAGGATCCTGGAGTCTATCCCTACAAGGCAGGGTACACCCTGGACATGCTGCCAGGCCATCGCAGGGCAGAAACGCGGCTGCACAGACTATCACACTACAGTCAAATTTCCCAGAAGCCAGTTCATCTACCAGTATGTTTTTGGCATGTGGGAGGAAACCAGAGCACCCGAAGAAATGGTGAATATATAAACTCCACAAGCATAGCACCCCAGGTCCAGAATTTAACCCAGGGTCCCAGTGCTGCAAAGCAGCAATGCTAACCACTGCACCACCGGTACGCCCCAGTAACAAATAGATCTATACAACCAAATTTTAATATGGGTTGAATCAGGCTTCCTGTCGGCTTAGCAGCCATTTTTGGCAACTGCACCTATTGCTTTTAGATGGTAATATGGGCAAGAACAGCACCTAGAAACAGCTTTTTCTAATGCTTTAGAATGACGTTTCAGGATATATACGGTAAAACACATTCAATACCCATCTCCTCCGGACAGAGTCAATTAAGCTAAGATTAAAACGTAAAATACGAATTTACGTTTCGTACCATTCCATTTTGATATGTTTTTGAGGTTTTAGCATCATAAACTACCATTCTTCTGGCGGTATTCTAAGCCCATAATTTCTTGGACTTCTGCCCTAATTCTGAGTAATTCCACTTCAGTATGGTGGAAGAATCTTAAGGCCAAATGATTTCAAGACTGCTCTGATTTTTATTTTTTGCCAAATTTATTTAATTGTTTTTCGTTTTTTACCCGCCCGGATAAAATATATTTTTTCCTGCCACTCAACTCCAAACCCAAACCATGTGGGGCGGAGGGCGGGTGAGACAGGACACATGACAGTCAGGTAGGGGAAACCAGTTAAATGTAAGATATCTGCTGTACCTGCTACGTTGACAACCAGCACAGTCAGGATCAGAACCAGCCCGTTCTGCAGGACAGCCGCGTCGCAGAAGCAACCCCAGCCAGACATACTGTTTCTCTGGATATCTTCACAAAACAAAGACGGGAAAAAATATGGGCGTCGCAGCCTCCTCTTCTCTTCCCCTTCTCAAGTCCTTGTAAAAACAAGACAAACGCAACTTATATGTGTATATTCGCTTTGTTCCCTGATCCCAATGAAATAATAAAAAACTTAATGTATGTCCTGGATCTCAGTTACGCCCTTTGGCTGTTTAATAAATCGATTTTATCTTTTTATGCATTTCCTGAGTTATAACCAACTTAGTGTTCAATCAAGACTGCCATACCTTCTTCGCAATCTAAAAACGAAAGACTAAAAATACCTCGTAATGCACTGCGTAATGTTTCAAGCTGCACCTATAACGCCCTTCCGACGTTCAATGTCTTCTTCCGGGGGCTGGTGGCAAATTTCTTAAAGGCACACTACCAAAGAAGAAAAACATCTATAATATAATCGGAATAATAACAGTCCTTCCATTTTCTTACCGTTTTTTATCCCAATACAGGGTCGCAGAGAAACCGAAGCCAGAACAATCAGAATGATGTTCTAGTGATTAAGGATAGTTTTGTTTTAAACAGCGCCTTTCGTGCGAAGATGTCTCAAAGCGCCTTGCAGTAGAGGTACAGTAACAGGTCAACCTTAAATGTGGTCAGAAAGAGTATTCCGAAACACATGAAACAAACCAGGACGAAGGAAACGATTCTGTATTAAAGAGAACAAAGAAACCGAGTTTTGTCAAATGAATGTCAGTTAACCAGGGCTGCTGCTCAAACTCGTAATTCTCCGTGACGCCACTTCCTACAAAACTGTAACATTCTTTCTCACAGTTTTTTTTCGGCATCCACCCTGCACCACATCTTTATCTTTGCAGCTGCTGCCTCTTGATTAACTTTTTTGTCTGTGTGGGGGTCCTGATTTCCTCGTCCTATGGCCAGGCGGTTGGCCCGGAGCCAAGCGGGTTAAGGCAAAGCCTCTTATGCCAAACTCCTCCTTGATGCATCCTCTTATTGGCATCTCGGGTGGGGTTTTGCGCAGATCAGGCGCATTTCTGTAAAACTCCTCTCTGTCGCTCCGTGTGTGTTTCCTTGCCAACGAGGACAAGTATGGGCCAAGGGGGAGTTCGTTTGAAATGCATAGAAAACCGCTTTCCAATTTACGTTATCATTCACAGCTACACTGCGGCTGTTTATCGTTGACTGTCAAACTCATTACGCGCCCGACTTCAGCTTTATCATTATATTAAGAGATCGATTTTGTTTCGGCTTTTTCCAGGTGCACAAAAACATTGAAAATATTTTTGAAAAAGGGAACCTCGATTGATGTTTAGGTGTTGAAATTAGCTTTCGCGGCACGTTTATAATTAGCAAAAATAATTTCAAGGGAAAATATGACATCTATCCCAGTTTACGTAGAAAACACCTGAAGAACGCTTCACAGCTGATACGACACGTCTCTTTTGAGCATGGAATAAACCTTTACGTGTTTCTACGTAAAAAAAAGTATTCTAGATTATCTTGTCTTTTACTGGTTTGATATTTATTTTCTAATAGTCTCTTTATATTGGGGGTGTAACACTTTGGCAGCAAGGTGAGGAAACATGACAGGAATCTTGGCCACCGTCGTCAGAAAAAAAATCTTGAAACATGAAAAAGCCACTCCTGCTATTTATTTGATTCTTCCGGATTATGACATTTTAGGGAAAGAAGTGACTCAAGCAGGAAATTACGCCTTTGGTACGTGGGGTGAATGGGGAGATGTAGACCCGATTAAGTAAGAATTGGTAAGTGCTGGCATGGAATGTCTCTAAGGAACAACATATTGCAGCTTCAAGTGGCGTAATGTTCGTAATGGGTGCAATAGAGTGTTTAACAAAGAAAAGGGAACTTGAGAAAATCAAGAAAAAAATCTTGTATCTTATTGTTTTGAAATATACTGTACTGTATTCACTGGTTATTGCTAAATGAATGATTTAATATTCCTTGGGGTGGAGCGGTAGCTCCGTGGCTAAGGATCTGTGCCTGTGGCTGGAAGGTTGCTGGTTCAAATTCTGTGGCCGGCAGAGGAATCCTACTCCGTTAGACCCCTGAGCAAGACCCTTAACCACAACTGCTCCAGGGGCGCTGTACAATAGCTGACCCCAAGCTTCTCTCTCTGTCTGTGTCTCATGGAGAGGAAGCTGGGGTATGTGAAAAGACAAATTCCAAATGCAAGATATTGTATATATAATAAAGTGACCTTATCTTATCTATTAGTAAACTGCAGTGTTACCACTTCGTAGCTCGATCTGGTTGAAAAGAAAAGCTAAGCAAGACTGGACCTGGTCATTACTATGAAAGGTGCCTTCTATGGAGGCTCTCAATTATACCTTAATTGGTCCAATTTAACATTCCCTACACATTTTAATATCCTGATATTTCAACTTGATCTAGAAAATCTTGGTAACTATCCTTGAGGAACGGATTTAGAGATCTCTGATTTAGTGGCTGGTAAATAAGCAGTTTAATGGCTGATGTTTGACTGACCAAATTGTTTGGATTTGATTACAATATGTGCTCTTCGAGTACTCTATTGGGTTTAACTCTGTGACCTATTTCCTTTTTACTATTGTTACCCCAAGTGTCTAGGATAATTCTTATGGAAGCAGGTGGGTTTTGGTGAGGGACTAGGAAGCGTGGTAACAAGGGTAAGGAACTAGAGTGGTGCCAAAGGAAAGAAAATAACAAACAAAAGGGAGCTGGCTAGGACAGTGAGGGAAAGCTAATCTGACTACAAAAGAAAACCCGAAACACACAGTCTTCGGTCTTCAACACCCTAGCTAACCTGCACTGACTACCCAAAACCATACAAGACAAATGGCGCTCACCCGTACTAACCTAGTGTACTAATACAAAAGCAATTAAGTGTGTAAGTGTACCCAACAACCTAAACTAACCTTATATACAAAAGTAAACAAGAACACAAGTGAACCAGGGATACAAATAAGGGAAAACAAGAGTTATCAACAGGAGCAGGGTACAAAAGAACACAAAAGTTGAACATGTAACACTGGAGCAAGGTAATGGCAAACCAAGGATGAACACACAACCAGAAGCAAGAACCAGAAGCAAGAACCAGAAGCAAGAACCAGAAGCAAGAACCAGAAGCAAGAAGCAAGAACCAAACAGGACAAAAGTCAAATGAAAGGCCTCCTCTTCCTGAAAGCCTCCATGTTAAATAGTGAATAAGATGTGTTCTGATTGGCTGAAGGCTGATTGGTGATGACATCATACGGAAAGTGTGTTGTAATGGTAGGCCAATGGGGAAGGGAGAACAATCAAGGGTCAGCAGTGTGGACATAACAGAAAAAACACACACTGGGACATAACACTATTCCATGGGTGAAACATCAGATAGGCCTTGCCCTACAATCAATAAATAAGTTGTTTCTCCAAACTGAGCCTAAACTAGGAGAAAAAAAATCCCCCTTTTTCTTTTTATTTGCTTTTTCTTATTAGAACTAATGGGAAATACAAGTTCCCTGAACAGGTTTTGAAGATGACTGTGGGATCCTTTCAAAACTGGCTTAGTGAGATTCTTGACGCATGATGCTGCTAGAAATCAAATAAATAAAAAGAATGAAATGGCTTCCTCTCATTTTTTACTTTACCTGTCATTTTCATATAATAAATAGGTTCTGCTTGTTATTTTAGTTGTATAACGTGGTGGAAGCTGGTATTGTATTACAACATACAGTACGGAGTGACCTGGCTTCTTAGAAATGGTTGGATGACAAGCACAATTCGAATGTTCAGTTATTAAAGCAAATCCACCTCCGAGACAAACCTATCCAAACAAAGTCCTTCATTGTGTCTGAATTGCAAGAGTACAGACCTGTTTGGTGATCAAAATTTAGATTTGATTACAGTACGTGATCCTTGTATGAGGTGTAGTTGTGTGACCAATTTCTTTTTAACCTTTTCGTGGGTGAAATATTGGATAAGCCTTGCTGCACAGTCAGGAAATACATTGTTTATCCAAACTGAGCCTAAAACTAGAAGAAACAAAATCCTCCATTTTCTTTTTATTAATTTATTTCCTAATAGGAAATACAAGTTTCCAACCAAGTTTTTGAAGCTGACTGTGGGATCCTTTCAAAATTGGCTTGGTCAGATTTTACACGTACAGAAATCAGATAAAAAGAGCCAAACAGCTTCATTTTTACTTAACCTGACTTTTGTGCATAATACAATTCATTCTACTGCCAGATCTCTTAATTTTTTGTACAGATTAAAGTCCTTTAAGGTAATAAGAAACATTCAACATTAGACATGAATAGTTCAGGTGGGTAGCTGCGTCAGCATGCGTAGGCTGCAAAGGAACAAGTAATAGGTTTATTCCATGCTGGAAAAAAAGAAGAAAGAGAACACAACCTTTTGGCCGTGGAGCCTTCTTCAGGTATGAGGTGTGAGGAGACCTTCTTCAGGTCTTCAGCTCACACCTGAAGAAGGCTCCACGGCCGAAACGTTGTGTTCTCTTTCTTCTTTTTTTCAGCATGGAATAAACCTATTACTTGTTCCTTTGCATTAGACATGAATTACGTGTTCTTTCATCTAATAACAACAGCAACAACAATATCATCATCATTATTATTATTATTATTATTATTATTATTTTAAACACATTTCTAAAATCATATAATTTTAAACACATTTCTAAAGTTTACGGCTCCATTTCCTTCACAGTGTTTAGTGTACAATTGTTTTCTTATAAAATATATTTTATAAAAGTCAATTCCTATTCTTTATTAAAATTTAAAAGGTGCAAGAAAGAAAGAATTTGACCAGCGCTTTGTGGTGCACAGATACAAAGTGTGTAGTCATTATGTGGTGACATTTCAGGATCATCTAGCTGCACATATATCCTGAGATGGATGTGGCCTGGAAACACCAGCAGCCTCCATATGCATGAGACCAGGAGTGCTGCCCTCCTACCAGACCTCTGTCCTTAAATCCCTGTCTCACATGTTGCACATCCACTTAGGGCTGCACTCGCCAGCTGCTCCACCTGGTGTGAGTTCCAGTGACACCTTCTTGTCTGGACCTCATAGCTCTCAGCTTGTTGGCGAGAAAGACAAATAATTCTGATTAAATGGAAGCAATCGGGCAGGCGGTGTGGTGACAAGGTGGTTAGCATTGCTACTTCGTTGCTCTTGGCTCCTGGGTTCGACTCCAGGCTACAGGTACGTTTCGTGGGGAGATTACATGTTCACCTCTTGATTGCATGGGTTCTTGAAGAGAGCTCCAGTTTGCTCTCACCTTCCAAAGACATGCTGGGGAGGTTAATTAACTTCTTTAAATTGTGCATCTGAGCGTGTGTGCTTTGTAATGGACTGATGTCCTGTCTAGAGTGTGTTCCTGTCCTGTGCCCTATGCTTCTAGGATGTGCTCCAGATTGCCACATGTCTGTCCATTTCCTCTGACAGGAATCTACTAGCATAGAAATATTCTAGAGTGTAGGGCAAATCTTTTCAACAAACTGGTTTGCATGGTTTTACTTTTCTGTGTGTATAAATATTGACGTGTCTGTCTTCACAGATGCTGCCTTTTATGCTGTACATTTACTCAGAGCCGCTGGCTCCCACTTCTCTATCTGAGATCCCTTTTATACTCAAGTTTGTCAGGCGCGCATTCAATTAGCTGCTTACCAGCATGTACCCTCATGTAGTAAAGCAGATATGCTGGAGTATCTGCATATTTTTTGAGTTGGTTTGTTTGTGGTTACAGCTGTGGGCAAGAGAAGAGAAGTCCACAAGAGAGAAGTAGAAAAGACGGTTTACTGGAGTCATTAAAAATAATACAGAAAAAAATGCCAGTTTTTTAGTGGTTTAACATTACAAGCTTTGGTCTACATCTCAGTTAGATTCTATTAATGTGTTATTTAAAACACAGGCAATTGTGAGAAATAGTATGCAGTGATACTACTGTGCTTTAATTCAAGCTCTTACTTCTGTGTTATACCCGTTTAGATATGCTGGGATGGAATAACACTAAATGGGATGGAATTTAATTACAGTAAATATAGCTTTAGCCATATATAATAAAGTATAATGAGTTTGTGTGTACTCTAATTATCTAATTATCAATGGAACAAGTTGAGACTTGTTCTATCATTTAGCTCTACTCATTCTGTTTGCAGCTCAGACACCGACAGATTTCCTCTCGGACCTCTTCTAATTGTTGATGTCTTTGAATTTTGAAAAAAATCGACGGTTTCATTCTACATTTCTATATGAAGAAACTCATAGAAAATCCCCTTGCAATCTATATTTTGCACATGTTATATGTTGAATGATGTCAGAAAAGGCAGTATAAGGGACTTTTATCCCTGCAGGTCAACAGATAAGCACAACAACAGACCTTTATTTCAGTTTGTGCTTAAGTATGCAGGTGATTACTTAGTGTTGAGACAGGAGACCTCCAAGAAAACCGGGTTGCTACACTAAGTTATGCTGGTCTACCAGTAGGTGGCGATCAGTCCTCTGGACCAGAACACCCAAACGATGCCCCAACATGGTGACCATGCTGTAGAAGGTGCTGTCCTAAAGATGAGATGTTAAATCAGATCTGTAAAATACATCTGTGGTTTAAGAGGGCATGAAGATTTCAGGGTTTCCTTCTTCCATATGCCCTTAAGTACCTAATTGAACCTAATTAGGACAAATTGACAAGTGGACATGTGTCTTTGTTCTTAACAAGATGCAGATTTAGATATATGATATAGAAAACCTGCTGGACAGTGTCCCTTGAGAACTGGCACCCCTGTGTTAAACTGAGGTCCCGACGCCTTGACTATTAAAAGTTCCATCGCCATAGTTCAGAAGAGTAGGAACCTTAACCCCTATTCCACGTCTAAATTCCATGGGTCTGCACGATCTCGCTAACCTTGATTTCCCCTTTAATTCACCTTGTGTCTTACTTTCCCAGTTTCTCATTGCTCCAGATCCTTTATGCTTGGTATCATATTTCACTTCACAGCTTCCAGCACTCAGCGGTTTACTATTTAACATGCTCTTGGTAACCAGCAGAGCTCATTGGGTATACGAGATTAGACTTATTTTGTAGCTGATGGGGTGAAACTGTGATCACAAGCCATTCTGAACTTTGATAAAACCATGAACAGTCTTGAGCAGCCACCAGGAATAATTAAGCTTTTTTTTTTTGGCACAGCTCTACAAAAATGACCTTTGCTTGACAACGTTCCTGATCAGAAGAAAATAATAGAAAACACATAGTTCACATAACTTTACTATTAGTTTTCTATGGAACACTGAATGATTCTGAATTAAATATTTCAACAATATTTTCAGCAATAATACAGGGGGATCCCCCCTCATTTAGTTAATGTGTGAAGGTTTGATGTTGTTCTGATGGTTATTACACAGAAAGGGGGATCCCCTGTTTACAAGCTGCTGAATAGTGATCAAAAGATGTTCAAGTCCAGGACATGTTTCTGTAAAATCCCCCTGAGTTGACCTATGAGCAGTGTCAGAGAAAGTTACTTTTAAAAGGAATCCATTCAGATATTGCTTACTTATGAAAGGGACCTCTTTCTTCAATTAATAAGACATTGGGAGGAAATTACTTTTAATTTGATACATGATACATAGATCACTGCAACTGACAACATGTTTTAAATTATTTCCCCCCAAAACTCCTGATAATTTTGTAAAGTAATTAGCCACTCCCTCCACCAAAGTCCAGCATTGGGCCTGTATGAAACATATTGGAGTTCCCCACCGAAGAAAGGCTCTTAATACTTGTATTTATTTTGTTGGTAAGATGTTGAGTTCAGAAGGGCTTGCTAAATAGTCTTTGGAAAAATCTGAGACATTTTTATAAACATTAACTGACAATGTTGTATTTCTAATTAAACATTCAGATTTGGGCTAGAGCAATCACAAACTAGAACAATATACTGAGCTTTGTACAGTGAGTCTGGGATATGGAGAAAGGTGAAAACAAGAGGTTGCCTTGGATATACCAAATACTGTATTTTTTAATTCAAGTTTCCAAGTTCAAAAGTTCATTTTCTTCATAAAACATTGCAAGGTATGAATCTGGCAGAGCGACACATTTTTATCCTCCAGGTTCACTGCAAAACATTCCAGTGTATAAACACGGGGCTTCTTGCACAATGGTATTTATGCAACTGGTATGTTCCATGGAAACATACTGCATGACAATCCAAGAAATGTGCTCACTGCTGCATTTGTAACATATCTCACAGCAATTCAGAAACAGCCTTGACAGTTTATTTTCCCACACACTATACACTACCTCAATAAACTGTGTTTTTTATATCCATCCATTTTCTAAACACTTCTTCCAATTCAAGGTCTCAAGGGAGCGAGCGCCTGTCTCTGGAGCCAATGGAAGTAAGGTGGGGTGCACTCAGAATGGGTTGCCAGTCCATCACAGGGCTGAAACACAGACATGCACCCACACTCCCACCAGGGCCAATTTTACCAGAGGCCAATTAACCTACCAGTATGGTTTTGGAAAATGGGAGGAAACCAGAACATTTTTTTTTTTATTTGAAAACTAATCTGTTTTTAAATGATTGGCAACAAATGTGACCTGAGAGACGATTGGCATGGTTTTCCTTATGGGGCATTTCTTCATTGCATTTTAAAATCTGGTCACAGTACATTTGTTGTGGCTTCTTAACTGGCTGCCACGGCAGCAAAAAATAGAGAAAAGAAGTCTTCCAGCAAAATCTAATCTAAAAGAGGAAATGGCATGTTTTAGAACAGTGTTAATTCCTCTGTATTCCCAACTACAGATCTCAAGCCTTCTCCACTGGCCATTTGTGTGCAGGGAGAGTTCCCCAACAGCTCAGTTGTGCTCTTAACTTCAAAATAAAATAGTTGTATTTTCTTAAAGTGGAACCGCAACGTTATCTTTATATTTGGGGTTTGAAAGAATCAACGTTGAGAAGGGCATTTCAGACCAAAGAAAAATGTACATGGTGACTTGCAAAATCTCCTCTTTACATTGCAAAATAGACCAAATCTCCCCGTGTTCTGTGATTCAGAACGAGGAAACAAAACTTCAGATGAAATACTTTTCTTTTAATCCAATAGAAGTATTGCTCTCAACTTTTTACCTGCAAATACTACTTACTGCACAACCTGTACTTATGTGCTTGTACAGTATATCACATTACATTAGTCGTTACTAGGAATCGCTGCTTCATATCACAACTTGCATAAACTCTCGCTCTCGCCCCTGGCAACACGAGGCATTTGCAAGAACATATCTGCTTATTTCGAAATGTGTGAGATTTTTCTATACCATGAGTGAATTTATTTTGTTACCAAGATTTAATAACCAGTCTGAGAAATTGGGACTGCAGCTCCCCTTTAAGTAACCTTTTTCTGGGCTACACTAAAGTTCTATAGCATTTTTTCTAAGCACAGACATTTTTCTATTAGTCACATCTGCTCTTTAAATAGTTGTGATCTAACTAGAGTTACGTTTATATCAAATGTTCCAAGGGAAGTGAGACACTTTGAGAAAAGTATGTCGTCTTAGCTGGCAGTAAGTACTGGGTGTGCCCATGTCGCCTGGAGAGAAATCAAGAGAAGGTGGGAGGGGACATCGACTGTGCTTTGATTAGTGCTGTGGAGCAAAGGCAACATTTTATGACCTGAAAGTTCCACGCCGTCTATGTTTATCTATGTCTCTTGTGAATAGCTGACATAAGTCAGGAAAAAAGATTTATTTTTCCCTTCAAATTACTGCCTGCATCTGTATCCTTTCTATCTGTATCCCTGAGAAGAGCCAGGGATTTGCAAAAAAGGTCTTTTACAGGAGTGTTGAATTCCTTCGGTGATCATTACATTAAGGGTCTTACCCTTACGTGTTCTGAGTTGGTGAAAAAAGGACCTATCAGTAAACTCCCTTCTTTTTTTTTCTTTCAGACACTGACTCAATTTCCATACACTTGTTACACATTAAATAACAAGTCTTCTGGCTTCTAACGTAAAGATATAAATTAATTAATATTAATAATTGCGTACACTTATATAGCGCTTTTCTGGACACAACACTCAATGCGCTTTACAGGTAATGGGGACTCCCCTCCACCACAACCAATGTGCAGCCCTACCTGGATGATGCGACGGCAGCCATAGTGCGCCAGAACGCTCACCACACATCAGCTATCAGTGGGGAGGAGAGCAGAGTAATGAAGCCAATTCATAGATCGGGATTATTAGGAGGCCATGATTGGTAAGGGCCAATGGGAAATTTGGCCAGGACGCCGGGGTTACACCCCTGCTCTTTTCAAGAAAAACCCTGGGATTTTTAATGACCACAGAGAGTCAGGACCTCAGTTTTACATCTCATCCAAAGGACGGCGCCTGTTTACAGTATAGTGTCCCCATCACTATACTGGGGCATTAGGACCCACATGGACCGCAGGGTGAGCGCCCCCTGCTGGCCCCACTAACAGCTCTTCCAGCAGCAACCTTACTTTTTCCCAGGAGTTCTCCCATCCAGGTACTGACCAGGCTCACACCTGCTTAGCAGCAGTGGGCTGGCGGTTGTGAGTTGCAGGGTGACATGGCAGCTGGTATAAAGATATTAGTTTCAGATCCCAACAGGAATTGTGATCTTGGCACCTTCGAGCAACTTACTGTATGTCACCCTGAGCGCTCCAGCAGACTCAGTTGTAGAAATGGGAATTAAAATTTACAGGTAAAACGAAAAAGGTATTTTAACTGTATGCCTTGTAACTGCCTTTGGATAGAAGCCTAACAATTTACATAAAAGCATTCATGCCTGAGTGTTCCAGTCACTTTGTGGTGATATCCTCAGCTGAGTCACTGTCTGAAACATATACTTGAATGGTATTCTTTCATCCATTAAATTGTAGAAGGCAAAGGAAAGCTTTATGTCATGAGTTGGAAGTTATTTCAGGTCTGACACTTATGGTACACCCCTCACATAACATGCAGATTCATATGTTGGTTATGATATCATGATAACAACTCTACCTGTCTGCATTATTAGCTGTGCAGTCTGTGGTGTTCTGGCTGTTTTAGAAAACTTTTATTGTTTTATTCTCTGCAATAGAGGGAGAAGAACATTTTGTCGTTATATAACAAAGTCCATGTAATCAAACCATATAATTTGTTAGTGGTAGTTCATTGTTGTTCTCAATCACTGTGAAAGAATGAGGGAAGTATTACCTATGACGTTCGTTTTTATCTAGCTCAGGTTGACGGTGCAAGGCTTGGCTCTTATTAAAATGTTCTGTGGAATTTCAGTGGAACAGATAACAATTTTGGAACCATTCCATTGTAAATGACAGGAAGTTGCTGCCTGGGCTACAATCCTTCAAAGTGCTGCAAACAAACTGTGACTAGGATATGAAATACATATAACTATGTCTGCAAACAGAAAATAAAATAAAAACAAGCAGTCGCCTGCATCCAGGGAGCTGTATACAGTACATACAGACGTGTGTTTCTATGTACTGTACAGAAAGGCAAGGGAAGTGTTGTGCTGATGGAGGAATTATAGGAATTATAATAGCCCTTAAGTAAAATAAAAAGCTGATAATAACTAGAGATGATAAACTTATATTTTTAAAGTACAAGCAAAACAAAAAGCAAAACAATGCCCCAGTAGAAGCAATCAGGGCAAGGTCTGTGAGGTTTGTAAACTCTCAGGGAGTTGTTTCGATCTCATTACAACATACAGTACATACTGTACATCTCACCATACTGGAATTCCTCTAGGGTGAATGTCTGGCCCTAGGGTGCAGCTTGTCAGGGTGGTGCATGTTATGCTCTGCAGTGAGCACATGGAATGACATATTCTTAACATTTTTAGAAGCCATCATCATGCACCCAGATTTACAAGATGAGTATTTTTTCCCACAGTGTACAGTCCTAGTTCATCCCATTTCCTCCCTAGCAACAAGGTTCCAGTGACTCAATCCCACACATACTTGTTTTTCAGATTTTATTTATAGTCACAATTAAAGAAAAATACTTGGAAAAGTCATTTTAAGTCCAAGAATAATGACACTCACTATATTTTGTAGAGGCATTACATTTCTTTAGCATTCTTATTGGTTTTATTTTTTTAACATCAGATATCGCAATTCAAATTAGTTGTGACACACAGAGACATTCCATTACAACATAAAAGGGTGAATGTTATTAATTTTTATAAACAAATGAAATAATGATATTATCGTTTCTCTTAACATTGGGAGACTGTGGTCTTTTTTCTTGGTGAATTTTCATTGAACACTGCTAGTGTAAGGAACTTTTCAATCTACAGTGCTACAAGAGAAGAAACCCTTTAATCTAATCTGGGTGAGCCCTGGGTTTCCATCTGTTCTCTTGCAAGCAATTCTATTCTTGAATGTCCAGGAGCTAAGAAAAGTATTTTGTGTCAGAAAACCTGCCCCATACAAAAGTCTCATGGGGACTGAAATTGAAATTACACTTTAAATCATTCTGTATGAATCTATTGAAATCTACAATACATCATGTGAGAATCATGTTGATTTTTGAATCATGAGATTTATTGCTAGAAATGCTTAAAACAGTAGTGTTATTTTAAATAAGACAAATACAGAATGTTAGGTAATACACTTAGTTATAATGAACTTTGTTGATATATTAGGTATGATCAAGTTTCTTGAGTGTCTCTGGGTCTCTTAAAAGAAAAACGTCAACAAACTACTGCATAGTAAGCACTGTTTCTTATGTGCTGAAATCTGTCTCTGCAGTATTCACTTGGCTGTGTATTTCCACGGTAACTAGTAAGTGTTAAAGTGAAAGTATTGAAGAAGTGGGCAGGAAAGCAGGAATGCAAATTCTGTTCAGGTTTAGATCAAAGAACATTTCTGGTTGCCTTTATCCCAAACAAATATATATATATACACACACCATAATTAAATCAGTTATCAACACTCTATTAACACATGTATTTCTAAGAACATGATCACACCCAAAAGAGAGAACACCTCACCTATTTTGACATCAATTAAACATTCAGTATTAAGGATTCATGGTTGTCACCATGCACTTGTTTACTGTAAACATTTTAGTGCTTTAGGCTTGACCTCTAGATTTCTGCAGATAATGATCAAGGAAGTTAACTTACAAACACTTTGTTTACATACAGGAAGTAATATTAAAAACACCACTAACCTGCAGCATGTGGCAGCTGCTATTTTCTCTAGATATTGCTCCCCGTAACCATATTTTAACTTGTTATAAACTGAGTGACATCAGAAAGAAAGTGTTAAATCGCTGTGCACAGCTATTCTCTTCATTTTCAGCTTACCATACTGTATGTGCTGTATCACTACCACTTGTAGTAATGGGAAAAGATACTGCTGAATCATCACACAAGGCACAAGCATTTTCACAAGTTCATTTCATTGCTGAGTCTTTTTGTTGAGATTTTTTTTATTAATGTCAAACACAAAATAAACAAAACACTTGCATAAAAGTACGTACTAAGATAAAAAATATTACATGAATAGAACAATAATCAATTCAGCATATACTGTATGAGCATCACATACACTTCATTTCATACAAGATTGTATATTGCTAAAAAGTATTGGGAATCCTATGCAAGTGACAGTGTACAAAATATCCATATTCATAGAAATATTATGACAGTGGGAAGGGATTTCCCCCTGTGCACCACTAGAGGGCCCTCTAATTGTCACCTCTCTAAATACCGCATGAGATTGTGTATCATCACCACCTGGGTTCTTCATTAGAAACTATTACATTCTCACACGATCTCCCTGTGTTCGCCATAGAACCATGGCAGCGGTTTAAACGCTACGGAAACCCCTTAACTCAATCTAAAGAGCGATTTCCACATTTCCTTAGAACCTCACCGATCTTTATATCTCACGGGCTGGAAGAATTCAACTCGGAGTGCCTCCGCACTGGTTCTCTACCTCATCCTGAGGTACTGAGCTTCTGCCAGTGAAAAGGCAGCCAGAAATCCACACTATTACAACATGTACATATGACGAAAATGAATATAAAATATTAAGTCTTAATCCGTATGTTTTTGGAAAATGTGCTAGCTTGCCAACCAAGGAAAGTTAGAGAAAAAAAGAAATTTGTTCAAGGTGTACATTATCCAGTAGTTGTTCCCATGAAAATGGGACAGCATTGCCAGAAAAATAAAATGGTTTAATAAACAAGAAACCTGAAAGGATTGATTTTTAACACCTCTAATAATTAAAGGGGTGATAAGAGTACTCTAAGTATGTACGGCATACTGTTGTAAAGGGCACTACAGCAAATAAGATTGTCTGATTGAAGTCATTTTGGAAGTGGTTTTGTTATTGAAATAAAAACGTCTCAGATTAATACAAGTCCCCTGAAAAAGGGGAAGGAGAAAAACTCTAAATCAAATGCATACAGGAATTCTTATGAAGCTAACAGAAAAGGAGATTTATTCAACAACAATAAATTTTTCTCAATACACAGTCTGACTCTAAAGCTGTGGCTCCCAACCTTATTTTGGGGGACTCCTGTGTCTGCTGGTTTTCCAAATTCTAAATCAAACTTGCAGTTGTGGCTCCCAGAAACTCTATTGCTGCTGTTTTTTGCTTTTAAACCAATTCACAGTGTATTTCAATTTCAAGACTGGGTGTTTATCCAGTCATTATTTTAAACCATCTTTTTTCTGGGAGCAAATCAACTTCTGACAAATAATGATTATTAACACTGATTTCCCAGTAGTTAATATATTCATCAAACAATATCGTTTCAAAATTAGATGAGAATAATTTTGTAGTCATGAAATATCCATAAGGACCTATAGAACATGACAAGATTAATGCCAAATACTGTTTTTTTGATTAACACCCCTGCCATTGTCTGATCTCCCCTGTCCTCAAACCAGCTGTCAATCAATCATTGGAAGGCCAGTCTTTTCTGGGAAATTCACAGCAATCAAGAGCTCATCCTGGGATCGAAGGGCAGAAGGCAGGACTACACTCTGAATGGCATGATATGTTCATTGCAGGATACACACATGAGCACACGGGGACAATTTAGAGCCAGCATATCTTCAGAAGGTGGGGGGAATGTAGAGACAGGAGGAACATGCACAGTTCTTACAGAAGATGCCATGGTCCAGATTCGAAATAGGGACCCAAGAGCTGCGAGGCGTTAGCACTTATTGACATACTGTCCCTTCCCCCACACACAATCATATCTAAGCCAAATCAAAAAGATTTTGAACCTGATGTACAAACTGTGTAAACAATTCATCTCCCTGTTTCTCGGAAATGATCAAGATCCAATCTAAAATAAATACAGTTTTGGAAAACTAACCAACATTGAGCAATTATACTCAGGCTCCAGTGCAAAATATATTAGTGTTTAATATTCATTTGGAAGCTGATTGGAAGCTTGACTTGACTGACTGGGGAAGAAACGTGTGAATACAATCCTGTTTTGGGTGTTTTTCAGTTAGATCTTATGATCAAGTGAGAGGTAAGTACAAGACACTCTTCAAAGTCCACAGAATTGCATCATTCTTTCTAGGAGAGATGTTTACCAGAAGAATTTCTGGGAGAGAAAAAAAATAATTAATTATGGTGTTGGTCTCAGTGCTCGCCTGGCACATCACTCTAAGCTTTTGTGTAGCCTGTTGAACACTTCTGGTACTTCTCAACCTGTAACATTGGAAATACAAGATTAAACCTAGTCATTCAACTTAACACATTTTAATTTAAATGCAAAGAATCAATGTAAACCAATGTATATACACTATAACCTTATTCTAAGCAAGGCAGACACATCAGACTACATCAATATTATCAATGAAAACATTTCCACGATTAAATTATTTGAGTTTCACATTTGCAAGATACATTATTTTAAACCCGTAATATAAATACTATTTTTAAATAGAGTAGCTCAAAATTCTTAAATTGTAACAAATATCTGTTGGCAAGCGCCAGTTTTGCCCACACAATGTGTTCACAAACAGCACTTGTCTGCAATTCCATGGGCCTTTTTGTAGAGAGGATTCAACAGATTATATTTAAAGTACATTATTTACTGCACTCATGGAAAGACCCTGTAATGTTTTTCAAAGTTTTTTATTCTTAACATTATTATTATTTTAAAATCAGACACAATTGCTTTTAAATTCTTAACTGCTCAACTCAATATTTTTTGCTAAATATGATTTTATATATATAAATGAAAGTAATTCCAGTTCATTTTCTCTTTGTAGAACAATGCAGTGATCCTCCATCTGTATTCAATACGGCTCTGAATAGCGCATATCAATTATTAAACAATTCCCAGACGGAGCTGCTGTTAAGTACGAATGTAACCCAGGATAAAGAAGAAAAGGGGAGCTACATTAATCACCTGCAATAATGGCGAGTGGTTTAATCGACCTTAACATGTGACAGTGAGTATCTGACACCTTAATAGTGCAATCTGTAAGCGTGAGACATACTTCCTCATCCAGGAAAAAATTGATTGGCTAAATTGTGTTGATATTGGCAATCACATTTTGTGGATGTGTGGTAAGCCAAGTGTAATCTGATCTTATTTAAGGTTAACCCATTTCTAAAAATGAGAGAGATTCTGTGATGGTAAACACATTTTACCATTTGTTAATCATCTTTGACAAATTTTACATGTATGTAAGTAACAGTGATCAAAATTAAGAAAGGCAGTTACCGCAGTTCATCCCAGTAGGCATCAGAAACAGTGCAGTTGCTTGTAAAAGCAGCAGTTTCATTTTGCCTCTTTCCCCAACTATTTGGTGGTTGAGAAGTTTTTCATTGTCATTTTAAATGCGCTGAAGTACTGGACCTTGTCTAATACCTGCCCATATACAGCACTGTCTGTTTATACACTGAGCTGTGTATTGGCCAGCAGAACAGATAGCTGATACTGCTTCAGCATTTTATTCAGACAGCAGACATGGTTTGCATTCTCATTAGACCAAACAGATCCCATAAAGGAACTGTGACTGGTTTTCCCTTTTAACAATGACAGACATTTTTAAACCCCAAAGCTCTTTACCTGAGTGTGTAGTCATTTGTAGTTTGAGAAATGTACTGTATATGGATGCATTTTGTGTTTTCCCATGATCTTGCACATGCATTTTACACATTGCTGAACTTCATACATTTGTTAGCTTTGAAAATACAGCCTGACATTCACTGCAGGCCAGAAATGGTAAAGGAAATATAGTTCATACATGTTTTACACAACAACAGCATATGGACAGACAGCAGTGAATACTGCAGAGACAGATTTCAGCACATAAGAAACAGTGCTTACTATGCAGTAGTTTGTTGACGTTTTTCTTTTAAGAGACCCAGAGACACTCAAGAAACTTGATCATACCTAATATATCAACAAAGTTCATTATAACTAAGTGTATTACCTAACATTCTATATTTGTCTTATTTAGAAATAACACTACCGTTTTAAGCATTTCTAGCAATAAATCTCAAACATGATTCTCACATGATGTATTGTAGATTTCAATAGATTCATACAGAATGATTTAAAGTGATATTTCAGTTTCAGTTCCCAGGAGACTTTTGTATGGGGCAGGTTTCCTGACACAAAATACTTTTCTTAGCTCCTGGACATTCAAGAATAGAATTGCTTGCAAGAGAACAGATGGAAACCCAGGGCTCACCCAGATTAGATTAAAGGGTTTCTTCTCTTGTAGCACTGTAGATTGAAAAGTTCCTTACACTAGCAGTGTTCAATGAAAATTCACCAAGAAAAAAGACCAAAGTCTCCCAATGTTAAGAGAAACGATAATATCATTATTTCATTTGTTTATAAAAAATAATAACATTCACCCGTTTATGTTGTAATGGAATGTCTCTGTGTGTCACAAGTAATTTGAATTCCGACATCTGATGTTAAAAAAACAAAACCAATAAGAATGCTAAAGAAATGTAATGCCTCTACAAAAAGACTGTCATTATTCTTGGACTTAAAATGACTTTTCCAAGTATTTTTCTTCAATTGTGACTATAAATAAAATCTGAAAAACAAGTTCCTGTGGAAATGAGAGACAGGAACCTTGTTGCTAGGGAGGAAATGGGATGAACTAGGACTGTACACTGTGGGAAAAAATACTCATTTTTGACTGGAACATTCAAGCCTGAATGCTTTTATGTAAATTATTAGGCTTCTATTCAAAGACCGTTACAAGGCATACAGTTAAATTTTCTTGTAAATTTTAATTCCCATTTCAACAACTGAGTTTTCTGGAGCGCTCAGGGTAACATAAGGTGCTTGAAGGTGCCGAGATCACAACCCCGGTTTGCAAGAGACCCCATGCTTATACATTGAAATGTTTTACAGTGAACCTAGAGAATAAAAATGTGTCGCCCTGTCAGATTCATACCTTAGACTGTTTTATAATGAAAATGAGCTTTTGAACTTGGAAAATTGAATTAAAAAATACAGTATTTTGGTATATCCAAGGCAACCCCTTGTTTTATTATTTTCACCATTCTGCATATTCCAGACTCACTGTACGTTCCCCAAAGCGAAGTTCAATATATGGTTCTAGTTTGTGATTTTTCCAACCCAAATCTGAATGTTTAATAAGAAATACTAAATTGTCAGTTTATGTTTATAAACATGTCTCAGATTTGGCCAAAGACTATTTAGCAAGCCTTTCTGAACTCAACATCTAAAAAAAAAGTTTAAAGAGCCTTTCTACAGTGGGGAAGTCCAATATATTTCATACAGGCCCAGTGCTGGACTTTGATGGAGGGAGTGGCTAATTACTTTACAAAATTAGCAAGAGCTTGGGGGGGAAATAATTTTTAAAATGTTGTCAGATGCAGTGATCTACGTATCATGGTTAGTTATCAGGCTAAACATTACCTCTTAGAAGCAATTTCCTCCCAACATCTTATTAATTAAAGAAAGAGGTCCCTTTCATAAGTAACAAGTAACTGAATGGATTCCATATCCTGGACTCCATGTTGGGGCATCATTTGGGTGTTCTGGTCCAGAAAACTGACCGTCACCTACTGGTCCACCAACATAACTTAATGTAGCAACCCGGTTTTCTTGGAGGTCTCCTGTCTCAACATTAAGTAATGATCTGGACCCAGCCTTGCTTACTTAAGCACAAACTGAAATTAAGGTCTGTGGTTGTGCTTCTCTGTTGACCTGCAGGGGTAAAAGTCCCTTATACTGCCTCTTCTGTCATCATTCAACATAGGAACAAGTAATTGAGAGAAGGGGGAAGGCGTGAACCTAGGTTCAGAATGAGTTTAGTTTCTGTCATCTTTCTGCTATGGGAGAAGGAAACCCTTCTTTGAGAACAGACACAGAGAGATCAGTGTGATCATGGCCGTCTGAGGTGAAATGAGAAACTATGGGCTTGGAGAAATCTTTAATCCTCACAACCCTAACATGTTCTTTGAAGTGGTCTCCTAGTCTCCTTCCAGTTTCTCCAACGTAGATATCTGGGCATTTTTTACAGGAGATACAGTAAATGAGGTTGCTGGAGGTTGCTGTCGAGAAAAGCAGAGATGAGTGTGGTCGGACAATTTGCAGTTGTAAAAAAAAGATCACAAAGGTATTTTCTGTGAGATTTTCATAGATCTTGTGAGGTATTTTCTAGTTTCTTCGTAGAGAAAAGTAGAATGAAACCGTCAATTTTTTTTCAAAATTCAAAGACATCAACAATTAGAAGAGGTCCGAGAGGAAAGCTGTGTCGGTGTCTGAGCTGCAAACAGAACGAGCAGAGATAAATGATAGAACAAGTCTCAACTTGTTCCATTGATAATTAGATAATTAGAGTACACACAAACTCATTATACTTTATTATATGTGGCTAAAGCTATATTTACTGTAATTAAATTCCATCCCATTTAGTGTTATTCCATCCCAGCATATCTAAACGGGTATAACACAGAAGTAAGAGCTTGAATTAAAGCACAGTACTATCACTGCATACTATTTCTCACAATTGCCTGTGTTTTAAATAAAACATTAATAGAATCTAACTGAGCTGTAGACCAAAGCTTGTAATGTTAAACCACTAAAAAACTGGCATTTTTTTCTGTATCATTTTTAATGACTCCAGTAAACTGTCTTTTCTACTTCTCTCTTGTGGACTTCTCTTCTCTTCCCCACAGCTGTAACCACAAACAAACCATCTCAAAAAAGAGGCAGATAGTTCAGCATTTCTGCTTTACTACATGAGGGCACATGCTGGTAAGCAGCTAATCGAATGCGCGCCTGACAAACTTGAGTATAAAAGGGATCTCAGATAGAGAAGTGGGAGCCAGCGGCTCTGAGTAAATGTACAGCATAAAAGGCAGCATCTGTGAAGACAGACACGTCAATATTTATACACACAGAAAAGTAAAACCATGCAAACCAGTTTGTTGAAAAGATTTGCCCTACACTCTAGAATATTTCTATGCTAATAGATTCCTGTCAGAGGAAATGGACAGACATGTGGCAATCTGGAGCACATCCTAGAAGCATAGGGCACAGGACAGGAACACACTCTAGACAGGACATCAGTCCATTACAAAGCACACACCCTCAGATGCACAATTTAAAGAAGTTAATTAACCTCCCCAGCATGTCTTTGGAAGGTGAGAGCAAACTGGAGCTCTCTTCAAGAACCCATGCAATCAAGAGGTGAACATGTAATCTCCCCACGAAACGTACCTGTAGCCTGGAGTCGAACCCAGGAGCCAAGAGCAACGAAGTAGCAATGCTAACCACCTTGTCACCACACCGCCTGCCCGATTGCTTCCATTTAATCAGAATTATTTGTCTTTCTCGCCAACAAGCTGAGAGCTATGAGGTCCAGACAAGAAGGTGTCACTGGAACTCACACCAGGTGGAGCAGCTGGCGAGTGCAGCCCTAAGTGGATGTGCAACATGTGAGACAGGGATTTAAGGACAGAGGTCTGGTAGGAGGGCAGCATTCCTAGTCTCATGCATATGGAGGCTGCTGGTGTTTCCAGGCCACATCCATCTCAGGATATATGTGCAGCTAGATGATCCTGAAATGTCACCACATAATGACTACACACTTTGTACCTGTGCACCACAAAGCGCTGGTCCAATTCTTTCTTTCTTCTGCTTCTCATTTCTCTTTCCTCTTAACATCTCTTTATCTCATCAAAGGACAAACACTTCTTGCAAGGCTTCATACTTTTCCTGCATAACAAAATTCATGAAAGAGATATTAAAAGCTCAATATTTAGAATTAATCTGTTTAACTGCCTTTAACGAAATAATAATGGTCATGTCTAATGCTGAATTACATTTCAATACACCCCAGCTTCAATCTTGTTTGAAGATTAAGTACTGGTATTTTGAATTAATTATAGTGATGCTAACATTACAGTTCAATTCATCACACAGTAATTCAGTTTCACCTCACATTCGAACCATACTTCATTGATAAAAAAATAAGTAAAGGTTAAAATTCTAGATTCAAATTCCTAGTCACAAAACCCCTGCTAACAAACATCCAGAGTATAGGTAAAAATTGCACCTTTTAAATTTCAGAAAGAATAGGAATTGCCATTTTTACATTTTAGAAGAAAAAAATTGTACACTAAATGCTGTGAAAGAAATGGATCCATGAACTTTAGAAATGTGTTTAAAATTTGGTTATGATTTTAGAAATGTTTTTTAGAAATGTGTTTAAAATAATAATAATGATGTTGTTGTTGTTGTTGTTGTTGTTGTTGTTGTTGTTGTTGTTGTTGTTGTTAGATGAAAGAACACCGGGAACATGTCTAATGTTGAATGTTTCTTAGTACCTTAAAGGACTTTAATCTGTACAAACAATTAAGAGATCTGGCAGTAGAATGAATTGTATTATGCACAAAAGTCAGGTTAAGTAAAAAATGAGAAGAAGCTTTTTGGCTCTTTTTATCTGATTTCTAGTAGCATCAAATGTGTAAAATCTGACCAAGCCAATTTTGAAAGGATCCCACAGTCAGCTTCAAAAACTTGGTTGGAAACTTGTATTTCCTATTAGGAAATAAACTAATAAAAAGAAAATGGAGGATTTTGTTTCTTCTAGTTTTAGGCTCAGTTTGGATAAACAATGTATTTCCTGACTGTGCAGCAAGGCTTATCCACTATTTCACCCACGAAAAGGTTAAAAAGAAATTGGTCACCCAACTACACCTCATACAAGGATCACGTACTGTAATCAAATCCAAATTTTGCTCACCAAAGAGGTCTGTACTCTTGCAATTCAGACACAATGAAGGACTTTGTTTGGATAGGCTTGTCTCGGGAGTGCATTTGCTTTAATAACTGAATATTCAAATTGAGCTTTATTTCTAGGAATCCACGTCACTCCATCCTGTATGTAGTAATACAATACCAGCTTCCTGGTAAGGTAAGGTACAGGGCCTTGAATGAGTGTGGTGTTAGATATGTACTTGCAGGTGATACAGCGAGCTCTGTTGCAGGGGAAAGTGCCTGGTGTGGATGATTGCTGAGGACGGTCCAGGGAGCTGTGAACCAGAAGCATACGCAGATTGGGTGGCCGGCAATATGACTCATATTATGAGATTTTATGAGATGATGTGGTGGTCAGAAAAGAGGGCCCCAATGGAGGGACCATCCTGTAGGATAGGAAGGTTGTTGATAAGGGTCCTGGGGATAGAGAGCGTGTTAGGGTGCTAGGGAAGCACCAAAGGAATGTGGTTAGGCCTGTGAGAAAGAGGCTTACAGTTTTACAGGAAGTGGCGTCATGGAGAATTATTAGTTTGAGCAGCAGCCCTGGTAAACTGTCATTCATTCATTCATCTTCTAGTTTCATGCGTTTCAGAATACTCCTTCTGACCACATTTATGGTTGATCTCTTATATCTACTGCAAAGCGCTTTGAGATATCTTCACATGAAGGGCACTATTTAAAACAAAACTGTCCTTAATCAGTTGGAGATCATTCTGATTGTTTCGGCATCTCTGCAACCCTGTATTGGATAAAGCGGTTGGAAAATAAATGGACTGTTATTATTCCATTATACTGTAGCGTTTGCAGGTTCTTTTCATTACTAAAGAACAGTGGAGACGCGATTAACCAGCTTTACTTGTTAACAACCACACGATCTACACACACATGAGGAGACTGACGGAACACGTACACCTCTTTAGGGTGGTAATTACCTAACAACACACTATACTTTTACAGGACTACACAAGGCACTAGAACTACTAGGACATTATTTACACAGGTAGGGTCAGCCGCTGGTCATCGTGCTGACCCTCAGACTCTCCCCGGCTACCACTCCCAGCATGCCCAGCGGTACTACGAGCGCCTAGGGGCGCTTCCTCCTCACCACCAGGCGAGGGCGTTAGAATACTATAGGTTGTTTTTTTTTCGTAGAAGTAGTGCGTCTTTAAGAAATTGGTTAACACCCCCTTGAAGAAGACATTGAATGTCGTGTGGGTGTGATAGCTGCAGCTTGAAACATTACACAGAGCTTAAAGGTATTCAGTATTTCGTTTTTAGATTGCAAAGATGTGAAAGTAGTCTTGACTTAACATTAAGTAGGTCATAACCAAGGAATTACAAAAAAATATTAAATCGATATACTTAAAAAAAAGGGCGTAACTGAGATCCAGAACATAATTTTAGTTTTTTTTAAAGAAAACTTTTATATTATTAATTTAATTGGGATGAGGGAACAAAGCGAATATACACATAAAATATAGTTTGTCTTGTTTTTACAAGGACTTCAGAAGGGGAAGAGACGAGGAGGCTGTGACGCCCAAGCTTTTTCCTGTCTTTGTTTTGTGAAGATATCCAGAGAAACATTATGTCAGGCTGGGGTCGTTTCTGCGAACCGGCTGTTCTGCAGAACGGGCTGGTTCTGATCCTGACTGTGCTCATTGTCAACGTAGAAGGTACAGCAGATATCTTACATTTAACTGGTTTCCCCTACCTGACCGTCATGTGTGCTGTTTCACCCGCCCTCCGCCCTACATGGTTTGGGTTTGGAGTTGAGTGGCAAGACAAAATATAAAAATATATAGTGGCGGTTAAAAAACGAATGACAAAACAATTAAATAAATTTGGCAAAAAACAAAAATCAGAGCAGTCTTGAAATCATTTGGCCTTAAGATTCTTCCACCATGCTGAAGTGGAATTACTCAGAATTAGGGCAGAAGTCCACGAAATTACAGTATAGGCTTAGAATACCGCCAGAAGAATGGTAGTTTATGATGCTAAAACCTCAAAAACATTTCAAAATGGAATGGTACGAAACGTAAATTCGTATTTTATGTTTTAATCTTAGCTTAGTTTAAATATTTTTTAAATAATCTTCTTGGTTCTGGAGGCGCCTATACAATCGTTCTTGCTGAATAGAAATAAAGCCTTTGTCCGCCGTGAGTCCAGTTTTTCAGGCAATTAACACTGTCCGGAGCAGATGGGTATTGAATGTGTTTTGGCGTATATATCCTGAAACGTCCTTCTAAAGCATTCGAAATGCTGTTTCTAGGTGCTGTTCTTGCCCATATTAGCATCTAAAATCAACAGGTGCAATTGCCTTAAATGCTTGCTAAGCCGACAGGAAGCCTGATTCAACCCATATTAAAATTTGGTTGTATAGATCTATTTATTACTGGGGCGTGCCGGTAGTGCAGTGAGTTAAAATCTGGACCCGGGGTGCTTTGTATATTCACCCTTTCTTCGGGTGCTCTGGTTTCCTCCCACAGACCAACAACATACTGGTAGATGAACTGGCTTTTGGGAAATTTGACCGTAGTGTGAGAGTCTGTGTGGCCGCGTTTCTGCCCTGCGATGGTCTGGCAGCATGCCCAGGGTGTACCCTGCCTAGAGATCTGCACGGGCATGAAAACCCAAACCCGGCTCGTACCCGAGACCTTGAGACCCGACCCAACCGAGACCGAATGGGATTTCAAAATTTGAAACCCGAACCCGAAATCGTCACTCTTCTCCTCTCGGAGCGAGTAGACACATGCACACACGGAGACGGATTCTCACTGACGCGGTTTAACAATGCTTTGATCGGCTGCTATGCGCTCTAGTTGATGGAGAAAAATGCCGTGTGCTGAGAAAAACTGGTATTTAGGTCATAATGTTTCCATAACGAAGCCGTCCCCGACTCATTTGGCATTTTGGTAATTCTCTCTTTGTGAGTTTTCGTTTTATTTCATCCATTGAGAACAGTTAGCTACGTAAGCTTTGTTACACACATATTGTACAGAACGAGACAGAGAGAGAACAAACGGGCAAGCGACAGCGCAAAATGAGTTAGGAATTTCTTCTAATAAAAATACATTTAAGCATAAAATAATAATCAATTTTCACTTATTAGAAAAAAAAACCCGAAACCCGCCCGAGCCCGAAGTTGTATGTGAAAAACCGGCCCGAAAACCCGAGACTTTGTCGGACCGTCGGGCTCAGGTCGGGTAGCAGACCTCTACCCTGCCTTGCAGGGATAGACCAAACTGCTCTGCGATCCTGAATTACAAGAAGAGCTGTTAGAAAACAGATGAGCTCTATATACTTTTATTTTCTAACACGTGCATTAAAGCCAAATTCAGTTGTTCAGTCAACCCCTAATTAAGGAATAACAAAAGTAATATTCACGTTCAAGTGTTTTATGGAATAGACAATAAACACATCTCCGTGTTGGAGTTATTTATCAGCTATAATTATTTTTACATTAAATATGTTGGTTTCTTTGAATGCTTTTTATTGCTGTTGGGAGTTCGCAGACTTCTGGTTTTCACTTGTCCTCATCCGCCTATCAATTGCATTAATTTAATCATGCCATCAGTTTTGTGTCTTGGGATTTAGTCCAGTGCGTCCTTGATTTAAAACAAGTCATTGTTTGTTCTGTCTGTGGCCTTTTCACACTTACAAATAACTGCATTTACAAACCAGTAGATATTTCAAATATAAAGAAATATGTATTTTTAATGGCACAGTTTAGGAGTTTAGGATGCACTTTATTCTATAGAGCTGGGTTTGAGAGAGTTCATCAGAGAAGAAACTATTTTCTGTTAAATTTATCAAATTAATGCTAAATTCAATTTTTTTTAATGTAAAGGGGTAAGAACGTGACCACTAAAACTTCCAATTTGTAAGATCAAGCATCTCCACACCTATGTGTGAGGATGTTGTATCTCATCGTTAAGCTATAGTGTCATTAATCTGGTACATGTTTCTCCAAAAAATATCTGATTTTTATTGTTTTTATTGTACTGTTTTCTGCAGCTATCTGGACAGGGTTGTCTCCTGGAATTTGAACTCTCCACACTCGGGTTCCATAAAAACACACAATCCCTCCAGAACCATGAAACTGAAGATATTATATCCAACTTTGGCCCTTTTTATTGTATTAACTACCATTGGCTTTACAGCCAAACACAAAGTGTAACTGGAGCCATAAGTGAAATTAATCCAAGTTCATTTTCTCTTTGTAGGTCAATGCAGTAATCCTCCAAGTGTACAGAATGCTGTTCTAAATGACCAGTCTCAATTATTAAATGATTTCCCAGAGGGAACTACTGTTACGTATGAATGTAACCCAGGATATAGAAGAGCGAGTGGATCTCCATCAATCTCCTGCAGTAACGGCCAGTGGAGTCAACCGACGTTAACATGTGAAAGTGAGTGTTTATTTTTTTTAGATTAGGAAAACATCATATACTAACTGGCACCTCAACTGTGTAATTTGTCAATTTGAGATATACTTCCTTGAAAAGGAACAAAAGCTGACTGGTTAATTTGTGTTGTCATTTTGTTTGTTAATATGTGATAAATTGAGTGCAATCTGTTCTTACTTCAGGTTAACGTGTTTCCAATAATTAGAGAGGTTTTGTAATAATAAAAGGACGCAAAAACATGGCACCATTGCAGCCAAGACAAATGATCACAGTAACAGTGAGCAAAATAAGGAGAGGCAATTCCTGCAGATCATCCCAGTAGGCATCGGAAACCGTAGCATTGGAATAAGAGCGGTTTGATTTTGCCTCTTCCCAGACTAGCAAGGGGAGTGTAGTTTTTAAATGCATTGAGGTACTAGTGAGTACTTGCACATTTGTGACACTTTCTCTTCATACATTGAACAGTGTTGCTTCTTTGCTTTCCATAATGCTTTAATGATGGAGAGTCCCGAGAGGCAGAACAGAGAGCCGATATTGCATTATCATTTTTATTCAGACAGCCGAGATGCTTTTCATTCTCATTAGACCTAACAGATCCCATAAAGTAATTGGGACTGTTGTTCCCTATTAACAGCGATGGGCTTTTTTTTAAACAGATAAAGAGCAGGTACTGAAATAGTTGGATAGATTATCTTTACATTTAAATGGTTTGTCCAAAGCTCCATACATCTAGCTGGGGGTTTACTTCATTTACCACTGTGGCTGTATGGCAGCAGCTGTACTGTGGCAGCAAGGTGAAGAGGGAGTTGTTCTCTCTTCTGATGGGGGTAGGTTAGAACTGCCCTTAAACTGGAGATTGATCTGCACATTACTGCCCTCCCACTCTTTCAAAGAAGAACTTTGAAAGAAGATGAAACTATTTTGTTATTCATTCTCTCAGACTCCCTTTATATATCACTAGGGCCCACATGAAGCTCTGATAACATTGTGGTGAAAATATTCAAAAATTCATAAAGTCAAATACTTTTTTTATTAAATTGTGAATGGACAGGAGATGAACACAAATCTATGAAGAAATTAGTTGTACTGCAACTCTGTACATATTTAATCCTTGGAACAATGGTTGTTCCTGAGAAAAAATCCTTCCTTAAGTCCTTAAGTCTCAAGACTACAAGAGCAGGGTAGTCAAATAAAATCTGCAGCTGACACTATTTCTATACAGTGTGCATTTATATTGCTTTGTGGAATTGTACAGACAAGTGTGCTGTTCATTACACGATGCTTTTCTAATGTAAGACATGTTCCTCTTTTTTTATAAAGGTATTCATAGTTTTTTTGTTGAATCCCACCTGAATAACTGATCTAAATAATCTTATTTTGCCGTAGAAAAGTCCTGTGGTTCTCCTGGAGAGATACTGAATGGAAAATATGATCTGTCTGAAGGTATCCTGTTCGGTGCCACAGCTAGAGTCATCTGTGATGAAGGGTGAGTTCAAGTTTGTGCCACAACGGAATCCTAAAGAACTGAAGGCTGTCTATTGAAAGAGTCATCAAGTTGTATTTTTGTTTATCTTTGGGCAGGTTAATTTTTCTTATGTTTTTAAAATGCACGTCCTGTGTTGTAAGTCTTATCCATTGGAATTTGTATCTGACTTCTATTTCTACAAAGAAAAGGGTGAGAAAATAAGACAATAGTTGTCTTTAAATCTGATCAATCTTTCAATATGTAAGAACACTGCTAAAATTATATATTTTTTTGCCTGCTGTTTGGGTTACTTATGTCCTCATATCTTAGAATGTGTTAGAATTCATCATACTGATGCAATTTTGTGTGGATGCCAAAAATGTGTGTGCCTACTTAATAAAAAATGAGTATTTTAAAAACATGTTTGAGTTCTGAGCAACAGTGTATCCATTGTATGCATTTGTCCGCCGGCAGCGTGAGCAGGCTCGAGCCCCGGGTCCCGGTGGATTGTGATTGGGCAGCGTTTGGGAAATCAGGGCCGTGGATAAAAATGTGATCTTTTTCACTGTCTCTAGGTACCAGTTGGTGGGCAGAGAAAGACTTTGCTTGGCTGATGGCTGGAGTTCGAACGTTCCTCTTTGTGAGGGTAAATAAGATAAACTTTGTCTCTAAAAGGGTCAAATACTTTTCATAGAACCAAATACTTTTGCAGCCACCACATGATTTGCTCTGGTTTATCTCCAGTTACTTAGGTTTCTATGACTTTTTTTAACATCTTTGCTTTATACTTTGGGATGTATAGTGAATCTATACAGGATTGAGAAGACAAGCGAGCTGAGCCCAAAGTTTTAGTCATGGACATTCATATACTTTTAGATTAAGGTTTTTGGTTAGTGTGTATCTTGATTTACTTACAGAACACTACTCCTGTTTGGCTTAGAACACTAGACAGGAAGGAAGCCACTGAATTCAACTTTGTAGTAAAAATAGAATGCTTCTCTTTTTGTAGTTGTTACTGTTCCCACAAAGGGGACATGGTTGTGCAATTGCTGTCCTGAAAGGTTGGGATAATTTGGAAAATTAAAGGAAAACTTAAGTGAAATGTCACAGTGAGTAAAAGGTATATACGATATTGGTCAGATATGCAGAGCATTACACAGCCTGTGTTGTAGAATTTGCAAACCCTGTTTCTGGAGAAACAAAGGGTTACTGAGGGTTTTTAAGCGGCCACTAAGGAATTTGAGTGCTTTGGGTGGCTGATATGATTCTTGGTCTATATTTGACATAAATCTCTTACCTGGAGTTAGATGCAATAATTCCTATTTGCCTGTGTTGGTCAGAAGAGTCCCACAGTGTTTTTGTTTTTGCAAATTGAGCTGTTCTGCTACATTTGTGGAAGTTTCTTTTTCAGTAACATTGATAATTTATAACTTTATTTGAATCGGAGCTAACCAATTCTGGTTTAAACTCTTAAACAGTTGTTCAGCTACAGGTTAGATGAAACTCCAGATGCCCTTTGTCCCTTGAGGACCAGAGAGCTCTCAATTCAAACAGTTTGGTTGCTTGATTTGCGAAGATCATACAGGTGTAGCCAATCTTTAAAAACAGGTAACTTGTCAGACTCAGTGGACTGGAGCTCTCCAGGACCATGGTTGGAGACCCCTACTCCACAGTCATTGTAAATTGATGGTTTTCAATCAGGAAGCTGGTTTGTGGCTGCTTTCTGCGGTTTGAAATATATCACCTGAGAGAACCCAGGAATCTCCCATATCAGAAGCCCAGCCCTGCTTAGAGTCTGAGATCTAATAGATGCAAGTCTTCAATGCGGTCTTCTGATAAATTCAGTCTTATTTCTGTCATCAGTGTCATTGTCTCTGGTAAAAATATCAAAACATGAAATGTGCTTTTTTGTTATAACCAATTATTACATTTCATACTTAATGTATTGTTTGCTCAGTGCATTTGTAAAAGTTCATTTTTTTATCTGTTATAAAATTATTTAATTTAAAGCATGATGTTTGGTTTGATCTTTAAGCAAAAAATTGAAAATATGGGAATCCATTTTATGCAGATATTTTTAACTAAAACATCCTTTACATTTTTGGTGATCAGCAAATTAAATTGGCTGTTTTTGTGGACATCATCAAATTCAGGTTTACTAGAGTCGCGTCAGTCCAGGACCACAATGAATATTGTTGTGTCTGGTTTGTATTTTTGTGTCTAATGTATTAGAGCTGTGTTTTTTAATTTGCTGTGGTTATGGAAACAGATGTACTCATATTTAACAATTCTCAAATATTTATGTAATATTTTTTTCATTTAAATTGTTTTATGAGCTAAGGAATTAATAAAGAGACTCTTATTTAAAATTTTAAGTTGTACTGAGGCCAACTAGGTTTTCCTAGGTATTTTTTTATTTGTGTACAAATACATTTTTTTCATAGATTTTGTCCTTTAATTTTGTTCTTAAGTTACTTTTAGTTATGTCTTATTCTAATAACCCAGTGGAATTTTCCCATAAGCTTACTAGAGCTCTATCAATGCAGCACAACAATGAAAACGCGTAGTCCTGTTTTATGTTTTTGTGTCTAATTTGAAGCTGTGATTTCATAATATGCAGTGTAGCTGAATGTACTGAAGTGGTACACTTATCAAAGGCCAGCAGAGACCGTGGGCTGCTAATTGTAAAAACATACACCTGGACTTCTTGACGGAGCATCCGCAGGTGGCGAGGGTGGGCACCAACATATCCTCTACCCTGACTCTAAACACTGGAGCCCGCCAAGGCTGTGTGCTTAGCCCTGTCCTCTACTCCTTATTTAACCATGATTGTGTCGCCAGGCATAACTCAAACTCCATCATTATGTTTGCGGACGTTACAACAGTCGTCGGCCTGATCACAGATGGTGAAGAGTCTGAGTACAGGGAGGAGGTTGAAACCCTGGCAGCATGGTGCCAGGAAAACAACCTCTCTCTGAACATCAGTAAGACTAAGGAGATGATTATTGATCATAGGAAAAACCAGGGAGGAGATCACACACCTATCTATATCAATGGGACTGCAGTGGAGGGGGTCAGCAGTTTGAAGTTCCTGGGAGTTAACATCACAGAGGACTTAACCTGGACCCACCACACCAACACCGTGGTCAAAATAGCACGGCAGTGCCTCTTCTTTCTCTGAAGGCTAAAGACGTTTGGCATGCCATCGCATATCCAGGCCAACATCTACAGGTGCACTATGGAGAGCATCCTGACTGGTTGCATCACTGCCTGGTATGGGAACTGCTCCACCCGGGATCGCAAAGTACTGCAGAGGGTGGTGAAGTCAGCGCAGCTCATTACCAGCTGTGAGCTACCATACATCCAGGATATCTACTCAGCTAGATGTCTTAAGAAGTCCAGGTCCATTCTCAAGGATCCCAGTCATCCCAGTCACAACCTGTTTTCTCTCCTACCATCCTACCAAACAGTATCGAAGCATTCAGTCAAAAACTAACAGATTATGGAACAGCTTCTACCTCCAGGCAATTAGACTGCTAAATAGCCAAGCTGCAGTTCCTTCAGCAAATCACCTGTAATGGCTACATGGTATTATGTAACCTTATTTTGTAACTTTAATTTTGTGATTCCCCCCCCCCCCCGATTGATTGAGATACACGTGGGTCTTGCCGACAGCAACAGCATATGGAAAGGCAGTGCACCTCACCCAGCTTTACCTTAAACTTTACTCCTGCTCATTACTCCCTGTGATTCTGGGATTCAACAGAAGCACAATGCCCATTAAGTGTTATTCATTGAAAGTAGAGAAGTCATCACCAGAAGCCTTCTGCAGAAAGCAGAACCGTTCCCCCTTTCATGGTTTTTAGTCAGATATTTTTCTACAGAGTTTAGCTATGGCACAACAGTGCCATTTTGTTTCATTAGTAAATCAGGCATTTCAGTACCTATTTAGAAATAATACAGCAAATGGATTGTGCTGCCATCTAGGGACTGTAGCTAAAACTACTTTTTTATCTTACAGTTGTTTCATGCCCTGATAGATAGATACTTTATTGATCCCGTGAGGGAAATTGCAGTGCAACAGCAGCTTAACACACACAACACAGCCACAGTGTAACGAATTATATACTAATAGTACAATACATACAATACAATACAATACAAGAGTTACTCACAGTCCGGACACACAAGAGGAAACTAGAACAGAACAGTACACAGAAAATCGTATCACACGTATGAATATAAATATAGATGTAACCATAGATATAAATATAAATATAAATGTATTGCACAGGTCCCTGGCATACAGTGCCTTGCGAAAGTATTCGGCCCCCTTGAACTTTTCAACCTTTTGCCACATTTCAGGCTTCAAACATAAAGATATAAATTTTTTATTTTATGTGAAGAATCACCAACAAGTGGGACACAATTGTGAAGTGGAACGAAATCTATTGGATTTTTGAAACTTTTTTAACTAATAAAAAAATGAAAAGTGGGGCGTGCAAAATTATTCGGCCCCTTTACTTTCAGTGCAGCAAACTCGCTCCAGAAGTTCAGCGAGGATCTCTGAATGATCCAATGTTGTCCTAAATGACTGATGGTGATAAATAGAATCCACCTGTGTGTAATCAAGTCTCTGTATAAATGCACCTGCTCTGTGATAGTCTCAAGGTTCTGTTGAAAGCGCAGAGAGCATCATGAAGACCAAGGAACACACCAGGCAGGTCCGTAATACTGTTGTGGAGAAGTTTAAAGCCGGATTTGGATACAAAAAGATTTCCCAAGCTTCAAACATCCCAAGGAGCACTGTGCAAGCGATCATCTTGAAATGGAAGGAGTATCAGACCACTGCAAATCTACCAAGACCTGGCCGTCCCTCTAAACTTTCAGCTCAGACAAGGAGAAGACTGATCAGAGATGCAGCCAAGAGGCCCATGATCACTCTGGATGAACTGCAGAGAACTACAGCTGAGGTGGGAGAGTCTGTCCATAGGACAACAATCAGTCTTACACTGCACAAATCTGGCCTTTATGGAAGAGTGGCAAGAAGAAAGCCATTTCTCAAAGATATCCATAAAAAGTCTCGTCTAAAGTTTGCCACAAGCCACCTGGGAGACACCCCAAACATGTGGAAGAAGGTGCTCTGGTCAGATGAAACCAAAATCGAACTTTTTGGCCACAATGCAAAACGATATGTTTGGCGTAAAAGCAACACAGCTCATCACCCTCAACACACCATCCCCACTGTCAAACATGGTGGTGGCAGCATCATGGTTTGGGCCTGCTTTTCTTCAGCAGGGACAGGGAAGATGGTTAAAATTGAGGGGAAGATGGATGCAGCCAAATACAGGACCATTCTGGACGAAAACCTGTTGGAGTCTGCAAAAGACCTGAAACTGGGACGGAGATTTATCTTCCAACAAGACAATGATCCCAAACATACAGCAAAATCTACAAAGGAATGGTTCACAAATAAACGTATCCAGGTGTTTGAATGGCCAAGTCAAAGTCCAGACCTGAATCCAATCGAGAATCTGTGGAAAGAGCTGAAAACTGCTGTTCACAAACGCTCTCCATCCAACCTCACTGAGCTCGAGCTGTTTTGCAAGGAAGAATGGGCAAGAATTTCAGTCTCTCGATGTGCAAAACTGATAGAGACATACCCCAAGCGACTTGCAGCTGTAATCGCAGCAAAAGGTGGCTCTACAAAGTATTAACGCAAGGGGGCCGAATAATTTTGCACGCCCCACTTTTCATTTTTTTATTAGTTAAAAAAGTTTCAAAAATCCAATAGATTTCGTTCCACTTCACAATTGTGTCCCACTTGTTGGTGATTCTTCACATAAAATAAAAAATTTATATCTTTATGTTTGAAGCCTGAAATGTGGCAAAAGGTTGAAAAGTTCAAGGGGGCCGAATACTTTCGCAAGGCACTGTATATTGCACAAAAGTGGTTGTAAACGGGAAAAAGAAAAAGAAAGAGAACAGATGTAGCAGTAGATGTGTATATGCGTTTAGTCTGATGTATCCATTACAAATGGCAAAAAAGTATCAGGACGACTGCCACCCTATGGATACAAAAGTTTTATTACCTTTGAATGTGATTCTGGCTACAAAGCGAATGGCACCTTGACCATTACCTGTGGAGTCAATGGCTGGTCCTCTGAACCTCCAACATGTTACAGAGGTGAGTTCTGTCCTTTGCTGGTTGGTCCTGCTAAATGGAGATAAAGAAGAATTGGGTTCAGATCCACTGTAAAGGTGATGTTCCTTTATGTAAGGTGTGTAATGGAAAGTGCTGACATGATTTCAAAATACTTTTTTGTGATTTGACGGTAGAGGCAGATATTCAATAAAGGGTTATTTCCACAATGAAATTGATGAAAACTATAAAGCCAAGAAAATGGAGGTTGCAAAAAATCAAGTTTTAAGGTTATACTTATAAGGACCCAATGTGTCTGAGTCTCACTGGGGGTGGTATTTTTTAATTTGTGTGGTGCAACAACAAAGGGCCCAGTCACTCACAAAGTGTAGATAAACACTCTAATCAACGTTTGCGTAGTAAAGATGGAAATTATCACCCATCACCTCCTCAGTGTAAAGGTACGGTATGACATGTATTTTTAAGTTGTGAATTTTTCTTCTTTGATTCTAATCAGTAATAAGAATATAATTTTTATTGGATGATACAATTCATATGAAGTTTGGTCACCAGTTTAGTTTAAACTGTGGGTAAGTTAATGTTTATGTATAATCATTTGTAGTTTGAGAAATGTATAATGATGTATCTTGTGTTTTGCTGTGATATTGTGTATCTGTTTTACACATAGGTGAATTTCATTGGTCATTATATAGCTTTTAAAGTACAGGCTAACACTCACTGCAGGCCGGACATGATACAGTAAATGTAGTTTATACATCTTTTACACTGAGAGATACACCTGGGTGTAACAGACATCAGCACACGAACAAACAGTGCACCTCACAGCAAGGGTCTGCTTTACCCTTGCTCAATAATTAACATGAGATTCTGGGATTCAACAGAAGCACAATGCACATTAAGTGTTGTTCATTGAATCTAGAGAAGTAATCACCAGAAGCCTTCTGCAGAATGCGAAAAAATGATCAGTTTTTCATGTTTTCCAACCATTATCTTTTCGTTTGAAAAATGTGGACCTGTGCCATTTTGAAACAATTTGTGTTTGACAATGACCTTAATCTTTATTTCATTAACAAACCAGACATTTCAGTGCCTTTTCAAGAATAATGGAGTAGATGGATTCTGCTGCCATCTAGGGACTGTAGCCGAAACTACTTTCTGTAACTTTGGGACGGACGGTAGCGCAGTAAGCTCCATTCTTATGAACAGCGGGTGTGATATTCAAGTTTTTTTTATCTTAGTTGTTTCATGCCCTGATGTAATCATTACAAATGGCAGAAAGGTCTCAGAGCGACTACCAACCTCCGGATACAAAAGTTTTATGACCTTTGAATGTAATCCTGGATACACACTGATTGGCAGTAGGACTATTACCTGTGGAGTTAATGGCTGGTCCACTAATCCTCCAGCATGTGAAAAAGGCGAGTTCTGCCCTTCACTGTCTAGTCTTTCTAAATTTAATGTAATTATCTAATCTAATTAATCGTTAATTATTAAATTAATGTGCTTTTTGGTTTTGGTCCATCAACTGGCTGGACCCCCTGCAGAGTGAAATTAACCCCCGGGGAGCTGCAGAGGTGGTTGAGGGATTCAAAAGAAAATAAGGGAGAGGAAGAGAGGATCTTGTATAGCATTCAGGGAAGTGACATAATGGAGAATTATAAGTGAGATCAGCTTATAAGGATAATTTGGTTATAATAAGGATAATTAGGAATATATTCATATATTCACCTGTATGAATGGGTGAATTTGTGTTTAATTTTGCTTTACACCAGTATCATGAAGAAAATCATACTGCATTTAATTTAATTATTATGTTTTGTTCTAAATATTATATACATAATATACATATATACTGTATATAATGTACAGAGGGATATTGCATTTCCAGCAGCTGAATCAATGTACAGGAAGCACCTGGTATCTCCTTCCTTGGTGTTAGCTAATCATTTACATGCCACACGGAACTATACTCACTGGGTATATATTACTGTATATCCATCTTCTGAGAGGGTTAAATCAAAACATCCTTGCAAAGTGGAAGGGAAGATTACCACGTCATATGTATTTATATTTTAATATACATTTATTTCTGCTTGAATTATTTAAATGCAGGGGAACCCTTCCTTGTGATTTTGGTGTCTGATTATGACACCCTAATGTTATTTAATGTAGGTAATGTGGTGGTGAAAATGAATACACAGGAATACAATTGTATTTACTGCAGCTGTTTCAGAGGCAACTCATATGGTTTTCACCTTCCCAATATTTACATGGAGAAATTATTCTCCAGTAATACTGTCTCCAAACCTGAGAGTTTCACAATGCACTGAAGGTACCGCTACACAATAGTTAAAAAATACAAATTTTCAAAGACTTATGTACAATTAGGGATACATTTCCAGCTATCTGACTTCTTTCAGCACTCCTTCGCTTAATATGTGTATTTTATTTAGGATTTGTCTTTCTCTTCTTGTATCTGTCTTTTTTTTGGATCTCAGTTATTTCAAGTGCACCAAAACAATACTCCTGAAGGGTTGGTTTGGCAATACATTTGACTTTGACTTTGACCTTGACTCACAGCTGGCAACCAGTCATTCATTTATACCACCCTCTTACCTGCCCTACCTTCCTGCACTCCTTCAGGTAAAAAGGGGAATGAGTAAAGATTAATTCCACAATAGAAAGGAGGAGCACAACATTTTGGCAGTTGGGCCTGACACCATTCTATTTTCTCCTTTCTGGTTTTAAGTGTGGAATCAAGCTTTCCTTCTCCCTCTGAAGCCAGCGTGCTCTGACACAGCTCCACGTTTGAACATCCTCACGGATGTCTGCTAGTCCACTTTCACTCATTCTCCCCCACAGCAGCAACAGACAGTACTGGCGTTCAGCTTGCCTGGTAATAATCATCCCCTTTCTGTACTCCACAGCTACCCAGGAAAGTTACCTGGATGTCCTGCTGAAGATGATAAAAGAGGAGTTGGCAAAGGAAAAAGAGAAACTTAATTTGGAAAGAGAAAGATTTGAACATGATAAGCAGGAGTACTGCCGTCGGTTTCTTGAGAATAAGTCTCCCTGAATGTGGAAACTAAAGAAATTAGTTTAAACAGCAGTGGCCTGGAGCTACTGACATTTACATGCAGTTTAAGGAAGTGTCAATAAGGTTGATGCATTCTACAATAAATTAGCTGCTTTGTAAGCAAAATCTTCTTTAAACCATTAATATGCTGAATACATATGTAACACTAAGTAGTATCAGCTTCTTTCAAATCTACTGACCACAAATTGCTTTCATATAAAGTTTGAGGTCTTCTGTTACTATAAAACTATTATTATTATTCCATAATGTATGCATGTGACAATTATATTTGACTGTTATGACAATCTTATAAAATATCATTTTAAGATACACAATCTACTCTATTGTAAATTATTCATTTATTATTGGGTCTCCATCTAAGTGGGTCGAAAAGCAAAAACACTGAAGAATCATAATTGTTCATCATCATCACAGCTGTCCCTTCTCAAATCAGCATTGTGTGGCTTCAAAACTTCCATTTGTCCTTAGAAAAGACACATTTGGAAGTCATGTATGCAAAGGAATAATGTCTTCTGTGGCAAAAGGAGATAAGTTATCCACTTTTAACAGGGACTGAATTTGAAAGAAAATCATGGAACTGTAGAAATTAAATTACATATACATTACAATGTTATTTACTACAGTGCGCACTGCCCATGTATTATCATGTATCCAAGTACCGTAAGGACCCATCGTAATTGTGCCTGCGTTGATATGATTGCTCTCTGATCTGACGATGAAACATCCTGAGAGTCCCTGAACAAACAATGAAGGCCCAGCCACAGAGACGGGTGTGAAAAACTGTTGACATTCAATCTTCGCCTCGGCGAAGATCTATTGAAGATGAAACGGCTGTTTTTGTTTTGTAGATCCGAGACGTGTGTTTTGTCATTCAAATTCTGGTTCGTAATCTACGGTACTCAATAGCAAGCCTAATACTAGTTTCTGATTCTGTACATTTAAATGCATGGAAAAATACAAAATGGTCTTAAAAACCTGTTGCGAGACTTTTCTAATACAGTTTTTTTCGTTATCTGTATTTAATTCACAGGACTTCATTTCCACCTATAGACATAGAGTAGTTTATTGCCATACATTGGAATTCTTAATCGTGTTGATCTCTCGGGACATACACAGTACAACAGAGAACACCACACAATGTAGACAGTATATTATAAACATAATAAATAATAAGATCAGGAACAATAAATATGTCGTGGGACAGTGAATATGTAGTAGTGAGAAAAAAACATGGTAGACCATGCAAAAAGTGCATAGTGTAGATGTGAATATTATATAGGGTTTAGGTGGACATTCGGCTGCACAAACACCAGACACCTTGAGCTGTATAGGACTTTATAGCAGTAGCCGCTATCTCTGTACTGAACTGTTACTTCGATATCCTGAGCGTGCAAAGTCCGTAAATAAGTTAACATGAGAATTTTTATTAACACTCGTTTTTTGATATTTCACTTTTATTATCTAATTAAACTAAATTTATTTTACAATATACATCTCACAATCAGTACACACTCTTTAACAAACAACACAATCTCTACTACATTACAGAAAGTTCACTTTTCTTTTATACCGTGTTTATTAGAAGGCTTCTGTATTCTGAGAATAGCTGTTTAGCTGGTGTTTGATTTGGAGGAATAGTGAAGATTAGAGCTATAGATTACTAGAATGGATTAAACCACAACTCAACTATATTGCATATTTAGCACTTCACATTGTTTTCATCATAGTGCAGCCTAAAGTCGCCATTGGTATGGAACTTTATTTTGTTTTTCATCTATGGTAAGAATATCTAATATTTTGGCATTTAGTCTGACGTTCAAAGATAGAATATATTTTCCAGCGGGTGGTGCCTACTTCTTGATTAACAACTACAGGAACAAATCGGAAACACGTATAGTTTTATGAGGGCTCTTCGAACGGCGTATTCCTTAAAATTGAACCAATGGAAAACAGGGAATATCTAGATTGACGTGTAGGATGGCCAATAACCGAACAGTAAACAGCCTCCATGAGGCGGGTCTTTTGTTACCGAAGTATCCCGTGTCATTGAAGCGAGGCGCTTTGTTTTTCTTGCTAAAAAAAGGTCGCGAAAAACAAAATATACCATTTGCATTTTTATTAATCTTTTTGTACCTTCTATGGGTAAGGTGTCGCTTTGTGAGGGAAACTGAGTTCCGAGGACCGAGCGATTCTCAATCTTCGGATTTTGTTGCAGTTCCATATTTTTCTAGTTCTTGGGAGCAGCCGAGATTGGAAGGCGGAAGGGAATTCGCAAGGAAGGTGAAAAAAAAGGAACTGAAACTCACATCGTTTTGGGATGCTTCTGGAGGGATTAAAAAGCCGCAGACGGATTTAAAATGGCACGCCAATGTTTCCGATGTAATGCAAACGTGGGTGGTTTGCTGTAGACAGAAAAGTACATATTTAGAAAAAACATTCTGAAATAGTTGCGAACTATTGATGGTGTTGGGATCCAAAATGGCGGCGGGGTGGCCCATCCCCCCGGCGCTGCTCCTGTGGGTTTTGGGTTCCGTGGGTATGGACCCTTGCCCTTCCGCTTGCTCTTGCACCGGACAGATCGGTTCTCCCGGACTGCTGGACTGCAGCCGAAAGAGACTGACCGCAGCCCCTCTGGACCCGCCTGCCTGGGTATCGCATGTGTAAGTGTGATCAATGCCTGGTCGTAGTGTGTCCGCTGGACTCCTCGAACAGTTTATCGCAGTAGGCTTCGGCACGGGTTGGTTAGGAATGGACACTGGCTTCCTGGGCTCGTATATGCCATTCTATTATCAAGAAGTTTCTATCTAATTCTTACGTTTTCGAAGTGACTCTATGCCGTGCGGGTTGGGTTGCAGCGCTAAAGTTGCCTATCCGGGGACCAACACGGGGGGTTTTCCACCCTGTCCGGTGTGAAGACCCCTGTTGCTGAAAATCTCCCGATCGGCACTATCAGAGGACAGAAAATCAAATTGAAGTGTGCGATTAGTTAACACGGTGCCTACGTTAATTATTACACATATACTGAACTGCAGGCCCGCCGAGTCACCATCAGCACCATAGGAACTGAAACAAGATTGGGAGAATTGTGAGAATGATTTATTGTCTTTCTGGGGAGTTCTTGGAGGGCTCTCCAGGGGTTTGCTCCGATCTGGTCCTAGCCTGAAACATCCCTATTTAAAGTTATAACACACAGCTGTGTGTTTGGTTAAAACAGCCTTGACACTTAGCTATATTGCATTTAATCTCAAGAAAACATGTTCTGCCCAGAAAAATCCGTGATTGTTTAAGTGGTCATCAATGTTGTGCCGATTTGGAGTCTTCCCTTTAGTGCAATATGGTGCCAAAAAGGCCAGTTTGTGGTTTAGAAAGCTAGTCAGCCTCTGTGCGAGTGATATTGGAAACCTTAAGTCAATTATTTGTCCTTCCTTGCTATGAGCTATTACAATCCGACACTGAATGATTCAGGACTGTACTTTGGGGTTTCTCTCTTTTGTTTTATTGGGGGGCTGGCGTTAGTTTTGCGTGGTTCAGTATCTGGAAATATTTTCAGCAGCGCAGGACTTGTTGCCTGCCCAATTCGTTCATTCCTGAGCAAGTACATCGCTCCTCCCAGGCGTGTTTCCAACTGGAACGAAATTTTCACTTCATGGAAAAGTTGGACTTTATGATAACCGCCCTAATAAAAAGCACGATTATCCCCACACTGAGGTGTAATGTATTCTTTAAAAAGCCATGAGAGGCCTACGTGACGAAATGAAGAAACTCTGAAATAAGTATGTTTATAATTTAAGCGTCTCTCCAGAGTTACACGGCATTAAAAAAAAAAAGATGAAAGCATTTGAATTATGTGGCGGCTTTTTAGAGGTTTTACTGAAATTCTGTGACTGGTCAATAAGAAGTACGCTCCAAAGACATTACAATAGAAATGGATGACCCCCTGAAACAGAAATATGGCTTTGGATATTAATGTATCTATTAACACCTTAGCCTACTCATTGGGGACTATATTTCAAACTTTATAATGATTAGAAATGGATTAGAAACAAATATATGAAACAATTTTAAACTGTGAAGAAAAACATCCAAACTAAGTCAACATTGTTCCTCCAAAGGAACATAAGACTTTGCAATTTGAAGTATAAGCATTTATATACTACAAATGTAACAATATCTGTATACAATTAAGTTGAAACAGGTAGATATATTGGTACATATGTAGTTGTTGCTGATGCTGACTGCATTTAGGTCTTTCAAGTGCCAGAAACAAACAAAATGTCCACTTTTTCTGCTTATCAATCCCACCATTTGTCTGTATTCTGTACTATGTGTGTTCTCGTAGTGTCTGAAGTCCTCTTGGAAGGAACCAGTAGGTATCCATTCAGTTCTCCATGTTTAGTAGCTCAGTCCCTCGTGCTTTGTCATGAAACTCCAGCCATGTGTGCCCACATGCTTTCAATCCTGGGAAATGCTGTAGATTAAAACTGCCGCAGAGAGAGGGGTGATCAGTGTTTCTGGTTGGAGATGGATCAGTAAGCTCATCTGATCATGTCTCAGAACCGCGCTGTAGCGTTTTTTCCAACAGGAAAGGCTGTACCTTGGAAGAAGAATTTTATTAAATCCCTCATGCTCCAAGGTCCTGTCTTCCACAGTGTAGTGGAAAATAAATGCTGGTGATGGATTCACCTCACTTGAAGGTGTCGGTGTGCTTTATACCTTATCACTTCATTTTCCCCACAGCGAGGAAGCTGCCAATGTTGTGAGCTCGGCCGAGTTGCTCTGCACATCTGAATTATTTAGGCGTTGACAGCTCTGACGGACTACATTAGTGGCACCCCTTGTGTCACGTGCTATTTGAAAGGTTGAATAATTCATGTTAATGTGAAACTATATACTGTACTTCTGAGACGCAGCGGGTGCGAGGTCAGCACTCTCTTCCAGAAATTGTCAGAATATCAATGGAAACTGTCACGTATCAATGGTTGTGTGCCACCCAGTCAGTCTTGCTTCTCTTTTTTTTTTATCCATCCATCATCTGTAGCCTCTGCATCCTGTGGCTGACAGGGGTGAGGAGGATGTTATCTCAGCTGACACAGTGTAAGGCAGAGCTACACCCTGGATGAGAAATCGGTCCATTGCAGGGAACATGCATCCAACACAAAGGGACAATTTTAGAGACACTGGCTAACCTGGCCAACACGTCTTTGGACCGTAGGAAGAAGCTGGGTGACTTGGAGTCCACTATAGAGAGAAAATGCGAATTTCAGACTGAGGGTACCCCAGTCTGAAATTGAAGCTGGAGATCAAGAGCTGTTAAGCACCAGTGCTAGTCACTACCTTGTGCCTGTCTTTCTGTTTTATTTTAAAATGCTGTTCCAACGGTACTTAGTTGAATATGTGTAGCAATTATTTTTTTTAAAAAGACTTTTGTTTTCATTTTCAGCAACGTGAACTACAATGAACTGACAGCAATTCCTTTCATGGGAGAAGTGACTTCTAACATCACGGCTCTATCCCTGTAAGATGTTTTTGATGTATGATGCCTGGAAAAATCAAGTTGAAATACCACATTTGGGATTAATTGCACAATAGAAAGATCTGTAGTTTTTTTCACCCCAAATTAGTTTTCTATACATGTGTGTATAAACCATGGAACTTCATTAAAAACACACTCACACTCTGTTGGGGATAAATGTCATGCTTAACAGCAGCTAATAAAATGTAGCATGACAGTAGCTGTATGTTTAGCAGTTTACTTGTCCTTTGACAAAGGGAAAACAGTTACATTTCATAGAAAGTTTCCATGTCACTCTCTCTAAGCACTAAAAGTTAAATATGAATATTTTAAGGGTCTTTAAGCAGAGACTTTATACCTTAATGTAAGATGACTACAATATTTTACAGTGCTTACATATACAGTGCCTTGCAAAAGGTTTCAGCTCCCAGCACATTTCTCATGTGAATTGCAGTCATTACACTTCATTTGTAGAATCCATACAGTGTCATCTAAACTGATAAAGAAAAAGTGGAAAATCAGTCCTGTAGTTGCATAAATATTCAGCCCTTTTTCTGTGGCCACCTTAAATCATTTCAAATGCAAAAGATTAGTTAGTAATGGTCTGTGTGTAATCAAGTATTCTGAATTTGGAGTTTGTGTGACATTAGATCAGAGTGAAAAGCATCTATCCGAAAGTTCCTTTACTTGTATTTTGAACTTCAAGCCACAACTCGCATGGTAATATGATAAATGAAACAGGGAGATCAAGGAGCTTTTGAAACAAGAGTCAGAGATGAAGTGGTATTGGGGTTAAACAAGAAAAGTCACTGATTTGTAAGAAGTGGAATGCGAATGGAATGGGCAGCCCAGATCAGGCCACCCTTCCAGACTGAGCAAGCAGGAATTGTGAGAGATGCTACTGTGAAGCCAACATAACTTTGTTGTTGAAATATTTGCAAAATTGTATGTCTGAGATGGGATGCAGTGTTCATACATATATATAATTGAGTGCCGAGAAAGTGGAAAACCTGTCTTAAGACAGCCAGAATCTAAAACTGGGTTGAAAATTAATATTTCAGCAGGACAATGCCTTAAGACACAAGGCCAAGGCCACTTTTTCTGACACAAAAATAATTCAATTTCCTTCTGTAACTGATGAATTAGGCAAAAATTGCACCATCCCATTGTACAGAGCTGGTGGAGACGTATTCAAAAAGACGTGGCAGTATTAACTACCAAAGGTGGTTCCACTAAATACTGACCTAGGAGACTGACTACTAAAGCAAACACTCAGCCTTCTTCATAAGTAACAAAGTTCAGTTTAGTAGTTAATTTTGAAAAAGAGTTCATTAAAAAAAGATGTACATTACCTGCAATTCATCCAAATATTGAATTATTGGTAGGGAATATAAATGTTTGCCAGGCACTGTGGATATGTAATAATGCACGTACCTTGGTTTGTGTAAAACAGAAGTGTATTTTGTTTCATTTTAGGGTAAGGATAGTTATTACTGGCTCATTTTCCTGTTCCTATTGGGAACATATATTTCTGTTAATAATCGTTAAGACTACATTTACACGCTACATAATAGTTACACACTGCTGGATAGTATACTTTGTAATAGCCCATGCATCCATAATTTACATCTACATTGCTTCACTGCATGACTGCACAAACCACACAAAATATCACAGCTGTCAGTAAGAGAAATAGCAAACTGTTTAGCATGTCACTTAAAGCTTATGTGGATTTTATTATTACTTCTAGCCTGTAGGGCACTGTTACAGGTTTGAACCCTGATTACTCCAGTTGAGTTTTAAATCTTGCCTTCTTTCTCATCAGAGCTGATAAGTACCGCTGTGCTTTTCCCTATGCTGTTTTAACAGGGTTCATAACCGAATCACTGACATGGTTACAGAGCAGCTCCAGCCCTATGTGTCTCTGGAGTCTTTAGATCTCAGCTCCAATGCTGTCTCGGAGATCAAAGCAGGCTCCTTCCCTCCGATGCAGCTAAAGTATCTGTAAGTTTTTTTTTTATTTTAACTTCCTCATGTTGCCTTTTATGACACAAATACTGAATTTGATGGGGCGCATCTGTGAGATTTTTTCTCGGAAAGCTCTCTCATGACACGATAAGGATGCATGTGAACCAATGAAAGTGATCGCATGTTTGATCATTAGTTGTTGTGTGACAAAATTTTAAGTTTAGGCTATGCAGCATGTGTAACAAAGAAATACAAAAAATAAGACACGATTTTATATTAATTTTCTGTTAAGTAGATCAACATTTGCAGAAGTATTTTGTATAAGTTAAAAGATCCAAAAGTTACAAGAGACAATGCAGAAATGAAAAAAATGACTCTTTCCCATTGAAGCAGAGTTTTGGGTGGTAAGATGGGATTTATTTGGATGGTGGAAAAGTGGAGCAAAATGTGATCACAAAGTCATCATCTGTATTTCTTTGTGTTCCAACTAAAATGTCTGACACCCAAGCAGTTACACTGCAGTGGAAGGCTCGTGTTAACAAGGGAGTGCCTTTGAATGGAGCCAGCCACCTAAAAATACCTTGCTCTGAGACTTTGTGCCCCTTTAAACCACATAAAGAAACAACAGCTAACAAATTCATTTTAAAATTAACCCTTAAACCTAAGTGAAAGTGGAATGCTGAAGGGTGATGTACATGGAATTTCGTTCTGCATCTATAAAGTTGTACAGTTGCAGTCAGGCAAGACAACTTGGCATTGCTGGTCCATGTAGTTTTATAAATAGTTTAGCAGTCAGATGTTTTCTAAATGTACTGAAGTCTGATTTCACACCAGCAAACAGTAGCAAAGCTTGCAGGTGAATTCTGTGAGTTTGGAAAGAGTGTGCTAGCCCCTTTGTATGCTGGTTCATACTATAGTTCTGCAGATCCCTTTAAATCTTTCAGGGATGAGGCTCCTGAGCTCATATTTACTGTGGCCTGATTTAACTGTACCCATCACAATCTTTAGTAGCTGATGGTGGTTTTCACTGGGTAGAAATGATGATTTTGACCACCTGAAAAGCTACCTCATAAGGCTTTGCCATTTGGTGGATCGAAGCTCTACTTTAATCTGGGTTTCGGCTCAATTTCAGTAGGCGGAATACGTATTCTTGGCACTTGCTGTGTGTGGAAGTGTTTGGTGGTCACCATTTTGTCGCCTTCTGGCATTTCTGTTTCAGGAACCTGAGCAACAATAAAATCAGTACGCTGGAACCCGGGTGCTTCGACAACATCTCCAACTCATTAGTAGTTCTAAAACTGAACCGCAACAGAATAACATTTCTCCCACACAAAATCTTCCGACTGCCTCAGCTACAGTACTTGTAAGTAGTTTGTTTCTTATGAATTTATAAAAAGAATCACCAGAAATCATTTGATTATGAGGAGTGGTTGCTGATATTAAAACAAATCTATCCTTGTTGTGAGTCCTAGTGAACCTGTTCCTGTACTCTTAATAGGTTTTTTTAAAGATACTAATCAAAACAGTTGTGGAAATGTAAATGTGTTTTTCCAGCTCTTTGACACTGTTCTGCATCCTATTTAAAAACATTTTGTTCTGTTGTGTGCTTTCAGAGAGCTAAAGCGGAATAAGATTAAAGTGGTGGACAGTCTCACATTCCAAGGGCTGGACTCCCTCAAGTCACTGAAGATTCAGCGCAATGGCATCACTAAGCTCATGGATGGTGCTTTCTTTGGATTGAACAACATGGAAGAACTGTGAGTTTTAATGTCGGCTGTGATCTGCATTGCAGAGAACTGGTGAAAAGCCTGTGATATGTTTGATTCAGAGGTTAAACACCTCAGGAGATTTGGTAAATATATGATGCTTTATTCAAAAAGTTGTATTGCGGAAACTGCACTGTGCAGTAAGGAAGCTAAGTTGTTCACGTAGACGTGGGGACGATTGGAGACATGTCTCCAGGACCAGTAACAGTGTCCAGAAGACACATCACTGGTATCCACCAGATGACAGTACGATCTGAAATGATGTGCTCTCTCGTTGTCTGTGGCAGTGTGTTTCGATAGTCCCGTTTGTGTGTGATTTAGATGTCTTTGCTTTTTTTGTGTGCACTTTTCACATTGTCATTGTTTGAGTAGGCCAGCAAGCTTTAAGGCCGCAATCTGTATTTATACAGTACCTTGCAAAAGTCTGGAATTCACCCCCTGAATTGCTGAATTGCAAATGATATACACACCTGTTTTAAAGTTTGTATTTTTGTCAAAACATGAATGCTCATTCTGGGGGAACAGTGAAATGTATAAAAAGGCTGCAAAGCAAAACCAGTCTCAATGCATGCAGCGTGTATGTGGCTTGTATGGTTATTTTATAGAACTTAAATGGTTTTGGTATGTAAGAATTAACAGTCCTATTTAATTTACCACCATAGTGGAGAATATACACCATTTCCACTTGACCTATTCTTCAGACTGCCCAGAGCTGGTCTGTTTCAATCTCTCTGTGACTTCCCCACCCCCAGGGAGCTGGAGCACAATAACCTGACGGAAGTGAATAAAGGCTGGCTGTACGGGCTGAGAATGCTGCGGGTGCTGCGCGTTAGCCAGAACGCCATTCGTGAAATCAGGCCGGATGCCTGGGAGTTCTGCCAGAGGCTCGAGGAGCTGTGAGTGCTCTTTTCCATTAGATTCCACAGGAGAGCGTGCGTGAAGTGCCGCCATTTTATTTTGCTCTGCCTTGGTTGGTTTGGAATGGGTTTTCCTGGCTCGAGCCCAGTGAAAGGTGGGGAAGGGGACAGGCAGGACACGAAATACAGTGTTCGCGCTCCATGATGCTAAATCTTAAGCAGTCATGATTAGCCCGGCCACTGCGCTGTGCTGGAGTATGTCGGTTAGCAGCCTCCTTTAATTTTGATACTCATTATTTTCGGGTGGGAGCTGCCGGTGGCACGGTGGGTAGGATTGGTGCCTTGCAGAACTGGGGCCTTGGGTTCAGTTCTGGACTTGGTGTGCTATGTGTGTGGAGCTTGTATGTTCTTCCCGTGTTTGTGTGAGCGTGACTTTTCTCCAGGTGCTCCGGGTTCCTCCCATAGTCCAAAAACATACTGGTAGGTAAATTGGCTCTGGTGTGTATGTCTGTGTGTGCCCCTGTGATCTGTTGCTTGCTGGGATAGGCTCTGTCTTCCCCTCGACCCTGAATTGGAAGAAGAGGTTAGAAGATGGATGCGTTATTTTCTGGTTCTTCATTTCGTAAATTGGGGCCACTTTGATTTTTGTATAAAATGTGAATGAATTGTAGTACAATAATGGGGGAAAAAAAACAGATACCCGTGCTAGCCTAGTAAAATACATAAGTATAAAGTATAAAGTATAAAATACATAATACATAAGTATAATTCATTTCTTAGGAGTAAATGTTTTGTGTTTTTATAATTGTTTAATAATTTTGTTCAGTGTTGGCTTATGTGGTAACTTTTCCAACCACTGGAAATTATTCATTGCACAAAGGAATTGGGCTTGTGCTTAGTGTTTTTATTTGCTTAATAGAAGTACTTTTTTTGTTTGCATCGGTGAACGTTGAATTCCCTGCCTTTTTAAGGTATAAAAGAAAGCAATAAAAAAATAATTTGACATTCCTCTTTTTGCTGTGGGCAAAGTTCCACCGGTGTTAAAAATGGATTAAGATAGGAATTTGCCCATGCAAGAAAATTCGGAAAATCTTGAGCCAGATTATAACCGCCACATTCCTTCAGTTCCTCTTCCAGATACTTATTAAATGTAGGTCAGTATCATTAGATGTAAACTGTGTTTTGGAGGCCAGGTTTTATGTGAGGTTGTCGCTGTTTAAAAACAAAGGTGGATTTGTTTAATTGACCTTTTCTTGTAATCGGTGTGTGTTTCATTGTGTAGTAATGTGTATTTTGGTGCTGGAACGTTGCTGTATGTCCATCCTCCTCTTCCTATTTGTAGGGATTTATCCCATAACCATCTGTCTCGCTTGGAGGAGACGGCATTTTCTGGGCTCAGTTTGCTGGAGACCCTGAATCTGGCGGAGAACTTGGTCAGTCACCTGGGAGAAGGGGTCTTCAGTGGCCTGTCCAGCTTGCGCACTCTGTAAGTGGCCTTTTGTTGTCTGATAGGCTCTGTATCCCTCCCCATGATAAACGCTGCATATTGTGGCTGTACTTTTCAAGAATGACTATATCCATATGCATTTGCTTCTGTTCTCTGTCCTTGCATGAGACGTGCGAATGTTCTGCCTTTATTCTTCATTCAGACAGACCTCTATATTTAAAATTTGTCCCATTAATGGTGGTGATTTCTCTCATCTTCAGGAATCCTCTGCAGTAAAGTGAACTTGCTAATTATGTTTGCTATGTTGAATGTTAATGTATTTTGAACTGTGGAATCTATGGACAAAGGAGTCTTGTGTGATAAGCTCTAAATTTGTTATCATTCTAAATACAATGAAAGAGCACAAAGTTTACAAACAGATAACAGGAGGACTGGATAACTGCAGCTGTGTTTATTATCTGGACATCTTGACTACAAATGCCTTTATTGTTGAAACAGGCGATTATTGGGATTCAACCAGGCAGTCAAGTTCTATTAACCTAATGCAACCTTTTAATGAAATAATTAAAAGTAATCTCGTTTGGATTTGAAAAAGCATGAAGCAGGACAAGAGCAGATTAATTAGGGGGTTTTGTTCAGTTCCCGGAGGGCGTCAGACAGCTGACAGAGGGAACCATTCAGTTCAGGGTCACTGAGTGTTCTCGGACTGCGGGGCTGGGCGAGGGAACAAGGCAGCCGCGTTCTGGCCCAGCCAGGCGTGAGAGAGAAGCAGTGAGCAGCCCAGCGAGCTGGAACAGGGCTTCATCTGCGCAAATGTAGGCCTATTTAGAGGTCGCCTATAGTTAAAACGTAAAAATATTCATTGCTTAATTATATTTTATTGACTTGCAATATGAACTCTTATTCCTGTGTTTTATTACACCGGCAATGATGAAATCTTTTATGAGTGAAAACATTTTTTAAGGAATTATCCTAAATGGTCATATCTTATAGGGATGCACTGATATGGAATTTCTAGGCCGATAACGATAACCGATAATTAACAGCTTGTCGTGGCCGATACAGATACCGATAACAGATAATTCTACTTTTTTGCATTTTAAAACAATTAGTGGTATTGAAACTCTTTACTTTTTCCTCCTCACTGAACTTCGGCTGAACATTTGTTGCAAGTTGCAATTCTGTTGTCCTCTGCTGAAATGGTGAAAATGTTCCACACCGCCAACATTTCACTCTGCAGCAACCGTACTGTACCCAGTCTAGTGCGTCAGTGCGTGCACATATAAAAACAACTAGTTGTGCAAACAAAAATAGGACGCCGCATTATCGGATGTAATTGACTGTAATTCCAATATCGGAACGATAATAAATACATTTTCCTATTTATTAGAGAATAATATATCGGCACCCCTAAAATTTTAGACACTTCCTGAGTGTTCATTGGTTGTTCCTTATTTTTATGGGGAAAAAATGCTTACGTCTTTTTCTTATTTCTTTGCTTGTGGCTTTAAGGTTGAATTTCTACAGTTTCTGAAGTGTTTGTTTTGCTTCATCTCAGAGACCTACGGAATAACGAGATCTCGTGGGCTATTGAAGATTCTGTTGGAATATTCGTTGGGATGAAAAAGTTAAATACAATGTATGTATATTCTCTTGGTTTTCCAATCAATCATGCTGTTAATATCAATTAGAGTAGGACTGTAGACTGTAGGAACAACTGTATTACATGTTAATGTTCCTTATAGACTATTATGATTGTTTAATTGGCGTTACTTGTTTATTATATTAACCTTCTTAATCCTGCCTGGTCAAGAGTGTTCAAGCCAGTGGAGGAGTTTCAAGTGGCTTTGCAAGCAAAAGAGTCTCTTCGGTCTGTAGGATAGCCCCTGTTGTCCCGACTTTAATGTTGTAATACAGGTTGTCATTAGCCCACTGTTACCAGGGTCCTCCAGACAGTGGTGAACAGTTGGCCAAACCACTCCCCTGTTATAGAAGTTGAGTACAAGTTTTTCTCGGGGAAGTGCAGTTAGACTTTTCTATCCCAGTATTGATGCATAGCCGAGTTGCATTAACACCTGTGGGTGTAAATATCAACTTAATAAAAAATAGACCGTTGGTTGGAGCATATGGTGGACTTTGAATCTCAATGTGATAATGCAACAGCAGATTCTGGGGGTTCCTGCAAGAGCACTAGTATCTTCTGGCTGCTGTGTTTCTCCATTTTCCTGTCTCCGTTCCAGAGGCAGTTTTGTATACGGTGTGTGTAAACGTGCCTTGAAAGGCAACTACGTGTACGTTTTTTCTTCTCATCAGTTTGAATGTAATGATGTGACTGGGGTTGAAAATTTAATTCCAGCTCCAATCAAGTAAAAAAAGAGGAGAAACTAATCTAAGTACCAATTTTTAGTATTAATATTAGTAGCAGTACATTCAATCTGTTCACTATTGAGGAGATTTGAGTCTCAGTGCTTCAAGTTCTAATTGAGTTTGGTGACCTGCCTGCTCTGTGGGCCATTTGCCTTGTCTACAAAGTGTAATGAGAGTATTGTTTTTCCAGAGTGCTGCAGAGGAACAAAATTAAATCCATCACGAAGAAAGCCTTTGATGGCCTAGAGGCTTTGGAACATATGTGAGTGTGTCTAGCTTTACACCTTTCTTGCCTTTCTTGAGACTGCATATGAAAAGAAATGTATTAATCTTGCTAAAATAAGATTACTTTATTGGCCATATACAATTTCTTGTATTAGGAATTTTTCTTTTGGCATACTCCAACTTGTTCTCCATGAGACACACAGACAGGGAGAGAAGCTGAGGGTCAGAGCGCAGGGTCAGCCGTTTATACGGAGCCCCTGGAGCAGTTGGGGTGAAGGGCCTTGCTCAGAGGCCCAACGGTGTAGGATTCCTATGCCGGCCGCAGAATACGAACCGGAATCCTTCCAGACAGATTCTTAGCCACAGAGCCACCGCATTATCTGCTTCCACAAGTTTTTTATGTAATTTAACGCTCTTAAATTATCAGTGTTGAGTCTACCTGGAAAAATTCACGAATGTTCAGCAGTAAACTGCCATTTTAAGGAATGTTCAGTTTTAAATCATTATTGTTACACAAGAATAGCTTGTGTTAAAATACTCCTCCGTGTCTAGGTTTGTATGAAGAAAATGTTCAGTCCTGTCATGTCTTCAGATTTGTTTTATCATAAGGTGTGATAAAAATGCAAATTTCTTTTTGTTTTGGAACAGTGACTTAAGTAAAAACAGCATCATGTCGATTCACCCTGAAGCATTTTCCCACCTGAGACTTAAAGAGCTGTAAGTAAAGAAAACTGATTAGTGTAACAGCCTGCAGAGCAGAGGATGACAGATTCCCTAGTGTCACAGCCAGTAAAAGCACTTGCGTGAGCCTCAGTTTGAGACTTGCAGTCTAGACATCACTGCTTTGTGGACAGGCCATTGTCCAGGTGTGACAGGGTTATCTGAACACCTGGCACATATTTTATCTCTGTGTTGATTTATCTCTGTGGTTGTGTGGGATGGAGATAGCCAGGGTATCCATGATCCACTGTACAGCAGCAGTCCTTCCTCAGGTCATGAGAGCCACTTCCTCTCTTCCTGCATTTGAAGCAGACTCTCCTGTGGGCACTGTGGGATGTGCACACTCATGAAGAATGACAAGTGCCTGTTTCAGAGGAAAGTGCACAATCAAAACGAAAACGTTACCTACATTATACCTGAAATGTCTGAGAAACATGAGAAATACCACAGCTTTTCTGGGAAAGTTTTTAAATAAATACGATTAATTGGTTAGCTAACTTGAGCTTGTAAAATACATCTTAACTGGGAGATACTGAAATCTATTCCCTTTGGAAAGTTATAGCTAGGATTTATCCTTGGTGACTTATACTGTATACTGATACAATGTCACCTTTCTCAGCATTGCTTTTTTTTCTTTAATTGTTCACTTAATGTTCCTAAAAGTAAGATGCACAAAACCCAAGAGTTAACATTTTAGTTTTGATCTCTTTTCTATTTAACATGACACTAAAAAAACACAATCCTCATTCTCAGTGTGACAATTTTTTAGTATAGAAAGAAAAATGGAGAAATTACAGTGGCAGCACATTAAATTACTGTCCTTTAGTCAGGTCACAACCAGTTAGCATGTCAGCCTGAAACTTAGAAGTGAACGTCTACTAGATTTACTTTACAGAACCCCTGTAATTACTGTAACCAAGAGTGGAAGCACACAAGGCACCTTGAATTAAACCTCCATATTTGCATGATTCATATTTTGAAGTATTTAAAGATATAATGTAGTTACAGACATAAATATTATTACTCCATAATACCAAGTGGTATTCACTAATGTCTTAAATGTATTGCATTTTTTCTTAAACTATACTTAAAGTAATACCTCATCTGAGAAATTGTGCAGTGATTGTGCATGACTTACACCTGCAAAAATCACTTCATACTTTGTGCATGCAGTAGAAATCAGGAGTTATAGGAAGAAGCTTTAAACTGTATGGCTTTTAGTCTCTGAGCTTGTTTCAAGTGCATTTCAGATGCCGATGGTTTTGTGGCCAAGTTTACACAGGCCTGTCCATTTTGCTGTCATTGAAGTAAGAGCTAGATTTATTAATAATGACAGTTTGCATACCTTCTGTCATTTGCAGTTATTCATTCTTCTACAATTTGGCTAATAGTGTTGCTTCTAAATTAAAAATAAACATTTGCCGTAGGTTTCATAGCTTTCATCAGTGGCACTGCCCAGAGCTGCACACCAGTCCCCAGATGAATGTTTAATAGTAGTTAAGCTTGCAGCAGTGTCTGAATGTTCATGAGGCAGTATGTCAGAAATGGAAAATGAAATGCCTGGCAAAGGATTTCTGGACACTTCCTGTTTGTCTTTCCCAGGCTGCTGAACACAAGCAGCTTGCTGTGTGACTGCCAGCTGAAGTGGTTCGGACAGTGGCTGATTGACAGCGGGTTCCAGCAGTCTGCAACGGCCGTCTGTGCCCACCCTGCCAGCCTGGCAGGCAGGAGTGTGCTCACTGTGAATCTGGAGGACTTCGTCTGTGGTGAGTGTGTCACATGTCTGTTCTCAGTCAAGCCAGCAAAGTGCTAACTCCAGTCACTCTCCTTTGCCACACACACACTGAGCCTTGCCTTCTGGCTGAGACGAGAACTTTTTGTGCATCGCCTGGGGCTGTTGATCTCAACTCTAGTCCTGGAACACCCCTGTGGTTTCTGATTTTTGTACCAACTGAGCTCTTAAATCGGTTCCTTTAATTGTTCTTTTTGTTTAATTAGACCTTTTCAATGGATTTTCTGTAATGGTTTTGTTATTAAAAGAAATGCAGCAAATTAACTCTATTGTTTCTCTCCTGTAAAGTGATACTTGCCCCCTAGATAGTTGCTTGTAAAAAGCAGATAACTCCTGTGTTGTGCAGAGGTCGCATTACTTGTGGGGCATCCCGAGTGGCTCAGCTGTTAAAGGCACTCACCTGTGCAGAAGATGGGCTTTATGACCCAGGAGTCATGGGTTCAATATGGAATTATGTCACTAGAAACCAGAAATTAGTTCAGGGATGACATTAATTAGGAACTTGCTGAGTCTTCTTATCCTGCTGTGATTAAATAGAGATTATAATAGAGCCTGGGTGATTAAGAGAACACAAGCGGAAATGACATGAGTGAACTTTTAAAACCAAAACCAGGAGTTATTTGTTTACCCAAAGGGTTATGGGAGTATGGAACAGGCTACTCAGCCATGCTGTTTTGTGCTGATACCCTAACATCTCTCCGGAAATGGCTGAATGAGATTGTTGGGCCCTTGAAGTGCTAACTACCCAGCAGGCCAGATGTGCTGAGTGGTTTCCTCTTGTTTGTAAGCTTTATGCACTTGAGAGCTCAGCTGGGATGTAAACCAGAAGAGAGGGGGGTTCTCCAGGACCAGGGCTGAGAACCACTGACCTAAGCCAGTGTGGCGACGGGCTGCGGCAATGGCCTAGCAACTGTTATCCTGCGCCTCTCTCCTCCAGATGATTTTCCCAAGCCCCAGATCACGGCGCACCCCGAGACCTCGGTGGTCCTGCGGGGGTCCAACGTGACGCTGAGCTGCACGGCGGCCAGCAGCAGCGACTCGCCCATGGCCACGGCCTGGAGGAAGGACGGGGAGGTGCTGTACGACGCCGAGGTGCAGAACTTCGCCAGGTACAGGGAGCAGGAGGGAGACGTGGTGGAGTACACCACCGTGCTCCACCTCGTCGGCGTCAACTTCACCGACGAGGGGCGCTACCAGTGCGTCGTCACCAACCACTTCGGCTCCAACTACTCCAACCGGGCCAAGCTCACTGTCAACGGTGAGGGTTCTTGGCTTTGCTTTTCTTTGCCTTTTAGTTTTGAAGCCTCACCAGCCTCTCTCCCCTCTGTCAGTTATTGTTTTTGCTGACACCCTGAAACTGCAGGTAGAGGACGGAAGTAAATAAATAAAGTATCCTTTTCTGTGTCAGAAAATAAAACAGGTAACGTCACTGGAATTAAATGACCACTACATTTCCCCCATTCATAAGCTTTTAATTTTGGTTGTGCAGTATTGCTGGATTTGTTTCCCCTTCTTGGGATGTTTTTGACTGTTGAAAAGCCTGTTTAGGAAAATTAGCATAATCTGTTTGGAAAAAAATACTCATTGAAGTAGTTTTGATGCCTATTAATCTGTTCTCAGTTGTATCTTTTCAGACGTGATGCAGGCTTTCTGTAAATGTAGCAGTGCTGCATCTGAGAAACTGTAGAGTAATTGTGTACCACTGACACCTGCAATAATTAATTACCTTGAACATTTTACTAGTGATACTTAGAACTCATTAATTTTATAGGAAGGAGCTTTGTTCCACAGTAAATAGCAAAACATATATCTTGCGCTATGTGGTGTGAACAGGTTGTGATTTAATGCGTTTGCTCTAGGTGTTTTCTCTAATGCAACAGTTGCTCGAGTATTAGGGGTGGAGTTGAAGAAGTTTTCTCCTGTACAGCAGGCCCGTTTCACTTAAAATATCAGGCTCTTGTCTTCTGCTCAGTAAAGATTTAATCAAAATCGCAATATCCTGACTGCTGGAGAATCACTTTCTTGATTTGTAAAGCACCATTCCAAGAAGCTGAGCTGTCTAGAGGGTATGGCGAACTGGGTGGAGCTGTGGAGTGCTGTGAATTTTCAAAGAAGGCACACAAATTCCTCAGTTATGTCGATATATATGGAGTACTAAACCCTTGCATTTAGCGCTTGTCTTAATGTGTATCTTAAAACATTTACAAGGCAAGTCAAAAACTATCTAGGGACACTATCACATATACAGTAATAAAAAGTCTGAGCATTTGTTTATCTTAGCTAAATCTAAATTTTAGCCCTTTTTTTCCCAGTTTTATACTACCAGTTACCCCATTGCACAGCTACATAGTTAATGATCAGTGATTTTTCTGCTACATTTTTTATTTAAAGCGATTATAAAAAAATAAGCCTAATTATAATTTGTCTAAGTCATAACTGTATCCTACTAAAAAAAACCTTAACTGCATTGTTGGGCTATTTTGTTCTGCTTTTTGATTCTTCTTGCCATTACTAAGTGCAGTTGTGTTTCTAATGCAGTATGCACATACTGTCTGTGTATTGTTGTTAATGCCGCTGTTTTATTAATTGTGTCATGGAGAGGGACGATGGAGGTGGGTGATAACGGTGCCTGTAACCCCTCCCCCCGCAGAGCTGCCCTCCTTCCTGAAGACGCCGATGGACCTGACGATCCGCACGGGCGCGATGGTCCGCCTGGAGTGCGCTGCCGACGGGCACCCCTCCCCCCAGATCTCCTGGCAGAAGGACGGCGGCACGGACTTCCCTGCCGCGCGGGAGCGCCGCATGCACGTCATGCCTGACGACGACATCTTCTTCATCGCCAACGTCAAGACGGAGGACATGGGCGTGTACAGCTGCACAGCGCAGAACGCGGCTGGGAGCCTGTCTGCTAACGCCACCCTCACGGTGCTGGGTGAGTGTGGAGGTGCCTCATGCCAAGCACACCCTCGTCGGTCCGTCCGTCAGAGGTGCTGTCCAATGAGAACAGCTTGCACCCTTTAGGACCCTGCTATGAAGGAACTACTTTAGGGATAATTAAAACATACAGATGCTTTTACATTTCCTTGGAAATTAACTGTGTTTCTTGGGGTGGTGTAATTGTAGAAACCCCCTCTTTTGTGAGACCCCTGGAGGACCGGACAGTGGCCCGAGGAGAGACGGCCGTCCTGCAGTGCATAGCTGGCGGCAGCCCCGCCCCTCGGCTGAACTGGACCAAGGACGACGGCCCGCTCATCGTTACCGAGCGCCACTTCTTCGCCGCCGCCAATCAGCTGCTGATCATCGTGGACGCCGGCCCCAGCGACGCGGGGAAGTATACCTGCATCATGTCCAACACACTGGGCACCGAGCGCGGCCACATCTACCTCAGCGTGGTGCCCTCCCCAAACTGCGACACGGCGGGGGCTGGCGGGTACGACGACGACGGCTGGACCACAGTGGGCATCGTCATCATCGTGGTGGTGTGCTGCGTGGTGGGCACCTCGCTGGTGTGGGTCATTGTCATCTACCACATGAGGAAGAGGAGCGAGGACTACAGCATCAGCAACACAGGTCAGTGAGCAGTGAAGGTCAGAAATAAACCAAAGGCACTGTGGCAAGTCATCTGGTTGTGCTGCATCTCGGTGGACTTGCTGTTGCAGCGTATTGCAGGGTATGAAATTTGCCCATTCACCACTGCATCTTCACTTTAAATAACTCTCTCCGTATTGCCGTTTCCAAAACAATCTCTTAAAATGTTTGATCCTGACAGGTGTCAGTTAAAACACAAACAGTCTTTCTAAAATGTGTTAATTGCCAGATAACAGCTGCTGCTCTTTTAATGAGTTTCATGCCATTCACTTTTTCAACGGAGAAATGTCAGTAACAGTGAATACACGATTGTGCTATTTCCACAGTTTGCTGATTGGGTCAGACAGAAAGTGTTCTTTATTTTCATTACACATCATGCATTTGCCACAATTTATGACAAATTGTATCAGTAATTGCTTTTTATGTAGTAAATTGGTATTTTTGATGCTACCATATAAACTGTGTAGTGTCACCTTACAATAACACCTGGAAAACGTCTCCCACAATAACACTATGTTTTGGAAATTATATTGTATCGTTTTTACAATCTATAGATTGTATAGATAGGTCATGTTGCACTCGATCAACATGGTTTATGTTGCTTTTCCACTTCTTACAGGCCCACTGATAGCTTCTTCACTTCTCTCAATTTTATGATTTGTTGATTAATTTACATCAAACAACCAGCAGCACCATTACTTGGTGCTTCACGTAACTTATCAAGCTCTTTATTTTTTCTTCTAAGTTTATCAAGGCTCTAGAGTCTTATGCAACACAGGACTCTTTGTCCTTTCTCATACAATTAGGAGATATTTTGATTAATTTATTATTTATCTAAGACTATTACATTTATTTAGGAAATCACTAACGCATCTTTGCAAAGTCCAGTAACAATAACCATCAAAGCAATGTATTAATGCACACTAATATGCCCAGAATGCTTTAAAAATGAGAGAAATTGCGGACACGTCTTGCGCCAGCATGCATCACAGCTCCTGTATGCTTCTCGAACTCGCGGACTCAAAACCCGGGGTCGCAGAAGGTAAAAAAGGATACAGGAAGTTCTGCGCAGATTCTCACAACCTTGTTAGGTAAAATCAGGTATAGAAAGAGATTATTGTATTGTTGTCTGCAATAAGTTAGTGTGTAGCACCAGTTGTAATACAGTTTTAATTATGGTAATTTATCATCTCAGAAAATTTAGAAAAGGCAAAAAACATTAGAATTATACAGAATAGTTAATATGTGTAGAAGAGTTTAAATATGATTTCTAAGTGGCTCAACTGGCCGAACCCTATGATCCAGACGTTGTGGGTTTGAGCCTGGTCGCTAGCCGGCTGTGACCGAGAATCCTCCAAACAGCGGAGAGCAATCGGCTGACCTCGTGCGTCATGGTGACCCAGCAACCCCTTGACATTCTGGGCACTTGCAGCGGAGCTGGCGAGTGAGGCGCCTCCCCGCCAGTCAGAGCTGATTCATGCCAGGGGCCCTGTAGTCAAGTGTAAAGAGACACGTGGCTCAGAGGTGACAAGTTCGGAGAAAACTACACTACGGTATCCTCACCCAGGTGTAGTTTCAGAGTTTGTAGCCTGAGATGTGAACAATGTTGCCTGTGTAAAATTGGATTGTCTTCTAACAGATGATCATTGGTGATTCTAAATCGAATCTACCTAAGCAAAAGTACTTATTGACCTGCAAGATCTAATATGGGATCATGGAGCAGGAGAACAGAAAACAGAATCCCTGTGTTCTGATTCACTTTTTCCACAACTGAAAGAAGGTCACAGTTCAAAGTGAAGCACACATAAGGTGATTTAGGTGTTGTAAGGAGTCAACAGTTCTTTGAAGGAGTCAGGAGCCAAAGCATTCAAACTGTTAAAAAGGTGAACAGCAATGTTTTGAATTTTATTCTGAAATAAAATGAACAGAGAACTAAGGCAGGGAATCTAAATCAGCAGAGATGCTCCTACATTTTAATTATAAGCTGAGTTCTGAACATATTGTAATTTAAGAACCTCTCGGCTAGCATTAGAAACATTGGCTAACATCTGCGTTACAATAATCAAGCCTTGGAAAATGAAATGCATGCATTAGCTTCTCTGCATCAGATTGAGTGAGATGAACAGGTACGAGCAGTGTTCTGAAGATGGGGAAAAAAGAGTTACGCAACCTGAATCAAAGTTCAGATCCAAGATTGCTGACCTGAGGAGCTGGTCTCATTTCAGAATCAGCCATAATCAAAGATCGAAACATGAGCAAAGCTGATAAGGCATGCCAATCAGCATGACATTAAGTGTCAGATTTCAGATATAATTTGATTGAAATTTTACCATATTTAGATACCATATGTTATTTTTATATGCATGCACATTGTAAAATGTGAGAAACAGACGTGATTTAATTAGATTTGTTAGATTAGTTTGTTGCTGGCATTGGTTCTGAGCCACTGATTGGGGAAAAAAAGCATATGCTGGAAGATGGTTTTAAAGGCAAAGTGAAGAATAATACATTATTAACTCTCAGCCTGCTTTGCTTATTCTTTAGTCTTCCATTGAAATGATCTTAAGGAACCAGAAACGAATGTAATTTATTTTATGTGTGACTTTCTTTGCAACACTAGATTAGTACCAGGCAGTTTTCCATATCCAACTCAAGACATTTCAAAGGTTTTTCTGCAATGTGATAAATGAATAGAAATAAGTTTTATATTAAACTTGGCAGTGATTTCTATTCCCCCTATGTAAGGAAATGCAGTCAAATGCTTTGTTACTGCATGAAAGGAATATTAGAAACCAGTTTAAGAGTGAATTTGCAAGAAGAAAGCCTACTGTGCTAAGGATCGCTGCATTGTTTTTTTCCCAGACGAGATGAACTTGCCTGCTGACATTCCCAGCTACCTCTCCTCCCAAGGCACCCTGTCTGAACCGCAGGAGGGCTACAGCAGCTCTGAAGCTGGAAGTCATCAGCAGCTGATGCCTCCCTTGTCAAACGGATATGTGCACAAAGGAACAGACGGTACCCTCAGCTTTTATGCCTAAATTGTAGTGTAGTGCCAGGTCCTGTGGTAGGACTCCCCCATGTGAAAAACTATTTCCCCGTGCACTGAATTTCCATTTATTTAACAGATGCAGTACATACAGTAATTGCAGTGTAAATGATGAAGTTTCACAGCAACTATGCAGCACTGTAACTATGAGTAGCTGAAGATGAAAAGGCTAATGTTACATTGTCGTCTTCTGAAATAAGACATGCATTATAAAAAAATTATACAGAATAAGTAATAAAACAGACCAAGAGCAAAATACTCATCATAATCACAGATTAGAAATTATAAAAATTAAATGGTGGCATTACAGAAATGCACGTATACTACTCATCAATCAGTGCAGTGCTGATGACAGATTGCAGGTGTCTGGCTACACGGGGAACTGGAATTACAACTGCAGTCTAAAAGGATAGATTCTGAGGAGGTACCGAAAGGCGATACCTAATATTTTTACTATATTATACATATTTTGCAAACAGCATGCAAATAATTAAGAAAACAAATGAGAAAAGTATTCCATTAAAAAACAGAATTGATTGCTTTGAGACTTTTTAACAGGGCCTTATAGCCTGGTATACGAAATATTATTAGATTGAGAAATTGAAATTCCAGGAAAATGCGAAAAAATGAAAGGGTTATATTTCATATGCGATTACCTTGCTTGTGGTTAACGGCTGATTGCACTCGGCTTGACACATGCAATAAAGTGCAATTTCCGAGACGGAGAGTTGCGTGACTTTTCGTAAATTAATTCTGCAGGTACTGGTGATCAACTTTGCAGGGTTCTGCCTGAGGGGATAAAGGAACTGGCCTGCGCTTAATGAACAGTCTTCCTTTTTCCCTGTGGCCTTGAGCTGATGAGTGTTGTGTTTAGCAGGCGTGTGCTACATGGACTCGGGGAGTGAGGTGGAGACGGACATCAACGCCCTGCTGCAGAACAGAGTGGGCTCTCTCTTCACCGGGAGGAGTACCTTCCACCCTGGAGAGCCCAGGGAGGGCCTGGCAGGGGCACCCACAGGTGGGGGCTGCACTTTGCAGAGTTGTCTGCAATTGAAGCTTATTAGAGGGCTTCCTTTGTGTGTTATGCTGCTTTCCATTTTCTTTACAAGCACTTGCCTTTGATTGCTTACACTGTGCATGAAACTACAGCCATGTAGCCACATCCTATACTGGGAGATCCTTCTGAACAGTGTTTCCTCAAGTGTTGGGATCTTCCCAGCTTTGCCGCTTGTACTGTGGGTGAAACTTGTTACCAGTACTATGTTTGGTCAGCTTCTTGGAAGTGAAATGGAAAAGTACCTTTCTGTTGTAATTGTTGTGCGAAATAACATTAATGCGCAAAGTAAGATCTAAACTAAATATTTTCGGAAGGTTTAGTCTGGTATTAATGTTTAAAGGGTGCTGAACCATATTTGTTTGCAACTTATATAGAGAAAGTGTGTCTTTGTTTTGCTAAATATATCTGTTTATATAAGGTGTTAAATCCCCAATGTAATTAATCCTGAAACCTGGAAATAATTAACAGAAATGTAGAAATAACCGTCAGGTTATTTTAACAATGAAATGAAAAAGGGGAAGATTATTGCTTGCAGACTGATTTAAACAGGAGATCACTTTTTCTGCAGAACATTTCCCATTTGACTACTTGCAATGTCAACAAGGACCCATTAAGGTTTTACTTGCCAACATATAACTGTATCTTCATCTTCACACAGGAGGCACTGGGCCTTTAGTCATCTGCTCTGACTGCTATGACAATGCCAACATCTACTCTCGGACCCGTGAGTACTGTCCCTATGCCTACCTGGCTGAAGATGACCCTCTGGATAAGACCCTGTCCAACATCATGGTGCAGCTTCCCAAAGACCCGTATCCCAGGCATGCTCAGCATGAGGACACAGCACTGGAGAGCCTCATCAGCCACCCCGACACCTCCGTGTTTGTCACCAGCCATGACAAGAGACACAGCATCAAGAACCCGCCCCAGCTCCATGCCAGTGGTCAGTCTCTGTGTTTGTAACTCTCTTCACTGTCTTGCTCTCATTGTTCCCCAGTTAAAATCAAGTTAACTCTAGGATAGCTGGGTCCACATGGAAATATTCCTGCCTCTCCGTCCCCAGATGATCACTTTTATCTCACCCTCCTTATTCATCAGTATATCAGAAAATGGTGAGGTAGCTAGAAATGTTCTGAATCCGAGGCTTGTAGGATGTGGTCACGGTAAGTGGGAGATGTTGCAGGTATTATTTTTGAGTTCATTACCAAAAGGCTGGCTTCACATACACACATGCCTCCAGAAAGAACAGGGACCGATGTGGGATACTTCTCTCTGGGTGTTTTAAACCAGAATTCAATGTCTAACATGTTGCTTGCATGTCGAACTCCGCTTGACATGTCAGACGTCTGACGCAGAGTCACAATGCCGTTCAGTTCCATTTGTATAGTAGTAGCCTCTTTTTTTCAAATTACAGATCTGTCTGTTGCTGTCCTCTATGCAGATTGGGAGTTTTGCAGTATGTAGCTCTGATGAGCAGTAAACAAGTAGATTTTGTTTCAGAAGTAGCAAATAAGAAGTTATGTTTAAGGTTTTTCAAATAAATAGCACAAGATATCTTGGGGGGCGGGGCGGTGGCTCTGTGGCTAAGGATCTGCACCTTAAGATTCTGAGGGATTGTTTAAGAAAAAACACTATTTGATTCTGCTCAACTAATATCCTTTTGTCTTGGCTGTGTTAAGATGTAGAATTGTCTGTAATCCCGGTTCTGTTGGTCTCCAGACACCCAGCCAAGGCCTTACTGGGGACTGAGTGAAGACGCATCTCTCCTGCCTCGTGTAGATTTGCCACAGCAGTCGGTCACCGTGCAGGACAATCCCAGAGGACAGCGGGAGAGCAGGGACAAAGAGGGGGTGGGCGTGACGAAGAGCCCCTCCACAGACCCCACGGACCACATCCCACACTCACAGGAGCACAGTACTGCCTCCCACAGGACTCCTAACATACAGGAATACAAGGCCACTACCTAGAGCACGGGGATCTCCAGCACGCAGAACATTTGTTACGTCTTTTTTTTTTGCCTTTTTACCCACTACCTCGAAAGAGACATTAATATCTGCCAAAAATGCCTATGTGTATGTTTACATTTCAGATATGAGCTTTGTCTATTGTTGTGCTCTTATTTGTTCATTTCTAACAGCACTCCCAAGACTGACTAGGATCAGTGAGTGCATTCTGCATCGTCTGTTCTCTTTGCAGGAGGTGTGCACTGCGATGAATGTACATGGGCACTCCAGGTGTAAAAGCTAATGTTATTTATTCAAGACCCAAACAGTGAACCTGCTTCTCACACTCCTTGGACACCGGAAATTGCATGAATGTGGAAGATCCTGCTTTGCTTTTGTTTTCATGCTGTTACTTAAAGAGAAAAAGCATTAATTTTCTTGAGCTGTAGGTAGTAATTACTATGGGACCACTAATTGTGAAAGCATAAACTACCACCAGATGCCAGTTTAGCAGAAACCAAAGCTTGCTTCTTTTCAGATCTTCGACAGTCTTGGTATCTTGCATTTTTTTATTGCATGCAAACAGCATTCCATTCTGGATTCCTTTTCACTTCACTGGCTAACTCCCTGCTGCAAATTACTGCCCCAGAGCAGATATAGTCTCATCATTTTTTTTCCTGTTTCGCTTATTCCAAGTGTTAATTGTACTGTAAATACTTTTTCTACCATGTTAAATACACATTGTACAGTTACTGTAGTATTCAGTGTTTTTAAGAGAATTCAAAGAAAATGGTGTATTGCACATTTACTAACTGTTGTTATATCAGCCATTATAAATGAGCTTTCCTAAGACAAAGGCAGGACCTTAACAAGTAGTCGTGGAATTGTTCTTCGAGAAGGTGTTTGCTTGGTCACATCAAAGTGAATTGTTCTGAAAACTTAGGTCAGAAAGTTAACAGATTAAAAAGCCAACTATTTTCTGCAGCTCACTCCTGTATTGGCTGATAAAGGAGTGAAAATCTTTGCCCAAACCTCTCTCTTTTTGGCAAGCCTTTTGTTTTTTGCTTCAGGGTATTCATGGTTTATTTGTCTCCAAAAAGAGCTGCCTGATGCAAATGTTTTCTAACACCGAAGCAATTATTTGGTTTTGTCTTTCACTTGGGAATATGACCTGTTGTGAGTCTGGGGTACTGAATTTGGTATACCATACTGCAGTGTGTAAGGCTGTGCTATGAAAACCATTCCATTGTTTTCAATTTAAAGGATCCAGTTTAAAGTACTGGTGTGAAATATTTTCGGATTGATCTCAAAGATGTCCACGTTGGAGACGATAGTTAGGAAACAGAAGTATTTGATTATTTTATATTTATTCCATTATGTTGGATGAATTCTTTGTAACCGTTTTTTTCTATCCATATAAGAGCTTGAAAACCATATTTGTGAGGTGCTAGCTCATGTAATCATTGGGAATTTAAGTGAATCAGGCTTGTATTCCATTAAGTAATATGAATTTGCACTTTTTTAATGGGGGGAAGAAAGCCCTTTATTTTTTTTTAAACTCCTGACACATTGAAACTGTGATCAAGCTATGATTTGACACAATTCCTTAAAGCACCTGCAGTTTTTCTAAGTTTTGAAAGTGGTTGGTTAAGTAAAATAACTGTTTTTTAAAGACATGAAATCATAAAGAATTGGACCTTTCCTATTTTACAAACCTTTCGAAACCATGTGAGAATGAAATGGTGTAAAGATTATTTAGTCACTGTTCTTTTTGAAAGCGGTGGACATTATTCATATTTTGGAAGTATGTATAGATTCAGTTAAATATCTCTCTAACAGTTTCTGTTTTAAATCTGCCATTTCATTCTTCTAGATTTTGGGTCATTTTGCAGTTTTATCCTTGAAAGATTTTGTTCCATTTCTCAGTGCTAAGTGAGGCACTGAGTGAAAACCTCATAATAGTTTTTATAGCATGTTGGTTGGAGACCTCAATTTTCCATTCATGCGGTACACAAATTAACCTAATGCAAAGTTAGCTGAAATTGCACATTGAAATTGCACACATTTGGCCTTAAATGTTTTCCCTTTTATTGTATAAAGATTACAGTAGACTGTATATTAATATTATGGTACTTAGATCAATTTGCCTTCTATGTATTGTGTACCAAACAATTGTCATTGCTATTTCATGAAACCTTGTGGGATGCTGATCATATTTAACAGATTTTAAGGTGTCGTTTTCTAAAGCTGCTTTTCCACAGCTCAGTCCTATAAAAGGCATTGAACAATAGCAGTGCTGTGGCATTCGGCTTCTTCTGTGTTTAATTTACATCCTCTCCTGAACTGCATTTGCAAGAGAATTAGATCCTGCACTTTTGTCATACAGCAGTAGCTGTAACTTGTAAGGGATTCATTAGGGGACCTGCCTTGTTTTGAGACTCTAAACATAGAGATTATAGGTATTGGTCTTCGAAATACTGTGCCTTTTTGATCCTTCTCATTATAGATCATTTAAGCCATCTTCAAAAGACCATAAAAGCATCTCAAGGACAAGCATTTTGTAAATTACACACGGAGAGAAATCTAAAAGGCCGATGACACTTCTTATCTTCTTACTCTTATTATTCTCCTCTGTTGATTGCATTTATACCAAAGTTTATGCTTTGTTTTGGCAATATTCATAAACTGCTGCCTGTAGCTGTAATGTTTCAATTTCCTTTGTAAAATGTATTTTTAAAAGTCAATTAAGTGTACATTATGTAAAGCATGTGTAAAGTACATTGTTTCTTGAGCTGTATCTTGTCCATGGAACAATAAATAACAAATATCATTACTGATTATTCAGCATGGGCGTTTTCAGTACATTTGCAATCTGCAACACTGTACTAGGAGGCTGTTATATTTCAAATGCAGAAAAATATTTTTTTCTGGAATAGACGCTTTAATAAAGGAATATAGGCTTTTATTAATGATTTTGGGAAGCTTTGCATTGATCTGATCTTTGTCAGGGAATTTCTTTCTTTTTAACTCATTAAAGTTGTGATTTTCTGTTATAAATGCATTAAGGATCTTGATTCTTTATCTTTGCAGTTGCCATGATTGTTTGCGGTTTGCCCAGCATGCTCCTCCTGTTTAATTAAGGTGTTGCAAGCTCATACAGCCCAGTAAGTGAGAACATGGAAGATAAAGAGGAAAGTGGGAGTAAGGATTTAACATTTATTGATTTTAAGGCAATAATAGCCGTTCTGTGCCAAAGACGTTCTTTTAAATGATTTGGATTACATTGCACTTCCCTGTTACTAATACAGAATAAAGAGTCTGTGCGCCTTGTGTGGCTTCAGTGAGTCATTTGGAGAATCAGAGCAAAGAGCCTACCTCTGCATGCTAATGATAAGTCTATTGACAAATGAATTATTTATATCTCCAGCCAACTTGGCATGACTCTCTCTTCTGAGACCATGCAAGGGCGTTTATTATTTTTGAAAGCTTGAAACCAGCTTAAACAGCCTGCGATTTAAATGATTTATTCTTGTTTAGTTCAGTTGTAATGAGTGTTTCAAGTATTTGCAATGTGCCAATGTATTCCTCAGTATGCTTTACGTGTATTCGAATGCATGTGTGGTGCAAATTAGCACATATTTAGGTAGGTGTTCACAGCTGTTCTTGTGAGGTGACTTGGTTGGGGAAGCATGGATTAACATGGGCCTGATTTTTAGAGCTATGTTGTTCTCGTGAACAGTATTTGGTCAAATGTGGGTGGCAGGAGAAATTTGTCTTGAATTAATTGTTGCAGTTTGAAACAAACACTTTAGAAAAGGTAACGTCCTCCTTTATAGTAGTTTCACAATATTTTCATACTCCGATAGGAAAACATCTTAACATTCCCGTGATCAGTGTAGTTATATGTAATTGTGTGTCGATTTTTGTTTCATTGAAGGCATCTTTGCTTTGAAAGATTTTAAAAATGAAAGCAATTCCACTTTATGTACTGTAGAAGTGTCCATCTCATAAGCCCAGCCTGTACTTGTGGCATTTTAGTCATAATGTGTCAGTATGGCCGAACCTTACAGTTGAGGTATACTGTACTCCACTGTGCTGCCAGTGCAGCAGACCAGTGCTGTGATGGTATTAACATTCTAGTCGTGCACTGCTTAGGAAGACGATGATTAAAATGAGATTATTTTCCAGTCCTCCTGCAATCGAGAGAAATGTGTAAAATCCCCGCAGACTGCCTTGCACATTCATGAACGTACAATAGCAGAGAGTAACCTTTTTATGTGCATTCTTCACATAAATGCACACATACTGAGCACGTGGCTTTTGCAGAAAAAAAACATACTTCAACATTCCCTCATGTCCCTACTTTGCCTAGCCTTTCAGTGCAACATTTTCATTTCTAGCTCATTTTTAAAACGCATCGATGCGTGAAAAGAATCACAAACAGTGAAGCTTCATTTCCTTTTTGATAAATGACACCTGACGTGCAAATACCACTCTCTGCAGGATCCATTATAAATTGATCATAGCTTGATGTGTACGAGGCTTTCATGTTATTACACTTTAATTTCATGCAAGCCTACGTTATTAACACAGTGGAGCTTGTCCAAGTCAGAAAGTAAGGTTTAATTTCAAAGCAGAGGTCTAACATATCTTGTCTGGCATTTAAGGAAGTGAAATACTATGAAGTACAACTGGTTTTGTTAGAATACTGACATCAACTAAACAAACCCTGACGTCTGATTACTAATTTACTCATTCCGATTCTAAAAGGTTCTTTGGTTCACATGGTTTGTTTTGTAAGGCTGTATGCCTTCAACATTCCCTCATGTCCCTACTTTGCTAAGCCTTTCAGTGCAACATTTTCATTTCTAGCTCATTTTTAAAACGCATGCAAGATTCTGTTTGCATAATACATATGGCATGCAACATCCCTCTGTGTGTATGCTTCATTTTAGACATCTGTACTGGCTTTTCTGCATGATTCACTGTAATTTGTGATAATTCAACAGTATTGAAAACTGTCAGCAACTTCTATGCTGTCCTCTGGGCCAATCCCCCAAAAATGTGTATCATATTGTGTTCTTCTATTCAGACTGAACCAGATGGCTTCCTGTCCTTTGACTTTGTAACTCAGGTAACTCAGCCCCTAGATCAGAGAGCTCGAGGCGCAGCCTTTTGCCATTCAGAAGTGAGTGATGGCTGTTTATTCAAGACAGGTTGCAAAGAGGTTTTTTGATCCTGGTTTATTTTTAGAACTTTGGGCCTGTGTGTTTGAGTAAGGAATCATTCCAGGAGCGATCAGTCAGGGAACAGGGATGGCAGTCCAGGGGGAAGAGTCCTGATCTCATCTTGCTGATCGATGAGGAGATGTCACATGTCGTGAGACATCAGTGACAGTGATGAAGACAGGAATAAAATCAAGCCCAGAGGGAACAGGGGCTCTGACAGGAGCTGGTAGCCAAGGGAGATCAATGGGTTTTAAGGCAGAGGTGTAAAATCCTGCAGAGCAATGAGCATCATGTTACCCATTGTCACTGCTGACAGATGTGTCATTGCTACCTTTCAGTAGAGCTGGGCCATGATAGAACTAGAACATCTCGATGCAGAAGTGCTGTCCTGAACCGAAAAAAACAGCACCTGCCTTATTTTAACATGCTGGATTAAAATAATTGAAATAATGCAGCAGGTCTTGAAGAACCCACATCCTTGCAGAATTCAGTTTCTTAAAATGCTGGTTTGGAAAAAACAAAATCGTGCTAAGGAGAAACAATGGATTTAGACAGTCTGTCCGTCAGTGGCAAAGTCCAGCAGGTTTGGTAGGTCTCTTGAAAGAAAGAGGTGGGCCTATCAGTCTACATCAGATGTAACCAACAATCAATATATGACTTGAGCTGTGAATGGACAAGTGATTTGAAATGTGTTGCAGAAGAGAAAGAGAAAAATAGAACTAATTGGAACAAAGTTAAGCATGTGTATTCATGCTTAGGGGGTTGTTTTAGAACTGCTGGACATCAAAGGGATGAGGAAAACAAAGTCCAAAACCTTTGTACATATCTCATACATATAATTAAAAAAAATATTTGTATTATCTGTGCAAGAACCTTGAATGCAAATTGCCTACTTTTTATGTTATCAGATTAATAAAAAATACTGTGTAGTAGAAATGTACCTAATTTTTCTGTTTTTGTTTTGGATCTTTGTCAGGCCTGATCAACAGTTAAGAACTGCTCCAAAAATTGGCTTTCGGAATTGCAATACTTGTAATCTGGATAAATAGAACACAGCAGTGACATTTTCTGATACAGACCGAAAATGATCCAGATTACAGTGAACAGAAACATAAAGTCTATGACTGGTTTACTTTTATCAAGATTATAAGGTGTGCTAAAAGCACCCCTGATCGTCATTCTACCTGAGCTCCCGATGATTTAATCCCACCAGTTATTGGTCTTAATTACAATTGTTTTTACGTGCTTATTGTGAAGTGTGATTTCCCTGTAAGACCTGCTGGGCCATGGTTTTTCACCTCTTCAAATTACCACTTTCGAAAGACTTAGAACAACAATGTTGTGACCAGTTAAAGTGATTTGATACCTTAAGTACCTTGGAAATGAATGCATTTGAATTAACACCCGAACACACTTCAGTCTTCAAGCACTACTTAATTGAATATGTAATGTGCTTAATTGATCAGTAATTACATGTGTTTGAAGTCTGTAGAGCACTGCTTTGGTGGGCTGAGGCTCTTTCGACTTTCCTTTCGATTGTCTTTTGACTTGTGCCCTTAATCTCCTGACGTGTTAAGTGGACCAATTTATTGCTCTACTCCCAAACTAGCTAGATGGGCTGAACGGCATCCTTTCTCTTGTAACCTTTCTTGTGTGTTTGTGTTATGCAGGACGGGTTATATAAGAGATGACAATGGCTTGACTGGTGCTCTCTAGGACTGTAAGTAAGGAACGTGGTCTAGATCTCTGAAGGTGGGATCCATGCAGGATTGGGTAGGTAGTTTTCAATTAGTAATTGATAGAGACCTAATAAAACAAGCGATTGGACTTTGTATGCAAATAATGTCTTCAATGAAGCAATTAAGATCTGTGGTGGAATGAAAACCAGAATGCTCTTAGGTTCTTCAGGACTACAGCTGCCTATTCAGTCCTTCAGGTACAGTGCTTTTCGATTAGCAGCTGACAACTTCAATTCAATAATGAGATCAGTGGCCTTTGAGAACTGGTCAAGATGAGAGAAAGAAAGTATACCAGGCTTGGCCAGTTGTGTTCCCTGTGACACCAAAAGCCTTCACTCTTCTTTTCGTTCCAGCTTGATCTCGGTGACTTAATTGGATATTTAACTGAACTACTCATTTGTGTAATTACATGTTTTTCATTGTTCTCAAGTTGTTGTGGTTAGAGATTTCAAGGCACCCTTCATATTTTAATCTAGCCTGGAATCTACACCTTCTTAGTAGCAGGAATGTATAATTAAGCTAACGATCATAGCAATGAAGAATTTTGTTAAATTACTGAGAGATCGGCGGCAGTAAAAAGTAATAGACAGCCCCCAACGAAGACTGGGAAGGTCTGGTGGTATCCCAAATGTCCAAGACATTGTCATTTTTCTAGAACTGAGATTCCTTTAACACAAGCCAAGCATATTCAGTGGAATATGTGCTCCGAGTGACTTCTTTTTACATTTGGGTGAAAACATTGCAGTCACAGTCCTGTCACATTTGTAAGTCCAGCAAATCCCATTGAACCACAAATTGAAGAAAAGTCCTCTCCAACGTGACAAGAAGACATTAAGGCTGAGACTAATTAAAATATCAATTAACCTTTTCAGATTAGGTCCAGTGTTAGCTGGCAGGGATACAAACCTCGTGATCACCAGCTATTGAACCAGGACTGAGTGCAGAGGTAGAAAAAGCTGACTGAATAAATGCATTCAATTTTAGCAATGTCATTGATTCCATTTAACAGTCCTAAATGGGGATCAGGTTTGATCTGAATGAGCTTCGGAAAAGAAATCAGCTTCACCTTCAGCCTCCTGGCACACATTAAGGCTTGATGCTGTAACTTTAGTGTCTTTTTAATTTATAGGACCGTGCAGTTTGACTTTTTTTTTCTTGACTTTTTTTTTTTGATTCTGGTTGGTTCTGCCATGCAAATTTTCAGTCAAATGCTAAGCTGCAGGTAATTCAAATTGCTCATGTAGTATAGCTTTGACTGACTAATCTGAGAGGTTCGAAGCACAGCCATTGGAAATTTGCCCTGTAATAAAGCGGTGATATTCTTTTTATAATAATAATAATTGCTTACACTTATATAGCGCTTTTCTGGACACTCCACTCAAAGCGCTTTACAGGTAATGGGGACTCCCCTCCACCTGGATGATGCGACGGCAGCCATAGTGCGCCAGAACGCTCACCACACACCAGCTATCAGTGGGGAGGAGAGCAGAGTAATGTAACCAATTCATAGACGGGGGATTATTAGGAGGCCATGATTGGTAAGGGCCAATTGGAAATTTGGCCAGGAGACCAGGGTTACACTCCTACTCTTTTCGAGAAACACCCTGGGATTTTTAATGACCACAGAGATTCAGGACCTCGGTTTTTACATCTCATCCGAAGGACGGCACCTGTTTACAGTATAATGTCCCCGTCACTATACTGGGGTATTAGGACCCACATGGACCGCAGGGTGAGCGCCCCCTGCTGGCCCCACTAACACCTCTTCCAGCAGCAACCTTAGTTTTTCCCAGGAGGTCTCCCATCCAGGTACTGACCAGGCTCACACCTGCTTAGCTTCAGTGGGTTGCCAGTTGTGATTTGCAGGGTGATATGGCTGCTGGCTTTTTGTATAGTTATTTTGCTGTTTTACATTTTTTTTACTCCAGCATCCAATCCTTATTACAAGGGGGCTATAAGCCTGACAGGATACCTGATATGGACAAAGCCACCCATTCTTGCATTTTCTTCTTCCAGGCAGGGGTCGTGGGGGAGCCAGAGCCTATCTGGGCAAGCGACAGGCACAAGGCGGGAGGAACTGACAAAGCCAACGAAGAGAATATCATCCAAAACTGGTGCATTTTGATCATGTTTTCTAGCCCGCTACATATTATTTTCTACAAATGAACGGTACAATGTGTGGAAAAAGGAAAGTCCTCGACTCCGTCACAAGCCTTTTGACTTCCCTCTGCCTTTAGCTGTCTGTATGTAGATCAAATTAATCAGTTTTGGACTTTTGTCACTTGGCCCTTGAGCTGGATTTCGTCCTAGCTCTTTGACAGTGTGCGACTGTGATGCCTAATGGGGCAGAACACCATGCGGCAGAGGGCTTAATGGACAATGGCACTGGGACATGCTAACACGCTCCACCACTCTGATCCCCGCTGCCAGAGCTCAGGTGGACAGTGGAGGAGCTGTTGGCTTCCTGTGTCCTCCGTCTCGGGTTCAGGGTTCAGGTCAGAGGCCTTATGTTTTTTTAAAGATATGGGGAATCTGGTGCTACAGACATGCCTGAATGAGTAGACAGCGGGACAACTGGGTGTATGAATGGATATATACAGTAGGTAATCAGAAGGTAAGAAAGACTTAGAATGATATATAAAAAAATGAATTGACACAAGATTTACACCAAATTAAATTCAAAATAAGTAACACAACAGGTTGAAGACTACAATAGCTGCAGTGGACCAGGGCCATCCAGTCTTGGCATTAGCGTTATATAAACTGGCAGTGCTCCTCTCCATATGTGTAATGTCCAGAAAAGAGCGTCACCACATGATAGAGGCTTGTGTACCCAGCTGTGTAGGACTGCTGTATTGCGGCTGCTGTTAATCCAAAGAGCTAAAATCGTAATCAAGTTAAGTATTTGTATATTTTAATTTTTGCAGTAATGCTGTGCATTGTTTGAAAGATGGATATTATGATGATGTCGACCTTGAGTAATATAATGACAAATGTCCTTCGTACTTCGTGAAGTGTTAGAGGTTATGAACATCAGGCTGCCATTGCCGTTCCTCACCACAAGATGGCAGGCTCGAGACACTACGAGACCTTCGCATTAGCAGATAACACATTTACATTATGTCCATTTCCCCGCCTGTAAGCTGTACTGATTATAAAAAATATATTTCGAAAACAGGAATTTGAGGCATTTGCATTGCTGTTATGAATTATGTTGAGTTTTCTTTGTCGAAAACTGGGGTTATACGTGTTTTTGAAATACGCAGTGCTAGCAATAGCGTAAGCGTCCAGTTAGGTATGTACTGATGAGGTCAACGCAAATTCTCTTGTTGAAATAATGGGACGCTTCGGGGCGCACAGTACAGGACTTCCTTACGTATCCTGATGCGGGACTAAGGCAACAGTGTTAGTATTGCTGTCTAACAGTGTGTTGTAACTGAATAACAAGGACTCCGCTGAGAGTCGGTGGAATTGCGGACAACAGCGCATTTATTAAACGTGGTAGGTGTCTGGAAGACGATCTTCCTCCTGCGGTTTATTACAAAAAAGCACTGAAAAGCCTCCGGTTCTTGGCTCGCCATTCACCTGTGGTGCAGAACATCGTATTTCTTCTGCTGTCCTGTCTTCTCAAGGTGCGATCTTTTAACGTTTTGCTAACTTAAACCTATACTGTGTAGTCGAGTAGAATTTTTGAAAAGTGTTGCGTGGGGTGAGAGAGAACACAGTAACCTAGTCGCTGCGAAGTGTCCTTTTTATTTTAGGGGAAAGGTAAGGACTGACAGGTAACGCGGATTTTACAAATATTAGTACCGGAGTAGTATTAACAAGTGAGGCAATTTCTGGAACATTAGCAAATTATCGCAGTGACCAGTGACCAAACATTTGCTCAAATTCCCCTGCCGGTGAATCTCATTTTGACGTTGTACCAGACTGATCTCCTCTTAAAAAGAGTCTGGATAGAAATGTGTGCAGGGTGATAGAGGGAACACGATACGGTCCTTGTACTCGGTGAGCAGCACCGTGTTCGCCTGTGATGAGCATGATAATAATAGCATGAGGATCGAAGTGCACGGTCGGCACTCAAAGGGTTAGCCGTGCTATCTCTCTGTGTTACAGGGTAACAACTCGGAAGACCCGCCCAGCTGTTTTTAGCATTGGCTGGCCCCCAGTGTTTTTACTCCCCATCCTTCTCCCCGATTGGTTCGAGACAACAGCAGTCAACCGCGCCTTGCCCACCCCCCCCACCCCAGCACTACTAACAAGGTGAAAATGACTAAAAAAGTTCTGGAATCATTTCCCACTCCGGGCTCGTGGGAGGGAGGTTGCCGGCGCTGTGACTGAGCTAGCGAACCCGAAGCCGCTTGCTGGAAGAGGCAGATGCGCGGCGGTGCGGTCGCCACGGTGGAAAGAGCTCAGCAGGATTGTGGGACAGATTGAGAACAATCCTCCGGAAAAAAACACACACACGGGCATTCCGAGTATTACACACAACAGCACTGCCTGCGCCGGCCGTGCCCATTTCACAGGAATGCGGCTGCTGCCAAGTTAAAAACGAACAGGTGCGTTGGACGCGAGTGACGGAAGGTTTGTTGTAGACGCGGGGCAATAATAACGTGAAGCTCAGTTTGAAGTTGGAAGTGTTTTCTTTCCTATGTCCCTGCTACTCCTCCAGCTGATATAGTTTGCAGGTGCTTTTGGAATTCCGGCGAAACTGTTGAAGAAATTGCGTGGACTTGGCGTAGTGACAGCAGTCCGATTCATTAATCAGATCGTTTGATCAGGTTGAGGCCAGTGACTACATTGTAAACAGCGACAAGAAACTGAGCCGATCGATTGTTAATTCCTTCTTTGGATAGGACATTTGCTCATTGGAGTACAGAAATCAGCTATTTGCATTTATTCATAGTTTTTTTTATGTCTAAGAATATATACACAACGCCGTGAGAAGCATCGCTGGAGATCAATATAGACAGGATCGGACATGCACGACTGATTGAAAATAATGATCTTCTGGCAGCATAATATTATTTTAATTTGTTTCATTGCAATTTGAAATTTTAAATGGGAAGGCTAGATTATTTACGTGCTGCTTCAGCGAGCCACAAGCTTGAATGATAGCATTTTATTAACAATGAGTGACGGTCGGCGCACAGATGATTATCCGTAGCTAAAATTATATAAATAAAATAAATATTAAAATCTTCACTATTGGAGGAATGGAATTAAGAGACAACAGGAGGCTTACTTCGTTTCGCATTCAACATAATGCAATTCTAATCTTTTGTTTAAGCGTGTCGTAGGAAACTAGAAAATCAAGTAAACAAACAAAACGCGACTTTGCTTTTTGAAGCTTTTAACGGGGAGTAAAACAACATGTCCAAAACATTGAGGAAGAAGAAACACTGGTCCAGCAAAGTTCAGGAGTGCGCGGTGTCCTGGGGCAGCGCCGGTGAGTTCAGCTCGGTGGTGGAGATCCTGGGGGGAGCGGAGCTCGGCGAGTTCCCCCACCTGGGCCAGGTGAAGCTGGAGGCGGTTGTCTGTCACTCCGGGAAGCTGCCGAGCCCCGGGGACGTGCTGCTGGAGGTGAACGGAACCCCGGTGAGCGGACTCACGAACAGGGACACGCTTGCAGTTATCCGCCACTTTCGGGAGCCGATTCGTCTGAAGACCGTCAAGCCAGGTGAGTTTTTATCACTAAGTGAACTGTGCGCATTGTTTTACGCTTCTTCAATAAATCAAATATACTTGTCCTTTTGTCAGTGCGAGTGATTAATCGTTTCCCTATCATAACCCAGTTTTATTCCCTTTATGGTTATGCTCATTATTAGGTTTTATTTGGATTTTTGAAACCAACAGCACGGTCTAGTTGTATTAATTATAGTCTGCATTTGGAAACTTGTGCTAATTTCATGCTCTGTGGTTAAGATATTGCATGGAACTCGCTCTGAGTGTTTTGCCTTTTCTGTCTCAAGTTGATCCTGTACCGAGTTGTTGCCATGAGGGCCTGTTGACCGAACGGCTATGCAACAGAGTGGAAAATGTAATAATACGGACTTTGCTACAGCCAAGTCAGGGGTCAGTGGCCGTTCTTCTCCGGTGTCGCAAGGCCAGCCTGCGCTGGACGCAGTCCTGTTTAATTGGGCTGAGATTCAGGACAGGGTTTTAGTTAATATTGTGAACACCCCTCAGACTCGCACTGCGTCTCCGTGCGGTTATCGAAAAGCCCTAGCTCTCTCTAAAAACCCCCTCACGTACAGTATTATTAAAAACCGGCTACTAGTACTAGCGCAAAAGGATACATTCGACAACTGTATGCTGGTATATATTTTAGTATTTACCCCGCTTACTGATGATACCTTTAAGATTTGTGGCACGTAACCCGTTTTAAATATACTTTCAGTTCAGTGCTAAATGTAATTCGTGCTCAGTATTTCATAGTAGGACACATTTTAAAGAGGGAAAAATGCTTGTATATGGATGCTATATCCTATATCTCAACTGCAGACCCGCATCTCTCTTCGTTCTGAGTTGTGGCACTGACAGCCACTTTATTAAGAATTGGACACTATTTACAATAGAAATGTGTGGGAGGATCTTGGCTAAGATCACTTCAGAACCCTGGGACTGCAGGCCAATTCCCAAGGCTTAATGGCTCACATTTAAATAAAATAAATGGAATGTCAGGCATTACTGTGAGCTTCATCGGTCACACCTGAGACCCTAGCCTGCAGGATGAGCTAAACGAAGATCAGGTGTTGCTAATTAAGCTCCTACCAGAGCCTTCCTTGGCTGGCAGTTCTGGACTCTGATGTACCAGCTCTGGAAGTTTCTATTCTGCCCAGCTTTTAAAAATGGGGCTGTGGATGAAGTTAATGGTGTTGTTGTAATTTTACGACATGAGAGGTCGTTGGGCAAGCAGCCTTGAGCATCGTGGTCTTTTTAAAGTTGTTTGTGGAGCCAGCAAGACACTTATTCAGATTCTCCTGCTGGCTGACTGTGTTGGCTTGTCATTGAAGGAGAATAAGGTGAGTCCCCTCTACTTAGGTTGCATATGACAATTCATAACCTTGTCTTATGAATGGGAGTAGCACACATGGACGGATCCAGTCCTGCAGGTTTTGCAGGTACTTTATAATTAGGTTAAGTGGTAAATAAAGATCTGTTTTTAGAGGTCCTAAAGTTCAGTGAAATAGTTAGGATCAGAGGCCGGATGATAAAAATAGGAAGCTGGAGCTCTTTAGCACTAGAGACGCCTGTGGCTAAATCTAGTGACAGAATTGAGATAAAACACCAATAAAAAAATTGAGATAAAACACAAAAACCTGCACCGACTGCTTATCTTTTGGTCTGCTGTAGGTAGTCGTGTGGTTTTTGCATAAGCATGGACTTTCTGTGGGAGAATTCTATTTTGGAAGGTGATCATTTTAATGAAGCCAGGATCTATGAATATGCTCTTGGTTTCATTTATCTCCATTTTTAATGTTTGTGAGCTTTGAGGTTTGCCACGGACTCAGGTTTGATTAATGCGCATTGCTGTTCACAGAAACCTCAGCACGCCTAAATGAGATTAATAAATCAGCCCCAAGTTTGCCATTTGTATGACTTTATTAATCCCATGTCGATTTGGAGAGCGTGCTTGAAAATGTGTAGGGCTGGACAGGATTTGCTGTGTATCTGTCCAAGAGTGCAGAACATTGTAGTTTTTGGTTTTAATTAATCTTGGGTTGTTATTAGCAGAGTTTAGGGAGCTGTAGAACACTGTATTGCACTGCAGAAGGGCACTGTAGTGTAACACTGTACGTGAACACACCTACCGACAGAAGCGTGCCTTGGATTTAAAGAATTGAAAAGTGGTTATTGGCAGACAATTTAAACCTGGCACACTTTGTGCAGAGATTGCAACTGGTGGAGTTCTTTTGTTGAAATGTTTTGTGTGTTGCTTAGGAGTTTCTTCATGTGGTCTATGTCATTGTCACATGTTGCTGTTAGAGACACACACCCCTGAGCCCCTCACAGTCCTCTCTGTCAGAGAAGCAAGGTGGTGAATTTAAATGGCAGCTTTAGAAGAGGATTTCCTTTTTCAGTCATTTATACCATGTTCATATGCCCTTATCGATCGATGACAGGAAACAAAATACACCTGTGGTGTGCTGCAGCCTTGGAGGGCAGCACTGTGGTGCATTGGGTAGCATTGCAGTGCTGGGACCTTGGTTTCAAAACCTCAGGCACCATCTGTGTGGAGTCTGTATGTTCATGTTCATGCAGGTGTCCTCCAGGTATTCCAGTTTCCTCCAACAGTCCAGAAACATGCTGGTAGGTTTATCCTGGCAAAACTGACCCTTGATGTGAGTGTGTACACTTCTGTGTTTGTCTGTGTATCTGCCTTGCGATGTCTGGGTTTATCTCGCCTTGCGCCTTTTGCTTGCTGGGATAGACACCAGCTCCCTCTCAACCTGGAATTGGAAGAAGTGGTGGGAAATTGGATAAGTGGATACAGTCTTGGGGAAAAAAATGCTCATCAATATGAAATTCAGACGTCGATGTGAGAATAAAATGTAGATTGCAAGCAATTCACAATATGCTGTAGCCAGTCTGCAGTCTGCTGAATTCCAGAGTTTCTCTTGCTAGGGTCGTAATGTTACCTAGATGTCTGCTCAGTTTTGTAAAGGGTAGGTGTGGCGAATGAGGTACGCAGTTAAAATTGTTTGAGAGAAAGTTCTGGTCTTTCCAGGTATGTTTATATCTTTTAGGATCAGAAAATGGGAGTAAGAGAAGACAGCAGGTGGGGGAACTCACACGCCTTCTGAGCTCTGAAAGACACCTCTTCTTACCCAAGTCAAACAGTGTAGAAGTGATTGTACTTCACTTTTGTTTAATGCAGCGAGTGCATGGTGCTTTAATATTTAGCAAAAAATGAAAAAGTTCCCAATCTAAAGTGCCAGTGAGTTGCTGGCTTTAGATCGTAGGGGAAAAATGCAATTTCACTAATACTCATTTTGTGGCTGAAAGTATTTTTCAGCTGTTGTCTCTCATTGACAACATTGTATTGTCATTAAAATGCTATCTACACTGGTGCCAAAAGTCCATAGAATATGTTCTCATTGACTGAGTGGCTCTTGGTCATGGAAGAACATCTGTCCTCTTTAACTCATTTAATTTTAGCAGCACAATGAATCTTGCCTGCGCTAGTATTTAATTGCACCTGTGAATACATTTTTCAAACCCAGTTGTTAATGTGGAAGTCAATGAGTCAGTGCTTTTAAGAGGTTTAATGTGAAGATCTTCTGATCAGCAGTGGAGACGGCTGGACTGTGAATGTCGCACGTTTATTTTTTAAATGAAAATAAAGTTTATGGCAACAATGTGTACAATTCTTACAAAGGGTACCACTCTAACATAAAATGTTTACAATTAAAAGGTCTTAAAAATGATTGTCAATGGATTGTCAATTATCAATGGATCCATGTGGCAAGTGGTCATTAAGGCTGGATTTGTCCAGCGAAGTCCCTCTATGCCTCCCTGATGTGACCACTTGCAGTTGCCCATTGCATGTTTTTAAAACCTGTCCTGGCTCCGAAACTGCACTAGTCCAGTCCGCAGGAGTGCAAATGGACAGATTCGACTTCAGTCCCTGTACAGGGCCCACAGTCCTTTCTTGCACCCCTTCGTGATGGGGAAACCCTACTTGACGACACCATGCTTCGTTCTTCCTCTGCGGGTCGCAAGAATCCTCTCCACCAGCTCCCTTCTCCTCCTCTCTCCCATTTATAGTGTCACAATAGTCAGTTCAATAACCGAAAGCCAGGTGAGGTTGACCCCTCCCTTCAAAGCTGTTCAGATATTCATTTCTGTTGCAGGCACAGGGATGGACTAATCAAAGGGCTATGTTTCTGGCCCTGGTCTGTTGATGTATAACATCATAGGATTGAAGGCAGGGAGGCTTGTGTGAAAGGTGAGGTTTGTTTTTTTGTTTTGAATTGACGCAGCAGTCGGGTCTTCGTATTCTGAAGTGGTGTCAAGGGATTTGGAAAATTTAACGTAAGCTCTTCAAAACCACGTTACTGAAAAGTGCTGCGAGTTCCTGGATGGAGTTCCCAGTTGTTCAGACTTGTTGATGTAAGTATGTTAACCTCAACCTCGAACTTCTACAACTGGTAGCTGCTGCCATAAGCCCTAATGTCCATGCCAGTCAAGAATGTGATGGCCAGAGCTGACCTCTGACCTCAGTCAGCCTGCCAAAAATAAATCTGCGATCTGGGCTTGTCGGCCATCTCATGCACAGCTCTGAGGCTTAGCATCTTTAATACATTTACACAGCAGTTGATCAAGAGGAGAGCTGAAAGTACAGCTTTGTTAAATTCCACAGCAAAAGCAAACCCTGTAATTATTTGTGAAAAATTCCTTTGAAACAAGGTTTTTTTGAGGTGAATTCTCATTATTTCCTTTAAAATCTTCCTGACAATCTGCAAAAGAGAGCTTTACAGGAGACCTCGATATTTTCCCAATGTGTATTACTTTTACCGCTATATTCTTGTACATCAAGAATAAATTATAACTACAAAAATACAATTATTGTCTTGATAGAAACTCTTTTATGCAGCAGACACACTAAGATTTTAGTGAAGTGTATGAAAATTCTTCCTGATTAACATTTGCTATTATACAGGTTTGATCAACACTGAGCGTGCTTTGAAGTCCACAAGCTAGAGGAATGTGTGCCCACCTCTGGAAGTTATACATGCTGTACATCTGAAAAACGCAGATGTCGCACCAAGCAGAATTCCGTGGGATTCTGATTCTGTCCCATTCCTCCTGTAGAGCCTGGAGAAGCACTTATCTATTCACTGGTCTCTACACATCCTTTTGCCAGTGTTCAGTCAGGCTCCGGTCTGGCAAGTAGGGAATTCATGGCATAATTAGGTTCTTATTTGGCAAGATGGCTACAAGAGCAGCACAAAGAAGGGGGGTGTCCCTCTGAAATGGTGTGAGGCCCCAGATCTTTATCAATGCAGTGACCCGAAGATAGGTTGCCATTAATCACTGCAAGTGGAGTAGCAACTGTAGTATTCTTAAACGACAAGCCACTCCTGCACAGACCATCCTACTAGGACCTCCCCATCGATTGGTACACAACAATTAGTGGATCACACCACACTTTTCTGATGTCCATCAGGGAGGTCTTCACGAGATGTTTATGAAGTTCTAAAGATGTCTGATTGCATGAGGGCATTTGTTCTTCTGAGGAGCGGGGCACCTTAGTTCCTTTCTCAGTTTCTTCATATCCGCCAAGTTAAATCACCTTATCTCCTGTGCTCAATAAACTCTTTTGCTAAGGCGGCGATTATGCCGCCTTAGCAAAATTATTATTTTTAATAATAATTTTTATTAGCCAAACTGCCCCACCACATTACCTGCCTCATCACAACTTTGCAACACATTCTTAGATTTCTTTAGTTCTAAGATTGACAACATCCGGCATCACATTCTCTCCACTACGGATATAATTTCCACACCTCCTCCCTCCTCATCCAAATTCTCTGGTTCCCGTCTCTCCAGCTTCTCTCTTCTTGACTCAGCATCCCTAAACAAACTAGTTACGCGCATGAAACCCACCACATCTATTTTAGATCCCATTCCCACCACTTTATTCCAGTCCTGTTTCTCTTCTCTCTGTCCCATTGTCCTCAATATAATACATGAATCCTTGAGCACCGGCATTGTACCAACGGTCCTCAAAACTGCTGCTATTACCCCAGTGCCAAAGAAGCCTAACATGGCTCTCGACAATCTTAACAACTTTCGCCCCATCTCCAACTTACCCTTTCTCTCTAAAATTCTAGAACGTGCTGTCACACTTCAGTTACATAACCACCTCATGACAAACAACCTTTTCGAACCCCTCCAATCTGGCTTCCGTCAACTTCACAGCACAGAAACCGCCCTAGTCAAAGTCACCAACGATCTCCTAATAGCTTCTGATTCTGGTTCTCTTTCCATACTCATCCTTCTTGATCTCAGTGCTGCCTTTGACACTGTTGACCATAACATCTTGCTTTCTCGTCTCGAGACTGTGTTTGGAGTCTCTGACACTGCCCTCAAATGGTTTAAGTCTTACCTCACTGATCGCTGTCACTTTGTCTCTCTCAATGGGTACAGGTCTGAAATTGGTCTTGTCAAGTCTGGTGTCCCTCAGGGCTCAATACTGGGCCCCTTGCTCTTCAGCATTTACATGTTCCCACTTGGTCAGCTTTTAAGATCACATGGCCTCAGCTTTCATTTTTACGCTGACGATACTCAAATATACATCCATACCAAACCCGACACTGATGTGGCTGTCTCTATTCTATCTAATTGCATCTCTGACATAAAAATTTGGATGACTCAAAACTTCCTTCATCTTAACTGTGACAAGACTGAAGTCATGCTTATTGGTACCCCCCATCAACTTCGCAAAGCCAGTCCTGTAACCCTGTCTGTAGATGGCTCTGTACTTGAGCTCCAATCAAAATTGAAAAACCTTGGGGTTATATTCGATTCTGGCTTAACATTCGACCCACATGTACAGCATACTGTCAAAACATCTTTTTTTCACCTTAGAAATATCGCAAGACTACGCCCTATGCTATCATTAACTGTGGCTGAAAAGCTGATCAACATATTTGTATTCTCTCGAATTGACTACTGCAATGCTCTGCTCCCTGGGGTATCTAAATCTACTCTGAACAAGCTGCAGTATGTCCAAAATTCAGCAGCCAGAATCCTGACCAGATCTAGTGCAAGTGTTCACATTACTCCTATCCTGGAGTCCTTGCACTGGCTTCCGGTCAAATTCCGCGTAGACTTTAAAATCCTCATGCTCACCTACAAGGCTTTACATGGCTTGGCACCTCAATACCTGTCTGAACTTTTATCGCCCTACTCCCCACCTCGCAACCTCCGCTCTTCAAATTCTGCCCTCCTTACTGTCCCCCAAGCCCGTCTACATTGTATGGGCGACAGGGCCTTCTCCTGCTATGCCCCCAAGCTCTGGAACTCCTTGCCCAAGGATATTAGAGAGTCACCTTCTCTAAACTCCTTCAAATCCAGACTCAAAACCCTCCTTTTCAGAAAAGCCTTTACTTAACTGGTTCCATTCTTCACCCCTCTGCTCTTCTTAATACCATCTTCCACGGTCTCCTCTATTGTTATTGTTGTATTGCTGTAATTATAATTGTGTCCTGTCTTGTGAAATTTTCTTATTTATTGTTGTAGTCTTCTTATTTATTGTTATTGTCATCCTGTAAAGCGCTTTGAGAAGCCACCTTTAAAGGCGCTATATAAAATAAAGTTTATTATTATTATTATTATTATTATTATTATTATGCTACAAACCTCCTCGGATGTGTCACAATCGATCATGAATGATCAATTAGTCAAAAACATTTAATCAATACCCCAAATCCATATTCTTTTTCTAAAAAGTCTAATCTTCTTTCAGTGCTCAGGATGCCTTCAGGATATTGACGAGAAGAAAGAATGTTGTCAGGATCAGTAGTGTCCATCTGTACTGCAGTGTGAAACCTTTTTGCTTTTGCATGTCTGGGTGCCAGGGAGACAGTTTGCCGTACCTCATTCACAGCTTCGCAGGGGGCAGCTTGTTTGAAATTAGAGCTGTCTGTGTTTTCTCAGTGCTGCATCTGAGTGGGTCACTGTACTGCAGTCTGGCAGGGGTGAGGGAGACTGCCGTTTAAAGCCAGAATTACCGCGCAGCCTTAACAGGCTAGTTAGTATGCTGAAAATACACCGCAACAAGCTGGAATAGGTCAATTAATGTATGAGAGCCCCAAGGCACTGCCTCTCAGTCCTCAGCCTCTTAGTTGCTTTGTTTTTTTTATATGATTGTGTCTGACGCGTGCTGGGTTTTACAATCCAGTTTTAAAAATTTATGAAATGTGAGCTCGTTGCTTTTGCAGTAAGACAGTTGCCTTGTCAACAAGTGAACAGAGAGATTTATGGTTGCACGTAGAGAATGCACTTTAAGTGTATTATCATTCAGAGAGCCTGAGCCTTCAGCTACACACTAAACCACACTAAATAATCTTGTACAGATCGGCCAGCTTTGTTAGTGCTGTAGAAGTGGCTCTGTAGCCACAGTCCACACCGCATTTTATTAAGCAGAAAAGCTTGATTTATACAAAGAAGGTACTCTATTAGTTGTCTTTTTTTACCCACTGGCATCTTGTGTATTTTATGAGAGGCTTGCTGTAATGGAGCTGCTGGGCTCCGAGCTGGCTTTGGAACAGTGCAGTGCTGCATACCAACCAAACTGTGCATGTTGTCTTCTCTACTTTCCTTCGGCTGGAATTAGCCAATATATCTTTAATCTTGTGCGTCACAGTGTTGTATTCCTGTGTTGATCTGAGACTTCTTCATGCCTGTTGACCATCATTAGGACTATCCGTCTTCAAGCTTTTCATTCAAACACATTGCTTTCACGTTGTTTTCAAGCCAGCCTTTCATTCAAACACGTTGCTGTGTTCTTAGTGTCAAAATGGTCAGTTCAAGAACTGAAAAGCCAGATGAGATTGACTCCACCCATCAAAGCTGATGAAAATGTTTATTTCTGCTGCAGGCACTAGGGTGGACTAATCAGAGATCGTTCAGGAGTGTTATGATTATGATCTGGAATATGATACTCTGTACACTAAGATCTGATTCAGAGCAAGTCTTTTAATTTGCGAGCAGATATCTACTGATTTAAATAACTAGAAGGAGACCTCTAAGCTTCTCTCCTGGGTATAGCATTAAATTCGAGCTTAGGCTTTCAATTATCTGACATGCTTTAATCATACAAATTCTGATTTTAAACACGGTATAAGTATCCAGTTTCGCTTCCTTAACACTGGCATAAATATCAACATTCTGTATAAGCATCTGCATCTGACCATTTTAGGTGTATAAGGACAAGCTTCTGGGTAGTACTGTTAGCCTGTTCTGCATTGCTTTTGTTATTCTTGTATCACATTTACGTTCAGTTGTCTTCATGCTTCCCTAATTCTTTATCATTAATATTAATTTTCTCCAAATTAAAAATCAATTCATCACTGTTAGGAAAGGCTAAAAGCAACATGCACATATGGAGCTGATGCGGTCTGTGAAAAATTTAGAAAAATGTTTAAAATATTTAAATGGCACTAATGCCTTAAGCAGCTTAAAGAACAGTATTTAGTTTACCTTATTAGCATACAGATGTACCTGTGGGGGGGGGGGGATAAAATAAAAATTAGTTTAACTTCCCAAAAAGTTTATCAGCCTCTTGGAGTGAATGGGATAGTGAGATGTTTTGTCACTGTCAACAGCAGGTTTCTGATTTTTGTTGTTAATGAAGAGCAAATGGAAGGTTTGGTTGCAAGCTGATGCCGAGTTAAATTTGAATGATACAAGAAGTTCTGTGCTTGGACAGGACTCTCCTTTCTTAAGAGGTGTGGATAGAAAAACAGAAGATTAGATCATGACAACCTGTGGACTATCTTCTGATGGCTACTGATGAAGTAGTATGGACCGATCAATGTATTGCAGTTGTGGATGTATTTTCTCCAAGTCAGGTATGCTTCTCTGAGTGTGGCAGGATTCTGCAGAATTTAAGTTGCCTATTGACATATGTAAATATTTCTCAAACCCCTTTTTCTCGTAATGTTCTCCATATAACTTTCTTTTGTGTATCGGTATCAGCATCAGTAGCTGCTGTAGATCCTTTTTGTGTCATCACCTTTTGTTTTCTGTTTCATTAGTTCTGATATAATCAGCCACACAGCACTAGGGTGCTAAATATTGCCTAAGGAGAGGGAATAAATATGTTGTAGGTAAAACTCTGACATAAAAAGAATTGCTAATGGATATGTCAGGATCTGCCACCTGAAAAGAATCTGTGGTCACCATAGAGGAAGGAGGCATTCTGCTAGTTTGGGTTGAGATCAGAGGTCAGGGTGGCTTAGCAGAATGAAATGCAGTTGCAGGGGTCAAAAGACACTTAATTGTAAACCGTAATCTGTGAAGCTTGAAAATGGAACTGAGCTGAAAAAAGCCACAATTTGAATTCCAACAATGAGAAATAAAAAAAAATCAATCCATTTTTTAAAACTTATTTCTTATAGTCTGAAATCGTATAGTGCAAGATCCATTAAAGAATCGCCCGGCGGGGAAAATAAAATTGGGAGCTCTTTATTTCTTGTATTGTCTTTGCAAGATGAGATACCAGCTGTTCCTGTGCCCCTGGTCTCATATTTTACTGCTAAATATGCATTTCATTTGTAGTGGAACGAAAGCTTTTTCTCAGATTCCAGTTGTCTCGATTTGTGCCCTTCCTCTGGGTCAACTGCAGTCTGTCGTCTGGCTGGGGCCACACCTGAGAAACGGCAGTAACCAGCTTGTTGCAAACCCTCTCACATTCACCGATTCTGTTTTTGTGGACGAGAATGGGGAAGTGGAGACAGCTGGTGCTTGGAATATTAAAACCAAGCTTTTCCTGTGACTGACAGCTTGCTTCATAAACGCCGGTGCTGCTGTTGAGATCTGGCTGAAAAAAAAAAAAGAACCCTCAAAGCCGGAGATTACAATCGCTGTTTTTCCACGGTCACGTATCATGGTAGCCCGTGCTCCCGGGCTCCGTGTGATGAGCTGTGGCTCTAATAGTATGGCACAATTGTTTTTCCATTCTCAAGTGGTGAATTAAATGCTTTATAAATCATTCACTATAAATGTCTGCTCTTTACTAGAGTAATTGTACTAGAGGAGAAGATGAAAAGCCCTGTATCTGTGATGTGTAATCTTGTCATTCTTGAAGGGATAGTAACAAAATCCCCCCACAAATTCGGTAAGAAAAGCTATATGGTGTAAGGTGTGCAGGTTACGTTCAATATAAGAAAAGGCAAAAGGTTTAGGATATAAAAGGAGGTTGTTCAAGCGCATGTAGCTCATAGATCTTAAGATCTTTTCCCACAGAAGGATCCTGGATATGTGTTTTAATGTCTAGTTTCAGCCACATTTTATACCTTATCGATATGCTTCTGCAGCGAGTATTAAGGATACTCGTTCAGTGGGGCTGTCACTTCAACTCATGTTGTCTTTTTGGAGAAACATTAGGAAAGCCCCACCTAGATCAATTCAGTTCAGCAGATTTGATGTTTTCTTATGTTAATGAAATTTGTAAGGAAGAAATTATTTGTTAGTTCACTTCAGTGCAGCAGTTTCTTCTGTGGCTGGTAAGAAGCTGTTCCCTGAGCTGGCCAAGTCGGCAGTGCTTCTGGGTGCTCCTGGGTAAATCAGTACCACCGGGCACAGCTGTTACGGGATACCATGATGTGTACCAGTCATGCCATCGAAGGTCAGGAGCTGAGACTCCTGAAGGAGATGTACTTTCCCAAAGAGAATATTACACTAGGTTTTGGAAATGCAATTCCTGACGTGTAGTGATTTGATCACTGTATGGAGCACTTTGATCCATTTTTTAATTTGACAAATTATAGTCTTGCACAGCATGGTGTGGGAAAAAAAAAACATTTTTACACACATTGCTAACACTGTTTCCACTCTGCTCGTCTCTGTATGAGTCTGCTAAGTGTAGAACCTGCTATGGCTTAGACTGCTATTCATCTGAAGACTTAGTTCTGTTCCTGCTCTTCACTCTGTAGCTGGGTGACACTCTGAGCTCTGATCAGTGGATGATGTGCTTGCGTGAGGAAATGTATGGTTTTTCACACGCTACTCAAAAAGCTTTCCCAGTCAAATCATACCTGTGATCACTCAGGTTGCAGTACATCTCCAGTGAGTAGGTGCAATTGTGACAAGCACACCACTGGGTTTTAGAAACGAGTGAAATTTGTTCCAGCACATTTTTACTTAATTTTAAAATAGTTTGAGGAGCAATACGAAACCCTAAACACCATTTTTCATGGAGCTGTTAGCAGCCCAAACATATGTCAACTTCTCCATGAACATCATTGAAGAACAAGGAAGCTTCTGAGCAGAGGGTTGAACTGAAAAACCCACCTATGTCTAGGTATGGGTTTATGCTGTAACAGCTATTGAGCAGGTGCCTTAAGAGTGCTGTTGTGAGGAAAGGAAAGTGCTGGAGCACTCACTCTTCAGGCCTCCACAGTGATGCACAATCCTGGTCTTAATATCAAACACCAGTATCTTTAATTGGGGTTCTGAAAATGAACCACTCCACCACTTTGAAGGGTTAATTATTTTTCTCATCTGAAAGTTGTTCTTGAATTGGCTGCATTGCAAGTATTTTTTAATTATTTCTTAAGAGATAAGATCTGGACAGCTTAAACATCTCATATATAACATGGGCAGACATTCAAATAGCCTTGTTCTTTTAAGTAAGCATTAACCAATGGCTTAAATCCATGGCAGATCTATACAGTGCTACTAGGTCTGATTCAGAGTGAGATGCTGCAATGTAGCAGAATGTGCAAGAAGTGTCTGCTCATGCAAGGATAAGCATTTTGGCTCGGTACACAGTGTTAGGTGTTATTCTGTTATTTAAAGGTGACACTAGTACAGAAGTCAGAGCAGCACATTTTAAAAAGGGTTTGATTGATGCACTGGATAAAAGCAGAGTAGGGTCAAGAATAGTTTGGTAAATTATAGAACGTCTTATCCGTTTTTGTTTAAACCAGCACTTTGAATTAAACGTTTTAGTTCTTTAGTCCAGTGATTGTTCCATTTGGAGGTATGATAGCAGAAGGTAGTTGTCTTCAGTTGGGGGTGTGTGAATGGGGAGGGGGGGTAGTGTACTGACAAATAATAGACTCCGCTGTCTTCAGGTCTATGTCTGTTTTGAGATCTGTGATAGAATCCCCATGGGACACCTGCAGATGAGCAAATCCCCCACTGCTCTCCAAGGTGCTGAATTGAAAGTGTCTCTGATTGCTTTTGCACTGTGCTGCCCCTGCAATATTAAAGGGCGTTTCTTGGAGAAAGGAGGCTAGGCATTTTCTGAAAGAAAGGTCTGCAGTTTGCTGAAGAAGCAGTCTAATAGCAAAAACAAGCACAATCTGTCAATAGTTTGTGACATGACTTCAATACTGATGAAAACCAGACTGCAAATGAAAAAGTTATATAAATCTTGAGCATGAAAAGAAACTTGTACCTGCTCCCAGCTGCAACAAACTCAAAAGGTTATGACTAGGAAAATGGCAGTATCTGTAGCAGGCTCACAGATTTTGTGTGTATACATAAGGTAATTCCTTATACTATGTAACATTTACAATAACATTAACAGCATTGATCGACAGGGAGTCTACTGTGATAGTTGTAGGCCGATACCATGCGAGGCTGCCATTGGAAGGAATACAAGATGTGTTTTTTACAACAGGTTGCAAGAATTGTTAAGATGCTTAAGGTGCTGGTTTCTGAGCTCTTGTTGCCACAATTGATCCCAGCTCACCTGAAAAACATTCAGTGGGCATGTTCTGTGAGTAGGACATCCACAGCATAACTGCTACATCTGTGTATGTTACATGAGGACATGTGTCAGGCTGCCTTCGATCACTATACGCTATCCTACAAGAGGAGCAACTAGGCCCAGACCAGACCACCACACCTCATTAGTTTTCTGTTGTACATAACAATGATTGAGTATCATTCTCCACAAGAACAGTGCGGTCGTGTACATCGGTCAGGTAGGTGGTTGACGCAAAACCTTCATTCCTCGCTAAAGAGGTGCTGTGCCCAAGCCCAATCTTCATTCTGTTGTGTCGATGAACATCAGTGGCCTTGGATACTTGTTTGATCGCCTTGCCTATGATCACTGTTTAGCCACCTTTTCACAGCTGTATTGCTGATCACAGGTTGTCACGACTTGCTGGTTCTGATGCAGTGAAACTGGCAGTGCAAAAAATGATGGAGCATATTGATGTGTCAGTCTTGGGGTGGTGGTCTCCCAGATCTGTGATAGTGTTCAACAGGTTTATGAACTCATCACATGCCAAGTCAGGTTTCTCACCTAATCGGCTTAGGTAATCAGTCGAGACTCCAAAATCTAGTCTATATCCCAAATCTGTATACTTTTTCTTAATGATCTATAGGCTTTTTATGTCTAGATTTATCTAGAAAATACACAGCAAGAAAAGTAGTGCGATTGCTTTTGTGTCATTCCCAGGCATTGAGTATCCTTCCTTTCAAAATCTCTGATGTGTTTTTTTTGTTGCTTTGGGGTAATGGCTACTTTTTCACTGCTTTATTAGAATGATTAAGTATGCCCACAATAATTTGGCATTAGTGCTTTTAATAGCAAAAAAATCTGTTTATTGTTAAATTGAATCTCTTGCAGAATATGATATGTCAGTGACTGATTTTTTAAGACTGTTTCTTCTGAAATCTGAATAATGTCTCGCTGCAGGTGTATCTTATCTTCCATCACAGAAGCTTAATTGGCAGATTTTTGTTATGAATTTATTTTTTTCATCATTGTAAAAAAAACAGATCTTGAAAGAGAGCCAAGCTGGGCTTTTTATTTAGCCATTGTCTTCCAGAAGGTTTAGAAAACAAGCGTTCCGATTGCAATCTCACTTGGTCATGCTGACTTTGAACATAGCCTTCTGTTATGCTTCTCCACAAGATATAATGCCAATTAAACCTCTGCTCTGTTTTTCTTTCCATCCTGCCTTGAAAAATTGATTTAGCGTTTGTCTGAAGAATATTTGATACTTTTCCTCTATAAAAAAAACCCAAACAAAAAACAGATTAAAACAAAGGAAATAAGAAGAGATTAATCTCTTGTGATGCTGCACTTTTTTGTATTTTATGTTATCTTTTTGTAGTCATGAGTGTCACATGATTATGGCCTGTTATTGGAGGGATTACTGTACCTCTGCTTATGGTGTAACACCTAATGAGCACACAGTATTAGGCTGGATGCAGAGGCAGTCCCCCTTGACCTGTATTGTAGTATTACACAGCGCATCAAGAATTTAATTTTCTGAAGAATATCTGCATTAGAAAGTGGTTACATAATTTTTTTAGCAAATCCTCTGCTTCCGAGCTGCAGACCACAGGGTATTTTCTTCGTTCCCAGCAGGATTTTCATCTTGACGCAGCTTGCAGAGCTGTTGGCAACTGCTGTTATCTGGTCTCCTACTAGCAGGGGGCTTGATTGATTGCAGGACAATTTCCATAGACAGGCCTGTCTCAGATGTGCTTTCATACAGCATGAGGAGCTGGAGGGTGTCTGTGGGGCAAACGCACAAGACATTCAAACGGCACCTTGTTTGTTGCCTGTGAACTACAGATCTATCCGCAGCAAGTAGAAGTGCTACCATCAGAACTGTCACATACTGTATACAGAAGAAGTTACAAATGGGAATAGAGCCACATTGATGCAGGAATGCCACTGAAATACCTGTTTGATATTTCTCTGTGAACCGGCTTCCATCAGTTTGGCCCGGTGGTTTTAAAGGCAGCAGAGATGCCACGGGACGTGCGTTTGAGGAAGGAGACCAGCCTTGACCTCCAGACAGCCACAGGCAGCCAAAGCTGGAAGATGATCTCAAACTGGGCTGCATCCTCAGGAACAGTTCTTGCTCCTTTTTCTCTCCCGTTACCCCATACCACCGATATCTCTCAATATAAATATCTCATTTTTTTATTTAAATTAGTCAAGTTTGTCCAAGGTTATTTCACAAAAAAAAACTTTTAACTTGCATTTATGATGTTGATGATGTGAATTTATTCCAGTTTGATTTCAGTAGACCAGCATTGTAATATTGCACTGTTGAAGTGTTTGTGTAAGTATATAGTTTTAAGTTGCCTGGTGAGTACTGGAATAGGAGACCTCTAAGGAAGTCCAGATTCACTCTCTTGGTGGTTTAGTAGGTGTTCAATCATCTGGACAAACTGTCACTCCATTAATTGTGCCTTGTGGTGCAGGAGCTGGTGTCCTTTGGATGAGACATTAATCTGATGTTCTGGTTATGTGGTCATTAAAGATTCCAAGAACTCTTTGTAAGATCGAGGATGTTAACCCGCGATCTCGATTACATTCCAGTCAGGGCTTGTACAATCTGTTCTCCCTAAAACTCAATTTATGAAGCAAGTTACTTGCCTCTCCACCTGATCAGCTGTGTACCGAGGCTGCTGGGATAGAACGACTGTCATGCGTCTTCCAGGTAGGACTCCACTTCACTGGTGGAGGATATAGGTCCTCTCGTTTCTGTGAAGTGCTCGATAAAAAATGCAAGCAATTATCACATTTTGTTTAGAATTAGCGATACATTTCATTCATAAGTGCCTTTCAAATAAAAACCTAAAAGCACTGTTAAATAAGACTCACATAATCGAAGTAAAAAGGTTCTTGAAGGATTGTTTATTCAGTCTGAAACTTCATCTGATAAAGTGCAAGTGCCTATTTAGTTTCTGTGAAAAGACCAGCCTTATGTTGGGGAAAAAAAAGGCTTACTTCATCCCAGGAGCAAACCTTTATCTTTAACACACATCTTGGGAGCACAGCAAGGTGCAGTCTGCGATTATCAGCCGAATGCCAGGAGAATTCTTGTTCCAAGCAGGCCTCTTACCCAGACGAGAGAAGTGCTGGTTGAGTTTCTTCTTGCAGAACTTTTCCCCTCTGGCCAATGTGATAGTCGGCATGAAGAGATTTTTCTTCCCTGTCTCCCTGTCAATATTTTGACGTCGCTGGTGGTGGTGTTTGACAGATTGCTAGCCGGAGAGAAGCTGTTGGGCTGGATGGCAGGCTTTTTCGCTGTCGAGTCTCCTGTTGCCTTGTGACAGCAGTGCGGAGGCAGTCCCACTGGCTGGGCTGGATTTTCCTGTTTTTCCAAGATTGCTCACATCTAACCGCTCAGGACACCTCCCAGGACTGGGCGTCAAGTGGTGTGCCGTCTCATCCTGTCAGGGCCTCTCTGTGAAGAGGAATGATAGAGTGGGATGAATGTTTTATTTTTTGTATTATTTTTTACATATAATAAGATCATGTTCAGTGGTTGGAGGTAGAGATGAAAATCTGGTTTGCTTGCTGTGCCAGGAGAATTTGAAGTAGTGTCTTTTTTTAAGGCAAGTGAAAATGACAAATTAGCTGTCCCTATATGGGAGGTGGGGGGGGGGTTACACCTTCTTCAGATGAATAGTCATGTCAGGAGTAACAAGCTCTTTCTTTCAGCATCGGGTGTGTGTGTACTGCAGTTGCAAGTGAGGTTTCCGAATGTCGTTTTCAGAGATGTAGAGGGTCACAGACTTCGCAGCTTTTTTTCCCTCCTTCCTCAGCTCAAATGTAGGGTGAGAATGTTGCCACAGGGGCATGCGGGCAAAAAAATGGGGATCCTATGAGGAGTTTCTCACGCTTGTGTGTGTAGCAGGGCTAGAAAAGTCATCGTAAGTGAGCAAACCCGAGAGGATTGCAAGGCTGCTCGTATCTGCCTTTGTCTGTTGCCCTAATACATCAGTGCCCTCTTCCTGTCCACTAGCTGGGAGCAGCTCTTCTTTGGCCTGAGCTGTTGTCTTGCTAAGCCAGCTGTTTACCAGGGTTGTTATACTTATTGCCCAGCAAGAATTTTGCGGCCGTTTTATAACCGCTACATTCAATCCAGGGTCACAAGGCCTGTCTCGGCAAGCAGCTGTTGCAAGATGGCGGTATACCCTGGACGGGATGCACACAGTCCATTGCAGTGTGGGCACACAGAAACATATACACTCACAATCGGGGCCAGTTTCCCCAGAAAAGCCATTTAATCTACCAGTATGTTTTTAGAGGTTATGGGAGGAAATGTGAGCATCCACGGGAAACCCACGTGCACACATGAAGAACATACAAACTCCACACAGACAGCACCCCAGGTCAGGAATTAAAGTCGGGGCCCCAGCCCTGCGAGGGAGCAAAGCTGACCAGTGTGCCACAGTGTCACCCGTTGCGGGAATTTTAACCACATTATTGTGTTACTTGTTTTAGTGAAGCCAGTTTTCCCCTCCCACCTTCCCAGTATTCACTACCAAGTTAATGCGTCCTGTTCCGTGTAATCATTTGGCCTGCTGCAGTCTTTTGGCTTTCTAGAAGAAGGTTGATGTGGCTTAGCACTGTATAATCGCACCTACTGAGTGATTTTTTTTTTCATTCATGATACTGGCATTTCAGACTTCATTTGATAAACCTGTGGTCACCCGTTTTACATTTTCTTTTCAGATGTGATGCAACTGTTCATTACAGCATAAGAATAGCTGTTGCCTTTTGAGAATGTGGAGTTTTAATGAGAAACGTGTGAGTTGAGGTACCTGAATGAGGCTTAACACCAATGTGATTAACAACATTCTTCAGCTTTTATGTGCAGTTCTTAGTGTCTCAATTCAAAAGTTTGCCATTATAATAATGTGATTTTGCACCACTGAGCAGGCTCTTTTGTCTTGCGGGGCAGTGGTTTCTCTTGTTTGTGTCCTACAGTTTGGTTGTGGGAATCGTAGATACAAGGACATAGTTCTTGTCCTTGTGTCCATGTGGGCATATTGATTGAGTGTGAACGTGGAGGCCTAGTTAACCCCAGTGGCTTGGGTGGAAAAGGTCTGAAGTCTAGACACTTAATCTCCGGCAGAATTAGTGAGGCAAGCTGTGTGTCTCTGGAATAGAAAATCCTGTTTTTTCAGGGGAGCATGAAGAAATAAAAAAAAAACTCATCAGTGCTGTGGCTTATTAGAAGACTAGCTACGAGATCTGATTAAGATTTATTAAAACAAAGGCTTAACCTGCATTTCTTCTAAAAATAATACAGGCTGGTCAATTAGATTCTCCCCTGCTCTTGAGAAGCAGTGTGGGTCATAGCGTGTGGATCCTTATTTCATTTTTTAAAATGCTGTTGGGAGACAAAAGGCTCTGAGGTCATTACTATTGCTTAATTCCTATCTGTTTAAATACAGAGTGCTATAAGAGAAGAGGGTCACTAGAAATCACTTGTTGAACTGGACTGGACATTTTTATTTGGAGCAAAGAAGAGCCTAAACACTGAAGGGACCTGACAGACACATGTCTTTTAAAATGCAGACTATAGAGACTCTTTGACAATTTGTTTTTAGTGACTCTGTCAGCTATTTCTTGTTTCAGAAGATTAGAGTCTTCTCTTGTTTTTTTTTTCTGTTGGTAAACCCAGATATTTCTCAGCAAATCTTGTGGTAATTAGAATCTCCCTCACAGGACAGGCCTGCCGGGAAACTGCAGTCCACAGAATCATAAAAACATTTATTACTCCAGACCACAAGCGTGGAGGCAGCGTGCTTCCACCCCACTGCATCACTATCTGAAGAATAATCCTGCTGACGCTGGCTGAATCTTAAAGGTTTCAGTTTTCAGCACCAAAAAAAGTCTTTTGAATCTTCCAGCTCAACAGTCAGCACCATTGTCTCATAAACAAAATGTGGCATTCATCATGTTTCTTTCTTTCATTGTTTCAAAATACCCCCAAGAAACAATTTCAATCAGTTTATAGGCTGTGTCTTTAGACCTGGTAATACAAGTCTCTCTCCATGCTGCCAAGATTGTAAATGGGTGGGCTTCTTCACAATTTATATTGCAAGGGGAATTATTTTGCCTATCCAAGACTTCCCCTGCTCATTACTCTAATGGTGCTCTGCAATTTTGGCAAGTGAATGAGGAAGATGAATAAAGTTGATGTTCCTACCGACAGCCTCTCGGCTCTCAGCCGGCAAGTCAGTAAAGATATACAGGGGCGGGGCTTTGATTCTTAAAAATCACCTGTGTGTCGCCATGATGGTTGTGTATGCCACCGTCTTCCCCACCCTTCTGGGGTATGCGAGGCATTCCTTGTTTTGCCTCTCTGGGATCCTAACCAGTTCAGCCTGAAGTCAAGTGTCTGGCTATGAGGGGGGCAAAGTCTTACAAGCTGGTTTCATGACAGCATTTTAAGCAGGAAATGGGATGGGGCTGTTTTGCTTATAGGGCTGGGTGTTTCTTCATGTGTTCTCAATTAAAAAGTGCACTTAAGCTGTCGTGATACTACAAGGGCATGTATAATGTCTCAACCCGTTGCCTCCTTTGCATTTCTCCAGTTTGAAATCGGAGAACTTTCTCATATCTGTACATATGGCAGAGGTTTGCTTGTCTGTCATATGGAGGAGTTTCACGCTAGAGTACAGAGGAGCCTTTGAAGCAGACAGATGGGCTTAACCAGCAGTAAGGGGATTGATGCTAAAGCCAGATTTGGAGGGGGGCTTGTGTTTCAAGGAACCCCTGAGAAAGACTCCAGTGTTGCAGACACAGGTCTGCCTTCTGTGGTATTTAGGGCTCACTTCAGGACATGGGGACCTCCTGTGAATTCTAGTGTAGAGCGGTAGAATTCAAACTTGGCACACCATTGTAGTGCTGGAGCAGTAAACTCGAAATCAAATAAAGTTGGATTGGAAATCTCGGCAGACAAAGGCAAGCTGCAGATTATTTGCTGTTAATTGAACTGTGTGCAGGGCAGGACAAGGATCTTTCTCCTCAAGAACACAGAAAATACCAGCAAGTGATGTGTCCCCTGATTCATAGCCTGTGGTCATAAGATGTCCCGAGTCCAACCAAAGGCTGCAGTGACACCAGTAAATGCATCACAGATAAATTATTAATAAAATTTATTCAGCTGTTGAGATATGGTTTGGTTTGTTCTATTACTGTAAAAGAAAGCAGGGGACCTGTATCAATAACAACAAGGTTTCCAGTAATCGGAAGGGATTTGTTCAGTTCACATTAGTCATTCTGCACTTATACAAATGTACAAGAGAGAATACAGTTTCTTGTATTGCCATCTTCAGTCTCTCTTCTCAAGCCTAATACAGCATATAGTTTTCCATCTTTATTACCTTCCTTACCTCTCTTTGTATATGGAATTCTGCTTCTCCTGTAAAATATTGCAGCTGCACTTGCTGAATTACTGCAAACAGTGCACAGTTTGCTTTAACATATGTCTCTTAGGGAAATTCATTTAATGTCGCCTTACTGAGTCTCTTTGGCCATCTTTTCTGGTGTACAGGGGTCAATGCACTGTGCTGTTGTAGCTCAATGTTGCTTTCAGGTAGAGGAAATAATAGAGAGTGTCACCAGGTGGGTGTGATTAATATTAACCAGTCTTCAGACAAGCCAGTGTACAAAGGGGCAGATCTTTTTTTTTTTTCGACCATCTGTTAATGGTAAGGTTTGGAGGTCCATTTTTTATATTACACTTGCAAAGTGAATAATCTCTTTGCATTTTTCTTCTGTTTTTGTTAAATTTGCATTAAAAGGTCGTGCCACATAAGATGTTTTTTCAGTGCAGTAAAGCAGTAGATACAGGTTATACTGTACTTCTTGAATACAGAGATGGAAAAACTGCAGATTCTAATCCTAAAGCCTCCCTCTCATTCTCTAATTTTCGTGAGCAATATGCACAATGTCAGAGCTCAGTATTTGCAGGGTTAAGTGCTTGTGCTAGTGTAGAATGCGCCAAAGAAAACTGGATCTGTCTGATTAGATTAAACGAATGGAATTCAGGTACAACTTCATGTTTGAAATCCACCCCACGTCTTTATTTGCCTATGTTTATTTATGAGTGCGCAGCCACCTCTGCTCTTTGTTGAGAGTTCTAGTCACCCTGGCATTGATACAGCAGATTTACAACCTGGTTTATGAATGTGATGTAATAAAATGCACTTTCACAGTAATTTCAAAAATGCAAATGTGTCCAGTGAGTTAGTGACTATAAACTAGCAGCTAAAAGGAGAACTTTCAAATCGGTTTGCTCCGTATCACAGTCTTACTAGTTGAAGTAATCCAGAATATAATAATATTCTAAAATGCAGTTGAAGTGAACTATTTTCTTCTGTTGATACTAATACATTCTTTTGATAGCTTTGTACTGAAATGCTATTAAGACAGGTTGAAGAAAATAGTTTTCTGGAGCAAAAAAAATTAGAAATCTCCATCCTAGCTTTTTAATATAAATATCCCAGATAGCTTGGCTTACTTTATTACAGGCATCATTTTTGTTAATATTGAAAGATATAGAATCAACAGTAGATCACCGGTTTCTTCATCGTTTCTCCTCACAGCACAGGCCAGATCAACGGAAAGGTGGAAACATATAGGCTTTAAAGCATTTTTGTTTCTAATAATGAAGCCTTACCTCTTTGTCTGCTGGAGTGGCTTTAATTTTAAATTCTTTACCATGCCTACTTCGCTCTTCACCAGTCTACCCCTGACACCACCCATCCTTCCTTCTCTGCGCTCATCTGCAGATGATCTGTTTCCCTGTTATTCCTTTACGCCATGGAACCCCCTCGTCTTCCTGCTCTGCACTGCCGTTCTAGAAAACCGACCCAAAACGTGCATCAGGACCACATACAGTATGATCACGACCTGGTCTCTCCTGTTGGGTCAAGCCTTCGGCCCTGCTTGTGACTTACACTGCACTCCTCACCATCTGCTGCACTCTGCCCACCTGAAAGCTCAAAATCCCCTGCCTCACTTTTTAATTCCATTGCACATTTGCATTGTCTTGTGGTCCTTCAGCTTGTTTTAGCAATGACTGGATCGTTTTGTCATGTATAATTGCTTGCACAGTGTTTTGTTAGGTTTTCAACTTTTCATTACACCGCTGTCACATTTGCGCTATTGTTATGTTCTTGTCGTTCGGTAATTGGGTGGAAGGCACTGTACATCGCTTTGGATAAAAGCTAAGTAATAATTCGGTTAAGAAAGACATTCAGCTCTCCTCATCAGTGCACTTTGGGGAAAACTGCTAACCTGTTCCTACCCTGCATAGTCTGCAGGGATGTAGTGAGGTTCGACAGCTCCTAGGTTAGCCAGAGTTGGTTCCGTTAAGAGCTGGAAGCTTGGCTACTGATCTTGAGTTCGTTACCAGAGAGATTCTCTTCTTCCTCTCTCTGATGCTCTGCCTCTACTTAAAATGATTGAGACATCTCTGCGGGACTCCTATCCTAAATCTGGATTTGCTCTCCCTTCCAGGAATGAATTATTGTCCTGTTTTAATTATGCATGAACACTGCGAAGAATAAAGCGCTTTGCATGGGGGAAAGTTTCTTCTGGATGCATGCTCGGCTTGAGGAAGACTTTTTTTTTTTAACCAAATCTAATCACCTGGCAAGAGATCTCTTGCAAACGTCTGTTATGCACTTTCGTCTTAAGGAAAAGGTACCTCTAAACTTGGGACGACTGCCACTACAAATAAAAGCCTTTTGTGTTCCCAGTGAGGAATTTGTATTATCACCTAATGGTTGTGGTTTAGAGCTTCCAGCTTATTTTGATGGGCAGGGAACCAAAGGTTATTTTTGCTCTCAGACAATTGCTCTAAATCTAATGCATGTTTATTGGAAGGACTGAGTGGAATAAGGCAGTGAAGTAGGACTGCAAAATACAAAGAGGTAGTGAGATCCTTTTTGTTTCTAGCAGTGTTAGTTTTCATTTTCTAAAGTGTCTTGTGTCATTTGTGGAGGATTGCCCTACATGATTTAAACAAAATTCCACAAGCCTTCCATCGTAGACTAGCAATAGAACTCCTGTTACTGTACATTAAAGGTTCTCAGTATACAACAGTGTATGTGGTACAGATGTGCATGTCCCAGCAAAACTTGTTTTTTTGTAATTTGTGGCTTTTATTTGTTGCAGAGAGAAGCTCAAAATAATGTTCCAAATCTATGTAAAAGTGTCATGTAAATATTTTGGTCCCATCTCGACTATCTTCAGTGGAGATTACAAGAAGGAACTCATTATAGATCCACTGCAGTTATGAATTGTATTGTCTATGGTCTGGACTGTGATTCTGCCTTCTGCTCCATGCCTGTTGGGCTGAGCTCTGACTCACTAACTATTTAAGAACATTAAAACATATACAAACATGAGGAGACTGTTGAACCCATCCAACTCATTTGGTCATTAGCAGATAATAGATCGACAACTGATCAAGTTGGGTCATGAAAGAAGCCACAGTATTTCCGTCATTACCATGGGTAGCTTGTTCCATACTTCCACAATCCTCCTGGTGAAATAACGCCTGCAGTTTACTGTTACAAATGTACTTCCACATCATTTCCACGTGAACTCTTCTGCGTGTGTTATTGTTCATCCTTTTGGGGATTTTGAATACTGGCATCTTCTCTTTACAAGACTAAAAAGGCTCAGTTCCTTCAGCATGTGATTGGTGGCTATTCCCTGTAAGTATCTAGTTGCTCTTCTCTGGACTGATTTCACAGTTGCAGTATGTTTTTTTTTATAAACCAAAACTGTACACAATATTCTAAAAAAACTACTAGTAATAGAACTTACTAGTGTTTTACAATTTTAACATCTCTTGGTTTAAATTCTGCACTTGTATCTATGTAGCCTAGCAATTTTTGCCTTCTTTAATTGCTTCCCCACATTTTCTAGAAGATGCAAATGTGCTGTCAACAAACACTTAAGTCTTTTTCATATGTAGTCTTTTTGGAGTGTTTCCCATTTTGTATTTCTAGTTTTTCTACCTGCATGTACAATCCTGCTCTTGTTTTGCAGTTTCATTAAATTGCTTGCTTGATCATATAAAATTGCAAACCAAGGTGTGCATTTTGGTAGAATGTATGTTTTCAAATATGTTTTGGTAGAAAAGTCCTTGATATACAGCATCTTCTTTTCAATATGGTGAGTGTAAGAAGAGACCTCGGGCAGTAATATTTTATAATCAATGACAAAACGTTATAGCTCTTTCAGAGTACAAGAGCCAGTGGCACAGAGATTAAAAAAATGCGTGATGTGAGAAGCAGAACAGCAGTCAGTGTTCATTTACATAAACATAAGTAAGGTTTGTATGATTTACAGCCCTGGTCAGATTCCAGATAAGAATGAGAGTTAAAAACGTGTTATAAAGTGACTGGCCTAATAATAGCACAGCACTAGGCTGTAGGATCTGGGTGAAGGATGCCTGATATACTCCAGTGCATTTGTCCACATTTGATCTTGATTTCGGGATCTTGGAAGCTAATGCATCAATTGGTCTAAATGCTTGGACAGAGTTGAAAATTTCCAGCAGAAATGTGAGGCAGCCTGGAGTACTGAAGCTGCTAATGCATAGTTAATGCAAAAGGTTAGTGTTATTTATTCTCCAGACTCTGCCAATGTACAGTTTCCTAGGAAGTGCAGTGGTACTGGTTGTAACTAGCATTTAGTGCATCTATTAATCTAGCAGGAGTGTTTTAAGCCAGAAGTGTCTTTTCCGAATTAGCCATGTATACAGAGGTAGCACTGCTAAAACATGTTGTTGAGAACTGTGGGCAAACGTCTTAAGAGAGAGAGAGTGAGCACCCAGATGAGAACCCATCCAGCTTTGGAAGCTGGCTGAAACACTGGGGGTTTGACATGCAGTGGGGTGCCCCATTGCGTCTCAGGCCAAAGGGAAATGCAGCAGATTGCACAGCCCAAAGCCTCCGTAGGAGGAGGTCATCAATAGGAAGGCTCTGCTGTATCAGCTCTAACATCTGGAGTCAAACACCCTGCCCCTGCCTGCAGCTGAAGTTCAGGACGCGGGCTCTGTGCCAGGGGTCAGACTTGAAGCAGTGAAATGTTTGCTTCTCTCCTAGAGAAGAAATGCATTAACCCCTCCCCCCTCCTCAATCCCACGCGCACACAAGGGCTGCGGTCATGTGTCTGTGGAGTTCGCCGGACCGCACATCTTCACACAGCATTTTGCCTAATTGAAAACACGTCTAAAGAGAGCTGCAGAGTTTAATTCTTCTCTTATTTAATCCGAAAATCTGTAAACTGTTTCCTTTCATGTACTGTGGACAGATACCAAGGTTTTCATACTGCTTAGGTTGATTTTTGATTGGGATGTTCTAAATAGAGTAGTATTTTGAATGTCTTCTCTAATAACAATTAAAGAAAAACGGTATTATTATGGAATAAAAGTTGTCACTTTTCTAGGGAGTGGCTGAGTATTTTATCGTTTTGCTGTAATTTAAAGAAAAGGGAAGAACTATAATCCTTTAATGTCCAGTAAACGCAGAGTCCTGCGCTATTAAAATGAACACCTTGTCCACACTGCAAATAACCAGTCAGCCTACAAAGCTTCCCGCCCAAGCCTCCTGGCATGATTTTTTTTCCCAAAATTAAAGCAGGTTACCACCTCCTGGGGTGTGTGTGCCTGCTCCTTTTTGTGCTTAGTGCTGTTTCTTATCCATAATTGCTGCTCACTTGAAGAGAACTCAGGAATGCTTAACGTTTCACAGGAGGCCCTGAATGCTGGCGGGTGTTGGCGAAGCTGCTGCCGTTCAAGTGGGTGCAGTGATCGTTCAAGACAGTTCTATTCTTATTCTGCAGCAGGCCAGCTCACCCCATGGGCCTGCACTCAGCGGGTATGAGCGCCGGTGTCCGTCAGACCCACATTAGTCTCCTCCCATTAGTGCTGATTTCTGGCATCCACGCGGTTTCTATTATTGCACTCCTCTCCCCTCTGGCCCTGATGCGGAGTGGCATGCTGCAGAATCACCTCCCTCGTTTTATTTGTGTGTAGCGCGGTGATGAGGAGAGGGGGAAGAGAAAAAAAATGAGGAGATAAGTTTCTGCTCTGTTGATTCCCTTCACAGAGGTTAGGAAGCCGTTGTTACAGGCTCGACGTATCCCTGCTCCTGGGGTTGTTCAACTAGGGCTCTGAAATTAAAACTCTTCCCTTTGTAACCAGAAATTATCTTGCAAAATATGACATTTCTGTATGCTTTAAAAACAGCATTCCTAGTTGTAGACTATAAAGCTATGAATCCTTAATCTGGCTGATGCTTTTAGCCAAAGAGATGAACTTTTGTACCCCTTTATGCTAGTGTGTATTTTACTGAAGCAGTGTGAGGGTAAAAACAGCAATACTCGAGCCGAGAATCGACCCCTCAATCTTGCAATTACTGTATGAGCCTAGAACCTATAATTGTCTACTTTGTCTTGGCTTTTTAAGAACAGAAGTCTTACTCTTCAGTGATAAACCCCTTGCCCTGGTGCATTATAGTGTCTTGTAAACTGGTATAGTGCTTTGCATTACATGATACACTTCCCACTTGAATAAAACATTAAGCAGAGCTCCAGCTCGACAGAAGGGCTGAGAAATCACCTGATTCAGCACAGCTGGTTCTCTTTTGTTTTCTGTTGTGTTCGCGGTAGATTTGTAGCTTTGCACTCCCTGGGCCGTGAAATGAAATGGTAGGAAAGGGGTTTGCAGCGGTCTTGCGTTTTTAGTCCTCGAACGGAAAGGGGAGAGAGTTTGATTCACTGTCTGCGTTTGTCCCCATTAAACCCAGAGGCTTTGCATATAGTACCTATTTTGGCAATATGGGAAACACCTCAGTGGGGAACTAGTTAAGCTTGTTTCTAAGTTTCGGGGAGTTTCTCGCCATATTGTATTACTTCTAGAAGCTGATATTTCCAGGTTGTGGGTTTTTGTTTCTAGGTACATCGGGAACCAGCATTTATGAAGGTAAACATGAACTTAAATAGGAATTTGGGTCTTTGTTGGTCTGTTATACTGTTAGGGGCAATTCTGAGTGTTTATGTTCTACGATTGATAGTTAACCTGGATGAAAAAACCTTTTAATCTCCTACTGGTTAATCATGTCTGCTGATTGTTTACTACCTGCATGAATGGCAATATCATTGATGCATAACTACAGACAAGACTGCCCTCTTCCTTGTGTCTATGATCCGTTGCAAATTAAAACATTACGTTACTGGTAGTAATTCCTAATTGTCAGTGATTACTTCATGAATATATCTGTTGAATTACTGAATACAGGAGGGATTTGTAGAGGCCTGTTGTATTAAAATGAGCACCCACAAACTGGACTTTTCCATGGTCTCCCATAGTACTTCTGTTCTTATAATATCTAGCTTCTGCGGAAGAGCAGCATTAGGCCCTGCGTGATACACAAGGCAGAGCTAACAGGTACAGCTGCATTTGTGCCTAGTTCCTTTTCTGTTACTGTATCACAGCTATTGTATTTATATGATCTCCAGATCAAAGCCGTTCATTTCAATACAACAGGCCTCTGTCACGCACAGACAGTGCTATCCATGGTAGGTCTGAAATCTATGCAAATGAATCAAGTTCAAGTACACAGAAGCCTGAATGGGTTGCTTACATTTTTTACTCCCCAAATTTTAGGATCCCGGGATTCCGTGAGATCTCAGGGAGAGTAATTTACTCAGTTTGCATTCTCCTTTCTTCAATTCACTGGGTTCTAAAAAAAAAAGAAAACAGTTGTGCACAGGCCCAGTCCTAGGGGACCCCTGTCTCTGATGATTTCCATTCCAGCTGAGCTCTTCAATCCCCAGTGCTATTTTATGCCTTTAACTGATCTGCCTTTTTTGTTTGGCTCTGTCTGTCCTTGGTTTAAAAAATGCCCAACTTCAAGAGTATTATTTTCCGTAACATCGACAAGCAAAAAAAAGTCTCTCCTCAACTTACTCTTAACAATTTGTTCCTTTAGTTCTTAGTTCTGACTAAACAGTTCTTAACAAGTGATGAATTAATGATGAACGGATAGACCTGGAAATGGCAACATACTGTATCACACACTCTGAGTTTCTTTCCATCTGCAGAGGTCCATGTAGGTACATTTCAGGTCCCACACCTGAATAAGGTTCTGAGTTCTGAACCTCAGAAAATTGGACAAGTGTGAATCCCAATCAAATTCTTAAGACCTTGAAAGCAAATTTAAAAATGGGTCTCGAACAGCCAGCTGAAATCAGTTAGTGGGAGAATGAAGGTTAAGAACAAGAACCAGAAGAGACAGTGATGACCTTTAAGCAAAGCAGCAGTTTTTCCCTACTACCACTGCAGCCCGTGACTGGCTCTTCAGAGCAGAGGAGGTAATGGCTGCTTCGGCTGATCGGTATTCTGGAGCTGCTCTACTTTCTGTGGTGTTTCTCTTTCTTCAGATGTGCTCTCAGCAGGGGAGTATGGCTTACTCTACTCCCCTCATTATGTAACGCAGGGCCCTTTTCAGTTAAAAGTGCAGTATTGCTAATTATTATTGAAGACACCGGTGGGAAGAGATGGAACTGATACTCCTGAATGGAAAAGCTTGCGACAGTGCCTCCTCCACAAGCTCCTCCTGCTACCCTCCCTTTCCCCCCTCCCAGTTTCAGTCACACACTGGTACAGCTCCTTCTAAAACGTGCAGACAAACACACAGCTAAGTCCTCAGCTGTCACAGCTCCTTAGAATACAGCTGAAGAGAAACCAAAGGAAAAATGTGACTGTTAAACAGTGTGCAAGTGGTTCAGAGCCTGAGTGTTTCTCCCTTTAGGGCAGAACTTAACATATAAGAAAGTACAGGTACTACCAGTGTGAGGAGGCCCATCTAGTTCCTTTTGTTGCTAATATGCAGTTAAGGATCTCATCCCGCTGTTAATTGGAGCTTGTTCCTGACTCTCACAAAAAAAAAACTCCTCCCATGTTATGAGCTTTAAATGCACTTCGCCGTAGCCTTTGCTGTAGCTTGTGTCCCCTGGTTCATGTTTTACCCAGCTCAGCACGTTGTCTGCCACAAAGCTGCTGGAACAGACTTTCCCAACAGAAAACCAATTAGCACAATGCACACGGAGATCCATTGCGGAGCTGACATCCCGGAAACAGAGAGGGGATCGACTCATTATGGAATCAGGGGTGCGATTGTTCAAATCTTTCTCCTGGACATCGCCACGGTGCCGTCATCTCTTGTGACTAAACAAAGCTTTGACAGATCATAGCAGAAAGCACTTTAGACAAGTATCATTATCAAATACGACTCAAACAGAATTCTGATGATATGCAGACCCCTGCCACTCTCAATGGGTCCCCCCCCCCCCCAAATTGGTGTCTCTAATTGTACTTCTGCAGCTGTGGTATAAACATCTATCACCTGCATGGGTGCATAATGCACAGGATTTGGGTACCAGCTTCATAACAGACATTCTCTGCTGTGTTTTGTGCTTGGTGTTTTCTTGTAGATGTATTTTCTCTCAGTTAAGGTCGTTCTGACAAAATTGATCTGACATCTGACCTTGGTATGAGAATAGCTTGGGAAATACTAAATGCCTGCCCTGTGAAACACTGCAGGTTCTAATAAAACACTGCAGATTCAAATCTGTGGCACGGGTAGTTCAGTTCTCCACAGCAAAGCCTCAACTACTGTTTCGAGTCGTAAAACTGACTTTTATCTGGCTCTGAGGAAATTTAAAAAACACCTGGCTGTTGCTGTGTGTCTTTGAGCTTTAATGATATTTTGCTTGGGATGTTTTACCTGCTGTAGACTTCTCTTTACAAGGCGGGTACTATGCTTTGAACATGCTCTAGGAGTGTAGCTGCTTTACAGTTTACTCACCCATTCTGTATTCTAATACACTGTATTGTCTTGCTAAATTTTAGAGTGTGTTCTAGTTAACTGGTGAGAGGGGGAGAAAGTTAAACACAGTCCAGTGCAGAAAGTGATGGACAATGGGGATATTCAGGATGAAGAGTAAATATTTTTTGTGTTATTAAAGGGATTTTTGGGATGATTTCAATGCTCAATTGTATTTTTTTTCTTGAACTAGAAGCAAGAACTCTGCAATTGCTAACCCAAGAAGCATAAAAGCAAATAAAGTACAAATGCAAGTGCATCTTTCTGCACTTGCACAAAATCTACATTTGCAATGGAAGACTGACTACAACTAGTTTGTATACCTTTCTCTTTTCAGTCTTTGGAAAAAAAAAAGAAAATTGAATGTCACCCTGACTTTTAATCTCCACAAATCTCTTTTGTGAAAGGCTCAGAAAAAAATGTTTTTTTATACTTAAATACACAACATCAACCATAGGGGCAGGCTCAGATCTGAGCCATATCACAGGCTGAGTGCATGTGAAAAGCTGCCTGTGTCAGCTGTTGCAGTGTCTGGGCTCATTATTCTGGGCATCGGAACAGCACAATCTGTATTTTAAAGGTTATTTTTTTATAGGATACAGCAGTTGATTGAGATTAAGTGGGTGTTTTATTTTTGATGAAATCTTGCTGAACAAGGAAGATTTTATTTTTGGTTCTTATGGTTTTGAGTTGTGCGTGACGTTTTACTGTAGTGCGGTAGAAATTATGCCTTACTCAGGTATGTGGGAGTAACTTCTGCTTTGACACCATTGCAAGATCAGTGGAAGTGCCCTGTGATTAATTCTAACCATTACTGCACCTGGGCTCAAGGAGCTAGTTCTCAGGCAAGACACACTGACTTATTTCTAAATCATGTAAAGGACCTATATTTTTTCTGTGTGTGAATGTTTTAGTGCTAACCATTGTCAGTGGGTAAATATTTAATCTACACACAGATGCGATGTTTCAATATAGGAAAAAAAAAGCTACAGTTTTACTTTATCTTGTGATGATTGCTAGTGCACATATATTTTGTTCTCTTCAAATTACATATCTTCAGTCTAACAGCGATTGTGTTTTTGTACTGATTTCCTGTTCTACATGTGTCTGAGTAATTTGGGGGGATAGTGTTACCTTATATCACTCAGCTTTTTTCAGTACAGATCTGTGCAGATTCTCCCTGCAGAGCTTGAAAGACTAGCCACCGGAGACAAGCCACCTCCGTGAATCTACAGTAAGCTGCTGCAGACATCGTCCTATCTAGTCACGCATTTTACCAGCACCCTTTTTAATAAATAACCTGTGTGGTCCTAATATCTATAAATAGTTGAATTGCTCTTGGCAAAAGTAAAATACTTTCACAGTACATTCATTGAATGCTGTCATTTGCTTCTGTGTGGTACAGTACAGTTAGGAGGAGCTGTTTCTAGAGATGCTGCAAGTGAAATCTACATAGCCAGAGGGTTCTACAAGTAGTCCCAATGCTGTGTATGAACCTGATAATCCATTACAGGTTGTTTTATCAGACAGAGTGAGCCGATGACTTTCATTCGTATAAGAAAATGAGCTAGCAATGCTAGTTGCTGGAACAGATTTGACAGTTTTCAAATATTGCCCTACTTTTCTGCTGAATAGATTGGGAAGATGGAAGTGCAATACAGAACATCCTCCTTCAGCCTTAATGCGATTTCATAGACATTTTTGTTTTTTAGTCAGGGGGCTTCATAAAGGTCAGTTGGTGAGAAACTTTCATGCAGAAAAAGTGTAGTTAAGCATCTGGAATGTGTGCAGTGATGAGTTGTGCACTTGTGCCTCGCTTCCTGATTATCAAGGAGATGGAATTGCTTAAAGTCCCTGTGAAAGCTGCATTGTCCCAGGGGATTTAACCCTCCCTGTGATATGTGGGATCCCTGTAGAATCAGCACTGCTGCCTTGGCGCACAGCTCCTGGGTTCTGGTTTAATTCCATTCTACATGGATTTTACCCCGGTATTCTGGTTTCTTTCTGCCTTCCAGTGTCATGCCGGCGATTTATCCTGTGTCTATAAATCTTGCCTGGGTGCCTGTGTGTATGGTGATGATGACTGATGTCTTGTCCAGTGTTGGGTCTAATTTAGTGTCCCTTGCTTCTAGGTTAGACTCAGCTGCCTTGACCCTTACCAGATATAAATGGCTTTCTGTTTGGGAAAGGAGATGGATCTTCTGATTACTGCATGGGATTGATGGTTTATAAAAAAAGAATTAGGGTAGTAACTATTTGAGTAAATGGACAGAGAGAATATGCAGTAGCAGACTGCACGTTCTCTGTGCATTTTCTGAAAAACAGATCTGTAAGCAAGACCCAATTTTGCTGTATCACCCCAAAGAAGCAGGAGATCCAATGTAGGCATTATTAAGGAGTCTCTTTGGACTCAGATTTTCTGATTTATTTTTGTATCACTTGGACTGCTTCTGTCTAGGTTAACTTGCCTTCAAAAGATGCTTTAGGTCCTCTTTCTGCACTGTATGCCAAGCAGCGTCATGGCTAGTTTTCTGTTATTGAGGAAATGCCTTTCCATTCCTCACAGGTTAAGGTGAAAACATCTGTGCCGGAAGAACAACTGCCTTTCTCTGATACAGCACACCACTCAATGGTGTAGTCTGAAAAAGAGGAAAGCAGGAGGACTTTGTGAAGAAATCGCATTGGAGTTTGCGTTTGGACCTCCTAGCGGAAGGTCATGTCTGCCTTGCCATGCTCATTTTATCACGTGAAGTGAAGCGCTCGGAGGAGGAGCAGCGGGGCTCTTGTCCCTTTAAATCGGAGCCCGGCACCTCGCCGCCCCTGACCTGCGTGCCTGCAGGAAGGCAGAGACGCAGGGCCGTCCGTGCGGATCACAGCCTGGCTGGCGCGCATGCCGAGCTCCGCTGCAGCTCAGGAAAAGCAGGAGGGGGGGGGAATGGCAGAACTGGGAAGCAGATGCTGTGTGGCTGTGGAGCCCAGCTGTGCTGTTAGTTAATGAATCTCGTGTTGATCAGTTCACAATTGCTTGGCAGTGCACAGCTTTTCAGAGTGCTAAGTGATGGGAATGAGTGTGCATCTGCGGATGTTTCTTTGGATGTCTGTGTGGCGAGCGTAAATAGCATTTGAGTGCGTATATGTTCCCGTAAACACATTGATTGTACGTCTCCTGTTGCATGCTTCTGCAAAGGTTTGTGTGAGTCTCCGATTTGGGAGGTTCTGTCAGAACCCGCGGGATCTCCATTTCTGAGGATGTCTGTTTGGTGAGCAGCAGATTAGGAGCAAGGTTTTTGAGGAGCCTCAACTCCCCCTCTTTCTGCAGCAACAGGTGGAGAAGACATGTTTGTTCTCTCTGGACTCTGGGAGAGGTTGCAGATAGTTTCGCTGTGATCCCACATCTCCCAGAGGGATTCACATTGTCACAGCTTTGTGCTTTCCACACAGATGCTTCTACTTCTCCGATGTTCTGTTGTATTCTATGCTTTCTTTGTTGAGACCACGTTTCTAGTCCCAGAACAGACTGATGCTTTTATATTTGCATTACATTTTATTTTTTGTATTTTAGTCAAGTTGGGTATATCACCTCTGCGAATGCCCTTGTTCTGTTAGTATCGTATATTTATATGCATTTAGAGCCACACAGTTTGATCTTACTAAAAGTCTCCCTTTAAAGGGGCCTCATTAGCATAATTAGAAAATCTGCAAAAGAAATCCGCCGAAGATGATACTGTATCTCCCCACGGGTTCGTTGTTAAAAGCGTGAGCACAGAAACCCCTAACGATATCCAAGCCTGGATATCTGTGATCTCCAGACGCTGCTAACTCTAGTCATGGCAGCTTGGGATCAAAAAGTTCAGATCTGTTGGCCGTTCAGGAAAAAAAAAATGCAGCAACTTTAAATTCCTTTAGAACAAAACTGAAAAACTTTTCGTAGATGTGCTTTTCCCGACTGGAGTTTTTGGGACTCACGGGAGGCATCTTGCTTGGCTTTTAATTCTGCTGTGCTTTGTCATGAAAGGTAGAAGCACAGTACACATTTCTTTGCACTGTCACACAGTGGTTGTGTAGTGTAGGGAGGGCCGTGCCCTCAATTCAAGAGGGACTGACCGGTGAAGAGATGAGTAGGTTCTGACTGACGCATCGCTCCTTCTTCTCCTGACAGCATTGATTTCTGGCTGTCATTTGTATATTACCATCGATCGAAGCTGTGATCGCCGGTGCCCAGTCAATACTGCATTAAGTTTCGTTTTTCAGAATCCCTTGCAGTGCAGATCTCGTGGAGGACGGGGCAGTCGGCAAAACGAGAGCTGTCAATTCACAATTTGTGAAGGGGAATTGTCAATTGTGAGGGGACACTGTGATGAGGACAAAACTGATTCTTCGGGGAGAGAAACAGGTCAAGACAGGAAAGAGGTGTGTGTGTGGGGGGGGGAACGCAACATTTCATCTTTCGAGCCTTTTTCACCTTCTTCGGGTGACACCTAAAGCAGGTTCATTAGCTGAAATGTTGAGTTTCTTCTTTCTGCATTTCAGTGTGGAATTAGCCTTTACTTGGTCCAAAATAGGAAAGAGTCCGTTTTAGGGATTTTCTCGTTTGTGGGCTTTTCTTTCAGAATTAGCCTTTAAGCCGATGCACAGGCTGCTCGGATCAGCTAAAATTTCTTAGGTTCCTGTATCTTATTTAGAGCTTAGTATCTTTGTTCAGTTTTGAGCTTTAACTGCATATTAATTAAGGTCATTAGACATGCATTATTCATGGAAAGCCAGAGTTCTAAGATTTTTGGAGGGAATTTTAGAGTCAGCCAGCGTAGTTATTTTAAAGCTGGTTTCATAGTTTTTTTTGCTTTTTTTACTTTATGTAGATTCTGTTCATTCACAGCCGAGATAATGGCTTGTGCTGTTACAGCTTCATCCCACATAATGACAGCCCCACTGTCTAACAGAGTCGGCACAGAAAATATCAGGTAACAAAGCTCAGTGGGCTTTGCAGTAGCAATTCTCTGGCTACCTTTCAAGGGAAGCAGGTGTGGAATTAATAACTGCCTCTGTGTAGTCCAGGGATACAAAGGAAGAGGACTGGAATTCATCGAGTATGGATTCTGTTGTTTCTCTTTGGAAGAGGTACATAATGATGGTACATAATTTTTTTAAAAGGTAGGTCTTTTTTTGCAAGAGGTGCAGATCCCGTAAATAGAATCCAGGACACTTTCATTTTCTGCCTATTTTGTATTATTTTAAACAGAAATTAGTCTCTGTGGGATTAAAATTGTTAGTTGCCTGTAATGTAGCGCTCCTCAGTTGTGGCCCTCTGGAGTCTGCCGGGAGGCAGCTGGCCAGTAGTGGGGATACTGTGATGCTGTAGTGGCACCTCATGAGTCACGCTCTTAGTTGTGGTGTGCCAGTGCAATAACAGCAGAGCTTTGTAGCAAGTTATAATAACTTTTCTTATGGCTCTTAACCTACGTGTGAACAATTGAATCTTTTCTTTTATTTCTGTTTATTGTGGCCTAAATTTAAGATTTTATGAAATCATTGTCTAATACATTGCCAAACAGTGTGATATAAGGCAGGTGATTAAGGCCCTTACTGTTAGGATAATGAGGTGTAGGTTGGCCACAACAACCAGTCTGCTTGTCTTTTCCAAAGCTAAAGAAAGGAAATGTTTTGCTGATTTTAATTTTCTTTTCCTTGCCGTCTGTGTCATATACCAAAGTGATCCCTTTGAAATTCCCAAATTCTGAACTCCCACAAGCTCTTCCCTGCTCACTGAACTGCACAGCACCACCTCCGATTGGAAAACACCTGACACATCTGTTACGGCCTGAATTCACTGCTGGCTCGGAGCGAATTTGAGCGCTGTCTTATTTGTTTAGCCTTCCTTTCATAAAGCTGAGCGGAAGAGAGTATTGGATCATGGTTTTTTTCCCCACTTCTGTCTGTGTGGCAAGGGGAGAGCGTAGGTGTTTAATATCGGTGACTTGAGGTAGTGTTTGTGCTGGCGCAGTTGTCATTACAATGTGCTTAGCAGTCATATGGTGTGAAAAATTGTGCATTAGGGTGGCCGCCTGGCTTGTGCCATGGTGGGATCAACAGAACGTCACAGCTGTTCTTGCATAAATCATTTGTTTCCCAAATCTAAAGGCAGCCACCGGCACAAGCTCCATGCAAATGTAATGTAGAGATGGGTGTTTGTGAGGGTAGGAATGAATGGATGCCTAATTTTAAAGGGCATGAGGAGCCAGGGCTTTACAAAAACAGGTGACTCAGTTTCTCTCCCCTCATAGCAGTCGAAGGTCTCCTAGTTACGCAGGATCACATTATTTCTTACTGTTAAATATCTCTTCCTATTTCTGGTTAAAAGGCTGCTATATCTGACGCGCCTCCCACCCCTGAATCCTTATGGGATCCTTCAAATTGGGAGTGTTAAATACCAGGTGCCGTCTTTGTCGATTAGTGCATAAACCATCAATTCATTATTAGAAAGCTGCCTTTTCCTGGCTTACGATAACCCATTGCCTGTCCCAGAAGTACAGAGTGTAAGGGCTGTACTCTGGATGGGATTTCCAGCCAATGCACCTGGAGAAAAGCTTTGAGAACACAATGGGCAGATGCAGGATCTTCACCAAAGGTGACCCTGGCTGGAATCGAACCTAGGACCCAAGAGCTGTGAGCTAGCAGTGCTAAATGACACACCCCCATGGTGCTTCTCTATAATCTTCAAAAATTAGTCAATGAATACAGTAGATGAGCAGTAGACACCCTCTGATGCCTTCATTTCATTCTAATCCATTTTAAACTATCAGCTATTTAGTTAATGAGAGGTAAGCAGAGGATTTAGATCAATTGACTGATCCTGATGAAACCTGAAGCCTATAGTCCTGGCAGGATTTAAAATGATGATGTCTCTGGTAAACAAAAGCAATGAAAGATGTGTACCCAGATCACCACTTGGGGAAAACCTGTCTCATTATTGTAGGCTGAATTGAAAATATACAGCCTCCACAAATTTGTGGAGTAAAAAAACCAAACAAGAATGGGCCTTGATAGGCATGCAGCATGCCAGTTATTGTACAGAGTGTTTGTTCCCAGTGATGATTAGGCTGAAAAGCCCATTGTCTTGTCAGTCTTTAGTGCCAGACTGCCTGCATCTGCTTCTTCTGTTTCCTCAGAGGGAATAGTGTACCTTGGTCATGTGACTCTGGCCTCTCTCTGCTCACTGTCCTGGCAGAGCCCTGTTGCCATAGCACTCTTGCCTTCTCACCTTCTTTGCAGCGCTACGTTTCCTGCGTGTTGGTGTTTATAACTTGTATGTACGCGTGAGCTTATTTTATCCGGAATGCCTCTTCAAGCACTTGGAAGTCCGCTTCTCTCCCATCGCTCATTGGCGTGGATGTTATGGAATTGCATAACAGGCGCAGAATCAATGGCAAAGTAATTAAAGAAAGAGGAGAAGGCGAAAACGTTTTAAAAAAAGCGAATCAAAGGAATTGGGACAATACTGGCGATCATGAAAAATGACCTGCAGCGATGCATTCATCATGACTCGGGCTAATTGAAGATTTAGCTCCATTTGGTCCCTCTACAGATAAGTGAGGCTGAGGAAACAGAAGGTTAAGCAGAGACGTGGCTCGCTTGCAGGACCCTGAAGTAGGAGTGCCGATGTGCTTGAAAGCCTCCCCCGCAGTGCGCTTGGGAAGGGCTGTACTGTCCTTTTACTGCAGCTCCTGGCCTCCAGTCCGCTGCGCTTCAAATACTAATAGCAGATTTACACTCGGTAGCACAGGTCAGGCTGCAGTTTCAGTTACAACCAGTACCGTTTAGCGTCTTTTCTGCATTTCTCTTTTTACATGCAAAGCTTTTCCTCACTTTTGGTTCAAATTGGATGCTGTTCAGCACTTACCTTACACAGAGATGAGGGGCTGGATACCTTGCCCTGTATTCTGGGCAGCTTTGGGTCATGGTGCAATGTATTCCCCTCCCCCTCAACCGATTCATTTTTTTGAGGCGTCTAGCAGCGTGAGGATAGGTTTTGTGTCAAGGAAAGACTTGGTCACAGTTTTATGTTGAGCAGAGACTTAAATGTAAAAGAATAGGGGTGGTCTGTTTTATACAGGACCCATGAACATTCTGGACTTTCAGTGCCAATCTGAAAGCCAATCTGAAAGCACTTTCAAAAAACCAATAATCCTGAGTAGGAAGGGATAAATACAGGATGTTAAATCTTTCAGTGGCTGCCAATAAAAAAAAAACTCAAGTAGAAATTCAAGATGATTATCAAACTTATTTACTTGTCAATAAATTGGTTTGTCCTTTGGAACCTTAATCTTAAAATCTTTACATTTTACATTACTTTGAAAACTTTTAGAAGAACTAGAGAGGAACATGGGAACATCCTTTGTTTCCTGTGATGAACTGGTGTCATATCCAGGGTGTATCCTGCCTTGCACCCATTGCATGCTGGGATGGACTCTGGCTCCTCCGTGATCCTGTCTTGGATAAAGCAGTTAGAAAATGAATGGATAGATATCTGCTGTTTGAGGTGGGGTTTTCCCACAATCTTGTAATGCTTTACGCTGCACCCTTTGTAAATACTCTGTGCTTTCAGGGACTGGTCTGCAAGACAAACTCAGATACCAGCTTTTACCAGCTCTTAGTTTTTTTACTAAGAACTGGTAAAAGACACAAGCTTTCTTATTTCAACTGCTGCTTAATGTTACCATTCGCTTTCCTGACGTATGTTAACGGGAGCATCAGGTTCCATGAGACACAGGTTTGTCCACGCACCATCTCTGGAGAAACACAACCCCCCTGGATTTTCTTACCATGCTGGGATCAGGTTTGAGTGCCCATATCTGGGGTGACCTCTTCCATAACATCCATCCCTTGTAAAGGTCGAATCTGGTAAGCTTGTGACGCAGCGTTGTGCTGGTTGTTTTTGCTGTGTCATGGCTTTATGGTCCGGGATAAATTCTGGGTCGGGGGCAGCCCAGTGTGTGGAGTTTACACGTTTTCCCAGTATCCACATTGGATCTCTGCAGGTGCTTCGGGTTCCTCCCACTTTCCAAAGACATGCTGCTTAGATAAACGTCAGGCTGATAATGAATGGGTGGTACTTTGCTACCTTGACCACAGGTTTCCTTCATGTTTTACAGTAATTAATCTTGTATTCAGATCTTGTACTTTGGTTTCAAAACGTGCAGTTCTACCTTAGACTTGTCTTTGTCTATGGTAATAAGACTAGCACTATAGAGACCACACCTTCTTCTATACTTTGTAAACATTGTAAAAAAGAGCTGATAATCACAATAAGGCAATGCAAAAACAGTTAAATGAAAAAAACAGTAATATGCAAACTTATGGAGATTTACTGCATCAGCCTTTTTGAAAGGATGTGAAATCTGAAAGTTCTCTTACCCTTGTTTTTCAGAAGATCCATCATGTTGCTATCATATTATATGCACACATATACGTTTGTTATACAATGCTGGGTTAAGGATACTGGAGGCATAGCAAACTGCTGCACAGTAATAAATCTCACAGTGGTTATAACACGCAGTCTGGACATCTTAACTTTCTTATTTCAAGTAGTGGTAGAGGTACTATGCCTGCCAGTTTCTTACTTTCCCAGTGTGTGGTAGTTAAATTGGGTTCATAGATCTGCATAATGTAGATGTTGACTGTGGGGTATTGACTAAGGTGAACTCTGCAGCAGCCAGACTTGTTTCCTAATGAGACCATGCAGTCGATAGTGCATTTCGTCTTAGCTGTAGATGAAATTGATACCCCTCTATTGAATTTATTGATCCTCTGTTGGACATACCCTTTGTTGTACATACAGCATAGTAGTTCCTGATCATCGTGACTGCTGATGCTATCAATACACTAAGGGGATAAGAGGCTGAGGTAATGAAGGACCTCCACAGTTCAACAATCAATGAGTGATCAATAGAACAAAGATAAATCCTGTTATTTTTCACTGCATTTTTTTTTGCTTCACAGACATACTTAATGAAAGCAATATCTGCTGCTAATCTTGGGTAATACTAGCAGAAGTTTAATATTCTTAAAGAAATTCCAGTTATGTCTAACCCAGAACTTGAGTTTAAATCTTGCCCTCTCCAGCCTTAAGCAGCCTGTTGTGATGAATAGATCTTGACGTCTCTCTTGGCTGTGAGTTAATGCAGCACATGATGGAGCAGAAGGATTACGCAACACCAGTGCTGGAGCAGCCCTGGCCTCTTATAACTGTGAGCCCTGGAGTGGAGAGGGCAGCGCCTGGAGGGATTGGGCATATGCCCTAATCTGATTTCATATAAAAGGTTTTTAAAAGGGCAGCGATTTCACTAACAAGGGCTACTTGGGGAGCTTCGATACGAGGGAAACCCATAGCTGGAAAACTGACAAATGTGCATCATCTCGCGGGTTGCGTGGTCGAAACGGGATGGGTTTTTTCGAAAAGCTGTCAGGTCCGGTTGCTCGAGCTGCTGGGCAGCGAAGCAAAATAACCTCCCTCCCACTCTTGCAGACGGTTGCGTTTCGGGCTTGAAAACAGTCTCGGAGAGCGGAAATAAGCTGTTCCCACTTGAAAAGCTCCTTCGTACTGGCTGGCTCGGACAGCGGACACCCTGTCTGCAGCTGCCGGGTGTGTTTTGGAGCTGCTAAAGCTGGAATGGTTACTTCTCAGTACGCCCTGCAAATGGATCAAGGACAAAAGGGATGGCATTACATACAGTTATTAATAATTTTAATTGGCTTTATAACCCTTGCTTTATTGCATTATCATGCTCCGGAGTGTGTGTTGCTGTAGGATACTGCCACTTTTCGAGCGTAGGAGATCGTAGTTCACCTGGAGCGTAGCCTACATTTACCCATATCCTGAGATGTTATACTACTTCATTATAGACAGCTGCCCTTTGCCAAATATTGATTCCATTATATATCATCTAAATGTGGGAACATTGTCCAGTTACTGATTACATCAGTGCAATGTGTTTCTGCTGAGCCCAGCTCTACAGCCTCTTTGACAGCGTGCCACAGCATGTTAAATTGATCAAGTGATTAAATGATATGGGATGATCATGAATCTTTCTGATTTCCCATCAGTCAATAGTGTTAATAATTCAAAACAGACACTAAGAATACTTTTAGCCTGATGATCAGCGGAAATTTCTTAAGCTGTGCTTCTAAAACCGTTCTTAGTCCTGCACACTTTAGATCTAGAAACAGAATTTGGATCCAGATGTTTTGTGTTCAGGTTGATCCCACTCCCAGGAAAGAAGGCTTTACCACAGTCTTTGTCTGTGGAGATATCCTGACAAATTGTGGCCTTTGGTGTGTTTCTTTAAGGTGGTGTTTTGTTAATAATTTAAGTCCAACAATGCTAAAACCTGTTAAATCTGTACACCCTTGGGACAAATAATTATAAACTTCATTTGAGGGGAAAGAAATTTGCACATTTCTGAAACAATGGGGCTGAAATAAAAGGGCATACTGCTAAGTTATGGTCTTTACAGACAACTTAATGTATGTTTCTCTTGAAACTAAAATAACATAATATAATTTCTGTGGTCATAAGTACAGAATAATTGCACAAACCCTATTTGTTTATAAATATCAAACAGTTTTCATACTGATCTTGAAAGAAATAAAAATGTTCTTTGAAATTCTCTGCTGTCTGATCACAAATGACATTTTTGTAAAGAGTAAATTAATGAGCAATGTCCATGATTAGCCTGTTATTGTTTTTATTACCTACTTTGTGGATTCAGTAAAAGAATACAGTGAGTGGAAATATTATTAAAATGATGCTTAGACTATATAGTGATATTAGTAAGATGTATGGGCTAAGATGTAACGTGAGTCATGTACAGTGGATTATTCACATTTGACCTTATTAGTTACTTTTAAACACTGAGCTCTAAGGTCCTTTTCTTTGTTGCCTGTGGTTCACCGTTTTTTTTACACCACTAGTTATATTTCTCCGTTTGCGTCTTTGGTGGGGTGTACAACACACACTGTTGAAGCAGCTCTGTCAACTATATTTGTACATTCCCAATGTGATCTCCAAAAGTCATACAAGTTTAAAACGAATTTTACATTTGCCCTTACTTTCACTCTACAGGACATTTTTCCTGTACATGCTGTATATTTTGCATGGAATCCTAAAGTATTGCATCAAGTCCACTACTGCGTGGCTTTACATTTGTAAAGTGTTAGGGAAAGTGATTTTAAAAAAGTAATCCTTTAGCTTTCCGTGTTACTTGTGTAAGGGAGGAGATGGAGGAGAGTAATTTATGTGTTTTTCTAGTTAGGATGTCAAGTAGTGCATTTCTTCTTTTGCAATTTTCTGCAACTTCTTTTGGAATAAAAAGGGAATGCCCTTAAGTTACCTGTAACTGTCATAGATTACTTTTTAAAAGAAGTTTGTCTCCAACGCTGGAAATAGCTCCCAGTTCTTAGATCGTGTTTGTCTCTGAATCTACTGACCTGTTGTGATGTGGCAGTACAGATTTTCAGTTGACTGCCATACATAAATGTAATTTAACAAACATTCTGTCGTACATTAATAGAAGCTGACATTTGTTCACCTTATCAGAACCAAATTGTAAAGAAAGTGAAAGGAACTGCATCCAGCAATGAGATCTTTAGAGGTCACTGCTCATACCCTTCACAATCAGAAGGTGACTTTGCGGTCAGGAAGCAGTGCTTGTTGTACGGATTCAGAGAGGGCTTTGCATCTCTGCATTGATGATCTCTTCTTATAGCAAAGAGTGCTAATGGATACGGCCCATCACTGAGACAGGAAAAAAGCGCAGGAGAGAAAAGAAACATGTCTGACAAAGTTGAAAGTCAATCACAGAAGTTTACCTTGCTGTTCTTGATTAACCCCTAGAAACAGGAAAAAGGCACATTTTCCTCCCACACACTCCCCCGTCCTCCTTGTCTCGTAAATTAAGTATTAAATTTGGTTTTTCCCTCCTGGTATTTCCTCCGGTTATTCACTAGAGAGAGCCGCAGAAGGAGAATTGTTTATGTGCTTCTTTTTTGCTTTCTGTGGAATTAAATTAGCGAGACTGTGTCGAAGTTAAACATGCTTCTCAGCTCAGAGATAGCGTTCTGTTACCATGTCTGTCTCCCAGAATTGGATGTCGTGGTTATCAGTGTTTGGAACAACAGCATGCAGATACATTTCTGCCCTCTCAGAGCTGTTTTTTCATCTACAATTGGATAGTAATTTCTAATCCAAACAGCAAGCAGAGCCCTAGTGAGCTGCTAGGCATGGGTTGAATTTAGAAAATTATGTTTTAGTAATTTATTTGCTGCATTAGTTTCTGAAATTGTTGTTTGGGGACAAATCTTTTATAAAAAGAATGCTGCTGCTCTTTAACTAGAGGTGATGGAATCATGCCCCAGAGAGGCTGTGTGGTCTATAGAGTGACGGCATTATCTCTAAACCTCATTACCAGGCTTGTCTGATCTCTCTACTGCCCTGCAAATTGGACAACGAGAGAGGACCTTCCAAGCGCAAAGCTTGTGGAGGATTCATGTAAAGCAGATCTAGCCTGGCGGAAGTCTTTCAGCAAGTTCATACCCCCATGATGCTTCATTTAAACTTTTCCCATAATCGTCTGTGACACATGTTTTTTTGTGCTGTGCTAGAATTGAGGGTGATCATAGGGAAGTGATGTTCCTCTTGTGGGGGGAAAAAAAGTGTGTATCTTAAGAAAAGGTTGTTGGAAGTACTGTAGGTCCAGCCCAGGTACAACTAAGTGTGTGTGAAAACGTCCCCGTCTTTAACAGCAATAATGATACAAGATCTGACATTGTCAGCAATTGGGATATCAACTGCAGGGGTGGGGTCCGCTTTGGGATTAGCCGTCGAGCAGAATTCGCTCCTGTAATTAGCTTGTACTTGATGCGAGGGAATGTGGAGTAAGCAAATGCATTAGAGCAAAACCTTTTATTGGGCAAACGAACTGGACTATGGCAGATAATTGCACTTCAGTGACTGGTTGGGACATCTTGACATCTGCCTGTTACGGCTTGTAACTCTCTTCTCCTTCAGCTGCTCAGCTGACACTCTGCGCTAACTTTGTTTACCAACTTCCCCACCTTGGGATGAAGGACATGCAGTTTAGAAAGAGGTGGTTCCCCCCCCCCCCCCCCCCGGCTGTTTTTCACCAGAATGCCAAGAGAAATGTCAGAACAGGAGTTAATTGTCTCATTACAGAGGCTGCCTTTGGACTGCGCTCATTAATCTGAGACCCGATCAGGCTGTATCGACTGGGGCTCTGTGTCTCCACCTTGTTGTTGACTTCCATTCCCGAGTCCAGCAGTGCGCCCTCCCCCCCCAACGTCCCTGGGGGAGGTAGGTCCTCCACTCTTCACTAAATTACATCCCTAGCAAATTTCCCTCAAACGAAACTGCATTCCTTCTCTTAACAGATTAGGCTGCAGTCAATAATACACCAGCTTCCCTGGGACTACTAAACTCCTTCTCGGCAAATTCTGGAGAACGCCTTTCTTGTGGAGCTTCTACTTAATGCTGCACCAGAAAACGTTTTTTTCAGTGGTAAAATCAATTACTGGCCTTGTAAGGCTGAGCTAGATGGATGGCGGGATCTAGGAAGCTATGATAAGCTAATCAATGCCTGGTGGAACTCTTTTGCTACTTTTTCAAGTCATCGTCGACCTATGTTTTGCTGGTGCTTTGAATTAAGAGTATCTTTTCAAAGAAAATGTACTCAGTGCTTCAGCAGCATGAAACTGTTTTTGTACCTGTCATTTAATTTCATCTCCGCAGTGCTAATTCTTCCACAGCTGTGTGGTGGTACCTTCAGTAGGCAGTCCCTTAAAGACCGGCAGACATAGTTGTCACTTGTCACAGGTTTTATCGCAAGGTAATTGGTTGCATGTCTTCAAAGAAGATTTAGCAGGAGCCAAGCATGATCTCATTAGTGGTATGCCAGTGTTGGCTTGCCCCTGGGGGACATGACGACTACAGTGCAGTCAGAAGTGAAGATGTTTGTCCATATGTGTCGTCTCCAGAGGAGACCGGTCAGCTGGTGGGTTTTTGGGCTGAGCCGATTTGGTTCCTTGTGTGTCAGGAGTGAGGAGCTGAATTTGTGTTACTCCTGAGAAACATGATTAGTCAGTGTCTGTGACCAGAAATTCTGTTTGCTGACCTGGGGTGATGGGAGGTGTGTATGTTGTGTTTTCTGTGAAAGGAGAAATGTGCAGTAGGAAAATAAAAGCTTCTATCTTGATTAGGAATGATACCAATGGTTAGCTGTGTAAAAGTAACGGACAATTTTGGAGCTCCTGCATTGGTCAACCAGTAAAGAAGCTCGATAAAAGCACAGTTTGCGCTTTTACAGTGAGGGTAGGCCTTAGTCAGTTCGGGCACTTTCTGTTCTCTGTGAAATTCTCTGATTTGCCAGAGTCTTAACCTGAAAGCTGAGTCTTAAAAAGTCAATTCCTTGCCAGCTGAGGGAATATATCATAAAAAGATTTACTCATTAGTTTAAAGAAATAATGAACAATTCTGAAAGCTTGAGTTTTTGGTTTAGAAACTGGCTTTCGTGAAAGTCTCTCTCGGGGCACAGCTCTCCCAGCCTGTTAACCTGGAGAGCACCTTCACTGTTCCCGCAAGACGAACCGTTAAGGCTGAATGAGTCCCTGCAATCAATTCTAGGACTGAATGTTCATGCCTTTAAAATAGAAATGCCAAAAAAGGTAATAGAAAAAGTTGATTAAAGAAAGCATGAGGTGAATTAGATCAATGTAGACTGAGTTTTGATTTCTCTAGTATTTGCCAAGAAGTGATTAAGAAAGCAGCCAAGGTGCAATGATCCTGAACTCATCATCCAGGAGACAAGGTCACATCGGGCTTTGATTCACACAGTTTCTGTTCTTTAATGCTGTCCATCATTGCCTGTATGTAAAGGTCAAGTTCATACCAGAACCACAGCAGCTCCCTAGTTCAGAGCTCATTTTTGTTTTCTGTAACATAGAGTGCATGTGACTTTTTCTGCTCTGTATGGGATGCCAATTAATCACCAGGATTATCACCCAGGTCTGTTGCAGTTGCTTGGACAGTACCTCACTCAAGGTACAAGAATAGTATCTGCAGTGGGAACTGGAACCAATAGTTAGCTTTCAGCCCAAAGGCTTACTCACTATACTATGCCTCCTCCAAATCTGTATGAAACGTTTAAGATTTATATAGGAATTCACTGTCACAAAAGTGTGGTGAACATTTGCTTGATCTCCAAGGTATAGAGATGCTTGGAGATCACCTGAAGATGCTGTTTATGTGATTAAGTAGCCTGCTGGAGCAAGGCGCAGTGCACCTTCAGTCATCATTTTAAAAATAATTACAAACTGATTTATTTGTTATACACCCACTCAGTTTAGAATTGCCAGTTGTTTAATGCTTTACAGCTATGAGTCCTTTACTGCACAGGGAGAATGAAGACACATTAGCACACCCACCTGATAAAATCATTCCTCTTTTTGACATGCTGCAAGCTTTTACAATACAATATGGCAGTGTCTGAAAGGAGACTTAGTGCCAGTAGGAGGAGTGGCATCTCTCACTGATGTCACAGTGTAGTGATTCATAGCCGTTCAGGGACGCCAAATATGTAACGTTGCCATAGCCAAAATGTAATGTAGTGGCTCTCTGAAGGCACCAGTTCTGTAGGGTTTGGGCATTTAGTGAGACAATTATTAATTGTAGCAGTAAATCACAAAGTTGATTCTTTTGATGGCTTTAGAGTCCAACCATGCGACATAACTCAAACAACGCACACACACAGGTACTAATACACGAGGATACATTTATTAATACATAGAATATGCCTTAAACCTAACAGATCTTATCGAGAGGGTTATCAGAATACAAAAGGTATATATTCAGTCAGTTACAAAGTGTTACACATATCAAGAGGACATACGTTCAGTATATCATTCATTTAGACCGTTTCGTAAATGAACTTGGTTATAACTTCTACATTAGATACTCAAACAAGTACATAACTCTTAGGAATTAAATTGATATCAACTGGTTGGGATAACAATTGAATTCTCGAGCTGTAATGCATTGAAGTTGAATACTCATCCAATTTCTGGGGATTCAGATCTCCTGCGGGCACAAAGAAACAGTTGCAGGCTGTTGCTGTCCAATCCGCGCTCTCTGGCTCGGTGCCAGGCTGCGCTGTGCGGCTTGCGACAGTGCGCTGCTGATGCTCACTGTCCGGCTAGTTAGCAAAGTTTGTGCACAGGAGAAAAGATGACTGTGGGTCCCAGCAAGTCAGGAAGAGGACCGGTTCATTCCTGGTGAAGAGCTAGTTCTGAATAGTGATTCAGCTGTCCACAGTTCTGACCTGTTCACGAGGCCTGCTGCTGGTTACTCTCTGGCAACCTCCACTCTAGACTCTTAGAACAAAGGAAAGTTCTGGCACTCAGACACACTGGCCATTCCGTGGTTGTCCGGGCTGAGTCTCAGAATGGTCTGGAGGCGCGCTGCGAGAATGTCCTGCCCTTGGGAGCCTTCTGCTCCTGGGCCGTCCTGCCCTGTAATTCTCCTTTGAATTCCCTTTAGAACAGTCCACAGAATCCTCTCCAGAATCTTACTGAATCTCCCTGAATCTTGTTGAATCTCTGAATCTGAATCTCTCAGGCTCTCTGTGTTGCCTGTTTTTACCTGGAGGAACTTCAGCTCATTGATTGGCTGAAAGTTCCATGGGCATCAGAGTCCCACGTGGGTTTCTCTGCCCTACCAGTCAGATTGATTGGTTGATCAAGGTGGGATATGAGTCACTTAGTCCTGACACTTAGTAATGCAGTCCAGATGTCCAACTGGCACTCCCTAGACAGATAGGCGCCAATGGATGACCATTGATCATGATAGCCAGGCTAAGCTAAGTGCATCCCCCTTTGGGAGCTGTCCTAGGACCTTAAATCACCCTGGGAATAGTCTCTCTGTGGCTGCACCACAGAGATGAACAGAGAAATGGGGCCTCATTTGGGAAGCTCAGAAACACTTAATTCTGCCTTATTAATAAGCCTCGCCGCTACAACAGCAAGCATGACAAGTTTTAGAGTTTTTGTATTCTACCCTGGTGAACACTCAATTTCTTGAAGTTCTTCTTGCGGTCTTGAACCTGTGATGTCTGCTTGCAGGAATTTAGCCTGCTGTGCAGCCTGATAAGATTCTTTGAAGGTAGGAGAGCATAGGAGAGCCTTCTTAGAGAGGATTTTGCTAGTGGTTGGTAGTAGTTTTGATGGGAGTATTTTGCGGACAACTCTTCAGATGTATACAGATGTCTGCTACAACTTTGGTACAAACACAAGTTAAAACATGTGTGAGTATCATAAATGTACTTGGAGCTTTCACTAGTGTTTTGTATTGTTTGAACAATTTTGTTATTAATGCAGCTTGGTTTGGGGAAGAATTAGCTAAGCTTTTTGTTTAATTCACACTGATCAGAATATTTGAAAACCTGATGACAACCGCTCAAGGCACACATGAGCAGCAGATACTGTGTGAAGTATTGCAGTACCTAGTCGACGTCCTTGGTTCTTCCTGGTCATTTACAGTCCCTGTTAATGGCTACTTTTTATACAGCAAAACACTGGACTATGAGGATTCATGTTTTGAAGGAAAATGATGAAGGGTTAAAGGTTAGAACGCAGCACAAGTCAGATGCCCGTACACAACAGCACTCATTTGATTTCAGACTAAACGTCACAACCCCAGCCTCAACCCTTTTCTGTTTTGTTTTGCTTTCCTTCCGTGTTTATCAAAAGGCTTTTTATCATTATCATCAGTATTGAACTGACAGGAGGACAGAAGTTATTTTTAGAAGGTTGTTTCTGGAAACTACACAACTCTTTAAACACCTTTTTTACGAATCCTCCTTCTTATAAAAGAAGCTAATAATCTTCTCATTATATAATGTATGAGATAACTGTGCTCTCTGATTACAATAGAGTATGCGAGGCATGCTTTCATTGTGCTGTTCTTTAACCTTGAAGCAGCCTGCCTGTGGACACAAAGCCATTTCACTCCCCTGCTTTGTTTCCGATGGAGTGATAAAAAAGTAGAATCAGCCCCACAGCTCCAGCCAGTTCAGATAAGACGTGCCCCCTGCGATTGTATAAAATACTGACTGTAACCACGAGTTTAGTGATATTAGGCATATATGCCAGTGAGACGTCTGCCCTGTTTTTACCTCACTTTCTGAAGACCTAGCATCTCTCTAAATTGTGTGTGAGTACTCTGCCTGCAGTGGACTGGCTGCACACTGCCTTGCGCCCATTGTCTGCCAGGTTGGGCTCTGGGTCACTGTGACTTTATATTGGAATAAGAGGTTATTGAAAAAGCCTTCAGTCTGAGTGGCCTAATGGTACCAAGCAGTGCAGCATTTGTGCCCATTCTGTGCTGGGGCTGGCCTTTTTAATACAGCAGAGCTCTTCACATTTGTGCAATCCCATATCTGAAAGCCATTTTATTTAGGAAGCCATATCAGACTTAATGTTCTCTGCACTTACATTCTGTAAATATTACGTAGACATGGGCTGTTTTGAGATTAGATCAAATCAAAGTTTATTTATCAAATGGACAACAATACAGCGTGCAGCAGTAGTTGCTGGCAATGAAATGTCTTTTCTGCGAGCTCACAAAAATCACAAGAATCACAGAAATCACAGAAACGCAAAATCACAAAATTGAGGTTATAGTGTAACTTGACTGTTTTCCTTGTGGGTTGAGTTTCAGCTTGAGTGTAAATCAATAACATGGACCACAGTTTGGATCTTAGACAAGGCTCATAAACTTCATCAGATTATGAAGAAAGGCATGCTTGTGCAGTGTTTCACATCACGTCATGCATTAGAAAGTGATTGCAGCGGGAAAAAACGTGTATGGAGGCCTTGAGCTTGTAACAGAGATGAGGCTCTGCAGTTTTTAGTTGTCTCACATTGAAGCCACACATTCACAAGGAAAAGTCATTATTCTCTTCAAGGACGAATGCTAATGAATCATTTTCAACTTAATTCTCGGGTAATACCATGTTATTATAGTTTTAAAATTAAAAGTACGATGCACAGTTTTCCCTTTTGTGTTAGAAAAAAAATGCACCAATTTTTGTTCTGTTCAATCTGCATTGCACCGCTGGTTTTGTTTTACTTGTATAGGAGAATACCAGAAAATGCCCCAGCTGTAAAGCGAGGACTTTCTTAGGGTGTAAGACTGGCACAAGTGATCTACAGATTATCTAGTTCTTAGACTTAATACAAATCATTTTAACATTAGAGGATTCTTTTGTAAATTATATAATGGTTAAAACGTGTCCAGAGTAACAAGCTGATTAGAGAAGTAAACAGGAGGGACTTTTGCTGGAGAGGACTGAACGGATAATGGGAACTGTGGAGTTGAATTCTACTTTTGCTTCAGACATTTTAAAGTTTTCTCTATGCAATGCAAGGGCAAGGGATGGAGCAGGCCTGAACTAAATTGAAACTTAAATTATCTGCAAGTTTCCGACATCTTTTGATGCTGATTAATCCAAACAGTAAGCAGAGCCCTGGTGAGCTTCTAGGCATGGGTAGATTTTTGAGAATTAATGCTTTAGTTGTTTAGTTATGTGCCTTCTGTTTGGGAAGATCTCCTTTTTATAGTAACAAATTTCATCTAGCAACTTTCAGAACCAATCCATTCAAAGTGCTTGTTTGTCACCATCAAGAAGAGGTAGACCACCTGGGGAGTCCCGGCCACAGTGAGTTAAAAACTCAAGCCTGCACGTTATGGCCTGTAGGACTCAATCTAATGTCTGCCTTTGCTGTCTGAGACACAGAGACACAGCAGTGAACAGCTTTAGGTAGAGCAGTATTGTAGTTCTTGTCAGCAATGAGAGGTTGATCACTTTTAACAGGAGCTACAACCCCCAGCTATGGGACTTTAGGTTTCAGCGGTCAGCACATTTACTGCACTTTCCTCGCTAGGGACACTAAATACCCAGCAAATACGTCTGTCATGAGTGCTGTTCCCATACCTGAGGTACCCTCTATAATGCTGGAGGCAGATGGTTTGTCTTGAAAAGCTGTGCTCAGATGTCAGATCTGGCGTTTGGGGAACACGTCGCTTCCAGCAGAACGTCCCCATAACTAACGGTTTCGGCTTTGAAACTCGTTTCTGCTTCACACCCAGACGGGTTGGGGTTGCAGTTGAAGCGCCATTCTTGCTGGCACACATGATGCACGAGTTTTGACATATGGCTCTGACTATTGACAGTCAAAAGAGCAGCTTGTGGGGCGCTGAGCTGCTTTCAAGAAACGTGTGACTGAGAGACATCTTGTGTTAAATGTAATTAGTTCCCAGTCCCATTAAAAGCTTGTTTGCTGTTACTTGTAGAATGCAGATTTTCTCTGAATTGCTCACAGACACAGCAGCTTGACACAGAATGCCGAGCTTTCCAATGCATGCTGATGCTGAAGCTGATGCATAGTATATACTGTAAAATCATTAGCTGCAATATTTCTAGAAGCTACAGTACACCATTGATGCGATCCTCTCAATTCAAAACTCTTGGAAATCTGTTTGGTTACTTTTAAAAGAACAGTGACTAAAATCCCTTTTTGTACCTGTTAAAAAGGCAAAGAGCACTTTCACCTAACTGACTGCTTTTGTTACCCTTTTCTCTTCTTTCCCCTCCTGTTGTTAGTAACACCAGGTTTATCACTGTCACTAATGGATTTTGTGACTCAAATCCTTCAATTTCCCCAGCCAGGCAAAACAATGAAAGCATTGTGCTTCAGGATGGCTCAGATAGTGTTCTTTTGTTTGCCCAGCACTGTTCTTCAGTACCTCTGGTGAGCTGAAGTGCTTGTAGCAGGTTTGTGCCCGCCTCAGAGGGGCAGGGAGTGGGTTTGTTTGTACTCTCTATGGAGCGGGTGTGTGGATGTGTGACTGAATGTTCCTGGGCACTGACCCTCTTGGCTTTCTCAGCTTTCACCCTGTAAAGAAAAAAACATTGCGTTGTACAACCTTTATGTGTAAAATACATAAAAGCAGGGTAAATTCATTTTGTTCTTCTGAAGCATGTTATTCAAGGGAACCTTGGAATATTTGCTTTTCCTTGTGTTCTTCACTAGTCTAGCTTATTTCAGTCTTGTTTTGGTTTCTTTGCTGGGTCAATTCAGGGACCTTAAAGTTATAAAACTAAACCTGGAGAAGGAGTTACCCTTGGAAGTATGCTCACAAGGTTTATAAAGATTGAACTTGGGACGCAGGGATGGTTCTTGAGGAGTGATTATTTGTGCTGGTTTGTTTTGTATAGTCAGTAAAATGATATTAAAAGTGTGTGATAGCACCAGTACATGTTTTCCAACTAGAGAGGAATAATTGGAGAGATTTCTATTACTAGACAACAGAATGTTCATAATAAAATACACTTTTAAGATGAAAGCACAGAAGCACAGGCGTATTGATTAAAAACATCGCTAACTGTACAGAAAAAAATAGTGTATTATTTAAAGAAAAATTAAAAGTATAATTATTGTATTTTCTGCTCACTGGTAATTCCTTTGAGGTTTTATTGCCTTTTTTAAAAAAAACAAATACATGCCATCTGGAGACGGTTACGCTCACAACAGTGTCCTGAATAGATTTAACAATTAAACAAATATCCTGCAGGCGATGAATAATGAGCCACATTGGATGCTGAGAAATCCGTGTTCTTCAACAATTAACACACTCCCTGCCTTTGTACTTCAGAGTGTGTTCAAACAGCATCTCTTCTGTTAAAGCTACAGAAATGGGAGTTGCCCCCCAACACTCTACCGAAAGTGCAAATTCAATAACAATCAATCATTTTACTTGCTTTTCGATGAGGTCTGTGCTTTCTGAAAAATGTTTCTTGTCTTATCAAAAGTGTCATGCATGCATTTATTTTTGACGTTGGAATGTTTTGATTTAAGCTATGGGAGTATTTAATTTTAATTTAATTTTTTTAAGGTTGGCACTGATTTGCTTGCAGTCCAGCTTTTTGTGCGATATCAGAATATCGCCACCTTATATGAAGGAAGCTGCATCCTGCTAGGCGTGTTCATGTATCGATGAAATTTCTCCCAAAGCTAAAGTTCAAAATTCTGTTTCTATTTGCAGCCTAAACAGTTTGAGCTTATACTGATTCTACCCTCATGCACTCCAGCTGTACAGATCTGAGCAGGGACAATCCATCCCTTGTCAGAATATGAGCTTAGGTTGGCCAGGTATTGACTGCAGAAGGTTAATTAACTTGTAAGGTCATCAATGAAGTGACCTTTTCAGTAATTATTCTGTGAGAAGAATCCCTGTTAATTTGGTACAATTCCCCTCCAGGCTTTCCACTCTGTAGATGTCGGTTGTCCAATTTTTGTTTTTCCAAAGACAGTGATCAAACAATCATTTGAAATCTTATAGTTGTGTTACAGAGCCCCTAACAGATCAGATCCAAGTTAAACAAATCTGTTACAGTTTGCATGCAGCCCCTTGGGTCTGAGTTTCTCTTCCGGTTGTTGTTTTTTTTATTTAAGCGCCTTCAGGACGACCTCATTTCTATGTGCTGATCTTCTGTAGGCAGCAGTAAACAGGCCAGAAGCTTAGGAAGCTCTGCGAGAAGCAGGCAAAGGAAGTCTGTGTATTTCACATCCAAAACCACTTTGCATTCTCTTCTGCTTGGACTCTCCTGCATGTCCTGCAAATTTGCTTTTTGCAATCTGTGAGGAACACGTTCAAAGATGGGCCATTTTGTCTGTAGAGCAGGGTCTAAATGGGGTATGCATGTTTAGGCATTTAAAGAATGCATTTTGCAAAGGAAAACTTAAAAAAAGATATTCTTTTTTTAAGCAGTGCATTAGTTTGTGCATTTTTCAGAATGAAATCGTTTTTTCAATCATGTAAGAAATGCTAATTTCATTTGTTGCAAAGATGCAAATTAAGTGTCAGTACTTGCTCATAGTTTTTGAAGGCAGGTGTAGGCAGCCTTTGAAGGACATTGCGCAAGAAGCCTTTTTAATATGTTCCCAGTCTTGTGGCAGTGTATCCGCACGGCCTTTCTATATGAAGTAAATTTTGTTGTGTTGATATAAGAGATGGTCAGTGCCCGACTTTTTTTTTTTGCTATGCATACATGTCATTCTTGAGAATCATATAGCAGTCATACAGTATGATAGCAGACCACACTGTACAGCAGTAAGAATGTCTTTGAGCTGTCATGGGAGTACGTGGCACAGAGATATTTTCCTGACAAAATGCAAAAACGTACTCATTGCCTCACACAGCTTCTGTGCATAAAGCAACGCGACTCCTTTCGTTAATTATCACGATTCGGGGTCCCAGTGATTTTGTGGTCTGGCAAGTTAGGCATGTAAATTGTAAACTACATTTATATCTGCCTCCATCTCAACCTACAGATTACAGATTGCTGAACATTGCTTAAAAGTTTGTGGAAAGTGCTATTTTTTATTGGTTTTCCTTATCGAGGATCTACTGAAATAATACTAAAGCGAAAGCAGTGTGATAATACTTTCCTCAGAGTGTAAAGTCAGGTTGAATGGAGTCCTCTAAGATTTTACAGAGCGTAAAGAACTATAATGTATTTCCTCGCCCAAAGGACAACATTGGAAAAAATGATGAATGTGCAAAGAACACAAGATATCTCGTGACTTAATATTTTTGTAAATCTTTGTGGCGTGGTTAACCAGTAGAGTGATGATTATATGTTTATAAAAAGGGGGGGAGGGGGTTTAGTGACTCAATGTCATACATATCCAAGATTCTTTCCAAATTAAACTACCATGGAGTAGCTTGAAATTGGTATTCATTTCAAGGGAGTGGGGAAAAAAAGCCACTCAAGGCATCAAGGCATTCTTCTTTTATACTTTTTACTTGATATTCTACCAGAGGAGTTCCATCACTCAATGTTTGTAGCCTCAGAGCTTAAGGGGATCAGTTACCATATTAAAGGAACCCATTGAAAAATCTGTGTTAACACTGTAGTGCTTTTCATTATTGAAAACTCGCACCGCAGCAGTCATTATAGCATTTTGACAGCTGTGTGAAAGCTTTTAATACCGGCACTTGCAATAACTCTCTCTGTACCTAGAAGTAAAATGGTTCCAGTATCTTTTGAAAAATGCATCCTGTTGCATTTCCCTGTGGCACACAGCACCTGCGTTCCTCTGAGTATCTTCACAGGGGTAGACACAGAAAAGCAGCTTTTACAATGTTTGCGTGGAAGAAAAAATGGAGGTGCTGAGCACCATCTCCTATAGCAAAGCATGTTATGTCTGATCGGGGAGTAGTACAAGCTTGTCGAAATGTCAACGTCTCTTTGTGGCAGGCTTACCAGGTAACGATCACATGCCAACATGATGGAAATATTTTGTTTTGGAACTTTTATATTTCAAATGTGTTATCAGCTCAGGGCTGCAAATCCTGTACCGTACAGGGGAGAATGAGGGGACACCCACCTGTAAAAGTCATTTATCATTCGATGTTCTGGGACCTCCACAGTGCCTGACAGGAGAGTGCACATTGATTGGGGGAGCAGCTGTCATCTCTGACATCACTGATAACATGTGCCTGACAATTCCTGTTCTGCCAGTATTCGGCCAGTGAACTGCTTGGTGAAAGGTCTCTGGAGCTTCAGTACATCCTTGACAATTATGCAGTTCGATTACAAAATGAAGGGGGCTCTTACATGCTCAGCCAGCTTAATAACAGCCTATTTTTATGGAAGTAAATTATGTGATACTGTTTTTAATCTAAAATGGCATAGTGGCTCACCACAGACCAGAATGTTTTGTGGGCCATAGGCGCCACAGCTGCGTCAGCATGCATAGGCTACAAAGGAACAGGTAAAGTTTAATTCCATGCTGAAAAGAAAAGAGACTTTTTCTTTTTCCTTTCAGCAAGGAATAAACCTTCATCTGTTTCAAATAATCTAGTAGTTAACTCTGGGCACCTCCAGTTCACTGTGGTGCAGGACATCGGCTTTCTTACCTCTGCGCTGGGTAGATAATGTAGGGTGAGTGTGCAGACTTTCAGGGTCTCCACTCTAAGGTTAGGTTTCTTATCACAGGTAAGATCTTTCCAGGTGTTCCATGACTCAGAATCCAAATTTTCTAGGTCTTTTTAAATCCCCAACAGTTTATGACTGTGGCGAAATTATTATAAATAGACTAATAAATTAGTCTAGTTTAACTTTGGCTGGTTCAGATCCTCTTTTCTCCTACATGCAGTGCTCTTTTTAACATAAAAAGACATAGTGAGATCTGCTGGATTCTAGACCTTAGGGGCTAGATTAGGAAATCCTTGCTTTATATTGTTCTTTAATTGGACTACATGGTGTTTCTGGGGAGATTTTCTTTTTAGTCTTCTTAACAGTCACACTGGCCTTAATGCCCTCAGTCAGAAATACAGCATATGTAGTTACGTTGAATCACCCCAAGTTGTTTGCCAAACCAATCCAGAGCCTTCATATTAAATGGAGTTAGATCCCAGGTTTTATCTGAATGAAAATCTGGGTTCAAAGGAGTTGACAGCTGATCTGTGGAGACATGTGCTGAAAAATGTCTTGCAATTTTTCTCCTCTCTCTCCCTGTAAGAGCTCTGCTCTCATTTCTGGGTGGTACGAGGGGCTGATTGGTTTTAATTCTTTTATCTCCGTTACACTGTCACTTCCCACTCTTTGATGTGTTTTTTTCCAATTCTGCGCCACAGCAAATGAGATTCGTCTTTGGTAGGCAGACGCGACGAAACAAATGAAATAAAGCTTTGTCATTCTTGCCATTTGTCCTCGGAGCCACACTCCCTGCATCCTCCGCTGAAATGAAATGTGACAATGGTTTATTTTCATGGCAAAGCACGGTTTTATAAACAAATCATTGGTGACACTCAGGAGAAGCTTATGAAAAGCCTTAATCTTCTTTTTGCTTTTGCTGGAGGGGAAAGATGGATATCTGTCCGCGGAGCAAGAACAGCAACAAATCGGAGAGAAAATGTTTTAAACCACCAAAATGCCTGAATCCAGGCTTCTCTTGGTAAATGACTGTTGATCAGATAGCAGTTTCCCTCTGAAGCCTATATAAATAAGACTTCTTATGTAAGTCAGTATATTACTGTGCTTCCAAATTGCTAGTATACTGTGTATTTAGCAGCTATTTGCTTTTCCATCAAATTGCTTCAGATTTAGTAAGTTGATGGAATGATATGGACCCTAATAAACTGAAATCATCTAGTTACATAGCTCGGGACCATAGATAGTAGGTAGCTGCAGTTCAGTGATTCCTTTGCATCAAGGTACTGATAATTATGAATATGTGTGCTTCTGTGTGTGCACCTGTGTTCATTTGTATGATTCCTTATTGGTGTAATTTGCATGATGCCCATTAAGTACTGACTGTATGAACACAAGGATGTTACCATATGTTGCTGACAGTGTCCCAGCTGTCTGTGTAAAAAGGCTTAACTCAGTCAGTTATAGTTATAGTTATAGTACACGTACAGTGGATGATTCAACATGCTACTTCAGAAACATTACCTCAACAACTCAAAGTAAAGTTGACATAAACAGCCAATATGAAGTGTTAGTAGTATCTGGTAGTGTCCGATTCCTTATATGTGCCAGTAAGATTTAATTGACTCATTGACAGATGTCCCTTATCACCCATCCATATTTGGTGTCCACTTTATTATTAGAAGCTTTTATAAGACACGGAGTCTAACCAAGTGGGTACTGGGTGTGAGACTGTGCTGCACCCTGGGTGAGAAGCCAGTCCATCTCCCGACACGTGTGATTAGGAGAGCAATTGAGAGATGCAATTGCAGTTACCCTGGATAGCACGCTCTGGGACTGTGGGAGTCCTTGCCCCATAGGAAACGTATAAAAAAAGCCTTACAGAAGACACCAATAGCTGGATTTGAACCCAGTACCCAACAGCTACTTTGATGATGTTAGCAGCATTAACATCATTAATGTCACTTGTTCCCTTATACACATTTTTAAAGCTAATGCAGATTCACTATACAAAATTTTATAACTGTAATTATTAAGGTCCACTGTAAACTTAAAACAAGATGGTTAAGATTTCAATACATCACCATAGAGTTGGTTCTGCAAAATGAAAGTAATAAGTAAAAAGAGCAGAACAATGCACAATGTCAAAGATTTGTGCCCGGCAATGTAAGGCCTACAGCTGACCCTGAGTAAACAATCAAGAGCATGTGATGTGCGCATCTATTTATTTTTCTGTGAGCGTGAAGCGAAGAGGAGGGCAGTGCTAAACTACGACTTAAGAGATGGGGGGGGTGGGAGAGGCCAAGAAGACCTAATTTAAGACCATATGATTAAGATACAATGTTTTCAGGACCATGCTGAATGAGGAGAGTCTAAGATGCTCATGCAAGGATCTTTTTGTGGTTTTCATAATGGCTGATTATATGTGTGTGTGTGCATGCAAATATCAAACAAAATAAAGGATCATGGCTACTGCCTGTCATACTGAACTGTACGCTTGTCGCACTGTCTGGTGGATCTTTGGTATGCAGAGGAAAAGGCATGGAACATCACATACCAAAGCAGGGCTAAAACACAAAGTCTGATTGGCTGAGTAACCATGTAATGATCTTTAGAATCCCTGCGCTTCTCTAATTAAACAGCATTTTGGCTCTAATTAGGCCTGGCTGTTAAAAATACAGCAGCCCAAATCCCTAGAATCTCTTGCTGTTAATTAGATAATAGATTAATAAATTACTAGCGAGTAGTCGGATCGCCTCTTCATGCAGTGTTGTGGGTAGCGGCGTCTGCCTTAAGCTTCTGTCATCTTTTATGGACCGGTCACAGCCCAGCTGCCCCAGCTCCTGGTCACACTGGACTCAGCTCGCCAGGGCTGAGCTGCTGAGGGCGACAGCTGTAGGACAGAAGGGCCCAAAGGAATTGATAAATGTTTACAGCAAGTGATTCAGATTTACACGACCGATGTGCAGAAAGCAGCTCTAAACCTTCATTTGCCACAGAGCTCAAGCCTTCATTTGAACTTGCTTGGAACTATTTTTCCCCATAAAGCTTCTGCACCCATGCTGTACGGATTATCCTTCTGCTGCGCAGCGGTTTCAAGCCCTGCATGACGCATAGCCCAGTCTACCACATGCTTCTGCCAGTGTGGCACTGTGCTTGTTTCTTTGTCACAAACATAGTGCAGTTTGAAAACTCTCGTTCAGACAGAGCTTCCGTCAGGATCCCCTGGTCTTTGAGTGATGGGTTACCTGCAGGGTTTAGAGACACTTTCAATTAGCACCTAATTAAGTTATCTGCTTAATTGGTTCAAATAAGTCATTATGGTCTGAGTTGAATGAAAAAGAAAAACGAGTGCAGTCTCAATGACCAGGACTGTTGACCCCTAATTTAGGCAGGAGTTCAGGACTGTTGTACAGGACACGGCTGTATGTCTAGTGGGACATTGTGGCTTCTTAGGAAGATGCTCTACAGTGCTACTTCCTGTAGCCTTGACATCCTATTCATGTTCACAGCAATGTCCCCCCTCTCTCCCTGCTGTGAACTGCTATTTTAAGCATGGGTCTTCCTCCTGGAGTTTTTTTTTTTAGTCAAGGCATTTGCTCAGGAACATGAACTTGAGTCATGGGCACTAGTGTTTTCTGCCTTTGGCTGTGGGTGACCTTCATGACATATTTAGACAGTTAAATTGCCGATAGGGCCTGTGGATGGTTTTTTTTGTAAACAGATGTGGTCCTCTTATAAAGCAGAATAGGAGTAGGAGACTGTGCCATTTGTGTTGCAGGTTGTAACAATATTGACATTTTTGTTCTTGAAATGATTTACAATGCCTAAACAATAGTGTTATAATCATCATCCATGCTGTAGTTCACCATCGAACTGGATGCTGTGCTAACAGTTGTCTTTCTTCAGCTGCCCTGCAGGCTTCAGTTACTGCCAGCTTTGTCCACAATGTTATGTTTTCCATCCAGGTTGTTGGAATTCTAGTTTTTTTTTTTCCCCCATTGTCATGTTGGAAATTAACTCTTTCTCTCTCGTCTTTACTTACCACTTGTGTAAAAAACTGGATCTTCCTTTTCTTTGCTTTTGTGAACAGTTCTTTGCTGCCAATGGGACTTGCTGGTTTCTCGTATTTGGGTTAACAGGGCTCTTGCAAGATTCTCTTAAGGCATATATATGCCAAAATGTCAAATGTTTAAATTTTTAACCACCGCTCTTTGGTTTTATGAGAAATTATATAAACTATAAATAAAACTGAATCCAAGGATTTTTATACACAATTGCAGCATTCTGTGACATTGATCATTTGTTTTCACTTTTTTAGTGAAACGTTGTTAGTGTTGGAGGTTTTAGTTTCAGGTCAGAAGTGTTTAGATACTATAATGGAAGACAGTCTTGTGGTTTTCTTGCACTTTTTCCGTTTCTATTGCAGTCTCTAGGCTTGTTCCATGTTTGTTTAAGCCAATATTGACACCTGTGGACTGCTGTCTTTGTTTAACTGAAGATGGGAGTGCCTCGCCGTTTAAAATAACTGGGGGTTGTGTTTTTCTTGTATTCATACTAAAATGAAAGCTGCAATGCCATAGATTGGTCTTGGGGGAGACTGAACAAATATTTCATTTCCAAAACACATTGTAGCTGTGTTATTAGTTTTGAAAACTGATGACCTTTTAAACTGGTTACACAGGTTCAAATAAGCAGAATCACGGAGACTCTTTAGATTAAGCGACCAATGTTTCAGCACAGTATTTTCTGTATTATATAAATGTTTAGTGGAAAGGAAGTCACTAAAGGAAGGCATAAAATGACTTAAAAAAATCTTAAAGCATAGTAAATGCATCTCAGTGCTATTATGAGTAGTTTTGCCATTTGCAAGTAGCAAAATGTCCTACAAATGATTCTGAAGCTTTTTGATCTGCAGATTTTAGTGCTCTAAATATAGAAGCTCACCTTATACCTCTTCTTGAAACATGAAGATAGAGTTTATCTCCAAAGTGCTTTGTAAATTTGTGCCTGTGCTCACAGCATTATGCCTGACTGTGATTCCTTGTTGACATTCTGACAGAAATAAAACAAATACAACTAGCTTTGATAATGTCTTCATTGCAGTGCTTTTTGTTTCCATTGTATAGCCTACTTTGGGGTGAGCCTTACCGTGAAAATGTCATGCTTTGTCTTCTCAAACTATTATCTTTTGAAAACACTTGAGTTTCACCTTATGTCACTTTGTCCACCCTACCTAGTTCCTTTTGAACAGAAATATTTGAAGCAAATTATGTTGGAAAGGGAAGCTTACTGTATGTAAATATGCTGTAATGAGTTGCATTATAACAAGATAGTGCTGTACTAGTCCAGTCTCAATTTTGTAAAATTTCTGTGCAAGTGACTTTTTATTATCTCTTTTTCTAACAAATTTCCCACATTTTTTTGGATATTGGGCTGTCAAGGACTGAAATTAAGAAGGTTTTAAACAAGTCTGTGCATTCACTGCAGCTTTCCCCAAATGCGATCAGAGTGCATTGTTTGACATGCATGATATTCCAATCTGCATCCATAAATATTTTAAGAGGCGGGGAGTGCTTTTCAGGCACTTAATTAGGCGGCTCTTGTATCATGATAATTTAATCAGGCAGAATCCCTAAATAGGATTTTGTTTTTCAATGAGAAGATACAGATTTAAATGGTCTTGACTGGGGCATGGACACTAGAAGCCTCCCTCTCTTCAGCAGGGAGAAGGCTGGGGTTAAAACTGAAACCTCCATCTCCTTAAAATTGCAAGAGGGAAGCTATCACTTAAGCAGTTTAAAATTTTGTACCAGCTGATACCATAGTTATCAGCATGTAAACTCTCGGTCGGTGTCTTTTCTTTGATGGATTAAGGCTGATCCAGGGTGCAGTTCAACATGGCTTAGATTACAGAGGGTATCTCTGAAACCAGCACCCTGGGGTGCAGTAAATGAGTTTAAAGTTATGTTGTATTGATTAGGCCGCGGTAGTCGCACCTCAGGCCTGTCGGGAGTCTACTGCGGTTGCTCGTTCACTCCGTCTTGCCTGGGCACTTGGCTGTTTTAAAGTGCACTGACATGTTAAGAGCAGTTTCACCTTCCTTCCTGAAACCTGGTCACTTTTCAATTCCTCCTGCACGGCAGCTATTTTGAATGACTTCTATCTGTTGGAATCTGCTTATTCCTTGTTTAAAGATAGAGGAAAGACCAAATGGCCGGTCCCTTTATAGACACAACAGCATTTGTTGAACATTTTCCCTTCAGTCTCTTTAGGAAACAAGCACATTGCCTTCTACACACTTATTATCCCAGTGTTATTTAAACTGGAAGTGAATTTGGAGAACAGATTTAATGATCCGTGCAACTGTGTTGGTTTATGTAAACTCTTGGGTTCCGATGTTTCAGTACTAGGAGTTATAAATGTGCAAATGAGACATTTTGGAGTTAGTCCCAGGGACTGCCTCACTCAGCAGCAACAGGGCATCTTGCTGGTTTTTACTTGCCGCCAGATGTTTTGGGAAACGGCCACGACAAACAAATCCTCCAGGAGGGTTGTCTCCGAAGTGCAATGTTCATATTTAATTGCGCTGCCGCCCAAACCTGTAATCTGATCCGCACCTCAAAGTCCAGATCGCATTCCAGACATGGTGTTCTGGCTCTCAGGGGGTCAATTGATATTTCTTCCTGCTGTTAGCAATGATGCTCTTTAAAGTCCAGAGTTGACTACTGTCATTCTTCTTTTTCAGATGGTTCCCTTAGAAAATTTCCGAACCGCTTCATCACTCTGTAGCCAAGGGCTTAATCAACAAAACATCTCATCCCCTGTTTTAATGATGATTCATAACCTTTATTTTTCTGATACTGGCCTTACCTTAGTTGATTTGGTAAGCTTATCCCATATCTTCTTAAAACATAACTTGCTCTACACTGCTTAAAGCTCCTTCAAGCCATCTTTTAGGTTTTATTTAATATTTAAAGTAGTATTTGAAATCTAAAGCCTTCAATTGCTGAACACCTTTAATTTATTCATTTAAAAAAAATCCTTTTCACATTATCTTCAGATTCCTAGATTTTCAATGTTTTTTAATGTTGCATTTTTTGCACAACAAAAACTGTGTACTGCTGTTATAATGCAATACTGTTTGTAATGCTTGCTATTTCTAGAGCATTACATTTTTTGGGGAAATCCGTAATCTGCAAGATTGTAGTAGATAAACATTTGAGCAAGAATGCAATTTAAAAAATTGAATGTTGTTGAGTAGAGTACACTAGTGCCCTTCTCCTCTACACAGAGAATGAGCTATCTGACTTGCTCTGTTGGGCATATTCTACCATGTATGCCTGATCCTGTAGGCTGTCATCTTGTTCCTTTAGCGTTTCCTGAAAAACCAGCCTTCTTGTCTGACTGTGGCATCTGTAAAGGTTCTGTAGGATCACTGCTGATTCAGGTTTTTGGGGATCTGTGTTCCTGACAAAGCCATGTTGTGTGTTCTGGAAAATGTCTGGTCTTTTGTATACCATTTAAACTTTGTATTCTATAAAAATGTCTCCTGGCTGAAATTCTCCTCTGGGGTGAGGGACAAAACCCATCGAAGATTTTTAATAAGGAAACATTTGTGCATTCCTCTTCTTGGCCAAAACTCTGTGTCTGTGACTCTCCCCATGTCCATTTTTCCTAAGTCTCTCCAGATGGCAAGGATTAGTGATAGACATCCCTTAAAACACCACAAAGGAAGAATTAGTAAAGGAGGAAAGAAAATGATCAAAGCCCCATCAGGGAACAGAATCATAGCAGCAGCATTCCATTTCATGCAGCAAAAAAAAAAGTTTTTATAAAATAGTGTCCATTGAAATTCGGGGCCCTGGTGGGACTTTCAAAAGAGAACCAGCACATCAGAGCAGCCTCAAAGGGTGTTGAAGGCTGATACTTGTCCTGGTCCTGGACACTGAGGCCCATTCCTGCAAACTGAGAAAAAGAAAAAAAGACCTCGACACCCTCTGAGCAAGCAGGCTGCCGTCTGCCTGTGAAATCGGACTGATCCGCTCAGCTGGCATGTGGGATGTGAATCATCTCCCAGGAATGTGCTGGTCATTCCTAAAGTTTTGAGGAGCAGTTGCTTGTGCATCTCTGCATAGACCACTCGTCTGTGTATGGATGGTATTTCTTTTCCAGGTCAACTTTAAAACAAGCAGCCTCCTGAGAACAGTGGAATTGTCCTGTTGTCTGATTGTGCTTCTCTGCCAACAGTGTAAATATTAGCCTTCTGAATGAGCATCTGCGCGAGACCTCTCTTTGACAGCAACCAGGCTGCCAGATGTTGCATTGTTTGCATCTGTAAGTCTTTGTGCTAACTCTTTTGTCCAGGGTCCTTAGATTGATAAGAAAGGGCTATGCATTTAGTCTGAGTTTTTCTTTTTGTACACTTGAATATCTCATGGTGGTCAGTATTGCTCCCTCAGAGCTCTTATTCCATGGGTTCAATTCTGGATCTGGGGTGGTTTCTGTGTGACGTTTGTATGTTCTCCATGTGTTTATGTGGGTTTCCTCTGTGTGTTCCGGTTTCCTTCCACCCTCCAAAGACATGGTTGGTGTTTTGGCTCCTGGGAAAATTGTCCTTGTGTGAGCCTGTGTGTTTCTCTGCATGTCCTGCAATGAGTTGGTGTCCAGCCTAGTGCCTGCTGCTTTTTGGGATAGGCTCTGGCTCCTCAGTGACCCTGAATTAGATGAATCACTTAAGATAAGATCACTTTATTAGCCATATTTTTCGCATACCCCAACTTGCTCTCCAAGAGACACACAGACGGGGAGAGAAGCTTGGGGTCAGAGCGCAGGGTCAGCCATTGTACAGTGCCCCTGGAGCAGCTGGGGTTAAGGGTCTCACTCAGGGGTCCAACAGAGTAGGATTTCTCTGACGGCTGCCGGATTTGAACCAGCAACCTTCCAGCCACAAGCGCAGATCCTTAGCCACAGAGCCAGAAGACGGATGGATGAAAACCTCACTTTGGATCTCATTAAACAGTTTATTTTGTAGAGGCATTTGTTCTATAGCACGTAAAAAGTTCCAGAACCCACTATTATAACGTCTCATAACAGTGCAAGGATGTTGTCTGTCCTTGGCTCTGTACTGTACACAGGAGAAGAGCATTGAACAGGCACTACATCTCTATCACTTTCAAGGTGAATGAAGGTGACAGGCACATGGAAGGGAACTGAAAGGATCCCTGTCTGTCTGACATGTTATGTTGTGATGCATCAAGACACGAGACAACCTGGGTGACAACCACATGGATTGTGACAGCGCTGGCAGCTGGAGAACCGCACACATCACTCTAGTGCTTTAGTGGGACAGACAAGGAGAGAGGGCTTGTCTGACAGCATGAGATGATTTCAGGCTGCTTTTGGCCTTAGATGGGATTGTGCAGAGCAGAAAACATAATAATGGAGAAAGGTTACAGACAAGGCTAGGACTTTTGTCCCAACTTGCTTGTTTGTTTACTATGAACTTGAAAATTCCAAGAACCTCAGTTTTTAAGGTTTTTAATGTGCTTCTTTGCTGCTGATCCTTTGTGGGAAGTGCTGTTGTTTTTCCAATTATAAATTGAAACAAATTCCACTTGGTTTTAGTAATCCTTTGCATTTTTTACCTTGAACTAGTCCTTTATATAGACTCTGTTAGTACATTTCATGATATGACATATGTTTTAAGTTGTCTGATGACTTTCTTGAAGTCTTTTAGAGCATAGGTCTCCTTTTTGCAGCATGGTGACAGTGGTAATTTTAAGAATACTTGGAGAGAGGCATTGATGCCACATATTTAAATGTCTGTGAGTCTTAGCAACTGATTGTATCATCTAACAATAGGCGCTGACTTACAGGGCTCTCAGCAAGGCCTGGTGGATATGTACATAGCTGACATTCTGTAGACGTTCAATGCATTTTGCACTTTAGATCACTGCTCTCTCCTTTTGCTATGTAAGGAACACATGGTCTTGTCCAGGAGACCACATCATTGACCTGTGCCTTTTTAAATGGGACCATTTCTGTCACCGTCAGGATGTTGTCTTTCATACTAGTGTTGCGTTTATGAACTATGCACCCCAACGCAAGCATAAATAGAGTCGGGTCAAATGTTGCAATAACCTTTGTATATCTGCAGCTGTTCCACTGTTTTCTCAGCTGGTGTTTTTTCAATCTCAGTGCCATCAGCTTAAGTACATTTTAAGGAAATGAAAACTGCGTATATCTGCGTTCCATTCCACAAATAATCCCTGGCTAAAATCAGCAGGAACCATAAATGTGATATATCTGAGTATTACATTTGAAAAAGGCTCTGGAAAGGTATTTCCAATTAATCTGCAATGTTTGGACCCCATAGTCATGTGTTGACAGTCCATGATATCAGTAGTGTAACTCTGCCATCTTTTTGCAAGAACAAGATTAAAAGGTAAAGGAACATGAGCGAAGCCTTAGGCCTGATTCTAGCTGGGAAGTTTTCACTCTCTTGGAATCGTTGCTTGCAGGAAAAGCAGCTTTCACAATAAACGGCAGCATAATTTACACCAGGAATGTGCTGCTTCCTCTTAAAAGTACTCTTGCACAGAACTGACTCGGTGCTTTGTTTTTGGGGGGGAAAGTAGGTCATATGTTCTCTGTGAAGGAATATCTTATGCATTGCTGTTGCCTTCAGATCTAAAACCTAGATGTTTTTTTTACCTGTAGAAAGGCAAAATGTTTAATTTTACATGGAGTACATCCTTGAATGCAATGTTTTGTGCACTGATGGGTGTAAGTGGGCAACGTGACGACGGTAGTGTGGTCTAAAAATAATCTGGAGCAGGACATTCTTGAATTAATCATCCCCTGTTGCATTTATTACTTTGTATCCACATTAATTTGATCAAATTATGTCAGGGAGCCACCTGGGTGTCTAACAATTAAGCACTGCTTTGAAGAAATCCTATGTGAAAATGAGCCTGAAACCAGGGATTGCTCAGGTACATTAGAGAGCAGCAGTGTCATTAGGGGCATTCCGGAGGAGAGAGGAGGAAAATGAAGCATCTGATTTTGTGCGAAAAGTGACAGGTAGCTCAGATAGAGTGCTTACACAGACTGAGGCAGCTGCTGTCTCTGCCTGTGGGTCAAAGGCAACAGTGGAATCATCAAAAATTCAGCAGGTATTGTCTGGACTGGGTAAAACCGAGGGAGATCTCTGTCCTCGCCTTACACATCACCTACATGAGAGCACAATCAGAGGGTAATGAAAAGTCTTTGAGAATAAAGTTCAGATAAATGCAGAGTGGATGAGAGTTGCTTTTTTGCACAAAGGGGGGGTCGGTTAATGGGGGAAAAAAACTGCCAATTCATACTGTGGGTGTTCATAGCAAAATTCCAGGAGACTCTCAGTGGGTTTAAAAACGAGCTAATGTGCCAGATGGGCTAAGTGACCCCTCTCATCTGCATCTATCAGGGTCTAATAATAACGTGCTTTGACTTTACTCTTTGTGTTAAAATAACTGCCATACCCCTCGACCGTCCTTCTGGTTGATTACCGAATGTCAGACAAATGCTGCAGATTTGAGTCCGTTTCCCTCTCAGGCACTGTTAATGCCTGGCTTGAGTGGCAGCCACGGTAGTGCAGAAATCTCTTCCCTTGGACAAAACCGGCCTCCTGTTTCAGCGAGATACGTTGTCTTTCTTCCAATGACAGCAATGAGTGTCAGTCACCAGGGCAAACAAACACTTCAACAAGATTCCCTACAGGTCTCCTTTTAAACAGTTTTTAACACTCAAGTCTCCTTTTAGAGAAGGAGAACTGTGTTTTCTTTTTTATAAAGATGAAGAATAGGGGGTAAATGTTGTTGCAGTTAAACTGTTATTACTTCAGTCTCATCACTTCCTATGCCTTTTTGCCAAAGAAATCGGCAAGGGTTTTGATATTTGCTTGTGAAAAATTGAAGGCTTAAAATGCTGGGGATGTCTGCTCTGTGTTTTAAACTTTTTAGTTTCAACTTAAAATAGTGGGTTGACTGTTCAAGTGTGATCTCTGAATCTACAAGTGCAAGCGTGAAAGAAATATTAAACATGGCTTAAAAAAGAACAGATCCCGTGGGGATTATTGAACTACAGTAAATTCAGATGTTGATGTTGTAGAAAATAGCTAATTTCATTTCCACGTCATGCCGCTTCAACGCAGTGTGTGTGTGTGTGTGTGTGTTTCAGATTTCAACCTTTTCAGCATGAGTGTGAAGCCTGTCACAGTCCCCTCTGGTTGTGCAGACAGTGCCGGCGATGGGGAATTGTGAGATGCCAGTATGCCGGAATTCTCCGGCAGGTCATGGAAAGGTCTCCGGAGACATTTGCACAGGAATGTGACGGTCCCCAGCTGGCCGAAGGGGAGAGAGATCAGGAAGGGTCTTGGTGGCGAGCTAGAACACATCATGTGAGCAATTCTAACACAGGAGAACAGCTTGTGAAGGGGGGGGCAGGGGGGGTTGGGGGAGCCTATTTGCTCAGCAGCGAGCTTCATCTTCTTATCAGAGATGGCTGCGTTCAGCTCGAGCGCAAAACCTAACAGGCGAGGTGTTGCCTTGTGAGCGAGTTGACCTTGGAGCACTGGCTGAGCGCACAGCGGAATGGTAACTAGGAACAATCCTCTGTTCAGCGTTCGCGAAAGGTCGCTTCATTATTTTTATTCATACATATTTATTTGTCTTGTTGTCAGTCTCCTTCCTGAGGTAGAACATTTTCTCAGAAAGGCTTTCTGTGCCGCAGTCTTTATGACAAGGCACAGTAAGACTCCTGCTTTGGTTTCATTTTGTTCTTAACCCTACGGGGGCTGCGATCATGTGGAAGTGTCGCTCTGCCTTAGATGCATTTTGCTTTAAGCACAGATGCTACAGCAGACATAAGCATCAGCACCCTGCATTTGAAACAGGGTTATTCACTCATCTAAATTACCGGGAATTTTCACAAAACCGTGCTTGTCAATGGTACCTCTTCAAAGTTTGTGGAAATAGTCTGTCATCCTTGTGAGATGTAAAGTACAACTTTGCATCAAGGATGCAAAAGCATCAGTGTGCACTTTTCAAATTTCACATTTCACATTTACACAAAGGGATGCGGGACTAAGGAGTGACCTATCCAACCATGTCTTTGAAGCTAATACTCTTACTTAGAGATCGCCCAAAGCAGCAGATTCTGATCTGATGTCTTACTATTTTACTGGGTCACCGTTTAATCTGATGGGAAGAGCATTGCATTGGAGTGCTTGCTGGAGACAAATATGGCTTTTAAAGGAGTGAAGACTTTACTGACCAATTCTGATTAACCTGAGAGGTGCTGCTGAATGAGTCACTCCCTCTTAACACACTCCTTGTAGCATCTTCTGTTGCAGCTGTTCACCTCTCATTAGCAGGCAATTAATGATTAATGCCCACCTTAGTGCATCCTTAGTAACACTGCTTTGCCTCATCTAGACATTAAAGTGAGGGCACTGAGGTTGGCACAGGCACCTCTAATGAAGATGCCAGCTGAACTCCGCCTTTCCCTCTCTAAACCTCATTAAAACCACCCCCAATCCAAATAGCACTTCATAATCCCATGGAAGAAATATGAGAAATAAGAAACTAGAAATCTCCCAAGGCCACTGCAGAGTATTTTGTATCTGGCAGCTCTGCCCTTTGATGTTCTCTATTGATCTCCCTCGTTCTGACATGTTCACTAAAGCCTGTGGGATTATTAGGCTTATTAGAGCCTGTAGAGAAAGAAAAGGAGGTGGGGGACTTCATCCCCAAAAATTAGAATGGAGATAAAGTAATAAATCAAACAAACCGTGCCAGGGGGATCTCTCAATCTCAACAGTACCTGCCGCCTCTGTTGACATTCTGATCAATGTGTACATTGAATACAAGCACCCTTTTAACTTTTCTGCAAAGAAAACTCCTGGTTCCACTTCTTTCCTATGTGGGAAACTTTGAAGATATCGGGCCATTTCGTGTGCAGGCACTGGTGAAGAAAGGTATAGTGCCGTGCTTTTTTTAAGATTCAGAAATGTTCCTCAAGTAACCTAGCCAACAAAGTTGCTTGCTCTGAGCATAGATTGTGGTTTCCTGGGTTTGGGGTTGACGTGATGTTGTTGGGGTGTGCTCAGATCTCTGGCAGGCAACACCCCCTGTGAGAGGCATCCCACTCCCCTCTATGGTCCCAAGCAGGGTGTCAACAAGCTAAAAGGTTTGATGGGTGGGCATTCATAGAAAAATACCCTTGATTGCTTAAAACCATCTGTAAATGCCAGTTGTTTTCCTTTCATTATCCAGCTTAGTTCACTGCTACAACCCTCATACCAGCAATAATGACATGTAGATTGTGCGCATACATGATTGCAGCACATCTTTTCAGGCCATTTTTTCCCTCTTCAGTGTCCCCAGTATTGACAGATGAGTTAAGTGCTGGACTGATGCAATTCTCGCTTGATTATTACAGTAGGTAAATTTGCAGGCACAGTGAGGTGGCTTCACAGTCACTATAAAACTCAGCCTGTTGTGCTCCACTGCTTGTGGAAACTTGTTCCCAGTCTGTTTAATCTATTTAGATGTGGTGTGTGCTCTGCTAAGACACCCCCTGCAACTGTACCATTACGACTTTGAAAGAAACCAATAGAGGTGATGACTGATCCAGTTAGCACTCTTGGAAAGACTATAGATTTCCAAGCATCTTGAGTTTCAACTCAATTTTTGTCAAATGCTTTGGTTTCTGAGTGCCTAATTTGTTCAGTAAAGATTAGAAAGACCCCAAAGACCCCGCATGGAAAGAAACCAAAGATTAGAAAGGGTGGGGTATATTGAATTGCTCTGTCTGGGTGCTCTACACTGAACACAGAAGACCCAGTATTTAAATAAACTGTTATGGCCAAGAACTTTAGAATTGAAATGAACCTCTGAGATCAGAAAGAGGAGTGATAACAGGAATACACTAAATTGGATTGCTATGTGAAGAGGCAAACAATAAGATCCCAGCTTGCTTTTTTCATCAGAACCCTGGCTGTAGTTGAATAGTTTAAGAATACGGTATAGTCTTAAACTTACAGCTGTGTCTCTAAATAATGGAATTTGCTTTCTATTTGCTGAAATCGCAGACTGCACATGTTCCGTGTAGAGGGTAACATAACTGCTTTCTAGTGAAGCAAAGCTATTGAATAGCTGTGCCCGGGGCCTTTATCGATTACAGAAATAACAAGGAGTTGGATATATTTATACAGGTCTACGAGTAAATAAAGCATGACCATTCTGAAGCAGGTTGTCTCTCAGGTGGGAATGAGATAGAATCCCTCGACCTAGATAAGAGAGACTTCAGATTTGGACCAACAAACGATACTTGCTCAGCAGATGATACCAGTTAACACCATCAGCTCTTAAACGTGCCTGGTTTATAGACTCACTGAGCAAGTTATTAGGAGCCCTCTGTCAAATGAGTGGGTGTCTTTCAGTGGCAGGCAGTGAAACTGATTTTTTTTAATGATCTTTTTTGGTGCCAACAATTGAGATCTCAGTCCTGTTAAAAAAAACTACTGGGTTCAGTTTCACAAACCATTGTCCTTGTATGACCATGATTGCAGGCAACCACACAAGAAGAAAGGAATGGGATTGGGCTGTAAATATGTCAGATCTTACAAATTCATGTCACACCCTGTTAAAGCTATTACTAATCACAAGAGCATGGCAAGATGTTCGTTGGATGGGGGGGTGGGTCCTAGTACTGTTCAGCCAGTGTAGAGTTTGCAGTTGAAGGTATATACAATTTCAAATCTGTTGGATTGCACAGAAAGTGGCTGTTTAACATCTGCCTCCCCGTGAATTTGCATAGCTCTATCATTATGGCAACTGCCATCGTGGGCATTCAAGCATCAGAAAGAACAAGAGCTCATGATGAAAAAACTATCCGACTACCTTCTTGGAGAATTTTTCACCCCCTATAAAAGCCACCTCCTTCTAAAGGCTGCAGCAGCAGACAAGGCATGCTAAAAAGTCTTTTTGTTGTGAAGTTTTAAAGGACCCTCAAGGTTCTGAAATGCACCAAGTGTGTAGCGAGGTTATGAATCATCCAGCATATTAGGTTAATTAGTAAAGTCTTTATAATAATCATGGCACTAGCTGTACCTCGGAAGCTCCCCGTAGCAAAACACAATCCAGCCAGCGGCAGGGCTTTCAGCGAGGCCGCTCTCCGTTATAAATCGGATCCTAAAACTCGCCGCCAAGGAGTGTGTAATTGTTTAGAAGTATTGAGGCCACTGGTGTCAGGTTTTTCTACACTGTCGGTGCTCTGTCTGCGGCAGACACAAACATCACCATTTTCATTTTCCGGCTTACGCCAAACAGCAGCACCCAAAGAGGTCTGCAGGGCAGCATTTCATTTACAAAAAACACGTTATTAAGGAAGATTGCCCAGGTCAGGCAATGACGGACATCGCACCAGCTGGGAGAAACAACAGGCTGAAGAGCTAACGGGCCATCCTCTGGCAGTGTAGCGCTGCACCAGCTCAAGGCAGGACCCGCAAATTCTTGATAATTATTTACTTAATTATCTGGTCAGGATTTCTTTTATTGTCTTCTGCAGTCTTAGCTTTCTCATCAAGGGAGGCTTGTTAAAGGGCAGTGACGTACGTTCTTGATGTCTTCAAACAATACAAAGCTGATGTTCAGGATTGCATATCTGATGGGATAATGGGTTTTGCTTTTGTAAAATTTAAAGGCATGAGCTTTGAAATTAGGTTAGCACAATGACAATCCAGCTACTCTTTTATTATTATTATCATTATTATTATGCATGTTCAACTGGAAAATCCACAATTACCCTGATTGTAGTGTTTCCTACTCTGAATTAATTTTCTTCATTATTATGACTTTGTTCATTCTTACGGAGTGTGAAAATCTTGGGGGGCGGGGGTTGTGGGGGAGACATTGTTTTAATTGCTATTCCTCTCAAGTCCTATAGGTTGTCTTTCATAAACAGGACAGTAGCCATCATTATGAAAGTTTCCTAGAAAGGCACTGCTTTATTTTCTCAAGGAATTTGAAAGCTAGATGGGTCAGAGTGAGAGCATGCTAACTCAGTGCAGAAGAAATGGCTTGGCTTGCTCTCATGTATGTGTTCCTGATGAGTCCTCTGTTTTCCTCCCGCCTTCCATAGACATGCTAGCTAGGTCAGTGTCTCTGTGGGCCCCTGTGATGGACCGGTGTCCAGTCCGGGCTGTAGTCATGCCTTGTGCTTTGTGATTCTGAGAGTAACTCCAGGTTATATCTTGATGTTATAAAGCATCTATGGATGCTATGGATGATGGATGTATGGAAAGATGAATGTGTCTTAAAATTATTAGGGGAAAAAATGCAAAGTTGGTTTAGAAGTTGGTAAACTTCTAAAGAACATCCTAGAGTTCAAATGTGACAGGCGGGTGCGATTGTTGCCTCTCTCCATGTGTCTGCAAGGAGCAGTTGAGAAGAAAATGATTTTGTCCCCAGATAATGACTTTGGATTCAGCTCAGTTCTTTCTAAGAAGAGGAAGTGAAAAAATGAATGAGCGGAGAAACATAATTTTAAAATTATTTTTATGCTCTTTCAGATTCAGGATAAGATAGCATCTACAAACCTTTCGCTGTTAATTAATAATTATCTTATTGTATGCAAGGATGACCTTTCTGCTGCTTTAAAGCGATGCTTTGAAAGTCAAGGTTAGAAGATTGAACTTAGTTTAGGTACAGTATCCTGACAAATGGCAAAAAATACCTTACTCTTATTTAATGATACTCTTGTTTAATAATTGCTATCTATAGCTTATTTAACCAGATATGTACCGAGAACAAATTCTAATGTACAATGACGACCTGGCCAATAGGCTTTACGCTGTTGTCGCACAGAAAACAGATCCGTGAAAGAAGGAAAAGAACAATCAATAAACTTGAAATAACATAACAGAACATGGCAGTCTTAACAAGTACAAGTGTCAGCTGGAAAAAAAATGTAATCAAACAACTGAAAGTGCCCTCAGATATGAAGGTGGATGGTTTCAGCTCTCTGCAGATTGCTCCAGTCAATGGCAGGGGCAAATGAAATCAACTACCAACTTCGGGCAGAAGTACTCTTGGAAGGTTCAGTCTGATAATAATTTGACATCTGAAGTTGTAGCATAGTACAGAGAACGGCCAGAATTTATTCATACAGGCATTTTCCCCAGTTTTTGGAAAGGTCACATTTTCTTGAGTGTTTTCCAGTTGAGCCCCATGCCGATCCTGCCTCTTTGCTGTCCTTTTCAGCAGCCTTTTTTGCAAATGTCCCCTGTCTGGCTGGGACACATATGACATCAACATGCGACACATTGCTATCTGCTCATAGCAGTGCAGGACTGTCACAGAGAGAGCCATTGCTATACTGCTCATTGTAGTACAGGACTGTCACAGAGTGAGCCATTGCTATACTGCTCATTGTAGTGCAGGACTGTCACAGAGTGAGCCATTGCTATACTGCTCATTGTAGTGCAGGACTGTCACAGAGTGAGCTACTGCTATACTGCTCATTGTAGTGCAGGACTGTCACAGAGTGAGCCATTGCTATGCTGCTCATAGCAGTAGAGGATTATCACCACACAGAACACACAGTTTGTTCTGTTATAGGTGCTGTTGAGCACTGCCTGGTTTTGTACTTCAGGACATAAACAAGTGAGTGTCCACTTGATCATCAAGGATGTGTCCCTACAGAATTGCAATTAAGGACACTTAACAGATAATTACCAGTCAGGAGTTTTTTAAAATCTTATTTGGCAGAAAAAATGTCTGCTTCTCTTCTCCAGACTGGTTAGAATTTGCTCAAGTTTTTAACTAAAAATAAATAGTATTTAAAGTGTCAGTTTTAATGTCCGGCAGGGGTAGGTCTCATGGTAACCCCACATAACCGCCAGGAGGTTAGATTAACATCAGAGACTGGTCTTAAATCGGGAGCCGGACTTGTGAAAGGCTCACTTTGTTTGTGATTGTATGAAAGTCCTGGGCTTTCCAAGCTGGCTGTGTTTTTCTGGCTCTGTATTATACTACAAGGGTCTATGTGGTACATTGTAGCATAGTGTTACATTGCACAATAATAGTAATCAGGAAAGGAAAGCAAGATCTCTTCTCTTAAATTGAGGTCACAAAGAATTAGAATCAGGGACTTCTGCTGTGGACTTGAAATAGACATTTTATATCAATTGTGAAGCGAGTCAACACCTTGTGTTATTTCCCTGATTCATATTGAATTCCCTGTCTGCTTACATAACACGTCTTTCTTATACTGAATCCAACAACATCCTGCAATAATAACAGCAAAACATACACATTCATAATGTATTTTTTTTCAACAAATCAGCACTGCAGATAGATAAAATGTTGCACTAGCTTGTATAAGAGGTAGTATCCTTGGTCAGAGGACATCAAAGAAGACAATCCTGTTTTTATCTCGTAAGTCTGCATTTCAACAGTTCTTCTTCCTTTCCTTTCTTCCTCTTCTTCTCCGCTGCTGTCTTGATATATAAATCTTTTTGAACTGACTATGCCCGTTTTAGGGCTGGCTGGGTTTTATCGCCTTGGCCGGTGATAAAAGGGAAATCAGTGAGCCCTGTTTATGAAGCGAGGATCACTTCAGGTCTGTATAATGCCTGATAGACTCTAGACAGGGAGGTCAATAGAGACTTATTCATGAATGTATTCCCATCCTTTTCCTTCCTGCCCCAGGACCAGACACTGGAGTTTGACTGTAATAGATGAAGGTGAAAGATAAAACGATATACCAGTTCCCTGGCTCTGTGCCTTATAGTAATGGAACTGAGTGCCCTGTCTGTTTCTTCAGGATGGGAAGTCTTCTACTTCGGTTGACATTGAAGCTGTTTTTTATATAACTGGGGTGTAAAGATACAGTATAAACGTATAATAGCAGAAAACTCAGATACATGCAATTAATAAAAGAAACAGCTGTGACAGATTGTAAATTATCCATGTATTTAATCCACTCCTTGGAGTAATGCTGGTCGTGTTATTAAAATGGATGTTTAATGGCTTTTTAGTTTTGTTTTGTACTGCTTATACTGTAATGTGAGTGATGTGTTTTAAAATTCTTAAATTTGTACTTAGATTCTGCTAATTAACAGTATTGCCTCCAGCATCCTCTCTCAGCTTTTGTGCACATTTTTGAAATAGCTGAGAAAACCTATTTAAAGGTTTATAACCTTTGTTAAAAGGAACCATTCTGATACAGAATGACAAACCATATCCAGACAGACGATTTTAGCACTGTTTAGTATTATTAGCATTTAGCATAATTCCCTGCTTTTATTTTTTTGCAGTAATGTACTTTCCTCCAAACATTCCATCTGTTCTCCCCCTACTATCATGCAGGCTGTATTCTTAAACTCAGTTAATTCACCAGACACTTTATTTCTGAATAAAATAGAAATATTTATGTTGCTTTCAAAACAAGATTGAAACCTTGAATTTGAAACAAAATTGAAACTTTTAAAGAAAATATGCAGGACTAAGTATTATATCAATCAGTAAAAGATTGAAAAACTGATGTGTTGTGGTAGTAAGTGTTTTGTGTACCTGATTTCAAACCATGAATTTTATGCGTTTGTCGCAGGCTGAGCCAGAGAATTGGACCCCAATTGGCCAAGTTCGATTGGCATTTTCCCCAACCGTAGTGCACGAAGGCTAACAGCAGATGGTGGACTATCAGTTTTCAGTCCAGAGACATCCAACAGCACAGTCACACAATGTGATGTGTGCCTGAGCAGAGCTGTCTAAGCTGTCCCATCGTACAGCCTCCTCACCTCTCGGGCATTAAGGAAACTTCTCCTCCTGCCTTGCTTGGGTGCGGTATTGTTCATTGGGTTTAGTTAGCGTGCTGTTGTGTTGTAATGATTTCTTCCTGCAGCCTTACTAACTCCACAGAAGTCACAAAACATTTGGAGTGGAGACCATTTTCTTTCTGGTCTCCAGCTTCCTTCACTCTTCATCCTTCTACCCTCTGTGGTAGAATGAACTATCCATGAAATCTGAAGCATTCAGTCCCTGACTGCCTGTTCGAGAGTCATGTGTTTAGGTGGCACCTGTGATACCTCTCCGTTTCATTCTTCGGTAACTTTGACACCATATTGCAGTAAAGTTCTTAACACCCAAGCTGACAGTGGGATTTGCTTATTACACTTACTGCTGTTTTGGAATACATACTGTACCTTTAGGCTGTTTTCATTACTGCCTCATATCCACACTGTCAGTATTCCATCTTATTGGATTTCATTTTGCCTAGCACAGCACTTCCAGCATGTGCTGGCCTTATTGCAATTTTATTAATTTATCTTGTCATACCTACATGATGTTTCCTTGTACTTGCCTAATATAAGCTTTATATATTGTACGTCATCCTTGATAAGGGTGTCTGCTAAGCAATAAACTAATGTTCTGGTGACCATGATGCAACTTTTACTCCTTTACAATTGAAATCATCACTAAATAGGCAGCAAGGATGCTAATTAAGCCTTTTATTAAATGTCAGCCTCTGGGCAGGCCATGTGGGTGCAGTGCATTGGAGCTTGATATGAAAAGGTCAGAGTGATGTGCCAAGGTCATTTCAGCCTGCAGATCCTTGGATGATCTTTTCACTGCTTTGGTAGATTCAAGGAAGCCAAGGTACCTTTGAAAGGAAGGGTTCAGGTGTTTTTCCTCCAGTGTGGATGCCAGTGTGCAATTATCCATTTACGCCAGCACTGAAAACATAATGCAGTGTTCCAAGTGTTTGACTCAAATGTTGAAAATGATACACTGCAGTTATCCAAAGCATTGTTCCATGATTCTCTTTTATTCTTGCGGCTTAGATTCTGTTTGCCATGTTTTGAATAAACAGATCCAGCAGAAACTAATGTGATGCAGAAGCATTATATCACCATTAAAGGAAGAATGGAAAATTCATGTGATTGCAGGGAACTCATTTTAGCCTACAGTTCTCTGTAGTTGGTACACCAAAGGAGGTACCAAATGATCAACTTTCTTTCAATAAAGATTCATTATGATCACATAAATTATTAACAGCAAACATGTCTTTTACGTGAAAAAGCATCGGAGTCTTGGTCCAGAATCTTCAGAGGATCAAAGAATTCATGTTTCTTTAAGAGAATTCATGTTTCTTTTAAAGAAAAAAAAAATACATGCACGTTTTAACTTCCTCTGTAGGCCAGGAGGCTGAGAAACCTGCAAAAGGTCAGCTGTCTGGTTGGATCTCTGCATATGTTGATTGGTAGCATTACAACCTTGTAATCTGATCTCAGATTGGGTCTCTGAAGCCAGAGCCATTGGCAACAGCATAGCCATCTTGTACCGATCTTGTCTAATCTAGGAAGTTAGCCCAAACTAGCCCAGATAAGCACTAGGATGGGAAACCTCTTAGTAAAACAGGTGGCTGCTGCTAATCGTATTGGAGGGCCAGTAGTTGGTGCTTTCCCTGTCTTGACCAGAATTCCCACAGCGATGTCACAGTATGGTGACCAGGGACACTGCGCTGTAGGGAGTACTGTCCTTCGGACAAGATTTGAAACTGAGATATTGTAAAAGTAGGAGTATTGACCTTGATGTCCTATTAACATTTCACTCAGGGTTTAAAACAAATTACCTTCTTAAAGGCCACCTAAATTCATTTGGTGAATTAAATTCATGCTTCCCTACCTGATCTGTGGTGCTACAGATGCAAGAAATGGTTGTTCTTTGTAAGTATTGTTAGCTCTCTGTTTCAGTAGAGAACAACACAGGCATTCTGAACATTCCATGACAGGCTGGAATTTCCTGCTTTATCTTGCATACTCTGGCTATAGCAAGCTGTCCATTTGATTTGCTTCACAAAGAACATGCCTCTGCTTTTTTTGTCGCCTGTTGGTGTTTAGTTCTGTAAATCAGTTCAGCCTGTTTAATCTTGAAGTCAATTTCCTAAATGATGCGCTGATGATAGTTGTGAACTGATTTATAATTTTATTTTAAATCAAATAAACTTTTGTTCTCCGAGCTGTAGCTGGATGTGATGGAAGCCTTTGTTATCTGCGTATTTACTTTGAGGCCCAACTGCAATTTTGGCACATATGGTACGTGTGAGTCAGGTTAGTTTGGCTGTCAATCAGTTTATCTTGTATCTGGAGCTGGAAGCTTTGATTGTGTTTTGTCCCCCAGGTAATAGTTTGTGTGGGTTTTCTAAAGAATAAATGAAATCATCTTTTTTTCATTAGTGTTGTGCACATTGCAGTGACCTTTCTGATGAGAAGATTAAAATACATTTTAAAAAAAGGCACGGCTGGAAGACAGATTTGACCTATACTCCCGGCCTTGGCCCGTCCATCTGTATGGGAGCTGGAGCCATGTTTAAGGTCCGGAATGCAGACGTGCACTCCTGGAAACTGCTGTCCCTGAACCGTAACCCAGGCTTGAAGAAACAAACCCGATAGACGGGTTTTTCTTCTTTAATTGTCAACGAGAGTGAGACACGGAAAGCCACTGTGTTAGTGGAGAAGGGCGACAGTTGCAGAGAGGGGAATGAGAGGGAGGTGGAGGAAAGGGGGGAAGGATTAAGGAGATGGAGGTGACATGCCTGCAGATTCTCCTGCTATAAATCAGGAGCCTGGAGTCTGGGCAACAGTACCTTGGGGGTCGTTAGTTTTTGCATTATGCATGTGCCGACTTTATTACATTACGTATTTAGGCTAACACGTTTAGCAGTGATGTAACACACAGCCCACTGCTTTCGCAAATCTACTAAATTATGCAGCAGTGGTGTATTAGACCTGGGAGTTAGGGGCTCTGGCTGCGAATGTCAGCCGCTGCCTACGCCTAGGACAGCGTGCTCTGCACAGATCAGTACGACCAGCTGTTTTAATGTGAAGCAGATGCTTGGACAATGGACTGTGAGAACCCCTTCAACTTTGTGCCTCTGATCCAGGGAGTGGTCCATCTTCTCAGCTTGTCTGCTTCTCGACCCTGCACTTGCAATGCAAGCACGCTACACTCCTTGGTCGGGAGTTTTTGCCTTTAGTTTGGTCTTCCCTGCCTGTCGCGCCTCACGTTCGGACTGTCTCTGGGCTTTTCCAGAGAAATTTTCTCCCCCTCTTGCCTGCTCAGCTTTTCTTGTGCGCTAATCCCGTTTTGAAATATTTCAGCGAAGAGGATTATCATGTAGGGTTTGTATGAAATTCCCACTCGGTTCACTTGCACCTAATTAAATTTCTCATCTTCCCAAAAACAAAGCCACCCATGCAATTCCTACGTTACATATTTATTTAAAAAGCATTCTGAGTAATTAAGTCAAATTGATGTGTTTTTGCAGAACATTTTAAATACTCTGCAATCAGTTGCAGGGGGACTAGTTTGGAACTTGATTGTGCTGGGGGGTTTTAAGAACAAGAAGACATTGCTTTCTCTTCTCTTAAAAATTGTATTTTTAATTTGTGTTTAAAGGAGAAATAGATGGTCAATAACACATGAGATCAACCAATTAGCGGAGGATGACAGTCTGCAGTCCCCGAACAGTTTAGTGGAGAAATAGATGAAGTGGTTTATGGCCCATAAAAAGCAACATGGGTCTGAGGAACTCCACCGAGGTTACACACTCAACCTTGAGAAGATAAAGACAAACACTCCACCTGTCAGTCAGCAGTTTCCCACAGGCAGAAAACTGCAGCCACAGAAAAATCAACCTTTTTAAATAACTGCAGGAGCAGATTGCTGTCTTTCTGGGCAAGGAAACAGCTCTATTAAAACACAAGTGGGATATTCTTTGCTTTCCATCTTTAGTAAATAACATGCCAGTATAATTAAATGACTGTCCTGCCATGCTAAAAGATGCTAAATCTGCCGTGGTTGACACTGCTGTCACCCGCGTCTTCCCATTGATTTTGTACACTAGTTACTGAAGCCGTAAGTAAAGTGACTGCCCTTGTCACCTTGGAACCATTAATATTTTATAGTTCTCCGCTTCCATTTAACTGTGATCTTTCAGGGGGTAGTTCTGAGAAGCACAGTAGATTTCAGTGACATTGTACATCTCAATAGTTTATTTTTATCTTAGTTACTTAAGACACTCTTTGCCATCCTGATCACAAAAGGATGTTTCAGCTTTAGAAAAAAGATTGCCTTTGCTATTTTTATATGCCGTACATAAGGAGCTGGAAGCAGTTTTGTATCTGTGCAGTCAGCGAGATGAGCTCTCAGAAATAAAAAGAATGTTTAAGTGTCTGAAACACGTCTGTCCTATAAATCAGGCTTTCCAAATCCACAGAAGAATGTTCTAAGGGGAAAACTGCTTATTATGCATTTGAAGGTGAAGGTTGCGCTATTGCATCAAGTTTATTAATGTGTCGTATCATATTTCACAATCAGTGATTAGACTATGGGTGGTTGTTTTTTTTCCTCACCTCCTAAGCCAAGAGAGATTTTTTCTAAACACAGAGTTTTCTTGGTACCTTTACGTTTGACATTATTACAACTGAGAATGTCGCTTATTATTCGATCTACTGTCTGCCTAAAGCTATGTAATTTATTCAACTTAATAATTTGACTAATGTATCTGAAATTGTAAATTGGGGTACAACATGCATTAACATGTTATTTAACCTTGCACCAGGATGCACTGGTAACAGGACAAAATCAGACCCTGCCTCCAGCTATACTAATGTCAGTATGTATAGTAGAGCTCCAAAGAAGGAACTTCCTGTAATGGTAATGGGAAATTCTGGGAGGGGGTCATGATAGCAGTGGCCTAGAATGACTGCACTTGAAGTCACTGTATGGATTAATCATCACTGTAGGACGTAATGAAAAGAAACCTCGTTGGAGAGGAAAGGGATTCACATACAGTATATGTATGCATCCTGATACCTGCATGTCTTGGGTATGTCAGGCATGCATGGTAAAAAAAAAAGCACAAGACCTGGGAATGTCCTCACTCTGGTGTTGTGGAGACAGATCAGGTGCCGTCTTTGTTATTGCAGCATCACCTCTCAGTCTTATGAGTCATTGCTTCAAGTCCTACTAGAACTAGCTCTGCCTCGACCAGGTTGTTGATTCTGGGTAGCTCCGGCTCTGTCTGTCAATCTAGAGGGTTGTTTACTTTCAAAACCACCATTGTTCTGTAGCCAATGGTGTTTCATTGTCTTGGCTCGCATCTGCATTCCTCAGCACTTGCTCACAGGGAAGAAGAAGTGGCATACTGTTCTGCCCTGCCTACCTTCGAACCATTGATATTTTAACAGTTGCTTACTATCGGTTTCTCGTCTCATCCAAAGGATGCAACTCTCTCTATAGCACATGAAAAGACAGCGGCAACTCTAATATTCTGTTTGAGCTGCACTCATTCAATGAATTATGTATTAATAAGATTATGCACCACTTGCTTGCTGTTCGACAATAAAGACCTCCATTAGAGGACGGAGAGTTAGATCATTTAGCCAAACCTGTTATGGGCAGTAACAGCCAGTATCCGTGGGTATGCGATTATATCTTATGGGATGTTTAGAAGTTTGTGTCCCAGGCTTCTTCACTGTCTTTTGCTGGCTGCTGCAAGTGTCTCTGCTCACTGCAGTTATTAAGGTTCAGCTCCAGAAGACGAACCAGTGTTTACTCTGTGTGTTGTGCATCTTGTTAAAAAGCTGTACACTGTTTTTTCTCCCCAATGCATCTGTACCAGGAATATATCAAGTCTATTCTGTGAGCGGAGCAGTTCAAATACAGAACATTAAAGCAGCTTTCACAAACTGCATAATTAGACTCCACATTATTTGGGAGAGTGCTTCTGACTCAAAGCAAAGCAGTGCATTGAAATTAGCATTTAATCTGCAACAGCAACAAATTATAACATCCTAACTCAATACACTCTCTTTAGTTGAGGTTCTGTCAGTATGTGAGGTCTGAATATTAAGTTTTGGGACTGAATTATTCTGGTTTATAAGGGCTTTATTAATGCATGACTATATCTTTTTTTTTTCCTTGCAAACCAATGCTGTGTCTCGAAGTATAGTGCGTGCAAGTTTTACTGGTGTCATTTTTTAAGGGTGCTATCAATGAGAGGATGGTTTTCTGTCCCAGAAAATAATTCTCACACCTTGTATTATCCGGTTGGCCTCACCAGACGTGATGGAGGGGTTTCAGCTCGAGAGGGGACAAGGTGGTGCCAAATATGACCCGGACGAAATTGGGGTTGATGCCCGAGGTTGACATCCCGCTCTGCTGTACAAACACATGCTGTCGAGGGTGGGAGGAGGTCTACAGAAGGCACGTTCTTTACCCATTGTGTCAGACTCCCTGTTCTCCACTTCAGTTGATAGCCTCCGGTGACTTTTATTTTTTTTCTGGCTGAAGTGCTCATTCAACAATGAAACTGCATGTAAGCAATAAAGTGGCATTTCTTGAAGGCACCGTGTGAGTCATGCACTCAGACGCCATGTTATACTCAAGGTTTTTAACCGTACGAAACAAAATAAATACAGAAAAACATCAGGCCTTTGTGTTCCTGACCGCATAAGAAGAAACTCTCAGTTCAGTGAGAGCTCAGCAGCACTTAAGCAGTTCCGTCAGAATACAGTACTAGCAGGCACATGTGCACAGTATCCTTGGATATGCCCCCCCTGCAGGCGGCCTTGCCACACTGCATCCTCTGTTGCACTGGCGCCCGTGTCTGCTGAGGCATCACTAGCTCCAGGCTTAAGAGATACAATCTTTCAGGGAGAAGGCAGCGCTGCTTATCTTCCAGAGCTATTAAGACAAATTGATAATCTTTGTTTCCTCTGCAAATTGCGCTTTAGAATATTTATATATCTTTTCCTGATTTTTTTTTTCCCTCCCAAGATAACTCTTGTGAAATTGACACGTTATGAAATTCTCCAAGCTGTTGAATTGCCGTTGTTATGCATCAGCTCTTCTAACTCTGCTTGAAGTATTGTTGGTTATATTGCTCCTGACAGCTAGGATTATTACAATTATGGAACATTAGCAATGCAGCGTTGGGCCAGCTCGCTGTTATCATCCTGGACATTTGGACTACAGTTATCCTTGTGCTCAGTGGTTCAACATGCACCTCTCTAGCTCGGAGTCTAATTAGAACAACTCTCTACCCCTTTAGGAGAAAATGGAAAAAAAAATGCAAATCTGTGACTTACAGCTCCGTTTCATAATTTGTTTTACAATCCTGTTTAAATTTTGGGAAGTGGTGTGCTTTGATGCATGGTTTATGAAGACAGGTTTATGAAGTTATTAAGTGTGTCCATTTTTAGGCCTGTATGCCAAACGTTTTAGACTCTAAGGGACTTAAACTGTGCCCTGACTGCAAGAGAAGACCTCTTGGTTTGGTGAGAACTCAGCTCTTAAGAGCCCCTGCAGAATAGAGTACTTACAGATCCAGGGGCAAAATATCCTCAGAGTGCTGATCCTTGTTTGAGTTTGCAGAAAGTCCTTTCTCCTGCTTTGTCTGAGTGAGTGACAGCACAGAAGTGACGCAGACAGAGAACAAATGAGGTCTCTCATCAGAAATGCTGCTCGGTCTGCCGTACTTTGAGATGGATTTGATTATGCGCAGCTCATTCAAAAATGCACCCCAGAGAGATGAAAGTAAAGACGCGTATATATTCATGGGGGTGGCTGGAATACCTTGAGTAGCCTTTCATATGTGTTAACCTGTACTGCTTTGAGGGTTACAAAGGTATTATTCTCAGTTTGTAATACGTTCTTCGGACAGGAAATTTCAAGGTATTTTCTCCTGAGTTGATAGATTTGTCGCTTGCTGAAAGGATTAAGGAGAGAATTGCCTTGTGTTCCTTGCTTTCAAGATCAAACCCTGTTCCTCAGATCGTGCAGAAACTCTTTCTTCCTGACCTTCTGTCCACAGAGAAATTCTCCTCTCTTGTTTAGAGTGAAATGCATTGAAGGATAGCCATCTATGCTTATGCCAGGCAGGATCTTGCAGGAACTATAAAAATACCACTTGTTAGCCTGTGAAGAACATTTTTGCGATGCCTGGTGGGGATTAAGAATTGTAATCATTTGAGGTTTGCACTTTTTATGACCTGTGTCCTTGAGCCTACCTTGTAGAGAGTCCTGCCACATTAAAACAAGCAGCAAACAAAAAGACTTGAATACAGCTGTGTGCTATAGCTTGGCTTTGTACATAATGCAGGGCCTGACACCGACGCTCATGCTTAAGACTGATTTGTGCTATGGGACTGTTGTGGAGAAACTGTAAGATTTCATTATCAGGTGGGGGTGGTTGTTGTTGCAGTATGCTATGCATCCAGCTTTGATCAAATGTCTTTTCCAGAAAAAAATGCATATTTATAAAGTTTTTCTTCTACAAAATATATGCTTTGAATTTCAAACTGTACTCGATTAGATCTAACAGCGCTGAAGTGACACGTTCCATAAATGTCTAACTCCACTATTATAAAAAGAGAATTTTAAAGGCGAAAGAAGTGCTCAGCCTGCTTCTGGCACCGGGAGTGCCGTGTGTGGCTTGTGCTCCTTGTCCATCTCCGCTTTCACAGCGTTTCACCCTGTTTACTGCTGTGGGCATGGAGGGGTGTGAGGAGTCAGAGTGCAGTTCAGTGAAGGTCTGAAATGAGTTTCGTTGTGACTGAAACGGCCATTTCCAAGAAAGCTGGAAGAAGACCCACACAAAGTGTATTTTCCACAGTGCCCTGAATCGCAACAGTGTTACAGAGGGTTTTTTAGTCTGGGTATTACCATATTCACTCATTGTCTTTACTGCGAATGGGTTTTTGAGTGACCATTACCAAAATGCCTCTATTTATGGCACAGTGGCTATTCACACATTGGTGGTGGTGGAGGGGAGTCCCCATTACCTGTAAAGCGCTTTGAGTGGAGTGTCCAGAAAAGCGCTATATAAGTGTAAGCAATTATTAATTATTATTATTCCTGATAATGTTATGCCCATCTTTCAGCTGAAATTGTCACGTACAGCAGCAGGTGTCTGTTAAAAATTCACTCAAGCCAGCTCAGGAGTCAGACATCTACAGGCGAGCTGGAGAGATGAGCACCCCTGAGAAGGTGACTTTTAATGGGGCAGGATTCTGCAGGTAATGCAGCACATACAGTAGGAGCAGTATGGCAGTAGTTAAGGCTTTTTTTTGTGCAAACTGACAAATGTAATACAGGCCTAATGAAACGGAAGGTGCAGTGTGAAGTGTCTCTTTTATCTTGTTGCGCTCTATTAAACATTGAGGGCTGGAGTTTCAAGGCAGAGGAGGAGGCGGGTTACTCTGGAAGATTTCTCCTCTGCTCTCCGCCATTGTTTTGTTCTTTTTTGTGTGTGTTTCTGATCCTATTTTTTTTTCCGAAAGAACAGTAGTGAAATCCATAAATATTTGAAAGGGAACCTGGGGATTGGTTGGTGTTGTGATGTGGTGGGGAGTGTAGCCTCCTCCATCCTACAGCCTCATTTACAGGGCTGCTTCCGTTATTTCTGCATCTGCGCTTCAGCTCCCAGTAGGAACCCTGGCTCTTGGTTGTGTGATTTATATTGGAGCCATAAGGAGGTGTACATGCAGTTGGATTGCACAGGTGAGAAGAAAGGCAACACACAGGACTTCTGCTTTCCCTTGTGGAGCTGTTTTTCTTTCATTTTGTAATCACGCAGAGTAATCAAAGCTGTAACCCAGGGGCCGATAATTCTTCTCTCAGATCAGTTGCAGTCCATCAGCTTTTAGATTAAGGCTGGCGAGCAGGAAGATTCTTATTCTACTGAGGAACACGTCTGTGGAAGAGGGCTATAGGTGTGATTGGTGATTTATTTCTGAAGTTCTTGTTCCGGTCTCACTTGTAAGGTGGTTTACCTCAGCCAGGGCAGATATTCATTCATTAACATTACCCTCTTTTTCATTCAAGTTGCCCAGCTAATTTATATACTGCAGTGGGGAATGTGGTATGCTCCTTCAGTGTTATTGCTAAAGGCTTTTACTGGAGACCCTTTCTGAAAGTTACATTTGGTACAAGAGGGCGGACGTTGGGTGTCGGGAGTTTAAATTATTGTTCAATAAGCACAGCGAAAGGCAATTTCCACCTTAATTGTAACCCTATATTATTAGTTTTCCTAATGGTGCAGAAACTCCCAGCATATCACGGAATTCCCATGGAAAAATCTCCTTCATCACTCCTGGAGAGTTCAGTCTCTAGTTTGGGCTAAATACCATTCGTAATGAATAATGTCCTTTTCAACTCTAATGGTTTACACACTCGATTAACGAGAACACACTGTGGTGCCATTTCAATACACCCACCCCTTTCCACATTCTGTTCCCTTCTTCACTTTGCATTAAGGAATGTCAGAGGTGCTTTCTGTTTAGGGTTGATATTTTCAAATATTGCTCCTGAAATGAGCTAATTGGTGGATGTTTATTTGGCAAAGAACAAGGACATTTTGCAGAATCTACTTTAACAACCGTTGTGTCATTGCAAGAAAGGGGCGGGACACGTCGGACCTGTGTGATAAAAGCTCGGCTTTGCATGCAGAAACCAAAGATGAAGAGAATCACTTTGTTTGTTTTGTTTTTTTACAGTCAAATCTGAACCACAGAGAGCTGCCATCTGTCACTCTGTCTGGCGGAAGGCGGTCTCTGATGCAATTTTTATTCTTTTCCTTGCGAATCTGCAAGTGCCGTCTTCCTCAGGAGCTGCTCAACTGCTGGGTTTTTTTTTAACAAACTCCACAAGGCACAGTGTGGGGATGGTATCTGTCCACACAACAGAGGGGAAATCAGAATGTTAAAAAAAAAATTACAAAATGGAGGAAGTTATCGATCATCGCCTTTTTTTCCTGTCTTTGATTCAAAGCCCTTATCCACTTGTCTTGTGATGAATACCAGGGAATCTACTTCAGACGCATGGATGTTTCACTTGTTCCTGCCTCTGCCATCTTGTTGAAATGGATTCCCAGGGATTCTGTAAGAAATGGCTTGATGAGATTCTTGGATCAAAGAGTCATCCTCGATGTTAAGAACGCATGCAAGCAAATAATCCATAAATAGGCCAGCTGCCTAACAGGACACAAGCTTTACAAGGAAGATTTTGAGGAGTCTGCAACATCTCAGATCTCCACACTGCTGCATATCCAGGGGTTTACGTCGTACCTCTTCACTCTTCAGGCTTCACTCTGAATCTGATTCTCTGAGCTTCGTCACAGTATTAATCGAAACAGAGCTGTTAAGTAGTTATTTTTCTGCCTCGAGCATGAAAAAGGACTTTTTTGCTCTTTGAAATGAAGCTTTGTGGAGATCCTTGTGTCAGCTTTTAGTCTGAGGAGATGGTGCTTATCTTCGTAGTGACTGTAAAATGATTGATAACTTAATGGGGTTTGATGGGGGTTTTGATACTATAAAAGCAAAGTAACACTATTTTAATGATCCTTATTGCTATAGTCTATTCTTCACTCGTTTTAAATAGAGTTTGTGAACATGATGGTTTTTAATTAAATTTTCAATCTAACATTAAGTCCTGCTTTACAACGGTAGTGAAACGTCGCTTTACCCCCTCTCTTGGGGAAAGATGGGATCTTTCTGCGTCTCCAGTGTGGTCCCAGTGACTCTGGGGGTAGCTGCGTCTGTCAGCTCAGTTCCCATTCCACCACAACCAATAATGAGATGAAAATTAAAGTGCAAATTAGTCCTAGGTGTTGAACCACCCAGACAATCTGATAATTAGAAAGCTGGTGTGAGAAAACAGTCACATGGTGAAAACTGAAGGCACTGTAGTGACAGTTTCACCTTTTGTTTGACTGGTTCATTAAGACAATTACAATAATATTGTAACAATTATATTTAGAGCTGAAGTGAAAAATCAAAAGCCTAGAGTTGCTGATGTAAGTATTGACACTATCAAAAATCCAATTAAATTAAGTGCAATACATTTCAAGTTATGCCTTTCCTAATTACAGTGCTCTAGAACTATAGGTGTGAATACTTGTCTCCGGCTCTATAAGATTGTAAGATATGTTTATCTTATAATTCAGTCTGTTCAATATGATTGCACAAGGTTACTTTAAGAGTGACAGATGAGGAGGGGAGAAATCTTTCCTAAAGCTCAAAGTTGATAAAGGGATTTGGCATTTTGGACATCTTTTTCAGTCATCTGTAAGAAGTGCTAGGGCCAAAAGTGAGAAGGCAAAAGTGCTGGTTGGGCGCAGTTTAGAGGTGCACAACCCACGAGTGACATTAATTTACATGTCCCCGAATCTGTCCATAAGATAACATCAGTGCTGCATGTCCTTATCAAAGCAGGAGACCTAATCAAAGCATCCCATCACTGAAGACCCTTTTTTTTAAAAGCGTTTTACAGACATAACGCCAGAAATAGCTTCACAAGATTTTCCCGTGAGCAGAGCAGCTTGAAGTGGGCCCCGGCTCTATTTCAGAATTGTTGTCCTTAAGTTTTAAGATTTAAGAAAAAGAAAATCTGGTATTACTGACTTCTGTTTTTTGCTGCCAGCCACAGTCTCAGGGGCTGTGTGTGCGTATGAGATTTTGCTAGATCTGACGAATGGAAGGGGCCTTGTTCTGACAGGCTGGCCTTTCAGCACAGGACAGTTGTAGGTGTGCAAGAGCTGCCTTTTCATTTTATGTGGCTGCAGATTAAGTCTGTTTCCAGCTGCTCACTTTGTTCCTCCAGCCTCATAACTGTTTAAGCAGATGGGAATTAGTGTAAATTCAGTGGTCCTGGGCGAGATGTTTATTTAACTGAACGGGGATGCGCTTCTCAGTCCTCCCCAGGGGGAAAGCTGGCAGTGAATTCCTCTTCTGTACCGTTATTTGCACCGAAATGCAATGCAAAGGCTTTTATATTATTGATGGGGAAAACCAAAGCAGCGAAACCCATTTGGATGACCTTTTGCTCCGAAAGAATGCCTCAATCTGAGGGATTGAGAGGAGGGGAGGGGTGGCTGGGCATGATGAGGAACCTTGTGTAATCTCAGATTTCTTTTTTTTTCTGGATGCCTCTGGGATTTTACTTAGTGGATAGGATGTACTTTTGCACGCGAGAGAGGAAAAAGAAAAGAGAAAGGGGGTAGAGAAGAGAATGGTATAATGCCTGTCGCTTCCTTGTGTGGAGGGTCGTTGTACTGTTAAAGGATGTTCATTTTTACAGCTCACTGCACCCCAGCAAAAATGCTCATGGAGATGACAGGGTACAATAGATTGTATTGTAACTCCCTCTGACGAAAGGCTTCAGTTATACAATGCCTGGGGTTATTTCTGTGAGATACAGAATGTGGTTAGTGAGCGATACGGCAACCTCACTAACAGCACCTGACATGGGGGTCACATAGGCTGTGCTGTGAGGAGGAGTGAAGTGGAGTGGGTTTGGGTGTGGAGTGGAGGGTTGTCTGCAGTCTTACAGAAGAAAAATAACAATTAGTGCCTTTTATTGTCAGGTTCAATCCCTTCCGGGGCTTCTCGTCTGGGAAGGGCTCGTGGAAATGTAACCAAATGCAGATTCCCAGGGAGTCTACGGGGAACGGGTCTAATGTATTTGCATAATGTGGGAAAGTAGAAGTAACAAAAGAGATTTTAAGTTACATTCATAGGTTGACTATGTTTACAACTGCCCCACAGGCTTTGTGCCAATACTTACACACTGATCTCAGGTCCGGAAAGCCAGCCTATATCATCAGATATTTCATGATGCTTTGTGGGTGTCTTTGCTGTCTGACCTCAGGTTGGAGCCCAGGCAGACGCCAGACCTCCTACATTTTAATGGAGTGGTTGAATGGATGAGATTCTTGAATCAATTAGTCACTAAATACCATCACGTATTATCTAGTTTTATCTAGCTGTAGATGGGCTGAATGGCTCCACTCTCATCTATTTGTAAACGGTCTTATTCCAATTATTTTTCAGTGTTCTTTCACTCTACAAATTCTTCTTTTGTTCTGTTATCTTTTTTTTTCGCCTCAGAAATGATGTTTGGTGTCAAAATGTCACAACAAAATGTTGTGCTGTCTTTCTTTCCACCTGGCAGTAGAGAACAGGAAGGAGTAGCAACAGTTTGCTTCCACCTGACTGCAGTTGGCCTTTGAACAGGGCTACAAGCTTAATGAAAGAAGCATTTGGTCTCGCAAGAGCAGTCTGCTACATCCCTGGGCTCATCTGTAGCTCTGTGGGGAAGCAATTGATTCAGGCATTTTCCTCTTTCTGCAAGGAGGAAATTAAAGTTACAAGATAAGTGTTGAACCTGCTAAGACACTGTGTTTTTGTATATTAACGAGTTTAATTTTAAAATAATAGAATAGGAAATATGACAGTGGATTCTAAAAAAACCTCAGATATTTGCTTCTTGGGTTATTATGTTTCAGGTTGTCCATCTGTGATGCTTGCTATTAAACTTTCCAGATTTGTAGATCTCCACACGCCATAGAAAGATTATTTCACACCGTAGTTTCCATCCGAACTTGCATGTTGAAGGCTGGGGCAGTGAAGGCGTGAAATGCTTTTGATGGAAGAAAATTGAGGCTGTTCATTTAATTACAGCTATGCCTCAATCAGATGTAACACAGTATGACGTTTAACCAGCTTAATGTAACAGCTGGTAGTTTTGAAATAATACATGTATATCCTAACCTTGCGTTTGGCATTGTCTCAAAGCCTGCCTCCCTCTGAGATAAGTACGACACACAAGATATCAGCACTAAAAATATTACCAGCTGGAGACAAATCAGATTGTAGGAGGATTTTTTTTTAAAGTTGTGAAAGGAATCTTGGCTCTGTGTTCATCTTCCTGTGTGGAGCACAGTCTCTGGGTGGATATATATATTTTTTTGTCTTTTACAGTCATCATGGCCCCTTTTTTACACGAGGTTAGCTCAACTAAAATGATATTTTTTGTATCAGGCTTTCCCGTCAGTGTAGGCTAATTGTCATTTTCAATTACGACCACCCTGCACTGCACTGCGCCTTGATGTCAAATGGTTCAGCTGCAATGATGCTGAAGCAGGTGGTAACTGAGACTTGAGTGACAGCTGGTTCCTTATATATTCCACCCATAGGGGGAGCACTTGAGCAGAGTTGAGAAACATGCATGCACAGTGTGGTTTGGCTGTTTTTCCTCACTCACGCGCCACTTAATGAATCTCCTTTATTAATTAATTAGACAACTAGAACTCGTCTCTCTGGGTCTCCAAAATGGCTTCAAGGTCACTGGAGTCAATCTTCTCCCTTTAATCAACCACAGAGGATATTTTAATAATGTCCTTTTGAGCAACTCGATCAATGACATTGATTTAGCAGCGCACATGGGAATGGGAACCAGAATGAGCCTGTAGCCCTCTCCCCTCAAGTGAAGGTGCTTGTCTGTCTCCACAGGGAAGGTGCTGAACACCGACCTGCGCCATTACCTCAGCCTCCAGTTCCAGAAGGGCTCCCTGGACCACAAGCTGCAGCAGGTGATCAGGGACAACCTCTACTTACGGACCATCCCCTGTGAGTACTGCCCACCGCCGCATCCTGCAGTCCTCTGCCATCGTATATACCATCATGTATCAGAAGGCTCTCTCCCACGCAGGAATATCCAATAACATAATGGGTTAGCCCACTTTCCCCACAGGCTGTCCACCCCCAGGCTTAACTGTCAGCTCCCTGCCTCAGTGTCAGCATCCTGCCATGATTCCGAATCCTTCTTTGCCTGTGCTTGGAGTTGTGCAACTGAGGTGGCGTGTCTGTCGCCTCTGTACATAGTAATGTGTCAGGGCTCTCTGAACTGTACTGCATGAGCAGAAAAGGAGCTTTTCATGTGCACCATCCATGGTGGGAGGTAATGGGAGAAATACAGTATATAGGCAACTTTCTGCAGGGGTGTATCTTCATTGTTTTCTCCCCTGTAGTACACTTTGGTCTGTTTCACTTTTACCTAAGCTAAATTCTGGCCTACATCTGGTATATACTGAAAGTACTCTACACATTCTGTTCTGTACTGTACCCTGATCTATACTATCTTCCAAGCAATACTGTATGCTCACCTACAGTATGTAACTGTTACTCTTTCCTATACTAGAGTGCAGAGCTCTGCATTCTGTGAGTGTTACTCGGCCTCACTCCATGAAGACCTCTGTAAGGCTGAGGACTTGTATATAGAAAGAAAAATAAAAACCTGTGGCACCCTGTGGAAGTATCAAAATAAGTGGATCAAATATCTGTGGCATTCAGCAGGGCCAGTTTATTCTAGCAATTAAATCTAAACAGGGTCAACTGGACAGGACAAATTGGTTACCTTGTATAATGAAATACGTCTATATTTTCACATGAAAATTGATCAATTTCAAAGTTCAGAAGTACTAGATTAAAATAAATCAAATTAAAAAAGTAAATAACATTTCAAATACTATCCACTTGTATTTAATCATTCTTGCAGTGCCAAGACCATACCGTTAACACAAAAAATGGACGGCATTCTGTATGGCCCATCATCAAAGTGCAAGTATTTTTGTTTCAAGAAGAATTGGTTTCCATGAAAACAAAAACAGTGGTCTGCCAGCCCTGGACATCTCAGTGATGTCAATTTCAATAGGTTTATAAACCATGAATAATAAATCATGAACCATATTTGCTAAAATGCTGATAACTTTCCTGAAATCTGTCACCGTGAACTCTTATAGACACAAAGCTTAAGTAACAAGATAACTAAACTGGCCTTGGTCTGCAGGCTGTCTCACAGCAAATTGGTATTAATGCTTTGAAGGTGTATGAAAAGTGAGCAATTCACACTGACACTGCACCATATATTAAAGATGCTGCTGGCACAAGTATAGAGCAGTTGGGATAATTAAGTATTATTGGGAAAAAAATACAAACAAATCAATAACAGAAATCACTACACCTACCAATGCATATGTAATTCACTTCTTCCTGGACAATTCACTGTGGATTTTGAAAATGCCAAGGATTAATGGTCTTAATTTCACAACTCTTAATGAGCCTCTTCAGATAAAGGGCTGCTCTGTCAGTCACTCTCTCCATCAGAGTCACGTCGGTCAAGTGAAGAATTCTCCTCATTTCTTGGTTTTTTTCTTTTGTTTTTGCTCCAGTGAACAGATTCCTTTTGACAAGGGCATACTGTTCTTAATTTATCTCTAGATCCATAAGTTTCAGATATGCCAGCCAGCCCAGGGGAGCCAGCATTATGTTGCTGTATCTTTTTGTTTAATTGCAAGGCTCATCCAGCCAGCATAATTTCCAGCACGTTTCGTAGAATAGTAATCAACCTGCTTGCAAAAAGTTCATAATTGCTTTTCGTGATCATTAGATTTGAATGCTGTAACAGTCACAATTTAAAAGAAGTAAAAATCCTTTAATACGATCCATGGTAATTACTAAGATGTGCTTATTGCAAAGTGTGATTTGCACCATTTAGCTAGTAATTACCTGATATTTCACAATTTACCACTGCATAATCTCAAATTGCTTAAAGATAATGATTTCCATTTTTTCAGAGAGTTTCTTATTTTTAGCTTTCTTTTCCCAGGCAAGCTGCTTATTTACTATTGTTCACTTTAGAAAATGGAGTCATATTGTCTAAATAATTGTAATAAAGTATAATTAAGAGTTTTTATCACATGTGATGTGTTGAATTTTGTGGGAGCCTATGCTGTTAATTGAGGTTGAGTTTAAAACTAGAACCTTTACTGCAGATTTGTTTTACTTTGACCAGCTGTCGAGGCCTAAAGTGCACACAAATCTTTATAATAACACATGATAAACAGTACACTCACTGGTTACAAATATTCACCAAATGATGTGTTGGACCTCTGTAAGCAGCAACAACAGTTTCAATAGCATGTCTTTCAGAAGGTTTTGAAATTTCTGCAGCCCAGTTCCATTTCATTCTTCCATCAGAATGGCCTTCAAGTGAGGTTATGATGAAGACAACATTGTATGAGAGTGAATTCCACTGGCCCAGCTTCCAGAAAGATGTTTTGGCCAAGGAGGTGATGGGAGTCTATCTTGTTGCTCCTTAAACCAGCCGTGCATTGCAAGTCATTTCCTTTACAAGGGGGTTTGTAACGTTTTGGCCGGTGAATGTATAACTGGAGAAGTTCTTCCCTTGTGGCTAGTCAGAGTCCAGGATGTGTGGTCTCTTTGTGTTTTCAGGAGTATTACTGCTACTGTAGATAAGGGCTGCCTTACAATCACACCCTTCCTTTCAGTGGAGGGCAGTCGAATCTGAAGATCTCACAGCATTAGTAAGAGAAGTAGCCACATTTATGACAATTATAGTGTCAGAATTTGTCTTCAGTGTGTTCAATAGAACGGCAAAGTCTTACAAGATGTAGTGCATTACTCTGAAAGGTGCTCAGTGTGTTCCTTCCTGATGATATGAGTCCTGAAATTATCCATGAACAGCAATAAGGCAGGTCTTGGTTTGTCAGGAGAAATTGGTGCCTGCAGTAGAAAGAGACGTGTCATCCTGGGCATGCCTTTGCAGCACTGTGATCTGTTTACATTTCCTGGGGTCTGTCCAATAAGCTCACAAAAACGTTTATTAAAAATACGGTTTTTATATACATTTAAAGGACCTCGGGCATTCTTCAGTCTTAGAAATACACCAGCACCAGTTTCTGGATAATTCAGACTTTCAAAAGGTGTGGCTTCAGCACTGGATTGTCATCTACTGCTTTTGGCCAGGGTGTGGCACTGTTCCCAGTATCATTCCGTATCATTCCTGGTTATTAAAGCAGGATCAAGATATTTTAATTTTTGTTTTAGTAGTATAGTATGTATTTAATTTGAAATATTCCAAATTCCACTTTTCTAATGTGTTTAGGTCTTTTATAAGTTTCAAGGAACCCAAATCACATTGTGACTATTAATGAACTCTGATGTCTTTGTCACTGCATGCTTAAGTAGTTCTGAACTCTTCACTAAAGATACGTTTCATGCTTTTCATTTGAAAGTGCCTAGCTGATGGTTTTCAGTAGTAATTAGCATCTTTGATCGGTTTGCCAGATATTTGTGAAATGACTGTCATGCATTTTTTTCTTTTTCGAAACACTGCTTTTTCCATCACTAATAACCACAAACTAACCCGTTTTGAGTATGTCTTCCTGGTAAATGCATCTGGAACACTCAAGCAGACAGTGTACAAAGTTTCAAAGTTCAAAGCCACATGATTTAATATTTGATATTAAAAATCCATGCTGATATTTTCATGTAGAGGTCAATTTGATTTTTTGTTAAAAATGCTAATTTGTGATTTTTTGCTGATTGTGGGGTTTTATGATTACCTTTTATAAAAGGCGGTCGTAAGGTTTTGTATTTTTAGGACTTTCGTTGTTTCATTTTGTTCCGGAACAAAAGTAGTTTTAGGCGGAAGCTAGCTTTCATTTTTGTGTTTATTTTTTTACTCCACTTAATAATGTCTCTGCTGTTGCCCTCTGTGACAGTCATGAGTGTGTAAACAGTAATCATCCACATGATTTTCATCTCCACTGCGTAGCAGCAGTGGGGATCCGGTGAAAGTCCGGAATAATGACGGGGAGTGAAACACTTAGCTTTGTCCTTGATAGGCTATAGCTAGAGGACGTCCCAGCAGGGCTCACAGGACCCAGTGCACACATCATCCCTCTGATTTATTCCTGCCATATAAGGACAAAGACCAGAGTTTGCAAATCTCTGCTTATGTTATTTGTGAAGCACACATTTCATATGGCATCATCGGAGAGGATTATTGTGTGCACTGTTTGGAAGAAGAAATCTCTGGGAGACTTGGAGATGCAGCATTTTAATATTATTACTGTAGTGAGCTTCAAAAAATCTTACAACCTTATAAGTGCAACAGATTAACAAAGTAATCAGGAAAATGAAAATGTTTTTGTAGCAGGTATACTGATGTGTTGTTAAACAGATTAAAAGTAGTTATTCTGTTTTAACACATCATCAATCGATGACTTTCCATTTAAGCTCTTTAAATCAACAGTTCTCAGTCCTGATCCTGGAGTACCCCAATGTTTGCTGATTTTTGCTCCAGCTGACCTCTTAATCACTGGTAACAAGAGCTGAAGAACCCATAATGTTGACTGTGGAGCTGGACATCAGAAGTTTTGTGCATCCAAATAACCTTGGAATCTTAATCTCATTTGCTGGGAAGTAAAGGACTTTTAGTCTCTTTATTGTAATGATCAAGGCCTTGTTTTGGGACACTACTGAAATCACATTAGGTTTCTTGGTAGATAGTATCTGTTTTGTGGAATTCTGCCCCATTCCTTTCAAATAGCCTGGACAAGCATGTGCCTGTTCACTGGACTCTGTGCTCTAGATACTGTGGTGTATTAGCTCATCCCACAAATGTTCAATGTGGCTCAGGTCTGGTGAGTGGCGAATCCAAGGCATACAGTCACTACTGCATTCTCATCTCACAAGAAGGTCATTGTTTCATAAGCAGCCTGCAGAAAGGGCTCAAGTGATTGCCAGAAATTGATCAATGCAGCACCATGTGGTTCATGTTGCCATCAATCACTACAAGACGAGTTCTGGAGTGACTAAGCGCTCCTGTCCAGATCATCGCACTTAGATGATGATGTGTCATGACTTCTAGTGTCTTAGATCATGGCCTGTCACTGATAGAATGTGTTTGCCTGTTGCATCTTTCCAGGCTGGGAATTGCTGACTGTGAATGCCCTAGCAACAGAGTGCTTAGTCTAGTGTTCTACAGTACAAACTTAGAGCACAAAGGCAGTATTATCATGATTAGTAGGACATATCGGTTCCTTTCTGTACATTTTCTTTCTTTATTTTCACCATGTGTTGTTTAACAGGTCAAATCACCTCATCACTTGTACCCAATGGACTGTCTCACTAATGAGGTGATTTATTGCTTATACAGTTAGTCGAATACATCACAGTCTGTCGTGAAGGATTTTTGTCAGATCATCAAAATGATGCCAAAGCTATCTCATCAGTATTCAAAATCCATAAGTGGGTACTTTATTTCTCTAAAGTATATTTGCATAAATAGTGATTAGTTTCTTTTGATGTTTAGTACTTTTTTGTTTGGCTTAGGCTTGCACCAAATCAAAATGTGGACTCACTCTACAAATGTGAAGTACAAACCCTTTGCCTGATAGCAGATTTATTTTTGGTAGAAAGAAGAGAAGCCTCCAGCACACAAAAAAGCATTCTCAAACACTGGGTTTACAGTTTGTGATCAGTGGGTGGCTTAAAGCTAAGAATTTGTTTCTGGCCTTAGGCTGAAGGGGACAGGTGGTTCTAGTTGAGTTTTTTTAACATCTTGCACTCTTTGCTCACTTCAGACACAAATGACCTCATTGTTCTCAGATTGTACACATTGTTTCTTGAATGGAGGTTGAAAAGACGGGATAACTGTAACCTCTTTGACTTTTGCAAACATGCTCAGCTATTCTCACTCTCGTCGCCTTCCAGTGCAGTTGGATGGTGATCTTGTGCTCCGTGGGTGTTCCATATTTCCTTTTCCGTGAATGTGCTGCTTATGTGATCCTGACACTCAGCCAGCCAAACTGCTTTTCCCTTGTAATTGCCCTGTAGAGTCAATTTGCTGTTCAATGGCTCTAGATTTTTACAGTAGGGGAAAAAAAACTGTTACTCTTGTTTTCTTTGTTGCAAACTTTATTTTATATAGGGCCTCTAAAAATGGCTTCTCCAAGTGCAAGTTACAGAAAGAAAAAAGCACACAATGAGATAGATGCGATGTCAGAATCAAAGTTTGGATACAGTAGGAAAGCATAGGGGCCGATGCAGAACCAATTAAATAAACGCCCTTCTAAAGAATGTTTTGAGTATTGATTGGAAAGAGCTCCGGGAGGTGACTCTGATATTCTTGGGAATTCCAGAGCTTTGGGGTACAGCAAGAGAAGGCCCTGTCACCCATATTATGTAGATGGGCTGGAGGGACAGACAGGAAACCAGAATTAGACAGTGACACAATTAGACACCGAAGGTTGCGAGGTGGGGAGTAGGAGGAAATTAGGTCAGATAGATATTGAGGTGTCAAGCCATGTAGAGTAGGATGGGATAGGAGGAATGTGATCACTTGCACAAGACCTGGTCGGGATTCTGGCTAAAAAAATTCTGGACATACTGAAGTTTCTTCAGTCTGCTCCAGAAACAGCAAAACACCTTTACCTTCATTTTGGAAAATAAAACAATCCCAACATGGACTCACTAAAAACAAGATCTGAATCAAGATGTTATTAATAACTCCTGTGTGAAACAATACTGCTTTACTTCTTTTTGAAAATGTATCCAATGGCTCTGTAGGTCAAAGCACTTTTGTTTCACTGGCCAATTTATAGGGTCTGTTTGCCTAATGCAAGGTCCTGATCCTGGAGCTCCAGCATGTCTGCAGACTTTCTATGATTCTTTAAAGTGGCAACACTGAAAGAGTTGGAAGAAGCCATCAGTGGCCCAGTTAAGATTATTCAGGTTGTTTAGAGCCTAGCTGGACTGAGAACCTTTTGATACACTTGCCCTCCATGATCAGGATTGTGGACCCCTGGACTAATGAGATATTAAGTGAGGGACGTGCTAAAAGTCAAAATTCTAAGATTTTCTCCAGTATAAACCGAGCAGCCAGACGAGCAGTATTTCTAAAGGAGTCAAATAATTTGGCTAAATAAAGTGTCTTCTAAACAACTTGCTTGTTGTTCTCAAGATGCTGGCTTTGTCTTTATTTTCTGCAAGCGTATTATATTGCATACATTGCAAATTATCAGCCACAAAATTAATACAAATTATCAGTAGCTAGAATACCTGATGCCTAACTGACTCCTATAGTGGGTCCTGCAATCATGGATGTTGTAACTCGTGAGTAACACACTTTACTAATTGCTCACATAATTGCTCTACCAAACTGTATGGTTGGGCACCAGTCAACGGGGGTAACCCTGCTGTGAGTCACTTTAAGTCCTCATAATTGTACAGAAACTGGGTTAAACTCTGGTTTGATGAGCCTCAATCCTGAGCACAGACTATGGCAGATTTACAGTCATTTACAGTTCAACTAGTTGTTACCGGGGCTGTTTACTTTGTTTCACATGGTTCATACCAAGCTTTTCAAATAGAGCTATATGGTTTCCTATTCTGTGGCCATGCCTTGCTATATTCTGCCATTTAAATTGAGCAGAGTTCAGCAAATCTGTGAAGGGATTATGTAAAGTCTGAAGTTAAAGCTTGCAGAAGGACAGCAATGGGTTACAAGGAGTCACGGATCACAAATACTCTTTACTGAGTTCTGCTTTCCTCTCTGAGTCAGATAAAGCTCTCAGGGCAGGCGGCTGGATTACTGCTGAACAGGAGACGGGCAGAATTTCAAGATTCAAAACCTCTATTACGTTTTATTATCAGAAAGCCACTTATTCCCGATAAGAGTCATGGCAACCCAGAGTCTCAGGATCTCAGGATCATTGGGCACACATGCAAAATTTAGAGCTTCCAATCAACCAGCATGTGTTTGGGAGGCAGAATGAAACCATTTTATCATGTTGTCCTTAAACACGTACAATCACAGGCAAAAGTATTAGCACCATTTATTTGCCACAGTGTTATGCAAAGTGTTGCTAAAAACTGTTCATTAATCTGAACTTTTCTCATTCATCAGTGACATCTTTTTTATTTCAAGTTTATTGAAAACAGATTCATCCGAGCAAGGAGAATTGCAGCCATCTATTGAGAAAACAAATTGAGTGACATTTTTTTCTAATGAATGGTGCCCCATCTTTTGTCTACACAGTATATCCATTTCTAAATCTGAAGTTGTTAAAATAGTTGGGGGAGGGGATAGTTTTAAAGATGCACATCGTCACCTAGAATGTGTGCGAAAAAGACAAAATAAAACTTTGGTTTGCAGAAGAGAAGAATTAACCCAGGTCAGCTGGTTATTAAGGAAAACAATTATAACCTTGAGCAGTAACCCATGACTGGATGTTCTGAATGCTCACCAATCACAAGGTACTGTAATTGCAGAAATCTCTGTTAACTGGAAACGACCCCAAACAATCAGCAGTTATTGTTTGAACTGTATTTTTATGTTATACAAAGAAAGACCTTGGAGCAGAAGAACAATGGACGCCTAATAATGTCTGTGATGCTATCTGTGGCAACAAGGAATGGATTGTGTTCGACGGGGCAGAAACTTCAGCTCTTTCTCTTTCCCTGGTGATGGCCAGCAGGAGTTGGCACGCAGTCAGGGACGAGAGTGGCCTTCCTTTTTGGGTGTTTTTTTTTCTCTCCTGCTTGTTTCATTCCTTGTTTGTATCTTTTTTTTTTTCTGTCAGGCACCACAAGACAGCCCCGGGAAGGGGAGGTCCCTGGCGTGGATTATAACTTCATAAGCGTCGGCGAGTTTCGTATCCTGGAAGACAGTGGACTGCTCCTGGAGAGCGGCACCTACGATGGTATGATGGATGGTTTGGGGGCTGGGGAAAGTGAGAGAGCCAGACAGAAGGATTGTGCTGCTGTTCGTCCCCTTCATACACCTCAGAAGTGCTGCGTGATGGCTTGGCATCTGTCAACCGCTGCTGTCGACTGTCTGTCCTTTCAGTGGAAAAAAAAAGTTGCTAGCACAATGTTAATGGTATCCTGCTGGGTTTAGTTGACTTAAGTCCTTGTATTGTTCTGTGAAGAGAGCTCCATCAGTGGAACCAAGTTAAAATCAATCTCAGCAAAAAAGTGATTTCACAGTGACTGGCTTTTATGAGGCGGCTGCCAGTTACCTTGACTAATTCCTGCGGATTCCTGTGCAGGTAGGAGCTGGCAGGCGCTCGGAGTAATTTTGCTTAGAAAGGCAATTTCCTTCTTTTCCATTCTACTGCAAGGCACGTTGTTCATTATGACCCGAGACTATGCAAACAAGAAGAAGGCAGACTTTAATTAAACTTTTGTGTTATTAATGATGTCATTCCCAGGGACCTTCAGGCAGTTTGTGTGCTACATCTGGTTACAATATGTTACTAAATCCACCAGGTGCTCTTAAAACAGTGATGTTGGGAAAATCAGTTTGACAAGGTGTCTCACTCAGTTTCAGTGAGTTTGACGGAGGACAGGTGTCAATTAAAGGATTCCCCTGGGACCACATGTGATCCTAAGAAGTGAGTGTATAGCCTTTCTGCTCCAGACCAACATGAAGATCATAATTATGATTTCTTCATTAATGAATTGTATAGATCATGGACTTCCAGTCCCTCCAGCTCCTCCAAAGGTCCTTATTTCAGATATCTTTCCCTTTAATTTCTTTAAATCAGTGATTTTCAGTCCTGGTCCTGGAGTACCCCATTGTTTGCTGATTTATATTCCAACTGGGCTCAATCACTGGTACTGGTACAGATTGAAGAACCTGTGGAACAGAATGCATAATTATGTTTTGTGCATCTTTATTTAAGCAGGTGATAACCTTGGAATCTTAATCTTATTTGCTGGGGCAGCAAAGGACCTCCAGTCTTTTTATTGTTGGTATCAAGTTCTTGTATTGGGACACTAACGAAATCACATTGTTTTCACAAGTGGAGGCATGTTTATGCATTTTCTCGCAGTTGTCTAAATTGCAATTTTGGCCTTGTGCCTTTCAGAAATTGCACCTGTTTTCTTCCTGGCAGGTTCCGCGATCTTGATTTTTACTCAATAAGACCTGTGCCACGTTTGTGATTACACGGAGTCTCAGCAGACCAGTGCCCTTGATTGTGATGAAGAGTGCCTCCTCCTTTCTGGGCTACTGATCAATAAAGAGAAAATAAATTCAAATACACGCATTTCTTTTACTTGAAAAACACTTAAGGAGGGTCAGGGTTGTGATGGCTTATTGGAACAGCCGGAGGAATGTGTCTTTGAGCTGAATCTATGCAGCAGATAACCAAACAACTGAGACTTTATAAACACTGCTTTAATTACAGAGCAAGGCAAGTGGCTGATGGAACCACTGATCGAGACTGAGTTATTGTGAGCTGTCTGTGACAGGCATCACTACTGCCATGTTAAAGTAAGCAGCCCTGACAGAGAAAAAGCCTGTGATGCATAAAAGAGAGGGGGCACAAACACAGAAGCACCTAATACTGTAGCTTGGTCTGTGTTCATAAAGGGTGAACTGCACACTGGCCAGATATTTCTACCACAGGTATTATTTTACAGTCTGGACAATTGTATTATCGTGGGGTTCTCATATTAACATAATGGGGTATCCCCTAAATCTTTTTGTTTGGGGGCCTTCACTGGGTTACCGCTTGAATCACTGGCAAAAATAGTGTGGAAAACACTTGTATTTAATGAAAAAGCCTGCAGTCTGGAACTCAAAGGTGATAGCTGGAAAAAGAAGATTTTTCTGTATTTCCACTAACAGTTCCTGCCCCTGTTTTTGGGGAGTCTGAACCCAGAACTCTGCCATGAATGTATGAAAAATAAAACAAAACAAAGCGGGCTCGGCCAAGAGCAGAACTGCGTGTGACCGCATTAGTTAACAAAATGGTAAAGAAGTTTCTGTCGCCAAGCTGATGCAGGGACTGAGCCTGGACTAATCGATCCAAGTGCCCCAGTGCTGTGGTGAACAAACTTCAAAAAATGAGGTGGGTCCAGGGGGTGACAACTGCAACAAAGAAATGTGCACCGTTAGGAGATTTGTTTCGGCCTGTGTTAAGAAAGTAGTTGAATAGATGCATATTAAAATTAATGGTTTCAAGATTCCAAAATTCAAGATTCATGACATATTAAAATGAACACCTCCTTCACATATATCATTATAGTCTGGCTTTCATGAGAACATAAGACATGAATAAGCCACCCAGTCCATCAGTGCTCAACATTTTCCTGTGCTCTGGCTGTATCCATCACAACCTCAGGCCTGGGTGTGAATCTTCCCAGCTTCTCTGCCTTCACTATGTGTTAAATAGTTTCCCAGTTACGTCCCCATTATCCTGCTCATTGATTTATAACTTGGAACCTCTGTAGGGATCTACCGTACATATTTGCTTTCAGTGTTTAAAGACCCCAGTAAGATCCCCTCGCACAAAGACAGAAGAGAACATTTTCCTCTGGCAAATTTTCATAACTCATTCCCTCAAGCCCTGAAATACGTTTTGTTCATTTTCTCTGGACTTTCTCCAGTGTTTCTCAATCCCTATTTTAAAGAGGTAAGCAGTACTTTATACACTGGAGATATGCTTTAACTAATGCATTGCACATTTTCAACATACCCTCCCTTGACATTTTTCCTTTTGATTGTTTTCTTGCTTTGCACGGGTCCCAAGAGGGATAAATATAATGCAACCTCTAGGCCTTTTTCACACTGTGAAATTTCTAATTTTACACCTCTTTTTGTGTAAGCATGTCCATTCTAATCTATATAGAAAACTTTACATTTACTAACACCATTTGATTTCACTTCCCATCTGTCTTTTCCCTTCTAAAGCCTATCCAAACATTCCTACAGCTGAGAACATGTTTGTAAGCCCTTTTGAATCATCTATATTCCTGCATTAATTGCTCCTAAAATGTGATCTGATCTTCATATCAGTCCTAACGATAAACACACACAACTCGACTTAAAACACCAACTATTGTTCTTTCTTCTTGTCTGTGTTGAACACATTGTTTATAATTCACAGTCTATGCTGGAAACAGAATGTGAACCTCTAGGATCCTGAACTCTATTAAAGGGGGTAATTGGTGTCAGACGTTCCAATCAATGAGATGACATTCAGATGGAAGTTTGATGCACTCCCTTATAAACCCCCCCACAATGTTTGGTTACCAACAGAATCTACTCTTCACAACACAGAGATTTCAGAGGAGCTCAGAAGAAGAGTTGTTGATGTTCATAAGGCTGGAAAGGCCTCTATCAATCACCAGTCGGGCAGATAGTGTATAGATGGAAGGCATTCAGTACCATTGCTACTCTCCCTAGGCGTGGTCATCCAATAAAGACAATTGAGCCGTCCAGTGGTTAAGGAGGTGACAAAGAACCCTACTGTAGTGTCTCTTGCACTGGCTCTGATTAATGGCTGTGTTCATGAGTCCACAATAAGAAAAACACTGAACAAGAGTGGTGTGAATGGGGGAATACCACAGAGGAAACTACTGCTCTCCAAAAAAAAACAACATTGATGCTCATCTCAAGTTTGCCAAAGACCACCTGGATTTTTCACAAAGCTACTGGAACAATGTTCTATGGACCGATGAAAAGGAAGTGGAACTTTTCGGCATAAATGTGCAACTTTGTTTGGAGGAAAAAAAAACTCATCTCGCTGTGAAGCATGGTGGAGGAAGCAGGGGCTGCTTTGCTCTGCCTCAGGGCCTGTCCAGCTTGCAATCGTTTAGGGGAACAATTAATTCCAAATTGTATCAGCAGATTCTCCTGGAGAATGTCAAGGTATCCATCCATGCTCTGAAGCTCAATAGAAGTTGGGTCATACAGCAGGACAGTGATCCTAAACACAGGAGATTGTGGACCAGACGGACTCCTACCACTCTTTCCAATAGAATAGCTGGAACAAAGGAAGTTTTGCATTTTGTAGTTGCCTAGTCAGAATCCTGTCTTTACTTCAGTTGAAATGCTGTGGTATGACCTGAAGCAAGCCATTCATGCAAGACATCCCAAAATGCTTTTTAGAGATTGCACCTGTTTTCATGCCTGGCAGGTTCCGAGATCTTGATTTTTACTCAATAAGACCTGTTCCACATTTGTGATTACACTGAGTCTCAGCAGACCAGTGCCCTTGATTGTGACAGAGTTCCTCCTCATTTCTGACCTGCTGATCAATCAAGAGAGAAGAAATATCATCAATGAAAAACATTTAAAAAATGAATCGAAACAGTTCTGTAAAGAGGAATGGGACAAAATACCTCCAAACCAATGTGCAGGACTCATTATTATCTCCAGGAGTCATTTGGTTGAGGTCATTGCTGCTAAACGAGGTTACTAAATCTAAAGGTTCACATACTTTATTTTTCCACCATTGGCAATTAAATGTTCAAGCAGTATATTCATTATAGGAACGAAAAAGTACAGTTGTTTGTGTGTTATTTGTTAAATCAGATTGTGTTTATTATTATGACAGAAATGAAAATCAGCTGACATTTTAGGAGCAATTACCGCAGGAATACAGATAATTCCAAAGGATTCACAAATTGGTTCTCGCCACTGTATTTTGACTTATAGTACAGTACCTATGATTGTTGGCAATTCCAGAGCCATATACTGTATGTATATATGAAAAAGAGCAGCTATACCAGCATGCAGGCTTTCAGGATACCACAACACATATTGCCTAATGGAGATGCTTCCCTTCATGCTATTAGCTTCTCTGTTTTGAATGCATCTGCATGTTGCACCATTAATTCCAGCAGCTTTAACTTGAAGAATAAGCTTCTCGTCAGGAATATAGTTGAGTAGTAGCTGAAGCACTAAAAGTATTTGTGCTTTTTTCAGTGTTTTTACACAGCTGCTTTTGTTAAGCAAGTAAAACCCATCCAGACCATCCTCAATTACAGCATTTCTGTACAAATTGGACTTTAGCTTGCCCTAATAGTAGCGTCTAGAAGTTTACACAATATGCATGTTAAGTTACCTCATTCAGTACATTCCTCTTTTTGTAGCAGTGGGTGTAACAGTGGCACGTTCATTAGTGTAGACATCAATGAAGTAGTTATTGAGCACATTTGCAAATGTCCTTTTCAATGTACTCTTTTGCCACTAAAATTGTTAATGCATTTTACCTACTCCTTAATCTTTTTCCCACTAAAAGACAGAATAAAAGCATTTATTTTCAGCAATAGCACATTTTCTAGCTTCCTTTTTTGTTCTTATTTTCCTTTTCACAAAAGATGGCATATTATGTATGATTTTCTCTTTTATTGACTTCCAAGTTAGTTCATGTCAGTTCCACAGTTTTTCTCAATCACACTTTCTTAATATAAATGTCCTTTTTTTAGTCTGATACAGCACAGAGGAGCGTATAATCGGTGGATAGATCAGGACACGGAATGTGTCAGCTATTCTCCTGTGTGTGAGTCCTAGTTCTGCTTCTTCAAAAAACTCACTTGACCCTGTGCCATTTGATTATGGACCAGACAGACTCCTACCACTCTTTCCAATATTGATTTTAGTTTCTGTGCTTCAGAGGTAGATAGGGACGTTACCTGGATATTAGCAATGTTCTCTTTTGGCTGCCTGCATATTTTTTTTCTATTTTTGAAGAGCTGCCAGCTCTACAGTTTATCGTCAGCAAGCATTTAAACAGCCTCCCCAGGACCATATTAATTTAGCAGACAGAGACCTTTTCAAAAAAGATGCACTAGCCAAAAAAAAAAATGTTTTCACAATGGTATAGAAATGTCACATTGCCAGGAAAAAAAAAGCCTGGCAAGAGTCAGTGCAGCTCCAGTGAGCGTTCTGATGAATGCTCCATGCTGCCAGGACTGTGGGGAACAGGAGGCTGCTTCATTTGAAGTGCAAAAGCTGAGACAGACTGCCCTCCGGAGTGCCAGGTCAGTGTCTGCAGGGGCCTGTTTGTGCACAGGGTTGCTGTGTTCTTAATGAGCACTTCTCCTCTCTGCAGAAGCAGACGTGAATAGGCCCGATGCAGAGATTGAATCCCCTCCCCCTCTGAGTGGAGACATGGTTGTGTGAGTAGTCTAGCACGGTAGTGATTGGAAACGTCTGAGAGACTTAAAGGCAGCACTGGGGCCCCCTCCCCTCCCCTCCCAAAGGGATCTCGTTTCTCCCAGCAGTTCAAAGACGTGCTGCCCAGGTAAACTGGTATTCCTGTATTGCCACGCGACAGACCTGCTTCATGTCTGGGGTGTAGTGCGGCCTTGCATCTACTGCCTGCTGGATTAGGCTATGGCCCTCCTCGGGCCTCTAAGGATAAAGCAGCTGCTGAAAAGGGGTGGATGCAATAACTAATAACAGCAATCACCTCTCCTCTTGACACATTTCACAGACTGCAGTGAAAGATGAACCATGACAAAGCGTGTTACAAATCTTTTTTGAATTCTTCGGTCCCCCCCCCCCCACCTCCTATGTTTTCTAATGTACATTCATCTGCAGCTTCAGGCTCTGTGTTTATGAGCAATTAATCATACCAAAGCGACATGTTGATAAATGTCTCCCGTGGCTGGAGTCAGGCACAGATTACAGAGCTGGTCTTACCTTTCATCTTGATCACTGAACCCTTTTATAATAAAGTCATCTCTGAGAAATGCAAATGGTTGTCTGCATGTCAGGCTCTGACACTCTGAATTGCATATTAAGATTGGAGGAAGGCCTTGCAAACCCAGCTCATTCAACAATTTCTTTCGCTGCTAGTGAAATCAACACAGATTTATTAACCCAGTATTGTAGATCAGATGCAAAGTTGGGAGTGTAGCCAGTGCCTGGAAGATAGTTATTTCCCAGACTTTATTTCAGTAACACTGAAGGCTGACACACAAAACACTGATTCAGATGTGCTACAGGGGACTGCTGCCAAGCATCCGTATGGTTTAATATTACTGAATGTTGAAATCTCAATGAAAGCCACTTTCTTAAGACTGATTTCCTTCTTGGCTTACTTTGTTTAGCAGTGACACTAGGAGAGGTGAAATATTGTTTTACTATTAATGTTTAATTAATGTGGGTAGCTGCGTCAGCATGCGTAGGCTGCAAAGGAACAAGTAATAGGTGTATTCCATGCTGAAAAAAAGAAGAAAGAGAACACAACGTTTCGGCCATGGAGCCTTCTTCAGGTGTGAGAGAGACAGGGCAGTAGGCAAAGGTAAAGTAGCGGGAGAACAAAGGTTGGGAGGGAGGAGGAGTGAGAGGCGGAGCAGGGGACAGAAAGAGAGGCCAATCAAGAGGTGTGAAGTCAGAATGGGTGCAGAGAGGTGTGAAATGAAACTTCCAATGAATGGAGAAAATTTAAAAGAACAGTAGTCTGTCGTTAAGGGAAGGGAGAATGTGTGATCCTAGCTGCAGAATAATTTTAGTTTCGGTGGTCTTTCTGATGTATGAGTTCGGAAACCCGTCTTTGAGAACACAGGCGGAGAGATTAGTGTGATCGTGGCCGTCAGAGGTGAAATGAGAAACAATAGGCTTGGAGAGATCTTTAATCTTCACAGCCCTGACGTGTTCTCTGAAGCGGTCTCCGAGTCTCCTTCCTGTTTCTCCAATGTAGATGGCTGGGCATTTACTGCAAGAGATACAGTAAATAAGGTTGCTGGAGGTACAAGATGCTGTCTGGGTGATCCGGAATTGTCCTGAGGGGCCTTGAATGAGTGTGGTGGTGGCTGTGTACTTGCAGGTGATACAGCGAGCTCTGTTGCAAGGGAAAGTGCCTGGTGTGGATGGTTGTTGAGGGCAGTCAAGGGAGCTGTGAACAAGGAGGTTACGCAGATTAGGTGGTCGGCGATATGAGATGATAGGGCGATCAGAAAAGAGGGCCCCAATGGAGGGATCATCCTGTAGGATGGAAAAGTTCTGGTTAATGGTCCTGGGGATAGGAAGTGTGTTAGGGTGGTAAGGAAGCACCAAGGGAATGCGGTTGTTACGGCGGGAGTTCCTGATCGGGCTGATGGTCCGGGGGGTGTTTTTGGCTCGGGCAAGGGCCCTGTCAATCACACTGCTGGGATATCCTCTGTTGATAAAAAATGAGTACATTTCGAGGGCTTGGTTCTCGAAGTCGATGTCGTCGCTGCATAGTCGTCGTAACCTAAGGAACTGTGAAAAAGGAAGAGAGTTTTTAGTGTGGTTGGGGTGAAATGAGCTGTACAGGAGGTAGCTGTGTGAATCCGTGGGTTTGTAATAAACTGAAGTGGACAGTCGGGGGTAGTTGATAGACAAGTGGATGTCTAGAAACGGAAGAGTGGTGGAAGATATGTTAACCGTATATTTGAGGGACGGGTGGAAGTTGGTGAAATGGTGCAGGAAGAACTCAAGCTGATCGTTGGAGCATGTGGCGGCACCGACGCAGTCATCAATATATCGTTTGTAGAGGTCAGGGACATAGCCAGTGTAGGAGGCGAAGAAGCGTTCTTCTACCCAGCCGACAAAAATGTTGGCATAGCTGGGTCCCATTCTGGTGCCCATGGCAACTCCACTGACCTGTTGGTAAAAAAGATTATTGAAAGAGAATGCGTTCAGTGTGAGGACCAATTCTGCAAGGTTTAATTAATTTCCCCTTTATTTTGCCTTAGTATTTGGACTTCTTAATTCAATTTTGACTCATACTGTACAACCTACCACTCCAAGACCTGGAATTTGCTCATTATTTTTATTGAAAGTGTCCTGTAGCAATTTATTTTAGAAGGGTGTTATACTGAATAAGAATTTGCCCTGGATTCATCTTGTCAGTATTGCTGCTTGACTCACGGTGCAATTTGTTCTTTACAGTGAATAGCTTTGTGATATTCAAATACGTTGCTACCCCTAGTGTGTTAATTTGATAGAGTTGAAGGTTCACTAGTTATGAATTAAATTAAAAAGACAAATTCCCTGGTGGAATCTGTTTTGTATACATAAATTAGGGGGTTTAATCAAGGGTATAATTAATTTTAATTAAGGGTTTCATGTATGAATAAATTAAATTCAGAACCATCCCTTTTATGAGATTTAATGTAAACTAAATCTCTGACATTTTAATACACCAAATTAGACAACAATTTCCTTTATTTAGGTTGGTGATATTTCTGTTGAAAGACAGCAAGCTGAAGGCAACATTCATCACAATGCTAACACTGTGGTCTCCCAGATAAGAAAACATGGCAATGAGGTTATTAAAGTGACACATACTGTCAATCTTTCAGGTTGGCCATTTAAAGGAAGACAAAGAGGAAATGCTATGATAATTGTAATTTGTTGATCAGGTTATGTTAATAGTCATGAGTGAAAATAGAAATATGGCTGTCATTGTTTTCTAATTTCTGTATAAGTGAAACACCTTGAAACAATAGGACTAACAGCTTCCAAAATGACAGACATTAGGAGTGATTCACAAGTTGTGGCTTTGAGTCCCACTAGAGTCAAATGTGACTTATACTGTAAGTGTATATCAATTTCAGGCCATTAGCTCAAGGTGTGTGTAGTAAGCTATGGCAGATTTTGATATGCAGAATTTGATAGTGAATATGTAGTGGGCTTCTGAAACTTGATTTAAAATTGTACTCATATGATATTGGTTAAATCGTTCCAAAAGAAATGTTAACATTAAGATATGTTCCTTTTCCCAGAGATTTGATTTACAGAGCTTACTATGTGTCCCTGTCTCCGTATTTCACACTGTTAATGGTGGATGCTATTTTTAAGCAGTGTGATAAACAGACTGTGGTGTGAAGTGGTTTTCAAATACAGCCATGAGCTATTTGCTGTTGTGAAACATTCTGAGCCAAGGATGTCGGTGTCAGGGCCTGTTCTACTGTGTACCACACAGTGGATCCATGTGTCCGCTGATTTCATGCAAAAATTGAGTATTTTCTGTAAAACAGTTTTCCTGGAATCCTAAAAGAAACAGGTGCATGTCAAACTTGGATCAATTTGTTTCTAGCAGCCAGTTCTCACGCTCTCATTAAAATAAAACAGATTTGTATTTACACTCTTAGTTTACAGTTGTAACGATCATATGATTTGGGAAACTATAATCGGTAAGAATAGCAAACGTATCATTGTATCATACAGAAGGTACTGATTGCAGTGAATTTGTTTTCCATCTGACCTTTGTCAGTGGAAGAGTCTGACATCTCATAACATGTAAGTTCCAAGTTTAGCAGAGTTCAGTAAAAGTGCATGCTCTCTCATCTCTCTGAAACATGAAAAAAGGAAGATTGCAGAAGGGGAGGGTGTAACACCATGTGGAACCATGTCATGGGTCAAGAATGGGTAGGATTCTACTAGAATTTTGTTTCCTCTTCCTGTTCATAATCCTGTATATTTCGTACGTTTGGTCGTGTGCTATTTTCAGCACTACAAAGAAACGCGTAACTCACGTTGATTACTTGCTGTGTGTGGTTTCAGGCAACTACTACGGCACTCCCAAGCCCCCAGCAGAACCCAGCCCGGTGCAGCCTGACCTGGTGGACCAGGTTCTGTTCGATGAAGAGTTCGACACCGAGGCCCAGCGCAAGCGCACCACCTCTGTCAGCAAGATGGAGCGGAAGGACAGCGCAGCCCCCGAGGAAGAGGAGGAGGAGGAGAGGCCAATGGTCAATGGGCTGACAGGTCAGCTTGTGGTCTCTGAGCTTTCAGCTCCAGCTTGAATGTCCTCATTCAGTTCGCACTTCACACTCATCGCCAATCGTTTCCGTTTCTTCCTAGCATTTTTGTCAAAGGTGCTCTGCACCCCAAGATACAACTCAAAAGCCAATCATAGGACCCCAACAATAAGTGTTTTGATAGTGTGGCGGTGTCGTCTGAATGTTACACTTGTATAGCTTTGACATTTAATACAAATGTCTGAGGTGCTTTTACATATCGAAAAGCACGCAAACATTACATTTTGAATGGTAATTTTCCACCTAGATTTTCTTTGAGTCCCAGAAAGACAGCTGACATGACGTGAAAGAAACATGACAGAAGTAAGACAGCTGGTCGTCTTAGTAAAATAGGACGTATTTCCTTCACTTGTTGCTGACTGTACTGTACCAATCGATAACCTACAGTATGACCTGTTTCCTACCTCTTCTCTCTGACCTCTGACCTTTCAGTTGTCTTGGTAGAAGAGAAAGCATTGGGGTTCCTCGACACAACTGATCTTTTACTGCCTCATGCTGTAAAGGAAGAGGGGGATTATGAGGGAGCCAGGAAAATGCAAAGCCAGATTCTTAAGCACCACTGCTACAATATCAAATTTCTGATAAAGCCAGATTTTCCATATTGAAATATCCCTCTTCAACTTGAATAACCTGGCAGAAACAAAAGTATGGCAATGCTGAAACCACAGATTTGACAAATACAAAACAGCTATTCCAGAATCCTGATTGAAAATATTTCATGTGTTAATCTGCATCTGCAGTTAGACTCGCAGCGCTTACCGCTACCCTCATGCGAACTCTTTTTAATGGATGTGGTCTTGCTGAGAGCCCTTCCTGTTTATAAGGCCAGCCCTGATGAGCTTGATGTTTGGTTTGGAGCTTGAAATGCCTTCTCGGAGTCAGAGTCATAGCCTGGAGACGCCACACACAACAGGCTCCTTTGCTGCTGGGCAATGCAAATCATGCTCTGGACAGCAGCCATCTTTAAACCTGAGTAAACTGTTTCTTCCCAGCCACCAGACCAAAGGGCAGCTCACACACAATACCTGCATTAAATAGTGGTTAAAACATCCACCCATTCACATTCAATGCTTTTGGTATTGTTTGTCCAGATATCAGCTGGGAGTAAACCAAATATTATCAGCCTTCCTAGTCAAAGAAAAATGAATAACCTGGAAGAGCGGTATTTGCTTTGGGCTGTGTACATACTGCATTTGTGAAATGCTGGTAGGAAGAAAGGCCGACCATATGTACAGTATGAGGAGTTTTGGCTCCTTAAGGGAAAGTTAAACCACGTGTAGGCCATTTGTAGTTTATTTTCATATGTGAGGTGCATAGGGTACAGAAATGATGGCACTTTCTGCCAGGAGAACAGTATCTGAGAATTGCTATGCCTGCTGTGTAACTGTGCTGCAATGTATTGTACCTTTACAAACGACTATCCTATTGCATGGTCTTTGAAGGATGTTGGTAGGCATAATTTTAAGGCCTCTGTCCCTATACTTTAACTTATTTTTCTCCAAGTATCATTTAGGTCATGGCGATCATGCCAAAGCCTGCAGCATCCTGCAGGAGTGCCCCAGTTTAGACTGATTTGATGGAATCCATTGAGAAATGCAAGAGATCAGGTTGTAATGAGATTTCTGTCTCGTCATGTCGCCCCTAGCACTGTTCTTGCAACATTACATACTGGAGTCATCACAGCTGTATTCTTATTTAGTTTTCTATTTGACAGGGACATAAACAACAGCTTTCAGAGGCCCGCATTGTTGTCTGAGCCTGTTTTTTACTTTTCAACACATGGAATGCTGTGTGTGCAGATGACTGTGTGTGGTAATACTTTTCTTAGAAATATAGTTGCCTCAGATGTAAACTTGTATTTTAAATTTGGGTCATATTCCAGCACTAAGGTCAGTTAAGGAAAAACACCCTAAATTTCGTCAGATTTTCCTTTCCAAACACTTCTTCTGATATGCATGACATTTCTGAATTAGTGGTTTGGAATTTGCTCGTACTGTATATTGGTTCTAGTGAAGTTAAAAGGAGACAAACCCTCAATGCTCGCTGCCATTCCCGAGCACAGGAGGTAGCAAAACCAATGAAAATGAGGTGCCTTGGGCTCTCCAGGGTAGCTTCACCATTAAAGCCACAGTGCAGTGAGGTCTTATGATCCAGATGTTGCCTGTTTGAACCTGGGCTGTGCCACTGTCCGTCAGTGCCTGGGATTCCCCAGACTGCAGAGCGCTGCAAGGGTGTGATGAGCGTGATTCAGCCAGCATGCACAGCAGCAGCAGTGAGCTTGGCAGTGGATTCGGTGATAAATGTACTGCTCCTCCAGTCGGTACTAACAGTCTTGTACGGAGCTCAGAGATCACAGCACCTGGAGTGATGAATGGCTCTGAAGGGTGGGCATGTTGGAGGAGAGCACACGCAGGTCCATTCAGCCTGTGCAGTGTGGAGGCTGTAGTGGCAAACAGAGGAGACTCACAATTGGCAGTTCCGCTTTTGGAGAGTAGAGAAATTGTAGGCAACTGACAAAAAATATAAAGAGAAAAATAAAATAAAAGGTTTCTGGAAGACGGCAGAATGGAGGAGAAAATAGTTTTGCAGTATGTAGGTCTCAAGGTTTTATTCCTTTTCAGGTCCTAGCAGTACCTTGCAGTAGTTTCTCACAAATTAAATAAAATGTCCTATTGTTAATTTTCTTTATTGATCTTTGTACAGATCGTCACTTAAATAGGGGTTAATTGTAACAGTGGATTATTATCATCATCATCATCATCATCATTATTAATAATAATAATTGCTTACACTTATAGCGATTTTCTGGACACTCCACTCAAAGCGCTTTACAGGTAATGGGGACTCCCCTCCACCACCACCAATGTGCAGCATCCACCTGGATGATGCGACGGGAGCCATAGTGCGCCAGAACGCTCACCACACATCAGCTATTAGTGGGGAGGAGAACACAGGGATGAAGCCAGTTCAGAGATGGGGATTAATAAGAGGCCATGATTGGTAAGGGCCAATGGGAAATTTGGCCAGAATGTCAGGGTTACACCCCTACTCTTTTCGAGAAATGCCCTGGGATTTTTAATGACCACAGAGAATCAGGACCTCGGTTTTACGTCTCATCAGAAGGATGGCGCCTTTTTACAGTATAGTGTCCCCATCACTATACTGGGGCATTAGGACCCACATGGACCGCAGGGTGAGCGCCTCCTGCTGGCCCCACCTCTTCCAGCAACAACCTTAGCTTTCCCAGGAGGTTTCCCACTCAGGTACTGACCAGGCTCACACCTGCTTAGCTGGGTTGCCAGTTGTGAGTTGCAGGGTGATATGGCTGCTGGCTGTAATTATAATATTACATATAATATTATATAATATTACATATACTCATGTATATACTGTAGCACTTTTGAGATCCTTTACAATGAAGGGACCTGCTTTATCCAGCACTGAAGTGCAGTCTCACGCTGGGTGATGTGAGGTAGCCAGGATGTGCCACTTCAAAGCAGGTCAGGAGGATAAGTGAGAAACTGCTTCATCAGTTGAATTTTGGGGAGACTTCATGTTGACCACATTGTGCAACTTTAAATCAGCCAGGGCTCTGGCGTTATCACCTTTACTCTTACACAGAGTGTCCTGTGATCTTTAATAACCAAGCAGGGAGGCCTCAGTTTAATGTATTAATCAAAGGACAACACTTCCTAAAGCGTAGTGTCCCCAGTCACCATACTGGTGCACTGGTGTGGAAAGTCCGGTTTACCAGGTTTTCCCTGGAGGACTCCTGCCCCAGTACTGACCCGGCTCTGGCTTCTGAGATCTGATGATGAGTTGAGGCTCAAAGGTGGCAAAGCTGCTTCTGTTATTCAGTGCAACACAATTGCCAGAGCTGTTTAGGTTTATGATGTCAACCAAATATAGATGTTTTAATTTACAGCTTCACATGAAGGTCTTTCATGAAGACATTCTCACAAAAGGCCTTTTTATCCAAACGGCAGGCTCTTCTGCACACCTCACTGCAATGCAAATTGTGTGGTGCAGTATATATCCCAGGGGCTCCACTATCACTGGAAAGGATCAGTCCTGCAGTTTCAGCAGAGATCACGGTGAAACATGGCCAGTCGAGTTCCAGGAAGTCCCTGTGAGTTTACTCTCTGTGTCATCTCTCTCTCCCCAGAGCACAAAGATTCAGCCGAGTGGAAGAAGGCTGTGCCCAGCTACAACCAGTCGAGCAGCAGCATGGATTTCAGAGTGTGGAACAGCCTGCCCCGGGACGATAACCAGGAGCCTCTGCCCAAGAACTGGGAGATGGCCTACACTGAGACAGGCATGGTGTACTTCATCGAGTGAGTACTGCCCTGAGCCCTGTTTGAGCAGGAGCCTGCAGTCTGCGTCAGTCAAGGGTCTTGTGACTGACACAGTAGTGGGCCGTGTTCACAGAGGTTTAAAACCATTGGAGTAATAGTTTCTAAATATTTTACACAGAAATGTTTTGATCGGCATCATGTGTGCATACTGTACGTATTGCTCTCAAGATGGGGGATGAAATTTAAGAAATTGTCCTTACAAGGATAGCAACAAACAGCTGATTTGGGTATGTCCATGTTATGGGAATTATTTTTTTGTAATCTAAATAGCGTGCTCTTTTAAATCAAGAATTAGCCTAAAAAGATATCTTTTGCGATGGTTTTCACCCCATGGAGAGTTTCATTTAAGTGAAACTTGACATAGATAGAAATAGTTAAAAAATACAATAAGAGCTGTTTTACATATACACGCCTGTAGACACGGTAGTTGAATAGAAAGCACTTTAATTAAAAAAGTTTAATGCCAAGTGCAAACCTAAATCATGGCTGGTATTTTATCATGTGAGCAAATTATATTGGAGAAAAGAATGTTTAAGTATTTAGTTTCTTCAATATGGATATTAATCTGTTTTCAGAATGAGTCAGTTATTCATTAATTTTGACCAGTTACTCCAGCTTGCCTTCTAAATGGCAATAAACAGCTGAAATATTGAATACATGTCAAATAGCTGACAATTATGACCTGCCTTTTCAATCACTCCTCTTGAGTCCTGTTGAGTTTAAAAGGATGGACATAAGGGAAACAGTAGCACAGCATCACTGATTCACTTTAGTGAAGTAGAAGAACATATCTAAAAACAAACCAGGCAGATGTTTGGATGTGAATGTACCAAGAGCTGGTTAAAAAGTAGGACTATCACAACTGATGCAAGAGGAAGATATTGAATGTACAGTATGTGCCCTATAACCATCCATATTTTCATTTGTGAAGATGATGCTTTTTGCTAAAACACGGCTCGTAGTTTGTTTATAGCTCCTGTATTTTGATTTTGAATGATAATGTCAAATTTGGGATGATTGTTAAAACATAAACAGGTTGCAGAAAGAAAAACAACATAAAATAGTTGTGCAGTGTTCCTGTTTTTTTTTAGTTGCGCGAGTGACCTACTGGGGGTCAGATGTGCTAATAAGAAGCAGTGCACAACCACTCAATATTTTAGCATACATCTGACTGACTAAACAGCATTGTACTATGAACATTGATGGTTATTCCTCAATCTGATATATCTGAAGGATAATCTATTACTTGCTCATGCTAAGAGAAATGATGGACATCAGCTAAAAAACAGTTTTGAAATGTATTCAATAACCCGTTAGATAATTACTCAGCTTTGACTCAGAACCTCTTCAGCATGCAATATAGTTCAGAAGATGTTCCCTCTAAAAACAGATGCTGCACTTAGTACTAATACAATGTAAAGATTTACAGGAAGGTCAAATCAATGTGTGTTACATTTACCCAGAGGCTTAATAGTCTTAATAGAATCTCTAGTTGCCCAGGCAATACATTACTCCTACCAGTAAGTGACGCAGAAGGCAAAATAATGTCCATGTTCATTCTTTGCTTTGTAAAAACCTCTTCTGCTTCTGACCTACTGTCTGCCTGGTCCACGTGGTCCAAAATATAACCTTTCCTTAGGTATCCTGTGTGTGCATCCTTATTAAGTGTTCTTACTTTCTTGAGCCTGTTCTTTGTCTTGGGAACAGACTGTGGCCTCACAGAATGCCTCACCAGTGGCCCAACAAGTTTATGCTGGTACTCCATAACCAACCCACTGTTGTTAAGCTGCACGGAAAGCTTAGCACATCTTAATGAATGCAGTTTGCTCAATAAACACTTTCTCGGTGACTTACATTAGCCTTATTCATAGTACACATGAGATTCCTGCAGTGTACTTTGTCCACTCTGTATTCTGCATGCGATGTTGCCTGCGACCCGTGGTCCTGTTTCAGCAGGTGTGTGCTGCACTGCATGTGCGAGAAGGAACTTGGCAAGATCCTTTGATATTTACCCAGGGACTTCACGTATTTAATGAAATATTTATGAATTTTGTGAAATCCCTGTTGAAATATTTTTCCATTTGTATTGTAACTTACAACTTGTGACAATTATGTTCACATGATGCATACATTTCTGCATGAGGACAAACATCTAATTTTTTTCTTCTATTCTGCAGGCCATGGTTACCTTCAACGTAGTCCCAATTTCTCAGTTTCGAAAGGCAATATTCACCTTTTTCCTTAATGATATCTTTGTTTTTGAATGTCTGATGATTTCTTTGCCTCCTCTACAAAATGTATGGCATACACATAGCTCAATGGTCAGAAACACAAGAACACAAGAAAGGTCCCCTCTCCACTGTGACCTTTCGGCCCCTCTAGCCCTCTTGGTAGCATAGAGACTAGTCTTCTTACATATTTAAAAGCAGGATGCCTGTTGACTCAGTAATAAGGAAGCCTTTATGTTGAGTTACTGCTGTAATGGAGATGTGTGATACCTGAACATCTGCATTTCTGGAGTTGATAGTGCTGGCGTTCCGAGTTTGCACTTGTTCTTGGTAAGGAAACATGGGTGGCTGTTCATGCATGAATCTAGGTTTGAAAAGCTCATAGAAATACCTGACCTCTAGAGCTCAGGAATGAGAGAATGATAATGTCTCCCTCCTTTGCTCTCCGGAGGCCTTTCATAATCAGAAGAACTGCACTGTGACTTCTTGCATCCCCACGGTAGTAGTTAGTGGCTAAGTAATCCAAGGATCTCATCCAGTATTTTCTTGAAACAAACCAGAGTAATCGGCTTCCACACCACAGCTAAGGTAGATTGAGCCCTACTCCCACCACCTTTTGTGTGTAAAGTGCCTCCTGCTCTCAATTGTAAATGCACTGGCACCTGCAGGGCTCAAGAATGGTTTGGCAGTTCTTGCCTTCTCTCCACAGTCACAACACCAAAACCACCACGTGGCTGGATCCTCGGCTGGCCAAGAAAGCCAAACCACCAGAGAAGTGCGAGGATGGAGGTGAGTGTGAGCTGGTCCAAGGGCACGAGCTCAGCATGCACGCAGCGACCCCTCGCTGCTCCGTGGTCCACTTCAGTGTCCACTAGGATGCAGTGTCTCAGCAGGCTTTTGTGAGCAGAGTCAGGTTTTTTTTAAAATAAATCAGTAGCTTGCAGCATCATTCTGGTGATGAAGTTGCAATGTAAAATGTATTGAGTTGCTGGAGGCATCATCAATCTGAGTTGGTTGCAGGTTTTACAGTGTCACCATGATGCCATCCTAAAGGGCGGTAGAGTGGTGCAGTGGTAAGGGTTCTGGACTCATAACTGGAAGGCTAAGGGTTCAAATCCCAGGTGAGATACAACTAGAGTACCTTTGAGCAAGTTGTAGCTGAATTGTTGCAGTAAAAATAAGTCCTTGTGAATAAAAATGTTAACCAGGCAAATAAATGTAAATGTCCTAAACGTGGCCATTACATCCAGCTGTCCCTCATTTTTAAAGGTCTAGTGTATAGTTTTAAATTAAATTTAAATTCTTCCTTCACATGCTACTCAGTATTGGAAGGCATAGAAACTACAAAATGAATTATATTATTAAAAGCCAAGTGTTCAGCATGATTTTGTTTTTCCTTTTTTTTTACCGGTGTGTTGAATTTAAATATGTACAAACAGAATATGTATGAACAGCAGAAATGAGCAAATGAGAGAAATGTTTACTTAGTTGGAGGGCAGGAGCTGTAGATCTGGGTTTCTGTTAGTGAGCCTCTATTGAGTCATATTTTTGTCTTTATGGGCACATTATGAAATGAAACATTCGTATGCACATAAAATTCAATTTATGCCTACTGTTGCTAATTTTTCTTTTCAGTACTTTCAAAATGTTAGACACTTGAGTAATAAAAGGAAAATTGCAAAGCAGCGTGTGGGTGTTTGTTTTTTCCCCTGACAATTCCTCCCTTCTCACCTGTTACGAGTTAATTGGGTGTTCAGATATTTTTACTAGCCAGATGTATTTTGAAAATGATGGTCACAGATCCATATACAGTAGGAATCAGATGGAGCAGCAGAAGAACATACGATTGCCAAAAGAGGGAGGCCATTCTGCCCTTCTGTTCCACTTGGTTGCTAGGTGGTTATTTTTTTACAAGGATATCACACAGAGTAGCTGTTTCCCCTAGGGAACATGGCTGTGTAGCTTGTTCCAGACACCCACCATTCTTTATGTAAAAAAGTGCATCATTCAGTAACTCCCAAGATTAACACGCATTAGTATTTTAGATACTTGCTCTGAATTCTGATGTTGATCACATGTAAAAAGTTATACTGGTATAGAGTAGAGTTGAGGGTTAAGGACAGGACTCAGACACGTGATGAGAAACCATACATCGGATGTTATTGCTACAATATCCACCTACTGTATAATTCAGACACTTGTTTATACCTTGTTTAAGTGTCATAAAGGTCTGGAGCAGGATAAGATCAGAAAAGCATCCTTTAATACACTGGTTCTCAATCCTAGTTCTGATGGCCTACACACCTATTGGTTTTTGTTCCAGCCAAGCCCTCTATTACACCACCAAACCCTTCATTGAGATAATAATAATAAGATCAATTTGAACTGTTTGCTTCCCGCTTAAACATATTGGAGCTTTAACCATTGTATTTTGTGAGTGAAACAAAATCCCAAAGTTGTGACTAGGAGTAAAATGCAAATATTAAATTGAAGCTACTTCTTAATTGAACCCTTATTTGATTTCATCAAGGTGGGATGTAATGGGAACCTGCAGGTGTGTGGGTCACCAGGACCAGGACTGGGAACCACTGCTGTGCTGGGACAATCCTACTCTTGGCTGCTTTGCCGTTATCTTTCTCACAGCTCACAGCCTGTGCACTTCATTGCATTTTCACACTTCTGGGTCCTTATACAAACAAAGGGCTGACAGGGCGCATTCAGCACAAACATGAATAAACAGCTTTCTTTTTAGAATGTACTACAAGAGACAACCAGTGGGCTGAATAAGATCTGCAGCACTGCTTCTCTGAAAGGCTGTTTTAATGTTTCCTCTTGCGTGAAGGGCTGTATTCACACTGAGGGTTCATCACTGAAAGCTACAGGCTCACAGCTGAGAATTGGGCAAGTACTTCAACATGGTCTTATTGTATTATTGTGTTTCCTCTTTGCAGAGCTCCCGTATGGCTGGGAAAAGATAGAAGACCCGCAATATGGCACCTATTACGTTGAGTGAGTTTGCTTGCCCATAACCTGTGTCCGGGAGCATCAGGCTGCTCAGCATAAATTACACTAGTGGCGGATCTTTGAAATCTTGCAATCAGAGCTAAAAGCATGTGGATAAATTATAGTTTTAACGTGCTCAGCAGCTGGACTTGTGATAAAGTAATTGCAGTTTCTCCTTTAGAGATTGTGACTATAAGTTACAGCTGTTTGTGATCTGTCTGTAGGAGGTGGACTGGTGTGGGTGTTGGGGGTGGGCTGCATTTATTTTATTAGCGGTGTTATACGCAGTGGGTTTGATTGTGTCTGTCGGTCCGCTCCGTTGTTGGAGAACATGCACAGCTCGCTGCTCACATGCACTAACACGAATCCCCAAGCCCTCCTCAGAGACACAGGACTCGTGGCAGTGGGAGTAGGGGGAGAACCAGGTGTGGGGATTCACTTTCAGTCTCATCTTTGTTAAGGCGGAAGAGAGAAAGGGAGAGAGAGTTTTCTTTAAAAGAAAAAGAAAAAGGAAACTAAATCCTTGATTAGTAACAGTTACCAGTAGGCAGAGAAGTGGAATGAAGAAGAAATTGAATGCCACAGGTTGTGTTAGGAAGCCCCAGCATTGTCGCAAGAAGGGATGCTTTCTTTTGAATGAAGGTTGTCTCTCCCATTATGCCCTTACTGTGGTTGCAGTTCCAGCCAATACTGTTATTTATCACTTTGGGCTCTTTGCATTCATTCCTAGTTATGTCTTACATTTTCCTTTGGTGGTGATATAGGCTGGATCCATACAATAACACACATATAACAAGAAACCCTGCTTAGAAACTGGAGTGTAAAATAATCAAGCTCTTTCTGTTTACAGTAAATTACATCTTGTGGCTTAGAGGTAAAAAGAATGCAGGGTCAAAGCGCTTGACTTGGTTCATAGCAGACATAGCATCTAATACAATTTGCACTTTGTGTTGGAAAAAAATGATTACAGAAACAACATCTATGCAGATATTTCTACGGGCATTGTCATTTTTCAAAATGTGAACACCAGCGTTTCTCAGCCTTTTCCATTCCAACGCACACTTATCATATATCAAACTTTTGTGGCACACCAATCTATGTCCCACACGTCACCAGCCCAAGTGTATTATTAATTTTTTAACTTATTGATAATATATCATTTATTCAAAGATATGTATTATTTATTGATATTATGAACAAGCCTTTGTGATGAATGTACAATACAGTTATGTCACCCTGGAAGGAATGATATCCTCAAACCGAAAAAAACTAACTTTCACCTCACACATGATTCCCACCTAAACATTCTTCTGTCTTGTGTTTACGTGCCAATCCTGTAACACAACACTTTTCTTACCCCACAAAGCGGAGAGAAACAATAGTTCGTTTAGAGGTTGGAATGGGGTGCTGCCTCAGTGTGCGTTGGCTTCATAGGAACAAGTAAGGGTCCACTCCAAGCTGAAAAAGAGAGAGGAAAAAACGCCACGTTTTGGCAGTTGATTCTTCTTCAACTGTGAGTGAGAGAGAGTAAGGTGGCTGTAATGTAAGGTGTAGGAGTTCTCGCCATTTGAGAAACGCTGGTCTGTCCTAATCTTCTACAATACACTGTGTCTGGTCGATGTTCAGTGGCTTGTATTCCCTGTTGCACTGCAGCCACATTAACCAGAAGACCCAGTTCGAGAACCCGGTTCTGGAGGCCAAGAAGAAGCTCAGCCAGGAGGCTCCCGCTGTTCCCCAGCAGGGGGCAGCACCCTCAGCAGGTACAGTACCTCCTCTCTTTCCCTAGGGGCCTGTTGTGCACCTTTTGATCTCTGACTGCACCTCCTGACAGATGGACTCTTTGAGGTTTGAGCCAAAACATCAGCATTAATTACACTACAGGGTGGCAGGATTGCCTTTGCAACATAACCGGGTAGGAATTTGAAACACATGGCAGTTCTGACCTTAAAGTCCTTTGGTTCATGATAAGTGCAATTTAATGTCTCGCAGCTTTGGTTGTTGATAAAGAAAGCTGAGCTTTCAGTTTACAATGTCATCAGGTGGATGTCAATATGTAATGTGTATTTCCATATTCATATCGAAAACGTTTTGGAGAAGTGGAATGGAAAACGGGAGGTACGTTGGCACAGGGTGTAGCATTGTTGCCTTGCAGTTCTGGGGCACCAGGTTCAATCCCAGACCTAATAAGTTAGGTTCAATTCCTAACCTAAGGCCTGGGGTGCTATCTGTGTGGAGTTTGTATGTTCTCTCCGTGTTTGTGCTCCAGTTTCCTCCCACAGTCCCAAGGATATATGGTACTGGCAAATTAATTGGCTTCTGGGATAACTGGCCCTAGGTGAGAGTATCTGAATGTCTGTGATTGTGTCTGTCTGCACTACAACAGACTGGCGTCTTGTCCAAGATGTACCCTTCCTTGTGCCCATGACTTGCAGGCATAGGCTCCGGCTTTAGATAAATACCCAGGGCCTGATGGTATTACACCATTTGTATTTAAGGAACAAAATGTTATTTGTATTTGTTATTTGACATTAACAGATCCCTGTAGCCATTCATAAAAGAGGACAAATCCAATAGGTCTTCTTTAACATGAAATATTATGGAAACAATAATTAGGACTCAACTAGAGGATCATCTCATTTTCAAGGTCTAGTCACAATTGATTTAGAAAAGGTAGGGCTTGCTTAGCTATCTTGCTAGATTTGTTTGACAGTCAACAACAGCAATGAATGTGAACATATGTTTGCATTCTTTGCTGATATTTTTAGATTGCATGTAAAATTTAGATTTTATAAGGAATTTTGATATCATAAAGGATTTGCCTAGTATTGAATTGAGAGCTAGATATTACAGTAGATAGAAAACTAAATACAGATGCTCAGATTGGTGTGATGTCACTGGAGGAGTGCCACAGGGATCTGTACTAGCACTACTGCTCTTCTTAATCTATATTAAATGATTTGATTCCAGCATGCTTTATAAACGAGGCAGGTTTATAGATGATGACAAAATGTGAGGATTCAAGAAAAAATCAAGACTGGGTAAACACCTGGTAAATTACATGATACATGCAAAAAAATAAACTATTAACATAAGATGAGAAACGCCAAGCATGAAGAAGCTACCCTTAAAATTCCATAAGTATTGATGCTGACACATCAGTTACATCTTCTAGACAATGTGGAGCAGCAATGAAAAAGCAAAAGGAATATAAATGGAATTTAAGACATATAATTAAAAGTACAGAATTTAAATTAAGGGGTGTTATGATAGAAATGTAGAATGCACTTGTAAGACCTCATTTAGAGCATATTATGTGCAGCACTGATTGACATATTACAAACAATATGTATTATCTATCGTAAAACCCTCTGTCCTAATTACATTCTGTTAACGGAGTTGTGGGTTCTTGTGTTGGCGACTTTGAAATGTTTGTTGATAGTGCATTCAATTGATTTGCAGATAGTTGTATCAAATTTAATATTGCACTCGCTTTAAACATGTTAATGGTTCCTTCTTGTTAATCATCACTTCAGTCTTAAAAATGCCCTAGAGACATGCACATACACTAACAGAGATATAAATACATAACCTTGTTGCTCACACATTCTGTGTCAATTAGCTAAATGCTTGCAGTAAATGAATTGCTTCTCTGAGGATTAAATACACTTCCTCCTAGTTTCTGAATCTGTAGCTTCACACCTCTCTGTGCTTGTTGGCAGCCATTCTCACACCTTGCCTTGCATCTTGAGTTAATGAAAGACTGGAGGATGTGAGCCCTCCTCAGACTGGTTTTTCTTCCCCTCTTCGTTTGTCCTCTGATTCCTAGTGGCCAGCACTACACACAAGTTTCCATCTTTATGTCACGGTGGGTAGCTGCGTCAGCATGCGTAGGCTGCAAAGGAACAAGTAATAGGTTTAGTCCATGCTGAAAAAAAGAAGAAAGAGAACACAACGTTTCGGCCGTGGAGCCTTCTTCAGGTGTGACACACCTGAAGAAGGCTCCACGGCCGAAACGTTGTGTTCTCTTCCTTCTTTTTTTCAGCATGGAATAAACCTATTACTTGTATCTTTATGTCACACTGCCTTGACAAGATGTACTTACTGTACTGAAGATCCCATGAAATTTTAATTGCTTTTGAAATTAAATACACAAGCACTAACAGCGACTATATGAATAAAACGGACACTGTATGTTGTCTTTGATTTCTACAGTGTCAAAGAGGACCATGAATAAAATATACAACAATTATAATTATAATATTATGGATTTGTAAGATTAAATTGTAAACTATTTAAGCAGATTTATAGTTGTGCCTTAAATGGCTTTAGCACAGTTTTTGTGAGCTTTTCTAGGAGAGAATATCTGTTTGCAGTGCAAATTTATGTTGTTGCACCATGGGGATGCAGCATTATTTTATAAATCCTGCGGCATTTGGAGTGGTTTTCAATAATGTCATGGGTTTTGTGGTGGCAGCTGCTCCAAATATGCAATAGAATAGGGAGACATAGTATTGACTCAGAGCCTTTGTTCAAGCTATGCATTTGCGGTGGCGGTCCTGCACAATACTTGCACTTTAAAAGTACAGTGGTGGGAAAATACATCTTTTACGGGGTTGGTTTCTTTACTGAATGTATTGATGTCAGAGGTCCTCCACACCTTTTGGGGGCACTGTGGCTAATATGCATTTTTTAATGTCCATTTAGAAGTACCATTCACTGCAGAAGTTCCCATCTTCAAATGCTTCTCCAAGCAGGTGAACTTGGCAAGATTGGGCTCAACATTTCTTGGCTCAGTGATATAGAATGAACATTTTCCAAGGAAGTATGTAGCCCCTTTTTGACATGTTTTAGATAAGTAGATCTAAGTTTCTGATAAAAAATTGAATCCTGGTCTTCCCCAGAGAGTGACAAAACGCATCAAAGTAGCACCCATATTGCAGACTCTTCAGTGCAGAATGATCTGTCCACTTCAGGACTTGAGAAAAATAAAATAACAAGAGCGTTAGTAAAATATGAGACGTACTCCTTCTTGTGACAGATCTTAGTTTATTTTTCAGTGGGCACCTCGGAAGGCCAAGAACATTATTTACAAGCTTTGAGAGGCAAGTGAAATTGGAGAAATAAAAACCAATAGGAAATTAAATGACTCCTGAAAGAATTCTGGAAAACCATGACCATAAAATATTAACATGGCTCCTACGTAGCTCTACCAGCAAAGACTCCTTCTGGAGCACACATTCGTCCCTATGGTTAAATAATAACTTGTTCAAATTGGGGCAGTATCATTAAGGGATTGGATAGGGATTTCTCCAGCAGTGGTGCACTGTTGTCTCGCTGTGGCTGACTGAGTTTTGTATTTAGCTAGGGCATTCTCAGCTCGCTGCATAACAGGGACCCCTGGGGTTTGCTTGAATGCCTTTGAGTTTTCAGCCTTTGAAGAGTGAGTGGCATCACTCATCCATCTGCTCCATCTGTTGCAGTAATCTGCTGTTGAACTGTGAGACACAAAGTGTGAAGGGAAGACAATGGTCATAGAGGACACAATTGTTTTGTAAATTTATTATCGCCAGTTATTTTTGTAATACCCATCCCAGTTTGGAATAGCTCGTTGTTTATTTTTCACATTTTAGCTCATAGTTACAAACCTCATGACTTCACTCAGAGAGAATTAGGAAGTGCAGTCAGACTCCTCTGACCCGCCTGCTTTTGAAACTCTTGTCTATCAGAAGTTTGGTACTGCTAGGAGGAGAGGTATGTCCCTCACTGCCAGAAGCACATGGCTGCATGTGTCTGCTGTGTTACTGAGGCCCTGGCTGACCAACACCCCCTATCTCTTGAATGTTGAACTTGAGTTTCAGCCAATAGATCATCACCACTTGTGAAATCCAGGTCACAGTCAGCTAGTACCATGACCCAAGCTTGAACCCATAATCAAATGCATTCAGCCAAGCAAGTGTACATTTTCGGCAAAGACTGCCAGCTACAAACCTGGGGGAGAAAAGCAACAAAGCAGCCCCACATTTCAATATGATAAAAACGAAGAGCAAATAATCGAAACACACAGACATGCAGGTGTCCGTTTTATAATAACACAGCTGGCTAAAGTCATCATTTCCTCTGAACAGCTGAATTAATTCAAATATTTGGCAACTATTAAAGGGGATTAGGAAAGAGTTGACTGAGGTCTAGTGACCACGCTTTGTATTGCCGTGGAAAACAGCTGGAAGATCCAGAAAAGCCACTTGAAATGAGCCCTGAGCATTGGGCGCACACTGGGGAACGTCCTTGTCTTTCTTGTGGAAATGTCCTGGTCCTGAGACAGTCTTAGTCTTTCACTTTTTTTGGTCATTGAGAAAATATCTGAGCTCTTCAGAAGCCGGCACTCAAAGAGTCATCCCTCTTCATCAAGATTCATAAATATAAATTAAATTGCTAATGGATGGTTAGACAGCAGGGAGTCCCATGTGTCGAGCTTTTAAATAGTGTTTTGACAAGGTTCTTCAATCTGACCTTGCAAAGCAGTAGCGGCACTGTACTAGCTTAGTAATTACAAGGCAACAATCCTTTTGACATTTATATTCTAATCTCAGTTTTAAAAAGCTGCCTATTGGTTTGGGAATGATGTGTTAATCATGTTGGTATGAATGTTGCTGCGCCTCTTTGCTGGTTTATTATTTCTGGAATGCCAAGTGTGTGCTCACTCGGAACGGCTTCCCTGTACTGATAAATTGAAGAAAAGCAGTTTAGTTATGCAGATCTATTCTTTTTAGCCCTCTTTCCTTTCATCAGCCATAAAATGCACTAGAAATATGTATGGGAATAAGAAGTTGCCCCCGCCTCCCCAGTGCGCCAAAACGAGGTCAGAGAGGAGTGATGTATCACGTGTGTGTGATAGTTTAGGAAAGGAACGGACACTCATAGACACAGGGAATGTGTATCACATTCGTTTCTTCAGCTCCCTAGTCCTTTGCAACTGGTGACATCTCAATAATGCTGTTCTGCTGTAGAGCTTTTTGATTACACTGTATCAATTTCTATAAAAGCATGCCAATTTAAATTAAGACATGTCAATGTTGATAATAGTGCATCGTAGATATTATATTCCTGTACAGTACAAAGGATGGATGGAGTCCCCAGTCATTCAGCTGAAGAAGCAGCCAGCTGTACTGTAGACTGCATAGTGAAATCTTAAGGACAGCTCTACTTACCACAGGGAAGACCAATCACTCACTATACAGAAACTGCCAGCTGTCCTTGAGTCCTTGCTTATTCGCATCCTGTTTGACTCCGTACACATGGAGCACAGAGGTGAACAGGTTTACTTTGAAGTGAAACTATGTACCTTCTTCTAATATAATGCAGGACCTTTCTTAAATCAGTATATCGCTATGTTGTGCTGTATGCTGTGTTTGAGGAATCTGCTCACATATTGTGTTGCACAGATACCTTGCCGCTTTCACTGAAGGGGAAAAATTTTAACAGCTTGTCAGTCTCTCCAGCTGGACGGTTGAGCCGTTACTTTGAATTTAAAATGATAATACTAATTTTTCCCACTTTTTGTGTAACTGTGTTGTTAACTGTTTTCTGTCTTGGGTCTTCTTGTCTTCATGTCTATGATCAGGAGGAAAAAATTAAGTGTGGAGAAGTAGCACTTCTCCACAGATTTAAAACTGCTTTCATAGATGCACGTTTGTGTATGTTTTGACACTGAGGTGCACACCCCAACATAGCCCTCTGACATGGAGAATTAATGATCAAGAGGAGCAATGTTGCCTTAATAAGCTTTTCCAGCGGTGTGAGTCTGGATGCACTGAACCACAGAGGAATGTTACCACACTGAGTTGTCACATACACATTACTTTTAAAAGCGTTCAATTGACAAGCAAGGCACTTTCTGAGAGTGCAAGCGGAAGCCTGCTGTCCAGACACTGCCAGTTCAAGAGTGGCACCAAGTCCAACATTGACCACGATTCTCCAAGTGGCTGAGCATCTCTTGGGCTGGTAGGCCTTGAGTCTGTCTTGCTTCCTGGCTTCTACCACAACAGTAACTCTTGAGACCAGTTAGTGTCCTGCTAGCTTGCAATGTCAGTGAGAGAATTGATGGTAACTGTCCTGTAAGGCAGTGTGGAGCTTGCAGAGAGTCAGAAGAGCAAGGTGTTTGATCTCCCCGTGTGGTGAGAGCACTGCAACTGTAAAACCTTAGTCATAGTCATAGATACTTTGTCTCTCCTGCTAACAGATGTATAAATAGCAAATGATTGACAAGTTCATTTAAAAAAAAAGAAAACTCACTGCTGAAAGCATGAATAGATCTATTCATTATGTGTTTACCATTGGCTTAGAAATCTCACCTTTTCTTTTAGATGGATAAATCTTAATGAAGAAGATGGACTGAGTGGCATCTTTCTTTTAGAGCTGTTGCTAGGTGCAGGACCAGAGCACCAGAACCTATTGCCTTTGTAATGAAACTTGATTTTAATGGAGCCTGTCAGTTTTAGAACCAAAAGCTTCTCAGAATAGTTACTGAGATAAATAAAACATGGTGTCAAACGTTTCAGCTGAGACAAAAGGACAGGCTACAGATGGTATGCGGTCTGTGATCAAACTTGTTTCCATCCCAGCTTGGCTGTTTGGAAAAGTTGAAGTATCGTGGGATATAAAGAAACTGGGGAATCCATTCACCTGGAAGCAGTCTCAGTTACCAGAGGAAGATGCAGCCGTGTTCTCAGGCACAACTCACTGAGAAGACGTAAACATTTGCCCAGTGGGACTTGCTAGAGCTTGAGGAATTTTTTTGTGGCTGGCCATCTGCCTCACAATATGTAGATTTATAGGTCTATGACGATAATGAAGGAACTATATAAAGAAAAAAAAATGTTAGATGGTTATGGCTCCCCCCTTCTCTTGAGTTCTCGGGAGCAGGTTGTTTTCTGTGTAGAAGTGAGTGCCCACCAATTTTAACACCCCATAAATGTTCAGATGGCATTCAAATTTGAGATCAGAATTGGGTCTTCTGTGTCGGACTTTGTAACTTGAATGAATTGTCAGTTATGTTCATAAAGCATTTTCCACTGAATGTACCCATAACCTTTGGGAAGAAATGAATATACTCTTCTGGGACTGCTGTCCTGAACGATGTTTGTGAAACCTCATTGATTGGATTTCTAAAATGGGGAAAACAAAAAGTATAAATACAGGGTTAGTCAAAATGCTGTTGACAACATTGACAGTTTATTACAAATTACACGGGTTACTGTGACTAAAAAGGTTTCAAAGGAAAGCATAAATATCAAAGTTTCTAACAGTTAGCTGACATTCCTTCGATATGGGCCCCACGTGTGACCCTGTACACATCAATGCGCTAATCAAATTCCTGCCACACTTTCACCAGCATATTGCTGTCAATCTGGTCGACAGCTGCAGTGATACATCCTCGCAACTCTTGCAGAGTGACGGGTAGGGGAGGCACAAACACACTATCTTTCACAAAACCCCATAGGTGAAAATCTAAGGGGGTGAGGTCCGGTGATTTTAACTGTACTCGTCGATAGCATTTTGACTAACCCTGTACTTAGAGGCCTGTTCTATTCAAATAGCCACTCCCCAATGTCATGAAGATCTCAATATCATATTACAGGAGAAATCTCACCTCGACTCTTAGGAGCTGCAGGGTGCGCAAGGGAGCTACCGTGCGGAGACCTTGCTTGTGGTTGTGCTTTGGGTTTGACGCTGGGGCGCTGTACTCCTATCGTCTTCCTCACAGCTTCTCCTTTCAAACTCTCAGAAGAGCGAGCCCGGGGCTTCACCCGGGATCCGCTGCAGCTGCAGGGCACCATGATCCGCACGGCGCTGAGGAAGAGCGGCCAGGGGTTCGGCTTCACCATCATCGGGGGCGACCGGCCGGACGAGTTCCTGCAGGTGAAGAACGTGCTGCGAGACGGGCCCGCTGCACAGGACAACAAGATGGCCCCCGGTGAGTGCAGAGCCCACGGAGCGCTCCACGCTGTTGCGCTGAGCTGCGCGGGGGTCTGCGCTATTCCCGCTGCAGGGAAGCTGATGGCTTGACAGCAGCTAATGTCAGCCCCCCGGCTCTTGTGTAAGATGCAGTGACTAAACAGACAGGCAGGTTTTATACGTACGTCTGTTTATGTAGCAGTCCTCGAAGTTTATGTAAATGTCCTCTAAGTTAAAAAAGAGATGCCTGTTACGTGGCTCTTAGTTAAATGAGAGTTTGCGGGTTTTGTTTTTAGGATCTTAGAAATGTTTTTGATTTTTTGACTGGAACAGACCAGCAAAGAATTGTTTTTCTGTAACCCTAGGTGCCGTAGATGGAAGGTGTGTTAGGAAAATACTGTGCTTTTAAAATACCAATCTAATTTTGACTTTGTGTTAAGAACTGGGAGTGATGTCACAGGGTTCATGTCTACAGGGGATTTGAGACTTGAAATCACGCAAGTTCCCCTTGTAATCATTATCGCCTTCATGTTCCCCTGCCCGTACATCCAGGCACGTGACAGTACTTAATGTACTATGGGAATTGCCCAGCAGGGCAAGACTGAGAAGCTCTGTGCTCTGATAACACATTCACCAGTTTTTCCTTGGAGACAAAATAGAAGGACATGTCAAGACAATGCATCGATCTAACAATTGGCTGGAAACAATCAAGGACACTTTGGCTGTCCAAACCTGCATTAACACCAAATTAATTGCATATTGCATGGATTAGTAATTGCTATTCAACAGATTTTCCTGATAGAAACTTTGCAACTTTCTGCCTTTAGGATCTGCTTGAACTCAGACTGTCAGTTCACTCTATGAAATAATTGTGAAATCACATTCTTGAGAAAGACAGGGGCATCACGTTTTGTGTTCCTTTTTGATTTTTTTTCTGCACCCAAGATCTTACCCAGGTTTCATTCTGAGGTGTAGTGCTTTCAAAGAGCAGCTCTGTGTTGTATTCCCCTCGCGTGGTATTGATCCTGCCTGAAGCTGTGCTAATGAAAGGATGTGCTGCTACTCCAATTGGAAGGAAAACAGCATGAGATGGATTGGCATTTTGTGGGGAAGAGGAGTTGAGAAATACTAAAGAATCAAAATAAGGCATGAGAGCACACAGGGACCTCAAGGGGCAATCAGAACAGAGGGATGGAAATAAAGTTCTCACTGCAAGCAGCATGATCCACTTCAGGTTTTGCAAGCAGTAGGCCCTTGTACAAAGTATATTGATGAAGCAGGCTGTGTGCAATGTGTGTGAACTGGTTTGAAGTGCTGTGTGAACCTGAGAATGCCGAGTGCTCTGTTTCCAGCTGAATATTTTAGTCTCACAGTACGGTATAGTTTTCCTGGTGGGGGCGCTAGTAAGTTCATACCTACGAAGCTGCCAAAGGAAGACGCATACAAAGAGGGAAAAAAAACGGGGAAAAACAGGTGGAGCAGGGAATTTGTCTCTTCGTAAAAAGAGCAAATCCCGAGTGGATTGTATACAGTACCTGTTTATCAAATGGAGAGAGATGGAGAGAGTTTATCAAATTGTGTGCAAATGGTACAAAGAAAACTGACCTTTTTTGTCGAACAGCTGGACAGTTTAGATGGGCTGTGAACATGAAGCGAGCTGGATTCATTTTCCATTGATTTATTTTCCCCCCCCTTTGTCATTGTAAATACCATAATGTGTGCTTATGCACTGAATTACAAGCGTGAGGCCGGCATCTTTTGTCCTATCATGGCAGAACAAGTCTTGTTCCTTACTCTGCCACAGTAAATTTACTCCACTATCAAGTGCCCGCTGTTTGTTTGTAAAGAGACTGCTTCTTTCGTGAAACCTGCTGTAGCTCAAGCTGCTACATTATCTCCAGGGCGCATTGAGTCACAGATCTGGCCATTATTATAACTGCAGTTCAGTCTGATTCTTAATATCTGCCTACCTGCTGGTATGAGGTTAACAACACTCTCCTCCCTCGCAGGGGACGTCATTGTGGACATAAACAGCACCTGTGTACTGGGGAAGACTCATGCAGATGTGGTGCAGATGTTCCAGTCCATCCCAGTGAACCAGTACGTGGACATGGTGCTGTGCCGGGGCTACCCTCTGCCCGAGGACACCAGCAGCGAGCCCAGCGATAGCGACATTGTGACGGCGGTGCCCCTCATCAACGGTCACCCTCTGCACGTGAAGGGCGAGGCCGCCCACGGCTCGCAGGAGCTGCACTTCGTCGCCGCGGACCCCGGCGGCCGGCAGGTGGTGCCCACCGTGCCCAACGGCCGCTTCCCTGACCTTCAGGACGCCACCCTCCTGCAGCCCGAGCTCGTAACCGTGCCGCTGGTCAAGGGCCCCGCCGGGTTCGGCTTCGCCATCGCCGACTGCCCGCTGGGCCAGAAGGTGAAGATGATCCTGGATGCCCAGTGGTGCCGGGGGCTCCTGAAGGGCGACGTCATCAAGGAGATCAACCGGCAGAACGTGCAGACGCTGAGCCACGCGCAGGTGGTGGACATCCTGAAGGAGCTGCCGGTGGGCAGCGAGGTGGCCGTGCTGGTCCTGAGGGGCGGTGAGTGAGGGAGGGGGGCAGGGCCTTGAGGCTCATCAGCTAGACAGTGTCGGTAACGAGTCTACAGGCCCGCAGACAATCCAATTAGGAAAAATGGCAGGCAGAGCTTCAAGAATCCCAAGTTGAAAAAATGAGTAGTTTTCCAACCTAATTGAAGATGTAGTTAAGTAGTAGAAGCCTAATGGTTTTGTCCTTTTTCAAATCATTTGCTCTTTGTCAGTGTCACCCATCTTTAGACCATAGCAATCACAGCAATCCCCATCTCGTGCCCCATTCTCATCTCATGCCCGCAAAAGCTTGTGTGCTCTACTCTGTGACCAGTATGTGGCGCAAACACCCTTTTTCGTTTCTGTTTTTCATTTTAGACGCTTCCGCTCGGAAATTTCTAGTTGTCTGTTTGAGTCTGGGTGGCTCACAGTAATGTCTCCAGTTGTGCAAAGGAAGAACGGGGATGGGCAGACAAGCTCTTCTGACCCACCTGGCCATTCAAACATTCATTATTCACCTCGCTGCCAGCTTCACAGCGCCTGACAGATGAGTGCGAGGAGCAGAGCATCTCACTGACATCCCTGAAGGCGCCTGGGAGGTTGCAGTGTTGTTGTTTGATGGAAGGCTGACAAATCCCAACTCTGCCTCTGCAGAGCTCTGCCAATTGCGTGTCACCGCTTTGGGAATCCAGTTCACAGTCAGTTACTGACACGACCGAGGCTTAAGTTGGCAGAACCCGGATCATAGAGCTTAACCTGTGCTCGGAGTCTTTACTGACTGGGTCGCTTGGGAGCCCACAGATACAGTACCATTAGTGAAATAAGCGGTAACAGCCGAGCACCAACAAGTTGTTTCTCTATAGAATAATACTGTTGAAGGATGTTAGCTGTCAGGCAGAAGTCATGTTCGTTTTGGATTCAAATCATTGTGGACTTCTTTGTAATTTGCCTTTAATAATTACAAAACCTGACTCTAATATAAAAATGACACTCTTGTTCTACAAACATTTTTATGTAACATCTCCAAGATAATTATCCAAAAGCAAGCCCAAACCTTGTTTCTGAGCATCACAGAAGGTATTTATTTTCAGTTGCTCACTTCTTGGCAATTTTAGAGAGCTGGGCTCGATTTTATTTTTGAATGACAGCTGGATCAACCAGTGTCCTTATCCCATATAATTCATTTGTCGTAGACTGTAACGGGCTTTGTCAGAGAATTGTCGAAGTCCAGATATAACAGTATCTCTCCCCTCAAGCTGCTATAAAGGTAGAAAGACAAGATAAGGTAATGTCATGCTCCAAGCTCGTCTCTTCATCTGTCTGATTGTTGGCCAGCAGATAGGAAAAGGATCCCCGATCACAACGGGGGGTCACTTTTTTTGACAGCAGATGCATTACACTCCCTTTTCTAACTCCACCACATATAAGGACAGAAAAAAAAACAATTGTATAAAACCGCGAGAGACAGCTCGTTTGTTACTACTTGTGAGAGGACAGTCTTTAAGCAATTTTGCACACTTTACCAGTGGAGTGAAAATGGGTTCGCTGAGCTGTTAAATACATTATTTTCCAATTTGCCTCTATTGGTTTTAGTTTAACCTTTTCAGATAAAAACCCTGGAGGCGACTGATAGGATACAGTAAACAGACCTGTGTGCAGCATTGCAGTTTTGTTACCTACTAACTTCCTTTTTTGTGAACCTGTGTTGCACCGCATCATGGTTTTAAATCGTTTACCTACACATCATATTCCATTGCATTTATAACAGGAGCTACACTAATGCAAACTGACACTCCAGACTCGGATTTGTGAATTTCTCAACTTTGCACATAGTCCTGTCCAAAAGGATGTTGATTCTTTCTTTCTCATCCTTTTGTCTCTATTCTCTTTTGCCCCTTTCTATCTAATCTTTTCGCTTTGCCAGCTACTGTATGTGGCACCTTAAACTGTCTTTTTTATCCGTTCTCCCTGTCTCCTGATAGCAAGGCTCCAGGGAGTAGCTGCATACAATTATCAAGCAGATAACAGGGGCTGGATATTTATTTCGGGATGGTTAACAGAGCAGTTAATGTGTTTATAGTCTTTTTACATGGTAGATTTTCAGTTATATTATTTCTGAAGAACAGGAAAAAAATCATTTTGTTTATTCATGCATTAGAATGACATGGGAATCTTGAAGTTAGATTTGAAAAGAAGTTCCAGAGCATGGGCAGAATGGAGATCATATCCTCAATGAAAAGTATGCAACCGACAGGATGTCAAAAATAGTCATTTTTGTAGGGTCTCTTGGTATACAGTGTTTTTCCTTATCTCTTCCTCCCCTTTTTGGTTTCCCTTTTATTCCCTTTTTTGGGCAACCCACAAGTTAAGCAGGTATGAGCCTGGCCAGTACCTGGATGAGAGACCTCCTAGGAAAACCTAAAGGTTTCTGGTGTTAGTGGGACCAGTAAGGGGTGCTAATTCTATGGTTTGTGTGGGTTCTAATGCCCCAGTATAGTGAGGGGGACACTGAGCTGTAAAAAAGTGCCATCCTTCAGATGATTATACGTAAAACCAAGGTCCCGACTCTCTTTGGTCATTAAAAATCCCAGTGCGCTTCTCAAAAAGCATAGTGTTACCCCGGTGTCCTGGCCAAATTTCACCCTGGCCTTTACCAATCATGGCCTCCTCATAATCCATATCTATGAATTGGCTTCATCACTCTGTTTTCCTCCCCACTGAGAGCTGTGTGGTGAGCGTTCTGTGTCGTATCATCCAGGTGGATGCTGCACATTGGTGGTAGTGGAGGGGATCCCCATTACCTGTAAAGTGCTTTAAGTGGAGTGTCCAGAAAAGCACTATATAAGTGTAAGGAATTATTACTATTAATTTTGTTGTTCTATGTAAATTCCTTGGCTTTCACACATCTGTGTGTAAAACACATCTGTATAATTCTTGGTTTGTATTGGAAATTGAATTGTCTCTCTCCCGAATAGGTGAACACTTAACTGAATACTGAAAAAAGTTAGATAATGAGCAGTTTAAAAAGCCTTTGTTGTACATCAACACTTTTAATGATACAGAAGGAGTTTGCAGAGTTTCAGAGCAGTTGAGTTGTTTTCATTTTTCAAGCATGCTCTTTCTGTGCTGGCTACTTCAGTTTTCTTTGTTTTTTGAGGGGTTTCTTTGGTTTTTAACATTATTATTTTATTTGGGTTTTTTTCTTGTAAAACTATGCATTGGTTAAATATCTAGATCTTTCATCATTTACTCTGCATTTTGTGTTGGAAAGATTAAGAACAAATTGAGGTATGAAACCTCAGATGGGAAGGTACTGAAGAATTTATGCAGTATGAAATCTTCCCTGAAAACACATGTGCTCTCTCTTACACACACACATTGAGACAGACGGGGAAGCAGATGTTGTGCTGATTTCTGGCTCCTCCTGACATCAAACTATGCGATCACTGCTGCAATTCTCTAGCCTGATCAATTTGTTTTTTTCCTTGTTTCGATTTGTGGATCTAGTGCCCCCTAGTGTGTGAAATGTTAATGACATCACTCTTCAAAGTAGACTGGGGAGATTAATGATTAAATGTTGAATGCCCTAGCTTTCGAAATGGTTAGGGTCCCCCTCACTTCTCCCTCTCTGCTACAGATGATTAGGCAGTTTTTGTAGAATAAAGGCTAAGATAAGGAGTGTTGTGCATTGGTCTTTGGCACATCAGTAGTAATCCGTGTAAGTTTTTCTTTCACCTGAACAAGGAACCTGAAGTTTTAATTTGCTACCTCAGCCAGCCCCCCCCGCTCAGTGAATCCCTCGCTCATCTCTTTTTCTGCCTTTTGTTTCTCCTTTTCCACCTACAGGTCAGACATCTCCAGTGAAGTCTCTTAAACCTGTAAGTTCAACTTATTTTAAAAAATGTTTTCCTCATTTTTCTAGAATTGAACACATTTGAGGAGTTTTTAAAGCATGATCTCTAAAGTTAGCAGAAATATTAAGTCTAAGTCAGGTGCACTGCTCCCCAAAGGAACCGTTATAAGCCACTAAAATGCACTGCATTAAAATGCCCAGTACATTAAAAATCTACTGGTTTGCCAGAACTGAGGATGGTAAATTAGATCCAATTATGTTATTTCCATTTATGTTCTCTCTCTGCTACCTCTTTACTTACATTTAATATTGATCCATTTTTTGGACATTTGTATTCATGATTAAAAAAATCTGAAATACGCTTTATTTAGTTATGTCTAAGATGACATTATTAGAACACTAAGTTGTAGTGCCACATTTTCATGCATCCCATGACCACCCATTAAATGGTTGTATCTAAGGTGAATCAGTTCTGAATCGGTACTGTGTCAAGTAGAAGTAAAAGAGGTGACAGTCTGCATTGTAGAAGCAGTTGTTGGAATCGTAGTTTTTGTTTCTGACACGTGTCCTGCTCTAGAAACCGGAGATGGCGGCCAGCAGCGACACCCTGCAGGCTCAAGAGCAGCCGCCCCAACCCCTGCCCTTCCCTCCCAACGTGGTGCGTTCCAACTCTCCCAAACTGGACCCGTCGGAGCTCTACATGAAGTCCAAGGCCATCCTGGAGAGCAAGCGTAAGTACAGCTCCAGGGCTGCACACATGTAGAGCTTAGCTAGAAGGAAAACGAGCAGACAAAATGTTCCTGCAGGACCAGAGTTGGGGACCTCAGCACTAAGAGATGAGCATTTTTATTGAAAAGCCCCTCCACCTCTGTAGTGTAGATTTGTTTTATATATGTAAACAATCTGGTACCAACACCAAAATCCTGCCAATTTGTTAAAAAGGCAAATTATTGGCTGCCTAAAGTTGATTGATTAACTTCATTACACCACACAATAAATTATAAATGGTAAGAGAAAAGGAATGCAAAGCCACAGATCCTGAAAGGCATGGGGTTTCTTAGAGGTTTGTTTCTGGCCATTTGAAAGGAATGTAATCACAGATCAGCATAATTAGAACAGTCTTTAAATCCATCATTTAAATTCTTTCTGTGAAGAAGCTGACAGAGCTGAATTTCCTATTTCCAAGAAGACGAATGACCTCAAACCCACTTCCAATAAATGCCAAACTGTGTTTCAAGTTACAAATTATTTTTATTGGAAGGAAGAGTTTGTGTTTGTTGAGAGCCCTAATGTGTCGTGATGCAGTACGTCAGAACCCTCTCCTTCGCAGTCCAAGGTTGGATTTAGATGAAGACGAGGGTCCACCTAATTAGGAACATTCTGCCAGGGTGCTCCAGGGTTGAAGTTTACCTTTGCTGGATGGGGTTAGGACACTGTTTTGTCCAGTTAAAATTCTATTTTGGGTTGATATTATGAAGGATTATGCAGAACATTGAGTTGAGATGTGGTGGCATTACCTGATATGTATAATGTACAGTATTTGTTCGATTGACGATGTAAAAGAGTTTATAGGACAAGTCAACCATCCTGTCTGGATAGACCAAGCAAGCAACTTCTCATGAGATTACAAAACTCAGACAGCTAATAGGACATTAAACAGAGAATCATATTTAGTGCTCTGTTTATTAAACTCACCCCAGCCATATCTGCTGAAAATGTCATTTTATTTTTTGTCCAGAGTAAGAAAGAGATTAATGAATTCACTTCTGAGTTTCAATGAGAGAAGCTGCTCTCCTGTTCAAACCTTAACAGAACTTTCCGAATGCATTCTGGGCTCATTCTAAATTCATGGAAGCTGCAGATCCCATGACTCCCCCAGCATTATGAGGGGAGTTCCTGCTTCCCTTCCCTCTGATCTCTGACCCCTAACCCCTGACCTCTGTCTTCTGTTCTCCTCCAGCCCCTAACACGAAGGACCTGGATGTGTGCATCAAAAGGAACCAGGAATCTGGCTTCGGATTTCGAGTTTTGGGTGGAGAGGGTCCAGACCAGCCAGTGAGTCCTGTCATGCCCTCAAGGGACTGCATCCCTCTCAAACCACTGACATGGCAACTTCCTTGTAATTTACATCACTGCTCAAACAGTGATCTGCAGTAAGACCATGGAGATATTCATGGCCTTGGCTTTATCTGCTTACCATTATAATGTGCTGAATTTCCAAATAATTGACCAAAGTCCATATGTAATGCAACTGCTCCAACTAATGCATACTGTATATTTCAGGAGCTATTTCAAAAGGAAAGTGGTGCAAAGATTATTTTTTTCTTTTTCCATGGCTACATTTTCTGAAAAACATCTACATCGTACAAATCACTTCTCATTTGAATCTGTTTTTTTTAACTGAGATGATAATATTGTTACCAATAATATTATTAATGACTAGAATTCATATTCTCCCCAAGTTGTTGCTTCTGCCACGTCCCCACTATTTTCTCTAGACCCTTCATTAGGAATTCACATGGACTCGACTCTACTGCAGAACAAACTATAGCCCCGGTGCTGTGTGGTGCCCACGTCAGCGTGCTGACTGTGCGACTGCTTCCTGCCAGGTGTACATCGGTGCCATTGTGCCCCTGGGAGCGGCGGAGAAGGATGGGCGGCTGCGTGCCGGAGATGAGCTCCTGTGCATCGACGGGGTGCCAGTCAAAGGGAGATCTCACAAACAGGTCCTGGAGCTGATGACCAACGCGGCTCGAAATGGACAAGTCGTGCTCACTGTGCGCAGAAAGGTGGTCTACAAAGGTGATGATGATTATAATTGCATTTAAAAATGCATTTTTGGGGGATCTTTTTATCCAGAGTGTAGTGCTTCTGGATTTCTGCAACCCAATAAAGCAGTTATCCTCTATTAGGCAGTGCATGGATGACACTTACAAAATATTTAACCGTGAGTCCCTAGATTTTTATACCTTTAGAAAATAAAGTTGTGATGGATCTCTCTTTTAACATTTTTTAACGTTTTTTTGGAGAGTTGCAATTTCAAAGGAAGGTTTTAAGCACAACGTGGAGGAGCCCAGATTATATTAGAACTGTAAGTGAGGAGCAGCATGTGCTGATAGGAGAACTTTATACCCCCATTCTGGATAGACGCCTCTGTTCCTCAGGCCTTCCTGGCAAATGTCTGTGACTTAGCAGGGGAAGTTAAAGATGGGCACCAGACAGATCTGAAACATTGAACTGGGGACTTGCACAAGGTCTCAGAATCCAAATAAGCTAAAAATCAAGTTATTTCAACTTGGCAGGAGCTATTAATGAGGTTCATGGTTAATTGGCTCCTGCTGTTCATCCAAGGTAATTAGCTTGTGATGATATTTCATTTTTCATTTGAGGATTTCTTGTTTGAACCTCTTATTCATCATTATTGCCTTTCTAAAGGACAGTGGTCTTGGCGTGGAGGTTCTCAGCAGCGTGTCCCATTTCCTCACCTCTGCTCTTGTCCTCTGGTGCAGAAGTGAGTGACGAGGAGGCTCTGCAGCCCCCGGGTGCACTGGCTAACGGCTCACCCAAGTTACCCCGCATCGACGAGCCCAGCCAGCCAGACCACGACTCGTACGACATCACCCTGCAGCGCAGAGACAACGAGGGCTTCGGGTTTGTCATCCTCACCTCCAAGAACAAACCGCCGCCGGGAGGTGAGAGTGCCGCCTCACAGCCCGTTTAAATCCCTCAGGGCACGACGCGCTGAACGGAAACAGGTCGCCGAAGTTATCGAAACTTTAACAACTTCATATCAAACCGACCTATCTAAAGGCTTATTTTAATGAGCTTTTCTCTTGTAGAACAAGTTTATCTGCCGCTTTTCTGAATGGAAACTCATTGTGAAAGACCTGAGAAAGCAAATATTTATTGTCTCCCCCAATTACAGTTGTTTTGGAAACAAAGGATTTATTTTGAGTTAGGAAAAGCAAAGCAAATTTTGTATCATGCTTCTCGAATTGATAGCACATTTAAGGCAAGGGAAAATAGGTGAGAGCTCAAATACTGTTTCCGATTTAGAATCACTAGTTAGTTTCGTAATGTTATCCCGGTTTTGCAAAAAGCACGCGTTTTTCATGTCTCCGTTGGCAGCTGCAAACCCTATTTGTGGAGGAAGTGTGGACGGACTCCTCTGACCCACCCGTCTTTGTGCCACAGACACCACAGCCCCAATCAGGAGGCTTAGCAAAATAGAGACACAGCCCTCTCCAACAGCACTAAGGGCCTGGGAGGCAGCAGGGGTCTCTGTGTTACTGAGAACTGAGAGAGCCCTGTCTGAATGATCACAGCTTTCCTTTGGCAGAGCTCGGACAATTGCGCACTGCTTCTTGGGGAATCTCAGTTGCAGTCAGCTAGTGACAGGCTCAAACCCATGACTGTGGAACTCAGCTTACAAAGCTTTGGGCTTTGGTGACAACTTTTAAACATTTTAAGAATAAAAAGGAAGGAATTGAAATGGAAATCTAATAAGTAAATTGATTCTTAAAATGTAGAGAGCTTTAGGAAAATATATAACAAAGTACACCCTGTTTAGGTAACTTGAGAAGACAATGTACCAAAACAATATATGCTGTCTGGGACATTAGATTAGCCGAAAGTAACTGATAAGCTTTGAAAAACAAATCTAGTGGTGGCGCTTCTTTCGTTTTATGATGTAATCTGTTTTGTCTTAGGGAAAGGGGAAGTGTTAGAAGGGACAAGGTGCTGAGCTTTCTCTTACAGCGCAACATCTTATAAAAACCCTGTACTGCTTGTCACAAATTGAGTCTCTGATGCACTTTGTAAAGTGGCAGCAGGGCTCCCAATATTGCAATATTGAAATAAAGACCTTACTCGGGTGAGAACTCTCTCTTGTGGCTTCCTTGATATTTCCATGACAGCACCTTGATCGGTTGAGTCAGACCCCCGCGTTGCTGATTTCATTGAAAGATGAAATAATTCCATTCCTGCCAGGTTGTGTTTGTGTAGACCACATTAAAACATCATGTTAATGACTTCTTTAGCAATAATAACAACCTCTGTCACACAATCAGAGTTGTTTTTTTTGTCTGGAACATCCCAGGAATGAAAAAACAGCCCTTTTTAAATTTGTATGCAGGAGAAAACAAAAGTGACATTGCCTGTTCCCCATACGTAAAGTGTTATGGGGCTCAGTATTCCCTGTCTGGATTACATCTGGGATAGGTCTTTACTGCTTCAGTTGTGTTAGTGATAATTGCTGTGCTGTAGCAACAAGGAAGTGTAATAGCACGTTAATAACCTTTCCCATTAGCACAGTACTTCAGCTCAAGTCAGTCAGCTCAATAGCATTGCTGCTGACGTTTCTGTGTGTTTCTATGGACACATTGATCGCCACACTTCGAACTGTCTGTAACCTCAAACCTTTTATCTCAGCTGCTATAACAAGCTTTGTAATTATTTTACTGCTTTTTCTATAGTTCTGGTTACTAATGAGTGAACGGCTCATTCCAGAGAGGCTGAGCAGTAATGGTTTTCTGAAACAGAGGTTTTACCTACTTAAATTTTACTCACAAGTTGTCTGGCATTGTGTTGGAAATTGTCACCAGATTACAAAAATATATTGCTGCAGTCAATAACAAGAAGAGCTGCCTTAAAGGAATGCCCTACACAGTCAGGCTGAAAGAACTGAACCTTTCTAGTCTTGAATCTTCAAAGACAAAATCAACCTTCACAATCACAATGGACTTCTTCACCATCAACAGTGATATGTACCAGAAGACACAAATAGAAAAATAGGCTTTTAAAAGTGAGAACAGGAGGAATTTGACAAACAAAGGATCGTGGGTGTCTGGAACAAGCTGCCCCTCTGTGTTTTTGAAGGTGATGCCCTGGCTTCTTTCAAGAAGCAGCAGGAAGAGGCCACTCATTTGTAATGTTCTTATGAGAGTGAGAGACAGCCCAAGCAGAGCCATCAGATATGTGCAGATATCAGAACAGCTTTCTGGTGCCTCCTCAAGACCCAGCTTGTGAGATTCTAGCTTTACACTATCCTTTGTACTATATCCTGTTTATGATCATTGTGTTGAGTGTCGTAGTTGTGTCAACGGATTTCTTTTCTTAATACCGCTGTGTGTAATCATGCTGACATGCTCTGTGTGCAGTCATCCCACACAAGATTGGGCGCATCATCGAGGGGAGCCCCACGGACCGCAGTGGGAGGCTGAAGGTGGGAGACCGCATCTCAGCGGTCAACGGCCAGTCCATCATGGAGCTCGCCCACAACGACATTGTGCAGCTGATCAAGGACGCTGGCAACACTGTGACTCTGACCGTCGTGCCGGAAGACGGTAAGCCCACTAGAAGCCATCCTGCACCCCCAAGATGTACTGCTGACCCTGTCATTGCTTTCGCTTTGCTTGTGTGCATTTTAAATGTATTTTTTATAAATCCATAGTTCGCACTTCAGTTGCCTGTTCCAGCCTGAAACACAACGTTTTCTAATAATCTAACATACACCCATTTACTCATTTATTATTTTGTCGATGTATTCATTCGTTCACTCTGAGCCTGAAGGCCTTGCTGAGACAGCCCCTGTCTGTGTTCCAGAGCACAGTGGGCCTCCATCGGGCAACAGCTCGGCGAAGCAGAGCCCAGCCCCACAGCACAGAGCCATGGGACAGGTGCAGCCGGCACACCGAGAGGACAGGTAGGGCCCGAGAGCCGGATCACTGCTGCGTACCCTGGACACTGTGCACGCCTTCTGCATCTCTCAACACCGCACATTAAACACTCCACCATACACTGAACATTTCACATTCTACACTCCTCACATTCTGAACACTGCTGCATACCGTGGACTTTGTGCACGTTGTATTCTGTATCACTGAACACCACTATATAAATACTCTGAACAATGCACATAATGAATTCTGGAGTCACCATACAGTGCTGCACTCTTGAGCAGAGCTCTCCCATCCTCTACTAATAAAGTCCTAGTTTCTGATCCAACCCAGAACTTAATTTTTTCACTACAGTGTGTATGAAGTAGCAGCAGATTTAGATGAAACTGGTAATGCTCTACTCGAATGGGGTTACATAAGACCATTGTAACTCCTTCATAAAAATTACACAACAAAATAAAACCACGTGCATAACCCCTTACAACAGTTTGTGAAAAGGACATTACTCAAAGATACTCATTATGATGCATAAGACATAGTTCCGGTCAATAGCTAGGAGCAGGTTTGCAGGCTGAGTGAAATCAGATGAAGAGATGGAAGACACCATGACAGACTTCAGAGTTAACAAGGGCTTCCTACACATGCAGTTTGGTAACAGTGATCATGGCATGTTCATGTGGATTTCTGTTTTGCTGTATCTTTTTTATGCATATTGTTAGCTCAGTTAATGTTTATGGGGGAGTTATGACCGTGTTATGTATCCCCATTCAAGTAATGAAGTAACTATGAAATCCATCCGTCCATTTTCTTACTGCTTCTGCCAATTCAGGGACATGGGGAATTCAGAGCAACAGGTACAAGGGTGGGTACACCCTAGTGGGACGCCAGTCCATCACAGAACAGACAGACCCACAAACTGTACCAGGGCCAATTCTCCCAGAAGTCAAATTATCGTACTGGCTTTGGGCTTTGGGCTTTGGGCTTTGGGCCAAAACCTGAACACCCCGAGGAAACCCATGCAAACTCAGGGAGAACATACAAACTCCACGCAGACAGCACCCCAGGTCTGGAATTGAACCAGAGCCCCAGCACTGTGAGGCACTTCTGTGCCACTGTACCGACCACACTGGAAAACCATTCGACTCATTTATATTGTGAACTTTTGGGTCAGATTTGGATAAGAACAATTATAAAATGAGATGGGGAATATCTTTCCTAACATAATCTATTCAATAGAAAGTAAAAAAACGGTAATATTACAGTGCTTGCATGCGACAGAGGCGCCCATCCAGTAATTTAGGCTGAACTAATTTAGGTTTGAAACTGGCACTGCACAATTGAGAGGATTGAAGTCCTGTGCTTATTAAGCCATGCTTTATGATGTTCTGCTGCGTCTGCCTGTGCTTTCTGGGAAATGAGAGGAAAGCTGGCAGAACGATTAGAGGAATTAATGGAGGGTGGTGTGATTGTGAAATTTGTGAGGCTTACACTGACTTTGATCTTCATTTGGAACAAGATTACCTGTGTCAATGATTTAATCCATTACAGCATGCGTTGCAGACAAGAAAAAATCTTGCTTTGATTATCCCTTAAATGATATATGTTTTTTTCTTTCAAAGTTGCTTCCAGTGTTTTTCATTCCAGTATTGAAGTGCAAATTGAGGGTCATCCATGGTAATAAATGGAAAACATGTTTTGAAGTAGTGCAATGAAAACTGCCCGCAATCTTTGTAGGACCGGTAGGAGAGAATGTGAAAAATTATTGAGGTTTAATTTCATCAAAGGCATCTAATGAGGCTTCTTCACCAGCATGAAGACTGACTACATTAGGGATTTCACCCTTCTCACAGAAAAGGCTTTCAAGGGAATCATTAAGCATTTTGGATAGGCTGACAACCAAATGAACTATTTCTAGCTTCATTTCTGAGCATTTGGTTCAGTAATTGATTTATGTTCTACAAGTACTGAATATGAAGGCACTACCATATTAAAATGGGCAACCTGTATTGTCCAGTATTCTTAGTGCATCCATGGTGTAAATAATGGCATTCTGCATTAGAATTTGCATCAGGGCCTGCATGATACTCTGAGCATTGCTACCAGGTGTTGCAGTATTGACATTTTGTTTTTGGTATTTTTGCATCTCTTATTTCTTTGTCAAAACTGCCCATTCTAATACAGCAGGGTTCTATGTGTGCACACACACATGTATTCATACATTTGTTTTTGGAATGATTTAGATATAACCCCGAAATGGACGATAAGAGGGATTCGCTCTCTGATGCCAGGCTTTCCTGGGCAGACCACAAGAGCCTCCCCCAGAGCGAACAGGGGGTGCTGTGCACTACAGGAGCCAAACAGGTGAGAGCCCTGGGCACCAGACAGGAGGTACACATTACAGACAAACTGATGTGCCCTGCTGAGCACAGTCAGAGCAAGGCAGGCACAGCTCGGTCCTGTCATTACCAGGAGCTTGCTGAACTGTAGAGAAAAAAAACTATTAACAAAACTGTGATATCCATCCATTCATTTTCTAACCACTCCTCCTAATTCAGGGTCTCGGGGGAGCCGGGGCCTATCCTAGCAAGCAACGGGCGCACGGCAGGGTACACCTGATGGGATACCAGTCCATTGCAGGGCACACAAAGACACAAACACACGCGCTCACGCCTAGGTCCAAGTTTCCCTGAAGCCAGTTAACCTACCAGTATGGTTTTGTATTGCGGGAGGAAACCAGAGCTACTGGAGGAAGCCCATGCAAACGCAGGAAGAACACAAACACTCCACACAGATGGCACCCCAGGTCTGGAATTTAACCCAGGGCCCCAGCGCTGTGAGGCAGCAATGCTTACCAACCACTGTGTCACCCTGCCACCCCAAAACAGTAGTGTATTGTATAAAAAATATATATATATTTTACAGTAAGGGTTGACAAATTCCTCAAATGCCGAAGGCACTATTTTTTCACCTAGCAGTGTTCTGTACTGTAGCTCTAAGGAAACTGAGTGCAGTGTTCTGGATGCTGCTGTCCTCAGGGCTGCTTCATGGTGGAGCTGGAGAGGGGCCTCCGAGGGTTCGGCTTCAGTCTGCGGGGAGGCAAGGAGTATAACATGGGCCTCTTCATCCTGAGGCTGGCGGAGGACGGCCCCGCCCTGAAAGATGGCCGGATACATGTGAGTCTCGCCCGCAGAGCCCGTCTGTGCCTGAATACAGCAGCCTGCAAGGGTATTGAGGCCACCACCTGCACGTTTGTAATGTAAAGCAAACTCCTACGTACCCGATGCATGGATACCATCAGTACCTGTTTATTTCCAATTAATTGAATTAAAGATGTACAAACGTCTGAACAAAAAATATTAAAAACTGAAGGGAAAAAATGAATTTATAGACAAGAGTTGATCCAACACTTTTGGTACTTATGATGATGCTTAGCAGTGTACTGTATAGTGTACGGTATGAACTACAGGTAACTGCCAAAATAAAGGAAAGAGCATGCCAAAAGACCCCGACAGTGCCCTTTTCCCATGGTGAGGGGTCTTGGCGGCTCTGTTATGGTATGGGGTGCATTTTCTTTTGCCATTGTTTAGGTCTTGTTAGAGGGCAAGCTAAATGCCAATCAATACAAAGCCATTCTGAGTGATCACATTCATCCTGCGCTGAATCATTTCTTTCCTGATGGGAGTGGAATCTTCCAACATGTCAGTGCTCTTGGAAATTACTTTCTTAAATTACTTACTCAGTGCTTGAGTAAGAAAACCATGCAAACCATATGGCATAGTCTTCCCAGTCACCAGATCTCAACCCAGTTGAGCTCTTAAGGGAGAGTCGACAGCAGCGCCTGAGACGGCGTATTCCACCACCGTCAACAACACCAAATTATGGAATTTCTTGGGTCAGGATGGTGTCAAATCCCTTCAATACACTTCCAATACACTATTTGCCATTTTTCAAGAGTTAATCTGTTCTTAGAAAAGTTTGGTTTTTAGCAAGTTGATATATATATATAACTAGTCCTTAAACAAAACTACGCAGCGCTTTATTATACAACAGAAACAGGGTTTCTTTGAGCCACAGTTGCAGCTGCAAATTTGATTTATGATCTCGAGGATCCTCAGATTGTCAGACAGCGGCAACAGTGACACTCAGAAAGAGTGTTGGAGTTGAGCATCGTTTTTTAGATTGACCAGATGTCAGTCAAAGAACTTGATTACACCTACAGAAGATAAAGCAGCTGTTGTCAGCCTTCATGAAATGCTACACAAAGATGCTGACTCGAGTGCAAAAAGGGTTTATAGTATACTCCCTATATGAAGGTTTTGGTCTCAATCATTCTGTACTTCAGTGGCAGTTTAGTGGATCACAGGAGTTTTGATGGGAATCACACCTCCTATATTCAATGCTGCTACTCATCAGGCTACAACTTATTTTACAAAAATTAATTTAATTTTTGATAACTTTTCTTATATCCATTGGCCACTTAATCAGGAGTAGCAACAACTTGTCATAAGCCAGTTGTATCTGATTCGGAGACACTGAAGGCATATACGGTATGTTGCACTCAGAACAACTCCAGCTGAGATGAACATACATATAATTGGAAAAGGGTTTAATTCTCTAAACATGCAGATGATTTGTGATGACTCATATAGAGTCTGGCATTTGCTATGATTCTAATATTTTCACCGTCACTTTAAGGCACCAGCTATTCTAAATGACATACAGGTAGATACATGTTTATTGAACTGAGAAAAGTATAGTTGAAAGCAGTGAAAATGTCTTGCTTATCGTATAGTTATTACTACAAAAAATAGTTTGACTATTCTTGAGTAATGTGAAATATATTGCAAAACCTATACAGTTTTTGGATCTAATGTTACTATACCAAGATATTGCACTGATGTAAATCCACTTATATCATCTGAAGTTTACATTTGTATGTGAACTCGCCTACTAATCTAAGTCTCCTCCTTTTTAGTTATTAAAATGTAACATTTGATTAAACATTAGAATACTTTACAATGTGCAGCTGTGCCAGGCAATGCTTCTGCTTTGCCTCCTATTTTATACCTTTCTACCACTCTGTGTCATCAAGGATAAGCTTTGCATTGCCAATGCATTATTAATAAATGACCGTGATATTGATATTTGAAAGTGACTGCAGATTTGACATGTATTTTTTATGAATGTGTAAATAGACTCATTTCCCACACATACAAATGCACATGCTGTAGAGTGTTCATATATAATATTTCATAGCTGTGGAGTTAATTCATTACAGCAGACCACTGAGCTGAGTGAAAGAAAATAAAAAAATCACCAGTCTATCGGCCTTAACAAAGAATATGACATTGACATAAGTAGGCAACAATGAATCAGGCATGTTTTTCTCTACAGTCTGTTCTGTAACAACCTTGATTACTTATTTTGTGAGCATTGCCAAACTATTGTTGATTGAGGAATTGTATATAAAATCTGTGCTTCTAAAAGCTCCTATATTGGTTGTTTGCTACAAGAAAATATAACTTGGTGTGAAATGATGATGGTACCAAAGTCATCATTTATTTCACACTAATTTCATAGGCTGTGATTTAAGGTTTTTTCCAGGTTTTATAGAAAGTTAGCAGTAGGAATGGCATGATGGAGACAGTGTGGTGTGATTGCAGGTGGGTGATCAGATTGTGGAAATCAACGGCGAGCCGACCCAGGGTATTACCCACACCCGGGCCATTGAGCTGATCCAGGCCGGGGGGAATAAAGTGCTGCTGCTGCTGAGGCCAGGCCTGGGACTCGTCCCCGACCACAGTGAGTGCAGACAGTATGGTGATGACGTCATTCTACACTGAATAAACACTAGCGTACGGGCCTACAGGAAGAACGTGGCTGAGTTAGCACTGTTTATATCCGTTCTATATCCGAAGAAGTGTCGGCTGTCGCAGAGTGACGAGTGTGTGTGTCCGGTGTGCGCTGTCGCAGAGTGACGTGTGTGTGTGTGTGTGTGTGTGTGTGTGTGTGTGTGTGTGTGTGTGTCCAGCGTGCGCTCTCACAGTGTGACGACTGTGTGCGTGTGTGTCCGGCGTGTGCTGTCGCAGAGTGACGAGTGTGTGTGTGTGTCCGGCGTGCGCTCTCGCAGGGTGACGAGTGTGTGTGTGTGTCCGGCGTGCGCTCTCGCAGGGTGACGTGTGTGTGTGTGTGTGTGTGTGTGTGTGTGCGCTCTCGCAGGGTGACGAGTGTGTGTGTGTCCAGCGTGCGCTCTCGCAGGGTGACGAGTGTGTGTGTGTCCAGCGTGCGCTCTCGCAGGGTGACGTGTGTGTGTGTGTGTGTCCAGTGTGTGTGTCCAGCGTGCGCTCTCGCAGGGTGACGAGTGTGTGTGTCCAGCGTGCGCTCTCGCAGGGTGACGAGTGTGTGTGTCCAGCGTGCGCTCTCGCAGGGTGACGAGTGTGTGTGTCCTGCGTGCGCTCTCGCAGGGTGACGAGTGTGTGTGTGTGTCCTGCGTGCGCTCTCGCAGGGTGACGAGTGTGTGTGTGTGTCCTGCGTGCGCTCTCGCAGGGTGACGAGTGTGTGTGTGTCCAGCGTGCGCTCTCGCAGGGTGACGTGTGTGTGTGTGTGTGTGTGTGTGTGTGTGTGTGTGTGTGTGTGTGTGTGTGTGTGTGTGTGTGTGTGCTCTCGCAGGGTGACGAGTGTGTGTGTGTCCAGCGTGCGCTCTCGCAGGGTGACGTGTGTGTGTGTGTGTGTCCAGTGTGTGTGTCCAGCGTGCGCTCTCGCAGGGTGACGAGTGTGTGTGTCCAGCGTGCGCTCTCGCAGGGTGACGAGTGTGTGTGTGTCCTGCGTGCGCTCTCGCAGGGTGACGAGTGTGTGTGTGTGTCCTGCGTGCGCTCTCGCAGGGTGACGAGTGTGTGTGTGTGTCCAGCGTGCGCTCTCGCAGGGTGACGAGTGTGTGTGTGTGTCCAGCGTGCGCTCTCGCAGGGTGACGAGTGTGTGTGTGTGTCCAGCGTGCGCTCTCGCAGGGTGACGAGTGTGTGTGTGTGTCCAGCGTGCGCTCTCGCAGGGTGACGAGTGTGTGTGTGTCCAGCGTGCGCTCTCGCAGGGTGACGAGTGTGTGTGTGTGTGTGTGTGTGTGTGTCCAGCGTGCACTCTCGCAGGGTGACGTGTGTGTGTGTGTGTGTGTGTCCAGCGTGCGCTCTCGCAGGGTGACGTGTGTGTGTGTGTGTGCGCTCTCGCAGGGTGACGAGTGTGTGTGTGTGTGTCCAGCGTGCGCTCTCGCAGGGTGACGAGTGTGTGTGTGTGTCCAGCGTGCGCTCTCGCAGGGTGACGAGTGTGTGTGTGTGTCCAGCGTGCGCTCTCGCAGGGTGACGAGTGTGTGTGTGTGTGTGTGTCCAGTGTGCGCTCTCGCAGAGTGAGCCATGAGTGTCCCCATTTGCACTGTTGCAGAGTGACCAGTGTTTGTGTCCGTAGTGTGCAGTCAGTCTCAAGTATACTTGTGGCTTAGAGTGTAGGGTGTCTAGTGTGTCTCCAGTGGCTCGGTACCTGCCTCTGTCCAGCTCAGTCTCTGCACTGTTTTCTGTTCCTCTCTCCAGGTCTGACCTCTTCCGCCCTGTGCTTCTACATGAAACCAGAGCATCACTAAAGGCTTCACTACTTTTCTTGGTCTGTCCCTTATATCTTGGTAAATCTTTTCTGTACTCGTCTTCTGAACACTTTTCCTTTTGCTCTAGGAAAGCAAAGCCGTGCATGTGGACTGAAAACCTTCTTTCCACTCTGTGACCTGCTCTGTCTGCACCCTTTTTCTCCATGAAATTAGCAGTCAACTGCACTGGAACTGGGTACACACAATAGGTCATCTTTAAACACAGACAACTAGAATATTAATCAAACTTAAATGTATGATCCACGGGTTGTCAGGTTATTTTTTAATCAGAAGAATCGGAATTATTTAAAAATATTTTACTGACAAACTGCAAACATAAGACATTTCCATTTCTTTTTTTTCTTTAGGTCAGATGGATATACAGAACGTTTCACCCACAAGCTTTCAGATAGACAGTTCAGCAGAAGAGCCACTCTCACCGGTGTCTCCATCTTTCAACTCCAACTCCTCTACCATCTCTGAGTCCTACCCTGCTGTGAGACAAGTGGAGCCCTATGACCGGGACAGTGATACCCCCAGCTACAGACAGGCTCACCTCCCAGCCAGTGGGACCATCATCTCCACAGATAGTGACAGGCTGGGCCAGGACTCCACCAAAGACCAAGCCAGCAAGGCCAAAATGCAGAAACGAGACCAATCTGTCAGTCCTGGAACTCCACACAGAAAGCTGCACCCTGTGACAGGCGAATCGGAGGATCCTCATGATGCCATGCCTGCCAGCCCAAAGAAAGCTAGCAGGGCGAAGGCTGATAGCAAAGACGGATCACACAGCCCAAGGAAGGCCGAAGGAAGTTTCCCTCCAGGAAGCAAGGACATATCCGTCAGCGTGCAGAACGCGGGAAGCAAGGACAAGAAGTCTCGACGGCAGAAAGACAGGCCGAGGTCATCAAGTCCAGAGAAGTCTCCTAGGAAGGAACAGGAAGTGGTGAACAGAGAGCCACTGGTAAACAAGGGGGAACGTCGGAGGAGGAGCAGCCCAGCAAAGACGGATAAACAGGAGAAGCCAGCGGGGAATAAGGAGAGAAAACGCAGGGATGAAGAAGCTGAGCGAGAGACAAGCAGGAACGTGGTCGACGTGGCCAGGAACTCCAGTGAGCGCCACAGAAAGAGTGAAGAAGACACGGGGAAAGACCCCCACGCTCACAGATCCCGCTCGATCCCCAGCAGAGAAAAGACGCCGAAAGAAGTCGAGGACACAGGCCGGAGAGAAAGAGAGCCCAAGAGGAAAGGCGCAGATGAGGAGAGCAAAAAAGACGCAGGGAGTTCTGGTGCTGTTGCAGAGGGCCTCACCAATGTGAACCTGAACAGTGGTAGAAAGGTTCCTATTACACCAGGGCCTTGGAAAGTCCCCAGCTCGGAGAAAGTTGAGAGATTCTCTGAAGCGAAGACTCAGTAACACTGAAGACAACAGATTAGAGTTTCTTCACAGCATCACTGCACAGCTGGGACAAAGGTTTTTTTTTATTTTTCATTAAGTATTTAAGGGATCTGTATCCATTTTGAATAGTTTTTCTTCCTTTATTAACATAGCATAATGTGTTAGCATTTTGTCTTCTGTGTTTGTTGGAGCCTTTGAGTTTAATGAAATCGAGGCTACATTCAGATCTGTGAAACCCTGTCTAGCCAACAGTGAGAATCCCTTCATTGTCAACAAGGGATTTCTGTAGATGCTCATGGCTGCCTTTGTTCAGACGTTTCATATGCAATGAAGGAGAAAGACATGTATATCTGTCATACATATATATCCACCAAATGAAGGATGATGTCATAACTGTTGTGAAGATCTACTAACCTACAAACGGACATACACCAATGGATTGCAAGATGCTCTTCACAAATGGATTTGTTTTGCTGCATGTATTTAATATGCTTTGTTTCTGTGTACCTTTGACACCCTGAGGGTTCCATCCAGTGTGTCTAAAATTCACAATCAGAGGCTGTAGATTGAATGTTTATCCATTGTGCACAAATCCAAACCGAATATACTAACCCATCTTTCAGCTTCCCAGCTAAATCAAGAAAATGATTTCACTCCATAATTGTGATGTCTCTTTAAAGGACCAGAAACTTGTGGTTAATTATATTGTTTACTATGTATATGATTAAGCATATCTAACGTATTGAAAAAATATACATATGTATTCTTACTGAGCCATTCTGCTGTATGTAGTGTTCCAACAGCCACTATTCTACCTGTTAATGGTGTTTGCTGTAACAGACTTAGTTCCTCTGACAAATGTGTGTACAACAAGCAAACTTTTTTTTAAGAAATATTGGTAGCTTGGATTGTATTTTATGAAATGTTTGTATCATTAAGCAATTAATTTCTTAAGCTACATTTGGGTAAAAATGGAGTTTGGCTCACCAGTGCATGACTGATATTTAGAGGTGCAGGTTGACATGAATTGAACTACTTAATTACACTCAACTCCTCATGGAATTTATACTTCCAAAGGTTTTTCAGATTTACAAGTCTGCTAAAATAGGGACTGTGCCACCCTTGAATATTTAATTTGAAATAATTTCGGGTTATTTTTCAAGCACTGCGTTAGTGTGCTGAACGGTTTGTTAAATTAACTACAATCAATCAACTTTAAGAAACAAATGTTATTTAAACTTCTAAAATGACTTCAGTAAAAAGCCAGCTACTTAGATTTCTAGAAGTGCATGACTTCAGACGTTTGGAAGTAGCAGAAAGGAATGTCCACTTGGCTTAGGGCATCTGATGATTTCTGTCCAGCCTCCCTGTCCTCTGTACCCAGATGTCTTTGTTTCTCTGGTGCCACCTTGCCCTGACTCTAACCCACATCATCAACCCCAAACCTACACCTAACCTTTGCCCTTTAGAATCCTCTCATGTTTTGAAGGAGGTTCCTAGTGGATATTCTTTTATGCTGAGTTCTGCAGTCCTGAGTGGAGTGATACCTCTTTGGGACAATCCTGAGAAATGTCACCTTGATGTCTCTTGCTCTGGTATTAGATATCCCTCTTCCCCTAATTCTCCATTGCCCATATCAGTGTCTGCATATAATAATGTGGCCTTGCATCGCTTGAACAAAGAAGACTTTTGGTCTCTACATTATGTGGTAGTTGTAAATGTTTATATATTGTACAGCACCTTTATAAATACTTCCAGAGTTCTCATTCAGAAAAAAATAAAGATCTGTAAATCGCTCCATTATTTTTTTAAGTGATTAAAAGAAAATGATTTAAAGTGGGGGGAAAAAAGGAAATTTATCTTATCTTCTGGTCATGGCATTCTGTTCATGCACTGTAAAAATAAAGTTTTACTTAAAATAGTTAGCCTCTTCTGCCTGGTTTTATTCATAAATATGTTTAATATTTTTTGCATCTTTGCAAATACGACCCTGTTTTTATTCTAAATGTGACAGCAAAGCTTTGAGAAGGCTGTTCCAAAATCAGGTTGATTTCACACTAAATGATCAATTTAGTATATGTTTGCTAAGCTGACATGTTTAAGAGTACTTTGATCAATAAATAGCAGAAAAAAACAGAACATGGTAGGACATGCGTAGATTTTGAGAAAGCTATGGGTATTTCATCATAAAAGATTTTAAGATATAATATACAACTCCTTAAACACAACTCTTACATGACAGGCATTCAGTTTGACAACCAGTGAATGGATATAAAAAAAGAACACGGATAAAATACAAAAACTCTGAAGAATTGTTGGACTAGACCTGTTCACAGAAATACAAAATAATGTTAGGATATATAAAGTAGCTAAAAGTCTTGAATTTACATCAAGAGATTTTAAGATTGTGCTTAAACCTTTTTAGTCTTGAACAGAAAGGACTAAATTGGGATCCGATTCACTCAGCTATATTCCTCATGGAACAAGTAATAGGTTTATTCCATGCTGAAAGACAAGAAAGAAAACAATGTTTCGGCCATGAAACGTTTTCTTTCTTCTCTTTTCAGCATGGAATAAACCTATTACTTGTTCCTTTGCAGCCTACGCATGTTGACGCAGCTACTGTACCCACCTGAACTATATTCCTCTTGTATTCCTCTAAGGCACCATCAAAGTAATCCTATCCACTTCAGAATTAATACCAGAAAAACCTGCAGGACCATGTAAGAAACCTGAAGGCACAAGCATATTGTTATCTTGTGTGCTTGTATACCTTGTGGAGGGTCTGATAACTGTACTCGCACAGAAATCCTTAGTTCACAATGGAAGAAATTGACATTTCCACTGTTTTGTGCCTGAGGAACTCTGCAGGACATCCCGGCAATGTCAAACTAAGTACAAACTGTCCTCCCCTGTTTCTAAATTATTTTACATTCTATGTTTTGTACTTAAATATTACCTCATCTAGGAAGGGGGGAAAAACAGAAGTTATGTGTTTAATCTTTTGCCGATTAATATTGACCATTCAAAAAACCTTTTAAACAATTAAACTTAGGTCTTCTTATTCAAGTCACATTCAGTGAAGATTATAGTAAATTACTAATGCCACTGTACCTGCTTCTACAACTACACAACAATACAAAGATTAGTTCAGGCAAACATGGGTGTAAAAAATATTTTCACTCAGATGTACCTCCTTTATGTAGGAACAATTCTACAGTGATCTGAAAGTAAAGTCACTTTGAGCTAACAATTCTTAAAAGTTATTTGTGTGGTACAAAATGTTGTCTTTGATCTTCATGAATGTATTGAAAGGGGAAATATGACCGAATTAGACCTAACCGGTAGATTCTGATGGATTAGCTACAACAACTATCAGGCTCAAGACTTCGGATCAAGTTCATAAGGGTCATAAGGGAAATGGAATACAAATGCTATTGGACAAACCTAGTTTTTTTTTCAATCTCCATTTTTTGTCCTCGATGTTCAATACTTGCCAGCTGTGTAGATGAACAATTGACAGAAGCAAAGATTGATTGATTAGGCCTTAATCAATTATGCGAAAGCTAAAAGAAATAGCACACATCTCCTCTACTATTTTTATAGGTTTTTAATTTTTACCTTAAAATAATACAATTAAGAGGCATCCCACCATCCCGGTTCTTATTTAGTTTAAAGGGAGTTAAAATAAAAGCTGGGAAACAAATTCAAATGAGTCTTTTGGAGGTCCTTCATTATATAAATGTATTGAAGTCTCCCCATACCGTGGGACATACAGTATAAAGATTAAGCCTACGGATGTACTGTAAAAGTTACGCGTTTTGATGTTTCCACTCAGTTGTCCCGCAGTTCCCGCAGGTCCCGCAGGTCGAAGTCATTTCTGCCACAGTGGATGCTGCTGCTGCTCTAGCATTTCACGTTGCTCAAGGACTACGGGTCCCTTAATAACTCACCATTATATCGGGGCTTTCAGTCAATGGTTCGAGAAGAAAGGCGTTTCAACGTGTCCAGATGCGCGCACTCAGCAGCTTTACACGCTGAATGGGTTTATAGCCGAGCTCCAAATTCGTCCGTACTCCAATATCTGCCGTGGGATTCAGTTTGAGTCCACATGTAAAACTGCACGTGGCTTTGGGAGCTATTTCGTTCCACAATCATTATAATAATAATCTCCTCGAACGGTTTACCTGTTAACTTGCCTGTCTGGACTCTGACTGCAATCTATTTTTTCTGCAGTGTTCTCAACTTCCACTTACTCAAGAAAGTCCAAGCCAGTGAACCTTTCGAGAGAAACTTCCCAGCCTAAGCAGCTTCTCCATATAGATTTACTGTATATCCATAAACGGCACAGTACTTTCAGAAGCACACGTAAAACCTCTTAACCACGCAGTTGTTTTTTGCGCTAGAGCAACCTTCTCGATGAACCGCCCAACTTCATATATCCATTACGTCAGCCACAGAACAAGATGCGTGCGTTCGTGCACGCATCCCATTCGCCTCGCCACCATGCATTCACTACAAATCCCAAAATCCTCCGCGAAGTACGCTTGCTCAATACGCCAAACTGCCTGTTAAAACTACAGCCTGTTGGCTATTCAGTTGGATGGGAACTACACTTCCCAGTAGTTTCGCACATGCGTGTGTAAGGTTTCCAAGCCATTTAAATCTTGTTTGCAAAATGGCTTCGCAGGTCGGTGTGGTTCGCGTAAAAGTGGAAGAAAAGGTGAGAGACAGTCTGGATAAAACAGCCAAAGAGAAAAAGAAAAAGAAAAAAAGGGAGTGCTCGCCCTCCGCGGATAAGCGGGAGAGATCCGAGAAAGAAGCGAAAAAAGTCAAGCTGCATCACCACCATCAACATGTTCAACAACAGCTGCCCCAGCCGCAGTCACAACAACACATCCCTCAGCCCCGCTACGCCTCGGAGCAAGCCCCCCTCCAGCAACATCACCACCACAGCGCCAAGAAGGAGCCGCTGTTCACCGGATCCCCGAGGATGGTGGTAACCCCGCACCAGGAGCACAAGCCTCTGCCGCCCGTGTTGCCGCAGGTGCCCACGGGGCTGTTCACCTTCACTCCGCTCAAACTGGCCAAGGCCAAGAGCCACTGCAAGGAGAAGCACGGCGACAAAGACCCCAGACTCAAACCCAAGAAGGAGAACAGCGAGAGCAACGTGAAGACGGCTCCGAGCAAGAAGAAGAAAGGTAACGAAGCCAGAGCAGGGGACCCCGGCGCTGCCCCCTCGCTGGAAGGCGTCCCGGTGAACTTGGCTCCGCGCTGGCGCACTTGACACACGGCGGAGAGGCGCCGCTTGCTCCCGGCCGTGTGTCAGCTTTACTTTTCTTCGAGCACGTGTGAAATAAAACTGTCCGCTGCTTTAAACTCCTTTCGCGGTTTCCCTAACGCGTAAACAGAGTCAAGTGTGGTGCAACAGAAATTATGGTTACAGCGTGGTAGGAAAAAAAAAGGAGGGTTATGGTCAAATATGCCACAGACCAGAGAGCGCCGAGTAGTACAAGGCAAGAAGATAGTAGAGCAGAGGTGAAATGTAAAAACGCTGTGCCAATCTAACGTATTTGCATAAATGTTTTGATAAATGCGTTTATGATAAAGACGCAATAGCAGGAAAGTGCTATTACAGTGCTGTTTCAGAAGAGGGAAGTACCTCGCTCATTCAGCTTGACCAGCTGTTGCTATTGATATTGGTAGTTTTGATCAAACTGCCTAGTATTACCGATTTAAGTGTGTTCTTATCTTTTGTTTTTGTTAAACGGTGCGCTCAAGGGATTAATGATATCAGGTGATGTGGCTCATTGCTGTGGGGAGCAAAATAATGTTTTGTGTAAAAACAGGTCTATAGCACGTAAGATCAGAATAAAGGTGTCGAACGTGGAGGCCAAGCAGCCCACATAACTGGATTGGTTCAAGTGATCCGAGAACCTCAAACCGCTGTGAAATATAATCCGTAGTCTGTTACACGGTTCTGTGAGCCCCATTCTCTGAAATAATTGCAGGTAGATAGATGATAACATGGGGGCCGATCAACACGGCTGCAGTGAACAGTAGGTCGACCTGCTAGCGTTCTTTAAAACATCTTCTCTGAAGGCAATTTCAGTCTTTATTGATCTGAGTTAGTGAACTGCGAAAGTAGTTAAAGAGCGTGAGCAGTAATGTCTCTGTAGAAACGTCAGGGACTGTATATGTGATGCTGGTGCTGTATTTTTCAATTTTGCTGAACACTTGAATTTAAACAATATGAGTTGACTTAGCTATTTCGATGTTCTTGTTACTTTGCGCTTTTCATATCTCCATGATATAATCTGTATATAATGCTTCCTTTTTTGTTTAATTTATTGACTAGGTGAATCTTTGTTTCATGGTTTTGGCCTTTATTGCTTAAGGATACAGTTGGGTGCAGTGAAAAAGTATGAGGCCAAAGCTTTACTGCATAGCGCAGGAATATAGCAATGCAATGAGATTTTCAGTGGGCACAACGATAACATACGCAGCAATTATAGCAAATGAGCTGAAGGATTGCAATGCAATACACCCGAGTAGCTGATTGTAATGGATATAAAACAAGTACCTGCTTAACTTGTTGTGGCATTAGGGGATACACACAACAGTCTCGTTGGAAATGAAAATGATGTGTAGACGTACGTTGTTAGGACAGGAATGTAAATCTGATGACGTGGTTGGATGACTGGAGATCAGTCTGGATTTCTGTCAACCCATTTCCGTTCAAGTCATGGCATGACAAAAACACACGAACTACAAACTAGAAGGCACAGGTGGAAGCTATGTGGAAGTGCGTTTAAAGGCGACGATAGCTGGCACTTCTTTATCCAGAGGGTTGCCGGAGTATGGATCCAGCTGTCCGGCCATACGGTTGAAACGTGTCTGAGAAGCGGCTGGACGCGATTCTTGGATCAGTTAACTACGGGCTACCAAATGGGCTGCATGGCCTCCTCTCGTTGGTAACCTCTTTCCCTCTGTTATTGTAACCGTTTTCTTTCCTCCCTCCCGTTCAGAGGCGCGTGATGAGAACGGCAAAACGCCGCCAGCAGACGAGTACCTGCTGAAGAAGATGAAGAAGAAGAAGAAGAAAAAGCACCGGGAGGACGAGCGCGGTAAGCGGCTCAAGATGTACAACAAGGAGGTCCAGACGGTGTGTGCGGGCCTGACCGGGCTCGCCCCTGATGCCGAGGTGCCTCAGGGGCTGCCCGACTCCGCCATCAAGTACCTCAAAGACGAGCGGCTGTGCCAGCCGGGCCTGGGGACGGATGAGTACCGCACGCCCAACGGGGTGCAGATCCCCTTCCTCTCGCACCACGACCACTTCATCCGCAGCACCTGCCTCCAGACCGGCACCAAGTACGGCCGCTTCATCCACGAGGAGCGCCAGCCCAACGGGGGCGCCGAGGTCCTCCACGCCTACATGGACGAGCTGTCCTTCCTGCCGCCGGCCGAGATGGAGCGCTTCGCCGAGGAGTTCCTGCGCCTCACGTTCAGCGAGAGCGAGAAGAACGCCGCCCGCTACGCACTGGCCGTGGTGCACGGCGCCGCGGCCTACCTGCCCGACTTCCTCGACTACTTTGCCTTCAACTTCCCCAGCACGCCGGTCAAGATAGAGATCCTGGGAAAGAAGGATATTGAGACCACCACTATCTCCAACTTCCACTCTCAGGTGAGCGTGATGCTCTTCTGCTCTTAGCCATAATGATTAACTGCATCTTATCCTAACCAAGGTAATAGTGCCCTTGTGTTATGTCCTGGAACTGACTTTCCTGCAGTAGTCTTTAGCGAGAGAGGTAAACAGTTCAAGATGTACAACCGGGAGGTCCAGGCGTCCATGTGTAATCAGATTCTTATTGTTAATGAGACTTTGGATTGGAGTCTATGATTCAGACTTAAATTGGACTCATCCAGAGTTTGTTGGCTCATTAAGTCACAGACTCTACCTTCTGTGACTCTAGGATTCAGACACTAGAACAGCTCTTCTCTGTTTTATTTTCCATAAAGTTGAAGTTAATTTTTGTGCCTCTAAAAGACTGTCTAGGAAGACAGAGTGACTGTTTTAGAAAGACTCTAGATTACTGAAGTTTAAGCACTGTGCTTTTTCACCTCTTGGAGAGCCATGGGATCGATGGAAGAAAGTTGTGTGTTTGTTGTCAGGTTTTCTGCACATATGGATTTTGGCGACATCTGCATAGAAATGAGAACTGTTATAATAATGGCAAGCAGTAAGTAACATGTAGATTTTAGAAAGAATGGGACCGACTCCAGAACCTTGCAGAATACCAGCTTGTTATAAAGAGTGAACAATGGCAAATTAGAACAAATTGTTTCCTGTTCATTAAATGGGATTTAAGACACTGCAAGAAACCTCAGAATAACATGGGCAACCATACTACCAGTGTGTTCTAAATTGCTAATGCTTAATTATGTATTAAGGGAAAAACTTGATGATCCATGAATGCAGGGAAACAGAGAGCGCTACACATAATTATGAGAAAAATGATCTGTGCAGGTTCGCCACCAAAGTATTCTTAACAGATTCTTTCCATCATTATACAGTTTCAAAAATCTTAGAAGATGATAAGAAAACTCTAGCACCAAACAAAGGAGACTCTAGCATTCAGGAAAAGCACCAAAGTGCAGAACGTAATCTGATGCACAGCTCTCTTCAAAAGATTGTCAAACTCTCAGATCTGTTTCGGGTGTCAGTTTCAATTTCTGGAGTGCCTAGTGGCTTCTGTTTTTTTTCTTCCCCTCCTGAATACTCAGTTGATCAGTTTACCTAATAATGTTCTTTGTAAGTAATTATAAAAAGATTTTAAGAAATATTCTTTAAATATCAATATTCACTCCATTAAAGGTGAATGTATCTCTAAACACTGTGTAACCATTCATTACTTTTATGTAGTTAATTGAACATTGGGTCATTTGAAACACAGAAGACACTGGCTAGGGTAGGTACTGAGTCTGACACCCCTGGTCTTAATAAACCATGTGCAGTTGTTTCTTAATTACATCCATTCTGTTGGTGATTCAAACATTTATTCTCCAATCACCTGGACTCTTATCTGTCCAGGCCCCAGGGAGCTGAAATATTTGCCACAAATTAAGTCTGTTTGTGAAGGCTGTTTTATAAGATTAATAATTAAAAAACGAAACAAATATGCCACTCATATTTAATCATTTATTTAAAAGGCTCATTATGCAGAATAATCAGGTTGTGGGAATGTGTGATTTTGATTCAATGTTTTAAATGGCTCAACTCTGTCTTTAAGTTAGGGACTTAACTATATACTGTTGATAATATTTACATTAATGTTAATGTGTACATAAAGATTGTTTTTAGAATACAGTAATATGTCAGCAGTATAGATATTCCTATAGGACTGGGTTGGTGGATTTGCTGAGAAGACATGAGCAAATCACAACACACAGAAAGCGGTCATCAGCATGCACTGACAAATGAGGAGTGGTATTACAAACCCTGCTTTCTCTGGGCAGTTATTAGGTCTTAAAATGGGATTGGTTGCTTTTATTACAACGTGTGAAGACAATTGTGGGCAGTTGTCATCTCACCTGTGAAAAGAAAGTGTTTACACCAGATCCACAACAGTTACCTCATACTCATCCATTCATCTGTATTTGGCAGTAGGGGTTGTCCTGTGCAGCAATGTTACCTTTGCTTTTGCTAAACCTGGGTGGTTATGCTTTCTTCAGGGTGTTAACGCCCTGAAAACGAATGGTGTTTGTGAATTGGAGGCAAAGGTCAGTAACAACGGTTTAGCAGTTTCTATTGGCAGAGTGACATAGTTCAGCTATACAATAGAGTCAGCTCCTGGCAAGCAACCAGTGCAAACCTACTCAGGAGTTCACATGAGTAATGTGTAAAGCATTATAGCTCTGTTTTACTGTGTTACCAAAGAACCTATACATTATTGACAGAAAGCTTATTGTGACATTGTTTATCGGCTTGGTTGATGTCTGGTGGCACCGAAGTTATCTTGTAACTGGAACAGGAGGGAAGGGGACAGGTGCAATGTGGAGAGATCACACACGTTTCTTGCATCTTCCCAATCCAGTCTCTTCAAACGCTGATTTTAAGAAAACAATACAACCAATGTAGCAGTTCATTTGAACTTGTCTGAGCTGCCAGCAATTTATATAGCTGACGCAGAATTCTTTCAGGGGACAGATGACCTAGCCAATGCAAGGTCATCCTTCACTATCTGGGGAAAATTTTGGGATCTAACCAGATTGCGCCTTGCATTGTTGTTGTTTTTCGGTAGTCCTGGATGCTGCTGAGAGAGTGCACTCATCTGCTGTAAAAATCCTCCCTAGCACAGACATAGAGTATCATCTTTGTCTAGTTTTTGCTTATTCAATAAGCTTTAGTATTATTAATTTTGAGACCATATTTAAATGTTGACAGTTCGGCATCCTTATTTCCCCATGGATGCCAGATCGTAAAGCTTTTAAAATATTAGGAATATGAGGACTGTTGTAAATCAGCCACACGTTTCTTGCATCTTCCCAATCCAGTCTCTTCAAACGCTGATTTTAAGAAAACAATACAACCAGTGTAGCAGTTCATTTGAACTTGTCTGAGCTACCAGCAATTTATATAGCTGACGCAGAATTTTTTCAGAGATGGGTCATTTGGGGTTAGTTTCATGCAGTGTGGCTGCTTTAATATTTTCTGGATTCAAGATGGCAGCCTGAAATTAAAGGGTGCTCGGATTTCAGTCTTGCTGAAATAAAACTAGAGAACTATTGACGTGGACAGAAGAAGGCTCCACAGATAATGTGTTGCTGTCATTTCACAACAAGCTCTTCTTTTCTGCTGCGTGTACTCTTCTAGCCTCCCATGGTGAATACCCACAGCAGGTGGCTGAGAGTAGCTGACAAAAAGGAGTATTTTCAAAACAGCCAAGATAATGTCAGTGTCAAAACAGGTCCCCTCTTTCCCCTCTTTCAGTGTGATTAATAACATTTCATGTTATGAGATAATCATGATTCTTCATGTTTATGATCATCAGGTGATCCCACAGTTTGGATCACCACTGGAGGAATTTCTTAAGCCTTTTCTGATTGGGAGGTTTGTGACTGGGGTGTTGGCAGTTCTCCCATCTGATTGGTGTGTTGAAGCTGTAGGCAGGTATTAGCTTCATGAGGGGGATTCTCCGTGTAGCCTTACTCCTTTTCACCTTCTCAGGTTTACTTGTCGTTTGTCAAGATTTCCTTTGAGAAATATGGAATTTTAGTATTTTAAAACTAGCTGTGCTATTTTAGGTTTGCGCCTTTTCTATTTGGCTTTAAGCGAATTACATTTATACCCATTTATACTGATGTGGGTTTTAAGGGAGCAATCTGTGTGAAGTGACTTGCTTGCATGTTTCTCCTTGGAATGAACCCACAACCTTACAGCTATGAGTCCAGAACCTTAACCACAGCTCCACACTGCTATACATTTTTACTACTGTATTTACACAATGCAGTATTAGTGCTCTGCACTCTGTGCTTTTTTTAAATGCCGTATCTACATTTTACAATATTAAACAAACAGTACAAATATTGAATTTACTTAATGCTTTTTTAGCACTCCCCACTGTATCCTGTTTACTTGATTTTCATGGCTTGCAACAGAGATACAGAGTAGTGAACAGATGTAGTGCCCGGCCTGTTTGGCCTCAGACCTTGTGCTGAACACTTAACAGACGAGTCTTTGTGTTGTCCCTGCAGGTCAACCGCACGTATTGCTCTGGCACCTACCGGGCCGGTCCGATGAGACAGATCAGCCTTGTTGGGGCTGTGGACGAAGAGGTGGGGGACTATTTCCCAGAGTTCCTCGACATGCTGGAAGAATCCCCCTTTCTAAAGGTCAGTCGTTCATGCCCTGACTTAATTCCACTCATTGCAGAGAGATGTGAAAATCTGTGTTTGTTAGCATTTGTGCACAAGGCTATAAATGCAAAGAGTATGTGATGAGTAGAGTATGAAGAGCTATATATTTGTAAATTCTAATTCACATATTTGTGATAGCATGCCTTGTGCCTTGTGTGTAAATGTGTTCCTCCTTTGGCTGGGGGCAGATGACGTTGCCCTGGGGCAGCCTGTCCAGCCTGAAGCTGGACTGCCGCTCTCAGAGTGATGACGGTCCCATCATGTGGGTCAGGCCAGGAGAGCAGATGGTACCGACGGCAGACATGCCAAAGTCCCCCTTCAAACGGCGCAGGTAAGCCCACTGCCCCTCTCCAGGGCAGTGCCCTTTTTCCCTTCATGTATTAAAATCTTGTGCTTTTAATAAAAAGAGAGGTCAGGGTTCTTATCAAATACTTTTGAAAAAGTGAGTTACTTTGATTACCTTTTACAGTATCCCGTATTTCCTTACAGGGAAAGAAACCAATTGGAATAGTTAAATGCCACATTTTGAGATGCTGTTGTAAAAGTTCCCTTTCAAAATTTAATTTGACAAAATTGAGTCTTTATTACTCTTTTTGCAATTAGTTCAGCATGGAAGAAGGCATTTAAGAATGCAGCCTCAGGTTCGCTGGGCGACACCTGTTGTAGTTCTGAAGCTGAATGGTCGGTTCGTGTTTTTTCTCCCTTGCTGCAAAGGTCAATGAACGAGATCAAGAACCTGCACTACCTGCCTCGGACCAGCGAGCCGCGGGAGGTGCTGTTCGAGGACAGGACGCGGGCCCACGCCGACCACGTGGGCCAGAGCTTCGACTGGCAGAGCACAGCGGCGGTGGGAGTGCTGAAGGCCGTGCAGTTTGGAGAATGGTGCGTCGAAGCCCCCCCCAGCTCCCCAGTCTGCTCTCACAGCACATGCAGTAAAAGCTTTACTTACCAGAGTGCTTCACTAAACTGGATTTTCTCCATAAGCCAATGCAAGGTCATCCTTCACTATCTGGGGAAAATTTTGGGATCTAACCAGATTGCGCCTTGTCCTGGATGCTGCTGAGAGAGTGCACTCATCTGCTGTAAAAATCCTCCCTAGCACAGATATAGAGTATCATCTTTGTCTAGTTTTTGCTTATTCAATAAGCTTTAGTAGTATTAATTTTGAGACCATATTTAAATGTTGACAGTTCGGCATCCCTATTTCCCCATGGATGCCAGATCGTAAAGCTTTTAAAATATTAGGAATATGAGGACTGTTGTAAATCAGCCACTTTGGCTTTTACTAGTTTGGATGTGCTGCAGAGCTGAACAACATAAAATGGCAAAATAGATGTGGTGGAGTTTAAGGCACACCATGATTTGTATTACACTGGAAAAAAGCTTAAAGCATAAAAGTGTAATTTTTGAATACCAGTATATGGTAAATAACTGTAATAAATATTCAGACTTAATAAAAATAAAAATTAGAAGTGGGCATAAATACTTTCACTTGCTCTGTATTAATTTGAGTAAAGGCACATTGCTTTTTTTAAAATCTTTTATTTAAACCCAGTGTTCAGTTAAATCCTTCACCAGTTCTACTAAATACTGCTGGTATTCCATATTCTCAAATTTCATTTTTTCTCAGAGATATTGCCCAGTGTTCATCGCTAGCTAAAATCTTGATATAAATGCGTTTTTGGACTATAAAGCATCTCGAGTAATGGCGACACTAAATGTGTTTCACTGCATTTGACCAGTTTTTGCTATTCACATCACAAATCATAAGCATTTAAGTCAAATGGAAAGTCTGGGGGGCATTTTTGAGGAAGAGAGTGTACTTTGCACATTGGTAGATTTGGTAATTGAATTAACAACAATGTCATAAAAGCATTAGAACATAGGAAGCCCATTTACCATTTTTGCTGGTAAATAGACGAACAGTTTAACTTACAAATTGCCAGTTATTTTGTGCCATATATCCACCTAGTTCGGCATCACAAACTGTCTTTATGCCCCGGCTCTCTGTGACGATTCCTGTGTGCAGGTGGGGAGAAGGTGGAAGTGCCTCTGTGATCTTCCCACCTTCGGAGACATTATTCTTCTGAAATACTGCAAGCTCTGTAATGATACACAGGAAGATTTGCAACTAGAACAGAGGTGTGCCCCTCACTGACCTTGCCTCAGTTTTGCGGGCGACTCCTAAATCTCTCTATACAAGTGGGGCCATGGAGACAGACCTGAGCCAGTGCTGAGCCTTGTACAGACATTATTGCCTTTTGTACAATTGTCTGGACAGCAGTACTCAACCTGCAGCTGGACTGAGCTTCTTTAGCATTCCACTCCCTGTAGGTTTTACTTTTCTTTTCTTGAAGTTTCAACTAGTGAATCCGGGGGGAAACCTCTTCTCTGTCTATAGAAATCCCTTTTTTCTTTTCTAGGTGCTTCTAATCTTAATTTTCCCATGCATTCCCATGCAGTTGTTGGGCTGAAAGAGGATGGACTTGGTCAATAGCATTCTAGATTTTGAATAGCAGAATCAAGTCCCCAGCTAATCTTTTCTGTTCAGTTTTAAAGAGATTTGTTTCTCTTAATCTGAGTATCACATCTCTTTCACTCTATGAATTCATCTGGTTACTCTTCTTTGCACTGTCTCTAGTGCAGCCCTTCTCTGTCTTTTAGTGTGACAACTAAAACTGAATACAATATTCCAAACAAATGTTTCTTATATTTGTAGTTGCTTTGCATTATTTTGGAGCACGTTGTCAGAGCTCTCTTGGATTACAGCTCAGACTGTAATTTACCAGAGTTTTCCAGGTATTTCTGTTGTGTCCCTGCTCGTTATTAGACTTTATTACATTTAAATGGATCTTAGACCATTTACACACATTCTAAAATGAGCCTTCAACAAGCAATGGTGGTTTTTTTGTGTTTCAGGAGTGACCGACCTCGGATAACCAAAGATGTGGTCTGCTTCCATGCTGAAGACTTCAGCGAAGTGGTACAGAGACTTCAGTTAGACCTGTATGAGCCTCCAGTGTCTCAGGTAGGAGCCACAGAGAAAAGAGACAAAAGTCTAGAAAAGTGTCTGTGCCAGGAATGTTTTGTAAAGTCTTCTGACTGAGATCATTATAAACAGGTTGGCTGCTGGTTGTCGAGCAAAAATAAAAATTTGTTAATGTCATCTAAGTCCTACTTTGACTTGCGTAGTAATGTAGTGGTGCATTTTAAATACTGAAGTATTTAAGAATTGGAAATGCCACCACAAAGACCAGGCAAAGTCGAGTTTCTAGTTTGAGTCCTGATGGAGTTGTGTGCCGCCCATGATCAGGGGGCACCTTATTGACGCTGGAATCGCCCACATAGTGCCCGAGATCTGGAGGATTTTCATCAGACTGCTACATAGCAGCTCCCTGTCATGGGCCACAGTCCCTCAAGGCTGCCTTGCAGAGAGCAGGCAGGCGCTTATTGGGAAGTCCCCGTTTCGCTTCGCAGATGAAAAAGAGGCGTCCAGCTCGATGACTCGGCCTAGGAGGAGAACGTGTTTGTCTTCGGATGGCAGAGGTCAGTACACAGCAGCGTTAGGATGCATAGCTCAGGGCGGTTTGATGTGATCTGAGAGATGATGTGATCCCAAGAATGGTAGTTTCGGAAACTAATGAGGAAGAGGAGTCTGAGCGAGATCCTGCTAGGGCTGCTTGTTTTTGGTGAACGACTTTAACGATCAGCTGCATGCTTCGCTTTCACAGTGTGTCCAATGGGTGGACGATGCCAAACTGAACCAGCTGCGAAGGGAAGGAATCCGCTACGCCAGGGTCCAGCTGTGCGACGACGACATTTACTTCATCCCACGCAACGTCATCCACCAGTTTAAAACTGTGTCTGCGGTCTGCAGCCTAGCCTGGCACATCCGTCTGAAACAGTACCACCCTGAGGCCGAGGGCTCGGCGAGTGCAGAGCGCGACCGGAACTGTTCCGAGTGCAGCGCTCCTAAGGACACGGACGCCAAAGCGCCCAGCTCGGCCCCGCAATCGGAGCTGGCGGGAGCTGAGGCACATAGGCAGCCTTTGTCAAACAAGCCCCTGTTTCAGAAGCCAGCGACACCACCCAGAGAGCCCAGGGCGGCCACCCAGGATGCCAAAATACCACCACCACCCCCCTCCCACCCGGAGCCAGCCAGATCCTTGGTACCACAGATGGACACACTTCCTCAGAGCCCAGGCAGCCTATCAGGACACTGCAACTCCCAGCCTGACCCATCCCATTCTACCCAATAGCACCAACCTGTTACTGACGTCAGTTGTTTTTTTTAGGGGAAGTGGGTATTTAAAGAAAAGGCATTGATTCTGCATAATAATGACATACCACAGTGTCAAAAAGAAATGTGGGACTTTTTATATACAAGCTGATTGTATACATTTTTTAAACTAAATATAATGGATTGTTTTAAAAACAAGAACTTGGAACTACTTGTTTCCAGTTTATATAAACATAGAGACCATTAATATAGAAGTCAGTGAAATTTCGGTGTTTTATGTTCATGGAAAAAAAAATCAGTAGCATATTTGAAAGACCTGAGGTTTTCTTAAAGGGTTTCATATTTTAATCTTTACAAAATACAAAAAATGTAATATCATTGTGCTGTTTGGTTTGTTTCCGTTGATAAACGGCATTTATTCTTTTAACCACGACTGCTCCCGTTAGTCCAAAGAAGGTGTTTTTTTTATATAAGTTTGGAGTTGCCAGTTTTTCTTTATGAGGTGAGACCCAGTTTGGCATTACCCATTACCCATTGCTTATTTACACCTTGGCACAGAGCGTCCACTCCTGTGCTGGGCGAGGAGGAGGGGCGCAGAGGCTAATTCTGACGCACTCACCTGTGGAGGCGGTGGGCAGGGTCAGTACCTCTTTGGAACGTGGCATGTTCTTCCCCGATGTCACTGCAAATCCGCAGGAGTCGCTGATTTGCCGAGAGCAGAGAGAAGTCCCAGCTTTGCTGCCTTGCTTGAACCGCTGCACGACGGTCTACTGACGTGACCCAGAATTACAGATTTCTCAGTCATTGAGCTTGGACTGCACTCTTGGGAGCCTTCCATAGGCGTCTTTGCTAGCTGGGCATCTGTGGAAGGTGTCCATTCGGCTTGGTACTGATACTCAGCCCTGCTGTCCACACCATATCTTCATCTCCTCCAGGCTGCTAGGAGGCAAAGCTGCAGTGACTGGAACAATAGGTGGCTTTACTAAACAAGGTAGTGCATCAGGTGCAAAACCGTGATCATCCGAAAGTCTTAAAGAGGAGTGAATCGCCTTTTCTGTCTCCTGCAGACATGAACTTGCCTGCTTGTAGTTTTCCCATTGAAGGATGTTGTTGCATATTTGTTTCAGGAAGATGTTTTCTTTCTGGAATAAAAACAAATTGAAGTTTTTGTTCCTGCAGAAATAGTCTTTTTCTGTGTCACAATTGAGTTCAACACAAGTTAAAAGCACTAGTCACAAAGCAGAAATGAGCTGGGGGGGAAAAGCTACTGAAGAGGCCCATCATGGTCTGTTTGGGAGTGTAACAGCAGTCATTGACATTGGTTGAGTTATTTTCTGAGCCCCCCGCCCTTTCATTACAGACTTGAAATCACTTGCAAACATGAGCTTTTCCTTCAGTCTCAGATGTACCGTCTATAAAAGTTCTGTGAGCTTCAGAATTGTGCATTATGGATCTGTGGCACTGGGTGAAACCCTGTGGTACTCTTCGAGGAGTGAAGTTGAATGGAAGATGGTTTTCTTTCAGTTCTCAGTGATAAAAAAAATAGTGGTCCTTCTTGTACACCAAAACCTTTCAAAATAACAGTCCCTGTTCTTAAATGAATGCAAATGAAGATTGCATAAAGAAGGGAAACACCTCCTTTTCGTCAGGGCAGTGATGAGACTGTTCTGTGGGCGTGGTCACGCAATGGATCACTTCTGAACCATCTGGTTGTTTTTAGGCTCGCAGTTTTTGCTCCTTTTGAAGTAACGTTTTAAGATTGTATTAATCTCTCAGGAACTCTGGGCACAAGTCCATCAGCTCCTTCCCAGCAGGGGAAGGGGGATTTTTTAAAGGGAAATAAGGATAGGGGAGGAGAATAAACTCTTTACAGTTCCTGTGTTCTGCGGTAATGAAAAGGTTTCCCTGCTGGGAACTTAATGATTGAACAGCGCCCTTGGTGGCGATAGGTTTGAAATTTCAGTCACGGCTGAGCTGTCTTGTCTCTAGCTTGATGCTTTTCTGTCTCAGGGGCTTGAGAAGGAGTGACCAGAAAGGGCTTTGATGTAAGGGTTTTCAATAATGTGTTGACATGCTTTAAAATGTGTATAAATACTGGGCCTGTGGACAATGGAGAGCACTTAGGATTGATTGAAATTGGAAAAATATAATTCTCCAGGTTGCTTAGAATGAAAACCTGGATTTTGTTTTGCCTTTATTCAAAAGCATTTTAAATATTTTGTTTTTCTCTGTAATATTTCATGAGCTTTAACATAGGCTGCACAAAGTATTGACTTCTCCCAGGCATTTTCCTTTTATATACCTTTTATATACCATTGTAAGTGTTTTTAAATGTTTCAAAAGTACAAATTGTTTTCATGTTTGATACCTGATGACCATGGGTGTCATGTATCGTATATTATCTTTAACCAAGGAAAAAAATACTTTTTTGCACAATGTCAAGAGGGTTCTTGTAACCAATGTGTTTTTATATTCTGTTCAAAGAGTTGGCAGCTAACATTTGTTCTCCAGTGTGTGGGGTCAGCAATAGTCTGCATTCAGTGTTTTATTCGAATAGGAAAATGTTCCCATGGCAATTTTAATTAATCTAAATTTTCTCTATTGACCATCACCTAAAAGCAATGCAGAGTGTGCTACTGTTGATGTGTTCCTTTATAATGATGTCTTTTATTATGTATAGATGTTCTCCTTAGGTTAAGTCCTTTGCTTTCCTTTATTTTGTAAATGTACTTATCTCCACATGTTAAATAGTTTTCAGTGCACTGATAACATTGTGGACTTTTGGTACGTTTTCATTCAACATAGCCACCAAGCTTATATGAAGAAAAATCTAATGGCTTTTGAAATTGAAAAGTGAGTGCAATTGTAGTTAGGAGTAATACTGTATGTGTGATTAGTCACTGTCGATTCGAGATTTCTGTATTGCTCATGCACTTTGTACATGCTCATTTTAGGGCACTGTTTTATTTCACCAAAAGCGATACACTTAAGCAGGTGGTAAATACTTGCTGGTTGAACCCAGCTCTTGCGCCCTCAAAATTAATGCATCTTCAAAGCATGCCTCTTAGATAGTTACTGATGTCTGGATCTTTTTCAAAATGAAATTATTTCCTTGTCCACTGCCTTGCTTCCCAGAGGGGTTTTGGTGACACTTTGGCACTCTGAAGGCTCATGGGGTTTCCGGCTTAGCCTTTTTTATTCCTCTGTAAAAACCCTGCCTTGTTTTAGAATAGAGATTTATTTAGTGTTTTTTTTTTTAATCCCATGTCATTTTAAAAGTTAAAATACATAATGTTCAAAGGGAATCCAAACAATTGAACTCTACAAAGTCTTTAGCCCCAGATAAGATTAAAAGGAATAGGGAGCTGTTCTGACTTTATTTTAGTTTGGTTTTCTAGACAGTACTGTCTCTTTCATGTGAGTTTGCCTGGAGAACAAGGCATGCTTTGTGTAACCGTATTTTCAATAATAGTTCTTGTTGATTTCTGTATAAAAAGGTTTTTCTATGTACTATTAAAAAAGAAAAAGTAATGTGTAGTATGAGGATAATAGTTAACCTTTTTTGGATGAATATAGCCCTTTAACATTTACTAGAATACTGTAAAAGTGTGAATCTTTTCAACTCCTTTCTATGAAAAAAAACCTCATGCAAGATGGAATGCATAGTCATTTTTCTTGTATTTTTTTAAATAAATCATTTTAAAAATGTGAATTCTGACTTTTTAAGGGCATCATAAAAAGACATTGGGATCAGAATGCATTCAAATATGATGCAGGCATTGTGATAAACAGAAAATGGAAGGAAGAACATTTGTGATATATTTTATTTGCCATTATTTATTACAGTAGACTGGATGAAGAAGGCTTGTACTAGACAGTAATGTGCACTGACTAAAATATGTTATAGTGGGAGACCAAATGAGCAGGTTTATTGATGATGTTTTAGTCGGCATAATACACTTAATCTTTTTAAAAATACATCCTTGCCTTCAAATTATTTTCATAACCTGTATCCTCCCTATTTCATATCCTTTACCCTTATAAAGACATATCCTACCCTTATAAAGACATCCTACCCAGTTGGAATTTTGAAACCCATCTAACAGTGTTGTAGTCTAGGACTCCAGCCATTAGGATTGATAATCCAGTGGTTTTCTGTCTTAACAAAGAGGTTCCCAATCCTGGTTTTAGGGATTTACGCCTGCTGATTACTGTTACACCTGAGCTCTTTGTTAAATAATTGAACTCTTAATAGGTTTAATTAGAGCTCTTTGTTTTTTGTTCTTAGACATATTGGAGGATGCATTTTAAGTACAGCATTTCTTAAGTAACTGAGCTGAAAAAAAACTACTTGTTGGTACAAAAGGATTCATTTAAGTAAAGAGCTCAGCTAAAATGAAAGAACAATGAAGCTGCAATAAAGGTGAGTCAGTCCCCAGAACCAGGATTGGGTACCCCTGCCTTGTGTTATAAGCAGTTCTTCACCTGGGAGCTGTCAAATTTATCCCTTTATGTTAAACGGGATCAGTTTATTCTTCCTCCACAGGCTCTGTGGATTCTGGAGCGGAGTTGGCAACCTCTTTGTCTGGTCTATAACTAGACTCCAGAAGCACAGCTTCAGCTTTTGAAGATCTCTTTAAATCAGCCATAGTTAAATATCTTGAATAATTTGCCCAATTAAGTTAATGAACGGTTCACTTTTCTCATTAAGAGCTGGGGTGGTACAAAAGCTCAAAGACACACTGGCTTTCCACAACAGCTGTGCACTGTGAGTTTAAAGTCTAGTTTCAATTCTGTAGCAGTAAAGAGCCGGATAAAATGCATTATTGCACAGTAAATCAATACTGTGTTGGGTGTCGAGGGAATGTATAAAATTGTATGAAGGGGAGTGCTGTGGTTTTACAGCGCACTGCATATCCTTGCAGTTGGAAAGAATCAATGCATTGTTTAAGAAGATAAATATCCATATTTACATGTTTGGTTTTGTGCAGTATGTAGAACATGTACAGGAATAAGCCCTCATCTTTTTTTGGCTTAAGCATAGATGTAAACAAATGGTGACAAAGGGACACGGACTGTCAAAATCTTTCAGGATGCAAAATGGAGATGTACAGTAGGTCCTGCTGTTTTTTTGCCTTGGATTTCTTGTCATCTCTGCCTGTAAACAAAGATAGCTCTGCAGTTTTGCGGTAGTTTATTACAAGTCTATTGATTTACAAGCTTAGAGATGGATGTTTGGAGGGGAAAACAGTAGTACTAAGTTGGCTTGCAGTTCAGCACTATTATTTTACCTCAAAGTATTTCTGTATATTGTACAGTTGAAAATTAAGGAAACAATACATTCAAGTTAATGATGATGTACATAATTTATAAATAATAGCTCTTGCGGTCTCTAAAATGCTTTCTTCCCATTGCATTACTTATTTTGTATATTATAAAAGTTTGTAACTGCATCCAATTTAACAATATGTAAACATTAAAGCAAACACTACATTCAGGTTTTCTGTACAGTTTGGAAATATTTAAAGAGCCGTTCATCCAGCCATTTTCTAAATGCCACTTCCACTTCAGGGTTGTAGGGGTGCCGGGGACTCCCAGCAAGCAAGGGGTGGAAGACAGGGTACACCCGAGTCTCGGGACGGGATACCAGTCCATTGCAAGGCAAAGCAGCAATGCTAACGACTGCACCACTGTGCTGCCATTCTTTCATCTGAACTTTTATTTCTATATTTTGAGACTTGTTTTCCTGTGTACTTGTTCAGGATCACTGGTTCATCACTTGGAGGAATCTAGGATGTGCAGATTCAGATTATCCTGGAGAGGGGTGTTTGAAATAGGCTTTGAGTCCTAAATCCATGAAAAAAAGTATCTTGTGTAAAGTCAGACTACTGTGATAGATTACACTAGGCTAGCACTGCTAGACTGCTTGTATAATTATTGCTGTCTTTACAAGACCTAACGGTATTATCTCTATCTAGAACTGCAGGAAAGGAAACTCTTACATTCATGGGGAACCAACCAATGCCAATAACATGGGCTGCTTAGACAGCTGCAGCAAGAACAGTATTGTATTCATCGCACATGATTTTAGCAGGTGAGTGTGGTCGTCTTGCCTGAAGGATTTCTAGTCATTTTCTGAAATTGCAAAGTCAGGATCTTTTTCCAGTATCCTGATTTTTTTAAAAAGGTCAGGATGTGTGTAAAGTGTATTTAAAACCATAACAGCAATGAAAATTGAAGATATCCCAGACAGGAAGTCAGTCCTTGGTTTTCACCCTCTCCTGGTAGAGTCTTTTTCGAGCTTCTGGAGCAGCTGTGCATTTTCCTCAATAACCGAGTCCTTCTTTTCACACCCATGCCTCTGGGGATTTCCGTGGACCTTTTGGTTTGGAAAAGCGATTCCCAAATCCTGAAATGAGAAGGGGATTTCTGGGGTGAGTACTACAGTACATGCTGTGCATGCTGCCTGGGAAAAAGGGAGCCCTCTTGTGGAGAAGTTTGAAATGTTTAGATGTCAAAGCTAGGCAATGCAATGATGCAAGGAAGCAGTACGGAAACATGTTAAAAATGCTGTGGAACATGAAGATGAGCTAGTCAGTGGCATTTATGTCCTACAAGAGGGATGCTGTGGAAGGGGGAGATCTGAAGTGTTTGGCTGCAGTCATTGCTTACAAATTGTGTCACAAAAAACATACCGAATTTAAACCCAGAGCTCCCGTTGTGCGAAGGAGGTTCAGAGGTGTTCGATTCTGGAGTTGTGGTGTTCTTTGCTACAAGAGAGACATCATTTTTACAAACAAAGTATGTTTGACAGATTAGCACATCCTTTCACGTCTAATCCATCAACAGTATGTACAAATGAGAAAGGAGACTCACTTTTTCTCTTCAGAAACCTCAGGCTCTGCAGAGAGAAAAGCGGAAGAGAGCTGATGGCCCATGCCTTTAAAAATTTCGTTGTAAGCAGTATAAAAAAACAGGTCCTGTCAATCTTTCACACTTATGACAAACTTCTCAGTGAAAAAGACAAGTATGAAATTAATAAAAAAAATGTTTTTTCAGTAGCTGAGACATGGAGATATTTTATTCTGAGCCAGCACAGTCCCAGGGTCCATGCTACACATGGCTCTTGTAAATATGGCTATACATTTTGACTTGTATGTATTGCAGACAAAGACGAATGAGGCATAGGTGCAGACATCTTTTGATGTTGCTCCTGGGTTATGAGTCAGAAGACACTAAAACTGAAAACATACACAAGTAATCATACTGAACCAGCTGCTACGTAATGGAGAGCACTAGTCTAGAATGAACAACAGCTGAATTTGATCAGCATATTCAGAGATCAAGGTGTCACACATTGTTCTCTTTTGCCTTGCGTGTATAAACTATCTTCATGTATTCATATCATTGGTGAACATGATATGAGTAAGGCCTTTAGCTATGTAATTTTAATAATAATAATTATGTATTAGCTGTTTATATGTTTAAATTGATCATTTTAACTCCTTGTATTTATACAGTACACTTTATCCCAAAGTGTTTTATGTGGTAGGTGGAGACCTACTACAGCCTCCACCAGCTGCATTGAACTGCAGTCAATCTACACTAGTATCTCTACTAAACAGTAGGTCAGATGGAGAAATGAGACAATGCTTCACCTATTGAATAGAGGGAGAAATTTAGGTAGACCAGACTATGCAAGGCCAAGCTCTTAGGAAGACTGCCATGGACTTTTTCAGAGCAAAGTAATCAGAACCACAGTTTATTATCTCAGTCGAAGGGGAGCACCTCCTATAGCTCAGTGCCCCCATTCTGGTCATGAACATGGAGATTCTAGAGGGAAGATAACCACCTGTTGGTCTACCAACACCATATACACCATTTGGCCCAGCTGCCCCACGACCCTGAATTGAATAAAGTGGTCTAGAAAATGGATGAAATGGATGGATGTTTGGTTTTCCAGAATAGGTCTCCCATCCCACCATTAACCTGGCCCAGCATTGTTTGTCTCCAGTGATCATACAATGTCAAGCTAGAGGGCTAGAAAGCTGCTGTTTGAGCCCAAGGGAGAGTTCTTACTTCTCTCCATTTCTATCCCAGTATTTACCAAAATTGAACTTTAACGTTTTATTTAGAGACTCAAACTGTTATGGTCTCCCTGCGTGCCTTACCTTAGACCGAGAGATACTGGACAGAGATTTGGAGGTGCTCTTGTTTTGGAGGTCCTCCGATGACATGCCAGGTACTGCCAGGGGCCTGCCGTCTGCAGAAGGCATTTCTACGGGTACAGAACCAGAACACAAGGAGACGTTTAACTTGAGAGGTTTGGGAATGCAGGATTTTGGTGAGAGACTCTTCTGTGTATTGGTACCTAACCGAATTGTGAAGAGTGAGTTTCTCACTCACCATTTCCTGCAGGCATGGGGACAGCCTGCACGGTGCTATTGTGCACAGCCGGACACACCACAGACAGAGGTTCTGCAAGAAGACACGCACAGCATGGATAAAACACTGCATTGTGGAGTAATGTTTTCATAGAACTCTAGCTTGATGCCATATTTAGACATTGACAAAACACACAAGTAGTTCAAAAATAATATGTGGTGCTACAATTCCAGTGCCATTATTTATTCTTAATATATATACAATTTATACTTAATATTTTGAGAAAAATTAGAAGCCCACTGCTTCTCTTTAAAGCCTAGGAATACCTCAGACAGAGCTTACTAACTTATAATTAGTAGGCACAATACAGTTCATTGAAACACAGGCATGTTAGGTCAGGTTTTCCAATCTGGGTCCTTTTGGCTGCTGTGGCTTTCTATGTCTCTTTAAAACAGCAGCACCTGTACAGCTGGGAGAAGCTGTAAAATGGTTACAGGTAAGCCTGTATCTAGCTGTTTTAAGTGGAATATAAATCTGCAGGCATGCTGGTCCTCTTAAGACCAACCCTGAAGTGTAGGTGTACTAAGGCTTCACCCTTTTCTAGTAATTAAAACACCTTACAGTTTCTTAGCCAGGAAGGGTCTTGGCTGTCCTCTGCTGGAATATCAAGTTATTGCTTTTTTAAGTCGAATATTGTGTTAAGGCATCTGAAGCCATACAAGACCTAAACAAGCAAAAAGTTAATTACTTACCAAGTTTTGAACTTTTACCTTTAACGCTCTGAAAGAGAGGCAGTTTGAAAGACATGAGTGTATTTTGACGGAGAAAAAAACAATGGATATTATTTTTCTTTGATGCTGGGACATGTGCTACAAAATATCAACAAATATATTTTTTTAAATGACATCTGTTCTTATGCACTATTTATATATATCTAACATAATATTAAATATATTGGACACAGTATTATGCCCTAGGTTCACATTTAGTCCAGTTCTTCTTGTTATATTCTTATTTTTTCTTATTTTTACAAGGGCAAAATTAATAGAGATAGAAAAGTTGGCCATGGCTGTCTTTCAGAGTCAGGACAGTAAAACAAAGCATATGCTCAACACTGAGAACTGACCTTGCCTTAGGGCAGGCAGGTCAGTTTTGTTAATGAAGTTTTATCATCTCTAAATTTATAATATAATAAATTGCCAGCAGCCATATCGCCCTGCAACTCACAACTGGCAACCCACTGAAGCTATGCAGGTGTGAGCCTGGTCAGTACCTTAGTTGGAAAAACTAAGGTTGTTGCTGGAAGAGGTGTTAGTGGGGCCGGCAGGGGGCGCTCACCCTGCGGTCCATGTGGGTCCTAATGCCCAAGTATAGTGACGGGGACACTATACTGTGAACAGGCGCCATCCTTCGGATGAGACATAAAACTGAGGTCCTGACTCTCTGTGGTCATTAAAAATCCCAGGGCGTTTCTCGAAAAGAGTAGGGGTGTAACCCTGGCTTCCTGGCCAAATTTCTCATTGGCCCTTACCAATCATGGCCTCCTAATAATCCCTATCTACTTTATGAACTGGCTTCATTACTCTGCTCTCCTCCCCACTGATAGCTGATGTGTGGTGAGCGTTCTGGCGCACTATGGCTATCATCGCATCATCCAGGTGGATGCTGTACATTGGTGGTGGTGGAGGGGAGTCCCCATTACCTGTAAAGAGCTTTGAGTGGAGTGTCCAGAAAAGCGCTATGTAAGTGTAGGCAATTATTATTATTATTAAATTTAGATTTTTTCCCATAATGATTTAATTACATGAAAGGTCTTTCCAGCTTCTGTTCAACAACGTGAAGTAAGAAGCACCTGAAGTAGATGAGGATGTTGCTAATTCTAATAATACATTTTTAATAAACACAAAGCTTTGTACAACAACACACACATAAAATACTGAACAGAAGAAAAAAACAAAACAAACAGAAAAACACTGTGAGTAGACACAATAAAACCAAGAGTAAAATTAAACTAATCATTAGATGCCTGGCAAATAAACAGTTCTTTAAGCAAGTTTTAAAAATGTCAACAATTTCCATTTCTAACGGATTAGGACACCGACAAAAGATCTTAGTGTGGCTTAGAAGAGTGATCTGCCATGGCAGATGATGATGACAAGGAATCGTGCTTACCTTGCTACGAATCTTCATTGTCTCTAGAAGTTTCTTTGGCTGAGAGTTTCCACACCACTCCGAGGAGGTTCCGATTTTCTGAACTTGTATGGCAGGCTGTAGCTGAGAGGAATCTAACACAGGGAACAGCATCTCACCTGCTGATAATGGTGCTATAAATGTCGGGAGAAGCAGTGAGGCTTGTATGAGAGAGTTGTATGTAGCCTAACAGCAATGAATGAGGCAAACTCTGTAAGGACTCAAACTATCTGCTCATTGTTTTTAATAATAGTCTTTGGTATTGAAAGGGAAAATTAAGAGGATAGAAGGTCTGGTGTCTTAATGTAGGTTCCTGGTTCTTACACTGGCTCACTGTACTGTTGTATCCAGCACTGAAAGAGCGGTTATTACAGTATATGTAACTCATTATGTAAGTCAATGTGGATCAAGGTGACCAATCATCATTTTCAGTCTGGGTTTAGGACCCTCCAATTGCAAGAGCTCAAAAGAGACAGGCTGGCTTTCAAAACGTTTTGTGAAGAATTATATTATCATTTGCATTAGAGTTCGCTGAATTGCTCTCAGTTTTTTGGACTACGCAGTTTTTAACCCCTGTGTGGATCCGTTCAGTGTAATTTTTGACATGTGATATTGAAAGCCTGTTTGGAGTTTGTATGTTATCTCAGTGATCGTGTGGGTTTCCTCCAGTGCTCCAGTTTCCTCCCACAGCCCAGATTGCTCATGGATATTGGTAGGTTAATTGGATGGATAGATATTGGAAGCTGAACCCGATGCTGTGTGAAGGAGAGAATTGAGTCCTCTGTATGACGTGCAAACTCTGTAGAGTTCAGTTCAGTTTGTCATATGCACAAGTGCAATGAAATGCGTATTTGTACGTATGCTCCAATACAAAGAATACAAAGACATTAAGAGAATGTCATTAAACATTAACATTAAGACATTAAGCGAAAGAGTACAAAGACATTAAGTGAGATCAATACCTTTGTAAAACCACAGCGTAAATAATAGTGACATCAAGACTTCCTGTGGCTGGAAAGTTGCAGGTTCGTATCCCGCGGCTGGCAGAGGAATCCTACTCTGTTGGGCCCCTGAGTAAGGCCCTTAACCCCAACTGCTCCAGGGGCACCGTATAAATGGCTGACCCTGCGCTCTGACCCCAAGCTTCTCTCCCTGTCTGTGTGTCTCATGGAGAGCAAGTTGGGGGTATGCGAAAAAATACAAATTCCTAATACAAGAAATTGTATATGGCCAATAAAGTGATCTTATCTCATCTAAGACAGGAGCTCGACCGAGCATGAAGCCTTGTTATACAGCATGATACATACAAGCCATAGGAAACAGCAGAAAAACATTCATAGGAAAAATATGATAAACAGCTGAAGTTCACAGTGCCATAGTGAAAGTCACTCACCCTGTTCCAGAGCGAGAACAAAGGACTCAGGAGTTCGTTCCGGGAGGGGAGGACCGACAGATGATGGGGATTCTGGACAAAAAGGCAGGTTTATCAGAAAAGACGGGGGAACGGAAACAGCAGTTCGTCTCCAGAATATCCTTCAAAGCCCCTGCACTGCCACCCTGTATACTCAGCACTTCCTGAGACATTCTGGCATCTGCCGGCACTTTGTTTTTCTGACATTAATAATACAGAGATACTGTAGGAGTTGCATAAAAGAGTTTAATTTGGAGGGAAAAATAGCACTTATATCAATACAATTATATTTAAATAGGACAAAATAGCTAATTTCCTTTTTGGGGGAAAACGTCTGCTCTGTAGTAGACGTATCAGATGGGCAGTTTGCCTGTGGTGTCTCCGATGAGACCCATTCATTCACGCTGCCGGTGGCTGCAGGACAGGTATATTTACTGGACCTCTCCTATTAACACGCAATGCTTACCTGCCACTGCTGGGGCAGGAGCAGGGGGAGCAGGCTGCACGGGGACAAGTGTAGGTATGGAGGCAGAGGGAGCCACTGGAACAGCACAGAGAAGACAGTGGTCAGTGACTGGACCGTCCCCAGAGGCTAATTCTTCAGACCGTACAGATTGAGATCCAAGCGTGTTTTAGATTTTAGGAGAAACCACAGAACTCAGCTCAAGCTTCAACATGATTACATATTTCTATATGTAACAGTACATATTAAAATTGTGTATTTTCTACATATATTAATGAAAGAGAAACCAATACCTATACATGGTACTGAAAGCTGTTTCTTTAAAGTTTAAAAAGAAGAATGATTTTTAATTAACTTACCAAATAATGAAAATCTTGCTTTTAAGCTCTGGAAAAAATAATAGGTAAACTTAATTATTTAGCCTTGAGGGATAAGCCTGCAGTAGTATATTGCCTATAGTGGTATGTCTATTAGGATTATAGAGCAAGGACTCTGTGGGTATCACTATCACTTCCAGTCGTAGAAGAATCATCATCACTTCAGAGTAGAAGAATAATCATCTCCGCCATACTGACTGCGATTTGAAGGCAGTCACTGGTACCTATTGCCCTTACCACACAGAAAATCACAGTATCTTACCTAAGATGAAATATTGCTGTGCTTGTTCATTTCTTTCTGTCTGTTTTAGGTGATATTTTTCCACTGAACTGTACAGATCTGACTGAATCTTGAGCTTAAAACACCAATTAAAATATCCTTCTCAGCGGAGGCCACTTAAGTCAACATGTATATTTCCAATTTTTGTAGTTTTATAATCCACAACAGGGGTAGGTCATGAGATACTTATGATAAAGATTTACTTTGCTCCGTCTCCATGATTTGCTGGATTCTGAGACGTCCTTTTGTTCGGAGTTCCCACACCATTCCAGAGACGTGCCCACTTTTGGATTATGTGTGGGAGGCTGGGTCTGGGACTCTGCCTTTGCAAAATCTGCAGAAAAGACAGATGTTTGGAGTCTGTCTGCCAGTGTCTGCTATGGAAACAGCCATACAGCTGATTCTTAGAGCACAGTATGACAAGAAACCTGAAGTGAAAACAAGGTTCCACACTAAGCAAGATTCTGAAAAGCCTATCATTTACCAGTCTTAAAGTACAGAAGCAAAACTATTTTGAATTTTCTGTTCCCTATCTTGTTTCGATGGCTTTATGCTTTAGATTTCTGCTTTGGTGTGAGTGATAGTTGATTTTCTCAGGTGAGATACCTGCTTGTGGCCAATAGTGACTTCTGTCATAACATTTTTAGTAGCCTGTGTGGAAGAAGGCCAATCAAATTACTTACACTTTTCCAGAAGGAGTTTATGTGCATAAATAGATACTGTGTAACTCACAAAACAAGCACAGATGGCCAAGTCAGCATTTATCTTCCACAAGTTTTTTATGGTGTGCCCTGATCCCAGTGCTGCTCTGTACTCACCCTCTTCACTGGCCAAGATGAAGGACTCAGGAGTTCTCTCAGGCAAGGGGGGCACAGGTGAGGGGGGAGATCCTTCTGTAACACAAACCAGCAAACCCTCAGTTCATACTGTGAGTCCACTCTATCACAAATCCTCAATGCACATTGTAAATCTGTGGCTCACATGAGCACATCAGTGAATCAATCGATGTAATCTGCAGATGTAATTGTATGAATCACCTTCAAGAGGGAGTGCCAAGAGCATACTAAAACAGAATGTGTTGATGTTATACTCTAAGAGATGAAGAGTTGCACAGCACTTGATGGAGTCATATTCAGTCCCACACACAATTGCCTTCATCACAAGCTGAGCTAACGGTTGAGCTTATCAACTAACTGGAACTAATCAAACAAGATGAGATGGAGCTGCAGTACATACTATACCGGACTGTTCTTGCTGTGGGGCAACACACAGAGTGCACACCATATTTGATATGGTTTCCTAATATCTTGGCCAGAGGTTGTACATCTACTTAAAATTCCTTAAAGTACATTGCATTCCTTACCCTGACCTGTTCCGGCAGTCATACTCCTGGTTCTCATCACATGTCCAGATGAGATCACTTTCTACATTTCTAAAATGCCACCCGCTAGATCGGTTGTGATTGGCATGCTTTCATGACAACCCCTATCATTTCTGCAAAGAGCAGAACTAGAGCTATCCAGTAGACATTTTGCAATCAACATTTGTTGTGATGGTTTCTGTAAAGATGGATCTTATCAAAACATTAGATAAATATCTCATATGATACACATATTTAGCAAGTGTAGATTTCTTGCTTCTCAAACCAGACTCCATCTTAAAATAAAAAATAATCTTACAAATAGGAGGAGACCACTTCATCCAACTTGCTCTTTGTGTTACTAAAAGCTATTAGATCCATGGATCTTATTCAGGTCTTCCTCGAAGGAATCCTGGGCAATGTCTACAACATAGGTGGGTAGTCTGATCCTCATAGCTCTTTGTGTAAAGACTTTTCTGTTTCCAATTTTAAGTGTACTTCCTCTTAGGTTCCCTTTTGTCCACTGGCTCATGTTTCCCAGTTTTGATGAAGTCCTATGGGTGGATATTGTCAGTATATTTATGGAATTTTAAATGCTTGGATCAAGCCATTGTTCTGTCCTCTGTTCAAGACTAAAAGTGATTCAGCAATGGAAAATAAGAAATTTGAAATTTGTCACAGCTACTGTATGTTTACAAGTTTCTACTTTGGAAAATTTGAGAAGGTAGCTGCGTCAGCATGCGTAGGCTGCAACAGGAACAGCAAAGGTTCATCCATGCTGAAAGGAAAAGAAAAGAGACACAACATTTTGACTGTGGAGCCTTCTCCTTCACACTTGAATAAGGCTAAAATGTTGTGTCACTTTTCAGTTCCTTTCAGCATAGAATAAACCTTTACCTGTTACTTTGGAAAATGCCTTGAAAAAGAATCATTCACAAGTACCAAGCACTTCCCAGTCATTTTGTCTATTTGGAATACCTTCCAACTTTTCTTTGGCAGTTGGGCCATATTGAAATGCACCAAATCAAGTGGAAAAATGTATTTAAGTTCTAATACTTAATCTTCATGTTAACCTTGTCTAATGTCTGATGTCTGATTTTTATTCAGTTATGCAGCACTTTGTGACATGCTTATAAAATGCATGATATAAAATAAAAATTATTCTAGACTTCTATTAGGATTTCTGTAGGTCAAAACCATTTGACTGAATCTGCCAATCTTGACTTACTGGTTTCACTGGAGTCATTGTCAGGACCTAGCAAGCTGCTTGCTTCAAAGATGTCATCAGTTCTGTAGATCAGTTCAGTTCTGGGATGTTCTGCATCTTCAGAAAATAAAATATAAAATTGCAATACACAAACATATTGGTGCAAAAATGGTTCAGTATACACAGAGGCTGATTATGCTGATGCCAATACATGAGTAGCAATGACACAGAGACACTACCATTGTGGCAAGACACCAACTGCAAGGCCTTGGGCGTCATTTAGGGCCTGAAGCAGATAGTTATACACAAAGCTTATATTTATACCAAGGGGGCAGAAGTACCAGTAAAATTAAGTGCTGAATGCCAAGACTGTATATACAGTAGCGCCTCTGAGGTTCCACACTGTTGTAAATCGCAGTATATGGGGAACAATTTGTTCATATAGGTATCAGTTCTGTTCAGTGCTGCTAAATGCTGTGTGTAGCTAGCCTGGGTGCAACACAGAACTGCTTGTTCAGTGCTCATGGAGCAGGGTGGACTCACCTGGCTCACTGGGTGCACAAGGATCGCTGGGAGCACTGGCCAGGATGAAGGATTCTGGGGTTCTTGCTGGCAGAGGTGGGGGCGACTCGTCATCTGAGAATGGTGACATCGAAAATGCTGGGAGACAGATACCACATAGGAAAGGGCTTCAAATACAGCCAAGAGTCAACGTCCAAGAGCTGCTTCTGTCTTTAGTTGTTGGCATATTGAAACGATAAGAAAAGTAACAAACAAGAAGAGACCATTTGGCCTATCTTGATTGGCACCTAGTAGCTATTAAGAGATTCCATATCCCCAACTTCAACAATAGGGTTAGGGAATTTGTTTTGGACTCCCATACCTCTTTCCATAAAAGAAGTGTCTCTAGCTATCTAGTGATTTTACACTTAATTTCCATTTGTATCCCTCTTAAGTTTCCGTCTTAAGAGGAAATGATGAACTTTGTACTGCGGTTTCTTATGTTAAAAATGCATACTTTGGTACTTTGAAACGTTTAATGAATGCAATGACTGGGAAACAGATTGACAGCAGGCACTGACTAAGAATTACTTGCTAAGATTTGCTCCTCAATTGTACTCTGATAATTCTGGGCACAAAATTTTACAATGGAACATACTATAAGTCACTGAAAACCACCCTATCAATCCTGTCGAGATAATTAGAAAGTTAATGTCTAAAACAGTATTAAATGCTGTGTGCTCACCATTTCCTGTGCTGCTGAGCTCACAGTCGTTGAGCATGAGCCTGGGTGTGTTGTAGCAGGGGTTGCTGGTCCACTGGCTGACAACCGTTGGCATCTCCACACTGATCCTTCCATTGGCCTCACAGAGCTTCTCCAGAGACTCACAACTCTCCAGTGTGCCAAGAGAGTCCCGGGGAGAATTAGAAGTGAAGTAAGGATCTTCCACAGAGTAACGGAAGCCCTCGGAAACAGCTCTTAGGGGGAGGTCTGTTTCCGGGTCTAGGTTCGTGTTTGTCTCCAGAAGTTCCCAGTCTGACTTCACACTTTCTTGCCAGCTACCCAGAGATCTGCCTATGTCCTCCTGTTGGTGGCCACAGCTCATCTCCCTCTGTCTCTCTGTGAGCTCTGCCTTTGGCTCCTCTACCCAAGAGGGTTGGTTTGATTTGCTGAGGCACAATAGTGGTTTCCTCAGGCCCCTGGGGCTGGACTCAGGTGTCCACATGCTGCTGAAGTCCAGGCTGCGGTGTTTGGCCACTCTGTCCTCCAGGCTTCTCTGTGGAAATTGTTGTTGTCTGTGCCTCACTTGTGTCACCTCATTGACAAGGGGGTGCCTGTCTGGATGGGGGGGCTCAGACCATCCTGTAACAGAGGGGCCATGTCCGTCTCCTGTAAGCTGCAGGTAGGGCTGGAGTGAGGAAGAAGTTTCCGGAACCATGAGATCATGTTGTTCCATTGGACTCTCCTGTCCTGTTTGCCTGAGGAACATGAATAAAAATCAGTGGAATCAAAGTCCAGCTGGGACCAACCCTTTTCTTTTTCATTTGCACGAACAGCTGTTGAAGGGCTTCATTGTGTTCTTTAATTTTTTGTTGTTTTTCTGTTATTTAAATTACAATAGTGCATTTACTTTTGGCATTTTGTACCTTTGGGGATTCAAAATGTTATTCATTTTAATTTCCAAATTTTATATCACTATGACAAATTAAGGAGAGATACGGTTTTAGGATACTTAGTTCTGGAATAGGTCTGGTCACACAGTCGATCAACCAGTCATTTGCAGATTATAGCTCTGGCAGCATCATGCCAGACATGCCTAGAGTGGAACTTTACAAGGACACTGGAGTTACCTACTGCTCTTACAAACAGTGCTGCAGAAATCCTTAATGTCCAAATATTCGGGATCTTGATTTAATGTTTCAAAAAAAGTTGTCTGATTAATTGTCCCCTCTCACCATACAGTGTCATTGTAATTTTGTTTGGTTGAGGGATCATTGCCTAGTTTTTCTTGGAGGTCTCCCATCCCAGTACTAACCAGGCCCAGTCTTTTTTAGCTTCTCTAATCAGGCTACAAGGTGGTAGTGCTGCTGTTGTTTTTGCAGCTGACAGCAGAGTTAAAGTTGTTTTAGTCTCTAGGTAAGTTCCAACAGAGCCATGTCTGGCCCTCACCTGGGTTTCTCTTCATGCTCTGAGATGTCACTAATGTCTGAGAACTCACTGTCACTGTCCACCTCAATGGGGGAGGGAGCATCTGGAACCTGCAGGGCACAGAGAGAGGCTATGAGAAGCCCGGGACTAGGATGGGTTCAATGAGTAAATTGAAGTACACTTTCCTAAGGTCAAACACAGCAGGGCAGAATGTGAAACAAAATAATTTCCATATGCACATACACAACCTTGCCTGACAAAATAAAAGGTTTTGACAAATAGGATGCAACCCACCATCAAGCACAAAACTGAGCAAGCACAAGCACCTCCACAGGCTCCATGAGCACTGGAAAAAAGTAATCCGACTGTTCCTCTGGATTCCTTTTTAATTTTCATTTGCATTTACTAATTTTGTGAGCTAACACATATTTTGTGTGTCACTAATAATAATGCAACAAGTTTAAAAATAATACAATAAGGAGCTGAATCACTTTTGTCTCAGAAAGGGGACACTACAAGGGGACTTGACAGAAGTATTTAAAGTCATGATAATGTGGTAACAAAGTCTACTCTGAGAACTACATTAGGACCAGCAGTGGAACAAAGATCCAAGAACCTAACTGGAGAATAAATGGGAGTGTATTATAGACTGGAAACACTTTATATAATGAATGATAAAGCCTAATGCTTTATATAATGGATTAAGGGAGGCTGGAATGAGCTACCCAGTCATAAGCTTGAAGCTGATCTGGAATCCTTTAAGAGTCTTTTGGGTGAGATACTTGTTTCAATAAGCTGTAAAGTTGTATAGCTATAAACAGGCTGTTAAGTCTCACAACACAGTTTGGAGTAGTTTTGTAATAGGTTTATTACAAAGACTGTCAGGAGGGTTAAAGGGGAAGTCTGTTTCCTCAGAACATTAAGTCTTCAGCCCTCACCAGTGACTTTCCTGTTATAAATGACTATAGACTACGTAACTGCAATAACCTTCTGTGCTGGCATATACAGGATAACGTGGTGTGTTAAACAAATAGGCATATTCAGAAAACTTATACATTTAAAAACCAGCAGAGAATACACACGTCACAAAAGATACAGCAGTCAGACATTTCTTAGTCATTTTAAATAAATATCTTTCACTGCCACAGAGTTAGAACAGGAAGCCTGCCTGCTTTCATTAAGGAAAGACAAGTTAAGTCTAATTAACCTCTACACAGTTAACATCCAAATGAGTCTTACAATCTTATGTTTTAGTAGTGGTTAATTAATAACAAGCCAAAATCCGAGTCTTGCCTTTTGTTTCACTGTGTGGCATTGTTAAGTTTATTTTTGAAAAATATGTGTGTCACTGGCATGTAATGTTTGTGAAGTCTAGCTCATTTACTGTCTCTGAGAAGTAGGTTTTGACCACATATAGCCAATGAAGCCACCTGTCCACACATACCTTCCTTTTTGGATAGTTTTGTGTCTCTTTGTTGATACATTTCAGCAATTATTTTCCTTCATAATATTTTTGGTAACTTACAAATAGTAATAGCAACTTTGGTATTAATTCCAATCCTTTGTATCAAACACTTTTAAAAACAGTGGTGTGCTCTGCCTTTAATGCATGCAGTCTTAGAAAAAAACAATCATACACATTTAGGTGCTAAGATGCTCACCAAAAAACAATAAAAAAATAAACTTTTCTGATACAGTGAGATTATCTGTGAGTGGCAGGTGTCTGCAGTGCACACTTGAGATGAACAGAGTATGAGGATACATACAATGAATGAAGAGACACTGACAAAGGAAACCAAATATTGGCATGACAAAGCTGAAGACCTGTATGAGCTCCATCTCTAAGTTCTTCAAAACATCCCGAGCGGGTGAATTTCCGAACAAGCCAAATAAGGGCACGTATTCTTGAAATACCTGTTCAGTCTCTTTCTGATTTAGGGGAACTTGGTAATTAAATTTCCTGCCCCTCACCCAACAAACACACACATATGCATACACCTCATTCTCTCGACAAAGGTTTAATATGAGAACGTGGTGAATCTGTTTCCAGGAGAAGGGGAGAGAGCTGGTATAATGCAACTCACTAGGCAGGCCTGGACTACAGCATTGACTGGATCAATAGACACCACATCAGTGACAGCACAGTGACAGGTCACTGCACTGTCTTTATCCTAAATCTAAAGTCTGTAAGATTGACCTGTCACACTTGAAATCATGTAACTTCATTGCAGAAGATTGTGAATTCAGTTTCAGATTTTCAGATCTTTGAGTCATATAAAATGGTTGTAATGATATTCTCCCTAACATGAGTTTATTAAAATTTATTTGATATAATTTGGTTAAATCTGGAGAGGAGAAATACCAATTTAGAGCTAGTATATAAATTATCCATTCTAAAAATAAATAAAATAATAAGGTTTCCTAATTTTTGTTTCTGTGTGCTTTACTATTGTTCCCATTGCGAAGTTGCACAGCACGTGTTTGACTACTGTTACACAAATTAATGCATTCATTATTGGCACACAGGAAGACAGAAAATGTCAATGCACAGGATTTCGAAACATGTGGATATATCTCCCACACACAGTATCTCCAAGGTTTCTGTTTGTTCCCTGGTTACAACTAGCACACAGGCCAAAAAGACATCATCTGTCTGTTTGGATGACTAGCTTTAGATGAACTGGTGTTGTGAGACACCATAGGCTTTTCATGTTGCCACCGATTGTGAATAAATAATATTGGGGTTTTCCCTTTAGTCATTGAAAGCTCCATTAATCAGACAATGTACAGTAAATCAGTGATTCCCAGTTCTCTCCTCAGTTCTCATCTTTTCATGTGATCAATTTGTTTCTGGATTCAGTCCTTAGTTGATAAAATACCCAACTTTAAGCATATTATTTCCAACATACAAAACTGCCATCTGTGTCACCTCCAATTATCCTTATTTTGGAAGAAACAGCTGTTTAATAAGTGACCACTTTATGATAAACAGAGGAAGGTGGGAATGACGACATATTAAACTCTTCTACAGTGAGCATTTACTCTTTTTCCCCCAAGATCCAATTAGTGATGTTATATAATTAGGTATGGACAGCTCCAAACCTTTAGAAAATGGTACACATTTGTTCTGGTTATGAATCCCAATCAATGTTTCAAGACACAGTGTTCCTTCAGGATCGAAGGAATCACTGAAGTAAACCTCTGGTGAATTATTGCTTTATGTGGAAAATAATCCATGCAACTAAGTGACATAAAATGACAGAATGATGTACAGTGAATCACGGAACTCATGTTGTGCAAAGAGAGGAGCAGTGTGGTATCTTGTGAGCATGAGACAATAGTAGCATCATTTGGAATTTCTTGTGTACAGTACCAGTTTTGGTTACCAGGATCAGAAGATTAGAAGATCTTATTTGTTTAAATACATTTTAAAAATCTTTCACTCACTGCATGTCAACTGAGGCTGTGAGAATTGGACATCCTCAGCGGATGTGCAAAATATCTTTATATTTTTGCCTGAGATCAAAGTAAAATTTAATTAGATGGTTAGCCACATTTACACTGTTACAGAAAACAAGTAGGCGGAAGCCTCTCATTCTGAACAGCGAGAATGTCATGCACTCAAGTTATTTTTAAGTATTGTGTTTCAGAACTTCATGGTAAAGTACAGTATCCAAACTGCTATTAACTAATTATTATAATGTTTTATTTATAATTTATTGCGCCCATCAAGGAAAAAAAATCCTGTAACCTCATAGTAGAGAGGAAATTACAGTCTCTCATAACATTTTTCGCATACTTTATCTTCCCAACATAGCACAATTGTCAGACAATATCTATATTACCATTAGATGACTTTCAGTTTTAAGCAGTGGAATCGATTCCATGACACACTCGTTCTTATTTAAGGAAACGTCTGTGTCCTCTTAGTTAAAATTGTGTTCACATTAGGTACAAATAGAAACATTTCATTCCGAATAAACACTAGCGAAAAGTACACCCGTGCACATTCTGCAGAGTTACACATTATCACAAACACTAAAGCCTCATTTTCAACTGAGCTATTTGTAGCTTCTAGGTGTTGTCATTGCACAATGTACCAGTTTGTTCATACACTCAACTGATCATTGCTAGAATTTTGTCATTATTACGACATAAAGAAACTCAGGATTTGTTTTTCCCTTCATGGCAGCAATACGGATGCGCAAATCATTTTATTTTGTGGTTATATTGTTTCACTGTTTTCAGAGGCAAGTCCAGAACCAGCTTTAAAAAAACAGTGTTAGCAAAAAAAAAACATCTTTAGATTTAGGTATTTTTATCGAAATACACTTAAGGTACCTGTGTAAAATTAAACTGAAGAGAGTGTGGACAACGTTCTGCTTCAAGACCATTTAAATATATTAAAGGTTAAACTGATCCTTAAGTTGCATGGCTTTAGGTATCTAAATTTATATACAGCTTAACAAGACCTTTATTGGTTTGTGGTATCAGGCCAGTCTAGTATCTGAGCTGAATCCTCAGGCCAGGTCAAACTAAAAACCAGCACACAGCCACAGGAAGTCCTGTCCACAGCTCTAACATATGCAGGGTTCATGTTCCTCTGCCATTTGTACAAGGCAGCCTCTGCCTTACATGTCTGCTATGCAAAAAATAAATCTTAATAGATTATGTTATGCCGTTTTCTTTTTTTACTTCCCATTTTTCAGACCGGTATTGAAAATGCTTTCAAAAGGGTCAAACTAGTGAGTAAAGCTGGCTGGTAGTTTTATGTAGAGGCATAAAAGGTGCTCATTATTAATTTGTTTAAAGTTTCATGTTAATGTTTAAAGTTTTAAAGTTGCATCATGTGCTAGTTTATTACATTGTATATCAAAACAAGTGAAAGCTCTGGGACAAATGTCCAAAACTTAACAGACCTCATCAGTCCACATGTGGAAGGTGTGGCATCAAAAAATAATAGAGCTTTAAACTTTCATTATCCCACTGCAACAAAAACATTTCTTTAAACTGAGCTGAGCTGATTGAAAAGGGCTTTACTGTGAGTGGTGCTCTGGAATTGGAGGTTAATAGCAGACACCAGACATAGTATACTAGCTGTCAACTTAGTCTGGTTTGCTGTTGTCTTGTAGGAGTTAATGCAGCTATTGGAAGCTCCAGTTCTGCCTGAACTACTTAGCTATTCCCGTTACTAAACTAGAAAACTAAGTTTATTTACTTATTTACTGTAAATGTGATCATTAACTGTTGCTGAAGAAAATGGCCTTACCTCAACTTTTCTTGAGCTGTTGTCCATTCTCTGTAGCTCTCCCTCAAACAGGTACTTTATTACCTTGTAGACAAGTTCATACTGTTCCTATGGAGGTAAATCAAATAATATACTGTTGTTAGAGCCACCACTCCAGACTAATGTTAAAAAATATTTTAAGAGAACATTAGCACTTCAAATATGCAATACTTCTTCTGAATTACAATCTGTGTAATACAGTACTTTCTTGGCACTTAACCGTGTTAACAGTTAGTTATTACAACACTCCTAACCCTTTCTGATGTTGTTTTTTGGAGGCTTAAGAGGTGCATTTTCATAACTGCAACCATAATCTTAAACTGAAACAAACTAGTTTATACTTTGCGAGTTGCTATGAACATCTATGCATTTGTGTTATGCCTTTTGGAACAGCCTTATCTCTCTTTCCTAGCGTTAATCCTGCATCAGCAGGGTCCGCTTGTTGGCACACCAGTCTCCATTTGGTGGTTTGAACCAAATCTTTGAGCTGACGTTGCCATTAACTGCGACCGAGAAAATACTCCAACCGGCGCTTCGCTCTGCCTGCCGTCGGAGTGGGGGGGGGGGAGGAGAACAAAGTAATGTAGCCAATTCATTTGGAACAGCCTTATAAAGAGTAATTAATGTTTTACATCTTATGGTGCACTTAAGACGCTGCAGTAGGCTACATAGAGCCTAATTCAAATGAAAAGTGATCCATCAATGTTCCTAAAACCAGCCTCTAACTGTAGATTAAATGGACAGTAATTACAAAACCATAGTCCTGAACATAGTCTGAAACAAACTCTTAACCATTAACTAAGGTAGGGGTAAGTAATATTTTTATAGCCCTTTATACCATTGTTAATAAACTGTTTATGCACAGTTACAGTATAACAGACTTAAAATGATTTGTGACCAGAAAAGCCATGAGCATTATTTAAATTATTAGGTAACAAATACTATATGAGCAGGAACATACTGTACATAATTCAGGTATCATTCAGTCGTAATTTTATTACTAATTGAATGGGAGGCTTTTTTATTGTTGGGACTAAACAAGCTACTGTGTCAAAATGTATTAATTATTAATAATTAATCATAATGTATATGAAAATATATGGTACAAATCAGCCTACATGATAGCCAATTCAAATGGCAGAAGGCAAAATTCAGAAGCCAGAGCTGTCTCACAGTGTTTCCCACTTTGCCAAAGTTTGTTTTGGGACATGAAAAACAAACTAATAATGATATAAATTAAAAAAATAAATAAGGGTATTAGAATTTACAAGAGGATCAATCTTCAAATTATAGTCTGCACAAGGTCTTCACCTTGGTCTGTACCAGGGACGGCCTCTGGGTCCGCATATCCTGAACCAGGTCGAAGATGCTGAAGTCCTCTTGTAATAACTAAAATACACAAGTCCATAGATGAGTGAAGCATACAGTACAGAGGCCTGGACATCTGCTCCTAGCTCATAGCTGAGCACTTTCCCGAGATCCAACCCTGAATACAAACCCTTTCTGCTTCCACTGTGATGCAAGAGAATGACAAGACAAAAAATGTGAGGGGCCTTTTAGAATGAGCATAACCGCCTGTGTGCTGAGGCTTGATTTTAATGTCTGTCCAAAATAGGTCACTTTACTTATGCTTTGTATTGTGTCCTGTTGTTTAAGAACATTTAAAAAAATGTAATGCCACAGAGGGCAGTTCCTTTCAAATTTAAAGACAAAAGTCAATGGTGGATTTTTAAGAAATCAGTGTGAAGATCTTGCAATGAGGTTAGGAGATTTTGAATAGGCATCTACAGTAGTTCATGGTTGCCAACACGTAAACGAATTAACCTTGTTACCTTTGAAAAGAGGAACAAGTACATTTTCTAATTACTGTATCTTTATCAAATAGCAGCTAGTTTTCTTTTATAAAGGATTGTATGTTAAAAAAACAATTTTAGTGATTCCGTTCAGTGAAACTAACTTATGAAACTTTAATTGCATAATCATTTGATCCATTTCAGGGTTTTCTGTTCTGCAGAATCTTGTGCTGTATTTTGCCGATGAGACAGAAAAGCAAGAAATGTACTGTAACACTGTTTAACTTCACACATCTGTCTGTACTAGCATATACCTGTAACATAAGAATGCAAAAAAGGCAGCAAAGTTTTTTGATAGAGTCTCTGCAGTGGGGATCTCTTGGTTTGAAATAATTGATCAATTAATTAGGCAATGACGTTATTCATTTATCAATGGGCCAACCCATATTTGCAAAATCAGGAGTCATAAGATGGTAAGGCAGGCATCAGGCTTGTCTCTCTTGCCATTTCCCCAGGTTTCCTTACCCCTTTCTTCAGCAGGTTCCAGGTGTAGTCAATGACACACAGGGCACCTGTCCTTCCACATCCTGCACTGCAAACATATAACAGCACCTTTAGCACAACACAAGACAAACTGTCCCTGCACGACACAAATCATACAGTACATGTGCTGCTAAGAACCATGGCAAACTGCACAAAAGGTTGCATTTCACCATTAAATGTCCACCCTGCTTTGCAGTGACAGTGAGAGGCCTATGAAGTAGAGGGAGCATTTTTACTTTTTTGTCCTGCTCATATTAAGCAGTAGAAGTGTGAATGCGCCTTTAACCACATAATGCTATTTATCATTATAATACACAGCGCCTAGTCTAACAACAAAATAAGTGTGTACTGTCAGATCATTATAGAACCCAATATGTGTGCTTGCATTAAAACATCACACACAAAGCAATGAACACTGTCCAGAAACACCAACAACATGCCAGAAACAGACCAGTGCACGCTGGTTTTGAAGCACTTCAGTATGAATGTATTGTAGATGGGTTATTAGGAAGTTAAGATCTGAGATCTTTCATTTACCATTGTAATTAAGCTTCCAGTTAAAAATAAAAATGCGGAACAAAAAAAGCAGTACCCAAAAAACAATATATAGGTACACTGTAAAGCCAGTGAGAACAGCAAAGAAACAATAGAAATGTCCTCGTCCTGTTGCTTGTTGTTGGCTGTCACTGGCAAACACCAAGTCTCAAATTATGTTTCAGGTTTTCCCTGAAACCCTATATGCCCAGCTGTGGAAAATGTGATGAGAATCTTTTCACAACTTGGAACTAAACCTGGACTAAAAAACACCTTGCTGCTTTTTAACAACCATCTATCATGAATATTTAAAAGAGCTTCCAGAGAATAATCCTGATCTTTGATCTTGATCTGAAAGAATACTTTATATTAATGGAAAAAGACAGAAGAGATATGACCACTGTTTGTTTCAAGTGTGGGAGTCGAGAAAAGCTGAGATTAACCCTGAGTTAGGGTTGTGTTACCTTTCCACCAAATTTAAACTTTTGTTGATGGTCCACTTGTGTTTTAGGACACTGAAATGTAGGAAAGCTGATATTTTGCTTGTAATGTGACATTTGTTTTCACTTTTGTTTTCAGATGGAAAATGCCATTTACGTTGTAGTACTCTTAATATGAAATGCAGTACATTCTGAGCTTAAATCAAAAGTCAGAAAAGAACATTCTTTTTGGAATTTAAAGCCCAACCATAATGATAAGTGAACCCGAAACTTTCTGACCCTTATTAATTATTCTGTCCCTATCCCTAGCACGCTCATTTAGAAGACTATTTTGACATACAGTATTTTTCTAATAATTGAAAACCCATCAAAATTAGACTATAATCTCAGATAGATTTAATGTTCATTTAAACTGGCATTTAATCCTAACAGGAGATACCCAGATGTGTAGGCATGCTGTAGATTTTTGTATTTACTCTTTCTGATCCAGGGACTTTGTAAACGTTAAGGTTTGCACAGCATAGAAAACTGTGAAAACTTTCCTAATACAGTATACTGTATCTAGTGTGTCCTGGAACAAAAAAAAATAGATTTATAATCTTTTTGTCTTATCTTGAATACTAAATGAAATGTGCAAAGAGGTACTGTACTGTCAGGAAATGCATCAAGTTAATTCGAAAGGCTGAAAGTAGAGAGAATGAACCTGAGTCTTAAAGTTAGTTCGGTTTTACATACAGTATCGCTATAACGAAAGAACAAGAACGTGACCAGCTTCAAAAGAAACGTGATTGTCCATTATTTTAGTGGTATATGTTTATCTTCTAAAGATTGACATTTCTTTAGAATTAAAAAAAAATCAGAAGCAGTGCAATGCATGTAGAGAAGCTACATTGAAAACAGATTTCAGAAAGTCTTATTGCTTTCATTAAAACTGGTGGTCATCAAGCCACTTCCTGTGACTGTTTTCAGGGAGGTGGCTTGAAGAGTAAAGACACAAAACAGGATGCCCCATAATGCATAGGGTGAGGAGGACAACCATTTCTCAGTTTTTCTGAAAGGCCTTTATAGCAACAACCACAGAATTGTGCTTATGGTACGTACATTTAGTAGGGTCTTCCTCTAACCTAATGCTAATGCAATGTAAAAATTATTTTCATGCAATAGGTAGAAAGTGTAAAAAAACTCCAACATGTTTGAAATTGATCTTCTAATCTACTAATTTAGTATATCTTACTGATACTCAGGAAGAAATATTGCGGTTAAGGATGGTGAGTTAGTGTAAGTACCTGTCTTTCCTGCTTCCTCCGCTGTTCTAGTTTGTGTTTGCTTTAATGCAGACTCACCTGCAGTGCACACAGATGGGGACATCATCGTGATCCTGATAGGAACGCATTTCCCACAACATCTCCAGAATGGGTGGAATGGAGGTGGGCACTCCGTGGTCTGGCCAGTTAACGTAGTGAAGCTGTTGGATTGTGTGACACTCCTATGGATATGTGAGGGACACTCAGTCACATACAGTATGTGAAAGTATATTTGATCAAGCTCAAAGACCATGGTTGCCCTTCAAGCAGCATGGGGGTGTTACAGTGGTGTCCTGGCTACCTCCCACCTTGAGCTTCCCTAAATATGTCCCTTAATAGCCAGCAGCCATATCAACCTGCAACTCACAACTGGCAACCCACTGAAGCTAAACAGATGTGAACCTGGCCAGTACCTGGATGGGAGACCTCCTGGGAAAAACTAAGGTTGCTGCTGGAAGAGGTGTTAGTGGTGCCAGCAGGGGGGTGGTTACCCTGTGATATGTTTGGGTCCTAATGCCACAGTTTAGAGATGGGGACACTATACTTTAAAAAGGTGCCATCCTTTGAATGAGACGTAAACCCAAGGTCCTGCCTCTCTGTGGTCATTAAAAATCCCAGGCAGGGGTGTAACCCTGGCTTCCTGGCCAGATTTCCCATTGGGTTACTGTACTCCATACTCACATTGAAGAAGGTAACATTTAAAACTCTTGTTATGTAGTCCCCCTTGTTGTCTTCCGATACCTAAAACAGATGGAAGGATAAAATACGAGGAAGAGAGATAATGATGTGTTCTGTTCATGTGCTGAGCATTATCTGATGTCATTGATTAAATAATCTTCCAGTTCAATTGTTGGCAGCAATAAACTGATATTGTGTCTGTATCACCTTTGTTACCAATTGTGGTTACAATTTCCTCTTTTACTACCTTTTTGTTACCATTGTGAATTTGGCAAACACTTTTACAGTGATTTGCCTTAACTTTTTGTTATGACTTCCTATGGCTCTAATATGCCTTTGTTTTCTGCACTGAAGCACCTGATAGTTTCAAGGTACTGTATGTTTACTACAGTGCACCATGGTTTATGCATAGTCCAGTGCAGCAATGCAGAGTGAAGGCATATTAAAACTACAGGAAGCCACAATTAAAATGATGGTAACAGTGCAAAACTATTTTGATTTTCTAAAAGCAAAATTTATAAGGCTACACTTTGTACTGTATGTTCTGTCATCACAAAGGTATTTTACCATTTTACAGACTTCTTGGCAGGAGAACCAAAGTTTTAGAGGAGTAAAACTGAAACTGCAGGCAGGAAAGAAACTGAACTAAAAGTGTCCTTTAAGCCAATATAGGCAGCTCCAGAGAGAGCTGAGAGTTACTCTAGAACATTCTTGGCACACATCCAGCTTTCACACTAGTGTATCTTGGTCAGCACATTCAGAGTTCTCAGAGCTTCCACATTATTTTCATAGAAAAACTATGATTCATATAAAACGTATTTCTGTTTCTTCAGCTATAGACAATCAACCCATCACATTTGCTCAATGGTCTGAGCAGCTATTTACATTGTACCTTACTTGTTGCCCTTTGAACAGTATAACGTTTGCCAGAGAACTTACTGAACATTTAATATCTTAGCTATTGTGGGGTTAGATTGGTACCATACTTCGACAGTTTTAAATGACTACAACTGTTACAGCACTTTCTAGGATATTTGAGAGAAAGGGTGATAGTTATTTCTCTGGCTGCAGGGATGAGGACCTCACTGAGCTGGTCAGAGAGAGACGGGGACTCACGCAATCAATTGTGAAGGGCCCACACTGAAATGCTGCCTCGGCAGACTCGGACCAGTAACGCTCGCACTTTTTCTGCAGAAAAGACAGAGTCGGTGAGTCAGCAGAACACCTAGGCCCAGGGGTGTAGTGGAGGTGAACTATTAAAATGGGTTAAATATAGTGTAGATGAGATTTGTAAAAATGTGATATGAAAATATGAAAGGAAAACTTACCCTTCCCATTTCAAACTCTCTGCAGGCCATGACAATGATCTGAAATTGTTTTTTTAAAAAAAACTTCAGTCCATGATTAACAGATTAAAACGGAACAGTTACTGTATAATTGTGGCTATTTCCTCTCAAGACTAGTGCTTCTTCTTAGTTCTGTAAATTCTATGGATCAAAAATCACAGACAGACCACCTAATACATACTGAACATACAGTATTAGCATGTACAGCCTTGAGATGATAACCACACCCCCTTTTTAAAAGACCTCTGCATTGGCTCTGCACGTACCGTAGTCCTGCTACTTTTTCACCAGTCATGTTCTGTAACAGCCTGGCTTTCCTTGTGAACATTTTCCACAATATTTTGCACAGAATCTTTGCACTTTTTCTGTGGTTTAACCAGGAATGCATTGAGCTTTTACCTTTGTCCAATAGTGGTTTCCCACAACTCACATACTGTAATTAGCTTAATACAATGTCACTGTGGTCTTTTTCTGCACTTTGTTGTGTTTGTACCATGGTATACTGTAGTAAATTCTAGTAAGCAAAATACTCAAAGGCCCTGACAAAATTACTGTAACTCAATGGACTCAACCCAATAGAATCAAAATTAAAACACAAACCAGAGGACACAAATAGAAATCGTGTGGTAAAGCTTTTAAAACCAAGAATGGGAGGCACTTCTTTACACAAAGGGTTGTTTAAATCTGCTGCAGGCTACACAGACATGTTATTGAATACATTACCCTGGCTTCTTTCAAGAAATAGCTGTGTGGAATCTGCAGGTCAGTTATCAACGAGGAAGCAAATGACCCGTTCTCGTTTGTAGCCCTTGTTCATTCTACATTGTTATGAAGGGTAAACAATACTCCAGAAGTGCTAAGCTATACCAGAGCAGGTAGACCCTACCTGCACGTTGTACTGCCACACCATCCTCCAGAAATCCAGCACGGTGTGAGGTAGTGGGCCCTGAGTGGCGATGTAGACCTTCTGGCCAGACACTCCCTGGGGACCCATCAAACCACAGTCAGAGCTTGCATAGCTGGACACTTGAAAGGTTCTGGCCAATTTGTCAGACCTGCAGTGCAGGGCTGTGCCATATTACAATTGACAGCCTGGAACCAGAGATGATCCAGCTGTGCCACAATAATAAGCAGACACATACATTCTTAACTGGGAGCTCTGTCTTGTGTGTCATGAAGGGCCTGATGCAGATGGTTATGCGATTATGCTGGTGGTTGTTTTTCACACCCTGGGTGCAGAGGTACAGCATAATCTGTAAAAATATCCACTTCCTGGAAGAATTCCTTTTTAGAAACATATCCATTCACAATTAATGGGGAATATGAAAACATTGTAAATGAATCAGATCACTCTTGTTAGTTTTAATTATAATACAGTAATTCTTCTTTTTTCTTGAAACCCTTGCCCTTGGACGTCACATCCGGCCCTACCTTGATAAAGCTGGCGTTGATGTAGTCAGAATCATTATCAGAAGTGATCAGAGACAGCTTCACTCGGCTGTGATCAACTGAGGGAAAAGAGAGGGAAAATGCATCTCGTTATAGTCCACACGCAAGAAACTGAACCATTTCACCTATCAACTTCTTCTTGTAAACAATCACTTTGTGTTCTACTTTACTGAAATAGCGATCCATCAGTTAGATGAGATAATTTTAAGTAACTCAAGTGATTAATACAATCTTTCCTAGCTCCCTCTTATTCATCACGTCCATGTATTATTAAAAAGCCAGTTATTCCTGGTAAGGGTCATGAAAGCCTCAGAAGTACAGGGCTCTGGACAGGATAGTCAGCTGGCCTGACAAGTCCATTGAAAGCGCAAATTGTCCACACACAAGGACAATTTCCAGAGATCAATTAAACCAGCCTGAGGGTCTGTGAAAGTATAGGAGGAAACCTACACTGTAGCTAATGCAGCAAAAACATGCAACCTCCACAGAGAAGATACTTAAGTGTGGAATTGAACCCAAAATCCAAGAGTTGTGAATCGGCAGTGCTAAATGTTTCCATATCAGTCTAATTCAATACAATATATCAATATTCATAATCTCTGTTCTTTCTGAATGTATCATATCGACAATAGTCCAATGGTGATGGCTGGTTAGTACTTCCTGTATTACTGGTCTTTTAAAGATGGAACTACAAGCCTTTGAAGTGAGGCTCAAAATACAAAAACATACTACGATCACCAAGACGGAAATCTTTGATGGCGGGATTGTAAATGGTCAGACACATGCAGGAGCTGTTTTGTCTTTTGTACTCACATGGAACAATGTCTTTGTATCTGTTCTTCTTCACGTTTTCCTGTTTCTCTGCTGCCTTTGTGGGATATGTCTTATCAGTGCGGTATTTGGTTGACAGCCTTTTCAGCCTCTGCAGAGAAGAGTGTGCGAAAGTCATTCACTTCAGTTGGCAGAACAGTAGCAGTTAGCTTTGCTTCTCGTCACATTGCGTACGCACGTCAACAAAACAAAATACTAAACACCAACTTCAGCGTTTGCCACATTTTCAATAGTTTTAAACTACTGGTATGATCATATGCCCTTTTGTTGTTTCTTTACAGTGCTTTGCACATACCCATTAACTGCTTGCAAATACAATGGTGCTTTAATCGGTATGGGATCACAGGAGTACTACTGTATATGTACAAAGCTTTGTAATATGTGTTTTAGACATATGAGATTGAGCCACTTCATCAGACTGTGCATGTTACATAAGTCAAAGCCACTAGACAGTGTTGAACCTGTTCTGTTATGTGCTGAGTTGTGTCTCATTCATAATACTCATTTTTTTATATGGCTGGGCTACTCAAGCACTGTGGAAATAGTGAGAGTGCTTATCGTGCAGCAGCAATCTTTATAAATAATTTTTAAATGCAAGAGGCTAGATTAAAGATTTGATCATTTTCAACAAATGTGCTCATTTGAGACACCACTGGTCCAGGTCGGTGTAATTTCTTTGGCTCACCTGACATTGATAGCCCAAGTGGCAGTGCAAAGTTATCTTTAATTTGCTGCACAGGTAAATATCATTTGACCTAGACACCTGGGAACTTCCCATGGTGTCAGTTAGAGCTGCATGACTTTTTAAATCAGTGCTTCGTGAGCTGTAGCTCACAGTAAAGCCCTCATCTGTCCTGTACGAAATCAAATCATACTTGTTTAGGTTTGGCTTGTTTTTATGTACTTGATGAGTTGGAAAAACGTATCATACTGAAAGTGTATACAGGACAATGACTTTTATTGGAGTAGGTTGGAAATTACCCATAATGTGGGTGTTTATTTTTTACACAATACTGGTAACCGTATTTGAGGCTGAGATTCTGAGACTCTAAGTCTCTTCCAGAAGCGGAACAGATTCCTGGGAAACCACTCATGTACTCTGTATGTAACTAACCTTGAATCTCTACTCGTAACTTTCAGTTTAACTGTGAACTTTAGTTTACTTAAATTGAACAGGAAGCAGTCCAGCTGTGTAATGCTCAGACCCAAATGGCTCCCTTTGCAGGAAGTGAAAGCATGGATCCAGCCAATCAGTTTTGAGTCATGATGAAATTCTGTGACAATCTCCTCACCCAGGCTGTGAGGCTCACAGGACGTAGTATTTGCTGCCCTAAGGACCAACAGATAGGCAACCTTTCACTATTGACACAAGCTTTGCACTGTACAGTGCCACCCACTCAACTCTAACACTGAGTAATGTAGACACATGAACAGAAATGACATTTTTAAATCATTTTAGTTAGGTATTTTTAATGTATAGTTAGAAAGACTGAGTCCTGTCTGCTTCTTCAATTTTTTTAGATTCACAAATCCCCTCCTTGAAGAAGGAGATCCAGCAGATTTTTCACTCTAGCTGGAATCTCCGTTACTTCACCTAACCCTTAATTCAAGTAATGTTCTTAATTACAGCTATGACAGAGCCTTCTTTTGGAAACAAAATTGCCCTTTTATTCTTACAGTTTGATAGATTAATTGAAATTCAGTGTAAGAGCTTAAAACAGTCTTAGTTTAAGAACTTCAGATTCAATAATGAAAAGTTTAGTACCATTAAAGATTTAATTATTTATCTCTTGGTCCAACATTGGGATCAAAAGAGATTTAAAGCCCTGCTTTAAAGTATCTCTACTTTTAAAAGTTCCTTAATTGGTCCATTAAGGTAATAATTTGCTCATTCTGGTCATGAAGAGTTTCAGTGGAGTGATAATCTGCGGCTGTTGCAGACTGTTGTGAAACCCTGGCATGCTCCAATGTCACACAAATCCAATGTCACACAACCCGAGTTCATAAGGGTCACATCAGGAGAGGAGAAATTACAGCAAAATGTACAGTATTTCAGTCATCATATCATGAAAACATATTTCAGTAGGTGTTCACCCCTCCGCATAATGAATTGTCTGGAGTTCTTCTTGGAGACAAGGGGCGCATTGAGTTTGTGGTCAGGGGGTTTTCTGCGCCTGTGATGGAAATTCTAAGAGGTCGAGCGAGCACTCGTAGCAGAAAGTTTCCACTCCCTCAGCAGCAGAACGGAAAGCAGACATGCGGTGACCTAAACCCCTTACTGTTTACCTCACACATACATATTGACGCCTTTGGCCATTTCCCACTAAATTTTCACCTAAACCTTTGCTGACACATTTCATTAGATGCCAAAGCATACACCTAAATCAAGGAGCCGAAAAAAAAGTTAATGGTGGAAAGTAGAAAGAAATGTACCTGAAGATGGTTCAGCAGCCAGAACCTTGCTTTTCATCTATCTGCTGTTCAGCACTGAATTTACTGTACTTGTTCCTTTGCCGCTAATGTATGCTGACACAGTCCCCAGCTCAAACCTTTTCAATTAAAAGTTAATGCTTCTTAATTAGGAATGTCAAACAACCATAAAGAAAGCAAACAAACCTCAAATACATTACATATCTGCTTGATATGATTGATTTGCTGTAATTAGACATTAATTAATGATATGAAATGCTTCATTAAGGATAAATGCAGAGTACTGACATAAAAAAATGTCTTTGCATAATTGACGTATTAATGTTTATTTGTTCACGTAGACATGAAGCAGCCACTATGAAAGGTTAAAACTGATAAAAGAATGAGACGATTCAAAGACAGAGCATGTGTTTGTGCAGTTTGGGTGAGTTTCCCTTAGCACTGTCCACCAGTGTGAAGTTCTGCATTTCTTTTAAAAGAACAGTCATGCTACCAGTGATCTTAAAAATAAAGGATGTTTCCTCTTTGCCACAAAGCCAGTGGTGATTTCCCATACTTCTTTGTGCTCTTGTGACTTGGTACTTATGTCAGAAAGTGGCTCTCACAAGCTCAAGGCTTGGGGACAGACCCTGTCTGCTTTTATACTGCATTGTGCTACCTTAGAAAAAGACACATTCTGCTTATGTTTTCTGCTTTCGAGACTGGTGCTCAACAGAGTGAACTGCAACAACAGGGCCTAGATTCAAGCCAAAGTGAGAGCTTTTCTTCGGTAGTTCACGCAGTTCCTGCTGATAGAGCTTCCAGCTTACTTGTGCATGACGCAATTTAGGATGGTATTGGGTAGAGTGTGGCAACACTAGTGCTACAGTGTATCACATCTTGTGATTCATGTTGACAGGCTCTAAAAACATTCCCACAAGCGCTGGTGCAAAAGACGAGGGAAATGTCCCAATCTATTGCGGTGTGTATGCATTGTATACTAATTGTATGGTTATGCCAGCCAAACTCTCTGCAGTCTACAAGTTTCTATTTAGAAACCGCACTGAGATACATGAATAAAAAAGAATGAATTGACTTTGAGCCTATAAATGTGAACACTACAGACAATTAATATTGCAAAAGTTACAGTGGGTACAAGCAATCCTGACATTTTTTGTGAAGAAAGAGCATTCACTGTAAAACTGACCAGTCAGACAGACTGTCTGAACCTGGGATCATGCTTTAGGAGTGCCATGATTAATTTGAGAGTCACAATTGCATTTTTAAGCCATGACTGCAACAATGTTTAAAAAATTAAACTGCATCGAAGACATCACTGAGTGCAAGTCTATCTAAAAATAACCACAAATGAGAGGAAATCATCCAACTCATCAGCTTCTATTTCCTTCTGGTCAATACTGGTTGTACTGGAAACAAAGATCCCCCAAAACAAAATCCTTCCTCGCAGTAACAGTGTGCAATACAGGTCTGTTCCATGTCACAGCAATCCACAGCCTATCACCATTCAAACCAAAACTGTTTCAGGTATGTATACATGTATGTGATAAAAACACACGTTTGCCATTTTGGTTCTTTTAGTGAATATCATTGTTAATATCAGAAGACCACAGAACCCTGCTGCAAATGTACAGTTGCCATCAGCACCAGAACAGCAATGTTTAAAGTTAATATTTTAGCATTAAGTCTGTAACAGAGGACGAGAAGGTTAAATGGGTTGTAACGTAGAGCAATAACCAGCAGTTTATTTTTACCATTCAAAGCAATTTGGCTCATCCGCAGCCTCAGAGGTTTCTTGAAAGTAGACCTTTACTCATTAATTCATCATAATGAGAAGAGATGAAGGGTTGTTTAACGAGTTGCGTGCTTACTCAGGCACAGCAGGAATAAGGAGTGTCAGTAAAATGAGTGCAATGGGAATGGAGAGGTACTGGTAAAATGCAAAGATAATGAAATCATAAATAGGAAAAGTGATTATTTAGTCCATTTACATTACTGCCCCCCTCGCACCACCGTTTTTCATGGGTGTCCTAGGGGTAGTAAACATTTCCTTAGTGTGTTATTCCTGCCACGAGGCCTGACTAAAACTGTTCAGTCAAGTGTTATCAATGAGAATAGGCAAACAGAGTGTTACAACATTTACTGTAGTTATAAGTGTAAAATTCAAATCAATGGGATGTTGTATTCAAATTGCACACAATTGCACTAGTAATATATCTGTAGAATTCTGTGTACAATTTTTTAATCATGCTATAAACGCTGCTCTAGGGTAGAGTGACAAGATATATTCCTGGTCTCAAAGGAGAGTACATTAACAGGCTGAAGGAACTGAATCTTTTTAGTCTTGAACAGAGAAGACTATGAGGAACCTGATTTTGAAATAGTCAAAATCAATTAGAGCAACTGTAGCAGTCAACTCAGTGGACTTCTTCAGCATCACCAGTGAAATCTGAACCAACCAATACAAGTGCAAACTATGGCAACTCAGGTCTGTTGTTGAAGCCAATACCCCGCTATTATTCCAGAAAAGGGTTGATATGATCCCCTGATCAATTAGCCTCTAAATACCAACCTCATAACCTTTCTTACATTTTTACAGTATGTGCTTTAGCTTTAATGACTTCGTGGGAACAGGCAAGGCTCTTAATAACAGAAGTGTCACATTTAGAGAAGTTCACACTTTAGAAAAACATGTTAAAATACAGAGTACAGAATAAAAATAAAAATAAATACAGTATAAAGACCTTTCTGCTTAAGAAAGTTAATATTAGAAGTGTCTAGTTTACTTTAGGTAATGGACGATTCAGAAGCAGTACTGCCTTTAAACACGCAGCACTTAAACAAGAGCCACATAACTGTGATGAGACCATAACTGTGAGCGGCCTACACTGTTCCATAACAGAGTAAGTAATAACAGAGCTCAGAGTAAGTCTTAAAATCAATGAGAAACTTTTAGTGTTTCTCCAGTGTTTTCATGCTTCTGGTAAATTAGGAAAACACCCACCCTATCAAACACAAACAGACATACAGAAATGGTGTCTTCTTCAAGTTCAAAGTTTATAGGTCGTGTCCACCAGCACAAGGAATTTGGTCCTTTGTCTTACAAAAGGTAGATTTGCAAATTTATGTAGGTGAGAAAAAATACCGTACTCTTTCACATCACCCATGCAGTATTTACAGAGAGAAGTGCCCCAGCAGGGAGAGGAGGCAGACACAGTGCTACATTCTGGCCCAAACGGGACCTCTGGAACAATGTGCTCAGACACCATGACTGCATTTTAAACTCTCCTATGGATTGTCAGTTTGATTTTAATTGAGTCAGATGAATGTGACCAAAACTTGCAGAAAACAAAAATGCAGATTTGTCTTTTGTTTTTGAGTTCCTGTTTCATTTTGTTTCTGACATGTTATGATGGTCAGACCGGAACATATTCAAGGAACTCTACAAACACCACATAAGGGGTAAAACCACAACATGGCATAGTATCAGTTATTCTCATACAGGAACAAGCTGTGGAAATATTTAACACTCTAATAATTTAGAAAATTCTTTCACATGAGATATCACTCTTACATGCTCTTGCTGAGTAAGAGGTAATTATAAGTGCATTACTAAATACCTTTTCTGTCCTGGCCTTACAGACAGCGATACTAACTCCGTCACATCGATCATTTCCTTCCAGCCTTTTAAACAGACGTACTGTAGTGTTTTAAATCAGCTACTCTATTTTACAGGCCTATACTGAGAGAGGCGCTAAAAATGTAGTCATAATATAGTTTATAAACTATATATATATAGATATACTATCAATATATAGTGCATAAGTAGAAGAAATTTAACAGACCAGTGCATTCGGTACATTACATGCACATCATGTGTATATCATAATGAACACATTGTTGCTGCTATACATTTACACTCTATATATCTAAGCCGACAGCTATTGTTGACGACCATCATTACCACATCTTACAGTACTTACTATAAAACTTTAAATACTAATAAAAAGAGTATGAGAAGATAGAGGAACTGAATTGTTCATAAGGGATTTAAACTTTTTTCTTCCTTAGTGCAGCACTGAAAGAGTCGGCGCTCAGAACTTTTCAGTTTTTGTTTGTAAACTTTCCTTCTGTACTCCTGTGAACTTCAGTTAATTGAGGCAAAGCTCGAGCTTGTTTCATGTGGGCTAAAGGAGATTATAGTATCAAAGTACAGCTTGAAAGAATGAACTCACTAAATATTCGCTGGCAAAGATCTCCTCAGACTGAGCCTCCTTGGTCTGCATCTCGTCCAGGAACTTCCTCAGGATGCTCCTTTGGTCCATGCTGAGTCCCTTTGTCCTCTGGGTGTCCTGCAGCTGGGGTTGGACATGTCAGGACTGGGGGCTCGTGGGACCGGCACACTGACAGCCTCTACTGCCAATGAGCCTGTGGTTAAGAACTGCATGAGCTGTCTTGAAGGAAGCATAGCTAACAGGTTCTGTGGTCAGATTAAAAATATCATCCGTCATGCAGGGTCCTAGAGCCCGTTTCTCTTCTCCCATATTGAGTGTGCGCATGTGCTGTGATGTGTGTGGGCAATTAGTGTGCTGTGCTACGAGAGTCTCCTACAGACGAGCAGTGAAATGACAACAACACAATCACGCATCAAGACAGGGATTCAGGAAATGTAAAACAAGAAGCGGTGAGCCTGCACAGCCAGTCAGACAGCATTCATCACTCCCAGAATCCAGTTTGAAACGCTAATTGGTCCCAAGAAGGTATTTCCCATTGGTAAAGAAATTGGTAAGACCCATTTCTCTGTGCCTTCTGTCTTATTGATTCCAGTGAATTTTACAGTATGTGCTCTGCTGAGCTAGCTCTTTTCACCTCTCTGTCTGGATTTATTGATATGTCTGAAAATAACATATTTGAAAATATTTAATGCCAAGTAACAACGTATGAAATTAGACATCCCTTTCTGATGATGATGAGACAAACCAAGTCTTAAAAGTACGATTATAAAGTTTACTTGATTTGCAGTCATGACATAAAACGTACTCTTGGCCAACATGTTTCGAAGAACTGTTCTTTTGTTACCCTTTTAAAAAGGTTTTGCCATGTTAAACAGGAAATTGTGACACTGATGTAAGCATGGTGTTTCAGGAATGCATTCTTTACTGGCATCCTTATCTTTGAATTGTGCAGCTCCTTCTGCAGCCTAGAACAGTGTCAGGTGCTGCAACAGTGAACTCACATGCTTTGTGAATTCACTTTGCTCCCTTTTCAAACAGACTGTCAGCTCAGTGTTGTGATTTAGTGTTTGACTTGCTTTTCTTGTCTGAAAATTTCCAAAGATTCTCAACAGAAGGCTGGTTGTGTGCTATATGGGGCTGTAGGCTGGCTTGTCATAATGCATACATTTCTAAAATAATGTCTACTGATGTACTGTATGCTTCTGAAAGTGAAACATATTAGCCTTCTAAAAATTAACATTTCACAAGAGATGAAAAATTGTACATTGTATGCATTTGTATATTTCAGTTCTACCACTGATATATTTTCATGGTTGCCGTGATAATGTGGTCAGTGAGAGCACAGTCCATGCGTTTCAAAAAGGATCTTATCAAGTAGAACATAGTGAAGCAAAAGGAGAAATATCTTCTGCCTCTATTTCCTTCCCTATCACATTTCTAAAAGACCTCTGTGTGCATCACTTCTATCCCGAGGTTAAGGAAGTGTAATTTCAGCCTGTAAGTCTATTATAGGAAACTAAGAATGAAGACAAATTGTCTGTTCAAAAATCTAGCTTCTGGCACTTCTCCTGTAGTACTTCAGATGAGTAAATCCAATTTTCATTTATTACATGAATAAAAACCAACCTTACAGTTGTGAGAAAAATGTTTGTGTACCCTTCGGAATCATCTGTATTCCTGTATTAATTATGTGCTCCTGAAGTGCGATCTGATCTTCAGATAAGTCATAATAATCATTAAATACAATCTGATTAAACAAATAACACATAAACAATTGTGACTTTTTCATGACTACATTGAGCACATTGTTTAAACATTTAGTGTCTATGCTGGAAAAAGTAAAAAGTATGTGAATGTAAGTACAGTTTGACCTCAACAAAACATTTCCTGTAGCTGGATCAGTCCTGCTGTAGCTGCTGTTTTGGACCATATGGAAATGGGCATATTTTAGCTGTCTTACAACAGCCACTGTAGAGATTGAACTATAAGGCACGAAGTATAAAAAATGGTAAATTTGAAAAATTCTGGTTAACTTTTTTCAAAAGGAGTCCCAACAGGCACTTGCTGCTTGTTTGTGCAACAAGTCCACCTTTAATTCCACATTAATCTGCATTATTGCTTTCAATAAAACGAAAACTGATAAGCTTTCATACTGATATTATTTTAATTAAGTCATAAGCACTTCTAGTCAGTTGATTAATGAGCAGGCTTCTGGAAAGTACATGCAGCTTTGATGCCATTACAGCTAGCAGCATAATTTGATCTAATTACAGTTTGACTGTAATGCTGGTTCTGTGAACATTTTTTCCCATGTCAGAAACGCCCAGTCACTTACGTGAAACTGCATATTTTAAAGCGGTTAAACAATGCATTGAATACCTTAAGAGCAAAACAGAAGCATGACTGGAGCATAAAGATGTTACTGTCTGTCACCATCCCGAAAAACTTCAAATATCTCACAAAATGTCAAATATGTCAGCATTTAAAAAATGAGAGCTCATTCAGAAATGAAAGAAGAGACCAGGTATCACTTCTCATTGGAATGATCACTGTTCACTATATCTTTAATACATACATTTGAATGATTCTGGTTTCATGGCACTGTTGGAAGCCTTTTGTCTCCTGTCTAAACCACAATAAGCTGTTGGACCTCATGATCACTCTTAGATCTTTGACCATTGAGGCCATGGTTCAGTGGTGCATAGAGAAGAAAGTCAGATGGATCCATATCATAGATGAGGGCTTTAGTGGATGTTAAAAGAGGTCTGTTCATGTCTCAATGGAAGCTTAAAACACTTTGTGTCATGGTTCTATGGAACACCTTATGCTGTGTTTTAAAGAGTTGAATACTCTTCCATCAGAAAATTTAGAACAAGCAACAACAACTAGGAGACTGTGGTGACCAGATATGATATCATGCCTTGCTTGATTCTTGCCTAAACTTCAACGGGGGGTCATGATAGATATTGTCATTCAGTGCTCAAATATTATCACAGTGCAGGCAAAGACAAAATTTGGAAGGCATCAGTACTTCACATGGATTCTCTACACGGCTTCTTCATTGATACAATTAATGGTTTTCATTTTGTAAAGTCAAAAAAAGCCATATACAGTAGTAGAAAGTTTTTTGTCTTTTCCTGCCACTGGTGAACAGTGAACATTGTGTCAGTTCTGGCCTTAGCCCACACTGACAATTCTGAAGGGTGTAGCCAATGATCGCCCTGTGATAGACAGAGAAACCTCTGTAATATCCACATGCTCATGGCATCTCAGAAATCATCTCAGATTTTTTTCCTCATTCCAAATCCTGCAGGTGAGGAGGAGAACCAGTGATGTGAGCTCCACTCCTTGTTGTTGCGCATCTGCCTAAAGGCCTTCTTATGAAGGGCTGGAAGGGCTCCAAGCTTATCTCTGTATAAAAATCAGTTGCACAATAGAGTTTTGATTGAAACGTCCAGCCAACATTATCATCTTACCTTCTCTTCATCAGGACCTCTTATGTTCTCAGATCTCACTGGGTTGATCTCCAACAAGAGAGCCACACATTCTGTGGATGTTGGTGAAATGCTGGATCTCTTTCCTGATTCACCTTCCCTTGCCAGATGATAGCCAGAATGATATAATCACAAACTTCTCTGTACTTATACTTAGCGCCAGTGTGCCCTGCAACTGCAAAAAAAAAAAAAAACAATTGGTGGTGATCAATAAATTATTCCTAAATATGTATTTCTCCGCTGCATGAAAGTATTTGTGCTAGTATTTGCTGTTAAGCGCAATATGAAATTGCAGCTCTGAGTTCTGATAAAGTTGCCTTTTATATTCAAACGGAATCTGCCCTCTAGCGGCAGCTCTGAGAAATCCGGCAAAAGACACTGAAAGGTTGCATACAGTAAAAAAAACGAAATCACTGCAGATGTACACTGCTTTCTAGGTTGTGGGTAGCAAATCGAATAGTGACATCATAAAGTGCTCCTTCATAAAGTCTTTCTATAATGTTTTTTTGTTTATGGGGCCCATATTACGAAATTCACAAATACGTTTCCATAGAGGTATGTGCTACACACTGACATGCAATGTGTTGGACCTACCCAGACATCTGGTTAAACTGGCCTTTAAATTAAACTTACTGATCAAATCAAATATTTTGTTCCTGTAATTCTGCAAAGAGGGATGACATTTCTGAGGTTCAGCGTCATAGTAAGAGTGAAGAGTTTTTAATGTATGTTACCTCAACCAGTGGAGCAAGGCTAAACACCAGAAAGATTGCAGCTGCATTTTGCTTCAGTGCCAGGCATGGACAGCTTTCTTATCATGTGAACCTGCATATCTGCAAAATGTGCAATGAACCTTTTTTTCCATTCACTGTAAGATGTATTTTTTGTACTATTCTGTAATAGTTAAATTGCACTATGAGTATCTCCTGTGTACACTGCCTCTGTTCTGGTGTACACTGTCTTAGTTTGCACCATCCTATTTATTAATATTAGTATTATTATTTTTAGTAGTAATTGCACTATGTGTATCCTGTCTACAATGTCAGTGTCTTGTTTGTAATTGCATCATGGGCCAGAAGGACCAATATTTAATTCCACTGTAACTTGAACTTGAACTTTGTTTTCTGAAAAAGACAGTTGAAGATGAGATGAAAAACCCCATGTTTCTTCTGACCTCTGGGTGATGAAAAGGGTTTATTACTCTTAAACTGTTTGAAGGTGTTAATTGGTAAGCAATAATCAATAACTAAAGGGGTGATTTGAAAAACAAAGGCCAAATTTACCAGAGGAATTTCTGAAAAACACCTCATCTATACTATTTCTGCAAAAATATAAATTTCAAAGAAATGGCTCGTAATAAAGGTGACCAGAAAAAAAACCAGTGAATATGTTTAGATGCGGCATTTTGACAACAAAACCACAGTCCACTTGAACAGAACATCCTGTTGTTGTCTGACACACAGTACCGCAGGAAAACTGGCGTGATGAGAGTCCTGTGTTTAATGCTGCTTTTTCAGAGTAAGTACATATTATTACCAGCCATCAGATTAAATTTGTAAGAATTTGTACAGAAGAAAAAAAATAAAACTACAAGTAATGTTAAATGATATACTAAGAATTTGTACATATCTGTCTGCCTTTGTCTCTTTCTGAGTAGCTCACTGTCTGTTACAGACGTATCAGGATATTTTGTAATATCTTGTACCAGTAACTTCTGACAATACTGTATAGAGGTTGTGCCCACCATCTCCTGCAATGTTATTCAATAATTTACTACTGTGGGAAGATCAAATAAGGTACACTAGCCTTACAGTATGTCTTAAATTATCTTAATTTACTAGAAATCTTAACTAGAATATCCTATGATCAATTTTATGCCGGATAAATACGTGTCTAGTAAACATTGAACAGATATCATCATTCATGAAGCACAGTTTGGGAAATAATTACATCAATAATTAAGGCCAATAGTTACATCTGCTGGCTGTGTGATTGCTTGCAGATGTACAGTATATTAATATACTGTACATTACAGTAAGAATGAAAAAATATTTCGATTTAATAATCGATAAATAATCCCTAATTATTTCAGTACAATCGTTTAATTTAGAAAGATTTAATGAAATTCCAGTTTTCGCATTCTTACTGTACAGTATGTCTCAGAGATTAATCAAAATAATTCGAAATTAAGTGCAGAAAGAATACATTTGTTTTAAAGTGGAGAGAGAAAATTAGGGCGTTACATTAAATGACTACAGTCCTCACCAGGAGAAGATAACAGAAGATGAACACATGGATGGTTTAAACAGAAAAATTACTTAAACACAATGAAAATAACACATCATCTTATTTTTCAATGGATTTTTTAGTTTTTTTGAATGCGGATACTTAAGCCAGTCACTTGTTGGTGTCTGGGTGTCAGTATTATAGCATTTTCAGATCATTTTTCATCATAGAATTGTATTAACTCATCTTTTTTTAAAGGCCTGCTTGCTTTCTCCTTTATGGTTAATCTGGAATATTTTAATAGGTTTCAAAACTAAAACCTTTAATTGTTTCTCTTTCTTGAAACATGCAATAGGGATATAAGGCAAGTACAGGGTTTTTATTTAATTTTTTAGATTTTTGTAACACTGATCCAGACCATGCGGATAAATAGGTGATGAGAATGCAACTTTAGAATGGTTTGACATGGGTGATTTCTAAAATCCAACTGTCAAAACAGTCTTGGTGCATAGCTAACTCTTTTTAAAAAAAACTTAACTTCCATATCATTGGCACAATACAAACAAGGCATTCCAAAAGAAGTGAAATCTGCCTGCTTTGAAGCTTAGAGCTTTATGACATGAGGCTGTTTATTGACGTGAGGCTGTTTATCTACTGCAGTTACTGGTAAGATTGCCTAAGCAGAAGGAAAGATGAGTTCAGGACAGGGAAACACCAGACCTGCTCTTAAAAGGTAGTGAAAGCCATACTGTCTTAAAATACTACATTTCTATTTAGCAAAGACACAGATGTTTTGTTTCAAAATTCAATAATGGAAATCCTTGCTTATATCTTATTTATAGTTGTGTTATTTGAGTGTGTGTACAGCACTGCACATCTATGTGTTAGATGCCTGGCGCATAAGAAACTAGAGGTATTAAAGGACGTGAATGTTCATTACCAGGTAGTGTCCAGCTGCACTGTGACAGAGCTGAGGAGAAAAGCACAGTCGCAGGAACTCTCACAGTCGTCTGTCATTACAAGACCAACGGATACCTGTATAACAAGAAGTACTGGTGCCATGGAGAATCGCGCAACTCGTGTGAGATTCTGGCAGACAGCGACAACTTTGTGAAATGGGAATATCGAGGGAAGATCTTTTTACAAGATAGACAAGGAGTCTTGCTGATCGGAATGACACAGCTCCGTTTGGATGATACAGGAGTATACTGGGTGGGGATTGACAGACCTTATGCTGATATTATGAGGAAGATCACCATCAAAGTGACAGAAGGTACAGTAAAGAGCTTGTCTACAGTATTTTTCCTTTGCTCACCTACTCATCCTTCATCTTCTCAGCATCCTTAAAACCCAATATTCCAGCATCTAATTCACTTCCTATCGACAGAAACAATTTCTCTCAACTGTTTGTCTTAAACATTGGTGTTTTCTGTTACCATATTGAAAAAACTACATTTTGAATTCAAATGTCCCACACAAGTATTGTAATACCAAATAGGAAGTTAAATATGCACCACAAGTAGTCATGTAAAGAAAAAGAAAATGTAAATATGAATTGAACAACATTAGCTGATAATAGTCAGATTAATACTGAGAAATGTATATGTACCGTATACTGTATAGCTATAGGCCATATATACCTATATTTGACTTTTTCCTGATTTTGTATACTGTATCAGTAAATCAGTAAAATAGACTGATTCCTCCTGACCAGGAGGAATAGCTTTAATGTTTGGGAAGAATTGTGCAGATGGTCTGCATGAAGTGGGCTGATTACCTCCACACAAGACAGATTCTTATTTAGTCACTTATTTATAATCTTGCAACCCTAAACCCACATTCAAGTGAGTTAATCTGTGGTGGTTTTCCATTTCCTTTATAATATATTTTTAAATTTGACTCAGGCACATTGTAAAGTCATGCCATCTTACTGAACTAACTGCTGCACTGTTTGAGCTGACAACTCATTGAGATGGCTGGAGTTAAAAAAATAACTCATCTACGATATTTGTTTCTACAATATACAGTATTTAAGTTCTTTTTAAGTTCTACAATTTGCTTACTAACGCAGTCACACCTGCATACCTGCTTGACAGGAAACAAACAGTACTTTCATCGTCCACAGTGAAGGCAGAGTACTTCATTTGAAGACACATACTGTACTGTATATCTAGTTTCTGGACAATTGCTTGCTTGACAATTGTGTACAATAACATCATGGGCATTCTCTTCAAAAACTTACCTTTACTGCGTATAAGGACACATTAATTAAGCTAAGTTGGAAAGAATTGCCCATGGAACGCAGTGGTAAAAAGCCCCAGATTGAAAGAGTGCAGTATGTTTAGCATATTTTTGAGCTTCTGTCACAAACCACAAGCAGGCACGCAAACGCTGTCGCAATCCCACGAGCACCCACTAATTAACTTCACGCACTTTTTCTATTTAAACTTCCACTGTGCAGCTTGTCCTCGCTCACTATTGAGGTTTCCTCAGCCTGAGCTGCGAATCTAATAAGCGATTTATTGTTTGTTCTTGTGACCCCCTGTATTTCTGACCTACCGCTTCTGATCCCCGACCTCACTTTAGCCTAAAGATTTGGATAACATTTTCTCTCTCACTCTCTGCACAGGGCCTTTTCCCACTTCTTCCCTCGGAGCATGTTATAGCTTCTTATTTTCAGAAAGACAAGATTTAATCATGCATAGTGACCATTAACCGGCACTAGGAACAGCCCCGTGCATGAGATCTCTTTTAGGCCCCTAGGAAACGGAAAATTTAGAATAGCCTACATTTTAAAACCTGACCTGTACATCTTTAAGAATGTGAGAGGATACTGGAGCGCAGGATGAAAAGGTCACAAGATCAGCCAAACTCCACACAGACAAGTACCCTAAACTGAGACCAGACCCAGAAACATGGAGCTATGAGATTACTAGTTCTAGGTCTCACCAGCATACACTTTTCTTCTGTTATTTCTTTGCGCAGGTGAGTAATCTGCTCTCAATTATACACCCATATGTCAGACACATTGAAAACAGAGGTGTCCAAGAAATATACTCATGTTTTTGGAATTGCACAGCTAAATTTAGTAAGGAAATACAAATAAACCAGAATGTCGTAACAGTAAATTACTTATACTGTAGCTTCATGTGCTCCATGCTGTCATATTGAATGTTTTTGAGAGCTGTGTTACATTCTAGTCAAATGTTCTGTGTATGATCACTCCAATAAGTTAGCTAACATTTTTGGCAAATTTATTTATTAAACAGACACTCTTGGTTCCACGTTTTTGCATTTCTGCATTGCTAAATGATTCTTATTTAAAACTCGCCTCTAGATAAAAAAAGACAAAACATTAGCAGTATATAAACTGCTTGTAAATAAACATCTGTTCATTGCACTGCAGTACATAATACCAAAACTGTTTGAAGCACTATGATATTGAGTATAGAACATTAGAAATGCATTCTCTTACCAATGCACAGTATTTGCCATCTTTTTAACACTGAGTCATTTGCTTTTTTGTTACATTTTTATTTATTGTCCAGTCTTATAATTTGAACATAAGCCCTGAATAAAAATAAAACAATGTCCCCAAAAAGAGTGATCCTAACACAGATCTGCACTAATTACAACACCCCAAAGCACTCACCCCTTTTTGTTCTGTGTTTTCTATCCTTTAACCAGTTGTCAAGGGGCAGCTTCAGACAATTCTAGCTAGCAATTGTTATGTCTACAATTATCTCAGTAATAACTTTGATTCACAAGCAATGGTCATTAAGTTGGCAAGTTCTAACTCTGAATCATGACATTGTGGATTCAGCAGTGGAAGTAACAGCGATCTTTGAGGCATGGAAAAACAAGAATACACTGGCTATCAAATGTGTCTAACCACTGTACTTGAAATCATGCACACATCTGTCGTAAACTACCCTGGATTTGAAGTAGTAATATCTGAATTGTTTTGACTATATATTGACTATATTTTGACTGCTTGTTATAGAGTAATCTCTCTTAATCATCATCAATTAATTAATTAATTGTGGATTAATTAATAGAATTCTTATTCAGGCCCTATATACTGTACTGTATGTGTTCTCAGTATGTTTCCTTTTATATCCCAACAGTTCCAGTGTCTCGACCTAACCTGGTATTCCTGGGCCCTGCTGAGGTGTCTTGCTCAGGACAGCCCCTGATAGTGCGCTGCAATAGTGTGCAAGGGACAGGTGTGAGATACACTTGGTACAAGAGTGTCCAGCCAGCTGATGTCCCAGTGCAGTTCTCCACTGACCTGACCTTGTGCTGCACCACTCTGGCCGAGAGTCAGCTCTATTACTGCACAGCCAGCAATAGTGTGAACCAGGAGCACAGTGACCTTGTGAGAGCAGAACTTCTAAAGCCAGCTGAGGAACAGTGTGCCTATCATGTCACTATTGGCAGTGAGTACCAGCGCCAGCAGCCCTGAGGAATATAGGGATTCTACAATGCAGAGATTCTTGCTGGATTGTGAGACTTATAATTCCATGATAGAAACCTTTGTTAAAATGAGTCCAGAAATTACAGATTAATGTTCTACTAACCGAGGCACATCAGTAGAATGCAGTCATATTGTGACTGAGCTTTTTGGTTTTATTTTGTCCTTACTTGAAACGGGTAAGAGCGATACAGTGGTCCAGTGTTTAGTATTGCTGCCTTGCAGAGCTGGGTCCTTAGGTTCAATTCCTGGGGTGCTATCTGTGTAGAGTATGTATGTTCCCCCCATGTTTGTGTGTGTTTCCCCTGATAGCTCCGGTTTCTTCCCACTGTCCAAAGATATACAGTACTGGTATGTTAACTGGCTTCTAGGAACAATGGCCCTGGTATGAGTGTGTGTCTGCCTTGAGATAGACAAGTGTCCCGTCTGTGGTGTATCCTGCCTTGTGCCTGTTGCTTTTTGGCTCCACAGCGACTCTGAGTTGGAAAAAGAGTTTGGAAAATGGAAAGATGGTAATATGATGAGTTAAAGTCAAGATACAGCTACAGTACGCTCTGCTGAAAAACCCTGGTCAGGGCAAAAGCCATTTGTAGTGGGCAAATTATTTTGATTGCTTGTTTGTTTAATAGGTTACTGAAAAATACAAAAGAATAACCTCAGTAATAGTAATTATGCCATAGTTGTGCTTTATAGATCAAATAATATGTTAGGAAAAGTTGAATCCATGACAAAAGAGAAAAAACAGCACTGAAAGTGAGGACGTTAATAACATTTAAGTTTTAGAACTAGAACTTATAGTACACCGCAAAGTTTTATAATGATGACTGTTGTTTATTTGTACAGATGTATTTTTATTGTTTTCTATTTGGCAGGCGATCATTCTTATGAGTGCTGGGATGAAGAGTTAATGAGCACAGCTACAGCTCTGATATCCACTGAATTCACAGATGGCTATCTGCCTTCCTCAGTAGTTAGTGAGGCTAGTGAGTTCAATGTCTCTGTCAGGTAAGCCCCAGGCATTTTTAAAATGTATACTTGTTTGGTATAAGCACTCCTGTTTCATACCATGTTATCGCCAACTGCTACCATGTAAAAAATATAAATAACGTTGCATGGTCATGGAGTAGTCATGCAATTTGTATTCTGACTCAGAATGAATCAAATCACCTGCCTCTTAAATGCCGACTGCATTTCATTAAATCGTTAAGTGAGGAGTAAAGATTGTGAGATCATAACAAAGGTTACAAATGAAAGAAAGAAGGACATTCGGCCCGTGTAACCCTGTTTAGTAGTTGGTAATTAATTAGTAGTAGCTAATTAAAATCAGGACTGCATGTGGGAAGTGGGTGTTCTACAGAACTACAAGAGAGTTGGGGCAGAAATGACCTTTGTCATTTAAAATTAATTGTAACAACTGAAATCTGGGGCACTGGTGGGAGGTTTGGGGTATTGTCTGCCCCCTATAAAACTGTATTACTGTTTGCTGTGGAAGTACAGAAGATACTACTTAGGCTTGTTGTCAAGGACCGTACCCCGACTTCTTTTACAAAATGGCAGGATCAATTAGCTACTAGCAACCCAATGAGTTAGATGGGCCAAATGGCCTCCTGTTGTTTGTAGCCTTTCTGATAGTCCTAGGCTCTTCATTCCTGTGTTGCTCCCATTTTAAAAGCCTTAGTTTTTTAATGGCAAATTAGTTTTCGTTTCCCTCCAGTAGGACTGAGATAAACAGGGTCGAGAAAAGTGTGTGAGTGTGTTGAGGACAAGGACAAGCCTCGAGTCTTTCTGAGAAACAGAGCAGGAGGGTGTGGGCTGAGAGCTCACTGTGTACACGCTGTGGTTTCTGAATGGGGCGGTGGAGGCGGACTGGAAAGTAAGAAAGCAGGCAGAATGGAAACCAAATCACCATCAAGGGGGGAAGAGGGCTGATAAGCTGACAGATAAGAACCCATAGGCTAAAGGCCAGTCTGACAGCATGCTGTGTGATGTTAAATATAAATTAAGATGTGCTCTATCACGAGCTTTTTATTAAAATGAATAATTGGAAATCTGTTAGCGTCATTGGTTAAGACTCACTTTTCCTAATGGTGTCACTGTCACTGCACACGTAGTATATCTCTTCTACAGTACAGTAGGTGCAAGATGCATGTCAGCATGTTACCATAAACCTTAGAGCTGTGCTTAGGATTTGAGTACTTACTGTAAATGCACTGGGGTGTGTAGTAATACATCCTTTATAGACACCAACCATACAAGCCTTGATTTCATTAAAGGTGTGTTTTGAACTGAAATTACAGAACAGTGTAGTCATTGTTTGTCAGTGCATTGTTCTAGTACACTGCTTGATCATAAATTGAGAGGACTATATCAGGCTCAAATATTTTAATAACATCTAGAACTCAGTTCCTGGAGAACCCTGAGTCTTCCATTTAATGTTTCAGCCAGCGTAGTCAATTAAACAATTAATCTTATTATATTTAAGGTATTTTATAGTTGATTACAAAATATATTCAGTTCATTCAAGGTACAATTGCATGTACTGTATTGTAAATCACCCTAGAGGCTGGTTCGAAATGTTACAATGATGCAGCTAATTGACTAAATAGACTAACTGTGTAACTGAAATGTGGGTGTGACAAAAGCCAGAAAAAGTGAGCCCTGAACGAGCTGAGTTTGAGATTTCTGCTGCCACGAAGGCCTGATGAATTAAAAATTTCACATCGGATTGCTTCCTGTCTGTCTATCGCGGTGAGTAGTGTGTGTGAGCAGAATTGTTTTTCTCTTTGTGTTGTGAAGGTTTTGATTTCCTTTCCACTGAGTTGTCTTCTTTCTAGTCCTCTACAGTCTTTAGGGTATCCAGGTCTGAGGGTCGGAGGAATAATTTTTTTTCAGTATGAAAAGCAAACTAGCTGATACAGTACGTCACCACAGTCACTTCAATGTGTGCTATTGCGCATGTTGAACTCGGCAGCTCGGGTCGAAGCTCGATTGTAGTTGTTTATAGCAACATTAATATAGTTTCCATATGTTGTGAAAATGACTTCAGCGTCAGTGTTTCTTTTTTTAAACTGCTAAATAGACTGTTACTTTGAAAAACAGGGGAGTGCGGGGCAGATATGTTGATGATACTGTATGCTAACAATCGAAAACCAAGACAGTTACATTTTGATTAAACATTACAAAGTAGCTACATGTAGGAATTAAAACATTAAAACATTTTAAACCAATACATCCCTCCATACATTTTCAATCATCGCTTATCCAGCTACAAAGTCAATTTAACTTACAAATTACCACTTCTACAGTGACCTTTCTCTCTTTGTCACGTTATCATAAACATTTTCATCAGTGCAATATTCTTATTACACTTCTTAATATACTTGTTTCTTTGTCATCGCTAAGCAAGTTGGAATTTTTCATTTTTTTCGTTGTCAGTTGCATCAGGAATAACATTTTCAATTTACATCCACATGTGCAACAAATCAATTTGGTTTCACGTGTAGCAGTTTGGACAAACTATCCATTACGAAAACATTTTAGACACGTGTTCTGAATAAGCTAAATGCTGAAATATTTTCTCGTTTCATTTCTTTAGATTTAAAAATGTAATTTAGATTAGGTATCGTCACATTTGTCAATCATTAATGTATAAGTATATTTGTTTACAACGTGTTTATGAATGCTAAAAGCAGTCACAGTGTTAACAAAATGTATGCCACCAGCTATTTCAAAGAGTGAAACTTCTGAACAGAAATTTTGAATTTGTTTAAAAAGGGCCCCTCCTGTATCAACTTCCACCCTGACCTTATTTTACTGTTTATCATGATTACATCAATGAATTATATTACTAGAAACGTTTACTAACCAACTTTAAAGAACACATAATAAATAACAAAGAGACACACATTTTACGAAGATAACATATTTTAGCATTGAAAATAATAACATGAAACATGTATCTGTTGTCTTCTAGTCAAACGCCTCAACTAGTCTTCATGTCTAGTTAGAAAATGTGGCTTGTGCACCGTTTGCTATTTACATGGACCTGACAAACTCAAAACCCAATGAAATACAGAGGCATTATAAATACAGTGACTTGATTTGGCATACCTCTCTTTTGAGATCACTTATCCTGCTCTTCTTTTCTACTCTTTTTTACTGTACTGTACAGTAGGTACATCCTTTTGGAGGACAATGTGTGTTTACCAGTTGCTACTACATTATTTTAATTTTAAACCATTACAGCACAGTTTGCAATGCAAGTAAAAGGATGTTTGCGAGATGTAATGAAAGATTAATAGAATTGATCAACATTTTCTGCTTTCCAAAATCAAACGAACGTCATTTGGCGTAGCAGCGGCTGAAACTATACCGATACTGTCATCTTATGGCAAACATGAGTCAATTACTACATCGGCGGTGAAATAAACCACTACACTTAGTTTATTTGGTTTATACACTTACATCCAGGTGGATGCTGCACATTGGTGGTAGTGGAGGGGAGTCCCCATTACCTGTAAAGCGCTTTGAGTGGAGTGTCCAGAAAAGCGCTATATAAGTATAAGCAATTATTATTATTACTTAAATTCACAACTATTAATTTTATCATTTATAGCTAGCAAACTATAACAGTCCAGATCAGCACAGCAGCAACAGAAAGAGCCACTGGAGGGAATTTGTCAATGTGAAAAAATATATTGTGTTGCACATCCCCCGACCGGCGGAGTAATCCTACTCTATTGGGCCCCTGAGCAAGGCCCTTAACCCCAACTGCTCCAGGGGTGCCGTATAAATGGCTGACCCTGCGCTCTGACCCCAAGCTTCTCTCCCTGTCTGTGTGTCTCATGGAGAGCAAGCTGGAATATTCAAAAAGACAAATTCCTAATGTAAGAAATTGTATATGGCTAATCAAGTGATCTTATCTTATCTATCTTACATTGAGGGGGGCCCCCCAGGTGGCCTCGGGGCCCTAGGCAGTTGCCCAGCTTGCTAGGCTGGACCTGGCTGCAGGCCACATTGCTTCGCTTCCTGTGCTCAGACACCTTGTCACATGCTGCTTAGTGTGCATCTGACAGATGTGTCCTGTCCGAGTCTCGGTGACCTGTTTGCTGTAGAGTGGAATGTCAGGAACTCGCTCTGTCTCACCATTGCTGTTTTTTTTTTTCAGGTGCAGCTGGACAGTGAAGTCTTTGTCATATGAAGTGTGTCGCTGGCTGCTGTTTGTGGCTCTTCTGGTGTCTTTTATACTTCTGCGCAGATATTTCAAGGTATGTTACTGTAGGTGAACACCAGAAAGAATCGGCCATAAAAAAAAATCTCCAGTCTTCCTTACACACCATACTGCAGACCTGCATTGCTTGAGCTATTGTGCTTGAAAGAAGACATGCAATTCGTTTTTTTCTTATACCGCAGTGAGTGCTCTCTCATTTTCTAACTTCATGCATTTTTCAAATCAGTGCTTGACACTAATTTGTGACCAATTTGACCAACTTCCTTCTCAGTTAGTGTCACAACTGGACACTTTGATTTTGATCAGGAAACATATTCTGCCACTTTAAAGCCCAAAGCCAAGGCAGAAACGTTGTCCCTCATGGAATAGAGCTTCAAGCAATCTGCTACTGCAATTGGATGAATAACCTTTTCTTTTGTATTTCAGGTATGAGTAACTACATTCTCTTGTGTATCAGTGAAAACCAGAAGCTGGTTATTTCATGCTCATTTATTTTTAATCTGGACATAAAAATGATGTATTAAAACTGCATACTGTATATTTATTTTTCTACTTCATCAGTGTAAATGAGCCTGCAGCTTAAACACCTTGACTATAATGAGTGTCTTATTGAATTTTCTCCTCTATCCAGGGAAAAGCAATGTTAGCAGCATGCTCTGAATATGATCATTAACTATTGTCTTATATTTAAGTCGTGTGTTCTATGAAATTGTCATGAGGATTGTACACTGTGGATAAATGTATCCCTTGGCTCAGACTGCACATCTATCAAACATGTTCCAATAGAAAATGGTAGTACACACTACAGACTGAATGCTGGCAAGTGAGCTAGTCATTATACATGCAATGATGCACTGCATGCCCATGAGTGGATAACAGCAATGGTAGCACACTCTTGGATCCTGTACCGTGTGGAACCAAGTAATGTGTATGAAATTGGGTACACAAATGGAACCATAGCTCCACAGTGCACCACTGGTAGGGCACAACTGTTTGAACAGGTCAAGAAACAGTAACAGTGTTACCCCCATATAGCCTGATCTCGGCAGATTTCAGCAGCTACGCCAGGCTGAGTCTGGTTGCTGCCACAAGGGATGTTGGTGGACACAATTTTCTCTTAACCAGAATGTCTAAAATCAAAGCATATTAATACAGTGACTGGGGACACCATGCTGTAGGAGATATTAAGTCAAGATCTACTTGGTGATTTACATTCTTACGGCACTATTCATGCGAGTAGCGACTCATGTGTTAACCCTGGTATCCTGGCTGAATTCCACTCTGGGTTTACACAATCTGGTCTACCTTCAGTTTTCCCTTAAATCAGTTGGTTCTCATTTTGCCTGATCTACTTCACAGATTCATGGGGGGCAGTTGGTACATTACGGTTGCTGTCCATCACCCAGATGGATGCCGCATAGCTCTCCACCTATATATACAGTACAGTATGTACTAGAGCTATAGGATGAAAAGCTCAATGAAAACGTAATTTTTATATATACAGTATATGTATAGATACAGTTGACGTGGGAATGTCTGTCATTTCAAACTTATTATTAAATGATGAAGGGTACAGAAGCCGTTCTTGCTTTAAATGATCGTACTCAGTGGAGAGGTTTTCTTTGAAGTCCAGGGCTGAGCCCACTTACTGTACAGTATGTGTCTCTGTTTCAGAATAAAGGGCACAGAAAACACTATAGTACATATCTGGAAAAAAAACTGCACAGAAACTGCAGAGGACTGAAGGAACTCCACAGCAAGGAGATCATTTCTTCGCTTTCAGCCCAGCACCTCTGATTCAGTCTTCTGCTGAGCTACAGCATGTTGAACTTCACACAAGAGTTACTGCCTTCATGGGAGAACTGCAGTCAGTGGACAGGTTTCAGACCATGCCATTCATGGAAGGAAAGAAAGTGTTGTGCAGTATAAACTGTGATGCCAGGCAATTCCGGTTTACTCAGGGACACTATAACACGTGAGAAAAATACGTTGGTCTTTAGATATGAATACAACTAATTCCTAATCCTATAAAATAAATGCCTTTTAAAGGAATATATACTTTTAAACACACTCTGTACCAACTATTTTCTTGTGGTAAACCTGGAATTTTTTGTACTAATGAAAGTCCATGAATGAGTTGCTTGTAGTAACATCAACAATAGTTATCATTATTGATTTGTATGGGAAATGTCAGTCTGAATAGATTAGTATTGCTGTACTTAAAATGTCCACTAGATGGGGACAGATCTTGGAGTCCCTCACTTGTCATATCGCTCTCACTCTTAAATTGTTTGCTGCTATTTCTGGATTCAGGTACTGGTAACATGAACTGTCCCTCACGAAGAAATATAAATAACTTCACTAAGCGCTTCTATATTGCATTGCACCCAGCCATGAATAATAGAACAGGGATCAGACAGGCAGGCTATTAATATGCTCCTAATCTCCACCTGCAGTCAGCTCGGATTTCTGTTTTTGAGCATCTGGTGACCTGAAGGGAGAGGGGGTTTCAGGAAGGTGCCATTAAATTAAGTAAACTCACTCCATTATAGTTAAAGGGTAGGTGAAAGTGACGATGATGATAGTCTGTTTCACCTGAACCTTTTTCTAAATGTTCCGTTGTTGATATTGCGGCAGCGCTAAGACAGATGGGGCAAATGCTTAAGAAAATATGAAAATAGCAAATATTTTCTTCCTGTGTTTTATGTACACTTTGACTCTCAACCTAAAAATGTTCAACGTTTTTCAAAAGTGGTCAGATTTTATTTAATTTTCTGATACAGAGAGGAGCAATTGTGGGGCATATCTGACTGATAACCAGAAACATATCTGACTGATAACCACCACTGCGGTAATGTATTGTACCTCCAGGTGGAGCTCAAACCCCACGTTAGAAAGCAACGTCAGGCAATGGTGCCTGATAAATGCTCACAAGGGCAGGCATGGTCGCGCCTTGGTTAGCACTGTAGTCCTACAGTATGGCTTCTGCATTCTAGGTTGGATTGTAGCCTTTGGTGCCTATCTGTGTGGAGCTCACTAGGTGAATTTTCACCATCTGTTCCAGTTTACTTCTGCTTTCCAAATGCATACAGGTTAGGTTTGATTTGCAGCTATATACAGTAACAATCTACCCAAGATTTCAGTCTGGCAGATTTGCTAATTGAACATGCTGTGGCATACTACAGCCCTGACACACATGCCACATGTGAAAGGAGGTTTTCTTCATCCAGTTTTAGAGCACAGGGCTGAAGAAGGGGGATTGTGAATTCATTTGAAAGATTATTCAGAACACAGACATGTGATGCAGTACGAGATGTAATAATACAGTGAGCTTACACAGCTGTTCTGTTCTAATGATAATATGCAGTTGTCTGCTCTGCATAAGAACCTAAAATAGTTACCAGTGAGATGAGGCTGTTTGACCCATCTTGTCCATTTGGTAGTAAGTAGTTAATGGATCCATTTCATGAAATAATCCAGGGCATCAGGTTCAGCAACATGACAGGGCAGTTTGTTCCATAACACCACAACCTTTTGAGTTAAATAAAAGTGCCTATGGTTGTTTGTTTTAAATGCATTCCCATGTACAGTAGTGTCAACTTCTGTCTACTGGTTTGTGATTTGTCTGTTCCCTTGAGGATTTTGAATACTTATCTTAGAAATAATTATCTTTTGAATGCTTATTTTCCATTGTTGTCACTGCAGCGATGTCAATTGCCTTGTAATTGTCTCTGTGCAAGACTAAAATGATTTAGTTCCTTCTGCCTGTCGGGGCAGGATGTAAGGATCAACTTTAAGTTGGTAGCTTTATTCAAACCTGGGGTCGTGGCCACAGATACCTGCTCCAGTGCTTCAAAATTGGCATGAAGGCCAGGAACCCTCACGTTGAAGGAGATGTTTATGAGGTCTATTAGAGTGGTGTTAAAATAAGCACTGGGGGAAATGGTTTAATTCTGTTTAGTAGTGTTGACAGTCAACATTAACAGCACAGCTCATATGCAAGACCATGCCCCTTCCTTCGAATAGAAAGTGTAGTTGTCTGCATCAAAGGTGCTTGAGGGTTCAGCACCGGTCCCAGGCATTTTTAATTGGGCCAGTGATGCTTCAGCCTTTATTTTTCCGGTTGAAGGCTGTGCATGTGGTTGTGCTGGGAGTTGGATGAGGTGCTGCAGTGGTGTGTCTGAGCTGCACAGGGACTCCCTGGGATCTTGTGCCAGGGTGCCCAGTGGGAGGCATGGTGAAGTGTGAAATTGTACCAGCTCATCAAAACAAACCCGCCCAAGAACAAAGGAGTCATGACAACGAGACCCATCCTCTGGCGCAGAAAGACGTCCCTGGAGGACCAAAGCATCAATAATTTCTCCCGCTAAAGCATTCATAGCAAACATGGCCAGCACTTGATAGGTCTAGTCCCACCAGACACACCTGCCGAAGGCTCCACAGCTGAAATGTAGTGTTCCTTTTCTTTACCTTTCAGCATAGTATGAACCTTTACCTGTTCCTTTGCACACTGAAGCTGTGCCACATACTCCCACAATGGCTCCAGGTTGGCATTATTGTCAGCGGCTCAGCTGACCAGCTCCTGGTTGTTTTGCCAAGTGTGCTTTTCAGATCCTTCGTGCAAATTTTATACCTTTTCCAGATTCCAGAATTCCAGAAAATTCCAGAAAACAAACTAAAGAATTGGTTATTTCCCCCTGTCAAAACATTGTTTTATCAAAAATGAGCCTTTAAAATTTAATGATGTGGAAACATACTGCCAGGTATTGTTAATTTCTTTCAAACGATACAGTAATCCAGGAACCCGGACCTGGGACCTGCATTTGTTGAATACTGGTCAGGCCTTGAGCCATGTTGTTATATAATTTGTATCAATTCCTTTTCACATTCTGACCCACCTGGACTTGAGCATGGTGAGGAGAAAATTAGATGTTTTATTTCTGTGATCAGTTTTTTGTTTATATGAATTGAAAGGAAGCAGCATTTTAAGAACAGTAGAAATGTAAATAATGGAAAAAAGGCTATTTGGCCCCATACGGTGCCTGCAGAAAATATTCACCCCCTTGAATTTATTCGCATTTTGTTCCTGTTTCACTTCCATTTTAACACATTGAAATATTTTTTCTCCCTTCAATAACACAATAAATTCAACACATTTATGAATAAAAAAATATTTATTCAACAACATTCGTTTCCCCAGAATGAAAGACTTACATTTCTCATTTACAAAAGTACTCAGGCCCCCCGCCGAGTCAATACTTTGTGCATAGTCCTTTAGCAGCAGTTACAGCTGTGAGTCTTCTTGGGTATGTCTGTACGAGATTTGCACATTTAGATTGTGGAATGCTTGTCCATGGAATGCAAATTTGCTCCAACTCTGCCAAATTAGATGAGAGTGTCAGTGGACAGCAATTTTCAGGTCATACTACAGATTTTCAATTGGATTCAAGCCTGGGGTCTGGCTGGGCCATTCCAGAATACTACTTTCTTTTTTCAAGCCATTCCTTGATAATTTTTGGGTCATTGTCCTGCTGGAAAATGAATTTTTTGCCCTAAACGCAGATCTCTGGCTGACAGAAACAGGTTCTCCTCAAGGATTTGCCTGTATTTGGCTCCATCCACGTTGCCTGCTCTTAGTAGTGTCTGGCTTGTGCCATGTTTTTTTCCATTTTGTTGTTGGTGCTCCTAGGAAGGTTCAAAGCTTTGCCAATCTTTTCATAACCTTCTCCAGCTTTTTTCCACCTAACAACTTCATCTCAAAGTTCAATGGGCAGCTCCTTGGTCATGACAGCAGGACTGATCTGCTGTTTTAGTTGTCAGACCTCTCAAAGTCAGTGATATTTACCGTGCAATTGAACACAGGTGGATTGGAAATGAACACAGGTGTTAACGTATTTAGTGTGATCTCTCATGATAATTGAATACCTCACCCAATTTAGGTTGTTACAGCAAAGGGAGTGAATACTTATCAATTAAGTAATTTTCAGATTTTTATTTTTAATATAATTCTGAAGACATCTAAATACTTTATTTCATTTTAACATTATAGAGAATTACTTCTACGGGAGTGGAAAAAAATCCCATTAAAATATGCTTTAATCTGACTTTGCAACACGGCAGAATGAGAAATAATCAATGGGGGGTGAATACTTTCTGAAGGCACTGTATATGTGGATAACGTGTTTGCAGGAAAGTGCTGAACTTTGAGCAGCTGAAAAAACAATAACAGTTCAGTGGAAAGCTGCCTTTGCCCTTTCTTTTCTGCAAAACATTTGAGCACAGCAGTGCAGTTACTGGAGATGGCGGGCTGTTTTTTTTCACTTTTGTTTTAAAATAGACTCGTGCCTTTTTTTGAAACTCCTTTAGGTTTCATTTCATTAGGTGCTTAGCACCTGGTGACATTCCTTGTCATTGGGGCAAAAAGTCTGCTGTGAACCATTAGATGATCAACGGTACTACTCTGATAACAGTAAAACTCTGCCCTGCAGTGTTATTGCTTGGTGTCTGCCTGACCTCTCGCTGAGATGCTACAGCATTTCGAAGCATTTCGTGAGAGTGATAGCTAATCGGCATGCTTGTCCAGTGGCGGGGGACTGTGCAGGTGTTGGGCTACACCTGGCTGATGAGGACAGTGTGTTTGAAGTCTGGACCGCTGGAGCTATCTGATTTGTGCGCCTGGAGGATAGCGTGCAGGCGATGAGCCTCCGGCTTCTAGTAGCACCGTAAACAAAGCAATCTGTTCCCAGGCAACGAAGGAACACTGTGCTCACTTTCTAGCACCCGGTACAAAAATACCCACACAAACAAATTCAGATCACATTGGTTAGCCACAGAATCACACACTCAGAGCAAAAACAGGGACAAGAAGTACAGTATAATATAATGCCAGCAGCTGAATTAGCAGTAAAAAACATCATTTTACTTTTTAATGGGCAGTATGGTTGAAAACTTGCTGATCTCTCTCAATAGTTCTCTTTAAACAGCAAATTATGTTTATATACAGTACATAGTCCCTGTGTATAGCAGACAAGCTCTAAAGAACCTTGTCAGCCTTTACTCTATCTGCACAAGGTACACTGAGGGTCTGTGGGTTTTGAATTTGTCCAGAAAATGGCCGATGTCTGGTTTTCACATCAAAAAAATATCCAATAACATCTGATCTGACAGTATGAGTGAACATTAACTGCACTCTGCAGTACATTGTTAGCATGGTTTGTTTGGCTCTTTAGCAGCTTCTGGTTCCTTGTACCACTAGGTGGAGTGATGCTATAGAAAGATTGCAGCTGTTTCAGCACCATAAACTGCAGGTGGCTACTGGACAGCTCCCTGGTTTTGGACTGAGATCCACACTACTCATTTTACCCCCGCAGGTTCTGATACTGTAACATAGCCTTGAATTAACTTTGTTTTAATAAGTCATCAGAAGTGGTCTATGTGGCGTATAGGCACTTCTCACAAGCCCTTGTAGGAAATAGCATCAGTCCTTGAAAGTGGTTACTCCTCAGGATTGAACCGGGCTTACAAAACTTCTTTTTATATGTAGTATACATACTATGCATAAAAATGTTTTTGTTTCCTGTGTAAAAGTTTAAATCCAGGGGAAAAAAAATGACCATCTGCAATATCTTTCAGTTATAGTATACAGTGTAACTCTTAATACAGCCAGGATTAAAAGTGTCTGCTTTACTCTCCGAGTAAACTGGTGTAGGCTATTTCATGTTGTCCTGTATCAGCAGTTCTGTAGTGCATTCTTGCATCCACATGTATATCTGTGTTATGTGTAACCCTAACATTGACTAATCAACCTGCATAGAAATGGTAATAAAAACAGGCAACATGAATAATAAAGGAATAAGGTATCGTCTCAACCTTACTTTTCATGAAGTTTGTTACACAGTAGGGAAGCCAAAACAATGGATATTCTTCTTCTTGCTTTTCCTAGGATATTGGCATCAACATGCTAGTAGCTGTAATTACTTTATGCTTAAAGTCTCCGTATTCATGAAATCTATCTGACTCCTTATCTGCTGTCATATACTGTAAGATTTACAATGGCTGAGAGAACCCATGGGTGTACTCAGAGCACAGATTTTATACAGCTGCTTGCACAAAATTCCCTATATGATCATGGTTGTTATTAAAATTTTCAACTGGAAGCCTTAATGGAGAGAGAGAGATGACATTATGGTAAAGGGATTCCTTACAGTGTGACACAAGTACCAGCTTGGTAGTACAATCGCTGAGGCACAGATTACCAAGGCGTTCCATCATTACTCAAGCAGTGAAGACATAGACTAATATCCAGGAGTTAACCGCCTGATCCCCTCCACACCCTTCTCTGTCACACTGCCGCAGTCCTGTGTGAATTCCCTGTGCTGTTCGTTCAGTTTTAAATATGCGGCAGAGAAGGTTCAAATCTTTTCCTTTCCGCTAGACAATTGCCATCTGCAGCTTATTACCTAAAGTTGCCTGCTGTTCAAGCACACTTCATTCACCCCTGCTGCCCCTCCTGTGCTGCCCCCCATGCGTCTCCACATTGCTTTCTTGCTGGAGTGAAAATAGGCTCTCGTCTTTAAGAAACCCAACAAAGGAACAGTGTCAGACATGTTGAAGATTCTCACTCCAGCCTGTATGCCTTCCAGCTCTGCAGTATTTTCTATTCCAACTTGTATCTTTGGGTGTTTTATCTGAACTGCCGAATATGATTCTTTGTACTCCTCTTTATAAATACCATAACCATAAGTGGAGATCACTGTTGGGGAACAAATCTGCACATACTGTATGTATGGCTGTGTGAGGCCTGTCGAGAGTGTTGTAGCTTTTACATGTATCAATTACAGTAGGCTGCTGGTGTCAATGAAACAGCCCTCCTTCTGATCAAAAACAGCACTTGCTTGCCTGACGCACTCCAGAGCACTGGGGCATACTAACAAAGCTTTTTTTATATTCTAACTGGATTTCAACTCGATTGATGCAAGATTTCTCTTTTCTGTGTGTAGTCTCCTGCTAGATTTGTAACTTCTTATGGATTTTTAGAAAGGCTAGAAAAAGTACATTTTGTTCTGGAGCCAGAAGCTTTGCTCTGTAAGCACTCTGTTTATTGAGCCAACAGAATCCACCTGGTCTATATCTGTGCTGTGATTTGTCTTCTGTCTATTTTTAGAGCTGGTGGGTTAAAAATAGACTCGCTGCCACAAAGGCGCTGCTATGAAATCTTGGATTCCTCACATCCCTCATTCCACTACCAAGTACCGGAATCCTCTTTTCTCCAGGGTCTGCCTTGTACTGTGCCATTCTCTAGCTCCTGTTTCACTGCAGCGTGTAACAGTATCCGACGCTTTAATGACAGGAAGATGGGAAAATGTGCAAATGTGGAAATGGTTATTTTTATACACTGCAGCTCAATGAACCCAATCCACAAGGTGCAATTGCTCCATCACATGCCAAGGTTTAAATGGTGAGATTAAGTGTTTTGCTGGACAAGATCTCTTTTGCTCTCAGCCAGCTCTGAGCTGTCTCACATATGCTGTTATATAAAATTGTGAAATAACGAGAGAGATGTGTACAATATCAGTTTATTTGTATACGCATACTGCCAACCACAATTTTAGAGAATGGCATTTACCATATGATAACCCATCCTATCCAAAGTAGTATAAAAAGGCCTAGAGTATGTTACATCCTGTGATTCCAAAGGACTGTAAAGTAGTAGCAGATTAAACCTAGTGTGCTGTAGGGGACTGATTGTTGCTGCACATGCCTCTAGTGCTTTGCTGAAGGCAAAAGCAGAACTGGCAAATGTGTCAATTCAGACAGCCTCAAGGGTTTACAGAAAGCCCTTGGTGGATAGGAAAAAGCACCCTCAAGAAGCACGATTTAGATCATAAGAAGTTTACTCATCTTTTTTGAGGCAGTGAAGCCTCAACTAATGTTGAAGGAGTCCTAATGTCTCCATAAACATACAGTATGTGAGCATGTACTGTAGTCGATTGCTGTAACACATCACAGCTGAAATCACTTTAGGGAGAGGACTAATCTGCTGCTAGGGGTATTACCTAATTTTTAGGAAAGTCTGCATAGAATTGATTCAGACACCTTAGTGCTCACGGATGAAAGATTTTAATTTATTTACATGGATATTCACATTTCTGAGATATTCCAAGATGCTTCCCTGTATTCATCCATGTATTTTTCAGCTTTACCTGTACAAGGTGGTTTGGCTCAGGGGATGTGCAGAGGTCCCTTGTGTTGTCTGCAGCAGAGTATATACTGTCACTTTGATGAATGTCTTCTCTCTCAGCATGGGATATTTATTTTATCATCAACCCAATTCACGCCACGTTAGGGGCGACACACTGCGCCCAGTTCCACACCCCCATGCTGCAGGAAAGCATTTGGCACAAGATTTTGTAAAATAGCTGCTCACAGGCAGCTGTATGCCACATTGTGGGTCTTTTGCTACAGTATATGCTGGCACATAGAAATGAGCAGCCAGCTTCCATGAGCAAGCATGAGAAAGTAGACAGCTTTAGCAAATCATTAATCCTGTGTAACGTATTGGAAATCCTGAGAATGGTAAACAGTGTACTGACATTTTACACGTAATGTGGATGCCAACACAGCAATATGCTAATTAGTCAACAAGTTATTTTACATCAATAACTAGTGAACTCATTTTAGCCTGTTTAAGAGTTGAATGGTTGCCCACACATCTAATAGTCTTTTCCCCTCTTGTTGTTCCTTAAAAGCTCCAGTTGTTTAGCTCTTCTTGCTCAACAGAATAAAACAGAACAAAATTGAGTAATAGTCACTCAATAGTAAATTGAGTAAGCAGTGATTAGAGAACACACAGGGCAAACAAAATAAGAGAGTACTGATGATTTGTGTGTGTTGGGGGTATGAAACTGAGAAAAAAAAACAGAAATTCACATTTCTGTGTATTTAATTGTGTATACTCTAAAGTGTCACCTGGCTTGGCTTTGCCCTGATGTTGATCTCTTTGCTGGGCCTGGTGAGACTCTGAGCCCTTGTCCTTATAACTCAGTGCTAGTTGCTATGCATCAAAGCTACAGAGGGAATGGCATCCGGAGTAGCTTAGGAAACAGTTTGGGTGATAGAGCTCTTTTCCTGGTGTGGACCAAGGCCAAGGCTGACAAAGAGTACCCCCCCTCCAACTTCCTGAGCTGTACGATAGGCACTCCATCCCCACACAACAGCCTGTACGGGGGCTGTAAACAATGACATCATTCACTCTCGCAGGAAGACAAAACATGGTAATGTGTGTGTGTGGCCAATCTTTTCCAAAGAGTAATCTGCTTCACTTCCTGGCAGCAAGACAATCAGATGGAATCTACTTCATTTTTAGAAAACAAAATAGTTAAGAAATAGATTTCCTGCCTCTCAGCCAAGCCAAAATGCAGATAAAAGAATGGAGAATGAAAATCAATCAATAAGCAACAGGACAAGGAAAGGGCCCCCATTTGTGGGACCTTTGTTTGCTTTTAAAACCGTTGTCAGAGATACAAGAGTTGGAATTGGGCTTAGCCTCTGCAGCGGGGAAATAGCTTGGAGAAGAGTGAATAACGGTGAGGGAGAAGTCAAAAGCACTCTGGACATTATAAACAGGCAGCTCAGAGGGCTCCATAGGCGCAGTCTAGAAATTTAGGCATGTAAAAACACAATACTGAGAACAAGCCATTGTACCCATGAAGTTTTGCCATTTTTGTCAGTACACTAAGTACTCTTCACTGTATAAATCAGAAGTCTTTCCTAGCATTGGTGCAAGAGCTTCTCTTTCCGGGCTCACGTTTGCATTCTCATCTTTATTTGCTTCATATAAGATAACTGATTTTCTTTTCTTTAAAATGTTTAAGATCTGTTTGTCAGTTAGCTGTGCTGCTTCCTTTTCTGCATTCTTTCAACATCCTCTTCCGTCCATCTACTTCTTTTCTATCATGCTTTTGGCTCTCAGCTGAATTTTATCTTCTCTCTCGCTGCAAAGTTTCCCCTTCTATCCTGCTGGATCCTTCACTCTCTTACTCTCATGTCTCCTGCCTCCAGCAGCTCCCATGGTCTCTTTCCACCACAACCTCCCCTCTCTGCCTCCCTTTACTTTTTACCTTCTTCCCTGTTCTTATCTTACTCCCATCGTCTATCAATATTCCACCAGCAATCCTCAGCAGTATCAGGTGGGACCAGAATCAATTGCCAATATCAAAACTGATCGCTCTAGTCTAGAGTAATAGCTCTCAGGTTCTGACCTCAAGAGACAATTTAGCAGGTGTTCTAAGTCTGTTTAAATGATCAGGATAAGGCTCTCCCATCTTAAGAAAAGGGCTAAACAGGTGCAGTTTAGCTTTAATTACACCAGTGTCTCCATTCACCACTGTTACCAAGTACTAGATGATTTAGAGATGTAGGGAAAAAATGAGAAATAGAGGAATAGATTTTTTTTATTTTTCCCAAAGCGATTAACTTTGTTATTATGAAACAGTGAGTGTTGTACAAGTCGTTCTTTCCATATGAGATTCTTGCTTTTGGAAATGTTCAGATTATTATAATTGCTGAATATATAACATTTGTCCTTTATCGTTCTGCTCCTGTGCTTTGTGGATTTTCACTAAGCTCCACTACCTATAGTTTCTGGTGCTGGGGAAATGAAATCACTGAAGACCCGGTAAGAGATCACAGCCTCAGCACAGCAAACCCATACATTTTGTATGTAACAAAGAGAGCTGTGCTCCAGGCTGACAGAAAAAAAATTCATGAATCAGTAGATACAAAGAGAGAGATGTCAGATGAATTTGGGAACGGGGAGTTCTTTGTGATCACCCATCAATGTCCTTTCTTCCATCCTGTGTTTATGGTGGACATTTGAAATACCTTGTAATTTATTTAGCCACTGGAAGGCACAAAGAACAAATTGATCTCCAACCAAATAACAAAGATCAAAGGGGCCCTCCAGTTGGGCTCTTTAGGAACCCTCAGTTAAGTCTTTTTTACATCTCGGGTAATTGAGTGGAATGGAGCCCAGCCTCATCAACCTTTCATTCACATGCCAATAGCCGCATCAAGAAATTCTTCCTTGATGAACCCAGTGCAGTACAGGAGAAAATAGGAAGATAGGAAAGGTTACAATAAGAGGACCTTTTTTAGCCCATCTTGCTCCTGCTAGTAGCTTCAGGATCTAAGAATTACTTCAGGCAGTTTCTTAAAGGATTCACCTCTCCCAATGTGGTGAGAAAAGTTTATTCAGAATCCCATGACTCGCTGTCCCCTGATCCTTGTATCACGGTTGACTTTGAAGGCTGAATATTTGAATGACTGAATGACGTCTGGGTAGTGTGGTGGCATGGTGGTCAGCATTGCTGCCTTGAAGCGTTGGGGCCCTGAGTTCATTTCTGGAGCTGGGGTGCTATCTACTGTATGTGGAATTTGCTTGTTCCTCCTGTGTTCATGTAGGTTTCCTCTGGCTTCTTCAGTTTCCTATCACAGTCCAAAGACATACTGGTAGGCTTCTAGGAAGACTGGCCCTGGTGAGAGTATGTGTGTGTGTGTGCCTGTGTGTGCTTCTGTTCAGGGTGTACCCCATCTTGCACTACTTGCAAGCCAGCTTCAAGATGATCCTAAATTGGATGAAACAGAAACTGGATGGATGAATGAATTCAGTCCTCCCAACTTGTTTTCTGTTCCAGATTTTAAAAAATCAGTTCCCTTAATAAGTCTGATTTAAAAAATTCCTTGAGACCAGAAGTTTCCTTTTCACTGCCTCTGGAGCAGTAATAGTCTTCTTGTAGTGTAGTAATCAGAACAGAATACTGTGCATGCAGTATACTACTGCTTTATATTGATTTCTCTTGACTTAAATTGTTCCCTATATATATAAGTCCACATATTTTCCATAATTTTTCTAATACAAATTTTCTTTGTGCTCATTATCACCCATTTGACATTAAAATTGCACATTCTCGCTCCCTGTATGCAATACCTGTATTTTTTTGTAATACTTGTAGCTGTTGGCATACTGTATAATACATGTAATGCTCATATGTTTCAGTTTTAAGGAAATAAAACATGTATAACCTTAATATTGGAGCCAAGATGTGCTGACTGCACACATCAGCTTGCTGCTCAACTCACTGAACTTCATAGTCTTATTATGAGCTAAGCTGAAATGGTAACATTCTACTGATACCATGTACTAATTTCTGCAACTACAGCTTCAGTATTACACTGGCTGTCCTTCACAGACAAAAATCTGAACAGCTAATTCAGCCTCTGTTCACATTTCAGAACTTGCTAGGGTTTCCTTGTAATACTGAAAACAATTAAAGGTACGAAACACGTATCCCATTTTTCCTGTCAAACAGGAGCACAGGAGTGTGCCAGCCTGTGATTTCTGTCTCATCTGTGTTTTAACACAAACAGCAGTCTGGACAGGGTGTTCTTCTCTAGCAGCTGAACAAGAATTACAGTACGATCAGAGCCTCACTTTCAAAAATTTGCAGGTTTGCAGAATGACTTTCAGAATGTTTCATTCAATAGTCTTTTCTGTTGCCATCTCTGAATAAAAAACTGTGGTATCGCTCAATTTAATGCTCTTAATTTGAGATTGATTTCAGAAAAAAAGCAGATCAAGTGTTTCCTGTTGTTGATTTTTCTTCCTTCATTCTAGAAAGCAATATCCTTAAACCCCTGCCCCCACCTCCCCATTTCCTCCTACCATAAGTATATAAATAATTGACAAAGGGCTAGACTGGATGTCTTTAATAATTAATGAGAAATGGCCCTTCAGCTCTGATGGTGTTGACAAGAGTCCAGGACCGATAGATGGCCATGCTGGCTATCCAGCCCACCCCCCACCCTTCTGATGCTGTGCCCCATCCTTGCTCTGCACTATTCTGGGTGAATTGGCAGTGTTCATATGCATGTGCCTTAGCATTTTTCATAATGAACACGGGCTATTTGTTTTAACAGAGCTCATTCAGAAAGTGAAGATCTGCTAGTGTTTGATGTTAACTGCTAGTTGTTTGAGATGTTAACTATAATTGATATGATAGGACCACATTCATAAACATGTTTTGTTTGTGCTAGTATGTTCTTTGCATAGCCATTGCCCTCCAAGGAATTGTAGCTGTACATTTTTCCACTAATATTTTCCATTGAAATGGTCTGAATTGTGTACAGGTTGCCCCCAGAATATCTTGGGAAGGCAGTTGAGGAAGGAATTAGACATCTGGGAAGAGTGTGGACTGACAGCTGCTGCACTGATGGCCTCCCTCTCCAGGGAGGAGGGCACGTACGCAGTCTGGGCCAGCCCGCACAGGGCTCTTAGCTCTGCCACATGGGGCATCCATTTGGCTAAACCAGCAGTCTGGCAGGAGACCTGTTCAATAATTTAACAAGCAATGAGCACGCGGTTTCCTCTTTATGCTTAATTCCTCTTTCCTTTTTTCTTCCTTCCTCCCATTTTTTCTATTTCCTCTCTCTCCCCGAGTCTGTCTCTAAAGAGCAAACTTGTATGAACTGCAGTAATGCTTCCTGCTGCCACTAGATCTTAACAGACAATGACGAATGTCTCCCACTGCAGGGATTAAGTGTATGCGAGGCAAGAACAAACTCTTTCTGATTTTGTTTTTAAAGTGGTATCCTAGAGAGAGGGTTTCCAACTTATATATTTCAAAAAGGTCTATATAAAGCACAGGAAGTCTGATGACAGATGTCCCAGTACCTTATCTGCTTTTTGAGATACTGTTGATTTGAAAAGCTGGCACAGAAATGCCAGAGTAAAATGATCTAAAATCACTGTCAGACCTTCTCAATACATGAGACAGTATCGCAGAGGTTTGGAACAACCCTCTGTTCTTTTTATTGTAGCACTGTCTATGTAAAATGAAAGTCTCCATAAAAAAACATTTCAACAGTTCTAGTCACTAGCTGCTCTAAAACCAAGTACACTGAGGCTATGCACAGTAAGAACAACAGCAACAGGTAACAGTACCTTGCGGTACCTGACGGAGCAAATTGTAGTAGGATTGCATCTGATTTACCTGATGCTTCTCTTAAAATTAATTATGATTAGTACGGACTGTTTCTCACAGTCTATAACCACCATTCTTGTAAGGCTTGATGCTTTTCACCATGAATGTGGAGCTAGGCCGCTATGCCTTAAGAGTGGGTCAACCTACATGGGGCATATATAAGTATACAGTAGGCGCGCACACACATTCTCAAAGAGTGCTCTATATTTTTAAAATCCATTATTTCAAAAGGTACAGGGCAGGGTGTGTGGAGAGGACTCCTGCAGATAGACAGTAATTTCATGCTTGACAGACCCTGCAGCAGGGATCTCTCAGAGCCTCTCCTTCCTTAATTGACTTTTGTCTTGGGCCTCTTACTGTTGTGGATTAAAGCGGTGCTATCTGTGGGACAGAACTGCATGGGTCATTATTTCCTGACCCAAAATTATGCATAGATGTTTTTTTAATTAATATATTTGCCAAATCACTCCATGCCTTGAATAACAGGAAGCCCTTTTGCGACGTGACATTTTGCTGTAAATTATGCTAAATCTGCAGGATGCCGCTGAAAGTGACATTAAAGTCGCTTCGTCTTCAGGAAGACGGGTAAAAAAACAACAACCTGTAGGAGAGCCTCTTAAATCCTGTTATATTTAATAGATTAAAAAAACCCACGCTACGAAACACTTTCATAACGCTCCTTGTAACAGAAAATTACGAGTCCTACAATAATGTGTGCATGTTATTCAGTATTGTACAGTATCTGCATGTACAGATGAAATACATTTTGATGTTTTCCTTTCAAAGCTTGGGTTTGACGACCAATGACACCACAATGGGACGTGTTCATACGTGACTTGCGTGTGCTGCAAACATCATGTGATCAAATACGCAAGCTGTAGCGAAAAATAAAAGAGGTCAGACCCAGGACTGTGCAGAAATATACAACAAGAGAGTTATTTCCAGAGGGCCTACACTGGGTTGTGCTGCAAATATCCCCTCTCCCCAGAATCTCTCAAGGCAGCTGAGCACCTTTTGAAAACTGACCTTTAAGAACAAAGACTGTGATTAATTGGTTTGCAAGTCTTTTAGAATTCCTCTTGGTTTTTAATGGTGTTTGCACGTGAATGTCAAAGCAATCAGCTCAGGGGCGCACGTGCATCCCATTTCTCGGCATGCTATCAAAATGCCGACTTTTTGATTATGAAGCTGCATAAAACAAAAGCATATTGCATATTTAATGCATCCCGTACAAGGAAACTCACAGGGCATGCACAACACCTTGCTCGCAAGCTGAGTGTTCTGTTCAGGTCTTTATAGACTACAGTACCTCGCAGACCCCCCATATGTAGGTATGAAATAAATTGCCACTTGCCTGACCCTTTATTTTTGGCAGATAAAAATATATAAAATATATAATATATAAAAATATTTATAGATGTGATTTGCACGTTTTGTTTTGCTGCGATCTTGCCAGCAAGCGGGTGATCAGCAAGGTTACCTGTTTGACTAGAGACAAGGACACGTTTGGGTAAGAAGCATTAATTGCAAGAAAATTAGCTTTACAAGCAGTATTGACAACAGCCAAAATAAAACAACGATCAGTTTTTAGATCAGTTTTTAAATGCTGTCTCTCGGTAACTAAGCAAATGTATTGATTAAATTGGCATTGCCTTTTGTGTGTTTATTCTCCTCTATCAAGCAGAGATTTCAGAAACTCTTAAAATTTTCCAGTGATTAGGGACACAAGGGGTCACATTTCAGAAGGTCACTGCTGGCCGAGGTCTCCCCAATAGCCACTGATTCTACCAATCCCAGCAAGAGGGGTTAGAGGTCACAACAACCAATTTGCTAGAGAAGAAAGTCAAAGATGACATTTCACAAGAAATCCTGTTTCTATAGCCATTAGTTTTTAGCACAGAGTCCACTATGAGGTAAATTCAAAAGAGGCAAAGAGTTAGAACACAAAAACAAGGCTTTCTTTTTGAAAGGTGGTTTTAAGAAATGATGCTTTTAAATTTGTTCTGAATTTAAAATTAATTTGGAGAGTAGAAGCAAGCATGGGAATAGTTTTATGAAGGATCAGATGATGTTTGTTCCTTTTTTTAAAAAAAATCATGCAATTTAACCAGAAAAAATAAATTGTTTTAGATGTTGCTTTTTAAAATGTAAATGGATGCTGTGGAAATGGCAAAAAAATATATATTTTTTCAAATATGACTATGAAGACTGTGATTCCTCCATACCCTGTCAGGGTCCCTGAAGTGTCCCCCCTCACCCCCTTCATGCATTTCCCAGGGACATCATTAACAGAGTAACGTGAGGTGTCCCTGAGCCTTTAATGCTGTGAATTATAGTGGGAATATGGGGAGAATCTCATTTTTTATTGATAAAATTGGTCCCGTTGGTATTGTTATAGGAAATGATCTATCTGTGCTGTAATCTGTCAAACAGAGATTAGTTGGATGATCCATACCTTATTGACTTAGGTGCGACTGTGATTCATAAAAATTTAACTCATTTGTTTCAAAGGCTGATTATTAAATAAATGTGTGTTGTTAAAGCACTCTGGATTGACAAAATGGATAATTCTGAAGCATTAGTCCATCACATGTACAATAAGACTTTTTGACTCCGTTAATTTTACTCCCCACCACTCTTCGTGTTTGAAAGATTAGATATATGTATTGTTTTTTATGTGACCGATGGCTGTGTTGAAGTGGTTTGCTCAGTCATCTAATCTCTAAATTCATTCACCAAGTATCTCCTGCTGTGATCATTTTTGGTGTAATACAGTGTTATACTGTAGCTAGTAGTACCCACCTTCTAATTTGGGCCACTTTAGGTGGAGCTAGGTTTCTCAGTATCGGTAATCCTGTTCACAGTTCATGTTGTTCATGCAGTGATGCCAGTAAGAGCCATGTCCTATCTCTAATTGGCACTAACTCTCTTGTAAAGCATCATGGAGCCTACCGGGAGTGGGCAGTGTGTGTCAGAGGAGTCCAAGGACAGTGGCCGTAGGCTTCCTGTGAGCTCAGGGTTAAGTTGGCAACTGTTTTACGATTCTCAATTTTGAGAAGAACATAGAAACATGAACATAGATAGTGAACAATGCAAGCTAGTGCTTGAAGCGGTCCCCGGCAAACAACAAGGCACAATCAAATAACAAGTGAGAGCCGGATAAAGAGAAGCAGACTGCAGTGGAAACAGGCTGGTGGCAGAATGGATACTGGTGGAAAGTAAGCACTTCTAGTGCCCTGTGTGTAACCAGCCACCAGAGAATCATGGCAGTGACAGACCAGGGACTGAGGACAGCTCCACTATCTGCAGGTCTTTCCCAAGAAGGGCTGGAGTGTGCAATCCAGAGGAAGACAGATACGAATTCTAATGGCGTTTAGGTATGGTGTAAATTCTCCAAAGAAAGATAAACATGCAGAATCTCCTTTTTTATTGTTTGCATTTTTATCCAAGGGAATTTTAGGCCATTCATAACACATACCCAGCATCTTGCCACTCCTAAAAAGTCTGTTATCAAACAAGAAAATACTGTACCTGTACAGCAGAAAATGGAACTGGGAGATCAATACTTGGAGGTTTCCTGCTGGTGTGTACCTTATCTTGCTACTGCATGTAACTTCACCTTTTTCCAAGGCTTTCCACAGTGTCTGACTGTCAATCTGAAAGTGATAAGGTCTGCAAGAAAGCTTGTGATCCTTTAGTTTTAAGGGCAGGGTATCACTCAGGTTGATAAACTAATGGGGCAGCCGCTGGTGGGGAAGAAAAATAAATAAATAATGAGCACAAATAATGCAGCAGGTTTAATGGCAGAGAACGCAAAGTGAATCCTTCTCTTCCTTTCGCTCCCATCCCAGCTCACTCTCTGTAGCTCATCTCTTATTAATCCCGAAGCCACGCTCCCGAGATGCAATAAGGCTGCTTTTCCTTTTCCCCGCAGAAGGGTGATAATAGCCAGATCCTGAATGGAAATAACCCTGCCAACCATTTCAGATGTCATTGACTGTGCTTGTTTAATTGGTGCTCAGATGAAACATTATTAGCTTATGAATTCAGAGGAAGTAATTATTTGTCAGCTTATGTTGGTTTCTCCTGCTGACATGTGGGTGGCAGCGCACAGCGGGGCCCTTCACGAGAGAACCAAACAATCGCCTGCTTCTCTGACACAGCTGGGGTGGCAGTGATTCTGAGACGCGTCTTTAATGAATTCTGGCCTTCGTCTATCCAATCTGGGACAAGACAGCACAGCTCAATTAGTTGAAAGAGCTCTTGGGTTTTTTCTCCTCATACGAAACAGTTACTGAAATAGTAATAGCCCAACAAATTAAAACAAGACATGCAATTAGCTTTGTCTCGTTAAAGCAAAATAACTGCCGCCATACAATTGCAGGGATTTTCTCCCTAACAGTTATATTACATTATTCTTCCCTTTAGGGTTCTATGCTTCAACACAATCTTTAATACCTAATATTGGTTTACAAGACTAGGTTCAGAATTTAGGGCATTCCCTAAGAAGCAGTTGTTGGCAGAAACAAGCAAGTAAAGTGCATATACTGTACAGTGCAGTCCATCCAAAAAACACCGTAGAGTCCAGCACCTTGTATCAGTGTTTCTCAACCTTTGCCATTTCACAGCACACTTAACGTACATAAATTGAAAAAAAGTGGGGTACACTGCCCCCCTCCCACAAAAACATCACCAGCCCAAGCACATTATTATTAATATTATAACAATTTATTTCAATGTTTAATCTGGGGTTCCCTTGAAGTGAAGGATGAGTGCCTTATCCTGGTAGGAACTGATGATGGTGAGACATGGAGCATGTGCTCAGTCGCTCTCGTGTCTCAGAGCACGGCCTCAGTCTCGTGTGTATACATCGAACATGCAGCCTGTCACTTTATTTACAAACCTGATACATACAATGTTTTTTTTCTCATATGTGACTTTCTCAAAATATCTGTGGCACACCCTCCTAATACCTTAAGGCACACCGCAGTGCCTTGGTTAAACAGTTGATTACAAAACAGCATTTCTCACCAAACACATCTCATGTTGTTCATCAGCAATAACACAGTGCACCCAAAACCAATGTATGTACAGTCCATTGTATATTCTTATGAAGAAAGCACTTTTAAAAATAACCTAATTTTATGTTTTTGGTACTATTCTTGTGCAAACTGTATTTTCTCATAGTGAGGTGAGTCAAAGGTTACAGGGGAGATATTGGTAGGGGAAGTAATAGGCTATTTAACTTCACAGTACTCACCTGCTTCATAGAAGAGCATCCATTTTAGCTACACAGTAAGGAGAAAATGCATGCATGGTGCACATCATGAATCAGAGGACACAAGTGGGCCAGCAGTGCACTACACAGCAGGTCAGGATGAGAAGTGAGAAGGAGCTTCATCAGTGGAATTGAGGTGGAACATTAGGAAGTTCAAAGTGAGCAAGATTTGCCAGCAGCCATATCACCCTGAAACTCACAAATGGCAACCCACTGAAGCTAAGCAGAGTACATGGATGGGAGACCTCCTGAGAAAAACTAGGGTTGCTGCTGAAGAGGTATTAGTGGGGCCAGTAGGGGATGCTCACCCTGTGGTCTGTGTGGGTCCTACCGTTCCAGTATAGTGATACGAACACTATACTATAAAAGGGTGCAGTCCTTCAGATAAGATCTAAAACCGATGTCCTGATTCTCTGTGGTCATTAAAAATCCCAGGGTGTTTCTCGAAAAGAGGAGGGGTGTTACCCTGGCATCCTGGCCAAATTTCCTCTTGGCCTTTACCAATCATGGCCTCCCAATGATCCCCATCTTATGAACTGGCTTCATTATTCTGTTTTCCTCCCAACTAATAGGTGATGTGTGACTGCTGTCGCATCATCCAAGTGGGTGCTGCACATTGGTGGTGGTGGAGGAGAATCCCCACTACCTGTAATGGAGTGGAGTGTCCAGAAAAGTGTTAAGTGTAAGGAATTATTTTTGTTAATTAGATCAAAATGGAATTTGGAGCAACAGACTGTGCTATTGCTGTTTCTTCATCTCTGCAGAAAGTGCATTTATTCATGTTGGCTCTTATTGCAAAGTGTATGCTTGTTACTGTCAGACCCAGTGATATACATTTATGATTTTAATGTTCATGGTAGTTATGTGTAGCTTTTCTAAATGAAAAGTAGTTTTGTTGTGTCCTCTGCAGGGGTTGCATCAGTTAATTAATTAAGACTGAATGTATAGAAAAGAAACTAGATGTATTTGTAACTCATTTTTGCATGAGTGCAACAGGGTACACTGAATACTAGGGATTTAAGCTTGACACTTTTAACATGGTGTTGACTAGAATTGCCAGTCTGCCAGTCTCAATAGTACAGTAACTGTACTATCTGAGTGAGTCTGAGACTTGGTATATCATGTCATGTTCAAAGTCTTCAAGAGGATTTAGTAATTCAGAGGAAATAATTTGTCATCTTGTCGACGTTAATCTTATGGGTCTCTTCAGAATTAACAGTGAAATGCCATTTTGCTTCAGGACACTAGAGGAAACTAAGGTTTAAAGGTGAGAACAGGACATGGGAATCTAGAATAAGATACACAACCATGTTGTTGAAGTCAGCACCCTAGCTTTCTTCAACAAGTAAATAGAATGTGTAACAATAGTAATGCTATTGGTGTCATATATCTTGTGGGCCGTTTTATTTGGTTATTGAAGCCCAGCACATATTTCTAATACATTAAAAAGGGGGCAACGGTTCAATCAAATAACTCAAGTCTTAGACTGTGTTAGTTTTGACAACATGCTTTGGTATCTGCTTCCTATTTTAGAGCTGGTAAATGGGAGGTGAAAGAGGTCTGGGCCTAAATGGAGCCCTCAATCAGCAGCTGACATCTTGGAAAGCTGAGGTAAACAAGAACTTCTTTTCTCTTCCTATTACTACCAGTGAAAGAAGAGCATAGCAATACCGAGGCATAAGAGTTAAGGGCATAACATTGCCTTGACAGTGAAATTCAGGATTAAATCATGATTAAATTCATGATTAAATATGGAGAGACCTACTAGTTCTTGTATCTTCAGTCCCTGCAAAATTACTTGTCCTACAGATTTCTTTGTGCATTTCAGTAAGAGCTCTTTCACAAAGCTGGAGGTCTTTGTTAGCTATAGAGATTTACTGGATTGTGGTTTTTAATTTGTGTTATCAGAAAGGTGAATAGTATTGTTAATAATGCCACATTTGGGGGAAATGTCTGTTTGAATGGGACAAATTTACCCATCAAGGAACACAGAAGTTTGGTTAAGTAGCCCAAAAGAGTATATCACTTGAGTATAAGCTTAATATATATACTGAGAATATTATTTGAATTTTAATGTCTCTCCATTTATGTACAGTAGTTGCTGTACAGTATTGATGGCCTGAGTTATATTTTCCACTCAAATGATTGGAAGGTTGCATTGATTCTTTGGAGACAATCTGATCCCTAACCCTAAACTACCCAAACCCTGATGGCATGGTTGTGTTCTAATACAGAAATTTAATTTAGGAAAAGTGATTGTTCAATGTTATCTTCACGTTGTTTTTTTCTTGCCTTTTCACCATGCAACCCTCCCACAGTACAATCTGTTGAGACCACTTCCAAGCAGTTTCCAAAAATGAAACAGTCCGCCATCAAAAAGTCTAAAATGGTCTCCATTTATTTAAATAATAGTTGCTGCAACAAAAAATAACAACAGAGCCACGTTCCTCTTTCAGCTCCCAACTGAAAACTGACTCACAGAGCTTATCCTTTGCCTTTAATTAAAGAGGGTTCTCCCCTTTTAAACACCCACAACACTCTCAAAGAACCCCTCTACATAACAGTCACATTCACCTCAATAAAAACACAAACATTAAAACAAACATCCATTACCAAAGTCAATTACATTTCACATTTCCCTGAACAATATTTGAATTCCTTATTGAAACATGGGGGTTATTATTTTAAAACACTAGTGTTCAAAAATGGATGGGAAGACCAGCTCCCCTCCAGTCCACAAGAGGGCACAATGGAAAACATGCCGGTGGCCATCTGGTTATTGCTTCAAAGGCTTTAAATCAGGCCCTGCCCCTGAATGTGGTTTAGACTGGTAAACCAAAATGAGGTGAAGTAGCTGCAACCAACAAATAACCAATAAACCATTCACAAAAAGGTAAGAATTATATTTACTTCAAAATTATAATGTAGGGGACCAGGCCCATCACATCACACTCTATAACCTGCATTGCTCTAAATGGGAATGTTGACTTAATTGCCCTAAAAGCCAAAGATTGAAAGAAATGGCATCAGCTTTTCAAACTGTTGCATTTGTTATTTAATACACTGGAATTTTAACAGATACAGCTACAATGTATTGGCTAGTCCTGACCCTTAACCTATTAAACCCTGAAACCATGCAAATTGAGGACACCATTCAACATGAAATTTCTAATGACACGATACTTGTCAAAAAATAATATTGCACCATAAGTCACACATTTTCTTTGGTTTGGCAAGATTGTTGAGTGTTTTAAAGTTAATATATTGTTGCCCTGAGGTATATTTTCAACTCAAATGAGTGGAAGGTTGCATTGATTCTTTGGAAACAATCTGAACCCTAACCTACCCAAACACTTAGCTGGGGTTAGGGTTAGGATTATTGGAAAACATTGAGGATGTTTGATGGCATGGTTGTGTTCTAGGCCAGAAAGGAAATTTAGAAACAGTCATATTTCAATGCTATCTTGATATTTTTTTCTTGCCTATATGGCTCTATACCCTGCATTGCCCTAAATGGGAATGTTGACTTAATTGCCCTAAAAGGAAAAGATTGTAAGAAAGGGCTTCAGCTTTTCAAACTATTGCATTTGGCATTTAATGCACTGGCATTTTAATAGTTACAGCTACAATGTATTGGCTATTCCTGACTCTTAAGAGTCAGGAATAGCTAATACATTGTAGCTGTAACATTGAAATATGACTGTTCCTAAATTTCCTTTCTGGCCTAAAACACAACCATGCCATCAAACATCCTCAATGTTTTCTAATAATCCTAACCATAACCCCAGCTAAGGGTAATGGGTAGGTTAGGGTTCAGATTGTTTCCAAAGAATCAATGTAACCTTCCACTCATTTGAGTAGAAAATATACCTCAGGGCAACAATATATTAGCTTTAAAACACTCAATAATCTTGCCAAACCAAAGAAAATGTATGAATTGTGCTACAATTTTATATTTTGACAAAACTCCCGTCATTCGAAATTTCGTGATGAATGGTGTTCTCAATGAGCATGGTTTCAGGGTTAAATAGGTTAACCTGTTTAACCCTGAAACCATGCTTATTGAGAACACCATTCAACACGACATTTCTAATGACAAGATACTTGTCAAAAAATAAAATTGTACCACAGGTCATACATTTTCTTTGGTTTGGCAAGATTGTTGAGTGTTTTAAAGCTAATATATGCTACTGTATATATATACAAGTGGTGTTTGGCATTTAATGCACTGGCATTTTAACAGATACAGCTACAATCTATTGGCTATTCCTGAATCTTAACCTGCAGTGAGATGGACGCATCTTATAATTTTTAATTTTGCCCTTATACATTATTCTTACAGTATATCTAAAAAATATTTTTGTTTCACCATCAAGCGATTTGTATTTGTTATGTATTTGTATGTCTTAAATGTGGTCATATATTATACAATGCACACTATAATATATGTTTTATCTGGATCATTACATACTGTAATGTACATACATTTAATAATATTGGAACATATTTAATATCAATATTAATATTAATCCTGGTCAGCTCAGAGATTTCAAGATAATTGGTTATTGAATTAACCAAACATATAAGGATACATTTACTTGAAGTAGATTTCAGAGTGGGATTGTATTTGGTTACGTTTTTCTTTAAGGCAATAACTGCATGATGTTAGCAACCTATTGACATCACCAAAATCTGTAATTATTTGAGATGCTTAGCCAAGTCTTTGGTGCAATTTTTTAATTTTTATATTTTTTATTTTTTATTCAGCATGTAAATTGTTTGCCAGTCTAAGGTTTTCTACCATTTTTTCCTGATGAACTCCTTGGTTGCACTTGCTGTATGTTTGAGGTTATTGTAATGAAGCACAGCCCAATGAGTGGATGCATTTTTGTCTGCATAATGAGGCATTTTTTCAGAAACTTCAGAATTTATTCTGATTCTTCCATCCTTAGTTACCTGACCATTAAAATTTTTTGAACTAGTTCCACTTACGATGCTATTTTACGATTTAAAACCAACCTAACCCTGCCAGGTGCTTCTTATAAGATATACATTGCACATATATGTTTTATGTATGTGCTGTACTGTATATATTTGTCCTGTGGATAAGTTGTGTGTACAGTGACTGGCAGAGCACTGAATCTGTTGCTGCATGATGCTGAATTCCTTGAAATCCACAACCAACCATATAATAATAACTGCACAGAGAATGATCAAGGCAGGGAATTATTCTGGAAGATACTCCTGTCAGAGTCTGTCGTTGTCAGCTGGCTCCTGTCTGCCCACGTCAGAGGGTGTCAGTGTGTCAGAGAAAGAGGGCTCGCCTGCGTCATGGAGATCAAGCTGTGATCTGTGTGCCTGACGGTCGTGCCCAGTGACAATTCAATCTGCGCTTCTCAGAGAATGCCACTTGAGTCTCATTTGGAGTCGGCTGGGGTGCAGTGTGCTGTAAATTTCATTTTCCGGCTAGTGACAGCTGATTCTCTCAATGTGTCCTTTTTGTGCTAAGAGCAGTTAAGCACTTAACTGCTTAAGGCTATTTCAGCACTAGAGTCCCTTGGTATTTGGTATGGAAGGTGCTTTCACAGGGCAGCAGGCATCAGGCTGAAGAACACAGCCTGATCTCTCATCAACTCAACTGTCCTCAGTCAATTTGTGTCACTCCCAGCTGTGGCAAATGTTGTCTTAGCACTCATAATGGGAGATAGAACTGTGCAGGAAGTTTGCATTATAACCTTCTTGAAAGGAATTTTGTTTTCATAAAATCAAAAGCACAGGATGACATTGACTAGGACACTTTGTGCAGCTTAAAATTTGAATAGGAAGTCCACATTTTCCTGTTTTTTTTTTTCTCTGTACTGTCTTTCAGGACCCAAAACATGTGCTGGTTGAGAATGTTTTGTTCTGTTTGTGCTCAGTTTTTTTTTACCCCCTAGCATGATGGAGTAGATGTCTCAGTGTGGAAAGAACACCTTGTTTATTTTGGAATCATACACTGCACTGGCAAATTGCTCGAGAGGGAGTTATGCTTTCTGGTGCTCCTTTTGCTTTAAACAAAGGTAGAAATAAATGCTAAGATGGATTTTCTGAAAAGATCAACAGTTCTTATCTGTGGGGATAAAATGGTTCATTCCCGGCATAGTTTCTATAAGAGGGAGTTTCGGGAAGATGTCTTCAATGGGATACTGTTTTAGCGACTGCATGGGAATATTTCATGTGCTCAAAGTGGTTGCCAGTGTTTGGGACAGTTGGCTATCTGATGTGTATTGCAATTTAGGTCATTTGTTAGCAAATGTTAGTCTGTGAAAGTGCTTTAGCATTTGAAAAACCCCTTAAAACTATCGTGGCAATGTGGGGCCAAAAACATCATAAATGAAAATGACTGAAGGAAACAAAAAAATATTTCCTGTTGTTATTTGTCCTTGCATTTTCCAATTCATGGTACGGTATAAATAATTGTGAAGTACAAATGTTAAAACTGTTCTCTCTGCAATTCAAAAACCCTGTAGTGTAAGACATTCATCGACTGATTAATCAACACAATATCTGTGCATATAATGCTTTGTCATCAATTTAGCTGATGTCTTTATCCAAGGCAAACAAATGTACATATAATAATAAATACATCAATAATGATAATAACCTAGTGATTTATAAGTATAATAAATATTGAATGTTCCAGGAACAGTAATGTTAATCAGAATATATGAAATACAGAGTGATGCAGTGGTGTGGAGTTTAACACTGCAGCCTTCCTGCTCTTGGGTCCTGAGATTGATTCCAGACTGGGGTTCCTTGTGTGAATTTTGCAAGTTTTCAATGTGGCTCTGTAGATTCGACCTGGGCAATCAGATTTTTACAACAATCCAAATGCATGCTGTGTAGTTAATTTGTCGTGTTCCCTGTGCCTATGTGTCCAGTGATCGATTGGCATCCCAGCCAGGGTGTATCCGGCCCTTTTCTGTCTGTCTGCCAGGCTGGGCATATGTGAGGTAGTTTATGTTTTCCACTTGTTTTCTGTGTGCACTGTGGCTGACAGAGCTTGATTTTTTTAAACTTGTTTTGAAGGTTGCGTGCTTGTTTTGATCAGTTACATAATGACATTAACAAAGCTTTCTTTCACAGTGGTCTTTTTATGTACTTAAACAAATTGAGAAGATCTTTAACAGATCTTTTTAAATGTACTTGTATTAATTTTGATTTGATGCATAGCCCCCACAGAGGTGAAATTAACTTGCACATTGTAGGATTTTACTTATAGTGCTTCGGAAATGTTCAAATACTTTTTATTTAACAAACAAATACCTGTAGTTCAGAATTTCCAAATATAAAATGCAAATAAAAACATACTGCACTTGAGACACTCACATTTCTCTCTCCATCTCCAAAACCACATGCAACACAGAAAATTAGGTCATCACACCATTGTTGTAACTTCTGTTGCTGCTAGTCAGGAAGCCCTTTCAGTGTATGGAATGTTCTTAACTGATACCTGTAAAAGCAAGCCAGTCAACACTTTCCACTTGTGTCTAGTGCACAGTGCCAGTAATGGCCTTTGATCTCACAGACCAGGGTTACAGATTATCAGGTACTGCGTAGGCACTTTGCTGACTTTAGTAGATGGACAGTGACCCCTCTCAAGTTTTTGCTCTTCTGTTTTTAATTCCAGAATAAACATACCCCTTCCAAATGTCAGTGTTTATTTCCATGTCATGCCTCAAGATACACTGCTCTGTACGTTCTCTCTTCAATCGATATATTTTATAACTGCTAGATATGGAAGCTGGTTACAACTGCAGGACCCTGAATTGTTGCAGGATAATGCAGAGCAGCTGCTGTACGGTGCTGTAGAAAGATAAGCAGGATCTGAGGAAAAGTCCTCTTTATTCTCTGTTATGAGCTCTTTGATCTCCTGCAGTGGCTCAAGCATGTGAGAGGGGGTGTGAGGCAATGTGGCTTGGACAGCTGTGTGGAACAGTTCTATGTTGTGTTCTTAGCCTAGTCAGAACAGTATGAAGCTCCATGCTGCTTTATGAGCAAGGGAACCTTGAGAGGGATTTTTACAAGACCAGCCTGATGAGAAACACCCCTTTGTGCCACGTATGTCTTCTGAATCCTTAATCTTCCTCCAAAGCAGGTTTGCAGGCATGACTGTTTTTGAACTGATATGACCCACAAAACAGACTGTGTATCATTCTTATACTGTACCTTACACAATAGACCACAGTGCTTTTAACTTCATTTCTCTAAGTACTTCACATCGATCCCTTTTCTGCATGTGCAATAGTATTGGAGCAGAGATCTCATGGCACCTTGGCAGCAATGCTTTGCAAGACAATATCTAGCTCAGCAGAGGCATTTAATTAGGAAGCAAAGGTTCCTGTACATATACAGAAAGTACTGTTTGGAAATTGTAATTGTCTGACTTTATATTCAAGACGTTTTGACAATGGCTTTATGGTACATAAAATAATTACTTCATAGGTCTCACATTTTCCAGTTCGTTCATCTCACACTTTGAACCACGTGTTTGTAAAGAACATTCCTCAAGCATTTTTTTAAATGTGCTTCTAGGAAAAAATATTTTAAAGCAATAGAAGGTGTGTGACTGTAATAAGCATGTTCATATTAAACTACATCTATATATTTCAAACACTTTCATTTCTGCTGCATGAAATATAATAGATTTTATGTACTGTAAACCTAATCTAAGCATTATCCATTATTAGCATGTGTTTTTTTAAAAAAACAAACTATAAATTGCAAACTGTAAATAAGAGCCTACCAAAAACAAATGGATGTGGCAATAAATGTAGCAATATCTGATAGCAGGAAGTGTCTCCAGAAACATTCATTCAGAGAAATGAGGTTTAAAAACAAAACTCACCAGTCAGGGGAAACCGTTTCCATTGACAGGAATGAGGAAGGACTTGAGCTGGTTACTGGAAAGGCCGTAGCTGCTTCTCGGAATCTGGAGCTTCAGAGATTACACAAAGTGCAATTAAGTTCCGAACCCTGAGCAGAAGTGTAAGAAGGGAATAGTTGTCATTGTGTAACAGTGAAAGTGAAAGTTACAAAACTTTCACTACTGCAGGCCCCTATGATTTTGCACCAAAACATGAGCACTAAAGAAAACCATGAAATACAATAGAAATCAATTGTCAAGAGTGCAAGTATAGAATTGCTTTCTCTTCATGAAGTTTCCTTAGCATTCCAAACAGACCCACCAGTGTCAGTCACTTGTAAGCTTGTTTAATACCTGCCCATGTCATATCTAATCAAGCCAACATTGAGAGCAAGCTTTCAAATCAAGGTTTAATTTAGCAATCTTAGATTAAGCTTGACTTCAACGGTAAATAAATTAAATTATCCAGTTAATTTCAATGTTATTGAGCATATATTGAAGGAAGTATAAGAGGGTCCTGGGGCTGACTCTGAGCAATCTGAGAAGAGCTCTCTGTGATCTTCTTCCCTACATTGGCTACATTGTGCTCTGTTTGAAATCCAGGGATCGCCTCCGGTAAGTTCCTCGGTCCTTTTTGGGACTTGAATGGATCGGTTTGTCTTGGAGATGATACATGTGGCATTTGCACCATCTTACTGACAACGTTCGTTTAACTGACTTTCCCCTTTTTTCTATACAGTTTAATGCCAAGCACTTATAATGTTAGGCGCGGAAATATGCAGCACATAAGAAGTCAATTATGAATTAAAAGCCATCCTCTCTGCATCAACACAGAGCTCTGGCACCTCCAGTCTGGTATTAAATATGACTGGCCAAGCAGTCCACACTGAGCTGCTGTGAGCACTACAGGCAAGAGCTGGTACGCTAATGTTTTTGTAGTAATCTGGTTCACCTGTAGGGGGCGCTGTGTATTGCATAATCGAGATCAGGCCATTTGGGCAGTCTCTTGCTGATAGGAATGCTCCTCACTCGTCCCTTGCACAGAGGATATTAAAAGAGATATAAGCTCACTGAGCTCTTTTTTTAGTTACTCATATGTTTCCCTTATTAATAAAAATACAAGATGTGACATTATATGAAAATGTGCTGCATATTAGAAGGAGTGACCCAATGTGAATAATTTGAACAGGTACTAAAATGGAAGACAGTTCATTTTACAGTATATATCTATACACCTTCACAAATATGCTAGGCAGATCTGTTTTAAAATAACATACCCCTGACAATCTTGTTTAAACAAGACTTAGCTGCCCTTGCCTATAGCTGTGCTGCCTTGCAGCAGCTATAGTGCATCAGCAGCTTCAAACCAGTTTCCCCATGATTGAGGCTCCTCGGTGCACTGTAGACATGTCCTGACTGAATTCCTGTCATTAGATATCCCCCATTCAGGGGGAGAGTGATTTGCAGTTACTGGTGTTTTGACTGCAGCTTTATGCATGTGGATTAATGAAAAAAAAATTAGTTTGATCTAAATTTTATTAATATTTCACCTTGACAGTTATGTTATAATTGACTTATTTAGTTCACACTTTGTAACATACAGTGTGTAACAACTAAGAGCAGGGAGCCTGCACTTATCACATTAAGATTCAATATCTGGAAATTTCTGGTAGGGCGGTGATCTGAGAATCGGAGTCAGACTTCTCAAATTTTTAGTCACAAAGAATGCAAGGAAAGATCAGACACCACACTGTCTTTCTTTAAGAGGGTAAATCATGAATCTCCTGGGTATTTTTCACTATGTACAGTACTGTGCCTACATTTGTGTGGTGCTCAAGGCCAGACCTTTCTGTGCATATACTTCTTTAGTTCAAATACTGGTGTTTATATGCACTTTGTACTTATTATTCATTTGTTTTATCATTTAATCGAGAAAGATTTAATTGTATCAATTTACTGTTTATACTGAAGCTGGTATAGCTAATTTATTTACTGGAACAGTCTGAGCAAAGTACAGTGCTAAAGAGTACAACAGCAATGCCACACATTTTACACAATTCCCTAGTTTTGAGTCCTGTGCCCTGACCCCTCCTCCACATTGTTGCTTCTTGAACATTTTATAGAATATTTCTCAGTGGTTTGTAAAACCCATCCCTCTCAACTGAAAATTAAAGGAGGAGAGAGAGGGGGTGGGGGCTAGACAAGGAGAATTACAGACTGGTGTAAAAAGCCTGGGGAAATTTTCACTTAATTTCCAGAGCTGTTTTCCACTGAGGGTGTCCCACAGCTACTCATCCAGATGGCATCTGAGTGAAATGTAATAACCTGACACTTTAAATCACAGAGGACACTTAACTCAGTTTATGCATGAGACTGTGATATTTTTCCCATAGAAATGGCTGTGCATGCTTGAGCATTTATTCCTAGCTAATTGCACTTCTGAAAAGACATACTGTAGTATCAGTGCCAGCATGTGCGATAAATAATTCTGATCAAACAAATCTTGAAATGAAGGATACTTAGTTTATTTTTCTTAAGGCATATTCACTGATGCTAACACATTTTTGATTTGAACATGATTTTGCCTTTCTGTTGAGAAAATGTTACTATTCATGTCATCTTGATTTCTTGAACCCTTTCACATTTTTTTTTGCCCTTTGAGCTCTAGTTCTGTTGATTCTGTCTGGCCACGGTACAGTTTGTTCAGTTGTAAACCACTTTCTGTGGATTAGCATGATAATAGCAAACCAAAGAGTGGTCATTTCAGCATGAAAAAAATGGTAAAATCGTAGTAAAGCACAGAGAGGTAGGGTAAAGCAAGTTATGAGCTATGCTGAAGAGAGTAAATGCATTGTTTGACCTGTGAAATTGTATTCATTTATCATATAGACATCTCTCTCTCTCCCTGGAAAACAGTTCATTCTTTAACAGAAAAAGACATTTGGAATAATAATGTAATTTGTTAAATATTGCTGACAGTGGATTTACCAAGGGCTTAATCTTCTCAGAATAATTGCAAAACTCAGTGTGACTGTTGTCTTTACGATTTAACTGTTGAAGTGGTTTAATCATCTCAGACGATCTGCCTTAAAATAAGTGCAGCATAATATTATGAAACAAGCATAATTCTATAGAAAGCGGCACTGACCAGTTCTTTCACATATTCAGCAGACTGGAAAGAAATCGTTATCCTTCAGGAAGCCATAGAAGAGAGGGTATATGACAAAAATCCATACAACTAAAAAGATTAGTAAAGGAATTACTACTGATAAATGCTGCTGAAAACACCACAGAGGTCTTGGCATTTTTTGATATTCAGGTGCTACCTAAATGAAGACTCAAACTCACATATCAGGCAATTGCTGTACACAGACCTTTACATAGGTTTTCTAGTTTTTAGAAGTATCTATGTAGGTAGTAAAAGATTTAACATTGAAAAGGCAAGTCAACATTTCTTGTTTTTAGTAAATTGTTGATGTTGGCTCAGATGTTTACTAATCGTTTTTTTTCTTTATTTTACCCATACTTGAATCTCTTGTTTATTTTCGAGTGTATCTGTATAACCGCACTCTGCATTTTTTTACTATATGATTTCCAACTAGGATCTTGTTGCAGTCATCCTTAAGGTCTTGAAAGAATATTCAGCTTGTTCATGTAATTGTCATGTGAGATGTCTGCTATGAGTGTGCACAGATTTAGTAAGGAGGCGCAAACTCCATGTACTGTAAATGTACAAGATACACTTTCTTTAGCTGCGCGTAAATATTTTTGATAATCTTTCAAAATCACTTTACAGAAACTCATGGTCTCCATAAGATCACTGTCAATGTAATGTTACTGAGGAAATCCCAAGTAAATATGGTCCTGTGACTGAGAAGCTCAGTTGTCATGGCCAACCTCATTTCTAAACGTACCTGGACCAGTAAGTGACATGGTCAGCAGTGCCATATCCCTTCTTTGGAGTTAGGGAGCATTGCATTGCATTCGTCTGAGCTGGCTTGAGACGTTCCAACCATTTTGATTCACATTGTCATAGGCAATCGGGCAAAATCACTTCTTGCCACATTTGCAGGTGTGAGGGAAATCTTATGTCAAATGGATAAATGCAAATATATATTGCCCGGTCACTTGCTGACTGCATTTGACACAAGATAGTTACTGGAGCCAGTCATGGAATAAGGTGAAGATAGGTGAAGTCTGGAATTGTCTGTGCATTCTTAGATCACACAAATTCATGAAGAATTACATGTTTTTTAAGGATCTGCACAGGGCAGTGCAGTGGCTCTGTGCCTAAGGTTCTGAGCCTGTGGCTGGAAGGTTGCCGGTTTGTATCCTGCAGCCGGCAGAGGAATCCTACTCTGTTGGGCCCCTGAGCAGTTGTATAAATGGCTGACCCTGTGCTCTGACCCCAAGCTTCTCTCCCTGTCTGTGTGTCTCATGGAGAGCAAGTTGGGCTATGCGAAAAGACAAATTCCTAATACAAGAAATTGTATATAGCCAATAAATGGATCTTTTCAAATGTAGATCTTTGTGATTATATCATAATCTAGCCAGGACACATTTCAATAGCATACTGGTTAACTAAGACCCCATTCTCCCGAACTGGCAAAGAAAAAAAGATAAGACTTGGAAAAACCTAGAAACTGAATTAGACTAGTTCCACAGCTGATAAGGCCATTGTGTTCATTTTGTCACTGCAGAACATCAGCAGTGGGAGAGCTCTCACGAAGGGACACCACTGGAGCTGTGAACAGTAAGTGATGGACAGAAAGAAGCCTGATGTATCATCTGGCAGCTGGAACAAGTTCTGTGTTCTGTGCCATCTGCACTTAAGCCAGGGTCTGCCCAGCCTTGACCGCTGTTTTGTGTGAAATGCCCTAACAGACCTGTGAAAGACCTGTGTGGGTCTAATAAAACCCAATCTTCTGGGGCTTAGACCTTAGGCTGTGAATTGAAACAGTGTCATTTTCTGGAATGGCGTGGCAAAGCTACGGATCAGATTTAGCACTGGGTAAATATTAGCAATAATTGGTTAGACAACTAAGGATTCCTAGCTGCCCTCACCAGTGTAAGAGGGATGTGGGCTGTGCTAAACATCAAGCCAGACAGAGGTGAAATAACATTGCTCAAGGACATGTAGCCTAATAGATGGCGATGTCATGCATTACGGGGCTCCTCCACAGAGACATGCGAAAACTGTTATGGCACCATAACCAGAAATTAGTAGCACTGATGTCATCTTCTCGGCCATTCGGCTGAGTACAAGTGATGAAGAAGGAAATATCCGCGCCGTGGAAGGGCACTGTGTCACTTCTCATTAGTGGGTGCGAGTGGTCCCTTGATAGGTTTTGGAGAGTCTGTGTGATTCTGTTGATGAGACAGCGTCCTCTAATTCCCATAGCGACCAAGAAGGAGAGGGAGGGAATACAAAAGCCTTCATTCAGAGCATGTTTAAAAAACCCTGCTGTATGTTTGCCTAAGAGTCAAGGTCCTGTTGACCTTGTTTCTCTGCTCTACCTTCTAAATTATTAGAAAAGCCTAGCATTAGTTATAACATACATCAAAATGACCATTTAAACAAAGTAGAAATCCATTATTTTCAATTAAAAACAGTTGTTTTTATTTTAAGAGACCTGCAACTTAACACCTATACTGGAGAAAAAACTTATGAAAATAACCTAAAGGTTTCTACAGAAATGTTGCAATTCTTTGTGTATTTAAGCAAATATGTTCCTTTCTATAAATATAGTGTAGGTCATCTATAAGTTATTTTTGTAAAGTTAATAGGTGGCATTCTCCTTTTGCCTATTTCTTTATCCAGTTAGGCGACAAAAAAAGCTTTTGTTGAATTATTAACCAACCTGTCCTTGCTGTATTGCTCTCCCTCACTCTCCATCTCTCTCTCCCTGTCATTTCCAATGTCTTTGACATGGACTACAGCCAAGCGACTGTGTAATGCAGTCCTCTCCAGTACCCCAGCATTGCCAGACACTTCTGATCTTACAGGTTGGGACTGAAAGACGGAATGTCTGCAGTACAAAAAAAGTCTTTCAGCTGAACCCATTGACAGTAAAAAAAAAAAAAACTGAAGTTTTGAAAAGAGAGTGCATTCTTATTGGCAGGAGAACGCCTGTAATTGCTTATCCACATCTCTGCAGGTAACTGAAACGACAGATTGGATGGCTGCTTTGCTGCATTACAAAAAGTGTACTGGGGGGATTCATTTTTTTAATTACAGTCTGTAATAAAGCTAATCAAAGTTCTCATTAAAAGGAATTCTGCTATCACAATATTCCGGAAATCCAAAATATAAGATAATGTGCCCCCAGTACACTCAACTTCATACTAAGGGCTGAGCATACTGTACTCTTACATTTAGGAAAAATAAAAGGCAACAATGGATTATTTTTTAGTAATGTTGCTCCATACTGTACTTCACCTGATTTATTTCTTGTTGATTTTGCCTTTACCTTAAGGAAGGGCTGCTTTATGCCTCTACCTGGAATCCTTTCAGGGATGCTTGCCAGTGCTCCCCTTTTAAAAACATGAATCCTTACTAGGAAAACCGCTTTCTTCAGGCCAATTTTGGAAGAACTGTTAGTGGAACCAGTAGTGAGCGCTCTCCCTGTGGTTTATGTAGATGCTAATACCCCATTATAGTGACAGGGACACTATACTGTAAAAGGTGCTGTCATTCAGATAAGATGTAAAACCAACGTTCTGACTCCCTGTGGTCATTAAAAATCCCGGGGCGTTTCTTGAAGAGAGTAGGGGTGTCACCTCGGCACCCTGGTTAAATTTCCCCCTGGCCTTTACCATTCATGGCCTCCTAATAATCCCCATCTATGAACTGGCTTCATCATTCTGTTCTCTTCCCCACTGATGGCTGGTGTTTTGGGAGTGTACTGGCGCACTATGGCTGCTTTGCCAGGTGGATGCTGCACATTAGTGGTGGTGGAGGGGTGTCCCCTTTACCTGTACAGCACTTTGAGTCGAGTGTCCAGAAAAGCGCTGTGTATGTGAAAATATTATTATTAAGGTGCTACTTTGACAATCTATGTGTCTGCCCAGGGCCTGTAGTGTCTTGGAGGCCTGTTGTGTTCAAACACAACAGGGTGCATCTGATATCAGCTTGGCACTAAGCCCCTACTCTTCTCCATGGAGGCGCAGTTCATTGATCCCCACCTCTCTCTGAAGGAAAAGCCTTCGCCGCACTGCTTACCTCTCTTCTAAAAAAAAAAAGATTGTCTGTCTGAAGCTAATCAGCTTATAAAGCTATAGAGGCCACTTCAGAGTCTTTGCCAGCTCTGCAGTGCCAGCCTCACTGGACAAACATGATGGCGGACTGCCTGGGCTGGTCTCAACTCCTTTGTGCCGTGTTTCACAAAAATGTCCTCTGCGTCAAATAATTTGTTTTGATATAATGACTTTGAGGTATTTTGCAGAATGCGATTTAATGCTATCTTGAATTGTTTCACCTGAACAACATGCAGGCACCTAGCTGCAGGTGATCCTCATGTGAGCAGCTTGGTGCAAGACGCCTGACATGCTGACGTAACAAAGGACATTTGCTGCATGAGTACACCGAGCTTCAGGGAAACTGTGTGACTTCTTACGGTGCGTTAATGTTTGTGCACATGGCCTCATGTGAACGATGACTTGTCTGATTGAATGCTTGATAGCGTGGGTGCGTGATTTTGAGTAATTCCATTGCATTGCGTGGGTCAGGTGATCCGTTACATTGTAAATAGTTTAAAAAAAGTTAAATAGGGTTACTCTTCTGACATCAAGCTCTAGTAAATGGTTTCCAAGGTAACGGCGCCAGCAGCCCGCTCAGCAGCAGAGTGAAGCTGAGGCTCGCTGGCTGGCAGCCAACACCTTGCAGTGCAGAGAAGCACCTCCGGGGAACGGAGAGAGCCTAAAAATATCCACACTAACGCTGCGCTTGCTGAGTACCTGTGATCACGCAGGCAAACACACACATGCGCAAGCCAGGATGCTGCAGGTTAGGTTCATCTGAGGACAGTGCAGAGACAGGGATGGGCCGGCAGTGGTCAGGAGTCTGGGAGGAAAATCAGACCTGCGTTTTGCCTGAAATGCGGGTTAGTATACAATGGAGCACAGAGCCCTGCTTTAATAAGCAAACAGCCTTGAGAGGGCATTTAGTGCGACACAACATGAAGCCCCAAAGCGGCGACACTGCAATGTCTGTGCAGTTTGGCCTTGTGAATCAAATAAACTCGTGGGCAGAATCTCAGGCACAACGCAGGTCTTTATACCGGGATATAGAAGCATGGAAAAATGACACATTACATTAGAAAATGATATGAATAATGAAAAGATATTTGTTTAGATTTTAATACGGACGAGCTCTCCATTAATCCTCCTCCCACCCAGCTTATTAGAACCATGATCTAAATGGCTTTTTTGCTGGTGATTCATAGAAATGGGATGGAGTTAATTACCAGTTGTAGTCGTACTCTCTTTTGTTGGCAGTCCCACTGGGTACTGCAAGCAGCACATGCAGCATGAAAACCATGCATTCAAATAGCAGGCACAGTAAAATAGGTGAAAGGTCTATGAGTTGAAGAGTGTATCTCCTTGGAGGGTGTCGATGATGGAAGGCCACTCCAGATTCTCATTCACCACTCTCTCAACTGTTCTGCAGACTGATAACACCTCTCTCTCTTAGGAAGTTCATAAAGGCCTCTGAAATGGATGCCGGGAACAGTGGCTTTTCAACTTCATGCCTTTGACCCTGAACACTTGGGCTCCTTACTCCCTGAAGATGATCGTGTTCTTGTTACATGGATGCTTTCAAGTTCTTCCCTCCCTTAAAATCTCAGACACGAGAAGCCTCACATCTCACTTCCATTGGCTTCAATGTGCATGACCATTGACCTTAGAGGTGGATGGGCTGGATGGGAATCTGAGTTGCTTGGGTGCCATTTTAAACCTGGGCTAGTATTTAAAGGTGATCCTGTCACCCATAAGGCTGTTGAGTCTTTTACAGATGTTGAGTGGCAAGGGAAGAGAGAAATGGTACTGCTGGAGAAGCTGCCCTATAGATATATATATATTGAAGTCATGGCTATATAATAAGCTGGGGATGACATTATTTGTCTGCATTGTGTAGTACTCTCCAACAAATAAACATATCTGTACGTAACATTTATCTTGTTAAGTTTCACCTATCTTCTTTCTCTTTAATAAGTAAACATCATAGTCGCGGGGTCTCTCTAACGAGTGCTGAAAGCTGTGATGGCATGCGCTGGCAGCAAAGATGTAAAGGTTAATTCTGTGGTGAAGGTTAGAAAAAAAAAGCGAAATGTGTTGTATTTCAACCCAAACCCCGCATTTTTATTCTTTCTACTTTTCAGTGTGAAGTTAACCTTTGTCTCTCAAATGCCTTTTGGGCTGTTAGCTTGAAAATTCTCTTTGGCAGTTTTGGGAAGGTGTGGATCAAGGGAATTATTTTGCTTTTGCTTTCAAAAATGTGAACAAACTGCTTTTCAAAGCCCCAGCAGAAAATGTTGCGTGATTCTGGCTCTTGTAGAAGCTTAAAGATTGACTTAATATCATCACTGCCTGTTTTGGTAATTTCATGTCATGGAGTCATTTGCTTACTATTGGTTAATTTATTGATGCATTGGTTAGAAATTCAAAGCCTGAACCTTCGTCCCTATTGCAAAACATACACTGAGGACTCCAACCCCGTTCCATGTGCCCCTCGTTAATGTGATTTATCTCTGCAATGTGAGCTCATCCATGTGGCCATGCCCACTCGGAGGCAAGGATCACTTGAAGAGAGACGTGAAGGTGATGAATAACAGTCAAATATTAGTTGTATCTGATGCCGTGGCTGTGATGAGAAAAGGTTGAGTAGGAGGGTAAAAAAGAAAAAGGTAGAATAAACTGTTTCAGTGCATTTTTAGACAGTGTCATCATTCCACAACAGTACGCTATCAGCAACGCGGCGCAGAGTTGGGATGAATAGTTCACAAGACCACTACTGGACCACAAAGCTTGTAGTTGCAAGGGCTGCCTACAGGGGGCACTAGGATTCCTTTTGAGACTTGGTCATGATAAGACCTGCATAGCAAGTATTAAAAAAGCAGCAGTCACACAGCCTGCTTGCAGAATTCACCTATCATGTCCTCTTTTATCACAGAGAAAAATTCTGATGATGATGCCTAAAAATCATTGGAAAACATTGTGGGGTCTGTGGATTACTCATGAAATTCATGACTCAGTAAGGTTATGCTGACCTATCCTATCAGTTAGAGAGTGTATTTGCGTGTATATGTTGGGGGGGCGGGTGGTGTGCTGGCAGGGAGATTCTGGAACAAATAGTCATCGTCATTTGACATTTATTTTCACAGAGTACACAGGCTGGAGAAATCTGTACGGAGCTTAAATCAACCATGCTCCTGTTCTTCAGCTTCAAAACGTTTACATTGCTATGCTATACCTTACTAAGCTTGTACGTTACTATGCCTAATCTTGTGGGGTGCTCCTCAGCTATTTATAACTGCATGGGATTTCACAAAGCCTTATAAGGATTCCACTGTTTCCCAGATGGGTGCTGCTGCTTCTTTGTCAGTTTGCACTCACACACAGCAATTTAGAGCAAACGTGTGTGAATTCTGTCAAGCGTCCCTGTCAGTTCACTGTAGGCAGGCCCCAATTTAATTGCAATCACATGTTCAGCTGGCATAGTTTGCTTTTTTCTCTTGAATCAATGAAAGTTAAAGTGTAGTTTATGATGCCCCTTTAACAGCTTACATCAGGTCAGTTCTAGTGGGGTCGTGATAGCCCAGGGCAATGTTGAAAACAAAGTTTAAACTAGTAACATGTTCACTATTCAATGCTTACACCTCAGCGCTAGAAGCATTAGACATAAAATGTAAGAACTCGTTGCTACTACATTAACAGCGTATGCCATTGTATGAATAACTGAAACAAGGCTAAGGAAGGATGATGACTTCCTTCAATGGATACACATTTTTTTCAGAATGATAGGCAGGATAGAAGGGGTAGTGGGACAGGACTGTAAATCTAAAATAACCTGCAACTTAGAGAACTAAAGCTAGAAGGAGCAGGCATTTTAGAATCTACATAGGTTAAACATACTGTAGCTGTGTACAATAGAATGCTTAATGTAGACATGGTTGCAAGTATCTTATTATATAATGAGCTCAGGATCTGTGTCGCAAAGGTGATATTAAGAGATTTCACACAGAAACTGAGAGATTGTGATGAAGAATACAAAAGCTGAAATTGGAATATGGTTAAAAATGGTTAATGAGGGCTTCTTAACCCAATTTGTGAAGGTACCTACAAGGGAAGATACTCTTATTGACCTCATCTTTTCATACACTAAGGATATAATAAGGGGAATAGATGTGATGGAACCGCTGGGAAATTGTGACCATGATATGGTTGCTTTTGATGCATAGTTTCAGTTTCTCAACCTTGCATCTAACATTAGGGTTTATAATTTTAGAAAAGCGGATGTTGAAGGAACCAGGCAGAGCTTACAAGAGGTGAAATAAGAGCAGGTGTGTTCAGAATCAGTAGAAGGATGGTTATACCTCAAAAACAGAATGTTAAAAGCTCAAAACATGTTAATCTGTAAATCAAAAATTAGGAAAAGTATCAGAGGATACCACAGTAACGTTAAGAAGGGTATACTTTCAGCTGAGACTGAAGAAACACTCAGCCTATGGTTCCTGAGCAGGCTTGTCAATATGAAGTGGTGCATGAAACAAATGTTTTCCATATTTCTTTCTCTCTTAACTATTAGGCCTGCCTGGCTCTACACTGTAGAGATTGTAACAGTTACCAAATAACAAGAGAATCTGACTTATTGTAATCAGGAAAGATTCATAAGAAACCCAAAAAAAATATTTAAAGTAACCATCAGGTCATGCTGCCTCACTCATTGTATCTATATCAGATGAAGTCAATCTGTTTTTTGGTTCCTTCTAACTGCTGTTTTATCTCTTCATGCTCTCTGTTGGGAGTCTCCTAGAATCCATTCAGGCCCAGCTATTCATTCCTGAAGCGGCTGCGCACTGTGAACATCTGTGTAAAGGAAATTAGTCAGAAATTCCACAAATACAGACCCAGGAAATAGTCTAAGGTGTATTGTAACTGTGTGCAGCTCCCACTGTAAGGTATTAAACCCTAAACATGACCCAGATTCTCGCCAGCCTCCTGTAGCCTCAGTTTCCTTTGAGAACTACTTCCACTAACAGTAATTGCTCCTGACTGGTATTCTTTTCAGTGAGTGGCAGTGTGGGGGCCCGGTGGGGTCCGAGCGACCCTTGGGACCATGGGAAGCTGCCTGATGCCCATCTCTGAATGAGGCCCCAGGCGCCTTTGATCTCTCTCTGAGAGGTCTGGATCCCCCCAGTGAAGGAATGCTGCCGGCCACAGTGTCCCGCCCACCCGTCAGGCTTTTCCTACAAGGCATTGTGGGTGGGATTCAAAAGGGTCAGAGCCTAGGAAATGAACTAGGAAGTTTTCTCAAGAGTTTAGCTTTTAGTGTTTACCGGGATCTCTTTATACGACTTGAGGGGGCCTCTGCCCTGCCACTGTGGATTTATTTCAGCAGAACAAAGTCTGGAGCAGTCTTTTAAAAGCAAATAAAAGGAAGACAGGGGGACACTTGTCTTTATTTGCTGCCTGAATACTTAACTGCTATTAGAGCTTTCCAATATTGTGAGTTCTCTTTTCAAACAATGTTTTAGTGTAAGTATTGGCAAATGTGTTGGATAGAAAGATGTGGAATGGAAAAGATTTTAAAGCAATCAGTTCTGTTTCCAGTTTTATTTTTGCTAATTGCATGTACTGCTATTTTGAGGAACTGAATATAATAAGGGTTGACAGGTTAAAGACACCATCAGTTGTTTTCTTCCGACAACGTGATTTTAAATATTAACATAAAGTACCATTGAAACATTATTTTACTCATAAGTCCTTTGTTTATTCTCTATGCGTTACACAGAATTAATTTTATGTGGTCCAGTATGTGCATGATAATGCCTCTGACCCTTTATGAAAATTGGAAACCTCTGAAAATTTGTGAAAAGGGGGGATGATTAACAACAAATTAAACATCCTGCCGTCCTTCCAATCCATTTACAGCTCCTGTCACAGCTGTAAAGAGCTACGACATTTGGAATTAAAATCTTTACATGCAAATGCAGAAACATGGGCCCTGCATCTAGTGACTTATAGCTTCTATTGGCAGTATATCACCTTGCATTAAAAGGGGGGAAAAAAGAGCACTGTGAGTTCATATTGGCTTCCAGCGCCTTGGAACTGATTAATGGGGAAGAGACAGATTTGCATCTCCTTGAAGCCAGGCCCTTCGTTTCTCCATGAGCAGGCATTGGCAGGATGGGAAAAAGCTGGCGATACACAGCAGTTTTGGATTATTTACCTCCCTATCAGGGGGCATTTTGGTGACGATCCAACGTGAGCCAGTTCACATGAATACAAAGACACAGCGAGAGAAAGGAGGTGGGTAGGTGGGGGTGGGGTGGGGTGTGGTGAGAGTGAAGTGAAATAGAGGAGAGAAAGGGAAGGAGAGAATTAATCTTAAATGCCTGTCTTTCTGACTTCATTTTTTTTAATCCCCAAATCCTTTGAATTGAGGTACCATTTAGGATGAGATTTTTGATAGCAGGGGTTTTTGAGCACATAATTGACCTTTTTCCCAAAAAAACAGGATCGACAATTTTTTTGGGGGATATGTTCCATCTCCACTTGGAACTGGTAGCGGTTTAGAATGGAGCCATTCATCTTCTGCTGCAAGCCCTTGTCAATGATTGGAGGCTTGACTTGCCCAAAGCTGTCATCACTGCAAGCCTGCAGGCCTCTGTTTCACCAAAGGCCAAGATCACTCCGGGTGACTTGAACTTATCCAGAACTGTCAGCTTCTTAGCCAAATGTGTGCTGCTGCTTATGGTGTCCTGGTCTGTCAAATACCCAGACTGCCTTGGCAGTGCTCTACCGATTATTTGATGCTGCCTAGTGAAACCCAGCCCCAATCATCTAATCACAAGTCCTGAAGCAACAGTATCTGGGCTATAGAACTCATGCCTCCAGAGACCCGTAACTGAACTAAGCTTTTTGTGCTTCTGCTCAGTGCATTAATCTTCAAAAAGGACATTTTCAATGCACCTGAACACGTATGTCCAGTAAAGCCTGTGTATAGGAAAATGCAGAACCAATTTAGATTTTACAGATGAAGCGGTGAAAATTTGTGTTACAGGTATATGTACAGATGCTCTTTTTATATAAAATATAACGTAGAAATGTCCTTGCATGTCAGCCCTCTGCAGTCACTGGCAGGTTATGAGCAGCAGATATTTCTGGGAGGTGTCGTAAGGAGAGAAAATCATTTGCCATGTTAAAGCTGCTTATTTTAATTTGGCTTTGTTTCAGTATGATTGCGGTCCCTTTCTCCCCCCACATGCATCACGTCTCAGGGTACTAGCATGCTCCGAACGCTGCTTACCCTCATTAGAAAAGGAATATATCCTCCTCCGGTTTCATTGACAATGACAGATGCTTGACTAATTTTCTCTGATGCTATTAAATAAAAACCAGGACATTGACTCCAATTAGATTTTCTTAGAAGAAAAGCAGATAGTTCAGAACAGACTTGTTTTGCTGCCGCATCCGTTTTATCCTCCTGGCTGGCACATTACAGACTTATTGAATTAATGCCATTAGTGACCCAGGAATGGGAGCTGCAATAAACACCTGCAGATGGTACCTGCAATGTCTGGCAATGGCAGCAGCAGTATTAAGAGCAGGAGGAAAACATAAGAAAGGGCATGAGCGAAAGGAGGTCATTCGGCTTATTCGGTTGCTAGAAGCGAATTGATCTAAAGATTTTTTACAGCTGCTTTTTGAAGGAAAAACATTAAATTGGCTTTGACCACATGGTCGGGTAGCTTGTTCCAAGCTCCCGCAACCATTTGTGTAAAGCAGCACCTCCTGTTTACAGTTTCAAATGTGATTCCACATAGGTTCCACTTGTGCCCTCTGTTTCAGATTTTGCTGCAGGTTCTAAAGAAGCCCGATGGCCTTGTCAAGGCCTTTAAGCATTATGAATAGCTAAATCAGATCCCTGTATGGTCCTCTTTGTGTGACACCCCTTTCCTGGTGCGTATTGTGATGGCTTTTTTTCATGCTCTCATATAATGTAGTATTACCTTCCCCTTCCCCTCCACGCACTGTGTTGTGCTGTTGCGTGGATGCTTGTGTTGTGTTTTTCATTTCTGTTCAGCCTGGGTCATCAAGGAAGTAACGGATGCAAATTCTTCTGTAACCGGGACACACCTCTTGGGCCTGTGTTTCCCCGGATTTCCAGCCCTGGAGACTGGTTCTTTCTGAACTCCCTGGACTCGTAGCGCTTGCTCTGTCTCGTCCGCAGCGGGCTCTCAGGGGGCAGCCTGGAGAGAAAGTTCCCATGGGTCCTCCTCTTGGGATTCCCGCCACTTCACCCCGTCAATCCTGTTTCACGGCCAGTGGCTCTCAATAGCTGAAGGGAGGAGGGGGCTCAGCTGAGGGGCTGCTGGCCTATTGCTCTTCTTCACTGGTTGGGCTCCTTCACTATTGTAAGGGGAGGGGGAGGGGGTGGGAGCTAAAATCACTAGACAGTGAGACGTGAATGAATTTTGGTCACACAAAAGCAAATGAATGCTTTTTTATGCATATACTGTAGTTGGATGGGGTCAAGGGCTATCTGAATGTCTGTAAGCACTTTGATTACTTGACAGTGCAGGGGGAATGACAGGAGGGAGATCCAAGATCCCATGAGTATGAAATGTTCTGTCTCTGAATTTAAATCGGACCCCCCCTTTTACTTGGTTCTTATGCAACAGTACAGTGAGCTAAAGAGCAGTGCATTGCGTGCAAGACTGTCCACGCTCCACTATTGCAAGTCTATTTATAGGCTTCGGTGAAGTACGGTACATTGCTCATTTGCCCTAACAGCAACTCTGTTTTTAAGTATTTACTTTTTATAACATATACAATACTTTTAAATGTTTAATGCATCTCTTATAGGAGTTGCATCCAGATTATCAGTAGTATGTGATCATGTCAGTGTTACTTAAAAACAGTTTTATTTCCTTCTGCAGAAGTAATAATTATCAGTAACTACAATGGTAGTAATTACATTAAGAGACAAATACCAAGAGCTTCTATTGAGGTAATGATTCATGGCAGGCTGGGGCTTGCCAGATGGGGTCTTCTTATCTTGGATTAATGAAATTCCTTTTAACTCTAGAGCAGGGATGCCCAGTGCTTGTCCTGGAGGGTCAGTGTATTTGCACATTTTCAAGGTTTCTTTAAAGAGGACCCTGCCTGAAGAGTAGGAAATGATATTGAATTCTTCCAGTTAAGGCAGTAACCAGCTTGTTCAGCTCATTAACAGCTGAGTTGGAATGAAAACTTGCTGACACACTAGCCCTACTGGATCAGGACTAAACACCCATGCTCTTGAGGGTTTCAGTTAATTAAATAGCTGAGAAGATGCATTGAATTAGTGAAGGAACCTTACATAGATCTGAGCCTTGTGCACCAGAGGAGACACTTGCCACTGATCTTTTAGAGATCCAAGTGGCTTCAACCTTAGCATTGTCAAATCATAGCATCCCTTTTACAATTGGAAGCCAGAGTGCAATACTTGTGGTTATTGTGATGGTTTATGAATTTGCACGTGAGGATCAGGTACACACTGTGGATTATACTAGATCTGTAGGCAGAAAGGCATCATTGATGCCCAATGACACTAAACTCAACTAGCCTAGGAAAATTGTCATCTGACATGAACATCGAATTAATAGACGCTTAATAAAACAATGAAGCGATAAGTAAGAAAGCTGGGTACTCTCCTTCTGCCCACACATTTTTTCACTGGCGTTTTCAATGTGTGCCATCTCCCCCTCCCCCTGACCATGTGATCACAGTGATCGCTTTGTTGTTTTTCATCCTGTTCTCTCCCACCTCCAAGGTCTATTACTGAGAGACTGAATGGCAGTGCGTTAACAGATCCTGAAATGTTAATTAGTGAGTGACTAACTCATTGCTTCCCGCCACACAACAGCTGATGATTAAACCCCAGCGAGGAGGCACAAATCAGCTCATCAGAGGGCAGAAAGATGAATATTTCCTGGAACAGTGTCTGATTTTTCAGGATCTGGGAATGAGTCAGTGTTCTTTTAACAAGGAGTGTGGTATTACTGTCTCAACTAGACCACTTTGGCACAGAAGATGCCACATGTTCTGATAACAGAGTCAGACAGTTCAAGTGCATAAATATACCTTTATTTACAGCAGTGACTGACTCAAGCTGTTCTTAGTCATTGTGGCTTGTCCTAGTACCTAATAAACATGAAGCTTTTTAAATCTTATGATGTTTTATGTATTTCCCTTCTGGGGATCAGCAAGCATCTTAGTGTGCAAAGTGTGGAGACGTCTGCTTATCACATGACATCATCCTACAGTAGGTCATTTGCTAACAAACAGCATTGTCATGGTGCCATACTTCAGTATGACTGTCTTCACTGCTGTGGTCAGTCACATGTAGAACTTGTGAAAGAAAGACAGCCACAAAAAATGTCAGGGGACCAAACTGGAAGAAAGAAAACTATCTACAAAATTACAGCAACAGCAAAACCTAACAGGAGGTTTACCATTCTGACTCCTGTTTTGAAGGTCCCAGGAACAAAGTTTTCTTGCAGCAGTGACTGACTCAAGCTGTTCTTAGTCATTGTGGCTTGTCCTAGTACCTAATAAACATGAAGCTTTTTAAATCTTATGATGTTTTATGTATTTCCCTTCTGGGGATCAGCAAGCATCTTAGTGTGCAAAGTGTGGAGACGTCTGCTTATCACATGACATCATCCTACAGTAGGTCATTTGCTAACAAACAGCATTGTCATGGTGCCATACTTCAGTATGACTGTCTTCACTGCTGTGGTCAGTCATATGTAGAACTTGTGAAAGAAAGACAGCCACAAAAAATGTCAGGGGACCAAACTGGAAGAAAGAAAACTATCTACAAAATTACAGCAACAGCAAAACCTAGCAACAGGTTTACCATTCTGACTCTGGTTTTGAAGGTCCCAGGAACAAAGTTTTATTCCTCTCAAAATCTCCAGCCCTGCTCCTGGAAAGCCCTAGTCCAGCAGGTGTAACCATTAAAGTATGGATTTTGAAAGACAACTTCATTGCAGTCAAATTAAGGTGATTGCTTTAATTTAATACATTAGAGATTATTTGGAGTAGAAATTGCCCTCAATGTTAAAGTTAACCAAGTCTTGCCATTCTTTATGAGAGCTATGAGACTGGATCAGGACTTTTCAGGTTTAAAGTTGGCGAAAGCTTCTCTACATAAGGGTTTCCCTAATACTGGAAAACTATAGGACTTAAAATGCTAAAACTAATAGTCCTGTTAAAAGTCTATTATACTACATACAGTACACTTTACTATGCTAAATGTCACAGGACACCTCCAATACAGTATATATCCAGAGGTGCCTATTTACCTTGGTACTCATAACTAATCCAAAATGATGTGGGAGCTGCTGTCAGTGTCTCTTTGCCTCTGTTCTGTGCACGGCTTGATGACCGATTTGGTCCTAGTAGGATTTTTGTATTTTGGGCATTTTAAATGTTGAAAAGCAACATCTGTCTGTGGAGTCATACTGTAAATTTAACATTTGCATTCTTTAAGGATTCCTTAGTACATATTTCAGTGTTAAAAAACTGTGCCCTTGATGTGTTGGGGGCAGCAGAAGCTGTTTCTCCAGGGAGTGGGAAGACAGGGTGGTCTTCCTTTCCTTGACCTGGTATCCCATTGAGCCTCCGTTAGCACTTTCTGATCCTGCAAAAGAATGGCCATATCCTGGGCATCAATCACAAATATGTCCATATGTTAGAGGCCTGAAAGGAAGGAGCCTTCTCATTTAAAATAATGGGTTAGGGAGGATCATCATGTAATCATGAGGCTACTAAGTCAAGGTATTTCATCCAAATTGAAAGACTTTTATTTTGCTGTTGCCTGTATTGAATGGGAGGTGGTTGTCAGATTTTTTTTTACTAACTCCCAGAGGTGCTCATCAAGTTAGGGGCACGAAGAAAGAAAGGAATAGATAAAAGCTTCCTGTGTTGCTCTTAAGTGGAGTAGATGGAGGCCATGTGACTGGAAGAAATATCAGAGGCAGGCTGGGAAGCACAGGGAGTCGTTTCCCTGAGTGATTGTTGCCAGCAATTAAGCAACGTGATGCAAGTTCCCCATGAAAGAAGTGGAAGGTGGGCTGGTGGGGGGGATGGGGAGAAGGGGGAGTGGGGGAGATGCGAAATAGTGTGCATGCTTGATGTGAAAGCCTTCGGTCCAATTTTAATCACAGCCAGAAGAAACTCGTCTGTATTCATTTCACTGTTAACTTTCCCGTCCGTGGCTTCCCATCATGCAGATCAGACCAGGAGCAGTCCCAGCTGCAGGCCTGTACGTGAGAATAAAACGTGGCCACGAGAATGTATTCCAATTGCCGCAACCACAGGGAAGGTGGCCCAGAGTCTTTTCATGTGCAATGTGTCGCATGGCTGCAAATTTTTATCTTTAATTATTAATACAACCCTCTTTAAGTAGCAGAGCAGCAAACAAATCACTATGCATCTACCAATGGCAGTAGAGCAAACTGAGCTCTAATCTTTCATTCATCTTTTTATCTTCCACTAATCGGATTTTCTTTAATGAGCAGAGGGTGGAGGGGGAGTAGCTGCCTGGTTGTGGCAAAGGATTAGTTCTGTGTTCTCTTCCAGAAGAGATGGGATTGTTGTAGTGCTGTTGGGGGTAGGGATCTGGCTATAGTGAGTGAGAATTTCTCTTTACAGTATGAACAGGAGGAAAGAATGATTTGAGGAAGTGTTTGCTGGTTTTATATTTTTTGTGGTTCATTCTGAAGAAATTTGCTGGGTTGACTTTATCAGTGCACATTTATGTTTGCCTATGTTGTGCAATGTGACCAAAAACACAGTTATACATATACTGTACCAAGAAGGTGATTGATAATATTGTGGAATACAGAAAATGCTATAGCTATATCCTAACAAATGAATGAATAATCCTAATCAAAATAATTGTGTTAGTAATAACTGGAAAATTATTGTTGCTTATAAAATATAATAACACTGTGTAATGTTTCTCTTTTGATGTGTATGTGAGGCCATAGTTGACATTATAGGCTATGATATTCCATTCAGTCTTTTAGAATAGCAGCATGGAGGGTTAAACAAATTAATATTGCATTACTTTTTATTTAGTTTTTAATTGATATATTTTAACCCCTTCCTCACATGCAGTGTGTGAGATTTCTCCAGCAGAAGCAATCTAAGATCTTCTTTAATCTTGACTTTCATGCAAGCGATTAAAAACAAAAAGATTCTGTTCACATACATAACAAATGAAAAGGACAGAGTCCATTTTTCTTGTTAAACCAGAAGCTCTTTTCTGCTTTGTCTTTTTTTCCTGAATAGATATTCTGTCTTAGTTTGTTACATGTTGCAACTTTATAGCTGTGTCTCCAGCAATGATATGAGAAATAAACTTGCCCGGAAGTTAACTGCTCACTGCATGTCTGTAGCTCAGTGCAAGGACATGAGCTGCTTGCTGAGGCGCTTTTGTCTTCCGGATCATGTAACCTGCCCATGCACTACGTGACACTGAGCACTGGCTGCTCCTTCACGGATGGAGTCTCCTTGTAGCAACACCCAGGGAGACGGGACTAAACTTCCTCTGGAGCGTCAGTCAGTGCTTTTGCGTAAAGTGCCCCTCCTTCAGGCAAACCCAGCTTTTCAGAGGAACCGGAGAAAACAACACTGTATGTGCGCAAGACATGCTGTGTTTTTGTGGTCTAAACCAAACACTGGGCAATGAAACAAAGGACTTTGATAAGGTCCTTGCTGTGTCCCTGACACAGTGCTGTGCAATGTGTTCAATGGGACTAAGGGCTCTGTTATTGCCCTTGTTGCATGGCCTGTGTGGCCTAGCATTGTGCATTTTGATTGCGTTTTTTGTTGTAAATATTTAAATGTGTTCTGTGATAAATGTGTCTTTAATGTGTTACCTGTTGTGGATCCACAGACTTGTCTTATGCTGTCTGTTTTGACATCTTGGATCAGGTTATTCAGCCAGTAGCCTTGCCCTGTGAAATGGGGTTCACCAGTAAGTCCGGTGGGACAGGGGGTGAGGCTAAGAGTATTAAGCCTGGCCTAACTGGGGGGACCAAGAGAGTGTTTTTTCTTATCGTTGTTTGAGTCATCCTCCAGTAAAGTTTTGTATTTAGCTAACTTTACATTTTTGTGTCCTGCCTTCTTCTGTGACCTGGCTGGCCACAGGTGGTTGGTGGCCATGTCACAGTCTGGCTCATATCACTCCTACAGTACCACATCCTTAACCATGTTCTCAGACACCTGTACAGACTGGCACGAGTGCATTCTCTCCAGCTACAATCATGCATACCTCGTACACACATGCCAAAATAAACCACAAGTCCCAAACACCTGCATGTACAAAAATTACTTTGAAGTCCTAATGTAACTGCAGAGGCATGATCAGAATCTGTGCACTTAGACAGTCTCCACATATGTCATTCAATTCAACTCAATTCAATTAAACTTTATTGTCATTAAACTTACACAGGTATATAGTATAATAAAAAGTGTTTCTCATTAGTCACTCAGGTGCAGTATATAAATAGGACAGAAGATAAGACAATAGACAGTAACACAATAACAATAACAGTAACATGTAATAACATAACATAAATAACATGTAATCAAGTAATCAAAACTGTGCAAAATTCCGCAAACAGAAAATATAACAGGACAAAAACAGTGCAAGGTAATTCTTGGAACAGTGCAAAAATAGTATGGTTAAAATAGTATGGTTAAAAATAGTATGGTTAATTAATAAATATTAAATATTATTACGCCAGTTACAGTTTTACTGGGCTATCGAGGGGACAGTACAATTTCGGCTTACATGTGTGTGTAGTGGTGTAGGAGTACAGTCATTGTAGGTACAGGAAGACGTTAGGAGAGATCATAATATGGTGGGAGGGAGTGGGGGCGTCACCAACTTGACAGCTCTGGGGAAGAAGCTATTTTGGAGTCTAGTTGTGTGCGACTGAAGTGACCAGAACCTTCTGCCAGATGGTAGGGGAACAAACAAGTTATGACTGGGGTGAGTGGGGTCAGACATAATTTTGGTGGCTTTTTTCAGGCTCCTGTTGTATATTTCCTGGATGGATGGTAAGGCACTGCCGATGATGTGTTGGGCAGTTTTGACCACCCGCTGTAGTGCCTTACGGTGGGATGCGGTGCAGTTCCCGTACCAGACTGTGATGCAGCTGGTCAGTATGCTCTCCACCGTAAATCTGTAGAAGTTGGTGAGGATCAGTGGATGTAGGTGTATTTTCTGCATCCTTCTCAGGAAGTACAGCCACGGTTGTGCCTTCTTGATGAGACTGGAGGTGTTCAGTGTCCATGTAAGGTCCTTAGAGATGTGAACACCTAGAAATTTGAAGTTATTCACGATCTCCACCGCAGACCCTTCTATGTAGATGGGGGAGCGAACTTTTCCTTTTCTTCTGAAGTCAACAATCAGCTCTTTGGTTTTGCTGATGTTGAGACATAGGTTGTTGGTTTGGCACCAGTCTGCAAGTTGTTTTATCTCCTCCCCGTAGGCAGTCTCATCCTTGTCAGTGATCAGGCCCACGACTGTGGTATCGTCAGCATATTTGATGATGATGTTTGTGCTGAACTTAGCAGTACAGTCGTGGGTGAACAGGGAGTAAAACAGTGGGCTGAGCATACAGCCTTGAGGGGCACCGTGTTAAGGGTGAGTGTGTTGGAGGTGAGGTTGCCAATCCTGACAGTCTGGGGTCTGCTGGTGAGGAAGTCTAGGATCCAGCTGCAGAGGGTTGTATCTAAACCTAGAGCCCGGAGTTTGGTAGAAAGTTTTATGGGTATGATGGTGTTAAATGCTGAACTAAAGTCAATGAACAGCATTCTTGTATAGGTGTTCCTTTTATCCAGGTGGGTTAGTGTGGTGTGTAAAGCTATAGAGATTGCATCCTCTGTGGAGCGGTTTGCGCGATAGGCAAACTGGAGAGGATCCAGTGTTTTTGGAATGCTGGCTTTAATGTGCGGAATAATTAGTTTTTCAAAGCACTTCATTATGATGGGGGTGAGTGCAATAGGGCGGTAGTTGTTTAGGCATGTGGGGGCTGATTTTTTCGGTACTGGCACGATGGTGGTCGTCTTGAAGCAGCTAGGTACAGTGGCCTGGGCCAAGGACATGTTGAAGATGTCGGTACAGACATCAGCTATCTGCCAGGCACATATTCTGAGTACCAGGCCAGGGATACCATCAGGTCCAGCAGCTTTATGTGTGTTCACTCTACTTAGTGATTTCCACACATCTAGCTTGGATAGTGTGGGGGGTGGGGTGGTAGGGGAGTCAGTGGTCCAGGTGGTTGGTTCAGGGTTTTGAGCTTCGAAGCGTGCGTAGAAGGTATTAAGCTTGTTTGGAAGAGCGCGTCAGTAGCGCTTACAGGGCTTGTTTTGCTCTTGTAGCTTGTGATTGTATTTATGTCTTGCCACATGCATTATGTTAGTGTTGGTGTTGTAGTGGTGTTCTATCAGGGATTTGTACTGTTTTTTGGCAGATTTTATGCCAGCTCTTAATTTTTTCCTAGCCCCTCTCAGTTCTTCCTCATTACCAGATTTGAAGGCTGCATCACGGGCTTTGAGCAGGGCGGGGATCTGAGTGTTCATCCAAGGTTTTTGATTCGGGAGTTTCGGGAATCATTCGGGAGTTTCGGGAGTCATAATACATACTTGAAAGACAAGATGTCCTTCCAAGCACATTCTTGTAAATTGTTCCTGACACCTACACTGGAGGTCACTTCCTGCCTGGTTTAGGTAGTTCTGCTACAGTGGAAGTGATCTCTGGATTTTCCTGGAACTTCCGTTGACCGTATGGCAGCTGCATTAATCTCATTCATGAGGCTTGGTCTTTGGGTGCTCATCTTGTTTAATGTGGCTCAGACAGAGGTGAACCGCTACTGGAAATTCAGTTGCACGTAAGACAGAGGATACTGCTGTGGAGCAACATCTCTCAGAAAGACATGTGGGACATGTTTCCCATTATCTTTTCAGGTTGTGGGAAAATAAAATGATAGGTTAGGGAAAACCCGGAAAAGCAATTGTTAGGAAAACATATGAAAATATGATAGGAATTGTCTCTTTTTAGTGTTCTTGGTTTTGGGACATTTTTAACAGTTTAGCATAGAAAGGGTACAGTATCTTGGGAAAAATTCAGTACATTAAAGTTCATTTAAAAAAATGTGTTGAAATTTGCTGAGTTTATTTCAGTTGTCTAATTGGTGATGAAAATATGATAAAGTTTGAAAGAAAAGAAAATAAAGTTTTTTATGCAATTAGAGGTCTAATGAGAATAATTTATACAAGTTGACTTGCAGTAAGAAAGGTTACAGATGTTAAAATACTATTTCACGGTTTTCCAGCCCTTCTGGTTAAGTGCTACCTTGTTCTGAGTCCATGTGCATTTATCCACGCAACAGGTATAAAGCAGTGTACTGTAGGTCAGAGCCTGCAGCATTCGGAACTCAAAATGGATCTACACCATTTACAAAGTGAGTCTTATTTTCATAACTGCAAATAGAATCCTTGTTAGGCTGGGTCTGTAAGAGACCCAGTCACAGATCTGTAGCTCTGTGTTTAAAATGCCAAACTGGCCGAGCCTGGATCTGTGCCTTCAGAGCTATACAGTGAGAAGTTTATTTACCTTTGACATGCTCTGTAAAGAGTGGTTTCAATCTTAAAAGCATTCTTGAAGGGGGACTAAAAATACAGTGAGATCTAGGCGTGAGGGACACACTGAAGATGACATATTGCTACAGCTTTGTAGAAGTGTCTGTTATGTTCCCATTTAGCTGTTACTGAATTTTCTCACTTCAAAATCAGTATCTTGGACCTAATAAGTCTATTCAGATTTATTGTAAAAGTCAAAAACCAGGCTCATTTCCTTAATTGCCCAGCTGAAGCAACACATTGCCCTTAGGTTTTCTATGGACTTTAGTTTTCTTGCTTGTCTCCTTATTAGAAAAGGACGTACTGTTTATTCTGTTACACGTTTGGACTCAAAACAGGATGTGACAGCTGGCTATGGGAGCAAAGGTGTCTGCAACGAAACCCCAAGGCATTCACGAGGATTTTCAAAGGTTTTTGGCACCTGAGCCAAACTTGCTCCCTTTTCTTGTGACAGCAACAAGAAACGAAGTTCAAGGTGATTTTTTCCCCTCACTGCAGCACTGTTTTAAGACTGCTTTCTGGCTTTTGACAAAACACTGCAAGATTGTCTCTATGGTGCACCCAAATCCCCCAAGGACCAAATCCCCAGCCCAGCCTCTGCCAGTTTGAACTTAGGCTTATGGCAGTACACTGATGTTGCACGAATTAGCTGACCACAGCTAATTCTTACAACATCATAGGGGTTTCCTTGACTTGCCCCCCACCAGAGACCCTTGGGTCCTACAGGACTGGCTTACTTTAAAAAAGCAAGTCCCTAATTTCCCTAAATCTCAGTAAGCAAGTATTTCTTCCGTCCAGTAATCCTAAGGACACTCTCCTTCCCCATAGTCAAGAGATGTGTTCTTCCTGTACCCTTCCTGCCCTGCAGACCCCACAACTTCAGACAGATGCCTTTTACAGGGGGTGTGAGTGCCCATTCTCCAAGTGCTGTAAAGGGGCGTTTCTTCATAGTGGCTGAGATTCCCAATTGGGCAGGTACAATACAAAAAAGTATTTGTTGTTTCAACATTACAAAAATCCATTAGGGGCAGAAGCAATGGTTTGAGGGTTGTTTTTGTTGACACTGGAGAGAGAGGTACTGTAGGTAGTTTCGGATTTTGGCAAGGTTATGTGAAGCGATGGGATACAGTCGTTGTCACTGGCTGCCAGTTCTCAGTAAATTCCTTGGAAAGAGGTAGAGACGCTGTCACACGCCTGCTGTGTGTACAGATGCAAATTAGTGCAAATCTAACTGCACAGCACGTCATCTCTGAAAAACATGCAGTTCTCCCATAATGGAACGAGATGTGCGCTGAATGAGGTGGGATCGACTTCATTAGATTGACATTTTTCGATGTTACCTTAACAGAATGTCATACTGGATGAATGTGAACAGGCTCAGATACTTTGTTAGAGAAAAATACCAGCACTGTCCTATCGCACGGTGAAAGGCATAATGTACAGCTGTGCAAGAAAATTGCAATGCTTTCATTATTTTCACTATTGCTCTGGGTTGAGCTGCTAACTTCAGTAACCTCATTTATCGCTGATGACAATTGTAGATGTACGGCATGCGCAAAGTTTGGTTGCTTTAATTTTTAACAACATAAATGTTTCAAACTGGAGGAGGCCAGTCAGCCTCTCTAGCTCATTTGGTAGTTAGTAGCTAAATGACCTGAGGGTCTCATCCAGCTGGTTCTTTAATGAATCCAGTGTATCAGCTGCAGCAAATTTATCTGGCTAACTTGTGCCAGACCCCCACAATCCTTTGTGTAAACAGTGGCTAAATTCCCAAGCTCAGTTTTAAATGCTTTTCTTCCTATTTCCCATTTTGTGTTGTCAGGTTTGTGTTCTTCTGGTAAGATCTAGACAAAATGTAATACAGCATATTTATTAGCTTTTCACTGGGCTAATGCTTGCCTTTCCCCATAGAGATTGTATTACTGTATATAATAGCTCAGCCTTGTAAGACAAGGCAGCAAGGGGTTACTTATCTGTCTGGATAAAGATCCTTGCTGATACACTTTTATGCTCTGTGTCTGCGTGCATATGGGTTTGGGGAGGAGGGGGGACTTCAGGAAGAACTCCAGCCAGTCAATCTAATTTTGAGTCATTGATTTTGTGCTGCACAGAGAGGAGGACATGCTGACGCGGTGTCTCCTTTGAGCAATAGTGGGCCGAGAGGAATACTGATGAGGTCGGGAGGGAGGTGGGAATGCGCCGCAGACACCGGCTGTCTCGGAACGTGAGTGGCGGAGGGCTGGGTGGGGTGGCAGTGCCCAGAGCACGTGTCTAATCGGCTAATTACAGCCGTTCAGCCGGCAACCCCTGTGTGATGTCTCATAGCCAGGAGGATGGATTCTCCAGGTTAAAGGGCCTTCTGCCTGCCTATCTGTGGTAATCACCCCCCTCCCCCCTCCCCATCTGCCAGGCATTAATTGCTCGTGTTAATGAGAAAGCTGGGTCTGTGCAGTGCTGGAGTGGCTGGTCCAGGGAGACGCGGATGATGGCAGGTTCTGTAGCCGGCTTCCAGTATGAAAAGTTCACCCAGCCGCTACTAATGCCTGAAGAGATTGTTGAAGGGAGGTGGCACGCATATTGAAACAGAGCAGCGTGACTTTCTCCTTTCCTGCGAATGTGCTCAGTTCGCAGAAGGCTCACAAATTCAGGAAGGAAAACCAGTAAAGTGCTGAACTTGAAATGAAAAATAAGAATCCTGTGGCATCCAGGGTTAAAATTGGCATGATTACAGTTTAAAGCACAGTTTTTATATTATATTATCTAGATACATGTTAAGGTCACTTTCTTACTCTAATCTCTGGCTTTAACACATCTATAAATAAAACATCCATATGATACTATATATCCCAGTTTTGTATGACATGTAGATGCTAGGTCACCTTACCCTACTCCACCATGGCAAACGTACTGGCAATTTACTTCCTGAGAGGATATGTATTAGCCAGCTGTGACCAGGATCTCTGAAGAGGTGGCATATTTCACGAAGGAAGCATAAGCTGGCCAAGGTACAGTATCCTTGTCTTGCTGTTCCAGCAGGGACTCCAGGAGTGTTCTGGGCAGCAGTAAGCTTGCACCGTCATCAATGAGAGCTGCATCTACCCTCCCTTATGGTGGAGCTGTAGGCTGGCGGTGGAAGAAGAAGGGACCTGATGAATGTTGCAGAGCATGAGATCACACCGTGCCAATGTATGGACCGAAGTGGACATAAAACTGATTGGAAGAGCCTACAAGATGTAATTCGTAAATATTGAATTAAAAGGACATTTTCCAGATTATTGGCCCTAAGCTTATTTCTGACCATGTTATGTCATGTGAAAATTAATTTAATAGTGAGTCAAAAACAGCTTTACATCAATTCTGGAGCAAAGAAATACAATCTGCAAATGTTGATGAAGAACGTGGTAAATTTCATGAGACTTCCCAAGAGAATTAGTTTCTTTCATTTCTTCATGCAATGTGCAGATTCATTTGTACAAATTCTTGAAAACATTTGTTTTAATTTTAACTGTTTAACCTCCCTTAAAAAACACCCCCTATAATAAAATAAATGCTTTGAGCAGCTCTTTTGCTGTGTCTTTAGTGCTTGGGGAAGTGGTCTGGGGGTGGAGATTTACAGATCATAAAGAAGTGCAATATCAGTATTGATCGTCTAACTAAAGCAAACATTATCTGCATGCTTATAGTTCTCCGGGGCTGCCACATCCTCAGTGCACGCACACACATATGATCACATCTACACATACACATACTCAGTATACACATACATTTGCACGATGTTTGATCACAAAACAGACATGCTCAGTATACATGTACGTATGCGTATATTGTTTTATACACATGGGTTTTCCCAAGACACGTGTATGCACAGTATTTCTTGATCACTAAAAAAATCATTTAAAGGTTGTGTAACAAATATAAAAGAAAATAAATGTTGGTCTTTCTGCCTTAAATATTTCAAGCTTCTTTTATCTGGTTCTTTGAAGATTTCCATTAACTAATGGTGATAATGTAGCTGCTGATATCCACCAATTACATATTTTAACATTTTATATTTTAGCACTCATTTATGCTTCTAGGGCAGTGCCTCTACTGCGTTATTGTTCTTTCTTTGTCACAGTTATGGCCTGGATTAGTTTCTACGGATTTTATGTCGGAAGTTGCCTGGATATACAGTATATCCTTATTATGGTTTAAGATTTCTCTTTAAACAGATATGGAAATGTCAGAGTGAATCATGTTTATCCTATTGGGCTGCTTTCTGAAAGCTGTAATCCTGTGGAAACAATCCTGTTTGTATTGGAAAGATAAATAAAAGAGCCCATCTAATGTCTTAGAGCCTTTCAGCATTTTATATTAATGTCTCCACAGCTGTTTTTTTTTCATTCAAAGATTTTTTATCAATACTATCCTCCAATAGTTTTTAGAAGTTGTACTTATGTGAACAGGAAGACAATAAGAAGTCTTGTCATGTCTATCATCATTACTAGCCCCTGGAGCCAGGTGTTATCACAGGATTTTCAAGCCTGTCTAATAGCAATATTCTTGACCAGATGTGGAAGGGATTAAAAAAAAAATAAACCAGTTGAAATTCATAAAGCATTTCTGTGAGATCTATCATCTGCCTTGTCATTAATTATAATTGCATCTGAAAGCTCCAAAAATTAAACCTGGAGTCAGAACTTAAGAGCTGGTATTATTTGGCAAAGACACGTAGATCACAGCTAAGGCTGCACCTTCTCCATTCTATCTATGCAGATTGAAAATGCACAGTGCTGTCTTGTACATCTCTGACATGGGATGGTTAATTAATCCTGCATCTTTATTAAAGAAAAACCTGAAAAGGAACAGCCAGCTGTGTCTAGACTTGTGATAGTAAATGTAAGATTGAGGCTCGGAGGGTTAAAACACTATGATCATAATGTTTGAATGCCTCTCAGTAGCAACCTGTGGACAATTGTCTTAACTTCACATTTCCATTTACATTGTGTGCAGGCTTCTGAGTGCAAGCTTGATAAAGTTTTATGGCTTATGCCTTTTATTTTGGTTTGCTGTTGTCTACTATCAAGTGATTTATTTTACTAACTTTTCAATCAAAATGCAACATGTGTTGCAAAGTGCAAATAAAAAAAAACATAATTCCCTCCCACCCCACACAAAAGACCAGTTCCACTCTCCACTCTCCACTCTCCAGTTCCACTCAGTGCTGCTGTTCTCCAGGATTCTGCCTACTTGGTCTACTAAACTGTGGTCAACAACTACAGCAGAGCCCCCTTGCAAGAAGGTTTGGTTGTGCCAGCAGCAGCACTCCAAGCCTCTGCCAGCTCCCACTGGCACCATTGATTCCCACAGTCGCAATCCTCCCATCGGTGATCTCAAGACAGGCCAGGAGGCCATGACGCCAGGAGAGGGGATGTGGAGCAGTCAGACCACCCAGCCAGATCTGTTCCTGCTGCTGTCGGAGGCCCAGGCCCAGGGGACCGGCCCCTAGTAACAGTATAGGTGGACAGGGATGATCCCTCTTGAGGATAATGCACAAACGAGAGGAGAACATGACCACTATCAGTGGCACCTGCCACTATCAGTGTGAGGAGGTGCCCACAGGGGACTCAGAACCAGCTTCAAGTGCTTCCCTCTACGAGGGGTCAGGTGCACTCTGTGAACTTCAAGTTGAGTGTTGAACTTAAGGAAATTTAAGTGGATCAATGGTTTTGGAGTTTTGGAAGCAACATTTTTATAACCCAAAATATTGTTCCATGACATACTGTACAATAGTTAAATCTGTGACATTTAAGTCCCTTTTCCAGGTTGAAACTGCTGCTAAGGGTTTACTTCATGCCTACGATAAAAATAAGCAAAAACTGAAGAAGCCAATATCTTTCATTAGCTCCTGAGGCCAAACGGATTATGCTTTTTGTGCAAAACCAGCTTCGCCACCCAGGACTATAAGCACACAATGCGTGACAAATAAATCAGTATGAACTAGTTGTTTTCATTTTCTGATCTGAATGTGCTTTTCAGGCTGTGGTGATACTGAAACTTCACATCTTAAACAAATAACAGGTTGCAACTGCAGGGAACTCTGATAGAATTATTGGTAGTTTTGTGACACTTTGTGGTTTGGATAAAATAAGCTTCTTAAAAGTGTCTAGTACTGTATGTGTTGACTTACATTTTCTGGTGGATAACCTTGTGACTTAAAACTGTGTGTCTGCTGAGTTTATAACAAGAAGGCCCTTGTTGCTGGCAGTAACACAGGGCTTGTAAGTGGTCATTTCTGGAAGAATCATGTGTTCTATTTCTGCTTGAATGGGAGAGAGATTCAGTAGGTGGTCCTGTTGGCTTTTCTTAACATTATGCAAAGAAATGGCAATGAGCTTACCCCTTCATTACTGTCCACTTTACATCATCACTTTAAACAATAAGACCGACTGGGTCAGGATGATGGGGTGGCCTATGACTAATTCAGTTCAGCTCCTTTTTTAAAACCGCTACATCATTTAAAGGCAGTAGCTATGAGACATGGGAAATTAACTTCCCTGATTAGAGGTTAATGGAAATCACTAATCATGGGAGCTGGTAGGAATGGCTATTGCAGAGCTGTGCAGGTGTAGACAGAGTAATTTGTCTCTGTTCGAGGAGACGACAGGGATCTGCTCTCCGTGAGGTTTGGGCTGCTGCCATCAGAGTGTTTACAGAGCCAGGGAGTTGAGCAGCATTTCAGACAACCAAAAAAGGAAAGGGTGTTCAGAGCGTTCCAGCTCGAAATTCTGAAGGCTCCAGGGATGGAGAATCAGATTGAGAGAATTTCGAACGTTAGTGAAATTCCTTCTAGGAAGGGTCTTTATATGGAGCAGAAAAGGAGTGATCTGCTGGCCAAAGATCTTTTCACAGGAACAAGATGAACATGTGACAAAGGCAATTATCTAAACAACTGGCTTGCTGTCCTTCTATTGTCTGCTGATTTAAATTATAGAAATTCTATTGTATTATTATAAATATACAGAATATAAAAACTAGCATTGATTCAGACACTATAATTCCGTGTTCTGAGTCCCTGGGAATTAAAATAATGGGTAGATAAATGTTTTTTTCTGAAGGGAACATATATACAGTATGTATTCTTGATGTACAGTAAATGAAAACTAAATATAATAAATGCTGCATGAGAAGCAGTAATGATGCTTCAATCGATATCTTCCATTGATTGTAAAAATATTTTTATGCCATTGCTTAAAATAGTCGCACCAATGACCCTTTTCCCCTTTAATCCTCTAAACAGAGCTTCCCTGTTCAAGGGTCTCTAAAATGTCGGCAAAGGATCCCAGAGGAAATGATCACAAGTGTGGCAGTGAGAAGTCAGTGACTCTGTCACATGGTTTTGTCAAAGCACTTTGGTATCCACATGTAGGAAACTCCTATTCCTGGGAGGCTTCGCATTCCACAGTCACATTCCACCAAGACTGATCTTTTTTTTTTTTGCCTGTTTTTACTGGTGTTTGTCAACCTCCTCAACTGAGTGTGTCAGCCTTGGTCCAGCATGGGAGCCATTAACAACCGAGCACTAAGCAAACTACTAAGGTTATAATTAAACCTTTGCCTTTCAAAAAGTGAATTTAGTTTTACTTTTATTTGTTAGTCTCCCTTGTATTTATAAGACTATATTACACTAGTGGATTACGGTCTTATATTGCATTTTATATTACATCAGTAATAAGGTTATAGGTGTTAAAAAGTAGACTAGAAAATAAATGGACAAAGATGGATTTCTCACATCCAGTAACAAAGTTTATTCTTAAACCATGTCCTTTGTTTGCATTCTGTTTGTGGAACTGCATTTTGACAGACTTTTTAAAAGTTCAAAACCAGGGCTTCTGGATTTAACTGCGACAGTAAGTGTGTCTGCATATCTGTCTTCTTAGCAGATTTCACATCTCAGCCAGGAGAGAAGGAGTTCCAGGAAAACACTCTGTGTTTACAGAAGCACTTGCATGTCACAGCCAAAGATATTGGTTACTCCTCAGTGGACTCAATTAATTCTTTCACTTTTTCGTTGTTTCTCAGGAAGTCTACAGATAAAAACCACCTTGAAAAAAAGCGGTGTAACTTGATAACTTAATAACATAATGACGAGGTAATGCAGGTCTATGACCCGAAACTCAACTTAAAATACGAAACTATAATGCCAAAATTTAGTTCCTGTGATATCAAGGTGGGACATGTCTCGGAGACACCCGGGAAAGTGATCTCTTTTTCCAGAGAAGATCTTATGTAGGAGTAAAAGGAAAGTCAAGTAGTGTTTGGTGAAGAACTGGAAGAAAGCTGTTATCCATGCCAGTCCCAGCCAGAAAGAGTCTAGCTAACATCCACATACAGTATCCTCCCAGGTAGTCTGTTGACCACAGATGCTCATTGCGTGTATCACAGGTGTTTTTCTGGTGATGATTAGCAAAAAGCCAATGCTGCTATTTGCATGTTCTGTTTTAAAAGATAGCTGTGGCATCTGGTAAGAAAGTTACAAAGCCTGAAGATTTATCCCAGATGTTTTCTTTTCATGCTTGTCCTTAAAAGTGCTTTTCGTTGCCATCTTAAGGCTTTTATACTTGAATCCCTTTATTTGCCGTTAATTAACAGGGTGAGTCAGCTGAAGGTAGCCACTTGCAGAGTGTATAAGTAATCGCCTGCAGTAGACATGTGAATAACAGAAGATGATGACTCCTTGAATTTGTAAGGATGTGGGTGGGTGATAATGGTAGTGCAGTTCTATTATCTGTGAACTTAAAGTTCTGTATCATAATACAAGCAATAGTTGTTTTTTTATATTTATATAAATAGCTACTTCCATCTGGTTCATACTCTATCATGTACAGTATATACACGAACTCTATATATGTATCTGGCCTTGTTTCATTTTTCTGCTCTACTGTATATCCTTTGTATGAAAGTCCCACACGAGGATTCTTTGGGTGAATACTCTTTGGGTGGTCTGGATTCTGTTCACTGGTGGTTTTAACAACAAAGTTTGTTTCACACGTCTGTAAATAATACTCCATCTTCAATAGCTATAAAGATAACATAGCATTTGGCAGTAATCACTTAGGCTACGGAGGAGATTTCCATAAACCAGAAAACAGAACAAGAAAGTAATTTCCTGTAGTTGGGACCAATGTGGTCAAAACCCTTTTTTTTTCTTTTCAAAAGACTTGCATGAAACAAAAGCGCTATTGAATTCTCAAGACAGGTCTGAGCAGGGGCGGGACTGTACAAGACATTTCTCTTTGCCCTGCTATTATTCATTTTCGGCAGTATTACCCGTTTTCCTGACACTAGGTCTTCTGTTCACATCAGTGAGGTCACTGCTGTTTAGCTTTCCCAGCTCTCACACCTGCCTGAGCCTCGCAGCAGACAGATTACAGGCAGCTAGTTAACAGCCAACATAGATCCTCACTTCCATTTATTACTGTGTGTCATGACTTAAATATGCACTGCCTCTGGCCAGCAGGTAATCTCAGGCACTCAGAAATTACCCAAAAAACTCAAAGATCAAGGGCCCCGTGGAGAGTTGAAAGCCGTTTGTCTGTAGTCTGAAGTGTACGAAGCCAGTGGTGGTAGAGCATGGAACTCCTTCCATCAATTTGCTGGTGTCATTTAACCTCATCCACTCCATCGTAGGCCCATCTGACTACGAGTGTTATTTCACTAATAACACTACACTAAAAACAACGTTTTTAAAAATCCTTTCTCACAATATCACAAATGCAAGTGATCTCCATTTTCCTCTTAGCACAACCGTCATTTTATTTTTACAACCGAGAAAAACTATTTAGTAATTAAAAAAAATCGATAGTATAATGCCGACAACAACACTCCAGATAGAAACTGCACAACAAGGGCATTATAAATATTTAAATATAAATAATCCAAACACAACACTACAAACCATATATCACAACAAAAAGGACAACCTAATCTTTTTAGCAGTGACTTTTGCACAGTAAAACTTTCCCGTGGAAATCCATGTGAAAAATACAGTAAAAAACTGAAAGGACCCCATGTGTTTTCAAACCGACCGGGCTACTGTTAGTACAGTCTAATGGACGATTATTATAACTAATGTCTTTGATTTTGCAGTGTTTGAAAGTGAGCTAGTCTGGACACATTTAATGTTGAATGAACTGCAAAATCATGTTTGAAATGTGTCCAGGCTGATTAGCCATGTGTTGTTGTGAACAATTCTGAAATGTGTAGAGGTTTTATAGCATGGTTTTTACTGTAGATTTTTTTTTCAGTTGAATGAAAAGTAACTAGAAAGTGACTTATACTAATTAGTTGCAGAGCAGAAGCTATCCATATGTTTTAGGCTTGAATGATTAAAATAAAATGCAAAGATTGAAATAAATGCACACAAAACACAAACCTGGATTTCATCTGAAGAGTGGGGTGGAGGGCAGAGGTTTATACGCATGTTAGCAGCAGTGAGAGTGGACTGTAATGGTTGTTGATTGGTGAATAATACATGAGTTACAACAAAATCAGCCGATCACACTGAAGCATTTATGAATATTCTACATCTATAACAACTAAAATGCTTACTGTATGTCAACTCTTTTAGCTTTCTTGCACTGCCTACCTGGGGATTTCACAATCAGAATCTAAATACTGTTGATCACATCACCTTTAAGGGCTGAACAGTCTGGCTCATGACTGCATCAGTGAACTGTTTACCCCCAATTCCCCTACACTCCACCTCTGGTCTTCTTTCGTTTCCCAGTAAGAAGCTCCAAACACTGGGAGATGCCAGGGAAGTGTGATTTCTGTCCTGATGCTCTAAGACTGTGTAATGATCTCCTATTGTATTTCAGATCTTGCAAGTTAGTGCTCTCAAAACATCAGAACATAAAACATTAGTTATAAATGAAAGAAGACTTGCTTTTATACTCTAGACTTTAATTCTAGTTATATTAGTGTGTTGCTTTTCTTGTATAGTGCCTTGAGGTAATGCACCATGAAAGGTGCTATATAAAATATATATATAAATGTTTACCATTATTACATTTTGTGCAGATGTCATATCAGGGCTTAAAAGCTTAGTAATGCCTTCAGAGTCAACAGGGAGATCTGAAACTAGTAATCATGTTACTATGATCTGTGATTGCTACAGTAGGTACAAAAGGGCTAAAGGACAAGTCCACAACGATTCTGAGACAAAGTGGGCTGTGCATGTTCTGCTGGAACTAATAGGAGAATAAAATATAAAGCCCTATCTATTTTAAAAGAAACACTTTGACAGAGATGATTTGTAAGGAGGGGCAGCACAGTGATGCAGAGGTTAACATTGCTTCCTCATAGCTCTGGGGTCCTGGGTTCAATTCCGGACCTTTTGTGCTCTTTGTGTGGGGTTTGTACAGTATGTTCTGCCTGTGTTTGTGCGAGTTTTTGCTAGGTGTTCGGTTTCCACCCAGAATCCAAAGACATACTGGTAGGTTCATTGTCTCCTGGAAAAATTGCCCCTGGTGTGTGTGTGTGTGTGCGCGCCCTGTGATGGACTCGCGTCCCATCCAGGATGTCCCCTGGCTTGTGCCCGTGGCTTGTGAGGATTGTCTCCAACTCCCCCGTGACCCTGAATTGAATGAAGTAGTTACAAAATAGCTGGATTTGTCAGGAAGAAGATGCAGCAAGCCCCAAATATGGCACTGTCTGGTAGTTTGCTTTGTCTGAAATAGGACTCTGAAATTTATTCCAAGAGCGTATACCATTGGGTTTGTGGAACTCTAGTTTCACTTGGCATAATACCGATTCCTTTATCTTAATAAAAGGCAGTATTCTGATGGCAGTGATTACATTTATATGTTTGGAAAACACAAAAATGTGTCTGTCATAAGAAATACTATTTCTGATATATATGACATTGAGAATTGTAGTTGTGTGAGGAATGATTTTAATAACATCATCAAAGCATTGCTTCTCTGGGGGTTGCCATTCTGATACATGCAAAAATAGATGCTAAGGCAGATCCAAATGGCCATTTTAATATTGTTTCTGGGCAATTACTTCAAATCCCAGTGCTTTTAATGTTTATGAGGCCAGCTGGGATGATGGAAGTTTTTATGAAGGCACCATTATCATCACTTCCTAATTTGAACTCCCATTATTTGATCGTTGGAAGTAATTTTAACTGTGGGATGAATCCTAGATTAGACAAGTGCTCTCCCACTTCCTTTTCAGGGGCCCTGTCTGTCTATGAATTTCAATGGTTGTGTAGGTTTTTGCTTCCAAATGCCAGGCAGTTCTCTCTTTTTGATTCAGTTGATCATTTCAACTCCTAAATTGATTTTTGTAGATAAAAAAATCTTCCACTACCACTTAAATCAATTGAATTTTTAGTAACTGTCATTTCCGATCACACTCCCTTGCCTCTCAACCTTTATTTTTACCTTGATAAGCCTATTTGGAAGTTGTGGAAGTTTAACTATTGTACTTAAAAAATAAAAATTCAGAACTCATTTGTAATTCAAATTCTCCTTTCTTAGAGACCTGAACCTGACAGTACCTGTTTACCCACAATATGTAAGATTGTCCCCCTTCAGGAATGACATAAGGAATTGTTGCCAGCACAGACTTGGTTTGATCTTTTTTCTACAATTGTGACTGGGAGACTACCACTCCAGTCTCAGTGATCCTCTACTGTATATGAAGATAAGGCAAACAGTCTTCTCTCTCATCAGCTTAGAAGAAAGGAAGCCTCCCTTCTCATGACTGGAGTATGCAGGTCCTTCGGGAGTCTTACAGTTAATCCATTTGGGATAGATGAAGTGTTTGCTTCCTTTTATACCAAGCTGTACAGTTCACAGTTCCCCTGCTGATAACTCACATTTGTGGGAGTTTTTTCATCATCTTGTCTTTCCAACAATTGATTCAACTGTCAACTGGAAGCCAGAACAACCTTTGAAGTTGAATGAACTACTTTCTGCAGTCAGGTTGATGCAAAATAAGAAGGTGCTATTCAAATGGTTCCCATTCAAAAGGGAAATTTATTACCTATGCAGTAGTTATTTTGCCCATCTTCTTCTTTGTGGTCTAGGAGAGTAATTCGGTGCAACTTTCTAACCCTAACCCTCTGTGGCAAGCTTCTCCTTCACTGTCACTTTAAAAAGATAAGCAGCCTACTGACTATGGTTCTTATTATCCAATCTTTTGCCTCATCTCTGGTGTAAAAGTGCTGGCTAAGGTGCTTGCTCATCATTTAGAGACCCTACTTCTAACAATAATCTTGCCCTATAGCTGAGATTATTCACAGCCCTCAATCTTTTTCTATTTTCATAGACTTTTTGTTTAATAGAATTTAGTCGCCCTCGACCTCTGCTGAAAAGGCTTCTGATAGAATAGACCGGGACTATTTATTCTTTGCATTTTTGAAGTTTGGTCTAGGAGATTATTTTCTTATTGGATTTATCTTTTGTATATTCCACCACCCTATCTTTAGATGAATATGGAACGACTTGTGGTTTTAAAGCTGTTTTCTGGTACACATCAGTGCTGCTCTCCGGCTCCTTGTTTGTATTGGCAATTGAACCCCTTTCTATTGGCTTGAGGAATGAGTAGGAGTGTAGAGTATTGTTTTTATATGAAGATGATCTCTTACTGTACTTCTCCACCCAGGTGATCTGTATTCCAGCTACTTTGTCAATATCTTGGGATTTTGACTACTTCTCTGGGTATAAATTCAACAGATGAATGCTTTTCTAATTAATAGTGCTGGAAGACTGACTCAAGTTACATCAAGCACATTCGGGCTTCACAGGCTTGAGAATATTAAACCCGGCTCTCTCCCCTTTGCTCAAAAAAGGTCTTAACCAAAATGGACATCCTGAGGTAGTATATTACTTAGTTAGCAGATTGTGATCTGTGAAAATGAGGATTTTTCTGAGCATTTCTGTATAAATTCCCATGAATACCTGGCTTTGGTCCAATTAATTTCTGATTTCTTTAACCAACAAATTCATCTCATCGAACAAAATCCCACATATCTGAAAATAAAATGAAATGAAAAAATAAATAAATGAAAAAGAAATCGGATAGTGGTCTTAAGGATTTAATCTTCATTTCTTCTTGATTTTATGTATTATAATTGGCCTGCTAATATTGAAGATATATACAGTATACCAATATCTTGTTTTGGCTTCATTGTTCAGTGGGAGTCTAGTGTGAAATAGATGCACTCTACTCAGATCACCTAGCTCCTGAAAACCAAATGACCAAGGTGTGCCTAATGGCCTCCTGTCATTTGCAAACCTTCTTATGTGCTTAAATTGTCTCTGAATTGTCCGTGTGAAAGCACAATCTGTTATGGACAAGCGTGCCATCCAGGAAGTAGTCCCAAATAACACCCTGTCCTGCCGGGATAGATTCCAGGTTAATGTTCCCATTACCAGCAATGAGCTGCTTTCTGATATTGAACGCAAAATGTTAAAATGGCTTGCCATAGTGTACAGCCCCCAGTCTGTGACAGACAGCCGAGAAGGAGCTTTTCCTCTGAAGTCGGACCTCCAAAGCTCTTTGATGAATAATACACCAGGAAGGATAGAGCAAGGCTGCCAGTGTTAACCTGATCTGTACCTTGGAAAGACAGAACAGGAGTCTAGTTCATTAGCAAAAAGCCCACAGCCCTAGTTGGTTTAAAGGTTTTCCATTTCCCAGAGTGTGAGGAGCTCCTGTAATGTAACACATATAATGGGTACATAATCAGACTCTATGAGAAGCGACATTAATAAGGCAGCGTAATAGCTGTTTAATGGGCTACAACATGCGTTGATAAAACGCACCCACCCCTGAAATAAAAATATTTAGCTAGAATCCACCAATTGAATTACCATTATATAAATACATAATAAGTACCAGGAAAAAAAGAGTAAATAAAAATCACCCAGCTGATAATGTATTCAGTTTTAATTTGACACTTCCTGTTTGTGTATGTGTGTATTAGAGTGCAGCAGAGTGACAGCTGCATTTTGCTTATGCTGGAGTAAAGTGCAGAGCCTCTGAATTGATTTAGTTGGGGAGCAGGAATGAACCCTTTTTAACTGTATAGTAATCTTTGATTTAATTTGCTAAATGCTTCAAGAACAAACAGTTGCGAATGCAGTCTGTAACACATTGCAGCTCCATGGTGAGCTAAATAGAGCCCAAGCGATAGTGTGGCATTGAAGCTTACTGTAAATAACTCAGTGACTACAGGGTGACAGAATGAGAGCCTCCCTTGTGGAGCATACTATATGTAAAAGAGCCTTTTTTTGTGATGCATTTGGAGTATAGCTGCCCTGTAGTGATTCCATCAGAGACACTTCCACTCTGTTAAGCCTAACTGTGCTAATAAGAGTGGCCAATATTACTCTTTTCTCGTCCATTTTAAAATAAATTAAGAATCTCCGATTGTTTCACTTACTGAATATCCACCAGATTTTGGAATAGCTGTCTGTGGCTTGCTGGCACAATTTCTGAGACTGCATGCATGAATGAATGAGGCAGTGGAGGCAGACTCCTCTGTCCTACCCACAGGACACGGATAGGCACCACAGCCCTGTCCCTGAGGTTCAGTGCCAGGAGGAGGGGAGAACACACATTGACAGAACCACATGGCTGCAGTTCCCGCTGTGTCACTGAGGGTCCTGGGAGTGAGGAAATTCAGGTCATAGTCAGCAAGTAACATGACCCAGTCTCTAACCTGTGATTACAGAGCTCCGTCTGTGCTCGAGCCAGCTCCTGAACTGCTCAAGCCACTACAGAAACCCCTCTAGTCCCTTCTGTCATCTGTCTTGCTTGCTCCCCTCCCCCAGCCCTTCTCCTGTCAGGTCCAATAAGGTCCATGATGAACAGTGAGGCCTAGCCATGCTGACTGACAGTTGTACATTAAGGTACGGCCTTCGTTTAGCACAAACCTCTCATCTCTGAATAAATGATGATGGCTCTAAAACCCACACTCATCCATTGCTGTCACAAGCATTTAAGGGTAGAAGAACTATCAATGAGTTAAAGAAGGTAAAGGACATTGCAGCTTGAAATGAATGGCTCTTCCTCTGTAGCTATATCATTTTTCCTCTCAACCCCTTCCCCCTTCTGCTTTCTGCCTGTACACGTTCACAACACACTGCACAAACAGCACATACATTAGGTGTTGCTGTCATTGTGGGAAATTCCTCCAGACTTTTGTGACTTTTTAATTTAAGTGTGCTAAGTAAAGGAGCCCTTACACCAGATAAAAAAATAGAAAAAGCCCAAAATACATTTAGGATCGTAGATGGTCTCAGCAGTTCATTTAAAAAATGTCTTGCTGTAGAGAGAGCTGTTCTCATCTTAGCACATATGACCTTTACCAGGACTTACATACCTCTGTCATTCACAGGAGAATGCTCCACAGCAAAAATGTTTTAACCTTTGCTTGCTCTTTTGCGGCTCGTGCTAACACAGCTCCCCACTCTGTACCCTTTGTGGTGCTGGTCAGGGGCATTTTTAAAGGCATGTGAAATAGGTTTATGAAATAAGGTAGACCTTTGCAAATGCTGGTAGGGGTGCTACATCATGTATAGTGTAAGTATGGAATGTGTATTTAAGAACATTGAATAACCATTAGGATATTGACTGGCAATTTGTTTTCTCTTTCTTGTGCTGTACTAATGTATTGAATACATTTCTTTTTTTATCAAAGGGCCATACACTATATGCTTTTGGAACAATTCATCTGATACCAAAAACAATTCATAATAAAGCACCCATAAATAGCACTGTACTAATTTGTAGACACTCACCTTAATTCCGGCAAATATAAAAAGAATACTGCCTTTTCATTAAGATAAATTGTTAATGTTGACAGGTGAGGTCACATTGTTTACAATGAGTCATTACAGACGAGAAATGTGGCTACATGGGCTGAAATGCGGATAGGGAGAAATAAGATGATAATCTTTTTTTTCTATAGCACCTATGCTCATTCATGTGAAATTTAAAACCCCAAATGGCCTTATAGAAGCTTAAAGAGTTCACCCGCTAATGTTTTATCTTGCCATGTTATAGAGAAAAACAATTAGTCCTCTGCTCCCACTCAGAATCTCATGAAGTGTAAAGCCACTCTGTTTTGGAGAGGAAAAAACCATCAAAGACTGAGAAATTGGCAAAAGCTGATATATATCGAAATCTCACTGAAATGCCTTTTCAAGAGGACTAAAAATTGTTATGGCAAGGATGCGGGTGTGTAGAGATTGGGATCTGAACTCTATGCTTCTTCTCCCCCTCTGCTGTTCCTGAGCTCTCATGTCCTCTGTCTCCCCCTCTACTGACTGGACACCATGGGATCCAGTTATCTCTCACCCAGGGCCCTACTCTTTCCTTTAATGCTCATTTTTAACTGTGTGGAGAATGAGGCGAGTTGGAAGGTTTGCTGTCGCTCCATTTAAGATGCCGCAGTGCCCTGTTGCATTAAAATGAGCAGCCTTACCATCGAGGCAGTGCTGTTGCAATGACACCCCACTCCCCTGTAGCCTGGCCATGCACAGCCTGGGGAGTCTGCAGAAGACAGACTTCTCTTCATGTAGTAATCCACTAAAAAAATCAACTTTATGTTCTCCGCATTTAGTAGTGATGCGATGTGAAGTCGGATGACAAGTTTGTTGTGTGAATTGTGAAATTTTTTTGTTCTGGTGTCAGGCATTAATTGTGGCCTTGAGGTAATATTGATAAGGTAATAAAAGTCCATTTCTACAAGCTCAGCTATCTCCTCAGACTTTTTCCACATCTCTGGTTCTACTCTGTTTGCTGTGTCTTTACATGGTAAGGAATACAGTGACATCCGCAATGTCTTTGTGTCTTTACAGTATGTCTTCTTTCTTGTAGCTTTAATCCCCTTGAATCCGGAGGGTTTATGGGTTAGAGAATGATGCTATGTACAGCCTGGAGTGCCTCACACTCTCAGACTCTGGTTCTTTTTAACTTAAAAGCTTGGAGAGTTGACTGATCTAACACTGAATTAGACCCAGCGTAGAGTCCCAATAGATCTCTCCGTGCAGAAAAACTGTTAAAACCCAGAGATATCCTTTTATCAGTCTGTACTTGTAATCATTTCATGGATGCAGCAAAATTAGATTGGCATTATTGTTTAAGACACTTCACTGTTTTATTTAATCCACATGCCACAAGCATGTAAGTGACAAGAATAAATGAAAAAACGTTATGTCACTGTGGTGCATTAGTTAGCATTGCTATCTCACAGCTCTGTTGCACTGGGATTAATTCTGGACCTGGAGTGCTATCTCCACGGAGTTTGTATGTTCACCATTTGTTCATCTGGGTTTCTTCCAGTTGCTCCTGTGTTCTTCCACAGTCCCAAAATGTGCTGGTAAGTTAATTTGATTCAGGGAAAATTGGCCCTGGTGTTAGTTCTTTCAAATTATTGGAGCATAAGAAATTGGTTACAAATGAGAGGAGGCTTACTTTTATACTCTAGCTTTTAATTCTATTTTTGTTGTTTTAGTTAGTGCATACTTGCTTCTGTTGTACAGTGCCTTGAGGTGATACACCATGAAAAGTACTATATGATATACAATGTTTACTATTATTAAGCTTAGTACTGCCTTCAATGTTTAGGTAACAGGGAGATCTAAAACTAGTAATCCTGTTACTATGATCTGTGATGCTGAATACAAAAGGGCTGAAGGAAAAGTTCCTCAGTTCCACAATTAGGAAGAGGAAGATGAAGTGGGGCCATACATGTGCTGTAGTAACTGAAAAGAGATGGAAATATGAAGCTCTGTCTAGTTAAAAAGAGACATTTTCACAAAGATGATTTGTAAGGAGGGGATTCACAATGAGACAGTAGTTCGTATTGTTCGAGCTAGGACCCTGAGTTCAGTTCCGGACCTGTTGTGCTACAGTATCTGAGTGGAGTTTGTATGTTCTCCCCATGAGTTTTCGTCAAATGCTCTGGTTTCCTCTCACAGTCCAATAACATATTGGTAGGACTTGGCTTCCAGGAAAATTGTCCCTGGTGTGCCTGTCTGTGTTTGTCAGCCTGCCCTGTGATGAACAGGTGTACTGTTCAAGGTTTACCCTGCCTTGTGTCTGTTGCTCTCCTGTGAGCCTGAATTGGAAGAAGTGCTTAGAAAATGGATGGATACAAAAACAGAAACCATTGCATTTATGCAGTTTCAAAGCAATGTGTGGATTTGTATCTCGTGTGTTGTGCAGAATCTTGTAACCATCTACTTAAGCTAATACAGTAACTACAACCCAATGATATGATGTGCTACAAGTTTGAGGTGAAGTAGTAGAATCCCATATGGCCTGATGGTGGCTGAAGCACAAGAACACAAAACAGTTACCAATGAGAGGAGACCATTCTGCCCACCTAGACAAATTGATAGCTAGTAGCTAACTGACCCAAGCATCTCATCCTGCAGGCAACTTATTGAAAGATGTGAAGCTATCACCTTCATCAACGTGACTGGTCAACTTGTTGTATACTCTCACAACCCATTGTCTAAAGAGGTGCCTCCTGTCCAAGGTTTTGTGCTTTGCCTTAATTACCACCTGGTTCATGTTTCACTGTATTAGTTGATTCGGAAGATGTCCGCTGGGTTGACTTTGAGGATTTAGAAGGCGTACATGAGGTTCCCTTATCATCTCCATAAGCACCCAGAACTTGTATGTTTGTTACATGGGTTCTGTCCATTCGGGGCTACTCTTCACAGTGAGGCATTAACACAGGGGGATCCATAATTCATCAGAGAATAATGTTTGCAGGGGAGAAGCCCCCTCTGTCTTCTGATGTGCTTTTAATTCGATAACAGGTCTGAAGCGACTCTCTTCAGCAGTGAGAAATGTAAGTGCTGTTAACAGTGATCTGTCTCAGGATACTTACTCTGAAAAAGAATCAGGGTTAACCCTTAATGGCTGAACCTGGGGAGCAACCAGGGATTCAAAGATTGACCAGATGTTTTCTGTTTGTCATACATTTGTTCCCAGTGTCATTCCAGCCCTAGTGTGAGCAGCTGGTAAGGTTTTTTTCTTGCACTCTTTCAAAGGTAATTGTCATTTTAGTGAACATCAGTTACCATCAGCAACCTGATTAAGGTCAGTGAGTTACAATGCTCATTGAAAGGGTTTGTGTCAGTAGAGCTCAATATGATCGTAGCATTGATATTAGCTAAAGTAAAAAAAAAATCAGTTCTTTTTTACAGCTAAGAAAACAAGGCTGTGTGAGCTTAATTTATAATTATACTGACGAGCTCTGTAAAGGAACATTAAAGGATCCATACCCAAGATCATTAAAACATTAAAGATTTGAGCATATTTGATTTGAAACCATTTATTTTGCTGTATTCTTAAACTTGGATCAACTCTTCAAACCCATTTTTTGACATATTCCTTTGCATTTCACTTTCCAAAATGCAACTTTAAAACCCAATCGCTGAGGGATGGCACAGAGCTGGGTCACTATTTTATCTCGTTAACCCCCTCCTACCCTGCCTTCATCTTTTTTTTTCTTCATAAATGAGGCACAAATTGTGAGCTGGACCTCCTCAGCTTCCCTATTCTTCCTCCAAATCTTCTGCTGTCGCTTCTGCAATAAATAGTGCTCTGTAAATGTGGCCAGCTGAAACATTTAATTTCCCAGCAAGGATTAAAGGCTGATGTGTTTATTAGACAAATACATGTGCTGTCTGTATCAGTGCTCCAGCTGAAACTAAGCAGTTCCATTTCAATAATGGTAACCTTCATCTAATGAATGTTAGGGACATTTTTCTTCATTTCAAAATTAAATGCATCTTTATAAGTGCATCTCATCACCTCTTGGTTTCATTGCATTCTGGCTGTTTTGTGCAGAGTCAGACCTGAGCATAATGGAAGCCCATTATGCATTTGTAATTATTCACTGTGTAGTATCTGCATACTGTGTTCAGTAATTCTGATTTATTATCAAATGAACTCAAGTCACTAGGCTCACATTTAAATATAGATGTGTCTCTCTGCCACATTGTAATTGCACAAGCCACATGATCTTTATAGTACAAGTACCTAAATTGAAATTTGCGTCTTATAGAGAGGTGCTTGGGGATTTCAGCCCAGGTGAGTTATACGTGTTTAGCTTAGGATGACAATATGGGTCCTTGTTCACCATGACTCTTAAAAATTAGGAGATAAAGAAAATTGGTCCTTAAGCTAAAATAAATTAAGAAGTAGTTTGAGTCTTTTACACCTTTTTACAGTAAAAATGTACTTCACAAATGAATTATTTTTCTGGTACAATTTCTAAGCAGCCATGGTGCATTTGGCAATGAGTAATGGTTGTTTTGTATGTTAATGGAATTCTGCGTAATGGAATTTTGAAAAAACTGCTGCCCGGCCGCTCAGTGTCCCCATGACCATGGAGGCATGGGCCCCTCCTGGCTGAGATCAGTGAGGTCCAGGTGCGAGTCTGATAGCGGACACACAGAGGCTGATTGGCCCTCATTCTTCACAGCTTACCCACAGGGGTACAGTGCTATTCAGTGGAAACAGCTCATAATCGAGGTCCCAAGCTAAACAGGTTTTAATCTTCCTCAGCAGAGCATAACCAATTTGCATCTGTTTTTCTGTCCCAGTCCCCCTGTACATGCTAAATTGCACCTTTTTCATAGAGGACGGCTCTGGGAAAGCCTCATCTGGGATGTGTGTTTCTCCTCACCGCCTTCCTGAGAGCTTCAGCTCACTGTGGGGATAATGTTCGTCCTGAGTACTTAACAACTAACTGCATAGCATCTCACATCATGCAAGAAACAAAAAGCACAGCACTTGGATTTTGCAGCCCTTTAGCTTTTAAGAAGCTGTGGGTTTCTATATGGAAGCAGAGGGTTTCTAGACAAAGATGCAGGTTGATTTTCTGGATTCCTTGGAGACCTCGCAGTCAGTGTGAATATATTTTAATGTGTTTTGTTGTTTGGGGAAAGAAGACTATAAAAGCCTTGGTAGCACACAGCCCAATTTCAGCTCTTTTCAAGCTTTTGTGTGGAGGAGCTGCCACATAAGTTCTTGCCATTGTTATATTCTCTTCATTCTTTCTTTTGGAAGCAGCATTTTCAGAACTTCCTAATTTATTCAGAAATGCACTTAATTGCATAACTTTTTACAGTGTGATTGAGACCACATGGCCTACACTAGCCAGGCACAGATTATAGTCTATTACAGAGCTGTATAGCTACAGTATGTATGTGTGACAAAAACCTATCGGGCTATATAATAGTTTAAATATGCTATTGCAGGATGCCGATGTCAATTTTGTAGACATTGTGCTCCTTGCTATAGCAAAATCTAAGACAATGCACACATTCCACACAAAATCGAGGGTAGGAACTGTATTGTTGAAGTGCATAGTGAACACACTACATCTTATACTGTTCCCCAAATCGCCTTTTCAAAGGGATCTTTTCAAACATTTAGACAACAGCAACACTCTACCTTTGTCCCTGAAGATTTGCTATAAGTCCTAACCTTCTACTACTAGAAGCATGCTGCATAAAACCCTTTAAGAATTAAATTTTAGTTTGACTTTTGCCTTAATTGGGGTACTGACTCCAACAAGTAAATGAGCATCATTTGGTATAATATTGGTCTTGAGTTCTAGTAACTGTACAACACCTCATCATTAAAGGTGTTTCAGTAGTTAAAAAGAGATGGAATGATAGAAGTAATTGCGTTGTATTTTAATTATCTTGAAATCTTGACTGATGGAATGACAGTACGGCAGTAAGGAGGACACCATCAGAACCCCACTAGATATAATGAACCGATGAGCAAAAGAGCAAGGGATGAACACTTAGCTGTGCAAAAAGTAGACAAGATCAAAGTTGTTACTCTCCAGTACCTTCATTGAAAAGTCACAGACTCTCAGCTGGTGCTACAGCTGGGGCATTGGAGAAGACCTAGAGCTGCTGATGAGACCTGTACCTCCAACTTTCATTTCTGCCACACTTTCTCTCCTCCCTCAAATCGCTATAGGATGCCAGGTTTATAACTACTTTAAGAACTTCTGTTTTATCCTTCTTTTTATAAGCCTCTGACCAGCCATGATCTGATTTCCATGTTCAGTATCATTTTGCTCCACAGAATATATTTTCATGCTCATGGAAGTGTTACAGGAGAGGTGTCATGGGCTGCAAGCACACGCCTTGGATTCAGATCAAAGCCTGTCATACTGGCCCCAGAAGAACCTCAGTTTTTCTCATTTGATGTTATGTTATCACAACTTTTCAAAACAAATTTTTGAGAGCTCAAGGGTGCCTCACCATGGCTTTCAAAGAAGAGCGCTGGAGGCCAAAGCTCTAAAGTAGGGAGATAAAAAGAAGAGGGCAGGGAGAGTCCATCAGGGGCTGTTTTCTCTTGTGCCATTACAATTTGCGACTTGCTCTCCCTCTTGTTATTGCTCATAAAGAGAGACGTTTTAATAAAGTTAAATGGACTTTGAAATTGCCTGTGGGTTGCCAGGAATGAATTCTCATTTTCATTTTTACATTTTATTACACATTAATATAAAGGGGGAGTATTGAAATGAATGTATGGATAGAAGATGGAAGTTTGATATTTGTTAAAAATTACTCAGTCCTGAGATGAGCTTAATTATAAAAGATAACAGAACAGCTCCACAAGTCATGGAATACAGAGTGTGACCACGTGGTGTCTTGTTTTCTGTGATTTGGTGGTTAGAGGTTTAATATGTGAAATTTTAAATTCATATTTACAATTGTAGTGAGTTCTGACATAAATATCTGAGCAATACCGGGGCTGTCAAAATTAAGGTTGCTTTTACAAACTAAATTCTTCACTTCAGGTGTGCGTGCCCTCTAAAACTCGTAAAACACTAAAACCCTCTAAAAAAGATAACATTTTAGATCCATAGAAAGGTTTATCCACAGAAAGTTTTATCCACATAAACAAGCCTGAAATTTGCAAAACCAATGCCCACATTTTTTCCTGATACGAGCAATTGCCTTAAATTTTTAAAAAATGTGAAAAAAAATAGATATTTCAACACTTGTTTCCCCATTGAGTTTTCTTATTCCTGGTCTACAAGGTTCTCCTTTCCAACACTAGTTATTATTCGGTGGACTGCAAAGAGGAAGACGGTGATTAACGAGACAAAGCAATAACGAAGGCCTTATTATTCTTCCAGAAACCCATTAAGAAAATTACCAGAGTGTCGTAAGGTGAACAGCGGCCTACATGACCTACGGCTGTTTGAGACTGAGGTCGGGATGTCATGGCCAGTGACGCTCATGTCATGAGGATGCCACGATGGCACTGCTCCCCTGGAGTTTCCTGTCACCAAGCATTGCCCCAGCCGACACTGACAGGGAGCCTGATTGTCAGTTTGTCTGACACAGGCCGAGTGGAGCATGTGAAGTGGGACACCCTGGTGAGAACCCTGGGGCAGGGATGAGGGGAGTTTTGGTGTGTGTGTTTGTTAGAGTTGGCGGTGGCTGAGGGGGGTGGGGGGGAGGGGAGGAATGAGATAAATAAAGCAGCTCCGGCATCAGTATCATTCCCTGCCTCAAGACAGTTTTGAATTCTCAATGAGTGGAATGAATGCCTCATGAATCCATTCACGAAACGCACACTAGTTGTGGTTTTCAGAAACTTAGTGGTTAAAGCTGTAAGGCTGTATGTTTGAGCCTCTCAAAATCACCTCTTATCATCGTTTGTTAGCCGTATTCGTATTTGGCTACGATTTGGCAAGCACTTCCTTTATTTACAACAGCTAGAAACTCCATGTAGGATCAATGGACAAAGTTGTGCTTGATTTGTTGGCCCGTGATGCTTCTTCTTTATTGTTAGGTATTTGAAAACACAGACATCTCTAACAAAGATACAATTCATAAGAATAAAAGCAAAAGATTTAACTGTCTTTTGGAATGTTTTTGAATGACATACAGCAATTTGATCAATATTTATAAATACACTTACCTTCTATTACTATTACATCAAATGTGATCATTCTATAAACTATTGATTTTTCTCAGTTTCTTGCCCTGCACTGAAAGTGCAAAACGTATTTTAAGAGTGTTTCACTCCACATTCACATGTTTCTCAATGACTGTATGGAACCACTTGAAATTGGCTTTCGGTTTTAATTTGCCACCAAACATTTTTTTCAGGTGGGGAACTGAAAGTAGAGTTTGCAGAGTCGTTTTTTTCTTCTGATTTTAGAAGTGTTATTTATCCCATGAGACAAAAATGTAAAGCAAGCAAAACAGTAGGAAGGCACACAAGCCTTATTTTTGCTCAGTCCTAAAGGATTCCTCCACCGTGTGTGCACTGCATGTGTGCTGGGAAATCACTTTCCCCCTGTTACACAAGGGCCAGTCTTCACCCTCTGGAAAGGTACCTTGCAGGAGCCATCAGGGCTCACTGTAATTGGGTTTGACAGAGCCACAGATTAAGTGGGGTCATCTGTCTCTAATAAGACCACACAATCTGCTCCTTTAACATTTTCCCCCAAACTGTCAGTGTGAGGTGCAGGGTCCTGTCTGTGCTCTGTCGGTGATATCAGGCACACAGAGAGGAACCGCAATTAAAGAACGGGGAACTGCTCCGCTGCACACTGACAGACCTCTGCTGGGAAGAGAAGCAGACAGATCTCTCTTCCACTGCATTTTGAAGACACCCTTGCAATAAATGATGGTCATCTAGTGAGCACAAGTGGAGCCAAGGTAGATAAGAGGATTAGAACGTTAGAAAGACTTGAGATGCGACCTGACTGCTCAGGCCATCAGTGTTTGTCGTTTTCAACATAGTCAGGGGGTCCATTTTCAAATGATTGTGGATTACTGGTATCTGTGTCAAAATGTTGCCTCACACCTGCATCGGCGCTACAGTATGTTACACATGCATTTTAGCTCATTAATTCAAGAGCCTGTTATAGCAGTGATGCCACCCCCTCAAAACCTGGACTGTGTAAAACTTTTGCACACGGGACCCAGTTGTTTGGTCCCAGAGTCTAGGGAGTAGAACAATATGATCTGAGCCTGTGATCGAATCTGGTCAGGAAGCATGAGCAGAGGGGTTCTCATCACACTCTGATAGTTCAAATGCTCCCTTCTTGCCTGTGTTGAAAGCAAGAAAGCAAGTTTAGTAGCTGGTGGTGAAAGACAGGTGTGTGCTATGTGTAATGATCACCTCATACACGCCTTTGCCATTTGTATAGCTATTTAAATGGAACCTGCACTATCTCCACAATGCTGGAAAAATGTCAGGACTAAATTCAAGTCACAACACAAAGCCAACTAGAAACAAAAGAATGTTCTTACAAGACAAGTGGATCATTTCACTGAACCACTACGTGAAAAGTATGCATGCTGATTTGGTGATGAAACTGCAAGACCAGGCAGTTGTGTTAAAGGAAATGTGTGGAATTAAGTAGGTGACCAATTAAAGAAAATCAGTTTAAACATCAACCAAACAAATCAGAAAATGAAACACGTTGATTTAAAAAGTAGACCAAAAGAATAACAAGAACCACTCCACGCATTGACTACTGATCTCTGTGCTTCCACTGAAGGTCTGATAGACCTTGAAAGGAGATTTTCTACTGCTAAGATATCAAAATGCAGCTCATGGTGTTAGTGTGAAGTATTCACTACACCTCCAAAACGATAATGAGAACAAAAAAGAGAGGGTAAGTGTATTTATAGATTAAGTGAGGGATGCAGTATAACACAAAGTCTGTGATATTACTAAACAGCAGTTTTGCTTGTTTGAATTACTTCTGGGACTATTTTAGTGAATAGGAAATATTGTGAACAGCACATTACTTGATATTTGAGTCTTCTGTGTAGCTTTATGCGTTTTCTCAATGTGTGGAAGGGATAAAAGGAGGAGAACAAAGCTGGAACTAAATTCACATCTAAAATAACTTTGCCTGTTTTTTTCTTCTTTGGTTTTCCCTTAATACCCTCTTTCTTGTGTGAGAAAATCACACGAAGGCACATTTTGCATTGGTGCCAGATTCACCAACAAGCGTCTCACTGACATTAGCATGGAGAGCTGCTTCTTGGTCAATCATATTTTGATTTGATTTCCAGCGTGGCATATACCATGATATTTTGCTGATTTAGCTGCTGTGCATTTCAGAAATCCATTGTAAAGACTGAGGCATTTAAAATGAGCTTTCAGCATCCCAAGACCCCTTTCAATTGTGTTCCTGGTGGTACAGTGTGTTTCACATTATGCTGTTTCTATATCACCTGTGAAGGAAATAGAAATGCATTTTAATCTAATGGAAGCATCACCTACAATTACATTGTTTTCCTAATAGCCAAGCACCCTCTTGGGCATTCAGCACACTTTTCTCTATGTCAGGCTTTAAGCATCGTGGCGTGATCTGGGATAATTGGCTAGAATGTTGATAATTCTGCATGAAGTGTTAGACATCATCTGAACATTTAACATCTGAATGGTTTCTGAATGCTGCTTCATTTCAGCTGTTGGTTTAATGGGTACATGCGTGCACTCTATTATTTGGTGAAAATCTACAGTATACTGTAAAGATATATTTATACTTTGCAGTTTTTTTTTCTTTGAAACAGGGAAATTAATGCATTTATTCATTTTTAAGGTAAAATGTACTTGGAAATTGAAAATATTGAAAGAAACTTCCTATTCTTCATATCTGTGGAATGCATAAAGATAAAAATGCAAAGCTGCAGGAAATTTTGAGATCAAAGGAAATGCATAATTTCTAATGAGAACAATAAAGCTTTCAAATGGGAGAAGCTCATTTGACCCATCTTGTTCATGTGGTTTATTAATTCCTAAGTCAAACTTGAATTGCATCCTGCCATTTCTAGTAAGTGTCCAGAGTCTGGGTTTCAACCACCTGCCTGGGAACTAGAACTACACACTACACACATCAACTTTAAGTGTAAAAGTACATTTCTTTTCTCGTTGCTCTCCTAAATGAATTCCCTTTTATTTTCCAATTGTAAACTCAAGCTGTTGTATCATTACTAAGTTTGAAATATATACATACTGTAGTATCAATCCATGAGACTCCCTTAGGATTTCATGTTATTGAATCAAATTTACTATCAATTATTTTTGTTATAGATCAAAGATATTTAAGTTCTTATACCTGTCCATATCTATCTCCTTAGATGAGAAAACATTATTTCTGACTTCTGGCTATCCTATTTATAACTTTTTGTGATGTGATGACCTAGGACCACACTAAATAAGGTCTTTCTAGGCCATCATAAAGTTTGTGCATAGCTTCTGCAGTGACCTATGGTTTTGGCATTTTATTCATTATGCTTCTAGCACTGTGGCATTAATATTTAAAAATGAATGTGTTCTTTGTTTATAGTGTAATATCTAATTTTCATGTTGATCGTATCTAATTGTTGTGTTATCTTAGTCGTACGAGCTGTTCTACTGTTATCACACACATCAGGCGGTAATGAGATAGATCTGAGTACTTTAAAAGCTTTCACTGTGAAAGATGATGAACAGTGAAAAATGAAAATGCACGGCAATTGGGGAAGCATCTTGCCAGATGCAGACGTACAACAATGAACCATTTTAGAACAATTTTAAAACAACTTGGCAAAAAACTGGAGAAAGGACAAAATCAGTGGTTTTCTCTGAGTCCTGCCAGGTGAACAATTACAAAAACTATTCTGTTAGCATAAAACATAGATAAGGACAAGGTGTGCAAGAAAGCTTCAGCTTCTGCAAGAGCTGAACAGCTTCTATATGGTTGACTCAGAAGGTTTGACTGCTTTGTCTTTGTGCACAGCATTGTTTTGGCAAAAAAAAAGTACTTTATGCACACACTGGATAAATACAAGTATGCTAAACCTCTTGCAGAAGATGATTGAAACCAGAAAGAAGAGGCCTGTGACTTTTCAAAAGGCGGTAACGGAAGTCACTTCATGGAGTGAAGTCTGGCCAAACCACATTGTGTGGACTGGCATGGATGAAGTGAGGTGCAGAACAGGCTAGACTGGCTCTGTTTGAAGTATCTCGATGCTCATTGTTTGAGGCACAACTGAGGAGACCACAGCGATGAGGGACTAATGTGTACTCAGTGGTCATAATGCTGTACTGCAAACTGTAATGTAACCACAAGAGAGAAATAATGCGCTTAGCTTGCTGATACTCAAATCCGGTTTGTGGTGCACAATAATCTGGATCCTTTTTCGGCTTTTTTGTTTCATTTTTGTCTTGCTCTGACTCTTTAACTATTCCTCTCACCTCAGATGAACTCTGCGTGGAGAGGCGCTACAGCACAGTGCATCTCAGTTCAGAGTGCTACAGCCTCTTTGTAAAACAGTGTTCAAAGCTTTAGTCTCTTACTGTGCAGTACATATTAGTTGAATGTAGGCATGTTTAAATTTGCTTGGTCTATACTATTTCTTTTTCATATTATTTAGATCATGGGACCCTGGTTCTAGTCATGAAATCTTCAAGTTATTAAAATATTGGAAAATGGTTGGTTCCAATTAAACAATTCAGCTTGGACAAATTTAACTGCTTTCTCTAGGTATTAAATACCACTACTGATTCTATTATAACATTAAATATAAGTGGTTATATTATCAATCAAAAATACCCTATTACACTTGTTGTATCTGTGAGAGTACAGGAGTCTGCACTGATTGGGACTCTACAGTATTTGATTTTACATGCATCGTACAAACATTGCTTGTACTCAGTCCTGCACATTGCAATAATACACTTTTATTGTTTGGAAATATGACTGTCAATGCCAATTAGTTGAGCTGCAGAATAAAGAATAATGCTTAGTACATTATATTTATTTTTCCTGCTAAATTCCCATTACTTAATACTACGCCCCATCAGTTGTTTCTGTAAAAAAAATTAAAATACAGCTGAATATGATGTTGATCATAGTAATAAAATTCACATCTGTGACTTTGATTCTGATAGCTGCTTGTCTTGCATTTTTAACAGTATCGTCAGTGCCAACAGCGGAATGTTTTTGCCAAAATTAACATAACATTCATTCCACAGAAAATTTGAATGGAAAATGGATGCTGAAATTCTTCAGGGCTGTTTAGAAGATGAAAAAAGGAAACTCCAGGTACTGTAGATTTTCTTTCTGTGCTTCAGAGAAGCTGTTCAGTAAAAGAGCAAAGATTTATCTGATGTCTTTGCGGGTACAGTAGGGCAACTTCCAAGTCAGTTAGCTGCGTCACAAGAATTGTTCTCTTCAGCAGAGGCTGTGCTTGCGTCATCAAGCCCCCATGTGCCTGCAAGGACCCTGGCCTTTCACAGTGATGCAGGCCGGTTTTATAACTGTTCCGAAGCTCTTCTCTTTTGTGCTCACCCCCTCCCCTCTCCCTGTGCTGTAAATAGGCAAGGCTGTTGCTCCTGGTTGTCCCCCCCCCACCTCCTTTGTTTCTGCTCAGGCCACAGACATCACGCGCTCTGACGCCAACCTCATCCCGCTGCTCCCTGCAGCTGTGATTCATCTCGCAGCCCTGCCAGCTATTTCTTTCTTTCTGCATCTTTCCTACTCCCCCCCCCCTTTTAAATCGGGGGATTTTATTCCTTCATCCGAGAGCCGTTAGCAGAGCTCGAGTGTGTCTAACAGACCTGGCTGCTCGTTGCTTTGTGTGTGGGACTGACTCATGGAATTAGAAAGCCGACAGTGTGAGAGTCCAGGCAGATTTAACAAAAAAAGCCCTGTTTTGAAGACACCACCAGGAGACGGATAACAATGATTGCATTTCGTTTTCCCTGTCTGCTGTTTCTATAGTTGCCGAGACCCCAGATTCCCAAACCCTTTGCGTTCTGTTCTTTTCACATGTAGGGCATTTTTGTTTTTTTTTCTTTGTCCCTGAATAGTGTTTGAGGCACATTTCACAGTTTCTGCTGGACATATCCCGATCTCACGGAGGTCACAAAATAACTAATTTCAATTTGAGTTTTCTATCCAACGTTTCTGAATGGCAGAGTTCTGCTATTAAAGATAATGCTGAGACTGGACATGCTTAATGCTTATGAATCTCTTCTCCTATGCCCTGGTAACTTGAAATACTATCTTGTGTGAATGTTGCAGAGTGCTGTACTTAAGGGGTTTTATATTTGTAGTCGTCTGTGTTCATGTGTGCATATAATTAATATTGGCAACAGCTTATGGAATTCAGAATAAATTAAGTCACTACTTCTGCAATTATGTGTAGTAGTTACAGTAGTAACAGTAGTAGTATTGAGCAGATCGCATGCAACAGGATTGTTGCTGAAAGCCCCTAAAAACTCCTTTGGAAGATATATACTCCCAAAGTGGATGCTGCACATTGGTGGTGGTGGAGGGGAGTCCCCGTTACCTGTAAAGCGCTTTGAGTGGAGTGTCCAGAAAAGCGCTATATAAGTGTAAGCAATTATTATTATTATTATTATTATTATTATTATTATTATTATTATTATTATTATACTCCAGGAGCACAGTATTGACCATCCCCACACAGGTCCTCAGCCTTCGACTTCATGCATGACAACAGTTCTCCCTTTCTCCAGCCATCCTTCACCCCGTCTCTCCTTTTGTGTTTTGTTCTCACTGCGTGATGTGTAGGTTACCCCTTTTTATTCCATAAAACTCCTGAGGCCGTGTTTGCAGGAACTGTGTGGTAACCAGCTGCGCCTGTGATTCCCACCCTTGGTGAACTAGGCTCTTAATTGCGTGCTGTATGGCAGACCCGCTCAGCGTCACTCCTTGTTGAAGGCCTTTTTTTTAAATCGCTGACTGCGGAGCTGCAGTGTTCTGCACCTTCAGGCTGATTGGCTCATTTGTCCCCTCACCACAGGTATCCCTGAAATTGTTAGTAGCTAGATGGGCAGCCAAGATGCAGCTGAGCACCACTTGAGGTGCCCCCGTTTAATTGGCAAATCAGGGAAACAAGCAACAGGGGACATGAGGAATTTTATAGTATGCAATATACAATATTGTACGTACATTATTGCATTGTAAACACTTGGAGTATCAAGTAAATATTCAGGCTGTTTTAGTCTCAGCTGCAGATCTAAATTGTAATTAAAAATAGAATTAAGGATGTGAATTCTATGTATTGTAGATTTATGCGCCTGTGCCGCATGGAAGTTGTAGTGCTTATACAGTAAATGTAGTTGTGGAGAGGGGTAAAAAGATCCCAGCAGTTACCCAAGGGGATGTCATGTGTTTGATTCATCAGGTCAAGTGCTCCAGGATTTACAACACAGGATGTTCCTTTATGTTTAAAATGTTTTGCATTTTTGTTGGGGGTTTCTGACTCTCATTTGTTTGAATCATTAATGAGGCTAGCATGCAATATTGAAAGCTTCCTGTGTAGATGGAGCTGGAGATCGCCTTGTGTCCCTGGAGTTCATGCTAAATCTGCAATGTCTGCCCCCTGTGCGTGCTTCATGGGCTGACACCTGACATTCTGACCCCTGCTAACCTTCTGAGAGAGTGCTCGGAGCTGCACACCCATTATTGAGCTCCTTTCTCTGTACTAGCACTTAAATCCAAACACAAGCATGATTTCTAATTTAATGTTTTGGGAGACTACAGCCATCATCAGTTTTCCTTCCATGACATGCGTGTTTTCTATAACCCACAAGAATTTCCTTTTGTTGCCCCAGTTTTTGAGCCTGAGCTTGAAATTTACATTTGGCGGCCAGTGCTCGCATACATCGCTGGCCAAAATATTAGTTATCCCCAGTCACCTCTCAGTGGCTGGCTTGGGAACTATGCTACAGATATCCATCACCTTATTTGGAGGAACAGTGCCTGGATCTCAAAGAGATACAAACTCAATTACCATCATCACCACCTGAGCTGCAGAATAAGATGGAATTGGCAGCACATTTGTTGCATACATGCCCCACAAAGGAAAATATATAATTTCTCCTGTAAAGACACAGCACATGCGTCACTGGGAATTCCTAATAATTTGGTCCATGAGTGTACAATTTGCAGTGTACACAGAAAGCCTGTTGCAGAGTGTATCACACTGGTTGCTTCAATATGGTTATGAAAGCCTGTTGCCATTGCACACCAATATGAGCTGATGATGAACTCTGGGGTCAGAAGGCAGGGTCACCAGTGTCAGTGCATTCATTGAGGACATCCCCAGGAACACCCCCCCCCCTTCCCCTCTGCGCATTTCTCCATCTGTTCTGCTGGGAAATTATATCGATTTTTGATACCTCGTTGGCCACATCTTAAAACGAGTGACTGTTTGTTCAGAATCAATTATCTGTGAATTAACATCTTTTCCACTGAACTTCTTTTGTGCTGTGGTGAAGTGGTGAAGTAAGCGATCAGGGCGAGTTAGTGTGCAATGATTAGAGTTGAAGCCAAAGACTAGAGTTAGACATCGCCTCGTTGTTTATTGATATGTGTTCACAGCTCAGGTATAAATGTTGGATGGTACTGAGTTCATTTTTTTTCACTATATGAGATGGTCTTATGCTGTTTACATTTTCTGATTCTCAGTCCCCATATCTGCAGTATTGGGTAGTGTATTTATTGCACTCCATTGCAGCATTCATAAAGTCCAACATAAAAGAATTAAATGTTTACTTGAAAGGTAAGACAATTAAAGTGTTTGGGTCTTTACACTGCTCATTAGTAATAACAGTAACAGATATAGCTGTAATAATAAAAAGAACAGGCCATTCAGCCCATCAGAGCTTAGTGCTTTCCTATACGCGAACTAATTCTATCAGTGTTAGGTTTAGCTTTAAAAAATCCCAGCCTGCCTTCTCATGTGATCTTCTAATCTGTTCAGTGCCTTGATATCCTTTTGTGCAAGAGATCTTAATAATCATAATGAGAATAGCATGGTGTAGCGCAGGAGGTTGGCTGGCATAGCCTCCAGCTATGCCATAACTATCCCAGCCCCATCTTTGAAAAAAAAATCAATGGTAAGAAGAATAATGTTTTAAAACGCATGCATTTTACCTGATCAGTTGGCCCTTCATCAGTTAAATAATGAAAAATTAATGCCAGCATTCCCTTGCAAATCTTTTTTAAAAAAAGACCGGAGTAGTGCACCTCCTTTAAAATTAATCAGGCGTTGGGGGCTACAGTCATGAAACTGATGCCGTAATGACTGCAAATCTTTTATGGCCATTACAAAGTGCTGCTGTTCTGACAGACTGCAAAGTGCATTGGAGATGCAGACAGCGCAGTGCGGCAAATGCTTGCAGTCGACTCCAGACTGGTCCCGGTGTAAATTGAGATCGCCTGTCAGAAGGCAGGCAGCTCCAGCTGTAAATCTTGTCATTGTCCCCACCACCACCACTATCACCACCTCCCTGACCAGTACTGTGGGCCAACAGCAGGGTACTGTCTGGCTCCTCCGTAACTTCCCCGTCTCCGGCAGCTGAAAGGGGGGAAAAAGGAAACTGAATTTAAGACTTGAAGGAGTCTAAAAATGTAAACAGAGTGTGTCACAAAAGAGCCCCCTTTCAGAAAGTGTTGTAAACTTGGCCTGCTGGTTTTAAGCCTAGTGATCTTTTGGGGCTCTGGGCCAGGGCGTAGTCAGTATTCAGGATTCACCCCTGTGTCTGTGTGCTAGGGAGGTTAGGGGTTGGAATGCCTGAATCACTCTGCTTGAAGAACAGATGTGCAACTGAGATGAGCCCAAGATTCAGGCAGCTGTTTCCATCTGCTCTGGACTGAGGAGAATCACTTGTTGGGTTTCTTCTGTTTCGGTCGTCATTATTGTAATTAGAAAAGCTTCGAAAAAGAACCACAGTCTGAAGCAGTGTGCAGTCAGTAGAACATTTTTTATTTTTGTATTAAAATGATAAAATATGCCTTAAGTATCAGATAACTACCTGTGTGCCAAACGTTTGTTTCACATTTTAATTTTTTGCCTTGTCTTTTTTTTACTTGGGACTGCCAGTGTTTTCTTTAACTATTCACCCACCCAATTTGGAACTGCTAGTACGTAAAGACTCAGCTTTTCGGTTCTTACTCCTGTGAACCGCTCAGGAAAAAGGAGGACCAACAGACCCTAATCGGTCACCCCCACTGGTCAGAGTCATTTACCTGTTGTCACACTGAAGGCTCCAGGGTGCCTTACATGGGCGTTATTGCAGATTGGTGGCACTGTGCATCTCTCACTGACATCCCTGTAAGTCTGCAAGTTCTCAGAAAGTTGCATGAATTGCCATTTCAACAAAATGCAGAGGGGACCCTCTGGGCAAACCCACCCTTGAACTGGCCACACTCTGCTGCCTTCTGGCGAATCCTGGACAGAATCTGTGAGCACCACATGACCTGGGACATTGGGTTTTATTAGATTTCTGAATTATTAGCAAGTCGCTAACTGTGCAGTAACCAAGTAAGCAAGATGGGGCAAACAACATCCTTTCATGTTTAACATTCCTTACTGTTAATATCATAAGGAAACCTTAAATTCCTTTGAAATGTATGTCAGGACTGTATACAAGATTTGCAACTAACTGAGCTGTGGTCAGTGAGGCCAAGTTAATGAACGATAATGAATGATAAGACTCCAGAGGAAATCTGAAGGGCTGACACGAGCAAAGCTTCCCAGCCTCCATGGATAGGCTAGAAAATCAATACAGCACTGAGCGGGGACACGGTGTACCAGCACAAAGACATAAGCGATGCGAAGAAAATGATTATCAGTGGCAGCTTTCTGAGGTCCAGAAAACATGTTGTAGCTGTTCACGTCAAGGATAGACTTACTGCTAAGGCAGAAAATTACAGTCGTATAACCAGAGGACATCAGGACCTGATCCGCTGTCTCAGTGATGTGGCCCAGAGAATTAAGTCCTGTCACTCAGCTCGTCCATGTGTTTGTCGACACCGACTTTAGCCTTCAACAGCTTTTATGCAGGAATTCCCCGTGTGAACCATATTCACTGTCAATTAATTGAAATCGGAGGAGACGGCCTCGGCAACTTCAACCAGACGACTCGGCAGGGAAATTTTAAAAGGTTGCTGCACTCAATCCCAGAAATGAACCTCCTTGCTCTGCCCCTTTCCAGCAAATTCCATCTGCATCTCTGACACCAGATGAATTAAACTGCCAGCACGGACACTGCTCAGAGCCCTTTGCTGCTCCTTGGAAATTTTATAAGCCTATTAAAAATCAATTTTATGGTCACTCTCTCTCTCCCCGACAGTCTTTGTGTTCCAGTCTATTAAAATAAAACATCAGTTGGGTGAGGGGAGGGTAGTTTGACATGCAGGGATGATACAGCCTCATAGGTCTGGCTCCCTCTCTGCAGCCTCTCTGCCACACCCCTGACAGAAGCGTTCTGATATGATTAGAAATGGTTGCACCTGCAACACAGTACCACATTAACCTTTCCTTCGCTTCAGCCATCGGGGAGCAGAGGGGGACCCAGACAGCCACAGTGGAACTAAAAACATGAAAAAGGGCACAAATGGAAGAAAGGCCATTCCACCCCTCTAGCCCATTTGGTAGTTCGCAGCAAATTGATCCGAGCCTCTCATCTAGCCCCCTCCAAAAAGAAGCCGAGGTTTCAGCTACAGCAGCACAAACGGGTCACTTGTCCCAGATTGCCGCTACCATAGTCCCATGTAGTTCCTGTCATAACCAGCCTTACCACGGACATAGGACAACAGCAGAACATCTGGGCATAAAGCACCTATCTGATCATGTACAGTAGTTTGGCTTTTAGCATCAAGCAGTGCAGAAGGAAGGGTTTTAAATCTGTTTTTAATAAACAAACAAATCATGGGAAAATCTGGTAGCTCTATCTCCTCCTTAAAGAAAGCTGCCGTACTTCATTTAATATGAAGGGCTTGTTTGTGAAAATTGGTTCATTTGTGCACTTACTCCTACTGTCTTTCAAGAATGGATTTTGGCATTACAGTATTGTTGTAGACACGCATTGTCATTGAGCTCCATGTCTTAGGATCTTTTGATGAAGTTCAAGATCAATAGGATATCCTTCTAACAACCAGATGAACACAAAAGGCTTAATGGCCTCCTCTCATTTGCAGCCTCTTTTGTGCCTTTATGTTCTCCAGCTAAATGCACAGTAATGGACATCTTCTCTAAACAAACAGCCCCTTTCAGAGCACTGAGAGGGAAAGACCTGTGTGTGTTTAATGTGTATTGAAGGCTGATCAGTCAATATTGGTACAGTCTGGGGGGTTATCAATGGAGACAGTGCAGTGTTAATGTGGGAAGGGTTAAAATAAAACTGTCTGAAGCATTTGCTTAGGTTTTGTTGGCTTGTACTGAAAGCAATTAGTGGTGGTACCGTTGTCAGTAATAATTCAGGTCTTAAAATTAGAATATCAAAGCTATTGTGTTCAAAAGCTTTTACAGTGTTTTTTTTCTTTCCCTGAAAACAAAAGACATTAGAATACATTTGTAGCTGCTACTGTGGATCACAAAGAAAGAGAGAGGATTTGCATGTTACTCGAAGGATCGGGGTTGGCCGGGTGGGCTTTCGAGAGATGGCGGCTTTCTTCTGTTTCTATTGAGATGAAGGATTGTAGTGATCGGAGAGTGGACAGAGATCAGGCGTGGGGAAAATAATACAACACCGAGCACAATGGATATTTTATTTATTGAGGGACTGGGGGGAGAATGGATTGAAAGACTCTTAAAGCTCCTAAGCAGGGGTAGCATTGTGGGTAAACCTGCCATGGGGTTTCATTTTTATGTCTTTAATTCGTGTCAGAAACAAGACCCAGGGGTTAAAAACAACAATGATAATAAACTGACAGGAGACAGGGAGGCTCTAGAATCCCCCCTCACAGCACATACACATCCCTCAGCTAAACTGTGATTGATGGAAAACTTTTACCAAAATGGCCCAGCCTCTGGTCCCTCACTTCTTCTATTCATCATTCAACAGTAAAGTGTCTCAGAAATGTGACATTTATGGTATGATAATTCCTCTCTCATAGAATTTTATGCTAACCTAATGTGATTTCTTGTCCCTGTCATAGGTTTTTTTTAACGCAGAAGTGATTTTCATTTATGTGCGAACATTGAAATGCATGAAAAAAAACATTGTAGGTACATGATATTCTTGCATGGAATTTATTCCAAAATGCTCAGATCACCTAGAGTAATCTCTCACTGTCAAAAGGATTGATTTTTGTTAGCTTGTAGTCCTGTTATTCTTAAAGAGGCTCCTGAGCGTGAAACACTACAACAAACTGTAGGGTAGGAGTAGGGCTGCAGTCCTGTTGATAAATGCCATTTAGACCAATTAAGTCATCATTAGTTTCAATTAAACGATTAAGTGATTGCCATTTGAGGTGGAATGAAAGTTAGCTTGTCCATAGCTCTCCAAGATTTGAATCAAGTAGCTGTGCTTTAAGCTGGGTTGCTGCCCAGGATATGGATCTACAGACCCATCTCACAGAGTCTGACAAGAACCAGGGCATCTGTATGCCAGTTTGGTCAACACTATTTCAAAAGCTCTAAATCTCCTCCTAACTCTGCCCCACAGGTTTTATAGGCAGCAGAAATTACTGGGAAATTGTAATTAAAACCAAGTTTATTAGAACTTAAGAAATATTTAAGGGTCGGTTGCTAATTGATCCAGAGTCATTATCTAACAGTTTCTTGAATGTTTGTTGAACCTTTTGAAATAAAGACATGCCTCCTATTCACAGATTTAAAGGTCCTTCCACATTGTAATTAAAAGATTAAGAGCTCGGGTAGAAAATCCAAAGACCCTGTAGCTCTGAACAAGAGTGTGAATAACTGTTCTCAATACAATTGTCTGAGAATAAGGTATCAGGCCTTGATGGCAATCGAGGAGTGATGATAAAGTTGCATTAGATGGATGTACACAAGACGCACATGCAATCAAATGCACACAAAAATGCTCCTCTCACCTGATTCCGAAAGCCTGTGTCAGGTCCACCAACAAACAGGTGTGTGGAGGAAGGAAAAAGGACACCATCAACACATATTTAAATTACTGCCATGCACAGATGAAATGTAAATGTATGTAAATGGATCATTCAGCTCCATGTGTAATTGTTGAGCCATACTGACTAGTATCTTGTGCTGTCTGGTAAGGTTCTGTGTTCTTCTCTCCATTCATGTTATTCAGGGTGGGTGTACTGTTTTGTATCATATCATTAGTTTCGTCTAACCGAGTAGATGGAGCTCAGGATATAAAAGTTGTGTACATCTGAGTTGGAGCTGATAATGGAGGAGAGTCATTTGGCATGAGTTACAACATAAATGTTTTGCTGAAGGAGTGAACTGTTTTGTTTCTTGTTCAATTGCTTTCTCTCCCCTGCACTGTATCTCTCTTTACCTCATGACTGGACTGTTTTAGATGTTTGTTTTTGTGAACAGGGTTGCAGGTTGTCAAGTATGCAGCAATGTCACACATATTGACAGACAGAGCCAGAAATCACAAAAGCATTGTGGAGAAAATTAGAAATATGCTCATCAATCCATATCTTTTGATGACAATTCAGGATTATTTTCAGAAATAGACACCTTTTGATCTTAAGGCAACAAAAATTGGTCTAACTTAGTATAGCACACCCAACAAGACAAAGCTTTGCTAGTGCTGATTGCATTTAACACTTGATGTGTTTTCAGGCACACTTTTGGTGTTAAGAATCCAAGTGTCACGCAAACATATTCTTACTGATGTGTTTACGTACAAGCAGACTTTAATATTCCTCAGTCAGCGATAACATGCAGAGAGCAATTATCTTGAATACCGCCCTCCAGTATGCACAGCGAAAATGAACTTACATTACAGGAGGTAGGGTCATATAAGGTGAGCCCAGTTTGATATGGAAAAAGTCCCTTCTTTTTATATCTATGGTTGTAATGCAAATAAGGGAAATAGCTACATATGCTGACTCTGTTCGACAATTAGTGATTAAAATTTAGTGTATGGCACTCTGATTTAAAACATTTTGCTACTGTAATTGTCTGGAAACATCTATGTCTTTCATTAATGGATATTAATAGAAAATTTCATATTCTTGCTCTGGTGCCTTTGATTATTATGCTGATGTATCATGGTTTTGTAGAAACTGAAAAAAGTGAACCACTTTCCAGACCCTCATTCTAGTCTCTTCTTTCATTTAACAACAATGCCTCACCAGTGAAAAAAAACAGACATGCAGTACAGGCAGTGGCAAGTGATACCATTACAATGTCTACCAAAACTAATATTCCACTAACAATACCTCAGGTATCTTTGTACTTCACATATTTTATGGTGTGCATACACAAAACTGCTTGCATACAGAATAAGTTGTCTTATTTATAGGAGCCCAAGTGTTAATGTACTGATTGTTCAGCTTATGATAAGGAAGGGAATGTGTAAATCTTTGGGATGAGTCTGTTTTAGTCTCGCCTCACACAGATATTCTGTTGCAGCTACAGCATGTCAGCTGGGTACAGTTGGGTAGACAATACTAATGGGATGAGTACGTTAGACTGCTTTGCTGAGGTGTCAACTTTCCCCAATGAGATATGTTTGCTCTTTTAGCCACATTTTGGTATTAGAACTCTTTGCAGTCTACCCTAAATGGCTCAGAACCAGAAGAGCATTTTTTAAGGAAATATTTTTGCATGAGAGGCTGCTGTAGCAGTATGCAGAATACGATAAGTGTGACCTTTACAGAGTCTAATATATCAATTTTCATTAACCCAGCTCATGCAGAGCTGTTACAGTATGCTCAGACACCCAGGGGTATAAGGTTTAGGAGCCCCGCTCAGTGAATATTTGCTGAATTGAGTTATTGAGGAGAGAAGACCGTCTTTCGAAGGTTATGGACAATGTTTTCTCACATACCACATTAATGAGAATTGTGTATAGAATTTCCCTGTCCTCCTTAGACCATTGGAAATTCTCTTCTTATGAGCTCATCTTAGAAAAATGTTCACTTTTGTGTGTTCTTAACAGATCACATGCTAAATAAAGGCAGCAGTGGAATTTCAAAGGAGTTGTCCCTGTCTGGTTTTCATCAAGAGGTTGTGACGGCCTTAGCTACTTGTGATTACAGACAAAGTGGTCTCATTATTTTTCAAAGCCTTGTTTAAATTTAATCCACTATTGGTTTATATGAGGTTGTTTCAAAAAGTAAAGGCAATTCCTAAAAAATGAGGACCTGTTTTTCTGTTGACTGCATCACATTTCTAAGTAACCCCATTGTTCTACAACAAGCCCTCCATGGCAGTGTCCTTGTAGAAGCTTTTTGGTTGCAGTGCAAGTCTATGCTTCAAGTCTTTGACCTTAGAATCCATCTCTAACAGGACACCAGTGCAACACTGTGCAGTGTCCTGGTAAATATTATCTGGTTACCTCTTAATGAGCTGATCAAAAAATATTTTATGAAACAGCCTCCTATCATTACTCTTCTTTTTCGACTACAACCCTCTGTCCAAGAATAGACCTGCTACTGCTTAAAGATGCTTTCCAATAATGGCTGTCTACTCCAGAGATCCACCAGATAAAGGAAAGGCAGCTGTTGGAATTTAAATTGCCAGCAGTGGCTTCTGGTGTGTGTTGGTTTCACACAGTGAAACAGTGCAGAAGTACAGTATATTCAAGATGAGCCTAAAATGAGAAAACCAATGTATGGTCCTGGAACTAGAACAAACCTATTCACAGGCTAAACATAGTCTCAAACCTTAAACTTGAGAGGCAATTAAAAAATGCTGTCCCATGTTTTTTTTATCTATAGTCAAGCCTTTGTCAGATTTTAGGATTTATCTAAAAATTTGGTGCAGTTTCTGTGTATAAAAGACTCTTGGAGCTGTGTGATGTGCTGTGCTCAGCAGGGCTGCAGTAATTGGTTATAGGGGGTAATTGTAGGAAGGGTCTGAGCCCATCTATAATGTAGCATGACAGGAAGTGCAGGGTGCCTGAGCGTGTGGCGTGACTGATGGTATCTTAGGCCATTATCCTGTGACTGGGCGGACTGAGAACTCAGCCTCTTTGCTGATGAGCATGTGGCTCCCCAGGGGAGAAGCATCCAAGATAGAAGTTAAGATGTCCCACCCCTGAAGAGTGGGGGAACCTTTCTCCTTCCAAATGTTTTGCCAGATGAAGACAGATCTCTTACGCTTTCTGTTTTTGAATCCACAAGACATAGTGTCTTTTCATCCCTGTTCCATTTAAAATACTAGATTCTGCTTTTACATTAAGCTGCTTTACATTTAACTTTTAAACTCAGATGTGCATCACTGCTTATAGTAAAGTGATGTTTTCAGGAGGATTTATTATTTTAGGTTTGCAGTGGCATCTTCAGCAAGTTACTAACCTTTTTAATGCTCTGTCATTAGGATGAGATGCCTGGTTTAAGCTGTAGATGTACCCTCAACATAAACACACACACACATCAGAGACACGCAAAGACAAAAAAACAGGAATTAATCTCATTCATTTAGGGTTTGTGTTATCGCTTTCACTTATTTTTTAATATCATAAATGCTTGTTGTTTGCTGTGACTCAATACATTGTTCCCTCAGTATTGCTGTAAATCACTTTGGATAAATGCATTGCCAAACAACTAATGGACTAACTATAACAATGAAAGCCGTGGAGTTTTTTAGAGTGTCTAGACGCCCATCCTCAGGTTCATGTGTTTTTCAAATAGATGTGTCAAAAACCTATGAAGAGATAAGGATTGTCCTTGACTGCCATTGCTGATTGGGCTAGACTTGGACAGAAATATGTGTATTCCTTAGTAATAGATGTTTTTAATAGTGTTGCCAGATATACCATGAACAGTATCTGAAAACTGTATCCAAGTGGAGTTCAACCCACAATTTCACAGTCTGCAGTTTTTTTTTTTCAGATGAAATAGAATGCTTACTCAAGATGAATTAATATTGCATGTGGGGTTTTACATGAGCGAGCGATTACTTACATGGAATACCCCCAGGAAATCTTAAACTAAGCAAACATATTCTGGCATCAGGTATATATGACATTTCTGGAATTTATCATCCTTGTGCCTTCCTGTCAACTCCTCTTTTTCTCTGTCTCATTTGCTGCAAGTGCTTTGCATTGCCTATGATTGCCTGAGCGGTACCATCTCGACCCCCTTCGTCCTGATCAGGAGAGCTGCTGCCACTGCTCGCTAATGTTTCCGGCAGGAGCAAATAATTTATAACTGGCTCACAGTTACAAATGGGCTTTTTAAAAGCTTTCCCTGAAACGTAGCTTAACAGCAGTAATGATCTCTAAAGGCATGTGTCTTATCTTGGTTTAGCAGCATCTGAAGTGAAACCAGCCAACAGCCTTGCCTTAAGCCTAAGCTGGTAATCAAGTGCTCATTGCCTCTCAGGACACTATGCACTCAAAAAACATAGTCAATGCTGCCATTTGACTTCAGAATTAAGGTGACCAACCTCAGAAACCTAAGGTGACCAGTTTCTCAGCCACAGTTCCTCAGTGATTTTCTAAAATGCATAGCCGTATCTTTTTTTTAAACAGAGATTTCAGTCATTAAATTAGTTCATGTGACAGGGCGATTAAAAGTATAGTGAGAAGTGCCTTACCTGGCTGAAAAAATGGCAATCTGTCTGTAAGGTCAAAGCTGATTGGACCTCTTCATGAGGAATGAGTCTGGGAGCTGCTGCAAGGGTGAAGATATGGTTTGAGAAATCTACACAAAGGGGTGTTCAGGAGGTGAGATATTTATCCATAGGATAGGTGGGGTGCGATTAAAGTCAGGCCTCCTATCTGTTTTAAAACTGAGGTGAAAAGATTTGATGGGTTAGTTTTAAATGTCATCCAGAAATAACTAATCCTAAAAGGCTACTGGATACAATGAACAACCCATTAAAGAGTTTGTTTCACTCTGCAGTGCTCAGTGTTAATCTGCTTGAACAGTCCTGTGTGGGTGCTCCACTGTTGTGTTACAGTTTTATTGCAGGAATAATGCTTCTCAATGGAATCAGTTTAAAATACTACATGAGAGAAAGAAATCTGTACGTTCTATGCTGATGAATCGGTATGATGGACTAAAATACAGTAGTGCTTGATTTTATTTTCAATAGATGTCCACCATCAAACCTGAAAAAAGCATTATTTCTGCCTCTGTGATCTTTTTCTCCTTACAAGATTTGTTCTCTGTGGCATATTGAAGTCCAATTTTCACCCGTTATTCCTAGCAAGGGTTGCTTTTCGAATGAGACAATTAACAGTTTGCCTGTTTTGACACATTTTCCAGGATTTTCTGTTACAGAGGTTTGATTTCACACACGCAACATCAAAACCACAGAAGCACTGTGGGGCTTGGAGGAATGTGCATGTTAAAAGTGCAAAAAGCTCTCTGATAAAATTCTCTGCTATTCACTCACTCCCGTTGGTGAGTGATAAAGGAAACCCCGATGTTGAATTAGTTCTTTATGTACCATCAAAAGGAAACAGAAAACCTAATTTTATTTGAGAAAGTGAGCCTTCCAGTTAGCCTATTAGACAGTCAATACCAGGATTCCATTAAAACCACAGGAAAATCCCTCATGTTCCTCCTACAAGTGTGATGCGTATTTGTTTTGTAACACGGAAAACCCATTTGTGATTTTGATTATTTTTACTTTAGTTTTACTTCCTCCTCCATTGTGAAGTTTCCTCTGCCAGTTTACCGAAAGTGATTCCTTAAAATAGCCAGACCTTTATTTATAATCTGATGACCTCGGGGGGCTGCTGTGGGGACACTTCCGCAGGACGAAGAAAGGCTTTTCTGACACCGGAGTCTGTGCTTCAAGGGCGCTGGCGCTTCCTCTCGGAGAGCGGCACAGCTTTGGAGGGTCCGGAAAACAGAGGAGCCATGCTGCAAGCCGACAGACTGGCGATGGGCTTCCTCCCTCTCTCTTGACAGTCGGCGAGCATCCTCGAGGGTTTATGTAGCACAGACACAAACCGTATCAAAACAGGGAAATGGGACTAGGGTTTCCTGTGTTCATTGGAGATGCCGTCGCACTGCTCAGAGGTGCTGCTGAACCACTTTTCATAGTGTTTGGCATTGTCATCATCTCATGGGATTTTTTCTTGTTGCAAAAAGCAGGAAGAGTGAGGAGTGCAATAAAGCAAGCTTTGCCATAAATATTGACTGTTACGTCATATTGCCGTGACTGCCTGGCGCGGTGCAGAAGTGATGAAGCGACAGGACATTCATGCTACTATTGTTTCAGATTGGGAATGCCGGGGCTGGGCAGACACAGAGGTACGACAGACATGGAGCCGTTGCTAGAATTAAAATTCAATGCTTCGTTGTGAGGCAATGTCAACAACTGACAAAATACACTTCACCTAGGTTACTTTTACATAAACATCCCACAGAATAGGGATAGACGGATCTAGAGCTCAAGGGCCCGAGTCCTACAGGTTTTACAGGTACTTTTCAATGAGGAACTAACTGATAAAGACCTAAATAAGCAGGTGATTTGGTTTATTATCCAATTATTTAATTAAGCAATTAAGATGGAGGAATGACAGTTAAAGGGGCCTTCGGGGTCTTAGAGAATAGAGTTGCCCATTCCTGCCATAGAAAGTAATGACTGAGCAGATGTTCAGAACAGGCCTGAGTCAAATAATTCCTTGGAGTGCAGAAGAGGTATGAAAAAAAAAAAACGTAATATAATAAATGAACTATTTTTGTTCTTTTGGAATCATCACTTCCTTCTTATTTTATTTTAAATCGCAAGTTGGTTTTAAACTTGGCTTTACAGTGACTCCTTCTTGTAATGTATATGGAGAATAGGGGGCCGAAGGCACGCTCCTTCTACCTGCTCGTGAGCCTGAGCTAATCGACGTTAGACACACTGCAGAGCCTGCAGTGTGTTGCAGTAAAATTAGTGCTGGAGTGTCACTGAGGTGACTGGAAGCTTGGAAGAGCCTGATGCCATATTGATGGCTAATAAGGGCTCTGGGCTGCTGAAGGCCACCTAACTCTGGTTCTGCTTATCCTGTGCACTGGTGTTTGAGGAATCCCAGTTACAACTGGCTAAAGACATGGCCTGGATTTTAGGATCCTCTAATTGAGTGTCTGTACTGTTTGAGCCCACAGCCCATTTCTTAACATTTCGCAGTTCTATTGGTTTCACTTCTATTCACAAGGAAAAGATGAGGGAATGGCCTGATGACAACAGCAGCTAAACCTTTAAACTTTGTCAGCCCCAGAAATGCCTTGTGCATTGTCATTCTGCAGCCATGACATACTGTAGTAGTTCAAAATTGTGGTATCCCAGGATTCTCTCATTTTGTTTTGAAAATGTTTGCTTACCACGAAAAACAAAAGCTCTAGCTAAAAAGCGCAACAAGCCAAAAATAGCATGTCCTCCGCACACTAGCTTATTTCACGACAAGAAACGCCGAAACTCGGGCTGAAAAAAGTACAGTTGAGTGCTGGGCTATTTTTAGCAGTGTTTGGCAGGCCTTCAGTACAGGGCAGGTCTATATATAGAGATAGGGAGTGCTGCAGTAGTCTGCGGTGTGGAGACACATTGGCTGTCTCTATTGAGGGCTGGGACCATTCCGGTCTCTATTGTGATGTGATGACGGTCCATCTTCAACATCTACCCTGCTTGGGTACTTGGGCCTTGGGCCAGAAACATTCTTTCAACCTGCCCTCATTGTTTTAGAGACTTACAGTAAATTACGGCACATATCCTCTCGGGTTTCATATTGTAATTGTACCCCCTTGGCATCCTGCACAGGAGGCATGTTCTGAAAGGTTCAGGTCTGTCACCCCATAGGGTTTCTTTTAAAAAGTGAGCTTTAATAGTTGACTCTTTTGCCTCTGTGCATCCCACCCAGCACTCCCAGGGGGCACCTGTATCTTCCCCCCCCCCCTTCGGAAATTCTAAATTAACATTTTTTAAATAGTGGCAGCTCACAGGTCCAGCAGCTATCACACAATCAGCAAAGACACGCACCCTGTCACTCAACAATGTAGAAAATCAGGATCAGTGTGCCAGAACTGTCAGAACTGCTAGACTGATGACGTTTAAAAGTCTGCATCTGTTGCTCTGGCAACCTGCTGTAATCATTCGGAAAACCGTATTTCATATCTACATCAAAAATCTTTAAAAACAAGTTGCCTCATGAAACATGAATTTCTAATATATTTCTTTTAGCACAGAAGAATCTAAGGTTTCATTTTTATACTTACTTGGCAAGAGCTCTATGAATAATTACTAATAAATTGTAAGCTTTTATGTGCTTGCAAAATGGATTTCAGTCTCTGTGCTTTGCGGAAGGAGAGCCATCCTTTTTAAAGAAAATAGTTTTTCAAGAGAAAATTGTTTCTCATCAATATCCCGACATGTTTTTTAGAAGTACAGCTGAAATGTGAAAGCACTTACTGTAATTTGTTCATAAACCTCTGGTGCATGCCTGGTTTGTGTCTTTGGTGGTTAGTATGCTTCAAGCCAAGTTTAAGTGAAACCCCTAAGAGACATTGGCATCAAAAGCTTAACCAGGACTTGACCAATCCTTTAACAATTGAAGGTGCCATAATGCTCAAGTGTCATGATTCAATCATTTTTCAATATGCTGCTGGGCAGTTTTGAAAGCAACTTCTAAATGTAAACCCACACCCGTTACTTCAAACATATTTGCTCATCCTCAAAGGACCAAACCACGTCATAGAATGTGACCTTGTCATAAAAGTCCATTCAGTGTTCAAGGAAACATTACAGAGAGCAAGCACAGAAACCCCTTATTACAGACCTTGTAGTTCAGATCTGTACTTGTTTTCTTTGTTGAACATGTATCCTTTTTAAATGGCTGTGTAATTAGATTGGTTGCCTCTGCCAAGGGTCACAAGGTCAGGTTTTGTGACGCAGTTTGGTCCTTTATAGAAGAACAAATATTTTGCCTTGAAAAAGACAGGTGCCTGCTTACGTTTATAAATCACTCACAATTGTCCCCCAGAATGCATATTTTTAGAAAATGATCAAATGAAATTAAATCATTAGCAGATCCTAACAAAGAAAATCCTAAAATAAGAAAAGGTATTAAATTGATAGGAGAACATAAAAATATTTTAAAGATACTAGCCAAACACATAATGAAATAAAATGACCACTGGCATCCTTTGCTGATTCTTCAGTTCTTTAAAATACTGATGACTGCCTATTGTCTTTTCCTCTCTCTGATAGCTGTCAGTGTTGCTGTGACATGGACATTTCTGTCTGTCATGATGAGTAGTAATATACTGCATATTGCACATACATGGATTAAGGCTGCTCCTTACAGTTTGCTGTGCTTTGAGAGCACTAAATAACTGTATTTTGCAAAATTACAAGGTTCTTAGCAGAATAGGCATCCACTGTAAGCTGTAATGAAAGGTAACAGCTCTTTACATACTCAATATGCATTTGCTTTGCTGTTGCAGTCCATAGTGAGCTTCTTCCTTTACCATATGGATTTCACTGTGCTTTACTACACTTGTCTGCTTTCCCCCTGTTATAACAAGAGCTAAAACTCTGGTATACCGTGAAAAATCCATCCAAATTCAATGTACAGACATTTAATGTTACCAGCAAAAAGAGGCCACTTGGCACATCTTCCTCTTTGCTTGCTAGAAACTCATTGTTCAAAGGATCTCATCCAGCCATTATTTGAAAGATCACAGGGAACCTGCTATAGCAGCTTAGCTTAGCTTTTTCCTGTCACCCACGCCTCTTTGTAGTGGCCATGTGCTTCCTGTTTTCTGTCCTGAGAGCACATCATTTTAATGTCTATTTGAAATTCCCATGAGGAGTTTAGCAGTATATTGCAGGATTTTGAATACTATTATAGTGTTCTTTAGTACTCCAGTTTATAAAAAAATAATGGAAGTACAGTACCTTCATTTCTTCTGTGAATCACGTTCTGATACATATGTGCTTTAGCTTTGTCACTATTCTGTGAACTGATCTCAGAGCAGCACTTTCTTTCTTTACATATGGTGACCATAAGTATGCACAAAGCTGTAAAAGACATCTTACTAATACATTATGTGGACCTTATTTAGAATGCTGTGTACAGGTTGGGTGTGCAATGGTTTAGATGAGGACCTTTCAAGGTCTACAGTCCAGCTGAACATTCCACACTAGCATAATATCTCTGTGTGCAGTGTATCTGGGACTTAATACAAAGGGAACAGAATTCAGAGGTAATGGGTGCACAGACTGAAAGAAGTTAAATAGCATAGTTTGTGAGCTTACAAGCATTTACAGACATAGTATTCCAGGAGCCCAATGTTGCTGTTCAGGAAAGAAGAAATCTATACTTACAGGTACCTTTCACAGCACCATAAAAAGCACTTATACTGCACTGTCTAGTGACTCTGGAATGTGAAAGCATATTATTGTCCCTAAACCACGAAGCCATCCCTGTGATCTGAGTTTTGCCAACAGCCCTGATATCCTGAGTTTAAAGGCTTTAAAAGTAAATGCATCGTCCCACATTGCCAACAAAGCACTTAAGCCTTATGTCCGTGATATGATTTTACTGTGATTTACTGCAGTAAGATGCTATGGGGGTATGACTGAAATCTAGTCTGTAAAATGGAAAGTTTGAGCAAAAAATAGACAAAGGAAACAGACTGAGTAAACTAAGAGAATAATACTTTAATAGAAAGTCATTTTAAAAGTCAATTTCCCTGGGAATAGCCTATACAAGCTACTTTGTGGTTTTTTAAGCTTCAAAGGCATAGACCCAGAAAGACCGTCTTTCACCTGTTATGCATGTACATTTATTTGTAGGATAACAGGTTTTTGGCTTGACTGTGTGTTCAAACATGCAATTCCAGCAGCGTGCCTGATCCAGCGGTGGATTTTGTCACAAAGCATTCTGTGCTTAGCAGCTCCTTCAGTAGTTAAGCACATCAAATAAACTTTAGTCTACCAGCTTAATCGTTGCTCCTCCTGCTCTGTGTAATAAAGTAAATTACATGTGAACTACTGCCGCACCATGACACATACACCCTTAATCCATCCACTCCCCACACAAACCCTGTTTTTTTCCAAGGTGTTTTTCTAAATGAATTAGATTTATGATTAATGACCTAGTCTACTTGAATTGGAACACATCAATGAAAAAGATGAAGCAAAAAAATGAAAGCGTAGCATTTAGACCAGCATGAATGAAAAATAACAGTAACTGCAATAATTAAAAATAAAACCAATAGTCGAAACTTTACAAGACAAGGGGTTATGTCCAGCACCACCTCCTGTGAACAGGGGCAGATGCTGTAGGTGTCACAGGCCAGGAGAGGGGCCCGGAGTACTGGACCTCGGATGAGGGAAACTGGCTGGCACTGCGCAGTCCAAATTCCTAGTGGCCAGGGTCAAGGAGCATGGGCTGTACGGGGTGTCAGACTCTCTACTCTGTCTGGATTCCTAGCAGTTGGGATCCTGGAGAAAGGATGCATAGGGTAGCAGACAGACCATCAGATTCCCTTGGCATTCAGGCACACAGACTGGAACTGGAACACAGGGGAAGAGAGTAGGGAAGGCAGGGGCAGGACAGGTAGAGCCACCAGGGTCCGGAGCTGTGCTTAGCAGGCTGTGGGCCAAGCAGGATACTTCCAGGCGGGGCGGTCATTCAGAAGGCCTGCCAATCCTGGGCTGAACGGGGCCCTTTGGCAGGTCGAGACCAGGCCAACAAACTACTAAGGCACACCAAAGACTGGACTGAATTAATTATCTGCTGAGTCCGGGTCTGAAGCGAGGTCTCTGCATATCTTCTACAATCAGCAGCCTGCAGCCTCTGGACGGCACAGCCACAGGCACAGCTCCCAGGTGGAGCCTGAGAGAACTGGAAACAGGAACAGGAAGAGCTCCACTGGGATCCTGGAAGGTGGCTAAGGAGGTGAATTGTTGTACACATCAGTGCTGGATCGCCGCGGAGAGACAGAGCAGGGTTTAAATATGCCTGAGCACCTGTTTCCGTGAGAATTCTCCCAGCAACCAGGTGCTCTTCATAAGTTTTCCCTTATGACAATAGGGAATCCGGGATCAGGGAAGAGCTGAGGTGCGTCCACCGACCGCTGTAACTGCGACACACCCTGCTGTGATACATCCAAGTGACCGTAACACTAGGTACACAACGTGACAACTATGCAGAAGAATGAATCAAACAATCCAAGGTAGTGCAGTCCTGATGTGAAGTACTGATAAGTTACAGATGCGTTTAAAATTATACAGCAAATTAAATTCAGAAATGCCAGGTGTCTGCAACAGAAGAACTAACACTTCTGTAGTGTGATTTCTGTAACCTTGCCGTCTACTGGATTTTAATTAGAAGATAATTTTGCCTTTGTAAATCTAAAGGAATTCAGAAAAAGTAACAAGCAAAGACACATCAGAATCCTGATAGAAGATGTTTTTAAATGTCTTGGTAAAAACGCTCATTACTGACAAAACAATTATGTATTTAAAAATTGCTAATTATTTTTGTTATATGACCCAATTTAGACAACAAACTTGCTGGCTTTGTGTTTTTCAAGTCTCGGCTTACAACCAAAACACTGTGAACACACAGGGGGAATGAAGAAGTGTCCTCTGACCCTTGTGCCAGTCATCTTACAACACATCCCTGTACTTGTGGTTCAGAGCCTGCTGGAGAAGGGATGTGTCCTTCACTGCCAGCACTGCTAACCTGCAAACTCCCAGGAGGCCCCAAGGATCACTGTGTCACTGAGAATCGAGAGAGCACTGGCAGAATAATCCCACCCTACCCTCACCAAACTACTAGGTGATGGCTCGGTTAGCAAGACGAAGACTTAAACTCATGATCATAGACCTCAGCCTATGCTGGGGCAAGGGCCCAAACCAGTTCAGCCACTCAGGACACCCTGACTTTAACTAACTGGGCATATGTAAGCAATCAAGTTCCATAGGAATCCATTTTATTTTGATTGTTTTAATTGATTTATATAAACAATTTACATACTGAAATTCTGGCAAATTAAAGGGAACAGTGATGAGTGTTAAGTGATATTGATATATATATATATGATATATGCTATATCATATTGATAAAAGGAGCATCCTATAATTTGCACCACATTTGCACATAAATGCAGTCTGGTTTGTCAATTTTCTTGCCTGTACAATGTTGGATACCTCAGCTAGCGTAAACATGTATAAAAAGTGATGCTTCTTTAAGTGACTGCAAGTAGATCAAGCCTCAGTGCTTTACTCTCCAGCTGATAAAAACATAATTATGGATTTGGGTATAAACTTAGAACCTGACCTTCTGTGTAAGTCTGAGGATGGTGTGTTGCCCCCACTTTACTGACAGCCAGTGTGTCTCTGACCTCGTACCTCAGGAGATATATGAAAGGTCAGTCATCTTCAATGCAGAGAAACAGATCCTCACCCAAAACTGAGTCTTTTTTTATTCAGAACGTTGATCAGCCCCTGGGAAAGGTTTCCTTTGCCATTGCAGACAAAGATTTTTGCTGTTGTTCCTGCAGCCACTATGAATAATTCAGGGCTGGATGCTAAAATGAATTTTTCAACAGTGAGGCAACGACTGATAGGAAAATGCCAGGAGTGAATATCAAATAACCCAGACTGCCTAACCCTGGTCCCGACAAGTGTTGGAAATGTCAGACAAGGTCTCTCCGTTCTTCACCCGCCACTCATTAATAATGAATCCTCATTTTCAAGTTCACTTTTTATTTTTAGATGGTACATATTTTCATTGTTTTTGTAGACATAAAGGTTGCTTGAAGGAGACAATTTGCTTGGTAAATCCCTTGAAGAATAAGGATTACAGGTTACAGAAGGAATTCCATCATTACTGCGCAATTTCAGTGTAAATGACACTGAGGTTTAGAGGAGTTAGGCCCAGATAAACACCAATAAATCACCGGGGCCTGATGGTGTTTTCCCAGTCATACTTAAGAGATTCAGAGGTTATTCATAGACCCCAATGCTTAGATATTTATGCTCTCATTTAGAATGGGAACTGTACCCACAGATTGGAAAATTGTAATTCATAAAATTCTAATCTTGGAAGGAAAAGGCAAGGAAATTCTGCACCAAAAGGTAGAAAGAACAGGATTTCAGATGTTCAGCCTTCTTCAGGTGACACCTGAAGTACTGAAAGTGCCTTTCAGGGTGGAATTAACTTTTACTTTATCCTTTGCAGCCAAGGCACAGTGCTGACGTGGCTCCCCACTCAAATTCAAATCTTGTCCACCCTCTCTCCAACACATGAATATTTTGTTGCAGCCCTTTGCTCAGCTTTTCTCACATTGCTCCCTCAACCCATCACCCTGGCAGTGCCTCCCTGGCTCATTCTCCATGGTCAGGTTGCTATTTCTACAGCCTGACATGTTATGCCGAATGATCAAAACATAATCCTAAACTTTGGCACTGCATCACGTCACAGGAGTTAATGAATTACTGAACCTCTAACTGGGCACATGTAAGCAATCAAGTTCCATAAGAATTTCATTTTATTTTTATTATTTTAATTGATCTGTATCAACAATTTACATACTGAAATTCTGGTAAACGGAATTGAAATTGATGAGTGTTAAGTGATCCATATTGGCAACAGGAGCATCTAACATATTTGTATGTTAATAGAAACTACTCACTTCACATGAGGTGTGTTGTAGGAAGTTACACAAGAAGGAATCAGCGCTTTTATATAGATTCTCACTGCCCTCATCAAGACAGTGGGAAAGCAACAAAATGGCAAAAAAGAATGCTTTGTATATAGAAAAAAGTGTGGAATTTGCATCAAGGTAGGGCTATACTCAAATTTTACAGTCTTTATTCAGAATACAGTGCTCAATTACTAATACTGCAAAAATCATATAGCCAGAGAAAGAGTTCACAGAACAGCAACAGGAATGTGTGCTGAATTGCAGGCAGGTGAAAGAAACTAAAGGTATTTGATCTAGAAATTTGAATTTGAAAGGTAATGTTATATAAGTATATAAAATCCAAACTTTAACAACAGACTCAGTGAAATAAGAAACTGGCTGAAAATGGGAAACCAAAAGGGAATTTTTAGGACAGAGAAATAAATGCTTCCTTATACAAAGAACTGCTTGTGCCTGGAATAGGTTTCCCAGCTAAGTGGTTGAAGCCTTTCAAGAAGTTCTAGATTCACTTAGCTACCAAACCGGCAGGATGGGCCACATACCTACCTCTCATTTATGTGTATGAAATCCTTTGGAAAGAGTAGAAAATCACTTATCATATGTGAGATCATCTACAGAAAAGTGGCAGGAATTTCAATCAATTTCTTTACAGGTCATTGAAAAAAAAACACTTAAAATATCTCGATGCTGTCTTGGTATTGTCAATGGTTGTGTTTCTAAGCCTAAGGCATTCCTTTGTACGGGCAGGCACCCAAGCATGAATTCAAAAAAATAACTTTAGAAAACGAACAGAAAAAAATATGATTTCACTTTGAAAGATATAGATCCATGAAACACAGAAATAGAAAAATCAAGCCTTTATTATTTGTCCTTCACTTATCCTTAAAGCTATGTGGTACATCATTTTGGAATACTGTTGGTAAGTGTGTAGGATAACTGTCCCATGGGCAACTGAATATCCATGTTAGATAGGGCAGTGTTTTTTGACAGTCTAATTTTACTGGTACACTTTCAACTGACAGTGATTTATAAACACATATTACATTTGCTGGACAAAATAAATCTTCCAGATTTGTTTTGAAAGACCCTTAAGGTGAGGTATCTCTGAATGCACTGACATCTGCTAACTGCCGATAAAACTTCCACTCAAAGAGTCCCCTGCTATACCATCTTTAACATCTCACAGGATGATCCTCATTCAGAAATAAGAAAATGAATATTACAGAACAGGAAGGACGGGCTACCTCATCAACACTGCTCTGCATCAGAAATAGACTCTGTTACCTGAAACCATCGGATATTCAGATCATTGGCTTTCTTCTTCTCATGCCCATGTCAGTTGTTTGTCTTCATCTCAAAACTGAGAACTTCAGAATCTTACATGCACTAAAACATGTGAGAGGAAAAATGCCTCCTGATGTCTCACAAGGCTGTTGGCAGAATGGATAAGAAAAGAAAGATCTTCTAGCTTTTAGTGTTCTTTTATTTTTGTGCTCTCTTGACCTTTTTTGTGTTTTTTTTTCCACATTTAAAAGGAACTGCTGTATAAATACCCTGATGAATTCACACGGTACTGCACTATTCAAGTGTACTATGCTAAGAGGGAGTTCTTCCAGGAAGGAGTAGGATGAAATATCAACCTGAGTCATGTACAAAAATACAACAAACAAAAAATTCAAAAGAGCTCCTAAAATCTGAGTGTGTTGACCCATGCTTATTTTTCTTCTTTTTATTATTTGTGTGTTTTGGGAGCTAGACATTCTGTAGTTTGATGAAAAACTATTTTTTTTCTTTTTGAAATGTTTTATCTTTGGTTTGTGGAAATGATAATTTATTAAACTGAAGTACTCTCAGCTTGTCGCTTTGTAGGCTAGTAAAGATTTTTTACAATTGGTGAACTGACTGCTCTTTAAATTATTTTGCATTTGCTAAATATAGGGTGCAGAAAGACTGATATCTCAGCTGTTTGAATGGTAGCTTACCTGTTTTGTTTTTTTAAGTTAAATGCTGCGTTTCTTGTACCTATAATCTGAACTTTTGATGGCACATAGACTTGCAAATGGACAGATGAGTCGATAGGTGAAACATAATTCCTTTCGGATGGTTGTGAGGGAATTTGCTAAGACAGAACAGTGGGAGCTGATTTGAAATTGTGACTGTTGTGTCATGTAAAACACACATGCTCACACACATAGTGCACTGCTGAAGTGAATGCTTGAGAGCCTACTTTCTTCTAAAGATATCACCTTGCTCCACTGGAGCTTGTCAATCCAATACTTTGCACTCTGCAATCATGCACCATAAGCACCCTGGCTGCTTCTTTATTGCTTATGCTCACCAGTTCTGGGTAGTTGAATAAATTAGCTGGGTGGAAAGATCTGCCATGCTGTCAGCAGATGAAGGTCCTTGAGGGAGCAAGATGAAGGCATTGGACAGTGATGGACTGAAGACGCATTAGCTTTCTGTTCCTTTGCAAACTGTGCATTCCTGAGAGCAACCTGCTGCAAAAGGAGTTTTAAAGGAGGAATTTAATGCTGTGTATGCTTGCAAAACAATTTTGCATTTCACAGAGTGTAGAAATATATCATTTTGCTATGACAGTACAACTCGGTAGAATTGCTTTACAATGATTGGATGCAACTTTCTTTTCAGCATTACTTGGCAGCAAAGCTTTCCAGGATTCTTTCATTATATACTGGTACTGTATATTTAGAAACTGATTTTCCCAGAACTTTCCCATAACTAGCTGATTAAGTATATGAGGTTGTACAGCTCTGGAAGTCTTGGGAATTCCCTGGCAGATATGGAACTGCTGACCCTGTAGAAGGACCCTTCTTAGGAAAAAGTCTGTTTTTCTGGAGTTCTGATTTGCTGTTTGAGTTGCTGTTAAGTGGGATATTAGTATGATCTCTGAATGAGCTGCTGAGCTGAGTTAAAACCCCGAGCTGTTCAATACTGCATAGAGAGTTAGACACCACAGTCCAGTTTATATAAGAAAACACTTTGCCAGAAATTAGAACGTGGAAGAATTTGAGTTTATTAAAAGGAAACACCACCTTTCAGTTTTCACTGATAAGCATCCACAAATGTTAAACATAGACACCCACTGCAAGTAGCTTTTATTTCAGCAAATGAGCCCATTATCTCTGTGCTCAAATCATCCATAATTTATTTTGTTCATTTGTTCACTTCACCTTAGTTGAGTAGCAGTTGTTGCACACAGAACATCCCTTAAATACTTCAAATATCCTAATATCCATTGTGTTACCAGTAAAAATGTTGAAGGAAAAGTCCTTTCAAAATACTCTATTAGTTTGTACTGATTGAATCAGACTGCTTGCGTTTCAGAAATATGTTGTGTGTGATTACGATGGCCAATCATAGTCTCTTTATTCCACTTTATTTAAACTCTGTGAGATTAATCATAGTAAACAAAATAGTTTTAAAGATGAGCTCTACATCATGAGTTTATGACTCTGACTAAACATGCAATTAAACTGTTATAAATGTTCTGCATGGTTTTCTCAAGGGCACTATTCCATCTCTCTCAGTCATTCAGTTATAGTACAAATATGAAGTGCCTGTCAGAACTGAAATTCACTTCACAGGACTGGAACTAAGTCCAGCTCTTGAATGTTCTTGCCTTGTTGAGAACAGCCTACAGTTCCATATGGAATACTTGAGCATAGATTGTTGAAATAAAGCTTAAAGGTATAAGCCAGGTCATTCCATAAATTAAAAAAAATATATTTCTGTAAACCAATAGCAATGTTCCAGAAATGGAATAAGTCCAAAGGTAGGGAGGCAGAATCTGTAGTGGACAATTGTTCAATCAACACTGTCACCTGTGTAACAGGAGGATATTAATTATGTTAATATTATTCATTTTAAAAGTAAGAGAATTACACTAGATTTTCCATGGCTATATGGGCCTAGGACATAGATTTGATATCTTGCTTGTTGGCGGTTGTTTTTGAAAGAAAGTAGAAACTGCAATCCTCTGTGAGCTGAGAATGCAGATGCTTAATTGTGCTCACCTAATTAAAGATGTCATGATGCACTGGAATAGTTTGCAAGATGCTTATCCTGAACTTCCCCCTGTTTGTGATGAGCACCTGAAGTCTCTTGTGCAATCTGTACAGTGGAATTACCGTGTGGGCATTCACTCAATGAAAATGGTAGATTAATTTTACTCAGCGAGGGGTTTTGCATATTAATTTAATCTGTGTTCATGTGTGGATTTTTAGTTCATTTTAGGAAATTATTTCATTGGAGGGTTGCAGTGACATAGTTTTAATGAGAGAGTTGCTTCCAGATGGCTACATGGCATTCTTAATTGTCTTTTGTTGCAAATAATAATAATAATGATCATAATAATAATTTCTGACATTTGTATAGCACTTTTCTTGACATTCCACTCACAGCACTTTACAGGTAATGGGGACTCCCCTCCACCACCACCAATGTGCAGCCCCACCTGGATGATGCGACGGCAGCCATAATGCGCCAGAATGCTCACCACACATCAGCTATCAGTGGGGAGGAGAACAGAGTGATGAAGCCAGTTCAGAGATGTGGATTATGAGGAGTTATTAAAGTCATGCTGTTTTAAACATCAAAAATGTAATTTTTTTATATAACGTGCAACAAATTAGGCAGTAGAGTTTATTCAGAAAAAGTTTTTTTTAAAGTTTGAATCTTCTGTTGTTTCCTGTTACCAGCTTCCTCCCCCAACAAACATACAATTTGGAATTGTGATGAAGTCGGTTCACTGTAATCCTTCACATACAGTCCCTGCATTGCAAGGAATATGAATGTGCATTCTTTCCTCTGTGTCATGCTTTGCTCCAGATACCCACCAAGTTCTGCTACGTTCACTGCAGAGGCAGCAAACTTTGCTGCCTTGCAAGACCTGGCGATTCTGAGCCTTTAGACTTGAGAGATCGCTGTGTCTGCTGGTTTTCATTCTAGTTGGGCCCCTTAATTACCAGTGCTAATTAATGTCTTTGTTTGTTTGTTTTAGATTTTTTTCTTGACGTCAGCATACAACAACAACCTCAGCACACAGAACCTTACGCTGTGTCTTTTCAAATTGCTAATTAAGAATTCGTTGCCTTATTTAAGACTAATCAGCTCTTAACAGGCCATTAATTTATGATGAACAGACAAAGCTAGGAATGAAAATACATGCTACCAAACACCTGTATATTTGTTCTCTCATTCACTTAGATCACTTTAGGTCACCCAGCAGTTATGAAACTTAGAAACCAGCACAAGTCTGATACCACTTACATATCCCACACAAATTTTTAAGACCTTAATTAAAATTAAAATTTAAATTTAAATTTAAAAGTTCCTTTCAGTCTGTATTTAAGAATTTAGCTGGGACAAAACCCAAAAGAGGGTGGTGGCACAGTGGTTAGTATTGGCGCCTCACAGTGCTGGGGTCCTGGGTTTAATTCTGGACCTGGGGTGCCGTCTGTAAGAAGTTTGTATGTATCTCCTTGTGTTTGCATGGGTTTCTTTCAGATGCTCTGTTTCCCTCACACAGTCCAAAGTCATACTGGTAGGTTAATTGGCTTCTGGAAAAAGAAATAGCCCTGGTGTGAGAGTGTGCATGTTTGTGTTTGACTCCTCTATGACGGACTGGCATCCCATCCAGGGTGTACCCTGCCTTCCATATGTTGCATGCTGGGATAGGCCCCAGCTTTCCTACAGCCTACAAGTGGTGAGAATATGGACAGAAAACCCAAAAGAAACAGCTGTTCCCCTGAACTAGGATTGAGAACATGGATCTTTTGATAGCACGAGTGTAACGAAGACATCGTTGTATTAATACTTTTAATCTGTCAGTCCCCTTGTGAAACCATACTTCTGCACCTTGTAGTTCTGACAGGGCTAGTGAAACACATGCTGTTGCAGACTCCTGGCCAGGTATTTGGTCTAGTTGCATGGTCTATATTACTCATTTTATCACCGTGGTTGTTGTAATGGTGCAGTTCCTTAGGTGTTCGATTTATTTTATTAAGAAGAGAAATACCTGGTAAAGTCTAGTGCTCTCTCCTCTTCTTACTGTTGCAACTATTTCCTGGAAAGTGTATAAATTGTGTTGGTGCGGGGGCAGGGGAAGGAGGTTGGGAGACTGGGTTGGCGGGGGGGGGGGGGGGGTTCACAGCAGCTGCTCTTCAGACATAATTACCTCAATTAGCTCTGGGAGCAGCCACCTTGCCAGCATTAGCCTTGTTGTCATGGCAACCACGCTAAGGCCTACACTGGGAGAGTAAGCCTGACTGCTTTATTTAGGCTCAGGGGTTATTAGTTAGTGGTGCTGACCTTGTCTTCAGTTACATTGTTTCAACTTAATTTCCACTTGATGGTAGAATAGCCTGAGCTTTGCTTTTACTGTGGGACTTGAGTACTTAATTGTTTAGTGTTGCTGTCTGCCAAAGGGTAGGTGTGTAACATGATGAGTTGTGGTATCCATGAGTAAGATTGCCAACTGGCTCCACATTAACTGAAACCTTTCAGACGCGATATATTTTACTCGTGGCCACTAAATCATCCTGAAAATTGAGCATTAATCTTTTTGCTAAATGGGTTTAAATTCCCACAGGCAATATTAAAATAGTCCTATTCAAAATCATAAAAACAAATGTGATCTTGTGTTTTCATTTTTATAATTTACTCATCATTTTGTTGCTGTTCCTCATATTATACATTTGTGATCGCTTCTTGTTGATCAATATATTAACCCTAGTTTGCCCAGGATCTATCTCAAGAGATTTGGATTAACATTTCTCTTAGATTTCCCTTAGATCTTGTCAATCTGAAGTCATCTGAAGAGGGTGAGTGTTTGTGTTCAGCCTGATGGAATGAATTAAATCTCAGGTTACTGTGTAACTCAGGGCACCCAGAACAACACAAACAAACAGAGATTTAGTCCTCAGGCTTCCTGGAACTATTTATATAATTTATTCATAACACATTTATAATCATTTTAATAAAACAAAAGCTGAATCCATTCAGATTTTTTCTTATTTACATGTTTACTGTAGGAAAATATGATCTTGTTTTTGGAATAAGGAAAATGTTCTTCTAATCAAGCTATGTATCTGTCTATCTGCAGTCTATTTTTGCATTTGTACATTGCTTCTGCTACAATGATGTACCATAGCACATTGCTGAATTATGGGATTAGATGAACAATTCATTGTGTGATGTGCAATTCAGTTTTTTTTCAGGAGCCTGTCAAATCCCTCAGACCAGGGAACGATGCTGGCTATGTAAGTTCAGGCAATTGTGACAACGGAGTTTCCTTGAACCAGGGTCCTCAGCAGCAGACAGTGTTTGCACTGAAAGTGTGAACAGCGATTTACTGGCTTTATTGAACAGCGCTTTTCTTTATTGTAGCCACAGAAGGTGCCTAATTACTAGTGCTAATTAAAAGGCTTGTTAATCCCTTCCTCCACTGTCACCTTATGCCCAGCATAGAGCCACTCTCCAGATGGCAGACTCAGGTGTGTGAGGAGCTGGCCAGGGCTCCAGGCTTATAGCGATTTCCCTGGATTGCAAGCAGATTATAGGGGTTTAGGAGAACATCCACAATCATCCAGAGTGAATACATAATCAGTCTAACCCCGCTGAAGTCTTGGGAAGGGAGTGCTCACCCCCTGCAGCCCTTGATGAAGGTATATAGTACAAGGCATGTGTGCTCGTAAATGTTGAGCTACATTGTCACTGTATGTGCACACTATCTCTTCCCTTTAACATACGACAAGTATGTAACTGTAGGGTTGTATTATACTGGGGTATGTATATTGTAACGCTTACGGCCGACAGGCGCTGTGTAAGAGCCGGCGTACCAGAGCGGGTGACGTCACCGCCCTTCCCTGTGATAGCAGGACCACAGCTACTGGGCTGTGGAGAGATCTCTCTTTAGCTCACGGGGCTAGGTCGCTGCAGAGAGACGCGGAAGTCCCGGGTTCGAGCCCCGGAGGGTGCAGGGGCCGACCAGATGCGGCAAGGGCGCCCGCCTGAGCCCCCGTTGCGTTACATTGGTGTCAGAAGTGGGATGGGATAGCCCTTCGCCGGGGACGGCGATTTAAGCGGGGGAGAGTGTAACGCTTACGGCCGACAGGCGCTGTGTAAGAGCCGGCGTACCAGAGCGGGTGACGTCACCGCCCTTCCCTGTGATAGCAGGACCACAGCTACTGGGCTGTGGAGAGATCTCTCTTTGGCTCACGGGGCTAGGTCGCTGCGGAGAGACGCGGAAGTCCCGGGTTCGAGCCCCGGACGGTGCAGGGGCCGACCTAATGCGGCAAGGGCGCCCGCCTGAGCCCCCGTTGCGTTACATTGGTGTCAGAAGCGGGGTGGGATAGCCCTTCGCCGGGGACGGCGATTTAAGCGGGGGAGAGTGTAACGCTTACGGCCGACAGGCGCTGTGTAAGAGCCGGCGTACCAGAGCGGGTGACGTCACCGCCCTTCCCTGTGATAGCAGGACCACAGCTACTGGGCTGTGGAGAGATCTCTCTTTAGCTCACAGGGCTAGGTCGCTGCGGAGAGACGCGGAAGTCCCGGGTTCGAGCCCCGGACGGTGCAGGGGCCGACCTAATGCGGCAAGGGCGCCCGCCTGAGCCCCCGTTGCGTTACAATATACAGAAATATAAATAAATATAAATGTACATAATAACTTTTAAATGCATCTCATCTCATTCTAACCTCTTTGGAAAATGGAAACGTGTTTGTAAAAATACCTATAAAGTATATATGTACAGCACAATGTGTTACATATATGGTGAAACATTTCAGAAACAGAGGGCTTCAGGCTTTAGACAAACATTTGAAGACATAAGATTAAGTTCTGGCTGTAACATTATTCCATCGATGGTAGACATGTTTCGTACAAGACAGATTGAAAGTGACCAGTGGTGCAGTATGGGTTACATGGGAGTCAGATGCTCCTATTTCAGTGATCTACACCAATAGGTGAGCACCCCTTAGCTCCCTTACTCGTGTGCAATTAGTACTGAATGGACTGGCGGGGACTACAGGCTTGTTCAACAAATCAGTTTGTGAAAAGGCTCCCAGGTCAGTGACATTGCTTTCTGTGTGTTGACGTTTAGGCACATCTTGCATGTTCAAATTGGTCAAGAACATATAATACTGCATCAACCCCTGCTGTGTGGAGAGAGCAGCTTTTATTCTTCAAATGACTGTAATTCGGTTTGTGACACCCAGTTGTGCTAGTCATAGCAGATGCTGTACAGACAAGATCCTCAGAATCCGAAGATCACTGGCTTGATACACACTATTTTTATAAATTTGGAATTGCCAGTTATTTGTTTTAGTTATATACCTACCCAATTAGGAATCGCCAACAGTTCTTATGTCAAAACTTACAGCAATGGCCAGTGTGAGGTTTTCCCACCCGCACATAATTTGAGTCAACCATCTATGGACACACTATAAGCTCCACAGCCACATACAAGAATGTCAGCACTGAGTGCAGGAGAGGAGAGGTCCTCACTGACATAGCTGATGGCAGTGAAAGCAGATGGAAAGTCTCCTGTTCTCTGTTTTACAGGTTTCCTAGAGAAACCTAAGTGACTGATCCCGATTCTGAGCTCAATATACCTGCTAACCAGGACTGGGTTAATCACAGCTGTACAGGAGCATAGGAAAATGTTGTGGTTTCAAATCCCAGATATTTTCCCAGGGTGCTGCGATTTTTCCCTTCAACAAGGTCATCATGATCATGGGCTGTGTTGTATGACATGAGGTGGTCCCAGGTGCTTCATATTAGTGGGCAACAGAGTAGAAATTTATACATGTATTTCCAGAGCATGTCCCAGCAGGGCATGTCATCATTCCAGTGTGATAAGATCCAGCACACCGGTATTCCTTTATCTCAGACATATCACCTTTACCTGCAGAGATATCATCCTGCAACTCACAACTGCCAACCCGTTGAAGCTCAGCAGGTGTGAGCCTGGTCAGTATCTGTATGAGAGACCACCTGGGAAAAACTAAGGTTGCTACTGGAAGAGGTGTTAGAGGGATTAATAGGGGGTGCTCTCCCTGCAGTCTGTGTGTCTTGTAATGCCCCAGTATAGTGATGGGGACACTGTACTGTTAAAAAGTACATGTAAAACTGAGGTCCTGTCTCTCTGTGGTCATTAAAAATCCCAGTGCGCTTCTCAAAAAGAGTAGGGGTGTTATCCTGGCCAAATTTCCCATTGGCCTTTACCAATCATGGACACCTAATAATCTACATCTATGAACTGGCTTCATCACTCTGTTCTCCTCCCCACTGAGAGCTGATGTGTGATGTACTTACTGCCGTTGCATCATCCATGTGGTGCTACACCTTTGTGTGATGGAGGACAGTCCCCATTACCTGTAGACCACTTTGATCGGAATGTCTAGAAAAGCGCTATATAAGTGTAAACGATTATTATTATTGATAACAACAATAATAATAATACATGTGCAAATACACTTTTTATCACTTCATACATAAGGAATCCTAACTAACATTTTCTACAGGCGCATCACAGTGTCCCATAAAGTATTAAGTCAGGTTAATCAGTTTGGGAGGCCAATTGATAATTAGGGATGAAATTATGTTATACTTTTAACGTTTTTTCTATGTGCTTACAGTATGTGAGTGCTTCTGCAGTGCACACAGAGCTACGTTTCTTGTTTGCCTAGGGGAGACTAAATTAAAAATACAACTAGGCTTTACGAAATCATTAACCTTCACAGTAATCCTAATTATTACCAAGGTGCCTCAGCTCTGAAAGATCGAGTGAAATTGTTTATTTATTTCAGTGGGGTTTTAGGATGCAGAACAGCAGCAGGAGCGGAGAACAGACATCTTTATTATTTTTTTCACTTTCTTTTTCGTGTTCTTTCTCTTTCAATAAAAGCTGAATTAGAAAATTCAAAACAATCATAAATAGAGGGTCTTCCATTCTGTAAATGTGCTTAGAAGCAAATAAACAAATAAAATAAACAGCTTCATAATTAAAATGTTTAAAGCTGTGATTTTATATCTTTGATCATTGCCCCATTGTAGTCATATTCCCCTCCTAACTGGCATTTATACTTCACATTGAATTTTGCTTTATTTTTTGCTCTTTTCGGGTCAAAAGCACTAGACAACCTTTAACATGAAAAGGGGTAATGAATTTTTACACGGATTTCTAAATGTGAAAAAGTATACAGCTTATTTTATTGAACCCCATGTATTGATAGAGGTAGCAATGTGAATGGTTATGGCTCTGGACTTGTCACTGAGAAGTTGTTTTGATAGGCTCAGCATTCTGTGTTTTTGAAGTTTTCTTTAGGTGTATTGCTAATGAGCTCACTCAGTGACTTAGTCCATTCCAGAACCAGTCAAGTGGGAATGACAGTGTCAGAATCTTTGGAATCTTATCAATCCTTTTTTGCTTGTGCTGCCTAACAGCTGGGTGGCAGGTCTGCTCAGAGCAAATTTGCACCTTGTTGAGAAACAGAAGAAACTTGAACATCTCTGTTCTTTTGCAGCATCGTTGCCATAAGATCTCAGTCGCCAAGGTGACAAGCGAATCCCCCCCTGAGACAGTCCTTGGTGAGAATCCTCAATCAATAATATCCATTGTCTTATCCTGTGATGGAACTTTTTATGGCATTCAGCAATTATAGTTCAATGTCAGGACCCTAATGAGAATGTCCACAGTTTCTCACAAGTCCCAAACCAGGTCAAGAACAGATATTTTTTGATTGTTTCTGCTATTCTTTTAATGTGGACCTTGCAGCAGTATCAAGAGAAAAAGGAATGGAGGAAATGAAATTAGCTGATAAAACGTCCTTTAAGGGTGCTTTTTATTCCATTAATTCTTTTGTCCTTCTTTTGAGAATGGAGCAAAATAAAAAGCCCAGCTCCTGCCAAGGAGTGGGTGTAAAATCTCCTCAGACACACACACCTCCCCCCCTCACCCCACATACACACACGCACATGCTCTCACACGCTCACGCAGCGTGACGCGACCCACTTCGTCTGGGGTGGCGAGGAAAGCGTGTGTTCCAGTGCCGGAGGAGGAGAGGATGGCTGGACAGAGTCCCAGCTGGTTGAAGGGAGGACCTGTGTTTTGCCGCTCTCTGTCAACCCCACCTGAAGAGTCCTTCCGCTTTGCTGACATGAAGTGATATGGCACAACATGGTTTACGTATGCGAGCTGGCCAACAGGTTCTGGTGGCAAAGCAGGGTGACCCATTCTGCCATCTGCTCCTGGGGAGGTTCCTGGCCACAGTGCCTGGAGGTCTGACGAGAACCGTCTGCCAACAGGCAGACAGATGGTGGAGTGGAGATGAGAATAGAGCAGCCTCGTTAACCACCCTCCCAGAGAGGAGTCCTGTCGAGCTTTCTTAAAATAATCTACAGGTTTCTTTTTTGGAATGTGAATGAGGATTTGTTTTTATCTCCCCTGGTTTGAGCTTGAGAAGAACACTTGTTAATATCGTTTCACTTATCTACTTGTGAAGGCCGTGATTAAATCACAGCCTGCAGATGGACTGTCTTTACAATTTCAGCTGACATGCTTGCCTCGTTTCGACACAGCAACCATTATTGACCAGTCACGGAAACTGTGACCCATGTGGGAACCACCTGCTGTGTTGCTCCGAGTCATGTCCATTCTGTTTCTCTGGTTCTTCATGATAGCTTGAGGACTGTATGATTAAATCAGTACATCACACTCAGATCCTGTTTGTTAAATGGTGTCTTACATCTCATACCATTTCCCTTTATGGCCTAATAATTGGACACAGAGAAACATTTTGACTGTTTCACACAGGAATATCTCTACTGGTTTAAATCATATGGGTTTTAAATTTAGGTTATATTAATATGAGTCTTGAATGGCTACCTTTTCGGCAATAGTGTTAACATGGAGCAGGTGTTCCTCCAAGTTTATTGTTTCTAAGAGCATTTGGCAGGAATGTCTACTTTACCTTGCCTTAGAAACCCTTCTTAAGAGTGTTCACCAATCTGCTACTTCTGTTGCTATTTCTGCTAATAATACTCAGCTCTCAATATCTCTTTATGTAGATGCTATATTGTTACATACAGACAGTGTCTCCCAAATTCTGACTCATGTGTGATCTAATGCTGGGGTTTTTGGAGGTCTTTATAAAATAAAATGAATTGGTTTGCAGTGGAGCAAGTTGGCCTGCCTCTGACTTTGTCTCTGGTCAAACATTCCATATGCCTTGGTACTGAAATCTAATTTCCATTGCATGCCATCTCCATAAACTTTAATAACCATTTTAACCAGATACTGTACTGTACTTGCTGACTTGAACAGGATACCTTTACCCACTCATCTTCAGGTTTACATTTCCATAATAATAATGAATATTACTTTCTTGCTTTAATTTTCTTAGTTCTATAATCTATCTTTCCTAGAATTTCTAAATTCATGTAGAAAAGGTTGTGACCACATTTTATATTCTCTGTTCTGCAGCACAAAAGATCAGTGTGGGAATCTGTTTCATTTCTGCTCGATTGTTTTGCAATCGCTGCATGTTTGGTTTAATTCTGACACTCCTGTGACTTGACATCCACTTAAGAAAGTCTGGTATCTCAATATAGATTTCAAGATTTAATTTATACTGATTTCCCCTTACATAGCGAAGATTGCCTTTTGACCCCAAGATTACACACTTCATTACAATGGAATCAAGTGGAGAAATTAATGAAATCCTGGAAAACATGGTATTCCTATTCTACTAATTTATATATTTGTCCCTTCCTTACAGATAATTCCCTTTTCTTTTTTCCGCATTGGAGAAATAATGGGATCCCGATTCCTGCAGATATTTTAATGAAGATGGTCTGCTCTCATTCTAAGATGTGCAATCTCAGTACAAGCCACCTACCACTTCTATCTTTTTCACTTATGTGTCTGCGTGCCTATGGAATCGACTGGTGTATGAGTTAGTCTTCTCACCTACAGCATAATCAGCTGGATTTCAGATACTAAGCAAAAGGTTTGGCTTCATCTAGTGCAAGCTACTATCTACTAAATTACTATTGCAAAACCTTATATGGTATATGGAACTGAGCTTAGAATGTTCCAGACGAAGACATTTCCTTGAACAATATTTGAGACAATATAAATTAATGCAACAGTAATCAAAAATCATTAAGAATTTATCCAGTGAAGTGTCGTGGGGAAGTTGGAGCCTATCCTAGCAAGCAACAGGTGCAAAGTGAGATACACCCTGGGTGTGACGCCAATCCATCGTAAGACTGACACAGACACAAACATAAACACATTCACGCCAGGGCCAATTTTTTACAGAAGCCAGTTTATCTACCAGCATGTTTTTGGACTTGGGGAGAAAACTGGAGCTCCAGAAGGAAACCAACGTGAACATAGGGAGAACATACAAACCCCACGCAGATAGTACCCCAGAAACTGCAAACTGAAACTGAACTGAGTGCTAACTGCTGCACCACATTGCTGCTCCATTAATGAATAATTTAAGTATTTAAATATTTTTTACAAAATGTATTTGATCCATATGAAGCTTATCCCTAGCTCCTTGTATATGCTTTATACAGAGATCCTTGTGGGCAGTGTTTTGCCCACATGTTTTGGAAATGGTTTGCCTCTCCATCCACTATTCCAAACTAGGACAACTCCAACTAGCTCCGTACTCTTGCTATATGATAGCTCTTGGCCCATCACAGTGTTAGAAAGAGATTTATTGTTTTATTTTGTTTTTGTTGTAATCTGATTTTGAAGAAATAAAATCAGCTGTGATTCTCAAAAAGTCATGCCCATTCTGTTATCATCAAGATAATAGTTCAATATCTATTTTTAATTTGCTGTTACCAATAATTTTCATGTTTTAATTCCCCTCCAGTTTGGAATCATCCCCTGTAAATAAGCACCTAAACTCCCTGCTGCAACCCCTGAACAAACAAGGCCTTGTGTTTGATTTCCCCTGACCCATCTGCTGTCTTAGCCATTGCCCATTTCATCTGGGGAAAGCTGTACATCTAGCAATTAAAGAGTTAGTGCTGTCCTTAAGAATGGTGAATTTCTAACTGAAGGTACTGCAAAATAATGTCAAATGTAACAATGGCTCCTGATTATGGGTTTTACTACCATTTTAGTAATGTGCAGTAAGTGTGGAAAAATATTCCAAAACAAAATAACAGGGTTGTACTGTAGAGCTAATCTCCCTATATTTACTTCTGTCTAGCAGTTGCACAATTGTTATCCAGAAGAGTCAATTCAAATTGTGCCCTAGGAACTCTGATACTGGTACGAAATTAGAGGATTACTATAGAACACTTTATTAAACCACTGATCTATACAAGGTCTTTATTTAAAAGCATCAACAAGAACTTCCTTCCATCTTTTAACACTTGAGAAAAAACTTCCCACTCAAACATCTATTCTCACTTGCTAATCCACTGCTTTCTGGCTAAAGACTCTTTTTTCCCTCTCATTTATTTACTTTTTTTCCTTGAAATAGAGAAGGGTAAATGGTATCATTTCCTGCTCCAGCGTGTCATTAAGTACAATACAATTTCCAGTCAATTTTCCCCTTTGTTCATTCAATTACCCTCACCGACGCTGCAGTGCCTCTCCAGGAACACGGAATCGATGCTGCTCTTTTATTTCAGAGAAAATAATCAAGGGAAAAAAGGAAGAAATGTCTCTTTAACATCCCCCTCAGAAATCCTCTTAGGGCACACAGGGATTCACAAGAACAGGTCTCCTTGGAGCCTTCTCTGACAAATCTTTTTTGTTTCCTTTTTGAACACAGCTAGCTCTCTATTTCATCGAGGAGAAAAACAGATCTGTATTGGTTCTATGATTTTGCTTCGTGGTTAAAGGTGTCAAGCAAATGAATAAATGATGGCAAACTCAGTGTTCTCTATTCCCTCTATTGATCTTAGATTATAAGACTGTGGTGGTCAGGTAAAAAGAAAAGTAGACATCTGTACGTCTATGTGGGCAGGAAAAATAACTGCATGTGTAAATTGTGACACAGGACTGGAAGTGTTATACCAGTTATTGTCAATCAGGAGGTCCTCAGATACTGTCAAGCTGATCTCAAGAAAGTATTCAAAATGTGCTCTGATGATGTTTGTTCATGTGCATACTTATAGCAGTTATTTGTGATAGTTACATACAACCATTTAATTATGCTCTTGAACTGGGAGGTTCTATGAAACGTGGGTCTTTGAAATGGGTTTCCCCAGGCAGAAAGATTTAAAAAACTATAAGTACTGTAGTAGTTAGACTTTAAGCAGCACGTGGTGAGGCAATAAGTCTTTACTTTTATTTTTGTTCAGATTGTGTTTTAATAGAATTAAGTTACCAAAGGCACACAGAAAAATTATACCTACAGTATGTGAGAATACAACTGGTAACATGACAAATCTTTAACATACAGGCTTGAAAGACTGTAGAAGAGAGAAAGGACAGATGTTAGGTTAACCAGATGGAAGAGAACAGAGACAAAAAAAGGAAAGAATTGATTGCATTGATCATGGTTAGTGGTCAGTCAAAAGGCAGAGTCATCCTAATATAAGAAAATCTAATGTTTTTTATAGCGCCTTCACAAAAGAGAAGAGAAGAAGCATCCTTCACAAAGCAATGCTCAATAGAAAATTAATATAAAATGTCTAAAAAACAGAGATAACATAAACAGATAATAATAGATAATAAAAGAGAGAATTTGCTAATTGATCCAAATCATAAATTTATTTTCTGTGAGACTCCACAAGACCCATGGTTGACTTATCCAATTTGGAGTCACACACAGAAGCGGGAAGCACATGTTTCTGTGCTTAAACCATAAGGCAGGTGAATCACCCTGACCCTCCATTCTGATCCCTCTTGTCATTATTGCCATTAGCTAACCCTTTTTGATCACGGGGACCAGCACTTGAATTGTCAGGGTATTGTTATGGTAGATAATTTTGTAGGCTAAAGCAGTGTAGGCAGGGAGAATTCTTATAGATGTTTGGCTTGTGAAACGTGACAGCATGTTGGGCTGTTTGCCATGTTGAGGGGTGGGTACTTGAGACGGGGGGTTGAGGATCATACAAAATGTTTCCAAAATCAAGAATGGAATTTCATATAGCCATTACAAAGCAATAGCAAAGGTATTCAATCACGACTGAATTACTTGTTGTAATTCATTGATGGTGTGAGGTGTTTATTTATTTAAATTGGTCTCATTTTTCCAACATCAGCATTTCAAGTGCAACCTGCAGGTTCCAGACAAGGTAATATTTTTTCAGGCAAATTTCAGAGGGGAGGTTTACCATATTCTCCGAACTGAATATCCTATTCATCTTTAAAGGTTAATGGTTCATAGGTTTATATTGTCTTTCTGGGATTGTTTGACTCTAGCCTCTTTTAGTACATATCAATATACAAGCTTCTAGGGCCTTGCATGTGCAGCAACCTAGCAAAGCCCATTAAAAGGCTGCCTGATGTGTTCAGGTGGTACAGGAGAAACCATGCCGAGCATAATCAAGTTGACATCTGCCCAATATTTCAGAGCTCTGAGCTTGCAGTTTGTTGTGGAATATTGGATCTCTGGACATGTTGTTGCATTAGTTGTGATTTTTGATTGGCAGCTGTGGAATTGAATGTGGGACATTGTGGAGTTTTAAACCATTTTTTTTCCTCAATCACTGCACCTTGCACCACACAGGGCAAAGAGATGAGTACCACGGAGAAGCAGTGACACACTTGCAGGCAACCATGCCACAAAGATCAAGTGACCCATGACCGATAAACATTTGATATTCTGTTGTCATTAGTTCTGTATTGAAATTTATTGCATTTTTAGAAATGAAAACCTGTTTCTTACACATTTCAAACCCAGTGTGACCCAGTGACTGCAAACTCTAAAATACTTGTGCATCATTAACTTAACTTTCTCCTTTTCATTGTCACGATCATTTTTGTGAATAGTCGTGTAGACTGGAAATTACATTTGCATACCTTAAGCCTTGCCATGTTATGGGATCCATCAGAAATGAACATGGACACAGCACTTTTATCTTTGTATAAATAGAATATACCTTTGCAGATGCATTCTTCATCTGGTAGCATTATTTCCTGTGTCTGAGGTGCCAGGGTGGGGATGTTTGAACAACTGCCTTGCAATAAATGGAAGAATGCATCATGGGGGGCGTAGGAGAGCCAAACAGAAGGCTTTGAAGAACGCACCATAGACTCTCTGCAGAGACCTGTCCCTCCCCCGGCCAGTAACCTGACCTGGCTTCTTTATTCCGCTCTGTACACCAGAGTCTCTTTTCACTTTGAAACAGAGATGTAGGAGGTTGATTTAAATGTGTTTCTGTCTGTAATGCTCTTTCCATTTCCTTAATGCGTTCTCACAGTTTGGGTAATTGATGGACTCCAGCTTGGCTTATTTATCTCCCAAAAGCCAATCATACAAAATGAAAGACCCCCCCCAACCCCCCATTTCATATACACTTACATCCCCTCCCCCCTAAATCCCCACCATCCCCCATTATTTACAGAATGCAGTGTGTATCCTTTTTTGGCTCTTCCAATCCCTGCCTCCCCCTCTCACATGTTTTAATTGGACTTTGCATTTAACATTAAGCAGAAGCACTTTAATAATGGCAGAGCCAGCTTACTCAATTTCAATATTCCTGCTGCCTTCTTTAAGAGTCGCAGCATGATTTTATATATCTCTGTGTTTTATGAAAATACATTTTGTACCCGTTTGATTATGACAAGTTGCCACATTAGACTGGAGCCTGGAACAGCGTAAAAACAAAATGTCTCAGTGGAGAACAGAATGACCGGTTAAAAATATAGTCTCATGAGTCTCAGTGTATATCAAATAGTACCTCCTCAATTTTAATTGCTGGAATTGCAGTATAAATCAATCGAATTTTATGAGTGCTTTAAAGTGATGGTAATGATCAAATGTGTTGCTAAAGCTCTGCAGAATCCTTGCAGATGTAGGTATAGGCTTTTAACATTGTTGCATATGAAAATCAGATGTCCTGTACAGAATGTGATGTTCCGTTTGTGCAACTCACTGGGGTCCAATGCAGGGTATATTTACTGGAAATACAATAAATATTAAAATAAACACATTGCACTATACTTGAGGACTGATCTCAATTTGCTTGCTCGGTAATAGTTTGTAAAAAGACAATTTAGGGGTTGCATGTGACTATTAGTGCTTGTCATTTAACAGAGAATTCTAATTTAACAACATGTTTATAAATGTGAGCAAAATACACTAGGGTAATTATATGCAGTTAAGCATGACCAAATATCATTTATGTCGAGTCAGTCAATATACAATATTAATTGCCTATTAACGCATTCATAGCTATTAATTAATCATTTAGATATGCAAATTGATCAACTCAGTCTTCATTGAATGAGCAGTAGTTTCTGGAGCATGTATTATACAGCTGTGCTGGTTCTTAAGGACTTGTGAACCTTAGAAATGGCCTCTGATTAATTCACTTCAGATCTATGCAGTGGCCAGTGATAATAGCTCTATGCCATAACTGCATTTTAATGTTATTGGTATTAATTATTCATTGCTTTCCATGCTTAACTTACTGTAACTTCACAGATCACAATGAACACTTTACACTGGGGAAAAAGGGCAGAAATAGAGCCCCAGTATTGGGATGCTTAATTTAGTGTGAATGGATCATTACAATGGACCCCGATGTAATGAGATACATTAGATGTCGTATAACATTAAACACCTCGGTGCTACAAGAACTACAGAAGAAGTAAAGGTTTTCTATACCCCTGAGAATCTATGTGTAATGCACGCACACTTGAAAGGGAAGCACACACTAGTTAATGACCCTTCCTCTTGCTGTACCTTAAGGCAGAAAGGTTGATGTACTGTTTCACTTTTGTCAGCAAACATTCGATCTGCTTCTGACAGCCAAGAACACTTCCAAGACTCACTCTGCACTGCAAAAACAATGGAGCTTTGACAATAGGATGGCGGCTGCACAATAATGACTGTCCTTAATTGCTTCCATCTTTCTGTCTGCTGCTCTGCAGCTGGGCTGATGCTTGGCAGCTGCAGGGGTTCTGCAGCCTTTTTCCACGTTTTGACACTGAGTACCGACCAAACTGGCAATTGCCAGGTTTCACGCTTTTATGAGGAAACTGCCGGTCTGTTTTCTCTGTAACCGAACAGTAACTATCCTTGCAAATGCGGCACAGGCCGAGAGGAAATCAAAACTCCTAAACTGTCCATGAATTACATTCCACACTTAACAGCTAATGAGGATTGTGTGTGCCAAAGCACTCTTGAAAGCAAAGCCACTGTCAAGTGCTGATTTGGGAATTTTTGATTGGCAGGTATGTCAAAGTATTCATTTAACTTGGGCTCCACTCTTAGAAGTAAAACATACAGTGCTTAAGTACATTCTTTTTTGACTCTAATCATTACTTGTGCTCAACTAATTTACCTGTTTGCAGAATATTCAGGGAGTGAATGCTGTTCCTGTAGGACTCCTTGCTACCTCCAGAGTTTAAAATTATGAGATGTGGGTGACAACATATGCATGTTAAGAAATATACTTGTGAGTTAGCAAGTGTATTTGTTAATATGCATGCAGCAGAGACATGTTTGGTGATCATAAACAGCACTTCACTTATGCCATGGCTTAGTCAAAATAAGTAGGAATGGTCTTGGAGAAAGCTGATGGCAGGATCATCACAAGACAAGACTCATCTATCTACTATCATTAAATTCCAGGAGGGCTACCAACTGGAAGCGCACTTCAGTGAAGCAGATCCTGTTAACCACATGTAACAAGTCAATGGCTGGATTGCCCTGCTGAGGAGAGACCACTTGAAGAATCTCTAGGTGACTTGGAAGATCCATGAACCTCATTACTTCTCTGTAGTTGTAACTTCATAACTCAGTATCACTGCATGCATGACTGCTGCTTGCCATTTCTTATTAGGTGGTCGTGTCACACCAAGTTTGAATCCTTTGTATCAAATCGCAACACCCCTGCCAGAGGCTCTTCGTGCTTACATAGATAAGTCTATGACAGATTTCCTGTAGTTGATAGATACAGTATTTTATGTACCTGATATGATATTAACATCATGCCATAATTTAACAATCTTCTAGGTCAATAACACAGTCCTCTCAAACTTTAATAATAACCTTTAATTTATATAGCACCCTTAAATGTAACATCTCAAAGTGCTTTATAGTAGGTATAAGAAAGAAAAAAACAATTATAAGAATAGCAAATTACAGAATAGCATATAAAAAACAAGCAAATAGAAAAACAACAGCAGATAGATGGTCATTAGAAAATGGAACAGACTGACACTAAATAAAATCCTTTCTGAAAAGAAAGGTTTTGAGACTCGATTTAAATGCACTCAGAGTAGGTGACCCTCTGATATCTTTGGAAATAATTTCAGAACCTTGGGGTGTAGAGCAAGAAAAGACCCTGTTACTCAAAGAATGTGAGCTTGGGGGACTAAGAAGACCAGAGTCAGACGTACGAAGCTTGCTGGGTGGTAAGTAAGTCTGTAGGTACTGAGGTGCCAAGCCATGCAGAGCGTTATTAGTGATTATAAAGATTTTAAAGTTGACTCAAAACCTGATAAGAAGCCAGCGCAAGAACTCCAGGGCAGCTGTTATATGCTTGCACCCAACCTGGTCAATATTTTGGTTGCCACATACTGAACATATTGGAATTTGCTCAGTGTGGCTTGCAGTAATCACGTTGTCTTCTAGAAACGACAAAAGTGTTGACTTCTGCTTATGCCAAAGACGACATAGGACACATGTCCTAGCCATATTTCTGAGATGGAAGAATGATGTTTTCACAGTATTCTGCACACAAGAGTCAAAAGTCAAACCAGTATTGAATATCAACCCTACATTCTTCAATTTTGATTGAAATTCAAGCACTGTGCCATGCACGGATAAGGTTACTTCATTTGCTTTACTTAGGTGATGGGACGTGTCAGATAACATGACCTCAGTTTCAGTTTAAATCCAGGAAGTTTTGAAGTAATTCAGGTTTTTATATCAGAAATGCAGTTAGTGCAGAAACAACTACTTCAGTGTCAGGATTTAGTATGAGTAATGACAATTCAGATCATGTGATATTAATAACTGACTAAGTGGGAACATGCAAATGCTGAATAGCAGGGATCCAGTATCAAGCCTTCGGGAACACCAGACTTAAACCGAACTTCAGAACTAAAACCTTCAGATAAACAAAGTGTCAGCAATCAGTAAGATAGGAGTTTAAACAATTTAGGCGCAATGTAAGAAACTCATAACAAAGTCTCAAGACGAGAGTAAAAAGTCGATTAACCGTGTCAAAAGCAGGTCTAGGAGAATTAGGATAGATAGGGAATCAAAATCTGCTGCCATAAGAAGATCACAAGTAACAAGAGTACAAGGGTACCCTTGTTAGCAATGGTAGTTTATACGCAGTTTAGTTGTCTGAAACCAGATTGGAATGGTTTGAAGTCGTTTTTTTTTTGCAATTTTGCCATTTTTGCATTTTTTTTGTAGAAACAGTTAGATAAAGACAAAAGTTGTTTAGGTTGTCCAGAACCATGTTTATTTTTTTAAGCACTGGTAGAGTTGCATTTTCACATTGTCATCCAGATTGAAAGTAAGACAGTGAAGAGAGAGCAGAATTGGCAAACTGTTCCTGTCACCTGATCGCCAGTTGCGAAAACTTTAATTATTTTTAACAGATTTTAAAAGAGTTGTAATGTCTGTGAGCATGTTGCATCTAAATTGACATTTTTCAATCTTTCAATAGTTTGCTATTTACATTTATTTAGAAAACCCTTTGTTTTGTCAGTTCAAATATTTCCACAATTAATTTTTTAATATATGCAATATTATATGTTTAATAGTTCATATTGGCAGAGACCAATTTTGATCTTGGAAATGTGATTTCTAAGCAACATATTAATGTATGGTAGGTCCAATCAGTTATACATGCACTGCACTGAAAAAAAGCAAATAAAAAGATTTTATTTCCAGATATCTCAGACAAAAACCTTCTGCAGCAGTTGGGAAATAGTCAACCACAGTGCGTTGCTGTATCCATTAACTAGACACAGGTTCATCAGTGAGCGGTAGGTTATACCACAATGCATTACACAGGGTCTGACGCGGACGTTCACGTTGACGGGTGATATTACAATCCTTGGGAACATCTTTTGTAGAAATAGTCCACAGTTGCACTATTCTTAGTGGGTGTCTCTGGGTGGAAACCCAATGTAAACCTTTAGAGGTAAGATGCAAAATAGGTCATGTGGTCATGGTGGGGAGTATTCATGTTGGAAAGAGGAAAAGTTCTTTTTTTCTTTTGCTGGCGTGTAGGTCTGCTCTTGTTATTTCAAATGTTGGCTGCTGTCTTGAAAAGTGATTAAAGGAATGCACACTGCCTAGCTGGCAACCAAATAGTGGCCCATACCGATCATCTCTTTGGTGGGTGGAATGATTTGTCCCGTGCATCTCTGCATTGCTGATTGCACTAAGGGCCAACCCCATGCAACCTTGCACTTTTGCACAAGCTGTTTAAGGGGATTTGGAATAATTGAGGGAGGGGCAGTGTGAGGATGACGGATGCCAACTGGGGGTGGAGGATGATGTTATTCGTTTCTTTTTCTTGCTGACACTCATCATAAACCAGGAGTCTCCGTTTCTCATCCCTCCCCGCCCCCACCTTCTCGTGTGGTGGCGGGATCACGCTTCACTAAACAGTAATGTCCGCAACTCCCCCGCGATTAGAAACGCCGCTGCAGCTCTATCTATCAAGCGCCATGTCGTAAAAGATCAGCAAATAAGAGCATCGTTCGCCGGCGCTGTCAGCACGACTCGTTCTGTGCTCAGTGATTGATATCGCCACATCACTTTTATGCTGGATTAGCAAAAAAGGAAAACCAGGTGCCAGCCAGATGGTAGCGATTTTCATTAACACCCCCACCCTAACACCTCCAGCCACTCCAGGTGCTTGGGCTGAGGAGCCCCTGTGAGTTACGCTGGCCTGATCGTCAAACAGGACAGTGACCGCTGAGGTGAGAGAGCTGCCTGGCTCTGTCATTGGAGCTCTTCCATCTGTGGCATATTCTCCCAGCTGATCCTGAAGCACAATGATTTAAAATGTGCTTCAACCCCTTTGACATTGCTATGTCACCTATGAAAGGCTTTATGAATACAAAATTAATTATTTCACTCAGGTGTGTTAATATTTGTAAAATGAAGAAGTGCAGTTATCAACTCAACTTCAAATATACATACATATATATAGAAAGAGTGTCCAGCCAAAGTAAAACATCTCTGATGGGAAACAAGCTAACAGCATGCAATATAATGATTATAAAATGGACTTCAAATACTTATAACTACACACATGCTGTACAGTGTTAGAACCATTCAGAGAGATTCCGGAATGTGATAGGTTCAGAAGCTGACTTTTCCATGTGTTTCAGTCTCTATGTTCCCAGAAGGAGCTGTAGCCCACTTGAAAAATAAAGTTGTACATGTACAGTGTGTCATTAAATATTTTAAGGTTAGAAACAGAATCTGGAAGTTACTTTTTTTTTCAGCACTTGCCTGCTTTCAATAGAGTAACTGGACATGGGCTCTCACTCTTGCCCTAACCTTAATCTTAGACAAGGGCGTACCATCTGGATTTACTAAAGCTAATCCTCACCTTAATCTACTAACACTAATCTTATGAAAAGTGCTTACCCCAGGACTCACAAGATCACTGATATTATATTATATCATAAATCAATGTGGTTGTATGTCTTCAATAGAGAAGTGAAATGCAGACCGGCTCTGAGATTTACCTTGTTTGAACTTGTGTGAGAGTATCCTCTTTCTGTACTCACTGCAAGGATGTGTAATGTGCTTTAATGGGAATGCAAACCGCATTGCCTTTGTATTAGTGCTCTTTTACCTGTCATACTCTCCTATTCCCATGCAGTCTGGACTGCAGTCTGTCTCACACTGCCTTATCTCACTCGTTATTTAAACAGAGATTGTTTTAAGCCCTTTTGTTTTCAACAAGTAAATAGGGATTGGCATATAGAGAAAAAATAGCAATCCTTAAGTTTATTTAACAAATGTAAACAGATGGGGAAAAATCCTTATCAGCAGTATTTTGAGAGGCACCTAATATGGAAATGTTCAATTGCCTTATTGTGTGCTCCACATTTTTACTATTTCAGCTCCCAGAAGGGGTGGCAGTCCACTGGAAGAATAAAGCTATATATTCAGAACACCACTTTCACCCTCCATTTTTAATTTTTTGCTGCTTATAGTGGTTTGTTTCAGTAGTATATTTGATGGTGCTTGGGTTCAAAAGCATATATCTTGAAACCCCAGAAAGTATACTCTGCCCTGCAGCTCCTGCAATATAAGAAAGGACACACATTTCTGCGAGGTTACTGTGGTTAACTTCTGGAATCTCATGTCAATGTCTCTTTTGCTTTTAGTTTTCTTTCGCTTTTGCGCCGGCAGGTCTGCTACAGAGCGTGCCTTTAGAGCCCCTAATCAAAACAGGACACCATGCCTCCTGAGATGTTCCTGGTAAGCAACAACAGCAGAAGAATCCCTGGGGTCTCTCTTTGTAACCAGGCTCACAGTTTCCTGGAAATCATGGATCAGATTTTGAGAGATGTCCTTATAAAGCTAGTTATGCTGCCGTGTCACGATAATGCCTAGAAATTGCTGTGCATATTTTTTTTCATGGATTACTCACCAAGGTGCTGCTGCCAGTAATCCAGAACAGACACAGCGACTCCATTAAGGTTTTTGTCCAGACAGAAAGACAGAACTAAGCACTGCCAAGGACCGAAGCTGAGTCAGGGCAATACCCTCTTTACAGCTTCAGGGAAAGTATTGTGATTTCCTTTTATAATGGATAAATTTGAACGGGTAATCTGTCATACATTTGCACTATAATTAAATGGTGAACACAACCACAGTGACACAAAAAGCCTGTTATGCTTCTGGGAAACATTTTCATGTATCGAAAGGTTTATGCACTTTTACTAGGTGTCAGCTGGAGTTAGACAACATGCCCTTGGCACATGCTTATAAACAAAGTACAAGTACATTTAATTAGAACTGTTTTTCAACTGTGAATTAATTTTATCTAAGGTATCTAAGCTCTTTTGTCAAATACTCAATAGGTTAAAAACAACACCCAATTACCAAAGTTAGTATTGGACTAATCAAAGATTTACATTGGAATATAATATATTTTAAGACATAACATACAGATAACATAACCTGATAGTATTTTGAACACGTTTTTCCCAGACGAGCAAAAACATCATGAAAACAATTAAATGAAAGTCTCAACTTGATTTGTGATGGAATGCAATGTATTGTAGTGTTAGGACGGCTGCCGTTGTGAATATTGTGTGAGATGTCAAGCATTCTTAATTTGCAAGACTAAGCTTCTAATCTTGAAGTGGATAGAACTCTACCGCCACTAAGAACCAGACTATTATCAGTTATGCATTTCCACAGACTGGACATAAAATTACTCATGCTGAATAAAATAAGCTTCAATGGGGCTCGGAAAAGGACTAAAATCTCAGACCTCAAAGGGGTTTCACAAATTCTAGGATGGAGAAGTAATGTGGTCTTTGGGACCTACTCTATGAACCCAGACACTTCCCTGCCTGGCCCTCAAACCTCAGGTTAAGAACTCCTTCAGAGTGCATCAGTGCTGTTGGAAGTGCAATCACCTCTTCATCAGGATGAACACATTTCCTGTAGGAGCTTTCACCTTGAGGGGTCAGATATCAGCCAGCTAGCGGAAAATCTCTCTGCTGCCGCGTTTTCTCCGAGGAGTGGCTGAGAATTGAATATCCCTGAGCCTGTCTCAGGAGACTCGTCTCTACGGAACAGGACAGCGGAAGGCAGGTTTCTGCTTTGCCCAAGCTGACCCTGAGCAGCTGGGATCGAATTCTGCAGAGCAGGAGAAATTGTTGAGCCATCTGCATCCACCATCCCACAGCACTGACAGCCAGGGGAGCCTGAGAAACAGCTGAGTTCTTGGTCTGACAGCTAAAGAACTAGGCCTGTAGCTAAAAGCATGAATGAAATATCATTACCCATGGGCTGATCATTGTGGTTTCTGAAGGAGTTTTAAAGTTTTTTTTGTAAACACTGCTCAGTAAGGCGTAATAAAGCCAGGAAATTTAGCTTGCTCTCCTTAAACCAAGCTGTTTGATGTTAACTCTCAAGCTTGCATTATTAATTCTGGCAAACCTGCTCTTGCAATTACCCTGACCTTATGTGGCCTTCCATGTAAAATGGATTAAAAAAATCATTGGCTGTGACTCTTTTAAGGATCATTGTCACAGGCTGTCAGCATAAGAAAACAACATGCGGAACTGTCTTGGTGGCAGCAGCTCAGATGTGCTGTTGTAAGGCTTGTTCCACAGTGTTAATTTAGGTTGGTTGCAGGAAAACACTGTCAAGTATTGTTGTATTTTGCTGTGTTAAAATATTAAAGGAAAGGGAATATTATATATATATATGGAAATAGAACATATTTATGTTTAACTAAATAGAAACATACTTTTCTGTGACTTTGTATTTACATGTTTTATATAAAATACTACACATTGATCTGGAAGGGTGCAGCTGGTGGGGTTTAAATCTGCAGAGAATTAAAACAGCTTCCTTGCATGTTAATTTTCAGCTTTAATTCAGTCTCTCAGGGAAACAAAGGAGAATTCAATTTGTGGGCAGCCAGTGGTGTTCTTTCGGCTCGTACCTAATGGTTAATTTAACCCCCCATAAACAAGCACGATGCTAGGCGCAAACCTGCAGACGCCTGATAAGGGGAGGCAAACGGAAATATCCCCTTTCACTCCAAATGTGCGCCTTTGTAGCTTCACTTTAATTCAAGTCAAAGCCTGGCACAGGAAAACCGTATAGAGGCCAGAATAAATTAGGACAGATCTGACGCCAGTGCTGCTAAGTGTTGCATTCCACTTGCCGATAGAACATGCTATTTATTCTCACTTCAGAGCAGAATGGGGTGCCAAATGAAATGCATTTTGTCCACCCACTCCCTACACCCCCCCACCCACACACACCCACACACAGACGCACAAGCGCACACACATACTACACATACGGCAGACCTCTTTCAACACTGCCTGAAAGCCTATTCACAGTCTCTTGACAACAGAGCTATCCTTGGTACTGAATTGAAAAAAAAAAATCTCTGACCTAAAAGAATGATGAATTCTACAAATCAGAATGAGCTGCTCTTTCCAATTCCCAGAGATCCCCGGTAGTTTATCTGATGGAAGTTCAGCACTGCTGTGCGCTTGCAGCACATTCACAAATGCGCGCACATAGCAGCGCCTACCGGCGCCAGTGACCCCACTTGACTTCGGCTCAGCTCTGAAAACTGTGGCTTGATTGAGTTGTTTTAAATCGCTTAACTGCCCAATATAACTCATAGTAGGCTGGCATATTTCAAAACTGAAGTACCGACACTGTTTAAAAGCTGCATTACCAAAAACCTTAACACCATTACGGTTTCATGGCAAATGAGATTTGTGGGTACAAGAATAATTAAAGAAACAGGCTTATTTCTTTATTGTAATGCAAAGGGTTGCCAATCACATCATTAGCTTCCATAGCAAAGGCTTTCATTCTTGTTGAGAGAAAACCATATTCTAGGTCCTGCTTGGCTCCTCCAGAAGTGGATGAAGTCCTAACGCAACCCTTGTTGTCCCTGTGTTAAAGTGACAATGACTGGATTGGCCATTGGACAGTCCAAGCAAATGCCTGATGGGCCGGTCCACTTTTAGGGTCCACGTATTGTTTTATGGGGACAAATTGCAAATTTCATCAGACTATATATTAAAATAATTGTATTATCTTCAATTTGTATACTTCATTGTTTATTTAGGCTCTCAGTTAGTATTATCTCCCATATTCAGTCACCCAAATGATCTACCTCACCTGCTCATTTTGATTTGGTCCAGCCCAACTGCCTAATGAAATCACATAGCCAGACCAAGCCAATATGCCACTTCCTCAATCTAACTTACCGCTAGTTTTTGAATTGAGGTTGAGATGCAGGTGTTTGGAAAAACGAGTGGTTGGAGATATTTTGTTTCATACACATGCAACAAGGATGTTCAATTCCCTAAAAACTGGTGTTTTTTTTGTGCTTAGTTTGCCTTGCTGTGTTCATAACATTTTCTAAAATGTTGTAAAGTCTAATTATTTTCCATCTACTTTGGGTTTCTGTGTGTTGCACAAGCCATCACAGCTCAAGGTAAAACGTACATGAACAACTGACTAGAAGGGCAGTAAATCCATCCCATTTTCCAATCCAATGTAACTGACTCAGTCAGGTTTTGTTACCATTTATATATATATTTTTCTCTCTGCACATCCATAAACAATAGGCTACATTCTGTTCTTCGGAATACAGGTTTAACTGTAGTCCTGAAACAAAGTGGCTATAAAATTAGTACATCACCATTGACTTGCTTCTGTATACAGGAGGAAAAACTTTGTGTAAAACAAGGAACAGGGTCTGTGACATTTACCAAGCACTGTTTGAATTTAACAGGTGATCCTTTCTCAGTTTGTTCTGAGTGAAGGCCTATGCTTGGAAAAGCAGGAATGAATATTTGAAATGGAAAAACCAGCATCATATAGCTGTTGAGTCCTTCCTGACATATCAATTTATTAAATTGATCAAATAAGGCTCTATAAAATGATGTTTTAAGAGTCACCTGTCTGACCTGCTGCATTGTGATTATCCAGGACCAGGGTTGGCATAATGCAAACAGCCTTTTGTTAAAGATCAACAAATTATGGAGCTTATCGCTATTTTGTCCTTGTACAGAAGTATATATTAGTGAGAACTCATTGGTCTAAATTGAATTTATTGCTAATAAGCAAAAAACTATTTCCTTGACATACCCATTGATTAAAGGGATCAAGAGTAAACTGATACAGTTCTTCTAATATTTGAATTTATTTTATACAGTATGCATCTTTCCCACAGAAAGCCTTTACACATAATATTTTATACTCGCTCTAACAGGCTGGTGAAATCTTACTGCAAACACCAATTTGTCCACAATTAGTCTTTTGCATAAAAAGCTAGCAAATAAAATTGGATTTTATCATCCTCCCAGGGGGCATTCAATTGTAAAATCCACTAACAGGCTGACAATGCAAGAGTCAGGCCCACAACCTGATTAATTAACATTTCTCTGTTCTACTCTGGAATTTCAATTAGTCCTGCAGAAGGTCTTCTCGGTCCATTGTAGAAGTCAAAATCTTTTCGCATACAATATGTGAATAATGTCACAATCTTCGGGCTTCATTCCTTCCACAAACATACAGTAATCCCTTTTTTGGAAATGCCACAGGTTAATTATACTCTGTCTGGATTATTAACTTGGAGATTAATCTTCAACATCCCCTTCAGTACGCCGTCTTTATCACCTAAGCCATTTCTTCATATAAGACAAGACAATGTGTACTTTGGGAATTATGTGATTTTGCAGATGTAGAGTACTGTCTGAATGCAGTGCATGCAGGGACCTCATATACAAAATCACAGCACTAAATTCATGCAAGTACTTTCTGTATCCTTGTAAATACAAACCGCTTTTTAAAATCCAGTTTTTGTTTTCTCTGGGTAATTGGGAGTGAATTCAAGAGACTTCAGACTCTGACTGCAGAACTGAACCTTATTCCAGACAGGCATTCTGGAGTTTAATAAAGAAACCGTACTGTACTCTACGATAGAACAAAAGATTCTATTTTTAAAACACTATAAGCATTTTTTAAGCATTATAATGAAAGCAGGAAAAGGGAGAGATTTGTTTGAAATTGCTGAAGTCAGGTGAAATATGTTCTCTACCACATTTTAGTGCCACAAATGTAATTCCGTGAAGCTCCTGGGAGGCCACGTCTGCTCCAGATTGGAGTGAATGTTGTCCCTTCAGGACCCCTGTGCTTCTGTAAAGCTCTGGATGCCCATCGTGTCACCAGTGTGATCAAATCCAGTTGGCACACTTCCTGGCACATTGTGTCAGAGGCTGACATGCAGCATGTGAATGGAATGTTTTGAAATGTAAACTGTATCAGGTTACAAATGCTGTACAGTACATTCACAGCTCTCTGGATTCTGCCATTAACTTGTTACTGGTTAGGTATTGTATTAAACCGTCAAACAAACTTTATGTATTTTAATGTTATATAAGTATACAAAGTTTCTTTCCTGATTGTTGAAACAGTGTTGCACAATCATATATCCTTTGTTTCGTCTTTCACATGGGAGTTTTTTTAGTAACAACTTTAAATGAGCGGCTAGCTCACTATGACCAAGGGTACACTTTCAGGGTGTACCTTACTGAACCTCTAATTGATATCATATATTTACAAAAGCCGAATAAACTGACACCCGAAGAAGGCTCCACAGCCGAAACATTGTGCTTTCTCTCTTCTCTTTTCAGAACAGAATAAACCTATTACTTGTTCCTTTCCAGCCTACGCATGCTGACACAGCTACCCACCTGAGCTATATAAACTTGCTATTTGTTAACAAAGGTGATTATTAGCAATCTTTAACATTAAACTAAAATCTTCTTGCTCTTATATAGAAATTTCACGTCTGGGTATGATCGTCTTATCTTAGTCCCTGCATGATGCACAAGACTCTTATGTTCCACAACCAAAAGGTGAAAAGGCCCTTGTGAAGCTACTGTGATCATGCGATTGAAACAAAGAAAAGGGGCTTTGCAGTATTAAGAGTGCTTCCAGTCTGGCTAGGAATCTAGCCTGCGGTCACAATGAGAGTCTGCATAGTAAAATAATTTGAAAAAAAAAAACAACAAACTTTAATTTAGAATCGGTAATTGGAACAATAAATCTCTTGTCAGGGACATGTACAGTACATTACAAAGTATTCTGTATGTTAATGTGATGTAAATGGCTTTAAAGCAGACATTGACTTTTTTGCCTTTGATAGACGTGAGGCAGCATACAGGGATTTTAAGGGCAGATCGACATTTTCCACTTCTCCCCCATGAACAAGCTAATCAGATTATTAAAACTTGCTGGAGGATTAAACCCCACAGAATCCAGCTGTTTTTAGTTTTAGATCTGTTTTATTTTATTCTCATGCAACATATTAAGTAGTGAGTGTAGTGTCTATGCTGCCGATGGTTTGAACATATTCTCTACAGAACCAAGAGGAAACAAACTTTTGTTAGTGCTGCGATCTGTAATAATTCAATAACTTTCAAACGATGGCCAGACATTTCTAATTAAATTCAAGGTAATATCAGGGTTAATGTCTTCTGCGTTCAATAGAGATCAGCAGCCTACCTCCAGCCTGGAGCACTTGAAATAAAATCTGCACGCTTCTGCAAACTGCCTGTCGTCTTAAAAGTGTCTCCGGTGCAGTTTTCCTTATTCCCTGTTCTCTCATTGATACAGTGACCTTATAAAAATCCCGACATTCTAAATGGCATCTTCCCAGCTGGGTGCAGCACGAGCCCAGGAGGGGGTGAGATGCATGAGGAACTGAAGATTAGCTCCGCGTAATTATCGCAGAGAATCCCTAATAAGCCACTGCAGTCACACGAGGAATATTTCGGGAGCCTTGAAGCTGCCACTTAACATTGATCTTAGTATTTATTTTGTGGGATTGGAAAGCATTTGAGACAAAGAAGACTGGTGTTATTTTTTAATAATATTAATGAATAATTATAATAATAATTACTTACACTTATAGTGCTTTTCTGGAAAACCACCACCAATGTGCAGCATCCACCTGGATGATGCGACATCAGCCATAGTCCGCCAGAACGCTCACCACACGTCAGCATTTGTGTTTTTGAGAGGAGGGGTTGCATGCTTACTTTAAAAGACATGGTTGTGTTTTTATACTAATGGCATGACTGTATACTAATGGTTCTGGAAAAATAAACCCTAGCCCATTTTGCATGAGGAACAAGAGGAAGCCACTGTGCGGATGACCAGCCTATCCTGGAGGGTCCAGCAGTCAGGCAAGGCAGATACAGATACAGATACAGATACACACCCTGTGGAATGAGCAGGCTTTGTAAGTTTCAGGTCCAGAGAAACAGAAATGAAGCTGAATGAAGACAAGGAGGAGCCAGTTGAAACTTCCTCATGAAAGCACTGGCAGTGTGGTTCAGGTAGCCAGCGCATGTGTCAGGGACGGTGGTGTCTTCTGTAGCTCTGGCACGGGCTCAACTCTCCGACAGGTGCTCCGATCCCAATGTGTGGCAAGCTGGTGCCAATAGCTGGGAAAATGCAGCTTCTGCTTTTCTTCTTTGTTGCTGCTTTTAAAAAAAATGGATTCAGCTTTATCAAAACAAGACAGCTTGTTGAAATGTGCAGTTCAAAAGAAGAGCGATGAGGAAGGGGATTACAGAATGTGTTAAGCGTGGCGGAATGAATGGTGCTCTGGCAATGGAAAAACATATGTTGCATTGTGAGAAATGAATGCTGCGTAACAGTGAAAAACATGAGACTTGCCTTAATCCTTACTGGAAACCTATATGCGCATCTGTCTGGGTAAACTCCTGTGCAAATGCCTTGAGCAACATCAAAGGTTTTCCATGGTGACAGCACAACTGGCCGAGGGGCTATGATGTACACAAGAATATTACTGCTGGCTTAGCCTAGGTGATTGTGTAGTACTATTGTCTCTGAAGGACTTTTCCTATGCTTCTTTGTGAGGTTTAGAATAAATCAAGTGGCATAGATTTCTTACTTGCTGCAATGGGGTGTACAATTCTGAAGAATCAAGGAATTGAAGATAAACGTTGGGCAGCTGTTTGGTAAGTTAGTAATGGATACATGAACATCATATGCAATTCAACTGATGGATGCAACACTATCTAACCTACCACTCTGCTAGTGTAGCTGCCTTACATTTCTTCAAGACAACTAGGGTCATATTACTGAAAAGTGTTCTAAATTTACAAAGGATACATTTAGCTATAAAGGTACACTTGCTTTTTCTTTGGCAGTGCACTCAAGACTCCAAACAAATCACCTTAACCTCCTATTTATTCTATATAACCCCCCCTGTTTTATGTTTTTAACATTTTATTAAAGGATTAAGTTTGAGGTGAGACAGAATAGTAGTGCTAATAATTAATGTCTTATAGTATATTGTGCCCAGAAGTCCTATGGAGGAGTCACCAGTCAGGTTTCAGAACCTCTTACCCTCTTAAGGTATGTCCTAAGGGGAATTATTGTTTTCCCATTGAACTGTATCTCAGGTTAGCTGACAGAGCCATTCCAGTAGCTTCAGCCTCCTGATGGAGCCTGGTCATTATTGTATAGTCCTTCTCAGGGCTTTGCCCTGCTTTCTGCTTTGGTTTTCAAGAATTTACTGTTGCCTGTGCTGCAGTATGAATGATACTAACATACAGTACGTTATCGTGACCTGCTGCTTAATGACCCATTTAAATTTTGAGGTATTTTTTTATTTTATTATAATTCGCATATTTCTATCATACGCTTAGTCCTGTGTTGTCTGTGAAGGAAATTGTATGCAAATAAAGCCTGCAGTGGATTCTAACAGCAGTGGGGATGAAGAAAATGGTCCATAATGTAAAACTGTAGACCTTGCTGGGGGCATAATCTCATAAGGAGTGCACGCCAGAGAGCATACTGCTTCAATTACCCTGTGCTTAATCCATTTAAAATCCTGTTATTATTTTTCCAATAGTTCTGCAATTTGTTTCCTGTAATTGTGACTGTTTTATGCTTGTCTCAAATTCTGCACAGCCTCTATTCAGCCTTATCACATTAACCCTGCCCCATTAGGGCTCCTATTCTGCTGTATATGCTGCGTTGGAGCCATTTCTCCACCAATTTATTAGAGTTGTGCAACACATTCCAGCCTTTTGGTCCATGGCAAGGAGACGTTTATATGATTTAAACCTGCAATTATCATCCGTAGTGTGAACATTATATGTAATAACTGGGGATGAATATGCCGTATGGTGACAGAATGGGTTCTCCAGTGACTGCACCCAGTCTCTTTTGTTTGGAAGCATGCAGTGAAACAGCAACGGTGGCCAGCCCTTTCTGACACTCCCAAGAGATTCAAGCTTGTGCCAACAATTCAAATGCCTGGCTTGAAAAGTAGTGCAGATGTTGCCTTCTTTAATGCATTCATTTTGCAGCCATCCCTCAGTGCAGAAAAATCCACACTCAGTGTCAGACTTTCATGTTGTGTGTCTAGACATTCTGATTTATAACCCTTCACTAAGGGTCTCTGAGTGGCTTAACCAGAAAGGCACTCGCTTGAAATACAGGCCGAGCTCTACAGCATGGATACTGCAGGTCTGAGCTTGGGTCTCCCTAAGTGGTGCACAGTTGGCAGAGCTTCATTGGAGATTCAGCTCTCCAAAAACATCCATTCCCCAGCACCTACAGGCTAGCAGTGATGTAAATGACGGCTCTTCTCCTCCAATTGCTTCTTAACCTCCTGTAAGTCTCTGTGGACCTTGTGGAATGCAAAAGTTTCACATCCTAGTGGAAGAGTGTGTCAGATGAGCTTGTCCCCCTATTCACCAGTGAAGTACCAGCATCTTGGTTTGAGCAGAGGCAAAGAACCAATTGGAACATCCAGATGGGGAGGTATTGAAAGACAAATTAAAGTCTCTGCTACCACTGCTTCCACAACCTGACCTTTCAGTTCCTGGACTGCCCCTCCCAGAAGCACCTGGGCATTGAGATCTATTTCACGTGCTTCATGGAGGTGTGCCTGCCTTTGAACAGGTGCTGTGTGGAGGGCTGCTTCAATGGCCACAAGATTCTAGAGACTGAGAACCCAAATACTGACTGGCATTGTGCCAGGATCATTTGCCCAGGAAAGGTGACCCATCCTGTCCCCAAAGAGGGAGGGGGTTGTCGTTGGGCAGAGGTCCTGAGAGGCTGATAGGAAGTCTTTTCTTCGGGTCACAGTGGGTCTGGGGGACCTGGGGTCAGAAACAGACTGTATCCAGTTTTTTTTTGGAAGGGTATAGTGTGACGTTTTGGATGTTTTAGATGCTTATGTTTGTTAATTTGCTTATGTGTTTACGTGAAAGAGCATTATACGTAGTTTGCGCAAACATAAAAAGGAAAAAAAATAGATGTATCAGGCAAAAAACAATCTACCACTCAATCAAAAAAAAATTAAACAAAACTTCCCCAAACCTTTGTGTAAGTGCCATACAGTAGCTGTCAATGAAAATCATCAGTCTCTTTTTTGCGAGTAAAGATTGAGTTTTTCTTTCGTCTGTTGCTTTTTACTGTGCATTTTCTTATTGGCTTCACATGTACTGACTGGTCTGAAAGACGTTGAGGTTGGTAATCCCTGCTCATAAAATAAATAACAAATCACTCTGTGTGACAATAATAACACTTGAATGCCCTCTGAAAACATCTGGAGTGCCATATGGGGTGGGTATGTACATGTGCGTGGTGCTGTAGTGTGAGTAGGATCTGTCTGTGTTAACTTAGCTCTGTGAGGCACTGCTTTCAACTCTGCTACTGGCAAGGGAGGTGGGAGATCCCCTTGTGACTCTTGGTTAAAAGGACTCGCCAACAATAGTAAGTGCTTATTCCTGCCACATCAAAATTGGTATAAGAGAATTAAACTGAGTCAAAACACAGGATGGTGCATACACAGACAAATGTGTCCTTTTTCATCATTCAATTTGATATAGATGTTTCTGAGTATGGAATGGTTTAAGGAAATTTAACCCACTCCATTATTTTTGAGGATTGTCTTGCAAATATGAAAGATCTGTGCTGGCATTACTTAGAAACCAGGTGTAGAATACTGAAGAACAGAATATACCTCTAACTCCCTAACCCCTAGGCCAACACTTTATCTTTCCCTATATGGATCAAGCAACACCTGATGCAGACAATCAGTCAGATCATCTATCAGACATTCAGCCTCACAGCGGTCTGGTCAAAACTGGTCAGGACCTCTCTTTCGGGTGCACTCATTTTAATGACAGCCCATTAGGGCACTGGTGGAGTGCGGATTTGTGTGCCCTGTGATGCATGTGTTCCGTGCATGTGTGCCCTGTGATGGGCTGGTGTCCTGTCCAGGGTGTGCCCAGCCTGGGATGTTTCACTTTTCTGGACTAAGGAGTTATTGATAATGGATGGATGTTTGGTCTGGACTTCTAGTTCTAGTAAGATTAAAGCAATATTCTCTTCTGGTTTATTGGGCTTATGTCTTCATTTTTCTGCCGTGTGGTGAGTCGAAGTACTACTGGCAAGGATTTAGAACACTGTCATCTTCTTTTCAGCCTGCTGTGCTTTTCTACTAAATTAACTGTTCAATTACACATTCAACACGGCTGAATTGTTAAATTCAGAATGGTTGAGAACACAGACCCTTTCTGAAACTGAAAAAGGCGACAAAGGGAATTATTATAAAAAAGCCAGCAAAAAATTGAGAGGAAAAGATAAGCAACCATTAAATGATGAGTGAAATAAGTGCTTTGACTCTGATTTGCATCTTGCCAGACCTGTGGCTGTGAGTGAGCAGTGGCTGAACCTCTAGGTACAAGTGAGAAAACTCCTGTTGCTGTGGTTGAGTTGTAGAAAATAATTTTGGACTTCCTGTGTTCTGGTAGTCCTCTGTGGCATCAGATTTGTATTTATAGTAAAATGTTGTTGCATAACCTGTTTCATAAAAATGCTTACATCCCTGCGCTAAGAGCGTTTGTGTAGTAGTATGTTGAAATGACCTGTATAACTACATGTGCCTCTTTACTGCCCACACAGACTCCAAATACCCATTAATACTCTGAAATACACCCACATGCTCACTACAATACACTACCTTATCTCTCTCCTATAGGAATAAGCTTGGGCCCAGATATTCCTTGATCCACTACTTCTCAGATTCTTCTATAGGCTACTGTTAGGCTTTGTCTTGCAGAGCTAATACACTGCATGTCTTATCATTTCCATTAATTTCTTCAGAAGAATGTCTTGTTTCTCAGCAAAGGTTCATTAATTGCTCCACACAAAAAATGTATTTTTTTGTAACAAATTGGTTTCTCCAGATGTACACATGATTTAGGAAAAAGGCTGATGGAAGGTCGATTGCTGATTAGATGCATTGAAATGGCCCTTCTTTCAGTAATGAAAAGTACTATAAAGCTGTGCAAAGGTTCATTTGATTGCAGGTGATTTGCATGTTTATATTTAAATTTGAACTCCATAAGAAGTGTTTCCTGCTTGCTGCGCTTCAGGTGATATCACTGTTGCAATCTTATTTTACACTAGAAGGCTTATCATACTATGGATGTGTAGGAATGTCATTTGATTGGAGAAAAATAGGGACTGATCAAATTGATTGGTTAGTTCCAGTGATTCTGTATTATCCTTCTAAAGATCTAATAAGGAAAAAAATATATCATAGAAGAGTCTAGTAAAGCATAGTTAAAGCATGATAAATCCAATTCATTTGAGAAAAAAGCACCTCAGAACAAAGGAAACTATGGTATATGAGGACTTTGTTAGGCATGGGTATGTAGGAAAATATAGGAAACCACTGTAAAAGCTCAAGATTGTTACATATTCTGGCTTTTACAACTACACCTAGTGGGAAAGAAGCATCTCAAACCCTCTCTTGCATGCATCCCGGTTGCTCAGACTGAGGGGCGGAGAGATGATCACACTACTGTCTGATTCACAGCACAGCCACCCTTTACATGCAATAAAACTGATTGATACTGGGCTCTCAATCATCCCCTGTAGAACAAGGGAGCAATGGATGTGTCTGGAGATACCATCACAGGCCATAAACTTGCTCTCCTGTCATTGCAATCCGTCACTATGCAGAGTAAACTGTAATTTGCAAGTAATCAACATGTCTCTGTCTCCAGAGGCCCTCTCAGGTGACTCCATAGCCAGGCATATTGGAGAGGTATGTGGGTTTAGCTGCATTTATTTACCTGCACTTGTTAACAACTATTTTGCAGAACAGTCAAGTCGGTTTTATTTAAAAAGGTCTTTCTGGAGTTAGACTGCTTTTTGGTTTACCTCAGTCATAGTTTAAACACAAACCTAAGTCTGTCGTTCCATTGTAATTAAAGGTTAAGACGGGACTTTCATTAAAATGATTTGGTTAATGTCACCACACAGAAAGCATGGTGCAAGTACTATTTATAAAGAAGACTGGTGGTATGAAGATTTAGACTGTCCATCATTATACCTTAAGAGGTGGACCTCTTGGACTGTGCTGCAGTTCTACAAATCTAAGGCCTATAGATTGATGGACCATAATTAACATTCTCAATGAAGGATTACATCCTGGGCTTTTGGAAGTCAAACTGGCCTGTTGTGCCAGCGCTTTATTTGAAGGGCTGAAAACAACAGTTTCTAACAACCTCAGCTGATAGCACTCCAGACTTCCCTGAAAAAGTGTTTGTATATGAGGACCATCTGATTTTTATTAAATCAACATCTAATTAATCATTGTCTCATTGCTGACAGGTTATTGACACTCTGTGAATACCCTACAGTAATAATACAGTATTACAGCTCATTAAATATTTACAGATGGAAATCATAGCCCATCTGAAGAGTTATCCCAATTTGTAGTCATTTTTCTCAAACTTAATTTCACTCCCTTTCACAGGGTGAACTTATGGTGGGAAAACTTTAGAAAACCAGGTTTCAATCGGATACACGAACATGATCAATGTTAAAGCAATAGAACATATTTTATTCAAATATTTTGCAATTTTTAAAGTATTACTACACAGTTTCTTTAACTTATTCTAGCAGGATTGTACCCTTGTCAGATTTTCTCTGTCAACAGGGCTCTTCTCTACATCTTAGGTCAATTTTCTGAGTGGTCAGTTTGATTCTAGCACACCAGACTAAAATGATGCCAGTTTAAACACTAATCAAAACTGTGCAGCTCAACCCTCTGTAGCCTAACATTGTGAATCAAGGCAATATTAAGGTCTAAAGTAGAAAAGCGCAGTGAATGCATGGCAGCGCAAGAAAAATAGAAATAATCAAGATATTGTAGAGAAAGCAGGTTAAATTGTAGTAAGAGAAACTCACTTCCCCACACATCTACCTTTGTAGGTCTGTGACTTTTGAGCTATAGAAGTATGCGGGAGACCATCTGAGTTGTGAAGCAGCTTCCTGTGGGGCTGTTGTGACTGTAAGATTGTGGGTGGAGTTTTGCAGGTGATGTTACACTTTCATTACCTTTTAAGCCGGTGATTAGTCTTAGACTTCAATTAAAATTCCTTCTCCCCCCTAACGATAATGTGTCTAGACTAGAGAGAGTCCTTGCAAAACAACCCAATTGATGACGGCGTTTTTATGGTAAAGTAATCTAGAAAGTATTTTGGTGGGGTCAATGCCTTTTGGGAAGCCAAACAAGGATATATTTTTGTGCATGCATTTTCATCTATTTGGATGGCAGAAATAAAACATTTTTAAAAGTCTCATGCAACTCTACTAAATTAAGCAGAAAAAAGTTTTGGAAAAATACCTGTGGTAAAACAGCCACAAATAGAAAAAAGAGTAAAATCCTTATTTCTATAAGTGAACTAATTCCAGTCACCTAAAACTCTGCATGCATGAGTGTGTGTGCTTGCTGACAAAAAAAGCTTTAAAGCAATTCCAGTCCAACAGCTTTGTTTTATATTATCTTCAATTCAATAACAAGCGGCTGAAACATTACAGTGAAATGTTTGGAAGGGTCCTGCCTGAATCTCATAACAACCTAATGGATGGACTGGCTCCACTCCAGAATCACTCAGCTCAGAGCTCGACCACATTTGTGCGTCTGCTTTCGAAGAACTGAGGAAGTGCTGCACTAACACAGGGGGAAGGGTCACTCAAGGACATGCTGGCACTAAGCGTTTAAAGGCAGATCCTTTCCGAATGGGGTAAATGCCTGTTAGGTGGTGTAATATTACATTAAAGCTATAATAGCTCCTTTCTCTGAGAATTATGAGTGCTTGCAATCTGTTTTTCTGTGGACATGGTTATTGAACACTGTCTGGAAGTCAAACAATCCCGTCCAAGTATCCAGAGGCTTTTCTCTGATGTCCAAAATGATGCATTTGGTGCATTTTGTCTTGGTTTCGCTGCTATAAGTATATCTTATCGGATTATAATTAGCTGCATTAGCAGTGGTAGGCGTAGCACTGAAATGAGCCCCTAAAAGCAATTCCTGAATCTTCAGGGATATCATCAATTTCATGCTCCTTCCTTTTAGCCAGCTTAAGTTGTCGTCATTTAAACAGTCCATCTGAGTCTTCAATCTGAAGATACTTTATTTGGGCATTGTGGGGAGTGTTTACATCTTGTGTGGGATTGGCTGCCTGAATGACTCCCCTTTCCCCTGTTCTTCCTTTCCTTCTCCAAACCTTTTTCCTCTCCTCTTCTCTCTTCTCCCCAACACTCCCTTTTCCTCTCCTTCTTGCCTTTTGTCTCCTTCCTTTTTCCCTCTTTTCCTTTCTGCTTTTTTCCCTCGTTTCACCTTTTCTGTTTTCCCCTCTTTTTCTCTCGTAGAAGTTCCTCCCCTTGTGCCTCCTGCCCTCTCTCCTCTGCTTTTGTCTGCTCCTCTCAGCAAGACTGATGGCCATTGAATCAACAGCTGTTTAATACAGGCCAGCCAAGGCAACTTCAGGACGACCACACTGACCTCCCCATATGCACGCTCGTTTGGAGTCTGAGACAGATAGACCACACTGCTGGCAGAGCAGTGTGGTCTATCCTTTCTTTCCCAAATCATTGGAGTCATTTTACAGTCAAGCAGGAAAGCAGCAAATCACTAGCAGCTGTAGCAAGGTGTCTGGTCTTTTCCATTGCCAAAGACTTCTGAGGAATTCTGAAATGGTTGGGTCCCTATGATATGATAAAAAAAAATAATTTTCCATTATGTGTTACTATCATCCACAGTTTTAGACTCTCTTAACTTCCAGCTCTGACAGTGTGTTTCCAGCAAAGCCACCATATGAAGTTTTTACATTTTTTCTTGACCACCTGAGGACATTCTCAAAAACTACACATTTTCTGTAACAGGCCTGGAACTTTTCAAGTCACCCTTACATACTATCACTTAAGAACATTAAAAAGTTACATTTAGTTAAAAGAAGACTGGATTATTGCTGGGTTACTTGTTCCAGACTCCCTCAATTCTTTGTATAAAAAGTGTCTCATGTTCTTAGTCTAAATTCCTACCTGTCTTTCTTTTACTTGTGTTTTCTGGTTTGTATTTCAATTTTGATAATCAAGAAAAACATCGGGTTAATTTTGCCTTTGAAGATCTTGAATATGTCTTGCCTTATGTCTCCTTTTAGTCTCCTTTGTTCAAAATGGACACTCCTCTAAGTTTTGAAACATGTTTAGCTGCTCTTCTCTACACCAGATTCCAGAGCAGCAATTTATTATCTGTAACCTGTTGACCAGAATTTGATCATTATTCTAAATGAGGTCTTACTACTACTAGTGCATTACACAATTTCAGCATAATATTCCTCAATTTAAATCTACACTACACTTTCAACTATGTGTCCCGACATTCTGATTGCCAGTTTTATTGCTTCCTCACAATGTCTAGAAAGTGTGACTGGGTATATCTATAGGGAAAAAAGAGGAGAAACCAATTCTAATCACAGAATCCATCTCCTTACTAGATGAGGTGAGAGTAACACCAATGAGAGAGAGCCTTGCTTTGAAGGACAGGTTTTGTGCCTTTACATTGAATCCCTGGTGCCCTTGTTCTCTTCTGTAGGATTAGAGCACTGTGATGACACAGCATTAAATGCTCCTTTGCCCCTTTCCCTTCAATATTCCACGAGAGTCTAAACTACAGATTCTAATGAAGCCCTCTCCTTCACCCTGTCCTTGTAATAATGTACGCTGTGTCCTGTTGAGCTGATGGATGGCTGCAGAAGAGGTTTTTGCGTCATGATTTCCCACATTGACATAGTCCCTGTATTGACACTCAGAGAATCTCTTTACTCTGAATACAGGCAGCCTAAGCACGTTCACCTTGGAGTGAAGTAAAAGTATCCTTGAGAAATATTATCAGCACCATGACAGCCTTGCACTGCCATGTGGCGTAGATTTTCAAGTTAGGCGGTCATTTCAAACAACTATATTGGCAGAACTGTGTAATGTGGGGCAAATACATTTAGTCCACACAAAGGGTAACATCTGCCCATGAACACTGTGTGTAGGCACAAGAGGGCACTAATGTCACTAGTGCTTAACAGATAGTATACCTTAGCACCCCCCCCAAGCTTTCAGATGGACACCAGTACTGTAAGACCCTCTGATGTGTACTTTCAGGGCCCATGGGAATGCGTTTTCGGTGCTCTTATTTCTGTGCCAAAGTTAATTCCTTTATTGTGCTAGGTTCAAGGCACAGTTATTTGAACAGGCCAACTAACTTCATAAGCAACCTATTATAAACTGTATTTACCTTTTAGCAACAAATTTTTTTATGTGATTCATCCCTGTGGTTTGCTCTAACTCAACAGAATGACACAAACAGAGTTATGAAAGAGTAAATTGTGTTCTTGCCATAAAAGCTTATTGATTTCACAAAGTCTTACTTTCTGCAGTTATGTAACAGTAGTTACTTCATTTTCTGGACGGTTTTTTTGTCAATTATGGACCACCTCCCTCCCACAAAAGCAAACAACAAATTATTTTCATAGGTCTACTGATTGTAGAGTGGGACTCACTGTGGACTGTGCTGTGAATTCTGAGAGGAGAAGAACCAACTGGCTAAGTACTGTACTGGGGTACACAAATACAAACGCACAGATCCACCAGAACACGGAGACGTACTGTACACAGCAATACGCAGACACAACTCACACACGGATATGGCCAGCAAGGCAGTCCCTAATGAAATCGGCTGTATTTTCTGACCACTGCATACATTCACACAAACTGGCTTGCTGATACTGTATGTCTCCACATAGGTGCATGTGCAGATGTACTTGCAATCGCACACCGAATCTCTCGCACACACATTGTCAGATATGAACATGTGCTGGTGCGTGCAGCACAGAGTATTGTAGTCTCACACTGTGAAGGAAGCAACAGATGAGAGATGGAATATTTTTGCATCAAATCCACTCATCTCCAACAAACCACCAGCTTTTATGCCTATCTCATTCCTGGTTTTTCTTCCACGTGGATTTGCCAAGATTCGTCTGTGTCTTCCTTCCTTCCTGGCAGTTCCCAAACTCAAGTCGCCTAGCCATCATCCTCTGTGCCACAGCCTCCTGCACCTTTTTCTTTGGCATTGTCACTGCAGTCCTGTCATCTTTAAAGCCAACTCTCCGGGGCAAATAGAGACAGGCCTGACAGAAAGCAAATTCATCTGCAGAAGAGCTTACCCACCCACCCCTTGACAAGCGCCAATATATTAAACTGATGGCAATTGTAAAGTGAAGGGTGGATTCAATCAGGCAGTGAGGGCACTAGTGGGGAGGGGATGTAGTGAATGGGAGAGCAGCGTTAGGTGGCTTGTCTCCACTTCCAAATAAATAAGGTTTATATATCCCTATTGCTGCAGCACGGTCCGCTGTGCTGTCTGTCTGGAGCAGAAGCCTCCATCAGTCTGCAAGAGGCGTCATCAGTTTGTTTACTGTACAGGTGCCAAACCTAGCTTCCAAAACAACATTGCTATTAAGAGCCTTAAAAAATGCTCGCCCTGACCGAGCTAGACAGAATGGAATGTGTCTGAAGCAGTATATATAACACTCTTGGTTTCCTCCGCGGTGCGTCAATGGCTGAGATAGAGATTGTTGTTTTTTAGCTGTACGTGTAGCTGTTTTGTCTGTACACTGAACCAGCAGCCTACCTTCCTCACACATATTTCAGGCTCATACCATTTTGAAACGCGCCCTGGTGTGTCTGCCAGCTTGTACACTCCTGTGTTTACTTTTAATTTTGGTTGCATTCTTAATTCTGTAGAATATTGATATTTTTTAACTCTCACAGTTATTTGTTTATATAAATACTAGGGTTGAGACTTAGAGTTTTTTATTATATAGTAAGTATATCACGTTTAACTGTAATGATTGGTTCACTAAGTTATTGCAAATATCAAGGCATAATTGAGAGAATGACTATCATTATATTCAGGAGTAAATTGCATTATTGTTAAACATTGCATTACTGCATTTTGCAAATATAACTGCAAGTTATATGTTTTTCTAACTCATGTTTTGATTCTTCATTTTTTTTATCACAGAGGGCCTATTTATGCCAACTTTTAAAACAAGTTTTGTAGTATAGTACATTTTATGACCTTGACCTGCAATAGATGTTAAAGGTTGGTTTGCTTGGTTTGCTTGTCATTTTTTCCATCATATAATATAGGATAAATCCCTCCTAGAACTGTGGCACATTCAGTTATTTTTTATTTTCAGCAATCTTTCTGCACTGTAGTCAAAGGCAGACTCCCGATATTTTCCGTGGTTGCTCTGGAAAAGTCCGTTTGTTTGTCAGTGCAGATGTATGTTCAGTTCAGTTCATATATGTGTAAAAATTTACCATACAATCCCTTTTAATTTTAAAATGTGCTTTACATGTCATTACAGTTGCACAGTGCTTGCTCATTGACGTCACAATGCTTTCATTGCATTCCCCCTGTACTTCTCTGTATTAATCTAGGACATTTCTGTTCTGTTTTGTTTCTGAAAGGGGGTGGGGGGTATTGAAATTCAAACCTTACAACCACGTGGTACTGACTCCTGGGTTTCCTTCTTCAATGCTTTGAAAGGTTAATCGGTAAAACAAGTGCCAAAGCTTGTTTACATTATTCCAAACTGTCATATCCCATCCATGCCCATCACTTTTCACCAAATCCCCCTCTTGTCTAGGAACAGACTCAGCTTCATTAAGGGCATCGAGCATCACATTCTGGGGCGTGAAGGCTCCTTGAGAGAAGCCGCCTTAATTTAAGTCACGTTGGCAATACCTTAAGAGGTGGTCAAGTCCATAAGCCAGTGAATTCTCAGGAAAGCATTACATTAATTGCTGAAATTTACAGCTCCCTATTTCCCTCAGTGATCATTGTCATGAATACCTTTCTGCTGGTGACCCACATCTGCCCATTCCCATGAAGCAGAGAAAGTAAGATCAGAAACTTATAAGTATAGCAGAGACAATTCCCATCATGTTGGATAAGTGCTTGTGAAGAAAAAGGCCTTGGTTTTAATATAGATTTTAATTCTCTTCTCCATAAGTGCTTGGAGATGCGAGAGCCGCGTGGGAGGAAGGAAACTGCACAGTCGTTCCAGTTTGTCCTGAAACTCGGGGGCAAGCTGGTCTGAGCCAAACCCGCGCTGAACGCACACAGACCTTCGCGCATAGTGCTGGATTTATGACACGCGGTCTGTAATTTGCGAGTAATTACAATGTATACATGAGCTGACAGCAACAATACAAAAATACACTCTTAAGGGAGGGAAAGGCTCTCTGCCACTTGAAGAGAAGAAACCATTGACTGACGGACAATGGACTGAGGGCTGGGCCATTGTGCCCACATGAAACTCACTGTAAAAGTTAGACATGAGCCTGATCACAGCAGACACAGCTTCACAGAAAGAATTGTGGGCGTTTGCAACCAGCTCATGAAGTAGAAAATGATTCACTGGGAGCTGTCTTTAAAAGCAGGGGCTCTGCAATCAATAAGATGCCACCAGCAACCACCACAGCAAGATGTGCCAAATGCCCTCCTCCTATATTCTCTTTGATACCTTCGATTTTACTTTGTTTCTATCAGAACCCAAGTAAAATTCATTGATACATAGAACACTTTGACCCTGCAGTTCAGCTTTGCAGTCTTCACTGGGGAGGTTAGAGAGAGAGACAGGCAAGTTCTTCTTGTGGAAATCTCCAATTGACCCACAAAGGTTCTGTATCATGGTAGAAATATTAGCTTTTTTGTATGGGTCCATTTGTCAGGCCTTAATATGGTGCACAAGAACAACCACCAGAAATTATTGTGCTTTGTTATGTGTTTTGTGCTTTGTATTCCACACAAATGAACTCAACTTCATGGGTGCTCTCTTTAATATGCCAGGTGTTGCATGTGTAGTGTGATTTTATTTATTGTCTCTCAGGCATCTCCAAGCACTCTGAAGCTGCAAAATGCATATTCAGGCAAAGCAGAAAAAAACAAATGGCTACCATACCAAAGGTCTATAGTGCCTTTCAAGCTGAAGACGGTTACTCCTCTGGTTCACAGCATCTATGATTTTCTGTAGGAACACAGTATACTAAAAGCTAACTAAAATTAGCACTTTTTAGGTGACAAATTGACAAATTGAAGGAGAGTGACTTTAAGTAAGGTTGGCTGACAGGATGTAAGGAAAATATTTTTGTTTTTAAAATTTAGAGACAATTCAGAGTGTGTGAATTTTGTATCTTGTTTCCTCTGTTCTTCAGATGAAGCTGTTTGGAAGCTGCACTTAAGACAACTGGAAATATTGAACAACATTTTGCCTTTGTTGACATTGTGCAGGTGGGTCTAATGCTTTCTTGGGGGCTGTCAGTGATGGATAAGAGACCTCCTTTGTTCAGACATATGCCTGCTGTCAAGTGCTTCTGCTTCTGACAGTGATGCTGGTCTGAAGCCGCAGAGAGTCTCTCAGTACATCACATGTTTCTAATTACAAAGTTGTAGAAAGAGGAAAAAAATAAAGGTAATGGTTTCCTGAGAATGTTTTCTTTGGACAGCCTCACCCAGCTGACTGTGTGGTGTTGTCAGCCAAGATCGTTTACAGCCTGTTTTTGCCAAGTTCTTGTATGCAAGATGATTGTGGTTAAGAGCCTACACAAACTCGTGCTCATGTAATTTAGAGAGTTTCAGATTTCCTGAAACGTAAGCCCTCCTCCACCACACCCCATCTGCCATGGGGCTTGTTGTTTTGCTGTGTGTCGTGCAGGAGAATTAACCTGCTTTGTTTATTGAGCCACAGCTGGGGGGATCAAGACATTCACTGGGGAATGGTTGATTGGGTCTGCTGTTAACCAGCAGCTTTCTTCGAGGAAGAAGGGAATGATAGAAGGGAAAAAAGACAGGGTAAAAATAGCAACAGAACAAAAACATTCCTTCACAAGAAGTTCATTATTCTGAAGTGAAGACCCACCCCTTTAATAAGTCTGTTGAGTAATAATAGCAGTAATGATGTGTTCTTTTCTGACAGGCACCCAGTGTTCCTCCCGAGGTGTGTGCAATTAGCAGGCATCGTGCCTGCCAGAGCAGGAGAGGGAATGGGACAACCCCCTCCACCCTGCATTCCTTATCACAACACATTGTGTTCACCTCCAGCAGGGCACTCTGGGCACCAGCAGGCAGGAGTGAATCCGAACAGAGTGAGTGTCAGATACAGAGGGAGGGGGAGAGAGGCAGGACTGCCAGGAAACTAGAAGTAGGAGTTTGGGCACAGTAACTAGTATTTTCTTCTTGTTTTAAAGAGGATTCATTTGACTAACAGTGACTACCCTTGCAAGCTCACAGTCTAGACACACATTTTCATTGTGCATACATCCATTTTGTAATCGCTTCATCCAGTTCAAGGTCACGGGGGAATCTAGAACCTATCTTGGCAAGCAACAGACACAAGGCAGTGGTCACACTGGACGGAACACCAGTCCATCACAGGGCACACACACTCACACCAGGGCCAGTTTTTCAGAAACCAACTAACCTACCAACATGTCTTTCGACTGTGGAAGGACACTGGAGCACCTGGATGAAACCCATGCAAATAGAGGGGAGAACATACAAACTACACAGATAGCACCTCAGGTCCAGAATTGAACTACTGCACCACCTTGCCACCTGTTTTCATTGTCACCTATACAAATTGCAGTTAATAGCTTTTTCTTACTAGTTAAGTGGATAAACAGAAAGATGCATGTGCTACTGATTGTATATCTCTCCATAAGCCAACAGGAAACTGCAAATAGCCCAGTTGCTGAGAAGTCAAGTGATGTTGTGTTGGATAATACCCCTGAATGCATTTATGCTTTCTAGTAATTAACTCTGAGATTCCAAGAATATCTCTGTTAGTGCTGTCACCTGGTTATGAGGTTGAATTTAGTAAGATGGTGTGGAAAGCAGGCTTAGCAGGTGTTAGATCTTCTACGGTACGATGAATGTAAACAGTATATCACCACATGCTGTGTTGACTCTGGTGGGGATGCATCAGTTTCAAGTTCTCATGTAAATCAGTCAAAATACTAATACACAAGTGCCAGCAGTTATTCCTGAGAAAAGCAACTGGACCAAAGCTCTCCTTGAGGTCCAAGAGATGAGTTCTCCAAAAGACAGTTCCAAATCTGTAATGTAAAAAAATCCAGAAATAAATGCTGCATTTGTTCAGATTTCTCCCCAAGGTCACATGATGGTGCAGTGGCTAGCATTGCTGCCTCACAGGCACTGGGGCTCTGGGTTCAATTCTAGACCTGGTGGTGACACTTGTATGGAGCTTCTTCTCTTCATGATCTCATGGGTTTCCTCTGGGTGCTCCAGTTTCCTCCCACAGTCCAAATAAATACTGGTTGGTTAGCTGGCTTCTGGAAAAAAATGGCCCTGGTGTGAGTGTGTGCATGTCTGTGTTTGGGTCTGTCTGCCTTGCGATGGACAAGCGTCGTGTCCAGGGTGTGTCCTGCTCTGTGCCGGTGGCTTGCCAGGATAGGCACCAGCTTCTCCACAATCCTGAATTGGAAGAACAGGTTAGAAAATGGATGGATGGATTTCTCTCCAGCTCTCATGGCTTGAATGACTTACCAAGTGCTTGGCAATTAACAGGTGTCAAGTGATTGACGGATGGTGGTCCACACTGATTAATAGTGGGAATGAAATTCTTGCTTTCTTAGGTAGTTGTTGTCATGAATAGTACTTGCATGAATAATAAACTGGTATTTTAGAGGTAGTAGCAGTAGGTGCAGAGGTGGTCACAGCAGTATCTGTCCTTATCAGTCACCACATTCTGTATTTTCATAAGTTATGTTCATAAGGTTACAAGCTTTTGTTTTCAGGACCTGAATTCTGAATTAATAATTGACAGAAAAGCTCTGAGTTTATAGAAACAGTGAATTTGTTGGCTTTAAAATCTTTAGATACTCTAAAGTCTCTTTAGACCTTCTGAGTATAGGGATATACAGTAATGTAGATGTAGTGTAGTGTGGTAAAGCCTACTCCTTCACTGTTAAACAACAAACCAAAGCCTGATGCCTTCACTTGCGCAATGAATGGTGATCAAAGGCGTTTAGCAGTATTTTTGTACACAGATGCACACAAAAATAGAAAAGTCTGTAAAAACTCTTCCACTCAGTTACTTTGCTTTATCAGAAAGATCTGTTGTTGTTGTTTTTTTTTTACAGACAGCGTGCAGCTCAGGAAATGCACATTGCACGCCTGACAGTATTTCTTTCTTTCATCTGTGTGTGTTTTTGTGTTTTTAAACCTGACTCTTGAGAGCTGATAGCTGTGTTGATTGCAAGCTGATCTCGAGGAGACGCTAGGCAGAAACCTCTGTGAATAATTTCACCCCCAGCTTGTCGTTGTCTTCATTGCAGATTTTATCAGAAGTGGTTAAACAGTTTTTCTCCGCATCTGTAGATGTGTGACCTGCTGAAGAGTGCAGAAGGCAGGAAGCTGAGTCACTAGTTGATCTTAGGATCATTTCAGGTTGTTTGCAGATTTTGCTAAAAAAATCTGCAATTATTTTGTTTATTGCATTAATGTATTAATACGTGCAATCTACCAAATTTTATATGGCATACAAACTTTCTAACAATGAGCCCTCTACTGCATATCTGAGAGTGCAAGAGTGTTTTTTTCATTCGTAACATTTGAACTACTTGCAATTCACTGCAATGCATTTCTCCAACACTGAAAACATTGTCAGCCAATGTGCAATTGTACATATGCCTGAACTGTACTACTTTATTTTCTTTTTTAACTCGCTGCAACTGTCTTGTATGATTTCAGATTGTATACAGTATACATTTATTAGCACCTACTGTAAATTAAGGCTACTGAAGTATGAAGACGTATTATATCTTCTAATTTTAATTTCAGTCTCCCTACATCTGAAACAGGGAATGTTTGCTATGATTTACATACCTGACATTTGCAGTGTGAAAAGAAGTCATTGCATAAAAAGAAAAGGATGGTTACAGAGTTGGTTGAGCAAGAGAGTTAATTATTTATTATTGTATTTTATATTCCTGCTATTTTAAATTGACATTTGTTAATCAACTCCAGTAACTGCTATGACCACTACACAAGCAAAGGGAGAATAAGGACTTTGGCAGGCTGTCCCCTGACACATCTTTACAGAGCCTTACAAGAAAGTTAACACTGACTGGGGGACTGGGGGTTCATTTCTCACTGACAGCACTGCATGCTCACAAGCACCCATCTTGTCAAAGGGTCCACTGTTGTTTAATACCAATTATGACAGATTCGATTACCCTTCTCTGGGCAAAGACAAGCATTCCCAAAGCAAGTTGTGCTGCCCTAAGAGTGTGTCACTGCTTAGGTCAGAAATATTTACTCCTGGTCCTGGAGTGCCTTGGATCACCAGGTGTTATAGGCAACTTGGAATTGTCAATGAGCAAAAACCTGGAAGTAGTGGTAATAAACAATTAGCACTAAGGGCACAACCGATTGGCACACTGAAACCCAGAAGATACAGCGGTCGTCCAGGACCAGGATTGGATATCGGTGGCTTAGAGAATCTCAGTCAGTCAGCTAATAACATAGCCCTGGTTTGAGCTGCCAATGTCTCAACTATAGATTCATCTGTGTCCTGTGAATGGATGCTTGCAGATCTGCTCTAATCTGAAGACACTAAAGCAGTGAGTGTGTGAGCAGGCCTTAATGGGGATGCTTGGGTAAAATGCAGTGAACGTCACTGGTACAGATCTATGTGGCCTGTGTATTTGCTGTGCTCATCAAAATGGTTTGTTGGTTTGAGTTAAGGTATTCGGTTCCGCAGTGCAGACATCCCTTATCTGATTAGCAGGTTTTGTTTTGAATTTTGGTTTTGATATTTAATATTGTTATTGTAGATGTGGATCCCCCATAGATAACACCTATCTTAAAAAGGGGCTGAAATGAGTGTTTTAGGGAAAGTCCTGCATAGCTTTGAGATACCCAGCTTTGCTGTAGTTTAGGCTCATTCAGTCAGTGACCTATTAAAGTGTACAATGTATTATTGCAGCTGTTTTTTTGCATCAAGAATGAAGATCATAGAACAGTTTTCTGCTTAATATTCCCTATATGGATGCCTTGATTAAGGCACCCTAAGTTATGCTAATATTTCCCTTGAGAGCTCTGTGTTGACTAAGTGACCATATTAGTATGGAAAAAAGTACATCAACACATGAAAGAGTTCAAAGTATATTTCTCATATAGGATCATAAAGAAATGTAATAATGAGAATAGGAACAAGTAAAGGTTTATTCTATGCTGAAGAAATTAGAAAAGAAACACAACGTTTCGGCTGTGGAGCCTTCATTGACACCCAAAGAAGGCTCCACAGCTGAAACGTTGTGTTTCTTCTCTTTTCAGCATGGAATAAACCTTCACTTGTTCCTTAGCAGCCTACGCATGCTGACGCAGCTCCGTACATGAACTATATAATGAGTATGGGCCACACTGCCCATCAGTGCTTGTCATCGTCTTGTACATTCAGTGAATCCATGCCAGCACCAAGCATAGACTTGAAGGTTGACAGAATCTCTGCCTTCACTACATGTCCTTGTTATGCATTCCATCTAATAACTCTGTAAAAATATATTTTCTAGTATTACTAATAAGTTGCCTTTTAATGGGGAACTGCAACTTTATTTTCATATACTGTATCAGGGTTAGAAAGAATCATAATTGAGTGCATTTCATACTATAACTAATGCATGGTGTGGTTTCTACATGCATAGCCTCCCTTCACTTATATTCTTCACTCTTTGCTATGTTACCAAGCTTTCTGTTTGCCTTTTTTATTGCTTGTGTGTATAAGATAAGTATAATGAATCTATTACAACCTCTGTGCTCTTCTTACCCTTATGTGCTTTTTAATCCGGCACCTCTCATGGTATAACTATGTCCTCTACAGCTCTTAGTCATATGCACAACTTTTTTACATTTACTAGCATTAGATTTAAAAAGCAATATAGTTTCCTAAATCTGAATCCCATCCAAATGTCCCTGAAACGACTTAGCTGTTACTGAATTGTCGGCAGCTACATTTATATTTAGTGTTTTGTCTGAACTGCTTGTGACTTGCCACTAATGTGCTTTATATAAACAACTTCAACCAAAGACAAATGCATGAGACCTGTTGCAAAATGACTAAAACACATACACGCAGCTCCACTTTGATGACAAAGAACAGAGGCAGGAAAGGTTTCTGCAAATTTACTTTTGAAAGTAGCAGACTCTTGCTCGTGCCATTTGTTTTTGTTTTCCCTGTCTTCCGAGCGTGCGCTGCAAACACGGCTGCCGAGAGATCAAACGAGCAAGCTGCAGCGCGGTGGCTGCCTTTGAAGATCCCAGCGCTGTATGAAACCAGATTCCGTGCGCGATGCGCCACGGCGCAGCCAGCAGATGTGAAAGTTTTCATTACCTTTAACCACAGACTGAACCGCTGCTACCTGGCTCATCCTGGCAGAAAGGCAGCCCGAGAAACTAGCGGAAGGCAATTTCAGGTGAAGAGTGTTTACATTCTCCACACTCAGACAGGCTCCTCCAAGGCTGAGCCCTGTTTGCAATAACAAGCAATAAACAGGCAAAGGCAGGGAGACTTCAGATGCTCACAATTACTGCTGCTGCTTCTCTTACAGTGATGATGATTGCTATTATTGTTGCTAGTAGCAGCCACAGAAACAGTAGCTGCCATTGCAGTAGTAAAAGTTGCATAGGCCTTAGTAAGAGGTGGAGGAACTGCTGAAGCTGCTGCATAGATCCTTGCTGTATTGACATGGCTACGTTTGACGGAGAAATGACAAAACTTAAAAAACACGAAATACGCAATGAAAAGGCGGCAGTCTGGTAGAATGGAAGACAAAAATCGTATATAGTACGCAGTAGCATATATAGTTTCCTGGAAATGGCAAAAAAAGCCATTCTACTGGTCATGGGATTTGTTCGTGTTAATACAGCTGGGTTTGTAATTGTACCTGTAGTGTTTCCATCATGCATCACTGCTCATTAATCATGCTGTCTTCAGATTCTCAGTCCAGTGGATTGCCAATAGAAATGTGAGCGGTTAAGACTGTATCTGTTGCTCCAAAACAAAGAGGATCTGAGAAAGCCAGCCAGCCTAGGCCAAAACGCCCCAAAGACACTAACATCTCCACTAAGACTGTTTTCCGAGGGTATGTGTGTGTGTGTATCTGCACTGTAATCTGCTTCCTATAATATTCTGATATAAGCAAACGAAGACCATCCCTTCCCAGGTCCTCCAGGAGTTTACAATAATACAGCTGTTTCTGGAATTTCATTTTTGGCTTTTGTCTCTGTTTTTTTTTTCTTCATTTTACAGTTCTTGTGTTAACCTTAAGCTACCTCTGTAACATGAACCATATTAATAAAAGCTTTAATGCATTCACCTCTTTCAGTTTCTGAACACAAATATTACACTGTTTCTTGATGGCAACATCTCAAAGTACTTTACAACATCATTTTATAGGTAAGGACAGAGTGCTTTCGCACCCACTGCACTGTTTCAACCTCTTGTCCTATCATATTGTTTCAAAACAGACATGCAAAGTGGTGAGTGCTAGCAGCACTCCTTCATTCTGACTTCCTCTCTTTCCTTATTCCACTGCTGTTTCTGTTTGTTCTTTTTCTCTACTTCTGTGCCTTTTTGCAACCTGCCACATGTGAAAGGAATGATCAGCGCCTATTAGAGATTGACCTAACTGCTTGTTCAGGAGAACACAGGAACGTTTTGAGAAAAAAAAGTAGAAATAAGAAAAGAGAGGATAAATAAGCAGTGGTGACTCACACAAGCTAAAAGCCGGCCCGAGCAGACTATCAATCAGTGTGAAGGACCAACATCTGCAGCTCTATTTATTTTAATTTTTATTAGAAAATTATCTCACAAGGGAAGAATCCAGGGATAGAAATCAGTGTAGTTTTGTAATAATGTAACAGCTGTCAGTGGTGTTTGATAAAATGGCATATGGCTGAGCAAAAAGCGAAAGGGATTTTTAGCAGTACCATATAGAGAACAAGCACCTGACGAGGGGATCTTCGGTCACCACTGTGATGTGAATTGGTATGGAATGCTGTAAACCCTCCTGAATCCATAGCAACCACTCAAACACAAGTATACACTCTCCCCCATCCTAACTTAATGAGATATCGGGCTCTGTTTTGAGTGCTGCAGATGCACAACCTTGCCTCACCAAACTCTCGTTTCTTTGTAAATGGTCATGTCATACAGCAGGCATTCAGGGTCTGCAGTTAATAAAACTAAAATGTCGCAGCACACACTATAATGCACTAGGGTTGAAGAGCACTGGCCAATGCCTACAATGCTTGGTCCAGAGGGTGGTGTAGAGGACTTATACTTAACCCTGGCAGAGCCAGGGGTATAACAATCAGGGTGCAATACTGTGGACACTTCTTAAAAAAACCTGCATCACTGTTTTGAAAACACTGAGGAATAGTAAAGATGCCATCTACCTCAGTGTCTCATAAATCCTTTCTTTGAGGTACATTTATCTCCATAAGGAGATCATTTGTTTGCTTTGAAAAGTAAACCTACCAGAAACAGAGCTTCCCACTCCTCAGATAAGCAAGAAAATAAATGTGCTTGCCACACAGTACGTTAGTCAAAATGGACTCAGCAGTCCACTTTATGAAATCTGGCCTATTGCAGTGCACTCTAAAAGACAGAAGGTGCTCTCACTTCCTCTCACTATACCGTTTGAGCACACTCAACACTCTTCGTTTACGGCAATGTAAAACATAAATCCTTACTGCACACTTTTATGTAGGAATTTGATTTGTCAACAGACAATTACGGGGTCGACTGGTTGCTTTTAACAGCAAAGTGAACAGACTGTACACGGAGTCACTCACCAGGCCTTTATTGCTCTGGCTTTGAACAGTGAAAGGTATTCATGTGAAAAGTAAACTAACAATGTGTCAGAAAGAGCCAGAACTGTGGCAGCTTGCTTGTGTGCAGGAGCCACCGACACGCTGAAGTACCACACCCCCACCCATGCCCCAGTGTGGGCAGAGTAATGACACTTTCCTTCCTACCACAGGAATGTATTGTAGCAATGATACTGAGAGAGCGTCTCACAACTCCCAGTCTTTTACAGGCTGCTTGAAGTCCGTGTGTTGCACAGCCCTCAGTCAAGACCTCTTCCTGTTTATCTTCAGCATGTTAACTGTAGCTGACAAATGCCATTTTGCTGTGTGCTTTAATCATCAGTTTAAATCATGTTCAATTCCTAAGCCTTGTTTTGCGGATGTTGGGATCACTGTTTTTATTCTGTTTGGATTTTTAAAGTTTCTGTTTCAGACTTCCTTATGTACAAACCACCCTACAGCCTGCTGTCTTTCAGATCATTGGATGAATAGCACAATGGTTGTTGTCTGTTTTTTCTCTTTCTGCTTTTAAGAACAGTTCTACCAAATAATACTCAATTTATGATAAATAAGAATCATTTAGCTATGTGAAAAATTTTCAGTAGGTAGACCTGAAATACTGGAAAAGTGGACAAGATGTCTCATTTGCTCTATCTTGACGTCTATCCGTGGTGTGGTCGGGTGTTCTCTGCCTTTTGCTGTTTTCTCAAGATTGTGTACAGTAGTTACAATAAAGCAGCCTGTTTGCACTGACACAATGGTTCCAACATTTTCATGCCCAAGTAAAAAATAAAGGTTTTTACAAACCTACAAAGGTTTTCACCCATACCAATAATATCAGAATTTGATTAATTTTTCAAATTAACCTTTTTCAAACCTTTCGTCTTTGGACTGCACAATGTTATATGTGAAGGAGATTAAATGTCAACAAAACCTGTCAAAAGAAAAAGAAAATATATAAATTAAAATTTACTAGGTAGGTAATTATTCACCCCCCTCCCCTCCAAATCAATAGTTCCAGATTTGTACAGTGGGATGATAGGATGATATAAGCTTGCACATTTTTCTTGGCACAATTTCTTCATTTCCGAGAAGTTCTTTTGGAGACCACTGATGAACTACAATGTTCAAACCTCACCATAATTTTAATTGGTTCCATGACCACTTCAATGTGGCTTTGGACAAGCACTTTGGGTCATTGTCCTTTTAAAATGTGACTTTTTGCCTCAGTTTTAGGTTCTTGCTGATCAGGCAGCTTTTCCTCTAGGATTTGTCTGTACTCTGCACAATCCTTTTTACCCTCAGTTTTGACAAGCATTCTAGCCTCTGTTGGTGAGAGGCATCCCCATAACAATGATGCTGCCACCACAATGCTTGGCAGTTGGGATAGGACCGTGTTGAGTAGGTGATGCGCTCTGTTGGGCTTTCACCAGACATAACACATTACATTTGCATCCCTAAGCACTCCATGCCCGGCTGCTCAGTTTGTATTCACAGTCTGATCTACGTCGTGTCTGGGTGGTGCAATGCACATTCCACTTTTAATGATCACTCACTTTGAATATTTAACTTTCTCCTGAACTGTTCTTTTTTACCACTTGAGTCCTGACTTGTTTCAAGAGCTTTTTGCTCTTCATGGTTGGTTTGACATATCACCATGTGAGTTGTGGCTTGAAATTCAATATCTAACAGAAGAAACATACAGAGACAAATGCATTCACTCTGAAATTTTGATGACACACAGACAGATGACATTAAACTAATTACGTGACTTTCAAACGAGTCATTTGCACCTGCACTGATTTTGGGCTACCCTAAGAAGAAAAAGGCTGTATACTTCTTTAGTTGAGAATCCTCTAATTGCCAAAAAACATATCTGCATACTATCAACATAGTATGAAAATACTATGTATTACTATGTGAAAACGCTATGTACAGTTTTAACTTTATCTATATGGAATATATTATGTGGATTCCATATGTAAAGTCTTATTTGAAACCATAATGTCTGCAAACTCAGCTGTCAACAAAATGCAGAAACCTTGCAGGTGATCAGTAATTTTACAAGTTACTGTACAGTATATACCATATGTAATGTCTCCCAAATCATAATGAACAATTAAATGTCACTCACATCCTTAAGTGAAGCAGAGACCTACTATTATAACAATAGAAAAGTTCTGAAAAAGAATCACTTTAGAGACACGTTAACACAAATACCTTTAGCACCAATTGAGTATTTCCTGTTTAATTCCTTATACTTACAGTATATAGCACTTTTCTGGACATTCCACTCAAAGCCCCTTACCACCACCAATGTGCAGCATCCTCCTGGCTGATGTGATGGCAGCCATAGTGTGCCAGTCTGCTCACCACACATCAGCTCTTATTGGGGAGGAGAACAGAGTGATGAAGCCAGTTCATAGATGGGGATTATTAGGAGGCCATGATTGGTAAAGGCCAATAGGAAATTTGGCCAGGGTAATACCCCTCCTCTTTTTGAAAAGTGCCCTGGGACTTTTAATGAACACAGTGTGTCAGGACCTTGGTCTTACATGTCATCCGAAGGACGGCGCCTTTTTACACTATAGTGTTACCATCACTATATTGGGGCATTAGGACCCACACAGACCCCTTCTGGCCCCACTAACACTACTTCCAGCAGCAATCTTAGCTTTCCCAGGAGGTCTCCCATCCAGGTACTGACCAGGCTCACATCTGCTTAGCTTCAGAGGGTTGCCAGTCGTGAGTTGGAGGGTGATATGGCTACTGTTTGTATTTATTAATTCATGCTTCTTTCTCTCTGTCTCTACCTTTATATCTTTCTCTTTATTTTAATGTTATGCCTCTTTCTTATTCTCTCTCTCTCTGCCAGTTTCTGTCTCTCTCTTTTTATCTTGCTGTCCGTCTCTGGCTGTCTCTGTCTTCTCACCAGCCGCCTAAAAGCAGCATTCTTCTGGGTGAGTCACTGCATTCCTTTCATTGTTCCGATGACAAAGTGTTTATAAACATTCCCTGTGTGGGTAAGCCTCCCTCAGAATCTCTGTGCCCCTTCGGCTGCTGTCTGAGCTCAAGGTCTCCTCTCTCCTCCTATGTCCTGACATTTCGCGGGGAAGTTGAATCAGCCCATTGAGAGACTTCCCATTGTACCGCCATTTTCCATGCCTTGCCTTCCTAGGAAAACACTCATTCTGAGTGGAGAGGGAAGTAACTAGCTGATAAACTGCTGATAAACTGATAAAGCTTTCTTGTAAACAATTTGGCTCCTTGCTTTACTTATTATCATAAGAGATCAATCAACTTTTTTACATTTAAATATTTTTTTTCATAAGTTACTATTTTTTGCAGCTTATGCTTTGGTAAAATTACAGTGAAACATGTTACTTTATACATAAAAATAAAATGCATCATTGTAGAAACACATGATACATAAAAGTAACACCGCAATAAACTCTCATTTATGGACCTTTTCATTAAGGAGTTTAAAGCATGGAGGGAAAAACATGCTTTGCAATCAATATAACAGGGCATTCTAGTCCTTTCTTCTGATAAACCTTTCTGGAAATGAGACATTGTATACTTGTTTTATTCAACACGCCTGGTACTCTCTTGAGGAATATATCTCTTGGGCTATATCTCCCAAGGTTATGTCATAGAGGCCAGTGACAAGGCCAGTAGAGACCCTTTATCTGCAGAACAGCACCAATTAACACCAAACAACTCTCAGCCTGGCTTCTGCCCAAGGTTGCTACAAAGGCCCTAAGACACCTGCAGTATGAGGTCTCCCTATCAAGAAGGGAAAATATTGCTGTGCTCTAACGAGGTAAAAGCAAAGTGAATTGTGGTAAAGAAAAGTGAATCGAGAAATACTAGATTTTAAAGAGTTAAGTGAAAAATAAACCATGTCCTTGTTCCACAGTCTACCTCAGAAATGTGTACTGTGGCAGCTGGGGGCCTTGCATAAAAGAACATTTGACAATACCTGCAACCACTTCCCGAAGACAGGCTAAATTAGTGTAATGTGCCTTTCATTGGTGTAGAAAACAGATTCACAGGATTCAGTGACATCTGTCATCTCCTCAGAGTGACTGTAACTGTTTCCTTGTGTGTAACAGCCAGCTCAATAAGACTTAATGATCTGTTGTTAACCTGGAACTTTCAAAACAATTCCTATTACAAATAATTTATTTTTCGACATTTTACCACTGCATTTTTATGGAGGCGAATACCCCAAAAGACAAAACTAAATTAAAGAAAAATAGAAGAAATAAAAAGAAAAAAGGAGACAACGGAAAAGGGGAGTTTGGGCTATTGAATAAAATGTTTTTGATATGAAAAGCCTGTGTTTGCGAGTAGATATCTTCTCAAGGGCTGGGAAAAGAACACATCTGCAGCACTGTGGAGGCTTCGGTGAAAGAGTGGGTCTCGTCTGTACGACAGAAGCAGGTGAAGGTCATCCAGAGGGGACAGGTGGTGTGCAGTGGTGTAATACTTCCTCACAAACAAGCCTGAGAGACACGGCTGCCTTGCAGGTTGGGTCTAATAGCGGACTGGGGGTCTCGCAGTGTAAAGGTCACAGGCCTGGTGGTGATTGCTTTTCCCTTTTTGTCTGAAAGTTGATTTCATTCCAGCTCTGTCCTCCCACCTCCTGCTCCCAGGCCAGTGAGCTGTCGTTTGTCAGTTGTCATTGTGCTGAGGTAATAAAGCGAGCCCAGGGTCTCCTGTACAAGGATAAGGCCTTCGCTCGCGCCAGTCTGACAAAGGGTAGGGGCTGACAACTCATCTAAGACAAGACAAGCATGGTCGCAGTTTCTGAATAGCTGTATAAACCATAACATGACATGCAGCTCCATAGGAATCATAACTGTTTCTGCCTACTCTTTGCAACTCTATGATCAAATGTTTTGAGACCACAAGAAAGTAATTCCAGCTGTGGAATATTTTATATATGATTTCATATATGCACATACACACACACAATGCTCTATATGTCCCCACAGTGACCATATGTCTAGCAAGACTGAATAGCTCATAAACACTAAGGAAGCCACGAATGTGATTGTTATGGCAGAACAATTCCCAGATCTGTCCTCTGTCTTTCCTCTCCTCCTGTGAGTCATGTGGCTCCCCCAGTCCCCTGCCTTAGTTGTTCCGAGAATGTAGCGTCCTGTGCTTTAACGCCATGTGCCACTCGCAGATTAGTTCTGGAGTGCCGGCTCTTGTCAGCTCGTAGATCAGGAACACACAGTCCTTTTCGCTCCACTCTGTCTCTGTGGAGCACTGCCTGTGCTTCACACTCTACAGATCTGCAAAACCCCGATTCATTCTGTCCCTGACAGGTTCTCCGGCTTCATTCAGAGGAAAATGTTTTTATATAGAAATGTAAAAGAGAGAAACTGAGACTCCCGAGTTGTTCCCTTCAACTTACAAAGCAATGAAATTACTGCTATCATGAAATGGTAGGAGCTAACTTAACCCAGTAGGTGCTGTCTATCAACACTGCAGGAAAAAAGTTTTAAAACAAACCTTTTAAGGATGACTGTGAAATACCATGGTAAAAGTATGGGCATGGACAGTTTGAAACTCAATGGTGCAAATCAGGCAAAACACCTATAAAGCAAGATATGTTCATTTTATAAACATGGAGAGTTGGTGATTTTCTTCTGTTTGTAAAGATACAGGTTGTAGTACAATATTTAAGATTCAATGTTACAAAATCATTACAGAATGATACAGAATTATCAGCCAAATCGGTAATGATGATAAAAAATATCCTAGCAGTTGATTTTTTTTTAGAAAACGTATTAAAAGTAACAAGATGTGATGTTATTGTGAGCTACAGATCAGATTCCTCCTGACTAGGAATCATGAGTACAGTGTAGCAATGCTAAACACTAAATGCTGTTTTGTTCATCTTTTTTGTAGTATAGAAATCCAATGACAGGTGTATTTGATGGTTTGTGCTCAACCCTAAGAGTGAAACACACACTTCTAAATAGTCTCAGCAGGCAATGATGCATCCTTTCAGGGAAAAGCAGCGCAATTAAACTGATGAGGGGAGTCAAACTCTTAGGAGTCGCACATCCAATCTGCAAAGGTAAACGGCCTTTGTCAGTGCAATAATTCCACTAAATGAATGCACCTTCTTGTTGACACTTCCTGGCATCGTGTAAAAAGCTACTTGGAGCTGCATCTATTATTCTCTTTTCCCCTGCGCTCATTTGCTCACTCTTCTAGTCAGCTTGTGAGTATTGTAATCCCCTCTACTACTTTGGTCTTTAAATAAGCCATTCACAAAGAATGCCCGACAGTGCTAGAGACAATTATGCAATTTTTTCTTAATTCAGTAAGCACATGTATTATTTATACTTCTGTATTTATACAGCAAGGTGATGATCAGTGCAATGTCAAATGAAATTTAATTAGCCCCCACTTTTTCGGTTTTAAGAGGGAACCTTTTCTCCAGTTAGTCCACAAGTTACAGAACCCCTGGACTGCTAGTCCCTTTCAGGAACATGGCCGTTAACGGAAAACAGGAGCTCCTTTTCTGTGCAAATCACCACAAGCATGAGCTTTTGGTTTTCCTTAATGGTTACAGCTCTTTTCCAGGAAAGCTGTTTAAAGTCCATGTCGCCTCCACCGTCACTGCACATAAAACGTCAGCTTGCGGTGACCTGCCATGCCTGTTTGTCTGATGAATGTGGATTAACGCAGCATCGTGAGACAGCCCATCTCAGTACTCTGTGACAGGTGCAGGCGATTGGTATTTGGAATCTGAAGCTAGTTTTGGTCACCTGCAAAAGACAGAGAGCTGGAGACAAGAGTCAGTGACAGAGTCTGGCTCCTGTGTGTCCTGAGATATGCTATTTTTTGTGTTTGAGAACATCCCAAAACAGAATCTGAATGCAAAAAAAGTGCAGGAAAATAGAACATTTAATCTGCTGAGGTAGTTGACACACTAATTGTGACATTTAATGTTCCTTGAAAAACTCCTTATGTCCATAAAGCCTTCAACAATGAAAACATGCTTAGCTAGTCAGATTAAACTATTAAAGTAGCAAACAAAAATAAATACATGCCATTGTGGCCAGCAGTAAGTAAAGTGGCATCTTTCATTTATTAAAAGCAGGTTCTAGTGTCTGTAAAGTCAACTTAATCAAAAACAAAAGTAGGTTGTGTTTGCACTGATCTCTTCAGGATCTCTGATAATTTAACTGGAAATCAAGCAAATTTTAAATTTCTGAATGCCTTGCTGTTCTTGAGAAGTTTCGTTCTGTTGATCTTCTCTAGAACCCTGAGATCAGCAGGAATCTGTAAAGAGAAAGGTCCCTTTCACATGGTACTCAACACTCCTGCTGTTCTTGGCTGTGCCCCTCTCTTGTGTTGTGTAATCTGCCCCTGGGGGCTATTGATATGCAGGAAAAGTGAACTTAGCACTGCGCTGCTCTGCATAGGGACTGCTGTGTCATAATTCTAGGAAACAGAACTGTTAGACTGTCTTTCCAGAATGATGACAGTGCAGATGCTGTTCAGTAATGTCTCAAACCTGTTGCATTAAAGACACACACATTGCTAGCACATTTCTCAAATAGTCAAATTCTTTGGAAATTTTCTTCGTTCAACTGAATTTTCTCAATTTGGAACCATTTTGGAACCATTGGAACAATTTTAGCCTTTTACAACATTGGATTTCTTTGCCTTTTTCAGTGTGTTATTTAGCTGACAATTGGCCTTTCTTTCATTTGGCATTATGTAAATTATTTCCAAAAATAAAATCTGCATTAATTATAGAAGAAAATCAACGTTTAAAGAAAACAAATGTTCTGTTTTTGCTTATGCCTCTATAAGCGTTGTAAAATACACTAATGGAACCTGTTAAAAACAAATTTATACAATCAAACTATCATTCTGGGAGATTTTTGTTTCTTCAAACACCAAAGTAATCTTGGCTCCACACTCTACTTTAAAGAAATTGTTGGGTGTAAATGAGTAAGGGGTCAGGTACAAAGCCTTCAATGTAAAATAACACACTCTACGAAACTTCAAAGTGATCTTCAGGACATGGGTGTTTACATCCCAAGTGCAATATCTTCATTCAGGCTGCATTAGCTACCTCTCGGAGTTCTGTTCTAGTTAGGATAGACAGGATGGCTTGAGTGAGTGAGACAGGCTGTTCCCAGAGGCGTTCTCAGAAGGTAATTGAACCTGTCTTTCACAGCCATCGGAAACTACTCTATTGATCAACGCCCGCGTCGCGATGAAAAAATGCTTGCACTAGCAGAATGAGTTACATGGGTTTATTTTCTTTCTTGAACATTTCCTCCTTTGGGATAGATCAAGGGAAATTTCAGAGTGAGGGATAAATGTTGCTGCTGCCACTGAATCCAGCTGTAAAGGCGGGAATACACTGGCACCCTCTTCGGAGCAAATACATACCTTGAGATGATGGGATCACATGCGAGCTCTGATTCCACAGAGAGCTTGTGTTGTCACGCTGCAATTCAACAATGCACAGCATGCTGAGGCAGAGTTTTGGACAAAGTGGTCTGCGACAAAATCGGGCTCCAGAGCTGAGCAGGGTGATTTTCAAAGGTTTCGAAGGAAAATATACTCCCTGTTTTTCCATAGTGAGCAGAAGTGTCTTTATAGCAGGTCCAGTAGGAGGCGAGGAAGGCATGGCATGGAATAAGGAAATGTGTTTTCAGGCAGGAGAACTCATGTTTTCACATTGCATCACTGGCCTTAGGCCCTGCCCTTCAAACAGACCGTGTTCTCTGAACAGCCCATCAAAGCTCAGCATGCCTGATCTGGATATAGGGGTGGTGTCCCGCCACTCCCTTTCATTGATGGAACAAAGGTAGCAGGGGCTGGGGAGGAGAATGGGATAAATTTAAACACACAGTAAGTTAATTGTACCTGCTACAACAACACTATAATTCATTGGTTATGCCAATAAAGCTCTTTGAATCTGCATTTGATTAATAGCTTGAGGTAGTTTTAAAAATCCCTCCTTGACACTCATTGGATTAGTTTATGAATTAATATATGAGTGTTAATTAGTGATGTGTGCGAAGGTGCAGTAAGGGCGAATGAGCTTGCATGTCTGTGCTTTTAATAATTTGGTTATTACTGTATATCAGAAGGCAGGCTGAATTTCTGGTTAGAACTGTCATTTTGCTTGTTTTTTTAAATACATTTATAAAAGTTAGCTGTAGTTTATTTGGAGGTAGACAACGTGGATCAAATTTTATAGTGAATTTAAAAGATGTAAAAGTTGTTCTGCTATACATGGGGAGCACATAGATGAAGTGCAAATCCCTTGTAGTACATTGCATTTAAACACAATGTACTGTATATTATAACACTGTAGAAAATACAAAACAGTATCTAAAAGTCTAAATATCTAAATCTTTAAGAACATTGTTGCAAAACTGCAATGTGAGAAACCCAGTTTCACAAAAACAGCTTAAAGGCTTTGAGTAGCAATTTTAGTGTGCACTTCTCTTTAATGCAACAGGTCTGAGACATTCATTCACCACAGTATGCCCCTCTGCTAGCCTGGCCAGTGAAACTCAGGCTGCCAGAGTTTCACTGAGAAGCTCTAGAAGGAGGCAAAGCGCCCGGTTTGGCAGTGTGGCTGACCAGACCTGCTTGCCAAATGGCCGCCTGGCACTCATCACTTTATTATGTGAAGAAAACGCTTGACTGTGCTAGAGTTTGGAAATCCCAGCCTGAATGGGGGAGGTTACTGGCTGACAGGCAGACACAGTTTTCCAAACTGGACCACACACAATGCACACATTAGGTGCTGCTGTCTTTGTGAGAACTTCCAAATGAATCCTGTTGGAATCCAAGTTCATGGCTTCTGAAATCATAAGAAACTCAACCAAGGGGCAGACGCAGACCTGGCGTTGTGGCAGAAATGCATCCCAACTTCCAGTGTTCCACTTCCAGTTGCACACAAAGCACACAGGTTACACAGGTCTGAGTGACCCTACACACACCAGGGTCGATATGCAGACTGACACATGCCGAGATACATATTATCTTCATCTTTTATCCTGATTTCATTTCTTTGAAAGGTTTGGCCTGCTGCATGTTCTCCAAATCATCCTCATAATATCACATCCTCATAATAGTGTCACTATGAGCCATTCAAGATACTGTACATACTTGTGCCTGTGTCCCTCGTGGATGCAAACGTGGATGAGTGCATCTGTGCCTCACAGAGGCTATCAGATTTAGAACATTCTGGTTCTTGCAGCTGCCGTCTGTATGTGCTTATGGAGATGTGTAACCTTTATCCCTCTGTCCTGTGCCAATGTTACATGTGGATGTCCGGAGCGTGCTTTATCTTTGACATTTTCATTGATATTGTCAATCATCTCAAAAGTGCACTGAAAGTGCTTATGACATCTGAAGTGATTCACAATGACTTGGAGGGACATTTTCTTCTCTAGCGTTTGATTACACTCATTATTATTATCATAATTTCAGTGGCACTGTGGACAGGACAGAGACTTTCTTGGTACAAATTTATGGTTGTTTGCCATCTTCTTGCAGTTATTCTGCATGTTCAAAAAAATAAAATGGATGCACACTTTGTACACGAATTCATGGACTTACACTTGAACTCCTTTTTATGTTGCCAGTTTTCACGTGAAAGACTTTTGGTTTCAGTAGTTGTGATGTGTGAATCCCGAAATTAACTGGATGATATATTTATTAATTGTCGTGAACAAAGTTTCTCTTTGGGGACTACATACATAGAGAGAGAGACTTCTCTAAAAAATATTTTAGATAAGTATCTGACACAACAAAATCAACACATGTTTAACTGAAACGAAAACAGAACTTAATTCACAGAAATGTTCTGTAGTAGAAGCAGCAAAACCAACCCAGCTTTATGAATGACTCACAAGACTCAAGAAACTGCCTTATTCATTCCTGCTTCCCTTTCTAATGCACGATTCTCCTTTGTCAGACACTTTTTAAGATATTTCTTCCTCAATGAAAGTGAATGCTCCTTTTGGTTTCCATGCGGAAGTGAAGCCACAGAGGAGCACTGGTGGTTCCTTGTTCGTGCAAATCAAATCCTTCGTGACCTTTTCGTAACAAATGCAGAGACAACCACCTTCATTCTGGCAGTGAAACTACCAACCTGCTATGAGTGCTATTGATCTGCATCTCTGTGAAATAAAATGGAAGAGCCACGATGCAATGGCAGCTTCATCTCTTAGCCCCTGAGTAAAGGCCTGGCTCTGTTTGTCAGTTACTTCAACCTTTGTTTTTTAAAAAAGCAACATAAGTTGCCAAGAAAAGGGAAGCCTCTTGATTGTATTGTCGCCAGTATAGCAGGTTGATCTGAAGATCTCATTTGGCTGGAATTTGACAGAAGTCAAGGATTTCTTCTGTTACACCAACAAGGCTCACATAATTCTCACATTTTCCTGATCTCTCTTATAATCATACTTACTAGGGTTAACCTTTTACACAATTCTCTAGAATATTCTAGATACGTTCCTTTGCAACTATCACTTGGCTACAACACTGGATAGCTCATTCCACATGACCGTCCCCAGACATAAATGCACTTCTCCTTACATTAATGTCCTGAGGTTGTGTGGACTGACACTGGCAATGGCTTTGTGCATTTTGAATACATTAACTGAGTTCTCTTGCAGTTTCTTAGATGTTATACTATAGAGGATTAGTTCATTTAAGATATCTGTGTGAGACTTTCCTTTAATGCCAAGTATTAACCTTGTTGTCCATCCTTGGACAGATTCCAGTACAGTTATGTCCTTTTTGAAGGACATTTTGGCTACATTATCTGACATGTAGCCGCTAAAATTGTTCACAACACTCCAAAACAGAGCTAACCAATGCATTGTATAATTTTTACTCTCAGAACCTGAATTACACATGTTCTCTGTGTGGTTAAAGTGTCTTTCTAGTAAATGAAGTAATGTTGAATAGCAGTAGTGGACAGGATTCAATATTCAAATGCTGTCTAAGGCACCATCCCAACACAGAAAGCCTCACAGTAGTAAGGTAATAGTGCACTTAAAGCATAACCTGCTTAATCTTAATCAATGTGAGAAAAACATGTGTGTAACAGCATTATATACCACATTCCAGTCCATTTAGAGCAAATAGAATTAGGACAGAGAGGGACAGGTAATGGATGGAATATGACAGAACTGTGGTTTTCCCACTCGCTTTCCTGCTGGGTGCAAGGCTTGAGATGGAAGACGGTGCATCTAAAAACCATGTTTGGGTGCTGGACACTTTTTCTCTGTGCAGTGTAAGACAAAGATCAAAGAGACATGGCAGTGCACTCGTGTGCCAGATAACCTCCTGGAAATGTAACTTGGAATGGACAAGAGAGGTGTGCTGTGCTGCAATGTCTTGACTTGCTACACGTCGCATTAATGATGTTTCACTTTTTCTGTGAGCTCCATGCTCAGAAACACACATTACTAAATCATTAACCTCTATGAAAATAAAAAAAAATGTATTATTAAGTATTCTTCACGCAGTGGTAGCCGAGCACGCTGGGATGAGGATACAACTCATTAATTTTCATAACCACTATGGAAATTTCAAGCAGCAATTTTAAAATTTCCAATTATCACGTTCATGTGTCGGGATGGTGGGGGGAGTGTGGGGTCTAATAACACAATGTTGTGATAAAGGCAGATTCTCCCCAGGGCATGCAGTTCGTTTCAGACTGACTGAGGGAACAGCTCATTTAGGTTCGGGTGGCAGGGACAGCAGCACCAGCAGAAAGAATCTCCACTGATTGATGTGTTTTCCCCACACATGTATATGGCAAGACCATGCTTTAAACTAATTAAGTAGGGTGCAAGCGAAATGAATTAATAATTCATCTCATTTAAATCCTGATTTAACCGGTTTATAGGTGATGGTATAATGCATAGTTGACTGTTCTCCGGTGTTTGCATTAATTCCACGTTTCAAATGCGTGGCACCCATACATCTACTATTATTGACAAGGTGATATTTCCCTCTGTATACAGGCAAGACTTTATAGTGAAATTCAAATCTTCAGGAAGGCTCAAGAGAAAATGAGAGTGGCATGTCTGTCTCTGATTTTGTGAATTCTTAACTTGCGTTCACTTGTGTTAATTGCAAGGCGACCTTCTCCCCCTTTTCCTTTGATCTTTTGGCAATCCAAAAACGTAACCTGATGGCCGTCATCACCACTCCTCCCTGCTAAATGTGATTGATAACTGTGTGGAGGATACTGCAGGTGTGCAGCAGCCACAGCAGCTGAATCTCTGTATACAACTGTAGGGGTACATAAATTGTTCACTCAGCTTGTAGGTTATGTTGAATAAATTACCGTACATACAAAAGAGCAAAGAAATTAGCCTGTTAAAATGTGCCGTCAGGCTGTCTGATAGACGACAAATTTGAATTAACCTGGTACATGTGGGTTTATGTGATTCAGGATTGGCTCACCCATTAGTGGTATGGAGAAAATCAAGGAAAAAAGAAGACACTGTAACCTTGTTGACCCATTTTCACAGTTCCTGTGTTGTTTCGTTATCTGCAGAATTAACAAGTGTTTAATGGCTAGAATTACCAGAAATCTCTTTTATCTCCATCCTCCCCTCACCAGCTGACACTGAATAAGATAAATCCTGGTTGAATTGAGCCACATAACTACTACATGTGAGGCTCAAACCACACCCTCAGATTCTCTCTCATCTCCCCGTAGTGGGTTGTGAAACTGTAAAGTCTGTTGTTTCAAAACAAAGACAATGGACGTAGTCATATATTGCAAAATTAGTTGGTTTCACATTGGTTTCCCATTAGTATGATAATGCAAAACAATGTAAAGTGTAAATTAAGCTGTATTAATTACAAAAAAGACATCCTCAGGCAAGAAGTATTAGGGAAACCCATTAAGGTGATGTCATTAATCACATATTCTCATTAACTTCAATTAAAAGTCAATAGTAATTACCAACCTTACAAAAACAATTATAATAAGAAAATATGAAATTAGAAATATACACATGCTTATATATTAGTATTTAAAGTATATATATGTGGAGATTTTGTGGGGGCTGCAAAGAAACACGTAGGTTAATTCTTCACACCTCTTCAGGTGTGAGGGAGAGAGGCAGAGGGCAGCTGTATTAAGCAAAGGGGTGGGTAAAAAGTGCAAAAGGATCATGTGCGAATGAGCACAGCAGGTGAGAAAGAGTGTCCAAACAAATGGAAATCTGGGAAATTAATGCAAGGAGACGTGTGAAATTTGTAAGTGGATGGAGATGTTTGAAAAAAGCAATTAGTAGATCGTTGAGTGCTGGTGGAAAGTGTGATGCCAGTTTAAGGATAACCTTGGCTTCTGATGTTTTTATTTGAATCCTGGGAGAGTCCTAGAACCATGGAAAAGATTGTTGATTCCTTTTACCAGTGTAAATGGCAGGGGACTTTCTTCAGGAGAAGCAATAAATTAGTTTTTTGAGCAAACAGTATCCTACAGATGATTATGAAATAGCACAGTGGCCATGTATATATGTACTGCTTGATGTGTATCTCCTGGTTAAGCAATGACTTATCTTGTAACAAAAGCTGCCTGGTGTGGATGGTGTCTGTGGGTGATGAAGCAAACTGTTTCTAGGAACGTGTCAGGCTTGTGTCACTTAGTCCAGCACCCTGGGAATGCTCAGCGATGAGCTGCTAAAGGTGTGCAAGAGAATTTGAAGACACATAGACTGAACCCTAAGGCCTTTATATTTTTTCCATCTTTTCGTCATGCTGATTGCATGTTTTATCTTATTTTTTGTATGTCGACATTTTGGTCTACCTGCTCATTTTAATTCCTAATTCCAGAAAAGGCTGCTAGGTTTGTGTTTCTCCAATCCTCCTTCACCAGCCCTCATTCTTCTTTCTTGTATGATGCCAAATTGTTACTTACAGTCATTTTCCCTCCCATGTGCTTCATGTCATGCCCCTGCACTCTCTATTGAAGAAGCTCCAGAAAGTTCACTGATATGAGTGCACGTGACTTTATGATTTAAGGCCCCAACAACAGATCACTGACACAGATGATTCATGACTTTGTCTGGGCAGCCCAGCACCAGTCACAGGAATTAGGCTCTCATTGCGTGGCCCGAAAGGCATCTGTTCACTGGGGCTCAGTCAGGCAAATGAGCTTTCACCACAGACTAAAGTACTCACCCAAGAGTGGGCACCAGCTAAATCCAGGGGCCTACATTCTAGGGGTGATTCAGTGAGCTTGGGAACTATACTGGAAAGGTGATAACACAGATGTAGGCCACAAAGGTGGAATGAAGCAATGATCTGTGCAGAAACACATGACATCATGGTGTCAAAACACAATCCACACCAAACAATGCTATTGCCTCACAACTTATTTGGAAAAGGTGCAGGTTCAGCCTTGTTCTATTTTCACTGTGCTGTGGCAAGTCACAACTCTGCTGGAACAGAAATTAAAAGTGAATCTGCAGAAACTTCACTAATGCTGAGGTTAATGCTGAGCTCAAAGTGTGATTGATACTGCAGGTGTTTCTTTCAGATAAACAGCGAGGCGCTTTGCCCATTGTGCAAAAAGTTTGTTCCAATTTCGATCTTGAGGCTCTTGCTCTTTCTTGTTTCCTCTATGCTGCATACTTTAAAAAGCATGGGAAATGAACATACAAGAGCTCAACTGAATGCACATAACTGATTGCAAACCTTTCTGACAACCTGTCTCAAACATGATATTTATTTCTGTTCAATGCAGTAATGCTCCTCCTTGCAAACAGATTTTACAGTAAAATTAATTCTGAAGTGTCAGATAAAGTGAAAGGGTTTTTTGAAAGGATTCACAAGAAGGTGGTGTTATCTGCTACAGGCAATTTGAACTTTTAATGCCGTTGTTAAATCAAAACCCCTGTTTTCACTGCTTATCTAAGAGCTATCAATAAGTGGGTACAGACTGTGCGGCTGCTTCTACATGGTGAAGCTCTTGTGAGCAGAGGCTGTGTTCTGCCCTCAGGCTGAGATGGGAGATACAGCTTATTTGGGATTTTGGGGTATTTTAGAGCTAAGCGTTTCTCAATATATCTTTGTTTTCTATCCGGATAGGAGCCCAAAGGACTGTAGTGTGTGACATGCAAGCAGTAGCACAATAAACCATTATTCGTTTAAAAGGATGGATCTATTATATTTACACTTCTCCAGAGGTGATGGATATTGTGAAAAAGCATACAGTCCCATATGTGTTTCTAATCTTTCTTCTTTTTGCAGCTAATTGTCAATCTAGATCCCTGTTCCTAGGAAGTAAAGAGTATCGATGTATACTATCTTTCCCACCCAGGACCATTTCCTATTTGAGCAACGTCTTTTAATAGTGAAGTAAATAAAAATAATAATGTATTTCTGTGATTGACAGTATTTTTATTGTTCCTTCCCAGTTTTGACTTATTAAAACAATCCAGTCAATTTCAGAGACCATTGCTTAAGATCCTGCAGTTTTCGGGAACAGCTGAAGTACATTGCACTCAGATTCAAACAGGAAAGAGGAGCCCTCTAAAACATATGGCATTTCCTGAATGAGCCTGTAAACAAATCATGATGTTTCTTGGAAATCTATAGGCCGGCTTCTCCTGGAATCCAGGGGGCTACCCTCTATAGACCGAGACACTGTAACTGTTCAATGAGAAAAGAAATTGCTGGCAGGGTCCCCAGATTTCTGCTAGCTCCCTTCATTTGTTCTGCTTCTTATTACATGGTGGTCTGGTCTCATTGAATATATCATTGAATACAGATCTACCCATAATTACAGTGGCTGTTATAGGATAATGATGGGTAAAAGCTCTGTGAGAGGGAGGAAGATATGAGTGTCCCCTAATGAAGAGGCTGGCGTATATTAGTACACAATAGACTGCTTCCTTTGTGTGTACTGTTTCAAATTCTCCCCAGAAAACACTCCTTCACAGCTACAGACATACAAGGGTGCCTGTTCTCCATATATGTATATATACAAGTCAAGGAACCTCAGTGGTCAAGTGGATATGGCAAAGAAGAGGGGGTTCCTGGTTCCCAACCTGCTGTGCCACTGACAGTGAGTCACTGAATGTGACTTTGAACAAGATCGAAAATGTTCCCAAGCTCTATCCATTAGAGGAGATGAAAAGCTAAACTTCTGTTATAATGGGCTGTAGAGCTATGGTTCTATGAGGGGCCTTGGATTTAAGCAGCACTATGTATTTACTGGAGGTAATTATAAAATTGTAAGGAAATAATTAGTCAATTTGTTCTTCATAGTGTGGCTTCCTTTGTATTTTATGTTTTGCTTTTCACTCCAACTTGTTTGTAGTTCTGAAGCTGTGGACTCAAAGTTCTGTAATGTCACAGTCTGTAAATATCAAATCCACTTTTTTGCCAAGAGAAGTTATCAGGAAATTTCTTATCAAAGGGAAACTCTAAGGAAGATCTTGTCTTTAATAAAGTGATTCTGAAGCCCCAAATAAAAAATGAATATTGCTAAAAATCAATTTCTCTCCTATGTGTATTCGCTGTGATATTTACCTATTATGGAGGTTGCAAGGGGAACAGTGAATATGACTGATGTCAGCTTCTAAACATCCAATTCTCAGCATATTAATAATCCAGAACAAGACCAACTATTACAAATTTACAACGAAATGTGGATTTTGGTCTGCAAGGGGATATTCAATATTTTTTAAAATCTTACAAATGCTTAAAGAAGGATCAAAGACTAGGATATATATTGAGTCTTAGCCAGGTCTACTGCTTGTTCAATTGAAATGGCTTAGTGTGTTTTTGCCATTAATTAAGGTGCAGTATTTCAGGTGCCCTACTGTTACAGCTACACCTTAAATACTCACAAAGTCTCTCATAGAAGAGCATTCTCATACTCAGCCCCTGGGTCTCATTTATCCCATTGCTAACAGGTGGGGCACCTTTCCTGCACCTTAAACATTGATCTTGCAAAATGCCTGCCTGAGTCACAGCAGAGCAATGCACAGATAAACCCACGTGTAATTCCAACATGCTGTCCTGAATCCCTCCACACCCTGCAGCCTCCCCTGCTATCACAGCCAGAGCATGTTCCAGCACTCCTGTCAGCAGAAAAGCCAACTATGTCTCATCTGAAAAGCGTCTGCTTCTAAATGACATATTTTTTTCAACAAAATAAACATTTTGCTCCCACCCAAATGTTCGGTCTAAAGTCATTACAGAAATATTTGCAGCACATTAACAAAGCCCTGAGTTTTTGGAAAGGGAAGGCAGACCTGCAGTGTTGGAAAAAGTCAACACTTTACGGACCAAGTACTGTATATATTATATAGACTGCATATACTATTTCTATTGTATACATAACACAACTTTATTAGCCCTATACAATTTCTTGCATTAGGAATTCATCTTTTTGCATACCCCAGCTTGCTCTCCATGAGACACAGACAGGGAGAGAGAAGCTTGGGGTCAGAGCACAGGGTCAGCCTGCATTGTACAGCACCCCTGGAGCAGTTGGGCCTTGCTCAGGGGCCCAACAGAGTAGGATTCCTCTGCCAGCTGCAGGATTTGAACTGGCAACCTTCCAGCCACAGGCACAGATCTTTAGCCACAGAGCCACCGCTCTGCCCGAGTATATATAATGTGCTGTGTGTAATAGATTAACAAAAGAACAAGTCATAGGTTTATTCCATGCTGTAAAGAGAAGAAAGGAAAGACAACGTTTCGTCTGTGGAGCCTTCTTCAGGTGTCTTTGGGAGACTTCCCGATGAAGGCTCCACAGCCGAAACATTGTGTTTCCTTTCTTCTCTTTTCAGCATGGAATAAACCTGTTACTTGTTCCTTTGCAGCCTACACATCTTGAAGCAGCTACCCACCTGAAATACTATAGATTAATAAAATAATCTATAAAATACAGTATATTATACCCTCACCAGGGTCCATGAAACTGGTTATTTTGTGGGTTTAAAAGGATACCCGGACCACAGGATTCAATGTACAGATTGAGGTTTCTAGTTTAGACATCACAGGCTTGAAGCTGGGATTATGAATGTCAATATATAGCCCCATCCCCATAGGATGTGTGGTTAGGATTCTTCATGAAACTGGGGCAGAAGCCCCTAGGAATTGTGGTGCTTTGAATGGGCAAGAGTAACTTCCCCTTTTCACGAGACAGTGACCCCTGTAGCTCTCAGGTTCCAGAGAGTGTCCATTGTTGATGGGAGTGAGATCACATCACAGCTGCAGTCCATATTGGCTGTTTTAAACCCTGTGGGACAAAGACTGGGAAAAATTGTGGGTGGTCCTGACAAGTGTCTGTATTGGAAGAAAATATGCAGTCCTCACCTTCCTTTAGCAGTACAACCAAATCCCATTTTTGAATTTCTCACTTCTAACTTGAGAAAATAAAAAACTGTCATCGGCCTTCTCAAATGATGTAAAAATAAATGATTGGCTCTTTGAGTTGGAAATCAAAGTAGATAAGAACCATTACAGAACCACTGGCAAATTATGCTTTTTATCCAGTAAAAGAACAGGTGTTGGTTCATTCCTTGCTGAAAGGTAAAAAGCGACTCACTACGTTTTGGCTGTGGAGCCTTCTTCAGGTGTGTGTGACAGGTGTATGTCATCCTTTGGAGTCTGCTGATGCAGGTACCTAACTGATGTCTTTTTATGATGTATTTTACATCAAATAGTCAGATTTAGGCAAAGCGATGACTTTTTCACAGCTCAAAAGATTTGCAATTTGAAGCTACTGCTTTAAAAAGAAGCCAAACAGAAAGGGGCTTTTCAAGTGCACTGCACTGTAATAGTCTTGCAGGACTGTCTATGTGGATGAATCCTGGTATTGTTTTATGCTCTGTGTCCAGTGGTGATTCTGGGTGAGCACAAAGAGCACAATTCCTCAGCTTTTCCTCTTTTTGTTTGCAATTTGTCATCTTTTGATTTACAATTTCTTCACGCGGTCATTCAGAGAGATTTTACAGCTGCAACAGCATACATTTATTGCTCAGATTAGGTTTACACTCTCTTACGGCAAACAAATTTTCCTTGTGAAAAAAGACATAATGCAATTTAAGACTATCAATGTTATTCACCACAAGAGTTTGTTTAAGACATCAGATGAAATGATTTACTTATCTTTCTCATATGCGCTGAGAGCTGGCATGTTGCTCTGGCTGCAGAGAGAGCAAAGAAGACACCAACACCAACCCTTGCTCTTCCATACCATCAAACTGTGACTTCATGTTTTTATGTATGTTCATATTATGTGTGCTCTTGACTTAAATTCTGTCTGGATGAGGGATTTCCATACTCTTGTGCTCATGTCATGACTTGATTGTGCTGACTATTACAAGTGAAGAAAACCAAGCTAAACTAAAATAATCCTTTATTAATTACAAAGCTGAGAGGAAGAACAACAGGTCCTAAACTACAATAAATCAAAACCTTCCAGGGAAAGTGATATAACTCCCATTTCACAGCAGTTTTGTCCATTTTGGGTTTTGCCGGCAGCAGCCTCCTGTGCACATTGCTCTGATATGCCACATAAGCATCATGGATTCATTGTCACGCATCCATCTATGCAAATTTGCTCTTAGTAATGTAACATGCTTGAAAAACCTAGCAGCAGCCGACACCCTTAAGAATCTGCAATTTGCACAATTGAAATGGATTGAATCTGTGTGCAATTGGAGTCTTATCTGTTTGCCTCACTCTCAAGAACAAGAGCCAAATGGATTACAGACTGAGACTGGGTTTGGATGCACAGCTTGTCTTGGCGTGATGTGTGTCCAGGTTTTTCCGAAACCCTCCCTGGATTGCCTTTGATCCACTCCAGATGGCCTCAGATGCTCCCTTTGAGAAGCACACCTCTAGGGCACTGCCAGTTTTCAGCGTGCAGATGTCTTGTGATTGGTACAAGAAAGCAGGTGGAGCACGTGCGATTTTTCAACATTGCTCTCAAGGCTCCAAAATGCAGTGTGGGCTGCTTTCTCCCCACATTCTCCTGATTCCTGATTTTGAGACGCAGCCCTCCCTCCCGCAGGGGCCTTTGAGAAGACGTGCCCACCCCTGCCACGTCGAACCCCGAGCGTAATGATCTCCGTCACTCCGTGTCCTCATATGGTACTGCCCTTCATCTGCACAGTTCATTAACTTCATCATTTATTCTGCCACCTTCTGAGGGAGCAAAAATAGGACAGCTTCTTTTTTTTCTACTGAATCGTCTCTCTCTTTTTTTTTCTTTTGTGCAAAGAGTGTGCTGCACAGCTGTTAGAGTGTCCATGATCAAACTGCCTGGAGTTCCCTGCCTAAAATTGAGCTAATTTCTCTGTTTAAGACAAGTGAGGGAAAAGTTACCGTTGCCAAAATTAAACCTGATAACTGGACTTGATCCCCCCTCCTCCCAGCTACCTTCCCTGGGTAGTGCTGCAGCAGGGATTAGGATATCTGGTGGAATGCTTAGCCTATTTTTGTACGTGATGTCATTAAGTGGATCTTGAAAGTGCTGCCTGTTAAAAAAGCTTGTGTCCACATGTGGTTCGGGCGCTGAAAGGCAGGGAGGGACACTCGCTCACTTTTGCTTTCATTTCACTTCACTAGCAGACTGTGATGATGTGAAACATGTCAATAAAATAGGTCTAACAGCAATAACACCACAATAACCCTCACTGGGTTGATAGGCTGTGTATTGTACAAAGAATAGTTAACTCTTCTTAAACACTATGCCACTGAGATAATTGCATCCTCATGGATAATTTTTTCTGATATTTTCATTTTATCTGGGATGATATTTCGTTGTTTGGAGGAAATGATTTGAAAAGTCATCGTTCGCACATGTGTCAAAAAACTTTACTGCTATTTCAATTGTATTCTTCAGCCTTCTAGAATGCGCTGCATCTCCTTCTGAATCTGTGTGCAGTAGTTTTCAGGGTATCCCATCATGTCTACTTGGCATGTTTCTGGGCTGGGTGGAAAGCATACCTGTGACACTATTCTGGTATTCAATGCAAAAATCACAAAGGTATAAGAAATGCTGGGGTTGAAGAAAGTGGTGGCAGAGAAACCCTCTTCAGGTTACTAGGTCATTTCTAGGTGATTCTAGGCCAGCAGAATGGGGACAAAAGACTCAGAAGGTTTCAAATCGGCATTTAGACTCCCTGCTGTTACAGTGCGTCTGGATTGATTTCTGTTTGCAAGCCATACAAATAGCGTGCTAGGTGGAGAGACCTTGACTGATGCGGATCTTAAAGCCTTAAATAATTGTGCCTTACAGATCCTCACACTGGGGGATGCAGGTGTGCAGAGCTGTACCGGTTCCTCAGTGCTGGGAAGTCTCATGGGAAAACATCAGGGCCCCGGGGCAAAATCATACCCTGCTGTGCTGCCTGACCCCCGCTCTGTAAATCATCAGCTCATCAGCTCAGCCTGGTCCCCGGTTCACAATTAAGACTCAGGTTGGATCACTTGCATGTACACATTCACATTTGTCTTAATTGAAATCATTAGAGAAATTAAAGACATTTTGATCAAACCCAAATATATTGCAATTGTCTTCAATATCTCTGACTGTGGATAATTAATCCCTCCAGCAGTTTTGAGTCCTTGACCGGAGCTGAAGGAAAGGTAGAAGGGAGATTAACAATGAAGCTGAACGTAACTTGTTTGTTGCATTTGTCTTTAAAACCAAACACAGGTCAATTTGTTTCTTCTTCTCACGTCTCCTAGTTGACCTACTTGTACAAAGTGAATAGTTTCTGTTCAGAAAAACCCAGTTAAACACATTATTAAGGCGTTTCTCTCAGATTTTGATAAAACAATTGGCTTTAAGATTTATCTTGGTCTCCCAGATTGGGTTGACGATGGCGAAAACGTTCGCACACAGAGACAGTGTAACAAGTTTCTGGTGTAGCGGAGGGCCCTGTATGGTTCTAGTTCTGGGCTTGTAACTGAAAGGGTGTGGGTTCAGTTCCCAGGTGAAATACTGCTGTTGTGCAAGGCCCTTCACTGAGAATCCAATGGCTGCAAATGAAAGTCACTTTGGGTAATTGCTACAGACAAATGAGTAATAATGTCTGAGTGACAGCAATTGAATCACATCTAATAACCAGGTGTACCTACCACTAAGAGCAATAAAAAGGTCTGTCCTAAAAGTCTGGTTTGATATTAAAATTATACCTGACTTTTCTGCTTTTCTGACATTGTGTGCTTATTAAAAAGACACCACGCCAGTGTTTACCTTGTCCAGATATAATATATGGATATATTTGTGTTTTTTTCAACATATTGTTTTCCTTTGAAGAAGCAAACTGTATTTTGCTCAAAGAATTTGTTTGTTTTTTCTTCCTTTCTCTGTATGAGCATATTCATTTTTGTGAATACAGCTGCCTATGTGAGTGTGTAGTTATACACTATTTCACCTTTTCATTTTGCTTTGTGGCACTCCCCTTTTTTAAGCTTCTTTTTCTTATGTTTGTTTTTAAAAAACAAAATGCCAACAGAAGGGTGATACCTCTGCTATTCAAATGAAGTCAGTACAGGGTGAAGCACAGTAATAAAGTAGTCGCAGGTCTCGGGGGGGCAAGTCTGTTGTGTTGTCAGTTTCTGGGCAGGTGTGTGTGTCTCAGGGAAAGCAGCAGGTGGAGAGGAGAAGGAGGAAAAGGAACCTGACCGGGAGGTTAGTGGTGTGCTTTGTGGATCTTGTCCAGTCCTGTTGCAGGAGGTGAGAAAGACAGAACAAGGCTGGACACATGGAGAGCACCCAGGAAGATGCCACGTGTATAGTGAGTGTAGCATAAAGAAGTGCACTGATCCCAGCCCGGCAGAGCCTTTATCAACTGCTCCATTTGCATCATCCCATCTGGATTTTTCCTTTTTGTCATTTAGCCCCCCTGAAAGTAGTACACGCTGGAGATAAATGCTAGGCAGGATCTCTTTATCTTTCTCCTCCAGTTCCTGTCGCATTGTGGAGCGTTTTGTTTAATGGTGGCATTGTCTTCTTGCACATCAGCGCACGTTTGGCGATCTTCCAGCAGGGGCTTAATGAATCATAACTCAAGCCTGTCATGTTTGCTCAAGTACTGCGTGGAGCTGTGACTCATGTGTAACACACTGTTAGTAAACATTCTGATAATGACTCCCCCCTGCCCTGCACTGTTGACTCTAGGCCACAAAGAAGACTGTTTATTGCCACGCCACTTTCCTGGAAAGGTTGTAAAGCTCTCTGGGGAGGGGTGTGTGCAGTGCTTGTGCCCCTGAGGGTCTTCCAGGTACCTCGAAGGTCTGACAGGGAGGGGGGGAGGGTGCAATTGCAGCAGGCAGAAAGTGAACAGCTGTTGGATGCGCAACATTACCTTAAACTGTGTAATGCCTGGCTGCTGCTGTCACAGCGTGAGGAGACGTCAATAAACCAAGCATCCCTCCCTGCACGCTCATCCCATTGTTAGCTCCTGGGAACCTGCACCCCTGGGCTTTGATGTGCATTTGGACAGATTCATTTCATTACTGTGTTACTCACCTGCCATTTGTGTAAATACGGCGTTTTACCAGGAAAATTATATATTTGGGTTTTTTTTTTATTAATGCCACTGCAGATAAGGAATTACACAGAGGGAGGAGATGCAGCAGATCCATGACATGTTAAACTTAGCAGCTGTGACACAACAACAAACCAAGGAATGGAGCAGCCACACACACCACAGCCTGGACCCTTTTGACATTTAACATTGTGCAGGGCATCATGCAAACTCATATGACCCTGTTCATACTACTACAATATAATGGCAGCCCTGTCTATTGTTTTTTCACAGTCTTGCCCCAAGTAGTCATTATGTGCAGGAAGCACTGTATATATCAAGGGGGTGAATATATGACAGAAAAACTGGAAAAGTTCATTATTTCATTGAATGCTATTTTCATGATGGTTAGTTAGCAGTCTCCAGAAGAGTATGCAAAAGTTCCCAAGGTCTATAAAAGGATTAAGCCAGCCCTGATCACCCTAGCAGTTCATTACACCTCCCTTACAAGCATCGATAGTAATGAGATCAAGAGAAATTTGGGAAAGTGACGAGAAAGTGAAATAAACACTTTTTTTTTCTTTTAGCAGAACAATCCTGACTATTGTACCTACAACAGTAAATACTGCTAACCTTTGCATTAAGATATGACATCCTGCTGACATTGATGTAGGTCTATATCGAGAAAGGTTTCAGCTGCTCATTTTAGACAGCTGTTCATGGGGAGAGGATGTCTCTGTAGGAATATTACAGGATTTCTGTTTTTTTTTATTCAGAATTGAATGGTTCTCCTGAAGTCTCAGTCTTTAAGGGTTGGGCTATATGATCCAGGCTTGGGTTTATAGTTCATAGTTGTCTGAGCATTGCCAGGGGTAGGCCAGGGCTCTCTCTCAGCAAACATGGTGATCCCTGTGGCCTAGAGGGTACTTGCTGAACTTGAACTTTATTGCCATATGTAACCGGTACATATACTGGTACAATGGAATTCTTACTTACAGAAAGTCTCTCGATTGTAAATAAAAAAAAGTATAATACACAAAGTGCAGACTGTGCATCAAATCAATATACAAACAAACAGTAGACAATGTACAAGTAAACAGTTCTAATGTAAACAAGGCCAGCAGGCATATCACTTTGCAACTCACAACTGGCAACCCACTGAAGCTAAGCAGGTGTGAGCCTGGTCAGTACCTGGATGGGAGACCTCCTGGGAAAAACTAAGTTGCTGCTGGAAGAGGTGTTTATGGGGCCAGAAGGGGGGTGCTCACCCTGCGGTCCATGTGGGTCCTAATGCCCCAGTAGAGTGATGAGAACACTATACTGTAAACAGGCGCCGTCCTTCGGATGAGACGTAAAACCGAGGTCCTGACTCTCTCCGGTCATTAAAAATCCCAGGCATTTCTATTGAAGAATCTGATGGCAAGTGTCCATATGCTCTTGTATCTCTTGCTCGAGGGCAGTGGGGTGAAGAGCTCATGCCCAGGGTGGTGACTGTCCTCTGTGATGGCCAGAATTCTACCACAGCAGCGGTCCTCATAGAGCTGTTTAATCTCGGTGACACCACAGCCGATGATCTTCTGGGCCACATTCACCATTCTCTGCAGTCCCTTTCCTTCTCGAGAAGAGGTGTTGCCGTACCACACGGTGGTCCCGTTGGTGAGGACACTCTCGATGGCGCTCTCGAGTAGGTTCTGTGAGAGACATTCCCCCCTTAAAGACAGAGGCTCAAAGGGGAGCAGGTTAGAAGAGTCTGTCTGCTTCTTCCTCATTCTCCCCTATCTGAGATTGTGGAGGCCATGAGCTGATACTTGATAAACACAAAATTGGTAATTCCAAAACTGGGAGGATATGTCATAAGAATATCAGTGATGCTAATATATATATATTTTTAAAAGCATTTTAACATCTGGGCTTTGCTGCTGAGATACACCAGTTTTCTCCCGACTCCCCATTGTTTGTTCCTGGGCAGTGTGTTTCCTGCAGGTGTGTGCATATCAGAGTAAGCAGCAGGTGGAGGGCTGAAGGAGGAAAGGGAGCCTGACTGGAAGGCTATTGCTCTGCTTTGTGGATCTTGTCTAGTCCTGTTCCAGGAAGTGAGTTCTGGCCTCCCTCTCCAACACGGATATGAATTGCGCAGCAGTTGCAGTCACTATGGTGACGTGTTCTTGTGCCTGCCCAGGGGGTGTAATTCAGTACACCTGGAATATCCCCATCTTGAATGGGAAAGCAAGAGAAGCTCAGGGAGGTGAACTGTCAAGGTGCGTCACTTGATTACGCAAAAGGAACTGCTTCCGTCTCAAATTGCTCAAGGCTGTTTGAATAGCAAATAAAACTTGCAGGCTGCCTTAGGATAATGTCATGCCATTAACACAGTATTTCCATGGTTGTTTGTATAGTCAAATTCAAGTCAAGATGACCTTTTCCTCTTTCTCCTAAGAAACAATTTCTTCTGATGTCACTGTGCGATCCCAAAAAAAGCACACAGTATGCTACTATTTTCATGTGCATTATCTGTCCCAATTGTTTTAGCTGTTTTGAGTCACTGTGCTTGTCAATGTGTTTGTTTTATTATTTGACGCTTGGTTAACTTGACTGCCACTGGTGGTTAGAGCTACAGCAGTAATCAAGATCCTAAATAAGATGTTTATTTTAGAAATCAAAATATCTATCAACGAATGCTCTTATAGTGGATCATGTGTGCTACGGTGGAGCTCTGGGACATGATGCCCTCACCCTTGACATCATATTCACAGGACAGCATACTAGAAATACAGAGGGTTCCATGAGTTGTTTGGTTATTGATTGAGTTAACTCCAGAGTGACTTCTGTGTGAAATGTGTGGAGCTCTGAGATAGGAGAGTGTGATCCATGCAGCAATGTCTTGGAGAGTCTACAGTGGGTTAAAAGTGGGGGTAAGGCAACAGAGCTCATGATGAAGCTTTTTGCAAGAAAAGATATGTGAAAAAATTGTTTCATTGTCTCTTTCTGAGCCCATATGAATGCTACATTATTAATAAGGCAATTTCATTTTACAGATTATTTTTTAAGATTGTTAAAGTGATACAATTTGTGTTCAACTGTATTGATTGATTGTTAACAGACTTTGATTGTTTTGAGAGCTGTGTATGGAAGTAAATAAATTCCTGGGTTCGTTAGTAAGTCAGCATTAATGCAATTTGTGTTATCTGACATCTGACCCTTAAATTGTTACCAAATGTCTCCTCCACATTGGTTAACATTCCACTCCCAGTGTGACTTAGAACATTGTATAGTAAATAGTAGATTCCAGAGCTGATATTGTATCAACTGTTTATTTGTGTAGCTAGGAGAGCCTGTTATACAACAGAGGGTTCACCCCAGTTCCTCTTTAATTTGATAGTCAGGTGTCAGAGCCCTGCTTTGAGGTGGGGCCAAAAGCTTTTCTTGTTGGGGAAAATCAAGCCATGTGTCATGAGCTGATCTTTGAACTGTTATACAACAGTCCCTTGCAGCTGATTCCATACTGGTTGTCACCAGTGAAGGCAGAGTGGGTTTATTATTATCTTCACTATTCATTAAACGTTTGCATTTTCATTGTTTCTTTCATAATCTCTTTTATCTGAACCTAAGCAAAGTCTTAACTTCACAAGCATACAGATGCTGACAATGCACTGCAGTGCTTGAAACACCAACAGAACAAAATGCTCTCATGAATTTGTATACTTGTTTCAATTTCATATTTAACTCTTGTACTGTATCTTCTCTAACTGTAAGTGCAATGCTTAAACCACAGATATCGTAGATGGTAAGAATTAGATGGAACACCCTTCATGTTTATAGAGTGTGTTAAGAGCATGCAGCAATTTATGCACTGTGAATTGTAGGTATGAATATTAATTAGCTCTCCTCCAATTACAATTTAAAAAAATTAGATCACGTTGTATGATATTATGCTAGAGTTTTCCACCATTTACAAAAGCAGTCTAAGCCAAGTGGTCACTCATGGTTTTACCATGGTTATGTGCTAAAAAGCCAGCTGGGAAGTAAAATGAAGCTATGGTCAATAAATGTAAACTGAGAGACAAGATAAGATCACTTTATTGGCCATACACAATTTCTTGTATAAGGAAATTGTCTTTTCACATACCCCAACTTACCCTCCATGAGACACACAGGCAGGGAAAGAGAAGCTTGGGGTAAGAGCACAGAGTCAGCCATTTATACAGCGCCCCTGGAGCAGTTGGGGTTAAGGGTCTTGCTCAGGGGCCCAACGGAGTAGGATTTCTCTGCCGGCCACAGGATACGAACCAGCAACCTTCCAGCCAAAGGTGCAGATCCTTAGCCACAGAGCCAAGAGTGGAGAAAGTAAAGATTTATTAAAGTAATTCTCCATAGAGGGAAATATCTAGAAGCCCTGCAGGAATGAAAATCTCAAGGAAGGGAGCAATGTGGGCGGAGGAGGTGCAGTGTTTTCTAAGGGAGAGCTCATTGTTGCCACAACTCTTTCCCTCTTTGCTCAGCAGGCTCAGCTGATAACAGATTACTGTATGATTGAACCCAGGTGTGTACTGTAAATTGAAGCCAGGGTGGTCCTAGGACAAGGTGTCAAACTCTAGGTGTCAGACTTTAAATGTACCCCAAGCAGGCTACACATACTTTAAATGATCAAAATGCCCAGCACAACCCTTACATAATATTATTTACATGCCAGCAGCCATATCACCCTTCAACCCACAACTGGCAACCCGCTGAAGCTAAGCAAGTGTGAGCCTGGTCAGTACCTGGATGGGAGACCTCCTGGGAAAAACTAAGGTTGCTGCTGGAAGAGGTGTTAGTGGGGCCAGCAGGGGGCGCTCACCCTGTGGTCCATGTGGGTCCTAATGCCCCAGTAGAGTAATGAGGACGCTATACTGTAAACAGGCGCCGTCCTTCGGATGAGATGTAAAACTGAGGTCCTGACTCTCTGTGGTCATTAAAAATCCCAGGGCATTTCTCGAAAAGAGGAGGGGTGTAACCCAGGCGTCCTGGCCAAATTTCCCATTGGCCCTTACCAATCATGGCCTCCTAATAATCCCCCTCTATGAATCGGCTACATTACTCTGCTCTCCTCCCCACTGATAGCTGATGTGTGGTGAGCGTTCTGGCGCACTATGGCTGCTGTCGCAACATCCAGGTGGATGCTGCACATTGGTGGTGGTGGAGGGGAGTCCCCATTACCTGTAAAGTGCTTTGAGTGTAGTGTCCAGAAAAGTACTATATAAGTGTAAGCAATTATTATTACATTATTATTTACTTTGGTGGTTATTTTACAGTGACATACTTAAAATGCAGTTATTAGCCAGTGTCTTCATAGATGCCAAAAAGCCACGAAAATGAGGAAACCATTTCCCCTGCCTGGAAAATGTGAAGGGATATAAAAGACTGAAAAACTGAGTGCTTTAAACAAGTTTCCTTTTCCTTGACCTTAGCTGTGTTGAACAGTCTACAAGTTTTAGACGATCTTGTTAACTGCTGTACCAAGTTAAATGAAATCCTGGCAGATGATTCCAGCTCCAAAAAAAAAAAGATATTCTTTATGTTAAAGTTTTTCATATCCATGCTTTTAACTGCCCTGCCAACAAATGCTTTTGAAGAAACAAAGCCCGCCAGTTTTGGGAGAGCCCCATGTTTCTGACCATGTGAATGTCGACAGACATGAGGGAGACAGACGTGAAAGCGAGACATGAATACTTTGTTTCATCCTCCCTGGCTGAGGAGAGCCATTCAGAAAAGTGGACCTCTTTGCATTCTTTTTTAATACTATCAGTATTTTAGACTGGTTTCTAGGTCAAACCAGAGTGAGATTCAGGCCATTCTAACCCCAGAGAAGCTGAATATCATTACAGCTTTTCAGAGGCTCATGCTGGAAATGACTGAGGTGCCCTTCAGATCTCTAAATGCCACGCTCTGCATCCTAGACATCCAACGAGCATCTTATCTTAGTCTAATTAAAAAACACAGACACACACACGCGCCGGGGAGGAACAAAATGTTCTGTAACATTTACTGTCTGAGGGCTGAAAATGATTTGTCACTTTGAAGAACACTGTCTTTGAATATATTACGTAGGAGTGTCATTTTTAGAGTGAAACATATTTAGCCCCATTTGTGGAGTTTGCAAAATAATTCAGGAATGGTACAGGCTTTATTAAAATAAAAGGTCCAAGGTACCTCCTATACAGGTCTTAGTTCCCCAGTCAGATGTTTAATTTGCTGTGAGATCAGAGAACAGGCACAGGTCACTGGACCTCCTTATATAGAAGGATTTGAGGGCAGGGGAAAGCCAGAAGAAATTCAATTTGAATGTAAGGGGCTTATCAAAAATATTGCCACTGTTGTGATTCATAGTTTTGGATTCAGGAAAAAAAATTAAGACCCTTTTCCCCTCATGCTGGTTCCTTAAATCTCTTCCTGAATTTAATTTATTTATTCTGACAAAAGCATGTCCATCAGAATTAAAATATTAAAATTAAGTTAACACCTTGCAGGGTCCAGGCCAGGAACTGCAGACTTCAAACAAAGGAGTAAACAGCAGATGCAGGACTGAACATCCCTTCCTTTTAATGTGGTGCAGGAAAAAGAAAACAGGAGATATGAATCTGAAAAACATCAGTTGTTCTTCAAGACCTCAGGTTAGGGCACCATGGAAAAAGCTTCACCCCTCCCAATTCTGATATTCTCTCACAAATGTGAATTTCTGACTCTTATTGAAAAAACAAATCCAAAATGTACAGTGTACTGTATATGTGAACTCAAAAACTCAAAAGTAGACATATTACTCCTCACTATTCAGCAAAATGAATTCATAATTCATTGTAAAAATTAAAATAAACATAAAGGGATTATCCATCGAGAAACAGCTGGATGATACCATCAGATCAATAGGCCAGAACCAATTGTAATAGGGTAGATGAGCTAAATGGTAATTCCTCATTTGTAAACTTTCTTTTGTTTTATACAGTTCATGTGAAATGTGCAGTTCTTTAAGCTATCTGCTATTTTTTTGTGCTGTGAGACCCCACAGGGAAACAGGTTTCATCGGAACATTGTGGGACAAGGAAAACATGGGCCTAGAATCTGAACAGAAGCTATGGTGATAAAATTAAAAACAGTTAACAAGCCAATGTGGGTTGATTACTTTTTTATAGAGGCTGTAGATGTCCAGCTGTAAAAGCAGGTGACTTGTTTATACACAAACAAGGACGTTAAGCAGAAATCAGTTTCAGTGACTTGCAAACATGAACCTATTTGCTGTCAACAGAAACTGCTTAGTATTTCAAACTTTTGACCTTTACTCTTGTAAGCAATGATTTGCAAAAATTCAAGTAAAATCTTCCACTATACCATGTGACTAGGTTTGTTATGAACTTGTCTGAACACTCCCTTTCTCTTCCCATGCACATATTCCAACAGCATTTTCACACAGGCAGTTCCTCCGACTATATTTAGAATGTAGACTGATAAAAAATAGGAATACCAATAGACAGCCGGGGGAAAAAAAGGGGGAGATTGTGTGGATGAGGCATGTGATGTGAGATGTCCAGTGTGAACAAAGCAGACGTTCTATAAATGGAGCCAGAATGTTCTGTCCAGTGTCTGTTGTTGTTTTCTCAGTTATTTTCCAAGCTTTCAGTGTGCTCTGGCCTCTGTGTTGCTCCTGCTTTTCAGAATTCACAGGGCATCACTTGTCCTGAGGGAGTTCTGATATAAAAAAAAAATGTTGTACTGTTTCCGTCTGTACTGTCGGTACTCTAGAGTGTGAATGACACAGGGAAAGGTGTGAGAGGCCTCCGTACCTTTGAAACTGAGAAATAGGAGCAGTGATGATACTGGCTTTCAGAAATCGCAGCTCTAGTGTCAGAACTTACAAAGAAAGAAATCCAGGGCATGTGTTACAGTTCGGACAACGCACAATGACTCAGGGATTTCTCAGGTATTGTTTCGCAAGCCTGGATTAGGTTATGTTAATGTATCCTTTAACCTACAAATGCAAAGCATGTGAGAATCTACAATGTCACTCGCATTTGTTATATTGCACCAGTTTAGCTCCTTATCAGAGACGTGAAAAATCGCTACTCTTCGCCCGGTATGATCTTTCCCACAACTTCAGTGTCAAGTCAGGTGTTTTTTTTTGCAGGATGATGGGAGTGCAAATATTATGGACTGTCTGGCAGCTCTTTAAAACGTATCAGTGTTGCATCTTGTAAGTTAATTGGAGCACAGCTGCATAACTCGCCTACCTAGCATCCGCAGTTCCTTACACACCTGTGACTGACATACTGGACTTCTGAAGCTCTGACCCTCTCCACTCAGAATCACCTGGCTGTTGCATTAGTAGCCTTCCTAAAAGGTGGGGAGTTAAATAAAAGTTTATAGGTTGTATTTAGAAAGAGATCACAAGCAGAGGGATACTTTATTCAAGCCAGCAAGGGAGAGAAGGAACTTACCATACTCCTACACACCCTTGGTACACATAAGGTCTTCTTCTCCTGAACCTTATCTCAACTAAATTATGAACACAGCATTCAGAGCCCCTGGAGACAGAGAGCAGCTTCTTCTTAATGAAGGGGCTCCTCTCCCACTCCCTTTGCAATGCACAATATAGCAGATTCAGTAAGTCTTTGGGAAGTGACAGGAAACACGAACACCTAGGGGAAACCCACCTGGACACAGAAAGAACATGAAGACTCACCCACAATGCAGACTCCCCAGCTCGGAATCAGGCTGTGGACTCCAGGGCTGTGAGGCAACAGTGCACGCCACCACACTCCCTTCCCCCTGTTACATGTTTGAGTGTACCAAAAAAATAACATGGGACAAAGGAGGTGGAAAGAGCTAGGTGGAAAGAGCTAGCTGGAGAAGGTTAGGAAGGAGTACAGATCCATGCATAATCTTTCCATGAAGCCTGTTTCCAACCTAAACAAGATTAAGCATTTGACTTACTTATGATCGCGTGCAAGTGTGTACAGTTATTCAAGCACAACAAATAAGCAAAAGCTCTTTAGAACAAGGAGAAAGTGTACCAATACAGTGTAACAGGTTTGTACTGGGAAACCCACAACGCAGCAGCCACCTGCCCTGTGCAAGCTGTGTTTTCGGCTGAAACAGAACATCATTGCCCTCAGGGCAGGGCAGGAGCTCCATTTCTCGGGAACACAGGTCTGTTCTTTCACTTTTACTGAGCTCCCTGTTGAGCAATGTCAGCCTCGCATGTCATTAGCGGATATGAACAGAAGGCAGCCTTCTGATTACGTAACGCTGTCAGGCTCAGCCACAGCAGCGGAGCTGAGCTGACGAATGAGGGAGTGAGTTCAGGTACAGCTTCTCACTGCCTCCCCAATATGGTTGAGCCCCGGGACTCGTGAAAGAATGTGGAATCTGAAAGGGCTTGACGAACACTTGGCACTGAGAGCTGACCTTTTTCAAACTTTACATCTGCTTTTGACACCTAACAAGCAACTTGGCAGACGCAACGTTTCTGTGGCGTACCTTAGAAGTGCTGTGCTGAAGTCAAAGAGTTCACCTTTGAAACCTTCTGTCCTCACTGTACCATGACTTTTACAATACAATTACATTGAAAATCGTAATTTTTTCTAATTCTACTATGTAAGAACGATGTAAACAATTAGAATTATACAAGACGTTATTACTATGCAGTTATAAGTTTAGTCCCAGATTTGGTTACGTGGAGAAAGTGATTCAGTCTGAAACAAGTGAAAATTAAGCAGATTGTATATTTTTCAGATTTACTTCTTTACATGAAGCATGGTAGGTGCCTTGAGCAAGCTTTCTGTCAACATAGCTGAAGCACATTCCTACTGGACAATTCTTCAAACAGTTTTATTGGGTTGTGAGATCGATAGGCTTCTAGTAACTAAATAAGCAAGACGGGTGAGCTGTCATCTGTATTATTTCTTATTTTCAATTTCAATGAAATAGGAGTTCTCCAATTCCCAGAGTCTAACCATATCACTACACACTCTAGTTGTGTACTGATATATTGACTATGTTCATCTATTCTCAAAGCAATTCTCTTTCTATGTTTTGTATCTCCTCTGTCAATAGAAAAATGTTCTAAGTGAAATGGTCCATGCCATAGATTTAATTCAATTCTTTAATTTCAACATAAACAAACAGACAATGATTGTCCTTTCATTGCCAGTGCATAAATTCTGCATGGCTTCATTTACAAGCGTGCATCAATCCTAATCTGCAATCTGCAAGGACTTTAATACTGTTTAAAGCTCATCTTGAATTTAACCTTTGCTCAAGTTTGAACAACAGCTTTAAAATATATTAAAAAAGGACCTTGATTCATCCAATTGAGTGCACTTTTCATACCTGTGATTCTGAGAATACTGTCAGGTTTAATCATTGACAACAATTAATTACCCAAAAGGATACCTTGTTACAGAACCCAGAATACAAGGACACCAAGCATACCATCATTAACATTTCTGCAAAATCCCTCTATGTTTCTATGTTTACTGCGCTATATTATACAATTACTCAATTATCAAAGCAGGAGAAAATAATGAAATGCACAGTGAATGTTGAACATAATTTTTATGTGTGAAGTTATGGCAAAATAAACCCAATGTATTGTATAAGTATATTAAACCTACGTAAGTACTTATTACCACATAAGTATATTGAAACTGCACGAGTATTGTACATAATTAACACCGTAAGTATTCATTAGAGAAGACATGTTATATAGTTTTGGTCTTTGCCTCACTCATTCAAAGCACAAAATGAAAACGCACCAGATTGAAATTGTTTTACTTGTAAGGTCTGATTTTTGCTATTAAACCTAATGTCATTTTTAAATTATTCCAGTTTTCAGGACTTCCTTTCAGGGATGTGATATATACAACAATTATTGAAACCTGAGTTAATTCATCTCAGCACATATGCCATTGAAAATCATAAGGATTTCCCCATACAATTCTGCTTGGAACGGTTGCCAGTTCAATTCCTGTAGCCGGCAGAGGAATCTTACTCCATTGGGCCCCTGAGCAAGGCCCTTAACTCCAGCTTTCCAGGGGTGCTGTATAAATGGCTGACCCTGTGCTCTTACCTGAAGCTTCTCTCTCCCTGTCTGTGTGTCTCAAGGAGAGTAAGTTGGGGTATGTGAAAAAGACAAATTCCTGATACAAGAAATTGTATATGTCCAATAAAGTGATCTTATCTTATAATTAAGCTTGTCCCTGTAATTTTCAGGACTTGCAGCCATAATACTGTTATTTTTTAAAAAAATACTAAAGTAAACAAGCCATTTCGTGTGTTGTAATGAGATGCTAGTTCCTTGAGTCAGAGCACAGATCTCGTTTAATTTCTAATGTACCTTGAAAATTCCAGGAAATTCTCATGAAATACATCAGAAATATGTAAGCCCACGTCACTTCATTGGCTGAGCAAAAAAAGAGAAGCAGAAACTACAAATGTATCTAATTCCCTCAAGGTACGAAGTCATTCTTAGCATGATATAAAATCATTCCCACGTATGATTTAAATATGCAAACAAAATAATGAATCACACACACACACAATGCTTATATAGTGGTATAGAGTGTATGAACTATATGATAAATCAACCCATATACAGTCTCTGGTCAAAATATTAGGAACTCTCAGTCAAATCAATAGGGGAAAGCAATACATACTGTATCTGGCAAAAGGAACGCATTACCAACACCTTCCTTGATTAGAACAATTCCCAGAACTTAAACCTACTGAAAACTGGTGGAGCCTCAGGAATGTGTAAGTTTGGTTCCACACAGAGTCACCCTAAGCACAGCTTCATGAGGTCCTGCAGGAACATTGGATAGAATCAGTACAGGGAATCCCTATGAAATGCATGGTATGGTCTGTTCAAGCACCTGTACCCCTCGCAGATACCCAGCACATTACGCAGTGGCAGTTCATGATGTTTAAACCAGACACAAAATATTTTCTAGTAAATATTAACAGGGGTTCTTTAGATCAGATTGAGGGTTTCAAAACAGGGATTTCATTTCATCGCAGCTATGAAAGTGACCTGGCACTGAGCAGAAGTCAGTACAAATGCAGGCACACTCCCAACAATGTGGCCATTCAATTCAAGTGTGCTATCTAAAGCTCGTTTTTCTATCACACATTCTGGGCAATTGATTGCTCTTCAATCCAGCACTGTTTTCATTGATCTGATGCACCCACCCACATAAAGAGCTGTGCCAGACCCCCACTGTGCCCATATGGAAAGTGGCATCAACACTCCTGCAGCAACGTTGGCTCTAGGCAGTGGGGAGAGTGCTCTGCCAGTGGAAGAGCCGTGTGGTCCATGGATTTGCTTCATCCCCAGTCCTGCTGGGAGGTGGGGGCGGGGTGGCAGGGTGGCAGCATATAGCAGGCTGTTCATCTGCTCCATTTCTGTGTATTTGACTCCATTTGCTGAACTGGGTGGGAGAGAGAGAGCGTGACAACATGTGAAGAAAACGTGTCCATGCTCTTCGGAGATGGATTTGGAGCGCTCTTGATACATGGACATATGGCTATTAAAAATGTATAAATTAAAGTGAGAGTTTGGCATAGGGGGATGGGGGTTGCAGGAGCAGGGGGAAAGGAGCCATTTCTTTTTTGTGTGTTATATGGATCTTGACCGACATGTCCCATGTATTTTCCCCAAACCATTTTCTTCTGCATCGGAACGTGGAAAGTTTACATTGGAGAAAACCAAATGTTGTAACAGCAGAGAAGGCTTCTCTGGGCAGATTTCTAAAGGTTGTGCTGGTGGTACAGGAAGTCCATTTCACAAGGGGTTTCATGTTCTGGCTGCAGAGGGCAGGGGAGAGGATGTGTAAGAGGGATCAGTGGGAGGAGAGGGACAGGGCTTTTTTCAATGATGGGGCTGCACATCAAAAAGCCATCACATGTGCTGCTAATTAGCAGCTTGTTAGCAGAGCCAGGAGGGGCGAAGAGGTCAAGTGGACAAGCGAGAGTGTTCATAACCTGTCCTCAAGGAGCTGCTCAAGTGATGGGTCTGTATCTGAGGCACCACAGTCAGGCAGGGCCTGCATTTCTTGGCGATGGGGTTTCAGAGCAAGAAATCAGGCTCCCCTTGCATTGCAGTTACAAGCCATTTCCCTTTCCACAGGCCCGGGTCTCTTGCGCAGACTTTGCTGATGAAGCAAAAAATAATGCATTTAATGCTCAACGAGAGCACAGCGATCTGTGATTTCCATCAGTCTCTCATTAAGCACACGCATAATGTTATTTACATTTGAAATAGTGCCCAGATAGGTTTGTTGATCGGTTGAGTAGTATTGTTATGCATTATCAGCAAAAGATATGACTATGCTGTGCTTGAGTAATGAAGATAGTCTGGATGTAATTAGCATGACTAAAAGTGGCCTGTCTGGGAGAGACGTTGCCCAAAGAATAACACATGAGGGACTGTCCATGTTTGAAAGGCAAAGGCAGAGCCTGAAAATGCTAATCAGCCTCTTAACAGGGGTCCCACCCAAAATTACATCTGCTATGCAAAGCCCTTCTGTTAGGCTCTGTATATTGCTACACACTGCCAAATAAACACTAGTCAACATTGATGAGCAGTAAATGGCTTTCCTCAGAAAACATGTGTTTTAAAAATTTAAGCTCTAAGTATTAAATAAAAATAAAAAATTTTTTAAAAAAATTGCATCTGCTTGCTGCGAGTGCAAGAACACAGCATGTAGTTGTGGGGATGCCTAAGGCTGATGTGAACAGTAACCAAAAAGAAAATCACCACAATGAGTCTAGGCGATAGCTTGTCTCAGAAATCCAAGGAGTATTTAAGACAGAAACATGTTCTTTAACCTTTTTCAACGGTAGTACATTTTTTGTTGCAATCCTAAAAAGCCCGACCCCTATTCATGCTGCACACAGTACAGAAGCAGCCATCTCATTCTTTGGCCTAATATTCCAAATTACATTTTTCTTCAATTTAATCACATTTCTTTTGTGCAGGCAATTTTCTGTTCATGTTAACAATGGGCATATCGGGCTCGAAGAGCGCTTAATTGGCATGCACTAAGCCAGAGTGATCTCTATGTGCGTGAAGACACTTTTCCTTTTAATGGTGAATTCTAATAAGGTAGCTTCATGGCTTGTACAGGCTTATAGGGCTGCAGGTCACATATGCTTATAATGCAGTATTGATAACAGGAGCGTGGGGGAGTCCCTTCCCCACCACCATGTACACACAACAGTGCATTGTTTTAATTTGATTTAATAACTTAGCATGTTTTACATGTGACCTTTGACTACTGCTCTGAGAAGGGGGGTTGTGGCTGCATTAACCTCAGACAATCTATGGTCCCTGGAGAGAAGCAGGGTTAACGGTTAACATATATTGATGCTATACATTAATCAATCCCCTTCCTGCACTGTGATAGAACACACACAGGCACATGTGCGTGGGTACCTCTTTGCATGAACACACACACATGCAGTATGTGTGAACACTTTTCTAGACACAGATACAGCCACATAAAACTCACAAAAACTGTCAGTCTGTATTTAAGGCATTCTGCTGCTGCAATCTGTTTCCTCACACATTATTCTCTGCATGAACAATTGAGCGAATGTGTCTGAGCTTTTGTTCATATAGTCGGGCCTTTAAAAGCTAAAAAGTGAACGCTGCACACATCCATGAATGTAGCACACAGAATCTTGCGCACACCAGAGTTATACTCCAAACAATGTCTCCCTTCTTGCCTCGTCAATGCAGTCCCATTGTTAAGGACTGACCCAGAGAGATCAATCAGGGTCACCTCTGGCATTTCTGGTTCTAACAGCTTCCTAAGTGCCTGCTGGAGTGACCCCCCTCACCCCGGAAATCTCAGGACAGCAGCAGGTCAGATCCAGCAGGAGGAGGCCAGCGTGAGCACAGGTGACACAGTATCTCTTTGCCCCCAGCAAAATCCTCCTCAAACCCCTAACCCTGGCTCTTTCAGAAATAGCCGCTGTTTAATTCGACTGGCTGACTTACACACGACAAGAGTGCTATAACCAGACAGGCTACATCGCAATTTTGCTTCTCCGCTCCCCAGAGGATCCCTTGCCTCCACGGCCGACACACATTTTAAGTCAACTCCACATATTCAACGCGGGCAATTCCTTAAGGAGCCAACGCTGGCTATTTGAAAAAGGAGCTGACTGACAAGCTGCCTGGCGTGATTGACTCGCAGCCTAATTAAAGGGAGAGGGGGCAGGGCAGAGGGGCAGCGGGTGGATTGGTGATTGGAACTGCTGAGAGAGCAAAACGAACAGTGCGAGCGCTGGAGGAGGGATATATATGTATATGAATATGTAGATATATATAGCATCCCCGATCCCCATCCCCTGCCCCTTTCCTTGGGTAAACTGAGCTTGCTGGTGCGGGGTAGCTGGGGCTGTGCTGCAGCTGTCTCTGTACACTAATGTAACCACTCCTGAACGCTGGGCTGTGTGACAGCTGTCCGGCACCAGCAACCTGCAGAGGACTGTCATCGCTGCCTGCAAAGAGCCAGGCTTGCAGCAGCTGGTATTTATTTACTTAGTGATGTTTTGTTTTGTTTTTTTTGTCAATGATTTTTATTTAGTCCTGAAGCAAAATCACTGTCACAATCCTGGATGTCAGTCCCCAAAACCACTTCGATGTAGTTCCAAAAATCCAGTCACAATCGAAGTATCACAATAATAAGAAGAACAGATCTCTTTAGTCATCATCATGTATGATTGCTTAGCTTTTAGCTTTTTGTCTTTTAAGAAACAGATATTTTCCTTCAAAAATTGTTACAAATATGGAATATTTAGAATTCAGAAGAACCTGAAGAATGGTAGCCATCACCTTGAAATATTTGAATCTGTATGAAGACTTTGTTGACCAGAATTGTTTAACAATGCAGAGATCGTGCAGGTTGTTAGAGGAAGTGGGAAGGGGCTGGTTAGCTGGGAGAGTTTCATACTCAGCCCTTCCTAGAGGAGCACAGGGGACGCATCTGATTCAGACTCTGAAATGCTGAACTGCTGATCTTGCATGAGAATCAAAAATGGCAAATTACCCATTAGCCTGAAAAATCACTGAGGCTGGTACTACCCTCCACCCTGCCCCCAGCCCTGCCTTCACAGATCTCGTCTCAGAGAAGGCAGGCAGAGGCCAGCTGAGCTGAGCCCCATGCTCATCAGCACACGCATTTTCCAAAACAAGCTTCAAATTTCTACCAACTGTCTAACCTTGTTGAAAGTCACAGGAAAGCACATGTTGTTGTGTGTATGCCAAAGACATTGAAACAAGAAATGTTAGTGTAAAAAGATAAATCCGTAAGTAAAATATTCAGTCATCTGCATGTTGATGGCCAGCCTCAAATCTCATTCTGAGAGACATCCTTATTTTATTAAGCAGACACTATATTACTGTTACTCATACTCTGCTGTTACAGCAAATGTGTGTTCTGCCACTCATAAGTATAATAAGGAGCATTATCATTTACTGGTATCCTTTTGCTCATTATAACTTTATTTGTCATTGTGGCATTTATATTTCACAAGAAGGCATTGCAGGAAGTAAAAGGCAGTGCAGGAAGACACTCCATGCAGCACGGGGAGTAATGAGCAGAATGATCTTTCTAGGCCCAGTGGAAACCTGGCTTGAACACAGAGAAGGTGGTGGCGGTGGCGGAGGGGGGGACTGCAATACTTGAGTCTTGTGTTTCAGCCCCTGACGTCCCAGAGCAGCTCAGGTGTTCGCTGGCCTGCCCATGTCAGGTGCAACTCTGACACCAGCTGTGCCCCGTGTGACTGTTTACATAACACAGGACCAGAACAGCCCTCCGGATCATCAGGTCCTTATTCTTGGCTGCGGGAGTTTTCCTCTGAGGGCCAATAAATGATCTCACTTACTAATCCTGTTCAGAGTCGCCAGCTTGACCCAGTAGCGGCAACTTTGCCTTTACAGAATCGCTTATCTCTCATGCAGCATTGTGGTTATCATGTTGGAAGAAGGCGTTTGTCTTGCTGTCTCTTCTCCCTTTTGTTTTCCCTTTTAAAGGTTAAGTTCTTGTGTTACCAAAGCTGGAAAGAGTAATAATACTAATAATAGCACCGTGTTCCATTGGATGTCCTATAATTGAACCTCTCAGGTTATTCATTAAAAGCTTTTGATGCGTCTGCAGTTAAAATTCTCCTCTTTGGTGAAACCCAATCCTGGGCAGGGGTCGTGGCTTTTATTTTCTTACAATGCGACGGGTGTATGAAGTCTGCGAATCATGCCTTATAAATAGCCAGTTGGAGTAATAGCCATGCACCTCTGGACTATATAAATAAAGTGCTGAGGCTGATTAAAGATTAGTAATTGGCCACACATAACAGCGAGGATTTCCAAAACAGCTAAACCCAGCATCTAGAAACACAGGCACATGTCCTGCTGAGCTCATATCTAGTCATCAGCAACTCAGACTGGCAGTGTCTCTTTTCAGCAGTGTGCCAGGGCATCTGGTTTACAAGTCGAACATTCACTACCAGTTAGTTCCCCTTACATAGATGCACAATGGTATTATGGAAAAATATACTACAGTGCAGTCAAAGGTACAGAAGAAATCACATTGAAAAGCAGAGTAAAGCCATTTACTTCTAGTTCACTTCATGCTTCATTTATTTTTAACTACTTTGCTTAGTTTATATTAGTGGAAGAGTTAAATTGTTGTGTAGATTTAGCTAATCTTTAATAAGTGCAAAGAAAAATGGTATATACAATATTATCTATTTAAGACGTTATCATGCCTGTTCAAGTAGTCAAATATATGAAATATATATTGCACCTTATGAAAAACAAAGTTCTCTCTCTCTGGCCTTTACACCCTTGTTTGTTTAGGTGCTGTGAAATAACTCTGGTCTATTGTATTCAGGCGCTTGTCTGATGTGTGTGATTTATATTGTATTACTATAATCGTGCCTTTCCTCCATCATTTTCTCTGGGAAGAATAAATTTCAAGGTCATTGCAGCAATAAAAAAATCTTGCCATATGTTTGGGCAATGAAAAAAATTAAACGAGAATGGCATGCCATAATTTTAACTTGGTAACGAGAGAGATTAATTAGGATAACAGAGGGTTACAGCCTTCCTTCTGACAGAGGAAGAACTATGAAGCTAATAAAATCTAGATCATGGGAAAAGGATTTATTGCCTCTTTAAATGTAAAAAAAATCTAATAAAATCGACAAAATTGGTAAATAAAACAAAAATCAAATTGCCAGTCGCACGGTGGTTATACTATATATCACAGCCACTTTCTCTCCTCCTGTTCCTGTGAAATGGCAGAGGCTGTTAGGAACCTGGTGAGGTGAGAGGTTTGGTGCCTGGCCCTGGCAGTGTTATCACAGCACACTTCCAGGCTGTGTGTGCCAATTGCATGCCATCATACTGGGTGGAGATCATTTTCATACGTAGCAGCTGTACTCGCCCAAGATAAGTTGACTCCACTCAAGCAACCTCGTTTTTATCAGACACGACTATCAGAAAAGACATGGGAGGTGTTCGTCACTGAGTTTTGCATGACGTCAAAGGGTTGGTACACAAAAGCTAACACTTGTTTTATTTTGCAATCACGTATGATTGCTCTATGTTGTTGTAAATGCGTATAAAGAAAATAGCTAATGGTGAAAAGGAGCAAATATATCACATGGAGACTCTCTTTGGTACCTTTATCCAGTGATGCAGACAGTGCATCCCCTTCTGTCTGTGCATCATACGAATTACTTATTGTGTGCCATACAGCAAATTGATTCAAAAACAGTTTCTTCCCCCAAGCAGTCTGCATCTTAAACAGCCCAAATTAGCACCTGCACAAGTTAGCACCTGAACTTTAAGGTACTGCACTGTTTGCACTGTGTTCTGTCTTGGCTGTATTATAATGTATATTGTCTACATTTATTGTCCATGTCTGTTTGTCATTTGTGCCTTTTTTTTCCTCTGATGTTACTGGGTACAGCTGAACGAGTAAGCATTCCAATACACTTGTTGCATATGGCAAATTAAGAAATCTTGAATCTATATGTAATTTTTTTTTACAGTGGGTGTTAAAAGTGTAGGATTTTGGCGGTCAGTATTGGGTAGATTTCTAAAAATCACTGTGACATTCAGGTCCTCAGAGCAAGGGAAAAGTCTGTTTTCTGACTGCTTATCTCCGGAATGAAATTTGTTGTTAATAAAAATACATCAGGTATAACAATCTCATACAAGGAAGAGTGCCACTGCCAGTATTTTCAAAATCCAAATTGTAATCATATTTTCAGACTTTGAATTTCATTGTTGATAAACACTAAGATATCTGAAATAAAAGGTTGTGGTAGAAGAAGTCGGACCTACTATTTATACAACAAAGTGACCTTTCATCCTCAAACAGCCAAGAATGATTGGATATTCATGATTCACCAGCATTAGTAGATTAAACTACAGTCTTCAATGAATGGATCATCACTGCCTTTGAGATAAAGAAACAATGCTTGTTCCTAAACAACTGCAATGGGTTTATAGGGGCCTAATGACAGGGAGTGTGCTCAGACAGCTGGATACACACAGCCTTCAGGCTGTGAATGAGATGACGCCACTGTGTTGTGTACTCAGACCACAATCATAACTGCCCTACTACTGTCGCAGATACATCAGAATAGGAAGGAGAGATTAATGGTTGTGAGTGTGCAGGCTTAACTGTGACAAGAAAAAGCATGGCGCAAAGGAAAGTCATGGCAAGGCTAATCCAATGGACAGCAAAGCAAATCAAACACACAGTGCAACAGGCGAAGCTACCACAGTAAAGCCCTCAGCCTGAGTGAGGAGAAACATCAGCAGAGCTGAAGTACATTGCAAGCATTACAGATAACGGGAAAATGTTCTAGATAATGGGTCAGATGGTCAAAAAAGAACATCTGTTTGCATAGCCTGTTGAGTTAGAAGCCATTACACCCTGTGCGAGGTTTCTGAGAGGGTTTTTACCCTTCTGTGCACATAGAGACAGAATGCAGAGATTCAAACATGTAACCTCTCATCCCTAGCCACAATCATTTTATGGAGATTCCCAGTATGGAGCAGAGAAAAACACTGATGTGGCCCCAAAGATGAATTACAGCAGAAAGAGTATCAAGTGCTCTCTGGGGTTTAAGCTTTATGACTGTTTTTAAAAATCCCATCTGGGCTTTTTTTTTTATAATGAGAACACATGGTACAGGATGAGTATGTGGTAGTGGGGGGGGGAATCTGCTCTCCCACACTGTTTTGTTATTTCCGTCCTCTGAACAGATCATAAATAAGACAATTGGTAGCAAAAAACAGATAGTTATGAAGTCGTTAGCATGGCTTAATTTCCCTGGGGACTGTTATTGGCTAATGTGAGTGTGACACACGGCTCTTGGGAAAGTCTGCGCACTGGGGTTCTCTTTTTCTGCAGCTGGGAAAACATACAATCTGCCTGGAATGACTTCAGATACTTACTGTCAATGGAGCAGGGGGGAATCCCAGACATTGCAGAAAGAGACTAAGACCTGGCAACACTGGATAAAAATGTTAATTCTGAAAAAAGTTAATATCCTTTATATTTAGGAGGACTGCTTTACGCCAAAAAATATATATTTTATTTGGCGCACAGGTACAGCATACAGGTACTGTCCGACAGATTTCCTCAGCTATTCTAAACAATTCACAGAAAATCTGAACAAAAATACAGATGGATATATCCTTAAAGCTTTGTGACACATGATTAAAATGAAAACAGGTGTCTCATGAGCAGCTCAACTAGTAGAGGAGGTTGAGCTCCCCCAGTTCAGATTGGGGTTCTTCAAGTGAGGGTAGGGTGGGAATCATCCAGCAGAGCTGTCTCGGTTCTCAGAAACACAGAGACCCCAGCGGCCTCCTGGGCACCTCGCTGGTTTGCAATCTTGTCAGTGAGGGACACACCTCTCCCCGGATCGACACTGGATCTTCCTGGATGAGGCTGAGCTTCCTGTGATGTGTTGACCAGTTGGCTTCCATGATGTATCCCGGCCCTTACAGGGTCCAATTCCGAGGACGTGACTGCGAAGAACTCAAGAAGAACATCAACATATTGTCAGACGCTTTCTCTTATAGACAGCCCGCTTTCAATCATGTCTAGAGGAACTAGTCGATCTCCAGACTATTCTAGCTGGGAAAGAGCATATCTTTGGTTCTCCTTGACTCAATTATAACCATGTCTTTTTGATTGTCTATACATATTCATACACAACTCATTTTGTCAGGTTTAACTCAGCACAAATAAAGTATGAGCATCTGATATTTTCATTAAATTACATGACTTGAGCTCAGTGTCTTGTAATGCCAAGGAATAATCCTACCTATCTGCTTACATTTTAAAATGCAATTGGCACTATATATGTGCCAAACAAAATATTGATGTAAGATAGCTTTTCACTGTTCATACATGGATGAGTTTCTTTTGCTATCATCTTTAAAGCTTGCATGGTAATATTTACCTTCCAGAAGTAATTGGTCGAGCACCCCAGTCTTTGAGAGCTGGGAGAAAGGCATGCATAGAACATTTTGGAAAAATTAAAACTTGGACCATCTTTGTGTCTTTGAACAGGGCATGCTACTCTGCTAATTTTTTCTGTAGAAAAAAAAACCAACAGACTTTTTTGAAATTTCGAGGAGAAGTTGAAGAGAGTTCAGCCCAGTTTACAGCTCGCCTCTAGTTCTTCCCTGAAAGGCCGTGTGTTATCAGAGGCAAAGTCATTTATGGAAAAGACTTTGAGAGTAAGTTCCAAGAAAGAGGGCTTAATTCTGTAGAGTTTTGACATCATACTTCTGTAGAACATCCATACATTCTGATAAGCTCTGTGGAATCTGTAGTTAATGGCAACATGACTGGACTGCACCCAGGAGTTGAAATGCTTGCTCATTGCTTATGAGTGAAAACTGAGCAGTGTGTGTCAAGGCATCATTTATTTCATGAAATAATCCCTTTTTTCATTTTGTGTCTTTTTGTTAATTGCTACCATATGTCTAAACAGGGTATGTAGTTTGTTCCATTTCTACATATTTTATACTAGAGTGGAAAAAATAGCCTAAATGAAATAATAGCAGCTTTAAAAGAAATTATAACCGAAAATGCAAAAAAAAATATTTTCTTGGTGGATTTCTGTCTTGTGGTCTTGAGATGTGCTTATTTATTAATTTTTTTTCTCTCTGGTCATAATTAAAAAGCAAGTCTGAGGTTTCTATAGTCTTTTTAAGATCTTGGAAGAAAAGCTACAATCAGAAAAGCATGGGAAAATGTAGTTCAGAAAATAAGCATGGCAATGAAAATTATACTAAATGACACACCAGGTTGTAAACTTATCTTTATTTTTTATTTATATCTGTTTTTTTCCCACTACTCTTCCAGATAAAACCTTTGGATTCGTGAAACACAACCCTGTTTTCTCACAATGATGGGATCCTTTTTTGAGTTTATTGTTCAAGCATTTTTTCCAGTTTTTAATTTTTCTACTGTCTTATTCAATATTTGCCTTGGTATGGCACCTCTGGTACAGGGTACTGATGAAGTTGACGTGCCAGTTCAAACATCCATGATGAAAACTGCATTCTTGAACAAAGAATTCTTGATGCACATTAGCCGTGGGGACACAAGAAATCTATTCCAATCTATTCCAACGATGGCCATGCCTGTGGGGCTGCCATGTGTGTCCATGATGACCTTCTTGTGTGGGAGGAGATGGTATAAAGCAGCAAGAACTTGTTCATTGTCCAAAGTTGTTGTTGTCTATAGAAAAGCTTTCTGAGATGAAAGACCTTTAAGGAAAATCAGGTTGCTGCTGCAAGTTGCTGTTGGTGGAACAGTAAGTAGAGTTCTGCTCTCAAGACGACATTTTCCATATCAATGCTCCAGTATAGTGACTGGGAAGCCTGCACTGTAGGCAGCAAGCACCCTTTATATGACATATTATGTCTTTTCATTGGAATAGGAGTCTTTCCCTGGTGTCCTGACTACAATACGCTTTGGACTTGTACAGTCTGAACTCCCTAAGGTTCTTCTTTGATTAATCACCTAAGCAATTTCTGACTTCTCCAACTGATCTGCTGTGCAGGGGGGCTGCTGGCACATAACATAAGCAAATATAAAATATTTTACATTATTAATACATGTATGTTTCCATCACTCCACAAGCCAAAGGTTTTGTGCTACATTTGTGTGGCCTGGGCAACTGACTTTCTAAGCACCATGAAGTCAGATTGTAACTTCTATCCACTGCTGTTGCTAATACATAGGGCACAGTTCTGCCTGGAGAGCTTCCGTTCAGCTTCTGTTTTAATTAGAAAGGGAACATGCTGTCAGTTTCACAGGAACTGTATCTTGCTGCTGCCTCTTGTCTGTCGGCATCGAGTGCCATCTCCTCTCCGCCCCCCCCATCCGCCCACTCCGAGAACCCGGCCTCCATTCACAACTTCCACAGGCTCCACCGCACAGCCTCTCGCACTTGCACTTCCTCTTCCTCAATGGCTTTTGGGTGTAAAAAGAAGATACCATGACGGATTTTGTGATGTGGGTGGACGTGGAAATGTCACTGCCTTATGTGGTATGGTATTGCATGCTGAGATATTTCTGCGAAAGCCATTTATACATTTCCATCGTACAAAACACTTTGTGCTGTCTAAGAATGAAAAAAAGCATTGCATCCATTCAAGACATTCTTCTAAGAGGTAGAAGATCAGACCAAGCTGTAGATGATTATTGTGTTATTGTTCATAGCAGCATGTCACTCGCTCTCCTGAAATGCACCATAGATCTTTATTACTGAGGCATGAGCCCCTCTTTCCCTATGGTTCAGGAGATGATTATGGATTTCTCAAAACAATAATCAGGGATCCTGGTTCCCTATTCCATTAAAGGTGCTACGCTATTACTAGATATCTGCCCAGTGAATTTCAAAGCAGCAGACACCACCTGCAGAAATGCTCACATCCCTCTCAATGTGACTCAGAAAGCTAGGAAACTAGGTGTATTCATGTATGTGTTTGAATCTGCTAAATTTTGGGGTTTGTTGTTTTTTTGACAATTGCATTCTTGCTTTATCACATGCATTAATTTTCATATTATACTGCAAGAATCGGTGATCATCTACTGTATATTTCATTTTTTAATAAATCTACTGCTAAATGAAGTGTCTGTAAAAGCATAAAGCTGTCACATGCTCTACAGTTTTGTTTTTGATTCATTGATCAGTGCCTTCTGATTGAGATGGGCTTCCCATGAATTTTGTTGAGCTATCCAATGAACTTCAAAGTTCAGGTGATTTAAAAACCTCTTTGGATTAACATTGTCATTTTTAGGAACATATCAAGCATGCTGCCACAGTGCTCATCAGGACAGAATGGATGGATGCCTACTATGTTTATTGGAGCTAAGCTAAAACTACACCATGACACACTGGGTCTATTGTACCCTGCACACTGAGCTCATTAAAAATCAGCTTTCCCTAACTCAAACCTGGACAATGCAAGACATTTAGAGCACAACGTTGTGGTTGCGGTTGTTTATTTCTTTAAATTAAGATTTTTCAACCTCATACATAGAGCCTATAAAAAATTATTTCCTTTTCATTACAGAAAGGTAGCTTCCGGTACAGGTGATTAGAAATCTACCCTGATTTGAAGCACATACTTTTAGAGTGAAGTTCATTTGGTCCAACTTGGATTGAAAATGGTCTGGATTTAAACAGAAAACAATGACATGGTGTTTGCTGTTTTTTTTTCCTCCAGAATCCACAACATGTGTTTCTTTACTATCCTAAATTAATGTCTGATTAATTTTTTAATAACAGACAGCAATGACTTGGAACTATATTGTATGATAATCTAATTAACTTTGAATTTTGAAAAAGAAAGAAAGGTTCACTCCATTATTGGTTAATTTAGTATGTGTTCTCAAATTGGAAGTTTATTACCTTTTAACAATGGCCAATAAATCTCCCACTAATTAAAGACAAGTTTTTTTTTCCCCGTATGCAATTAATCAATAATTAAATACATTCGTAGGTCAATTAATTAAATATGATAATTTTGTTTTTTTTTCTGAAATGAGCTAAAGATAAAGCACTTAGGAAGGTGCTTTGATTTTTAATTTTTGATCTGTAATTAGAGACAAATAAGGCAACAGAAGCAAAGATTGGTTATATGAAAATGAGCACCGACAAAGGATTGTCAATTTTGTTAATCGTTTTCTGTAACCTGGAAATTCAAGTCTTCTGCATAAGTATCTGTCTCAGGCTCTGCTTGATACATACGGTATCTTTCATATATAATGTGTGGTCAGAAATTTTTTTCCTTATACATGCATAACCTCACACTGCTCTCATGGTGCCTGACGATGTGTACTTGAGTAAACATTCATCAGAAACATCTGGATACATCTGGTATATTATGATATTCCTTTGGCCCAACTGTATTAAAGCACAGTGAAGGCAGTTAAAGCCGTTGGAAACCTTAGCATAAACCATGGTAAACTTTTCATCATGACTAATTGTAATGGGGAAACACAGCAGTTAAGAGCTTGAACATTTTTTCTTTCAGTATCAAACATTGGGAGCTAGGGATAGATGAGGATGTGTGTGCATTTCAGAGGACATCTGTGGCTGAAAAAGTCCCTTTCCCCTCGACCTCCAGTAGACTCTTCAAAGCAAGTGATGTAAGTAATGTAATTCTAGGATGTGATTGAGTTGTTTATCTCTGATCCCGGGTTATGACATAATGTCTCTTCCTTTTGCACATGCACTCTATTAGTTTTTTTTCAGTCATTGCCCTGATCTCACCTTTGGGCAGGATGCGCCAAGGGGATTCTGAATGCATGAGGGGGAATTCAGGGGAGAGAGACCGCAGTTGTAAAACAGAAAGGGAGAGAGCAGAAAAACAGAAAACACAGCAAAGACAAGTAGGGGAATCCCTGTTCTCTCCAGCTGCTTAAATCACTCTGATGTTTGTAAACAGTTTTCTGTGCTGGCATGGTTAAGGCTCAACCTTTTAGTTTCTCTTTCACACTGTCAAACTTGCGGTACCATGGTTTTCATGGAACATGCCTCTTCAGAAATACGGCTCCTCCACTCTCAATCCACTGCAGGACAGGAGAACAAGCCTTGTAAATCAAATGATGTACAGAAAATCAGGGGCTCCCCATGGACCACAGCCTTTCATTTTAGGCCCATTTGAATAGACTTTGTGCTCGCTCTTTTTATTATTTTAGAAAAACATTTTAAACTGTTATGGATTTTTTTCCCACCAGTGTTGAGCTGAGTGAACGCCAAACCACTGTGTAACTCTCAGTGGTTGTGTTTCATCATCCTGCTGGTGTACTTTGTAATAGTTCCTTATTTGTTTACTTTCCTTCATATATTCAAATGTAAAAAGTGATGAAGTAAAGATCCACGTGGAATATAGCTCCTTCTGTATGTATTGATTATCTCTCGTGGAAACCTGCTATGTGCCACTGATCTTAAGAATGACAGGTTACGTCTCTTTTCCTGTGCTTGGCAGCCATTATGACTCCATGTGCAAGTGTGACAGAGAGCCTCTACTCTTCAGGTGTGGTCAAAACAGCCCATTCAATTCAAATAATCAGGTCATACGTTTCCATCGTACCAATGCAATAAATACCAATGCAACTCCACACCAAGGCTTGATTTGCAGACTCTCAAAAGCCAAGGCATCTGAGAGAGGAAGGAAAGACTGAGCATTGAAAGTGTGCCTCATACCTCAGGAACTGAAAGAGCCTTGAAGAACCAAAGTTAATACTCTCACGCTCTCCCTTTCTCTGCCAGGAAAGAGGATGATTCACACAGAGACACTATTATTGTCCTCTTTCTGAAGACAGACGGAATATTTGTGGCCGGACAGGAATGCGCTTGGTTGGGAGGCACTCAGAGGGAAGAACGAGGCTGTGCGTGGGGTGGTGTTTCGAGCTCCGAGCTCCTTCGTGTGCACACTTCCTCCCCCGGCCATAAGCACCAGTTTAGTAATAACCAGGGTGAAGCCTGCAGAAGCAGAACCCTAACATATTAAAAGGAGTAACCACCAAAATATCCAGTTTTGCCACTGGACATGCAGTGTTATGAAAAGTTAAGATATGGCTTGTGCCAAAAGTGTGGTTTCTATTATGGCTGGGCCTTGTGCACTGAAATAGCAAAGTTTCCAAAGGCAATATTGTACAAGGGCTTTGTGAAGGGTGTTGGAATTAAAGGCTGTGGTTTTACTACACCACTGTGGAAAGACTATGGAAAGATGACATTAGGCACTCAATTGTTGCTCTCGACCTAGACCAGCTTCAAAGTCTCCTGTTTGGAAGGTGACTCTGAAGAGGATAATTATCCCTGTCTCAGCAGATACTTGCATCTAATTAAATAACTTCTCAGAGGACAGTTTGCAGCGCTGTGACCCTTAAACCTGTTAGAGGTGTTAGAGGGATATTACTACAACTACCATGTTGCCCACTTAGTTTAGCTTAGTGAAACTAAGTGGCTAACAGTGGGTGGATGATGGTGTTGATCAGGCATGTTTGGTCAATCTCCATGATCAAATCTCCTTTCTCAAAGACAATGAGCCAGGGAGGGCAGAGAGGCTGATAATCTGTACAGCTACAGTATCGGGTTTGCAATTAAGATCTTGTCTCCACAGAAGACTAATCACAGAGACTTTGCGTTGATCTGTTTTCCTTGTGACATGTCTCTCATTCTGAGCTGATCTTGCTGAGGTAAATAGCTTGTGATTTAATGTTTCATGCCACCTGGAAAAGATAAATAATGCCAAATTCTCCCCGGTGACTTCTTTTGTGGCACGTGAGAAAGTTGTGGCAGTGCCTTGTGGCAGCTGTGTGAGTCAGACAGTCACACAGGAGTTTTATACACACGCACTGTGAAGGCTGCTACCAGTCGTGTGCTGAAGAAAAGGAATGTTTCCAATCATGTGCTGTGTCAGTGAGGTCCTGTGATGAGAGGGCGGGGGGGAGGGGGCGTCCAGCACAGGTCATAGCCTCATGAGTCCAATCCCTGGCAAAGGCTCTTCAGTCTGTGAGCGTCTCTCACGTGGTCATCACCACTAGAGTGTGAAAGTGAGGCTGAAGTTTGTTTTTCAAAATAACCCTGCTGACACACCCTGCCCAGGTTGAAACTCTATTTATATGTTTAACGGCTGTGAAGAGAAAGACTCAAGGACTGGCAGGGCAGCTTTATAAAGGGGAGATTTTGATAACATGACGATGCACTTCAATAACACAGGAAAGGAGCCAAACTGCATTGCAGTGATTTGTACACCAGCCCAGAGCTGCAAAATTGCACGAGACAGTGATTAATAACTGTAATGTGTTTGACCTTACTTTAGACTAACATCTTTTGTGTGTTTGAGACTGTAAATTTGTCCGTTGGCTGTTCAGTTTGGAAGAATTCCTTACGTTCTCTGACATAAATACATTATATACTAATATTATCATAAGTACAATAAATTAATTGATCTTAAAGAATAAGAATCTGATGTTTGATGTCACAAAGGTGCATTCAGTAGTTCAGCTGTAGCATGTTATGGGAATGTATTAACAGACTGCCGACATTGCTTTTAATAAATGAATTGCTAGAAACTAAGCTGATGCTTTTATCCACACCAATTTACCAGTGGGAGAACTGTGTCAACAATAGCTACTGCAAAGTCACTTATTTGCAGTTTTAATCTCCTCCCAAGGACATAGCACAGAGAGGTTAAATCACATGCTCAGGGTAACGCACAATAAAGTCTAAGTGAGAGTTCGGGCTTGAACCGGGAGCTTTTAATTTAATGACTGGACATGCTGGTATCCTTACGTCTTTCTGTCTGGCTTTTAAACTACTTTTTAATGTGTTTTTGGGCCTTTATATCATAAAATGAGGTACAAACAAATAAAGGACATTCAGTCCATGCAGCATAATGGTTTTCGAATAGTTGATACATCTGCATCTAGCTATTTCTGGAAGGCAGCCAGAGAGTCAGCTTCTAAAATACAACTTTTTAGAGTTTGTTCTAGGTTTCAGTGTAAAATCCACATGTATCTTTTAGTTACTATATCCATTGATCTTGAAGAGTTCCCCCGGGTCGACTTTGTCAGTACTGTTGATGATTTTGTATACTCGAATCACAGTTTTGTGTTGATGTTGCTTGTTGGCGTGATGGTTGATAGCACTGGGTACTAGAGTTTCAGTGACCCAAATTGGGGGTATCATTTGTGCACTGGCATGCTTTCTATGTTAATGGGTGTCTCTAAATGATCCCTAAGTGCTTGTGTGTATGCTCTGAGATGGACTAGCTTCTCATTCAGTGTAGTGCCACCTTGAGTCCTCTGTCTCCAGAACAGGTTCAAAGCTACTGTAAGACCAACATTTTCCCCAAGAGCACCTAAAGAAGTACAGTGCATTTAGCCATTTCAATGTATCATAGGTAGAATTTATAAACAAGTGCCTTGGGGGCAAGATTGATTAATGAATGCCGAGTAGCTCCTGAGAACCAGCAAGGTTAATCAAGTAGCATACTTTAGCAAATTATTTTATTGGTGCACTTTGTTTTTACAATCTATCATATTTTCTCCACTACTTCCTGTTTATAACCACTTATTTAAAGAGATTAAGGGCTGAAAGAATGAGGGGAAGCTAACACAAGGCCTTTCTAAACATGTCTTTGCCTGGTTATGTCTCCTTAGGCAGATATTGAAATATTCGGTGAACACACTTAGTGATCTCCACTTGGATTAAATGACTGAGACTGTGGGGAAAACCTATCTTGCACAGCTGACAAAAAACATTAAGATGAGCCATGCTTATACAACAGCTGATGAGGATCTTGCCTGGAAAAGTCAGGGAATAAATAAGAAGCATCTGAGTGGTTCGTGCAAATGCTCTCACTACTGCAGCTCCCTGAAGGACATACAAACATTTAACTGGTCAAAGAATGTGGTTCTTAATGCCACGTTTCTCAGTGACTTTGAAATATAGCAAAAACCCACCCCCTTGCACTCAGTACAAGCAAAACTTTTGCACATATTTGACTAAGCAGGACCTTTAACTTCACAGTATCCTGTGTATTTCCACCACCTCAAGTTTCTGCACTGTGGACACCAATAAAACAAAACACTGCAATGACGTTTTCTCTGTGTGTTTATTTTTAATTAGTATCTGAGATTCAAAATGGATAAAAACATGATTTACCATAAAACGTTCCTGTGCATTGATGGTAAGTGTGGTTGGCTAAAATAATGTGACCCTTTAGATATAACCAAAATAGTAGCCAAAAACATTGAGGTTAGAACAGCAATTTTATTCTTTTGTCCCAGTTGGGAGGTACTGTCATACAGTGGACTCCAGAATGCCCTGATTTTGCACACCTAGTCCACAGATGCCTTCTTTATCAGTCAGTAATAACTACAGTCAGTAAACATTAAACAGATTTTTTATTAACTGCAGTTCAAAGATCCTCATTCCTAGATGCTTTCTGGTAAATCTGATAGGGGAATTCAAAGATCAGCAATCACACTGTGTGTGAATGTAGGAGTGTGAAAATGAGAGCGCGTGAGTGAGCCTTTGGAATGTGTAGAATGTGAGTTTTCATGTGACAGGACTTCGTGTACTTTCAGATTTTCTCCTCTTTGGTTTAATCATTATCCGAGGGTAGTGTGATGTGCCAGCAAATCCTCGACTCTAAACTGGCCTTTCCGACTGGGAATGAATTGATAACAATGTACAATGAACACATCTTTACTTCAGCCTCTGTGATCATGTAATCAGGAAGGCATATCCAGTGCCTTTAAGCGGGTGTGAACTGGTATTCACCTGAACCGGATCTCTTGACTTACAATTACAATCTGTAATACCCCAACTCCCTAGTCACATTCCTCTGCTTATAAGAACTAACATTATGATTAAAAAATGTTATGATAAAAAATATTCTTTGCCTTTAGGATTTTGTGTGGTTATCTCTGTGACTACATTTGATCGTGGGATTACTGTACTGTACCAGACATATCTATGAACACTGATATACACCTAGTACACTTAGATAAAGTTCATGTTAAAATTACAGCTCAAGCAAAATAAAACTGGAGTTAATGGGCATAAATAGTCACCATTGTAGACATTCATAAACAGGATGCCACTAATGTTGTCAAAACTGTCTCCTCATATTATTATTATAGATCCCTGACTTGGATTAAGTAGCTCACCTTGGGGAAACCCATATTTCTCCACAAAATCTTTCCTTCCATAACCTACTTTTGGCATGGCTGAACCAGGCTTGTGGGCTGCAAAATTGCATTTTGGTTAAGGTTAGACTTTCTCTGCCCCCTTTCATTTGAGCTGCATTTTCTTTTTCACGATCAAAGAATTTGACTCTTTTTTACAATCAAGGAAAAGGCAACTAAAAAAAATCCACCAATCAAATTTAGCAGCGCTATTTTAATCGACAGTGGCAGGAAATTAAGGTTTTTCACGTTCTCTGTGAGTATTGGTGCACCACTGGCAGGGAAACAAGGTCCGTCGTGTAAATCCTGTGGTGGCGGTGAGCCCCAGGTTTGTGATGTGCTCTGCTCTTTGCAATCTCTAGACTTCGGCATGCCATCCCCTGTGTCCTAATGACAGAGCCTCAGTTGTTAATCCCAGATTTGGCCGGGTCATGCATTTGAGGTTACTGAAAAGAGGCTCTGCTCTGTTAATCCCATTGTTCTTGGATCAAGATCAAATGACTGACTGCAAGATCTACTCCGGACTACAAGATCTCCGAGCCACCACACCCAAGGCTAACCCCATTACCTCCAACACTGCGTCATCAGAGATGAGTGTCCTCACACCCAGCAATGAATTAGAGGGGATGTACCGAAACTTAAATGTGTGCAGTAGCTGACCTATTAATTTAACCTCTTGTCTGTCAAGCAATTCCTATAATCCATATATTTCGAATAATAAAATAATCCTTACAATCATATAATGCTTTTCAGAGCATACCACTCAAAGTGCTTTACAGGTATTGGGATCTCCCCACCATCCCCACCAATGTGTAGCGCCCAACCAAGTGCCTTTGTATGCTTACCACACATCAGCTATCAATGGGAAGGAGAACAGAATATCCCATAGATGGGGATTATTAGGTGGCCATGATTGGGAAAGGCCGGGGGGGGATTAGGCCAGGACACATTGGTGAACACTCCTATTCTTTTTGAGAAATGCTCTTTGATTTTTAATGACCATGCAGAGTCAGGACCTCGGTTTTACATCTCATCCGAAGGACGGCACCTTTTAATACAGTATAGTGTCCATGTCACTATACTGGGGCATTAGGACTCACACATACCACAGGGTGAGCACTCCCTACTGGTCCCACTGACAGCTCTTCCAGCAGCAATGTTATTGAATATGTGCACTATATATTTTAGGCTCCTACATGTGCCGAAGATCAGAGAATCTTAATTTTTATTCTTTGGAAAAATTGCATGCAGACTTTTCTTTCCTGTTCAAAAGTATGCTTTGAATCTCTCCATTTGTGATTTTCAATAAATTGTTTTTGTGTAAACTACCAGAAAAATAAATTTATCAACTATGAAGGTGAGCTGTTGGATTCAATGTCTAGAACTGTCATATTGTTTAATGAATAATTAGTAACACTGAAAAAGAATTGGAAAGCAGTTTCCTGTATTAAGATATGTAATGAAAGCCATTCAACCCAGGGGTCAATAAGACACAACCTATGACCTGACCACGCTCTCTTAATCCCAGGATCTGGAGTAACTCCTACTCCCCATTTTCAGACCACTCTGGAGCTCCTCAGGTTCCCTGTCAGCTCAAGAAGACACAGTGTTGGGCGTTGTTGTTACTTTTAACAAGCAATCCATCGCAATTACGAGTTTCATGTGTAAGAGATTACTTTTTTAAACAAAATTAACTTAGGGGAAATGTTTTTGTAGGTAATAGATCAGTGTAATTGATGGAAACACTTTCCAGTCAGAGATCAAAGAAGCAGGTCCTGGATAATCTCAGGATCTTCTGGGGGTTTTTTTCTTTTCAGCTAATCTCTCCATTTCTTGTTCCGTTCATTGACTCGGTTAGTTGAAATAAACTAATTAATAGCTCCTGGACAATGGTATCCACGACCATGGTTGGAGACTACAGTATTGGACAGTACAGTTATTAATCTATTATAACAATGATAAGAGATCAAACAGAAAACATGATTATCAATTCTACTGTACTAGAATGCATTGTAAAATTAAAAGTAATTGACTTGTCGAGCATCAGAAAGGATGTGTGAATTTTAATACTGAAGAACGGTCAAAACTAGCAGAGGAGACTTTGGTGATTTCACACCAAAGGAACCTGTTGAACTCTTGCAGCATGACCCTTAGACAGGTAAGTGACAAAACAGTAAAATACTTAAGACTGCCAAGTTACCCGCTGGTATTTGTTAAACCTTGTATTATGCGTCTTCATTGCAACACTATTTCATTTGAGAGAAGCTTGTGGATATGCAAGGATATATCAAGTTGAAACTAGCACATAAAAGTTGTCTCTTTTATAAAAAAATCAAGGTCAGTTGCTGCACTAAACTGAAACTCTGAAGGAGTTATTACCCCTGCAGACACTGAGTAGGGAGGGCTGGTGGTCAGGAGCTCAGACCACTACCATGGCAAGCAGGCTACATCATCCTGGAGCTGGAGTCTGAAACGCTCATCTCGGATTTGGACATGTTTTTCTGGAATTCCTCATAATTTAAGCATTCAGTTACTCCGATTGATTGAGGGTTCAGCTTGACAAGCCGAGCATTTTCTTTTTCAGCTGGTGATTTAAAAGAGCATTTTAACTTTCAGCTTCTGCTTGATTAGACAACAGTTTTTTTTCAAAATCTTCTTTGTACTTTGCATTTGGTTTAGAAGTCACACCTGATTAAAGGTACAGGACTCATTTAAAACTTCCGTTGATAACAGCTCTAAATCACATAATTAGACTGCCTGTAAAATTGAACAGACAGAATGAAAGCCCCCAAAATGCAGCAACCCCAGTAGCTGAATTTACACCCCTTTTCCTAGACCCTCCAGGGAGAGGGATAGGATAAGCAAGAGTTTTTCGAGAAGGGAGCACTGCTATTTAACTGCTGTGCAACATCCTTGCCCTGTTGGGCACTGAAAGCACCATAAAAAAAGGAAGCGGTCTCAGCCTTTCAGTAGCAGGTTATAATTGCGACAAGTGGGAGCAACTTCCATTCTCTTCTATCCTAGTCAGGTAGAGCCCTGAAGACAGCCTCCACCACCCCTGAGCAGGCCAGCAATGACATGAAAGCTGACCTTGCACTGACCTTTTGGAGCACCCTGGCTTTTTCCCACATGGCTTTCCCCTTTGAAGTCGACCCCAAGGCATTTTTCTCATGATCTCCAGGGTCACAACCTCTCAGGACCTCAATGAGCCTGTGGAATGTGGAGCAGGCACCTGAAGAGTCACTTCCCAGAGTATTTCACTGCAGGGCAAAGAGGGGTCCACAACGCCTCTCAGTGTGTCTAATTCCCGCTAAAAATATCTTTATTTCTAGCACTTCCTTTTTGGAAGTCTTTCCTGTGCCCTTTCCCCTTAATTTAGAAGCTGGGAGGTCAGGTTCCCAGTAAGAGGAGGGAGGAGTAGGTTGAGCAAACTTCCACATCGTCTAGATAAAGAAAAAGCAACTGCAGCCTTGTTCTCATAAGAAGATTTTTTTTAAAGAAATAGTTTGTGATGTGACTCATGAAGCATCAAATTTTACATCTATTTCTGTGCCTAAGATAAAAATGGCCATATGTTTTTTTTTTGTCTGAAAGAAATCACATTGTATTTATGGCACTAATTATCTGCATTATAGTCAACAGCAATTGCAAAGCACTTGCCTGTCAGTAAACGTGTAGAACTGCATGATTAACTGCGCTATTAACAACATACTTTTAATTTATTGTGGTCATGATTTAGGACTATAAATGGCATGTGATATTTTTAATATATTTTTTCTATTTATTTCACATCTTATTACAATGTTTAAAAAAACACCAGGGATTTTGTTTGTGTTGATGGGCAGATTGAGTAGATCATGTGTAAACGTTTATGTTTCCACCCAGGCAGTGTGGTTTATTGGTCTCATGGGTTTCACAGGCCAGGGGCACAGGGTTAACCAAGGAGACTCCAGGTTGAATGAAGGCCATTATTTCCAAGTTAAGCAACCAATTAGGACAAATCGGGAGAAAGAGGAAATCTCTCTCTCAAGAACATCAATATAGTTGCTTAACTTTTGTGAAGTCAGTGACCTATAGATAAAAGAATCGAAATGTCATGGGATGTCCGAGGTTGCTAAAGTCAAGCCATTCTACCCATGTAAATGTATGTCATTAATTCTGCTCCCTTCTCCTTCTGTTTCTATGATCAGTGAGTGGGCTGTCCCCATGCAGGACTTCCTCCATAGCTTCTTATTCTGTCTTGCACTCCCATGATCAGACTAGTTTGCTAGCCTGTCATTCCCCTAGTCAAGTTTCTGTCATGTGGCATGTTTTGGCACAGACTGTGATTTGTGGGAGTGCTGTGAAGCCCCCAGAGCAAAGGCTTGATTCTCTCATCCAGTGAGAATATAGCACATCGCTATACCAGGCCCCCTCTGGTGCTCGGAAGACTCATTGACAAGGTATAGAAATGTCACCCTAAAGCTGCCATTATCAAGCAGTGTCCCTTTAATTTATGCAAGCCTCCACCCCTCTCCTGCTTTCTTCATTTTATCCCGGTAATGTGTTGTGCTGGTCAGACTGTAGCAAAGTTTGTGTTTGTACTGCTGTAGCTTAAAAATACTGTTGCGACTGTGTTGATCATAAACGGTGAGATATGTGAAGTACATGGCTGAAAGAAGAAAAACACCATTAGCAAACGACTTGTAAAGCTTATCGCCTTAAACTATACTTATAAGGCATGCTTTCGTTTTATCTTTGTGACCTAGGTGATGCATGTTGGTTGCATTTATACTTTGGTCTCTAGGCATTAAAAGACAGGCACTCAAACACTGCCGGCAGTGCAGTGTTAAGGGCTCTGGATCCCCAGCTGGAAGGCTGTGTGTGCAAGTCCCTGAAGCCGGCATTGTTGTTGTTGGAGGTAACTCCACGATGGACTCCTGTCCCCTCCAAGGTGGAGTCAGGTGTATTCCGTCTGTCTAGCGTTATAGAAACCAGGATTAGCCCAAGCCTGTAGTTCAAGTATGTAGTTCATCCTCTTTTGCTTGAAGGGAAAATGATTTTTGTTTCTGTTTTTTCCCACAGAGGAGCAGCAGCTGTACTCAGATGACAGCTGTAGAGATGATTGGCTGTCATTTTTGACTGATGGGTGGACATGTGCTGCAAGAGAGTGGCGCTAAATGCTCTGCGGTTCTGTGCGAATTGTGAGTGAGTGTGTGAGAGAGAGAGGTGAGGCAGTGTGGGTTAATGTCATCACCTGTGCTGTTTAATAAGATCGTGACAGGATCCTGGGCTCTAGGGGGACGTTAGTGAGGGGTACCCTGGGATGGTTGTCAAGACAGCAAAACATGAAGCCCCACCAGGGAAAACAGGGATCTTCATTAGTAGGGGCAATACAGCGCATGAGTGTAAAAGAAAATAATAATCTGCACCAAGCAGCACGGTTTAGTTCTCACAGTGTGTAGGTGCTAATGTGGGATGAGAAAAGACTTCTACCTGTGACACCTCCACCCACTCTCTGATGCTGGCAATGCGGGTGTGGAACAAGACTGAATGAATGAGGCAGCCCAGGACTGGCGGGTCTGAACTCGCCTGGGCTGCAAGAGGTAGCAGGCATAACCGCCCCAGTGATTGAAAAAGCTGCCTGGGAGTTTGCATTTTCCCTTGAAATAGAGTGAGAGAGTGACGAAGAGCTCATTCCCACGCTGTGCTGCAAGATGCTGCTCATATACTGTAGGTGTGAGGTGTCACCCGTGCAGCGTAAGTGCATGGTGGCACTTTCCAGGACTGACAGAAGGTGCAGGGGGGGAGGGCTCTTCCTGGGAGGGGAAGCCAGTTTTACAGCATGATCATCAGCAGGCATTGCAGAGAGAAGGCAGGTTGCCTGTTCAGAATGGAGCCTTTTCCCTCTCCAGCTGGCCCAGTGCTTCAATGATATTGATCCAGAAAGCACCCATGTGGGCTCTTACGCAGCCTGCAGCGTTTCTCTTGGATGCAGGAAAACATGTGATTGTGGGAAAATGTGAATGATCTAGTTTCATTACAGTATTTCCTGTTCTCAGTTATGGGTTCTGCATTCTTACAATTATGGTCATAACATAGATATTGACACAGTAGTCTTTTATTGGAGGGTGGAAGGTGGGATACATGACTATGAGCAGTTCAACACTGACATAGATTTTTTGTCTTATTTTCAAACAAAGCATCAAATGCTGTCTGTGTAATCTTTACAAAAATCTGTAGCAGAACTATTCTGAAGTTCCTCACATAGAGTTCACATTTAATAGACTTTATACCGGATCTTAGGCCTTAATGCTCTATTACCCTTCAACTGTGACTCAGTACAGTTGACATGCAAATCCCTGCCCTTTGTTCAGTCATAAAGCAAAGTCTTATGGTGTGTAATGTGTGAGTTACATTGTGTAATCACTTATGAATGTAAGTGACTTTCCAACTAACTTCTGGATGTTGGGCTCACCCAGCTAATCTAATCAATCAGAGGAACATAGGGACCTTGAACTATTGACAAGAGGCCTCACTTGCATCCTCTCAGCCACTCTAAGCCATGTGAGCTTTAGAAATTCCGGCAAAGAACATCGTAATCTTGTAACACACCCTGATACAAATTCCGCGATATGTCTCCTACAAAATGGCAGGGGCTTATAATAGAGCTGGAGGCAACGTCAGTGAGAACAACATGATTTAATGGGCATGCCTGCTGCTCAAAGGTCAAGGTGCTGTCAGGCACATGTGCTTCCTGCTGAATGAAATAAGTGCACCTTCTTCTCTCTCCTCCACACTGTCTCCTTTACCAAGATAAGAAAACTATGGGCCTCCAGCCCTCCCTTGCAAACACAGTCCTCACTGAACATGCTAACCACGGTTCCGTGTATTAAATAATCCACAGTTAAAGTTAGGTGAGCGTAGCTGAGAGAAGCCCAGAATCTCTGAGAAGTGAAGACTTTCTGCTGGTAAAGTGCTGTCAGGTCATGGGAAAAGCGATGTACTGTGATTGTGGTAAACATTAATTAGGGTTAAACTGACTTCACTAACAATTCAAAAAAGAGGAGCTTAATCTGAGAAAATCATCCTCTGGCACAGCGGTCTTCCAGCTTCCACAGTATGTCTGTCTGTCTGTCTGTCTGTCCTGATTGCTGTAAGTCTTCCCTTTGTGGAGACGTTAATAAAAATATTCATGTAGGAATTTTCCATAATGCTAAGGACAGTGTCTCTTTTTTCTCAATCTCCTCAAGTTACTGTATCAGACTTGAAAAGTTTATACTGTGAATAAGGGAAGTTTCTATTAGCAGCCTGGTGGGGTGCTTTAGAATCTCATTATGTTGTTTGTTTCTCAGGAAAATGCAGGTATAAATCTAACCTGGTGGGAAATGTTTTCAGGGTTTAGCCGACGGTGCTTTGGATTCGCAGGAGCAGGGTAGCACTCCTGTGCATTTTGGGATTCAAGCCATCATGTGATTTTTATATAGAAACCTTTGTGCTTTGCATACCAGCTGAGCCACATTTTCTCACGGTCAGGGCTCAACAAGTCTGAGAGCTGGACTGGAGAGGACAGAAGAGGGTCGGGCCTCTCACTGGCATGCCTACGAAACCACAGTTATAAAAAGGCAGTCCTCATCTGCGCTGCCTGACAAGCACCGTCATCTGCCATCAGCCTCTCACCTCTGTTCTTTCGCTCCCCACATCTATCTTGCAATGTCTGGACATTGTGTGACATAAAGCTCTCCAGTTCACAGCATCAGAGTCCAGGACCTTTATAAGGGACTCATAATCAATGCCTTTAGAATAGCATTAACATTACATACATGATATAACATTACATACATGCTCTGCTAAAGTAATCACTAAGATGAGGCTCCACGGTCGAAACATTGTGTTTTCTTTCTTCTCTTTTCAGTGTGGAATAAACCTATTACTTGTTCCTTTGCAGCCAATGCATGCTGATGCAGCTACCCACCTAAATAATACAATACAAGCTTTTTTCAGAGCTATCACTCTAAATGAGGAGGAAACAAAGTTAAAGAAGACAGTTTTATAAGGAACAAAAAATGTGTTTGTTTTTTTAAATTAGAAGCTCAAGTGTTTTTTAGTTGTTGTTTTTTCCTCATAATAGTTTGGTATTGTATCGATATTTTTTTCATGTTGTTAATTTTACCCACTCGTTTTATGTTGCTTTAATGGGCTCTGCCATGTTATTAAAAAGCAAATCTATCTGAGGCTGATTTTCAGTGAACAGATGGATACAGCGACAAAGCCAGGCAGCGAATACAGATTTTGATCATGCATCACACCTCTCCCCTTGTCCTGCAGAGAAGCTTTTGCATTTGTTTGCTGTGTGGGCTGCCCCTGTTGTTGTCCTGTGCCATGCACTGTTTGGTGCCTCACCTGTTGAATGGTATTGCAGGGCCTAAGTGGTGTCTTCACAGTTGTGGTTTGCCTGTATGTTTGCACATTCAAAGGAGAGTTGGGGGGGGTGTTAGAGTTTTCAGAGATGCTATTTTTAGATTCGGGGGGATGGGGACGGCCATCCTAAAAAGACAACTGCTGCGCTGCAGGCCCCAGAGGAGCCCTTCTATATCATAGGTATTTCTGATGACGTAAAAAGGTTAAGCCTGGGGAATCACATACAGTATGCTCATGACAGCCTTTCTGGGCTGGGAAGGATGGAGCTGGGGGGAGTGGGAGGCTACAGTGACCCTGTTTCTAATACAGTAGGAAGGGATGACTTAATGGAAGGTCCAGGGTATTTCTGTCACCAGGCCTTTCTGCAAAGGTTGGCATTTCTCATCATTCCTGGACTCGGTAGAGAAGTCCTGCGCAAGAGAGCACTCCGCATTAACCTTGGCCCTTGACATTACATTAAGAGGCATTTTGGCCCATACAGGGTTATACTGTATCTACTAATGTTGCAGCACTGACTCAAATGACTGAATTCCCATGGAAGGACAGAAACATATCCTCTGTAAGATCAGCTATTTTCTAAGCTGAAATGAATTTTGATCGTTGATGTGCAAATGTCAGCACGGACATTTGCACGGTATTTTAATTGGAGGAAAACGGAAAAAATATATATATTTCTACAGGCAAAACACAAAACCCTAACTGACAGTCAGTCCATATGCAGCCTTTTTGTGTTTGTTATTCCTGACTCCTCCAGTTTTGCACTGTCTTCAATCAGTTTATCTTACTGGCCCTGGGTTGAGTGCAACGGGTGTTTTTTCTCTTTTTAACCTGTGAATCTCAACACCCCGCACCTGTGGAAGAACCTTGAGGTTTCCCACTGAATCCCCTTCCACTGCTTTCCCTGTGAGCGGACCCCCCTCTCTGCTCCTCCTCTCTAAATATATGTAACAGCTGTGACCAGGAGTCAGCTGTTCTTCAGCATTGCCAGGAACCACAAGCAGCAGCTATTGCCATGTCTGTCCTCAGAAAGCTCGGGCTGCATTCTGATAGAGCTGTCCATGCTATAATAGGCAACTGCTTGCTCACAGCAGTCCCCTTGCCATTTCTGCCTCCTCTCAGATCTCAGAGGGAGCTCTGCGGTGGGCATTTTCTAGAGAGACTTTCTGACATTGAGAGCTAGGTTTCACAATCGCTCAGCATTTTTCTATTTTGACAGAATCAGATTCAAAACAGGACATGACATTTTTTTTTTACTACTGAAAAATGAAGAGATTTTAATGAGAAACAGGGTACTTTGCTTGCTAGGAGCTCCACCCGACTTCTTCAGAGCTTGGCTGTTCTGATACAGCGTAACTGTCACTCTTCTGGGAGTGTTGAGCTTTGGTGCTCAGAAGAGACAGTCCAGGCCCATGATTTCTTAAAAGCATAAACTGCCTTCTTGCATTTATGATTTGGAAAATATGCCCTTTGCAAATGTCATCTTGAAACAAGCTACAGGATCTGTGGGTTCCAACTATTGATGTTTCTATTAACAGACAGTCACATTTGTGAAATATTTCAGTGCACCTGAACATTATAGATTCTAATGAATAATAATAACAAACTTTATTTTATATACCACCTTTAAAGGTGGGTTCTCAAAGTGCTTTACAGAATGACAACAATAAATAAAAAGAACACACAAGATAAAACACAATTACAATACACAGAGGAGACCATCGATGGTGGTACTTAGTATAGTAGGAGCGGAGGGGTAAAGAATGGAACCAGTTAAGTAAAGGCTCTTCTAAAGAAGAAGGTTTTGAGTCTGTATTTGTAGGAGTTAAGAGAAGGTGACTCTCTGATATCCTTGGGGAAAGAGTTCCAGAGCTTGGGGGAATAACAGGAGAAGGCCCTGTCACCCATAGAATGTAGACGGGCTTGGAGGACAGTTAGGAAACCAGAATTAGAAGAGCAAAGGTTGCGAGGTGGGGAGTAGGGTGATAATAATTCACACAGGTACTGAGGTGCCAAACCATGCAGAGCCTTATAAGTGAGCTTGAGGATTTTAAAGTCCACACTGAATTTGACAGGACGCCAGTGCAAGAACTCCTGGATTGGAGTAATGTGCACTAGACCCAGTCAGAATTCTGGCTGCCAAATTTTGGACATACTGCAGTTTGTTCAATGTAGATTTAGATACCCCAGCAATAGAGCATTATAGTAGTCAGTTCGGGAAAACACAAATGTGTTGATCAGCTTTTCAGCCACAGTTAGTGATAACACAGGGTGTAGTCTAGTGATATTTCTGAGGTGAATAAAAGATGTTTTGACAATACGCTGAACATGTTGGTCGAATGTTAAGCCAGAACTGAATATCACCCCAGGATTTTTCAATTTAGACTGAAGCTCAAGTACAGAACCATCTACAGGTAAGGTTACAGGACTGGCTTTACAAAGTTGATGGGGGGTGCCAATAAGCATGACTTCAGTTTTGTCAGGAAATTTTGAGTCACCCATGTTTTTATGTCAGAGATGCAAGAGAGAACAGAGACAGCCACATCAGTGTCTGGTTTGGTATGGATGTATCTCTGAGTATCATCAGCATAAAAATGAAAGCTGAGGCTATGTGATCTTAAAAGCTGACAAAGTGGAAACGTGTAAATGCTGAAGAGCAAGGGGCCCAGTATTGAGCCCTGAGGAACACCAGACTTAATAAGACTGATTTCAGACCTATACCCATTAAGAGAGACAAAGTGACATTGATCAGTGAGGTAAGACTTGAACCATTTGAGAGCAGTGTCAGAAACTCCAAACACAGTCTCAAGATGTCATGGTCAACAGTGTCAAAAGCAGCACTGAAATCAAGAAGGATGAGTATAGAAAGAGAACCACAGCCAGAAGCTATTAGAAAATCGTTAGTGACTTTGACCAGGGCAGTTTCTGTGTGAAGTTGATGGAAGCCAGATTGGAGGGGTTCGAAGAGGTTATTTGCCATGAGGTGGTTATGTAACTGAAATGTGACAGCACGTTCTAGAATTTTTGCAAGAAAGGGTAAGTTGGAGATGGGGCGAAAATTGTTTAGATTGTCAAGAGCCATGTTAGGCTTTATTGGCACGGGTGTAATGGCAGCAGTTTTTAGTATTTATAATATTGAAGACAATGAGACAGAGAGAAGAGAAACAGGACTGCAATAAAGTGGTGGTAATGGGACCTAAAATAGAAGTGGTGGGTTTCATGTGTGTAACTAGTTTATTGAGAGATGCTGAGTCAAGAAGAGAGAAATTGGAGAGAAGGGAACCAGAAAGCTGGATAAGGAAGAAGGTATGGAAATGATATGCGTAGTGGAGAGAATGTAATGTCGGATGTTGTCGATCTTGGAGGTAATGAAATCTAAGAATGTGTTACAAAGTTGCAATGAGGCAGGTAATGTGGTGGGACAGTTTGGCTTTAGCAAACTGTTGATGGTGGAGAAAAGAGGTCTGGGGTTGTTATGGTAATTTTCAATGATTTGAGAGAAGTAGGTGGATCTAGCAGACTCTATTGTAAACTTATATTCAGACAAGTAATCTCTCCAAGCCTGATAATGTACATTTAGGCCAGAAATATGCCACCTAAGCTCAAATTCAGGGGAGACTGCCTTCAAAGATCGCAGATGGTCATTGTACCAGGAGGCAGGGCGAGAGAAGGAGATGGTTCGAGTTTTTGGAGGAGCAAAGGTGTCAAGGTGTCAATCTGATTGACTTGTCCTGGTCTATTCAAGGTACTTCAAGACCATGATTGAGAGCTAAGCGGTAAGAATGCTTATTGATACAACAGTATCCTTTTGGCTCGGACTTCCACAGTATCATGGAGTGGTTATTATAAAAATGAAAAGACACATTTCTGTGGGTGTGGGGCTAGTGATCACACAAGAAAACAGGCATCGACAATTAACTTGCAGTTGTTGTAATTGTTGTGGTGATTCAAAGACCTAGAATAGATGAGGGAATTTTACATTGCAGGTGTTTTTGGGAATCACATCCATTAGCACAGTAGCACACAGGAATGGGCATAAATAGACAGGTCCTGTTAGGTGACAAAAGTCTCCTGTATACAGCTACAGTACGTGCAAAGGCATGCACTCAATAAGCAGGGAAGACCTGACACCACTTCACATTACGATACTGCTTTATCATCCTTCAGTGGGTGTTTCTTTAATTAGATACAGCATATACATATGGCAGACTTTTTTCACACAACAGCAACATTTGCCGATGATCATTCATCTATGGCATGCTAAGAAAGTTTAGTTTTGTGTGTACTTGGTACTTACAGTGTGTAGAGAACTCACTTACTTAGACACTGCACTTCATTGTAGAATGTTGTATCACTGCACATTTTGTATAATGACACATTAATAAGCACCCAGACTTGGCTGTATACTACAACACTTTGCTGAATGCTTTGTGCAAATAGTGTTGCCCGGCTTTGCTGCTCAAAACCATTCCCTTGTGCTTAAAGAGCTTTACTTTCCCACACTGTGACGGCTGCTCTGGGGAGACCACCCTGCTCCATGGCTTCTAAAGGGTGACTGCATCGTCCTGTTGTATTTTTGGCTTGTTCTTGATTGTTTTCCCATGCCTTCTTAAGTTTCTCAGCGAGATGCCTGCCATTGGCTAGCAATGATGCAATACAAGATCAATCAATAAAGCCATCTTTGACTGTCAACAGGTTCACCAAGTTGCAATTCTGCGCTTTCCAAAAGAGCCATGCCAGCTGGCTGCAACACTCACCCCTGGGTGCATGTGGGGTGCACTCTTTCTTCGTCAGTACCTCCCCACATTATGTAGGCTCAATCACTGAGGTGTCCTGTAAATTATGACACATACATATTCTCTCCTTATGCCCCTGCCTACCTCCCCAAGCATCCTCTACTGTCAAGCCAGCAGTTTGAAAAGAGCTTCACTGAGACTATTGAATCTCCACACCTCTCACATAAACAGCACTGGCTTTGGTTTTAATCACAGCTCTTCCACACAGGCACTTACACACCAAACCATAGTGCCAACTCTCCCTCTGCATTTTAAAATAGAAGAAAGACACCAAAAAATGAACAAATGAAAGAGCAAAATGTTTGGTTTAAGCTTCTTCTCTTCTTCCCTGTGTCCTTGTTGAAATAAAACCCAAAACAGCCATAACATGTTTTGAAATAATACCACTTTTATTTTTTGAGCATTTTTGTGAATGACAAAGAACTTAAGAGCACGATTACTGACATGCAACAGCTAACTTTGTCAGGTAACTTGTGTTCCCAAAACATGAGACAGTACCCCCTTCCTACCCTCCTACAGACAAGGAAAAAGTAACATGCTGTCAGCTCATTTAATAAAGGAAACTTAACAGTGTCACAACTGTGGCACATGTGAGTGTATATGAAAGAAAGCACAGGGATTCGCAGCACTTGAAGAGAAAGCTAGCTTCCTCTTGGATCCCCCACCATTCTCAGAGAGATAGGACAGTAACTGCTCTAGAAGGCAGCTGAAAACAGAGTCACGAATTCCTCTGTGGTTCCAAAATGTTTAAAGTGCAAATTGCATTGTCTGTTTCTACACTATTCAGCATGATTTGGCTAAAGACCAGAGAAGATGAATTTAAAATGACATTACTTAAAGCAACTTGCAGTGATAATTAATTAACACCAATGCAGTGTTCCATAATCACTGCCATTAACACGTACATTGAGAACACAAAGAATATAAAAAAGGCTAGAAGTGGTCTTTCAGTCCATCTTGCTCAGTTGTAGCTTAGTAGATAACTGAAACTTTGTAGTAAGTGAATCCAAAGCTTATACCTGACATTTTTTTTAAAAGCCCAGAGTGTGGTGGCTCAAACCACCTGTTCCACACTCCCTCGATTCTTTGTTTAAAGAAGTCTTTTCTTTTGTCCATCCCTTTTTTCCTCCAGCAATGACCTCATGTCTGAGACTTTTGTGTTTCCTTTGCTGCTGCTTCTGTTTTTGTCCATACTCCTGTTTTGGTAACCTCTATAAATTTGAATATTTGACTATGACTGAGAAAAAACCATTAGACCCTGATGATTTATAGGTTTTAAGCCTCCCTAGCTCTTGTATATCCCACAAGTCAGTTAAGCTAAAATGACCCAATACTACTGCAGTTTCTTCTCTAATTTGGGGCATGTTAATAGTGTCCTCTATTGTAAACACCAATGTGAAATATTCACTTAGCATGTTTACTATATCTTTGTCAACTTCTATTATTAATGCCCTATTATCTCATGAACTATTTACTCAGGCTTTTATAGTTCTTTTACTGTTGTAGTACTGAAAAAAAGCATTGCATTACTTTTTTTTTGCCTCTCTTGCAAAATTCTTTTCTGTCTCTTGGCAATTCTAATGCCTTTTGTTCAGCTGTGCCTGTAACCTGGCAAATTTGTTTTCTATCTTTGAATCTTGGGCTGTTTTAAGCAGTTGGTATAGCAATTTCTTCCTTCTGATTTTTTCCTCTCAATTTTACCAGTAAACTATCTAGGCCACATAGTTTGCTCACTAGACATGGGCTTCATTGTTTTAGGGATGAGTTTGAGTTTTGCAAGGTAAGAAAAGTTACTACTGAGAGGAAGCCACTTGGTCCATCTAGCCTACCTTCTAACAATTTGTTTTTAAAGGAGATAGAGGACCGTTGAGGAAGACTCCCAGCTCTTCATACCTGTTTCTTGAAGATCCTGCTCTAACCATGAAGTGAGGAATAAATGATAAGTATTATTTTGTAGAAAGATTTGATACCTGTACCTGTGTCCACCCAATAATAACCAAGGTAGGAACCAGGCATCTAATTTCACAACAGTCCATGTTTGAATGTTACATGTTAAATGTTTGCTGTCAGTTATCTTGGATCTCAGTTTATTAATGGGATAATCCTAAAATAATCTAAAGTCATTTGGTGAAAACTGCTGGTAAACAGTTTATATAAATCACAGTCAAACAATGCAGGGGGCAGACCTAGACCATATGCATAGAGCAGTAACTCCTCCCTCCTGTTTAAATGCCCCGTTCCCCCCAGAATCCCCAAGAGTTTTACAGGTCAAAAAGGGTGGAATTTTGGAAAACTTTTGTTATCTTTTTTTGGATCTTCCCATATAATCCTGTTCCCTGTCACTAATGAACACTTTTATCTGTGAGTGAATGGGGTGAACAATGTACAATGCATTTAGGAATCTAATCTAATGGAATAAGTTTGTTCAATTTAGTGTGAATAGAGAAGATTGAGGAAACCCTTTGGCACAGCTGCCATTTCACCCCCATACTCCTGTAAATCATACTAATAGTGACTAGTCGCACAAGATACCGTTTAACGATTAAAACAGCACACCTTTGGGTCGTATCAAACGTAAGGAGGGGCAGCTTAAAGCCGGCCCGCCATACATCATTCTCTTAATTTCAGTGACATTTTCAAGAACTTGATTGCTATGGAAACTATGCTGAGACGACGGATCAATACTGGAAATGTCCTTCAAATCTTGCAGGCAGGCGTTTCAAAAGCCGTTTTCCGTGGTGCGGGGGTACATTCGTGATGACCAAAATGCCGCCTGCTGCGAGAGATGAATGCTGCCGGTTTGAGAGAAGGGCGTTAACAGCTATTAAATACTAGAGGATTGTGTGTGCTTTTACGCTGGTAATCTTATGATTTCTGAAGACTATTCCCTGACTATTAAACTATTAAAGACGTTTAGATGCTGCCATTTGAGAGATGGAAACAGATTTCCCTCTTCCAAGTGACCGGGACTATGGTGGGGTTGTTAAAAACCTCTTGGCAACATTTTAAATCCCTCTGCTTGGTTTCAACATTAAAACCCCTTCCCGTAACAGCCCAGACCGCCCTTTTCCCTTCAAGAAACTGCAACTGTTCCTCTCGATATCCCCCTCCCCAACGTCCTGAAAACAACGTAAAAAGGAGAGGAGGGGGTGGGTGTCAGAATTCCTGATCCGACTGCGAAACTTTGTGTCTTTAAATTTTTTCAGCAGCGACCTCTGTCTACGAATTAATAACAAAAAGAGAGAGAGAGACTACTGATGTTTCTTGTTTTTTTCACCCAAACCCGATGGGCGGGGACTGCGGTGCCTTTTTATCTCTCATTCCCACATCCTGCGCGACCGAGAAAAAGGCGGGCCACCCAGTTCGAAAGAATGCGTGGAATGCGTCTATCGTCTATAGCAGCAGTCAAAAGACAGATTAGGATCGCCTGTTGGAGCTGTTCGCCCTTCCCAAAAAAAGAAAAAGGTCACAAAGACGATATACTGGATCATTTGCATGTGTGTCTGTGTCTTTTTTGTTGTCTCTATGATTTTTCTCCATATAAAACTGGAAAAAGGAACAGGGCGCCGCAAAACCGTGCCTTAAGTTTTAAAGCGTACGCCCCTTCATTTTTTCACACCATCGCACAGGCGCACCATTTGTCTGCGGGAAGTGCGGGGCGCGGAATGGTGTCTCTTTCTGAAGACCCTTAGCAAAGCCCACCCGAGGTAAAAAAGGGAGCCTTTCTGTGACGGTTGTCTGATAACTCAACGACCCCACCGCACACACACTCCAGCAGCCCCCAGCAACTCAGTAGGTTTACTTGAGGTGATAAAACGTAATTACACTCAATCGCCCTTCAGCGCCTTATTTACATAGGAATGCAGCAGTCGTCTTTTGAAATAAAGCCACTAGTTATATACCGGGTGAACTAGCTTTCGTGCGCGCCTACTTGTCCGCCCTTTTAAAATACGTACATTTGTAATAATTTTATGGCAGTTATTTTTAATTAATTCAATATTGGATGGAATTCGAGTTTTTTTTACCCTTTTTTGCTTTACCGATAACAATACTGCATTACGTGCAGGTACCGGCGGGGACATTATTAGGGTGTTACTTCCAGTAATTCCTTTTTTTATGAGATTACAGGCATCTAAACGTTTTATAGATTATCCATAAAAAATGTCTACGCGAGCTCAGGTTATTAGATTGATGGGTTGGAGGACGGTGGTGCTTTAGTGCTTATAATTAAGGCTCTATTTTTGCGCCATTAAATTTTTATAAGGGTTACTTTAATTTACAATTTATTTTTTAAAGCGTTGTGGATTTTCCTGCACACCACAAAAACAACCACCCAATAGCCAAAAACTGTCGCTGGCTTCTGCAGGAAAGTCACATGATAAAGGGGCTTCCTCCTTCCTTAATTCGTAGCATCAAGGAGTTCGGATTTTGTACTCTAAAAAGCCGGTTTCAGATTTTGAAACATGTTAATGCTAACTTTGTTGTGATTTATTTCTTAATCTTATATTTTTATTGCAAGTCATATTTACATAGTACTTTTAGCTGCATTTCCCCCAGTTAATACAGGTATTAATACTAAATCACTGGGATCATGCTGCAATCCTAAACTTCGCAGTAAAACTAAATCCTTTGCTTTTAGTTCCTCGTCCTCTGACTTCCTGCTCTACGCACCTGGAATACGGGGGTATCCGGAGCCGACAGACTACAACTGGAAAGATCAGAGTTGTAGAAGCGTGAGCGTGCTTGTCTGAGACTGAGATCGCAATGCGAACTATTCTGTTATTTTGGGTTATCGGTTTTATTTTGCTGCTGAATGTGCATGTGTTTATTCAGCCTGTGCTGCTCATACACAGGCACAGTGACCATGCCTAAACCAAGATTGGTAATCAAACGTAGTACTGATAAGTAGTTGCTAAAACTCGCATCCACACGCTAGAGAAACAATGCTGTCTGTTCCGTCTGCATGTCCCGCCAATACGTGTCCCCTTGCAGCAGGGACAGCAGCATCCCCTTTTTGATTTGCAGCTTTAGTTTAATGAGGAACAGCAGCAAACACGCTGCTAAACACAACGGACTTTTAAAATATATGCATATATTTGCATCAAAGTAATTTACTTTTACACGCACGCCTGGATGCGTTTGTTACAACGAGGGGTATTTCTGCAGATTATAGAAGGAAAACCCGGGACGTCCCGAACAATACCACCAAAGCTTTAAAAAAAAAAAAAACGTTTTTGGTGCAACGGCATTTTTTTGTCTGGATTTATATATATATTCTTTTGGCGCGTTTTAATTCCCGCCACGTCGAGTCTAGCCGGAGCCCATTCTGTTCTCCTTTTTCCCTTTATTTGTACGTATGATTGACGTGCATGTTGAAGAAGGCACCTGTCGCTGATTGGCCGCGGCAGGTCCAGGGGGCGGAGCAAAGATCTGTGAATCCGCAATAGCCTCTCCCTTTTACTACGGGTATATTAGTCTGTTGCCACCGGATTTCAAACAGTAGTGAAAGCCGGTTGTCGTGGTGGTTACAGCACGGCTGCAACGCATTATCATTATTGTTATTATTATTACTATTTATTTTGGGTTGCTTTCTAATTTATATTTTTTTGCTGCCTTTGGATTTTTGTACTTGAATTTCCACTGGACTTTTTTTTGTTTTGGTGGAGATTATAAAAAAGCGAATCAAGGACGGCTCCTCCTCGCTTTGATGAAAAGGGATATCTTGTGCATTTGTTCCCGCAACGTGGACCCCTGAGCCCAATCGCTTCACACGCGAGCAAGGAGAAAAGACCCCCCGACGCGCGGCTACTCGTGATATTTCTTGAACCGAAGACCCTGCTGGAATTTAAGTAATGCTGCTGTCCAAGTTGAACACCTTTGCTCACATCTCCACCGTGGATATGCCGGCGAAAATCCAGCTTCAACAAGGTTAGCAAATTAAAGTACGGATATCCATTTTCTCAAGCCTGAGGATGCCGACTTCATGCGTGGTCAGAGTGTAACTCGGCGTCACTCTAAGCAAAAGCGGGACGACCACGAACCGGCAGATAACACAACTGCAAAACTAAAATCCAAATCAAAGGATTTAAATCCATGTTTTGTGTTTTATTTTAACAGTGAAGGAACGAGAGCCGTTCGAGAAAGTGTACCAGGTCGGCTCAGTGTTGGGAAGCGGCGGTTTCGGGACTGTCTATGCTGGTCTAAGGATTGCTGACGGAGCGCCGGTAGGTTTTTAAATTATGCATTAGGTTTTTTCACATTAAAGATAATATTGTACGTATTTTTGCATATATGCGTCCAAGGTTTCTAATTATAAAAAATAACCTGGGAATACATCTTTGAAATTTAGTATTAAACCGAGATACTAATGGACTGAATTCTTATTTACAGGTTGCTATCAAGCATGTGGCGAAGGACCGGGTGTCCGAATGGGGTGAACTGGTAAGGAGAAAATATTTTTTTAACCGGAATATGAGTATTTCACATTTTATAAATATGTCTAGAAAATATAACTATAACTAAAACTGTCGTTTTGTGTCCTTTTTGCAGCCAAATGGTTCCCGGGTGCCCATGGAAGTTTTGCTGTTGAAAAAGGTGGGAACCGGTTTTCGGGGTGTCATCAAGATGTTGGACTGGTACGAACGGCCGGACAGCTTTATTATCGTCATGGAGCGACCCGAGCACGTCAAGGACCTCTTTGACTTCATCACCGAAAAGGGAGCCCTGCCCGAGGATCTGGCGAGGAACTTTTTCCGGCAGGTTTTGGAAGCGGTCCGGCACTGCAACAACTGCGGCGTCGTGCACCGCGACATCAAGGACGAGAATATCCTCATCGACCTGCGGACCGGCGAGATGAAGCTGATCGATTTCGGGTCGGGGGCGCTCCTGAAGGACACCGTCTACACCGATTTCGACGGTAAGCAGCTGGGTTTCACCTTTCAGAATTATTTTGTTCAAAAAGCCCGACTCGATGGGGATGCCGTGGCTGCCGTGTGCCCGCGAAGCTAAGACCGTAACAGTAGACAGTCATTTTATTTTTTTCTCTCTTTTTGGGCTAGTTTATGGGTTGCGAATGGTTCCGAGGCTGTTTTTATTGCGATCTTGAAGTGTAGCATCTCACGAGAGAGCCGGGGTTTGTTTATATTTTACGAGGCGAGGAAACCCTGTGACCGTTCACGCTGCGCAGCCGTTGTCAGTACTGCCGCTGGGGGGCGCTGTCCCGTTGCCATGGCGCAGTGTTTATGTCGGAGTTTCAGGCCGGTTGGCTTATGCTTGGGTATTGGGTCATGGGGACGCGTTGCCGGTCTGTTTTCAAAACAAAAGATCCAGCTCCACCCCGCCCACCTACCCACCCCACCCTTAAAAAAACCCCGAGTGGGGTTTTTGTTTCTTTGATTGTTTTTAGAATCAAATGCTTAGCTTTTTGACGCTACGTTTCCCGTTGGAGAGTGGTTAGGGGATTAATGATTCATTAACGAAATACCGCACACACACTGTGGGATAGAATTCCCCGCTTAATACCTGTTAATTCCGAAATTGGAGTGTTTTGAAATCGGAGATCTTAGTGAGGTATCAGGCGCCCGGCTTCGGTGTCGGGGAGGGGGTTTAAGGTTTCTTTTTTTACCGGGTGATTGGCAGTGCGACTGAACAAGACACTGCCTGAACCGGGGACAACAGCACTGTCTGGTATGTGCGCAAATCTTCATTTTTTTAGCGTGTATGTTTGTAAAAAAAAGACGTTGAAATTACTTTCTCTTCAATTAGAACCTGCGTTTTAGATGTATTCAGAGCTTGTACTTCAACGTCTCTGTTGCCCCGTTTTAAAATACGTCACGACCGAGCCTTCACAAACGAAACAGAAAAGCCTTTGTTTATTTTGACTGGTCTAGCCGCCCTCCGAAGAGCGCCAAGTTTCCTGTATCAGTACTCGCTGGTTGGCTGCGGCCGTTGCTCGGCTGTGTTTTGGTTGTAGCGCCACCGCTCGGAGGGAAGCGGCGCCTTTTACAACTCAAAGTTTGTAAACAACGTCACATGGCAACCCGGTTTCTCACACGCTCTCGAGCTCGGGACTCCGCCAACCCGCTTCCGCCGGCGCGCGCGCGGGGTTTGTGTTTGCGGCGGCTGTGTTATCTGGCTCGCAGCTATGAACATATCCGGCTTATGCATTTCAACTGAAGTTTTAATGACTGTTCTGTCTTTTTTTTTTTAATAGGTACTCGAGTGTACAGTCCTCCAGAATGGATCAAGTACCACAGATACCACGGCAGATCAGCGACGGTGTGGTCGTTGGGGGTCTTGCTGTACGACATGGTCTGTGGGGACATTCCCTTTGAACAGGACGAAGAGATCTTGAGGGGACAGGTGCTCTTCAGGAGGAGAATCTCAGCAGGTGAGCCCCTTTTTATTGAACACACAGGCCTTCAGCCTCACTTTAGGTCAACTGCTAGAAAAAGATAACCATTCGATATCGCACCAGAATTTTTTAAAAAAAGTTTAAGGTTATAGAGGGGTGTTGGGGAAAATTCTAGAAAGTTATAATTTTGACAGTGTGCTGGCAAGTGAGTAACGCAGTCGTGTGCCCTCTTTCTTGTGCCCCTGCAGAATGTCAGCAGCTCATCAAGCTGTGCCTGTCTCTGCGGCCCTCGGAGCGCCCGTCCTTTGAGGATATCATCAACCACCCGTGGATGCAGGGCGCCTCCGTGCCAGCAGACTCCACCGAGATCAGACTGCACAGCCTGACCCACGAGCCCACGTCCTTCACTGCCAGCGATTAACCAATAATCACAGTTTTAACAAAACAAAGAGACTCTACTATTTAGTAATAGGCGGCATATTTATATAATACTGTAGTCAAAGACGTGGCGGGGAGGAAGACGCTTGCCGGAACCGAGCAAGTTTGGACGGTGCTGGGGGAGGCCTTAGGAGCCGAGGGGAAACACCTGCCCGCCCCCTGCTCACCTGTACGGGAGGACCATTCGCGAGAGAACCGACCACCCGCGCCTCTGTCGACACGGTGAGGAGGGGAGGCCACCCGGCCGCCCCCCTCCCTCGTTCCTCCTCAACCAGACTGATCTTTTTTTGAGTCTATGCACCGCATAGCTGTTTACTACGGCTGCTTTTGGATTCCAGAGCGCCGCGGCGGGCTCTGGGCGTCGATCCTTACTGTACCACAAGGGCATACATCCGATGAAGTTAAAACCACAAAGGACCAGGGACTGTTCCGGTAGTACTGTAACCCACCTGACCACCTACTAATAGCCACAGCTACTACAGAACGAACATGCACTTCAGCGCAGTGCGTGGGGGGGGGGGAAGATAGAGAAGCCTGACATTGAAAACAAATCATTAAAGAGTGCCTTCTATGCGAGTTCGATCGTCAAGGACTGTGAAAAATACTTGAAATTGTTATACCGCTTTGTTCCTTAACTGGACTTTTTTGCTTCCGTCTCTTGCTCATTTGGCGGGCCCCCCGTTGTCTGGGTGTCTGCACCCCTCTGCACTCCCATTATCAATCTCAACCGGGTGACCTCATCAACCTCTGTGCAAACTCCAAGCTGACAAGACTGACCTCAGTTTACTCTCCTTTTCACATTTCTAGCCTCATCTGATCTCCCTGAAGCCATGGCACGCTGGGACAAAGTCATAAATGCACAAGCAATGCAACCACAATAACAAAAGAACTACACTTTTTTTTTGTTTGTAAATTTCTGTATATATGTACATTTATTTTGGCTTTCAATTCCACTATGGAGCAGTTGTATAAAGTTTTTTTTTATTTATTTGTGTGAATTTTTTTCCAACAGGATTTGTGGGATTATTTATTTATTTATGCAGAAGGTTGTCTTCTGCACACGTTTTCATTCCACAATGAATTTGAAGGGCCCACAGATTGTTTTTAATATTTTTTTACCATATTTATGGTTTGAAATGTAAAATTCAGTTTGTTTTTGAACAATTTGACTTTATGTGCGCATGTAAATACCTTTCCGGGCACTGGTTTTCAATGCATGGTGTACTGAATGTGTACTGAACAGGTAAAAGAGAAACAGTTCGGTTTTGTTTACCTAATTAATATCTTTTTTAAAAATGTCTGCCGTGCATTTGTATGGGTCGAAAGTATCCCGATGAGTTTTTTCTTTTTTTTTTGTACATATTTGTCTTTACACTAGCAGTTGCATGAATGCAGCTTGGATTTTTTTGTCCTTTGAATTAGAATTGTAAATTATACTAGAATAAAAATTATTTTTATACAATTTCAATAAATATTTTTTTTGGCCTTACCTTTTTGACTCCTCTCTCATTTGGTTGCGATCTTGAAGTTTCTTGTGTTTTATGTACTATTAATACTGAATTATGATTAAACTTTATGGAAAGATAAAATCACAAGTTGAGACCAACTTGTCACCCTGCACTGATGCTTAAATTTGCCAGAAGTGATGGAAGTTGTTAATTCACCAGTATAAAAATATATTGAGCTTTTTTGCATTGCTGGTATACAGAGTGTGGCCTTTAATTAAACTAATTGGCAGCCTTAAGCCACACAACATAACTCAATTAAAACACAAGCTCTGTAATCGGCTTAGGTAGTTGGTGTCACATGAGTTTGAAAGGCTTTTTGCCAGATCCCTCTCAAGAGCTCATGGTGAACAATAATGCAATTTATTATGTAAGCAAGTTTTGAACTGAAAATGGTTAATCACATAACTGAAAATAGCTCAAAATAACAAAGGAATGTAATCCAACCTCTAAAAATTTAGTTCGAAGAGTCAATTTACTTTAGTCTGAAGTCCTAATGGAAATAAAGCCACAATAGAGAAGGAAGAAGAAAACCAAACTCGCATACGTAAATGCAGAACTTGTTTTTAGTAAAGCCCATTGTGGCCACTACTCTTCACTGTAATCATCTTTAGGTAGGCAGTGTAGTATCGTTTGCTGAAAGGGACCATTTTAATTGAGAAGGGGGAGGAAAGAAAACTAGACAATTACCATATGCTGAAGCGCAGAAGTAGTCTGTAGTGCTACAGACTGAGCTGATGTCTCTCTTTAAATCCAGTTATCAAAACTTTGATTATGCTCTTATCTGCTTATCTGGATAAACATGTACAAGTTTAATCAAAGAAGATTAAAGTACTGGAGGCACGGGCTTTGTTGGCGTAATCCTCATGTCTCTAACAACTGGGTGCACTGCTTCTTACCTGCAGTTGTCACAAAGGGTCTCTTGTGTGTTAATCATTGGTGTGCTCAAAGCAGGAGGAATTCCTGCACCAGCATCAGCCAGAATTCAGTCATATCCAGGGCCTAAAAACGTGATCAGGTTCTTAAGTAACAGCTATCGAGGTCACAGTTAATGGCACCCACGGTGAACCGTGTTCTCGACTCCGTATTTGCTAAGCACGTTTAACAATGTCACCATTTCGTCCACAGCATGCGTTCTGCTCAAACCCTTCAGGACAGGTTGGAGGATTTCGGAAGGGAGCTTCGGGGGCCTCCCCAGTGGCTCAGCTGGTAAGCGCTCATGCCAAAACATCGCAATTTCAAGCTTGGGACACGCCATGAGTTACCCGTGACCAGAATTTCCCAAACGGCGGTCCACAGTTGGCTCAGCTTTCTCTGGGGTAAAGATGGTATGAGTCAAAAAAGGTGCACTCTGCTCTGAGCAAAACAGTGACCCTTGGTCCTTTATATTTGCAGAGATGTCAGTAAGGTACACATCTCTCATCAGTATCGGACTTCCTATATACAGTGCCTTGCGAAAGTATTCGGCCCCCTTGAACTTTTCAACCTTTTGCCACATTTCAGGCTTCAAACATAAAGATATAAATTTTTTATTTTATGTGAAGAATCACCAACAAGTGGGACACAATTGTGAAGTGGAACGAAATCTATTGGATTTTTGAAACTTTTTAACTAATAAAAAAATGAAAAGTGGGGCGTGCAAAATTATTCGGCCCCTTTACTTTCAGTGCAGCAAACTCACTCCAGAAGTTCAGCGAGGATCTCTGAATGATCCAATGTTGTCCTAAATGACTGATGGTGATAAATAGAATCCACCTGTGTGTAATCAAGTCTCTGTATAAATGCACCTGCTCTGTGATAGTCTCAAGGTTCTGTTGAAAGCGCAGAGAGCATCATGAAGACCAAGGAACACACCAGGCAGGTCCGTAATACTGTTGTGGAGAAGTTTAAAGCCGGATTTGGATACAAAAAGATTTCCCAAGCTTCAAACATCCCAAGGAGCACTGTGCAAGCGATCATCTTGAAATGGAAGGAGTATCAGACCACTGCAAATCTACCAAGACCTGGCCGTCCCTCTAAACTTTCAGCTCAGACAAGGAGAAGACTGATCAGAGATGCAGCCAAGAGGCCCATGATCACTCTGGATGAACTGCAGAGAACTACAGCTGTGGTGGGAGAGTCTGTCCATAGGACAACAATCAGTCTTACACTGCACAAATCTGGCCTTTATGGAAGAGTGGCAAGAAGAAAGCCATTTCTCAAAGATATCCATAAAAAGTCTCGTCTAAAGTTTGCCACAAGCCACCTGGGAGACACCCCAAACATGTGGAAGAAGGTGCTCTGGTCAGATGAAACCAAAATCGAACTTTTTGGCCACAATGCAAAACGATATGTTTGGCGTAAAAGCAACACAGCTCATCACCCTCAACACACCATCCCCACTGTCAAACGTGGTGGCAGCATCATGGTTTGGGCCTGCTTTTCTTCAGCAGGGACAGGGAAGATGGTTAAAATTGAGGGGAAGATGGATGCAGCCAAATACAGGACCATTCTGGATGAAAACCTGTTGGAGTCTGCAAAAGACCTGAAACTGGGACGGAGATTTATCTTCCAACAAGACAATGATCCCAAACATACAGCAAAATCTACAAAGGAATGGTTCACAAATAAACGTATCCAGGTGTTTGAATGGCCAAGTCAAAGTCCAGACCTGAATCCAATCGAGAATCTGTTGAAAGAGCTGAAAACTGCTGTTCACAAACGCTCTCCATCCAACCTCACTGAGCTCGAGCTGTTTTGCAAGGAAGAATGGGCAAGAATTTCAGTCTCTCGATGTGCAAAACTGATAGAGACATACCCCAAGGGCCGAATAATTTTGCACGCCCCACTTTTCATTTTTTTATTAGTTAAAAAAGTTTCAAAAATCCAATAGATTTCGTTCCACTTCACAATTGTGTCCCACTTGTTGGTGATTCTTCACATAAAATAAAAAATTTATATCTTTATGTTTGAAGCCTGAAATGTGGCAAAAGGTTGAAAAGTTCAAGGGGGCCGAATACTTTCGCAAGGCACTGTACCTCTATGGAGCCTGCAGGAGGTCAGATGAATGACTAGATGGGTGTGTGTGTCGTAGGTCAGAGAAGAGTGTGGAAGTATTCCAGTGTACAGAGTAGAGATCGGGGGTGGCCCTGCTACTCAGCAGCTACTGAGTAGAGCTGGAGCAGGTGCGATTTCAGACCTATCCACAAGCTGACATCTTGATCTGGGTACCGGTGCACAAAGAGAATGCAAGAGGAGACGCTGAGATTGAAGGAGGGGGTTGGATGAGGATACGGGCAGCTCCGTGCGGGGTCAGAGTAGAGGGTCTTAGATAAAGCAGAAGTGGCTCTGCCATTTCCCATCTGTGACGCATCTATTCAGCTTGTTGGCAGAGCGGGGAAATGAAACCGAGAGGAGCTTTGTTATTCAAGATCAGAAGGTGATTGACTGATTGAGGCCTGTGCAGGATCCACCCTGCTCACGAATTTGTCATGATGTGCCATGAAAACCTCCGACTCCCACTACGTCCACTTACAGGCTTTACTGTGAATTGGGAAAGGGACGTGCTATACCACTGATCCTTAAAGTGGGGGATCTACTGTATATCACACCAATATAGATGCTCAGGTGCAAAGCCCTCCTCGTGCTGCTACAAGAGCCTGGCCATGGCTCCTGCCCCAGTGCAAAGAGGAAGAGTAATGCAGGACAGAGCTCAGGTCCTGTCCTTCTCCATCCAACAGATCCTAAGTTGTTCTGGTGAGCACTTCAAGCAAACAATATCCTATTAGGTTTAGACATCAAGGCTCCTTGTATTTTCTCTTTCCATAGAACCACAAACTAAACCCTTAGTTTTTTTTCCCTTCCATGTGGAGCATTTGCTTCTAGTGGTTATGGACATGCTGGTTCTTACTGCTGCCACCAAAACTCTTTGCTTGTCTGGGGTGTCGGTGGACTTGTCTCCTCCTGGCTGTTTCGCTTCTGTTCAATCCTCCTCCCGCAATCTCCTGCAGTCCAGGACACACAAAGCAGCCGGGGGGGCTGACCGGACTAAAGTCTCTGTAATCCTCTTCTTCAGACTATTACAGGCAGGAGCGCCTGCATCGGACAGGTAAAAAACAAACAAACTGGCGCTTGTTTCTTGTCTGCTTTTGCTTTCTACACTAACACCACAGAGAACCATGGCTGCACCTCTAGAGTCACTTTCAACTCAACCTTGCATGAAAGGATGTCTGTTGGGTAACCTTTGAGGGTTTAAACTGGAATTCCATTGTACTCTAGAGCAACCTTTTTTGTCAGCTGGACCTCTTCAACCTAAATTATTTGCCAAAGTGCCCCCTTGAGATTTTAACTAAATCAAACCTTTCAATAAATGTAGATAAATGCTACAGCAACCGTCTTAACATACTTCTTTTCACTTTGTGAAATATTAATATTACCACTGTTGTTTTTCTTATTCTTATTATTACATTTACTATTTAAATTGACATTGACGTTTCCATCACAATCTCATGAACCCCCTGCAGTACCGTCACAAACCCCCGGTTGGGAACCCCTGCTCTAGAGTGACATTTTTCAATTGCTTTACTCCATGGCTAAACACAGGAACAGGGTTAGGATACCACTGAGGGTATGACCATGTTCAGCTAGTCCATAGTCAGAGTCATTCTGTGTGGTTTTCTCTGGAATTTGTTCGGCTTGGCAGATGCATTCTGTCTCGGGACAGAGGACAGGTGTAATGAGAGAAATTGAAGGGGTTGCCATTAGTGAGCTAGGCTTACCAGCTCAAGTCCTGGCTCTTCAAAAGGAGAAATAGAACTTCTGGGTCCTGTTCTGAACTGTGGTGGTATTCCTGTGGGTGAAAAACAGCAGCATGGTCGTGAATTTAAGCAAAGACTCACCTGTATGAAAACAGAACAAGTTGTATTTGCCTAACATCATTGTCACCCTCTCCCTTGCTCCACCTTTTAACCCACAAAGGTGTAGTACACCACATTTCAATCGTGTAAAAGCACTGCTGTATGTTCTTTATCATGCTTTACTACAATTGCAGACTTATATATTGGCACCTTGCATCTAAAATCAAGTTATTCACCAATTTACTAAGAGTGGCCTTTATCAGTTGTGAAACTATATTTACTCTCAGTGAGGTACCATCTACATTTATTTATTTAAGATGCCTTGGATTGAAAGGCTTTCTATGAAAGCTTTTAATTATGAGAAAATAATAGGATTTTAAAACTGCTACTAGTCAGAGTTGGCTGTTTTCTAACTAGCAAATAAGTTTGCCGTGTATTGCATTTGTGCTTCACAAATTGCAATGCCAAAATAACAACATGAAATGCTCATTACTACTCATTAAATGCTCAAGTGGCTGACAGACACCATATGGAAACACTTCATATGATAATACTCATCATATGAACTATTAGAATCTGATTACTAACATAATTTTGCATTTACTGCAGTATTAAACTAGCATTTCATCTCTATTCCTTTTCACTTCTGAAGATGGAATCTGGGAAATTCTTAGAATGAAATGAAATAAGAAGAACCTTATTTAAGAATATTCTTAGGAAAGATGTAAAGAAAATAAATACTTTGTTTCGTGAGGAACATTTTTAGGAAGTGTACTCCACTGTATATAAAACATGCACTAAAAATACTGGTGAGAGAGAACATGTTAAGTGTTTTGTATACTGTGTAAAGGTGTGTGGTTCTTGTAAAACACGTGGCTGAGGACTGTTATGATAAATACCTGCTGTAACACAGGGAAAGGGCTCAGTACTGAGAAGAGTGCCTTAGATGAGGTTAGGTTGACACATGGCAGTATAGATCTTTTCACAGTTTGACACTATTCAACAGCAGTCTCAAGTCCATTTCCTAGATGTTTTATTTTTTTCAAACTGAGCAGTCAATGAAACACTTAACCTATGTGTTTTTTGGACATGTATAGGATTTTTCTTAAGGTAGAGGTGCCTATTAAACAACAGTTAAACTAGTTAGACACATTACCACATGGCAGTTAATTAAATAAGTAGATTGACTATGAGAGCTCAGGAAGAATAAAAATTAGAAGAAGCTGGAGTTGGTGATCGTTTTTTAGGTTTTCTTTTCTGGTACAACTACGAGAATCAGAGGAGAATGTAGAAGGAGAAACAAAACAAGGGAGAGGGTTATCTCTCACTCAACAGTAGGAAAGGGTCACCTTTCTAATAATAATAATAATGTTTCTTTATTAGCCCTATACAATTTCTTGCATTAGGAATTTGTCTTTTTCGCATACCCCAGCTTTTCTCCATGGAGACACAGACAGGGAGAGAAGCTTGTGGTCAGAGCGCAGGGTCTGCCATTGTAGGGCGCCCCTGGAGCAGTTGGGGTTAAGGGCCTTGCTCAGGGGCCCAACGGAGTAGGATTCCTCTGCCGGCCGCAGGATTTGAACTGGCAACCTTCCAGTCACAGGCGCAGATCCTTAGCCACAGAGCCACCTCTCCACCCCTAAACCTGTAGAGCAAGTTATACTGGATCTTCATCTCAACATTCAAGACCATTTACTACTACTAACTTATTTCTGACTCTTTTCCCCAAAGTAGCTTATATTTGCACCCATTTATACAGCTGGGTAGCAATTCAGGTGAAGCACCATGCTCAACTGTATAACTGCAGTGTCTCACCTGGGATTTGAACCCAGAACCCTCCAGTTATTAATGCAGAACACTGAGACTCTCTGCCTCATTGACTTTGGTTAAAAGCCCCTGATAAAGCTGACAGCACCACTCCCTGACTGGTGCAGTTTATGAGACAGGACTCAGTTGACCAAAAAGAGATGCAAATTTTAGTTTCTAGTAATAGGTGTCACGCAGAGGGTAAGATAATCTTTATAGGAGGTGTCTGAATTCGTGGAATTGGAGAAAAGACTTAGAATATTATTTGAATACTGTGGCTTTTGGCATTTGAATGGGTTGTTTAACTTTTGGAGTCTTGAGAGCTTTCTTTATTTTATTCATCTTTATCTCATCTTCACCATTCTATAACTAAATGATTGTTTTTTTTTGCAGCGTGGCTCTGGGATGAGTCAAGTTTTTTATTTGGAATCATTTGCCTCTTGCACTTTTCCTGTTTCTTAGAAGAGCTATGCGGTGATATTAATAAAACAGTAACAAAACACTTCTATGCAAGGGGAGGGTTATAAATTCTGTGTTGGCATCATTTCATTTTACTTTAGATTTTTCATCATGTATTTCTTTTTTTAATATTGCAAATAATGTAGGTATTGCTCAATTCCTTCAGTTGTTTTTTTCTGAACTGGAATGACAGAACATTTTTCTGTCTGGTCCAATGAACACTTATCTCCTTAATGCTGGTAGCAGTAGCTGTATCATTCTAGGGCTACTGTATTGTGTTGGAAGATCTGTCTCTTTAAGAAGTCTTCCATCCTTTTCTCCCAATCAGGCCTGGATCCAGTTCACCTGAGTTGTCAGCTGTTTCTACCCCCCACTCCAAGACAGCATGCCTGACCAGGTAGGAAATCTGTGTTTTATATCCATTGGCCTACAATCAAAAAAGGGTTTGTCATAAATTCAATCTTAACAGAATTTTTTCACCATGTTCACATATAACATTAAATTAAAGAAGAATAGATTTTCCGTGCAAAGTGGGAATAACATTATACATCTACTTTGATTAATGGAATTGTCACATTGAAGAAGTGTTGAGAACATCAAATTTGCATTAAGCTCTTTATGGACATAGACTGTGGTGTCTTTCAGGTTGGATCCCACTTTGTAAATGTTTGCTATGCTGTCCTACACAGAGTGTGCTGTGTGTATGTGTGTGATTAACCTGGGATTCAAACAAGGATGTGCTGGTTGTCCTGATGTACAGACATGGTGGAAAGAAAAGGAGGTTTTTAATTCTTGTTTCTCGAAGTCCATTGTCTCGTTCTTTGTGTTACAGAAAATATGAAACTTTCCACATTTTAAAGTGAGTGTGACTGGGTGCACCCAACCCAATAAAACAGGACTAGTTCCTGAGAGAGTTGCAGATACAGCATTGAAGAGACTTTTTCTTGTCTAAGCCTCTCACAGTACAAATAAACAGAACCTTATTAGGCATAGGGCTTGTAGTTTCTACAGCTTGCTTTCACACAACTACCTTTAAACCAGAATAACTGCATTGTAATTAATTTAAGAGAAGTGTGTTCAACACTGCATGTGTTCTAGTCATACAAATCATTACAATCTTAAAACGCTGCAAGCTTAAAGGCAGCAGTTTCAGATGGATAAACTACTAATATAAGCTGATTACTTTTACAATATGATGGTGATAAAAAAAAAAAAATCAAAGATGCAGGAAGGTAAATTAGGCTTTTGGAGAAAAGAGATGCCTTGTTTTGCAAGAAATGAGTTATTGTCGTTTCAACTTTGTCAGGATGGAATTCGCTCAAAATCTCTTTAAAGGGGTGTCACATAATTACAACTAAATGTTGACAACGTCAAGCAGTATGAATAAAAAAACTGTAGTTGTTCAGCATTCCCTAAACACTCTGTGCCAGTGGTATAAATATAGAACGTGAAAACCATGTTAGCGCTGTGATCTCCAGACTCTGCACCAGGGGGTCGTTGGTTCAAATGCTCTGTGACACGCTACTGTTCTGCTCCTGAGCGATGTACTTCAGTTGCATTGCTGCAGTAAATACGCCGTTGTGTAAAACCGGCAATCGTGTGAATGAGAACTTATTCTTAATTGACATTGTAAAATACAGGGATAGAAATCACACAATAAAGGTTGCATATGAAAGGGGGCCATTCAGCCTCACTAGCTTGATTGCCAGTAGTTAGTTAAAAAAGCCAAGACATCAGCTTTGGCAACACGTGTGGGTAGCATGCTCCAGACCCCCACAACACTGTGCATAATGAGCCTCCTGTTTTCAGTTTTAAATGCGCTTCCCTATGTGACTGTTGATTCTAAAGATGATTATTGAGTTCTCCTGTCTTCAGAACTTAGTGCAGGACATGTCATTCAGCTAGGGAGTGTATCTGTTTTCTAAAGCTGCTTCTCTAAACTGATTCCTGAGATATCTTTTCTTCTCCTGATCACAATTGAGCATATTATTCCCTTATTAACATCCACTCAATTTAACTTTTAAGTATATGTCCTACTAAATCCTATAAATTTTAGTACATGGGTGTGCCAATGCCAACTAACCATATACTGCTATCTTTGTGTCTCATCCCTTTTGTGCTTTGTGTTGAACTGTGTGCCTACAGCATCTTGTGCGGGCTGGGCTGATTTATGATAATAGAAGCTTTTGAGACCGCATGGAGTTTGGAAATTGCAAGGCGTAGTTTTGTGTGTACCCGTTTGTGAAGCTCTTCATATCGCAAGCCACGGCATAGTTCATCAACAGAGTTTCCCAGTACTAGGTCTCTTATCTCTTTTCGTGTGTTTGAGAAAGGCAATATCCACCTTGGTTCATGAGTCACATATTCCTGTAGCTAATAGTTTGCAAACTCAGTTTTAAATAAGAGTCAAATTAGGTTGGCAGTTTTGCATGGTTGGTCACTGACTTTCCTTCCATGAATGGATGATTTGAATGTGGAAACATAACAAAAGGCTGTGTGTAAAAATCTAAAACTATCCCTGCTTGCATTTAGATCTCTAATCACAGAATTGGCAAAACAACCGAATAATAGTTCAGAAATAATAAAATATTGCTTTGATGTTTTCCGGCTTGTTTATAGGCTTCTGACCTCAGAGTGTAAGGGGTGTATTTGCAAAGTCCCTTACCAAAAACTGAATTTAGCTGCGTGTTTTAGATCATGCATTGAACAGTATGGGAACAGCAAGGTTAGCAATAGTGTCTCACAACTGTCAGACAATGGGATTGAACTGCAATGCATTCTGTGTGGAGTTTGCATGTTTTCCTTTGATCATGTGGGTTTTGTCCGGGTGCTCTTGCTTCCTCCCAACCTCAGAGCGTTGTTAGCAAGGTCAATGTATGTCTCTGAATTGTCCCTGTGTGTCCGTGTGCCCTGCAAGTGACTGATCCTTGGTTCTGTCCGAGGTGTAATTCCTCCTTATCCTTTGTGCATCAGGGTTAGTCTCCTTGTTGCTACAATCCTTATTAGGAATGAACGATTTTTGATGACCAAGGCTAAAATACCTAGAAATATCTACGAATCAAGAAATATCTTCTAAATATCTTGAACTACATGAGCAAATACAACCATGTTGTTGGAGTTGTTAATTATTTCTCTTTTCATTAAGAAAAAATGTTTTTCTTTTTATTTCTGAAGGCAGTGGGGGCCCCTCAGGTTGGAGGTCTTGAAGCAAAAGCTGCTGCTGGACTAGTGGGCTGAGCTTCACGCAGCCCCTCTGTGCGATGCTTCAGGCTGCCATCTACGTAACAGGACTACCGTTCTTGTTTTCTTCTAAAATGCAGCTGCCTTAGGGAACCTGGGTTGCCCTACCAGTACAGGTGTGTGCTCAGAGAGCAGGCTGAGCACTGTGGCCTAGACATTATGATTTTGAGTACCAGTCATAGTCACATAGCTGACTGTGACTGGAATTTTTCAAACTCGTAATAGAGCTGGGATTAATCAACCTAGGGTTTTATCAGCACCTGGGAAAGCAGTGACTCTTGAAATTACCCATGTGCCCCTGGGCTGGAAGTGATGTCAATGAGAGATGTGACCAATCAAATCTAACTTTCCTGTAGGATCACATAGAGCTTGCAGTAAAGATGACTAGCAGGTCATAGCAGCAGGTCTGAAATAATGTTTGTTTGCCGTTTTGCATTTCATACAGACTTTGATGCACAAGGTCTTTCCTAAACAAAAAAGCCACTAGATTCGCCTTTGTGTAAGGATTACTGAGAATCAAATTAGTTTAAAAATGACAAAAATAAAAGTGTTTGCAGTGTAATCTGATTTTTTATCATTAACAACAACTGTTCAACCCTATTGTTCTACCTATTTCTGTCTGGTTCCATGTTTTGACCTGAAAGACAGCACTTGGTCATAGTTACCCTAACCAGGTCAGGAGCTTGTCTATCATCAGGGCCTTGCCCTGTTACAGGGGAGAGACTGTTAAAATGGCTTTAATAGATTTCAAGTTTGATGAAAGAAATATTCCCTGTGCTTCTCTGTGCTACATCTACAGGGATCTGTTTAATTAATTTATTGTTCTGAATTTAAGAGTTGACTCTTGCTTTCACTTAAGCCACATATCTACTGTATACAAGTATGGAACTTGTGCTAAAGGAGACAAAACTGCGTCTGATTTAAGGAGAAACAAAATGGAAAGAACTGGTGATACAATGTGAGAGATTGGAAGAAACATGAGGAATAAGATGTCTCTGAGGCCTCGTTTGCATCGCCGATTAAGATTAATTCATTCTAAAGCAGGACGTTCATCATGCATGCGTGCAATTCAAATAACAGATCTGATTAGAAAATCATGACCCTGTGCTGCATTCGAATCGTAAATTCACTGGATTGTTCAGGGCTTACCTAGACAAAGCAAACTGCTGATCAGATTCCTTTTAATAATGTATACAAAAACTCAGATGACAGCAATCATCCAAATTAAGATTTATTCACTTTAAATACAGAATCATTTCATCCTCTTATTAATACAAGAGCATACTCCTTTATATTTTCAAAAGACTGTGCTAATTAGTCCCTGTTTTTTTTTCTCCTTGGAACCCAGTAATGTACTCAGATAATTCAAATCACTTGATAATTGTATTCATTGTGTCATGAGAATATTCCACAATTATTCAAATTAAAGGCCATTAGTGTAGGCTTAGAGGGAGGTGGGGTTGGGCTATTAGCATAAACCTGTGGAATTAACCGTATTACACAGTGGAAGCCAGCTAAATGAAGTGCACCTCTGCACCTTGCAAGACTGACCATATTTGGGCTTGCACAAGGAAAGGTACAGTAGGTTGTGTCACAACATGCCGGGTTAGTACTTTTACTTAGCTGACAGTTCTCTGTATTACAGAACCCTGGATTTCAAAGTACCTACCGGAACAGCTGCTAAACTGTCCAGTTGTCCAGCAGCACTTCCACACCTTTGTTAGAGTCATTAGTCCTTCTTCAGAATCATCTGTGTCAGACTCCACACCAAGCACAGGGGCAAGTTCCCACATACTGAGGTGTTTGTGTGTGCTGGGTGGGGGTGCTGTCATTTGGCACTGTCCAGTTGTTTCTGGGGTTAGGGCTGTTCATACTGTTTTACACAGAACTAAATTCAAAAGTTCAACCCAGGGAACACATGTGCTAAAGACCATCTCTTTTTGCTTCAGGGTTCCTTGGGTTCAAGGGCATTGAGCAAAGCAGCTGAACACACTGATGGCATTTCTCTAGCTAAAAGAATCCAATTTAAGAAGTCAGATATTCCTCACTTAAGGCATTTCATGTTAGCAAAGGCTTAGCTGGAGTGTTGTAAAGTATATACTGGAGTGCGCTTCCTTGTCATTCCACTTCCAGGGGTCTTATGGTTATCTGTCTGAATAATTTGATTGAATGGGTCAGCAGCATTCTGCTGGGCTCAGATGGCTGAGTGTACTGAATGAAAAATGTAATACAATGCCAAGAATTTGAAAGGATGCTATAACTTATTGCAGCTTTGCAGTGCATACACCCAAACCACAGAGTTTCACTGTAGATAGGGATGGCAACACCTTTAGTTAGGCTCTGTTCACCTTATAGACAGCAGTTTAACAGTGTACACTTGTTAATAATGCACACTGTGTAATTAATTAATGTGCTGATAAAAAGTGCATGAAGGGTCTGCTTTCATGTTGTGCCTCTGTAACGTGTTCGTTAGCCAGGCTGATTCATTTCTGCAAGAATCTCTGAACTAGTGGCACAGACAGCTCACCACAGACCTGCTCTACTGTGCAAAACGAGAATGCTGGCAGTCTTGCATTTGGAGCATCTTCAAACTGTTAAAAACCACAGGTGCATTTTGCTTCCCACTGTTAAGGTTTCTCTTTGAACCCTGTTTTTCTGACCAACGTTTTGTTTATTTTACTGACTTGTGCTGAATTTGTGGTGTTCTGAACACAACAAGGGAACAACCCTTGTTGTACCCTTCTGTAAAAGTTCACAGAAGGGTACAGAAGTGACCGATCAAGATGAAGTAAAGCGCAGAGAGGACGCTGGGCTGAAAGCTATCAAAAGAAACAAGACAGGGACAGAAAGAAATACAGCCGTGGGAACTAAATCGAATGCCGAGGGCTTTAGAAAATATTACAAAGCAAAATAGCAGTAAAGTGTCTTGAATGTAAACTGTGTCTTTCTTAGAAGATGAGAAGAACTTTTCAATGATTACTGTAAACAGGTGTTCACAAATGAATAACGTGCTACAGGTTAAATGACAATCACGCTCAGTTCTAAATGAGAAGAACCTCACATGGGGTATATTGTTGGCATTCTATACTGTAAAAGCCTATGTGAAGTACTCCTTTAGCATGTTTTGTATCATTAATCATTAAAGAAGGATATATATAGGGAAACAGTCTGAATTTGTTGATAATTGTGCAATTAATCATTTGTTGAAAGAATTTATAAATGGAGTTTGGAACTCCTCAGCCATAGCATAACCTAGACTTTATATAAGGTGTTCGAGTAGGAATCTTCATCAGCGTGCATGGGTTGCAAAAGAGAAAGGTTCATTCTTGTTGAAAGCTAATGGAAAGAAACACTACATTGTGGCTGTGAAGCCTTCTCCAGGAGCAAGGGAGAGAGGAAAAGTCACTTATTCCCTCATACCTGAATAAAGCACCACAGCAAAAATGTTTCTTTTCTTTACCTTTCGGCATGGAATGTATCTTTGCCTGCTCTTTCACAAGATTTTATGTTATGCAGACATCTGATATAAATTCACCTTCCCCTGTCTGCTTATCATTAATTGAGACTTTTAAGAGATGTATAGACAGCAGTAGGAGAGCCACGACTTCATAAATAAGTTGAGAAGAAAATGCACAGATTGTTTTGGCTAACTTTCTTCAGCTTCCGTGAAATATTTCTGCAACCAAAGTCCAAGTGCTGTTGAAAACTACAATACTTAATCGGGGAAATGGGGGCAGTTTAAAGTGATTACAACAGAAACCAGGGGACACCCTGGATATGCTTACTCTAGATCCCGCCGGTCGAGACATGCCCTTTCTGCACCAAATCATGTTGTTATCAACAGCAAGGCCATCAGTTTCATTGTGCGTGTAGTAGCCGTGTTTCTGCACGTAAGATGTGTCTTAGGAGCTGTCTGCTGGTACCACAGAACAGGATCACTCTTGACAAAGCATTTCCTTTCCCCACTTATCAGATCAGCCCTGGGCTCTTCACCACACGTAGCTGTCAATATGGGATTCAGCCGCAGGCTAATAAAATACTACTGCATGCTATTAGCATATTGTTTTGACGTTGGTGTGCAAGAGACTGTGCTGCCTGGGTAATATTTGACATGAAGTCCCCAAGGGCACAACATTAACATTATATCCTGTTTTTAAGGGCGGAAGAAAGAAGGAAAATTAAATACAGAGTTTTCTCTCAATATAGCACTTCCTCCTCTGTGTGTAGATCCTGCTTGGAGCCCCATCTAGTCACTACCTGTGTTTCCCTTCAAACTCTCTGCAGCACCTCTGCTTTAAGACAAGGTGTGAATGATTTGGTGTGGTTTGCTTGCTGATTGACCCGTAGGACCAAGGCTAGCCGAGGGGACAGTAAACAAAGTCACACACGATCAGATCACGTCTCGCTGCTGGGCACCGAGGCCCCGTGCCAGCTACACATTGCATCTCTGTGCAGAAATCGCGCATCTTCTGCAGGCACGCGCCAATGGAAAGCTCACGTGTGACACAGCTCCTGAGGGTCAAAAGCTGCTGATCTGTTACTGGCAATCTTACGCTGTACATAAACCCCCACCCCCCAGAAAACAGTCTTCACAGGGTTTTTTTGTGCAAAATTTCTTGGCAGTATTTCTGTCCACATTTGAGTTACATATTGAACTTCTCCCCCCGACTGTCTACATTGGAACCTGGGTGTTGCACAAAACTTTAACAGGGCCTGCATTTCTTATCATCAAATCATATCATCCTATGGAGAAATGTGCTAACTCACCTGTCTGAACAGGGAGCTATGGGGTTAATTAGGTTTTTAACTAGCATTAATGAACTGGTAATGTATCACTGAAAAAAAATACATCTTTTCAGTCATTTGTGCGTGACGGGGGTGTGTATGTGGGTTTTGGTACTATGATAAGGCTGTGAATGACAGAGCCAGGCTGCGTCTGGCTGACTGATGGACTGCTTATTGATTAAGGGGGGGATGTAAAAGTGCTTATTATAGTGCTATTTGTGCTGACTCTGTGTCTACACTGCAATTGCAAAGATCGCAAGTTTATTGATTATGTTTAAGATTATTGAGGAAGACTGGGTTGTGCTTTTCAAAATGTTTATGTTGTAGATTTGTGAAGAAAGATGTGAAGACGGGGGTTTGAATTTAATCCTTTCTGTAGGGGGTTTAGACTTCTAAGTCACAAGCTAGGGTTTATGGCAGGAAAGGGGGTTAACTGATAAGGATTGCAGATGCAAGCTAGGAACCCCCCTGGGTGTAATGTTAAACTAGGAACCCCCCTGGGTGTAATGTTAAACTGACCATTTGCCCAGAACATCGTAAACTGGCCAAATACCATGAACCCCCCTCTTTACCATCAGACCGAGTGACGTCAGAAACGGAGAAGAAAACACTATATAACCCAAAAGTTTGTAACAGTACGTTGAACAATACTTCGGTTTTGTTGTTTCTTGCGGGAAACAAGACTTCGGCTTTATTGTTCCTTGCATGCAATAAACTCATCTGTTTCACTTCATCTCGGGATCAAGAACCTTGTTTCTTCTGTTACAACAAATTTGGCGTAGTCGGCAGGATGCTCCAGAAGGCGCAGAACTTCCCATCGGCAGGAGAGACGGTCAGCGCGCACATAACTAAGAGGTAAGGACTCCTCTTTTATTTAAAAGTCCCGACTCTCTCTGACCGATTGGGAAATCTCTGCTCCCTGCGAGAATCGCCCGAGATGACGGAGTAAACGTGAGTTTCTGAATTCCTCTGGCCCGGGGAAGGCACCGGTGTATGTAATGGGTTGTTTGCTGTAAGCCCAGAATTTGGTCTGGCAGGGGTTCCGCGGTATTGTGTACAGGCGTTCGAAGCTGGTGTATGCCTTAATTGCGCGTGGAGTTTTGAACGGGTTTTGGACCCTTACCGTGAAGTCAGGACTGGTGTGGGTCTTAATTGCACCCGGAGTTCTGAAGCTCAGAACTGGTTTGGGTCTTAATTGCACCCGGAGTTCTGAGGCTCTGAATCGGTGTGGGCCTTAATTGCGCCCGGGGTTCTAGAGCAAGTGGTGCATTAAATGCACGTAGTTCAGGACTGGTGTGGGTCTTAGTTGCACCCGGAGTTCTGAAGGTCAGAACTGGTGTGGGTCTTAATTGCACCCGGAGTTCTGTGGCTCGGGATCGGTGTGGGCCTTAATTGCGCCCGGGGTTCTGGAGCTGAGTGGTGCATTAAATGCACGTATAATCCAGGATTGGTGTGGGCTTTAATTACGCCCGGGGTCCTGAGATTAGCTACGCCTTGATCGTGCACAGATTGGCGTGGCGTGGTTTTTTTTTGTTTTAAAGGAAGCAGGAGTGGAGGAGATATATGTATGTATGTTTTTGGTGTTTTCCTTGTTTGTGAAATACATATACATACGCGCGACACTGGCATGGGCGCACCTCATAGTGGGGAGCGGGGCATTAAGTGGCAGGATTTGGGGGACCCGAGAATCGCCCTGATTGAGCTCAGTGCGTAAATCCACCCCGGGGCAAAAGCAGCGATGCTGGCGTTCTGGGGATGGTGAATTACTGATCAAGAAAGGGGGTTTTCGAGGTCTCGTTTCTTACCTGTGAACAGTGCGGTGTAAGTCCTCTCTAAAGTCTCGGAGAGGCATTTAGATCCTGAGGTAACAGACGCCCTTGGCTGAATGAGTGCAGGAATGCACAGGTTTTTCAAGGGAAAGCATCCCCCTACTGAATGAGCTGTTACCTCACCCACGACAAAAGTAAATCTTAAAGAGACCGAACATGTGCGCTAACTGATGGTTTGAGAAAGTGGTGGAAGGGTCCGTTTAAATATCGGAAAAGTGTAAGTTGACGGAAAAGAAGGAGAAAAATATGGAAAAAGCTGAGTTTGTCAGAGGGAATTTGGGGCGAAGACGCCTGTAAAGAAAGCATATATGAGTATTGATTGGCAAAAGCACAAGCATGTAGCTCCCACCCTGGTGCACGGCCGGCACCAGTAGTGACAGATACATGACGAAAAAAAAAGAAATTGGGATGTGACTTAAAAGTGTGTTTACGGGGAAAATAAAACCCGGAAGAAGATATACTTTACTCGCTACGAAAGAGTATAGGAAAAAAAAAGCTAAAAGAGGCAGTACAGGAGAATGAGAAACGAATTAGGAATTAACTCCTGGTCACGCTGCACTGGTTAATGTGCTGCAGCCAGCGACTAAGTTATATCCTGCTCTCCCACAGGGGAACAAACAGGCAGGAAACGAAAATAATTGGGATCAATTCCCTCAGTGGCCATATGGAGAAGGGGGGTCTGATTGGGATAACACTTGGTATGAGTGTGATAAAGACTGATCAGGGTCTCCCCTGTTAGAGGGAGGGTGCCCGCAGATCTGTACTCTCACTCGAAGTGGGAAAGGACTTGATGTAGCAGGGGCTGGCGCCGTTGATGACAGCGCCACTCTAACACTGTCTCGCACCCCGTCGAGGGGGTCTGCAATCGCACCTACCTTCCCTGATTTCCCCCATACGATCAAATCCAAAACCGTAAGATATTGACCGGTGGGCTAAAGTACCGCACCCGAAATTAGAAATGCAGCGAACCTGGAGTGCGCTTCAGGAATTAAAAGGATTCATGTAGAAGTAAAACAAGAATACAGCACATTGTATTACGAAGAGAAAAATATATTCTCGATGTGTATGTGTGTTTTATGAATTTGTGTGCCGGCATGTATGTGTGTAACTGTGAGTTTTGGTATACTAAATGACGGTGTGAGTGTGTTTAGCCAGCGGGACTGGCTAGAGACGTAACTAAAGAGACTTGACGAAAATCAACTTAAGGAGATTGGAAAATATAAGAGCGTCTGAAACGTATAAGTACAGTACAGGTGGACGTAAAAGTAGTTAAACAGTTTTTGTATTTTTATACAATTAGTTGCAATAATGGAAACAATTTGGTTTTATTCGAATGTCTCGAAACCAGACATGCTGAAACGCTGTAGGTTTAGAATCGAGACTGGGGAGAATAACGTCTTGTGAGAAAATCTGTTTACCTAACGATTAGATCCTGTAAATCCCTTGTAGCCTCCCTAAGTCTGTCCCAGTCCAGTGGTTAAAAATGTACTGTTAATGGAGTGATGGTTTCTCTGTTAGGGGATACTGGAGCACTACTGTCATGCTTGTTTCACTCCTCTGTTCAACAGTGTACTATAGAGCAATGTATAGGGGAAGATGGCAGGAGGCCACAGGAGTATTGGGACAGCAAGTTTTACTTGCCGAGTACCAGATTTTAATGGGTGGTTTTATTCCAGATCTATTGGGTTGGAATATTATGCATTACAAAGAATGACTATGCAGAACAGGGTATCACGTGGCTTCAACTGGCTGTGATCACTCAGTATGTTGATGGTATTCTGAGTGCTTCCCCTGACAAGGAAACCCACAAGTCTGAGTTGCTTCAGCTTTAGAGTGTCTAATAGAAGCAGTTATGATAAGGCCCTTTTGTGTCTAGCATTGTGAAATTTTAACAGGGCCTGGGTGCAATGTTTTTTACAGGGTGAGCACAACTCTTAACAGATCTGCTTAAGGGGGGAGTGCAGTACAAGGACAAGATTGCCTTGGTTCCCGCAGCAAAAGCCACCTGTAATAATTTGAAACAAGTTCTCTTACAGGTGCTGAGACTGGGGTTTCCTCAGATGGATCAACCATTCCTTTGTATTATTGCAAGTAGCTGACAGAGGCCACCCAAGGAGCCCGCGAGCAGGTCCTGGAGGCGTGGGGACCACCACCTGAAGGAGGGCACAACCTCATCCCAGGAGAGTGGGTGTGGATCAGGAAATTTCCTTCACAGGTTCTCCAGCCCAGGTGGGACGGACCCCACCAGATCCTGTTGACAACCGAGTCTGCGGTTCGAGTGGAAGGAAAAGATCGCTGGATCCACGCGCCACACTGCCGACGAGCCTCATCCCCATTTACAGACTCAGAATGAAATAATTTCTGTTTATAACAATAATTGTTGCTGTAGGACTATGTTCCGCAGGAATTAATGATCATCTCTCCCACAAAGGAGAACATGGAATTAATTCCTTTTTAGGCCTCTCCTATCTGACAGCTAAGAAAACCAACCAAAGTGCCTGCTGGGTGTGTGCCGCATTACCCAAATATGTACAGGGAGGACTTCCTATGGGAGCCATTACTTGGCGTCGCGAGGAAGTCATAGGCATGATCATTTGGAGGGATAATTTAGGAGATTTTAATATGACAAACTATGGGGGTTGCCATAACACGACTTTAACCTGCAAAACATTACAATATCTACAGGAGCGAGGCTTAGAGCCCACGAGTTTCACAGGCTCTTATGCTCCTAAATATAACAGAAGCCATACACCACCATACCTGACTCTCAATAAGGAACGTGAGGGGAAACGTATGTTTTCAGCACACTAATTGGTGCAACCTTACCATCGCTGCAAATATATCCACCTCTACCTTCCAAATTCCAGGATGGGATCGGCACACCCCACAATTCGGTATAAGCTTCTTATTTTCAGAGGCATGGGGAGCGCCAAACGGAACATCTTTCATTTGTGGAAAACGAGCCTACCCATGGTTGCCAGCCCAGTGGTCTGGCTCATGTTATTTAGGATATGTGGTTCCTCATATCCGTGTTCAAATCCACAGCCCCTTCGGACCTAACCACAGACCACAAAGAAAATTGGCTGATTGGGAATATTATTTAGGTATAATATTTCCACAAGCCGGCATGAACTTTCTGAGTCGAGAGTTAATTCAAATGGCCTCGACTTTAGAAGAATTAGCAAAGTCTACCTCATCTAGTCTGAAGGCTGTTAATGATGAGATGGTAGCCCTCAGAACAGTGGCCATGCAGGCCCGACTAGCTTTAGATTATGTACTGGCGGCCCAAGGAGGAACTTGTGCAGTAATTGGCACTGAATGCTGCACATATATTCCTGATAATTCTGAGCACATCTCAGATCTGGCCCAACACATTTACAATGAGGGACAGAAATATCAGGACTATTATACTGAAAATTGGGGAATTGGGCCTTGGGTAAAGTCTGTGTTTGGGGCCTGGGGTGGAACCTTTTTATAGTGTTTATCTGTAGGAGTAGTATTGTTTATATGTATAATTGTAATCATCACATTCACAAAAACATGTATCACATCTTGCTATAACCGTGGAACGTACAATGACATGGCAATACATACCTGTTCGCCAAGAAAGGAAAGATCTGCCCTGACATTGTATGTATAAAAATAGGCTACACTGACGTATGCCATATTTTATAAGGGGGGAATGAAGAAAGATGTGAAGACGGGGGTTTGAATTTAATCCTTTCTGTAGGGGGTTTAGACTTCTAAGTCACAAGCTAGGGTTTATGGCAGGAAAGGGGGTTAACTGATAAGGATTGCAGATGCAAGCTAGGAACCCCCCTGGGTGTAATGTTAAACTAGGAACCCCCCTGGGTGTAATGTTAAACTGACCATTTGCCCAGAACATCGTAAACTGGCCAAATACCATGAACCCCCCTCTTTACCATCAGACCGAGTGACGTCAGAAACGGAGAAGAAAACACTATATAACCCAAAAGTTTGTAACAGTACGTTGAACAATACTTCGGTTTTGTTGTTTCTTGCGGGAAACAAGACTTCGGCTTTATTGTTCCTTGCATGCAATAAACTCATCTGTTTCACTTCATCTCGGGATCAAGAACCTTGTTTCTTCTGTTACAACATTTGCAACACTACAGTTCTGGATGTTAATGCTGCATACGTGCTTTAAAAGTAGCTTTTAATTATAAAAGAAAATGTCAGTAACTTGTGCTAAAACATGCTAAGAAACTTGATTACATAATTGAGGCCAAGTGAGGAGAAGTCCTGTTTTTCTTCTGTTTTGCTTAGACACTGTTGTGAAGGCCTTTAACGATTTGATCTCCTTTTTTAAACCAATAACAGTCATAGGCTCTTATTAGATCTATCGCTGTTATTTCTTACTATTTGATTTTAAAGCCAAGGAATGTTTCATGACGGCCTGCTGCTCCTTCTAATGAAAAATTGCATTTAAGGTTTGATACTGGAAGTTCAATTGTTTGGGTGAACATTATGACTAAATATATGATAGATTGCCCCTGTGTTCACTGTTTTGTTTCCAGTACTATAACCCAAACTGTTGGATGGATTCAAGATCTGACAGTTCTGTAAGAAACCTCCTTTGGAACTGCAGTCCCAGATGTTTTTGTCAGAATTTTAACTGAATTCAACAGAATCTGAAACCATATCTAAATTGTCATGACCCTTCTGTGGACTAAGAGTAAATATAACCTCCATTGACCTCCACTCCTTTCCTTTTGTCTCCCTTCTGAGGCCAGGAAAAAGAAACAGAAACCAGAGCAGGTGCAGAATATGTGGCAAAACAGGGTTATAGATAGCAAACACATGCTTCAGTAAGCTTTTTGAAAACACTAAAACTGACAACCAAAATTCCGGATGGTAATGTCACACATATTTCATTTTCTGGAAATCTCTGAAGGTTTTTCCTTGCTCTTCTGGTTTTGTTCAAGCGAGCGTGACTTTGTTTTAAAAGATATTTCTTCTAAGAGAAATGTGTTTTAGCTAGAGAGGTATAGTGGCATGCTGGTAAGAACTGCAGTCTCACAGTGCTTGTTTTCTTTTTTTTTTTTTGGACCGGGGTGCCATCTGTGTGGAATTTGCCATGAGGTCTGGTTTAAACCCATATGATATTATGCCCCGACAGTTCAGAATTCACGATTCTTGGCTACCTTTAGGACCGCCCGCATGCGCATGAGGAGTTTGACACTACCCAGACCCGGTATGGAAGGCTCTTTCAGCCACCATCAACTAATTAGCAATCTGCCCAGTATTTAACCTCACCACTGCCTTCCTGCTGTGTTATTCAAGCAGACTTGACTCATGTCGCTTGCTCACGCCAAGGATTACTGAAAGCTTGAGAACCAGCTATGCCTGCTCTTCCTGTGTCAGATCCAGCTCAAAGAATATTCCCTTGTGTCTTGATCTCGCCAGTCCTGTTTCTCCCCTTCAACACCAGTGCAGTGGCTGTCCTGTCTCTCTGGATCATCACCTGCTTCTCCGTTACTTCTGTCAGCATAACCTTGGTTCCCTTTGTCACCCCACGCCTGCACCTCACTCAGATACCTCTGGCAGGCCTTGGTCATCTCCTTGGCCAAGCAACCCATTTCTTTACCACTGCACCTTGCAGATGGATCCCCTTTTTTCCCCTCAGCCAGCAGCAGGCCATTCAACACAGTAACACATGATTCATATGTTAATCGCTATCTAAATGTATCTGTGTTGTGATGGGATGGATGTATTGGCGTCTCACCCCTTGTAGTGCTGCACCTGGATGACATACTTTAGGTTGCCTCCTATATGTAAAGCACTTTGGGATGCTTTAGGACTGAATTTGTTATACAGATGCAAGAAATTAATCAATTAGAGTGTAGGAAAATTTAATAGATTTCATTTTTATGTTAAACGAAGATGAGTCAACGTGCAATTGAATTCATTAATAAATACATTAGCAATACTTTTAACAGTGCACTTGTCATCATCCCAAACAGGGCCTGATGGTGATAGCTCTGAGTAATAAAAGAATGCAGGACCTCTGCCCTCAGTGAGCACCGTGCTGAGAGCAATGGGGAATCATGTCACAGGTGAGGAAAGGCAGTTTAAGAAAGAATTCCAAATCACAAGGAATTTGCCTGTGGATTCCTGTAATACCTTTTTTTTGGTGTGGATTGTATTATATCCAGCACCCAGAAAAAAAGTGTGACATTGTGAAAGGATGGAAGAGTCAGCTGAAAGAGTTAAAGCTGCTCATGTAGCTAACTGTATCCTGATACAATGCCAAGGGCTGCAATAAGAGGAAAAGGTACAAGGAGCATAGACATAGTAAGGGAAAAAACTTCAGAAACAGAGATCTGGACCATTGTGGGGAAAGTCTGAAACATTTTTTCCAATCTGAAACTCTTAACCAATTTAATCTTGGACGAATTAATGTGACATATTATATGAAGCTCCACATGTGGCTCAGATTGAAGAGGTGTGAGTATGGAATATCTGGAAAGTTCGTATCACATATACACAAAGCAAAGAGCAGCTCGGTGATTTCAATAAAAATTTAAGAAATCGCACCCTTGCCGTCAGACTGAAGCTGAATAGAATGAATACAGGATTTTGGGGATAGCAGGGCAAAAGGGGTCATGAACAAATCTATGAGCCTGCAAATAATGAGAATTTTTTCTTTTTAACGGTTCTATGTTCTTCTTGGAGCTGGGAGAGGAGAGTGAAGCTACAATCTGGTATTCTGTGTCAGAGATGCAACATTGGGTCATCTGTTAATTGTGGGAAATGGTGATTGTCACATACAGTATGGGGCAAAGCATAGTGTCCAGATCTTGAGGGAGGAGGGCCGTGTTTCAGAAGCAGAGAGGAGTGGAAGAGAGCAACAAGAGCGAAGGACTGACATCTGTGTCGAGTAAGGTCCAGTCACCAAGCTATGAGAATGCAACCCTATACTACATTGTGATTGTATGTTATGTAACTTAATGTACGTTTTACGCAAAAGACAACTGAAAATAGAGGAGACCAAGAACACTGCAATGGTGCTTATTATTCCAAATACAAGAGTTTTGTTTTTAAATGCAATTAATAGCAGTAGTAAAATGCATCAAAAAAAGCTAACGGAACCCGGGGAAAGGGGCATTTATAACTTTAAACTCCGTAATGGAAAAGGCACTTCTCTGTTGGAATCTCTGGTATCACTTACAGACTGGTTTTCTGCTTATATGTCATCACTGTTGTTCCTTATTTTAAAACCACACATTTCATTAACAGAGAATGTCTCATCTTAAGTACGCAACAAAATATCCTTATCTGAAGGAAAAAATCTTCTAAAGCTTCTATATACCACAGTGTGGTTTTTCAGTTTGTTTGTGCTTTTTGTTTTTTTAGATGTTTATTTTTTATTTTTTGATGTGCGTGACGGTAATGTGTTATCAATGAGGGAACAGTCGCCAGCGCTAATTCCTGCAATGTTGTTATCAGTGGCAGACATCAGAAAAGATTTCATTTCACTTCTCTTACGGCAAAAGAGCACTCCAGCTTCCCTATAAGGCTTGGAGAAAACAGAACTAAAACGTCCCTCCTGCTTACCAGCAAAGGGAAACTGATATTATGTTGACAAAGGATTTTACAAAGGTTTTACAGCTAATCTAAATTCGCTGCTTGTGTGTTTTATTTAAACTCAAGTGCCCTGATAGCGGCTCTTGCTTTTTCTGCTCTTAATTCTAGAAGCCCGGGACAAAGAGCTTGCAGTAATTGATGAAGCACCCAGAACACCAAGATAAAACAACTGTAAAACAACAGCAGCCAGCACAAAACAGAGCAGGCACTAACACATCAGTGAGTTCCTCTGAGCATTGTTCATTATGCAGTCTGTGCGGAAATCACATAATTACTGTAAGGCAGCAAAAGTATTGCAAATGTAGTCCAAATATTGAAAATTGTAATTTTTTTCTAAATATGAAAAGGATCTGACTTTGGTATGGTCAAATATGGATCAAGGGTTTTCTATAAATATTTGTGTAGTAGTGATTGATTTTGTGTAACTGAATCTGAAGGATGGTTATATGTGATGTGTGTGTCTAGTAAGAGTGCACCAATGACACACCTCTGCTAAACAACAAGGTACTCTGGGACAGGGAAACAACTCCATGCTGAAAAGGAGCGTACTGATTAACGCTGCTGGGAAGCGTGTATTAATGAGAGGCCGCGCCAGAACGTGTGTCCACGACTGAGGGAACGGGAGCGCGAGTGTAACAATGTGCAAGTGTGCGTAGGATTGAAGGTTTCGTTGAATAATTTCCAACCTCAAAGGGGCATCCTTAGGGAAATACACTACGAGAGCAGCACCGGAAAATCCCAGCTCCGTGCATTCCTGTACAACCCACTGCAATCTGCCCAGTGCATAATAACCGTTCAGCACTGAGCTTCACTAAATAAATTAGCTATGCTGTGGAGAAAATATATTAGAGCTCTGTCTAAGCTGTACAAGCATTAACATACAGTTGTTATTAATTCAGTACAGTAGTATATAATAATTCCTTTTATTTTTCTAGAGCTTTTCATCCCAAAGGGTTACAAAGAGCTTTGCGTGTAAAAGCGAACCTGTTTCATTTTTCACTGAAGGCATTATACACCAGTGATTCCACTGCACAGCTGTAAGTAGCCCAGAGTGTACAAACTCATGGCATAATTCAGCTAAGACATTTGAGGTAATATTCCTATTCTTATAAGCAAAGAATATAACAGGACCTTAGTTGAGCATATCCCAGGGACTGCGTTGGTCAACATGTTGGGGTCTCAGTTCAGAAAAGCTGCTCAAGAGGGAAGACCAGCACCTGCTGTACCAGAAAATAATATTAGTGATGAAAGCTGTAAATAAAATATTGCAATTATCTGTTTATTGGCTGACTGAAATGGTGGATAATTATATTTGGGAAAGAGGAAAAGTAGCGGCGTTAGGTGCACTGCGGACAGTGGTCTGCCTTCCGCAGGACGGGGGAAAGAAGAGCCTTTCTAGGGCAAAGTGAGCTCATTGCAACCAGGAGCGTTGCTGGAATTGATTGGTCTCTGCTGCTCAACACCGAGTTCAGCTGTTTCAGGAAGTGCAAAGTTCAGTTCACAAGCTGAACTGGGTGCTCTGAGCTGACAGGACTGGCGGCTGAAGGAGTGGGTGGGGGGTCACTGAGGATGGAACTCAACTATTCCATGTGTATATGAGGTGCAGATTCTTGTACGTCTTGCACTTTGGCCAGAAGATTCTTGCAGTCCTACTACGAGTGTGTTTGCAGAAATAGATGTACCGGTTACATAATGTTGAATACTTATACTGGCAGTCTTCATAGTGGTAGAGTGTGGATGATCTTACGAAAACACTACCAAGAAGGAAAGAGCCACTGACTGATATGGTTATTTATTGATATTGATACAGTAATGGCAGTAATTATTTTTCATTCAGAAGTAAAATTATTTTAATTATTTTTTTAAATGAATGAATAATTCATTTGTTTTTCCTTCATCCAAGGAAATGTATACAAAATCAAAAAGGTAACGAAGCGAAACTGTTAATACAATTACAGAAGCAAGTTCCCCCAGATTAAAAAATGCAAGGCTCTAAATGTCAGTGTAAAGAACACAACAGGGCACCAAATATGATAACTAATAAGTCGAAAGGTAAAGATTACACAGGTGTGTCTACACTGGGCCATGGAAGACATTGAGCCTTAAAAGAAGCAGGAGAAGGAAAGAAACAACGATTACATAACCAGCAGACGCAGAGAGGAGTGTATGAGAGGGAGGATAAAGAGAAAAGAAAGGTCTTGAGAGAGACAGGGAAGAGTGAGGGAACATAATAAAATAAAAAAGAGACTAGGCAGCCCTCATTACCATGTACTGGCTAGTCCTAGATTTATGCATGCCTCTCATCTTGTTTATTTCTGAAAGCTGTTGTCAGTCTTTCTGGCTATGAAGGAAATTCACACTCCACTGCACAGAGGTCATGGTTCCTCAGGCGTGAAGAAAAATTCCAGTGAACTGTATCCCTTTGTTTTTCTTGTCATCAAGTGGATATTAAGTCTTTACATGAGTCAATGGTCTGAGTGTGTCTTTCCATTCTAAGTAGGATTTCAGCATAGGTATCAACTAGGACTTTAGGTTAGCTTCATCCGAACAATCCCATCAAGAGTCTGGGATCTTCAGAACCATGGAAGGTGCTGCAGTTCGACAGGAGTTTTATTTTCCAGGCTGCTGAGTGTCTAAACCAATAATGGAGCACACCTGGACGTAGGCTGAGCTCTATGATCCAAACATTATGGGTTGGAGTGCCAGCAGGATTCCTTAAGGAAAAATGCACAGTTGGCTGAACAGTGCTGAGGACAAAGTTGGAATTAATTGACCTGGGCTCTCTTGGCTCACGGTGACACGGTGACCCCTACGACCCCCTCGCAGTAAGCAAGGGACCAGCTGGGGCTGAAGGGAGCCGAACCTCCTGTATGGGGCTCTGTCTCCTGGGGCATGTTAAAACTCGAAGGTGGGCGGGTTGAGTCTGCCTACACTTCATCATTCTCCCCTGTGAGTGCCTGCAAGGTACACAGTCAAAAAAAAAAACCTGGTGATTTCCAGATTGGGTAGGAATGTGCCAAAATATAATAAGAATTTCATTTTCTTCTCTGTTTTGAATGTTAATTTTACAGCCCATATGAAATGTTTTAAGAAAAGGACAAGAAAGCACTTAGCCAGAGGACAGTCAGCAACATGCAGACTTACACCGGCCACACACCACCTAGGCAACAGCACCCTAGAGATCAGTTAGCGAGCATTTGCTGTGACTTCTTTCCTGCACCACACGTCCATGGCATTTTGTTTACTTGTTGTTTTTTAAAGGTATTATTCTAAGCTCAGTGGTTTTACAGATGCTTAGTGATCCTTGTCAGCTACCAGTATTATTCAGTCTTTAGGAAACGCTTGTTTTAGTATTTCTTACTTTTTTATCATGTGCAGATTTTTATGAACTATTCTTTCTGCAAGGACTGACAGCTGCATTAGGTCATTATTTCACTTCCAGAGCCCCTGACCACTGCCTCATCCATCCATTTTCTAACCATTTTATCCAATACAGAGTCATGGGGGGTGCCAGCCTATCACAGGGCACACAGACACAGACACGCTTACACTCACATCCGGGCCCATTTTCCCAGAAGCCAGTTAAATTACCAGTATGTTTTTGAAATGTGGGAGGAAAGCAGAGCACCTAGAGGAAACCTACATGAACATGGGGAGAATATCAAAACTCTATGCACAAGCACCCCAGAATCGAACCCAGGCCCTAGTACTGCGAGGCAGCAATCCTAACCACTGTACCACCATGCTGCCCTCCACTGCCTCATACTGCCATCTACTATAATAAAAGGAACATTAATGCAATGCTGTGACCTCATGCTTTTAATAGAACTTGATTGTAACACTCTCTGAAAGACACCTGCTTGAACCTCCTTAAGCAAGTTTCAGCAATGGTACAGAAAGTACAGAACACTGGTGCAAAGATAGAATTCAGCATTAAAAAGGAGAAGAATGTAGATACCGTTTACTCACATTTAATTGCGCAATTGAAAGCATCAATCTGGACTTCAAGTTTCATTTGTTTTTTGCTGCTTCCATCACCAAAGACATTTGATATCAGTGCTACACATTTAACACCCGAGCTCCTGCACTGATCAAGGTGAACAGATGTACGAAGGGTGATAAGCTACAGACCACTGTGAAGACAGGTGTTTGGGACTGTTCTATTCAGTCGGGCTCTCAAACAAAGACAGCGTGGATGTTCCTGGTTAAAGAGTCAATTTAATAGACAATGTGATAAAAAGCTGCTCCGTTTAAGCACAGTTACATTAAATTACATTTAATCACATGGAAACCAACAGAGCAAATCCTAAGGTAATGCAAAAGGGTTAAAAAGAGTACTGGATTAATATTCTTTGTAATAGGAGGTAGGGGGTGAGATGAGTTTTCTGCAAACAATGCAAGGGACAGAGGACTGAGTTGTTTCATGCCTTACGTCAGTGAGAGAATATGGGCTTCACAGATTAAAGACAGAAGTTGTTCATTATCAACCAGAGACGGAGATGAAATAGTATTTACTCTCATCTGGTGGGCATGCTGTGCTGCTGGCTTCCTCTCATATTAAGCTCTCCCAGTATGGGGTCTTTAGAATTGTGAAAGGGCTCCAGGATAAGGTTCTTTAAAAGCCCGTGATCCGCAAAGCTCTGGATTCATGGAAGCTCCTTGAGGCTTTGCACTGCCCAGGCTGTTGTAATTGAAATCATGTTCTGCTGGCGTGGTGTGCTTTTTCTGTGTGTGATTTAGATTGCTTTAGTGAGATGAATTTCTCTGAGTGTTGTAACAGTGTTCTGGTTTTTAAGACGATCAGTAAAAACATTTGTTCATACAGCTATTTAACACGTCACCAAATCAATTTTCACTTTTTGTCCCCTTAAAGGGTTAATTCCCTTTGAAAAGGAGATAGATGTAGTAAAGCCTTTCTTTCTCCATATTTGCAGCATTTCCTCTTTCCTCATCTCTCAGTACTTTTTTTGCAATTCTTTCTCTGACCTGAGCTTATCAGTCTTTCACGGCAAGGCCTTGCACAACCTGAAATTCTTCCCGTAACGCAGCACAAGAATGGCATGATTCCCTCCCTCCTTCCCTCCTTAAACAGATGATGAACTTCCAGAGACCCAGAGGCCAAAAGGAGAGGCAAGAGAGAATGTAGGACATCATCATGTGGGATGTTCAGAAGGCTTTGTTTTCTGCCAGGTTTGGTGACCAGGGAATCCAAAGCAAATCAACCAAAGGTCTTCAATTTAAGCATCAAACTCAAGTCGTTGTCTCGTGCGTCTCCTTCTAAAATAACAGGCGAGAACATTATTCTGGAGCTTTCAGAATAAATGGCCGTGTGATTTATTTTTGTTTTTTCATCCCTGGTTAGCTGACAGGCCCCCTTTATGTGAGCACAGTAATTGTAGCCTGCTTTCTGTTCTCCAAGAACCCTCTGTTCTCTGTGTGCTCCCTCCTGCTTCAGCAGTGCAGCGTGTTCTTCTAAATTAGGGGAGTGTCTGAACATTGTGCAGACCTCCAAATACAGCCGCTCTGAGCTCCGATACCTGACTGTCCCGGTGTTCCAGGAATTTGTTAACAATGAAAAGCTCTCTTTTTAAAGTGCTGTAAAAAGTATTCCCACAGCCTCACATTACCAGCTATAACAATGCAGGGACTGAGTTAAGTGCTCCTCTGTGGCCCATGATGTCAGACCTCCTCAGCAGAAAATTAGTTTCGGCTTTAGTGATTCCCACCTTTTGTTAACCCTTCAAACAGGGAAACTTCAAAAGCTTCTTGCTCATGTTCAGAATTTGCCCTCGGCTGCCAAAATTAAGGAGTTACAAGAAAGTCAAGGCAACTTGGCCCATCTTCCTGATTTGGCTGGGAGTATCTTCATGATCCAGGATCAGCCCGTTTTCTTTAAGGACTGAATGGAGTTAGCTTCAACCGTTGATTCTGTATAAAGATGTCTCCCATTTTCTGACTGGAATCATGTCCATAATTTCTGTCTGTACTCTTGAGTCTTCATATCATGAATGACTTTGGAAGATGCACCCTGGATTGACTTGGTCAATTCCATTCAGGATCTGAAATGCTTGGAAGACATTAACCGAGTCAGTAAGAACCCCAATAAAGTTCTTCAGAACCATACCGCCTCTTGCTAGAATTCTGTCTCCACTATTTATGTTTACTCAGAGAAAACAGGAACTTGGAATATCAGATTTTCATATTAGCTGAATTCATATACAGAAGAATATGTTTAATGTATTAAACAACCAGAAAAAAAGCACTAGAATGTCTTGTACAAAAAGAAAAAAATATTTTCTTCTTGTATCCTGGCTATACAAAATAACATGTTTACAACAGTATTGCTTTCTTTGTACAAGCTGAGAGAATTTAAGGTAATGCTTGTAAAAAGTTCAGGTGTTAACACGAGACAAGGATATCTCATAAAGAAAGCCTGGGACAAGAACCGCATAACTAATATTGGAGCCCTGCTCTATGTCTCATTGGCCTAAGCAACATGATTTCCTTGTCTGGTTCCCATGCTCTGGAGAGGACAGACAGCCCAGGACTCGTCTTTCCGAGTTCTCACTCTTCCCCTCACTCTTTTGTTTTTTCATTATTTCCTCTGAAAATTACTCTCTCTTTCTCCTTGTACACCCTTACTCTGCTTTTTTCTATTTGAGTCTCTTTCCTTCTTTCTTTCGCTGCCCTCCATCATCTTCAGTTTCTCTGCTTCACTCCATCTCTGCAGCTATGGAATGAAGAATCGCTCTTCCTCTGTCCCTCCATCTCCAGATATACGGACCTGTGACCATCTCTTTCCTTCCCTCTTTAGTCCGCCGTAACAACTCTCTAGATTGCTAAGCCTGTCTCTCATCCCCCTCTGTTTCTCACTAAATGATCTTTTGATCCTGATCAGAAATAAACAGGGGCGGACAACCTGCTGCATCATCACACAGATAGTTGTGTCTCACAGGCGCATCTCTCCTGTTGTGGATGAAACGTTGTGAGAATAGTGTTTGCAGCTCTTTCTCCCTGTTGCCATCATGATCAATTCTCCTAACCTGGCTCTGTTCTGGACACACACATGACATGCAGCAGCCTGGAGCTGCCCATTTACTGTCTGCGACAGAGGTGAGGGGAGCTCTGCTGGCAGTCCCTAATGAGGCATGAACTTGCCCTCATTACTGAGACACAGCAAGTAATTATCCAGCGCTTTACCTGCACTCTCTTTTCTTTCTTTTATGGCTCATGACAGATTGTTCTTGACAAGAATCTTTTCTGCACCTTTTCAGAATCTGGCAATATACAGGATTTCAATTTGAATGGACTCCTACTATGATACAAAGCCACAGTAGGCCTACTGTATACCTACAGTTAGTTTCCAAAAATCATTACTATGCAGATGACCTGGGATCTGGTACAACAGTATTGCCTTGGATAGGCTGTATTTTTTAGTTTTTGCACATCATTTTTCAGTCTGATTATATAAATTCAAATTTATTTCATATGCAAAGTGCACTTTATGCAACAATTATTTTGTGTTTTGACTTTAATTAATGTATTTGTAGATACTAACTTGCAATTCCCAAATCAAATTACATTTCAGGATGAAAACAATATTAATGCAAACAACATTTGATATAAACTTTGTCCCTCTGAAGGCATTGCATTGCATTGAGAGAATGAGTCACTGGCTTTGCACAGAGGTTAAAGACAAGCCAGATTGCCTGCACACTCCATGCTTCATCTGGAATGAGTGGAATCTCTCTGAATTCCTGACTCATTCCTCAGAGTTTAACAAGCCCTTATTTCCTCCTCTCTTTTGATAAAACTTGCTGGCATTCCTGTCTTGTGATCCTGTGCATTCCTCAGCAGGCCCGCCCTGACTAGAAAATAAGAAGGCTGAAGTTTGCATTCTTGCTTAAAATTTTGCTGAACACTTTGAGATGGCTCTGATAATGAAAAAGAGCTCGATAAAGTAAATGGGATCTATTGATTGAGGGGCGGCTGGATTATGGATTGTGTAAACTGGTCAGGAATCATGTACTGGCTGCAAAGTCAACAGAGCTCTCGGAAAGCAGTGACCATTGTTTTTTTCATTTGATATCTGTTTAGTTCTTCCATAAATCACCAACAGCATTAGAGCTCATCAGCAGGTGTATCTCCTTCTCTGAAGGTGGACCTCATGTTAGGTTCTAGACTGGCATTCACCTCTGCCAGGCACTGAGGAAGAGAGGGCTAATATCCCTCTTGTGATATGACTCATTTATTCTTTATGTCAGAGTTCAGACAGTTTTTGTTATTTGTCCCATATAGCAGCCTCAAGCCTACATACAGCCCACTGACACAGACAGGCACAGAGCATGCTTGTGAGTAAGCAGACTGGTCACTGTGTGTCAGTGTGTTAGGGTGGGGTCAGAACTATTGAATTCTGTTCCTGGCAGTCACACTCCTGAGGCTGAAAAGTCCTTCATTTAAAAAGGTTGCAGAACATTGCCAAGTAATTAACTTTCATTTCGAAACAATATTTTGTTTGCATTATATCTATATGTTTGTTGTTATCAATAATGCATTAGCCAGTGGTGGAATTATTAAGTCAAGACTCTCAATCGCTACTGAGGACAGTTGACTATGACAGCAACAGCACCGCATGTCTGAATTATTTAGAAACTGCATTGTCACACACTACATGCCCTCCAGGTGTTTGCTAAATGCTCAGTTCAGTAGTTTGGTCAAATTCTAATAAGGAAGACATGAGACAATGAAGGTAAAGGGACAGTGTACTTGAGGCAATAACAGTCCTGGCCAAAGATGGGAGCTGTCACAACCACCCCCCCCCCTCCCAGTTTCGAGGAATGAACCAGGGAGCTGCTGCAAGGGTGCAGTTGGAGTGGAGGGGGGAGGGGGGGGGCAGGAAAGTTACCCACAGAGCTGTGGCAACTCTGTGAGTATTTTTTACAGATAAGAGTGGAGGTGTGAGATCAAAATTTTATCCTCCTTCCAAAGGTCTGTGAAACAACACCATCAATTGATAAAAGCTGTGGGAAACATTCTGGTGCAATATTCAAAATGTGTGTGTGTCTGCACTGTTACATGGGCTGTAAAAAGGTATTTTGGTATTTACTTGCATTTATTCTTCAGTCCTCCTCTATTTTGTGTCTTTTTTCCACCCATTTAATTACTCTTTCCTCCTCCATCTTAAGTATTCTTTTTCTCCTTGATTTTCCCAATCTTTTTTCCTGTTCTCTCGCAATCTCTTTTTATTTTTTTGTCTTCTGCCTTGCCTGTGTTCACCCACAGGAAACGGATGGAAAACCTCAGTCTTATGTCTTTGTCTTATCAGTTTTTCCAATGAACTGCAAACTTTTTTTGTCTGAGTAACAAGATAAATAAGATGATGGAAACAAGGAGCGGTACTTCAACCATGTGTCTGCCTGCTCGGGCTAATTTTTGCCAGTAAGACAGCGTGAACAGCCAGTCACATGGCACTGGAGCCTGATGATGTCACAGCACGAAGGTAGCTAGGGCTGCACAATGGGGGCTATGGGTTAGCACCACCACTAAGTATAAAGTCACAGAAGATGACACTACGGTTGCCTTTTCTGGAATTTATAGATCCTCTTTCTCAAAAAAAAAACTGCATTCTCTGGTATTTAATAATTGTCTGTATTTAAAAACATGTATGTTAGTTCAAGGAAATGTGTGCACATTATTTCAGATTATGTTACGTTTTCAAATACAATGGAACAATTGGAATGATTATTTCCGAGTCGTTCTGTTTCCAAAACCCCTGACTTGATTGGCTGTGTGATATCATTACCACTTTGTGAGAATCCGCAGGACAAAGGGAATTAGAAGTTTAGAACTGAATCAAATGGAAGATGAACGCCAACAGTAGGAAGACACAGGACGTACTGTCAAAGAGTACCTGATTGAGATCGGAGAGTCTCCACCCTGCCTAGATACAGGCAGGGTGAAGACTCTGATCTCAATCAAGTCTTTGTGGAATAATACCCCAGTCCTCCCTCTCCATACCTACTTAGATCCAGGAATTTATCTTCATCAGCACGGCTTTTGTTAATTTTCCTTATTAATTTTTTTGTGATTTAGTCAGGAAATAATCTCTCCCTCCTTCTGTCTCTTGTTGCCTCTCCAGGTGTCTTCATTCAGACGCCCACGCTGCACTCAGTGATTCATGGGTAGCTGACATTGCAGAGTGGCAGCGTCATTCCCCAATACCTCTTACTCCTGTGTCTTATCTTAGAGATTCACAGAGCCAGGACCCACACAAGCTGCCCACAGTGCAGAAGATATTTGAGATGAAACAGTGCCAGCCTGACACTGTAGGCTTCCAGATAGCCCTCCTCCCCAAACTCCATTCCCCTGAAGCTTCCCTGGGTGTCCTGTTTAGACAATACTGAAATCTGACACCTGTGCACTGGAGCCAAAACGCTTGCCTTCAAATTGTTCCATTGCTGCAGTTTCCCACATCTCCCTGTAATTCATGTTTAATTGATCCGTATTGGATTCGGTTAATTATTTAAGGAGATCAGCGGTAAAGTGAGCAGGACACATCTTAATAACAACCTCGCTAAGCGATTTGGGCTTTTTAGAATCTGCATGGAAGGCTAATGACTAGGGTTAAGTCTTTGGCCCAGACAATGTGTCCTTCCAGCATTACCCTTTGATAAAGAGTTTTGCACTGCTAGGTTGTCATTTTTTATAGATTTGCATCTTTAGATTTTGACAACTACTTGAACAAAGTCTGGAGCAAATTATATCCCAGAGCATAAAATTGTGCAGTTTGTGCTGGTCTTCTCCGATACATGTGTGACAAGTGCACTTTACTTCAGAACCTGATTTTGGCACTCAGGGAAACTCTGTCTTCTTTCATTTTTGTTGCTTCTGTACTACTAGCTATACAGCCCCTTCTTGCATTACTGTAATGCTGTGATGTTTCCTGAGTTGAATCAAGCACACTACGTCACCACTATCTCAATTTAATGCAACCTTCATCCTTCTATTTTTAGTTTTGAAAATCGTGCTCAGAAATAAAAAAAAATAGATTTTTGTAACAAATCTTGTATTTTACTACATCTTTGGATGAACACACCCCAATTCCCCACCCAGCTCTCCAGGCAGACCACAAGAAGCAGTAGGCCCTTCCCTTTGTTCTGATTTGGTCTGAATTCCAGTAAAGTGCTAGCAAACTTCTTACTTCACTTTCCAGAAACTCACCGCAGAAACACACCAGCGATAAGTGTGATATCTTCTCAATGGAAATATGTTACACTACCCTTTTTCTACTTCTCCTTTCTGTGAATTTGAACCTGACCCAGCTTTCCTCTTTCGGAGAGTCATTGTGGTTTCTTGTTTGTAAAGCTGAGCTGTCTCTCTTTCTCACTGCTCAAGGCTTTGCTATGGGCTTGTGTCTAGTTCATCCTCAGGGACTCGATGACAAGCCAATCGATCAAGCCCAGTCAACAAACAGTCTGTCTGTGTCGTAGAGCATTTTCTCACTGTGAGCTCCACCTCAAATGTTGTGTTTCTTGCCTGTATTAGATACTGTTTTAGTCCACCTAGTACAGGTTAACTCAAGTCTATTGGCATTTCCAATCCTGACCTAGGAGAAAAGTACCATTGATTACAGAAAGTACCACTGAGAAATGGTGATTTGGTAACTATTATTCTTGAAAACATTTCTAGTAATCTGACATAGGGCATTTTGAGTGTGAAGATACATTGTATGAAATATAATCAGGTACTATGATCATCAGCAAGTGCAATAAAAAAATAAGTCACAGAAGGTGTAATAAACTGTATGAACAGGATACTATTCGGTCTTTTAAATTCAAGCAGAACTTTTAAGGGACTGAAGGTGTCTTAAAGTAGCTTAAATCCTTGGCTTCTTGCAAAGCCAGCATGGAGTATTATGAGAATAGAAGACACAAGTGGAACCTAAATGGAAGAATGGAGAATAGGAGGCATTATGTTTAGTCAAGGAATGATGGAAGTCTATAACAAGCTACCCAGCTACGATGTTCAAGTTGATTTTCTGCCTTCCTTTAAGAAACAGCTGGATAAGGTCCTCACTTAATTTAGCTACTATGAAACAAACAAGATTGATGGGCTGAATGACCTCCTTGTGTTTGTAAACTTGCATTGTGCATTGTTTCTGTAATTTATGTCCTAATCCATGAGGAATGAATGTGGAACCTTGCTTCTATCTGCTCCAGATGCTTGAGTTAAGAAATTAGTCTCATTGCAGTCTATTTATTACAAAGTGTTGTTGCCCTGCCCCTCTACCATCTTTCTATGGAGGTGAAACTAGGATATTCTGATTTACTTTAGGAGTGCCAAACCTTTGTATACTTCAAGTGTAAGCTGAAAAGGAATGGCTTTGAATGTGCTTTTTTAAGGCCTGTACAGCATGGTTCTTTGAAGTGTCTTGGCATGAAGAGCTGTGCGTAATTCAAAATCTGTATCTTATTGTGCTTTTTTAACTCAGCACTTATATGAGTTTTAAATGTTGGATCGCCTTATCGCACTACAGCTGTTGACTTATGTAATGCTGGAATAAGTGCTTTCAGCTTCAAAACCGGAAGACAGCCAAGCTGGTGAAAAACCAAGACTTTCCCTGAATTAAAGCACTCCTCTGCTGGATGAACACTGTTCTTGTGGCAGTCCTGTGAGACAAAGCAGTGGGTATTGCTGACGATATGGCAATCGTGTGATTTCAAATATTGTGTTTTTGGCCAGGAAGTGAGCCCATGTGGTGATGTGGTCACATGATTGCCCTGTGGTCTCCCTGGATGTTGCCAAGGCATTCCAACATTTTACTGTGGTGAAAACAGACTGCTTTGTTTCCCACTGCCTCAGCCTCCTGTTCCCTGGCTTTGTTATCAGCAACAGCTAGTGTACAATGGGTGAGCAAGGGGTGTGTCACTTCAGGTGTGCCGTGTCCAGGGGGCTGTGTCAGTGGGAGTGTTCACTGAGGTTTGTGTTGTGATTAGGTATGTCTCTTCATAGTAATCAAAGCTTCTTTTCTGCACAGTCTCAGTGGTGATCCCCCCATGGACTATGGTTACTGCTTTATATTCTCCATCTCTGGCTGCCAGCCACACAATGTGCTCATGCTGAAATTCCCTTCTGGGCCTGAGGTTGTTTCAGGTGGAGAACATGTTTATTATTAGTATAATTCTTCTGTTTCTGATTCGCCTGCAAAAAAAAAAAAAGAAAAAGCTCATGGCAGGATGCCTGTCAGGACTGAAAACAAGAACAGCCTATTAATTTCGGATTTCCTTCTCCTGTGCTTATGTGTGCAGCACAGTTCAGAAAGAAGGATGTTGGCAGAGCCCTAAACTGCACACTCCCCCCCCCCACCCTACCCCGCTTCTGTCCTGACATGACCTACAGGCAAGCAGTGCTCACAGTCAACATCCTCCTTGTCTCTGAGAGTTCAGCAGGGCAGCAGAACTGTCAGACGCAGGACATTATCTGATATCTACAAAAGACTACACGCGCTGCCAAATTGTTATTTATTGGTTCCAGTCATCTCGCCCCTCTCTCCATCATTTACATGGCTAACTAATTCTTCATTTCTCGTATCAGCAGCTGTGATGAGCTAGAAGCCGCTGCTCTTCACTGGTGGGTGAAATGAGTCCTCTCCTGTCGATAAGGTGCTTTGCGATGAAAGATGTTGTGTACAGGTTAGAAATTGATTGAGTTCTAAATAAAGAAAGCTTTGCTTTGAGAAGACAAATGTAATGTATTGTGAAAGCTTTGGTCCATTGGTGATGATGCCTTGACAGTGCTAGCAATGCCTTTTTTGTGTACTAGTGCTCTTAAAATTGAGGGGTATCGGAAGGCACTTCTTTGCACACATAATTGAAACACAACAGTGCAGTTAAAAGGTGATTCCTTGGATCTTCTGAGAAACAGCATGATGGAGGAGGGGTGACCACAATATCAAATGATTAAGGTGAGAAACTTCTGAAATTGAAGAACTGTAGATGGTACTGAGAAATCAGTTCCTTCGATGGTTTGGCACACTGATGTGCTAGTTAGAGCTGCTTCCTAACATTTTCCACTGGCACTCTGGCTTGTCTCCCATTGTCCAGAATTATATAAGCAGGTATGACTGGGTTCTGTGTGTACTGAGATTGGAGATTGGTGCACATGTGAAAAGTGAGGTTTCCCATCAAAGACACTTTAGTTAGCATTGGCCAATATGTGACCATGGCTGCATCATGAACAAGATAGTTCTCTTTATTATAAATTCTGCATGCTTTTCAGCATGTACGTGAAAGTGTGTTAGAGGTTTTAAAGTTCCTTTCAAATTCATGAAGGGTAGCTCTTCCATCCAATGGAAAGAGCACCACCTACTCATCCCCCAACACCTCCTCCCAGGAAGTCTCCCATCCCAGGCTCTGTACTGACCAGGCCTAGGTTGCATTAGGTGGCAGTGCTGCTAGTATAAACTCACACAGTACAATAAGAATCAGAGTTTTGTTTTGTGACATCGGGACTGACATTTTAGCTATAGTGAGAATAAAGCAGTTAGAGATACAGTATAATATTGTAATGTATTTTTATCTTATTGAGGAGTTACAATCTTTATCTGTTTAAGTTAAAGATATATATGACCTTAAAGACCCAGGATACTTGCAAGAACAAATGTGGGAGAATTAAAAAAATGTTCTTTAACCTCAATGGGCATGCTTTAGGAAGAACAGGTCAGAGACATGTGCTGTCATTGTAATGCTACAGACTTTAGATGAATGCAACTGATCAATTGTTCGGGGGCTGATCTCGGGGGCATCCTGCCTTAGGCTGCCCTCTTGCCACTGCTCTAAACGTAACTCAAAATGACACACAGAGGAGAAGATGAGGAGCCACCCCCCAAAAAATCTGGGGCAGAGATCTGTGCCACGGGCGCTTGCCTCGCGTTGTCACTTAAGCTCTAATGATACTGTAGCAGGGAAAAGGGTAAATCAGGAAACAACCCTTGTTGCTGCCAAGAAAGAATCGATACCCCTGATTACATCGAGTCTGCTGGGAACCCTGGGCAGTCTTTCAGTTATCACAACACACACTGACTATGTGTTTTCTGTGTTTATCCTGGGCTGCTCTGTACACTTGGAATGATAGCTATCTGTCAGCTATAATAATAATGATAATAATGATGAGGATGATGCAGTGAGGGACTCACTTTTCATAGCAGCTTGATCTATTCCAAGCTATGGGAGCTGTAGTCTGTTATTATTAAACCAGCACCAGGTGCTTGATAAAATAGTTTTAAGCTGGTTGATTTATTCTGATTTACCAAAGAATGGCATGTGGAGTTCAAGCAACACTGCTCTCATGCCTCAGTCGTACAATTTACATGAGAGCCTGCAGATCATGTAACGTGAAAAGGATGCAGCTGCTGTGCAGTGAGAGTCTTCTATATCTGAATGATTTATTTATGAATTACTGTATAAGCTATGATAATAGTTGTAAAAGTAGAGTAATTGATTCATAGTAATTCATTTTGATCAACTTAAGAATCCCTGCCCAATTTTTGAATTGTGCATAAATGGAAAGGAGTCCAAAAGCAGATGATTGGACATTGGTCAGAGTGGGTGTCAATGAGTACAATGTGTTCTTTGACTTTGCTGTCTTTTTGCAACCATGTGGGTCTTTGCCCAGTCTAATCTGCAATAAAGTCCATGCAAGATCTCCTCTGACTTCTGTTTTCCTGCAAATCACGTGAGGATGAACCTATTTCCCAGTTTCTGTGTGCTGACAGCTTGCACTTGGCCCCCAAGTCCACAGAGCATTAGTGATTGAGTAAGTGGTGAGGAGGTGGAGGCTGATCTTGTGACTGCAGGCCTGCGGCTTTGTTGAGTGTGGAGACTGGGAGAGAATAACAGGAAGTCACTTCCGCAAGGTCAGTGCTCTCCAGCAAAAACAGGAATGTTGTAACTCGGAGGAGCAAAACAATAACAGCTATGATATTAGTCACCTTCATGACAGCAAAGCAGAAAAGCTTCGGAGCAGGAAGGCTTTGGAATGTCTAAAAAACAACATGAAAAGCACATTTTGTCGCCTTAGTTTTCCAACTTAGCACATTCATAAAAAAATAATTGATTCAAAACCTATGAGATTAACACCCCAACCAAGGACCTCATCTGAAATCGGTACCTTCTACAGCACCAGAATTCCTGCTGTGAATTAGAAGTGTAATTAATACTGTGCTCCAATCTGGTGATCCTGAAGCCACCTCACTTGTCATAATGCCTCTTACTAGAACAGCAGCACTATTTACACAGTAACAATCTGATTTGCTTCTCTTGTCCCAGTACTGAATGGGCTTAGCCTTGCTTAGCTTCTGAGATCTTATGAGTTCACACATTAAGGTGGTATCAATATGGCACATTCCCATGTTGTGATAGCCCATATTATTTTCCAGATAAACTCCACCAACAGGTAATTTTTCAAAACTGCACTAAAGTTAAAGGAGCTTTGCTGCCATGTGGCAAATCCCTGCCATTGAATGTTTGCAATTGTTTTGAGAAATTGGCAACAGGTATTGCTTTAAAGAACAGTTTTGAGCATCCCTTTGAGAGATTCCAGATTCCAGTCCTCTATCGTGGTACCATGGAACTTGCGAAAAAAAATCAGAGAGCTTGAGGTGAAACTCCTAGAGTTTCTACAGTGGTAACCACAGCTTGCCTTCTTCTAGATCCTTCCTGTTACAATTTATAATGGTAACTACCACAAGCCAAGTAGTTAGCGGATTCACTGTTTGTGAATCTGTGTCCACAAGCCCACAAAAACTAAAATATAAATGCCCAGCTCTAAAACAATAAGACACAACTAGTATATTATAAATTATTTGGAATTTATAACCTACACCTATAGGTCTTTGTATATTAATAGCAAATTTGTTATTTTAGTTATTTCAGCTGTGCACGAGAGTAAGGTGAGAACTCATAGGCAACATGGAGTTAGGGCCTCTGCCTCATTGCTCTTGGGTTTTTGGGTTCGATTCTGATCTGGGGCACCTTCTGTGTGGAGTCAGCATCCCTTTGTTCATGTGAGTTTCCTCTTTAGGTGCCCTATGTTCCTCCTACTGTCCAAAGACATGCTGGATAGATTAACAGGTATCTCTAAATTGTGCTCTTGTGTGTGTGATCTGCAATGGATTGGCATGGTGTTCTGATTTTGTCCATTCAAATTATTGGATTTGGTGGTTGTGATTTGAATTTTATGTGGCTCTACATGATATTATAGCATGGGTAAAATCAAACTACTTAGATCATTTGAATCATATTGTAGCAATGATATCAAATAGTTAAAAAATGTACCATGTTTTAAAAAGGAAGGGCTTCAGTCCATCACGACCAGATGGGTGGCTCAGCTGTTGTTGAAGTCCAAAGAAGCAGACTGTGTGTGTTTTTCATTACCCACTGTTTTCTACCTATCCTGTTTGTCTTTGTCTCGCTCTCTTCCATCAGGCTGCTGGATCAGCTACAGTTATGAAGGCAGAGGCCCTCCAGTTCAAAACAAAGTTAATGTGGAAACTAGACCCTGTTTGTCACAACACTGAAAGCAGAGCGAAAACAGCCCTGGGAACAACCCCCCTCCCCACCTGGCAATTCAGTAGTCTAGGTTCTCCATTTATCACTGAGGTCCAGCTATTTGCCATGGTCACTAATTTTCTCTACTTCTGTGCTGCTAGGAAACTGGGGGTTTTCCACCAACCTGTAAGCTTTTATAAGATATGTTACAAACAAGAAGAGACCATTTGGCCCATCGAGATTATTTGGGAAATTTTGCGCCATAAAACCTGTCTCTCTGCTGACCAGTGTTCAGAGATAATTTAGCTAGATACTTGATTTAATTTGTGCAATTTCAGCTCTGTTCTCTGAATGTGGACCTACTGGTGTCAATTTTTTAATGTCTCTCTGGTTAAGTACTCTGACTATTGTTATCCAAAATGTGCTTATGCTGTTAATACTGATGTTTTATCAGGATAATTAAAAACTTTTCTGTGAAGTGAACCATTGCATTCTAAAGTAATTCAAACTTCAGATTTAATGTTTTGTGGTTATAGTACATAATCAGCACCTACTACTTTACAGCTAAAACTGTATCGGGCTCAATATACAGGCCTCTGCTTTCTTATAATATACAGTTTTAACATGGAGGTCATATGCACAATGGTTAAATCCAACCAGATCAGACACAAACTCACTCACTCACTCTTGTTATTTGACCTTGCAGGGCCTGATGCAGATGCTCATGCAAAAGGTATAAATTTGTCCAGTGGGCTTAGAGGGATCTTGGGAAAACCAGATAATTGTACAGTGCCTAGGAGATCTCCATTTTAGTTTGGCACTGCTACTATTTAAGCACTATATATACAGTAGGAAAACATGATCTTAACCATTTACAAATGTGATTAAAACTATTAAAACTCTTAACACAAGTCATGCTATTTTAATTCCAGTGCTCTCGATGACCAGCAAGACTCTGGACACTGTTCAGAAAATCTCCCACCTGATGCTATCTTATTATTTCAGCCCGAATTGCAGGCTTTGTAAATATATAAACATGTACCTGCAGAGCTGCCAGTCACTTATTTGCTAGAGTTCACTAGGAGCAGGGAACACACAACACAGCCAGGCCATCAAAGCATCTACGTCCGCATCACAGGCTGATCATCAACTGGATCTTTGGCTTTGAAGGGCCGCTGGCTGCTGTCTTTGTCTCTTGGAGTTATCAGGCTTGGCTGTTAAACACACAGCTCGGAGAAATGACACAGGAGCTTGAAGGCCAGATGAGACAGGTTTTCATTTTGATAACCCAAGGTGCCCACTCTTCAGACCCCCAGATGAAAGCAAAGTATATTGATCCCCGGCCACTTGACAGGAACTAAATTGCAAACTGACATCAATCATTAACTTGCCCATTATTCATTCGACATGGAAACAGATGTCATCGACATAGTAATAGAAATGAATTTGTTTTCTACCCCACTTAAGTGTTGTAAATGTAATATAGAACTGTGTCTTCTATCATGCTTTACTAACTTTCCATTCTGTACCTCTCTACCCTTTAGAGATGTATATAATGCACTGTAATCAGAGCTCTTATATTTCATATTATCATGGGTGATGCTGATTAAAAAACCTTTTCTCAGATGGCTATTAATGTTTTCTGATATTGATGTCTAGAGATGACACAATTAGTTTTAACTGTATTTTAAAGAGAGGTAAAATAAACACAGAAAATGTAGAACACTAATCATGGGGAGTCTGTGGTGTCCTAATTTAGACATAGAAAAAGCTTTTGGAGGGCAGTGAAAGTGAACAGAAAGGAAGAACATGTGACAGAGATGGGGTGTTCTAGCCATGAAGCAAGGGAATTCATTAGGCCGCTGAGAAATGCACCTTCATCTGTTTCTGTCATCAAGCTCAGGCAGTCCATTAATATATCTGTTGACTTGAGAAAAAAGAAAACGGATTTCCAGTGGTGGAAAGATAGAAAACAACCATGGGAATTTTAAGGGAGGGGTTCCCAACAGACGTCTGTTCACATAGTCCCTGTGATCTGGGCTTGTACCCACAGTTTTCTAGGCTGGGGAACACAGGCCTGCTAACACCGCGTTGTTCAGTACACCCATCATTAATAACCAGCTCCCCAGCGCCCATGAAGGAAATTCCTAGCAACACAGTATTTTACTCTGAATGTCATTTGTTCAAACATCCCTCACACTGTAATCAGTCACTGCCTGAATTTACATGAGCTCATTTGAATGTTATTTTTAAAATATCTTATTTTAATCTAATTTTCCTGAATGAGGGTTTATATAGCAATGCCACTTGTACAGCACTGACAGTGATTTTGGCAGAATCTGACGGCTAGGCTAAGCTTCTTAAAAACAAGTGTTAATCTTGTAGCATCCATTGCCCGTGATAACTGTTGTGTGAGTGGCACAGTTTACAACTTCATACAGTTCCTCTTTTCATTCATAAACCTAGGGAGAGAGTGACCTACTTTGTTGCTGGAATGACCCAGTTCCCTACCCTACATTATTTGGATTGTGTGGCTGTCTGACTCAAAGCCGGAATCACTGGCATAAGAGACCTAAAAGTGGGCCAGAGCGCAAGACTTACATAAATGTTCTGTATTCGTCACCTGCACACTGAATTTGGACTTGGAAGAGGATGTGCAAGAGGTGGTGAAGTTGTTACAATTTCCTTCCCCTCAGAAGTGCCATTTCTATGTGTGTCTAAGAAAACAAAACTCCCATTGCGTCTCCAAATTAAGTTGGAATGTCACTTAGGAATTTTGTCATCGTGACCTTTTTGTTGCAGCTCCACGAACTGTTACAGGTAGCCATTTGGTTATCATCCAGAGCAATGTCCACAGACCAGGCAGTGAACTGAGCCGTGCTGAGAGCTATTGCTGCAGAGCCACAGGGGTTTTGCAGCTCATCCAAAGTGTGGACCACAAGGAAGTTGTGTAACCTTCCCAGAGTCAGCGACAGAACTGGGACTTGAACCAGGAGCCTCCTTGTGGAACAGCATTTTTCATGAACTCTTCTCCGGCATTATTAACAGTCTTAGCCTCTGGCAGCCATTGACAGAGCAAGTGCCAGTAAAGAGGTGATTTGCAGAATTGATCCCTATTGCTGGTGTGGCTCCTGGCTTTCCTCACCATGGCATTGCATTAGTCGTGCAGTGCAGTTGCTAGGGTAACGTGTGAGCATTGCCCTAGGGAACTCTTTTGTGGTTTGCACAGCTTTTGTGTCTTTTGTCAGGTCTCTATAAACTGTCAGTTTTGGGGCTGGGAAAAAAAATCCCTTAATCCAGACATTTTATTAAGCATAGTTCAAATTAAGTGACAAAGCTGTGGGTCTTGAGGATCTTAGGTATGACAATGTACCTCATTGGTCAAACAGATCATCTTTGGGCTTTTGGCGTAAGGGATACTTTGAGGGGAAAAGCTCTACAACTGGATTTTGCAGGGTATTTTGTGAGGCGAATTCATTTAGTCAAAGGAAGATGTATAAACTAACATGCATACAGTCTTTCCTTCTCTTTGCAGTTTTCATTGGCTATCTGTCTTCACTCATGTTCTTGTCCTTGACCGCTCCCTGCATTGCTTCTGTCTCTGCTTCCCAATCTCTCCTTGTCCCCCCTCTCCTCCTCTTCTGCTGATCACTTGGTTTTCAGCTTTCTTTCCTCTCCTGCCCTAGAAGCATCAGCACCACATTCTAGAGAGCTCATGACCCGCCTGCTCAGGTGCCATCTCTGTGATTCATCTCGATGTTTGCTATGACATTTTTACCTTTTACTGTTACACTATGACGTTGGTTTTTTTTGTAGATTTTGTAGTCTACGCTGCTTTTTATACCTCTTTAGTTGTTAACTGTTCAGGACTTGGTTAGAACACAAGTTTCTCTGAGCAACTACATCAGTTCAACAGTCATCATTTATCATCCACTTGACACGTACAGTACCAGAGTCCAGTTAAGTGATGCATTTATTTAAAAACAACAGAGTAAGGGAATACAACATTCCAGGGAGCTGGCTGGAAGAAGTGTCAATAAAAAAGAGACTCCAGGTAAATCTGGGAGGTATGTGTTGTTTGAGTAAAGCATTCAAATCCATTACACAATACTTCAACACCCCTAGTTTGCAGAGACTCACCTAAGAGTGTTCCTGTGTTTAAATGGGAGGGTGGGAGGTGGGGTGGGCTTCAGTCTGTGGTATTGCAGCTCCACAGCTATCTTTTGTTAGTGTGATTTGGGGGTTTCGTTCTTTTCAGGGAGGAAGTGGGTTGCTTCAGAGAACCACCTCAATGTAAGGGAGGAGGAGGCAGCAGGAGTTATTAGCACAAGAAACCACTCAAGAGCTGGTCCCAGATCAATGGCTCAGCAGCAGTGGCTGTGTGTCTGTGTGCACTGGGGGAGAGTCAGCCTCATTAATCTTTTTGAAGAAACATTAGATGCTTTAAGTGGCTCTTAAAAATGTTCTTTTGTGTCTCCAAGCTCTTCTTTGTTTGATCTCGGCTGGACGGTGGGTGGGGGGGTGGGGGGGTGGGGGGAGACCTCAAATAGTGGTTTCTTACTGTCTTGTTGCCTGAAGGAACAGTTACAGCTGCTGTGTTGATTGACGAAAATGTGAAGTAAAAAATAAAATGTGTCCGAGAACAGAGACACCAGAATGAAAGGTAGTTGAAAGCTTAACGATCTTGAGGCTTAACGAGGATGGGGTGACTCTGGAATGAACTTGATTGATAAAATAGGGCTGTTAGGCCTTACCTCACAGTTACCATGAGAAATACCTACTGGCCCTATCATGGTGCTGAATGATGCTGCAGGGTGGATCTTAACAATTATACAATTAACTGCACACAGCCATACTGGGAAAACACCATGTTCATAACAACATATGGCATCATGCTAGATTTCCTATTCTTTATTGAAAAATAAAAATACACAATCCTAGTGTTAATAATTTTAAAAAAGGCTTAAAATGCATCAGCCTCCTGAAGAACTGGAACGACACTTTATAGCTTTATTGTACTGTTTCCTGATTATACAAAAGAAGCTAAGAATAGTAGTAAATGTTTTATGAGCATGTGCCAAAGAGTCTCCGAATGAAGCAGAAGACTTCCTTGTGTGTGTGGGTGTGTCCGACACTCTCTGCTTGCATCTCTGAGGAGGCTGGATAAAAGCGAGAGCTAAATTTGAATTATTTTGAAATGGAATTCAAATTCTAGGCTTTTATGGCTGAACAGTTTGCACTGGCACTAGAGGAAAGCACTTCCCACACTTAGTGGTGCACACACGGATCACACAAGGAGAAGGGCAAGAGTGTTTCTTTACTCTGTCTCTCAGTGGGCTGTGATTTCATTTCCATCAATCCAGACAAGCCTGCAATGAAGAAAAAATGCCCTCATAAAAGAACATGGGTTAGCTTTCCAAAGCTAACACTGTGTGTGTCCCTGGATTAAGAGTGACACAACCGGCCTGCCAAAAACAGCATTTCCAGGCTTTCCCTTGCTGTGCCGACAGGGCAAATAATGTTAAAACTTTTGCCTAATAAACTCCAGCTCAGGACCGTTCTCTTGTATCAATTACTTGTTCAATGTAAACTGTCAGCAGTGAATCAGAACACAGACCAAACTCACCCAATGGGGCAACCAGGAATAGTCATCAAGCCATTTGGCAAGGACTGGAATACTGATTTGTTAGCTGCAGTACTTGAATAATCTCTTTCAGCCTGCACCTTATTCATGTTGTAAATACACAGTGGCACGCATAAGGTTGCCCCTGGGAAAGGGTATCATAGCACTTTTACAGCATCTTCCAATGTTTATACAGTTCGTTAGCATAGAGTATTATAGTTTATTTTAGTTTTTCACTGTTACACATGATTATACTTTGCTGTACTGTGCTTTGTTTTTGTTTAAGAAAGTGTATTGCAGTGAAATAGAGAAGAATTAGTCTATTAGTCTACCCAACCCAGCATAATCATCAATCTGGAGTGAGACAGCTCCATTGCATGGTTGCCTCAGTGAATCCAACAGCCTAACAGACAAGCACTGGGCAAGCATTTGACGGGTAGGTTTTTCTTTTTTTACAATCAGCTGTGTTTCTTTCTGTAATTGTAACAATGCCACTCTGGACCCCACTGTCAACTTGACTCAGCACCTGATAGTTGCGGGTTCAGCTTGTGTGTAAGGTACTTTGCCCAGATTGCTTCGCTAAAATGCCCAGTTGTAGGAATAGGCAGATATATACTGGTTGTCTCTCTGGATAAAAGATAAGATAAGATCACTTTATTAGCCATAAACAATTTCTTGCATTAGGAATTTGTCTTTTCGCATACCCCAGCTTGCTCTCCATGAGACACACAGGCACACAGATAGGGAGAGAGAAGCCTGGGGTCAGAGCGCAGGGTCAGCCATTTATACAGTACCCCAGGAGCAGTTGGGGTTAAGGGCCTTGCTCAGGGGCCCAACAGAGTAAGATTCCGCTGCCAGCCATGAGATTTGAACCAGCAACTTTCCAACCATGAGCTGCACTCAACTCAAATAATAACAACAATGCATGGGTGACAATGAACCATTTTATCTTTGTGATTTATATATACATTTAATTTTGATGAGCTTTAAATGATAAAAAAGTGCAATCAGTTTTTGACCTCAGAGAAATTAAATCATGGCTCTCCTCTGTTAATGGTGCAACATATGAGTAAAGGGATCTTAATTTGTTACTAGTAGGTCAGACAGAGTTCATGGTTTCAAATCCAAGTGTCTCTGATATCACGTCTACAGAGACACCACGTCAGAAAGGAAAATATTAAGTGTAATACAATTAGATGATTGGGATGACAGCTGCATGACGAGACACTACACCACAAAATCCCCAAATGTTACTTATTTTCCTGTTTCTCTTTTCCAAGGCTGTCATCATGGTAGTTCCTCATTCTGTCTGCTTCTCACCTTCCCTGCCTTCCTCCCTGTCTTCCTGCGGGCTCTCTGTCTCTCTGAGAAAAGAACGCCTGCCTTGAACGCTGTGCTTCAGACATCCTTCGGTTTCTTTCTTCGTCTTTCAACAAGCAGGCCTCAGCCCTGCCTGGAGTGGCCTGGGGTCTGAATTGGGCGAGTTGCTTGTGCCCCTCCTCCAGCAGTTTCAATTCTCTGAGACAGATATCCAGCAGGAAGTCTGGAAGCAGTGTAGGAGTGTGATTCAGTGGACTCGTTTGTAAAAAATGTATTGTCCTAATTGTGCACTGTTACCAAACGTTTGTCTGTGTTTTATTCCAATTTGCTTGTTGTTACTAAACTTTCCACTAGCTTTGCCATGTTTATGTTGCGTGATTGCTAATATTATAATATGATAACTTACCTTAGTCATCAATTACAAGGATGTTATAACTAGTCTTTTAAATGTTTACTTAATAAATCCTGGTTTTATTCTAGTCTAGTCTGCCTTATTTTACTCTTACGTCTGCAGGGCCTTCTTAGTCTCAAGACTTATTTACCACACCACTGCACGGTGCATGCGACATCGCCATGGATACTAGGTTTGTAAGAGCCCATGAAAAAACGACAGTGACCTTTCTATGATGGCACATATCCTCACTCTGTCAGCCACAAAGCTTGGGGCAAGTGAAGGCCACAGCTGTTCAACAAGAGAGGAGATGGAAGACACCAGGGACAAGGTGACAAGGTTTATAACATAAGTATCACTCTCAGAGATACAGATTCCTGATTGGTCAAACACAACTGTGGGATTATCCAATTAAGATAGGGTAAGGCAGAGGTGACATGCCTGCTTTTTTCTACGGAATATTCCAGGTCTTCATAGAGATCCAATCTACCACTAAATCAAGGAAAGAAAGTCGACACAACCTCTTGTTGTGGTACTTCTTCTGTGGGTCTTGTTTTGTAAACATTTTTGGACACTTTCAGTGCTCCACTTCTAGAAAGAGGCAACATTGATGCAAAAATGAGAAATGAAATTTTTATGTTTTCGAAATGAATTGGAGTATATCAGCTGGATGTTTCAGAGAGGAAGAAAGGGCAGAAGGTTTTGAGAATTCCCCCAATAAGTACCAAACCTCCAGAGATTTTGTTTTGTATTTAGTTGGAGTGATGAGGATTTGGTACTCTGTAACTGCTTGTCTTCTGTGATACTAAATTGACAAGCAATGCAGCACTATGAGTTCCTAACCTATGGCTCATATTGTTTTTCAACAAGAATTTGTTTCTTTTCTAGCAGATGCTGAAAATATCACCATGAAAATATCAAAATGACTTACTGATAGGCCAGTGCCAAGTCTCTGCCAGATGCCCAGGTTACAAGATCTGTGTGTTCTACGTTTTAAAGACAGTTCTTTAACAAGCAAAAAGCCAACAGCAGACCAAAGCTGTACACCTCAAGAAGGTGACAATGAATAGCTGTGGATCTGAAAGATAAAGTCACCTGAGAATTATTTATTACGAAGAACAAATATTTTAGATGTTTAAACATTGCTGCTGGACTGTGGTCCTCCACACCCTTGTTTTGTACTGCCATGTTCACGATCAACATAACATCCAGCAATGCAGTCAAGCATACAGCTCGCTTTTATAAGCCTTTGTCAGGTGAGCTTTGTTAAGCAAGGCTTTTTAGATGCATAGTGACAGGAGAGCACGGATTTCTATTCTTCAGAGTATTGTCATTATTTTTTTTCTGTTAAATCTCTAACTACACTTAGCTTTTCAGCCTGTTTGCATTCCCCGGAGAGACTGTTTAATGTAAAGTTTTAACGACCCCAGCCCCCACTCCACCTAAGGGACCACTCTCATTCAAACCTGTTTTTCTCCCTCAGATGGAAGGGGTGGAGGGATTTATGTAAAAGTAAGAGGTCATTCTGCTGTAAATCTCTGCCACTATGGGAAAAGAATGTTTCGGATTACATTTTGAGAACCTTTCCAAAAAGATTGAAATTGATTGAATGATTGAAATTCCAGTGTAACCTTTTTGATAGAGAAATTCAAAGGAAGCATTTTATTTTACTTCAGATGTCTTAATGGCTAAACTGACATTCTAGATGGATCACTAGTTAGTTCTCTTCCCTCCAGATGAGATTTTTCCAAGCAGAATCCCCCCGGTGCTGTTCATTGGATGACATATTAATTTGAAGTCCCAAATTATTAAAAATCCATAGGCACTGTAAGAGAAGAGGTCTTGAAAATATTATAATTATTATTGCTGCTCTTACAGCTACAGCCTGGTTGGAATTATATGATAGATTCTGTGGATATACAGACAGAATTCCCTTTGATTGTGCTGTACCTCCCAGTGGACAGACAGTACTCCCACTGTCTGTGCTGTACCTCACTATGGATATACAGACAGAATGCCCACTCCCTGTGCTGTACCTCTCTATCGAGATACAGACAGAATTCTCATTGCCTGTCCAGTACCTCTCTGTGGATATACAGACAGAATTTCCACTGCCTGTACTGTACCTCCCTATGGATAAACAGATAGAATTTCCATTGTCTGTGCTGCATCTCCCTGATAGATAGGCAGAATGCCTATTGTCTGCATTGTATCTCCCTGTAGATAGACAGACAGAATTCCTGTTGCCTGTACTGTACCTGCTTTGTAGATACATGAACCAAGCCCCTGTCACCTGTAGTGCATTTGGTCTGGAAGGACAGAGGTGGCAGCAGACTGGCTTTAGGTTGCACAGAATCCCCGTTTTACTGTGTTGTACCACCTTAATGGATAAACACACAAAAAAATCTCATTTATTGTATGTTGTTCCTTTTCTGGAGGCAGAAAGATTTGGATGAAAAGCTAAATATCTTACAAGGTACAGCTTTGGGGGTTATTTTGGAGTGATAGTGTTTTATAAAAACAAGGACGTTACTATGAATGCAACCATTATTTTTTTCTGTTTCACAATGCAAGAAAATTATTTTGAATGTGAAAATTGGTAATTAATAGGTATGTTTACCAATCTATAATTGCCTGTCAATGGCTAGTCTATGGATAGGAAGGAAGTGCTATGAACTCAACTGATTTTCAGTTTCAAGGATTCAATATAAAGTAAAAAGGAACTTCTTCCACAGAGCTGCTCCTGTAATGCTGCTGAGTGTTATTTGTGCTAGACATAGCCTGCTGATAATCAATACCACAAGAGGAACCTTAACAGGCCAGACGTTTGAAAATTCATCATGCTCATATCTGGCCATATCTTCCTGAAAAAGATGAGTCTCATGGCCTTGCATGCTGCTCTAGGCCAGACTACACTTATGGTGCGTGACTGAGCAGAGGAAGTTAGTTCTGGTTCTCTCTCCGAGACACATCTTTCAGCATTTATTAAGAAGTACCACATATCCGCATCACTTCCTAGGTGGACCACACTTAATGTTTGTCAAAAGAGCAGATCTCTTGGCTGTCCCTTAGCCAAAAAAACAGTCCATTTTAAGACTTCTGTTATGACAGAATTGTTTTAACAGCCTGTACAGATCTTTGAGCAATAGTTTGTCGGACATCAGTTTTATTATTTACTCCTTTTACTACTAGGCTTTCCTCTACCTTCTCCTGTTTAGATATGGTTACTCCTGCTGTTTCACCACATTGGAATTACCCAGGTAATCTTGGACTTTTTCTTAGTGATCAAAAAATCTAAAGATAGTTTTCAGTAGACTATGTGGCTTTCATTCCAGCAGGAAAAAAACAGGTTTTCCGAGATCTGAATAGAACTTGTTTCTCATATTCTATTCATATTGCCAGTGTGTCATTACAATTTTTAGTGCTATGCTCCCCTTTGTTGCATGTCTAAAGTGTTCCCTGCACTGTGTGATGTGCGCGTAATGCATTAGGTAAATTACTAGACCTCAAGATATGTTACACCTGCATGAGTTTAAATTGTTTTTATAATTCCATGAATTTTCTTTTGGCAGCCCCCATAAGACTTCTTGGGCACAAAAGACAACAGCAAATAGTCAACAAAATAATTTTTATTCCTTCATTCCAGTTTTAATTTTCTTCTCTCAGATTTCCATGCTGCAGAACAAATCACAGCTCTAGAAGCGACATCACAGGTGGCTGTTGACCACAGAGCTGTTCATCCATAAGAACAGTGGTGTCCTGTCACAGGACAGAACACTCATTAGGGAAATGAAAAACAGCCAGGCTGTCTCCTGTTCAGGGCTGACAGACACCCGGTCCCCAGCACTAGTGTTCATGTTTGCCTCCAAACAAAACACAGAGTTTCCGTATCAACACTAAGCCCGCATTCCCAACATTTTTTCACTGAGTTTTCTTTCAATTCACTTTTTGACTTCACCCTGTTGCTGTTTTTATTTTGCTTCTGTTCCCCCACCCCCCATATTCCAGGAAAACAGAGACGACTTTGCCAAACACAAGTACTTACAGCACATCAAGGTTCTTGTTCACGTGATCACTTATTATTACGGATGACAACAGTAGGAAGCAGGATTTGTTGCGAAATGTTTCCCCAAAAACATGTCTCGGCAAACCGCTTTTCCGAAAGACAACAGACAGATATTTGTTGCTTGACAACAAATGTCACGCCGGTGCTATGAATTTTGTTAACAAACAGACAAGGCTGTTCATTGTTCTGCTAAATAAAAGCACTTCCACGTACTGTATAAAATGTGTTTTTTTGACAATCAGACTATTTTATAGGAGTCACGGTTTCTTCTGCAGACTGAAACAGGATTGAGCACTCATCTTTGTTAACAGAGCCATGGCTTATGAAAATAAACACAAGTGTAACTGTCCAGTTTCTCGTGATGTTTGTGTCCCTGGAGCATAAATATTGTTTCAGCATAACCGTTTGATGCAGGCCCTGTGTGACACCCAAGTTTGACCTGATGGACACAGACATGCGAGTTGTTACTTCACTGCCTGCTTAAAGTTTAGCTGCTACTGTTTTATCCATGGGTCATGGCCACTCACTGTAATATACTGGTATTTATCAGCATCTTTATTTGTCTGGCCTAACTAATCTTTTCCTGGTGAGTCAGTGAGTACATGAACATACTGCTAGACACCAACACTTACTAACAGTTGGAGTGGGAACTGCGTCGTGTTTATTTTAGCTCTGTTTTTCTTTAAATTGTTATGCTGAAAGTGAAAAGTGGAGGAAATCCCAGTCTGCTTGTTACTGAATGTCTTGTGACAATGTGGGGATTTTTAAAATAGAATTATTACGCTTCGTTTTATTATTGGCAGCACCACACAAGGAATTTCCACTGGTTGTTAATGAAAGAAGAGAGGAGAGGTAGTTTTCTTGTTTTTGCAATTCATTGCGCGTTGTTTTCGGCAGCACCAGGTGGCGATGATCTGTTCTCTACTTGTTTTTTTGTGGTACCTTTTAATTTCGCTACATCACTTGTTCCGGGCACTCTCCGCCCCCAGCCTGTCTCAGCAGGCGAGGCCCGACACGCCGGAGAAGATCCAACTGCTGTGTTTTGCTGACGTCCGGTGGACTAATGAAAAATTGCAGCTTCAGACTGCTAACCTTTCCCCTAGATTAATTTCCAGCAGTAACCAAGGACGGTTAAAGCCGGTTTAACTCTTTATTTACTTCGAGTAGTCTCGTCCTTTTATATCGTATGGCAACCTCCAAAACTATTTGTTTACGTTTTTCTTTGGTCAATAACTGCGTCACTTTGTCTATAAAGAATCTGGTGCGCACACAACACAATCGTGAATGCAACGGAAGAAAAATGTACACCCACGTCTATTTCCATTTTCTGAATTATTAAGCAAAATGCGTTTTTATTATAAATGCACGTGAGTGACATCAGTTGTAAGGTTACTGACCGTGGAATCATGCTATTTAGTGGCACGTAGGATTGCTAATGAAGTAATTAATTTAGAATATATTAGATATTTTTCAGTTCTTTTATCCGTATATACTGTATATATAGATACCTAAATATTCTAAAGCAATTGTGAGTCGCTGGGACAGCTCTGAATCTCATCAGGCCCGTGTTTGGTTACTCCGTCTGTGTGACCACTTAGTAAGCCATGCAGTGATAGGCCGAAGAGGGTCTGAGGTGCGTCGCTTGAGTCATGAGAGCATGTCTGGAGCGGGTTGCGGGGTTCTAGCCTGAGTCAGTGGGCTGAGCCGGCCAGATTGTATCCACGAGTCTGTTTTTACATCTGTTTGTGTTACTAACAACAGCAACAACAAACGTGCCTTTTAGGATATAAATAAAAATAGTAATATTAAATTGAAATATTAAGCGTTTATCTTTATGTGTTTTTTTATAGTTTTAGAATGCAGTAAATCCTCCGTTTTGGTAGCGCGCTGAGAAATAGCGTACTACATGGTTTTTTCAGTAGTGTGCGGACGCCCTCTTGTGGTTATCTTGTGGTCACGTCCGCCAACAGCCAGCCGTGCAGTCGTTTTAGTGCGTGACTCTTGTGGCTGTCCTAAAGCAGAGTTCAAATTTACCGATCAGCTAACATTTCCTAATGCGGCTGAAGCTGTTAAACCGAAACTTTTGTGGTGTTTCTTTGTATAAACCAATGAAGATTTCACCTTTCTAAGGGCTCCTTTCACAGAATCATTAACAGATAGGAATCCCAAGTTTAAATATAAAATGAAATGGATATGTAATTATTTTATCTAATGCTATTATTCGCTATTAATGAACCTGAAGACCCAGGAGATGTCTAGCCCGGCTGGAATAAAACCCAGAAGGCATAATGTGCCTCCAGCGCTGGAGGAGCCACTGTTCTGAGCCACACATTGCTTTGTGCTGCCCTCTGTTGGACTGTCACAGCTCTGCTCTGTTTGACATACAGTAATCTGTCGAGACTCAGAGTACTCTCCAGCTGTGCACTAAACTCTGTTGTACTACATTGACGTGTGTTGACCTTTAATAACCCATGATGTGCTGACGAGAGCCCTTCTGCTGCTCTGAAACCATAGACAATAGTGGTGATACTGGATTTATAATTTTGGCCACTGGCATGACTGCAAATCAGGATGCAAAAGCCTTTGTGCAATCTGATTCTAAACTTTTTATACTATTATTACATTAGCAACCTCTCCTTGGCATATTTATTTTTGTGGGGCAATAAGTATTAAAACAAAATTTAGGATTGCCCCAAAATGAAATGAAATACAACTATATCTCCAAATAAAAATGACTTATTCTCAAAAGAAATTATGCACACATTGGGACACAAATTCATGCAAAATTAAGACCAACTACAATTTAAGTAGCTAAAAATGAAGTAGGTAAAAGACCACAGCCCTGTTGAGGCATCGTTCATGTCCTGAGCGATGGCTCCTTAGTATAAGAACTAAAACTTGAAGAACAGTTGTTGACCTAAGGTGTGATTAGGTTCTTCCTTTAGTTACTTACTGGTGTTATTTTTGATTGACGTCACTAAGCAGGCTAATGTCAGTGAAGCCTTGTCTGTGGTTTGAGATAAAAGAACACAATTCCTTTTTTCTTTAGTTACCAAACAGCTTTACTTGAATCAAGCCTTTGTGTTTCTTTAATCCTGTACTTTCTGCTTCCTTTTTGGCTCTGAAGAACGATGTTCTGTTTATCAATTTATGCATTCACGAGTATAACCTCCATACTTCAGAGAACAGCTTGAGCCCCCCTCTCAGAGTGTCAGGGCAAAGTGTCTCACGATGGCAAACTCTGTGGAGGATCCACATCTTGAACCGGAACACTAGTGTGGTCATCCCAGACTCTAATGGAGTTCTTCACTGTCCTGTATGCTAGATTAACCTGACAACATCCTGGTTTGGAAGATGGAAGAGTTCTGTGCTGTCCCAGACACTGGTGCAGTCTCTTTGCTGTGGCTGAGATCACTTGTGTCTGCTCAGTGGTAGTCAATAAATATGTGATGCCCCTGGACTCCGGATTCAATAATTCAGTCTGTTATGATGGCCACATCAATGATACTGCACCATAAGTTTAAATGTAAGGTACAGTTGGGAGTCAAGAAATGAATATTTATATTGCTGCTAAAAAGAGATTAAACCAGATGCACAAAAAAGGTTTCCTGCATTGCCTTCTTAGTTTCAAAAAGACCCTGTTGTAGGTGTATTGATGGCATGACATTTTGTAAAAATGCAACTCTCATTTTCTTTTTTTTCTTGTTTAGGCTCCACAAGTGCCTTATTAAACACGTACTTGTTCAGCGGCTCTATTGACGACTATTATTGCTATACAGGTGCACTTGAGAATGAACACTTAAACAATAAAGAGTTCTTTGATTTTAGTCCAACTGCTTAAATTCCAGTCACCTAAAACAGGCAAGCTCTCAATCTGCAAAGCAGAGCTTACATTGAGACAGCTCAGGCATCTTGGTAAAGTTTTGCAGGTTGAAAGATTTGGTAAGGCGGATTCTAATTGCTAATCGCATTACATTATTCAAAAGCTGGAAGAAGTTACAAGAAAGGCCTAATCAGACACTTAATGGCTTCTTTGACCCCAGTAATTAAGAACTCATTTTATAATGAAAGCCCAAAGATGTAGTCATCCTTCAGGAACATGTGCAGGGGTCTTTGGTTTAAACAAGACCAGTGGTTCACTGGTCCAGTGATGAAGGAAAAGGCTAACAGGTTAACTTAATGCATCTGCAGCCATAACCACAGGCAGGGACGTACATACTCTATAATAATATTCTGATGCAGGCTACAAAAGAATACGCACATTTTTAATTCTGGGTGATGAGATTGTATAGGAGCTTCTTCCCAGCACTTGGGGTTGAGAAATCAAGGTACCACAAATGCATGGATTTGTTTCTGACTTTGCATCAGTAGGTGTTTGTCTACTTTTACAAATTTAGTAACTGTGTGGTATAAAACAATTTTGATCCTAGTGCTGTATGCAGGTGAGCACAGAAAGGAGTTTTCCAGGCTGTGAGAAGACCTGAGATGAGAGAAGGTAGCTGCATGTCGGCGTGTGGAGTTCCTCTCCATGCTTGGCAGGGAAGGAAAAAGCAAAGAGCTTTTGCCTAAATTGCAGTTGCTCGCTGTCTGCGGCTCGGTGCCTCACTTGGGAAGAGCAATGTCTGTTTTTCTGGCTCTGAGCTGTCCGGGGAGATTCCTTGACATTTTGGTGAAATTCTGAGTTGTGATTTCTCCAGACGCCAGGCTTAATCTTTTCACTCTGTCAGCGTGCAGCAGCCTGACAGCCGTCTGTTCCTGAGAATACGGTGGCATTTCAGGTTTGGAGACTCAGTCGCTGTGACACCCTGATTTCAAATACCTTTCTCACTGCTCTGGAGGTTTATTTACTTGTTTATTTGGCTGGGTTGAGCTGCAGGAGTTCAAATTCACAGCTGGCTGGTCTTATAGGGAGACTGACAGTTTGCTTGAAACTGCCCTGGCCTGCACCTCAGTAGACAGCAGCACAGTTTGCATTTACACAGTACTTTCTTTTTCAATTAGGATGCTGAAGTGCTTTTCAAAGGGTAAGTTTCCACATGTGTCCTCTTGTTACGCAAGATCTCTAGTTTTTACCAAAGAGCACTGACCCTGGTCCTTATTGTGTTCTCATGAATAGATTCTCTTGACTCCTACTTTTCTCCAAATGTCATTTTATTGAGATGGAAGCAAGAGATAAAAAAAAAATCAGTTTTGCTTATGAGCACTTTTTAAGAAACTCAAAGCATTTACCCAAGCATAGCACCACATACAGCAGGTTGGCACACTGTTTTCGAAGAAGAGATCCACAAGCTCTTGATTCCTTACACAGAAAAACAAACACAAAAGAATATGAGCGGGAAACACACAGCTGTCATGTGACATCATATCTGATTCATACTGTTCAAGATCTAAGAGGAGATATGACAATGCTGTCATGTTTAAGTGCCTTAGGTTTTGGAATAATTTTGACTGTGGTTTCTCTGCCTGGCTTTCAAAAGTTATTGACATGAGGAATATGTGCTAATTGTAAATAATGATTCAGCCAAAGTACTTCACAGTTCAGCTCTTTATGGACATTTATTAGGTGGGCAATAAAGATGCTATGAAATATTAATAAAAATATGTGGCTTATTAAAATATAAAATGGATATTTATTACTACATTTTATGTGTTTTCCATAAGCTTTACTTTATTTCTAAAACTCTGGTTGGTGACTGCTACCAAATGCTATTACATATGTAATACATGCATTTTAATAAAACATAGGATATTGGTGTCATTTAATATGTGCCTAACTAGGCTTTATACAGAAGATGGACATTGTGTGTTAGGAGCTAGTTTGGTATTCACAAAGAACCAACATATGACCTAGAGGTGACTAAAAGAAAGGGTTATTTCATCATGATTTCTCAAAAACAAAGTATATCTGCATGAAAACGTCCCCTTATTTGACATTTTAGTTAATTATTCAGTATAATTATTCAATTATAAAAAAAGATGACTAAAAGCTATGAACACTACCTTAATGGGGAGATGCTGATTAGAATGAGATTACCATTAACTGGCTAGTAGACATAATACCTCAGTGTCTGCTCCTTAGTTTTGCTAAAGAATGTAAACCAAATGACAGGCCCAGGCTCTATCCAAAGTAGTTAATATACTCTTGTGGCCACTAAGAGAAAATAAATAGGGTATTAGAACATATGTTTTTAGGTCCTACTCTTGCACCCCTGGGGTCTCCCCAGAAGTCCCTCCTGCTGTCATTTCAGGGAACACAAATATGGCAGTGCAAGACGGCAGACAGAACCTTACATCTAATGTGTGAGTTTTTGCTGCTGATTTTGTGTTTTATCCAGCAAGAGGTAGGATTGTTCACAACATGTGCACCTTTCCACTTTCTCCAGAGTAAAGTCAAGCAGAGAATGTAACAGTTTCCAGTGACTGCTGTTTCTGAACATGTAGGTTAGGATACTGCACAATATTAATTCTGAAAGAGCAGGCCAATCTATTTGTCTCACAAAGAAAAAGTTTGCAGCAGTCAGAGAGAGCAGGTAGCATTCCAAGGGGATATTTCTCAACATCTAATATAATTGTTCTCTCCGACGTGAGGTAATTAAAACATAACGTTGGATTTTCATCCTGGGGTTACCTAGAGCCCTTGTGTATAAAATTTGTGATCAATCCAATTTTGATCAAACTGTTCCTCTTTCACTTTACAGTGTGCTTCTGGACCTCTAAGTCAAAGTTCAGACATGTGGAAAAATAGTCAAGCAAACAGGAATTGATATTTACTTTAAATGTTAACTCGGGTCTTGGGGGAATATGGCCACTAACCCATATCACATCAAGCTGATGAATAGCAAATAAACTCGAAATGTTAGAATGTTTAAGTGTTAGAATACAAAAAAAAAGTTAGATAATGCAATGAAGTTTATATTATAAACTAATATTTTTTATTAATAAATGTTTAATAAATTATTTTCTGTTGTTCATACAGTATACAGTATACACTCAGTTAAGTTTCTTTTAGACACGAGCTTTGAAGATTCTCCTGGGAGGATTTCTACTAATAGCAGAGCTTCTTACATTTGAATAGCAGGATGTTGTGTCCTTTTTTGAACCATGTTGTGTTTTTTAAGAAAGATGGAAAATGGTGATATAATAAATCTCACCCAATTAGTTAACAGAAATAAATATTACACAGACAAGATGACTAAAATCCTCTTCAAAGAGATTAACTACTTTCACCAATGGATTGAAATTCAAGATATGTATTTTCAAGGCGTTCGAAGATTTTCCTGGATTTTTCAAAATTACAACAGCTAGCCTTTTACACTCTACACATTTTAGATTACTGGTCTCTGTGTTCATATTGTGACAGGCTGAGGTAGGTGACGGTGGAGGTAAGAAAGTTTTAAACTGAGGGATTCCTCGCTCAGGAACTATCTCTGGATGCTCCAATCAGGTTTTTTTTCTGATGATCACGAAGAACGGACTCTCACCTGGTACAAACTTCTGTCTGTTTCTGTCTCCTCGCTCTCATGTGATCTGATCTTTTTTTCCCTTTTCTCCCCTCTTTCCTTCTCCTGATCTGATCTTATATGGTCTGTTTTCTGGACTGCTGACTGACATTTAATCATTTACCCAGAACTTAATTAGCTTAGGTAAACTTTAGTATTGTTCTGATCACAGACTCTGGACCCCCTACATCTCAGCAAACATCCCCTCTCTACTGCCAGTGGGTGCATTTTAGAATGGGGAGATATATACTAATAAAATTAGTTTAGTGTGTCGTATATGAATGAATCTGGTTTTTATATAATATTTGTCAAAATGGTTCTTATGATAAATAGCATTTAAAGTGAATGCATGCTATTGTCATTTTATTGCAGCATTAGACTTCTGTATGAATATGGTTTTTGATGCAAATGAGTGTCATTTTAAAAATTCCACCAGGTGCGTTTTCCTTTGAAACATCCTCCTGTAAATTAGCATAGTGTATATTATTCCAAACGTGTGCGGTGCAAGCTTCTACTTCTTGAACTAACACTGATAACCAGCGAGGAGTTCTGTTCATTAGGGGATGGATACTGATGAGTACAGAAATGAAAAGAAGCAAAACAAGGGAGGTTTGGCCATTAAGTTTTTTTAATTCCAATAGAATTACCTCTGGCACAGTCTGAAAACCCAAACAGATATTATGCAGCCACAAGTCAAGAATGCGACATGGTTGATAATCATCAAATGGTCTGGCCCACAGTGCAAAACAAGGGCTTAAATGCTGCTCTGTTTCTGCACTAGCGAGCGTCTGGCCGGGATGAGTTTCAGATGTTTGTAGGTCTGCCAGTGAGCACTCAGTCTCCACGAGGCAGTCCTGGCACGTTTTACTGCCTGGGTGTGGGTGTGCTGGGGGGAACTGGCATGCCTGTGGCAGTGTGGTTGTATTGAACACTGCAAGTCGAATCACTGACTCAGTGAGTCAAACAAGGTAGTTGCCACCCTGCTAACCTCGTCTCGAGAAACATGCTGGCAGCTGGTTTGACCTGCAGCAGGTTGAATGTTACAGTGTTTGTGTGAAGCTGTGAAGGAAGAGATCTTTTTCAAATTCCTAAAGTGATTAGAACACATATCTGGTTTGCATTGTATTGATTGGAACCTCAATCATATATCTGTCTTTCTCTCTCTCTCTCTCTCACTTAGTCCTTCTCTTTCCTCACTCGAATTTAACTAACCTGAGACAGATGACCATCAAAATCGACTTGTGACGTTAGACTGGAATGACAGGATGTAGGTGCTTGTCTTGCTTTTGCTCCTTGAAGTCAGCACGATGTGTTCCAGATATGAAATAGTATGCTAGTATTGTATGCCCATGGATGTGCACACATTTTTGTTTACAAACAAAAATGTAACCGGTGTCTATTTCTAGCCTTACAGTATAGCCTCACAACAATAAAACAATAAAAACAAAGCCTTAACATGCACAAGCACATATTGACACACAAGTATATTATGTTACATACATGAGCAAACTGCCTGGACTGAAACTTTCAGACTGCCTGGTTTTTGGAGGATTTTTGTTTTCTGTCCCAGTGTTGATAACAGATAAAGAAAAAGGGGATTGTGTCCTCTGTATGGCCTCTAACCTCAAGTGACAGTAACTCGAAGGAGTTGTGCAGCCTGGGCTGTCACCAGACAAGAAGACTGTAGACTCAGCACCCTGTCTGCACCTAATTTACTTCCCCCTCTAATTAGAGAAACTTCACCTACATCCATTGCTTATTTACAATGCACACAACTCCCATTAAAGGGAGAAAAAATAATTAAAATGATTAAACAAGGGCTGTCAGCCTTGGTGGTAAATAATAGAGCCATGCTAGGTCTCGGTTAAAAGAGATTTACAGGAGAGGGTTCCAGCTGAGATAGAGTGCCTGATGAATTACATTAATTAATGAGCTGCACAATTAAGAGCAGTTGAGAGCTAGGGCACCATGCAGGAGCAAAGCGAATGCCACTTTGTGTTCCAATGCGCTTATTAATCGCTTAAGGTTCCCACTTGTGGAACCCTTCCTCATCCTTAATGAGGCTTCACTCTTCCCAGTGCTGTTTCAAAACTGAAGGAGAAATGCTGATGCTCTCCCAGTTCTATTCTTTCACCTCAACCCCCGATGAAGATCTGAGATCTGTGTCTAAGGTCACAGATGCTTGTTTACAGACAACATATTAAGCAAATCATATTTTTATGTTCAGTCAAGATGCGCACAGGTAATAGCTTTGCACAATTGGCTCCTCAGCCAAGGAAAGGCATGAGCAGGGTAAAACTAAACTGTCACACATGAAATTTAAATATCGCGTAAAGCACAAAATGCAAATCACCCAGCTGCTCCCATCTAATACGGAGTGGAGAGTTTGTCCACTGACCTTTGCTCTACATGTGTAGGGGCAGCTGAACTGGACAGCTGTAATTCCATCATTATTTTGTATTAGAAGACAAAAAAAATAAACAGGACCATCTGTGCACAATATGTATATGTCAAGCGTGTTTTTACATTTCCACAGACACTGGTTTAAGTTGATATTCTGGCCCTTCTCTGAGCTCTTAGTATTTTTCCCTGGCACTGAGCCCCTAGACTTAAGACTGGGCCAGGAGTGTAGTTTTATCCATTATGAAGCCCCTGATGTCCTGGTTTGACATACCTCCTAGTCTGGTGCCTTAAAAGTTATTCTAGGCTGAAAGAATAATTTCACCCCTTTAAAATAAATATATATATTTTTTTAATCCTTGAGATTTTCTTGAAATATGACAATCATGCTCAGAAGGCTTGTTATCTGCAGATGGAAGAGAGGTGTGAGAATCTGGCACAGGGCAAAATTAATCTTACTCCTGAGTGCCTGACAACCAAAATAGATTGATGAATTACTCTTAACAGCCCCTTTCCAGACTACTGTCTCAGATAAACCTTAGCAAGCTTAGTTCCTGACATCAGAATAGTTTTGGGGGAAAACAGCAGCCTGAACCTGTGAGAATTCCATTCTCTCTGCTACTCCTGTCGGTATTTCCATGGCCGTGGTCTGAACAAGCTATTGCTCAGCCAAGTGGAAGAGAGAGTCCAAACTCAAGATTATCATAGGCTTAGCAGCCACTCTGTATTCTTCCTGTGCAAAGGCTTTGCACTGTGGGCTTGACAAAAATTATAATTATATTTTGAGTCCATGGCTCAAGTCGATAGATTGATTTTTTTGTCTTGAAACCATAGGGTTGTTTCTTACTCAGATGGAAAGTAGAAACTACTCAAGCATCCCTACAAAATGTTCAGAAAATCCAACTTTTTCCTTGGCTGGTAGCTCATTCTCTCAGTTGCATCTTTGTCTATTGTTTTACATAGGCTGCCAGTATGTTCACTTAAAGGGTTTTTGAGAAGTCTGTAGATAATGAATTGCACAGCAAGGTAAAAAGTGCCTTATACACAGGAGAGGTATAACTTCATCCACCACTGAAGTGCAGCACCTAGATGATTAACAAGCAACATCCATTATGCATGAAGAGCGCCACTACACAGTAGATCAGGTTGAGAAAATGTCTTCAACAAATGTGGTTTTTAAACTCTACCTCAGATGGTTGTCGTACTCCAATCTCACCCACTTCCACTCTCCTAGAAAAACCTCTCCTCCTGAGTACCTATTTGCACATCTTTTTGCATCTCTTTGTACTCTGTGTTTACTCTTGCCAGAGACAGACCATACCTGCCAATTCAGCATTTCCAACTTTTATCCTCTGTCTTCCCTGCTCACCGTTATGTCCCATCTCCCTCCTTCATTCATTCAGACGAAGGAAAATGGGCGAAGCAAGCTAGGGCACTTAATTCAGTACTTCTGATTTGATTCTGCCATACAGAGTTTTTTCTCAGTTTCTGAGTGAGTTTTTTCTGGGGCTTATTTGATCTCTTTTTGGGTTCTGGCAGCCTTTTCCCGAAGGTACGGGAAAAAAAAACTTTCAGTACATTTTCCCAATAAACTTTGTTGCCTAGTTGTATTAATTAGGGTTTGACCAAACTACTGAATTTAATTAGGGCAGAACTCTTATGTACATTGTTTTAGAAGTTTTCCATCCCAGTAATTGTGAGGCCCAACTTTGCCTAACTTCTGAGATTTGATGAGGCCAAACAAGAAGATGTTAATGACGCTGTCTAGAAATTGGGCTGTGGGAGAGGTAAATTGTTACATGACGACTTGTGTTTGCTTTCTATCCAGATGTATGGTAGAAACCAAGATACATGTGGAGAGAAGCTTCTTCAATAGAAAAGGATCACTCAAGGATGAGATACAAAAAGTAAAAAATGCAAATAAATGTCACTGAATCTATAAACAAATCAGACAGATGATATAATATTTTTATGAGCAGTAGCCAAAAGCTGTTGGAGCTCTGCTTTATGATCTAAGTCATGTCACAGCAACTGAGAAACTGAAAAAGGAACAATGTCAGTAAGGATAGTTTCTCGAGTTTTGCCTATCTTGCAGATTAATCAAGTTTACTGACACTGGCCATTTCTATTCCATTTCTGTTCAAGTGGTATTGTTCCCAATTGTGGTATTTGAAGGTATTGGTGGCAAGTTAAAAACAGAAAGTGTCATTTAAAATAGAACATATTCCTTCCAAAATGCTGATCTGTCTATCTTTGGTAAAAACCTTTAAAAAAATACAGAACAGAAATATTGCAGGACATAGTTGCTATAGTAACAGTGCAGGTGAACTTAATGCAGAATGAAATCTGTTGCAAATGTGCACAGTGGATATTTATATATTTTTAGACTTCAGAGTATTAGTGCAAATAAAAGGTGAAGCAAATACATTATGCTGAAAACCCTGCAAGCAAAAGAGACATACCTGTGCTTACATTTAGCTCAGCTTTAAAACTGATAATGTAGCTAGTCACATCTCCTGTCTTTATAACAGAAGTAAACAGTTATTTAGGCTGTGCTTTGAAATTAAACAATTAAACTGAGTTTTAAATTAAAGTCCAGTAGGAGGTCAAAGCCTAAGCTTGCCCACTTTGGTTTAGCTACATATAAATATCATATGAAATATGTTTCTAGCTTGTGTATTTTGCATCTCTCCCTCCATCCCAACTTCGCTCATGGAGTGATTCCCAGGGTTAACTCCTCTAGTCTTATATACAGTACATTGTTTTTGGAGTTTTCTCCTGACACCTGCCAGGCTCAACCTTGATTAACTTGTGAGATCTGATGAAATCACGCAACAGGGTGATAATGCTGCTGTCTAGAAAGTGTGCTGTGGAAGAGATGAAATGCAACGTGGTGACTTGTATTTGCTCTCTATCCCAACATGTGGAAGAATGGGAGCACTCCTGTTAGCCTCGTTTTCGTGGACAGGTGGCCATTCTCTTAGGCAGGCAATGCAAATAAGCATATAAAGCAACCTAATTCAAATTATTCCTCCACTCTACCTTACCTTGGGAGTTACCAGAGTTAGTCTCTAATTTCAAGTTATGAAATTGGGCTGAGGGCCAGTTTCTCTGTTCTCTGAAGGGTATTAAGACCAGGCTAAGGAAGGTGCTGTATGTTTCTCATGCTGCTTGTGCCATCCAATACTGCTCACGGTTTTGCAGCGTAAGGCTTTTTAAGCCAGGAGAGTTTAGACTGGACAAAGCTAACTTACACTTCGAATTTATGACTGTGTGCCCTCAGCTCAATTTTGAGTTTACATCGTATCTTGATTCATGCCTTTATTGGTGTTTTAAACAGCCTGATACTAATATCACTGGACCATATGGTAATTTCTCACTCCCTACTGATCTTCTCCACGTTGGCCCACTTCAGAAGAAGAATGGATCCTTTCTTTCTCTTTATCTTCCCTTTTTTTCTCAAAACCCGTACTCTTTCCCTCAGGGTTTTCACATTGTCTCACGCAAGACTCTCCCTTCAATCATACTTAATCTTTTACACTTCAGTTCCTTCTACGAAATGGGATTTATAACAAAGGTTTGGGAGGAAAGTTATATCCTAATCTGGCACACCTCCGCTTGCAACCGGGACTTCCTTTTGTATCTCTGGCATCCCCGCACCTCCCCATACATCCCTGCAGCAGACTTCCTGGCTCAATCCCCTCAATAAGTCGGAGGGGGTCTGGGCAGCTTATCCTTTCAGATGTGCTACCATTCCCTCAGCTAGGCAAGTCGCACCAAATACTCTCTATACATTTTCTCTGTCTCCTTCATTAAGATATAACCAAACTACAAAAGTACTTCTAGTACTAGGTAAATGAGTATCCATTACTACTTACTCAGTGGAACCTAGCACACACAGAGTACTATCAAACTATTCTCCATAACAGTACAGCATTCTCATTATATTTTTCTCACTTTCCATCTCACACACAGGGTAGGCCACTGACTCTAGTTCTCTTTTACCTCTACCTGACCAAGCCACACTTTCCTTCTCCAGTCAACCTTGATCCAACAAGCCACTGAGTTCACTTGGCGTCACCACCAATCTTGGCAGACAAACTACCACACAACCAGCCCACCCCATACCTGCGACACCCCTCAGTACATCACCCTTTCCTATATCTTGTCAAGATGCCACGTATTTTTAAAAGCCTCTTAATTGTTATCTGAAGTAAGGCTAATTCCACTGGAGCCTACCCTAGCAGGAAAACAAAATTGAAGAAGCTAAAACCACTGTGATTGATGAGCAAATAGTCTATAACAAATTCATTACAGATTATCAAAACAAAAAACAACATTAAAAACATCAACAGAACACACGATATTTGCATTTCAATTCATATAAGGCATAAATACTTTTTTCTGTGTTTAAGTGATAATGAGTCAGCTGTGTATTGACTGCAGACATGTACTATAAAATGTACCTAGAGTCAGATCAATCATAGTTCTACAGTGCATTTAATGATGGGTTCTGATTCATTCATTACCTGGGTGTGTGCTTTACTGGGGTAATTGCTGAAAAGCAGTGATTGGAGAGCTCATTGCTCCCAGGGGTCACAGCACAGCTCTCTCTCTGCACCTGAGGGAATGCTGCAGAGAGAGCACTCAGCCAGGCAATTGATTGTCTGAAGGCCTTGAGAAGGCCTTGAAAATAAACCAGAGAGAGAGCACACTCCTTTCGCTTAACTAGGTAAGGGCAGGCAGGGCTTATTACTGGGCTACAAGCATTGCCTTCATGTGAGAAAATATTGCAGTTGAATGTCATCCCCAGGCTCTTCACTTCAGCACGCAAGCGCAACACAGTCATCAGTACAGGAGGAACCAGAGGACAAGAGTGGACACTATGTGTAAGTGTATTTAAGGTTCAGAAAAGGAGGCACTTCTTTACAGGAAAAGTTTCCTAAAAGTATGTTTCTGGTCCAAGTTACTCTGCCATGGAGATGAAGCTGATTTCAACAAACAGATGAGGTCCTTGGATTAAGTAGCTGCTGATAAACCAAAAGAGCTAAATAGGCTGAATAACTTCCACTGTTTTTATTAAGAAGTGTAGTTTCCATCTGAGGTCAATAGTTTTTTTGTGTTGCACTACACTCACAGTTTCTCCCTTTTGCTCCTCTGACTCAGGAGTTCCTAGATTTAGCATTGAGTCAAGAAGAACACGTGTGTTTCTTTACGTTATAGACAGCTATATATAAATTGATATAACATTTTTACAGCTGCGTAAAACAGCTATATGCATAAACAGCTATAAACTGTTATCTATAAACAGCTATAAATAAACAGAAGACTTTTTAATGCTTATCAACAGTTAATGATAAAAAACAAGAAAACCTCTTTTATCCTGGCCCCTGGAGATCAAAGTTGCTATAAAGACCTTTCCATTAATTCTTTAATTGTGGCACAACTGACATTAAAAAGAACAAAAAGAAGATTGCCAGTGATAGCCCATTCAACATATGTATGTTTCTTGGTTGCTGAAAGTTAATTGTTCAGAGAAACTCATCAGCCATTTCTTAAAAGATCCCTGGGCATCAGATTCAACATTTTGACTGGGTAAATTGTTCCAGACTCCGATAACCCTTTGTGGAAAGAAGCGCCTTCTGGTCACAAATTTTAAAGCATTTAATCCCAGCTTCCACTTGTGTCCTCTTGGCCCTGTTTGGATGCTGACACAGTAGCAATGAACTTCAGACAGTCACACATTAAGTCTAAAGGTTTTGGAATATAGGCTTCTTGATTCCCTACATAATGCAGTGTTACAGAGTGGAAATAGTATTTTTTTAGAATGGCAGGTTTCTGACACCTTTGTATGTATGTAAAAATGACAAAGCCTCCCCACCTCCAAGAGGAGAATCAGTATGCAGCCCTTCCTGTCTGTAGATCAGTGTCATGGAGGCTGAGGAGCTGTCTGCTGCAGTATGACACACTCTGCTTGCTGTCTCAGCACTTGCCTGCCTGCCACTCTGATGGGCTTTAAGATCAAACATGACACACACACAAACAAAACAAACAAACCACAAACATACACAAACAATGGGAGAATGACTCAGAACATTCAGTAGAACGAAGAGGACATTTCTCGACGGCAAAAAATTGGGCTACTTCCACCCTTCTGAAACAGCATATTTGTGCATGAATGGGATACATATTTATAGCATTTACCCAATTCCTTCAACATACGTAAAAGTAATATAGTAGCAGTAGAATCATTCTTTCTTCTATTAGAGGCTATCTGCTCCCCATGTTGGTGTTTGAGGTGCTGACTCACTTAGGTGTTCTGACTCACTGACTGGCCAGCATGAGAATGCTTCATTTCCTTCTTCAAGCCCTTCAAATACTATTAAGGCAGCTATAGATTTGGGTTTGGGGTGAATTTTGGAATTGGGATAAGGGTCCCCATCTTGTCTCACACCCCTCCGGTTTAGACTCAGTTTCAGCCTGTGGTAACTTCTGAACTTGGCATATTTTTCCCATGGCAACATGGGCTTTCTCCAGGTGCTTTGGTGACTCCATGTGCTGACTAGATGACTTGGTGTGTTCAAAGTGTGTGTGTGTACCAGGAACCGGTGCACTCTACAGGATGTAGCCCTACTCTGTGTGCTATAGTTCTGTAATAGGCTCCAGGTTGCATATGGATGGCGTGATGAATTTGAGTGTGAAACACTGTTTTCGCTTTGCACATGTAGGGAACTTGATTTCGTTTACATTTTTTGCACTTCTGTTTTTGCAGTCGTGCATAGTTGATTTTTGTTATAAATAAAAGCCGGTGTTTCAGAATAATGTCCTCTATTCTCCAATCCTGTCAAACCCATGGGAGCCAACAAATATATCTGTGGTGTTTTGGCTTCTGGTCAGTCTTGAATTTGTTTAAGCTGAATAGTATGTAACATTGTTTCATAGTTAATAAGGGTTTAAAATGTGGGTCACATTTTAGCAAAAATGTCTTCATTAGTACCAGAACACATAATCCGCCATTTTTAAAAAGCAGATGATCAGGACGCCAAAGGAAGCTAATGAGTCAACTCCAGGAAGCTGTAGTCTTTCAAGATGATTTTGTGTGTGATACACTGCACATTCACAAATTCAACCTCAATCAGAGGGAATAATAATTATAGAAAGTATAATTTTAAAGACGTGTTGAAACCTGATATAAACAGCACACAGTCCAAGCAAGCTGTATCATTCTTTCATTAGTACACCCATATGCTGTACCATGGCATTGAAGAAGAGATCAGGTTAGCCTAAATTGAACCTGAGCTACATTGTAATAGGAATGATCTGGTTTACCATTTTGGCCACTGCGTCTGTATTTGACTGATCCTCTGTGTTTTATTTTTTGGTTAGACATCAGTTCTTTTCAGAACCCCATTAGAAGAAGTTTAAAGAGCCAATAGCTCCAGATGGCAGTTTGGGCATTACAATCCATTGTAATTGCCAGCACCCTATTCAAACATAAGTTACATTGTTATTTTAGAATTTTGCTATTTTGTCCTGCAAAGCGCATTAAGCTGCTCCAAAGAGCCTGTAAATAAGCATGTTGACTTGTATCCAATTTTCAGTTGACATATGTCCTGACACAGCCTCAGAAAACCATAGCACAGGGATTACGCTGCTGGGGAAGGAGACGTGGAGTTCCCATTATTCTTCCCTGTAGCTTTCAAGCCCGATATCCATACAGAAGCTTTGCTGGGCTCAACAGCCTCGCTGGGCTCAACAGCCTCAACAACAGAAACAGATCTACATCCCTCCTGGGACAGAAGTTACATCATTTGAAAAAAAGAAAACATGAGTTATACAAGCGTACCAAAACCTGGATTATATCAGAATTTTGACCCTCTTGCCAATCTATAATTCTAAAAGTTCTGCTTGGTCATGAGTTTCTGTTTGTCGTCGATTCCTATTAATTTAGGTGGCTGATGATGATGTAAGCAACTTACAGAGGCTACAATTATTTTTGTTTGAACATGTTTGTAAAGCTTTATACAGCGGGGTTTGTGAAGGTAGTTTGGTTATTAAAGTATCTTGCTCTGGGGTATACTAATAATATATATTATAATATATATATATAACTGAAAATAGCATAATAATAACATTAATTCCTTACATCTGGAAAGGGCTTTTTATTCTAAAGGATCTGAAAGTGCTTTATGTAAAAGAGGGGACCCAGTGTATCTACCACTGAAGTGCAGTCCCCATCCAGGTAATGCACAGCAACACAGCTAAACAGAAGGTCAGGTAGAGAAGTTATTAAGTTAAGGTGTCCTGAGTTACAGAAATTAAGGGGTAAAGTTAACTTTAGGTAGGAGTGGTTGTGCAGGCCTAGAGTGGAATTCAGGAAGGACACAGGAGTTCACTCCTCTGGTTTGGGTTTTGATACAGAAGGAAGAACATCACCAACTGGCTCACCAACAAAATGAACAACAGAAACTTGATATTCTATCCCAGTACTGTCCAGGCTCAGCTTTGCTTAGCTTCTGGCAAGATCAATCAACACTGTATTTGCTGCAGGTGAGATGAGTAGGAAGCCCCTTTTTGTACATACCTTATGTTTTCCGTTTCAATGAACTGTACTTACACTCACTGGTGAAAAATACTAGAAATAAGGAGACAGACTTTCATCATTTTCCCTGACAGGTTCAAATGCAGACAAAACATGCAAATTTACGAATTGTTACAAATAAGACAGGGCCATATGGTCCGTTTAACCCATTTAGTAGTTAACAGTTAATTGATCTAAGGATCACATCCAGTCATTTCATGAAAGAAGCCAGGGTATAGACTTCAGCATCCTGGCTGGGTAGCTTGTTCCATACTACCCAAACCTTCTGGGTAAAGATGTGTCTCCTGGTCTCAGTTTTCTAAATACACTTCCATATAGATTCCCCTTGTGCCCTTTGGTTCATTTTCACCATTAACTCTGAATCGCTTCATCCCAACAGGCGTCGGCTGAAGGCAATTCTATCACAGCAGTGGGATTCTGCATAGGGATGGAAGTGTACTTTTGTCCTGCAGAAAAAGAGACCTTCAGTTTATTGAATGTGGGTACCTCATATTTTTCCCAGTTTTGTGTGTCTTTTACAAATGGAGATAACATCCTCGAAATGTGACAGTAGGAGACAGGCACCAAATGATCAGGTCATTAAAATCGTCTCTGAGTTAATGTGAAAGTTAATGTTGAATGTCTGACCCAAGGGGACCCTTCATTGTTACACAGTGAGACCAAGAAAGAGCAAAAGACGTCGAGAGGCAGCGAGCTAGAATTAAATAGTAAGACTCTATTTCAGAGAAGGGCGCTCGTGACTCGTCTGTGTGGCTGAAAGCCCAGTAAAAGGTGAGAGCAGCTACGCAGGAACCCGTTAAGCTGTCATCTGCAGTGATTTACTCTTTAAAGCTCATATATCACCAGGGGCTCAGACACTAACACCAATAAGAGCAGGATATAGACTCTCATGGCCTGTCCCTCTGGAGCTGTCAAGTGGCCGTGACTGCCGAGCAATGCACTGTAAACCCCTGTTCGTGTAGTCATCCTCAGTAAGAGAGTCATTTCTGAGTTTTTGTTGTTGTTTGGTTCTTCGATGCCTACTATGAAATGTAAACCAATTCGTATTCATACAGAGACTCTGCCACACACATACACATCTCTCTGGGGCTTTCTGTGAAGAAAAAAAACAATCTGATAAGGTGGACCATTAGTATCATGCATTCATTTTGCCTGATGGGTTTTGTACATTTTTTGTACATGTAAAAGGGTTCTGGACCCAGTGATAGAAAGTCATTATTTCATGCCTGAAGTGCTGTAACCCAGTTATCGTTTATTGCTCTTTAAACAAAAAAAAATGCTTTCATGCATTTTGAGCAAACACATTTTACCAGTTTGCACGTTAGAAACACAAAAGAAGAAAGATCCAGAGGAGACAGCAGCGAACAGAAGGAAACCAAGGAGGGTAGTTGAGAAATAGTAAGAAAATGATGCAGCCAAAAACAAGTAGTAGGAGGTGGGTCAGAAACCTCAAGCTGTCAAAAAATAAGATTATGGCTACCATGTAAAAACACATTTATCATTGGTCTCAGTACGAGTGTCCTTGAAAAAGGTATTTTATCACAAACATCTGTTATGGGTATGAATGTTGATTGCCTCTTTCTCCAATCACAAGTCACAGGAGGTGGAGCTGTTTTATGACTTGTCATTCTGTTTTTTTTTGCAGTTATGCAGTCAAAGTTAGCAGCCATGTACACCTGTGTTGCCATTATTAGAGTTCATCAGGGTGACACAGCTGATAACATAAAGTTTCATCTTCGATAGCAGTGTGATTGGGTGAAGGGCTCATTAATATTCATATCCATAATTCATTGCAACTGCTTCTCTTACCTCCCACCCTAGTCTGGAGGGTTTTCCAGTGTCTTTATTCTGATCTCCAGGCCCAAGCTTTCTAATTCTGAGTTTTAAAGAATGCCGGTTCTTAAACAGTGATACATCATCCATTTCTTGGGTCTGAAAATGAATCTAAAAACTTCTTATCAGCAGCTCATTGTCTCAATTAAGGCTCTGAGAGCCGAAGCTGGAGAGCAGAGGTTTAACACACAGGCAGGTTTTATTCTGCAGAGAGTTTTGCTCTGCCTGTTCTTAAGTGTCTTTCACCACTGGAGCCACACAAGATATGCGAGGCTGCCAGCCCCTAACAGCTTATTATGTTCAAATTTCGCAGAATCATAACTGCTGAATGTGTGCATATCCCCCGAGTACCAATTTACTTTTCACTTTGTCACATCTGGATAATATTTATTATTCACTCACGGAATCAAAAACGACAAAAAAAAATCAAACCCAGTTTAGGAGCAACATTTTTCGAAAGAATTCAATTATACAGTCACAGTTAAGGGAGCGGAAACTGTAATTAATCTCTTCCGACACATTGTCTAGCTCGTTAACGCCGGGTGAAGTTCTGCACATTGTTAAAAAAAAAAGCTGTAAACCCATGTTAATTCTGTAAGTTAAAAAAAATCAAATGAAGTAATAAAGTAAGAACTTTTTTTCCTATCTAGTTGTTAATTCAACGTTTGGTAGGATGTCGGACTAGATCGCAAGTTAGTTGTCATAAATATTGAATGGGATAAGAACAATTTAATGGGAGCAAGAGGAGCCGCAGCAGCTAATGAGAAAACATCAAAGGCAGTTTCCAAGAGAAGTCAGTTTAACTTTACTGTATTTCAGGGGAACCTCTACGAAACCAACAATTTTCTTGCTGGTATGAAAACCAGCCCTGACTGAATCAAATCGTGGGATTGAAGACCTTGATAGATTAAAATGGAAATGCTTTTCTGCTGCAGGTTCCAAAAAGAAGCCCACACAGGGTGATTGTTACTGTATGCTAGAATTCCCTGACTTTTTTTCTCAGGCAGGCAGTGTGTGGGCCAACCGTATCATCAGACATGGAGGCTTAGGGCTTTGTTAATACTTAAAAGGTTGCATTTGGTGCAGTCATAAACCTCGGCAGGCCTCTGGTTAGGTCGTCTTCGGGTATCCCGGAAATGAGTTTCTCCCTTCAGGGATATGAAGCTCGTTCCCTGCCCTTATTGATGGAAGCTTCCCTGGAACGAGGCTGCCGTGGGAGGTGCAGGCCGACCTGCTCTGGGTTCCGCACTGCTGGTGCCCTCGGAGCCTCAGACAGCCATGGGAGCAGTGACAGGTGCAGGCGAGCCCATTACTCCTCACTGTGCTGCCAGCACTGCTGAGCTCGGCGTTCAAGGCTAATTCGGCATAATTTACCTCTGGCGCTCAATACATAGCAATGAGGAGCCTCAGGTGCAGAGGACCTCGTGTGGCCACTTCAGACATCCATAGCAAAGGTATTCCACGGCTCAGGCTTCAATACCATTATTGCTAATGGACAAACAGCAAGTTCACTACGATTCATAGCCTGCACTTTTATATGAGAAGCTATTAAACATCCTATTCCGTCCGCACACAAGACTACCGATGTGTTCTTGAGAACTGTATTTGATGATACTGAGATCAAGGTCCCACTTTGATGTGGAGAAGTGGCTTTGCAGGTAGCTACAGTGCAAGTACATTCATCATGCAGGGTTCAATCCAGAAAGGTTAAAAAAGAGGAAGGTCCCAATGGGGGCACTACATTTCCTTATGCTGTAAGTGGACCACTGCAAAGTCTTCAGAAAATTGCAGGGCCTATTAAAAGTCTGCTCCTTGCACAGCTACTCTGCCATGCAATGGAAGTTTGGCATGTTTTAATTTCCTCATCCATGCAGTGTCTCAGACACAGACAACTGAGTTCACAGTTCAGAGGTCAGAGCTCTGAGTCAGAGTGTAGAAAGAGGAGACACCAGAAGAAGCAATATTTAATATTTTTTAAGTTATTCTAGTTATTTTGTGTTTAGAAATTGGGTACAAGAGCCATTATCATAACATTTTTCTGTCTTTTAAAGTAAAGTGTACTTTTTGTTAAAAGTATAAAAAAAATACATGTAGAAAAAGGTCAGAACTATTACTAGGAGCACTTACGATAAAGGTATAATGTAAATGATGTGTTTGATTCTTCACAGTTTCCTGGTGTTGTTTGCTTCTGTGGGGTGCAGGGTCTCTGTGCTTTGGGTAGCGTTGTTCAGAGGCAGCTGTATGTGAAACCTGAATACACACAAAAGAGGATAGAAATAAAACAAGTTTAGTAATGAAAGGATGAACAGTGGACAGCTTACATTCTGGCATAAAATAAATGTATTCTAACCACAGCTGTATGTGAGAAGATAAACTCTAATATTCCGACTTCATTTCCCTTTGTGGGGACATCCTAGCTTCACTGAAGATGTTATTATTACCAAGCGTTTGAAGCTATGGGTGATTAATTTTTCATTTTCTCTCACCAGACGCACACATCCATACAAATGAAAGCTAAAATACTTTTTGCTTTGTTTTTCATTATGACTCAGATCTTCAAAGGTGCACTTTCCCTAGTTTAATTACACACAGCCCCTAACCCCCCTCATTCGCTTTGCGTCTCTATCTCTCTCCTTCTCTCTTTATCCCTCGGTATCCCTTTCCTTTCCTTCCTCCATATCTATCCTGCTCTTCTTCCCTTCCATTCTACCATCACACCCTCTCCCTCCACTCTTGATTCTCTCCCCCTCCCTTCCTCTTCCTCCCTCTTTCTGTCCCTCTCCCCTGTCTCTCATCCTTCCATCCTCTTCTTGTTTATCTCTCCCTTTGCTGCCCCCCCTCTCTCTTCCTTTCTTGCCCTGTCTCTTTGTGTCACCCCCGCCATCTCTGCTTCCCTATCCCAGATTGGCACCTTACTCTCTCTCACAAATGCTAGCTGACGGGGCTTTCAACACATGATCTGAAGCCCTTCAGAAAGGAAGCGCACAAGATGAAGGATTCGTTGTCTGTGTTCAGAACACCATCACCCCAGTGTACCTTAAATGAACTTCACTTAGTGCAAATACTAAGTCACACTGAAATAATAATAATTGCTTACACATATAGTGCTTTTCTGGACACTCCACTCAAAGCGCTTTACAGGTAATGGGGACTCCCCTCCACCACCACCAATGTGCAGCCCCACCTGGATGATGCGATGGCAGCCATAGTGCGCCAGAACGCTCAACACACATCAGCTATCAGTGGGGTGGAGAGCAGAGTAATGTAGCCAATTCATAGAGGGGTATTATTAGGAGGCCATGATTAGTAAGGGCCAATGGGAAATTTGGCCAGAACGCCGGGGTTACAATCCCAGAACGCCCTGGGATTTTTAATGACCACAGAGTTTACAGTATAGTGTCACCATCACTATACTGGGGCATCAGGACCCACATGGACCACAAGGTGAGCACCCCCTGCTGGCCCCCCTAACACCTCTTCCAGCAGCAACCTTAGTTTTTCCCAGGAGGTCTCCCATCCAGGTACTGACCAGGCTCACACCTGCTTAGCTTCAGTGGGTTGCCAGTTGTGAGTTGCAGGGTGATATGGTTGCTGGCAGAAATGCTGTAGTGTTTTGAAGCAACACTGCCCAGTCATATTAAAAGCCATGCTACTTCTAATTCTTTCTCCTAAAAGGAAATCAACATAATGATGTGGTAAATGGTCATATAAATCTTTCAAAATACTAATTTAAGAATCCCTAGAGCCAGTATAAACATTTTTATTTTTGATTATTAGCTGTTTTTCCTTTTTCCCAAAAGGGCCATTAGATTAACAAGGGTGAATTTGCTCTATGAATCTGGCTGTTTTCATAAACTGTGACACGACTCTGCCTAGCTGGTATAGAGGAGAGCAGGCTAACTATCTGCCAGGGAATTATACTGAAAATAACTGACTGTTGGGCCTACTGAGGATGTTTTAAAGTGAGTTGTATCGATAGCTCCCAGTTTCTCTCTGCAAAATGAAATGGCAGATTGCTCTCTTCTTGTTCCATAGTCCACTGTGGATTCACTATCTCACCTTTGCAATCCTAATGTCACAGGCACTCACAACCTCATGTCAGTGGACCAGTGGAGCTGTGCTGGAGCGGTGAGATTGAGGGGACTGAGCGCGTGTCACTCCCACGGCTTTCTCAAGACTCTTCGTATTACTTGGGTATGGGGACGTTTTTTCTGGTGCAGTGGTTTTGATGCACTGCACTATGTTGTCCCACTGCACACATTGTAGCAGCATCATGACTTGGGTCAGAGAAACTGATGCTGGCCAGTTGCTGAGGTAACTGTGGTGCTTAGAAAGGGCTCCTGGAATATAGGATGTTATGGTAATGTCACCAGTCTGGATTCATAAGGCACTCAAATCTCTTGATCTTAGCGATATAGAAACACAAAGGTTACTAGTGAGAGGAGATCTTTCAGGGCACCTACTGTAGCTTGTTTGGTAGCTAGTCGCTGATAAATCCAAGGACCTCATCTAGCTATTTCCTGAAGGATTCCAGGGCATCAGACTCCTATACCTGAGAGTCATGATGGGGATGGCCAGTTACATTTCTGTGAATTCCAACTGGGTTTAGTTTGTAAACAGAAGGGAGCAGAGTCCCGTTGGAAGAACGAGCATCCATACTCTCAGTGCCTCAGCATCTTTGAAGTAACCTTCTGCACTTCAGAAAAGGGCAGATCCAGGCTCCTGGAGCAGATCCCTGCAGGAATGCTCTGCTATGTGCTGATTAGCAGATTAGCGCTTTAATTCTGCGATTAATGTGTGTCTTACAGAGAATCAGCGAAGCGGGGGCTGCGAGTCTAGCTGCTGTCATGGCCAGTGTGAGGAACTGGAGCAGCACTGTCAGACTCCTTTGTTCCAGGGCTATTCTTGTCTTTAATCCAAATGCTTCCTCGTCTATAAGCTCTTTCGTTAGGGATCTTGGTTTGTGACTTTTTAATGTGTGCTTTTAGTTTTCATAGGTTACAGACAGCTGGATGTCTGCTTAACTGATGGTAATTTTCCTTCTTTTGGGGTCTCAGCTGCTAATAAACGTGACTGTTTGTATTTGAAACTTGATATTTAACCCACCCAGCTATTACACAACTGTTTATTTTTAAAAAAATCTGATTTCACAATATTAGTAGGAAGGGTAGACAAATCTTGTCACTGGCTTGAGAAAGTAATTTTTAGATTTCCATCTGTTCTTATTTAAGTAGTTCGGGTGGGTAGCTGCATCAGCTGCAAAGGAACAAGTGATAGGTTTATTCCACACTGAAAAGAGAAGAAAGAAAACAACGTTTCGGCTGTGGAGCCTTCTTCGGGTGTGTTTCTGACACTTGAAGAAGGCTCACACAGCCAAAACGTTGTTGTTGTTTTTTTTCTTTTCAGTATGGAATAAACCTATGAAATAAACCTATTTCTTTTTCTTATTTACGTTTAGTAGAGTAGAGTGAACTGCAGTGTACAAATAAATGATAAATTAATATTTTTATGTTGTACTCAAGGTTTAAATTATTTAAAAAATATTTGTTTAACAATTTTTGGAAAAAAGTATTTAGCTGTCTACCTTTATATTTTATCTTCATCAGGCTGTTAGGATTCTGGAATCCTTCTTCATCCTGTTTAATGTTTTTATTCCAGTACAGATGGTACAGCCTTGACATTGTATGAAAAGTGCCAAATCCCTCAAAGCACGGATATATATCCCATAGCTCTTCTTTGTAAAACAAAGACTGAAAGGTGTTTTGTACAAGTTAGAGTGGGGAGATGTGTTGGCATACATGCTGCTGTGGAACAAGTAGAGGTTTATTCCATGCCTTGTGCGTTACTCTTTTCACTGATGAAGGTAAATTACAGGCACGAAAAAGAAATGACCAGTTCCTGATAATCACCACTAGATGGAGCCAAAAGGACTAGAATGCAAAAAGTGCCATGGTCTGAGGAGTCCAAACCGTGTTAACACAGGGGAATGTGACCTAATAGAATATGTAAGTTAGTACAAATGTAAACTACTGAGAAGAAAAAAGCTGCAAGTTGCCAAGTTAACTGTATAAAATACAGCATGAGTTCCCAAACCTGGTCCTCAACACAGACCTCTACAGTCTCTTATTTTTTGTTCCAGAAGATTTCTTAAGGGCAGGACAATTTAATTTAATTTTCTGTTACATGCATATTTTAATTATGGCTTTCAAACCTTAAAAGATGAAGGGGATTTGTGACTGATATCAATATTGTGCCACTTTCTGAATATCTGGGGTTCTCTGCCTCCAGTGTTGCCTGAAACACAGCCGATTGGACACCAACAGAAGGGGAAAAAAGCTAATTATGGGGGAGTTTGGTATGTTATCATTCCCATCTGTCTGTTCAAGATGAACTGATCACTCATTGAGAACTTATTGTCACTTATTAAACAGCATGAACTGCGCATTTTGTATGCCGAAGCTGTTGGAACAATAACTCTGGAAGTCAGGTATTTTTTAAATCAAGACTGCAGAAACTGGTAAACAAAAGACTAAACAAGCAAGTGGATCAGTCAGAGGAATGAATTAGCATCAGTGATTAACAGCTCAGCTGGAATGAAAACCAGCAGGCACAGGAGTCCCCCCGGACTGGGGCTGGAAACCACTGAGATACAGAATGTAGAAACTCATTTCAGATCCAATTTCTAAACATTCCTTCAGACTGCAACACTTTATCATTCTAATTGCTGAAACCCCTTGTTTCTTCGGTTTTGTTAGTATCCCGTCAACATCTACACACCTGTGAACATCACTTCCTTTCATCGATCAGCAGTTGCCCGCACCTCACTGATTAGTAGCAACATTTAGTTTAAAAAATAAAAACACTGTGTAAGGTGAAGTGAACACTCACATTTTGATGGAGCTTTTTTTCCTGATGCATATTCTCTATAAAACATATATTAACTGCACCTTGTGTTTTTTAAGATTTCACTGGCATGCACCCCAGAGACTGAACTTTCCATTGCTTGTGGAGGGTGGAGACTGTCCACATTAGGTTGCTTTACAGAATGGGAGACTGTAATTATCAAGTGTGATGATACAGTATTATTTATTATAATGATTTAAATCATCATCAATATCTTTGTTTTGTGAAGTATCCTCATCCAACAAGCGTCACAATTGTAGAAACCTTGCTTCTTCTCAGCTGTCAAAACTGGTGCTCTTATGTTTCTTCCATCTCAAACACACCACCTACAGTATGTCTCCTAGATGCTGCAAGACATATTGCAAGAATTTCATATTTGTACAAACCCAGCTGCTTGAAATATTTAGATGCCACCAACCTACACTCACAGAGCTTTGCATCTTGTGTTCATTTATAGCTGTTTAGATCATATTTCAGTGACTGTTATCCAAGATAAAAACTTTTATAACAACCTTCTCACAGTGCAAAACCCTTATACAGAGCAGGGGTGGGCAATACTGGTCCTGGAGGACTTGTGTGCCTTCAGGTTTTCACTCCAACTTAAATCTTAACAAGTTCCATCGGCTCATTATTGACTTAATGGAACCAATTTACAGCTTCTCCCAGCTCTTCAGGTTATGGTGATTTGAAGAGACCTAGAAAATCTGCAGAACCAGTGGCCGTCCACTGGGATTCCCCATCCCTGATAAAGAGGGGGCTCCGGAAGTTACTTGTCCAATTCAAACTGTAAGCAAAAACAGTAAAAACTACCAATGGAAATACAAACAACATGCTCTCATTGACAGTGACAAAGAATATTTTCCTGTGCCCTATGATTTTTCACACATGCCCCCAAACAGTGATTATAATGAGCCCTCTGATATGCACTGTTCTGTACTGCTATATAAATTGTCTCACTAACTGTGTGACTATACTTAAGTACTATACTCCTTGTTTGCGTGATAGTTCACCACTGGCAGTTTAGACATTATTGCATTGGTGGTCTTTTGTATGTTTAAAAATTCTTTCCATTTAGATAAAGGTTAGGAGCCGTGAAGAATGCCCCCGCGAGATTAGTAAATTAGATCAATAAATGTTTGAATAAATCACTGCTACAGGTTTATTGTAACCACAAAATGTCAGTGTGCCTGGTTCCTCTTTGGCGCAGTGGATCAATAGGTGCATGAAATATAGGGATTATCCTGTTTTACCTTTCATATCCCTAAGCGTTTCATTGTGCCTCGACAGCATAAAAAAGACCCCTGAGCGCCTCTAATTCTTGATTAAATAGAAAGTAGTTAATGCAGACTGTCGTTTCTATGCTGCAGGTGCCTCTCTATTATAATCTCCTTAATAATCCACCATCTTAATAGCGTTGTGCTCAAGGTCAAGCATCTGTCACAATGGGTTTGAAAAGCATTTGAAGAGAAAGTCAAAGAACGACTTGTCTTTCGCTCGTGCCACAAGGAGCTGCAGAAAAACTGAAGATTAAGGGGAGCATAGAAGTGGTTGTTCTGCAGCAATGGCCTTAGCTTGAGCAGCAAGCTGAATCACAAGCGAAAATAATCTGCGCCGTAATGGAGCTGCTTAACAAATGAAGATTGGTACTGTGCGCATGCCACTTGTTTAAACTCTAAAGGTAATGATCCCCCCTGGGAGCAGCCAAACCACCTGCTGTTTAATATATAGAATTTGATTCTCTGTATTTTTACCAAACTCTTCATCGCTAGGTGCAGGGACTGTAGTTTGATTGCTCTGAATTCTTTAGGAGGGAGGTCTGCAGATCGCTGCTTTCTCTTAAACGTCAGGCTTTGCTGTATTGCTCTGTGCTTGGTGCTCCCTGCTTTTTAGTCCTGCACAGGAGAGTGACACCCTTTGCACTCCCTCAGCAAGATGCCTGCAGCAGCCCCTCCTGACCCACATCTCGACACCAACAAAAGGCACCAGGACAGCACCTAGTCCTTTAGTTGCAGTCTGTCCTGAAATTATGACAAAAACTGACATTTCAAAGAGAATGCAGTTTGGGTATTCTAATGATTTTTCATGCCGTGTCCTAAGTGACTTAAGTTTTATCCAGATTAAAAAGCAGAGAATATTATAAATATTTGGCCTTTTGGACTGAAATGATTTAGTTTGTCCCATTCCCTCAATTTAGGCTTCACGTAACTTTAAGTTACTTTGGTTTCCCCAGAATGCAGTGCCAGTCTGCTGGGGAGGAAAAGCTCACAGAAGCACAATTAGCAGTTCTCACATCTCAGTTTTCTGGTCCTTGTTTTGTGTTTGTACCACATGGTGTGGTGCTGTTGTTATTTTCTCCGATTTGTTTTACTTACTCAGTATGGCAGGGAAAGATTCCAGTTTCTGAAAATAGATCTTAAGGCTAACAGGGAGGAAATTAAAAGTCATTTATGAATTGCCAGGTTAAAAGGGCGGTGCTCCTGCTGGAGTCCTCTGAGCAGTTTTTAAGCACTAACATTCTCTTCAGAACAATTAATAATGTGCAGGAGATCACTTTGGGAACATTAAGACCTGGATATCTGATGTACCCAAGACTGCTACAAATACTGTGGCCTTTTTTGTTATGAATAAGAACCATATAAGAAAAACAGAGCACTCAGTCTATCTATCGTATTCTTCTATCAGTCTATCTTATTTATATTTTCCTTCATCTTATATAATTCATACTTAAATCTTATTCATACATTATATCACTGTATCAAGCCTATGTTTGAAAAAATCTTCTCACTTCTGCTTTCACAAGATGGCTTTGTAATCTTTCATAATGATAATAATAATAATTAATAATTGCTTACACTTATATAGTGCTTTTCTGGACACTCCACTCAAAGTGCTTTAAAGGTAATGGGGACTCCCCTCCACCACCACCAATGTGCAGCAGCCACCTGGATGATGCGACGGCAGCCATAGTGCGCCAGAACGCTCACCACACATCAGCTATCAGTGGGGAGGAGAGCAGAGTAATGAAGCCAATTCATAGATGGGGATTATTAGGAGGCCATGAGTCATAAGTGTTGATGATTCTGTTTAGGCTTGCTGTTTTTTAAAGTCATGTTTCTGCATTCTTTGCTATAGACTACTAGGATGTCCTTTTTGCTCGGTGCTGTGCTTTGACCATCGATGCTTTCAGAAGACTACACTGTTGAATGACTGTCACAGCTTCCCTACACTGGATCTTGGCCCCCACCTGACTGTGACGTCTTTAGATCTTCGAACAATTTATCACGAGGTCTGACGAAGGGTTTGACCGTAGCTCAGACACATCTATCAACAAACAGGTGAGCTGTTGCAATCCAGGTGATTCAAAACCTAAGGAGTTTGTGAAGATAAGGGATGCAGTTCAGATGGACTCTTGATTCAGATAGGCCTGGCCAGACTGGGTCACGATAAAGAAGACTGGCTTGTACTGGGAGACAGAGGCTTGCCACTCTCAGCTCAACTGAGGTATTTAGGTCACTGGTGCGTTGCTGCTAGGGATCAATAGTGTGTATGGCGGCAAATTAAGCTTTCTGCAGCTGCTCTTGGCAGAGGAGAGAAAGGTTATGCCCTGAAATAGGAGATTGTGTATTGCACTGAGTTACAGAGCTTGTTGCCTGGGAAGACTTTATTAACCTTATGACTGCTCACAGGAAAGCAATTATAGCTCATTACAGCAGGTGTAAGGAAATAATCCCAGCTGTTTGTTACTCTCTTTGCTGTTTTTCTCTCTCTTTTAAACTGCCAAGTAAAGCACATCACACAGAAGTGCTAAATATCAGAAAGCACAAGAAATCAATGGGTTTTTCTTTAGCAGTACGGGAGCTGACAGCTTCCCAATAGTCGTCTCCTACTTGTTGATTTTTTTTCTAAGGTTTTTAAGTTTATATTTTATGTTTTATTCATGCAACAGTGGGCTTTGTATGGTTATGGTTGGAAAGTGTTTGTTTTTTGGTACAACGATTCAGGGAAATATTCAGGGTAAGGAATAGTCCCCTATCACTTGAAAATGCAGGAACCTGACTTAAAAAACGTAATTAAAAACTGCTGTACTTACTCGGCCTGCTGCAACCGTGACCCTCACCAGGAAAAGTGGAGTGAAAAAAAGATGGATGGATGGGAACTGCTGTAAAAGTTTTCAGTTGCAAAATGCAAAAAAAAAGTATCTCACAGGTAAAATGAATGTGTAGAGAAACATGTAAATTTATCCAACTGCATGGCATTTCGATCCATTTCGGGCATTACAGACATTCTGCTCTGTTTTTGTTCCAACTGTCCTTTTTACATCTACTGATGGCTGTACTGCTCTGTTCTGCTGCTTTCTTGCACTACAGCATGTCCACTACAGTTGTTTTGCTCAGTCTAAACTAGGGTGATTCATTTCCGGCCCTGAAGTGCCAGTGTGTCTGCAGATTTTGGTGGTTTCTAATTCGGCAGCAGCAGAAAACCTGGGAGAGATTGGTAAATTGGTCTGATTAAGTCAATAACTGAATGATTCAGGTCATTAAGAGCAGAGTTAGAATAAATACCTTCAGACACACCGGCTTTTCAGAATTACTGAATGTTTGGATCGAGTCTGCTGAATGTTTTATTTTACTTCTTGATTTCAGATTGTATTTAAAATCTATTTTATTTTTAATTGCAGCCCTTTTAAGTCACTTTGGGTTCAGGTTGTGGCCTCTTCAATCAAACAACCAATCCAGCTATAAATCATTTTACAAGCCTAAATCTGCTGCCTTTCTGTGGCTTCAGAACAATTTGCACAAAAGACTGTTGTTAAGGCCTGAAATAAATGGCCCTACTTTGCCACAGTTGTATTTGCTTCCTCATGGGTTTGTGTGGGTGTATCTTTCTCTCCCTGAGTGTATGTGTGTGAGGGTGTGTGTGCGCTTATGGAGGCTTGTTCCTGTTCGCGTCTCCTCTTTTTTTGCCCTATAAATCTCCCTGTATGTGGGAAAAAACTTGTGCATGGTTTCCCAATCACTGGCACATCATTAGTTGAACTACTACTACAACTGAGTAGAACTTTTAAATTTTTTTTTTTACTCTGACAATGCTGCAGTTTTCAATTGAAGTCTATATATGGTTTTTAAACTTTTTACGGTTGCAGAGATGAATAAATGTGAAGTAAAAATAAGTAAATTGATTGCATCTTTAAATTAAATAAAGAAATCTGTGCTGGAACAAAAACTGAAGTAATTCCTTCATTGTTGACCCTGCCTTTGCTGGCAAAAACTGGAGCTATGCTGTAGTTCCCCAGTTCCTTCAGCTGTGATAGGTAGAGCTGTGTGCATCTATAAAGTCAACAGATATCCAGATGTGTCCTGTTAGGAAACATTGTTGCTCAACCGAGGTGAACACAGGTGAACAGAGAAGAAGTGGGACTTTTTTTCTGAAGACGTTCAGTTGAAATGTTAAACTAATACAGTCGCTTCCAGCTGTTCAATAATTTAACTTCTTGTTCTTTCTCTCCTGTGGTTTCATCTCTTTATAAAAAATGCATGGTGGTATAAAAACTGTATTTCAGAATGCTGCCAGAACTTTTTAGGGGCTCTGATATTGCTCTCAGCAGCTGTCATCTGTCAGGTTAAACATCACTCTAAATTCTGTCTAATCACATTTTAGCTAGAGCTGTGTCGACTTTATTTGATTCCAATGTTGTGACTCTCCTTTGCCTGTTTATATCAATTTCTCTCTGTGATTTAGCACACACATTTCATTCAGTGACTTCACTTCTTTGTATGACTGTCCTTATTATGCTTTTTCTGTATGTATAATGTGAAGCATCATGCTGTCATCATGATTTTTACACCAGGAAATCCTGAGCAAAAGGACATTTATAAGCGCATTCCTTCTTTAGTGTCAAACATTGGATGACAGCATAATATATGGTTTTATTACTTTCTTCTCTGTGTTAAATATGCCACCACTGTTTCAATTGTTTTCTTTCACTCTAATCTGAAATTGCAGATTGGTAATTAGAGTGGCTCAAAGTTCCTCCTCTTGCGGCAGGATGAGAAGAACAAGGATGCCTCGCGCTCAGTGAATTCACTGTGGGTGTCAGGCGGAGCAGCAGTGCAGCTCTCCCTGAGAATTCTGTTAGTTCAGAGGAGCCCAGCGCGGCTCGGAGCTGCTGGCCATACCCTATATAAGCTGAGCTTCCTCAGCCTGGCACAGCAGGCCTCAGTTGTCTGTGGATGGTCACAGTGGCCAATGGTACATTACAGACCATGCACCAAGTACATCATGGGTAGACTGTATAGGGCTCAACAGGTGCTTTTACCTAAAGGTTCCCTTTGTGTTCACAGGGATAATTGCTTGCACTCTGGTATCCCCCCACCTATTTGTAGGTTAGGTTAGATGGACAGTAAGCTGGCCCTTTTCTGAGGGACACTGTCCCTGTACAAGCAGTGTGGGCCTTCAGACTCCAGAGAACTAAAATCGAATGAGCACAATGATGGTTAGAATGACCTCCTTTTGTTTGTAGAGTTCTGTTATCCTGATTTTATCCCTTTGATTGAAACGGAGATAAATAAAGTGCATTGCATTTGATATTTCTGTAATACCATGGCTCAGACAAGTGGTAGTCATACAAAAAAATCAGTTTTGTTCACCTCAGTGATCATAAAGACATGATGGTCTAAACACAGAGAGAGGATCAGAGTAGTAGGTATAACCTGAGCCCTTTGGATCAATAAGCTGTTCCTTCAGAGCACAGCCTAATGATTCTGCCCCAGTGGCATGGCTCGTGCCCATACTGCTCTTAAGAAATAATTACATTTCTTCTTTTATCTTCAGAGAGTAGCTTTTGCTTTGGTTTGTTCACCCCACTCTCAAATAAATGTTCATTAATCCAGCTGAGGAGGGCTGAGAGCAGCACACTGGAGTGCCACTCACTGCATTTTCTCCATCTGTCGTTTGAATCACCAGGGCAAGGCACCTGTGCAACCCGTAATGATCTCTGGGGATGTTGTGTCATGACTTTACACTGACAGTGTCTCTACTGGCTGTTGAACCTTGGTTCTTTTAGATGCACTAGGATTGGATGAATCGATGAATCCACTTCTTTCCTCAGTACCTCCACTGGTATGGATAAGATTATAAGAAGGGCGATGACACAAGAACGGGACAGTCTTCCCATTCTGCTCATACCTCATTGGTAACGTCAGGTTATTTCCTGGATCCCCAGCAATCTGCTTCAACAGTGCACCTGGGAAACTTGTTCCAGATGTCCATAACCCCTTGTGTGCCTCCTGTTTCCAGTCCTCAGTGCAAATCTTCTTAATTCTCCTGAGTCCTACTTTTTGTAGTTGTTTTAGAGTAGTACTCTGGGTTGACTTTGTAATTGACTTTCCAAATTAGAGGGTTAGAAAACAAATAAAAATGTATATACCACATAGAAGCTGTCTTAGCTGCAGAGTAAAAATATTCAGTTTCTTTTTTTCTGGGTATTTCTTTTGTCTGAATTCAGAGGAGGTAATGTAGTCTTGTAAAACTGAGCAAATGTGCATACACCATTCAAGTTGAAGTCTTACTCATACATCCTACAATCTTTACATAAATTCCATTGATTCCCTTCTACAGTTTTCACCGTATATCTTCAGATTTTGTTGGCTATTCCTTAGCCTACACGTTGTCGATGAAAAGACTGACAAGTGCCAAAATTACCGAAATGGTAATGACAAAAGTCCTGTTTGTGGTACAGGGAGCTGTAATGCAGAGGGTATGTCTCTGGTGTGAGAGGTGATGCTTTTCTGCCTCTAGTTCCTCAGTCTCTTCAGCTGTGATGTGTACGACTGTGTGCATCTATAAAGCCACCATCTGTCCACATGTATCTGGTCAGGAAACAGTTAATTTTTGCAGGTTAATTTTGCATGGGAGGAGAAGTGCAGTCATGCTGAGCAGCTCTAGCCTGCGACTGGATCACAGCTCTGCTGGACTGAATAAAGCCAGAGATGCTAGTGTGTTAGATTAAAACTGGATGCTTCCTTAGGGGAAAGACGCACTTTAAGAGAATTTCATACCCATGAAATATTTAACGACTTGTGCATTTCATATTGTAGCAAGCATAGACATGTTTAATATATACAGGTTTTCAACAAACATTAGCATGCAGTTAACATTAGCATATGATTGTTGTACTTCCATACTAATTGTTATAATCATTTATCAACGATTCAGCACAGTCTCTCCAGGAAGTACAGTATTTTTAGATTCCAAAGATTCAACACTGCCAAAAGCACAAGAAAAACAATTCAAATGGAATTACTAACCTGTTCTGCTGCAAATAAAAATGGTATATAATACATTTCAAGCCATTGTCCTGGAGATCTGCAATGTCTTCTAGATTTCATACAGCTGGGTTCTGGATAACTCTAAATGTTGGATCAGGTATTTGCTTAATTACAACATTCTTTCCAGATCTTTGCTTACTGGCCATCTGAAGTTGCCTGTAAAACATGTAGGAAAAGGGTCTCCAGGACCCTTGGTGTGTCAAGTAGGTAGGGGTAGCTTTGACACTAGAGGATCAGAGCTTATACTGGTTTCTTGACCTCATCCCAAACTTGTCTTTAGAAACTGCATAACACTGCTTAATCCTACTAAGTGTCATAGCAACCTAGAGCTAATCCCAGAAGCATCGGCAACAAGGTGGGACCTAACCACAGTCAGAACACCAGTCCATCACAGACACACATTTTTAAACACACAGCTAACCTAACCAGTATGTGGAAGGTGGGAGAAAATGGGATCACCTAGATAACAGCCATTTGAACATAGAGAGAATCTGGGCCTAAAGAGCTGGGATGCTCAGAAATGTGATCCTTTCAGTCCAAAGTAAACAGACAGCTAGTATCTCAGATATGAACTGGGGATGCTCGCAAAGAATGAAACTTGCCCATTGTCTTGCTACAAATTGTTAAATCCTTGGCTTACAGGACTTAATCAGTGCTCAGTTAGAGTTTGGCAGTCCCTTCAGTATGTCTAGCATCTCATTTACTGAAAAAAAAAGCTATAACCATGTTAATGTTATTCAAATATTGCAATGGCTGACCTAGATTGTTAAAAAGTAAAATTAAGTGTCATTAAGTTTTCCCTTTTCTTCCCCTTTATTTCGCACCATACTTTGCAGTTGTACTGAAAACAGGGGGTTATAGACCTTTGCAATCATAATGATTGTTTTTAATAGGTGTTCATTAGATTAAATGCACAATGTGTTTTTAAAAATGTCCTTTCTCTTTTTTGTATACTCCAGTGTGCTAATTAAAGTAAATCAAGCCTTGAAAATTATTTGGCAATTACCCGAGAAAAATGTTTTCAAATGATACAGGTAAGGATCTGTGGCACATTTGCTCTGGTAATGGTTTAAAAATGATGACCACATGCAGGGGCGCACACAGCGCAAAAATGAGCTTGGCCACTCTCTCTGACACTTCACTGCAGCTGTACTTCATTGGACCAGCCATTCAAATCAGCATGGCTTGGGCTGCACACAAAGAAGAGACTCCCTATTGCATAGCACTTTGGTCAATACCAGCCTGTGCAACCTGCAGGGTCTTGTGCAGAGCATCCTGTTGAAGCAGAAAAGATGTTTTTAATGTTGAGCCAAATTGACCTTGTTTAATTATAACAGTAAACAATGCAAATTTGCTCTAGGGAGAAAGAGTTTTCAAAAGCATTTGCCTGGAGTACAGATGAAGTTCCATGGCCTAGAAAAGACTAATCTGAGCATGGGTCATGTCTGCTGCTGACAGTGACCAGGATTCCTCAGGGCACTGACATTTTAAATCCGCCAGGATCTTCTTGGCTCTCGGCTTCTAGTGGCATCAGTGAGAAATGCACCATTCCTGAAATCGGCACTAACTCTCCTGTCAAGCACTGTGGAGCTCACTACATCACATGACCAAAGACTCTGCTGGTGGGCAAGTCAGAGGACCGTGTCCAAGTGTCTCTCCAGAACACATACTGAAGACGTTTCCAGAGAGCAGAGTTATAAAACATCTAGCAATTCTAAAAGGGTTGGGCAAATAGCAATAAGAAAGTAAAGAATACAAAAAAAACTTATTTGCATTAAATTACATGCATTCTTTGAACTGAAAAATTCAACGGAGACAAAAATTACATGGAAAACATTTGTCTAGACTTTCTGAGCAAGAGTGCAGGTCTTGCAGATGTCAGTGTGAACAGTACTGGCTGTCGGATAGAGCTGGCAGGACCACAATGCCAGCTCATATCTTCCACCTCCAAGGCTCTTCAATGTGACCCAGAGGCTCTTGTTGTGAAGGGCTGCTTCTTTCCACAGGTTTGTTTATCATCCACACACTCACCCTGAATACTCTCTGAACTGAGCAGCAGAGTCTCACTAATTACTTGTTTTCACCGCAGCCTCAACATCTTCACATCAGATGTCAGTGTTTTCTGCATGAATGCTGGGAAGTGATGTTACTGGTACTTAAGGAAATCTGGAAGGAAAAAAAAGGACCAGTTTCTTAAGCTTTACCCAGAATTTAAAACTATTTCCACCTTCAAAAAAAGTATTGGAACAAAATGACACCACTAGACAAAAAACATACTTATTTACAAAAGTAAGAACAGCAACTAAAATGACAACCAATCTCATTAGAAACTACATTAGGCCCTAATGAAATATGTCTACTACTAGTAAACAACTATTTTGTGTCTTTTAATCACTCAAAAGGTAGTGGAAGAAGATGAAGTGTACCAGGATGGCATGGTGGCACAGTAGTCAGCACTGCTGCCTCGCAGTGCAGGGGCCCTCCAGACCTGCAGTTATATCTGTATGGAGTTTGTATGATGTTCTTGTCATGTTCGAGTGGGTTTTCACTGGGTCAAAAGCCCCAAAACATAGTGGTAGACTAATGGGTTTCTGGGAAAATCTGCCTTAGTGAGTGTGTGCGTTTATGTCTATGTGTGCCACATAATGGACTGGCGTCCTGTCCAGGGTAAATCCTGTCTTGTACCCGTTGCTTGCCGGGATAGGCTCCAGGTTCCCGACGACCCTGAATTGGATGAAGCGGTTACTTGGATGGATGGAAAATGGATGGATGGATGAAGTGCACCTACAAGAGTTGTTGTTTTACTGTTTCTGTCCTCACAGTGAGAGGCAGTCCTCAATGTATTTGGCTGACCTGGATGATGCTTGGCATACAAAAGTTAAAGTATATTAACTAGTGTAGGATTTTTCTGTTGGCCCTCTTCTGCTTTTTCCATTGAGGCACCTGAAGAAACATTCAGAAGCATTGTGATTTAGTATTGTATGAAACAAAATGTCAATACTGATGGAAACTCCTGAGTTCCTGAAACAAAACGTATAGAGTTTAGATGTCCACAAAGCTGCCTTTAATCTCTATGTCATATTCTGTATACACAGGAGGCCAAAAAGGAACAAAACAAGACCTTATCTCATTACCTTCGTGGAAATCTAATATTTATTTGTCTATTTATTTTTTTCTTTTTGGTTTACTGCCTTCCTTTTGTTTCTTTCTGTTTACATGTTTTTCCTTGGAAAAAAAGCTTACAACCTTTACTCATGAGAGAGTTGTCTCTTGTGACAAGAAACTAGATCAGAAAACAAGTTTCTTCTAGCGAAAGAAACACGTTCATCATTATTGCCTGGAATGGCTTTACCCATCAAATATTGTATTTCCTTTTCTCCTTTGCCTTTCTTTACTATTTATTTCTTAATCTTTCTCTTCATTTTTTCCCCTCCCTCCTGGTGACCAGTTCTTGTCGATATTGGTCGGTGATATTGATACTGGGACATATTGCCATATTGATCAGCGGGCTCCTGGTGGAGTTGACAGTCATTATTAGACCTTTCCAGAGGCACTGGGAGCCCCCAGGAGAGGTAGCATGTGTGGCAGAGAAGATGGAGTGCTTGCCGTCGCCCCCTCTTGTGTCTGAGTTAATATGCACCACCTTGTGGAGTGCTCACTCCCGCAAGCATTAATCTTGTCAGAGTCAGGAGGCAGCTAACGGCATTTGGATTAAAAATTAAGAGGAATGTTTAAGTAAAAAAATCCCTAGGTGTTAGCCAAAGGAAGCTAAGGCTCATGAATAATGTAATTTTAAACTTCGTTCTTTGATCTTTAAAAAAAACAACAACAAGAGTTTGTAGGCCTTGCAAAACTTTTTTTTTCTACAACCAGGACCAGGATTGGTATTTGTATATATTTATATGTGTACAAGGATTAAAAGTCCTCTGGCCTTTGGTTTATTGTGGGAAATGTTTTTTAGACTGACTCAGGCATTACTTTAGCACACCCCAGACTCTCTGGCCCTTTAAGAAAAATAAGGGACCAAAATAAAAAACAAAACCTACTCTGGAATATGATAGAAGAATTGTGATGCATAGAAATTCTTTGAAGCTGTATTGTAAAGCATGGCATTAATCTCAGCAACGACAAAAACACTGTACACTTCTCAGTGTTAGTTGCCATGATAATAGAATTTGGTATTTTCTGTCTTATTTTGTTGCTCTTTTTTATTAATCCAGTGGATTCAGAGTTGCCCAGGCTTTAGCAAGGTAGCTAGATTAACCTGCTATGTTTTTTTTTTCGATAGCTTAGGGGTATTTTATAAATTCGGAATTGAATGTGTTTTTTTAAATAAGGAGTCACAAGGGTGAAAGAAGGGGACATGAGATTAGATTACAGAAAAAAGAACGTGCAGTATAAGGTACCTCTTGCTTTGCATACTTACAGATTTTTATAAAAGAAAAGTTTCTTGTGGTCTAAGGAATTTCCCGCAATGTCTTATATCGGCAGAGCTGTAAAAGACTTCAGGTTGGTTTTTGCGTCAATAGCAGAATGCAACCACTATTCACTACAGGACCCTTAAAGAGTTTAAGAAGACACTCTAAGCATAAAATATATTAATTATGATAGTCAGTGATTATGAGGATTGGTGCTATTGAAAGCAGAACACTGTGCAGAGATATTATTTTTCTTGGATACCCCTTTTATTCTTTTCATTGTTTTTAGTGAATAATGTGAATGTGAAGTTTACATGGTGGGCTTCTCTTCATTTTGGAGGAGGAAGGAAGAAACCATACAGGGTTGCCTCTGGCCAAGCTACACACCTGAAATGAGGTGATGAATGATTTAGTAAGGGTGTGGTCTGATGCAGTGGTGATGTTTTTTTGTTAGAAGGCTCAGAATAAACTTGCATTTTTTGTAATCACTCAGTCCTGCCCATCAGAACTTGCCACTGTCAGGAATTCCTGCAGTCACTCAGTGTGTCCTGCTGAATTTTTGCTAGCCCCCAGACATACAGACATATGATGTATACACAGTCCTAATGGGGAGAGGTGAGCAAGTAGTTCAGGACTCGCATACTGTACATACAGTATGCACGGCCTCGGCGGGCTAGAGTACTCAGTGCTGAGCTCAGTGCAGGGAGGTGGATAGCACAGACAGCAACATACTGGTGAGCGCTCTGTGAGAAGTGCAATACTGGGAGATTGAAGGGCTGTGAAGGGGGAGCTGGGATGTGCATTTAATCATAACAGTAACTGGCGAAGGAGATGTGTCACATTGCAAAGCTTTCCATTTGTTTAAATACATATAAAATAAAAAAAATATTAATACAAGTGGGGAAAATGTAATATTGTTTAGAGTCACTCTTATCCCTTGTTGCAGTGAGAAAATGTGCACGCAAATTCATTGCAGAGATTAGACTGGGAACACAGCACTGTGGGGATTATTTTGTAGATTCAGAAGAAAAGACTGGATTTAACCCAGTACACCACTGTCAGCCTTCTTCACTGCAGACTCCTATCCAGTTGCATGAGGTCAGTGTCAGTGAACCTCCAAGGGAAAAAATGAACATGGCTTTTAATGTTTACTGAGTGTGAATACAGGGATCCTTGCTAGTTTTAAAAACAAATAAAACTAGCAAAGAACACCTTTGACGTTTATAATGTAGTTTAAGAGCAAACAGTTGCTATAATTTATGGGAATGTGAATATTATTTGTGTTTCATAATGCTGAAAAGCTGAACCATCTAATAATTTTGCCTCTTGTGTCAAAGTTAGTAGCTGTGGACAACTGTTTAGGGCTCAGCAGCAGGACCTAGTTATTTCTCACCAGTGAAATGGATATATATAGTATATCTTACAAGGAACACCTTTCAGGTTAATGGTGTGTTTTAGGAGCAAGCAGTCTGTAGCCATTGATCTCTGTGCGTACAGAGTGTGTAGACCCTACAGGTGTGTAATTCTTTCTGTTGGATATGCTGAGCTTTTAGTTCTATTAGTTCCCTTCAGAGCCCGTGTTGGAGAGTCCTTCAGCGGGTAATGGATGTTCCCCTAATGAGCAAGCTTTCCTTTCGCACAGCCTCTTTCTCCCATGGCTCTGATCTGCCTCCATTGTGTTCTCCCTCAGATCCCGCCTCCTGCCCTTTCAGCTCATGGGGCTGACTTAGAAACCCAACGTCCTCTGTGAGGCTTTCTGTTTCTGGGGCTTCTCGTGTCATGCTCATTCCAAGCAGCACAGGAGCTTTGCATTTCTGTTGTCTGATTGAATAAAGCCCATTATCAGAACTGTGATGTCTTCCTACCTGGTGACACAGAATGAGTTCCTGTTTAATTTAATTGCTTAAGTGTTTCTTTTGAAAGGTGACCCGTATTTAACCCCCAGTAATTGGTTCTTCTTCTTGTGTGCAGCTCGATAAATAACATTTCCTTCATTAAGGTTTTGTGGACAGTTTACAGCTACTAGCCTTCTCTCCTTCCCTCTCTTTCCAGAGAAAGAGAGTCAGTTGAACATTCATGTTGCTGTTTGAGGGTTAATTGCCTAGCTTTGCTGAGGTCCAATATTGATATTAATTTGGATAATACAGTAGAGGAAAAACGTTTTATTTTGTTTTCATTTTAGTGCTTTGCTTGTCCAATACACTGGTTTAATTCAATTGCACAAGGTTGTGGGTGCCCCTGTAATAAAATCACATTATCCATAATCCATTCTTTGTGGATCACTCATTTCTGGAGTCAGTGACAGTGTTCACCCCCCAGACTGCAGTGAGGTACGTGGAGGAGCCTGGCTAGGAACAGCCACCCACCCACACACCCCCAGTCTTACAGTTTCATCTGTTTTCTGACTTCCCTCCATAATAAGTAAAGCATTTGTTAAAGTCATGTCTTGCAGGAAAAAAGGAAGTATTTTTTTTTGCAACAGATACTCAAATCTATAACTGTAATATTAGTATGTATAAGTTCAGGTGGGTACAGTAGCTGCGTCAGCATGCGTAGTCTGCAAAGGAACAAGCAATAGGTTTATTCCATGCTGAAAAGAGAAGAGAGAAAGCACAGTGTTTCGACTGTGAAGCCTTCTTCAGGTGTGAGAAAGACAGGGCAAACAGCAAAGATTAAATTGCACAGAAGAACAAAAGCTCAAAGTTGGGAGGAGGGGGGGGGGGGCAGAGATACCTGGACGGCATCCTGTTCCTCTGGCGGCCTCGTTTGCTGTGTCTCTTGTGGAGAGTGCCCAGCTGTCTATGTTGGGGAGGCCGAAGGGAGACTGGGAGACCGCTTCATTGGACATGTTGGTGCTATGGAGATGAAAGATTTCTCCGAGCCCATAGTTTCTCATTTCACCTCAGACAGCCATGATCACACTGATCTCTCTGTCTCTGTTCTCAAAGAAGGGTTTCTCAACTCCCATAGCAGAAAGACAACAGAAACTAAACTCATCCTGAACCTAGGTTCGCACCTTCCCCCTTCTCTCAGTGACCGACCTATTTTCGTGTAATCTTCTTTATTCTCATGCAGGTTTTGACTTCACACCTTTCTTCACCCCTCTCCACTTTGCACTTCCTGAGTGACCTCTCTGCCTCCTCCCCTCTCCCCCTTTGTTGTCTGCCCTGTCTTTCTCACGCCTGAAGAAGGCTTCACAGCTGAAACGTTGTGTTTTCTCTCTTCTGTTTTCAGCATGGAATAAATAAATCACTTCTTCCTTAATATATACAGTATAATTAAAACTTGTTAATATCACAAATCAAGATGTTCAAGTCTAATTATTATATTATTTATACCATAATATATCATTTATTTTATTTGTATGTTATAATAGTAATATTTATAGTAATTAATTATTATTAATTTATGATAATTATCATTATTCTAATTACTGTTATATTTCAAACCATATTTCCGTAACTTATCAGTATCAGGGCTGTGAGGCAGCTCTGCTCTAGATTTGTTGCCTAGGAGAAATAGCTTCTTTGTACACCTGGGAACTTTAATATCCTGTTGTACTGAATGTTCCACATCCAGTTTTTTTTTTTTACTCTGTTCTGAATGCCAGTCGCAGTCTGATTAATATCACTGTTCTCCAGGTGAGAGGCCAAGAATAGTGCTAATCAGGTTCTCTGAAAGTACAGCCTGAATTTTTTAACATTCTTAAGTACCACCTCCTGCAAACTGATGGATGTGTGGCATGGAGAGGGAGAGAAAGAGAGAGAAAAAGAGACTGAGCAGGGACTGGTACTGTGAGATGAAACCAGTGAAATTATGAAAGCGCTTTTCTGGAAATAAATTGTGCCACAAAATAAAACAAATATCTGTTAAATTAAAAGAAAATAAACAAATTGTAGGATATGATTCAAAATATCAGAAAACAGCCTTTCCCCTAGCTTGTGTTTGTTGTTTTTGCTATGTGTGACACAATGTTGGAACAGGATCCAGAACCTGTAAAGAAAATATGGTGGTGTTTATGTGTCTTTATTTTTATTTTTTCCCCATGAAACCCTTTGTGTTTTACATTAAGTTAATTACAGAATAATTTATTTTGAACTGTAATTTTCCCTGGATATAATTAACACATTCACAAGGATTAAATAACTAATTTAAAATGACCCAGATTTACGGCTGCATCTGCAGATCATATTAAGTTTTGATATAAATTACATTAAGCCATATGTGTATCAAATTAATTTTGTTTGATGCTTTTGGTAATCCTGAGAGTCTCTGGGCTCTGCTGGAGAGTTTCTGTGTCAGACTTGAAGCTCATCATGTGTAAGTGTGGAATTCATTATGGTCCCGAAAATCTTGAAGATTTCTGCAGTCTTTGAAGCAAATGTGAGGGGAAAGTGAGGTAGAATGTGAGGGTAAAGTTTCAGTATTACTGGAACAGGCTTTTCTGTATTCCTCTTTTTCCTTTATCTTTCTTCTCTCCCAGATTGCACTGCTCCTCCTCATGAGAAGTGTCGTCTCCAGGACAGTGTGTAGCAGACCCAGAGGAGTGCAGAGCGCACAACGTGTCGGAAACCGGGTTTTGTCTCCAGTGGAAGAAACAATTTCTCCAGCCTTGCCTCAAACGGATTAATGTGTCTGAGGAATGTGTCAGAGATGGAGGGTCTCAACACTGTGAACACTCCACATCACACTATCCTCCAAGTACCTAGTCATATGAATAGGCTACCTAGGGAATAGGGAGAAATTGACAAATTGTACATTACCTTTAATCTAGCTGCTCAAAGCATTTCCATGCAGGTGCAGTGGCTAACAGTCCCATTTCCTCTTTCCCTTACTGTTTAGGAGGCTTTTTTATTTCTCCACAGTATTTGTTAACCCTTGAAAGTGCAGAGACCGCTAAGAGTTTGAAATATGAATCTTTCATATATTATTCCATGGATCCTTTTGCATACTATTCTAAATTTTCAGCCAAGTGTAAGGACCACCAACTAGATGGTTTCCTTCCTTCATAGAAAGGTCCTTCAGCTATGTCCTGTCCTTATCTGCTGTAGAGAAGCTACTGGGAGTTGAATGTTGAAGAAAGTTTACTTTCAGAAAATTATCGATTACTGTACAAGTTACATGTATTTGAGGAATAAGTGTTTAAAATTAAGATTTTTGAGACAAATTATTTAAAAATAGAATCAGTTACAGTGACCTATGCAGTAAGTGTATAGTTACTATGTAAAGGTGTAACTCTTATTCTTATATTTCAGAATCTTTATCCATAGTGACTTGCAAAAGTATTCACCCCTTCCCACTAATGTCCCATTTTGTTGAATTACAAACAATGTAGTTTTGTAATTGTAAAGTCTCATCCATGTTGGCACTCTGGAAATGTGCAATTGTAGCCCTTTATCCTTCCAAACTTTTTGTCAACCATTAACAGTTGAGGGACAGCCATTTTCAGATCTTGCTACACAATTTCTAATGGATTCAAATGAGGACTTTAACCTCACAACTCAAGGACATTCTATTTTTGTCATGTTCATAACCCCTCCTCTTAAGGACGCTCCAGTCCTACCTAGTTTGTTACTCATCCACCACATCTGCTCCTTGTTCCAGCCTCCTTCCTGTCCCTCTTAAAAGCCAGACACTCACTCAGTTCAGGGCTCTGCATCTGATTCCCATATCATGCGAGCCTGGGACCTGTATTTGTCTGGCTCCGTTATGTTTTTAAGTTTCTGTTCCTGTTTCCGTTCCCCCCGCCGGTTCCGACCGGGTTCCTGTTTTTAACCTGTCTGTTCTCGGATGGACCGACCTGCTTGGACTCTTTGGATTCCCCCTTTGGATTACCTCTGGATTGTTTGTCCCAGACTCAACCCCCTGGACACTTGCACACTTTGGACACGCCCTCCCCCCCCCGTATACATTCTCGAATCCTGGATGGCTTTTTTCTAGTGTTTCCTCACTCCACCCTGGATTAAGTTGTCCGCATAGGGTCTGGAAAGAACTGTTCGTTACAATTTTCCCAATGTACTGTACCTTTGGCCTTCTGTTTCCAGTCATTCTTCTGATGAAAAGTGAATTTTCATTGGAGTTTTAGGTCTTTAGCAAACCGAAACAGGTTTTCCTCTAATATTTGTCTTTAATTTGCACCATCCATTTTCCTTTCAGTCTTGTCAAGCACCTTAGTCTCTGATTATGAGGAATTGAGAATTGCCCCATAACATAATACTACCTCAACTATCTTAAAACTACCTTAATACTACACTTAACAGGAACTATAGTATTGTCTGTGTGATGCACTGTATTGAAGTTGTGCCAGATTTTCATTTAAACCATAATGACCCGACCTTTTGCCATATTTGATCACTTGAATTCTAAGTTTCAAATTCCGTTCAGGATTTAAGAAGGTTTTCTGTAAGTACATACAGCCCAGTTTTTTGGACATTTTCCCCCATCTCAGCCATTAAACTTTGTAGCTCTGAAGCTACAGTTTGGAGGGAAAAGCTGTGTGATTAAAAATATTAACTTTAAAAATGTGTTTTTTTTTATACATAGTTTTCTATTACAAAAGGGGACATCTTTGGAAGAGGGTGAATGCAAGACGCAAAGCATACAGAAAGCCAGTGCAAGGACTCCAGGATAGGAGTAATGTGACCACTTGCACTAGACCTGGTCAGGATTCTGGCTGACGAATTTTGGACATTCTGCAGTTTGTTCAATGTAGAGTTAGATACCCTAATTACAGTAGTCAATTCGGGGGAACACAAATGTGTTGATCAGATTTTCAGCCACAGTTAGTGATAACCCGAGTGATTTCCCCTAAGATCAGGACGGCTGTGTCTTCATCTCTTTTTAAAGCTCCTAAAAGTGGAAATTTTGTTTTAGAAGTAATGTTCTCACATTACGGTTTTACCAACATTCCGTTTTGCCTTGTCCTTTCTGCACTGTGCCTTGGGATATTTTCTAAGATGAATGGCGCTTTATGAAATAAAGATTATTATGATGTAATGTCTTCAGCTCAACATGAATCTGTGGGAATTCACATTTTACAGTATACCTGCACTATGACTACGGTTGGTTTAACATTACTGGGCTATTGCAATACAAGACACAGCACTTTCATTTTGAAGTACATGTGTGATTCCGAGTCTGTCTTCTAGAAGACAGGCTAAAGAGCAGTGCTGAGTGGTTCAGATCCTCCAAAGGATTCAGGACAAGACTTACACATTCCTGAAAGACTAGGGTAAATGTATATAGTCATAAATAATGGATTAGAGTTACTGATGAACAAGATGTTAGGAGATAACTAAGGCTGGTTTTAACAGGAATTAGTTCTCAAGTGCCACAGTGTTGTCTAATTTTCATTCCACCTTTTATCTTAATTCAGGGCAGTGTAGCATAGTGTAGTATGTGAGTCTTTGGGCTTGTTACTGGTGGGTTGTGGGTTCAGGTACCTGCTGCAGATACTGCTGTTGTGCCTTGAGTGACGTACTTCACCCTAGTTGCTTCAGTTCACCCAGCTGTGTAAATGGGGACTGGCATTGGTGCAATGAAACATTGAGGGTGGTTCAAACGGAATTACTTGCCTACATTTTATCTCAATTATTTAATTTAACACATCAAATAATAATGAAATAATATCTCACTTAGCTGTTTTTTTTATTTTTTGGAAATTGAAAATTACCCATATACCCTGGGGGACTGTGGCCCCAAATATGTGAGTTTACCACCCCTGGGTGACACTCACTCCTGGTCTTGCAGAGTGATAGGCCTGTTTGGTATTTCATTCTACCTCATGAGCTCCCGATGAACTAATTAATTGCTTAATTGATCTTAATTACAACTGCACCCAAGCCTTTTAGAAGGCATGAGTTGGTAGGTTTCCTATAAATCCTGCATGAAGCTTAATAAACCTACAGGGCTCTGTGGACACCCTGGACCAGTTGTAAGAAGCACTGTGTTACACCAATTACATTGATGGGTGTTATAGATTATTGTTCCCGAGATTCCAAGCATTCTAATTCTTTTTATTATTGCTTAGAATGTAACGCACTACTCTTCACAGAGGTAGTAGTCATGCCATGTTCTTTTAAAGTCAAGAAGTGAAGTGTGACTGGTTAAGACAAGCACAGGAGCCAAATTACAAGAGTCCGTGTTACAGGGGGCTGGTTTTGTATACGCAGAGTGAATACCAAAAAGAAACCCAGCAGTTCCCCTTGTGGCAGGACAGTTAGTAGCAATGCAATGTATGTATTTATGTAGGTACTGGGAAACAGATGAAGGGGTATCTTTTCTCCTCCTCTGGTTCTCTGGTTTCTTTTGCCTCAGAAGGAGGAGGAATCAAAGAGGCGGCTGAAGATAACACGTGCTTGAGATTTTGGGAGAGAGGATCTCCAGGGAGGCTATTAACTACTCTGGCCTCTGGCCTTCTCTTAAATGGGAGTGTGCTGGCTTCTGCAGTGTCAGGAAGTGTGTGGACGCTGTACTTTGGCCTGTATGATCATTGACAGTGCAAAAGCCAAGAAAATCTGTAAGCGCCGAGATAGAGAAAAGCATCTTTCTCATCTTACATTTAGTGCTTTTCAAAAGTTGTTGGACTGATTGGAAAAGCGGATGAATCAGAGGTTATTTTTTTACTTCTTAATTTTAGTGTAACTTGTGTGACCTGGCAGTTTCTTTTTTACCTTTAAGACTCGAAGAGAATGTAAAGTCTTGTGTGTGGGAGAAAATGAGTTATTCATTTAATTTCTTATATCAAAAAGAAACACAAATGACCATGACCCTTCAGACAAAACAGAAAAGAAACAAGTTACTATAGTGTTAAACCACAATAAAGGAGCTTGTTCAAATGCACTTTAATATCAGAACTGGGAGGAGTTCCTTTGCTTTTCAGAGTGACTGGAGGTGTCAGATGACTGAGCAATTGTCCCAGCAGTGAGAACTGTTCTCGTGCTGTTCAGTCACTTCATCACCAGTACAGGCACCCTTCTAGCCTAATCAAGGACATAGGAAGCTTTTCACTCCACGGCAGGGCACACACTCACACCAGGGCCAATTTTCTCAGAAGTCAATTAACGTACCAGCAATGGCATTTCTAGGAAGAAATGAGAGCTTTCCATGCGAACATGGGGAAAACATACAAACTCATTGCAGATTGCAGCCCAGGAATTGAACCCCTGTCCCCAGCACTACGAGGCAGCAATGCAAACCACTGCACGATGATACTGCCCTTTCTTCTCATTTGGTACATTCTGTCGTGACCTCTGGACTAGCAGGAGAGGTAAGGAATGAGGAATGTGCACAGCTTTCCCCTGAATGTGCATTTTTTATGTTTTCTGTGTTTTGTGCCACAAGTCCTGCAGGATTAGTGTGGATTGGAGGTAAACTAGGCTGGTTGTAAACTGAGATAGGAATATTTTGGTTGATTCAATCACACTCATCCCTAAAGGGGCTTGGTCAATGTATGGTTCTCCATAGGGTTCCTGATCCCATTCAGCTATCAGCCTATATTCAGACCTGCTTTATGTTTGCTATTATGACAAACCTTTTCTGACACGCACATAGAAAATCTAACTTTAAAATCAAAACCAGATATTGATTCAAGGTCTTTTAAAATTAATGAGGGCTATCTACTAAAAGTGCGAGTTTGATGTTTAATCTGTGCTGTTTGCCTTCTGCTTTGTCACTGTGTTCACTTCATAAGCATCTTTGACAGCAGGCACAATGGGCTATACAGACAAAAAGCTATTCGTCAATATTAAGAGAAATGCTTCTCAACATGTTTGCAGCTGTTTGTGAGCAGTCAGAAAGAGGCTTCAGGAAATGAAAAGCTGTTTTTGAAGAAAAAACTCATGTTGGAAATGTTTCATTATAATAGTGGAGCCCTTTAAGTCTTGTAAATGCAACATTAATGTCTGGCAGAGTTTAAGAAAAACAAAATGGCTAAGCTAATAGTTTTTTTATTGTCACGAGCCATTAAGCTATTTTGACAGAGATCACCGGGTGAGTTAGTGTAAAAGGTTTACAAATGTCTAAATTCTTATTCAGATGGAGCTACTTTTTGATGCAGTAGGAGCTCAACTGACAATAGGAGTTTGAGGACTTTGATTTGAGATACTTTCTCTTCACCCCATTCTTCAAAACAGAACTCATGGAGCTTGGTGCAAATGGGATAGAGAAGCTGGATGTCTCCAACATGTGTAGGCGTTCCATAAAATCTTACTCACTTATGTGTTACTCAGCTATACTCAAACGGTAGCTGATATCTTTCTAAACAAGGATAGAACAGTTACACTAAAATATTCTCTGACAGTTAGTCTTAGGTCCCTACGTTCAGTTCAGTTCATTTGTCATATGCGCAAGTGCAATTATATACTTTATTTGCATATATACTCTAATGCAAAAAAAACACTAAACTTAAACACAGAACAGCAGCAGCAGCAACAACACAGTTAAATAACATGCAATTTAAATAAAAGTCAGCACCAGCCGTGTGCAAAAAAATATTCAGTCTCATATCTGCAGATTCTACCTTAGTATAATCACAAATAAAGGAGTGCTAGCAGGTATTTGAAACTCCAATGGAAACTTTAAAAGTTTTCTGTTTTTCTTTCAACCTCTGATCCACACTATTTGTATAAACTCACTTTTTAAATAAGACTCAGCGGTTTTTAACTATGTGTGACTGAAAAGCCTTGTACAACCTATACTGTATGACTCTGACCCTCAGAAAAGGAGTTGCTATAGGACAGTTCTATTCCATGACATTCTGAGTCTTTCTAGGCCTGTTGCGTTAGTTATGGTAATTGTGTTCCTGGGGTCAATTGAGGCTTTTTCTTCTTGCTCCAACTGCTCCAACTGAGCTCTAAATAACAGGATAACTAATTTCAGTTTTCAGTTTGGGACATGTTTTAAACAAGCTTTTGGTTCTTAAAAGTTCAAATGTGGGGAGTGGGATGGATCCCACTCTGTCTGATTCCCTAAGTTTCAAACTTCTCTTCAGCAGCAGGTGAGCAATCTATAAATACTGCGCTTTCATTGGTTTACCATTAGAGGCTGGTGTAGTCCCTGTAATCTTTGTAAATAGTCTCACATTGGGTGATAAATTGGATAATTGATTAGTTTGGTTGTGAAGGCTGATCCTGCACATTTCACATGGATGTACTTATTAATATTATATCAATATTAGGCTATTATTTGATATAAAAAGGGTGTCCACGGTACTTGATTAGTTTTTTTGGCTTGCCTTAAAGAGGCAGAAAATAAACTTCCCGGACCATTGTGGGTTTTTGTGTGTGCTGGCCTCTGGGACTATACTGGGTAGGGTGATTCAGGCGTGTTACCTGAAATATAACCAACTAAATTTTTGAAGAGGGAAAAGGTCATTCAGAACTGCATTCATCATTATTTGATAACCTATTAAGACTTTTGTTACACAAATCAGTTTGGTATCCTTAATATGTTACAAGCTGTACCCATTCAGAAGTCAGAGTATCCTTCAAACTCATGATTAAATTAAGGAGCATTTTAACTATTAGTCTAAAGATGCAAACCCACCAATTAAGACTTGATTCGATGCTTAACAGGTGTCTCTCAAGAAAAAGGTTGGTAATCCCTATTTTAGGATTTCTAATGCTAGTGTCCTTGTATCCAAGTTTACTGGTATATCCCTCCAGCTGGAGACCCTTTAATTAAGCTAATAATTTGCTTAATTACAGCTTTTGCATTTCCAGCTCTTGAAAAGTTGTGAATTTCATAGTAATTACTCAGTTTAATACTTATCTTTGAATAACAGTTTGAGAGCCAAGCACAATCAAAGAGTTCAAAATAATAAAACTGTTCATACAATTAAGGTTTCTGTTACATTCATAGAATTAATAGAACTCTGCTGAAACACAAGCAAACCACAAAGCTAACACTTGAGTCAAAGCCTTCTAAGGTTTCCTGATTCTGCTGTGCAAAGCTTTAATTATTTACACACAGATTTTTTAAATTAACTTCAACTTCTAAAAACTTGTGGATTTCAAGCTCTGTATGAATTACAATCGTCAGTATGGATGATCCATCAATTTCAATGATTGAACAACGAAATATCTAGAATTAACTGATTATGAGCTCTCTTAACAGTTGAACAGAGTAAACTGTAGCTTGAACAAAAAGCAGATATGGGGTGGTTTCTAGCTCGCAGGATTGTTATGCAACAATCCAAGCTCTACTCAAGGTACCAAGGTGCAGGGGTGACTCTGAAACTTTGTGCAAGAAGAGAAGTCTCTCAGATATGTATCTTGCTATTTCTTGCCTTAACCCATTTTGTATTATCAGTAATTTAAATATTTCCTAAGCCTTCTGAAAATGATTTCTGCTTCACTTAGCAGTAAGCCAGGGTGAACAAGGCTTTTATTATCTGAGCTGATGATCGCATTCTGGCTGAGGACCAGATCCTCTTTCAATGCCGAGAGAATTCTCATTAAAACAAAAACACAAAAAAAACAGTGCATAAATAAACACATAAAAGAGTGAATAGTAAGTTGTACCGTTACATCTTGTACTGTATCTCAACATTATAGTTAAGTTTCAGCATGCACAGTTAATGCAGTTAAGTAGCACTGTTATATGAAAATTGGTTTCCCAACCTGCATGTGTTTTTCCTTTTATGGAAATCCAATTAATTCATCTTCTTTTCTTTTACTCTAAAACTTAGTAAAAACTTTTTTTCTTTGCATAAGAGATTGAGATACGTTTTAGAATATTCTTTTCAAATAAAACTGCATGTGTCTTTATGATTTCATCAGGAAACAAATTATTCTTCCCAAGTTTAGTTTATAGTTTTGGTTAAATATGCCCAAGATTGTCTCCCATATGGCCTTCTGTTAAGATTTGTTTGATCAGTTTTGTGAGTAGGAATTAAATATTTTGGGATGCACATTAAAGTGCTTTTACAGTAAAAAAGGCGGATTTTAACATCTGTGATGCGAGGAAACAATTACTGCTGTCTGCAGGATGGAATACAATTTGTAGGATTTTATTTCCTTCAGTGATTTTCATACCAAGTTCAGCAAATGTTTTTATGGGGATTATCTTTCAAGATCTTAACATCTGCATGGGGCATTCTCTCCTACTTTTATTGCTGTGCTATAAGTTACAATGCTTTACAACTGCATGCAGTTGTTTTGGCCTTGCTCTAAGCAGTAAACTTTGAAAAGTAATGCAGGGTTTTACTAGAGGGAAGCCCTGTTAAAATGTCCTTTTAATAAGACTGCTTAATGCACTGCAGTGTCTACTGGAGCCTCTGCTGTTGGGCTGAAAGGTACAGGGAAAGCACCACTTTATTGAAATGACAATGAACTTTAAGATAAGAGCTTTGTGATTTATGGACAGAGTAGTTGGAAATTTTCAGTGAGCGTGAAGAAAAAACGAGCAAAAAATCCACCAATATCTCAGTGAATTATTGTGATTCATAAAGTCTCCAATGCCTTATATTTTTACATTTCTGCATCATGAGACACAGGGGCATGAATGAGTTATGGTGTTGTGATAATTCTAACCAGTGGTGAATTTTATTAGCCATTCTGCATCTGTTGTTGTTTGGCAGTTTGGCATTCAGTCTATACAATCTATACTCAATACCAGCCATAGGTCAGAACCAGCAGTGTAAGGAGATGAGGTGCCTAACTCATGCTGATCAGAAATCAAACCCTGGAGAGGAACCTGATAGTGATTACCTAAAGTAGGTGTGCAATGGACAGCTCAGTAGTTCTGAAAGCTGTTATCTCTCACCCAGTCAGTGGACATGTGTCTTACACTTCCTGCTGGAAAGAAGGGATCAGATAATCATGCACAGGCAGGCTTTCCAGGGTCTTCAGAGGCACACCAAGGTCTGCCCCCTTGTAGACTTGCCCACACAAATTTCCCAAACCATGGAAAAACACCAACCCATAGAGCAAGGTGTCCTAAAAGACAGGCAGCCATCTCCAGTAATTCAGTAGTAAAATGATAGTATCTCTCCCATTGCACAGTGGTTTGATCTGTTTCAGGTCTTTATAACGTTTCCTGAATGCCAACCAATGCCATGTAATGGAGTTGTATCCATTACATTATGTTCACATAGGCAGACAAATGGTTAACATATTTGCCTCTCTGCTTCAAAAATGTAATTTTGAAAAGGTTCTGTAAGATTGAAAAATCAAATGGATCAACTTGGTGTGCAATAGGGATCTTAATTCTGTGTTAGCAGAGTGACAAATATGACATAAGAACCAATTGTTGTCCTCCCCTCTTGTGATGTTCTCATACTCCCAACTCCGATTCCTATTTTCCTGTTTTTATATATTGTCTTTTTGGTGCTATTAATTGAACTAGAGTTGGCTGTAATGCACACGGTATTTCTTGCTAAGTAATAACAAATGTCTTCTGACCTGTAATAGAAAGAAAAAATCTTATCACGCAATAGACTACTTGAAATTTATGACCAGAATATGGAATTTACATAATGCAATGTGAATATTATTTTAATATTCATTTTGTCTCTCTCTCTCTTGCCTCCGGGATGAGATTGTTTCGGGGTTATTAACATTTATGGCTCTCCATCTGCAGTCCAGCACAGGGACGAATACATGGCTGTTCGTGATGGTGATAATAATGATAATAATATTAATAGTGTGCAGGCCCCCTTGCATTTCTGTGCTGCTATGCGTTGCCTCTCCTTGATTCAGTGCGGCTCTGCTGGAGCTCAGCCCCATCTGTAAATCAGTCATTCCACCTCCATCATTAAGCTGCTCTTTTTCCGCCTGTTATTCGTTATGAAACAATTAGAGGGCAGTGTTGCATGTCGCACAGGGGGTGATAGGGAGGTATGGGTGCAGGTTGTTCTGTCCCAGCTACTCATGTCAAGACCAGGACCGAAAGCTGTTGGTCTGGGGGGAATTCTGGGAAAAGAGGCTTTAGACAGCAGGAAGTTCTTGGCTGAAACAGAGCTCCAGAGGGCTTACGCAAGAACCAGGCTCAATTTTTCACCACGGATTGACTCTTTCTGATCCCCGAATCTATGCTGACCAGTCCCTACTGGGACCTTACAGACAGAGTCAGCAAGGCATAGCTTTGTGGGTGAATTCAATATTTTTTTCTTATGTTGTTTTGTTTTTAGCTTTAGCAGTCCTTGCATACAAAGAGCCTTAGGGAGCTTAAAGCAGTTTCTCAATGGTTGAGAAATGACTTTAAAAGATTCTGGACAGAGCACCAGCCATCTCTTACCTTTCTGTCTGGTCTCCCCTACTTAAACTGTGGGTTGTCTTTCTGCTTTTAAGTCGTCGATCCACTTTAACTTCCTGTTCAAAAAAACAAATCGCTTAGCCAGTTCTTGGATTGTAAGGTTAATCATTCACTTGAGTGACCCGTATAATTTCATGTATAAATTCATTGTAGAAAAACTCAGAGAAAAGGTTTCCATTAACTGGTAAATTCTCATCAGAGATGGTTTCAAATGACATTTGCATTAAGTGTTTGAATTTAAAATTGAAAATGAAATATGTTATAAAGTAAATATTTTTTCAAAGTTGCTGTATTTTAAACACGAGCCATTTTCTTTCATTTGTTGCTTAATTAAAATAAAATTAATTAACTGAGAGATGAAGATTTTTTTCAAATGCAGCTGATATTTTAAGTACTTGAAACATTTTGTGTTGTAAACAGTTTATCACTGGAAATAGCAATATGTGTTTGCAGACAATGCTTTGCTCCTAAAAAAGAACACCAGACAACGCATTGTCTGTCCTCACCTATTGTTGGGATTGTGTGCTGTTGACAGAGATTGTTAGCTGGTTACTGTGATGTAGAAATTCTTGTGACATTAGTCGACAGATTCTCTGCATCGAGTCAGCAGGAGGTGAGATATTACAAGTGTAAAAGTATCTCACTTTAGAATGAATTCAAAAGTGGGAATAATTAAAAAAATAACATCAATAACATTAACGGTAATAAAATAAAATTTTAATGAAATTCCTAATTAAAATAATACATATTTTGGCACGGATCTCAGACGCTTTTAGGAAGGCTAGTTAAAGGGCACATTTAATGTTAATCAGTGCTGAATGAAATTACATGCCCTGAGGTAGGTCTTTACATTCTGATTGCATTCTTACTGCTCATAATATGCATGATGCTTCAAATTAAGATTAAATTAATTAAAAAAGTGTAATCATTTAGTTCATCATGCCATTGTTATAGCAAGTTCCCTGCAAATTCAAATGGTGCACCTGGAAGTACTAGAGGGAAAAGAAAGACTTTGTGTAGCAGCATTGGAGACCATGTTCACTGACAACATGTACATCGCTGCATTAATACTAATAAAAAAGAAAGCTGGGGATTAAACACATATTCATGCTTTTTATAAATTTATACAAGCATGCACGATACCAAAAGCAGAGTTTTTTGTCCACCACTCCATTGAATCTGGACTCTCTGTGATCTCTGAGTCTTATAATATAGTTATAGAATAGAGTGAAACTGACATTTCTGAGAGGCATTTTTGCCTTAAGATGACAGATCGAAAGAACTGAAATTCTTTGGTCTTAAAAAAGTGACATCGTTGAAGGGACCTGCTCCAGGGATTAAACAGCATCAACGCAATGGAGTTTTTCAGGAAATCTCAATTGGAAACTAAAGGGGAAGTTTGTTTAAATCTGTGAACAGGATGTGTCTTCACACAAAGGGTTGTGGGAGTCACATCTACACCTCTATGTTGTTGAAGTTGGACGAGATGGCTAGTAGTAACCAAATGGCCAGCATGGGACATTTTTTGTTCTTGTGCATAATGGGTTTGTGACTACGATTTGGATATTTTTCATGTTCAGAAGGTTTTGTATGAGGGAAGCACATGGGGTGAACATGCTTAACAAAGATCAAGGTCAAAAGCTGCCAGTAAACAATTGTTTCAGTAAGGGCATTGCTAACTTGATTTATTGTGTTAACAGAAAATGAATGAGGGCCTTACCTGGATATTACTCTTTAAAGGAGGGAATCCCTCAATCTCTATGATTTTCAGGTTATTGCTAATGGGAGGGGTGCAATTTCTTGTGAAAAACACAGACAGGCTGAAGACTTAAGTAGTTTAAGTAGCTTAGCCAACTTGGAAGCAAAGTCAAAGTCAAGCTTACCTGAAGGAATAGATAATGCTTATAATGTATGTTGTAGGCTGCACCAGTACAACGGATCAATCATAAAGCCTGTCTTATCCATACAAGATAAGACAGATAAGATATGTCCAAAATTCGGCAGCCAGCATCCTGACCAGGTCTAGTGCAAGTCATCACATTACTCCTATCCTGGAGTCCTTGCAGTGGCTTCCTGTCAAATTCCATGTGGAATTTAAAATCCTCATACTCACCTATATGGCTTGACACCTCAGTACCTGTCTGAACTATTATCGCCTTGCTCCCCGCCTCACTCTAATTCTGGTCTCCTAAAAGTCCCCCAAGCCCGTCTACATTGTATGGGTGATAGGGCCTTCTCCTGTTACGCCCCCAAGCTCTGGAACTCTCTGACTAAGGATATCTGAGAGTCACCTTCGCTAAACTCCTTCAAATCCAGACTCAAAAACTTCTTTTTAGAAGAGCCTTTACTTAACTGGTTCCATTCTTTACCCCTCTACTTCTACTTTTCTCTGTATATTGTAATTGTGTTTTATCTTGTGTGGTCTTTTTATTTATTGTTGTTGTCATTCTGTTAAGTGCTTTGAGAAGCCACCTTTAAAGGCGCTATATACAATAAAGTTGTTTATTATTATTATTATTATTATTATTAGCAGTGCACTCTATACAAAGTAAAAAATGCACACAGCAAAGTGTAGCACAGTAGTAGAGCCCTTACTGCTTGTTAGTTTGTAGTAATGCAGGGAAGACTTTCATTATGGGGAAAAATGGGCTAAGTAAGTAAATATGTGTCTTTGCGATGGTGTGTGTGCAGAGCGGCTCAGCGCGTCCTCCCTGCTGTGCTTCCTGTCTCATCTCGCCGGGTGGTGGTACGCCGCGCGGGCCGTGCCTCCAATGGGCGCCTTTCACATTGGCGATAATTAATAGAGCGCTGACCTTCAGCTCTAATTGCACGTCACCCAGCGCCGCCGGCAGTCTGAGATGCGCAGCGGAATTAGTCATTAACTTGATAACTTCCAGATTCTTCCTGGCAGTGCTCAGGTGTTTAGCTTGTTAATGAGAAGTGCAGATCACTGGCCAGCAGCCAGGGTGGCAGCCTCTCTCCCTTCTCTCCTGCTCTCTCTATCCTATTGCTTTCTTTCACTTTTGTGAACGGAGAGGAAGGGACCCCTTGGGCCAGACTTTTGACATTAGTTTTAATTACACTGAAGAGTAAAGTAGAGACGAACTCCCCAGCTGTGTTCATTACCTCTCAAAGTCCAGTTTCTCTGCTGAAAGTGCTCCAGAAAAAATAAGCTGGTTACTGATTTGCAAGTTACTTATTAAAAATAATGTACTTTTCTGTGATTAATTTCACAGAAAAGCATTAATTATTCAAGGTTTATTTTTGACAAGTTGGGTGCTGTTTATTACTATTGATGTGCTGACCTAAAATGCACACTTTTATAATCAAACCATTTTAAAATCAAGTCAGGAAAGACCTACTGTAATGGGAAGGACAGAAAGAAAGTTCTGAACCATTTCCAGGGTTAACCATTTCCAGGGCTAAACAACTGGACAATAACCTGAGGCCCCAATACATGTAAAGAGTATATACAATATAGCTGCCTAAGACAACCTATTTAGATTGTATAATCATGAAATGCAGATTTTTTTACTGCCACATATATACACCTATTAAAAGTGCACTATAAAAGTGCTCTGTGATCCATAGGTACAGGACTGATTGTCCTCATTTGGGGCTAAAGAGCAGAGGCTGTTCACCAGCCAGAGCTATTAATTACACTGATTAAAAAATGCTAAAACCTTTGTTGATGGATTAGTCTAAAGCAAAAGTGCAATTAACAGGAGCAGCCTTAGAAGCAGGCAGATCTTGACTGGTCTTGCAGCACTTTCACTCCAACAGAATAAATGGGAGCCTTCGTCCTGATCATATGTATGATGTCCATGAAGGAGCTACCCAGATATAGATGCTTGTGTGAGCTCTGAGTCGTGCTAGGTGTTGTGTAACATCTGTGTTATGTATTAACGCTACTCATTCTAATGTGGCAGGGCTTAATATAACAATAGCCAGCAGCCATATCACCCTGCAACTCACAACTAGCAACCCGCTGAAGCTAAGCAGGTGTGAGCCTGGTCAGTACCTGGATGGGAGACCTCCTGGGAAAAACTAAGGTTGTTGCTGGAAGAGGTGTTAGTTAGGCCAGCAGGGGGCCCTCACCCTGCGGCCTATGTGGGTCCTAATGCCCCAGTATAGTGACGGGGACACTATACCGTAAACAGGCGCCATCCATCGGATGAGACGTAAAACCAAGGTCCTGACTCTCTGTGGTCATTAAAAATCCCAGGGCGTTTCTCGAAAAGAGTAGGGGTGTAACCCCGGCGTCCTGGCCAAATTTCCCATTGGCCCTTACCAATCATGGCCTCCTAATAATCCCCATCTATGAATTGGCTTCATTACTCTGCTCTCCTCCCCACTAATAGCTGATGTGTGGTGAGCGTTCTGGTGCACTATGGCTGCCGTCGCATCATCCAGGTGGATGCTGCAAATTGGTGTTTGTGGAGGGGAGTCCCCATTACCTGTAAAGCGCTTTGAGTGGAGTGTCCAGAAAAGCGCTATATAAGTGTAAGCAATTATTATTATTATTATTATTATTAATTGCAGTCAACCTACACTTATGTACTGTAGTCAAAAATCATCTGGCAGTATCGTGTACTGTATCTTTAGTTGGTAATGTAGTGTTTGGGCACCATGTAACTCACACCACAGCAGGGAGGGATGGATGAAGCAGGGATGCATGATTTAACTGCACTGTACAGGCAGGGGACATGCAACACACTCCCCTTAAATGTTGCCTTCAGTCCTTTGACCTTGGGTGCCTTTTGCCTCAGGCAAGACAGGGGCTGGGAGATCACCTCCTGCCCCAAATCTAGGCCTCCTTTCTCTTCTCAGGAGACCTGGCTTTCCCACTGCTTTTCACCAGATCGAAAAATCCCAACCAGTTAAATATTTATCTCACGTTCCTCCTGTTTCCCTCTTGTTGTTATTTCCGTGTCTGCCTCACTGCTCTTGGTCTCCCTTGGTTTCATACCCAGTTTTTCATTCAGTTACTTTCACAGTGCCCTCAGATTTTGTGTTTTTAGAAGTGCTTTGACACAAACCTGGGCATTTATTTGACATTGCCATTAGAGCACTGTCAGGGCCACTGTCATTAGGTTATCGCTTGTACACCAAAGACAAAATGAGATGGGAAGCTAAAGAAAGAGATTGAGAGCCATTAAAACAAAAATACTGGAAGATTTAGTGTAAGAATAAGTGCATAGATGCGTGTTTGAAAGTTGCACATCTGTGACCCCAGGGAATTTGAATCCAAGCCTTGATGACAGACACTAACACCTGCGGCTGAAACACAGTCTGACAATTCATTTGCAAGGCCATTTCGTGCTTTTGCCCTGTGCTAGTATTCAAAGAAGAGGTGGCAAATGTTTTTTCTGCCCTCAGACAATTTGTTTCATCAGGATATTTTTCTTTCCTCACTTAGTGATTGCAGTTGAAATGAGCACCAGCACTGATATATCTTTAATCCTTTCCTTAGTACTGTGCAAAAAAATCTTCTTCCACTATCCCATCCTGTCCACTTCTGTCCTGTAGACAGATGGAAGTGAAAGGTGCTATCCTGTAGATAAACTGGCCTTCTTGATATTGCTCTGCTGTCTTTTCTGTGCTTCTTTCCAGAAAGAATAGTTTTTCAGATCAGCTCAGCTATCCTGATGTTGTCTTAATTTAACTGTTTGGATTCCTCTCAGCTTGTTTCTTTCAGAACTACAAAACTGTTCTGCCACCTGGAACTGCTTTGTGGCACTGGCATTTGGAATCAAAAGGTTCTGTGAAACTAAATATTCTGCCTACTTTAGTTTGGGAGAGGATGTGGCCAATTTTGTAATTCATAATTTCTGTGCAACTGATGAATTTGCATTAGACTAATCAGCTGCAAACTGCTCAGTTTAGACCAGTCTATCTTGACTGTACTCATCTAATTTGTTTATCTTATGAAGGTATGTAAAACTTTCTACAGATAACACCGCTAAGAAGACGGAACATATTTCCTTAAATGACGACCGATGATATGCCTCAAAACAATGTTCGTCTGGCTGCAGTGCACTTTGGGATTAATGTTTCCTGTTTTAAGTTTTATTATTTTTAATTCTCTTCAGCTATGTACATCACTTGTGACGCATCAAAAGTTTAAAAATACTTTGTAATAAGCCTGTCTAAAATAATACTTGTTGAGCCTGGCAATCATTCTGCACGGAATGAAGGGCAGAGTTGAGCACTGAAATGCACCACAGCAAGACAAATCAGCTTTGTGAAGGATTCATGTTAAGACAGCTAATGCTGTGATCTTATCAGGACTTTGCATGTAAGGCACAACACACTGTCAGTGCAGATAAATCCCTCATGGGCACTGTCTGAGTGTTTGCCAATTTTAATCTAGTATGCAACATTTGAAAACATTGTTGACCATTTGAAAAACAGCAGGGCACTACTCAGGAATTGGTTCAGCTCTTCTCGAGCTAGGGAAAAATAAAACTTGTTTCTTTCATACAAGTCTGAGAGACTCCTCTGTAGAAGTAATGGAATAATGTGTCTGGAATGTTTGTTTTTTTTGCTGTAATGCATTGAAATACACAAGTAATTGTGAGGTCCTGAGTGGATGATTTCAAGTTAGAATTGGACTTTATACCCATGTGAGTTCTTATTCCAAGTTTTCTGACATCTTTCCATGTTCTAGGTTATTTAGAGTGTGACCCACATGTTGAAGGAGCAGGGTGCACATGCTGGCACAGCTTTCTATGAAGATCCCAGGAGTTGATGTTACACACTTAACTAGAGCATTCCATCTCTTTGCAGCACTGGAACCAATCTCCAGCTGTGTTCATTCACAGTTGGAGATCTATACAAGCCATAAAACACAAGTAGACACATTAGGAAATCTCAAACAGTTGTCTTTGAAACAGTTTGCTTTGAAATGCAAAATCTTAAATTTAGTGTAGTGCCCCACAGTTTAGATTGCCTACAGAGCAATCAGGTTTTGAACTACACAAATTCTTCCATGTCCAAAGGAGGACAGACTGGCCTCTGGAGAAGAGATGCAGAAGTGATCAAGGAAGATGTCTAAAGAGGGTCTGCTGAAGTGAAGTGGGGAACAAGAGAGGAGAGAGTGAAAGATAGGAGCAAATGCAAAGGACAACTTTGTCTACTTCAGGATAATAGTCTGCTAAACTATGTGTACTGGTTGGCTGCCTCTCCTCCGAGCCTTTAGAATACAAATTGCTTCGATGTTAACTTTTGTACTGAAATTACAGTGAACAGCCCATAAGACTTTGCTTGAATCATCAGAACAGAAGTGCTTGTTAACAAAGGAGTTGACTGGACTACTGTCAGAAAAAGCTTGCAATTGTTATAAACTCTGCATGTGCTGCAGGCAAAAGGAGCCTACCTAAAGGAACTTCACAGCGATGGATATGTTAACAAACTAAATGATCTTACCTCTAGCACAGACTTAACTATGAAAAATTCTTCAACACACAGAGACACAAACAGGAAAAACACTACCTCACTCGCATTAAGGAAGTAAAAAAAAAATCTAAAATGCTTACAATATAGTGGAGACTGCGAAGTGCTTCTGCTTCTAGCAGAATCTTGGCAGAGCCCGGGCTATGTTAGGAGAGGACAAGAACAGTCATTACAACAACAGAAATGGTCTCATTATCGACCTGGCAACCCCTGCAGTGACACCGCCTCGCACCTCCTCCTACTTCTCCCTCTTCTTCCTGCTGTTCGGGCAGTTTATACTCCTGCCCCCCCCCCCCACCACCACCTCGCTCCATCAGGGCTGAAGTAGCTGTTATTAATTCTCTGGGGATTAAGGAACGGCATAGGTTTCCCACTGTGGCCTGCACAGATAATCTGTGTGAGCCCCGGTAAAAGATTATTCCCTCAAACTGATTGTTGTCTCTGGCGTGTGATAAATTCATCAGCTCTGCACACACGCTGGCACGCTCGTTTTCCCTGGAGGAGCCTGAATCCCGCTAGAGACATTGGGCAGGAGAGTGTACGTGTTTAGGGAGGTGGTGGAGAGAGAGACGGATTTGGAAACTGCTGAATTTGTCTTGCATGTACCTTATGGTGGTGGCATGGGAGGCAGAAGTAACAAAAAGTGCTGCAGTTTTCAAGGGTCAATTCAAACACAGCTATCCAATATTGACATGCAACAAACAAAAATCCAAAAGATGATAAATTGTGCAAGAAAAAAAATGAAAATTGACAGTTGAGCAATGAATCCAAGTGTGTTAGTTATAAGGTTTTTGAGTGTGAGAGTGTGAGTAATTCCCCTTTTCTTCTATTGAGGAAGACTGTGCTCACCTGAACCCTACCCACTTCAAATAAAGTAGCCAGTACTTGTCTATTTCCCATATTAAAGTGCTTTCAGCCTCACTCATTTCCATTGAAGATATTGGCTCTTGTCCATGCTCCATGTCAATGTCCATCAAAGGAGCTGGGGATCATGCCCCATGCCAATGTGTTCTCCTGTTAAGCCTCACAACGTGGTCTTAATCACGACTCTGTCTTTCCTTGTGTGTCAACTTTATCTGTGTCACAATGCAATATCAGGAGTAGAATATATCCTAAGAGAAGTTTATATTTAATTTTTCAGTTTGAGGAGGCATTTTATAACCTCTCCTTTGCTGTAGCTCCTTCTCTGGCACTGTGGCCATACACTCTAAGCAAGAGGCAGATGGCCAGTTAAGTGCACATATCGCAAGACACTTGCACAGCCTGCCTCTCTCTTGGGGGCCTCCAGTGCTGTCAATGAGAGCCATGCCACTCCTGTCACAGCCGGCTCTCCTGTGTAGGTATTGGATGACTTGCACTATGACACATGGCGGATCATCTGAGTTGATTAAGAGCTGTCAATTCCAGATTGGGGAGCATTATAATTGCGGTAATTGATGTTTTTTATAGGCCCTATTTTTAATCTGTTGCAGTGTAGCCAAGTACCAATCCTTGCACTTTCCAAACCTTTGGTATAAATGTCAGCTTTTTTCGCAGAACTGTGTCAGTCCCTGTACACTGCACAAGGCCAGTCTTTCAGACACCACTGTGGTTGTCAGCTGTCTTGTGGTGCTGCGTCCAAATTACTACTGCGTCAAAGCTGCATTGGCAGCACGGTGCATGCTAGATACACAGCAGTTTTGATATATGTATACAGCTGTAAATAAATTATTGAGATATGCATACTGAGCTGGGATCCATTTGAGCAGTGTTGTGTTAAAAGCAAGAGGCGTGTTGTTGGTTGCTGGGTCAGGTAGAGGTGTTACTGTACAGCCCTTTGGCATCATTAGTATGTAGTGAAAAGGGCATCTTAAATGTTAACTTCTTATTATGCATGAGGAAACAACAAAAGGAAGTGGCTGCCTTTCAGAAGCATGTATCAGAGGAGCAGGTACATACAGAGAGGAAATAAAGCCACATAGATCTCATTTCAGCTTTTTCAATAAGAATTGTGTGAAAACCTCATGAAGTTCTGATTTCTTCTGAAGTTTTTGCAGTGCAAACAGATTTGGTTGTGAAATATATGGCTTGTCACTAGTAGTCATGGGGTTTAATTAAATAGGAATTTCTTTTCAAATAAGAGTTGCCAATCTTCAAAAACACAAGGGCTCTTGAGCTTTTATTGGTCTAATGTGAAAATATACAGTAGCCAGTAGTGCTTCTTGGATTTAATACAGAAGAATTTTAATTACTTTATCAGATGCTGACAGCACTTTGCTGAATGGGTCCATTTTAGAGCCCTTTTCCCTTTGCAAAGATTTGTATCTGGGGAAATTCTGACAAGATAAATTGAATTAACTAAAGGAAAGGCGGACTGACTCCAGTTTAATTTTTAATTTGATTCTTTTATCGTTTTTAGTTCTTTTTTTCTCTGCCCCCATCATACAGTTCAGAATCTGTGTTAAATTTTAAAGTGTTAAAACCTGTCATCTTCATTCTGGTCCATTTATAGTTCTGTATGGATTGTTAGAGATTGTGAGGGTGATTGCGTTTTCTTTTCAGCACCAGTCTAGTGTTTCTTATCGCATCCGGGGAAGTGTTTGTATATTGTATTCTATTATTGCTCTTTGAAAGAAGTAAAGGACCAAATCTCAGTCTTGGCTTGTTTACAAATAGAATCTTGTGCCAGAATTTGATTCACCCAGTCTTAATTAACAGGTAATCACTGGGTATTTTAAAGCAGGTATTGAGTTTTAGCAGTAAATTTAAGTCTTAATGTGCAGTCTTTGTGCAATGCCATGTTTTGACTTTAGAGGCATTTAAAGCCTGCATTGTTAGACCTTGCAATGGAACAGGAGGACCTAGCCCTGCTTTTTTGAAAGAAAATCCAGAAAGATGCATGTTCTGTATTTGGGCTGCTCCCTGTGGCTTAAGTTTCTTTTTTTTCTTTTGCAAAACATCCCTTTCACTTCTTTTTCCAGCTTCTATTATGTTGTGGTTCCAGACAGAAGCTGATTTATTTTAAGGCGGTGGTTGCCCTAGCTCTTGACGGAGCTTTATGAAAAAATAAAAAGGTGGCCAGTTAGATTGGAGTGATGGTACTCGTGTCCTCTGTGTCTGAGTCCCTGCTGCAGGCCCACGCAAAATCTTTTCACAATGTAAGTAGCACTGTGCAGCAGTCACTGTTTCACACATTCCCTCCTGTGCAGCAAATAAATACTGTAGGACTCTCAAATAAATCAAATATACATCACATTGTGCTGCAATACAAAATGCTGAAGAAAAAAGAGCAGATCTGAAGAGCACAGCAGAAACAGCCAGATCAGCTGGTATTTGTTTTTACTTTGCAGATTTTCTTTTGTTCTGCCAGAGCATCAGCGAATAGGGATTCAGTGTCAGCGATCAATAGCCCCCGCTGTGTCATCCAGGAACTGCTCATCAGGATAAGAGCGAGCTCACCGTTCGAGTGTCTTTGGAAAGAGCTCAAAATCCGATAATGCCCCTGGCTGCCGCTGCTGGGGACGGGCACACAAGTTGTTTCTCTCTTGTTAAACCCAATAAGGATCAGTAGGTTGGGAGGCAGGGGCCACACACAGCTGTTCGGAGTCTTTTGTGTTGCTGTGCAGCGTGGTAGAGTAAGCAGGCTCTTCTCCTCTATCTATTGGGTGCCATCCAATGTCCTTTCCACCTTCCTGCCTGCAAGCATTTTTATTTTTCACCTAATAGCAGACCATTCAACATGCCTGTGATGCAGAACTGCCTTCAAGCACACTTTGATCCCCTTGCTTTTATTTCTTTTTAATACAGTATACACTGTATTAATTTGAATATATACCTTTCTTTTCTGTTTTTATCGCTTGCTCATGAAACTTTAAGATGATGTATCATGAAAGGCCTTATATAAAATACAGACTTTAGAAAAGAGAAGGATGATGAGACCAGCGACACCTGTTGGCCTGCAATCTTTATTATTTTTATACTTGCTTTCTTTATCATCAATGAGTCACATTAAGCAATGGTTCTTAATCCAAGGACAAGAGAAACAAACTGGCCAGGGAGAACAAAAGCATATTTTTTTCACCCTAAGCCTAAGAGTAAAATCAGCACTCCTACAACATGGTCGGTTTTGTGCCATTAAGATATACGAGATTAAATAGCACACAGTTCATTCAGCCTCATCATCATCAATTCATTGTTCCTTTACTGGATGAAGAGCTCCCCAAGAATTTTCTATGACCATCTATTTTCTTTATCTTTATCCACCTCATTCCTACAAGCAGTGCTTTTTTTGTCTCTTCTTTGGTCAATAAAATTCAAAACTCCATTCTCATTTTTTCAATTTCAGTGAAAATCGAGCTGTAACATTTAAAGAAGCTAAAGTTTAAGGTGAAGTCTTGCCCTAAACCTGCCTCCACTTCACAACTGTAAAATATGCCACTGCTAGTTTAATTTGGTAATGCTTTTAAGCTTGGATTGTCTGATTCTCAGATGGAACAAAATATGTGATGACTTTTCAACAGTAGTTATAATATCGTTTTTTGGTGATAAGTGTTGGAAGTGTTGTTAAATTAGTCTATAAACAGAAATAGTCCCCGATTAGAGTTAGAAAAAATCGAATGCATTTTATCCTGATAAAAATTAATTAAGGTGAGAATCAGGCTTAGGTGGAAAGTTTCCTGTGAGCTGGATATTGGCTTCTACCTAGTTCTAGTTAATCCTAGTGCATTTAATGCAATGTGATATAAAGTTCAAAACACCTTATTAAACATAAAAAACAGCAAATAAACAGCTTTAAACTTTTAATGAAGCCTACATTTAAAACTAATTCTTACCCTAGATCTAGCTCCACAGCTACTACAAATACTTTTTCCAGTTTACATTGTAAAAGCTTCTAAGCGGGGATTGTCTGTCCCACTGGTGGGACAGGTAGTGTACCTGCACCTGTCCCTTATACAAGTATGGGAATTGTTAGTTTTTGATGACTCAGGTTCTTGAATGCAATTCTCAATTACGGCGTTCCAATATTACAACTGTGATTTGAAATTGTCGGCTCATCACAAACTCACTTTCAGTTTTTGTTAAAAACATTTTTTATATTCCTTCAGTTTGGAATCACCACTGTTTTGCTTTGTATCTCAGCTCACGGCAACAAATCCTGCCAGGCACAGTCAGAATGAACATGAACAGACAGGTTCTTCTTGACCTCCCATTTAATCATTCATCTTTTAACACACTCCAAGCTCTGCAGCAGTGCTTATGAGACTTAGCATTGATTAGTGGAGAGTCCCTAACTGACATCACCAAGCCTGCAGGTATGCACAATGTTGCAGGAGAACTGGAAATCGTGTCCCAAACCCTAATGATTTGTAATACAAAATTTCTATTTGGCAATGCCACAGTATGACTTGCACATGGTGTTTCATGGTAGTGGTTGTGAATCACATCTTGCATAATGTGTGTAAAACACATCAACAGCACACAGCTGACTTAGGATTTTTGTAAAGCAGTTACAACGCTGAATCTGAATGTGTGAATGAATTGCACCCTTCCAGTAACATTGTAAAAACCTGGCTAACATGTTTAAGATAAGATATAACTTTATGTCTTGCATCTGTGCTGTATCTTGGTGCTCAGTACATACGTTGAGGTGGCAGTATGAGGCTGAAATGCTTTCCTTTGCTTTGGTTGTTTTGAATCAGAGTGCATATTCTCTCCCCTTTTTGATTGCCACCTCCTGTTTAATTGTTCTCTCACAAAACATATTAAATCCTAAGAGTAGAGCGGGGGCTAATTAGATGGTTTATTTATCATTCAGCCAATTAAACATGAGAGAACAAGAAATTCATTATATTTCTGTGAAGCGCCCCTTTTTTCAGTAGTGCTCAGCCTGATATCAAAGCAGCTTTGAGTAAATCCACCCCCCTCCACAAGTCCAAACAGCTGAAGATGTGGGGGTGTGGAGGAGTATATTTTTCAGAACAGTGTTGGTGATCGGCCCAAGTCCAAGGCCTGAAGTGACTGATTGAACAGGCTAATCTTCAGATTCTCAGGTGTGGATTTTTCTGGGCAGAAAGGATGAAGTTATGTTTACCTGAGACGCCTATTGCAAATATTTATGCGAGTAGTTCTGAAGGGCTTTCCAGTGCTCATGTGAAATATTTTTCCCATACTGATAATTTATGGCTTCTAATAAACACGTTCAATGCTTTTAAGCAACAGCTCTTGCACTCCACAGTTATTTACAAAAGACAGTTAGGAGACAGTGTGCTCTGGAGGTTACCATGCTTTTGCTGCATAGGAAACTACTTTGTGTCCTTTTTATATTCAGTGTTTATTCACTCTATTTAACACTGCTAATAAGCTGTTTCACTCCTCTATTGCTTGTAAGATTCTTTAAAGTGCTCTCATCAGCTTTCCCAAAATATGGTTTGAGTGAAATTGGAATAAAAGACCTGTTATGGATTGTATGTTCTCAGCATTCTTTTTAAATCCCATTTACAGTATGTGCCTCTCGGTGCTCTCAGAAGCACTGGCAGCGTCTCACCTCTTCCTCTCTCTTTTTATGTTATACAAAGCTGCTAATGTGTCTGATTAGAGTCGCACATTTAAAAGTTTCTGTCTCTCACGTGAATTAAACTCTGCTCTCGCCTCTTCTGCACATATTAACCCCACAGCAGGAGCCCTATGTGCTTTGTAAGCAGGAAGGAGGAAGGTGCTGATTTGCACTAGTGTAATGCTCACCATTGCCATTTCAGGGCCAAAGCGGCATTTAATGGTAAATAAAACACCCCATCTCAGGTCTCATCTGGCCCATGGAAGATGGCAATTTAGTTTCTCGGCTATTAATATCATACTCTAAAATGGCCTCCAAACATGCTGGTCATTTTAATACTGATGATCTAAAGCAGGGCCTTCCAGTTCTTGTCCTGTGGACCCCCACACCTATGTGATTGTGTTCCACCTGTGCACTCAATTAAATAATTGAACCCTTATTAGACCTAATAAAAGGTTTAGCTTCTTCAGTTCCTAAACAGTTATTGGTCACCATTGACTTTCACATTTCTTCAGTAACTTTAAAAGCTCCAGCCCTTGAGTACAAAAATAAAAACACTTGCAAATGACCTAACCAAGCGACTATTTGGTTCAGGTAAAGATTTATTGAAGTAAGGAGCTTGTGTTGTAATGAAAACCGGCATAGGTGTGGGTCCCCAAGATTGGAAACCACTGATCTACAGTCACAAAGACACATGCTGCTGGTATATGGTTTATTTCAGTCTAAAAGTGACTACACAGATGGATCTGCCATACTGGTTTGTGACGGGCCTGGCCTGGTGTGATGATCATCTGGCTTATAGAACGAGTCCCCTCTCAACTTGCGCCAATAGCAGCTGGGCAGTTTTTATTAATCAAGCAACATGGTGGTATCATTCACTGTTCTTGCATTAATTTAACTAATTTTGGCAATTCTAGCTCAAATTCAAATATCAGATGGTGAACATCTGGCATTTTTATGAAATCTTCCGACTTCAGCACACTGTTTTGTTAACCCAAGGGACAATGCTTCAGTTAAACCTCTGTTTTACTAAATTCACTGTTTAAAATGTACATTATAAGACCTTTTTCCTTCAGGAATTGTTGTTGCGTACCTGGTACAGGAGAGGTTCTAGCCAGTAGCTTTTTGCAGGTGCTGTAACGTGCAGGGTAATTTATGTCTCTGATATCCTGCCAAAGATACACTACAGTTTTTCTCCAGCGTGTGCTATGATGCCTTTGAACCTGTAACAGTTGAGTAATTGTATCATGAAGCACATGCATTTCACTAAAGTGTTTTCTGTATATATGGTATATCATCCTATATACAGTGATTAATGGCTGCCAAGGAGGGGCTGGGTTTTAAGTTGCCCAATCTGTGCCCATCAGGGTTGAATTATGACTCCTGCTGGCTCAATAGTAGGTCATTAGTGCTTTCTTGTTTTACTGCTTTTTTAATCTTTCCTGAAAATGGAAGAAACAGGTACATGATTAGTAGCTGTTTGGCAAACATTGTTTTCCGTACTTAAGATTTATTGGTTTCAGGATAATTGCATTACTCCAACAACTCTGTGCATATTTTGCCTTTATTTATATGTGTGTAATATCCAGAGAATTTATTTATGTGTGAAATATGTTTGAAAAACCAACAAACAAAAGAAATGCATATAGTTCTCTTTCTTCCTCCTTTTTTCTGATCTACAATTAGTTTGACCTATTGTGGCTCCTCAGACGAAATAAGTGGCTCATTAGAGGATCTTCTACATGTGGGCACTGACTTGCTGTGTTTAAGCTGGGTAAAAAAAGAATACATAAACTAGAGAAAAATAAACTGTTAATAATGTATTTCTGCAGCATTAATTTGGTTGAAAAAATGTGTTAAGCCAGAAAGAAAATGGCCTTATTTCAGAGTTTAAATGCTTATTAAGCTGATAATACAGCAAAATGAAAGGAGCTGCCAGAGAAGAGCATTTTATGTCTGTTTGAAAGTTAAAAACTTTTTAATATCTATTTCAGTTGTCAGAGCGCATCACTGAAAGGATTGGAGTTCTAAGTATTCTCAAAGGATTTTTGTAGGGAAAACATCAGGACTGAAACCCTTCAGTATTCACTTGTACAGCTTGTTGATGTTAATGATGTTATGAAGTGAATCTAGATATAATGGGTAACACCTGGTTAGAGTCAACATTTCCAGTTTGCCGAGATGTAAGGGTAAATGATTAAGTGTCAATTAACAGTCCAGGAAGAGGGGATAAAACAAGGAGCCAGAGTCAAGAGGGGGAAGGAAGAGAAGAGGAAGACAAGAGACGAGAGAGGGAAAGTGAAAGTTCCTTGTTTCAAGTTCATCTCGTGCTGCTCATGCTCTAAGATATCATTTAAGTAAGTAAGAATTTAAGTAACATAAAATCAGAAATTACAGATAAAATCAGTAACAGCATTAAAAATGAAGTGGATAATTCAACACAGAGCAAGTAAAGTCAAGTATTCCCCTTAGCTGTGTTTTAAAATGATCACTGACTTGGAATAAGGAATCAACATGGGTAAAAAGGTTTCACTGTCTTGAAGCATAGAAAGAAATTCATTTTTGCAGGACTTCGACATCCTCAGCATTTCTCTCTGCTTTCTGTTTAGGCACAGAGCACCCTTAGGCCCTCACACTTTAGGAGTAGTCATGCCTTTCCAGAATAGTATGTTATTAATAGGAGTGGCAAAAAGACAGGGTTTTATTTTGGAAACATGGCTAGTGAACTTGCATTTGAAATCCTCACTAAATGTTTTACCTGTTTTGTCTTAATTTAGCAATTAGGCACCTGAAAGACACATACTTCTCTGTAAATAGATGAGAGGATTTGTACTGAGCGTGAAGAACCAAAAACAGACGAAAACGCAGTCACATACAGATATCAAATGAAATAATTCGGAAGATAAACGGGGTATTAATTTTGCTCTAATGAAGAACATTATCTTAGAGCATGCTGTAGAGGAGCTAGAATCATGTTCATTGCGCTTTTACATGGTGCTGGTGAAAGAAAGGTATTTCAAATCAATTGTTAGTCTACTGAGAGCTCCTATCTCCACAACCAAAATAGATAAACAGAGGTGATGTGCTTAAGAGCCTGTTTCAGTGCTGATTTCAAAGACAGAAGACTGACACAATTTTCAGAGAGACAGTCCTGGGTCATCTGCTGGTGGGGCTGCTGTTATTCTGATGTCTGCTTTCCTGGGACTAAATGTAAAAGTGAATGCTCATATGGAGCATTTAACCTGCCAGATTTCATCCTGCAGAGAACTTTAAATACATCAAGTATGCTGACAGTAAAAGAAGTCCATGGCTTGCGACCCTTAAATTGTGTGCATCTGCAGTATATTATATTTTTAAAGTCAGTCTTTTTGCTTTTCATCTTTTCTAACAGAATACTTTAAGAAATCCTTTATTTAGTTGTGCTGTCGGACAAGAACTCTATCTTTGTGAATAATTCCTCAGCACCACAGTAAAATGAGTTTCAGAATACCATATTATTGCATTTACTGCAGCATGTGTGAAGAATAATCATCATCATCATCATCATTTGACATTTAGAGCTAGGTACAGCACGTAAAGGACCAGCCTGAACTGAACAGAGTCTACAGGAGGGAGTGTAAACATGGAAGGTACAGAGATGTATGATGGAGGCAGATTATTTAAAGCCTTAGATATGACTTTATAGGCATGCAATGTAGAGACTTAATGTAATCACAGAAACTATATTGTTCATCTAGTAGACAGATTTACTTTAAAAACCACAAGTTTATAAACTATCCTTCACTTAGAAAACACTAATGTAAGGATGTAGCTCAAAACTGGTTCTGTTAATGTCTTATTATATATAATTGTAGGTTGGTCAGTCAAGTAGAAGCATGAGGACATCTAACCCAATGCTAAAGAACTGCAGAATTGAATGCAACTAAGGTCATTTTTTTCATTTTAACAGCTTCTGTCCTGTGTGGTCTTTTACAAAAGAATTAGGATGGAGCTGAGATTGCGTGGCTGACTTGGCAGGGCAGTCTTCTGCCTGTGATTTACGAATTGACTAGGTGAAGGCCTGGAGCGTTTGGTAAACTAAGAAGATCAGTGAGCACTACTGCTTCTCCTGTCTTTCCATTTTTATACTCCACTTTAAAAATGAGGGTGGGTGGTGTTGAGGGGGTCCTTGTAATTTTTCCACTTTAGAGACTTGATCACTGTGTTCCACGCAGATCAACCTACACTTTTTAAGAGCCTGAACACTAAGCTATTGTAAGATGCAAAGGAACAAGTAATAGGTTTATTCCATGCTGAAAAAAAGAAGAGAGAAAAACACAATGTTTCGGCCGTGGAGAGAAGGGGGAAGGTGTTTTTTACTTCACCTCTGACGGCCACGACCACTCTAATCTCTCCGTCTGTGTTCTCAAAGATGGTTTTCCGAACTCATACATCAGAAAGACCACCGAAACCAAACTTATCCTGCAGCTAGGATCACACCTTCCCCCTTCTCTTAACGACAGACTACTATTTTACTAAATTTTCTCCATTCATTGGAAGTTTCATTTCACACCTTTCTACACCTATCCTGACTTCACACCTCTTGATTGGCCTCTCTTTCTGTCCCCTGCTCCCGCCTCTAACCCCTCCTCCCTCCTAGCCTTTGTTCTCCCACTACATTACCTTTGCCTACTGCCTTGTCTCTCTCACACCTGAAGAAGGCTCCACGGCCGAAACGTTGTGTTTTTTCTCTCTTCTTTTTTTCAGCATGGAATAAACCTATTACTTGTTCCTTTGCAGCCTACGCATGCTGACGCAGCTACCCACATGAACTGCTACTGTAAGATGCCATGTATTCCCTTTATAGTAATGGTATCCAAGTGCCTAAAATGTTTTAGATGCTCAGTTCTGAAATCCGTCAGTTTGTTACCACTCAATGACCTCAACCTGATCCGAATTTCTACCCCTTAAATTTTGGAATGCAGCACAACTATTGAGCCCTAAATATTTCAGTTTAACCAATTTGTTATCCATTAAATTTAATGTGAGTCTTATTTGAAGTCTTTAAATATAAATCTTAGAAAACTATTAATCTTTGGTCTCTGAAATTGAAAAAAGACAAATCCTTTCCCTAAGGCATGGAACCCAAGATTAATCTTTTATATACTACATGCAGATTTTTTACGCGTAGAATTTTTATCCATTATCTAGTTTTCTTTACATTAATATCGATGCTCTGGACAGCAAAATAAAGACTATTGGCGCTGTGTTAAATATCATTTTTATCTCCATCACTGTGTTGTCTGTGAGGGGGAGTGGGAGAATTGAAAAAATATCCTATTTAGAAGAGTTTTTTACCAGTAGCTAATTGAGATGTTGTTGTTGCTGCAGCTGATGGAAAAAGGGGTGATCATGCATGACTGCCTGTAACAGAGTTTCATAGCATTTTAACTGCATAGTAATTTGCTCAAACAAACCACATTCTGCGGATCTTCTGTTAGAGATGCGTTATTTGCTCTCTTCATGTTATGTACAGTATACTTCCTTTTCTCCCTAACTTTCTAAAGTCACCCGCTTTTCCACTGATTGCTGTCAAAAGTTGATGGGCATAGATTTTCTCTGATCATCAGGAGGTTGTTTAGTTTAACAGTTATGTTACAGTATAAGTTCATAGTACTTTGATGAATGGAATATGATTTCCTATTAATTAAAGTAGATCGATATATAAAATCAAGCTGAGTACCCATTTACACACCCAGAGCAAATGAATTTTTGTATTCCAAACATAATTTTTTCACAATAACAAAAGGCTTTCAGTAGATAGCATGGGAATGCATCAGGACTTTGCCTATCTGCTCGACAGGTGGAGATCAGAAAGTGAGATTTCATACTATCCACTGATACAATAGCTTATATTGGAACCTAATGGTCAAAATAAAATTCCTCCAACACTACAGGCTCCATGACATCACTGAGTATCCCTATCTATGGATATTCAAGATATCAGGAGCATGTGCAGGTTTACAGAATAAATGATCTTTAAACAAAAATCTATCTTTGTCTTCTCATCTGTTATACCCCTTTGCTCCCCTGGCTTTTCTACATTTTACAGTCATATCTGAACTACAGAGGATGAAAGTAATTTTACCAAAATCGTGGCCCCTAATCTCTTACAACATTCCACCATTTTGAGAATTTAGATACCTTATTTCAGTGTAGTAAAAGACTAATTACACTGAGATTCAAAGGGAATGACTTTGTACAGTATGCAATGTTAATTCTATCCTGGGTATGGATATTAATTAGCTGTTGCAGCATCACAACACTTGGGAGATGGAATCATCTTATTACTTAACAGTTGTGTAGTGATACAGCAAAAGTAAATTATTATAATTCACTGAGACTGTATGGACTTATATAGCCCTGAATGGTGCTCTCTGTAAGAATCTATTCATTCGATGACATTTGACTATGCACGTGTTCATTCATTCATTTGCAGAGCAGGTACAGCAAAGCCAATTGGACACGTATTTGTTTGTGTGGTCTCCTTATAGCACAACCATTTTTTCCTATCTTAAGCTGGCCAAACTAATTTGTTACTCATGAAAAACGATTGAAACTCCTCTACAATGGCAATTAAGAATCTAGCTGTTTGGTAACTACATGAACTTGAGAGCTCATTACAAATTGCCTTAATTAAATCCTACACTGTACTTAGCAATTAATGAATGGTTACATGTTAATTAAAGGAGGATTAAAATAAGGGGCTTTTCAAAATGTCGCTCTAAGCTGAAGTACCCGTGTAGTAATCTCTGCAGAATCCATCTGAGAGCAGCAAACTGAACAACCTTCCAAGAAAAATACTTTCTTTCGTCAAAATGTTCCATCTTCCTCTTTACTTTGTTCGAGAGATGATGGGGTGTTTAAAAAAGACAGGACCTTGCGATAGCTAAGAAAATAGTATTGACATTTAAGTGATTTCTTATTTATTTTAAATAACACACATTTGCATTTATTCATTTGACAGGCACTTTTATCCAAAGGAAAATACAATTACCTCCAGGCAAGATGCAAAGGGAGCATAAAACAAAAGCACAAAAAACAGTAAGAGCAGTGTTAATTTAGTGCTAGGATGTTACACATCGCTAAAAAGTCTCAGTGCTGCTTGACAGACAGAAGTAGTAACATACAGTAAGGGCATAGTAAGTGGAGCTTAAGAAGTGTGCCTCAGGGGTTAGTTATATTCCACATTGTTGGCATGATTCAGTGGCATGACCTGGGAAATGTTTGTTACACCTGAATCCCACTCTATACTGTGAATATTTCCCTATGCACAGGAAAGCAATCAGGCTGCACTAAAGATATTGGAAAATGACACCTTTATTTTTCAGTACAGTGGACACTGCATGTAGTATAGACTACGTTGAAACCCATTCCCCTAATAGCTTCACTGCTTGTATTCACATGTGAACATACTGTTACAAATGGAGGGTTGCATAAAAGATACATAAGAGGACATGACCAAGCAGATTAGTCAGTAAGTAAAATAAATAATCATAGCCCCCGATTTTCCCAAGAAAATACCCAAGGTGTTGGTATGATTAGAGGCACACAAATCCTTTGTTCTCTGCCACATCTTTGGTGAAAAGAGTATTAATTCAGGCATACATGATTAAATAAATGTTTATTAAAAAATGACAAACAACACATGCTCTAAACACAACATAAACATAGAATACACGTTACGCTATGTATAAGTTTACTAACAAGGCTTTCGAGAGGCCTGATATCTTAACCACCCAGAAAAACCCTAGTGTTACCATGTATTCAAACCCATGCTGCCTATAAAGGCCAGAATAAAATAAAGCTGCCTTCTAAACTAAATAGTAAATCTCTAAACTTGGATGCCACCACATAAATGGAAACTTATCATCCTATTCTAAAAAATACGCCCATGGAGGAGAGGCCGTTTTTACCTGAGGGATTCTTCTCTCAGGAAATCAGAGTTCCCTAAAAAAGCACAGAGTAGTGATCTCACTTAGCAAGATTCAAATATTTAGTTCTGATCTGGTCTTTATGGATGATCTGGAAAAGGACTTCTCGCCTGACACACACTCTGTGTTCTGTGCCCTCCTGTCTTCTCTCTTGTTCTGCCCCCCTCTCTTCGCTCTGTTTAGTCCTGTTCCGCTCTCTCTTGTTCTGTCTTTTATCCTACACTTTAGGCACTCTCAATCATTTACCCAGAATTTAATTAAGGTAAACCAGGGTGTCTCACATCCAGCACCACTAAGTAAACATCCTCTGGTTTGAAGCTCTAAGAAGTGAAAGTGTTAACACTACAGTATATATTCAGCTCCCATAGCATGTAACATTACAGTACCTCTCTCCAAGTCAGGTATAGTTCCTGCTGCCGGAAATTCCAAATTATTGAGGAACCTTGAGAAGTCATCATTCAAAGTCTGTAAAAGAGACTTCTTTGATTTTTTAAAACATTTTGTCTTTCTATTTTTCAATTTATCCCCACCCAGTTTGGAACTATAAATTATTTTATAATAATAAATATATTTTATTATTATATGGCCAGCAGCCATATCACCCTGCAACTCACAACTGGCAACCCACTGAAGCTAAGCAGGTATGAGTCTGGTCAGTACCTGGATGGGAGACCTCCAGGGATAAGCTAAGGTTGCTGCTGGAAGAGGTGTTAGTGGGGCCAGCAGGGGGCACTCACCCTGCGGTCCATGTGGGTCCTAATGCCCCAGAATAGTGACGGGGACACTATACTGTAAACAGGTGCCGTCCTTCGGATGAGACGTAAAACCGAGGTCCTGACTCTGTGGTTATTAAACATTCCAGGGCGTTTCTCGAAAAGAGTAAGGGTGTAGCCTGGCCAAATTTCCCATTGGCCCTTACCAATCACGGCCTCCTAATAACCCCCCTCTATGAATTGGCTACATTACTCTGCTCTCCTCCCCACTGATAGCTGATGTGTGGTGAGCGGTCTGGCGCACAATGGCTGCCGTCACATCATCCAGGTGGATGCTGCACATTGGTGGTGGTGGAGGGGAGTCCTCATTACCTGTAAAGCTCTTTGAGTGGAGTGTCCAGAAAAGCGCTATATAAGTGTAAGCAATTATTAATTATTATTATTATTATTATTATTTCTTAACATATCAGGCCTTCATCAGAACATTATTTGGTAGCAATTTGAGGAACTTAGTTCTTACCTGTTTCTTACCTGGGAAGACAACATGTCAACCATCTGTGCAAAGCTACGGTGTGATGAGCTATAGGCAGCATTTACCTTTGGCGCAGGGAGGACAGCAAGGTGTTTGCCACTTCTACTCCACCCTCATAACATTTCAACATTGATTTAAAAATCCGTGTATGACTGGCATCCCATCCACGGTGCAGTCTTGCCTTGTGCAATATTCTTACCAGGAATACAGGCCTCTGTAATAATGGATGTATGGATGAATTAAAAACCGATTCATTATACTGTAGTTTTCCAGAGACTGAAAAAGCAAAAACACCAGTTTTTCTGCATTATGCCTTTTTTATGTTGTCTATTAGCTCTGAGCTTAAAGTCTTATATTATTCCAATACGGGTAATGCATTTAAAAACAGGATAGAAACATAAAAGAAACCAAATTAATACATAAATCAGAAACCCCTGTTAAATGGTCTGAGAGAACCCTTGGCTCACATATACTTCCTCTCTCACATCCACAGAGACAAAAATTAGAGAAGGCTAAAGGAGATTTATGGCTTTCATGGGCTGGGTTGCAGTAAAATCCTGACGCCGTTTATGGGAGACATAAAATAAGAATGAAAGATGGAAGGAGGGGGAGAGGCACAGGCAGAAGGAGAAAGGCAGGAACGAGCAGAGAAAAAAAAACTTTGACTTTTTAACAATGTTAAAATATCCAAACAGATATAACCACCAAAAATTGGATAACGGAAACAAAAACAGCAGTTGAGGTGGCAGTAGAAAAAACGGATTACATCAGATTCTGTCCTATCCAGCCATTCTCCAGAACTGCTCTGATGTACCCAGGTCCATGCGGAGGGAGTGTTACATAAAGAATACACCCGCATTCTGGATTTCACAAAGTCTGGAACTCTTCAGTCGAATTCTATAAAATGTGACTCCAAAAGTTAGGTGGGTATTGCTGCCCCACAATTTTTTTTTTGCCAGCTGACACTTTGTTACCTTTATTGTATATAGCTCCTATCATAAATGGCACATTATCCCATCGAGCTGGCTTGTGATGCCAACTGTACGGCACCCTGAGGATGAATGCAGAAGAGGGGAGGTCAGAGGGAAAGATACTGAAGACTCTGTTTTTGCACCCAGCAGGAGTAATCTAGGGCAGCTAACTGAAAGAGAGGAAACTGGATCTGATGGAGAAAATATGAGGGAGAAACAGGGAAAATAAGGCAGAAAGGAGGGAGTGGGAAGGGGAAAATGAAGGAAAAAGTAAGAGAGGCAGAGGAACTGAGAGAGCAAAAAGAGGTTCTTTCTTTTTTCCAGTGAGCTGTTTTGTCCTGATGATGACACCCTCAGTAGAGTGCAGCCTCTGCAGCTCACTAGGTATAATAAATGGAAGCACATTAGTTTTATATTAATGAGAGATTGCAGAAAAATACTCCCTAGCAACTTTTTTTTCCCCTTCCTTGCCGCTAATGCGCTCAGGTGTTTGCAGTCCCAGTTGTGAAATACAAATGGATGTTCCCTTCCGTACGCAATTACTCACTTAGAAAGATAAAGTTCTAATAATATTGCGACTTTAGCTACTGACTTCAGATTAAATATATGGCTGCAAGCAGCCAAATTAGTTTAGTTTGCAAGCAGCAGCAAAAAAAGAAAAAGGGGGGGAAAGAATTCAGTTTGTATACAGGACATTTTAGCTGGAAATATCCCGTATTGTAAGTAAATGTTATTCAGACATTGCCTGTGTAATGGGTCTTATGGTGCGTAGGATGAAACTGTGACATCAAGGCCTGTCTTATTGTATGTTATTGTTCCATGAGCTACATTAGCATCAGGCTTACTGATCATATGCATGGCATTAATCAACATAAGAAATTAAGGAAAGTAACAAATGAGAGGAGGCCATTTGGTCTATCGAATGCTTGGATGATACATGCCTATGGACCCAACAATCTTGTCCAGTCAGTTCTTGAATGATCTAAAGGAATGTGCTTCTGCAAAGCATTTCTTTCAAATTATGGATAAACCTTGAGAATGTCATGTACCTCCGATTTTCAGATCTGAAACGAGATCCCTCTTACCATCACAGGGAAGTTGTTAAGGCTGCTGTGGAGCATATTACATTATGTAGCAGGTAACAAAAAGGCACTGTTAGGAAGATTTCATTTATAAGGTAGGTCTGTCAAATGACAGATCTGATATACTCAGCTGGGCAATGGACTGGTCTTTTGTCTTAATGGTTTTGGATCTTCAGTGGTTTGATTTGAGCTTTGTAGGATTTCAACCATCAAAGGCTTCCTGTTCTTGGTAAGTTCATCTGATTCTAAGGGAACACTGTTAGCTGGTTTTCATTCAAATCTCCAGTGCAAATTAATGACTTACTGTAATTGATCTAATTGCCTGTTTAGGCTTATTCAACTTGTTTTTTCAGTCAGTCTTGTGTGACACAAAGATGTGACTTCTTTTACTATTTATAACAACTTCAGCACACAGAACCTTACACTTTCTGTCCTCAACTTGTTTTCTGTTTTTTCTCACTCAACTTCTCCTCCTAGTCAAAGTTTGCCCAGTTTTTCTTCTGCAAGAGCTCTAAGGTGTGACATTTCAGGAAACCCACCGGAATGGCCTCAGTTCTGAAGCCCTGAAATGGTTGAGAGTTGACACCAATTGCAAATCCCACTTAACTTTTAAAGAGCTGAATGCAAATTCATAATTATGCCCACAATAACTGAAATCTATTAGCCTGTGATTAAATAATACAGCTGGAGCAAAAACCAGAAGAGAGAGTGTTCCTCCAGGGCCAGGGTTGGGAACCACTATTCTGGGTGTTCCCCGTGTCACTAACCCTTCCCTTAGGGGCTGCCAACATATGAGGCTGTCCCACAGTGGACTGAGACACATCAGTGTAGAGTGTAGCCCCCTCCCCCCTTCCTTCCTAATCCATGGAGTGCTTGTCTTGAATACACCACTGGGATTCACACTTCATAAGCTCCCCAGCTCTGGAATCTGGCCATGCAGCTCCCTGACAGTAGAGTGCTAATGATCTGGAATCATTTGGTATAGTTGTGGTCGGGACATGAGCACAGTTTGTATCTGATTGATTGTGTTACGGTCCTGTTATTTCTTCATTGTAAAGTGTTTTTCCACCTTCTTCTGTCTGATCAATCATTCATTTTTTAATAATAAACTAGCTGGATTTCTATACACTGCACTTTCTTTGTGAAGCTGATTATTTGCTTTATATTCTTACAAAATCTAAATGAAATAGGCATGGACCTAATTTATATCTTTACTTGTAAATACTGGTTAACATTTCAGTTAATTTGCTTTATCTCAGTTATATAATTGAGTGGTAGATGGTATATAATAGTACATAAAAGTGACTACAATGGCTGCATTAACTACATTGGCTGAATGGCCTCCTCTTGTGACATTTCTTATGTTCTTATGATTGAAGCTGCAGTGCAGAGTAGCAATTAGGTTCTCATGAAAGGTTGCTCTTCTTATATTCTTCATTCTCTCCCTGTTGTCAGTTTTAGCATTACAGTAATTTAATTATTAATGTTTTCTTTGGATGGTGGTGGAGGCAAAAAGTGACTAATCTCATTAAACATCATTAAGCTTGCAGGATTTTCATTGCTGCATTGTTATAACCCCAATTTTCATAAAATCTCCCACTTAATTGTCTGCACAGGAAATAAAGTGAAATTGAAAAGGAATTATTTCAGCTTCAAGATCACATTATGCAGTGAAACATCCAGTGGGCTTTACTGCACTGTTTGTGGATGCATGCAGAAAACAAAGTAACAACAAGCAGCCAGAGAGTTGTGGTAATTAGAGCAAATTTACATTTCAAACTAGTGTGGGATATAGTATAAGAGTTACGCACTGCATAACACTAAGTAAAGCTGAGCAATTGTGGGTAGAATAATAAAGTCCTCGGGTTGGTATAACAGGCCTGGACGTACTGAAGGCTCAGGGCGAGGGAAGCAGTGAGCTCTCAGCAGCCTGCTCAGGGAATACTAATTGGGGAATTATCTTCAAACGTAATGAGCCAGAACTTTCTTAGGGTTAGATTGTAGCAGCTTTTTGTCAGATTTGTATCTTAATTTCCGCCTTTTTGTTTCCTTGTTTTGTTTTTTTTTCTTCATTGGCATTTGATTTGGTTTTCTTTCCTCTGCAGTGAGAGAGTAAATCAGAACGTTTAATACAAAGCTAAAGACAGACAATTAGTATGGGTAATTTTTATTTTTATTAATAGTATATGTTGATAATTGCTTGGATTACCTCATTTCTTCCATTTGCTTTCTCCGGGGAAGCCCAGTTTGCTTCTTGTGATGGATTTATTTTTCATTCACTCATTTTTAACATAACGACTCTGAAAGGCCAAATTTATGAAAAGGTCAACAAGAATTGTCATCCAGACTTTACTGTCCAACAACTGGTGATTTTACCGTATGAGTAAGGAATAGGTTTACGAACTGCAATACCAAGTAATTAAAGCGTTATTTCCAGGATCAAATTTCAGCAATTCAAGCAAACATTTGTCTGACCAAACACCCCAAAACTCACTTGTCCCCCGCCAGCATCCAAAAGCCTGGAAAGGTTCACTCTGAATTTTGGACAGACTGCATCCTCCCTTTTCACACCAGATGCTGAAAACTGGTTTTGGCTTTCCAGATTTTTAGATTCAAGGCGAAAGAGAGAACAATTTGATTCAAACTCAAGGGAGGGTGGTTGGAAATAGCCTGAATTGGCCACTAATGAATTTGGATGCTATTTTGACACACAGGTAAAGGCAAATAGGAATCTGTAAATACTAGGCTCAATCAATCTGTTTTTATTTCATAACATCATATTTCATTGTGCTTTACAGAGATATAAGAGGAGAAGTAAATGCAAGTATAGGGAACATGATCAAGTAGTCACTGAGTTCCAGAAATAAACTACATTAAGCTCACAAATCATAGCTGAAGAGCTCATTAAAAAGCACTTTGAACTTCAAGCATTTGGAGGAGTTGATCAATTTGCAATAGGCTGAAACTTTCTTAAAGGAGAGCAGGGGGGAGTCACAAAAGTCCCCATCTTGGCACTTTCCTACCAGATAAAAGAGCCAATCAGGACCACGGTGATTATCCTCTTATCAATCCACCGATAAGCGCCTTGGACAAATGCAGAACCATAATCTCAGCTTTTAGAAATGCAGGTGAAAATGCAGATTTCAGTTTTCAATTCAAGTGTTTCTCAAACAACAAGCATTCATTTGTGGCTAAATTTCAGATCTAATTCTCTTCAATCATGCTCTGGCACGCGGCAGGAGATTTTTTGCAGCAGCTACGTTTGATTAATCAAAACATGAGAATCGCTTTCTGAAGAAGAGAAAAGTAATTTTCATGAGAGCCAGGCGATTCTCGTTTCCATGCCTACACTAATATTCGCCAGAACAACAGTATATAGAAATCCTTGCACAAACTTTGGCTTCTTCCGCCTTTAGCTGCCCCCAGCCAGCCAGCTACTGCAAAACCATTTGATCTCCTGCTTTCATTGAAGAGCTTTTCTTCCTGGTCATTTCTGTGCTCTTGGGAGCCAGTATTTCTCTGGTCCCACAATGATTTGTTCTTCTTGCTGCATCTCTGACTCATTGTCATTCCAAACTGATTTGTGTTGTGTTTTATTATTTTATTTATCTTCTCAACCCCCTAGGTTTTGAAACTGTTAATGTAAAAATGTCAGTGATATTTCAGGACATTCTTCTTAGTCTCAATTTTCCCACTATCTTTGTATAGCCTTATTGTAGCAGTTGAACTATTACAAATGGGTCTGATGTAGTTAGTGGAGGTTTTCTTCATGTCTGGATACTTCAAAACCTCTTTTACCAGTAGTACTGTATGCACAGTCATATGCTTTCTCATACACATCTATCTATCCTGTATAAACCAAAATGGGTAGTTTCAATTCTTGTGGGTTGGAAAAAATACAGGCAGGTTTTACAGCAGTTTTTCTAGCTAGTGAGTGAGGAGGATTATAGACAGTCTATCCTAAGTAAGCTTATATGTAAATATACCTTTATTTAATCGTATGGAATTAATCAATTTCCATTAAATTCATGTGACGTTTACACTGTTATGTGCTTTTTTATACTGGAGATAATTTTGTTACTGAGATAGTTCTACGGAAGACTGAGATGCCTTGGGACCTTCTACACAGTGGTGTGCTGCCCACGGTCATTAACTGGGACTCTAACAAAAACACGATCGTATTAAATACAGTGTGAGTGTGCTATTTAGTATTTAAAACATGCAGACTAAAGCAGTCTAATCAATCCCTTTAGCAAGGAAAGTGACCGTGTTTCATTAGGTGACCAGTAAAAATAAACTGCAGTGGGGTGAGATTAGTACAGTGTTTGTTGATAGCACTACATTAGCTATAATAAAATGATATTCTGCATGCATTATACACATTTGAAAAACATACATAATTACTGTTTTCTCCTAAACTTGAATGTTTAGTGGGTGTGCAACACTGATTGCAATTTATTTCTTATTTCAATAAAAATGCATGTTTGGATGCATGTTCTCAGAATGAAGCACACCTCTAACAAGCACAAAAGCTATTTTTATTTTAATCAGAGGTTTTTATTTTCTTTTTAAAGACAATACATTAATGGGAGAGTAGCTGTAACTCTGCTTTGAAATTTTATAAATGTAACACTCTTGGGGTGTTGGTCATTTACATACAAAACCAAATAAGTCAAAATCTTATAAAACTGGTACTTTAAGTAGCTTGTACAGTATATGAAACAAGCTGCATTATTAATTTGTATTAAACTATGGTGTGAATGCTTATATGCAAAATATTAGAAGGTACAGTAAACTCTAAAAGTTTTCTATTTTTTGGTATGATAAAATCAGGCGCTCAACATATTTTGACATGATTTGCTTTCTTATCAATACAGTCTACAAGTCTTTTAATGGGGGCAGCTTATTAATTCATTTCAATGCTTGAGTTTTAATGGGATGCAGTGCATGCAGGGGGCTCCCAAGGAGTCATAATCTAAATGACAGGGAGGACTGATTGCTCAGCTTCTTCTCCTCATCTGTGGACTGCTGTGGTGTATGATATTTCAGTCCTGAGGCGCTGCAATGTAGTCCAGTTCTGTTAACAGTTCTTTCTGCTAACAAGGACTCAGACCTTTTTAGTGGCTTGAATGGAGAAAAGAGATGTTTTGTTTAAGTCCCAGTCCTGCAAGGGTTGTAGTGATGCTCTATTTCAGTGGCTTTTAAGACATTAGAAGACATCATTCAGATGTCTGCCAGGTTGGAGGGCTGAGTTAAGTCCCCATCGAATCTAATCTATATGTCGTATGGGTCTCCAGATCTGATCAGTCAAAAACATTAGACGTCCATGTGCTCACATAGTAAGCTGCAAAAGGCGTGCAAAGTTCTTGTGCTGACAGTGGAAAGCATCGATGCTGATAAAGTTGTGAAAAAAGTACAGTATTATACATCTGCTTTAAATCTAGTTCCCTTTGAATTGTTTCCCCTGTGAGACCTGAAAACGCTCCCCATTTGTGTTCTAAGTAGCTCAGGATTGCAGGAGGACAAACTAGGTACTTTGTCTGGTACAGCCTGAGCTTCAGTGACCTTGGAAAAATCACTTTCTGTCCAAAATTGGTTTGTGCCAGTGAGTAATGAACTGAAAGTGCAGAGGGGGAGCAGCATCCCAACTCACAGGAGAAGCTGATGAAGATCTGATATGAACAGAGGGTGGATATGAGTTACAGAGGGCTGAATATTCAACTAGCTGTGGCCTAGTGAATTCTAGCCAGGGGCCATAAACACTGGCCTGAGTGAATCTCAGCTTTCTGAACTTTTTCATTTTACTAGAATGCCAATAAAGAAAAAAAGGGAGGTAAATAAAAGAAAGGTTCTCATTTAATGAACTGTAACCTGTTTTCTTTCCTGGAGCTTTATTGTTTCTAATTGAACAGTGTTTAAACCCACACAGCCGTGGCTTGTTCTTACTGAGTTGGCGTGGTGTTGCAGAAACAGAACTGTGTGTTAGATGAGCAAGACCATGGTTGCTGTCTTCTTCTGCCCTTCGCTCTCTGCCCTCTGCCCTCTTGTGTCCCGAAACCTCGTTGCGCAAGCCCTGCTTTCCTGTTTGTAAATTTGCACTTCCTCCAGATCCCACTGCTGCTGTCCTCCAAGTTACTAAGTAAACACAATGTGCTCAAATCTGAGCACCTATATTAGGGTAGGCATGGTAACAGCTGTCCTTCGAAATAATTATAAGACTTTTCTCCAGAATTTTCGTCTCATGTTTAGATCCAACACGGCCGTGGAAAAATAAAATCTGCACATTATATTCTGAATGTACGGAATGCTGTGCCTGTACTAAAGTGCTCATGGATTAGAGCTCCTGGAATTTCTTAATTTGCTTTTGTAGCTTTTCTTTTCCTTTTTTTTTTCAAAGCAGGAGGGAATGCTCTTTTACATCACAAATTCTGCTTTGTTATACTTTAGATACAACTAAAAAGAATTCTCTTTAAGAAAAGTAAACAGTGCTAATTGCTGCACTACATTGCTAATGGACACTCCAGCAGAATTATATTTTGGGGTTGAAGTAAACACTCAAAGCATTTTTGTTGTACAGTACTTTGTACATCCTGCCAGGCTATCAGAGCCATGGAACATTAAATAATTTCTCTGAAATCTTTTTAAGCAGTATAGCCTTTGCATGACCGAACGTAATATTGCAGTTCTATTTGGTTAGACCCTCATACAAACACAATCCTGCAGTTTTGCCATGTTCTGTGATGTTTTTATGGCATATCTTCCCAACTGGTAGCATGGCAGTGGAGGACCTATACACATTGAACACCTGTCAGTTGGGTCTTTTAACTGTTACACTCCTAGGCAGAACATAACCATATGGGAGTCTTGGAACAGGGCTGTAGCCCAAACAACCCTGGTGTTATGAAATCATCTTCTCTCTCTGCTCTCTGGTTCATCAGGGCCTTTGCCTTTTTCCCTCCTTTTTTTGTCACAATCTTACGTTTCAAGGGATCCTACAGCGTGAACCAATAGCTAAAATTCTTCCATCCATCCAAGAGCTCTCCCATCTTTTCCCAAAGAAGCAAACTGGGACTGAAGTATTCACTTAGAGAGCAAACTGTAACCCCTTCATACTTTTAGAATTAATCTGTTCCCTAACAGCTAGGAAATGCCTTCATAATAAAACCATACTGGATTTAGCAAGCACTAAATCGACAGGTGAGTACTGAGCCTCCCTTACTCACTTCAGCACTGACTTAAAAACCGGTCTTCACTGAGAGACCTTCTGATTTCAGTAAACTTTCTGCAGTAAAACCCAATTGAAACCAGCTCCATCTAATCTCCCTATTGCAATCACTTATAAATGCAAAGGAACAAGCAAAGGTTTATTCCATGCTGAAAAGAAAAGAGACGACATTTCGTGTTCCTTTGCAGCCTGCACATGCTGACGCAGCAACCTACTTGAACTGAACCACATATGAATGCCTGTACTGTTTTCTCTGTAAATTGTCCTCAAAACTGACAAGTAGAGCTCAGAGAGAAAGCTTCTCCATTACAAGGAGATAGCTGATAAACACTTGATGTTCACTTCGGTCTCTGCTGGGCAATGTTTGTAACAGCCCATTAGGTTCCTTGTGCTTGGCTGTGTATCAGCCAAGCCCTCCTCCACTTGCCTTGCATGGCTAATGAAAGTGGAAAAACTAAGACGGGGTTTAAAAGAGAGCAGGCCATTCAGCGTATTTTAGTCTAGTTACCTTATTAAGCATCATGGTAAGCTGATCGAAAAATATGCCTCAGCACCATTCTGAGAAGAAGGAATGCCACCTATTTTCACCCGTGAACACACAAGCCCTCCGGTATGCAGCCCCATCTACACCTGAGCAATCACTTGGCCAATGAAGTCGCTCTCCAAGTCACAGGGCTTGGTTGTGAAGCAGATCTTGAGCCTGAGTGATGGACAGCTTCAAGCAACTGGCACTCTGGCAGCTGCCCCAACTGGCTGGGCAGCAGCAGGATACCAGCTCGGGGTGGTGTACACGTGAACAGCTCTCACTTTTAGGAAATGTGCTGTGAACTGTGGGACTATAAGGACCACCTTTCATCACTTCCTATCCACTAGTGCTTCTGCGGTCTGACATGATGGTGGTGCAGATATAACAGGATAACAGTGAAGGTGACTGGTGACTGTTTTAAAGTGGAAAGCAGAAAGACTTTCAAATGAATGGAATATACTACACAAGTACACAACAATAAAAGTTTTAAAAAATAAAAAAATAATAAGTCAGAATAAATCATTGCAAATGCCGTACTTTTTTCCTTTTTAATTAAAGGAAAAGCCTTAAGGACACAGACTGTTTGTTTGGGTTTTTTTCCAGAAGCCTGCTTAACAGCAGAGTTCAACTCACTGTTCTTAGGATCCCCGGCACGCTGAAATTTAAAAGAAGGAACAAATCTTGTAAGCTCCTGTGTTTGCGCTAACTGACTAATTTCAGAATCCATCCATAATGTAGCAGCCCATTTTGCAGCACAGCAGCAGATCTGTATATCTGGGGTTTGTTTATTTATTTTCTTTTCAAAGACCTTGCTGGCTGTGATTGCAGTGTTCCCACGGGTTCATGATTCAGATGCCCTGTGTGGCAGCAGACATTTCCCCTGCCTGCTTCTCTTTTATTCTTTCTTTTGCCTAATGCCTTATGTGCTCCTGCTGTCCCATACGGTAAGGGTAGTTTCATAAGAGCTATGATGTAGTTAATCCAATCAATCCTTTTATAGCTTCTTTCTGATTTTTTTAATTAAACTAACTACCTAGGATTGTAACACAATTACTCTAAACCTTATAGCTGTTTCAGTTTGGAATGCTCCTTGATTGCTATTTCCTTTCTCTCTGGTTCCCTGGAGAGTGCTCTTGCTACATCCTAGCCTTTTAGAATGCCATACCTTTGCTTTACTTTTACTTTACTTTTACTTAGCCACTGAAGTTGTGTGAGCCTGGTCAGTACCTGGATGGGAGACCTTTGGGGAAAAACTAAGGTTGTTGCTGGAAGAGGTGTTAGTGGGGCCAGCAGGAGGCGCTCACTCTGATGTCCATATGGGTCCCAATGCCCCAGTATAGTGACGGGGACATTATACTGTAAACAGGCGCCATCCTTCGGATGAGATATAAAACTGAGGTCCTGACTCTCTGGTCATTAAAAATCCCAGGGCGTGTAACCCCGCAGCCTGGCCAAATTTCCCATTGGCCCTTACCAATCATGGCCTCCTAATAATCCCCATCTGTGAATTGGCTTCATTACTCTGCTCTCCTCCCCACTGATAGCTGATGTGTGGTGAGCGTTCTGGCGCACTATGGCTGCCATGGCATCATCCAGGTGGATGCTGTACAATGGTGGTGGTGGAGGGGAGTCCCCATTACCTGTAAAGCGATTTGAGTGGAGTGTCCAGAAAAGCGCTATATAAGTGTAAGAGATTATTATTATTATTATTATTATTATTATTATTATTATTATTATTATTATTATTATTATTATTATTATTATTAATATTTTGACAGCTGGGACTCATGGAGAAAGATTGTCTAGAAGTCTAGAGCAGATCTCTCCCATGATCTAGAGTTGCTGACCAAATGAGAGGGCTCACCTGTGATCTAGAGCGATGAACCAAATGAGAGGGCTGACCTGTGGTCTGGAGTGACGAACCAAATGAGAAGCCTCACTTGTGATCTGGCGCAATGAACCCACTGAGAGGGATCTCCAGTCATCTGGAGTGGTAGACCAAATGAGAGGGGTTTCCTGTGATCTGGAGTGGTGGACCAGATGTGGGGGCTGTCCCATGATCTGGAACCAGAGATTTAAAGGAACTGAAATGGAGAAAAAGTGAGACCAGATGAGAGAGTTATCCCATGATCCCACTTTGAATAGGCACCAGGTGTCCTCTGGCCAGAGTGAGCTTGGACTCTCTTTATTCTTAATCAAAAAAGGTGGCAAACCACCTGCACTTCTTTACATTTTGTTAGTTTCATGATATCTAAGTGGTGAAAAAAATAAATTCCTTCTATCATATGCTCAGGGTTTTAAGGGAGTTCCATCTTAGGGAGCCTGCAGGAAATTAGCCAAGAAACCTGGGCATTACAGTTCAAGCAATTCAGAAGAGCTCAACAGTAAGAGCGTCAAATGTACTGCATTTCTTTTCATTATCTAGCAGACTCTTTTATCTAAGGCGACTTACAGGAGAGCTGCTGCAGAGTCTTACAATAGGACCTCTCTTTTATGCCTCTTCCAAAAGGATGGAGCACAAGGAGATTAATTACCTTGCACAGGATGGTATGCCATGAGTCAGTGGCTTGAACTGCTAACCTCCTGCTAACAAGGCCTTTGCTTAATCACCAGACTACCAGAACTGCTAATACATTTTTAAATCATTAAAATCTTTCTAGAAGGTTTCTTAAAATTAGTTGTTTTTATTATTTCAAAGGTTTGTTGAGTGAACACAGCTCCCGAGCCAATCACCCTGAGAATACTGAAAGAGTAGGTTTCTGTCCATGTGTCTACCACACAGCAGTTTCTCAGTAAACTACAGTGTTCTCTACTGGGAATTAGAGGAGTGCTGTACTGACAATAATCTAAAAAATTCAGAACAAGAGAGTGCTGCTTGAAGGAAGAGATATTTTACCCCCTGCCCATTCTGTGATTATTTTCCTTTACACTTCACTGCAAAAGAGTAATTTTCTCAATGCAATTTTACAGTAAATTAATGTGCGAGCTCATTTTCTGTTTGTGAATTTAAGCGTTTTATTATACATATAGCATTCCACAAGACTGCAGAAACAGACATAAATTATATTTGTACATACCCAACCATTTTGCTGCACATACTGCTGTATTGTTTTCATTTGAGATAAACTTGCCCATTTTTCCCAGCAAAGCACACTGAATAGTTGCTTTACTGTATGACACTTCTCAATTGTCTTGAGAACCTTGACTGTGTTTTCATCAAAACGCTACTCCCAAGTGGCAGGACTAGTAAAGACCACTGCTTAGAGCACAGGTTGAACTCTCTCGTCCAGAGATCGATTAGCTTGACTAATTGACAGGGCCTTTGGTTGACTGTAGTCGGTATTTCCCTAAGTGTGGTTCACAACATGCTCTTTGCTTTCAGGGTTGTTCAAGTTAGATGTAAGTCATGGATTCCTTGATTTGTTGTTCAGAGGTGAGCCCGGTGACACCTGTGACTTTTCAGCCTTTTGGAAGGGGCTGTGTCACTCACCTTTCAGAGACCTGAGTTGTGTTGAAGGTGTAGGCTGCTCAGAGTGAGGAAGGAAAACAATGGTAAGATGGCACACATTTGGAAAGTTCCTCATGTTTGCTTCTCTCCTGCTGGTAGTAGCCTTATAGAAGTGAGAGGAGTTTATGAAGAACTGCTGCTTGCAAATTAGGGGAATAGGAGGGCATAGAAAGCAAGATTATTGGTAGTTTTGTATTGAATTGTTCTTACTTTTCTTAGGGCTTTTTTGCAGTAGCAGAGCCAAAGGACAGGTTTTCATATTACAGTTCATGATTAAGAGAGCACCAGGAATATTTAATAGAATATTGTTGTCAAAGAAATGGGGCATATTTTTCATTGCACTACATCTGTTATGTCAGTGTATGCATGTGTATATATATGTGTGGGGGTAGGTGGGCAGATGGTTTTATGTTCCAAGCTTTAAATTGAAAATTAAGGTAAGATTAAAAAGACATAAAGAAAGAAAAACAGTCCTTTGTAAGAGCTGTCATGTAGATTTAGGCTATATAGTAGCTATCCATGTATCCATTTCTTTTGATCTTCTGAATAACAAATGGCATTTAACTTAAAACCGCGGTGCAGCTGTGCTCAAGAAAATGAGCTTTGCAGGCAGCATAAAGAAATGTTTACAGTTTAATTAGTCTGTTGCATTATTTAAAGAATAACTGCCTGTAGACATTTATGTTTTTGTGGAATAAAAACGACAAAACAAACAAAAAAAACAAACACCAAAAAGTCCCCCATGGCACCCAAAGCGCATTAACCCACTTCACTATCAAGCCCCCAATTAATGAATAACCTTCATTTTTGCTGCTCGGCCTTATTGTGGAACAAATATGAACTCATTTCCATCCTGTCCCCTGACTTCCTCTTATCCCCAGAGCCCAGCGATGCATTGTACAGGGGAAAAATTAGTCTTGACATGTTTAATTGTGTACATTCGAAAAGAAATTATTTAACCAGGCCTGCAGTGACTGTGGAACTGAGTAGCTCATTCTGTTTTTTTTACTCGTTTGAGTTTTCAACATGTGTTGCCACTTTGAAAATATAAAATTATCATGTTTCGCTCTTTCAGGGATAGGGGGAATCATTACTGAGAAGTCCAAAGTCAGTACCTTCCCCTCTGTGCCTTACGGTACCATTGTTAACAAAAGGCCAAACTCTCAGGCTCAGCTCATTTTGCAATCAAAAAGGCAATGTGTATGTACTGAGTTCTGCCCTTGCCAGGATTTGATCTTGGCCACTCAGGGGAAACAATAACTTCAGAGTCACACGGCTCTGTTCCTCAGACAGAGAAATCATCTGACAGTCCCAGAGAATGGTTCTTCTGCCTTGGGAGAAGACAGTGCTGCATGGAATCCAAGGTGGTGGTGTCAACTTCTGTAACAAGCTCTGTACTGTATGATTAGGCCTTATTTTGCCTTTTAGTTATAGCATTTGAAATACTAAATAATGACAGGCACTAGATACAGAAGCACAGAGAGTGATCTGAGCAGCAAGTGCTACCCAGTGAATACTAGTGGCTGAAAAGCAGAAAGTGAGCTTACAGAGGAGTTAGAGGTTCTCTGACAAAAAGACATTCAGCATGAGCAGAAACAGTGGATAGGTGGGACTAAAATACCTGGAAAGATGGTATAACATCTGAAGATGGAGATTTTGTTAATTACAGGAATTAACCATTAAATAGGAAAACTCCCCATGTTTGCATGGGTTTCCTCCAGGTGATCTAGTTACCTTCTATAGCTCAAAGCTATACTGGTAGATTAATTGGCTTCTGAGAAAATTGGCCTGGTGTGAGAATGTGTGTGTTTGTCTGTGTGTGCCCTGCGAGGGCTGGCGTCCCATCCCAGGAGGCATCCTTGCCTTGTATCTGGTGCTTGCTGGGATAGGCCCAAGCTCCCCCACAAGGCTGTATTGAATAAAGTGGTAAGAAAGTGGAGTTTGATTGCTTGTTCTGTGGAGCTAACATATATGTAGTTTTAGGTTTCTCTATGCCAAGTGCTATCACAGACTAAAAGATTTCAATTGTTGGAAATTTGCTTTCAGCTCTTAAAATGCTGCATTTAAAATTGGTATCAATGTGTCAATATCTGAGTGTCAGAACATACCTCATTTGGGTACATCATCAAAATGTAACCAAGGGGACTTCAGCAGAAGGAAAAAAAACAATCATTGTGGTAGAATTGGATATACTGTAATTTTACACCTGCATCTGTTTGTCATAAATTGATCACCTAACAAGAGCCTTTTAATGAGAAATAAGGGAACAAACTAAACACATTGAGGAGAGGCTTAGTTTTAAACTAAGGTCTGAACACAGAAACAGTTAAAGCCATGAATTAGCACCAGTGATTAACTGCTCAGGTGGAACGGAAACTTACAGACACTGGCATCCCTCAGGACTGAGGTTGGAAACTATTGAGCTAGGCTATAGCTCATATCCTGATCCATCGCCTGGCTGGTGCTGCTCTGTTTTGAGTGTTTTCAAAAATATTACTGTAATAACGTTATAATCGTATTCTTTATTCATTAAATTATTGCCTTCTCAAAGGCAATTTCAGTTATTCTGATTCTATAAAACATCTGTGATTGAACCCACAGACGTCAAAGCGACGGATTCCATTTTTTACGTCTTCATTAAATAAGCGCAAGTTCCATAATGACACACCAGTAAGCATAATAAATTATGGATCGGAAAGTACTGCAGAAAACTGAAGGCTAGAAAAAAAGTCTGTACTGTGTCTGTGTAATCTGTCGGAGCATATTGACAGGCAGGTCAGTCAGGTTTATGGATTTAAACAAAGCCTAAAATGGGAATACATATATTAGCAGGAAGTCATTTTATTTTTATAGTCAATATTATTAATTTATATATTTCTATTATAATTTGGAATTCATATTTGTTGGCATTTCAGAGTTTTTTCACAGAGCATTCACCTGACCAGTAGGTTAATAAAACCTTAGTGGTTGTGATTATACAAAGCAATATGCTATTAAGCCTGTACCTTTTAGTTTCTTCTAATTTAAATGCCATACAGTGCCATGGCAATAAAATATCTCTTCCTCTTTCTCCTTTCATTTAAATGTGCACTTGTGGTGTTGTTTCCCATGTTGCTTTTTTGTGGTTTGTTCATTGCAATTGGGATCATTCTTGTGAGGCATTTGGATTTTTCTGATGCAGTTGGGCTATCCTAACCTGTCAGTTTTTAATATATCTTATCATCAGAGGTCACTATTTGCATGAGATACACCTATTTTTTATTTTTTTTATTCTTGCAATGCCCAAAATTTCATTCATTTAGGTGGAATTCAGTTTCTAGGACCATTGCTCTCTGTGCCTGTAATACTTCTGTCTTACATGGGACTGTAACAACAGCTGACCTGCCACTAGAGGCAGTCAAAGGTCTCTTTCATTCACAATTAGTAACACTAGGTGATATTAGTTAATAACACTATTAGTAATGGGTTAACAATGCACATAATAGCATGGTAATGATGGGTGGATTTGTCAAATAAAGAGTGCTGGTTAGTGGTTGGGTGTTTGTATTTCCATAGCACAACAATATGATGGGCTTAATGTGCATTATGTTCAGATCTCTGAACCTACCCTTTTCAAGAGTAGGTTTTGTCTCAACATTTTGTCCTAAGGACTGTTACTAAATGTTTCACTATCGGTTTTACTATTCTCTTCGTTTTGCTATATGATAAGAAGAATAGTTCTAAAGAAGAACCTGTCTTTTTGCCTCAAAAGAACCAACACATTTGCACTTTCTGGTAGCTTGGATTCAAGCCTTATGTACCGTAGAGACTGATACAGATTTTCAAGCAGAGGGTGATATTTGTGTAATACTACTTGCTTTGAAATGTTTTAAGAACAGCGGATGATTCCACACTGTGAAGGAGTGTTTCCTTAAGGTTAGGTACTCAATAATTGTATCTCGGTGCTAAAACCTTCATGAAATGCATTCATCGGCTATCTCTTAAAGGCTATCTGTTATAGCCGATGAAGATAGTCTTTCATGATTGCAAATGTAAGTGATAAGTTATCAGTATGGGCACACTTTCTGGTAGATATTGTTTTTTGGAAGGTATCTGATCATGCATACTGCACAGTCTGATCCTTGTGCTCTCTCTTCTATACTCCTGTCTTGCTTGTACACTCTGATAACTTTTGGGTTTCAAACTGCTGAGCTCCTTCCTGCTCCATACTCCTAAAGATTGCCCAACCAAACGCCAGACTCAGCCTAATGTGGAAAGACTAGATGTGTCAATCAGTGTCACACAAGTGATGAATTAAATTGACAGCTCTCCAGTGGCCAGCCCTGCAGTGACAGTACACAGTGCAGTACAGAGCCTGCTGTGTGTGCAGGGTGGATGTGTGCTAGAAGGCTTGAACTGAAACACATTGTGAAATAACTAATGTGTTGCAGGAGGGGAGAAAAAGTCAACTTTTTCTCATTTCTGCTCTAAAAAGAAAATTTTATTAAAAATGTGCAGGATGTGTCGAGTTATTTCAGGCTTAGTTAAGCACTGACAGACACTTCATTTGGAGCGTTTAATATGTGGTATTAGTAAATTGTTTTTGACAGCGTGCTGAGAAATGGCTCCAGATGTCACCTCTATGAATCTGGGGTTTAATGAAAATGAAATACCTAAATGAATTCTAGGAGGTGAGGAGGTCAGCTGCAGTGAGTGTGGCTAGTGGTGAGTTCAGGTTGGTTCTCCGCTGTCCTCCCTGAAGCAGCATATGAATCCTGCACTGTTTTCCTGTGTATGCAAGCTTGAGTTAAGAATAAAGGTGAAGCTGAGCCTGAGGGATTCAGATAGCAAGTAGACTCAGAATGGTACTGAAAATCTATCTACTCCTATATTGTGTAACATACAATTGAGGAGAAAAAGGCAGAAAACTGCAAACAAATGTATTTAATGTTAAAACACAATAATGTTTAGATTTTATGGCAGTCTGTGCCTGAAGCTTCAACTGTCTTACCACAAGGACAAGGCAGCCATACCTCCAATATGGAGTGAGCCAACAAGCTTCTGAATGACAGAATGATGTAATGATAAAAAGCGAGAAAAAGTGGGAAAATAATGATCTCCTTTTCCACAGAATCAGAATTTAGTCAGCAGCATGACTTGTAGGCTTCTCCCATTTCTGACCATTTGCCAATCCACTTATCTATTTGTGGTTTTGGGTGTGTGACATAAGAACCTTTATGGACAATTGTTACATTAGTGTTTTTTGTGTAATTCTTGAATTAGTTCTCTTACTTGTTTTATTAAATTTTGATTGTATTGTAAATCATAATTTGTAAAATTCTTCTCTTCTTTTTCTCAGTCAAATCCAGAGTTCATCATCTGGAAATGATGAGCAGTCCAGTACAAAAAGTGTGAATTTTAAAACCAGGGTAGATAAGCTCAGGTTTTACAATAAAGTAGTTGAGATCTCAGTTAGAATGCAGTCTTCAGTTTTAGTTTCTATGCTATAAATAGGATCGTATTGCTTCAGAGTTTAAATGACAAAAATGATTCCTGGTTTCAGGTGATTGTCATGCATGGATGGGTTAAAGAAGATAAATCAGTCTAGAACAGAGGTTATCTAGAGGAGATTTGATCCAGGTCCATAAAAACATAAGGGGTATAGATACTGTAGGTTCAACCCAGTAAAATACTTCACTCTCAGCAGTGCAATAAGGACTTGGAATCACTGAAAACTAAAAGAGAATTCATTTAGAATGGAAAAGAAGATATTCTTCTTCATGCAGAGTTTTGAATCTGAAACAGGTTTCCTGGGTATGTGGAATGCAAATAACTAAAGTATAAGAAACAATATAAACTAACAAGCAATATTTTTGGAAATTGAGTTTGTGAACACTTTTGCCTTACAGAACACTACTACAGTTTATCAATTAATAGATCCTGTAAAAAATAGGTATCACAAGAATAAACTTTGTTTGAGACCCACATTCTGGACTCTTTTACAAAACAGCTGTATCCAATTTTATAATTGCACATCTACTAACCTACCAAATGAGCAAGATAGCTCGAATGGCTTCTTCTAATTTGCAATTTTAAGTTCAAATGAAAAAATGAAAATTTAATGAACTAATAAGTCATTGCATTGGAAGCTTTTCAAGGTTTTAATCAATTTGATAGATGAGCATTTTAAGTTTATATAATTTAACAATTAAAAGGAATCCTTAAACAGAGCTTAAAACAAAAAAGTTCTAGTTACTGTATGTAGATCCTAGGATATATAGACACCTTCAGCATCCTGGTCTCCTAAAAAGCCCAATCTAGCTAGGCACCATAGTTTTAGGTTCTGGTTTATACTGTACTCAGACAGCTTCACCTGGTCAGTTCCCCAGTTTATTTAAGATCAGTTACAATAGTGTGTGAGTAGGTAAACGCAAAAGCACTGTTCCAGAATTATAGGATCCATGTCATGTGAAGTTGACAAAATGTTTGTCATGAAATGTCAGGACATGATGTAGGTATTCAAAATCCTCAAGGACACTGACAAAGTCAACCCAACAAAACTCTTCAGAATAAACAGTGAACCAGAGGACATGAGTATAAATTACATGGAAACATATTAAAAAAGATTAGGTGACACTCTTTTACAAAAAGTTTTGGGAGTCTAGAATAAGTCTCCCCATTGAAGGAGTCTTTCAAGAATCAGCTAGATGAAATCTTTGGATCAAGTACATTGGATCAAGCCAAATGGCCTGCTCTCTTGTGTAACTGTTTTTAACAACAGTTACTCTAGTAATGCAATTTTGTAAAGGATTTTCTGACATTAAGTTTATGGAACTCCAGTAAGAACATGGTCAGTTCAACAGAAGAGTATTATAGTCCAACTTAATCCCATTAATGGGATTACAACAATGTATCCTCTGGACACACCACAGACATGCATCTTTAGTTTGGCTGTCTTTAACAGAAACTGCAATTGCAAAACAGATATACAATAGTTCCTCCACCACAGATGAAGCTTATTTATTGCAGAGAGCATTCAGATGCAAGAAGAGATTTGATGAAAAGCACACAGACTGAGAACCCCAAAGGTCACATTCAGAAGAATAGATTTTCAGCCTGAGACCAAGTATCAAGAAGGTCACTCCATTAATCACGTCCAAGCTTCTCCCTCTATCTAATGATTAAGATAGCATCATTGATTGAAAGCAATAATTAATTCACAGGGCTTTATGTGAAACTTGCAAAGGACATGTTTAATTTATTTTTAATCACACATTAACTTATGCCACTTGACTTCAGGGCATATACGGGAAACACATCCCATTCTCAGTAAATTCTTGCTTTACCCTTCCAAAATTGCTAGCATACTGGTCATAGTAGATATGCAATTTTTCAATCACAGCACAAAATACAATACAAGTACATAAGGTTTTAAAAATGCAAAACCTTGAAGCAAAATGTAGACAGACAGTAGATAAGGCGATAGAGGATTTTTATTTTGAAACTAAAGAGTTGTAAGTTACAAATTACATATTCAGTTACAATAATAGTCAGCAGTGCTCTGAGTAAAAAAAAAACACAAAGTCTTACATTTTTGTAGCTGCTTCCTCTTGGTTATGGATCGCAGGCCGTTTATGATAAAAGGAGATGAAACTAATTGAGAGGAACACAGGAACAATGACTATGATTTTTTCACTATTTTCAAATGTGAATATAAAGATAGACGGCACAGGGGCACGATTGTTAGTGCTACTGCCTCACAGGTCCGGGTTCCTGGGTTGCATGCCGGCCTCTGGCATCTCTGGGTTAATGGGGAGCTTGCATGCTTTCCTTGTGTCTGTAGGAAATTTCTCTGGGTGCTCCAGTTTCCTCCCTCTTCCCAAACTAGGGCTGGCTGGGTTTGATGGGCCATTCTACTTTGCCTCTTTCTTCGTGGCCCTTTCATGGGCTGGCATCCTGCTCAGAAGGAGAGCAGCCATGTGCTCTTCATTTTGCCTAATGCTTCTGGAATGGATCCCAGCTTGCCACACCTCTCAACAGGACAAGCAGCTTAATGATAATGGATGGGTAGAATAAACAGTACTCATAGTTCACTTCAATGTAAAATGTTTTGCTATGTTTAGCAGTAACATTTGCTGTCACAGCGGGTTGTTTGCACAGTGGGTGCCCTCCTAAGGGAGAGGAATAGTCAGTTTTATCTTGAACGTGATCTGAGTTCTGCACAGGGTCAGTGCTGCCTTGTCCAGGAAGGAGGAAGATGAGTGTTTGGTAAAGTGCATACAGTACCTGCTTCTAGTTTCCCAGCATGAAGTGAACAAGACAGAACTAACACTTAGATGGTCTGAAATCTTGGATGGACTAAAAATTCCTAGGAAATGTACTGTAAATGTGACCATTACAGGACCTCCAGCTTTGCAGGGTGCATTGAGGGAATGCACAAATAGTTTTGAGGTTGCTACCCAAGTTCTGGAAAGAGGACAAACCATTATAAACCTAAGGCGTGTCAAAACAGGAGTGATGCACATTGCTTTGCTACAGTGTTAATACTTTTACACCCCTGCCTCTTAAAATTTTCAAGTTTACTAAATGATATTTATCAACCTTATGGCCAGCATGTCAAAGCTACAATAGTATGTTGGACATTTTACCCCTCAAATTACTTAAAACAATGGCTTTTGTTCTGAATCCCCTTGTTTTAGACACATTGAAGTCTTCCTCGCTAAATATTCAATGAGGGAAAAGGCCAAAGCAGTAGTTTTGCATGAATGCGCTGAGCCTTTAAGTCCCTCAAGGAAGGTGAAAAAGGTCTTTGGAGATTTATAGACCACCTTTAGAAGCTGAAAACCATATTTATCAGCACTAAGTCACTTTGGCATTGATGAAGTGGCACTAACAACATGCAGAAACGGTGATTAATTTGGGGGAAAATTTCACTCATTCTTATCTATTAGCTGAATCATTACGATTACTTTTCAAAGAGATGAGGGCCAAAGTTTAGGCTGAGAGGGTTAATGTGCTTTTGGAGTTTGTGTGCAGTTTGTGGCCAACTGACAGGTATAAAATCATAACACATTACAGGCCAGTAATAAAGAAAAAATATTGCCTTTGGAAACTGGTTACTTAAATGACACCAGACTACTGTCTTTGCACTGATTTTAAAGCAATAGATATTAATATCACTGATCAATGTAAGATTAAAGATGCATAGCCCATCTCACTCACCTTAAGTCTCTCTTGGCTTTTATTTTTCAATTAAAATGATTTATGGCTCTTATTTTGTGCAAACACCAAGCAGACACACAGGTGCTGGAAAGGACAGCAGTTAATCTTGTTTGTGTGTGTGCATTAACGATAAGTTGTCTATCAGCTGTTGCCTTGTATAGTGTTGTATTAGAACACTTTTTTAGATCTTCTTTTCTATTATTAATAATTGGATTTGCATAACTACAGCAACATGTTGTAAAAAATCTTCAGGGGGGCAGTTATGCTCTGTGTAGAGAATTGTACACTGTCTAGGACTCAAGAGGGTGATGTTACTGCTGTAACACTGAGCACTGGTATACATGAATAGAAAAGATGGACAGATTCATGGGTTTAAATCAGGCTTTGGAAGTTGCATTGGATTATATTTGCATCAATTTGGTGGATGCAAATGAGGAAATAATTCACAGACAAAAACACAGCTGAAGATTATTTTGATTTTCGGTTTTGTTTCTAACGTGAATCACTGTGAATCTGCATAATGCATGATGTAACTTTCATTTCCAATAGTTACTAGAAAAAGATTCAGGAATGTGTTTATTCTTCTGCACAAAGTGGATTCACAATGTGCTCATGTAACTCAGGGTTGTCTATTAATTGCACAACCTGGTTATCTTTCAGGGTAATAATAGTCCACTGGTATTGTGTTCCGCAGTGAAGCTCAATTGAACTGAGACACCAGTCGTTAGAATTATACTGTTTTTCCTGGCACAATTGCATAATCATTTCCCAGGTCGAATACAATGGGCGTATGTAATAAGTAGTTTAAAATCTGTGTAGTCACTGGGTCCTTGAATCTTTCATCATGCACTCTGATGTGATATAGAAATGTTTTCAGAAGGCTTGTAACCATTGTCACTGAACACGCTTTCAGTCATCTCCTGTCCCATAAGCATGACGGTGATATTGCAGCCATACTCCACAAATCACTGTAACATTATCAATGCTGTCTGCACCTCTCTGTGGGAAGGAGAGACCAGGGGAGATGATAGAATAATAATCGTTAAAGCCTGCTTTTATGGCACTAAATGCTCTGATTTAACGCTGTGCTGGGCTTTTTATCCCGTTGATTTAATTTGCTCTGGTACATCTTCCTTGCGGTTTGAGGATCTGAAAGGTAAGCTATAGATGAGGGGCATATATCAGATTTGCATTGCTGTGCAAGGAAAATGATTCAGCCAAGTTAAATATGCAGTGTTGGTTTGTTTGTACTGTGTGTCCGGCTTTAATGTTATTAGCTTGGACTCAGCAGGAAAAGTTCAAGTTTTGGGACAGATGAACAGCAGTCTCCTCTGAAAGATACTGTATACAGATCTGTATGTATTAACACACTGTGACGTGTAGAGAACCTGATCTGTGCTCAAGGTTGTTGTTGAGCTGGAAAAATCTTGCAACTCTGAAGCATGACCAAATTGCTTACTATTTTTTTAGATGTCAGTGACTCACAGCATAGCTGCATTATGTACTGTAACATTCTGAGTAAAACGATGACCTACACAAATGTCTTTGGGCATCACAATTCTCCTTATAAGAACTAAAGAAATCGAGGCTGTCTGTGCAATATCACTTCATCTCTGCAGTTTGAGTGTGCATCAATAATACAGTATGTGCAATATAATACTTAAATTTGTTTCTAAAAACATGTGTTCATTTAACCACCAACTGCATAATGTGGATTTTGTGCTATTTTTTGTTCAGAATTTTGATTCTGTCTTCCTTTAAAGACAGGAAAATGTTTGTCTTTCTGTAATTTCTGTCTTTTACACAAGTTAACCAAAAGCCTCAGAACTTGACAAGCAGGCAGTGTATCGTGTAGTGCTCTGCACTTTTCATTCATTATGGTTTGAAGGAGGGAAGTGATGCTGTTTGTTGAAAGGATAGTTGTTTTTACGGGGCAGGCCTGCTCCCGCTCACAGGATGTGGGGAAGGGGGGGTAGTGTCACAAATGATCGGCAGACGAATCGGGAGGATGAACCCTGTGCGGCACCTCAGTGGTTAGGAGACAAAGGGAAAAGATCCAGTAGCTTGCAATTCAGGAGAGGGCTAGGCGAGAGATGTGGTCAAGGGTGATTCCGTAGTTCTTATCCAAAAGGGCATAGAAGTGGCTTCCGATCCAAGAGAGGGCTAGGCGAGAGATGTGGTCAAGGGTGATTCTGTAGTTCTTATCCTAAAGGGCTTTGAAGACTTTGAAAGGACGGTGAGGTAGGAGCTCGGAAGTGGCGACCACTACCAGGCAAAGAACAGAGGGTTTTAGAGGGTATAAATATTGTGAGAGGAGGAAGGTGCGTGAGGGTGCTTCTGTGTGGGAATCTGGTTGGATAAGGGCGTGACACGTAATACTCTTTCCTCCTATCTCACAGGCTTAATGAAATGAGCTACCTTTGCCTTTGTGTCTCTCCCACCCTCTCTTTCTCTCCCTCTCTCTATCCTTGTACAGAACGATGTCACAGCCATCCTGGCTAATCAGGGGAGGGAAGTCACTCATTCATGAGTGGCAGAAGAAATTGAGCATCTCCCCTTCAGTTAAATTGCTTGTTTCAGTGCAGTTAAATATTAATTATGTGGTGAAAAGATACTAAGAGCATCATTTAAAAATTTGATTTGATTACACAGAACTGGGGTGATGGAAGGGGTGAGTGAATAACTGCACTTCATTTTAAAGTGCTGATATCTTTTTTTTCTATGCTTCAGCCTGTATGTGAGAATTTTTTTAAAATTCCTTTACATGTTTTAGCTGTGGGGAAAATATGTTCCATATAATTATTTTCCTAGCAAGGGGAATATGGCGTTTCTCTCTTTAGCTTTGTTCAGTTTCTCACACTACCTAACAAGCTGTATTCATTTATTTCATTTAAGTATCCTTTTGCAGAAAAAAAAATTAACCTCTGTGACTTTTTGGTAATTTGCTAGGAATGAGAACCTACGTCTTACTCTTGCTTAAAAGTAACTATTTTCTTTAAGAATTAGAATTATAACAATAATAGTAATAAGTGAGTTTTAAATTATTTAGGATTGAGACACCTACATAAAGTTTGCTAATTTAAAATCCATTTAGATTCAATGGTTTGTCTAATAACCCATATTTCTGTTGTGAAAATTAGTCATAGAGATCACAATATAAGCGGTTCATTACTGAAATGTCTCCCTCATGCAGTCGTTATCTAAATGTGTTTCAGTAGCAGTTAGTGAGCGATTTGTGTTTAGCATGCTGGCTCACGGTAGCTGAGCACCGTTCGTTTCTAATTGACCATGGGCGTTGATGTCTGTTGATTTTTACTGTTCGCCATGGGGTCCCCACCATCTTGGGAGATGTCAGACTTTGCTTAAGGAAAGAGTGGTGAGCAAGAGATCAGATTTCATTTACTCGCCTTTGGTGTTGCAATTACAGATGATCAAACACATTTGGGTCACCCTTGTGGCAAATGCACAGAAGAAAAATTTTCAGCGGGAAATTTCCAGCAAATTGATTCTTCCTTGGACATTATCAGTCTTTATGTTTTGCCAAATGAGGCTGCTTAATAACTAGAGTAACAAGATACAATCTGTTTCATTCCATCTGCCGTCCATCAAGGGAAACATTTACTGTTAAATATTAATTTTTTCTCTTTGTTTTTCATCTCTTCTCTTTAACTGCGATAAAATTCCTTATCTTTTTGTTTTTTTCTTCCCTTAATTTCTTCAAGAGCCGCTAAACAACAGCATGCTTACTGATTAAAGGGAGAAAACAACTAGGCCAGACCAAGCTAAAAACAAAACATAATTAATGCCAACATTTTGTTTCTAGCAATGAAGGTAATTCCATCCTTGTTATTAAATCGAGAGGCAGATTTATTTTCCCATATATTTAATTGCTGTTTTACTGGTCTGTCAAAATATATATATATAGAAGGAAATGAACACAAACTTTAATCAACTTGTGTTTTGTAGCTTTTTTCTTTAAAATAATTAAAAAAACTCCTGTTAATTATCCTTCATGTAGGGGAAGAAAGGACAAGGATTTAAGTTCAGCAGAACTCTTGTTGAGATACTGTTTAGAGCTGTTAGAGGGATGCATTAAATTATCCTTTTTTGATACATTATGGTGCTTCTTCGCTGGTTATGATGCAGATTACATTTGAAAACATGCAGTGCACCTCATCATGTTCTCATTATGTGTCCTAGTGATGGTGTGCAATGGGCTTTGCATAGCTAACAGGGCTCAGGTCAAAGTGCTGGCACCTATTCAGTGGAAGAGAATAGTTCAGGCCATCAATGAGCCTGAAGGGCAGTGGGACTCAGTTTAAAAATCCTCTTAACTACATAGCCTTTGAAGTACTGAAAAAAAGCAACTGATATATTTGGATATTTCTGGCATTGGAGCATAATCAGAACCTGTTGCTGAATGTGATGTAATAAAAATATTTAAAACAAAAGCTCAAGAAACTAATAATAGTTCTTCTTCCTGTGTTCATATTCTGTTAGCTTCCTGAAGACCAGCTATAAAAGGATTTTTCCTCTGATGTTTAAAGGATAAAGAGAATAGACTAGGATATAGAGAAAAGACTTGCTTTCAGTGGAACAACAGCTTGATCTCTCCTAAAGACCCACTGTCAGCGAGGATGTTAGGAGCTCCAGGTTGGACCCTATGCAGCGCTGAGACTGTAGGTTGTTGCTAGTGATTGGCCTCCAAATCCCAAAGGGAAAAGGCAAAAAGTCGTAGTCGAGGTAAAAGAAATAGGTCGGGTATCCAAAAGAGTCAAGTCGAGAGTATCCAAATCCAGAACGAGAAGCGAGGCGAAGTCTAAGCAGGAGAAAACAAGGTCGGGTAGCCAGAAATCAGGTCAAGAGTAGTATATGTGCATAAAAGAAATCCAAGCGTTATTCTCACTAGTGAGCGAGGACTGAGTGGAGTGAGAGGGTATAAATAGGGAAGACCGTGAGGAAAGACAATTGATTAATTAATGCGCAGATGTTGGTGGTGAGAGGTGCTGGTAGAAATACGATTTGTGACACCCACTGAGAAATGCTTCCTCAAAACTTGTCTATTTAGACAGTAACTGTGACTTTCTCAGCTACTTGCTGTCTTCTTCTATATTGCCCAGTTCTCCTTCCTGATCAATAACAGCAGTTCTCCTATCTTGTGGCCTGGTCTTATTTCAGCTTCAGTAGGTACAGCTGGACCTAGCTGAAGGTCCGGTCAGGTGTAGAATGGAGGTGTAGAATCAGGTGTAGAATGGAGATCACATGGAAAACCAGTTTGCTGCTGTAAATGGTACCTTGTGGTGTGGGATTAGGTCCAACTGATCATGACTCTTTAAGGTGTTCCTGAAAGTGAATGGATAAGAACTACTAGGAAATTAGATAGCTCCTGAAACAGCTAAAAACATAAGAAAGTTTAGAAATGTCTGGTAGTCAATTTATCCAAGGATCTCATCTGTTTCTTGAAAGAAGCCAAGCTATTGGTATCTACAACATGGTTGAGTAGCGTGTTACATATTCTCACAAAACCTTGATAAAGAAGTACCTCCTGCTTCTGGTTTTCTATGCACCTGATCCACAGAGTACTCAACGTGGGCTGTACTGTTTGTTTTAAAGCTCATCATTACTTCTGAAATAAGATTTGCACCTTCCCCCAAGTCCAGCCCAGCCCCAGCCTGCCCCCACCCCCCCTTCCATCTGATGAGACTGTGGAGAAAGTGAAGAATTCTTCAGCCTATGTCCTTTTCTAAGGGGGCGATAAGTCACAGTCGGCCAGTAATGACAGAGTGCGAAGATTAAAAACTGTGTAGTCTAATATCAATAAAATCTGATTGATAGAGGCATCAGCACAGAGAGGTGTCATGTTCCATTCTGACAGATATCCCTCTTTACTGCCTCTGTCAATTCAGCAGCTGTCTCCGATCACTGGGCTTCCCACTGCTGGTGTCCTGTCTTGTTAGTGCTTTGGTTGGCCACCTCACATCCCTCTTCCATAACCTCTGAGTCCCGGGGTGTCTCTTTCATTCATCCAACATCCCTGACGCTGTGTCCAAGTCTGCACATACAGCGTCTCTGCACTCTTGGGATTAATAAACATTAACAACAGTCAGTGGTAGGTGATTGATTGCTGCAGATTTTTCAAAGACAAATCCAAAACTTTGCTCCAGCCGTGTAGAGTAGAGGCCAGAAAAGTACCTGACTGAATCATTGTGCCTAAAGCCTAATTGAACTGCAATTATTTTAAATTTCGACAGCTGCTAAGCGAGTACTGAGCTGTCAGGATTATTCTGGCAGAACCAGTGTGTGTAGAGGAGAAAAATGTTGATCAGCCTGTGTAGTGAAAACCTCAGGTTCACAATCACTGATGTGTAACTGATCTAGACTGATTATCAGCTCAATGACAGTGTCTCCCATACACAGCTTTAGAGAGTGTAATGTACTGAAAAATTCAGAACTGCAGCCTTTGGCGCAAGGTTTCAATCTTACATTCTACTGTTATACATCCTAGAACAGAGTGTCCCTTACCTAATTGCTTTACTATGCCTAGTTTAGTACAGCGCCTTCCCTGACTTGATTTCACAGATTTTTGCAAAAGTGAACGTGGTAGTTTTGAATTTTTTGTTTTACTTCATTATTCGGGCAGAGATAGCAGTTTCATGAGGAATAAGATTTGACATCAGATATCGCTGCACACCTGTTCTGTAGGTCAAAATAAAATCAAAACCAGGACTGAACTAGTAACATCATAAGAAAATTTGCCTTTAGACATTCTCAGATTCTCTGGTTGAGTCTCAGTAGAGGAAAAAACACTTTCTTGCCAGTTAATGTCATTTTGAAGTTACAACATTCTCTTTAACTGAATTGATATGTAAATCAGAAACCTGGAGGGTACATTTGATCATAGTTTAATCTCGACAGAAAAAGATTTTTTTTGCAGTATGCAAAATCACAGTACTATAAAATATGTGAGTGCTTTTTAGTCTTCCTTCTCCAACTTTAAAACTCTGAGTTACATGAGTTGAAAGCTGAAAGGTAGGAATCAGGGAAAACTGTACAGTATGTTGAACCTGAGTGCAGCATAGAGGAGATGTCACAAATTCACAGGAGTTTTTGCAAATGTATGTGCAAGTGGAAAATAACTAAAAATATATTTTAAATGGAAAGCAGTGGGACGAGAAGACACCCTACTGTTGGATGTCTTAAAAAGCTTTTAATAGTGTTCCATGAATGATATTTTGTGTTCTGCTAAAACAAAAAGCAATTCTACAACTACAATAATGTGAATCTTCTGCAAAGAGGTACATATACAAATGCAGCAGGGGGTACTTCTGTATGATAAGAAAATCTCATTATTGAAACTCTATGTGAAAAGGGGGGAATAGATGCCTAGATAATTTATGATGAAATGGCCTCTGTGTGTCTTTGAGGCGAATTACATTCCTTTGAAACCTCAGTTTGGATCAGCCACACAGAATGATCCTAAAATGTCATGAGTGCTGAATTGAGCTATTATGGATACATGAATAAAACCAGGGCAGAATTTTTGTTTGCCAGCTTGTTCATGAGCACTTTGTAGAAAAATCCAATTTCAGTTCTGTGAGCAGGAGCACAGATGCATATCTACTGTGGGAATTAATTGCTTTCATTCCATCCCTATGAGAAAATTGCAGAATGACATCAGTTTTCATCAGTCCACTAGAAAACCAAGTTTGCATCATTTGTATTAAGCCAGACAGTTCTGGGGGAGTTCCTTGTTTTAGGACTACAGTATGCCTTGGCTTTAAATTCTGCTGATAGGGTGACACAATAGAATGTCACAAGTGAGGTAGCAATTACATTTGACATATTGTTGTGTTAAGAGGCATACTACACTTGTTTTTCAACACATTTTGTGTTTAGGCAAAATACAAAAGACTAACTCTACTAATTTAACATGACAATTCCCATAAACCTCATGCTCAGCACTTGCCAGAAGACCTGCTCAATATGAGCAAAAGCACAGGTTCATACTTGAATGCAACCTGGAACCAGTGAGAAGCTACCATTTTATATTTACTTTATATTTACTATTTCATTACTGCTTCACCTCTGCTTATTCTTTGTTCTCCATTTTGGAAGCTAATGAATTGCTCCTGTAGTTTACAGTGAAGATGTGATCATATAAATTGTTTTGGTTGTGTGGGCAGATGATTGTCTTGTCCTTCAAATCTTTGAGATTTTGAGCCTGGACCTCTGACATGGGTTGTGTCAGTAATAGTGGTCAGGTTATCTGATCAGATAAGCCGCACTCAGAGGTGAGTGGAGAAACCAATAGTTTGACAACTTGAGGCTGGAACTCTCCAGATGTAGTCGTCCAAGCACTTGTGACCAGCCCTGTACTTAAAAAGTAGACTGCAAAGGAGAATAGGAAATTACACAGAGAGAGAAAAAAGACAAAGCAAGAAAGCAAATCACTTTTAGTCTTCATTGATTAACCAAAATCTATGAGGTATTGGACACTGAAAGAGTGTAAAGTTAAGGAAAGGAACTGTATTAGTGATATTTGTCCAAATGTTTAATTTTCTTTTTAAATCCACCAGCCAAAGTCACTTTTGTTTGAATTTGGATGCGTTTTGTTTAGACACCAAAGACGGTCTCCTTTTAGCTTCAGAATGGAGTATGGGCTTATCTGGGGAAGATACTTTATCTGAGAAAGCAATATTGCTTTTCTAAAATAAAGAGTTGTATCTACTTTGGAGTGTGTTATGATTTTGAATGTGTATGTGCAAGGTTAGATACAGTGTTCTGGGTTTTAGAAGTGACTCCAGTTATACATTGTAGTATAAATGTGTTTGTGTGTTTTGTGTGTAAAGGATATATATTTAAGCTTTTGTTAAGGCTATTGCACATACATATGTATTTTTCACAAACACTAAATGTTGCATGGAAAAATTAAATCACAAGATCTTCCACTTTAATCCTTAACTAAGGGGATGTTTTATTATATCACTTTCATAATTTAATTGTGCTCAGGCTGATTTTGGGTCTGATTTTATTACTTAACCTCTAGTAATTGTTAGCACTCCCATAACATAATTATTAATCAAAAAACGTCTCTTGGAAGCTTAACCCTCACCAACAACTGGAGATAGCAGCTTAATTCTTCCTCCTCGGTCTTATTCTGATCCATTCCAGATGTAGAACTGCAATATACCCTTTCACCTGTGGATTTACATTAGCCTGTGCTCACTTATTTCAGACCTGTGTTAGTATGAGTCTCCGGCCTTTGTCCCGGAGAGCTAGAGTCATTATTGTGGTTTGCATTCCAACCAAACACTTCAATCACTTAATTGAAGCAATTATTGGCTTAATTAGTTCAGATTCATGTGTCCATTGGTCATTAATTAAAGATCTGCGTAAAAACTTGAGAACTCTAGAGAACGTCTAGAGTAATTACCTGTGCTTTATAGTATGTTTAATGTGCATGAAGTGAGACTTGATTGGAACTCTACATCAAAACTGTGCTGTCTGTCTCCATGCGCTATTGTTTTAAATTACTCTAATCAGGTGAAAATGTTTTGGCAGAGAATGAAATCCAACCTTGTAAATGTTTAATTTGTCTTAAACAGTCTGAAATTGCACACCAGATGGACAATAAGCACTCATAAACAGAATAATTATGCTCTATAGAAAGACATAGTTACTGGTATCTCTGACCACTGCGAAAAGAGTAAAGCATTAACCAGCATGCATGTGTTACCATAGATTATTGACGATAATCAGCTCTGTTTACTGTATATTCTCCAAATGTCTTCAGGTATATAAAGCATTTTTTTCACATACTGTATATGTAAGGTGTTTTGGATTCTATGGTTTATGTGTTATTTGTTGCTTCATTTCTTTATTTAGGGGTTATGAGGAAACATTTTCCTTAAATGACAAATGTTTTTTGGGGGGGCTTTCCTTTTCTTTTTAACCCTGAGTCAACAACATTTACAATACCCAAGGAAGTGAGGTACTGTAGGAGAATATACTTTTCTCCTCTTCGTTGTTCTTTCTTTGTAATTCCCCAGCACAGAGCTGCTCAGTGAAGAGCTTTGAGTTTCTGGGAGCTCCTTTTCCTGTTGCCAGATTTAAAATGCCTTTTTAATTTGCTTTATTACAGCACTTCGTTTTCATGAATATGTGTTTACACTTGACTTTTTATGAGCTGCCTTATTATTTTACTCCTTTTTGAATTGATGTGATTGTGATGACTGGTGCTTTGTGGTGGTTCACAACAGGCAGTATAAAGGTGCCCATTGTGTTGCACTGTATATAGTTCAGTTGCAAATGAAGTTTGAACTCTTATGAGTCAGGCATCTATGTCTCTAAAGTGGACATCCACAGGCTCAAGAACATGCAGACTGAGACATGATCATTGTTGATGACAACCTACAGCTGGGCTCTGACTGGTGTTTGTGTACTTCTCAGGCATGTGTGATGAATGCAGCTCTCCAGTGATCCTGCTGGGATTTGAACATGCAAAGCGCCCGATATACTGTAGTGAATAACTCTGCTATGCAAGACCAGGTCTCGTTCTGAGGTAGAATTCTACATCATTAGATTTCATAGGGGGTGGCATCACTTATGTACTGTATCCCATTCAGTACATGTGCAAACTTAAAGAGAAAAGCCAACCACAGGGGTGTTGCAGAGTCCTAAAAAAAGGCAGTATACCATCTCCCCCCAGGGCATGGCTAAACGTTTGCTAAACTAGCTTTTTCCGTGCTAAACTGCTAACTTATTGTTTTAACGTGTCACACCTACCAACATTTACAGGTTTATAATAGAGCTATACAAGCTATACAGCTATACAATCTGCAGGATATTACTCGTTGGGGCTCAGTTTGGGGTAGTCCTGAGCAATCCATTTATTTCATGGAACAGGTGAATAGAAGCAGTCGGATCGAGTGTGACTGGACTGTTCTTTTTGTACATAATTGGTGTGTGGTTTCAAATGTCCTCCATCCTCCCCAGCATGGACATCACAATTTAATCCCACCAACAATTATATATACACTGTCTCTGGCAGCCTGTGTTTGTGGTTCTGAACAGAATCCTTATGTATGTAACCTACAGATAAGCTTGTATGAATAGCTTTTAACAGTGTTGCATTTAATTAGGACTGAGATGTATGTGAAGCACTTTCATTTCAGTGAAAGACTGAATGCCATTAACAGTACTTATCTGAAAATCAGTTCTGTCAGGCATAAAGCTGCAAGATCATTTAACAAAACCTGAAGAATAAACAAGAAACAGTGCATGTGACGTCTCTTAGAAACCTACTGCATATTGTATCATAGTCATATCTGTATGACAGGCATCACTTATCTTTTCCTTCTGTGTCTTTGAGTCAGGTTTTGTGTTATAAACCAGTGATTTCTGAATAGGATACAATTGTCCAATTATCAGGTTGTGTAGAGAACACAATAACATATACAGAAGTGTGTATATGTATGGTATTGTGTGGAAGTCGGGGTTATTGCAACAAAGCATAAATCTAATTGTTGAGCACCTTACTATTGTATTACAGTATTGAAATGATTTAACATTGTCAGATAAGCAATTTTAATCAAAAAAGGAAATAAGTTACACATTTTTTTTAATTAATTTTTTTTCAATATTTTACTGTCATGCGATGAGTCAGATTTTCAGTGTATAGCTGAAGTACTGTTACAGTATTCTTTTGGCATTTATGTAAAATATCTTTAATTAAAAAAATCCACAAGTCTGCGGTTTGTTCAGTTTCATTTATTGTCTCTCTAATGTGTGCAGCATTAACTCAATTCACGACTAGAATAGGTTGAGGCTATAGATTTCTTGTGCTTTTTGGTCACCATGGTACTACTGTATATCCTCTGGCAAGGAACTTTACCCTGTATAAATGGATATCAGATCTTAAGGGGATAGCTGAGTACACTTACGTCCTCTTCACACTTAACACATAGAAACCCAGAAAAGATGGAGTTTACAGCTAGGCCTGTTTTAGCACCCCTACATCCACCTTGGTTTCTAAATACTCTTTTACTATGGTAGTGATATAGTTTTGCATCTTCTCTGATTGAAATTAGCTGAACACAGGAAGCGCAGATGTCCGTTTTTCCTCCTGATGGGCAATTGGAAGCAGTTCTTTAAGGTATATGTTCTGTAGTGCTCCACTCCCTTGAGAAAAGAATTTCTCATCCGCCATGATGAGAAAAGACTTTTCTTTACCTTCTTTCTTTTGTGTTGGTGTTCTACCGTACCTGCTTGAAATGGATGCAGGTTGACAATGAGATCTTTTCCTATGAATTCATTGTCTGTAAGTGGGCTTTAGGTGAAGCAAAGACATTGTAAAACATATTTTACTGCCAAACAGGCAGCGTGTCTCCTGACAGGACGATCATCAGATATGACTTTCCATATGTCTTCAAGGATCCATCTTTAATATATAGCCGGGCAGAAAGGATTGTAACAAAGTCATGGGAAAACACTGCTGACTCTGCATTTTCCGCATCATTCAAACTTTTGCTCATTCCTCCTCGGCGAGCAGAAAAGTATGGGATCCCTGCTCTGGAACAAAGCAGCTGTCACAGAATGATGAAAAAGGCACAGCTTCTCAAAGCACATTCAATTCTCTTTTGACGGAGATGGAGAGAAAACAAAAAAGAAACGGAAAAAGGGAAATCTTTTTTAAAGTCTGTTTTGTACTTCCTTATGAGGGAAAACCAGTGAAATATTTATTTTTTAAAATCCAAGCCCTGAAGAAAAGACATTTAAAAGGGCCAACATTTGTGTTTCAGTAAATAACTTTGAGCCCCATCTTTCTTGGGAATTTCTTGTAGATCTGTCACAAGAGAGACCGTGACAGCTGACCTGCAGTTTGGGAGTCCATGCATAATGACTCTTTTTTGCCATATTCAAGTGTCTGATTTTTGCTCTGGGCAGTTAATTCCAGGGTAACAGTTGGGTGGACGCACAGAGCCCTGCAAACGTTCTTGCAGATTCAAATTTATCAATATTTTTTATCACTAAGCTATGATAGGAGCAGTGTGCAGTAAGGATTACACTGTCAGTTACAACATTCCAGGCTTGGAGTCAGAGAAAATTAAAAAGATATACAAAAGTTGGATTTTTTTTTAATTAAGGAGAGGTGATGGCAGTATTAATATCCCTCTGAATTAAACCATTCTGAATGTCAACATGTGTCATCTCAAGCAAAAGAGCACAGGAAATCAGATAGAATTCAGGAAAAGTCATAAGAGGCAGGAGGACTACCCTTTTAGATGTCTTAAGCCACCTCTTTCGGACAAAGATGTAAGATGTACTGTAAGTGCCTCGTATTCAACTGCCTTTTTTGGAGAAAACCTAGGGAAATGCATAGACTGGGGAAACTCATAATTTAACCAGTCATATTCAACTGAACTGTATAATTTAGAATAAAAAGAGGAAATGTAGATTTTATTAGCATGGGATCTGGCAGCAATACCCCCTGTGCTGATCTAACTTTAGCAATATCTGCAAACCATTTATTTTTGCAGGCTTAAGGCTAGAACATGGCTTGGCTGACTATTATTAAAATAATAATTCTGCTTCGATTTACACGAAGAAACTCAGTACAATGTCTAAGCAGCAATGCATTAGAGAAAGTGAACATTTGAACTTTATTAAGTTCTCAATTAAATTTTGGTATCTGATATTGTACTTTTACTAAGGTCAAATTTATACTGAGAGATTTATACTGTTGCAAAGCAAATGCAGGAGAATTATGTTGTTTTTTTATTTTAAGTCTTTAACCTCACTACATAACTGGATACCACGGCTACCCTCAGACCTCTAGCCCTAACCTGAGCAACAGACAGAACAAAACTGTCCCCCAAACCCCAAGAAACCCCCCTATGTGATGTATATCTGTGATACTTACTGTATACCACTATAACAGAGCTAAAACACTTATGTCTCCCCTTACATCAGAGCAAAATTAAAACAAGGTACAGTACAAACAATGGAGAGAGGTGTCACTTTAAACTGGAATATTTAACAGAAAGTTAGTCATAACATCCAGCAAAAAGAAGTCAAACTTAAAGAAGGAACGCAGCTCAAGCACACACAAACGGAAAATGATTCAGCTAGCTCTGTATGTCACACCTACATGCACAGCTAAGAAACATCACAAAGAATATTAGTGTCCTTAAAAAAGAAAGGGTAAAAGTAAAAAGTGCATCTCTCCATCCATGATGACTCAGGCTTTACAGATGTAATAACTCCTCTGCATCCTTTGCAATGTTCACCAGAATGGAGGACTTCAAGGACCACAAGATGGATAAGACCAGACATCAGCCTCTCTCCACTTCCCCACTCCTGCTGAGCTTTAAGTCCTACATAGATCCCTCTACCACCCACAGTTTGGAAATCAGATAGTGACTCCTTTTAAAAAAATAAATAAAAGCACAGTTGTAATTGGTAAAGTGGACTGGGAAGGCCCAAATTGTTCTGAGGTTTTACCTGGAGCTAAGAGGTAATATGTGTTGTAGGGAGCCTGAACTAATCCATGGTGTATTGAGGTTTTAGTTTTGATATGACACAATTACACACCATTGTAAAATCAAGCTTGCTTACTATGACAGCTGACCCAATTTCGTCTTGAAAACTGGCAAATCAAGTTTACACACTCAGCATGGAGCTTGGTGTTCTGCACCAAAATGTACACCCTCATGCAGAGTGCTAACTATTTCCACCAATGTCTTGTTGGGGATATTGGGGGTCATACATTTGATTTGGCAGGGCTCGATGCTTTTGTTTAAAAATCAAATACAATATATTAGCTATGTTTTGTATACTGCTGATACTGTAGCACCTAGTGTCTCTGAATTGAGATCCTTTATCACAACTCAGCTTGTAGAAGACTGCTTGCTCTACTGTACTTGCCCTTTCCCCTTGTACAGGATGAAAAAGTCTCACCAGCGATTATTTTCAAAATGGAAATAAAATACACATCAAATGGAAAATGATCTGTGATCTAAACATCTAAACAGCATCTTATCTACAGGGTCACTGTCAGAAACAGTTGTCTGTAATCTACTTAAATAGGAGTGTTTTTGAGATTGAATGCTTTGATTGCAGGAAATGAACAGAACTGCTACCGTAGTAAGGAATCTAAATTTCCTTTTCCCCATCCATTATCTGCGAAGATATCGCAGCATCTACTTTCACGGTGGTCAAGCCTCCTCCCTTTGAAAATGATTAAGGCATCAATAAACGTCTGGCGGATTAGCTTCTATGCTGGTATCCCAGAAACTGGAAAAGGAAGGTTGTAAATAAAATATAATTGTAAAAAAATGGTGTGCACAATAGTGTAATTAATGACTCCCACATATACAGTTGCTTTTCAATGCAAGGCCTGGCTTAGCTAACGAATCCAACAAGTTTAATTACGAGTCTGCTGTGTTTCAAGTATGATCTCACAAACACAGAATGGATAAATACCATTGGAGGGACTTGCTAACAAGCTGAGTCCTGTTGTTGATGGAAAAGGTTAACATTTGCATACAGTTTTTCTCCCTTTTTCTTACTTTGTATATAACACCATTTTTTTATGCTCAGTGTTACGTGTCAGGCTCGGCTTGCCTGGTCACGGGCAATGTTTTGCATTCCTGACTGGAAATGATCAGATAGCTGCAGAATAGGAGCAAGGGAGAACGGGAATAAGGTGTTTTTGTGTGGTGTTTTCAAAGCATTACTTTTTTTTAATATCCTGTATTTGCTTTGCCCAGCTCTGCCACAGTTTGCGTTTCAGAATGTCTCTGTCCCACAAGAGGCTTTTGCTATGATTTAATTGTACTAGCTCTAGGCCCTGTACAGGCTGTACTTACAATTTTGCTTTTTCAGAGTTGCTCAGATTAATTCTTTTGCACTAGGATATGCTCAACTTAAACCTGCCACTGTACTGTACTTGGTGCTTCAGCAATGAATAATTTCTGGCCCCTTTCTCAACACTTTGAGCTAATTGTCTTAAATAAACATTTAATCACAGCCTTTTAGTTTGTAATAAAATGTCAATTACTCAGTTAATGCTCTGCTAATTTGGAATAAACAAATTCTAACATTTAATCATGACTGAAAAAAGCTGGAGCTGTATATACGTGCTGTGTGGGTATAAACTGAGGCTCTATGAGCTGAAACCAATGCACGTTTTGTGTAGTCTCACATTTCAAGGGCATTTATCTAGCAATTGAGCATTCAAGTATTATTCAATTGTCTTGTGTAGAGATAGCAGTCTTGTTGATATTTATGTTTTAAACAAGTTGATCACTCTGGATATTAGAGGCTAATGTGTTATCTCAGTGATAAGGTAATGCATGCATCTTATTAACTGGAATAATCTATAAATTAATATACGTACGAGCCTCTCTCCTAAGAGATCGGTGCCATCTTGGGAAGGTGACAATTCTAGTTGTCAGTTAGCTATTAGGAAGTTTTTTAAAAAAAAAAACAGGTTTATCAGTTGCACTTTGAAAATAATACATCTTTTCTTCTGTTTTTCCTTATATGTCACTTTTTCCTTTTTTAGATGTTCTTACACATCTGCTGAGCTTGAAGTGCAGTGTCCAGGATTTTAGTAGGAATTGTATCTGCCTAGTACAGCTAAGACTTTACTGCTTTTAAATCCTTAAACATTGGAGATCTTTACCAAAGTATGATATCTAAATACCACTCAGGTGAAACAAAGATTATCAATTGTGTAATTAGAAGTGGGGTTTAAATCCATAAACATGATTGCGGTTCTTTACAAGGGCAAAATGAACAGCCCACAAGGTTGCTTCTATCTCCATCTATGTGCAACAACAAAATAGAAGCCAGTTAAGATTTTGCTGATATGCCATTCACTCGTGGGGAATGACAAATAGTCATTTTATTATCTTGTATTGACATTATTCAAGTAGCAGCCTTGATATTAGATTTTTTTGCTATTAAATTGCTGCATCATTAAGTTGGATAATGCCATTTTTAAAAAGCTGACAGTCTTGCGTTTTTATTAGTGTCGGATACCGTTTTGGAATAGTAATCAAACCATATGGAGAGGCCGTATTAATGACTTCTTAGCAGCGCAATGAAATGTGAAGGACAGTATGACAATCCACCAGGCGCTGCAATGCCTAATGAGCTACAGATTTCAAATAGCTCACCAAAGGAAAAAAAATAGTAATTAAAAGCAAAACATGACAAATGATCCCTTGCAGATTCACATTTTCTTGTCTTATTTAATGACACAGAGCAATAAAGTTTGCTTAGCTTGGGTAGCCTCATAGATTTGTTAGTGATGACTGCGGCTTGCTATGGATCATGCTAGTTGTGTACTGCTAGAAGCTTATTCAACGCATCTGAATGGAGAGGCATCAGGATGCTGACAGCATTAAATCATTAGAATTTGGCCTTTTAGTGACATTTATATGCTTTAACAGGCAGAAGCAGCTCACAGGCACTGCACAGATCTTGCTTTTCATAAATGTGCTGTAAAAAATTGGTCTTGTTTGAACTCTGTGTGCTTTCACACAGTTTGTAAAAAGCAATCCTGGCCCCCTCCAACACACACGCACAGATGCAGGCTGGAGTGACCTTGAGGTTTCTGAAATTGCCATTGATTGCTCTTTTGCTTTGGTTTTGATCATGGAGTCCTCAGGCCAGTTTGATCTACTTAGGGAACTCCTGAGCTGTTCTGGAAACAATGCGGTGATGGGGGGGGAGTTCACCGACAGAGAAAGTTACAGTAGGAGACGCAAAAGGAGTGTCAGTGTGCAGTATTGGTTAAAGACAGTTGAAGGATATAATGAAGATTGAACTGAAGATCACTGCACGTTGCCCAGTTCTAACTTTATTTATACTGTAGTTGTTCGTACCACATGTTTTTGAAAGCAAACAAATATATTGGGGATCCAAAGTATTGAAAATAACAGTGCATGTTGCCTATTCCACTGGTGGTTTTAACCTTTTATTTTTAAGATTTTGGGTTATGTAGGGTAGGGACCTCTTTCTTTTGGAGGAAGGGAGATGACTTTTCTCCTTTCTTCTGTCTTCATCGCTGTCAAGGTGGAGTTGACAAGCTTTTCAAATGGCATTTTGTTTAAATCTTAACCCTGCCAACAGAATCGCTGCCTTGACCTCTGTTGTCTTGCTCCCCATTACCTTATCAAATCCTTCAAATTTACAGCCCATCCGCGCAGTTTACACCCAATCCCCTTCGTTCTAGAGACAGGTGCAGCAAGATTTGTCAATTGTACTGTATATTCCATTCACTGCTGTCAGGAAAAACACAGAAAACATATATACACATACTTCTGTTTGAAAGCTTGGGTTTTAAGCCATTCAGAAGAAAGCAGCCAGCAGCTCTTTATAATCCTTTAAAATTGATTTTATGCTCAGTGCAAGTTTAGAAAACTTTGAAAGAGATCGATGCCAGATCAATAACAGGAACCAGAGCTGCCTTTTATCGTCTCAGACACTCTGTAGATAACAACAAGAGATTAGATGTTAACAAACATTATGATTACCGGCCTCCTTAGTCCCAGTGCATATTAGGATTACGAAAATTGTAAATTTGCCACAAGGTATATTTCACCCTCTTGTCTCTGAGTCATAGTACAGAAGAGGACTTCCACGTATAAACAGCACAAAAACAGCCCTATGTTCCTACCACATGAATATCACTGCAAAATGTTCAAGAGCTTTGTTTAATTTGTTGCAAAATGTCATACACCATGACCTTAACAGATAATTTAAGAGGTGTCTGTTGGATTATTATTGTCATTGTAAAACAACACTGTAGAACAGTCAATATTGTAATCTTGGTTCTTTTATTTTAATGAAATGTGTCCTTCAAGAGAATGAAGCTAGGATCGAATGGGATTCGTGTCTTCAGAACGTCTTTCGGAAGGTGAATTATTCAGATTTGCAGACATTTTAATTGAGTTTCTGTAGGCAGCTGGAAAGCCTGTACAAGTTTGAAAGTCTTCCGGGGTACAAAATGACTTGTAAATGCAATAAATCTACCCACCTATGTACGCATCTGTCATGCAAAATCAAAAATCATTAAGCTGTTATTGCCGTGTGGTGCTGTAAAGATCCCCTCGTAGGAAGATGCAATCGGAATTTTTCTCCTGCCTTAAATCCATAAATAAACACTTGCCAGGAGGCAAGGCTTAGCCTTTTGAATTCAGAGCGCTTTTTGTTTTTGTTGTTGTTGTTTTTCTTCTAATTAAAATGTTTGTAAATCAATAGCTTGCACGGGGACAGTTTTATTCTCCTCAGACAAATCCAGAGATTATTTATCAATAGAGTGATTAGGAGATCAGGGATTCCATTCCCAGTTGTTCTAACTTATTGGATCACCTTTAAAATAGAAATGTATGTGCTTTACGGGTGTTTTTTTTCCCACCATAAAATAAAGCCGGCTCCATTATTTTTGCTTTCCACGGCGGCTTCTGAAAAAGGGAAGTTACAGAAAACTGCCTAGTAAAGAAATCACACATGAATACATTCAGATATTCAATAAGTACAGTAATGGATTAGAACAAAGTATAAAGCTTGATGACATTTCATAAACAGTTGGGATAGAAAGAGGTTTACAAACACAGAAGGAATTATACAGACCACATTGAAAACTGGGAGGAATGGACACACACCTTAGCAGTGATATTTCGAAACAGATGAAAGCCATCACAAGAACGCAGCGGTGGTCTCAATCTATTGATTACAGCAACAATTCTTAAAAATGAAAGACAACCCTCTTCACTGTTTTTATGATAGAGTGATAAAAAGAATATATTTCTGCTGTCATTTTTGTAAAGATAGTATATTTTTTAAGAGAGGGGAATTTTTTTGATCCAAAGAGTTACATGATAACAGTTGTTTTCATCTTTTGTGAAATCTTGTGTGAATGTCTAGCAAGTTACTGTACAAGTCTCTTGCTCAGGTAGTGTAAGTGCTTGAGGATAAGAAATACAATGTATCCCGCATTAAATAGCCTCATATCTTTTGTGCCATATTCTAAAAGTGTGAGGATGTCATCAGCACAATTTGCATTTTAATCACTTGTTGGTTGCAGTTTGTTCAGTGCAGGTGCATAATTATATGATTAAGTAATAGAATGTATGACTTTTGGGAATTAATTAAAAGTAATAACTGAAGCATCATACTGGAGTTAAACATTCTAAAAGGGTCAAGGAACTGATAAGGTCCATGTGCAGTGAATACGATTAAAGATGCAATAAAATTAGAACGCATTACCAGGACATGTGAATTCACAATGTTCTGTGTCTTTTACACCAGGGAGCATATTTTAGACCTTCGGGTATGACCCATTTGGAGCTGCGCTAAGTGTGAGGTTGGCATCCTGGAGATCTGAAAAATGCTCACTTGATGTAATGATAGATTGCCTATTTCCGTAGACCTGACCATATGAATATGGTCTAGACATCAAGATAATATTACCACTGCAACACCCAAAATAGCGAACACGAACACCATGGTAACTGGTAGCTTGACCCTGTGTTATACATTTGACTTTAATTTTCATCGTGCACATGAATGGTCAATTGGAAAATCAGCCAATTCTTCTCATTTTTAGGATGCTCGTTTCGACGGTTTTTGATACAGTAAAAAATAAAGGACTGTCACGTAAAAAAAAATAGATGACAGACTTGTTCTCAGATTTTACAGTGATGCATGTGCATTGTAGTGGCACATAATTTTCATGGGCAGCTGAGACTCACCCTAGCCTCACTGGTACTGGAATGAATTATGAAAGGCCATTCTGTGAATGAACTTAGCAGATACATTTTTCAGGTTTTGTGTCCAGTTTATGGGACATCAGTGTGGTGCCTGTCTGGGTATGCTGATCTTCCCAACACCCAGGTCATATCAGGGGTGCATCCAGTCCCACTTAGCTGTGGGCTTTGCTTCATCTCATCCCTCCCATCAAACTGGAAGCCGATCTTTCGGATTTCAGAGGTTATCACAACAGGGCACCCACTTCTTTCTCCCTTCTTTTTCCCCCCTTTGAAAAGGATCATTCAGCAATCTTGCCTGACCATCTGCTCTTCTGTGCTGTTTGTTTCATCTGCCCCGCTGACAATGTCATGAACTGGTTAGAGAACGGTGCTGAGAGCTGCAGGCATTTCTCTTCTATACTGTGGCCTCTCCCCCCCTCTCTTCCACTGCATCAGCTCTCGAGTCACTGGTATTACTGATGTCATCCTTCTGTAAGCTCTACCTTTAATTAGTGGATTGCCTAATCAATGTTATTTACTTCTATTCAATCCATAGCTCTTAGCAATGCCTCAGAAGAAGCTTTCAAAGCTGCTTCTTCTAGTTACATATTGTTTTTTTTTTTAATTCAGCTGTTGATTCTACATACCACACTACTATACCTGTTATATAATGCATACTATTACATAAAGAGGTCTATTGACCAAGTCCTTGCATTTTCTAGTCTCTCTTTGCTTTGTCAAAAGCATGCTTACCCCAGAGACTGGAAAGCTGACAACATCTTTCTTTCAGCCTTTCTTTTTTGTTTTTCCTTCTGCTGCTCTTTTTTCTTTCCTTTGTTCTTTCTTTCATTTTCGTTCTTCACTGTTGTTTGCCCTTTCCTTTACCCTCTCTCTTGCTTTGATTTCTCTCCTGCTTTCCTTCATTTTCCCTTTTTCTCTGTTTTCTCCTTCTCCATATTTTTTCCTGAGCCATTTAGTCCCTTGTTTGTCCCCACTTTTCTCCCTCCGTTGGTCCTCCGCTGTGCTTGAGTGACGCCCACCAGCCAGTCAGAGAGGATAAAGAGCAGCCCTTGCCTGCCGTTTAGACCAAGGTCACAGTCATTAAATAAAAAGAGGTGTGTGATCTCCGGAGATAGCCGACGCAGCGGAATATATTAACTTCATTCCTAATTGAATATCCGGGCTTCGGGAAAAAGTTTGAAGACAACCCAGGATTTCATTAAAATGAAAATGTTCTCATTTCTCCATCTTGCGCGAGTTATTACTCATGCTGTCAGGTTGCTGGTGGAGCAGGGTGCTATGGCTTAACGTAAATTGCAGTGAAAGATGAAGTTGTAATAATGTTTATTTCATTCCCATCAAGTGTCACATTATTCTTCCCCGAGCTTGTTTAAAAAAAAGTCACACTTGGTGACTCATTTGCCTCCACTCGCCGTTCGCCCTCTCCCTGTTCCATTGGTTGGCAGGGAGGTTACAGGCAGTGGACTGAGACAGGCAGCCAAATGGAAAAACTCCCAGCGGCCCCTGCTCTGTTGCTCTGTGCAGTGATGGCACTGAGGGTTCAGATCACAGCATTACTGTGTGCATCTCTCTCACCTCAATTTCTTTATTTATGCTTTGCATTTGTAGATGTTGCTCAGCAGAAGTTTGGGAGAAGTTCTAATTGTAATCTCACACTGCCATTCTCTTAGACATAAACATCTCGCCTGCTGATCTCCCACTTGGTGCAAAGCTTTTCTCGCACTCCGCCCTTCAACTTCATTTTCAACCTGGCAGCTGCCTCCCTGGTTCATTCCTCACAAGTGTGGGGCTTTTGACAGCCTTCACCTTCCAGACAGAGCTGTCATTTGCTCAGCCTGCAGAGTTAATGCTAACAACTAAAACCTTGTCGCATTAATTAGAATTCCACCATACTAATGAAATGAGAGTTTTCAGGGCTCCTGGTATGCCGTGGGCGGTTAGTCACCATTCAGTCTTTTAAACATTTCTCTGGATGTTGTGAATTCCAATTCTCTCCTTTAAAATGTCTGATGCTGACAGATGCCATTTCAAATTGATGTAAAATTATTAGGAATAATCAGATAGATATTTTAAGAGAATATTTGGGATGATTAAGAACTGCTTACCAGGTGCCTTCATTTGAGTTCAAGTGATAAAACTCCATGCTGAATAACATACATGAGTGAAAAAGTGGATTGAATGAATGGACAGACAAAAACAAATAGACCAAAGATGACTGAGTGATGCTCCACTTGAACAGGAGTCTCCAGTTCTGCTCCTGGAATAAAGCAAAGCTTTCTGGTTTTCATTGCAGCCAAGTTCTCAATTGATTAATCAAATCAGTTACTGGATAAGTTAGCCAAGATTAATATGATCTTCAGCCACTGATTTCAGATGCTAATAAGATGTGAAAGATTAGGGCTGATAGGACAGAGTTGAAGGGCCATGCTCTAAAGCACTGTGCACAGCAGATGTGTAAGGCCACTCTCAGAGCCCTTTGCTGTAGTGCAGTATGTGCTGCATTTATTCAGTCTCTGAAATAACGTAAAGCTAGAATTCAGAGCCTAACTCATTCTCTCCATTTTCTCACTTCTTCATCCAGTTTACAGTTGCAGGGGAGCCAGAGCCTATCCTGGTAAGGAACGGGAGCCAGGCAGGATACACCCTGGATGGGATGCCAGTCCAATGCACTGCGTACAAGGACTTGCACTCAGTCACACCAGGGCTAATTTTCCCAGATGCCAGTTAACCTACCAGCTGTGTGTCACGTTTGTAGTCCCTCCCCCTTAAGGGTGCTCTGGCTCTTCCTTGTTTTGCCTCATTCCCCGCACCTGTTCCTTATTCCAGCCCCTTTTCAGTTCCCCCTTAAAAGCCAGACACTGACACTAATCAGGGCTCTGCATTGGTTTCCGCATCATGTAAGCCCAGGTCCTGGATGCGTTTGGCTCCGTTATGTTTTTAACTTTCTGTTCCTGTTCTGTTCCCATTCCCGACCCGGTTCCTGTTTTTAATCTCCTGTCTTGGTTGGATCGCCTGGCCATGGACTTGTGCTTGTTTTTGGATATCTCTTTGGACTCGTCCCTGGATTTGTTTGCCTCGCTACACCTTCCCCGACCACCAGCACTCCTTGGACACGCCCCCCTGTTTTTTATTCCCGTATCCTGCGTGACTTTTTCCTAGTGTTTCCTCGCTCTACCCCGGATTGTGTCGTCTGCATAGGTTCCGGAAAGAACTCCTTCGCGACATTGTGGGACTCTGGAAGGAAACCGGAGTACCTGGAGGAAACCCACCTGGACACACAAAACTCCATTCACATACAGTAGCTCACCGGGTCTTGAATTGAACTCAGGGCACCATTACTGCAAGACTGCAATGCTTACCACTGCGCCACTGTACCACCCTCTCATAGCCTAACTTTAAGTGAAAAATTACATAAAATCAAATAAATGCCATGGCGGTTGGGGAAGAGCAGGTGAATGGGGGTGAATTCATTGAGGGACAGCAAAAGTCCATCATATATTATACTGTTTAGTAGCAAAGCAGGGGGCTCCAATCTGAAAAGCACAGATGGGAAAATGCATGCCCAAGCTATCTGGGTCTTTAAGGAGGGTTGAAGATGCTGCATTGTGATTCTCTCTCCTGAGCCCTGCCAGAGTAGCCAGGAGCGCGCACTTGGAAGTTATGAGGTTTCAGCTGGCAGGTATGGGGAGTAGATTTCAACTCTGCGAGGCAGGCACTGTCTTTGGCAGCCTCTCACATGCTCAGTGCAGCACAGACACTCTCTCCTGTGCTCCCTGGAGTGTATCTGATATCCTCCAGCCTGTTTGATTTAACCAAATGAAATGCTCTTTAAAATGCCGTACTGCTTTAGCACTGCAAGAGGCATCACAAACCAAGCTGTCTGCCCGCAGATAAAATAATTTTTCCACTTCGCTGATCCTAACAAGCAATATCACTTTTTTATTCTTTTTCTTTCATTCTGTCTTTCATTGCAACTTTTTTAACCATTTGGATCCACATTTATTCATGTATACTTGAATCCACTTTTTTATTATGGAGGGAAAATGCCATCACTGGTTTCTGGCCTGCATTGACATTATTTGTATAGAGCTGCTGACTGCTGGGATACATCGTGGGGGGTGGGGCTTATGGCACTGCTGCAATCAAAGCCTTGTTGCATTGGGGTGCCAGTATATACTGTAGCTATCTGAATGTATTTTGGCATCTTTGGGCAGGGCACCAAAGTGGTATTTTCTTGTATTCTTTAATGTACAGTGCAAATGATAAAAATGAATAACAGAAAATGTCAACAAGTATACAAAGACATATGTCTCTATATATACTGGTAGGTGTTGAACAACGTAACAAAAAATGAATTATGTTTAGGTATGATAAACATTTGTGCTACCTAACAGCAGGAACAAATAACATTGCTTACAATAAGCAAGAGAAGTAGGAATCATTGGAAATCAATCTGAGGAATTTAAGAGGAAATTGACAGGGGAATTTATTCTTTGCAAACCTGCTGTGAATTAATTTATTTCTACCATCTGGTTAGTGCAGGGAGGTTTCTATAATTATTCTTAGCGATTTCTTTTCTTCATTTTTTTTCAGTCACTGGTATAGCTTAATGCCTTCTGTGCAAACGGAATGCCTGTCTTGGGAGTTGCTAACAGCATTCAGCCCGTGCTATAAATTTGTCTTTTACTGCTCAGGTTGGCACACATCTTCTCCACAGTGCCTCCTTACTGTCTCTCTTGGAACGTGACAGGGAGATTAAACAATGTTGTCCCATACCTTTTTTAAGTAGCAATGTTCTCAGGAATACGTGATGCTGTCCTTCCAATAGCTGCTTTCTGCCACTGCTTCAGTCTGTCCTTCTCACTCTCCAGCAGGGCTAGCATAAGACAGTTTCCATCCTGTGCTGCATATTGGCCACAGAAACTTCTATTAAATGCAACTCTATGGAATTTTTGTGCTACATAAAAAAAGGAAAGGAAAACACAATTCTTTAGCGTTTACAATCCGCATAAATACATTTTAATTTCCTTGTGAGACATGAGTGGAGTATTATTGGGTGTCCCTGGTCTTAAATGTTATTTACATGCCTGGATGTTCATTTTTAATGTGTCAGTACAGTTTACAACTGGTAGCATCTTTTCATGCACTCTAGTAATTTTGTATGCCCCATTTAGACCTTCATAATCTAGTGCCACCTGTTCTTTGAAGGTAAAGTAGTAGGATTTTTTGAATGACGTTTTTATCAGTGTTACTCTGTCTTATATAGGTGAAGATGTACAGATCCATAGGTGGTGTATATGGTAGAATCAATTTAAAATCACAAACTGTGAAGTGATTCCCAGCACATCTTTTAAGTGCAATGTTCTTGATAAGAACTGTAATTAGACCTATATAAAGATTTTGCTTTTAGGTTATTTGCAAGAAATTTCCCAGAGCAAGGATGAGATTGGAATTATACAGAGTTCAGAGGATTAGCAATGTCATTATCTTAGTTAAGGTACTGTATGTTCATAAAGGTAAAAAACTGGTCAAAAACAGGAAAGAAGAGTACTAGAAGCCAATGGAAATGTTATAATGCTGTTTTGGGCACACTCATCAGGCTTTTAACATTCAGCCTTCTCTATTATTTTACAAGCTTCTCAGAGCTTATGGCTCTTGTGTTTCCCTAACAACCTGTTGGATGGATTCTAAATATGGTCCACGTTGCCGTGGCAACAAGAATGACTCAACTGTCTGCTGCCTCCACTCAATAATGATAAAATAAATTGTTGCTCCTAACCAATCAAGCGGGAGGACAGAAAGATTACAAAGGCAACCTCTCTACTGAGGACAGTGCGTAAATGTTAATGTACTTGAGGCACAGAATGAGGGCCTTGTTCCATACAGGAGGCGGATCATAATCTTCTTGTTCCTCTTCTCTAGTGATTAACATCCTATTGAATTCACGATGGCGGTTATTTCTGAGTGGAGAGTGCCTTGCAGAAATAGATCAACTATGTGTGGCAGGAGTGTAAAGTGAGCCAATGTGCTTCATCCATTCCAGATTGGGCCCCTCTTCTATTCACTCTTTCCCGGCTGTTTATCATCCAACTGAAGATCCTTTTCCTGGCTTACAGTACTTCTCTCTAAAGCCCTTTCCCCCTTCCTCTCCGCAGTCCCTCATCTCTCCTTCGCCTCCCTCTCATCCTCTCTGCTTCTCATCTGTTGGTTGTTTAGTTGTTCCACCAAATTGCTCATCGGTGTCTTGTGCTGCACAGTCTGGACCCCAGATACCTTGATGCATTGGAGCTGCAGCATCTCTCTCTGCCTTTGAGCATCTTCTCAAGAGACATCTGCTCAGGCTGGATGTTTAGATCCCACTATTCATCCCTGTATTACTTTATTGTCTTCATATAGTAATATAATGATTCACTCATTGCGGGATATTGAACTACTTTTTTTCAGATTTATACCTCTCTACATAGCTTTTGCAATAACTTGCAATTGATGATCAATAAATTAATAAATACTTCCGTACCACACCCCGGATGACATAATACTAACACTGTATACACTGAGCTAAACAGATTAGCCCTCTCCAAAATGGCACAGAACAATATGGGGGTTGATACTTCAACTGTACTATAGTACATGGATTTAACTGATAGGCTAACTTAGATTTTGATCTGTCTGGCTCTATACTGCCACCAAATATATATTTTTAATGAGCAGTAGAGCTTTCCTCATTTTATATAGGGATAAGATGAATAAAGTTTTAATGAGGAAAAGAGATTAAACTAGAAACAACCCCTAAACCTAAATCTAGTTGTAGGAGCTGGCGGGATTAGGGGTAAGTGTTATGTTTCTACTTCCAGACAGCGAAATACTGTGTATAGTATCTGGGCTCAAGCAGTATTCATGATCATATGTGAAGTCAGCCTTAGGCTTTGTTAGGATTGGAGTGAGTTTTTTTACTACTCTTATGAGGTTAGGAACAAACTAAAGTGTAGGTATGATTAAACTTTTAGGGTTAGTTTATATTAACATAATTAAGGTAACAGAAATATTGCTTTAGTTTTAATGTAAGGGTTTAGGAATTGAGATGGGGTGAGAATTTGGTAAATGGGTTAAGATTAGGAGTAGAGTTAGAATCAGGCTCTCTGCTTTGGAGTCAAGTTTGAGACTGGTTCTGAGATACGGTTTTTTAGTTAAAGATATGGTTTACTATACGGCTGAGTTACCTGTATTTTCTCACGTAGAAATTGTTTCACTCCTTTATAGGAGCAAAGGGTAAGGGGATGGCTCTAAGGTTATATGTAGGAGTATGTTAAAAAGGTTTTTATGTCTGTCATAGCCTGGAGATCATTAATGTTAATGTAATTTATTTGGATATATCACATTGTATTATTCATAAAATCTGTATGTTTGAGGTGTTAGAGAAGATCGTTTTCTCTGGTTACTATGAAATCTGTTTGAAAAAATTCAGTTTCTAAAATGCAAATTTGGCATTGGTCTTACACCAAAGTACTGGATAAGAATGATTGTCTTGTAATCCAGAACAGTAGTGCTTTTGTGCTGACAGCACACCAGTATTGGTTTTTACACAAGATAAACAAGAAATGTCTCTCCCCAGACAATTTCAAACATCACTTCTGTACCCCACTAGTGAAAATATCAGGCTTCTATGCAAATGTCTGTGTCAGGCCCTGTACAACATTTTGTAATATGTTGCTGTGTTTTGTGCTCTCTGTTATGTACTTGATGCATACTGTACTTTCACGTAATATTTCTATTTACATTGGTTATGACTCTGTGGGTTCTGGTATTCCTTTACTGGTTAATAAATACTACTTTATTTACAACAGGTTTATGAAGTCAAAAGTCTCCTTATCTTTCCATGTTAGCTTGTCAGATTTGAGAAAGGCCAGCCAGGAGGTTATGGGTATGAGCATTCAGGGTTGATGGGTGTGTTATGGCTTCAGTGATCTTGATATTCCTACAGGCTGGAATGCCCAAGATTTTGACTGGATCAGAACTAGATTTTTCTAATGTCCCTTTTTCTCTGTTACAGCTACAATACGTTTTGCTTTCTTTTTTTCCTTTTAGATATTTTGTGCTCTCCTTTGATCATGCCACTGAATGAGGTGATAGCATTGTGACTGTAACACTGTGGCACAAGTATGATTTTAAAACAAATTAAAGGCAATTGCACACATCCTGTTAACAGTAGACGGCATTAAGATTCAGTTTTCTATGAGTGTAATGATTGTGGCCTGAAGTTGCACAGTGTTTCATTTTCAGGCAGTGTTTGACACTTCGATGTGCCTTTGGACTGAGCTGCTGCACAGCAAGTTCAGCTCTTTTAACACTCCAGATCACACATACAGCACATACTGTATGGTGATAATTGCTTGGGGTGTGGCTGTTCATTTTACATCCTAAAGACAAAAGCAATGACCAGGCGCTGATCTTGGTGTCTAGGAGCCTTCGGTGTCAAGGAGTCCTTGTAGTGCCAAGTTACAAACCCCGAACCAAAAAACACACCAGTGTCATTACAAAGACCAATGGCTGGAGCCGTGTAGTCTCCTTGAGCTCTTTGACTGCATTTTAATTGGGAGCTATACCACAAGACACAATTAAAACCAAGCTTGTAACAGGCTTAACAATGGAGTAGCACAGTAATGGATAGGGATTTGAAAGTACAAGAACATAATAGAGCAAAGGATTCTATAGCCTATTAATGCTGCCATAACAAACAGTGCAGCCTCCTAATTACAAGTCAGACTTCTGCAGATGAGTGGCTGCTGTGTAAATGGCACTGCTGAGGATCTATAAACCCCATTAAAGGTGTGTGCTGGGACTGCGCTATAGCACTGAATAGGGCACACTTAAGCTTTGTTTAAGTAGAATGCAGGCCCACTTCTCTAAGATCTTGTCACGCCCTCTGCAGCCAGAGGGTGCTCCTTCTCTGTCCTGTCCCTAGTTTCCGGTCTGCTGTCCTTCCTGTCCCTCTCTTTCCCTTGGGCTATATATTTCCTGGTCTTGCACTCTGTCCTCGCTCAGCATTGACGTTCGGATGTCCTGAGACCCGCCTAGCACCAGGGCGCCCCACGTCCGCTCCCTGAGGGCATAGGTTTCTATACGGCATTCCTGAACTCTTTGCACTAATGAGCCCGGGCCTTTTTCCCGTCTCGCCGCTACGCATATGGGTCTTTTTCCGCTCTCCTGCTCCCCACGGTTAGTCCCTTTGGACGTCCGTGACAGATCTGATCTGCAATAAACTGATAGAATACTTAATAAAACACATTTTTTCTGATATTCAAGGCACATACCAGAATTAACTTTTTTTTAACAATTTAATAGCATTAGGTTTTTAGTTTTGTTGAAGGTGGTGTTCTATATATATTTGCTATTCTTCTGTAGAGTTTCTTTAAAATCTTCTACAAACATGTAGGAAGCTGGGCTGTCATTGTACGCTTTTAAGTCAGAAAACATTCCACACACAAATCTGCCACTATTGGGTAATCAAGGTTGCACTCTAATATGAGCAGAATGAGCATGAGAATTACAAAGGATGCAAGGATTAAGATGATAATAGAAAATGATGATGCAGAAGGTCTCATTCAAGAGCAGTAAGGTGGATTCATCACCAAAGATGAGGACCAGGAACAATTTCTACTTCATTTATTCAGATTTAAACATGGCAAGACTTATTAATGGACTTGGAAAATGGGAATACTGTCCTTTGTAGCCAAAGAACAAATTAGGGTGGTGAAGCATGAAGGCATGTCTGAAAGTCTTAATAGATCAGATTTAAGCTGCAGCTTTGAATGGGATTTTGTGTCCCAATTTAAAATAATAAGCATTATTGTAGCTTTATTAATCTCTACCATGAAAGCTTCAGGTGCTCAGTGGCACTAGTCAATGATCTTTGATCAAGCTAAAATATCACACACTGTGTCACAAACACTGAAATAATGCATAATGCCAGACCAGCCCACCTTGAATTGAAGCAAAAGGTTTCTGATGACCAGTATAATAACCAAGCTTATGTCCTTTGAAATGAGAGAGGCCATCCTTAGCAGCTACAGTACTTAGTGCCCCATAGGAGAACTGAAAAAGAGGCTGCAGATGACATGGAGTTTCTCACTGTGGGTTAGCTTTCCCCACTCACCTTTAATAAAGAGCCCGTTGCTCCTAGTCTTGAAAACAACCCTGGGCACCACAGACACAGCATCACTCTGAACGTTCCAGCTATTCTGTAGCAGAATCAAAAATATGTATTAATAATACACACTCTCACCGTGGAACCTGAGCAGTTTTATTTTTAGGTTATTTTCTCCTCAGAAACACCCCATGGAAGGAAATAACTTTAATTAACACATCAAGATACAATAAATAAACACTGGAACTTGGTGCTTTTCTGTCAATAAATAACAGGTGATAGTCAGCAGGCTTCTAATCACTCTGACTGTCAAAATGGAAGTGATTAGAGCGCCATCCGGAGCCTTAATTCAGGGGCTTCAAAGCTTCACCAAACAGCCTCCCAGCAAGGTGCCACTGGCCTTTTTTCAGAGCCAGTGACCCATTTTTCTTCCATGCTCAGTGTTTGCTTTCATGGCAGCCAGGAAAGAGCTTCATTTATCAAGATCTCAGCGTTCGACTACAGCAGCACGTCCCGAGCCACTGCATAACATTTAAGTCTCCGAAAAACATTACAAACGTGCTGTGCCAGACCACACAACACAGGGACTGCGCGTCAGAGGAGTCTGTAAGTAGCCTAATACTAAAAGGACTATGACAAGCAGACAATAGCCCCAAGCAACCCCAGGCTCTCTGGAATAAAGATATGTCTTCTAATGCCACTGGTTTTCACAAGAGGTGACATTTGCAGATAAGGCAGTGTCCCTTTTAGATTAATATGCTGCTGCTGAAAGTGGAGAAAACATGCATCCAAAGGTGTACAGATTTAAGCAGAGGGGAGGAATGCTGGAAGCTGGTGGGGAAGCATCTCCTGTCCATCTACTTAGCAGTTAGATCCTGTATTGAACTACAGAGATCTACTGAGTGTTTAGAGACGCACCACACTGCAGCAGAGAATGCACCCAATCACAGATGATTGCAGAAAGACAGGAGCCCTATTGCACCTGAAATAAAGCAGGCCTCAGCCAATATCATGTCAGTTTAAGGAAGGTCCTACTTTTTAAGGAAGGGACTCTTTTACCTACAGTGCCCTAAGAGATTACTGTAAGAAGATGCAATACATAATTAACACAATTTAAAATCATACAAGTGTATTATGTTACAGGATTCCTGTATTTTTCATTCATAATGGAGTTGAGAGCTTTACCTAGTGCAGGAAACAGTGTGGAAATAGAATGAATTGAGTGGAATGCAAATACAGTGCAATATGTGCAGTGAAACACGACAGAAGCAATACAAAGCAGCTCGACAGTCAGCAGGAGTGAGGCAGGAGCAGATTGTAGAGTCTGCAAGTGTCGTTACTGAGGTCTAATTCAGCTCCAACAAAGAAATATTCTTTAAAGTCTTTGTTAATGTTTCACCTTTTCCCTTTTTCTGAAAGATGGTCTGGTCACAATGTAATTTTACTTTCTTTATACTAAGTACAATTCACCTCATGTACCTGGGTTAGAGGCATTTAAATCTTCATGTAATTACAGAATTTGGAAACAAAAAACGTAGGTATCAAATGCAGCTTTGTGGCTGACATTTTCATGCCCTTTAAAAAACAATTCAATCTGCAAAATCTTTTTGTTGTTTCTGTTGGTTTTCATTTTCTTACAGCCCTCTCATTGGTATGTCTTTTTGTAAATCAGAATGGTTTGCTGCAGTCATTATGGATGCCCATGACCTTTGGAAAAGGATGTCCAACACTTTGCCGTGTGACCTTTGGAACTGGAGAGGCCTGACTTTAACTCTTGCTTGTGTCGGCAGCAGGAACAGTTAAAGAGGAGGAGGAGGATGAGCAGGAGAGGAAAAGGAGAGGATTTCTGCTTTGTGCCACTTAAGCTGACATTCGTCCTCAGTCTCTAATTGTTAACCCACTGTACCTAATCTTGTCAGTGATGCCAGATTCCTCAAACACAGCTGCTTTTTTCAGATGGCAGTCATGCAGAGATCTAAAATCCAGATCACTCGCATGTGTGCTCTGAGATCCAGCAATGACAGATAAAAGTCTTTTGTTTGTGAGGGGCTATCAAAGACAGAAGGCTCGTGCTCTTTCTGCACCTGCATTGTCTATCTTATGCTTTGCCGCAGAGAACAGAGAGGATTGTACAAAACCGAGGAAAGGGCAATGGGAAAATTTAAATCCACTGTAGAACACCTGCACTCTATATTAAACGCCTCTTTTTGCTGGTGTAGTCTATTGCTCTCTCCTAGCTGCAATATGTATGCAAATATAAGCTTTTATTCTTAAGCACTACTACATGATTTGTAATACTTTGCATGTGAGCGTTAGATATTTTCTTCTCTACACCTTATTACTTTAAATGAGCTTGCTCGTACAGAGCCAGTCTCACACATTTCTCCTGCCTCTATGAGGAGTCTGTAACATAAAAGCTCAAATGCTTTTGTCACCCTCCTGTCAAACACACCTTCCTGCAAAAATGCGCATTTGTTCACATAGCTGACCTTCCACACAGCTAAAACGGAGAAGATTGCATCGCTTGCCTCCTTTATTCTGCAAGTCAAAAGCTGGCCTTTGCGATGCTGAATGCAGCTGTGCATTTTAGAGCACCTCTTTTGTGTTCAAGTTTTTTTTGTCTACCAATTGCAGACGGTTTTCTTTTTGCCTTTGCTGTCATCAATGACCCCCCCGACTCCAGATGAGCATTTGGCAGTTTGTACGTAACCTCAAAGGGGAAAGAAAAGATGAAACAAGGGAATGTGTGGAAATAAGGAGAAAAGGTCCCTGCAGAGTCCAAAGCTTTTCAGGGGACACAAAGCTGTTCTGTCTATGTCTTTCGGTTTTCCACAAGCGCTGGGCATCCCAAGCAAGATGAAATGAGCTCAACACGAAAATATGCTCAGTTACAGTCTTTGCATGGAGTTTACCATTTCAAAGTTTAAGACAGTGTTCCACTGGTTGTGTTGTTGATGGTGCTGTGCTCCACACTGTCTGCATCCTGGTGTGGTTCCCAGCAGGATCAGGCTCTAAAACTGGAGATGAGAGTGTTTTGCCTGGTGAGTGGAGGCCTCTTGCGTTAGTCTCTTGAATTTTGTACGCTAACAATCATCCGACTCTAAAATAGAGTGCAGCATCTGAGCAGTGCATGTATTGTAGACTAAAGTTGTTCATGACCCTCATGAAGCAAACGGGAAAAATGCGACATAATTAAAAGAAACAATTCTGTTTTAGAGTCTGAAATACTGGATGCAGAAGTGTTATTAGTAATTTTAATAAGTAACTTATTTGGGTAGTGCTTTTGACCAGAGCAAGAACCAGTCTCACTGATTCCTACAACCTTTTTTTAAAATACCTCTTGTTGAGCATTATGAACCCTAAGTACAACATATTCACTGTCTGCCTCATTAATTTCAATTGCCTCTTGCTTTAATAATGATGTTCTTGATAACATTTCCTACATCTCTCGTCAAACACTTTAACATCCCACTTCCTTTGTTTCTTTTGAAGCTTTAGGTTTGCTAGTTTGATGCAGTTTCTTAAATTCTTCTGATAGAGCAGGGATACTGAAACACACTTGATTGTATCTGTTTCTTCTTGCTTTCAAAAAAGCAAACTTTGGAGTACAAATATTGGACATACTGTACCAGTATATATGTCAGTGAAGCTAATATACAGTATATATACAGTAACTGAAAGCTTCAATGCCACTAAAATAGTAAATGTTGAAATCCTCCATGCTGATGCTGAAAATGCGTAAAAACAGTTTATTGAATTGATCATTCCCTCCAGTCCTAGCTCAATCTAGCAACAACCAATCACTCTGATAATTAAAACTATTTTTAAAGAAATAAAACCCAATAAGAAGAAATGTTAATGAGGAACTTTAGCTTAACCCACTTACTGTAGCAGAGAGACAAGCACCTGGCCAGAGGGTCAACAAATTAGGGCCCCATTCAGAGTGAGTAAGGAGTTAACCAAGGGACAGTCCCACTTGTGGAAATGGGATGGAGAAGGGAGGAAAGGGGCCTACAATGCTATTTTAAATCATGGAAGATTGTGAGTTAAAGGCGAACCTGTTTGTTTATTTGTTATAAACTCTGTTTAAAATACATAAACGTGTTGATAGTTTAAATAAATGAGGTGGATTTAGGAATGTTTGTGAGGCATGTAGATGTAAAATATCTACGTTAGTTGATAGTTAAGCTTCTTGTTAATTGTTGACCGATGCTCTGTTGTTCAACCAGCCAAAGCAGAGGTCTAATTAAAGAATCCTTCTCGTGTTTTCCCTATATTTAGAAAAGTGTCTGCACTTTCAATTGCAATAATGATAATTATATAATGATGAGAAGGTAACAGTGAAAGTTGTTTTGGTATGACAATAACATGTTCCCATACATGAATGGTTAAAGCCAATGGCATCTTCCACTATGCAAAGCATCACAACCCTCCAGGGATCCCGTCAGTAGACAGTTACAAAGTTACATATTGCAATTGTCCTTGAGCAGATCTGCTAACTAAAGCAAGGGTGCACCCTTGGTCTGGGAGAGCCACAACTCAGCCAGTATTAAAGGTCACCTTAAATTGTCAGTTTGTAAAATAATCCTGTGACTATACAGATCCAGCCATTCAGAATGCATGCTGGATAATGGAGTATATTGTGGCGCATGTGCTGTGGGGCACTACGATTTTTAGAGATATTCAGTTATTGGACTGCACTACTTTGTAAAACCGGCAGGTGGAGCAGTGAAAGATTAATGGGGCATGTAGAAGCATTTGGGCTGTTGCCAGGAAATGCCTGGTTTCGAATCCCAGTCAATGCTGAGGGAGAATCTTTTTCCAGTTATAGAAATTAAGTTGTATACTGATTGGACTTTTATTAATTTTAAACTGTGTATTACAGTATTTAAATATTAAATTAATTCAAAAAAGTTTTGATGTGCTTCTTCTAACTATATCAAGTTTCTATACTTCATAAAAAGCTCCGTCATGATCAGCTATCAAAATTTCCCTTTAGTTGTAAAATTCCATATTAATATTCCATATTAAGTGGATTTAAACATACACAACAGAGAGATTAAATGAAGCAATCATTTTACTAACATCTAATGCACCACAAGTGGCACATATGGATAATCTTTGGACAGTGAATTACATACCGCAACACACTGCAACCGCAACAAATATGGCAACTTTTACCATATTTGGGAGAAATACCACATATTCTGAGTGGCTACATCTGTATTAGTGTTTTGATCAATGTACTAACCTAATCATTCCAATTAAGTCAGGAATTGCACCCTTGAGAGGGTGTTTCCATTTCATATGATCACTGAACTAACTAATTTGAACAAATCACCTGCTTCAGTGGTCAAAATTAAACTGTTCCAAGGACTTAAAATAGTGATCACTGTGACTAGTAAAAAGTACTGGACTGTAACTGTCTAGAAACCAGTTTGGTTACACCTGAATTAGAGAGAGTTATGACCACTTGAACTGTCAAAGACACTCATCAGATAATATCAGAAGATAATATCAGATATATCATATCATAATATCACTAATACCAGAATGCCACTCAATTATGAGAGAAACAAAAATATTCCTATAATATTAATATTTCCCAATCGTGGAACCGTGGTTCAACAATTACATTCGCAATAAAATAAAAGATAGATCCACCGTGTTCAAATCAGGGGACAAAGTGCTGTACAGGGAATCATGGTATGCATTAGAGGAAGCCATAAAACGCGTAAAACGGAGCTACAGAGTGCGGCTTGAAACGCAGTGCGCTGACACCTGGAGGCTGTGGCAGGGATTACAGTCAATCATAGGCTACAAGGGCTGCAGCCAGGAGATCGACACGAACAACACATCCCTGCCAAACGAGCGAAACCACTTCTATGCCCGCTTTGATGCTCTGAACACGGGCACTGCTGAGAAGACCCAAAGTGTACAGGGTGAGTTTGTTCTGAAACTCTCAGAGCAGGACGTGCAGAAGACTCTGAGCAGGGTGAAAATCCATAAGGCTGCTGGGCCTGATGGGATACCACCTCACGTCCTGAGGACATGTGCAGACCAGCTGACCACAGTGTTTACAAACATCTTTAACTCCTCCCTGTCACAGTCCATTGTCCCCACCTGCTTAAAAAAAACACTATTGTTCCAATCCCCAGAAAGGCAAAAGTGACGTGCCTGAACGATTACTGCCCAGTAGCATTAACATCTGTGGTAATGAAATGCCTGGAGAAGCTGGTGTTGTTACACATCAACTCCTCCATCATGGAGTTCCTGGACCCCTTGCAGCTCGCCTACAAGAACAACAGATCAGTTGATGATGCTGTCTCCCTGGATCTACATACAGCCTTGGAACACCTGGACACTAAGTACTCGTATGTGAGAATGCTGTTTGTGGACTACAGTTCAGCATTCAATTCCATCATACCCAGTCAACTGGTGACAAAGCTCAGGGGATTAGGTCTGTGCAACTCTGTCTGCAACTGGCTACTGGACTTTCTAATAAAGAGACCACAGATGGTGCAGATAGGTAATAAAACATCAACACCACTCACCCTGAACACTGGAACCCCACAAGGCTTCTGTCTGAGTCCAAGGTTGTACTCCCTGTTCACTCACGACTGCACAGCAAGACACAGCAACAACCGCATCATTAAGTTTGCAGATGACACCACTATAATAGGACTGATCAGCGATGATGACGAGTCCACTTACAGGGATGAAGTTGTACAGCTGCTTAGGTGGTGTCATAGCAATAACCTTGACCTCGTAAATAAAACGAAAGAGCTAATAGTGGGCTTTCGGAGACACAGGCCACACACTCACAGCCCACTCAGTATTAATGAAACGGAAGTGGAAACAGTCACCAGCTTTAGGTTTTTGGGAATTCACATTTCTAAAGATCTAACCTGGACTGTGAACACTGGCTCTATCTTGAAGAAGGTTCAGCAGCGCCTTTGTTTCTTGAGGTGCCTCAAGCGATGGGGAATGCCAGTACCTGTGTTGGTGAACTTCTACCCCTACACCATCGAGAGTGTCCTCACCAACAGGAACACCGTGTGGTACGGCAACACCTCTTCTCGAGAAAGAAAGGCACTGCAGAGAATTGTCAATATGGCCCAGAAGATCATCGGCTGTGGTCTCACCAAGATTGAACAGCTCTATGAGGACCACTGCTGTGGTAGAATTCTGGCCATCACAGAGGGCAGTCACCACCCTGGGCATGAGCTTTTCACCCCACTGCCCTCAGGCAAGAGATACAAGAGCATATGGACACTTACCACTAGATTCTTCAATAGCTTTTATCCACAAGCAGTGCGATTGGCGAACACATTTAGCCATGCCCCTCGGACCACACCTATACAATTTACTTCATTATGATTTCTTATTTATTGCAAATCTCCAGTCATTGTTTACAGGTCTGCATTGTTTACATTTAAACTGTTTACTTGTTTCCTTGTACATTGTCTACTGTTTGTTTGTATATTGTCTTGATGCACTGTCTGCACTTTGTGTTTTTACACTTGTTTTAACAATCGAGAGACTTTCCGTAAGTAAGAATTCCATTGTACCAGTACATGTACCGGTTATATATGGCAATAAAGTTCAAGTAATATCATGTTTTTTCAGGTAACTACTATGTACAATTTGTCAGAGATTTTACATGTACCATTTGCAGTTGATTTTCTCTCTATCTGCTGTGTCAGCAGTGTAGAGACAATTCTCCTTCACAACCCTGTTGTTTTCTGTGTCGGCTGCCCCAAAGGGCTGTATTACAATATATGATCCCAGAAGCTCTGAGGACTGCTGCTGTCATTCATGGTTCCTGTTTGATGTGCTTTTCCAAACCTCCTCGTGCTGCTGAACTGAATTAAGGACTCATTAACTCACATGTAATTATTAATTGATGACTGCATATTAAAATAAATGTAATTGAATATGATTAAGGTTTATGTGCACGCTGGCTTCAAGTGAACAGTTTGTAATTGCTTTGACTTATGGAGCGTGTGCACCCACAAGTGAAGTATTTCCTGCAATGAGTAGAGAAAGTGCAGTGAACCAACATTGTTTCTTTTCTTCCCAAGTAGTCATCCTCTTCTTGTGACATTGAAGAATATATCACAATATACTGCATTTGTGCATGTATGTGTGTAAGCTGGCCACTTCAATCTCCAAGCCACATCGATCCATCAAGCCAGAGCTCATCCGGGTTTCAAATGGACTACAAAGCAGAGGTCTCCTCACCTACAGTAGATGGAACACTAGTCCATCACAGGAATTACCCCCTGCAATGATTTTCCCTACTTATACAACTGGGTGGACTAGAGTAACTGGGGTAGAGTACCTCACTCAAGGTAAAACAACAGTGTCTACAGAAATGACTCAAAACCACTAGTTACAGTACATGCAGAAGGAGAAGCAGTGTGCATGTTATTATATTACACTCAATTCACTAAGGTACATTTAAAAATAGTCCAGATATTGCTATTTTTATACACATTAAACCAAATGGATTTTTTCATAAACTTGATGATTGTTAGCTATTCCCTGAGATATTCTTCATTTTTCAATTGCATGTTGTTTGGTACCCATCAACCATAATGAGAAAACAATTTCTCTGACAATCTAAATCAGTTGCCTTCTCTGCTCCTTTTACAGTACATGGACTACTTTCTGTGCAGAAATAAAAGCTCTAATACTAAAAAGAAAGTGGCAGTGTGGAAATTGTAGACAGAAGTCACTTCATTGTGTTTGCACATGCTCATTACCAGATGTTTGTCAGAAGACAGCGTCTGTTCTTCTTGCTAATCAGGGCTGGTACAGTCTGTTGATGGAAGTGGGGTCAGTTCTTGAATAAGGACATAATGGAGCTCTAGGAGTCATGGATTGTACCGGATAGCTTTATAGCTCTCTAATTTTGGGTTTAATTTCCATTGCTTTTCACACCATAAGTAAATGTTTTCTTAATCTTTTTACTTTACAGAATCTTCTTTTTGTTAAACTGTGTTTTTCTTAGTAGGAAAAGCTGAGCAGCATTTATAATCACCTAAAGTGAACAGAGCAGAGAGAGACAGAAAATGGTCGATAAACCGATTATAAATACTGGGACATACATGCATTTAACGCACAGAAAAATGCACAGACAGACATATACTGTACAATGACATCTGTGATATTGTCCTTTGGTACGGATTTTAGCCAAACTTGTGTGTAATACTTGTGTGGTTTCTAGCTGCAGCAGGGCGATCCAAGGCCTTCTACTGGGCCTTCATTAATAAAGGTCTTGCTTTACAGCCTTTAACTGCTTCTTACTCTAGTAAAATTAGTTGATTCACCTTAATTTGGTAGTCAAAAACATTTCAAAATCCTGTGCCTAACTGATTGTAAAGCTTGGTTAGGGTGTTTCTGTATACAGTAAATTGACCTGTTGCTTAGCATTAAGATACTCATGCCATTTCTGGGATCCCATATTTAAGCTGTCCCCCACAAAAATGTCAGGTATTTTTTGTAATGTAATACAATACAATGTAATGTGAGGAGTAAAATACAACGGTGTATTGACATATTCAGTTTCCCCACATAACTGCAGCCATCCCAGAGCAAGCATTGCATTTGTTCTGATGAGAAAAGTAAAGTGTTAAATCTGCTGAATTTCTGTGTGCTTTAACAGCTACATCTGTGTAGCTAGCAAAAAAAAACCCTGCAAATCTTAAGCCTTAAGACAATGTGTTTGGACTGCATTGGTGAAAAATAAGTTCACACAAAGACTGAAGCAGCTGGATGTTCATTATTTGAGTAGCTTTGCAGAAGCGAGTAATCAGGGCTGTTTGAGGCAGTACATGTGTACTATTCCTTTAGATCTGCTATTTTAAAAATAACATGGTTTGGAAAATGAGATGATGGAAGCTGTGACAAACTACTTACTTGATGATACATATGAAGTCACACAGATGGCTGAAAAGGTGGTGATGGGCTGATTTATTTGCATTAAGTCTCAACCATTTTCATTTTTCGAAGAGAGAACAATAGCTTTGCATTTGTTGTACACACATATTATATTCACTCACTTGTAATTGCTGTGCTGTTTTTTTTGTCTGAGGTAGCCAGTTTAGAAAAAGAGACCCTTGCAGCATGAAAAATATAATACAATAGGTTCCATTTATATGTAAAATAAAAATAAAATTTTATTAAATAACAGTACAATTTAACATCTGGCAAAAAAATCAGCTTCCATTTTGATGCACTAAAGTCAAGGCCTAATTCTTGTCATCAGAGTCATTAGTTGTCATACAGTCAAGCAAAAATGAAGACACCTCCTTAATAATAATAATAATAATAATAATAATAATAATAATAATAATAATCATCATCATCATCATCATCATCATCATCATCATCATCATCATCTATTAAAAATGCCATACCTTAGGCCACTGTACTGTACATAGTGATTATAAAAAAGACAAAAAAAGTACAACAAAAAGTAGAAGAAAATAATAAACAAGAGCAGTAATAATACCTTATATCGAATGCATGACTTTATAGGTGACTAATGTCGAGATGTAAATGTAGGAGTGATATGATGTATAGGTCTGGTGTGAGTTAGAAGTTTAGCTGCCAAGTTTTGGACTTACTGCAGCTTGAGAGGTGAGTTAGGGAGCCCATGAAGTAAAGAGCAGGGTGGGCAATACTTCTCAGGTGACAAAAGATGATCTAATCAAACTTGTCAGCTGAGTCTCAAAAGACAGGAGAGGATCAAGTGTGACTCCCAGATTCAAGACTATGGCTGACGTGAATGTCAAACCCATCCACCATTACTGTGAACTTCTGATTGAGCTTTTCCAGCTGAGATTTGCCACCCACCAGTAAAATTGCTGTTTTGTAACTATTTAGCTTCAGGGAATTTGATGTCAACCAGATCTCAATGTCACACAGACAAGAAATAAGTGACATAGATGGGAGATCAGAGGGAGAAGAAGTTTCAACATAAATCTGAGTATCACCTGCATAACAGTGAAACTGAAGACCGTGTTTGTGTATAATCTGGCCAAGCGGAAGCATATAAATAATAAAAAGCAATGTGGCACACCATGATTGACTGGGACCATGGGGGGTTTATGAGGAGCAAGGGAGACAAAATGCTGCCAGCCAGTCAGATAAGAGCAGAACCAGTTTAAGACAGTACAATTGACAAACATATTTGCAAGCAATTGAGCAACACCAAATGATTTACTGTACCAAAAGCTGCACTAAGATCAAAGAGCATGAGGATACTCACATCCCCCCAAGTCAGATGCAACACTGACAAGAGCAGTCTCAGTGTTATGAAAAGCAGACTGAAATGTTTCAAACAAGTCACTAGGTATCATGTGAGCCTGTAATTTTACGTGCAACCACAAGTTTAGCTAGAAATGGCAACTTAGAAATTGGTCTTTTTTATCAAGTGTCTTAGCATCAAATCTAGTATTAAGTACCCCACTAATAATAGTTATATGACAAGTCAAGTTAACAACCTCATGTAATATGTCCAAATAAGTATTCCACAGGTTTGGCGACTTATGTACTCCAATGAATATGAGATAAGCTTGTTTGCCACAGTAATTTTGTGAACTAGAAATTAGACAGCAGTCTGGAGTAGTGGCTGCTGTTCTGGACATGTAACTGAAAGGCTGAGGGTTCATTTGCTAGGTGGAACATTCCTGTTGTTCCCTTGAGCGAGGTACTTTGTACAGATTTCTTCTGTAAAACAGTACCCAGCTGTATAAATTGGTGCAGATGTACTGTTTTTGCATTGGATAAAAGCCTCAGCTACCTTAATAAGAATCAGTAATATTTTATAGAAGTGTCTCATCTCTTCTCCTAACTCTTTCTTACTCTACTCAATCTGAATAAGACCCTGTTGTGTGTTTTTTTTTTTCACCGAATCAAGACACACACCTGTTTTGTTTTCAAAGATATTAAACCCTTTCTCTTTGCCTGGAGGGGCTGGTCCAGCAGGTAGACAATACTAGCCAGCCAACAGTGCATCTCAGAGGCATAATTAACAGGTTGACAGTCATGCTCTAGCAAGAGTGTAATAATGACTTGTTATGGAGCAGCAGTTTTAAATATGCCTTATTGGGCAAAAAACTGCTCCGATTAGAAATCTGATAACAAGTAATTTATACTGAATCAATCAGCTGTGGCACTTGGATATCTTTCAAGCTGTTTGTGTTTGATGTGGATAATTGCCTTTCCAGAGTGTTTTTTTCTGGTTCCCTGTTTTCGGTTTGTAGGTTGCATCCCCAGTGGAATTGTGAGAAAGGAATGGATGGGCGAGCAAATTCTTTCTACAGTATGTGACAACTTCTGCTTCGTTCTCTCTGTACCATCTCTTCTATGCTGCATGTAGGCCTGCAAATATCAATTAGCTTTGGCCGTTTCACTATGCCGGAAAGCAGAAGTGTCTCAACTAGCCTCTAATTCTGTTTTACATATGTGAGCAGGTTATAGAAGTGCACATCACCTCCCTGACAGCTAGACAGTGTTGACTTCTCTGGCAGAGAAGGACCTGGTCTTTTGGTGCTGTGGAGTCACTGCTATCTAAGGAATGGTGTTGTGTGCCACTGAGCCTGCAAACAACTTTTTAATAAATCTTGACAGGGGCAGAGCAGACTACATAAAATCAAATGTGTATTAAGTTAGTCAGTAGACAGCTTATTAGGGCTCAACAAGGTCACATAGCCATTTCTTCCCAGTGAAACAGGGTTCCATATGTATCTTACAAATATCACTTTTCAGTCTTATAGTGTATTTAAGATCATGTAGTCTTATAGGAATGTGAAGATTGATTATTAATTTTTGCATTCCCTTAATTCACATCTATCTGTTCATAGTGTGCATCGTCATATGCACACAAACATTAATAAATGGGTTGTTGCTTCAGTCCTGCTGTTAGAATGAAAGAATGGAATCAATGTTTTGTTTTGTAGTGAAAACAGATGCTGACTGAAACTGTTGGCAGCTCCAAAAATAATTGCCAGGGGGGCTTAGCCTGTTCTGAGTGTAGTGGTGTGACAATTCTGGGGAGCATGATATTTTTGTACATTTCGTTGTGAATGTGAGGAAAGGTGACAGGGGCTGCATTTCAATCTTTGTGTCTTCTGTGCGATAAAATGGCCCATACTGACTAAAGGGTTTCAAGGTCAAATCTCGGAAAGAAAGGCAAAAAAGCATAGTTCCCTGAAGCCCTTAAGATGTGTCTCACTCTGACCTCTCAGATGTTGTGGGCTGTATCGTCCGCTGACCGCGAGGACATATAGCTTGTAGATCACATGGGGTTGGTGGCAGTTGGTGAAACAATGACGGAGGCAATTTCTTCAATGTCTCTAGGCATGCCGTGGAATTGGAGGGGAAAGTTACCCATTCCCCAAAAGGGCACAAATACTTCTGGAGGGTGGTGCGGAGCTCTGGGTGCTCAGAAAGAAGATGAAAGGGTCAGAGGAGCTTGCCTGCTCTTCCTCTGTTGAGACACATAAAGAAACAATTGACAATTCCAACTTGCGGGGGAAAGGTGCTTAAGATATTGCAGTGGAACAGTCACTGCATTAGCTCTGTAGTGTGAAAGAGAACTCTTGGGACTCTGGAATACAGAAAATCTTCAAATTTATTCACTGCAGCTGTTGTGGAGGCAGCTTAACTAGTTTTCAATCTCCAAGCTTCACTCTGGACTTGAACATTGTTTTACAATGCCTTAGAGCTACTGCAGCGCAATAGCTTGTAACAGAATACAACTTATTTGGAAGTTAGATGGATATTGCTTTACCGCAATTTATGCTAAAGCTGTACTTCTTAAGATAGGAAAGGGCTAAGGCCTCTAGTTTCTCTGACATGACCTTTGACTTTCTCCAGCCAGCGTTTTGACACTAAGGAATGCTTGTTCCTGCTACCTGTCTGGGTCTCACAGTTCTCTTTCATTCTTTTTCTGGCCAGCCATAGGTTTTTACCAGAGAGATCAATCTAACCCACTACATCCTCCTCACTTCATTTCAGTCACATCGTCCATGTGAGGATGTAGAGGACATTCTCTAAGATGAATAAATGACTGTCCCACAGGGAACAACACAGTGAATATAATATATAAAGATGAGAACGGATGTGTATTTATATACTCTGTGAAAGTAAGGCATGGTGATTAAATACAGCTTCAATTTAGAAAATGGACGCATTTGTTTCAAGCAGTCTGTAATGCATTGTGTTTTGCACCACTTCCCATATACCTGATGCTGTACTATCCAACACTTTGAGGTCATTTATCAAAAGACAAAGACAGTCCAGGTGACTAATAAACCCATTCCCTGCTTTAATAAATTATCAGAAAACGGTGACTCTGGCTGCAGTGAATAATAGCTTAATTTCAATTAAGACTGTGCAATTAATTCTCAGGTTTGGTGCCTGTGGTGGGGGGGAGGGGGAGTTTCTGCAGCCTTTGTACTTGCAGGCGCAGTGAAGGAGTGTGGGGCTTTCCTCTCCCTCAATGCCCTGCAACCTCAGACAGCACGAAAGAGAACTGGCATTGAGCCACTGCAGACTCCCTGCTTATTAACTTCGAAGGTCTTCTCTTTAATTGTCCATTAATAACAACAATGAGCCATCCTACATGTTTTCTGGACATTTTTCTGGGGGTTGATGCTCTACTCTGTCATGTGCTTTTAACTGCAGCTGTTTTTTTTTTCTGCCGAAGAAAGGGAGTGGGGAAAATAACCTAATGAATAAATAAGCAACAAGAAATACTTTCCAGTGCAATGCAATCTCTCGTTTTAAGATTTTCTTCTTAAATGTTATTTACTTGATTTTCCTCCCTGAGCCGTAAGCATCACTGCTACTGTCTTGTAGAGTATCCATCATCAGCTTTCAGCACTTGTTGTTCTGTTCCTATGGGGTGCAATCAGAAAGCCCCAAAGCGCTCTCCTGATTTCACAGATCTCTGAGTAATAAGCTATGGAAATAGGAACAGAATGGCAAATTTGGAGCAGGTACTTGCTGTGTGCAGCCAATAGGATCCTGTTCTTAAGAACGTGACATGGCTCTTGCAGAAGGCAGCTATTCAAGCAAGCCGCACTTTGACATCTGAAGCCAGCAGAGAGACTCCTTGTAGGGGTACAGGGAGCCAGTCCCCTTCAGTACCAGCTCTGGTTACAGTGCAATACTGGCCCACGCAGTGCACCAGCTGTCAGTTGAAGTCTTTGCTCTTTGGCGCAGTGCTCCAGTGATCTGTCTCCTGCAGAGAAAGGGAAGGCTTCTGCAGACTCCTGCTGCATGTATGATTTCGACCAACACAGAGCTTTATACCTGCAATACTGAACCCCTGCTTTATTCTCCTTTTAGGACTAGTCTTCCCGAAATGACAGGCTTGGGGATTTCAGGGCTTGTTCAAATTCCATCATACCGTTATTTTTCCTGGATGTTTTTTGTCTATTACTTCGAATTTGTAAAGGTGGTGTGGTGACCTTTTTTTTAATTGTTTTTTTGTTATCTACAATCTTATATTTATTTCACTAAAAATAATTGAATAGTATTTCACATTTTTCCCATTTCGTTTCCATATTCTTTGTGTAGCAGAAATGAGAAAACATGACAAAGGTCCTTGCTTTGAAGTGCGATTGAAAAGAAACGCACTGTGGTTCTTTCGTAAAGATTGTTCTGTGGTTTTCAGCAGCAAACAAACTGAAAGAGACAAAGAAGTCAAGTAAGATAGATTAGAGATGTAAACAACTCTGCATTTTTAGCCACTTCATTTGAGTTTCAAAGTGCATATACTGACATCTGTCTGTTACCTTAAAGCTGACTTTTCCTGGTAAGGCTTGTGGCAACCCAGCTCGTATTCCAGAAGCACAGGGCAGAAGTTAGGACAACATCCCAAATAGGATTTCAGTGTGTTGCATTCAAACACACACACATATGCAAGCAAGAACAATTGACAGACACTAATTTCCTGGTGGAGGACATGCAAACTCTACACAGACAAAGCCCCTGTATCATGGCCAGGACCCAGGAGCTATGAGGTAGCACTACAAAATAATACATCACCATGCTGTGCCCTGATGCAATTTACTTCCAGTTATTTTAAGATTGAAAATAATTCTACAAGAAATGTACAATGTTTGTGCTGGAATGTTATTACACTCAGAGGTGAAGCGCTGCACAGCTTCTGTGTCACAAGGTAATTGACAGAAATTGGTGAAATATGTCTGCATGTAATTTGAGACTATAGCATTCGTGTTTAATTTGATCAAACTGAGCTGAGAATTCATTGAGATTAGATGTGTTGACTGGAATTTCAGCTGTTGCCTTTTGAATTATTTCTGATTCCCTTTTCCAAGTTGTTGAGAAGGAAGTAAAAATGTCACCGTCATAGCAACGAGTGGGGAGGTTTGTTTCTCTCGTCTCCCATCAGTCCGTTCTCAAGCTTTGTGTTTAACCATTAACCCTTTCATCTCCTCCACAATTGCTGCAGACATTTTTGGGCAGCTTTTGGTCTGCATTTATGAGCACCTTTAGTCCTGTGGCTGAGTCAAGGGGCTTGTTATTGCGAGGTCCCCAGCTTAAACTTCAGTTCTATAGGTAATTCACAGTGTGCCACCCTGAAAAAGTTCCTAAGCCTCCTTGTTCTGCATCCTTCAGATGAGGCATAGAAATGAGGTCTTGCTGTCAGTGTCACTGCTGCAGCAGATGTGATGCATAACTCAGCCCAAGTCCCTATACATACCATGGATGTAGTCATTCACTTGTAGCCTTGACAAACAGTATCACTATATGCAATATATACTTGATGGTAATAAATAAAAAGTCCTAAAAGTAATCTGAAGTTATTCTTGTGTAATAATAAACAAGGATGGTACAGTGGTGTGGCTGCTGCCACAGAGTTGTTGGGCCCAAGATTTGATTGTGTGGAGTTTGCATGTTCTCCCATGTTTCTGAACATGACCTTAGGAATGAGTAGAATTCTGATAATGGATGGGTGAATAATGAACTAAATAACTTTTTGGTCACTTACTAAATGCATGTTATAGGAGCAGCACCTGTTTTCATAGCATCCCTAGCATCTTCTTTTGTTGAACAGTGAACAGTACTATATTTTTGTTTTTGCACAAACTATCTGGTTTGGATTATGACAAAAAGTTCAAGTTCAAGTTCAAGTTCAAGTTTATTGTCATTACACTCATATACATGGTATATGGTATAACGAAATGCTATTTAGCTAGCTCTCGGACATAAGTACAGTAGTACAAAGAGAAAAAAAACAACAACAATACAATTGTGTAGCAAAAGAAAGACAGAGACAACAGGCAGTGTGCAAAAAACAACAACAGACGATGTGCAAAAAAAACAACAGGCAATGTGCAAAAAACAACAACAGGCAATGTGCAAAACAACAAAAAGGTAACAGGTTATGTGCAAAAATATGCATCACAAGAATAAAATAAAGGGATAGAAATTATGGGGAGTGAGCTTTTGACATGTATGGTAGAGGTAGATTTTCAATGTGTGTTTGGGTTTTTGGTAAGAAAGAAAGGAAGAAGGCACTGTGAGGTTCAGATCATAGGTGAGAGGTGAGGTGACAGTGAGAGTGAGAGAGGCTGGGAATTTAACAGTTTGATAGTGCGGGTGTAAAAACTGTCTCTGAGTCTGGTAGTCCGGGTCCGAATGCTCCGGTACCGTTTTCCAGATGGTAGCAGATCATAAAGTCTGTAACTGGGGTGTGTGGGGTCTTTGATTATGCTTAGAGCTTTCCTCAAGCACCGTCTGTCATAATTGTCCTGGATAGATGGGAGGGTAACCCCAGTGATGGACTGGGCAGTTTTCACCACCCGCTGTAGGGCTTTGCAGTCAGCAGCACTGCAGTTGCCATACCACACTGTGGTATGGCATTCACTCTCTTATCAATTTCTGTCATTCTCGTGCTGTTATTTTGTAACTGACATGGAATAAAAACAGATGATTACATGTTTTTTCCTCTTTAATTAGTGTTGTAATTATTGAACTGGACACCATCGGTTCATGACTTCCTAATTAAGTTGAATACATCTGTGCTCTATTTAAGTCTAAAAGATGCTCTAGGCTACATCTGTATTATGTGATGTTCTTCAGAGGAACTGTAAAAATGTTTCCTTATTGTCTTTTTTCACTAAAGCAAGAGAACAGTAAAACATTCACTATATAAATATACATTTTCATAGATTATTCTGCCAGCTAGCAACAACAAAATAAATAGCTCCCCAGGTGCAGAGCAAAGCCATCTTTTGATTAAAGGCAAACAGTGGACTAGGTTTATTTAGCCTCTCTGAATTGTATGGTGTATGCTGTAGTGTATATTAGTGAGTGTGAACTGACCAACAGCCAGCACAGTACAATTAAAATGCTGGGGTGCACATTATGTTTAATTGAGGGGTCTACCACCAGCTGTCCACAGACACTAAAATAACATTTGGTAAAATAAGAGAGTTATAAATGCCAGTTTGTCTGATTGACTCATTAGGAAAAAGACTCATATTGATGTATAGTTTGGATGCTAATAATATTCTGTGACCCTCCCTCAGAGGCAAACGGGTTGACTTGCAAAATAGAAGGCAGAAAAATACACTTGCGGTCTAGCCTAAGAGAAAAACTAAATGCAGCCACACAAAAAAAGCAAAAAGGAATGGCGAATGACCAGCTGCAAACCCTCCGCAAGGTGAATTCAATCACAACGCATTTAGAATCACTGCAGCCTTGTGGCCATTTGAAAACATGGAGCTTTTTATGGCTTTCTGGTGACACAAGGAATTTGTCAAGCTCAACAAGGAGGCTCCATCTGTTCCCTGCTGTCTCCGTGCGCCATGCGGCCATCAGCTGCGGTGGCCCTGGGCCTGCCAAGCTGCCTTCCGGTCCAGCACTTGGACACGGAGCACACGCAGCCTGCTGGACACTGAACGATAGCCCCCATTAAACCCTGGCAGCCCCATGACAAATTGTTCCTGCTAACTCTGTGCTGACATTCGTCAACAGGAGAAAACAATATGATCAAATGGAAAAAAAAAGACCTCAGTTAATGTTGCTCTGCAAACCGTTCAAAGAGTGACCAGGTTAATTCCTGGGCTTCAGGGAAAACTCCACACAGACAAATTAAAGGAAGTGAATTACTTGAGCCATTAACAGAGAAGATTATAAGAGCACATTTATATATACGTCTTCAAAGGTACTGACCGTGTCAACTCAGTAGACCTCTTCAGAATCAGGGGGTGGACAACTAAAATATAAAGAGGGAGTGTTTTTAGCACAAAGAACTGAGGAAATCCTGAACAGGCTACGAGACTACAATGTGTAAACTCTTCCCTTGAGATTCTTCAAGAAACAATTGCATGAGATCTTTGGATAGACATGTTGCTTAATGTAACTGCGATTTTATTTTCTATTGCTAGAGTTTTTAATTGTATTTAGAATATTATATTTTTTTTCTGAAGAAGCACATAGTTTAATAATTATTTTTGGATTATTAAAGTGAATGAGGTATCGATGAGTCAATGGTCATTTTTTTCTTTTGTGCCCAACTGAACTAAAAAATAAAAATGAAATGGCTGTGTAGCTACAGTAACTGTTCTGATGTAAAAGGCAGCGGGGGAAAACAATGCCCTTCACCAAGGCTCCCTCTCCAATCAGTAGCTCTTTAAACTCACGATGTGTAGCTTGCAGAAAGGCAGAATTGCTTTTCTCCTTGAACCTGAGAATCAGAAAGTCCAGGCTGTGCTGAATACACTGCAGGATGGGAAGTGTGATGATTCATTTTATTCCTGTTCATGAGGTGTACTCGACTTGTTGCCTCCAGTATTCATCTGCACACAGCTGTGTGTCTCTTCATGGTTTATTTGGTCTTGTTTCTTTATTGCTCTACACACTGTGCTCACAGCAACGCACCTTTCTGCTGCAGCTCGATTGTGTACATGAGAGTCCAGAAAGGCAAGTTCAGAAAGAACAGATTTTTAACTTCATACAATAGTCCAGTTAAAATAAATGGACCACTTGCAGTTGTAGTGGCAAGGCATATAATCACACAGTAGAATTAAGTGTACCAAAAGATTTCTAATAATCTTTCTGTTGCACTCACAAAGCAGCTTGGGCCTCTGTGTAAACGCAGAGGAATGTAGCTAAAGAAGGCCCATGCGATTTAAAAATCTTCCAGGTCTGTAACAAAGATCAAGTTTCTGTAAAATTATGTTGATTCTAAACCTAATAATATATGGTGCACCCTGGCTCCCCTAAGTCTGCTGTTCCCTTATTGACAAGACAACAGGTCAGAGGTCACTGTCCATCACCCAAATAATTACCCACCAATGAGGGACCTGCTGGTTGGATACCAGGCCTATACCTGATAACATCCTAACCAATCATCAACTTTGATTTCCTGCTTTATAAATGTAGTACCCAACTAATTTCATTAGCTAACTCATCTCTCTTCTCTCTCCAACTACCTTGGCACTCATTTTCTCCTGTTCAACTAAATCAGCGGTCCTTAACCTTTTTGTAAGCGTGACCCCATTTGGACAAGTGAAAAATTGCACAACCCCCCCATGTAAAGAAAAACAACTTTTGGTGCAAATTGCCACCTCAAATTTAAAAATCTTCTAAATCAGACAGTCTGCACTTTACATCCAGACAGGCATAATCACTCTTCATTGCACCTTTCACAAAATAAATTATAATATTATGTTGTTTAATGACTTTTATTTATTTAAATACACCATTCACATGACCCCCCTAAGACCATGATGCAACTGACTTGGGAATCATGACCCCCAGTTTAAGAACCACTGAACTAAATTAAGAAAGTGGGACTCTTTGTGTCAACATTCTGAAAACCTGAGCATATTCAGTAAAAAGATATAGCCAAGCTAAACCACGTTTCTCCCCTCCCTCTTACTTGTGGCCAGACTGAATTTTAACACAACGCTAACTTCCTTGCAGAGCTCCCCTCTGTAATATTAGGCAAAATTCTGTCTCTCTCCTCTCTGCTTCAGGACACTCCTAGCACAATAGAAAAAGCGGACAAGTCAGACCATGGACCAACCTAGCCCATATCTGTATGCAGTGGGAAATTCAAACTCAGCAAGACACTTAGGCCAATGGATCTTTAAGTATAAAATTAGAATTCTTGAGAAATATTATTCCAAACACATTTGATAGTTTAGCTCACAATAATAAGATACAAGATGCTTTTGAGAATTGTACTTATACAGTACTTGTGAGAATATAAATGTGATCTAAGTTAATGAGCCTGAAATACTTTACGAGGTCAACAATAACATGTTATAGTTGATATATTTGATATATCTAATGTTATTTGCTCTTATCTTTGTATTCCCTGAGTAAACGATCAGCTTTTCCTTTCACAGCAGATCCATCAAAAATAAATTCTATTACTTTTGATAGTTTGTTATGCATGTTTTGTTGTTGTACCAATAAATTGTATAATATATATTTAGAAGCCGTGTATGAGAACATATATGATTATGTTTGATTGATTCCTAACAGTTATCAAAACAATTTCTAATTTACTGTAACAATTTCTAATTGTTTCCGTAAATTAAAAACCCTCACATCATTACACAGTAGACACCTTGCTGTGGATTATAGCTGTTGAACTACCACTGAGAGAAACAAGTAATCAATCATTTTATGAGTGACTTTTAAAGTTCAGTCATTTTGTGCTCCAGAGATGTTAACTTTGTGCTTTTCTGCTCAATAACATTAATAGACAGAACTGATGTATTGGCTTGTTCAGTTTTAGCCAGAGACAGGAGATGTTTTATGAAGGCTCCTGGTAATTTATGACTGGTCTGTGTATTGGCATATTACTGTATGCCAGTAAGTGAAGGAATAAAGACATATTAGAATGAGCACCACAGCTTATGTTTTCCCTTTAACACTTCCATATTTGTACCATAAATTGTAGCAGTCTGAAGTGTTTCTGTGTAAGATCCTATCGAAGGATTCATTCGGCACTTGGCCAGTCATTGAATGTAAGATCATCCCAACAGAACCTGGATTGTTGAATTCTCCTACAAGGGGAGGCTCCAGCCTTTTAACAAAGTGGAATTTTTCCCATGCATATTGAGAGGTACAGCAGGACTCTGGAGGACTGTTTGTGAGCAGCCTCGAACCCTCATCACAAGGCACAAGCCATGGTTTGTGGAGATTATTTATGTTTGCTCTGTTTTATGCTTGGTGTTGTGTAGAATAAATATAACTAATGAGTCAGGAATGCCCATTTAAATTTGGCAGAGCTCTTCTGCAGCATCAGGTCTGCAACAGGACTAGACTCTGAAATGATGCAATCTGAGAGATAACCATATCTTGTGTGTCTCATCGCCTGCAAAGACTGCCATTAAAAACAATTCACCAGCTCAGGTTACAGGATAAACATCAGATAGCACATTGATAGGACTTGTATTGTGCTGGCTATTCCGATTTATGTACAAATGTTTGTGTGTGTTTGTTCACTTTACAGTTTTCTGTCTACAGCAGAACACAACAAACATCCTTTCTTTGATGAAAAATAAAATAATATTGTTATATTAGTGCAGTGTACAGTGATGAAGACTTGCGATCAAAGAAGTTCACGACAGAGCTTTGGCTCTGAAAGTATGTGTGTTGTCCAATCTGGGCTTGGTATTAATTCATTATTTATTGATTAATTGATTTTAAAAAGTCTTCCTGGCTTCCCACTGAGTAGGCTTGGTTGATGAATCACTATGAAGAAATCTAGCAGAGTCTGTGAAAGAGAGAGAGAGTGAGGAGAGAGGGGGGTAGTCTTGGAATATTGTTAATTAATGCTGATTGTTGGGAAACAGTAGGAGTGTCAGGGTCTTTGATGTAGACCTGCTCCCTGCCACACTTTGCCTCTCGTAAAGGAGGCGATCAATATGCAGATTTCACTGGTTAAAAGAATCCAACAAATGGACTATTATGAACCTTCTCAACGGGAGCCCTCCTGTACTGTGATTGCCTGAGGCAGAGAACACAATGATCTTTTATTATATTTTTAATGTATAGAAAGAATGCGTTTGCTCTGTCATTATGATTTCCATCGAGCTGAGCTGCCCTCATTAGAAGGGCGAGGGCATGTCAAGACATAACAAGGTTTGCGCGGGAGCGTAAATGCAAATAAGGTCATCTTGACATGATGTACGATTACCTTAAACTACCTGATGACACCAAGAGAGCCGACCAGCTGCCGTGTGAGCCCACTGCTTAACTCCTAATGAGGGACAGCAGACAGCACACTCCCCAGAGGCCCCGCTATTGATGGGCGTGCTGCAGTCATAAAATATGTATTTCTCAGTGTCAACCTCAATCTTATCAATCCTCTTGATTTAATTAGATCAGACTGGCCAAAAGGCAAGGCTCATTCATCGCTCCAAGCTTGCAGAAGAAGCGGCTTTTTTCTGTATTTATTTATTTTTAGCTAATGTTTACTCAAGATACAGTATGTACTGACAACGCAGGTGAATATTCTGGAAGGGGTTGGTCTGCAACTGTTATTGTGCTGGAAACTATGTTTTCTTCTATTTCAGTTCATACAGTAATTGCCTTACGCTTCCTTTCCGTTCAGATTCTTGGCTTGCACCTGTACACCCATTTCCAGAACGTGGCCTGTCAATCAACCAATCAATCAGTCAGCCAGTCAATCGATCAATCTGTTCATTTTGCCTGTCACATGACTTTCAGGGTGTTTTGTATCAAATGTCATAACATGGTGATAGTTCTCTACCCTATAACCTACCTTTTTGATCTTCTCAGTTAACAGAATGAGCTACAGTATATGATTAAGAACAGGATGTATAACTTTTACATTCAAGGAAGACATAAATTATGGGAGAATGCAGATTGAGTGCCATTAAAATGCATTACTGCCGTCTTTGTTGCATGACCCTGGAAAATAAAAATGCCTGTTCCTCTCTGAGTTACGATTAACTGAGGTCTCAATTTGCATGTCTGTGAGGTGTGCCCTACACTGATGTAAAATTGTGCCATGTGCTGTGTGTTAATTCACATGTAACTTGTAATTAAGTGCCTCTTTGGTTTGCGCCCCTCAGGTTTAAATCTATCAATAAACAATTGCTCATTTTCATATCCCCATAAACTATATATACGCAAATGACAATATGTAGGAGCTCAGGCCTGGAATTCTGAATCTTCCTCTGTTGTGTCTCCACAGGTTCAGGATGATGTGCTTTACCACCCGCAAGCCTTGGGTACAGGATTGAGTGTAACACACCTCAGGGTACATTGGCTTTATTATACTTCACAGGACCTGCCTGTATTTCAAAAGGCTGTTTATTATTCTAGAATCCTGATCTTTTCAATGTTAAAATGCTCAGAAAATCTTTTTTCAAATATACAAATAATACATACAAATATCCATATAATAATGAGGTATTGATTTCAATAACTATATTTATTATTATTTACCTGATAATTATAGCATTGATATTTGTCACATATCTTTACTAGATTCCAGCTCTGTGTTGTACAATTAGGATGAGTTGGATGCAGCTGAATTAATTCAGTGAATCAAAGGGATACATTTATCAGCTTTATCACCAATTTGTAGACTGATCTCGTCTGATTTCTGAAGTAAAGGGACACAGGTTGCTAGTGTGGTTTGTGTTGGTGACGGCACTGTAGGTGACCACAGTTTCGCATGCGCTGCTATAAGTGTTGCTGTTGGACCAGTAGGGGGCGCTCTTCTGTCTAGATCAGAATGTTCAAACAATGTCCCATCCTGATGACCACGGACGCTGTGCTGTCCTTCAGTTTTTTTTTCTTGAAAGAGAAGGGGTACTAACTCAAGTGTCCTGAGTAAACTTTACTTTAGGAATGAAGTCTGAAGTTTGCTGTTAATTCAGTCGATGCAGTATTTTCTCACTTGTCTGATGAAACTGCTGTGTAGTGGGCCTGCTGGCTCAGAATGGCTTTTCAAACAGGTGGGAACTATGCAGTGAAGTACCTTCAGTACTCTATATGAAGTGTTCTGGGATCCTTTGGAGTGAAATATTGTAGACAAATGCATGCTAACAATAATAATACATGGCTCTTGAAATAGAAGTAACTTTCCTCTTTGCTTGATATAGAAAATCATAAAATAATTTTAAATGCATTTCTAAAGGTTTACTGCTCCACTTCTTTCACAGTTTCTAATGTACCATTTTTTTTTCTTATAAAATATGAAAATTAATTCCTATTCTTTATTAAAATTTAAAAGGTGCATTTTTTTAACCTACACTCTGGATTGGTGTTTGTTAGCAGGGGTTTTGTGACTTTGATAGGAATTACAGAAATTTGAAACATATCATTCTAACCTTTAGTGGTTCGAATGCAAGGTGAAAATGATTGACTCACACTTTTTCACTGTAATGTTGGCATCACTGTAATGACTTACCAATACCTCTTCTACTTTGGCAGTGCAATAATAATATTCATAGTAAATGCTTATTCAGAGAAAATTATAGTAAATTACATTTAAATGATACATTGACCCCAGAAAATGATCTTGCTTTAAAGTAGCCAAACAGAGATTAATTACTCGTTCATAAGACTTTGAATGCTGCACTTTGTGATTTTAGGATTAAGTCAATCACTAAATGAAATGGAACAAAACAAATGTGCCCTTTAATGTCTAAGAAATGTCTTATGCTCGCAGACATTTAAGAACTCATTTTTCATTTTATTTTGGCATTTGTTAGTAAACACAGTGTTATTATTCAGTATAATAGCTATCCATTTTCTAACAGTTTTGTCCAGTTCAGGGACTCAGGGGAGCCGAAGCCTATCCCAGCAAGCAATAGGCACAAAGCAGGGTACACCCTGGACAGGACGCCAGTCCATCACAGTACAGACAGATACCGTATGCACACACAGATACAGATATGCACACACTCACACCAGGTACGGTTTTCCCATAAGCCAATTTACCTACCTCTATGTTTTTGGATTGTGGGAGGAAACTAGAGCCCCCGGAGGAAACCCATGCAAACATGAGGAGATCGTACGGACCTCACTTAGGGAGCACCCTAGGGTCTAGAATTGAACCTAGGCCCCCGGCGCCATGAGACAGCAATGCTAACCACTATGTAACCATGCCTCCCTCAATATGATATTCTGTTCCTTAAAAGAATCACATCACTGCAGCCTGCATCCCAGTCAGGTCAACAGAATAGACAGCCATTGAGAACAAATGTTAAACTTCTTCAAATCCAGACTCAAAACCTTCTTCTTTAGAAGAGCCTTTACTTAACTGGTTCCATTCCTTACCCCTCTGCTCCTACTATACTTAGTACCCTCTGTGTATTGTAATTGTGTTTTATCTTGTGTGTTCTTTGTATTTATTGTTGTTGTCATTCTGTAATGTGCTTAAATAAGCCACCTTTAAAGGTGCTATATAAAATAAAGTTTTTTTTATTATTATTATTGTTGTTTTTTGGCTTAGCAGAATATTTAGCTCAGGTCATATTTTCACGACCAGGTGATCACATGACCATTTTTCACGACCCAAAAATACCAGGTGATTAGAGTTTCGTATTTGAGTAGAGTCAAAACTACAAAAATGAATTAATTGAAAATAGGTATGCAAATAGAGTGAAAACCCACAGTACAATATGGTAACCCACAAAAGAAATATAAACAGATAACAAGGGGATAAACAATATATTGATAAACAAGACCACCCTCCATGTTCTTTGTACTGTTAGTATTTTGGTCACCTCCGTTTTTTAACAACTTTCTTATGGTTTTGATTGGCAACACCAATGCCTTATGATACCAAAATCTAAAGTAAATTGCAAGGTTTAATAGAAATACAAATATTTCATGTTTTTTTGTCATTTTATTATCCCGTATAAATTAATATGTATTCTAAATAAGTGTCAAAACAAATAAAATGTCAGAATTTTTGTCTATCAACTTGAAGAAGGGATCAGCTGGAAATAAAAAATGAGTCTAATTTGCAGGTCTGTGACACACACAAGGTTCTCTATTTTGTGATGCATTCCTGCACTCCGACAGTGTTGATCAAACATTCCATGCAGACATGCACTGTGCAGCCCTATGGACTCCAATTCATAAGGAAAACATAATTCATTAACCTGCAGAATTCAGGCTTATGTTGTAGCAATCTCACATTGGATGTCCGAGTCTGAAAAGTGCATGAGATGAGTTTTCGGAGCCTGTCAAACATGAGTGTCCCAGATGAAGTACAGTACATTTGGCTAGTTAGCTCTCCAGATGCTATTTTATTTGTCATAAAGCTCAGTAAAAAACTTATGTTCATCTGGTGACACATGACTTAGTAGTCATCACTGTCCTTCCTTGGTTAAAATCTTATGTAATTTTTGTTTTTTTAGTCTTTCTAGACATGTGTTTTTGTATCATCAACATTAAGTCATTCTTCATTTCATCCAAGTTACTATTTTCACTATTTTCTGCTTAGACAAATGAAGACCAGTCAAAGAGATTTGTGTTCCTTGCTGTGGTGCAGAATCATTTTCAGATGGAAAGAGAAAAACATCTGAATCGATCGGGGCATTGGGGTTTCACTGTGTGACACTGAGAATGTTTGAAACTCAGCAGGCAGAGAAAGCCACTGCTTTGATGCATCTAAGTCCTTTATTGCAGGTCAAAGGTGAAGAAAAAATGTTTTGTGAACCATGTCTTTTGTTTTTTTTTTAGGCAGGAAGATTTCAACCCATGCTGGAGACCACAAAACTTACTGAAATTTCTTTGACTGCAAGTGTGGCTGCCACCATGCTCAAACAACAGGCATTTGTCATCAACAAAATGGACATGACCTTTGACCTCCACTGTGAATTATGGTATTGTAGTTCACTCTCCTCTGTTTGGTGCTTGATATTTGTAATAATAATCAAGCAATGACTCGCTCACTTTGGCATTGCCTTCTCTATGATTACAAGAACTTAGTATCCAGTTTGAACAACCGATACTGTATGACTTTTTCTTTGTTTGGAAGAGGTTCTCTCTAATTTAGACAGTGCTGTCAGCCTAAGGCAAGTACCCTGAAAGAACAAGAATCAGTGTGATCCTGTCTACAAATTGCACCTGATTCAGCACTGAAAATATCTCTTTTTGTTGCACCAGAAGAGACAAAATACAATTGTGTTTCCTCCCATGTGTGTTTCCAGCCAGGTTTAGCTTGCATTTCCCCTATAACCTGAAATATTGTGTTGTGCACAGGGTGGGTTAATCATTTAAATCATTCTTAATTCTTAATCGTAAGAAGGTTATTAAATGATGCGTCACAAACTGGTCAACCTGTTTTTTAACAGCTGTGACCCAATACTTAAACCTCCACTGCACACCCGGAATGAATAAAGACATTCCCATTCTGCACTCTGCACCCCTCCTCCTAGAGCATGCCTTTCTCATTTCTCTATCACCATTGTCAAAATCCTGATGAAAAAGGAGAGAAGAAAAGAAAGAGAAAATACCTAAATTGCCTTGCCTTGGCTGGGGTGATAATTGAGTTTTTAAAGTCCAGATTCAATTTCACACCTCAGTTTGTACAGTCAGAATTATTATTATAGTGTTATTATTCACTATTTCTAAACAGGTGCTGTAGGAGGTGGTTTGAAAACGCCGGAACACAGTGTTGCTTTGCTTGGCTGAACGCAGGCAGGAGTGTGGTCTGTAGTCATTAGTCTCAGCAGGGCATCGTGGTCCTTCTAGACCTGTTCTGTGTTGTCTCTCCCCTCCACCTCCGAGAGCTTTGCTCCAGTGATTTTTGTCTCAATCTGTTTCGCTGTTGCCGTGCTGACAGACGTCCCATGTTAACAACAACCAAACAGCCAGGATGTACAATAAGACAATGAAGCTCAATAGCCGCCTTGTCACAGGCCAGCACGATGCAGCTGTGTTTGTGTTTGCTGTGAAAAGATATAATGATTTTAGCTTTGAGAATGTGTAGGAAGAGAATTGGGAATTCTGGATTGAGCTAGGGAATGGGGCTGGGGGGTGTCATCTCATCTGCTGCAAATACAAACTCCTTTCATTGGCATGTTGTGCCTAAATGTACAAATGTAGGAAACAGTACAACAGTTACTTCTGGAGTGCAGTAATCAACTATTACTTACTTGCTTTTGAGCCACATAGTAAAACAAAAGGGATACAATATATTTAGCTATTAAAGTGTAGTTAATACTGGGTTAAAGTTTTATGGTACTGTGTAGTTCAATCTAACAAACAAGTCCTACTCCAGCAACAATCCCCATGAGGCAATGTCATCTATGCTGAAGAAAACAACAACAACAGGGTCTTCACCTGCCTTTGTAAGGAACCTGTCTACTGTCAAGCTGAATAGTTCCCAAGAGATCCTGCACCATCAACAGTGCTCATGCGTGTTTCAGTATTATTGGAGCACCTGTGGAGTAGCCTTCCAAACGTTCGTTCCCCAAAGCTGTATTTTTCCAGCAATTTTCTTAAAAGAAAACCCAAACATTTTCAGGTGATAATTCTAATATTTACAGGAAAAAGCTATTCTAATACCCCTCCAAAGCCCTAGAGTAAGACTATTTCAGCAGCTTTTCTAATTTCTTACCGTGGGATAAGAATCATGGCTTATTCCTGCAGCAATCAGAAATGAATTGACCCATTACTTTTGTACATTCATTTTGTTTCTTAATTATAATCCTCCTTCAGCGATGTCTCATCACCTTGTGCAACAATCAAAAGTAATGAACTGCCAAGTGGATGGCCTGTTTTCTCACTCCTTTGAGTCTGTGTTGGTGTGCTTCTTAAAGCATTCTCCCAAAGTAAAAAAGAGAAGTTGATTTTGGTCTTTTTTGTTGCTTTGGAACATAAAGTGTTTGTTGACAGAACTGTGTAGGTCCAATTAGTTTATGCTAGAGAGGATTAAGATTGTCTGGCTAATTTGAATAAGCAAACGCATCTGTACTTAATTACAAGAACTTCCTTGACCTGACCATAAAACTCCCTGGTTTGATCGCTAAGATACATAATTAGTATATTTCTTGAATAATTAAACATCAGTGTTTATTAGATGTGATAATTTGAGAATGCAAATGGTTAGAAAGTAATTACCAAGATTCTGCACAACAAGTGCTAAATGAATCACCTGGTACCAGATGATAGAAAAGTAATTCAAATGAGCTGTAGCTGGTTGTGATTTGTCTTTAACCCCTTTTCTGCTGCAGTTGTAAAATGAAGGGGAGGTCTGATGAATAATGTGTAACGAAACCCTTCATTATTGCAGCAGGTAATGTTTGTTGGTTGCCAACATTGTTCCATCTGTTCTGTTTCTCAAGATGCACGCACATTAAGTTTGCCTGAAACAATGTTCTGTAACTACTTTGCTGGTGTCCACACTTATCAGGCAGTAAAATGAACGAATTCTCTTGGAATTTCATTTGTTTGGTTTCACTCTCAAAATTTTTTACATTAAAACATTCTCCCATCCATCCACTTTCTGACCACATCCTCCAATTCAGGGTTGAGGGGGAGCCAGAGCCTAACCCAGCAAGCCGTGGATAAAACACAGGATATACCATGAACAGGGCACCAGTCCATCACAGGGCACACAAAGACACAAACATGCGCACACCCCCACACTTGCACCAGGACCAGTCAGCCCAGAAGTTAATTGACCTAATTTAAGTTCCCAATTAACCTCCCAGTTTACCCGTTGACTGTGGGAGGAAATCTACACAATGGAAAGAGGAATTTAAACTCTGGCAAGCCAAAGCTGATACCAAATATAAGGTCTGGAATTTGCAGTTGGCAGATTTTGATTCATTCGTGCATTTTACAAAATTACGTGATATGCTTGTGCATTATATTTGCACTTGGAAATTCATAATCAGCTGCATTACCACCTTCCCTTCTGCATAGATTTCAGAAGCTAGAAGTTTCTAGGATTTCTTTTCCAAAAGCCTAGCTCAGCCTGGTCAGTAGTTGTATGGGAAACCTCCAGGTTGCCTCTATATGTGGTGGTGGATCAGTAAATGGTGCGCTTCTCCTGGACCACTATTTCCAATCTAATGCTGCTGGAAGAGGTGTTAATGAGACCTGCAGGGAGCGCTCAACCTGCAGTCCGTGTGGATCCTAATGCCCCAGTATAGTGACAGCATCCTGGCCAAATGTTCCCCTGGCCTTTACCAATCACGGCCTCCTAATAATTGTATTCTAATCTAATCTATAAACTGCCATCATCACTCTATTTTCCTCCCCACTGATAGCTGATGTGTGATGAGCGTCCTGGCACACTTTGGTTGCATGTTCCAGTTGGGTGCTACACATTGGTGGCTGTGGAGGGGAGTTACATGTAAAGCACTTTGAGTAGAGTGTCCAGATAAGCACAAAGAAAAGCATAAGGCATTATTTTTATAATTGTAGTTATTAATGCCCCAGTATGGTGACAGGAAGCACTGTGCTGTAAGAGATACCATCCTTCAGATGAAACGTTAAACAAATACCCTGTCTTCTTAGTCATGTAAGATCTATCGCATACAGTATGTCCTGTAATAATATAACATCAAATTTTCCTTTAAAACAATTGCACATTTCTTATGAATTTAGCCAGCTAAAAAACTTTTTATCCCAGTATGCAGCCCATTCTTTACTGTTAAGATGCAGATTTGTAACTGAAGATCCCAGGTCTCATAGAAAATACTGAGACTGGTGTCTTTGCTCCGATTTTGGTCACAAGGCATGTGAGTCTGTGCTCTGCCAGTTATGGAGATGTTTTTATTTCCGTGCTTACATTTTAAAGGTAAACGGTTTTTCTATCATAATAATCTATGGCTTGCAATACCAGTTACTGGGATTCAGGGTTATTACAGAGGTGCTGTTTTTCTGCTCTATTACCCAGAACTACAGTAAATGGAGAAGTAATAAGAAATGCAGAAGAATACTCTTTCATTGCATTTTGTTAAAAAAGTCTGAAAGATATTTCAGAATATGATAATATCTTTCTCTATATCTATTGTGAATGTGTTGATTTATCTATTTATGCTGCATGATTTTGTGTGAGTGTTCATTTAAACTCAAGACATGGTGGCACTACAAGTAGTATTTTTAGCGTGTCTCAAAAGACAGTGATAGAACCATGTGATAATTACTCCTGTGGCAGGCTGGCCTTTAAAGTGACTGTTATAACTGTTGACCTGCCACTAGAGGCCATTAAAGGCCTCTATCATTTACATATACATGTAAACACACTGAGTGGTAATTAGTTAATTGTTTGATTAGATTACTGGTGATGGATTATAAGGGCACATTCTCACATGGGTGTTTTGAATGAGATGTTCGAGTATGTACAGTAAAGGCCTCATTGGTGGTAGTCGGGAGGTGGGTGTTTGTGTGGGAGGCTGCTTTGAAGAGTCTGTTTGTTGTAAAGACTTGTGTTGATTAAGGATGGGATCTGACAGATTGACACAGTATTTACATATGTGAATGTGTTGTATGCACATGTTATGGGCTGCAATGACATAAGAAATGTAGGGAAGAGTGTGGTTCACTGAGGGTCACAGGAAAAGACAAGCTGATCCAGCCTTGTGCACCTGTCTCCTGCATTTGAGCCCAGAACCCAGCAATTTGATAGCTGATTGGTCAATCTGTACAGAATTCAACATGATGGTTTTTTAATGGTTTTTAGCCTTCATATTAAAAAATAAAAAATGCAGCACATTTCCCATGTTGACACTTGCCCAGGATTCTGCAGTCCAGAGATTAGGCTGGGACAGACTCAGTATTTGTTATCGTAGAAAGTTTAACTCATATTTACTCATTATGTTTGGAAAAAAATATATATCCTTTTCCCTGTGGAGGTGATGAATTCTGTTACTCCCTGCTGTTAGAGATTGATATGCAGTCTCTGGTGTGTGTTCTGGTCAAGGTTGTCTGTGGTTGGGCAGGGATGCAGATACTGTAAATGAAAGCAGGAACTGCAGAGTGACATCCTCCTTGATTCTCCACATTTCCGATCTGCACACCCAGCCACCACTGCTCTTTCACACTCCTATCAGCCCTCTTGCAGCTACTCTTGGGAATAAATGAGTGATTTGCTGACACTGTCTCAGCAGCCTGCCAATGCATTCATATCTAGCGCGGTGCCCAGCACTGCTCCATTTACTCTCAGTATTGGACTGAGTGTTTACACACTGCATCACCACAAACCAGCCCAGCAGTGCACTTTTTGCAGTCAGTATTGGGATTTGTGCATACACACTGCAGCACCACAGACCAGTCCAGCAGTGCTCCATCTGCTGTTTGATTGGGCTGGGTGCATACACACTACATCAAAACAGGCCCAGAAGCTGGCAGTATCCAGCTGAGTGCACACGCAAAGCATCACAAAGACCAGCCCAGCCCAGCTCCAGCTGTGGTCAGCTCTGTAGGAGTACAGTTGAAAAGGGGTAATGTAATTTTCTGAATGTCTGCTTTGATAGTTTCATAGGCTTCCATTTTTTTCACTTTTTATGCTAATTTGCCTTGTTTACCTCATTATTGCCTATACATTTTTACTTTTAAAGCAAGACGACAAAATTTAAAAAGGTGGGAATATCAGAGATAAAAGGATGAAACCGAGATAACTAAACGTTTTATAAAGATGAGATTGACCTTCAACCATTGCCAAAAGTTGTTACATTCTTTGCTTCTTTGCAGTTGTACAATGTAATCTAGTTTAACTGCTTTCATTAAGAACAATAACTGCAATGAATGCAACCAGTTGCAATTTAAAATAATCTTGGGCTCCACCCCACCACATACAATAGATTTTTTTTCTGTTGTTAAACCCCTTTAGAAAAGTAGTCATACCTGAAGATTAGAGCAGTCAAGGCCCTAGTGCCAGTCTCCCACCTGTCACAGTTAAAAAGAACATTAGTGAGCATAATACTCAAAAGTGCTGTTACACAGGACACCGCAGAATACCTGTAGGTAGGTACTGGGTGTTTTCATCCAGTATGGTGTTACTTAATATTCTGTGTGTATGTTTAAAAATAGACTGCCTTGTGTGTTAACTTTTAAGAGGAAGATAAAATCTTGTTCTATACTGAAACACATCGAGGTATAGCACACAGCTTTTCTATTTCTCTGTCAAACATAACAGTAACAGGGAGAGGACTGATTTTACATGAGAGGATAATCATAAAGAAAAGAGGGTAGATAAAATATCCCCACAATCCCAAAATGTAGGTAGGCTGATGTCAGGAAACATTTACAGCTGTGCTGTAAAGATGTCATCAAGAGTGCAAACATTTTTCATAGATCTGTGTTGAAAGATAACAGTCTCAGGAGCTGTCAATAAGAAGAAATTATTTCAAAATAAAAAGCTTATGGGATTTCCAGCTATGGAGATGAAAGTGGTGGACTTTGAGTATCCTTTCACCTTTTAGTGATTGGGACCATACAAAGGGAGGCAGTGCTGCCATTGAGAGTAGAAACTACAAAAGTTCTGGCATCTAATTGGATTATTTACAGCTTCGTCAGTTGGCAGTCATGAGGCTGATGCTCCAGAGTACAGCTATTTCCTAAACACTCTAAATTAAATAACATAAAAGTAATATTAAAATCAAGTACAGTCAGGCCAACAATACAGCAGCTCATGAGTGTTACTGTATTAGTTTGAAAACTTGATCCTTGGCCACTCTCACCATCACAGCATGCTCTGTACTCCAGATTTTAAAGTGCAGAAGATCTATTAACATGAAAATAACAAAACAAGGCAGTTCTGTTCTGTATTATTAGTAAGCAGCTTATTCAAATCCTAGAATATCATACCACAGCTTAACCCATATCTTTCTAGCACTTTACGTAAAGAAGCCATATTTCAGAAGGAATTTAGAATGGATATCCCACTCTGTGGTTTAGTCTATGAAGAAGACCTTCTAGTGAAATCTTCTTTAATTTTATTCATGACCACAAGTGAATTTGTGTTATGAATTTGATGAAAATGAGGGGATATTTTCATACACAAGATAAGAAAAGCATGAAGATTACAAGTGAATAGGAATAAAGGTGGAATTGAAGTTGCCATAGCAGTGGAATACAAGAATGAAGACTGATTTTGACCAATTTATTTTATATTCAGAGAGTCTAGCAAAGTTATAAAATAAGTGTCATACACTCGGGACTTTCATGAGTATAAGGAGAAATGTGACATTTGGATCCTTAATGTCAAAGGATGAAATGCTGACACGTTGTGTAATGTGTATTTTAGTGGCCGTAACAAAAGAATAAGCAAATATGGCAATTATGAGCACAAAGAGTGCATAACAGAAACATTGTGTACATAAACTGAGGATAAGAACAACTTACTGTAATTCTGTTACACATTACCATACCTTGATGAAGAAATATAACTTCCCATCAACTGCTAAAACTTCCGGTCAATACTCACACAAATGAGAAACCCCATGGTGAATTCAACCCATGCAAAACAGCCACAAAAACATCCTTTCAGATTTAGAGCTGCGAGTTTCCCAATCCTTCTTTTAAAACCAAATTTGCAATCTAAAAAATATGAAAAGTCAAAGAACTATACTAACTAGCAAAGAGATAGGGTGATCTACAATGCTGCTATTACTCTTATTGCTAGACCAACAGCAAAAAAAACAAGGTTCTGTGGTTTGAAACCAAGATATAGAACACACACCCACAACTCCAAAATATTGCACTGCAGGCAGAAGAAAAGGAGTTAACCTCCATATGTTAATGTGCATCTGTTTTTGTGGCTGCCTAAAGGATGAACTATTGATCAGTATAGTGAAGGCATTGAAAGACAGTGTGCCTCTCCATTCATGTACTGGAACTATCATAAATCCTATGAGCTGTTAACAATGATTTCATTGTGCCTGGTTGAAGACATTTCTTAAAAAGATGAAAGGATCATTACTGTGATTTGTGGCTTAAATTCCAATTCTGTCATATGGAATCAGAGTGGGTTATCTCCTTTTAAATCTCTCTGTTATAGGTTTGAAACTGTGGTTCCCATGGAATATTCACCTGCTTATTTTTTACAGATCACACAGCACCTGCAATCCTTTCCTACAGCTCCTGAAGTTGAGAATGGACTGAGTGGCACGAAGAGGGTGTTTTTGAGAGAGTGCATGAGGTGGTCCACAGTAAAATTATTCAGTGACCGGAATCAGAGAATCAAAGCAGTTACCATAATGAATGATCACAGGAAAGTGATAGGTGCGTAGCACTTTCCTGCTTTTCTTATTCTTGATTTATTACGAGTGGGTGTCCTGCTCCATTGCCAAAAGGTTGCACTTATTGGGGGTGAGGTTGCATAATGCAGCGCAACTGGGAAAAGTGACCTAAACTGAAATTTAAGTTTATGAAGAGAATAAAAATCTGCATATTTGTGACAGGTAAAAAAAATTGAGACCCAGAGAAAGCCCACAAAAACATAAAGAGGCAATACTCTAAGCAGAATAATGCCATATCTTGGCATCTAATCCAGGACTTTGTAACCATGAGAGAGAATCATTGAGAGATGTACCACCCTTTAATGATGTACAGTAGATATAGAATATAGAATATAGTTAATAAACTAAAGGAATATGACTCCAGCACTAGTTGCTGGCTAGCTTTGTTCTGGGGTTGGAGTCTCCTGATTGTCCATTCTAGAAATGTTTTGCTCTTCATTTGGACATGAAGCTCCTGTTCGTTTTCAATACCAAAAGTTGGTTTTCTACACTTTTTATGTATATTTATTTCTATACATTCTGCATAGGATAATATATGTTATAAATGGCTGGGTGGCCTCATTACACCACATTACTCTGAAGAGTCTGGACCTACAGGTTTCAATATGGGTTAATGATGTCAATGATGTGATAATGTTCAATGATCTCTGTTTGTGGTTATAGACCTCTCTTTATGTGATTCTAAACAGTTCTTTTGTCCCCTCAATTGTCCCTGTTTATGGATTGCCAGTGTGAATGGTTTCTATGATATGGGCCCCTGTGACAGATTTATGATAATAGCTGGCAGTATGAGGTGATAAATGATTGCTATGTGTGGTGCATGGCCACTGTTTTCTTCATGGGATTAATTGTTTCTTGTTTATTGTTTTAGCTGACCTGGTTTTCCTCTAGAGCTGAAAAACCTCATTTTCAGTACTGCAATAAGACTAGCCTGATTATTATCATTATTAAGCTCTATCTTGCATATCTGAAAGCAACAATATTAATATGCCCAAATAAAAGTCTAAAGATGTGCTGAGGCGACAAAACAGGTTTGAAATGCAGCAGTATATGACAATATACTGCAGTAACACGTTCTTTGTTAAATTTAGTTTTTTAATATAATTTAGATGTGAAGGTTTACACACAGATGATATCACAACCTATGGAAGTGTTATTTCCATAATTAAAGACATAGACTGAATTTGAAATTAAGCCACAAACAAAATGTTGCCCCGAAATTACACTGTTTAATCACAAGGCCCACACTGTTTAAAATCACTCACTCATTCGCACTCTCTCGCAATCAATCATTCTTGAGAAGAATATTTAATAAATATGAATCATATTAAAAACAAATTGACAAGCTGGATCTTGGGTGCAAAGAAAATTTTAAAGAAAAATATTTGTATTTACATCAATCCATTATCAGAAAGCCACTTATTCCTGGTAAGGTTTGTGGAAATTTCAGAGGAAAAATTAAAGTGCACCCTGGACAGGACACCAGTCAAATTCTATATATAAATACACCGGTAGTTTACAGAAGACATACAGTAAAGGATGTGCATTCTTGTTTTTCATAATCACTACCTCTACAAAGTATTTAAGAAATACTACATTTAAGACAAATTCAAACCACAATCTTGGTGAAGATGAAGTATCCTTGCCTGTAGGGTTAACACGACACTCTGAGAGAGAAATGGACTTGCCCCTGCTCTAGAAGCTACTTGCAGATTCACAGTCCGTCCTGGTACTAGCCTCACAAAGATGCCTGCATACTGTACCAGGGGTTCTGCAAGTTTGGTCCTAAAGGGGATCAAACTAGCAGGTTTCGCAGGTCTCTGTAGATCTCATCAGCAGCTTTATCACAAGGTGCTAAAGAAATGTCAAGTGATTTTACAACAGACTGACACCAAGACAATATAATCAAGAGGAGAGAAAGATAAATGCCACGTTTATTGTATGGTTTAAGAATTCACAATAATAATTGAAATTATACAAACATGCTTCTAAGTGCAGATTTCAGGGAAGCCTGAGCCATGGACTTTTTATAGGTGCGGCTTGGATTGAATAATACATTTTTTTGTATAATTTATGATGAGAATCATAATTACGTGTCTAAAATGTTGCACTCATGTGAATGTTAAGCCTCTAAAGTAAATTTTAAAAAAGTTGTCTTCCATTCACCATTTTTGCTAAGATGTGTTTTGTGGTGTTATTCCCTGAAAAAAAAAGTCTGCAACAGAAATCTCTTTTTGTGATCAACACCTGGCTTATCTACATCGGCTCTGAAAAGGAACATTATGAGAAAATGATTAAGTCTTGAAAGAGACTGCTCTGATCCAGGCTTGAAGCTGTATTTGAATCAGGCAACTGGTCCTTCTTGTTCTGCCTCCATGCTGTGATAAGGTATTGTGTTAGTTCAGAAATCCATTGCTGGTGATGATAATATATATCAGCATGGTGTGTAATAGTCTTGTGAACAGCCATTGTGATGGGGTATATAGCTGTTCTCTGCAGTGAAATACACAAACAAACCTGATATCTCTTTGGATCTCTCTGGGATCACACTTCTTTCTTTTTCCCCTGAATGAATTGATTGGTACCTAAATCAAACTGTAAGATGAATGAGTTTGGTTATTCTGTGATGTCTCATGGAGCAGCTCTGCTCAGTGCAGAGAAAAGTGGGAGATGTTGTCTCTGCGGTCAGTGGGAGGGGGAGTTCTGCATGGACAGAGCTGTGCAGGCACTGCACATTAGTCAATGTCCACTTCGCCGCCCCTCTGGTCCCCATGAGAGCTGCCCAAGCCATAATTACCCGTTAATTTCCATGGTAGTTGGGGAGCTCAAGAAAAGGAAAAGGGTCTTGACGTATTGATGTAATTAACAGAAAAGAATGATCCTGGTAAGGTTAACACTTGTCTGAGAAAATCATACTGTTACTATCCTGACCCCAGCTGCCCCAGAGAAAAGTGTCCTTTTCTCTCCCTCACTCTGTCTCTAATGACCCATTGCCAACCCTAATTACTGTAAATGACATAATTGGGGAGGAAGGTTAATAATCGGTAGTACCTGGAAATTATGTTCTAACAGAGATTCAAGTTTCAAGAGATGCAGCTATCAAAAAATGTAAGCCAGAAAGCATTCAGGAATACTTTCCATGTTGGTTTGAATTGTATTGGGTCATGTTTTGAGATGGTTCACCCTACTTAATCTTTTCCTCTTTAAACATTCAGTCCATATAAACATTTTGTTTTTTTTTGTCTCTTTAGTTGTGTTGCCCCCTGGTTAGTTAAATTATAATTGACTGAGTCACTTTCAGGTCTGCCTACAACAATTTGCAGATTAGTATGTGTCTCAACAGGGTTCATTGTGCAAATTCAGTTATGGGGTCACATCACCATCTTTTGGTATAGTGTTTGATTTATGGTATAATATACCATAATATATGCGGTAGTATTCAATAATTAGGAAATGTACTTACATGTATATATATTTTTTGCTTGCCTAATGTAGAATTACTGTGGGTAGATTAACTTTGTGTCACTGATGTGGCCCTGGTACCGCAGTAAAGAGGGTGAGATCCGTGCAGGCTTATATCCATAGTGTGTGTTGTCCTAGCCCATTCTTCGTAGTGAAGAGCCCCACCACCGTGAGCTCACAAGCACTTTGGAAGTCCTATAGGTCACTCTCAAATGGCAAGCTGTGGATGTTTGTGACTGACAGAAGCCTGTCCTCTACCACCAGAGCTCTACTGATTGTCCAGCACTTTGTGAGGAGTCTCGATCACAGCAGACCAACAAAATACCCCAACAGGCTACATCAGGACTATGATATCCAGCTTGTTTTCTATTAGAGGTACTTTGGTTTCTCAGCCACTAGGGAGGATCCTTGTGGACAATTTGTGAATTGTGCTCATTTCAGCTGTGTGGCCCTGATTCTGACAGTATATTTTATATAGTTTAGATTTCTATTGCACTTGTATATGCTATGTGCACATTTTACTGTGCACTAAATGTCATTGCAATATTTATGCTGGCTCTCTTGTATAGTTGAATATTTCATTAGATGATTAGTATTTCATTTAATAATTTAATCATTTATTATGGTCAGAAATTGTTGGTGTCAGGAAGCTTTTTGGTGGAAAGCCAAGCAAGCTCCCGTTAAGTGGTACTGTATAATAGCAAACCTCTGTAAGTACAGAGATCATAGCTGTAGAAAGATGTGAAAAGAAACATTTCTTTCAGAAAGGGTGCATTAAAATTGTTAAGCAGAGAGCAGGGGAAATGAATCTCACTTCCTATCATTGTAAATACCTTTCATCACAGTAGGATTGAACACTGCTATTCTGTAGTACAACTACTATATTTCTAATTTTCCTTTGTTATTTGGCAGAAGATAAAAGCTGTGAAGCTGTCATATAGCTATCAAAGGGGAATTCTGAGACGTGACCCTAAAATGGGACTCTCTGACAGATTACATGTTGGAACCGATTCAAGCAGAAAGAGGGCAAACATTCTGAAGCATCCTTATATCCATTATCAGAAAGTCTTGTAAGGGGTTGTTGCAAACCTAAACAGAGTTCTACATGACGATAATTTTACAAGTGACACAAGAAGTTGCTATTTCAGTGCAAACGTGTGTGCTTTAACTACCTCTCAGGACTTGACTATGCATTTCCATGAAGCCCCGCTTCTCCTAACCCAATATGAAACATATTGAGTCTCCGGAAGTAGAAATTCTGGACCCTTTTAAGTTAGTGTAATCAGGTTGAAAGTGATCTTTGTTGACTGTCCCTGCTCTTTGAATGGCCGAGTGGTTTCCAAGGGAAATCCATCTAAAGCTTAGCCAGTCTAAACCAGAGCCCCACGGGCAGTGCCTCTGGCAGCGCCAATCACAAAGCACACAAGGACAGTGGAAAGGTGAAACTCTGTATGGTTGAGTGCATTTCACTTTTCAAAACATGTGTTCTGTTATATCATCCCAATTGAGAATAACCAATTGATATGTCCTTCGCTTTCCGCTACCAAGATTGACCTTCACAGAGAGAAGGAGAGCCAATATGCGATTCACCTTTTGACATCTAGAAAGATAAAGTTAGGAGTGATTGAAGGAGCAACTCATCTCAGACTAATAACTCTGGAAGCTTTACCCTAGCCTGGTGTCATTCAACCAGTTGTGTGCCACTACCCAGAGAATACTTATCACAGTTGGTTAATGATAGAGTCCAGACTCAAACCAATGACGAGTGGACCCGGAGAGTCAATCTGCTTCTCATAGAGAACAGTGGTACTGGCTGGGCCACTAGGGGGCTCCAGATTTCACCTTTCAAACAGCCATTTCAGAGTTGATGTGCACATGGCGACTAGACGTTTTTTACTTCAAACAGATGTTGAAATAATATAGCACCAATATCGCATTTGGAGTAATGGATTTTTCTCCTTGGTTTGGCCCCAGTTTGTACTTCAGGTCTGTATGTTCAGGTGAGCAACCCTCACCATTTAAAGGGCATCAATGTTTTGTGTAGAAAAAAATAAATCGCAAACATTGTGTTGACACCGTCCTGAGATGTGAGTCTGGAATCTGCATTTTTGTTGTTACTCTCATGTCTGCTTCAATGAAACACTAGCAATAGGTTCTACGTGTGGCTGGAAAGTTATCTGGGAAAGCAAAGCTATTTTTTTTTCTTTTAAGCCGATCAGTTGTAGAACAAATTCAAAGCTAAACGGGTTTATTATTCTGCAGATGCAATCTGTTTAATCAAGGCACATGTCTAAAATCTATCAGGTTAGTGTTGCTTTTCAAATGTATATATCATTTTCATTAGTAGGAAGGGTCCCTCTGTAGACTGGAATGGAAGAGGCTGTCTGAAGCTCACAATTTAATTTCAACAGCTCTCATCTCAGTAGGGGAAATTATTTAAAATTGAAAATGAATTCACTTTTCTAAGGCCTTTGCTGCAGTGCCACTAAAGTTGTTTTCTCTAATCAGAAAGAGTGCTTGAAAATCAAAACAAAACTATAAAAACCACAATTGACACTTTCTTATTTATTTGTTTTGTTTGTTATCTCTAGACAGAGTCATCTTGACTCCCACTTAGGCGAAGCTGAAGGAAAGCAATTTGACTGCTGATGAATTCCTAAACAAAAAATTAGCAAAATCCCTAAGGGTGATTTCGTTTTGTTAAACTATAAGCATTTCAAGGCTGTGCATTGACTAGAATACACATCTATGGTGTTCTAAACGTTAGGCATTGAAAATGAAATTGTTTTTGTAATTTTCTAAATCCTAAATCCTTTTTATCCTGTGGTTGATACAACCACAAGATCCCTTGGCTCTGTGATTTCAACCAAGCTGAGAAGGTGCGTTTTTTTTTTTACCCAAGAAGGTTTTTAATATCAGAATCACCCAGTTCTGTGTTAGAGTACAGCAAAAAATATTTTTGCTGTGCATTGTAAGGGGAAAGTCCAGAATTCTTAGGCTATGCTTCTCAAAGTTCAAAAAGAAAAAGAGATCACTACAGCAAGCCAGAGTAACAGCTACATTTAAGTTCATACTAATTATAGGGGAGATAAGTGTATTTTGTGTGGTAAATGTACCTTGTATTATTTACATTGAAATTGCTTACTTGGATTCAATGTTAATTTAGAGAGTCACGGTGACCACCCTCTATTCTGTGGGAATGTAGCTTGTTTTTAAAGCACTTGTCTTCACTTCTCTCTGTATTTTAACCAAATGTCCACCTCTTGTTTCTGACCACTGCCTTAGTGCTAATGGAATTTATTTTTCTAGTTGAGAATTTACAGTTTCTCACTAGTTTCAATGCCATTGTTTATTTGGTCTTATTTATTCCGGATAATTATATATTTTCTCTTTCTTTTCTTGCATGCATGCAGATGCATAAATCGATGCTTCAATTATCAGAGAGTCACTTGTTTCTGGTATGGGCTGCTGGCATGTCTTTGGGTGGCAGGAGGAATTTGGATCATGCGGATATGAGAGGAACATACAGACTCCAGACAGGAATTGCCCCACAATCCATAATCAAACCCAGGACTCTAGACCCTAGAACACTAACACTAACAGACACAATACACACCAATACCATATACAATGGCCAATGGTTTCGAGCTGTACTAATCAACTGTGTGACCTCCCAGAGGTAGGTGTATTTAATCTGAACTCATATGAAACACCTTTATTGCACACAGGTGGACTCCGTTCAACTTATGTGACTTCTTAAGACAACTGGTTGCACCAAAGCCTATTTAGGGGTGTCATAGCAAAGGGGTTGAATACTTATACAGTCTGTTGTTTTCTGTTTTTTATAATAAAGAGGATTTATAGAATTTTGTTTTCACTTTGATATTTTGAGTTTTTGTTTTGATCAATGGCAAAAAATGCCAAATACATTCCATATTGTAAACACGGGAGTATAATGATGTTAATAACCCTTGATACATTACATTGTCTCATCACTGTAATGCAGCATTAAAGTCTCTGATCACCAAGTTCATGTTTTGTAATATGTACAGCTGGACCACAGATTGGAACCTTAGTCACATCTGACACCGGACTCTCATAGCCCAGATAAGCAATAAACCTATTATACCAAAGGACTGGCCTCTGAACACTTTTGAGATTGATAAGAAACGACAGAAAAGATAAGTATAAGGCACCTACTGTATGTCTGAGTCATCAGCAGGATTGGTCAGAGTATGCCTGATAGTAATGGTTAATCATATCACAAACAGTGGGAGCCTACCCCAGTAATGTCGAAACCTATTTGTACATCTGGGTGTCTTGGTGTGTACAGCAGGGACTTGAACTCACAACCTGCATGTTAGTCCAAAGATACCCTCCACACTACACTGCCCTACACACAAATCTTAACAGTTTACTAATTTCTAATTAATGTGCCATCTCTAATATGATCGGTGGCAACAATGCACTGTAACTGTAACATTATGTGAAGTTCTACACATGCAATTGCAACTAAACAGAAATGTACTACAATGATTAATGTAATGATCTTAGAAGTGGTGTTAGGGTCGCATATTGATTGATGTAAAGTGACATTGTGTCATATTTGGGTGATTCTTGTAACCTATTGACATCGTCTTGTATATTTACCATGTAATGGAAGTGTATTATTAGAACGGTTATTTAACTCTATTGAGCTTCACTATATGAATGCATAAACATGATACTAAGTGTAAAGGTTAACTCTAATTGATTGTTACACCAGCCCCTTGGATAATGCATATGGTCATATTAACCTCTAGTTTAACTGATGGGTTGAAAGGACTGCTTTACTGTACTGGACTCAAGGGAAGCTTATTTTCACAACCTTTTTCACTAATCACAGATATTCTATGGTATACTTTCCAGGACTAGGCATATAAATTTGGAGTTGTTGTCCTTTCCACTACCTCTCATCCTCCTGCAGAGCATACAATAACTGTCTGCATCAGTTTCATTATATTCCACCTTTGTCAGCTAGGACTCACAATCGACCTGCAAAAGAATAACTTAGTACAAACGAACAAGGCACATCTGGGTCTTTGGGTTGACTAACCACTGTCTTGCCTAGTCACAGCTGGGTTGGAGACCTCAAGGAAAATCACACCGCAATATGGGACACATTGCTGTCAGAGGAGTGGGCCAGCACTTAGAGTTCAAGTCCATGTTTATTTGTCATTCCAGCCATATACAATTAAACAGTGGAATGAAATATCGTTCCTCCTGGTGCAAATACAGACAGAACAGGACATTGTAGACAGCATGCAAATAGTGCAAAGTGCAGATAGTGCATATTACAAGGCAAATACATAATACAATATACACAACACACTGGGGGGATTTAATTCCTTTTTCTGGAACTGGAGCAAGTAGATTCCAGGGTGTTGAGGAGCCTGACAGCCTGTGGGAAGAAGCTGTTATAGTGTCTGTTGGAGCTAGCCCGTACACTGCGATATCTTTTCACAGATAGTAGGAGGGCAAAGAGTTTATGGGAGGGGTGGGAGGGGTCATCTACTATACTAGAGTTGGTTTAAAACACAGGAGGTGCAAAGTTATATGCTCAGTTTGTACTAGGAAAATGTCCAGAATACTTTTTTTGGGACTTGTGAGATATGATTATGACGTGTTTCATAATCATGCAGATTCTAGCCATGTGTACCCTCTGGATTGGAGTCTGACTGGATTATTATCCATAATCAAGTGCTGCATAAAAAAGCATTTTCTATGGATGGGTTGGTGTTTTGTGAATAATGTGACATGTCCAAAACCTAGAGGACTCTGTAAACTACATTTGTACTGTATGTAGGTAGTTTAGTCATGAGTCAGAAGGTGTTTAGGCAGTGTTGGAGTCTTTGTTAAGAAGAAGTGGTGAAATACCAGCATTAGTGATCAATACTTTCCAAGACATTGTGCATTACATCTGACAAAGTAATGCACTAATGCACACAACAAGACTGCGCTGTGCTTCCAGTCAGAGATCAGATTGCACTGCATTTATTATATTATTTATTTGAGAGGTTATTTTCATACTACATCCCTGGGATTTGCTGCAGTGCTATCTCCATGTGCTCCATGTTTTTTGGCCCCAGAGGGAGCATTAGAATTCAGGTTTGTGTTTCTCCAGCTTTTCCTCTGTTTTGCTCCAGCCTGATTCCGTACACTGTCCTCACTGGGGACTGACTGCCTGTCACTCTCGTCAGGGATGGTTATAGATTAGTCCCAGAGGTGAAGGCAAATAACGCATTCATTTAATGCGCCGCCTAACCCCTTCCAGAAAATGGCATGATATTGACTGAAATTACAATACTAATCATGGGATGGCTTTTATCAACATCTGTTATGCTAACATTACCCTTTATAAATTTGTATTCAGGCTTCCAATATATATTCTAGAGTGAAAGGGCCCTGAAAAAGTGACAGAGAGAAAGCATTAGAATATGAATTAAATGAAAGGGATAATAACCTGGCTTTTGCTTTTCTTATTTACTTGTGTGGGTGCCTAACAGTGATTCTGGTGCAAAGGCCTTTGAATTCTGTAGTGCCTTTTAATTGAGAAAGAGATAGTTGTATAGAGAGCTGTATAATATTCATCAAACAAATAATCAATATTTGTCTGCATTCAATAGCCACAGCAGTTATTAGGTGACAAGGAGGGACTAGCATACAAGGACATGGGAGATGAAAGACAGGATCTGTAAAGCTAAAATAACAGCCTGAATATGGACTAGAAGCCTTCAAAAGTGCCAGACAAGTGTTTGTGCAGACAAAGCTAAGACAGACCACTGATCGATAGTTATTAGATGTGTGGCACGCCTCATCTCCTCTCTCCTCCATTTGCCCTTTGGAGTTAACAAGATGCTAGGTGTCTTCTGATGGATCGGTTAGACAAACACCCAAACAAGCTGAGCGTTACTTATAAGCACGCAAAGTAACCTCCCTATCTGGCTGTCTAGAGGTTGTTAATGAACTAGTTTAAGGTTTGCAGGACTTGACAAATTCAGAGTTCAATCAACACCATCCTTCTTCATTTCTTTTTTCAGTACCTGACTGCATGGATTAATAAGTACCAACAAACCATATAGGCATTCTTTAAAGACCATTGATATACTCTGTTCTCCCAATTGAAAACAGATCTGAAAGAAAATGTCTGCGCTCGATTCAAGAAGAGAAACAGGGACTTGTTAAAATTGCTATTCTTTGTTCTCCTGATTCACTTGTGGGAGACCACCAGAAGTGAGGAGGTGAGGCCACCAAATCAGGCTGGCACATGATGGGTACATAGGTTAGCCTCCAAAAGTGGCTGAAATATGATTTGGAATAGTAACATGATTTAATCATTTGGCTAGTTCACTCTGAGCTAACCAGGTCTTAGCAGATCTGATAGGAAATTTGGACAGGGTAACATCCCTACTTTTTTTTTGAGAACTAGAGAGAGTCAGGACCTCGGTTTTATATCTCATCCGAAGGACGGTATCTTTTTATAATATAGTGTCCCTGTCACTATACTGGAGCATTAGGACCCACATAGACCCCAGAGTGAGTGCCCTCTACTGGCCCCACTAACACCATTTCCAGCAGCATCCTTTGTTTTTCCCAGTATGTCCTCCATCCAGGTACTGACCAGGCTCACACCTGCTGATCTTCAGTGGGTTGCCAGTTGCGAGATGCAGGGGTATACAGTATGGCTGCTGGCTGGATATATATGGTATGGTATTTAATATGGTATTTATAATATTCATATGAAAATAGCCATATGTAGTACGTTCACATCAGGGCGACAAAGGTGTTGTGATTTCATTTTAGCAATAGACATGATTCCTAAAAATAAAGAAATTATTAAGGTTAAGAAAAAACAAAACACTGGGGCAAACCTTTTGTTTTTATTTCAGTTCTAGCTTTTATTTCAGTGTTGGTTTTTCATAAGTAAGCAGCTGCAGTTTAGCAAAGGATTAGCTCTCAATTTAGCTGAGAGGTTATTTCACATTCATAGCAACTCTAAAACCCCATCTTGTCTGAAAACATCTTATTTATCCAGGCCCGGTTTGCAACAATAACTTCTGCAGACCATTCTTTTCAGGGATTTGTGGCTCTGATGATAGAATGCTTGTTTACTTTTTCCACTCAAAAGATTAAGGAAAGGGCCTGGTGTGATTAGTGTTGCTATGAGAGCTATGAGGGGAGATCTGAATCTCTGGTCCCACATCATGTCAGATCTATCTCTGCTCTAAATCAATGGCCGGCCAGCAGCCTTGAGAGCTTTAGATTCCTTGAATACTTGAAATGTCCACGTGATTAACTTAGTTAAGGCTTTGACATGTTTTTAAGGAAACTACTTTTCTCACACAACTGAAGATCTTGTTCTGCTCTGGGGATAAAGGATAGATTTTCTATATTTGCAAAGTGGTGGAAAAAGATACCTGGAATATGGAGGAGGCGTGGGGGAAGGGGGGTCGTCACTCAACAAAGCAATCAATGAGTATTGACATCAACCCGCTTATAAGCTTGTCAAAGGTTTCCATGTCGTAGCTTAAAAAGGATTGAGTCATACTCACGATCTTTGGATTTTTTTAATCAAACCAAAAACCACCAGAAATAAAGGGCAGAACTCTTCTTTTCAGGTCTGTGTGGCAGAGGCTGAAACCAGATGGAATCTGAATATAGTCCATTAATTTATTCTGTCTGGATTTATGGTTGACTGTTGTGCAGACTGTACCCAGCCAGTGGACAGACTTTGAACTGATATTTAATGGCTTTTTAGTTTTGCTCCTGCACTCAGCGCTAGGGATTTGAACTGAGATATTTACAAAGCACTGTCCTGCCTTGCTGACAGCAGTGGTCTGAGAAGTCTATATACTTTGGATTTACATTTTGGGAACAACATACAGTATTCACTCGTTAATGCAGTCCTTTCCCGTGCTCCCTCATGACCTTGACAAGGTGAAAATTTGAAGTTCCTTTGGGAAAGAAAAGTCAAAATGATTTAGCTTCACCTTTCAAAAGTAGCCTTACTGTTTTTTTCTTCTTTTTCCAAAACAGTCCTCAGTGCTCAGCGGAGTAATACAGTGATTGATTGTTGTGTCTCAGGGAGGATATTTTTCTGTGGTGAGGCCTTTAAATATAAAGAATAGGTACTGGACTTGCTGTCTGTGCATTAGGGGCCTGTTTCTCAGCCCATCTCGATCCTCTGCCTCCTGGGAAATCTTTCCAAATGTCTCTGTCGACACTTGATCACTTGCTGGGTTTCTGTCATTCTGTCTCTTTCTGAAGAGTGGAAAAACACATTTCATTTTTCTTTTTTAGTCCGTGTTTTGTTTAGTCTTTAAAGTAAGTGTGACTGTTTAAATCTGGCTCATTAATAAGTTAAGATAAACAGATGAATAAAGAAAGATTACATCGTGAGTCACATGCAGAGCTGTACTTTTCAGCCTTAGGTGCTTAATCTGTACTTGTTTAGGCCTTACCGAATGCAGTTCAATGTCAAATTTATGTTTTCTGATATGTTTATTTTTCATTTATTTGGTAATCACAGTTAAATCATTCATATCTGGTAGTACACAGTTTAAGAGAGAAGTAAAGGGGCCTTACACTAAAACTGGAGCATTTTGAACACAAGATGGTTGAAAAGGAGGACAACTCCCACTATAAAAAATATCAGATAGTATCAAAAAATATCAATGGATCTGCAATAGAGAAGTGAGCAAAATTTTCCCATTGGATTCTTGAAAAGTAATGTCCATGTGTGGGTTCCAGTGGGGTAGAATAGAGTAAGTGGAGTGGGAACTCGGGATTTGTTATGACCATTCGTCTGGAGGCCATGTCAATCCCAGAATCATACTCACAATCGACTATAGTTTTACCTTCCATTGTGTTTTTTTCTACAATACAGAAATGCAGATATACTAACATGCCATGAGATTGCTATGGCAGTTTCTGCAGATTTGTACTATTTGTACTGATAAATCTTCACACACACACACCCCCCAACTAGTGTTTTCATACCAACCTATTAAAAAACGAGGTGTCTCTGGCACACTTTCAAACTGAATTGGAAGGCTTTCTTGAACCACAGCTCAGATGACAGACCCTGTATTCTACAGGATGCAGTCAAGGTCTTCATTGGGGATAATTCTACTGCAATGCCTCACAACTGGATAAAACATGCATTTTCTAAATCAGAAACCAAATTCTTTTAGAATATGCACAGAACTCACATTTTCTGTTGCAACTACACTGGAAATCAAACTTGTTGGTGAAGAATTACATTTCTGCTTGAAAATCAGTCTAATCTTATACATAGATCTAAGCAGAATTATTTATTTAATGTCAGTTGTATCAAATGCCCTTGAAAAGTCTACGAAATGCATACCTAAGCTATCAGGCATGCATACTTAAGCTATCTAAAGCATTCTGACAGCCTTAGATTTCATGAATAAGAGCACATAGTTGATTTATGTTTAACAGAGCTGTGTTGACTGCCATTAGTCAGGTGACCTGTTTAATTTATACTGGAATTGCTCTTAGACATTAGAGATTTAATTTTGGCCTGATAATTACTCATTTATCTCCATTGCAATTGCAATTAAAGGGTTTCACATTTTAAATTCTAATTTTAATGGGGATGGTCTTCATTCCTTTCAGGTGTTGCAATCTCATTATGAGCTACCTGCTTCTTCTTTCGGTTGTTACTTGAGCTTGTGTTCATCAATGTCTTAAAGGGTCCTCTGCTGGAGGAGGCTGTCTACATACTCAGTGCCAAATATATTGTCCCTAAAAATCCATAAAAAGTTTGCTTTCCTCTATTGTTTCTGTTTCAGCTGTCAACCCTTTCAGAAGTTGTTAATATATGGAACAGGGTTTTAAAAGTTAAAGATGAAAGCATTTCCTGGGGGAATATAAATTCCGCTTCTAGAAACTGCTCAAATTCATGGTACCATGGTTTGGAGTGTACAGCATGACTATGATCTATTGACTGGGTGACTTCATTTTAGAGGTATTTTGGAAGCAAACGCAGAGGGTAAACCACTTAGGAGTGTGGGGGAGGAGTTGTATAGTTTGGTTTGTTATTTTAAATAATTAAAATTTGTATCATACCTGAATCAATCTTTGATATTTATGTCCCTTTGTACAGGGGCATACAGAAATGAGGGCCTGATTTTAATAATTTAAGATCTGACACTGGTTATCAATTCCATTCTGTTTGAGACAGGAGTGTCTTCTCTCCTCATGACCTTGTGTGGATGCACACTGTGAGCTGTTTGCAGTGGTGTTTATGTGAATAGGTAGTCTGAGTGTTTTGTCTAGCGGGTCTGTTCTCCATGACCTCTCCATCTTACAGCACAGAACTACCTTACAACAACTTTTCATTTGATACTTTTATAGTACGTTGCTGATTTTACAAAACTGGAAACACAGCTGCTCTGCATTACATTGGTAGAGCTGCCTTAAAAATATTTGCTTATCTGCAAGTTACAGTAAGTACAGTAAGCAATCTCAGTTTGTAAGTCAATTATGTTCCTACGTCTCTGTTTTTTATATGACTCTTTTCATACAGAAGAAACCCTAAGCATGCTTAGATATACAGTAGGAGAAGACTCAATTTTAATGCATCATACATAGAGTGACACCTGGGTGGTCATTCCTCAACACAAGCTCATTACACGGCAGATCAGGTAGAAAAATTACTTTTTTACAGCAGTTCGGCTGTTTAGGTAGGGAATGAGCAAGTCCGAATTTAAATATAGCTGTCATTAAATTGTGCACTTAAGTGAAAAATTATGTTATTATTATTAAAAATAGTTTTGCATGTTATTATAAGGCTTTTATATGAAACCTGAACATGTGGCAATATGCATCATTAATTTCCTCTCTCATACCCGGTGAATCACTTTTATTTATTTCTTCCTAACCGTGCAGCTTAATCAATCCAAATCCTCACAACAGTTCTAAGTGTTAGCCACCTTTGTCAGTGTCATTTTAACTCAGAGAAAATAACTTTCATGTAACTCTACTCTATGGATATTTTGTCTGCCTAATCTGTTCTGTTGTTGTTATTACAGCTTTTTCAGCAAAAATAACTTTTTATAATTCCTCTTAAATGAATTAGCAGACAAGATTTCCAAAAACTTACTAAAAGCTTAGGGAATCTTCTACCTGGGTGCATTTTTGTAAATTCTTCCAAAATAAAGGTTAACTGCTGAGAATATTGATTGGACTTATTGTTAAAGAATGAAAGTTGTTTTATTGGAATAAAATCCTGTTCTTTCCTCAGATCCTTTTTAAGTTCAGGTAGTGATGTGGTCTCTTCTACCCATCACTGGTGGTGTTATCAGTCAGGCAGGAGTGGTTTGATTTTGGGTGTTAATTGAGCCTATCTGAACTCCAGACATTTCATGTTGGCTCTGCTGCCTAGTGTGACACAACAGAAAGAAATGTCTGTCATGCTTCTTTTGTGGGATGGTAAAACAAAAAATATATATATATTTTGTTCTTACACTTCCTGCATATTTGATCTAAAAAGACATGTATGCTTAGCACGAGCAGGTACTGTCACTGCATCTTTGAAAAATCTCTCCATTACATGCATGGGGTTTGTTTGGATGGGAAGAAGACATAGTTGCTTCTTTTACTGTAGGCTTCATATTGAGTCCACACTGGAATGAACTTTGGAAAGATACACGCCATTGAATAAAAATAAATCTGGGAAATTCTTGTGTATTTTCCCCCATATAATATTTTGCAGGTTAAGGACTTTTATTTCAACCTCCCCCAAGTTCTGGGTTTCCAGATTATAGTTCCATAGTATACACATGCTATTGATAGGATGTTTTGCTTTTCTGTTTCAGAAGTGCTGCTACAGTATATATTATTTTTCCTAAAATGCATTATTAGCAATTACTTTGATGCCTGCCATGTTGCTTTGAAGGAGAGCTCTGTAAAGAAATCATTCTGTTAATTTGTTTGGTGTCGATAGGAAATCACTTCTCCTACAGAGCTGAGACCTGTTTCCTGCATTTCAGATTTACCATGCTCTGGAACAAGTTCACTGAGTTTTACTGCACGTCATCAGTACTTGTGTGACTCAATGACTCATTTACCACACTACACCTAAAAACCTAGACACACTCATTGACTCCTGTTTTGTTAAATTAAAAGTCTTTTTTATTGAAATTTCTTAATTGTAAAATAATGGTCCGGAGAGATGTAGTGTGTGAATCAAGTATCAGAAAATTCTTTTAAACAGCACATTAATGAACTGCACTCCACATTACCTTCCATTGAAGATTAGAAAAAGAGAAATGTGCTTACTGTTACAGTCTGCTCTGATTGAAAAAGTTTGATTTAATTAGCCATATCTGATGGATTATTATGGGTCGCCCCAGAGTTTAGATGATTTAAAATGACAATGTTGGAGGAAAAAGACAGGGTCTTGAATGGGTTCATGTTAAAAAAAAATCCACTGAAACCCAGGGGACAAAACGAATTTGGCTTTTGAGGAATTTAGCAACTGGCAGAAAATTTCACTTAGTCATTGCCAAAGGGCCGTTTTCCATGAAGGTATCTCTTTAACACGCTCCCTTATCTCTACAGTGGATAATGTGCTGCTTAGCTTAATAGACTTTTTAAGCACAATATAGACATCAAAGCGAGACCCATCAACAACGCAAAATAACAGCACCAATAATCTGCGTCAAGCCTTCCTCTGGCCATCTGATTTTGTCCGATCATCCTGCTGGTAATCCATTTCACATTTTTATGATCTTCACTATCTGCCTATTGAACGAGACAGGCTCAGATGGTGTGCTTGTACAAATATGCAGTTTTTGATGACACACACATGGGCTGAGGATTTGAAACAGACATGAAAGAGACAGGGAAGAACACTGCTCTGAGGCTTCACAGTTAGCATTTGCAGGCTGTCTGGTGATTTCTGTAGGACTAAAACTACCTGAGATCCAACAAGACTCATTTTGTTCTCCATGGTGAGAAACCAACTTCAAGGACTGGGAGAGACTAAATGTAAATGTTGTGCTGCACACAAGCACAGAGTGTTGCATTTCTCTGCTCTGTATCTGGTTTCAATGTATATTGGATACCAGTATCTCACCACAACGCTCCCAAACTTAAACTTCTGTTCCCTTTCTCACAGAAACCCCCCAAAAAAGTTTTCTTCTACTGCAGCAGAGAATAAAAATCAGCTTTCACCTGTATCTGGTTTCTAATGACAGTGCCAAGAATCAGAAACTGTGACATCAGTGGAGAATGTCGGAAAAAAATATTAAGTAGCTTGTATCAAAAACGATAGAGAAGATCACTTGAAGCCCTAATACAACAGGAAAAGTATCATGCCCCGAATCATCTGACAAGGGATGATGTAAAAAAAAAGCTTAGTACTGCTGACAATAGGCCTCATCATTGTACCTGATTGGCCATGAAGTCTGGCATCTGTCAAGCAAAGCTTTAGAGGTTACTCTGAGAAAGACTGGGACATGCTTCTTTACACTGATGCCAATGCTCAGTATCCCTGGGCTCACAAGATTACCATTGTGGCCATTAAGGCCAAGTTAAGAAGAAGAAAACAGTGAAAACAGTGAAAGATGGTCAATTACAGTAAAGATGTAATTAAAAAATTAAGATATTAAGTTTCTATAATCATCCGATCTTTGCTACCCGACACCTGAAGCAGTACTATAATTCTTGCTGTAGTCCTGGGAATGTGGTTACCTACTGTATGGTTACAGTGTGCAGGACAATTAAAGTCCTTACTTGGGGATCCTGAGACTTCCTAATTAATGGTTGTCAAGAGATCTGACTTCTCCTCAGCCATCTTAGATGTTTCCCAAATAAATTTACTTTCTCCAGTCCCTTGAAACAAAGGGAAAATTATTAATTTGTGTTCTTTTATTTCTGAAATCATTTTTGATCTAGAGTAAAGCACTTCTATAACTTCTTACCTTCAAATGTATTAGATTTGTATAGATTTTCCCACAACATGTCCTTGTTTTTAGTGTGAATGACATTTTTGCACAAGCTTATATGCCTGAAATGAATGGGGCCAGACATTTGCTATGTTTGGGCCTGCTCGTTTTCGTGCTCAGTGTTGCGTCACATGAATATTATCTGTTTCTGGCCTCCTTGTGTTAATTTGATATGATTCTGTGCTTGTCAGGTCTCATTTTCAGCATGCTATTACACTATTACAATAAACCTCAGTCTCGTGAAGGCATGTTGATAAACTCCACTAGCATGTGGGCATTATCTTGCCCTGCCAATTTCAGTGGGAAGACATTTACTTGATTCCTTTTCTTTTAAATTCACAATTTCCAACTTTGAAATGTTTCTATATCCCAATCACACAAGCCCACCTTTAACTCCAGGTTCCTCTTAAGAAGAGAAAAGCATGAATACGAGTTGTGACAGCTCATTTGTGGTCTGCGAAATTCCTGTTTATTAGATTTGCCATTTTTTAAAACAAATACATTTTTGTCTTTTCACACTCATTAATCCTCTTCATCTTCAAACAATCCCTTGAACCGTGGACGTAAGGAAATATATTTACTAATCATCTGCTCAGCAGTCAATTGTTGAGTTTTCTAAGACATTAGATAAAGCTGATTAGGCTAATGTGCAGGAGGCCCAGCATGGGCTTTGCCATCAGGGTGGTAATGTGACAGCTTCCATGCCCATTGCATGAAAATGCTCTTTATTTCTGAAAGCAATTTTATCCTCTAAAGGGGTTTGATTGACACTCATTCTGGCTAGAGCTCTGGCTGCATCAGTAAAACCCCCAAAACACTTTCATTTCACTGCCTATTAAACTCAAAGGAAACAAATAATATGTCTATATCGTTTTCCATCTCTATATACAGTACCTGTCTGGTGAAATCTTTAGGGGAGGGGGGGGGGGGTTGTGTTAAATTAGAAACCTCTATCAAGGTTTTGCACAGGCCTTGAGGTTATAGATAGATTTTCCATGGCTGCAGAAAGAGACTATTCTTCTGCTGTAGCTACCAGCCAGTGCTTGCAGCAACAGCTGGTGGCTATGTCAAATTATAAGCAACAGAAGTTTAACTTTTGAAGCCTGAGTGATTTTTCAACTCAGCATTGCACTGCGCTGATCTCCTGGGCTCCCTCGATGAATGGGTTCAGAGCTGAACAAAATATATCACTGATAAAAAACAAAAAGCAGATATTGCTGGGAAGTCCTGACTTAATGAGCACATGCCAATCAGTAAAGGTCATTAGTAGTCTAATGCTTTTCTGTATTTTATAGCCATGTTGGGTGATTTCAGTTCACTATGGTTGAAAACCATTGGACCCCATTGGAAGGCTTTGAGGACTGGAGTTTTCTTATTTAAGCTTCTTTTGTGGGGATTCCCTGGGGTTGCCTTGGCTTGGAAAAGCCTTGCCCATGTAAAATCAAAAGCTCTGCAGTATAATAATGAGAACAACATATATTCTCCCCAATCTTGCCTTAGCATAGTAACATAGCATTTACTGTATACAATGTTTCTCCCCAAACATTGTATGAATGCTATGCTACTATGCTAAGGCAAGCTATTAGACGTTCTTTTATTTCCCTGTGTGCAAGATTCATTTTCTTTCTTTGTACACTGGTAAAGGTGGTAATGAGCTTTTACATGAGATAAATATACAAATAAACAGATTCTCCATTCTATCACAAAGGTATTTAATGTAATTCACAGAATTGCAAAGTCTAGGACAGTTTTTAACATTATGCACTGCTTTTTATACTGTTACCCTTAAATAGCCACTCACACCCACCCACACACAATATAGAGATATTTTGAGCATGTAGACACATCTTAGCACAGAAAGAATCACCATGCATACCAAGAAGGAGGAAGACATGACAGACCTTCATGCAAATAATGCACTTCCTATCCCATTGCAGAGAAAGAGCAGTAGTACACACACACACATCCTTCACACACAGTATGCAGAACTGGCCTGAGTTTCAGTGTTTGCTGTGCAACGGCTCTGAACAATTTTACACAGACAAATTAATTTTCCAGAAAAAGGAGCAAGATAGATTTTATTTCCAATTGTTTCCACAGCAACAGTATTTAGTACTGTATGGGTAAATTGATTACGTCTGTTGCATAATGCTGTAAACTGGGTATGATAGCTTATTGGAGAAACGACACTCCTGGAAAAGTGAGGCAGTTCACCTTTCATATGGAACCATGCCAGTTTTGTATACACCATTGGTACTATTTTAATCTTGGCCAGTGATGTATACAGATAAGAGCAGGCATGTGCACGAAGGCAACATCCTTTCAACTCAGGCACCTGCAAAATTCTGTTTGCGGACACTCCCATTCACCAAAACCCCACTGCGCATGCACAGAGACACATTGGGTTTCCAACATGGTCACTTACCGTACGCAATGTTTACAGTTTTGTGTTGACATCTACAGCTCTGCCAAGTTCTTTAGTGACCCATTGTGCTGTGGTCAGAGAGATCTCACGTGCACGTCTGCCCCCTAGAGAAGCCCTGGGATTGTGTTCTGTGTAATTCAGAGAACCAGGGACTGGCTGTGTAAACATGTGTGCACAGTCAGGTCAGTCTATACAAACACTCAAAGGACTACTGCTGATAGCAATGGTAATAGCATCAGTCAGGCTGTCAGGGCCATGAATTTACATCACTTTTCTATTTCTTTTATATCCAATTTCTTATTTAAGCTTGCCTTTTTCCCCCATTTTGTTCTCATGCCTTCATATTTACTTCTCTCTTCAATCTGTGCATAAGCCCAAACAGAAAAATATCATGCTGGTGACCTTGAGAGCCACATGTGGCGTTTGGACTTAATGAAGTTGCTGTAGATGTCCAGAAAACTGCAAATAGAAGTAATGACTTTCAAAGTGACAGTATTAGATAGGGCTTTTCACTGAAATTAGATTCGTGAAAGAAAATAGAATGGCTAACACAATTTTACCCATATTCTCTCAGAGGCGGCTCCCTTAGGAGTGGAGAGGAGTCAGTGGAAAGGCCTGGCTTGATCACTTCATCTCAGCCCGACATTCACACTCTTCCTTTTAGATGAAAAAGGAAAAACAAGTCTTCATGGTCCAGGTGCTAAATCAGCTCAGCAATCTACTCATCGGCCATTACCGAGCTTAGAAATGTGTTGTTTTTAAAGTTTTTTCTCAGCCTAACATTTTTGCTCTCTTAAGTGTTTTGACTTTATAAGGGCACACACATCGACATAATAAATATACAGATGTTGGCAGTGGCTCATTTACACAACGCAGATTAAGAACACATAGGTCTTTCCTAACCAGCTTGTTTGAGTTCTTTGAAGAAGTAGCAACAGTAATGTATACACACAGAACTTATGTCATGGTGAATGTAGATCTTCAGAACGATTTATATTAAGCTCCTCATAATATCTGAAATTACAGGCATTAGGCATTCTGGAAGATGTGGGTGTTACAGATAAGAAGTGAATGTTAAATATAATTAGTGGAGTACCACAAGAATCTCTACTAGGACCACTGCTCTACCAGTTTAAATATAGTAAATGATCTACATTTTGATATTGTCATCTTAGTAAATTACAATAGTAGCATTTGGATATAATACCATATTGGACGATTGGCAAACACTGTAGAAGTGGCAAAATGAAATTTATTAAAATTTTATGACTGGACAAATGCCTGGCAGATAATGATTAATATAGACAAGTGCAGGATTTTGCGAGCATGTAAAAAGAAACCTATACTGAAACACCGAGTTAGAAAAGGTTGCTTTTGAAAAAGACTCAGGTGTTTATGTTGAAACACCATATTCATTTTCTAGGCATTATGGGAAAAAATCAAAAAGGCAAAGAAAATGATTTCTAGCTAAATGTAAATCAAGGCATGCTATGTTATAATTGTATAATGCACTAGTGAAGCCTCATGTAAACTATTGTGTGCAATTTTGGTCAACACATTCTGGATATAATAACTGTTCTTATATTCTTATTTAAAGCTCTCTGTGGGAGCCTGAGCACACACCTCAAAAAGCTTGATATTGGAAGAGTGGATCACATAAATTGCTTTGTTGCTTTTCAGATACATCTGATCAATGCAGTGGCTGTCATTTTCTCCTTCTTTCCTGACTTTGAGATGAAAAAGAAACCAATAACTTTTGAACAGTTTAACTGGAATAGCCTCTGAGCAGTTGACAAGCTACTGTATATTACTGTGATTTGTGAAAGGAGTGTGTGTGTTTGTGTATGTGGGGGGATATATTCTTCCTGCTGGACTGCAAAAGTAAAAACAAAACTAATGCAGCACTTCTCAGACAGCTCCTTCAGGGGATACATTTAAGTGTCTCTCATTCATTTTAACCATTTCTGTTTTCCCCCAAATTCCCAAAGCACTTAACTCACAGTCACTACTGCTGTAAATTTATTTTTCTCTCTCCATACAGCCCATCACATGTTTCTCTGCAGTTCTCTGCCATTATAACACATCATTCCAAGTGGTTGAATAGAGACTAGACGCAAGTCAACTGCAGGAAATAAGTCTGTCCCCATGAGGTATGAGGCGCAGGTCCTCTACAGGCTGCACAGGCAACACTGATTCATAGTCTGATAAATGCCTTGGCTTCTCTGAAATAATGCTGCCACATTGCACTTTGAGACCATCCTGACCTAAATTCATTTAAACATGCATCATAGAGCTCCTACAGCTGGAAGGATTTGATTCAAATTCCATATGTGCACATACTGTAATTAAAAGATGATGCATTGCAAATCACCCTTTGACATTTATTGGGTGAGCCTTTGTAACCATACGTGTATGCCAAATACTATATGTAGTGATTCCATGCTGCCTAGCACACAATCTCCAGTCTAGGCTAATAATGGTTTGCTGGCTTTAACATGACTGTTGAGGTAGTGCATTCATGTTTTGGGTTTGACTGAATCTCTCTATCGGATCATGACAGGGGGTCATTTAGTTGTTACAGTTATCATTAGGCAGTGGATGTCTGTACTGTGATTATCTTGGGCAGCAAGGTGTAGTTTTTAAACTGTAAAAGTATAGCTTTACATTATTTGCATTTGTAAAGGGTAACTGTGGATATGGCTAGAAACATCCCTGTGTAGAGGAGAGTAAGAGGGACTCCCGGACTGACCATATTGGTGAGTATGAGTGGGGGGGGGGCAATGGGGAGCAGCTTTTTCCCCAACTCCACAGTCTCCAGCCTCTGAGATTCCTACACATCCACAGCCATCGCCTGTGGGCCCAAACTGTCATCCTTGTCAGACAGAGCTGTCCAGCACAGTGCCTGTCTCCTATTACCATCAAGAAAGTTCACAGTTCCAGGTCCTCAATTTTAAATGCATGCTTCTTTTAACAAAGTTCAATGTAAGGTCCTAATGTGTAATGGAGGGAAGCTTTCTACACTCTGCATAACCTACTACAGGAGTCAACACGGCTGCACAATAAATTGTTTGGGTAATTCAGTGACAACTGTTGTTGAAATATCAAGCACTTGCTAGTTGCATTACCTTCCATGCTATATTCTATATACTGTAGTATGTGAAAGTGGAGATTTAAAATCAAATTCATTGTAGTCACTTAAGGATTCACCTTGAGATTTTCAGTGTACAATGTCATTCACAGAAAAATGACCCCTTGATTTTGTTGAGTTAGCAGGTCGAATTGAGTACAAATCGAGTTTTAAACAATAATTCGGGTGGAGGTCATAACCTAATCTTGCCCTCCTCTGCCAGACTGTGTACAAATGCTTGTTTTGATTACCTGCATTTCATTTTCATCCAACCCTCCTCTCCATCTCTGCCCCTTTACAGCAGCTTCCTGGCTCATCCTTCATTAAAATTGGGGTGAGAGTTTCTGAAAGTCTTTTCCTTGCAGATGTGCTGTCATTGCCCTGAGCCAGGTGGGCTACCCCAATTAATCTCACTATTTGAATCATACCTCTTCTTCACGTTCAATAAGGTTTGACAAAACTACTGAACTGGCCAATGGCAGATGCCTTCTTCCAGATCAGATTCTGAACACATTTCTCTAATATAAAATATCTGTTGGCTAGATTTTCCCTTTTCAAAGATGTGCTCCACAATTCAGTGTGAGACTGGCAGAACATGCTCCAATAAATTTTAAACTTTCACAAGCTATCACAAGTGTTTGTCCCCAAAGGAACCTTAAAGGAGTTTTACCAAGCACAGGATGATGCCAAGCATTGTTTTAGGGTGTAATCTTTGAAGTTATTTTTTATAGAATTTAAACTAGTTGTCTGCTCATTAATGAACAGTCTTGAACATAAATGCTTTATAAAATGAAGAAAGAACACATTTTGACAGAGCTTGGTATTTTTTTCCAGCAGTTTCTCACTGCCAGATGCAAAGTTGCCCCTGTACTGCCCTGTACTTTGCAACAGCTCTGGGAAAGTTCTGTGCAGCAGATTAGTTCCCCTGCCTTGAGCCCTGTGAGATCTGAGGCTGGCGATAATGAAGCTCTCAGAGCCTTCCAGGGGCATCCTTCTGTTTCGTTAGCCTCCAGAGCTAAGCAAGCAAAGACGTACATTTTGTTCTCCCCCAAGGCAAACTGACGAAGCTATTTAAAAACCACACATTTTTTTTTAGATAAGAGTCGTGTTCATTACTGTCTTCTTTCTAGTTCATTCATTAATTTGAAAGTTCTTCTTTCATCCCAGACTGGTTGGCATAGAAGCAAATTACTTGTTCTTCCATTATTTTATTAGGGTCTGGAAGGCCCACACTGTGCACACGCATGTAGACGCACTCAATTCAGTCTCTTTTGCCAATTAGGTCACTTACCATATTCACCTTATTATTATTAGACCACATATCACAATGTTTTCAAGTCTCCTTTGAATATGAGACTTGTGTCCTTATTGTCTTCAAAGGAAAAAATATTTTTTGTTTCTCCTTCTATGGTCAGAGTCTATCAGTAAGACAGACACCAAAATGTTATCAAAGGAAACCTACAGACTACAGAAAGTTTCTTTTAGTGTATTATTCCTTGTATTATTAATTTGTCAAAGTAGACAGTCATGTCCTCCTAACTGTTGTACTGTCAAGTAATACGTAGACAAATGTCTTTCAAGAATGTTAATCCAGGAGAGGCAGCGTGGCATTGAGGAGCACATAGATACAGTCTATTGATTGATTGATTGATTGCTAGATCATGCAAGCTTTCCAGGTTAGAATTTTTTTTTCAAAGCAAGTCACTATGATATTAATTAGCTCTTGTTAATTAGAGGTACATTTGACTCTTTCACAATGCTGAAAAACACAACCATCCACAGAGGTATTGATAGGTGCATGAGTGGATGAGTGGAGTCATCCACTCCAGTGACTAGGTGCAATCCAGTGGTTTGGGTGCCTGGATTGCTAAATAAGTACAGTATACAGGCCAAGGGCTGGATGTACTGAAAAAGAGAGCAGCAGGCCTGTGTGCAGGAGATAGAGATGTCAGTGTGCAGATGCTCTGCTGAGGGAGGTGCAGACCTTGTGTCAGGCAGCTCACAGGCAGGAGACTGCAAGGTATCGTCATCTGGGCCTCCTTACCAAGTCAGCTGGAACTGAAGGGAGATGAATCTTATTTAATAGAATCATTAATCTTCCCATGTTGCATCTGCAAGGAAAAAAATGGGCTACGGGAGAAAGAAGCAGTGAAATTTTAATTGAGCATAAACAGTAGCTGTTTCTCCTGCAGTGGAGCACAGTTATTGCTGAAATTAAAAGCCTGAAGGCTCTCTCACTTTATTGAAAAGTACTACATCTTTTGATCCGTACTTCTCTGATGTGTTTATGACTTTATGCCAGGGATTTGCGCCAAAGGGGGGAGGGAGAGAGGTAACAGCCTGATCTCCAGATTTGTTGACAGGTTCTCTTTAACAATCTACTGGCAAACATCTGGACCTGCAGGTTTTGTCTACAGTGTGGAAGAGTGGAAACAATCGTAATGACATTCTCAACCATAGTGAAACAATATGAATAATATGATTGTAAGGACAGCACTTAAAACAGAAACAGTACTTGTTCATTCTGTCGAGTGTTTCGTGTGGTGGCATGCCCTACTGTGTGGTCGGTTGAGAAAGCACAGGACCATGTGGTTCTTGAGTGTCCTGCAGTGTCTATACAGTCTATACAGCCAGGCAAAGGCAAACCCCTTCCTACCTCCTACCTCCTGCCTTCTGTCACGCCATTAAACTGGAAACCCACTTTACACTTCCTCTGTCAAGTGGGCAGCTCACAGACGTAAACAGGCATGGATTTTAATAGTCCTTTTTTTACTTCTGCAGAAAGCATTAATTTGTGCGTCATTCATCATTTATTGGCATTTGAATTATATTTGGACTGGAAGTGGTTCGCATCTCAATAAATCAGCTGCCATCTGAAAGATAATGGAAACATCCTTAAGAACCCTGGCATGCCACAGCCATGGATGTTAGCTGGTTAGATGTAAGCAGGGGTTTCTGTTGTTACATGTGTTACAGTTATTAATCTGGTCTCTTTGGAAGGGAGAGGAGATGAGATTTCCAGATCAATTAGTGCTGCCATAACACTACTCATCGCTCTTGTGCTGTCAAACTTGCAATAACTGCTCTGTTTTTAAATTTGGTTTTAGGGTGTGTTCAAGTTTTAGATTTGCCCAAGGCAGTTCCCAAAATCTTCAAATGAATACAACTCTAAGGCCTGAGATTTTGCCACAGTGGCATATGTGGAATAAGCCTTCAGGCTCAAAACAGTCCCCCTGACTCTCCTATTGTCTCTACACTGAACAGTATGATGCCACAATGTTTTCTCATGGGAGGTTAGGGCAGATGGTTAAGGAAAAGGGCTTATTATCTGAAGGCTCCTACTTCCAGTCATGGCTCTGTCACTGACAAAATGCATGTTAACCCAAGCACGTTGTTTAACTCCTTTTGTTCTATTGGATATCATGTTAAAATTTAATTACATTTAAAATGTACCTTTCATCCCATACTTTCCCTTTACACATATAAAGGAACCCACTTTATATGTATAACCCAGCCCCCACCTGGGTGATCCACTTCAGCCTGACTGTGTCTGTAGTCTAACAGCACAGCAGTGCACCATACAATACAGAGGAATGAGTGAGAAATTGTTTCACCGATTGAATTAGGGGAAAATTTAGGAGAGGCCAGGTTGTTCAAGCCCGAAATGGAATTTAGACACTAGGATTAACACTCCTCCTCTTATGAACACTGCCATGTGCCGTGGGATCTTTAATGCATTATTAGAGCAGTGTTCCTGGTTACAGCACCTTAATGGAGCATTCATCCATCCATTTCCTAACCGCTTTAATCAATACAGGGTCACGGGGTGAGCTGGCGCCTATCCTGGCAGGAAACGGGCAGAAGGCAGGGGACACCTTGGACAGGATGCCAGTCTATCGCAGGATACACATAGATACAAACATGCCTACACACCAGGACCAATACGTCCAGAAGCCAATTAATCTACTGGTGTGTCTTTTTGACTGCGGAAGGAAACGGTGGCACCTGGAAGAAAACCATGCAAGCACAGGGAGAACATATATACTCCATGCAGATAACACACCATGTACAGAACTGAACTGGTCCCTGTTGCTGTGAGGCAGCAATGTTAACTACTGCGCAACTGTGTTGCCCACTTTAATGGATTGGTTAGAAATTTCTGGTCCAGTAGGAAGACTGACACCAAATGGTCCACTTACACAACTTACAGCAGTAACCCCTTTTTTCCTTAGAGGTCTCCCACTCAAATACCTATTATTATATTCTTATACTAATATTCATTCTAAGGCCCTGCTTTGTTTAACTTATGAGATCTGATGAGATCAAGCTAGAAGACTGTAATGCTGCTGTCAAGCAGAAATGAGTATTGTAAGTGACTTTGCACTGCAGGTATTGATGCACAGTTCGCTCCCCGGACTCTGTAAGTGACTTTGAATAAGTGCTTTGGGTAATTATTTAGATGCAGTCTTCACAAATAGGAACCAAACCTTCACTATTATCCACATCAGGATAAGAATAATATGTGTAATGCTAAAAAGCCACAAAAGTTTTTGAATGACATTCTACATTATCATAAAAGCAATGCAATTTCTTCACCTTGGTAACAGCATAATATAAGGTTAATGGATCAGCATTTTACTGCATCTAGTCTACTAACTAAAAACACTCTCTCCTATGTTCAAAATACTTCAATCGCTTTTGTTTCCACTGATGATTTGAGCACATGTGTAGATGAAGGCAGCAGTTTTTGCAGACTGGTCTTAGAAAAACCTATGCTCCGTGTTTTAGATTATAATAGCAAAAAAATGCTATTATTTTGTTTAAAAAATCAATTAGAATCAAAAGGTGATTATGTATTGTCTCCTCTCCAGTTACAACTCTAATAACTAGATTTGACTATATCATTTCCTTTGGGCTTTACAAGCAATTGAGGATAAAATTGCTCAATTACTTGTAGTATATCTTAGGTGTTTTTCGATGAGGATATTTGTTTTGGGAGGCCATCTCCTCATTGCATTTTAGGCAGTGTTTTTCTGTACACACTCTCATGTTCTCTAGAAATAAAGGCAGTAGTTTATCATTATTAGTTAAAGTGAATTATGTCCTGGATATGTCTAATAACAAGAAGCACTACTGTCCTAGCCAGCCATGTTGTTGAATCCGATACCCTGGCTTCTTTCAAGAAACAGCTGGATGAGATTCTTGGATCAATTATTTACTAACTGCCAAAAAGGGAAGATGGGCCAAATGGCTTTCTCTTGTTTGCAGCCTTACTAATATTCTAATGTTTCCTGTGCTGTATGGGAGTTATAACACAATTCAATCGCAGCTGTGCTCCATAGCTGTTTTTTTTTCATGCATAACATCCTTGAACAGAGGGCTGTTTTCTCTCAGACCAGCCTTAAATGCACACCGCAGGCCTGGCATTGACATCCCAAGTGGACTGAGCAGCTCCTCTGCCTGATTGCTCAGTGCAGGCTAACAGGATTTCATCAGTCACATACAGCTTTATTGGGCTGGTGGAGAGGGGATTCGAAAAATGCACAACTAGATGAGGCACTTTGAGCTTCTGTAAATCTGTTCAGGCTCCTTCTCTCTGTGTTGAGGACTGGAGGGCACCCCACATTAACCTGTTAACATCTGTCCTTCCAGGTGCACTTTATCAGGTTTTCAGAAAGAAATTAAACACCCTTCCATTTGCATTTATTATATATATGTCACCATCCCAGTAATGGATGGAAAGTTTAGAGAGGGGTGTTTTTAGTTTCAAGACTGGTAGAAAGATTTTTTTAGTGACTCCACTGGCAGCTGCTGAAATAGCCCCTCTATAGGAATGCAGTTTCATTAATGTGTTTCTTCTCTTTCTCAAGGTATTTTACAGCTTATAAATGAGTAGTCTCACTCTCTGACGTGTGTTTCTCTGTAATAACCCTGTAGGCGCTGTTTGCAGTGAACAATGAGTGATTGCTTTGTCTTAGCTCATAATCTCTGTCTTTGAAACAGTGTGGTTGTCCATTTCAAGGGAAGTGTGCGCAGGGTTTGTTTTTTTAATTTGTCATTTAAGAAACTGAAACCATGTGAAATAGCCATGTGTTTAAATAGTATAAATACATTATACTGCCACTTCCATATTTATATTTTCATATCTTTCATAAAAAAGGGGCACCTACTGTACATGATAAATGAATCAGTAACCATGCTTAGCTTTAATTGTGCATCTTTTGAGTCAGACCTGGACATTGGTTTTTTTCTGTACAGTACTCACATTCCTGTCTCCTGATCTTCCCTGAGTGCAATATCACGGAAATTACCAGCAAGACTATAACATCAGTACAGATCCTGACAAATACTGTGAGAGACTCTTCCATCAGAATCATTATGTAACGTGCATCTCTCGTGTTTGTCCACAATGCCACAATCATAGGATACTCAGGATGTAAACTTAACTAATAATGGTTTTAGATTTGTGCACAAGTGTTTTTTCCAAGCAGAAAACACCTGGAGAAGGTGAAAGGATAATTAGTCACTGTGCTCTCCCTGCTTCAGCTCTATTAAAGACTGAAAATTAGATTTAACTTTGTTTTGAGGTTCCCAAGATAACATGCTTGCAGCTCAGCAGAGCTTGCTGAATAACATAAAGAAAGAGGGTTCATTTAATAAGGTGAGGAGAGCTGCAATTCTAGTCTTTGCAGGTGTCAGATTCCACCTCAGATTAACACTTAGCCTATTAATAAGAAAGGGCACCATACTGTTTTCTCTTATATCCCTCACAAACACACAAGTCTGCAACTTTATACTGTCTGACAAAGAGATCAGTTATAACTTGTTTCTTACATTGATTTTCCCATTTTCTTTATTGTTTATTTTACCATTAAACCTTGGAATAATTGTCCCATTAGAAGGGGGAAATACATTATCATTAACACCGTCTTCTTATCATGCACACAAATGTACACACATACAGTACTAATGACACACAGCTCAACGCAGACCTCTGCACATCCAGAGAGAGGCGGTGCATTCAGCTCATGTGTTGTAAAAAAAACCAGGGCTGCTCTCTGTGAAGTAAACCATATCATTATATAATTGCATTCTGATTACCCTTTAATAACTCATTTACTTCATTATTTATAAAGAAAATAAATGATAAAGTGCCATCTGGGATTCTTTACTGTTCTATTTATCATTTTAACAATGCATCTGTCCTTGAGTACACTTGTTACAAGTATATTTTGTGATTAAGAATTTAGCACCTGGGTGGACTTCATTGGTGAGTGTAATTAACTCCTCACTGAAAAAAGGGAGAGGAACCTGCTGCTGTTCTAGAAGCCCCAGCTCCTGTGTGAAGGCATCCTTGGACTCTGAACATTACACCCCATCCACACCCTGTCCTTGGTACACCTGTAAGGAACAGCTGGCAGAATATATACTGTGTGCTGTAATTATTTTATGCCATGCTCAGAGCCGTGTGATTGCGAAAGGATTGCCCCCATTCATAACTGAACTGTGATTCATTTCTCTGCTCATTATGGGAAGCACTAAATGCCACTGAAAGCTGCCTGGCTGCTGGTATACATATAATGTTTTCAGAAAAAAAAATTAGACCAATAAAAATGGCTTTGCATAGCTCCCAAGTGTATGTCAATTACATGTTCTCGCTTAGCTGTGCTGGCTAGGACCCCACAGTAGATCAGTTGAATAAGTTGTGGGGCCAGTAGGCGGCTATGTGTATAACCGAACTGCCAACATTCACACATATTTTTACAACTACTCTATATTTATAAATAGATACATTAAAGGGAAAAAAACATGATCTCAAGAGGCGAAGACTAATACCCACAGAGTTTCTTGCTTCCCCTCTTTCTGATAGACACATATTGAAGTGTGAGTAGCTTTGTAACAGACAGAATACTTAACACAGGCAATACAACTCGAATGCATATTGTGATGTATATGTTTTTTACAGAATTACACAAAGCTGTCATTTTCTATTGAAGTGTGTTGCTTTTTTTTAGTTGTCCATGTTGTTTGAATTCTGTTAACAATTGGATTGCTCTGAAAAAAAAAACAGAGTGCTGCTTCCTCAAAGCCCTTAGGATTCCATCCTTCTGCTTACCCACCCTTTTGTGTGAACTTCCCAGCCATACCATTTCATGCTGATACCATCTCAGAGTCCCTACGCCTCTCTCTTCAGCATCTGAAAAAGAGTTGAGAATCTTGGCAAGTAACAGATTATGTCAGCCAACGTTCAGAACAGCATCTTCAGGATTTGTAGTATTTAAAAGTTCATGGAAGTGTGCTATTGTTGAATTCATTACAATGCTTCTAATTTCTCTCGTAACACTAATTTAACATCCTGCTGCTTCTCCTCTTTCTGTGAGATGCAAAGGCTGATGTTGAGAATTTAAAGTTCACACATTATTGCAGTGCACAGGTTTGACACATGTGAATGAAGACCCCAAATCCCAAAAGGCTTGTTTGTTCTTACAGACTTGGTTTGTTGATGCTATTAGTCATGTCTATCTATCCTCTCTCCGTTGCCAATCCATTCCCTTAAAACTGTCCGCCTTCCACCTCACAAATTGTACCCCAAGACAACATTAACGTTTCTATAGTCATGCCACCATTTTCTCACAAAGTCTCTCTTAAACTTTAATACTGGGACTCAAGCTTCTCAGTCCCACCAAAATTCTCATGTCAACTTATCGTACCCACTCTCTTTCAGCCCCCAGGTAAATCCATCTGACAAAACTTTAGCAGTGCCAGGTTTCTTTAAATAGTCCACTCTTATCAGAAAGCTGGTTATTCCTGATGAACATGGTGGTGTCCCAAACCAATTCCAGAAACACAATGCTACACCAGGGGTCTGCAGCTCAGTTCCACAAGGAATCTTGTCATCTGGAATTGCTTCCGACCTGAGCAGTCAATTAAACAATTGACCTAATGATTTTCCAAATTAAACATGTATAGGATTTTTCTTAAAGTCTTTTACAATTGATTACACAAGATATTCATGTCATTAAAGGCATAGTTACCTATAAATCAAATGGAAGCCAGGTTAGAAGTATTACAGTTATACAGCTAATTAAATAATTAGACCAACTATGCAACTGAGAATATCAGTGGGAACATAAGACACTAGGTCTCTCAGGAAATGAGTTGCAGACCCCCGGACTACACTCCACCCAGGGTGCCAGTTGATTGCTGCACATAAGCACATAATCTAGAGACTCCATTCAACCTAATGAATGACACCACATAATAATATACATTGTTTAAAAATACCTCCATTGCTTTTATACTACCCCAAAGGTAAGCAGAGATACACACTTCCTTTTCAAACACATCTATTAAGGATTAAATAGGTGCATTTTACAGGTTGAAGGCAAATCCTGAAGGTGGATGCAGAATTAGGCAGGGATTCAGAACTGAATATGATATTAAGAAGGTGAGAACACCTCTTCCATCAATACCAGGAAAGAGACTTCTATATGCCTCCTTTTCCCAGGAACCTCAACACATCTCTTTTGCTTGTATTTACAGGGGCTGTTAAGGCACTATGAAGTTCAATAATACCCTTAGAAAGCATAAACTAAATCAAATATTTTTTTAACTAGAAGATCTCATACTGTTATTCGCTCGAGCAATTCTTTCTAACCCACTGACCTTATGACCATTGCCTGTCATCTCTGCCTTAGCAGGCGGATGACATTAAGAGCATGTGGGCACCACAGCAGCTATCTGTAAATTATGATACACACTTGTCATGACTGGTGATACAGACAAGCGGTTTTATAAAAAAAAAGATGAACATGGGCAGTAATGTATCTGTCAAACAATCAGAATGTTGTGTACTCTATTGCATATGGCTCAACAATGTTAACTTTTCAGTCTGTGTGATAAAATGCACAGTGCCTAATATCATTATAAATATAGTTATATTATAAATAACCATATTAAAACATCTTGAACTACTTTTTTTCATGGGCAGAACATTCCCATGGTGTGAACTATGTGCCCACATAGGGCCAAAGTGTGCATTTTTGCTGGGAGATACAGTATTAGGTTTATAGTCACCCAGTTAAAAAAAGCAGTCCATAAAAAATAAAATAGTATGTCATAATAAATATACCTTAGGTGGTTTCAAAGGCAGCAGAGAAATATCTTTTGGGAACATTTAAAAAAAAGAATGAGATTTATATCACTAACACAGATTTAGAAAAAAAAACATCAATAACAACAGCAAAACAGACTATTAATTTTACAGCCTTTATGAAAATAAATATACATTAATAAATTAATTAACAGTTCAGGAAGAAAGGCTATGGCTTAAGAAAACATTTTGTAAATTTTAAACATAGGAAAAGATTATATCTGTGGTGCTTATAATAAATCTTGAAGGATTTATTTCAAAATGAAATCTTGAAATACCTATAAATGCTCAAGGGAATAACAGTATTATAATAGAAGTGCCTCTGAAATTCTAAACATTTAAAGACCTACCCCATGACTCATTTAAAGTGTATGTGCATTTTCCAGTCCGTTAAAATATAACTTTTATCAGTGGGAGGTTGCTTTCCAGATCTCTTCTAAAGGCAAAGTCCTGTCCAAACCAACATGTTAAGGTCAGTCTTCAATGACGAGCCAAGAGTATTTATACAATATCACCTATGACTGGTGGTATTTGATTGGATTCCCATATGAAAAGTGAGCAGCAGTTATGTGACGTTGGTAAAAACTTTCAGATCGTGAGATGTAAAAGGCACTTACACCTTTTTGAAGATAAAAATAATCACTGCTGTGAGGCATTTGAGGAATCAGGTGATTGACATTGACTTAACAAACCAGACATCAGATTTCACAGGTGGCACATTAGAGCCTGACTGAGGGAGAATCTATTGAGAAACAGTTGGTATTGTTTACTGATGGTATTCCACAGTCTGACCCTCTGAGTTTCAATTCGAAACAATCATTTTAGTATGTCCGCCCCTAGGCACGGTGTATTTCAAATGTCTGCCTGATACTGTGTTGATCGAGTGTTATCTCCCTGTCTGCGCATGTGGGACTACAGAAGACAGCCCATTTTTTATTGTTTGGCTTATCTTTTTGTGTTTGATTTTGCTCTGTAAGCAATATCGACGCACATGCCCCCCTTCACAAAACCAAAGAAAAACAAGAAAAAGTATTCAAAAACAAAAACAAGACCAAATCAATTTTTGACTTTTTTTTTACAGACGCGAAACACAAACACCCAAGCGACCTCACGATACAATCTCAGCCGACGCGAGGTCATAAATAAGAATAAAAGCCTGGTTCAAAAGTTTTTCTTTTTTTTTCTTCTTCTTCTTTTTTTCGTATGTCAAGTAACTTTCAAACACATTACAGCACCTTATTATAGCTGTATTTGTTTCTAAGACCTTTGGGATTATCTGAGCCACTGAGCTGCGAAATTCTATCAGCCTTTCTAAAATAGGCTCCAGCCCAGGCCTTGCCTTCGCACAGGGGAACAATTAGGGTGACCTTGTTCAGGCTGGAGGACGGTTATCTTTGGGCTGAGCTGGAACCACGGATGTCAAAAAATCAGTGACATCTTTCTTCTTGGCAATGGTGACCTTCACATTACAAGGACAAACAGCACCCCGCCTGCAATGGAGGAGAGGAGATAAGTGCTCCATGCAATGCCATAATCAGAATGACACCTTATTTTCCTTCTTTTGTCTTTTTTTCTCCCTTTGCCCTGCAGATCCTCTCCACCTCTCTGCCCAGATGTTTAATTTGGAAGAGCTTTACTGCAAGTATCTTTCTTTCGGTTTATCTGGCCTGGGTCTTCGGTAACCAGGCGGACAGACAGTGCAATTGAAGTACGGCTTTCACTTTGGAGCTCAAAAACAACTTGTGCCTAAAATATCGCAAGGTTTTGCTCAATTACACTTGCAATTAGCCAAACTGACTAGCAATTAATTTGAAGTACAATTACTAATCAAGTGAAAAAAATGTTGGTAATTGCAGATGAAATGGATGTATTTATTTGTTGGAGTGGTGTGGATGATTAGAACTGTCATTAGATACAAGCCAGATAATGTTGCTGGATGCTTTTTATGAAGGATCCTGATTCTTTCTGACTGTGATTTAACTCCACAATAAACTGCCTAGATTATTGGAGCAGTAAAACCAGCTAAAATAATATGCCTCTGTTAGTACAAGGTAACATTAGAACACTAAGCTCTTTATCTGTGTTGGATATGAATTAAGCTCTGCTAACACCACATCCAGGATGGACACAAGTCATAGGCAGAGACTAGGTTAGGAAGGGCTGTTCTGCAGGACTATTGATTCACATGAACAAGGAAGATCAAGTGCACATACACAACATTTAATACCTTTTCAGGATTCGATCCATCTGTTCATTTTCTAACCATTTTATCCAATAGAGAAACTAGGGCTGGAGCTTGTCTCGGCAAGCCCTTTTCAGGATTCCAAAACTTAATTCAAATGTAATGTAATCAGATTTAATTGTTTTCTAAACATTTTCATTCTAGGGAAAATTCTCAATGATCTGTAGCTGTAAATATGCACTTGGCATTCCTGAATGGACCAAACCCACAACGCAGAACATACCTTTGCAACCTCTAATCCAGGCACAACCAAACGTATTAATCAACCTTTTAGAAAAAATACACTTTCTTAATGAAGATATCTCTGTACACCTGATTAGATGGGATGTGATAAAGTAATAAAACTATTATTATTTATTCTGTGTTGTTGCCTGACTGCTGTATTGGATATTGCATTGGCAGATGTATACAGTATGAACTCTTTTCACCTGCAGGAAGGTGACTGCTTGGCTGCTTTATTCATTCAATTTGTTTGTCTGTTTGTTCGCCAGCCCTCACAGTTTCAGCGTCTCCTGTGGATTCACTCCTGGCTGTCAGGGACCAGCAGAGCACTGCAGGCTTTCTCCAGCAGACTTCTGCATTTCATAGCATATTTGGAGAATGAGTCTCCTGCTGTGTAACATAAAGGTGCATGGTTGAGATTAAACAAACTGGAGGCTTCTACGGCAACGTGGTCACTCTTCACATAAGACATGGCTTGTCAGGATCTTGCCACAGTAGTGATATACAGCTCCTGACTGCTAGTGCATGCCTGTAATTCCTGTCATTTGATTGAAGTGAGGTACCAGCCCAAGAGACCTCAGATTAAGGCTAATTTCCATAATCCCCAATTAGTTAGCAGTCCACCTCTGGCTTTCTTCCAGTTGAGGTCGTGTTGATCAAAAGAAGGCCGATTTTAAAGGGCATGTCATGCCTGCTGAGCAGCCTTTGAGAAACCTGTAAGAGCACAGGTTCACATATGGACAAGAAATATTAATAGGAGCCTTCAAAGAAATGCCAGCCTAGGGGAGATGAGGGTTTTTTTTAAATAATGTTATTTTCCTTTAATGACATCAGTACCAAACTTTCTATTTTTTTCCCTGTGTGCACAACTTTTTCCGAGGGCACTGGGAGAAATGGTGGTTGAGATGGTCTGTTTTCATTTCATGGGACTTTAACTGTTAAAATACTTTGGGACGCTGCAAGACTGCTGAGCTAGACACTCATTAGGCAGCTAAGTGGGCTGAACCGTATATATAAATGTTGGGATTTATGTTTCAGAATAAATGGCTCATTGAGCTCTTGCCCTCCCTCTTTATAAGGCTCATAGTGTAATTGAAAGGGATTCAGTCACTCTGTAAAAATCAGTAAAGAAGTCTATCCATGTGATCTTCACCAGTACAAAATACATATTCTAGAATATGTGATCTTTGGTGATGAAGCCATTTTTCTGTGGAGAGATGGGACCCTCACCTTTCCCAAAGTAAGGCAAACCAAAAGCTCTCCAGTAAAGTGGTGGAGCCTCTTTTTGAGGAGCTCTTTCAGTTGTTAAATTGCTTAGCGTACAGTATACTTTCCTTGAGCCCTGCCAACTGATATTGGAAATTAAGTTCTGACAATGGAGGGGAGTCGGGACATGCGTCCTGACCACCTCCACGCTCAGCAGAAGTTGCATGTAGACACAGGTACTGGAGGTTGAACCCTGAAGCTTCTTTCTCGTTTCACTTTACATCCAGCTGTCAGCCTGAACAACTTTTTGCTTATCTGAGTCAGCTGAGGCAACACTTTTTATTCTTGATCTGCTTCCTCCTCCTGGTTTTCTCATTCTAGTTCTACTAGTTCTCTCCTTCTTTTTTTTCTTTTTGAACTTTTCTCCTTTATCTTCATCATCATCCTCTTCTGCTTCTCTCTTTCCTGTCACTCTTCTCCATCGTCTTCTTCATCAAGCCCATTGTTTCCCCTTCATCTTCCCATTACTCCTGTCTAGCATATCCATTACCATCATCATCTTCTTTATGTTCCTCTTTCATCATCCCCATCGTTGTCTTCTTCACTTGCTTCTGTTTCTTGTTGCTCTTCTCCATCACCTTGTTCTGTTTCTCTATTATCTTCTAGTCACTCTTCTCCATCATATTCATCCCCATCATTGTCTTCTTCATTACCTGTTTCTGCCTTTTCATTCTCTCCTTGTATCTCTTCTCCATCATTCTCTGCTTTTTCTCCACCATCTTCTTCAGCATCTTTCTGTCCTTCTAGTTTTGTTTCTTCTTCCTGTTTATTGCCCTTTTGTTTTTGCATGTCTTACTTTGCTAAATCATCCCATTATGCGGCCTTATCTGCTGGTTTATAGCAGACCTCAGCATGCATAATCTTCCGTTTATTAACATTAGTGCTATTTTCAAGTCCAATGCCTGAGAGCTCAGCCTTCCTGTATGTTTTTTTTTCTCAAATTACCAAGGTCTTCGCAGGACAATTTTCACTCATCTGCTTATTGCTGTATAGCGGCTGCAAAGAATTTACATAGATTATCTCTTTGCGGTTTACAGAAGAAGGTGCAGAGGAGAAGAAATAATACTGTTTGTGCAGCCGAACCAACTCTCCCGTCAGTGTGTGCAGCTCACCCTTTGTAAAGGACAATCATATGCTTTGTAAATTGATGTCTGTGCATCACAAAAGAGATACTCAAAGGCAATATAGTAAATTTAGATGAAATATTTTTCACCAATCTTTGCATCAAGAAGATTCTTCTGGATTGTGACTCAGAACAGAATACAATTTTTTTCATCATAGAATCTTACTTTTTCTCCCTGTATGTTGTCTAATTCCAAATTATCAGCCTGCAGCAACTCTACAATCCCATGCATAATACAAAGTCTAAATCAGAAAGATCACTAAGCATATTTAGGCTATCATAATCTTGCAAATAATATCAGAAGTGCAAGGAATTGACTTATTATAGTAAGAACTGTATTCTGAAGTGCTCCATCTCTTAGACCATCTCTGAAGCACACTTTACTGTCATGTTGTACACCATCAATAAGAGCTTAGATGTACAGCATATTTTGCAGTGGCACAGCTGTGTATTTCTCTGTGGAGTAATACATGAGCATAGATTTGAATTAATTTAGCCAGAACTAACAATTATTAAATATGCAAATGTATTTGCTAGTGTTATAGGACAGCATGTTCAGACAAGATGGCAGCTCTTGTTTGAACTACATTTTCTAAACAGCTGTTGGGAATGACCTGCACCTCTCAGTCAGCTGACCAATTGGTAGAAGACAATTGGTCGGGTGACAATTTAAAGTGCAGGAAATGGAGGATTTCGGTGTGTTGTACATTTGACTTTTGAAGACAAAGGGGAGATCCATGGCGGTAGGAGCAGTGGGAGAAGAAGCCAGAGACAATGATCTTGTAGACATTTGTGTGAGTTGTTTTGAGAGAGTCTCAGGAACAGACTGATTTCTGGGGCAAAGACTTTGTCTTGAGAACAGTGAATGTGAAAGACTTTGTGTGTGCGACTATGTACTAAGCTGCTTACCAGTTATGGTGTGACTGAAGTGTCATGTGTTGTGTGTATTTTGCTCTGTTTTAGTCTATGTTTTCCCATACTGTAAATAAATAACTGTGTTTTTTCCTTGCTGCTGTGTTGTTTTCCATTTTATTCAGATCTGCCAAATAAAACATCAACGCTACAGACAACAGATCTCCACATATCAACAGGCATTAAAATTAGTAATAAAGTGGGAAGGGGGTTGTATCATGAAAGAGGCAGTATTAAAGATGGATTAATATATATATGCTTATTTACAGGCCTATTAATTCATTATACTGTACAATACTCTTCTTTTTTACAAACTCCAGGTTGTGTGACAGACAGGATAGTCAAGTAGTCAAGTAAGCTTTTTCTCTGCATTTACCAGTTCTCAAGAGGGGTCCCTTTCCTGCTGTTTATTATGGTGTTTTAATTTTAAGAAGAACACTGTTGCTTACTTTAACTGTCCTGTGTTGCGTTCACGCTTTGTTGCATTCCAGTGCGTGCTTTTCACCTCGCCTCATCGAAGACTGTCTCCAGAGTTGGAGATCACCTCCAAAATTATCATTTGAATTATTCTGCAAATATATCCTTTTCAGATGCAGATGATTCTGACTGTCAAACTGAATGTTTTTTTTTTCACTTGAACAAATGTAAATAAGGCAATATAAACAAAACATGAGTCAAAAGGAGCTCCTTTTTATCTGCAAAAACTATAGTGGTAATTATATACATGTACAGTATAGTTGTGGACTCTACATTGCCTCTGACTTCCTTTCCCAGACATTCTGCATCTGTATCACTTTTCTCTCTTGGACTCTTTCTCTGTTCTCTCTATGACACTTGCACACCCTGGTCCTGCAGTGCTATAAGCCTTCACCATCCCTCTACTGTCTACTCTCATTAGGAGCTCACTAGATTTCCTCCTTTCTTCTCCTTGCTCCTTTATAATTGCCTTACCTGTGGCTGGCTTCTCTTTCAACAAGGGAAGCACTGAGTGGCACATTATCATCTTTTAAAAGAAGAAATTTGCCAAAAGTTCAGCAGGCAAAACTTAAAAGATAATAACCCTACACATCAGAGACTGGCAGCTATTCAAATGAAAGGACAAGAGAAAAAACAACTCACAATAATATCAAGAGAGCGTGATAGAAATTTCAGACATTTCAGATTGCACAGACAGACAGTGATTCCCTCTTGTGTCTTTATTACAGGGTTTCATTCACTGCATCTGTCTTGGGCAGAGAGCTCCTGTAAACAACAGGGATATCTTGGGCTTTTCGTATTCATTAAAGCCTAGGTAACTTATTCCCTCTTCCAATTACACTCACCACCTTCCTGCACTCTCTGTGCTGTTTTCAAAGCTTTCCTGTGCCCTTTTGCTTTCAGACAGGGAACACAGTCACAAATGCCTGCCTTCCTTAGTACAGACCTGCGCACTAAAGAAAGCACCAAGTCACAGCTTCATCCATTTGCTTTGTCCTTTCACAGCACACACACAAAGATCAAACTGCCAGTGTTTTGTACTGTACCCACTCAGTCTTGTATTCCCCAGTTGTTTTAGGACTCTGCTCAGTGGAAATGACTTTTGTGCTCTGGAGTTTAGTAGACATTAACATACAGAATGTTCTTCCAGTATGTCCACTTTTAGTGTGATTCTTCTTTTGACACACTGCGAGCTCCACAGTGACTGGTAGGTGAGGTTGGAGGGGTGACACGTCACTGCAAGTAATAATAATAATTCCTTACACTTACAGTATCCTGTATAGTGCTTTTCTGGAAACTCCACTCAAAGCTCTGTGCAGGTAATGGGTCCACTCCACCACCACCACCAATGTGTAGCATCCACCTGGTTAATGCCAAAGTGTGGCAGTATGTCCCCACAAATTAGCTATCAGTTGGGAGGAGAATACAGTAATGCAGTCAATTTATAGATGGGGATTATTAGGAGGCCATGATTGGTAAAGGACAGGGGTAATTTTGACCAGGACACCAGGGTTAACACACCTATTCTTTCTGAGAACACTGGGATTTTTAATGTGCACTGAGTCTGGACTTCAGTTGGACTGTGCGTCTCATCCTAAGCACAGCTCCTTTTTTTAAAGTACAGTGTTTCCATCACTATACTGCAGCATTAGGACCCACGTCCACCTCAGGGTGAGTGCTCTCTCCAGGTCTCACATCCAGGTACTGGCCAGGCTCTTACCTGCTTAGCTTCAGTTGCCAGTTGCTGGGTGATATACTGTAGCTGCTGGCTCAAGTGACATGGGTATTGTTCGTTGGCAAAACGAGAGAGACCTGGATGATTAATCCCAACCAAGTGGCAATGCCACTTGGGGAATCCTGTCACACTTGGCTAGTGATATGACTCAGACATGAATGTGGATCAACTTGCTTGATGTTTTGGTCCAGTTAGGGTTTGGCCCAGTTTTGGTGAGTTTTTTTGCTTGGTGTCAGCATTGTTCGTTTTATTCACCACTGCTGACACCAGGTTTATTTAAAAGCCAGCTAGCTCGCCTGGTGAGACCCAAGCTTCTCAGTCACTCATTAGAGCACCCCTATCCACACAGCCTAAGAAAGAGCCAAACCCGCAGAGCCGAAGGAATTGTCCCCTTGTGAGGAGGAACCGAACACTCTTAATAAACGTGAAGGCTCATTATAGAACACAAGCTTTGCTAGACCATGAGTCCTAAAGGCCTGGCTTTCATTATATAATCCATCACAGCATGTGGCTGTTTTTTTTTCTTAATCTTTTGATTGTTGTTCTTTTGGGCTGAAGTAGAAGAAGCTGTATGCTGCTACAATGGGAATATTGCGTTTTTTTTGTGCCTTGCTTATTATTCTATGCTGGCAATAAATCTGTACAAAATTCCCTGTTGAAGATGAAATGCTGGTTAAATAAACTTTATCTTATTTTAAAAATGTTACTAATAAGGCAGTCTCCTGATAATGCCTTATCTGCTGTTTGCATAGTTTAATTAATCAAGGTTTTAGTTGACTAGGCAGTAATTACAAAGGAATCCAAACTTATTGTATGGTCTGACGTCTGCAGGGCACCTCTTCTCTAATCATACACATTGTATGCTTAACCTGAGAGATACTTGTATACTGTATACTACAGAGATGTTGTATTTAAAGTGCTAAAAATAATACTAGAATTTTACTGATGTTAAAACATCCTGACATTAGAAAGCCAGTCTTTCATGTTTGATTAAAAGGTTTTCAGTGGAGACTGTATGGTTTTCTTGATGGTGTTGATCACTGGGTGAAGGACCCAGCTCTCTGTCATTCCATTGATCAGCACATTAGTCTCTTTGCTGCCACTCCACCAGCTGTGCTGGAGAGTTAGGGAATACAAGTCACAGTTGTCAGCTCAGACTGCAATTCTAATAAATGTAATATATTCCAGTTACTTATGTCAGGTGAATATTCTGTGCACCAATACTTGCAATGATTAAGAGATTGCTTTATGATTTCTAGATCATTTATAGAGAACTGCATTTTACAGGGATAGTTTACGGATTGTGTTGGAACTTACTGGTAGTTCCTTACATCAATTCAATTCAATTACATGCAGACTTACCAAAAATGGCTTCAGTTATTCAGATTTTTATCTTTTTTGGAAGTGCATTGGAGAAACCTTGCCTGTCCCACAAGAATACTTTTAGGTGCTTAGTTAATGTGTTTAATGTGTTCAAAGATAAGAGAAATTAAAAGCTCAAGAAGGTACTTTATACTCAAAGGGTTGTGGAAGTCTGGAACAAGCTTTCCAGCAATATTGTTGGAACTGATACCCTGGCTTTTTCCAAGAAATGAGATCCCTGGATTAATTAACAGTTTGTATGGATGGTTATAGCCTTGAGAAAAAAGCTAATGTCATATTGGCAGAAAATGCTTGAATAATTTAGGCCACTGTGAAAACATATGCACAATTTTCAAAAAATATACATTGGTTCCCCTGCTATAATTAATAGTAATAGTTTGCTATGCATTTTAAATGCCTAACTGCAAGACTGAGAATTGCATTGCTTGGCTCTTTAAATATGTATGACAATAAAACCAATTTATCTTAGTCACTATTGATCACTATTTAACTGTATGTGCCATGAATACATTTCTCAGCTTTAAACAGTGTTCCATACTAAATTGTCTAAAATACAATGTAGAAGGTACAGTACTATTTGACTCAGCTGTTGTTGTTAAAGTACTGTCCAGATTTAACATGATTATGTTACTGATTTGGAGTCACTACTTAAGTTACAGATTATTTACAAAACAAAGTGTTCTGTAATGGATATAATTTTCATAGAAGACCTGCCAACACTGTATCAAGGAGGTAAGATGGCACTCTGACTTTGTCAGTAGAGTGCCTTTCCAAATAATTATGGAAATTACAAAAATTGGATCAGATGATGCATGCTGCCAACCCTGTCCACTATAAAAGAACTCTTGTGTCAAATGTTTCGTGTGGAATATTGTCAGTGTAACAACTTCCAACACATCCTAACATCTTTGCACTGTCACTACCAAATTATGACTTTAAGATTTTTCTACAATGAAAGCATTTTTACCTATGCTATGCAATACCAAATTGAAAAAGAACAGTTGTCCTAGACTCTGGGAAACTGACATTAGGAAATATACTTTCCTTTTATTTTGTTTTTCCTTAGTGAAAAATAAATCTGAGAGCCTAACTATATGCACAGTAAAAATTTAAATTAATACACTGTACTTGCTCAGGTAACTTTTTAAGAAACCCAAAAGGAATGCTTATGTTGCCCTGGAAAGCCAGAGTCTTGGTCACTGTCTTGTTAAGAACTGATGGAATACCTCCCTGTAAATCTACATATTACAGAGTCTAACAGTACTTCATTACACCTTCCACAGCATTGCAGATTTGTGTAATTTTCCCTGCAACTTCCATTGCTATTGTAAAAAAAAAAAAGCATGATCAGCTGCATCAGGCCCTGCAGAATCCACACATATATTGTGTCTAAACAGCCTGGCAGTCCAAGTCCAATGTTGGCCACAGAAGTCATACAAATATGGCAGATAGAAAAATAATGTGCAAAATCAGCATTTAATCAAAAAGTGCACAAAGTGCTGTGGTGCAACATAAAACATAAAACAGAAAAATAAGTCATATTTAAAGAATAACATGCATCCCGTTATTTCCAGGGACTGTCCAACCACTAGTTTTAAAGACACTGGCCTACTACCACCTAACTACTGAATGTAACAGTACACAGACCTGATTACAAGGACTAAGACCAGAACAACTTACACAGTGAGATCCAGGTTCAATACCCCCTCCCCCAACTCCTCTTGATGGACAGGTGAGCCTCCATTTAGACCACAGGTGAAGCAGGTTCTGTAATCTGATTCAAAATGGTGGAAGGGACAGGAGCCAAGGACAATGCTGATGATCCACAATAGGTAAGACACAAATGAAACTAACTGCTTTGTGGATGCACATATTGATCTTAATAATAGCAGTGAGTGGATATATAATAGAATGATTAAATAATCCCATGTATACTGCCATTGTGCTGTCTGTTCTGTTTATTTTTTTACATCTGTCAGCATGTAATCCCTCTGTCCAGGTTTCTCATCTTAAAAAAGAAGCTGCTGCAACTGCTGCCATTAGGAGATGTACTGTATATGAAATATAGAGGGGCACTCTGGCATTCCTTTTGTGGGTATTATGATTACTGCTTCCCTGTAATCATAATCGTGTTCTCCCAGCCCTTCCTTTATCTTCACTGTGCTTTAGAATTGTAACATGTGCTGCATTAGGTCCTGTAACTGTAGAGACCAGCTCCATAGTTCTCTTTGTAAATGAACAGCCTATGTTTCCAAAGCTCCATGCAAAGTCTGTAGAAGCTGCATGTGGGCATTTATAATGTTTAGGACATCATAAAAAAGTGTGATTTATCACACAACAGATGGCTGGTATGCCTGCTCTCGCTGTGACATGTACTGTACTACCATGAGCTTAGCCTTTGGGCTTCTTAATACTACATAAAATTTGGCAGACATAAAATTGCCAGAGATAAAACCGCAGAGGCAAAGAGTTCTGCTTTTTTACCTGTCTGTAGAAATGAGGTGTTTATCTATAAATAAGGTCAGACAGCTCTAGCCAGAGCGAGGAAGAGAGAAAACATATTCTATATGAAATATATGAGTGATTCATATTCCTCAGAAGAGGTCCAAAAATACCCCCCTACCCTTCATAACATTTTGTATAACCTGCTGTGTAAATGTATGTTAGCTCTTCCTCCTGCTGCCTAATGTCATAAGAGTATTCCTTTTCATAGAGCTAGTTTCCACCCTGATAGACAGACCTCAGGATTGCCCATTTAAAGATCTATAAGAGCATCAGGAGAATCTAAGGGGACTTTGTCTAATGTCACAATAAACCTGCAAGCACACCTTGTGAATCCCAGCCTGTGGGTGAGTAAGTTTATCACTCTGGGGTGCCACCAGGCATTAAAGCTTCATGAGTCCAGGGCACATATTGCTGGCATCCCTACCCACCAGTGTTTCAAGCAACACAGAAAAAAATGAAAAAAAGAAGCAAAGGCCTATGTATGTAAATTACACTTCACATGCATTGTTACCATTCAAATGTACGTACAATATAAACTCAGTGGTTAAAATAACAGGAGACACCCATCTCTTTGGGGTTCCATTGCTGTAGGCAGCAAGAAAAACTTGCAAAGTATGTATTCTTTCAAAATTCTGATTGCTCTGGCCAGAAAGGATGATGGAGGGCTGTCCTGTGATCCTCAATTAAACTATGCATGTCTGTCCATCGCGTTAGCCTGTTTTTTTTTCAGCTTGCAATTTACCTTCACTGAGCGTCACAGTTTTGGTTACTCTGAAAAACTGCAGAGTCTACTGTACACTACACAGTGCCGATGTGGTAACAGATAAAATAAGTTAGTTAAAATGGATTCCAATAATAAAAATGACACAAATATGGGCAAGGGCATCAGTGAAGCATATTCCTTCAGAACAAGGTCAAGCAGTATAAATATTGTAGTTGTTGTAAATATGTGAGAGAAACAGATCACACTGGGGTTGAGCAGGTTATGTGGGTGCTAACATATTACATGGAGCCTTATTGTAACTTACCTTTGGGGAAATTGTGATGTTTTTATAGGTTGTCTTGGACAAGGTATCGGATTAATAACTGATATTCAGTGGACAATGCACATTCAGCTACTCTCAAAGTGAGACATTTGCTTTGCTGTACACGTACTGTAGAACTCTCTTCCCCTCCCCTCCACCCCCCACCTTCTCGTATGGAATCTGTGATTAAAAGTTACAAAGGCTCTGCAAACATGCTGGCTTCCACAGACTGGGAATCAACATTCCCCTCATACCACCTCAATTCAATTTCTCCCAAATTCCGTCCAAGCCCAAGTCTATTCTCTCCAATTTAGCAGGGCTTAATAAGATTTCACAGGGATCACAGCTGGATCACCCCTGCACTCGACATCCCTCTGATGAAGCCAGAGGAGACAGGCGAGGAATTTCTATTCTTGACACTCAGGGCTCCCTCTGTTTACTTGTTGTTGTTTTTCTTTTTCTAATTTCTAAATCTGCTACTGAAAACCTCAACTGTAAGTGGAACTACAGCATTCGGGGGTGCTTCAGAATCAAAACTCATAACAGCCTTTTCCAAATTCAACCAAAGGTGTCCCATTTACATCAAAACACAGCTCTGGTCTGTTAGAAGGAGAGTGAGGCAGGCACATTCTGGACAGTTGTGATGGGATAGAGGGATACATAGCAATGAAAGCTGAGGAAAAATCTGTTCACTACAGTACATGTTTTTATTCTTTGATGGAAATACAGATGGTGAAAGCCCTTCTTAAACAAGTTGTAAACTCCAGTAAATACTCCAGTAATTTTGGAATAAATCTTTCAGATGTTTGTTGCAAAAATTGAGGGTGTGGGATTTATTCCAGAACATCTTCACAGTGGGAGAGAGGGCAAGGGATGCAAAGTGGGTCAACACTCTGGATGACCCAATGTGTATAACTTTCCACACACTAACTTAGCCAGCATACTTTGGGAGAAGGGAGGAAACCCATGCAGACACAGGGGCACATTCCCTCCTTGTGATTTTCTTCTCTCTCCTGTAGTTCACTCATTCCGTCTGAAAATTCGACACTAGGAAATGCACATGTGGGATTTCCTAAACATCCTTATGCCCTGTTGTGTAGCAGTGTACAAGTTTAAGTTGAACTTGTGTTATGTATTATTTTCTCTTCTACAGTTTTATCTAGCTGCTCTGATAGTACTCACTGCAGCGCTCAGTGCACAAATTTCACTTTTTCTTTGAGCTCTATTCTGAGCTATCTCTCTCCCTCTGGCCAAGTCTTTAGGTTGATGCACATGGTCATGAAAGCACTGAGCATGGGGAATATGCTTTCTGGAGCTCTGTTAACATTATTGTCATAAGTTCATATACAGTACCTGATCGATGACTGTCTCATCTCTAAATATTTTTTTAATAGTTTCCTAAATTAGAAGAAGAGAATTGTGGACAGACTGGGACAACTGTGCAGAGCTACAGTAACAAAGTGGAGGTTTAGAAATGAAGAACAAATTATATGGTAGAAAAGGGTAAATAGAATAATGTCTGTAAAACAGCCTGATGATCTCGTCCTAATTGTCATTCAGAACTGCTTCTATGCACTGCATGTTGAACATGTTGCCTGTTCATCTGGACCTATACTGCCAAGGACAATAACATCTCTAGTTGCCATGAATTCTTTTGTTATCTTTAGAGAATGAGAGAGCCAGAAGTCTTTCACTGTGTTTTTTAAAGACTGTGGGCTTTATTCACAAAAGGTTCTTATGCAATGTGATGTGCCTTATCATTGGATTAGGGGCATTTTTATTGCATAAGAACTTGTGAAGAACGGTGTAGAGGAACTGATAAAGGATAAAGCCACGCTGAAAAGTATGGCTTTGAGCTTTCTTCAGAATGGGATATAGCCATAGTTGTGGGGTCCTGTGGCAGCTGTGGTCTAGGAGGCCTGTCTGCATAGAGGCTGTGTGGGTTGTCATCAGGTCCTGAGGTCTCCCCTCCAAATCAACTTCCCTTACTTTTCCTCCTGGAGTTTATCCCCCATTAAGGAGGTGGCTAGTCTTCCCAATTCATTACCAAACCAGGAGTAGAAGGGTTTTGGTGTCTTACCCTCCTCAAAGCCCGTTCACAGAGGATGGGACGACAGCTTTTGTTTTGGACTCCATGTAAAAATGAAACGGCTCCTTCTTGTAGGCTTTGCACATTAGTCTGGCTTTGTGCCATTGTTAATGTTGTTAATGAATTAATGATCCCAGTACATGAACAACATCTGCATTCCATTTACATACTGTGCTTCCTCACAGTAACAATGCCTTAATAGAACACCCTCTCATTTTCTCTCCTTAAAAGCTTTCTGTATTGATGGTTGCTTTTGGGCCAGTAAAATGCCTTTGTAACCCAATGACTTGGTTGTGTGCATTTAATCACTGAATAAAAGAAAGTAATGTTAGGTTTTGGGGGAGTGCACAGTTACTGAAACATTAGCATGTGTTCACATCTGAGGCATTTAACTCAGCTTGGTCAACCTCTTCACCACAAAAAATAAGGCCTTTATTTGCAGTACTGATAGGAAACATAACTGGTGAAAAGTTTCACCACCTGTCTTCAGTTTCCTCTTTACGTAAAGGATGCTTTGGGCCTTTAGAATTTTCTTTAATCCAGTTGTTAAGTGCCACAAAGCAGCCAATATTAAACTTTTATGCTTTTATGAAAGCAACAGATGGCACAGAGCTGTCTACACAATGCAGAAGTACTGTTCTCTTAGATCTCCCAGAAGTAAAGACTTGAGTACAGTTCTCCACAGCACTTTGTACTGAGACAGGAGTTTTATACCATCGATGAACACTGATCACACAGCTATGTTCAGATGAATTTAACTTTACTCCAACATCAAGGAATACAATAATGCAGACATGATAGATGTAAATTAATTTTCAGTTTAATTTTCTGAAATTAATGCATTGAAAATAGTGTGTGAATAAAACAGCCATACACTACAGTATATGGTTTATGAAGCATTTGTCATTTTTCCAAAACAAAACAGCTAACAGGAGGTTAGCACAGAAGTTCTTTTTTCTTATTTCTGAACTTAAAAATCACTAGCTATAGATTTCACCCTTTAAGACCTACTGTATTTGTCAATTAGAGAAACACAACATAATCCCCTTTACTAATGAGGTGATCAGCATGCTGCATGAGAGACTTAATAGTTCTGTACAAGCAACTCTGTCTTCATCATAATCCCAGCTCCTATATAATCAGTTTACATTAGCCGGTCCAGTCTTTTCGATTAGTGAAGGCAGGAGATCCAGAGAATCCAAGCAAATGGTACCCAATGATGATTTCTCCTTAGTCCAGATTGTGGATCAAGGGAGCACGAGGAAAGGGGGGAGTGAAGGGTTAGTCCACGTACAGTAATTGTTAAGACCTTGCAAGGTTTCTTTTTAAATTCATTTATACAATTGCTTTAAAACGCCTAAAGAAATAAAATTGTCACGCTAATATATTTTGATTGGCGCATTAGAACGGCTAAATAAAATGAATCACTTTGCCAGATGCAGTCACTCAAGCATAGACTCAATATTTCATACCAAATTATCCTGATTTACTGAACACTTCTTTGTGCATTTTTAAAAGCCACTCACACACGTATGGCAGAGCCTGCCGACTCTGCATGGCTTCTCTCCGACATTGAAATTAGAAGGGAAATGGAAAACGGTGCAGGGAAATGTGAGCAGAAAAAGAAGGGCTGGTGTGAGTCTGACACTTGCTCATGACTTTTGTCTTGCTGAGACAAAAATCCATTTCAAATTATCCAAGACGTGTTAGATCCCAAGATATTATTCCTTCAGGCATTTCCCTGCTGCACGTTTTTCAAGCAGTATAAGACTCCTGCAATTACAGGAACAGAATTGCCATTCAACACTAATTCCTTGTGCTTAATTCATTAGTATTGTTTATGGGTCTGCTGCATTTTTTTGTTCCTATTATCTTCTGTTTCTGTTTTCTCTTCATATCAATATGCGTGTGCTAAATGATCTGAGTCTGATTCTAAAGGATTTTAATGCAAAGAATCTTATCGACATGCAGAGATGCAAGAATAGCAACCATGGCCAATCTTTTTTTTTTCTACTAAAATCGATCCCTGCTTTGTTGAAATCTAATCTTAAGACCTTTCCCTTCCATTTTGTTTTAAGGGTGGCTATTGGAGAACAGACACCTCCTTCCACCTTTGTGAAAAATTCCCCAATGCAAGTCTCCAATCAAAGAGTCAAAAGTTAAAATGTTTGTTACCACTTTCTGCCCTAATAGATCTGTTTTTATAGGCTTGATGCTAGAGTGTTTGAAGTAACAGCAGCGCTTTCACAGGCCAGGCAAATGGAACCCACAGCTGGGAATTACAAGTGTTTTAGTTCATTTGAATCTGCACAGAACTTTAATCTGCAGAACACTTTAATGCCATAAGTAAACAGTATTCATGATGGACTTTTTTTTACCCCAGGCTAAGCTGATTTAAAATACAGAGAGTGCAATTTCAATCCCCCTACTCTTTTTCTTTCTGTTCTCACGTTCTCCATCTTCCTCCTTCCTATCTGACATCAAATATACTTGCACAGCTTTGACCGGAGGTAGGAGTTTGCATATGTTCCAAAAACATTTTTGTGCTGCAATGAATGAGTGATCAGCTCAATGCCAAATTAAATAAGCAGAGGAAATAATTACATTTTGATGTACTAATAGTATGGAGAAAAAGAAAACTTTGACATAAGAACCAATAAAATCTCACATCTCTGAGAAAAAAATCAATTCTCGCAATAATTACATTTAAGGAACAAGTAATAGGTTTATTCCATGCTGAAAAAAAGAAGAAAGCAAACACAACGTTTCGGCCGTGAAGCCTTCTTCTGACGCACCTACCCACCATAATTACATTTATATACAACTTTTCATCCCCTTGGATTCCCAAGCCCAAGCAGTTCATGTGATCATGAATGCTCAAGTAATACGCACATTTTATTGATATCACATCCAAAGAGAGGTACCTCATACAGCACAGGACGAGTCCTTTGTCATCAAACTGAAACACTGGTTTGGAAACTCTTAATAGCATTTTATTATACCATATACCTGTATATGAGTATAATGACAATAAACTTGAACTTGACTTGACTCTAGTCAAAGGGTAGAGCACCACCTACTGGTCCACCATCACTACTACTGCAACAACCTAGTTTTTCCTGGAGGTCTTCCATTAACTTGCTTCCCAACACAGCCTTGTTTATCTTCTGAGATCCAACAAGATCAAGCTTTAAGACAGCCTCAGGCTATCTGCAACACTGCAATAAACACTTTGGGATTCGACAAACGATTCATCCCTAAAATAACAAATCTAATCCCAGAGTTTCCACACCTGCAAAAGTCAGAATATCTTCCAGTCCTGCAGGAGCAGAGAGGAAGGGAACTCAATAGATCTGTCAACCCACAATGTGACCTTCTGTCAGAGCCAGAGGAAAAGAGTCTTGATTCGAATAATGATTATCATGTTTTTCTTCTAAATGTCTGGAAATGTCACACTAATTATTAGTTCTTTGGCATCACCATAATTCAGCCTTCATGCCAATAAAGCTCTTTGAATTTGAATTTCTGTGTGAAAATGTTTGTTATAAAGGGCCTCTGTTACCCACATGTTAGCAGACCTCTTACAGTAGGTCTGACAGGGCAGCAAGTTTCCATGAAGATATTTTCCAGTTTTACAGGCAGAGGGAGAAACATCACCATTGCATCAGGTGCAATTCTTTTCCCCATATACTGCAACCTGCCCATTACAGCAATACAGCACCTTGAATCCAGAAACAGCACAGAAGCGCCTTCTCCTCCCAGAGTGCTGCTCCTGCTGAAGTAGAAGCTAATTGAAAGCCTTTATTTGTGGTGTGTATTTATCTCAGTGGGGTGAGATAGCAGGGTAGCAAGTGAAGGAGGAGGAGCAGGGGGGAGTGGTGAGGCTCTGTGTGTCAGTCCACAGTCTCCTCAAGAGACTTGACAGCCCTGCAGTCACTGTGCACCAGCAGTGACAATTAGACCCCCCCTTCACTACAACCTGGCATCACGCTCCGACAGTTTCTGTTTGTACTGTGTCTTACAGCAGTTGCTTGTCATGTTTATTTGCATGGATATGTTGAATAAATACTATATGTGTACACTATGTGTAAATGTGTGCAAGCACTTTACATGGAAGTATGGATGTTATGTGTATGTACTGTATACATTATGTGTGAGTGCAAGCATGTTTGCATGATGTGTGCAGGTTATGACTGTATTAGATATGCCTGCATGCCATTTTTACAGGACTGGCAGCTATTGGTGGATAGTCCTGTGATTTTCACCTTCACACAGTAGACAGTTCAGAGCGACTATTGTGTTGCCTGGGGCTAGTTTAAATAGCTCGTTTAAAGTCATGTTTGTATGATAGAATATAAATAATATGACCGTAGATGTCCTTAAAAAATAATGAGAGATGTGTGCAGCTCTTTTGTAGATTGTGTTTGGAAGTTTAAAAAATTAACATTAAGTTAGGTTTTTAATCAGAATGGTAATTGAACATGGTTTTGCAGCTCGGGAGAGAGCTGTGTGTGTGATGACTGGAACTAATGCTAAGCATAAGTAGCTGCCTTCCATACATCTCTTTCCTAACCTCTCAGAAACCTATCCAGAACAGGGTCACCAAAGAGTCAGAGCCCATCCTGGCAAGCAATGGGCTCAAGGTAGGATACCTCTTGGATGCGACACCAATCCATCTCAGGACACACAAACACACAAACACACAAACACACACACACACACACACACACACACACACACACACACACACACACACACACACACACACACACACACACACACACACACACACACACACACACACCAGGGCCAGTTTTCCCAGAAACCAAATTACCCTGCAGTACTGGTATGTCTTTGGGCTGTGGGAGGAAACCAGAGAATCTGGAAAAAAACTACATGAACATGGGGAAAACATACTAACTCCACACAAATAGCACACCAGGTCCGGAATTGAACCCAGGGCCTCAGTGCTGTGAGGCAGAAATGCACCACAGAGCCACCATTCTGCCCAAATAGCAGCCTTTTGTCTTTCATTTTAGGTTGTCTTTATTAAACTATTAGACATTTTTTATTCTTACACGAAAGGGGGACATTTTAAATGTTAACAAAGGAAAGAAAGTTCTGAAAGATGGAGAATAAGTACTAGCTTTCCCTATGTAAATGCAAAGAACGGTGCTCACTTCAGGTACAATAGCAGCTGGACTGAGTGCTCACTGACATTTGCTTTTTTAAGGAAAGGGGCAATTGAGACGGTGGCCTTTTTCCCCATTCATAGGAAACCAGGAAAAGTTCCATGGAAAGCACTAATGCACCAACAGAGCTTTTCCAAATATGTTTCTATTAAGATAACAAGTGATGCCAGTTTGTGGGATGGGAAGAAGTGATAAAATAACACTGTCAAGGTTCGGAATAAATAAGATAACTAATTTATGGATTGAATGAAGGGCAGCCAACTGCTCTTGCTGAAGTGCTGTAAAGGGGGTTTGTAACCCTGCTCTTAGATAAATCACATCAGGCAGGTTTTGTGTGAAACTTTAAAACTATTGACTGACTCAAAATGCAATCCTATGGAGACTGCCAAAAGTAAAGTTCTCAAAGCAGTCCAACTATAAGATGCCCCAAAGTGAATTGGGGGCTTATAATTTCACAAATTCTTTCTAAGTACATTATTGGGAGTGCTTGTTGACCCCTGAGAATGCAGCAAATGTGAGAATGCAAAATGTTTAGTTTTGTTGACGGGGAGTGACCTACTGGTTAGGGGCTTTGGACATCAACCCAAGGGTCATACATCCTCACTATGGACACTGCTGCTTTAGCAATGTACTTTGATTGCTCTACCCTACTGTATAAATGGATACTGGCCTTTCTGTGGTTTTGCCATTGATGGACTAAGATCCTGCAAAGGAAGAGAGTCACATTAGAGAGTCACATTCTTCATTAAAAGGTGGCGGAGTCCTGTACAGATGTGTATATTTTCTCTTCAGCTAGAAAGGTTACCCTCGCTATTATTAAATAAAGCTCACTATTTGAATCATACCTCCTCTTTGCCTTCATTAGGGTTCAACCAACTGAAATGTCCAGTAGGTTGCAGTGCATTCTTAAAGAATATTGCCTTGGTGGATTAATCAATCTGTCTTTAATACCATAGATGGAGTGTTCTACACACATTTCTGCTGTAAATCACCCCAGGCATTTCCAACCTTTTGCAAAAATTTTCCTTATATCTTTGGGCAGCTGGCATTCTAGGAACAAGGCAGTCAGCGTCGTGCAGGTAGGCAGTGAGCACAGCATTGTCTTTCAATGCCTTACACAGTCCTCTACAGTCTCCTGTAAGTGACGCATTGAGGTTTTGCTTCTGAGAAATGAAGTATCTTCGGTGAGATTGTACAAATGTGGAACCTCCACACCACAAAGAACCATTCAACTCCATATGATATAAAAATGACAATGGAATAGTTTGTTTTGGAGATGTATCCTTACATTAAATGATTATAGCTGTTCACAGAATGACTTTGATCCAACTGTGTTCTGGTCAGTGCTACAATACTGGCCATTACCATTGCAGAAGAGAAATTAACTGTGTAGCTGTACCTTACTTTGTGAGGGGATCAACCTTTCAGTATAAAACCTGTAAAGAAAAACACAGTTATATCATCGTTAAAATCAAAGGAAACTTTAAAACAAAAATAATCTGAATACCTTAATTGGCATAATTATAGGCATAATGTTGACCCTTCATTTTGTTGTGGTGCAAAAACATAAGATACACATGTACAACTGAACTGCAAATATCTTGAACAGCAGCTCTGTTAGTTGCATCAGCGTTCAGTTCTGATTGGGATGTATCAGGGATCTAAAAACCTTGTTGAAAACAATCATCAAGCTTTCAAGTTCTTATTTTAAACAAGAGAATGAACACGGATCATAACTTCTTAAACATTGCCTCAAAAACTGGAATTCCTCCAGTGTGAAGCAGTGTGTTGCAGCAACATTGTGAGTTTTTTTGCGTCTCTTGTGATTGTGTGTTAGGAGTTTCACAAGCCACAGAAGGGATTTTGAAGGCAAGACTTCACAGGGAGAGTCCTTTTGGGACAATGTTAATGACTGAAGGCGCAGGATGCTTTCTATCCATTAGTCATTCATCGGTCTCTGCCGTGTCTCTTGGGGGAATGGGGAGGGGGCACTAGGTGGCACACAAGTAGCTTTGATTTCCTTGACATAAAACTAAAGCAACGATTTCCTCTCATTTTATGGCCGACAATACGCCATGGCATAATATAAAAATTTAATTACCTTGCTCGCTGGATCTGCGACAATTATGAAGATGCTTTGCAAGATGTACATATGGTGCCGAATCTCTGATGAGCAATAAGGTGACATGCTGGTACACGGCCAGACACAGGGAGCCTCACTCAGCAAGCTGGGTCATCCAGAAGGTGCTCTCCAACCAGACTGAAGCAGTCTCCGAGATTAGATTTTGAAGTCTTTTGGAACTTATGCAGAGTAAATTCCCAGTGTAGGATTGTTATGGCCAATTCAATTTTGTATTTATGGAAAATGAGCTATAACCAAAATAATCATCCTTTTCCGCTTGGGAAAGGAAGGCCAGGAGCATTTAAATTAAAGTTTTGAGGCGTGTTTTTTGTGATTGATGGGCAATCATCAGTCTTAAAGCCAGTTTCAGTTTCTTCTGTTCTCTCACACAGTAATACATTTGTTCAAGCAGTGTGTAGAGGAGCTTACAGGTTGAGCAGTATGGCTGAAGCTAGGTAAATTCTCTATGTCCTTGTCGCCTGAAACACAAAGAGATTAAAAGCAATTAATTTGTGCTGCACACAATCATGATTCTGAAACTGGCACAGTAGTGCAGACCATGCAGAAGTGGTTGAAGGATTTCCTTTTTTTGTGTGCTTTTTTTCTTCTGCTTTTCATTTTCCCCATAAACAGTTGATTCAAGGATCCCTGTTTAATTATTTTTTTAAGTTGGGTAAAAGAGAACCAAGCTTTAAAAGCTGATAGACAAAAGTTCAAGAAGATGTATACTGTACAACTCCTCCAGCAGCAGTAAACAGACACAGGTCAAGTGAACAGCCTGCAGCCTGTTCCACTCATTGTGTGAATTTACAGATTTACATTTTTCTTAAGCTCCTTTTAGTCAATAAGCTCTACTTTGTGATTGAGACCTTAATTGCTAGAGAGGTGCTGTTTTCTTTGAATTAATTTTAGATGCTAGGTTCCACTTCCGCTATCATGAGTACACATGTGCTATGTACATGTATGCAATGATTTGTTTAGGACTTGGCACAGCTTTGAATTAGTTTGCAACAAATGAGTTGTGAAAGCACACTTTGTTTTTTCTTCACCAGATCTCTTTGACATATGCTTAAATACAATATTATTGATAGCCTGTTGGAGGTTGGAGCTGAGAAATGTTGGAGAGATGATTTCCGTTTCAGCCTAATGAGTGACAAACGGAACAGATAGTCATTTGAACTCTTTTAAATCTGGAGAAATCAAATTACGGTGAGAACGCAGTGAAAGTGCACCACTGAGCTCCTTACCAGCGGGGAAAAGAACGTTAATTAAAGAAGCCAGAGTTAATGAAACACAAACATTGTGATTGCTCTTTTTAACAGATATTATTTTTTTTCCCACATGAAAAGATCACAGTCAGAGAGCCCCTGAACAGGATCAAAGTAAAGAAATACAAGGGAAAAAAATGACTATAAAAAAAGTGCTTTGTGATTAATGCCTCAATTTGAAAAAGGAGAGAGGACGAAGCCGGGGGAGGATGAAAGGCAGGACTGTGCAGTGTGAGCCTGGTGACAGAGCTGTGGGATCCAGCCTGGCTTTAATTACTCTGCAGAAGTTTGTAAGTCCAGCTGCCCAAGGCTGCTGGGTTGAGTCTGTGGGCATTCTCAACGGCTAAATGGAATCAGTGGTGTGCGTGAAGACAATTGTTTGAGCAGAACAGTGCATTGAATGTCCACGCCTGACCATGGGCATTGCTGCTCTGATGCATGTGTGTCCATCAGGGACATGCAAATCTTTAGCTGATTGAATGAGCCCCGTCTTCCCCACACACTCCCCTAACGAGGAAGTTGGGCAGGAGGTTCGCAGTCTGAGTCCTGTCCCTCAGAGTTAGCAGCCAGCTAGAAAAATCTACAGAGTTTTTCAGTTCTGTAAATGTTGGTTCAGTAGTAGAGGTATGGCTTTAAGGCACAGAATAAATCATAACGCTGGTATGCCGTACCCATGGAAAGGTGTGCGCACACACACGATAGCCGCGGGAGCAGAGATGGAGAGATACTGTGATGGCAGCATTCAGCACTCAGCCACTTCAGCATTCAGTGCTCTGTGAAATTATAGGCCCTCACCTCGGCTCTCCCACAGCTCCTGCAGTGCTTAGTAAAGCAGCCTAGGGACATTTTAAAAAGCTTCCAGGAACCAGATGCTAGCAGTTGGCCAGTTAATTCCTGCTCCTGTTTGTTGTAGGTTTTTTTTTAGCCTTGCTTTTCTTTGTCCTTATTTTCTGTACCTTTCGTTTGCCCTCTTTTCTTCCCTCTTCTGAGTGCTAGCCTGCCCTGTCCTAGAAGAACACCCTGCTGTCTAGATGTCCTGTGAAGAGATCAGTGAAGTTGCCCCCCCTACAAACAGCACAAAAGATGAAACCCCCCTCATTCGTTAGTGCTGCGTTTGAGCCGGTGTGTGCCGTTGAAAGTAGCGTTTGTACTGCTTTCGTTTCCGATATATAGCACCTTCTTTTTCGGGTGATCACCATGCACGGCGACCTTGACCTCCAGTGATCTCGTCTGCCGAGTTCAAGCGCTCTGTTACTGGTGCGAGCATAACAATTCTGCAATTTTGTTTCTCTGCTTGACCAGCTGGGGCGCGGCGGTGGATTTTGCGTTTAATATCAGTATCTTCTGTGCTTTTGTGTGAGCAAGACAATTACATTTCTCACGAATATCATACCCTTATCAGAAGAGTTGCGGGTGTAGTCTTAAACTCTAGCAAACAATTGCATGTTTTTACAAAGAGGCTTTAACGTTCACGTTTTAATACGTCGTAGCGGTGTCCTTTTTTAAAAATATGAAGGAACAATCAGTTTCTCGTCGTCTCCTTCTTAAATATACATGGCCACCAAGGGGTGTGTAAAGATCCGAATTTGCAACTTTATGAACAAGATCACTGCTGCACTTTGTATGCAAAGCACATTCATCAACATTAAAAAGAACCAAAATGTTATTTTAAGGGGCACTACGTACAAAGTTGACACGTGTAGTTCATAACACATCCGAGAAGCAACATTAAAAAGTTTAATATCTCACACGTGCAGAACGCGGCAATATTGGAAAAATATTTATTTTCACATAACAGAAGTGAACATATATCTAAGTTCTTTAATAAAATGTCATTATCCACGTGTTTGAGTTCACAGGGTTCTTATGAGCAAACATGAAACGATTAGTTCACAGTTCTTTTATCTTTGTTTGAGCGGGACAATCGTTGGTGTAGAATACAGCCTATGCAATGTAATTACCCAGGCCATGTCTGCTTGTCCAGCTCCATGAAGTTGCCCCCTCCTTCACCCAACAAACAGCACAAACGACGAAACCCACCGCATTCGTCAGTGCTGCGTTTATGCCGTTTGTGCTGCTTTCGTTTCCGAGATATACCGCCTTGTTTTTTCGGGTAATCAAGTGACTATCTACAAGATAGTTTACAGGTACCAACATACTCGGTACTTTAACTCATGAATGTGCTGAAAACAAAAGGGGCAATTTGTTTTCTGAGTCTGTCCTTCTTTTTCTGGCTGTGACGTCACTCTGTGACGTACAAAAACAGCAAGGTCACGACCAACAGATCTTTTAATTGTGAATTTGATCAGTTGACCGCAGCCTTTGCAATTTCACACCTTTATGGTTGGAGAACAATACAGAGCTCTAATCCAGTATGTTTTCTTGAACAGTGTAACACACCAGATAATGCAATTTTATACTAAACTCTTTACTTCTTTAATATACTCTGTTTTGTGATGGTATAATTTAAACATTGTAAGAAAACTTTTAGCTTTGGATTTTATAGCAATACGCACAGGTGAACTTTACAACACACAGGCAGCAAATGGACAGTTTAGCTCGTACCCTTAACATTTTAAAGATGATCAATATCCATAAACATACAGTATGAGCCTCCTTAGATGTGAATGATACTTAAGACATGATGCATGCCAACAAGTTAACCATCTATGACATAAAACTCTGGTTGTAATGCATGTAAAATCACCGTGGTTGTAAAATATATTGTTTTATTTTCTAAAGCACGTTTTCCTTTTCTTTCCCTACTGTGACATGTTGTTGCTAAACGTGTAACTATGGGATACTATCGCAACAAGACCTCCACACCAAGTCATGATAGGGATCGCATGAATATCACGGTAGTGTATATCGTGACAATGGGCGTGTGACTATCACGACTGGCGCCTTGCTTTCATGGTACACTGGTGCTGCTGTCGCGACAAAGGTGTCATATCACGACATGATATACCCAGATAGAACGTGTACGTGATGTATGGACTCCATGTCGCTCCTCGGGGGTGGGGGCATTTTGTCAGGTGTGTCATATTGCGATATATGGATTTCATGTCGCGTCAGTGGCGCCAGAGCACCATGACAGTGACACGCCAACTGCGATAGGTATCGCGATTTTAACGCGGCTGGTATCACAATGTGATTGTGATGTGTGCACCCCTATCGTGACACGCTATTTGAGTCGTGAACGCTGTGGATGCCATGAGAGTCGTTGTCTGTGCTATTCAGTCTTGAGCTCAGTGCGACTTCTCTTAGATTGATCAGTTATTGGAAACCAATGGATGTGTTACTGTATATCCAGCGACACACGGTTAACCGGGGCTGGAGTATTTGGACCAAGAAGAAAAGCCATCATTTATCTACAATACATGTTCTCTTAACTTCCTCTTTGGCGCTTTACCCAATCAGAGTGTTGATTCTCAGTCTTGCTAAGTTTCACCCAATCGTGGCCCAAACTGTTCACCAAGTTTCAGGCCGGGGGTTTAGCCAATCACGGGTCTGAGAGCTGTTCAAGCTGGCAGCGCCAGGTGGATCGGCTTGTTTACTGTCAATGATAATCTATTTTTAAAATGCTTGACCTTTTTTGCAAAATAACTAAATTGGCTTTTTTTTTTCTTCAAAACAAATACATTTTTTTAATTAATATATAACTGCGCTGTTTTCTGTAATGAACACATGGTATTTGAACAGTTTTAATTGTATATTTGAGGTAGGGGAAACACCGTCTGCTTTGTACTACAAAAATGAATAGACATGTAAAGTCTATGATCATTATATTATTATGTTTGTGCTTTCAATTTGGTTTTTTATTGTTAAATTATATCGATCTTGAAACTAATACCTAAAAATGTGAATATGGGCACTCGTGTTGTACCAGAAGTAATTTGGAAAGTGGTGTTGTCAGGATTCAACAATGGTGTCTCTTCGCCAATAAAAGGAGAACGCAAGCAATGCATTTTTGAGAATATGGTTAAAAATTAAAACAAAAACACCTAACCCAATTAACTAACATATTGACTCCTCCTTAAATGTAAGACTGTTTATTAGTGTAAAGGCTGCAAAGGGTGTGGTCAAGTGATAAAAAGATCACAACCGAAAGATCTGGTGATCGTGACCTTGCTGTTTTTGTACGTCACAGCCAGAAAAAGAAGGCGTTAAACTGAAACATCCACCACACCAGACCAGACAGACTTAGAAAACAAATTGCACCCATTGTACCAAGTATGTTGGTACCTGTAAAAGTACTTGTAGATAGTCACGTGATTACCCAAAAAAACAAGGCGCTATATCTCGAAAACGAATGCAGCTGGGAAACTACTTTCAATGCCAGAAACCGGCACAAACGCAGCACTAATGAATGAGACTGGTTCGGTTCCCCTACGACATTATGGGGGCTGAGGGACGTCACACCCCCCAAAAAGAAGGCGCTATATTTCAGGAAATAAAGCAGCTGGGAAGCTTCTTTCAACGGCACAAACCAGCACAAAAGCAGCACTAACAAATGAGCTGGGTTTCATCGTTTGTGCTGTTTGTAGGGGGGCCAACTTCACAGAGTTCCTTTGAAGCCGTTTTCCTTTTGTGTGCACAGTAGGAATGACCAAAAGGTGCATAAATGTGTGGCATGGACTTGTTTAATTAGTTTTTCGATGTACATGAATTCAGTGCTGAGAATGATCACCTGTTTTGCAGGAAGCCTGAACTCATTAGATCTCAGATGCTACGCAGAGTGGGGCCAGGTCACTAATGGGACTGGAGACCTCCAAGATTTGTCAGGCTCCTGCAAGACCAGTAGGTGGGTTTCTTCCCAAACATCCAAACCAATGTCTAAAAATGACAATGAAAGACATCATTCTGTAGGGCAGGGATACTCAACGTACGGCCCTTTTAATCTGCTCTCTTTTGATATTTTCATATAACCAATTTGCTAATTGCAAAATTGAACCTGCTAATTATCAGTGAAGTAACTACGAAGCTGACAGCAGTAGAATTCTGTAATAGAGTGGGTCAGAAGGTAACAAGCAGCTCTGCTGTATGTTTTTCTTTCTTTCAGATCATTTATTTAAGGAAAATCCAAAAGCATTGTTTATTAAAGACCCCACTACATTATTAGCTAGAATAGTGTCTCTAACCCCAGCATCCTATTTACTGTAAATTCAAACTAACCTGGCCATCCTAAAATCCCTTTGTGTTTTACTGTGTGTAATTCCTCGCTTTTTCACCCAATCTCCAGTGTGATGAGTTGCAGATGCAACATGCAGCAAGATGTCACTTCAATGAATGCTGCCATGTTGTATCCACAGCTCACTACACTGCAGACTGGGCAAAGAAGTGAAGAAGTGAAACATGAAGGAATGAGTGGATGAAGTGAGTGCAATTCTATCACGTTGAGATCCATTATAATGGACAGCATTATACAGATGCTATGAAATCCTAATTTAAAATGCTTCAAAGAGGGGAGAAAAGAATTAAGCAAAACTCTTTTAACAAGTGCATAAAAGCAGGCCTCTGCTGCAATATGTTTAGCCGGCTTGTGTTCTGCTTGAGTCACAGTAATATACATCTTGCCAAGGCAGATGGTGGAAATTACATATAATACATATACAGTATGTCAATTAATACGAGTGGCAGCATGTGTTTTGCATACCATCGGTTTCTAGTGTTTGTTCCAGCTTTGGAAGATTTTTTTCATGCTGTAGTTACAGTACATGGCAACCGAAGTAACAAAAAGCTGCTCAGGAAGGTGTGAAAAGCGCAGGCTCACAAGAGGTGATGGTGTAGAGGAGAGCACTGAAGGCCAGGCCAAGGTCGAGCTGGCTGAGATGGCTGGTGCTCCCGGTGTGAATTAATAGGGAAAGAGATCACAGCACTGCGATGGACAGGAGCTGCGCTGAGTGAGGGAGCACCAAAGAAGGGGAAAGCACTTTGAAAAGATGATTTTTCAAAAGTCAGTGCTGCTTATTACCAATGGCTGAGGCAAAGGAGATAGGAGATGAAAGTCAAGGTTAGCAAGTACGTGAAAGTGCAGCTCAAGAGGCAAGTATTGTTTTGATTCTGTCTTCTTTTCCATCTCTGTCCTGGTAAGTGACAGTTCCGATAGGGGAAGAGCTTGAGACATTTTCTGGAGATTCAGGGTGAAGAACAGTGCAGCATGTACTGTATATTTATGTTATTATTATAATCCATTATTAGAAAGATTCTTAGTCCTGGTAAGGATGGCGGCAATCCAGAGTCTACCCTGGAAACATTGCTTACCTTGGATGGGATGCCAGTCCCTTGTAGAAAACACACACATTCACATAGGGTCGATTTAGAGAAACCAGTTTAGCTAACCAGTTTGTCAACAAGAACCCCCAGAAAAACATGCAAATCAGAGAACATGCAAATCTCCCACTGGAGGTATCTGGGAAAGGGTGATAGGTTCAAACAAGATGGAGTCCTTTGTCTGAACTACATTTCCCAGAAAGCTTTGGGGATTGACCTGCCATACTTAGTCACCTGATCAATTAACGGAAGACAATTGGTGAAGTGACAGTTTAAGATCCTGGAAGCTGAGGCTTCCAGGGATGGCCATTATCTGCTGTCTGAAATCAAAGGATGGACTCTTTGATATGCTAGCGGGAGAGAACTATGAAACTGACTGACTGAAGAAGTGTAAGAAGTTTTCAGTTTTGACATGTTAGTTTTGAGCAGTCTCAGATAGAGACTTTTCTTGGAGTCAGTAATAATAATAATTGCTTACACTTATATAGCGCTTTTCTGGACAACTCCACTCAAAGCGCTTTACAGGTAATGGTGACTCCCCTCCACCACCACCAATGTGCAGCCCCACCTGGATGATGCGATGGCAACCATAGTGCGCCAGAACGCTCACTGCACATCAGGTATCAGAGGGAAGGAGAGCATAGTAATGAAGCCAATTCATAGATAGGGATTATTAGGAGGCCATGATTGGTAAGGGCCAATGGGAAATTTGGCCAGGACGCCGGGGTTACACCCCTACTCTTTTTGAGAAACGCCCTGGGATTTTTAATGACCACAGAGAGTCAGGACCTCAGTTTTACGTGTCATCCGAAGGACGGCACCTGTTTACAGTATAGTGTCCAGTGTACAGTATAGTAAAGCATTAGGACCCACATGGACCGCAGGGTGAGCGCCCCCTGCTGGCCCCACTAACTCCTCTTCCAGCAGCAACCTTAGTTTTTCCCAGGAGGTCTCCCATCCAGTTACTGACTAGGCTGACACCTGCTTAGCTTCAGTGGGCTGCTTAGCTGACCAGTTGTCTAGAGAAGGAACTGAAGAAGCCTAGTGAGAAGCACAAAGAGGATCTTAGGTTTTTGCTGGTATTTATATTTTTGCCTTTTTCTGTACATAAAAGAATACTAACTCTGCCTTACTAATGTTTCGTATGTCTGGGCCTGCCTATAAAAGTTCATATATAATGCACTCTATTTCCGGGTGTGTTACAGCACCCTAATCCAGAACTGAACCCAGCATCTCTGAAGCAGCAGCACCAAAAACAGCACCTGCTGTGAGGAGAGTTTATTTCATTCCAGGTACTGAACTTGTTAATGTACTGTACCCTCAATACAGGGCACTAAGTAAAGCTGGGAAATGGCTTTTCAATAAGGTTTTCTTTACATACTGTAAATGTGACAATAGGCAAGATTGTGAAAACAACTCCTGTGCTTTTGATCACACACTTTAGGAAACTGAAAGCGCTGTAAAGGAAATAACAGAGAAATCAATAGGAAGTCTTTTGTTCCATGCATTTAGCACAGTAAGCATTTGATTTTCTGTAGTTTGTCCTGTGAAAGGCATTGGCTTTTAAATAATTTTAAAGCATTTACAATCATGTACATTGTCTACTCCTTCCATTTCTTCTCTATGACGTGTTCAATTGTGCTACAGTATGTGTTGCTTTTGGAATTTCTGTGTTTGTTGGCTGCAGCGTGCAAAGATAGCTAGACCAGTTTATATACTGTAGTTTCTGAACACATTTTCCAGAGCTAAGCAGTGGGTAATTAAAGAAAAGAAAGGCTTATGTCACTTTGCAAAATCTACAAGAAATAAAAAAGATCAATGAATTACCTAAGAGGTGTTTGACAACTCTACTGAGATTATGTTTGTGAAATGTGCCTGAAACTAAAGCTTTTGCATGGTTTGTATGGTGATCTGTAGAGATGTTATTCAGTGTAATGTAAGAAAAATTGACTTCAACTCAAGAAAGGAAAACCAAGTAACTGGTCGTAATCAATAAGTGTTAAAAGGGTTTCTGCTTCTTTTGGCAATGCACAGTAAAAAACACCGGTGCACTTTGTAGATTGCAAGAAATATGATGTATTTGAAATGGGAAGAAGATTCTGGAACCACATGCTTTGTCAGACTCTCAAAGACCTATAGAAAAACTATATTAGCCTTTCCTAAAATAGACTTTGGTGAAGCAGAAAACCAAACAACAGGCGATGATGAAATATGCATGCTTTGAGCGGAAGGGAGAGCTTGGCTATCATCTTCACGGCAATGTGATTGTTGATGACAGCAGAAGGACATAAACACTATCTTAAGCTTGCAGTAGAGACTATGAGAGCTGAATGGCTCTGGTTCAGATCCGAGAACCACATAGAAACCTCCCACAGAGCCTTATAGGGATGCAATGAATTACACTGCAGTCCAGTGCAGTTTAGAAACAAGTTTAATTTCTGAAGGACCTCGAAGAGTAAAGCTGGCTAGTCGGCTATGATATACCAGCTCTTTACAGGGCATTTTCGAAACCAACCTCTTGTGTTGCCATAAATGTGCATTTAGGACAAGGACATAGCACAGAATATAAAAGGACATGGTATAAGAATAGATTTAAATACCTAAATTCTGATGGCCAATTGTCCAAGAGTGTCACACAATCTTGTGACAGCAAGTGCTGCCTCCTTTGTCGGACGGTTTTCCCAACAAAAGAGGAACTATGGCTATGCAGGAACTATGCAGTGGCATGGAAAGAGCCTCTACTCTGTGTCAACCACCTTGCTATGAATGATGGAGCGCCCCACTCACAGCATACTCAATGAGTTCCGGCAGGGATTTGGCCAGGAGATTAAAACAATTCAGGATTGAAAGTCATTGGAGTATAAACTAAAACCAGGGTATTTGTACCTGAAAAACTAGTTTTGAAAAAAGAGTCTCACTGGCTTACCACCCCCACTGACCACAATAGAGATTCCAAACATTCCTTCATAATAAAAATAAGACATCTTTTGGGTTTGTTTTCTGCAGCCCAGTAGCCTACCTACTTGTATAATAATGTGCCAATAAGTTGTTCTAAAAATCTTGTTGTTTCAAATGAAATCATGGTAATATTTGTTTTTTTTTTCCTTATGTTACAAGTCAGCATATTAGCCTTCATATTATTAATGGGTGTCAATGACCAAATCCAGTGTCAGTAAAATAAGCCAGGTCTTGAAAGTTAAAGGTATATACAGTGCCTGCTGAGAGAGAGGTGAAATAACAGTGACAGAAATGGCGTCCTTAACCTTAATAACAGGGAATCATGGTCAATCACTGCTCATAGGACTCTGGACTTTTAAACACCCTAAGAGTATGACTGAAAACAATAGGTGGTAGATCCTCTTTTTATGTAACTTCCTTCTTTAGTACCTTGAGGTAAAATGTGAATGTACATTCTCCTTCACTTCTGCCACTGTAACTCATAATCATGTACTGTATGATGTCCCTTCCCACAAATCTGTAAATACCACAGTGAGTCCCTCTCTCTTAGTCACATTTGTCTTTTTGAATCCCTCCTCCACCTCATCTCCACCTGTGCCAGGTGGGTTAAACCAAAGCTTCTTATACCTAATTTCTCAGTTAACATTCCTGCTATTCCTTGTAAACTGAGCCTTATTTTTGAGATGAGACACAGTGTGTGAATCTGTGTATTTGGTGGGGTAAAAACACCCATTCAGTGCTAATTTGCTTTTATCATAAAGATTTATACAAAAGCAAAAATGACGACTGGCATTATGAGGTAGTGTAATTTGTCCCCTGCAATCACAAGCACCGTAAGTATGGAATTTTTAAAGTCCATGTGTGTCATGAAGGTGTTAGATGTATAAATACTTTGAGATAAATAGGTCTTACTGTATGACTAAAACCTCTATACAGTAATGTAAAATTGCATTTAAGCTTACTCAAGGAATACGTTTGGGTATGTTTTAAATGTGAAAAACAAATGTAATTACACATCTTTTCTCTGCTCCTTTTCTTCATAAGATGTCATCTGCTACTCCAGTTCTTCTTTGGTACAGGTGAAAGACAAGACAAACTAAAAACTATATCTGCAGGTAGCGTTTGTAAACTGCAGAAAACACAAATGCAAAAAAGCAGACGAATGCAAAACCTGCCTTACAGTCTGTGGTTACAAACACTGCATCATCCAGAAGTAGGGTGACAACATCTCAAAACCACCATCAACAGCACATCCCCTCTACTATCTTAGCTATTTACTGCTTATCATTTAGACGTGTTACTGTGCTCTGTAGAGTAAATCAATTTTTAGTCAGGTTGCCAGTAGCTGCTGTCACAGTCACCAGAGTCAGCTTCACTTCCTACTAAACCTACTTTGAGCAAAACCAGAAAATGTCTGCCCTTCTTTTAAATTGTGCACCAAAAACTTTGGAAAGTTAGACACACTCATGCAAGTTCTTCTCACTGTTTCCCTAAGCCACCTTTGAGCTAGACTTCCACATACAATGAGGCTTGGCAAACCAGGGTATTAAATGCATTCACTGCCTAAATTCTTTGAGATCAACAGCAATGTTTTTAATGGACACAGCTGAACACCGTATGCATATTTATGGTTGTCCTCAATGTGTCCATGGCTCAGACAGAGTGACTCTAACATGACTCGCACTGTATTTGCGAAAATGGAATATTGCTTTTCTCAGCATGACCCCCCATGGCTGGCAAACAGCACACAAGAGGTAGGCTCTGTCCCACATTAACAGCATTTGCAGCACTCCATTTTCTAAAAAAACATGGAAATGAAAACAGGACTCTCGCTGTGTTTGAATAGAAGCAGCCAAACATATCAGCCAGGAATTGAATCTGCTCCATCTGAGACCATGACCAAGGTCATCCAAAGCACTTCCCGAGAACAGCACAAGCCCCACTGACAAACATTCAACAAGTATGAAAAAAACAATTCCAAATTTACATCCGCCTTTACAGTCCTTGATGGAAATGGACCCTGCTGTTACACTGAAAATGAGTTGCATGAACCCAGAAACTAACTGACTTTGGTAATTGATTTTGCTGATCTACATACATCTGCTCTTGCTGTGGATCAAATAATAAAAGCACTTCTGTGCTGCATGGGGAGAATGAAAACAAGCACATGCACTTCTACATAGCCTTACAAATGTCTCCAGTGGCAAATTTAGGATTTTATGATACTTATGCAATGGTTTTGCTGTGGTTTTCCATGACGTTAATATGCTTTGATTACATTTTACTGCAGTAGGTCATAGTACAGTACATTTGCTTTAGAAATGTTTATCATGGTGAATCATAATATCAGATACTGTATATTACATAAAGTATATTAAAGCACAGTGAACACTGAAAACATTTTCTAAACCCATGATAAAGTGAATGAAACCTAGAGATTTTCCCCTTTTTCCAGAGGTAGTTCCCCACTTGTCGGAACCCTTCATTATTTCCACAGCACTACAGCCCTGAGACTCAGCACCAGAGCAGCATTGCATCTCTCTGACCTACAGTACACAACCAGGAGCTTGCAGGCTTCTCACAGTAAGTAAGTGTAAGTGTAAGTTGTTCTAAACAGCAGGCTGAGGAATGTTTGACTGACTCAAACCCATTCAGTTCTGGAGTTGCTCAGCCAGTCATGGGGCACTGCTTCAGTTAATCCTGGTCAGAGTCAGCTAATCTCCAAAACTACAGACTTTCTTAAGAGGATACAAAGATCCAATGTTGTAAATACAGCTGTAAGCTCTTCCAGGTCACTACAATATTTGAATAAGACCCACTTCATCTTCCTGTCTGTCAGACGCAGTTTATTATTTTAATAGCAACTGTATTTCTGCTCCTGCCCCTGGTCTGTGACAGCCTCACTATCTCCCTGGCACACAATGCTGGCTGGCCCTTTGCATTATTCCTCCTCACTAAGGCTCATCATTTCCTTCATTGGCCGGTTGCATGCTCTCTCACTCTCTTGCGGTAATGAAGTCTATCAGCTGTTAACAGGGGCACACGCTTTCATGATGTAATTGGACACAGCATCTAACACTCAGCGATTAGTGGTGGAGGGTTTCTAAAGCCCTTTGTGTCATTTCAAATGAGAGCAGAGGAGCAAGTAGAAAACAAACTTTTTTTTTAGTATTTACTAAAAATACTGGAGTGTGAATAATTGGAATTGTTCAATATTCAGAAACATATATTAAACCTAAGCTTTTCTGCCCCATACACTATAGGCACCATTCCATAAAGGAAATGTGCTCCCTGATCTTGACAGATATCATGAATTACATTGATATGTGTACTGTAAGTGAAAAGAATTATGGTATTTCCACTATCTCTATTGTGTATTGTCATGGAGAATGGGGATATATTTGTTAAAAAGCACATTGTATAAAATTGTGGAGGACTCCCAAGCACTATAATGGAGGAATCGGTTCAGAGTTAGGCTTCACAATCCAGAAACTACTACTTTGAATTAATGTAATTATTAGAACAAATTATTCTATTTATGTAGTAGTGTTCCTCCCTAAGAAAGAGGGTATTAAGAAGGGACCCACTTTTCCCACCATTGAAGTGAACCTCCAGTATATGGCAGTATTCTAAGTATAGAGTACTGCTCTTGAAACGCTGCAGTGAGAAAACACAAAAACAGGAAGAGGAGGAAGAGACATAACAGGAGTGAATAACAACTCATGTGAAGAAGAATGACTGATACCTGCAAAGTGGTTCCTTTGGTAACAGCCAGGTGAAAAGGAAGGCATACAGTATACTGCACAGCATATTATGCTCTTATTATTATTCTGCCTTGAGTGTTTAGGATAGCATTTCTAACCAGTATTTGTGATCTCAAGTAAAAGCAATTCTGTACTTTGTGTGATCAGGCTTTGTTGTTTATTTGCTTCATCTGCTAGTAGCAACACTTGCTATTAAGAAGCAACCCCTGTCGCAGGTACCTGCTCACAAGAGCTAAGCACACCCTTTCTCCACTGCCCTGGCCTTCCTTTGGATTCTGGGGACTATCTGGCCCAATAGAGTTTGCAGAGCATATACACCGCCTTCCTCTCTCCTGTCCAAGCATGAGAGATGCAGTAGTGAGCTCAGTTAATTAAAAATTCTGGGATTCCAAACGTGTTGGCTCATTAAAAAAATCAAAATCTATTTCAGATTATAACAAGGCAGGGAACAACGCAGCTCATGTTTCCAGGATTTGCACCACCCACGAAAGTGACAGCCCCTGTCGGTTTAGCTGCAGGTAAAGAGCATCTGAAAACATCTGGAGGAAAGTCAGCCTTTAGTCTTTCTGTTGTGTACAGCATTCTCAAGCTCTGCTACGACATTGTGCTGTCGGAAATGTAAAGACACCCACCTGTTCCTGCAGCTCTGTCAGGTGAAGCACATACTTGTATTGTTGCTGGGAGATTTCAGGGGGAAAAAAGTCTATTTGAAAATGCCTTCAATGCATAATCAGTCCTCCTACAAACACATTTTCCAAACCACTTAGCACTTTATCTCTGTGGTAGGAGTTGTACAGTATGTGCCAGGTGTGGTTATTACTTTGAACAGCCTTGTCTTTTTTGCAACACCTGCATATTTTAGAGCATCATGTAGAAAGAACTAGAAACAAGTTGACGGGTCACTGATTTTTCTCCAGCAGCTTAACCAAAAATCTCGATCCACAGGGCATCTCTCAAACCAATTTTCATACCTGTGATCAAGTCAGTGAAAGCAACTTTATTTGCCTGCTTGAGCTGTGAATTTCTCCACCTACCTTTTCAGTAGTGACCAGGAACCAAGCATCATAAAGTTTCGGTAACACCTATTAAACATTAAATATAGATTTCATTGGACATTTAAATAAATTGCCTCTGGAAACATCCAATCCAAAAACACAATGGCATCACTTGGCCTTTAAAAAGGTCATTGTTTAAGACTGGCCATGAATTAATAGCATCCGGTGCCTGTGTTATAATACTAAAGAAATTCTGATCACCTTCATGATGTTTGGTTACATATTACTGCACAAGGTGTTAGTAGAGAAAAGAAATAATGCTACAAAATATTAAACTGATCTCACGCTGAGTGCTATGCTTTCCAGAAGAGGATTAGGAAGATGAAATGAATTTCTGGAGTGCTATGAGCTTGTGCAATGCAGAGTGAAGCAGTATTTACACCAAGGAGATCAAATTGTTATTGTTATGCACACTGAGTCATCCTTTGATTTTCTGTTTTTCCCTTTTCAGAAGATAGAGGGTTAATTCACACATGACATGGAGGTGAACCAGTGACCATACACTATTATAATAACAGTACAATGATGCAGCAGGAGATAGAAGTAGACTTGTTTCATTTTCCATCTTAAGAGCACCAACGGGCTAAGGTTATGGGCCCAATGTTTTGCTAGGTGTGACCTTTTGTTCCTTGGTTCACATTATCCTTGACTCACATCCTATCAAGCAGACTCCCACTACAAACCAAGCTCAATTAATTCTCCTGACATTTTTCTTTTCTGAAAGCCACTGTAATAACAGACCCCGTTCACAATAACAGCCAGCTGGGCATTTCAGCCAACCTAAATTAATGGTGCCTCATTTTTCAATTGGTGTTTTGAAGCTTGTCACAAAAGCCGCAGACAAAGTAAATTGTGGAGTTTGTGAAAAGGGACCCCCAAGAGGATGAAACAAAAGCACAACATTATGACGTATGACAGTACAGTGCACATGAAATCCTGGAGAAAAGACTGTCCCTGAATTTGGACAGGCATCATTTGCTCTGAATTAAAAAGCATACAGCCAAGCACAAGGGTGATGTAGTTTCAGGATAGCTAGTTCTTGTCCCATATAACTCAAGAAATGTGTCTTTTTACGTCTATTCAATTCCTAAATACTGTAATTGTCTCAGTAATTGGTAATTGGTGGCAGATAATTTAGAGCAATAGAGGGACAACATAGCCTCTGTATTCAAGCCTTATGGTTCATTGGGCCAGTAAAAATATAAAAATGAAACCCACGAGAGCAGGCAAGAAGGGTTATATTCTTACATAGCTAGGTGGGCAAGATTAGGTGTTGACCTCCTACTGAACATATAAGACTCCTTGTAGCTATAGTATAAATAGTTCCACCCGGTGTACAGTAACAGGAGGCCACAAATCATGAAATGTAGTGTAAAGGTGAAGAATTACACAATTACAAATTCAAGTTACAGAGACTAAAAGTGAATTCTGTTGAACAGAACACGAAACAGTATCTCTGACATTGCATGCAGTGTAAAAGATGGACTGAAAGGTGAACTTGCTGCGATTGTTTTACTCAGGCTGCCTAATCTTCTATCTAGTAGACCAAGTTAGATAGCAAAGGCCAGTTACTGTGCTTTGAACAGTAAAGACCTTGATGTGCTATAATATTATACTGTTTAAGTTGTCTGTGCTCTCATAATTGTGAGTTTAATTGCAGAGTAACATTTCTAGTATTTAATCTACCTGTCTTGTGCTGGTCTGTGCATACACTTGTGGCTGTTGGGGAAAATGGTAAGAGGACGTAGTCAGCTGCAGTTCCTGCATGCTGTCAGTGCCATGACACTTTTTCAGTGAGCAGCCTAACATTCATCGGCAGCCCTTTGATCAAATCACCATACCTTGATTTCACAAACTGCCAGTTGTGTCCTTTTTGACTAGATTTCTTTCCCAGTATTAGCAAAATTGCTGTATGAAATCTACGTAAACTTTATGTGAAAGGTAGGAAGTCTACAAAAGCTAACACTGGCAACAAATTGTGCATGCAAAAAAAAACATTTATAAGAAATTTTGTATTTTCTTTATTTGTTTTTTGTAAGTGTACTTTCCCTGGCACCTGAAAGAGAGCTGTGACTACATAGCAATCCAGTGGTTTGTTTTTTTGGCAGGTAGTGATTTCAGATTGAGGGGGGAAAAAAGCAACATTTTAGGTTTCTCCTCTGACTGTGTTGTTTTCCTATTGCAATTCACAACAAGGCAATGTCAAGATTGCCGGTAGAGGGAACTTACTTAATTAACATCTCCTGAAACAAACTTGTCTGTCACAGCAAATTGATTGTGGAGACCCTCAGCTCTGTCTGTAAAACCTCAATTTCTATCACAACACAAGAAAAAAACTCCACTTTTGAAACATACCAGTCAGGAGATTTAAAATCCAGATGGAGAGGAACAACAGCAGCAGTTCACATTTGTGTCTTATGGTTTTGCACAATATTAGTGAGCGAATTAACTTTGACAGATATGAAACTAAAGATAATGTATTCCCCTCAGTGCACTTAAAGTAACGTAACAGCCCCTTATGAATTTATAATATAAAGATGGAGCACTAACATATAAGCCATCCCCTTAAAAGTATGTTATTTCCACATGCCAATTATTCATGACCAGATGTGTGCAACCAGTTACAAGGGACGATACAGAAAAAGCACAAGCAGATGCTAGGAATCAGCTTCAAAAGAGACCTCACTAATTTTTAGTGAAATGCCAGAGCTGCTCTCTGTAACTCGCTCTGAAATATTAATTGATTCCGGAAAATACAGGATGCGGAGTTACAGTACCTTGGTGGATCTTCCCTTTGCATCACATCTAATATCGGTAACCTCAGCCTTAAAATTCAAAACTGATAATATCAGCACAGACAGCTTTCTCCCACTCTGCTGTGGGTGTTTAGTGACTGCAGTACATTAATTATTACTGCATCTATCATGGTGCTAAAAACATTCCCTGTTCCATCAACTGATTAACTCTTCAGTCACACAACTGTATTTTGGGGGGATTTGATCACACAGGCCAGGATACTCAAAAATTCTCCTAAGAGATGAGTTGTCACCAATCATTTGTATGTGTAGTGAGGGGGAGTGCAGGGGCTCATTTCATGAACACACCCAGGGCAGCAACATAACTCTCTGGACAAACTCGCAGAGATAAGGCTCACCAAAGCCTACTAGATACACACAGATCCAGATTGGATTTATAGCTGCAGGAAAGGGATTTGGATTGCACTTTCTGGGATAGAGTTCCTATCATCCTCACTGGGGTGTCTAACACATGAAATGGAGGAACAGCTGCTAGGGTTTGTACCGATAAGTGCTCTGTGGCAGGGAAATAAAAAAAATGGATTCCTCTCGAATGATCACAATTCCAGGTTTTGTTTGTGCACCCAATTCACCCATAACAAAATTTGTAATGTCCCAAAATATGTAGAGCCACATTCACAGGACCTTAATATCATGTTCACCACTTCTTTGTAAAATGGGAGAATAAACCCCTGGTGCTGCAGAATTAGAACAGAATATTTAAACGTCTTTTAGGAACTGGCAAATTAAATTCAGAGAAGATTTGTGCTACACCTGCCAAGTTTTTTGTCTTATTGTCTCACAAGTAGTATAAAAAGCAGTTGTTAGTGACGTGTAACACAATGGTAAAGAGTTTTTGAAAATGACCTGTTAACTCTTAGGTTGTAGTCAACTTTTCCTGCACCATTCAATCCTTGCATTGTGGTAAGACGGTCTTGTAGCACTAAACTGAGTTTCTTCAGTCTCTTAAATCAGCAGTCCTGCTGAGTTACAATCTGTATGTGTCTTGGCACATTCGTCCATAGAATCAAAGAATCTTCCATAAAATCTACTCACTGCTGAGCCTCTTTTGTACTGGTTTCCAACTTGTGTCCTCTAGTCCTGATTCCACAGAGAGGTCTGAAGTAGTTAATGGCATTGACTTTGTATAGTTTAAATGCCTCCCCTTCTTCTAGTCTCATCTACTTCAAGGATGAATAGATTCAGTTCTTTTAACCTGTCTGGAAATAGTAAACACTTCAGACCTGAGAAAAATGTTGCCTGCCAGAGCTGAAAGGCTTGACAGGGTGTATTTATGATTATTCCTCTATGAGTCATTTTTTTCTTAATATGTTCTGGTTTAGTCCTTTTTTAACCTTCCATCTTCTCAGCAGTGATTTAGGATTCCTTTTATATTCACTGTATGGCTGGGTGAAATATACAACAATACTGTAGATTAAGTTGCATAAATAGGGACTTAATAGATGTTTTGGAAAGCAATCAATTTATTACAAATTAAGGTACTGTATGATTGTTTTGAAGCATCCTTACTGGCAATATACTGTAGTTGTCATACTAGTCCCAAAAGTAACTCTTTGGTGACTTAATGTCTCTAAAGGTTTTATTAATGTTCTAAAGAAGATCAGTTTATAGTTAATTAAATATCTTAGATTTTAATGTATACACTTTAATCAAAATGATCAAACTTCTCAAGCTTTTGAAGTAAAGGTGACCTGGTGAGTTGAATGGATGGTGACTAGAGGGGATGAGATTGTCGGATCTTCCTTGATGAAGAGGGATGAAGACAATCTTGAAACTGCTTTTACGACTGCATTCAGACCTAAGCATGAATGTAAGGCTCACATTTCTGTTTAAATGAAGAAACCATGTTTGCAGATAAATTTGAATGCATGTCAGCTAACAAATGAGCATAAGAAATGTTAAGGTCATTTATCCCATCATTTGAATGTCTGTAGCTGAGTACGGACACGATCCTACAAACACTGTATATTTCTTGAAGTATCCAAAGAATTCACCTTCGACAGCATGACTGGGTAATTTAATCACAACTCTTTTTGTAAAGTACAGGCCTCCTTTTTCCAGCGCTAAATGCATTTTCCAATACTATGAAACAGAGAAATCCCACAACATATGTTCATAAACTAGAATTATAAGGACAAGGTATGATGGTAAACATAAGGTATTTGTGCTATGTTTTGCAGTTATCAGGTCTCACAGCTCTAAACATTTGATAGATAATAATAATGTATATGCCACAGTATACTGTAGCCGCGTGGTTACCTGTGCTGGAAATCGGGTGATGTTTTGCGTATGCCCTTTAGTTTTGATTACCAGCTGTTAAGGCCAGCACCTTGAGGTGTCTCATAGTGATATTTTATCAGTAAGCTGAATAGTGGATGAACACCTTTTACTTTGAGACCAGTCAGGTCCCCTCATTTTACTTGCGGTTCTAGTGTTTATGTACAACTGCCTGACATGTAGACCACGGTCTGATTGTTCTTAGTCAATACGATGCTGTTGTTCACATTTTCCAGTTCTTGAGAGTAGATGAATGGTGTTCATTGAATTAAAATTACTTCAATTCAGAAAAAGATGAAAAGCATGAGACTCTGAATGGGGGAAGATAGTGGATGCTTAGAGCATCTCATTATCGTTTTCAATAGATCTATTATTTGTTGTAGTAGCAGTGGACATGAATCTAACCAAGGGTGGGTAATCACTAGTCCTGGGGGTCTGGTATGTCTGCAGGTTTCCTAACGTGGTTTTTATGAGCTACAGTAAATCAACTCTATTTTTTTTTAAAAAGAGTCAATTTATATCATTTTTAAATCAACTCTAAATTTAACAAATTTCTCAGCTTTGTGGTTGCTTGTAGGTGTTGGTGCTATGAAGCAAACTGGCAACTGCAGGATTGCAAATCCCTAATCAAACTCCCATGGAGTGTCCCATGCAGACCTGCTGAAATTTGGGTTCAACGGGTGCTATTAAGGGGATTGGTGTGATGGCAATTGCTGTACAGCTATTTATACTAACTGTTGTTGGTATAATATGCTTAACTTGCATTGTGGTACTCTAATGAATCAGGGCTTTGAGTTTGCATTACTGTACATCTCTTAATGTATTTAAACTACATGTAATTACATGGACCAATATTTCCTTTCTCAAAGTTCTTGAGCTGCTGATTTAAATTCTTAGAAAACATTAGGTTGTGACCCTTAAGGACATAACAGATCTAGTGGTGTAGTGAGAAATTGCTTCTCCCTTTAAGAGGATACTTTAGGTAGGGCAGATGAACAAACACAAATTTAAATCTAACCAGGACACGGAGGTTAATATCTCTGCTCTTCCAAACAGTGTCACGGGATCTTTAGTCAGAAAGTCAGGAACCCATTTTAAAGCAGTGGTGCACAAGTCATGTCCTGAAGGGCCTGCAGGTTTCTGGCTTTTTATCCAAGTACTTTAATTACTTAATTGAACTTGTTTGCTTAATTGGACAAGTTGAAGCTTTTCCTTTTTCTTGGGAAGCTGGAGATTTAGAAACCTATAAAATCAGCTTGATAGCTGCCCTTGAGGAGCTGGGAACTGCTTTTTTTAAAGTGTCATCCGATCACCATCCTGGATTGTTAGTTCGGAAACTGGTCTAGACAAAACAGCTCTGCCTACCCAACCACCAACACCAGTACTCCCCATTCTCAATCTTGCTTTGCTTCTGCAATCTGATAAGATCAGGTTGTAAAGCTACTGCCCCATTTTGGTATGAGAATTCTCATTTCATTTCTTTGTATTTTTTGTTTGAGGGAAAAGTTCAACTTGTTAAAAAAATAAAGGACTGGAATTGTACCACTCATCCACCTTCAAAACCCCAGTGAAAGGAAATAGTCTGACTTCAAATAAATTAAACAATTAAAAAGGTAAAAATACAAATATGCCAGTCTGAAGGATTGAGTGGTTCATTTGAGAATTCACTTTAAGTGGTGAAAACGGTCTCTGTCTTCTCTGTAAGACAAAAACTCAACCAATCATCCTATGTGTCAGCCTATACCCTTGGGACAAGGACATCAATGCGAATGTAAGCCCCAAAAGGTTAGAGTGGCTGTCAATTAAAGCCAGTAATTGAGATGGCACTCCCCTTAGGAGAAATGGTAATGTGTGATCTGCGTATCTGCACTGACAGGAGCTGGGTGGCACTACAGTGCACATTTTAATTGGGGGAAATAGAGCAGGCGGCCAGGCAGCAAATATGCATGTTAGCAATTAGTGTTCTTTCAGCAGCTATTGGCCACAGAACCACTGGAGCTGAGAAATAACACCTACCCTCACCTGTCGCTCTGGAGGGGGACACACCTGACCTTCAGGAATGGCGGGTGAAAGAAGGCGCCTTGAATTTTGTTTCTTGTATTTATCACATTACCATAAACCTCCTTTTCAGCTGAAAAGGCAGAATCACCCTTGATTGATTAGCATCTGTATAAAAAGCTTTAATATGTAGCATTCTACTGTTGAGCCATTATGCTAACCTAATTTCATGCTTGAAGAAAATGACTTTTCTTAAGGTGTTTGACTCATAACAGTGAAACTTGAAGAAGGTAAATTTCAACTTGCCTGTTAATCCCGGTTTTAGACATGCATTTTTAGAAAGCTGGTCTGGTCCTATCCTCTGGAAATGGTTTAGTGGTTTAGTGGCTGGATCTTGCAGATTGGAGGATACAGGGCTATAATAACTTAGAGTTTTAAATAATTTTTCCACATGTCTTAAGTCACATGTCACATGTGTTAAGTGTTTATGAACTTGGTGAGGGAACAGTAGGGTAGCAGTAGGCAAATGTACCAAAAAGCAAAACTGATTAGGAAAAACCAACAAACTTTTGCGTTTTCAGTCTCTTAAAAGCATTGTAGTGATTCAGTGCCAGGAGAGTAAAAATTGTTCCTTGAAACTGACCATTTTTCTTTTGCCTGCAGGATAATTTGGTCTTTGCAAATTTTCCTTTGAAAGTAAAACACTTACTGTACTTCATTGATTTTCTTTTAGTAAATTTTTCTCCTCTGCTAAAATGTGTTAGTGGAACACAAGCATGACCTGTGGTTCAGTGTGCAGATGGGTTAATTGCCTTTCATTTCTCCAGAACCTTATCAGATCAACTGCATGGTAATTGGCCCAGTAAGAGCATTACTCATGGGTGTGGGGAGCCAAGCAGTTCTGCTTGTCTGGGCTTGAATATGTTTCTATGCACTTGCCATTTTAAGAGGACAAACATCTACAATGAAACAGCCTTGCTTTTTGAAGTGGGGGAGTTTTATTTCTATTTTTACTTTCAGTCACCCAAACAGATACACCTACTGACGACCGTCCATCATTGATTTTGGTCCACTGGGTCAAGAGAACAAGGTGGTGTTTTGTAGATCAGTTGGTAAATATTCAAGTACTGGTAGCCTTTTCTGACAAATGCATGTACAGGTATAGTATCTCTTTTGTCCATGGGAGGATTGCAAAAAAATTTCCAATCGTACTTATGGAATGTTATCAAAAAGATGGAAACTGCCGCTGCACTCATTAATGTTTATTGATATTGGGGCATAACAGAAGGACACTCAGTTTTAACTCTGGAGCGTTGTTAGAAAACTGCATTTGTGAGCTGTTTTGGTTATCCACATTCCATGTGCATACTGTAAACCATATACTGTAGCAATCATACAGTCTTGGAAATGTGCAGAAATTCACTTTTTTTTTCCGTCTGCACTCAATGACTTGTAGAAGTCACTTTCATGCTCTTCAGGTAGCAATAGCTTTAAATTTGATGCTCAAAAGAAACTGCATATTTTAGTTGCTTAACTGATAATCGTGATTGTAATGAAATTATCATCCATCCCTAACATGAAGGTTGAGCCAAATATAGATGTGTCCTGGTTAAGTCTTTTGCCAACATATTCTAAATCAAAGAGAGCTATAGTATGTTTATAAATTACATAGTTAGGTCCTGGTGTATTTATCATGTCCTATCCACTATTAATTTTAAGTAAATTACTATTATAGTGTCTAACAATTACCGGATTGACTAGTTTATTACTAGCTTTGTTTGGATTTCATGCAAAGTACTGAATACCTAATTCAACCTTACATTCTCAGTAATTTGTTAATTATTGTTCTTGACAAATATAGTGCAGTTTGTTTAATTTTTCTGGAAGGATAACATAACAAATATATTGTATAAGTGTATGTGTATATACACTTGTATTTGACATTATTAACCAATTAATTAGTCATCTTTACAAATAACCTACAGTATATTCCTACTGTAGCAGAATGTTAGGTGTTAGAAGGATGTTTGAAGTACCCAAGAAAAGCACCCCACTCTAAAAGGATGTTACAATTGGCATTGTTTAAGTATTTCAAACAGACTTATGTGATCAGCTCACCCAAAGCTAGTCCCAGCAGCCAGAGTCTGGTCTCAAATACTAGTACTAATCCTTAACTCAAGCTAAACCTCTTTTGTTAAACCCTTAAGTCTGAAATCTTAGAACGTGAAAATGTAACAATGATGTCATTAAACCAAACTTCACTGGGCAGGGGTCATAGGACAAAGTAGTTCAAATAGGTAGCTGCATCAGCATGTGTAGGCTGCAAAGAAACAAGTTAAGGTTCTTTCCATGCTGAAAAGAGAAGAAAAGAAAAAACGTTTTAGGCTGTGGAGCCTTCTTCACCTGAAGTACTTCGGCCCACTTCTGCTGTGACCCACTATGCCTTCCGGTAAATCGTTTTCTAGATCTCGTCATCATTCCTTCTCCTCCTCCCTGGGCTGCTTGGCCCTTATCTCACCAAAGTGACATTTCATCTCTTCACAGAGATCTGTAACCACTCCCTATTCCTTTACAGATGCCGTAGTTACTGTATAATATCATTCCTAAAGGACACCCGAAGAAGGTTCCACAGCCGAAACGTTGTTTCTTTTCTTCTCTTTTCAGCATAGGACAAAGTAGGCCAAAAGTCATGATAAACTGCACATACAGTACAATAATTATTTCAGATTATGAAATTTCTCTCTCACAGTACAGACAATGAAACCAAAACTTGTGCAGGTAATTTGAGCACCTGATAAAAACTGGGCTCATAAGTGAAGGGAAATAAGTTCACACTTGTTTAGCATCCACTCTAGAGAGTTAGTTTTGTGCCAGATGCCTGTGTGTTAGGGTGCATGTGCCCTTCATTTTTAAGCCATTTTGTTTCTCAATGTCAGGATAGAATTCCGTATTCTCCATGCCTATTGAAGAAAATGCTCTAGTGCTTGCAGAATTGTAAATATCTGTATATAGCCATGACAGTTGTGTGTAACTATCCGTTTGTTTTGAGCTTGTCGTCTGGTTATTACAGTTTTACCAAGCTGTGCCAGTAAAGCCAAGAAAATGTGTGCCATGATGCTCTCAGTATTCCTTGACTAAAACGGGTCACATTTGTTCTTTGTTTTTTCTTTTTGCATTGCCAGTGGGTGTTTTGACCAGATTTTCATTTGATATTCCTTTTTTATAGTTAATAAGTAAATTAATCACACACTCTTCTAAAAATACTGTTAGAATCTATCGGATGCTGTGTTTATTTTACAAAGACTACAGATGTAATGTTAATTTTGTTATTTTGCAATGTGGTTATGTTGTGACATTGCACACACACTTTCTCTTCCCATTCCAATAATCAGTCTCCCCTTAATAACCTTTTTGTAAATGTATATTTAATAAAGTTATAACTTTATAACTGGAACAGCATGAGTTGTCTCTACTAAAACCACAGCTGTCAGCTCTGGAAACATGTTAAATAGAATGAATATAGAGAAGGTAACTGCAGTTGGCACTAACGGTACAACATAGAAAACCGCTGTTTTTATATCTATTTACAAGTTTGGAATATTTCTTTAAGTACATGAACAAGCATTTTCCAAGTGCAGAAACCAAGAGTAGGTATTTATTTTGTGAGTGCTATTGGTAGCTTTGGTGGGTGTTTTATTGAAATAGTAAAAAATAAACAGAAAATGTGAGATTACAGAATATTTATATCTACACAGAGCCCTGCACTAATAAAATGAGCACTTCCACAATATCATTAAATTTCCTCACATTACATTTGTGCACATAATCTAACTCTGAACCATCTATGCCAAGCCCTGCATTATAAGCAGTTCCAAACTAACAGATGCTTAAGTGTTTGAGCCTGCTCCTCTTTGTGCTTGGCATTTAGCACAGCTGTATCATGTTAAGACTACTCATTTTAATATGTCAGGGCTCTGTGTTTTTCTCCAGATGTGAGAACAATAGATTCCTTGGCAGCACCCCAGCTTTAATAGCTGGTGTCTGGTAGCATTGCCTACAAAGAGGTTAACACATTGGCAAATACAGAATGAAAGAATCCTGCACCCATTTTCACATTGCGGTCCCCAGAAAGTGGCTCCATACCCCTATAACCACACCACAAACTTATAGCTTCTCTGTAACTGGTATCAATGTTATGAAGCACCTCCTGTGTTTAATACTGCTCTTACAAGATGAGCTAGCATCAACCCGGTTGAACCTCAAGAGAAATGGGAGTCCACCTCCATAGAGGTGCTCACTGGATAAAAATAGAATGAAGGTTCAGAACCCTGACTCCCCCCATGCCTTCATGATGTACTCATCTGAACAAAAATGCAAAAACTGACATTCCTATGCGTTACCAAATAATTTCAGGAAAAGATTACTCTTTATGCCCTGATAGATGAAACTCAGAAGAATGGTATTAAAATTATGGTAGAAATCTCAACCATTTTCCCTCTAGGTCAATTTTACTCTGGGATCTGACAGCAGGTGTTCTGTATTTTTCCATTACCACCAAAAAGATGTAAAAAAATCACCCTTGTTATACTGCAATACCTTCCAAACACTGACTATGTACATTAAGTTTCATGAATGAATGATTTTTTTGGTCATTGATTCATAATCAAGGGGTATGCCATATACAAAAGGTCAGCCTCACTTTACACCTGTTGGGCATCTTAAGCCTGCCTCTGATTAAGAAGCTGCTGCTTCCTCTTCTTATCAAGTGTTAAAAATAGGCAACAGATTGTCCTTAAAAAGGGGCCACTGAAGCCAACGATACAGTGGGATAAACATTTACTCACATTACTCTCATGGGAGGCTACGGCATATACATTGGTTTTCTCAATGTACATGTGGTAACTTTCAATTGCATGAAAATGAAAATTACAAATCCTCAGAACCACCATCAGATGGGAATACATATCTCTTTAGAATGAAATCACAGAGCTTCTCCATGAATCTCTTTGTGCATAGCTTCTTTCCCCCTAAAGGCCCTTCCATGATACCTCAATTTCTATTAGAGCTTTATTCCACAAGTGTAGAGAGGGCAGCAAGAGCCAACTATAGAAGCCTTGCAAATTCTTCATAAAAAGACACAGGGGAGGATCTTTCAGGATCGCAGAGCCTTTGATTTTTATCAAAGCTGCAGCCACCACCAACCAATGCTAAGGACATTACTATTACAAGCCTTGCTCCTCAGGAAACGAGGTCCCTTTTCTCGTTTCAGTCCAGGCTGGAACAGAGTAAATATCAGAAATGTTCTGCTATTTTAATGCAGTGTGATATCGACCCATCAGCTACAATAGCACCCATGGCTACGAAAACCACCCTGTTCACATGAGAGAAATATGATACTGTGGAGTGGAGAGAAATCTTCTCTCAAGCATGCTTTCCCAGCAGTCTGCAGCCTTAACCACCCTGCAGAGGCAGTGCAGAGAAAAATCAAGATGCATTGATGTATGTGCCAGTGAGTGTGATTGTGAGTTGGAAGGCTTTTGCGGGGGAAAAGACAAGTGTATCTATTCAGAAACACAGTTGTGATCTCTCTGTTCACAGAGTGTTTAGGACCTTTGTGATCACACACACACACATAAACACATATTTCTGTCTCCACTGGATTTATGTTTTTATGAACCAAAGAAAAAAGGCCAAAATTAACCCCAAAGAAAGGCTGAACGAGAGTGGAGCAGGGGAGGCAGGGGTCACTGTAAGGTCTACATCTGTGGCAGTTTGGCTCTGGCTCTGTTCATGTATGGGTGACCTTCTATGAATAATTACAGCTGTTCCAGTGCTCAGCATCTGTGTCCTTCCCTCTCCCCACAAAATGTGCTCCATCAGCAGGATAGCTGCCAGTCTGTCCTCTTCTCTCCTCAGTGAACTCCAGACCTCTGGAGCTCCAGGCCATGGTTACATGGGATTTTCAGTTCCTGGAGATCGGCAGGGTCAGCATTTTCATTCTGCTTCTGTCTCTCCTCTCAACAAACGACCGTGTTTCCTCACAGCCTCCTCTTGGTCACATAAGCTTTTTTATACATATTCTTTATCCCCCATTTTCCTTGAAAAACAAAACAATCACATATAAAGCTGTGGACTGAGGACAAATGCTCTTCTCGGAACAAAATAGCACAGATGAACACCAAGATCTTCCCTAAAGGTTTTGACGATAACTTTCTGCTCCCAGCAGGTGCCAAGGAGGAGAGAGGGAGTGTGAGAGGGAACGTGGAGAGTCTGGTTCCCGATCCTCTAAGTCCACAGGCATTTCAGTCCACAAGAGCTGAAGGAGTGTTCCTGGGCTCGCTGGCCACAGAAGTGCAGCGTGTTGGCCTGCTGAGAGTGCAGGATGGACGGGGGAGGGAGGTCATCTCTGGCTGGATGTGAGGTGAGTGAATGGTGCCAAGGACAGACGATGAGCTCCACAGAGGGGTGGGATTGAGCTGAGGTACATTTAAGTGGAGACGCAATGCTGCCGGGATAATGATCTCTTTCCTCTTTCCCAAGCCTGTCAGGAAACCTGTGGGAAGAAGAAAGAGAACATGGGGGAAAAAATCAGATTGCTTCTTTGCCACTACCTCCCCTGTCCACACAGATGCCTTCATTAACTGTGGTACTGCTAGCTAGAGAGAGACAGTGCCAGCAATGCAGTACCTTATTGAGTGTTTATAAGTGACTGAACAAAAAGGATGGCACACTACTCAAATGGCAAATTCTCCAATGATCAGACTGCACGTTACAAAATGCTTCAATGATGAGTTTGTTAAAAATCATGCAAACGTTTAAAAGAACTCCACAGCCATGACTCAGAGAGCTCCATAAAGTGTCTACAGTTCATTCAGACAGAATAGGATAATAAATACAGTAAGTATAACGACTTTCAATTTAACAGGATAGTTCTCCTGCAGTGGTTCCTTAACAAAATATCACATCCGAAGGCTATAGGTCTTGACTATCAGTAGCACCGAGCCATCCATTAAGCTGAGCATGTAAAAAGTTCTTTCCATTTTTAATTAACCTGTGACGGTGATGCACAGTGAATTATATGGTGCAATTTGAACCAGATAATAAAGATTGCAAGGAGGTTTGTGTAAGAATTTGGACTGTGCTCTTGAAATTTGTCTTTGATCATTACCTGATGCAGAAGCCTGTTTATCCAACTACAATACAACATTGCTTCTTTTTTGTTAGAAACTTTGTGAAAAATCAACACAAAATAAGTTGAATTATTGAAAGAAATGGAACAATATGTCTGAAATGAAACTTAAAGGACAACACTTTAATCAACTCAGTCTGTTGCATTTTATACTTAATACTTCCTAGATTCTGTTTTTGTTTGTTCTATGTCTTCACATGAACTCTGATTCATCTGTTAATCGTGAACAGCATTCTTATTTACATCCCAGATCACTGAACACAGAAAAACTAAACCATGTACACACTTTAGGCATATGTTTAATACTTTAAAAATGCTGTTAATTCACACTATGATGTAAATTTTGCCTTTAGCTATTCTACCTTTTGGCATTACTGTAGTATATATTTTTAGATCTATACAATGAACACAAGGATATTTAAAACCCCTTAGCAGTTTCCCTGGAAAAACAATATAAATTACAGAGCTTATAGACTCATTAAAGGACATCACAGAGGAATAAAAAAATCATTAACATAGTCATATTGTTGTATTTTATATTTGAATGCAAACTTCAGATCTGCATCTGGTCTCAAGAGAAATCTTTAAATGTTGAAATTTGGCCACATCACCATCTATAGAAATACAATAACTTTTTTGCCTACGCTACGGGACAGCTGCTATCTTAACCTTTATGCAACATGTAGTATCCAGCAGCAGATTAACCATTCCTCTATGACAGAAATATTTGTCTGGTTAACTACAGTACATGAATTGTGTACACTTATTGCTGTAATGTAAAATATGGACCATGTTTTTAACAGTTAGAATTGACACCTGAGATGACAAAACCTCCAAAACCACAGTAGCTTCAGGCCTGAGCTGGAACAGTTGCGCTTGGATGCAGGTGTGCTCATTTAGATTAATTACATAAAATGGACTTTAGTTGTACTGGTAGGTGGCACCTGGCTTTTACAGGTGCAAGAACAGTCCTGTGATAACGGTGTGCAGCTGGTAATGTCTTTTCTGTTGGGGGAACATGGACAAAAATACTCAGCTGAAGAACTGCATCTCATAGCCCTACCATGGCACAAAAGGAGCCCTGCGACAAATCCTGTTTATTTCTCCCACGACAATTTCTACTCATTTGGTACAAGTGTTGGTTTATGTGCATGAGTGTCTACATCAGGCCCTGCACAACCAACAAAGTCAGGTTTTCAGAAACAAAGTTGTATACAGCCCATTCTTTGACACAACTGCGTTCTTCAAGGTCAGTTCTGAATTTAGATGTTTCCTTTCTTTTTAACTTCCTGGCAAGTTCCAAAAGAGAAGTTAAAGGAGACCTTCAATTGTCTTTTAGACACAGTATAATAAAGTCAAGACATTTGGAATACAAGCTTCGGAATTGGCTTTGAAGAGAGTGGTTTTGTAGAGCTAGATGCACATTACCTCTGTGACAAGGCTGCTCATTATAATACAGCACTGTAAGAGTAGGAAGGAAGAAAGGCAGTGAGTGTTCTTTTTTAATGTCAATGCTGGGGTGGAGGAGAGAGAGGCATGCAGCTGTACTCAGCAGGAGTGTCTGGGCCTGCAAACATACTTGTAGACAGTTAAAGTCTTGACAGCCAACAACTGGGGAAGACATCCCCTGCCTCCTAGAGAAGAAGCATTTATATCTCGGGATTTTTCCTACTGCCAATGAATGACAGTCCATGTCACATTTACATGGAGCCGTGGAAAAATCCAAATTGATCTTAGTCTATAGGGACACACCGCACAAAAGAGTAGATATTTCTTATAAAGTCCCCAGATATACGTGTCTCATTCACAGGCGCAGCACTGCTTTATTTCTATGTGTCATGCAAACTGATATTTTATTTTCACATCAGTTCTACCTACTTCATTCAATGTTTTTTTCACAAGTTTCTTTTTTCACTAATAACCATATTGCACTTCCAGCTAACATGAAACGTCTATAATCACATTGAATTAATCCTGGCTATAAAGTCATTACTTCACCATCAGTTAGCTTGCATGCCTTGTTATTTATTTAATTCATCGATTAATTCTCTCCACTCCAGTATAACTGCAGTGTCTGTGTTCTAACATGATCTGGGAAGGGATGCATGAAACAGTGCCCAGGTCCCAAAGTACAAGATCTGACAGCATGTGCTATGAGCTTCCTAGAAGAGCCAAGTCAAGGCCTCATTGGGTAATAGGATCCTACACAAAAGGGCCCCTATATTTATGTTATTAAAAAGCTGCCCACACTTCTATAATACATAGGTTAGATGTGAATACTTGCACATATACACAATCATGCAAGAAATACAGAGCATTGTTGAAGAAGTGGGGAAGTGTTAGAGGTACTAGAAAGCAGTCAAGCTAAATAAAATAACAGGGCCTGATGGTATCGTACAGTACCAATCGCACTGATGGAAATGAGAGACGTTACTTAGAAGCTATTGATACAACTCTTCCAACAGTCATTCAGGGACTGGGGAATTGCTAACATAGTAGCCCTGCCATAAAAAGGTTGAGAAAACTGAACCAAGTAATTATAAACCAATATGTCTGCCTCCTATCTCTTATTATGTAATTGAAACAATAGTAACAACTAAACAAGAGGATCACATACCTGGAAATAATATCCCTAGGAAATAGCAAAATAGTCAGAAAATTAGTTATTACAAAAATGTAATAGATTAAAAATCACTAGTAGATTGTCTTGTATTGGAATTAAAATAGATTTTCTCCTTAATAATGTCCTCAAAAGAGTAATGATGCAGTTCTGTTTTTCTTGCACTTTCTTGCAACTCATAGGTGTTTCTTGACACACAAGAAAAAAAGGGAAAATATCTCTTCTATCCAGGAGCAATCACATGTGCATATCTGGAAATCTTTCCTAACCCTCTGAAGTGCCTACAGATCTGGGATTGCTCCAGGTGATATCTCAATGACTCGGCAACAGTATGGTAAACTGAAAGAAATGGAAACCAGGAAACCTCTTTTCCAAGTCCTGTGGGCGATATTTAAGATTTTCCACAGTACTTCAAGGATATCCATTAAATTAAGTAGTTAGGCATATTAATTTCTTGGCTAGTTCTTACTAGGTTTGATTATATTTCTACAATTGCACATAAAGACTCTGGCTTGGAAATGGTATTATGGGCTTCAAAATTAAAAGGTGCTCTTGAACATTAGGACATAGTGATTCCCAAAAATTCTCTTCCAGTCTTCCTGGACTGTTTTATAGTGCTTTGTACCTGTTAATGTCTTCATCTTGCTTTGCAAAGTTTCAAAGTTATTCTGACTTGTTCAATCAGGTCACTATTGAGCCATACAGAATGAGAAGGAAGCACAAATCACTCCGTATTTGCTAGAAGAGATTTACTAGTAGAATTAACTCTCAGCATCTGTATTCAGAACTGCAGTTTCCATTTTGGCCATAGCAGTGCTTTACCAGCATGCCTGACCTTAAGCTTCTTGAAAGGGTTTCCAATATTGTCAGCCATTTCATTCAGAAGCATCCTAAACAGCTTTGCAGCCACATTGCAAAGTCTGACTCACATCTGCTCTTTCGGGCCATGGAGTGGCAGACTTCTCTAAGTCAGGATTTTGTCATGTTTTTCAAAGTGTGAAGTAAGAATCGCCCAGAGATGTACTAAGGTAGAGAAAAGATTGCACTGACTACAGCTTTAAGCAGTGCAAGAGCCAACACAATTAAGCCAGTGCAGAAAACTGCAAAGCATAGTCAGGAAGAGTTTTCATTCTTTATCTTTGTTTAGAGTCTTGAATACTTATCAGATGTACCACTGACACTGCCAGCTCTGACCACAACAATCTCCAATACTTGTAGATTTTTTCTCCAGATGTTCTGCACTAAGGCCATGAAAGGTTGTGTCTCCACATTTGCCATTTTGTTTTTTGCACGTATAGATTTGGTGAGCTGGTAGTTGTAAGCTAAGTCAGGCATGGAATCCACATGGAATCCACAATAACGGAGTGTCACTTCCAATTATCTAGTTGGAACTATTATGATCAGTAACATAAACTAGTATAATTTCCATAATAATGCATTTCTCATCTTTATTCAAGAGTAACTTGGTGAATTCATTGTGCATTTAGGAAAAACAACTAGGCACTCCTCTGCTAGTATTTCCAAATCTTGCTTGATGCTCCAACACAATTAGAGCAAAGTAACATATTAAGACAGAGCATAGTTTTATTCTGCATGTAGCATAAATGCCTATTTATGTTCTAAATGTGCTTGCATCCCATTTAGAACATAAGGTCCAGGGTAGATGCAGCCTAAGATTGCTTTTTTGCGGTCGAGCAAGAAAATCTGAGGACCCCACTGTGTTTCCATTTGCCAGTGATTCCCAACTGGTTTGTGCGGACTTTCCTTTTGGTGTGGTCATGGGAGAGTTTTGGCCACATGTTTTGGAGAGTTTTGGGTGGAACGTTGTTTGCCTGTTGTAGTTGACTGAATCCGAATTTAATTACTGCACTTAGGCCTACCACTTGTTGTGAAGCCTGGAGCGTTAAGGGCAATCCGGAGGTCAGGTGTACAAGTCGGTACAGGAGAACTAGTTCTGTTTGCATTGCTTCATCCTAGCTGGCAGGGAAAGATCAGTGCCCCCTCCCCCAAACCCTTTATGGGAAACTGTCTCCGGGATGATACATGAATGCAAAGCAGAGCATGCGGACCGGCCGTTCCAACCCTTCTCACTGAGCTGCTTTCAATAAACAGGCGTAGTCCACTACTGCCACCACCATCTCTCCTTTGCTCACTGCAAAGCCCAGAGGACACACCACTGCTAGCAGCGGCGGGGGGAGGTGGGTCTCGGCTGTGTTTATACAGCTCTGGCCCTTGAGGCCTGCTCGGTCTACTGGTTCGAGTTCCACCTGAGCTGTCGAAGAAACAAAATCAAATCAATTTTTTTCTGGATTTGAAGCAGGTGGACACCTGGAGAGTCTTACAAACCCTACTGTACATAACTGCAGGCATTCAGGATTAAGGTTGCCCACCACTGCTTTAATACCAGAAAGCAATGGCAGGTTATGAATAAGTTGTACTTCTAAAATTTGCAATGCATGTGTTTAAGAATTTGTATAATCGTGGGATTGGCAAAATTGCTTTTTATAAAAACATTTGCATTCAGCCAGTTAGATTTGAAAACGATTCCTGTAAAAGACTAAATGTCACCATGGCTGTTATCCGATTATACTGATGCTATCAGTGAGAGCTGGAGATAACGGATATAAAAACAAGCAAGACAACAAAGACCCAGCATCACAGAGCGCTTCACTAAACAGTCAGAATGGTTGTAGTTTAAATAAGCTGGGGGAGGGTAAAAATCTGGACTTTAAAGTAGAAGAATTGGCTTTGATTGCACTGCATCATAACTTCAAGACACTGTGGAAAAGCCACATACTTATACCTAATTCCTTTCAAGGGGTCAGGTTTAGTGATTAACTATGTTTATCACTAAAGCAGGGGGCAGCAGGGTGACAGCAGGGGGCACTCACCCTGCGGTCCATGTGGGTCCTAATGCCCCAGTATAGTGACGGGGACACTATACTGTAAACAGGCGCCGTCCTTCGGATGAGACGTAAAACCGAGGTCCTGACTCTCTGTGGTCATTAAAAATCCCAGGGCGTTTCTCGAAAAGAGTAGGGGTGTAACCCCGGCGTCCTGGCCAAATTTCCCCATTGGCCCTTACCAATCATGGCCTCCTAATAATCCCCCTCTATGAATTGGCTACATTACTCTGCTCTCCTCCCCACTGATAGCTGGTGTGTGGTGAGCGTTCTGGCGCACTATGGCTGCCGTCGCATCATCCAGGTGGATGCTGCACATTGGTGGTGGTGGTGGTGGTGGAGTGGAGTCCCCATTAAAGTGTCCAGAAAAGCTATATAAGTGTAAGCAATTAATTATTATTATTATTATTATTATTATTATTATTATTATTATTATTATTATGCGTGTATTAACAATTTATTAATTATGCCATAAACAGCCAGTCACAGAATACCACAAACAAAATGAGTATTACAATATAATACTTCCTTTTTCCCAGTAACTCTTAGAAATATCCTGTAGTGCTGATATTTTGCCATCATAATTAAACAGGAATTTGTATTCATTTCTGATGGATTATGAGCTTTGAGTGCCTTGGCTTCAATCTGCCTTCTGACCTTGTGGAAAATGTTCATAATTTTCAGATTTGTATTAAATGTGTATAACCTTACTATACTGAAACGTACTTTAGTTGTGTCCTGCACAGAGGATGTATACAGTAAGTCATTTAGCTAAGACCAGAGTGGAACAGAAGCTAGAAATGTTTGTACAGTAATTGCACAAGTACCTCCAGAAAAAAACAAATTCTAGGAATTTAGGCAAGACAACCGTAACAAAGTGTTGAAAGGAATGGCCAGAGTGCCTGAAAAAAATCAGGAACTTGACTTGGTGCAGTCTTCACATTGCAATGCAGACAACCATGGAGGAATGCATAAAACAGCAGGGCAGGGTGTGAGCTGTAAATGATTTTGCTACTCTCGATGGTGCACAGCCAGAGAAACTGGCTTCCTGCAGCATCACTGTCTCTGTGTGAGGTAGAGAAAGACGCTTACAGCCTTGGAGACTGGTAAGGTACATTGGGTGTCTGAAAGATTGCCAGGGTGCTGGATTTGATGGCTCAGATATTAAGTGTCTCACAGTCACTAATAGCAACAAACTTCTGCCAAGGGCTGTCTCTTGACAGTGCTCATCAATCAAGACACACATGAAATTGAGCGATCCAAGGGGTGCCTCTTGCAATGTTTTTATTCTTACAAATATGTGTTTAAATGAGGTTTGAGATCTAATATTGGAACAAATTAACTCCACTGCTAAAATCAACAGCAATTATAGATCCTATCTTTTCTTTAAAAAAATCTTTGAACCCAGATACAAAAAAACATAAAATGCTACATTTCTTTCAAGGATCATCCAATATCAAGAAATCTCGAAGACGACTCATGACAGCAAATCATGTCCCAAAGTCGCCTTGTCCTTTAGTTTGCTTTCCACTTCACAGAGGGTGTACTGGTGTGACTAACCACTGCTGTCAGACTGCGATGCCATCAATACAGACCGGATGGTGGGATACACAGACAATGCACTGTGCTAAGTCACTGGTTAGACCTTTTTGAAGAAGGGAGCTGTAACACATTCACTTCAATGTGGGTCTTCATATATTTTGAGATGGTTAATTTAGCTGTTTTTTATATACCAGTTTCTGGGACTTTTATTTTGCCTGATCTGTTGGCATCAATCTCTTTGTCAAGCTTGCACTGGTACACTGAAAAGTACAGTATACAGTCAATAACACTTCACTTTATGTGCTACAAATTCCATTTAGAAATTCTTCATAATGTGTAATAGATTAAAAGAACATGAACAGTTCTTGATAACTTGATGACCCTTATTGATGGTTTCTTGCATGATCATTCACAAAAATCAGATTGTTCTCATATATAAATAGTGGACACTTCAGTTCTAATAACTGAGCTTGTTATGTAATAGTAATTGCGTTTGTCTTTGGTATTGGTATCATTGCTGGTAGACGTACAGTAAATGTATCAGCAGCAGTATTGTAAGACCGTGAAATAATTCTTGCAGGGTTTCCCAGAAGCAGACCACCATTCCTGTGTGTATCAGACACCCTCCTGGAGTCTTATCTCTGTAGGAAAGAACAAGCCTAAGCGAGTCCTACTGTAAATCGCATCCCCTTGAGAGCTTCTGTTGAAATCTGTGTCCCAGACAATAAATTCTACAAATCAAGAGTGAATTTTCAACCATACTTCTCAGCAGTTAAAGCCACTTTTATTTACAGTGATGCGCTAACATATAAGCAGCTAGCACACTGCAACTGCACAGCCAACAAACTTACAGGTACCTAAGAATGACAAGTGACAGTGTGAGATGCATGCTGATAACTCACAGCAGGAATAGACATAAACCTCCCACTCCACAACTAGGCCAGGCCTCTTCAGATTTTGTGTATGGGAAGCTCTGGCAAACCATGCACGATAACGTACGATTCATGAAATGTGAAAAGTCTGTAACTGCAATGGAATTAGTCTCTTATTTCCAACCCAGGACTATTACGAACACTGGAAGAAGCCTGTTAAATATTAGTTTCTGTATTAATAGGACACAAGCAATTGCAGGAGCTCTTTACTCCCAGTAACATCCCAAATCATAGTCGTCTCTCTGAGTGCTCTAGATATGGCCCTAGAAATTTGCTACATGTTGTTGGCTTTAGCGCACAGTTAGTTTTCACATTCTTCCTGCTAAAAAGGAAAATGATGTCTCTCCAAAAAACAAATCAAATAGGCAAGAATATTAATGAATGTCTTTCTTCTCAGTCGCTATTTTCACTTGCAGTGTTCTAAGTACCTTTTTTATAAACAGCTATTCCAGGTAGATTCATATTTTTTCTGAATTCTGAATATAATTTATTTTATAATGTGTTTTTGCAGTTATAATTAGAAATACAGTACTTTACTTAAAACTTATTCTACTTCATTGTAGTATGCAGTGTCGTTTGTATAATACTGTATCTTAATGTTATTAGTAGGAGTTCAGCATGCACAGAAGTACAAGAAGAAAGTCTACAGGAATCGGTATTCTAGGACGAAATCAAATTCATGGGTCAAATTTGACAGCACTTATTCAGGATACAGCTATTCAGACTATAGCCAGAGGTATACAGAATTTCCTTTTACTTGGCTTGGAATGCCTTTTAAGTACACATGGTATTCTGAATGCAACTAGAATACCGCTTGTAGACATAAGCTTTTTGCGTTTCTTTCTTGCTTCTAAATTCTCACAAGCTTGTATTTGCTTTTGGAAGATGTAATACTGGGCACAGCTGTAACAAGATCATAAAAAAACATGCATACAAACAAATCTCTCCTCTCTAGTCCTTTAAGTAAATCCTCATACAGCTGCAGGCTTCTTAAAGAGATACAAGTAGTTACTGGAATACATGCTCCACTCGGCAGCACCCGTAAACATTTATGAGCACAGATCAGAAGGCATTATGGTTATGAGATCACAGGTGCAGCCAAACGAGAGGAAAAATGAGAAACAACAATAAGGACAGGGAACATCAGAGGACCCGACTTCATTCTGACAGGTAGGAGATCAAATCTTCATGCTCACAGGCTGTGATGGATCTGCATGACTGTCGTGCAAGACATCCTAGGCCTCATCACACGTTGTCTGTGTGCAGCTCTTTACATGCAAAGTACTTTTCACTTTTCATCCCATCTTGCTCTAGATTTCAGAAAGCAGACTCTTCCACACCTACAGTATGTTGTTCTAACACAAGCAGAATTAGTGACTAAAATGGCAGACACAGCTATTTGCTGTACTTTCCGAATGCTGCACTCACAGACGCTATTGTCACACAATCTGCCATCTATCTCTTTTGCAAGCTGTAAGCGATAATGTCACTGAGATTTAGAAAACGCTCTACAGAAGGACAGTGGTTTATATATAAAATGCGTTTCTGAGTTTTTTTTTGTCTTTAGGATGTGAAAGAATTATAATCAAGATTTTTTTCATTTCCTACTTGTAATCTGTAAGGCTTAATCAGCCCTTGAAGTGGCACAGAACTGATGAAGACTGCAAAGAAGGTCACCTTCTTTTGCCTCTGGGAGCTCACAGGTCCCAGTTTATTGTGTGCCTGCCCTTGAATGGCACAGTCGGCTAACAATTTCGACCGATTTGAACCAGCAGTCTCTGGACTATGCTCCAACAGGCCAGTAAGGATACTCCAGTGCCAAACCAATAACATATGTTTTATAATAAGCACATTCACCCTGGACATAACCCCTGCTCTTGAGTTTGAAAAATACCATTCCTAGAGATCAGTGGAAAACCTTCAGTTAGCAGCTACTCTGTGCTCCAAAGAGACCTTAATCAGATGAGCCCCTGTGAGTCCTGTTCTTTATGTTCTGTGTGTCCTCTGTGGTTTGCCATACTTGGTAAGGTTATATTGGGATGGATTCCGCCATCTAAATTGTCTTCTATACGATTTGTCTGAAAAATAAGGTAAGTTGCCATGATACTCATCACTGTGCTCATGAAGGATAATTACACTGTAAAGTTATATAGTAATCTGTAACACTATGCACACAATACTGTGTTTTTCTTTCTTGACCAGTGGTTAAACCATCAATTTCATGCTGTAGCTAAGCACCTAATCCAATCTGGCTTTGTTTATAACACCTTTTGCACCTTTAGAAGATGCTCTTTCAACTGAAAGTTGATGAAAGAGTGGTTCTGAAACAACTTTGTAATTTCAACAGCTAAATGACAGCCACAGATAGGGATTTCAGCTTCTCTATTCTTAAGACACACCTACTGTGTATTTTTTCCAAGACTGTCACAGAGAAAAGACGTTCACACACAGTAAACACCTGAGTGACTGTAACCAAAAAATTTAAGGTACTTGTACATACAGTAAGTGTCTTCTCTTTAATCATACCCCCATTGATACAGGATTTTTTTACTTTAATCATGATAGCATTCCACATAACCTTTATGCAAAACAGTTTAACACAATTAAACAAATTTCAGGGTCATATTTATTCACAACCCTGTAGTTAACATTACATAAATCCTCCTCTGGCAGGGATTATACTGTACTGTGCTATGAGGTTAATTACATTTACTATAAATTAGTTATGAAAAATATGACTTTGCTTTTGCACTATTGCGCTTTATTCATGCTACAACATTCATACAATAACATTCTTAACATTACTGTATATATTTATTTTTTCTGTAAATAATTATTTGTTGTTCTTGTTTCATCAGGGATATTAATACATTTGTAATTATTTGGAATATGCATAAGTACAAGCAGACATACAAACATAAAATACTTTTATTTATACTATATGTATAAATAGTGAACAAAAAGAGAGAATGGATGCTTCACTATCACTGGAGTAAACTGCTCTCCCAGAGCTGAGCTGTTTGAGATTAGTTTTCAGTGCAGTTATATGACATGCTTAATTGTATTCAGAACCATTATTTCTGTTTTTTGTTAATAATACAAAAGAAGACAGGATATTTACCAAAACCAAGTTTCAAATATCAAAAACAGGATCTTGAGAATTAACCACTAACCTAGTCACTTTTGGGGCATAACTTGACTTGTTTAAGCAAAGCACTTACAGTAGCAGTGAAAACAGGCAACACTCTTGTTGTGTCAATGGGTGTCTGGAACAAAGCATGCAGCACCACTGTTGCACGTGACTCAGTTGGATCCTTCAAGAAATGATTGAATGTGATTCTTAGATCGATAAGCTACTAACATTTAAACGCTCAAAAAGGGCCAAATAACCTCTTCTCATTTGTAACTGTCCTTGTGTCTCTGTGTTCTTACACCTTGAAAAAAAAAATCGACCTTGCTCTGTCCATTTTCTCCTATATTCCTAACCAATCGGATGGCACCGTGTAAGGCTCATTGGGTACATAGATTAGAAGAGCATCTGATCTGCAAACAAGATCAATATTTTAAATGCGCAAGGGTACATATGACTTGGCACAATGGTAGACATGAAGGCGCAGAAGCAGTGGGGATCCAAGAATATTTTTTTAGATCAAACAGGAAAAAGTCAAAGATGAAAAATTGAAAAAGCCCATTTGCACAGCAGGTCTAGTGCAAATGATTGATTTTCGCGATCTTCAGAGGCATGAATCATTTCCTCCTTGTGCGATGCCCAACACTGCATCTTTAGTGGGTTGTCCCATGAACAGATGCCCATGGCGCCTGTCTGTTATGCCGCCTGTCTAATCGCTGTACAATGTGAGAGCGTCACAGCTCATTTAGCCCATGTGTGCCTAACGGTCTGCTGTGAAATTATTACTGTTTTGAAACTCTGTTTAAGAGACAGACAGGATGTCAGACAGAATTATGCACGAAGCATCACTCGAAAGCGTTAAGGCTGTGCCCTCAGGCTGTTTCAGCATGGTAGATTAGAAAAGTAATTTTACAGTTTGCAGTGCATGGCCACAGCTCAGAAGTCATTGAGTGGGATTCCTGAGAGTTTTCAATACCCTACCACACCTCTTTTTTATTTCAGTGATTTGGCATGTGTTTTCAATGTGTTTTTTTTCCTACTCATTTGTACGTGTGAGAAAACGAAGGCGCTTGGCACATATTTCACTTTTTAGCCCTTGGCATCTTATCTCAAGGACCACATCAAGGTCTGTTTTAAAAGATCCTGGTGAATCAGTGCCCTAAACTACCATTCCACCCACCAAATCTCTGTTGTGAAAGGAAGACGTGATTATTTTCAGTTCTTTCTTTATCATACTGCATTTCCACTGCCCAAATGCTCATGAAATAGACTTCCTTGTCTACAACATGGGTTTAGAAGATGTTGTGCATCTTACTTAGATAGGAGGTTCAGCTCAGTCAACCATGTTACCAACAGTGCCACACTGCCAGGGGATTCTAGAAACAAATGGGGATTCTAGAAACAAAAGATTATTTTTAGAATCCATCATTACAAACTTAAAGAATTTCATGACATTTCATTGCTTTCTTTAGAGCAGCCTCAGAAATTCTCACAGGTGTGCTACCAGCATAAGCTCCATGGACCACTCAGATCTCAGGATTTCCAGCAGTGACAGAGCCATTCTGCTGCTGCTCAATGCTGAAAAGAGTAGTGTCACAGGTATTCCGTAACATCACCAGAAAACAAAGTAGAACACGACATCACTGCCAGTGGAGTGCTCATGCTGTTTGCTTTGGGCAACACATATCCCACATAGATCAAGGAGTGAGGGTTGCTACTGTCCATCACACAGGATCAGGGCCATACATCTGGGATTGTACCTGAGCTCCTCAGTTATTTAACGCAACTAATTTTTTTTGCAAAAGCTGACTAAATCAAACGTTTCACACAGCTGCTGTACCTACTTGAATGAGGTACAGTCTTGACACCCGTAGACGGCTCCACAGCAGAAACGCTGTGTTTCTTTTCTTCTCTTTTCAGCATGGAATTAACCTTCACTTGTTCCTTTAAATCAAACTTTGCATAACAACTGATGATATAAAAGCTAAAATACATTAATTATCAGGAAGTCCCAGGTGCACATGGGTGTGCCTCTGAGTCGCAGTGTCACCCTGAGAAATTCAGTACAACATCTTATTCTGAATGAGATGCAGAGCAAAATCTCTATTGTACAGTAACTCTGCGGCAGCAGTTGTTGATCTATAGCTCACCCGATAATCTCTGTAATTTCATGCTAAAGCATCTGCTAAATTACTAATTATTGTTATGGAGACCAATAAAAATCTGCAGAGCCACCAGCCCTCACAGCTCATGACTGACCACAATTTCAAAAGATATGCGGTCATTTCAGTGACAGATTTTTTACTAGCCTTACTGTATGGTTATACCATTATAAATACTGCAGGCCAGAACATGGGAGGGAAAGCAGTATTTTATTGCAAATTCTTTTGCTGTCTGCTGAACATGGCAAAGAAAATGACTGTATTAAAAATGAACAGAGCAATTGTACAGGTTTAGCAGATGTTTGATTGCTGAGCATTGATATCGTTCCAGAAAGAAGAAAAAATGAATCGTGCATTTGGCCAGAAATGTATATTTAATAAAATGAAGAACTATTAAAGAGCCCAGAGAAGAAATATAGTTCCCTTACAATATATTATTGCTTTTTTACACATGTGAGTACTCTTGGACAGGAATAAAGATACAGGCAGCATTGTCAGGCTCACTCATACAGTGAAGATTAGTTTGGGGTTCACAAAATGAAGAAGTATCTGTGGGTTTCATGATAAAACTAAGGAATATTTATGTTTAAAATTTATAAGTTTGGCAGAAATATGTATCTTCTCCAATTTTTACATAAATGATTCATACTAGAGATTTGTAAATTTGACATTCTAAACTGCTTGTATGAATCTTTAATAGACTTAAATATGATTTTCCAAATCAGAACAGAATTTCATAAATTTGAAGCTCTGCAAATAAATATTTATGAGCCTTTTTTTCCCCAGCTTTCCCTGTTCCCAGTAATTGCCGGTGATTTATTTGGTTTCGCTTTGTATACGGGAGAAATCAATCTTAGGATTTTCCCTGTAAATACGCATAGTCCGGGTCCAGATTGGAAAAGAAAGCCCTTTTCTTCAGCCATGTAAAACTTGTACACTTTTGCCCTGAAAACCAAGGATCCATCAGCCCTAGTAGGTCTTAATAAATCACTCCTAACCCCAGCTTGCCCTGTGAATAATAATTTAATATTCACTATCTGCACATTTTGGATGCTCCTTGCATTATAAGTGGTACCATTTTTTTTTTTATTTCTTGTTTCTTTTTCATAACAGCAAGAGTGTGCGATAAAGATGTGGTATCTCCCCTCAGACTTAAGACCACAACTGCAGGGAAAGATACTAGTTAAAACTCATGCTTATGGTCTGTATTACTTTGTATGTGCATGCATGGCTGTACATTGTACATGTACATTACTCATGTTGTGTATGCATGGCAGCATGTATTTGGGTCTGCCTTGAATAATTTAATCTTCGATGTTTAAAGGCTTCTTTCTAGTCTGGCCCTGCCCCTGCTTCATATACCCCGGCTGGCTAACGACTGCTTAAAGACCTAGAGCTGACAGATGGCCTGGTCATGACAGGCTCTATGGCGGCAGGACCTCACTGTTCCAGATATATATCATAAAAATACAATTACACAATCATTAGTAATTCAGTAGCCTTTCCAACTGCAAGAGCTCAGCAATCGGGCACAGCAAAGACATTAAAATGACACATTGTAGCCAGCAGGAAAGATGGGAGGCACTCTCTGATTGAGAACAGCAAAAGAGATCTCCTCTCTCTCTTTCTATATTTGTCTCCTCTCACGCACACAAACGCAAGAGAGAAGCTTACTCTCTGCCGTAACGGGGGGCTGTTTAAGTGGCAGTGACAAATGACCGCAAAATGCGCATTTATCTTATTACTTCCCACCCTGTCCTCTTCCTCACCATCAACCAATCTCAAGAAGTCTAAGCTGCAGTGTTAGCTGCTATTTCAGTGCCCATCTGCAAGAGACACTTCTGCTGCACTGCAGAGCAAAAAAATAAGAAACACAGCATGTGGCATTCCGGATTGCTTAATACATGTTAACCTGAACATTTCCATGCACAGGAAATGATGCACACTCAGGTTCAGGTTTCCTGTGGAACTCCAGATTCTGACTTTTCCAAAATAATCGGGTATTTCTGACACAGCCCCCATCATTCAGTCCATCATTTACCTGGGGGTGAACTGCTAACTCCAAACTCCACAGTGCCCTTACTCATTCCCAGCAACATGGCAAATATGTTCCTTTTTACAGTGCTTCTGCTAATAACATACCCTACTTTAAAACTGCTATAAAAAAGACAAACACCTATATTTTAGAAATGATAACATGTCAACACTGGCTGATATACATACTAATAATTTCCTAGCTATTGTTCTTCTACATTAATCATGCACATTTCTGAATTTCATAAAAGGGCACTTAACAGCACTCAGGTCTACAGCTTTTGGGCAGCACAAGCATCCACAACCCCACAGAGTGGAACTGTTCAGTTCTCATGCTTCATCAAATTTATTGGCCACTTAAATGCCCATACACAGCCCTGGGAATTAGAATAAATTCATTATTATTGATATTAATGCAGGTCTGCTTTGGATGCAATTTGAAAAATGAAATGTTTTAAATCAGTTACTATGGCATCTTAAAATAATACTGTAGCCTGCTGCTTCTCCCTGAGAGGCTCAGAAATGCAGCTAAAAAAACCCTTATGGCACCTGTACCTACGTGTACCTGTACACTGAGTGAAAGTCTTAGTCATTCTGCTCCAACTCTTTTCACTCCATACATGTGCCCTTCTTCCTTACACAATTATATGGAAATCTTATTAGATCTGTATTCTTCAGTGCACAGCCAATTAGGTTAATGAGAAGGAACTACTGAGACTGACTGAAATAGGCCTGATTGGTTAATGTGATGGGTCAGCTATTACAACACCTCATATTGGCTGCTCATGTACAGTATAGATCACCTTCTGTTGCTGTGATCGTGGTTGTGAACATACTGATCTCTTTGAATTAAAGATACCTAATTGACAAACTTTTTCTTCTTACTCACTTTAAGTTGTATAGGTAACAAAAGTTGTTCTAAAAGTAGAAAACACTAGTGGAGTGTTTGAGTAAATTGCTGATGCTCACTGCACGCATCTGTTCTAACTCCTAATACAGTATGTCTAAGGCTTTTGCACAGTCTGGTAGTGTACATCTATAAATACACATTATTGCATATATATCATTTCACTGTCTTTGTTTGTTATGTGGCTATGATTTTCAGTTAATCTGTCATTCAATCTAGCGGAATGTGTGCAACAGAACTTGGAGGTCTGTCAATAAACACTGGAACAGCAGAAACAAAACCAGGACAAGAAGGTAGAAAAGCAGAAAAAGGCTCACCTCCTCTTGGCATATGTGAACACTTTAAGATGGTTCCTTGGGTAAAGGCTAAGGGCAAAACAGAAAACATTAGACATACGTCCCGGTGTTATCGTACGGTTTACTGAATGCTAATAGTCTTGAATTATGAGGCTAGCTGAGCAAATTAATAATTACATTTCTGTTAAAAAAAGCATATAAACCTGGAACAATTTAATACAGTTAATAGAGAAGATATTGGGTGAACTTGGCATACAATTAATTTATCAAATCAAAGTTAACACTAGTTATCTAAAAAAGATATCAAAATGTCTTTCTCTCCCCACTGACTGGCAGTGGATGTGGCTGAAGAAATATGTACCTTAATTACGTTATAGCTCACCAATCCATGAGGTGCCTTTTTGTGTCTGTCCTTCGTATTTTTTTCCCACAAAATAAGACAGATATACAAGAAATAGTAAAGAGATTGTGAAATCATTGTTGAGTTCATTTAAAGCAATACCATCAAAAGCAGCGTAATTATATCTGGCCCAACAGCCCACATAAATCTTGTCAGGGCTGATTAAGTTTCATGACGCCCTTCGTCGAAGATGGAAATATTTTCGTTTTTGCGCTCAGAAACACTGCCGCTTTTTTTCCCCAGAGTGCTGGTGCACCGTGTGAGGCTTGAGGAGGGGGTGGGGGTGGGCATCCTGTGATTACAGCATCACCTGGGGCACCCCACTGCACGAGCAGGAGAGCTCACTGCTGCTCACTCCCTCCTGCCTGAGATTTAGCACCTCTGCAGAAGGACTTATAAATGTTTAACAGCACACTGGGGAAGCCCTGCGCTCTCAGTTAATAAGCTTTCTGCTTATTCAACAAGGTTTTATTGTTGTGTGTATTGGAAATGAATTAAAAAAGAAAAACCTGCTGGAAACAATTACCATTAACAGTCCTCTTATGCCAGACTAACCCAGTGCTGTCAGTAATTGGGTTAAACTGTAATGTTAGAAGTGCTATACTAGTATACTGCTAATCATTTACAACTCTGTCTCTTTCCTGGCTGTCTCTCCACCTTTTTGCTCTCATATGATGCTCTAGTGCCAGTCCTTGCTCCCTATAGCTGCACACATCTCTTTCAATACACCTACTGTATTCTGGCCTACCGCTGTCTTGACCACTCTGTCCACCTACAGCCCCTCAACACTCCTATACCCAGAGTGTCTGTCCCTCCTCTCCTTTCCCACACCTCCAGGCATGTTCATTCTCGTGCCTTTGTCCACAGTGGTGAAATAAACTACCCAACTGCAATTGGAACTGCTCACGGCTCGGAGAAAACAAGGACCAAAACCACAAGGCAAAGTGATCACATGTCAGGGGACTTCAGATCAGGGCCAGTAGTTAATTTTGTTTGCGCCGACACCTGTTCTGTCTGTACTGTATGTTTATTCACATCTAAACCTCTGATTAAGGAATTGAAATAGAATCTAAAATATGGCCAGGTAGCTGACATTTTAGTATCAGTACTCAACATTACTTAAAATGTATTTATTTTAACACATTTTTTAAAATATTTCAGTAATAGCACAAAAAAGAAGACTTGGTGCCAGTGCAGTTACATACAGTAACTATCAAAGTACACATAATGTAGTACACTATGGTCTCAGAGCTCACTCCGTTTCCCTAAACACATTTCAATGCCCATTTTCAATGTTCAACAACTTCAATTAATTATGATTTGATGAGAGCAAAGCTGGCCACGTTGGCTTACTAGATACATAAGATGTACAAACTAAAAACTACGAACACAGGTAAGAGATGTAATTGTCTTCTAAACACAAATGGAAACAAACACAAAGTGCTGCATTTAAAGTGAAATGAAGGCCTTCCTGAGGATTTTCCACAGACATATTTGTTCACGTATCTATAATTTTATGTATACATATAGATATGTACTGCTTACACCTTTTCTAAACTGTATGCATGAAGTGATTGCATAATATAAACGTTTATATACAGTAATTTAAACTTTTAACTATAAATGTTTTTAGAAAGTATAGATATATTGAATATTTAATAGATGTATTTTGCCTTGTTTTGATTAATTGAATAATAATAAATTAACTGAATAATAATTTATTAATTAAGAATAATTAATATGCCCCCTTTATCAAGAGAACAATGACTCTGTTATCTGTATGTTGGAGGCTGGACTAAGTTGGAGAACTGTCACAAATCACCTGAGATGTTCACAGCCACAACTGGCAAGACTTTACAGACACCGCTTATTAATGACAATTCACAATCTGGAAGACCACTAGTCGACTGGCCACGATTGATGGGGAGGTCCAAGTGTGATGATCTATGCAAGAGTATTTAGTCACTAGACAAATTCACTTAGTGATTGATGGCAACCTGGCTGCACGGTGCTAAACTGATCCAAGTCGTTTACCTCACTTCCCTTCCTGTGAGATGGCCTGGCATGACTACATTCCACCAGAACAACACATGCCCTCCTGCTGCTCACATAACAACAGCTTTCTTGACAGATGAGGATATCACAATTATGCTATGGATGTCCAACTTCCAAGACCATAGCCACAATGAATGTCTGTGAGATGAGTTGGGTTAACATGGGGTCCAGAGCTCACAGGCCAGTGAGCAGTCACATACTCTTCCAGGCTATGCGAGAGGAATAGCATAGAATCCCACAAAACTGCATCTGCAATCTGGTGCAACGCATGTGATATACAAGTACAGCTTGCACTTTTTTCTAACTGTGCCCACACACACTACTAGCCTGGGACATTCACTATACACTCCCTATTGATGACAAATGTTAATCAGCAAAATTAATTTACTGATACCATATCTGTTTAATAATATCTCAGTGCACCCGATATTAAAAAATGAAACCATTAAAGCTGTTATATTGCACTGCAGTTCTGATTATAAAATGGCTTTTTATCACGCCTTGATGTGCTCCCATGCTCAAGTTAAAATGAGGAGAGCTATGTCTTATTAAGAGACCACAAAATTAAAGTCTGTGGCTTTTCTACAGGGCAAATGCTGAGCTCCTCCTCCAAATCAGAAGTACAATGATTATCAGAATACACCCTTGATGAGACACCAGTCCGTCACAGGGCAGAAATATGAATGATACAATTAAAGAAAACATATGCCTGATTCAAGATAACAGAAACATTCTGAGGCCCAGAGAGAGATTTTAAATGTGTCCAAGCAACTGAACAATTGTACAATTAAGAAGACAGATGGATCAGAGACCCGATGTTACCATAGTTCTCTAGTAATTTCAACACCTCTACCTTGACTATAGCTATCCTCAGTTCAACAAGACCACTGCAGTACCCGTGGTCTCAGTGTAGCATCAGTAACAACGCCCCTCTCTGGTCTTTCTTTGTATAAAACAGCTTTGGACTCACAGCTAGATTTCCAGGCTATCCCTTTTTGAACGACCTGTCGCCTGTCTGCGCCTGATAAACTCTTTTCAAGGGAGGGCTTCATACTCCATTAGCTAAGAAACTGTTTTGGCCCGGATGACATCAGCTGATAAATGGGATGCGGCTTCTGTGCCAGGTCACAACAAAGGCATATTGCGTTTGCATGTACTCCGCAGAGGGAGCGGGATCCATTAGCGTACAGCCTCGCACAGACTCTGCCCGCCGTGAGGACAGACAGAGAGGGATTTTTTTTTAAACTCGGTTTAGGGAATATTCAGAAAACCCTTGGATAAATCGTTTTTGTTGGAGGGGAGTGGGGCAGCATTAAAAAAACAACTTGGAAAATAAATAACTGCGATGTTTGAGTGAAGAAGCCAATGGGACTGTGACATTTCAATTCACAAATGCTGTACCTAAGCTCCATAGAGGAGAGAATATTCACATTCTGATCCCACACTGAACCTATGTGAGATAATGTTTTACAAAACACTCACAATATGCTGATCAGCTCTCCATTTGCTCTTTTGTGTGTCATCTAAATGCTAAGAACTTGCACTGCATTGTTAAAATGGAAAAAAAGGCCACATGTTGTATAATGTATTAAAAACCACATTAACAAACAATAAAAGTCTTAACAGGCACTGGCATCTGATTTGATTTTTGAGATGCAATATTCTTTGAACACTTCAGCACCGTGTGAGCAGAATTACAAGATGCGTTTTTCTATTGTCTCTGAAAAAAGGGCGACGACTTTAACTTCTTTCTTTTTCGAAAGGCATGTGACTACACAGGCACCGCTATAATAATAGAATAACCATTTGTGCCAGAGGCTTAAGCCCAATGAGGTTTAATAAAAAACAAAATGCTCTTAAAGCTGCCACTGGAACTGCTTCCACTATGAATAAAAACTCAAGAAAGGCTTATACAAACGAGAAAGGCAATTGGTAAACTTTATTACCAATATTAAAGCCCTCATATACTGTAGTATGTTCAGTTTTCAACCAAAGTGCTGTAGCAGTTCAAGCAATGGTTAAAAGTTGGTTATTATATAAAAGCTTTGGTTGTTTTTTTTTTGTTTCCACAGAAGTATCAACATACCTCAAAACGAGAAGCTGACATGGAGTCTAAACCCTTATGATTGAGAGTGCAAATTCCCCAAATTTGAACAGAGCAGGTTGTACTCTATGTGTCATTCTCTGGCTGAATGCATAGGCACTCTGACTCATGAGGGCCTTTGTTTTAATGCAAACATGCATGGATCAGTGCCCAAATTATTGCACAGCTCCCTGGTGTTCAGTGTGTGGGATGTCATTATCTCTAATGAACTGTGTTCTTCCTGGATTACTGCTTCCAGAGGTGGAAATCGCTGCAGTCACCTGTCTACAGCAGTAACATCAGCCAAAGACCACCTGTACATTTCAGATTCATTTCGAAGAGTTTAAAATGTGATGGGTTTCAAAATGCATTTTTTAGAAACATATATACTAAATACATGGAAATATGTAAATTAAGAAAGGGACAAATAATAATAAACCATCAAAGAAACAATTGTAGGTGTATTAAAATGGATTGTAGTGCAATTTTCATTACAGAGTGCGCTCTTGTAGGAACCTGTATTGCTCGTAATTACAGCCAGGATGGGATGAAATTAAATCGCCTCTTTTAGGGAGTAAAAAAAAAGACCACAAAGATTATCCTTTCATCTCTTGCTTTCCTGCTCAGATTTGGATCTCTTACAAGTCACTATTTCTCCAATAGAAACGCAATTCTGGGCGTGATCATTTCACAAACCCATCTGATAGACTTGTCAGTACCAGACATTTGCATTTTTGCACGACAGAGAAGATGAACAACTCAGAGTGCTGTAGGAATCCAACTTAAGTTCCTATCATGGACCACCTTATTTATGAGCTTGCAGACTCTTTTGTAAACAGTACCATGAAGCATATGTTTGTATTTAATGATATTGAAGGCTCCACGTTGAACTATGGAATATTTACTCTAAATACGTTTATGCCCCATATATCCAGCAACTCGGATTGGCTGATGTAAAACCTACAAGAGATCAAATACCTGTACAATGGGAGTACAGTTTGCTTCTCTAAGGTTATTTTCACACTGGAGAGGAGTAAAATTATTCAGCTTCTATTCAAACACAAACACTGTATGACCGCCAAAGGTTGGGTGTAAACAGCTGGCTCTTAATGTGAGAAAGGAAAACTATTTAAAGTTGAATTTTGGAACTAAAATAAATTACTATGCAACATGTATATTTAATCTTTAAATTGTTGTGTAATTGCAATTAAATGGTCTCAGAATAATCCAATATGACGGTATATATAGTTAAAATGATCTTGCATGTTTTGTATTTAAACATTTCTTTAACGGTTGCCTATTTGTAATTTGCTGTCACCTTTAGCAAATTAAAATATCACCATCATTTGCATAGATTAGTTCCCTGAAGGATCAGCTGTTCATACAATCTTATCAGTGGAAACCTTCCTTGGCTGAAAGCTAATAGACCAAATTATTTAATCACATTCCATTTCAAGCATTAATTGATTTCATATTTTAGGCTAGTGGAAAAAAAAGTTAATGTCTCAAAAGCCATTTTCACTCAACCAAATTATGACAGCACAGTGCCAACTCTGAAGCATCATACTGTATTTTATTTGGTTCAGAACATTCAACATCCATTTCCTTTCAGAAAATTAAAGAAATTGAAAACTCAGATGGGCACAGCACTTAAGTCACATAGTTACTTCATATATTTGTGTTCCCTGCTGGGACTTGAACAGCACACTCTTTCTTCTAAAGACTACAGTATGCATTGCCTCAATAATATGTGAGATTTACATTCCACTAGGAACTCCTGCAATCTCCTGCCTACTCAGGGGTTACACTGTGCAATTAACAGAACTAAAAATAAAACAAATGTTAAAAATGCTACCACACCTTCCTCCTCAGTAAACAATGGGTGCCATCTTATTTATTTCCTTGGTTTCTGTTGCCGTGGCAATAACCAGATGCCCAAGGGATTCTTGATCCTTACAGACACATTTGTGTGAAAGAGACATGGTGGCATGGCAGCATAAATATGGCACATGAACGATCTTGTTTTAATTATTTTCTTGTTTAAAGGTTTCATACATCTCTAAAGACATTTGTGCTCATCAGTTAATCTAAAACCAGCAAGCAACCTTATAAAAGACCCACATCTTCAGCTTTGACTCACTGGAATTCCAAGAATGTAAATTGTTTAATACATTAGAAAAAGAGAGGCTCATTGAAGTAATTATCTTCAATTAAAAATATCAGTATGAATCCTCGACTGTGTTATTAATCAAGCTAGCAAATAACAATGTGTCAGCAGGAAATCCTGTTCACCCAGTGCAAGGAGACTTGGTAAGCTGGACCAAGCCCTTGACTTTGAAGACAATCTTGGTGTTTTAGCTATTCAACTGCATCTCCCTGCGAAGAAGCAGGATGGTACTGAGCCCCAGAGCACCTGTGAGGGCTTTCTGTGGAATTTACATTTGAAGAAGAGATAAACTTTGCTAAGGTGAGTTTCCTGAGCAGGATACTATGTGTAATATGGCTTTCATAGAAGCAGACAACAGAGAGGCATACAAAACCAAAATAATGATTACGTTTTTCACTGTGTTTAAAAGATGTGTTAGAGACCATAATTAAACCAAGGGATCCATTTTCAGATTGTGGCCATTGTTTGTTTTTCATTTTTCCCATTTTAATGAAACATTAAAATGTTAATAATAATAGTAATTATAATAATAATAATTATTATTATTATTCTATTTTCTAACTGTTTTATCTAATTCAGGGTGGGTGGATTCCAGGAATCTGCCTCCACATTCTTCTCAGTTACACATTATGAGGGTCTTCTATACAGTACTGGAAAGGTGTAAGTTAAATGTTTGGCAATTGCATTTTTTATAAAAAGAAAAAAAATCATGAATCTTCATACAGTCTCAGGTCCCAACGTCAGCACAACAGAAGCCAGATAGCCCCAAAGTGATGTGGAGTCTTTTGACAGCAGGTGTCTTTGGATGGAAGACAGGAATAGCTTGGCAGGTAGACGCCGTTATCCTCAGAAGAGGAATAGAATCCAAGAGAATTTCAGGAAGACAGCACTGTGAACACTCAAACACACTGAAAGTGCTTAAGATGACAGACGGGTTTTTTAAATAGCATTGTGCTGTTTACACAGGTCTGCAACTCACTGTGCAGAGGCACTGTAATAGCTGTAACTTGAACTGTAATGTTAAAGGGGAAATCTGGTCCAAAACTAAACTAAAATGCAAACTACTGTATACCAAACTGTAGTGCACATCAGTATAGTGCAGTCTCCTGGGTCACAATAAACCATCACTTGTATTGATGTCATAGACCAACGGTATGTTTTGACACACTAAAAGGTGAATGTGGTAGCACCAGCCTGAGACTATGAGCAACAGAGGACAAACATAGATTCATAAATCACTAAATCACTAAGTGATTAATCACCAGTCACTAATCTGTAAACACTAGGTGGTAATACTCTGCATTCAGAAATGTAATCTAAGGCCTTTCATCCTTGATCACTAAAAAACTATATACTGTATAGTAAAGTTACGTAGCAAGGGGGCAGGTGTATATACTGTATTTACTTTTGCTATTAAAAATGGTTGCATCAAAATACATTGTACAATGAAACAGTACAATGAAAAAGCAATGAAAAATACGACCAAATTCAAAAACATAAATTTTGTATAGGATGTGTTCTAAATATTTGTTTCATTAAAATGAAGTTCCATCTGTTTATCCATTATCAGAATGGTGAGGGTTATACAGTAGTAACCCAAAGCCTATTCTGGAACACCAAATCACAGGGAACACATACAGTACAGACTCATACAGTACGAGCACATTTTGGAGACAACCTGGATACATCAAGTCACAGCATGTCTTTGGGAAATGGGAAGAAAGTGAAGCACCTGGAGAAAACCAAAGTGAACATGGAGACAACATCCAAGACCAGGGCTATTAGGTTTCAGAATCCAAAATTTCACACAGAAGTCTCCCAGATCCCATTTAAACCCGGGTCCTAAGAGCTACGTATGAAGCTGTGTAGCTGCCACAACAGTTCCTTCATTGTTACACAGTTATCACATACATAAAATCCCAAGCAGGCAATTTAGTAACTGTACTTAGAATTTATAGATTATTCATGCCTATGAGTATTCGTACTGAGATTCCACAAAATAATTAAGTTGCCAATTTTATAAGCAGTGTGGGAGAGTGCTTAGCACTGTAAACCTACAGGTTGTGGATTTGAATCGCAGGTGGTGAGTTGTTGTACTGTCGAGCAAGGAACTTCATTCAGATTGCCCCAGTAAAATACCTGTCACATAAACTGGCATAATTGTAAGAATGGATAAAAGAGTCACCTTAATAAATTGATAATGGAAATTAAAATCACCTAATTCCTTCTGCTGCTTGAAATGCTTGAGTATTGCATGACCATAACTGGTTGGTGATCCTGCCCAGCCTCTGTTTATGTCCCTCCCTTCTGGTAAGCAGTGTAGGTCTATCAAGACAAGAACTAGGTTCTATAACAGAACCTACCCGGAGGCTGTGAGATGCATGAACTTTGCACTCTAATTTTGCATGGCTCATTGTTATTTATCTCACTGTTATTTATTTTATTACTGGTGTGCGTTGAAGATGGTGCGTGAACGTGTTTTGTGGGTGCATTCCTTTATCGGCTTTATGTTGTATATTTGTATTATACTGTATGTCTTTAATTGCATGGTCCCACTTAACCAAAGTCCACAAAATTAGTTGTTATGGCAATAAAGTATTAAACATGATAGACATACAAGTTAAGAATAACAGGCCTGGCTTGCCCAAGGCTTTTTTGTGAGTCTCTTGAAGACTCAAAAATGTTTGATGAAGTAATTTCTTATTTCTCCACCTGATCTGCTGCATAGTTGGGCTGCTGGTGCATAGTAGTAGTCATGTGTTAGCCTTTCATCCTAAAAGATGAAAAGCGCAGTACAAATGCACTGAATTAATATTAACAATACAATATTTACTGCGTGTTTGGGCAGGCTCTTTGTTCTCATTTGTATTTCAGAAATGCGAGTCTTATTAATAAACAATACCAGCAACAAAATGGAAAGTGTCAAACATAAAAATATTAATCTTAGTGTATTGCTGCAGAGATAAAAATGCAGATCTGATGATACCTCTGAGAGCAACAAATTGCTTGGCAGCTGAAAGAATGAATGCTCATGTTTATTGTAAAGATTAATATTACTGTCTGGTTACTGAACTTTATTAAGGAATATTAACAAGATCCAACATCTATATACTTTGGTGTGTAATTGAACATATTTGTGTATATTCCAACAAGATTTATTCTGTACAACACATTGTCTAACTTTACTAGCATTTAACTTAATTATTTCTGCACAGATCCTTTAGTGCATCCACAGCTTACACCAATGAACCCAGTACAAGTGCTGGTACAGTACATACTGTATGCAAGGCATCTTTCCATTGCTCAGGACTGTGTCAGCACAGAGGTGTTCTGGAGCATGCAGATGTTTGATTTTTGTTTCTCACTGGATTTCCCCCTTAAAGCCAAAAGTGAGAACATGTCATTCTTGGCTTTGCGCCTCTCACACCTGGAATTCACATTCCATGCATTCACCGGTCTTCCTTTTCTAGCAGACAGAGCTTTTCTGTTAAAATTTGAACAAATAACCATTAGACCTATTTATACTGTATGTAGACTAGCAGACGTATCATTGGTACATACATTAAATGTATTTTACAACAACCTTATTTGCTGAAGTTTCTGAACCCACAGTCAGCGGTGCCCCCAGTAGAATTCCAGAATGACCCACAATGAGCGATACCCCAATAGAAATCTGGAATAACCCACAGTGCGCACTGCCACCAGTGGAATTCTGGAATAACCCACAGAGAGCAGAGCAATGTCCTGCTTATGATCATTGAATTCACAACACACTGAAAGACTATAGAAGAGTCTAAGAGCCTCCCCCAACACACGCACACTGTGTTAACAACCCCTCTGATCTGCTGGAGCACAGCCTAGGAGACTGGGTGACAGGCTGTTTAAAAGAACTTGAAACACACCTTTAAAAAGTGGCAGTTCAAAGGGAGAAAATGCTATGACATCAAGTGAGAGCAGACTAAACTGCCTAAATGACAAGCAAGGACTCCTTTGATGATTCAGACCTGTCAAGAAGATGACAGAAAATTTGCTAAAAGGTGAAAAGAAGTGGGGAAGAGAAGAGCAGAGCAAAGAGGGAGAGCATTTTTTAGCACAGAGAGGTGCCCTGGGATTCTCTTGTCACATAAATAAATTAACCTAGAAAAAAAAAAGATTAAAAAAAACAAGAGGCAACATCAAGGACAGCCATGACTTCAGTCAAACAATGAATAAATGCAAAGATCCGATTGTAGCAAAATAAATGACCCCTCTACATTTAAAATCACCCACTTATGGGGATGGTAACTTGGAGAACCAATGACCGCAGAGAGGAGTACAGCCAGGAGTCCCTGGTTACAAGGAACACAAATATAGTCTCTGCTGGTACTTTGGCTCTCAACGAGGGGCAGCTGCACAAAGACCACACAGAGACCCACTAATGGACAAAGAGCAGCACTAATGAATGTTAAGCCTGTGGAGGCTTAATAATGACATAATTACATAATAATTATATACTTTAAGCCAATTGTTGGATTTTATTTTCTTTTTTAAAGGTTGTTATGCACAAAGAAAAAAGGTTTTGGCTCCTTTTTAAAAATTACGCTTTATAAGTTGACTGTGGTCCGGAGCCACATTATCAACCAATGTATTCGACCCATTGGTTTTCTGCAAGCCTTCCCGTCAAGATTTCCTTAAAGGAAGAAGAAATAGTTGTCTATGAAAATTTTGCAATGTCCGTGGGATGGGAGTGATGTCGTCATTTCGCAGAATTATGACAGCTCTCTTTATTCCTACTGTCACCTAAGTATCAATATACAACACTGAATACGTTCTAGTAGGTAGCTGCAGATGCATGCGAACTGTAGGTTGCAAAGGAACAAGTAAAGGTTAACTACATGCTGAAAAGAAAAGAGACACAGTGGCTGTGGAGCCTTCTTCAGGTGAAATGTGGTGTCTCTTTTGTTTTCAGCATGGAAAAAAACATTTACTTGTTCCTTTACAACACTAGATGATGTGACCTTGTAAGATTCCCAGCAAAGCTCAATGGAAAATAATGAGCTTTAATTCAGAACTGGCTGACTTTATTTTGCGACAGTTCTATGTTTTATGAAAAAAATGCATATACTTTGCATATATATACTTATGCAAAGTAATTTCCATTCTTATCTACTTCATTTGTAATACATTGAGCCAGTTGACAGATATACACTACAAGCCCACGATGTCCTTCAGTAGAGCTTCAATTCGCCAAAGGAGTGTGACAGCTTTCAGTGACAGTGATGTCCCCAGCATGTCATGGACTTTGCTGTTAGTAAACTGAGCATCTTCTGACTAATTCTGACCCCCACCCACTATGAACAGTTATGTACCAATTGGTGTAGCACCTTGCTCAGAGCTGGGGCTACTGAAAGAAACTGAAAAAAACAACAACAGAAATAGAAATATTCCATCCTTACTTTTCCAAACTGTGTGAAATTAAAGATACAGCAACTAAGACTTAGAAACAGAACATTTTAAATAGCAGGCAAGTAACAATAGGCAACCAAGAAAGAGCACAGATTTATATATTTATAATTACTGGTGCAGATAATAGCTGCTTTTAAAATGTATAGTCCCTGTTGTTTTGTGACAAGTAATCAAGTATTGATCTCTGCTGATTCATAGACCTGCAGAGAGACACTAACGTTCCCTATCGAACCAGGTTTTTATTGCCATAAAGTGCCACAAACACAGTGTGGATGATGTGTCAACAGTTCAATGTGTTTAGCTATTGTATCTTAAGTGTCTGCCTAGCACATTGGAATGATAATTAATAAACGATCAATGGCAGGCTGGACAGTTAGAGTGAAGTGCGAGGCTAGGCACTCTTTTCCTGATAAACAGGTGTCACTTTTGTCTGTCACAGATCTGTGTATCCAAAAGATGCTGAAATCAAGCAAAACTCCATGAATAAATCCATAATAAATGGCAAATAATGTCAAGATCCAAGTTAAATCCTCCTTCCCTTGCAAATTCAGAACTGGCAAAAAACCTTGAGAAAAGCCAACACTGGTGTACAAACAGGATGTGACCTTAAATTTAAATCAGCAGATTTAAAGATTATAAAATAGATTATAAAACATTCCTCCTGATTTTAAAGTCTCCAGTTCCTTCTTTAAACACTTTGCCTTTGTCAAGTTCTGAAAGTTTAAAAATGCATGATCAACTGACTCAAGACACAATAAGCTCATTTTAAGTTAAAACTAAAATTTGTCAGACCACAAACACAGACTGTCTGTACTACAAGACTACATCACTGACTCTACATATTTCCAAACTGTCACCCCTTTTAGATCCACCAGGGTCCTCTATAAGGCATTTAATAATGCTAAAAGACATCCTAGATTTTTACATAAAGATTAAAAAATATACATTTATTTGGCTGTGAGACGTTGCGATTCCTTTACTGTGAAATGAACAAAACAAGCAAGTACAGAATACAGTAGGTAAGCAACCAGCCAACGTATGGAGTGATACATTCATTCCCATTGATTCAAAGGGGGGTTGAGGCTCACAATCCAAAGAGCTTCGGATTCGCAGGGACTTGAAAAGGTCACTCGTCATAAAGGCAGCTCGTCCCTGGCGCTGCTGTTGCAGAGTGCAAATGAAAATGATTCAATCTTAATGGGACTCATTTTGGAAATGGCAGGCATCTCTATTTCCCACAACACCCCCTACACCCCCAGCTTGCTCTGTGATGGCCAGCACTCTTCTTATTAAGAAGGCCACGAAGAAGACGAAAAGAAGACAAGAACAGAAGAGGAAAAGGAGCAGGGGTGCTGAGGCACCACGCCGATTATCTTAAGTCATTATGCACAGAAGGGAAGGGGAGCAAGAGAGCCCAAACAACCTTTTTCATTACTTAATATTATATCCCATTACCTTTGCACTTGTCTGTAGTTACATCTACTTCATATTAGCTGCCAGAGCATCAGCTCTAGAGAATACAAGCTTTGAACCTTTCAGCCGTGCACTAGTGAAGACAAATTGCGGCCGTGTTTCAGCTCCTGTGAGTGATCTATATTAATAGCTGGCGAATGTTCAATACACTGTGCATATGTAAACTCTATTAACAAGGTCAGCTCCCCATGTATCCACTGGCACTGTGCTCTGCCGAGATTCGGGAGTTCTTTATTTAGAAGGGTTGCAGGTGCAAGAATGTGTACTGAATTGTCACTGTACTGGAAATAAACATTGGAGCTCTTCTCTCTCCCATCAGACATATACCCTCAGAAAAAAAGGAATATTTGGCCTGCTCATAATAATAATCATTAAATAAGTCACTTAGCTGATAGTTTTATGCAAACACACTTAACAAGGACTACAGAGTTGAACAGTAACTGCAGCTGCTATAAAGTCACTTAGAGGAAGGCTTCAGTTTAATGTTTCATGCAAGCAGCAAAGCAGGAAGCAGAGCAATGCAACATGTCAGAGGCAGAGCCAGGGTTCGAATCAGGAACCTTTCCAGGTAAGAAGCTTTTTTTAAATCATCTGATCATCTATTCTGACCTTGAGAATCTAACAAAATGGGGGCCATTACAGTAAGACTCATACAGAGCCCAAGTCAGAATCACTCCAATCCTCAAGGGCTGAAGCAGTCTATGGTTTTCATTCTGCCACAGATCTTAATTGCTCCCCTGAACTTATTATGTTTAGATCTTCTTTGTATGCAAAGAAGCAGTAGGAACTGCAGAAACTGCAACTGAGTTGTCCACTTCTGAGTTAGATTACAGGATGGAAATGAAGGACCTCACAGGCTGAAGGGAGAGCTGTAGGTGTAGGTAGAGGGAAACTACAAAAGCCACCTTAAAGCAGCAGAAAGATACTAACTTTTGAATAAAACATCGCAGTTTTGCTAAATTAAGATCTGAGACACAATTATCCTATAGAGGTACAATAAAAGAAAAAATAAATATTTTGTATAGTAAATGTTAGCATATATTGTATTTACTTTTTGATGCTGGTTGCTATTTCATTTGCTAATACGATAAAGTGAGCAGCTTTTGTACAGTAAATGATGTAACAATTATATTACATGTACATTACAGATTAATCCTATTTCATAATGACTCCCCTAAACAAATCACTAACACTGATCAGCTGTTCACTCTTAATTACTGATAAGAAAACTGAACAACTGTATTTCAGTAAGAGTTTAAAGCAGAAATTACATACTGCTCATTGCTCAGCAATTTACAGTACATCGCCATAAAAGTGTAATATTTTAAAAGCTTACGTCATTCTGTTTAAAGCAATTTTAAAATCCTGTCTTCTCTAAATGTGTCCATTGTGAATATTGTTTATAAGGACCAACAAAACATTTTGATGACCAGCAATGAAACAGGTTCTCAGGGGTGACAAATGGAAATGATCAACAGCACATAAGGTTAAGAATAGGAGGCTCTTCTTTACACAAAGGGTGATGGGTATCTGGAACAAGCCAGCCAGATTCCTTAAGCTTATACCAAGAGATCTTTCATGAAATGGCTGAGATCCCATGATCAATTACCTATCAGTAACCAAGCAACCAAGATGATCAGGATCATCTGTTCTTGTCTGTAACCCTTCTTACTTTCTTGCAATCTAAGAGAAGAGCTGCAGGTGATCAGGATTTAATAACACAGCTGAGCTCACAACATCCCTGATCAAAATGAAATTGCCTTAGTTCTTTAAAACATGTTTAGTAAAACCTGCCAGATTCCAATTTTCTGTGAGTCCAACTTGTAAAATAGAAGCCTAATTTAAAAGAAAAATATTAAAACACATAAACAGAAACATAAAAAAAGAAAAAAAATGCACAGCAAGTGTTCAACAATGTCTTCGATGATAAAGGAGCAATTTTGCTTTCTGAGAATGAGATGGAGCCTTTTTTCAAACAACTACGTCTGTATACCCTTTCATTTCCATTCACTGAGTTAAAATTTACTGAGTTCACTTGGAATGACAACACCCAAGACAAAAGCGTAATGGAGTGAAATTGTGGCTTAACCCGCTTGGCTGAGGGCTGGCCTCCCGGCCATAGGACAAGGAGACCAGGACCCCCATGCAGGATGACCAAGGGGCAGCTGCAGAGGTGGAGATGGGGTGGAGGTGGGATGCAAGAGACATGCAAGAGGGAGAGATAGGGATCTTGTAGGTATTTATAGCGTTTGGGAGAGGAATGGATTGTCAGGAGCGATGGCTAATTACTGCCAGCTGAGTCTGATTGAACTTGGCTCTTGTCATATATCCCCAACTTTCGTTATAAAATCCATTCAAAAATAAAAAAGGCACTGAAATATCATGGAAAGGCCGGAGCATGCCACGCATGTCTGGGCCGGATACACAATTTGTGCCTTAAACAGAGAGACTGAATGGACAGTCCCACCCTCCTCTACGTTCGGATGGTAATACTTACAGAGCACTCTCCAGATACTTTCTACCAGAACCCCCATTTTGTATCACTACTGCTATGTTCCAGCATTTTCGTAGCCAAGGATGACGAACATGCAGTGGTGAAATCTGAACTTCAGCTGCGCTCCTCTTTCTAGTGTTGGACTGATGCAGTATCGATCGCACCACTCAGGATGTTCCCCCTTGCTATTGCTCAGCCCTGGGTCTGGGACTGGGACCTCTTACTGTCCAATAAATGCAGAAAAGCAAGGAAAGGGGAGTGAGGGGGTAGACGAATGTTGCATGATTAAGACAATATTCACCAAAGCCTTTTTAAATCCCTGACATTGATTTTTTAAAAAGACAAACAACCAACTCCATATCTGCATATAGAAAATCAATACCTTCATCCTCTGAGGCCAATAATATCCCTTACCAATTTCTCTTTCTTTTCCAATACACTCTATTTTTATTTATATATTTTATATATATATATTATATTTTATTTATATACAGTATATTTATATAATTATCATGATCTTCAGCATGTGTTTAATCCCGGCTAGAGACAGTCACCCAAGATTCTTTGCTGAACCTCTGTATATATTGATCCTACACAAACTAGTATAAACATCCACATTTTCTATGAACATCTGTGACAGGCCCTGTATGACACTCAAATCCAAGCTACTGCTACTAGTGTGTCTGTTCTCTATTTTACTCGGTTGTTCCCCAGATACCTGTACATACAGTATCTCATTGTCTTGACAACAAATTTTATTCTAGAGAAATATATGTACTGTATGAATCAGTGAAAACATAAAAGCTGAAATATCTTATCAGCTCTTTGACATTTAGTAAAATATTTAGAGATTTTGCAAAATCCCTGGTTCCATATTCTTACACAAACATATAAAAGTCACTTACAGTATTAAACTAACAAAACCTAACTGGACAGCTATGTGATTTTGACACATGGTGGACTTTGTAAACCATTTACAATGTTAGACTATCATTAGCTGAAATATAAAAACATAAATTAAAGATGAGCATGGGGCTAAATTCCTATGGATAATGCCAGATGCATGACTTGACACACATGTCTTCTGCATGATCTCCCGTACACAGCTTCTTCCAATTTGTCAGTGTGGAAACAGCTGTACAGGAGCCACCTGTTCACCTGTCAACAAGGGCAGAGGGCCCTGAGGAGAGGATCCCAGTGATCAGGGATGCTGTGTTCCCATATCCCTGACAGTATGGTGCTGCCTGCTCTCTGCCTTAGCACAACAGGATTTATAATTGTCATGTCTCAGGGGCCTGACAGCATGCTACAAAGACGAGTCTTCTGGTTATTGATCTGCTGTGCATGGCTTTTCAGGAGCCAGCTACGACCGTGCAGCTGAGGATTGCTGAAATTCTTGGCCCAGTCTCTCCCACTGCCTGCCAGTATACAACACAAGTACACAGTCCCCCATCCTCACTTTCATACTCACATACACTTGGCCACAGCTGCACAAAGCAGTATTTTACTGTCCCAGACACACATCTGATAACACTCAAGACCCCCCCCCCCCCCCGCCTTCCACCCATAATGCTGCTTTTGAATTTCTGAATCAGGGAATCACAGCGCCAACCCAAAGAAAAATCATTATTCATTAATTCAATTAAAATAAAACATGATTACAATTATTACCCATGAATTTCAATGTCGACTGACTGTGATTAAGAAGCGTTAAGGACAGATGTCGGCTTCAGTTCCTTTTCTAATTGTTCAAAAATTATGTAATAATAACAACCTTCCACAAAAAAAAAGTCTTACATTTACAAATAGTCAAATAACAAGTACAGAGGTTATTCTTGCTTTTCTTTTTTGGATGTGTAAAGCTACAGGTCAAACAAATATAAAATCTGCTCAAAAACTGAAAAAAGAAATGAGCAAGTCAGAGCTCATTTCATCCTGGGGTGCTTGCACCCAAACAGTGCAGACCAGGAATAATACAGCACGTCGACACACTCCAAGAGATATCCCTTGGAAGGAAGCTCATTAGCAAGAGTAGATACTGGAGAAAGGGAACATGACAGAAGATCTGAAAACCTGCACTGTTATATTTCCAGCTCTTCAGCTAAGCAGACGGAGACTGTGACCCCGGTCGTTCGAAGGGTGCTGAATAATTTCAACCAGAGCTAGAGGAAGCAGCAAGATCTGGAACAACCTGCCAGTGAACAACCTTGCTCTGAAAAGAATGAGACAATAGGAACAATGTTCTAACACCTGTCTAGTTATGCAGTGATATATTTTTATCCATCCATCCGTTTTCTAACTGCTATATCCAATACAGTATCGGGAGGAGCCGGAACCTATCCCAGATATGATATATTTTTGTTATTATTAGAAACAAAATGAGTGAGTTTCAATGGAAGGATTTTAAAGTTCTTTCATATTCCAGTAAAGATAGTTTTTTCTTTGTACACCATGGCATAGCTTCTGATCCAGTGTGTGCGGCATAAGGCTCAATAACTGAGACCAAGACACAGGAACATGTCACACTGCATCGTTAGTAATATTGTTTTGCTGTTTTGCTTAGGAAAAGGATGTAAAACCCTCTTCGGTCCATGGTAAAACTTCATGTATTAGAGGAGTTGTTCTTCCCCTGCATCTCAATGCAAAAAAAAAAGAAAACAAATTATACGAAAAATGTTCTTGTTTGATAAACAGGTATGCAGCACACTTAGTAGAGGTTACATTAGATAGCTAGGGCAAGCCTGGCTTGGAGCTAGGCCTGAAATCATGAAATAATTGCATGGAGTGGTGGTTGCTTAAATGCTCTGAAAGGTGGGTTTCCTTAGAAAAGCAATTGAGTTTGAACAATATTTCTCATGCCTTTTTCTCCACTCAAAATGTGAGTCATTTACCATCATTTCAACTGCATGTTACTACAACAGACTAACTATGGTAAGGGTTTACCCGTGGTAAATCATGGGATTGTTGCAGTTTAGTGTTCCAATTCAAAATAAAAAAGACAGTAAGAAACACCCCAAGGAAGCATGTTGAAAGCAAGGCAAGTGACTCCAAAATGAAGAAAAATAATGTTGTAAAACCATTATGCAAAATCATGTTATTAAACAGGACTGGGAAACACAGTTTTAAAAAAGGGTTTTTCAAAATCTCAGAAACATTTGCCTACTGTAAGTACAGCAGCTGACCACATTAACCCCAAACCATTCCAGGAATCCAGTGAAACATTTTGGTATCTATTTTTATGTTTATTGTAAGCAATTTGGCTCAAAGTAATTTCACTCCAGATATTTACAGCCTCTCTTTTTGTAAAAAAAAGCCTTCTGGACTTTCAAGACCTCTGTATTTCCAGTCTAAGGCAGCATACTGCAGGTCATCGTGTATTGCTTTCCTAAAGACAGACTCTGAAAAATAATCTTTAAACAACTCAGATGGTGAAGATTTCCCTTGAGACAAGTCATTTATCTTTACCAAGAGAGCCTCCGGACAAGAGCTATAACATGCATTCAGTTAGAGCTAAAATATGGCAAAATACAGCCAAGTCACCAGGAGACCAAACATTAGATACAGTACATGAGCCTTAGCTTCCACACGCCGAGTACCTTTATAAAAACTGATGTTGTATACCAATGGAAGTTTTTTTAAGCACAACGACATTGCATAAAGTATCACTAGGAATGATTCAAGTCATGTCAAGGTAAAATGTAAGTGCATGATATAAACAAGTTAATAGAATTTATCTTAATTCATTTCAAATAAACCCATTCTGTGCATCTATCCGACATGCTCATAAAACATTTATGTGTGCTTTGAGTGTACACCTGTTTTTTTTCATCCTAAGAGGAAAACAACACTTTGAACTTGTCAGGCATCACAAAACTCATTTAAGATTCCTAGAAGTAATTTCACAGTACAGTATACAGTATGTTTCTTTTTGTGTGTGTAGTACTGACAGTCTGCTTTTCCTTTTACAAATACAAGGTGCGGTAAATTTAATGTGGCAGAAAATAATTCTCGTTTTCATTTTTTACATTTCTACAGTTTTACTCTGCAGTATAAAGAGCCTCTCTGTGTATGATTAAAAGAGTATATCTTTGTGAATCCATGGAGCTCACAGTTCTTTGTACAATCCTGTGATTTATCTCAGCCAAACTGGAACAGGTTACCCCCCCCCCAATCCCGTGCATGAATATGAGATAAAGAGGTGTTTGTGTGAGCTTGGTTTTGTGCTTAGTGTTTTGTCACGACCATGTGCTAAACCCTCTCAGTTTAAGAGGGCTCCTGTGCTATAGAACTGAATATAGTTGTAGGGCTGACTGTTGTGTTGGATATAAGGACGTTCACCCAGGAAGCTCTCTCCCACCCTGACGATCCCACTGCAGGAATCCACCTTACCGTGACTGTCTTTATCCTTCCACCCCCCTTGGTGCACGTCCAACCAGAGCGGTTTATCAGCAGCCCGCAGATCTCGCCCTCTGAGCATGGCGCCATCTCGCACCACTGCTTATTCTTCACTATCCGTGCTGCAGACAGAGGGCAGAGAGGGCACCGGTTAGAGGCCGGAACCTTGTGCTGACAATCCCTTGCCATAAACCCACTGAGCACCTCTGCAGCTTAATATTGGCTGCTGTTGATTTCTTCACAGCCAACATAATTTACAGTAAACAAAATCCATACAGTACATTAGCCAAAAACCGTGACATGGCAATGGAATGGTTCACAGAAAACCCACTCGACCGTTGATTGTGTCTCGCCATGTAGCCAAGACATGCTTGTTACACTAAGTGCAGAGGAAGGCTCCCGTCATCATAGACCATAGAGCAAAGTCTACATTAGCAGAGTGGAACAAGCACTGTGTGGTCCCAGACGTCTTCCTTACTTTCACTGGGGAAATACACTTAATTGCATTGCATTGCTCAGCCATATGGCAAATTAAAACTCAACACACTAAAATGTTATTGTTTCAGTAAACACAGTACCTGAAGTAACGAGTGTTACGGTGATGAACAATTTGTAAAATATGCAGGGGAATGTAAAGAACATGCAGTGTACAGATACAAGCAGATGTCTTGCACAAGACCATCTGCCTTAAGATGTGCTCCCAACTCTGTGAACTGCTAATCTAGCCTGTCAGGCTCTGTATTTTACCTCTTAAATCCACAAACATAATGGCTAACGCTTCTTACTAATTTAATGTACTGTAAAAGGTGTTTAACTGTGTTCCTCTAATGGTTCGGATCAGGTGCATCTGCATTTTTTCGCTTTCAGACTGGACCACTTTTTTGTGTTCCAATATCACAATATCATGGAAGGATTTAATCAACCGACAAAATTATTACAGAATGGAAGGATCAAACAGCAACATACTGTGCATAACATTCTTACAAAGAACTCTTTTCAGTCACATGTTTTTAAGAGCAAGAAGATATCACAGTATGTGTGATGGAAATAAGAATGATATTGTATATGTATAATGTTTTTGTAATGTGCCTTGTTAAAAAAATCAAACAGAAACTGCAGGCCGTAAAGTGCCAGTATGCATTGTCTTCAAACCACCACATAATCAAATACATAACCACCAGCTTTAAATAGGCTGAACGCTAGACTTTAGCTCGGGCGAATTAGATTTTTCATTAACATCTCCATTTTCGGCTTCACTCTAGCCTAACTCTTGAATATAAGTCATCAGGGCCGCTGACAGGAACACGGAATTCATCAGCCGGCGAGCGATTATGGCCGACTCCGGTAATAAGTTCATGCCGATAAACTGAAGTATTTTCTCTCACTACCCTGGGCCTTGCGCCTCCCAGCTTAATGATGCAGAGCTGTGGCGGCAACAGCTGGTGCGTATGAGGCAAGGCCGAACAGAGAGGGGGAGGAGAACAGAGCAGCAGAAAAGATGAAGAGCCATTATAAAAACCGGGTGGGGGAAAAAAAAGATGCTGTCGATACTTATCGACGTTTTCTGCAGTCATATCACGGTAAAGGCGAAGTGAAGCGTCATGACTGAGACTGTTGAAACCCAAGATCAAATGCTTGATAAATAATAACAATCAAATTTTATTTATGCTCGCTGAGCTCGGAGATGTAAGGTAAGCCCTCATAGAAACCGCGCAAAGCAGGTCCGTCCAAACTATCTTTCCACCTTTCCCTTTTCATCCACCTCAGGGCTGCTTCTAAAAATGACATTCTGACGCCTGGCTTTGATCTCGCACCTGATCAGCTCTTCAAAGTGAATCTGAAAACTCAAATTAATTTTCTTCTGCCCTTTTTCTTTATTTCAGCATATAGAACAATCACGCTAAAACTGAAAGAACCTCCTTTGTAGTGGTCTCCTGGTAAATTGAGGAAAGACGGGGAGGTCTCAGTGTCAGCAAGTGATAAACTTTCAGGAATTTTACAAAGCAATAATATTCAGAAGAGCTACCCTGTTCAGACACAAAACACAGTCATAGCCTCCTTTACTTTTAAAGAACAGTACATGCCACCTGTTTTTCAAGGTTTAGAAAATGCTGTTCCAGGTAAACGACTGGTGTGATTATTTGTAAGTGCGTTTAAAAAAAAAACGTGGCACCTTTTACCTAAAGAACTGTGGGAGTCTGGAACCAGCTACACAGTCATGTTGCTGAAGCCAATACTTTCTTTCAAGAAATGGTTGGATGAGATCTGCAGATCAATTAACTTCTAACTAACAAATGAGAAGGTTGGTCGAATTGGTCTCCTGTCGTTTGTAACCTTTCTTGTGTTCTTAAAATATATTAAATATCCAGTGGGTTATTTCTTGAAGCCAAGGAGAGGTCTGTGTCCCACGGTATAAAATTAAATTCCTTTTTGATTTCCTTTAAATACAGTATCCCCGTGTGTACAATTAACAGTAGACCAGAAACCACATTTGTTTTCAAGAAAAAAATCAATGTTCATGTCCATTATAAGAGATTGCATTTTTCTACAAGTGTCTTGGGAACATACAAAAATGCAAGAGAACACCACCACAATCTCAACTTAAATATTCCCTTTGAAGGAAGATGAAGAAGTGATGTGTTGGCTAGCACTGCTGCCTCACAGCTCCTGGGTCCTGATTTTGGCCAGGGTGCCGTGCGTGTGGAGTTTGCATGTTCTCCCCAGCTTCATACAGGGGCTTCTCTGAGTGGCTGTTTTCTCCCACAGACTGGACTCTCAGTCCTGCCTGTGCTTACAGGATAGGCTCCAGGTACGCAGTGTCTGTCACCAGGAAGAACAGGTGTCTCATAATGCAAGGAGGGGCTGACTGAAGGAAGACAAATGCTCACCTTATAACAACGGCTATTCCATATTGGTTTAGAAACTGGAAAATGACTTTTTCTACCATTTGTTTTTTCCTATACAAAGCTTGCAGGTTCAACTGTCTCCATGGGGTCAGGAGTTTTTTTTCTTCTGGCAGGTTTATACAAAGATCCCTGCCATATTGAAATGAGCAGCCTTAGCCAACGAGAAAAATCAGTGTGTCACATCAGGCAGAAATCAGGAAGACTGCAACCATAACAGGTGCCTGTCAGCTAGATCTTGGTACACACTGACGGGATAGGAAAACAAAAAATAACTGCATTATATAATGGGGGAGTTGATTTTCATGTAACAGGGCTCTGTACAGATTATACAGAGTTTTAATAAAGTTAAGGGCCTATTCGAATATATAATGCTGCATAATGAGAACTGCTCAATGGAGCAAAAAGATTTAGTAAAGATACTCATGAGACCATAACAGAAGTGTTTCCAAGGACAATGACAGCACAAACAGGGGGTGCAACATACAGTACACTCAGTGTGACCACTGTTTGTGTAAATGTTGGATTACATGGACACCCATGATGGTGGTCCCCTTTGCTAGGTCATTGTCTTCTCCAGGATCCCCATTTTTTGTGTGAAGACCATTTTTAATCACACCATGGCCCACAGTTTGCATGTGTGGCTGAGGTAGTTAACTACGCTTGCCCTTTTCTTTCAGTTTATGCCATTCATTAAACCGCTGCCCAAGCAGTGCCAGTGCCACTTCATCTCTGTCAGACTCCTTTAGAAGGAAGACAGACAGTCCCACAGGTGATCAGGTGTGCTAGGAACAGGCTAGAAAGGTTCAGCCACCTGCTGCACACCCCTCTGAAGGCACTGTGGTGCCTGATCTGTTTACATGTGCTCTCACTGCTCCTTCCAGGTGCCTATTCTGAGAATTACACATCTGGGACAAACTCTGCAGGGCAATCACCCCACCCACTGACCTCCTCCACTGGAGTCTGAGAGACCAGCACAGGTACGGCTCGGTCACTATTGGCTTGACCTCACTTGGAGTCCTCTGCCAACTGTCCACGCCCTTCAGCGATGTAGAATTTGATTTTCCATTGCAGAGAGAAGCAGACACACACATTAACACTTAAAAAAAGAAAGATTTCCTGAATGAATTGTGATAAACCAAAGCAAAGAACGTCAATGAAAATAGACCATTTCTGTGTTAAACGCTGCTGTCCTAAAACCTCACTTAATGCTGCACGCTGTTTATAAATAATTATTCCTTTATTTATTGTTGAGGCAGCGATGAAGTCAAATATGGAATCAATTCCAGTTTCTAAATGTTTATTTCATCTCAATCACAAGGAACCGTGCAGGGGGAAGCATACAGCTCCTGTGTGGTACTCGGTAGCCCTTCAGAAAGAGAACCCTGTCTTTGGCTGCGTGAGTATTGGCCTCCAGGAAGAAGACAGAATGGAATGCAGCACATACAGTAACCAACACAGCAGGAACAGCAGCAGAGAACCAGGGAAAAGGATATTCAACATTAACAACAAATCACAGGAACACTCACAGCTTGTGCTGTATATACTACTCCTGTATGGCGAAGTCTAACACAGCTGGGTAAATTGTTTAATCTGCATCGCAGATTTAACTGCAGCCTGTCTTGCTTCTCTCCTTTATGTCACTCAGACTTCCAAGCTACTGGATCTAAGGCCGTCTCCCTTTCTTCAGCCTGCTAGGCTTCATTATAGTGCAATCATTAGCGTTGACAGAGTGAGTGACAAGTTTGGGAAGAGACACCAACGACAGGCAGAATAACCAGCAAGTTTCCTCCTTTTACATCTTGCGCTGTACTGCGGTGCCCATGCATGCTAATGACGTTCAATGTCACAGCAGTGTGCAAGCAGAAAACGCACCGCAGCTATATGCTCCATCAGCTGATGTATGACTTAGGGGCAGTTACGGTCTTTCTTGTAGTAATTATGTTACAGCTCAGTCTCGCATGTAAGAGAGAAGGTGGCTTGGAAACATAGTGGTAAGAACCGCTGCCTCATACCTCTGTAGTCCTGGGCTAAATTATGGGCTAGTGTGCATTCTATATGGAATTTGCATGTTCTCTTTGTGTGAGAATGCAGTGACTCCAGACAAGTATTTCCATCTTGTCTGGAATCACTGCCCCCTGGAATTCACCTATTGGTTTTAAATGGGTGCCTCCTACCTTCCACAGACTTACTGAACAGGTTAATTGGTCTCTCTAAATTGTCACAGTTCCTGTATGTGTGAGCCTTGCAATGGACTGGCATCCTGCTCGGGGTGGTGCTACCTTGCACCCTGTGCTTCTGGGATAGGCTCTACAGTAAGGGGCCTTTCTGATCACAGATGGATGAATGAAAGAACTGCAGTCAGGGAGCTGGTTTACACACTTTTTTTGAACTGGAGATCTACACACAAAACAGAGGACTTTTAAAACGATTTCAGGATGGGAGTATTTTTAGCAGCTTTTATAAAGAGACCCACTTTTCTCTGCCTCTGAGCACAGAAGTTCAGTTTTAATGAACTCCCACTATTAATGGACCGAGAGCAGCAGGAGAAAGCCAATAAAATAATTCCCCACAGATGTAATTACAGACTCTCCTGTTAATTAGCTTGCAAGATTTTTTTTTAGCTTCATGCCCAGCAGGGCTTAAATGCTGTCTGATTCCCACTGGCCTGTTGAGCCGGGTTCATAACCTTCTACGTCTGCCAATCAAAATGTATTATTGTACTGGGGCTCTGCTGTGCAGGGTGCAGGTCATACTCTCTTACAGTGGATCACACTGAAAAAGAACGAAAGGCATTCAACAGACACTTAACACTATTTAATCACCAGTGAGGGTGTATTATATTATTCATTTAAACAAAGGGTCTTGTTATTGCGACAAAAATGTGCTCCTCATCAGCACAGGTCATTTTGTAACAGGACACACACATGCTTGGTTGCTTCATGAGAACGCAGTTTGTTCGACACTGACATAAAAAAAATTAGATGGTCGCTTATTTTTAGCAAGCTGAGGGGTTCAGTGACAAGGTCAATGGATTATTAGCAAGAGGTTCCCAGTTCAGGTCTAAGCTCTGCCACTGACTCATAGTGTGCCACTCCAAGAGTATTGAAGAAATGCTTTATCCTTCTGATGAGGGTGTGAACTAATGTCCTGCACTGTGTAACGCTGTCACATCAATTGTTGGTGCATACAGCAGAGTACATCTTAGTCCTAGGACTCTGAGCACCAGAACTAGGGATTCAGAATCCTGCACCTTTTGATGCTTTTAAATTTTAATCAGCCATATACCTAAGAAAATGTTTAAATTGATTAAACTGAGGCTTAACTGGACCAATAAATCCCCTCCCCATTACCTTTACAACGTGTCGACAATTTAAATCCATACTGAACATCTGCTGGATTCTGGGCCTAAGGATCAGAAGTCTTCCCAAGTCTCTGTAAACACACTAACTTCAGATACAGGCACTGGCTAAAACCATATTACTTATTATAATCACTTGCCATCATTCAAGCAGTGATTGCAGGATAACAGCCACAGCACTGAAGCTGCCATTCTCAAAGTGCACAGGGGTGAGCCGCTAGGTCTTATTGTCTATCATTTTTGTGCTTTGCATTTTGTCAAATTTTTGGTTGTATTTTGTCGTGGCCACTCACTCGAATATGAAAAGGGCAAGGTATTCCCTAATTGTGTGCATGGCTTTGTTCTTGAGTAAAAGAAAATAAGGGATAGGTACCGTCTACACACGCCGGTCTGGCCCGAGTGGTGCCCGCAATCTGCCCCCTCCGGCAGGCACAGCGCGCAGTCTGCCGGGCAATGGTTCTTCGCGGCTGGCTGCTGTCCCGGTTCAGCATCACGATCTCACACGTCCCCACTGCCAGCTGGCCTACACAGGAGGAGGAGAGAGGAGAGGCCAGAGTGAGCCATGTAGCATTGAAAGTCAGTAATCCATAACTGAAATCCGGTGTCAAACGGACTTCTATTTGCTCAAGTTCTGCATCCTCTAGTCAGCCGCACGTGCATCTTATAGACCTCAATGACATCCTCAGTTGCACCTGATTAATCAGCAGATGCAGTAATGCAAGCTCCACACTTCTGCTCTCTGTGCACACACAATCACTTCTGCTGTTGGTCTCTCACCTACTCAAGAAATGATCAAGTTATGGTATATTAGAGATGACACAAAGGGGGAATTGTTTTGATTTAAAATAACACCGGTTGTGAAATTCCTGATGAATGTGGAAGAAGTTTGTGTTACAGCATGGCGAAAGGTTTAATCATTTATCAAATGCGAACATTTAGCTTGTTTCTTGTTTAAAAGCTCTTTATTATTTTCCACTCGCAGTGTCAATAAAGAGGGACACATTCCTGCACAGGAGATACCATCATAAGGGGAAACTTGATTCCATCATAAAAAACACCCTCATCCAGGGAGTCTTATAGGGCAACTTAAGACTGGTAGCACTTGTAAGTTACTGATTAATCATGCAAGAAATCTGAAAACTGTGGTCCTTTACAGTGAAGAGTATTCAGATTTTAGTTTCAGATGACCTCTAAATTACTTAACTTAGCAAATCTCTTGTTAAATTGATTACGTCCAGATATTTTGAAATCTTTAGAAATTGATGGGTTTCCTACCTGTACAACCTGCTAAACGGGAGTACTCTGGGACTAGGGTTGGAGACCCTTGGATTATGGTGTGTTGAGTTAGCACATTTCACAGCAATAATGAGTTATTTTGTGCTACTGCTTCATTTCAGTTGAAAAACACAAAAAACTTTCTTGACATAACAGCTAATTACATGAAGAGTACTTTGCAAATCCCAGTGCAGTTCCATTATATATTCCGCCAATTAAATGTTGCGAAGGATTATTTTTATAACATTCTTCTCCTTTTCAGTCCTTGTGATCCCACTGTTTTCATTGCAGCTGAGCTCTCATTGACTTCACTGAACCCTTAATTGAGCTCTTACCTTAATTAATTAGACCGTTTCAATTGTGTACAGCACTCACACCACTGAAGAGTTCTAATTTGGCTACAAAGTCTTGCAAGTAACCTTTGCGAGAAATCAGAAACTTCTTAAGAAGCTGAAAACAATACAATTAAGCTAGTTATTACTTCAATTAGGGGTTTAATTAAATCACAGTGAGCTCTGCTTCAATGAAAAGCTGTAAAAGGGGTAGGACTGTACAGTCCTAGTGTTGAAAGATACACTAGGAAGGTAAAGTTTTGTGGAAGGAAAATTCTGTGATCCCCACACCAGCATTCGCCTGGCTATGCAGTACAGTGCAGGAACCAAAAGGAATTTCTCTCCTACAGGTTTATGCTGACCTAATTCTCCAGTGTCCTCACATTTTCAGCTGACTCTCATTATACTTACTAGCTAGAAATGTTTTTCTCCATATCATTTTTCCCCTAGCTGTGTAATCTAATGTGACAACTTTGTAAAACCCCTTTCCTCTCCGAAAAAAACACCAGACACCGCAGGCAGCTCCTGGAAAGCTGTACTCAGTCTTTGATAAAAAAATGTATTATGCAGTGTAGGAGAGGCCAAATCCCCGGTGCCCACACGTACCTGGGCTGACAATATTTTTCTTTGAACCTGACTAAACGCATGATTACAATGAGGCTCGGGTAGTGAGGGCAGGGCCCATGGGTTCTGAAAAGATTACAGGATGTCATTGACCCCAACAAGGACTGCATATACAGCACTGGAACATGAACAATGTTAATGTTTGAGCATTCTGAAAAATAAAACAAAGCTTTCTCAATAATATCAGTAATGTCAATGATACAAAGGTAAAAACAATACTAATAAACAAGGGTTTACAGTAATGTATACTTCCTCGTACGAATGAGAAGCTACTTCAGGAGATTATCAATGTACATGCTCTCTCATGGGGAGCACTAAACTCTTTTTCTGACTATTCAAGCTGAGCTTTGACTACATTAAGGTAGCATCCAATTAATTACCAATTAAATCTCCCCGTGAAGCCTGTAGCATCATGGCTTTCTAGGACTGCTGGCCCTGCTCTCAGGAAATGCTCGGAGTGAGCTTCCAGCCTCTGCTGCTCTCCGTCAGCTCATACTGCGGCTCTGAGGCAAACTGAGGCTCCTCCAGCGGAGAGCACAGCTCAGAATACTGTCAGCCACAGTGAAAGAAAAACCATCCTGTCGGTCAGGAGAAAACACTTCTAATGCAGAAAAGCAGTGTAGTCGCCTAGAAGCAATTAGGAGCCAGTGGAAATTTTAATATGCACATTTAATTAATTGTAAATACTAAAGGTCATGGGAAAGGCAAAAGTTTACCCTGTCTAGCTATTCTCCCTCATGAAATGTCACAGATGGATTTTATTGTAAAACAAGGAGAGAGACTGACAACCCTGGCAAGAAAGAAACCGAGGGCCACTTCTACCATGAGTGGTAGTGCTGGCTCCCTACACACTGCAGCTGTGATTTACTGCTTTCGAAGCAATCACACCTTCTCCACATAAACGGGACTGGTGCTAGGCACAGAGCTCATTAAATCACTGAGGATATTCAAGCAGCAACCGAAGGAAAGTGTGCATTCTCTCTCACTCATTCTCTCTCAACGAAAAAAAAAAACATTAAAAGGATACAAATTGATTATTCTTTTTTTCTTGCAGGTTGCAGAAGCTGGATGTGAGAGGCCTTGACTGGTTCCACAAAACAAAACTGTGAATGCTCTGAAACAGAAATCCCTGCTGGTTGGGTTTAATTAGCGCCAATGGCCTGGGCGGGCTGTGGAGCATCGTCGTGTTTTGGTTTTGAAGCTCACAGCCTGTGAACAGAGGTGCCTCTCCCCTCCCCTCACCTCAGCACAGTTTTACACCACTGAGCTGAGCTGACGCCCACAAACTCCCCCACTGCATGAACAGCAAGAACAGTTTCTTCAGATGTTTAACATCTTCTGTACAATCCTAGTCTAAATCTTTCTACAGGTAGTTTAGAGAAAGGCTTACCTATGGTTTTGATGTGCCTTTACTATGAGAATAATAAAAAAGATGTTGTATTTCTAAAACACAAAACACAAAGACAAAAAAAAACATACATGGATAAAATACAAAGCCTCAGAAGATTAAATTAATTAGTTACATATTTTAAAAGGGTAACTTTGAAAAAAGGTTAACAAATGCACACAGTCCTAAGGTCTTTAATTGTTCTGGGAAGCATATACTGTAGTTGGGATGTACAGTATGGTTGGCATTATAAAACTGCCACTCTTGCAGTGAAGGCTCATTTTACATAGTATAAAACACATGTCATCACTGGATCTTACATGGTGAACAGGAATGTGTTCATGCAGTAAATACTTCAGCTAATCAAGGCCTTAAGCCTTTATGGCCTGATAAGTAAGAAAAAGAATTTTTATAATGATCCTTATATTTCACTGTGAAGTGGTGCAATCTTCTGTTCAGGACTGGACATGTTTTGAAGATTGAAGCTACTGGTTTCTTCACAAACTGGAGCTGATTTAAAACTTTACCAGAAACTCTTGCCGGTTAATGCATTGCAATGATTTAGATGTGAGGAAATATATATATATACGTGAACTCCCGATGCAGACAAAGCGGATCTTTGCCAGTCAGTATTTCATAAGTGAAAATAAAACATTGTAACTTTTCCAATACAAGCTTCAAATTGCAACAGAGCAACCAAAATGACACCAAGAATTCTCATTTCCCACAAAGCACAATTATTGCCATCATAAATCCCTGCTTTTAAATTGTTTATCTATATTTATATTTAAATGCAAGTATTGATGTCATTGAAAGATCTATTTTTACAGAAAATGTCTTTATTCCGTTTATTGGGACTTCTAAATGGATACATACCATACACACTACTAAATACATTAACATTCTTCTCAAAAGTCCTGAGTCCTGACATTTTAAAATGAGCAGCCTGGACACAGACATTTTTTTTAAGTAACAAAACAAACGTTACTTCAAAAATACCGTATGCAGTATGTGGTTATATAGGACGAAGAACAAATGAAGCAGGTGTTGCATTCAGAGCCTGATTCACATGCTTATGTAAAACAGAATACAGGCTTTAAAGTTCTGTAGGCAGATATGGAAAATTCTATATTGTCTGTAAGGATGCTTATGGGATCTGAGCATGTAAGAGCTTTGCACAGTTTGATCTGTTCTGATTGAAATTCAGCAACACCCCTCCATTGTGGTGTTTTCATAGTGTCAATGGCTGCTTAAATAAACCCATTTCAAAAAGCTCTCTAAGTCCTGCTAATTGAGCACTGCAGCCGAGCCTGAGTGATGGGTGAAAGAAAATTGTAGCTCTGTAAACTAGACTTCACGCCACAGATATAAAGAATGAAATCTACCTAAATACATAATAGGTCAGTCCAGCTTATTACAACAACTAAAACGTAGGCATAAAATCCTTCTTATTTGCAAAGGTACTTATTAAGAAATCTCAAAAGTACTGCAACAACTTCAACAAACACTTTAAATACTATGTACTGCAGAGACAGATAAAGTCTTACAAAGATGAGAGGGCTCAGACTGATACCCAGAGCAAATGAAGAAGAAAAATAGGGAAATCTACAATTTGTTTTACAAAACATTCCCTTTTCCAAACAGTGCTGGTTGAAATCCTGGTTATATCATTAGTTGAATAGGTTTCCCCAAGTTGTGCAAAACAATCGACTAAACGTCTCATTGGGAAACATGGGTTTGTGATAGCCAGGTAATGTGTGCATGATGACTTCATCGCTGCTGTGCCATGACAAGAGATGAAATGTGGATTGATTGAGAAGTGGTGATGAATTATTGAGTGTGTGGGGTTGGGGGTTGAAAACAATTGCTTCTTCCAAAAAGGTCAAAACAAAACAGAAAAGATACAATTTTCTGTTTTTGATGACTTACAAATAAATGGATTACCCTGCGTAGTGACAGTACAAAAACTTCAAATGATTTCTGATTTCGCATAAGTTTATATCTCTGCCTTCAATGGCACAAATGTAAAAATTATACACAAAGATTAGACACTCTCACCAACAATTCTCTCAGCAACATGGAATGACTCCAACTTTCTGCTTTTATTGTCCAGACAAATCAAAATATATTATCAAAATATGTTATATAAATATATCCAAATGTTGGGGATATTTAATGAGCTGTTTGTAAAATTACATTTCTTCCATGCTTTGTATAAAACTAGCAACATTCTGGTTGGAAGGAGAAACAGCAAACTTTAGTGTCTGCACCAAACCACAATTCGTTCTTAATTAAAACTGGCACAACAATTGCTTTTCTACAAAACATCAAGGGGACACTTTGAATCAAGGGGTGCTACAGAATCTTCCTTCTTCCTAGCAAGGATCTTCTTAACAAAGTATTTGACTGTAAAAGCTGATAAGGTGGCACTCCTCTCTCCAGCTGACACAGTTAGATGGGCACTGAATTGGTTGGCTTTTATTAAATGGAACTTTTAAAACACTGGTTATTATTAAGCGAGAAAGCCATTTTTATTTAATTAGCGTCCCCAACTGGTCCTGATTCAGCTGAACTAACTGAATTAATGAACATTCTTTGACAAGCTTTGGTCAAATGCTGCTAACACAGCAATTAATCAACCACAGCAGTTCCACATAAATGACCACTTTTTTGCATCTCATACTGAGACCAAAAGGAAGTGTATTTTAATATAAAACCTTCTGTCATTATTAAAAATGGTTTAGTGTTCCCCCACTGATGCCTCTGTTTATTAATATGTGAAAAAATATAAGCTGTACGGATGCAAAGGCTTTCAAATAAATTGTTACTGGTCATGGTGAATTCATATTTTCCTGATAGATATTTTAAATAGCATTTGATTAATTCATATTTTCCCGATATTTTAAATGGCACTTGATTACAAAATCCTTAAAATAATTCCCTGCCAAAATCAGAACCTTAAAAGCACAAACTACGGTAAAATGCATTACAAATTTTACATGTACTCAGCCCTGCCTTTTTTAAAGTGAACAGCACCGGGAATTGCAATGTGACAGAACACAGCAAAAAATGGCACATATGCAGTATATACACAGCAGCATCACAAAGCAAGACTCACACAGGACCTCTTCTAGACAATCATACAGAAGGAGGATGTGCATACCAAGGGTACAGTACTGTTGGAAAAGCAGGGCAATCAGAATTCTATCTGCCTGTTCTCTACATCAAGGATATCTGGTCCTGCACAGCCCAATTGCTGTAGGTCACAATTAAATGACCAATTTCTAGAGACATGGAACAATTCCACTGTGATCAATTAGACAATTGATTTGTTAAATTGTGTAATGTAAAGATTTTTAGGACTAAACTTGGTGTACTCTTCAGTGCTCAAGGACCAGAATTAACCCATAACTGCACAGATCACGTTTGATTCATCAATAATCTATCGGTGCTACCAATCTTTAAAAACCAGCTGGATTGGGGCCCTTCAGGACCATTGTTGAAGACGCATGCTGTACAGTACATCATGCAAACTGGATTTGTCATCAGACCAGAGGTCTCAGCTAAGAGCATCTTTCTCAGTGATTTCTCACATGTATGGGACAGCCATCCACTAAATCAGTAACCAATTATTAGATGCTAAACATTCTTATAAAGCGGAGGTATTTACTGAGGTGCTGCACAGTCCTCCCTCATATAAGGGAGACCTTCCAATCTCTTCTATCACCGTCATTTCAAGACTCATACACTTCAGACAGATGGAAAGGGACTTTGGTCACATAATCTGTCTTCCCTCACGGGTGCCTTCTGATAGATCCCTGAGGACAGCTGCCTCAGAACAGCTTTCCTGAAATTCTAATTGCACAAAGGCCTACCCATCAGTCCTACTCTTGACATTCCAATAACCACACTCTGAAACATTTCTCAGAACGTCGGTACCATTGCCAAAACAGCCCTCACTTTGCCTCATCTCTCTGTCACCTCCAGATAAGGTGCAGGTCTCTCCTTCAGTCAAAACTGTCAGGAAACACCTGACATGGGGTAAATCTATAATGGGTGTCCAATGGTTCGCTCCACTACTCTAAATCAAAGGTCTGTGCTGGGGCACAGTGTAGGTTCACTGGTGTAAACCCATGTCAGTAATATCAGCTGTGGTCCTGTCTAGTGTCCTCTCAGGCCTTTTGAAACACCCATTAGAAGTAGAATGTCCCAGCCAATCCTCTATAAAAGTTTTTGGATATACTGCTCAATGCTGTGTGAGAGCCTTAGTCTAAATCAGGAGCTATTATATTAATTTTACAATCTTTAACAATTTACTCCGAGTCACATCTGGTGTTTCTACTCTTATAAAAACCTGGTTGGTAACACAGTTTCAAAGAAATCAAGCTTGTCATGTACAGAAGCAATCTTTAGTTTACAATCATCAGAATCTTAAACAGATATAAGACTTTAAAATAAATGCCACAGAACCCGTTGAAACAGGGGTAACAAACCTGGTATTCTGACTAAATACTGCTCCGGGTCTTGTTTATTGTAGGCATCCCAAAACAATTACCCTCCAAATTCAATGATGAAATAAAATTTTCACTTTGTATTTATACCCAGTGATGACTGAAGGATTGAAGTGGGTCCCTTCCTATAATGTACTGTATGTGAAGCACTCTAGGATCCCTTGTGATGGAAAGTGGTATGTACAGTATGCATATGAAAATAATTATTAATTGCTTATTATAGAAATGTTCTTACTACATTCATGGAGGAGAAATTGCACTGCATAATTTTATAACAGGCTGTTAAGTAGAGGTATTACCGAAACATTTCCAAATGTTCTGAATTCTCGTCTGCCTTGGTTAAACTGCTTGCACCAGACTGATAGACACACAGATCACACTGTACGTATATATAATGAGAATCATCACAGGAACAAAACAACATCCATGGCCACCTGTCCTAGTCTGCAACCTTCTACCAACAGTATTTCCTGCTGCCTAAAGGCAGGCAATAAACTCAATAAGCATGTGACAGAAATATAGAAAATGCCACAACTAGCAGTTTTCAGATATTCCTCAGAAATCTTCAGATACTGTGTAGCAGGAGTGCCATTTGCACTACTGTATATCTCCCACTCTGCAACCTGATGACATCATCACAAGCGTATTATGGCAGATGGAGTGGGAGATGACCTTTGCCCCTATACAGAGCTCCCATCATCACTAGGCTGGATGAGCATGCCTGCCCAGCCCTGAGCTTCTGCTATTCCTTGGGAGGCAGGACAGGAGGCTCAGGTGCAGTGTAATTTGTTATGCAGCAACTGACCACAGCTGAGGATTCTAGGACAGCTCGCTGTTCAGCTCTGCAGGAACATGAAAGAAGTTATGGGGTCATGTCAGACTGAACACTGCTGGCCCAGGAAGCATTGAATGGAAAAGATACTTTGTGACTTTAAGTCCTTATGCTGTCTCCTGTGCCAGTATATAATTATTAATCATTGTATCATCATACAGTATATAATAAATATACAGCACTGTATAGTATGTGTGTGGCATGTTGTAGAAACATTCTTTCTATCTGCCTCAGTCGTTGTGAATTTCTGGGAATTTCCTCATATTCATAACACTGGGTGATTTATAAATATAGACAGACACGTGTCTTACAGGAGTGTCAGCAAAAGAACTTCCCGCATGAGTCAGATTATGCCATTAGCTCTGATCCCAAGCAATTCGGGTCCTGCAGGCAACTGGGAGGTTTGGGTTTTTTTTTTCTTTTTGCACTTGTTTAATCTTTTTTGTATAAAACATTTGCATCTTCACTGTCTTAAAACAGACTTAGGGTCATGATCGGGCTATGGAAGCAATGATATTTCAAAGTTTAAAATTTGTCTGCCAGGCTTCCAAATGGCAGAAATGGCAAGGGCGTTGGGGTATGTACTTCATGAAACTGCACTTGGGTCACTTTGCTAGATAACTGTAACACCAGGATTTACCAAATGGTAGCACATGGCTGACATGACATAAGAACCTCCTCACTTGACATGACATCCATCACAAAAATCATAAAGAGCCAGGGAAAAGTAAAAGCCCTGAGCACATTCTTTTAAGAACAGTTACAAGTGATAGGTAGTTCATAATTAATAGATCCAAGGATCTCATCCAGCCTTTCTTGAAAGAAGCCAGGGTATTGGCTACAACAACACGACTGGGTAGCTTGTTCAAAACAATTCTTTACATAAAGATGTGCCTTCTGCTTTCAGTTTTGAATCCAACAATAATTGGGTGATTTAAAAATAACTGTTAAATATACATTACAGATTTATTTGCCTAACGCCTTAATCCAAAGTGGCATTGCTCCCATTTATGGGCGCAGAACCCAGTAATGCTCCAGTACACATACAGTATACAGGAATAGTACATATTTCAATTTAAACTAAAGGACATAACTCAGAGGAAATGAACTCACCTCTCTTCCTCTTCCCCGCACTGTACAGACTGCCCTTCACCGCAACTCAGAAAACTACACAGAGCCCTCCTACACAGAGCCCTCCAGAAAGGATTTTTTTTTATTCTGCCCAACTCCCATTAACACACCTACCCATCATTAATCTTCAAAATCTAACATCTGCTTAGACTGTATTATGTTTAGATCTAGGCATTTATGTCACTACTAATTTCTGGCCATCAGTTATTCATAATACTGAATATTTTTGATAATGGCATGAGTAATTGTAATTTAAATGGAGAGATAAACGTCTGATGCCTTTCTCTCAGTACATGCCCCGATTATTTTTTAGCCTTCATGGGTGGTTGTGCCCCTTGTGATAAAAATCCCATCCACATGCTTAAAGGAGCACAACAGATGAACTGTTTCTTGTGATAAGGTTTGAGGAAAGCTGGAGAGGAGGGGTTGAGGAAGAAAAAGAAAATAAGACTTTTTAAAGTGCCCTTAGCTAAGACAGCAATTCGATCACGCAGGGTAGAGTTAATTGATATGACAGGAGTTCTCTGCCATCTAATTCCAGCAGGGCAATTGCCCTTATCTCCATTTCAAGTTACAAATCTAAATACGTGTGTGAAGAGCGTCTGAGACAAGGGTCGGAGACATTTGGTTTCAATCACAGCTGACATCTAAAGGCCAGAGTGCTCTTGTTCAGTGAAGTAAGCCCTGGGCTGCTCAAGCAAACTGTCTATGCCTATGAGCACTGGACATATTTTAAATTCTCCACCACCTGTACACCTACACGCAAAGTAACTTTAGTTACTCCTCTCTCTGCATTTGCTTTGTGTGTGGGAAGATTTCTTAAACAACACAACACTGTGCCTGCTTGAGTGGGTGGGTGTTGTGCATTTGCAAAGGTGCGATCATGAACGTTTTTGTGCATTCGGTATGCTTGGCGTAAACATGCGTCTGGATAATTCAGCAACGTAAACCTACATCCTGTATGTGCACCTGTGCGGAATCTGTTGGGACTCTGTGCCACCTAATGGAATTCAGCAACAAGCCTGATGCAAGCCATGAAGTGAAAGAAGAGTATTTTTAATCTGCTTCTCAGGGGCTACACAGACACACTGCCCTTTTCAGATCTGCTAACGTCTTTATACAATTAGAAGCTATGGCAAAGTTTGCAATACATCCATTCTTTTGTGTTTTCATAACTTTGTTGTTAATAAGGTTGTCACTCATTATTGGAACACCCTGAGGCCTGATTAAAACAAAGCATTCACCCATCGGAAAGTCAGACATTTCTACCCCAGATGCTGTGGCTGTCCCCTTTAGTAAGCGCATCTTGTGGTGAAGGTGACCCCTGGGCCACAACAGGTAACCCAGAGACAGCACTTCACCGCTGTAGGTTCGTTATTCACAGACCCTTCTGGGTGCCTGTGATGTAAAGGTGGTCCCCTTGCAGGGCAGCCTTGCACAGTCCCACAGCCAGTCCATTCCTCAGAGGTTCCACTTGTACAGTCACTCCAGTTCTTCCTCTCCAATGATCCAAATCGTCAATCTTCGGGAAAAATATCAGGACGGACAGAACGGGAGTATTCCCATTCCAGGCTCCAAAAAAACCTCATAAATAAATATTTCATTATCCTGCCCTGGAACACCCTGACATGCTTAACCTGGCTTTGCCATATCCATGTCAAGTCTCAAGAGGCACATCCGGGATTGGTGACTGGCAGACATAATGAAGATTTAATTGAACCCAGGCTGAGTTAAAGGTGACAACGTGGTTCAGATTCAAGGGAGACATAGCTTGAAAGTGCTTTCATTTTGTAAGCACAGCAAAGATACCAAATGCAAATGTTTCTGTTCCGTCAAAGAAGGCAGAATAGAAGTGCAGATTTAAAAGAGATCCAAATGGAAGTACACCAGATCTTTAATTATTATCTAAAAGCAATGCCATGGCAGAGAAGGATAGATACAGTATACTGCTGGACATGCTCTGTTAAGCCTGTGACTGCCAGGATACAGCAGGTTCATGTGCCACAGTAAGCAGCTCTGTGGGCAGCATGACCAAGTTCGCAAATCAATTTAAACACCCTGCTGATAACACTGGCTCCTTCCATGAAAGCCAGCAAAAAATAAATAAATATCAAATAATGTCCATTTGTAGTTAGTGGCACTGATCAGTGGCTTTTAGGAGCAGGTAATAAATTTCTTTAATGGCACACTAACCATCATGTTCGGATACACTTAGCTACTCAGCATTCTGCAGCAGAATCGGCATGACCACCCGACCGTGAATTCCATTTGAATATCCCAATGTAATTTTGTTCAGGGCTAACCTGGAGGACGGTGGAGTGTGTTCCGGATTTGTCCTTGTTTTGGGGGTCAGCCAGCCACAAAGGCAAATGTTGCTGCAGTCTGCAAAAACACTGTGCTTGCAGAGCAGTGTGGACTTACAGCTCCAAGCACTAAGATGTAAGGCCTTTATCACCTTCTTTACCTCTTGCCTTCTTGAAGAACAGTATCAACCTGTAGATGATATGCTGCATAGTTGTGTTTCCCCTAACATTCAAAGTTTTCATAAAGAATTTATTTTGAACCTCAGAAAAAAAACAGAAAGCCCTTCTAACTGGCATGATTCACTTCATTTCAAAAATCCAAGAAGGAAGTGCTCAACAAAGGATATTCTGCAAAAGAATTAACAGGGCCGTTCTATTAAACAAATACAAGGTCCAACTTTTATACTGCATTCTGTGAGTTCAAAAGAAGAATAAAATTGAATCTCAAAGCACTAGGTTTTTGACATATACTGTAGGTTTGTAATATATGAGTTCCCACTAACCCTGTAAACTTAAAAACTACCCATTTCGCACACTTTTTCAGAGACCGTCCTTTTATTAATATATTAATAAATTGTTGGTGTTCTGTCATAGTTCTAGTGCCATCTGTATGTCAGAGGTGCCCATTGTAATACAACAAATAGTGGTCAACATACTGATTAAAGGTAACAGACCCTATATGCACTGTACTACACACAGTTAAAGACTGCAAGGCTGAAGGAACAGAGCCTTTTTAGTCTTTAACAGAGAAAACAACAGGGTGACTCAATACAGGATTTAAGTGTATGGATAAAATCAACCCAAATGCCTTCTTCAGAATCAACACTTGAAAAGTGAACTAGAGTGGAAATCTTCTGGAAGTAAATGCAAAATCAAGATCAGGAAGACACTTTTTTACCCAAACGGTTGTGTGAGTATGGAACAAGCTGCCCTGCCATGCTGTTAAAGTGGATACTCTCGTTTCTTTCAAAACCTGTCTGAATGAGATCCTTGGATCAATTAGCTACGAGCTACCAAATGGGCTAGATGGGTCAAATGGTCTCTTCTCCTTTGTAACCATTCTTATATCCTTACATCAGCAAAGAAGCATTTGAGTTATTTTTAACTTTATTACTTGGCACTCTCATTGAGCTCATTACAATTAGCAGATATAAACAATGGTCTTTAATTGTGACATACAGCCTCAATCTCATGCAACTGTTTGGATGATTCGGCTTGGCTCTGACAGCAGTGTGGTTGCTAGGGGCAGTCCCACAAGGATATGGAATGCCATCAGCTAGAACTGGGGTCATTGGATTAACCTCCTGGAGTATCTCTGTGGATATTACTGTCAGGCTATATTGCATTATAATAGTCAATATTATTGTCAAACTTTGGATGCTTAATGCTACGGTGCAAACAACAAACATCAATATATGTATTTTCACCCATGTGTTCCTTTAGATAGGTCTAATTGGAATACTGTGAAGATACAAAACAAAGCGTCTCAGAAGGTAGCAGTATGTTAACAGCAGACATAAATGGCAATATCAGAAAAATCCATTTCTTTTGTTTTAATTACTATAGGGCAGCTTGCCTCTTGAAAGGAAAATTCCTCTTCTGCATACAGTGATCTGAATTTTTGGTTTAACATTTATAAATGACTAGCTTTTAAGTTTTTACTGATTTACACCAGTTTCTCAACTCGCTGAAAAATTCTTTGGCAAGTATTTGTTTTTTTAATGAATTGCTACTTCGATAGACAGTTTTGTAATGTAGTCCTGAAGCCAACGCAATTCTTTAGTGGTTCTGTAGTTCACTCCACACACAAGATGGAGAGCCAGTTTAATCTGCATTAATATAGTGTATTAAGTAAACATAGCTTCACTTAGCTGGCTAGAGTTTAACATGAATCCAAATAAGAACTTGCACAGTAAAAATTTAAAGACTGTTTACAAAGATTCAGACCTTAATTTGAATGTAGTCCAGAACTAGTGATTAGAAGATTTCGAAAAAAGTAAACCAGAACTGCATCCAAATACTTTGGAATTGAAGTGGGATCTCATGTCGAAAGGATTAAAATGGGATATGGAAAGAAAGTACAAACTAAAGAAGAATTTGACAACAAGGATATATCAATCCATCCATTTCCTAAAGGTTTCTTCCAATATAGGGTCGCGGGGGAGTCGGAGCCTATCCCAATAAGCAATGGACACAAGGCAGGGTACACCTTAGATGGGACACACGTGTATTGCATGACAGACACACTGACACAAACACAGACATGTAGGGCCAATCCCAGAGGGAAATTAACCTACTAGTACAGTATGTCTTTGGACTATGAGAGGAAACCAAAACACACAGAGGAAATTTTTCATTTTAGTGACCAATAGAATCTGATATGACTGTGTTAATGAATTTGTGTGTGCTACAGTATATATTTTATGAGCTAGCCACCTATTCCAACATAAATGAAAACAGTGAAAATAAATATACATTTTGATAAAACACAAAAATGTTACCTCTTTCATTTTATTTTTTAAAGAGGGAGTTACAACAGCAGGGTGACGGACCTTCTGTAGAGCAGGTCTACAACTGTTTAGTGCTGTATACACATACTGTATAGGAATGAATGTGTGAATTGCCAAAAAGTAGAAACAAACATTTACAATATTCCCCCAACTTTTCTTTCGTTTTATATCACTTCACTATCATCTTGATATTAAGATAATTCCAAACCAATTCATAAATTATTTTTGGAAAATGTGGAAATGTATCCGACTTGAAGTATCCCATCAAGGCACTGCCCACAACCTCCCAGTCTCACCATATTTGTAACACTGCATAGCTCTGGCACCCAGGTAGGAAATTACATTTCTGTATGGCTGTGACTAGAAGGACAAGGTTTTATGTTCAGCCTCTCATCCTAAGGAGCTTGAATGAGTGCTGTGCTAAACCATCGCTGGTCATTTTCCCAGTCCTCACCAGCTTGCCCTTTCTTAAACTATCCACCACACTATTCTTTCAGACAGCTGACACAATTCTTTTTTTTTATTTTCGACAATAATTTTCAAAACCAATGCAGTAAAAATAACATGACAAAAAATGCGTCATGAATACAGCCCTAGCAGGGAAATTGTTCTTTACAGCCCCGCTCTATTGTTTCAGCAATTCCTTTTCCATTACGCCATCAGCATTGATTCCTGCTTTCCTACAGAATGCCATTTATTTTTAGCACGTAGGGAGTTGACTCACTTCGCCCAGTGCTTGCGTGTTTGGGTCATAAACCTGTCCCATCACCATCCATCATCTGTCCACACCGTGGTCGCTGCTCAGAGCCATGGGCGACGCTTGCTGACTTCCTTCTAAACGTTTGTTATGTTTAATGAAGACTGCGCGCTTTTCTCTCGCGACCGACTGGCATAATGGTTACAGCTTGCGCCCATCCAATAATTTCTGTATCCTCATGTAACGTGTATTTGTTGCAATGGCAGATGTTTATACCTATTCCTTTGCTATAAACAAAGCAGCAGTGCTGTGCAGTGTAACGTAGATCTTTCAGGATGCAATTTTAAGAGCAGTTACTATACAGATTTTGTATTTGGTAATGATGGGAATATGGGGTCGGCTGGTGGCACAGTGGTTAGCTTTGCTGCCTCTTAGTGCTGGGGCCTTGGGTTCAATTCCCAGGGCCCTATCTGTGTGGAGTTTGTATGTTCTCCCTATGTTCACGTGGGTTTCCTCCGGGTGCTCCGGTTTCTTCCACAGTCCATAGACATGGGGCAGTTTAGCTAGTTTCTATTAAAAATTGACCATGCTGTGTGTGTGTGTGGTTGCGTCTATGTGTGCCCTGCAATGGACTGACATCCCATTCAGGTTGTATCCCACCTTGCATCCAGTGCTTCCCAGGATAGGATCAGGGCCACTGTGTGGTTATTGAAAGTGATAATGGTTGTGATGATGGCTAATGGAAATTTTGTTTTTTTTTCCAAATGCCAGAAAAACACAATAAATCTAAATAATGCATTTAACCTATTTGGGATCCATGGGTTTAATGCTGTCTATAGTTTTACACAGCTGTTTTGGGTTAGTATAGAAAGAGTGTACTGAAGCCCATATAACATGGGCTTCAATAGGCTCTGGATTCAGACTAGTTCCTTGTCCTAAAATGAAAGTACAGGGGCCATTTATTGAAATAATAATTATAATTAACTAAATCACATTTGTATAGAGCTGTTAATCCTAAAGAATCCCAAAATGTCATACAAATACAGGGAACACGCCACTGAAGTAGTGCACCAGCATTCCCATTACACAACAGATAAGGTAGAGAAACCAGTTATTGCATCAACTATTACAGCACATTAAGGGGGAACTTTAGGCAGGTCAGATTGTGCAAGCACAGAGTGGGATTTAGCCTGGGAAACATGAATAGCATACCTACACTTACGAATAGCGGCATGGGACCTTTAATGCCAAAGTCATCTTCTATAGTGCCGTTTCCCTGGTCGCCATACCAGGGCATTGTTTTGGAAATTTTAGTCCAGTGGGAGGACTACTTCCTCAACACCACTTACACCAGCAACCCGGATTTCCTAACAGGTCTCCCATTCCAGTACCGAAAAGGCTCAGGCTTGTTTAGCCTGACCCGACAGACGGTTGGCAACAAGGACAAACTGCATGGAAGTGCTTTTAAACAAGAGCAGGAGGTAGTTCTTTAACCAAACATATAGTTTGTTGAAGCTGATAACCTATTCTATCGCTACTAGCTACTAATTAATGAAGTAATGGCCTACTCTTGTTGGTAACTGTTCTTAACAACATTACACTGTTGTTAAGTGTATAAAATAACACTTACTCCTCCAGTATAAGCTGACTGACCACAGACACAAAACACAAAGGCTGGAGTTACTCTACATGTAACAGGTAACAGGTAACAGGTTTCATAGATCGCTTTAACAGAGACATTCATTTGCTTGACAGTTTTTTTTTACTATTCTTTGACCTGAAATCTAGATTATGACCGAATTGCCTGGGTTAGTAAGCTTCATTACTGCGCAGTGAGAAATAAAAAAAAAATCAAAAACTAGAACAAAACGAGAATAAAAAAGTCATAAAAGCAAAACATGATGACAGTTTTTACATGCTCATCTGCACCACTGTAAGAGAAGGAGCAGGCAGGATGGAATTGACTGTTATTGCTTAGAGCCATCTTCACAGGTGAAGAAATCTTAATACCACAGAACCTGGCACTGTTTGGACAGATCAGCAGCCTTAGTGCCTATGCAGTCCTAGTTCAAATAAGGACAACTGGAATCCAGCCATATTTTGTAAAAATATGCATTCATTTTTCCTCTTTTTAAGAAATATTAATCAGTGGCATTCAAATTCAAAAAGTTATGGAGAAAAGCGAAAAGAATAAAAAATATCTAAAATATATTAAACAGCAATCCAGATGTAAAAAACAGGAGACCTGTTAAAAAGCACATTTTTATTAGCAGCATATATAGCAATATTAGTATCATAACTATTAATAGCGACAGCACTTATTGGTATTGGTAGTCATAGCAGGAGTATTAATAGCAGCAGTAGCCACTGTATTACTAGTATTTAGTATTACTGTAGTAGCAATAATATTAGCAGTAGTTGCAGTATTAGTAGAAGCAGTAAAGGTAGTTGTAGTAATATTTGTTGCCTGCAGCCTGTATTGAAAGGTTATAGGTCATTGGTCAAGAGAAATTGGTCATCTCAGCCCACATCATAACACAGCCTCCACAGTAATTAAATCCTAATGCTAAAGTGTATATTACTAGTTTTGTTTTTAAGATCAGGTCACTTACTCTCCTCTCACTCACATGAAGGGAAGCCATGCATACACTAGGGCAGGAGAGGGAGCTGTCTGTGGGGATGAAATGAGTTCTTCTCCAGCTCAAACACTCACACTGACAGCAGAGCACTGTGACAGAGCACGAGTCAGCACCTCATCCAGCAGGTCAGACAGCTGACCCCCGCTGAACTCCTTGTCGCTCTCAGCCTCCTACAGACAGCCACTGACTTAACTTCACCGAGAACTTCAGAAACCTGACTGCTTTATAAACAGCTAAACAAGCTCTCACTGAGAGGTGAGAGATATTGACTTGTTTTTAGCTATGCAGCTGTGAAGGGTGGGTACTTTTTTTTCTGTAGGTTAATCACATTGTCAACAAAGAGGGGAAAATTACATACTTCTTTAGTTGGAATCCGGGTGGGAACACTAAACATGTACTTGAGACAGCTATTTGTTTTGTGGGATGTTTGTCTTTATCTCAGCTTGAAAAATAAATCCAACTCTGGCCAACTCACATTGTCTGAGGAGGTTCAGTATGAATTCCTGAGGGATCCCAGTCCAAGCAGGAGTCCCTGGCCGATACTAGTCTCATCCCCATAACTCTTGTTCAGACACATCTCAGGCCAGGTTCTCTGGTCATTCTACTTGCTTAGAAATGCCAGCGATAAAGATCAGATTACTCTAACTCCTGTCATACTGCAATATAGTACCCTAAAGTCATTTGCAGAACTGAACCGAAGGTAGAGAATGGATGACTTGCTGCCTAAACAGGCATATTATGGATAGCCTTTGATTGATGGGAGTAAAACAAATGTATGTGTTTCATGCACTTGCTCCCATTTCTTTATTACTACCAGTCAGATCTTTTACTGGACTCATGTCTACAGGAGTGTAATCACGCAGTATCAGAAAGGTAGGAGTCCAGATAAAAATCCTTTGTAAGGGTCCTGGCAGCCCAGAGCTTAGCAAGCCCAACATGAAAGAACAGGAAATAAGATGGTGCTGCACCCTGGAAGGGACCATTTAAAAACACGAATGAACCTGACCAGCATGTTTATGAAACACAGGAGGATACCGTACCACCTGCTGAAAACCCACAAGAATGCGCAGGTGCCTCACAGAAGACACCCCACCCTAGAACCGGACTATATTCAAGCCCAGGATACAAGAGCGCCAAGGAAGCAGCACTAACCGCCACACCAACATTGCGCCCTACGGGAGTGTATAATCATTAGAAATGCCAGCCTGTTATTCAGTGGCTTAACCACTGAAAATCAGCCATTGATTGATTTGTTCTGCCCTGCTGCTGTTCTCTGTCTTTCCTGGTGACAGCTAGGGCAACCACTTCTTTTAACTTCCTACTTAAGGAAATTAAGCTCATTTTCCTGCACAGAATATTACAGAATATTGACATGAGGCTCTTCCTCGTGAGTTTGTGGCCCATGGACACTGCGGCTGCCTGCTTAGCCTCTCTGGCAAAGGTCGGGGGTGCCAGAACAGAGCTCACCGAAAACTATCACAAAGCATTTCTCAGCGGGACAGCTCTGACCCCCTGAAGTGAAAACTTAAACATCCAAAGTGCTGACACACTTCATTAATTCATCTCCCACTCCTGGAATCAATACTTGCCTTGATGGCTGGCTAAACATATTTATTAAGTGCATCAGTCTGATGTTTGAATGATAATCAGCACAAAGCAATTTACTGCAGTCCATCTCTCTCAGATCTTCTCAAGAGATAAAAAGAATAAATTCTTAAATTAATACATTCTCTCAAAAAATTTTCCTGGGAATAAATACATGCAGAAAAATGCTTTACCTGCTCATAAAGTGATGAGGTTCTAAAAACTAGTGATTTATTTTTGCTCAGTGTATTTCTGTTAAGAAATAAAAATTAACATAATTCACCTTAAATGCAATATGTAACATATGTGATTAATTTAGCAAATGAGGCCTCTTACTAATGCCAAACAATATAAAAATATCTGGAATAAAAAATATTCCCTTATGTTATATTTTACTTACCTTTGATCGAATACTTATATTTCACTCTACGGTACTTTGGTAACAGAACAATCATAAAAGTGTGAGCTCCGGCAGAAAAACTTGGCAAGCACACCAAGCAAAAAGTTAATTTTTCAAAAACCTATCCTCTAATGTAACCTTCATAAATACAAGAACTCTCTATTCTTTTTCAAATTAGCATAATTTGATTTTTTAAGTTACAATGTTGCTGAAGCCCAGACTGCTTAGAAAATCGCAAAGCAGTCTCTTGAAGGAAATTTTGCAACTATTGCACTTTTTAAAGAAATGTTCACCACCCTTCTGTTCTTTTTTTTTTGAATTTGGAAGTTATTCCTGCATCCATTTAGCTAAAGATCATAGCCTGCCTTTCAACTCTCAGGGTCTCCATCCCTGGAAAAGTAAAAGCAAACAGCCCAGAAATATCACAGAGCTTTGCATGGTAGAAGACAGTACAGGAGGCACTGACATGAGCAAGAGAATGTCTTCTTTGGGGAGCTCTGAAATATGGGCTCTCAAATCCAAGGAAATTGATTTTTTTAAACCTTTTCTTTTTATATAAATGTCCTTTTTATTTTACAGCTTTATTACCTATTGCTGCAGTGCTGCAGATTTAGACTTAAATTTATCACAAGGGGACACAATTGCAAATATTCTTAGATTCCCCTGCCTGAGCAAGGCCTAGCAGAGAAAGCTGAAACTCCAGGGTCTCGCACACCTCTTAACCTGCTTGACCTTAATGTATTTCTCATTTTCTGAACCCAGATATGTCAAAGGGAAGTGAGGGGGAGGCCATACTGCAACCACAGCCATTTCTAAATTTATTGTTAAATAAACAAGCACCTCTCTGTCCTGACAGCCCATCCATCTGCCATAGCAGGCGCCCAGTCGAAGCTGTGGACAAGCGGCTGGGCTTTGATTTTCTGTCGTTCAGATGACAAATTGAACGTTTTGTTAGGGACCTGTCAGAGCACAATTCACAGCAGTGTGCGAGAAGGGACGCTTCCTAGTTAGGGACTGTAAAAAATAAAAGAGAGCTGGAAAGTGGATATAATGCACACCGACCTACACACTGTGCATCCCTCACATACTGTACAGTACTGAAAGTAACACCGGCTGAATTTACAAACAACAGGACAAAACAGCAATCAATGAAATTCACACATTCTGGTTAGCACTGCCACAAGGCTTTGTAAACGCTTGCTTAGGTAAGGTACATATATTTCAAAAGCACCCTGGGATTGCCTTGGCATGAAAAAGCACTTTGTATAACGCAATTTAAAACTGTATCGAACTCCTCAGAACTGATCAGTACCTGTGCAACGCACAGTTGATAGCATACTGAAATTTCATAGGCACCATAATATATTCTAAAATGTTATAGTTCTAAAGTGATTTTAAACATTTTAAAAATGTGATTTTCAGACAACCTTACCGCAGTTGCCTATCAAGACACCCTAGTAATTAGCCAAATATATTTCCTCAATTTTTCATTAAGACCATAAGGACACTGCTAGCAATTTGGATAATAGTGAGAATAACTCCAGCTCAGTGTTAAAATGGCACCTAGTGTGTGCACACATGCAGATATAGAGTCACCTTTCTGAAATGGGCAGTAACAAGAGATTTCTTAAACACGTATACATCCATTCATTTTCTGTTTTATCCAATACAGTGTCAAGAGGGAGCCAGTGCCTACACCAGCAAGCAATGGCTGCAAGGCAGGGTGTACCCTGAATGGGACACCAGTCTATCACAGGGCACAAACTGTACTGTACAGACACAAACACAGATGTGCATACAGTACACTCACACCTAGGGCTAATTTTCCCAGAAAACAGTGTGTCTTCAGACTATAGGAGGAAACTGGACAACAAACAGAGATTAACAGGGAGAACAAACAAACTTCAAGCAGATAGCACCCCAGGCCCAGAATTGAACCCAGGGCTCCAGTGCTGTGAGGCAGCAATGCTTCTGTGCCACCATGCTGCCCTATACCGTATGTACATCATGTATACAGTACATCAGGAATACTGTAGATATCTATCTTCATTAAAATGGAAATTACAACAACCAAGCAATATGCAACTGTGATATTGAATCTGTGTCATCTGTGTGATTAGAAAAAGGGTGGGGGGTAAGAAAAAGCAGTCCATCCAGCTTTCACTGCCGTCTTGATGGCTGAGAAGATGGACAGCTCAGAGACAGGCGGAGAGTAAACCTGCTATAACAGGTTATAACCTCCAATTATAAATTAATTAATGTAATTGTAACACACACACTGCAAACTCCAGGTAAGGTCGCACGGCAGAAAGGCAGGGACGTCCTTCCTGTTTCTGACTCTCGTGAAAGCTCACCAATCACATTTCTTCACAAACACCAAAATGCCGGGGCCTTAACTTCACTACATTTACACATCTATAAGCTTCATTACGGATACCCGCACATACAGATTCGAACGAACCTTCTCGTTCGTTCTAACCTCTTACCTTCTGTCTTTGTTGTTTTAGGAGCTCAAAATAAAGTAGAAAAAAATAAAGTAAGAAGGCGCACACAAAGACTGTAGAGGTGTTGTCCAGTAAAAAATCGCTAAAAATAGTTGCGTTGCTCACTGTGTCGACACTTAAAGGACTCGTTTTGGAGTAGTAATAATATGCGCTCTGTTGATTCTATTAAAAAGACGTTCAGCTAAAAACTAATGCTACTAGAAACCATCCGTTCTTCCATGGGAATCCCGAAAAATATCTACCTTTTGTCAATACCCGCATTTATGGAAGCCCGTTTCCGCCAGGGAGTAAAAAACAACCGCGCTAGTATCTCAGAATTGCGACTTTATATCTCACATTTGTGACTTCGAAATAGCCATATTTCATCGTCTGTCATTTTGTTATTGTAACGGATTCGGGTTCTAGGGCTTGTTCCCTCGCCGCTCCCACCCTAGTTCGTGCCTCGCTGCACTGGCTCGAACCTGAGTCTTGCCAGCTGAGCTAAAGAAGACCTTCTTTTTTAAGTAAAAAAGGACATACAATGGAAATACGTAAAAAGTATGTTTCAGCTTTTATAATTGTGAATTCCTCTGGATGTGAAGTGCCTATTTCTGTATCTTATTTCATATTCTATCTCCGTAAATAAAAACTATTTTTAAAAAGCCTACCGTGCACTATTCCATCCGGGTACTATGGAAGCCTCACTGGCGGAAATGGGATTCTATAAAAATTATTGTAATTAATTTGATTTTTATCAGGGCACTGTACAAGACAAGTCTTCAGGCTTATAGATCCTGTGATCCTGTACAATTCATGAAAATAGTGTAACGGAACGGCCGACATACAGGTTGTATGATCTCGTTGCAGTGTGGTGACGGCACCGCCCTCCCCTGCGCATAACAGGGATGCTGGCCGCCGGGGTTAAAGAAAGTGTTCTTTAGCTCAGCTGGCAAGACCTGGGTTCGAGCCAATGCAGTGAGGCACGAACTAGGGTGGGAGCGGCGAGGGCACATGCCCTAGAACCCGAATCCGTTACAATAACAAAAGGACAGACAATGAAATATGGCTATTTCGAAGTCGTAAATGTGAGATATAAAGTCGGAATTCTGAGTTGCTAAGTCGCAATTCTGAGTTACTAAGTCGGAATTCTGAGATACCATAGCGCGTTTTTTTACTCCCTGGCGGAAACGGGCTTCCATACTGCATTTCTTAAACAAAGTGTTTAAAAATAACAAACACCTAAAACGTTTTTTTTTTACAAGTGTGGGAATGAACTGCAGAAATTAATGGTAAAATGAGATGAACAGATTTCACGTAGATGGTGCAGCGCTCAAATGACATTTAAAATTTCTTTAAACATCCATTTAATCGCTTTTTCGTTACAACCTGAAAGCGAATTAGGTTAAATGGAGCTAAAGGTTGTGCTAACGTTTTCGAATGATGTTTCTTATAACACGGGAGTTGTATTGATTTTGCAGGTACCTCGAAATTTGCGACCCGCTTCGAACAGGTAAACACATGTCTAAGATTGTAGCAGACACCCTTAATCCTTACAATTGGAAGATTTTCCGTTTAATCCGCGCAGAATTGATTATTTATCTATGTTTGCAGTTAAATTTATTGAGATTACTCTTTTCCAGTGAATTAATGACTACCGCGCTGCTGAAAAAGACGTCACTGCGAAAAGTATGTCAGAACGTCATACTTTTGCTATGAGAATTAATCACATCTGTCAAATACCCGAAACACTGATAACCGTCTCATCAGTAGTGACAGTTTTCTTAACCTTTAATGTGTACTTATTATTACAGTGGCTTTACGTGCTTTGTTATTTTTGGCAAAGGAATCTCATCTAGTAATTTTCGGCTTTAGCTGGTCTTTATTGTGATTTATTAAAACCCCCAATTCTGCCGCTTTATCTTATCAGGGCTACGTTTACAATAGCAATGATGTTCTAATGACTTTAGCTGAAGTTTCTAGCCCTGAAGAGATACAGTAATTAATTCAGGACATCAACTCTGCGAGACCAGCATGCTCTGTCATGCTGGGCTTTGCCATAATAAAAGAAGGACAGTTTTTAATTAAGAATAAGCAATAATCAGAAATTCTGACATTTTATCTTAAATTAAAAAATTTGTTTCTAAATAGAGAAATCAAAGGATCAGCATTTGTTGTTTCTGACACTTAATGAAAGGCAATACCTTAGCATTTCCCACAACTGGCTTGAGCATCTTATCTTAAGCACACATTAATTATTGCTATCCAATTGCCCAAGGCTGGGAGACACATAAAGAGCTTTATATGGACTGTCAATTTACAAATAATAGCAAAACTAGTAGCAACAGGCAGAGATGCAATTCCTGCAGCTATCATAAGAGCTGAATAAGCACCTTCTAATCTAAACATACAATATACACTGAACCTATGCCCCTGTCAGAAGCTGCCCTTCAGGAAGGGCATGCAGACAAATATACACCCAATAAGTAAGGGCGTTTCGTGGCCCACATTCTGCTGAAAGAGAAAAGATGCCCTGGCCAATATTGTGATAGAGTGTAAGAATGCAAAGCATACATTTTACGCACACACACCGGGACACACACTTGCACTGAGCACACAGATGGGTTAGTCAGCTGAGAAAGAGTCCAGCCAGATGTATCACGATGCCATTGGCACTGTTTCATTAGCCAAGGATGAGGGAATTCATCATTGAGCAACAGTGAGGTCCCAGCGCTCATGTCAACATTACCTTTTTAACCCAATCTATTTTCACAAATGCAATTCCCTCATCAGCAGGAATTCATTGTCTTTTTAGCTGACACTTTGACTGCACTGTGGTTACCTTCATCCTGGCGTTTCAAGCTTATCTGAAGTTCAGATGTGCAGTGCCACCTGTCCAGAAATCAAAATCAAAACTCGACAAAGTGTGCAAGGGGCCTTCTGCAGAACTTCAGAATTGATTCTTAATTAAATCAGCAGGTGACATACTGTACATTCCTAAACACACAGATACTTTTAGATTCTCTATCCTGTTGCACAAAACACCAGGGACAATGTTCTGATCTGGGCCAACACAGTTCAGGTCTGTCTGCAGTCAGAAAGCGGCACAGCGATATCACCTGAGAAGTCAGTTCTGCATCTTGTTAAGTTAAAGACTTTGCAACAATAGTGACCAGCCCATTTGCATTTTAAGAGAATGTCAGTTCCACCCTGAGGGGGTAACCCTTGAAAATGGCAGAGAGCATTAAATGGTGTTTTAAAAGATCAAACCAATTAACTGATCAGCCCACAATACAGTACTTGTCTCCTGGATGGCCAGTTGAGGATAATTGGGTTAAGCTTGCCCAGAAATAACCCAGCCATAGACTTTCCATGTCAGACCTATGGGGTTTCTTACGCTACATTGCTATGTCAAAATAAAAAACTTAGATCTCCCTTTTAAATTAAAATACCTTTTAAGCGATGTCTCTCAGGTTTTTCAATTATGTAATGAAACACAGGGTAATGTAATGAAACAAGTTTGTTTTCAGGAAAAGTGCTTGGACAATGACAGTGCTCCTAATCAAAAATCACACTTGAGTTATGTAAACACCTTCAGCCAGTTTTGTTGCCTTTAAGTGCTAACCAGCCAGATCTGTGTTTACCTTAACTATACTTTCAATTCTAAATTCTGTCTTGGGGAATGGGATCGAACATGAGTGGCCTTGGCATTGTGAGAAATAAAATCTTGTATCGAATGAGTCTGAAGAAGAGAATGAGCCAAAGCACACACTTGACCTCTCTCCGTGCCATGACCAAATTTTTAGTAGGAGTGGAATTCAATTCCGCTGCGATTCCACACAATTCATCCATTCATCGCACTCTGAAAAGCCACCTAACTGACAACAGCAGCAAAGCACAGTGTCATCTCCCAAAGGAGCAATTAGAAGCACAGAAAATATGCATCAAAAGATTCAAACAAAATGAACAATGAAATGAAATACTGAACGACTGACTCATCTTTTGAGCATTATATGCAGACAGTACATGTTAGAATGGTTGGTAGTGATGCTGCAATTTCACTACCAGCTCTTGTGTTCAGTTCTGGTCTTGGAATCCTCTCTACATGGGTTTTCTCTGGGTATTCCAGTTTTCTTTCACCTCCCACAGACAGGATTGATTGGCTACTTTAAATGGTTGCCACCAGGATTTAAATCCTGGTACCTCTGAAGAAAAGAGCTGTACAACCTCACCTGTCCTCTCTCTCTCCTATGGCTTGAATTGTATGTAAGTACTAGGAATTGTTGGTACAAAATCATGAAACATTGAGCTCTTTGTCAAGTCTGTTAATGCAATTTATAACAGATTCTCATTTACAATGACGACCTTGTGAGGACCCCATCTGTACAGCAGGTCACTTACTAAAGCAATTGTGAGTGAAGTACTTTAAAACAAGGGCACAGCAGCAGCCTCACCACTTGGGATTTGAACCCATGACCCCCCAGTCCAGAGCTGTATCCACTGTGCTACACTGCTGCTTTCATACAGTACATATGTTTATCAACATTAAGTGTAGACGTTCTGTTTGCATCACTTTAGCTCTCTTCAGGATGCCTAAGGTTGGAAACAGTAGTTTGAAGTACTGTTTAAAATTGATCATTTTAAGTTCATTTTATTATCAAGGGGCTTTATTGAACATCATAATACTTTTTGCTTCACTTTTGATCTTTGCTTTGTTCCTTTATCACCACTGGAGTTTATCATTGGATAAGGATCCTAAATGTAATCATATTCGTCTACAAGGTGAGCACTAATAACCATCGTGCTTGGCAAATTCACTTCAATCAAACTTCCCCTGCTTTTTAACATGCATAAACCCAATGAGTATTCATTCTCCTGATTGACCACAATCCTTTAATATGCCAAACCGTGAAAGACTACCAATGTTCAAATCTAATCTGATACCTTGTGCTTTTCAAAGAGCAGAAGACAGGATGAATTCTTCAAAGAGTGGCTTTTTTGTTTTCAGTTTTATTGCATTTTTAAGTTGGGGAAAAAAAGAGCGAACCCCAGTACTCTGATTTGCTTTCCGTTTGTGTTCGCCGTAATACCAAAGAGGAGGAAAAATCACTATGCAAATTGAAATGCTAAAGACACAGCCTTGGAAAAAAAAATATGCAACAAGAATAAAAAAAATGACAAGCTGCAAAGCTTTCTGAATTCTATCAACGAGCCAGCCTATTGCCTTGCAAAACTCTTTGATGGTTCACATATTAAACTTTCTAATCAAGTCTTTCTACTGAGCACACATGGAAACTACAATCAATAGGGATTTTCTTTTTTTCCCATCTATTTGCTTTGTAAAGCCCTTGTTTTAAAACAAAGGATGGTTCCTGCTACTGCCTCATTATAGCAATGACTTCTACATTATCGCGACCATTACTGTTCAACTGTTACTCATTTAAATACATTTTTCAAATGCTGGAAACTAATTTTATAGCATGTTCCTTAAAGGTTTCTATCTCTGCAACCGTAAGAATCTGTCTTGCAACTAAGCCACCAGCTGGCAAAGGTAAATCTGACAGGCTGTCAGTTGTGTTGTGAGAGCTGCATGGCATAAGTGACCACTGTTCACAACATCTCTCATAAAACTATTTCTGTTTCTTGCTGCTCCGGTGCTGCGCATCTTCTCTGAACACTGCATGACCATAAAACACAGGAGATAAACCGGGATGACAGAAAGTGATGTGAAGGGATCAAGTAGAGTCTGAAACACTGTACCAAGCATGAAAACGAACGAGCAATTCCATCATATTGACAAGATAAAAGATGCTTTAGGTGATGATATATCGTTAATGGCTCGCAAACATGTTCCAAGAACTGCCTGAAGGGAGAGATTGCAGGCTCCATATAGAGCTTCGGCTTCTGCAGTCTTTCCAAGAAGGAACCTGGTTACTTTTTTTTCCCCCAGATTCTACACCAATGCAAAGGCTCCTAAGCGCCAAGACTCCAGCTGCTATGCTCATGTTAGAAGGCACTCCAACTTTTAACAGGTTCACACTACCAACTGCTGCTCAGACCCCTTCTATTACAGTATACTGCCATAGTAAAAGGAGCATAGATCGCATGCATCGCACAGGGCAGATATTCAGGCAGTTTACTTGTTACACGCAGAGGAGACATGGAAGAACATTGGATACAACCTTTCACAATCTTTCTGCACTTTATTATTGTAGTCTCATCACACCCTCCTGCCATATTAAAATATTGACTTTCGTTCTTTCTTTTTCAGGGGTGAGTGAGTTTCAGCCGAAATTGAGAAACAAGGGTTGATATCACAAAAATGTCAGTGTGACTCGTTTTTTGTCCCGCCCCAACACCTCCGTGTTTACATGAGAAGTTTCCGCCACGCCGCTACTTTTCAGAATTAGAAATACTGTACTGTAAGTCACCTCCTTTTTGTGTTCAACATGGTAAGTAAAATACAGTACAAAGTTAAAACGCCAAGATGAAAGATCTAGGCTGAGACTGGCACCGTTCTGTATAAAATACTACACAAAACAAAAGTGAAGAAAAAGGTAAAAGAGGCTCGGATTGTTTCATGCTCTTGAAATAATTGCAAGTAGGTTAGTAAAAAAATTAAAGCTTTTAACAAATTGCACTACAAACATACTAATGATGATGGAGTACACAATGGAGTAGATACAGACGGGTAGGCGTACACACCTGAGCCTAATGAAGCCTGAGTAGTTTCTCTGTTGAACTGAAATCAGCCTCTTGCAAAACGTCTTACTGTGCTTTCCAAACAAGCAGAAAATACCTCCTCGGCTCTCTGCAACAGGACGCCTTTAAATGGACGAGTACAACCACGCTGCAATCAGAGACTCCCTGGATCACTAGCGCCCTCATTCTGTGGCGTTTTGACAGCCAGAAGGCTACACCGCAGGAACATTCCCGCATCCCAGACTACTGCTCAAAACCCTGGATTTAGAAACACTCATAAAAGCATGCTCTGCGCTACACAGAAACACATATGCATACACGTTGTTTACATTCTATATACCTTATGAGATGCTAATGAATTACTACCGTGACGTGCCAAAAAGAAAAGAATGCCTATTGTAAAAATGTAAACTAATGTTTAGTAATAAGCTTTATTACTAAAGCTCACGCACTGTTTTAATGACTGCCGGAGATATGACTGATATGACTGATCTTAATTAACTGCAAGGGCTATGTCGTTCAACCAGTAAAATGCATTTTAAAAAATTAAAACAAACAGATCTGTATGTTAGATTTAATTAGTACACGCACCATATATATAATCTCGCATTTCTTATTACCGTCTGCTACAGGGAGTGACTGCTATGTTTCGTTTTTAATATGGCATTACAATGAGAAGGGTGTAGCGTTTCATTCTCTTTCTTGGAACTGCACATTCAGCTACAGACTTCACTACTAATTGTTATCATTGTTTCGCTCACAAATTACATTTTAAAGTAAACTCAAGCATCTGTTGTTTGTTGGTACAGGGTACCTCTTAAAGAATGCGGTGCTGGAATCCGAAGTCGGCGCATAAAGACGCTGGGCACTTCTGGTGCTCCAGTGCGGTTTAGCTAGTCCGGACATTTTCTGTTGGCACTGTCTCTTACTACATTTACTGTAACTTTGAAACTAAAGCAGCTCATTCTTTTTAAGCTACTGACAGCAAATAATAAAAAGTGCCCGATATTAAAGTACGATACGATACTTTAAAGGGCGAGACGGGGAAAGGGAGAGAATAGCGTCCTTGTTCACCATCAATAAGAGCAAGTTAAGACAAGGGACACTTGCCTTCTTTCAGTAAATGCGAGTAGATGACCCAGAGAAGGAGAAGGCAGCAGAGAGACGCTCCGCTGCCGGCACACAGCGCTCTCACACCGGCCTGCATTCTCCCGAGTCCCCCGGTGGGCAATTCCAAAGGTCGCCTAATCCTCCGGAAAATCCCTCCGAGAACAATGACTAGCGAGAACAGAAATAATGAAAAATCAACCAGAAACTAAAAAGTTATCTAAGGAGGAAGGCAATCCGGTCAGCTGAAATGAAGGAGAGCTTTCGTTCATTTGCATCTCCTGGTCAAAAGCATAAGAAACACAAGTAGGAGAAACGTAAAAATCCAAACGTGGACGTCGGTCCAAGTTTTTGGGTTAATTTGCTTTATCTAGATAGCGTATTCTTTAATGTTATTTGAACCGAGTTTAACGGCAAATCAGCAGCAGCCGTCAAAGGTGTTCGTCTCACTGAAAGAATAACGCCATCGTTTGTATTATTCGTCCTCGTCAGAAGTGCAGTAACATCCCAGTCTAGATGCAGATAACAGGTTGCTTGAACCCCGGCATTGTTGCAGGGAGACGCTGGGTACAGATATTGAAGCCTCTGACACAGTCTGCAGCATGTCCGAGCGCCCTCGCCGCGAGGCTCTGGAAAGGCGCGTCTTCACTGTTCACTCCGCATACATCTCCTGGACTCAGGCTTTTCCAGCGCTCCAGCGGTATACCGACTCCGCACATTTCATATCACAATTCCTTCCCACGGCGAAAAAAAAAAAAGAAAGAAAAAGAAAAGAGAAAAGGGAGATCACGATTTCTGGTGGCAGCTCCGGACACCTCTTCCCATCCCTTTCCACTCCCTATAAAAAAGAAAAACACGTACAGGCGCGTGTTAGAACATTTCTAAGTACTGTAGGCTGCTTAAAGATGTCAATGTATATGCGCGCATGAAGCATCACAGACGCTGGCTATTAAAATGTGTGCGCTTTTCTCGGCTCCATCCTCATCTGCAGTGAGTCAGAAAGCCAGTTTCCATTATCGGTGTATAGCATGCATGTCTATCTGTATTCCAAAAATGGGCACTAGTTACCACCGCAATCATATCCTACTTCATACTGGGGTCTGTCTGTTAACTACACAATCCGATAGGGAGAAGGGAACATTTTACGGTTTTCTCTCTCTCTAGGCTAAACGTGAAACAAAATTTATGATAGACACAGAAATTTTCCAAGCAAGGATCACAGACTACCTACGCCTACATTGTATTGTACATCAAATACTTCTTTATAACAAACGGTTGTTTATAGCATATACCCAGTGTGTGTTTGCCTGTGCATTCTCTGCATGGTTTAGTTCATACATGACATATACAATATTGTGGTAGGCGTGTATTTTTAGGGGAAAATTGTGATTAAGGTATCCGGTCGTTTAAATACACACTGGTGCAATAAAACCTCTGGATAACTTTGTCGCTCAAGAACAGCTCTGAGCAATGCAACAGGGACCAACTTCAGATGGTTTCGCTTACGAGAATTTCAATATGCTAAAAATCTCAATAACAGGGTTATTATTATTACTATTACTATCATTATTGTTAGTGTTATTATTATTATTATTAATAATAATAATAATAATAATAATAATAATAATAATAATAATAATAATGCCCTTATACAGGGAGACCTTGTTCCTTGTATAAGTACAGGGAACAATTGTGTACAAGGTAAGATATATTAAAGACATACACATATATATTAATCAGAATAGAACCGCTACTAACATTATTTACTGTAGCTTAAATATCATGGTATTAAATAGTGCTGTATTATATACAAAGTTATTTTCTTTAAAAAGGGGTGTCTCTCTTCAACCTTTAAAAAAAATGTTCCATCACCCACTTAAAATAATATGCCGTGTGCGTTTCAGCCACTACTCCAATTTAACCTTTAACAGTAGCCTAAGCAGTACAGTATGATTTCTCATGATTTAGTACTGTGTGGAGGGTTGCAAAGCCTGCAAAAATATTATACCTCGATTCCATAATACGACTGGGTCTCCGGTAGTAGTCTTCCAGAGAGGAGGGCTACTCTCCCAGCTACTCCCCGTCTGTATCCTCGCTATTGTCCAAGTTGCACCTTCTCTCACGCTCCTCTCCCCTCGCCTCTCAACACAGACAAGCGAGGAGTGAATTGTGCCCCAGTTCTTCTGCGTCAGGAATAGTCCCTTGTAGGAGCCAGTTGTATCGATCCCTTTCTGTAATTATCCACTCCTGAAGAAAGCGTCCGATTAACCGTGTCAAGGCTGTTTCTGCGACGGACGGCGCCGCCGTTCAGTTAAGCTGTAAGGGGAGAGACGTCCTGACATAAGCGCAAAACCGACAGTCTCTAACCAAACAAGTAGGAAGAACGCTGTGTAATAATCGCATGTTAATACCGCACACACAAGCACACACACACCCCTCACACACACACCTTATGGAACCAAATAAAGCAGGGAACAATGACACGAATGAGCCACTTTTTAAAGGGGAAATGTCGAAATATTAATAAGTTAGCAATAAGTTAACCCCTTCTCTTTCAATATATGACATTATCCCGTTTACGCATTTTACTGACGGTGGCTTAAATGTCTGGCATTGCAGATGCTACATGTATGTAAACCGAAAAGAAAATCAAATTGCCTAGCTACCAGTCTTTTCGCGTCTACAAACAGGTTATTTCTGATAACCTGAATCAAATAAACACGGGCTGCAAAATAATTTTAGGGACAACATCGAGATAATTATAATAATTTCCTAGAAAGGCGGGCCGTGCAAGCATTCAGACAGTACTCCGCTGTTGACGGCACACATAAATGCCAGTCCATTAACACGGATTTGTTCGCCCAAGTTATAAAACAAGAAGACGTTGACAACATCTTTACAGAGTGAAAGGCGAATTTGCGGCATGTCGTTCAACTGTATTCTTAGTTTGATTTCATCCCACACATAACGGTGGTACAGATTTGGCATAGAATATTCATGATGTAAATAATGATGTTGTTGTCCTTTTGAAGAAATTCAATGTTTTTGAAGTTAGTGTTACCGGCCGGGCTTTTTTGTTACCAATCCAATAAAGACTCCTCAGGGTAACAGCTGAAGTGACAGGAGGCGCTGTGCTCGCTGATGCGTACTCGGTAGAGCTAACTCGTGCTGCTGCTGCAATTCCCAAAATATCACAAGCTCCGACATCGGGAATCAACAGAAACAAATAAGAAAACTAGATGGCGAGCACGAGCCATTTCCTCGAAGCCACCCACACGAGCGCGTCTTGCTGCCAAAACCCAAAGGCCCGTGTATGTTGCTTTCTGAGCATCTAATCAAACGACTCTCTCAATTTCTCTCTCTCTCTCACACACACACACCAACACATACACCATCGCACACCACGCACGGCACATGCTCTGGAACCTTTGCCGAAGGCCTGCCTGCTTAATTCAATAGGTGCCAGTCCTATAGTCTCCGTGCAACATTTTACCTCTAGAGTGTACGGAAACGGTCATTGGTATAACATTTTTGTACTACATAAAAGTGTGATGAGGACTCTTTACGAAAGCAAAGTGTTTAAGGACGAGAGTTAACATCGCAATTGTACCGCGTCAGGAATGTCCCAAGAGTCTTACTGTATTTTAAAATAGTATTTTGCATGGTGGGCTACAGCACCTCGGTTTAGCAGATGAAATGGGAAACGCACATGTCCTTTTTGTGCCTGCCATAACTACTGTACAGCCGTGTGCACGCTGTGCAGACCCCGTGGCGCTAGATAAAGACACATTTCCACCTAAACACGGATTTTAAATAGAATATTGTTACAGTCTTATTAAATGTTCGATGAGCTACTGTCTATGGTACAGCATGTATACATTTGCCTCAGAATACAGTACCTTACTTTGTAGCGTGTTACACAAGGTTATTCACGAATTTCTAAAGTGGAATGAGCATTGTTTGCAAAATATCAGTCATTGATACCCACCTCCTTGTTTGCTGAGCATGATTTCATTCTCACAGGTTGTAATTAAATCTAGGCTTTTACATGTACACACCCGAGGAAGGCTCCACAGCCGAAACGTTGTGTTTCCTTTCTTCTCTTTCAGGCATGGAATAAACCTTTACTTGCTCCTTTGCAGCTGACGCAGCTCCCGACTTGATGTACTATATGTGGCTGTTTATATATAAACATGTATGTATTTTTAAACAGGACCTTCAGGATTTCTGAGTCCACTTGTCTCTGTTCTTTGTTTCTGACAGAGTGGTGTTGCTATGATGCTCTGGTACATCCATAGGTTTGCCCCACACATAATATTCCATCCACAGAATCCATCTGCTCCTACTGTGCATTCTCAGATTTTCTGGCATCATCTGTCTTATTCTCATTTTGGTGCTGCATGCGGAGTGCTGAGTTCTGTAAGACTTCATACAAACCCACAGAATTGTGTCCATTGTTCATTAGCAGTAATTGGCATTCCCTGTTTTGTTACACACATTGAGCTTGTCCTAAACATAAATATTCATCAATAACTGTGATACAGATATAAATCTTTCTATACCAAATACCAAACACTAATTTGAATGAATAATTTAATTGCAATTTATGTTCTTCCCAAGCCCTTTAGAAACCAGCACGCACAAAACAAAAGGAGATAAAACAACATCTTTAAATCTCGACGAGTCCAAAGAAAACAATCGAACAATTATAAGAGCTTTTTGTTCCTTTCAGGTTGTAAACAAAGCAGGCAACAGCTATCAGAGAAGGGTACTGTTCAATTGTTTCCCTGTGTAATGCAATTCAACAGGGCTACATCACCTGATTATTTTTAGGTTTCACAGAAAACTGGAGCAACTACTGCAGTTTCAAGAATATGAGTGATACGGTCTTGCAGTAATATGCACTTCCACAGTATATTGTATAAGAGGCACCCTAGCATTTTGAGGAAGCCAAGCATTTATGACACAGCTTCAAAATATAGGGGCAACAGGTGGTGATTGAAAGTGGGTTGTTACCAAAAGGTTCAGGGTTCAAGCCCCAGCTCAGTCATTGACTTACTGTGTTCTACCCTAAAGAAATGATCAAAACCTTGACTACAGCAGCTGACTGGCCAGCAGCTGCTGATAAGGAAAAACCTCTGCTGTACTATTCAGTGCGTCAGCATATACAGAGCCAAACCCAACCTGCGTGTTCCACTGATGGGAGATTCTATTTGGATATGGAGATGACAATCCATCGTGAAATACAGCTGTGCAATGACATAGCAGATAGCCTTTGAGTTCAAAGCCATTGCAGTTCTCTGTCAAGTAATCAATAAGGGTTACAGTAATGGATCTGATCTTCAAGTCTGTTCCTGGTGCGACTACAGTATATCACACCGCACACAAGAAACATAGTGCACAATGTCACTGTGATTAATGATACAAATGCTCTTCAAAAACTGGTATGTCTCAGCTAGCTGGTCTGTAAAGCCACTGCGTGTCAGTCACAAGTGTCTTTAGAGGGCAAGTGGAGCCCCTCAATCTCTTAAGTGGTGCACATAAACAACTCGCTGTTCAATGAATTTCTTATTAGTAATTTATCCACACTCTTTTCTATTTACCTGTATAATGCTCTGGCCAACGTGAGCCACAGCTCATTGTGTCCATGTCATTTTAAATGGATTAGTTCCTGGCCCTCTGTCGTACTAAGAGCAAGAAATACAGTACCATAGTAGCATTTCTCGATTACTGTAGAAAGTTGCTGGCATGGCAATGTGCTCACGAAGCTAGCTAGCCTGTTGGAAAAAATGTCAGTCAAAAAAAAATTAAAACTGCACAATAAAATTTGGATTCCATACAAATGGGTTCAAATGGAATACTTCCCAATGTATTGTATATTAGCAATACACAGCATTGGACACAGCTTAAAGTGATGGCTTGATCATGACGTACTGTTTGCATGGTCCAAGCCAGCGATATACAGTATATAGTGTATGTTTGGGTGTGTTCAGAAATGTGATCTGAGACCTTTGAAGATGTAAGTACTGTTGGGGGACCAGTAGGTGGCCCTCTTTCTTCTGGAGCAGAATTCCAAATCCAGGGCCTTAGTATGCAAACAGGAGGCACTGGAGACTCCATTCTTCAAATGAAACGTTACAATGAGGTCTTAAGAATGTAGTCATTAAAATTATATGGTACCACTCATCAGACTAGGGATATCGACCTTGGTTTTGTGACTAAATTCCACTCTGGGCTGCAAAATCATGCCTACCAAAAACTATCCCCCTCAATTCAATCAATTCAGTCAATGAACTACCATCATTTCTCATTTCTCCCCTTAATCTGCTGTGTGGTGGGTCTCCTGGTGTGCATCAACTAGGTGAGTACTGCACTATAGTGGAGTATTTCTGTATATAAAGTGTTTCGGGGTTCTTTGGGATGAAAAGTGCTATGTTAATTCAAGAAATTATTATAGTTAATTATTAACTTTATACTCAAGTCAGTGATATACATGTATGTCACGATTATATACTTTTATAATGCTATTTTAAGACTGAACTTTTAACAGACTTAGTGTTTACAGCACAATAGAATCCAGTGAATCTGTTCAGTTGTATTTTCATACTTTAGCACTAAAGGAGCACTATACAGTATATCTGAGGTCCCACAATTATTTGTTTTGTTTTTCTAATCCACAGCACAGAATGATGAGCTGTTGAGTCTCATTTTCAGGTTCTGTGGGCAACACTGACACATTTTATTTTCTGACATATCCAATCAGACAGAATGGGCAATTTGAAGGGGAGGGGAAGGCATCCGTGAGAGCTGTCTGTGTGCATTTTGAATCTGATAATCCCATCTTTCCCATATTATTTAGATGTGTACCAATGTGCCCATGATTTACAGGAGTTAATGGCTGTCTTTGTGGAGGGAGAATAAACCAAATGGAATCCAATTACAAAGAGCAACAGAGTCAGGCCTGGTATATGAGACAACTGAATTGGAAACTTTTCATGTTCTATTAAAAAAAAGAAATCATCCATTAAAAACAATTGTGTTACGTCTTTCTCTAGGTTATCCTGTAGGTCTACTAAACATGCATACAAACTATTGCATTGTATCATCTCTTACACTGAGTGTTACTTTTAACCTAATGTTGGTTACTTAAACTCTTTAGGTTACTAGTAAAGAAATAACCAAAAAATAATGGTATTGTGAGCCTGCATTTCTTGAAGGTTATTTAAGAACTGAATACAATGAAACCTTCCGCAGGAGTTTTTTTTCTCTATTTCTTAAAGAGAAAGATTTAAGTGAAGACTGGTTATCTCCTCTCTCAAATCCTAAACAAACTATCATTAATGCTTAAAGATGGGGGAAGACTAGATGGAGAACCTTATGGGACAGTGACTCCCAAAGCTAAGTTTGTGTATTGCAATTGATTTACTCGTCTTACACTTGCTCCAGACTTCCAGACTCTGTCAACCAGCAGCAAAATGACCTAAAACTTTCAGACATGAACGATTTCACAAAATGCCTTGAGGTGTAAATAAATTAACATGTAAATTGTGCATGCCTATTTATTTTTTTTACTTCATCTTGACAAACACTTCTACCAATCAGACCATGTGAACAGCTCATTAAAGCTGCCTACGTCTGTGAAAGAAAGTGCAAATCAGTGTAATCCATTACTTTACAAAAGGCGACGACAAGCTTATTAAACGGGTGGAAGCTCCAAAAAAAAAAGACAAAGAATAAAAATAACAAAAACACAAATATTCTAGATAACTGCCTCATGGTTATGAAGGGACGATTCTAATTTGGCAAAAAATCAATGCTCAATTTGCATGTTAATTTATTTCGGTTTCAATGCAACTTGAAGACCCCACAGCGTCTCAGAGCAGCCAGGTAATGTGGATCTAGTGTGGCAATTACCAACCCACTGCCTTCTCCAGCTGTGGTCTCTTGGTGGGACCAAGTCTAAGCTTCCCTCTCCCCTGAGAAATGTTCCTGAAGTCATCTAGCTGCTGGGGTACAGGCAGCGGTGCAGTGAGAGGCAAGGGGAGACATCGTGCAGCCCTACAGTAATGAAACAGGCTTTGCAAAAGCTGGCTGTTGTTTTGCAGCACTCAGAAAGTGCTAAAACAATTCTTGGCAGGAAAAAAAACCCACTAGGTCCATTAAATAAAAAAACTGAGAGATATAACATACACAAAAAATAATAAAAAATGCCTAAGCCAACGGGGCAAAATACAAAGCACACACAGCTCCTTAATGATCATAGCTCATGCATTCTGATGACCTCTTCAAGTTCTTCGCCCGTACCTCATCGTCCTCATCACTTTGCTCTTCCCTTCAGACACAACTAGCACAGATTGAGTTCTCAGCTTGCGCCTCTCCTATTCAGCCTCCTCTAATTATCACAGAAGGGGAAGTTCAAAAGCTCTTTGCAAGGCAGAACCGCAGGAAAGCTGCATGGCCCGCCCTGGTCTCCCCTGCTGCATTGAAGTGTTGTGCAGAGCAGTTAGCCCTGGTGTTCACTGATATATTTTAATCAGTCTCTGGATTGGTGTAAGGTCCCCACCCGCTTTCAATCTTCCATTATTCTTCCTCTACCAGTTGCTCTTACTTCTTTCATAATGAAGAGTTTTGAACGTCTGATTCGTCATTATCTCAAATCTATTACAGATTCACATCTCGATCTTCAACGGCTTGCATTTAGGGCCAACAGGTCAGTGGATGATGCTGTTAAAATGAGCCTTCTCTACATTTTGCAACATCTAGAATCCTCAGGCGAGTATGCAAGAATTATTTTTGTGGATTTTAGTTCAGCATTTAATATTATCATTTCAAAACTCTTTCACAATATTTTTTTTTTACAGCTGAATGTTCCACTTCCCATCTCCAAGTGGATTTTTAACTCTCCCAGAGATGAAAAACAATGAGGACATCTAGGCCCTGGTGTGTTTCAAGGAATTGTGCTTTCCCCACTCGATTTACTCTATTCCTTGTACACCAACGACCGCACCTCCAGTGACTCTTCCATCAAATTAATTAAATTGGCAGATTACATCACCCTTGTAAGTGTCATCACTAATAATGATGAGACCGTGTGCAGGAGGTAGATGAGTTGGTTGCTGTCATGGTGTGCTAACATCCACACGGAGCTTCATACCCTTAAAATAGTGGAAATGGTGGAAATGGAAATTGATTGCCACTCTCCCTGGCAATCAATCATGAGGCTGTGAGTGTGGAGAAGTCCTTTAAGTGTTTGGGAATTATGATCTCTAATATCTTTAAATGGGAAATTAATATGGCCAGTATCACAAAGAAAGCACAGCAGACAATGTACTTTTTGCCCCAACTCAAAAACATTGGTGTCTCTCAACCAATTCTATTCAGTTTTACAGAGCCATTATTGAGAGCATTCTGACTGTTTATATAATTGTTTGGTTTGGCAGAAAAACTGCAGTGTGATATTGTTCAAGAACAAGGAAAGGCACAGGAGAAATTGCTGATGACCCCTCCCACCCAGGTAACCACCTGTTTCATAAACATGTGTCAGGAAGACACTGCTGTTCTATTGAAATGAGAACCACCCAGTATTTGAATAGCTTCTTTCCAAAGGCTCTCTTTTTGCTTAATAATATATGTTGTCTTTTTGTGTATGGTACAGTATATGTCAAATAAATTCCTTGCACATCAAATGGACTTGGCAAATAAAGTGATTCTGATATACATCTACAGCACATGTGTTTACTTAAATCTGTTATTAAGTTTTAAAAGCAAAATGTGAAATAAACAATGCCCCCTTTTTTCTTACAGAATATGGTCCCCATTAATACAGTTAGATTTGCTGGAGCCATTGGGGTCCAGCAACAGAAGTCCCCTGCAGGATTGAAATCTCCACCTTCTCATCAGAAAGCTTCAACCCAGACACTACTCCACACTTCCAGATCTACTCGGTGCTCAATACAATGTACTAAGCGAATGGCTGTAATTTGTTCTTTATATACAGACACTTGTGATAAAAAGCATTTGATTCCCAGATGTCTCAGACCAACACAGTGGATCATGGCCAATGTCGTCAGTGAAGGGACATTTCTTTTAGTAGGATTCATTATGCTTGGCCATCTGCATGTATCTTATTCATCTGTTTAATTCATTTCCTGTTTTACACAGTACATTATCTTTAACATGCAGAGCTAAAACTAATTCTTGTGTGGTTTTATTGAATATCTAGACTACGTGTACGGTGTATCTAAGTTCTGAGCTTACTTACCAGAGCAGAGTAATGAGGTGTGATGCCGAGTAACCTTTCTCATGTGAACCAGGGATTTAATCCTGGGAGAGAGAAAAGTTTCTGCTGGAAATCAGAACACTCTAGAGAAAACCTGACTGAACTCAGGGAAAAGATGCAAACCTGTGTTTCTTATGTTTCCTTAAAAAACATGTTCACTTTTTTATGTGAACTTAAAAAGTGATGTTTTCAAACAGGCAGGAATTGAACCCAGGACCCATGAGGCCCTGCATTTGTCAAGAAGGTGCTAATCACAATACTGCCCCTGTTGTCATGTCATGTCATTTGCCAAACTGCTTTATAACATACAGTGTCACAGGAAGCCGGAGCCTACCCAGCAAGCGACAAGCGCATGGCAGGGTACACTCTGGACGGGGCGCCAGTCCATCGCAAGGCAAGTGCAAACCAATAATACATAGGGGCAATTTGGAGGCCACAGTAAAACCCAAGGGGGGAAATTTGGCCCAGACACCGGGATAACTCCCAACTCTTCTCAATCTTTAATGACCACTGAGAGTCAGGAGCTCGGTTTAACGTCTCATCCAAAAGATGGCGCCCACTACAGTATTGTGTCCCGCCACTATACCAGGGCATTAGGACCCACACAGACAGCAAGTTTACTGCCTCTGTTTTTACATACAAAACATTTATTAATGGTGGTTTTAAATTAATGAAGCATACTGCTTTAAAAAAGACATCTATCTGCACAGATTGCAAAAACCACTTTTAGCTGCAAGAGACAGCAAATGTTTTAATCCTCGTCTTCATTTGTATGTCGAGTTGTTCATCAACATCGTGAAATAGTCCCTGAGCAAACTCTTTTTCTAGCTGTTCCCTCTCACAACCAAAAAAAGGTTGCTTTATGTTGATTTCCTTGACTTTTTCTTAGGTTGTTTTGTAATCTTTACAAAATGCACATGAATTTAGCAGTTAGAATACAATACATTTACTGTATCTGTCACATAATGCACAGACCAGCTCCAAAACAAAAATCTCCTCATAATTTTATGCCTGTGGAGTTTGTCAAAACACTTAAAATTGCTTTTGTCAAGGACTTTCATCGGGAATTAGTTCTTAATCTGGGCACTCAGCCTAAAAAAAGCAAGTACACAGCATACAAAGCAGCCCTCTTATTTTCAATTTGCTATATAATTTTGTTATCTTTAATTTTGATTTCTGCTTGTGATGTGAAGGAATGGAGTCAAAGCAAGAGAAGGTTTTAATTAACAAGGATTCACACCTATTTGCACACAAATTACACTGAAATATTTTGGTTGTCAATATGTGTCAACGTATTGGTCTTTTTAAGTGAATATTAAGAGAAAGCGCACAGAAAATGTAATTTAATTCTTTTAAATATGAAAATCCATAGCTGACAGTTCAGGGGAATTGCTATCTGATTGTTTTAAAAAAGGGGACAGTGAAAAATATAATTTACCATTCTACATCAAGGAGACTGCAAATCGAAGCCAAATTACACTGATTTACAAAACTTTATTGAATCTTTGATGACCAGTTGTAGCTACGGACAGTGCTCACTTCCCCTGTTTACGAAGGGGAACAACTTTTTATTGTATTGCAGGTTCCAGATGAAGACCTACATATGGACTCTAGTGGCAAAGTCCGAGAATCAGGGAAACCTCTGGAGATGAAAACAACTGGAATTTAACCATTGGGAATCCTTTTTCTTTTTCGTTTGAAGTGTAAAAGAATAAGTAGATCAGAGCAGGGATACACAAAGATGCAATCTGGGACACCAAAAGCATTATGCATACAAAATATCCTAAGTCTTTAGAAGCATTCAGGAAGGGAGTAAAAAACAAAGTCTTTTCGGGAAATGTTCTTCTATAACCCTTATAGATCCAGTCCACTGATTTAAAACCGTAGAGGTCAGAAATAAAGTGCAAAACTGCTTTTCCTGGTTCAATGTAAAGGATCATTATGTAAAGCACATACTGTAATAAATAACCTGAGGCCTGCTTGCCTCTTAGGCTCAACAGATTGTGGAATGCAGTAACTATTGTCGTTGCGAGTGACCTCCTTAATTTAATGGTTGAAACCTCAAAAGAAACAGACATTTAAGGCAAGTGAAACACTAGCCCTTCCAGTTAGATGACAGGAGAATACTGTACGTGGTTGATTGAAATCATGAATGAAAAGCATTGCATGCCAAGATCGAGGGTGGTAACTGTGAAGTGAGGGATACATCACTTTTTGTATTGTCTCATGTCTTTTCAACTGGAGGTAGGATGAACAAGAAGAGCTTGAAGCCCAAAAAAGCTTACAAGACTAGATCAATGGGAAGGATTGACACAACTCTGAAACTGGCAATAAATCTGAATCTGCAGTCCTTCAAACAGTGCCTCCTTTCAAGACATACAGCATTTTCAATGAGATGACTTGCAACATGACTGGCTCCATCATCATCATAATAATATCCTTACTTTTAATAATAATAATAATAATTGCTTACACTTATATAGCGCTTTTCTGGACACTCCACTCAAAGCGCTTTACAGGTAATGGGGACTCCCCTCCACCACCACCAATGTGCAGCATCCACCTGGATGATGCGACGGCAGCCATAGTGCGCCAGAACGCTCACCACACATCAGCTATCAGTGGGGAGGAGAACAGAGTAATGTAGCCAATTCATAGAGGGGGATTATTAGGAGGCCATGATTAGTAAGGGCCAATTGGAAATTTGGCCAGGACACCGGGGTTACACCCCTACTCTTTTCGAGAAGCGCCCTGGGATTTTTAATGACCACAGAGAGTCAGGACCTCGGTTTTACGTCTCATCCGAAGGACGGCGCCTGTTTACAGTATAGTGTCCCCGTCACTATACTGGGGCATTAGGACCCACATGGACTGCAGGGTGAGCACCCCCTGCTGGCCCCACTAACACCTCTTCCAGCAGCAACCTAGTTTTTCCCAGGAGGTCTCCCATCCAGGTACTGACCAGGCTCACACCTGCTTAGCTTCAGTGGGTTGCCAGTTGTGAGTTGCAGGGTGATATGGCTGCTGGCCATAATAATAATTACATCATAACTGCCCTTACTTTGCTTTTCTGGAAACTCCACTCAAATTGCTTTACAGGTAATGGGGACTCCCCTCCATCATCACCAATATGTAGCCCCACCTGGATGACAGCAGCCAAAGTGCCCCAGTACACTCACCACACTTCAGCTATTGGTGGGGAGCAGAACAGAGTAATGAAGCCAAGTCAAAGATGGAGATTATTAGGAGGCCGTGACTGGGGGTAACACCCTTACTCTTTTAAAAAAATGACCTGGGATTTTTAATGGCCACGGAGAGTCAGGACCTTGGTTATATGTCTCATCTGAAGGACAGCACATTTTTTACAATATAGTGTTCCCGTCAGTACACTGGAGCATTTGGACCCTCACAGCCTGCAGGGTGAGCACACCCTACTAGTCCCACTAAAACCACTTCCAGCTGCAACCTTAGCTTTCCCCGGAGGTCTCCCATCCAGGTACTGGCTAGGTTCACACCTGCTTAGTTTCAGTTGGTTCCCAGCTGTGAGTTGCAGGGTGATATAGCTGCTGGCATTAAAACACAACTCCCTCTCTGAGAGGGCTCAGGTGAGGACAAAAGCTCAGAATGATTTTAAAACACAATTAAAAAAGTGGCAATTCTCCAGTACTCACTGGCAAGAACAGGAGGAAAGAAGTACAAGATGCCATGGATGTGTCTGATCATCTGTTTAGAAGAGAAAAACAAATTGGATATGGGAACAGGAGTCTGGATGGCACGACAGTGTGATCGGAATCCCAATCAAACATCTGTCTACCTGAGCAAGTGGGGCGCTGCAGCACACGGAAGAGGAAAAGATCTTCAGGTTTCCCCAGTGCTTTCCAACTCCCCGTCCTCAGCAGGGTCAAGGTGAGCTGACAACCAAATAATCATCAAAGAATTCTCCCTTCTTTCCTCTACAGTTAAGAGTTGAACTGCCGGTGAAAGCTAATTAAAAGAGGTTGCTGAAACTTACTTGGAGAAAGTAATGTTGAGAAAAAAAATTGGGAAGTGTCATTGAAGTTGATCAACCATCATGGAGAATGTAATGCCAGTCTTTTTCTTATTTTGTACTGTTGTTTCATTGTCATCCTTAAAATGAATCAATTCAAGTTAATTGTTCCATATTCATCATCCCTCCTCCATATAATGTTTCTCTCCTTTTTTGTTTTAGAATCCAGTATTGAATCATCTCCTGGTTGGATTTCCCAGTCATGGTGTGGCCACAGAAACATTTTTGTCTGACAGCCGAAATGATCAGACCTGACTTCCTGGATAATTTGACTGATGGGATTTTAACTAGCCACCTCTGGATAGTAGATTGACATGATCCAATTTTGGTTAACTTAATTGACCACTATGATCTTTTGGAGTTTAGAATATTAACTGCATTCTGTGCTATTGTCAGACAAGTCAACACAGCCTGCTTAAAATCTGTTCCATTTTCTTATTTTTTATTTTAGTCAGTTGTCTGTCTTGTTTGTGATCATCAAGGAGAATTACACATGACGATTTGGCAAAGTGGGACTAAATCTCTAATCAGTGCAGTGTTTCTGAAACTCTTTTTCCTCTATGTGCTGAACCAGTCTTCTAATTCTGGCAATTAAGCTCTCCCTGGTGGTGATCTGCAAATGAACTGCTGGGATGTATTGTAATTACACATTTGGCATGAAGCTGAAAAAAACAGCTACCACAGTACTGCCTCCCCTCCAACACACCAGTGATTTGAATACCTTTCTGCAACTGAGATCTGCAAAGTACCTTCTTGCATTTACCGTATATCAATAAAACATTTGGCAGACAGTGAACTTAGTATCAGTAAACAAATAAACAGATTTTGAGTGTGGTGTCTCTGAGCTATGGAGGGTGATCTCAATCTAGATCTTTAAAGACAACATAGAAACTCAGAGACGGTCCCATTTAAAAAGACACATACTGTACTGCACTGCAATCATCTCCTCTAGTTTGCATGATAACTGTAGGAAGTGATCAATGCCAGACTAGAAATGATTTCACAAATACCATATCTTTTAATAGGAACAAAACACATCAATAGAGCATCAATCTTCAGCCATAGACGAAAGACTTCTGACAAGACATCATCAGTCTGGAAAGAAGATGTGTATTATACATGGGATTAACAGTATAGTCTGAATTCATAATCAGGATTAGGAAGCTGTTTATCCTGGAAAGGTTTACAGAGAATCAGAGCCTATAATAGACACACCAGATACAAGGCGAGACTGAAATAGCACTCCCCCTGGAGGGAACATCATTCCATTGCTTGGAATTGTCTTTAGGAGTTGGGAGGAAAATGGAGCACCTGCCGTAATGGACCCCTGGCCCTGGAACAGTGAATTAGTACTGTAGCTGTTGTGCAGTGTCATAAATAGGATGTCTTCTCTTGCCCCTGTGTTAAGATATGCAATGCTTCACTCCTGTATTGATTAAATTACTTCTCTTCACAATCTGGAAGGTTGCTGCTGGAAGAGGTGTTAGTGGGGCCAGCAGGGGGCGCTCACCCTGCGGTCCATGTGGGTTCTAATGCTCCAGTATAGTGACGGGGACACTATACTGTAAACAGGTACTGTCCTTCGAATGAGACATAAAACCGAGGTCCTGACTCTCTGTGGTCATAAAAAATCCCAGGGTGTTTCTCTAAAAGTGTAGGGGTGAAACCCCGGTGTCCTGGCCAAATTTCCCATTGGCCCTTACCAATCATGGCCTCCTAATAATCCCCATCTATAAATTGGCTTCATTACTCTGCTCTCCTCCCCACTAATAGCTGATGTGTGGTGAGCGTTCTGGCGCACTATGGCTGCCGTCGCATCATCCAGGTGGATGCTGCACATTGGTGGTGGTGCAGGGGAGTCCCCATTACCTGTAAAGTGCTTTGAGTGGAGTGTCCAGAAAAGCGCTATATAAGTGTAAGTAATTATTATTATTATTAATCTCTGGGTTGCTGAACAATCATCTCCTTTCATTTTGTGGGGGACAGGGTTGGAGGAGAGTTGGGCCAATCAAAAACAAAGACACTCAGGCCTGGTCACTGATTCAACCAAAAAAAGTAGAGACAGGAAGTAGGAAACCATTTCATATTGTCAGTTTAAGAGGGTGCGCCGTGACCCACAATTACCATAGCAACCTTGTTGCTCAGACAGCCGTGATGTCATCACAAACTGGATCACTGACAATGTTTCAACATTCTCTGTCTTAAGATTTGCAAACAGCTGATGATAACGGAGATTGTAGGGCTCCTCTTTCTCTATAAAGTGGAAACTACCTTTAAGAGTAGCTTTGTTTGCTGTCATGTAATGCACATTACCTGTTGAGTAAGCTCGGAAGCAATTAGTTTTGCTTAATCGGATGTGTAAACCAGAAACAGATTCATTTTGTCAATTACATTCTGTGCAAAATTCCCTTTTTTCTAACATTTGCTTATTTTGTAATTTCATTCCCTAGTAAGGAATATCAAGTTAAAAGTGATAATTGCTTCCTCACAGATGTTTCCCTGATTAATTGCTTCAATTGAGGTTGTAGAATTTTGTAGTCCCCCCAAGCGTAATCAAAATTTCGGCAATCTGCACCTATTTTGTGTGCGTAGGGGTCTTCTTCTCTCCTGAGTAATTGTTGTGTAGGGTTGCCACCATAAATTACATGATTAGTTTTTCTCCTTCTTCTTGTTTTAATCACACTACTGGTTCATAGAACAATTTTTGTTTAACCTTGTTAGATGCTTTAGAAGCCTCAGGCAATCAATCGTCTCCTTTACTTTATTTAGGAAAGTGAGAAAAATATGTGTTGTAGCATTGCTATCGTGTTAACAAAACTCTGGAATTTAAAGTACAAATTTTACATGATCTACTAAAATATAATCTTCAAAGAATAAATGAGTACACACACAAGGACTCGCTTATACAGTGCCCTCCAGATTTAATCATCCCTAAATGAAATAAGAACAAAAAACAGAATATAACAGATTGGATTATGGATTGGATAATGTATCTTGCGTAAAAACTCTAAAAATATCATACTGTAATCATTAAAGAACTGCACACACCAGTCATTTTTGTCTGAAATAATTAATTCCAGAAAAAATGATGGTCGTATTTATTCAAACCTCTAAATTAAAAGCAACAAAAACAAATCTATGGTAACATACACACTAAAGACACTACTCCCCAAGTCCATTACAAAGAAATCTGAAGTTACTGATCTAGAGACAGCCAAGGAAGATAACGCAAGTGTATATCACCACCATGGACGGTGAGACAAATGGTTTGGGAGCCAAATGTAAATCGAAAGACAAGAGTTGGAGATCTCCAACACAAGCTGGATTTTCAGGATACAAAGTGTAAAAAAAACTACCATTCATTGGCCATGGAACGTGTGTGGTTGGAAATAAAAAAAAAACATTGAACAATTCTGTCCAGAGGAATGGTATAAAAAAGTAGTGCCATATCCTCATAGCACGCAACACATGGTATACTGGTGTAATCCCTGCCAGGGGAGGATTTACAAAATACTATCTACAGGGAATAAATATGACCTTCGAGTTTTCTAAATTGTAATTACAACAAATATAACTGTGTTTTGAGCAAAACTTTCTACAATTACAGTAGAATTATGTTTAAGTTTACAGTACAAGAGTTTTAGTATTTTTATAAGCAGTACATTTTCCAATCTTAAATATTTCTGGTACATAATGTTTTTTGTTCCTAGTTAATGGGGGCTATGAATACATTAGGAGGGCACTGCACATGAAACCCTGAGCACCCACCCTTTAATGAACACATGAATGTGTTGCTGTTATTCAGAATCTATAAACTTATTCACTATAGAATATATCACTTTGGATAGGCAATATATCATTAGGGAATGCAGATATAAAAAATCTATATTTCTTACAAGGAGTTAATTGAATAGCCTTGTTCCAGGTACAGCACGCAAATACCTACAGTATGTCAGTGACTGTACAGTATGTACTGTATGTGTTACACACAATTATATGCATTGTATGCTTTAAAAATGTATATATTTTATGTTTCAAATGCTTAAAACAAGTTATTCTTATATTTTAAATTACACACAATTAATTTAGAAAATAAAGTTCAGAACCCTCAAATACACGGGACCCTCTATTCAAAACTCTGAAATCCTTATTGCGTTCTTTGGGGATTTACAGTAAGTGCCTAAGCGTTCGGAACATAGGACCACAGTATGTAAGTGAAAAAAGTGAACATACTTGAGTAAGTGGATGTAAAAGAAACACACACAAAATCAAGCAGAAACAAAACAGAGTAGTATCAGTCACTTGGCCTTGTGCATCATGCAGGGCCAGACGCACACGTTTGTACAGTAATCTGACATTAATATTATGGACCTGTGGTGGGACATCTGGATCTCTCTTTTATCTCTCAGATATTAGCAGGCAAAGTATATGCGTTTGTGGGGGGTACAAAAAAAATTGGAATTGCTTTCTGCAGATATAGTCACAAAGCTGTGCTCTCTGAGCGCTGGGAAGAGCTGCATCTTTCAGCTGACATTTGGAGATGACTTCAGTGGATATAGCCGAGATGATGTATCCTGAGCTTCAGATAAACATCTCCATGTGAACCGAACAAGTCTGCTAGAATGTTGTCTTGTTTATACAGTGAGAATGTCTTCAAATGTCAGCCAAAAGGTCTGCCGTTTGCACACAGGAGCCCTTGGGCTCAGACCTTGTTGTTTCCCTTCTTTTCTGTTTGCCTGCATTTCCAGGGAGTCTGCTGCAAACTGGCTACCAGCAGCAGTGTTTGTTCACTCTTAACACTCCCTGGTGGTGGTACAGAAGTCTCTATCAAATAAATGGAAAAGGCTAATTTACCTCTGCAGTTAAAATGTCATAATTACTGAATTTGTTACTAAGAAATTTACTTTATGATACAGGAATTGCTAGAATTTTCAATGAACCCAAGACCTTTCATAAACCACTAGTGACTCTGCTACTGTTGCTGCTGCTGCTTTTACCGCTGGTGTAAATAATATGATGAAAACATAAAAAAGAGAAACATAAAAAGAGAAAATAATCCTCTAGGTATATAAATGGCTTCATTTCCATTTCCGCACCTGTGTGGGTTGAGAGTTCTCCAGCAGGATACTTCTGAGATACGTCTCCAATAATCACTGTGAACAAAGCCTGGGTGAAGTGCCTCCTTCCAATCTGTTTGCCTTTTCTTATGTTTTTTTTTTGTTTTAATGCAGTCTGCTGCTTGAAGCGCCAGCTTTAATGTTACAGGAAGGTTAGTGAAGAGTGAACACAGTTTCCTGGAAACATTTTCTGCCTGTGAAGCACCTTTTAAGCTCTTTACTGAACCCAGGTGTCCGGTCCTAGCATCTATGAAAACACAGAGCCCCGCTGCACAGCAGGTACAGTAAAAAAAAAAACAGAGAAATTGCTTTACTAATTAAATTAAGGCAGATTGTACAAAGCCAGAGTGGAATTTAGTTAACACCCACAATCGTTGGAGAAAATCTCATGACATCTTTATTTACCAAGAAGTCAGAAGCTCAATTTTATATATCATTCAGAGAATGGCACATTCTATAGCACAGGGTTCCTGGTGAACACAATCTGGACACTGGTGTTGAAATTCTGGTATAGAGGAAAGAGCACCACCTGCATGTCCACCAATAACACTTACTTCAGTGGGCTCTTTTTCTCTGGAGGTTGTCCATCTCAGTACTGACCATGCCCAGTCTTGCTTAGCTTCTGAGACTTAACAATACAACCTACAATGGAATAACATTGCTGCTAATACAATAGTTAATACAGCTTTTTTGCTTGTCACCTGTCCACAGATTTTAAAAAGCGAAAGTTATGGAAATTCAGCATTTTTTTTCAATTGCTTTGTGTGAATAATCAGTGATTTAAATGGTAAGAAAAAAGTATATCTCCTCATTCAAAACAAATGCTTAGAAATTATGTCTGCTCCCTTGCCCTTTCAAGCTCCTTGGTTATCAGGACGACTGCAGCCTTAACTAATCAACCTCCTAATCGCAGCTCCTCCAGCTTTGCACAAGATGGAACAGCTCGAGGGAGCAAGTTCTAAATATGTTTACCTAAAGCCAGCGCCTAATCTGGAGGGGGATAATGAGGCTTTTGATGAAAGAAATGCCTGTTTTGAAGGCAAGGTTTGTTTTCCACTCAAGAGTCAACAAGAAATTTAATTATCCATGCAGTCATGCCTTAATCCAGATTTAAGGAAGCATTTTATGAACCTAGTATGGCCTATCTCTCGCTGCCCTTCACTGCCTTCTTTTCTCTTTACTCTGTCAACTGTGTCAATTACCACGTTTTTCAGCTGTTGTCACTGTTTTCTTTAATGTTGTGCTGTTATTCTTTTTATTCCAACTGTCACTTTAGTTTTTTTTGCCTTTGTTCTCTCCGCTATTAAAAGAATAAGAGACTCAAATGGTGACAAGCATAGGAGCCTCTAATTAGCCATCACCCTTAAGCTGCAGCAGAAATCCAGAAATCACGTCTCTGCCTGTGACACAGTGACAGCACCACACACCAGAGGACAGACACCTTGCAAAGCGAGGGGGCTGTTTCAGAGCCTCGGACTGCAAGCCATCCTCAGCCAATGTCCACATTCTGCGTGGCTCTAATGCACAGAGCTCAGCACCAGTGTGGTGAAGGTCTCACTGAAGCAGTGGAAAAATAACACAAGAAAGCCCATGAAAGCAGAACCATGCCTTCGTCAGAACCACTAGTGGGAAACTTTCCAAATGTAGTATAGCCCTCAATCTAAATCCACACTGATGCTGCTCTCCCCTGAATCATTTTTATCATTCTTTCAAAGTTCCAAAAATGTGTTGATGCAAATGTCGTTTTCCGTCTAAGGCTAATTGAATGCACTGTATAACCAATGCTATGCCATGTGTCTAATATTTATATTTTATAGTATGCTATGAAGTAAGTGTTTGTTTGCTTGTCCTTTCTAATTGGATGCACTACTAAGTTGGAAAACCACATTTCTTACAAATAAGCCCTAGGAATGGGACCAGCAATGCCTTAGAAATACTGTTCAAAATAACAGAGGGCTAATAACATTGCACAGTGCTGCTTACTTTAAACTAAGTTATGCCAGCTGGCTTCATTCACAAGGGAATCTAATTTAAATGACAAGGGCATTTGGTCAATTCCTAGTCCTTTAGCAAGATGGGCGACAACTAAAGACAAACAATAATAATTTTGTTAATTAAACTCACCTTAACCGAAAAGGGCCTCCAACAGCTGTCCTGTCCTTGTAGTGCCACAAGACAACAGTTGTATAAAAAAAGGTGAAATTCAGGCCAGATCCACAGCAGCTCATCAGGCCAGAGCTCATCCTGCTTTCTGTAGCACTGAGCAGTTTGGACTGAGTCATGACTACTCCCCTGGATGAGGTACTGGTCTACCATAGGAATTTCCTCCAGCAATGCTGGACCCCATTAAACAGCTGGGTGGACTGGAGCAACTGAGCTAAAGTACCTCACTCAAGATACAACAGCAGTGTCTGCACTGTGAAGTTAAACACACAACCTGCTACTCACGAGTCTTCAGGTGTCAAGGTTTTAAAGATAACTAATCTTTGTCATATGTCAGCTGGACTGTACAATTTGGTGACCAGGACTCAGAAACACATGACAACAGATGAGTTGAAGCTGAGCTCAGGTTTGAAACATTGCATTTTTTATATGCTATGTCAGCCTATTGTACTTGTAGCTGATGTTCTTTGAGGACATTTATCAAGATGTGCATTGCCAACAAAAATTGCAATTTTAACAGATGAAAAATATTAAAACTGAGGCCGAGTCAAAAAGTTAGAAACCCCTCGCTTTCTCCATACCTTTTACTCCAAATTTTCTATAACATCACATCGAGGTTGCTCAGAGGCTTGTAGGCAAGCATTTGTCCAGTCCTCTTTAATTTTCAGTGGATGCTTGCAAACAATTAGGTAATTTTAATAATAAGACTGCAAATATTTATCATAATAATTATTTCTTTTTGCTTTTTTCACTGACAACCCACCAGCATCAGGAATCATCTTTGCAGTTGTATGCATAATTGTTCCAAATAAATTAAAGTTAATGTAGACTGTTTTTTAATCCTCTTATTAGATATTCATGAATGCTGTTCATATAAATGTATAATAATTTTGCTCTCCGCTTCAAACACAATTGTTTCATAAAACACTTGAGAAGAGAGAAATGTTTCACCTTACAAGCGACTAAACTGTTTCACGTAAACAAAGCGAAAGATCTCTTCCCACGCCGCATGCAGTACTCTACTTCATAAAAAAGGGAATAAAAATGTAAATCAAGGATTCCACTTATTATCCGATAAATGCACGTTTTCACACCAGCTTTTTCATTAGAATTCTGAAGAAAAAATATCATTTTTGGAAGCGGTGGGAGTGGGGTTTCAGCCTGCCATTAAAAACTCCAACACAACATCCAGTCATCCGGAGTCTGAAAATCCAGAATATAAGTAGGTGCTACAGAACAAATGCAAATAATTAAATATTCATGGAAAATTAATCATTTAATAGCTTCTACACCAGCCTGAATGTTAGGGGCAATAGAAAGATTAAAAGCAGAACATTGCATCCTGAGCTGTAAAAACTTTCACATCATATAGTGAGTGTGACCGAATTCACACCACTGAGACTCCAGCAATGATTGCTATTGTAAAAAGTTTTACTCTCTATTAAGGAAGAAGTAGAGAGTCACACCAGGCTGACAAGTTTTCACTCAATGTTTTGGTTTTATGTAGCATTCTTCAGTAATCTCACACCCAAAGGAGACACCACAGCCACCAAGTTGTGAAATACCTTAGAATTAACCTCTACTCGTGTCTTTCCAGGTCTCACACACTGACACAGCTCCTGTCTCGTTTCCTCACTGGTTCTGATCCCTCCCTGTGCCGTGCAAATGGACAAAAAACATTTTTAGCATAATAATGAAATTATAATGTCTGACCTTTGGGAAACGTGCCTGCCTCTGAAAGATTTTTAAAAACCTCTCCGTGTCAGAAGACACCCAGGCCTTGTTGAAAAGTTGTTTTTTTTATCCCAAAGACAGCAAGTGGAAGCCAAAAGGCGGTGCTTTTTGGAGTCTGAAACAAACTGCCTGGCCATGGTCTTGAAGCAGATTCCATGGAATCTTTCATAGACAGACTAAACTCCTGCCATGCAAATAAATAAGATGGGTCAAATGAACTCTTATTGGTCGGCCTACTTATGTTTTTAAATTGTCTCTTCTTCAGTACAGAACTTGAGTGTATTGGTGCCCTTAATTTAGGAACTAGGCCAAGTAGGGGAAAGTGCCCTATACTATCCCAAAATAAGCAGGCGGTGCACTGAAAATTGAATTCTTAGCACTCACTAGCAGACATTTACCTTATGGTAAACAGAGGGAGTGTTCATAATTGAGTTTAAGCACAGAATTCAAGTTCATTGGTAAATGAATAGGAGGGCCTGCTATTCTTAGAAGCATTTACAGTCAGTATTAATTTATCGTGAAGCTGATTGTGACTGAATACAGCAAAGATTCTCTGGTATGACAGAAAGGTCTTCATCTGAGAATAACACCACCGTAGGAAACAGAATTATCTTTTTTTCTCTCAGGCACCACTCCTCCAGCCTGGACTTCTGGGATCAAAATCCAGCTCAATGATTGCATGCTTAAGGCCTAGTAGAAGAGTTCAATAGCCTTAATTAAGTGAATAATTAGTCTGATCAGCAAATCAAAACCTTAGCTGGAAGAAAACAAGAAGACCGCCTGACACTAAATGTAGAGATGTTGTCAGGTCCTATGTTCACAGAAAAAAATCATTTTTTTAAATCCCATATTAATGTAACATACAGTAGTATTGATATAATGTTAATAACTTTGTAGTAACTGATCTTAATTTATGATTAATAACACGTTACTCAGACTATTTGCCTAAAAGGGTGGCACAGTACTGCAGCAGTCAATATTGCTGTCTCAGAGAACTGGGGCCCTGGATTCCCTATGTTTGTGTGGGTTTCTTCTGGATGCCCTATTTTTTCCCACAGTTCAAAGATGGACTGGTAAATTCATTGACTTTTAGGAAAACTGACCCTGTTGTGAGTGTGTGTGTGTCTGTGTGTGTGTCTGTCCTGAGATGGACAGGTGACCCATCCAGGGTGTATCCCATCTTGCTTGCTGGGATAGATCCGACTCCTCTGTAACCCTTTATTGGATAGAAAATGGATGGATCTTGTCATAAAACTCTTAAATGACAACTCAGTGCTAGTTACAGTATGTAGTTTGTGATGCACTTAAAGCTGTCATTTGCAGTCCCAACACTCAAGTGTTACCAAATAATGTGTCTTCAAGGTTTATCTTTTACAGTCATTCCAAGTAATCCTGTAAAAAGTGTGGAACACAAACACTGAAACAGTTTTAAACAGTATTTTGCCCAAGACTAGTTTATCAAGTTTTTGTAAAAGCTGCCAAACTGAATTACACAATGACAGCAATTAAAAAGTATTTGCATGACTGTTGATTATATCTATTCCTTTAAGTGTGGTGTGTTTTTCAACCAGTATTATCTCTTTTTTTGTTGTTCGGTTTGAGCCCTGTGACCTCAATCTCTCTGGGTTGAATCTGAGGTGTGTCCTGGATTTCTTAAGAAGTTGCTCACTATTGACCAAGTATTACCAGGGTTGGAGTCAAGATATCATATTGGGCAACATCTCCATAACACCCTCCCTCTAGTGATTACCCTATGAGGCTCACACTGTGAGAGAGAAATGGATGGTCTAGCTTGCTCAGAGTATGTTTCATGGGGATATGTTTGCTGTTTGTTGTCTTCATCTCTCCTACAATGGGATTAAATTTTAATCTGTGAGTTGACGTGATACAGAATTAGGGATTTGAAATATGGGGCTGTAAATGCATGTATCCAAAGAGATTCTACAATTTAAAATTAAAAATAAAACCCCAAATAAGAGTGAACTGACTGGGAACATCTCAAGATCTTCATACAGTAGGTCCATGTCGGGGGTTTATTTATTGTACGTGAAACTCTCTGTCGCTTGGAACTATACTACCTGGGGTGGGGGGACGCAGAATGTTTGATGTGCTGGTACCAAAGTCAGGACCTCCGCAGTGGGAATCCTGTCACCCTGTTCCCAAGACTCCCTCTCTGCCTTTGCTCTGTCCTCCTCTTCTCACTGTGAAGACTATGACTCTCCACACGTCTTCCACAACAGCTTGTCATACTCTCTGACACACATGCTCCACACAAAAAGCATAGCTAAATAGCACCAATGTTGGGGGGAGAAAAAGAAGAAAAAGAGAGAAAATGTGTTCTTAACATCAGACTTACTCCATTAGGGACTGTCAGTTTTACTTACGGCTCACTGAGCTACGCCTCAACTGTTTCTGCACAGTCACTGACACTGACGCTTTGAGAAACGAATAGGGATTATTCTCTATTAAATGGCTTTGAATTCAACCAGCATCTTACCTTGTTATAAAGAATGTTTGATATTTTTTTAACTGCCCTGAAATGTGCTTTTCCACAATTATGTATGCATCAATGCACAACTATAGCCATACGTACAGTATTTACATACTGTATAAACCCACAGATGCCCACTGGTCAAAATATTAGGAACTCTTATTCAAATTAATAGACTCTCTCAGGAACAGAAAATGGGTCAGTAAAATATTAGAATCCCCCACTTCTCCCGTCTCAAATGAAAAGATGCTCTTAGTGGCAGGAGGTGTATGAGATAGATTCCCATCCTCTTCCCTGCCCAGAACTCAGTCACACTGGAAACTGACAGAAAGTCCCGTTCAATCTTGCACACTGTTAAACGCTCATCACAAGCTCACCTGAAGGCAATCCTGCTGGAAAATTGGATTAGGACTGGTCTGAAAATATTTCATTATCCTGCGGATTACACACCACGTCCTGTTCTTGCTGTCCTCGGAGGTCCAGGATGTTTTTATACTCCTGTGTGCAATAGGGAATGGCTCTGGCAGGTGTGTTACTGGTACAGCTTCTCTGCACTAGGCCAACAGTGACACAGAAGGAAATCCTGTTCTTCCTCACTCACCTCACTCAGAGTTTTCCTGGGAATCGTTCAGCAAAACATGAGATTATAACAAAGGGTTATTTGTGAGATATGCATCTACATTGCACAAAAATGTATGGTGTTGTAAACCCAAATTATAAAGTTCCCAGTCTTTAATTTCCAGTTTCATTAATTTTTTATCTTCTGATATGCAGCAAGTTTTTAATGCTGCTCAGTTCAATAAAATGAATGCATACTAAAGTGCTTAAATTGTTTTCTTCCATAGGAAAACAATGGCAATAAAACACAAGGAGGAAAGCTGTGAGATTAGATTTGGGCTGTTGATGTCTTTTGAGTGTCTTTCATGACAAGAGATTAAAAAGATAACCCAATACTGCACGGTACCATTGTTCCTCATGGCTGGGGATAATATCATGACCTTATATATCATGACCTTATGAAAAGGATTTGTCCTTTCACATTCAGGCCAATAAAACTGATGTGTAAGTGAGCATTGTGAATTTCTTCTCTGGTTTCAAAGCAACATCACCAATCAATGGAATACCTGTTAAGCAGCAGAGAAACAAAGAGAACAGCCATAGCAACTAATATTCAACCCAAGAGCCAATTATTTATTTTAAAATAATTCTTATTTCTTTAATCTTTCCTGTTCATTAAATTAGTTAAAGTCCACAACCAATAAAGTATGGAAACCCTTTAAACCTGTTGGCTTCAGTGATAATCAATTTTAATACCACAATTAAGTGGGGAAAATATATATTTCTCTGTTCTCATACATGTACAGTCTTTTGTTAAGTTTGAGGCAGAAAACACTCCCAATACCTTCCAGAAACCAAGGAAAAAAGTTTTGCTCTAAAGTAAAAATCTCTCCCCCTCCTTAACGTCATCTCACCTAGGGTGGATTTTAGTCCATTAAGAACAGATCTGTCTGGTATCACAGCACTCTGATGGTCTGTATCCATTCTCCAGCTACAGTACAGCCTGAAACATGTGATAATTTAATTCCCAATCCTGAGTGTTGTAAACATTGCAAACAATCTAAGTCTGGGAGTATGGCACCGATCATACAAACACTTGTATCTGAAGTTGTCACGGATGTCGGAAGGGCATGCCGTGGAATGGCCAGGAGAGCAAAAAAGACCCAATGCGTAGCGGCAAAACGGGGATTAACCCAGGCTCAGGAGGTCAGACGATTTGGGGAGAAACCTACTGTATGCCCTTAGGCCCCGGAGAAGACAACCTGATGCTAGGCAGGTCTCAAGACATCCAAACCCTAAATGCTGAGAAAGGGGGAAAGGGTGACCCGCAAATAAATAGGCCTACACAAAGACAAGCAAAGGACAGGGAAAACTAGGAACAGGACAGAGTAGGAGCGCCCTCTAGCTGTAGAGGGTGTGACAGAAGTCAATTGAGCAGCAAATCAAAAGAGTTTAATATCAGTAGGCATAAGCTGAAACCTGTCACAGTGGGGAAGCCTTTCAGCCCACAAGGAACTTTAAACATGTACATTAACTGTAATTGTATGATGATTTAATTTTTTGTTAGCTGAGCCTCTCTCCAACAGACACCTGCAGTACTGTTGGGATTTTAATTGAGCTGCCTGTGGATAAAATGTACAAGCCAGTGTTCACACAAGTGTAAAGTGAGACAAGTATAGAGATGACACAGTCTCTTAAAGATGGGTAAATCTCCCCATTTCAAGACAGCAGACTTTTGTGTGGTGCTCATTAGGTCCGTTACGATCAGGCTTTTGCAGGTGTGCCTGTGATGGCAGTTTGACTTTGTGGTTTAAGCTCATAGCTACAGTACACTTTGCTTTATTGCTTTAAGATCAGTTCTCAAATATATAAAAGTTGAGAAACACATGAGAACTGGGAACACACACCCCCTCTTTGATTTCTGTAGTCCACTGAAAGACTGTAAAGCAGTCCCTCTGGCTGTTCTGCTGCCCATAACGATTACTCTGTTCTGCAAGAGCCATACTGTACGTGCAGTCCACAAGCATGCTCTTAGCTGTGCCACTGAATCAAGTTATTGGTTGAATTAAGACATTCAGAGCGCTTCCCGGGTGATAGAATCATGTGAAGGTGTTGTTTTCCAAAGCCAAGACCGCAGATCCTTGGTCCAGCTTGTGCAAGGCAGACTGTGAAGAATCTAATGGCAACGGCTAGTCACAGATCTGATTCTCTCAAAACATCCGTGACAAATAGAGGTGAATCAAGAGATCCCCAAAAAAGATAACGTTTGCATGAGCAAAAAGGTTACCGGTAAGCTATCAGACATCTCCAAGAGTTAATCCTAGGATTTACTTTTTCAGTCTGTCGAGTAAAGGTGTCAGACTGGCTCCATGTACTGTTTCTCACACTCTTTTGAAACTATATATACAGTACAGTATATATTTAGGACTATATATTTAACAACAGTCAGGTTTGACCCCACTGGATTCAAGATAATGTATATGGCAATTGCATATTAATTCCTTACATTTATATAATCTTTATATTCAGTGACTATGAGTTAATTAAGACATCTTTCACACATCCATAACTTCCAAATCAAATGCAAACGTTGAGTACCTAAAAGAAATGCAAGCATAGATTTTATGACAGTTGTTTTCATATTCAAAAGATTAGGATCAAAGTTATAAGGACTACGCACTGTATATAGACGTGGCTTTGAAAGAAATGATAAAACAAGTGTGAGTGACATCCCTCTGTTCATCCTGATTCTTTCTGAGAGAGGTTTTAAAATCCCCATGAACAGAGACATTATTTTTAATTCTTCTACAGACATACAGAATCTCTCTGTTATTTCCTTCTTTTTTGCCTAGAGGCTAAAGCTTCCAGCCTGCGCTCAGAACTCCCTGATGAGTGTCTTGTCACACTGTGATGGATCTGTCCACTTGGAAACAGGATTTTAATACACATCCCATGAGTCGGTGTCCAACCTGACCTCGATAACAGACCTCAGTTGAACAAGATACAGGACAGCACCCTGCCCGACTGATAAATAAATGAACGCACAAAAAATGAGAAACTACTAGAATTGTTTTTCTCATGTTTGCCAGGTACAAGTTTCACAGTTTTTGGTACTTTTTATGATACTTTTTATAGATAACTCTTTGTGGACCTTGTCTTAAAGGAGCCGCACCAAACAAATGCAGAAAAATAATGGCAAGGTCACTGCCAAGATCTCTTAAACAATCTTATCAACCGTGAGCCCTGAGGGTCTTCGGATACTCCAGGTAACCTTTCCTACTGCCAACAGTCCCTATTATCTTTATCATTACACAGCTGCTCAGATTTAAACAGATCTGTGTACCATGTCTTTAACATTCATTTTTGTAGTTGCATCACTGTTAGGATGATAAATGGAATTACTAGCATCTTATCATTGAGGTATACAGATTTAAACCTCACGGCATTTTCCATTTAAAAAGGTACGGAGAAAATAGGGCAGCATGGTGGTGCAATGGTTCACATCGGGTTCAATTCCAGACCTATCAGTGTTCAGCCTGTATGTTCTCTGTATGTTTGAGTGGGGTTCCTCTGGGTGCTCCAGTTTCCCCCTACAGTCCCAAAACATACTGGTAGGTTAACTGGGATTAGGACTATGTGTGAGTGTGGGCATGATATAGTGTTTGTGTCAGTGTGTCTGCCCTGCAGTGCACTGGTGTCCTGTCCAGGGTGTATCCTGCCTTGCACCCATATTGTATCATAGTGAACAATTGCCCTGATATAGTATATTGAATTCAAAGTCTTACCATATGTTTTCTCTGCCCTTCAAAATAATTAACCAGTCTATCGTAATGCTAAAATATACCAGAGTAAAGTAAATCAGACTCGAGTGATAGAGACTCATAGAGAGACTGGAGTTCATCCCAGTTTCTGTAGTGTTAAATGGACTTTGAGTACATGATTCCTCCTGGAGAGGACACTGGCCTACCACTCAGGTATCCTCAATGCTGGTACCCATTTGTACTGCTGGGTGGACTGGAACAAGTGGGGAGAAGCCCCAGCTCAAGGAGTACAACAGTAAGCTGCAGTGGGGACTTAACTTACTGTACAATCCTCCAGTAATAAACCCACAATCCTGACTTCGACTATACACAGCTCCTCTGAATATAGTCATACTATACTACCATACTGCCATAGTAAAGTTTAAGAAGCACAGTGCAATGAAACTTTACAGTTTTAAATGGTACATTGGTTTACAGTGGTACATGTGTCACTTTAGAAGGATCACAGTGAAAACAAGCTAAAACCGTTAGATATTTAGTCCTTCTTCATGTGCCATCTGGGCATTTGTGCCATCTTTGTAAATAAAAAGCTTCAATCATCCATCATTAGAAAGCCCTTATTTCACCATATAACTACCAGGTCATCGTGCCATACTAAACTGCATTTGTAAACAATTTTACAATACGGTATTTTCAGTTCCACACCACATCTGAATTATCATGCTGTAAAAAAATGAGATTTCAAATTGCAAAAAGATCTTAAGTTTACATGCACGATTCTGTGCTCATTTTGTGGAGAATTAAACTTTGCAATTGTGCAGAGAGTACAACCTTTTTTTCAAGTCTGTAGTTGAGTGATATGGAGTCTTACTGACTGCTCTATGATCAGTGTTCACAGCACAGCCCTGACTCAGCGGTACGGCACGCTTATTCATGTTCCTTTCATCCCACAACTGGTATAAAAGTATGTCTGCCAGCAGCAGGGACCATTTCATCTCTAACTGATATATTTGCAGCACGCTGCCATCAGACATGACAAACTGCAGGTCACTCGGCTTCCAAGAGCCATGCCATATTGAAATAAGTAACAGTGACACGCTGCCTGTACAATTGTGAAACAACACCAAGAACAAAATGGAACAGACGTGCACACCACACAGAGTGGCTGGTCAATGTTTGGTTGGATCATGCTTCTATCTCAGAAGGAACTTTCAGTCTTGAGATGCGCGTGGGGGGTTTTAAGAGCATGTAGTCATTATACATTACACACATGTATGTGAATCAGTTCTTGCCATTTCATAGTGCTGAGGGTGCAGAATCATCCAAAGAGATTTCTAACTTTGCCTTTGGTGTATATCAATACAGGTAGTCAGCCACAGACGTCTTTTTCCAAGGACTATGTTGCCAGTGATCCAAGTGCTGAGGGATCCAAACCTTGATACACAGACACACACTCTCTCCCCTGTATAGAAGGTCCCTGTTCACAGGACGTTGCAGCCTTGGCTGTCCTATGCACTAACTGCACCACTGTACACCACTTAAGAGTCACCACACACTCGAGATAAAAATGAAAAAACAGGGGGCCTAATTCGCCAAGTTGATTTGTTGAACTGCACTTCTATAGAGACGTTACAGGAAGCAATTCTTTGTGGGAATCTGGACCAAGCTATCCAGTCATGTTTTTGAATCCTGACTTCTTTTGAGAAATGGCAGCATGAGATCCTCTGATTGATCAATTAGCTACTAATTGTTAAATGGACTAGGGGAATGGACCGAATGGCCTCTTCTCAATTGGGATTGTTCGTAGAAAAGTACTCACAGGTAGATGGTCACTGTGGTGTTAATTTGTGATTAACCCATTTTGATGCACAACTGCAAAAGCTGATGTTCCTTAAGCTAAGTGCCTGTGTAAAGGGAGAAGAGGCCAGCTACTTCGGAATGACAAGTTAATGGAACATAGCCAATATCTTGGTTGTACATACAGAACTCGAGATGACAGAGCAAGTAGGAAATCAGATTCCTCGGCAGTACAGTGGCGTGCCTGCAGGAGATAGAATATAAGCTAAATGCATTTATAGGAAAGTGTGCCATGTCTCCCTCCCGGGACTCTGAAATGGAGATACTATCAGACTGGAGTGTAAAAAAGACACTTAGCAGGGCAGATGACCCAGAGCCATGGTCTAATACAAACTCATGAGCTCCCATCGTCCAACATGCACTCAGGCACAGAAAGAACTCCCACAATTCAATTATGCCCTGATGACTGAGATGACAAACGATTTGCCTAACTCGAAAAGACATTTCAAATGAAGGCTTTCATCGTCTCTTCTGCATCTCAGACACACATGGCTCGCTTCATCTTCTTATTGCTCAAAATGCAAAGCCCATGTTTTCTTCTTAACTGAGCTGATGAGAAGTCTTTGGGTTTAATGACGCAGATTTTGTATACACCTCTGTATTACTGTGATTCAGAGTACTTCCACAGACACACTTCACCCCCGGGCCAACAATAAGAACACTGTGCTGACTGGGAGAGGAACAGGACAGAAGAGAATCTAATAACCTTGGTTGTCCTGCCTCAGCAACGAGATATATTTAATTAGCTCTTCCACCGAATTGGTTTCCTTGTTCTCCGTGATGGAATAAGGCTCAATGTATTAGACAGAGCTTTCAATAATCCCCAGGACATGTGGTGTACTTGCCTTGAGTCTGTTAAGACTATTCCTCACACCGTGGCAGTTTCCTGAGATCAAACAAGGTCATATGACATCTAATACTTTATATGTACACATCTTGATGGGTGGATCTTGACTGGTTGGCTCATCAGACACCCTAAATGAAGAATGCATATGCTACTCTTAGATATATTTCAATGTATTGAATTCACTCAATCATAAGTGTATGTTGTTGAATTTGATCAAAGTTTTTTCTTAGCAGTTATTATACCCATCACATACTATTGTATGTATACCAGATTCAGCCCTTGGAGAATAGTGGAATCCAAAACACGTTGGTACTTAAACTTGTTCTTAAGCATGTTGCTGCATATCTCCCGGGCTCTCGGTGAACCTAATATACTGTAATACTTTGAAAAACTCACTGCCATATGCTGCTTGTAATGAGCCTCTTGTCACACCAAGCACAGCATAGCCTTACATCAACAGCAGACACAACAAAGAAACTGTGCAGCAGGACATCAATAATATTTATTTTATCCTGTATGCCTCTTACAGGGAAATCCATTTGAAAAAAAAGCCTTAGTCAGATTGACCTTTTCTGCGACCTTGAGCATCTGTCAGATTTGTCTTCTCGCACAGCTACAGTTTCTTTCCAACACAAGCAACATATTGAAGCTTTCCTTCCTCATCTAGACTTCTGACATCGCCAGAACTCTGATGCATGTGAAATATGCGTCCACATCTGTCTCTGCAGCAAAGCAGCGCTTCCAGCAACAGCACAAACTCCCTGATCGACTGGAGACTCATGACTTCCTATCACAGGGGTGCGCAGTATTCAAAACCTGGGAGCAAAGAGGAAGAACAGGGGATTTTTACAGAGCAGGTCTGATGAACTGTTACAGCTTGAGGAGAGAGAGAAAAATTGTCACCAGCTGCAAAGTGTATGGAAAACACGCTGTAAAGGTCCAAATTTGGGGGTTTTCCACTTACAGAACAAACCTGAATCAAGCTGAGAGGAAAAAAGACAGCTCCAGTGCCACCAGGCACACAGAGAAAAACTTTTTGTCTTAGCAAACATGCAAACTATAAATAAAAAGCATGAAGCAAGGTTCAAGAGCCCAAGTCTTATCCGTATCACCAGGTCATCAGTGGATGGGTGCACTATGCCAGCTCATGGGCTCTGTAGCCCCAGCAAAGAAGAGACCAATATAAACCACAGCAGGCAAACTAGCAGAAATATTTTTAAAAAATAGTACAGTAAAAGAGTTTTTAGTGGAAAGTGATTGAATGTACTCAATGGGTATTAAAACTGCAAGAGAGACATTAAGCTGCTAACAGATATTGACCTGCATGTACTCGGTATTTCCGTCTTGTGCAGCCTGAGTATTGATCACAGGAGGACAAAGGTTAAGCACACAGGCCCACGCAGTAAATAAGCACTTACTACCATAGCATTGGTCCCCCTGGGCTCCACAGGCCAGAGAGGGCCCCTCCTATTAATCAAGGAAGGAGGGAGGGACGGGGAGCAATGAAGGGGAGGGTTAAATACAGTTTCTGCAAGGAGACTGCATATGCTTCACCTCTGATTGTTATGTGTGAGTTTGCTGGAGAATGTACAACCAAAAGGCATTTCCCCCTGTGGTTTGGTGCTCATTAAAGCAATTAAACCACAGCACAATTTGACAAAGCTCTGCAAAGGTTAAGAAGCCTGACCCTGGTAATGCTAGTGTGCTCACAGGTGCCGCGCATCAATATTAGCAGATTATAACTCCTATCAAGAGTCAGGCGGGACACACTCTCTGCTGCAATAAGCTACAAATTCTGCACACATAGAGTACAGCACTGTGCTAGAAGTCAAACCTGCTGCAACAAGAGGTTTGCCTGGGACAGGGTTATTTTAATGTTCTTAATATCTCATTGGAGCAAAATCACTGCACAGGCATTTTGTACACCCTTTTGTACACTTGCTGCCCCCAAACTGCCCAGTAACCAGACACATTACGAACTCTATAAACAGACACTTGAGAGTGTTTGTCATTCTCACTTTGTGTGTCTCACTTTGGTCTGTCTACAGTCCAGGCTCATGGCTGCCCTTCAACAAGAATTGTTTATGGCTTCTTTTTGTGGTCAATAAAAACAAGGTTATTTTTATTAACGCAGGGAGGACACTGGCTTTGATCAGTCTATTGTTTTGAATTGCACTGCAAAAAATCTCAATTTTTTTTTATTTAGAATCGGCAATGATTTTTTATTACATACCTATCCATTAGGGAATCACCCGCTGAATCTCATCAGCAAGCCTTGCACCCAAAGGGCAGAATGAAGAGGACCAAAAATAATGTGCTACAAAAATAAAAAATAATATGCTGCACAAATGCATTAAAAAGGGATTTTGGGGTCTGTTTTGTATTTGACATACAGTATTGCCTCAAAAGTGCTATTCTATAAATTCACTGTAGGGAAATTGCACATCCCTGAGTGGAATAGCACAGGAAGAGGGTGGTACTACCCTGGAGTCTAAAAGGATGCCGTCTTGTTATGTCCGTTAGTGTACCATTACTGTAAAATCAGGAGTGATCTGCGGCAATCAAAGCTGTTGCACAGGGCGGCATTTGCAATCTGAGTGATATATTGTTGGCTAAGAGCAAACACGGTGATGGCGTAATGTGTCAGCAATAGCATTCTCCTCAAGGCCTGCTATGGTATCTTTTCTGAATGAGCTCCCAAATGATCCAGAGTCCCTCTAGCAAATTGCTTGTAATGCAGAAGATCCTCCCTGCATCTCAGCAAGGGCGAGAGGGAGCAGCAGCTGACAGACTTTCCAGGTGAAAGAGAAGGACTTTCGCCGACAGGTGTGTCTAACAGCACCTCAGTGTGATTTCTGTGGCACAAACTCATTTAATAAAGTTGTGGCAATGTTCCATCCCCTCCTCACACACATAGTTCTGACAAAATTGTGTCTTCTTGCCTGTAGTAACAGACAAATAATGAAATTTAAACAACTGAGTTTATTGCATGCAAGGAACAATAAATACCAAAGTATTGTTCAAAATATAGGTACAAAACTTCCAGTTTATATAGCAAATTTCAGCCGCTTCTGACGCAACTTGTTACCATGGTAATGGGGGGACTACCTGTGTTTGGACATTCCCAAGACCTTGAACACTTTAAATGGTCGGTTTTATCTTTCCTTAGTTAGGGAGTCTCTATCTTGCACTTGAAATTTCATATCAATTAACTCCCAATCCCAGCCATAACTCAAAGGTGCCTTAGCATGGAATGTCTTGTGCCACAAGTCTTTGTGCAGAAAGAAATCAGTTAACCCCTTTTTCACATCTTATATCTGTCTTCATTGCCTAATCCACAGCTGATTGAAATATCATGAATGCATATGACACAGGACTCCATATCAATTCAGTTGTGTGTAGATTCCCAGTCTCTTTTTGTATTGAGTTTGAGAATATTCTGTTGGCATAAAAAGCTCTACCTGTACTAGTTACTTAAGCTTTATATCCTGACACATCATTGATATTCATAGGGCAAATACAAATGTTACCCAAGAATCCCACCCAGCTGTTTCTTAGAAGCACAGTGTATTGACTTCAATCCAAGCCTGGATAGTTTGTTCCAGATCGCCTCAACCCTATAAAGAAGTATAAAGAGGTGCCTCTTGTTGCCAGTTTTAATTGCACTACCCTGTAGCTTCCACTTGTCATCTCTGGTTCCTATTTCACTGCAGATTCTGAAGAAGTTGAGGTTGTGAATACATTTAAGGATTTAGAATACTCAGTTCAGGTCACCTCATGGTCTTTTTTTGTGTTCAATAAGAAAATGGTTCAGTTCTGTCAGTACTTTCCATCAAGCCCAGGACTATATCTGACTTCTCTGCTCTAGACTGAATCCAGCGAACAATATCTTTTATGTAACATGGTGAATAAAATTGGACACAATATTCAAATTCAGAATATTATTAGTACGTTGCACAATTTCAACATGAAATCCCTTAATCCTTTAATTTAAATTCTGATCTTTGAACTGTATATCTTAAAATTCTGTTTGGCTATTTTAATACCTCCCCACAGTGTCAAGAAGATGAACTTAAAAAGCCTGACTATTCCTTGATTGCAAGTATTTTATAGTTTCAAAAAATCTTTACCTATGGATACTTCTCACTAATGACAGTAGAAATTTGCATCTGAATGTTTTTAAACTGCTTGGAGAATTTTTACACATGATGCATTAACAGTGATTGTTTATATTCCAGCCTCTCTTTACTACTAAGCATTGCTTTAACTTTCTGAATATATAACTGCATTGACACGATAATAGCAGTCATGGGAGTCTCAGAGCACAGAGTGGGAAGAACTGAGATTCCAGTGAGCTCAAAGATGTGGAATCTCACATTGGTGAGAATGTCAAGGCTGAGGCTTTCCAACTTGGCAGCCCTCTGACAAGATTTACTGTTCACTTTGTAGACCGAAGTCACAGACAGACTGAGCCCCGAGAACTGGAAAATAATTGAACAACTGAATGAAAAACTTTGCTGTCAATGTCTGGAAACTTCAGGGAATTCTGGCAATGAATTTCTAAGGCACATCACCGCCTGGAGCACAATGGTGCAGAATAATGAAACCATCCCAGGGACCCTTTATAAGGGCGGTTAATAGAATACATAATGTGGACTTCAAAAAAGAGAGAATTTTCCCAATTTCTGCTCACTATCCAAGTCATTCATTCCCTTAAATTAGTTGTTTCTGAGTTTAGTAATTGCCTTTAGGACTCACTGGAAGACAGATATATTGTAGCATTTATATTGAGCCCTGATTTCTCATAATTCCATCTGGCATTTGTAGAGATGCTTATGAACAGAGACCGTATTTGTTTGTAGGGATCTTGGGTCTTGGGTAACTGTGTAATCCTGAAATAACACCATGCCTATTAGAGGTTGATAAATGGTCATTAGTGAAGCACTAACTAAAAATTTTTTTTTTTCAAAAGGCAGTTCTCTAAGATACATGAAAGTATTTATGTGATCCACACATAAAGGTCTTTGAGAATTACAACACATTGTCCAAAGGTTAAGACTGGAAAATAAATAAACAGTAACCAATCTCATAGTATAAGGTGAGACAGCTACATCTAGTCACACAGCCATAATGCAGGTCTAGCCCTGCAGTCCAGTCATCAATGGTCCAAGCCTAAGTCACGTCACCTGCTGACTGCAACCAGGTCTTAACAAGCAGTAGCACAGTACCACTGGGGTATGGTGGGCATTATCTGGTTAGGATCCTCTTGGCTTTGGGTGCAATGTCAACGTCCTGAACTCACTGGACTCTTACAAGTTTGCAGTAATGTCAGAGAAAGTTGGATTTAACTCTCCAATAATGCACAGAGAAGCTTGCAACATGTTAAAACCTGTTTGACTCTATAAGGTGGGGCAAGTCAGAGGACTAAGCCTGCCAGTCCCAGGTGAAGTACAGGCATTGCTGCCTGAAAGGGGAGTTTTTAGTATCTGGAGATTCCAAACCAAGTGAGTATTTATGGTATTTGTAACAGGCAGTCCCAACGATTGTTGATAGAAACAGTACAGGTATTTTAACAGAACCCCGTGTTGCACTACAACACAGCCATGTCACAATTGTTGTACAGTCCAAGCTACTCCCAAACCAGAATGCCTTGCATTGCTCTACTCCTGCCCTGGCCCCACTAAAGGACATCAGTTACCAGGAGACTGGTGGCTTTTTTGAACAACATAACATGAACTCCCCCAGCCACAATTAGCCAAGCCACAGACAGATCCCACAGAACTGTAACCACAAGGCTAATGCAGTTAGCTTCAAGGCTCTGCTTTGTTAAGACGTAATGTCATCCATCTATGGAAGGCAAGCGCTGCGACTGCTTCAGTATAGGTCACTATGGATCACTTGAAATGTCAATCACGACTGTTTTGGAAGCTTAAGTTGCACTGCTAATTAATGGATCTGGAAGTATTTATTGTTTTAGAAAAATGTATTTTGGCTTTTTTTTGCAATGTGAGAACAACACTGTTCAGACATCAAAAGCAAGCAGTCTGCAAGTTATTGACTGTATTACTGTACAGAAGAGTACTTCCCCTTGGCACCAATTGGAGATCAGAGGCCTGGTGATAGAAGAGAAATTGTAGTGAAAACTGAGGTGAAGCAGAAGACAAAAGAAAATCTCTACTTCTGAGAACAGACCACAGAAGATCAACTGAAACTCAAGAGATCATCCCTTCATTTTATTTTTCTTTTGCTTTCTAGGTCTTCTGCATTCAATACCAGTATACAAATATCAACAAAATACGGGTATATTAAAATGAAATACCTTGGGAAAGGTATGATATGCACATAAAGCAACACCAGGAACAAAAGCATGATCAAAAGAGCATCCTCAAACCCAGCTGTGCACATTAGCTTGTCCATAATGCATAATGCATAAGGTTCCGGAACAATGTACAGTTTACATAACAAGGATAACATTGGGAAAACTTTCCAATTCCACGTGCTTGAAAACTATTCATTTCAATATCGCAGTGCTCTGTATTTTTTAAATCCCTATGCTACTAGCTTAGTTAGCATGGCACAGGACAGATAGAACTCTCCTGATACCACTGATCTCAAACTTTCTACAACTGCTTATGCCGTCACCAAGTGGGCTTAATACACAGCATCCTCTTAGCAGAAGGAAGAGCAGCCTGAGACACTCACAAAGCAGAATAATTAATCACCCTGCCAAAAGACAAATGGATTTCTCCATAGTTTCCATTGTTTGGAATGCGGTTCTATACCCAGCAAAAATATTTAACACATTCAATTGCAGTGCTGGGAAAAATCTTAGTTCTTAAAGGCAAAGTGCACTTGGAGAAAGCTGTTGTAGAGCAATGAAAAAAGGCAAGTAAAGACTTCCCTCTTGTCAGTGATTACTTGTTGGAATGTTCAGAAGTATCACATAAGAAAGGATGGTGGGGACTCCTGACCAATCCAGCAGGTTAGAGTCACTACCTGACGTGTAGGTCAGTGGTAGAGTGCAGACATCCCTGATATTTTATCTGGACAATATCATGACCTGAGAGTACAAAATATTCCTTGGGCATTCATTGGGCATTCATTGTGAAGCAGGTTTGTTCCGCACCTATGTCAGCCATATCTCTGTGGTCAGCACTATGGGCTTAGTAATGTGATAAGAAGAGGTTGGCTGAAACAGCACAGGCTGGAGGAGGCATGTACACTGTCTTCATCTCCCCTCGGCTAACACAAGCAAGATAGCAATTACCTGACTTCATTACGTGTTTCAAAATCTGCGTTAGGAAGGCAGAGTAAAAGTAAGAATAAAATTGTTGCCGTTTCGAAGCTTAATAACAGAAATTGATGTGAGAATGAATGATCTCTGAGAGAAAGGGAAATAACCAATATTCTCCAACAGCAGTTAGTGAAGCAGGGATGATTAAAGACAGGAAAAGAGAAAGAGAGGCCCTCAATGATAAAGAATCACTCAGCTGCTCTGTTAAAAGGCAAGACCAAAGATGATCTTTAAAGGTCAAGCGGTCTTCTCAAGAGCTCTTCTTTCAAAGAATGAATATAGTTTTTTTTTTTATTCAGTAGGGTTTAGTGAATCCATTTAAAGGTCAGTTATTTATTTTATTCTATTTTTTATTTTTCGGACAAGATGCGACCTTTTCCGAAGGGGTCCTCTGAGCTTCCTAACAATATATTTCAATAAGCCCTTAGACTCCCTTTATTGCTCTCCTTGTCTGTTTCCCCTTAACCTCCACACTTGCTGTTAAATGCCTGGGCCCGTGAATTCAGCTTAGCGTTACTTTGAAATGGACCGGCAGGTCTCCTGACACACATTAAAGCTCTTCATGCATTACATGTGTGCTGCCACTGTACGTTTTCCTGTAGTTAGCCCTTGCCAGTGAGAGGCACTTAGTGTGAAACACTGCATTACCCTCTGTGCAATGACAGCAGGCTCTCAAGTTTAAGGGGCATTCAAAGCACCTGGAGAGCCAAAATTCTAATTTTCTGCATATCTTCCTTTTTCCAGATTTTTATTCCCACACACTGCAGGGCAGAAAGGAATGTCAGGGCACAGATGGAAAAAGAAATCCCCCAAAACAGAAGAATTAAAGATGGACAACAATGTGTGTTTGAAGCTTTGAAGAAAGTCCTCCTCAAAAGTGCTCAGAGCAATGTACAGTATGCGATGTTCTATTAGAAGATTATAAATAAGGCAGGGTATGTGCGTTTGAGTAGTGTTATCTATGGGATTTATTTTGCATTGAGAGAACTGTATATGAGAGGAGCTTGTTGCATGCCAAGCTAATACTATATTGTTTTGAATCACAGTTGTTTTGCAATTTAATCAAGAGAAGACCGAGTTCTATAAATGGAAGAAGCCCATGATATCTCTCTCAGCTTGCAACGAATAAAGCAAATAGGAACAACAGCAATACGTACCTTACACTCAGCTCCTTTCAGGCACAGCATGATGCACAGGCATGAACCTCTCCGTTCTGTGCTTGGTGTTGTGTCTTGCTCTTTTACTGCTGTCATGACCGCTTTTTATCATGTAGATTTTCAGATCAATAATGTACAATGCAAAGGGAGCAGTACCAAGCTATGCCGCATGGTGGTCATGTTCACAGAGTAGCTTTGTATGGGCTGATGCAAGAGTTCCACACTTGATTCATAGGAATCTGTCTACATCTGGTAATGGTGGTACTGTACTTAAATAAAAAAGCTAACAAATAGTGTTTATTGGACTCTGCATCTCTACAGAGCAGTCTCCTTCTACATCACCTGAATTCCAACATCTGAAGTTTCTTGACACCTTAATTAAAGTCACGTTAGTAATGGAAGCTTTCAGGGTTGTGGTGTACATTAGATTCATACTTCATTTTGGATCTGGTATTCGCTAGCTGATCTTTGTTTTGGGATACACTGGACATTGTCTAGTGTCGAGGAAGGCTATTTGGGATGAGAATCTCAATATCTGCTCAATACTTTTAACCTAAATGATAAAAGAGGCCGTGGTCCCTCACCAGCAGTACAACTGGATTTAGTCCAAGGAGGTACAATGAGGGTTACTGTAACTGCAGCTCCCTCCTCAAATGTCTGTTCTTACTTATCAATTCATCCTTTCCATAAATGATTCCCCACTGGCCAACATTGAAAATTACTTGAACGGTTTTTGTTTGGCATTATTTTCCCCTTCTCTTTATTTGAAAATATTGTTATTATATTTTATAGCCTCCGCACAGCCTGAAAGTTTTAAAACAGCAGTGATGTGGGTATTCCCACAACCACACTAAAGGGAGAATCTCTGCAGTTTATCACAAGGCTCTCACATACTCAATGTTTTTCTTTTGGGTTAAATGTATGCCTGTGGCACCAAATCTTTGGGTGGTGTCGGTTGTGTTTTCTCTTTTCCAAGAGAAAATAAATGTGTGTTATATATCCTCAGCAGTTCAAATCTGATGCCGATTCTTAAAATCTCTAGCAGATATTATATATATAACAAACATTAATAATAATAAGGAACAAGTAATAGGTTTATAAAAAAAGAAGAAAGAGAACACAACGTTTCGGCCGTGGAGCCTTCTCCACGGACGAAACGTTGTGTTCTCTTTCTTCTTTTTTTCAGCATGGAATAAACCTATTACTTGTTCCTTTCCAGTCTACGCATGCTGACACAGCTACCCACCTGAATTAATATTAAGAATATATATTAGATCTCAGTATAACATGCTGTATATAAATATTTAGTTACTGTACTTATACATTTACAAATGTATTTGTTCTTAGTGTTTAAAGAAAAGTTATTCACCTATTTATGAAGAGCAATAGGTATTGTTTTTAAATTATTTTGATATTTTCAGGGGTTGCAGATTTTACTGATATATTTTTTATTGCCTGCATTAAAATAGCAAGAGTATTAGTAACCTACAAAGAACATCCCCCTTGCTGAATAACAGTGTGGCCACCTTCTAGAAAAGTCTCAGAAGGGCTGAGCCTGCTCAGTACTAGGATAGGAGTCCTGTAGGAAAACAAGGATGCTACTGTAATTGGTGTTAGTGGACCAGTAGGTGGTGCCCTCCCCCCTGGAAATTACAAACCAATGCCCCAGTATGAGAACTGGCTACACCGTACTGTAGGAGGTACTAAGCACTTCGTCATTAAAGATGCCAAGGCTGAACAGTGAAGTGTAACCTTAATTTCTTATTGAAACCTCAACTATGTGGTGTATATACATTCATCCTAGCAAGTAGAGCTATTCTCCTGAATTTAAGATGAAACTTCTGACTACGGCTTTATATATGTTCATATATAGAGTCACTGCGGTTTTATCTTGCCTTATGTACATTATGTAAAAACTCCAGCCAATATGCTTGTCAGTTCTTTTCCTCCTTATGAGTGTCATATGCAATGAATTTGTTACCATTTTTGCCATCTTTTTGATTAACCCAATCCACTCCTGGTTTTGGACTCCATCGCTCAAACTCAAACATTTTTACTGTGATAGTAAGGTTTTGGTCTGAATTATTTCAATAATTTTGATCCAGCTGCCTATGGCACTTTACAAAATGTGATGGGTTGGTTCCCTGCATAGGAATCGTAAGAACAAGAATGCCACATTCATTTATGGGTAATGGCAGATGAATGGAAGTTTTCATTCCTCCTGTACCTTTACTAGGCTTTCTTCTGTCTTTGGATGTTAAAATCAACAATTATTTCAATTTTACCTTTTAACAGTTTAGAACTGATAGATGTTATTCAATTGGTCTTCTATGACCTCTTCACCACATGGGATGAATACGGACATGTGCCCATGCCATACGTCATGTGACACTGTGCCCTACAAGAGACTTGAGTGACACGTCTCTCACTGATATCACTGCAAACTCTCAGGACTGCAGCGAGTCCAAGTGCTGGGAAACGTCTAGGAGTCAAAGCCAAAGAAGCCTCGCCCGATTCAGCCCACTCTTCCGTCACGCTGCATCTGCTGATCGATGGATTGATCGATATATCTATCCCGTTCATTTATCTGCATATGTCTGATATATCGCTCTATCTGAGAGATTCAGACAAGCCACTTTAGAAGATTAATAAATGGTATCTGTCTGCAAAAGAATTTTATCATTAAAATCCAATGTAACAGCTAAACTTCAGTTTGAAAAAGAACATAACAGTAAAGATTAAAATTAAAAATCTTTATTACAAATGATAGAAAATTCAAACCATTAAAGCGATTGAGGTGAATTCTGGCAGACTATTAGTTGAATGAAATTCCAATAAATCTAGACAAGAGGAGATAAAAGCATCCCAGTGCCCCTGGGCTTGCCTGTGAAGTCAAATTGCACACATGAGGATCTATATTTGTTAAGCTCTGTTCGCTTGATTCTTGTTTGAAAGATGGAGGAGGACTAAATTAACCAACACCAAGAACTTCAGAAGACAAAATCCATGACATCACCCTTAACATTTCTCTGTCCTCTAAGAATAATATAAAAAATATCAGCAATAACACCGCACAGCTTAATCTACCTCTTTAAACCGCCAGCCCCCCAATGGCGCCCAAGGACCATTTTTGCCAGTAATGGATGGATAGTGCCCAGATACAGTATGAATGTTTTATGCCTGTTTTCTTATCAGCCTTGTTGTGTCAAAGCTACATTACAGCTATGCCAAGGCTGCTTGTTTTAATACATCAAAGCTCTGTAGGAAAACTAAGAATAATAACACAATCCAACCCAAAGTACACTTTGCTGCAACCCTGCGTATTCAGCAGTGGACCTTGATGACTGGAATTTGGAGAAGAATTGAAGGGCAGATGATGGGCAAGAACAAATAAGAACACCCGCATTCAATCACATCCCTTCTTGATCCAGGAAATCCAGCCAGTCTTTGAATTCTCACCAATCTCCTGCACATCGCCATCTCACACCAGTGCCTCAGGCAACTCAGGCAGTGCAGGGGCACAGGACTGTGCATTGCAGGATCAATAACAGAAGACCTGCCTGCTTTTAATTCAAATTGCACTTGCAATATAGGACGGAACGGTGGCTGTGTGGCTAAGGATCTGTACCTGTGGCTTAACCCCAACTGCTCCAGGACCGCCATATAAATGGCTGACCCTGCGCTATGACCCCAAGCTTCTCTCCCTGTCTGTGTGTCTCATGGAGAGCAAGCTGGGGTATGCGAAAGACAAGTTCCTATTACAAGAAACTGTATATAGCCTATAAAGTGATCTTATCTTAACAAGATGGAAGACTTGAATGGCTAGTGTCCAGGTTCGGGGTACAAAGTGATCTTTATCTCTGTTGTCAGAGAGGCCACACATCTTCAAAGGTCTCCCATTGTATTATCCATACAGCTGGAGTCCTCGAAGCAGAGGGGATGCTGTGATGCTTGGAGCTTCAGACTGGGCAACTTCCTCTAAATTAGCAGTATACTGCATACTGTACATTCCCCAGAGCTGGAGCTGTGAGGCTGTGACTGGAAGCACAAGACCCCAGAGAACCAAGGAAAAAAATCACCTTGCAAATATCATGAAGTGATCATTCACCAAAACACCTGACTGCTTGCTAACTCAAAGAACAACCATACTGGCCCTAATACCAAGACATGTTTGGTTTCTCATAAATCCTGCTTTTAAGCAAAGTGGACCTTACAGACTCTAATCAAGTTAACACAAGTCACCCAGAAACAATTGAATTACTTAATGTTTCAGTATATTCTGACTTTTTATAAATATAAGCTTTCTTCATGATCATCTACATCAGGCTCTGTGTGATATACAAGGTCAGGGAAATATGTCAGGTGCTGATAACACACAGATGCCCTTGTAGAAAGCTGAGATTTTTTAAAAAGTGTGCAGACGACTTGTGGACAAACTGGATACACTGATTAGTGCTCATTTTAATGTAGGCACACACAAATGCATTTTATGACACTGTCTAGAGATGTCCAATAACTCAATAGAGTAAATGATGTAAACATGAATTTTAATGACTGCCAAGGCACCTTGAACCCAATGTCTAAGAAATGACCAATAAAATTGCTGCTGTTCTATAAGCAGCTCAAGGTGCCATTGTCACGCTGGCCAGCTACAGCTGGGATTTTTTTCCCCTCTCATATTTTTTTCAGAGGAACATTTAATGCTTCTGCTGCTGCTTTAGAAAAAAAAAAGGAAAAAACAATAAAAACGTGAAAAGCTTGTCAAGTCGGTATGAAAATGAGAGCCCATATTTTGTATCATTTTGCTTGCCCATTAAAATTATGTTAATCCTTTTCCTTCACGCAGAGCCATCTGGAAAACTCATAGCTGCCATTTTGTCTCAGTCAACATTAAGTTTGTTAGACCCCTGCCCTGCTCAAGGTCACTGGAGCTCTACTTGAGTATCTTTCTCACTAAATGGCCACATTAGATCCTGCATGGATCACAGGCTATAGATATTGACAAGTTTGTCTCATGCAGGGCCTGGCACATTCTTGTTGAATGACTCACACAGAGTACAGAGCCTTTCTAAATTAATACCACCCCCCCCCAAACATACAAGAATTGTGCTATCTCCCCAGAACATTAGTTTGAGCTGTTAATTTTATACAGCAGGGCTCTGGAATGCAAAACAAAAACCATTTTAGTGACTACTGTAGCATGAGTGGAATGTCTGCAGAATTAAGGGATAATGGAAGCTAATTTGTATCTCCTCCTTTTTGTGCTTGGTGTTTAGCAACCGATGCATTATCTTTATATTGAGGCTGTGCATTTTAATGGTGGAGGACTGGCTGCAACTGTTTCTGGTAAAACAGTTTTATAGAACTAAAGGAAGGAATGTCTGTAAATAGCCAGCCTTGGACAGGAGTGCACAACTCCATGCTTGCAGTTGGTGGCAGCACTATAGGTCTCTTCACATCTGTACTATTAAAAAAAACTAGGAAAATATGTTGAACTCATTCTGATACAGCAATTAGTAGATCAGTTAGGTCTTGCAGTTAAAGGCAGTTCAAGTGGAATGGAAACCTACAGCACTGCAACAATCCATGACCCAGGATTTTCTCTCCTGGTCATGAGGTCAGGAGGACTAGTGCTCACTTGGAGGTATAGTGTACAGTAAGTGTCCTAGGGCAAAAGATAAGAGGTCATCCAGAGCACCTTTTCTTGCACTAAGATTTAAAATCTGCTTATCTGTTTTTTTTTCAATGCAGGAAAAATAAAGATTGCAAGCAAAAATACACTGACAGAAATTCCTGACAGAAAGCTTCGCAAACCTGATCTCAGGTGATGAAAAAACATGCATTAAAAAAGCAGAATCTGTGAGCATTTGGAAGAGTTAGGGCAAATTCACAAAACCCCTTAAAAAGTGTGGATAATTAAACCATATTAGTGATACCATTATCAAATTCCTGCTACTTTTAACACATTTGTTTCCAAATCGGTGCTTATGGTAAGATATTCACTACGTGTTCATTGCATAACGAAGTGCCAATACTTAGCAGTTATTCTGTAATTTCTTCACTTTCACTCTGCCCCTTTCAAACGCTGTTAGATATTCGGTGCAAATGAAAGATGGTTTGTTTTGCGATTCGGAATGGATGATTCATTGTCTTTTTCTATCTGCTCCTCTTGGAATTGGCTGATGTTGTTCGGCTTGGCTTACCCCCATTTAACAAGGTGGGAGTGTAGATTGTAAAGGCTTTCCTCTGACAACTCCCTTTTGAGCCCATCTCTATTGGGCAAGTTGCAAAGTCTACAATGCCCCAGGGGAACTCATTCTAACAGAACTGCATGCTCTCAGAAACCCAGCAAGTCCCACAGGATATGCAAACCCTTGCCAGCATGAGTCCACTCAATCCCAAAGGAGTTCAGCCACTTGTTCTGTCCCTCAGGAACCCTGGTCAGAGTCAGCAAATAGCACAACCAGAGCTCAAACCAAACCAATGAGGTCTGAACAATAGATATGCAATCTATACTTCAAATTAGCTTTTCTAGATCAGACACTTTGGAGTCACAGACGTCTGTAAAACACACAGGGCACACTTGCTATTAGCTCCCTCTGAACACACGTGAATGTTCTTGCAGTGCCTGTCAGTTGTGTCTGCGTTTCCCCAACAGGCTCTTTAGAAGCAGATCTGTAAATGCCAGACAGCAGAGGTTGGCATTCTGGTGGCATGAATGCAGCTCTGCTGAAGTGAACATTTCTGATGTAAAACAGGTTGCTCAGTGACAGGTGAGTGATCCAAACACCAGACTGCACCCCCAGGATCCCTGGTGGAGCTTCCTTTGTTTTCTGCTGCATCATTTCTGTGATAAGGATTAGTTCTTCAGAGTTTGTGGATTTTGTAAAGAACCAAGTAAATAATTCAGGTATTACCAGAATTTGGCCCTGTGAGCAGGCAAGCCACATCCTAAAATCTATAAAAGCAAAGTTTTTGCAACATTTACTTTGAATAGAAGTAAGCTACAGTATGTAGAACAAGGACTGTAACACCATATGAAAGCCTGGAAACGATCAATTACCAATTAAATGAACATTTCATTTGGTGCCTCTTTCTCCTTTGTTTGCTATAATCTAATTTCACCCAACTGCTAGGTGAGGGATCCCAGAATGTCTTCCTCAACAGCTTGACAGTCTGATTGTTTCAGACAACCTTGCATGCACATGCAGTAAGTGCCTTCTAGTTATCGTTTCATTCTAATTTTCATTTTACTTGGCTTATTTACTCACCTGAGCCAGTTATTAGCCTAATGAGAATTAACTTAAAACCTGAAGACTCTGAGATTTCCAGGACCAGTGTTGGAGACCCTTATGCTAAGTCACCATGTCTAGTGAAGAAGACCCCAACTGTCTATGGAATATAAAAAGATTTTGAAAACTTGGTGGAATGTGGGCTTATACTGTAGAAAGAGAGCTGTCATCCTTGGTCTGTGCCAGTTCAGGAAATAAAACAAAGACACTGTGCACAAAAAAGTTACAGCTGCAGCCGGGAAAAAGTCCCTCTTCTGTGTACCAACGTGAACCTCCAGAGTTCAAAACCTCATTTCCGAGGAATAATTAATATTTAACTCCAGCGGTAATTAAAACCCAGCGGAGATGGCCTCATGTTCAACGCTGGAGCTAGGCAGATCAAAAGCGTTAATCTTCATCCCTCTTCCTGCACTGGCTCAGGCAGTGGCTCAGATTTGCCATTCGCCTGGCCATGAATAATGTATGCACTAGCCATGTCACAGAAGGCAGTCCTTCTATTCCCTTGTCTGCAGCAGGCACAAGCACAAGCAACACAAACTTCAAAAAGAATATTGTATAAGCAGATGTCAGGCACGACCCATGTCGGCACAGATATTGCTGCTTGGCAAACACAGAAAACCCGAATGCTGCCACAACTCAGCTGAATAAAAGGTCAACCGGTTGCACAAACAGTTTTGTAGACTGGACACTTGGAGCTAAACACAAGTTGAGGAAAACTAAAAGTAAAACAGAAAACAGGATGAACTTTTGGTCAACTTTGTTTTCAGTTGCCTTCTTGTTGTAAAGGATAATACTACTGTACATATCAGCAGACTGAAGAGAGTTACCCTTGGCAGTGCACAGGAATGGTATGGTGCTTTAGAAAACAATTATGTTAACCTGTTCGATACCTGTCTGCATTTTAACAGGCTTATGCATAGCAAAGACGTAGGCACTCAGAAGACTGCTCATGTACTGTACACATTTTTTCCTTATCGCCAGTTCATCGAAAATAGCATTGAATGTAGAGTAGAGGAGTTTTTTGCCATACTGTATGTACACTGTAATTCTTAATTGTGCTGATCTCTTGGGACACACGCAGTACAACAGACAACACCACACAATGCAGACAGTACATTATAAACATAATAAATAATAACAACAGGAACAATAAATATGTTGTGGAAATTGAAACCATACTCATCTCAAAACACAACCATTGGGCAGCCTTAACATCTACACTACAGAGGAACACAAGGGTACTTGCAAATTATTGAGCAACAGAGGTGTGTGGCTGAAAATACTCAGGTAGTAATCTTACACTTCAAATAGAATTCTCAAAATACTCCTACAATCCTCCCCAGATGTCCTAAGAACTGCTTGATAATTGGCTTGATACTACTCTTACCACCAAGCCTGCTGTTCCCCACTCATTCTTTTTGCTTTTGCATGAGCTGAATGATGCTTAGTCTCTCTGTGTGTCTTGGTAAAGAGGCTGAATACTATAGCAGCATGAGAATGTAAGAAAAACTCCAAGTATGAAGGGCAAACGAGGCAAACACCTTTACTGTACATCTGAGAACTTGATCTAAAGAATTCAAACTATGAATGTGGAAGTATTGGAGGAAAACTTTTTTGGGGATGGTGTACTGAATTAATTATGGTTGGACTATAATTATCGAAGTAGTACTATGTGCCGTGACCTCTGTAAACATAAAAGGTAGTAATACTTTTACATTTTTAGTCAAATTTATTGAATGGTGACAGATAGCAAGATGACAGATATATTATGTTTGTCAGTAGCATATGCTGAAGTGCGTGAAAAAACTTTAATGCCTATACTAGTTTATTTGCTCTGCATGCAATGTTTATGAAGCTAGACAAGTATGAATGATGCATTTCAAATCTCTTTTGTGGTTTCAAAACCAGCAGGATCTCTCCACGAAGAAGGACATCACATGTATAGTCTGAATCCTTTCACCGATGACCTGGACATTTAGAGATAATTGAGTTCTTTCTGGATTCTTAACAGTACCAACCAAATCACTTTGTACATTAAGAAAAAAAAATACAAAATTGGCTCATTTTATTTTCAGAAACATTATTTTTCTGGCAGGGCTCTTTCACTGAAGTGCTGGCTTGTTTTATCAAAGCAAAGAGCTGTGCTGCTGGTTAGCATTCAGGGCAGCTGCTGCAAGAGCACAACTGGCAGGTGGGAGAAAGTGTTGCCATTGCCCTCTGGGGTGCTCTGTTCTGAGGTGGTTCCCTCCCTCTGAGGAGGACAGAATGAATGTGCTGACAGCGGAGTTATTAATGGAGCAGTGGGCCCAAGACATTGTGGCCTTATTGCGCCGTACTATTAAGAACACCTAGGTGTAACGAAGCTAGGTAGTGGTGAAAAGGATCCGATGCAGATGCAGGAGTCCTTGGGAGGCGAACAGAGCAAAACCAGGAGCTGAGTCGTAGTACGAAGGCGTAAGGTAGGTCAAGATCCGGTAAAGGCACTGGTGGCGAACAATCCAGAACGTGAGACAGGTTTGTTGTCAAAACAAGAGCGGCAGAGTCAATTCCGAAAATAGTCACAGGTAGCAAACAATCCAAGGGGCGAGACGAGAACTGAAGTCCGAAGGCAAAAGGTGAAGTCAGAATTCCAGTAAGGCAAAAGGAAAAGCAACGCTAGGTTGAGCAACGAGAAGTAAACTCAATACCGAACAGCGATACGCGGGTAAGGGAGGCTTAAATAATGCAGCCTGCCGCATGGTAAGGCATCTGATGAGAAATTAACACGTGCGGTGGCGTTTGTAATTATCACCCTGCTGCTGGAACTGATTAGTCCTCTTGGGAGCTGGTCTGGGCCGGTTAGTGGTCGTGACACTAGGAGACTCAGGGAAGGCAGAGGCTTGGAAAAGAGGAACGTGTGTGTGGGGGGGGGGGGGATATGTGATTGCATAATCAGGCTTGTTCTGAACATGTGTCTGTACGATCTGGATTTCAAGTCAAGACCCCAGACTTTCTTCACTTACATCAGACATGGATCTACCCCAGCTGCACATGCTCCAGGGCCACCATGTAAACAAAAGAATCTCCAAAAAGGCTTCAGAGGCCCTCCAGTCACTCTACTTCACTACAGCTCTAGCAGTTTCTCCTGCTGTGTTTGTGTAAGTACAGTAAACTATATAATGCTGAATAGAGTTTGTATGTTCTCCACCTTGCTCACATGGGTTTTATCCAGGTGCTCCAGTTTTCTGCCACAGCCCAAAGTTCATGCTGGTACCTGTAGGTTAGTTGACATTTGGGAAAACTATCCCTAGTGTGAGAGTGTGCCTATGTGCTGTGTGATGGACTGGAGTTCTGTCCAGGGGGCATCCTGGCTTACACTCAGTGCTCCTTGGGATCAGCTCCGGGCCACCGTGACTCTGAATTGGATAAGAGGTTAATGAAAAAGATGATGATGATGAAGAATGTATAATGATTAATTCCACACTATTCCAGAGACGTCTAGTTTGTTTTTTTGCTGCATTAATGCAATCACCCTGTATGCAATACAAAGAAAGCAGTATCTGAAGGCTTTGCCTTGTGTACAGTGTAGGAATGAAACGTACTGTACACCACAGTTGCAGAAGGATTGTGAAAACATAGGAGAACATCTGTGCTCTGAACAATGCACAGAAAGTGGGTTCTTTTCTTCAATAAGATGCAATTAAGGACAGAATTCCATCTCTATTTTAAAAGGCAATTTAAAGTTGAGCAGATGCGTAAAAGCCCAGGACATTTTAATGAATAAGTGTGCACGGTATTGCTAAGGGAGATTAAGCTATGTTTTCTTAAACTGAAAGCCTGAAAATTAAGTTTAACTTAATTTGACTGCTCCCATCTGCCATTCCCAGCAGTGTGCCAGGTAAATGCTGCAGAGCACAATTACACTGACAAAAAAACAATCAGTTAAAACTATAATGAAGCAAATATGTTTCTGAACTAAAAATTAATAGGAAGCCCATGCTTAATCAACAGCAAGAACAAAAGAGGCTTAAACGAGAGTGATAGCTAGTGCTTGATCCCAAATACAGAGCTAAATTCAATAAGTGTTAGGAATAAAAATCATTTCAAAGCAATCGGAACCAAATCAGGTTTTATGGGATGCAGGTCTTACGTAACCCAGAGGAATCTTGGTTTATACTATTATACTATACTATACTATATTATACTAAGATGTTTTCTTGTGTCCCTAATTAGGGGAAATTTGTGCACTGCTTGTAGCATCTAACATATGAAATAGACTACATCTATTCCCTTGGAATCCACAGTGATCCACTATCCACAGTGCTCAGACAGGTCAAGCTACAAAAGCCATGACAATAATGCTTTCATGTTCATTATTCTTATCCTATTAATCTAAATAGCATTGTAAACATAATGTCCTCACTATCATGGGCTGCGTTTATTGAGATCTAGATTAAAGATCGTGGCCACTTGCTTGTTCATCCTAACTGATCTTTCTCCCTTAAGCGGATTCTTGCTCTGTGCATGTTTTCGTTTTATAATTCAGCCTTTAAACTTGTGTGTTATCTCTACCGTTCCTAATTATATTAGCACACAACAACAATTAGCTGAAAGTGGAATCTAGCCCCTTTTTGTTGTTTGTACTTGCTGTGACTCACCCAGTCACCAGAGCACGCTAATATCTGTAAACATTTCCGCTTTCATTTTGCTTTCCCATTTTTCGAGGTCAGAAGGGAAACACACAGCAGCGGATTGATTTCATTGCGAAAATGCAGATGAGTTAGCTGAACCGAATGTTTCATCCCAGTGTTTCAGAAAATGGTGTAGTTCCAAACAGTCCTAACAAAGAACATTCATTGATTGTTCCATATAACCCTGAAGGCGGCTAAGCACTGTTCCAACTTCACTGGGAATCAAGTGAGATTCCATTTACTCCATGGGCACTGGGCACAGCTGCAAAATGCTTATTCCAGCTGCACTTGTTTGGTTCCTCAATCGTCCACTTAACACTTCTGTCAGCCAGCCAGGAGGACCAGCAGTTTCCTCCTGCAGGAATGTGTCCAACATGGAATGGATATTATACCCAGAGTTAAGGCTGTTGATATAGCTTCTGTCGCTAAGCAAAATAAAACATTCTAAACTCTCTCATTGCTATTAAAATTCATGCAAAACATTGTTTCACCCTCTTTTAAATGCGAAGTATGCACCTAGAATCTTCATGGCTGATTTTATTTTAACAGTCATACACAATGGTTTGAGCCAGACTCATACTCGACAAATCTGGAGACAGACATATCAGTCCTGTGACTCTTAACTGAATTAATTTACTGGAACTTCTGAACTACAATTTGAATGGATGAATGGGCAAGAAATGTAAACCAATCATCGCTGATAAATATAGATAAATATGATTATTTAAACAAATAACATGGATTACTTTCCATAGAACACTGAATAACCTTGTTTCACAGGCAGAGAGATTTGTATTGAAGCAAATATAATAAAAACATACCTCACCATGCATGTTACACTCTCTCAATGGACCATCTTTATGGAGCATTCAGCAGTCAGGCCATGCAGTACCTGTGTTTTGACATAGTCGATTTCTCCAGGGTAGACAGAACATCCAGGCTTTATTCTTCTAATGTCTAGGGACAGGTTGTAACCATTAGCAGTCCCATCCATACTGCTGAACAGACCAGAACTCAATAGGTCCTGAAGCCCGTGTCCAGCAGAGTGCTTATCCTGACACAGAGTCAGTCTGTCCTGCCTGCTTCTCTTGGTTTACATATTAGTTACAGTAACTACATACTAGCAATATTAATATATAATATAACAACTACTTAATAACTTAATAATAATTCCATATTAACTCCACAAAGCACAAACAGATGATCCAATTTGAAAAGTAATACAGTTAACCAACAGAAAAATCTACTCACACAAAAGTTAAGTCACGGGTTATCTACTAGGTGTTTAATATTTTAATACAGTATTAGCTAAAAAGAGGCCTTCACAAGGAGGGTGAGTTCAAAACGCACAGCACAATCCAAGACAAGACAAAAGCAGTGCCGGTTCAATGCAACAAAGAAGCATTATTCTAAAACAAAAGATACCCTTCAACACTGCCTTTTTGGACATCTTTGAGAAATTTCTAATAACAGAGCACCCTCACAAATAAGATCAAGCCACAGATTAAGAAGATCAAGGGTAACCAGTGTTCAGATGAAATATTCAATGCTATCGCTTGCTGTTTTGAGATTGTCTGGGTGATCTGCTGTCTAATTGAGATTGCCAGTGTTATCTGGTCTGCAGATGAAATTCCCCAGCTATAACATGGAAACAGCTTGGTTAACCATTTCGTACAAGTGCAAAGAGGCACATTACAGAACATCTGATATTCTTTTGTAATGAAAACACGACAACAACACCCAGGTACAGATTAAGTCTTAGCAGCAATGCTTTTCAGTACGGAGGAAAAGGTGGTTGGTTTTGCAAACTGATGCCAGCACATGTAGGCAAGTTCAATAGTTTGTTTTCCAAAGTGTTTCTATTGCAGCTATTTAGGGAAGACTGTATGCACTCCATCCGTTTGTGCTCTCTTGCTTTGTGCAACTTTCAAAGACTGTCTGAAGTTCAACAGAACATCATAGACACAGTGGCACAATGCCATTGTTCCCTTCTTCCATTGTTTGGGATGATCCATGTGTGGTGACAATTAATTAAAATGGTCATATCAGTCCTGGCAGCTTTTAATTTCTCTTCCCATGGCTATTCCCCAGCTTTGCACAGCAGTTCTGCAGATTCCCTGTTAAAGAGGTTTTACAGCCCTATAAGCCTATAACATACGCAACAGCCTTTCAAAGCTAGTGCACACACTTTAGCACTCTGAGAGGCCCGTTTGCTACTAATGGAATCTCACCTGGGAGACGATTCTCCAGGAGTCTTTAAGCACAAAATTAATCAGAAATGAAAGATCTGCATTAAGCACACCATATTCCTGACATTTTTTAAATAGAGTTGACTCCATCATAAGGACACCAAAGTCCCTCGCCAACTGCAAAGTGCCCAGAAAAGCAGTGAAAAGAATGTAAATCCTTTTAATACCATTTTAAATCTCAGTACGCTCTGGGATTCACAGAGTGGCAAAAACATCCCTTTACCTTCTGCTTTGGATAAAAAGAAGGTAGAAAATATAAAAAACTTGAGCTCAGAAACAGAGATATATCTATAAATGTGAGTTTGTGTGTTTGTGATTTGTCAGCTGTAATTAACTTCATAAATGAAATACAGTTTGGCTCAGGATGTACTGAACAAAAGAATACAAATAAGGATTTTCCTCAGACCCATTGAGGATTAACAAGTGTACAACAGTGGCGTCTGTTGTCTCTTCACACTCTCAGCAGGAGAAAAACAATGAGGATTTTCTCTCATGCTGGAAGGGAGCATGCTTTGTTTTTCAGTTCAGCTGGTACTAGGATTCTATTAGCATCTATTTATGTGGTTTTGCCACATTCTAGTTTCTTTTGGTGTTCATGTAGTGGTGCTGAAAAAAGACAACCTAAAATTCAATAAAAGCAGATCAGTTTCAATTTTACTGCTGGAGTCCAAACAAATAACAAGTTATAGGGATTTTGCCCTCTGCAACACAATTTAAAGATTCAGTATTTCTATATTCTGAACTGCAGCTGTGTCCATTAAACCAGGACAGTAATGTGTACAAACATAAGAAGAACATGAGCAATTCCTTACGCCTACCCCTGCTATTCCCTCTAGCTCTCTATGGAGGATCTAACTTCCCATGATTATCTGGGCTTTTACTGCCTTCAGATCTGCAGTGACATTGACACTGCTTTGCATTGCTGCTATCACTGCACACATCTGTTGTGTGTTGTGTTAGCATGTATTTCCACTGTTTCTTGCACTGAGCGATCTTTGTGAAATTCTGTGCAACAAGACACAGTTAAAAATAATTATTTAATCAATTGTTTAACAGCACAACCTTGAAAGTGGATCCAACTACACTCTAGTTCTTTGATTCTGATTGTCCTTCCTTCACTTTACAGAGTTTTAACTCTACGGCTGACTTCTCGTTGCTCAGTTTTGGCAAAGTGTAGAATTGTGGTCTTGCAGTTTTTTTAATGGTGTGACTTCGGTGTTTCTGATACACTTGAAGTGAGAAGACTTGAATGTGTGACGTGCTTTCAAACCACTGTCCTACCTCTCTTTCTCATGCACATGCAGGTCTGGGTAAAGAAGCAGAAAGCACCAGATTCCTGTCCCTCACATCCACTTTCAGCAGCAGCCTGTATCGGAAAATGAAAATGCTTTTTGTTCTTGAAAGCAATTTCATGCTTTGAAGGTGCTTTGATTACTCACAATGGATGACTTCTTGGAAACTCAAAATCCCAACAAAACACGTTTCATTTGACTTGGCTGCTTATTAATCGTGTGAAAGAAATATAGACATATCGAAGAGATTCAGGTGGATTTAGGTCACTAATGTTCCTAACATGTTCTTAACATATTATTGAGGGCATATAAGCATAATGTCCCTAGCAATCTCATGTGAAACAGCAAAATAAACCATACAGCCCTTTCAGGCCCAATCAATTTTCCATTTACTCCTTGATACTACTGCAATCCGTCAATCTTCAGTCATAAAAGATTATTTGTTTTTCATGAATACTGCAGCATTAGAGAAATCATTAAAATCCTATTAATGCTTGGGCGTTTCTTAAAACACGAAACATATTGCTCTTGAGTTTAATTACCTTTGTCTCCAAGGCATCAAAAAGAAATGTGACATTCAGAAAATTGGAACATGCTTCTTCACGATGCTTCAATATGACTACACTGTCACATCATAAATGTAATTTCACTGGGAATAACAACACCCAAGAATTAAGCATGATGAAAGGTTTATTGAGTGCTTCAGTCACAGTAAATCAGGCTGAACCTGCTTGCTGGCAGCCAAGCTCCTGGCCATTGGACAAGGAGGCTGGGACCCCCATGCAGAGTGAGGAGTGACCAGGGGGCAGCTGTACAGGTGGAGATGGGGTGGGAAAGGGATGCAGAAGAGGTATGCAAGAGAGAGAAGGGGGTTACATAGATCATTTTTTGTTTTCTATGTGAGGAAACGATATCGGAAATGGTTACAAATTACTGACAGCTGAGGTTGATTGAACTTGGCTGATGTCATCCCTCCCGAACTTTGGTTATGAACTCCCATTGGTATAGATGGCTTTCAAACATGCTTTATGAATTCTGAAAGCCACACCACAGAATACAAACAAAAATGCACAACAGGGGAAACGAGAGCTAATTAAACAGGTTCTGAAGAAAAGGCATCTGTCCAGGCTGTCACAGTCTCTGCACTTGCACAATGTAATCGAGCCAAACGGCTTTCCAGAAGACCAATTACAGCAAATGAATGCAACTGAGTGCAATTTAATAGTAGCCCAAGCTCCACCCAACCTCATAAAATAGATTTGCTTTTGCAGTTATTCCCACAATCACAAAAGGTTGTGCCTCAGGCTGATATTAATCTGAGAATCATCGCTGAGAAAGAGGTGTTGAGGGCTCTGTGCAGCAGTGCCATCAGTCACACCAGAACGCACATAATAATAAATGTTATATTTATATAGCGCCTTTAAAAGTGGCTTATCAAAGCACTTTACAGAAAAAAAGCAGACAATGAGAGGAGACAGCAGAATTGAACAGCTACAGGCAGGGTCTGCAATACAGTTGGAAAGCAAAGGGGCAGAACCAGTAAACCAGTACAAAACCAGCAAAATAATAGCCCTTCTAAAGAAGAAGGTTTTGAGACTGGATTTGAAAGAGCTCAGAGAAGGTTATTATCTGATTATTGGATGAAATCAGAACGTTGGGGCAAAACAGGAGAAGGCTTTGTAACCCACAAGATGTAGATGGGCTTGGGGGAAAGACAGGAAACCAGAATTAGACTGAAAAGGTTGCAAGATGGGAGTAGTATCTCAGACAAGTATTGAGGTGTCAGTTCACGTAGAGCCTTACACTGTAGGTGAGCCTGAGGATTTTTAAATCAATACAAAACCTGATAGCTAGCCAGTGCAAGGACTCCAGGATAGGAGTAATGTGATCACATGCACTAGACCTGGTCAGGAATCTGGCTGCCAAATTCTGGACATACTGAAGTCTGTTCAGTGTGGATTTAGGTACCCCAGTGAGTAGGGCATTACAGTAATTAATTTGAGAGAAAACTAAAGTGTTGACCGGCATTTCAGCAACAGTTAACGACAAAATAGAACGCAGTCTGACAATATTTCTTAGGTAGAAGAATGACATTTTTATAATTTGTTTCACATGTGGGTCAAACGTCAAGCCTGGATCAAACGTTACTCCCAAATTCTTCAATTTACATTGAAACTCAAGTAAAGTACCATCCACAGATATGAATATTATATTTATTTGACATACAGTAGCTGATGGGTGGACATGCTCCCAAATTATGTGAGGGTAGGATCTGAGTGCACCTCTGACAGAGATGATCAAGAGGAAGAGACACCTGGAACCTTCAGTTTTAAAAACAGATTAGCTGGTATGCTAGGCTTTTAGAATAGAATATATTGTCCTGATCAACATTACAATTTAGCTACTTCTCTTATATAAAGACAAGTAGGGGAAAGGGTTTATTTTAGAAGAAAGAAAGAGCTCAGATATAACATGGGAACATAAGAGTGACAAGGGAATGACTTCTATGAGATCTAATAATCCACCCTTTTTATTAAAGAAAGACAGATTTTTAACTCTGACAAAATGGCTGGGTAGCTTGTTTTAGAATGCCATAGCCCCCATGAGTAAAAATGTGCCTTGTCTTCTCCATTTTAAATGCAAAACGTTCCCCATAGCTTCCCCTTGTGTCCTCTGGTTCGTGTTTTACTGCTGTTTCTGAAAAAAATCTATTGGTTTGATTTTGTTGATGGCTGTGAGGAATCAGGCCCTCTCGCATCCTTCTGCGCTCAAGGCTGAAACGTTTTTCAGTTTTTCCAAAACAATCGAAAACTACAAGGTAAAGTTCTTTTAACCTGTAAGAGAAGGACATTCCTTAAATCCCATAAACATCTCTGATTGCAACCTAGTTTTTGGAATGTGGTGACCAAAACTGTACACAAGACTTTAAATGGAATCTTTTTAGGGAATTGTTCAATTTGAACACAACATCCCATGATTTCAATTCTTCATTTTTAACTATACATCCTAACTTTCTTTTTGCTTTTTGTATTGCTTCCCCACATAGTCTACATTTGTCCCCAGTTGTGTATCTTAAATGTCATTTGCCATGTTTATCCATTCATGGTACAAGAAAGCTGAGGGAGAGAATAAGCTGTTCTGAGATCCTGAAATATGCCGCAGTCATCTGAGCAAGAGTACTGTATGAACTTTCTTGTAGACCAGAGTGGGGAGGTTAACAGCTGAGAGCCCACAAGTAAGAAGATACCTATGCATTTTGGAGGGCTGCCATAAAAGTGATTTGATTTTTCTCCAAATCTAGAGAGGTTACAGTGATTGAACTCCTTCAAAGGTAGACAGTTATGTCCTTGAGAGCAGAAATAAAAAAAGTATTGAAGTGTAATAGCTTTAAAATGCCCAAACTTGACCGTGTCATAAATACTCTGTCACACACAACTAGAAACAACTAAAGAACTAAAGTGGTATGTATTCTTAAGCAGATATCCACTTCTTTATAGACTGAGCAGCTACAGGCATACAAGCATCCTAACTCCAGTTTAGGAGTTAACTGAAGTAACTTTCACAGGTTTCTGAACTCCTGTAACACAAGAGTAATGGGAACCTCATGGGGCCTGTGTGTAACCTTTCGCCTCAGGACAATGCAGAAAAAAACAAGTGTGGTGTAATAGCAAAATTTAAATGATCTTACCTATAATGAGCAAATCCATCTCCCATACATTTTAAAGCAACTCCAGGCCCCAATAAAGAAAGGAAAAGAAAAGAAATTAACTATTAAAACATAAAGGGGCATTTGCTTTGAGTTTGGTTTGGGTTTTTTAATTTCACTAACCTTCACTATAGGCCAAAACCACATTCCATCCCAGGGCCAAAGATATAGCCTGGGCACATGTTACCTGATGACCACCAGCTTGCTTCCACAGCTCCATCTTGTGGTTTGGAGGCAAGCAGGTCTCTTCCACTAGATTGTCACATTTGTGTGTAACCACCATGTTTCATCATGTAATCTCCACAATATCATGATACTTTTGTCATCAATATTTTTTGTAAAAATATCAAACACACACAGAGGTATACAGTACATATGTATTGAATAGGGAAAATTACAGTTACTTGTCATGTTGTTGTTCGCATATGTGTAAAAAGGAAATTGTCCCTTTAAAAGTCACTGTGGGTGATAATGAAGGGGAGCAGGAGCTTCTAAAACAAAAAGCCAAACCCCTGGGCCACTTTTTTACTTCTCTTGCAGACTTCAGCAATGATGTGCTGTTCTTATGTCGTGGGGGTAGGTGGAGAAAGAGAGAAAGTTTTACACTTAGCCCAAGCAGACCGAGCTTTGTGACAAAAATCCCATTGAACTTCATTAGCCCGTCCAGGATTAGGGAGTGCAACATCATTACTGACCTTGATCACCAAGCCAGCAACTCATTTTGTTTGACCCTTACTAGGGTTTCGACCATGTACAGCCTTGCCTTGTGTATTAGGAATTATGCTCTAAGAGTGAGAACATAATTTTATATTTATTTTTCAGAGTCGAGCCTCACTCTGCAGGAAGTTACATTTTTGTTCTCTTTCCCACTGCCTAAATGTAGCTCCTAGATGAGAAATCCTTTTGTTGTATTTTTTTGTTCAGATTAGAAACAGCAGTTCACCACCCCGTAATAAAGCATTTAGTAACCTCCCAGAAAGAATGAGAGATGAATTCAGGACTCTTCTTGGTCTCTAAAAGATCTAATAAACCTATCAGAGACAGGACTTAAGAAGGCCTCATTCTGATGCAAGAAGGGGTTAAAATGCCAGCAGTGGCTCCTGTGATCAAATAAGTACAAAACCAGGGCACGGTTGGACATCAGAATTGGAATCACATTTGCAATGTAAATGCAATGTAGTGAGGATAGAGAAGCATACCGTATAGTCAATGCGATTGCAAATCTGCATGGAATAATGTTCAGTCTCTTACATCAAAAATTCTTGATTCCATGTTTTGTGAAAAGGTTTTAAAGCATTTTGCCATACAGGAGGGGAGCAGGGATGCATTTGGCGAAATGGTGTCCAGCACTTGATTAAAATCTAATTAAAATGTGTTCTTATAACAATTAAATCCTCTGGGAACGCTGAGAGCCCACATCTTACAGTATGTCATCCAAAAATTGTGCAGAACAGAAACATTGAGTACATACTGTACTGTAAACTGAGCATAGGCACATCTTATTTCTGTTAAACATGACTGTCACTTGACAGAAGTGACCTTCAGGGTCTCTGCTGAAACCATTGATGGTAAAATTCATCTTCCCACTAAAAGACCGACCCTCTGTTTTGTTGAGCACTCAAGAATGAGCAAACGACATTAGATTTTAATTTGATATCTACTGTATGAACATCAGCAGACGCCTAAAGCAAAACACTTTAAATTTTCTCCCAGAGTAAAAATCTAAATATTCAGCTCATAACAGTACAAGCCATCATTTAAAGGCATTTAAAAACCTAATGATGATGGTGCTGTAGTGAGATGAATAGACAGTCCTTAGAGGAAACCGAACTACACCCTGTAAATAATTACTGAAAAATAAAAGGAAGGTTTTACGTTGTACATCAGGTTTAAATGATTAAAAACTCAGATGTTACAGGATACAATCTACACATCTTTAGACAAACAGTGTTGATGGACATTTTATAACTAAACATTTGTAGAATTTATTGATAGAGAGATAATTATAGATTATCCATCCACTACACATATATCTCTTACTTTATATCTCATTATTATCGATTATTGCACTAAAGTATAAATACCATGCATAAATTAACAGTTCCTTCAATTACAACTGTACAGTATCTATTCTTAGAAATCCTTTTAAACATTTTAAACCTATAAAGATTTTGAATTATAAAGATAACAAATGACAGATGCACATTCTTTAGATTTTAGTAGCATGGACAAGTTTTCATTCCTTTTTATTTCATATGACATATCATCCATAGTAGACATTTTTTGATATTTTTCCAGCAATCCATTTTGACATTATATATTTATACATAATGGATGCTGCCTTTGGCTCAATAAGACACTCCAGCTTCAAAGCATGTGTATTTCTTAATCATTTGTTTCCTTGTTCCTGATAGCTGCACTTATTGCTCTTTTCTGTAATATATAAATAGAATCTATATATTAGTTGAATAATGTTTACCAAAAAATCTAAACAAAAACAATAATATGTACTAATAAGCGTAATAAACATCATACAATGAGCACTGCTCCATAATAAATTTATTGTTCATAATTGGAATACTTTTTGACTGTTTTGATTGCACTAGTCCAATAATAGTTTTTCAGAAAGCTTAGGACCTTTTAAAAATCAACATCAATTTACTTTAATGTTTTCTACTATTATACCCTCTGGGTGAGATGAAATTAAGCTTGTCTTTTAGCAATCTTTTGTTCACATTGATCAGAATCTTCAAAAATGCAATCACAACTCAATATAAACTATGCATGAGCAGCCAGTATGAAGTTTTGTAGTATCTAATCAATCAAATTTACCAATTTACCAGCTCAGGCTGACTCATTGCCAGGTGTTCCTTGTCATTAACGTTTCTTCCCCTCTACACATCTACTGTATAAAGATAAAAGACTTCTTTATGTATCACAAGATGAAGATCTATCAGAGTTAAGCTTTACCTTAAAACAAAATTACTCAGTAACAGACTGTACTGGAATTGTATTTCTGCATAAAGAAGGAAAAACATTGAATGAAAAGAACACAAGAATGAAAATTATCTAAGAATAGTGCACAGTAGCTTATACTATTTGTATATCAATATAACTGGCTTTAATCGTGAACCTATTTTACAATTACTATATAACATATAATTAGTCTTACTTTACTTATCAAGATTCCTTACTGACCGTTTTGCTAAGCTGCTGATAATAACTTTGTGAACAAAATTATATTAGCATCATATATGCATACTTTAAATTACACTGTAGTAGCTTTGATACATTATAAATGTTACAAGCCATCAATTTAAAGGAATTTAAAACCCAATGATAATTGTGCTATAGCGAGATGGATAGTCTTTAGAGGAGGTTGAACTACAGTCTGTAAATAATTACTGAAATATAAAAGGAAGGTTTTATGTTGTACACCAACTTTACATGATTAAAAACGTACTTCTTTCAGCACACAATATACAAATGTTTAGAAATCTATCAATAGCCAAATCATTTAGGGCCCAATACAGATATTTGTGGAATGCCACAAAGCACATTAATGTAACCCGATTTCACAATCATCTATCTTCACAAATTGTTACATACTTATCAAATACCTTCTTAGCCAATTACTGTATTCACCACACCTCCATCCAATACCACAAAACACAGAAAAACCATGCAGGAGATAAAGAAACATACCTACCAAGCAACTTTCTTCACAAGAATATAATATTTTTTTAACTATTATGTACAAATGCAATGTAAGAATCATGAACAAGCACATGTAGAACTATACTGTCTAGCAGAGATAAAGGGCAGTCCACAACTCTGCATTCACCTTCATTCTGTGACCACAGCAGTCAAAATCTAAGGTTTCTGAGATTTCAAACAAAGATGAGGTTTCTTCATCCTGATATTTTTTGGACCCACAAGTCCAACACATTGCACAGCAAGCATGTAGTCCCAACGCAATTCTTATAATTTATCATATGAAAATGCCAACCCAAAAATTACAGTACAGCAGAGCGTAATAGTACCCCCAGTCCAGAATTCTAGAATCACTCACATAAGTTCTGTATCACTGAAGCAGATTATCTGCTATTCCAAAAAGGCCTAGAATACACTATACAGTAACAACATGATTCTATACAAAAGGGAGCGCACTGAGAGGGGAAAAATCAAGATCAGTTCCCGATAATTAATGATAAAGAGTCCAATGGAGCAGCAGACAAGCTTCTCTGAAACAAGTCTTTCCACTTGTCCTGTATAAAAACAGACTAGACTGGACATCGATTCTCAGATTTATTGGACAAAGCAGGAAACTCAGCAATCCAAGCTGGAAATGGGATCATTTAAGCAGACAAAACATTTTTTGTGCTGGCTGCAGGATGAGCTGTCAATCAGTATAGAACAGGAATTTAAAGATTGAGGTACAAAGTCTATCTTTATTAGTACCAGAATAGTAATAAATTCCATGAGCCATTGGAAATTTGGGCCTGGTAGTGGTCAGGAACTGTAGCCATTTGATAGAAATAGTGACTTTCAGCAGACCAATAATATTTTCTTATTAATGATAGATCTGTGGCTTCAATTCCGGTTTTGTCATTGGGAGCTGAATCTGGGCAGGAGAGAGCAATGACAGATATCTGATTAAAAGTGAGATCTCACATACAGTAAACGTGAGTTGTCTACAGTTCTGATCTATGTGGTAAGAAGCCATTTCCTGCTTTTGTTACCCTTGGCATTTGCAAGAGTATGCCTTCTACTTTGCAGACAAGTGATACTTCTTGGGGCTTGCATAACTTGCATAAGAGAATATAAACCTAACATTATTCTAAAAAGCACCAAATATGAAAGCACAATAACTCCCACAGAGTCTTAGCTGGGAGCCACAGGAACTCTTCACGGTAGACATGTCAAGTGTATGTGTAAGCTTGATGGAGTGCTTCATTGACTTTTATTATACAATTTAATAAAGTGTTCATTCTTATTGGGTTAACATAACCATTGTGCATTGTGCATTTTAAAGAAAGCAATACCCTTGAAAAATCCAGTCAAAATTGAAAAAAGAAAAGCAAACATTAACATAAAGAGTGCAGAGAAGACAGCAGGCAGCTAAATAAGGCCAATATAATGCACTAGAAGAGGTCAAGGTTTATTCCATGCTGAAAAGAGAAGAAAAGAAACACAACATTTCAGCTGTGAAGCCTTCTTCCTGAAACACATTGTGTTTCTTTTCTTCTCTTTTCAGCATTGAATAAACCTTTATTTGTTTCATTGCGGCCTCCTCATGCTGACACAGCTATCTACTTGATGTAATGCACTATGCATCTTCAGTTTATAAGATGTAACTCATGTGTCTTAAGTAAGTATTGAATGTGTTAAAATAACTACTGTTATAGTTCACATCTTATCTTTGGACATGGGGATGTCAGAGTTAGGGATGCAGAATCCTTGCATCCTTGTGCACAGTGTGGAGAAAAGAATTTTGTCCTGATCTCAAGATTTAGCTCCTCCACTTCCCCAAGCAAGGAGAGAAGAGAAGGTGTAAGGAAATAAATCAGAACAAAGACTTTGTGCATACACATAATTGAACATCAATCTCAGAGACACATATAGTGAATCCGTACATCTGAATTCTCTGTAAATATACCAACATCAACAGCAATTTTCCTGAACAAAAAAGCACTTACGCCAGAATGTTTAAAGACCCTGCTGCCCTGATCTGGACATGTAGAAACCTCTGATAATCTCAATATGATGAAAGCTGTCTGGAGTCTGGTTAGGAATGGATCCGAATTTGGAACTGGTTTCAAATTCCAGGTTGGGATGCCGCAGTTGTATCCTTGAGGAAGACTTGTATCAGTTTTATTTCTAGTAACAATATTGTCTGAGTACATTTCAATGCTATTATAATTCTATATGAAATGACACTGATTACAGATGTGCTTTGTATAGAAGGCAGGGTCTTTCAGCAATCATTAGCCTGTAACGGAATATTCAGAACATTCTGTGCTTTGGAAACAGCAAATATCCCTTCATATTCTTGGATTGTGCTTGTGCATCCTCCTGTATTGTGTGCAGCAGCAGCTCAAGGTTAACAAGGGAATATTTACTCACTGCCAGCATTTACAAACAAGAACTGCGAGTGGCTCTGTGCATGGTTTGATCTGAGGAAGTGACTGGCTGTTTAAAGTCCATTCTTTCTATCTCGCGCTGTCACATCAGATCTCGGGTTCTAACGTTGCTGCCACCCTAGCTGCTTTGCCTCCACTTCATCTCTCAGGTCAGAGGAGATCCACTCTGACTGATCTCAGAAACACCTTAGCCTGAAACACATCCATGAATGTACTACTTCCACGCTGTCAGCACATATATGTCTACACACATACAGTACAGTATACAGGGTCCTAGGAAGTTAATTGCTTTGTTTCAACAATGATATCATAAAAGCAGCACAGTGGAGCGGTGCAATTTAGTCTACTGTACATACAAGTCGGATCACGGAGGAAAACATTTTCCCAGACAGTCATTGTCCATTTTAGAACTACACAGGGTGTATAGTTCACTCCTAGGGTATCAAATGTGGTGGAGCCAGTGATATACAGTAAGTGGCCTCTGTCATGTAATATCACAGCCCACTCAAAGATGCGCCCCAACATACTATTTGCATGTGGTCAGTAATTTCTTTCTATTGTACATTTGTTTCAAATAAGCTAAATCCATTAGCACATTGAATTTACTTATGCATACACATATATACACATATACAGTACCAGTTTTGTATAATATGTGCATTTGCTAACTGAATTTAAGACCAACAGTGTCTAATGTCATAATACTTAAATGTGACTTACTGTAAAAGACCATTACTTATTTTGTCATGGAACAACTCTCTGCTCTTCAAGTTAACAAGCAGCTTAGCTCAGATCTGAAGAGGAACAATAGGATGCTACTGTAGGTACACAGAAATGGTTATTATTTAATATGTATGGAATTGAATTGCCTTGTCCTTGGAGGCTCCCGGGAACATAAATGTAAACGCGCCGCCTCCATTAAAGCACGAGGTGTTTGTTTAGGACGAGGCTCCGCAAGGCGTCTCGGGGGCTGTGTGGCAGAATGGAGCGAGCTGAATTATTAGAGGTGCCCTGGAGATGCACTGTAGATAGGCAGCGCCAGGGGTAATCAGGCAGTGTGTAAACCACGCCTGCTGGTGCACGTCATCTACAGAGGAAGAAATCAAGCACAATAGGAGGGGAAAAGTTCAAAATGAATTAACCAAAACATAGATGCCCTGCAGAGGCGTTATTCAGCTACATGCCAGGCTTTGACAAAAAGCGTCTCAAGTAATCTTGAGCATGAGGACAGCCCCACATTGGGCAACACACACGTTGACCAGAAACACACAGTTAAAATAAATGTCCTATGTCAGACCCACGGTAGTTATAAGGGGAGGCTTAGCAGCGTATACTGTACAGCAAAAGGAAATACACCCTTTGAGTGCACCAATACCAGAAACCCTATGTCTCAGAATCCCACACAATTCCAGTTCCAGTTCCAGATTTATTTTTACTGCTGCGGCGGTGTGTGTTTTTTCTTTAATGCTGCACTCCCGTTAAAGAAGCACACTTTGCTCACATTTAATTGAAGGAACCTTGGAAATTTCCATCCCCAACAACAGGGTGCATTATCTGCACAAGGATACAGAACATTCTGCACGGTGACATAAAGTGCTAGAAATGAATCCGATCACATTTATAATTTATTCTGTTTCAATCGTCTTTTCTCCACTCCCTGAGCCTAATGTGCCCTGCTGCACAAAGCACCTCCAAATCATGCTGTAGTGTCAAGAGGCAGAACAGCAGACACGTATACCTTCAAATCCCCTGATAAGCTTTCCTCTTGTTAACTGTAGAAAAAGCATAGGAAAGTGTAGTGCAGCAAAATGGGATTCAAGGCCAGAACATGTTACTACCTACAGTTCAAATATTTCTCATCATTTCATGCATGTGTGGAATTGGCATTGATAAAATGTTACTAATGGACTCTTTTTACATAAAAGCACAGCTGCAAGGGACACAGCACAGTCTGAAAGAAGTGCTCTTCCTATAGTTCAGTATGATCTGCAACCAATACACAGCACATTTGGGATGGTAGGGCTGTGGTTATTCTCCTTATTCCACTGTTCTCAACAAGGATATCCCAGGCACTTTCATAGTAATCCGGATGTGTGCGCAGCACTGGAAGCCTCCACATTCCCTCCTCTGATATCACTGGATCTTGCCAAACCTTGACATGATTTTCATGATTTACATGGTGTTCTCTGCTGCTTGGAATCATGGGCCAGGGAGGGATGCTGCCTGCTGTTGACAATGTCAAAATCTTATTGCACAGTAGTACCTTCTGTTCAGTTTTTTTGGGTTCCCTTGGGAGGCAGTGTCCTCACTGATGGTGGGGGCAAGGAGGGTTTGGAGAAAGGGATTCTGAAATAGGGCTGAGTTGTCCTAAGGTGTTCCATTTGTTTTTAATAAAATGAATGAAAACTGGTTAACAAAAGGGGGGATTCCAACTAGGGAAATCCCTTTTGGTCCTGATGTGCTGTATGGTCCAGTGCAGTACTGCAGAATGCAATGGAGAGTAGCACACTGCAGTGAAGTAAAGCACAGCAGAGTAGACTGCAACGCAATGTGTTACACTATAGTACAGAGTCTTCCACAGGGATTCACCCACGAAGTATCTTCCAACAGACTGTCGGTGTGGGCAGGCCAGTATACTCTCGAATTTTCCCATGGTTTTTCAGTAAGAGATGAAAAGCCAGTTCTGAATTTTGCCATGACTTAGTTAATAATCTAACAGAAGGCATCTGATTGTGCAATTTGTAGTCCAATGGCCTGTTGTCCTGTAGAGGGAATTATGAATGGATGATGTGTTAGGGGGAAATGGGGCAATGTCTGATTGATTATATACTGTATCTAATCAATGTATAGAAGAAGTGGGAACACAGTCCCAGGTTACAGCACGAGTATCTGAACCATGCCATAATTATAGGCATGGATTTTTAATTAATTCATGTCCAATCACAACACTAAACACTAAAGGACCTATGACTTCTCCTTGTGATTGGACAACAGCTAATTAATTCTCATGTCTTTAAAATCAAAATTATCTATCTGTCAAAAAACTTTTAAATGTATAGATTAATTTCTATCATCCTCAACTAAATGAACAATTATTACTTCTATAAACTGGGGAGGGGGCCAACCATGATCATCACCTGCTGGGTTCTTACAGGTTTTACAGGCACCTTTCAATTAAATGAGGCCTGGAAAATGCAGGTAATCTGTTTCTTATCCACTTAATTGCTTCAAGTCATTAAGATCTGAAATGGAGTGAAAACCAGAAATAAATGCTCCACTCATTTAACCTGTCTTGTTTTAATAATAGGGTGTACAATAACAGACATATAGATGGATGGTGAAATAAAATACTCCAAAGAATACCATATGTCCACTCCCATGTATGTACATATCTGCCTTTGAACTATCTGCCTGCATTATATTACGCAAACTGCACAAGGTCAACGTCACGGAAGCCGGTTCTGACTCCTGTGAAGTACTGTACGTTGTTCAAGACTCTATATGTATTATCAGTATAATTACTGACAGTAATTAACTCTATAATCAGCATACAGATTATACAGTATAATCCAGAAGTGACTGGAGAAGGACATCAGGGAAGACACGGCAAGGAATGGATGGGATGATGGACAGGGGGACAGTGAAGACGATGATCATGCGGGGAGCGCAGGAGAACACGTCCAAAAGGGGAAATCAGGGCACAGTCCAAGGTCCAGGTGCCGGGAGATCCATCAGAGACGAACATAGGGAATGGGGAAGTAGGAACACGAAATGTTAAAACCATAAAGGGACAAGGCGCTCCGAGCTCAGTAGGTCAGGACAGCTGGGGAAAAGGCCTTGCCTTTGGACTGCTCCTCAGCCCGGTGGATATGCGGGCCTTCAGACGTCCGTCTACCAAAGCTAAGCCCAGAACTATGGAGATGCCGGGCTTAAATAGGGGAACAGGGATTGGAAACAGCTGGGACAAATAAGGCTGGGGAACTCAACAAAAGCCCTCTAGAGGAGGGATGACAATCTTAACTCTTTGTCTTCTCCTGTCAGGGAACCTATCAGTAGAATAGGAGGATCCTTGTGCATGACCGTGAATCCCACAGAACACAGAATAGCAAAGGAACAATCCAAAAGACGAGATCCAGAGGCTTGGTAGATAAGGAAGGCAAAAGGGTCCACCAACAGGAGATTTCCAAAATCCAAAAGGTGAGGTCAAAAGATAGGAGCAAAGAGTTAGTAACAGGAGATCAGTCAAGAGGTTTGGAAACACACACAGGAGAATACTACAAGAGGCTTCTCAAAAGTGAGCAAGGGATGGAGTGAGAGGGAACCTTAAATACTGAAAGGAAAGGGATGTGGTAGGATAATTGGTTTGGGAGTGAGAATTTGTGGAATCTGGTGCATGTGGGAATGTGATGGGTTCAATTAGGAATGTGATTGTGAAACAGTGGGTTTGGGAATGCAACGGCATTTTCGAGGGAGAGTGTGGGGAGTGACAGGAATGGAACAGCGTTTGCGAGGGAGAGTGGGCATGACAGCTCCCTTTTGTGCTTGGTGTTTTGTTGCAGCTGCATCAGCCCTGGGTCCAGATTGCACATTTTACCTTGGCAGCCCCTGTGTACTTCATTCCCTGCAGGAACCCCAAGCTATAACTCTGTCACAGAAGCTGCTGAGACACAACAGGAGAATCAGCCCTCTCTGACCTCAAAACGTTTTCACGCTGACTGTCCTGCTTAACTCCAGAGAAGCTTGCTGCCTCTGCTCCAGAGCTGTACATTTGTGATGGCAACACAGAGGGCCAGACTCTTGAATGAATGTTCTTCGTTAAAGATTCAAGAGGGAGACCATGTACAATTGTCAGCCACTTAAGTGATACCAGCTATTAAGAACACCTTGCCTGTCTCCACAGTTTAAACTAATGCTGCCTCACTTTGACAAGCCCCAGTTTAGGCAAGGGTAGCATAAAATAAAACATTAAACTTTCATAAAGCTTTTCTTCAAGAGGTCCCTTTTCTCCTGAATGGCAGAAAGATGTATACACACACACAGGCACACACACCCACAGGTTCTCAGCACAGGTCTCTCATACAATTACAGGATAAACTCTGTTTACCCTATGTTTATTTTTACTGCTGTTCAGATCGTACTGTGCTTCTGCTATAAATCAGAGTGATCAAAAGCTGTACTGTATATTAAATATTATTGTTGGAAAGAACAATCTAATTCCTTTACACTTTACAGATTAGATTGTTATTACGCTTTTATCTTAAGGGCCTCTTGTGATTTGAAATTAACTACACTCTGTTGCTTAGCAGTACTTGATCTGTGTTTGCGTTCTTTTGTCTTAATTTAAATGAACGAGTGTCCGATCTGACACACTGGCTGGGTGGGAGGCAGGTTCTCATACTCAAAGGAATCACTTACCTCAGTAAGCACAGCTCCAGAGATTCCTGCTGGATTTGTCGTGTCAGCTGAAAGACGTTTGCACTGATGTGAATTACAGTGGCAATATTGCTTAAAACAATTGAGCTATCAAGTACAGGAGGCATATTTTAATAATCAGAACTAAAGCGCAGCAGAGACTCATGGGTCACTCAGCAGGCTTTATGCTAGCAACAGTAGCAAGTATTTTACCCCAAGGAAAACATCACTCCTCTTCATTAAGTACTCTGCATTCATTCTCCAAAGTTAAAATTCCTTGTTTTTTCTGGCAGCTTCAGCAACATCTCATAACTCACCGCTGTTGACCTGGATGGGGAATTCTATCCCAGGATGTTTTCAAAGCATGGATGTTCCAAGCCCTCTGTAGCAGGACAAACATCTGGGACCTGCAGTGCCCTGCTAAGTTTCCCAACAACACTTCACAGTTGGTCAAATTACAATGTACAATGGCACAATTGTCAGCATCTGCATCAGGCCCTGCACGGCTCACAAGACCACATGCTAGTGCGTCCTGCTTTGTTTTTTCTGCACAAACCTTATGTGAAACTCTCCTGTCTGTTGCAAGGTTTCACAGGGACACGCTCACCATGGACTGCAGCCCCCAAGTGGCATTTATTAATTGTTCTGACATGGATTTCAAAAGGTACTTTTTCTTTCTTTCCGTTCATGAAAGTTGTCTGCCTCTACCTTGGCAGCCAGTGTTCGCTTCTGTCTTGTAAATAACCCTCCCCCTGCTGGTATCTCCTTAAGCAATAATTAATTGGAGAGTGAAAAAAAATAAAAGGTCCCATTATTGTTTTAATCAACGGACAAAATGAAGACTTTTAACCTATTGGCAATCAGCCAATCAAAGGCTCCCCAAAGAGCTAGACTAATTAACGAGTTTGTGTCAGTTGTTACAAAGCCCTCAGAAAGAGGGTACATTAGCAGTAGCCTCAGGCTTCTATCAATGCACTGTACATGCTCTAACTATGTATCCCAATAAAGTGAGCAAGCACAAGTGGTAGTTTGTTTAAGACCGTGGAATGAACTGAAATGAATAGCATAGTTATCACAGAAATCCCATGGAACAACACTATGCAAGCCGTTTCTCAGAAGTCATTAGAACACATGGATGGAAGGGGAGGGGGGCAGTCAGCTCATCTAGGTGGTCAGAGTGCTAGTAACAGTTTGGCTCAGGATCTCATCAGTCCAAGACATCCACGATGATCTGTCTAGAGAAGTGCTCTACAGGAGTTACATATAGGTCTTACAGATACATTTTCAAGGAAATGTAAAAAATCGCTAAGGGTTCTTTGATCTTGTGCATTTTTTTCACTCTGTGAAGTTTACTTCTGGATGATTTATGAATGCAAAATATATACACATGTTCACAGGAGAGCAGTTAAACGCCCATCAGTAGAAGCGCAGTTATGTAACGGGCTTGATTTCTTGCCTTCTGATGTCTGCAGGCAACTGAAGGAGGAGAAGGCTTCACAACAGAAATAAACCCACTTGCAGGAAAAAGAGTCAACAGCACACCAGGCTTGTAAAGTGTAATACTGGAGCTCCTGCAGAGACATTCCCTTTCCGTCCTTAAAACTTCAGGAATGGCCCTTGAGGTTCCTTGTATTAGGTCTGTAAGATGCCTATCAGAAGCCTATTGCCATCCACTGTTAGTACAAACCCATAATCAGTGTACAATAGGAGTTCTTCAACACAGTCAGTCTGATATTCTCTTTGCAGCCTCTGAGTCTGGGGTGCTGGCTCATAGGCTGGCCTCCTCAGTCATTTGAGGAGATCATCTTTATTTTCACATAAGGAACTCGAAATTGAATGAATAGTGTGAGGCAGAAAGATTGACCTGATTAGATGGCAAGTGGTCAGGCTTTACATAGAAACATTTTATTTGTGCTTATGTTGGAGAAAAAAAAAACAATTTTAATGTATTCAGTGGAACTGGGCGCTTCAGCAAGGGAGATATGAATTACAAACAGGGTTCAAAATAAGGGTCCCACTGTTCAGCAGCTTGAGTTACAAGTTTTACAAGATGCCACTTTCAATAAAAGCTGGAAACAGATTCAGAATACTATCATACAGATTGAGAACAAATTCTTAGGGAAATTAATTTGAGACAATACAATATAAATTGTAGATTTATAATTTGCAGTTAACAAAGTCTGGAATAGATGTAAACACATCAGAAAGGTTATTTTATTTCTTGGTTATTAATAACTTATTCACCTGAACAACCCATCCAACCATTTCTTACAAGATCCCATAATATGAGCTTCAAACAATATGTCTGGTTGACTTCCAGAACCCTTTGTGTAAAGAAGGGTGTCCTATTGTTCACCTCAGGCTAGAGTTAAGTTTTGTTTCCTTCTCTTAAATATTTATCTTTTTTTTTAAATGTCATTTTGCCTGCCCTTCAGTCCCCATGCTGGATTGAGACTAGGGTCCGCAGAGCTGAGGTGGATCTCTCCAGGCTGTTCTGAGACCAGTCAAACAAAGAGCTTCCCAGTGCGCAGCCTGTTAAGTGTCAGCAATTCATGCATTATTCCTGAAATACACCGGCGTCTCCCCTGGAGGTCAATAGAGGCCAACTCCCTTTGTATTTTTACTCTGAGGATACAAGGACTTAAAGGGAGAAATTGTAATAATTATGAATCAAAGTACATTTTTTCTGCTTTGTACTATCAGGAGGTATGAAGCAGCTTTTCAGTCCCTCTGGCTCCAGTGTCTTATAGGCAGTCTAGCATGAGCACCTAGACTAGTTGTCCCACTTTGACCACTAAAACAATATATGCCTCTGCATGTAGTATACTACTGTTCACAGACCTGCCATATTAAAATATGCCATTGACACATAATGAGTAAGTAACTTAATGGCAGGCACAAAATGGAGTAGACATACAGTAAACACCATGTGATCGTTTGGCTTGGAACAAAGCCTAAGTAATATTGATCCAGAAAATGTAAATGTATACCATGGGTGGTAAAATATTCTCTTATCTTACAACTGTTGAGCTGAGTGCTCATTTTAATATGGAAAGGCCTCCAACTAAACTTGTACAAATACATCCAACAATGTGTACTGCAATTAGATTTTGCTGCATAGGAGTAAACTGTACCTAGACCAGCTGCCTGGTAGAAAAAGAGTAACGGCCTCGCAGTTGCTAAGCAAGGGTGGTTGCTAAGACAGTGTTAGACTGATTGGAAGTTTCACTGTACTGCCTCAAACCCGTTTCTATTCCAGTGACTGGACTAGAGCAGGCACCAGCACCATTTGCACAACCGGTACCAGTAATGCATTAATAAACACATGCAGACATGTGTTCCCAGCTGAGGAACAGTACTTTATCCACATAAATATCTCTGCACTGCTTTCCCATCTAGCTCGCAATGACCATACCGTTTTGCCCTGAAGGTTTCTGAGCTACAGACTTGTTTTTGAGTGATGCACTAAGAGAGGCAATGCTTAGAAGCCTTAGGTCCCAGCCATGCTAATTGTGCGGTCAAATGTAAATTATGTTTATCAACTGCGGCCTGAACTTTGCAGTAGTCTCACCCTCCCTCCCTTTCCCTCAGTCTGTCTCTCTAGTTATATCTGAGCTCCTGGCTCTCCCAACAAAGAATCATCTTGCCAATTATTATTAAAACTCTGCTAAGCTTGACATGCAAAATTTGTTTAATGAAGAAACATTATTTCTGGTCTTTAGCCCTTTTTCGTTGATGTGGGCTGTAATCTTTCTACCAGCCAGAGTCTTGGCTACATAGGCAACAAGGAAAAAAAAGTGCAGGACTAAAACGCCCTTTCCTTTCTTTTTAATAGCTTTTAAATTGGCTGCAGAAATGAGAAAGACTGTTTTCTGAGTCAGTGGAATGACTGCTGGCTCAATGAGGCTGAAGGACTGTGGTTGCACACCCTGGACAGCTAACTGTCTTCACTTATATACTTAGTTCATCAGGAGAAGCTGATGAAAGTCCACTATTCACAGCTACCAACTCCCATTTCATTATTTGGTGCAAAACCGGAGAAGTCAGATTGCAAATACTGTAGGAGTGCAATAGGAATACTGCTCTCCCTCTGTAGCTGTTTCTCCCTCAAGACAGGCTGAAGTCTGTGCAACGTTTTGACTTCACATACAGTATCTGGCAAAGTGCAGTCTCAAATCTTGAAGCCTTGAAAGCAGTGGCTGACATCTGCCATGCACTCTGCACAAACACAGGCCAGTCATCCAATTATTTAAAAAAATAATTACAATGAGGCTGCAACCTTTGAATTTACAATTACACTGAAATTTACAGTGACGCACATCATCATAAAGAATGTCATAATTATTAAAAACTCTAAAGGTGCTTTGACTGTGATTGACACCTGTTGCAAGCTATGCTGATATGTAGTGGCTCATGGATTTTCCAGAGTAGGAGTTTCTAAACTGCACTGTTATTTAATTACAAGTTGCACAATTATGCTGCAGAGGTAAATTTGACAGACGGTGTGGGCAGACACCCGCTTGCCGGCTCGCAATCTCATCAGCAGCTCTTCCATGCAGAGGCCATGGTGAGTTCAATCAATACTCCCTTTGTTCATTAAAAAAGTATTGATAGTTGCCCTCCACTGATTACCCTTAAAATGCAAAGCAGAAGATATTTTATGTAAAATCAATTTTGATGAGGAAAAGGAACCAAAAACAGGCAGCCTCCAGGTCTTTCAGAGCACAGGTCTTAGGTTACCATAAGACGTCCTCTATAATTTGCAGGATACAATGAATACAGCAATCAGAGCTGGTAGAGTCAGATGGGACAGAGAATTGAGAAGGATACAGCGCCACCTTACTTGAGCATTATTGATCATCCTTCATCCTCTAGAGAGGGCTGGTAAGCTGGAGCCAAACTTGGCAGACATAGGGCACAAGACGAGCTACAATGTGGACAGGACAACAGTGTACCATGGGATGCACATACACACAGACACCAGCATATGTGGACAATTTACAGACGCCAGTCCCGTCCTAGTGAGTGTCCTTTTTGAAGGGGACAGGAAACTAGGGAGCCTGGACATAACTCACCAAACACAAAGAGAAGACACAAAAGGCACCACACAGAAGGCACCCGAGACTGGAACCAAACAGAATCGAAGAGCTGTGAGGCAATGGTGTCACACTACCAAATTCCCAGAGTGATTTAATTCCACACAGCCTGAAAAGCCTAAAGCCAGACAATCTTTTTTTTCTATCCCCATAAACACTCATAAAACCCCTTCGTGAATTTTTAACTGGATTTACTACTGTTCATTTTATCATTGTAAATTCGAGATCTCTTTTGCTGAAAAGAACACCAACTGCTAACTGGAGCCGACCTGAATTCATTTCCAATAACAATGAAGGCCAAGTACAGTTCAGTGAAACACTCCTGAGAGAAACTGAACCCAAGGTTAGCATCAAAACATGATCTTTGCAGTCACATAGTCTTTTTTATTTAATAAACTGCAAGCATGATATTATTTTTCGAATCTATGGTACAATCATTATGAAATGCTAAACTCAGTATTTGAATAACAGCTACCTTTACCACACTAGGATGTGACGGCAGTGAATGTGATGTTTTAAATTGGTTTAGAACATTTCATTTGCTGGTTAGGTCATGACTGGTTGGTAGGACTTCATGCTTGTCAAAAGAAAAGAAAAAGGTATCAAAATCCAACAGATAACAGGGACTGAATCGGACTTTTCTGATGGAGTTGCCCTTAATACATTTCAGGCCTAGAACAGAGCAAGTGTGGTCATTCCCACCGACGCCTCAGCCCCTCCCCCATCCCCATGGTAACTCTCCGCACCTTTCTGTTCTCTCTGACTGCAGATCATTCAGTGAAGGTTCAGTTCCAGGTCAATTAGTTATTTCTGGGGGATCTCATGGAAATCACAAGGAATTATCTACCGAAAGACAGGTGTGTGGATGCAGCAGACACACCGCAGTGCCAGTGACAGTGCAGCTGTATCCTGTTCTTGCATGCTTCACTTAATCCATATTTCCCCTTTGGCAGCACAGTATTCCCATGTATGTCTCCTCCTGTCCAAAGACATAATTCAGTCAGATGCATACTGACCACAATTCTCCATTCCCCAGGAAGAGTCACAGCCCACTGACTGGCAAATCAATAAGAAACCCATCTAGTTAACGTGCCAAACGAGCAACACAATGGGTGTATCCTGCATTTAAACAACTTACCATCGACAATTTTTTGGCTCCTGCCATCAACAACTATAATTTATCCACATCAGGTCCTTTGCAATATTATACAGAGAGCAAGGGAGTCGCTGCACTGGGCTGACGTGTACAAAGTTAAAATTAAATTGTTTGGGGATTTTCATAAGTGCTGGTGGTAGCTAAATCATTTCTAATAATAAACAATTATTTGAATACCAATTCTATTATTACAAGTCTATGTGCTGCAATATTTCAGGGTTATTGTTATGTCATACAGAAAAAAAGCTGAGCATATCGCATTTCTGTACAATATTCTTAAAGCTACTGATATTGCTCAGCAATTAGTGAAGACGCACATTGAATTGCAGCTACAGTATCTGACATAACATTACTGGGGTCCAGTCGCAGTTATTAGAATTCAAAATCAGAAGGCGAAAAGAAGTTTTAGGAACAGGGCGTTTAAATAAAAATTACTCCTTAATCGCTCTTGATTTGCTTTTTATTTATTTAATTCCCCCTATGTGATATCTCAGGAGCAGCCCTGTCTAACTGGCAGTCATGGCTGCAGATTAATTAACAAGCTGTCAGCAGTAATTGCTGGTATCAAGAGCGCAGAATAAAACGGTATTTGAAACTGGGGAGGAGGGCGGCAATGCTCTGAACATGAGCTGATAAGATTGCTGTCAGATGCTGCTTTTCCAGTATCATTCCATCTCGCAAAATCAACCCATGGTACTGTACATCATGTCTAGTGCATTTTTTTTAATCATGGAGAGGTAGACCTGAGCTATGCTTTTACATAACACCGTGGCAAGAATGACTGTGTGTAACGAACAGTTCTTTCCGGACCCTATGCGGACGACACAATCCGAAGAAGTGGGGAAACACTAGGGAAACGTCATGCAGGAATACGGGGCTGAAGACAGGGGGGCGTGTCCAAGGTACGCTGGTGCACGGGGGAGGTGTGGCCGAGGCGAACAATCCATAAGAGTAGTCCTTAGAGAGAATCCAAACGAATGGGTAAGTCCAAAACCAGGAGATCCATCAGAACAAGGAATTAAAACACGAAGGCCAGGTCGGAACCGGCAGACAGGGAACAGGAACGGGAACCGAGATTAAAACCTTAACGGGACCAGGCGCTTCCAGGTCCCGGACTCGCATGGTACGGAAACCAGATGCAGAGCCCGGATGAGCATCAGCGCCTGGCTTTTAAGGTGGGCTGGGAATAGGGAACAGGTGCACAGAATAAAGTTTCACGTGAAAGGGCTGGAGCACCCTTAAGGAGGGGGGGACTATAATCGTGACACTGTGGATATACTATTTACCACCTTACTGGTTCAAATACAGAGAAGCCCCACAGTCAAGCTATTCTCTCTGCTCCCTGCACTACAGGGTGATTTCCAGACAGTGCCCGATGCCAGGCCGCAGTGGAGAAAGACACACTCTTGTTCCCTTGAATGTTTACACTCTGTGTTATAAATAGCCTTTACAGGGGTGAGAAAATACAACAGGCTCAGCCACAGATGAGCTTTACGTCTCCTCCAGTCTCCCGAGACTATTGAATAAATGTCATAATGCGCAGATGATATCTTCCTATAGAGAAAGTCACTATTAGTTGCCTCCAGTTTAGCTGTGTAATGAAATATGTCTGGTATGATGTATGGCTGTAGGAGCAATCCAAATCGAAAATTGAATCACACTAACTTAATTTGTGGTCAGGCAATCAAATAACTTGTTTTGGCTCAAGTATTTCACTGGTGGTGACTATTAATTCATCTTCATATAAGAGCTGTCATTGTGGAGAGATTGTGTTGAACTTCTTGTGCTGTTCAGGCAGGAGGTTTTCTCAGCCTCTCCAGGCTGGCAGGGGCTGTGCCAGGGATGGAAGACGGATGGAGGAGATGTTCAGGGAGCCTGACCATGCTGGAAATCACAGAGGAAGAAGATGATGATGAAGAAGAAGGCAATGAACACATTCCTGGATAATAATGGAAGACAATCATTTTTGTCATTAGCAGTATCCCAATGGCCATTGACCGGTTTCTATTTTCCATCTTTCAGTTTTCCCTGAGGTGGGTCACATGACAGAGGTTTTGAGGCAAAACACCTGTCATGTGACCCAGCAGATCTGTAATGCTTCTCAAGTTCCACAGAGTTACGTTGCAATAACAGGTTCACAGTGAAGGAGCCCTGTTATAACAGCACCAATGATGTTAACTATACTAGCACTAAATCAGGCATGGTGTCATTGAATTTAGCACTGCTGTCTCTCAGCTCCTGGATGCAGGATTCAATTCTGACTTTCAGTTACTGTCTGTATGGGGTTTGTGAGGTCTCCTTGTGTTTGCTTGGGTTTTTACCTGTTACTTCCTCCCACGTGCCAGGGACACAAAGTAACTTCTCTAAATTGTACCCCCATGGTTTATCCCCATGAAGAAGACAGCTGGGCTCTGCACCTTCTTGCCTGCCCATGAGCAAAGTGGCATTTGTGCCTCTATGTGATGGGTGGCATATTAAGTAAAAGTAACAACAGGCCTTTGCTCTAAAAGAAATATCCGCACTAAACTCCTATCTCTGTGACTGAGGGGCTGGTGGAGATGTGATAGAACTGTTGATGAAAGCCTTGCTTTTGGAAAGCCAGGCGAGTTCAGAACCACTTCTCCTGGAGCTTGGATTTGCATTATCAACTGAGATTGTCATGCAAAATCAACAATTGAAATGACAAAATACTAAAAAGAAATCTATTTAGATATTTAAAAAGCCATTCTCCGCATTCCAAGCAGCCTGCAAGCAGCAATCTGTGATATGAGAAGCCTGTTGTGCTACATCAGACACATTGGCAGGGTTCCCAAAGCCCACACCCTGCATCCAATTTCAGAGCTAATTTCAGCAAGATATGAAGAGAGATAAACTCTGAGTCTGGAATTAAAATGTATTTGAATGGTTACCATGGGAACTGTGATTTTTAGGAAGAAAGCAGGAATGAATTACACAATGGCAGGGGTTTTGAGTGACATGGACAGCACGGAGGTGAATCATGCCCCCCTGTTCTTTTACCTGCAGAGCCCTAGCAGCTTCTGTTTAAGGATTTCAGATTACCTGAGGTCTAAAAATTCTTGGGCACAACACTCCATCAGTAAACCATCCTTATCGATGAACAAACCACATGCACTGGGACCTGGTCAAACCTTGTAATACTTATATCATGGTAAAAGTGCAGTAAAAGGATGGATTATTGTAAGGCAAACAGGAGAAACATGGCAAAGTAAAAAAATATATAATTATACTACAATTTGGTAGACTTTTGCAAAAAAAATGGCTCAGATGCCCTGCAAGTTTCACCCTAAAGACATATAAGCCAAAGAGTGAAAGTTACCTACTGTACACTTTGTTTACTGAAAATATTGTAAACATACAAGCAACACAGCAGGTTATACATGGCACAAACGTCAAAGTCCTTTGGCTCTATTGCAAACTCTGCCCTAGTTCTATAACCTCTGAGTAAAACTGAGCTGGAGAAAAAACATTTTTCCTCTCCATAATAAATAAAGTTCTGTAGATGTGAATCTTTAACCATGATGTTAAAATATTTTCAGGTGCAAAAAGCTTCAAATGTCAATTAGAAAAAATTGCCCTGCATATTAATTGTCATTCAATGACCTTGTAAATAATTCAAATGTCTTTTGAAAGCCCACTAATATGAGAGATCCAAGACATGAAGTATGAGAATCGGGTAGTGAAAAATTATGGCAGCATTTCACTCACATCATTATCCATAAGTCACAGGAATCACAGAAAACTGAAACCGTGTTTTAGATCCACACAATCATTCCTTATTTTAAAAATAGAATTTTTTAGTTGGGCTTTTTATTAATTTTTGACGTGATAATTGCTCCTGTGTGACCCCAGTGACCCACGCTTCTGAAGTTTGTTAATTACTTTTAAAAAATCCGGAGCTAATTTTATTCAGAAGCAAAAGGGCTTTTCAATCTGATCGGTACTGTCTATGTGGACCACAGAAAGAGAAAGGCATCCTGTCAGCTCACTAAGCAGATGATTAGGCATTAATTCCTTACTTGCAGACTTGTCCATTTCTGACACATGAAAATCCTTCTCTCCACATCAGGAACTGTCGTCCCCTGAGAGTGACAAAAACCCACCACAAGAGCAAGATTTCCTTGTGCACTCCTGGTTCACTCTGGTCTGTCCACACCCCCAGCCCTTAAATCATTTCTAAGGAGAGATTTCATTTAACACAGTCAGGATAATGTCATAAATTGTGCATTGTCAGTTTGAATTCTCAGCTCTCGGCCAAACACCTCTCTCCTATCTTTGTGAAATCCCAAAGTTGCTAAAAACAGCAGCTTCGCACCATCAGTACTCAACTAAGAGTACCTTAAACCCATATTTAATTTCACTTCTGCTAATTGTCTTCCACATGATGTCACACCTGTAATGCAGCAAGTACAGTAGTATCTTCTACCTGTCAGGATTTGAAAGAGTAGACACTCATTCAAGTTTACAAATCCCATCTCCAAAAACTGTATATTTCTGGTTTGTTATTTGCACTTCTTAAATTTTGAAGAAGAAGTAGTTAAGAGTTTGAGAATTTCTAACCGAATAAAAAATCCAATTTATTATTTTATGTTGCGTGAGCCTTAAGCCTTTAATTTGAGAGCGGCAGTTGAGATGTATCACATATACAAGAAATGCAATAATATTATACATCCAGATAATACAATAAATTAATGTACCGTAATTCAATAAATACTTTTGAACTAGGGTCCATTAATTTAATTTAATTGATTAAAATCTAATCCTTTGCAAATACAGAACTTTATTTCTTCTTGTGGCTTTTTGCTAAGAACTTGTAATTGGTGGGTATTTTTGAAGATTGACTGAATCTGGTTCTGAGCTTACCAGAGCCCTTCAGTAGGCTGAGTCGCACTCAGGATGCCACAGGGCTCCCTGTGCCTTCAGGAGTAGAGAGAGCTCTGGCTGACAAGTCTCATGACACCCTTGGCGGAGCTCAGTTTGTGCTCAGGTAAGCGCCTTTGTTGTGGAGCATTCCTGGATTAGACTGCTAAGTCCTCTGATGCAAAATTAGGAATTCCTTAATCACACATTCAGTCAAACCTTTCCATAAATTAGTTCACAGTAAAGAGGGATTGCTTTAGTTAGTGGTTACATGAAAAAGTGAAGGGATATTGTGCAATTATAGGGGCTTGGGGTGATTAAGGAGAAGTAAACTGACACCGTTCTGGCAATCTGTGTGGGTTCTTGTAGGAGTGGTGCATAATGACTAGGCACGGCATGGGTTGATGGCTTTTATGTAATGTTATATTTATTTTTTATGTACGATTTATTTGTAGCATTTGTATTTGTATGTTTTGTAAGTTTTTACATGTCTCTATGTACTGTATGTAAAACTGAGCTGCTTGGATGCAAAACAAATTTCTGAGAAATCAAACAATGAAGTATTATCGTTTTATGTCGTATGGTATCATACCGTATTGTAGAAACACCCTAGAGAAGTTTTCCACAGAAAGCCCGCATTCATCACCTTTATCCATTGTGTCTGACACAGGTCCTGCGGGGTTAAAGGACAAGCTGCCGGTAAAGGCCTGTGACCTGTCTGTGCGCTCTCTCTCCTCACTGGCTGTGAGAGCTCAGGGCAACGATGAGCGCTACTTCGCAGGTCAATACGAAGTTCAGAAAAGTGCGTCAAAATCTGACGTGCCTCCCTTGATGATCCTTTGTCTCTGCGGGGTCGCTGGCTTCGATCATCACCTGGAGTAGGGAAGCAGCCCATTGTGTCAAGTGTGGACTGCTGCTGGCAGGAGGGCAATGTGTGGCTCGGGAGGTGTTCATTGCTCTGTGCTCACGGGCGCGCTCAGGCTCGGCTTCATGCTTTGCTTGGCCCGAACTCTGTCTCCCAGCCTCGCCTCGCAGGATGACAGCCCGCATCACTTCTCTCAGGCCGGGTGATGTGCTCGCACCTAAGCGTGTGCTGCTGATTTTTTCGATGACAGGAAGCCCCTCGGTTGACTGGAGAGAAACCCCGGCCATAAACACACGGTTCCTTAATGTGTTTCTGCGAAGACGGTTAAGTGTTGGCGCCTTTACTAATGCGTCTGAGCTTCTGCACCCATCTGGATGAAATGCACACGCCTGGGTAATGCAATACTGAGTTAATTCACGCAGAAAACCAAGACTGTGAGAGAAGGAAATCAAACGTGTTTGCAGAGCTTCGGCATTGTTTTGTTCATGCATTTGCCAAAATCAGCCATACTGGAGGTACTAGTGTAAGGGCCTGCGAGAAAAACAGATGACGCTCGTTTGACACAACACCAGGCACAAAACTGAGCTGAATGACTGCATTTAGCTTTGAGTATAATACTGGGTCCGAGACAGCTGCGGAAGGCCGTACTTACAGTAGATCATGGAAAGTAAATTGTGTGAAAACTACACAATTATACAGTTTTGGAAGGTGTGGGCGCTCATTTTAATACTAAAACACAATATAACAGCTGTTACTATTCACAATGCAAGTAATAATTTAATTAGCAAAACTATCTTACTAGTGGAAAAAAGGATTTAATGCACAACTAATCTTCACATCTCCTTTATACACTGTGGCTGTGCTCTAAATGAAAATAAATCCATTACAAACTAACAGTGAAACTGATCTGAGGCACAGTGAGTGATGCTTGAGAAAAATATGAAGATGAGAGGGGGTTATATTTAATTTAATTAACTCCCACACCTCTCTCACTACCTCAAGCATCAGTGAGAAATCCAAACCCCTCTCTGACTCCTCATGTCAAACAGGGACTACCCTATCCCCAGCCTACCTACCCAAACCCAGGCTCTGAGCATAGACGAGAGGCAATTCCAGTACATTAGTGGATATTCATGATAAATCCCCTATTTACAGTATCCCAGACAGTACAGTGTAGTTTGACCTTATAGTCGATATTTAGAAGACAACACTGTCTCTAACACCCCCTCCTCCTCTATTGCAGTCCTTAATCCCTCTTTCTCCTTGTCTCTTCTAATCACCTTTTCTTGTCAGAACTTTTGTCAGAAACCAAGCTGTTTTTCTTTATCTGTGTGAAGAAGGTTAAGAAAAATCCAATTAAAGAAGTGTCCCTCCCCATCACCGCTTTTTCACTTGTCTTCCTTTTTCATGTTTTGAAATGTAAATCTCCTCTTCAGCCCCTCTGGAGAGTGAAGTCTTGCATTCCTCTTGTTTGTGGTGCCCCCACCATTTAAAAAAGGCAAATCAGCAGTTCGCTTTTTTGTCTTATCTGTATTTTTAGCTATTTTTATGCAGAAATAGCTAAGCCCCAAGTACAGTCAAATCTTCTCTGGTCCACCTTCCTTCACCTCTCACCTCTCTCTGACTGGCTGTCTTGGTACCACACAATTTCTCATCATCTTCTGGAATTTTCTGTTGACAAAAGAAGTGTTGTGAGCATTACAACTACCTCAAGGGGCCTGAAGCCACTTTTAAATTGCAAAGATGCTGCTGAAAGTGAACAGTGCTCTCTACAAGGGTTTACAAACACTTTACAGTACCTGTCAAGCGTGCAAGGAAGACAGGACTACAGCAGCCAGACATGCTGACTACAACTAGGAAAGATTTCCTCCAATGGGAATTTCCTGACTGTAGGGATGTAGGATTGAGTCACAGGTGGACCACTTGAGCAAAGGACTGTCCAAAATGCTCTAGCAATGTCACTTGTATAACTACAAATGAGTTTTGTATAACTACAAACAAAATGTGCGTAAAAATATAAAACAACAGCTCCACAGTACCAGACAAGAGAATTAGCATTACATCTCTCTATGATGTCACTGCAATGCATCTTTCTTGCAAGAGTCACTCTTAGACTGAGATATGAGAGGAGCCCTGGACAAAAGTGCCAGTCAAATCAGTAAACTGATACACTCAGAGAGAAGAGGATTTTGACCTTTATAAGTTTACTATTAACAGACATGCTTCTTATCAACAAAGGCAAGCTCTGTCTATTACACTTCATGCCTGAATTATTATTAATTTGTTCGGCTTATCTAAAGTGACTTACATTTGGAACCATTTACACAGCTGTGAATTTAACTGGAGTAATCTCCAATCTCAGGATAAAGCATGTTTCTGGTGCTGAGGAAAGAGCACCACTTGCTGGTCAACTGACAGCAGATCTACACATACAGCAGCAACTAGATTTGCCCCAGTGGTCTATACTTCCAGCATTAGCGCTCATGAGACTGACAAGATGAGTGTTTGGCTCACTACTGGCCAGAAAACAAAACAAGTTTTCCCTTTCTATCATGGCAGACAACATAAAGCTTCTTGTATCTGGAATTGTCACACCTGAACTTTGAAGGATTTTAAAAAGCTTTCTAAAACTTAAGAATGCTGTCTTTTTCTTTCCTTGTAAGGTGAAACGTCATAGACTTTTTCCTTCCTTCCGACCTACAAGTCTCTCTGGTACCCTGGCTTTGCAGGCACCCCCAAAGACTAGGAGGGTCGAACCCATCCCATCAATCCATTTTCTAACTGCTTCACCCCATTCAGGGTCGTAGGGGAGCCAGAGCCTACCCTGGCCAGAAACGTGTGTAAAGTGGGATACACCCCAAACAGAGCCAGTCCACCGCAGGGCAGACACACAAACACAGCAAGCACATCTGTTTAAATGCCGTTTGAATGCTTGCGTCTATTGTACGTGCATGTGCAGACTTAGCTGCAGCATTATTGTGCTCCCTCGCCAAGCACAGCCACCCCTAACTGTCAGCAGCTCCTCCTTGTTAATTAAAGAAAACGGATTGTTTCAGGCCTCTCAAGCACCTCCAACTGCTATGGACGCCATTGTCGTCTTGAGCTGTGGCAGGTCTGACAAACCGATCACAATATAACACTGCGGGCTTATCAGAAGGGCTTTCAAAAACACTATAAGCCCTCCCACACAAAAACCAGCCGTAGTTTTAACTGATGGATTCATTAAGAAATAAACACAAGACAGACCAGGAGCAAATGAATTTATACTGTATGTACAGAGTGGTTACAAAGTAACTGGCAGGAAACGACCCTCATGAGCTATGGCGCTCACCATCACCCCATGTCCCAAGCAAATTAATAAAAATCTTTCAACGTCTCCAATCTCCCCTCGTTATTTCTTCTGTTGAGTGCCATTTTTCATTTACCCCACTTTGATCAGCTGGGTAAGCTGAATGTGATGCCAGTTCCCTGTGCAATAAGGTATTAGAGAAATACTGAAGTTTACTCATCTTTCCATTCTTCTCTTCCTGAGGAAAAAAAACATCAGTCACAAATCTGCTCAGAAAGGGCTACATAACCAGGAATGATTATTATAAAGGCAGACCCGGAGAAACCAGAGGCAGAGACATGCATAATCACAGTATCTTCACTCTTACTTTCCTACGCCAGCTGAAGTTTTCTAACACGCAAGACTTCAGGGTTGGAAAAAGAAATGAGCAGGCATCACCAGCCTTTCCTGACAACACCAGCAGGCACCACCAAGAAGGAATGACAGAGAGTTCTGTAACTCCCCAGATTCACACAGCAGGGGGGTCTTGACTAATGGACTGTAGATTGCTCTTCCCTTTTTCCTTTTCCCTTGAACAATGACAGCAGCATGACCCAGTCCCTGGCTCTAGCAAATGACCCAGGGCTGCCGCACTGAGATCCACATGATAAAAATAAACACATTAAACTGCTTGTGCACACACTCACACAAAATCAGAACAAACAAAATCACCGCAGCTCCCAAGCGCCTGGCGTCCTGAGCCCAGGGATGGAGCGATCCTGTCGGCACGGTGAGTCGAGAATGCCTAATTTACCCATTCTGCCCAAGCCCTGAACGCACCGCGAAAGGTCAGCATATTTATTTTGTCACAATGGTTGACCTTTCAGTAAATCAAACAGCTGCTGCATCCCAGGAAATGAAAACGCAAGAGGTATCCCCCCCCCGATACTCTGAGGCCTCTCATTTTAAGAGGTGCCTAGAGTAGTGACAAAAGCAAAAGAATGAAGGATATCTGGGCTCAGGAGGGACATCCATGGTCTGCGCCTTCTACATCCCTGTCAGGGTGACCGCTGATATGGCCAGACTGACCACAAACTGAAACAGAAACCTCCCAGCTGGGGATAGAAGGTCATCTGTAAATTGCTTATTAATTTCCTTCAAAACATTGCAGGACCTCTGTCTATATCCTTACATTCTGCATGCTGTTTATTTTGCTTCTCCAGTTGTCTAGAAGTTTAAAATGCTGTCGCAGTAGATAGCATCTTAAAACTCATTGGTCCCCATCTTGTAATTATAGTTTATGTTGCTGATATCTGCATGTAACACTCTGCGCTTACTGTATCTACTGTACCATAAGTGCTATCTGCTAGGTTTTTGCTCAATCTAGAATTTTAACTTAATCTTCTTGAATTTCATTTACTTCCTCTACAGTGTCTGTGAATCCTCCGAATTTGGTATGAACTGTAAACTTTCCGAGCTGTACCAGAACCTGTAGCATCTAATGATAAGTAGATACACACCTTTTGGTCTATGAATTACTATACATCCTTCATTTTCTCTATATTGCTTTATTTTAATTCCTTTTAGCATCTGTAAACTTTCTCGCCTTTCTGTTCTACTACTACTTCACTGTGTAACTGTTACTAACGGAAACTGAATGGAAAAAAGCTGCCAACACCTCAAGCTAAACTTAAATTATTTACTGTAAGACACTATTCTTTTTTCTCTTTCTTTTGCCCTATCTAATATCCTTTTCTTCATGTACTTGCCATTTACTGTATCCCTTTCATAATTTGTTCCTGTTCTTTGGATCATTTTAAAAAGTGCTTTCTTTCTTTGTATATTTATTTCCATTATTCATCCATTAAACCAGTAGTTGCAGGTTAATAATAATAATTGCTTACACTTATATAGCACTTTTCTGGACACTTTAATGGGGACTCCACTCCACCACCACCAATATGCAGCCCCACCTGGATGATGCGACGGCTGCGACGGCAGCCATAGTGCGCCAGAACACTCACCACACATCAGCTATCAGTGGGGAGGAGAGCAGAGTAATGAAGCCAATTCACTGATGGAGATAATTAGGAGGCCATGATTGGTAATGCTAATGGGAAATTTGGCCAGGATGCCAGGGTAACACCCCTACTCTTTTCGAGGCATGCCCTGAGATTTTTAATGACCATAGAGAGTCAGGACCTCGGTTTTACATCTCATCTGAAGGACGGCGCCTGTTTACAGTATAGTGTCCCCGTCACTATACTGGGGCATTAGGACCCACATGGACCGCAGGGTGAGCACCCCCTGCTGGCCCCACTAACACCTCTTCCAGCAGCAACCTTTTTTGGTTTTTCCCAGGAGGTCTCCCATCCAGGTACTGACCAGGCTCACATCTGCTTAGCTTTAGTGGGCTGCTGTTGTGAGTTGCAGAGTGATATGGCTGCTAGCTGACTTGAGTAACTTGCTCATGGAATAAGCTGGCACACAGCTGTATATTTCTACAGCAACTGTGCATCTTCTGCAGAACGTCATATTTACCCTTTGTTTTTTAAAATGGTGTCTTTTACATGTTTTCTATAAAAATAATATAAAAAAGACAACAATAATTCCTTGAACCTATATAGCATTTTCCATCACTAAGGATCCCAAAGCACTGCACATGAAGGAAGGGGGTCCACTTCATCTACTACTGAAATGTAGCCCACTCTAGGTGACACACAGCAGCCATTTTGCCCACAACCTCACAACACAAAGGATAAAGAAAAAAAATCCTAAACCAGTTGAATTAAGGGGTTACTTTAGGTAGGCCAGGATGGTCAAGCAGAGCAGAAGTTTGCAAGGATACCAGAGTTAATATTGCAATTTATTACAAACAGCTGTAGCATCTCCAAGACCCAAAATGTCTCTCCTCAGGGATGACACCTCCTTCACCATAGTATCTGCATTCACCAAACTGGGACATTGGACTGGAACCTGTGGTCCTGAGGGTAAAAGTGCGACCTACTGGTCCACCAACACCACTCAGATCAACAACCTGGTTTTCCCTACAAGTTCCCCAGCCCAGTTTTGACCAGAGCCAGCCATGCTTAGCTTCTGTGATCTGTCAAGATCAGGCTTGAGGGTGGTAGTGCTGTTGCAACATGGACACACTTTTTTTAGAGCCCTGTATGCTGAGCAGGTAAGCTGAGAATCAGCAGGTCAGGGTATCGCTCCATTGGGTCCCTGCCCTTGTAGAAAGAAGACAACAAGAATGTCACCACAGAACTGTGATGAAACACAAAGGACACACTTTCTACCTTCGAGGGAGCAGGAGCATTACATCTCATTTCACGCTTTCTGTGCCCCACAACTCATCCAGCAGCACTTCTTATATGATAAGTTTTTGTTTCCCTCCTCTCAAAGCTATAATTAATATTTCAAAAGAGCTCTGAAACCTAAAAAAAGCTGCTTGCCTACAGCCTCCTGGGGTGTGTGTTGGAGGTTTCAGCTGTGCAGAAACTCCCCATTATTGTGCTCAAGGAATACTGTAGTATGTAGCACGGCACCTTCTGTGTAGCCCAGGGACAAGAATGTAAGAAAATGTGAAAATAAGAGACCATGTGGCCCATCTAGATTTTTGGGGTTTTAGTAGCTAATTGAACTAAGGCTATCAACCAGTCAATTCCTGAAGGAAGCTTAGATACTGTCCTCAACAGCAAGAAACTGGGAAACTCCCAGCACTCTTTGTGTGAAGTAAGTCCTTTGTTCTCAATTTGAAACACACTCCCCTTAGTTTTCTGCTGTGTCCTGTCTGTTTTATGATTCCTGTCGATAGTGGCTGCTTTTTTCAATGCTCCTCAGAATCTGCCACTCAGGTCCTTGAGGTATATAGCACGTTCTGATCACAGCAGTCCGTTTTTTTCCTTTTAAGTAAAAGTTATTATATTTTCAAGTTCTCACGCAACTGCCTGAAGACCTTCAAATTGTGTCAAATTGACTTGAGGTGCAGTGTCGTGTTGATTGTGTTTCATTTCAGGACTTCAAATAACATCACAGCAACTGCTGCAGCAACAAGTGTGTTCTGACTCTGCTGCATTCTTTCCTAGTGCCTCCTGCCAGTTGCCTGTGCCTTTAAGTCACAGCAGACAATTCTCTCATCAAATCAGCAACCACCAACATTAGACATAAATATCTAATTTGTTGAGCAAGAAAAAAGTTTTTGTCAACTAATTCAACCAAACCTGGTCAGCTTGTCTTGGAGAGGTACAGTAGGAAGAAACCAGACCCTTAGTCAAAAAGAAACATGTAAATGAGTAGACAACGGAGAATACAGGATCCTGGAGCTCTGAGGCAACAATGTTAACCTCTACTCCTTTATTCTTGATAGTACCGTATTTTAACATATAAATCCTTTTGTGATTTTAGACTTAGAACAGAATGTTTAGGAATGTGAATTATTCCTAGACTGATGGGAATACAACATGAATGCAAAATAATTGCACAATTATGGTGTGCTTGTGCCGGTTTGTGAACGTTTGTGTAGGTAAATGTCGCTACTGATCAAAAGGATATTACTTTATTTAGACCTCCAGCAAGGAGCCAAGTAATCATGATCCCTTCGGCAGCAGACAGCTCGGCCCCAAATTTAAAGGCAACAGGAAGAGAATAAAAACACCAAGTTCCCAAGTTCAATCATCACTTCCTGGCTTAATGACAAGGGCAAATTCTGCCTCCTATCTCTGTGAAAAATGCCCTGACTACAATGCCCCCTGGTCCAGGGCCACAGTCTTATGTTAGCTCATGTCCTTTCTGCTACAGGCAGTCACATTTCTTTGGGCTTCTCATATAATTATTTATTGATCTACTTTTAACAGTAGCAGGACACACTAAGATCACTGTTCTTCCCTTCAATATCAGAGCAAAATCTGGGATAACATTATTTTAAAAAGAGAAAAGGATAATCCGTTTCCTCTCTCTCCATCTCTGCGTTCCTCCTGACAGATTGAAAGGCTGCCTTTATCACAAAAGTACTTAGGTGTTAAAAAGGTCTATTGATGACAAATGTCTTGATTCTAATGAAGAATGTTATTTAAAAAGAAGACACCTTCTTTATTTTTCACCTTGACTTTCTCTCAGTCCTGTGACAAACCTCAGTAGACAAAATGCAAAGCAATTGAGGTTATTTCTTGCCTAAAGGTCACTTATCTGAGATAAACAAGATTGGCATAAACGAGGAATCTGACAAAGGCCTGGCAAGATGTTTATCTGTGCTTTGGAAACAATGTCCCCCCCACACCCTAAAAAGTAACATACTGTATACAACTAACACTCAACAATAAAACATGTTGCTCACTGTTTGGAGTGTGTGTTTGGGTGCCAGAGCAGTGTTACCCATAAAGGCTAATTTCATGGCACATATTAATTATACAACACAGCTGAAAGAGGCCATAACCAGTCAGTGATGGCATACACTGCCAATACAGATGGGCAATTAAAAGTCAGAGAAAGTAATTGCATTTGTTCCACTCCGATAGGTTCTTTATTGGAATTTTAATTAAGTGTCTGAAGGAGATTCGGTAGGGAGAGTTTAGACTGCAGGAAGACTGGGGCTGGTTAAAGAGAGATAGGCTCTTCTGGCTTTCAGAGTTCAGTCTCTGTGAGAATGGATATGAGTAAAGGTCAGCCAACTGACAGATCAGCCTTGGTAGATAGTGTCTATTATTCCATCTATAAAGTGTTTATCAGCTACATGTTATGGAGCTCTAATGTGAAAATCCATGGTAATGTCCCTGCACAACTTGAAAGCTTAATCTCACACAGGGTTTGATGTAGATGCTCAGCTGTGAACATATACACACCACAGATGGGGATGTGTTTCAGGATACCTGAGAAATTCCATTATGCTGGAATAAGGCAATACCACAGTGAAAAGCACTCCCTGCACTGCAACCTTAAAAAGTTGATCCCAGCACACATACAGAAGCCATGAGAGACAGGATCTGACAGCTGTGCAGATTTGAGCCAGTGCCTGTGGCCCAGCCAGTAGACTATTTCCAGCCTCCACGCTTGCGTAGGTCATTAACCTCACAGGATGCTTAATGAGCTCTAATTAGTGCTGACATTTAGGGGAGATGATCATGCGGGGACACAAATTCTCAGAGACGCACACGACCGGCTCCTCACACTGACGCAGGAGTCTGACGGCCACATCCCTGACGGCCACAACACATTGATCTTAGCCTGAACTTTTTGAAATTTTCAGCAGCGCTTTTTTTTAGCTCGCTGACCACTGTGGATGCTTGGGACACCTTCATTCAGTCAACCCCTACTGTGCTTGAGACAGAAAGGGCACCACCGAACAAGGATTATGGTTAAGGACAGATAAATAATTTTAATTCAGGCTCAATTTAAGAAAGCCAGTCAGTGACTTTGCAAACTGAGTCATCATGCATGAGTGACTGTCTCTTTTTTCATGTGCATAAACACATAAATAGGTTCACAAAGTTGTATAATTTATAGAAGGCCAACTTCTACAAAGGTTTCCATAGTGAATCTTGATCTTGTATTTATGTGTGTTGTGAGAGTTTACAGGGAAGATTTAATGTTAACCTCCTACCATACAATGGGCTCCAATTCCCAGCTGTAGCCAAACACTTCCAAAAGATTTGAAGTCAACAATGTATTAAATCCTCAGAGACCATAAATACCATCCAACACTCCAAAAAGTTTAATAGGAGGATGGCTTTTACATTGCGCTGATTCTAACTGGGTTAACTTTTTCCTGTAGTACAGGCTCATAGTTCCTCCAATGAATATGTAGAGCCCAGCCAGCTCAGTGCCGGATTTCCCATTAAGGCCTACGAAGGAGGGAAACACTAGCGAAAAACGAGCTGAAACAACATGCTTGGGATCAACTACTGTAGGTACTCCAAATCAATAATCATCCGCTATCTAGCGGCTGTTCTAGAAACTAGAAGTATCAAAGTGATGGTCGCTCGACTCGCTCCATCAATCACATGGTTTAGCATTAGAATAGTTCAAAGTGCGTCATGTCAATCAAAGTAATTCAATTGGTGTTTACCCCTCTTTTTGCACATTTTGGAGTGAAAGTGCCTAGGGCCTACGATCACCAAAATCCGGCCCTGAGCCAGCTTTCACCAACAGAACTACTGTTTAACTCATTCAGCCTAAATTCACCCCCTTGTGAAATTTACAGAAGGGGTGAATTATATCCTGTGATTGCACCAGGTTTACACCACACATCTTGTTCCCCTCTGCATATTTTGGATATGTTCGCATAGGTAGCTGCATCAGCATGCACAGGCTGCAAAAGAACAGGTATAAGTTAACTCCATGCTGAAAGGTAAGGAAAAGAAACACAAAGTTTTGGCTGGGGAGCCTTCTTCACGATGTGAGGGAGACAGGCAAAGTAGCAGATAAATAAGGCACAGGAATAAAAGACAGAATAGGCAAGAATGGGAACGGAGCAGTGAGGAAATGGGTATGAAGCAGGTGAGAATGAGTTTCCAAACCCAGGGAGAAAAGGAGGAAAGGTGTGGAAAAACCAAAACCTGCAAATGAACACTTCTGATAACCATATTTTGGCCATTTTGCTTTTCAACATTTTTAAAGTTCATTTTTACATGATCTAGTTCAGATGGGCAGGACAACAGTCAGATCGGTAGCAAACTACCCATTTTTGTTGCCTGCCCCTGTCCAGTGTAGGCCCCTGTGACCCATCATCTAATAATCATGTACCGATAACAAACATCACCACTCATGTAATAAGTTACCAGTGAGAGCTGATAAAACACTTGCAAGAAAGAAGGAAAAAAAAGCAGAAAAATCTACAAAAACCAGCTCTAGAAGCTAATAAATAAATAAATGGACTGGAGAGTCCTGTCACTCAGGAGCACAGCAGAGAAGTCATGTGGAAAAGTGGTTGTGAATTACCAAGCGAGAGAAATGGGATTCTTTATTGTAATAAAGTGTTCTTTGATGTGGCTGAGATAATTACTTCTAAAAGCTTTTTGTTCCTGGTTCACAGGTATGAATCAATGATGCAAGACAGCCGTAAGAACGCACCAGGTTGCCTGTCTAATCCCTTCCACAGATCGAGCTCTAATGAAGAATGACCGCAGAACAGGGCGCACTGTGTAAGACACAAGGTACCACATATTCACTTGAGCATAATACCGATCAGGCAAAAAACCTTCACTTTTTCATCCAATGTGCTTCTTGTTCCCGTAATTCTTAATGCAAGGAACTTATCCATGCATCAATCAGCAGAAAAGCCCATAGACAAGGAATTGTATTTTTTTGTAATTGGATAAACTGGATTTATTTCACAGAAATTAATTAAAGAGCAACAATTCCAAGAACGTAACCGATTAAGACATGCATGCTCACTGCAAAGCAGCCAGCATCTCTACCTGTGAGTGTGCGCAGTGTACAGACCCGAAAGACAGATGTACAGTACAAAAGTAACAAGGCATGAACATTTGGAGAGGGTTAAATGTCTGAAACAACCTGAGCTCAAGTTGGAGGAGCTGCCTGAGAAATACAACTGCTTTTTTATAGCATCTTTCTGGGGTTGGTGCTGATTAACTGTTTGTTGGAACTGAAACATTTTCCACATGAAGAAATTCAGAAACTGCACTCCAAGTTACACTGTGCTTGATCAGTGTTCCTGAAGAAAGTTGCAAAGGGAGCAGAAAAACTGCATCAGTGAAGTTGCGACACTTTAGCAGACAGTTATTCCTTGTTGGCTTCGGTTTTGAGCTCGCTAATTGGGACACTGACAGATTGTTGCTTCCCTTGTTCTGAGAAGCGATCAATCCGATCCTGTTTAAAGAGAGATCAGAGCGCAGCTTCGAATCTTCCCTCACCTGGTTCATACGAATCCTGGAGCGGAGAGCAGCAATGCGCTTATACCTCAGCCGTGTCACTTCTGAAGCTTGAAATCCCCAGTTAAATGTAGCTGTCAGTCTCAGCACTGCTCCTACACATCTCTACATGCCCTGACACAATCTGGCACAGTCCCACTGCGCAGCCGACTGGCAGACCAGGAAGGAGTGGGAGGAACAATTCAGCTGAGGGGTGAGATGAGGTTGTGAAGCAGCACAGGGAAGACTTTATAGGTCTGCATCACAAACTGTTTTCCATCCGCTCCGTGTGAGCAGCATGTTTTCTTAAGTGTAATAATGACCAAATAAGCCACAAATTTAACCCAAGAATGACTTACAGAATTCACAGACAGTATGTAGACAATTAATCAAGTGTTCTGTGACTTATTGTTTTTACCTGCACTTTAAGTCCTTTTAGAAAAAGTGTCAGTAATAGGTGTGGTCAACTCTTTGTGAATACAAACCTCTGTTCCCTACTTTTACTGCACCAGACTGGGTCCTAGACAAAATGAAAAGGAAACCTGTTCAAAACATAAGAGGTGAAATAAGATGAATCAACAGATCTCCTGTGTCCAAATAAAAGATGACACAATTTTTAGAGAACCAATTCATTTAATATAAATCAGAGTTAAATATACAGTAGATAACTATCTTTTCTTTTTAGGCTCATAACAGCATCAACCACAGAAGCGTTAATAAAACCCAAAGTAATGGCTTTAACATTTTGGCATGGCTCACGAAAGAAAAGAAAACATTACAGACACATCGCTTTCTGCTGCTGATTGGTTCAGTATCGCAGAGATTTGTCCATTTTTAACATACTTTACAAGGTGCTTTTTTTTAATTAACCCAGTTTGCTGTACCCAATGTGTGAGCTGTACCAAGACAAGACAAAACCTCTTGACCTCAGATTAAAACAAACAGCAAAGATCACACAAATAATCATGTCAATCAATCAATACAAATAAAACAACAACAAAAAACAGTAAAACAAAGGCAAATATAAAAAGGTTTGAGACTCCTGTTCGGTGCATGCACTATGTGATGTTTATTGGCAAGATACTTTACCTTGAATACTGCAGAGTGCGCAGTATAATGCCTGTTCTGAGTAACATTGGGTATAACAAGATGAAATAACTCACATGTTATGTGAATGAGGAGAAATAGAAGGAATGGGAGAAGGAGGACATTTTTTTAAGAAACAACACTGCTATTAACGAAACAGTTCAGCACAGGAACACAGTTTCCCCAGCCCAATACATGCCACTAAGACAGCAGTCGAAAAAAGGATTTCTACCCTCCGATTTCATTTAGGTATATGCAGCTTCTACAATTTGTATGTTCAGAGTGGTGGAGTAATGTGTCACAACGTGATTACAGTATGTCCAGCGTGAGACCGGGACCCTGATTTTGACAGCTTCTTTCAACAGCTTGCTCTGGTCCACTCAAGCCCAGTGACGTCCGGCTGCTTGGAATGTCAAGAGGAGGCCATCCCAGTTCTCTAGTGCAGTAAAACCCAATGAAACCCCACCGTCATCACAGAGTATAACAGCAGCACTGCACTGTGGCCCGCAGATACCAGACATGCAGGTTAGCCTGGTGGCACTGAAGTGATATAGCTGATAACAAAAGAGGATGATGGAGCACATACTGCAGGTGTGCTGTTTGTGAGTGTTGGCAGGCTGAGAAGAGATTTAAACACTACTTAGAGGCACCACAACTTTTCCTGTAAAAATTCAGGACTGCAGAAAATACTAATTAATGTAATTAACAGAGTAACGGTGCAACGTGGCACCCCAATCGTCTGTTAGAAGTCATTTCCATTATTAAGACTTTAATTCTGCAAACAAGCTGTAAGCCTCTTTCAAAACGCTGCCGGATGACTGCTTCTGCAAAGAGCACTGAGGAGATGTGCCAAATACTGAATGTGACGTGCGTATGAAGGATGATTACTTCAGAGGCATTATTTATGGCAGGATTGCTAAATAACATGAACATGCGTTTCCTCTGGTGCAGTACAACTTTATAATTGTGCATTTCTCAATTATTTAACTCCCCCATCTGTTTACAGGTCTGTTTAAAACCCGGTTTTCCTTGAATGCTGATGATGCTCTTCAGATTTTAACTTGACATACTCTGCTGTTTTTCTTTTGCTCGCTGATAACTCATAAATGCTATCTTATCAGGGTGAGTTTCAGAAGATTAGGATCAGATATTTTCTCTTGAATGTGCAAAAATCTACAGTACAGTACATCTCAAAAATGAGCAATCCAAAGATCTGAAAAGCAACCAAATTAAGTACCACAAATTTTTAGTTTTCAGAAGACAAAAAGCAGTATGTGTACAATACATATACAGTGCGTCCTCATGAATGACAATCAAAGCTTGTTGCTTCTAAGTATGTGTCAAGATCTTTAGACAATCAGCCAGAGAGAAAGGTTAGAGTCCCAATATCTGATAAATGGCAGAGAAAGACAAAAGTAAACAGCTTTAGACCAGAACAATCTCTCCAAAGGTCAGGAGGATAGTTTATAATCTTGTACTGTCCTAACCTCAGTGTCAGAAAGACCTGACCGATAAATCCTGAGCATTAATTTGATAATGTCTTCCTCTCTGCTTTCCACAAGGCTCTGTTCTTGGACTCCAGGGACCCTGCCTCAGATCAGAGCTTATAATTTAAAGACCTTTGCTCCAGCTTTGACCCCTTACTGTTCACCTGGGATCTGCTGTTCCAATTCCTCAGCTACGTGGGATCATGAGAATTACTTCCCAATAATAAGCCACTGTTTAGTACACCATACAAAAAATCTTATAGAGACTAAGGCACACTCAATACATAAACTTGAAACAGGGGCTGTCCTAATGAGCCCAACAATACCAGTTTAGTTGAGGGCACAGGCAGACACCGAGTCAGAATGAAGCTTAAATGTCAAAGAGAATGAACTTTGCTGCAGCAATGTTGCACAGTGCATGTGAGCAGAAAGAACAAAAACATCAGACTAGCATGGCGGGCTATACTGAGGCCCCTGTAACAGCCTGGGGAGGTTTTTCAAAGGCACACTGGTATCTTCATGATGAAACAGTGGCGTAGGATATTTAGCACCTGAACAACATGTAACTTCAAAACTGCTGCACAACTACAATGACCACGGAGCACAGAATAGTCTATACAGTTAACATTAGCATTATTTATGTTGAAATGTCCACCAGATGGGAGATTCATGGGAAAGGGATCACAGAAGCTAAGATTCTGGATAAAACCAACTTTGGATGGTGTTTTAAGAAACAGAAGCAAAAGGGGCAGATCTGAATTTGTACACCTAAGGAATGAAAGGTGATCACACAGTTTTAGAAGCCCTTAGAACAGGTATGTCTGTTCCTGGTGCTGGAGGGCAGATGCGTCTGTGGGGTTTCATTCCACCTCAGCTCATACTGAGCTAAACCAGCTGGTTAGTGCACCACTTTAACAGCATCTCTTGGCTCTTCATGAGCCGCAGCTTTAAAGAAACCTGGAAAGGCTGCAAACACATGAACCCTCCAGGACCAGGACACCCCTGCCTTAGAGGATTAGAGGACTGTACTGCGTGAAAGACTTATTAGATAGAGCATCTTGCTGTAAACTGGCAAACACTATCTCAGTGGCCTGCATTGCAATAGATTGGGATAACAAAAGATAAAATCAGTTGATCTGCAGGATAGGGACAACCTCTCTGGACCTCTTAATGGGATTTGGGGAGAAACAGAGTACCTAATATTATTAATAAAGCTCCTCACAGAGGAACCCTACTACCTTCCTAATCTTCCCTTTGCACTCAAATGCTTATTAAACAGTCGATCAGAACACAGCTCTGGCCCCTAAAGGTATATTTTAACATTGCATGATAATCATGCTGTGTATGTACTGCATCCTCAAAAGAGCCCTAGGTCTCCCCATGGTTCCATATGCTTTCCATATCTTTAAATCGCTTCCTCCAGAGATCCTGCACTTGACTGTGAATAGTGGAACCGTATTGCCAAATTGTGTTTGGGAGTAAAAGAAATCTCAAGCCATTTTTTGGAAGGAATATTTTCTTTCTTTTTTTCCTTTAAAAAATAAAAAATAAACAATAACAACAAAGAAATGTGGTGAAATATGGTGACAATTGCTACAACAGATGCTGAAGGTCCTGTTTGCAGACTCAAGCTCTTGGCTCTTAAACAGTTCTACAGATTGTATCAAGAAGAAATCTGGATTTTTCCAAGACCACCTTCCAATGTTACAATGTTTACTTTGGGATCAATCTGCTTTCATAACCAAGGTGACCAGGGTTCCTTTTATAATCAATACAACAACAGATCAGAGTAAAAAATGAATGTAAGATTCAGAATCTGAATAGTGGGATATGTTAGTGGTGCCAATGTACCAATGTTCTTGTGTACTTCTGGCCGGGATGTGCACTAACGCCCCCCTCAGTCACAGAGCCTTGTGTCAAAATGCAATAAACATCAAATACGCAAAATGGTAACAAAGCTTTTCCAAAGTTTCTGGCCATCAAATATGTAATATAAACACAAGTATTAAGAAATGCGGAACTGTTAAATGTTTCTTTGAGTATCTTGATGACCGACTGCATTGTTAAGGCTGCACACTGGGACAATATCACCAGTCTGAGTCAGGGATCTGAACCAGAGATGTCAACACAACAGCACCGTACGCAGTGCCAAACTACACAATTCACTTGCTGAAGCTGTAGTTACTAGTTTTAAGCCACAGCTAGCACAACATGAAGCTCTTTAACTTAGTTACTTAGTTATGTAGCAGTACATTGGAGTCTATTCTCAGTCAGTGATACCAGCTGGGCAGAGGACAGGACATAGGGCTCTGATGGACAGCAGCACTGACTCCTTTCCCACGTCACTCCAATGAGAGCTCTCAGCAATCCCTCTCTGTTTCTACACCATAAAAAAACAAGATTTCCTGTTACTCCTTGTAGGCAGAATTTGAATTTAAGCATCTGAACAACCTGTACTCTGTATCTTTGTTTCTAATTTTACATAGCAATGATAAAATACCAGAAAATCAAAGGGTTAAAAAGGCAACGTTTTGAAAAGAAGCCCACACAACATTTTCTTCACCTGTAAGAATGAGCAATAATAACTGCATGACATTAAAAGGCGTACTTATTAAGTTCTCTCCCTAGGAACGATATACACTGTAGTCTGGGCTCTGAAAAAATCAGTGATTTGCCACATCTAATGCTGCAGAATTTCCAGAATTTCAATGTAAGGAAGATTAATCAACAGAAATTTATTTTTTTTAGCAATGGCTAAATAAGACTTTGTCAGCCAGTGTTCTTGAGAGGCTTTATGCTTCAGCTGGAGTTCTTCAGGCAGAGCGATGGAACAGGAACAAAGCCTGGCACATACAACAGCCCTAACACAAACACGGCAGAGTACAGCAAACCATGAACAAATTCAGTTTCTTATTGATGCTTGTCATAATTGTGCCTCAGACGCAGGGATTTGGGCAGTTCTGAAATTGGCTGATTATAACTTTGTTATTATAATGTAACAGCTGCATAATAAAAGACCAAAGGCTTTCTATTCAAATATACACAAAGTGCCTCTATAGTTTGACCATTTGAAAATCTGTTTTGAGAAAACCGTGCACTGTCCTGCAATTTAGTGACTATACAAATGTGACTGGGGTGATATATTCCAATGACTGCTCACAGCAGAGGGCTGCTGTATAAAGATCAATGCAAACATCACATGTATGATGTAGAGTACATCATCTGGTTGACACTTGGCAAAGCACCCTCAGTGTACTGATGCTGTCCATGAGAACACATTCTATATACTGTATTTCCGTTTGTAAAGAACCAAATTGTATTACTTCACAGTGCACAGTTTTCACTGTGCAGCCGTCTGAATGGGCTAGCTAACAGAAGATCTAGAGATCTCAGAAGCCAAGCAGGCCTGGGTCAGGACAGGGCAGGACAAGAGCGAGACTGGGAAAGGGGACATCTAAGGTATACCAGATCGCTGCATGAAGTGGATGTAGTGGACCAGTAAGTGATGTTCTTCCCCCTGGACCAGAACTTCTAAACCAATATCCCAGTATGGTTACTTGGGACAAAGTGCCGTAGGAGGTGCTATGCTTTGGATGAAATGTTAAACCAAGCTCCTGAGAATCTGTTCATTAAGAATCCTATAGAACTGCGTGTATGAACACAAATTTAATCCCCCGTGTCCAGGCTAAATTTCTTTCTGGACGTGAATAAACTGGGCTATCTACAAAGACCCCCCTTGACCTAAAATTGGTGAAGCGGCTTCTCCCTTCACCTGATCGGCAGTGTTGTGGAAAGCTGGTACCTGGTACTAAATGGTTGCACACATCACCCAGGTGGCTGCTCGCCTCCAACAGTGGACGACATGGGTCCCTCCATATGTGCAAAGACCTTTCAAATCATTGGGGACAAAAAGTGCCATAAAAATGCAAGGAATGATTATTAATATAAATAGCGTAATTGCACAAAATTACTTTTGAATCTGTTCAAATGTAAAACACAATTTGTGGAAGTAATTATTACTTAATTGAACATCATGCAATACAACCCGCAGAGACCAATTTCAGTTTGCCAGCTTTTTAAATTATTTCACTAAAATGCCTAAAAGGTTAATTTGGCAATTTTATCTGATGCCACACAGTGCACCGCATATTTCCTACAGGTGAAAGCAGCTCATATACTGTCGGGATCTGTCAATTTCCTATCTGATAAATGCCACAGACTTTCAATATACATCTAAATTATCTCTCCTGCTGTCCTGCCGGTATGGTTCATAGACAGGTGTACCCTCACTTTTGTGCCCATGGAAGAAAGGTCAAGATGTGACCTTTGACACACCAATCCTATTCTCAAAGTAAAAACAAACCGCAAAACTGTCAGAACACAAGCAATAGTCCCACAGTTAATAAAGTCCCAGCATATACAGTTTAAGTAACTTAAATGTAATGGGAAGCAAAGAAGGTTGTGAGTAAAGGAATCTCTGGACTGGAGATGGAAAACCCTTTCCAGGGTTAATCCTAATATAGCCTTAATCCTAATACAAAAACGCAAGGTCTGCAAGAAGAGGAAACAGTCCAGTATCGAAGGTTGTTCCACTGCGATCCAATCACCTTCCATTGCATACTGGCTTCTTCCTTTACAACAGGGCTAGGTTCCCAGATTACCACCTCCATTCCTGCCACTGCAAAGTATTTAAAGGCTAATTCTTAAATGTCTTTCGGCAGCAGTGTTGATTAAATAAATAAGGGTGTTAGTTAAAGAGGAAGTGCAGTCTCAATTTCTCAGACCAGTTATTAAATCTCAGTTTTAAAAAAAATCGACAAACAGAAAAAGTTTAAAAAATTTCGAGTCAAGTGTAAAATTGTCAACTTTGTGAAAGTACTGTAAGGTTGGCATGTTGTCACTGGCAGACGAGAAGCAGCTAGTTTCACCACAGCGAGAGAGAGAGTTTGCCCTTCCTGCTCATTAGTCGTTGTAAGCAAATGAGAAAAATGGTCTCCTAAAATGTTAATTATTATGAGGGTATTTTAGTTAACTGACAGGATGTTCTTTTTTTAAAATACTTAAAAGTATCTTAAAAACAAGTGACCTTGTATGCGTCGGTTTCATGAAAATATTTACAATATAGTAGCAAAACTTCACTTGGTCTAAAGCAGGGGCCTCAAACACACAGTCCCCAGTAATTATCTGCGGCCTGCAATGACTCACTTGGATTAACAAAAAATTACCAATAAAATTAGGTTGTTTTGGTCATTTGATACATTTTTTGTTCCATAGATTCATTTTCTGTTTCAATAATTGCCATGGAAATATTGTAGCGCCCACGCCGGGTGACGAAGTGGAGGCGCACCCGGCCAATGCAAGCACCGCGATGCAGGCTGGGAACTGTGGCCGGGAGATGTTCTGAGGGTCTGCAGAGTGACCACTAGGTCCCCCTGCCTGTGTAAAAAGTGACTATAAAACCTAATATAATAGTAGCTAATTGTTTACTCCTGTATTGTCCCTTGTCTTGTAACCACCCTAACCCTGCATACGTGTCCTATTTACAGCTTCTGTGAGTGCATTAAGCCAAAGAGTTGGTGTGTACGTCTCTGTTGCTTGATTGCTGGCTGACGGAGTTCTGTCAGTAAATAAAGTAGACAGAAAGAAAGGTTTCCGAAGTTAGTCTGTGCGTCTGCTAGAATCATAGCAATGGTTGGCAGTATGTACGTATACAAACAGTTTTTCTCATCAATGAAGATCAACAAATCAGTTTTACGGTCAAGACTCACCAATTAACATTTACGAGCAACATTGCGATTGGCTACTTCATGTGATATCAGGCTTAATGTTCACTGGTCTCTGCAAAACGCTGTCAATGAAGCAGCCAGAATGAAGAACTTCAGAAATAACCTCACATGATGTCGAGTACATTGAGTAAAGTTAACCAACATGTTTCAAATAAATTCAGTTTCAATATTTTTTTTAAAGATTTGATGCATTTTGTGTGTATGAATGCGGCCCGACGATTAGCGCATTTTATCTAATGCGGCCCCCATATTCAAGTGAGTTTGAGACCCCTGGTCTAAAGCATGTTTGCAATGTAATAGGGCTGCTTTCTTGTCACTGGAAGTTTTGTTGCCTCGTTCTGAATCGCGGACAATGACGGCCATATGGCGCTACACATACATTGAAACTTCTCTTTATAAAGTAAATTGGAGGATGTTCATGTGACTGTGTACTTATTTTCACTGTGGTTTGAAATACAATCATCATTGCCAATTCATTATAACCCTGAAATGTAAAAATAGCATTGCAGTTTGCCTTTAAGAGAACAAAGCAGTGGTCAGACTGAAACAAAATGAAACTAAAGAGCCAAGGCTGTATATCACTGGCACATAGAGCATTACTTTTGTTCACACGGGATTTAGAAATACAGCTGAATCCACCTCAGACGTCAGAACAACTTTAGACAGGAATAGAGTTCTGTTCTTACTGTGGTTATGTTCATTTAAAATCATTAAGCAATTAAATTAAAAGTGAATATAAAACAAACCAGGATCTAAGTTGAAAAGTACTACAATGTTCTACAGCTTGACACATACAGTATAGGAAATAATCTCCGCAAGAAAATATTTTTTTACACAAAAACTTCAATCCACAGTGTCATCAAATCTTTGCTTACACTATTATACACACAAAATAAAAGAAAAACACAATGTGCAAGATGAAAAATTAAAATTGCAGATTCTTCTCTCTCATCAGTTTGAAAACTCAGTAGTCATTGGTTTTAAGTGCCGTATTCAGTTCCTCCTTGAAATTATACTTTCTCCTTTACCAGTGTCAAAAATACAGCCCAGCCGAAACCATCTTGCTTTGACATGAACAAGCTGACACCCTGCTAGGTTAAAGCAAAACAGAAACTGTAGCACCAAAGCACAATACCACTGCATACAGATAATATATACTTACTGTATCTATATGTACACTTTGTACTTTGGCTGCTTTGTAAATTGTAAGGCATCAACAGATGGAAAAGCAGACAAGGTGTTCTTAAGAATGCTATTCTCCTAAGGGTAAGCCCGTTTTAGCAGCTCGAGAGCAATGTGCTTTATTCTCAGGCTGTGCAAGGAAGGAGACCTATATTTCGCAGACGGACTCAGAGTGGGAGAGGAGTGCAGAGGACTCTGCAACACTCTCAGCACGATTCTGGCTGTTCAGTACAATACAGGACGGTGCTACACCTGCAGCACTTCTTTCAGCTCCATTGCTGCATTGATTTAGATTCAAGTATTAAATGATTCTATAGTTGTCTGAAACCAGTATCCAGTCCCAGAATGTACATTGGACATTCACATTATTTGAAAATTTAATTGGATTTCTACCAGTTTTCGCATTACCCCTCACATACAGCTGATACCCAGATCATTTGGGTGGTTCTTTTTCAACACACCTCAAATTGTAATATACTATACAGTAGGTAGTTGTTGTCCACTGTGAATATTAAGATTAGCTACTCTCACACTATACATGATACCCAAGTACTGTAATGTGGTAATTGTGTTTTCTCTTAGTTTTTCAGGTAACTTGACATTTTTTCATACAAGTCACATTTGCATATTTCCGTTTTTTTTAATATGGTGTGGGAATTGTTGGGAATAGACAAGAAAACCATGTCCCAGTAGTTCCCAGGCATTATGGAAAAATGGGATTCACCCCTGGGTAATAGGCAGTTATGACTGACCCCTGACTTCACTTCAAATCACTTCAGTCACAGTCACAAAAACAGTGTAATTCCAAATGTTACAAATAACCTATTGTGCCCGACTCTCGAAAGAAGGCAATTTTGATTTTGATAAAAAAAACTCCATTATGATGTCCTTAAAAATGTTCTGCCCCCAGTGGTTTATATATCTACGCTTATATACAAGATGAAAGTATACACAACACTATAATACGATTTAAAAAAATAAATAATTGAAAAAAACAATACCTAAATATTTTTTAACTAAATAATTCGAAATACCCCAGTCATACCATTTCTTCTTTCTTCAGAACCATATTTGCAGCTTTTTGCAATGCTATTATCTTTAAAACAAGCAGATTGTCCTTGTGTTCATAGGCAGATTGAGAAAGCATGTCAGCACAAATGCACTCGAATGAATTCCATATCCGGATCCAATCGGCTGCATTTACTCATGTACCAGTGACTTCCAACAACATCTAATCAGGCTGCAGAGCACAGGACAAACGTCCACGACGAAGGAGTCTTACGTACGTAGTCTCAATAAGGCATGTGCTGTGCTCCTTGTGCCGTAGAGAGGAGAGTCTTCTATTACGCTTTCTAAAATGTGAATGCTGCTAAAAGAGCTACAATAAGAACATAGGTAAATAAAAATAATATCTCTAGGATCAGTGAAAAGCCTGGGTTGTACTGGAGCTCTGAGGAAGGATGGCGCCATTGCCTAGGCAAGTCAATATTCCGTGTTGAACTAGTGCTTGAGCTTCTCTCTCTATAACCCGAGATGAGGCTCATATGTTCTCTTACGTCTGTGTTGTCCATCAGTATCAGTTTGCAGTGCTGGGGTACACAACAGTGGTTTGAAATCCCTTGGCTACTTTTTAAAATAAGAAGGACTTCAAGTGGACACGGTCTTCCAAGAGGGAGTGCAAAATAAAAAAATATCATTTTTCTACCCCCTGGAGGGGGGATTTCCCTGGATTTCCTCCAGGAAATCACACATTACACTTTGTACATGAAGGTAAGGTTGAAAAGCACTGGGCTTGAAATGCGGTTTCACCACCAGCCCTGCCCACGCCACACTATGCCGCCTCTCTCCCGTTTCCCCTGTGCTCAGGTGTGTGCGCGCAAGCACGTGCGCGTGTGCCCGGCGAGGGCGAGCGCCTTATCTCCGGTAGTGATTGGGCGCGTCTGCAAACATATACTTCAGCCTGTACGCCTCTGCTAGCAGCAGCCCCACCTCCTCGTTCCCCCAGTGTATTGTGGGGAGGTTCTGCAGAAGCATCAGGAGGCCCTGAAAGAAGAAAAGAAACATCCATCACCGCACTGCCACACACAGACTCTGACACTCATACACGAGAGAACTCTCCATCCGTATAACTCATCATGTCTAGAAGGCATCATGGCAGGGAACCCCCTTTTCCACTTACATAAAAGGAATAAAGAACAATAGTATATTTAATTTAAGGATGGGTACAACAATACATTGTTCATCGAAAAAGAGCTCTTAACGAAAAAGAGCTGTTAATCATTACTGGGAATCAGCAGCACTGTAACTATTTTTTACTCTTCATCTTACTTTTCAAAAAGCTTATATAGCCAGTCCCTCTTTTGTCTCTGAGTAATGTTAGTCATGCCTTCCTTCACTGAAGATCAACAACCAGGAGGCATCAAGGCTAAGAATGGAATTGTAGTACAAAGAAGATTGCCAATTACTTCACTGTAGCGAGTCATACAGGAATGTGTCCAAACGCCTGTCTGAAAATACCTAGACACAAAACAGCCTAGCTACTGAGATAATACAAAAGAAACAAAGTATTAAGCACTAAAGGGAGCAGGCTCAAACTAAGATTTAAAAGTTGTGAACTGTGGATCAGTAGAGGGTCAAGCAAAAAATACTGTCACGTATGACATTGCTGTGGGAAACCTGGATGAACACTCTTTGTTATATTAGTGTGATTCTGAACCATGGATAGACCAAGGTAGAAAAACAGCTAACTCAGTTTTGTATTTCACTATATTTCACTGTATTTCATGCTTACATACCTGAGCAAGCTAACATTAAGACAAAATACAATCAGCCTAGGAGGTTTCCTTTAGAACCACAGTAGACAAGATGCAGTTCTAATGTTTGGTAAATTAAAAGCGGACTAAAAATGTGATTCTTTCATCTGTAAGGAATGGAGTGGCCTATGGTGCAAATGAAAAGGAAGTAGTTATCCAAGATGATAAATGTCAATCATGACTAATAAACTGAAAGCCATAAAATACGCAACAAATTTGTACTGAAACCAATAGCACATTACATTTTAGTGCCTCTCATTATTAATACATTCCTGTAGAGAACAGCAATGGAATAGAAACAATCCACTCTAACATCTCTTTAAATAGCAAAGTGAACCAAATGGCAGAAAAAAAACAAGCACAGAGAAAAGATACAGTTCAGAGTAAGTCTAATGAGTGTAAACTGGAGAGCCATACTTCCACTGAAGGCCCCAGGCTTAGCTGGAAGGAATTAAAGACAGAAACAGGTAGAAAAAAAGAAAAGAAACAAAAAAAGAGGAAGGAAAAATACAATATGCTACAAATTCAAGCTTGTCAAAGTGTGAAATTCTTCACTGGGCACCATCAAAGTGACAGCAATTCTTTTAAAAGTGACCAGCAGTCTGACAAGTCCTCCCTAAACAGTATAGAAGCTTCTTGCAGAAAGTGAAACAGGCCTGAAATGAGCACATTCATGATGTTAACCTCACCTGCATTTAACAAAAAATACAGGATGAGGAGAAAGGTGCTGTGTCCTATCACAGCAGATGACACAGACCAGGAAATGTCAAGGTCAGATATGCTACTCTGCCTTGCACCCTATCACCGGGATCACACTAAGATTATTGAATTGTCTGACAAAAGCCAACCTGGAGACATGTCTTCAAATGCAATGAAACAGTTTCTATTGTCTGAAAGTGTCTGTTTTCTACTAAAAGCTAAAGCCTTTTTGATGAGCCATTCAAAGCCCTCCTAGTGTTGCTTGGTAATGTGACATTCACACGTTCTGGAAGAGTATAACAGTTCTAACTAGGTTGAGGTTAAAGGATGTCCGTCTTTAAGCGACACCCCAGATATGACAGTTACTGCCACTGGAATACTGAAACATCTTGGAAACATAAATCAGAAGATGCGTCAGTGCTGTTTTTTGTAATATCTCCTTTAGGGTTTGGACAATGCATTTGTATTGCTGTTCTGAAAGGATTTTAAAAATAATGAAATCCGTATATCTACTGTGCCAACAGTCCTTAAAAAGAGACAGTAAAGTCTGGGTCACATCCCTGCCCAAATGAGACAGTGTCAGCACACAACAGTGGGATTATTCGGCCAGTGCTTCTTCAGGGTGTGATGACCCCAGTGAAAGGCACACTGCTCTTCCAGTCAGTTCTATCACCTGCAGGTTGCTGTGGAACTTGCACTGTATTAATAGGTGAATGTTTCCGTGAGTGTGCAGCTAAGAAGAGTCAGTTTACCCTTCTTCATTCTCTTCACGCTAGACAGCAGATGTCACTGTGAGCCAAAACGTAAAGCAACCGTTGGCAATCCCAAAATGGGGGGAATATAACAACAACATAGTGATTCTTTTTTTTTTAAACACAAACCCTAGTTGTAACATTTGGATCCGAGATACCGGTTCAGCTGGGCATGAAGACCTTCAACCTTTACTGTAGGTACAGTACCTACCTGGAAATCTACCATGGATAGTATCTCCTTCCTCCACTTGATGAGAAATGCAGCGCAGACGTAGAGATGGAAATGAGAAAATCCCTCTGCCTCAGCCTAAGGAAACAGAAACACAGGATTTCCTGATATTGTGGTTTAAGATCAAGCATAAGTATGGAGGTGTGTTTCTGTGGGGTTTTGTTCCTGAAAAAGATGAGCTCTACATTTCTCAGTTTTAAAACTTGCTTGAAATATACTGTATCTCATCAAGAGTGTGGTAAAAATAAGGCACCTCTCTTGGCTATTTAATGTGAATGCCCCCTAGATAAAAATCTGGCAAAATCATACCCAGGCCTTTTTTTTTTTTTTTTAAACTGATGCTTAGCAATTGACTTTCCATTTACAGTGGCTTAACATTCATGGAAAAATACAGAACTCACTTCAGCAGCATTATTGTCATTTATTTTTCTGAATCATTTTAATTTATTCTTAACCTTTGAAAATGTTTTCCTGTTGAGGCAATAAAGAGAGCTTTCTGGCCGTTCAGGCAAAAATAAAACAAATAATTCTGTCTCAAAAACTTGGTTAAAGAGACAAAACCACCCGAAAGCACTTCAGTGGTGGCAGCAGACACCCAAAGAAAGATGAGCAGTGTCAATAACAGGACAGTCAGGAGAGTCATTTCACTTTCAGCCTGTCAGTAAGAGGTTAAATGATACTGATTATGGGGTAATTTACTACTTCAGCTGAAGAGCAGTGGGTTGTTTTACAAAAATTCAGTCAGCTCTGCAAATTCTCTATTTTACTGAAACTGAAGAATTCTAATTGAAATACAGCTGTAATTGTTTAATCATTAGAAAATGACATTCTAATTAAAAAAATGTAATTTATTCAGCTGGACAAATCCAACAAACTCTATATACAAGGTATTTGGCAATTTACATTTAAATATGTATTAATGATTTTCTTAAGTTTTTAACACTCCATTTGACAATAAATGCAGAAGTTTAATTTTAGAAACATATTGTACTGTGAAAAAAGTTGACTTCAGCGGCACTGAACAGAATTGTTTTTAAACTTGAGTGTTTCTTACTAAAAAAAATAATATTACTTCTCGGCCTTAATAAATGTGAAAAATAACAGTATGTGCTGAAACATGGAAACCTAATTGTTAATATCCAATAAATTAACAGGAAGAATATAAAAAAATATAAAAATGAAAATATCACTCATTTTATGCTGCCCATTTATTTTTCATTATATTCTTTACACCACAAACACTGTATACTAATTTAAACACACATGATACACTGAAGCTTAATATTTTCCATAGATTTAAGACAATAATGATCAATTAATCCCCACCCTGACCTGGAAAGGTGCTCATTCTAATACTGTACTGTATATCTGTGCCACTGGTCAAAGTTAGCTATGCTAAGCCAATGAGGCTTAATGAAGGTGGAGCAGTGGTGCTTGGCTGATAAATTTGACTGGGCAGAATAAAAAGTTGGATGGCAATTCTGCCTTGTTTAGAGCTGTGATTAAAACAAAGACCTAATAGTCATAAACATATTTGATATACATATTGCAAAGCCAGTAAAAAAAACATTTCAGAAAACATTTTGTGTTTGGTGCCAAAAATCATTTTCTGAACACCCTTCATAAAAAATGATGATCCAAAACAGTGAGGGGCTTCAGAACAGCGAGGGAGGCCTGAATGATAATTACAAAAGCTCTTTCTCAAAAACTTCAAAAAACGCACTTGTTCCAAATATGCTGTTTACAGGGAAAGAAAACAGATCCCTAATGAGAAATTGATGAGAATACTGAATAAAAAGACAACAGCAAGGAAAACACAAAGAAAGACATGTACAAGACTGCATATCTGAAACCCCCAAGGAGAAAAATTCTACATCAAGTGTGTTTTCCACAGGTGGCTTGCAATCCCTGAATTATACTCAGAACAGACAGCTCTGCACCTGAGATCTGTACCAAATAAATTTGAATTTGTGCCTGTTCTTGGCATGCTATGAAGAGAAAAACAATTCTGTGCACTGCAAAAAAAAACATATTTATAACATGCAAAGGAACAAGTGATAGGTTCATGCTGAAAAGAGGAGAAAGAAAACACATTTGTGGAGCCTTCTTCGGGTGTCTATTCGGGTGTATATTTATAATATAGTCATTTTCTGCACAAGCATTATTTGACAAATGGGATACATATGTTATCTAAATTAAAAACTTCACACAAAATACCTGAAGCTGGTTACTGGTCTTGCCTTTCAAACCCTGGTTTATTTTTCAGGTAGCTTAAAAATAAAATGTTTCTAAAGCATGATAAATCAGTTTGTTTGCTTTTAATTTCTGACAATATTTTTCTTAATGTGATTGTCCCTAGACTAGTCTAAAAAAACATTCCTCCAAAAAGGGCCCTAAAACAACTCTTAGTCTATTTTTTTATTTTTTGTTTTACAGTATTCTCTATCAAGGACACTGAAGAAGTCAACGCAGTGAAAGTCTTGAATCAAATACAAACTAGAGGACACAGGTACTGTAAACTACCTGGAAGTTAATCTAAAACAGAGGACAGGTGGCACTTTACCCAACAGCTGTGGGAGTAAGGAATGCTATTAAGCTCAGCTATGTTATTAAGCTAATACCCTGGCTTCTTTCAAGAAATGATTGGATGTTATCCTGAGATATTTACTACCAAATGGGCTACATGGCCCAGAAGGCCTCTTATTTCTAGTCATTCTTATGTTCTAATATGGTATTAAATTTACCAAAGGCAGTAGGGATATACAGTAGTTTTTCCTCTAAGCAGCGTATCACTAACCCATACCCCACACCTACTGTAGTAAAGGAGCTCCCAATTCACTACCACAAATACCACTTTCCAGAAGCCATATCACCCTGCAGCTCACAACTGGCAGCCCACTGAAGCTCAGCAGGTTGCTGCTGGAAGAGTAGGGGGTGCTCACCCTGTGGTCTATGTAGGTCCTTATGCCTCAGTATAGTGACGGGGACACTATACCGTGAAAAAGGCGCCATCTTTAGAGTGAGACATAAAACCAAGGTCCTGACTCCCTGTGGTCATTAAAAATCCCAGCACATATCTCGAAAAGAGTAGGGATGTAACCTGGCCGAATTTCCCATTGGCCCTTACCAATCATGGCCTTCCAACAATCCGCATCTATGAACTGGCTTCATTACACTGCTCTCCTCCCCACTGATAGCTAATGTGTAGTGAGTGTTCTGGCGCTCTATGGCTGCCGTTGCATCATTCAGGTGGGGCTGAACATTGATGGTGGAAGAGGGGAGTCCCCATTACCTGTAAAGCACTTTGAGTGCAGTTTCCAGAAAAGCGCTATAGAAGTGTAAGGAACTGTTGTTATTAGGAAAACCTAATTAATAACAGTATGTTATCAATACAGATAACTGTTAAAATGAGGAGCTGTATGCATACATCCTTCATTCTAAGCATATGTATCAGGCCCTACTGTATATGATGCACAAGTGCAACCTACTGTACCTTTTGTGTTTGGTCTTGTGCAGCACAGACACTACACCAACACTGCTTAGTTGTATACTGCTGGACTTTGTGTGTATGCATATGCATTGTGCATCAAATATCAGACTGCACAAAGCAAGAATACAATTTTGCTCACATAATCCTATAGACAATAATGCTCAGTAAAGGATGTATACTAATGTAAAGCACATTGCAGGACACACAAAAATGAGAAAATAGGAGGTACTCTTTTTTTAGAGTGGAAAGAAATAGAACAAAAAGCTAAGCTGCTGTGTTAATGAAAGGAAGAAGTAAAAGCTTCTCAGTTGCACTGTTTCCATTCTGAATCTTCCTCAATACAAACACAGATTTAATCTTGTCCATCTTTCTCTCCAGCCTGCCCAGGACTGCCAGTACAGCCTTAGCAAAGAGACATTAGCCTTCACCAGTAACTGGGTCACTCTGATCTTAACCAGCACAACACACCCCCCACCACCACTATGGGCAGCACAGATCCGGAAAAGCAGATACCAGCTGTGAAGTGTCTCCTCCTTGAAGGCAGGCTTACACGTGCTCTACTACTCTTCTTGAATGAAATGAGACAAACTTCACCAAAAGCCAAGCAATCAATTCCAAAGTAGTCAACTATATATAGTATCAGCAATACAGACACTCTTATTAAATCTACAGAAAAAATGATTATTCAGTTGTGTGGAAGGAGTTACATAAAAGCAGCAAAAAATAAATGTTTAAACTATGCATAAGCAGTTCTGTGCATTAACTGTTTTTTTTAATATTGCATACTATACTGTACTTTTTTACATTTATAATAACATTATGTGGTTGTACAGACACAACAAATGAAGCCTAGAAAAAAATCATCCTTTTGAAGAATTACTTAACTCTAGCTAAAATGCAGAAGAGGCAATATTGTAGCTTTTCCTGTTGTTCATGTGTATGCAAATCAGCCTTTTGGGTGATTTGAAGTTAAGGAATAATTGAATATTTAGATGAAAGATGGAACTTTCCAATTTAAGACAGACAATTTTGTCAGACGGAAGATGAAGCTGTTTTACATCTAATGTTTATTAGACGTGCCATCGTTTATTTGGAGCAGAAATGGACCTTGACAAGAACTGCACTACAGATGTTTCCCCGTCTCAAAATATGCTTAAGTTATCTCAAAGCTTTAGCACTGGCAGTGTAACGCTGACACAGAAAACATGACTTGATGCCATGTAGTTCACAGGCCTTTGGTTTCCATGGTAAGGTTTACCGAACCCATGGAAGGGAGTCCTTAATTGTGATCGGACCGACAACAAAAAGGCTTCTTCACAACCTCCTTCCCTGCAGCTCCTTCTAGTTTCTTGAAATGGTACCAGTGAAAAGTTAACTAAGGGGAGCTACTTTAAGAAAAAAAAAATCAAGAACACCGCAAACAATGAGTCAAAATCCCGTTGACAGAGCTGTCACCCGCCCCCTGATCATCTCCCCTTTCTGTTTGCACACCAGACTTTTTAACACTGAGGAGGACAACAACTAAAAATAGTTTGTTTGCGCTTGCTGTTTGTTTTCGGCTGTCTCCCTTTTGGTAAACGTGTTGTGTTGCATCTGAGAAGCGAGTCGCTGGGCTGCTCTGTTCCCGGGCACAGTGACAGGTCGTGAAAGCGCTGCCGGAGCCGAGAGAGAGCGAGACAGGGCACGCAGCAGATACAAACAACTGCTGCTTCTGATCGCAAATCTGCTGTGTCTGCTGCACTGTCCAGTGCCCACAGGGATGACAGAGATAGACCAGATCTCCAGAGGAATGAGACAGGGAACGCAAACGACACACACAGATCTTGGCACAAAGAGAAGTGCAAAGAAAGGTGTTACTGGATCCTACCAGAGCACAGCTTACTATACTTTACATCCATGTAATCTGCAGTTTCAGATCTTAATATTTACATTTCTACTTCAAAAATGTGAGATTTGCAAAATGAGAGCAGATCATTTGGCCCACCTTGTTCGTTTGGAAAGTCATCCAGTTGTTTCCTGAAAGAAGCTGACGTATCAGCTTTGACAACATGGTTGTTCCATAGTTTTAAATGCACTTCCCCTTAGTTTCCACGTTTGTCGCTTGATTCTTGCTGCACAGGTCATTCTGAGTTGAAATTATCAGTGCCTTAGTGGATTTTGAATACCTGAATCATATCTGCTCTGTTCAAGACTAAAAAGATTCAGTTCTTTTTGCCTGAAAAATTAGAGCACTTCTTTAAACCCAGTACAATTGTAATATTAACATCCCTTATTTTTAAATTCCACACATTTATCTATACTGTACATCCTAATATCTTGTTTTTCTTTTGTTTCATCACATTGTCTAAAAGATAGCAATTACATTATGTCACTATAGATACTTATTTTTTTCTTAAGTTTCAAACTCAGTTTCCCTTCTTGTATCTATAAATCATGTTTTTGCTAACGTCATGAATCATCCTGCATCACGTGCATTGAACGTTTTGTAGTGTTTAACCAGCTCTTTTTATTTAAATCTTTTTGATTTTCCTTCGCTGTATTTGCTATTCTGTTTTCATATGTGTATCATATGTGAACTTGACCAGTTTAATCCAAAAACTTGAGTTATCTTAATTCAAATGAAGAAGGAATATTTTCTGTGGGACGACACAAAAAGCATTCTGAAAATCTAAATTAAAACATATAGACATTTTCATCCAGTACTGTCATAACTTTTTCAAAGAACTCTAAGAAGATAAGATCTACCTTTTCGAAATCCATGTTACCAACTAGAATCCTGCTGTCAAAGCTCTACATGCAATATGAGACATGCAATATTTGTCTATAATCTTTCAGTTTGTTTTTTTCATTCTTTCTGTTGAGGGGTGTTACATTTGCTATTTTCCAGTCAATGGCTATTACCCCCTTCTTAAATAACTGTCAAAAGAATTTTGGCTTTGTCCAGCTTGGGTCTTGTCATCAATTTATTGAATGGTAAATGCATGAATTTATTGTCAATTTTGATATAATCATCTACAGATCCCTACTATTAACTCTGAGACTCTATACCATGGATGTTGTCATTTTTATGCATTTTATAAAGTGCTTGCTTTATCCTTATGTTTTTCCTTAGTTGATTTATTAAGTCATTTTTTGCCACTGCTTTATTACAGCCTACAGTTTACTTACTCTAGTGATTAATCTTAAAGTTGAATATCTTTAAATGTTGCCATCAATTATTTATTGAATGTTATCTTGTTGTACTTTTGTTAAATTCTATCTCCTTCTTTCATAGTCTGCTTTCCTGAAACAGTAAAACTTTGCTTTGGAATCTACTTATACTGTTTCAAAATATACAGTACTTCAAAGCCATACTACATTATTATTCACTGTTCTTTAATGGTTCTCTCACCTCTAAGGTTTTCCTTATTCAATCTTGATTGCTTGAAAAAATTAGATTAATACAGGCATTCCCTCTTGTCGGTGCTCTGACAAACCAAGAGCGCAATCGTTAGTCGTGTCTAACATTTCAGTTTCAGATGCTGACATTCTCTGATGGTTTTTCTTAATCTATGTGAGGAAAATGAAAACCTCCCACGATAACCACTTCTTCCTTTTACAAATTCATGCTTGATTTAATTAAACAAGACTGCATTATAATTGGCATATACATTTGGCTGTCTGTAGTATACTCCTAAAACTGCCCTTCAAATATTTTTACATGTCTGTCCTATATAAATCTAAGACCCTTAATTCATCCAGATTACGTTCCTGTGCCAGAATGCTATAAAGATCTACACTTCTAGCTCTACCAACTTTCCAGTGTCTCTGGAAGGAGGTGTATCCACTAATTCTGCATTCTTTACCATCACTCCCTGTGAGCCATGTTTGTCCGATTCCAATTAAATCATAATTGCATGCTAACACGGTACCTTTTATTTCCTTTTTCTATTTCTATGTTTCTCATACTCCTGGCATTTAGGTATACACACTTAATTATCTGGTTCTTTGACATTTTGTTTGCCCCGTGGGTTTTCCTTTTTGGCTCTACTCCCTGTGTGTCTCCTTTCGTTTCTCCCCCTTCCATTCTAGTCAAAACGTTTTTGAATTTCTCTGCAGATCCTCACACAAAACCAACAGAAACTCATTGCATTCTGACGGAATCCACTGTGTCTATACAGATGGCCTCTGCATTAGAAAGGCTTCCGAGAGCCAAAATAGCTAAAGCCTTATTTATCAAACCACATCCTTGCCCACGTGTCTTCTTTATGGATAATCATTTGCTGATTGTCATCTTTGCATGGTGCAGGTAGCAAAAAACGATTTGGTCCTACTCTTCAGTTTGTCTGCAAGATCTTTGAATGCATTTCATATGGAAAGTGTGTTGTTTATGATGACATACTGTACAGTATATCACTTTCAGTTATTCTGAGAATGAAGCCTCCTAAAACCTACACTTATATTTTTCTTGTGGTTTTGGTGGCACTAAGGTTGAGACTGGCGTGTGACTGGTGCTTGACTGTCTCCAGCATTCATAGTGTGGCAATGTGTCCTGTTTTCAAGTGGAGCAAACATGTTTGGCAATGTGATGTCAGCTGTCACTGTTATAATTTCCAACGGCAGATTGCTGTATCCTGCCTACAGTGGGACCAACCACAGGTTTCAAATAGCTCTCTTACCTCTGTTTCGCTTACATTATTTTGGTTGACAGGAAAGACTGGCTTAATACAAGTTTTTCCACTAGCTCATGGAACAATTATGTAAACGCATTAAGTAAAAAAGGAATTATTACCATTTCAGTATCAGATTCTGACCCCAATGTTTTTTCCCCAATCTGTGTGAGGAAAATTAAAATCTACCATGATAACCACTTCTTCACAAATTCAGTGCAAATTTAATTATATTAGGTTGCATTCAGAATCCAAATATGATGGTCTGTAGCATAATCCTAACACTGTGAATTCTGAAGGTTTTTACAAGTCCTTCCCATATTCATATTCAATTCCAAGGCCTGTAATTCATATAGTGCTACAACTCACCTCTTATTGTCTCTGTAGAATGCTGTACTCCTAGTATTGCAGCATTTGTCAGTGTTAGCCATTTAGCTGTAAATTGCAATTACAGTCCATCATAGTTAAAGCAGTAGTTTCTACTCCCTCTACCAAGCTTGATTTGTGCAGCACTACATCTCTCACTACATTCTCAACCTGTACAAGATTTAAAAAACACTCAAACTTGGGCACATAAGAAATCTGACCTTTAACATGCCTGGCACTCCAATTATAGCACCCAGTCCCCATATTTTAGTGCTGCTTTCCATTAGATGCTTTCAAGAAAGCTCTGGCAAACAAAAAGCTAAAGTGGAACAAGATATTTGGAATTTGGATTAAAGGATTCATTATTTAATTAAACTAAGTCTAAGTTGTAATCATAAAAACAAAAGAACACAAAAATAGTCACACTGAGATTTCAACTGATCACTTAGCCACTGCTACAGAATGCTATACTGTAGCTCGCTTGAGTGTTTCTAGAAGCCCAGCCCTCTGTGTGTGTTTGGACCCTGGGGAAACTGTACTAATGACTGAAAATAAGATGTAGACACTTTATCACCTAACACAGACATGGACATATTTTTCATTTTCTTGTCTTTGTCTAACCCGTCTAAGTTTCCTACTGAATGACTTATTATTTGATCTACAGAACAGCCTTTGTATTCCTGCCCTGACAGAGTAATTAGAAGGACTTGATAAAGGAACAATGGATCTCAAAGGCCAGGGATACGCCTTTGGCATTACAAATGCTAAGAAGCTAGGAACTTTGGGTAAAGTGCAGAAATGCTTCTAGTACAACAATGTACTTAGTAATATTAATAATCATGTAACTTATAAAGCACATTTCATTATAATTACTTTGAATAAAAGTGTGCTTCAAATAAAAATAGGTAAAAGAGAGTTCAAGGAACTTAAAAAATACTATGGAGGAAAAAGATTTGGAAGTTGATAGGTAGAGAAGGATTTTAAGATCATTTAAAGGTCTCAGTTGAAACACTTTGTCTGAGATGATCAGGGAGGATATTCCATAAGTGAGGAGTGTAGATGGAAGAGGCACGGTCTTTCATTGTTTGGTTCTGGGAACCAGCTGTAGGTTAAATTGACTTGATCTTAAAGACAGAGGTGAAGTTTGAAAAAGAAGAAGGTCAGTAAGGCAGGAGGAATATATGCCTTTTAGAGCCTTAAAAACCAGGAGCAATACTTGTAAACAAATAAAATCCTTAATAATAATTACTTGTAAAGTCACTCTGAGCAAAGCAGTTGCTTATGAAAAATGTACTTATTGCTGTGCCTTGGGAACATTAATTTTGTCCTGTTTCTTTAACTTCAACATACAGTAAATATACACTTCTGTGTATATTAACTATGATGACCCACAGATACGAGATTGGCCTTTTAAATATAAGATGTTTGTTTTTTAAATTGCAACTTAACTAAAATAAATGAATCTGTAAATTGAATGTGATTAACAACATGGCCTATTCACTTTTAGTCGATAAAAGCCTTGAATGATCAGATACTGTAAACATCTGATTATTTACTTCTGATCTAAATGAAGGTGATACATTAATTTACACAAGGCGACAGTCAATTCATAGCATCAGTAACTGTGAAAATAATAATGAAAATATAGAACACTCTAGATGAGGTATTTTTTCATGTAACAATTGTATTCCTTCTTCCTGTCAATTAAATAAGACTACCAACTTAGCATTGGATGAATGCACAATTGGAAAGATAATTTACTTCAGTTTAGAAGCATCTTTTACAGTCAGGCGCAGTGGAAATGGAATGGATATTCTATGCCCACCTGGCAGCCAGATTTTCAAGACTGGTCAGGTCTCAACTCTGGTCAGGCAATGGGCCAGCCCCACCCCAGAAAAAATCCTCACTCTTTTAAAAATAACTGATATTCCTGGGACTCCCAAGCGGATTAACCTGAAAAGCAGCTTGTTCAGGGCTTTGACCGACCCCTTAAGAAATCACTTGCTTATATCTGGCCTATGCTGACTAATACTCCCCGAGGGGCAGAGTACATTTGACCTAGGTTCGTGGATATTAAGAAGGCCTGCACAAGATGCAACATCTTACCATTCACCAAGGAGCTTTAGGCCTTTCCAGGCACCTGTGAATTTGCAGCGTCATTAGTGACAGAGACTCAGTCTCCGGTGAGGCCCCGTGGGGCTTGCAATGCAAAAAACTGACTGGCTTGATGAAAGCATGCACAGCCTTCATTCCTCAACAATGCTTGAGGAAGCAAGCTGAGCTGATTAACAACTGGCCATTCCAAAATCAGCAGGGAATAAAAAGAAAAAAGAGGCTCTTTTGAAACTGTAGACACCATAAGCTATAGTGAGTCTGATACCCATGACTGACTGTCTCAGACTAATAAAAAAATGGGCTGTACAGGCTGAGATTTGAAAAGAGCATTGCATGCACCGAAGATGTGCAAATAACAATAAACCCAGGAGGAACCAGTGAAGCGCAGTGTCAGAGCGAGTTCCCCTCAGCTTGCGACAGATTCATAGCAGCAGGTGACACCAGACGCTCTTTTCAGAGAAGCAGTTAGCAGGGCTGAATGATGGGCCACATTAAAGAACAGAGAGATTAACCTTCAGTGCATTTGGGCCTTCCTCTTTTTTCTTTCATCTTCAAAATTGGCTTTTGCCCATTCATAAATTGCTCGGCCGTCGCACTAAACATCTTGCTTTACCGGCTCTTGTGGGTGATCCCTCGACCTCTGCTGTGATTGAGGTCAGAACATTAAGACGAACATAAAGCAATTCCACAGAGCGAGAGGGATGGAGAGAGAGAAATCCCCTAGCGGAACGAGGAAGGAAGACGAGGCTGAGCTGACAGTCTCTATCTCCCGTCTCACATTACAGAGGGGCTCCAGGATGTACATGGGTCACCCAGGGAGCGATCCAAAAGAGGAAGGTCAAACGTAGAGTAAAATCATCAGTATCGGAGATTAAGGGCACTCAGCTGCTATTGCCTTTAGACCGAGGACAGCTGATTATGACTTTATTAGGACTGTTAAGGGAGTCACAGCCAAGACAGGAAAGTTGTGCTGCAGATTGGAGACGCTTATTTTTCACAGGCAACAAAACTATAAATGCATATGCATAACAGTATAAATGGCGATGGGGTTTATGAGCTGGAAACCATTTTTAATAGGAAATAGTGGATTCCTGGCTTAAAAAATGTTCCATTTATTTTTCCATGCATCCTAGCCTCCATCTTAATATAGTAAGACATTCTGAAATTAAGCCTTGACTGCACATAAGCCAGCTCAGCCGGTGCAAAATAAATTAAAACCCCTTTCTTCACTCTATAAATCATTTATATATGCAAGCTTCTCCAGTTTCAGGGAGTGCAGAAACGAACCGTTTTTCTCCCCCTCCCAGCAAAGGTACAAGTATGTCAGCCGGGCAAAATGCCACCCAGAGCATATGTGACCGAAAGCACAGACAAGGCGGCAAAAGGTCTGGATGTATTGAATCAGTGAATGAGTGATTATCTGTTCATCTCATTTTAGCCCAAAAGCAAGATTGCGCTTTTCCATCAACCTGATCTTGCTACCTGTTGTTGTGTGAAAATCTAGGCTGCTGCTCTGGAAATGGGGGTCCAGATCAGAGAAGCACCCCTGGGATTGTGGGAAACCCCCACGGAAGCAACAGACAAACTGCAGAGAAGGAGATAAGAAGTCTGTTGTAGATCTGAACATGCTGCAGAGAGGCTCTAGGCTCTCATAAACTCTGCATAAGCTGCTCTCTAATCTTTTAATTCTAATTTTACTATCATGTATGAAGGTGTGGGCTTCGACTTGGTTACTTCATGACCCCTCACCCCACCCCTACCTCAGGCAGTCTTCCCCAATTCAGAATATCCTGAGCACCTGCCTTTGGAATTCTGTGACGATAATGGAAAACAAGAGCAAAAAAATCTCCCCCATTACTAAAAGCAAATTTTGCTGCATTAGAAAAAAACATGCATTACCCGTAACCCAAGGTGTTATTTACATGCACGAGTCGAGTGCACTGGGTGAACCTTCCCTCTCCAGTCTGTCACAAGCAACACTGAACGCAAAGAAAAAAAATCGAATATGATCCCAGGACAGCAAAGATAAAAATACCAAGGTGCTGAGCTGCACAGGAGGCAACACTATGAGGGAATGTGAGCACTGATAGTTTTATCTCCACTCATCTCACAAACCGCTCCCATGGAGAGACAGCAAGATGCTCGGTGGTCCAGAGGTGAAGAAGTGGAGCTTGTCACCCGTCAAATGAGATGTGAACTCAAAATCTTATTGCAAGTGCTCCTGCAGCTGATATTGTTAAAAGCAACAGTTCACTCCTAAATCTCTGTAAACCACTCTAGTTAAGTGTATCTACTAAATTAAGTAATAGGCTGTTTAATATTACCATTAATTGGTCTTAAAGAGAAAGGAGAGTGAGAACAGGCCTCACAACATCCCTCTCTCCCTTGTGAAAGATCCTCTCAGTATGTTCTGTTATGTCCTTCATGCCCAGATCAACGCAAGCCTCTTCTTATACCCACTCCACACTGCTGATCACATCCCCGCAAAGACTTCTATATAAACATTTATTTTTATACCTGCGTAATCAAGGTCTCTGTCACCCTCCAGGTATGGATTTCTCTTATCTATGGGTTGGCAACATGTTTATAGTGTGCAATCATGTATTATTATGCGTTGTAAAATATATATCTTCTGACAGTTTTATAACAGGGGTAAGGTGCACCACTGAAAGCTAAGCAGTCTCTTCTAATCTACTGTAGCATGTGCACACAGCAGAAAGTCAACTGGTTATCCCTACAGTATCGTGACGGCTTTGTGGTTTTCTATGACAGAGGAGGTGAAGTGACATAAGACAGCTCCCACCCTCCTTGGACACACAGATGGATGGTAGACGCACAGACTGGCAGGGCAACAGACAAACAAACAGGCGGGCGGGCAGGCAGGCAGAGGCAGACAGATGGGCAAACAAGCATGGAGACAGGCGCACACTCCTGTACATGTGCTGGGGGTTGCAGGGACACACACACTCAATACTAAAAGCAGACACGCCTGCAGGTTTTGCTGTCAAAGCAAAGGCTCCTAAGTGCTGCGATTAGGATAAAAGCACAGCAAATTAATTTTTATTTCCCAACCAAAGCACAAAGGTCACTGACATTAAATTGTGAAATAGCGCAGCTGCGCTGGAAGTGCTGATGGGCAAAGAGGTGCAACGTGGGCCGTCAAAATGCAGTGGGCTGGAAAAGTTTGTCTTTTAGCTTATTAAAAAAAAAAACAGGGTCAGTCTTGATGGCAGGAGGGAAATCAATCTAAGTTTGTCATAGAGAAACCTTTGTCTAGGGTCACTGAAAATGCCACAGTGAATAATCAGAGTTTAGAGAATAGCTGCAAGTGACTTCCTGTGACCCTGCACTTAGTCTTTATAATGCAAGTGTAATAAAAGACATGAAGGGCTGTATAACTCAGCGCTGGTGTAAGAGTCTGTATGAAAATGGTTCATTTAGTACTCCACAATTCGCTTATACTTCCACAATTGCATGTTTCTTTCCTGGTTTATTCTAACTGCAATGCTTTAACAATGATAACAGTGACAACTGACTCAACATAATGTAAAACAGCTTTTATACTACATCTACAAATAATGGGTAAGACGATTTTCCTGCTATCGCCCGGATTTCATGAATACTGCTCTGTTCCTTGTGCACATGCAACACCACTCTCTGAGAATTTTATTAATGAGCCTGGAGCCAGTGAAGAGGATGGAAGCTGCTATGGTTTGGCCAGAGAGCAAGTTAGCCTTGCTCTTGCAAAGAGTGAGGTATTTAAATACCAGCAACATCAGAAGATAAATTGCTGGCTTCCATATGTCCCCAGTCCCACCACGGCACAGGTCAGCAAGCCTGCGGCCATTATGTAATGCTTTTCCATCATCGTCCTCAATAATGGACCAATCACAGTAAGAGACAGAGGAGAAACTGTAATTGAACTTTATCATCCTTGCTGGTGCCACACTACAGGAGTGAAAATAAATGATTTTCACATTCTTCTGATCTTAACAACAGACTCAGTTCTCCTAATCTGAATCAGAATGAATAAATGAAGCAATCCTTCATTACACTGCTAAGTCTTAGGCAAGCAAACTTGGAAGGACACATCTATTTCAGCACAAAAACTGAAAAAAGAATGAAAGATGACATACTGTACAAGGGTGACATTATAAACATATTTGGTGTAATCATGGGGTGACATTATTATGTCTAGTAGCACTATTGCTATAGTTTGGCCTCAAAATAGTGGAAATGTCCAATTTGTGTCCAGTTTGTGTTTGCTCCATTTTGTGCTTGGCATCATGTTGGACTTGTGTTAGATCCATGTCACAGTGACTCATTTCTTTTGTGATATAGATATACATAAGTATAGTTCATGAACACCAAACACAAATGATATGGTATCTGTGATTTATCAGTTGGTACAGTACATGTGCTAGATATTAACATACAATAGCTATTAAGGTTAAATATTTATAGAATTTTGTAAGTTTGCATTTTTATATTTAACAACAGCTCTGAACTCTCTGCAGCTGATTTTCCTAAAGGTACTTAGGATGCAAAGCTTATGAATTGGGGGAATTCTGCAGAGAATACAAAGTCTGTTCTCCTCCACGTAATAATTCTTGTGAGCATGTCTAGCTGTCAAATAACCCAACTAATTACCTCCGCATACACCAGCATTCAGAGAACACACAGAAATAAATATAAGATAGTTAAAATAATTATGCTTTAAGTCCCCATAAACGTTTTATCTGTGACTTTACAGTGAATAGCAAGATTACAGGGATCAGACGACAGAAAAGGCCCCAGAATGAGATTGGTTGGGAAGTGTCCTCAGCTCTTTCATAAATAAGCAGTCGTAATCTATTTTGGAGGAAAGCTAACTCAGCGGCTTTTGATTTGCTCATGATTCTGCAATTGCTTCTTTCAGATAGCAGCATGCCTTTTAAATGGAAATGTTTCATATTTAACTCGAGATGAAGAGGGGGGAAAAAAACTTTGGGAACTGGCAGCACAATGCAGACCCTCAGAAGAAAAGAGAGCCGCAACCAACTCCACCCACGCAACTATTAATTCATCTTCAAAGAGGACAAACAAACTTCACCATCAGTCAGTTTCTCAGACTCTAGGACTGCACTATGAACTCCATGTGTGGGAGTCAATGATCACCTTCAATACATTTATATCTTATACATAACTAAAGAAATGCGTTATACTGTACATACAGTCGGATATCTAAGAAGACCAGTCAGAGGTGCAAGATGAGGCCATTCGGCTCATCTAGTCTGTTTGGTAGGTAGCAGCCAATAAATCCCAGGATCTCATCCATCCGTGTCCAGGGTATCGGCTTCAACAACATGTTTAACTGTGACCATATACAATGAGTTAATTATTTTGTGCCTTTGAGAATTTGGAATATTCTGATCGGGTGTCCTCATAGTCTTCTCTGTTAAGTTTTAAAAAGGTGAAGATCTTTTAGCCAACAGTTTGTTCTTTAAGCAAAATATCTACTTCATTACAAAATACACATGGGCGGAGCGGTGGCTCTGTGGCTAAGGATCTGCGCCTGTGACTGGAAGGTTGCTGGTTCAAATCCCGTGGCCGGCAGAGGAATCCTACTCCGCTGGGCCCCTGAGCAAGGCCCTTAACCCTAACTGCTCCAGTAACGAAAAGACAAATTCCTAATGCAAGAAATTGTATAGGGCTAATAAAGAAACATTACATTACATACAGTGGTGTGAAAAAGTAAGTACACCCCATGAAAAGGGTTTGTCTTTTTTGACATTTTTGGACAAAAGGATATTTGATTGTTGTTTCAACAATACTGATAGATAAAGGTGCACCTATCATTGCATCAGATGCCTAAAATTAGAATCAGGTGCACCAAAACAGGTGCAAATGATTAGAACATCATTAGAGAGCATTATGGTTTGGGGCTGCTTTTCTGCCTCAGGGCCTGGCCAGCTTGCCATCATAGAGTCAACAATAAATTCCAACTGTACCAGAGAGTACTTGAAGAGAATGTGAGGCCATCTGTGAAAAAGCTGAAGCTGAACTATATGTAAGTGGCCATTGCAACAAGACAATAACCCGAGACACTCAGGCAAAACTCCACAAAAGAATGGCTCAAAAAGAAGAAATGGAGGGTTATGGAATGGCCAAGTCAAAGCCCAGATCTTGACACCAAGTGGGGGGTCTTACAGCGGGCAGTACATGCAAGAAAGCCCTCAAACTTCACACAGTTGAAGGAGTTCTATAAGGAGGAGTGGGCAAAAATTTCTCCAAGTCGATGTAGGAGACTGATAGACAATTACAAGAAATAACTATAAGAAGTGATTTCTGCCAAAGGGGGCAACACCAGCTATTGAAGCTAGGGGGTGTACTTTTCCACAGAAGACAATTGCATTCTGACTTTTTGTTGAATAAATGACTGCAAAGAATCATTTTCATTGTTATTTGTTAAATTAGATCACCTTTATCAACCATTTTTGTTGAAATAAAGATCAAATATCCATACATGTTGAAACCCATACCTTTTTACTTACGTTTTCACAGCACTGTAAAGTGTACATGCATTTGTTTAACACATACTGTATGGACAGATATGGATTTGATTATAATAAACAACCTCTAAACAATGTTGGACCCATGATGTCAAGCAGATGACACTAATAAACATAGGCCAGCCTGGTAGAATGGTTTGGAAAGCTGTTTCCTATGTAAAGTAATGCTGTGATAGTGTTTTGCATGCTGCTGATGAGAGCTGTAGTGTGCCTAGATGCAGATGACTCAATACAGCTCTGTCCTATAGATCACAGTCCTCAAGAGAGACAAACTGGCAAACAGATGAGGAGCTCTCAGCTCTTTGTGTATTGAGTGGATCTCGGATGGCGTAAGCACACAGTGCTGAATTTGCAGAAAGTGGCTACTCAGCACAGCAGTGATTAGTGTTGATACTAATGGCCACGGGTGTCCATTAATTGACTTTAAACTCTTTAATGAGGAGCAAAGCCCTGCATAGTATCTTCCAGCTACTTTTACACATTGAATTTCTTAAACCGGACTTTACTTGCTCAGCTGCTCAATTAGATAGAACTTAATTCGCACCTCCTTCTGTTTTCTTCTTAACTACGGCTTATCTTACAAGGCTGTGGCTTCGGGTTTTTGATTTAATTAAAAAAAAAACACTTTTTTTAAATTCTGCAGTGTTGAAAAACTGTTACCTGACAAGAGCTGCAAAAATTAAATAATTATACTACGAAACGACTCTGTCGAGAAAGTTTCAGCTGAAGGTGTTGATAAATTACACATTGCGCTGATCTGATCCCTGCTCCATATGTTTCTCCATTTATTTGCTAAGTCCTCAGATACTAGGATTCTTCTTCATCTGTTCCTTTGATTCTTTACATTGGAATCCTCAGGTGATCCTGCACCCAAGTTTTACATTTGTTGTTGCAAGTCAGAGGGTCTTTATAATGTGTAAAGAATCAGTGATTATTTTGAAAAGCAACTTCCCACAGTTTGAGACTCCAGTGTGTCTATAACCTCCAGATGAAGTGGGTATTAAGCCAAGGTTCGCCAAGCTACAAATTTATCTAATTTCCAAGCACAATGGAAATGGAGAGCTGGATGGTTAGATCGCTAAACAGACCAGGAAGTTCACAAGATTACCAGTAGTCAATGCGACCATGTGATGTGATGTGATACATCGGGAGCCTGAAAAAGATTTGAGAAGAAGCCAATAAGCCAACCATCCAAATTTCTCACTGGGTTCCTCCTTGACAGTCCTGTCTGGAACTACTGTATGAAGTTTTCCTTTTATTAATCTGTCAAGCAGAGTTTGTTCCTCTTTGTTGTGTTTTTGTTTTGGATCAAAGGTTGATTGTTTATTAGCATCAGGTTAGAAGGCACGCTCTACTACGAAGTATTACAGTCCCATTTTTACCTCATAAAGGCTTATGTCCAATTCTTCATGTATTAGGTTAATCAAAGATAGTCAAAGAACCATCAAGTGGGAAATAGAGCTGTGTGTTTTTTTTATTGACAGTGTGTGGTTTATGTCTGTTAATTTGTGTAATTTAAGTTATTGTCCTCCATCACATTGTTCATGGGAGAATAAAGAAGTCACATGGGCTTACTTGGTATTGCTTGACATGTGGGTTTTATGAAGTTCAGGTAGGTTCAGGTAGCCTATGCGGCAATATGCATAGGCTGCAAAGAAACAAGTAAAGGTTTATTCCATGTTGAAAAGGAAAGAGACACAATGTTTTGGCTGTGATAATTCACCTGAAGAAGGCTCCACACCTAAAATGTTGTGTCTGCTTTCTTTTCTTTTCAGCATGGAATAAACCTTTACTTGCTCCATGTGGGGTTTATGATTATCTTAGAAATGTACTGTACTTAAGGCAGGTGGGTGTTAACATTGACATAATTACTTTGAAAGCTTATTAACAATTATTGTATTCCCTCCTTTTAATACTAACACAACCCCTACTTTTGTAAAAAATATATCATTTTTATTAGCCAAGCCGAAAACTGGGCTGGCCTTAACTGACCTCAGCTGCAGGAGTAGTTCAGAATCATTTGTCTGGAGTACTTTCTAATACTCAAACCGACTCCAAAGGGTTGGACATGTTTACTGTGAAAGGGTCAGCTGAGTTCTTTCGTGCAACGCAATCTATTACACCTGGGAGAGGGAGAGGACAGAAGCTGGCCTCTGCTGTCAGGGCATGTCTGCCATCACTCCAGCGCTTCCCATAGCCCAGAGGCGGCTGACTGGGTCCAACAGTTCCCTGGATTCCTTTGTGCATTAAGAGTCACGTCAAGCCCATCACAAATCTCTCTCATATAGAAAGGAGGCACTACATCTGGAGAAGAAGTTTTTGTTTCTTGGATCTTTCGAGTAGTTGGGTTTTATTCCCATCTGAAACAACACACACTTCCTTTACTTTTGCTTGAGGTAGGTTATAACAATGGCACAGAAATGAGTGCTGTAGCTTGAAAAAGGTGGTTTGCTCAGCGTAGCCTTAGGAGACAGCAAGTGAAAGCAAGTTTCAGCAAAACTAAGTCAAAGGCGGTGATATTCAGTGACTGCTATCAACGAAGAAAAATACAGATCCAACCCATTACAAGGGGAGTGGGCAAACCAATGCGTGTGAACTTCACAGTCGGTTGATTTTGTGAGCAAAAGGCCACTGCAGATAATCACTCTGTATTACCTGATAAAAGCCCAGGACAGGGCCTTACAGAGCAATTTCTGCTTTTGTTCAAACCACTTTGGAAAAGAATAATTCACATAATAGAGGCATAAAATTCTGACAAATACTGTGATTAAATAATCTATTAAAATAATGTTTCTTGCCACAGAGCATTTGCAGTGATTTAAAACTATGCGAATGGAAGCTGTGCCAATTGTATTAGGGAACAAAATTTAATGAAAATGAACATTAAATGAACAATGTCTGTAACTTTTAAGATGAGTTTCAATCTGCCACTGCCACATCTGGCTTTAACTTTGTTTCTCTGCCTGCATGGCCCTAAGCGGAAAGAAAACAGTTATATTTCAACCATGAGAACACAACAGTGACTTTCTAATTACAGTTAGTGCATGTTAGGCAAGGCAGTGGCAGTGACAGTGACACCTGACCTTAAAAATTCCGACAGTGTCTTGGAAATGACTTGACAGCACATTTTTTGCGTGACAGGCGCACGGTGATGCATGGTTAGAAGATGATCGTATCACCGACAAACAATTTATCATTCTTGACTGTAACATATGGTCAGGTCGCCATTGAATTTTACAGAACAGGGCTGCTTCAATTTCCCACCACGGTCTGGACACACTCTCTGCATTGTTTCAAAGAGTCTGGTGGTGGGTGCATTTATGTAGGATCACGTATGTGAAAAGCCATGAACAGAATCTTCCTTGCTTTTATGCAAGAAGAAAATGAATTAAGGGATGCTTATGATAGTTGTGCAATCCTTTCCAGCATCCCTGGAAGTTTTATTCTTGGGCAGCAAAATGTATGCAGTGCTCTCATCAATACAAATCACAATATACTGACTCAGATCCCCTTTCCGCAAAGGGATGTTTCAATCCAGTAATGCTATAAGGAAGGTAATGCACACAGTAGCCCTGAAGCCTATGTTTATATATTCTGGCTCTTCTGTAAAGAATTGCTAAGCACTTTATCCAACTCCTTGGCTCCATAAACTGAAAAAACATAAGCCAAGAAAGCTCAGGAAAAGTTGGCTGGAAATGCACTTGGCAGGCACACTGAGCTGCATATGAATTTCAGAGGTTACACGAAGGGTTAATCCATCCACTATTGGCTGAATGCAGCAATGCTGGTCTGTGGATAAATCCCAAACTGCGCGACTGTGGCTCATCAAGTCTCCTCGTCCTGCAAGCCTCTTTGCTCGGGACTGGATGCATTAAATCCTGGCTGCAGCACAATTTAAGGATAAACAGCAGTGATCAGCAAGGAAGGAAGACTTTAAATTCTAGTAAAACAACAGTGTTCGTTTGATGCTTTCTTATTATTCCTTCAATAAAAAAAATGCAAGGACACAGTCATAGCTCAGATATATTCTCACACACATAAAAAGAACAGGGCCAGCACGTCCTTCGTTTCCTGTCATGGCTTGTGGGAAAATGCCCATGGTTGCCACTGTGAATTAAAACCTCGAAATTCTCCTTTCCTGTTTATGCCTAAAAAGAAATATCTCCCCTTCACTAAGGTTAACGAGTGATGACAGGCATGCAGCAGTATCTCTATCGGAGATGCTGACCCTAGTCTGCCCTTCCTGGGCAAATGGGCTCTGAGTCTGGCCATCTCAGTCTCAAGCTCCTGGCAATTCCGACTCTTAGCTCATTCGTCTGAGCCGCCCTGCATGGAGCTCTTTCTAATGAAGCGAGAGATAATGCAGGTCACAGTGAGCAGGGCAGACATGCGCTGGCTCCGACACTGCATTTTAAGTCAAAATGTCAGAAAGAACACTTCCTTCCTGCGTCCTTTTATTCCAACTCGGGTTCTAATGCGGTTCCAGACACTGATCTGATAGATTTAACATTGCCTTCTCCCCTACTGATCGACGTGAGTTCTGCTCATCTGCTAATACACACTCTCACCAACCGCCATTCATTCAACTCGCCCGTTCAAGGGAACCTCAAACACCTGGATGTTCATGATCAAGTGGGTGTGACAGATGAGAAAAGATTGGGGGTGCGAATGATAGGTGTCACCCAAAAGGACAGAGAAGTGTTACTGTACAACCATTTGAACGGTGTCTGCTAATGCACTGGAGTCCACTTCTGATTCCAGATGTGCAAATCCAGCTGCTTCACTGATTTTTGTACTGCACCCTTACAACCTAACTAAATGAGGCATTACTGGTTTTAATAAAAGAAAAAAGAAGTGTTCTTTGTATTCAAGTGCTGAGAATCAGACGAAACCTATCACTCTGTGAATGCACGTTCTTATAAGAATAAAGTATATGAATTTTGATTAAATGTTTTTGGCATCAGTTTTAATAATAGATGATTCATGACTGACTGTGACACACTCAAGTGACTTTATTGCATAAGCACTAGATGACCTCATTAGTGGGAGAATAGATTGGTCACAGTTAATGAGGTGATTTAACCCATTGACTATCAAGCCTGGCGTAACTCAGGAAAGAAAAATGAACTAATATTCCCATCTTATCAAGAGAACAATGCCATTGTGTCATTGACCGTTTGAGGCTAGACAAACTCCATGCACTGTTGCTCACCTAACCTAAGCAGTTTTTGTGAATATTCTTTACATTTTGGCTATCAAACATGTCTATGAAAATATATTGCCACAATTTCAATCAGTTAATATTTTTTTTCATAAATTATGCCTTACTATTCATGAGAAGTAGAGTTTTAGCCATGTGTGCATATGCTTTGTAGCATTCCTAGTTTATGAATGGCTGAACTAGGATTATAATTTGTCTCTGACTATAGCAGGAAAGATGGTCAAAACAGTAGTCTTTTCCAGAACTGATAACTGCAATACCCTACACACTGGGGTACCTCAACCCACACTTAAACTTCAATATGTCCAGAACTCAGCAGCCAGAATCCTGACCAGGTGATCACATTACTCCTATTCTGGAGTCCTGACACAGGCTTCTCATCAGGTTTACATTGCTTGGCACCTCAGTATTGCACCTATCTAACTTATTACTTTCCTATTCCCTACCTTGCATTCTCCGTTTGTCTGATTCTGGTCTCCTGTTCTGCTTGGGATCTAACGCAGTTTCAGACACTGATCTAATAGATTTAACACTGCCTCCTCTCCTACTGATCGAGGTGAGATCTACTAATACACACACTTGTCAATTGCCATCCATTAAATCACTATCAACTCACCTTTTCAGGGTAATGTTCATGATCAGTTGGGTGTGACAGAGCTGAAAAGTTGGCAATGTGTGGGGGTGCTTTTACTTTCTATGAGTGAAAGGGCCTTCTCTTGCTATACCCAAAACCCTGGGAATTCTGTCTCCAAAGATATCAGGGAGTCAACTATCCTGAGTGCATTCAAATCCAATCTCAAAACCTTTCCCTCAGAAAGGCTTTTGTGTAATTGGTGTCTCTGATTGTTCATTGTTCCTTGCATCTTCTCCTACATTTCTAATCCCTTCTGTGTCTTTGTGATAATGCTGTTATCTCATATCTTTGTTACTGTTCTTCTAAACAGTGTTTTGCACTTTTCCTGTTAAGTATTTGAGAAGATATAAAGTTAAAAGCAAAATAAAGTTGCTTTTTATAATGATGATGGTGATATTATGGTTTTGAGTCAGTTTCAATCTAATTGTTTACACAGAATAGACAGACACAAACACAGACATGCACACACATACACCTGGATCCAATTTTCCCAGAAGCCAATTAACCTTCCAGTATGTTTTTGGAGAGGAAAGCAGAGTAGCTGGAGAAAACCCACGTGCACACAGGGAGATCATACAGACTCCATGCAGATAGCACTCCAGGTCTAGAATTGAATGCAGGCTCCCAGCACTGCGAGGCAGCAATGTTAGCCACTGTGCCACCATGCAGCCCAATTATTGATCACACTACAGGAACAAAACCTTTGTGTATACCTACATTACCTAGCAAGATTTCATTAGCAGGGTAGGGGCTTCCCTGTTTCTTCCTTTAAGAGCAGCTCTGGCACTATGTGGAGTGAGAGGAATGCTCTCAGCCCAGCCTCCTGTGAGCCACTCGGACAGGGATTGACAGACCGTGCAGATCATTCGCCTGAAATCACACATGTTCATGTCCTGGCTGTTGCAAAATTGACTCAGTTTGTCAATGAGCTGTCAACAAGTCAAAGAAACACTGCACTGCTGACTACAATAAGGATATCCAGCTCAGGTTATACTAAACCAAAGGTGCCCAACTCCATACAGACTCCATGCAGATAGAGAGTCACAACCCAGCTGGTTTTCTAATTCTCTTTAAGTCTAAATATCTAAACTGAAGACCTTTGCAAAGTGTTAACGTGGTTCAGTTAAGCTAATAATTACTTCAACTAGGTTATAAGGAACAGAGGTGGAAGAGAAACCTGTCAACAATGTTATCCTCACGACTACATCTACAGTAGATACTCCTTGTAGCATTTGGCCTAATTATGGGTCAGTACATGAAGGAGATGAGGGCTGTGCAAGTCTCATATTGCACAGTGGTGAACATGAACTCAAGAGACAAAATACAAGAAAATCTGTGTAGTGCTGTATTCAGCTTTGTTGTAATGGTTAGTATTGTAATGGTTGTATTGTTATTGAATTGCATGGTGTTATAGTGTACTGTAATTTGTTTAGTTAATAAAAAGTTCAATTTAATGCTTTTCACTGTAAACCCCATTTCTTTAGAAAGTCTGAGTACAATACTGTATAGCAGGTGCAAAGTACAAGGTAATCACATTTTGAATAAAAGACTGTAGTAAAAAGTGTGATAAAGTTAGTAAGCTGCAGATAAAGGCTCAATGTGTTTCGAAATTCAGCCATTATCACAAGAAATCACAAAAAACTACTAAAATGTTAAATTATATTGCAAGAGCCAGGTCAGGGAGAAATTACAGTGCTCTGGAAGGAAGATCACACAGTGCTTACTAGTATACTGGCCATGTTTGTACAGATGTTATAAACTTAAACTGCAAGGACTGGCACTTATTAAATAAAACATCAAATATATACTGTATACCACTGGAAAAGCTAGAGACTTGCTGTGATCTAACTCTAAGGAGGATTTATTAAATTCATTTTGTTATCTTGAAGTACTTAAACCTAATAACCGGCTCGTACTTTCTACTGTAGCAGAGTACAAACCCTACAATACTGTTATAAAGAACCGTATCCAGTATTCTCCGAGCTGTCAGCTCCCTCTCTGCTGGAGAGAGTGGGAGATTTTTATTGAGTGGGAACCTGGGGAGAGGCATTAAGCTTAAGTGTGCACAGCAAGCAGCCTGCAGCTGAATACAAACCTGTCTGCATGACAGACTGAAGGCACTTTCCCCATCGCAGTGTGCATGTGGTGCCATTGTCAGAAAAGACAGGACAGCTCTTTAGTCTTGCTGCTTTTTTGAATATGGCAGCTCTGCTCACTGGCACATCCCAACACAGCTGAGTATAGAAATACTGTCCCCACCCTCCTTGGCAGGAAGAAAGAGGCCTCTCGCAAAAACACTCCCCACACCACAGCCACAACTAGCCAGGACAGCAAAAACCAGAACATCAGAACATTCACAGCTCTTAAAAGCACATCCAAAATTTCCATTCAAGGTCCGCAGGATGTGTTCCAGCTCTGCAGTGATCTTGCTGTGATTAGACTGTAGAGCAGCTGCCCGCGCCTGTCTGCTGAACGGATTACACACAGGTTCGCCTATTGCAGCGCCTAACAGGAATTGCTTAATGTCATTAAGTAGGTCCTGCAGCACTACCTCTGCTTCACGCCTGCCTGCAGCAGAAGATTAGACAGGGAGAGGCGTGAACTCTGCACCACTGGGGGAATATGACACCAGATTACCAGAATGAAAATGAGTTACGGGCAAATTCCCCCATCCTCTGGCCTTAGCCCCCAGTCTGCCAGATCAGAGCCTTAAAATTGTCACAAATGTTTCCAAGACCACATTTATGGACAACAATGGAGAACAGGAAAAAACAGAAACATTAAAACTCTTAAACTGCAAAAACAAAAACAAAAACAAATCGTAATTCGAAGATTCTCAAAGGGTTGTGCTGTAAAGCAAACTTTGATCTTGATTTTGTGTAATTTTAGAATCTCACACGTAGAAATCTAGAGACAACTGGCCTGACTTTGCAAAGCTAGTTAAGGTTTTATCAGTAAGATAAGTAAGAAACTGTAAAATCCATCAAGATTTACAGGCTGGAAAGACTGTAGACTGTTTATAATTAAGAAAGACTTAACTATAGATGATGTGACAGGAAAGGTGTAATAATTAAATACAGATTATCTCAAATTGGACAACTGCATTAAAATATTCAAAACTAATTTTACACGTATTACCTTTGCAAATCTGGGTCAAAGTTGACAGGGAAAAAATAAACTACATATCTATAGGAATAATCAATCATTCTTTTGAGAATGCATTTCAAAATGACAACAATATAAGCTCTGCAGCAAAAACCTTTTTTAAAAAATGGTTGATTTTAACCCAAACAAGCCTAACACCACGTTTTTCTCTACTGCAACCTTTGGATATCTCCACTTGTGATGCAATGGTATCAAGACAGCTCCCCGTAACCACTGCAAACCGTGTGAATTTCAAACAAGCTGATCCCACGTCAGTCTCAAAACTTGGGTGAAAGCATAAGGCCCCTGAAATGCTTCAGAGAGCAACGCTGAGCAAATGCAAAATAAATCAGCAGGCAAAAAGAGCATTACAGATCTGTCATTACCAGTTTCACTCCAGCAGAGCATGCCTGAGCACTCCAATACCATTTACACAGCGATCAAGAGAAAATGTTGTAAACCACACTTTTATTGTGGGGAGCTCAAGACATAAAATATAAGAAGAATGACAGAAAAAAAGCAGTCATCTCAGACTCTCCTAGATACATCATTAAAATAACAACCAATCTTTAAAATGGTGGCACTGCAAGGATGTAAATAGGACTCCCATCTCAGCCTAATGAGCGCCAAGCTCATGTGTATAAGGTAACAGCTTCTTTCTCAGATAGACTCAAGTGGAATTAAAATAATATGACAAGAAAGATATCGCTGCTCTAGACGCAGGGAAAAGAAAAGTAACAAAATTAATTTCTGGTCTGAAGGGAAAGTCATATTCCTACAGACTACATGGACTGAATCTTTATTAGACAGGACAGAACAGAGGATGAGGACTTGATTCAACTATTCTGAAAGGCGTTGAACATGTCAATTTGGGAGAGTTTTTCAAGTTCAGCAGCATCACAAAAACTCAAAGAGCAGAAGAGGAAATACAATTCAGGAACATTCAAGGCCGAGAGCAGGAAACACGTCTTCACACAGACGACTGTGGGAGTCAGTAACTATCTACCGTATCTTCTGTAGTGTTGTGAAGTTGAGTGCGGATTGAGAAATGGATTAACTAAATTCTTGGATCATTAATACACTGAATACCAAACAAATCATGCTTTGGAACTGAAAAAATGAAAGTGCTCAAATACATTATTATTATTATTATTATTATTATTATTATTATTATTATTATTATTATTATTGAGAGCTCTGTTATTTTAATTGAGTCATCAGGTGGAACAGAACCTAGCAGGCATGAGAGTCTCAAGGACCAGGATTGGGAATCCCTATCTTAACTTTTCTGTTCTATCAGTCCATGAACCTGCTGCTTATAAAACCTGATATGGATCAAGTGGCTAACTGTCTTTCCCTTAGGCCCTCTGCTGTCATGGACTTTGTGGTTTGAACCGATGGGTGATTAGCCCCGTCAAAGATACTAAAGTTTGTTCTGTACATTCATATCTTTCCTTTTAATATTTGTATTCCCTAAACAACAGTGATCCACCATGCTGTCAGATTTCTGAGCAATTTCCAGGTGCTGAATTTCAGAAATCACATTTTGCAGAGATTAATGTCCTCATTAACATCTTATTTCTCCTTCACAGTGCTTCTTGTTTGCTCTGCGATTTTCGTGATCAAATTTACTCGTGCTGTATGTAATGAATGAGGCCGTCCTGCTGATACGGTTTGCCTGATCACCTCATTTTATCACTAATTCCTTCCCTCCGTTTCCCATCTTTAATGTACTTAAGTCTTATCTCTGTTTGCTTTCCTCTCATTTCCCCCTCACCTTTCTCAAAACAGTGCTACACTGCAGCTCATCTGCCTTTCTGTTGATTTCCTGAAAAAGACATCAACAATAAATAATCTTCCACTGAGATACCGCAGAGTGACTGCACTTAAGAAGAACTCCGAAACAAAAGAACCGCACATCACAAGCACCGCACGGGTGAGAAGAGCTGGCACTTCAAACCAGTCTTCAAGACAGCGCCTTTTCCTCTCTCTGCTTTATGTAAGTGATCCAAAAATGCCTGAATCACCATCACAAAATATGGAGGAAACTCAAACAAAATGAGCCAGTCACAAACTCCCACTCTGTTTTTTTGTTTGTAGAAGTACTGTAGAAATGATAAATAAGAACAGCTCAACGAATCTCTAATAGGGGAATTCTCTTGCATACACCATGGGTAATTTACATTACAAGTGTTTTTGCAGTTTTTATCCAGGCATCTGACGTCTGTCTGCTGCCACTTTTATGAGTCCAGTGTAGTCAAAGCTGCAGTCTATACTGCATACTATATAGAGCTCAGCACAGTGCAAGGCTCTGCATCCTGGTTTCACATCTATTTGTAAGCTTCTATACACATTTAATGGACCTTACATCATCAAATAGTCACACTGCATATACTATGCAACAGAATGTAAATATTTCATGATACTATTAGCACAGCGGTGTAGTGGCTGCCTCACAGCACCGGGGCCCTGGGTTCAAATCCTGAGGTGCTATCTGCATGGAGTTTGTGTCTTGCTTCGGTTCCCTCCCACAGTCCAACGACATACTTGTGGGTTAATTGGCTTCTAGGAAAATTGGTGTAATTCCCAATTCCCATGGTGTAAGTGTGTGTGGGTCTGTGTCTACCCTGAAATGGACTGGCGTCCTATCCAGGATGTATCCTGCCTTGTGCCCACTGAATGCTGGGATAGGCTCCAGCTCCCTCTTGAATCAAATGAATAAAGAGGATAGAAAATGGTAGGAATGATTCTACTTTTCATTACAGAACTACTAGCTGATGGGCTGAGTAAACAATGAGAAGGGGTCAGATGAGGTATCGGTTCCTTTCTGTGTTCTCAATAAAAAGTTTAATTTAAGAATCAGTTCAAAGATAATGTGGGATAGTATCAAGAGCTCTAGGATGGTAGCAGTGCTTTGTACAACAACATCACAAAAAATATGTTGAACAGAATACTATCTTGTCTTCTAATGGTGCGCAGCATGAGCACTATACAAAATGCATGACATTAATTAATGGAATTAAAATATTTCAGATAGTTTTATCAGTATCCATGCTGCAGCGCTGACAAGAAACAAAGAAATGGCAAATTTCTGAATGCTGAAGAACTTGTGTTATTTACACAACAGGTAGCACATCTTAATACACTTCAGAGATGTAACTAGTGCAGATCACCAGGTGTGGAAAAAACACAACGTGAGCTGAACACACACATTGGACGCACTATAGAGGCAACATGTGCTAATTTGTTACATGCATCATGGGTTTACCGTGATCGTATGAAATCCAGCAACCTGTCAGCACCAAAGACAATATCAAGGTGAAATATCACTATTAACCAACAGGCATCCAGATTTCCATACTACTAGAGAAATTAAATAAGATCTGCAAATACATTTATTTTTAATTGGTAAATAAACAGTCCAGAACCTTTAAATTAATAATTATTTCATTAATATAAACTTCATTAATTAATTGACCAATTGAGTTGAATACTGTTTGATATTCATCTTTTCCTTCTTTCTCTGAGTGAAACAGATCTGTGAGTTTAGCCCTTCCTGAAGCAAAAGGGACCTCACCAGCCTCAGCGAATGGAAGGGGACCCCGGAAAGGGGCTTTGTGGCCCAGTGGTGGAAGTGCTGGGAAGACCACACCCCCTTCTCTGCTCACCTGGTAGGTATCCCACAGGCGGATAGTGCAGCGCAGAGGCAACTCCCTCATCAGCAGGTTGTTCATCCAGCGGAAGGCGAACTGCAGGTACTCCACCTCGTACTTGCGGAAGTGATTGTGCACGTCCTCTGAAGGCGGGAGAGGAGGAGACAAATAAAAGCCCAAATGAAATTTAATTTCAGTGCATGCTTCATGACGTGCCCTGTACTGTGAGTCTGAACGCGCACAAAGAGCTCGATAAGGCAGACCTCAGTGGCACGACTGGACAGAAATGCTGGTCTGGAGGGCTGGGTGCAGTGTTACACCATTCACCCACCTCAAATTTCAGAAGGTCCCCAGAAAAAAGAATGAGGTTGAACACTATGGTGAGAGTACCCCAACCCATCAGCAGTCTTCCCTCGTGCATAACAAACCAAAGCACCTTGAATTAGACCTTCCAAACTGGAATCAAGATGCATGTGCTAAATCTATTAATTTAATCTGAAAAGGAGAGTACTTCCCCTGGCCCGGGGTCTGCAGACAGTCAGCCTCCCAGATGAAACCCTCTCTGACAGAAGGGAACGATTACAGCCATTCCCTCCACCATTTGTTTTAATTTCCCAGAATTACAGAAAATAAAACTTGGAGACAAACCTGAGCTTCCGAGAAATAAATCACATTACACAGTGTCTTTACTTCAAAACCCCAATTAACCTCTTTATCTACCTCCTCTAAGACACACCAAATGAAACATAGTAAGCAACTAGCATCTTAATCAGTGGTCAAGGAGAGATGCCTTTTCACAAGGAAGTGAATTAAACAAATTAAAAATGTGCCCTTTAAAAAAAACTAGTGTTATTCAACAAATGCATTATTAAATAAAAAAGCATTATTACTATTACTCCAGTTAAAGCAAGTCAGGACCTCTCATAAGAACCCAGCTGTCTTAAACACTTCTGCCATGTGATCTGGACTAAGATAATTTAAAATGAAGTTAATTCTAAGTGTTAGTTGGATGTACTGTATATTATTGCAGATACATACACAAGGGGAGGAGATCTGCATAAACTGCCTCTTAAAAGCTTAATTTAGTCAACAAATGTCACTACAGCACTGGGAAGAGCTCACAATTCACAAGTCCATGCAGACAACCTGATTAGCCTTGAACAGAGGAGACTGCAAGGGGATTTCATTCAACGTTTCAAAATCCTCAAAGGCACTGGCAAAGTCAATTCAAGGGACTGCGAGGTGAGGAATTAAGAGTCATAGGAGAGTGTGTTTTTTACTGAAACAGCTGGCATTTGTTTACACAGACAGTGCTAGATCTCTGCAACAAAACAGAAGATATTTGAGAAACTTTAAGAAACATTTACGGATTGATTTGCTACGAACTATCAAATCGGTAGAATGGATAAAACGGCCTTGTCTAATTTCTTGATCTTTGAAAAAGCTTTTATTAAAGACAATGTGTTTCCTTTTTGGAGGAGAGACAGCACCACTCTAATGTACCTCTCAGATCGCAGTCTTATTAACAGACACAGATACATCACAGCTCTGTTGGAAGCGTAATATGAACAGCATAAGAAGCAAAACTGTATTTAACCTCAGATCACAATTGGTTTTATTTTGCATTACTGCATTTTACAGCCGCTCAATTTGGAATGGTTTTTATCTCGCAGCATTGCTTGAACTCCAGTACTGCACAAGAAGAATGAGGAGGGGCAGACACACTCCTCTGACTCGCCTGTCCATCACAGCCATTACATTTGGCATGCGGCAAGGTACACGGAGTCTTAAACAGGAATCACTGTTTCACCAAATCCTTTTTCACCCTAGCTGACTAGTCTGAACCCCACCCCTGGTGACACTGAGCCACAAGGGTGCTGTCTCTTGGGGAACCCTAGTCACAGTCAGCTAGTAACGGGACCCAGGCTTGAGAGCAGAGCTCAGATCCTGCGCTTGGAGTGAGTGCCTTCACTTCATGAGTAACTCTAGAGGCCCTTTCAAAGCACATTTGTAACACGACTTTGGACATTTATTCTGTAAAACACATAAGGGGGCAGTGTAGTAACCAGGGATCCGAGCTCTTAACGAAGGTTATGGGCTCAATTCCCTGTTGCTGCATCCCTGAGTACAGTACTTTACCCCAAGTAACCAATTGCACCCTGTCTCATAAAGGAGGAACAGTGCAATAGATCTGTGTCCCATCGAGTGGGGGAATCACATTACTTTTAGGCTGCTAAATGCCTCAGAAACCCCAATAAGCTCTGGACCTTTTTTTAAAAGGAAAATCGAAAAATGAAAATAAAACCTGAATATGAGAGGACACCATACAACTTCAATGCATTCTTAACTGCCTTCTCTGGCTTTGCAGAGGGTTACTAAAACGCAATGCTCTTTAATCCTCCTTCTCTTGTACAGCTGAGTGTTTGCTGTTGGCTGTGATGCAGTGTGGGGGCTGTGTATCATTTTGCAGGGAGTGCTTTCTGCCTGACTAGGAGAATGCAGTGGGCCCCCTTCACCCCTGGAGAATGTGTGTGAGACAGTAGACACGGAGCGCAGTCACATTTGATAACTGTGAAGACAGCAACAAATTGAATCAGGCAAGTGTTTGAGGGGCTCACTTGCAATTGAATCTTGTGGGCGCTTGGAGCAGTAAATTACATTTCTCTTTGCTCCTTCCCCCTCTCTCTCACTACCCCCCAAAAAAATCTTATCAACTTTTTTTTTTTGGTTTTGGGCCTAGACGGCAGCAGAGAAGCAGCAATCACAAGCCAAAAGGCTCCGAAAGGAACGCGAAGTGTTTGATTGTTGGTGAAAGGCTCCGTCCCCCAGTTAGAAAACTAAGTGTTAATGTGGAGCTGTGACACACAGCATCAGTCTGTGACGGACGGTTGCTCTGCCGAGAGGCTATCATCCCGTCTCCCTCTCTGCTTCTTCCCCTCTCTCTCCCTCTCCGACATCTCTGGGATTCAGTGAAAATCAATTTCTTCTCTCAAAGGGTCAGAGGAGGCTTGTATTACATTGCTTTATGACTGACGCCACAAACAACATCTCCCATCGCTGTTTTATTAGTGTATTTTCCATTACCGATGTGGGGCCATGTCGTACAACATGGAGATAACACACAAGCAACACAACACCAAGCACAAAACTGAGCAGTCACAAGAGACTGAGGTACATAGGGTAACCTGGCCCTGTGAATCCTGCAGGATGTAATATAGTCATTGACACGGCTGGACAATATCCTCTACATGATAGCTTGCATTGTAGGAAATACTAATATGAGACAACGCTTATCAAAATAGATTGAGTTCTGTAACAACCTTTCTAGGGAAAAAGGAGCAGGCCATAAGGTTAAGAACAGAAGGTCAGTATGTGAGTCTTAGAAAATGTACTTTGTCCAAGTTCATTGTCATAGGTTGATTTGACATTTTTTAATATATAATATATAATATTCTGAGGTTTGACAACCAGCCTAAAAGCGAATCTCCAGAAAGCTTTTCTGAGATCTCAAAACTCTTAGCACATGAAGCTCTTAGTGACAAGATGGGACATTCTTGGAAGTTTTAAATTCCTCATTTACAGAAACAGATAGGAAAGGAAAAAAATCACTTGACAAATATTTCCTAGAGCCAGCCAGGCAGCTTTAAACTACTGTCGTGGTGATAGTGTTTGTGACAGCAGGACAACAGGTCAGTCAGCCCCTGTGTTCAGGACTGACAGTTGAAGTCGGGAAACAGCGGATCACCACACTCGACCACACTCAGGAGAGATGGAGACAGAGGAGAGAAGAGAGATATGGAAAGAAGAAGGATCTTGGTAAGGAACAGTGAGGGGAAGACAAAGAAAGGTTCAGAGCAACGATCAGCCAGTAGGCTTTCAGAAAGCTGCTGTTGCTTTAGATTAGGAAAACCTGTGAGTTCCTGGTTAATTAAGCAAGAGATCTGTTCAACTGTAAGAAAACTGGCAGATGAAGGATGAGTTGTATCCACATTATTTTGTTGTAAATTATCCTGAAATTACTTGATTTCACAAATGAACTGCTTAACTGCTTACAAACAATTATACTGTAAGTCCTCAGATATTCAAAGTATAAAATTTTAAACAAGAGGGGGGGGGTATTGTATATGCAGAAGAATAAAAAAGAAATATCTTGCATCAGCAGTACAGAAATGCTTCTCTTGTATCACCTCTTTAGCAGAAACCAGTACCAGTGAATGAAGGGTTTTCAAGGAGACCCATGTGCAAGTGCAGAATTGCCCTCTCCTCCTATACTGTGTCATCCCCCGTATACTGAAAGCCTCAGTTCTTGACCACAGCCCCTGGGCCTCACCGTCAATTCTGCTCACGAGTTCCTCCAGTGCCTTCACTTTGATCTGGATTCCAGGTTGAGCGAAGGTGTAGTTATCCTGCACAAAAAAAATACAGATCAGTGAAAAACAAAAGTGAGACAAACAGAAAATGAGATAAATTCTGCCGTTATATTTCTAGATGCGAATGCATTTGACAAGGAACACCTTTCTTTTAAGAGCAAGAGGTCACTACCAATTAAGTGAATCTGAATACTAATTGGAACTAGAAAGCACAACCATTTAGAGAGACGTCTCACGCCGTTATATAAATGATATGTACACACACATACAGTACATGCCTGAGCCCATGTCCCCTTTAGGGACACAAATCAACAGCTTCAACAGTAACAGTTAACATCTAACGATTAATCAATGTCAGTTTCCTGACAGCTACTTAGAAAGCCAACTCAGAAGAGGCACCTCCAGGACTGCAAAAAAAAAGGAATCACTACTTTACACAGAGGGTGGCTGGTGTCTGGAAGATACTGACCATCCATGATGTCGATGCAGATTTTTTAATGAATGGATGAGACCAAATTAACAAGAAAGGCCAATTAGCCTCTTACTAATTGGTATCCGTTCCTCGCTTGGAAGATGGACAGTTGCTTTTTGTCTTTTTTTTTCCCCTCAGTTATTTTTTATGGCATGAATAAAATTCCACAAGAAAGAAAGGGGGCTTTATTAATTTATCGTCCTTTTTAAAGGATAAGTAATGCGGACAGATTTGGTTTTATGAACACGAACACTGCACATCCTTCTAATTTCCCCTGGCTTCTCTGGATCGCGCCGCAGTTCCAACAAGCTTTGATTCTATTACAATTCCCCAATGTAAACTAATAATGCCATGTAGACAATGACGGTCTGGGCTATCACACAAATAAAGCATGTTTCCGCCTCGTGTTTAATAGCTCCTCCGGCTCCACGGGGGCTTAATATGACCCTCACGTCGAGAGCGTCTGTATCGCTCAGACAAACCCCCTATTTTCATTGGAAATCCCAGAGGGTCGCCACTTCGTCAGGCTCTGCAATACGACACGAGCAGCCTCCTCCCTCCAGCCAGCAGGAGAGGGAAATAAAAAGATAATAAATAGAATGGGAAAAGAAATAAATTCCAAGAGCTTCCAGCAGACACCTCCCTCCTCCCCATACTCTTTTTCTCTCTTCCCACTCTTCCACCTTCTCTGCTCATCTCTCTTGCTTTAACCCCCTAGTCTCTATCCCTTCATAGTTTCTGGTAGAGAGGCCAGGCCTGTAAACACACATCCGCATTTTTCCCAGCAGTTTCAGCTTGCACTGAAGACTGGAAGGGTTCTATTACTGTCGCCTCGCTCCTCTTGTTTGTTTTCTTTCATTCTTGGGCTTTATTTGTGCTTTGCAGCCTTCGCGTTTGGTAAACTGCTGCTGTCTAACCTCAGGTGGCAGCTGACCTATAAAACAGAACCCCGGCAGGGTTCTGCCAGGTTTCCTATAGGAATCACCGAGTGCAAGCTAGGAAAGCAAAAGCAGACTCGGTCCCGAGTTCCAGAGATGGGGGAATTTCACGCTGCAGAATTCCTCTGCAGAAGCTGCCAATGACAACTAGCTGACAGGCCATCTAGCCTCTCTTCAACTATAAGACTTTAATTTTAATAACATGAATACAACAAAACAGTAAGAGGCCATTTAATCGATTTTCCTTGCATGCAGTTATGTTTTTTGTTTATTGATCCCAGAACTTCATCCCAGTTCTCAAAAAATCTCAGGCTGAAAAACATGGCTAGGCAGTTTGCTACAGACACCTGCAACTCTTTATCTAAACAAATGCCACTTACAGTACTTATATTCCTAAATCCTCACATCTGAACTTCTGCCTGTGCTATATAGTCCATATTCATTAGTATTTCTGTAAATGATGTGCTTGTTAGCAACTTAAGTTGCCAAAATCCATATTATATACAGATAACATATTATAGATTACATCAAAAGAATATACAAGTAAGAATCACATAATATTATGTTTCTGTCATCAAATGAAAAAAACATGATAGATGCTTAATTGGAAGGCACGTATGAAGCACTACAAATATAGCAGAAAAAGCTTTTTGATTTCCAAAGATAGCATTCTGCTCGATCGAAGTATGCTAATGAGAAAAGAAGCCTGGAGTGAGCCAGCATTTCAATGTGACGTGCGAAGCGTGTGAACTTTAAAGCGAAAAGGGTTCACTTGTGTTTTTTTTAATACAAGCAACACCGAGAGGAATAGTGCATAAATAACAACAAGCAATTACACTCTACAAGCATACAATTTGATACCATTCTTCAAATAAAATTTTTATTGAGTAATAAATATCAGTAATACTAATCAATCTGCATGGATCTGAAGACCGTGTAGTTGTTCCTGTAATGAAACCACTAAAGCGTTCAGATTACTGCTGTACATGCCTCATGCTTCATTTGAACAGATTATATATAAAGACGCGGATAAGGACAGATAGACAGATTCATTTCTAGACTGTGCCAATCAGAACCTTATTTTCAACAATAATTATTTGTGAACAGCGTGTAGACACCCATGCCTGCTGGTTCACTTGGCTGTGCCCGTGTGTACCTGGATGCCATCCAGCAGCTTGCTCATACACCAGAAGCTGTCGGCCTCAATGTTCCGCTGCGTGTCCAGGGGCAGAGCTGAAACGTCAAAGTTCTCCACATCCTCCTCTGTAAAAAAAAAAAACACACAGAAAACAACACCATCACCCTCTAAAATCTGTTGACGCCAAATTAACGGGACGTGAGCTGTGGCTGGTGATCCAATATCGTCCCCTCTCCCCCTAGAAAATGGAGTATGTCTCCTGACTTTTTTGCACATGGGTAAACAGAGCAGCTTCCCATGGGACCACCTGCACCAAGCCCTGCATGATGCTAGGAGGACGAGATATGTTTAAGACTCGTTTTATGCTCTGTATTTTCTCATGGTGGAACTCATAATTGCTTACACTTCTAAAGCGCATTTCTGGGCACTCCACTCAAAGCGCTTGCAGGTAATGGGCACACCCCTCCAACACCACCAATGTGCAGCCCCACCTGGATGATGCGACAGCAGCCATAGTGCACCAGTACGCTCACCACACATCAACTAACAGTGGAGAGGAGAACTCAGTGATGAAGCCAATTCATAGATGGGGATTATTAGGAGGCCATGATTGGTAAAGGCCAATGGGAAATCTGGCCAGGATGCCGGGTTTACACCCCTACTTTTCCCCAGTTCCCACGCAGAGAAAAAGACTCAGGCTCCACTGATAGAGCCATTCATTTACGTGCACTATAAGCTCCACAGTGGTCTACAGAGGCTTCAGTGTCTTACTGCAGAAGGGGAGCTCCCTCCCTAACATCACCTCAAGCCTGCAAGCACCTGGGCAGCTCAAAAAGACCAGGCTAACCAACCTCAAGCAAGCTTGCCTTCAGCTTCACTTGGCTTCAGCCAATTGTGCATTGAAGCATGGTTGTCACCTGGAAAAAAGCCACAGGCTCCAAAAAACAAGGTTTTAAACACATACAGAAGTTGCCAAACAAGAGGAGAACATTTGGTCCATCAGCCTTGATTGATTGCTAGCTTCAAATTGATCCAAGAACAAAGTGTGAATCAACAGGACACTGGAATAAATGTGACCTTGGATGTATATTAACTCAGACATGGTCTATCCCACTTGTGGCATCAAACTTTGTTTTTGAAAGATTTCATCTGTCCCGATCCTCCAAATTGGTGAGGCACCAGTGGACAGACCATGAAGAAGGCGTGTATATAGATTAGTATAAGTCATGACGTATGGATGACTGAGACAGAATCCCAAGCTTTAAGGTCTGGGAGGTAGGGAAAAAAAGAGCAAAGGCATAGTGGCTCTCATCAGGAGGCCATCTTGCTCTGGTGCAAAGCCCCACTAAAAGGAACTCATGACATTAGTAACCCTGCAGACTACTGCAGTCTCTAAGTACATTATTAATTCACTGGCACAACCATCCTCCATCCCCGCATGGCTCATTACAGCTCAGCTCCCTTTCAGCCAGCCAGGGAAAAAACCTTAATTGAAAGCGATAAGACCAGTATGAGAACGAAACAGCAGGTTACCGCAAAGCACCCAAATCAAAGTCTTGGAAAGGTAAAAAAAAACAAGTTAAATAAAAAAGTACATAAACCCACAACAAAAACACAATGTTGCAGAATGCAAGCCTGCCTTTATCTGAGTGAACACCAGATGATTCCCTATGATCACTGTCCTTCCTTGGCCAGGTGGTTGGAGTGGCTGGAACCTCTTCAAAAACCCCAGCCCTTCAGAAACTCTGAGGGACCGTGGCAGCCAGCACACACGGCACCTCATTAATCACCTGCCCGATCAGCAGCCCCATTCAAGGCTACAGGCAGATCTGGCACCTTCTCTAAATTGAGATGAGCAGCCACTCATCTCCACAGCTCTGCTCTGCCTTTACACAGATCCATTCCTGGATCCCTTCCCTTTCTTTCTTGTCTGCTTTCGGAAGTTTCTCTGTAGCTGCACCTGTTCTTATTCATTGCTAAGACCTCCTCTCTCTGATGTTCTGTGTAGAATGTCGCACGCTCTTGTCAGAGACCGAAGTTCTCATGACCTTATCGGGCTGCCACCTCTGTACACCTCCACTGCGCATACGGTATCTCCTTGTCTTTGCAGAATTCACCATGTCTGCTCGGATTTCTCTCACCGTCAGCTCTGACCTTTAAATGTTCTTCCGACAAAAGTAAAAAAAAAATAGATTTATATTTTGTAAAATGTTGCGGCATTTCTCTCTGTGTAGGTGCATCCAGATAGACTAAGCTTTAAAAATGTATGTAGAGTGTAGACCCTCTACAGAGATACTCTATGGGGAGTGCCGTGAAGACCTGACCTTGCTTTTCTCTCTGGTGTGGATTCAGGGCAGGAAGAGTGAAAGAGCAGCACCTGAATGCTACAGGTCATGAATAACACCACCCATTCATCGAAATCTATGCAGAGGAAAAATGAAGGGAATATCAGCTTCCAGCAAATTCCCCGGCTTGACGATTGCCAAGGATCTCATGGTGCACCTTGCCAAGACACTGGGGTGTTCATGAAACTCATGTCACATCACCAGTCACAAGGCACTGAATACAAAGCCTTTCCAAAGTTTGAATTTTGACAGCAGTATCTGTGCTCAGTCTCGTGTTAATTTTACTGGATTGATTTAGTGGCTGCAACACAGCTAAAAATGTTTTCTTTTATTCTGGACCATTGTTTAATAGTCACATTTTTAACTCTTCTTCTAATCAGAGTGAATGTTTGCTGGAGGTCTTTAGACGTCTGTGTGTGAAAGAGAAGAGGGAAAGAGGGAGCAAGAGAGAAGGAGACGACCAAATTAAGGTTTTTTTTCCATAATGCACCACATTTAAAATGTTAATTTAAAGACCTACAGGTCTTTTCAAGTCATGACCTAGAGCCATTTCTGCCCTTAATGCAGACACAGATGCATCTCAATTTTGAGGGTCTGTCTCTACTACAACACAAACTTTGGTCTGTGGCTGGTCTTTGGGGATCGGGCAGAAGTTCTACAAGGATCTGTAAAGTTTCAGCCCGTTGCCGAAGGACCCCTAAGGTGCCCAAGAACAGCAGAGCAGGAGAGAATTCTGGGAACAAATGAGCCGAGAAAGGAGAAAAATACAATGCCTATTCCATGGTACTGAGATTCTTTATATTCTGCTAAAAAATAAAATAATAATAATAATAATAATAATAATAAAACCATCCCTGAGGGTCTTTGCATCGCAGTTCTGCCTCGCATAACCATGTAAAATTCTACCGGGAGCACACTGGAATGGAAAATGTTCTGATTCGTGTTCGAGGAACGGAAGTCAATTTATTGGAAACGGAACACTATCTACATTCCGAATAAGAAGGTTTTTTTTTTTATTTGGTGTTCACTCAGGAAACTTCCTGTCAGCTTCACTACATTAAACAGAGGCTGGTGAAACAGGAATAAAACTTTTGCACGGCACCGCAGTAAGTCAATATAACACAGAGACAGCAGATCACCTTGCTGATGAGGCACATGACTTACAGGTGATAATCGGAATGCGTGACAACACAGAGACCGGAAACATCATGGGCTAAAGCTCCTATCATCACAGTCACTAGAGCTTATCTGAGTGAGAAGCTATAGTTATCAGCACTGCTATATATATTCCAAGACAGATGAGCTGCTCAGTTCAGTGTGTAGTGTGCTAGACTGGATTGCAATCAGCACAGAAGAGTGTAGTTCTGGAGCAGGAGAAGACATCAGTATTGTTATACAGGATCTGCGCAGTTGATAGAGTGCAGTAAAATACATCAGAACCTCTACTATATGTGTGTTAAAAGGGTTGGCTTGCCTAGTTTAATGTTCAGAGTGACATTTAGCACTGTAAAGCTGCAATCCAAAGAAGGTGATTTTGTCACTCAGATATTTTAAAGCCCTGTTTATTGATAATTACTGTATTCTTCTTGTCCACCCGGTTTCACTCTAAGCCTTGTTTTCAGCCCTCTCCTTGGAGCTACACGAAATCCCTGATCAGAGACAGGCAGAGCAGGTTCTCTTTGAGGCTCAACAGAGGTAAAGATGCATCACGGCCACTCTGCTCTCCTGCCTGTGTTATCAGCTGCCTGCAGGATGCCCTGAGTGTGGCGCAGCCCGGAGCACCGCTAATCCCACATCTCCCCACTTTTGCATGGCTCACCAGCCCTGATAACAATCACAATACAAACTCTCAACCAACTAACAATGCGTGCCTTTTTCATTTATTATTGTAACCGTTATTCTTATTTATTTATTACATCGGCAGCTGCTGTCTACACGGGACACGGGATGAGCAATATCATGCTTCTTTTAGCCATCGTACATGGCAAGAAGAGAGGGACCTCTCAGCAAAAATAAAAGAAAATACCATCTCAAAACTAAAAACAAGCACAATGTTACTGCTCACTCGTCTCTCCGAGAGCACATAGGATTATGCAAAAGAAGTTTGGGAGGTTAGAATAGAAAAATATCTAGCTGATTTCCAGTTTTATAAATACAAGACCATACGGGTGGGCTGAAGTCATCATCCATCCGGAATACATTTGACAAGAAGTTAGGATCTGAGACGGAGCTGACTGGCTGTAAAGATCTGCCAGAACCCAGAGTGGATTCAGCTGATGTGAAACAAGCTGACACCTCTCTAACTGGTGCAGAGCAGGCTGGCTCTGTCAAAGCCCATTAAGGGTGCATCCTGTGGCTTCAGGTGTCTTGCCTTTGGCACAAGGAGTACAGCCACAGCCAGTATTCGCTACAGAGGAGGAGACGCTACGCAGGAGCATCAGATGCAGAAAGAACTGGGAAGGCTCTGTCAGTCGCCTTACTGAGTACAACCAAAAAGAAAGAAACAAAAATGTTTGCTCTGATTACTCCCTAACGGAGGCAGAGCAAGGACACATGACATGGGTTAATTCCACAGTAGCCTGACATATAGACTCCTGCTGGGCTACAGAGAGCAGGTGCAGGTGGTACATGTGCTCAGACCCTGGATTCACTCTGTCTCTCTGTGGGAGCCAAACAGCCCAGCTGAACCTTTCTATGCAAAAGGGGTGATTCTCTGAAAGGGGAGTTCTGGAGCCACTCAGCTAGCTGTGACAGTCACGGCTCCACGTGGGGTTGTGCCCCCCGCCGCCCGTTAAGTCCCCCACACCTGGGGCGCGAACCCGGGTCTCCGGTGTAACGCAACAGGGCACCAACCGCTTGAGCTAAAGGAGACCTCCCCCAGCCCAGGCAGCTGAGGACCCTGCTACACGCAGTGAGGGCGCTGACATCACCACACTAGCTCTGCTACATAGCCAGGAGATCTAAGTCACCATAACAGGAAATCTCATTACACACGCATGCTTTGAACTGCAGTCAAAATGGCTATTAGGTTCTGCATTGTAGCCGCGAGGAGCACACCCACTAGCATTTAAACTTATTTGTTCATATCCATCCCTGTCAGGAGTAGACAGGAAGACTACTATAGCCTCTCCCTCCTGGGTTGCCGATCCAGAGCAAGGGGAGCCGTGATAACATGAAGGGGGTTAAGCAGGGAAGGAACCTGTTGCAGCCTCTCTCTGTGCATTAACAGAGTAGGGCCTGACAAAGAATTCTACCAGCATGTTATCACAGGGCCTGGAAACACCTGGGTCAGAATGAAAAAGAACCCACTAATTAGAAAACCTACAACAAAAGAGGAGTAAGTGCATCTTCCCATGAGCAAGCTTTGGGTGTGAGTCAGAATCAGAGCTGTAGCCCAGAATGGAGTGCTTCATATTAATATGCGCAATGTAGAACTCACAGCGTAATATGCTTCATTTGATTTGTACTTTTTTTTTTGCAGAAATGCTGATTTTAATTCATTCACATGAAAACCTATTTTTACTCCATCTTGCAGGCCGTCCTACATATTGTGCATTCAGAGCACATGTTGTATGCAAGCACTCTCTCCCTCCAGGCACTTCACATCACACGCAACTCTAAGCCAAAGACATCAAAGCTGGGGAAGGATTGTCTCTCCTGAGAGCTCACTCTACACTTTCCTATTTGACTCCTAACTCCAATTTATTCAAAATCACTATTCTGCAAAAAAGCAGGAGTGCCTGACACTTTCACCAAGTCTAATTGTTGATCAAGAAGGCTTTTCAGAGGCCAGTGTTTCCGATCAACAAACACATATTGGCATAAGTGAATTTCTTTTTTTTTTACACGCACACTTAACACGCCCTGACGTGCAACACAAACAGACCCCACCTCTGCAGGCTCATGAATATACTATACATGCAAAGGCACTCGCACTCACCCAATAGGTTATATCAGCAACCAGAAGTTAATGGAGCATATTAAATTAAAGAAGCAAGTGTGGTCAGTTTCTGAGGCTGCCTGGTGAGTGCTGTTAATAAGATACAGCTTGAAGTACCAGTGTCAGGCCTTGCAAGCTCTTTCACCTGCAAACTGATCGCAGACACACAACCTGCATTACCCCCCCACATTAATGAAAACCTAACTTTACCAGCCATGTTACTAGAAAAGCATCCAGAGTCAATCGACGACTTTCTCATTTTTCACTCAGTGGCCTGTCGACACAGTCTCTATTTCTACCCACCACTCTTCCACTGGGGAGAAGGTGATGAAACCCGAAGGAACGCCTTAAACATTCCGCTTACAATCCAGCTAAGGAGCTGACGGGTCTGTCAATAAGACCCTTAACAGTGGAGTAGAAACAGTGTATTCCCTCCCAGATGTGTCATAAACTCGGCCTGCGATATTGAATTGAAGTAATGTCGATATTACTGTGAAGGGGAGAAGACAGAACAAACACCTTGTCCTTGTGCCGTAGTCTAAAGACTAAAGTGAACCCTGACAGCCATCTTAACAATTGGATTTAAACTATGTGGATGTAAAGAAAAATAGATGAATAGATATTAATGTTCAGATAATTATATTCTAATTTTCCACATTCTAATCCCACATCATGCTGTGGCTCACATTAAAATACCACAATGAAGAATTCATGAATGCAAAAATATGGATGTCAAGAGCAACAGCCAAGAGACTCGCTACTCAGGGACATCATTAGAATCTCCTGATCCTGCCTGACAATTCCAGCATTGACTCAGTCCCATTCCATATGCTCCATACGGACCCACACTAACAATGCAGGACAGTGCCGTGCAGTGTGGTTTACTGATGCATTATCTGATGTTCTCACAGGGAGATGTGGACAACCTCTCACCAAACAGAAAATGAAGCAACGGAGCACAACACATCTGAGTGTCCCCTTCGTTCTTTCGCGGGGGGGGGGCTGGAGGACTTTCACCAGCTCGCTGCTCCAGCTGCCTACTGGCAGCTCAAATCTAGACAGAAATTTGTAATCATCGGTATTGATCCACAGCATACAAAAGAAGACTGATGCCTCTAGGTGAGAGATGCATTTGGTTGTAAATCTTAGGAACAACCTAGCTTATTTTTTCTAAATTGTTCATGCCAGTCATATAGAACACAATCTTCTGCAAACAAAACACCAGGAATGAAAGTAGTTTTAGGCAGAAGTCACTGACATGAAGACATTTGTTCTTTAAAATTTAGGATTGTCAAATATAAAATGACTTGGGATATTTTGAGGTACATTCCTTGCATGTACAGTATACAGCAGCTGCCCCCTCCCCTAAAGGATCCAAAACAGGAGTGGATCTGTTTGAAACATCACTAAAGTACAGTACCCACCCGTGTGTTGCACAGCAGCCAAACTATACAGGACATCTGACAGAGTAGCAGAAATTGTTTCACCAGAGTGAAATTTGTCCAGGTCATGGGGATTAACTCTTTCTAAAAGTGTAATGTGGTCCTTAACATTCAAGAATTCAGGATCTTTGGTGAACACCTTATTCGAACCTCCAACAGCACTGTGCTCCTTTGTGAACATATTGCAGCACTGGTTAGCAAAGTTAGCAAAGCTCTAGTTCACTAAGATCTCTTACAATACATCAGAGACCTGTTTTTCCTTAGAAACCCAAGTCCATCCTTGTAGACTTGTAGATTTCTGGCTACAAGATGGAAGCACTACTGCTATCTAACATATTGCAAATGTAACAGCACATAGCAGAAGAGTTAGAGCCAAGTGGAGGAGCAGCACATGTCTCACTGACATCAGTGCAAGCCTTTGGGTGTCCATCAGATCCCAAGAGATCCAGTGAAATCTGAAAGATGCCTGGAGGGATAACCCCAACCCCACCCCTAACCCTTTCAACTGGAAATAACAGTCCCAGTCGCACTGACTTGTTCTGGTGGCCGCTCAAGTTCATAGGATACCTCTTTGACCTTTTACAGCAACTATCAACTGAATAACATTTCAACCATAAAGAAGAACCATCACAGGCTCCAGGCCCACAGGGCGTAGAGAGTGCAGCTCCATATCCCTCAGTTCTGTAAGAGATCTCAGTTTAATTTCATTGCTACAGGACCAAATGCAAGAGCTCCATTTATGTCCACACATATTTACTCCTGTCTGTAAAGAAAGAAAAAAGCTGGGCATCACAATAGCCAGACAACATCAATGCAATGGAACTGTGACTGATGAATTGATCAACTGTATTATTGAAGCTGCGGAGGCTGGGATTTACAATCTCTTATTTTCGGAATTCCATACTGTTCACTGAGGGACTGACCCCAGCAGGAAAGACCTTTAAAGCTTTAACGAGGGGGTTTAGAAAAACTGGGTAATAAATACTGAAAGACTCTTCCAGTGCCTGCCACAGGGTTCCACTCCAGGGATGGATTCTGTACTTCAGTGAGTGGGTGTCAGCCCAGTTGGGGTTTATACTCTGAAGAACTGTGGGCTCATTATTAGTTATGTAATACAAATATAACTTTCCTTTATTATTTGTATACGAGTCATGAAGGGCTATAAATACATAATGGAGGACCTTTGAGGAGGCCTTCAGAATGGTTGATTATGACACTCCACATACAGTGTATATAAAAATAGGCGCATCATAAAACCCGTTGCATATTCAAACTGCATAATGAAAACTGCACACTGTGGAGCAACAAAAAATTGGTACACCAACAGGAAATGCAGCAATGGGGATCATGTGCTCACGGATAGCACCAATGGACCCCGAACAGCTTCATGCTGCGCTCCATCTACCATGCAAGTCATCATGGAAACATGGTTTTATCATAATGTATAAAATAATATTATGGTATTATACTGTATACTGTATATACAAAATACTGATCAAGGTCTAATTTCTACACGTACTGTAGCACATTTGACTCAGCAGTTATTTAAACAGACCAACCAACTTAGAGTCCTGTATGTCCTCAACTTCCATAACAGTTCTGTGTGGAAACTGTTCCATTAGTCAGATTTGTCTCCAGGGCCTTGTGCACGTTTACTAGTTTATTCTTTGATGGTGGTACAGTAGTTTCCTGTTCCATTCTATATACTGCTTAGCTCACATGAGCACCATGTGTAATGTGTGAATGTCTAATAATGAATATAGCACATTCTGCAATAAAATGCAAAAAAAAGCATTCATGGATTAAACGGGCTCTCCAAAATTGACAATAAAAACTCATGGTTTAGACAGCAGAAGTTACTTAAGGAGGTATTACCCTTTCCAGAAGTAGCTTCCACTTACGTATCAGTAAAAAGTGATGAAAACTAGAATTTGTTCATTCAGTTATGGTGTTTTTTTACAGAAAGTCAGTGGAATTCAAGCAAACTGAGTGGTACGTAAGCTGGGAAGTGGCAGCACTAATTTGTTTGTGAAACTCTCCACCTAATGCATAACACTGAACGCCAGCAGCACATTCTTAAACTTAAGTGGAAGTTATTAATTGTGAAAAGTATTTAATTGCATTTGTTCCATTACTATAATGTGCCTTTTCCTGATAAATGCACAGGGGACAGCCACCCCAGGCCCCTACTAACTCATTGTTTATCCTCTGCTCCACTAATCAGTGCCACAGAGTAACCTAGTAATTGAGCTAGTAATTCTGCTTTTCCTCCCTCTCCATTGTTGTCTTGTAATTTAATTTATTTTATATAAGTTTTCATTGATTTGTACACTCGTTTGATACAAGCATCATTTTACACAATTCTACAGTATGTTCAATAACTCAGCCACATTTGAAGACTAATAAGTCTACAATTTCAAATTTTATGTTAGACTCACGGTATAATTAACATCCTAATTCAAAACACTTTCCAAAAACAAAATGAAAAACACGTGTGCTACACAGTGCAAACATGCAGTTTTCCCAGGTTTATGCTGATAGAAATATCACCCTTCTGTTGGAGGGTATGCTTCAGGACTTATATCACCAGATACAGCTGTGGTGATGTCGGCTCCTTTTTATGCAAAATATTGTGCCGCATGCAGCCAGTGCAAGACCTTCACACAGTCTGCACAGGCTCAGGCTACAACAGCTTTCATAATCGTTAATGGCCACAGCTCCAAATGACAGAATCATTATTTAACAATGGACCATATTATTCAACCTAATTGGGCAGTGCGGTAGTGCAGTGGTCAGCATTGCTACCTTGCAGCACTGGGGCCCTGGGTTCAATTCCCATGTGTTTTTATCTGTGTAGAGTTTGAATGTTCTCCCTGCGCTCGCTTGGGTTTTTCTCTGGGTGCTCCGGTTTCCTCCCACAGTCCAAAGACAGTTCATTGGCTAGTGGGAAAATTGGACTTGACATGTGTGTGTGTCTGTGTTTGTGTCTGTTTGCCCAACGATGGAGGGCATCCTGTCCAAGGTATATCCTGCCGTGCACCCACTGTTTTTAATTGGATAAAGGTGTTAGAAAATGGATGGATAGATATAACAATATAAGGTTTAGCCTTAGAGCTGGTATTAGGTTTTGGGGTTGTTAATCCTGAGAATGAAAAGGACCTATTATGTTTTCTGAAAAAAACAGACATATACTGCATTCAAACAAAGCAAGTCCCACATCAGCTTCATACTTGATAGTGGACTCTGTGCAACACTACACTGCAGAGCTCTCTGCTGAGTGCAATGAATGGGGGTGATAAATTCTTGAAAAAGACATACCCCAGTGCCGAAGAAGATAAAGAATGCAACAAAAGAGCCACACAGGGATAGTGAACACTGGGGATAAGTGTATTGTGAATAACTGTGAGACTGCTGCTTCCACAGCGCCCAGGGCCAGTGGCAATTAGCTTGCTCACAGTCAGGAATGACAGGGCCCAGGGGAACTGAGTGTCCTGACAGTCGCAGTGACAGCTGGGCCTGTCAGCTCATTCTGAGTGAGAACTTACACTGACGCTAACTGTCACAGGACGACACCCTGCTGCTCAAAGCCCAGCTCCATCTGCAGCCAATCTCAATGTGCCCTACCATTTTTGTTTCACTGAAAACAGAAACGAAAGGCAAACCCTCTCTCCTCTCTTCATTTATTCATCCCAGACTGGTTAAGTAGCACACGTTGCTCATTGCAGATACTGTAGCAGTCCTGGGAGGCTCAAACATTCTTAAATAGAATGAAAGGCAAACTCACTGTTTTCTGCTCTCTTATTTTTTAAATGAGCCATTTTGCAACCCCACCCCCAGCCACACTGGTCTTTCTACTTGAACACTGCTTGCATTCGGTTGTTTGTTTTAATGTCATATTCTCAAGTAGTCAAATGCTAAAAAAACATGCTAGCTTGAGGGTACAATTTATTTTTACAATACAGAATCCAAATGCTTCAAATAAACTGTGGAGGACACGTGCATTGTTTTTTTTTTAAGTATTTTTTTAGCTTTCGTAACTTTGTCATTTCACATTTTATATGCTTTGCGGGCCCTCATACAAAATCAAGCAATCAGTGGTATTTTTATTTTATCCTACAAAAATACCCCACATCAGTGAAGCCTCTAGTGTTCAACATTAAAAGATTGCAGATTGAAAGATTGAAGCTTTCAAATTCAGTTAAAAAAGCTTGTTAATGTATGGTTATCATATACATTATCTCTTAGACTTCAATATTTATGCCATCAACTGAAAACTGCTGCCTTAAAAACTATTTTGCACTTTGCTACTAACAGTGAACAAAACCTGAGAATACAGGAATGTTTGTACTCTTACTTTCCTTTCTCCCCACTCTTGGTAAACTAGTTTTGTTCACTGCTCCCCACAAATTGCTAACAAGGAAATTCAAAGTCTCTGTAGCTCTTCTCAGATTTAACTGGTAATTACAGTAAGTCTGTCAATGTGATTTTAACTCACTCTTGGAAATAAAAGAACATCTCATGTTGCCCTGGACTACAGACAAGAGCTGTTTCTACAGGCTTATGTCGTCCCCAACTAGACTTTCAGTGTTTTTGTGTGGTGAAGTTCAACACCAGTCTGATCACTATGACGTGATGAGCTGGGCTGGTCTATACTCAGCACTGCTTAGGGATGGCCCTATCAAAAGAGATCTCCTGGGTTCATTTGCCCCAATTCAATACACAACAGAGAAATCTTGTATTAAAAGACCACTGCCGTAGAAGCAGTCCAGTCACTGGACTCAATATGTCAGTGAATTCTTTTTTCAAAGCTTTCGCACAACAGATTGTAAAGAAGCAGTTGTCTGCAGCAGGCCACAGTGTCTGATAGAACTAAAAGCACACAGTTTTGAGTGAGTGGCTCAATGGAAGTCTGTCCTGTTTAAAAATCACTTGCAATAACCACATAAACAAAGCCTGACACACATCTTTTACAAGGTCACAGAGACAGCAAGTCTCAAGCAACGACAAACCTATTACAAATCCATGAGGACCAGCTTAAAAATGATCTCACAAAATCCCTACTACAAACTATGCAATCCTATAACATTATATATTAAACCCCAGAAGGAGAAGAAAGTCACCTTCTACCCCTCCTTCAATAATTAGTTTACCTACAGATCCTTAGCAGGCTAATCTTCATGGCTCATCATATTCTTGAGCTCAGCTATGACAGACAAACAGAGCCTCTATTTTCCACAAACCAAGCTGCATAGCCTGCAACTACAAACACATGTAAAACATGTAAAAGAAAAAAATCAAATAAAACCTTCTAATCCCTCTGCTCCCGGTTTCATTCCAAATAGATGAGGTCAGTGTTACCAGCTATTGCTTTTTGTAATTTGGACACAAGTTAAGCAAGACAGAAAAAACAGTCAACAAGTGTGAGGATAATACAGCTGTCCCCAATACCCTGTTGTTCCTGTATCTCCGTGTTTAAAAACAGCAGGATTGCTTAGTACTGTTAATAACATTTTGGATCTGAAAGCACTTTACATCTATGTGGTAATCCACCACTGAAGTGCAGTACCCACCTGGATGATGTGTGCCAGGCGATCTGCACCAGTGCCCTCACTCCACAGCACATCAGGTGGAGAAGTGAGGAACTACTTTATTGATTGAATTAAGGGGGGGGGGTTAAGATTATGAAAGGCCATAAAGGCATTGTCAAGCTATCTTGTTCTATACAGGAAAACAAAAGGAAACACCAAAATTTTCCATCAAACTAAACACCAAAGTATGGAAAGTAAGAATGGCTTTCCTGAGAGGAAGAACAAGAAAAAAAAACATTTTCAGCTGATGCTATTTCTCTAGGTATGTTCGGTTTACTGTTCCCAAACATTCCCTTAACCCTATGCAAAATCCTGAACCACTAAAGTCAATAACAGGGCACTTTTCTGCATACTCTCCTTCCACCATACACAGGATAATTAAATCAATTGGTATGGATCTGCAGATAAAGCCACAGAACAAACAGGCACAGAAAACAATATGTCCATGCTGGTCAGTGACAGGGTGATTAGAAAGTGCTCCTGGGGGCTTTTGTCTAAGTGAGCAGGACTTTCTAAAGGAACTTCATCCTCCCTTTGTTCTGCATGCTAATACACAGAAGAATGTATGTTAGTTCAGCTCTGGAGATAACCTGCCTGCCAACTCAAACACTTGGAATCTGAGGAGCCTCTCTGGCCTGTGTCATTTACGTGAGAACAGACCTGTACTGTAGCTGCAAAGGGCAGCTGGTCCCAAGTATTTTAGATTTTATTCACATTTCACTTTGACTTTCTGCACGGTTTAAACGTGTTCATCAACCCACTCGACTGCATGCCGGGAGTAGCATAGGGTGTGCTGCAATGATGTGCATGCTTCTTACACCCAACATGTGAATCTGCAGCAACAGATATGACTCAGGTCACATTATTAAAAATAAAAAACAAAAACCATGTTTTATGTTTAATGTTTAATCTGAAATGTGCAGTCTCCTCATCCTGGCAGGAGCTGGTGATGCTGAAACGTGGAGCTCTTCTTCAGCCGGTTTCTGTTTTACAGCATGTCCAACAAACCTGAAAAAGGAATCTAGCCCCCCTGCAAGCAATTCCCACATGAACAGTTGTCTGTCTCACGTGTACAAACTGAGCGAACAACACAACACTTGATTATACATTTCATTCATTCATTTTTTATTGTTCTCATATGTGACTTTTCCAAAGTTCCGCTGTTCTGAACATGCCCCACTGTGCTGCAGCAGACTGGTTCAGAATTAAGGCTTTAGGACAATGTCATTTAGGAATCTGTGATCTTATGTAAGTTGTCGCAATAATAATTTCTTATTGCACAAGTTTCCTGTCTAGCTTTGCATACAGCATTATCCACATCACTTTGTAACTGAGAATATACATTCGCCAGCAGTGAAACTCATGACCTGCATCACTTAAGCATATTGTTGAGAGACAGCAGATAGGAATGCAGGTTTATAGACAGAAATAGATTGGAAACTTTGCAACTGATTTTTTTATTATTCGTATCCTTACTGTACCACAGGACACATAGAATAGAGTCTATGCAGCATGACAAAACCAAGATAATTGTAGAATATAGTCGACAGAGTGATTCCGAAATTTTTCTTGCAGCTGTATTTAAGGATGAGGGATTTCAGTGTCATCAAAAAGTTCATTGCTCAAGTTGTAGTGGATGAAAAAGATAAAATATAATCTGGGCAGTGCTGAAATCAAGGCTGATTCTGCATAGTACCCAACAGAATTTCATATCAAAATGAGTGGTCAACATATGACTTTTTTATACTTTCTTGGAGAGACAGCCACCTCTCATTTTGAACGCAGATGGAAGCTTTCGGAAGCCTATGAAATAGTTTTTAGGCTTCCACTGAAATCCTGCCAGTGCCCTTGAACAACACTGTAACATGATTACAGTGCCTCTTGCTACAAGTAAAAGTGATAGTATCAGAAACAATTTCATCATAAGAAACATCTTAGATGGTATATAACAGCTAGAAGGTCTTTCAGTTTTTATTCACTCTCACAATTATGTCTCTGAAATATAATCGGAGATTACACTGAGATTACATTTGTTTTTTTTTTCTTTGTACCGTTTGCATGTGTGAAATTGAAAACTAGATTGATGCACACTGCTAATCTTTTATTACACACATAGAATATATACACACAATGTATGCGTGTGTCAAAATTCTTCACATCATTCTGGTATTATCTTATACACAGGGTAATATAAAAATATGGTCATAGCTGTAGTGATCTTTCTAGAAGACAGGGTGTTAATAGGCAGATAAGCAAGGAAGTGCAGCCTAGATATTACCCTGTGGGATCAAACGCTAGCCAGACAGCTATTCATCTACATTCTACAGCTCTGATGTCACAGAACCAGCAGCTTTAGTTAGGAGTGCATCAGAGGCAGTTCACATTAAAATGACTCGATCTTAAAAGCAAAGCCAGCTTTTCACCAGTAGTCACATAACCAGAGCTGGCTATACAGCAAGAGAGGCACCAAAGCCTCACAGGTAGGCAATGAAGTGGGGAGCACAGCTACCTTAACCATGGGGATAAACCCCAGGGGTACAACTTACAGAAGCCAATTTAACCTCTCCTCCACATCTTGGGGAGGTGGGCAGAAACCAGAGAACAAGGCCAAACCCTACACAACGAAAGGGAAAGCAACCATGCAGACTCCACACAGATGGTCGCCTGGTGTTGTAATCTAACCCGGGACCCTGCAGATGCTGCTTCAGTAAAACACGTTTATTTACACACACGTAGTACATTTTCATGTCTAGTTTAATAACTTCTTAAACGTACATGCTTTGTACTGATAATCCAATTAACATTTATTACTGCAAATAATAAATGCTCTGTAATCTTGAAGAAAAGCATGCAAACAAATATCTGTAGTAATAACAGCAAGTGAGTGAGTTCTGGGGTATGGGTCAAAATAAGTTTGAGTATACAAATTTGTGTTACAAATTAGACTAATGAATGAAGGCACCCATCCTGTAGGCAAGCACTCTGTAAGGTGTGTACACTCATCTTCATCAGCATTCCAGGGGAAATCGTCTCTGATTTCGACCATCTAAGGATTCCAGGACTCATGATGGGTTGTCTTCCCCCAGAGGCCCACAAGGCAGGTTTACAGCCTTGAGCTCCAACCGAACCCCGGTTATCTCAGCGAGAATGAGAGTGTGCACAGGTAGTACGACATTTGTGAAGATTAAATCTGAGAAAATATCCGTGCCAAGATAGTAACGCCTAGAACTGTTTCGTGCCTCCATTCACCGGGAGTCAAGGATGATGTCCTCACAAGAACAGAAATACAAACTTGAAGTTGTGTGGGTTAGAGATCTCACACAAGTACAGTTTCTGCACAAAGTGTACGCCAACCTCAAAAGTCTGGCCGTGTCTGCCCTACTCCATTTCATGCTTTGTGTTTTGTCAAAGCGACATTACCTCTAAGTCTGTGACAATTTGCAATGAGCCCTCTTACTGCAGAGTCCAGGAGGGCTAAAAAAAACAGATGTGCTCATCTCAGGTGCATGTTTGTGTCTGTACTGTATGTATTCGTTTTCCCCCCCTTAATGTGTGTGTTACCCTGCAGATCCACACAGCTCCTTGAAATAAATTGTTACAAGCAGGTGATGACAAAACAAACACTATGTTGTTGCTCTTGGGCTGCAGTCACACTCAAGCAGGCCATTAAAGCAAAGAAAAACAAACTCAAGCTTCTCCTGTCATCGGGGTTCCTTTAACTGCCTCTGTGGAGCAAATAACTTCACACAAGCATCTGCTATAAGGGATCATTAAGCTTGCAAATAGATTACACAGACAAGAGGAAAACAAAGGAGCTCACAGACACCAAGCATATGATGTGGGTGAGAGCATGACGGGGTCTGTGGGAGAAACTCCGAGAGAGTCTAAGAAAAGAGTAGAGAGAATCAGACATCAGCCTGCAGCTGCAGAACAAGGAACGAACTGCACCAGAAATAAAAGGAAAAGAAAGTTGAAGAACACTGAAGGAAGACAAATATGGGAGGATAGGTCAATGAAAATCAGAGGAAAAAGTATCCAGAACAGGTGGAAGAACATTTGATTCCTACATTGCATAATAAGAAAAGAAAATGGATGTGTGCTTCACGAGGTACTACATAATATTGCATTAACATGGCTGCATTTCTTAATATACAAAGATTAATAAACACAAAACGCAAGATGCCAGAAGCCCTTCACCTTTTGCCTTTTAGAGAAGCATGTTAGGATTAGAAGTATCATTCGCCACAATTGATCTTGGCCAAAGCCCCTCTGCCTCCCCATCAGCCTGCTCTGTAAACAGATAAATCCCTGGATCAATGCAACTCATTGTACTTGAATTATTGACTACAGGCTCTCTGGCCATGCATCCCAGGCCCCGCTTTAAACTGGAAAAAACAAACCCGGAATCAAACAGAGGGGGGAGGCGCCAGTGTGAAAAATCTACTTTTCAATAATGGGTTTAGGGAGAGAAGAAGAAAGTAAGATGGAAAAAACAAGCCATGTCATTGATCGGTGTAGGGGTAATCTTTCTGTGTGTAAACTAATGACATTTCAGGGGTGGTAAAGACTGGATGAGATCAATTCATTTGCACTGGAATGCCTTTGTTCTACGCTAATCCTTAACTATCTATAAGTAATTAACCTTGCAGAGAATTAAAAAAAAGAAAGGAAAAAGAGTCAAGTTGCGTGTGTCACCAGAGTACTGGCAAATGCAGGCTAATAGACTGGGCCAAGAAAAGTCAACGACACCCCAGTCAGAGCAATAGAGAGAGTCTGTCTATTTTTAAGATGTTAAAAAATGAAGTGTGCCTTTTTAATTAGGACATTCACCTGCAGGAATAAAATACTTTGGTAACAAAGGTTAAAAACAAAAAGAAGCATCTGATATGTTTATCCACTCTTGTCTGGAATGACAGAGTATCCTAAGTCACAGTCTGAAGAAAGCTGTAATTTCAATCCACAAATGGCAATGAGCACCAGGCCTTCAATCCACACGACACTGAGCCCTCTACAGACAGATGGAGTTCACGCTTTGTCTGATTTCCAGGAGAAATTGAGCTTTTTTCTATTACAGTAAGTGTGGTTTGTCTTATTTTGACATGGGTGTTAATGGTCCCTCTCTCTAGTGCCGGCTGCTTCATATAACACCCTCTGGCAGTTATGATACAGGACAGAACAAACTCCATCTGAAGCACAGATATCTTTCCAGGCACTAGAGACACAGTTGTCTCAGCTCTCTGCTCACAAGCACAGAGCACTCAGGTGTCTCTACTGGGGAGTACTGGGGAGGCTATGACCAGGCCAGTCCTGAAACACTTTTGAGCGCCTAAACACAAATAAAACCCCTTGTTTTTAACTATTACTACAGACTGTGGAAGAAATAGGCATGACACTCCTCAACTGCATGCTTTAAAAATGGCCTGATTGAACACAGCACAATAAATCTGTTTAGAGGCTACAGTTAGACAAGGTCTGAAGAGCATTTGCATTTCATTTTGTCACTGATGTCTTGCAAACTACCACAGACTTTTGTTATTAGGCAAAACCATGTTAGACACACAGGTATTTACTCTGAAATGGAAGAGAAATGTGGAATGAGCTCTCAAACAGCCTCAGGGCTCGAGTCCGACAGCTCCACAAGTCCCTCTCTTACTCAATCACACAGAGCTCCACTGCACACCGAGACAGCAGGAGAGTCGTGTCGCATTTTCTTCTGGAAATTAGACGCGAGTCAAAAAGGAAAAAAAAAAGGCGGATTGTAGGCTGAAACTCCTTTTCTTACTTTGTATTGGACTTAAGAACAAGATACTAAAGTGTTCTGTTCTCATCTCATGTCCTTCATCACCTCTCTCCTGCTTTGTGCAGATGGAAAAGAGTAGATGTAAGAGGAGCACAGGTCTAACACTGTTCAAGCCATGATACTGCAGGTCACACTGCAGAGGACAGTAGGCTCAGCTTAGATGGGGTATATGGCATTTTTAGATTTTGAATCAAGATCCTGCCTACTTACAGAAATATTCAGAAGAGCAGGGGTGTCCAGAGTAGACCTCAGTGTCCTTAATGAGACCTTCATTCTAGTTCAGGTTCGGGCTCTCTAATCTGCTTAATTATAATAGCTGACCTGCTGAAGTACTTTCTCACTCGCTCATGAAGAATGGCTGCCCTGCACCACCCAAGTGGTTGCTGCACTTCACTGAAAGATAAAGTGACTCCTTCCCTAGATTTAAAGTGCTCTGGGAATCCTCTGCATGACAGATGATAAACAAAATGCAGGGAATTATTTTTATTACAACAAAACATTGCACTTTCTTCTCTTTCCAGGTGCCACTGCTACATGGCGAGCCAAGCTCATCCTTAGCAATTCAAAACTACAACACCGGCTGCAATCCACCATTTGAGTGCAGCCACTTCTGGAGTAACTGCCACAGTCTGCTCCATCCCAGGTTGGGACCCACGCTTTTGGGACTACAGGACCAAACTGTAATCCAAAGCCACCTGGGAAGCCAGTCACTTCCATGTTGTTATTATTCACAAATAACATTCTCCATTCATCCATCCATTTTCTAACTGCTTTATCCAAAACAGAGTCACAGAGCCTATCTACCATTTTGTAACTTATACTATATTCAGCGAAGGACTTACCGACAAACTCAGAGAGGAAGACAACGAAGAAGGGGGTGACCAGGTCATTTATGCCCTGCACGTAGCCACTGGCCGGGTGGCGAATGGCCCAGATGAACAGGATCCGCTCAAAGACCTGCAACAGGGCAGAGGGGCATCAGCATGGGTGCGGTTACAGTGCGGCCACAGGAAATGAAGCACAGCAGTCCTGACAGAGACTAGCACTGCACCTGGATTCACCTGCAGGTGCAACAGGAGCGTTTTTTGAAGTAGACTTATTTTAAAAGCCATTCATTCAATAGTCCTGAATTTTAAGTTATGAACGCAATAAGCCAACACTTTTTTATTGTTTTTTTCCCCCACTCATAGCATTTTGTCTTGAAAAAATAGTGACAATGTCATCAAGTGTGTCTGTTACATGAAGGTGCACACAAATGTAGACACCTGCTCTGCTGTGTGCATCCTAAAAACGACATTCTTCCACGTAATCAGAGAATGCTGTCCAATTGCTGGACTGCTGTGGGGCGGTATGTTTCAGGTAAACCCACATACCTACTGTGACAGCAGTAAGATGACAAAATGCGTGTTAGGTCAGCAATTGTGGTGATGAAGCAATCACTGCAGCAATACAACCTATGATCACGTCTGCAGGAATCTTTAACCTTGATATTGATATCACTGTCGTCCACTTTTCTCTCTGACATGGCTTTGTGCCAATTTGTAGAGGACCTGCTTTATACCAGCCCTGAATAACATCATCCTTACTTACTGACAGTTTTCAGTGCCTGACCAAGTACATGACCAAGGTGGCAGAAGACTATATATCAACTATAGCTGTTATATAAAATTGGTTCATTGGTATTTGTTGCTTTTCATTGCATGTATTGCTTCATTGAGTGGAGTTACATAACACCATCATAACTTGTCACCCAAAAAAAACACGTATCATGATGTATATCCATTTGTGCAAATGATATTATGGTTTCTCAATTACTCATAATGGCTCATAATCAGACACAGCTTCAGCCAAAAGCTAAGAGTAGAACTCCAGGTATAAAAACAAGAGGTGAAATTGATGGAAGACCCTAAGAGTGACCTGAGAGCTGACAAGGGCTTTCTGCAACTCAGTAACAGTAAGTTAAAGTGAATTTATATTTTGGTTTTTATGCATGTTGTGATCTTGCGTAGTGTTTATGAAAGAGTTATGGCAGTGTAATGTAACCCTATTCAAGTACACTAACAAAAATTAATAAAGAAATGTTACATTCATCTAATTAAACAGGCAATAGGAACAGCTAAGTTAGAGAGCATGGGGCAAAATGATAGGACAGACAGCAGTACACTGCAGCAACTCTAAAAATGAATGTGCTGTTACTGCATCTTTACAATATCCCTTGTCTGCCCCCAGTACAAATGGCTCAAAACCGCAGAAATGTTGCAATCTGTTATTCTCAAGTTCCTGTGGCAGCAGCGTCATGAACTGCAAGCTATACATCTCACACTGTACTGTATATACAGTAGTTTTTAACACTCTGAAAAATCTCCCATCTATCAACAAATGGGTAGATTGAAAGAGGCAAAGAAAGAATGAAAGAAAAAGAAAAAATGAAATTCAATGTTGTAAGTGGTGGTAAATGATTGTAATTACTCTGCCATCCTGTGAGGAGGGAGAAGAGGAGTGAGTAATGGAATCTGTCGTTTGGGGAACAAGTGGTAGCACTGAATCTGTTATTGTGGAACATGGCTAATTAGACGATTAATCCCAAACCTTGATGGAATAAAGCATGACACAAAACTAAGTGCGTATACCATCAAACGCCCAGCAGGTAATTAGAGTATTCACTTGCCTCTCTGTGGTCCAGTTTTAACTAATAGCCATGTCCAGGAACACTGAGCACTGATGCCTCTTTGAATGGGCTCATTAGCCTGTGCTAAATTAGACTGCAGGTAATGAGAATCTTAAACACCTGCCCGGCTTCAGTGCAACATCCAACATTCAAACACAAATGACAATAACTGCATCAGCAACACCACAGTCCTGTTCAGTGGGCTATTGATCAAGGCAGATGATTCTCAAGGCACCAAACTAAAACAACAGCAAAGACAGAAAAAGAACAAAGAGAAATAAATAAGAAAGAAAAAAGAAATTCTCTGCCAAGGAAATGGTTATCTCAGCATCGCCCACAGGAGCTGAGTCCAGGGAATATAAGATCAGTAACACAGAGACATCACGCAGGGAGACGTCAAGCCTGCAGGAAAACGTGCACTGCTGGGATGAGCATCTCAATGCTACACACGCACTGGGACTCCTGGCTTTCATTGCAATTTAACTCTAAATTACTTAATTGAACTAATTAATTACATAATTGAACCAATTTAGAGCTCATGTGTGGTTGTAGTGTTTCCCTGGGTACTTGTTTGAAAACAGAAGAGCAGGAGAGTCTTCCGAGAAGCTGTGTAGGCTGCTCTTTGGAAATGACTCACAGAGCGATGGGACACCGTTTCCAACTCAAGGCACTGAAGTTAAAATACGCTTTGTAGCTTTCACACATCAGTGTGCAAAGAAGATTTCAATTTCCCCAGTGCTGACTGGTGATGTGGAGTAACTATTCTTACGACAGGTCTCTGAGCTAAGCAGAGCAAGACTTTGCTCATGGCCTCCGGAAACCAGCACACCAGTCTATTGTCACTACCCATCAGCACTAGCCCAGCCAGTAACTGATGATGGGATACATCAAACATTCCTCTCCCACAGCCATGAGCACTTCAACAACTGTGAGAACCAAGAGGGAATAAAAGCACAGATAAGATTCGTCACGCCTTTCTGAAATATCAAACACAGCTGAGGGCCTTGGGCAGCATTATGATGCTGAATCTCGTCTGAATAATCCTTTTCAAACACCTTTTCAACTTTCATATGCAGATGCTAGTTCAGCATGTGATGGCAGAACAGGAACACTGCAAGTAATCAATATTTCTCATAATCCCACTGCTCCTCTGCTTGAGCTCCTCACTGATGCCATTGTCGACACAACTACCAACGCTGACCAAAAGCTTTTCTGTCAATGACACAGAGAAGATGGAAAGAAAGTGTTTTAATTACTGTCCCACACATCTTTCTGTCAAGATGAATCTGATTTTACTGCCAAAGACACGGAGCATAAATGTCAAGGGGGGAGAAAGAGTAACCCGTTTCTATTTGCCTTTGACAGTTTTCTGCAAAATGCTGTGAGAGCTCCTTGCATTATCATTCAGAGTCTTGTCAACACAAGGTCTCTCCAGTTCACCTAGGAGTTCTTAAACCTCTTTCCAGAGCAGATGGGAGAGCCAATGTTTGGACAAGATTTTTGACAGGCGTGACGGAACTACAAAGGGCGCTAAGGGGGAAATGATATCAAAACAACACTTTCCTTGTCAGTCAGAATGCTGCTCTCTGTTAATCGGGCACAGGAAAAGCCAGAACTTTTTTCAATGGACGAGGGGGCACCAAGATGTAATTTTTTGGAATTCCCACACCTGTTACCACTTTGCAGTTCAAGATGTGGAGTTATGTCAGACAGGTGTCTGCAAAGTACAGTCCAGCAAAGTACAGTAAAGCTGTCTGCTGGGAATGGTCCTTCTCTCCAGAGTGGCCCAGCAAGGACAGGGCAGTCCAGGCCAGCCATGGAGAAAAATGACACAGACCGACCCACGAACCCCACATCCTCTGATAGAGACATGCAGTCATCACATGTGCACTGGACACAAAACAGTATATAACCACAATTATTTCATTAGTCACTGTTTTCACATATGTTTCTATAAATGAGCACCACAAAAAGAATGATCAATTTTTCCACCAGTACTCCTGTGTTCTTGGGAAGTCCAGCAGAGTGAACAAGTCTTTGGTCTTATAACTGGTGTGTTGTGGATTCAAGTCTCCATTGCAGACACTGGTGTTGGACCTTGAGTGAGGTGCTGCACCCCAGTCACCCCAGTCCATCCAGAGGTATAAGTGGGAACCAGCATTGTTGGGGGGTAATTTCTGTAATGGATTGGCATTCTGACACAGGGAACTGTCCCCTTCTCTCTTAATGAAAGGAGACTTTTGTCTCTTTTACAATGTCCTTATTATTAATTTTTTTTTTCAAAATAAGAAATAAGTAATAATACTACTTTTTCTCAAAGCATAACTGTCAAAATTGATTAGATCCCCTGTCTCTCTGGTGTGGATAACAGCACAAAGTCTTTTCCTATAATGTTTAATAAGGTTGGAGAACACATCTTCTCTTGGCCCATTCCTCTATGCAGACATTTTTCAGATCCTTGATGTCGTTAGTCTACACGTACGGACTGCTCTCTTCAATTCAGACATCAGATTTTCAAGTGGGTTTAAGTCCTGAGACTGAGATGGCCATTGTCTTCAGTCAATTATTTCTTTGTTGATTATGAGGCGTGTTTAGAGTCATTGTCATGTTGGAAGGTTCACCTGCGACCAGGTTGCAGCCTTCTGGCAAAGGCAACCAGGTTTTTCACCACAATATCCTGATGCTTAGTACATTGAGCTTAACAAGTGCCCAGAGCCAGTGGCAGCAAACCAGCCCCACTACCTCAACATATTTCACAGTGGGTACAAGGTTCTTTTCTTTGGATGCATCCCTCTCCGATTCCATATGTGCTGGTGGTGTGAGAGTTCAATTTTCTTCACATCTGACTGTAGCACCTGTTTCCAATTAAACTCATCTGGCAAACTCCAGCCAATTCAGTTTCTTGTTGTCAGTAAGGGCTTTCTTCTGGCAACTCTTCCAAATAGCCTGTTAGCATGGATGTAATGTCTAACTGATGATTAGAAAACTTGGTGACACCAAGTGACTCCAACTGGGACCTTGGATTGTTTTTTGCCTCACTGTGTGTGGAGACAAGATAGACCTGCATCCTCTTCCTAGTAGTTTAACTACCGTTTCGGTCATTTTGAACTTGTTGATTATTGCCCTAATAGTGCTAAGTGGGATATTTAATATTTTTGTATCATTACCTGAAAAATGACTACCATTTGTCACTTTTGATTTTATTTTCCTTTCCCCATAGTAATGGATGACAAAGGTTTTTCTCATGTGTTTTACCTTTTTTTATACCCTGGTGAAACAGGAAGTCCAAAAAAGGTTCCTGAGTTGTATTTAAATAAGCAGAATTGAATTGCTGATTGCATTTTGTTTGATTTCCTTTAAAATACATAGGGAACCAGTAATTTTGACACCTCTATTTTGGAGAAAAAATAGAATTACTAATTTTAAAACATGTTTTGAACTGACTATTATAATAAAAGCCTGTCATTTTCCTATTTTGGGGGCATACAATATAGCTCATTATCTGTGCTATTTATTTTATACAGCTTTTTTGTTCATCTTAATCAAGGGTGCCAATAATTATTGAGCTTACAGCAGATGAAAAAGAGCAAAAATATCAATAATAAACTGTATGTAACAGAGATCCCTAAATAATGCTTTGTTTTACTCCCTTGAGATGCAGCTGTTCTATTTGTCCACAAAATAGAGGTTGTGCAATGAGTCTTGCACCCTCTATTCAATCTGTATGCTGGGCTTTTCTGCTTCTGATCTAGCAGTAGGGTGTTGGGGGGATGATTTTACATTCACACATCCTTACACTGTACTATGTTACTTCAATCTTCAGCATTGTGATTCTGATTTTTACAGGTTTCTGTTATCCATTTTTTACAGAGAACCCTTTATTTGTGCCTAATGCTTAAACCCAGCAGAGGCAACTAATAACAGATGTAGAGGTGGCCTTGCTCGTTGCCGTGAACACCATCAAAGTGATTTTTATGTAATATAAGGGCAACATGGTTTGCAGCTGAAATCTCAGCTGTTCAATCAAAGCAAATCACAGCCATGGCAACTTGTCAAAGGTTCTGGAGCCAACTCTGTTCAGATAGATATGCTAAAAAAAACATAGCATAAAACTTATGGGTATAGCTACATAACCACTGAACCATCTCACTAATTACCCACGTCAAGATTAAACCTTGCTGCATAAGACAGGAATGCAAATACTGCTTTCTCTTTCTAACACACGTTTCTAACACATGTAACTCAGAACATTTCCCATTTCCATTTACATTGTGATTCTGTGCTTTTACCCTGGTTTTATTATCTGCTATTCATTTTACCATGTAAACTTGAATACATGAAACTACAAGAACTCCATGGTCTCACATAACAGATGTTAGAAGCGATTATCAGCATAATATGGTAAATTGAGGAGTGTGGGAATGCACAGTATGATGAAAGCAAGGTCAAGTACAGTAAAAATAGAAAGCCTTGATAAAAGTTAAACAAATACTAATTAAAGCATGGTAAGTTTAATAGGACTAATACGTGTGACAGGTAAGTTCACCATGTGAGAACGTTTTTATCAGTATCATCTTTTTGATAATATACAGTATGTTGCCATTCTTTCCCAAACAAAGTGCTCAACTCCAGAAGGACACTAATAATCATTCTAGTAAAAGACTAGATGTGTGAAAGCCAGGCGAGAGGGAAAAAAAACACATAACCATTAAGCTGTCCAAAGTTTATTTTGGACAACTGCTCTCTCCTAGGCAGAGGTCAAGGAATTAAGCACAATGTAGACTTTCACAAAAGAAGGACATTTCTTTGCTTTTCCTTTTTCAGAAAAACCTGATACTAATTATTAACGCCTAAAAAAAACCAACCGCTGTGAGTCTAAAGGTTAATGCTCAAGGTAAAAATGGCATTTGAATTTCAGCAGGAGAAGAAAATTACAGCTTCAATAGTAATTGCAGTTGTAAAGTACACGGAAAGCAGTTTCTGTATTGAAATGCTAGCAGCTTAGTGGAGCACATTGTGCAAAAATGAAAGCAAAACCAAATGCTTTGGGAGAACATGGGGAAGCAGGTGAGCTTATTAATTATATCCCAGATTAATTGTATGGATATCATTTACTGAAATACCTGTTCCCACCTATTGAAGAGAACGGCCTGTGTTTGTAACAGAAGGGTGCAATTGCCTATAATGTTATTAGAGGAATAGTCTAGGCTCAGTTAAATTGGCTTTTCTACTCGGCTGAACAAGTATTTCACAGGAACATTTTGCACTTAGCAGGCGGGTGCCGATCATGTTTACCATACAAGTTCTCCTCCTTACAGACATACCCAAGGCCGTTTTAACAGGATTAAATGGCTCAGCTCACACAGCAGTTACCCTGCAAAATGAGTTAAGAAAAAGCCAGGAGAGAGAGCCACACCAGTGTCTTTTGACAAAAGCATGCTTAACCGCTGTTTGTGTAAACTGTCATTCCCAGGGTTTAACCTCAGAATTAATATGTAGCAGCACACCATTTTTTGTTGTCTGTCTTAAGAGTTTTATCTTAAAGCTTGCGGGAGTAAGGTTTACTGCCGAAAGTCAGAAGAGAACGGAGACAAGATCACGGTAACCGTTGTAGGGAAGTGTCTGGAATAAACAAGGTGCTACAAAAACACAGCTGGGGGGGTCCAAGTGCCTCAGTCAACAAGGCTCATGCAGACGTCACACTGGAGCTCCAGACCAGTGGCTTATACCTAGGCAATGTCACTGGCTGTGATCAGGGGTACCCCGGCAGTGGCGCACTGCTGACATCACAGAGGTGGGTCAGGCTCACAGTCTATCCTCATCCTCACACACCACTGTGACCCCATGAGCTTCCTGGGCTCTGCAAGCTTGTGGTGCTTTCGATCAGAACTGCATCTTCCATGCCTAGATGCTGCTGCTGTCTATACCTATTGGGAATGACTTCTTTGTTTAAATAACCTCAAAAGGGTCATTCGAGCACAACATCTCACTGGCAGGAGCATGCTAGTGCACATGAAACTCACGGAGCTAATCTGAACCATGGTGCTAAGCACAGGATTGGACTTGTAGGGCTTCAGCCTTTCAGATTCACCCCATGTCACACTTTGAGATCCTTCCTTCTTGCACAGAACTGACAAAGTTCTTCCCTAGCAGGCTTCCATCCTTCCATCGTCTATGGTACCCAAACCTTCACAGTTTTTCTGCTCTCCAACACCTGAACTTGCTACCTTGCAATCAGCTCTGGTCGTCTCTCTGGCCCTTGTTCTAGAAAACAGGGGTAAATTGTGGACTTCATGTACACTGTTCTTTCTTTGACCTTTTTTTCACCCTGCAAGCAGCAAAGTTAACATCTAGTGAAGAGCGAACCAGCTCTTGGTGATAAAACACTGCAAGTCTGGCTCCCAGGTATCACCAGCAGCAAGGGCTCCTGTCCCAGGGGCAGGATGAGCTCTTCAGCAAGACGTCGCATGTTCAAGCCTTAGTCATGCCGCCAGCAAACTGCTAACAATCACGTGTCTCAGCCTTGCCTGTTCCCTCTCAGGGTTTCCAGCAGAACAGCGATGGCTCGACTCCACCAACAGGCACCGACACTCCTGTGCAGCGCTGCAGAGCTGGTAGTGTGCCAGAGACCAATACCTCCACAGGTAGGAGGAGCCAGTCTGCCCTTCCTCCTTCTGTGTGGGAGCAGGCGCTGCTGTGGTTAGCCCAGCCGTCTGGCTATAGCACGGCTGGCTATTCCAAACTGGGCAGGTTAATAAAATACTTGTTGACTCAAATAAAGAAACACTGCAAGCTGACAGGTATTTGGCAAGACAAGAAAACCAAACCTGACATGGCTAATATCCCACTGCGGGGCCCTGACACCTTATCAAAATTCTCAACTTTTCCCTTGATGTTGGCACTTTAAAGGACAGCCTGAACAAGCAGCTTTAGCAACTAAGCCTCTTGAAAGACCTGTGCTTCAGCATCTTTTGGAAACATATGTTCAGATGATCAGTTACTCAACACCTCAAAAAAACAGTGATCTTTTCTCGTTTGAAAACACTCCGCCCTTCTGCCTTCTGTCCTCTGACTCTTCTGGTTTTTGTTCCAACTGAGCGTTTTACTGGCTAATTGATTTCAGTTTTCTATTTAAAGCACACTTTTAACCTTGCTTTCAAGCTCTGAAAAGGTTGAATGGGATCTGATTTGGTATCAGCCATGAGTTTCAGAATTGACCTCATTCAGGCTTTGATCCCTGAAATGTGACCAACAGGACCTCTGCAAAATGCCTGATACAGGCACTGTCACCTGCATTTGTTCAGCATCAACTGATCATCTATTAACAGCTGTTTACAGAGAAATGAGTGTTATCAAATTAATAAGAGTCTGTTTAAAGCTCTGTGTTGAAAACCGTGCCCTTGGAGTCAGGGACTTTTTGAAAACCGGCACTGACAGGAGTCTGACTAACCTCAAGTCTACACAAGCAAACAGATAAAGCCATGAATTAGCCCCAGTGATTGCCAGCTCAGTTGGAATGAAAATCAACACAGTGGTCTCCAAGGACTGGGTATGGGAACAACTGCTGTAATGGACACGACTCCTCAAAACCCTCAGCTTCAGGTCAGTTTTGTGTGACTTTATGAAGTCAGACTGGTAAAATACAAACACTTCCTTCACCAGGTGCTGGCCGTTACTAATTCTTTTCATTTTCTCTCTGGGAAATTGCATTTCCAATGGAAATAGCTGAATGTGTATTTCTGAAAGTTCACTCGCACCCTGAAGCCACTGATGAAGAGATTGGATCAAGCTGTATGAGACCGAAACATAACAACAATACTAGAACAAAAATAATGATAATAAATCTGAATGCAGACATTATTTCAATTTATATTATTCTTGAGCACCTCAAAAAAAAATTGAAAACACAGTCAAGACTGATAAGAACCAATGAACAATTCAGAACACCTCTCTCCTCTGGGGATGGGACAACTGCAATGTTCTGCAGTTTGTTTGACAAAATCTCCTATCTGCGAATTGGATCGCAGTTTGAAGGCAATGGAAGAAATCTCTGATAAATAATAATGATGGTAGCGTCCCCAAGGACAACAAAACCGCAACAATATTTTTTTTAAATATATGTGCTTTGATAAAAAAAAAAGTATTGTACCTTTTGATATTTTTCTTTCTATAAAACATAAAGCCTTTAGCCAGAAAGAAGAGATGGTTTAAGACTGGAAAAAAGGAGCGTCACCCTTGGGTGTTGTGATGGTGTTCTCAGACCATGTTCTGTTTGAGAGGGCACTTTAATCTTTCATTTCCTGCCTGATCCCAGCCAGACCTCCACCTCCTCAGCTAGACTGGGGCTCGTCTCACGCGGGCTCTGCTCCCCCTCCGCTCTTTGCACCCCAAGACCTTCTGTAAGAGCACTTTTATAAACCTCACACATCCCTTTCCCAAGGTGGCTGACCTAACTTTGAGTGAGCAGCCTGGGGGTGCCAGGTCAAATCCACACTGACTCTGCAGAGCTACAGTACAACGATCTTTCTCTGAGACTACTAAATAATTTAGCTCTTTACAAGCATCAGCAAATCAGTTAAATATAAACCCCTGCAATATTTACACTGTATTCTTTATACACGTATATGTTGAATTTTCCGTTTTGCTTAAAGTTTGTTCCAGCAAAGTGTTTAATTTTGTTTTCCTTTATAAGAATCCCACAATGCCTGTCCAGCTGGGTTCCTTATGGGATTCTGTGCATTTTTAATGGTAGACCCAGGAATGGGAAGCCTTTTGTTATTTCACTTCATTTAATACAGGATGAAGCTGAAGTTGAATTTTTAATCTCCTATGCATATTATATAAACCTTCAAAATTGAGCTAGAAGCCTAACGTTCACCATGATTATTGTAACAGTACATTAAAATTTAATGTAATTTTCCAAAGTTCAAGGTAAATTGAATTATCTGATTTTGCATATCCCCTATCTTTGCAAGAAAAAAAATGTAATGCATGGTCTTGAATAGCTATGAAAATGTTCAAACAGTTGTCTCCTGCACTTTCACCCAGCACCACGGCACTCTCTCTTGTTAAATGACTTCAGATGAAACAATCTGACAGGTTTAGGTTTCTCAGACTATTACATTGACCCATAGGGCCACATTTACAGCTCAGTACAGCAGCAGATATTATACTACCAAATGTATAGGGAGAAAACAATTTACTACAATCCGAGAACCTTTAGTTATACTGACTACTCTACATGATTCACTCATAGAGAATTCCATCAATTTCTGTGTGGGTGTGTGATGCCGGAGTGCGTTTAATGCTTTGCCCTGCCAGAACACTTCAGACGCATTTCACATTCAGGAGAACTGCAGTCAGCCATCAATCCTTTTCCCTCTAGCATAATTCGGACACCTGGTCTTGGTATCACTGAGAGAGTTAAGACCCTCTTTACAGATAGGCATGTTTGGACTTCTTAGATATGGAAATATCTTTATTTTAGAATACAATTAATAATCACGGCAGTGTTGTTGCCTTTTGTAATATTTTATTGGCATTATTACAGCAGAAGAATATGCTTTTTTCCCCCACTTAGACAATTCTATTTCGAATGCACACAACCATAAACAGCAGATAATTTAAACCATGAACAGTGAGTGATGTGCTAATGCAAGGGAGTGCACACAGCAACAGCTATGCGACTCCTCCTGCTGTGAAAATGTCAATAAGTGAATAGCTCCTGAAAAGTCAAAGTCACATAGGTTCTGTATGGAAGGCTATCCCTTACTTCTGAGCAATGGAAGCTTCGAGTTATCAATTATTGCCTAAATTGAAAATGTTTAATTACCCACAGTGTTCAGTTCTAATCCTTAACTACTGTCCCCAAATCAGCTGAGCAATATTTCAATGAACTTTAATTGTATTTGATTAAAAATGCCTGTGGCCACAGTGAATTTAATCAAACACAGCAGAAAGACGTGAGGTGACCCATTTCACAGGTGGAAATAATTTTACAGGCATCTTAAACCTGTTAATTGAAAGCAGTTTGAGGGTTTAATGCGCCATGTCTCAGATTCATTACTGATGGAAATGCTATTATTTCTGTGGGTATTTCAGGTGAAACAGAAAAAATGAGGTGCCAAGGTAGTAGATTAAGGATTAATCAGATGCTACCAGCTCCATAATGAAATTGGGGTTATTAATAAGTTCCAAATTATATAAAAAATATTTCAAGTTAAAAAAAATTACTCCCCCTTATGAGGAATATGTTCCCAAACTGTCTGTGGGTCACAGAAATCCTTTACTCTGGGACAAATCTCTCCTAAACCTTATACTGGATCTACCATTGGTTTGTCTAATACACCACGTAAATCAATAGAAATATACTAAATAACCAAAAAATGTGACAGAAAATAAACCTCATGCTGCCCAGTTTTCCATTATAAAAAGGAATATTACAAAAATTACCTAAAGTATGTACCTTTACTGTTACTGAGCACAGGGATCTTCAGGAAGAGGTGATGAAGAGGGACAGATGCCATAGACAATGAGGACAAAAACATTTGTGTGCAAATTCTAAATTGAGCCTTAGTGTAAGAAGCTCAGGGTCTCTGAGAGTGCATGGGAAGATTCAGGCCTGAGAGTGTATGAGAAGTTTCAGGCCTCTATTTGAGAGTGCTCTAGATAGAAGGTTTGCGAATGCCTCTCAAAAGCCAGGTTTGGTCAAACACAGCGAGTACGTGAACCCGCAGGTGAGGAGGAAGACGTTTAACGACAATGACAGATTCTTCTACCGCACTGATGTTAAGCCTCATTCTACCTGCATTTCTGTTAACACTTTGTATGATTAAGTTTAATGTCTACGTTTAAGTACTGCATTTCCTTTATGCATTCAAACATTTGTGTAGATTAGACCATGATTTTCTTTATTCTGTTTTTATTTACTCTGTCGTTCTCTCTTCCGATGCAGCTTTTATTGTAATCAGGGCTGGGGTGTCAGAGGCACAGCAACTGACCTCCAGCAATGAGCACACTGTCAAGGACAAAGAACACACTGTTTGGCTGCCTATTTGGACTCTCAGCAGCAACAAAAATGTATAGATTTGACCAGCACTATTTGTGACCAACACTAATCCCAACGAATGTCACAGCATCACCCCCATCTGAATTCACTGTGCTGCAACAAACATTACTGGCCGTAAAGTCTTCATATTGCTCAGTGTCCAGTTAGCAGGTACATCCTGGCTGAGGAGACAGTTGATATCCAATCATGTTTGTAAAGACATTACTTATTAAAATAACTTAAAATACACTGCAAACAAAACACTGAGCATAAAATGGAGTAGGCAAAAACATCTGCATCTGAAAGTGTCACCTCGTTGAAAAGTTTGATATGTACACCTAAGTGATGCTGATGGGTTGCAGGAATCACAGGCTATTTCACAGCTTTTTCTGGGGGGGGGCATGTGTGCTCATTTTAAAATGGCAGACCTCTGTGATCTTGTAGTGTTTAATTGGCTTGTGATGCTCTAGTTCTTCCTGAGGGTGTTGGGGAATGGTAAGAAGCTTGGATTGGAAAAACGGGTCTGCACAAGTGTGCAATATGGGCTGGGCAAATTTAGTTAAGCTTCACTGTAAGGGATGGGTCCACACACTCACCTCCTGAACGGACGCCTGTTGGAAGAGCGGGATCAATGGGTTTGTTCTGGGAATGTCAATGTGAATCTGCAATGAAACAAAAAAGAGGCACTGTGAAATTCAGCACATGTGGAGCAAGATAAGAGGTTGTAAAAGGAAACAGCTGAAAGCAACTTTACTTTGAGTATTGAGGAGGGAGAATCCACTGCAAGGGGAACCCCAAAGCTCAAATGGGCTCCCCAAAACCTCTTTAAAAATTTTGCATGATGAGAATGTGGTTAAACATTAATGACGTTTAAAAAAAAATGATGGCAAATAAAAGAGCTCTATCTCCGGAAGCTGAACTCAAGCTTTTTTTCCATGCAGCCGATTAAGACAATTCAAAAAGAGTGGGCCACTCCCAGTCAGTATGATGGACAGTAGCTCTAAAATTCTTCTCGGTGGACCAGATTATAGCTATGCCATGATATTGTCATCTAGTGATTAGCTTGCCTCTGAATTTGAACTGGTGGTATATGGAGGAAAGACTGTGCTTAATTCCTTGCTGTTGTGCTTTCCCCTTTGTTCAAGAAGCAACAGAAGAGAAAACTGTTGGGCCAATAAGGAAGAAAATAAACACTGATGCTCTTTTCAACAAGCTCAGGGAAGCCTGATGTGTTTAACTCTGAGCGCCGCTGTAGAGGCATTAGAAATGGGCATCTAGGGGAGAAAGGCAGAGCTGTCCTTTGCTTCTTTGGTAATTACTTCTGGAGCCGTGAATGGCGGCACTAATTTCAATAAGCACGGTGTGGCTTTCCATCAATGCTCGAAATATCAATGGAAATAACAATCGCTTTAGCTCGTCTTCCATTCACCCCCCCCAGTCCATCTGCACTCAGACGCTCCCATTATAAACCAGGAATCAAGAGCTGCCTGATGGGAGGGCGACTGTTTAAACATCTCCTAGGCGGCATATTCATCAAAATGAACATCACTCCCAGAAAAACAGCTTTCTGGAATATTAGCTGCCCGTTTCAGACAAAGGGCCCATTATGATAAAGCTGAAATGCTACATAAATAAACTTGATAGCTATTCTGTAAGTTATTTGACAAAGGAAAGGGGGAGTTGCAATACTTATCGAACACCAACCCTGCACCATTAACTTGAGATTTACAGGCTGTGAGGGAATCGATTTTGCTCAGAATCATTAATGAGATGCTGTAAAATATGTTTTCTTCCCTTTTTCATTTGGGTTTAGGATATATAATCACACAAGCGGCACAGCATCTTTTTGCTTTGTTTGTTTTGTTTTTTTTGCCGCTAAACGCATTTTCTTCTGCGGTGACAAAAGAGATACTTTGCAGAGGATCTAGTGCATGTTTTGGATCGTCTTTTAATTATGTTCCATTTTCACCTGTATATAAAAAAATCATGCCGAGAGCCGAAACACTGGGCTTTAATTAATTTGTATTTCACAGAGGGAGAACAACAGAGAGATTGTATGGAGCACTAAGGACAGCATTACAGAAAGAAACACGTAAGAAATACATTACTGAGGCTGAGTTCAGTCTCTTTACACCATGTATCTGACACCAGCTCTGTAGAGTTCACATTCAAACAGCCTCCTGGAATATTTATAAACTATTTCAAACCCTTGGTGAGCAATAAATATTTAAACCTTCCAGGTAAAGAAAGCAGATATTTCAAAACTGAGTTCTCAGGTGTAGCTGAAAACAAATTTAAGGTACCATCTCCTTATTCCCTACAAAGACATTAGATGGAAGTTTTTCTGGAAAAAGCAAGAGAGGTGTTTTTAGTCTGAACTGTCCAGAGAGAGGAGAAGATGAATTTAGATGAGTGACCTCACCTGCTGACAAGGAGCCAAATGAATGCCAAACACCAAGCCCCTGTCCTGTCTGAAAACACTGTGACAAATATACAATGCTTTTCATCCACACAAGAAAAGCACAGCAAACAGTTGTGACTGTGGAATAGGGCAGAGATACAGAGAAAGCAGGAGGAGAGAAAATAAATGCATGGATTTGACCCAAAGGACACTGACCACGAAATAAGTGACAGCTAGGAGAAAGGAACATAAAATGTATGCATTGCCCATCCCTGCACATCATTGCTGCAGCTGTTTGTTTCTTTGGGGAAGGGGTGATGGAGAACCTACTGTAAGATAAGTAATATAGTTAATTGTTTAAAATTCCAAAGCTTAAAAAGATGTGGTCTGAAACAGAGACAATTCCTTAAACAGGCATGGGTTATGCAAAGAAATGTCACGTCACACTGTGGATGGTGAGAATCGGGGGTCATTCAAGAACGATCTTCATGACGTTCTTAAGAACATAGGAAAGGCTACACAAAAGAGGCCATCTATCCAATTTGACTGTTGATCTCATCCAGCTGTTTCTTAAAGGACACTAGGGTACTGTCTTCAGCAACGCAGCCGCATAACTTGTTCCAGACACCCACAACCTTTTGTCTAAAGACGTGCTTCCTCCTCTCAGTTTTAATTGTACTTCCATCTGGTTTCCGAATATGTCCTTTGGTTCATGTTTCACTATTGGCTCTGAAGAAGTCTACTGCGATGACTTACTCAGTGCCTTTGAACACTTATATCAGAATACCCTTCTTAGTTTTCTCTATTCAAGACTATAAAGGTTCAGTTCCTTAAGCCTGTCGGTATAGGACATTCCTCTAAGTCCTACAATGTATCAAATTTCTCTTCTCTGGATTGATTCCAAAGCAGCAATATCTCCTCTATAATGTGATGACCAAAACTGTTCACAGTATTTTAAATTAGGCCTTATGAGAGGCTTATTAACTAGCTACTTATTGCTTAGAACTGGATGCTCAAAATCTGTCAAATGGCCTCATTGCATCTGTATATTTTATGATGTTCTTTAATACCTCTAGTCCAAATTTCACTCACTAATAATGGTCATATCCTATCTAATATGCCTTTTCTGTGAATGACCTACAGAAGATTGACTTAGGTTCCTACAGACCTAAGAGGCTTAACGCGGTCCTGAATTTACAACATTCAATGGGGGATATGATGTCTATATAAGCAGGTCTGTCAATATTAATAAAAACCTTTGTGTTGCACAGATGCAGGGAGAAGAGCCAGAATATCCTCCTTATTGACAATTATATGCCAATTTCTGCAAAGCCTACTGTAGCTGCCTGAGCACTTAAGAGTCTGTGTGCCAGGTTATTTATGAGACAACCTGGACTTTGACCAGCACTAGCTCAATGGCAGACACAGTGATTTCACAAGCCATTTAATAACATCTATGAACATCTTTTGTGCAGTGAAGGACTGCTACTACTTGTGGTTAAGTGGTTTCAGTCACTCATACCCAAAAACAATGTGGCCCATGAATTATTAACCACGAAGATCTGCTTATAGGCCCAGGTGTGTTACTGCTCTGCCAAAAAACACCTGAGTCTGCACTTATCCAAAAGGCCACTCAGAAAGTTTTTAACCATTTTTAGTGCGCTTTCCTCCTGACCTCCTCACTACAAACAATCACATGACAATCCAATGATGCAAGAATTTCCTGGGACACCTCAACCAGTCGCAGACACCTCTGCTCAAGTGGAGATATTCAACCCACTCAATAATCCTTTTATTCTTGTATTTCTCCATCCACTTTTCAGGCAACACTAATCAATGGTCCTGGTCTGTGCATTAGCTCCAGCTCCAGTGAAACAACCTCTGCATTACACCTTCCCCAGCAGCACTGCCATGCTGCACAAATGGGGCAGGAGGTAAAGGGGGGACACCACAAACACACATGGAACCCGAGATGTCGTTTATCAATGGCATTGTTCATAACCGGTTCGGCTCATATCTGACTGGCGACTTGTTGTTTTCCTTGGTCCTCATAAATCCCCCATGGCCCCAGTCAATCACGGTGTACCTCAGGGTTCAGTCTTGGGCCCACTACTTTTTATTATTTATATGCTTCCTCTTGGCTAAATTATACACAAACATGGTCTTCAGTTTCACCATTATGCAGATGATACTCGTCAGATCTCATATCTTTGTCACTTATCACTTATATCTGTGTGACATCGAGCTCTATTTGACATTAAATTCCTTTAATCTAAATAGTTTCCAAACAGAAATCTCACTGTTGGGTAGCAAATGTCAGCTGGAAAAGATGGAGAGCTTCACTGTAATCATGGATGGCTTCCACATTCATACTGTATGTCTACCGTAGTCAGGAATCTGGGAGTCCCTCTTGATCCTCTCTTGTCTTTTGAGCCCCATGAGGAAAAAGTAAGACTCAGTCATCTTTTTTCACCTTAGAAATATTGCCTACATTAGGCAATTTCTATCAATGTCCAATGCTGAGTTCTTGATTCACGCATTTATAACATCTAGGCATGATTTCTGCAATTCTTTACTCTATGGGCTCCCCAACTCTCTTCTCCGTAATTTACAAAATGTCCTAAACTCTGCAGCTAGGCTTCTAACTCACACCAGACCATGGCAACCTATCACTCCTACACTTAAATCTCCTTATTGGTGACTTGTAAAATCACATATTCAGTATAAGATGTTGTTACTAACTTTTAAGGCTTTAAATAATCTGGCTCCATCATACATCTCTGAACTTCATGTTTGTACTCCCTGCTATAGGCTACATTCAGTTGAGGCTGGTCCTTTGCTTGATGTAACTTGGTGTAAATCTTGGACTTTTGGAGTTTTTTCTGTAACCTCCGACTCTTATAGAAACAAATTCTTTCACTCTCTTCAAATTTAAACTCAAAACTCACCTTTTTACTAGGGCCTATGTTTGACGCACTACAGTTTATCCGGTATGTTCTTGTTTAGTATTTTTTGTTTTTGTCTTTTCCTTTATCACTATGTACAGCATCCTCATCGTCATCAGCATCCACCACAGAGTGGCATATTTCCATCTGTGGACAGAGGATTCGGAACATCTTGTGGTCCTCGATCTCATCCAGGAGAGGATGTCTGTCCTCTGAGAATTGTCGGTCCTTCCTGCCATGTGAAATTACAGTGAAGATTTTCATGGAGGCTTAACTGCTGCACAAACCAAGCCGATTTGTACATGAGCATCTTTATAAAAAGCAGCACCCTGTTTCCTCTAGTCATTATGGTGCAGAACCGTGCATCACAATCAGCCATTTCTCAGGCTCGCTCATGGGCAAAGACACTCTCAAGTTCAGATATGGGTCAGCTGCAATTAAGAGATGCTTCAAATGTTTCTGCCCTTCAAAAAGGTAAAGCTACAGAGTCAGCTACCGAGACTCACTGATCCATAAGGATCCAGTTTATTAATCTGTAGCTCTACCTCCCACGTACTGTATAGTATTTGAAAATACTACCACCTGAATCAGTCCACAGGTGTTGATGATATTTATGCTCTTAAACAGGAACTCCACAAGTCCATTCCTTGCGGGCAACCATTCACTAGATCTCCCGAACTCATCAACAGCACAAGACTGAACAGAAGAGTGTTACAGTAGCTTGGTTATGGTTTTGCTGGATAGAAGTGAAGCAGCTCGTGATTCAAGGTCCACTCAAAGCGCTTTACAGGTAACAGGCACTGCCTTCTACCGACACCAGTTGGTAGCCACAAAGTCATTTGATTGATAGGGATTATAAGGAGGACATGATTGGTAAAGGGCAAAGGGAAATTTGAAAGAATCCTTTAAAAACAAAGAATGTATAATACTATTGCAGTCAAACGAATTACGTCACCTGGGAATGTAGACAGAAAGACTAATCTTGGCTAAAGGAGCAAAAGTTACGGAAATACTTTTGACTGTTTTTCATTTTTACAGAAGCTACAAAAATGTTTTCTGAAATTACAGTGTTTGTAATCTGTACAGCAAACAGAATTTAACATTTGTGTCATCCTGCCTTTTAACATAACATCACTTTATTAGCCCTATACAATTTCTTGCATTAGGAATTCGTCTTTTCACATACCCCAGCTTGCTCTCCATGAGACACATAGACATACAGACAGGGAGAGAGCCTGGGGTCAGAGCGCAGGGTCAGCTATTGTACAGCGCCCCTGGAGCAGTTGGGGTTAAGGGTCTTGGCTGCGGGATTTGAACCAGCAACCTTCCAGCCACAGATCCTTAGCCACGGAACCACCGCTCCCCCCATTAGATGCCGACATCAGTACACTTGGAATTTCCTGTCATGTGTTAGAATATGAAATATTAGATCACGTTACTGTGTATCACTAAATGTAGTCTTTGTGTAGTACAGACATAGCCCCTTCACACCTCTCGATTGGCCTCTCTTTCTGTCCCCTGCTCCCGCCTCTCACTCCTCCTCCCTCCCAGCCTCTGTTCTCCCGCTACATTACCTTTGCCTACTGCCTTGTCTCTCTCACACCTGAAGAAGGCTCCACGCCCGAAACGTTGTGTTCTTTTTTTCAGCATGGAATAAACCTATTACTTGTTCCTTTGCAGCCTACGCATGCTGACGCAGCTACCCTCCTGAATAAATACAAATTGATTGGGAAGGGCCAAATAGACTGAGGATGTGTAAAACTATTATTGTAATGAGTCCATTGGAAACGTACTATAGCGCTCAGTGATTTCAAAGCAGAAAGAAGTGTCCCAGATCTGAAGATACCAAGTCATCCTTTACATTTCAAACCTCTTTAATAAGCAGAAAGAGAAAACTCTTCAAATACAAATTTAATCACCTCTCATAAAATATGCCCATGTTTCTTGATTACGTGTTTAAACAAATAATCACTTGTAATGTAAAAAGAGATTTTGTTATGAAGATTTATGTTCCCAATGGAATGGAGTTCAACTTTTATCACTTGTGCAGGAATGTGTCGTTATGTTCCCTCTTTACTGACACTGTGAATGGAAAGTAATACAGAGCTTACAAACAAGGAACAAGCCACATTTTCACATCTGATAAATGATTAAAGATTTTGTCATGCTTTAACACAAACTCCTGCCACGGTCATCAAGAAATCCACAACCAGTGTTATTTTAAATCAGAACACTTCCTGCTTTGTGTCATCACTAATATACTCTAACTTAATAATTCTTCAGTAGCGTAGAGACCCACAGCAGAACTAAGTGATTGTGTGCATTAATGCATGCTTTGAACCCAGGCTGAGGTAGTATCTGTAATATCATTCAATCTGAACTCATCTACCACACATAAAGAGATCTAAATCTCTTTCTACATTCCTTTGCCCTAAACTGAATATCTCAAACAGAAAAAGAGATTCCTATAATCTATCAAATGACTTCAAAGGATAAGGTACTCCTCTTTTCAAAGAAATTGGATGAGAACTGTCTGCATTTGTAGCAGATAGTTGGGGTCTCTGTCCCTGGTTCTAGGGACCAGCAATTCTTTTAGGTCACCATTAAACCACCATATTCCTAAAGATCTGAAACAATTTCATTGTGACCAGATAAGACAGCGATTTGTTAATTTAGATAGAGATCATTTGGGACTATAAATTGAGTACTCTTTGGCCCTTAAGGACCAGTGTGTATTCAACTGAACAAACTACTTAAAATGAACAAATAGCTTCATTCATCAATAACATATAGATGTTGTCAGTCTTTAGAAATAGATGATCTTAAGGTTAGAGACACCAGCTTTAGTAAATAAAGTAATCTATGTCTGTACGACACAAAAACTAAATTTAGTGATACACAGTAACGTGATCTAATATTCCACATTCTAACACATGACAGGAAATTCCAAGTGTACTGATGTCAGCATCTAATGGGCGGAGCGGTGGTTCTGTGGCTAAGGATCTGTGGCTGGAAGGTTGCCGGTTCAAATCCCGCAGCCAAGACCCTTAACCACAACTGCTCCAGTGGCGCTGTACAATAGCTGACCCTGCACTCTGACCCCAGGCTTCTCTCCCTGTCTGTATGTCTATGTGTCTCATGGAGAGCAAGCTGGGGTATGTGAAAAGACGAATTCCTAATGCAACAAATTGTATAGGGCTAATGGGGTCTCCTTTAAAACAACCACCAGAAAAGACCAGGCTGCAGCACTAACTCAGCCTTAAAAAGTTTTTTTTTATCATTTGTATATTTGTTCATGTCTCTGGTTTACCTCCCAAAAGGAGAACGTACCCGCAACAAAAATGTACTACCAGCAGACATAAGTATCTGCTAAGAAAAGTTATTTCTATAGTTCATTAGGCATACAAAAAATCTATTTTTCAAATTAATTTACTATAAATAAAACTTTACTGAAAACTCACTCTTCTTCTGCCCATCAATTGCTACAGTATTTAACAGACAAAGTGCTAGTCAGTGCAGCTCTGAACCACACAACGCCTTTTCTGCTGTTTCAGTCTACAGGTATGTCAATATCTATCACTAAATTTGCTTTTCTACAAAAGTAAGCTGCAACAAGTACAGACTTTTTCTATTGGAGGTTTAAGTCCATTTTCTGAGAAAAAAACACTTTTCCATCAATCTTTCTCTCCCTCACAACCACTAACCTGGCACCAGCCTACCATGTAGGTGTTCTCACAGCTTTTTTATGGTGTGGGTGCACCCAACGTCTGGATGGGCAGGAGTCAATCTGCGCGAGGTGGTCAAAGGGCAAGTCTCATGGAGGAACACAGAAAAAGCTGAAGCAAAGTGTTGATGTGAGACATTGGCTATGTGCCTTTATGTAGATGTTCTGAAACAATTACAGAATAAACAGTGTAGACAGCAAAGTCTGTCACATTATGATTTATCAAAAACTTCTTATTCCGTTAAAGCATCCTAGTCATACAGGCTTAATATATTGTATTTTTAAGCAACTGTCCATCAACATTACCCTTTCTGCAGTGGCAGACAGGGAAATTGGAGTGTGCTTACTTAAGAGACTTACAGTACACATCTCTGTACTGGAGTGTAGACTGTTTTTATCATCGGAATCATGAAATCATGGAACTGCTCCACATTCAGAGGAAATACTATGAAAGTGCAGGCTTTTTTTAGTTTTTTCTCCACTTGCCAACCTTCTACATTCCTCAGATCACTGGGAAGTGCAGGGCCACTGTCACAAAGCACAAAATCCCTCCACCCTTCGATCCATTTTCTAACCACTTTATTCAATTCAGGGTCGCAGGGGAGCCAGAGCCCATCCCAGCAAGGAGTGGCTGCAAAGCAGGGTACACCCTGAATAGGTCATCAGTTCATCGCAGAGAAGACACACACACACACACACACACACACACACACACACACACACACACACACACACACACACACACACACACACACACACAGGTCTATTTTCCCAGAAACCCAGGATAGAACATGGACCCCAACACTGCAAGGTAGCAGTGCTAACTACTGTGCCACCATGCTGCCCCACAGCATAAAATGTCAAAGTTAAATATCCGTCTCTTTAGGAATGAGGAGAAATTCCCAGCTCCCTGATTTAACATTGACAGCTGAGAACATGACAGAGAAGAGGAACAGAGGCAAGGCAAAAGAGGCTCCACCTGAGAAAACCCCAATTCTGAGATGTAATTGCCTGCCATGCCAAGAACCACCAATTTGAAAACAGCCTGGGATGAGAAGAAAAGGGCAATTTACAAAAGCAATTCTCCAAGCAGAAGACTCTCTTCTTCAGATTACTTGCAAATGTTATCTTAACCTTTTTATCAATCATAACCTGGAGCTCCGAGCAACATTTCTTGTTTGCAGTAAAACATTGTAAATCAGTAACGTTCCTCTGTCATAAAGCCTGGATATGAAATTATGTGTTTTAATAATTGAAGAACTACACATTGAAACAACAGCAATTCCAAAGCGAACATCAACAAGGGAGCTGTGCACTGCGATTAGACGTGTGCCTAACATTAGTTACAGGGCAGACAGCCTAAGCTAATGGCTAATATTTAACATGTGCAATTAAAATTCAACTTGTACAAATTTTTATAACATATGAGCTCATGCTTTATTTATGGGGTCTGCAGGAGTTCTCAGTAAAACGTTCAAGAAAAGGCCATGGGAAATGTTTAAAGGCAGTCGATGTTTGCAGGATTATGTGCCACACATTAAACAATATCTCAGGGGAGGAAAAAAAATGATGGCAAGAGTTTGTTTTGCCGGTTAGTTAGAGGAATAGCTTTGTACATCAAGGCATGAATGTTAAGTCACTTCTCCCTAGAGAGGGCAAAAGGGCATTCTGTTTATTCCAGGAGATGGGCAAGGCTATGCCACAATGTCTGAATTGCCAACTATTAACCCTTCTTCTGGAGACCCTAATTCTTAAGCTGTTGAGGTCATGACTACAACCCTCGAAGGAGAGATATAACCAACCCACACACTTTCAGTTCTTCTGCTTCTCTTATCACTGCCAGCAAAAATGCAGGGTTAAGACATTGAAAAGAAGACCAACACAGCTCTCTCTAATAGCTAGGGCATTTTTCGGAAAATTACTAAATTCTTACCTTTGCTAAATGACATGGAATTTCCTAAATGGCTTTCTACATGTGATTATCCGCGTCAATACCTAAAAAATTATTCAAAATAAATTTGGGGAAGTCCATATTAAATCCCAGAAAGCCAGCACTTCACTCCTCCATTTTCTCCCTAACCTGTCCAGTGATCATGACGGCAGTAATTCAGCACAAGAATCGTGCTGACACTGAAGTAGGACTTAAACTATTCCAAAAATTTCAGAAGTCTGATGTGCAAAGTGGCATATAAAAGATACAATGAACAAGATTTATGAATGCAACGTAAAGCTTAATGATTTATTATTCATGTTATCATCTATTCATTTTCACTTTATGCTCACAGAAGCCGACACTCAGTAAAATGTGCACCATCCCACGAAAAATCCCATTCACAGCTGGATAGTGGCGAAGCCCGGATTAGAAGCAGCCACCTCTGAACTAGAGAGCCCAACCTGAGTCCTTGAGCAGGGCCTTCACAAGCTGAGATGCCCCCCATGGACACATAAATTTGTAACTTCCCATGTCTCACTAATGTGAAACAGAGCAGTTTGTGGGCCTGACTAGCACTCAAAACCATGATGAATGTCCTTCATAAGGCTGACGCACCCTGTGCTTCTCTGAAAAGGGAGGGCCATGCAGGAATATTTATTTCCACCATGAAACATGACATTTCTAGAGCTCCCATGTGTCTCATCCAGAAAAGGACCTAATGAGTGTGCCAGCTGAACCTTATAATACAATTTGAGCTGGGGTGTGTCTTTAGCCCACTAGGGCCAGGATTACCCAGGCAGCAGCGCACTATTGGGATAGTTGTATGATGTGCACTTAGGGGACCTCAATCAGGCAGAGTGTCCACAGCTTGCCTCACAACAGTGCCCCTGGCACTTACTGGGCTCCTGGAGAGAGAGAGGCACCACTCCTCCAAATGCAGCTCACTTGTATGGCCCTACGGGTCTGACAGTGTGTCTGAGGACAAATGGCTGAGTGAGAGAACTGGGAGAAGTCGGAACAGGGTGGCTTAAAGCAGAAAAACAATCAGAGATTTCTGCAACGCTTCTTGGCGGCATATTTCAGAGTATAATCAAGAACTTGAACTGCCTGACTTGCAAGTGCCGGCACTATCAATGAAAAGGTCTCGAAACAATGTATGGAACTGTACTGACTGAAGGCCTGCAGTTTGAGGAGAAACGCTGAGAGTGAAACAGTAAGTTACTGAACAGGAAGGGAGTTCAGGGAAAGAGGGGGGAACACTCCTGGGACCGTACCTGTCTGTAGGTGTCTCGGTGGTGTTCATCATTCCTGGAGTCATAATACTGCTGGATGAAGCCAAAATATTCCTCTCGCTTTCGTCGCAGGACTAGTTCTCTCCTCTCCATATTTGCAGGCAGATAACCCTGTGAGGAAATTGAATATTTCAGGCATTAAGGTTAATACTCCAAGCCTATGGCCTTCTGCTCCCAAGGATGTTTACAGTAAACACAGTGTATAATCAGTTATTCTCCCACCCCTCCTCCCCTATCGCACACTGTAATGCATTACAAAGTCTGGGCACAGGCAGCCAAAGGCACTTACAGAATTAATCCGTTATTGAAAAGTAATCCCAAAATCACTGGAATTGACATCAAACAGCCGTGCCAACGTAAACGCAGCTCAGACACCAGCAGACAGACGTAATCTCACAAAGAACTCACACCAGCTCACAAAGGTAAAAGGAATTTCAGATTTTACTATGTTCCTTGGTTTTTTTTGTCCCTCCATTTTGAAATAAAGAGCAAAATGCGTCAATGACTGATTGGCTAACTGATCAAATGAATGAGTGAATGGATACATTTCGCAAGAGTCCCTTGCAAGTACATGGAGATATGCAAAGAGGATTTTTTTTGCCTTCTAGTGGGACTGGAGTGCACAGATAAGAAACAGCCCGTTTGTTAACATTAACATTTTGATGATTTTTTAAAGTAATTCTATTTTCAATCTGTTGTGCTGGCAAAAGAACACACACATACTGTATTTATACACACATTATATGAAAAAGCATTACATCCCCAAAAGAATATTTTTTGAATCTATATAGTGAAGTGCACATGGGGCTTAGAGACTTTCCACTGAAAAGATTCATCTTGAGTTTAGTTTTTAACTGACACAAAAAACTGCATATGTGAAAACATATGCTTTTTATGTATATATGCTTATGTTAGAGCGCAAACTTGAAAATACATCTATTTCATACTGGCTTCATTATCCACATGGATCATTTAGTGAGCTTTGCACATACAAAATACATGTTGAGTAAAATATATTCTTCTGACTTATTCGCAAAGAAGGCATGGTACAGTACACGGAACTACCAAATCGCTAATCACGCCCGGACATGTCTTACAATGCGTTTGTGTCTTAGCCAATGTATTATGGGTATGAATATTCATTAGCTTTTCAGCTAATCACAATGCCACAGGACACAGAACTGCCTAATGGCTTCTTATTAGACCTTTTTGCACATATAAGGCAAAGCTAGTATGCTAACATGATTAGGCAGATAATTAACATTAGTATCCACAATAAATTGTTACTGCTGCTCTAAATTCCAAGTTAATTCAAAGAATGTCTTAGCTACTTGATATCAGCACTGTATCTCCATATCCCTCTTGTGAAATTACTGTAAATGGACTTTGCTGTTGGTGGTTTTTCTATTTTAAATGGATTGCACGCATGGCGCATTAAGGTCATTGAGAAAACTAGATGATCAATAAATTTCCTATTTAGATAACTCCACAAAAATTTCAAGTAAAGCACACTCCAAATCAAAGCCGGTGTATTAGATCTGTGAGCTGGTATGAGCAGCCGGTCCTTGCAGTGACAGCAGAGGTGTCACAGACACGCCTCTCTCCGCACAGGACCAGACATCAGAAACATTACCTTATTTTGCCATTAGATGCAAGATTCCGGGTTCAGCTGGAGTTCTGACCTGCCCAGAGTTGGAAAGGCCAGAAGGGAGCATGCCCACTCCAAAACACTGCCTGGAGTGCAATGAGTCTTCACTCGTCATGGGGCAAGAAAGTGACTTTATGGTCAAACCATTTGCCATTAGCTTTTATTAAAGACTTTTATTAAATGCTGAAATGAACCATCAAGAAGTCACTTTATTCACCCCCACCCCACCCACCACAAACAGCAAACAAATGAACTAACATAAAAGAGACTCTTGACACGTCAGCTACTCTGAGATCCCCACCCCGTGGAAGATCAATGGGTTCTAGATAAACATTAGTCCCTGTTGACGCTACAGCTAGCTGGCACAGTTGTACCTCACAGCTCAGGGGTCCTTGGTGTTAAGTGTGAAACAGCCTTGGCATGTGCTCTGCATGTTTGTGTGGGTTTGCACCAGATTCTCAGTGTTCCTTCCCCCCTCCCTATGACTAGCTGCTTGAAAAGTGTCCTGCTGGGTATATATCCCCATAAGGGAGGCAGCTGGGCTCCCCACCTCACTGCATGCCCATGAGCACAGGGTCTTAGGTGATTTCCTCCCCTACTGCCAGGTCTCCTGGACTACAATGACAGGCAGACAAATGATATGAAGTCCAACCACTCTGTCACAGCTCCTCCAGTCCAGAAGAGTACACATCTATCCATATCCTATACACAAGCTAATTCTTAAATAATTACGTTTTAACACTTTCCAAAGTGCTTTACCAATGACCAGTTCGGAATAAAGGTTTTAATTTTGGGCACTAATCAAAAACAAAAGCACTTTGTATTGCACAATGATTGTTTTACCATTTTCTAAAGAAACATTATGCTAATTAAGCCCCTGCTTTCTTGCTCAGTGGGTCTTACCCTGTGATCTCCCGGATTGATTTTTACAGGCTCCCATTTCCATTTTCATCACTTTAACGAGCGTGTGGAGTGGCCCTCCTAATTAGCAAACCCATTATCAGTACTGGAAAATCAGGGTTTTAATGTGCTTTAAAGGAATGGTGTGCTTGGTTGGTGGGCTGAAATTCTGAGGCTCGAACCTGCTTAAATTTGTGGCGAAACCCCAGCCATGAATCTCCTTCCCCCGTTGGTTATTTAGCTATTTCAAAACCTGGACAGGAGGTTGGGAGACTGGCATGAACTGGATGGTTGTCTTCTCACACAAACTAAGGGAAAAGCAATTGCCAATCCAAACAAATAGACCCTCTTCACCAACTCCAGCTCTGTGAAGCACTTCAGTTTCTCTGACAGGGCTTTGATGGAAGATAACGACTCTCACGCTGACAAAGATCTGACCGTTTAGGCTCCGCCGCGAGCCCTGGCGATTAATCAGGGCCCTGTCCTGACAGCTGCATGTCTACAGCTGCAGATTAAAAAGAAAGCCCAACTCTAACAAAGTATTGATCTCCCGGCAAGTGCCCGAATAGCTAATCTATAACACTTTTAATTAACAAAAAAAAAAAGATACGAATAAAGGATACAAAAGATTCCAATATCCTGATCTGCCTTTTCCCTAGCGCTTGTCAGAAATTTACAGATGGGGAGGACAGAAATCAGAAGGGAGGGGGGGTGTCTTTGCAGAGGTGTCTGAAATCCCTATAGATCTCCCTTCAACACGGGAATACCAGAGGCCTTTAACCCTTATGAGTGTTGAATAAGAGGAACATGAACCAACTGGCCTTGGTTAAATCAAGTATGAGAAAAGATACTACAGGCACCTCAAATGTTTCTGCTTTAATAGACAAGCTTTCAGACAGAAATTCCTGTCGAACTGTTCTCTTTTGCTAATACTGGAATGGAAATGGAATGGAATTACAAAATGTTACCACATTTTATTCTTCAAAAGACAATATAAAAAAGTAATTAGAAGTTTACACAAGGGGATGGCTGGGAGTCACATTGGTTAGCACTGCTGCCTTGTAGTGCTGGGGCCCTGCGTTCAGTTCTGGACCAGAGTTCGCAGCAAAATAGATTCTCTCCTACACACAAGGCACTTGCTGCTAAGCTGTTCTACAGTTAATGTCTGAATTTGTGTAACTAGCTTTCCCTGATATTTATCAACAATTTGAAAACAGATGCTCAAAAAGCCACCCATTTGTGCCTGTTAGTGAGGCAAAGCCTTTTTGACTTCATTCCAGACTTCGCAAATCAAATTAAAGAAATACAGTACGCCTGTTCTTCGTACTCACTGCGCAAAACTGTACAGCTGGACCTCCTAATTACGCATTACCCCACGCAACGCACCAATCAACACAACAGCTCCTGAAGCACAAATGGTTTCCTTGTGACATTTTTACATTCTAACAACTGGTTTATTCCTCTCAGCCACTGTGCATCTTGGACCAGCCCCAAAACAACACTCTGCCTGTCCTAACTCCAGACTTATGTTTCCTGGAATATAAGTATAGCATCAGAGAGCATTAATACTCAAGATGAATCAATTTTCTTGTATTCTTTAGAGGCCTAATTTACTAAGCAAGCTCTTTTGCAGTGGTTTATTGTTTGATTCCACTTTTTATTTTCAAAAGGCTTGAGTTATTAACTAGAAAAAAATGGCTGATTCCTTCAAAACACTTGCTCTCCAACTCATCTTTCAATACTGTGTGCAAAGCTTTTTTTAGTTTTTTTCCCCCTTGACAGGAGTTTTGATGCAATAAATTAAGCAAACTGTTCTCTCATATATCAAACTGCTTTGTCCATTTATCAGCTTTTTTGAGGTTGTTCCAAGGCTTTAGAAAGTTATGGAAAATACAGATATTTCTGCTTCTTGTTTTGCTCAATCAATTATACAGACTCGACAGCCTCACTGCTGTTGGGTTCAGAACTCTCTCTCTCTTTTATCAGAGAAACACAGGGTGCATGATTGCAGTTCTTGTACACTGTATGTGCACGCTTCAGTAAGTACAATAAAAAATGACAAAGAAAACAGCCACTGTACTGAATAAAACATTTACCTAATGTATTAATTACAGGTGGTTGTTCAAACAGCACTCTCCCAAAATGGAATCCAGTTTATGAATTGCTTTCCAAAGCAAAACCCATCCTGTGTTTATTGTTTGCAAATGCTTGCTTTAATTATTCCAGTAGTGGAAAACTCTTACAAGTGTGAGCATGGTTGGAAAGTCAAGAGGATTATTAAATAAAGTCTGCGTGCCCACCCCCACACATGCACACACACTTTCCTCAAGAACTGCAGGTATGTCCCCATGAATTTTATCTATATATGAATGCATAATCCCGTCTGTGTGCCTGCAAGAGGTTGAATGCAATTTGAATGTGTCTGACCAGCTGAAAAGAGTATTAAAGGAGCCACAGCACCATTCAGATTTTTCTCCACACCTTCAGATCAGTGACTGGGCTGCAAGGCTCAACCAACTCTCCAAACAAGCACCTTGACTCTGAAAAGCCCTAATTAGCACGTTATTTTAAACTGATTTGGAATGGGAGCACTCCATTTTTGTATTGCCATCATTGGAGGAAAATAGCCCTGCTCCACTCTTTTAGCGACTGAACAAATTAATTAAATAAATGAGTGAGCAGAGGAAATATCTTCCTCTCCAGAGAGAAACAGAAGGTCAGAGTCAAAGTGAAATATTCCGATTGAAATTAAGATGCTCTGGCACAGATCCCAGGTACTGAATTAAGTCACAAAATCAGGTCTCTAGCCAAAGGCAATCGCTATACATAGCCTGTGCATGTACATTATCAGAAGAAGCTTCACTTTCTGGAGTGTCTCCAGCATTCTTGAGGGGGGTGGAGGGACATCAGATTAGTTTATAAATACAGTTCAGTGGATCAGCCACTTTGCGAATAGTATTTAAAATAAATGAGAAAAGTCAGAGTGCATCTGTTGGACTTCACTTAGTCCCTATATGCATATATACAGTATAATAAGAAACACCATTCAGGGTTACAGTGTTTTGGAAAGCAAGAGGTCACCACAAATAATGGGAATAAGAAAAATAATATATATTAGTGTGTTTATTACACACACATTTTATATAAGCGGAAGTTATTAAAAACACACCAAATTCTATGGGGTACAATATTCCTTTTTCATGCCTGTTAGTACATGTTCATTTGCCGACAATATACAATAAAAAAAACTAAGAAAGGTCTCAAACAAGAGGCCCATTCCATCTAGTCCATTTGGGAGTTAGAAATTAATTGATTTTAGGATCTGATGCAGTCATTTTTTGAAAGAAGCCAGGGTATTAGATGCAACTACATGGCTGGGCAGTCTGTGTTAGTCTCCCACATTAAAGAGACGGGCAAAACAGGCAATAGATGCCAGGCCTTTCTGCAGTTACCATGACTTCTACACATACATTTATAGAAATGAAACTGTCAAATTACACGAAACAACTGAAAATATCAACCTCTCTCCCAAATGCCCCCATCATTTTATCTCATGCTTCTACTTCCTTTTAATTTTTATTCTTACACAGAAGGAAATGACATCTTATGAACGTGCAAGCTCACACCGAGCAGAGCTCATGATGAATATTAAAATCCGCCAATTATACAAAAGGGAGACAAATTAGCATTATGTTCTGCTTAAGGGGTGAGGAGTGTTTTTTCCTACTTACCTGAGGATTGTGTTCTGCTTTAAATCCTGCAGGGAACAGACAACTAATTGATGATCAGAGGACACTAATCACAACATCCTTTCCCTAGACAAGAGCAGAACCCGTGGGGAATAGAGTAATGCAGGAAATGTTTGCGCAGAAGAGCACGCAGGAGAGCGATCACTAAAGCACAGACCCGGTTATGCAAAGTTTCGGTTGTGATCGTCTAATCCAGAGCTACAGGTTTTCAATTCTGCAGAAAGAGAAAGGAAACCTGAACCACGGCGACAAACAAATACTGCGCCATATTCATCAAAAATTTACCACCACAATTTAAACACCTGCGTTTTCTTTTCCTCCTCCGTAAGAAAACAATGTGTTTGTGAAGTGTCACATAAATCTTTCAGAATGCTCATTTAAGGGTCCCTCAAGGCACTTTAAACATTTCTTTCCGATTTTGTAACTTTCAGATTTATTTAGAATTCAATGCAGTGTTTTTTTATATACAACCCTGAGAGACGCAGGGGACACAAAAAAATAAGATATTTATGACGGGACTCAAACTTTTTGTTTCGCTTCAGGCTGCTCATGTTCTATTTCAGTAAGACTTCACTGATTCAGGACACATTTTCAATCTCTTCCTCCACCCACCCCAGGCACCCCCTCCCCCTCAGACCAGCACTATAGGCTGCAGTCTCTCAGCTCTTCCAGCATTCTCCCTGCACCATACCCTGTATTGACTAAACGTCTGGCAGAGAGGTGTTAGGGAGCAGAGCCTTGACTGCTGTACCTCTCAGCATCGCATAATCCAGCCCTATGCTTCAGCTGCCCAACGACAAGGAGACTAGGAAGAAATACAGGAGAACCGAAACTGATGGATAGCTTTAGAGTTAAGTGGATTGACCGTACAAGGTAATACATCATTCCTCAATTTATACTTTTAACCAACCTGTTGTCAGAGCTTTATTTATCTGAACTCCAAGAACACATACAATAGCAAGGTACAGGCAAGAGAGAGTAGTAGTCCAATGTTCTCAATCAGAAAGGGTTTGACCCTCTGGACAGGAAATTAGAGGCCACTCAGCTCATTTTGCGTGTTCGGTTACGAGCAACTTAATGATCTAAGAACTTCTTTGTATTTTTTAACAGATCTCACAGAGTTATTGTGTAGCTCTGTCCTGTTAAAAGAAGATCTTGTTCATGGTGCCTTCAGACTCCCCACTGAGGAGGTGGAAAGACTCCCAGTACACATGCATTCGAACCATTTCAGTTTATTTTATTACACACCCACCAAACGTGGAATAACTCATTTACAGGCTCCTGTACCACACGCAAGAGAACATCATGTATAGAAAAGCTCCTCCAACACGACCACCCGCAGTGCCACTAGTTCTTGGGCACACAGGAAGCTCCACAGTTCCTGACAGGAAATTCAACACCGATTGGAGAAGTAGCACATCTCTCGGTGACATTACTGCAAACCTGCAAGAGCCTATCAAATTACAAGGGCCGCCGTCGTGCTGGAAAGCCCTTGCAAACTAATGTTATCTCCACCCCTGCAGCACTCCGCCACCACCTGGGGAATCCCTGGCACAGCTGGCAGCTGAGCCAGGCTTATGCCTTCTCTAAGTGGCGTGAGGCACTTGAGAGCCACTCCTGGTTTCACACACTGCAGTTTCTTTTACAAAAACCAAACCCAGACAGAGGATAGATGAATACACATTACAGCAAATACATACAGTATATTACACCAGGAACATGAAACTGGGGATTTCAGAAAATCTCTGAACATTAAACAAGGGACTTCTTGTATTTTCTGAAATATATTGGGATTTTGTGAATTCACAGGTTTTCCCATTTGTACTGTAACATTTACACACTAACACATTAAAATCGTCAGTATTCAATCAACCCCTCGTCACTAAGGGGCTTAGCTTTATTATTTTGTAAACAATTGCTTTAACCTTGTAAAATAAATCTATGGAACTTAATAATAACAGCGCACACCAGGAATACAAAGTCAGCATCTGCATGATCTCTGTCATCTCTAAATCAATGAGAAGGCCGTGTTTATTCTCCAAAGACATAGACAACAGGGGACCCTGCATCACCCAGACTGGCTTGTTCTGTGGTTGAAGCTGTATATCGCTGGTTTCTTTACTGTCATAGTACTGTACTTCCTCCAGGAAGCGCAGGGTCTTTTTGTCATATTTCCAAAAGCAAAAGTCTGCATTCCTGTTTACTGCTTAAGGTACTGTAGATCCAAAATAAATTTCAGATCAATAAAATGTAGGGCTACTATTATTTTATGACAGAGAACTACATTAAAGAATGGACCATTTCATGAGATTACTGATCAACTTCATGTTTCCACAACTCCACTCCAATTAGCGCTCGGCTATACAAGATTTATTGGCACTTATCTGTTCCTTCATTGTATTATATTTATGCTGATATACTGTAAGTCTGGAATTTTATCTATTTTGTTTAACGCAATACTGTATTGATTTATGCAGCTGGATAAGATTTACCACCCAGGATGAAGACGTCTGCTAAGTAAGCAAATGCATACTAATGATGACAGTGTTTTCTGCTTCATACAAACCATTTGGATCTGCAGCTCACAGAACCTGAAGTGGCATCAAACTGCTTGGAAATGGGAGTCTCATTTCTATTCATGCACTGCTTGCTGTTCACTATACTAGATAAGAGAACACTGAAAATATAAGAGAAAGGCCAGATTAGGGCAGGTCAAGTGATTGGACACTTGCAGCACTGGGTCTCGCAAAAGCTTAGCCAGTTGATGCTGATGGCAGCGTTCGGAAAAACACTGATCTACATGCATATGCATGCGCGCGCTCACACAGACACACACTTTCTGATCCAGCTCAGTTGCTAGGCTCTAATTATGTTTCCACTGCCGCCCATGAGTTAATCAGCACGAAGAGATTTCCTCCTCCTGAAGCAACTCCTAGAAAACATTAACAAATCTTCCTATCAATACATATTTATTTAGAAATATTAAAGAAGCCATCTACATCCCATTCTGCCAGAGATGAAGACGGAGAGTAGGCGTGGGTATGCATGTGTCAGACGTCCACGGTGGCGCTGCCTGCATCTATTAGAGCAGAAAAGCCCAGCAGCCTGCCATATAATGAGGACTGAGCTGGCAGTTATTGCACTTCTTGTTTGCAGATACTGGGAACAAAATGAGGCTGGAGTCTGCGTTAAAGTCAACTGTAACCTTTTATTACTTTAAAATCGGGAACGTGTCAAAGAGAAGAACTTCTAAGTGTAGCTCTAGGCCATCTGCAAAGAGATGGCTCCCCAGGTGCTTTCTTTATTACCGTTCAGCATCCCATTAGGTTCGGCAAAATGTTAGAGTGCATAATTTATGCAAGTCTCTTTAATTGCATTGTTCAGTTCTTCTTAAGTATGTGTTCCTTTTTCTCATTACGATTCAGTATGAAATGCCCAAGGGGGGAGGGAGGAGTGGGGTGTGCATTTAAACTTCTTTTTATATCCAGTATTTCACTGCAAAAAGGAGTGTGGGGGGGAGGGGGGGGTTGTTCTCTATTACAGGTGCTATTTCTCAGGCAGCCTGGCAGGCATAGACACTTTACAAAGAGTAAAACCAAATCTTCATACAATTAGCTTGGTGTTCCACACTGTAAGACTGGAGTGTGCCTTAATCAGAAGGGCTAGAAATGGGACATTAAATGTGAACTGCTTCTAGAAACACTGATGAGATTTGCAGAGCTGGCTCTTTCAATGCAGCACAGTTCTCTCATCTCACTTCTGTTCCACTTGTTTAATTGAAACCATTAGTCCTCCGTACCTGGCTGTCCGGTAAGCTATCCCTGTGGTGTGAATAACAAATCCAGGAGGGGAACTGCCTCCCGTTAGGACCAGGACTGAACTGGAATTCCAGCATTTTTTTCTGGAGCTCATTAATCTCCAGCAGATCAGGCAGGAGCTGTCACTGAGCTCTGGCTTAATGAAACCCATCTGAAGTGTAGGAGCATTCTTGAGTGTAGCTTTCAATGTCCGCCTGCTGCGTGGGAGGATAATGCCGGGAGGAATTTATCACCAGGGCGGACTGTCTCGCAGCCCCGTGTGCGCGGGCGATGCTAACCTCAGCTTCAAGTCCAGATCTGACTTTAGGCCACCTTCATCTAACACGGATACAGCTGCCACTGCACTGTCTCATCCCTGCTAATATTTCCGTAGCCTGAAGCTATGCATGTTGGGGAAAGAAAAAAAGGGCAGCCCCACCACTCACAGCCTCGAGCTATCATGCTGCAGAGTTTAGCACAGACAAACAGCTTTTTAATCGCACAGCAAAGCCTGTGACAAGATAATGAGAACCTCTCCTTCTTGCTCCTTGTTTCTCCTGCAGGAACATTGTCTGCTTCACTGTCCTCCTCATCACCAGCAGCACCTGTGCACATGACCAGAGTAAAGGGCAAAGAGGTAGGCCTCTCGCACATTCATTTCATAGCCATATCAGAACAGAAATTGAGAAAAAACAGACCATAGACTAGCTTATAAGACAGCTATACACAAGACCGTTTATGATAACGATCCTTGCACTAGGAACAGGTGGGAAACTGAGAAACAGTTTATATGATGGAAAACCACTCTTCCAATTGTACCAGACAGGCTTCCATAGTATGAATATGCTTTTACAGTGTTTACTTATTACATAAAACAGGTTCAGCTGAGATTAGCTTTCAGAATATAAATCACACTTTACTGGCCCACACTCGGTTTTACTAATCACCTCTTCGGAATCAGAGTGATAAAGCTGAGTGGTATACAAGCAGGTGACTCTCTTACACTGCAACAGAGGTGGAGCCAAATGCATTTAATCAAGATACTGAAGACCTGTAAAATAAAAGTCTAGGTTAAACGCAGCTCTGACATGATAAGAGACAAGCTAAACCACGCATCTGAACTGCAAAAACGTGTTCCTTCCACAAGAGAGGAGGTTAAATATTCAGATTAACTTGCGCTGTTCTTCAAAAATATTTTTTCTTTGGCTTCAGGACAAAGAATTCCCAAACTGCGGGTCTTTATTGATGCAGTGACCTGGGGAAATGGCATGTTCTGAAGTAGGAGGGGAGGGCACATGTATCGAGAGCGATCAAAGACAACGTTCAGGCGCTGTGCAACACTAAGATAAGACACTTCCCCTGCATTATTTATTGAGCCTGATGCTAATTAGCATTTCCAAGCAACTTGGGAGCAAAGGAAAATCACTGAAAGGGAGAAATGCAATCACACAATGTCAAGATGAATGACGGTTGTCGAGAGCATACCTTTGCTTGCGATGCAGGACTTGAGAACGGAAAGGTGTGTAGCACAAGTGGAGACTGTTGCTCATAACGTAAGACTGCTAATGGAATACCACTCTGCACACAGAGCGGACATTAATCTTCAAACACATGTGCTCACCAACCAAACGGGAATACTGTGCAGATGTCATGGTTGCTTGGCACAGAGTTTCTAGCACAGTTAAAACGCATCCTGCCAAACTAGAGCTGTCACTTCCAGAGACATCTAACCAACTAAAGCAAAAATCATCTACCACCTATAAAAAGTGGAAAGCAAACTGTAGATTAAAAAACAGCTTAATTCATATCACAACCACCAATAATGGACATACCTGTGTAGTTTGGTCTGACTTGCTGTAGGGTTTCACAATGAGAAACACGAGAAGAACAAATATTCAGAACATTATACTGGACACACATAGTAGATATGTTAACAAAACAAGGCACAAATATGTCTGGACTGTTGTCATCAGCGTTTCAACAGAAAGAAAAAAGACGACAAAACGTTTAGTTTCAGACTGAGTTTCTACAGGACGCGCAACTCGTGGGAATTAATTAAAGAATTTCACAGGGTAGTTTTCAAGGCAGCACAACAAAGGAAGCAGGACACTGTTAAGCTGGCTTTAAGCTCCTTAATGTTCTAAGGACTTGACAAGTTAGAGGACCAAGCTATTTCACTCCTTTAATTACTCATTTATGCCTGGTATTTATTATACACTCTCTCTGCTACACTATTTTTTAGTGTATATATTATGTAAAGTGCCTTGAGGGTAATCTGCACTGCACTGCACTGAAAGGCGCTATAGCGGAATAAAACTGATTGATTAATTCTATGTATATTAGATACATGCGTTCATGACAGAACATCCAGCTGTGTAAACACAAGCTGGATAGCGGAATCCCCAGAGGAAACAAAGACAACAAGGATCCCTGCATCTCAGGACCACAGAGTGCAGCAAAATGAGACATGACGAACACTTTATTTTAATCAAACAACATCCTGCTCTACACAGGAACACACAGTGTAAATAGGCAATGAAGGCCGGGGATCAATACCTTTGCTTTTAGAAAGTCATTTTCTGAAATGGCAGCGCTACATCTTGCTGCATCTTACAGAGTGCTACTGGTAGCGGCACGTATTTACATCTCTGGTATAATACCTTAATTAAGTATTACACAAGCAGCTGCCTCGTCGTGCTGTGGGAGCACAGAGCTGCAGTTCAGTGTCCTTGCCATGGGGGCTCTTTCTTTTACAGTCCAGGCCGTCCCACTGAAATTGGTCATGCGTATCGGGGGCTGTCTCTGGGAGCAGTTTCCCCAATATGTCAGAGTCAAACCGTCTTTGCAGCCAAGATTTCATCTTTTACTATTCAAAAGACACAAAGTTAAACAAGCTCACGGCAGAGGCAGAGAGGCCTTCATTAGTCACCCTTTTTCTCACCTTGTTCCTGTCGGAGAACCATGGATCTATTTCATCTTGTGCTTTTTGTTAACCTCAGATAGCAGCTCAACTGTAAGCTTGAAACCTGTTATCTTATGGGAATAGTTCTATACCTGATTGTTGAAATATGTGAAATATGTTGAGGCCAGCGTGTAGAAATTAGATATTGCAAAATACCACACCAGAAAATAAAGCTGTAGGAAAAATGGATTTCTGACCATATGTGTCACAAAATTGGAAAAGGTTTGAAGAGTAAAACACTTTGGGAACTGATCAAAATAACAGTCTCATTACAATATATAAATTCTTACCTATATTCCAAATAAACTGTCAGATATCACTATATTATAATAGTTCTTCAAGTAACCATATATACAGTGCTAAACACAGCAACAATACCAACAATATGTATAACATTGAAACTCTTCTGTTTGAACTACTGTAGTTGTTCCAGGAGCACCAGGAGTCAGAAGCCACAGGTTAATATTCCTGAAGCTCTGTCTTAAAACAACTATTGTTTGCAACCAGAAACTTTCATTGACAGAAAGGCATAAACAGAGAGCAGAGAGATCCCAAAATCAAGCTGTGCACGGTTCTATAATACAGGTCAGCAGTACTAAAAGGGCACATGAGAACCCCAGAGAAAGAGCTGGTGACAGGCAGGCTGTCAATGGCAACATGTGTGACAATGTGAGAATACTTGGAATGATCAAACACAGCAGACCCTGTAAGCATGACAGACTAATATCAATGAGCTGGTAATTATGAACCTTAATTAGAAGCTGAAGAAACCCTACCTTAAGGATATGTTTATTGGCAAGGAGTTATTATGCAGCAGGCAGCATTTTAAAGCCCCTTGCCAAGCAGCATTCAAACACTCAAAAAAACAAAACAAAAATGAATAAACCCTCTAGTACTTTAGGCACAGATACTGGCAGGGAGAATAATAAATAGTCTGAACTTTGGGAGGGGGGACCTTGATTGTCAGGCTCAGCCACTACACCGTTGCAGTGATTCGTCTTGTAGAAATGCATATGCAACTGCTGGCGTGCTGAATAGAACCCAGCCAAAATAAAATGAGCAGCTCTGACCTGGACAGTCAGTGGTACAAGTGGAAAGTGCCAAACACAAACCATGAAGGGTCTGTGCAGAGGCTGACATTCTGCATCATAGAGAGGGAAGTGGGCGGCAAAATGGTGAGCATTGCTGCCTTGCAGCACAGGGCCCCCCCGGGTTCAATTCCAGACCTGGGGTGCTATCTATGTGGAGTTTGCATGTTCTCCCTGTGTTCACATGGGTTTCCTCCAGATGCTCCGGTGTCATACTGGTAGGTTAACTGGCTTCTAGGAAAACTGGCCCTGGTGTGACTGCATGAGTATCTGTGCATCTCCTTGAACTGGAATAAGCAGTTAGAATATAATAATAATAACAACAACAACATCACTTTGATGGATGGAGAGTGGAGTGTCACTCTGTGGTGTCATGCTTGGAAACACTTACCGACAGCAGTCTCCAGGTGATGGGCCGCACCTCCCTGGGAATCCCTGACCAGCTGTGCTTCCTCAGCTCCTCTGCAGACAGAACACATCAGGCAACCGGGTCAATTAACATTCTCTGCTTCAACACACTGATGTAGAGGGAACCACAATGCTGACATGTAAAGTGCGCTGCCACTGAAGCTTGTAGGCCTGGTGAAGGGCCACTTCCTTTCCATGGTACCGGCAGGCGAGTCAGCTCTCCCAGCTGCCCCACACCCTTAGTTCTAGAACAGCAGTGCATTGCGGCAAGCAGAGGGTAGCAACAGAAAAGGCAGATGACAGAGGACAGAGGCTGCACATTGACCGATTTTCAGTTTTCTCCTCAACCCAATGGAGAGCATCTCTAATACTATTCAAAGTGACATGCCCACACAGCGTGTTACTGAACCTGAAATGCCCACACAGGTTGTGTTTTCTGCGTGACTGCCTTTTCTGACACGGCAAAGAAAACTGTGATGTCTCTGCGCACAAAAATATCAAAAGTCTGTAATTTTTGCAGCTTCATCTAGATTCATCAAAGGAGAGAAAAGAATGAGAAACGGGACACTGTATGATAATCGGAGATTGTCCTGCTGTGCATCAAAAGAAAATATTGCACTCGGAACACACAGTGGAGCACAGAGTTTTACCACCGACGGCAAAACATTCCTCTGAAACAAGATCTGAGTGCCTGTTTACGATCCCAGCTCAAATGATATCATGCGCTAACTGAAAAATAAATACTTCCACAACTTCTGAGTAAGGGGTTCTGAGTCCTGCACGAACACTGCAGGAGAAGCAGCTTGCACAGCACACTTCCCAGCTCAGCACATTAATACTTCATCTGGGGGACGATGCCGTACTTGTATGGGAAAAGCAGGCAGCTCCAAACAACCAGCACACCTGACCAGAGATACATAATCAAACAGCTCCAAGTTTTAAACTTTCAACCAGGCAGCGGAGAACGCCCTTTTCACAGTTGCCACTATCTGAACTCTCAATTGCTTACATACTGTACTTCACAGGAAGTGCATTTAAAACTGAGATCAGGTGCTGGACCTAACAAGCTAACCTGCCATACTGTTGAAGCTCATGCTTTAGTTTCTTACATTCATAAAGACAAATGTGTGCACTGTAAAAAGGTAGCAATATTGAAATGAATACAAATATAGTTTCCTCCTCAAATGACATTACGGTTAATGGCAATTTTAAAAATGCTGCAATCTCCCAAGGTTTCTCATTGATGACTGGATCATACAGTCAAGGTAATATAGGCATCTTCAGCCACTTGGCCAAAACATCACCAGCCTGTCATATACAGTACGCATATGCAGAATATGAAGGTGCTCATTTAACTTCTATGCATTGTTATTCTGAACAAATAACAGAAGAATCACCATAACAAACAGCATTTATAAAGGTATTAAGTGTGACTGCATCCAAAGATGCAAATTCAAGCAGTACAGTCTGCTCAGTGTCCTGCATTGGACAGAGCACTCTGGTGCAGAAAAAGCTGCAACAACAGTGACGAATCATCCTGGCAGGAGGGATTTTCCCAGTACTAACGAACGCAATGAACACTTTACATGAAGGCATATCACTGATTATCATTGCATCACTAATCAAACAGTACAGGTGCACTTTTTTGCATAATATAAAAAAAAACACTAATCTGCGTCAATGAAAGCTTTATGATGAAAACTTTTTGGATGCTAGTTGATTTTTTAATTTCCATTTAAGGACACACATTTAAAAGTAAAGTAACAGTGAGATCCATTAAACTTCTATTAGAGTGGAAGACTGTTTAAATGCATCGTTAGTGTAAGGTGCTGGAATGCAGACATAGAGCAGCTCAGGGGGCTGTCAAGGACGGCACCCCTGTAGCTCCTTCTTTCTCCAGCTTTCTCTTCATCTGCATGAGGAATAATCGTGGAAGGCGAGGAAAGACTTCAGCTGGAACTGCAGGGCGATGGTGGGAGGGTCCCCAGGTACCGAAGATTTCTGTGATCTCTGCTGCTGCCCATGTGAAGACAGCAGAAAGGACACAGCCACTGAGCTGCGCTACGACACACCCTTAGAAGCTTACATCCATTTCCAACAGGCAGGCACAGCGCCGACTGACAAAATGAGAGACTGCTCGCTGACAACAAGAGGGGGTTAATTTAAAGACAACAAAGGCCAAGTATTAAAAATTCACTACTTTTTAGGAGCAGTCAGAAACCCCTGCTTGGGATAATGCAAAGTAATGCTGGTTAATCTGACGGGTGACTGTAAAAGGATGTCAATAATCAGAGCTGTCAATGCCAAAAACAAACCACAGAAGGGATTCTTAACAATATGGTCCAAGCATGCATTCCTTTACTACTCGTGTTCACATAACCTTCAGTATTTCATAATCATAATTTCATCATCGTTATTATTGTCCTTGTGATGGATCTGTAATTATTATCTCCATCATGAAATTATTATTAGCAGCAGAAATCCTATTATTTTTAAGCACACTAAAACAGCATTTTTTATAAAGCAGTAGCCTCAGTAGGAGCTTAGCGTTATTCTAATTATTTTTAGCAATGGTAGTGGTATTACAACAGTATCACTAAGTGACGACAAGATGCAGGGGAGCTGTGCCTTTTCTGCAGCTCTTCTATACTTGCCAGCCAGCTCCCCCTGCTGTCCTCCTCAGAGAAGTGCATGTCACTCCTGTGTCCTGCTGAAGGTGAAGAGTGGACAGCAGGGCATGAGCACAGCCAGCTGTTTGCTGGTTGTTGAGGTATATCCTTGAGCTGGTTTGCACTATTTTTCATTCCTCCAGAGCAGTGGCCTTAGCAGGTTTACTTGGAGATGCAAAAGCCTCAGAAACCTAACCTGGGTTTGTATGTTATGTCTGTGTGCTTCACTGCTTCTTTGTATTAGTAGCAGCAGATACTGTGTCTCAGTGGGTTAGCTATGCTGTATGTACAGCAGATCAAATTACCAGGCCTCCATGTTTGGATATAACATACTTCAGACATATCTGGATTTTCTGCAGTCCCCATGAGATCCAATTTTCACTTTTTTACGACGCTAATCAGTGCAATCAAGCCATTTTCCTAACAACTAGGCAGACTTCACTCTTCTCTCCTGTAAGAATATCTAGCATAACAAATGCGAAAAGATATTAAACGGGGTCTGGAGACTGTCTGACAAAGCCTGCTAGAGGGATCTTAATTTATATGACAGATTGTTATACTAAACTCTTTGGTACGAAGAATTCTTCTCTGGTGCTAATAACTCCTTCCAACTCTCAGGAAAAGTCTGGATACTGTACATCTAGTATTTCTTGGCAGATATTAACAAATGCATTAAAAATTAGAGAACCAGATCTTACCAATGATTAAGCATGTCTTTAAACAGGGTGCATTTAAGCAAGAAGGCCCCTGGCAATTCTGGATGGATTGAAACCCCAGTTCACATGTTCCTCAAAGAACAGAGACCACAAAGGCTGGCTAAGCACATTGTTGGACACGAGGACAACAAGCACTACAAGATTTCCATTTAATGCAGGCACCAGAAGCATAAACACTACGAGATGGGAAACACTGAGCATGAGGAAGCTATTTAAAAAAACATTATTTAGATCTACACAGATGTGGAAACCATAAATAAGGCAGTTATGATCTACAACTGAAAGTGAGAGTAACTTAAGTAATTTTGGCCAATGTTGCAAAACTGAAGTTGCACAATGGAGCTAATAAGACCTCATTTAGAATACTGTCCAAAATATTTCTGCTATGGACCAAGGCTTAAGGGAGTATCCTACTCTGACAAGCTTAATTTACTTAACTTTGTTTTAGTCTTCAGCAAAGAAGACCACAAAGACTAATTTAAGTATTAAATATCCTCAAAGGCTTTGACGGGGCTTGCTGCTGGAAACCCAAATCTTAAGAAAACAATGATAAATTCCCATTTGGGTAGGTATATAATAAAAATAAATGACAACTCCAAATTTAGAAAAAAGAAGGCCTTTTTGCAGTATGGAAACACATTACTGTAAAAGTCCATTATACAGATTTCATCTAAGTTCTCCACTGGAATCCAGTCATTCATACCTAAAGGGCCGATTCTCTCAGGATGGTAAGAATTTAATCAGCAAGGGCATCAAAACTTAAAATCACAGACAAAATTCAGCGAAGATTTGTGGGCGCAAAATGGAAAGGCATATTAAAAAGAAAGTTATAAATGTACGATTAAATATAGATTACCCTAATTCGGATTACGGAAATTTGGTAAAATTCCTAAAAAAACTGTTTTTACTTATTACTTTAACAACAATCTGTGTTTAAAATCATAGCTCTGTTCTCTGGCCTTTCTAAGTCACTGCACGGTACGTCGAAGAATACATGTACCTTGGGTATCATTCAAGTTATGTGAAAAGATTGCCGATTTCCACTACACTGGGGGACTCAAATCGTTTTAGTGAACGGGCCTGGTGATTAGAGAGCTATCACCTGAACTGCGGTGCGCAGGGTCCCTCCCTCTCCATCTACACACAGTCATTTCACAGGCACTCTGGCTTTGCTGCCGCCCAGCTTCCCGACCTCAAAGGCAGACGGGCATTGGGATCTCGGGCGGACAGCAGACTCGGGCCCCGCTGCCTGACCCGCCCGCCACTGCGGAGCGGCGGAGGACAGCGGTAATTGGGGCTGCCGTTTCAAATCGGAGCGCTCCCGCAGCGGCTGGAACACCAGTGCGAGACGGCGGGCGACAACTCCCCTGAGGGCTGCGGGGAGGGGGAAAGGCACATGTGGTGTTTTGCAATTAATGAAAACTCATAAAAGAGCGAAGGGGAAGGGAAGGACCTGTCAAAACTCGGGGACTGTGCCGTCTTGAAATCTCTGACAATGCAGAGCTCCTGCACCGGGATCCCATAAACGAGCTTTGGTTCATTCTCAAGCATAAAAAATGTAACGACAGCACTGCTTTTCATTTGTAGTATTTACTTGCAGCATCTACTCTGGCCCTAGCACTTTATTACCGAAAAGGTGTTTTGATTCAGAAATGGTAAAACTCTTCTTCACCATATTTAAGTATTCAAGACCCCTGTCATTACTGACTTGCATCCTCAGTGTGGTACACTGCAGTATATTCCAACGAAAAAACAGAAAAGATGAACATTGAATTACAACCGCAAAACAGTGTAAAAGATTCTCTTTGCTAAATCACATCCACAGTGCGTTACATCAGGGGCTCCAGAATGACGTATGCACTGTTTCATTCAGGACTGGTGTGAAGTTTGAACTGTCACTCTGGGACTACACAGGTTTTTTTGTGCTCCTGTTTCCTCCCACTTTCAAAAGACCAAGACTGTGATCACGGACAATAAAGGTTAATTGGAGACTCTAAATTGTCTCCATGAGCTGTGTGTGTGTGTGTGTGTGTGTGTGTGTGTGTGTGTGTGTGTGTGTGTGTGTGTGTGTGTGTGTTTTTTCCCTGTTGGTGGACTGATCCCCACAAGGGTGTAGTTCCACCTTGTGCCCTTTGCTTCTGGGATTATCTCCAAGATGCCATGACCTAAGCAGCTTTATGATAATGTATACATTGGACCATAAATTACTCCCATACAGTATGTGAAAACCTGCTAGAGTATAGGACATTTATAAAAACCTTTACAGGTTCAGAAATACAAAACACTATTATAGATCACTATCACTACTGAAACTCAATAAAGTACAGTAAACCACCACCTTAACAAAATTACAAAGCTGCATATTACCAACATATACATTAGTAATCAATTCCAACTTCACCTCAGTGCATGACAGAGTACACTTACAGAGTACAGCTGTAGTGAAAGGTAAGGCTACAAAAATATGTCATTGACTGAGATTAATGAGTCAGAATTACAACACAGCAGCAAAGAAGTTATAAAGTGCAAGATACCTGTACTTAATGAATCAAAAGTACAACACAGCACATATCTGTAGCTGTTTACTAACAATATTAGTAAAATTAACACCTTCCTAAATCACTATTTTGCCCAACAGTCCAAGCTATACATCACATAACAATGTTACTTAACTTTGTGGTGTTTGGTATTTTTTGCTGGTGCAACAGTTATCTTCTAACTTGGCCCTTTTTAGGCATGAGAACTATTTTTGTTGAGAAATTATAAAGAATGTATACGTATACAAGGATATGCCTTCAAAATAATCTCAGAAATATTATAATAAAAGTCAGGCATCCGATAAGATAAATATTGAGAGTGCAAGCTGAAATCAATTATTTGAAAAGAGTAAACACTTCTGTTCAAAGCCTGGAATGCGTGTTTTTCAAGCACATCTGTTAGTTGGTGTCGGCCAGACTGCTCGAAGGCGTGGAAGCTGCTGATCTGGTTTGGATCCATCTTGTAATGCAGGGTGTTAGTTAGAGATTTTTTTAACAGACGCAACAGCTAAATAGCTTGCAAGTATAGCTAATTTTTTAAAGCAATAGATTGAGTGACTGGAGTGGCAGTTTTTGACAAAGGACAGACATCTTAGAGGAGAGGCAATGTCTGTGGGATCTGTAGGAGGGCAATGAGGGAACTCATCCTAGAGCATTCTGAACTTGAAATTTTTTCGATTGTGTTTTATTGGGTCAACTTACAGAAGCAGTGCTGAGGGGCTGGGTGAAAAATGAGAAGAGTTCAGCGCTGGAGAGATTAAATGATCATAACCAAAGCCGGGTCGGCATTAGGAAAAAGCCAGAATCCAGGCTGAAAGCACTTCAACAGCAGTCAAATCCTGAGTTAACAGGTAGGAGGGCCCGAACTGGTATCCTTAACTCTGGTCTGCAAGCACTGTCATCCAACCGGGCTTGGGGGACTCTATAAATCACCCCTGGGACATAAGCAAAAGGGTTAGAATGGTCCAGTCAAGCAAATAATGAGTTCAGTTAAATCAGTTAGATGTAATGAAAACCAGAGGACCGTGTGTCCCTCAAGGACCAGTTTTAAGAGCCCACGGTTACCGATGGAGGCTGCAATCAGAGAAAATTGTTGGAAAGTGACAAGATTTCCCCCCCTCCCCCCCACACATACGATGCTGGAACAGTAATTGCAAATCAAAGAGATGAAGCATGGAAAGGCACTGCAGGAATCTGAGCTGCTGTCTTCCGAGACTTACCCAGGTCAGTGTTCGGGCTGGCCAGCAGCTGCCTGAACTTCTCCAGCCGGCTCTTCTCGCGCACAGTCATGGGAGGAGCCCCCGAGGCGTTCTGGTCGGAGATGCGGGCGATGAGGGGAATGATGGGCCGCAAAGGCAGGGACTGCTGTTTGTGGAGTGTGTTCCGGACTGGAGGGCCTTCTGGAAGACAAAAGTAAAGGCCACGGTCAGACAAACAGTTCGCATGCGTGTTCAAAGTGGGTTGCTTTTTCATTATTTTGCGATGACATTCTTCACCCCTGATTCTCAAATCCTTTCAGTCCACCAAATTCACAACACATTTGAACATACTACAATATTCCGCATAAAAGTACTTATCTGCTGTGTTTGTACTCAATGTCTAGATATATACCTCAATTGCTCAATGAATACAAATCCTAGCAGTTTTCCATGATGTGTATTCAGTATATTTCATTGTCTTTTATCCATTTTCAATTATTTTCTGCTTGACAAGGAAAGGGACTGCCAGTGTGTGAATAGGCCTGCTCCTGACAGCGGAGGAAGAGCGAGGCATCCCAGAGGACTCTGGGTAGACATGAGGACTCCCGTCACACTACAGGTAAATGAAAGACGAGAGGAAGAACTTCTCAAGACAAACACTGACCTTCAAATGTTGCTCTGCGTTAAACAAAGAAATCTGAAGAGAACATTACAAATTCTGTGAGTGCTTTTTTTTCTCTGTACTGGCAGATGAAAGAAGAAAAAAGGACAGGAAACCCGAGAGTCAAAAATAACTCAGAAAAAGTCTATATATTTTTAAGTGGAATGGCTGCCTAGAGAATCTTTACTTATTTAGTGCTGGGAAGCACGCTCACATGTCAATTTCTTCACTCGTTGCAAATTTTAAAAAATTATGCTATATATCAATGCTTCAAAGGGGAAATACATTTTTAATGGACAAGTACTGAATGCTGGCATTAATATGGAGAAGACAGAGGCTGGTCTTTTGCAAGTCCTTACCAGCCTATGATGATATGGCTACTGTATGCTCAGTTAAAAAAATGTTTTCAGTCAATAAACTCGGTTCTGTCTTTATTTTTCCAGCTACATATGTCCTTTTTAAACCATAATGAATGCTTTTTAATCATTCAAAGAAGCATAACCACCAGATCTCATCGGAACTGGGATGCTAAGCAAGGCTGGGCATGGTCACTACAGGGATCAGTGAGGCCTAATGAAAACCATCTTACTGCTGTAAGGGGTGCTTGTCGGTACACCAGGTGCTGCTCTTCCCTCCGGACCAGAATTTCCAAACCAATACTCCAGTGTGGTGGTCTGGAAACACTCTGCTTTAGGAGGGCGCTTCTTCAGGTAAGATGTAAACCCAAGGTCATGACTGCTTCAGGCCACTGGCAATGATTGTAACAGAAGGCATTGACCCAAGTGTCCTGGCTATATTCAGCTTCAGGCTTGCTCAGCCTAGCAGGCCTACATTTCACCCTTAATTCAAATGGAGAAACAGACTCTCCCCTTCTCCACCTGCTACTTCAAATGGAAACTGCAACCTGACAGGCACACTTCTACAATGGCATCTGTAAGCTGACAATATCCCATGCAGGGCTAGGGGTGGGGGTACCTGGCATTAAACATCTGCTGCTGCTCCAAGGGGCAGCAGAGGTAGTGCCACCCCCTCCCTTCTGCTCCACTGCCCCTTTGCCACCTTTCACCAGTCTTCCTGTCAGAGCCATCTGCCTGTGTACGGCCTCCAGACCTCCAGCTAGAGCCAACAGCAAACCCTCTCCACAAGCCACAGCAAGAACACATGGCCTCTAAAGACTGCCAAGCACACAGCCTTCCTTTACAGGACAGCCCAGTGCCCCTTGAAACTAGAGGTGCTACCTGTAGTTCTTTGGGTCCAATATTAATATTCACTGTCATGCAATGTAAAAATGCTACATATACTTTTCAGCTGGAAGCAACATGAAAGAATACATGTGTATAAAAAGAGCTGACGCATATAAGCAACCACACACAAAGCCTTGACGCCTCTTCCTCAGCATGGAATTGCAATTTTCTGATTGTTTAATTATACAATTAAAAAAAGAAATTGGCACAAAGCAGAATGTTGCTGTAGTGACCCGATGTGACCACTACATTTCAGGGTGAATGGCGAGATTCCAGATTCCTGCTAAAAGGTTTTACAGAAAAATGTTGCCTCATTGAAGGAAGCCCATCACCTTTAGTTGTATAATGACAATACAAAATACTGATGCTGGTGTTTCACTCTTTTTTTCTGCATCAAGTAACCTGGAGATGCAAGGGCATGAAGTCAGGACATAAAACTCACTGTATCGACCAAACGCAAGAGTTATTCCCCAAACCGCTGGGGCCAGGCTGCAGACCTCACACTGCTGGCTGTGGCTCCCTACATGGCTGCCAACCACAAGTCACTGGCACGTTCTTTTCAGCTGCTTCTTATTAGAATAAAGCTAAAACCACTCATTAATTACTTAATTAGTAACTGTATCCCTGTAGGCCGTCATTAAAGAAACACCCAGGAAGGTAGAGGAAGACAATGCTCTTCAGTAAGTGATGTGTGGTGAGCGTTCTGGCGCACTATGGCTGCCGTCGCATCATCCAGGTGGATGCTGCACATTGGTTGTGGTGGAGGGGAGTCCCCATTACCTGTAAAGCGCTTTGAGTGGAGTGTCCAGAAAAGAGCTATATAAGTGCAAGCAATTATTATAATTATTAATTCAGCACGTTTCTCCAACTTCCAACAGGTGGAAGCCATTCTGCCTCTTTGTGTGCACTGCATCTCAAATGAATCAAGCAGGCCTTGCATTCACTCGGGCATTGTTCTTTGCCGGTTTGAATCCAGGAAAGATTTGCAATGCAGGCCAATTAACACAGAGAGAAAACATTTGCTGCATCAAAGCAAACACACTGTCGTGTGATAATATGCAAAGTCGCACATAATGACATGCAAAAGCTACAAAGAACTGAAACAAAAGCTAAGAAAAAAAAAACTTTTGCAACTGACAGGTAGTTTTTATTTCTCATCTCTTTCATCTTCACCCACCTCTTGTTTCACTCCTTGTCTTCCTGTCCCTCCAGACTTCCTGCCCTTTGCTCTTTGGTTTTTCTTCTTACCTTTCTGCTGTCCACGGTTAGTTTTGGTTGTATACATAAAAGATCTATTCTTCCAGCTGTGCTCTCATTTAAACACTGAAAACCAACAAGGCACTAAGTCTGCACCCTGTAGCCAATGAGATACACAGTTCAGTCTGTTTCCTAGTTCCCTTGTAAGTCTCCACTGATAAAGAAATTAACTAGAAAGAAAAGAAACCAACCTGCTGTTGACCACTAGTGACCTAACTGACCAGCATGGCGGTATTATGACTGATTCCTGGTTGGTCTGGCCTCAAGAGAGATAAAGGGGTGTCTTACTTGTCCTAATCTGATCTGAATCAAAAATAAAGACCTGAAAAGAGTTTAAACATGGAGGTTTATTAGGAAAGGCGCTATATATTAAAGAGCTACCATAAAATGGCTTTGTACCAGACAGGCATGTGGAGAGCAGCAATCTGTCCCATCCCCCTCTCACAAAAACACTAACAGATATAAAACATCCAGGAATCCTTATACTGTCAGAGAGCCAAACTGAGGGCATAAATCACCGTCTGCAGTCTGATGCTACATATTACTAGTCCTGCACACATCAGAATAAACAAAGCCACCTTCCATGAAATTTAGACGGTAGTGGGGTGCTGGAGGGGGGGGTAAATAAATAAAAACGGATAAATAGAAGTGACCCAGATTCTGGAGAAAGTGGAGCTGTGAACCCCCCATTGGGACAGAACCATCCCAGAAGCAATTTATATCTGCTCACTGGCTGCTGAGTGGCAGAGTCTAGCTTTGCCTAAAATTACCCACTATCCCAGGGAGCGCGCCCTTGTAATTGCTTCAGTCCGGCATTAAATATGATAGATACAGCAATGATCCTGTTAGCATTGGACCCTAATCATTCATCCCTCTGTCCACAGAGCACAGATGAGGGCTACCTGTAATAAAAAACCCAGGCCTTCCTTCATCTCCAAGAAGCATCAGAGAATTGAGAATGTATCGAAATTCACCACCCCCCAAAAAAAATCAATCCCTACTGTGGCCTCAGTGACATATTGCTGAACGCAATCATTTTAAAGAGTTTGTGTGTGGGGGGGGGAGACAGCGGTCTCTCACAGATTAAATAAAAAAAACAACATGAGTAAATAAACAAGGAATAAACTTGTTAGCTAAACACATGCTATTAAAAAAAACACTAATCAAATTAAACTTAGGGCTGACCCCCTGGGGAGCAGGAGCTTGCAGCTTCGACTCTGGTCAACGTGACACATGTCTGGTGGGTTCTGGGAACTCCACTGCTGGCACCATTGCCTGTGTGGCCCTCACCAACGCAGAGATCAGCACCACCCTGTGGCAAAGACACACCTGCCCCTTGTGGCACAACACAGCATGTGGCACAACCCTCCAGACCTCCCAGTCCCACTCACTGGTAGAGCCTCGCCAAGTAAAATAATATTACTGCAGCCCACAACATAAACACAGTCCAGCTATCAATTTCTAAGTAAGGCACTCACAGCAGCGGTACTCAATAAGAAGGAAGTGATATTCCCCTCCAGTGATTTGGCTTCATTAAAAGCCAGACAGTGGGATTCATTGGTGATTTTCTTCTTCCCTGTTTTCAAGAAGGCCAATTTCTCCCTTGCAGGACATGCCGACATATCTACACACGTGGGAAAGTGTGCCCATAAGACACACAACAAAATTCTACATCTTAATGCCAAGCTCTACCAAGAAAAAGCACCCTTTTCCTCACCCCCTCTCTCTCTAAAGTTTCTTCTCAGACATTGGAGGGTATCTATTCAACAACACCACCCCCTCTCCTGGGCCAAGCTGCAGAAAAAAACAATAGTGCTATCTGGGCTGAGGGACTGTGGTTTAAGCACAAGCACAGGCATTCATTCCAAGGGGAAGCACAAAAAAAAAAATCAACCTGAAATCAACCCAAAGACCCATAAAAAGCTACACTAAGGTTTGGGATTTCACAGCATATTTTTTTCTCCTTTTAATTGTTCTTTTCATGAGAGATCACCTGTCAAATCACTGTGCGAAGCTGGCAGCAATTTGATGGCCGAAACCCAGTGGACTGAGCTGTGCAGCACGGTCAGGCACTATGTTGATGTGCTGTATTCCACCGAGATAAAAAGCAGGGTCACTCGGAGATAAAGGAAGTGGAGAGCTAGAGTGTTTTTTTTTTCTTTTTTCTTCCCCAAGCTCACTCATTAGAGCACACTGTGCTCCACACACACCAGGGAGTTACTGCACAGTCCTGTTTGATCATGTATATGTCTAACCTGTTTCGCCACTATCTCACACGGGAGCTCAGCCTGACATTATAGCCACTGGGAGACGAGGGCAATTCACAGTAGTGTAGCCGAGAAACAAGCCCGGGAGGAGAGAGGCCCCAATTAAAGACCACAGTGGAAAAAAATACTCAACGAGAAACTAGAACCCAACTGGCCCGCTTTAAATTGTCTGCAATACAACTCCAGTCATGTTCTGTGACAAACAGGCTTCCTGTTAGGAGTGCTAATTTCTAAAATAGAACTGCTGAAACGTTTAACCTTGCAGAACTAATTAGTCAATTAAATATGATCCACCAATTACAATGCAAATGATACAATATTTACGTATCCTTAATATCCATTTATCTGTAAATGTCTATCTTCCTCAGCTATGGGAACAACTGAAAATAAACATGCCACTTAAAAAGAATAAAAAAACTTCTGTAAGCTAAATTAAAGTTATTAAGAAGCAAACAAATGATGAGAACACATCTGTAGAATACAAAAATCACACCGCTGTAGAATTACAATAAAAATGAGCATGGTTTGGTTTTCAATTTAAATATAGAAGGATATATTAGGATATGATATAGGATAGGATATATAGTATCACTAAGCCGAGTATTTTGAGTTTTTCACAGTTTAGCTCTACAGAGTTTCTCTTTAGTTCAGAATCTTTTAAGGTGGAACAGTGTTTCACCCTCCTTCCTGGCCTCCTTCCTCTCCTCTACAGTTCACTTTCAACCCCCTCCTCTCCCTCTGACCTGTGGCTGTGCTGAGCTGGGCCTCGCTCTGTGACTTCACCACTCTGCCATTGCTCTGGTAACAGTCCGTCTTCAGCTTCTCCCGCCCCCAGCCATGGAACTGCGGGGCTGGATTGGTCGTCGTCACAGCTACCTTGGAACTGATGTGGGCGGAGGGCGGGGGAGGGGGCGGGAGAGAAGGAAGTGTAGGGCCACCTAAAAAGTCATCATCCTCATCATCCCCGATGTCCCAGGCGTCGCTGGTGCTCCGGGCAAACTCATGAAAACTGGAGGCCTTCTTGGATTTGATGGACAGTGCGTTAGTCCTGGGGCCATCTTTTAAAAACCTGCGAGGAGACAGAGAGAGCTGGTATGCAGCAACCATTAAAAAGCACTGGGTGAAGGAGCCACTTACAGCAACGCCTGATTGTGGTATGACCTGAAGATGAAAAAAGGAGAAAAGAAAAGTAATTGGGGGCAGCACAGTGTCGCAGCTGTAAGCATCGCTCCCTCGCAGTGCTGGGGTTCTATGTTCAATTCTGGGAACTATACGTGCGGAGTTTGCATGTGTGTGTGTTTGTTCACGTGGGTTTCCTCCAGGAGCTCTAGTTTCCTCCCTTTCACAGTCCAAAAACACACTGGTGGGGCTTCTCTGATTACTGACCCTGGTGAGAGTGTGCGTGTCTGTGTCTGTGTGTGCCCTGCAATGGACTGGCATCCCGTCAGGAATCAGGAATGAGGGTGTATCTGGACAAGCATTCATTGCCAGGATAGGCCCCTGCTCCCCCACAGCCCTGGAAGAAGCAGTTAATCCAGAAAATGAATGGTTAGGAAAGTAATTGATCTCATTAGCATGGAGAAAAAAAGGGAATTCCAATTCCAGAAGCAGGTACAACTACTTTGTGTTTTAGAAACACTGATACCATTTCCTGTGGTACTAACATTTCAGTAGACTTAACATTAAAATGTAGTCATTTCATATGTTTGCTTAATTCTGGACTCCTTAAATTTGATGTACAAAAACATATTTTCCAGTACACAGTTCCTTGTATACAAGGTCCAGTGGCGCACCTTTCATTGATGAACACTCTCTCTCATCCCTGCATGTCTTCGTTTTGAAGTCAGAGTTTGGTCGGTGTGGCTTTTCATCTCCAATCGGAATTGGATAGCAGAACACGCGTTACCAAAACACATCAAGCGGAATTGGGGAACAGCACTGGAATGAGCAAGACTTTCTTGGCAACCAGGAGTGAATCAAAACAGGATGTGAAAAGACCTTGGCATGGCTCAGGCTTTATGATAACGATGATAATAAATACATTGAAAAGAAGCATCTACTTCCACACTGTTACATCAAAGGGGTTAAAACAAGAGCAGCCCAGCTCATAACACATCCTGTGTACAAAGCTTCAAACAATCTTCAGGTAACAAGAGACTAAAGGCAGGTACGGATATCATAGGGAAAAGATCTATAGGTAATGCAATACACACAAAATGAAACACATATATATGCATGCACACACATACCGTACACACATATGCCCATAATGTAATCAGACTGAAGCACAGTTTAAAGAGAATTAAAACCACCTGACATGATTCCATTATCTTTTACAACCACACAGACAAATGGGCAGTCAAGACATTTGAAGTTACTGCATGTCCAGTAATCCAGCAAATGGCAAATTTCACTGCTAATTTACAACAGTATCACCAGAAAACACTTAAAGCTGGCAAAACAAGGATCCAGGGGGACGCCAGACCAACAATATATTGTGTTTGTCGGTGCTAATCACATTTGAAATAGGCTACCTATGAAATAATTCAGCTGAGAAGAACACCTAAAGGTTAATTCCACTTTGAAAAGTGGGGAAAAAACAATGTTTCAGCTGTAAAGAAGCCTTAATCTGTCACCTAACACCTCCAGAAGGCTTAACCAGCTGAACTGTTGTCATCACTAAGAAAATACCTCCTAGGAGATATGCATCTGCTTTCATGAACGCAGCCATTTTTATTAATTCCCAGGAGAATCAAAGATCACACAACACATTTTCAAAAAACACAGCTCAACCTTCGGGTAAGCACAAACATCAGTGACAACGTTCAGAAAGTTCTTTAAAGTCCTCTCAAACACTTATTGCCCCACTAAATGAAGTGATTAGCCTCATTTGGGATTTAAAAATGCTTTGCGAGTGCTCTGCACCACTGAGTGAAGAATTCAGACGCCCACTGACTGTTTCGTCACCAATAGTGTATCCTGGGCCTTGGTTCCCAATCCTGATCCTGGGGAACTCCCATCCCTTCTGGGTTTTTTTCCCCCAACAAGTCCTTAATCGCAGACTAATTGGCTTCGATTTTCTAATCAAGGCAGTCAATTACGTTTTGGTTTAACTCCATCAACATTAAGGTAACATATAAACATAAAATTATTTGTGTCCCCCTTAAATTACAACACTGCTCTACTGCCCTCTCAGCTCAGAATTCCCACGGCAACTGTTCTCAGTACTCAAGTACATTATTTTGCTTTTAATATTAGTATATTCCCAATGTGAGCAGGTGTCCAGTGCAATACCAGTCTGAATCTGGTGGTGACCGAGTACTTGAAGCTTGAAAACAAATATTGTTTACAGCCTCAGTCGTTCAAACACAAATTTTCAACCATCTTCCAGCCCAATTTCATGCCATTTTGAATGTCTCATTTTGTGGCTCACTGTCCTGGAGTGCATGAAAGCTTCCATTCTCCAACAAATAGCCCCTCACCAAAGACTTGATCATGTTATAATTTTTTTTTAAAAGGGCGGAGCGGTGGCTCTGTGGCTAAGGAGCTGCGCCTGTAGCTGGAAGGTTGCACAGGTTCAAATCCTGTGGCCGGCAGAGGAATCCTACTCCGTTGGGCCCCTGAGTAAGGCCCTTAACCCCAATGGCTGACCCTGCGCTCTAACCCCAAGCTTCTCTCCCTGTCTGTGTGTCTATGCCTCTGTGCCTAATGAAAAGCAAGCTGGGGTATGCGAAAAGATGAAATCCTAATGAAAGAAATTGTATATGGCTAATAAAGTGATCTTATTTCTCTCTCTCAACCCTGAAATCTGGCTCTTCTTCTGGCTCAATAATGTGCAGTGCTGCCACCTAATGGCTCACCTCGTATTTATTTTTACTTTAGACAAAGCGCATGTACTGCGTGTTGATGTACACAGCAATTTCATGTTAGTGCACAAATGAATCAGCCTTGGCTCAGCTCGGTTTCATCCCTGTGGGTGCTTAAGCCAAGGAGCACCTCTGGGGGGGTCTGATATTAAATCAAGGCTAAGAAGGCATCACATCTGCAGCAGGGTTTTTCATCTCTGTGATAGGTCAGCTCAGCAGCTAAGGACAAAATGCCTTTTGGAGCCGACAGCTCTCATTCCTAGAGCACATCAGATGTACAGTTTTAAATACAGAATAGAAAATGAGTCCAGGGGAGCAATGCCCCCAGTTTGCTTCAGCTCTGAAACCACCTTTTCTTTTCAAAAAGAAAAACAGTATCTATGGTTTCAGCTTTCCTTCGTTTTACATGTGCGAGAACATGTATATACCCTACATACACATGCAGAACCCCAAAATCAATCTGTCCATGAAGTACAGTATGTAATCTGAAAACAAAAGGGCTTTCATTCCAGAGCAGAACTGTTTATTATTTGTGTACAGAAAACAAAGAAAAAAAACAACATTTTCATCAACCAACCAGACAGGGTTACAAGCAAGGTGAATAAAACATGTACACCTTTTGCACATGAAATTCTCATTTGGCACCTGTTTTATGCAGAGGAAAGTTAAGCAGAGACCCCTTTAGCACCCAGGCTGCCAGACCTTTCAGTCCCTTGACAGTGATGAAAGGGTGCAGTTACAATGGTGAAGGAATTTTTCACTTCTCCACGCGATCTGCTGTCTAGCGTGTCACCCTGCTAGCTGTTCACTGAATGTAAAGTGCTCTGGGATCTTTTTGGGTGAAAAGTGCTAGAGAAATGCAAGGATTTACCATAATTATACAAACCAGAGGACACAAGCAACTACATGAAAGTGCATTTAAAACACCTTTTAAGAACCAAAGAGTTGTGAGAGTATGTAACACCAGCCTGGCTTTTTTTCCCCCAAGAAATCGCTAGATTAGTTCCCTGGATCAATGAGCCACTAACTACTGAGCAAGCTACCATTTGCCTTCACTCAGTCGTAACTCTTCTTATAGTCCAATAATTATTAATGAAGAGGGCTGGGGATATTGTGAAGCATCAGAAAAATACATTTTTAATCTGCCCAGGAGCAGGCCAGGTGTACATTCACAGAAGAACACGTGCAGAGCCCCATCGTCCTTCAGCACAGCTGAGCTGGCGAAGACACTCGGCCAAAACTCTGGCCTGATTTATGTCCAGCTCTGCACACGCATAGCTGTGCTTCACTCTAGAGCACGGCGCTTAAAACTGGGAGGGACCTTGCAAAATGACTCTTCAGAAGACATCCCACACGTGCTCATTAGCAGAACAGGAGCTAATTAATCTTCATTGGCCACACGTTGTCCTGCGTCTATTCCCTGAGATAAAGCCTGTCCCCGAGCAGGTTCTGAAATCAATTACCCCTCTCCTCACTGCATTCTGCTGCCTTTAGAATGTGATGCTCCATTGATTCCACACAACTTTTGCTCCAGCCCTTATAATCACCGCAATTAACTCCTGTTCAATGGCATTACGATCTCAGTGAAGCCTGCGGACTCAGAGAGCATTGCAGGTTTACGCAGGAAACAACACACGCTGGTCTGCTTTTCGATGGGGGCAAGACAATTGAGTGTAACTTCGTAAGTTTCAAGATGCAAAATGCATCCCTGCCTGCACATAGGATATATAAAAGTCTTGTAGAGTACATGATCATCTGCATCTGGCCCTACATGACGCTCTAGGTCAGACTGCCAGCCACTGTTATGTTTGTGTCTGTTCCATATTATGAATGGTGTTTTGTCATAGTTTACCCATCACAGATATCTCAAAGACTCTCATTTTATTAAGATAGAGTGCTATGCACATTAAAAGAACATCACAAAGATTTTTGACCTTTCACTTTGTAACTTTCGGGAAAAGTTGTAACGCTTGGCGTTTGACTGTATTTTAATGCCAGCGTACAGATAAATAAATAAAACCGTTTTTCCAGTCCAGTCTGCATTTACCCAAGACCACATCCCCACAGTTCCCTGCACAACTGACTGCCATGCTCAGCCATATGACACCCACACACAACTTCCTCTCAAACTATCTAAAACTCCAGCCTGTCATCAGCTAGCATTTTCCCTTCTGTTGAAATTCAGATCAATGTTCAATGCCTTAGAATCTAAATTCAAAGGCAAATAGTTGCAACCTCATTACCATACAGTTTCATGGGAGGAAATTTGTCGCCAGTGAAATGAGAATCTTTCTGACCTTTCTCAGCACATAGAAGGTTCATGATGATAAGCTGTCACACAGCTGCAGAGGACAGAGATCCTTTATCAGACTTTGAACTGAGACAGTTCTGACACAAGATGGTGCCCCTCCCTACTGTCCTGTACTGCTTCTGCACTGAGCAAGCATGCACTCTTTTTGTTAAGGTCTCAACTCCAATGACCCTTTTCTGCAAGATTAAAAACCACCTGATGCAATGCAGCAAAATAATAATAACACTACTAAATCCATGAAGAGAAATTGCATCCTTTCTAAAAAGACTTCTTATTCTTGAATCTGCTATACACAATAGTATACTCCTAAAAAAGATGCAGATTAACAATCTCGTGAGATTTAAGCTTGAGTCTTCTAGATATTATTGCATACTCATCCTATAATTACCTTGTACACACAGAGCATAATAATAACTATATAGTGATGGCTGGGTCTAAATAAGATTCATTCCCATGAAGTAGCTTCTTGCTCTTAAAAGTCATCATAGCCCAAAAGATGTTAGTTGTAGGACATGTATAAATGTCCACTTCACTTCTCAAAGTTAGCAGATGAGCCCTAATAAAAGCAAAAAAGCAGACCATGGCTGTTAACTAAACTCAACATTGGCAACCTTGGACAGCTGTTTCACCATAAGCATAATTCTGAAAGGGGTTCCTTGTACAACAGAAAAAGAGACATCCGCATGCTATGAACATGGTGCAAACTCACTGAAATAAAACTGTAATGAAAAAAACACCAAGAGGATTTTGAAACCATGCACCCGAGTGGCTGAACATCACCAGATGCACATGCAAACAAAATGTATTCATATCATACACATCTCTGATATAGCACACTTACGTTTTATGTATTCTTGGATCAAGAGGAGGGTGCTGAGCTCCATAAACAGGCTGTATACTGCAGGAGAAACAAGGCAATAGGCAGTGAGCACAGTTGTGCACATGGGAAAAAAAAACTACCCGATTTTACATTCATGGTCAACACTGCACTTTAACTTCAACAGTCCAAGAGCAGATGGTATTGTAACTGTGGGCTGTTGTTAGGCTGGACAGAAATAATTGGTCTCAATTAAACCAGAATGAAACAGATCTTTTATGCACACATCGAACACACATGGTCCACACACCAAGAACCAGAAACAAAAAAGCTGCTAGGTGTGATGGCTAGCTCTTAAAAACTGCAAGGAAAACAGCAAATGGATCTTAAAATATAATCTCCTGCCTTGTAAGAACATAAAACATTAGTGCTTCAAACAAGAGAAAGCCATTTGATTAATTCTGATCGCTTGATTGCTGATAACTAATTAACACATCATACCTGCAGGCGACTGTGCTGCTCTGTATGGCAGTCACTACTAAGCACTGGTGTGATAACAGTCTTCACCTTTAGAATTATCTAACACTTCAGTGTCTTCTGCATATCTTCATGGTTTAAATTCATGCCCTTGCCACTGAGGATGACAGACTGGGACTGGGATTATCGATGACCCTTTGACATAATGTTATCCCTAATCATTCTGATAGCAGCAAAGCATAAAAACCTGAAAAAAAGCCTACTGTAATAAAAACCCATGGGAAAATGAACTTATATTTGTGCGAGCAGGTTAAATCCATGTAATCTATAAAACATACGACACAGTAAACCTTTTAATTCTGCCAAATGGAAGGGATAATGTGTGGGCTATGAGCATATGTGCAGCACTGACATCTCCTGAAGCCCTGCCTTTTACGAGTCTGTGTGAACTAAGCCCAGCAGCACAGTGCTCCAGAAAGCTCCTGCTGCGGAGCGCAGTACTGTATAGTGAGGGATTCCTACAGGAGAAATGGCATCAGTGCCACTACTAACCTCTATTACTTTCAAATACAAAAGATCTGCCCTAACCACAGCACACAGCCCACAGGAACTGTGCAACTGCTCTCGCCCTCATAGGCAGATTCTGCCCTTTTCTTTTCCCATCACTTCCTCCTTCTGTCGCCCCCTAGCAGGATCACAGATAAATCAAAGTCGTGGTCCTCCATGTCCCCATGTCCCCCTTCGGGACCCCTTCCAGATAAAAGGGCCCCCTTAAGGGGGGACCTGTGCAATTTCTAGAGGAGTCTCTCCTTAGCAAGAAACACACATGACCTTTTTTTGGGGCTGTTCTCCTTATCCAGACTAGGATTCCTGACTGACAGTCCACAGACTATGAAGGTCGATGGAAAGCCTTCTTCCACACTGACCGTCAATATAGGTGCACCTCGGCTGTGTGCTTAGCCTCTTGCTGTTTTCCATGTTTACTTAAGACTTAACTGAATTAACTGAACTGATTCTCTTTTCCTGCTCTTTTTCAAACCTACAGTGTATGTTCTTATCCCATTCCTTCCCATAATAAACCAGGCATGCAAACATACATTAGCATTAGTGTTCTCTCATTTTCTCTCTCCCCGTTTTTCCCCACTCTTCCTCTTTTGCAAACTATATTAGTGCCTCAGAAATCTGAACAACAAGAAAGGTCAAAAACAACTTGAGACCATACTTCTGTGTTTAGTAGTTTCTTGAACAAAGCCAAGGTATTAGTTTTGACATAGATGGGTGGATAACTTGTTCCATACTCCTGCAACCCTTTGCATAAAGACATGCCTCCAGCTCTTGGTTTTAAAAACACTTCCTCATAAATAACAATGCTGCACAATTCAACTATTAGCACCTCATATTTTAAAATAGCTTATTAACTAACATTGCACATAAGAAAGCAGAGTTAAACTCTAGTGGGTTAAATTAAGGACATAATGTTCCAAGACTTATGTTTGCCAACTCTGCATTTGAAAAAAAAAGAAAAAATGTTAGAGAATACAAAAAGTAAAATTAAACATCACAAACAGTCCTTTGTATTTATGCCATGGGTCTAATTATTCTCAGGCTTTTCAAAGCAAACCCCTTCACTAATCTCGGCATTTTTATAACCCACTTCTAACAGAAACACTAGAAAGAATTCTACTAAGAGTATATTTTGTTCTAATTAAACTTTACTTAAAGTAACTCATCAAAAGCAGACATTAGAGGCCATGTATTAATAAGTGATGAGCTGAGACTCAGCAGAAAGAGACGGTGGAGAGGCTATACAGGCAAAAGCAGCTTCTGTAGAAAACTCCAGGGACAGAAGACAAAGGTGATACATTCAGACAGGGCATTATCCAAGAGAGAGGACAATAATGATAATACTGAGGGACACATTGCCCTGCAGAGTCCCCTGTCTCCAGAAATGAGGAAGTGGATGATGCAGGTTAAACCCCAGGAGACACTTTAATAGCTCAAGGGGAGACACTGTTAAGAATGAAAACGTTTTTCAACTCCAGTTTTGAACCAACTGAGAGAAGAAGTGAACGTGCGGGGCTGTCTTAAGTCCTTTAAACACAACTACTTAAAGTTTTTAGAAGTGAGTTTCAGAAAGAATTTTTATTTTTCTGCCCTGATTCAACAACAGAAGGTGAAATTCTTCTCACTCCGGTTTTCCATCTCCTTGGCTGCCGCTATATCGTACCTCTGCCAGCACTATGGCCACATTCATCCCCATGCCAGGTCTGTGCGGCTGCCCAGGGCAACACAGCTGTGAGCACCTGCAGGGGACAGAGGCTGACAATCAGACTAACCCTGCCCTGGCAATAAGGGCCCTTCTGAAGACTCCAGAACACCCTGCTGCAGAGTCTAAGGCTCCGGACAGAACAGAACTACACTAAAACTCACTAGAAGGATTAAAAACTGACATGAGTCTCTGCATCGCCTCTCTGTATTAGGCCTACCTGTTACGCAATGACTACTTCCATTTCAAAACATTCCTACATTTGAATAGAACTGTAAAATAGAACACAAAAAAGGGGATGGGTGTGAACGATCCCAGTCCTCATTTGCCAAGCAAATCCATGCCTTTCCTTCCTTCCCATGATGTGCAGAGTAGCCTGCTAAATGCACATTTTTTACTGCTATTCCTCACGTCTATGTGATAAAGCTCCCCAGTCATCGTCATTCTAAACCCGGCCAGAAATCACCATGCAAGGAATGCATGCAATACAACTTCCCTGTATTCATAGAATTTAATAATCTCAGGAGCAATAGTTCCCAAGATTAGCTAATGCATTGTTCTTTCATCAATATACCGTATTAGTTGCTTTGACCAGTCAGAAGCAGTGTTCATTTTTTTCCTGTCTCAAAGATTTTAAGACAGTAGTTCTGATGGGCTGGTACTCTGCAAGAGCTGGCAGTGTGTCTTATAACTACGCAATGCTCTTATCGACAAAGTCCCCCGGGAGACAAGCAGGCTTAAACTACTCCTAATCTCCCCGAGACACTGAGGGAGTCTGGCACATCTCTGCTGTGAACAAATTGTGCCTGTTCTCCCCCCACCAGCTAAACGACTGCGACTTGATAGCTTTCTCCTCCCCGCATGGAACATCACACCACATCAGTCCCTCCTCTGTTTCTCATTTGTGCTGCAAGGCTGCAGCTGCACTTCGCATTCAAAGATCACAGAGTCACGGGCTCAGTTTACTCCATTCAAGCCCTGCCTCCCACAGACACCAGAGGGGCTCTTTCCTTTAACAGTCATAAATATCCCACTGGAACGCCAACATCCGCCAAGCTTGTCAAAAGCACAGACAAAAAACAAACAAGTACATACATCCAAACTCTGTTTGTTAACAAGGATAAGCAAAAGCAAATGAAAAAAACTCTCTAGTGATAAAATATTTAAAAGTTCCATTGATCTTGATTGCCCCACGCTGCAGAGCAGAGATGCCTCCTCAAATAAACCAATATGCATAAATGCACAAAAAAGCAAACATGTACTTCTATTAAAGAAGCATGAGAAATTAGGCGTAATGTACAAAATCAGCATAATTGGAAGTGGCAGATTCTTTTTTTCTAAAGTGATACAAGAGACAATCGCCCAAGGGAATCAACACAGAATGAAAGAGCGGCGAAAACGTCTCTCAGCTCTTCACCAGACTGGTTCTCTTCTGGGACACTTCTGCACTTAGACGCTGCAGTCTGGATCAGCACCTGTAATGAAAAACTGTCTGAAGCTGCAAGGGGATATCAAAGACCACTCCTGGATATTCCGTAGCTCAGTCATTTTTCACCAGACAACTCCAAGCAAATATGATCCACATCAGAACTGACTGAGAAACAAAAAGAGCACTGCTCTCATTTGGTAGCAGTGTTATGGGACATCCCAGCAGCACAGATCAATAGCACTAGAAGACTTGAAATGTGTACATCATGCGTCTCTGGCAGCTCAAGCGGCACAAATGTTCAAACTTTTAATGCTTACTAAAACGTTTTTCAGTTTTAATCTTCAGATAACGTCTTTCTGGACTCCTCCCAGACAGGAGGAGACTGGCTTAAGTGCAATTCTTGAGCTTCCCTAAAATCTCCAGATTTACCAGGGATGAATCATCTCCAAATAAATGAGCCAGGCACTTTTTCCCCCTCAGAAAGAAAAAACGTGAACACTGTGATCGGGGGAAAAAAAGGCAATGGTTAGTCCTTTTCTTTGCAAACCAGATATTGCCCATCAGTCCTTCCTCACCATACACATCTCTTCTTGGCCATTACAGAAACATTACATTCCGACACAATGACCTTTTTTTCCTCATAACAAAGGCCAAAACAAAGCAAGCCGCAGTTCATCCTAGTTCTCAAGCAACAAGATGGGAATAAAACCCATCACTCAGCAGTTTGAACTGTACCAGATTTTATAAGATGCAGACTCTTGTACATAAGCCAACACCAGACGCTGGATATTTCACGCTTGTCCACTTATTTGGAGTAAGTGCATAAATGGACATGTGGTTCCTTATTTTTGCTGTGGCCAATGTGATGGAAAAGTTCCCAATCCATAGCAAATGAATAATATGGGCTATTTGCCCACAGGAAAAAAACAAACATATACATAATTGTTGCTCCTATTCCGCTAATGAAACAAGCAAAAATAAAATATCTACAAGACAGTTATTTCCAGCCCTTGCATTGAACTGCACAGTGGGAGGCAGAGGGAACAGGTGACCAAGTGTGATATTTCCTGAAAGGTCACAAAAGGAAAGAATATTTCAGGGCGCCAGCCTTGCACCTGTCTGCAGAAAGATGTTTCTGCTCCTGTATCGCACACATCTCTGATATAGATGGCCCAAACGTGACCAGCTGGCTGTATTCTGACACTCTGATCACTGACAGCTACTTCAGAAAGATAAGCCATGCCAGAATGCACTGGGAGGCTCTGTGTTTGCAAACAATGATAAAGAATTGAGAAGGCCTAAACGGAGCCAGGGCTTCAGTGAATGTAGTGCCTCACTGTGCTTACGCTAAGAATGTAAATGTAGTGACTTAAAACTAAAAATTGGCATTAAAAAAATAAGTACACTTGGAAACCAGGCCTCCACAAAAATAACAGGCAACATGGCTGTAATAGATGCTCCATCCACTCAAAAAGGAAAGACCTGATGGGACCATTGACAGCTCTAGCACACAGCCTCCACATACTAGAGCACAGAATCTAAACCGCTGGCCCCCTCTTCAGCTTCTGACACGTCAGACAGCAAAAGGCCTATGCAGAGCAAACTCCACCGTAGCACAGGAAGTGTGTATTCGGCAGAAGACACAATTGCCAAAGATAAACGCAGGAGGGAAACTGGGGGAAACTGTGAAAGCAGAGAACCTGCGCAGCAGACTCTTTGGTAAAACAAGAGTGGATTTCTATCAGGGTGTAAAATCCTGTTGCACCTAATACTGGACAGAGGGCAGTGGCCCAGCTGTGCACATTACCCTGCAGATCAATTGCATACTAATGCAATTTCATTTTTCTTTTACCTTATTCACTACAGCATAACAGTATTCTATTCTTATATAGTACAGTGAAAGCAAAATGTCCAAATCGACTATTTCATGACTATAACAGGTTTTTCTGTTTAATAGTTATGTTATTCAAACTAATCAGGTCAAAAGAAATCCTTACATTTTTGTTATACAGAATTTTTATTTCATTGACTACAGCAAACGTCCAAAGTATCACAGGTGTGCATAAAGAATTCATTTTTTCTCTCGCCAGGTGAATCACTCTTTCCCTTCTCCCACACAGTTCAGTTTAATTTTAACGTTCTTCAATTTGAAGAGTTAATGAGAGGCTCACGTTCAATCCCAGTCCAGAAAAACGCAAGTGAAATATGCAACTCAAATTATAAGCATCGAAGCATAAAGCACAAATAAAAGTCTGAAATGTTTGTCAGTGTCAGTCTTCTTTGAAATCCGTTGCTGCCTCTGGGCTCATTTTTGTTGAGCAATGAGCGTTTGAAGTTACAGCACAATACACAACAGCTCCTACACGAGTTCTATACAGTATATGGTGAAAGGAAGAAATGACTTTATTCAGAATCCCTCTGCACTTCTGTTTACTATTATTAAATATGAATATTTTTCAAACGGAAAAACTTAGTTTAACCGCAGCGTGGCTTTGCTTGGTGGTAAAACATGAATTGCATATAGAAACGAAACTGAACCTTACCAGCAACCCCTAGTATGCAACAGTTAAAACAGATAAGCATTTGCACGTATATCAATAAAATAAGTTGAAAATATAAATTCAGTAACCTATTACCAGTACATTTCTTTATATAATTAACAAAAAAAAAATTAGAAATATCGGGTGTATTTTATGTTTACAAAAAATGAAAACATGACATATGCTAGACAGCTGTTCTTTGGCAGAATTAAACCTGTAATAACAATTTTCATTGTTACGTTTTTGTTTTTTCATGCTTTTATTTAAAAATAACTTCAATTGTTTTGTGGGTTTGCTGAAACATAATCACATTTCATTGCCAGAGCAAGATGATATTTATCAATGTTTACCTGGTGTTCCAAAGGTGAAGTTCACGAAGTGGTTTCCTCTTAACCTTTAATCTAAAAGCTAAAATGCATTCTATTATTACTAGAACTATTACGTTTATTTTTTTTACAGACAGAGTTTTCCTTGTGTTGTGGCCAGCAATGTCAGTGATGCACAGTATCAGAGAAACCTACCTCCCCGGAACCTTGGTGTTCCTCTTCCAAAACTGGATTTTGTTATCGGTTGTCATGCTCTGAGAAATCCCCGATTCTTTTCAAGCAAACACTTGATCCAAATTCTTAAGAGCGCTGATAAAAAAAAATGAAAAGTTGTTGAAAACTCAAAGTGAAAATACTGTTGGAGTTATTATTTTATATTAGCAGAAAACAGAAAATACAGCACTGGGAGTCGCCATCTTGGAGTGTTGCAAAGAGCTGGCCCCTGATTGGTGGAAGTGGAGGCAGGTGTCAGGAGGGGACCAATCATAGGTGTGGTTTCCGCTGGCTAGGGAGGGGTTTGCTGAGGATTGACGTCGGTATCGTTCCCCCACAGGTGCCGTCAGTTTAACAGGTGAGTTCTGACGTCAGATTGTGAGTCGGATTGTGATTTTTCCTTTTGTCCTATGAACCGTTCATTTTTATTGCCTTTAAACCTGTTGAGCTTTACATAGAAAGTAACTGAGCTTCGTTTAAAAGTCGTAAAAGAACAGTGTTCTACCAACTTAGTTTTTTCCTAAAATATTTGAATATTTATACCATTACAAGTGGACTGAATATATTGATACTAAATTAAATGAAATGTAGAGAGAGATTTTTGTATTTCTTACTATTGCACATATCCAAGAATGGCCTGTGGTTTTACAATTCCTTCTAGAATTTGGTTCTAAATCTGGGATTACAGGACTTTTGCATGCTTCCCAGCCAGAGAGATCATTGGCAAACACTGCACTGGATTCCTGGGTAATGTCCACCATGAGTGAGGATTATCTCCTGCAGTTCTCCATCAAATCACCCTCTTCCTGGGTATTCTGGAAATCCCCCTCGCAGCCATGTCTGGCTTCGTTATTTTCCTGACCATCCCACCCAACAGATTCCTCAGACATGGTATGGAGTCTCTGTCCTGCTTGTTTTCTGGTTCTCAGGAAGGATGATCCCCTCTGCCCGGTGCGGGGCTGCAGAAACCCGTACACCAGGCTGAAGGAGCTGAGCCTCTGCTACTGGACCATGTATCAGTAACCCTAGTGCAGGAGTGTCAAGTTCAGTTTCTAATTAAATAAATTCTCCTAATTTGGCATATAATCTTTTATATCTTTTACAGTTACCTAAAACATGAACTTCACTAAAAAGTGTGACCTTTAAAACACATCCCTGCCTGTTTAGCAGTATTAAAAATTATACTGTTAATTAAATAATTAGACAAGCTAGATTTGAAACACAAGCCAGAAAAACTTGGCCCCCCAGGAACTGAGTTGGATGTCCTTAACGTAGTCAGTCAAAAGCAGGGATTCCTTTATATGCTTAAATTTGAAGGGTGCGTACCTCCATGTTCCTGGGTCAGGTGGTGTGGCATTGTATGACTGGATGATTTTGTTATCCACAGTCAGCTGAGACAAGGCTCTTCCCCAGGAGCTAATTAATGTCTGCATTTCTTTTCAGGCACCAGGGCTATAATGGCCTGGCATCCCAGAGATAGGGAGATTGATATTGCTTAGCCTTAGCCCTACCATTCTCAGTCACCCATTTGGAATGAAGACGAAAACCCTGAATCTTCAGAATGCAAGGCATGCGTGGGTATGTGTCTGCAGTGTTAGTAGCCCAACCAGGGAACAATAAAACCAGACTGTATTAATGGAAAAAAAAACATTTTCTTCTCAGCACACCTGAGTCAAACAGCAAGTGTGACACCTCTGCCCATCAGGGGTCTGCTGTCTAGCAGTCACCAATAATTCCAGTGGGTGTTCAAGGGAACAAAATGAATGCTGGCTGATTTTTCTGATGACAGCTATTACCCACTGTAAGTGCTTCTCATATGGCACAACTGCCCCTGCTGACTCGTATTAGCACAGCCATGGCAAGCTGCTGTAAAGAGGGCGACAGATAAAGTTTGTGCTATTTAGGAGTGTTAACAAGAGCCAGGTTTTCTGGCTGCGGTCCAGGCTTGGAAGGGTTGGAGGGGGTCACTTTATTTCCCCGAGAGATAAAGCATATCAGCCATTTGCAGTTATTGCTTCTAAATTATTCATTTTCTGCATGAAACAAAGGTTGGGCCTTGGTGAGCCGTGATCAGAGAACTGTTGCATACTGTCTTATGGACTAGCCTGCATGCGAACTGGATTCATAAAACAGCAGTTAATCAGAGCTTGCAAACTGGCATTCTCTCCTGGTCCTATTATTTTAGAACATTTCGAGACGTATTCGTTAGTTTCACATTGGCCCTAAACATAAATTAGTGCACAAAGCACACATAACTGTATCTTAATTAGAGAAAAACTGGGAAAGTAATAGAATTATAACAGTAAAATCCATCCATCCATTTTCAAAACTGCTTTATCCAGTACAAGGTTGCAGGAGAGCTGAAGCTTAACAAGGCAAGCAACCACAGTGATTAGCACAGTAGTTAGTATTGCTGCATCACAATGCTGGGGCCCTGGGTCCAATTTCTGGGGTGCTCTCTGCATGGTCTCATGGAATTTGTATGTTCCACACACTTTTCTCCTTGTGTTCGCATGGGTTTTCCTCCAAAAGCTCCAGTTTCCTCCCACAGTCCAAAGAGAATAATTGGCTTCTTGAAAAATTAGACCTGGTGTGAGTGTTTTTGTATCTGTGTTTGTGTGAGCCTTAGCCCAATTAGGGTGTGTCCTGCCTTAGGTGTGCCCATTGTCCACAGCCCTGTATTGAATAAAGCAATTAGAAAATGCACGGATATACAATATCATTTAAATATTTTATATCTGTCTAACAAAATTGCAATATATTAAATTGGTTTGCTCTTGTAGCCCTTTTAAATAAATAACAAAAATAAAATAGTGGGTGGTGTAGCTGTATTTAGATATTGTTGTGAGATATAAAAATGTATATATACTGTATATCTCAATTAATACCAAGGTGACATCAAAATGTGGCTCCTAAAATGAACACCACACACCAGAATGAGCAGAAAGGCCAAATGAGGTTTACTGAAGCTACAAAAGATGTGCTTCATTCCAGCTGAATAAAATACATTGTGCATTCATGTGAATGATATTTTAAAACAGTTCATGGTAGTGTTTTCAAATACAACTGCCACCAGCTCTAAGCAAAACCCACTTTGAGAAGCTGAGGAGAGAGGAGGCTCTGTGAGTCACTAATAATACTCACTGCCACAGATCGGAGCTATATTTGAATAGTAGTCGGGGTTCCCAGGTGGTTTAACCGGAAAAGGAGATTGATCAGAGCGCAGGTTGAGCATCACGGTTACCCGATCATGCCTGGGCTGTGTCGTCAGCTGCCGGTGGCTGGGATTCCCCAAGAAGTGGGACGTAGTCGGCGTGGCACTGCTAAAGCTGAGCGATCTCAGAGCTCGTCAGCCTGTGACACAGCAGCCGCCCGCTGGATGTGGCAAACCCTCGTGAGCTGTGAGTGACAGACACATCCATCCTAACATCGGTGCCAACCTAACTCTGCAATAAGAAGACCGGGGGGGTTGCAACATGGCAATGCATGAGGATGCGTTTGGCAGGTGGGCGTGTTGGGAGGGGTTAGGCAGGGGTTTCATGCATATTCTGTAAAAATGCTGCTCTTGTCTTCAAGCACAGCAATCTCAAGCCGCAAGACTGGATCCAGGGCCAGGTACATCGCGGGGTAGCAGACTAGAGCACACAAGCCCATGAAGCACATTTCAAAGGTAGACGTCAGCAAACAGGCAAGTCCACAAAGCACAAATAAAGATACCGAAGGAGATCCGAAGGCAAACTGGGGAGAAGGCAAAAATCGAGCACAAGCAAAAGGCCGAAGAGAAATCCAAGAAGCAAAGTCAAAACACAGGCATGATCGACAGACAAAGCAGCACACTAGAAAAAGGCCGAGACCAGCTGAGAACGCACTGAGACTGAGCGCAAGGGCAGGTCTCAAATAGCCAGGTATTAAGAATGTTCAGGTGGGACTGAACTCTAGTAATATCTCATTGTCACGGCAATGGCCTGATTGACAGGTCTGTCGTTGGTTGTGGTGTTTGTCAGTGCAGTTAGCACTACTACAGCACGAGAGGACATGACATGTTCAGGCCAGCATCCTGCCTGCCTGCGCGGTATAGGCGATGCAGCGGTAACCGAGTTTACTACCACTGCAGATTCCAACCTTGGGAAAGTATAATTGATGCAGACACAAACAAACTCTAAAACCCTTCTCCACGGCTGTCTCCAGCTTGAGATGAACAAGATGAACTCATCCTCGCCTCTCACCTTGCGTCCCCTCTGCTGCACTGCTCCCAGGACGGCCTACCTGCTTCCACAAACACAGCCCTTTCTACAGCACACTGCCATCTTTATCCTTGAAGAAAAATGGCTAGGGGACGTATTTTATTCAATTAGAACAACAGTGAATCTGTTAAACCTGCATAAAGAAAAAGCTAAAACCGATTAAGAAGAGAAACTATAGGAGGGGAGGGAGGAGGGCTGGCTTCCAACCTGTGGCTTTGGGACGGAGGGTGGTGAAGAAAAAGGGAAGTGTCTTTCTGAGTTACCTTACTGTTTTGTATTGTTTCTTTCTCTAAGAGAAGCTGAACCCCAAAACAAGAAGAGAAGCAACAATCTTGTCACAGTGAGAAGACAGCAGAGGTCTTACCCAGACGGGTGTGTCCATGGGCTTTCTTCTGAGGTGCCACAGCCCCAGTCCTTCCTGACATTACAGGACATTACAGGTACTTTGTCCTCTTCTTCTGTAGGTGTGCAAGATAACAGCTCTATGTATCAGCATCTGCATCAGGCCCTGCATGGTGCACAAGGGGATGCTGCCATATCTGGATGTACTGCTGTCTGCTTCATTTTGATCTAGGTGCTGCCTCTCATAATTATTTTTCTATTACACTTTGGCTAGAGAGCTGAAAAAGCTGAAAAATCCATGATCCATTTTTCAGCTAAGCAGGTGCTCTGTAAACGAGACTAATCAGAGGTGAAGATCCCAGGGTTGCTGGTAATTTAACATGGACTTCTTCCCAATAGGGGCTTCTCCACGGGTGGCAGGTTGACTTCTCAGCTGGGTCAGACCTCAATGCAGCCTCCCGTATAGAGCCACCTGCTGTGTCCACCTGCTTCTATACTGTTCTCACAGGACAGCATCCTATTATATATCCTACTGTTTATGCCATTAGGAGCATGAGATAGGGGTGGTTAAGATGAGATATAGACAATGTGTGACAACATAATCCAGTAGTGACTGGACAGAGGCTTGCAGCAGAAGATTCCAAAAGCAGGACACATGTCAAGACTTGCAGATGGCAGCCCCCTTGGAGTATAGGAGATTTGAGTAGCATGGAATCTCTGGACCTTCAAAACAGACTGTGAGCAACACAAAATAAGAAAGAATGGAAGAATTAGTATGTCTATATTCTCAGATAACCATCTGTTCACCATTATCCTGAGCCCAGTTATTAAAGGTTATCCAGACTGGTTACTCTTCATGCACAGCCCTGCGTGCCTTGACTGTGTGATCTCAAGCCATAGGGCACCCTGAGACCCAGCATGCTTTGCATTCTGTTTCCCAAGACAAGCAAGACTCTTGAACTCAGCAGAGAAACTGGTCTCAGGGTGCCCTATGGCTTGAGATCACTTGGCTTGGCTTTCCAGACTTACTGTATGGTTTGCAGTCTGCAGAGCTGTGTTCGTAAGAGCTACTGACGTAAGAAAACAGAAACAGCAGATTCTTTCTGTGGCACTCTACAGGCCTGTCAGATGCTGTTGTATTATCTCAAATGGTACAGGGGTTTAACTGTAAAGTTTTGTTTAAGTTGAATGTGTTAACTCAAAATGTAACAAAAATTTCGTTCAGTGTTTTATGTGGTGAAAGAAGTTCCAGAAGCTACAAAGTTAGCTTTTTTCTCCTCACTATTCCTAAAGAGGCTGATATGTAGAATATCTGTGTGATTTTCCTTATAGAGGTACCTGAAGTGCAGTTTAAGTGTGTAAAGCACTATTGTTTTTATGCACAAGAGCTTCAGTTTTGCCTCAAACATCTGCCAGTCTCCTAATATTCTGGGATTTTATAACTCCTAGCTCTTTTTGCAATACACTGATTTGTGGCTAGTTTGACCTCTGTAGAGTATGACCAGAAATCTACTCTTCTACATGTTTACTTGACCTTGCCTGTTGGAAGTTAATGGCTCATATCAGAGTCAGCTTTCTGCGTGATCTGAATAATCTCTAAAAATGATACCCAAAACATTGTGTCAACCTCCAAAACCCATACTGTATTCTTTTAAAAACACTCATTCATAGAAAACGTATATCCTCCATTTGTTACTCAACCAAAGGGGATATCCTTGGAAGGGGATGAATACATTTGCAAGGCTCTGTGGGTATTATCTTTTGGTTCTTTTATTGGGGGTGTACTTGCTTTCACAGCCCCACTGAGGGCTCTCCTACCCTTTCGTGTTTTAGTTTCGTTATTACGTGCACCTGCCCCCTGTTTGCAGATGGCTATTTAAGTGTGGCGTTTCTGTGGCTCAGCATCTGGCAGCCCGCCTACCAGTGGGTCCAGGATAGGCTTCAGAACGGGGTCCTGACCATCTGGGTCCCGGGGCTTGGAGCGCCTGGCCTCGTTATCCGTTTAACCTTTGTGTTTCTGATCGAGTTCCCCCTTCCAGGGGATTTTAATCGTCCTTGTCTTGGATGGACCACCCAGTTTTGGATTATGGACTGTGCCCCGATTTCCCTTTTTGGACTGTGTTGGACTTGTTCGCCTGCGCCACGCCCCAAGAGCACCGGATCACAGCCGTCACGCCCCCCTTATCTGTCATCCTGTCCTGTTCCTGCCGCGTTTCTCCTGCTGTCCTACTCCTGTCACTTCCGGATTATACCGTCTGTGTAGGGTCCTAAACAATGCATTCGGGAGTCAGAACCGGCTCCCGTTACAACTGGGGCATCAAGGCCTCTGCCTGCACCTCATCTCCCTTCTTCACGTTTCAGCACAGCAGAAAAAGACTATGATTACTTTTGCACCAAATGTTCACTACCAGCTCATTTCCTTTGTCAGGGTGGCCTTCCTCTGTTTAAACGCCGTTATAATTGCGCCTATTTACCGCCGCGCAGCACAATCCGACTCCTTCACTTTAAATTTTCCAAAATGTTTCCAGTGAGGAGGCTATAATTAGCTTTCCCTTGCATTCTATCTCACGCCGCCTCCAATATCCATCCCCCGGCCCCCACCGATAAATCTCCCTCCTGTGCCGGTAATTAAGGTGTTGGGATTCAACACAGCGCCTTCAATTAATCACCCTCCGTCTAATACATTTCATCAGCGCTCTCTGCACACTCCACACAGTCCCCGCCCCGCCCCCGCCTCTTTGCTCCCTAAGGTGGGAGGAGAGGGAGCTCCAGCCTGAGCACTGGCTGGGCACAGCTGAGCACGAGCAGGCCGAGAGGCGGCCTCCCCTGGGGAGTGCAGCCACTCCTCCCCCAGAGAGCTGGAGAAACAGCTGTGCCACAACGCATCCTGTCTTGTTATTCTCCACGCCCACGGTTCATGCCATTACATGGGACAATAATCGACAGGGCAGGCTCCAACATATTTGGTTTTCTCCCACCTGGGCAACATGGAGAGCCTGCAGCACCTTCATGGAGGACTTCATAGCAGCTGACATTTTGGGTAGCTGGTGCACGAAACATTCTGCGCTTAAACGTCATACAGTAAACTCTGGTGTCCTCAGTCCTGGTTTTGGGGCACCGGTGCATCCACAGGAATTTTCTGGGTCTCTTTGAAGCAGCAGCACCTTGTTCAAGTAAGCCCAAAAATGAACTGATTCGGGTCGTTAAGAGCCCAGCTGGACTGAAACCTGCAGACACAAGGACACTCTGTATGAAATAAAATAGGTGAAAACACCCTCATTGCTCTGGAGACTAACATACACGTGCAGAGAATTATTGCACGTTCTCCTCTCAGAATTTTTTTGTCAGTCAGTAGATATAAAATACAAGTATGTGAAATGAAAATTAAATACCAGTGCGAACTTCTTCTGATTTTATTTCCTAAATAAAAACGTATTACGCGTCAGGAAGAAAAAGTAAGATGCTGCAGAGTGTAGCAGGTTTATAATGAGACTCCCCACCATCAGAAGAAATGGAAAAGCTGGAAATCCGATTCAGTTAATGAATCAGTACACACATTGTTATGATCTTCATTAAACAACAAGAGCGTTCAAAATTTTCATAAGTACGAAATTGATTTTTGAATAATTAGTATTCCTTTCTTCATCTAAGGATGTTTCTGGATAATAGAGGTTGACAGGATAGAAAAACAAAATGCAGCATACCGTACACACCTCTATCATGTCACAAAGTGGAATATACCAGTTTTGCCATACAAATTTCCCATCCTTGGTATAAATACCAGGATATGGATAAATCATCCTTATGCATCAGGTCCTGCAAGATATACAACCTAAGCTGGCCAAGGTGGCACATACTGCTGTGTATGTGCCTGCTTCATTTTCTGCTAAGTATCTGCTAAGTGACTCAGTTGTGTTACCTGTGTCAAGTTTGCTCTTTTCAACATAAGTGTTTCTGACATCATGTCAGCGCCATACTAATGGAAAAAGGGATCTTGCCCCGGGTAACTGTAGGGCCCCGTATATGAGAAAATTATCTGGGAAAAAAAACAGGAAGGTTTTAATGTTTAATCACCAGGTCTTCCACACGAAAGAGAAGTAAAGATGGGCTCTGGAATCAATCAAACCTGCGAAGACCCTTGCGGAGACTGTAAAGGCCACAGTGGCTCAGATCTGGGCAGTGCCACTAGCTGACTGAGAGAGTTCTCAAGGGATGGCAACTGCCTGCCCACCAGCTGTTGCAAATAATTGGAATTGAGGTCAGTAAGCGCTTCTTTGTTGTCTGTGTAGTATGCAGTGACCGGTGGGTTTGCAGTGTTATCAGTAAGAGCTACCCTACTCCTGCGCCTGAATGTGTAGCCATGCTGTTGATTCTGTGCTCTTCTGTCACGACACAAAAAGCATCGGACCTGACAGGAGACTTTCCAAAGGACGATGTGTGTATTTTGTCTATTTACCCAGTGCTTCTATGAAGGATATGGCAATTAGCAATTGAAAACAACTTGTGATTCTAAATTTAAAACCACCGTCGAAGAGTGCTTTCAGTTTCTATTTCTCCCCGGTGATGACGTCCCTCATGTCTGGCGTCGGTTGGTCTGTAGGATTCTGTCATCTTTCACAATTTTGAAAACGTGCATCTTGAATTCACGGGCACCTGGAAATTCTTACAGCTATCAAGGCCCCAGGGAAAGTAAGTAAAAAAAGTACCAGCAGTCTGTGAAAGTGAGCCTACATTTATTCTGTGCGCCATGTGGAGACTGCATTTGTGGGGCATTTGGGACTGACAGGGCAATATGGCTCTTTACTGCCTGTCACTCAGTGCAGGGTTTAAGAGAAACAGCAACATTCCTACAAAGGAGAAAGCAGCTGCCACATCCCTTTGCTCGTTTTATCCAGCTTTTCAGAGGAAAAGGGTTTTGGTCTCTCCGTTTTGAGGCCGGAAAAAGCCTTAACGCCTGTCTGATGGCCCCTTGATTCATTGCATTATACAAGCCAACATACTGAATTCCCTTTCCAGAGGTCTAGAGACTGCGACCGCTGTCATGTTGCATAGCATCCCTCTGCAGTATGACCTAGGATGCACCACAAATACAGGAGTTCCTTAATCTTCAGTCAGAAAAAAAACAGGCCTAGAGCGCCCCCTGGAGGAGGCTCATTCTCAATGAGAGCGCCAACAGCTCTAACAGAACACCTTCCTTCCCACAGAAATGCGGCAGTCTCATGTCACATTGATGTGCCTGGACATTCTTCAGGTCATTTGAGAAACTGGAGAGGTTGACACAAGGACAAGTGTAACTCTGTGTAATTGTTACAGTTATTTGTTTTGCACTACGCACTTCTGAGAAAAACGACAAAATTCTATTTTTATATTGCTCCCCTTTTCTGATTTTAAATCAACTTGCCTCACCTCCAAGACCTTCCGCCCAATGTAACAGGTCTCACAGAAACTGAGACGTTTTAAGTGACATAACCAAACGTGTTTGATCTCTGCTGAGTAAAGCACATCCAGTACAACACTGTGTAAAGAACAGAGTGGATTTCTCTTGTTTGTAAAGCTCATGTTTGCCAATATGTTTCGTGAACTAAAACACTATACTGTACTGCACTGCAATTGTTATCGGAACTTCATTTGCATAGCCTATTGTAAAAGCACTCCTCCAGCATCTATTTGATTTTGGAGGTTAGCATGTTTTGTCTTATTTTGTATACGTTTTTGAAATGTTAATTATCTTATTGTACTTTCCATATATATATTGCTATTCTTTAGTATTAAACCTTCATTTAAAGGGCACAGGTAATGGAAGACTCTCCATTCTCTTACAGCTGTAGAGAGAAGTATGACACCAAATCTGAGTACTACGTGTGAATTTAATGAATATGCTGGAACACCATAACTACATCAAAATTGCAAAGAGTAAATTCAGTATTCTGTATATAGTAATTTAGTATTTGTATCTTCAAATGAAGAAAAGTAGTTCAAACTCAAAAACTGTCAAGCACTGGCAACAGGAGAAAATTAACTAATTTGCAGATAATTACATATAACTCTCTGCTGCCATGTTGCAGAAATTTGCAAAGAATTACACGTGCAAAACATTTGTCTAATTGCTTTTTGTGCCTTGCTCATACAGCTGGGATAACTGTTTCTGGAACAGCATCTTTTGAGAAATGAGTTCTGCTGTGACCTGTGGGCTTAAGTAGCCCTTTGCCTTTGCACCAGGCCGATCGAGTAGATCTGTGCATTACTGTGCTGTACTGAACTTTGCTGTGCATTTAACCTTGTAAATCAAAGAGCTCTGTAACTCAGAACATACAGGTTCCCTCAGGCCTCAGCTCTGTAAAGGAGCACATGATAGGTTATAAACAAGACAGGTTATAAATGAGGAAACAATTTGACCCAACCAGCCCAAGGGCTATGTTAAGAGAAACACTGTATTAACAATGTAAAATGACGCAAAAGCTGCTTAAATATCACGTACATTGGTTGTGAAAAAAATTCAAACCACTAACTACCAAGAGGGACGGGTGGGCAAAATATTTGCCTTTGTTTCTAACCCTTCTTACGTTTCTCGAGTAGTGGCATGAAGAGGTTTAAAAAATCTTTAAGGCTCAAAGCTGTGACTTGGTCTCTGCCGTGTAAGTCTGGTTGCTAGGCTAGAGAACGTCTGCGTGTCTCCGGATAGCCGCACAAACGCAAAGTCATCTCTCCTGGCGACGTTCTGCTTTTTGATCGTCCGCGGCAGTACTGCTTGCACCTGAAAGAACTGCCGGTATGTCGCTGTGGACAGACGTGCGAGACAGGCCAGCACACAGCTGGCTGGCAGGATAATTGGTAGCCGAGGGGTTTTATCAACGGTGGCACATCTGGTCTGCCGAGACGGCCTGCGGCCGCCCGCTGACTCTCTCCCCCGCTGAGCACGTCCTCCTGCCACAGCAAATCGGAGCTTAATTTATGGAGAGTCCCAGCCTTTCCTGAGGTGTCATCTCACGGCCCCGACCAGACTGCACCCCTCTGATTTGAAGTTTTTCTTTCTAAACTCTGTAAGAAGTGATTGATAATAGATGTATAAACGTATTGCAGTAACTATATTCAATTTCTTTTCTTTCACTCACTTTGTGGTTTTTCTCTATCAAATGATAAAATATATTGTTCAAGTTGCATGTCCTTACATAAACATAATACACATAAAAATGTACAATTGCCACACTTACTGTATCTATTTTTAACCACTTGGATATTTTGTTCTGCTGGTGCTGCTCAGCAAAAAACTGAAAGTCTTTTAGACAGCTCCAGGGAGATGTGTGCGAAATGCCAGGAATACCTGGGGGCTAAATTTCTGAAAGAAGCAAATTTCACTGCATGCTCCCCCTCCGTGCTCCTTTGGCAGGAAGCTTAAATCTTCTGCAAGATCATCTTCCTGCTGCTTTTTTAATACTACACACAGGCTTATCTTCCAGTCTAGTGTTCATACTGAACAGAAAATCAAATCAAGCAATAACTAAATATTAAACAGCATGTACCTAGTTTGAAGTAATTCAAGTAGGTAGCTGCATCAGCATGCGTAGGCTGCCAAGGAACAAGTAAAGGTTTATTCCATGCTGAAAAGAGAAGAAAAGAACATTTCGGCTGTGGAGCCTTCTTCAGGTGTGAAGGTGGGGTTGATTTCTCACCCGAAGAAGGATCCAGAAACGTTGTTTCTTTTCTTCTCTGTTTTTATGTACATAGCCGGTACACTGGTTCATTTCAGCAGTTGCTGGTTTAATAAAGTGAAAGCCAAAAGAATGTGCAAGGACCCCTTACATTAGGTAAGGGTCTGCACTCTTTGAGATTTTTGTTTATCTTATTGTGTTTTTCTTTCAATTGCAAATTTCCACACTGGGGAAGCTTTGGAGTAGTGGTGAGGGGTCTGGGCTTCTAATGGTTTGGGGTTGAGGGTTCAAGTCCCAGGTCTATACAGTGGTACCCCTGAATCCTCAAACTGCCCTGTTAAATTACCCAGATGCGTAAAGGGCTACAAACAAAATGCTTTGGATTAAATGAATCAGTAATAGCACTGTATTCTGCAGTTGACTGTGTCGCCCTTCAAGACAGTACAGTATACCGCCTGGAAATACCCAAGCCTTTAACTCATTAACCTTTAGCTACAGTGCCTTGCAAACCGAAAGACGCAAAAAAAATAAACCACAAGAACAACTGAAACCAATCCATCAGCCAAGAAATACAGAACAGCGATAAAAATCTATTTAGATTAGAACATTTATTTCTCAAGAGAGAAAATATAGCTTCAGACAATCAGGTTATAGTAGGTAAAATCTGCATTATGTACAAGCGTAGAATCTCTCTCATAGCCATCTTATAAACAGATCTAGAAAGCGAATAAAGACTTTCTACAATAAATACAACATTCTGTGCTTAACAGCGGACTTACAGCAACATTTCAGCCCGTTGGCCACAGCTTGAGGAAATTACAAATCATAAAATGTAATAAAAGTGTTTTAAAACTTTGATATTATTACAACGTTATACATAGGTCACAAAGTCCACTGCTTCTTTTAAATTATTTTTTCCCCCATTTTAAATAACTGAACTATTTACTTTCAATTGTCAACTTTTTTCCTTAAATAAATTATTTTGTGTATTAAAACACAAAGAAAATATATATATATTTATATATAACCATTAACACCACAGAGAAGCTAAATGAACTTTGAAGCCAGCCAATAATTTATAACAGTATCTTACAATTATTTACATCATTTTTCTTCCCCGTAGTGCCCTCGGTTAACTCAATACAAATGCAAAAAATAAAATATAAGGGTATGATATACATTTATATATGTAAGGTGTGCGTATTTAATGTACAAGAAGTGGTTTCATAAAATATTAAAAAGTAAAAAGCTATCGTAAGAAAATGGCAGTGATCCTTTTATTTTTGTAACTTTTTGCTTTTTTTATAAATATGAAAAAAATGAATTTGCCAAAAAAAAAACATAGTGAATTTTGTCATCCTCATTAAACAGTTTTCCGTTTTTCTGAAGTTTTGGTTGTCCTTGTTTTAGGACCCGGCTCTTCTGTGCTTTTCCAACAGCACCAAGACTCTGCTGTCTTTCTCCTCTCTCCTCAGCGTACCCTCCTGGCCTTCGTGAGAGTCAAACTATTCTGGCCGATGAGAAAGACAAGGCTGAGCGTCTAACCCCTCTACCCAAACACTCACCTCTTTACTCCCTGTCCAAGCAGCAGGACAAAGCCACGCCCCTCGCCCCTCGCTCCTCACCCCCCTCCCCCTGTCCAGTACTAGCTGGGCGAATGGCTGCTCTCTTCCCACAGTCTACAGGTAGCTGGAGGTGACAAAGCCGTGGTCGCCCCTGACTCGGCTCAGGTGGATCATGGCCCGGTCGTAGGCCACCTGGACAGACTTGCGGATGCTCGTCTTGCGCCCCTCCATCATGCGCAGCTTGTCCACCGTGTCGTCCACCCCCAGGGGCTGCACCTTGTCACGCGGAAGCCACTGCCTGCAGCCAATGACAAAACAAAGAGGCCGAGTCAACAGAGGAGCCCGAGCTCGTCCTTGCCCGAGCCCGGCCCACAAGAGTCCGAGCCCGCCTGAGCCTTTGCACACAGGAGCCAGAGGCCACCCGAGCCCACGCTCGCCCCACACACAGGAGCCCGTCCTCTCCCCGCACACTGGAGCCCGAGCCCGTCCTCTCCCTGCACACAGGAGCCGGAGCCCTTCCTCTCCCCGCACACTGGAGCCTGTCCTCTCCCTGCACACAGGAGCCCGTCCTCTCCCTGCACACAGGAGCCGGAGCCCTTCCTCTCCCCGCACACTGGAGCCCGTCCTCTCCCCGCACACTGGAGCCCGTCCTCTCCCCGCACACTGGAGCCTGTCCTCTCCCTGCACACTGGAGCCCGTCCTCTCCCCGCACACTGGAGCCCGAGCCCTTCCTCTCCCCGCACACTGGAGCCCTTCGTCTCCCCGCACACTGGAGCCCGAGCCCTTCCTCTCCCCGCACACTGGAGCCGAGCCCTTCCTCTCCCCGCACACTGGAGCCCGAGCCCACTGGCTGAAGTAATCAAGTAGTCCAGTGGTTCTCAAACTATGGAGCGCCGCCAGCTGGTACGCCGTATGACCCTGGAACTTTGTTGTGTCCACTGAAAAATTGGGACGGGTTTTCATATTTTTTATTTTAATCAAATTAGTTTGTGTCGAATACGAAGCCTACAATACAATACAGCACGCGCTAATACTTGAGTGGACACAAGAGCTACTATGTAATTCTATACCATTGCATAGGAATTCGTGCTACGGACGTAAGTGACCAATTGTATTCAAAAAAGTTATCTCCAGCAAATAGGGAGGTAGGAGAATGTGCGTGATTTTGGAACAATGCCAATGTTGTGAGCACAGGAAAGCATAGAAATGCGTACTACGAACGCTGGCAATCTTGTGAGCACAGGAAAGCGTGATAGATAACAGAAAAATATTTAAGAAGTGTTCAAGGTTAATTTGAGAAAAATACGACAAGTGTCTCCGTTTTGCTCCCATGCGCATGAAATAAAAACTTATTTTAACTTCCGAGACGGACTCCTGAAACGGAAACGGAAAAATGCAAGCTTGCGGATTGCTTATGCAGGTAAGCCCCACACTATTTTTGAAGCACTTTGTTTACCGTTGGCAAAAGAGCTGACATGTATTGTGTGGAGAAAAAGCTCCTAAACAGCTTGACCTGCTGCCCCCTATGAAAGACACAGTCACTCACAGAATTATTGATATGGCGGATGGTATTAAAACTACGCTGATAGAGCGTGTTAAGATGAGCAGATACTTTTCACAGCAATTAGATGAGTGTGTAGATGTTGTTGATTTGGCCCATTTGCTCGTTCACATTACATACGGGTTTGAGGGTGCGTCCCATGGTAAGCCGCTACCAACAGGAACTACAGGAGAGCACCCGAGCCCGTCCTCGCAAGGCACACCGGAGCCCCACGCTATTTCAGCTTTATCAAAGAGAATGGCATCGACTGGATAAAATGCGTCGGAGTTTGTACAGACGGTGCTAGAGCGATGACAAGCCGACACAGCGGTGTAGGTGTACGAATTAGAGAGGTTGCTCCAGATATGAAGTGGACGCACTGCAGCATCCACCGCGAGGCCGTCAAGAGAATGCCTGAGGATTTAAAATCTGTTAGACTCTGTTGTGAATTGTATCAAGGCTCGACCGATGAATTTGGTCGACTAAACAAGCTCACCCCTCTCACTGAAATGGTGTTTTTTTTATTGTTTTTTTTTAATTGTTGTTGTTCCTGTTGTCATTCTGTAAAGTGCTCTGAGAAGCCACCTTTAAAGGTGTTATATCAAATAAAGTTTATTATTATAATATTTATTATATGCGTGTGCGAGTGTGTGCGCACGCGCGCTCATGTTGGTCATTGTAATTTTCTGGGGGTCCTATGAAAAGATGACTTGTAAATGATACTTGGATGCTTTGGTTTGATCAGGGGTGGTACTTGGTCCAAAAAGTTTGAGAACCACTGAAGTTGTCTAAATAAGGTTTCATGCAGCCCTGATAGTAGAAAAAGACTTTGCATGTTGCATGCTTTTTCATATGATAAAAGCATTCTATTGAACTTCTAAGTGCCTTGTAAATGTCTTTTTGTAATTCTGCAGTTCTTTTAAAGAACTGTGATAAACTATTTCAGGATACGATACTGAAAGGCTTGGAAACTGCTGATATATTTTGCAAAAGAGAAAACACTGTCTGTCAAAGCCAGCTGTGAATCTAACAGCCAACTAGCTCTTTCAACATCTGTCGAGAAAACAGGCTTCAAAGTGGCTTCATTAGCACAAATGCCTTGCATCGTTAAGCAACGCAAAGACGATTATATTCAAACAGTGTTGGTTTTTCTTGTCATACTCCCCCCTCGCTCAGACACACACACACACAAACACCTCCTCCACATCACAGCTGTTCTAGTGGCGAGAAGGGAGGGTGAGGGTTAGAAACGGCCCTGAGGATGGCTGGAGACCAGAACCAGAGACCAGGCAAGCTCTTTACAGGGCTCCAGCACAGAACCACATTCTCCTACGCAGAAATCCTCCTAAAAGAATGCTGGATGCTGGAGGTTTGGTGGCTCTGTAGCTAAGGATCTGCGCCTGGTGCTGGAAGGTTGCTGGTTCGTATTCCGCGGCCGGCAGAGGAATCCTCTGTGCCTCTCATGGAGTGCAAGCTGGGGTACGCGAAAAAGCACACGAAAACAGCACACGGGAATACAGACTCTCAAGTCTACCCATTAGTAATGACATTTAAAAAAAACAATTGCCAACTTTTTTTGTAATAACAAAGTAACTCTTGTTTTCACTGGGTTTCGAACCCTCAACCTTCCAGTGCCCGAGCACTGTGCCGCACTGCTGCCGGATTACAGTCTCACGAGGTCACCCCCTCTCTAGGCAGTAGAGGCTGAACCAACACGCACCCTCGGCCAGCCCCCGCGCACACTCACCAGGTCCTCTTGTTGTCGAAGAAGAGGACGAGGAAGAGCTTCTCCCCGGCCTCCTCCTGCCGCTGTGCTCCCAGCCTCAGCACGTCCAGCGGCGGCACAGGGATGGGCACGCCGTTGTGCAGCAGGCCCTCGCGCGGCATGTCGGGGTCGATGATCTGTGCCAACACACGGACACAGTCGGCAAGAGCACGCGCACACGGACCGGCACGGGGACCCAGACGCACAGATGGCAGCACGTGCACGGCGGGCACTGACGCACACTCACCAGGGCAGGGTAGGAGGGGTATCCCCGGCACTTGGCCCACACCAGATCCAGGGGTTCCAGCTCCGCGCTGCTCTCGAACGGCATCAGCAGACTCCTGCCTGTGGCCGAGACACACGTCATCACTGCCCTGCCTGTTCCATCGGTACAGCACAGCTCCGTTCCTGTGCATCGTGGGAAGCCCTCTCCCACATCACTAACCGACTCCAACACACGAGCCGAGCCTTCCTGGCTAGCTTTTCAGGGACCAGCAGCAAGCTTTCAATCTACCAGCTGCTGCATTACAGTTGGCCATCACCCTGACTGTGAATCTTGGGATGTCACGGACATTTCATTGCGTGAATCACAGGAGGGTCCCGGACAGCACGAACGCTGGGATGAGGGGCAGCTCTCATGCTCTGTACACCCCTCTTGCTGCCCTGCCCCTCGCTCTCACCTGCGCCAGTGTAGTCCGAGTCTCCGTTCACGCCTTCCAGGAAGGGGACCCGGGAGAGAGCAGGTTTCCCTCGGCTGCGTTTGGGCGGGGACACGGCGCTGCTGGGTGGACACAGAGAAACACGGGTGGAGACAGTTAGACCAAATTCTCATCCAAACATCTGGGGAGCAGTAACTGTGTAGTTAAAACCGTAGAATTCCCACTTTAAAAGGATACAGTGCGCAACTTAATTTACAGAACAGTTTTGGTCATGTTACCAAAAGAAACATATTACTCTGGAATTTGTCTAAAGACCTTTTGAACCTTTTTTAACAGGCAACACAACCAGGGGCCCCCATTCAGTATTGACAATATAGCCCCAGTGGAGTACAGGTCCAACAGTAAAACACAAACCAGAAGGCACAAGGGGGAACCAGAAGGAAGTACATTTAAGCCTTATTTGTGGGAAGGGGGTCGGCCCAGGTACCACACTGTCCTCGTTTATACAGGAAAAACTCCAATTTAAAAAAACGCGAACTGGAGGCAAGCACCTACAATAAAACACTTAATTTATTCTTTCACATCTGGTACAAAGAAACTCTTCTATTTCTCAAAAACCCTGAGAATATTTTCTGGCCATCATGCACAGGATTAGCATATTTTAAAGATTAAGATGACATTGTGTTGACAAGAGAAGAACTTGTATGAAGTATGAAGTACTTTATTTTACTGTCAGGCATTAATTATGCAAGAAACGATATAGGTTCCAATACTTGTTTGTTGAATTTTTAAATCCCCTCAGTACAGCTATTAGATCGGCTGTGAATTTGTACCTTTTCCTCCTCTGGTCAACTTGTGGTCCCTTCTCTAGATCCACAGTCACTAACGAGTTTTGATCTTTTACTTGAAACTTATTTACGAATGTTTATTCAAGGTAAACTTGCCTTTACGGTGCTTCACGCCATTTTTGTCACACGTGCCTTTGGTTTCTCAGTGCCTTCCCACGTCTCAGCCAAGATCACCTAAGCCGAGACAGTGCCTCACTGTTCTGTCGTACACTAAGCCTTGGCCACTAAACAATTCACTACAGGACATTTCAAAAGATGGCACGGTGATGCAGGTAGCATTGCTGCCTCACAACACTGGGGCCACGAGTTCAATTCCAGACTGGGGCGTTTGTACGCTCTCCTTGTGTTCATGCAAATTTTCTCCAGGTGCTCTGGTTTCCTCACACAGTTCTAAAACATACTGGGAGGTTGGGAAATTCGGCCCTGCGTGTCAGTGTGTGCATGTCTACGTTTGTGTCAGTGTGTCTGTCCTGCAGATCTTGCGTCCTGTCCAGGGCGTACCCTGCCTTGTGCCTGTTGCTTGCTGGGATAGGCTCCGGCTCCCCCACCTCCCTGAATCAGATGAAACGGTTAGAAAATGGATGGATGGATGGATGGATGGATGAATGGATGGGTGGGTGTTTAAAAGGACGAGACAGCGCTGTCAGGACAGATCTCTCTGTGCTCTGTGCCACCCTAGATGGTCACGCACCTCTCTCTGTTGATGGGCGCAGTGCCAGCCGGCAGGGATCCACACTCCGAGTCGGAGCCGCTCTCACCATGCTTTCCAAAGCCGTTCGTCAGCCCTGGGGGACAGAGTCGGGACAGGAGAATGTCAGAAGCACACACACGGCCGCAATGCATCGCTCTCTTTGAAAACACAGCTGTGTAACAAGCACCGGTCATGGGCAGCGTCTCTACTTCTGGACATGTACCCACCCCTCCGGCACGCCAGGCTGGCTCACGGTAACGAAAGTACACGGTTTGGACACATTTCACTTCAAAAGGGATTGTCTGCCTACTTCTGGAAATATCCAAGATTTTTGAGCACCCTTGGCTTATTCTGGGAGAAAGCGGTTACAGTGAGCAGTAGAGCAGATGAAAGTTGTTGGATCCTGTACTGAAACACAAGATACTCAAGACATCTCTGTTCTCAAGTGCTGCCAGTAAATAGACATGCATACAGTGACCTCTAGTGGAGACCTCTGGGATTGCAGGCCCAGCCCATCTGTAAATCTATCCACAGGTGTGCAGTGAAAAATGCATATTTCGCATATAATGCATACAATATAAAATACGACATTCAGAGTTGAGCAGAATTTATTAAACTGTGTAGGGCAGTAATTCCACAGTCAACCATTTTTGCCGTCTTGCTGAAAATCAGGAGGCTGGCAGCAGTGACATGCAAGTCTGCTGTTCTTCCATTCAGCTAGAGAAATATTAGGACTCCCAGCACCATCACAAATACCTGATCTGATGAAGCCTGCACAGTAAGTGGAAATCATTCTAATTACTTAAGAAACTATCAGAGCTTTAAGATGTGACAGGGGGGGGATTAAAATGTTCGTTATCATTCTGGAGCTGCAAATTTATTAATATTGCACACAAGCAGTGAGGCTTTTTAATTGCTTTTATCCATTTTGTTTTCTGGATGTGCCAATGAAAGAAAATGCTGTTAAACACTGAAAGCTAATTTTAGACTTATGGTATCAGCTGTGGTTCTTAAACTTATCATTTTATATCCACCATAATATGGATTTACAATTGCATCACACAAGGAGAAAGACCATACGCATTGTAACCCACCCACCCATCAGAGCCATTAATCTTAACCCTCTATGAGCTCCATAGCACCCAAGCAGAAGTGTGACTGGAAGAGTGGCCCAATATCAGGTAACCTGTCATCCAGGCGGCAGGAGGACACAGTCTGCAGTGAAAAGCACACCGTCCAAGTGACAGTATTTTCCCCCACACAGCAAGACTGAGTGCATCAGGTGGAGGACAGACAGCTGTCAAGGCTTCGCACCCAGCAGGACACAGCAAGCTAAGATTCCCGTCTGGCCAAAGCCTGCAGCACCTGCACACAAGTACGCCTCTAACCAGGGAACCCCTGCAGGTCAGCCAGATCCAGAGCCAAGGCTGAAACCAAGCAATGTGCCGAGTCCTTAACAGAGAACAATGTTACTGAGGGACCCACCAAGTGGAATGATCCAGGAAATTAGGACACAGCCTGCAGTGTGCCCTCACGTCTACCAGAGAAGATGTTACAAACACGGCTGTATCCACTACCAACGTTGAGCTGGGGTCCTTACCTCCCTCGGGGGCGGGCCGCGGCGATTTCTCCCCCTCGCTGTCGGAGCTCCCGCTGAGGCTGCAGGGCCGCCGGCGAGGGGTGCGCTCGGAGGGGCTGAGGGAGGGCGACGGGGCGTCGGAGGCAGGAGTGGGAGTGAGGGGCGTGCTGTGCATCTCCTCCCCACCGTTCCGCAGGGGGCTGTCGGCCCCTTTGGGAATCTTGGCGCCGTTCTTGGCTTTTTTGAAGAGGACGGAGGTGCGGCGGCCGACGGCGGGCGCGGAGGGGCTGGGCAGGTCCGGGGGGACCCCGAGGCTGAGCCCGTTCAGGCCGCTGTCGCTGAGCAGCCGCTGGATGCCCCCGGCGGGGCCGCCCCCCGTCCGCCTGCTGGTTGGCACGTCGCTGTCCGACTTCAGGCGCTTGTGCGGACGGCCCGGGGTCCTGATCTCGCTGCCCACGGGTCGCAGTGTGGGGGGGTCCTGGGGGGCGTCGCTGTCAGTCGGGGAGGGGGCAGGGCCAGTGGGCTCTAGCGTTGGAGGAGGGGTGGACTTCGAGGATTCTATGAGCAGAAAAAAAAAAACAGGCTCACCATGGCTGCTAAGTTTCTTTTTCATTCATTTTTAAAATCACTTTGTTTAGGATATTTATTTTAGATAAATTTGGCGGTGCCAATTGAGGCTTTACAGCCACATGGAAGGAGTGAGGAAGTTCAGGCAGGCCTCTCTGAGCCGCCCACACATCGAGCGATTCCTCTTAACGTGCTGCACGCAGGGAGACAGGAGGACCCACGCCGAACGGAGGAGTGGGAACATCACAGGAGGTTGCCGTTTCGCTGAGCAAGGAAGACCTGACCAATCGCAAGCCTACACTTACAGACGCCCCCCCAGAGTCACAGAGCTCAACCAACAATCAGAGCCAGCAGTTTGCCCTTGTGAGCCACGCACAAGGCAACTACCTTTTTCCGGAAGATATCACAGCACACTTGACCAGAACACTGGGGAATTAGGAATGCAAGTCTCAGGAATTCAAGACATGAGACACCATAAAATGGTAACCACAAGAGAAAAAGGAAATCATAAGCCATCAAAACATCCGAAGAGGACATAACAGGAAATGCTCCACTGTCTACTGCTGCCAGAAAGGAAAAATATCACACTGTACCAATAAACCAGAAAGCATCTGGTCAGGCCAGGCAGTACCTAAAAGGCATGTTAATAAACACGAAGGTCTTCAGTTTTTATGATGGTTGATTTTGTCTAGCAACTCCCAGTTACGGAAAGTCATGAACAGATGAAGAGTTACATCAGGGGTACCTGTGGGAAGTATTTCGCTTTTATTATTATTAAACGAATTAATTAATGCATTCATTAAAAAAATAAACTTCAATTAAAAAAATGTCCTCTTGCCCCACGTACAGAGTTTTGTCAGGCATGGGATAGTCACAAGATTTAGTTCTCTTTTCTAAAAGCTAACAAGCAAGTCCACCAGAACTGGTGCTCCACAGTGGAGCTGGGCGGACTGTACCTTTCTCCGGAGTCGGGGGGGGGCTGCCCGCGCGCTCGCCCGGCGCCGTGCTGTCCTCCCCTTCCTCGGGGGCGGGCTTGGCGTGGTCCCCGTTCAGCAGGAGCCGCTGCTGCTGGCCCAGCTTGTAGCGGATGCTGTTGATCTCGCGGCGCAGCAGGCGGATCCGGCGCGTGCGGGCCCCGCTGGAGCGCATGCTGGTCACCATGTCCAGCTTGTCCAGCAGCTCCTTCAGCTGGTCCTCGGCCGACATGTGCAGGCGGTTCTCTGGGAGCAGGATGTTGTCCACTACAGTGCGGACAGGGAGGCGGAGGAGAGGAAAGTGTGAGAACACTGCAGCCGCAGCAACAAGATACTATTATTGTGTGGACAACTTTCCTAATACAATTACAGGAAACCCACGCTTTAATGGACTTCGAATTTAACAGACAAAATCTGGTCAACCGTTCCTTTAAAAATGCACGTACATGACATTGAATCGCCACGCACGTGAAACCGTTTCAAATGCACTGGTTTTGGCGACTACGCAAACGTCACAGTATAGTGAATAAAAAGCACCTATGGTGAATCTTCAAGTGCTCCCACTGAAGAAATTTATAACAATCCAAGATAAAGGCTCCGATTATCCCAAAGGTACAATGCTGATGAGGCTGGTCTCTTCCGGCATTTTCTCCCAGAAATGGACACAAGCATCCGTGTCTACGCCAGGACAATAAACCAGCGAGGAAAGGATCTCGGCAGAAATTTGTGCAAATGCTACAGGCTTACACAGATTGACACCCGTTGTCAAGTTAGTTACAGGGACTGAGGGTCCTCAAGGATACAACAAACAAGCTTCCAGTAATCCATTGCCATTCCAAACAAGCTTGGTTTACTTCTGACAGGATTTGTTTCTCATATACAAGTGTGATTTGAGCTTGAAATTTCTCATTGGTAATTTAATGGACAGCCAGCTATACTGGGCACCCCTTTCCCCCCATTAGTCTGGTAAAGTGAGGGTATACTGTATATAACATCCAGCTGAGGAAGGTAAGACGCACTGTGGAATATTACAATTCAACAATGTAAAAACAGTGCAAGACGGAGCAGTTACAGCAAATCTTGCAGAGGCGTCAGAAGGCGTCAGAGAAGGTGCAGTCCTGAGCTCCCAGGCAGCTAATTCTGCCCAGGGTACAACACAAATGGCAGGAGAGCAAAGAGAGGAAACAAACAAGCACGTGGCAGAAGAGAAGGAGAAATGTGGGGGACTGGAGGCAGGAGGGGCAGGTAAGAATCAGGTATGAATACAGATGGACAGCCAGCGAAGAGCATGAAGAACGGATGCCGATTACAGGTCAGGGGGCTCCAGATGAGCTGGAGGGGGTTGGGTACAGATGCGAGGATCACGCAGTGGGTTAAAACACATCAGGTTTGCACGGTTCCAGCCCAGCACAGCAAGAGGATTTCGAATTTAAAACATGATTTTTTGAGGAATCACGCGCTCCTTATGTACTACGTGATTGTGGACACGATCCAAACACTTCAATAAAAACAGCACAGATGTTAGTGCTCTAAGGTCTATTGTACGTTAGCATTTTATACAAGACGTAATGACAAAGACGCCTAGGACTGGTCTTGCCAGCTGTGGCCCTTGGCACGCACATGCAGTCTGACTTGTGCAGCCTGAGGTGGATGGAGTAAACGAGAGGTAAAGGAAGCCTGCTGCAAGCACGGGGACAGAGCTCTCACCATCCTCCCAGGAGCAGCGGTAGAAGTCCTGCGTCTTGGGCGAGTCGGGCAGGTGCATGCCGGTCTCGGAGTCGAAGCCGATGCTCTGGGCCTGGCGCTGCGTGTGCCGCAGGATGGCGCCCCCCAGGTCGCGCAGGCGCACCGCGGCCCGGTGGAACACGGTGTCTTTGGCGTTATACTTCAGGCAGTTGCTCACCATGAGGTTGAAGTCGCCCTCGAAGTCGGCCAGGCTGCAGTAGCCGTGAGCCTCCACTTTGGAGCGCATGGTGGAGAAGTCCATGGGCTGGGAAATGAACTCCAGATAGTCCGGAACCTGCAGCGCAACGCAGGAAGAGAGGGATGCCGATGAGAGAAGGACAGAAGGAGCACGTGACAGAGGAAGCCTGCCAGAAGGAAGGGCAGGCCAGAGGAGAAGGCAAGAGAGAGAGGGAAAGCAAAAAAAAGGGATTAAGGAGAGAAAGACAAGAAAATGGGGAGGAAGAAAGATGGAAATAAATAAAACTTGGGAAGAAAATAAGACCCCGCAGGAGGGGAAGACAGGTGCAGTGGCCACACCTCTTACCTCTTTGAGGTTGACGGGTTCAGCAAAAATCTGCGCGGCGTCCTTCTCCTGCAGCTGGTCCAGTGTGGAGCGCAGGAGAACCAGGAACGGAGTCAGCTGGAGCTCCATCGCAGCCTGGTGCACCTTCACCTGGACAAGCAGGGGGAGGGAGAGGGGTGTTTGAGGGGAGTGGAAATGCCGACACTTTCAGAGAAGAGGACCCAACACCTCACCAACGTCAGAAAATTATAAAACAGTGCCACTTATTGTAACCCACAGAATACCTGTTTGTCTAATGACCCATTTGCTCATTCTTCTTCTACCTCTTTCACCTCGTTCTCTTCGTTCACCGAGCCCCCAGCCCTCTTTCTCCTCCACCAAATTGTCCTCTCACTCCTTTCCCTCTCCGTGCCCTGTGCCCGCCCCCGAGTACCTGCTCCCTCTTCAGCTTCTCCCTCTTGCGGATCAGCTCCACCAGCAGCCTGGCCCTCTCCAGGTCATGTCTCAGTTTCTGCCAGTACTTCAGCTCCTCCTTCACTGCGCTCACCTTCTCGTCCGACTCCGTCTGAGCAGCGCCGCGACACACACAACACAAGAACAACACCAAATTACTGCGCCTGTCGCATCAAGGTGAGGCCAACGCTTTGGTTTAGGAGTTGCACGTCACAATTTGCAAACATACAATAAGAAGCCATTAACACTGCTTTACAAATGTGCAGGTTTACTGACAAACCACAATATGTTGTTAAGTGTTAGTAGAGGCTGCTTACTAATGGCAAAGATTCTGAAAATAAGTGTTTTTTGCTAAAATTATTTTCTTGTCTTAAGGCTGCTACCACTGCAGGGAAAAAAAACACCTCAATTGAATTTCAAGGACTTGTCCTGCTGCTTAGTTAGGCTGAAGATGATGCCCCTGTGTGTGTACACATCTCTCTGACACCCTGGGCCCTCAACTTCTCAACCCATGAGCCCACACTGGCCCAAAGACCCCCTAAAGCCTAACCTCACTGAAGCCCCAAAGAACCACTTACCCCGGCCCCCTTAATACTCGCTAACCTCACTGAAGCCCCAAAGAACCACTTACCCCTCCCCTAACCCCACTGAAGCCCCTGCCCTAGAGACCCCCTTGCCCCTCCCCTAACCTCACTGAAGCACTTGTCCTAGAAACCCCCTTACCCCTTTAAACTAACTGAAGCCCGAGAGGCCTCTATCCCCCTCCCCTAACCTCACCGAAGCCCCACAAGACCCCCCTACAGGACATGGACAAGCAGGCAGAGGGAGTGTGACGCCATCTCCACCCCTTTCAGAGAAGCCGCAGAGCCTGACCTGCTCGGCACCCCTCTGGGCTTGCAGGTGTGAGTGCAGTCGGCGGATCAGGGGCACCCCGTTCCTGGACTGGCGCTTCAGCAGCCAGTAATTGTGGAGCCGCTGCATGAACTGGTTCTTCCTCTGGACCGGGACCCCCGTGCAGATCTTATTCAACCTTTGGAGAGAGACAGGAGGCCAGGGTGAACAGAGCAACACCGACAGGCGCTTCAACACGCCATTCTGACCCGACCCCGCCTTAACCCTCAAAATAAAACTGGAGAGAATCCGCGCCGAATTTCGGCTCAACACAGAAAAGGAATCTCACAAGAAAGTTCTGAAAAGTGCTTATTTTAATAAAGGGGTGCAAAGCCAATCACAGAGATCGAAGTATAAAAAGATTTTCCAGCTGGTTTATATCCTTCAGGACAACCTGTAATCACCCCCACCCTCCACACACTCACTGACGCAAAATTCAAAACTGTCAGTACTTGAATTAATTATGAAAGCAAATAAAATTTGAATATATCATGCAAATTTAAGAGTGGTAGCAAGTGTGTCAAAATGAATTGACGTAAAAAATCATATTTTAAAAACCCCAACTATATTAACATCCTACAGCTGTCAACCACCTAAAAGTACCACCTTAAGATATACAGACATTGACCCCATTAAAGTTTTTAAATATGGCTCCTGGGCAGCATTTCTTTCATGACACGGGTATAGAAATGAAAGGTTTCCTAATGAAGGCCAAGAACAGCAGACAGCCCCATTTCATGTTTCTCCAGTCCTGGAAATACTTTGGCTATATATTTGGCTCAGATATTTCAGATTTAAATATTTATATGTGCAAGTGTATGAATAAAGGAAGGTTTAACTCATTCCGCTGATCATAAAGTCCCTCATCCTGTCTGGTCTGGATCCTTTCTCTGCACTGCGCTTGCTGCTGCTGCTGCTGGTCTGTGAAGACTCAGAGCCAGCATTTTGTTGTGACAAGGGTAGACTGAGCACAACTGGGTCCCCTCATCACTAGTGGTTTGAATGTAGTTCCTGGTGCCTTGGGGACAGGGAGACAGAGCAGTAACAAATTCAAACCTGAGGAAGTGAAAGCGAAGCCGGGGAGCTCACCTGTGGGAGGGGATCTGCGGTACCATCACCATGGGCACGGTGGAGCGCCGAGACACCACCTCCAGACTCTTCCTCACCTTCCTCTTCAGCTTCGAGCCCTTCTTCGCCCCGCGCTTGTGCTGCTGCCCCGGGGTCAAAGAGGAAGCGCGCCCCCGTCCCGCCCCTCGGTCCCGAGCCCTCTCCTCGTCCACCTCCTCCCCCTCCCCGATCTCGCCCAGGTGGGAGTTGCAGCCCCCCACCAGCCGGCTGCTCTTCCGGGTGGCGCCCGGCGGCGAGTGGGCCTCGCAGAAGGCCGTCTTCTTCACCGAGAAAGTGGTGCCGTTCACGTTGGTCTCCCGCACGGGGTCGATCTTCATGAAGAGCCCCGCGCGCTGGGCGCAGGTGACGTGGAAGGCCGTGTAGCAGTTGGCCTTGTGGCACTGGATGGAGGCGCCCTGCCCCTTCTGCTTGCAGATGTAGCAGGTCAGCTTCCAGCGGGCCGGGGGGATGTTTTCCACCCCTTCCACGGGCTCCAGGAACACCGTGTTGGCGAAGCAGACCTCTGGGATCCAGATGGCACACACCACATGGGCCCAGCGCCCATCGCTGGTTTGTTTGAAGGCGCCTCCCTTGTTGGGGCACAGAACGCAGTCTACAGGGCGGGAGGGCGACTGCAGGCAGCAGCGGCACAGCCACTGGCCTTCTGGGATGTAGGGCACGCCGTAGCACTCCTGGTGCACGGCCAGGTTGCAGATGTCGCAGAAGAGGATGACGTTGCTGTTGAGGCACTCGTCGTCCAGGCAGACGCAGCAGAAGGCGTCCTCGTCGATGGCCGACTGCGAGGGGCCCTGGCTTCGGCTCTCCAGGAAGGACTCCTTCTCCAGCCGGTCCATCAGCAGCTCGAAGGCGTCGGGCGAGACCGAGGCCTGCCCGTCCGACACCCGCTTCTCGTTGACCATCTCCAGCCAGGCGAAGTCCTCCTCGTCCATGTCGTACTCGGCCTCCGCGTCCAGCTCCTCGGCGGACTTCTCCATGTAGCGGTAGTAGGCGGCCGGGAGGGGCGGGGCCTCGGAGGGCGCGTAGGAGTCCAGGATGCGGAAGGTGGGCTTGGGGAGAGCGTGATGCGGCGTGTGGGAGTTGGGGTGATGGTGGTATGGAGGGTGCTGGTTGTGCTGCCCTCCTCCTACGTGTGAGGAGGAGGAGGAGGAATGCTTGGCGGTGTCCTTCTTCTTCCCTTTGGTGGCAGGGGGCTTCCTGCCAGGCTTGGAGCTGGGGAACAGGGGCTGCTCGCTGTTCTCCTTGTTGCTGTTGCACTCGGCGATGTCCTGCGCCGTCATCTCGTCCTCGGTGATGACCGTGAGCGGGTCGAAGATGCTGATGCGGTGCAGCCGGCCATCCAGGTCCACCTCCACCATCTTCTGTGCCTGGGCGTAGGTCAGCGTCTCCCGCGCCGGCGACACCTTGAGGCTGTAGGGGGAGGGCGAGCGCGGGCCCAGGCCGCCACCGCCACCGCCGCCGCCGCCGCCCACTGCTGCCGCCGCCACCCCCCCAGCCTGGCGCCCCCGCCTCCGCGGCTTCCTCATCTGCCCCCCGCACTACCTCCCTGGCGCCGGGGGAGAGACCGAGAGAAAAAGACAGAGAAAACTGGGGTCAGCTTATATGGCAACAGACTTTGTTTTGAACGATTTGGAAGTGGTTGCTAATTTCCTATCCCAACGTGGCAACTGATCACAATGACTCAACAGGCTCCACAATCACCTGCTGATGAACAAAACTCATTTACATTTCAAACTCTTTACTGCTGGCAGGACACTGCAGAGCTTCCAGGACATGGAGACATGCCATATTAAAACAAGCACTCCCAAATACTCTTGCCAGTGGTTCGTCCTCTGGCTTTTGCGCCAGCCAGATCTTTACAACAGGCTAATTTGTTTTCAGTTTTCTATGTGGGGCTTATTTTTAAATTTGCTTTCACGTCTTCAAATGTTGAATGGAACTTGCATTAGTCCTGTACCTGCTTCTAAAAATGAAGACCCCCCTCTAGTTTTCCAAGGAAAACGCCTTCAGGCAGTACTTGGCAACTGTCATTCCTACTTTGGTCAGTTCATCATAAATTGATCACCTATTCACAGCTTTATAATCATCAATTAAAGTAATAAGTAATAGGTTCATTCCATGCTGAAAAGAGAAGAGAGAAAACACAACGTTTCGGCTGTGAAGCCTTCTTCAGGTGTCAATTAAAGTAAGCAATTAACACAGATTATTTAAAGCTGCTGGGATTCAAGTCAGGTGGGCAAACCTGCAAATTCCCACTTCTCCCAGAACAGTTCACTGGGAAATCTTGAGACTTCTTGTCTCAAGGCAGAGCCTCTTCAGCCACCTATAAAAACATTAGGAATGGACATGTTTGTCTGTAGTAGTACGGTGCCTCTGTTCCTGCAACTATAACTTCACCACAGCTGCAGAAAAGGTCTTTAAACATAAAGACAGGCTTTTGATTTAATAAATTCACCTTTGTGTTAGTTGAGCTCTAGTACAGTTTACAGAGGCTGCTCTTGCCTGGTCTTGCTGATGTGCCACATAAGACCTGCTGGTCTATGGCTCTCCAGTTTGTGGCTCCAGTCGTAGGCCACCCCTGTGCTTGGCTTTTTAAAGGCAGAACATCTATTCTGATATGATGTTATTTCACAAGAAAGGAGTGTTACGTTTGCTGGGTCCTTGCTCCATACTCTTCAGCTGGCCTAGTTTTCTGCTGGAGGGCAGAGGGAAGGCTGTGGGATTAATTACCTTTCCAGTGTTAGATGCTTCAGTGCACAAAAACAGTTACAAACGAGAGGAGACACTTTGGCACATTCAGTACTCAATATCGAACCGATCCAAGGAACCTAGAAGCCAAGTTGTTTCTAGGAGGAAGCCAGGGTATCAGCTTCTACAACATAGCCAGGTGCCTTGTTCCACACTGCCAGACTCTTTGCATAAAGAAACAACTTCGATACTGCCTTCAATATATATATTCAATATAGTAGTATGTATATCACTATCATTCCCCATATAGTGTTTTCTGGGTCATATCCATGCAAAGAGGATATTCGTTATAGATCACTTCTCCTTGGCACTGAAATGCTGCATTTAAGAGGTAAACTGGACCTCTGTATTTGACGCGCTTGTAGTGGGTTACAGGGAAATATATGCAGCACTGAAGGAGTCTCAAATCCCATTGGTCATGTTAAGAGAATACAGCTAACTCCATGCCAAAATCAAACGTGAAAATCAAGTGTGAAAAATTCACCAGTAAAAATCTTTTCACCATTGTTTTTTTATGATGATTATAAATGTGTTAACAATTGACCCTAAGGGGGCCACAGAGACTTCCAAACAACTCCAACCCAGCAATCAATTCTTTAGTGCAGTCAGAACCACCTTTTTCTCCACAGCTCACACACAGCTGCTGGCTAGAACAAACCTGTAGAACCTGTGGCACCAGCTCTGCCATCCGTGGCTCTCCTGACCCATCCTCTCCATCAGTCCAGCACTCTCTCAGGAGATATGACAGCTGGCTCCATAACTCACTGCCATTTTACATACTGCCGTTCACAGCAGAGAGGACCATCTTCAATATAAAAGCACAATTCACAAGGGGAACTTACAGGATACTAACACTAGGCAAATCATGTCAGAGGCAAGTCTGCACAGATACATTCAGCAACTAACACAAACACAGACGTAACATGCAAACATGCAACATCGAAATATCCCTACACTACGCCCTCTGCTATCACTAACTGGGGCTGAAAAGCTCTGTAATGCTCTACTAACTGGGGTATCTAAATCTACATTGAACAAACTGCAGAATGTCCAAAATTCGGCAGCCAGACTCCTGACCAGGTCTAGTGCAAGTGTTCTTCACGTCCTTGCACTGGTTTCCTGTCAAATTCCGCGTGGAATTTACAATCCTCATGCTCACCTATAATGCTCTGCATGGCTTGGCACCTCAAGAACCTGTCTGAACTATTGTCGCCCTTCTCCCCACCTCGCAACCTTCGCTCTTCTAATTCTGGTTTCCTAACTGTCCCCCAAGCCCGTCTACATTCTATGGGTGACAGGGCCTTCTCCTGTTATGTCCCCAAGCTCTGAAACTCTCTCCCCAAGGATATCGGAGTCACCTTCGCTAAACTCCTTCAAATCCAGACTCAAAACCTTCTTCTTTAGAAGAGCCTTTACTTAACTGGTTCCATTCCTTACCCCTCTGCTCCTACTATACTTAGTACCACCATCGACCCTCTGCTCTCTGTATTGTAATTGTGTTTTATCTTGCGTGTTCTTTTTATTTATTGTTGTTGACATTCTGTAAAGTGCTTTGAGAAGCCACCTTTAAAGGTGCTATATAAAATAAAGTTTTTTATTATTACTTTAGATCAACGGCACATACCAAACTATAAGTGCCTATAAGTGTCAGGGCCAGCTTATGAAGGCAATAATCAGGAATGTGACTTGATCTATATTTTTATGAGAAATATCACACTGTTTTGCAGTTATCGGTCGAAACACCTTTGAGTCACAGTAATAGCCGAATCCACTAAACGTTTCCTCGCGCTATGCACTCACAACTTTGTCTTTGTTCAGAAAATAATTAAAGCTCTGCGGCGGTACATAATCCTTTCAGGGTCTTGCTTTAAAAAGCCCATTTTAAAAGCATTCCCTGGATTGTCGGCCATAATGTTTCGTAAAAACGTAGACCATAAATACGGCGATTCTGCGTAACCAGCCAGACCCAACCCAAAAGACAACCATTCCTCCTTCGATTTAAATGCTCCCGCCTCGCTGCGCAGGCGTCGTGACGTGTGGAGGCGGAAGTGATCTTGCACCGAGCTCACACTCAGCTGGCTCACACGTGACTTGACGGCGCGGTGTTAGAGCTCCTGTCCTCTTTGCGCATCGGGGGACAAATTCAATACTCCCCCTCCAAATAATCCCGGTCACCTGTTCAGCGAGCTACTCAATGAGAGCATCACTCCCCTCCTGTGTCCTTATCTAGAAAGCCACTCATTTTACTTTGTCAAACTATCCCCCACCACCAAGAAGAAAACAAGTCGAGGCTCCCTTTTTCTTGCCTACGGCATTGGAGCGGCGAGTTTAATCAAATACGGACAAGAAAGTGAAAAATTCCATTTAAAAGATCAAAACCGGATCAACGGAAAGAGTTTACTGGTCTTAAATTCAACCTAAACACGCAAACGCCCCTTCAGCTGTGATCGCGGCAAAACTTTTGCAAAATGACATGTTTTTATTTTCGCTTGGTGGGGGCGGACCTATGCAAATCAAGCTCCTCATCTCTCCACACACCCGCACAGCTCGCAAACTACTGCCACAACACGCGATCTCTCTCTGACAACGCTGCTGAGAGCTGACATAACAGTTTATTCGCCCATGGCGATATACCCTTCTTTCTTTGCTTGTGTTTTTCGGGGAGATTTTTCTGGAAGGAATCCCCTACACTTAACCACCAAGAACACCCCAGACCCACTTTTCATAAGTGAGCTTCCGCTCGGCCAATCAGAGTCTCCTGCCGCCCTCACAGGGTCTTCAAGAAGCCAATCAGCCATTAGCAGAGGCGGTCCTAACCGCCATAGTTTGGTTGGCTGCGTTTTATTTCCAGAAGGAGAGAAGATGGCAGCCATCTTCCCCGCTAAACTGTAGTGCTGATCGAAATATTTCTCTTTACAACACGACGCTACAACAAGCAGGCCCAAACACAATGTCGGTTAATAAGCGCCTTTCCTCTCCTGCCATATCCCCTCAAGATCACATTAAAACTCTCCTTCAGTATTATGTTATTGCCCGTTTTCTTTGACCGGGGGGGCAGTTAAGAATCTCCATTAATTTTCTGAGTAAAAAAACGTCTACACCCCTGCTTAAAAACAACCTCGCCGCAGCGCAAAAAATAAGAAAAATTCGACTTTAAACATTTACCTTGTTTTTCAAAAGGCAACTCGACAGCAAGAGCAGCTAAAAAACAGCCAAGGAGAGCGGAGCCGTCGCTCTGGGTGCTTCGGCCGAAAAAGCCGGCAAATTTCGGTGTGCAAACGTCCTTTTCCCAGCTTCAACCCTCCATCATGGCCACGACTGAACGTTTTCCAGTAGAATTAAGGGAGAACAGGCAAGTGTAGTGCCAAGGTTTATTTGAGAGAAACACGAGAAGGTAGATACCCTGGTCTGGCTACGAAAGGATTTTTTCCCCCAGCGATAGCTAAGGGAAAGCGGCGCTTTCAATCAAGATAGCGAGAACACGCCCCTTTAAAAGAAGCGAGCTGCCGAAGCTGGTTGTTTGACAAACATGGAAACCCCGTGGTAGTGTACGATATTACTGTGTCTCCCTCCGACACAAACATCGCCACACACACTCCGATCCCGTGTGTTGGAGCACAACGCCAACACACACGACCAGTACGTAGACCTTCCCCTTCATACGCGCCATGCCAGTTACTCCGGGCTCATCCCGGGTACAGCGCTGCACAGTGCGTGCGGCGGACTTGTTGGAGCTGCACAGGAAAAGCAGGCAAGCCGGGCGCTCTCATTACTATGCGGCAGCGGCTACCCCCGCCTGTAGAAAAATACATGTGCATGGCGTGGTTTCTGTGCAAGCCCACTTCTCGCACCGCGTTCGACTGAATTCCTTCACCCTGCCTCTCTTTGTTGACAAAGTGAGATTGAATGTGCGTATCGCAGTGATGGTCATAATAACGTACTATTGATTTGATAACCATTACGCTTTTAGTCCGTCTGTAGAAGCTAATGGTAGCCTACTGCATGTCTTTAGGAGTAGGACCTAGTGCGTCTTCAGTCTCTTCAAGATATTACGGATTCATTGACTGTATTTAAATAAGTACAAGAGGTGTCTTTTCCACTCTAATGAATCCCGGGTCTTTCCCAGTGTCAGTAACGAAAAAAAAAAGTTTTCCGAGTGAAAAACAAAGACGAGCTAAAATGCAAGAAAAACAGGGTAACGCTATCGTTTTCCATGACCTTGCCCTTGTTCCCCCCAGAAGCGAAGCACACGTGTACATCGAGTGTTTAAAGTTGCACCGCATTTTTTTAAGTGAAGACTTCAGCCTTCTTTAAAGCTTGCTTATTTAAGCAAGAGGTTTATACCAATGATTCTAACTCTTGTCGACTGTTTTTTTTACGATCCAGACGATTTCTTAATCATAGAAATGGTCATTGGTTTTCCTTTTCTAAACGGACTTGAAAAAGTTGCTGTCAGCTGTCAACGTTTATGGAGGGCTTGTAATTTATATCGACTCTGTGCCAGTTCCTGAGTTTCAGAACTGCCCTCATTCAAGTGCGTAAACCACAATAAAATTAGGTTCAACAAATTGAGGAGCGGCTGCTTGTAAATCTGTATGCAGAGGTTGCTGGAAGCGGTATCTTGAGGTGAGGGTATATTCCCCTCTCAAGAACGAGGTCTTGGGCTTTAGCACTGGGATTTGTATAGCTCAGCTCAACAAAAACAAATCAGCCGACACAGGGCCCTCCAGTACCATTGTAGGGAACCACTGGTATGACTGATCTTGTGATGGTCTCTTGCTTGTTACAATGTGGTGCTCAGCTCTGCATGTTTTGCTACAGTTCAGTCTCTCAGGGGTGGGTGGAGTTGAAACTACACACCAAACACCCCTTCCCCCCATGCGCATATCTAGGTCCCACTTTACCTCCCCCAAGACACACACAGTTACATTAAAAGCTTCCCAAAACATTTTAGTGCCATTTAAAATAAAAAAATGAATGAAAAAGGGATACAAAATGAATGTGTGGTAAACTGCCTAGGACTGTGAAAATAACCCTCTGAAAGTTTTTTCCATTTCTTCACAGGGAACAGAAATCCAGGTGTAAGCAGTGTAGTGGCAAATGTTTTTAGGAACGACCACTCCTCCCCCCACGAGTGTCCCCAAGTGTTGCAACACCTACACAGCTGCCCACTTCTGTCACCAGCCAGGATGATCCTCCGTTAACCCTCACATCCCTGAGCTACCTTGTAAATTGACCTTTAGTCTTGCAAATATTTTATGACACTGATTCAATCCATCTATTTTCCAACTACTTTATTATCCAATTCAGGGTCGCAGGGGAGCTGGAGTCCATCCCGGCAAGCATAAGGCACAACGTACACCCTAGACAGTGCGCCAGTCTGTATCGCAGGGCACACAAACATTCATTCACACTCACACCAGGGCCCCACGTTCATTTACATGAGCCAGTCTTTGGACTGTCTTGGACGAGAACAGTGCTCAGCTACCAGTGCATCCCACTGGGGCCAGAACCGACCAGATTGGACCAAGGGACACAGTACTTAAGATCAGATAAGATCACTTTATTGGTCATATACAATTTTTTGGATTAGGAATTTGTCTTTTTGCATATCCCAGCTTGCTCTCCAAGAGACACACAGGCACACAGATGGAGGGAGAGAGAAGCTCGGGGTCAGAGCGCAGGGTCAGCCATTTATACAGCGCCCCTGGAGCAGTTGGGGTTAAGGGCCTTACTCAGGGGCCCAACAGAGTAGGATTCCTCTGCTGGCCATGGGATTTGAACCGGCAACCTTCCAGCCACAGGCACAGATCCTTAACCACAGTCCCAATTCTCCTTGCTTTAACTACTGGTGTCCCTAATAAAACAAGGACTGTGGAACACGAGGAACACTCTCATCCAGCACAACACACAGAGTGGGGAGCGAGGGAGCTGGAGGAGAGGATCCCTGTGAAGGATTTGCAGGAGAATGAAGCAACAAAGTGTTAGAGCCTTGGAGGAACTCTTTTTATTGTACAAATCCAGCCCCAGAACCCTTCTAAGAACACGAGTAGAGTCTTTGTGGTTTGTTAGAATGTACAAATTGCAGGAGTGATGTGTATCATGCAATTAAAGTTTATTTTGTTAAAAAAAAGTCTTTGGACTGTGGGAGGAAACTGAAGTACCCAGAGAAAACACATGCCAACAAGGGGAGAACATACAAACAGCACCCCAGGAATTGAACCCAGGGCCCCAGTGCTTCAAGGCAGCATTGCTAACCCCTGTACTACTGATTCCCCCAACCAAAAAAAATAAATAAAAGCAGCATTACACATTTTCTCTCCAAATCCTTTTGCTTCAGTTCTGCTTAATGGGCACTTTCAAGCAGAAAAGTTATCAGCATGTGGGCTTGTGTTGCCCTTCCCTTCCCATTCTGCAACAGCAACAACCCTCATTTATCCTGACAAGGCTTCACTTTGCACTGTGGGCAAGCTGTGTGCCAGCTACTGCAGCCAGAGCCGTCGCAATCGAAGGACAGTCAAATCCCAGTCAGCCCAGGAAAATCAGGCTCCATATCTCTCATCAGCTGATGCCGTGAGAGATGACCTTTTCACAAAACAAAAAGGCCTTGTGAACTTGCAACTCAGAAGACCGACAGTATTTAAAAAAAAATATGTCTGTATTTTGCCTCTAATGACTGAAGCAGACATTGCTGTAAATGTCTTAGTTAGTTGTGCTTGACAGAATTGTTCTGACAAGACAATGCAAAAGTAAATATCAAGGACATTATGAGCAGAAACCGCTTATAGAAGCAGTTCTTTTAATTCTTTTACTGTGAATCATTTTATTGTTGTTTCCGAGTTTCTGAGTACATTGTACAATTACCACTTTGTGAAGGAAACAAGGGTGCATCCTGAAAACTCTTTAATGGCAAGGGGTATTAAAAATGAAAAAGACTGTCCGATAACAATTATGAGATCTCAGGATACTGGCGAGTTTCATGGATCTTGAAGTAAAGCTCAGGAATTTTAATATTAAATTAAGAGTGCATTTATTTAAAATGCTGCTGTAAAAATGTTTTGCTTCTTTTTCCCCAGTCATTGGTGGGAGGATTTTCAAAAGAAGCATTTTATTCAACACATCCTTCCATTATTGGTTCTGTGTGAACTGGGGACATGTGTAAATCTCAACCTAATCAACAGAATAACTTAGTTTAGGATAATTTATAATAGGACACTGTTGACACAATATATCATCAGGGTCTTTTAGTTAAAAATGTTAAATTCAGCTTTTACATTTTAATTAAACGCTTCCACAAACTTGAACCAATTTTGTGTTGGCAAAGATAAGTCACAGGTTGTTACATAAAAAATAAACACAGCAAAGTAATAAAACAAAGACAGTAAACACCAGAGTGTGGCAACATTTCACTTTAAGGACCTTAATTTGCACATATTCAATATCTCTTTATTTTACAAGGAGTAGAATAAAAAAAACATAACACATTTAAAAAACGTACACAAACAATTAATCCAGACACCATTTCAGTTGATGTTGAATAAGCTTTACATAAGGCAATCTCAGCCCTCGATGAGATACAGAAACGCTGTGCTCTACAAAGGATGCTTTTGAGAGTCCGAGGGATGATCTTGGTATTTTTCAACAAGCACAGGTTAAAAAGTACTTCTTTTTTACTGTTCAGTGTTGAATTAACCCCTGCTTGTCACTTTGCAGCCTGCACACTGATGCTTCTTCCGACTCTAACCTCCTCAGTACTGTAGGCTCTGGCCTGGACTGGTCAACCACTGGTCCTCCCACCATTCCTATCAGAGGAGCATGCGAAAGAATAATTCTTATCTCAAGAATAATTCTAAGATCGCCCTTTCTTCTTGTGAGCTGTTCTCTGACTGCACGACTGTGAATGTGTTTAGCTCTGCGGATTAAAATCGGCCAGCCTGGTGAACTGCTCCTGTAAGACTGAGCTTCTGAGTTGACTCAGCATGCCATAACTGTAACGTCTCATGAAACCCTCTAACGTTCTCATCCTTTTTTTTATTGGCTGTTCACCCAGTGTAATAAATTCATTTAGATAACTTATCCTGCCCAGCCAGGACTCAACCCATGAAACTCCTGTCCTGGCAATAGATATGCTTTCCATTAGCACAGAGACATTTCTCATAAACATGGGTTTTATTTAGCACCTTTATCTGTCTGCTTCGACCTGCCTGAGCACAGTCAGCACTTCCAAAGACACCTTAAGTTTCCCATTGTCTCACAAAATGAGCGAGTTTCAACCACCCTCAAGAGCATCTGCATCAGGCCTCACACTACGTACTACGCGCTTGAAAGGATAAGGGTTTATCCCTTATAGTTATACTATATATAAAGTTAATAATAGCTTTATGTTTTTTTGTTAACCCTTAGATGTTTTCTGGTTGACATTTTTTAACCAAAATAACAAACAATGCTGTACATAAAGGATGTGTTCTCAGATAGCTGAATTAGTGAAGAAGTACATTGCTCACTCAAAAATACAAGCACCTTGTTAAACTTAAATTCAGATAAAAAACATTTGACTACATATTTAAAAGTCCTGTACATTTAAGGATTTTCCAATGTGTTCAAAGGTTTTTGAAAAGTAATTAATAAAAATCCACCTAAAATAAAAAAGACACTACAAGATGATCAAAATAAAAGATGTTTTAAGGCTCTCCCCTGAGCTTTCCCCATTGACTACATCAATAAATGAAGCCTCAAACATGATCACCTGTGTGTCTCTGTGTGGCTGGAGTGACAGTAAACAATCCTTTGAGCTAATCTCCACAGAGAACTCTAAGATGTCCCAGAATCTTTCCATGGGAACATTCAATGAAGACTTGAAAAAATACCCTCAGATCAATATGCTACAAGAAATCAAAATGGAAAAACGGCCTCATCTAGCATCTAACCATCCATCTGTTCTTATGCTGGCTCTACGGCACACTGAGTGTATTCTGCATGACTGTGGTAGGGTGATCATCTCTAAGACCTTCAGTGAAATAAGGCTTAAGAGGCTCTTCTCTCCCCTAGAGCCCCAGCAGGCATGTCTGTGTGTGTTGTTGAGTAGGTGTGTCTGCATATATGTGTGAGTCCGCATTTCTCCCTCCCACGTCAATGTGACATCGTCAGTGTGCTCCGCCTCTTGGAGTCTCTCCGTGGAAACGGGACAAAGCTCTTTACTTCCTTGAAGGACAGCCCTGGGGGAGGAAGGAAGGAGAAGTCAAATAATTAGGCAAATCCAGGGTAAAAAATCCAGCAGTGTCAGAGCAAACACTAGATTTATCCACCGGGTGGCACTGTATATGAGCAAAATAGCTTGGCAAACTCATATTGGCGACTTCCTTCTCAGCAAACACGAAAGATGTAAAAGCACTGAATTTATTAACCATAATACTCTGAGTTACTGTAGCCATGACCCTCACCAGGACAAGAGGACTAGACAGACTGATTATTAGTGTAATAATAGAAGGTGGAGAGTCAATGTATTGGCTCACGTTTCCACTCATTGACCGGTAAGGTGGCGTTGTCATGCGTGTCATCGTAAGGTTTGGTCTCAATGTCATCCTCGGGGTCCCGTAAGCTGTCAAAATACGGGTGAGCCAGGGCCTGGGCCGCAGTCAGTCGCCGGTCGCAGTCCAGAACCAGCATCTTTTCCAGCAGGTCCACCGCTGGCAAGAAAGAAAGCCTCAGTCTCAGCACACACACACAGAAACACAAACCTCCAGCTCTGTGTAAGTTGTTAAAAGGTCCAGCCCTGCAGGGCTGTTTGACTGGTAACACAGGAAGAAATGTAACTGCCCGATGACCCCTCCCCCCCTTACCCCTCCCATTCCAGTTAACCACAGTTTCACTTTTTAATTAGCAGCTCAAAGCTGCTGAACACAGCGCACAGAACCTGTTACCATGGAGACCAGCTGCACAAGGACACTGCCTGTAACTGCAGAGACCAGATTCTCACTGCGCTACCCAAGTGGGAAGAGGTGGCGCGTGTGTTGGGGGTGGGAGGAGGTCTGACTGCTCACTAATAAAAGCACATGAACATACTCACACACACCTATGCACATAACTCACCTACAGTACACATGTACAGGGCCATTTTACAGTAGCAAAATGCTTTAATATTACAGAATAATGCTCAGAACCTGTACTGGCAATGTGTATGTTACCTATTGAAATTATTTGGTATAATGATACTAGCAATGGGTAGTATTATTTCACAGGGAGTATTAAAAGCTGTATTAGCTACACCAGTAAGAGCTATTGCAGTACAATCTATACCATATTACCTGATGCACTACTAGTTATAGCAATTCTTGCTATGGCTGTATGAGTAAAGGTTGCACGGGTGTAGAAAGTAATAGCAGTATCGATGACGGTTGTAGAAAGTAACAGCAATATCGGTGCCGGGTGTATAAAGTAACAGCAGTATCGGTGCCGGGTGTATAAGGTGACAGCAGTATCAGTGACGGGTGTACAGGGTAACAGCAGTATCGGTGAGGGGTGTATAAGGTAGCAGCAGTATCGGTGACGGGTGTATAAGGTAGCAGCAGTATCGGTGACGGGTGTATAAGGTAGCAGCAGTATCGGTGAGGGGTGTATAAGGTAGCAGCAGTATCGGTGAGGGGTGTATAAGGTGACAGCAGTATCAGTGACGGGTGTATAAGGTGACAGCAGTATCAGTGACAGGTGTATAGGGTAACAGCAGTATCGGTGAGGGGTGTATAAGGTAGCAGCAGTATCAGTGACAGGTGTACAGGGTAACAGCAGTATCACAATGGGTGTATAAGGTAGCGGCAGTAAATGGGGTTCCAACTGTGGCAAGACTGGAAGTGGATGTATGAGCCGTGGGAGCACACAGACTCACCAGCTGGACTGGCTCGGGGGAACAGCAGGGAGAAGTCCTTCCTGGGGAAATGTGGGAGAGACCGCACATAGTTCTTCGCCTGGATGTCACCACACAGAGTGAAGAAAGAAAGGAGAAGCAATTGAATGATCTCGGCAAACATAACAAGCATAACAAGCAAGCTATTAACAACAACTTCTCAAATAATAACACATTTCCAAATTAGAACTATCTTGAATGTTGCTTATAAATATACTGAGGTATTAGCAGGGATTGGTTACCACCACATTATTATGACACAGTTAACCTATTATGAGCTTTAAATATTTTACAACAAGTATTACGTTAAAACAGTTAATTACCTTAAAAAACACAATTAGAAGCTACTCAAGCTTCATTTAGAAAGGGGTGCATCACCTAAAAAGTATAATCTGATTATTTTATTCCCAACCCAACCCCCACTGACTCCAGATCAGCAAAACCCCCACTGACTCCAGATCAGCAAAACCCCCACTGACTCCAGATCAGCAAAACCCCCACTGACGGCAGACCAGAGAATCCCACTGAGTCCGGACCAGCAGAACCCCAGCAGCTATATCACCCTGCAACCCAAACTGGCAAGCCACTGTAGCTAACAGATGTGAGCCTGGTCAGTACCTGGATGGGACACCTCCTGGGAAAGCTAACGTTGCTGCTGACAGTGGTGTCAGTGGAACCAGTAGCAAGTGCTCACCTAGCTGCCTGTGTGGGTCCTAATGCCCCAGTATAGTGACAGGGGCACTATCCTAGCACCATCCACCATCTATCCATGGGATAGCAACAGGAAAACTAAAAGGATGGAGGATGCTATGCCATGGAAGAACCTGCTAGTCTCTGAAACATGAATCCCCGAGACTAGTGCAGAGCCTTGCCACATTAAAGTGATCACCTCCAACACTAGGGATTTTTCTATCGTGGTCTACTTGTGCTCTCTTACTATAACTAAGAAAAAAGCAAATAGGTTTTCAAATGAGAAGAGGCCATTTGGCTCATTTGTGCATCTGCCAGTTTACTAGCTAAACTACTAAAGCTACTAGCTAGTCTACAATGTTAACTGTAATGCCTGGACTGGGAGCCATTGCCAAGGGTGACCAGCTCATTCACACGGGGACCAGTCGCGAAAGAACAAGGTTGGGCTTCCTCACAATTAGACCAACTGTCTATCAATTAGGCAGCCAATCCACCGGTTAATCATCTAATCGAGCGGGCTATTTAAGGCTGAACTCTCCACTAGATCGGTGCTCTGACACTGAGCTCATACTGCTGTAAGGCTACTGCTTATGCGCTCCTAAAAACACAACTTTCTTCACTATCACTATCGAGCAAGCATCGATCCAGCAGAAACATGCCTCTACCTGGAAAACCTCTCGCCAGCACTCTCTCCATCAACCCTGCTGCCTCCTTTCAGGCAGCTCCTCTCTCGCTGGTCTCCCTGCCCTCTTCTCAATAGACAGTCCTCATCCTCCCAAACTGTTGGCTTCACTCACTACTTAACCTCAGAATGTATGCTCATCCCTCTGCTCCCCAGAATCTCGTGCTTTGTGATCTTGCTGCAGGCCTACGCCAATCTTAGTCATATTATACTAGGTACAGAGATGGAGAATAAAGAGAGATCAAAAGGGTGCAGACAGACTGGATATGACAGAGATCTTTACCTCCTGACTTTCCAGTTTCTGAATAAACTCAGGACCTGGCACACCTGTGACCTTCATAATCTGGGTGAGCTGGTCCATGTCTGAGGAATTAGAGGTCAAGGGTGAAAGCGCACAGAGTAGGACAGGGACATGAGAGTAATTCTTAAAGGTTAAATGGACAAAAATGGAAAGATCAAGTAAAATTCACATTAGAAAAGGGGAAAACCAGGTAGTGGGTCTCTTACCACAGACCCCCCCCGGATCGAACCAAAGAGAATAAAAAGGATACAATCTTTCCCCTTAAAGAGCGTCCTGCCGTTTATCATCTCAGCCATGATGCAGCCCACAGACCAGATATCCACTGCGGGAAAGGTGAACAAAGAAAGAACTGTCAGTGAGAAAAAGGATGGCAAATCATTGTGGGGCAAAACTCAAGACCTGCTCCTGGGTCTATACCATCAAGAACACAGAACTCATTCCCCAGCACATTTTTGTCAAAATAGAATTACTTTTACATGTGTCAAACTTTACACTGAAACATTCTTTCCTTAAAAATGCTATTTTAATCATTTTAATATTGTTAACATCATTTTTGCTAGTTACAATAATGTTCAGCATGCATGACACCATTATCTTCAGACTGTGACATACAGATACACAGATGAATGTAAATGACCTCAGTTTTGGTGCACACTTGGGCAGTACTAAACTAAAACTGAGACATGCAACAGTCTACTACTGGACAACACCTCAGACAGTGGAGGGAGGCATCCTTTTGGGGCTACAACCTACTGTATATTTTATTGATCCAAAATCAGCAGGATTTTAGATGGATTTTGGTGATTGACCAAGGGTCTGGCTTAAAGCGAGACTGCAACTCTATTTTTATATTTCAAGGTTAGAAAGAATCAGCGTTGATGCATGGATTTCAAACCACCATAAAAGTGAAATGGACACAGTAACTTGTAAAATCACCTAAAAGACAAAATTTCCAGATATGCTCAGCACCATATTGTGCGATTCAGACTTCCAGTGATGTGTTGCGGCATTATTACAGTTAACATGCAGGCTTGTGAATACATCTCTTTTAATCCAACATAAATATTTCTTTTTGATTTCAAGACAGTTATGCCGACAAATACTACTTACTTGCAGATCACTTTGGAACATTTCTGCGGTCAAATGCCCGCTGCAGAGCCTGTACTTACTCGCTTGTGCATCACATTTCCCGACATTAGGGTGACTAGTGAGCAGGAAGGGCTGCATCACGTCACACTTCCTGGGAACTTGAATGCACGTTTGCGACAACATGGCGACTGTCCAGTGCTTTCACAAACATCACGATTTTGTGCTTAATTCAAAATTTGTAAAATTTTTCTATGACGTCAATTTATTTTGTTGCCGAGATTTAATAACTGCCAGAGAAACCATGACTGCAGTTCCCCTTCCAACCCATTCTCCTCCTGGGGAAAAACAGCAGAACCCTTTGCCTGAATCTGCCTTCAAGACTGGGCTCAAGGGGTATTGGCAGCTGAGTTTTACTCCCCACTTTTCGGTGAGAATTACGGTGCTATAGCTGCAGATTGAAAAGACTGCCTCAGTGTTATGGTATTGGGAAGCTGTACTTTTTTACAGCCAGGCTATTCAAAACCAGAAAAAGTCTCAATCCAAGTATCTTAAGTGTCTGCGTTAAAAGATCACTGCAGCTATGCGTAGGAAACAGATGAAGCCTAAATCAAACGCAAATCCGATTCCTAAGAACACACATCAGGTTTTGTGCTAGAACAGAATTGAGATCTTACTTCTTACAGGCTGTCCAGTCCTGGGTTTGGGCTGCCCTACTCTAGACATTTAATTCTGATTTTGCAGCCTCTAAGCATTGCAGATTCCAACTGGTTAACAGGCTGCGTTTTTGTACTTTATTTAAAAGATTTAGTCACTTCAGAACAAAATTTCATCACAATGAAGACTTGGGTTGTACTTATTTATACAGCAATCAGAATGAAATATCCCACTCAATTATACAACGGTAAAAGAAAGGATTTGAACTCTCAACCCTCCGGTAGGAGGCTCAAAGCCTGAGGCTCTGCTGCTTTGCTGGACTAAGTGAAATGATATAGTTCCTTGCCAGTCTGAGTGTAGTGCATCCAGTTGAGAATAACCTCGGGCGCCCGGTACCACCGTGTCACCACATAGCCAGTCATCTCAGGCTCCGCATGCCGGGCCAGCCCAAAATCCAGGATCTTCAGGACAGGAAGAGAGAAAGGTGGTGAGGCCAGGGGACCAATGAAACACACAGAACATGGTGCAATGACACAGAGCAGGACACAGAGAGGGTGACGGTGGGGGAGAATGGAAGAAAGGGATGGGCAAACGAGAGAGGAGAAAAGAGGAAACTTCAAAAGAAAAGATAAGGAGAGGGAATAACAAAACGGGTGCAGGGCCGAATTAGGCCAGTACCCACTATTGATAAACATACAGAAAAGAATATTAAAGTATTGGCTACACCTAAAAAACAGCGACCAAAATTCCTAGCACCACAAACCCCTGCTGAGCCAAGAGCTGAGCCCAAAACAGAGCCCCCTGAGCCAGCTGGTCCTGAGGCTCACTGACCTGAGCCACACCGACACTAACCAGCCTCAGGACAGCACTGCTAGAGCACCACAACCCAGACTCAACCACATCACAGCACAGATCAAACAGCAATATCTCACACACTGGGACACACACACACAAACACAACATAAACTGGAATGCTACAGAACCTTAAACAGACAATACACACTAGCTGAATATTTGACCAAAATAAAAAATAACAAACAGAAACAGACCCTGACGAAGTACAGGCTCAGTGACCACAACCTGGCCATAGAAACTGGGCAACACAGGCAGACCTGGCTGCCCAGAGAGGACAGGCTGTGCTCCCACTGCCAGCGGGGAGAAATAGAGACAGAGGTGCACTTCCTACTGCACTGTGACAGATACTCTGGGATTAGAGAAACATTCTTCACTAAATTCAGAAATCTAATCCCAGAGTTCCCACACCTGCCAAAACCACAACAGGTCCCAATCCTACTGGGAGAGGGAGGAGGGAACTCAGTTGATCTGGCAGCCCAGTATGTGATCTCCTGTCACAGCCTGAGGAACAGTGAGTCTGTCTCCCAATAATGCTCCAGCCACCTACAGTATATGTCAATATTTTATAATATGTCTTTGTTGTAAATGTCTGTAACATGTCTGTAGATTTTATTTTACTTCTATTTTTTGTTTTGTTCCATGTTAATTGTATTATTTTTATTTGCTTTGGCAACACTGATTGTACCCATCGGTCATGCTAATAAAGCACCTTGAATTGAATTGAATTGAATAACAAAAGAGAATACTGGGTGAATTGTAAAAGGACTTAATCACAACAAACAGCTTTGAGCAAAGCTGACAGAAATCCACCAGCAGATCACAAGAAGGAGACTCAAAGTCAAAAACTACCCACTTAAGGTATCATGTCAAAAGTTCAATAAACTCACTGAAAGTAGGTTTTTATTATTGGCACGACATAACCCAACAGCAGTCTCAGCATTCTGAGATTGAGCATCAGTTCATCTCTGTGATAGACACTCACAGCTAATTCCAAAAACCTGAGCCACGATAATAAAAACCAGGAGAGAATGTAACAGCCAGGAGTTGTGTCTCCTCTTCTCTCCCATCTATGTGACATTTTGGCAACTAAAATTACAGTGAACTAGTTTCTTTTGAATTTTATAACTAATGATCATGAATTAGAGCAAACAAAATGAAAACCAGAGCAAAACGATTTTCCAGCCACAGATGTTTTTGTAAACCTCTCTAAACATACCAGAGCTTAGTGGAGAGTTTTTCAGTGGACTTGATCTCTGCGTTGGTTTGAACAGCAGCATTAGCTAATGAGCCCGCTGTTCTCTAGCTCTTTAATCAAGACCCTACAGGCTGTACCTATTGGACAGTGAACTGTAACCAGGAATCCTTTATTTGATTTACACTATGCACTGCAGCAGCAGAAACAAAAACTACCTTCAGTTCACAATCTTGATTAACAGCCAAGTTGCCTGGTTTCAGGTCCTAGGAGAAAAAAAAAGAGAGTAAGAGGTTAGGGGATTAGGGTTTAATATTTGGTGCCCATTTCACTGGTCTCGTTCTGGAAAAGCTTCATCAAAACTGGTACAGCCTCAGCATATCAATAAAGGTATTTCTGAATCTGAGTTTCAGAGACACACAAGGGAGGGAGAGACCTGTGAAGCAACCTTCACTTGTTGTCCACGAAGGTTTTGTTAAGGAAAACCATCCACAGCCCATATCCTCAGGTGTCAGCCGATACATAAGTTCTCCAGAATCACTTCCTACTGAGGGTTACAACCCTGAAGACCTAACCACCTCATTGCAATGTACTTCACTAGAACCAGTTCTGGGCTATAGGCTATTTCTATCTGAAAGTACTGCACTGTAACTAGCTGGTAATGTACTGCTCTGTGCGTGGTCTGATTAATGACTGTGCTCCAGAATTTTTTTATTAAGGCAGGCTGGAGAAACTAAGAGTACAGTGACCCAGCTAACCTGTAAACAAAACAAGAAAAAAAAACTCTGCATGAGTGCGACACCCTGTCGGACTCTGGCATCGAGCAGCGATTATGCAGGGAAGACAGGATGGCCTTGCAATGTGCTGCTGGCAAACAAGGACAGAGCCTCCACCCCTACACTCCCCCTCTTCCTCTCCCGGCAGGATTCGAGGTCACTCTGCCACAGCCAGCTCACCAGTGGCTTCTCGCACACTGGGACACCCCCTTCAGCCTTGGGGAGGCAGGCGTGGTCCAAGTTCCAGCTGTCTGGCAACTCAGGACGGCTCTGGGCAAAGCACATGCAACCAGACAGCGCTGTCCTGTCCTACACTTCACACACAGAGCCCTTCCAGACTAGCTTTCATCCTCCCACCCCAGAATCCTCACCACTGGAAGTGGGAGCAACCCCAGGTTAGAAACAGGAAATAAAGAGCACAAGAAGAAGAGATACTGTTGGGAACAAAGGAACAAGACAGTATCATGGAGAAGATGCAGATGGAATTTGTATTATACAGAGAGAATTCCTGAAGACCACAAAGGTTAATATGCAGTTGGAAGACAAGAAGAACAGCACATATTTTTTCTGTTTGTATAGATTGAACCATCTAGGGGATTGGATTGTTATTCTTGAATCTCTGTTTAATGTTCTGTTTCAGGGTAAGGAGCATGATTTCAGTTGGAATGTAATTTAATTAAGGGGGTGCAGCTCATAACTAAACTGGCTCAGATCCCTCTTCAGTATAACACATTAACAAAAATGTTATGGATAGTTTGCCGTTAATCATGTCTGAGATCTGCTTACACGTAATCTTACTAAACTGCAAGTAATCTTACTGAACTGCTTTCATATTTAACTGAACCAATCCAACACTGTCCCAGGACAGCAGTGGTTAAAGATCAAAAGGAAGCAACAAAACGTCCTGGTCTGAAGCCCTCAGTATCAGGAGAATACATTCTTGGCCTAAAGGAACATGGTCTAAGTAGGGAGACATTCACTCACACCTGTTCCGGGCACACTTTATAGAACGGTCCTCTCCCATCCCCCCTGTCTGCAATTAGGTTTTATTGCGGGGTTGACCCCAAGATACAACCATAAACCCAGTCCCTCCCAACTGAAGGAGACTTAATTTTATATCTAACATCACTTAAGTCATTTTAAACATACAGTATAAACCAGAAACTACATCTAACAAGGTGAAATGAACTGAAATCTGAAGGCCTATTACAGGAAAGAGTCAGGTGGGACACCTACCTGTCTGTGTTCACAATATACAGTATGTCCTGATCTGACTAAACACCACTATTTTAGGGAGGCTGACTGGGCTGACTTTTACAACAGTGAAATGAGCCCTGGAACTGACGCAGTCACCTCACTATAGGCATTATCATCAGGAAGTCGAGTGCACTGCCTCAGAACAGGAGGCACTTCTGTATATAACGTGTGGAGGTTGTAGCACAAGCAGCATGAAAACTCAGGGTGTGGCTGAATCACTGGGGGTAATTAAACAATTTCTTAACACTAAAACCACCAGAGAACTGAGATGTGCTGAAAGAGCTTTGTCTCCTTTGTTATCTTTTCTTTTGGATGATCTCACTCTGAGTACACCGCTCACAGCCAGAAACACAGCCAGTAGCGGTAACTGCCAACAGGTTCCAGCAAGTCCTGCCTGAAGTGCTGTCTGTCGTACAGGAACATAATAGTCAGGAGTTCACCAAAGCGCTTTTCTTCCACAGCAGAGAGAACCTGTCACCAAAACCCAGACTCTTCTTTAATCTTTCATGCCCGGACACAGCCTAGTTATGGAGGAGGGCACAGTGTGAGGAAAGTACAGAATGATCTGGATACAGAATAGAAAGCCAAATCTAATCTCACTCAGGAAAATAAAAGGCCAGTTTACAAAATGGCAGACAACCAAAGATTCTACAGGATAGTCCTAGGAGAAATAGCGCAAGACTGTGACAGTCACTGATCTGCCAGCTGATTTATAGCTGGCCTGTAATTTTTAGCAGTCATCTCTGCAGCAAGAATGTCACTCCTCCAACTGTAAAACATCCTTTCTTACACCCCCCCAGCCCTGGGGGGCATGTGTGGCAGAGTCAAACACAGGCATCTAGGAATCAAAACCAATTATTTAAACACACAAAAAAGTATGTGGAAACGAAGAATACAATAGGGTTCACTCCTTTTCAATCTTTCAGTTCTGCATGTGTAGAAATCAGCTTAACAAAATCAGTTCCTCGTGTTGCTCATTTAAACATGCTTATCCAGCCATACTTAATTCATATTTTGTTTCCCACTGAACGATAGGAGCATCACCACAGGCAGATTAAGAATTTTCTGTTTACCAATGTTATTGTCTTAAAAAGACTACAGAAAACTATCTTTCTCCTGATTTGAATAATGTGTCAGTTAGTGCCGAACATACACAGGAGCCGTAGGATTCTGCACATTTAAAATGGAAAAAAACACACAGTAATTTTGTCTCTTCTGATATATTCAACAAATGTAGCCTATTTTTCCTGATTCAATTTCCTACCAGTGATTAGGTTGTCTCTTCCTACCATACTGCAGGTTCTATAACCATTCAAGAATAAAATGTTCTTTTGCTCTAGATATGCATTTCAGTGCCTGGATGGTCAGCCTGTTCAGATGATAAAATAAAAAATAATTCACCTACCCTGTGAATAATCCCAGCTGAATGAATGTACTGTGGGAAAAAAAGGTAAGAAATAGGATGATTCATTTACAGGAACAAGGTGTAATAAAAAACAAGCCAAGAACAATTTCTACAGAAGTTGTTTTTACCCAGAATGGTTTTACACAGAAATGTAAGTTTTGTCTCATTACTTTTTTGAACAACACAGGGCATGTTTCAGGGTATTCAGTTTTTTCTTTTTCTTTATTCAAGATGTAAAAACATTCTAAAAAACATATATTTAACACTGCAGCTCTTTACGCAAAGAGAAAAGAGCTTTTGGCAAAGTGTTGCCAGTGCCTAGAACAGGCTATGAAGCCAAATAGTTCAAGCTGATACCCTTGTTTCCTTAAAAAAACAGCTGGGTGAAATCTCTTAGCTTAATCAACAAATAGAAACATCTCAGACCAGTGAGTGTCGTATTTCATGACCTTAAGTTCTTACAACACAATCAGATTATCAAAAAAAAAAGAACTTTGATTAATACCAGTATACCAGATTAATACCAGACTATTGGGGGTGAGAGCTTTAATGCCAAGAATGACGTGACTTGGGGAGATCAGTTAAACTTGGCTTCAGGCTGAAATAAAATTGCAGGCTCCTCTTAGAGAACGTCTGTTTGAAACTGACTCACCTACCTTTAACCCACTGAGCATCTGGTAGACCAGAAACTGGATCCTGTCCTCAGACAGCAGGCCCTTCACCTTGGACAGGTCAGTGTACATGTATGGCATCACCAAGTAGCTTCAAAGCAAACAAAAACAGCGACAAGAAAAATCAACAAGATTCACATACATTTAAAAAAAAAAGAAGAAATAGCTGTCATCTCCAGCCATCACAGGCCACAAGGTCTTGTAATTCTCTTTCCATACAAACTTTCAAAATGCATAGTCAATTCATCTCTTTCCCCAGGTCTGAATTGGGCAATGATCTAAACAGACAACTCCTGATTTGCAACACAAATTTCACATTTCCAACAGACTGGTTTTTTCTAGATAATTTTCATTCACCCAACCAATCACAGTACTGCAATATTCCCTATACCCCATTCTTATAAGCTTCCAAGAGACAGCGAACAGTAAAACATACAAGTCATGGAAATCTTCCAAAGAGGCGGCAGGAGTGAACACATCTAGGAGTCCGATCACCTGGAACACAGAGGAAAAGGAGGGGCTGTTTAACAAAGAGGCAAAGCCTTCATTTTAAACCCTTAAACAGATTTTAAGCAGGATTTGTTCCGTGGGTCTATGTCAGTCCCCCAGATTGAATCTGACTGACTCTGGCAGTGGACTGCTTTTGAATACAGCACGTTCATCACAAAGGCTTCAGAAAGAAAAAAAAGAATCTAAGTCCTAAAGGCCAAACAGAGCAATGCCTAGTGTGCGAGACGGAGCAAATGCACATAAGAGAGACTTCGGAGGTGTAGATTTCTGATGCAGTTAACGTGCAAATTTAAAAAATATACAGAGAAATTCCCCCACCCTGAAACTATCAGCTGGCATTTTATTTTTGTGGTTTCTCTGGCATATAGACAGGACCCCACCACCACTACAGCAGGGAAAGGATTCTCCAGGTTTTTCCCCACAGTAGTTCCATGCCTGACATGATACATTTACTGTTCATTTTTTACTTGACATCCTTCCTGAGCACAAAATACGGCATTTTAATATAAAGGGTGTATGTTGCCTTGCTTATCTTAGCATTTTAAACTACCTGAAATTAACCTCTTCAAAAAGAAGTCTCTCCCACAACAACTAAACTATTCATCCAACACCCAGTAAACATCTATTCAGGCATTATCAGTGAGAGCAACCCTGCGCCTATCACAGAAACACATAACAGGGAGCATAATTGGAACCACACCCAGGACTGGACACCAGTCCATCACAGGGTGGACAGGAACAATTTAGAGAACAATTAACCAAGCAGGTGGAAGGAACCAGGAGCACCCAAAAACATCCATCTGAATACCCCTTCAGGACCAGCGGGGTAATAGCTCCAATCACCATGCCTAAAAAAAAGCAATTAGCAATTATCTTTAAAATACTACAGCAGAGGAAGTCTAATTATCATCTCATTTTGGACGTCAGCACTAGGCCATGCTACACAATGCTGCAGCTTATGTGTCTGCTCCATTTTGTGCTTGGCATTATGCTCCAGCTTGTAAAGGCAGCTCATGGGTCGGAAATGACAGACGGCCTGACTCACGTTCTCGTGTTTCATGTGTTTGAGCAATCGCAGCTCCCTGTAGGCTCTCTTGGCAAAGATCTCCGACTGGAAGGGCCGATGGAGCTTCTTAATGGCCACCTTCTCCTTGGTTTTCTCATTGATGGCTGAGCTGAGGGCGAGAGGGAAGAGTCTGTCATGGGGCAGCAGGGCAGAACAAATCACGCTGGGCCCTGATGAGGGTCTAAGAGCAAGCAGGAACAAGACAAACCGGACTGCTGGAAGGTACTGCCAGCACAAGCAAGTTCAGACCACAAGCTTATCTTTTTCAAATTGCTCAGAGTGTGGCTGGGAAAGCTATGGCCTGTAACAATATAGTGTGGTTTAACACTGGACTATACAGTACAGCAATTCCTCAGCTTTTGTTTAGCTGTTCCGATTGCTTATAGGCTATTTCAGAGAACAACAAAAAAAAACCCATCTAATTCAGCTGATGTTGCTTTTCTTTGCAGGCTCAAAGGTTTTCAAGAGTAGGGTGTTCAAGCATGCCCTGTAGGAGAATTTCGACCCAAGTAGTTTAACCTTATGTTAAAGACAAGCTCTTGTCAGCTGATTCTGACAGTGATGATTCCTCCCAGTGGCTGGTGACACAGAGACATATTTTGTAAGCTGTGTGTTTTAAAGAGAAGGAAGATACTACATTCTACTTTTTAGGTCATTTTTCATCTGTCTCCGTCTCTGTATTCCCAGGCTTTTGAATTCTTAAGTCATTTATAGGGGTTCTGAAGACGTCCAATCTGGGAAAGTGCTTGTTCAGAGTCAAGGCTGAGTCTTACAGCTCAGGCATCACTGGTGTGACTCTGGGCTCTGCAGTTAGCCAGACATAGCCGGAAATTCCCCGGATGACTTATGCACAACTTGATGAGCGCAACCAGAGTTGGATGAGCCAGAGATTGCCTTGTCCTGCTGTACGGACAGCACCTCTGTGATGTGCTGAGTACCTGTGAGTCTGCAATGCTGTCAGTGAGAGCAGTGTCCCTCCTCCAGCTTGATGCTGACTCTGCTATGTAAGGCACCCTGGGACTCACAACCGTGAAATGGGGAGATGGCTCTACTGGGCTCAAGTTTGGAAGGAAAACACTTGAGATCCCATAGCAGAGAATAGTGGAATTAAAAAAGTAAGGGTGAGAAAGTTTAACAATGTTATTTCTGAAACACTGAATGCCAAAAATTATGTATCTGATACATTTTTCTAATGAGATAAAAACTAGCTATAGTATGTCTAAAAGGCTGGTTAATAACAGTGACCTGCACATGCTCCCAGCCTCTGAAACACCACACTGTTACTCTATATCAAAGGATGTTCTTTAAACTTCTGGCACAGCTGGACTCCCAAAAACATTGTGGAATCTCTACCACATGTGGCTTTGAGCTGTTTTTTCTCTCTCATTGTTTTAAACCGATTTCCTGTGATTCATACTAAACTCAATCAAACCATCGCTTTCAGCTAATGTGGCTGATTTTCCAGTTTTCCAGGACATGGCCTCACAGCGGTTGGATTTCATCTATGCAACAAAATCAAAACAGCACAAGCGCCAAAAAGCTCCAATGTGTTTGCACAATCCTGTTTAGCCAGGGGAAGGATTTAAAGCTAAACACTCTAGGCTCTGGTGTTTATGTCTTCTGACAAACAAGAACAGAGAACAGCCTAACTTAAACAGGAGTGCGGTATTTCACACTGAATTCCTAGAGCAGCCAGCACAGTGCTATGTAGTTTATTTTACCTGTTTCAGGCACTACATCAGTTAACTGCACACCCATGCTGGAAGATCCTTATATATGTTTGTATTAGATCATAAGAAAGGTTGTAGATTAAAGGTGTCCATTCAGTCCATCTAGCTTGTTTGTTAATTAGTAAGTTAATTGATCCAGGGATCTCATCCAGCTGATTCTTGAAAGAAGGCAGGTACAGTAACATAGCTGGGTATCGTGTTCCAATCTCACACAACACCACACACTCTAGTATTATTTATTCTCATCAGAAAAACAACAAAAAAGACCCTTTGAGACAATTTCTCATTATGGGCAATGGCCTATAAAATACTGGCAAAACTGAGCACTTTTGAACAGAACTAAACTTCCCTCCTTCCCTCACTTGCATCATGCCCTTATGGTCCGCAAGTAGAACAGGCCACGAAGGATTCTTACAACATGTCTAAATAAAACAGTGCCTGTGCGAGAGCTCAGAAAGAGCAGCAATTCATTCCACCAAATTACATTCATGTCATTTCTTGTTCTGCGATACAAACCAGGGGCAGAAAACATTACGCACATCAGCATACACTGACATGACGTTGGTAGCCCACACCGCCAACTGTTCTGTTCACTAAATCAGGCGGCAGTGTAGTTAAACTAAGTTCATTTGAGAGACCATAAGACTTGAGAGTTTACTGCACCCTCACTCATCTGAACAAGAGGACATGGAGTTTGATGATACTCTGTGAACACGTTCTTCTGCAGCTCTACAGAACACACTGTCCAAATCCATTCGAGACTCTCCCACCGTCCCCTGAACGCTTGATGCTCTTTCTGACGGCTCTTTTCTCATGCAGTGTAGTCTTCATCTTGACTTTGCCACTTCAGTGTGCTATATATTTTTTTTCTTTCAGTTTGTTTTTCCTTTGGTGGTGTCCGGTTTGTGCGGGCCATTCTACAGCACTCTGAGTCTCTGGAAAAGTGGTCACAGATCAAACCGGAAGATTGCTAATAATGAGGTGATGGAGAGCACTGCTGGAGATGGAGGGGGTCAACGCTTCTATACCATAAGACAGACAATGAAGCACCAGACTGCACCACTGTGTTCCTCTCAACACACCATAACAACACTATGGCGTCATATCTGCACAAACATCTAATTAAATATTGCAAAATGAAAGCCTCTCTCATTCAAAAACAAACTCATTTTACAGAACCAGATCAAGCCTCGTGTTCTTGAACAGATTTTCCCCCTGGAAAGACTGTTCCTTGTAATATCTTCATTCTTGTCGGGGTTACTTATTTTAAGCGACTGGGTTTCGTTTTGGTTAGCATCCCTAGCTTAACTACCACGAGCGGCATTAAACTTCTTCGTGTATTAATTTCATGCATTAAATGTAATCTTTTAATTTAACGAGATTGTCAGTTTACCTCGGTGGAGAAGAACATCTCATTTAAAGCGATGACCCGGAGTGTAACCCAAAGAAACGTCGCAGCTTTTAATAAAACTATTCTGAATTAATCTAAAGTATCTTTGAAGGAGATACGTTTATATGAGGGAATCTTGGTAATACTTTTTTTTCTAGGTGCATCTTCTGTGTGAAATTGGACTGTAATGCACTATGTGGTGAGAGGGGCTTCAATGTACAATGCACACAGCTACAAAATGCTAACTACACGAGTGAACTATATTTAAAATTGTGTCTGCTAACCGTTAAAAGCAAACAAAGGGGGTGATGGTTTCAGTTCGTGTAATCACACAAAAAATGAATCATACAGTAATTGTACGATACCATTTACGAGATTCGTTAAAACAGGCGACTTGGTTTTCATACAGCTTTTGCAAGCTAACAGGCGTAGATTTCTGCATGTTTATGTGCACGTTTCAGCTTGATACGAAGTGCGTGGGATGAATAGTTTGAATTTGATTGAGAAGCAAAGGCACGATCAGAAACTAGGCCCACTATATGAGGAGTTGAATGCTGCCAAGAGCGACTGTGCATCGCTGTACTGTACCACTTGCTTCAAATACTGCGACCTTGTAGTCAATTTTAATCAAACAGCTCAGTTCGTGCTTAAATAATAGATGCATTTTTACACAGGAAATGTAAATCGGAGTAAATATTTGTCCAGATCGCAGATCCCTGTCGACTGTATGGCTACAGCAATAAGATTTGCACACTTCAAGGCAAATCCAAGTTACAGTTCGCTGCACTCTTCACTGCCTTAGAAGTTCCCGATATTGTAATGCTATTTTCTGTTTATGTGGGAAAGTTTAAGGGTACATAACGATAGTATCAATAACGCTAAAATGAGACTATTTAAGCAGCTGAAACTTGAGTACATGAGCCGCAATTAATCTTAAGAGCAACTCACCACACCGTGCCGTACGCGCCCGTCCCAATCTGCTTGAGCGAGACGTATTTCTCAGACACTTCCCAGACCGTTTTGTTTATATCTTCCCTGCGGAACGCTTCCTTCTTGGAGTTCATAGTCCCCCCTAGTTGGATTTGCAAGAGCACAGTTTCCCCCGACACTCAGAGAGCCGTGAAGACGACAGAACCGCTGCAAACACCTCCCCCTCACCAGCCCGCAGCTACTCCACCTTCGCTCAAGCACAGCACTACCACAGCAAAAGCGAAACGGCTGACGTCACCCCTTCCCACTCGCTCCGAATCGCACCTGAGCTAGAAAAAAAAACCCAACAGCGCCCAGAGAAGCTGGCAAGTGGTTCGTTTCTGCCGACGCCCCCCTTAACTTTAAATGAAGGTGCGGATGTATACGCTATTCTGCGAGGTGCAAGAGAAGGTTAATAAAAACTGAACACAAGGCTGGTAGGAAACATGGTTAGATTATAAAAACTAGAATTCATAACTGGATGCTTTCAACAGATGCATTACTCTAGTGTTGCAGAGCATTCAACTTTCCAGTAGCAGGCTACTAGAAGAAAGAGGGGGAAGTAAACCCCATTTGCATTACGAAGACATTGTCTCACTTAGAATGTCAAATATCTATTGCATGGATGTTGAGCAGAGAATTTAGGGAGTGTTTGTACTGAAGCACCGCAGACATTTCACTTTTTCTGGTGGGCCCCAGTGCCTTTGCGCCACTTTCGCCCCTCTCCCCATTTAATTAAGAGGTGGTTCCCCATCACAGAGCAGCTCCATCTTGTCTACATGCAGGGGTGCCTTGGGCTGTTCACATTAGGCCGTAGTGGAGAAGCGATGCATTTTAAATGCAGCAAGCAAGAATGTGCCATAAAGACTTCTGCTCCAGTTTGTGGTGGTCCACACTAAATGAGGTACTGCGGTGGGGCAGTGTCTTAAAAAGCAAGAGGTCCTTCCACCTAAGCAAGTGGTGGGTGCATGGCCACATTTAGACTGCAAGACCATGGCAGTTTGGACAGAAGAATGAAGTAAGTGAGGGTCTGTAGAGAAGAGGCAGAATGCACCTCTACTCATGTGCATTGTTTTAATCCAGGAAGATACCAAGTCTCCATATGCAAGAAGTGTGACCAAACCAGATATCACGTTCTATTTTTATTTGCATATCGATTTACAGGATGTTGGCCAACAGGAACCCTTCTGAAGGGCCAGGCTGTAGTAGACTGCTCCTCAAGAAGCTAGAAGAGGGGGGAGAAAAAAAAAAGTCAGATTTAAAGATCTACCTCTTCCTCCCAACCCCCCTTCCAAAAAACAAGAACTTGCCTGTGTTGTCATCCTTGATTTGATTAAACCCTTCCTCTACGATCAGGCCAGGCCTCTCTTCATCCATGCTCCACGGGTTCTCTCCGGCATCATTCTGTAGTCCCACATCTTCCCAGACACCAGGCTCCTGCTTTGACTCCAGGTGGCCCCACTCCTCTCCCCCAGGCATGGTTAGAGGTGCTGTTGTGGTCAGCCGACCACCTTCATCCCCCCGCAGGTCAAGGGTGAGCACATCACTGGTTACCAGGCTCCTGGGGCCTGAAAGGGAGATGGAGGAGGACTTCAAGAGGCCCCGAGTCCTGCTACCTCACAGGGATCTAGGGAACTCCACAAGGTGCAGGTTTGAATTAAACCAGGCTATGCAGACATGTTGAAGCCAATACCCAACTGACAAGCCTGTAACCCCCCCCCATCCCAAGAAGAAAATTCCTGCCCGTACCCAAATCAACAGACCTGAAGCAAGACCAAGCAAGTTAGATCTGGGTTACCTTAAATCTGTAGATTGCCCATTACTTGGACAAGCGGAGGTATCCTGATCCTAGGACACTCACCTGCATGTGAGCCCCCAACACACACCGAGTCACAGCATTTGCAAACTTCATGGTTCCCATAAAGTTCTTCCCACCTGAAGCAGGACAACAGGAGTTAATATGGGGCCCCAGAACCCACCCACACTAGGCAGAACACAGGTTACCTTTCTGCCTCCCTATTGTAGGTACAAGCCTTGGTGCCAGGTGTGACTTCAGCTTTTGCCACAACCATGGTGCAGTGCATGTACAGCTCCGTCTCCATATGCTCCTGAAAGACATGGTTACCAGGTAGTCCGAATCCATCCATGGACATAAAGAAAGCCTTGTTCAGATGGAGCAGGTTCTACCTTGGACAGCTTTTTCTGGAACACGAAGGCATCAATGGTGAACCTGAGGACATCTTTCCTCTCGTGTGGAATAAACCTGGACTGACAGCCATCAGACTTGCTATCAACCATACACCTGATGTCAAGAGGAGCAGCCAGTGTTAACAACCAGTGATCCCATACCTACTTGCAAAAGTCAGTTGCACCTCTACACACACTTACCCAAAGTTATCAATCACAGTAAACTGAGGGTGCGAATGGTGGTTTGGGGTTACAGTTGCATAGCAGGATTGAATGAAGAGCCTCTGTCCACTAGTGGCAAAATAAGCAGTAGCCTGGAAGTTCATGGGCTGGCCCAGGTAGTACTTATCCTTTGGAGTGATTCTGTTCCAGACAGCTATTAAAAGATGAAACAAAACTGTTAGGGATCACGTTTACAAGGAAACTTGTAAGTGTGGGGAGGAGTTTACAGTACCATTGGTGGTAGCAAGAACAAAATTATGCTTGTTCTTAAGGTCCTTGAAGAATGTTCGTCTCGGGGCTTGTACAGGAACATAACCAATCTTGTAGGAGTAGTAGAATCTGCAAGAAGCCATATGGGAAAACCAGAGGTCAGAAGAACCCTACACTAGCACGAGAGCAGCTGAAATAAGGCTGAAAGATGGCACCTGTTATAGCGGCACTGGATGGGTACAGTGAAGGGAATGGCTCGGATAACAGGACCCTGGGGCACAGATGGGGTATACCGCAGTGTGTTCGAGTACACCAGCTGGCCACGAATGACCTGGCGAGAGAATTTCCCCACACTGAGGTCCCGCTTAGACTTGCGTTTGCCACCAGGAAAGCGACGAGTAATCAATCTGCTAGTTGTTCAGAGGCCATTACACATTTGCCACAGCGAATACCGGACCCGCTCCGAGCGCGGAGCAGACTTACCGACCACTCGCTTCCGCATTCGTGGAGGCTGTATTTGAAAGAGAAGTACCCGCGTGTAGTTTTGCTGACTTTGCAGTTCCCCAGGGTCAACTCCGACGGCTTGCAGGCGAAACCGTGCACACTCCGAGGGATTCTCACATAGATCTCGCTGTAGCCACACAGCACCAGCACCCCCGAGCGCCTGTCGGGTCTTGCGGGTTTCGGTTTTCGCCAGTATACGTGAGGAAGGAGGATTTTCCTGACGTGCTGCGGCAGGGGCCGTCTATCAGTGGAAGGCTTGAACGTCTCCTTGACCACCGCGGGAAACTGAACGTCTCTGGACATTGGAAGGCTATAGTACTCTCGAAGCAAGAGCCTGCTTGCATTTCCCGCGTCGGGTCGGACTCTGCGGTATTTCTCCGGTTCGTCGCGCGGCCATTGCAAGTCAGACCGGTTCTGCTCTTCCAGGGTGTCCCAGCCGCCTGTCTCGGCAGGGATCAATACGGGTAATAACCCGGCGTAAAAGCAGAAAACAAAGAAACACCGCCCCATTTCAAAGGGAACCCAAACGAAAATATACCTGTAAATTCCTAACCAAACTCCACTAAACCTGAAAGATGTTATGTGCAGGAGCGGCTGGTTGTTTTTATAGTGCCACTAGCAATTAGCACCAGCCACGTGGTAACGATTCAATTTTAATTCGCACAGCGTTCAAATCAATTAACCACCGATTGACAGATTGGTCTCTGTAGTTGTTAGCTGCCTTTGTGTGCTGAGGGGGAGGGAGGGAAGTTTGGACGCCTAGCAGATGTAATGGACTTGGACCATTTCACCATCTAAGACATTTGACTGAATTCCGAGTGATAATAGAACCAGCCATACAGCGCCAAGGCAAATTAAACCTTAAAATGTTGTTTAATTGTTGTTTTCATCACATTCATTTTGATAAAGTGAAAAGCATTTTTTTCTGTGTAGCTAGCTTTGGTAATCGTCTATTGTAAATCTGAATTAAGGGGCTACTGTTAAAAGTTTTCCGACGAAAGGAAAGCACAATATTTATTAGGATAGATAACCCAGGCGCCTAGGTTTGTGGCCATTCCAGAACCGAACCTTTTGATAAATTTAAGTGGCAAATTGAGGTTTAATTGCTTAATTAATTCCGGTGATGTAGTTAATTAAGATGTCCCTGGACAGAGACAAAACAGAATTGGAACATTACCCTGAAACTGAGAGCTAAACCTTCACCGAATTGCTGCTTAATTTTTGCCCGACAACGCAAAGGTCTTCTACGACTTGGGAACGTCATTTTGTACTTTCCGTTTAACTCGATCATTTGCAGCTAGTTTTTCTTTAATGTAAACGGCAGCTTTTAAATAAGAATGGCTGACAATGACGGATGTATTCAAAGAAAAATTGGAAACACGTTGAAAATGCTTTTTATTTATTTAATTCATATAAGCCTATGGCCAGGCCTCGCCCGGTAATTAGCAGCAATATAAATTAATTTAAGTTTTAGAGTAACTTAATAAACCTGTTCTGTTGCTATGCGGCTGCATTCGGGAATAGGTGACAACACTGGGCACGTCCTGCTCTATTGTTCTCCGTCCTATGGTTTCTAAAGTAAGATCGCTTTCATCCATTTGAGGATAGATAATAAAGACAAGAAAATATTTGAAAACAACAAGTGTTAAAATAATTATGCTTTGTTTACAAAACTGTTACAAAAATGAAATTTCTGACGCGAATACCTTAGTAGTTCTATACAATTTATGTGTTAATATGTAGATTGAAAAGCGCCTAAGAGAACAGTCCAAAATCAGATTTTGGTTGCCAGAGCTTTATGATTAAATTTATGGTATTCTTGGGTAAATACCTTCTTTCAAAAGTCATGTGTGTCATGAAGCTCAGCAGGTGTGATCCTGGTCAGTACCTGGATGGGAGACTTCTTGGGAAAGCTAAGGTTGCTGCTGGAAGAGGTGTTAGTGGGGCCAATAGGGTCCAACTGGAGTCCTAATGCCTCAGTATAGTGATGGGGACACAATCCTGTAAAAAGCACCGTCCTTCGAATGAGACGTGAAACCGAGGTCCTGAGTCTCCATGGTCATTAAAAATCCCAGGGAATTTCTTGAAAACTGTAGGGATGTAACTCCAGTGCCCTGGCCAAATTTCTCCCTGGCCTTTACCAATCATGGCTTCCTAATAATCCTTATCTTTGGCCTCACTGATAGCTGATGTGTACTGGCTACATATTCAAGGTGGGGCTACGTATTGGTGGTGGTGGAGTCGAATCCCTATGACTTGTAATTTGTAGAGTGTCAAAAGAGCTATATAAAGTGTAAGGATAATTATTATGTGTTATAACCTTCTCTAAGTGAGGCGTTGTAAATCGCTTCTGTGCTGGCTAGCTCTTAAGAGTGTTGTGTGTTTCTGAGAAGTATCCACCAGGTGGCGCACAATAGTCACGGGAACTTGGCAGGGAAGCGCATGGGACTAACATATTTACAATAGGGAAATGGACATCCCGCACTGCAGTTTCCACCAATTGAAGTATAACTGTAATACAGTCGGTTGCTGCTGGAAGAGGTGTTAGTGGGGCCAGCAGGGGGCACTCACCCTGCGGTCCATGTGGGTCCTAATGCCCCAGTGTAGTGATGGGGACACAATACTGTAAACAGGCGCCGTCCTTCGGATGAGATGTAAAACCGAGGTCCTGACTCTCTGTGGTCATTAAAAATCCCAGGGCGTTTCTCGAAAAGAGTAGGGGTGTAACCCCGGCGTCCTGGCCAAATTTCCCATTGGCCCTTATCAATCATGGCCTCCTAACAATCCCCTTCATTACTCTGCTCTCCTCCCCACTGATAGCTGATGTGTGGTGAGCGTTCTGGCGCACTATGGCTGCCGTTGCATCATCCAGGTGGATGCTGCACATCGGTGGTAGTGGAGGGGAGTCCCCATTACCTGTAAAGCGTCCTGTAAAGCGTACCTGTAAAGTGTCCAGAAAAGCGCTCTATAAGTGTAAGCAATTATTATTATTATATTACAGCTACCCCAGGCAGCTCAGTGAAGAGACTGCCGACATCTTGGCTCCAGGGGTGTGTCATAATGACTGTCTGCCTCTCCACCACGGTCCAGGTCTTGCTAATTTATAAGACAATCTAATCTGCGAAGACCAGTCTCGCAAAAAACTGAAGACCACAGTAGAGGTCTTTTCTAGTTTATCTACATAGAACATAATATACCAGCTAACATCAAGTGAAAGCTATTCAATTCATCTTAATTGAATGTTAGAAACTTTTGTTTCCTGAGGGATCTCAGGCATTTAGCTTAAAAATGTATCTAATTGACAAATATATTACAATTAATTTGAACTGTTTGACCGTTCCCAGCTCTTAAATCTGACTGACAGCAACTATCACACTGAGTTCTGCTAAATGTTTTAAGTGGAAAAACAACTCACAACTACTACAATCAAGTTGTTAGTGCATGCCTGGTTTCAAATGGGTAATTCGGCTCAGATGGAGTGGAACCCGGGAGGTGTGTGGTCTTCAGGAGCCAAATTGGGAATTTCTTCATGGGATCAACCCCCCTCATTATCTTTTCTGTCAATGACTGACGGGATCAATTTCCCTCAAGCCAGTTGGTTCCCAGTCCTGGTGAACTGCTCACCTGCCAGTTTTCATTCCAGCTCACCTTAATTAGATATATCAAGCCTTACAAGATCAAAGAAATTGTTTCAATTTGATATCTGCATTGTTTCTAGTCACAAGTTTGGTATTTTATTTCATTTTCAAAATACAATAGTTAAAATCACCAAAACGTTCAAGAGTTGGTTTCAATACAGATTAATCATATTATTGAAGTCAATGAAGTAAATGTAGGGTTTGATTGCATCAGTGAGGGCTTGGTTGAAACGAAAAGCAACAGGTGTGTGCATCACCAAGCCGAGGACTGGGAACCACTGGCTCAAGTAGTGCATGGAAAGCATGCTTTCTAGACCTGGAATGATTACAACTGCTCTTCTCTTGAGCTCTCCAAAATAAAAAAAACAATTGCAGTAATGTATGTATTGTAGCAAGGCGGACCAGAACTGCCTAACATCACAAATGAAGTCATCCCTAGTGCATTGCATAACTTTACTGTTTTTTTATTTTTATTCAACACTTATTGCTTCAAGAGCAGGGCAATTTTCATGTTGGAAAGCATAAAAGTTATAAAAAATGAGAAAGACAACAGATTGAAAAATAATAGCCTTTATTTTTAAACAGTGGTACGTTATGGTTACTCTACCGTGCTTTCACAGTTCAATATGGTGAATTGTTTAAGTACACAAAATAATGCGAGTTTTTACTTCTGTACAGTGGAGGTCTATCCCTTCCTCAGAACAAACAAAAACTACATATTGAACTCCAGAGCTTGTTGGCGCACCAGGATATAAATATCTGAATCTAACGTTCTCACCTTTTTAATTATGAATTTACAATTTGTGGTTTCAACATTCCCCTTCAAATTCCTGAAAACACACACACATACACGCACACACAAACGGGCACACACTGAAAGACATGCCTGTTACAGATATTGCTTTTATGAGATCAAGTAATACTATATCATGAAAACACAGTAATAAGTTTTTTTTTTAAAGAAAAAAAATGCTATTATTGATATATTTATGTACATCCTGAATTATTTTATATTTATAAAACATGTTCTGGGCTGAGTTTTGCTGGTTTGGGCATGTTTTGAGGTGGTGAAGGAGAAGCACCTTAATCCTCACTAAGCTCGGGCCCCAGTCCAAACACGAGTGGGTCACATGAGCATTACACCAGGAACAAAGGTTATCCCACTATTTTAACACGACTGCTAAAAATCTGAACTCCCAGAATTCAGTACCAAGTTAATGTAATTAACAGGTCTTCAGAACTGTATGGCCACAGCATCTGCAAGATTTATACGTCTCTTTAAAACAGAAGCACCGAAAGTTTTGGAAGATGTTGTTGAGCTGATCCAATAATGAGCTCATCAAGAACTCAGGTGGACTGACAACGTACAGACACATCAGCCTTCTAGGCCCCGAGTTGGATCATTGTGCTTTACATTACGCATCTTTACAATCTCTCTTTAAGGGACAGAGGTCTGCCCCCATAATCTCCTCCTGTCTTCATTCCAACTGAGACCTGAATAGCTTAACTGAACCAAGCCTTTGCTTAATTAGGAGGAGCTGACAAACTTAACTAAAGCGCAGCTGTGCAATTTACTGGAGTGAATTATCATGCATATAAGAACGTAACCCAGTCCCACACCCTCAACCTTCTATTTTCAACACTATAGTCCTAAGAGTTTACTCCACCTTGTGAGATCTGGATGCCTTCTTTATCTCTGCTTGTCATCCGTTGAAGGCAAGGGGAACGACTCCACTTTTCTCCGCAGCTCTCGCGTTGCTAATGATTCAGAACGAGCTAGAGAGCCCGCTGGACTGCGCGGCCTGGTCCCCAGAGGGGAGAGCACCTCTGAGCGGGACGGTGCTGTAGTGCAGTGGGTACCGGCCCTCTGGAGCCCTTGCACCGGGGGGAAGCAGGGAGCTGGAAGAGAGCTTCTGGATGACCAGGGCTCGCACCTTTCCTCCCACGGCGGCTCACTGCCCATGCGAATGGAAAGACACGACTGACAGCAACAAGAGGCCGTCAAGCTGAGAGCTCTGGGAACAATAACCTCCTCCCCACGCGCTTAAAATAACCTCCCCGAGCGAACGTCTAGCACAGGCTAGGACAACAGCTCTTCAGGCTGGCGGCTTTAACGTTCACGCAGATTTCTCAACTTCAATCCTGGCAAAAGAGAAGGGATTGAAGGGAAACAATCAGGAGGAAGGGCACCTCCGCCCAACCAGGGGAGATTCCTCACCACTAAGGCCAGGCTGTTGTTCAGTAACCCAGAACCAAATCCCGAAAAAACTACTTGTTTCAGCATAATTGTAGTTTTTCAAACTGCCAATCATACCAGGTGTAAAATGGGAAAAAAAAGATGAAAGCTAAGATGCTTCTCCTCAGGCCTTGTGCACAGGTCAGTATGCGATGCAATGTACATTAAGACAAACTAACAGAGTGCTTGCAGAAGCCTGAAGGGGGCGGGGGGATTACATGCCTAAAACTCATAGTGGAAAGCTACAATAAATAAGGTACTGTGACAAACTGAATTGGTAAGTTATCAAAGGCTTCTCTTTAACACAAGGTCACACCAAAAACAGAAGGTAAAACAAAAATAATAACAAATAAACATGACCACCCTGCCACCTACACTGGAGCTGGTACCAAGTCTTGGCCATGAAAGTCCCACCTGCCGGTGACCAGGCTGTCCAAAGCTATCGCCACTCCAGCTGCTGTTCAACGGGCTTCAGGTGAACTCGAAATGACCCAGCAGCTTAAAGAGGAGGACCTGTGGCTAATGGCTCAGCTGGGTAACTCGTTAGTTCACTCAAGCAATTAAGAGTAGGGATGGGAGACCAAAGCAGGCAGGGCTCTGGGGCACAACCACTGAGATTCAACCAAGAGAAGTTGCCTCTCGGCCTTCCCTACTCACCTGTGCCGCTCTCAGGCAGTGCAGGCACGCCTTCCCCCCTCCTCTCTCGGGAGTCCTCCGCTCCGGTTACTGGAGGAAGGGGAAACCCCAGGCTATAACAATGCCGTCTTTTAACAACCCCCCTTATTCACGGATGCAATGTAAAAACAAAGGCAGAGGGGGTACACTTTATAACAAGGGACAAGTTAAACACAGGCAAAAGCCTTTGCGCTAGCCTTGGTTGAGAGGTGGAAAATTGGCACAATGAACTAATAACCATTCAAGCTATGTATCGCATTGTATTCAATAAAACAAGACAAAGCATCCTGGGAGCCCCTTATAATGACAGAAATAAGCACGCACCAAAAAACTGAGGTTCTTCTCCTCAAAGAAGAGCTGACAGGCGAGCTCTGGTAACAGCAGAATCGGTCAGGAGAAGCCCGTTTCTGTCAAGGCACCGCTGTGTCACTGAAGGTCACGGTCTGGAATCAGCGCTATGGCTTGAAACAGGAAAACTTTGCTGAATTCCATCGGTGACTCGCCATTGCAGAGCGACTGCCGACAGCACAGTGCTCACCCGTGTTGCATAAAGATCTCCCTGGGTACAAAATGAGCCTTTCCTTTCATTTAAAACGAGGAACACCAGCTCCGGGCAGTAAGCTGATCAATGCACACTGTCAACTTGCACAGCCTCATGGGAAACCACCGCTGACTACCGCACTGGCTCACAGGTCTGCGCCTGTTAATTGAACAATTCTCAGCAGCAGAAATGGACAAGTCATGCAACAGATACAAACTGTTGGGAGCTTTTTTTTTTCCTCCCGTTTTCTTTAGAAATACTAAATTTCTCCCAACTCTAAAAAAAAAAAGACTACCTTATTATTAAGTCTGCATTATAAATGGCATGTCTGCTTTTAAACTATAGCTTTAAAAACAGGCAATCCGGCAACTGCTTTTCCTTTTCCTTTAACTGATTATATAAAGGGAAGTCTTGGACTCAGTTCTGAGACCTATCCAGAGTGTTTCCACACAACACAATACTGCAAGCAGGAGAGAAAATAAAACAGTTAAAAGTACAAAAAGAATCGCCTTTGCCCCTTTGCAACCCCCAAGGGGAACCCAGCACTGAGCTACAACAGGCACTTGAATGACGGTGGTTTCAGAAAGTCCGGAGAGCAGCCAGGCGCTAACGGACTGGATGTCCCCCTAAAGCCTCATGACTCCATTTCGTCACCATCGAAGACCGGCGGCTCGAAGCTGATCACCTCTTCATAGGTCAGGCCTGGGGGAGACAGAAGATAGCACCCCAGTGAGCCCATCTCTACTACAGGGGCACAGTCGCCCTTCTGGAGACAGCATTCTCTAGACGGCCGTTTCGCCTTCAGACTGCGCAGCAAACAGAACAGGAAATTGGATCACCGGTTAAGCTCCTGGAGACTGTTTTTCTCTGCAGGAAGGTTGGCAATATTTTAAGACGTCTTTGATTTCGCAGCTTGAACACGACTGCCACCAGTGACTCTGCAGTACATCAGTAGAAGTGTGAGCCTCACCACCCCTGCTTAAGCTGTGCACAACTCCACTCACTTTTCCCAACGAGCTAGTTACTACTCCTCTGTTCTGTAAGGACTTCTAGATGCACTATACTGTCAATCTCATTCTGCAATTAGACACGTTTGCAAGATTTTACAATGCACTTAGTTTTCTGTTGTTTTCCATTCTTTGTAACATGCGCTTCTCAAAGCCTCTGTGATATTACCATGCTTTATCACCTTGATCAACTTTTACAGCAGTATGCCACAGTAAATCATTATAAGAAAACCTTTAGTTAAGTATTTAATTACCATGTTCACACCAATACCCGAAACTACTGCAGAAAACATGAAGAGAGTGATCTATTCCGAGATAAAGCTGATAGCCTACCGAGTGGCTCAACCACCGGAATGCAGGCTGAACTCTGAAGTTACTGAGATTCGAGCCTGGATCATGTGACCAGCATAACCCAGACAGCAGTGCTCAGCCAGCTGTGTGTAGGAACAGGACTGGAGTAAGGATGACAACGTGGAAATTAGTCGGCCAGGGCAACACAGCAACCCCCTGTGGCCTTCCAGGCACTTGCAGGCATGTGGTGATGTCAGCAAGCACATGCCTCTCCTCCAGTCAGTGCTGAACCTCCTGTATGAGGCTGCGATTTCTGCAATGTGTTAAAAGACAAGAGGCTCGAAGGTGGGTGGATCCAAGAAGTCTGCCTACACTTCCTCAGTCTCTAGGGTGCAAAGTCTTGGGATTCATAGCTGCAAACAGCAAATTGGGTTTGCAAATGATTGGCGAGTCTAAATTAGAAGAACAAGCAGTCTGAGCACAGGTGGAAAAATTCTGCGTTAATGCCCCCAACAGGGGAACAGTGGAGAGGGACGGATGAGTGAGAGATACTCACGTTTCCACTCCTCGATCTCCAGCTCCCGGCTCTCAAAGCTCTGGTCGTAGGGTTCAGCTTCAGGCTCGTCGTCTGGGTCGTGGTACTGAGCAAAGTAAGGGTGGGCCAGCGCCTCTGCTGCGGTGATCCGCTTGTCTGTGTCCAGAACCAGCATCTTCTCTAGCAGGTCCACCGCTGAGAGAGAAGAAAACAGTGCAGCCTTGAGAAACTCATGCTCCCAGTGAACAGCACACACCTCCAAGCTCAATTTGGGCATTTCTGCACAGAGCAAGAAACACTCACGCATGCTTCATAAAAAGTGGTGCGCAACCTGTTGATCCACATGAAACTGTAACAGGAAAGCAGTTCATCCTCTAGGCCAGCAGAGTGTAGTGGAGGAACCTCTAGCTCCAATTGAAAAATTAATAGGAAATATTTCTATTACAAATTTGTTTTGTGTTTAAACTGGGGGTCCTTAAATACTTGGACAAAGGAACCGGTGACAGCTCCTCTCAAGGGTGCAGGACAGACTGTTGTACATTGTGCTTAGCAATGATTCTACGTTCAAGCACACCATTGGTGCCGTGCAGCTCCAGTCTGCTGGCAGTTAGGTTTGGAGCAGTTGTCTCCTGCCGACAGCACAGGCGAGTTGGTTAGACACATTCGACAGGACTCAGATTAGGACAAACGCCCGGCCAGAGTCACGCTAGTGTTACAAGAAGAACCAGTGTAACTCAGCACTGAGTGATCTTGTACCGTGCTGCTGGAAACTTAGCATTTTTGGATTTTCCACTTGCAGGAGTGGAAAAACTGTTGCCAATACCTGTGAAGCATTCATGACTCAAGAAGGTTGGCTGTGTCTTTCCATGTTCTTGTCATTAATATGAAGATCAAAATAAATACATGCACTTGGGCAGGGCTGTCCCCCCCCCAAAGAATCTAAAGATTTAAATTGAGAGGGAAAGAAGACAATCATAAGTAATTAAAACTTTAAAAAATTGCATCCATCAAAACACGATCGCCGTAGAATTCTACAACTACTGTATGTAACAAAAATGTGAGAAAGTTCCAGTAACATCTGCCACCAATTAAGTGGAAACCACATAGAAGCTTGTAGTTTGTTTTTCCACTTTCAATGCCTGTTTTTTAGGTTTCGTAGCAATTCATGTTGACACTTTTAACATGCCAAACACCGGGCTTTGTTTTTGATGAAATGACATGCGTTTAGTTTTTTTCTATCCTGAAAAATATCACTGTTCAACTGGAAAACCCATCTCTCTACTATCAAAAACATGGCCCACTGCCCAAGAAGCAAACGATGAGTTGTCTTTGCATATCAGAATACCTCAGCAGTGCCTTGGACAATCACACCCAGGCTGCAGTCACACAGGCTGGTTGGTATCGGCAAAGCTTTCACCCAAGTCACCCGATTCCTTACAGGAACCAGTCCCTCTCCGCCCCTGTCCTTACCCAGAGGGTTGGCTCCGATGAAAACGTCAGCAAAGTTCCTCTTTGGCATGTGTGGCAAGGAGTTGATGTAGTTCCTCGCCTGTCAGAAAAGTTAAACAAAACTCAGACGTGGGGCAAAAACCTTTAAAAAAAAAACACTTTCTCCAGAATCATACAGTATCAGTAAATGTCACCCAAACCCTGCTCACAGTGTTCAAGTCAGGAAAACGTGTGATTTTAAGCATCATCCCTGCACTTAAAGCAAGGTGCGTTCACATTTGAAAAATTTCAGCGTGCAATTCTGCAGTCACAATCCTATCAGACACAGCACGGTCACTCTTTAATCACCAAAAATTGTAATGCTGAGGCATTCATAAATTAAAGCCCTCCCACTGACAGAAAGTCATTCAAATACTGGCAAAGAGACTAGTTTTAAACAGGGGTGCAGTGCCCGTTGTTCTGCTGTGCAATTTCAGCATGACGTGTGACCACAGTGTCCTGGGTAGAGACTGACCCAGATAGAAGAGAGAGAGGGGGAGAAGTGTGCAGCTAGAGAGGAGAAAGGCAGAGCATGTTGCCAGAATGGAGATCGCCGATGCGAAGGGCAGGTCGTCAGGAGAAATCATTTTTCTTCACTTCAGTTTTACCAGAGGGAAAGCCAGTTCAATGAAACTAGACAATCTCTCCGCCTATAACTGGGAGTTGCCTCAGGACAAGTTCTTCGCCTGCTTATTTAGCATTAGTAATGAGCTATTTCTTCACCCTTGGGGAAATGTGCCTCTGACATCTGCCCTAGCTATTGTTCAGCTGTGCTGTTGCATGTTGGAACCGATGTAAACTTGTATTGCTCAAGTTCCAAATGTATTTTGAAAACCAACCTACTTTCCTCAATTCCTTCTAAACTGAAATGCATCTTAAAACTAACATGTTAAAAATGACTTTTCCTAAAACATCTTTGCGCAGTGGTTGTTCTATTAATAACATTTTCCTCATTTATGCGACTTTGAAATGGAAAATTTGAAATTAAGTGTAAAGGAACTTGCATTTAATGGCAATTTTAAAGTTAAAATAGATTAAATCAGCAAATTAGATTTCTGGGTAACCGTGCTATGCAAATCATGGCATTGCAAGATCCAATCAAAATGTGGGTGCATCTCCTGCAGTGCTATAATTTGCCTGTATTGTGCAACAATACCTTCATCCGTTAGATACTCACACAAACAATGGAGCATCTCATGTTTAACCACTGCCAGCACATCAACGAGGTGAGATGGTGAAGATTAAGTGCTGCTCACTGCTCCTTGTAAACATGCCAGTGCAAGTTTGCAAACATGCCGTCGAGGTTTTCTGTGTTGCCTGGCTAGTCAAAAACCCCGAACGCCAGCAGTCCCAAAATGCCCTGGAACCCGTCCAGCCAAAGAATCAGCTCTGTTCTGTTCTCATTTCTCTGAATGGCACAGGAACCCTCAGTGTACGCCAAAGTCTCCAGCACAGAAGATTTAGAATGTGCATTCACATGTCTGAAGGACAGCCCGGCCCATGTTCAGCAAACGAAACCAGAACCGCTCCCTTTTTACCAAGGCCATCTAGTCGCTGGGGTTTAAAAAAATAAAGGCAGGCTCTGGGCTTATCCGTACAACAAACGCATGAAGTGTGAAGTGTGAACTCAGCCGCTGTTTTGTTCCCCAAGACTAGTTCTACAGCAGCAGTACAAGAGTCTTTTGTGTCCCTTCCCAGCAAGGCCGCAGTGCCAGCCTGCCCCGTGTGCCTGGTGTGTGGTAACGTGGTGCATCTCTCTCGGGGAGGAGGGACTGGCTCACCTCATGACTTGGCATCCTGCTTATTAGAGAGGCAGGAGGGGTTCCTGTCAGCCGCATTATCTGTTGAAGCTGGTTTATATCTTTAAAACCCAGGTCAAGGGGGTTGTCGGCAAACACACAAGTTAAAACAAAACGCAGAACGATTTCTCTTTCGCTCCCCCACCCCTCCACGGTCACCACGATGGGGTGAGGTCCTATATAAAAGGGGGTATCAACCACTCTCAAGACAATGGGGGTGGGGAAAGAGAGAGGGGGCAGAAAGGAGGAGGAAAAAGCTCAGACCATGCAGGGTTAGAATAGCAAGTGTTAGGAGGAGACATGCGTTAACAGAGAGCAAGGTGCAGAAGAGAAAAAACAAACGTGAATGAATTTATTCTTCGGGGAAAAAAGTCTGAAGAGATCACTGCCAAATACGTTTAAGTAGTAATGGCAAGAAACACCAATGCGATTTTTAGTTTTATTCCCACTCCCCTGCTGGCTTTGCATATCAGGGGTCTTCTCGATTCTGTTACTTCTTTGCAAACAAAGTGCCTATCTATACAACCAATAAAAACGCACAGACGCCGCTAGACATGCTACATAGGCACACAGACTGATAAGATGATCAATGAATCAAATAAGTAGTATTAAATCACCAGGCCTTTCACTACATGAGAAAAACAATGCAGGCAAAAGTGACAAAAACACAAAAAAACTCACAGACTCTGAAGATATTTTCATCAAGAGCTCTGGCCCTGGTGTCCCGACGAGCATCATAATTAGCTTCAACTGATCAATATCTATCACACCAACATAAAGGAAAACGCAGGGGGAGTGGCTCCGGGGGTGTGGCAGAACCAATACTGGGATGAAGACAGGCGTGAGGCGCACACGGTGAAGCAGATTGGACTGGTGCATTCACATTATTCTTACTGATGCGGTCGCCCTTTAATCAAATCGTATCTTTATGCAACTGTGTCAGGCTTTAAAACAAAAACACTCATGCTGTCCCACTACCACAAACGCCAAGCTGTCACTGGCGAGTGCTGCAGAGAAAGTCTGTGGAGAAGAACACAAAGAAGGCTTAGCTGAAGCTTGTTTCTCACCTCCCCCCCCAAAAAAATCACCTTGCAAACTAAAAAGAAAATCTACAGTTGGGTTAAACGTCAAAGGTGGCAGTTAAGGAAGCAGTAAACAAAGCCAAAAAAGCTAAAATGCCGACAAGAAAGCACTGCAATGGATCCCTGCCCACCATCGCCTGCAGAGAATAGCTCTCCTTTCCCTTGGCTTCAGCTTCCCTTAGCTCTCCTTTCCCTTGGCTTCAGTTTCCCTTAGCTCTCCTTTCCCTTGGCCTCAGCTTCCCTTAGCTCTCCTTTCCCTTGGCCTCAGCTTCCCTTAGCTCTCCTTTCCCTTGGCCTCAGCTTCCCTTAGCTCTCCTTTCCCTTGGCCTCAGCTTCCCTTACTCGCGCTCTGGGAGTCTGATATCGGCACGTGCTTGCTGTGTAAAGAATAAACTACGAACTCCGAGGTGTCTTCCTTCAACACAGGACAAGGTGCAGGAGAAAGGTGTTTGGAATCCCTGAATGCATGAAGCGGGAGAGATACTGGGAGCCTTTGGGAAAAACTAGACAAGACTGCCGAAAGAACTGGCGACAGTACTCTTGATGACGGGGACAGCCTAGGTGAACAACTTCCCTGCACAGGGAAGACGGACGAGTCGAATGTACAGAAGACACAACAGCCGCTCTTTTTTAAAAAAATGCATCTGTCATGAAGAAGCCACATTGTGTCGTGTCTGCTTTTACGAGTTTAATTTAGAGCACATGTACTACTGTGGAAATGCAAAGCTGACATCAGCACACAGTGGGGTAAAAAAAAACATTTTAAATAAAAATTCTTCTACAGAGTGATTTTATTTTAACTGTGCACAGCTGCTGCTACCATCAGAAAGTCACTTGAGAATCAAGAATTCTAGCATCTACATTTAAATTTCTAAAAAAATTGCTCAATACATGCCTTTTCACACACACTAAAAGCCACCTAACATTAAAAACAGCTCGAACAAACATCTTGGCATGCTGAACGCTCAGTTCAGTTTTTCATTCATATTTCAAGCCTTTGAGAAAGAAAAAATAATTATGGGAGATGAGAGAGCGGTTAGGCACAGTGGGTGTTAGAGGCGGGTCAGGAAGCAGGATTAGTGCCACACAGAGGTGAAAGGTGAGAGGTGAGAGGTGAGAGGTGAGAGAGCAGGCAGGCCCATGTGATTGTACTGGCATCTTCACTCCTGGCTGCAGGCAGCGCAAGCTGTGCCTCCGGTGTGCCCAGGCACAACCTTCTGCTAGGGCGTGCACAGCTACAGCACAAAACACAGGGGCACAGCGATCCAGGAGTTCACACAACCATGCATGGCACCACCAAACAAAATCAACAAAACACCACACAGAGGTGTGCACCCAGATCACAGCTGAGGAGGTGAAAGCACTACCTGGCCTGGGAGGTTCGCTGACTAACCTTGTTCCTGTGCATTTCCTGTGTGGTTGATTTTTTAACTTTTAGAATAGCCAATGACTGTTATATATGGAATCTATTCAGATTTTGTGATGGTGTGTTCAAATCAGGGATCATAGGAGTGACTCCTGTGCCAGCAATGGCAGGAAGAGGAATTGCAGAAAGAAAGGCTCAGAGCTGCCCACTGGATGAGCTGCCTTCTGACACTACGAGCTCTGTAGGGACCTACAGGAGGTTTGGCACCATCCAGAGATGGGGCAAACACCTTACATCTCAAGGCCCCAGTGTTGTTTTTGAAAGAACAGCTCGTTTGCCAAAAAGACTTGATTTATTTCCCCGTTACAGGACCACTCCTGACAAACGCAGCAGCTTCTTGCTGGACTGCACTTTACCATTGAATACAGAATGAACCTGCCTCGTGATCTCAGCTGGGGAACGTAACATGTGGGGTCCCGAAGCAGACAGGTGTCCTCGAGAAGTGAGTGGCACAGCCACTGCAGGGCAATTGCAAGTGCTGTCCTCGCTCCCAGGCTGTGATCTGAGCTACTCAACCCAAAATCATAAGGCTGGGAGAAACATCCCATCATTTCACCCCAAAAGAACACTTAACAGGATCCTTTCTGGTTGTATTTGCACAATTCCCGATTCCCCAAATCACAACACTGTCATTTTGCTCATCAACACATTAAATTAAGCTGCTTCTTTTAATCTTAAAAACACCAAAGCAATCGCTGATGTAGAGGGAACTCTTTACCTGAAGTATGAACCCCTGACACCACATCCCAGCAGAAAGGATTCCATTTGAATAGTTTAAACCTGCTGTTTTTAAATTAACAACTATAGTATGTACACAAATTGCTTACATACACTACAAAAAAAAACTAGTAACACCGTTCTCAGGTTCAGCCTGTGGGGAAAACGCACATTAAAAATCATATAGATGGAAATTTTCCATAGCTCTGTCAGTTCAAAAAACCAATAAACCATCTATTTCAGGTTTACATTGACAACTTGCAGAGAATTTACTATATTTTACATTACAGGCTGTAAGCCAAGAGGGGCTGCGCCCTCCCCAGATCATCCTGGCATGTTCAGTTCAGCCTGAGTTCACAAGGGCACATAGGCAAGTCAGAGCTTCTTCAACACCCTCCTTCAGAGCTCTTCAGTAAGGTACAAAAACACACGGCACAAGGCATCAGCCTCTGAAAGCAGGCCTGGGGGACAGTTTGCAGACTCAACATGTAGTGTAGTCCGCACAGTGGCACACCACACGCCTAACAGGCTACAGGGAGCAGTCAGAACAGCGCTTAGGTTTGGGTTTCAATGGAGGTGACCCACCTGCCAAACAGAAGGCAATGAATTAAGCACCTTAACCTGCACAATTCACATTAACCAGCAGGCCATACTGTAAAACTGCTCCTCTTGTTTGCGCACTGAACTAGCTGTGCCACAGACCGTTCCTACAAAAGACGGTCAAGGGTGGGTGGCGAGAGAACAATTCGGGTTCAGCTTGCGTGACGGTTTTCATGCTGGGAGGTGGCATACTGTCCCAGAAACAGAAGCCCAGGACAAGCCCAAGAAGAGCTGCTTTTCATCAGGAGCACATTCAAGAGACCCCGTCTGTAAGGCCCGAGGCACTGACCTGGGCCAATACAGCAAGAAAAAAACTCAGCGACATGAAGGAATAGCTTTTAAAGCCTTGAGGTACTGATATATGATTGAAAGGATACGATCTGTGCCAGGAAACAATGTCCTTCCAGTCAGCAACTCAGCCATTATGCATCCCACAGACCAAATGTCCACTGCAAGAGAAGAACACACACAGTGGACACAAATCTTAAGTCACGGCTGAGCCAATCCAATCCCATGGTGATGCCACCTGGAGCCCAGCTGATTTCGAGGTGGAAAGTTTGCAGTGCCACACAGCGCCTGCTCTAAACCAGAAGTGTGAACCTTGACAACCACACAGAAGAAACTCCCTGTGTTGACTAGATTAGATATTCAAATTGCACTTGTCAGTCATAGTCTGTGAAGGACATTATACCCTCCCGGCTCCACTTACTGGACTTTGAGGTGAGCCTGTATGGGGAAGTAGAATAGAGCACTGCTCTGCAAATCTGAGGGCCCAATTCAACATCAACTTTTTAAATTAGAACCAATGACATTCAGCTTAATCAGTCAATGAGGTGTTGCCAGCCTTTAATAACAAGGTAATGTTTGGAAGGAGACTCGGGAAGGGATAACTAGATGTGTAGTGTATTACTTTGAAAAGGCTTATTTTGTAAGCCGCTCTGATTAAAAGCGGGCAGGCTCCACTGCCCCCTGTGGATGCATCTGTGTGAGCCCCACCTGTCATGTTGTAGTGCATCCAGTTGAGCATGATCTCGGGAGCCCTGTACCAGCGCGTCGCCACGTAGCCCGTCATCTCGTCGTCTGTGTGGCGGGCCAGCCCGAAGTCCAGGATCTGGTGGGGGGGGGGACAGAAAGCCCAGTCGTTCAGGCTGCGCGATTCCACAAAGAAAAGGCAATTTCCTGTTCTTTTCTGACCGCTCAGCAGCACGTTCTCGCTCCAAAGGCCCGGTCTGGAAACAGACACGGTCACAGCGCCGATGCCTGGGCTCCAGATCCTACACCCACACGCTCCCCATCTACCTTCACGGCGTCCCCCTGCCTTAGCCAGAGTGGGAAAACGCAGGACTACGAGCGTCTCTCAGGTTGCCGGCAGAAAGGAAGTAGCTTCAAACACAACCGCTGCTCTCTCACCTTCAGCTCACAGTCCTCGTTGACCGCTAGGTTGCTGGGTTTCAGATCCTGCGGAGGAAAGCAAAGCGCACGTCATGTCTGTGCAGAGCAGCACTGATTTTTCCGCCCCACCTCCCCCCACCCAAAATAAACAGTATCTTTCGGGCTCCCGCACACAGGGAGGAAATGAGCTCCACTTTGTGTGTTTGTAAATGGGGTTAAAGCTCCTTCCATGGCCTGAGCTCAGTACCAGTGCAGGTAACAGGGCGGCATGCAAGAGTCAGGGCCGTGCCCGTTGGCTTAATTACCTGGGACAATATTGACAGAGGGAGGACTGGCAGAGGTACCGAGCCGACAGCCAGGGCAAGCCGGTCCAAGCCACTCTGTCCCTTCCACAGGAATCGAATGCCAATTAAATCACATCATGCAGATGGCAAAAAAAAAAAAACACCACCAGCTTGGCTAGCCAAGACAACAGCCAGCCCTGATGGGGGAGAGGGGGAGGAAGGCCTAAAATAAAAAAAAACTGTTTGCTTTTAGATAAGAATGTGGTTTTGAAATTGCCTCTCATCTCCACTGGAGTAATTACCAGGTTTAAAAAAAAAAAGCTGTAAGTGCTTTCATAATGTGCACATGGCTATTGTAAAACTGAAAAGTAAGACACTTACTCTGTGAATGATATCCGCTGAATGGATGTACTAAAAGAGAAAAAATAAAATAGGCAAGTTGTGCATCAAAAATACAAGAGCGTCTTTCAACTGCTGAGTCCAGTGAGCATTAACCGTGATGACTCAAAGGGCAGACTTTTTCCTGCATTACACATTTTAATATATTTCTGCAGTGAGCCTGTTCTTAAAATTCTCTCTCTTGTGATGCCGAGCACGGTACAGCACTGACATACCACACTGCTGCTCCAGGCAGATAACCCCCAGAGGGCTGCCAGGGCAGAAACAGTGCTGCTTCTGCAGAGCTCCCTCTGCGGTTAAAGATCACATCATTAAAATATAATTTGTGTTTGCTACCATATGATTATAATAATGGACTGCATGATCCCATTCTCATGCACGTATCCCACTCACCAGAGAGTGAAATGATAAAACCTAGTTAGATTTTTGCACAAACTGTGGACAGTTTTGGACTGGCCCTACAACAACTTCAGCTAAGGTCCGGCAAGGTGCTGTACCTGCCTGAAGTATGAACCCCATCATATCTGAAATCTGCTTATTGACTGGGTGGTCAGTCTCTATGGCTTGCAGATTCAACTATTCAAAATCAAACTGGAAAGTATGTGGAAGTGCATTCCTTCAAGACAACTGGATGAGTAACTAATAATTCTAATAATAGCAACTAATAATAACTATCAAACTATATGGGCTGAAAGGCTTCCTGTCATTGGCAACTGCTTCTGTCCTTCCTGTATGTATCAGGAGTCTGTACCTTCAGGCCACGCAGAATCTGGTAGATGAGGAACTGCACATGGTCGTCTGTGAGCTTCTGACACTTGACGATGTTGTTGAGGTCGGCACCCATCAGGTGAGTCACCAGGTACCTTCAATGACAAACACAGAGTTCAAGAACCAGCACTAAATCTCTATGCTCATTTACTTTTGATGTTTTCTGAAAAAACAGATGTCTGACAAACAACAATACAATGAAGTGGACTGTAAACACAAGAGGATAATTAACGCCTTGCATTTATGGTGCACGTTTCCCAGAGTGCTTTGCGTATGGAAGAGGACCCACTTCATCGACCTCCATTATTTCAAGGGAAGGATTAACCTTCTTGGTCTGGGTGAATTCCATATACAGGACTTCAATAGATCAAGTAGTGCAGCCAGACACAAATTTCATAGACAAAAAAGGAGAAAAGTACACCATGTCAGCCCCAGTGTACTACAGCATATTCCAATACATTATGCACAACAAACTGGTACTCTCTGAACTGAGCTGCCGGCCTCTTGCTTTATTTCCTGTCCTTTCCAACTGCCCTTCAAAGCTTTGATGAGCATTCTTGATTTAAGAGATAAGATCACTTTAATGGCCATATACAATTTCTTGCATTAGGAATTTGTCTTTTCGCATACCCAAGCTTACTCTCCATGAGACACACAGACAGGGAGAGAAGCTTGGGGTCAGAGCGCAGGGTCAGCCATCTATACGGCTGCTCAGGGGCCCAACAGAATGGGATTCCTCCGCCGGCTCCGGGATACAAACCGGCAACCTTCCAGCCACAGTCGCAGATCCTCAGCCACAGAGCCACCCACCGCCATATAGTAATTGACTATTAGACGAATTACTTCACCAAACACTCATTAGTGAAAAACTAGCTCAGAGCGGTTAGCAATACTCTGCACTTTTCTGAAAATGGAAGATTTCCGTCTCCTTCCTTTAAGCCCTTCCTTCTTCAACAATCTGAAGCCCCAGTTTTCAATGAACAGCCCCCTTTGCTGTATTTTAAGCTGCACCTTTTCTGAAGTTGTTTTCCCAAGACAAAACGATTCCTGCCTTCCTTCTTCTCTCTGGTCTTAATTCTCCGACACATGTTTGAGTTTAGTACAAGTATAACCGTAGGTGATGTACATCGAGAGTCTTGTAATCAAGAGTGGCATGCAGGAGTGCTTTACTGTATTTGTGCATCAGGTCTGTAGACAAGAATTTATTCCCAACTGCATCAGGGCTGTTGCTTTTCCTCGCTTGTGTGCTTCAATTTGAAAACAAAATGCTAAAAGGTCAAATATTTTCCCAGCTAAGTATCCACCAAAGTCAACAATTTTATTACAACTGCAGTTACCAATCAGCACTTATTTTATAGAACAGATGTTCCTGTCTGACGCTACATTTATTGCTAAACATCCCGAACAACAACATCAACAAAACAGAAATGGAAATGAAAAAAATCATGTGCTTGCTTTAAAAAAATGAATTTGGTTTAAACTGAGATTCAACATTAATTGTTGAAGCTTTTTGGTCAGCTCTGCACCTTTCTTATATTCAGAAACCATATAGAGAACAGAGGCTCTCTGAAGTCACTGTTAATTTCTTTTGGTCGTATCAGCAAAAGCGTCGCTTCAAAGCAAGCAAAGTTTTGCAAAGGTAAAGACTATTTATGCCTACAAAAACTGGAAGAGAAACACTTTCATTTACCCATTTCCATCTGGGAGTAAAGACTTCCAGGAACAGAGTGGTTTCTCAACTCAGCCCAACCTTTGTCTCTCGTGCCTGTTCCCACTCCATTAACAGCACCTATCAGTGTCCCCATCGCAGAAGGAATGCCATTAGGTACACAATGTACACCTATACACTGAACAGCTGTGACTGCTCGTAACTGAAGCCTTGTGAAACAACTCATTACTTGGTCATTTGTCTTCCCCAGAAAAAAAACTACTTTGCAAAAGTAGAAAAACTGTGGTCTACATACAACAACAAAAACTTGCCTAGCTGTTGCACTGAAAGAGGCCAGGAAGTAATATCACCTTGCACACGCAATATTAGATTTGTGGTTCTATCTTAAAGGGCACAAGCTAGCAAGGTTTACTGTAACAAACGACCAGACTGCTGCATAGTGTGCTTGAAGCAGTTGTACTTTCCTGTTCCTAAATAGTATAGCTCTAAATACCCTCTGTCCCAGCATCCCCCGGGTGGGGTCCAGAGGTCTCCAAGAAATTTAGATAGATTATTCTTAGCTGTCGTTTCCGGGCAGTTCCCACACCGGCACAGACTCCACGACAGGCCTGGCTTCTCCTCCACCTTCATAATTCTCCCTTCACTCCAGTTAGCTGAGCTGCAGCCGAGTAGTCAGCACACAGAAACCACACCACTAACACCTCCTGTAACTTAAATGACACCCAACTGATCAGTAGCTCCCTAGGCCTGAACACTATGGTTTCAGATTCCTTCTGTGCACACAGCTGTCTTCCTGCTTTGACCTCAGATGCCCTAATATTGTGTTGCATTAGTCTGAGACAGTAGGACACTCAGTTTCTATTCTCCCCCTTAGGGCCCAGGGCAACAGTTCAAGGGGAGAGCAAAGCAGAGGGCAAATCAAGGCAGTCTGAAAACAAGTGCCGCTTTTCGTCACATTTTCTTAACCCATTAATGTCTGACCTCCACCGGTAGAAGGAGAAGAATCTCTTTCTCCCCCACTACAAGTTCACTAATGGGAGTCCACGAAGTGAATGTAGGCTGACCACAGCAGACATGGCCAAGTCCGACTCTTTGATAAACCGCCTCACCTGGTAAAACATAAGTGATATCCTGATTTCAGAAACAAGCTAGGAACAATCATACGTCACTTCACACCGCCCGTACGTGTAACTTTGGCTCACAGCACGAGCTCTACAGCACAGGGGTATCACGGGATCAAGCCCAGGCTGCATCATTAATCACACGGGACAGGGATTCCCAAATGGCGCAGGGCTGGCCGCTTCCTCCAGTTGGAGAAGGCTCTCCTTTAAGGCACTGCCGAGAATGCTACCCGTCACATGACGAATGGCTTGCACGCTGTGTAAGCCAAGGCCAATAGTAAACGATCATACCATACTGTGAAGGTACAAAAGAGCTGTGGGAGTCTGTAACAAGCTATGCAGCCATGTTGCTGTATCAAAGACCCTGGCTTCCTTCAACAAACTAGATCCTTGGACAGATTAACTACCGAACAGACTAAAAACAAATGGCCTCCTCTCGTTTGTGGATGTGCTTTAAAAACAGATTAATAATTTCATAGTGCTACTCTTTGTCCAAGTAAATGTATTTTGGCACCAAACTGGAGGTCAGCATCAATCGTTGCAGGTTCAGAATGCTGCCAACTGGATGAGTTTGTTTCCATGGAGACCGTAGAAGAATGGATGCAGTTTTCCTGTGTAGGTGCAGCTCCTCGTCCACACTGCGGACACCCACACGTGCTTTACACTGCTAGCATCCCGAGACTGAAGCGGCACAGAAACCAAATCAACCAGCCTGCCGCAGGGAATAACGCTGAGCATCTCCCTAACAGCAGAATCATTCTTGCACCACTCCTGCAAACAAGATACAAACAAGGCCCCAACAAAAGAAAATTAAAAAGTTATCTGCAGAAGTCACTTAACTGAAAGCCTAACAATGTACAGGTGAGGTGCGAGACACTTTCCTGAGGAGTTTAGGGTGGAGATTAAATTTCTAGGCTTACCTTGCCCCTATAAATATATACAATATACAGAGCCCTAGCCAAGACACACGCAAGAAACCTGTGGGACTGTTCGGCTTTATCGCTCCCCGCTGCAGTGTTATCACAAGCCTTCTGCGGGAGCATCTAGCTCAGGCCCTGCAGGAAGCACAAAGCTGGGTTGCCAAAAACTGCAGTGATGGTGCCTTCTCCCCTTTCTGCTTGGTGCTGCATGCCAGATTCATTACCTGTGCCTGTTTTATAATAACAGGAGGGTTCTATCGAACAGTTTTAACCAGGGGCTAACGAAGGTCCTGGCGCTTATGTCCACAGTCCCACAGTCCTGCCGAAAGGCGTCCGTGGAGAAGGTCCCAAGTGTGCGAGCATCGTGCATTCTGCCTCAGAGTGGGCGGCACTGAAACCTGAGTCATCTCTACTGCTGCATGACCGCGATTAGAGCTTCCTGTTAACACTAACACAGAACGCGGCACGCTCGGCCACAAGCAAGGAGACCAGAAGAAAAACAAAAACCACACAACTTTCTTGTCTCCACTCCAGTGCCCAAGCGCACGCACATGCTCAACAGGCAATCCTGGATATAACTTTCAAACACAAAATCTGCACTGCACAGCCTGGCATGATGCGCAAACCACTCGCACCTGGAGACTTCTAGAGTTTCACATGGAAATCAGGACCAGAATATAAAATAAATGAGTATCGGGTCCAGGTTCACAAACTGGGCCCATCAGGCTTAACAGTGACTGGAGTCCAGACACCCAGAGCTCAGGAAAAGCAGGCAATTAGGAATAAGGTCACTGCTGAAGCTAGTCCATGGGACAATACAGTATATGAGATCACAAGAATTCTGACCTCAAAACTCCTAACCATCAACCTTCTTAAATTTCCTTAAGTTCAACACTCAACTTGAAGTTCACAGAGTGCACCTGACCCCTCGTAGAGGGAAGCACATGAAGCTGGTTCTGAGTCCCCTGTGGGCACCTCCTCACACTGATAGTGGCAGGTGCCACTGATAGTGGTCATGTTCTCCTCTCGTTTGTGCATTATCCTCAAGAGGGATCATCCCTGTCCACCTGTACTGTTAGTAGGGGCCGGTCCCCTGGGCCTGGGCCTCCGACAGCAGCAGGAACAGATCTGGCTGGGTGGTCTGACTGCTCCAGATCCCCTCTCCTGGCGTCACGGCCTCCTGGCCTGTCTTGAGATCACCGATGGGAGGATTGCGACTGTGGGAATCAATGGTGCCAGTGTGGGCTGGCAGAGGCTTGGAGTGCTGCTGCTGGCACAACCAAACCTTGCTGCAAGGAGGCCCTGCTGTAGCTTCAACCACAATTAGTTTAGAGTCTTGCTGTTGCTCCTCAAAGTCAGGCTGAACCTACTCTTGTCGTCACTACAGGTAGCCCAATTTACAAAAGGTGCATCACGCTATTTAAAATGGAGCTAGAAAACTGAAACCCTCAACATTTAATTTAAAAACACATCCATATTGTCTTATAAAAAACACTCAAATCAAGATAAAGAATGAAGGGGCGTTGGTGGACTAGGAAGGGGCCCTGCTTGTAAGTAAAGGGATGTTAACCTCAGTCTCCTGGCTCAATTCCACTCTGGGCTTGTACCATCTTGCCTCCCGAAATTTCTCCCTTCATTTTATCTGCTGGTACATAAATACAGCCACACCTGCACTTCAGGGGTGGATGAAGTGGATCCCCTCCTGTAAGTAAAGCTATTATTTACCTATTATTTCTTACCGTTATCGTACATGGAACTGGAAGGCAAAGGACAAAACAGGTCCCAGGAAAAGGTAAGAACTGTGAAGGCAGCTGTTACAGGAGGGCACGTCTAAAGATAACTGGGCTGAGGCAAACCACCTGCGTGTCAAGACCATGAGAAACATAGGGCCACAGCAGAGGTGACCAAGCTCGACGCCTGTGCAAGCCATCGTGAACACAGACAGCGAGCACACTGAACCAATAGAGCATCTCCTGAAGAGCCCACGTCACTTTTCAAGCACCTTGTGCCGGAAATGGCATACCTGCTACCAAATCCACATTTTCTAAAAGAAGAATGAGTAGAAAAGCAACTCTCGCAGTCTGGCACATTCGGACTTACACATCATTGAACTCCTCCAAGCTCGTTGCAGGAGTGAAAACATCCAGGAGCCCAATCACCTGAAAGACAGAGAGACACAGTAAGATCTCGAGTACAGCACATAGTGCACCAAGATCTAAAGTGTAGAAGGTCAAGCAATTTTGGATTAATAGAAAACTTGCAGCCAAGTACGTTGTTTCTGCACGTGGACTATAAACAATGAACACTGTATACTACACTTTTTCCTTCTGTACAGGAGAGACGTGCAGTAAAGAAACAAAAGTTACCCAAATTCAAATGCAAGAAAATGCAAGCACTGAATTGTTAGCTGAAGCAGAAAGCATAGTTTAATTTCATTTCTCCAGGGTACTGCTTTCCTGAAAGGTGAATTAATGCTTTTTCGTGCAATGGCATCTTCTGCTCTACTACATTTTAAATTGCACTGCTGGTCAAAAGAAAATGTGTGAGTAGTCTTATCAGTCCTGACGCTGGTGTTTCTGCATGGAATTAAAAGGAAACAGTGCCAGAAGTCTGACATTTTTCAGGAGTACTCTGAAAAACAGACAGAGACACTTAAGAGAAACAAAGAATCTGACAGAAATGTAAGTGGGGTAAATTTCAGAAACCACCACTTGATGCGGTTATTCTTTGTCCTGTGTGAATCAGGCTTTATGAGACCACGTGTTATCTTTATAGTGGTTTGCAGGCTTGACATAACTACAAGACCTCAGTGTGTGGTCTTGGTCCAGTGCTGTTCTAAGTAGGTTCTTCCTCCAACTGTATTTCACTAAGCAGGACAGAAAATCTGGGTTAAGCCCTCTAAAACACTATGCCAACAAACTTTTAAACCCAATGTGGACAAGCACTTAAGTAATTTAATTTTAGGAAACATTACAGCACTGTTTAAAGGCACTTCTCTCTAAAACAAAAGTTACAAACAAGAGTTGGTTATATGAGCCTTCTTGCTTATCTGCTTACTGTTTGCTTATGAATTTGTAGATTCCACACTGCCATTTAAAGGATCCATGGCTATCAACATGCAACTGAACAGTTTACTCAAGACCCCCACAACCCTTTGTGTAAAGAAATTCCCCATTACTTGTTGTCCTTCAAACAAAAGTAGAAAATAAAAGTTGAACAATGAGCACTTACAAAATTTTAAACTATTCTTTACTGTGCGAAATCCTTCAAAGCAAGACACTTCACGAGACAGACAATTTGGAGACTGTAACTGCCTTGCAACAATTACTCTAATTACCAGAAAAGTTTATAAGCTGATGACTTGCGTTTATCGATAACCGAAACTCTCAGTATTTATTAAACCTCCTCACGTAAACTGTTCCAAAACAAGCAAAGGATCACGATACACACTCTTAAATCTCTGAAGAATCTCTGTAACACTTCTAAACGCTTGGTGAACATGACCTTTTGTGTTCGCATGTTTCTTGATGTTCAGAAGAAAGGGAAATTAGCTCAACTTGTGGCTTCTGAACATCCTTTAATTTCAGATGCGTAGGTGGGCATTCTTGAAGGTAATTTGTTTTAATTACTTGACAGAGGGCACAACTGAATGATATATAATTTGAAACTTTAGCAACTCAACTGGGCATGGATCTTCAGAAGGCATTTTCTTTGTTTTCAGGTTGTGGTGTCCTGTTTCAAGACCTCTCTTCTCAAAATTGTAAACAAATTGAGAGCTTTTTAGGCAAAAACAATTACACAGCCTGGCAAAGGGATTAAACAAACTAAAATAAATTCAATGCAAAGGCCCACTATTTTGAGAGTTGTTTAAATAAATGATGTTTGGGATAAAGACTGCCTTCAATTTGTACTTATTTGCTAGTGTCCAAACATCTGCATTGCTATTGAATCTCTGGCTCCATCTCAATGTAGGGAGTTTGACAACAAGAAATGCAATGCTGAGAGTGGCTGACACAGCACTCCATAAAGCCTTCCTCTTCTGCTCCAGACAGCTCAGTCTTGCATTGGGGCGATAAACATCTATCAGTTGTGCTGTTTGTACGTTAAGCAGCCATCAAGCCTGCTCGTGACTCAACAACAACATTCAGTTTCCCAGTGCTGTCACTGTTCAAAGACAAGCTTTCAGGTGTGCAGGAGGCACCCTATTTTCAACACTACCTTAACAAAAAACAAAAGATTTTTCTAGACCACGAGTGTAATATAAAAGCGTGAAATAAAATATTTTTTAAATGTATTTTTAACAAGTATTTTGCAGACTTAACTGAACAGCGTTCAAGGTTTCTCAAGTTTTCATTTTTTTTTACAAGTTGATAAAGCAAAAAAGCATATATACCGGTAGACGAATAAAAAAGATTTATAAGATGCTTGTTATTCAAAGCGGCTTAGACACGAGTCAATGGCTGCGGCTGTAGATACAATCACAATAAGGAGGCCGCAGGAAGCTTGTTGCTCTTTACAAATTAACATTTTCAGTCAGTGGCAGAGTCAAAGCTTCAATCAGGATTACAGGCTTTGACCCCTGTATCCCATCAGCCTCAGGCAGCACAGCTCTCCAGTTTTCAAGACCTGACGAGTACGCAAAATCCTCTAAGGCACTGGCAAAGTCCAGCGGACTTCTTCAGAATCAAAAGTGAAACACAAACCAGAGGACACAAGAGTGAACGATGTGAAAAGTGCACTTAAAACTAAGAACAGGAGGTGCGTCTTTACACAAAGGGCTGTGGGAGTCTGGAACAAGCGACGCACGCAATGTTGATGGGGATACTCTAGCTTCCTTCTAGAAACAACTGGGTGGATTCTGCTCACTGGAATGGCCGAATGGCCTCCTCTAGTATGTAACCTGTCTGGTGTTAGGGAGAGGGGTGTTGGCAGGTGACCGGCACCGAGCTGCCCGGGGGGTTCTCCTCAAGCAGGACTCACGTTCTCGTGCTTCATGTGCTTGAGCAGCCGCAGCTCCCGGTATGTCCTCTTGGCGTGAATGATGGACTGGAAAGGCCTGGACAGCTTCTTCACGGCCACCCGCAGGCCCGACTTCACATCGACGGCTGAGCTGCAGGGAAAAGGAAGGCACACCGACAACGTTATGTCATGATCAGAGAGAGGGCCTCGCAGCTCTGCGTGCCGCGTTCTGAATCACTTCCATTTCCCCAAGGGGTTCTTCTTCCTGTATTCACTACAGAGCAGCAGCACGGTCTTCAATTACAACGGATGCACTGGTTGGACTTCCCACAACGGGTCAATTCTTGTTGTCAGGAGCCATCAGAAATTTCTCCTGACATGAGACCGAGAAGCAGAAACATTTATTCCACTTCAATTGCCAAATTCCAGTAAACCGCTTTCCTAAAAATAGGCATCTCCCTCAAGACAAAGAATCTTTCTTGTAAGAATCCCTGCGTGCGCTTTTTTGGCCTTTCAAATACATTCAGTTGCACAACTTCAGCACAAACTGTTCCTCTCCTGACAAAAATAACATATTAAAAAAAAGGCGAAAGGCAAAGCTGTTCTGAAGTTTCCATAGCAGCCTGGCTGGTTTGTCATGGTAGGGTTTGAGCTCCGGCGACGGACAGGCTGGGGGAGGCTGGGAGAAACACGCGGACCCCACAGCACCAAATCTGGGGTACAGTCTCCCGCAAGAAACACAGACCCAAACATGTGCTCCTCACCAACTTTCACACAGGGCTGTACAATTGGAAAACAAAATCCCAGTACACTTCAATAAAAATCAGCCACAGCATGCAAGTGTCACGGGCCTTCTGTTTACACAAAGACGTCTCTTACTCAGACCTGGGTGCAGCAACAGACCACTGCAGGAGAATATTAGAGTGAGACACATTGGGAACAATCTGCTCAGCACAGGTTTTACAAAGGACAAAGTGGTGTGACGGCCCACAGCCCATTTTTCCACTTGGCCTTGAAAGGTCATGATAAAATCTTGAATGCCGTGACCCACGCAATGACATCTGCCAAGATACTGAAAGCAGAGAGAAAGCTGCAAGGCAGGTAATGACAAAAAGGTTAAAACCCATGACCATATGCTTTCAACAATATACATTACTGACTGAAATTTAAGGTGGCCTTGTATTTTAGGGGCATTTCCAAAAAGGAAAAGTTCATAAAATAAAAAATATACATACAGTAAACAAAAGCATTTTTGTTACCGTAATAGTTTCAGCCTGGAATGTGGGAGACTCTCTTGGCAGCGACACCTCAGGTGAGCTTGACCACCTGATACCGCAACAGGGTCAAAGGTCGCAGTGGGTGAACCCAGGAGGATTGACGATGCGACCTTTGGCTGTCTCATGGATGGGCGTTTGGTAAATACACCAGAAGGCACCTTTGCCAACAAGCAGTCTCGTCCCAGGTTGGAAGCCTCCTCATTGTGGAAAAACGACTAAGTCTTATAAGAAGTCAGCTGTCATGACTAGCAAAGAGTTGTGGAGCCAAATACACCCATCTCTCGATTCACATACGCAACTCGCTCCTCGAAAACAGTTGCTAACATGAAATATTGGAAAGCGTCTATTTCCACGACTTTTCCTGTCGAAACGTATGATTTGTTCCTGACGTCTAGAACATAATCCATAGCTGTTAACTGCCAAGGCAAGAACACTATTGCTTGTGATGATTCCTGTATTCCCCCTAGTACAGACAGATAAAGTGTGCAAGCACTGCAGGAGCACAGAGACAGCGAGGAAGCGTTTTGCTTGATGTCCTGCTGGGAGAATGGCATCCTGGTTCAGCTATAAAGGACATGTCTTTGCTGTAACAAAAATTGCTCCAAGTGTGAAAAACAGATATAGAAATGTGTACAGTTGTCGCTGTAGCAAAACAGGTGAACCGGGCGTTAGTAAATCAAGGGCTGGCTGAGGAAATGGGACAAGTGGTATGCGTCAGATCTTACCCCAAACACCACAGAAAGAGGCAGACACAGACTTCAGCTAATCCTTTAAATGTTCCGCTGTTGCTCGCCATTTCAAAATGAGAGAGAGAGGGGCTGGACTCTGGTTGCCACTGCCGTATTCGTCTGGGGCACGAGAACTTTATTTTCGCAGTTTCTGAGTGGAGAACATGGAGGTGCTTCTCTCAGTGATACAACACGATTCTCCACACCCTGGAAGGCAGTGCACTGTGCCCTGGTGCTCCAACGACATGGAATGATCTGCCAGCCCTTATCAGATATTACAAGTCAGTCAGCACTTTCAAATCCTGTCTTAACAGTCAACATTCATTTATGTACAGCCTCTGTTGGATTTCTTGTTTCCAGTCCAGTTGAGATGTCACGAAAGGTGAGATATAAAAAATTATCTTACATAAAAGTTATACTTTCAAACCTCTTCTGTTTACAAGTGCATTCTATGACGTTTCTGACAAGCACACAATACAACGATGTGCAAATAACTTCTGGGCTGTGTACTTACCGATTCTCTGTTTAATCTATTCCCATCGCTTTATGATCATTTAATTGAACAGGAAATTAAAACTCTAAAGAAATAAACCTTGTGTCCCTGCTGATCCTGGCTCCAATGGGTTATTAACAGTGTTGCTTTGCTGCGGTGCCATAATCCAAGCAGGTAAACAGATCCAGGGAGGCAAACAGATGCGCTCACACCACAAAGACCTGTCACATCAGAGTGAGCGATCCTGACACAGACAATACACGCACCGGGCAAAGTATCAGGAACCTTCAGCAAATAATCTTAACTACAGATGTGCTGTGCCTCTGCACAGGCCAACAAGGTGAGAGGAGTTTGTGACTAAAACGGCCATCTCCTAAGAAAGTCAGAAGAAGACGCACACAAGATGGATTTCCCACAGAGCCCTGAATTACAACAGCGTTACAGAGGGTTTTATAGTCCAGGTACAGCCATGGTCATCCTATGCTATTAATAACATGCACCTATATACTGTATAAACATGTGTTCACAAGTGACCATCACCAATTGTACTTAACTCATAGAAAATGGTTCCACTTATGACACAGTGGTTATTCCTGATGTTATTCCCACCTTTCATTACTCCTTAGGTGCCATGTACAATAGCAGGTGCCTATTTAAAATGCACTCAAGCCTGAAGCCTCAAGAGTAATGACCCCAGGCCAGAGTCAGATTTCTATAGCCTGCCGACAAGACATTCTATTCATTATTGCCAGCAGCCATATCACCCTTCAACTCACAACTAGCAACCTGCTGAAGCTCAGCAGGTGTGAGCCTGTCCAGTAACAGGATGGGAGACCTCCTGGGAAAAACAAAGTTTGCTGCGCGAAGTGGTGTTAGTGAGACCAGTAGGGGGCACTCACCCTGTGTTTTGTGAGGGTCCATATGTACCAGTATAGTGATGGGGACACTATATTGTCATCTTCGGATGAGATGTAAAAGCAAGGTCCTGGGGTTATTTAAAAACCTAGGACGTTTCTCGAAAAGAGTAGGAGTGTAACCCTGGTGTCCTGGACAAAATTTCCCATTGGCCCTTACCAATCATGGCCTCCTAATAATCCCCATCTATGAACTGGCTTCATTACTCTGTTCTCCTCCCCACTGATAGCTGATGTGTGGTGAGCGTACTGGTGCACTATGGCTGCCATCATATCATGCACGTGGATGTAGTGGTGGAGGGGAATCACCATTACCTGTAAAGCGCTTTGAGTGGAGTGTCCAGAAAAGCACTATATACGTGTAGGCTGGGGGTCCTAACAGTCTGGCCTGTCAGTCCGTATATGCAACACAAACACCAAGCACATGAGAGGAGGTACAAACCCTGCAGCACCTGGCAGTTTGCCAAGCCTGACACACTCCCGCAAGGGGTTCAAGCTGTAATGAGCTCAGCCAGTGTTGCTTAACTCCTTCAGACCCAGCACTCCAGTCATGATGACTGCAAGCAACTCTGTAACTGATCCCTGAACCCAGCTCCCAGCCAGACAAAAGAACAAGTGAAATGAGTTCATATCCTAGTGCACCAGCTCTCATTAACTTCTCTGGCTCTCCCGATGAACAGCCAGATCTCATCTCAGCAACAAAAGTAACGGTTGCCACATGCAAAGTCAAAAGGCCAGCTGGTGTTCTTTTTTTAGGGAACGTTCTTTTTAGGCCGCCATTTGTTTCCATGAATGAGTGCAAAGCGATGCTCCCAAATCACAAGGCTCCCAATTCCAAGCTACAAAAGGTGACAGAAAGTGTATTCTAAAAACTGCCTGTGGGGGATAAGGAGCAACTGAAGGAGGGCTACTTGTCCTGCTAGGTGTCGTCATCTTTAGAGCTCCATGCATTCTGATTTGTCACCTACACACAGCTCTCTGGCACAAGCACAAGTGTCAACTGATACAGAAGGAGCTGTACACGGAGAGCTACAACAATCAGTATTTAAGTTCCAGTTATCCTGGCTGAACAAATTCTGCTGATTCCATTATTCTAAAGGCAATAACATCATGAATTGTGTGTTCTGACTTTGAAATTTGCTTGTAAAAATCCTAACGGGTGGAAAGACAATAATAATAATAATAATAATAATAATAATAATAATAATAATAATAATTGCTTACACTTATATAGCGCTTTTCTGGACACTCCACTCAAAGCGCTTTACAGGTAATGGGGACTCCCCTCCACCACCACCAATGTGCAGCATCCACCTGGATGATGCGACGGCAGCCATAGTGCGCCAGAACGCTCACCACACACCAGCTATCAGTGGGGAGGAGAGCAGAGTAATGTAGCCGATTCATAGAGGGGGATTATTAGGAGGCCATGATTGGTAAGGGCCAATGGGAAATGTGGCCAGGACACCGGGGTTACACCCCTACTCTTTTCGAGAAATGCCCTGGGATTTTTAATAACCACAGAGAGTCAGGACCTCAGTTTTACATCTCATCCGAAGTCACTATACTAGGGCATTAGGACCCACACAGAGTTTTAATCCCACTAAAACCTCTTCCAGCAGCAACCTTAGTTTTTCCCAGGAGGTCTCCCATCCATGTACTGACCAGGCTCACACCTGCTTAGCTTCAGTGGGTTGCCAGTTGTGAGTTGCAGGGTGATATGGATGCTGGCATAAAATTGTAAAATTGTACTCATTTTCTTTTAGATGTGAACCTAACTTCAGTTACTAGAAATCAGAAGCTGGCTTTTTTCTTTGCTGTGGCTGTCGTCTTTTGCACTTAACAGCCACTGAACGCCAAGCTTGGAAGGCTGAATTAAAATGATATGCAAGCAGTATTCAGGAAGATCCCTACCAGCTAAATGGTGTTAAAAAAAAAAATCTGCAGAAAAATATTTCCTCAGCAGAAAAAAAAAAAAGATCATATTCAGCACACTTGCACAATGGAACTTTTTTAGAGGCTTTTTAACTGCAGAGACTGAAGTTCTGCTTTCTCTTTATTTCGTTCCACCTCGTCAACCTCATAAACAAGTACCATAAATCTCTGCCTCAATCCCAGTTTTCATTTTCATCGGCTTCCTCTTCAGTTAGAAACGATAAGCAGCGAGGAAACCGAAACGTCCATACCTCAGGGCCAACAGGCAAAAAACCTCCCAAACTTACAAAACCCAAAAATACCAACTGAAGGCTTAAAACTGACATTGAATTGAGCAGTGCGTGAGCTGCAGAATATTTGCCACACCCAAATCCAGCAGCCTAAGATTATGAAATCCTGAAAACAATTCCAATATTAGTCACCTATAGCAGGAACTACATGAGGAATTAACCTTTGGACTCTATTATCTGTGCTCAGCAACTCTCTGGCTCTGAAGAGTACAGAGTACTTTGCTCAATATCTTGTTATAGAGGGCAGAGTTGGATACAAACATCTGGAAAACAAAACACGCCATTCTTTTAACTTTGTTTTTGTTTTCTGGAGACTTTCTTAGAGACGGGACATTGCTCTTCAAAGCATATTAGGGTGAGGTTTTCTACATCAAGCTAGCTCAGAGCTCAGATTTCTGCAGAACATATCAAAGATGAACACAAGATTATTCAGAGACGCACACCGAAACGGAAAAATACTTAAAAGAGAGCTATTGGCTAAACAATGTTCCTGGAAGGAGCCTGTGTCTGCACATGCACGTGCACAGTGGATCAGCTTCACCTGGAATTTGCGGGAGAATTTCTGCAGCCAATCACCTGGAACTGGTGTCGAGTCATAAGAGGCCTCCAGTTTAGCTCACTGTCATCGCTGTGCAAAAGCAATCAATCTTGGTCTCAACTCCCGTTCGCAGGAAACGAGGAATGTTTCGAGAAAGTCTACTTGCTTGCTCCAGAGGCACCAACAAGTTTGTCGACAAAAGCACTGAAGGCGTTCCAGGAAAAGCTTGTCCGAATGCAAAGGGAGTGGATGTTACAGTCAAAATACCATTTCCTGTCACCACAAACCAGTTGGGCATCACCAAGCTCTATCTACTTCCGTGTTGCACAGCAGAATATGGCTTTAAAACATAATAACAACAACAACAACAACAACAACAACAACAACAACAACAACAACACTGTATTAACCCTATACAATTTCTTGCATTAGGAATTTGTCTTTTCGCATACCCCAGCTTTTTCTCCATGAGACACACAGACACACAGATAGAGAGAGAGCCTGGGGTCAGAGCGCAGGGTCTGCCATTGTACAGCGCCCCTGGAGCAGTTGGGGTTAAGGGCCTTGCTCAGGGGCCCAATAGAGTAGGATTCCTCTGCTGGCTATGGGATTTGAACCGGCAACCTTCCAGCCACAGGCGCAGATCCTTAGCCACAGAGCCACCGGTCCAGCCCCACATGAACTGTTCTTGAAACAGTGAAAGCTGTGCGTTAATTAGCACTTAACATCCCTGCATGGCTAGACTTTTAACATCCCTTGCTACACTGTCTACCGAACACAACAGTATTGGTATCCTGTCCCGATACAATGTTCCACACTTAGTTTGTATTTGCAGTGAATCACTGTTTGGCGAGCTGTACTTGCTTCACGATGATCGGGTCAAGTGAACAAGACGAGACAAATACGATGCTGGTCAAGTGAACTAATCCAATGCAGGGTGCCAGGGTCTGCTACTGTAGATATCTAAGTGTTCCGGCAAAACCCTTGAAATTCTGTATGTTTGACATACCGGGCGGTAATCATGCCCCACCTTGAGAACATTCATGGTTACAGGGCAACAGGAAGAGCCTGCTAAAAAAAGGGCAGAGCACTCACTGTTGGCTCCCATTATTACAAACAAGTAAAAAAACACAAAAAATTCTTGATGGCATGCCAAACAAGCAGCTTGATTCCAGACTGCCAGGAGATCATAATTCTCTCGCTCCGGCATTGTTTCAAAAGGCCCAGTTTTTGCAGAGTGGGGCAGAAACTCTTAGTGGCCAAAGCAAGGCAGGAAGGACAAGGCCAGTAGTTCCTAAGCCAGAAAGAGCTGCAGAGATCACAGCAGTCCGAAACAATCTTCTGAAAACAGGCAACATTTCCAATGGTCCCTTGCTCTGAACAGTCTGCTTATAAATCTTTGCCTCACATCCTCAATGCCGCCTTCAGCAGCTCAAGCAGAAATTTAAAAGCTTAGGGTCTGAGCATGCATTAGATTCAAAACACTGACATTTCAAGAACAGACGATTCGCTGGAAAAACTCCCATCTCTGCACATCCCCAGAGCCCTGTGACATCAGAAACATTCCTGGAGGAACAGTTTGGATCACAGGGGCAGATGATCCGAGCCCATCTTTCCAACCACGAGGAGCTCCGTGCCTTCCAGGACAGGCTGCTGTTAAAAGTCCCGAAACACCTTCCCGGGACATGACAAGCTGAAATCCTCTCCCGCTCTCAGAACGCAAACTGAACTTCCTGCGCAAAAATAAACAGGCCCTTCCTTTTCCCACTCTTCATCTCCAGCCTTGTTTGTGTTTACATAGAATAACCTAATTTATGGAAAAACCAGGAAGGAAAACTTTGGGGAAAACACATTTAGTTTCAAACCTGACTGATCTATGCTTCAGATATTATGAGGTCCACAAAATCCGCTACGTGAAAGTACAATAACATTCATGCTCAGTGCTGAGAATGTATAGATTTGAACACCCGAATTCTCTCAGGAGCTCTGAACTGCCCTCCCTCCAGAGGAGGCTCAGAGCTGAACCTTCTCCCGGGAGCACTACGATTGAGCTCCCCTGGCAAGACTTCATCAAGCTATGCTTGAGCGACGCTGTGCCAACACAAGCAATAAAACACTCCGCCTTCTAGAGAATGGAAGGATTTCATTTACAATCTCCCAGAACTTGGCAGCTAAAGGAAAACTTGATGGCGTTGGGGTGGGAAGGCAATGGGCTAACGCCCCAGGGCGTTAAAAACAAGGTTGTAAGTTTTCTTCTGTTCAAAAGTTTATTTATGAAATGCAACAGTTAAAAGTTGTTCCAACGTGTTTAAGAGCTCAAAACAATCACACAGCTCTAATTTATCCTACTATTAAATCAATTAAAGGTTCAATTGTCTAACAGCGCTCAGCTGGAACACAAACTGGCAGGCATGTGGGCCCTCTAGCACCAAAACTCGAAACACATGGACTACGCTAATGATGAACAGTATTATATATAATCTGCATCATTGTCCCAAATGGCTTTATATGTCATGTGGGATGTGATCATATTTCTGTTTTATTTTTATTAAGGATTTTTTCTCTCCAAGGTGGCAAAAATGTAAACTGATAACTTGCTCAAATCTGTTTTTTTGGTACTGAGTAGCACAAACACTAATTCATAAAGAGGTGTTTAACAATTTTTCCATCAGCTATGCATCACCCTTGTAACCTTCAGAGCCTCGCATAACACAGGGCTTTGCTGCAGCATTTTATGATACACCATTTTCTGTAAATCATGCAGCATGTTCTTATATCCCATGTTTCTGACGACTTAACAGAAGGGCAGAAATAAGCATTCAGACCCTGTGTATTCAATCTGATTCACTACGACATCCAACTGCTTCATTCTAAAATGAATGGGTATTCACTAAACCTAGAAGAGGCATCATTACCGCAAAAGGATCATTTAACGAATTATTAAACTTAATGACAAAGATTAACGTGGCAGATGGGTTTCTATTTCACCTTGCCAAATGCACATGCTAAATCCTATACTAAAAAAAATGATGCATGGTTTCAGGAACAGTAAATCATGACTGAGCCAAATACACAGTGCTGCTTTTAATGCACTGACTGCTTATGTGAAATAAAGCATGACTAACCACGTTGCTTAGCAGTGCATTATGAAGGCAATTTTTTCTATGCACAATACAAATGAAGCTTTAATAGAAAGCAATTTAGTGGAAGCTACATGGTCACAAACACTGATATAATCAGGATCAGCCCCAAGGCCTGAGCATACTCAATTTATTAACAGAGATTGATAAAGCTGTATGATTTAAATGTTCTTTCATTTGTCTTCCAACACAAAACAGAAGGGAAAAGGATATACTATCAGAAAGCACTTTGCCTTCTTTGAGGCTTTATTTATCACATACAGTAACTGATTGATTGGCAGTAATAATGCATCAATAGGAACTAAATGGAATACCTCCAGATCAAGGAGCCCATGCTCTGATATTTAGAGATTTTACAAGCATAACCATGCTACTAAGATCAATGGATTTGACAATAATAGGTTTGGTTTTAACATGGGGGATAGGTTTGGTGATGGAAGAATATATAAGCTTTTTGCTGGATTGGATGTTAAAACAGGCATTGCCAAGAGAAACTAAAACATCAAACCCTTAAAAGTAACAAGCCCTCTCCTGCCCTGAACAGAAATGAACGTTGCCAACAAGTGTCTGCAGATCCCCAGATTACGTAAGCTTTCCAGTATGTGAAGATTCTCTTTCTGTTCCTTGCCCAGGAAATGAAGGAAGTGCTCAGAAAGCTGTGATCACAGAGTGTGCACTTCCCCCTTCAAAGGCAGGACACTCTTCTCCTTACAAACCTTCAAGGTATGTTCACAGCTCAGCTTTTTGACCATTCCAAAACGGCCACCCCAGTGCAGTTAATTATCCTCCCATTCAGTTCAATAGTTTTTCTTTCTGTGTTCAGCTGCCTCAATCGACTTCAGCATGACTTGCAAATCTGCAACTGTGTCAGCTGTGAATCTCCGTCACCGTCACCCCGACTGCCACACCCCTGAGTGGGATCCCACGTTACTGCGAGTTTCGCTGCAGCTCTCCAGCCCACCAGAAGGCTGCGTTTTCATGTCGCTGTTATTTTCAGGTACTGACAGTTCAGGAGCACAGAGGTCTCTTAGCCAGTTGTCAGCCTCTCTTGCACAATGCTCTGGCAATGGGTCACTCGAGAATGAAGAACTGAGCAGTTTGTCCTTTTTTTGTTTGGGGAAATGAGCAAGGACGGCAGAAATACAGCGGGAGGAAAACAGACCTAGACATCTGTGGCAGAAATAGCACGTGACTGAAAAAAAACCACCAAACAATTGAATGCACAGCATCAGTCCCATGGAAAGCTTTTATGCTCCTGATTTCCATAAGCAGGTAGATGCCTTTCCCAGCTGGAGTGCTGCAACCTCACATTTTTGCAAAAAAAATGTCAAGGAAGTATTGCCAGTAACAGCTGCCTTTTGCTAAAGGGCAAAAAATCAACTTCATTTTTTATCCTTTCCATATCTGATCTTTAAACTTCCTACTGTGGTGTAAAAATTGGTGAAAACAGAGCAAAAGTGTGTGTGTTGAGGGGACAGATGAAAGATTTTGCCTTGCAGAGAACGAAGAGCTCAGTACAGAAGTATCTGTAACACAGATGTAGCCTATTACTTCCTTCCTGGGTGACTTTTAGCATTTATTCAAATCCTTCTTTGAAACATCTCCAGTGGATCCTTGCTGGCCACAATACTCCCACACCCTGCCGGACTGCCGTGCAGCCCTGAGGCCTGCTGGAAACGTGTGCAGCACTGCCCAGGGGTGCCAGCCGCCCTCAGCCACGCTCTCTCTACTTCCAGTCAGGCTGGGCCTGCCGCTCGGCAAATGGTTTCCTGTAAACCTGTTACGCCATCAAAACGGATAAGCTCCAAATAAATGCAATTAGCTTCCACACACCTCCCGCACATAGCAGCACAGAATGTCACAAAGCCAGGTTTGTCCCCCACCCTCATTAGACACACAAAGCAACAAGTGAATTGTACTATTATTGGTACATGTGTTGACCCTCCTTAGGCCTGTTTAAGAAAAACAGGTGCAGTCGTGCTGCTTGGTACAGAAACTAGTTCTTTAATGTACCGTAAGCAATGGCCTTAAGCTACCAACTGCCTGGTTTTGAAATGACAGCAGGACTGGGCGGGGGGGGGGGGGGATTTCTTGAAAATCACATGAATCAAAGACTGCTCCTAGAGGGGTTCTCCTGACCCCAAGCACAGGTTCTCCCACAGTGCTTTGATACTTTCCTCGAACAAGCCCAGCTCTGCTTAACCTTGTGCGAAGGGCTGAGGCTAAAAAAACCTCAACGATAGCACCTGCTGTGAGCTCTCTGGTGGCACCAGCTGGGGTTCTCCGCTGCGTTGCTTCCACACACAGTGCCTGGCACAGGCTAGAAAACTCCCACGGTTCCACACAATATAGCCCTCGCATCCATCAGCACTGAAGCACGAGCTTCCTTGCTAGGAAAACCTGCAGCAGCTCAAACTACTATGCAACAGGAGCCTTACCGGTTTCTGTGCAGATATTGGCCATGTCCCTTCTTCAGCACTGCTTAAAACAGGGCAGAGTTCAAGCGACAGAAGATACACTTTTAGTCACTAGCTGAGATAAGGTTTTCACTGCAGCAGTTTAGGACTGCGTCCACTTTGACAGAGCCCAGGATCGGAACAAGACTCTCTGCTGACGCAAGACAGCCTTTGAGAAAACGGAGACGAATGGAAGCGAAGACCACCAACAGGAATGTTGCTGGTTTTATTCTGCTACAGAAAAGGGACAGCTAAGTCATGTGAACAGCAGAAAGGATACAAGTGAGAAATAGGCCAGTCGGGTCCTCTGGCCCATATGGTAGTGCTTGGCTAACTGCACTAAGAATCTCATCCAGCAGTTTCTTGAAAGAAGCCAGAGTATCGGCTTCACCCACGTGGCTGGGTAGCTTGTTCCACACCGCCACATTCCCACAAGCTTCACAAACATAAATCCTGCTCGGTCTCCTCAGGCTGCCACACAGCTGCTAACACTACCACGAGGAATGCGTGCACTCCTATTCTCTCACTTGCGTCAAGGCACACTTTGCATGTCATTGCAGCGGGACCCACAGCACACCCGTCCTCTCAGTGAAGGCTGGGAACAGCAGGAGAGAGAAAGAATTCGAGGTGCCCCTTCTCACACACAAGCAAGGAGGTATGCGCGCCTCGGCTGGCAGATCCCTTTCCCGGGGAAACCAAAGATAAAACGATGCTTTCCATCACTCCACGGCAAACTAACTGGCGCGACATCTGCAATTCATTTCGGAAAGGAGACGAGGTCTTGCGCTGTACGTGACGCGCCGAGCAGTCAGTCAGCCGGATGGTTCCAACTAATCCTCCAGCCGGTGACTCATACCAGCAGGCAATTCCGAGGCGACTTCATTATGCAGTCTTACCTCAACCGACGACTGCTGCATACAATACGATCAGGCTACAGAAAATAAAAGCACATGGAGTCTCAGGATTGGAAACCCTGAAGAATGGAGAGGGACAAACGCTTGAAAATTCCTCAGGCATCTGTCAGGCTCTGAACTGTACGCGCACGCCGCGTCATAATATACAAGTCAAAGGCTATGTCGAGGTTTTGGTCATGTGTACACGGTCAATATGTCTTATGCAATGGCCGAGGTAAACCTCAGTATAATTCAAAACATGGGCGGTGCGGTTCAGGAATTCGCGAACTTGACGTTTCATTCCCGGAGAGCGACGTTAACCCAGACTTAGGAAATGAGTTTCGACGCAGTAAAAAAAAAAAGAAGTTGATCGTGTTCCTTTGCCAAGAAAGATGATGAAACCGTCATGTCTACTTGAAAGATATTAGAAAATGCACTGAACAGAACCAACGATGCGCAGTGTCACAATGTTTTTTATAACAACACTGCCTTGAAGCCCCCTCTACATTATAAACCGATTACTCCTAATATGTTGCGTAAAAACATGAAACTACATTTGTGCACTTCAGTGAGAGGCGCATCCTGTTCTTGACAGAATCGCAATGCTAATACTGCTATCTGTAAACAACAGTCATTCTCAAGTGAATGAGAAGAAACCCCGTCGCGTTACTTTTCCAGCTGAGCTGATGCTTTCCGTTACCCAGCCCTGGGAAAGATATGAAAATATCTGGCAACAGAAAGCGGCCTGTCGCTGGGGGTCATGTGCGAGTCACATTTCAGCCCCCAACACGACACAGCTTATCACTCCCGGGTGGTTGGTTTTGTTTGTCCATGATAAAGCGTCTCTTCGGGTCAGTAGACGGGTGCAAATCGTTCTGTACTGAAAGATTAACTAGGGGCTGCAACTGCAACAACAATAAATGACGGGGCTTCAACAAAAAGTCTCCAGAAAGCAATCGTGCTCAACTCAACGTTCTGCAATTGCACCACGACATACAAAGGGCTACTTCTGTCCTGCGCAACAAAATAAAAATAAAAACGATCCGACACAGATACAATCTAGTCAAAAGAAAATACTCCAGACAAGCCCCATTCAACCACTAGGGAGTTACAATTGAGAAACCCTATGCAAAACACTTAAGATTTGGCAGAACTGCAAAAGGCGCGTCAGTGCTTCCCGGAAACTGCATTTTTTTTAACAAAAAGTTTAACGAAACTGGGGATTTGAAGGAGAGCACAGGAAATTCACAACGGGTTATGAGAAAACTCTGACCAGCCGCAGGTTAAAATAAAAAGTGAGACGTGCGATTCACGGATCTCGTGTAAATAACACACGCCATTCAAACGGATAGGGAGCAACACAGTTGCACACCGAGCCCCCAGAAACAACGGGCTGCGGAAAAAAAAGTGCAGAAATCTTTCACTGGGTCAGGGTCCTGAACCTATTTTGCGTAACTCGCGAAACCACGATCTCTCCATGCAGAGAAGGGCCTGCCTGCCTGCCTGTGATTCGTTGCTTTGATTGAGCAAGAATGTACCATCAGGCCTGCAATAAGCGATGCCAAACATAACGCAATGAGTTGTGCAATTACACTACGCTCGAAACACATTAAAATGCAATAATAACACGAAGTGATAAAAGTAAGTAATTTACCACACTGATCCGTAAGCCCCAGAGCCGACTGGGCTAAGACTTTGGTACCGTTCCGGGACCTCCCATATCGTCTTGTTCAGCTCCTGTCGATAGAAAGTGGGTCTTTCTTTCTGCGACATTCCTGCAGAACAGCCAGTCCCGCTGCACCACGCAGTCAATCAAGTTAACTTCTCCTTCCCCCACTTAAATCAAAAGGTGTAAGATGAAGTAAAAATCTAAAAAAAAACAACGTCAACCCAGGAATTAAAGGACCGCACCGGGTTGAGCTCGAATATAAAGGACAAGCAAACAAAAGTCTGGTTGCAAATGCAAATTTGAGCCCGCTGCAATGTTGAAACGATTTGCCCTCTACACTTTCTCTTTTTTTTTTCCCCCTTCAGTCCTCAAGTTTGAGTGGAGTAAAGACTCGTCCGCCGTGGGCTTTCTCTCACAGTCTCCTCCTGCAGTGGCGCGCTCCCGTCACTACCCACAGCTCGGCCCAGACACGCAAGTCTCGCGTCTCGCGCGAGGAGGCCGAGCCGGCGCAGGGGTGCTCAAGATGAGGGCTTCACGCTTTGAAACAAACAAAAAAAAAAAGCGAAAAACGTACTTAATCCCGGAATTTCCCCGCTACACAGAAAAAAAATAACGGTGCTGATGTAGTTATTCGCTTTTGTTTTCGGTGCTTGTTTTAAGCTTCCAATTCTTTTTTAGGTACAGCCAAGTTTCCGACACGAATACCTTCCAGAAAGATCGAGTTGCCAGCCTCTCTCTGCTCGACTACATTTTCTGCGAGGTCAAAGCATGTAGTTTTGTCCTATTGTCATTACTATAATGGCAACGAAAAACGGAACGCGAGTACAAAAACTAATATACCTTCAGATTTCCCCGTGCTTGTGGAAAATTAATCCATACGAAATTACTTTTGACTCATCGTTGCACAGCATTGATTTAAAGATTTAAGAGTAACCGAAGCCGGGAGTCCACATTTGCTTGTTTTCCAGATGTATAAAAAGTGTGTTCCAGAACGATTACTAAGAGATTACTTTTCCGTTAGTCTGTCTAGAGCAGAATTATTCTTAACATTTTTAGGAAAACACGGAGAACGATTTAAATTACATGTTTACAGCCACCAGGGATTGAAGCTGGGGCTCATTCCCTGACGTCAGTTTTAAACTGTGAAGGGGGTTGCAAGTTCAAAAAGGCTCAAGAAACACCAAAGCTCGCAGTTAAGCTTGACTTGGATGGAGGACAGACTGCAACACTTCATGTGTCTTTTCAGTGGGCTGCTAAAATACTCACTGGAGGTCTTGGTTCACTCTTTGCCAGCAGCCATATCACCCTGCAAGCCCCAACTGGTAAACCAGTGACGGTATGCAGGTGTGAGCGTGGTCAGTACCTGGATAGGGGATCTCCTGGGAAAACTAAGGTTGCTGCTGGAACGGGTGCTAATGGGACCAGTAGGGGGCGCCCACCCTGTGGTCTCAGTGGGTCCTAATGCCCCAGTATAGTGATTGGGACACTACTGTAATATAGGTGCTGTCCTTCACCGTCCTATATGAGACATAAAACCAGGGTCTCGTCTCTTCGTGGTAAGTAAAAATCCCAGGGTGTTTCTTGAAAAGAGTAGGGGTGTTACCCCAGTGTCCTGGCCAAAGTCCCCCCTCGCCTTTACCAATCATGGACTCCTAATAATACCCATCTATGAATTGCTTTCTTGCTGATAGCTGATGTGTGGTGAGTGTACTGGTGCACTTTGACTGCCGTTGCATCATCCAGGTGGGGCTACACATTGGTGGTGGTAAAGGGGAGTCCCCATTACATCGAAGAGCTTTAAGTTGAGTTTGCAGAAGAGTGCTATATAAGTGTAAGGAATTATTATTCCTTCTTCATCGGTGTCATCCTGCTGGCCATGAATGTAATTTAACTGTCAGTTGTATTTAATTTTAATTCCAAAGTTTCCATTTGTAACTACAATCAATGTAAAACATTTTGAACAGTGTAAATAGCCCTGAAAAGGGTGTGAACTAATAAGCACTGGCCCATAATAAAATAGTAATAATAATACAGTAATGATTCCAGTTAATATTGGGAGGAGGTCGAAAATTCCTTTCTCATTCTTTAGACTTCACAGATGTTTCCTATGGGATGATCGTTACACGCACAGCCCGTGGGATAAGATCGTGTTAATTTATTTGTTCAAAAAAACATTCCTCCCGACGCACAAAGGATGTGTGCGTCCCACAACGGAAAGGAAGGAAATGGATAACCTGGGAAATTAAAAAAGACGACGACTTCGGTTCACCTGAAGACTTCAGTGAAGCCGTTCGGGGCGCAACTTCGCCCAGCTTTGTCTGTGAGAGACAGAAGCACGCCCGCCAGTTACAGATTCACCGGAGGTCCGGGGGACATTCCGAACATGCCTTGAAATGTACTGATGGAAAAAAAAATGATCTTTTGGCTTCGTATTTTGAGCGTGTTATTAAATATTACTCAGGGGTGGTTCGGCACAGCGAAATTGCAAGTCTGCCGCAATTTGAAAGCTTTTTTCTGTTTGCTCATTTTACTTTAGTTCACCACGTTTCTCCACATTTTTATCATGGTTGATCAAATCTCTCTGTTTTACCTTGTTTTTTTCAGTATGAGCTCACAGTGTTTTCTTCCTTTCACTTTTTTCCCATACGCGTATTTCCTAAGGAATCTTATAAATGACACGAAAAGGTTTACGCAACTATACGATTGGTGGTTGGCACTTTTCGTTGCACGTTTATGGGGAACATAATGATAGTGGAAATGGAATTCAGTAACTGGATGCAAACAGTCGAGTGAAGTTGCAGCTAGACAGCACAGCCCGAAATCCGCCAGTTTGTAAATAATCTTGTTTGCTGAAGAGTTCTTTTACCGCCACTTGAAGAATGAAATTAATTGTGATGAAAACGTCAAAACCTATGACATGTATATCACACAACAGGGAACGGTCTCCGAAACATTTGATGAGACATCTGATTCTCCGTCTCATCGTCTGGGATACACGTCCTGCAGATTCCTGTTATGTTAAAGGTGACGTCTTCGAATACCTGGAGAATCAGGAGTACAGTATGTTAAAGCTAATACTCACAACAACAATAGAGTCTACTGCCATCTGCTGACGAGACATTACACTCTTCCCAATTCTGACAATATCTGATTCAATTCACGCTTTATTATCCTCTGGGGAAAATTTGTTTTAGGGCACAGTACAATACAACAAGGAAGACAAACGTTTAACTAACAGAAAAGAATACAATAGTGTTACAGGAGATAAGATAAATCATTTACCTTGTTTCAAAGAGATATTGTATCGGGGATAAAATATTTCCTGCTACAGTATTAATTTTCCTCAGTACTATTAAGATGGCTTTTGCAGGTAAACTGGCAGTTAGTGTCACCTACCATGTGAAATAACTGATTTACTTTGATGTTTTCTTATCCGTTTATAAGTATAATATGCCGGCAAATGTAGCACTGTGGTGAAACGCATCAGCGCTAGTTTAAACTTTGTAAGTGTAAACTAGCACAAAACTAGAAGCACAAATATGTGTTGTGCCTGAATGGATACTTCATTCTTGAAGTGCAACAGACACATACTCCATAATGCTCTTGGCCTTCTTTACAACCTGTTTTTTTTATTTCCCTAAATTATTTTGCTACTTATTTTCACTAATTTTACAAACCTGTTACAAGTTACAGATGGTGCCAAACCAACAAGACCGACAGCATATCTTTCATAAAGCAGATTACAGTATGAAAGGCATTCTTGGGGTATCACCACATGGAGAAACATCTATTGCTTCATCATCGCTAACAGGCAATCAAGTGCAATAAATATCATACTGACAGCATATGTAAAACCAGACCCGTATTAAAGTCTGGAAATGCAACATGTCATTAGTTCCAATACACCCAAAGGCTGAGACTATGAATTGGAAGGGTAGACTCCTAATTTGTTTCTACAGGGAAGTGCATTTAAAACTGAGAACTTCTTTACACAGTGCTTAGTGGGAGTGTGGAACATACTTATTTTAACAAACAGTGGGTAAAAAAGCTTTTAAAAAATGTAATGGACCGAATGTGCTGAGTAGCTACTGCTCATTTGTTGACATTGTTATGTTATTTAAGGTTAAATTCTGTTTAACTTTTTTATTTACGTACTGTACCAGCATGGAAGGGGTGATTTCAGTAAGACAGAAGAAAAGAGCAGCTCATAGATATTTAAATTTGTCTACGCCCAGTTCACTATCTTTCAGTCCTGTGAACAGCAAGCTAGCACATTCAAATATGGTTCTCATGGAGTAGATACATAAACCAGGCAAATAAAAGACAGTATTGAAGTTTTCGTATCAGGGAGTGATCAGCACCTGGTGGTGTTGCTGGATGGCCACGACTCAGAGGTCAAGCCCAGGGGTAGCCAGACCCTTAACTGTCTAGCTGGACACAGGCTGAGCTAAGCTGAAATACAGGTAAGAACTGCCCTCAGTCCTCTCCCCATCTGATTCTATGCCTCTTAATCTCCCAGTCCTAGCAGTACTGCCCATCACCATCATGATGCTAGAAAAGAAGAGATCTGGTTTTCCACTGTGGACAAGCCACACTCTCCATGTTAAATTCATTTGATGTGGGGGATTTTAACCTTGTTACTGTATTACATATGGACTGTGGAGGCTCCATTGTTCCAGGAGTAATTAACACACCTATTCTAGAAGCCTCACTTGCCTAGAAAGCAAGTCACAGAGGTACTTCAGTTCTTTAATACTTTTCAATGGACACTGAGAGCTACTGAGAGCTTCCACAGGTTCCACACGGTCGGTGTATTTTTCTCAAATCAGAACAGTTCTTAAATATTTTTCTGTTATCACGCTTTCGTGTGCTCACAAGATTACCTGCGTTTGTAGCACGTATTTCTATGCATTCCTGTGTTTACAACGTTGGCATTGTTGCAAAATCACGCACATTCTCCTTTCTCCCTATTTGCTGGAGATACAGTAGCTTTTTTTAAATACAATTGGTCACTTGCATCCATAGCACGCATTCCTATAGAGTGGTATAGAATTACAGAGTATCTCTTGTGTCTACTGAAGTATTAGCGCACACTGTATAGTAGTACGTAGGCTGCGTATTCGACACGTATTAAAATAGAAAATATGAAAACCCGTCCCAATTTTTCAATGCACATGACACAGTTCCAGGGTCATTTGGCGTACCACCTGGCGGCACTCCACGTACCACTGCCGGTACGCGTACCACAGTTTGAGAACCACTGCTGTAGCAGAACTGTGTCATCTTCTTTTACTGAGGCAGACAAATCTTTTTGACTAATAGTTTTGGACTAATTTCCTGAATGACGGCTTTAATTTCTAGATATGCCTGATGTTTACGTTCAGAAGGGATGAAGGCAAAGAGATCCCCTTACCCAGGTGTTTATCTTTCGTCCTTTAGATGTTACCTGCATACTTTTATCTCCAAGTAGGTGGCTGCGTCAGCATGCGTAGGCTGCAAAGGAACATTTAAAGGTTTATTCCATGCTGAAAAGAGAAGAAAGGAAACACAAAAAGAAGGCTCCACGGCCAAAACGTTGTGTTTCCTTTCTTCTCTTTTCAGCATGGAATAAACCTATTACATGTTACTTTTATCTCCAGTCATGCAGTGCTTTCATCCACAGTTGTGCAGTTTGAGGGGCTCCATACCCTCTTTGAGGTCGTTAAAAGAGGGTGCTTGTTGTTTTTCTGTTGTAGCTGCCCGAGGAGCATTGCACTCCTCCTGCGTGAAAACAGGCGCCTGACGCTCGGTCTGCCGAACTGCCCAGCCGGAGCAACGGCCGGCCGGCAGGGAGCGCGCCCAGCAGCGCTGTCAGTACAGCGAAGAGTCCTGCGTGTCTCCAGCTCGCAGCCCCACAGACCGTCGCGGCTCGCATCGCCTGCAGGTCCGCTCTTTAGCAAATACTAAAGTACTGGCAGAGGGGTAACAGCTTTTACTTATACACATGCCAGCCTAGGCAAACAATTAGGCCTTTAATCGGATCGTCCTTTTCTGGGAATGTTTTTTAAAATGTTCATAACCCTTGCTTTCAGCAATCGTTCAACGGAAAAACCTGCACAGTCTCTTTTTCAAAATCTCTTCAATGCTATATGGTATTTACAAGCATGGGTAAGTAATGTGTAGATCATCAACCCCTCTAAACCTCGCATGGAGCACCTTTGATCAGGTACAGTCATAAATGCACTGGGAGAAGACTAAACACACAATTCTTTCCTTATAAAATGCTACAAAAAACAGCTGTGATTCCCTTCTCCCCAGCTGCTGTAAAACTACCGACTGGAAAAACAAATGTTGTTTCCGGCTAAAGAAAACATCTGAGTTCTGAAAGCTTTATTTAAACGTCATTACAACATAACAACGACATGCTTTTAAAACAGTCTAGACAGGAACAAATGTCATTGCGCTAAGAAGGTAAGATGCTGTTTTATTATCGTTGTTTCTCGTATAGGGAACTCATGATTTTGTAAGCGAGTTTTTTTTCTTCAGTTGCTGTCTTCGAGGCTGCCGGAAGTCTTCTTCGCGTTGGGGTCCACGCAGATGCCAAAATTGCTGTTGGTGATTGATCCGCCGATGTTGAAGTTCACGTCACACTTCAGCCCGCTTTCACACGTGCACCGGTAGTAGGTTCCGTACAAGGACTGTGAAAGAAATTCCCGAGTGCCCTTGTAATTAAAACTCCTTTACGTTTTAATGAATACATTTAATATTTAGCTTAAATGTTAAAATAATTTAGGAGTAAAATTCTAAGCCCGGCGATGCATGCTTTCAAAGGTTTAATTAAAGAGGTGGTTTAACTGACCCCTCTTTGCCAGCAGCCATATCACCCTGCAACTCACAACTGGCAACCCACTGAAGCTAAGCAGCTGTGAGCCTGGTCAATACCTGGATGGGAGACCTCCTGGGAAAGAGCTTATTGCTGTAAGAGGTGTTAGTGGGGCCAGCAGGGAGCGCACACCCTGCAGTCCATATGGGTCCTAATGCCCCAGTATAGTGACGGGGACACTATACTGTAAACAGGCGCTGTCCTTCGGATGAGATGTAAAACTGAGGTCCTGACTCTCTGTGGTCATTAAAAATCCCAGGGCGTTTCTCAAAAAGACCAGGGGTTTAACCCTGGTGTCCTGTCCAGGTGGGGCTGCACATTGGTGGTGGTGGAGGGGAGTCCCCATTACCTGTAAAGCGCTTTGAGTGGAGTGTCCAGAAAAGTGCTATATAAGTGTAAGCAATTATTATTAATATCTGAAACTTCTCCATGCTTTATTTAATACCAGCCACTGGGTGGCGGTGTTGTCTGTAACACGTGGTTTTAGTCGCACCTCTGCTGAACATATTGCTGCTTTGGATAAAATTATTGTGGGGGTGGGAGATTTTTGTAGATCCTTAGTTATTTTAACGATGCAGTTTGATGAAGTTTACATATTTCGCTACCAACAGCAGAAATGCTGCTATAACATCAACCTCATAATGATTATCAGCACAGATTTAATTGCTAGCTCTAGGACCTCTGCTGGTGATATTTAAAATACCAACAGAATAAACCCAAGTAGCAAAGCGATCACGTATTCAAGTGACCCAATTTTCCTAATACTAATGGCTCCTGATCAAACACTGCGTTTTACAGCCTTTTGATTGCGCAATGTGAGATTTACTTTAGCTGACTCACATGAAGTATTTAACTGCCCTTAACATGAGGCAGAACCAATTACAGAGTACTGCTGCTCTTATCTCCTGGTAACACCTATCAAACCTGCTCTGTGTGTTTTTCATCGCCTCTAACAGGACTGCAGGTTATCTACTGGGACAGCAGACAGAAGCTCAGCTGCTTGGCTGTCTCTTGTTTCACACGGCTCACTGTGAGAGGAGTGTTGATTAGTGGCACCTCTTCTTAAAGGAGCTGGAGTGGCACACTGCTTTCTCCTCACCTCAGCCCTAATTTGGAGCTAAAGAGTTGTGGCAAAAAAAAGTTTTGCGGCATCCATAGCAAAGTGAGAGACAGAAGGAAAGTTAAAGATGAATACAGACCCTCTGCTTCAGGCAGCTGGTTGGGTATTATTGCTATTATTTTTAATCCATTCATGCATTTCCTAACACACTTTATCCAATATAGGGCTGCAGGGAAGCAAATCAGGTCATTGCAAATTTCCCCAGAAGCTAATTATCCTACCAGGTTGTCTTCGGACTGTGGGGGGAAAACCCACTGGAACATGGAACGAATATACAAACAGATATCACCCCAGGTCCAGAACTGATCCCTGGCCCCCAGCCATGTGAGGCAACAATGCTAACTCCTGCTCCACCGTGCTGTCCTGTTTTAATCCCAACCTCTTGAAGATGTTTTGGAATGTGCATTTGAGAATAGACCATGCTGTTTTTCTTATGTGTATTTTGTTCTTAACGTTTTGCCACCTGTCCGGCCCCATGGTAATGGTGGTACTGCCTCAGCGAAGGCGGGTCTGTAAGTGGGACCTACCTTTGGGGAGCACTCCTCGTTCTCAGCCGCCCGGGGGGCACAGCGCGCCAGACTCAGCCCGTCACGGCGGTGACAGCAGGAGCTCTTGCACTGCATGCTGATGAAGCACAGCTCGTTATTGTCCTGGGGCAGGAACACAGCCACAGGTATGCAGAGGGGAAGGGAGAGAGAGGACAGAGACACGCTGTTAATGCCAAATCAAAGCCCCCAAAACTCCATCAGCTGTCCCATTAGCCCCAAAGTATTAGCAAACACTGAGAAGAAATGCCGGCTTGTTTTAAAGAGAAGTTGTATGAAAGCTGAAAGCTGCAAGAAAATGAGGAGCAAATCAAATTTTAAAGACAATCTAATAATATTTTTGCACCAGGTTTGTGATCAGCCCCTTTCCCTGTGGGGGTGCTGCCAGTGCCACAGATAGCACACACACGCCAATCAGCAGCAGGGTCCTCATCCTGGCTCTCCGATACACTCTTCTGCGCTGGCACCCAGGGCCCAGCGGCACTGTCTTATATAGCCTCACTACACCCTATTACACAACATCACTCCCTTATCACAGGAACTCCCCCTTCACAGAGGAAACAGAACAGCACTCCAGACAGTACAGCTCACACCAGCTGCACCTGCTCCAGTCTCACAGCAGGAACGCACCTGTTTCACTGGTTAGGAAAGTCACAGTGCATGTGTCTCAGTGCGTTCACCAGTTCCTAGATTCCTGAACTACCTCCTTTCGCCGTAGTGTAAAAGTCCCAACCTGTACTAACCTTTGTTTGTTTTTCAACCCCAACCACAGAGGACACTTGTTTTAGAAAGTGGCCCTTGAATAATGCTTGTTTTTCTTCACAATTGTATTTGCTATGGGCATATAATATTTAACCGCAGGGATAGGAAAGACTCCTGTTTGGAGAAACACTTCCCACAAACAACATTTTTTTTTGCCTTAAGGAAAACAGATGCATTCCATATCATCTGCTTCCTGACCTGCAGTATTAATACTGCACACCAGTACTTTTTGCTAGTGGACGAGTAGAAAGCACTCTTTGCACTGGAGAAGAATTTCCAAACCAATTTCCAACAAAGTAACAGGGAACATTGTATAGCAGAGAGTGTCATCCTTTGAATGACGTTTTAGAGGTCTTGATTAAAATAATCATCAAAGATCCCTCTTTGTGAGAATAGGAGATTTAACCCCGGTGTTCTGACTAAGCCCGTCTATAGGCCCACACACTGAGGCTTCCCTACACTTCCCCCTTCATTCAGACAGCAAAACACTTCTCCACCTGATCTACTGTGCTGGTGCACAATGGTTAGCAGCTGTCACCAGTGTGGTTGCTCCATTCCAGTTTTAAAAGTGACATACAGATGTTATTCTTATTATTAATAGTGTGCACTCATTAATTTCATAATTAGAAGGCAGTGCACGAGCTCATTCTTTCTTCCAAAAATATACTTGTATCAATGAGATGATAAAATATAGAACATGTAATTTATTGCATTACTTGGGATAATTAGGAATCTTTCTAAATTCATTGGAAATCCTGCAGTGCTGAATGTTTCTTTTATGTGATGGTGAATGAATAGCTAAGCTAAAAGCACTTACTAAGCTAAGCATGCTCACCATCACTTGCAGTGTTTCCTAGAAGAATGAGATCATATTCAGTGGTAATTATAATTCATAGGTATGGTTACCATTGATTATGTATTTTTTGTAAAGGAGTCTGTTAACTCTGACAGGATTCTAGTACATTTCTAAAGTCAGATACCACCACCATGGCAGACAGACGGACACAGTATTAACTGTGACTGTATCTGTTCATGTCCATTTAATACACTACTTACCTGTTCATACACATGTACGTCTGTGCTTACAACACACTAGATTGATAGGCTTCCTTTTCACCGAGAATGTACCGTCTACAGTGTGCACACGTGTCTGGAAAGATGCGAAGACAGCCAGTTCCTGGCCTTGCCCAAACGTTCGAGTACAAGCGCCACGTCACGAAGACGTCAGCAGTCCGGGGAAAGAGCTGTCCGCGGTGCTGAATCCCTGGGCAGCTCGTTGACAGGAGCCGAGAGGAGGGGCAGAGCCGCAAGAGTAACAGCACGCCAGCAACAGATGGCCTCCGGTATTACCAAAGTGGATAAGGCGGCGTGCATAGCCTGCTTCTGTCAGCTTCGAGTAAAAGGAAGTAGCGTCTTCGGTGTCTATGCATAGGCACTGTGCAAACTGTTGTCGGAACGATGAAATGAAGAACGGACAGTCAGGTTGGAATAAAAGGCTATTTTTTTTACTGTTCTTGAAGACCCGCAAGACTAATGAGAGAGAGAGAGGGAAACAAAAGAGTGACGGATCAAACAAGCAGAGCCAAGATAATTCAATCTTGCACCGATCTGCCGTAATAAGCTCTGCCTTCACCTTCTTGCAGTAGTAGCGTACAGACCGGCGGATGGGTAGCTCGGGGACTCGACACCACAGAAGAAGAAATAGCGAGTGACTCTCGACCACCTGGGCGCGCTGTGTTCGCTTTTGTGAAGGGGTTGGGGGAGTTAATTGTGCGTACTTGTGTGTATTTCTTTCTTGTTTCCAACTGTGTCTGAGCCCCCGCTCCCCCAAGGTGCCGAGATGGAGAAAATGCTACCTGCCCAAGAAGCTGCTAAAATCTACCACACTAACTATGTCAGGAACTCTCGGGCGATCGGAGTGCTGTGGGCGATCTTCACGATCTGCTTTGCCATTATCACTGTGGTCTGTTTCATCCAGCCCTACTGGATTGGGGACAGCGTGAACACACCACAAGCAGGGTACTTCGGGCTGTTCCATTACTGCATCGGCAACGCCCTAACGTCCGAGCTCACCTGCAAGGGGAGCGCTCTGGACTTCGGCTCCATCCCGTCGGGGGCTTTCAAGACAGCAATGTTCTTCGTAGGGGTCTCGATGCTGCTGATCGTGGGCTGCATCGTCTGCTTCTCCCTCTTCTTCTTCTGCAACGCCGCGACAGTGTATAAGATATGCGCCTGGATGCAGCTCGCATCAGGTAAGTAACTTTGCGTCTTTCAGCCTTACGAAGAGCCCAACGGCACATGCGGAATTGAAACGATTCTTAATTCGCATTCGAAAGTTCAGCCTGAGGTTTCTCAGAAACGCGTTGGGAGAGTGCTGTCGTAATTTGAGACGATGGCAGAGGTTAAATAAATTATTCGCTCATTTATAATGCATCCTTATCTTGAACTTCGTTTTAAGTTCCAGAAGTTACCCGAGTAAATGTGTTCCAAAATACTGAAAAACGTTCTCACTGTGGCTGATGCGTTTTGTTTTTAGTCACTCATAATAATGTTCTAAAAGTACACGTTGTAGACAGACACTGCGCACAGAACAGCGTTCTTAATTCTCCTTTATTGCAGTGCGTCGTGCTTCTTCCCAGAACACTTTAATACTCGTGTCATCAATATGCTTGTGCATTTCAACAGCACAGAGATGACTAGCAGGATCCGACAACAGCGAGAACAGCATCCGAGTCTTACATGAGGTCCTGCAGGGCCCAACACGGGAACCAGAAAACTAGGGACGATCAGAGCGCATTCCCAACAACATTGGGAAATACGGTTTGATAAGCAAGAGGCCACTATTATTTTATAAAGGTAATTCACCACTAACAAAATTTGTACACTTTGAAAACTCAAACCTCAACATCTCACGTCTTGACTAATATTCAACTAACAAAATGCTGAAAACTAACATAGGTTACTGTGCTCTATCATATTAAAATTATTTGCCTTGATAGAGACCATTTCTATGGGGCACAACACAAAGCACAAAATGGAGCACACACACTGGTTATATGCTATTTTTTCCTTTGAACCGTATATAGAACATTCGAGCGGGCTGATATTTAGGGGTCACTCAATTATTTGTAAAAAATAAACAGTTGCGCAATGGTATATGCAATTTTCTCTTTAGGATGTCAAAACATGTAACGTGTCTGCACACTAGTTTCTCCACTTAGAACACATAACTGTTTGATTTGGCATATTCAAAAGCATTATTTTCTTCAGAATAAGATTATCTTGTTTATGGATGACCATGTGTTGTACCTTTCAAGCTTGTATTTGCCACACTGTTCAGTTTGGGTTCCATTCAGTCTGCAATCCACACATCACCAAGCCTAATCTTCTCACACCTCGGCCTGCTAAAAGCAGCTTGCTCTCTTAACTGCCAGGTCAAAGATTTCAGCATTATGACGCTGAAAATATGCACGAGTGAACGATAAAAATGTAGGTAGTAGGCACAGTATATCGATATGATACAAGCGTAAAACACATGCACACACACTGACTGTTCTATGTCCACTGCCCACAAAAGCAATCCACTGTGTAACAGAATTTTTATAGCAAGACCATGGTCAAATTCTCCTCTATGTGCACTTCATGGCTTTGTATTTTAAATTATTTATCAACTGACTATGCCTGACTATCTTCTTAGCTATACAAGGATACACTGTCTTTATTAATATTCCACTTCAAAGCACAGAAGACATCATCAAAGCTCCCAATTAGCTGTACTATTTTTTGGTCTGCTTTGTTCCAAAACTGAGAATTAATTACACTTCCCCCTCTGTTGGAAAAAAAAGAGAGATACGAAAGAAGCCTGAAAACGCAGGCAGCATGAGAACTGTTGTTTTGGGAAAAATGATTTCATCTGCAGCTCTGGGATATATGCCGATTAGCTCTGTTGGTAGCGCATGAGATTCATAATCTCAGGGTAGTGGGCTCGTGTCCCACGTCGGGTGCCAGATCCTCCATGTTGGAGTTTGGGCACAAGACTAACAACCCTTTCCTGGAAAAAACAAATGGAAAAAACAGGATGTTGCTGCCCCTACATGCTGAAAGGCATAACGGACAAACATCCATCATTCTGGGATATATTACATCTTTTAAATATTGAGAACTGTGAGCCTTAGATGTTTCTATCTTAAGAATGGTTACAAAAGACCAAAATGACTGTTTGATCCATCTAGCTCTTTTGGTTTTTTAGTAGTTTATTTATGAAGGGGTACCATCCTGATGTTTTCTGAAAGAAGCCAGGGTATCAGCTTCAACAGCATAGCTGGGCAGGTTATTCTATATACCTACAACTCTTTGTGTAAAGATAGTTGTACACAGTTTAAATGTACTTGAGTAGTCTCCACTCATGTCGTCCGATTCCTGTTTGAATGATGATTTTGAAGAAAAACACTGCCAATAAATAATAATAATAATAATAATAATAATAATAATAATTGCTTACACTTATACACTTATATAGCACTTTTCTGGACACTCCACTCAAAGCGCTTTACAAGTAATGGGGACTCCCCTCCACCACCACCAATGTGCAGCATCCAAGATTCTGAATCAGCTGCCCTCAGAGTCTTCTCAGGTATGAGACAAAAATGTTCAGCTATTCTGGCCTGGCAGAGCAGGCCATTCCTACAAGCACTGTAATGTATCTAGTTACTCTTCTCTGGACTGATTCCAGTGCTGCACTATGCTTTATTGTTACATGGTGACCAAAATTGTACCCAATATTGTAAATGACATTTTACTAGTACATTACACAATTTGAACTTAACACCCTTTGATTTAAATTCTGTGCTTTTAACTTTACATCCTTCCATTCTGTTTGCCTATTTTATTGCTTTGCCACATAATTTAGAAAATGAATATAATGTTCTCAAATAGCCTCTTGAAATTCTAATATGCAAGTACAGTATATATTAGACTGAGCTACCAAGACTTAAATATTTGATGGCCTTATAGAGTGTTTACTGTGGTAATTCAGGTTTAACATACACAAATTGTTCTAAAAGCACAGTGAAAGATAAAAAAGGATAAGGGGATAAGAAAGCACCACAGTGGTTAGATGTTTTGACAAGAATAAAGTCATAAAGTAAGTATGGAGTGCAGTGAAAAGACCAAGTACATTCAGTGCAGTACTGTACACTCACACACGTACAGAAACAGCACACCAATACTCAAGCACCGAACTGCATTGCACTGATCAAAATCTAACCTGTGTGCCTAGCATTGACAGCCAGCTGCAGCAAACAGCTGCCTTTGGGAATGTGAAGGTGGCCATAGTGTTAATTAGGTCCCGAAATGTGTCACCTGCCTGTCTGGAAGAGTGTGCTGAGACATCCAGGAACTGGTCTCTGGGCACATCTGGGTGTAATCGCTGGTTACGACGTTTTAATTAAAGGCGATGAGCTGCTCCATTAAAGTGCTGTGAGAAATTCATGGTCCATGATGGGAAACAGAAGGGTTTCAGTTCAAAGGTGTTGGGCTGAAAGTTCACAATTTGTAAAGATTTTAGAAAGAAATTATTCACCTATGGAGGGATGTGTGAACCCTTTTTAAGGATTATCTTGAGGGAGATGTACTGTACCTGTAAAAGGAATATCTTCACGTATATACATTTTTATATTTTGTGGTTGTTTTAAGTGGCGGTCACACTGTTATCCTAAGAGGTTGATTTTAAACTCCCAGCGTGGTGACTTAAGGGGTTTTCTAAAAAATATTTTTATAGGGTGAAAAGATGTAGTGCAGATGGAGCAGTTGGGACTCTGACGGTGATATTTTTCATTCTTATACCTGACATACCCTGTGTGGCTGTGATTTCAGTACCTGTAAGAACAGTTGTGAACATACAGTACTGTATTTTGTATAGTTCACACAACACACAAAAATGCTTTAAGTGCAAATGTCCGTATGGGACCAATATGTGAGTGATCATGTAAAATCTCATCTGACAACATCCATATTTGAAGGTAGGCTATAGTCCTTTCAAAGAAATTATTAATAAAGACGGACTTGTGTCAGGCCCAGGGTGTAGTTCGGCCTTGAAACCTCTTCTTTCTTATGCTATCTTCACCAATTCAGAGAGATGGAAATTTCGTTTCATTTTTAACACTTGTCATAGAAAAGATAATCCATAAAAAGTGTTCAAAGAGTTCTTCGCATTCGGACACTACATGTAACAATAGTCACAGTGGAACATGCAAGATGATATCCTCTAGGGAGGCCTAATTTAATGGACTTCAGAATCCTCCTCACTCCACACACTGCTCTAACAACACAAAGAGAAACTGTGTCGGAAAGCTAACTCCTCTGAGAGCCTAACTCTGCAGAAGGAAGACACCATTTTCTGCTTTGAATTGCTCGATTAATTATTTAACCTCGGAGCTTATCATGGAGATGACAGCCTTCTTACTAGACCATCCCACTGTTACCTAATGCCTTTGGAAGGAATTGTAAGTTCTAACTTCTAAGAATTTCAGAAGACAATGTTGAGCCTCTGTGACTATTATTCTGCACATCTCAGTTGGTAAAAGCCTGCAGAATGAGTATGGACAAATAATATATAAGAATGTCAGCAGCAGATTTAAGATTAAATGGATTATCTACATCTAGATCTCACAAATTCATTCTTTTAGAACCATGCTTTTCCAATTATTCTGAAATTAAACAATAATTCAAAGCTCTGGTGTGAGCATAATAGCACTGTAATTACGTTTATAGTAAGTGAAGGCCCTAATTATAATTCCAGGTAAAGAATTAACATTACGCACTGTGCAAAGTAATTCCACAGTGGAAACCTTGCTCAGTTTATGTGATGTCTTGGTCAGAATCATAATAGAAATAGGATGACTGACAGTGCAGACAGCTCTGTGTGAATGGGTTTCAGATGGTGAATGAGAATTGTCTCTCTGGGAGGTTTGCCACCTGTTAATTAACACTAAATGCCTTCCCAAGTGGCTAATCGTCCTGTCATAATGCCTATAAGCAATTTAATACTTTTAAAAGCACATATGGCAAATAATTACATTCTCAGAAGACTTCATCTGAAAATGTAGATGCCTCTATGGAAATCTAATGGAACCTGTAAAATGTACAGATGGTGAATGAAAGAACCTTTTATTTCAAGCTCAGCTACAAGTGGGTGGGGTCTATAGGGAAAAATATATAACAATCAATACAATAATCAATGCCCTGGATGGTAACTGTGGTGAAAAACTCTGCTTTTAAAACTTTGCTCTGTATTTAACATGTTTCTGGCACCTGAGGAGTAAGAATGGAGGATTATCCTCTCTCTCTTCATATTTACATACTCACCTAACCTCTCTCTTTCTCTAAAAGCTCCCTGTTTGCATATATAAAGTTAGTTGGCCGATTCAAACAGCTGTCATTAAAACGTCTCACTGAGGGACAGCGATATTTTCTGCAAATTCAAATGAGACCCTGTGGGGATATGTTACTCCTTCACAGCCACAGTACACGCCATTAAGGAAACATTGACTCTAGCTAGTTAGTCTGTGATGGCTAACATGTATTGTCTGGTTTCTGGATTCCAGTAACATTAGAGGCCTCTGGTGTGCCCTATTGTCACACTGTCATTTATACACACACCAAATGTGCAGATCACTGGTTACAGATGTGACCAGTTTTGAATAGACAAAATGCCTAACTTTGTAAGATAAGATAACTTTATTGTCCATATACAATTTCTTGTATGAGATATTTGTCTTTTCGCATACCCCAGCTTGCTCTCCATGAGACACACAGACAGGGAGAGAAGCTTGGGGTCAGAGCGCAGGGTCAGCCATTTATACAGCACCCCTGGAACAGCTGGGGTTAAGGGCCTTGCTCAGGGGCCCAACAGAGTAGGATTCCTCTGCCGGCCGCAGGATACGAACTGGCAACCTTCCAGCCACAGGCACAGATCCTTAGCCACAGAGCCACTGTTTGGAGGAAAAGTGTTTTATTTAAAATAAAATCCTAGTTCCTTTGAAACTGGTTACTTTTGTAAACATTTGGAACAAGTGGGCACAATTAATTCTATGACTGAACACTAGATATTGGTTATCACAGGAGTGTTCCAGGACTATTTTTCTTTTCTATTCATTGCCACCGGTGCTTGTGACCAACCTCTTACAGTGAGAGCAAGGAGTGTATTCACCTTCCCTATAAAACAAGATCATGCACAAATAAAAGCCCCTTGAAGTTGGACATTCTTCAATGAATTCCAATCTCTTCTTGCAGGGGTGTCCAACCCTAAACCTGGTCCAGGTTTTCTAAGTCTCTTTAAAGTTACTGTCTTGTAAAATCCCACCTGAATTATACAACAGCAGCCAGAATACACCAGTATGCTCACCACACATCAGCCATCAGTGGGAAGGAGAACATGGTAATGAAGCCAGTTCATAGATGGGGATTATTAGGCCATTAGAGTTAGGACCTGTTTTACAGTGCCTTGCGAAAGTATTCGGCCCCCTTGAACTTTTCAACCTTTTGCCACATTTCAGGCTTCAAACATAAAGATATACATTTTTTATTTTATGTGAAGAATCACCAACAATTGGGACACAATTGTGAAGTGGAACGAAATCTATTGGATTTTTGAAACTTTTTTAACTAATAAAAAAATGAAAAGTGGGGCGTGCAAAATTATTCGGCCCCTTTACTTTCAGTGCAGCAAACTCACTCCAGAAGTTCAGCGAGGATCTCTGAATGATCCAATGTTGTCCTAAATGACTGATGGTGATAAATAGAATCCACCTGTGTGTAATCAAGTCTCTGTATAAATGCACCTGCTCTGTGATAGTCTCAAGGTTCTGTCGAAAGCGCAGAGAGCATCATGAAGACCAAGGAACACACCAGGCAGGTCCATAATACTGTTGTGGAGAAGTTTAAAGCCGGATTTGGATACAAAAAGATTTCCCAAGCTTCAAACATCCCAAGGAGCACTGTGCAAGCGATCATCTTGAAATGGAAGGAGTATCAGACCACTGCAAATCTACCAAGACCTGGCCGTCCCTCTAAACTTTCAGCTCAGACAAGGAGAAGACTGATCAGAGATGCAGCCAAGAGGCCCATGATCACTCTGGATGAACTGCAGAGAACTACAGCTGAGGTGGGAGAGTCTGTCCATAGGACAACAATCAGTCTTACACTGCACAAATCTGGCCTTTATGGAAGAGTGGCAAGAAGAAAGCCATTTCTCAAAGATATCCATAAAAAGTCTCGTCTAAAGTTTGCCACAAGCCACCTGGGAGACACCCCAAACATGTGGAAGAAGGTGCTCTGGTCAGATGAAACCAAAATCGAACTTTTTGGCCACAATGCAAAACGATATGTTTGGCGTAAAAGCAACACAGCTCATCACCCTCAACACACCATCCCCACTGTCAAACATGGTGGTGGCAGCATCATGGTTTGGGCCTGCTTTTCTTCAGCAGGGACAGGGAAGATGGTTAAAATTGAGGGGAAGATGGATGCAGCCAAATACAGGACCATTCTGGATGAAAACCTGTTGGAGTCTGCAAAAGACCTGAAACTGGGACGGAGATTTATCTTCCAACAAGACAATGATCCCAAACATACAGCAAAATCTACAAAGGAATGGTTCACAAATAAACGTATCCAGGTGTTTGAATGGCCAAGTCAAAGTCCAGACCTGAATCCAATCGAGAATCTGTGGAAAGAGCTGAAAACTGCTGTTCACAAACGCTCTCCATCCAACCTCACTGAGCTCGAGCTGTTTTGCAAGGAAGAATGGGCAAGAATTTCAGTCTCTCGATGTGCAAAACTGATAGAGACATACCCCAAGCGACTTGCAGCTGTAATCGCAGCAAAAGGTGGCTCTACAAAGTATTAACGCAAGGGGGCCGAATAATTTTGCACGCCCCACTTTTCATTTTTTTATTAGTTAAAAAAGTTTCAAAAATCCAATAGATTTCGTTCCACTTCACAATTGTGTCCCACTTGTTGGTGATTCTTCACATAAAATAAAAAAATTATATCTTTATGTTTGAAGCCTGAAATGTGGCAAAAGGTTGAAAAGTTCAAGGGGGCCGAATACTTTCGCAAGGCACTGTACATCTTATCCAAATGACAACGCCTTTTTACAGCATACTGTCCCCATCACTATACTGGAGCATTAGGACTCACACAGACTGCAGGGTGAGCGCCCCCCTACTGGTTCCACTAACACCTCTTCCACCAGCAACCTTAGTTTTTCCCAAGAGTTCTCTTATCCAGGTATTGACCAGGCTCACACCTGCTTAGCTTCAGTGGGTGCCAGTTGTGAGTTACAGGGTGATATGGCTGCTGGCAAAAGTTAAAGTAGTAACACCTGAACTCAGAGGAGCTGTTACATTTGTCTAGTTAAGCCATTAACAATGTTTAACTTGTTAACAGTTGAGTTAGAATGAAAACCTGCACACACAGGACCTCCAGGACCAAATCTGGACACAGCTGGCATGAATATTCATTTCTTTTGACATAGCAATAAACCAGTTGCACGTTCCTTTTGCGCAGCAGTGTTTAACAGCCAGCCTTATCGAGTGAAAAGATACTTGAAATAAAGCGTCTTAATCTGTGGGAAGCCAGTCACCTGTCTGTTGCAGCGGAGATGTTTTCATTAAAAAGCTGTGTCAACAGGAGTGGCGTAGCCGGGGGGGAGGGGGGGGGGACTTTTTTTTATTGCAACAACACAAGAGTATCTGGGAGGGAACTGTTAGCCAGCTGCGCTCTTCCCACAGTTCCCTGCTCCGCGCGTCCAACTACAATCCGTTAATGACCAGGGAGACTGAGCGGCCAACGGAGCAACAGCTTAGAAACCTAAGTGGGGACTCTGCCCTCTCAGGCCCCTCTAATTACAGAGAAGATCAGCAGCGCTAGAAGCGGTTGCCTGGCAACCACAGCCTTAAGTGAGACGGAGTTTTGCATAGTTTCGCTGTGCTGGAACGAGATGAAACCCATCCCTTATGCACCCGGGAGTTTCCTCTGTCGGCCTCTGGAAGCGCAGGGAACAACTCCAGAACAAACCCGAGAAGTCGACTGGTTCCCACTTTGAATTTTAGCTAGGAGGTTCAGATTTAAGGTGTTTGTATGCAATTGAATGTGGGTCCACATTCATGTAGATTTTATTTGTAGTTGCCTTGTTTGCTAAAACGCATTTTCACCAGAGTGTATGAACATAAACATCCTTTTTCTGCTTCTATTCGCTCTGATCCTGTTACTGCCCGGCTAGGTTTTACGTACAACACAGTACAAAGGCTTGCCATATAAAAATAGAAACCTTGGCACAGATCAAGATGCAGCTGACACGTCATCAGACATAAAACGGAACACATTCAAACACTGCTGACTTCTTAGCAGCTTTCTCGTCCACCACAAAGTGCTTAACATAAGATTTATACAAGTGGAAGTGGTTCCGGAAATCCTTTCCAAGTTGACATACGCTATACGTTTGGGAACTTCTAATATCATAGGGTGCTGTACAATTTCCTCAAAAACAGACTCCAAACACCAGCATATATCAACACGTCTACTTAAATCCCCTAAGCGAGGTTAAATGACGTTAAGGAAGCAGCTGACAAAACGAAATCTGGATGTAATGTTTTTTTAATTACCCATTAAGATCAAAACAGTGCGTCTTTAAGAGTGTTGCCCGGGAAAAGTCGGCGTGAGATTTATCGTCGCAGTGTCTGGGGTTTCCGTGGGCAGCCCTGCTGTGAGGAACTAATGATACCCGTGCTTCTGGAGCAAACCCATCCGCAGAACAGGACGACACGTTTGCTTTCGCTGCTCCGCACTGGCTCGGAGAGGGGATTCGAGCGAGCGCGGTGCGTGTCAAAAAACGCTTCACCAGTCCGCGTCTCGAATGAAAGCGGTCCCCAGCGAACGGCTTGGTTTGTAGCTGAAATGTAAAACGTTAACCAGCTGGATTATCGTGCTGGCTAATTCAGTTAAAAAGATATAAGTGTCCATCAGGATAATTGCTCCCAATTTCCACGCCGGGGGGAATCACGCGGTGTGCATAATAAAACAACAAATTGCCATTATGAAAAGCCTGGAGCTTTCTAGTCAAATAAGTAGCTGTTGTTAATAATGACTTGCCATCGAATGGCTAATACACTTGAAAATCACTGCGGCCCCCAAATTGGTGAATTAGCAGCGCTGCCGCCATTTGAGTAAATAACTGTTCTCCGGGATAAAACAGATATCAGGCAAAGGTGGTGAGGAGTTACGAGTTGTCATGGAAACAAATCGTGCTTCTCCTCGAGGCTTGTCAAAGATGTCCATATATATTTTTTTTACTTTAAAATTTGGAAAAAAAGTGAACACTCATCAAGGATAGTTCTCGTTATGAGCAGTGCGCAAGCACACAGCAGCAAGACAGGAATTAGTAAATGACGCAAAAGCTTTTTTCATTTTCAGCTCTCCTCTTAAAAGAAGTTTCGGCATCTCCTCGAGATGCTTTATTTATCTTATATTCCTGGGGGTACAGGGTTATGTTACAAACCTGTTGGGTTTAGACAACGAAGGAAAGAGTAGAAGAAATAAGAATACAGTAACGTCTTCAGAGGAAGTGGGGAAAAGCGCAGACAGCAAGAAGTTATCATGATGTTTTCTTCAGGTTGGTCTGGGTGTAGGAAGTTAATTACTTTCGTGATCTTGTGGTGCTGAAATTGAGATACATCAGCTAATGGGTCTTACTGAACGCATCACCGCGCACCGTGGTATCACCTTTGTAAACTGACCTTCTGTGTGCAATTCAGCTTCAACTGAAAGGCAACATAATACTTCCAAACAATTTAGATTAATGTCAAAGAATCGCGCTGCGCATTAAAGGTTTTCCTAGACGAGGTTCTGAAGAGAAGGGCAGTTTATCAAGGTGTCAAAATAAAGATGGCGAGTTTAGTAAGGAGTATTTTTAAGAAAGTAACAGCAGAGTCGTAATAAAAAGGCACTTGCGACTTGAGGTATTCCACAGCGAATTGTATGCAGCGTCAGTCGCTGTGGATTTGCCCCACAAATTGAGTAAGGGGGACGCCACAGTAATACGGTATGCAAGGAAGACTCTAATGCACATTAACCGAAGGGTTGTGCTTGCCTCCGTATGTCCCCAGCAGCTGGGCTGGTGATGGGCTGCATGATCTACCCGGACGGCTGGGACTCGGCCGAAGTGAAGCGGATGTGCGGCGACAAGACGGACAAGTACACCCTGGGCGCCTGCACCGTGCGCTGGGCCTACATCCTGGCCATTATCGCCATCCTGGACGCCCTCATCCTCTCCTTCTTGGCCTTCGTGCTGGGCAACCGACAGGACAGCCTGCTCCCGGAGGACTTCCAGGTGGAGAGCAAAGGTAAGACGAGTCCCCGGGGAAGGCGTTGTCACAGTGCTGCGGCGTGCTCTATGCTGGCCGGAAGCTACAGTATGTCCCTATCCACGCTGAGCTGCACCGCTCGTAATGCACAGACTTCAAGCTCTGATTTAGATTGAAGATGAAGTCTCGCTACGCAAGGCAAACATTTTCAACAAAGTAAAGTAAAGCCAGGGCACTATGAAAGCAAGAGAAAAACACCCAAGAGCAAATTCACATCGTATGGCCAAGCCACCCCCGGTGACACGGCGATCGAGACGGACAAGATTGACGCCACGTTGGCGTCAGTCCGTCATCTTCATTAGCTCAACGCAGCAGTGTCTCGGAGATTACGGGCATGTTCCTAATGAGACTGTATGCTAACTTCAAAAGACTGCCGCTATAAAAATAAATCACAGTAAAAAAAAAAGAATAAAGAGGATGAAATGAAAGCGGCCAGGACCTTGAAGTGACGCAGGTTTAATTATTGAACTCGGGCTAGTGTTCCCTCGGCAATGAAAAATGTAAGAGCAGGAAAGGGAATGGGTGGAAAGCACAGTCAAGCCGGGTAATTACTCCCTGCCAGGTCATGTGGAAATACGTGGCCTTAGAAATAAAAGCGGTCATTACCGTGCGCTTGTTTCTTCCCGTCAGCTATAGAGGGAGCCGTAAGATTAAGATATAAAGTAAACAATACAGGAGAGTTCCACTCGAGCCCCGCAGACGTGGTAGTTGCGGTGAACCAGGCAATAACCCCCAGGGGTGAAAACTATGTGCATTTGTACATAAACCCCAACCAGGTGATGTCAGCATAATTTAAATAAATTCAGCTCATTACATGAAAAAGATCAAACTACGGCGGAATGGACGCTATTCTTAAACCTGTAAATATGTCTACAAAACTGGCAAGTAAGAACATTTAAAAATGTTAAATATTATTCGAGGTTCCAGTGATTGCTGCCCTTGGTTACCATTTACTTATTCAGTATCAGTAGGAGTACATGGTGTAGCCAGGAAAAGACGCCCTCTAGTGGCCACTGCAATCCCATCACTAAGAACACGAAGGCAGCGAGAGCTCAGGCTGGCTCTTTTGTCCATCTGTTTATTTACGAACTGCTTCTCCCAGTTCAGGGCTGTGGGGGAGCTGGAGCTTATCTCGGCAAGAAAGGGGTGCAAGGTGGGGTACCCCCTGGGATGGGATGCACACGCCAGAGCCAGTTTTCCCAGTCGACAACTAACAGCACCCCAGGTGTGGCGCTCAACCCAGGGCCCCAGCACTGCGAGGCAGGAATGCTTACCACTGCATCACCCTGCCTCTCAGCCCATTTATCATTACTGTTAATCTAGTGTCATTACACTAAGTTAACCCATTTAATGGGCTGCCACCGATTCTTGGAATCCAAATCCCCCGGCTGTTATAAATGTACCCTGTGGTGTACAATAGCAATCGCACAGTGAACTGTGTAACAATGACATCATGGTAAAAAATAAAGATGTATGATGAAGCACAGCAAATTGTGTGGAACCATAACGATGTAAGTATGCTGCATAAACATGGTAACACCACAGGGCAAACTGCAATGATACAGTGCACATTTACTGCAATAACGTTTCCTAAAGGCCTTGCCCAGAGATTAGCTCAGATAAGCAGTTATGTTACTTGGGGAGTGTTTTTCTAATATACAGTAGTAAAGTAATTTAAAGTATATAATCCTCATGGTGTCCAGCAGTTAAAATTCAGTTCTACGCCCAGTCTGTCTCATGACATAGAGCGACAACACTACAGGAACATGGTACCTCTGGTATAGAAATCTTTTTGTTGGTGGAACAGGTGTGACTTCACCAGAAGAACAGCAAAAAGAAATCAGTCAGAACTGACATTAGGTGGTGGATATGAACAGAGGACACTAGACAACAGTACATGTACTGTACATCAGGTTCTTTACTAACTGCTTATTGTTACAGAAAATTTAAGGTTAAATGTCTTTTTAAAATTATTTACAGCTATTAAAGATTATACTAATTCATTATTTTTTTTTACAGAGGGAGGGCACGCTTAAGTTTGGAAAGCTCTGCGACTTTGTAGCACTTGTCTCCTGCAATATGACCCTGAATCTTGGGCTCAGCTGAAGGGTGCAAATCTTTGAACTGTTTTTATTCACTGCAGGGTGAAAGGTTGTTTTTCATTTTAAGGGTAATTTGAGTTACAAGAACAAAGACCCCAAAACCCCCCCAAAAAAGGAGGTCAGTTTAGAAGATAAATACATTTTTCAAGATCACCAAGACAGCGCAGTGACTGGAGGATTCCTGGAGACTACATCAAAGCATCCTGGGAGTATTTCACAAAACTGCTTTTATGGCTAAGAAGGTCCCAGTGGGTGAATCCCAGAATAGGGTGATCTGACAACCAGAATGAACCCTTTAAAAATTCAAAAGACTCCACCTTGCTGCACACTTCCACACAGAGACAGAAGGGGGGAACAGGGCAGTAGCTCTGAACGTCAACCTCAAAACTTCCCATCTAAAAGCAAGACATGAAAACTGCAGTTGTCACCTTCAGAATTTGCTGTTGTGAAGAAAAAATAATAGAAAAGATCCTGAAAACATTCAATGTGTTTATACCTGGAACCTATTTATTTAATGTGAAGGGGTCAGTGGAAATGATAAAAGGTTTGGTTTTGTGCCTGCCTGGGTGCCCGGGCTATAGGGAGAGTCCACCACCTATACATAGCAGGAACTTAATCAGAACTTCTAAACCAGTGTTCAGTTGTGTGAGCGGGGATGCTGAAGGAGGCGTCATCCTTCAGATGGAATCTTAAACTGAGGTCCTGACTCCTTTATCATGAAAAATTCCTAAAACACCCTTTATAAGAGTAGTGGTGTTAACTTACTCAATTCCCTTCTGGGCTTGTACTGTCCGGACTTTGTAAAGCTTCTTAAGTTAGCCGGTGAAGTAATTTCTCACTTCTCCCCTTGCGGTGGAGTGGGGCAACTGTAGCAGAACAAGAGCCACAGGTGCCCCAGGTGGGTACTGTAACTTAGTGGTTCCTCTCCTAACCCACTTAAATTTCTAGTGTGTAAACACTGTGATTATAAGGCTTATACTGTAGCTCGGGAGTCTTTAGTTCCAGTTCTGGTGTGCGTGTTCGTTTTCTAAGCCTCTTCAAAACACATCTAGAACTGGAAAACATTGTTTAATTAGTTCAATCAAACGAATTACAAGATAATGTAAGCCCTTGAGAATGGATTAGGAATGAAAATCTGGGTTGAGACTGGAATTCCAACTGAGGAGAATAAATGCTCCTAATTATTTTAGAATATTTATCCACAGTTTTTAAACATTTTAGTAGACTCAGTTTCTGTTAGTCCTTTCGTTATTAAAATGACTGTGTGTTACTCGTTTGACTTTTCCAACAGTGATATTGTTATATTGATCCTCTAGTCCCAACCAATAGTCTATTTTCAATAAAGGCTCAGATGTAATAACACGCTTGAGATCAGGAAATATGTATATTTTCTCCAGTCAAGCAAACCAAACTATTCAAACAGGTTGAGCCTTGAGGTTGTGGGTTCAAGGCTGCTAACTGTGAGCAGATCTGCCAAGCAGCAGTTGTCAACAGGTGGATGTGACCGAGCTACAGTATCTTTGTACGACTGGGCCTGCGACTTCAGGCTCAGTCTGAACACCCCTGCTTGAGGGAAACAAAGCTGTCTGCCTGCACCTGTCAAGATGCACAAAACTGGCTCCATAGTGAAGAGGCCATTGGGTCCTTAGAATGCAAATGTCCAGCAAATGTGCTAACCACTCCCTCTACTGACCATCCTTGGCATGAAATAGTACAGACTATTGTGATTTGATCCACAGAAAATTTAGAATATATTACATTTGTGCATAATTTACTGGAAATTGTGTAAAAGACCATGTCCCACATTGTACAACTTAAGGTTAGCACTGCCAGATGTTACAAACGAGTAGTAGACACTTGTACTTGTATTGTAGACTCATAACATTGATCATATTTGCTTACCTTTGTAAATTAATCATAAACATTAAATTTAATAAACACTTTTCAAAATTGCAGCCTTTGATGCCGAAGCCCACTCAACACTTGACCTAGTTCAGGCTGCTCACTATTCCTACACAGCATTATAAAAAAAGGATCAAACCTTTTTATACTTAAATGTTCACGCTGGTTTGATTAAACTGTATAAACACAAAGCTACAATCTCATGTGTTACATTATTAAAATTCAGTTTCTCTCCAAGTTTTAACTTACCGGTAATCCTGCCAATGAAAGAACCCCTGGCATTCAGCTGTTACTCACCAGGTCTGCCACAGGACTGACTGAACTTCATCCGGTGCGCTTAACGTCCGGACTGGGACATGGAAACCAGGTGCTCTCCATGTGGAAAAAATAAACCAATGCCATTTCAGGTAACATGACGAAAACCATAACTGTATACACACTCACTGCAGAAACATGCTGCACTCTGGACTTTGCTTATTCGGAGGAAACGCAACGCCTCCATATCTGAAAAATAAAGTCGCACGAACCTTTGAAACAAAAATGAAATTGAGGCAAGTATGTTTGTAGTCTTCACTCCCTTCTTTAGTGTCAAAACCGTTCCTTACTTGCTTTCCCAGAAGTCAAACATTTTTAAGTAGCAGCCTTTTTTTGTAATGATCAAACAAGAGCTCCAAAAATGACAGCAGCACTCTGGGTTCCTGGATCCAGATACCACGAGCTCAAGAGTGGAAACTGCTCACTGGGGTCAGTGCCGTCAGTGGTAGGGCTCCGTCTCACACCTGACCCCCCTGTCACTCCTTGAGCGGGCTCTCGAGCAGGAAGCAGAGATCGCAGTGCATTACAAAGCAAATGGCTCAATGGGAAGTCCCCTCTGGGAAGAGGATTCGTTGCCGTGGGACAACTCATACAGCCACACCTGGCAGTTTCAAACGGGCTGTGCACAAACACAACTGCAGATTACGCAAAAGTACATTTCTAAAGACAAACTGAGGCAAAGTAAACAGAACACTAAAGCTCCAGACTCAGCCAGCTTTTCATTTCAAAATCCTCTTTATTATTTGGGAATAAAGGAAAAGTAATTTCTATCATTTAGATTAGCAGTGAACAATCAAACGCATGAAGAGAGACCGAGCGCGCTGCTGCAGACGAAAAGATGTGCACACTGAAAAGGCTGTCAAGTGCAGACGTCTTCGCCAGAGGAACAAGAGAGAGCTCCATTGAGATTCACAGCATGATCACAACCTGCTCCTTGTTTCTTTTTCTCAGTTTTCCTTTCATTCTGACACCTACCGAACTGTAAGCAACTGCATCGGTGTGAAGAAATCTTCAAAAGCAACTAGACAGATAGCTGACAGATCCACAAGGCATTTTCAGATTAAAACAAACCACTATCCAGCTAAATATTATAGCTAATACATACCAAATGTGGAATTTCTTACTGTACATGGCTGTAATATACAGAACAAGGCCAACTCTTTGGTACGAGTATATATATGTATACATCTCTATACATTTTCACTTTTTTTTTTAACTTTGTCTCATCGATTCTGACAGGCGCCCGCTTAAATACGATCACTTTTTCCCCACGGCAAAACAGAACATACTCAGTCAACAATGTTTTATACTCGCACCCAGGCAATACAATGAAACACAGAAACGTCACAGGAATAAAAGATCTTGACAGATTTAAATGTGGTTCTTTATCAGGAGCCTATGTACTGCAGGACAGAGGACAGTCAATGAACGGGCTGTCGATATCACCCAAGATATTTCCAAAGACGAACAGTGTGGAACCTGTGCTGAGGGGCACTTGATGTTTGTGAAGGATCTTAAGCTGCTTCCAGATGGAGACACTTTCCAGAACAACTAGCTTTCAGAGAGGCACTGAGAAGCAGTAGCCGCACGCAAGAGTCTTTGGCTACTGACAAAAAATCTGGTCATCCCTCTTTTCCAGAGGTGGGAGATAACATGCCACCCAACCCAAAACTGACCCAAAAGTAACTGCTAATTTTCTTCAGCACAGCTGCAAAAGTATTTAAGACAAAACAAACAAACAGAACAAATTATTTGGGGGAAATCACATCACCCCACAGCCCTCCTCCAAGATAAAACAATGGTTTAAAAAATCTTGCAATAGTGTTCTTAAATACTTTTTACTTGTGCAGCAGCAACGACCCCACACACCCCAGTAGTCCGGTGAACCAACCAGACAATATACAAAACATATGGAATTCATATTACAAAGATATTAAGAGAGATCCTTTCAATGTGGAACTGGAAGGTTTTGAGTAAACTGGATGTGTCCTCCTTTCCCCTCTCCCCATTCGTTTGGGCCCACAAGATCAGAAAACGAGCACGGATGCCTTCAAGCAGGAGACCTGACCAAATCCACAAATCCTTCTGACACTACGCTATTTCAGCGGAAAGGAAATCTAATGGAAAAAAAAGTCAAGTAACATCCAGTAAGTAAAATAAAAAAAGAAATAAATAGGTGGTAAATCAGCTAGATTGGACCGCGGTTTCTCCTCCTGTGCCGTCTCCAGCATGCTCCGGGCCTGGACAGCGGCGCCAGGTGCTGCGCGGGGTCGAGTCCTGTCGCTCGGGGCGCCTGGTCTGAAGGGGCCTGTGGTGAGGTGCGGATGGTGGTGGGGGCGGAGGGGGGGGCGTGGGACGCCGCGCCCCGTCAGGGGCTGAGCCAGGCGTGGCGCAGGCACTCTGCCGCTGTGGCCCTCTTCTCCGGGATGAGGTCCAGCATGGGCAGCAGGAAGTCCGCGAAGCTCTGCGCCTCCTCGCGGGGCCACTCGTACTTCTCCACCAGCACCTCCAGCAGGCCCCAGGGCTTCAGTTTGGTGATGTGTCGCAGGTCCCCTGCAGGGCCACAGCACAGGTGTGGGCAGTCAGGAGGGGGCAGGGGAGAGCAGGGGGGCTCAGCCAGAGAGGCAGAACTACAGAAACTCAGCCTCGCCTGTCAGCACTAGGCTACTGAAAGCCACAGGAACAATATGTAGAGCTGGAAGCTGTGCAAGTTAACAGTCAGCAGAATAGCAGTTCATCTGAACTACAAAACGACCTGCTATGAGACAGTGGTGCTCTAAACACTGATACACTTTTGAACAAAATATTTAGTTTATGAACTCTCTGCACAGAGAATGAAAAATGTCAGATTTTTATCAGTTGTGCTCCCCCCAGTAAAAAAATCTATTTGCCTCAGATATGAAGTAAGAGGGATTATGATCTACACAGTAACAATTTCACAATAAAAAAAGACAGCAACTGTGAGCTTCTAAGGTTTCCAGAGTGGCAGGAAATCTTCCATTCAATCTTCAGAGCTACTGCAACAGTTTTAAGCACAGAGACATCTGACTCATCAAAGTTTTGTTTAGAGCTACATCTTCAGCTGTAAAACTGCAGGGATCAAATTAATCCCGGGTTGCACCACACACAATAATTATGATTTCCACGTTTTTTTCAGTCCTAGCAATAATAAACTATACTGCATGAACGTCTACCAAGTCTACCAAGATTTAAACTGGTTTTTAATCTGAAGTTTAGAAGTCAAATTACATTTTCATCTTGGCAAAACTACCAAAAAAAACCTTAAACTCTTTACCTTTCTTGGTGAAAAACTCCTTGGAGTATTTGCCAGCAGCAATGAGCTTGCGTGGTACTTTCCCGAGCAATTCAATGATCAACGCAATGTGATCTGTACGTTAAAGACACCCAGAGAAAGGGGAGGGCAGGGGAGGTGGGCGACAGGAGAGGAGAAAAGACAAGACAGACAACAATTTCATCAACACAACAAAGCCAGGAGAAACAGCACCGCCCTGCTGGCCAGACCAGCAGCAGAGAGACACGAAGAGCTGGCTGAGAGAGCAGGACATGGCAGCTGCCTGCTGGAGGCAGGATCTGACCTCAAATGGGTATAAATAATGCTTTTTTCACTCCCTCACTAAGGCCAAATTGTAAAGCACACTCAATTCAGGGGTGTCACCTCATGAAACTTCGTGAAGTTATAGGATTGGGTGACTCCCCCTCCCCTCCATAATGTTTGTTCTACTTTCAGAAATGCACAGGGGGAGGATGTGAAATTAGACCTATGTCACCACATTCTGTTTGTGGATTCATCTGGGCTGACAAAATGCAATAATGTTCAGTGTCAAGCCAGGTGCTGCTGCACTGAGCTCTATGAAATCTGTATGAGATCAGATTCCAGGGGCGGCAGCCCAGCACACCAGAGAACAAACCTCCAGCACTCCTCCTCGTTTTCAATTCCCAAATGAGACAGACCTGGTGGACAACATTTATCAATTCATCGTATGACATGGGTGGAACCCCACCATGAGAGTATAATCCCAGCACCTTTTCTATTCATAGGCTGGAGAGGTTGATCTACTTTCTATTTTCTCTTACTTTAATTCTCCTCTCTACAATCTATTTCTGTCTCCTTTCCATCCTACATGTGATGCAGCCCAAAATCAGATAATCTGCTGAAAAAAGGCATGTATTATTTCCTTGCACCAGATGTACAGAACAGCACCACACTTCTATAAACAGTCCTTATGTTCTGTGGGCCCGAGATTGGACAGACTACAGATTTTGCCTACAGGGAAGTGGTATTTCAGAAGTGCCCTGGGTGTGTGTGTGTGTGGGGGGAGGGGTGGCCTCTTTACTGCAGCTCTTCAAGCACTCCCATGTGCTGCTGGGAGCGAACCTTCAGCTCCAGTGTGTGCGGCTCTTCTTAAGGCCCAGCTTGTGTCAATCTCTGCTGCCTGCTGTCTCAATGCCAGGTCGGGGCTTGGCAATAGACACCAGTACTGTACCTCTACGAGTGAAGTATTCCTGTGAGTATTTCCCACACAGAGCAAGGTGTCTGGGGATTTTGCCCATGAGTTCTATAATGAGAGCGAGGTGGTCTGGAGAATGGAGGGGGCAGAGAGATGGAGAGAGAGAAATATAGGCAAAGCACTGAAGTGAGTGAAAGATTGATGTACCAGCAGTATCTGAAATCCTAAATCAATCAAAATAATCCTTAATCTGAAGACTGAATACAAGCCCCTAGCCGACTACAGTCTAGTTCTGAAGTCTTATTACTTGCATCCATGTTGATCTGACTAAAAACCAAACTGTGTTTCCAGAAAGGACACATTCAAAGCAAGTTAGGCTACAACAAAGCTTCGCAGCTAAGGAAATGGAAACCTGTCCATCTGATTTGGGTGTTTTCTGAAAACCTTTTGCTTTTAGAAAAATAAAATCCCCTGTCTCGCAATAATGCTTTCTTAACCTACAATCCTGGAAGTCATAAGGCCCTGTGAAGCACAAAACTAATAATAAAAGCTGCAGGATCCAAACCCCAAAAGAAAAATGAATACTGAAAGGTTAGCAGCAAACCTTAGGGAAAATAATTAGAAAAGCACACCAAAGTTACTTGGGCTCATGCACTTTTAAATGGCACCTTGCCTGATTAGTAACCCAGGTGAATAAATCAGACTGTATCCAACTGTTACTGGAGCAAAACTAGTCAATCCACACAAGCACAGCTCATACTGGATGGTGTGCATTGGCGGTGTTGTGCAACCCAGAGCTTTTGCTCTTTCACGCCACGACCTCTGAAGCTTCTCTATGATTGAGACAAATCAGATGTGGGGCTCAGGTGGCAGAGTGTTGAAAGCACCATGGCATTCTGGAAGCTATAATTTCATCTCCATTCGCAGCACAACCCTAACCTTTACAAATACAACTGCTGCAGTCACAGCAATCTGCAATCTGAAATATCATCGGGTACTTTTACGGAACTTTCTCTTTATTATATGGCCAGTTTGCACAATCCTGTAAGTGGAGACTTACAGAATTTGTTTAAAACTATCTAGGTTAAGAGAAGCTTCCAGAAGTGTGACTGTTTTTCTTGGTCAAGGTGCTATTAATCACACTTCTAGTCCCTAAATAAGAATAGCGTCAAAACTGACAAGCTCAAGTAATAGCAGTTATCATTCTGAAATAACCAAGTTGCTTTGCACACCTTGACACAAACTCCAACATTAATGTATCTGGTACTGTAATAATTCCAAGAGTGTGCAATTGGATTACAGCCCTCTGGCATGCACTTTTAAAAGGGCCTAATTAGCACAAATGGACAGCTTGGGTCAGGTCCAGAGTCATAAGCTTATCAAGCCAGGCTTCCAGTGGCGACGGGCTGAGATAAGGATCTCATTTTATCAGAGGGAGGGATAAAATGTCTGTTTAGTCTATCCTGAGTTAAAGAAGAAGCAGGTCAGCTGAGAAGCAGCCATGATGGAGAAATAGAACGGGTACAGTTGCTTTAGAGCAATAGCACGAAGTAAAGAGGGGGTTGATGTTTTAGTTCTACTCAAATACAAAAATATGCATAACCTGTGAACTCCTGTACTTACAAGAGACCTATGAGAGAAACCCTAGATTTCCCCGCTAGACAACAGTCCCCACAGGGAGGAGGGAACTCTGTGAGCTTCAGGTCGATTCAACCCTTATAAAAACAGCCAGCTCTGAGAAAGGCCACACAGCAGGTCGAGCAGGAAAGCAGCTGGGATCAGTGAAACATGGCTGGAAAAGTGAAGGAAGGCTGGGGGAGGTGTGTGAAGACAGTGTAGTTTCAGTGGAGCTGTAGAGAGATTTGTTTGCTGTTTAAGAAAACGAATTATCCAAGGTTGGAGAAATACACACAGGAACAGAGAGTGTGAAATACTGGGTAAATGTTACTGTACATGACATTCGAATGGAGCAGTACACCACAGAAACACAGGCTTCAGTGTTGTCATCAAATATTAACAGCTCAGAGAGGTAATGAAGTAGGGCCAAGCTTTCCCATAGATTAATATTTATCAAGTTCAAATATTCATATGGAATAGTGAAGGGAAGCATTTACATAACTAGGGTGGAAAGACAGTTTTCCCACAGAGTCAGAATCTGGGTCTTCGTCTGATGCACTGTTTGTAAAGCCTGTGTATCGGTGATCTAGTACAACAAGCTCCACGTTTTAAAAACATACTAAAGAACACAGACTGCGCCAAAAGGGACACTTTTGAGTCTAAATTTTTCAATTTCAAATCTGAGTAAGGGCTGACAGTCTGTATTTTACTTTAGTTTCTACCCCACCAGCTTAAGCCTTCTGTCCACTGAAGCAAGAGTAAAATATCACATTCTTTAAAATCACTCATGACCTACACTCAAAGACCTTGGAAACGTCCACAGTCTTGGTTGTCTCTGCAATACTTTAAATTCAGCTGGAGCAAACCAAGTGGACTGCCTAACATGAGACTTGCAGAAGGCATTTTTGACATTTGGCACAATATCGATACCTCCCAGGCTAACTGTAGTCCTCTTTTGAGTTGATAAGATTACAAAGACCTCCAAGACAGCCTTTCAATACTGCTTTAAGCAAAACAGAACTTAAGTTCAGCTTCCATACACTAGAGAAGGTGCGTAACAGGCAGAGGCCCTCCCTACCTTCATCTCTTGAGTAATCTTCTCCAGAATGTGGTTCAAACAAGTAATCACCCGTCGCCAGTTCAAATGCCTGAAACGATACAAGACCCACACACCCCCCAATCAGTGTACCACAGCCACAACCCTTGACCATCAATCAATTTGACCAGCCATCAATTTCCCTTAGGGATCAATAAAGTCTTATCTATCTATCTTGACCCCAACATCTTACAGTGTGCCAATATGACAAGTGTCATGGTTTCAGGGGGTGGGGTCAGAGGATGCTTGGGTCAACCTCAAACCCACCCACATGCCTGACCTACTGCGTGCAGCCCCAGCTGGACCACTGCTCACAGGTGGATAATGATGGATCCAAACCTGCAACATATTCTCTCCGTGACAGAGGAAAGCCTTTTCCAGGAAGGGCAACTCTGGAGTCTCTTATTTTAGCTGATGCTTTCATTTGATCTGGAACTTTCATTTTAAGTTCAAGTTCCAGTTTATTGTCATTATACTCATATAGAGGTATATGGTATAACGAAATGCTATTTAGCTAGCTCTCAGACGATAAGTAGTACATAAAAAACAACAATACAACTGTATGATAAAAGAAGACAGAGACAACAGGCAGTGTTCAAAACAACAACAGATGTGCAAAAACATGCATCAACAGAATTAAATAAAGGATAGAAAATTATGGGGAGTGAGCTTTTTGACCTGTAAGGTAGAGGTAGATTTCAATGTGTGTTTGTGTTTTTGGTAAGAAAGAAGGCACGGTGTTAAGTGAAAGGACTCAAAGTTAATCAAGTCAGGCAGAAATTCTCCACCTTTCTTCTGGTCCTCTTATCAATCATTTAAAAAAATATTTGGATACTTGATGTCTTTATAAAGATTTGGAGACACGCATTCAATAGAGAAACAGCGCATTGAATCTTCGCCTTTTCATGCTTACTGTTAATCAGTGTTTGGGGAGAAGGGAGTTGCTTTTTGATCTGCTGGACAGGTTGGGCTTGGTAAAGATTGTCCATATAGGTTATGTCTCTCTCACACCTGAAGAAGGCTCCACGGCCGAAACGTTGTGTTCTCTTTCTTCTTTTTTTCAGCATGGAATAAACCTATTACTTGTTCCTTTGCAGCCTACGCATGCTGACGCAGCTACCCACATGAACTACATATAGGTTATGTATTAGGAAAAGATCACAGTTACTAAACCCAAACAAAGAAACCAATCCGATTAGGGTAATTCCTGAGTGATGGTCTGTTGGAAGTACTGCAGTCTATTGCCTTGTCCACACTCCATGATTGATCTTGAAAACCACACTTGGAAACACATGTCCACAGTGGAGTACTAGATCCATCTAGTGGCTTACTTTGGGCAAAGTAGGATCATGCGAAGGCTGCAGTTCACATTGGTGCAAGATGTTGAGATTGAGTACAATGGTATATGTACGTTCATCATTACAGCCCTGCAAATAGAGTCAATTTAAAAGGAAGATGTAGGACTAATAGGCCTATTTCAGGAAAAACAAGACCACTTGAGAAACTAGGAATAAAATTGCAAAATCCCACATCAGCAATTTCACTGATCCATTTACTGCTGACGGGCATGACTGCCATCTGACCACCCTGCTTCTCAAAGCCTCACCACTTAGGCCTACAAATTGTGAACAGAAAGAGAAGATGACCATCAATATTTTCACATATTGGTAACAAACCAAGTGTACAATATGATATAAGCAGCACTTGGAAATGTAAGAGTATACACTCAAGGATCCCAGCTGGACTCAGTCTGTCTCTCCAGGCCATCTAATGCCTGGTTCTTTACCTTAATACAGTTTTAAATCTGGTCATGAACCACAATTGACGCCTTCAGACCAGTTTTAAGACCATTTTGAGACTTAAAAGTGTAAAGGCCTAGTGTGGACAGGACCTACAACACACAGTGCAAGGCACCAGCATTTTAGCTCTGGCTCTTACCATGCATGCTGTACTCCAAATGTCCGCAGGCGTGCTGTACCCAGCCCCGATCAGCACCTCCAGCGATCGATACTGTCTCGTCTGGATATCTTCTGTGAAATGCTTGTGCTAGTATAAGGAAAAAAGAGATTAAAAAGCCTTTAAGCAACTACAGCTGTGATTCACTGACTCAGGGGTATTTCGGGATCAGAAAGTGAAAGTTGACTAAAAGCAAGACAGCATTTCCTATTCTCTGTTAGACTGTCTGCAACAGAAACAGGTGAGGGGGGGGAGTCCCACTAAGTCAGAGAAGACCTACAATCACAGGGTGGGGGAATGAACAAGTAGAACGCATCAAAATCTGAGCTTAAAAAGCCATTCCGTAAGAGAACACAAAAAGGACAGCATGCAGTGCAATCTAAGGTGCTCAAAGACAATAATTCACTTACAAGAAAAAACATTTAAGCTGTGCTGTGTGACCATGGCACAGTCCTAACTGGAGGGCACACCAGTTCATACTCACCACCCAGCAGGCGTTCCCCAAGTCAGCGATCTTCACTTTCATCTTGTCGGCGTTCAGGGGCTCTAGGGGATTCACCAGGAGATTGCCTGCTGCTATCTTGGCTGCAACATTTCAGTAAAATGAAAAAAAAAAAACAAACTACTCAGCTTGGTTTTTAAAATAAAACATGCAGAGCAGCAGGAGTAGAAAACCACTCAACTCTAAACATGGTTTGATTCGCTCCTTCTGGTTTGATTGAGGACGACTGCTCAAAAGCAGGAAGACCATCTCCATTTCTCTTCCAGAAAGGATTGCTGCACTGCGGTGGTCTGACAGCCAGTTTACAGGAGGTACATTTCACACAGAATGGCAGTCCTTTTATTACCACTACTGACTGTTAAAGGTAAATTTGAATAAAAATTGAATGCACACAAACTGCGCACAAATGTATGACTCAATCACACTTTGAAAACCAATGTACCTGAACTCTAATACCCCAATACAAGAAAGGCCCGATATGAGAGGTCATTTACAACAACAGCCCGGAGACCTATTTATAAAGCAGGGCATTTAATGACACACTTAAGAGTAAAGCATCTTGCTCAACAGCAGAGACGTTTATCCTGCATGTCACAGGGAGTGTGGGAAGAAACTGAAGAACCAACAAAACCTACATAAAAGTGGGGAGAACGTGCAAGCTCCACACAGACTGGATCCCTGGAGTTGGGATGCAGTTGTGCTAGCCAGTGTACCACTTTGTTAACCCCATTGTGTTTCCCCACATTTAGCAAAAAGCAAGCAGGTGCTTAAGTAAGGCTAGTTAAGTAAGCAGAGGGGGGAAATGATGAAAAACGAAACATATCCAACCCGATTTCTCTTGGGAACGAAAGGGTTGTGGAACTGACCGTTCCTCAGGTTGTTCTCTATTCTGATCTGGCTGTCGGGGCTGTCTTGCGCTCGGCCCATGTCCTCCTGCGGCCCCCTGCCGGCTCGCCCGTCAGGCTGCAAGCTACAACCCTCAGCCTGAGGCTCGCCTCTAAGGCAAGGTCCATTGCCATCGGGGCCCGCGGCCTCCTCGCCCTGCGCCGTGCCGTTGCATGACTGGTAGGCGGAGTTCAGGAGCAGCATCTGGTTCTGAGGGTACAGGTCCCTGGGCACACAGTCGTTGGCGTTGTGGTGGTCTTCCTCCTTCCTCATGGTTCTCCTCTCTTCGTCTTCCTCCTCCGGGGTGAGGCCCTCGCGAACGTGTCCGTTACAGTTTAGCTCCATCCCGTCTCTCTGCCCCAGAATGACCTCCTGGTGTCTGTCCTGTCTGCCGTCGCCCTCTGCATGGCACATAATCAGATGTGGGTGACCATCAGATGCAAAACAAGGGTTTTTATTGTTGAAAATCTATGTACTTTGTCTAACTGGGCTGAACTGGCCCCCTCTTTGTTCTCGCACAGCTACAAGCTACATTCAAACCGTCACATTTGTAAAAAGAATGATCCAGACAGACCAGATCCTTTCTTCCGTCACTTAGCCAAAGGTGAACTTAAACCACATGACTGACAAAATAAAGCTAAGGTCACTCTACTGCTCAAAGACCTTATCCTAATAAAAAAAAAATCAATAAAGAAAAAGTGTCCTGTGTTGTCAGACACAAACACTCAAGTTATCTTTACAATGGGAAGTCAGCAGCAGATTGTTTTATCTCCTTTAGGTTTTGTGACCTGAAGATTCATATAAAAAAGTTTTTTTTTATAACAGTCATAACAGCAGAACAGCATTTAGTTAGCAGCTACATCACCCTGCAACTCACAAACTGGTAAACCACCGAAGGTCAGCAGGTGTGAGTCTGGCCAGTACCTGGACAGGAGACCTCCTGGGAAAACTAAGGTTGCTGCTGGAAGAGGTGTTAGTGGGGCCAGCAGGGGGCGCTCATCCTGCAGTCTTTCAGGGTCCTTATGCCCCATTATAGAGATGGGGACACTGTACTATTGTCATTTGGATGAGATGTAAAACTGAGGCCCTGACTCTCTGTGGTCATTAAAAATCCCAGGACATTTCTCTTAAAGAGAAAGGGTGTTTCCCTGGGGTCTTAGCCAAATTTCCAATTGGCCGTTACCAATCATGGCCTCCTAATAATCCCCATCTATGAATTGGCTTCATTACTCTGCTCTCCTCCCCACTAATAGCTGATGAGTGGTGAGCACACTGGTGCACTATGGCTGCCGTCGCATCATCCAGGTGGGGGGCTACACATTGGTGGTGGTAGAGGGGATCCCCAAGTTCTTTGAGTGGAGTGTCCAGAGAACTGCTATATAAGTGTAAGAATTTTATCTTGACATGCCAATTTACTCAAGACAAACCATAAAGTAGAGATGTATATCGAATATAGTAGAATTTCCACTACAGGCTAAGGGCTACTACTGGAGACCAAGCAGCAAGTAAAAACTGAAACGGATCTAAATGCCGCTCAACTGGAGTCTCATCTATAACCCTTTATGACGCAGACCAGCCCGGCCACTCCAGTCACATGACCTCACCAGCTTCCTGCTCGTCTGCCATATCCTGCAATGTGGCTTCTTTGAGAGGCACGCAAACGGGAGCCTCAGGGGTGTCCGGCTCCTGGCCTTCCTCCTCCTCGTCCTCCTCACCCCCCTCGGGGCCACGCTCCAGCTCCTCCAGCTCCATGATGCGGCGCTCCAGCAGCTCTGCCTGGCGTTTCTGCTTCTTCTTCAGCTTCTTCTTCTTGTTCTTGGACATTTTCACCATCTTAAGGGGGACAGGCAGGTGGGGTCAGACCAGAGCAGACGCACACCACAGAAGGGGAGCCCAGCTCCTATCCTGGTAGGCCCCAGTGTCTGCAGGTTTTCACCACAGGTCAGCTCTTAGCTGTCTAATGTCTAATGTCTCCGATAAAAATCTTTCCCCAGTTCTTGCAGGTGTATGTAAATCAAGAGGAGCTCTGGGACTGGATTAGTGCACCCCTGGGCTACGGCCACACCCCTCTCAAGAAACACACACCCCTATACAATATACGAGAGGTCTGCAGAGCACAACAACGCCCAGTATCCACTGCATGGGCAGCAGGTATTTAAAAACAAGGGAATGTTAAAAAAATCTTACCGGTTTTGGCTGTGGGGCTGTGCTCACTGTGAAGAGAGAGAGCAGAGGTCAGTCTCAATTCCTGTGTAAACTAAAACCCTCAGCAGGTTTTAGGCAGCAGTGCTGACTAAAAATGGAAGTGAGCAATGGTGGTGATCAGAAGAACCAACATGCAGGTGTGTATAACGGCTTCACATATGGCCTGTGCCATTTCTGTAGCTTAAGTGCTAAAGCTTATCTTAAAACTGTGAAGGAGCGCTAATCAAGCAGAGCAACAGCTTTTTTTTTAAGCCCATGAGCAGGATGTGCTTCTATTATTAAAATTCTAAAAACAATTAGGTAGAATGCTTACATTAATTATGACAGCTTTTTGCTTAAGAGCTGCTTTGAGGTACAAACTGTAGATGTTTACAGATGTTCAAAAAGGAGCAAACCCAACAAGCAGCAATGCAGGTCAAACAAAAAAAAACCCGAATACCTAGTCTCAGTGAAAACAGCAGGGGTTTATATGCAAAAAGGAAAGTGGAACATTTTGGAAACAGACAAAAACTATAAAAGAAATCAACTGGGTACTATTTAGCATATGGTAAATTAATAAAATGGTGAAAGATCACAAGGTAAAATTGAATCGTGGGAGCCTATGACTTGCACTTCCAGAAATCTAATAAATTCATATCCAACATGAGGTGGAGCCACTGATCAGTAATCACTCATTTATACAATCATGTCAGGATGACAGCTTTCGTGAACCTCTTTCCAATCTGAGAGATTACATAAATAGATCAGATGGAGAAATAAACACTGCAGAAAAAAAACTACAAGTGAAGAGGTGTGCTGGTTGCAAAGGAATAAGCAAAGTTTCATTCCACACTGAAAAGCAGAAGAAACGCCATGCTTGATTGTTGCTGACGAAGACCCTGCAGCTGCAACGCTGCTGTTCTTCTTTCACCGTGTTTCAGTGTGGAATGAACTTTTGCAGAACAGAACGACACACGTTCTCAGAACGGATGAAGAAGATCAAGGATCAATCCCATCTCCTCACTTCACAAGGGCCACACTGCCACAGGCCACCAGCCAGGGCTTACCTGCAGAGCCGGAGGGGGGGGGCGCCCCAGCTTTCTGCCACTCCGTGGCCTCAGCGGCCAGGCGCCGCACATAGGGCTCATTCACACACATGAGGATATTCTCCGGCTTGATGTCCGTGTGAATGATTTTACACTTGGTGTGCAGGTAATCCAGGCCTTGAAGAACCTACAAGAGAACACATGGAAATCAAAGACTCTTCAAACAAAACTGAACATAAATTGAGGGGTAAAAAACACGTGGTTCAGGGAACCAGAAAATGGGGGGGAAAGCATTAAGGTACTTAGAACACCCAAAACAAATTTTAAACATAAAAGGTCACTGCTGTTACACTTTTAGAAAGCTTTGTAAAATGGAAGAACAGAAGTGCAATTTCCATTTTCTGGAAGCAAAACTTTATTACACGGTCACTTCCCAATAGCTACTGTCTGGCTCATTTGCAAGGGATGTTTGTATAAGGGACCCATGTAAGCTCGGCTGTCCCTGGGTACCTGTCTGATGATGCTCTTGACACAGGGGAGGGGCAGGCCCTGGTAGTTGGACTTGATGATCCACTTGAGAAGGTGGTGCCCCAGGACTTCAAACACCATGCACACATCTTAGAAGAAAACGGGTCAAGGACCGAGAACACAGGACAATCTGGGAAGTGCCCCCAATCCACACAGATGGCCTCAAAATGAAGTCTTTCAGGAGTTTAAACAATGCTTTTACTTACGACAAAACATTAAATAACAGAAGAACTGGACAATAAGGACTGCAGCAGCAAACCCAATATATAAGGCTGCTGATTTTACACATTACTAGACTCTAGATGAAGTAAGCTCCTGGACATGTTGAGCACTATTGCTCGTGTCCAAAGTAGACACAGAGGATTGGAGGAACCTGTCTGCCCTTCCACTTTCTCCTCCCACCTCATGTGGGTACAGACATTACTACTGTGAGCCCAGGTGTAAAAAATCTAAATTGGGTAGAAAAAAGTAAAAGGCAATACTACATGTACTGACATAACAGGTTCAAAAATACGGTACCAGTATATTTACTGAGAAACAGCCACAGAGTAATAGGGGCAAGAAAGTTAAACTTAGAAATAGAAAAAGAAATAGGAATAGTTACAGTCAGAAATAAACAAGAGGGTCATCTCTATGGGAATAAGATTCCAAGAGCATTTCAACATTTATTTAGAAAAAGTAGGTCTTGTTTAACTTACTAGAGATCTTTGGACATGAGCAAACAAAACGTGATAACGTGTATTTATATTTTTAGAAGACAAATATAAAGTTCTTCAAAGACTGTAAATTGTGGTTACAGGGTATTCAAGTTAATGCATGCACTAGGAAGAAACAATGCTTAATGGACAGGACATGGGTTCAGACAAGGGCGGACTGCTGAAATTGGAGTAATTAGTGGTGTACCACACGGATCTGAATTAGGACCATTTCTCTTCCCAATTTATATCAATGATCTAAATTATGGTATAGCTAGTAAACAAGTCTGCTTCACATATCACACTAAACTGGGAGAATTAACAGAACTGTAGAAGCTACAAAAGAAAATCAAAAAGGTTTGGACCAAATTCAAGTCTAGCAAGCAAATTACCTGGCAGGTGACATTTAATGTAAAGGAACAAGTAAAGGTTTATTCCATGCTGAAAAGAGACAACGTTTTGGCTGTGGAGCTTTCTTCGGGTGTCACACGCTTCATTGTCTCTGTTTTCTTCTATTTTCAGCATGGAATAAAACCTTTACGTGTTCCTTTGCAGTCTATGCATGCTGACGCAGCTACCTACTTGAACTACTTCAGACGTTTAATGTAGAGTTAAATTAAGGTAACAAAAAAATGATAACACTGAGCTTAAAGAGGCTACTATTGAGAGATATTTATGTTCATATCATCAGTGGTAAAATAACAAGAAAGGCAAACTGTTCTAGGAATAAAAGGTTAGAGTATAATTCAAGTCAAGGGATGTTAAAATTGTACAATACACAATAAAGATCTTGTTTTGAACAATGAGCACTTTTTTGTTGTAAACCAAATATTAATCATTTTGAAGACAAAGTCAATCGTATGGACTTTTTTAGCATTAATAACTATGAACCAGAGAATGCATTAAATAGTATATTCAAAACTGAAATCGGGATGCACTTCTTTACTTAACGGTTTATGGAAATATGGAGCAAACATCTCAACCATGTTGTTGAACCCTAGCTTCTTTTAAGAACCAAATCTATTCCAGCAATGGCATTTGATCAAATTGTTTCATTTGGTTGTGCTGAGATGGCTGCTCACACACTGTGCCCCACAAAGACCACATTCCAGGCTGGTAAACAAGAGCTGCTGCTGCAGAGGGCACCAGGACCCAGAAAGGATACGGGTCCCATTCACACCACAGATCTTAAAGTCATCCAGCAGCTGGACGACCATCTCTCTGTTGGGATCATTGGGGTCAGTGTTTCTAACCTGTCACAAAGACAAAAACAGAAGGCAATCGATTTAATTTAAAGCACATCTCCCACCCCAGGCCAACCTAAAAAAACTAGCAGGCATGCTGAAAAGCTGGATCTCACCTTGAAGCAGTACTGCTAATCTACAAGCCCCTACCAGCTACTCCATCCAGATTTTCCAAATTGTTACGAATGGGCTTGGTGCCTCAAACATTTTTGACATGCTGCATCCTTGCAATTAATAACCATTCTGTTCCCTGTTTAAAGGTACGGCTAGCACAGAAACTTGGCCGAGCCTCTGGACTTCGAAACAACAGTTTAAGTCCACGCTGCACACACTGCTATTGTACCGTGAGGGAGGTTCTTCACCCCAGATGCTTCACCCAGCTGCATAAGTAAAGACCAGCTTTGCTAGGAGGTAGTCACTGTGATGGACCAGCATGCTGTTAGGGCAGAGGGAAGCCCATGCTCTCAGTCCACTTAATGCTACTGTAACCAGGATGTAAATGTAACTGTGTGAAATTACAGTAGTAATTAGTAACTAGTAAGTAGTAACTATAACAAAGATTACCTTCAAAACCATTTACCAGGCTTTGGTAGACCTTGGATGACCTGATCATTAAATGCAAGATACAAAAATGTGTATGTATGGCCAAATCTTAACTTCTTCATGTGCAACAGGATTTTTTTTTTTAGGAGCAGGCAGGACATGTCTAGTTAGCCCTGCCCCTTTAAAGACACATACAGTGACAAAAGAGAGACAACCACTCACAGATCTGAGCAGCTTGATCTCGTCCAGGGCCGTCTCGGTGTAGTGCTCTGCACTCTTGACAACCTTCATGGCGACGAACCGTTTCCCCCTGTGAGCACACAAGCACAGCTGAGGACAGGGCCTGGGCAGTCTGCACTATTCCAGCCATCTCCACACTACATGGAATTCAGCTGCAGGATCCCGATGTTGGATGAGTTGACTTCAACTCCCTCCATTCTCCGAAAACTGCCCCACAACCCACCCGACCAGCCAATGAACACTTAATTTTGTTGCATGTATCCTTATCACCGGTAGCTGCACTACCATTAGCTACTATACAATATTAGTATCAGTCAACAAAGGCACACGTCTTATGTAGTAAGAGTCAGAGTCTAAGGCTGGAACCCCTGATGAACTCAAATCTGATATTAAGCAGCAGGTGCTGACTTTGAGAGTCAGCACCGTAGAAAACAGGTTGGGAAACCTTTACAACTGCTGTGATTAACAGTTCCACCCCTTGGAAAGGCAACTCTCTTTGGACAGAATGTTAGAACATCTGCTTTCTTTTCATCACCCTTTTCCTCTTCATCCAGGTGAATGAAAAGGAAATGTAAGATAAGATAAAATAAGATCACTTCATTAGCCATATACAATATCTTGCATTAGGAATTTGTCTTCTTCGCATACCCCAGCTTGCTCTCCATGAGACACACACACACAGACAGAGAGAGAGAAGCTGGGGGTCAGAGTGCAGGGTCAGCCATTGCAAAGTGCCCCTGGAGCAGTGGGGGTTAAGGGCCTTGCTCAGGGGCCCAACGGAGTAGGATTCCTCTGCCGGCTGCGGGATTTGAACTGGCAACCTTCCAGCCACAGGCGCAGATCCTTAGCCACAGTGCCATGAATACAAAGACAAGCGGCTACATCTGAGAAAGTCAGACGACACCTTTCTTTCCAAATAAGAACAACAGCCCCCAACTGTGATACACGCCAGAGAAGATGCTCAGACGATAGTGCTTACTGGATATCCCAAGCCAACCAGACAGTGGAGAAGTGACCCCAGCCCAGCTTCCGAATGACATGATACCGCCCATTGAACAGGTCTCCAATCTTCACATGATGGTAGCCACCTGCGAATTGGAGAAGAGGGAAGAGTTAAACTAAAATCATTTCATTACTCACCATTCCTCATTTCACCAAGGGCCAATACAATGTCATTTGCATAAACAACAGAAGAGGGAAGGGAATTCTTACAACTTCCTCGTAAACTAAGACTTTGGAAAAAAACGCAGTGGAATCTACTCTGTTCTGAACACAAAATTAAAACAAGTCTAACCTTTTTACACCTAGCTTATGTCATAAAATTGCACACCATGACAAAATAACAAAGCTATCTGAATTCCTGTAGAGCAGAGTGTGTCTCTGTGGAAAATCGTTTACTCTGCATTGTCATGCTATAATCTGAGGGTGACCAATCCCTGTCCTGGAGAGCCACTGTTAATGCAGTATTCATTTCAAATCTGCTCTTTACAACATGTTGCCTTAACTGGTACCGTCAATGTCCCGCAGCTGTACAGATGCTATTGAAAGAAACCTGCAGACAGCATCCTTACAAGATCAGGATTACACACCCATACACAAGCAACAAAACATTTTTTTCCAAATATTCTTGTTTTATTATCAGCTTGCACAATGGCTCACAATAAGGAAAACATCTGAATACTCTTATTTTGATGTAACCCAACACCAGGTTTCCAACAATTGTTTTCAGAACTGCTTATTAAGATTGATTTGAAATTTCACTGTGGTCAGTATTGTTGTTGAGTGTAATAGTAACAAGTATGCTCAGCACACACTAGCTATGTGTGTTGGGAGGAGAACAGAATAATGAAGCCACAATGAGGATAATTAGGTGGCCATGATTAGTAAAGGCTGGGGAAAATTTGGCTGGACACCAGGTGACACCCCTACCCTTTTTGAGAAATGCTACCACCGAGTCAGGACCTTGGTATTACATCTCATCCAAAAATAGGACATACTTGGTTCTTAAGAATGCAAGAAAGGTTAGAAACAAGATGAGCACATCTGGCTGATCCGTAGCTGGTACAGTAGTGCAAAGGCAGCAACATGAATAAACACATGGAAGGTTTTTTTTTTGTGACCACATCTGAAAAAATGACAATTTTGACCTCCTACCAGTTTGTAAAATTATATAAGATTTTAACTGTATAGTACATTAACTACATTAAGCAAATAAGAAATAAGAAATAAGAAATAAGAAATAAGAACACACACGCAGTGATCACAAAAAAAATCCAGATGACATGACTTTCTAAGGCTGTGATAATGATATACGGGACAGGATCTACAAGCCTGTGCTCATAAATAGTTCCCAATATGTAGCCACTGCCCTTCACAGCAGGCTGCTATACATTTGAGCATGTGCCTTTTATATCAAGATCTAAATAGAGCTCAAGCTCTGCTGGAGCAGGGATTCCTAACCCTGCTCCTGGAAACCCTCACACACCTGCTGGCTTTCACTCCAGCCTGGCTTACTTACCTCATGGACGCCTTAGCTGAACTCACACGTTGCTTGACTCGAACTTCTGCACGTTTTTTTTTCCTCTACTCAAACGTTCAGGATTTTACGAAACTTAAGAAATACACAAAGAATCCTTCAAAAAGTCAAGCATTTTCAAATGAATACGACTACTAAAACAACTGGGTTTCAATGGTGCAGCCAAGAGCTCGCCTGGAATAAAAACAAGCAGATGTGGGGCCTCCGGGACCAGGATGGGGAACCCCTCTGTGCAGGAGCATGTGATTCAATGCTAGTGGTGGCAATACCACTCGCCGAGGCTGTTTTAAGTACGCCCTCTCTATAGATCCTTCCTTAGACACCTCCCTTGACCAGCGTATGATGTAACTTTGCCCAGGTGGAGGCCGTGAGGGGAGAGCTGGGGTCTGAGCCCTCACTCACCCTTGCAGTAGTCGTTCGGGTCCTCCTGCTCTTCGTCATCAGATCCCAGGATCTCCTCCTCCTGCTCGGGGTGCTGGGACTCTGACAGCTGGGAGGGACCCCTGGGGTGAGACTCCGGCCTGAGGAAAGATGACGACACGATGGAAGAGCAGAGCCAGGACCCAGAAGAACGTGCCGGCGGAGCGACTCCAGATATGACAAACCACAAGTGGTAACAGCTCCCTCTCTTGTGCAGGCGAAACACTCCACCTGCTGGTGCAGCCAGGCTCTCCTCTAATTAACCGTCTCTTCTAATCACTCCACTCAAGCAAGGCACTAATCTCACTCATACCTGACAATGGCACAGTATCAGAACCACACAGATATGGGACGGAAACAAATCTTTTTCTACAAAGGAGCACTGAGACTGAGCGCAGGGTGGTTTCAACAGTCCTCCTCCCACCTCCCTAAACATCTGCCTTGGTGCATGCATTTCCCAGCCACACGAACCCGAGATGAGAGAACCGATTCCCCACAGCTTGGGACTGAACAGCTGGGAACGTCAGAGCTGCTTACAAAACACATTAAGTCGACACACAGGCACACAGCCAAAAATAGAGCAAGAAAGAGCCGATGCTATTTTCCACCAGACTTCCATGTCTCTTTGTAGTAGCACTTCACAATGGAAGCCATTGGCGCCCCCACCAGAGACATCACACACATAAGTCATGTCCTCTCCCACTCAAAGCAGAGGTGCTATATGGGTCAGAGAGGACTTTAAACTCGGCAACTGAGAGAACACTTTTCACTCTTTACTCCACTTAGATGAGTAAGAAGTGGGTCAGGGTAAAGTCCTCATTTTCAAAGTTTAAGGAAGCAAGGTGAGTTCCTGCTCCTTTTTCTGGTGTTGTTAAATGATTCTTACTCAGGCGTCCCTGATGGACCGGGGAAACCTGCAGCTTGACCAGAGAGCTGGGTGTCCTTTCCGGATCTTACCATGAGGCTAGCCAAAGCCCCAAGACAGAAAACAGAAAGCCTGTTGATCACATTCTCACTGCTGCTTCAGTGCTGCCTTGTAAAAAGGATACCTCCTGCACAGTGACTTTCATCCAGAAGGATGTAAAAAGTCTTATAGGAAGAATAGGAAGAAACTCAAATTCGTCCTCCACCGAAGTAGAACAGTGCTAAGTGGCTGCCATTGTGAACCAGTTCACTGTGTTGCCAGTGAAGAACCCAGGAAGATCTTCACCAGGAGACTGGTGTTAGAACCTCTGCTCATACCGAGCGCTAGGAGACCTTTAACGTTTGCACACAATCAAGTGATAGTATTATTTGAAGCACAGTGTACTTCTTAACTGTAGCTATAATATTCTTACATTTTTACTAGGTCAACACAACCCTTATAGTAAATATTACGTGCTTTACTCAGTTCTAATGATGAGTTTCTAGAATATATCAACAGAGTTTGTCCGGTGGGTGGGGTAAGAGGGAAGGTGGCTTGGCTGCTTCTCAAGGTCACACACAGCAAGCTACTCACAGAGACTGGAACAAGGCAACACCCTGCCTAATTCTTCAAATCTACTTTGTGTCCTGTCCTGTCCTTCCGCTAAATTTCCCCCTGTGAATTCTTTTCACAAATGGAATGCTGGAATGCGCTCGTCTTTCCAAACACGGAGCGGCAAAACCACTGACGCACTCAGACATCATTCAGAAGCTTTTAAGGAGAACCCTTTGACAAATTCTAAAAGATCGGCTATTTTTTTAAATTCACATCATTCTTGGAACACACAGAAGGCCATTTGCAAGAATGGAGGACTGGATAGCTCTCTAAAACTTCAGCTACTTAAATATTAAAAGCAGAAAATAAATTCGTACTTGACTGCGGACAGCAGCAACAACAACACAAACATCATCCATTCTTCAGGCAGAGCACAGCCCCAGGCAGAAGAACATCTAATTTCCGAGATCGATGCCATCCATACTGAAAATCTTCAAACTGATGCATGCACGCACGCACGCACACACATTCGGGTCAGTCAGGGAGAATATCACAAAAGGCTGGTTTCACACAAATCCAGTTTCTTCTTTTCCTTCAAAACGATTACAAACACCTACTTGATCACACTTTCCTGAAGCACAAATGGTTAGAAGTGTGCTTTTGGAACAGAAACGGGAATTCATTTCGGAAATTCACTTGTTTTCTCAGGATTTTGCAAAAACAAAAACCAACCGAACATTTACATCATACATCTGGGTATGTTTGAAAGTGGCAGTGCTTGTAATGATTTGTCTGTGTTTTTCTGACATTGCACAGTGCATTATTATTTTGCATTTACTTGAAGATTTTAAAAAATCACATTTAGACAGTGGAAAGAGAAAATATTGCGCCTGTGTGTGATTTCTTAGGTTTCATGAGAATTGCAGTACCTGTTCTAAAGTTTCATTAGAATTGCAACAACCTGTGTATAGACAGACGTCGCTGTCTGTAGCGGTCGTGTAAATCTTGTACAACCTCTCTGGGAAATAGAACTTCCTGAGGCGACTCAACTGAACAGTCCATTTTCTGTTTGTAAAATAACCAAGTCCCTCCCTTGTTCATGCTGAAGTTCAGGAGAGGTGAACTCTTTCTGTTTACCAACCCAGACCACGGCAGTTTGTTTTATTACCCATTCAAGCTTGGGTAATGCAAGCTGGGCCGTGCACAACACTTTAGCAGCCAATAAAAGTAGACTAAGAGTGAAAAGAGAAAAGGGGCCTAAGACTCTCGGAACATGGGGGACACTTCATTCGCCGATGGCTTCTTTCCTTGGGAAAAACAGATGGGGGGGTAGCTGTAAAGGAAAGCTGGGGTGTTGGCTGGAAAATGCTGCAGTACGAGTCTGCCATACAGTGCAAAACCCTGCAAATACTCAGGCCGCAATCTTCAGCATTAACTGGCGGCAAGTTGTTTTATTGCTGTGCTGTGTGTAGCACTCAAAACCCCAGCAGAAAACAAATGACCTAAAGCAACCTAAACTGAACACCCGTGTCCCAGTGCCTCAGCAAAAATGAAAGTCTTGCAATGGTGTGCGTAGAAGCTCTTGGTTGCACCAGCCTGTGGCATTTATATCCTTCTGCTAAACAACTACGCTGTGATTCATGAGAACTGAGCAAGCTCTGCCGAACAGTCCCTATTTATGGAAAACACAGATTGCCAATACAATCAACCAGACAAAGTCAAAACTAATTACAGCAATTTGTTTCCAGAGATCAGCTTGCTCACTATGGCCACAGTCATGCCAGATCAGGATTCAGCCCCAGCTATACAGTACAGGGGAACAAGTGCCCGAGGCCCCTAGCTAGCCTGCAGCAGGGCAGAACCCACGTTTGTTACAGAGCTTCTGGCAGGACAGATTAAAAGAGAGTGGGAGTATTTGTTTCCTTATCCAGCGCTTAACGTACAACCATATGGTTTACAGTGAAGTAACTGCCATATGCTGGTTTCAAATATAAAGAGCTTGTCATCATGCAAGACTATCCAATTATATAAGCAGTCTGCATGAGCTCACTGTTGATGATCACCTGGTAGCCATTTCATTACACTTTCTCAAATACAGTACATTCCTGAACTTCAGTATTCTGTTTATGCATCTTCTGTCAGATATAATTCTTGTACTGTTGGCTTGCCTGACTGATTAGTACCCCATCCCATTTTCCCCAACAGTACTGCCAAGATACCATATTATAATCCAGGGGACCAACTGTACTTAGTCTATTCCAGAGGTCAGTGGTTCTGGAGGCAGGGTATGTCTGCAAGTTTCAGTCCAGTTAGGACTGCACACAAACTGGATTTGAAGACATAGGCAGGGCGTTGCGGTGTTCCAGTCTCAGAAATTAGCTTGCCGTGTATGATTCTGAGAAGCATCCAAGCCACCAATCATCTTATTGTCAGCTGAACTGGACCAGTCCTTCAGATTCTGCCAGCTCTTCAGGTGCTTCTGCGTTATAGAGGCCCTCTAGGGAATCCTGATCTACCTAAAAATGTCTGTCCTCTAATGATCCTTCCTTGCTCTGGGGAAAGTGGTGCGCATCGAAAAAAGCATAAGCCGCCACACTAAATGCAAAATTAATTCAACGAAACGCAAAACATCTTGACACCACTGTGAAGGCTTCTAATGAGGTGAGCACAGACCCAGTAACTGAAATGTTTTAAAGCTGTCAAACTGCCATCCTACTGCGGATCCCTTATCAAAGCAACAGTTAGTCTACTTTTTCTTTTGCATTCTAATTTTTCGTTTCCTATGGTTCCTACAGACTGTTCAGGCCATTGTTTTACTTGCCAAAGGCTGCCCTGAGCGGAGCCGAACAGAACCTTCAGGAAAATGGGGAGAACAGAGCAGTGCAGCAGCAGCTGACTGATCAGCACAGCCCGCTTCTCAGCTGCAAGAAGGCTTCAGCTTGCAATGGAAGATTCCAAGTCAGCGCTGGGGTGAGGTTTCATCGTTACCCCAGATTGGCAGAGCAAACCCTCCCCCCCCACACACACACACAAAAAAGAGCTGTTCTCCCCAAGAGTGATGCAAATAGCACCGTGTATCTATATCACCACACATGGCTCTATTCAGACTGACTCCCCAAATACTGCCCCTGCCCTCTCCCCTCAACCAACAGGTGGCTCCTGGGCTCAGCTAGTTATGGTGCCATTGCCGGGATGCAAAATCATCCCCCCTGAACTGACCTGGCATTCAAGACACCCCGCTTCTCGCGTGAATGTGGGGGCGATCTCACTTTCAGACCCTTTCACATGCCCTGTGCGGCAGGAGGAGAAAAAAAACAAGTCGCTCCAGCACAGTCATGACTGTCATTCATTCAAAATCGCTTCTGTTAATTAGATGCTGGTGGACATGTGGGGCTGGCGGTCACTGCTAACCAAATTTTTTTACATTTTATTTCAAATCAGAAAACCTTCAAACGATACGATCAACACCACCGCAATTCCTTCCTGCCCATCATCGATTCGGAGCTAATCAGCTTTTGAATGCCAAAACAACACAACCCTCCCCTTCCCCATTTCTGCCAGCAGGCTCTGTGATTGTGAACGTCTGGGAACTGACGACAACCTGCCTCTGCTTCTTCAACACACCTCAGCAGCCTCTACGGCACACCTGACCTGATGAGAAGGAAATGAAAACCAGCTGTCAAAAGACTTGCCGGCACAGCCACTGAGTGGGCCACCAGCAAGTAGGCGAGAGTTCACAGGAACACGTACAAGAAGATGAGGGGGGAACTATGAGAGAGGAAATCAGAATCCAAATTTCCATTTCAATTAAAGGCTGCCCGTGCACCTGCTGTTCCAATCCCCTTTCCCTGCGCCGCCCACTCCCTCTTTCATCTCTCCGATTGCCCTGTCTGAAGCCCGGCACCCCAGCCCCTCAAAGCACAAGCTCGTCCTTTTTTGTGCGTTTTGTTTTGCCAGCTATCGCAAACTGCGCAGGATGCATGAATCACTTCATCAAAGTGCACAGAACGCCTCACCTCCCCTCGTACCCTCCCACCACCCTCCTGGCCCAAGATTTAAAGTCCCTTTCTAATGCAAGTCTACTGCCAGCCTGCACAACAAACACCTCCCAGATAAACCGCATCTGCTCCAAAAGGCAGGTGAAATCAAGAGATATCACAGGAAAAAGCGGGGAGACCGTCCCTGGGCACACAAAACACACGAAAAGGCAACTCCTAGAAAAAACACAAGCACAGCCAGCACAACATAATATTAATAAACACGCAGTGTTACCCTGCGCACAGCTATTCACTACAGCACACAGATCCTGTCTGCTCCACACTCAGTTTTCAGGCTGGATTCAACAGCACAGGCAACAGGAGCAGGAGAAGGAGGAGAGCACTGGTGCTGAATCAGAAACAGTTTTCAAGGAAAAGCACACTCCTCGCACACAGAGACCGAGAGGGAAGGAGAGAGAGGGAGAGAGGAAGGGAGAGCAGCTAAGCTTCTTTCTCACTTTACCTGCAGGAAGCACGAATACCCATTGCAGACAGCAGACCGGGAGAGAGCTCGCAGCTTTTGGATGAAGCCATCTAAGAGCATTTGGGGTACCAGCGCCCCTCCGGCAGCGCGAGAGGCTGGAGTGTTAGGAGCTGACGACGCTCTGACAGCCCTGACTGTCGTCAGACGAGAGAACAGCCCACCCCCCTCAGTGCTGAGCAGCCACTGGCTAGGGGAGCTCAGCACTGCATTGCAGGTAAAAGCTGAAGGGCTGGGGGGCTGCACAGCTCATTTCACAACAACGCAACATGTTTACACACGCTCACTCCAGCCGGAAGTGATGATAAAAAAGACCTTATCTGCGTCAAGCTCTTATTGGGATACAGTATGCATCTGCCCCTTTTCTTTGATTTCAATCATGTTCACGTACTGCAATTTTTCTCTGTTCTTTCGCCTATTTGTATTCAATTTGGATCATCCGTACCCTACTCTATGTCTTCAAGCCCCAGACTAGGTTCACTAAAGCCACAAGTAACTAATCCTCAAGCTTCTGGTCTTCCCAAAACTCCTTCTCCATTTTCACCCAAACCTGTGGCGCCTCTTCATCTATATTCAGTTACATCATCAGTATCATGTTGCAGATTTTCATGCAACAAAATATTAGTCTGTTAGGATGGTTCATGGTTGTTTTTCAGCATTTTTCACAAATTTCAGTGTTCTTTTTTTCAGTAAAACAGTGGGAGAAGATATTCATTTCAGTAATCCATATAAAGACTGTGGTTGCTGTTCACTGATGCTCACACCAGACATCGTGTACTGGGAATGATTTGACTCTGATTGGAGAAACAAAAAAGTGACTCTGCAAGCAGCACTTCCTGAATTAACGAAGAACTGTCTGTAAACATTAAGTAGTGCTAACAATGTAAAACACACTAATATACTAAAAATGTAAAATACACCAATATAAGCTTCTAACGACATGAAAGCATTAGCATAATTCTTGTACAGACGAAAAACAAGAACATTGCTGGAAAGTGTGTGGTTATATAAATGCTGGGAATGCAGCCAGGTAATGGCGTATCAGAATATTTCTTTTAAGTGAGGAACAAATGACAACAAAGCCATTTTAACCAACAAAAGGGGAAAGTGGCAGGGAAGTAGGCCTACTCCATTTCCTGCTTCCATGCTTTTGGCTAGAAAACGTCCGTATACTGCAGAGAGCAAGATAATGTCCCGATTGAAAAATCGGGATGGAAATATTGTTTTTTTTAATAAACAACTCCTTTCTGTAGTACAATCTCTGTTCTAGCCAAGTCGCTTTAAAATTCAGCCTCTGTCACTTTGCACAGAAGCAACACAAGCGCCCTTCACTGCGAGTGGGGGTTCAGCTCCTTCTTACCATTCTAAAACCAGCACGTTTGCATTCCTCTGGACAAGAGCAGACTACAGGAGGAGGAGCAGACTTTTAATTAAAAAAGAATTGTTTTCTGTCGGTGCTTAGTTGTTTAACTAGATGAAAGTGCAGTGCAGAGTTCTAATAGTGTTAAATTAAAAGGGCATGCCTGAGGGGTGGTGGACTGATAACTGTGCTAGGAAGAGAAAGAATATGCACAATGTCACATGACAAAATTGCAAAAGAACAATATCAGCCTACCAAAATAAGTTCTACAGTCTGTGCAGCACACACCCCACCCCCTTTAGAAGCGAACAATAATATGGTTCCAAAGGATAAAAGTCAGATCCTGACGCTAGCTTGCTAAGCTAATGATAATTACTATAAAAGACTGACAACAATTACACCCCTACAGTCACATGGTTTCTTGGATTCTCCAGCACAGCTGGACAACACGCTAGATAAACATCTAATGGATTTTCTATTTGTACATCCCAAAAACTGCACTAACCGTTCATGATAATAACTAACATTGTAGTTCATAGAACACCCATCCCTAACAACCATCATGCGTGGAACAACCCTAATTTGTCCATCAAAATAATTAACCTCATTTTATTATACTTTGATGTGGCCCCATCCTTCTTCACTGTCAATAAGAATGTTCTTTCTAGTGGCCTTTCTGGTTTAAGAAAGTTTGGCTCAAGTGACACAAACCATATGTCTCAAATGACCAAGATCAACTTTTCCTCCTGGAAATACTTGGCAAATTATGGCAGTGCAGCTGGAAGAGACAAGCAGGTGTGTCTGGTGCATGATTTAACCAGACAAAAAAGGGAAAGAAAATAATTACATGACAATAAAAATGTTTTGAATGTATTTGGTGTGAATAAAGTATCACATCCCGTATCGTACTGTATGTCAAGAATAGCACTCCTGTTGTCATGTCTCTGTAGAAGGACAGTTGACTTCCTAAAAATACCTGCACATTGATGCACTATACAGGAAACAAGCATATTTACAACTAGAAAAAAACACAAAACACAATCAAAACCATCAAAAGCCAAAGATTCCAATAGGTAACTGGGAAATGAAAAAAAAACTCACAGCTTTTTCCTGGAAAGACTTCTATCCTTTGGGGCCATAGACAAATCTATAAGAAATTGATCTTTCAAAGCTACTTTGGATCATTTGTCCAACACCCCAAAGTTTAATCATCATGCTCCAAGGGTTTATTTCTTTTTTAAAACTTGCTTCTCCAAAGATTGAGCTCAGATTAACAGATGTCACAGTGCTACCGTAGAGTCATCAGCGGATGTAAATATTTCCCACTAGATCTTGAATGACTAACCATGTCTACAAGGGATCTCGGACAAACTCTCAACTGACGCACTTCACAAACTCACATCGCCCCCATCCCGGGTGTTCAGAAGAGACACCATCAAAGACTTAAGTTCTGGCATTCTTCCGGACAGCACAGGGAGGATCCCCAGTTCAGTCTAAAGACCTGGACTTGTTTCAGCCCAAGATTGACAGGGCATCAATTCAACAAAAATCAACTGAATCAATTCCAAAGCCCTGACTGCAAATAGTTAGGGAACTGCTGAACTCCAGTATTGTTTTCATCATTTCATTCTCTGCCCTTTCAGATTTCTGCAACAGCTATTCTTATGGAATGTATATTCCACAAAGTTATATCTCCGTATAATGAAAATAATCTTTGCCATACTCATCAGAACTTTGGAAAATGGCAGATGTAAAGATCTTTTTCTTCAGAGATTTAGAGCCCCAAGTGTGAATGTCTTCTGCAGACCATTTCTAGAGGAGAAGAAAACTAACTGTATCCTCCCAAAACTGACCAAGAAGCATACAGCCACCCAGGAAAGTATTGGACGAATTTCTAACTTAATAGTTTAATTTTTACTGGAGAATTTAAAAAACAATACTCTTGGGCCTCCATTATTTTAACAATATTCCATCAGTCTTCAACATTAGCTCATTAGTAATGAAACTGCTGTAAAGTCTTTTTTACCCAGAATCAACAGTCACAGCTAAATTCTGAAGGCTGGAAAACTAGGTGCCCTTACAAGATTAACTGTTTAACTGGATGTTTTTTTTTTCCACCTAGACCAAATTGAACAAGGATACAGACTCTAAACAGAGCATGTTCTGTAAGGAAAAAATAAAACAATTCTAGTTAAAACTCAGAGCCAAAGGGCACACGGCTCTTTGCATGACTCCCAGACGGAACGCTGTACCTGCTGTCGCGCATGAGGTTAGTACTTAGCATCACACCTGCGCCCAATGCTGGGATACAGCTGTCATTATGGTTAATTATTTCAATGACTTTTTTTAATTTAACCAACGGGCTGAATGCAGCACTAAGACACCCATCGCAAGAGGGTCTGACAGTCATTCCCTCCTGTGTCTGCACATGATTAATGTGTAGACAATAAGAGCTGTATCAAAAGTGACATGAGAGAATTTTAAACCAAATGAAATCAACTGTACTACTAACTATATTTCTTGAAATGGCACACAAAGGAGAGTCGCAAGGGTGCGAAAAAATGACGGCCAAGTAAAACTACAGCAATGCATCAGTCTACCAATACATAGGATTGTCTGAACATAATCCCTGCATTAGGACACTGCATCCGAGCCAGAGATCCCCAATCCTGGCCCTGGGAACCCACACATCTGAGACTTTTCATTCAAGCTGAGCCTTTAATTTAACAGAAACCTTAACTGAATCAACAAACTGCTTGGGTTAGAAACTTTGTAAGTTTTTCTACTATAAAGGATTGGAGTTTTTAAGATGTTTAATGCAATCGTTAAAAGGCAACATGTTACATGTATAGGATCTGGAAACAATTTAAGAATTCAAATGAAACCTATAAAGGTTCAATTATTTCAACCGAGTGCAGGCGGAACAGAAACCCACAGGTCTCCAGGACCAGGATGGGGTGATCAGAACACAGAGCTTGCATGCTGTCTGACTCAATGACTCTGTGTGCAACCATGAGCATTTTCACTGTTTTAGCTGCTGTCATATAGCATACAAATCAGCCGGTAGAATTTAATCTACTTCATTACTTAAGGTGTGTGCCAGTTGCTCAGCACCGTGATAACTGGCTCCACAAGTGCTGTGATTTTTGTTACACTTCTATAACATTAATTAAATCAATGCAATTACTTCTTTGGAACTCCATCGTCCTGGCATTGCTTCAACCTTAAAAAAAAAACAGGAAGGCAATCATGTATACAATACAAGCTGGTTGTCCTGAGCTGTGTTGGCAACAAATGACATCAACACGGTAGTAGATTCACGGTACACTTCATTTTGTGCTGCACAATGAATCTTGCACACTGTCGTGTATCAGCCATCAAAGGTGAATCCATCTCTCTCAGGTCACCGGCGCAAGACGCTTAGTTTCTGAGGAACCGAGCAGTGCTGCACAAGAATGGCTGTGTACAAAGTCACTGACTGATGTCATGCCTCCGGATAGCAGTGTTTGTTTAGGAGTGTGAAAAGCACAGCAGAGGCTTGGTCTCAGCCAGAGAAGCCCAGGGGGCAATGGTCAGATACAGAGAGACGCGGCTGTGCATGACGCCGATCACCCACACTCACCCCCCTGCTCCCGGGATTTCGCCCCCAGGCGATGAAGAGCTCACGCTGGGAGCGCACCTCAGCCGCGCTCTGGGGGAGCAGGCTCAAGTACAGCAGCACACAGCACGCAAACCAAAAAGGGAGAGCTGGAGGGTCACTGCACAGGCCTTAAAAAGCACAACTGCAGAATGTGCCCCTCTTGACAACTCCTGCTGTGCTTTACAATCTTCCAGCACCGCAGCAGGACTGCTTCCGCAAGAGGCTTGTCACGCAAAGGGTGCAGGGGCTGAGCACGCCATTTCAGGAGGGAAAGGCAAGAACAACCCTTCGCCATGACACCAGTAACTGTTAAAACCATCCCACTGCACCAGGCATCAGCACAGCTGTCTCACACTAGGAACCCCCTGGACACTACAGCTACAGAAAAGACGAGCGATGCTCACAATACACTTCTTCTATTCGGCTTTGGTATGCATGCAGACAGCTGCAGCCCAGCACCATGGCTGTTCGGACAAGAAGTGCTTTCGGTCTATCTGGTTAATTTAGAGCAAAACTGGAACCTATTAAATAAGAGACTGTCTGCATTAAAACAACACCGCAGTTGTGAAGAGACACGTCTCTTGCATAACAACCAAGAACTCGCTTTTCAGATGAAAGAAGCCCAGTACTGGACCAAGTCAAATGCACAATCAAAGCGAGGAGAGGACAGAAGATTCAATTACACTGTCTGAAAGTCAAATAGCAGGCTTGGTTAATCAGGCATTAATCAAGGCACAACGAGTAGGAGGAAGAGGGAGGAAGACTGCTCCCTGTTAACTGCCATCTCTAGGGGAAAATAACACTGAAGGGCTGCTCCACTTCAGGAGAACATGCGCAACAACACTGCTAGCAGAGGGAACAAAAATTAAATAAGCCCGGAAATATGGGATGCTGAAGAGAGAGCACTGCCGTCACATACTGCACAAAAAAAGAAAAATTCACATATCAGTAAATAAGCATAGTGTCCTTTGGCAACAAAAAAAAAACACAGCAGAGGGTGCTATACATAAATTTAAGACTACAAACACTGCATGACTATAGCTGTAAATGCCAACTGCAGCTCTGCTCAGAAACCAGTGCCATTCTCTCCGAACCCCACTCCCGGGCTGAACCCACTCTGCCGCTCGCTCGCCTTATTAAAAATGAATCAATCCAGCACTACATCTCCTGCCCACCACCTGGCCCTCACTCACTTGCACCTCAAACCGCTGGCGAGCTTCACCACCGCCGAGTTCAGCGAGACGATCCAGTCTAGCAACCACATGCCAGCTCCGCACAGCACAGCCCCAGCACTGGAGCGTGCACTCTCTCCTCCGAGCGCTGCTGTGCTGTGCCTTAAAAACTACAGAGGGAGGGAGGGGAGAGAGAGGAAGGGAGGGGGGGGGTTATTAGATGAATAGTGCACGGGCTGGATCACTGGCAGGCAGTGGTGTCGTGGGACAGCAAGAAAGGTACGCAGGTGCAGGGTTAGAGCAGGGAAGCCAGCAAACACTTTCAAAAACAACATCTATATATATATATCTATGCTCTCCTAATTTATGCGCACATCTCAGCAGGAACGCTTCTGTTTGTGTAGAGAGAGAGAGATCTGCAGATACAGCACACAGGTTCTGCTTACTCAATATCCTCAAAAGGCAAAACAATACTTTACAACCTCACCAGCGCTTCAGCAATAGCCTGAGCAAAGACGCTCTGGGGTACTGTGCCCTGCAATACATTTCAGGGCTGAGACGAAGGGAGGACTGGAGACAGGAGAGATCAAGCGGCATCAAATGCCATCTTCTATTAGGCCCCTTGGCCTGTGGGCAGGCTTATGTAACTCCCACAGGAGCAGTGCTCAGCCAAGCAGACAAAACGGAGAGCAAAAGAAATACACATTTCAGCTGGAATGAGGTCTATTTGGCTTGGGCTGAAGGGACAGCACTTATTATCAGTGCCCAGTGCAGAGACCCCGCAGCCTGCCCATAGCCCTACCCCCCTCATCAGAACAGACACTCAAAGACTGCTAGCAATGCTCACTGGACCTGGAACACCGTGAGCCCTCTTGAACCTCGGAAAGCAGGGACGAGCTTGAGCCCTTGGGAATGATTCCTGCAGAGCGAAAACATTCCAGATTCCCGCCACAAAAATAAATTTGGAGCATGACCTCCAAATGCAATGGGATTTAACATTCTCTTCAAGCTACAAGCCTTTTATACTGCACCACACGCATGCATGAGGGAGATTTTAAAATTTACAGAAGGTAAAGAGCAAGAACTAAGAAAAGGGTACCATTCACTGGACCTCTTTTTTTTTTTTTTTTACTGCTCCCACTTTATCCTCCTGTTATATTTACTTATAACCTCACGCGTTCCCAGGACGGACATGTTTCTCAGGCCTGTCCAGGTAGAAGGGTCGCGATTGCCACACCTGCCGGAGCTCATGAGCACTGGCAAACCTGCAGCCAGAGAACGCCCACCTGCGTCCAGAGAGTGAAAATGGGATGGGCGAGGACTTGCTGCAGCACGACCATACAAGACATACAACGCTTGCGTAGCCGCGGCCACCGCGGACAGACCGCACCTCGGGCCTCGACCACCACCCTCCCGCCAGGGCCAGGTCTCGTGCCTTTCAAGCTCGCGATGCTGGAAAAACCCTGAAAAAGGGTCCCCGAGGTCAAAGGTTCGTCAGCGAAATTTCAACAGCTTTGGGATTCATAATTCAACAGTGAAATTTGTCTTCCCATTTGTGAAACAGCCAGCTGCCCATTATGTCCGTAGTTGAAGCTAGTGAGGGAACACGCCCCTGATATTCGGGAGGTGCGCCATGCTTGTACACAGCAGGTTTCTAGCAAAAATCCTTCTTTGCCACCAACAGAGATGGGAGGTTGGAAACCAGTTTAGATGTATTGTTGCTTCAGTTCTTGAGCTCCGCAGTCCAACATCAGCAGTGCTCTTCTTGACCTCTTTATATGCAAACTGGCCCAGTTAATTCAATAATGAAGTACAAATGGTAGCTCAGGTATAATGAAAGTGTGCAGGTACAGTGGCCCTCCAGGCCACGAGATGTGGACCCCTGATGTACAGTAACATTGGCATACATCAGACTTTCAAGGCTGTAAATAACCGGGCCCTGTCATGCATCTCCGTACTCCGCCAGTAGGCTGATTTCCGTTCAGGCTGCTCCTTTGCTCACTGTGCCCTCCACTATACCACAGACTTTTCTCTCCCTGTCCTATTCTTATGAAATGCCCTATTCTTTGAGAGACAAATTCTTTGACTCTCTTTAAACCTTAACTTAAAACTCACCTTCTAGGAGCCTATATCTGATTACTTACAGTTTATCCTGCATGTTTTTGTTTCATTTTACTTACTTTCTGTTCTTTTTTCTCTTTATCACCATGTATAGCACCTTTGGGTTAGGAAAGGCACTTTACAAATAAAAGGTATTACATCAAGCACACACACAGGAATAACGTTACACAGGGACAGGCAAATAAATAAAAATATACTCTATGATCAAATGTGCTAAGCGCGTGTTTAGATCAAATCTTCCCAAAAAAAAACAAAAAACAACCTAGAATACATGGTCTCAGCTCACTGAGTCCTTTACCAAGCCGTAGCACTAATGTAAAGCCCATGTGGAAAGTGTTCTCTGACAATCCAGTCTGTTCTGAACTTCATCTGGGCATGCATTTATCCCTCACAGCCAGTGAAACGGATGCTGTGTTTATAAGTCATGCAAGCAATTTGCTGTCCAGCTAGACAATAATGTAGCACAATACATTTGATTGGTGGTGATCTTGATCTCCCGGACAGTTAGAAAACAAATACCATGACATAAAGCACGAGATGGACAGGTGGGATCAAAGATAACAGCGAGGAAGTGTTCTAAAATGTTCATAAACATGATTTCAGCTTGAAATGGGTTTTCACATTTTGTAAGGGAGCTTTAAAGCTGAAAAGGGGCATTGAGTTTTCTGAAGAGCTGTATAGACCGACAGTCACTGAGGTGATTAGCACTAATGAATATGGAACAGCTGCAGCTGCAAGAACTGATATTGACTAGGGAGTCCCCAGGAGTAATAAACAAAAGACTGTCTCAACACTTGGTCACATATACCTGTGCCTTAAAGCTTTATTTTGCTTTGTCAATCAAAACAGCTTTGAATTATTAAGCATGGTATTTTCCAGTGGATTTTAAAATATAACTTATATATACTTTATAATTATAAAGTAATCCAAACAGCAGCAGTGTGGGACAGAGGAGAGGACTCTAGGCCAGGAGGGTTGAGACTTTATGCAGTAAACATATTTTAAGAAAAAAAAAAACGAATAAATTGTAAGAGGGCAAACTCTTAATAGCCTATTTTTAACTCTTCTTTGCAAACTAAATCAGAACAGACAAGTAATCGATTTCAGCTGCTCTAATAAACAGAACCCCAGAACGAGGCAAAACAGCTCAGCACCTATGGGAGCAACAACGTTTACCAAGGATTTGCAACTTTTTTTTTTCTTACAGGGCTAGTCCCGCCTTGGAGACAAACCTGAACATCGATTCAAATTTTTTAACCAATAAAAACAAGCCAGTTCACAGGACAGGAATGTCGGGCAGCACCCCAGTTAATACATGAGCTAACATATTTCCCCAATGTTACTTTATACGACCATCATCAATAATTAAGACTGTTTCTGCTGCCAGGCGGCCTGTCCCTATGTGTTCAGCCTCGATGCCACAGGCCTGAGCAAGCTCTCAGCAGCATGGGCTCAACTTACAGTGGCAAACGTACTATTCCAACTCATAGATGAGAAGGAGGGACGATTTGTGCCATAAGGAAAAAAATGCTACATACAGTGAGGCTGGGTCTCGTCATAACCTGGTTATGAGCACCCAGCACTACACCAACACACGAGTCAAGCCTTTGCTAGCACGGAGATAACTTTTTTCCCTCCAACTCCTTCACAGACATAACTTTTTTTCTTCACTTCTGCGTGCAACAAAAGTCGCTGGGGATGGTAGGCGTTAAAAGAGAGCGAGCGGGCACAGCTCGGCCACAATCTGAAACGCCTCTACTATTGTCTCTTGCAAAGCCACAGTGCTGAGCTGTGTGGAATCAGACGGCAGCCTTGCGCAGACTGAAAACATCTAAAAAGCTCGCTGCAGTTACAACCCTTGTCAACCCAGAACCTAGGATATGGCACTGACAATGGTTCCCACAGTCCCTCGAGACCATGTCTAAGGCCACCCCAACAAGCACCTTTATGGGACCTGAGAGACGTGTTTTTGGACTCAACACTTAGTGGTACGTCTCTACAACATGCTGCAAAAGCATGGATTTCAATTTCATCCCAATTGTCCCGGAATTTATGTTTAATACATTTTATCAAAGAATTAGAAACCGATTTGTAAGATCAAAGCTTTTGGTCAGAGAAATACCTAAAGCTCAAGCAAGGCAATTGTAGCTGCACATAAGAGAATATAATCCTAAATCTAAATTTGCACAGATCTACTAAGGCACTAAAACCAAGGCAATTCTCTGCAAAATCCCACATTATTCTGTACTGCCTAGTCTAAAATGGGACTCACATGTTCAGTTAAAACTGAATAAAGAGTAATCCAGAAAGGCTAAAAGAATGAGTTTTTCTTTCACAGATCTTTGTTTTCTAAATTTTAAATAGCTCCCATGTCAGTCTCAAGCAGGGAAAGTACATTTCATTTGTTGTTTTTTTAGCTTACAATACACTACACACACCAAAGACTGAAATAGTGTTTTACCCAGTAAAATGCAGATTGCATGCATTAAACAGGTGATCTTCTCAAGCTTCAAATAAAGGAAAAAAATCTACTCATAATCAATAAGCCGCTATAGTAGTTTGTTTTGCAAAGCTATCTATCCTCAAAACTGTAAACAGGCACTTCCTGGGCTGACAAAGCCCCAAGATCAGGAGCAAACACAAAACAGGGCTGTGAAACTAGATTAATGCCAAAAAAACACACACGAGTGGCTAGGACAAAAAACTAGATCATCTGTGGAGCAAAACTAATTCTGGGTATTTAAATTAAGAAGCCAATCTCCTTTATGTGAAATAGAAAAAAGGTTTAAATGAATTCAGGGACCTGCTCTCCCTAGTGTAGCACTTTTAAAAGTGCTCAAGTGGACCACATCAACAGAAGGAAATGGAATAAGGAATACAGCAAAGTGCAAAAAAAATCCTGCCACTGCCATTAGACCTTTAGTACTTGCTGTCTTCATCACCAAGAGATTGGGCTATTGGGTGCTTAAGGGGGTAGCCCCAACACCAAATAATAAGGTGCAAATAAGCCCAACCTTTTGCTGTACAACATTCACCATTATCAAGTAGTCAAAATGACTCTAGGGTCATTCTTCTCATGACTCAGGAAGAACAGTAAGAGTGCTTATTACTAAATAAAAATAAATTAAATAAAAACAAGACCGAACCTGCAGGAAAACCTATTTGAAAGCATTATATATATATAAACTTGATCAAAACGCGTGCTGCCTAAATTAGCTCTATTTACATGCTCAACACACTCAGCCTCCCCGTTTTGTTCTTTCTGAGGTGAGACACAAGCCCAGTGTTGGCTAGTTGGAGTAGTTGCTCCCTCACAGCTGGCCCACAAGCATGCCAGCATCACCCATCCCCATGGCTACTAGATCAGCACCTCAGAATTCAATATCTGGACACAGTTCCATAGGCAATTACAGCACCTTGGGAACTGCATTCCCACAGTTGCCAGCAGTCTGTTTAAATGAAAAAAGAATCTTTTGAAATGATTCAGTCAAGCAGGTTATTTGTTGGGTTTTTTATCCAGAATGCCCATGCACATTTATAAAACAGGGCACTGTGGCAGTTACCACTACTGTCTTTATAAATTTCATACTACAAAACACAGCTTTCACAATGCCATGGAAAAAATCTGACCCAGCTACGTAAACGTATCTGCCTGCACTCCAACTCGAAGTAACGAACTGTATTTCTCCCATATAATTACGAAGGGGCAGGAACTATCACGATGAATAAAATGCCTTCGTATGTAGAAGTTAGTCTTAACGACAGCCACGTCCCACGCTTGTGAAACTCATGCGAAAGCTGCAATAGCAGGGCCAGAGTGCACAGGCAGACGGATGGAGAAGGGGGGGGGCTATTTCGGACAATTATACAACGCGAAACCTTATCTTTTCATTACTCGACACCTCAACCTGCCACAGCTGTAGGAAAACACGAACAGCCACCACAAAAAAACGAGTCGTCTGTCTCAGTTATATAGGATAAAGCCTTGTTTTGCTTCATTTGTGTACCTGTAACAGCAAGCAAGCACGCACAGCACATGCGCGCGTTGAAAGCACATTTGGGAGTAACCTATTAGAAAATAAACAACAATACAAATTTAAGATTATATGAAATGTCTCACGGCTCTTATCCTGACCTCAGCCTTTTTAAGCAAGTAATACATTTTCAAAGTTTCCTAAATGGAGATGCACTACGAAGTTGTAGCTAAGTCGCGGTTTTATCGTCAGCACGTCACGCTTCTGTCAAACGACGATACCCAACACTGATGGGAAATAAACTGAGAATCATCGCTGTTTGGAGTAAAGTCGAAAATACAAGAAAAATACGATTTTAATCCGAACGCCAAACTGATAATGCAGTCTTGGATCAAATGCATCAATCGGGAGCAGTTCCAGGTCTTAAGGCAGCGCACATGTGTGAGCGGCCTAGTCACACCGCGCTCGATTAGACCGGCCAGCCGGGGAGAGACGCGCACACTCCGGCCAACACGATACTCACTTCTTGTTGGATTTCTTCGCTTTGGTCCTTTTCTTCCTCGCCTGCAGCGCTAGGACTGTCAGCATGAGAAGTGTGGGGGAGAAAAAATTTAGAATTAGCTAAATTTACTCGGATAACCACTGCTTTCGAGTTATTAGGAAACTTCCGTAATCAAAAGAGCTTTGTCTCATCAACAGGCACACGCAACATGGACAATTAGTTCTCGGTTTTTGCAGAAATATGCTTTCTTCATTTTATACACTGCGCTACTGTTGTAACCTCCCTCCTCTCATTTCACACAAAAATAAAATATTAGAATCCAACTAGTAACAGAACAGTTTGCCATTGTTACTGCGAGCTATCCTGCCATTTGCGATAAAAAACTTTAAACGAACAAGAGACCTTTTGTCTTCACATATATTTTTTAAAGACTGTCACGACGGAGCAAGAAACAATAATCGTACGGTAACAATAATAACAATCGCACTTTATTGAAATGATGTACAAACGGGGAAATATTGGAAAATCAATTATTTTTGCTAAGCTATTAACAGACGATGCACAATGCCTGCGTTTTATAAGCAATCAGACAGAATGAACAAACTCTGCTATTTTTACATACATAACCTATTTACGGTAGCAATCCTAATCCTATTGCCTTCACACATAAACTGTATTGATATTTTTTCTTGCATTTAATCATTGATCGGATTACCTTTTCTCTCCATGTTGGACCGGCAACTCTGGGGATAGCCGCTGAGCTCCAGTTGGTCCTGCGCAGGCGCACTTCAGGAAACTTCCACAAACAAAACTTACTGTTAACCACACCCCTCCAGTCGTGACCCCGCCCCCTTCGCATTTGGCCACACCCCGCTCAACCTAGCATAGTGTTAGCAGTACAGTACTAATTTCTTCACCCATACATCAGACAGGGGCTCTTCCAGGATGAGGGTCACAACAACCCAGAGCTTTTCTAGGAAAAGAGACGCCGGGCTAACCAGCGGGCACATAAACAAGCTCAATTTAGAGCCACCACGTAACCTAGGCAGCCCCGTCTTCGAGAGATGGAAAGAGACCCAAGAAACCCCACGGAGACAAGTGGAAGAACAAGCAGACTCCGAAAGTTCAAGCGCGGCGGAGCAGTCGATTCCAGGATTTAAGAACTATGAGGTAGCAGCTCCTCTGTGCCATTCGACTTCAAGTAAATAAAAGCAACGTATGGAATATGCTTTGCATTTCACAACCATTTTTATTATAAAACGGAAGCAATGTCTCAGATATGCCGCTCACATGCAGCTGAAATCCACAATTAAAGACATTCGAATCAAGGTGTAAGCCCTTCTGCCTTTTCCTGCTGATTAAGATGAAAGGGCGACTAGGGGATGTACTAAAGACTGAAATCTGCTAAGACGCAACGTCAGCATCTCAGCACCTCAAAATGTCTGTTACAGATACTTTCTTGTGCCATGTCAAAGCCGATTACCGTCTTCATATGCATGCAAAGCCTTAGGTGTGTATAGGTTTGTGGGTGAAATCACATAAACACTTAATATGTTTGTGTTCGGATCAATCGTTCATATGCCGCCTGGCCCTGATTTTTCGAAAGGCTCCAAAATTAAAACTCGGGAGTCGTTGTGCTTTTTGTAGCGGTGGAATGGAGCAACTTCACTGAGCTTTTCCGAAACCACTGCATCCATTACCTGAAATAAAAAAAGCTGTCATCAGAAAACACCGAAATCCATCTCCAATATTCTGTAACACCATAACTAAAAGATCGGGGCTTCAATCTGCTTCTGTTCAGAGCGCACACATTCAAAGAGATATTTACATAAATCGTTTAAATCGGCAATTTTATTTTTTTTTATGGAAAACGAATGTTGCATTATGAGATACTGTTCATAATACCTACTTAAATTTTATTTCAAATATATATGTATATACCGAGCAAGACAAGTACATGACCCCGCCTGGAATCTGATCACCCGTTACGCCATTTACAATTGTGGTAGTTTTAGACGTGATGACGGTAGAAATATTACACTTCTAATAACTGAGAGCTTTTAGAAAAGACATTTCGATACCAGAACTTAAAGAAAATGCATAGGTTTAAGAGGAATGTCCATTTACATTCACATTGTTATTATTTATTTTAAATGTTACCGGCTCTAAAGAACAGAGGAATTTTATATTTGTAGCAAGTGGGCTATTGAGGCTTTTAAGAAAGTACCTGCGTTGGTCAGGCCCACTTTTTCTTATGCAACCAATATTAATAATGTAACGCATACGGCCATCAGGGTGTGTAAGAGCCGGCTTACCAGAGTGGTGACGTCGCCGCCCTTCCCTGTGATAGCAGGACTACAGCTACTGGGCTGTAGAGAGATCTCTCTTTAGCTCACCGGGCTGGGTCCCTGTTGAGTGACACGGGAGTCCCGGGTTGCGGGGCCGACCTTATGCGGCAAGGGCGCCCTTCTTACGTAAGACGTAAGATTCTACACATAAGAAAAGCTAGACAAAGAGTTACCTTTAACTACAGTATAAGTAAACTTCAGTTTTTAGGTAGGTGCAGGCGAACATTAATTAAACATCCTTATAACGCCTTTATGTAAGACTCGAACTTCAAGAGTTGCAAGTAAAACCACGAGAGGAGGGCGCATGTCGAGGTGTTATAGTGAAAACAAGTGTATACAATCTCAACACCATACCTACCACCAACCCAGACGCCAACAGGCCAATAACAAACTGTGAAATAGCCCGAGCGCGGATTCCCTAAGGTTATGGACGTGTTGAGGAAACAAGTCTTTTGTATTGTTTTAGTGGTTAGAATATTAGAATATCACGTTATATCACATAATAAATTAATGTACATCTGGTTTGAAGTTGCTGGACCGTCGTAACCTAACAGCACCAGGAGACGTTTGATTTACTCTTTCACTGTATTATCATTACTAGGAGATTAGAGACGATTTCTCAACGTATTGTTAGCCTTTAAGAGTATACGTTCTTTTATTTCCAAAATTATTTTGTTTCTGAAATTACTGTCATTGCATTGTCGTAATTGTTGTAAGGGGCGGAGCTGTAGCTCTGTGGTTCGTATCCCGCGGCCAGCAGAGGAATCCTACTCCATTGGGCCCCTGAGCAAGGCCCTTAACCACAACTGCCCCAGGGGCGCCGCGTAAATGGCTGACCCTGCGCTCTGACCCCAAGCTTCTCTCCCTGGATGCGTGTCTCATACAGAGCAGGTTGGGGTATGCGAAAAGATAAATTCCTAATGCAAGCAATTGTATATGGCTAATAAAGTGATCTTATTAGCATTACTGTCATACATCAGCAATGCACAGTGTGCAGCCTTGCTGTAATTTAGTTAGCTATTAATGTTTCGCATCCCTTTTCAAACAAGACACAATTGGTTATGCCAGTTGTATTTAACTCCCTGAGACATCGTCATTTCAACGCTTTAACAACTCTTTATGTTCTTTTGCCTCCATCTAGCGGGCATTCTACAAACCTGCACTAAAAGCAGAGTAAAATAAAAATCTACTCTTTAATAGACAGATGAGATAGATAAGACTTAATTGATCCCAAGGGGAAATTGATGTGTTACAGCAGTCCAGCCCCAGACAAGCAAAAAAAAAAAACAGACATCGGAATATCTGAAAAATTAAAATATGTACAGCAATACAAAATAAATAAATACATAGGTGTGTACAAAATATGCTCATAGTCACTCTTAAAAACAATAAAATATGTGCAAAATGTGCATAGGTATATACAGATTGAGTGTCCAAAACAAAGCACAATGCATTCATGCTTATTTCTTAAACATTTAGTTTTAAAGTACTATAAGCTGCTCATTTAGGTTTTGGTGCAGAGGTTTCCAAGCCACAGAAGGTATTTGCTCCCAGAGGTTATCAGTAATTGCTGACTGTACAGTGTTTTCACTTTCACCTTTAGTTTGCCAATTGCACTTGTAATGCACTTTATAAAGTGATAAAAAAAGGTCTGGTAAAAGAGAAAAATGAATTGCAGGCACAGGCACAAAAGGATATTAGTCAAGGTCAAGAGAGAGATAGGAATATTGTCTTATTATGTCTTTATAATGTAAGCTATATATATATTCACAATGACAACAGCAAGGAACAGTAAAGGGTGATGTTAAATGTCTCCATGATAGTAAAAGCAAACTTCTATATGATGTAATTTGCATTGAAGCTTTCTTGCTTTATGATGAATCATGAAGTGCAAGAAACGTGTTTGGTTTGTTAACATTGTGCCACTTAATCAGGGGATGTTATGTTAAAATTGTTCTATGTACTTGTAAGAACACATTTAGCATATTGTTTGGAACTTTGGATACCACTTTATAAAAAGATATTGCTGCTCTGTGGTCAGTCCAGACAACAGCAACCAGATACATTCCCAGGTTTAAAACAAAATTTATCTTTGTGAGGCCTGAATAAATGACTCTCTTAATCTTCAACAGAAATTACACCAATGGGGGCTGATTCACAATCAGAGGAGGCACCATTTACACAAAGAGTTGTGGGAGTCTGGAACAAGGCACCCAGTCACACAGTTTAAGATAATACCCTGAAAATGCCCTGGCTTCCTTGACTGGATGTAAGCTTTGTGTCATTTAGCTACTAACAATCAAATGAGGTAGATAGACTGAATGATTCTTCATGTGTATCCTTTGTAATTCAGTTCATTTGTTGGTTTACTATATCTACTAATGCTGGTTCTGCTGCTATAGTCAAGGGAAGTCATCAACCACCCTGGTCCTGGAAAAGTCTCGGTATTTCTCATTTTATGCGTATTTCAAGTCTAAAGCTTGTTTAAAACTTGATTAATTAAGTTAGTAATTGGTTCAATGAAATTATAATAAGTTGCCTGTATATCTCCAGGACCATTGCGGGAGACCCCTGACATAGGTTAATCTCTCTGCAGCGCCTCAAAGAGCGGGCTCAGTTATCTCTGCTGCTGGGATGACGAATCGTGTGTGTGAGGGTTCAGGTGGCAGAGTGTTACATGTTTTGTATTAAACTCCCATAAGGATAATATAAATTAACGGTCTTCACGTCAACAGAATAATACAGCGAACCCGGGGGAGCGCAGAACTCAATCAATAACGCCTCGCCTGTCCCATTGAACTGCGTTCATATTGAACTGTGTTCATTTGTTCATTTGATAAAGTCCCCCCAGACACGCGTAGCGGGATAAGGTGACAGTACCATCTGTTTCGACAATAAGCTATTCTGCATAAAGAATGATGTGGTAACGAGGACACATTAAATAGATACAAAGTGTTTTCTTTAAAAAAAACAGTAAAATATGCATGAAAAAGATCCCATCTTTTTATCTTCCATATTTTTCTAAGAAGATTCCATCTTCTTATATATTTTCAATACTAATATTACACCACAGTGTTTAAGCGTTGCCGAGCTATTTTGTAGCCTTCCGGAGGGTAAGCTTACAATAACCGCACATCTTATACAATGGCAAATTTACTTTTATTAAGAAAATGTGACTTTGTAACGGGAAAAGAGTCTTTATTCTTTCGGGTAACTTAGATAACCATCGATGTAGTAGCAATAATTTGTTGATAATAATGATATCAGTATTAGTCCTCGAACTAGGACGGAGACTCGCTTCATTTGTGGATGAAATGGAGGTCTGGACTAGACTCCAGTGAGACGGAACATGTCTGCTTCGCAGAGAGAGCTCTCCGGCACCAAACTGTTGTCTCTCGAGAATTAAGAATATTGTGACGACGTGGACAGGAGAAAGCGCTAGCAGAGGTCTGTCAGACGGGAATACTTTTAACTGCATTTCGTACTTTCTGAGGTATCTAATATTCCATAGTGTCTGAGGGGTTTTAAAATAGCTCTTCCAAATGACAATATCGCATTTTCAATTGTCAGAGCGATCAGCTTCTTGGCTGGTTTAAATAATCGACTTACACACCTTTAAAAACGTCCAAGTGATGATTCAGAATAAGCGTAGCGAGTAAGGATAAGTCAGATGTTGTTTTCTATCATGGCAAGGTTACATTTACAAGTAGGTCACAGTTTTACTTGGTTGTTAAAAACAATGTATTCTAAACTTTCACTTCCCATCACCTGACAACAAGGCGTTGATTGTAAATGCCGAAAAAGGTGTCAGTGAGGCGCTGTAAAAATACGGACTTTATTTTTGCTGTAAGTTTGACTATGATAGTTTGCACATTTTGTAAAATGAGCTTGAGCATATGCTTGACAGGATAATGTGGTGTCAAGCACTTTCCGAAGATTTTCTTGTGTCAGACGTCTCTGATTCGAAAGGCGGAATCTTCTCCTGTTTTATATATTTTTAAACTAAAATGTGGCTATTAAACTTCGTTTACATGTGTACCACTTGGGAGAAACTTCGCTTGTTATATTTTATCTTGTTTTTGAGAGACATCGATCCAAAAAATAAAATGTTTTCCTTAAAGACTCCCTCTTTTAAAGTGAAATAGTTCATAAAAGGATGCCTGTTACACAAATGTTCCCTAATTTTAGAATCGATATCTAAAAGTTAAGCGACCCACGTGTCAGGCTCCCTGCCACAGGGACCTGTTACGCCCACACTAGCGGCTCGGGGAGTGATAAATGCAGCCAGTCCCATTCACTACAGTTCGTTAACAGCAGTCTTCCTGGCGATGCAGAGCGAGCATTCTGGCAAGTACTGGAGGAGCTGCGGTTTTGACAAAGGCAGAATTGTGCCGATTTGTTAAAGGGGCACTGCAGTGAATCTGAATCTAGATCCCCCCCCCCCCCCCCCCCATCAGATACCCCAAGGATCATCACGTCAGGACTGATTGCACTGGGGGCCTCACTCTTCACTCCCTCCTTAAAGTCTGAGAACGACATTTATTAAACCGATTAGCTAAATGTGACTTAACTCACATTATTATGCCGCTGGAGACTAAATCGAGTCCAAGACCACACAAGCCTCTCTGCTTTTAATTAAGTCTTGAAAAGCCTGATATTGTAATGACCCTTTCGTTTTATCACTTCCCGTTTTGTTAACTGACTGACATTTATTGTTGTGCTGCATTTTATTATGCATATCTTCACCGAACACAAAGCTGTTGTTTTCTTTAATGGCCCAGCACTGCTAAATGCAGGCTCTTTTCCGCAGATTACAATAACGGCACACATAGATGGAGAGAGTCTAACCCGGGGCCATTCTCTAAAAAGCATGGCTTAATCAAAATCCAATCTTACTCTCTGCTGTGGAGAATCTGTCTAATAATACAGTTGATATAGGACAGAGGTGACTCCAAGGGACTATGGAGGACATCAGTCAGACCCAGAAGCTTCTGCTGTGCTCCTGAAATCTGGGGAACAGGCAAGCAGTCTGTTCTTACAGTATCTTTGAAAACCAGCCTCAATAAGAGATGAGCTGTTTCACCAAGGCTGTTCTCCCCAGCATCCTTCTTTGGGCCCGTTTCCATGGAAACAAGGGGATGGCTGAATTTGTAAGAAGAGAAACAGGCTTCCTGAGGTAGGAGGGTTCACATGTGTCAGAGCTGACATCTGATGCGCTGTCTGCCTGTCTAACGTCTCTGCTTGTGCTCTTGTCTGCATTGTTTGGTCCCATTGTCACTCTGCTGCTTACAAATACCAGCTTGCTTATGTACTGCAAGGTGTCATTGTTCCCCTTTTTAACAATCAATACATATACAGGTGTGTCCAGTATTACTGCAGCTCATGGCATGCTCAGCTCTTAACTGATTACTGTAAACTCTCAGACTAATGGACTAATTGAGGGGAAGGGGTGTCATTTATTGCTGAATGTCTGTTAAATCAGCCAAAAAAGGCCCAGAGAAAAAAAATTATATACTGTATGCTTTCTGGATCTTTTGCTTTATATATTTAACAACTGCAATCAAGACAGTTGGTGAAAACTGGTCCTGTGCCTTATTTTATCAGACATACACAAGCTCTTTATTTCATGTATCATACATACTGTATACTGTGTAAAAAGTGTTAAAGCATACAAAATACAAACAACACCCATCATAAGCAATTGACCTCCCCCTTTTAAGGCACCATTGGTATTCTGGAACTCCTATGTAGTATTTATTTTTACCCTGTTTTGTTATTTGTGCCTCTCCCCATTATGTCAGGTATTTCTGATTTTACAGACAAAATTCTCCCTTAGCAGATTTTGTTTGTTAAATCCAAACTCCGTAGAGGGAGGGTTTACTGCAATGACTTAATTAAAGCAGCTTTTTCCAGTCCTGATGGACCTGCTGATAGAGACCTAAAACATTAAAATAAAACCAAAACAAAAAAGAAAGCTTAGACTAATGCTTTCTTTCATGGTTTGGAAATGGTTTCTCTAGCATTTCCTGTCACAAGAAATGAAATGAAGATAAATAACATTCATCATGAGCTTTTTAACAGTTAATGACTATCCTGACATGACCATAAGATTGTATGCAGTTTGATTCAGAAGCCAAATGCGGTATCAGTGTTTTGTGTATCAGAATTGTCATTGATTACAGACCGTAGTGATAAGACTGGCTTTTCTCATTTTTGATTTGCACAGGCTGGGCCTGTGTTTGCCTGCTCTGGTGGTCTCTGATTCTTTGAGCCCAAGGAGGTGTCCCAGTAAAAGGCCTGTGTTACTCAGCGGGATGTTGTTAAAAGCCACCTGACTGGACTGAAATGCCTTCCGGTATGCCACCCCCTCACCCTCAAGGAGTTCCAGCCTGTGATGCTGCACAGACGTGACCAATAAAAATGCCAGAGGGGCACAGGCATCCCCCTTCATGCCTGCATGCCCTTTTGGCCTCGTGCCTTGTTATATTGAAATCTAGACCCTATAAAATCCAGAAACATATGTAACAACTGAAACTTAGTGTAGTGACATTCACACTAGGGAATTAGTAACCAGATGAAATCATAGTATTATTTCTGAAGCTGTCATAAAGGATTTAACATACATCCTATTAATGATCAATCTACTACACATTTAAGTTTAATACAATGTGAATAAGGCTTCTATAGGTACACAGTGATGTTAATACCAACCCATTCACGTTCTACAGAACCTCAGTTGGTGCTAAACTGATTATGAGAATTTGTTCAACCTTCATTTATACAACTTCATCTAAAGGATGACTAAAACAGCTTGTTTTTGCACTGTTTGTGTTTAAGGCCGAGGAATTTAAAAGGATCATGTTGGATTGGACCAATATTTTTATGCTCAAAATCTGATCCCAGTTTGCACTTTGGCGGTAACACAGATCCTTTCCAGACTGACTCCACACTGACTGTGAGAGGTTTGTGGTCACACAGACAGCAGTGAAGGAGAGGTTAGAGTGTGTGTGTGTGTGTGTGTGTGTGTGTGTGTGTGTGTGTGTGTGTGTGTGTGTGTGTAAGAGGGCGCTCAGTATCATCTGTGTGGTTTCTCCCAACCCGCCCCAAGGCCCCAGACTGAGGAGTCTGAACTAGATGAAGTCAGGACCAGCTGACTCTGAGGCTCTCAGATCTCGCTCCGTCTCTGTTCAGTGGAGAGAGGGTTGAACAAAACAGCCCCCCACTCATCCCCCCCTTCCTCCTCCAACATGTGACACACACAGCGGTCACACAGCTCTCCAGGCAGTACGAGAGTGCCTTTGTCTGCCCCATGCATAAATCAGGGGAGACTCTCAGGAGTGTCCATCCAGCAGAGAGGAAGGAGGAGAAGAGTTTATTTACCAGCTAATAAACCTAGGAAGATTAAGAGAGGCTTTGGAAAAGCCTGTTAGTAAGGGAGCCCCAGTCAAGAGAGACACATGAAAAAGCAGTGGCCGAGCGTCCACCTATTCATCAATTTTTGAAATCACCTATCAAGTACAGGGTTTTGGGGGGAGCCAGAGTCTATCCCAGCATGCATCGTGTGCAAGGTGGGGTACAGCCTGGACGGGACACCAGTCCACCACAGGGCAGACACACACAGAGATACACACTCACACCAGGGCCAGTTTTCCAGAAGCCAATTGACCTACCAGTGTACAGTATATCATCAACCTCTGGGAGGGAACTGGAGCACCAGGAGACAAGCCATGCAAAGCCAGGGAGAACATACAGACTCCACACAGACAGCACCCCAGGAAGTGAAGGCAGGATCCTAGCACTGGACAGCTGCAATGCTAATCAGGCACGCCTTTTCAAATTTGTTTCTGAAGACAAACAAGGAAAAAAAACAACAACTGAAGCAAGATGTTCCAAAAACACTTTATAACCACCCCCTCCCCTTCACCACCTCCCACCCCAACAGCAGTGAGTCACCTCTTCGCTGCTGATACAGCTTATTGAAGGCAACACTACTTTTCGATATTACATCTCAGAGCAAAAACATCTCGTTCATCTTAGGATATCAGTGGAAAACTGATTGGTAAGAGTATTTTTATCTTCGACATAAGAACAGTAACAATGGAGAGGAGGCCTTTCAGCCCATCTAGCCCAGTTGGTAATTAGTAGATGATTAATCCAAAGATCTCATCCAGCTGCATCTTGAAAGAAGCCAGGGTGTCAGCTTCAACCACATGAATGGGTAGCTTCTTCCCCACTCCCCCAGCTCTTTAGAGCTCATCTGTACAATACATAAGGTGACCATATGACTCTGCGCTTACCAGGATACATTGAGACAGGATGGGATTTTTAAAACTGGAATTACATTAAGTTTTAAGAAGCTTCAAGGTTTACACCTTTACTAAAATGAGTAATGTACCCTAATTAACCTTCAGAGAATTAAGGTTAATGGAAAAACGTGGTATACTTATATTGCGAACGTTTATGTGTAACACTTGTTTTGTTGCTGCTTTTCTGCCAGTTACTAATTTGGTTACAAATAGTGTTTACTATTTACAACTTTTAAGCCAATTTAATATTTACAAATATCAAGCCTAAATGACGATGACTTTCCCAAACCAATCAGTATCATTGAACACTTGTGTGCTCAGTCTGTTCGATGGCAGTCACTTGACCAACTTTCAGTGTAATCAGATTCCAGATACTTTTTTAAATTAACAAGAAGCTGGGAAATGGCTTTTCAGAGGTTATGCCTTATATTTGCATGATAACTGCGCAGACACTACCCCACTCACTGCAACCTGATGTATTACAATTTTCTGAACAATTATTTCGTTGATTTTTCAGAAACTGTCTCGAGCAAAATCAGAAGACACAGTAGTCCTCCAAGTAAAGAATGAGAAATATTGTTGTAAGCGAGCAGTTTACTGCAGTATAGAGCCGTGTGTACTGAAACTTGTCATTTGTCAGTAACACAATCACACAGCGTTAGGATCAGGATTTTCACGTATCTGGAGTTATGCAACATTGCAGATTTACGCAGCAGGAGCTGCTTACTTATTATAGTTCAATACTTCAGAGAGGATTGAGGCTTATCCGTTTTACAGCAGAATATTAATCTGTCCAGGAATCTAGTGCGTGCATGAGAATGCGCGCCTCTGAGCCTCTCACAGGACATTGCAAAAATAACACTTTCAGCCTTTGCTGATGATACAAGAGAATTTAGGACATTTAAAGATGTTTTTCAGAGATAAGAGGGAGTGGTACTACCACAATAATGCTGTTTCATTATCTTACACTAAGACACTGAGTTTGCAGAAAGATGTTGGATTTCGACAGGAAGACTTAGGACTCTTTGGAATCCCAACTAAAGCGAACCAGCCTTACAACTACTGTACATAAAAACAGACAAAAATTACAACTTCGGAACTGTAGGCTTCATTTACCGCAGCGAAAAGCTGTTTTTCGTTGGCCTTCGACCCCGCGGGTGTTAAAACCCTGCCCTCCCGACCTTTTGTGGAGACCCTGGGAAACATCCCCCCCTTTATGACCGTTTAATGCGTCTCAGATGCTGTCGCGCATTAAAACTCGGTAGCTCCTGAATTAACATGGGGGGTGTCCATCCTGACCCCGACTCGTCTCCTCTCAGCACCTTCATGAACGGTGGGACCGTCAAAGGCCACGATTGGTTTGGGGTTTTGTCGAGGGGCGGGATCCTCAGGTTTGTATGGCTAAGGTGGCTGTCAATCGAGTGCAACACCGCCCCTTTATGCTTAGCAGCGTAGCAGTAATACTCGATGCCTGTGAGCGAGAGAGGTAGAATGAATGCTTTTGTGGCCGCTAGCTGATAAGTGCTGATGCATTTTAACAGGATGTAGCTGCGTGAGAGAGAAAAAAAGACAGTCTCGTAACACAGCTACCAACAACATGACAGTTTCCACAGCTAGGGCCAAAAGGAAGACTTTTTTTTTTTGCAGGCTGTATTATGGCTGTAATGATGCCCGCTTTTAACGCGACCGGTATTTGCTAATCTGCGCTGTTTTAAAAGCATCTCTCGAGTATTTTTAAAAATAAAACATACAGTGGCAGCCATTGTATTTAACAACATTAATCACAGAGATTAATTCTTGAAAGACGCAGGAATGGCGACTCAAAACGACTGCTGTGTGAAGGTCTCTTTAAGGTAAGACAGACGTGTGTTTCTGAATGGACGTTGTAAAATGACCCAGTGTGCTATAAAAACCTGTACAGCGCGGAATCGACCTTTGCAGTGGCATAATGCGGCTGTCGCCAATAATTGTGTCCTGGGTAATATCGTACAATAGTTTTATTTTTAATACATTTCTAATATTAGCACTGGGTGGTACGAAGGCGCACTCTTTCCGCCTTTTCTCGCAATTTGACAGCTGCAAACACGCCGTGAGTCGGTTTATTCACAGCGATATAATATTGTATAGTAATCTAACGCAGTTTAACTCTTAATAGTCCCACTCCTTACTCTCATTGTTCTCAGCGGCACGATTTGTTTTGTGTTTAAACTTGCATCTTCATAGCTGCAGCACAGGTGCGGTAGGCGCCGATAGCTGCTCACACATTTCTTTCTCCACCTTTCTATAACATCTCCTTACATTTTCTCCCTCCCGTTGGCAAAAAGAGAGAAGGAGTGTCATGCACGGATTGCTACACGGACACTTCTTTCTCTAGGGTGTAATCTCACTTCAGTATTTTTGCGTGTTCTCCATTTTAGTTCTTAAAAAAGATTGTTACAAAATATCAGGCGTTGCAGCATTTACCGTACGTGTCACACAAAGAGAGCTGCGTTTACGGCAAAGCACAGAAATTGAATATTTATCCTTTATTTAAAACGGGTGCAGGAATAGTCAACAATAGTAGGCTGCTGTTGAATAGCAGGGGATATGTATTGTTGATGATAAATACAGGAACCGAACACAACGCTTTACGTTGTAAAGCGTATAGACCAATGTAGGGTATAATGAAAAATGTTAGTCTTTCTGATTGGCATGTAGGAGTTATCAATAATGGCGGTTGTTCTGGTATTACTGTTTATTTTGTAATTGTAAGACAGTAATGGGAAAGCGGCGTTTTGTCTTTATCCCAGCGTGAGTCGGTATGTTGCGAATTGTTTTAAGGTGTCAGCAGTCAAATTGGGGTGGAGAATTAAACCCCTTTTTTAAAATTCGATAGGATAATTTAGCTGCTCTAGCCGCGTCTCCAGTTAGACTGTGATCTCGTAATTGCCTCGGTGCCTTCAGGTTAGACCCCTGTACTCTGCAGTGGAATATTAACTCTGAGACTGAACATTACTGAGTCCCGCCTTTGTCTGGAGTTGCAATGCTAAAAATGGAGTGCACTATGCATTAACACGTATAAATGTATAAAAATCGATTGGTAAATGTTGCCAAGTCACAGCCACTTAATATTGGTTTAGTTTTTAAAGCTCACCAAATTTAGATGTTCCTGAACTTGAGGTTAGTGAATTGGAAGGTGAATTGCAGAAGGTTGTAGGCGTATTAAAATACGCTAAATAAATCTGGTTCCTAAAACCATACAGTGCCGATAGATACTGTGCAGTAGGACAGGTTGTCCTTTGAATGAGGTTTGCAAACCGAGGTCATTAAAGATCCCGTCTTTTCGAAAGAGTAATGGTGTTAACCTCAGTGTTAAATTCTAGTGTAGGCTTGCACAGTCTGGCCTCCCTAAAGTTCTTCCTTGATTAAAATGGTGAGGTAATTTCTTCACCTGACTGCATGTGCTCCTGATCTGCAGTGTAGCGGGGCTGCTGTCGCAGAATGGCAGGCAGGCGTCACCCAGGTGGGACAGTCTTCAAGTGGATCCATTCCTCTTTCAGCATTTTGGGGATCATTTTTAATGAACAGCGCTTTACAAACGCAACAATTATCTACAGTTACATTTGGTTAAATGCCCCCCCCCCCCCCCCCCCCCCCTTGACCCCCACCCTCTCCCTCCCCCTCCCTCCTCCTACGCTCTGTTTAGACAGTTCCAGCTGAAAAACGCTCCTGTCTCAATTACTGACAGGATGTGAAATACACAACAGGCAGAACACTGATTGGGACACAAATCTGCAACCCATGGGCCTTTGGGAGTGAAGCCATTTTCATGGGAAATCCTAAGATATGGGATTTTGCAAAAAAAAAATAATTGCTTTCAGATTGAAAGGCTTTTGCCGCTGTCTACAGCCGATGAATCCTGTCCACAGTACAGTGTGTGATACTGCAAACCGACCGGGACGGCCACTTGTACCAGTATGCTCCTGTTTGTCTGCCCTCCTGTCTCCCTTTTCTCTCCTGCTGCCCTTTCTCTCTGTGGTACAAAATTCAGCGATGGCAACTCTGTATCCCATGAGCCCTTGGGGACCACAAGAATGTGAGCATTTGATGTTTTTAAAATTGATATTCTTGCTTGTCTAATTCAGTGTTGATTAATCTAAGCAAGCCTGCAGGGCTTTTCCTACATTAATGATGGACAGTCCAAGATTAATGGTAATCGGCAACCTTTGACCTCTGAATATAGCCCGGTGTGCCTTCTTGTGCTGCTTCTCTTTGATAGCAGTTTACCTTCCAAGGAGGGGTTATGGAGTAGAGATGCAAAAGTGCCATTTGTTTGTTAATGACATTAATTTTCATTATGCGTTTGTGTTTTTGTGGGATGGAGTTGGAGCAGTGGATATCGTAGGTTAACGGGTGAATGTTTAATTTTCAGCTGCAAGAGCTGCGCTCAGACACCGAGGGGCTGATTGGGAAACTGAGTGTGATGGGGGCTAACCTGACTGCAATGCGTTTAGACTGCCTTATAAACAGACAAAAAGGAATGAATACATTTGCCTGAAATAACTGCATATTTTAGACTGAGATAGTGGTGGTTATCTTTAGCCTGATTTGTGCTTTCTAATTTTAATGTATGTTTCTGACATGAATCCCCTGAAGAGATGAGATAAAAGGATTTTGCTGCCTCTGTGGAAATTACAGTCGTTTACAGAGACTCGCAATGAAATGGCCTGACCTGGTGCTATCTGCAGCTGGGGGTGCTTATTAACATTGAGGTATTTTACCTCCTAAAAAAAGAGAACAGATCAAATGCTCGTGCAGTGGAAGAAGGTAAAAGTCAGATCTGAGCAGGACCCATGTCTAGAAATTAAGTGTCACTCGTGAGCTTCTTATTTTGCTTTTGTCAAAAATTGAAGACATCGCCTTGCAAGAGGATGAGAAAGATGACCCAGATGCTGGTTTCAGGATGAGAGGCATTCTAAAACAGATTTTGGTTGGGCTTACATGTGGGCACAAAGGGCATTGTATGAAACTGCAGGAAGACGGAGTTTAAGTGATGTGATCTGGGAGGTAATTAGTTCAGCTGAGGCTTAAAACTGTCTGCGCAAGACTGCCTCAGGAATGCTCGGCTGACTGTGAGCCCTCCTCTGTCAGCCCGTCGTCTGTCCACGATTACAGGAAGTAGAGGTCAGGATGCCCACAATAGGGGTTCATGTGAAAACGTGAAACATGGAGAAACGAAAAATCTTACTGTGAATTTGTTACATAATTGTTCTTGGAATTATCCTAGAAATGTTGTGCCTAATGGATGTTGAATTATTGCCAGTCATTTGGCTGAGATACTGTTCGTTGAGTGCAAGTCCACAGCACCCATGGGGATAATGTGGAAGAAAAGCTAGGTGACTTTACAGTTTCAGTGACTTATTTGCTAATAATAGATATTGATTTTTAGTATTATGTAGTGGAATAATTTTTGTGGGGCTTCTTTATTGTGAATATATGAGAGCAACCGGCAGTTTTTTGACATTATGATCATGCGAAATTAGAAGGTGCCCCAGACTACTAGAGGTTATTGGCACTTTAAACATATAAAGTCCTTTGCAGCCGGGCGCTCGTGATCCCAACTCAACAGCTTTCTACCTTGTCTTTCCACCCTGATAGCCATCTCAGATGAGGCTGAAACAGAGGGTGGATGTGCTCGTGGTGAATTGCAGGAGAAAAAATAAATCTTAGAGGCTCACCAGCTGTACTGATGGAGCAGTAAAGCAGTATATTCAGTGTTATTTCAACTGCGTATTGCTGTTTTCCTAAAACGTTAAAAAGCTTGAGTTGACCCACGCGGTGGTGCTGGACCTGCTGTGAATCAAGCCGTGACCAAGCAGAAAGTCTCGTTTGGTTTCCTGCTCGGCGTGAGCTTGATGAGTCTCGGCTCCTAATGTCTTCCCCCTCTTGGTTTGCTGATGAGTTTGTTCTGGAGGGATTTTCGTGCCTCCAATCTGTGCGTTGCCACTCGATTGCTTCCTCTCGGCCACGTGGGCCGGGCGGCTCCTCCCAGCTGCCTCCTGCCGTCGCTGGGCGGGGCGCCGATGGCTCGAAGACTCTCCAGGAAGCGGCACTGGCAGGAAGGATGTGGACATGGCCCCTGTGTTGTTTTACGGCCCCTGCTCAGCCCTGCTTTTTGCTCAACTTTCCACTACGGCTTCTCACTGATGGTTGCTATGCCCATGTGCTGCGCTTAGTTGTCCAGTGTTTTTTTTCTTTAACCTTTCCCTCATTTAGCGTTAAATGTCATCCGCGAAGGTGCGTTGTGTTGTGTGAGTGTGCAGATGCCTCCAAACAATGGCTCCAGTGTATGTTTGTGCAGGAAGAAGCAAATGACAACAGGGTGCAACGCCCCCATCGCAGACAGAAATACAGACGTTTCAGAAAGGATACAAGATGCACATTTGTACAAATGCTTGGATGTTATATGCATTTTCTGATTATTAAGCACAGTTTTGCCTACAATCCCTGATTTCCCTTTAAATTCTGGCTCTTACAGGGCCCCATTGCACATATTGGGCACCCCTGTATATACTGTATTTGTAGGAGAGTGCCTTCTGTATGTTCCTTTTTTATCATGGTTTTCCTTCTGAGAAAAGCATGCTCTGGCTTGTGAGCAGAGTTACAGACTCCTGGCTGATCTCTGAAGGTTGGTGTGGGGGAATTTGAACCGAAAAGAGCCAATTGACGCTGTCCGGTAAGCAAATCAATTCTCCGCTTGCTGCTGTTTTGGACGGAGATCAGATAAGGATAAAGGACCAGTTGTGCTTTAGAGAAAAAGAGGAAGAGATGGGGTGGGAGGAAGGGGGGGGGGGGGTTGAGCAGGAAGTGTCCCCTTCTGTTTTAGTGTCAAAAGGCTGCTGTAGAAAATAAACATGAGCTCTCAGAGGGCCCAACAAAGACATGCATTTATTAACTATTAACATGTCGCCAAGGATTACGGGGTTGAAGGGCCTGCAGCTGCGTCCCTTTTAAAACGTGGAGGCAAAGGAGGTTGTTATCCAGAAACATCATCTAAAAGATGCAGAGCAAGAACCAGAGCCAGCACTGTTGCCCTAGCTACAGCTCTGACTTCAGGTGTCCTGGCAGCACAACAGTTATTCTGCATGGCACTCTTTCCACCCATCTCATAAAGACCTCTCTGTGGCTGTTGGATTGCTGTCTAAGGTCCTGAAGGCATGAAGTTTGGAAGCATCGTTTCCTTCAGCTTGTCAGCGTTAGATCTACTATTCTGACTCATTCTGTGGGTTAAAGGGAATTGGGATACTTATGTTGGTCTTCTTAAAAAGAGTGAGGGTGTAGTTGTTTTTTTAAAAGACTCCATCCTAGGCTCCTTGTCCAGTGTTAGTGCAGACTGCCAGCAGGATGAACTTTGCATTCATTTCATCTGACTTTCACAGTCATTTCTTTCCTATGTTTAAGTCTAAAATGTGGTGATGTTGTTTGTCTCCAACTTCCCAGCTGTATTCAAGTTGGGGAACTAGTTATTGCATTTCGAAGGCACATACTGTATGAAAAAAAGCGATCTTGTTCTATTTTTCTGATCTTTTCATCAGGTCTGATGACGGGTTTTGCTTGTAGGAAGCTAGAGGGAAAAATGAATAAAAAGCTTTTAAAAGCCTGACCTCAAAGCACACATCCTTAGGAACATGAGGATGGCATTTAAAGTGTTAAAGGGCCCTTTCTCGCATTATTGAAAAGCAGCTTTGGATAAAACACACCCTGCAGAGAAATATAGTGCCTTAAGAAAATACTTTTTGTCTTTGTATGTTCGACTTCTCCCCCATCTCCCTTTTTTGCTCTTTCTGTCACCATCTTCTCACTGCTGTCAGTCTCACGTGAATAATGAATAAACCAGTCGTTCTGTTAAACTGATACAAAAGCTGTTCTGCTGTGTGTTTCATGAAGAGCTCATGCAGACTATGGGATAGAATGATAAATAATGAGGGCATCTCATTTATCTCATTTTATATATGGAAATATGAAGTCTGTTTGACAGCTTCAGGCATGTCGAGAATTCGTTTGCTGTCTCTGGCCTGTTAGGAGTGTAGCGGTTTGCATACAGTAGCCCAAGAAGGAGGCGGCTCCTTCTGTTAAAAGCTGCTTGAATGGAACTCCAGCTGGCAATTAAGCATCTTCTGTAGTAAGCGGATTAAGAGGTTGAAGTTGATGCATTGTCTCTAGTCTCCGAGAGGCAATAGTCAGTAGCACAATCCTACAGCCAAGGAATGGATTGTTAGACGTTTGCGGATTGCAAATTTGACAATAACAGCTCTCCCTGCTCTTGCTGGGATTCTTTCCTGGTCATTTGCGATCTCTGGGCATTCACAGCGCCACTTCATAAACAGTGGACAACTGCACCATGTGACTGCAGAGTCTTGCACTGTCTAGAATTCAGAGTGGGGATGGCATCCCTTCTGTGACTCCCTCAGTTTACTGTTACACAGAAACGCCCCAGGAAATTTCTGAACACGGAGAACAGAATAGGCGTTGGTGGTTTTACTGGGCAGGGGACCTTATTATTTCAGTCAGAACCCCCCCCTACCCCCTTGAGGCTTCTATAACTATGGAAATGCCTGTCCCTGTTAGTGCCTCATGCATGTTTGTTGCTTCCAGAAAACAATTCTGTCTGTGCAGAATCAATACATTATGCTTCTGGCTAAAAGGCACACATTAATAATGAATTTGTTTTCCATCTCTGCCACAACAGGAAGCTCACAAGTTTGCACAGGGGGTTGTACAAAATAGTCATGAGGACTAAAAAAAAATACATTCAAATAATTGGTGCCCTTTCTAACAAGGGCTGTTGTGTTTTGAAGAGTGGCACTTCGGGGGGACGAGAGGAATTTTATTAGCTCTCGAGGAGGGAGGGTGTTAGCAGCTCTGCGTCCGCACCACGTGACTCGTAAAATCGAGAGGACAAATGGGTAAAGCAGAGGCTGTAACGCGCATCGCTTGCTTGAGCGGAGGGCATCTCTGTTTGACCACTTTACAGTGCAGGGCCCCAGTTCAGGCAGTCATGCAGAATGCTCATATTTTATCTTCTTGGTTTACAGCAGGACTGCCAGCCTCACTCTTGAAGCCCCCTTCTGGTTAGTCCTCGAGGCCGCCTGTAGACTTTTTCCCCACCCTTTGGAGTTACTGAGGGATTAATCAGGGAATTTGCTCAATTAAGAAATCGCTAGTCTTTGATGGCTGAAAGGTATTTTTAATTTTGGTCCCACCTGATTTTTCCTGAACAGCTCCTGGTTTTGTCTACAGCTCAGTAGATCTGTTTAGAACTTGCTGATTCAAAAGTCTTAGGGTCCCCAGGATGGGTTTTGAGATATTGTGGAGAAATTCTGCCATTTTCGATGGGCCTTTATTTGAATGTACCTGGCTGTATCTGTACCTGCATGCTGCATTTTAAATGGTTGCAGTGGTGCTCAAAATCGGCTCCTCAGAGGCCACAGTGATCTTTATTCCTGTTTCAGCCTGGAGATCTTTAGCTACTGAATCGAGCTGCTGATCACTGTTCTGTTCCCAGGCATTTTGGCCTGGTGACGGAATAAATAGGCGTGCAAATCCTCTGGAGATCCAGTCCTCCCCCACTGGAACTTGGGTGCCCCTCAGCTATTGAAATATCTGGGTAAAGCACACTGTTCAGCTGAACTGGCGGTTCACTGATCTTCAACTCCGGCATTCAGCAGAATGGCGGCCCGGCTCAGATTTCCCAGCCTCACCTTGTCTGGGTCCTGCGGGAGAAAGAACACCTTGCAGAGGACACTGTAACCTTGTGTGCTGCGGGTTTCCTGTTCAGAGCTCTTGTTTCAAGATATGCGGGGCTTCGCTGGCGTGGCGATTAATGACCTTCATGTTCCTTCAGAACTTTGTTTCTGCAGTTTAACACTTGATTTTTCCATATTGAATTCGATGCGTTTCCGGTAAAGGTGGTGGCGGGGGAGAAAAGAAGGTGCAATTGATGAAAATGTGCGTTGTTTCTTTTCTCAGCATCAAGTTTAATATAGGGGGCAAACGTCAAACCTGAGTCACGATCTCTGATGCTTAGCTTGCGTAAGCCTCCTTTTCCTCTGCAAAAGAGCCCTTCCTTAGTTTATCTTTCCATAGGTTTGTAAATTCTAAGAGATATTCACTGTAAACATACATACGTTGATGTGAAAAAGAAAGTACACCCCTTTCTGTGGTTTTACATATTAAGACATATCTGACCTTCATCTAGTCCTCACCCAATCCTAACAGCAGACAAAATCTACCCTCATGTGACAGATGACACACGCACATTTTACACTTCATTTATTAAACACAAAATCATCCAACATTCTGTAGCCTTGTGTGAAAAAGTAAGCACACCCTGTGATTCAGTAACCTGTGTTTTTTCACGTGTCCATCACTGAAGTTTTCAGTGAAGTAAAGAGGACATACTGGAAATCCAGTTTGTGTTAAAATTATTTTGTTTTGATCCGTCGAATGCCATGATGTGTGCAATCTCTGCAGGGGCTTTGTTTTTGTCATTGTGTTGTCTTGATCCCTGATATACTGACACAAACCCGGGGTTTAAATGGAGTGTGATTGTGGCTGAAAGGGGGGTCAGGTGGCCCCAGTGTTTCCCAGTGTTTCAGAATGGGGCTGGCTGTCTTGTTAGTCCCCTGGCCTTGTGCTTTTCACAGCCGAGCTGAAAGGATGCCAGTGGGACTTGAGCTCTCTGACTGAGCTGCTGTGTGGGGGGTGTGAATGAACTCACTAGCTCCCCTATTCCTCTCAGCTCTTTGAGTCAGGGGAGCGCCATGCGTACACTTGCTTTTTGTACAAGGGCAGATACTGAAGCGATTGACTGTGGATGAAGTGGCACGTGTTGGGCCACGCTAGCGCCTAACTGATGCGGAGACGTGCCAGTGTGTGCAGGCGGTGGCATTTTTCTCATGTGGGACGCCCTTGTCTCAAAAAGCACTTCCCAGTGGATCACAGGATTGACAGGAGTCTCCCACCCTTGTCCTGGAGAAGCCCAGTCCAGTGGGTTTTGTAGGTCACTATTAAATCGTCACTTTCTAAGGACATGCAGCAATTGCTTTGTGTTGTTGAATTAAGTCATTCAGCGAACAGTAAATACTGACTTCTCTTCAGCCCTCGAGGATCAGAGGTCTCTTAATTGAACAGATTATTTGTTTAATTACTCAGTGGCATATTGCTGTTGTCAATCTTTTACAAACCTAGTGACCTGTAACCTGTAAGATTAACAGGACTGGGGCTCTCCAGGACCAGGGTAGGAGATCCCTGAACCATTCCCCAGGGAGCATTAGATAACTACTCCTGGTGCTATGAAGGTCTGCAAATGACCTATTATGTGCATCATAAAGTAGAGATTTTTTGTACAGATGTTTAATGTTAAGGACAGAGTTTTAGTGTTTGGCAATCCTATCCTTAATTGCACGACAGTTTTATTCCTTCTCATTGTGTTGGTCTGGAGAAGGGTTATTGAAGATATTAAGGGAGGCTTCTAGATTCCCCATTGTGAACTCTATCCGTGTAGCGTAGCTTAATGCCTGTTTCTGCCTGTAGAGGCTGTTTTACAGCTGTATAATGTCTTTAAACTACTGCAGTAAAATGAAAAAGAGCTGCTGCCTGCACTTACAAATCACGGGAATGGCACTCTGCAGGCACGCATGTGAAATGCAATTTCCCCCCACTATAATCAATTCAAATAATGTTTCCTCAGGTTTTCTGTTAGAACGTTTGCTGGAAAATTAGATTTGCAGCAGCAGTTCTTGCTATGGCTCTTGAATGAGTTGATTCCACCTGGGTGGAGAGAGAGGTGGAGAGAGCGAGAGAGCGAGAGAGCGAGAGATCTTTGTTTTGGTGATGTTAATTTTTTCTGTTTTGGTTTCTAGGTTTTGTTCAAAGCTGCTCTTCTGTCTGTCCCCTGCCCACCGCTTTATTTGTTGTCACCTCTGCATTGTGTGCAAATCTTCCTTTAGTTGTCTGCAATCGCTAGAAACCCTATCCTCAACGGCCCCCCTGTCAGAATCGAGTTCTCCATGCCTCTGTGGGATTCTCGAGGGTCATTGTTGAGAATAGATGCTGAACTGATACTATAATGACAGTTCCAGCTGCATTGAGAGCAGCGCTGGTATTACGTCAGATCTGTCAAGTGCACCGAATGGCCAGGCTCGCCTCCATACCTACATGGACTGCCTGCATGTTTCACTCAAGTCCTGCATGACCTGAGGCAGCAGGCACATCAGCGGAGGGCAGAAGGTGTGCACTTGGGTGCAGTCAAACCTTTAATATACAGTAGGTCCTATCTCCAGGGTTGGTATGCAGACAGTGTGGTCAGGGGACCCTGATAGCTTCGGTGTCGAAACTGAAATGGAGTGGGTTGTATAAAGAAATTCTTGCATCATGGGTCACTCCAGGTGCATAGGCGATTCTGCAGGCTAATAATTTTATTATTCGATAAGATCAGAATTGAAGTAGGAAAGAGCCCACTAAGATCTTTTTTCTTGATTGATTGCAGTCGACCTATCCAAGGATCTCATGGAGTTCTGTGTGGCCCCACAGGATCTGCTTCAACACTATGGCTTGGATTGTTTCAGACCCTGCACAGCACAGGCAGAATAGAGTGCCCGCTGCATCCGGCTTGTCCACATGGCTTAGTTTCCTCAAGGTCTGGTTACACTGGTGAATGATTTTGGAGTTATTGAGGGATTAATCAGGGAATTTGTTCAATTCAGAAATCGCTAGTCTTTGATGGCTGAAAGGTATTTTAATTTTGGCCCTGAGGTAGTGCTCTGGCCTTTGCCAGGACTGTTGCATGAAATCCTCCCACCCAAGTAGTCTCTTCTGTTCAAGACTAAAGAGATTTAGTTGCGTTATCCTGTAATTGCAAATCATTACTTTTCAATGAGGAATTAACCGTGTTGCCTTAGAATTGTTTTCAGATTTGTGTAAGAATGGAATTATAATAGTGAGGATACCAAAAGGCACAATTGTGGGCATCTTGAGTACTTACTGCTCATTGAGACAAACTGACGAAGCAGGACTAGACGGACAGGAAATCTCAATATATAATTGTTTTATTTATAAATTCATTAGGGGAAGGTCACTCAACTTGCAGCCTTTACTTTATCTGTTTCATTTTGATACGTAAGCCAGCTCCTTACTTGTTATATTGATCCTGTTAATTATTAAGTAATTAAGGAGCTGGTAGACTCGTAGGTACAAGTCTAGTGGAGAGGAAGGAGCCGGACGCAAGTCGAGGAGTCCTGTATTGGAGTAATACTGACCAGGGGGCAGGAGCAGGGATGGTAATGGAGGAACTCAGTGTTCCAGTTGGATAGACGGGAATGAAGTGAGGCAGCAGGGATTCGTCTCGTGTAGCAGATGTGAGGCAGGATTTGGGCTGTGATGATCTGCCTTCTGTGTGCTTTGGCCCGGCTCTGGCGAGACTCGGATGAGGACCTGGCAGCGGGCTCTGGTAGCTCGGTACCCAGGTCGCTGGCAGAGTGCGTCGGAGATGAGAGAAAGGAAAGAAGAGTGGCAGGTGATCTGGCGATGCCACTCAGGGCCCTGTGCTCACCAGCTGTCCCTTTCGATCTAGAACTGCATCCCCACTTTATTGAGACGTCTTGTGCAGTTGGCAGACAGTTCAGTGGTAGGAAATTCTTCCAACCACAGATGCTGTACAATGGGCAGAGAGACCAGTCAGACAGTTTTGCATTGAGACAAGACAAGGGCTTGATTGAGTAGTTTTGTTCGTTACTTAATCTCTAGTACAGTGATTACAAGGCAGCCATTGGCCTTTACACATGCAAATTTAAAATTTTGCCTGGGTAGCTTAAATGAGGAATTGCCAGATGACCATCCTTAATTTATATTGATTTTCCCAATAGTTAATTTCTTAATCCATACCCTGTTTTTGCCCACTGAGATGTTTTTGACTGCTCCTTAAGACCCATTGTATTCATGCTGACTTTACATCCTCATTGCGGTTACAATGTCCTATTTTGACCGCATTGTAATTAAACATTAATGATTGCCCTAATGCACTGAGGCTGAAATAAAGTTAGTGGTGATTAGGAATGATTCCTAATGGAATTAAGTTCCTTTTGTTGGATCTGCATTTCTTCACTGTAATCAATAGCTTAAAAAGCAGAACGAAGGGGTTCACTCTAATTTCTTTAATGGGGTGCCCTTAGCTGTGCTGCATGGTATTTGCTACTTTTCTTCTTGGCTACTTCTCTGGAACAGCCTTACTGTACCATTATCGCTCACTGTCGAAAAGCAATCAATATGATCATTAAAACATGCCACAGTCCTGGAGGATTGGAGGATATGGCCCTAACCTAAATGGTAAACAAAAGTCTGCTTTCATTAAGTCAGTCATCCCCTCCCCCCACCCTCTCAACAATTTCAGAAGGAGCCTTATCTCCACTGTCCACTCAGGTGGTAAAAGTTATTCTTGTCCATGACATTCTGTAGGAGGCTTTCAATTAAAAGACATGGCCCTGCTTAAAGTCTGACGTTTATAAATCAGGCAGGAGTCTTTCTTTGCTGTTAATGTAAAGTCTTGTAATGTGACCTTAAGCTCGGACCATTCTGTCCTCCTCTGCATCACCAGTTGATGCTCTTGGCTTGCTGTGGTCTGTGTTGAACACTTGTTAAGGCATTGCCTCGACACGCAGAGCACACAGCCCTTTCAGTGGGCTTCAGAATCATCAGAGCTGTGAAGCTCCAAACTGGTCTGAACTGGGTTACTGTTTCTCTGATTTAACAGGATACCATCAAATACCACCTGTGGTATATTATTAAAATAATGTCATTTAAGTCCTTCTGCAAAGGGAAGAGGGAACAGAAACAGTGTTTCTCTGCCTGTTCTGTCACTGATAGAAATCAATAGGCACGCCGGACGCAAGGCGTACAGTGTCAGACTAGGCTTTGAAGAGTGTGTGCATTCAAGTCATGCAGAAAGCAGCTGAGCTACCCTTTAAATGATGAGCGATGAACAAAGAAGCGTATCAGGCTTCTTTTTATAATTGATTGGAGTAGGTAGCTGCGTCAGAATGTGTAGGCTGCAAGGGAACAGGTAGAGGTACTTTCCATGCTGTAGGGTAAAGAAACAACGTTCCATCTGACACTCAAAGAAGATTCCATAGCCAAAACTCCGTGCTTTATTTCTTTTCCTTTCAGTATGGAATGGAGCTTTATAAAATGAACAGCTAATGAACTTTCCACCCATGACACCTGAGTGACATCACCAGACACCTGCGAGTGGGTTAACTCAAAGTGGCAGAGCATCACCAGGGGTAGGGCTGAGACCAGTGAGCCTGACCTCATACCCATGATGGGTGCACTGCTCCTCTCCTGGAGCAAACACTACTGTCAGGCACCATGGTGGGGGTTTGCATAGCATCAGATGGCCCTGAAGGTAGGATTGTCAGAGGAGCAGCTTACCTGTTAAATTTTCTGCCCAACAACTGTGTTAGTTGTTACTGGAGAGCCAAGTCTTGAAATCGGCTTCTGATTTCTCATTCATTGAATACATAAAAATAATGACACGTAAAAAAAGTGTGCAGCAAATATACTCTTTAATGTAGAATTGTGTAATTTGTATGGGTAGTGGTGCTTTGTACCCCAAGCTTTTATATTTAAAACTGGTGCCTGCTAACTGGTTGATAAAAAAATATTTAAAGTAATTTATCTCAAAGCTCACACCTAAAATGCATGCTGTTCCTGAAAGCCTGTAGCCTCTATTTGGTTCCAAGCATTGCTGCATTTCAATATTAATAATAATTAACTCCTTACACTTATATAGTGCTTTTCAGCTCCTTTCTGCCCTCCTCCATCATCAATGTGTAGCCCCCACCTGGATGATGCAATGGCAGTCAAAGTGCACCAGTACTCTCATCACACACCAGCCATCAGTGGGGAGAACAAAGTGTTGAAGCCAGTTCATAGATGTGGATTTTTAGGAGGCCGTGACTTGTAAAGGAAAGGGTGAAATTTGGCCAGGACACTGGGGTAACACCCTTACTCTTTTGAAAAAACACCCTGGGTTTTTAATGACCACAGAGAGTCAGGTCCTTTGTTTTACATCTCATCTGAAGGACAGCATCTTTATTACAGCAAAGTGTCCTCATTACTGTACTGCTCAGGGTATAGTGGACTGCATAGAAGGAGTGCAGGGTGATCGCTCCTTACTGGTCCCATTAACACCAATCCCAGCAGCAACCCTAGCTTTCCCAGGAACTTTCCCAGGTCCTGGCCAGGCTCAACCCTGCTTTTAGCTTCGGTGGGTTGCCCGTTGTGAGCTGCAGGATGATATAGCTGCCATTTTAGTCCTTTTCAAGTCATTGCTATCCCGCAAGTCATGAACTTGCAAGATCTGCCTGCGTTGTCACTCGCAATAAACCTGCCTGAGCTCTGCTGATTCTTCTAAAGCGTGGCTGAGCTCCAAATGCAAAGATCAATAGTAAGCACAGCCACCTCCACTCTTGGCTCCTCTCCCTTGGCAAGGTTTATAGCAGACAGTTTGTGATGGTTAAAAACATTATTGTATTTCCTGCAAGCATGTGCCAAGAAAAGGGTGATTGTTCCAAGGGAGGAGAGGGGAGGGGAAGATTGACCTGATTTTGATGAGCTTAGAGGCACTGAGCATGTTACAAATGTATGTCACCCCTTTGATCCCCAGACAGTGCCGAGTTCTCCTGCTCTGTATGTGCTCTGAGCCCGAGAGCCACTGCAGTCTAATCCTGACAGCAGTGGAGCTGCGCTGCACCCATCACAGGGGTTGTACACATCTGTACACGAGATCCAGCCACTCAAACCATCTCCCTCTTTTCTGTAGGAAAGTGCTGCATGCTTCCTGTGCAAGAACACATTGCTGATATACCTCCTGAGGTCTGCCCAATCGCATGCTTTTGAAGTGGCTATTGAGCCTTTAGAGTGTTTAAATGGTGCTCTTTTTTTGATGAAGCCTGACCTGTCATACTGCCTAGTGTTGGCTGGAAAGCGTGCACGTTAATGATATTGGCGACATTGTGTTTGAGTGGCTGCTGCCGGATCAGGTGCAGGTGTACTGGACAGCTGGTGTTCCGATTTGTTGCAAACGCTACTAATCCTAATCATACTGCTCTCCTTCCTGTGGGTAACACTGTCTTGTCATGGGCCACGACACTCCATAACGTCTTGGTTACTGACAGTGCTGGGTCTGCCTCACACTGGCATTAAGACATCGCTCAAGTCACAAGAGAGGGTTCTGCAATAATTTGGTGGCAAATTGACAAGTTTACTGCAGAAAAGTGCATTTTTCACTTATTAAATGAAAGCCGTTGACAACAGTCAATTCAAATTCGAGGTTTATTTAAAAAAAAACCATTGAGGATCGTCTTGCTTGACAATTTAAGTTCAAGTTTACATTCCCTGCGCAGTAGAGCATCAGCCTGTGCAGAGACTGTTTTAACCCTGATTACGCTTTGGATTCTGAATCTGCACATTGGGCCCTGCCAAAATTCAGACTGCAGGTTTGAAGAGGACATCGGCCAGAGTCTGGCTTCCAAAGTCAGATGTGAATTGTGTGTCACTAAAAAAAAATAATCGTTGGTACATGTACATTCCAGGTGCACACTTTGAAAGGTTTTCCTTTGTGTGGATAGGGAAAATGCTGCCTTTTTATTGAACGTTTGAATTATTGTAGCTAAATCATTATTCTGTGACGGTATCTCACTTATCCTTGAAAGATGAATAAAATGGATAATATCATACATTTAATAAAGCAATGTGGAAATTGGAACACATTGCATAAAACAATCATCAGTCAACTTAATAATCAGAATGTTAAATATGGGTATAGTCAAGAGACGTGCAGAAAGACCTATCAGGACGCTGCCTTTGAATATTGTTGTACAACATCGTCCGCTTTAATTATTTTTATATTAAAGGAAGCATTCCTGCAATACATCCACACCTCTTACTATTCTTTTACACACGACCAAATACAGGCAATGAAGGGTTAAAAGAAGAAACTATGAAAAAGGGGAACTGCCGAACTGTTTACGACACCTTAAAAATGTGTCCTGACAAAAAAACTACCGTTTCTTTAAAAAAAACATGAATACGGAAAAGTAGAACTTGAGTGTTGTTGAACAAGGGAGTGGATGTTGCTTGCTATCTCGCAGTGAAATCGTGGTGCTTTGATAATGGGACGATAACTGGGAGCACAGAGCGACTTCAAAGACATACTACGGGTCTAAAAGAAAAGGCACAGCGCGACCACGGCCACACTGGGCCTGTGTCGTAGCCCAGAAAACAAACAGGCTGCTGTCAAAGCGAATCCTTTCTTACCGGCGCAGAAGCAAAAATTCCCCCTGCTGTGGCGTTACCAAAGTCACAAAGCCTGATCTGTCACATGGTCTCCGAGCTTCGTTCTTCCGGTGTTTACCGAAGCCCCTGCGCGGCGGAAAAAGAAAAATAAGCAGTCAAAGGGTCTGCCTCTGTCGCTGTCCTGCCCACTGGGACAGGGCAGGAAACAGACTGGCAGACGAAGAAAGAATTGTGTGGGTTTGATCTATTGTTCTTGCTTTTGCCTTTTTTATTCTCTCCCGCTCAGTGAAGGGATGGTCGGCGTATGTGGCGCTGCGCAATCGTCCCGGTTGTACCAAGGCGCAGACCCAATGCAAACATTAATGTGCATGGATGAAATACAGTGAAACACGTTGTAAGCAGAAGTGCGAGTTGGCTCGGTTGAAGAATCCCGCTAATCCAAATTTCCCAGTATTTCGGAAGAAAAAATACATTGTACCATCCCCCCCAAACTCGGCTCTCAACGCGCTGTGAAGTGTCTATGACGGGGCGAAAGCCTTCGAAAGCCATGTGAGTCTGTAAGAGGCTTGGGGGAAGTTGGGGTTAATACTGGATGGAGTGAAGCGAGATTTGCTGCTAACATTTGTCAGCTCAATTCTGTGCACGGCTCACCTCCGGCAGTTTTCTAGAGACCGCCCACTTTCACCAGCAGAAGTCTTTTGTTTCTGTGTGTTAAATGACGTGAGAGGAATCAACAGCTTGATTGCTACAACAATGTTGCAAGGCGTTTATGACGGAAGAACTCCTTGTTCTTGAAAACAAAGCACTAGAATATAGAATGAAGGTGAATTTTGCAGATGTCCTCCCTCTCTGCTCCCTCTCAAAGTGTCCTGTGGCTCTCTTCCTTAGAAGGACATGTCCAGGTGGTTTTCTAGGACCATGGTGGTTTAGAGTGTTAACAGACGAGCATGCAAAGCTGATCTTCTGTATACAGGATGGAAATCATGCAAATACACCAGTTTTGGACCGTGAGAGGTGGAGCTGCTGGGAAAGACAGTAGTATATGGAAAATATTGTAGGCTTCTGTAATCAAAAGCCAAACAGGGAAACGCTGTTCTCACCTATGATGAACTTCACTAAGCAGATAAGTGTCGGCAGGCTAGTTGAGACAAGTCATGCTCATCAAGAGTGGGCCTGTGACTTGTTAGACCACCACTCCCACCCTTCCCCCTTGTTCTCCGAGGCAGTGGGCAGTGCCCAGGCCTTTTGAGAGAGAGAGGGTCATGCCACTTAGTGATCATTGTTTGAGAGAATCTTTGCCTTTGCTCTGGGATGTGCTGGAGCTTTACCAGCCACATTTGGCAAAAAACCCCAAGAGAAAGAGCACAACAGTGCAGCATCTCCCATCAAGCATGTTCCTTCAAGACTACTGTTAAATGGCCTCCTGCTGCCCTGGTTTGTCTTTGGAGTCAATGGAGATCCCAGAGAAATGAATGTGGGCCTTGGTTTCTGATTCGTTTTAATGCAGGCAGATGTATATCTTTATTATCCAGAGGGTTGTGGCAGTATGAAACAAGCTTTTCAGTCCTGCTGTTGAAGCTGTCAGTTTGGCGTCTTTCAAGAAGAGGCATGAACGATATCCTGGGATCAAAAGGGGTCTAACTATCCGATGGGTCACTTGGGTCAAATGGCCTCCTCTCGTTTGTCAGCGTTTCTTACCCTCTGTAGCGCGGTCTGAAGGAAATCCTGGATTTTTCCACTGGCTTTTCCACACTGCTCTTCCTTGGCCATGGGGGTGGGAGACAGGGGGCGCCGTGGCTGGCCAGCTGTCCTGCAGTATTAGCCTCTTGGGGTAAGTAAGGGAGGGAGGAGAGATGAAGTGTCTGGGACCGTCTTGTGCTTTACGAGCCTGGGCCAACGTGGGCTGAAGAAAGTCTGTCAAGAGACGCATAAAATGAACAGCCTTGCCTTTGCTCAAGTACAGACGCTTGTGTCCTGTTTTGCCATGTGAATACTCCATTGAAATGATAGAATCTGCCCTGATTTTTCGGGCTCAGCTGGCTAGACGTATTGTGTAAAAATGAATTGATTCCTATTTTTCTCGCAGGCATTGTCAAATGAAAGGTCGACTTTCCTTTCGTTTTTTTCCACTGTGTTGCCATTGAGTCCCAAGGTTTAAAATGTGTTTCGTGACCCTCAGATCTTGAGTTATGTGCAGTCTTGGAGATGGCTGCCTGTTTTCCTAATGTGCCAACTGAAGGCTTGAATGCATAACAGTCAGAGGAAGTGCCTTGCAGAGTCTGCTATCTCTTGGAGGGGAAATAGACTGAGTCTATTTCCTTTGCAGTTCCAGTGACCCAGTGCATTGTTAGTTCAGATGTCAGCAGTCAGACTGAGTACGAAAAAAAAATACTAGACATGCAGTAACTGTTTTGGTTAAAATAGATCTCCATTTAAATTTGTTCAAGAAGAGTCTGTTAGGACCAGCATTTCCTTTTAGCTTTTGGCTGACTATTTTATCAAAGGTGCTAAAAGTACTGCATACAAATACATGCATGACTTTTTACAGAATGGAGAGTAGTGTTGCAGTGCTCTTTTCACGTGTAGGAGGAATATTGTTAAAAGGCCGTGACCTAGGTTAGAGGGAATCGGGAATAATCAAATTCAATCTTGGTCCATTTGCCACGCTAAAGACTTTTGCGATAACGCAGGAGCATCTTCTCTGCAAGATAAGACTCCACAAGTGAGATCCATTCAGGACAGTGTGTTGCAGGTTTCGTTTGTGAAAGTTGATATCATGTTGTTAAGTCACATTTTTGACCCTCGTCACTTGCCAGTTCTGTTTTTTGACAGCCCCTGCAGTGTAACGAAATTGTTCAGTCGAGTTCGCACGTAGAAAAAATCGCTTGCAGTTTCGATAGCAAAAAGACATGTGGAATGAGCTTGCGTTTCTTACCAAGAAATGAGAAGGCAATCTGTTTGAGTAAAAATGTTGCACTTTTGAATGTGTAGCCCATCCTCCCTCAGTAAGACCCAGTGTCGTGACCTGAGATGGATCAGAGCTGCCCAGCTTTCAGTGCAGTCAAGCCCCAGAGGAAATCCAGTTTTTACTTCTACTTCAGTTTTCAGTGACAGGCAGGTGACAGTGCTGAGTGACGCCACAGGTCTTGAGGACAGTACACCGGTCCAGGCCCTCTGTCGAGCAGCAGAGATTCAATCTCTGAGGTCTAGTTTCAAGCAAATGTAGCCCTTGGAGCCAGTCCCAGTTGAGATCTCCTCTCTAAATGTTGGCTTGTAATTGCCCAGCCTCACAACTAAACCATTGTCCTTTCCGCCAGCATGGGGATACAGCACGAGAGGAGACATTTCCATAAACAAGACTGTGTGACTGGGGCTGTTTCGGATTATTAGTTTGCATGTTTCTGTGGCTGGATGTGTTGCTATGGATATCTGCATTTCCGACCTCTGACTGTAGTGAGCAGAGTTCTGGCAGCAAGAAGACAGGCATACGTTTCAAGACGATGATCCCCCAAATAAAAAAAAAAAAGTTAGTTTAAAAGCACAGTGCCTCCTGGAGGCTCACATGCTGTTTGTTTGTCTTCCGTCTCCATGTAAGGCACGAGAGCTCCGCCTCCTGACATTGTGTAGTCGACCCATGATGCACTGCGTCTGGTTGGTCTCACAGGCCCTTCAGGAGTGCCTTCAGGTTTTCTAGGTCTTGAGAGCTGGGAGAAGCTGGTAAATTGGTTCATTTAGCCCAATAATCTGTTGATTTCAGTCATTAAGAGCAGAAATGTAATGAAGTGCAGGAAACACAAATACTGCTAGGATTAAAATTGGGCCACCCTGCATTCCACCAGTCTACCTGGTCCTACTGTGCTAGTGACTGGTGCATGTTGTTCTTGTTTGTTGGTTTGCTTAACTTGGTCACATGCATAAGCTACTAAATTTAATGTAGCAGAGGTCAGTAAGGGGCTAATTACAGCCTGTCTCTTTCAGAGGCTAATTTCCTCTGCTTTGAGAGTTTGTCTGTTCCCTGATAGCAGTTTTATCCTAATAGTAAGAGGTTGTCATAAGACAGACAGAGAAAGGAGGCCACAGTGTTTTTTTTATGCGCTTGCAGACGCTGAAGTTCCACTGATTACTAATAACTGTTAAGAGATGTGGTTTCCACTGGAGCGCGACCTCCTCAAGACGTCTGCGGTGAGAGGAGTGTGTGTAACAGTCCCCTGAACCTACTCATAGCCCACAGAGAAACGAAGACATTGGTGGAGGATGGTTTTTAATCATAGTGCATTATATGTTGCACTTGCATGTGAATTGAAATACTTTTTGCCGCCACCTGCTTACAGCATCTTTACCAGGATAACAGTCTTAGCTTGTTCTGTTACTTGATATTGGCTCTACTGGTCTTGGATGTGAATGGAATATTATGCATGCTTTTGGCGCTTCTGTGAAAACTAGTTACTATATGGTTTAGACAGCTGTGTACTTATTTCACTGGTAGGATGATTTGAAACGGTGGAGGTAAAGGGTGTAAGAGTGCTGCATGCAGCACTTGTCCCTCTACTGCGGTCTTTTTTAATGCTCCTTTTCATAGCTTGTCATTCCACATTCCCTCAAAGCTTTACAGTACTTCAGCAGTTCTATCCATGTCTTTTCGTTGTCTTACCTTAGTTATTTTCTTCTTTAAGTGCTCTAATGTCCAAGGCATGCAGTAGTTGTCTTTCTTCAGCTAATCAATCCTATAGATTTGGTTGTGTAGCAGCTAGCAGTGATTTAAAAATAGCAGCTGAGCCTGCTGTCCCAGGAGCACAGTGAACTGAATGCAGATCAGCAGGCAGCAGTGGTACTGGAGAGATTGCTGGCAAAGATATCCGATTAGCTTTCTTTGCTGTGCTTTCAGGCTTTCTCAGAATCCCTGTGCTGATCTGTCACGATCAGATCCTAAAGCAGGACGCTTCAGTCCTGGGTCTGCTGGGCCGGGTGTGTTCACCAGTTTAACTTCCCTGAGCTCCACCTCCTCAGGCTCTTGTGCTTTAAAGAGACCTGAAAGCTACTGTATACCAGCCCAGACAGGGTCAATGACCTCTGTCTTAAAGCCTTTCTAGGCTTTTTTAAAGGAATTGCAAATTATTCTTTTAGTGTTCTAACAAATTTGGAATCTTCCAGTTGCTAAGGATGTGGTAGGACTGGTGTCCGGAAGGGTGGGGGGCTGGGGTGCCTCAGTGTATGAACCTGAAGTGTAATACTCCAGCAATCACTCTGCGTGAAGAAATGCACTAGGAAAACCAGAAATTAAAAAAAAATAATCTTTAGGAATATACACTAGGTATAAAAAGGTCCAAAAGTTCTCATGAGAAAACAACTATGTTCCAAAACAAATTCCCTCTTACACTTGAGACACTTTTCATCGCCCTCCAATCTGGAGATGCTGGTTGTTAGTAGACTCTGTTTTCCCCTGACAAGCTCACTTCTCTGAGATGGCTGCCATCTCCCTGCTGCAGTGATGTGGCTCACCCAGGTAGCACCGTGGCGACACCCAGCCCAGATGGTGTTTGGTCAGCTGTGCATCAGCTGGGAGCCTCGAACCCGAGCCAGGGGTGTGGCTGCACTTCCCAAGCTTTTACATCGCAGTGGTGCCACGCAATCAGAAAAGACTGCATTTCAAAAGTGTGAGGGCCTGTTCTGTGAAAGTAGCTCCCATTTCACATGATAATTCACATTACATATTTCTCATTGTAATTCTAGTCTGTTTCAGTTTACACAGATCACTTAAGTTATTGGAGCTGTTTTTTAAAAGTAATTTGCTGTGCAGTGAAAAGTTTGGGTATATTAAGAATGTGCCGCGAGTTGAAAAAGATTAGAAAATGCTGCTGTAGATTACAGAGTTTCTTGGGAGTATTTTATCTTTTATTAGCAGAAAAAATGGAGAGCTCAGTTTGTTTCTAAGTATGGCTGTTACTCGGACAGAAGCTGCAGCAGTTCAAATGCAGTCAGGATGCTCACAGCCCCTCTGTGGATGTTTTCTGCAGGATCCGGCCACAGATGGCGAAGGAAAAGATTGAGGGCTGTCACGTCTGCACGCTGGTGACGCCCGGGGAGCCCCAGGTGCTGCTGGGAAAGGACAAGGCCTTCACGTACGATTTTGTATTCGACATGGATGCTCAGCAGCACCAGATCTACTCCAACTGTGTGCACAAGCTGATCGAGGGCTGCTTTGATGGCTACAATGCCACTGTCTTCGCTTACGGTCAGGTGAGTCCCTGCATCCTGTGTCTAACGAGTACATATACATATGCTCCAAGGAATGTGTATATTAGCAATATTGGAAATAATTATGCAAACAGGGAATATAATGCAAATCACACCCTATCGATAGCTTTTCTGTAAAAATGAAATGTAACCTAATACTGTAGCATGTCAATATTATAGTGTATGACTGTTTGTTGGGTAGACATCAGTAAGTGCACACTGTCTCATGGCCTAGATAAGTGTAAGCACTGATACCATTTTAGAGTGTAAAAAATATCAAAAATCATTCCATCTTGGAAGGGCTGCAACAACTTGTGGGACATGAATAACCCAATTGATATTTGATGTATTTATAGATAATGCTGTTTTTGAGTATCTTGTTCAATATTAGCCATGTTTATTACATCTAAATGAAGAGGAACAGCTATAACCAAGAAATGTGTATAATCTTTACATGCAAGTGGTTTGTCAGTGGGCTACAAAGGTGCTGCCGACCTTCTGATTTCTTTTTGTTGTTGTTTAGGTAAGCTGATGGGAATGTGTCCCTTCAAAACTGGGACACATTTCAAATATGTGCATTTATGCACCCCTTCCTCCCCCCCACACACACTTTACTTATTCCTCACTGAGCGTAAAGGGGAACCGCAGCCTCGATTTCTCAGACAGGTTATTAAACCTCTGTGACAAAATAAATTAAATGAGGGAATAGAACATTTTTATGAATTTCAAATTAAGCACAAATTTGTGAACTTTGTGAAAGTACTGTATGGTCACCATTGTTGTCATAATCCCCTGGTCTCATCAAGGGCCAGAACAATAGCTCATGCGAACTGCGATTCATAAGCCTGCTTGCTGACAACTTTTGTTGCCTCTTTCTGAATTGCAGAATGTGGCGCTGCACATACCTGGAGATTTGCTCTATTTTGTGGTGTAAACTGCAGGTTTGACAAGTTACTGTGTACATTTTACTGTCATTGTGGGTTGAAATGCACTCATCAATGCTGAATTTATTAATAACCCCAAATCTAAAAATAGTGTTGCAGTTTCCTTTTAAGGGTGTTTTTTTAGTTCCCCTTTGGCCATTTTTCACACTTCACGATCAACTGCCATGGTGTACAAGCAAACCTGCATCCTGAAGCTGAGATGACTCAAATCAGTCTTGACGCCAGGAGTGTGCAGGTCCACAGAGGCTCTTTACGACATGAGAGCAGCGGCAGATAGCATAGTTCTGAGGGCAGCAAAACACCATAACAGGAGCAGAAGCACTTGGAGGAAAACAACTGAGATGATGGGGTGCACATACATTCTGCAGTCCTTCCTAGACCCATCAGCAGCTCACCTTTACACGAAACAGAGGACTAACGCTAAAGCACTGTGCTGACCTCAGTGTGCCTCTGTGCATTTAACCATGAACACTCAACCAGGGGGTTCCTAGGGATAGAGAAAGCACTCGAAAGAAGCTTTGATTCCTTGCTGTATGCCCAGCGAGGCAGTTTCTCCGTGCCCTAAAAGCAGTAACGAGTGAGTTGTTTTGATTCCTGTTTGACCTGGGCGTCCATGTTCTCTTCGCAGACGGGTTCTGGGAAGACGTACACCATGGGGACTGGGTTTGACTTGAGTGTCTCTGAAGAGGAGCAGGGCATCATTCCAAGGGCTGTCCGACACTTCTTCCAGGGCATCGAACAGCGCAGGAGGGAGGCCCAGGAGAGCAACACCCAGCCCCCGGAGTTCAAAGTCAGTGCCCAGTTCTTGGAGGTGAGGATCTCTTCTCTTCATCCCAGCAGAAACGATGTAATAACTGTGGGGTGCTGCAGAGCGACAGTGTGGCAGACTGGGAAGAAAGGGGCTGAGGGTTTTTTACATTCTTGGACATTAAAGGTTTCTTTATAAACTTGTTTTTTTTATGTACCATGTTCCTGTTTTTCTACCCTTCCAAATGTGGGGGTTCACATTGCAGGTACTGCCCTCCCAACATACACTTGTGCTGTTTTTCATTCCACGAGTCTTGCTACACCTTAAAGGAGATGCCATTACCTGACTGACTAACCCTGACTGAATCAAGCCCATCCATCCTCCAGGGCCCCTCTGCCAATGAGGGGCCTCCACTTGAGGATCCCCAAACCCCCATTTTAATGGGTGGCGTCAGGAGTAAAGGATTTGGGCTGCAAGAACCACATGCTAGCCCCTTCACGGTGTGCTCCTAAAGACAGAAATTGTCTGCTGCTGTATTATAACTGCCTTTTCAGGGTGTGTGATCACCTCAAGACCATAATCGCAGATCTGATATCTACTCTGAAGAACAATAAATCTTAAAGAAAGGGATGGACAAGCTCCTATTTTTTTACACTGTCCATCAAGGCAGTGTTATTAGCACAGGTGTGTGTTTACGTGTGTGTTTGAGCCTGGCATCTGAACTGCAATATCTGTCTGCAATGCCCTAGCTGTCTAATGGGCTACCACCCCCATTAATTTACTTAACTTCTGTTTCTGCAGAAATAAAATCTGAAAAAATAGAATTAGGGGAAAAAACTAATTGTCCACTTAAGAGCCAGACTGCAGCACTCCAGGAGGAGCGTGTCCAGTAGAATTCACTTGAGACTGTTGGCATAAAGAGGGGAATAATTGAGTTTAATTTTGACAAGCTGGGCAGTCACTGCTTCGCAGTGCCCTCTGGGAGCAAAGTAATATCTTCTTATTGTCGGCTGTTCACACTGGATGTGGTGTTCAGCCTACATCTGTGCAATTGATCAAACTCATTTACCTTGTCTCTCTGCCTTTAGTCTTACACCAACTATAACATTTCATGTACTGTCTTCTCGGTTAAATGTCTAATTTAATTGCAGCACTGCAAGAAAGGTGGTTTTAGTTTCAGTGATGCTTATTGCTATTTGTAAGACCTTTACGCTCTTTAGACTATCAAATATCACATTCCAGGCATATGATCAGATTGTTACTGGGCATTTCATAACACTGCCGGATCCTGAATCTATCTTAGGGCCTCATGTAGCCTTAGATGGGTTATTTCTGACTGTGAGATTAGAAATTCTTCAGCCAAACTTGTAATAATTTTTCATTAAATGTTGTAAGATTAATATCAAGCCTTCAATTATTATGCCTCTGTGCATGTGCTCATTAGCTTTCAGTATGTCCGTATGTTGTTTGTTTGCACCCTATATTTGTTGCTTGTTAAATTTTAGGGTTTGTAGGTAGTAGATGGACAAAAAACAGAATATTAAGGTTTTTGTCCACTGCTGTTACTCTTATTTTTCTCCAGGAATTGTCCATAGTATTATAACTGTTTGAGCTAGGATTATGGTAAAGCAGTTCGGGCTCCTTGCTGGTGATGAAAGGCGATGCATACGTATGTGTTGTTGTAGTCATTCTCTGCAGTGAGTCTGCTTGTTTTTCCCCCTTTCAGCTGTACAACGAGGAGATACTGGATCTGTTTGACAGCACGCGCGATCTTGACGCTCGGGGTAGGAAGTCCAATATTAAAATCCACGAGGACAGCAATGGGGGAATCTACACCACGGGGGTCACTTCTCGGCTGGTCAGCTCAGAGGAAGAGGTGAGTAGGGAGTCAGTGCGACAGGTGATGTTCCCCTCTGGGGTCTTCTCTCCACTGACATCTTTGTCATCTTGTACCCGATGGAATATTCTTCTGCTGGTTCTCTTCCATCTGATTTCTTGTCTTCGGGCAAGACTCAAAGCTGCATTTAGGACTCATTTCCCCGTCTTTTTCTTCTTCCTATTCAGCTGCTGCAGTGCCTGAAGCTGGGAGCCTTATCCCGCACCACAGCCAGCACGCAGATGAACGCCCAGAGCTCCCGGTCGCATGCCATTTTCACCATCCACCTCTGCCAGATGAGGGTGTGCAAGCAGCCGGAGATGGTCAGTCGTTTGCTCTGTACCACAAACCCCAAAAACGCAGACACCAACATGTCTATATACACTATATACAGTAGCTCATGCGTAAGATCAAGGAATGTCCACCAGCTTTAAGAACTGTTAGTGTAGCTTGTTCCAGCCTCCCATAACTGTAAAAGAGTGCCTCCTCTGTTTTATATGCACATCCATGTAGATTTAGTTTGTGTCCTAATGAATGTCACATGTATTGAGCATGGATGTGAAAATGTAAAGAATATGTATAATTGCATAGTAATTTCATTATTTACCCCAGACTAGGATTTTCCTCTTTCGGTACACCTTTCAACTACCGTTTGCTTAAGACGAAGCAAGTTGCTAAACTGTTCTTGTTTAAGCTGGGAATGAGTTTGATTGATCCAAAAAAACGAGGGGGGCTCTGTTTCAGGCAGCGCAACACTTATGTCTGAGAGGCATTTGCTTTCTTCTCCAGCTGTGATGTCGGTATGATTTTCCGTGCCGGGGTGTTTTTCAGATGAACGGAGAGGTGAACGGTTTGTCCAATGGGCCCATCGCGCAGCCCGAGTACGAGACGCTGATGGCCAAGTTCCACTTTGTGGACCTGGCAGGATCTGAACGGCTGAAACGCACGGGCGCCACGGGCGAGCGTGCCAGGGAGGGCATCTCCATCAACTGTGGCCTGGTAGGACCCCCTTCCTCTGCCCTCCCCCATGAACTGTGTAGGAATAACACACCAGGGCAGGGAGTTAGAGGTCCTGATTCTGTGTCTGACTCTGCACCTGTGTCTTGCAGCTCGCCCTAGGTAACGTCATCAGCGCTCTCGGGGACCAGAGCAAGAAGGGAGGCCATGTGCCATACAGGGACTCCAAACTGACCAGGCTGCTGCAGGACTCCCTGGGAGGAAACAGGTACTGCACATTTAAGAAACACACAGGCTGTGGGGCCTCTTGGTTGCCATGACTGAGTGTAGGCTGAGCTCTAAGAATGTGGGTTCAGGTCTAGGAGCCTGGAGCTTGTTACTACCCGACTGTGACTGGGATTTTTTCAATTGGGTTAATGTCACCCGGGGTAGGGTGAGGAGCCATTGGGCAAGAACTCTCTTAGCAGCACAGTAACCCCTGCAGCCTGATAGGCACGAGAAACGTACGGTTGTGGGGGGGAGGGGTCTGAGGGCTTCAGCGACCTGTTCTAGGTCGACCTGTGCTGTCTGTGAGGGTTGGGCCTCTCCTCCAGACACCGCTGAGCCTTCTCACTGGGTGTGTGTTGCCTGTCTCAGCCGCACTGTGATGATCGCCTGCGTGAGCCCCTCGGACCGGGACTTCATGGAGACACTCAACACTCTGAAGTACGCCAACCGCGCCAGGAACATCAAGAACAAGGTGGTGGTGAACCAGGACAAGACGAGCCAGCAGATAAGCGCCCTGCGGGCCGAGATCGCGAGGCTACAGACGGAGATCATGGAGTACAAGACGGTGAGGGGTGAAACATTGCCATAGTGTTGGTGATAGTGTGCTTCTTATCATCTTCACTTATTGAATTTGCATGCTGCCTGTTTGCTCCCGTTTTATTTGAGTTAATTAAACTTTTAATTTAAGTTAATGAACCTGTAATTGTTTAACTGTAATAATAATAATAATTAATAATTGCTTACACTTATATAGCGCTTTTCTGGCCACACCACTCAAAGCGCTGTACAGGTAATGGGGACTCACCTCCACCACCACCAATGTGCAGCATCCACCTGGCAGCCATAGTGCTCCAGAACGCTCACCACACCACACAGGAGAGCATAGTGATGAAGCCAACTCATAGAGGGGGATTATTAGGAGACCATGATTGGTAAGGGCCAATGGGAAATTTGGCCAGGACGCCGGGGTCACACCCCTACTCTTTTCGAGAAACGCCCTGGGATTTTTAATGACCACAGGGAGTCAGGACCTCTCATCCGAAGGATGGTGCCTGTTTACAGTATAGTGTCCCTGTCACTATACTGGGGCATTAGGACCCACACAGACCGCAGGGTGAGCGCCCCCTGCTGGCCCCATCTCTTCCAGCAGCAACCTTAGTTTTTCCCAGGAGGTCTCCCATCCAGGTACTGACCAGGCTCACACCTGCTGAGCTTCAGTGGGTTGCCAGTTGTGAGTTGCAGGGTGATATGGCTGCTGGCTGTAGTGGTCCAACTGTAGTGGTGGAGAGGTTGTTAACTGTAGATTCGTGAAAAGTTTTTATTTTACATGTATACTTGGCTTTGTTTTTCAGTTAGGATGTTTCAGGTGATCACGAGTAAGTGAAGAATGCTGTACATAAAAATATTAATATAAATTGCCTGTTCTCCCCTCCCCCCTACACTTTAGGGGAAACGTGTGGTCGGAGAGGATGGGTCTGAGGGCTTCAGCGACCTGTTCCAGGAGAACTCCATGCTACAGAAGGAGAACGACACTCTACGGATGAGAGTAAAAGCCATGCAGGAGACCATTGATGCACTCAACAACCGCGTCACGCAGCTGCTCTCCAATGAGGTCAACCTCCTCTTGGCCAAGACTGGTGAGCGCCCCCTGCAGCCCAGTGAGCCACATTACAACAATCTGAGCTGTTGCTGGTGCGCCGCTGTGGCTAATGTCCCTTGAAATCGCTCCAGGCTCACCGGATTAGACTAGATGTGTTGCTCCTGTTCTCTGTGAAGACCCCAGTATACAAAACTTGAGTTTGTAATGTTTTTACCTCTTCAAAAAAACATTTTAATTCCTGTTCATAGCAAAACTTAACATTGAAATAACTCCTACCTTCAGGCGCTTTAAGAGATTCACAGTAGAATGGTCACGTCAAAACCTTTTCTTAATGATATATTCTGTGCATGACAATTACTGGTGTATCGTCTGATCCCTGTCCCTTTATTCTGGAATAGTGTCGGATAGTAGTTGTGGCGCAGGCACACTAATTTTCCTTCACTTCCTTAAGAAAACAGACCAGGATCCTTTCATCACAAATCTGAAAGAGAAAAGGGTGCCCCAACAGGGGCAGTGGGAAAACACCTTTCTGCTAAATTGTGCTAAAAGTTTTATAAATTCACGAGCTGTCTCCTTTCGTCTTCAGGGGATGGAAATGAAGAGATTGGAGCCCTCATCCAGAATTACATCCGAGAGATCGAGGAGCTCAGGTAAGTCTGTTCTAAAAGATTTATTTGACCTGTTTTAATTCCTTATATTTTTTTGTTGAGGGGGTAGAACTCACAAAATAGCACAAAAGTATCAGTCTCTCTACCTTGCCCTGTCACATGCGTGAAAGTAACTTACCCTGTGAAGTTTTATCGCTTTTGAAAAATCATGAAGAAGAGAAGGTGCCGGTTGCCCAGTTTGTTGAAAACCTGGTGTGAAAGGCAGCCATGTCCCACAGTGCCAGCTGATGGACGCTCTCTCTGTCTCCGTGCGTCTCTCTCTGACAGGTCCAAGCTCCTGGAAAGCGAGGCCATGAACGAGTCTCTGCGCCGCAATGTGTCGCGCCTCTCGGCCCGCTCGCCCTACCCTTCCTCGCAGGCTGCCACCCCCGGCCTGCCTGCGGGCAGCTCGCCCTGCGTCTCCATGGAGGCGGAAGTGTCCGATGTCATCCGCCGGGCGAAGCAGGACATCGAGAGGCTGAAGAAGAAAGAGCGAAAACAGAGGAGGAAGAGGTACGGAGCCCTGAACTGCAGTGGAAGATGTTAGGGAATTGGGGTCCCCAGACTCTCTACTGGGGTACCTCTTTGTCAAAACTGACAACCAATGAAATAACTTTACATACACCTTGACACAAGCCAAACATCACTGTATCACCCCTGCAGAGTCCCAGATTCTCAGTTAATGACTTTTCCATGAGAGGGGACAGATGATAGATTTTCCTGTTTTTGGGGGCCTTTGTTGGTTGGCCTTTTCCAAAGAACCTAATTGCTGTTTCCAGTTTTGGTCACCAAAATGTTTAACTGCCGAAAGCATTAGTGAAATACAGAATGACTCTCTTTCGAGTGGGGTTAAAAAGGAACCCTCTAAAATGTGTGCTTCTGTAAGCACAAATCTAAGCAGGGGAGTGTATGGTGAGTGTAAGTCTGCCAATTCAAACTTTAAGTTGGAATCATTATACCTGGCCTGATGTGCGAACAGCATCATAAGGGATGCAATCTGAGTTCACTAAATATACAGGGTGTGTTCAATATCTTGAGCATTTTTCTGTGACGATATGATGGAGCACAGGCAGCCCATTAGAAAAACAAAGGAGTATCATTAAATTCTGAACTCAATGCACTGCTCCTGACTCGGCAATACATTTAGTCATTAACAGTTTCCAGACATCACCCCCTGTCTGATGTGTGAGTTTTATGATGAGGCGTAATGTCAGAGCGCATAAACCTGTCTCTGCTCCAAAAGATTAATAAGAATGACTGTACCCATCATGCTTTAAAAGTGCATTTGCGAGTCTGGCTTATGTGCAAATGGTGCACTGTAAATCTGCACCGTCCCTTAAAGTATCATTGAAAGGTGGTAGATTACAGATCGTTTAAGTGTAATTAATTCTGCTGTTATTGTGAGAGGGCAACCTACCGAGTAGGGGGTGCTGGGAAATAAGCCTGCAGAAGCTTAGATTGTGCAAAATCACTTATACACTTAAACACCCTTCCAAAGTCAAACTTGCAAGCTCAGTACAGAATAGCACTGCAGTTAGTCAGGCAAGCTGATATAAAGTGTCATACTGCACTGATTTAAAGATCAGAAATGTTCCCTATGTTCTATAAGAAAATGAAGAAGAAGATGATAAAAATCAGAATATCTCCTACATAGGCAATGGGATAACAGTGCATGGGCTGTGTGTATTGTCTTTTTGTCTCTTATGATTTGAACAGCATGGAGACGGGCTGCTCCAAATGGGTATAACAGGGGTGGAATAGTATGGTAAACAAGCATTGACATTTGTGCACATTGTGCATTTGTGTTTACATTTACCTTGATTATTCTGTGGTAGTTTAGTGCCCACAAGTGCTGTGTCTGGTCAGTCAGTAAACCAGCCCTGTTCTGCTGTCCCCAGTCCAGAGAAGGAAGGGCTCAAGAAGAGAGCCAAGCTGCAGCCACAGGAAAACGGGGAGGTGGACTCAGATGACAACGACCTGGAGGTCAGTGCACTTGATCTCATTCATCGTCCTCCTGGTGATGGAGAAAAGGAGAATTTCATTCAGTTTTAAACCAGGCTAGAAGAACACAGTTTATTAATATTGCTTTGGGTGGCGGAAGTGAAGAGTGTGTGCGACTGTGGAGGCATCATTCGTGTGTGCTGTATCTGCCCCCCGCCAGGAGGAGCAGGAGGAGAGTGGCTGCGACGAGGAAGAGGAGGAAGAAGAGGGCCGGGAGGACGAAGAGTTTGAGAGCGAGGAGAGCCTGGAGGACTCAGATTCTGACTCTGACGAGAAAGGTCAGCCATGGGTGACGCCTACTGAGGGGGATGAAACAGAGGGAGTGGGGGGTGTCTGCTCCTTCTCCACCTTTGCTCATTAAATTCACAACTACCGTCACTGCAGTCAAATTTGCCCATTTTCAACATTCTCCAACATCTTCCCCTGGCTGGTGTTTTGGGATTTTAGATGTAATTGATCTATGAACTGAACACCTGGTCAGAAACGAAACCTGATGTTCTGATAAGTGTTATTATAGACATGCATTTAGTAAAATACACCCCATCTGTGAACCGTGCATGGTTGCTGTTGCCCTCCACACCTTCCTATGTTTAGCACTTAGTGATATAGGAACGACAGACTGTGTATTAGGTTCTGTTTTGTCCCAGCCTGCTGTGAACAAATGATTTAACCAAATATTCTCTCTCGTTGGGGTTTCAGCGAATTTCCAGGCGGATCTGGCAGAACTGACCTGTGAGATCGAGATCAAGCAGAAGCTGATCGACGAGCTGGAGAACAGCCAGCGCCGCCTGCTGACACTGAAGCTGCAGTATGAGGAGAAGCTGATCCAGCTGCAGAACAAGATCCGCGACACCCAGCTGGAGAGAGACCGCGTCCTGCACAACCTGAGTAAGGGCCACGGGGATAGGGACCAGGGTCCAGGACCATGTCGGAGAAACAGCATTACAAGGGAAGGGCAAAAGAGAAGACGCATCCCATATATGAAAAAATAACACAGTCTGAGCTCCATGATCATAGCTTTAAGGCAGGGTTGTGACACTAATCGACTGTGACTGGGATTGCCCTAGCAGTAAGAGTGCTGACAAGTGTAGGGTGGAATTAGTTTGCCAGAGCTCTTGGGTCTTTGTGACCCCTGTGGCTTTCTAGGTGATTTCAGGCATGCGGTGCCGTTGGTGAGGGACGCATTCCTTTGATTGACAATAAACCTTGGTGCTGTGTTGCCTGTAACGTGTTCAGTTGACTTAAAGCAAGTTGGAGGAGTCTGCCTACACTTCCTCCTTTTCCCGTGTGCGGTTGCAGCGTTTGTAGCCCAGAGCTGAGATGTCAAAAACACTCCACTGGCAATTGCAGCAATTTTCAATTTTAGATACAAGAACTGAGTGTAAGGGATAGGGAAAGTACACGTCTTGTTCACAGACAATCGTTTATGCAAATAAATAATGAATAATGCAAAGGTTAAGTTCCCAACACACTTTGTGGAGGCTACTGCATAGTGATTCAGCATGCAGCTCAGCTCCAGTGACGGCATCTGTTACTTACAGTTTGGTCTGGTGGGAAGCTCTGATTGGGACTCTAGTTGTAATTGCACGCCTCTGCCTTCCTTCTCTTGCAGTGTCTATGGAGAACTTCACAGAGGATAAGGCCAACAAGGTGAAGTCGGAGTATGAGAAGCGCCTGAAGGAGATGAACAGGGACCTGCAGAAGCTGCAGGCCGCCCAGAAGGAGCACGCCCGGCTGCTGAAGAACCAGAGCCGCTACGAGCGCGAGCTGAAGAAGCTGCAGGGAGAGGTGGCTGAGATGAAAAAGGCCAAGGTGAGGGAGGCCAAGGCAGCAGCAGGGCATTCTCTCATACAGAAATGGGTATATGGCAGAGACCATTTTCCCATTGGAACTGTATCTGATTTGCCAGACTTGCAGTGTTATAATTGTACACGAGTCCCTTCCAGTCCAGAGCACACTACTTCAGCTGCCCCCTTCGAATTCCACCAATCCAAGAGCTGGTATTTTCCACTGAGATATTTTAGTTGGCTACTGCAAAGCTATAATCTGCCATGTCCAAGTCGAAACAGGGAATACATAAGTCAGAGGTAATGTGTTTCAAATGTCCTTTTTTATTGGTATTTCTGTGCATAACCATAATGCATTCAGTCAAAGCCAGTACTCCAGGCCTGAAATGTGAGGGTGATTTAATGCGAGGGGGAAAAACAATTCCCTGGTACATTATCTGTGACTCAGCCACCAGAAGCAAAAGCAGCTGTATCTCTTGAGAGCAGGAAAATTGTCCAGTCTTCCCACAGCACTTCCATCACTATCTGTGCAGATATCAGGTGTGGTGCTCAGTCACCAGATACAGCTCTTTCTTTTCTGCACTATCTTGACTTGTTGCGGTTATTTTGATTGTATGTTATTGAACTGTGGCATTGTGTAGTCAGGGTTGTCCTCCGCATGAAAAGCTTGCCCTGCCAGACTTGGAAGTGGTAGCATGTGTGGAGATGTCTGCCATGTTGATGGCTTATTCCACACGGTCCTCCACCCACAGGTGGCGCTGATGAAGCAGATGAAAGAGGAGCAGCAGAGGCGGCGGATGATCGAGGCCAAGAGGAACCGCGAGATTGCCCAGCTGAAGAAAGAACAGCGCCGCCAGGAGGTGAGCTCTGATACTGAATATGCATCTCCCCAAAATGTATGGGGGTTATTGTCATTTCAGACAATATTAGTCCATGTAACCCCTTGACACTTTTTTCAGGCCACAATTTGGTGTTTTAACTGTTGGACCTTTCACCTAAGGTGGAGTGATGCTGCTTTACAGTAAGGAGCTAGAAATTGTTGCTCTGTCCTGATGTGTATCTTTTATACATTTATAGTATCAAATTCGGGCCCTGGAGTCACAGAAGAGGCAGCAGGAAATAGTGCTGAGGAGAAAAACGCAGGAGGTATGTTGGAACTACAGCTGACCTGTAGTATTCCATATTTTCTGTACTTGTTGTACTTCAAAAAGACAATTAGCAGCCATTGTGACATAATAAATCCTAATGTAACAACTAGGGTGTAATAAGTTCTTTATCGTTATTCACCATAACTAAATCATTTTTTAAACTAAATCATTTTTAGTATTAGAATTTATAATATAATTACATTCATGTCCAGTCTGCTGAAAAAAATATTGTGTCTTTCAACTGTTAGTGAAATGCTCTGTCATATGTCAGACTTGCACACACATCGGTAAACTGCAGCCCAGAAATGGAAGTTAAACAGGCTCTGGGATTAGTGATTAGCATCACCTGTGAGCTCTGCTTGAGGGATTGACGAGGGAAAACAAAAGCTGTTGCTTGTAGTCTGGATTTGGTGTTTTCAGCAGGGAATTGTTTTGAGGGGTCAGAGTTTTGAGGGATATCACATGACTTCAGGCAAACCCCGATAACACAGAGCTCGAGTGATCTCATAGCCCCGCCGTCCCCCTGTCCCTCGCTCAGGTGACGGCCCTGCGGCGCCTGGCCAAGCCCATGTCGGAGCGCGTGGCCGGGCGGGTCCCCCGGCGCCTCCAGCCCCTGGACTCGGGCGCGGAGCTGTCGGCCAGCACCACCTCCTCCGAGCCAGAGTCGGCCCGCTCCGTCTCCAGCATCGTGCGGCAGTGGAACAACAAGATCAATGGCTTCCTGGGCGAGAGCGAGCCGGCTGTCAATGGAGCACGCACGCCCAGGTCAGACGGCCAGCCCAGTGTGTGTATGTGCCTGCGGCTAATGTCTGTGTGCCTCCAGTTGCGTTATTATACCCACGGCAGTTTCTTTCCTTGCGTCTTGAGTTCAGTGCCCAGGTTTCCAGTGCATGTATTGGGTGTACTAACAGTTAAGGACAATACATAGTCACCAAGTCTGTAAATCAGTGGTATTAATAAACAGAATTACTTGAAAATGTGAAAAGGAGCCATTTAAAGTAATTGCTTATAAAAAAGAATGAAGTTCGAGAAGTCTAGGCTTATTTACAAGAAAATATTTTGTGAAACGTGTGGGTGCTGGTGTCTTCCGTTGGAGACGGAGGCTGTAGAGCTTGTGCCCTAGCAGCGATCCGGGTGGGGTGTGACCGATCGTTCTCTCGATCGCAGGAAGAAATTCCAGAGGAAGGGGGTGGCCGGCAGCTTCTCCAAGACGGCTCGTCAGAAGTGGCAGGCCCTGGAGCGCAGGATCATGGACATCGTCATGCAGAGGATGACCGTCATCAACATGGAGGCTGACATGGACCGCCTCATCAAGGTACCGGCCCTCTGCCGGCTCTCTGTCTACTGGCTGGGAACGTCAATGTGCCCTTTCCTGCTTCTGCCCTGTATACATTCACCTCTAGGCGTCCCTGATCATGAAGCTGTTAGTCACATCAGCACCCATTTTTGAGGTTTTATACTTTTAAGTTATTATCTATTATTATTATTATTATTATTATTATTATTATTATTTTTATCCATTACACTTATATAGCACTCTTCTGGAAACTCCAGTCAAAGTGCTTTACAGGTAATGGGGACTCCCCTCCACCACCACCAATGTGCAGCCCCTCCTGGATGATGCGACGGCAGCCATAGTGCACCAGTACACTCACCACACACCAGCTCTCAATGGGGAGGAGAACAGGGTGATGAAGCCAGTTTATAGTTGTAAGAAACATTAATATCTGCTGGCCAGATTGGTACAGTGCATTAAGTATGCAAAAAGCTCATAATGATGAAAAGCTGGCTCGAGTCCTCCTGTGCGAGATCTCCTTGCTGGAGTGCTCTTTGTATTAGGAATCTTCACTGTTATTGTCTGTTATTTTTACACAGAGATTGTCAAAATGGCTGTTTGGCACGATGCGATTGCAATTCTGAGAACCCTCCCTGGGTCCAGCTGACATTGTTTCGTTCTTGGGCGCTTCCTCCTCCCTAGAAACGCGAGGAGCTGTCTGTCCAGCAGGAGGCGCTGCTGCGGAAGCGGGAGAGGCTGCTGAGTGACTCCCCGGAGGAGGAGGAGAGGCTGCTGCAGGAGATGAACGAGGAGATCGAGGTGCTCAACGCCAACGTCGACTACATCAACGACAGCTTGTCCGACTGCCAGGCCACCATCATGCAGATCGAGGAGACCAAGGCAAGGGCAGCGCTGGTTCCCCTGTAGCAGCCCGACTGCAGCTCTTCTCACAGTATGCATGAGCCATGTCCTGCTTAACTTCAGCAAGTGCACAGTCTCATTTCTTCTCTGTGGAGTCTTTATTAGTTTATTTGTTAGTTGCAAATCTGCCCTTTTTCTGGGGACAAAATATGAGCTAGCAGGCTCTTACTGTCTTATAGACTCGACTCGACATCTGGGCAAAGTGTAATGTCAGGAAAATCTTCCAGCATGCTCGTTTGAAAGACTCTGCAGGCTTTTGTCAAATGTGTTTTTCATTCTGGTTTCTTAAAATGAAGAGGGAGACTTTGAGGAAAGAAAAAAGTGGGAAATGTAGTAAAACCAAAAATTTGCGGAGAGAATGTGCGGGCTGGGTGCCGGTTGACTTCTGTGGAGGTGCTGGGTTGAAGGTCACCAGGCGCCGTCTCAGTGCCGTGCTCTCCTACAGGATGAACTGGACTCTGTCGACACCTCCGTAGTCATCAGTTCCTGCTCCCTGGCCGAAGCCCGCCACCTGCTGGACCACTTTCTGAAGGCCTCAATTGACAAGGTGAGCAGACAGGCGACGCCGGGTATGTTCAGACTAGGACAGGCACTAGGATCCAGTGTTCATAGGTGTGCGATACATTCTGCAGTATAAAAGCTACCGAATGTCTTTTGGAATGCTTCCCTTTAGCATCTCAAAAGGTGAGGAAATGTTTATTGGTGTAAATACAGTAAGGGCATATTCTTATAACTAGAGGAGAGAATTCCTAGGTGGCACTGCATGGCCAAGTAATGCCAGCACATATCCAAAATTATTTCAACTTTTCAGAAAAAAGAATAAAATATGCACTTAGCTAAGGCTTCCCCCTTGTGGTGTGCGCAGGGACTGCAGGTGGCTCAGAAGGAAGCCCAGATCCGGCTGCTGGAGGGGCAGCTGAGACAGACGGATGTGATTGGCTCATCTCACAACCACGTGATTCTGGATGCTCTGAGAGAGAAGGCTGAGTGCAACCCTGAGCTGCAGGCTCTCATTCACAACGTCCAGCAGGGTCCGTCTTCTCTACCCCTTCAGCTTGCTTTTCTGCTCTCTACCAGATCTCCTCTTCTACTCTTTTAATTCTCTTTTTCTACACCTCCTCCACTCAAAAATGCTAGCTGCAGTATGTATTTTGGAGCCTACTGATGCAGGCTATACTGTTATGCCTTTGTTTTAAGCTGATCTGGATACCAGGAGATTTGAGGAAGCAAGTTCAAGGCAACTTAGTTCAATACTTGATTGCTGTAACAATCAGTTGCATGGAATATGGTTTGATACAATTAAATACATCCAATACAAAAATACAACATGTGCTTTTAAATTCCTTGCGGGCACTCACGCCAAAGCAGTTTTGTCTGTGTATTACAGTGAAAGCGACTTGGAAACCCTGCAGAGCGATTTACTGCCAGTGAGACAGGAGTCTATCACCATCTAGTGGTCAGCTTTGAGAGTATGTGTGAGAGAAAGTAGACACTCAGGGAGTGTTTGTGTCTCTCCACAGAAAATGGCTATGCCAGTACCGATGAGGAAGTGTCAGAGTTCAGCCAGGCGTCCGAGGGCAGGTGAGCAATAAGAGATTGTTTTGGGAAATCGGATGGTGATGTTTAAAATTCTTAAAGGGATCACCAAAGTGAAGTCAGACCTTCTCTTCAAACCCAGGGTGGAGACCAGGACTACAGAGTGTTAACAAAGATTTAGTGCTTTTACAAAGTTTTTTAATGTGTTCCTACATAATGGACAGCACCTTTCTGACCAGGTGTCATTTAGTGAGTGACCACCAGCACTTTCTAAGTTGTCTAAAGTGCAAAGAGTTAAATGGAAAGAACTGAATACAGTGTACAGAGATTGCTGTTTCTGTTTAATAGTATATTAAGTTTTGAATTCATGCTTCTTGACTTGACTGAATAAACATGGAGCTGATTCTTTAATCAAGAGTTCTCAGTATAGTTTTGAACTATATTTCAAATTTATTTGACATCATTTGCTCTTAAATTACCATCATCTTTAAACTTTCTGATAAAATGTATAGAAGAGATTACCGATGTGTCATAGTCAGCCTTTTGGAACGGTCATGAAGGCTTCTGACATTCTTGAAAACAGTTTCTTTGTCAAGCAAAGGCTTGATTGGAAGTAACTCATCAACACAATATCCAGTGATGGCTCAGCTTCCATCCTGGGAAAGAGCTCTGGATTTTCCTCCCTGGTGCATCACTGTCTCACTGCTTCTCATACTGTCATGACTCTGGAAGATGTCAAGTAGTCAACTTTATTCCTGCCAGAGCCCTGAACCCATCAAACCTTTATAAAATTCTTTATGGTTGTTTTGTCTTGGTTTGAGGAAATGCAATGCAATCAAAATGCAATGTGTTTTAAATACCTGTTTTTACATATTATATTGATATTACGTAAAAACGATTTAGCATAAATTACGAGAATATAATGCATTGCTGTAAGGGGTGCAGGACCTCTAAAAGGTTAAGAACCTGTGCTCTAGACTGCTGTTTCAGTAAAGTGTGTTTGGGGGTGTAGAGGTGGATTTTGAGCCTTTCTCTTTTTCAGTTTCTCACAGTCATACCAAATGAAGGTTTCAGCCAGTCAAGATGACTTCAAGCAGAAGGTAAGTGCTTCAGGCCCTTCCAGTTTGAAGATGTTTGACCTGTCTGGGCTCCTGTGGTATTTCTTTGTGATTCTTGTCTCGTTTTCTCACACCCTTATGAGGGTGCGCCGAATTAGTTGCCGCTGCTTCAGCTTTTCCATTGGGTAATTCCCACTTGATGTGATTGTTGTGTTCCTCCCTGTCTTGGCTTGGCTGTCCCTTCATTCCAGCAGTTTGCTCTTCAGTCTGTCCTGACCGCTGTACCCCTTACTCCGCAGGGGGAACCCCGGCTCTCTGCCCAGATGAAGGCGGTGTCGGCGGAATACCTGGGCCCTTCCCTGGACATATCCACCAAGAACATCACCAAGTCCCTGGCCTCGCTGACCGAGATCCGGGAGAACGGCATGGGCTTCTCCCTCCGGGACCCCTACTATCGGGACAAGGTGTCGCGCACAATCAGCCTCCCCACCCGAGGAAATACCTTGTGAGTGAACCCCCTGTCTGCACAGAGAAAGGCAGCTGCGGTATGGCAGCAAGCACAGGACAGAGCACAAAACGGACCACCTCCAACACTTGACAATGTCTGCACATTGCAGGTGTATGAATATGTGTAGTGTGTAAAGACTTGTGCTGTTGTGAGAGGATGGGGATGAGCTGCCATTGGAATTTTTCTCATATTGTGGTATACAAAAGCTATTTCATGCTCTTTAAGCAGGACTGTTTCAATCATTGACTTCTAATTCTACCAAAAGCTCTACAGAACAATACCACCCCCTCTCTCCCCCTGCGCTCTACATTGGGCCAGCAGTCTGTGTGATGTCCTGAGCTCACTGTCTTCTACCTGTGTGTCAGTCCCAGGCAGTCCAGGGGCTCTGACACGTCTCCGCTGATGCGAAGGAAGTCGTACGATCGTGGACAGCCCTACAGGTAACCGTCAAACCCCATCAGCTCTTTGTGAACAAAGTGTTCCATTCTCTCCCCTTGACACTCAGCGGTTAGTAGCATCTACACCCTGGGCTGCTCCAGATGTCAACACTCACTTCAAAATGTTTTCTTATGAGGTGGGGTGGAAACTAAGGGACTCTTAGATCCCACTCGGTTCTATTCATTTGCTAGCATTTTTCTTCTAGACAGAAGCACAGCTACAGTATATTATGCTTTACTGGTGCAAAAATACCCACAGTATGGACAGATGACTTCTTTCATTCTAAAATGTTGTTCAGTTGTCCCTTCCTTTCACTGCTCATTCTTCTGTAATGTGGGCGTTCCCATTCCTTGTACCTGTTGGATTTTATATGTGGCAACACATTTATTCTTGAACAACTAATAGCAGCTGAACCAAATTGTTACTGTATATAAGCGTTAAACATTGAATTACCCAGTTAATGCCATCTTCATGTCTGAAAGGCTCTTAATGTGCTTTCAATTCAGATAATTGTGAAGCCTTGGGAAGTGTTCATATTAAGCATTTTCCCTTCCATTTGGGCAAGATGTTCATTCAATTTTAAGTAAATTAGATGGCCTGTTTGACTGGAATTTGCCCAGAGGGAATATTGGGCTCTAAGCGTTTTTGGATGTTTACCAATATAATTCTTCTTAGGATTATCTATCAGACACTCTTGAATTTTCTGGTATTTTGTACTACTTTTTCTGAGCACATATGTTTTAACTGTGCGTTTTAGACTTGCTGGGAGCAGAATCTTTTTTTTTTGCACGGACCATTAATGCTGTCAGACATGATTACATCAGTGTCTCGAGTTCCCAGACCTCCAGCTGATTATGACTCCTCAGCTTTTGCCTCCTCACGGCTCCGCTCACTTCCTCCTCCTCCTCCTCCTCCTATGCTCCTCAGGCCTGCTGACGTGGGGTACACCCCTCCTTCCTCCCCACCTCTGAGACCCCGAAATGACCGCAACGTCTTCTCCCGCCTCACCAGTAACCAGAGCCAGGGCTCGGCGCTGGACAAGTGAGTTTGTGCGGCCTCCTCTCCCCGCTCCTGCTCTGCCGCGCGCGCCTAGGAGTGCCCTTTGTGTAACGTGCAGTAAACCGCAGCGGTAGCCCATGCCAGTATGACTTCTGTCACCTTTGTTTTTCCAGGTACCAAAGCAGTGGGGGGGAAAAAATTGTTTTATTGCTGAAGCGACTTCCTAGCGAATGCAGGAATTGAAGTTATTTAAGCAGACTTGTCATGAAGGGCCCATGTCTCCAATCATTAGTTTGCCATGCTTGAGGCCATATCAATAGATCTCCTTAGAAGTGGATTTTTTTTAAATGCATTTGCTGACCATCCAGTCATGCATTTAATTATTTTTTTTTGGCTTTGCCTACTCGTTCATTCTTTTTCCTCCTTTCCCTCACTCACAGTTGCCTACCAGAGGATGGAGTTTGGTGCTGTTTAAACGGGTGGGCCAGCAACATGTCTGGGTTTCTCTTGTCTCAGAGATGCTGGGGTTAGGAAGAGGCAGATGATCTAGTTGTGGGTGGAGAGTATTATATCAGCTACATGACATGGTTACATTTAAGACAAAGTCTCTTCAATTTCACCCTTTTTTATTTTATTTAATTTACTTTTAAGTTTTCTTCCATCGCTCAGTTTTGCCTTTATGAGGGTTTGCTACAGTGGGCACTGGATCTTGTTGAACAAAGGGTTCAGGAGCTTGCGGTTGTGATAAACAAGTTGCCGCTGCTAAATTGATTAGGAACTGTTGGTTTGGTCTTGGTGTCTTTCTTGCATTGTAATTGTGGATTAACTGAAAGGGAACAAGAGTGTCTCTCTTCATATTTTCCCTTTTCTATCTTGACTTTTGTTTAACCTAAAGGGGTTGGCTGTCTGTTAGATAAAATGCTTGTTGGAGACTCAGTTGTTGGGAACTTGGAATCTTTTTATTTGTTGTCCTTTAAGGTAAGTGGCAATAATATGGAGGTTAGTCAGTTCTGTGGCTAAGGTAATTGCTTTTAGCTTTTTGTATCTCACCTTGTACAAATTATTCACCACCTTGTGTTGTCTTCTTGAGGTGAGATGTGAAACCTGAGTTCCTATTGGAAGTGCACCTGTAGCAGTTCTTTTGATATGTTGTTTTTGTTCTCGTCTCTGTAAGCATTTTTAGATTAATGCTGGTTTATGATTTGTCTGTTAACACTGCATTTTGTATTGAAAATTAATACTAAGCGACATGAGCAAGGGCAGTGATTTATCATATGAAGGTACAGTCATGTGGTGTTGTAGTCGAACAGGGATGTTAAATTAAAAACAAAATGCTTTCTCGTTCTTGCATGTTATTGGGAAGCATTTCTTCCTTCATGTGTTCATACTGTATGTCTGTCCATTGATTTCCCTGAGTAACCAAAATAAGTGCTTCGTCTCTTGGGTATGCCAAGGCAGAATCTTTATTCAAGACCCAGGAGATATAGTTTGCGTTTGTGATATAGCGACAGTTCATACCAATTTCAGATTCTTCTCTGCACTGTAACATTTTGGTTTTGCTCAGCTAAACATTATTGCACATAGAGACACGTCATGCCCTCTGTTCTAGACTGGAATGCAAAGATCATGTTTGAAAGACATCAAAGACCCAGCAGAGTGACATCCTGTAGATTTCTCTTCTCTATGCAAATTTCCTGTTGGATCAAAGATTAGAGCTAGAAAAATTAAGGCGATGACTGAAATGTGGTTTGAATGTATTAAGAGTGTCACAGTCTTTTCTTATCTATTAATCAACCAGGAAAAGGCTATTCATTACCCTAATGTGACTTATTAAGACCGATTGCACTGTTGCATTTCCACTTGAACCAATCAAAAGTCAATATTGTTTCCCACAATACTGTACGTGACTCATTATGTGGACTGTGTGTGATCATAATTTATTTTAAGGTACTAAGTTCAGCAGTGCTGAATAGTCACTTTAATTTACATCAAGCATGCCTGCCATTAAATATTATAAATTAGTCACTAAGCGGCGAAACACACAGCAGCAGTAATGGTGTCACCAAGGTCCCCAAGGAAGAAAAGGACATTATAAGTATTGTGGCAGCTGAATCAAAGTGATGGCTTTTGAACCATGAAATAGGTGTGCAAAAATTCCTAATTTGAAAACGGCTGGATGTGACTAATTCTCTTTTCATGCTTGATGAACGGAGGTTTTGACTGAATCTGTATAAGAGAAGGGTGCTCATATAAATTTCCTGTTGCCTTTTTTGTATGACAAATTCTCCAGGAATGTTTTGCAGGAGTTTCTGATGAATTCAGACTTGAATTCCCTGCTGCCAGTTACAGGAGGACTGTTGGAATACTCTTTTGCAAGGGAAACCACTTGTGCTCATGTGTTTCCTGCAATGATAATGGTCACTATTTGGACTCCAGATGTTTTTAAATACGTTTATTTTTTTTCCCTATTTAAGCGTTTCTGGAGCAAATCGTACAATATCACAAAAGGTTTTGCAGCTCCTCCTGTGATTGGTCAGGGTGATCCACTGGTGACCTGTAATAACCTTCCTGATCTTGGCATACCTCCTTCCTGCTAACCCAACCCCTGTCTGCTTGCTTCCCAGACACCTTTCCCTGTCCATCCTGTTTCCGATCTCCCCTAATCCTGCTGCTGTTCTGTCCCTAGGTCTGATGACAGCGACTCCTCTGTCTCGGAGGTGCTCAGGTATAGATCTCTCTCTGTCTGTCTCCAGTACTCCAGCCTGTGTTGTCAGCCTGCCCCTCGCTCTGGGTCTGAGCTGCTATATGCTGTCTGCATGCCTACCTGAGTGTTTCCCCTCCCAAGCTTCTTTCTCTTCTCTGAGTTCTCTTTTCTCCCCGTCTCAAATAATAACTGAATGAACCTTATAGTTTAAGAATTCTGGCCAGGCAGAGATCAACAATAGGATGCCACACTTAACAGAGAATGGTTTTAGGAGTAGCAGAAAGCATGACCTTCCTTTTTAAGCCAAAAAAAGAAAACATTTTATCCAAAACCACCCTGCATGAATTCCCCCCATGGACAAGTTGCAGATTTTTTTCCCCATATGTTTTATCCAAAGTTTGTATCAAAATACGTTGGGACAGGCACGCTGATCCAAGTATCTGTTGTTTTAAAACAAATGCAATTTTTTTTCCCCCAATGAAAAATAAACACAATGAAAAATAGTCAAGATTATTGTCCAGATTTGCAAAGAAAATTGAAGCTTGAAATTCACAAGTGTTTTCGTTTAAGAAGATGCTTCTCTGGGAAGCCATTTTGTTTGCAGAAAAACTTTTTTAGATTATCAAGCACTAAGGCAGCCACTACTGGTTTCGTCTGCTGGCTCTTGCCTGATGTAAAACGCACCAGCATCCCATGTTTGATTTTCAACTTCCTATCTTGTTGTGTTACAGATTGCACTGAAGTCCTAGTGGACTTCATTACCTTTATCACCTGTATTAGGCGGCAGATGAGGCCATCAGTGGGACACATGCAGTTTGAGGATACAGAGGGAGGTTTCACTTTTGGAAAGAAGCATCTTCAGCGCTGGTCCATTGGAGTCCTGGTCTGAAGGGATGTCTGGGCTTCCTTAAGTGCTCATTGAAGGACTGTGTAAAGGACTGATGATTTAAAGAGAACAGAACAGGCTACTGGAATGTGGCCCTTGAAAAGCTATAGTGGAGTCACTTGATTTACTGTGGTTGAAAGATGCTCCCTTGTGACTAAAGACAATGTCTTTTATCCCACTCCTTGTTGCTTCTCAGTCCGGAAGCATACAAATAAAAACACCCACTGCGTTGCAATTTGAGCCATTTCACACTGGCCCTTCTACTTAAGGCAGAAACCTGGGTGGAGGATGTTTTATGTTTCTTTGCTTATTTTCAATTAATGTGGATAGACAAAATGCAGTTAAAATAAACTTGTGCAGTTAAAGAGGCACAAGTGAGAGGAATCCGTTAACGGTTCGTTCCGTCTCATTTAAGTCCCTCTTGATAGTACTGGGAACAAACCCCAATCCAGAAAGGAACAGCAGGGCTCCAGACTAAAAAAAATACTTGGCAGCCACTGGTTCCTAAAATGAAATATTTAGGTGCCAAACGACTTTTTTTTAGTCGTCAAATTACAGATTCAAAATAGTTCGTCTGCAATGCACCCAATAAACATGGCACATGCGGTGTTGTTATCATACGTCTTTGATACATTCATTAGCAAGATTTGAGAGGCATATTTTGTGAACAGTAATTCCTCGCGTGCAGTCATGTAGACTGCATTAAATTTCATTTTCAGTTCTTGAAAGTCTTTGTCACAGTTGCGAGACACACAGCCCGGGCTAAAGGTGTCGGCCTTCGGGCACACTTCGAAATTCCACAATCACGAGCTTCAGTGTTATATAATGTACGGAACTGATATTATCAAATGCAGTATGCTTCTAACTCCCGTGTCTTTTTGTCGTTTCTTTTTTTAAATGATTCGTCCTTTGAAAAACTCATTTTCCCTTTTCTGACCGGTTTTAGAACATAAGTCACAATATATCATTTGTTTAACTTTATCATACCTAAGCCAAGCAAATTCCTGAAGCCACGAAGTTCTGAAACGTCGATCAGACCTGTTGACGCATTAATCTTACTCTAAAATGTCCCAAGTCTGTTTTCAAAGTGCGTTCGTGTGGAAGGCTTGCAGTAGCCTGTGTTCTAGTGCTTGGCTTCTTAGCTTGATACCTCTTAACCAAGTCACTTCCGTGTGCTGTGATGAAGGGACGGAAAGGCGTGCACTCTAAAGATGTAATTAAGTAACGCCTCATTACTAGGTGAAATTTGATCACATGTCGACACAAAATAACGGAGTTTTGGGGTCTGTCACTAATGGCGACTAAATTTTAAATTATTGTCGCAAATTCTTTTTTGTCGCATTTGCGAGCATTTCAGTCGCAGTCTGGAGCCCTGAACAGTTTAATGCAGATACGGATACCCAACCTTACACCAGTTTACTACTTTGTTTTGTGTGAATTTCATTACTCAAGAGCACAACAGCAGTGTCTTGACTGAGATTTAAACCTACAACCTACTGCTCAACAGTCCAGAACTTTAACCACTGTGTCACATTGCTGCCCTGCAGGCAATATGCGGGTTGAGGAAAGGGAAAACCCACTATAACAGAAAGGACAGGTGAGCACCCCAGTTCTCAGGGGGCAATAGTGCTGACCGCCACGTCACTACACCCCTGCAATCTGGAACAAAATTTGGCAGTTTATAAAGTCTGAACAGGATCAAACTGGTAAATATAGAGAGAAAGCAGAAAATCTTTATGCAGTAACTGATGCAGTAGCATCAGATTTTCACCAGATGTCATAAGCATCACGTGAATCGCTTCTAAAACTCTTCTTTCTGCTTTAATGTGCCTCTTACATTAATTGGTGTGTTTTTCAGAATAATTAATTCATCCCCATCACTGCAGAAAACCTTCAGACCACTTTTTTTACAGCCTAAAAAATCCTTTTGTATATACTGGAAAGATTCCCTTTGTTCAGCTGGTAACAATGACAATGTTAACATAGACTAAGTTTTTTTTTTTTACAATGAAAAAGTTAATTTTTCTATATACAAAAGGTCAGACGATAATAAATGAAGAAAACAACAATTATAAATCATAATCATACCGTTATATTCCCTGTAGCCGTAAGGCTCAATCCAGATGCCTCCTTGTACTTCATATTTCACAATCTAATGGAATTGCAATAGTGTTAGCTAAATTACTGAGCTCATGCATCTAGCCTTTCACATTTCTTGGACACATTTGTTCCAGTTTTGGTTTTTACTTTTTAATATGTGTCACATTGATTTCATTATCTGAAGATTGCTTCAAAGGAAAGAAATATAAAGGGTTTTTTATTGGCTTTTTTCCTCTAATTTGCCGCAGTAGGGAAGATATAAACAGAGCAGTATCCCTCACCTTTTGTCCAGCATGACAAAATGAGAGAGTAGACAGTCTTTTTTGGTGTTTTGTTGAAAAAGCAGGTTTTTAATTGCACAATCAGTCATTTCGTGGGTTGTGAAGTAGGTAGGCATTGTCTATAAAGTTACCGTCCTTGCTCAGCGGGGTTTGCATCACTGCAGTGCGGTAACAGAACGCAGCTTCATTTCTGCAACACAATAAAAATATAGCACTTGAACTATCTCCCAGGATGCTCTCCTGCTTAAAACCCGTCTCCTTCCAATCCGTTCAATTGCTGCCAGTGCTGTCATCCCAGAACTCCAGAAACATGCACCTGGGAAAAAAACCCAAGGAAAATTAAGAAAAAAGCATGCTATTTTCCCTCCTAACTCATAGGACAGAATAAAGTGACAATGTAAAGACCCACCTGTGGGGATATTCAGTGGGAGAGCAGTCTGAGACCGACCAGGCTTGGGAACACCTCCGATTTTTGCCTTACATGGGGCAGACCATAGTCTGTATGAAGGTCTTTAAAACAGCATGATAAGGTTCATTCAGAACACTTCCCAGTTTTTTTTCTTTAAGTTGCTTAGTGTAGTCCCTGTAACCCTGTAAAGTTGAATCATCTCAGTTTTGTTCTTAGTTTTCCACATCCAGATTTAGGAGACCACCTTAGGCCAAGTCTGTGTGTTGGCACTGGAGATCTTGACTGAGCCCCGTAGTCGCACACACCTGGGAACGCCATGGACCACCATAGCGATCTGAAGAAATATTGCATGTTGACGTTGTTTTCTGTACTGTCTCTTGTTTTAGCTCTGTGTGTCTTTACAAAGCTTTATCTACAGTATAGTCTGTGCTGTTCTGGGTTTGGCTGATGTGATTTTTTTTTTCCGGTTTGGCTTACTTGCATGTAGCTTTCCTCCATATTGTTTTGGGGAGCTTGGGGGTGTTGTATCTGAGTCTCCACAAAGCCATGGTGCCGATCTGCGGACTGTGGTTTGAACAGTCCACGTTCTATGGTTGTATTTTGACAGTACAGGAGCACACCTGCTGCGGGTAAGTCAGATTCCTGTGGGGCTTGTGGAACGCTAAATAAAGTCATTCTTCTGCTACATTTAAACTCTCTGTTAAGTTCTCTGTTTCCCTTGTTAGTGTATTAAATACTTTAGGTTTCCTTTCCTGTGGTGTTCAGATGTTCTGACTGGTTTGTTGTATCCCTCTATAGACTGGGCATTGAATTTTTTTGCCTTGTGATTGATTTTGCATTAACCTAAGGAATGTCCATGCTAATAATAGCTTGTCTTTGGTAAGAGCAATTGGAGCAAAAATTATTGGCATGACCACAGAGTGAACGATGGTAAGGAACAAGTGCCAGGAGACACACTGGGTTTTTAAGGACAAGGAAAGCCAAAGCACCAATTACAGCAAGATGGTCAAGATGTCAATAGAGAAGTTATGATCTTCTGTGCCTCACTGCTACACATTTAGTTTAGTAAGTAGATATTAAATGGTTTACGTTAAACACATTTAAAAACAATTAAAAACATTCGGGAACATGTTGAAAAATGTAGCAAGATTTGGCCTTTACAAACAGCTCCGAAGGCTGGCTGCCCACACCCCGCAGGAGAGCCTACTTGAGAGTCCCAATGAGCATTGTCCATATTGCACCCTATCCCACTCCCCAGAAGCCTTGATGACTGATGGTGGGGACAGAGATCCCACGAATAACACCAATGTAACACTGGTGGTCAGTAATGGAATTTGATCTGCTGATTTCACGCTCATACAAACAATGAAGAAGCTCACTGTGCCAAAAGCCGGCCCTCCCTCCAAGCATGAATGCACTTTGGGTGTCCTTAAGAGTGCTTTCCACTGTGAGATCTATTACAGAAAAATAAAGAAGTATAGCAAAATGTGTATCCGTAATGAAATTGTTCAACAAGTTTGTTCTTGTCTCTGTATGCTGGAGATAATTAACATTGTGTGCTTGTAAGTTATCTCCTTAAATGTTCAAGGTTTGTCCATTTAATTAAAACTGTGACAGAACAGCCATTTTAGTTTTTCCTTACAGTTTTAAATCCTGTGCATATTGGAGTGCTTTGGAAGATAAAGCTTGCACCCGTCTTAACCCTTGTTATGTCCTCATTTAGGGGGCTCTTGTTGCACAAGCCCAGACCGTTCCCTGCAGTATCCGTGGTGATTGTCAGTGTTTCAGAGCTAGGGCTGGCGTCCCCGAAAGACCAGTTTTGTCTTTCATCCTGGGCTCTGTTGAGTTCCCACGGCATGCTCTTCTGTCAGAGGAACCACTGTTCAGAGTGAAGGCAAAAAACCTTCAGCTGTTTCTGGGGTGGAAAATGAGTTATAATACCTAGGGAAAAGTGTCTGGCGAAACCTCATGGAGATCTGATATTCTAAATAAAAAGCATACACATAGCATTTCAATGTCAAGCAGTCTTAGTTGATAGAATGTGTCCTGTACTGACTAGTATGACAATTTCTTTCCTTTAGAATCAGAGCTGTGGTTCATTTTCCCAGCTTCTCAGTTGTCTTTGTACAGTTCCCCAGCAGGGGGAGCCATAGGGACAGGAGTCAGACATGGGAGGCTGCATTTCTCCACAAGCATTCAATTTCTTTGTATGTTATTTTTAGCAGACAGAGGTGGTGGCAAAAGTCGCAGAAAGATCGGCGAAATAAGAGCAATAGGTTTTGCTTTGAGCTTTTGTTTTGGTGTTAGTCCCATGGCGGGCTTTGCAATTTGAAAAAAGGAAAAAAAAATCTTTAAAAACACACTTGTTTTACATTGTGTTATGTCAGAGCCTGAAGGCAAAATTACAGAACATTAATAAAACAACCCGCCGAAAAAAACTAATCTCAGGCAGCGGTTTTGCACAGAGGAGGATATTTTTTTTTGTCGTCTATAAATACAGCATCTGAGATCAAGGATTATATGTAAATATCTTCGATCTTCCCTCTTGCGTCTGTGTGTCACAGATTCTCCTTACGCGACACTTCTGAGAATTAAGTCCTGCACAACATTTTTTGCTGAGGCTGTTTGAAGTGCCTTTGGGGAGCTGGGTACTGAAGCTCTTTGGTGTTTAATTGCGAAGATCTCTCTTCCCATTAGGCAGACCCCGGCACAGGGATCTCGTCAAGTGAAACAACTCTGCCTGCCTGACTGTGCCTGTGTTTGAATATTTATCAGGGGAAAAAAACAGCCAGCCAGTCAGCCTCATTCTCTTCTCCAGCAGCTTTTATGCTGTGAAAAATTGCAGTACTTTGGTTTATATATTTATTTATTGCAGTTTTAAAAAAGTAGGACACACACGCACACTTCCCATCCCCACACACACTCCTCTTACTTCCTTAGTCCCAGAAATAAGCAGAATATTTTTTTTGTGCCATTTTTTTTTATGTTGGATTTTAACTTTTTTTAAATGTGTCCCCTTGGAACTAAGTGTCAACGATGGAGATATTCCTCAGTCACTAAAATTGATATTATTGTTACTGTTGTAGAATAGCAGTTTATGTACTTTATGAAATTCTATAGAAACAAAGCAGAACTCAATAGCTCTTGATTTAGTTTGCTGTTAGTGTGCAAGACTAGTGTGCTTTATTACTATAACACTTATTTGTAAGTAGGTCTGACTCTCTTGAGCCCTTCAGTACATTGTTATAGATGTAATTGTGAGCCCTGGTGTTTAACCAAGTTACGCCAGTAGTGAAGATGGGCTGACTCTTCAATTCCTTTGGCACAGCTGCAGACAGGCTGGCGATGAGCGCACGCCCATGCTGGGGTCTTATCGATTGATTGTGTGTATTTCTGACAGGGGAGTGATCAGCCCTGTGGGCGGGGTAAAGGGAGGCAGAACCGCACCCCTGCAGTGCGTCTCTGTGGCGGAGGGGCACTCCAAACCTGTGCTGTGTCTGGACGCCACAGACGAGCTCCTCTTCACTGGATCCAAAGGTACGGTATGGCCGCTCCGCTCACTCTTCAGTTAGGTGAGAGCTTTGGCCATTGTATATTATTATTTGCTTAACCGAGAAAGCCTTCTCCACTGAGATTTACATATTTAATTAAATCATCTGCACCAAGAGACTGAAATAAGAGAAATGCAGCACTGTGCACAGAGCAGACACTTACACAACAGCATCTGGTAAGTTGGTCTTATGCAGAGCATGCTGCAGACAATTGTGCACAAGTCTGGAGTTAATTTGATACGGCCAGCAGCCATATCACCCTGCAACTCACAACTGGCAACCCACTGAAGCTAAGCAGCTGTGAGCCTGGTCAGTACCCGGATGGGAGACCTCCTGGGAAAAACTAAGGTTGCTGCTGGAAGAGGTGTTAGTGGGGCCAGCTGGCTTCTAATGCCCCAGTATAGTGACGGGGAAACTATACTGTAAACAGGTGCCGTCCTTCGGATGAGACGTAAAACCGAGGTCCTGACTCTCTGTGGTCATTAAAAATACCAGGGTGCTTCTCGAAAAGAGTAGGGGTGTAACCCCGGCGTCCTGGCCAAATTTTCCAATTGGCCCTTACCAATCATGGCCTCCTAATAATCCCCCTCTATGAATTGGCTTCATCACTCTGCTCTCCTCCCCACTGATGGCTGATGTATGGTGAGCGTTCTGGCGCACTATGGCTGCCGTCGCATCATCCAGGAGGGGCTGCACATTGGTGGTGGTGGAGGGGAGTCCCCATTACCTGTAAAGCGCTTTGAGTGGAGTGTCCAGAAAAGCGCTATATAAGTGTAAGCAATTATTATAATTATAATTATTTTATTTTTTTAGATTTAAAATGTAGCACACCCACCCATTGCAATAGCCAGCTGTTTTTCACATTTCTGGTCACGACTACAAATCTGCAGCCGCACACGGGAAAAGGAGGCAGTGTAGGCAGACCCCTCTGTCCTGCCCACCTTTAAGCCACTGGTCTTTTACCACATTGCAGTACCTCAGGATCAGTGCTGATGGGAGGAGAGGAGCGTCCCTCAGCGATCATGCTGTGAGCTTGCAAGTATAGGGGGAGTTCAGAGCCGAGACCCTGGCTGACTAATTCCACCTTGCCCTCGGAGGTGCTCAATTGTACACCACTGCTTGGGAAATCCTGTCACAGCTGGCTACTGACCCAGCCTGGGATCGTGAAGCTCAAGCTGTGCTCAGGCTTGAGCCTTTACTGATATGAAATTTATGCCATATGGATGAAAGCGTTTTTTGGCAAACCTTTCAGTTTGACTATGTTTTGAGGTAGTTATTTTATTAAAACATGACTCTGTGATTATAAAAGGATTTCATAAATATTAAATTTTTATCAGCGTATGTGATGTTTGTACCTTTAATTTATATTTTTAATTAGGTTGGCAAAATCTTATCTTAAACATATTCTGTAAGCTCGTATATGATTAGTCAAAAGTTTGAATGGCCAAACTAGCAAGAAAAAATATGCACTGATGAAGCAAATGTCTATTAGCAGTGAACAATAATAAAAATGCTCATAGAAAATAATAAAATTAACAGCTTGAGGGGAATCTTGGTTTGAGCCTCTTTAAGAGCAGTAGAGAACTGATCCAAGAGTCTCATCCAGACCTGTCTTGAGAGAAGCCAGGGTATTGGCTTCTACCACATGGCTGGTTTAAGCCCACAGTCTTTTGTAGAAGAAATGCCCCCTGTTCTAAGTAGTTGTTCTGAGAACTTTCACATAGTTTCCACCTGTGCGCACTGCTGAGTCTGAAGAAGTCTGCCGGCTTGCCTTTCACAATCCCCTAAGGCACTGTTGATAATTGGAAGAGGACCCTGTGCACTCTTCTCTGTTCAAGACTAAAAAGATTCCATTCTGTTCCATGTAGAACATTCACTTACGCTGCAGATTTTATCTGGCTGCTCTTTTCTGGACTGATTCTAGAACAGCAATGTTATTGTTGCAATATTGTGGCCAATATTTTACCTATATTCTGAAGAAGCTCTTATTAGTAGAGGGGAAAAAGGGGAGAACTTCACTGAGAGAAGAAGAGGATGAATAAGTTAAAACCATCCAGAGACACAGCAGAACATCGTATCTCCATCCTTTTGACCAAAAACCTTACAAGCTCTCCCCAGCTTAGCTACCTTTTGAGGTGGGTTTCCTTCCCCTTTTGTGACTCCTGCTATAAATAAGTCTGGAATAAATTTGAAGTCAAGTGGAGATGGATATATGAAAGGTGACCTTCTGCCTTCAGTGCTTGATCAAGCAATATACCACAGTCCTGGTCACCGGGGATGGGGTTGTGACATTTTATTAACTTGGTCTTGAGCAGCGCTGGGTTTGCAGCCTGAACGAGCACCAACTGAATCATTCCCCACAGAGAGAACGTGAAGACTGATTAAAACTGAAAGGTCACTAACAGCTCCTGAAGAGACCTTTTTTCGTTTAGTGTTCTGCTTTTCGGGCCTGTCCGCTGTCAGTTTGGGAGGAGAAAAACAAGACTGCGACCACGGCAATTTCTGTTTTTTAACAATTGTTTCCAATTCCGTTGGTTATATTTACCCACCTGATTTGGAACGGCCATCTGGTGTGTCTACACAGCTTCAAGCCCCGCAGCCACACATGCGGAGAGTGAGCCGGTGTAAATGGACGCCTCCGATTTGTCCTTTATTCAGCCACCTGGCGCTATAGAATTTCTGAAAGGAAATAGAACCCCTGGTTGAACACATTGACTCACTCCAAGCACCAAGTGAAACGTACCTCTATTCCCAGTGGCTACAGTAAAGCAGACACAAGAGGAGTGTAAAGACTGCACTGAGTGGAGTGGAAGTGTCATAATAGCGAGAGCCCTCATGAGCAGCTCTAGTCTTATAGTGCAGCATTTACACCACTCTTTTGGCTTCTTCACTGCAGATCGTTACCTTTCTGTTTACCACTGAACAATGTCTGGGTCGACAGGGAATGGTTCTGTGTGCAGGTATTCAGACAATTTCGCATGGTCAGACATTCACAGTGTTGAGGAATGAGTGACAGCCCTATTGGTTTAGGATGAGGAGGGGAGCTGAATTACAATTCTCTTCTGCGTGTGCCGACAGTACCTCCCGCTGGACATGTCTGTAACGTGCTTCAGCACTGTAGATGGAGATGGAGTCAGTAATGACTTCTCTCCAATCTCTTTTTTTTTTTTTCCCTGTGCGCTATAGACCGCACGTGTAAGATGTGGAACCTGGTGACAGGGCAGGAGATTGTCACCCTGAAGGGTCACCCCAACAACGTGGTGTCGGTAAAATACTGCAGCAGCTCCTGCTTGGTCTTCACCGTCTCTACCTCCTTCATCAAAGTGTGGGACATCCGTGACTCCGCGAAGTGTGTGCGCACCCTCACGTAAGGTTTTCCTCTCGCCTTATTCCCTTGCAGAGATATCCCTCAAGGAGTGACTGCTTAAATTCCCGCATGCTGCATATTGTTCACTGGGATGAACGTGTCCCGTAGTTCAGAGGGAAACTTTGCGGTTGTATGCTGAAAATCAGTAGTCGCACATGTGTAGCAACCGCAGCCGTCCATTTTCTCATGAATCTGACCCACGTGCTGCACGGGAGGTTGATGGCGTTTTGGTCGTGATCCGGCCCTCTTATTTCGCCCCAAACCCTCAGGTCCTCTGGTCAGGTTATCTCAGGGGATGCCTGTGCCGCCACCACAACCCGCACCATCACCACGGCGCAAGGGGAGTACCAGATCAACCAGATCGCTCTGAACCCCTCTGGCTCGGTGCTGTACGCCGCCGCTGGCAACACCGTGAGGACCTGGGATCTGAACAGGTGAGGGGGGGTTGGGGGGGGCTTCCCGGCTGTCACCCACACTCTCCTGTCACGCCAGTCACGCAGTCTCAGATCCTTCACCGTGCCCCGATGAGACCTGCCACGCGCTTTTGTGCCAAAGCTGATGTCATCGCTGGCCCCTTATTACACATTCTTCTTGCATTACCGTCAGTAAGAAGAAAACTCCTGAGGTGGTTTACTGATGCTTTTTGATGAGATTAAATAACAATTCTGTTGGTTGGTTAAGAAAATCAAGTGGACGTGGCTCAGTTTTTTAAATAATAAATGATGGCTACCAGACCATTCCTGTGCCTGCCACCTACTGTAACTCACCTCCTCACCCTGAGGAGGTCGCTGTGCCTCCCTGTGCTAAGTCACTTGGATGAGACAGGAAACTGGGGCCGCAGCAGGTCACTGTGTAGTAACTTAAAGTCCTTTGTAGCTAAAGTCATCTGTTAAGTCACTTATTATGGGGTTGTGGAGATTTTTTTATATATATGTCTGGGTCGTTAATTTGACCATTTAAGGGGGGCGTGTTGGACTCGGTTCTGGGAGGACCTTTTTTTTCCAGCCTGAGCTCCGTTACATTCTGGGTCTAATTAATTAATTAACTGCCTTGGTGCAACTATTGTAACTTTGCTCCGAGGTGTTTTTTTAAGTAACTGTACTCTTTGTGTAATCAGCGTTTTGAGTAATGATGACTATTGTTTGTAAAAGACCTTAAGGTACACTCTGTATATGTTTAATTAAGAAAATTAGCTAAATAAATGATTGGTTAATAATTTACTAGCAGCTCTATCACACTGCAAATCACAGCTGACAGCCCACTGAAGCTCAGCAGGTCTGATCTTGGATGGGAGACCTCCTGGGAAAGCTAAGGTTGCTGCTGGAAGAGGTGTTAGTGGGGCCAGCATGATATGATCACCCTGCAGTCCCAGTATAATGCCCCAGTATAGTGATGGTGACACTATACTGTAAAAGGAAAAAGTGCTATCCTTAAGATGTGACTGAAAACCAGACAAGTGCTATTTAAGAGTAAGAGATTATTATTATTTTTATTAGTGGTTTTAATTCACGTCTCAGGTTGGAAGAAAACCCAACGGACACAAAGTTTGAAACCCCCAATTTAAAGAGTAAAGACACCAAGTCTGTTTGAATTCAGGTCTCTGTGTGGAAGTCCTCTTTTTATTTGGGGGTCCTTCTGTTTCCTCTGTATCGGGTTTGGAATGACCTGCTGCATGCCCAGTGTTGGATTAACACACTCTGCGGTCCACGTTTTAGGATGCAGGCCATCGGGAAGCTGACTGGTCACATCGGCTCAGTGATGTGCCTCAGTGTGGGTCAGTCCAGTGGCTGCAGGGACCAGGTCATCACTGGCTCCAAGGACCACTACGTCAAGGTACAGTGCTGCCGTCACCCCAGGCCTCGGTCAGAGTACCTGCTTCTGTCCCGCTTCTGTGCCGTTTTCTCTGCTTGTTTCTCATCTGTGTGCATCACTGTAACTCATCAGTTATCCCAGTTAAGATCTTTGCAGTTTTATATTTACAACTGCAGGTGAACATGCAGCTGTACGTCTGGCTGCCCTTTATCTGAAACAAGGCTATTCAGTCATTTATTTAATAAGCATGGCTTATTCAACGGTCCTAATTGTTTTCCAGTGATGACTCCTCTTAAATGAGCATCTTCTCATTCACCCTGCCTGATGTCACAGGAAGATGTTCCAGTAAGGTGATGTAAGAAAATGGGTGCTGATATTTGTCAATGGTGCTGCAGGTGTTTGACGTTGCTGAAGGTACGGTGGGAAATGTGGGTCCAGCCCATAACTTTGAGCCGCCGCACTATGATGGCATCGAATGTCTGGCCATCAACGGGGACATCCTGTTCAGTGGCTCCAGAGACAACGGCATCAAGAAGTGGGACCTCGAGCAGCAGGAGCTCATCCAGGTACAGTGGATGTACCGATCACTGACTGCGCAGTCAGCCATGTCCACACAGCGCCCCGCCTTTGTGCTTTTTCTCATGCCTGTTCCTCCCTTGTTGCTTCCCGTTGTCCTGGAAGTGTCGAAAAGACTTCATCTGCAGCAGGGTTATGTGCTGCAAACACTGTAGTGAAATAACATTACTTAACTACAGTATATAATGGGGAAACAGTGTACAGTACAGCATGGAACTCGCAGAATTTCATTGCCTCACAGGACCAATCTGCCTATAGCTTCCACTGAGCTGATGCGATTGCTGTGTCTATATCTATATATGTCTAGGTATGATATGGATTGTATCTATTCCTCCCACAGCACTGAGCTAATGGGACTGCAGCGCCTATACTGTAGTTCCTGCTGAGCTGACAGAACTGCGGTGCCTATAGCTCCCACTGAGCCCCCACAGTACAGCACCAAGCTAACGGTACCACAGTGCCTATATTGAAGTTCTCACTGAGCTGATGGGACTGCAGTGTCTATACAGCAGCTCTTATATCACAGCTCTGATTTCACTGTATGCTACTGCCTTAACACATTCCAGGTCCAGAGCACAAGAAATGCAAAACTAAACTTAAGAGTGTTCTGGAAATGCCAAAGTACAATATTCTGAAGGATGTTTCTTTTTAGTTTATGTACCTGAATGAACACGCACATTATATATTTTAATATAAAAACAATAAACAGCTCTCTGCACTGTTTCATTTGCCATGGCGCCTGGGGATATGAAATGACTCAGACAGCTAATTTGATTTTTTGTCTTCTGAGCTGTTTGAAGGAAGAAAAGGATAAATAATAAGCACAGTCTGGTGCTGTCGATAGAGCTTGCACCAGCCCTCAAATGATTTCTGACATTTTGCCATTAATTGCCTTTTTCAGCTAAAATGCAACTGCTGTGCCTTTGTGGATGAGCATTCTGCCGGCAAACACTGGGGTTATAAGAACCCGAGCGTCAGCTTCACACATTGTGATGTTCATCAAGAAGAGAGCAAGCAATCACTCAGTGATCACAAGGGGTGTCTGCTAGTCATTCAGAAGAGCAGGGGCTGATTTTACAGCGGAATAAATCATTTCTGCAGAATTAGTGGAAGAAGTGCCATATGAAAGCTGGAAGGGTCATTCTTTTGCAAATCAGACCGGTGCAAGTTGGGACTTGTTAAGCAGGTTGCAGAGAGTGAATGCTGTATTGCTCAGAAAAAGAATTTGCTGTGTTGATGATATTTAATAATGAGAAGCACTTTGATGGGCAGACGACATTAATTTTGATTTGTAGTTGATAGCTCATAACTCTGGGTTCTTATCAGTTTAATTCACTCCCCTGAAAATCCAGGCCAATTTCTAACTCGATGCTCATTGAAATTGTACAGTTATTGATGCTGCGGAGTGCTTTTTGTATTTTCACAATTCCTCATGTCTAGGTATGATATTTCAGCTAGCTGATTAATATTCTGAGTTAAATTGGCAGACTCTCACAATGGTAGGCATTGTGTGATTGAGTTAAGGAACATAAGACGCACTTCTTCCACTTCCCCGAGGCTAAATCATATCCATCCATCCATTTTTCTAAACATTTTATTCAGTACTGGGTTGTGGGGGAGCTGGAGCTGATCCCAGCAAGCAGCAGGCACAAGGCAGGATACACGCTGCGCGTCCCAGTCCATCACAGGGCAGACGTGCACACACTCACACCAGGGGCAGGTTTTCCTGAAGCCAATTAATTTACATGTATGTCTTTGGACTGTGGAAGGAAACCCACACAAACATGGGGAGAACATACAAACACCATGCAGATAGAGACCAGAAATTGAAGCCCCAGGGTCCCACATTGCTATGAGCCTGAAATGCTAACCACTGTGTCACTGGGCACCCCACAAAATATTTCTTTTGTAAAGTGGAAAAAACTCTTGAAACATACAGCTCAGTCCCACACTGCATTGTGCCTTGTCACAAACAGTCCCGTTGGAAAGATGGAGTTGGACTGGGCTGCGAATGTTTCATATTATTTTAGATTCTTTTCCACACCCAAGCTTTTCAGACCTGGGACAAACATAGCGGTGTTATTTTTTTAAATAGTTTAAATGTTTCAGTATTTCTTCATAGTTAACATTATCATCACATATTAATGTTATTTCAGAATATTTAACTGTGAGTAAAAGCTTAAAAATAACAGTGAAAAAATATTCACCATCAACGGCAACAGGATGATCCTCTTGATAACCTGCAGTTCTTTTTCCACCTTTTAACTTGCTCTGAATTCACGATGATAAGGAGAGTTGAAGTACTGTTACAGTTTCACATCAGACCATAAGTGAGAATGTCAACATTTTATTTGTATCTGTCTCCCATTTGGAGGGGGCAGAGGTAATATGTTGGGAAGAGACTTATTTAACGGCTCTAATATACTGTAGGATTGTCTGAGCTATATTATTGCCCTGTATAGGAGAAAATGCTCCAGATTGCTAACAAGAAGTGGTCACCTTTCACACTTGGGAGGACTGAAGGCTTTCTGAAAAGATTAACTAGACACGGGGCGTGTATGGCATGACTTCATGACCCATGATCTTAGCAACTCTTCAGTGGGTGGCAGAATGCAAATGGGGACATTGAAGTATTTTTTGAGAAGACGAGGTCACTTTAAGGTGTATGTCTATACAGTACATTCGTGTGCAAGCTTTGCATTTCTCTGACAAATGTGAGGAAGAAAATCGGGAAGGAAACTGGAAGGTGGTTTTTGATAGTTAATTTGCCAGTGTCTTGAGCTGATGGATTTCGAGACTTGGCACATGCTGGGGGCCCCTGCATTAGCTGTGCCCCCTGGGCATTTGAGCTGTGTGAAGGAGCCTGGTATGAATGACATAAGGCCAGCCAGGGCAGTAATCATTCATGTCCATGCACCCAGGGCCAGATTTGTACAGCACAGCCCCTGCTGGGCCTGGTCTGAGCTTGTCCTAAATGGAAAAACACAAAATAATTGGAAACGCACCGATGCATTAATGCACTGGATACTGATAGTGAGCTCTTTCTTGCACTTACACTGCAGAATAGTCACTCACCTGTACCATCATACTGTACTTAAAGGGGAACCACAGTTCCAATTTCTCAGACCAGTTATTAAATCTCGATAACGAAACAAATTAATTGACGGTATAGAACATTTTAAAAATGTCAAATTAAGCACAAAATCATGAATTTTCTGAAAGTACTGAAAGTTGCCATGTTGTTACAAACACCTGGTCTTTCCACAGGCGAGAGTGAGAGTTCATGCAAATTGTGACTTGAAGTGAACCCTTCCTGCTCACTAGTTACTGTAAAAACTAATGTGTTGGAATGTACGAGCGAATTAGTGCAGGTTGTGGAGCAGACATTTCACTGCAGAAATGATCCAGTGTGATCTGCATGTAGAGTTAACAAGAAGTATTTGTCAGCAAGACCGTCTCAAAGTTGAGAGTAATATCGCTATTGGATTAAAAGAGATGTACTCGCAAGCCAACTTGTTTACAATGTAATAAGGCTCTAACATGTCACCTGAAGATTGTTCTGAATTGCAGGATATGGGGAAACTGTCTGTTTTGTCATGTAAATGTGTGGTTTTACAAGTTACTCTGTACATTTTTCTTTTATTGTGGTTCGAAATTCACTCATCAATGCTGATTCTTTCTAGCCCTGAAATTAAAAACTAGAGTTGCACTTGCCCTTTGTTTCTCAGGAGGCAGCTGATAAAAAGAAAAAGGGTTTGATGTATTTTAAAGCAATGGGGCAATCAGCAGTTTTGACCTTTTGCGCCTGTTGCCTGCCCTTCCTGCCCTTCCTCTTACAGTATATTGCTTTTGCACTCAAAACTATGGATTTGAACCCCCATCCCAGTGGTCTCACTCCAATTGCCCAAGCAAGAGCAGCTATGCCAGATTTATACCTCGTATTCCTGTTGGGAATTGGAGTGCCCTTCTTGCCCTTGAGGATCTAGGTCTGATTGGACACTGTGAGCACTGTTAAACTTTCCACCTCTGAACTCCTGAGTAACCTTTGAAAGAATGAAAGGCTCTTGGAAGAGGAGGAGAGTGATGACTGTGCTGCAGCCTCACTGTGTTCTGTGAACCCCATTACGTACACAGTAGAGACCTGTTATTTTGTAATGAACTGACAAGCTTGAGCATTTATGTGTAACGTGACTGGTTACTTCTCCAAGGTGGCAAGTATGTCAGTTCTTCGTAAAGGTCCCTCTTCTTTGTAAAGAGGAATCTCTCACTGCTCCTGTCTCTTGGTGGTCTGTGTGTTGCAACACAAAGGAAGTCTGGGAGGATTGTTTTTTTTGTGGATAAGACTTACCCCAGGGAATACGGAGCCTGGTAACCTTTCAATTTTAGTATACCTCTGCCATGTGCAAAGTAACAGAGCTCATTTGGCACACCTTTGCTTGTTTGCCTGCCAGTAGCTTATTGATTTGAGAAGCTCATCTGGCTGTTTCTTGAAGAGTCGTAGGGATCTCTGCTTAAAAGCATGACTAGCAGTATCTTCCAGACACCCACAATGTCTCCTTTTCATTTCTGAATGCCGACCCTTGTTTCACTAGCATACTGTATATGCAGTAGTTCCCTCTTTAAGAAGAGGTCTAGAAGAAGAATTTTTAATTACTTGTACATCTCCTTATAGTCTCCTTCAAGACTTAAAGAAATTCATTTTCTTTAATTTGCCTGTTTATGGTATTCTTTTAAGGCAAATGCCCTTTTTTGTAATATGGTGACCCTGAATTGAACATAATGCTACAGATGAGGTTGTTCTAATGCATGGTATGCTTTTAACATAACATTCCTTGGCTTGATTCCCTAATTGAAAATCTTCTCAAAGACTGTAGGTCCAATGGCTTTCATATTTAATGGGATGACCTGTATAATTCAAATGATTACTTCATTAAAGGGCTTAGATGGGATGTATACTGGAAGACCTGAAGGACTGAAGCTGAGGATTTGTTTTTCTTTCCCCTAATGGGAGTTTTGCAGAATAATGTCAGTGCCCTGGTTTTGAACTAATGTGTTGTTGATTGTTGTCTTCCTTTTCCCAGCAAATCCCCAATGCCCACAAAGACTGGGTATGTGCCCTGGCCTATGTGCCTGGGAAGCCCATGCTGCTCAGTGGCTGCAGAGGAGGCATGCTCAAGGTCTGGAATGTGGACAACTTCACCCCCATTGGAGAGATCAAAGGTCACGACAGCCCCATCAACGCCATCTGCACCAACTCCAAACAGATCTTCACTGCATCCAGGTACTATGCGTGCGGGAGAGAGGGAGACAAACAAGCATGCGTGGGTGGTATAGCATATAGGAAAACACAGGTGGGAAGAGGGAGATAGAGGGGGTAGGGAGAGAGAGTGAGTTGCTGAGAAACAGGAGAGAAAAGATTGAGAAAAAAGGTGGAATACTTGGACTGAATGACATGGCTGTAGAGTCGCCCCAGATTAAAGATCATAACTGAGCGTCAGTACTGAAACCGGTCAAGAAAGAAACAGGGAGGACAGCAGGGACACAGATAATAACCCTAGATAATGAGAAGGGGAATTTTACATGCAGAGATTTAATGCGTTAGACACTCTGCCACCTAAAAAGAGCACTGAAGTCAGAGCCAGATTTGCTCATTTGGGATGGGCTGGAAGAGCAACGTACTGCACAAAGCTAATTGACGCAGGCAGGTTTCTGGCTACAGGGTTTGAGGTGGAACACGGCGACATTACTGCAGATCAGTGAATCCCAATGAAGCTCATAAGAACTGTCGCTCTCTGTTCATCACAAAGACTTGCTCTGGACCTCATTGTTGTACAAAATCCGTGGGAGGAGAAAATGGGTAGATAGTTGAACATTAATAGAAGTCAATTCCTCGTTTTCTTCAGCTAGAATTCTCCAGTTGCACTGGGACTTTGGTTCGGGAGAACTGTGTAGGAAATATTTTTTAAGAATTTAGCTCCTGAATTGTGTTCAAATGTTTAAACTCTCTGTATATGGGTGACTCAGACAGGGGACTAGTAATACTGTGAAATAGATAACACAGGTGTCTCACTCAGAGACAATTCCTTTATCAGTATGGATGTATATGTTACAAGGTTCTTCTGAAGTTGCCCTGTCTGAAAACATGCATTTTGAAAACTGCACTGCAGTGCAATCAAATTTATTACACTTACAATTGGCAGCACAGGGACATGTTTTTTTTTAAATCTGCACTAGAGGGCATTGACAACATCTATCCAGGAGATTAGATAAAAAGACTGCAGCATTGCCACTGCGTGGTCTCATCTCAGAAGCTAGGGAAGGATCTGGGCAGTACTGGGATGGGCGACCCCTCAGGAAAACCAGTTTACTGCTGTAAGTGCAGATGTGGAACCAGTAGGTGACCCTAAATTGGGAGTGCAAACCAACTCCCCAGTATGGTGATCAGGGATACTGAGCTACTGAAGGTGCTTTTCTTTTAGATGAGATGCCAAACTGTGGTCCTGAATACTTGGCACGGTTTGTAAGATGAAGGGTGTTAATCCCAGTGTCCTGAATAGATTCTTCTCTGGGCTGATGCATTGTGTCCTACATATCCCTCCCCCCTTAATTCAACAGGTGAAGCGAGGTTTTCTGCACCTGATCTGTGCTTTAGGATCCTTTAAAAATGAAGAGTGCAGATTATTTTTTGTTAATAACTATTAGAAAGTCACCAGCACACATGCAACTTTCAGCACATGGTGCACAGCTGATTGATTCCCTTCTTGGGGTGTTGTGTCGTCTTTCGCTACAGACATTTGAGTGTCAGACCACTAATTTTATCAGCACCCAGTGTTGCCACAAGTCTGGTGGAGGAGAATGATAAACAGCAGCAGTAGTGTGGCGTTGTCACCTCAGGCTGCCGCGTCTGCGCACTCGAGCCTTCTTCCGTTTCTGCTGCGGGCTCGCTCCATGTGCGCGTGAGGAGGCCGTTTTGATTCTCTGGGTCTCCACTAACACGTCTGTCTTCTCTTCCCCGCATCCCGCCACCCCCCCTTTCTGTCTCACCTGCTTGGCCGGTGCCGCAGTGACTGCCGGGTGAAGCTGTGGAATTATGTTCCAGGCCTCACGCCCTGCCTGCCTCGCCGCGTCCTGGCCATCAAGGGTCGGGCCACTAGCCTGCCCTGAGCCTCTGCTAACCACCTCCTGCTATTCTACCGCCCTCCTCCGGTACAGTCCGTCTCTTTCTCTCTTTCTCTCTGCTCGTTTTTCTCCTTTTACTTTTCCTCTCTCCTCCCTTTCCCCTCCAGCCCCGTCTTCTCTAGCAACCCAGCTCAGCCCCAGTTTATACCAGTGACCACTGGGTAAGGCCCAGGTGTTTTCTGGTGAACCTCCTGCATGGTGTGAAACACTGATTTCAGAACTGTTTCGATTATTTGCAGTATAAACTCGCTTACTGGTAAAAGTGTAAGGTCTCCTGGGTAGATGGCTTTAGTATGTGACCCATGAGCTTAATACTTTTGTGAATGAAAACAAGGGGTAGTCTGATGGAAAAATTGGCAGTGTGAGTGTTATAGTAAATATTCATGTTTTCCCTGGGAGAGTTATTTAGCCACAGAAGTGTAGGAATCAATTAAATTGCAGCCTAGGATTACCTTGTGTGTAATATGGACTATTTGTTTGCGAACTGCCGAATTCCCCTCTGCCCCTGATTAGGTTTGATGTTTTTCTATACAGATTACTAAAAGTAAAAATATAAATTAGCTTTTTATAATCCTGCATGCCCAAATCCTTTAATTGGAACAGCATCTCAAGGTTTGGTATGTGACTTGCAGTAGTTTAATTTTTAATGTGTAACAAAATGACATTGACTTGGAAAGTGTCAAGTCAGTTCTTTGCTGATGCTTGTCGTGAGTTGTGTTGTCACAGGTTTCCGTTCTGGTGGCTGAAGTGGAGGTGGGCGGGGCCCTCTGGGTGTCGTGGTGAGGTGTTTGACTGACAGCTGTCTTTGTTTCTCTCCGTCTCCCCCTGTCTCTAGTGACATGTCGGTGAAGATCTGGCTGGCGAAGAAGGCGAGGGTGAGGTGATGTGGAGATCAGTGGGTCTCTGTGGAAGTTCTTGGGTTCTCATCTTTGGATCTGCAGCTGAGTGGCAAGGGGCAGGTCTCTCCTTGGCCTCCTGCGCTGCTTTGGGGTCGCAGTGCAGCCATCGGTTGGACGTTTCCTGAGCCTGACCAGCAGCCCATTGAATGATTCACAGCTCCATGTGGTCTCACCTGGTGGGCTCAGCTCTGGAATCAAAGGCCCCACTTCTGTCTTCATCACAAGGAATGTGGAGAGGGAGGAGCAGTGGGAGGGCGTCTGTGTAATGTCTTATCTCTTCATCTGACCGAACATCTCTTACTGAAACTGTTACTGTGGAGGAAAATTGCCTTTGCACTATTGCGTTGCAGCAAATACCTTACAGCGGCACTAGGTCAGAGCACAATGTTTCTGGAAATGAAACCGGGCAAACTGAGAAATTAAGGGGTTGGCTAAGGCAGTTTTTTTATGCTTTTCTAACTCAAAAGTGCCATCCTATTTTGACTCCTCTCGGGCAATAGAATGATGACACTGAAGAACTCGGTGGTCACCTTCATGCTATAGGGAGTAAATCCCAGAAGACTTCATCTGTAATGTCTGATGTAATGACCCGTGTCCTCTACAAGCCCCGTTTATGACTGGAAGTGCCTTTCCCTAGTTTGACATGGATATTGATGTAACACCTCCAGCCACAGCTGTTGCACTACTGCTGCTCTTTATTCTTCTGTTTTTGGAAGGGACAACCTCCCCTTTCCAGTTTCGAACCATAGCAAAGCTTCTGGCCAGGGAAAGGCACATCTCAAACAGCTCGTCATGCTCCCAGCCCTGCCTCTGACAGACAGTCCCTCCCTTTTTCTCCCTGCCTGGAATTTTCCAGGGGTTTTTGAAGACCCTGACTGGGCAGCGTAAACCTGAGGCAAGGTTGGTCTTTTTTTTTTATCCCCTCTCCCGATCTGGGTTCACCCGTGTATTTTTGGACTTTGGATCTGTATTTGAAAGTCTCAATCCAGTTTTGGTACTGTAGCTGTGAAGGCCGGAGTCATGCCGTTGAATATTGAATGATCTCTCCTTCACCCAGGGTTGGGACAGAGGAAAACAGATTTAACCTACCTTTAATATCATCTTCTGACCGCTTTTGAGACATTGTAATGCACTAATGGAGCCAAGAAAGTCGGTGCGCTTCACGTGTGTTCTTGGGGACAAAAAGCACAAACGCGCACAAAACAAAATCACCCTCCTTCCTGCTGACCAACTTTTTTTTCTGCACATTTTTTTTTGCTTTCTTGTCAAATTCATTTGTTAGCTACCTCAAGCAGAGAAAAAAGCCTAAGGTACTCCTAATACTTGACAGTTTAGTTAGTTGTTATACCATGTCTGATTTCAGACTCTTTCTTGTCTCAGTCAGGATTAAGGACATTGAGCCTTTTCTTTATGGTTTTTCTCTCCTGACTAGTCTTGCTACTACAGCTTCTTAATTTCATATTATAACCAAGATGGAATCGGTAACAAAATCAAGCTTGCCCAGCTGAACTAGCTCTGTTTTGCTATGAAGTGTGAGTTGTGCAAAAATAGCCAGTGATCACGTATCAGTTTGGGCTGCTTTTAATGTGCTGGTCGAGGTGAAACTTTGGACTGTTTTGCTGTTATCTTGTTGCCAAGCATTAAAGGTTTGTTTTTCCAGCTTTGCATTTAAGGTCATTGAAGCAAGCCACTCAGTCACAGAATATTCGGGAAGAGTAGGTTCTCTGGTCTTAAGCATCTGGAGGCAGGCATTCAGTGCTTCCTAGTGGGTAAAATTGCGACTATAACCGTGCAAGGACCCAATACTCTTTGTGTTCACTGAAAATGAATAGTTGAGTCATCGGGAGATACAAAACTAAATACAGTCGGCGATGGACAGTTCAGACTTGGATATAAATAATATATTTGCTGGCATATCCTGCTGCACACAGCTTTTTCTCACAAATGGGACTGGTTCTTCGTAAATCGGGTTCTTTGAAGTTAAATCCCAGGATCAGGTTTTTGATATACGTAGGTTAATGTCCTCTGGCACATATCTTGACTTTGTATCCATATGTGGCCTAGCATAGGCTACAGGCAAATGTGCCAAAGACATATTTTTTGCTTCCTGAAACACACTATTCCAGAGGTACAGTTCAGGAAGTAATGTGGAGAATTAACCCTACCTGGTTTTGGAGAAGTCTGTGAAAAACATATGCTTTGTGAAACAGTGTTGCAGAATGTGTGACCAAGGAATTGATTCACAGTCTAGACTGATGTCTATTTTATTCATTTAGAAACCGTTTGATATAATACAAGGACATTATACTCCAGAAGTGCGTTTCCAGTTTGTTGATGGATGAGGATTTGGATGGCTGAGAGCTGAGTTTTTTTTCAGGTCCCTCCAAGACTAACTTCCTGGGGATCTATTGGTTATTCTTGTGCTCAATTTAATTAAACATTTTTATGGCCGATGCAGCTGAGATGTTGTAGTTGTTCCTCAGCAGGTTTGTGCATTTTTGACATACAACTTGAAGAGTAGAAAAAAATGATTCTATTTCCCATTATCATGGGAAAAAAATAAAAATCAACTAAAATAGACATCTTATTTTGTAGGACCTTATAGAATTTCAAAGGGTACTTCAATGTTTTAATAAAGAGGTGTTTGTTTCATTGCCTGCTGTGAAGAGAAATTTGCAGGATTGTAGATGAAATTCTTTGGTTCTTTAATTGGATTGTATCTCAAACAAATTGTCAGTAGGTTATCGAGACACTTTTAAAAGCTTCCTATTTCAATATTGCACTAATGTTTGCAATTGTTGGGGTGTATTTTGGGACTTTGGGTATTTGGAAAGTGTGACTGACCAGGCAAGGCAGAAACAGATCCTTGGTCATGCCTGATCCTTGGTGTGCCGATCTCTCATAATTCCAGTGACTGGTTGGGCCAGGGATTGATTAAACAGACTTGTTACCAGGACAGTCCGTGCCCCAGCTCTGCCTCTGTCTCGGCACAATCTGAAACGGCGCTGCTTGCTCTCGGTGATGCGCAACATCATCTCGTCTCTGCGGGTTACTTTGAATGAAAGGCTGCTAAGTAACAGATTGATTTTGACCTAATTCTCATGGAGCTGCAGCCCCTGCCTTTTGACTTGTTGTTCAAAGTGACCAGAAATATGTGCGTCACTAGCAAATGCTTTTGTTTTTAACCCAGGAACCTACTTGATCTGGCTTGATAGCCATTTTTTTTTCATCTGTTGATGAGGACGGTGTGTATTCAGCACTGCGCAGGTGTGCGATTTTAGGATTTTGGTCTTGATTGATTCCTTAAATCAGACTAAAGAATTGCTACTGGTGCTAAAATGACAGGAGCATCTGCTTTGCCAGATTCAAGGATGGATGGAATTTGCTCTCGGGACTGTCTTAAATGGGAAATCCCACGTCTGTTGCTTGTGCCTGAGATGCTGAGATACACTTTGACAGCAAAGCTTAGACAACTCATTTATCTCACTGTAAGAACTAGTTTAAGACAGTATCCTCCACAGGCAATGGCAGACAGATGCTAGAATGGGTTGAATAAGTGGTCTATAACCTAAATGCCTACTTTTATAGCCGTGCCAATAAAATACCTGTAGGTGCTTTAAAAATACAGCATTTGAAACACTTGAATTTTCATTTATTTAATTAGAATTCTTACTGTTTTTTAGCCTGTGATCCATTTGTACTGTAGAGGAAGCTAGCCAGAAGCTTTCTGAAAACAGCAAGTTAAATGTAACCTAGCTATAAAATAAATCTATGTACATGTGTACTGTATTACTGTCAAATATGTATGTAATTGTTTATGTACCTGTTGTTTCTGAGCCAGAGGGAAGAGGATGGAGTTTTTCTGAATGACAGCAATGCTACTCACAATAAAGGGGAAAATAGTCCTGATAAAGGAGAAGCTAAAAGGCCTGAGAACACTTTCAGGTGATTGCCGTATCCCAGATTATTTTGCACATGAAAAAGTACATGAATCTTGCTTTTGCCTGGGACGCAGTTAGTCTACACACTGCTGAAAATCCTGAAAACAACATCGGGTCTCATCCTGAGAAGATTGCACTAGGAGCTCCGGCAAAACCAACCAAAAACAGAATCAATATTGATCAAATAAATGTTATCTAAATTGAAAATGTCAAATTAGGCTCAATATCCTAGCCAACTGATTATAGCTGTCAAAACATGATTGTTTCTTCTGGGGAAAAGTTCCCATTTTATGTTTGTCAACAAAGGGCAGATTAATGTAGGGACACACTGTCACTGTAAACCGACCCCTTGATCTCTCTCGGATATGATCCGACTGTTGCTGTCCCTCATTTCCACTATGAATATATAGTTCTAATTATAATTGCTTACACTTATATAGCGCTTTTCTGGACACTCCACTCAAAGCGCTTTACAGGGTATAGGGACTTCCCTCCACCACCACCAATGTGCAGCATCCATCTGCACATTGGTGGTAATGGAGGGGAGTCCCCATTACCTGTAATACATGGTCTCAGTGCATCTCAACATTGGTACTGCTTTGTCTCCAGGTCACAGGAGCAATGTGGAATGATTGTGGCTTGCAGGGCTTGGGTGGATCACTCTGAAGTGTGCTGTAATCTGTTGCAGAGAAAGCCGGTTGAGGGAAGCTAGCTGAGGGAGAGGACAGCAGTGAGAGGGAGCCTCCATTGTTTAGAGGTCTCCCGATGTACTGGGGTCAGCCAGTGATTAGGTGGTTCAAGTAGAACCATCATTAGAAGGGTTGCTGCATAATCAGGTGTTGTTGAAATCTGAGGTTGTACCCTCCAATAAGTCCTGCTTTTGATGTTTTTTTTAACATAAAAAAACATGATAAATGCTGCTCAGCGGGAGTTTAGTGAGAAAGATGCTCCCTGCACTGCATGCACTCTGTGTTTACTGTACTGTAGTCAAGTAAAAGAGCCCCCCCAAAAAAAACATTTAAAGGGTTTAAGTGAAAATAAATGAAGCTGGGACAAACCTCATTAAACACTGTGTTTTAATGTTAATTAGACAAATTAATGTGACTCTTGTGCTTAGGTAACCCCTAAGCATAAGAAAAAATCTGTTTGAGTGTAGATTTTTCTGGATTAGGTTTCCCTCCTGAACTTCAAAACCTCAGTTAGTTGCATTTCTTAACTTTGGTGTCTTATTTTTGTTTTACGTTTTCGATTTGCAGTGTTTTTATTCAGATCGCGACATGTTTGATTTTAATTTTGACTGGCTTCGGGGAGTAGCTGGGAGAGTTTCACACACAGGGGCGTGGCACCGATGGGTGGCGCTCCTGTGGAGCGCTTTGACAGTGTGAGGTGCAGCGCTGCGTGCCGAAAACCACGTTGGGCTCTCGAAGGCGAGGGGTGTTCTGTGAAACGGGCAGCTACAGCGCGGGCAGTGCCAAGGTTTGTTGGCCATGCTGGTGTTTTACAGTGGCAGTGAGGAGTTCCACTGCCCCAGTGCCATTTTGGAGAGTATATGTGCCATCCCAATCTCCCCCTCACCGCCCTCTTATCTCCTTGTAGGAAGAGTAGCATTTGCTGAGAAAACTAAGTGCTGTGCACTGGTTATGTCACATGGTCAATGGTGCCTTTTATAGCACAGAATTGTTTAAGGAATGTAAATGTTTGTATAGATTTTTTTTTTAGGAACCATGCGTGTGACCAAACTGTATGTAGCATATTTGGTCTGTAAATATTGTAAGAAAGTTTTATTTAAAAATAAAAAGTACTTCCTGTTTTTTTAAATGGTCATTGTCCCTGCTGTGAAATAAAAACTTCAAAAGAAATAGCGAATGGATTGGGTGTTCTTTTGTTTTAAAAAGAATAGGAAGGTTACTGTACTGATTCAATCTTTTGAGTTTCAGATGAGATATTTCTTATTTTAAGGTAGAATACCTTAAAATAAGCATGTTGTGCAGTCTGAGCGGGTTTGTCACTGGCACTGTATTGGCCTTCTTGCTGTGGAGCCTTTAAGCCTTTCAAAAGGTAAGTGTTTGCTGGGGAAGGTTTCGTTCCTGTCTTTCTACATTTGTCTGGTGTCTGACAGGCTCCGACTTTTTTGGAAGGGCACTGTAATTTATGTTCGCTCAATGTGACGTGTGCCGTTTATAGTGGATGCTTACAGAATTCCAGCCTTGGGTTTAGGCACAACAGAAGGCAGGCAATAAGGACTGTGGAAATCCCAATGGGCAAATATTGGAATTCTCCATTTACATGGGAAAATGATTTGCAGTTCGAGACCAGGAAGCAATGAGTGTCAGCCCTGCTTCAACACTGTCCATTCTGCTTCTGAAGGCCTTTTACAAACTTGCACACTGCACACCTGTGATCTAACCTCTCTTCCTTGATAAAGTGAGGGTGGGGGGTGAGGGGGGGTCACGTGCCAGGGAGCGTGACACTGTGAGCAATTTGATTCTCGGGGACGGCAGCATTACTGAACTGTGAACCTTGCTCTCCTGTGCAGTCTGTGAATCCGCTCACACACATCCAGCCAGATTTTCACACTAATCGCTTTTGTTTTCGCGCTGAGCAAAGCTCGTGAAAAAGGTGTGGAGCTGAGAGAATTGTCATATTACAAGACTCGGAGCCGGTGGTATTGCGCAGCTCTGTGATTTGTATTGCTCAGATACCTTTAGAGTCTGCTTATTTTGTCATAGATCTCTTAAGTTGTGTGAGAATTAAACAATAGCTGTATTTTAATAGGCTGTTTTTGTCCCTGCAGCACTGGAAGTTCAGTAATATTCAATCTCTGTGATTTAGAGTGAACAAAAGTTTCCGACTTTGGCTCAACTATCTTCAGAAGAGCAGATTTTCTTGTTACTTGTGTTTCAAATATTCTTAATTTACTGAATGCTCCAGGATCACCATGGACTGCTGTTTTCTCTCTCTCATTTTTTCCAAAAGGCTACATTTAAGTACCAAGACCCAATTAGATAAGCCCTGAAAGTAATAAAAAAATGCTTAGAAATCTGACTTTCGGGAGATATGAAGAATGTTTTCCCTTTTCAATGACAATGTACAGAAAAAAAGTTATGGACCACATTATAAACTGCATGCTCAGTTATTTCCTGGAGAAAGCAGGCAGGAGTGTTCTGGCGTCTCTTTGAAAACCAGCAGTAATTCTCTGCATGGTGCAACTCACTGCCTTCTTCTGACGGTAATCTTAAAAGCAATGTAGCTTTTTTTACTTTCAAGCTGTTTTTGCCTACCTTTTCCTAGTTTTATTTTATTTATTTAATAATTTTTCCTTCACCTGTCTGTCAAAGCACTGTGATCTAAGTTACTCTACGCTGCATAGGAATACAGGGGTTGAGAAAATACTGTACCTTTATTCTTTCATACAGAAAGAAGAAACTAATAGGTAGCCCAGCACTTTTATAAATATTTAAAACAAACCTTGTGTTCAAATTTTAAAAATCTACTCCCTGTGATGTAATGCACATTTATAGATATTGTGCACTTTTTGTCCTGCAGATTCCTGGCTTATTAAATGCATCCTCAGATCAGAAATTGTTAATTTTGCATACAGGTTTTCTCTTCCGATGATAGGAATAACTTCTGCTGGATCATCTTAGTCTGGCTCTGCATGAAACTTAAGACTGCACTGCAAGCTACAGACAAAGGCAGCTTGTTTTTCAATAGCAGTCCTCTGTTCCTTTTCATTTCTGCTTTGGATGGTATTCTGCAAGCTGGGGAAAAAACCTACAAAGAACAGATTTTTTTATTTGCTTTTGCTATTTTCCACTGAGCTCCCTTTTCATTTACATTTTCTCTCATTACCTCTTCCTAGCAGTTTGTTTTCTGAACCTTCTATCTGTTCCACCGACTGTAAGCACACTAGCATTATGGTAACAGTGTCTGGGATGCAGCTGGAAGATGAATTGGTCAGCCGTTGAGCTGGATTGAGGTTCCTGATTTTATTTAGAAGTGGTGGAGTCCATATTCTGATCTTGCACCCCTGTCACTTCTCTGAACAGCGGGATGCCTGCTGTTCTTTACGTGTCTAAGCCTTTTATGCTTTTTAGTCCTGTTTGCATGCAGAATGCCTGACAGCCCCCCCCTCACACACACCCTTCCACCCTAGAGACCGCAAGAACACAGCAGAACAACACTGTCGGGCTTGTTAGCTCCGTAATGGAGATTTATTGACTCGGATTAGAAGGGCTTTGCAGGAAAAGATAATATGAAGATAGCAGCAGGGATAGCAGGGGGCTAGAGGAAAAAGCCCCAATCAAGAACCTCTTAAAAAATGACCACTCTCTCCTAAACACCAAAAGCATCTCAAGTCCAAAATCAGAAGCCTCCCAAATGGGTTAGTTATTGCTGAGATCAACAAAGAATTCCATACTTTTAACTCCAATGTGAGCCACTGCTGCCTGGGGTCAAACACAAGAGCTACATTTCCTGGCAGCATTAAAGAAAGGTCAGCATGGGCACTGCGGGGATAACCGCACACAAAGCTTTGCCTCAGGCTGTGGAGTGGTGCTGGTGTCAGTCTATTTGTACTGGAGTTATTCCTGGTGGGCCGCTTTCACTCATAATTGGTACAAGATTGCCTCAGCTGTGCGGTACTGTGTGTTCAACAGCACAGCAAAGGTCTCCCATGCTGTTTCTGTCTGGTTGTGGTGTCCGTGAGGCGGCACAGCCCTTGTGCTTTCAGATTTTTAGATACAGGGACAAGACGCCACATTTTCGAGCTGGATTTGATTCAGGGTTATTCGCAGTCCTGAGTTTTGCCTCTGGTCCACTGCAATGCATCTCAGCTGACAACTAGAACAGAGATGAAAAATTATGTTCATGCATGTTTTCAATGATATAAAAGTCTTCCCATGCCCAGGAAAAGCACAGATATAGCAGACGTTAACCAGTAGAGTCTCCCCGTGTGAGAACTGTGAAGAAAATCCTTCAGCTTCTTAGCATAGGTGTCAAGCAAGAAATCAGAGAGCAAGCAGGGAACCTAAAGTCTGTCAGCCATTGAGCAAGGAATGTTTTGTGCCTTAGAATATTTCAATTTTCCATCTCCTCTTTTACCAGGGCTTTTTGAATCTATTCTTGCAACATCATACCTGTTAATCCTGTCAGTCTGTCTTTTTATTCTTCTTGGAAGATCCTTGGGGTTTCCTCACCTCACGCTCGGCCTTGTCGGGATTCTTCCAGGGCAGGAAGTTGTAAGAGACCAGGGCGGTTAGCAGGTAAGTGGCCATGCCAGTGTAGCCACCCAGTATCAGGCAGAGAGTCTGGCCGAAGACGAACAGACAGAATACATTGATGGAGGCGCTGTTGTCCAGCAACAGTTTGTTCTCTTGACTGGCTCGGAAAACTGCAAAAAAATAAATCAGAGCCACAGCTGGGTAAAAAGCCAATTCGGCCATGGTGTCTTAATCCACTTGGAGAGGAAGAGCTGACGTGCTTCTGCAGAGCAATCCGTCTCGGTCTGAGAGCGCGAGAGAGAGACTGGCCTCGACCTTTCATCTCCCAGGTAAAATATCGCCTGGTGTTTTTTTAACAAGGTGCAGAGTGTCACAGTCTTGATGGTGGCTTAGCTGCACACTGCTGAAAGCGAGCAACCTTTGGTCTTTACCTGCTGGTTGCAAGTACACTCCAGTGTGAAAAAGTAAATAAATGACGTATTCCTGATTCCATTTCCTTAGTTTTCTTAGAGTCTAGTATAGGGGTGGCGGACGGGATGTATGATGGAGGGGGAGCCTGTCATTTGAGAGGGGAGGGGATTTTTCCTTTACTGGATTTTTGCTGTCTTAGAAAGACTGAACTGTGAGCACTGGTATGGGGCTTCTCACTTAAACTGGAGGAAGGTTACACCCTCAAGCTGTGAAGCATAACTTCTTGTAGTGAGTGGAGATTAAAACTCACAGATCACCTGTGCTTGTGAAGCCTCTCGTTTTCTAGCTATGAGCCTGTGATCTGCCCACGCTTCAGCCAGCTGTCACCTGTGGAGTCAGAACTGTGGAGGACAATCCTGGCAGCCCCTAACCCTTCTTATCTCGGGATCCCCGAAGACATCCCTCTCTCATATCGCCTTTTCCAAGCCTTGTATACTTGCATCTGCTGGATTCATTAATCCTGGCCTGTTACTACCCCCTCCTGAGGGAGTCCAGTGTACCCGTGCACAGTGGCCACTCTTGTGTGACCACTGCTCCCCCAGCTGGAGTTAGCTGGGCCTTTTTGTTAAAGATATTAAAGTTTAATCTTGAATTCAAAGGTCCGGGTGGAATAGAAAAGCAGCTTCTAACTATGTTCGAATAACCATATAATTAACGGTCTTATACTTTGTAACTACCTGTACACCAGCTGGCTTGGCTCCTTTTAGATTCTATTTTGCAGGCGATTCATAAATCTTAAGTCTCTGCATCCTGCAGGATTTTGGCTTAGCTACTGCAAAGCCCTTTTCAACCAACCATTTGGTGGCAATTGTGCAAACCCCAATGGCACCATTCTTTAGTGATGTGCCCTAGCAGGTCTGCATATCATCGATCATGAAGTTCCCTGAAGGCATGTCTGTGAATCTTATGAATTGAAAAATAATTAAAAGTAACAACAATATTTAAAACTCTTCTAGTAACTGTCATGGCAAACTCTCTTGCTGTTGGTGTGTTTTTGAGGTCCGTCTCCTTTTCCAGACTGCTGGATGGGCTGTATCGTTGCATAGGCGAACTCTTCCCCTCTCTCTCAGCATGTGCTGCTTCACTGCATGCCGTGCGCAGAGGGTCAAGTGCCAGGGGCACAGGGAGAGAGCATGTTGTGTCGCTTGGCAACAGTGGGTCAAGAAGGTTAAATGAAAGCCATATATCTTTCTTTTTTTGTCAGGGGGACTGCCAAGCTTTATCTCTGCTCAAATCGGCACTGTGCTTCAAATTTGAATGATTACAGCAGCCCACCAGCAGCCACAGGGCTTGTCGGAGATGATATGATGATATTAATTTGGGGTCCGTTTGGCCTTCTTACTCCTTGAATGAGGTGGTGTTGACTCTGGTGGTGGTGGTTGCTCTAAGGTGCTGTCAGCTATGAGTGATTTAAATCCCAATTTAAATTGATTTCCAAAACTTTTTTTTTTACAACAAATGGAACACCTTGCCTGAACGCAAAGTGTGGATAAACAAAAAAAAAATGCAATCACTCTGCAACTGTGAGGATACTGTCTCGGGGGGCTTTCAGTGTGAGCTGAAGTAAGGCTGATCCAAAATCTCCTCTGTGCCACACACAAACCTCTTGCGCAGCCTGTAGAGAAGGTCCTGTGTGTGTGCAGAATAATCACGTGTCTTGTAGTCAAGGACAGGACCAGGAACAATCAGGTGTGGCTGATTAAGCTGACGGTTTATGACGCGTTTACCTACTCAGACAGCTGTATTTTGAAAATTGTAGATGGCAGAGTGATGACACTTGGAACGCTTTTTGATGGAATCATGGGAAAACAGACAGAGGGTGTGGTCCACTTGGATAGCTGTGCATCATGCCTGCCTGGACAAAACTGGGGGGTCACACTGGACCAATGTAGAAAGACTATTCTGCACAGGACTCGTTGTGAAATTGTCCTCCCGAAGCCCCAAATTTGTATGATTTGTTTGCACGTTTTTCAAGACACTCTGGTCTGAACAGGCCATTTATCCAAGTAAGTCCCCTCCACTTGAGCACAGGTCTTGATAGCATGCAGGCAGACAAAACCACTGTGACATTTTTACAGATGTATTTATTCTCTTAATGTGACACTTCCTCTCTGGACAGGGGGTTGGCGTATTGCTCAAACTGTGCCTCTTGTCTTTCGAAAGAGGAGGGCACGCTGCGGTGTGAGAAAAACTTTGTGGAGGCAGTGCGATGTGTGAGGCGACACGTCTGTACCCACCAGTGCCTGCTCTCTTCGCTGAGCTGAATGGTGTGATGAAGAGGTGGGAAAAGCAGGGAAGAAATGGAATGTGGGAGGGCAGGAGAGAAGTGGGATTGATCAAGGATGTTACAATAAAAAAGCCACTCTCGCTTCCAAAGTGAAAAAGCAACTAAGCTAATGCCAGCTGTATGCCAAAAACAACAGAAGGGAAGTCATTTTCAATGCTCAGAGGGCTTATGGTCTGATTTTAGTTTCTTTGCTAAGCAGGTTTTCCTGTTAGGAGAAATTTGGTAAGTCCTACAATTGGGGAGGGTGGGAGTGTGTTACAGTTCTACTTTACTGTGGTAAAGATGTTGTATTGTAGAAGAGTGTGTCTGTGTGGGACCACTGTCTTTTACCAGATGTCTTGGTAAGTATTGTAAGCTTACTGGCTTACTGGCTTACTGGCTTTTTCCTTCCCAGTGAAACTGTGATGAATTTAGTGGTAATGATTTTTTAATAAAACCACTGTTCTGTTTTTCAACTGGATCTGTCTGAATTGTTTAGCAGTTTTGTACCTCGATTTTGTGCCTCAGAAGGAATATTAAGAGAGACTAATATTAATGAACTTTGTTAATGCTTTTGTCCAAAACAATTTACCCCTGAGCCCATTCAAGCCACTGGGTATTTTACTTTATTTTACATTCATACAGAATGGTATTTTAATCTATGTGAAGGGTACAACAGCTGGGATTTGAACCCACAGCCTTCCTGGTCATTTAACGTCAGGGGGCTGTGATTGTTATGTTTTGTACTGCAGTAGGACTTTTTAATTTAAGAATGAGGAGCTGTGACCACTCACAGAGGTCATGAATATTCAGAAGGGATATTTCATGTCTTTTATAACAATGGCAGGGTGGTTAGTAAGAGAATGCTGGGTTTGAATCCTGGCTTGGGCATCTTCCTGTGTCGAGTTTGCATGTTCTCCCTGGGTTCTCATGGATTTTCCCCAAGGATCTCTGGTTCCCCCACCCCACCCCCTTCCAAAAGACATTCTGGGAAGGTTTATTGGTTGCTTTCACTTGCCTACTCCAGGAAGAAGAGAAAAGGGAGACCTGCCTCATTGCTCCAGCCCATCAGGTGTGGTTCTGATTATTTTCTTTCCTCCATGATGCACATTCTATCCACTGAAATAAGGATGTATTTGTCTGGACATCTTTCATTATTCTCATCTTATTTTAGGACTTTAGATACTGTACCTGTTGTCCATCTGGTTTGCAGAAGGCCTAGCTGTGATGGTTATAATACCACTAGAGGCTAACAGGAGAGGGCGCTGCAGAGCTGCATACAGTTTTTGTGTGTTTCTCCATCCATCCATTTTCACTTATGCCATTCCACTCATCTCATTTGTTTTGGTGCTCATAAGATCTGGAAATCTCATCCAGCTGTTTCTTGGAAGAATTGGATCCAACAGCATGGCTGGGGAGCTTGTTCCAGACCCCCACAGCCCTTTAGGGGAAAAAAAACTGCTTCTTATTCTCAGTTTAAGATGCACTACCAAGTAGTTTTCATTGATGTCCTCAAGAGTGCATTTGGTTGCTGTTTGTTTTTATGGAATCCAGAGCAGCAATCAGTGTTCTACAATTTAGCAAAAGCGTACATTATATTTCATATAAAATGCTAGTGCATTGTGCAGTTTCAACATAACATCTCTTGATTTAAATTTTACACTGCAACTATGTATTCTGATATTCTTTTTGCTCTATTTTTCACATGTTTTGATGAGAGCCATGACATCAGTGTATTTCTAAATAAAAAGAACATACATAGCACCGGCATGCAGAGGAACTGTTAAAAACAGTTTATGGTTTTACCTTCGTTACCTAGTTGCTCTTATTAATATAAAGTTGAAGCCTTTTTCTGTACTTAAGAAGCTGGGATTTTAAAGAGAGCTACAAACCCTGTTGGACAGTCCTGGGATGGTAACTTGTACCCAGCCCTCCTGTGTATATAAGCATTTTACAGGTCATGTTTGAGTTCAAGAGATTTTCATTTCAGTTTCAGCTCTTTTTAAATAATTTAGTAAAGGAAATTGTGCAGGTCCTGCGAAATCATGTGATCTGTGTGTTAAACTGAACCTACCAGAACATTTCTGGAGCACAGAAATTGCATTTCCTTAGCACTGGCTGCACGTTTGTATGAGTCAAATTAACCCAGCAAGTGTGCATATTACAGGCGGTAAAGTAGATCATTCTAATAATAATATGACTGAGTGCACAGTTGCTGCTGCTGTGTTCTCCTCCTCCTCACTCTTCCTCAGCGCATGCTTCTTCGAAAAGCCCTTTCTGAAACTTGGCAAAACCCAGCAAGCTTCTTCTTCTGCATCTGTTAGATTACAAAGTTTCTTCTTCAAAAGCTCCTCTTCACTTTTGGACAGGCTGCTCTTCCCAGGAATGTTTCCCTATGGGACTTGTAATGCAGGCCTCAACCATCTCTGCTAAATTATATCTCCCTTCCCTTGCAGCCTGTCATCCATCAGGCAGGGCTGAGTGATCGTACTCATCTGCGATTCTTCACACGATGTGGCAGTTTGCCTGTCCGCAAGCTCTGATTAGGTAGATATGAGATCTTAAGTGTTGGAGAGAGGTGTGGGATGATTATTACAGTAGTCCTGCTGATAACATTCTGATGGAATGGAGCTCTTGGCAACATTTGATTATGAAGAAGTGGCATCAGTCGGATTGTAGTTCTATTGTGCTTTGAAAAAGGAAATAACCAAACTTAGCCCTCCTTCGTGTTGCCAAACAGAGGGGAAAAAAAGAACTGAGTGGATTGAATGTTGCAGAAAGATCAAAGCACTAGCAGAGAAATTTGAGCCGGAATGAATCTCACTTGTGAAACAGAAGCTGTTTGATTTTAAAATCTCCTCCATGCCAGCAGTACCTTCTCAGGATCTTGCCTTGCACGATAGTCCCCACAGAGATTTCAGCGCCTGAAAAATCTCTGCCTATTCACACCACAGCTCAATTAAGATCTTAATTTGCTTGACAAGACTTAGTGCTGATTTTGTTTTGTAGTTGAACACAATTATAAGAGTCTCGCAAACATAATCCCTCCCACCAAATGCGTCAATTAGATATTTTAGTTAAGGAAACAGTCCTGTAAATGAAAAACTCTAGACCAGTAAACCTAACTCTCATTCCCAGACAGCCATGCAGTCTCTTGAGTTTTTCCTTCTGCTCAAGCTCTGGATGACTTAATTGAATTACATATTGACTTGATTGGTCTTAACTAAACACGTGGAAACAGTTGTTAATTATTTAGGCATTCAAGTTCCCTATAAAAACTCCCTGTTTCTATGTCTACAAATGTCAGCCAACTCAGGTAAAGCAAACACAGGTCCTGTAGAGGTCTAGGGCTCTCTAGGTTACTTCACTGGACTAATTACTGTCTTAATTAGTCAAGGTGAATGTTATCCTTGTAAGTGAAAATACCTTTGGGGACCATTGGAATGTAATTGTGTAATTTAGAAATGTTTAGGAACAAATATCTGAATGCCCCTTTCCCTTAAGAACTATCCATTATCAGAAATTCACTTATTCCTGGCAAGGGTCACAACCAGGGACATGTCCCAAAAGCACAGGGAGCAAAGCAACACATGAAAACCTTCAGCCTCAGCACAATGTTAGGAAGATAGTTAGAAATGTGAAACATGCAAACTCCACACAGAAGGTGGCCAGGTTTGGAGTTGCACCCATGTCACTGCAGCTGTGAGACTCTAGTGCTGACCCACATACCACTGAGCTGCTCCTTCAAGGTTGAGAGTCGCTTAAACTAAACATATGGCTTTTTGATTTGTTCAGGAACAACAATATCCCATTCCTTAGGAATAGGCAGTTTGAGGTGACTTCCTCTTCTGCTCTTTAGCTGCTGAGACAGACACTGAAAGTTGAGTATATATTATCACTGTTATGCGTTACACCAGATTTTGATCTGTATGCAATTTATTTCTTTTGCTTCCTTATATCTTTTGTAAATCTTCAGCTAACATTAACATTGCAATTGAAGAAGTAGCGTCCCGGCTGATTTTAATTACGCTTTTGCTTTATTTCCACAATATGTTACTTCATATTTAATACATATAGACGTGGCAGTGTTGGTGACGTTTTTTCTAAAACGAGCATGACTACTGTATATCGAGTGTATGTCGGTATATTTACAAAGGCCCTGTGATCGGTAGGCGAAAGTGTCTCCACTTAACAGAAATAAGTGTGGTTGAACCTAGCCCAGCTCAAAGCGTGGGAAGAATGAAAATATAGCAGTTCTTGATGCTCGAATAACAGACTAAATGCGATCTTTATACAAGATTAGTAAAAGAATAAGATCAATCCCGGGGTTTATCATGTGAATGCGATCTGGCTGCGAGCTGTCCAGCGAGGTGGTGCTGAAAGAGTCGCTGTTGCTTCTGGTTTGCTTTAACACATTGCAGGTTTTCCTTATTTTTGAACAGCTCTCCCCTGCTTCTCCAGTTTTAACACTTAATACTTGGGCTTTAACCCCAGATAAACTGCTAGAATAATTGTAGTCAGACACAACAACGGATTACACTGTATCCTACTCCCTCATCTTGCATTTGCGATTGAAAAAAATCCCTGTGAATAATAGTTCTTTTTATTAAAAGATGCGGTTATTAAATTTCGAAGTAAAATGTTAAGTTATCTATATTTTACACAGATGAACAACAGGGCGGCTTCCCGCTGCTTACACAGTAGGTGAGCATGTTTTCTGGCAGGTTCGTAAGGAACACCTGTCTTGCCTTTGTCACTGCACACTGAAATGCTGTCAAAAAGAAAGAAAAAAGTAACAGAAATTCCAAGCTTGGGACGGCACCGGGAGGGCGCTTCCCTCCGCTGTACTCGATAAGCAGAATGGTTTATCAAATGTAAATTCACGTCAAGCACGGCTGGAACGGAAGAGAAGTTGGACTCCAAACAGATTGATTGTAAAGCGTGACAACAAGTGCACAGCTGTCCTAACTGGCGAGACTCCACAGCATTTAGCAGTATGCGCGAAAGGGCGGAGTTCCCCAATTTTTAGTCCCTGGGCTGTTGGTTACTGGAAGAAAGCTCGCCTCGGAAGAAGACGGTGAAGTACTTGGCGCCGAGAGAGCGGGTTACTGATCCCACGCAGTAAACAGTTGCTCGCAGTCGACAAAGGCACAGTGCTCACTTCGTTTCTTAGGCGCCCCATATCATTTCACACGCCACCCAATTTTGACAAGGACCACAGCAGCTATTCTGGGGGGTGGGGTGGGGGTGCGTTATCTCTTTCTCTTTTTCGGTAAAGAAAGAAGGCTGACGTGCTGTTTTGTGACATTTTTGTGGACCTGGTTGTGGGACTACTAGGGGACGAGGCTGTGCGAATCACGGAGCTGCCCTGAACCCCAGGCGCTCATGGAGGGAGACGTTATGGACAAACTGGGGGACATGGCTTCGATGAGTGAATTCGACCCCATTACGGGCAACATCCCCGCCACCAAAGTGGAGATCACGGTATCCTGTAGGTAAGTAGTGAGCGTAATCTTGTTTATTCCCTTACTAGGATTATCTTCCAGCTGTTTGAATGGCACTTCATTCCTATTTAATTTTTACGCCTCAGCAGGCGACTGACTCTGATGCTATCGCATTCCTGCAGTCTGTATACTTTCTGCCTTTAAAAGACATTCAAGATCTTCTTTTTGCATCTTCTGTAACTAAGAAATATCTTATGTTCTCTCACCAATGTCCTGATATGCATCGTAGTCTAGTACTAGACTTTTGTACATGTGCAATTGAATGCACTATACACGTATAAGGGTGAAGACTATAACTGTACAAATGTGTCATTAAATTGGCGAATAGGCATTTTGTATACTGTAGCTTCTTCTCCGCAACCTACACCCTTCTGTCTATACCTTAGTCAAAACGATGCAGGTTTCGAAGTTTGAACACAGCACCATGTGAAACAGAGCATTAACCGCTTGATTTTGGTTAAGAATATCTGCGATTCATCATTGTGCCTTTTCTTGTTACGTTGTTTTATTTCCTAATAGAAAATCTATAGACCAAAGCCACACAGAATGAATATTAGCTCTGCAAATGTGCACCTGGTGTTTTCAATACCAGTTTCACAGGATTATCATTCGATTTGCCATCCTTTGGGTAGGTCCCCGGAAGGCACTGATCTTACTGTATGTCTCATGCGCTTTGTTATTTAACACGTGGAGTATCAAAGTCAACAATCACATATTGCAACATCGCTCCGATTGCCTGTGTGTGTTTCATGGATTTACTTTATAAGATTAGAAGCGCTATTATTGGGGAAAATGTTCAACAGTCTGCGCATAAAATAGGTGGCTCGTTGCACATCTATGGTCAGTAAGAAAAATTGCCAAAGAAGTATAGTAATTCTTTTACAATTCGCGTGATATGTAACGTTAATTCTTATTGTTCCTTTGTTTTTGACCGTGAGTACAGCAGAGACTCGGAAGGGAATTCCTCACTAGTGGGCTGTGGAGAGCTTCGCAAGCAGTGGCTCAGCACACAGAGAAATGCCGTATAGAGTCTCGCACCTAGAGGGAGGCACAGACCTAGAGCTAGCGGGGCCGATTCGCTGTTTAAGTCTCTTCCTAAAAATCTCTTTTAGGAAGGAGCTGCTTCTTTCAATAGATGTTCAGTACATTCACAGAAAATATGATGTTTGCGAGATTTCTTAACAAAATATTCTGTGCCATATGCTATGTTCTCTACTGTATGTATGCAGTAGAGCAGTCTAGTCAGACACCAGCTTTTGACAAGCCCTCCTAGAGTCATTGTTAATTGTCCCAGCCTTTGCATTCATGACCCAGTGGCTCCTTCAACACTGAAGGTCTACAATGAAAGGGTCAGCAGAGAATTAAATAAAGATCCAGGTTAGTGTAGTCATTTTTATAAAAAGCGCTGTGCTGTCGGTCTATTCTGTGTGTGAAGTCCATCCATGCTGAGTTTCTAATCAAGGATTGATTGGCTTATTCAAAAAGGTATTCTTTGAAAGTTCAGGGAAGAGTGAATTAAATACATTTTTTTTTTTTACAGGGCCATAGTCATCTCCCTTGCTTCCACCCATTAAAAATATGTTAACAGACCTGGGACCTGGGGCCAGTGTCTGGACTGGTCAGAGAAGCCTGACTGTAAAGCCACCCCAGTATTACAGTAGATTTCCTTTTAAAAAATGTTGGAAAGATGCTACCAAGTCATATTCTTCTCTGTCTCTTCAGCTGTTTCCATGGATTCCTTCAAGAATTCGCTCTCCAAGATTCCCAGCTCAATAAGATACGCACAATTGGCTGATTAGGGAGGGATGAACAGCTTTGTTTCATTTATGTTGTTGTGCTCTTGCAGTATATTCATACAGTAAGAGGATTAGCAGGGCTGTCCCAGTGACCCAGTCATTTTCACTAGGACAAATGTCAGCCAAGAGGAAGAGTAGTAGGAATTAAATAGAAAGTATTGTCAAGACACCAACAGGTTAATAAAAACCTCTTGTGAAAGAGGTGCACTTTCAATCTGAGGTATTAGGACAAAGCTTCAAATAAAACATGTCTTTTCACATAGAGTGAACCTGAATATTGGTTTGTAGATAGCTGCAATGTCCGGCTGTGTGGTGAAGAGTGGCGTGCCGGATTACTGTATCACATGAGAGCACCAGAGCAGCAGCTCCTCCTGGCACAGTTACCCGTTTATCAGAATATCCACCCAGCCAGGAGACGGGGAAACAGCAGCTTCATCCAGCCAATGTGTTTGCAGTGAGACCATTGAGCTGGGCTGTGATCAGTGTGAGGTTGGACAACTGGAATGGGCCGGGTGGTACCTGCTGCAACTCCAGGTGGTTGAGTGGCTCAGGAGGTACCATCCAGCAGGTACCACCTGGCCCATTCCTTGTCATTCCTCGCACAGTAGGTACCACCCTCCCTCTTTTACATAGTCTGATCATATAGAGATCGGGTGCTTTTTCTCTGAAAAAGGAACACTCCCAGGAGCACTTCTGCTGGGCTTCCATTTATTTAGCGGTTTATTTCAGACATAAAGCCTTGTATCAGTGCGAAGATTGTGGTGAATGGTGTTTTATTAGAAGCCTTGAAAGAAATCTAAGTCATATAGTGCCATCTTCCAGCAAATTATTCCCCGTGGTCCTGAAATCAATGGGCTCGCTATTGATGTTTGACCCCAATCATCTCCAGAGGAAAAGGCTCATACAAACGTAAATTGCCTTCTATTAATTCCTTATTTCAAAGCAGCACCAGAAGCTCACTTAAATGACCGCCCTCCATTTTATTAACCTAAATTTCAGCAGTCTCACTTGTCAGACCACTTTCTTTCTATGAAACGTGGCAATTTATGAGATGAATGGCTCATTCTCATTTTTGTTCACAAGCTGAATAATTCTGTGTAAATGCAAAATGTATCTCCCAAAACACCACCCCAGCCATACCCAACACTCCCATCAGTCTGGGCAAAGAAACCTCTGTTTGTATTTATAATCTCATTTGTTAAGTTGTTTGCAAATTAGAAGATAATGCTGAACGTGTCAAGTAAGAAAGGACAAAAAGACAAAATGTCAAACGCTGTTCACATACATTTTAACATATTTATCTGTTTTTCCCCTTTGAAGGAACATCTTGACAATCAGTGAATGAATGGGTTTTCCATCTCACTTTGTTTTCCATTGCCTCCCATTGTTTTGTTTCGGCTTAGAATGAGTCTATCAGATGAAGAGTGAGGATTGTTCTGTTGTTGTTAGCTGTGACTGAATATCTGTGTGCCTGTCTCAACACATGTCCTTTACTAAGGCTAGTCAGGTAGATTGCTGAAGCAGGTGCAGTAATTTTTCTTATTGTTATCAATTTACTGGGGTCTGTCCTTGCTGTGTTGATTGTATAAATACTGTAATTCTCATACTGCCCCCCAACTCCTGTAACGCTGGTACATTGAGGGAATCTATTGTCTGCTGCTTGCCTTCATCTTTTTCTATTATTTGCTCCTGCCTCCTCACTGTTATGGAGGTCTCCTCCTTCACTGAATTTCTATAAAAAAAAATTCAATTCATCGCCTCCAGAAACACCCTGTCTTAGAAGATCAATTTTCTTGACAGTCTCAGCAGAGGAGGATGGAAATATATAAAAAAGAATGATTATTTTTAATTCACAGAGAAACAATAGCCATCTAGATTGTTAGGCACTGCTATCCTGCTCCAGCTCTCTTCCTTGCCTTTTTCGCTTACTGTATGAAGTTCATGAGAATTGTGGAGGTGGGAGGCCAAGACAGTCAGATTGAATTTGAACCTGATGTGTGAATCCTGTGCTCAATATAGAGAAGCACGGATTTTAAAGTTCACTGCCTTGTTCATTCTGTTGCACTGCATAAACCAGTTTGTCTCCTTTTCTTTTTCTGTTTGAAAAAGCACTACTTGATAAAATTTAATAACTTGAACATCTGTCAGACCTCAGTAGAGCTGTGTGTGAAACCTATTACATGTTGGCATTTACTATCCTTTTTTTGTTGCCAGCCTATTACTAAAAACAAAGCATGAAGGTAGAGTCTGACAGAGCATGGGCAATGTTTCTGATTAGTTCTATAATGCACAGATGCATTTAGCTCACATCTAAGAGTTGTGTTCCTGTAGATTATTCCCCGACTTTCACAGATTAAACTGTAGGACTGCCCTGCTGCCTGCACACTGATGTTACTTAACTAAGCCATATCACCCTGCAACTCACAACTGGCAGCCCACTGAAGCTAAGCAGGCGTGAGCCTGGTCAGTACCTGGATGGGAGACCTCCTGGGAAAAACTAAGGTTGCTGCTGGAAGAGGTATTAGTGGGGCCAGCAGGGGGTGCTCACCCTGCGGTCCATGTGGGTCCTAATGCCCCAGTATAGTGACGGGGACACTATACTGTAAACAGGTGCCATCCTTCGGATGAGACGTAAAACTGAGGTCCTGACTCTCTGTGGTCATTAAAAATCCCAGGGCGTGTCTCGTAAAGTGTAGGGGTGTAACCCCGGCGTCCTGGCCAAATTTCCCATTGGCCCTTACCAATCATGGCCTCCTAATAATCCCCATCTATGAATAGGCTTCATTACTCTGCTCTCCTCCCCACTGATAGCTGATGTGTGGTGAGCGTTCTGGCGCACTATGGCTGCCGTAGCATCATCCAGGTGGATGCTGCGCATTGGTGGTTTTGGAGGGGAGTCCCCATTACCTGTAAAGCGCTTTCAGTGGAGTGTCCGGAAAAGCGCAATATAAATGTAAGCTATTATTATTATTATTATTATTAACCTGTGGTGACTGTCCGAAAAGAATCTCTGTCCATGGTCCTGAATTTCAATCTCTGCAGACCATCAGTCATCAGTGAAAATAGTGACTTGTGTATTTCCAGTGGTCAGAGCAATGAGGACCAGAGATCTCTCCCAGCCAATAGTCCACTGCCGAATAAGATTACACTGGCCTTTTCTGTACCAGAAAAGACAAATTAATCCCTAACCCAGGCTCACACATGCCCATAGCATTCAATGATAAGCAAGTCTTTCTACTCTCATCATTCAGCAATTCAGGTTTCTGCCTTCCACAATTTCCCTAGAATTATCAGTTCAGGTTTCACCTCTTTAACCTGATTTTCACCTCTCTATACCCAGATTCACATTTTAATTCTTTCCTCTACCCTTTCCTTCTATTTCTGTTTTCTCTATCTCTACTTTACACACCTGAAAAGGCTTCTTTTAAATCTGTTAAGGCAGCTAAAGTAATAATTCACCTCTACGAGGTTGCTGCAGATTAAGAATGACTTTTATTATTTTCTCTTGAGCACTCTGAGAGCCTGTGGAATGACCACAAAGCTGTGGAGCAAAACAAGGCTGCCTGTATACAAGATGTTGAGTGTGTTCCCAGCTGAAGCTAATTGCAATATAAAGTCTTGAATGAATAATTTTTTAATTAAACTCATTAGTGCTCTGTGCTTTTTGGAAAGCCAAATGCATCCCACACTCTGTGATTTCCTACAAAGTTAGGAAAACATGCCCTAAGCTAGCCTGTTCCAGTTGGGGTGAGCTGTGGATGACAGTCATGCTTGCTTGAATATCTTTTTCTGCACTCCTCTGATATTGGAGTAATAACATTCCAGACTGTGTGGCAGTGGTCTGGGCAGTGGATCCACAGACTTCTTTCTTGGCAGCAGCTAGTGTGTTTAATTAAAGTGCAGTGGGGCCTCAGAGGTAGACACAGTCTTGTCCTGTGAAGGTGGCAGTTTATAGAAATGCACGGGCCAGAAGGAAAAACCAATTATATCATGACCAGGACTCCAGTGCCTCCTTCGTTTGCTGTGAATGAATGATGCCTTTTCTCAGAAATGGCAGTGACAGCAGAATAGACTTCAATCTGGCAGACGGTGGAGGTATCTCCGCTCCAGATAAGATTCCATCCTCGTCACTCACAGATGAGCCCCTTCTGTCTGTATGACATGTAGAAGAAATCGCTCTTTGCAACAGTTGCAAATATTTCTGGGATACCACTTCTTTGAATGAAAAGGCACAAAGGTTTTTTCTGGTAGTGCCATACAGTACTTAAGGAAGCCTCAAGTGTCAGAACATGTTTCTTCCTTTTAAATATGAACATACAATTAACCTTATCTTCTTGTTTTGCACCCAAATACACTGATGTGGCACCCCAAGCATTAGTTTACTAACCTACACCCATAGTTTAATTCTGGATCATGTTATTCTATGAAATAGCTGGTATGATGCTAAATCAGCTCTGTGATGTTGGCCCCCCTACAAACAGCACAAATGATGAAACCCGCTGCGTTTGTGCCGTTGAAAGTAGCGTTTTCTGATATGGCGCCTTGTTTTTTCAGGTAATCATGTGACTATCTACAAGGAAGTTTAGAGGTACCAACACACTCAGTACTTTAATTACTGGATGTAATGAAAACAACGGGAGCAATTTGTTTTCTGAGACTGTCTGGTTGGGTTGCGTGGCTGTTTTACATTTCAATATACTCTGTGATGTCGGCACCATACAAAAACATCACGTTCATGACCACCAGATCTTTCAATTGTGATCTTTAAATCAGTTGACCCCAGCCTTTGCAATTGAACTGATTTGTGATCTATTATCTGATGTCACAGTTCTGTACATTCAGAAGCACACCCTGTATTCAAGCTGAGACTTAGAAATCTGCAGATGCAAACAAAATATAGCCTTCATTTGTTTTTACATCAGTATTATTCATTGACTTTTATTTGTTTACTATGGAATACTAATGTAAGCACATGTATTTTATTAGGATAGTATTTCAAAGCTTGTTTGCTCCTTATGACTAAGTGGATAATAGTGAAGGTTCCTTCAATAATTAACTAAACTCAGGGACTGTCTGCGGCAGCTATGGACTGAACAGCGAAATGTGACTCCTATTGGAAATCAAGCTTTCTATTGATTTACTGGATGTCAAATATCCATTCTTCTGAAATTCTCTGCAATACACAGGACGTGCCCACACATACTGTATAACATTTTCAATATATTGATTCATGGGCTGTTTGATTGCATTGAAACCTGGCAGTGTCCATGGTATTTCAACTCCTGGGTGTGCTCTGAAGTAGTTAATATACACCATGTGAGTTTGCAGATGTCACACCAAAAATGGAGAAGGCCCCCACACACACCCCCAAACACATCCCCACAGGCCTGGAATACTGTATAAATATACAACATAAATGAAAAAACTTTCACTGAGCTATATGGAATATGCATGAGGATTTTCTATCTGAGGAAAATCCATTTGGGGAAATTCCTCTTGTGTCATTGATTGAAGCACTGGGGATGTGCTGAACAAAGCTTTATCACAAGATGCAAAGAAAGGTTAACAAAAGCAAAAGTAAAATTTGAATTCTGTGACATGCCTGTGAAAAATCAATACGTTTCTTTCTTCTTCAGATGTTTTGTTCTATTTCTTTTTTTTTGAGTTCAGACAACTGCTGCACAATACGTTTTGGAAATTGATTCCCATACAATGAGGTTCCACAGGTTAAGACTGCAAGGATTAAATAAGCATTTTAACAGCGCAAAATAAAGCACAAACATTTTTTTTCTCATGTGAAGCCTTTCTTTTCTTTAAAAAAACGAATAGCATTAAAAGAAACAAAAACAGAGCAGAAGCTGTTCTTACGAAAATAAGAATACAGTAAATTATCAAACCACAGGAGACAATTCCCAGCAAATTGAAGATAAGACCTTGAAGAGCAACCAGAGATAAAGGACTTATTTTTCTAGTAGTGCTTTGTCCTCTATCTGAGACAAATGGAGCTGAATTTGAAGTTTCTTGTTATGACTGAATGAAGTTGTGCAGCCAATGTTCAGCAAAAGTTCCTCAGGTATAAAGAACAAATAGGAATGTATTTGCAGACTTTGTTGTGCAAAGTAGAGTGACCAGTTGCAGACAGACTTGTGCTTTCTTTTGTTGTATCAGCTCCCAAGATCCAAAGGGTTAATTCTGAGCTCAAAGCAAAACAAGCATCAGCTGCTGCACTCTGGCTTTTGGCTGTCTGGTGCCAGTGAGGGTGTGAATTCAGCTCCGACACCGAGAAGAGTATGTCACACTGCACCTTTCCTGGGGAACACAGTTTCTCCGACAGCCAATTTGTGTTTTTTGTGTGACACTTTTACACAGAATGATTCACTTTGTAGAAAGAAAAACTGATGCTCTATTATATCTAATTACAGTAATTTAGCAGCAATTACTGTGCTCTTCATTAAATCCCAGTCAGTCTGATAAGGGATCAGAATCCAGTCAATACTGTGCCAAGGGACCTCTCTTCTTTAAACATATCATTATCCCACTGTGGAAGAAAGGGGGAGAGACAAACAAAAAATGGAAAAGGATTAAAGATAATGCCTTTACGATTTCTGCACAGTGCTGCGTGCCTCAGGGGTCTCCTTCATGAAAGATTTAGAATGTAACTTTAGATTTAGAAGTCAAACAGGTTACCACAGTCCACTTCAGAGGATGATTAGCTCAATCAATAATGCAGGTCACGGAATGAATGGGACCTAGGGAACTCTCTGGCGAGGGGTCAGATGTCTCAGATCTTTTGATTTAATGATACTAATCTAATATCAAAGCTATTCCTCAATAAAAACATTACATTTCTAAGGCTTTTTTGTCATGGTTTTCCTATAACTGTAATAGGTGCCTGTAAGAATTATTGATTAGGGGCTCAGTACTCCTGAGCTATATCCAGCTGGGACATTACTGCTGTGCATTTGAGCAATATTCCTTGCCCAGACGGGCACCCGCAAACTACATCACTGGACACTATTTGTATACGGTATACGTAATAATTATAGTTTTGAATAAGGGATTCATCTAAATAGCAATAATATTTCACTATGCTGTACCAAGTTTCACCATTAAGTCTCTGTGTTTTACTACTCATTACAGTGCTTTTACCATGATATGCAAAAGATGCATTATGTATATGTTGGCTATTCAATGTGTTTAAGGAGGGAAATGTTTGATTCTAGCCTCGCTTTACTTAGGAAAGTCTTTGTCTCATTTTCTGACTCAGTGCCTGAGGTGTTATGTTGTATGATTTTTTATAATCCTTGATGTCCAGGTCGATAATTTATATAGTAATTCCATTTCATCTGAAGATTTGAACTGCTGGTTTAATGCAGGTGTCACCCGTCTTCATTCAGGAAAGCCATGGATCAGTAGGCTTAAGAGACCCCCCTTTAAATTGTCAGTTTGGTATTTCCCTCTTTGTCAGGCTGTTTTTTTAGTAAAGGAATTAATTGGTCCTTTGAAATAATAACATGAAATACCCTGCGGCCACTCATACTGCAGTCTACCATCCCTGATTTTATTGAACAAATTGCTTGTTATATTAATCAAAAAATGGTTGAAGGTTTTGGAAACTGATGACAGATAGCCACAGAATTTCTCAATCAGGATGGCCTGTCCCTGTTTTATCTTCGTTTTTTCTCATCTATCCATTTTTATGAATTTAGAGACTCTGGAAGTGAAGAGGTACTGGACGGTGCGAGGTCCAGCATGGGTTGTTGCAGTGTTTTCTCTAAGCAGTAACCGCCAGTTCTTGTTGATGCTAGAAACCTGTGAAGTGTTGTGGTGAGGAACAATACTGAACCCCAGCATATATTGCTCTGTGACACTCATCTCCTTCTCAGTGAGGTTGGTGCCAGTGCCTGTCCTTCCACTGGGAGAGATCCTCTGCACAGTCCAGCCATGGGCATCAGCTGCAGTCACGAGTGTGAGGAGTGGATTTCCGTTACACTTCTTAAATCCAGGGATTAGCCTCACAATCTGGGAATGGAGTTGCGGACAAAGACTTCTGAAGTGCATGTGGAACCTGTCAAAAATAATGGGAGTTCTACTTTGGGCAGTTTTTGTAACAGTATCTGACCGTGTCACTGTTCCACACTTTACAAAGATTATAGGAGATTATTCATACCTATGTGTAATTGACTCAGTTGACATCCTCGTCCAAGACATCCTTCAAGGTTTACACTGAGAAAAATCGAATGCATGGTAAACACTGTTGAGAATCCGTGACTGTGAGGGTACTTGGTGGTAGTTTTGATGAGCTGTGGCTATCTGGGATTTTAAAAGAGCACCTCTTTGGGTCAAACATGAAGTGGAGGGGCAGTTGCACTCATCCTTCACTGCAGAACTGTAGTCAGATGGCCACACAGAGAGTAGACCTTTGCAACACATGTGATGTGCCCTTATTTCAACACAATAATAGAGATTGTCAAAAATCAAATTAAAGACTATCAAAAGGCTATAATCCCTTCCATGCCTAGTCTCATTTACTGCGGGGATGATTGAAGATGCAGGTTTACTGCTGCAAACATCTGCAACTTAAGTTCATCACAGTCCTGTTACATTGCTCTTATTGAAGCAATGACAAGGCAGAGTATAATGGCCCACTGGTGTCTGCTGAATGTTGGGTCATTTTGCTATTAAACACCCATGTGGGGATACAAAAATGCATCGCTCCATCTAACGAAATTGTAGGTTCGGTGAAAAACATATACTATAGTCATGCCCGCATAAGCCAATGTGCCCTGAACTGTAACCACATCACATCACATTGCTTTGCTGATGCTTTCATGATGGTCAACATGAACTGAAGCAGGTTCAGTTCCACTGAATGTGACTGATGGGGTGAGACTGTTTTATATAACAGCTAATGAAACTGCAGAGGTCTGAGGTTTTGCATATTTTCCCCCATTTTCCATTTATCTTCTCTCTCCCTTCCATTCTGTTATTATCTTGCCAAAGTCGAAGGCAGATTATCCCAGTGTGGATTTTCTCTCTTCTTCTTTCAGTACTTCATCACTGCTGGGTGATGGGCCAGGATCTGGCCAGGTGTGTACAGCACTTGTGAAATTCTGTCATAGCTGTGCTGGAATATCTTAAGTTGGATCGGTCCCGCTTGTCCTCATTAATTCTCATATCTATCATGCCCACGGAAAATGGGGAAAAATCTGATCAAAATCAACATGCCCATTTTGTGATATTGGCATGAATACCATCTGAAAAGTGACTTCTTGGATGCATTGTGTGGGAAGCAGGTGGGAAAAGATTGGTGCTTTGTGCAGTTTTTTTTTTACAATGGACACCATAATTTAGAGCAATAATAATTTGCCCCCTGCCTGTATTTCCTTGTCAAGCAGTGCCTTGTGTTCTGTGATGACCATGCACATTTGCCAAAAGATGCAAACTGTATCCCAGAAGGCCAGAGATCAAAGATCTTCCAGACTGCAGGATTAACCTCTTTCACCTTCGATTCCTTCAGGGTCAGCTTTGCATTTTTACAGTGCTTCTGTCCTTTCTTCTCCTTAGGGCCTCTTTGACTCTTAGCGTTCCTACACGCTGCACTTGACAGATATCAGATTCCACGTGTCATGCCTGTGGTCTCAGGAGAGCACAGCTTGGCACATGGCTGTAGCCTCTTTAAGATTCAGTGAAGGTGTTTTGACACGCTCCACGCTGAGGTGGCAGGCTCACTCATCAGCAGACTCTGCACTCCACCGGCTCTCCAGGTTTGGTCAGTAGACCCTGGAGAAGATATTGACATTATGCCAGCAGCAATTACTTCTGCCTTTCCTTGAATTTCAAAGATATTGACATCTTAGTTCTCATGTTAGTTTTATTTTGTTTTCTTTGACTTTTGAGCTCCGAATGTTCTTTAAAAGAAAAAACGTTCAAGCTAAGCATTGGTATGACGATCATGATGACCTGGCAAACTGAAAGATTGATTTTGAATAGGAGAGGTTTTAGGTAACACTGTTTTATTGGAGTTTAACTATTAATCTGGCTTTTCACTGAGTGCAGCTTAGAAAAAATGGCTTATCTATAGAAACGCATTCTTATATAAACCGGTGGACATGTAGTAACTACATATCACCCTCCTCCGGCTGAGCTGCAGGCTTGAATGTAATGATACCAGGAAAATCTCTGAATTTAGGAAATTGCTGCTCCACAGGTGTTGCAATTACGGTGCAGTTTCTGAACAAAAGACAACAGGTCAAAACTTCAGGAGTCATTAATAGGTCCTGAATTTAAAGAATTACTGGAGGAAATGACTCTCTTAATGAAGGCATGCACCACGTGAATCCCATGTTCCATCGAAGAGGCACGTCATGCCGGCAGTCTAATTGTCTTTCCTGTGCTGAGACAAATTACAGCCAATAGTTTCACTGTCCTAAAATAAATCCCCGTTCCCTGCGACTTCAGTCTGGTTGCTGCAGGCTGCTGATAACCAGAGAGCTGCTGTAAATTAAAAAAAATAGCAGTGCGTGGATAATGGCTTTTTGATATTGTCCTGTTATGCGCTCGACTCCCTTCTGACAGAATTACTATCCCTTTCATACTCCCTTTGCGCCGCAGTTGGAGATTTCTCGTTGGCGGTAATTTCAGAAATGGCATTCTTGTGTCTGATCAGATATCATGGGCGTTTAAGGGGCTGAGCTGGCATGGGGGTCAGGGAAGTGTCAGTGAAGATGCATAGTGATGGGGGAGGTGGTGGAAGGGATGGATGATATTGCTGTTAATGGGAATTTAAAGACAAAGCCCCATTTAAGAGGAAGGTGGAAATTAAAATAAAACTTGCCTATTTACTGCGCCACAGGTATAATTCACTGCTGTTAGGCCTGATGTGATCTGTAATTGGCACCATCACAGGCTACTCAAAGAGATCTGTAATTCCTTTAGAATGCTTTTAAGCTTCCAAGTGAGGAATGGTGGTTGAGTTAATGTCCCAATCCTCCTATGAGCACAGTACGTAGACAGTAGCAGAAAATGGGACCAGTTCTCTGAGGTTTCTGCAGAACAATGTGATGTTTTGTTCAGAAATAAGGCAAAGCGTAACATGTAATGCTGCTCTGGAATACATTCAGAAAATAGGAACAAGATGCATTCCAGGGCATGAAGGAAAGTCTGATACTGACAGGCTGAAGGAACTAACCTTTTCAGTCTTGAGCAGAGAAGACTACGAGGGAGCCTGACACAAGCATTCAAAATCCTCAAAGGTATCAATAAAGTCAGCCCAGTGGCAGTCTCTGGAATTAACAGTGAAACATGAGCCAGGGCACACAACTGGAGACTACGTGTAAAAGCATGTGAAACACAACGGTTTTGAATAATTGTGAAATCTGTAAATAGTTGTTATTTTATGCTACTATTCTTATTTCATGAGTACATTTGGAGGGTGCTGTAAATGTGAATAAAAGATCCTCTTATTTTTATTTTTTGATAACTAAACTGTAATATTTTCTGACTGATATGCAACTCTAGGGTTATTCCAGTGCTGTAGGTACAATGTGGAGGTTGCATGCTTTTTCACATGCTCACCTATGGTTTTGCCAGATGCTCTGGTTCCCTTCTACCTGTAGGGTAGGTCACCTACATTAAACATTGTCTGTATAAGAGTTCAGTCCCTGTCTGGTCCTCAACAGGACAGGTGCTGGTCCCCCCATTTCATTACTCTGTCCCTTCAACACTACTCCTGGTCCCTTCACTTCCAAGAAGCAGGTACAAGGATTCATTAGTTAGAGAGTTATGGCTGTGTTTGTAAACACTCAGGAGGTGTCCTGTCCTTGGGACAAGGTTTTAGCTGGCTCACTGCATTTTCAAAAGTGATTTACACATAAGCTAAGCAACTCAAACCAGTCTAGTTTGCAGGAACAGCCAATGCTTCATTAATATATGGTACAATGTGCCTACTGGGAACTGTTCTGGGATTTCAAGTGTAGTTAAGGTGCAATAATTCAATTCAGCTTGAAGCAAACTACTGCAACACCAAAGGGACAGGGCAAGTTATGCTGTGCATTAGGAACAAGGTCTAAGAGCTAATTAGAGCACAGCTAATTCAATTAACCTGACACCTCAGGTGGATCTGAGGGCTCTATTCTCGCAGAATTGCGCGGAGTTCACACTGCACAGTCAAATCCGACTCACCAACAGGTTGCTTGTCTCAGTCGCATATAATTGCTCTTTAATAAAGCAAATCGTGCGTCTGTAGAGCTGTCAGCTGGAGGGATACACTGCTTCTGCAACAAAAGCATTCTGCCTTGGCTATTACCGTCACACAAAGAGCAGAACTCGATTATCTTTAGAGAACAAGACACTGTTCACTGGCTTGAATGCTTTTTTTTACCAAATGTGGATAGGATAAAAAACGGCTAATTATAATCATTACAGTGAACGTAACATAGCAGAAAAAATTGATATGATATGCTGCATTTCTGCTTTGCTAAAAGTCGGATGGATGTGTGTGAAGTAACCTTAAATGTTAAAACTCACATGTTGGCCACTCTTGATGTATGTGATTACAGGCTTTCCCCAGAAAGGCATGAAATACAGACCAGATTCCATAGCTACTGTAACTCTGGTCTCAAGCCTTCTGTCTCTAGCAGAAAAGCCAGGTTAGGGTTTGTATCAGAAATACCAGCCATCTGCAAGAATATCAGAGGTCCAGAGATACATTTTTGCAGTTTTAACATGTTTAGCCTGAGTGGCTCAATTAAAAAAAAGTGTTTGCTCGGAGCCCTTGAGTATAACACTAATCCACTGTGACTGAGGTTTTCCAGGTGGCACACCACTGGCTGTGCTGCTGGGGTTGGGCGAGGGTCAGCTGATCAGGGCTTCTAATGCACCAGCTGGCACCCAGTTAGTCATAGGAGGCTCTGGTTTGCAGAGACATCAGTGAGAGATGTGCTTTCTCCTTCTACAGCTGTGGAATTTGACATGACCAGTGGCTTTGAAGGTATCTAAGCATCACTTCAGCATGCCTCATGCTAGGGTTCCTCTGCCAGCCTTGGGATTTGAACCAGTAACCTTCCAGTCACAGGCGCAGATCCTTAGCCACAGAGCCATCGCTCCATCCTCTAAGTATTAAAACTACCGTCATTTTCCCATTGAGTAGGAATTAAAACACCTGAAAGAAGTTAAATAATATTCTAAATATATATATATACCACACTGCTACTATTGACATGCAAGTGGGGGGAGTGGGGTGACCTAGGCCAAGGCAACTTCCGTTCCAAATGATCAACGAACTGTAACACAACTGTAACTCTAAATGTACACATGAGAGTTACTGGTGCAAGATAAATTAATACAAGGTGGAAAATTGGCGATATAAATCATGCAGTATGAAGCAGGTGGCAGAAGATGGCCAGAGATGGCGCAGTGCAGTTGTGTCTGAATGTGCATTATGGATGGGGCTTGGAGGAGATCCCTTTTTCTTCTCACCTCTCTGGCTTTGCTGTGAGCTGGTGATAAACACGATTTTCACAAACATGAGATGAGCTCCCCACCCTGATGACCAGGGTCTCGGTGGAGAAGGGATGTCTTGGTGAGCATCGCCTTGGGGAGGAAAACAGAAGGCGCAGATGGAAATGCCCCTTGGGCTACCCATGAAAACCGATGCTAGAGGAAAGTCTGTGGGATGCAGGTTTGTGAACTTCTGGAGATTCATCTTTGCATTTACTATGGCAGCTGTTTAGGTTGGTCTCATTCCACAGTAGCTTCTGGCTGTTGCCTGGTGTTGAATGTAATTTGCAGTTTATTTTTTCCTTCTTGGATATTTGCACTGCAAACGGCAAATGATGTCCAATAAGCTGTGAATTTCGGGGGAGATTTTCATTTGAGTGCACTAATATTAGCTTGCTAATTTGCTTATATCGCCATTTCTCTTTGTGAATGCACAGTTTATCCTGGTGGTGTTTTATATGGAATCCCTACACAATCAAGACATTTGAAAACCATTGATTAGTAGAATAATTAAGAAGTCAGTGGGAAGCGCATCTATCACAGGAATTCATTTTGAGAATTACAGATAAGGCAGCATCTGATCTCTGTACAGATATCACAGGCTTCTTGTATTTGCGCCAAGAGATAAAAAACGAGAAGTCTTATCTACTTAAAGACCACCTCATTGTGTAATTTTATTGATCTTACTGATCTCTGAGCCTTTTGTAAGACTAAAATAAAGCTGAGTGAAGCATTTTGTAAAGACTGGTACCAAGCAAGTCTTCCTGTCTATTGCCATAGTGATTGATATATTTATGCTGTATCTGTGTAATAGGGATAGAAAGTCAGGTAAACATTCATAAAGGATGATTCATGAAATTGGAATGAACCAGGTTCTGAAATAGAACACAACTGTGGTTGATTTTTGACTGTATAATATAATGCATAAATATTTACATATAAAACATATATGTACTGTACACATACTGTGTATTTAATTAATATTGTAAATATAAGGATTATAAAAACAAAGCAACAAATTCTTAGACTTTTTTTAATTTCTGCTAGAGAACAAATTGTTCATTTTGTGATCCTGTGACCAACAGAACTTCAACAAGTTCAGTAAGCAGAAATTAGTCTTACTGTGCTGTGTGGAGTGCTCTGTCAGGCTAATGAAGCAGATTAATCTGAAAATCTGAGAAGGTGTTGTAGTGACAGCAATGTAGTTTCAACATCATCTGTCATTTTTGTAAAGTGAAAATCAGGTGACAGGACACCTTAGCTCCTGGTGCCATGGCTCATATAAAGTGTTTAAAACAGCATCCTGACTCTAGAAACACTTCTGTATCACTTTTGAATTGAATCTCTGCCATATACAGCGAGTGAACAGAGTGCACAAGAGGAAAGTCAAGTGAATAGCAGTGTGCTCTTAATACGGTGGAGACTAAACTCTTTTTAAGGGTTCCCACTCTACTGACACTGCATCTATGTTTAGTGAATCTTAAGTCTGTGAACTGAAAAATATTTTAAATCTTTCAAAGTCTAATGATCAGTCTTTATGATCAATACATCAGTTGGAATAAAAAAAAAACCCAGAAGAAACAGCACCAGGAATGAGAACCGTGATTTAAGCTTCTGTTGTAGCAAATGAGTGAAACCATGGCAGCAGTGAAGATGGGTGCATTATGGAGGGAATTAAGACCCCTTGATATTAATATCCTGTCTTACAGATTTGTTGTGAGGGTGAGTGCTTTGTGTCATGTGGGACTGTAATTGGATAGATTTGGATTGAACTTTGTCAGGACACACCGACAGGTATAGAACTCAGACGTGTGGTGGAGACTCGACACTCTCCCTGCTCTCATTTACAAAAGACTGTCTTTGCATAAATAATTAATTGCCACACTGTTTGAAGTTACAGCTGCGAGGCGGCTTTTTACACTGCCTTCATTCTGCTCTTACTCTCTTGCCTTGAATGTGCTGTTTATCACCATAGTCCCGGGGGCAAAAACACCAGAGCTACAGTTAAGCTGGCTCTAACAATTTTAAGGTGTCAGTGAAAACAGAGACATTTAGAAAAAGATTTGTGTTTTGGTATCATTGGGAACATGTACCTACTTAGAAAGAAAGGGAGAACCTAAGAAGGTCGGGGATGGTGAAGGATCCTAGTAGGTTGCATCATTTCAAAGCACAGATAGTGAAGAACAGTCTGTCTGATTGTATGGAGAATATATAACATAGTACAGAATATCAGAGGCAATCCAGAACAGTGTGTAGCATGGCAAAGATCCAGAATGTCAGAGAACGAGCTAGAATGATATATGGAGTGAGAGAGATGACACAGAGCATGACTTAGTGGGTGAGGCACAACCTAGAAAAGGGAAGCAGAGGAGATGGCATCTAGAACGTTCTATGGACACCAGAGACAATCTAAAACTGCGTGTGAGATAGGACAGACTCGAGAGCGCTTCATGAAATGGGAGACTGTGTACAAGATATGATGATATGAAAGGTACAATCTACAATGTTTCAGGAACAATCAGATTCTGTAAAGGATATACTGCACAGTATTGCTTCTTTTAATAGAAGTACAAGGTCAGTTGAGTATCTAATACTTTGAGGGTGTTGAAAACCTTTACCACAAGCTTCCAGGATGGCTTATTATAGCCAACCATTTGCATGGGAAGCCTGATGCATTTTGTTCCAAATGCGGGGATAAAAAAAACAACACATAAAACAAATGGTTTAATGGAAACTGCTGATTATGATGCAAACACCTCCTCCTGTATTTAAGAGCTTTTCAAAGTGCTGACTAAATGCAATCCCTTGTAATTCGAAATAACAGCCCAGGGAAAGAAGCGCTCATTACCTGGGCGTTTGTCCTGTGTGCAGCTGTGGTGAGGGCGGTGATTACAGGCATCTGCAGCCTCTGCTGCACAGGACCCCCGAGGGACAGTGTGTTCCCCAAGAGGGAGACGGACAGAGAAAGTGGAACTAAAAGGACAAAGAGAGACGCTGTTCAACTTGGATCTCATGTTTTGTTCTATTTTTTTAGAAAAATTGCAGAATAACTGTAAGGTGGCCACATTGTGATGACTGCTCCCTTGGGCACAAGCTGGGTATACCGTGGCTTCAGACCCCAGCAAAGCACAGAGAAACGTGCAGGTGTGATGGATTGTGGGAAACTGTGGTGAAGCTCAGTAATGTTATGAATGTTATTGCCGTGGTAAAACCAGGGGAAAATTAGTGTACATCACTAACGTGTTGAATGTGCGTGCAAAAACAGCCCTTCTTCTGGCTGAGCACTCTCGTGAGAATTGGGTTTCCTATTCACCTTCAAGACAGAGGGGCTGCCACTAATGTACGCTAAGAGGAGGAGATTTGGCTAGGCCATTTATCAGGCATGGATAGATTTGTTGGTCATGATCTGTAACCTGAAGAGGGTCAGGGGGTGACACTGCTATTGTGCCCTTGAGCATGGTTCTTTACTCTCATTGCACCAGTGCAATCTCCTGCACCTAACTGTATAAATGGGTAATGCTACTGTATAACCAGCATCCAGTGCAGGGAAGAGTCATGCACTCTCAGTGCTCTTGGTGCTGCAGAAATCACTAGGCGTGGGCTCAGCCTTTACTGGTGATTTTTGATACAAAAATTAAACTCAGGCAGCTGTACGGTACAAACCTTTCTCTCACAAAGCTGGTTTTGTACAAATGTCTGGGTCTCACTTGCTACTGTTGAAGGAATTTTCCAATGCTTCCCCTTAGAAGACAGACAGGAGTCCGTCTCAGAAGTTAAAAAAAGTTTTTATTTCATGCGCATGGGAGTGAAACATATGCGTGGCATATTTTTCTCAAGGTAATTTAACTAGAACAGTCCTTAAATATTTTTTTGTTATCTATCATGCTTCCCTGTGCTTATAAGATTGGCAGTGTTCCAAAATCACGCACATCTTTCTACCTCCCTATTTGCTAAAGATCACTTTTTTTAATACAATTGGTAACTTAAGTTAACACGCATTCCTACTGTATATAACGGTATAGAATTACATAGTAGCCCTAGTGTCCAGCATTCTTCCAATCCTGTTCAAACCAGTTCTGAATGTCCACCTTAGAAAATATTGCATCTTCTTCAGGAAAAGTGTGTACAAAGTTCACAGGGACCCTCTCAACACTACAAGTGCTAGATTAGCTCTGCTGTGTGACTGGCACTAGATCTTTGAGTGCAGAGGATAACCTGTCCTGGTTTAGATATCTCCAAATCTCAGTGGAGTGGTGTTGGTGAGGAAGAGGGATCCTAAGAAAACCTGCAAAGGAGCAAAAGCAAAAGTCAATGTCGAACCACGACATTCCATGCTTATTCCTCACTGCCAGGAATATTTAGGAACAAAATGTGACTTTTCAGGCGGGTGATTCTTTTAAAAAAAAAAGTAAATACGTCAGCCATAATCCCTCAGAAAGAAAAGAAAAAAGTAAGAAACTTACAGATCAGTCAGACCTTTGCAGCTGCGTATCTGAGCTGTCTGTGTCTCTCTACAGAAATATGTTCTCAGCAGCATTCCGCCTTTTTTCTGGTAGTCTGGCTGCAGCCTTTAACTAACTTCCTCACAAAAAGGCTCTAAATTAAACCTTAAATGTATCATATTCAGATGTAGGTTGCATAGTTGTGAAATATATCCCAGATCTTCTTGGGCAAAGTCCAATCTTACTTGCAACAGGTGGTATTCTATGTATGTGAGAGAAATAAAAATAGCCAAATGTTTTATGTTTACAAGTGAGCTAGGGTATTTTGTGCTTTGTTTTCAGTGTCACAGGATGCAACAAAAATACAATCCATTTTCCCTGACGTTTCTGTTTTTGGCATTTGACTAAACCCCTAGCAGATGATGGTTATCGATTATACTATTCACTCAGATAAAACAACAGCCAGAAAATGTTCCAGCATCCTCAGGACAGTCGATTATCGTTGAATCCCTGTTGTTTTTCCCTAACCTTTAGTGAAAGTCTCTCGGTGTGACGTGGAGTGTTTCGCTCTTCCACGAGGCCATTAATGCACAGCTGAACAGAGCTGGAGAGATCAAAGCTACCCAGTACAGGATTTGACATGCGGAGACTGGGGAGGAGATAGAGATCTAAAAAAAAAACAATACTGTGTGGATTGATATGGTAAAATATTTATATTTTAACGGGAACATCTTTAGATAGGCCTCCTCTTGTTTTTCTGAGGAGAGGATGGTTCTGTACATACCAAGCTAGGAGATGAAACAGAGAAAGGCAGATTCTATATAAATAGACTCTGAAATACATTACTTTGCCTGCATTAATTCACTGTTAATGCAAGCTAAAATTATACAGTACCTGTGTAGTACATTTGTAGAAAATAGTTCTATTTGTCTGTCTGCAAGTCTCCCTTTTGATCGGTCTGTCTATGGTTGGATTGTACTTCGATTATATTTTGGAATGCATAGAATTCCTCCTATTTATTCCACCAGTATTTAAAGATGCTCACATGTAATGTAGCTTGTAAACACAGCTGACACAGTAGATAAACAAATCTCACGAAAGCTTATATTGTGGAACGTCTTCTATTCCAGCTTCTGATTCCAATCCCTGCACATTACAGCGCTGTAAAAATTTAAAGTAATATAATTCATTTATTGATGTATGTTGCAGGGTCATTTTTGATACCTTTAATTAACTAAAGTAGGCAATGTGGATTTTGAGGGATAATTAGGCAGAATTATGCTGGTTTGCTCTGCTCAGGAGAGACTAACTGCACCTCTTATTTCTATATTTATCTGAGCCAGAATCTCTCAATAACTGTAATTAATGTTTTGCTTAGTTTCCTTAACTGTTTCCTTCCTAGATGTCTCTAAAAAGTGAGATACTGCATTTCTCCAAGAGTGACAATTTCTGGTTGAAATGTGTTTAATGGGTTCTTATTGTACTTTACCCTTATGGTTACAAAATACAGGAGCTAATCAAGTTAAATGATTGCAATGGTCCTTAAATTGGAATTGTTGGCATGGTTTTTCCAGTTGACTTTTATGGAGTAACTTAATAGCTTCAAATGAAGAAAGAGATTTTTATTGTTACTTAGGTTCAGCAAGCCATTAATTTCTGATTAATTTCTGGATTTTTTTAAACACCCACAACTATGATATAGACTTTGCAAAGCATCTGTGCTGAATTGGATACAATGTACTCTATTTCTTGGAGAACACAGATTTTTCGTTCTATCACACAGTGAACCCACTGTTTTTCCTAATATTTCAGAAATTGAGACAAAAGTATTGCTAAAGCTCTAAAATAATTACTTTTAGTACAAAGTCTGTAATATTGCATGGATCTCACAGAGAGACCAATATGGTGTGGTAATTGTATATTTTTTTATGAACTGCCGACTCCTGTACAAATTGCACTGGAGAAATACAGTATGTTGTAAATATACAGTAGCTTCTGTGTGCACATTTGAAATACAAATCTTGGGGCTCATGAGTACATCACCCCTTGGTAGGTAGACCTCCATGGTCCAAGCGTTGTGTATCCATTTTGCTAAATGAGAGCCATTGGGATTCTCTGGGCGGTGGCACACAGTTGGCTGAGCGCCTCTGGATGAAAGGCTAGGATTCGTTGTCCAGGACCCTCTCAACTGTCCACTCAGCAGTGACTCCTGCGACTCGTGTCAGAGGAGCACGCCTGCCCTTCCTCGTTCTGGCCAGGCAGCACAGAAGTAGTCGAGTCGAGACATTAAGAAATAGTTTACTGGTTCCAGCCTGGGTTGGTATAATACTGTGAAATAAGAAACTGGCATTACTCAGCACCTTGGATGTAGGTTAAAAAAAGGGCCGTTACCTAAGGATAGCTTGCTACTGTACACACTATGCAATGAGAATCTTCCCTTTTCCTCTATTTTGTGCATAAATGCTCCCTAAATCAGAAGTGACAACTGAAGAAATCTATTTGATTTCATGCTTTGAAATGTGACCCATTTCTGTGATTTCCAATCTTTTATGGTGACGCAGTAGTCTTGTGTGCTACAGTTTTCGGCACTTAGATATCCTGAGTGCACATTGAATGGGAAATGTCACTTCATTTTAATGTGATGTGCTACTATTTAGCATCTGTGTTTTTACTCTTCCTTCTTCTTTTATCCAGTTTTTTTTGGGCTTTCATTTGTGGGAGTATCACTAGTTTGTCTCCGTGCTGCATGCTGGACTCTCCAGTGCCCTAGAGATTAAAAAGTGAGAGATACAGGATTTGGTGACTACCTTGTACTCTGACCCACCTTTCCTGTGCTTATAGCTGGCAAGTGTAAGACGCAGGGAATGACGCAAGATGCCCAGAGGCACACCTGTAGGTTACTGAAAATCCGCGTTCCGCAGGAGAAAGATCATGGTGAAGGAGGGGGCAGATTGTATCGGAGATGTCATGTCATCAGTCAGAGATTTGGAAAAGGTCAAGGCGCTATCACATTCACAGCTCTCTAACTATCTCTTCCTGAGTATGGTAGTGAAAACACTGATTGAAGAGGTCCTGCAGGCAACGCAAGAAGAAACAGACTCCTGTAACAGCTATGGGTTACTTCCGCGCCTCAGTCAGAACGTTGTTCACACCACCCTGCAGTCAGCCATCTTGCTGGCCTGACTGGCTGTTTTGCCTGAATTTGCATATTGACAGCAAAACAAGCAACTGTTAATTTTCAGAAGCGTCTGTGACATTAGACGGCAAGCGAAAGAGGCGGAGGTAGGAAGGAAATAATTACAGAGGTGCAAGGGAGCAGAAAAGCGGGTGCATCGAAGAGTCATAAGTAAATAGTTGTGCGTGCAACCAACAATCAGGCTAGTATTGTTTACTGAAACGCCAACAATGCACAGTAATGGTACTCCTTATCAAAATTCGCTTAACAGGAAGGATTGCGACGAGTTCTTCATTGCTGATGCCTGTGACATTTTCCAAATTGAAACCTGATTACTCACAGTTAGGAGCCCCATTTCCACATCTCATTAAAGGCCAGCAGCCTGTCTTGCTCTGTCTGAGCCTCTCTCTCTCCCCCAGCCAGCACTGATATTGGAAATAGCGGGGCATTAGTGTGCCACTACCACGATTCCTAGGCATCATTACCCTCAACCGGCCGAATGGTTTTCAAAGGCTGCAGGTGTCAAAAAAGCTGAAAAGAAAGGGGAAGTTCTAAGACCTTTGCTGAGCACGGTATTCGGATTGCGGGTGAGAGCAAATGGCTATTGCTAGAAAAGCAGGGAAGCTGTACAACCTGGCTTCTTGAAATTAAAAGTTGCCCAATCATCACCTGGCCAGTCTGCTCTCCTACCTACAGTACACATCCAAATGGAATTTCTCCAGTTTCAGCAGCGCCCTGGGACTGGACATTATGTATCATTGAGGGAACCTTTACAATTGAGAATCTAGAATGATTTGGCCAAACCCTCCCTGGGCACTCACAGTCACTCAGGGACTCTGCAAAACCAACATCACCTGCTGCTAACCTGGGAGCAGATGTGCACAGGTTTGTGTCCAGGTATTGAGTGGGAAAAGTGGGAACCCTAGCACAAACAGAACTGTGTTTCTTCTATCAGGTATCTTGGCTTCTCCTTATAATCCCTGCAGTTTCCACTTGGGCTGCTCTTGTCTGCTACCGACTCCATTGACCTGTGTCACGCCTCAGCTTCTGAAAGATGCATCAGGTTGTACGAAGAAGCTTGTGATAAATTGCCTGTTGATTGGAGCCCTAACAACGTTGACTTCTCCTAAAACAAAACAATTTTCTGTAGGCCCTCCATAGTACGCACAGTAGATCAGATTTGTGCACAGCATGCAGGCTATCAGACGCTGCTGCGTTTGTGTGCTCTGCTGTCAGCTTGCTGCTGTGCCACGGCTCTGTCTTCTCCTCAGGGGTGCACTGGTGACTTCCCCTTAACCTGGGGATTGTGATGTCAGATTATGTGTAGCCACAGCTTGATTCCATGGTGTCAATTTGACATTTATTCAGTGCACTTGCTGGTGAACAAGCACTGATTGTGGCCTTTGATCTTGGTGTGCAAGTGCCTTAATAGCGACCGCTGCACATTTCTGTCTGGCTTGCCAGTGATAGTCGTGTGTTTTCTGGCAGTTAGGAGACTAATCTTAAGGCATGGCTTAGAGAAGTCACTACTCCTGCATTGTTTGTTTCGGCACTGTATTGATCCTACTGCGTGGGAAAGAAAAAGGGAATAAATGCCTTGCAAGGGTGAGAAACATACAGTATAGGTTCTAGAGCTGCTTTTTGATTGCTTATAGTTATTTATCAAATAAGGTGTAGCTCCCTTTGGTGATTCACTTGCTCCTTTATGGTAACATAATGACTCTGAAATAGGTTATGATTAGGGAAGAGTGCACTATAAACTCGAAAAGAGTTGAAAACCTTTCAGTCTCTTCGGATTCTTCGTCACGGCTCAAAGATGCCTGGAGAGAAGGACTCATTGTGGTTCTCCACGTTAGACATGCTGATCGAGACATCTTGTTCCTATGCAAATTATTGCTATAATTCTTCAACGCAACATTAACATTTTTAAGTCTCTTAAAAAACACACACAGCTCCAAGCGTTTGCTGCCCAGCTGGAACCCCCATTCAGATCAAAGATCAGCTTGACAGCCTGAACAGACGCTGCAGCAGTTGATCTCTAGATCAGCACTCATTGTTCTTTTCTTTGTGTGTTTTTTTTTCCAGGAATCTGTTAGATAAAGACACCTTCTCCAAATCCGACCCACGTGAGTAAAAAATAAAAACTTTTTTGCTTTCTCCTGCATAAAATGAAAAGGTCTGAAATCAAGCAGTGCAGCGAATGCTTTTCAGATAAGGTGATTTTCCCCACATGTGCCATTGTCAATGTTTAAAAATAATGTGGGGGGCATGTACTGTAGGATTTGACTGAATAAAATATATTTAAATTAAATACATTTAAATGTATTGTTATAAACGAAGCTTGAAAAAGTATGCTTGTGGGGCTTTTTCATATCTTAATTGTTATTGTTTTTTGCTGCCTTGCCTGCTTGTGTGCTGTATTTGTCATGTATTCCACTGGATTGACATTCATTAGGCATGCTTTTCATCTTGGCTCTTCTTTACTACAGTATGCCTGTCTAGATCTTACCATGCTTTTGAATGTGATTTTGACACACTATCACTTATGTGTATTTTTCAGCACAGTCATATACCGTATGACATGCAGTTCAGGTACTGTTTTTGTACTGTTGAATTTCCTTGTGGACTTTTCAACAGTTTCCACGTGCATGTAGGCTTTCTCCCTTCTCTTCCTAGTTCCACTGTTCCTTCAGGAAAGTGAAAACTTTTATGCTAAGAACATGTTACCTCAGATCACCGAAAGTGCTGTGTCTGGCAGAACTTCTCTGCTTATGATGAAGTCTTGCAGCTTCGGTTTAGAAAACAGAGAGTGAAATCCGCAGAGGATTTCAGTCATCCAGCCCGGGTTCCTTCGACAGCGATTTTAAAAACACAAGCACAGCTCCGTTTGAGAACATGATGATGAGACACCGAAACAGGAATGGCTCTTTGGAGGCCTGAGGTTTTCAAGCTCTTTCAGCATTTCTTATTCCTGCTGCTGCACAATAGTAGTAACCTTATGTGAGACTTTTACAGCAGCCCCACTCGCTTTGGCCTCAGGTTCAGCTTTTATTTTTGCAATCTCTTTAATGTCTGTTTTGAACATGGAGCTTGAGGTTTTCTCCCTTGAGGCTGTGCGGATCATAGCCAGATTCCTACTGTTGTATAAATTCGGTCCTACCAAGATACCAGGCTAGATAATGCTTGCCCTCAGATATGTGGCTTACCTCTCTCAAACAATGTTAACCCCAGCATCTTGGCTAAATTTCACTCCAGGCTCACATGGCCTTCTTAAAGGCTTCCTTATTTTAATTGAGATGGGTGCTGCACTCCAGTGGTGGGTGAAGTCAGACTCCTGTTATATAAGTGAAGTGCTTTGTGATTTGTTTTGGATGAAAAGTGCTGTGTAAACACAAGGAATTAATACTGTCTGAGCCAGTGTAGCAGAGAGAGCTCCACCTTCTGTGCACACCAGTGAGCCCAAGCTTGATCAAAAGCCTCACTGTCTTTTGGGTTTTTCTCACTATTCTTCTGTCTGAACTCAAAATTACTTAATTGGACCTTTAAATACACATGTCATTAAATTACGCTTTCAAATTACTTTAAAAAGTATCTAGAAATTTCCACATCTGTAAAACCTGGAACCAACCAAACAAAAAGGTTTACTCTGGTGCAAAATGATTTAAAACCTTCTATGAAGCCAAGGGTAGCCAAACACTAGACCCTCCATAATATTGCAGTGCATAGCTTTCATACTACCAGCTGTTTATGCAGTCCATTATTTATTTTCTTGTGTTGATTTCTTCAAATAAAAAAAAACACAAAGCCTTTAATGTGTTAAGCACTGATGTTCTGGAGGTTTCAGAAAAGACCCAACAATATAAGGTTTCACTTATTCCTCATCCTTTTTGAATTAGCATTTTTTATTTAATGAAGGAATACTAAAGCAATATCATGTATGGCTTCATGTATACAGTGTCTCTGACCCTAACCCTGCACTGATCATTTCTGACTCTTTGGATTGTTTCTTTTCCTCCTCCAGTGTGTGTCCTGTACATTCAAGGAATTGAAACCAAACAATGGAGAGAGGTAAGTGAAAGACTCAAGAAAGTTTCTCAACACAAAAAGTAAGCTGTTACTGTAAACTCTGCTTTGACCGAAGATTAATTCCGTAGGCTCTGTTGGCTAGAGAACACTTCTGCAGAGAGAAAATCAGTTTTGTACTGGTGATTAATGACATTTAAAAAAGCAAATTAAGAAATTATTGCACATACTGTATAACAATATAAACTCTATTCCACTTGCATTGTGTTCCCCATTGGCAGTAGTATTCATAAATCCCTATTGAATTATGTGCTGGACAACTGCAAGAATAGCCTGAACAGGCTCTGGCATGAGTTCTCCAGGATCATGAAAGACTTATAGCCCAGTCCCATTTCATCTTTGTAGCAGGATCATCTTTATCTTCTGGGGGTGCGATGGGTTTAATGGTGTTTGGGATTGAGCTGGATGTTCCAGACGTTTTCCGTTAAAATTGAGTTCAGCAATTCTTTAGGCCAAGGAACATGATGGGATATACAGTAGTCTTATGCAACTCAAAGCGCCCACAAGTTGTCTGCCAGCAGGTACTATGAACAGTGGGGTTCTAAGAGCACTTGCTGCTTCCTGCACTGGGACAGTGTATGACTACTCTGACTTTGACCTGTTGGAGGCTTTTAATCTATTTTACAAAAAGATTCCAGATTATCAGTCTTGACAAGTTGATTCCTGAGGATCTTCGAAGAAGCTGAGAATCACAGTTATTTGTTTTTTAAATTATTTTATCGGGTTCTTAATGTGGTGCAGCAAGGTGGTGTGGAGGATAGTGATGCTGTCTTACAGCTCATGTGTCTAGGGTTCAGTCCTGGGCTGGGACACATTGTGCAGAGACAGCGCATTCTCTCCATGTTCGTATGGTTTATTTCCAGGTTCTAACACACACTGCCTAGTATAACTGTCATCTGTTCCCATTTTCGTGTGTGTGTGTGTGTGTGTGTGTGTGTGTGTGTGTGTGTGTGTGTGTGTGTGTGTGTGTGTGTGTGTGCGCCCTGTGATGGACTGTTGTCTTGTCCAGTGTCTAGTCCAGCCTTGTGCTCTGTACTTCTGGGATTGACTCCAAGTTTGTACTACCCTCACCAGTAATCAGCAGCTTTCTGATAATGACAAATGGCTTTAATATGTGTTAATTTGAAATCGATATGTGTACCTTGAGAAAAAAGGCACAGAACTGTGTTTTACTAATAACATTTGATTAAATTTTGATTGATTTAAATCACATTAAAAAAATAAACACGATCTGCAATAAGGAGATTCGTTTCCTCTTTTGGTCGTCTGTGTGTGGAAAAATAGCTAGATTTCATGTTAAATGTCTGTTTGGTTTTAGTTGGTGGAGTTAAGCAAAAATGCTACCATTCGTGACATAGTGAGTCCTGAGTGGTGCTATTATGTTTAGAATTAAGGAAAACACTTTGTAGATTATTTGTAATCATCTCCAGTAAGAAACAATAACTGCTAGTTTATGCGTGTGGTTATTTTCTGGTACAATGCCCATAAATAAGGATTGGTTAACTGTATCATCAGACCCAGCCATCTTAATGGCAAAGCAATTCCATTAAAAATTCGTTTCTGGTCTGTTTAAATCAGGACTCAATCTGCCAATTTCTGAGCAGGCATTCCCTTTCTTCTTGGACACAGACTGAGATTTGAAACTCTTTCTTGTCACGTTTTCCAAAATATTGAATCCTCTTGTGTATGATTTGTCCACATGCTCCAAGCTGTGGGCTCAATTCATTTCCTGTTTTGTGAAATTCTGGATGAGCAGCTCGTTCCGGCAACAACAGCTCTCTCTCTCTCCCTCAATCTCTGTGTGCTGTTGGAAGTGGGGCACTGGCTTGAGGGCAGAGCTTTGGCTTTTGTCTGCCTTTGGAATCTCGCTGGAAAAAGCGACAGAAGAACGGCAGGCAGTGTGACACTTCGTTATGTGGCCGCGAAGTAGCTGTCTTCTACTTTTTTGAAAGGATGTTTCATTTTTCTCACCTAGTCAAAATGACGTGCAAGGGGTGAGAGATCTCCAGTGGTTCAGCCTGCAGAAGCGCTGGTTCAAATCAAGCTCTACGGCAACAGTTGTCAAAAACCTGAGTCTGTGTTGGGGCTTGGCCGGGATTCTTCCTTTGGAGTGGATTCGCCAAAGATCTTCGCTCCACTGCTGTGAGCCGTGGCATAACAAACAATTCTTGATTTCAAATAAGTTGCAAAAATACAAATATGCACCATATCAAAGATGATCTACAGTATAGAGGAGAACAATGGACAAGTAGCCTTCATGGGCTTGCTGTTAGCATGCATGATTGTTTTTCGAGCCTCCAACAAAAACAGGGCCATTTATATCTCTGGTAATAAATATTCACTCATGTTTGTGAAATAGCACAGTCTGTGCTTCTGAGTGAGGTGTCATCACATGGGAAAAACATCAAACCCAGGACACAGCTCTGCCAAGATCTTCTTAGACTTCTGCATGTCACGAGGAAAACTGAAAACTGCATCACAGAAGCGACTCAAGCTGGGCTAAAATGGTCTTGTTTTTGTTCTCCATGTTTCAGATGGTATCACATCCTTTCTTTAAGTGATAAGATCCAACCTCGTCTCAAAGCACCATAACAACTGTAGTCCAATTATTTTCCAGCTGTGGCTCTTGACAGAAATGAGAGATGTCTACCAGTAGTAGGTGTTTTTTATTTAGTTCCTTTCCATTAAGTTGTCCAAGGGATCTGATATTTAACACTTAAATGTTTAGTTATGAAACACAGGACAAATTTACACAAATATCAGCAGTCAGCCTTCTGAGCTCCTTCTATTATTCAAATGCAGAATATGGAAAACATATAATACTGTGCATAGAATACAGAACTTTTGCAGTTCTAAAATACAGTAGATGAAAGAAGTACATTCTATTCACTGTATTCACTTCAATAAAACGTCTACTATAATATTTGGCCAATCTACTTTATATTGTATTACTGGTTCACTGCAGTGTTTTGGGTTATTTAACTTTTTCTCTACTTTTACCACAAAAAAGCCATGCCTGTATCTCTCTTCACCATAATTTCCTTTCTTGCTTGCTTTCACTATTTCTGAATTTGTCTTCCTATTTCCTGTGCTGTTACCTTGATTTTGCAAATGTAACCTTCCTAATAGGGTTTCTGGAAAGATCCTCATAAATGGGTGTCCCCAGAGAGCTCACCTCTTTATGTCATCTGCACTTAGATACAACCAAAACAGCAATAATTCATGAACAACATCCAAAACATGGAGTAAGGGATGTCAACAGAAAAAAACAAACCAGAGGATACAAGCGGAGACTTCATGGGAGTTCAGTTAAAACTATGAACTTTACTCAATGGTTGTGGGACTTTGAAACAAGCTGCTTGGCCATGTTGATGCAGCTGGATAAGATCCTTAAATCAGTTACTGTAGCTACTAACTAATAACTACATACAAAATGGACTAGATACTCTGAATGGCAGTACTGTATGCAAATTGAAACCACTAGGAAACCCCCTTTAACGTTTTAGATAAGAAAGACCCGTTTTTTCTCAGTTTTCATATTATAGAAGGCTATGGGCTTTCCTCTCTGTTTTTGGCGTACTAAAATCAGCACAAGAAGTACTTTTTTGTAGACAAAAGTGTTGATGTTATGGCTACAGATCAAATCGAAGCCTCCAGCCATGCCAGATAGAGATGATAACCGTGCAATGTTTTGTGGCTATATAGGAACCTTAATGACGCAGGTTACTTATAGGGTAGGAGATGTTTTTTTACATTTTTCTGCACAAGGAGCCCAAGAACACTGTCCGTAGGTTTGCACAGTCATTTGACAGAACTGTGAATCTGAACTGCATTTTGAGGCCTTGTTTACCTAGTATCTCTGCCCTAAAGCTTAATTTCTCATTTCATGTTATTTGTCCTCATAACTTAAGCTGAAGTCAATAAAGAGCTGCCTTCCCTACTGTGGTTTCCTGTTTTTGTCCTTGAAAGATGTATTTATTTCATGTTTTGAAAGCCCGGGGCCTTAGTCATCATCCATGCAAGTGGCACTACGAGAAGGCCGACTGTGCAACCTGTTTTGACTCAAACAGAGAGCTGTAATGTGTGGCTGCCACACAAAGAGCTTCGAAATTTTAATAAAAATAAATTGATCTGCAAAATCACAGTATGTGCACCTCTTAGCAGAGGAAACTAATCCATTCTGCCCGGCAACGCTTTTGTTTCAAGACAACTTCCAGAGGAGCCCGGGCAATCTGAAGTCTGTCACTGTGATGTGAAGTGGACGTAAGCTCCACTGAGAGCCATTCTGGCATCACCTTTAATGAGATTCAGACTCAGAAAATCAAAGGCAAAAGGTCTGGAAAGCTGCCACCTCCAAGAGAATATTATAGCACCTGGATATAGTAACGGCACAAATTGGAGAAAGCACAAACACTTCAATGCTTGGCCTTGACTGTCAGGCAGGGATTAATGCTGACAGGAATTCAAAAAGTTCATACAGTATTTAAACCGTGGGTGTAAAAGTACGCTGTAATAACTCAGTTACATGCCTGATGCTGCCATGCATACTGTACACAGTACTCTGGATTTCCTGTACATGACTATTTATGTGTATGCTGTGCAGAAGTCCTAAGCTTTCCTTGAGCCATCGTTCTTTATTAGTGTCCTCACTGCTGCTCCGTTTCCACAGCTTGGCAGGTATTGTCTTCATCTGATGAAACAAAGCGACAGTCGCTGAACTGGGCTTGGGGCTGGCAGCTGAGCTCTGTGCTGCCTCTCAGCAGTGGGTGGTGCAAGGAGCTAGCTTGGAGATTGGAAACCATACTCACTTCTCATTAGGCTGCTCTGCTGTGCTGAAGGTGCTTCATCAAGTCCCGATTTCATTTAATTGCTCTCTCTATTTTTTTCTCAATTGCTCTAAAGATGTTTATAACCTTTCAACTGCAATTAACACTGCCACACAGTCTGCAAAATTAATTATGGTACCTTATCTTCATTTATTTACCACACACGCCCACCCCCCCTGAACGCTCTGCAGTTTTAAAATCAGTGATGCTAACATTGTTCATCTAACTTTGTGCTGATTTTAGTGGTCAATATCGATTGTCTGTGTAAGAGCATTTAGGGAAAGAGTAATTTGAATTAGTAGAAACATGATACATGCATGTGTTTAATGTATACTGTATACTCTCTCTCTCTCCTAGCGTTAATCCCGCATCAGCAGGGTCCGCTTGTCAGCACGCCCGTCTCCATTTGGTGGTTTGAACCAAATCTTTGAGCTGACATTGCCATTAACTGCGACCGAGAAAATACTCCAACCGGCGCGTTGCCATTGGAGTGGGAAAGGGGGGGGAGGAGAACAAAGTAATGTAGCCAATTCATAGAGGGGGATTATTAGGAGGCATGGGAAATTTGGCCAGGGGAAATTCCGGGGTTACACCCCTACTCTTTTCGAGAAACACCCTGGGATTTTTAATGACCACAGAGAGTCAGGACCTCGGTTTTACGTCTCATCCGAAGGACGGCACTTATTTACAGTATAGTGTCCCCGTCACTATACTGAGGCATTAGGACCTACCTGGACCACAGGGTGAGCACCCCCTGCTGGCCCCACTAACACCTCTTCCAGCAGCAACCTTCCCAGGATGTCTCCCATCCAGGTACTGACCAGGCTCATACCTGCTTAGCTTCAGTGGGTTGCCAGCTGTGAGTTTCAGGGTGATATGGCTGCTAGCCTGTACTGTATACTCTATACTCTATATAATATACATGGTACAAACTGAACGGAATCAGTCAGGAGTCATTGTCTTATGCTACCTCTGAAGATGAAACCCCAAAAAATCACACATTTCCTGGTATGCTAAAATTCACAACTGACTCCTATGGCTATATGAAACATACTGAAGTCCTAAACTAAACGGCCAGGTTTGAAACTATCAGAATTAATGGTAGATAATTTGTGTTTGCTTTTGAAAATGCCGCTCTATAAATCATTTGGAAAAATGTACATGACATAAAACAACCAAAGCTGTCCCACAGTTCATAATTGCATAAGAACGGAAAATGATCATATCACAAAAAACATTTTGACAGTGAGATGTAACATGCTGATAACAAATTTAGTCTGCTACTAGACAACTCATTTGTGCAAAAACAGAAGATGCTTTTTAAATGCAATTAGTTAAAAATATATTTTTTTATTTTATGATGACTAGAATAAAAATGAGAAATCACAAGCCTTCATATTATGTGCAAGGGTGTTAAAGATAATTATGCACACAGGAATGCAGGAACCATTTCCCTTCTAAAACATAGTAATCCTGCTGTTTTATTTCCTCATTAAGGAAGATGTGCTGTATTATTGAGTCACAGTTGCAATTAATAATAACACTTTTTTCTGGGAGCCATCATCTGCTCAAATGATTAAAATGCATGATCGACAGTTGCTAATTTTGCGTACATTTCACAATGTGCAGAACACAGAGTGTGTCAGTAAGCATGGCTTAAACTGCTGTATATACTGTAAGAACACCTCAGTGGTGTATTTGTGTTGTGTTTACTTTGTTCTATGTTTTAAATCCTAATTAATTGTAAATGTAAGTGTGAAATCTACAGCTGCACCAGCTGAAGATCTCAGGATTACATCATTCACAGTCTTATCATGGAATGCGAACACTGCTTTCAATAGAACTTTTGTAATTTTGTAAGCTGAAGAGGGGAGGCTATAACAAGGACATGTGCTAGATGCGTTGCTGCAAGACTCATAACCTTTTCTTAAGAAAACGTCATTAACAGCAAATTAAGACTGTAGTGCAAAAGGGGGATAAGATCTCTTGTAATCTGGAGTGTAACAATATTCAATAGTCATAAGAAAAATAAATTACATCAATTGTAAGTTGTGTAAACCACACACTTGATCAAAAACAAAACCGGCTTTGCCATTTAAATATCAGAAATTAAATATATTCATACTTAATTTACTCCCTAAACCAGTTTTTTAATATTATGATAGTTTACTGTGGCAAGGGTTATAATTCTAATTAAACAAGAAAGAAATGTGAAACACAAAGAAAATTCTGCTACAGAAATTCTGAAAGCATACTGTTGTCAGTTTTAAGACGTCTTCTATTTAGTTCAGAAAACAATATTAGTTTAATAAATGCGACTCCAAAAGAACCGAGACAGCAAAGTCAAAACTGTTATTTTTGCTTTATAGACACATTATTTCATTGTTGGGTAATGACACATTTGATCATATTGGAACAAAAACATATATATTATGTTTAACTCATTGGTTAACTGATTGGTTTGAAATCAGATTGAGATTGGCACTGGCTGTATGTTTTTACTGCATGTCATGCTGCATCGTGAAGCACTGACCAATAAATATGGAAGCAGACAAAACAATTCTCTAAACTGCATACAGTAATTCACTCTTCTGCTGCGTTCACTAGTTATTTTATCAGTAAAGATGACTGAGCCGTTTCCAGAAGTGTCTTGACATTGCCTCCACCATGCTTCCCAGTTGAGTGTTTGTGGAGCCTTTGCAGAATCTTTCTTCCTCCAGTTCTTACCCTTCAATTACTTCAGTAAAGGCTCAAACACAACAGCAAGGATTGAGGAAGGAATCAGGGGTTGGGGGCTGCTGTGGGGGGATTGGACATATCCATTACAGCTGTGGGGTATTAATTCAGTCATGTTAGGGGCTGGGTTTGTCCATGCTGTTGTATGGCTGCTCTCAGCTGAATTGTTCATGAATGAGCTGTAATTACTGGCCTGTCCTTTGCTGGTGTTTTCAACCCAGAGTGGAGAAAGTATCACAGAAAATTGGCATCTTCTGGCTAGGGAAATAATGAATTAACTGTACCTTATATGCTGGGGATTGATATATTGCAGTGCTGAGAGTTGTGAATAGAGGTGTATACACAAATATGAATGTTACTTTGTTGCTTACTGTCAGTGAACAGTATCTGCACTTTTTAACAAAAGGGAAAAAAATACACTACCGAGTTTCATTTCTCTATCTCTCTCCCTAGTTCGGAAGAACAGAAGTGATTGACAACACGTTAAACCCCGACTTTGTCAGAAAATACATCCTTGACTACTTCTTTGAGGAAAAGCAGAATCTGCGCTTCGACTTGTGAGTTATCGCTTTTTCCCTTGAGGTAGCTGAGCTCGTATATGGTGGCCCTCTCCTGTTAGGCCCTGGCCCTGTTTTTCAGAAACCAATGTGGCCTTTTTCATTATTGTTTCCAGAAATGTCCTCTAGGGTTTTTCTGCTGTTTTGTAAGCATAAATATTTCATTCAACTGTTGTTTCCTCTTTGTTCCACCCTGCTTCGGTTTTTTTTCTTGTATGTGGCTCTGTTTGGAAGCATAAACCCATCTTTTATTGTTGAGCTCCAATAAAAAAGATATCTTTATAATATTTGCTTTAACATTGTGCTTTTGAATCCATTTTCTTGGTGAGACAGTCAACAGTTCTATACAGTGCAAATTAAGCTTAATTTTCACCACTGTTTTGTAGATGAATACCATATGTACCGTGAAAGCCAGAACTCATTGCAAAGGCTGGGAGTGTTAATTATTAAAGCTCCTTTGTAATATGGGACAGGGCTTCCTCTTTCATGTCTACGGCTGTTCTCCAATATGAAAGGAAGACTGAAGCTTGACAACGGATTACCGAGCTGTCACTGGCTGTGGCTGTGCAATTTCTGCTTTATGTGGGTTTTGTTTTGTATGAAAGCACAAAAGTGTGCAGCCCTCAGTACTCTCCGCCTCTCAGTTCAGCATCTCCTAGATTTAACTGACTCGACAAGGGCTCATGTATGCCTGGTAAGCCAAGTGAAGAGATAAAAAGGGAAAAATGGAGAAGGGGAGAAATACTGAAAAATACAGAACTGTTTGTTAACATGTTATAAGTCAGATTTCAAGTACCTCAGCCAGCAGTAGGGAAACTAAGCCCGAGATGTTGTAGTATCGGGTCACTAGCCAGCTGTGACCAGATGGCCATGATCAAGCGTGTGGGACATCATTGGCAGCACACTGTGGCAGGACCCAAGAAAACAGCGACTGCTGCCTCTCTCTGGGCACCCGCGGCCTTGTCCTGATGTCAGCCTTCTCTGGAGAGGGTACAGTAGAAGTTGTAAAACAGCTGGTGATTCATAATTGAGTGCTTAAATAATATGAAAAAATAATTTGCAGTTCCAAACAAACATTGCTGCAGGGCATCTGTCCATGTAGTCCCATCAGCAGAACTGGTGGTGGAGGGAGAGAAACATGAAAGCCACTCTGCTCACGGTTACGCAATAAAGAGGGGAGCACTGCTGCCTTTTTTATGGGGCGTAACTGCGTCGGGGCATAATCTTAAGCAGGCAATCTCACTTGATGTGCGGGTCTTGGAGATAAAACAGGAGTACCAGAGGAAAAGCCACAGGAGCAGGTGACTAAGATGGGAATTGTACCCAGGAGCTGGAGGCATGAGCTCCAGCAAAAGTCCTAATCCTTCTGCTGTAGTGCAGCCCTCTAGATAGGTCACTCTCTGTCAAGGCTGCCCTGCACAAAATAGTGCTCTGCATAACTGTGCACTGACTGTCTTCCACCTGCGTCTGACCAGTCTTTCTCACCTGGACTGAAGGAAGCCCGCATGCATTCTGTTTTTTACCTTCTGCTTGGCCACGTCCCTTCCCTTAATTCCACCATCCAAAATAGAGACTTGTCAGTCCTTGCAACCAGAAGAGGAGATATCTAGGAATTACGAATTGTTGTTCAACATAATGACTCAGGATTTTAAAGGTGTATTTTCTTGTGGTTGCAGGTATGATGTGGATTCCAAAAGCCCTGATCTGTCTAAGCATGTGAGTAAAAGCACTTATCCACTTCCTTGACATCTAGAATTCACTAAAATGTTCACAAACTGTGCATGCAGCCCCTCCCATGTAATGGGCACCATTGTTATAGCACACAGATGATATTCTGGTACTATGTAAATTAAAAATGTAAAAAAAATCCAAATATATTTTTTTGGTCCCAGTACAGTCTATGTATGCTGTTTCCTAAAAATAATATTTTAGTATATCAGATTAAAAGTTTTTATGTAGACTAATATTTCTGTCTGTCTGCAGTAGTGATTGTGCCATTTATTATAGCTAAATATACAATAACTAGCAAAACATTAACTTAGAATTTCACTCATGTTGTTACGCATATTTATGAAACATTTTTTGAAGCAGCGCATATTTTTTCTTCCACCTTTTGGAAATCAATTTTGATCTTGATATTTTTCATATTATATCAAGACACTGATGAAAATTGTCCGCCATTGTGGTGCTTTGCATTTTGAGGGTCACCGAAGGGTTTGATAAAGAAAGTCTCTATCTAACATAATCGGTAACACGATTTTTAAAATATATTTGGATGAAAAAGATTTGCATTTTTCTAGAATATCATGAAAAGTAAATGAAAGGACTTTTCTTGGGTATATTAAGATTACTTTCCGTTCATATGGGCTTGGAGTCACTAACAATAGATATAGTTCCTACTCTTTGACTCTTCTGTCTGTACCTGTTCCTGTTCTGTTTTATTGCTGTCTGGTATCTGTGTCTTGTGCTTTCTGTTACATGATATGTTCTGTTGTATTAACGCTGCTGCCTGCCTACCCTCCTGGAAGCCTTCTGAATTCAACGTACGTCTCTACCTTCATAAACTTTATTACTGTATAAAGTGCTGCCGCTGCGTGATTTGTCTCTCACTCCCTGTCTGGCCTTCTCTCCCTTCTTTAATCCCTTTTTCACTCTTCTGTTACTGCCCCTCTCTGGATCTCCCCCTCTCTATGGCTTTTCTTCCTTTCGCTTTTTCACCCTCTCTTTTCCTCTCCTCCACTCATTCACTCTCTCCCTCCCCTCTCCATCCCACGTTTTCCATCTCCACCTTGTCCTCTGCCCCTCTCTGTCTCTGCCCTCTCCCGGTGTCCTGCACCTCCTTGCCCCCTCCCTCTCTCCCTCTGCCTTCTCCTTCTCGCTCTTTTTCAACCCCTCTCTCTGCCTTCCGTCCCTCTGCCCCGTATCCCTCCATCAGGACTTCCTCGGCCAGGCCTTCTGCACGCTCGGAGAGATTGTAGGATCTCCTGGCAGCCGGCTGGAGAAGCCACTGAGGTGAGTAAACAAGCATGCGTTTTTCTTCCCCCTCATTAGCGCAGAGAGTAGGAACGCAATCAATTTTGCATCTTCGGATCTCCTGTGACCTCTTGTACAGTGCGCTGAATAACATGCCACACATCTGCTGTGGTTTCCCACACAGGCTTTGCTGTTTGCTTACTCGCTTTGTTCATTTACTTTAAAAAACGTCCAGCTCATTTGCATAGAAGATATGCTTAAGAGTTCCTAAGTCTCCAAGGTGTTTTCTCATCTAGTTAGAAATGGCAAAAAAAAAAACTTTCAGGCCTTTGAAACAGTTTTCTACTGTCTTCATTTACTGCAGGCAGGATTTTCTGAGGGTGGAGTAACCCATACCAAGGAATTTCTATATCTTGTCAATAACTAGGCTTTATCTGGCATTAGCAGTGTTGTGTGAAATACAATACAATGTGGAGGAGATGTAGCAGAGACTGTATATGTTATTAATAGGGCCGCTGTTAATTGGTGAGCTTCTCTGATGGTAGAAAGAAACATACTTCCGTGAGAGAAAAGGCAAGCTTCTTGCTTGTGTGCATCAGTATTCTGAAAATGAGCTACTGTATTTATGGGACAAGGCTTTTCTGTCAACCTCAGATCATTCAAACCCATTTTATTTCACTTCATGATGACATTTGTATGGGATTTTATATTATATACTGTATATATTTATACTGTATATAAGCAGACAAGTACTGGAACCCAACATCTTAGTTATTATTTATTATTAATTAGTTAATATCTGTGTGTTCAGTAAAGAGAAAAGAGATATAATTGACACATACAGTAAGTCTGCTTTAACAAACTATTTATTGCACATACTACATCACAGTAATCCTTTTCTAGAGACAGAGTGAAGGTATTTATGCCTGCAGCTCTGGATGTGCATAGCAATGATTCTCTATGGATTGAGAAGTACTATCAAGTGATTAATTCACTTGGCTCAAAGTGCACCTCAGCTTGGAGCACCAGGTCTGTTGGCAGCAATTAAATTCACTTAATGGCCCGCAAGGCACAGTGGAGCAGAGAGAATGGGGGTACTAATAAAAGACTCACTGGAAAGCCATCAGCAGCCTGTTATTTGTCATTGTGTGAAGAGTCAGATCAATGGGTGCGCCCGCTGGTCAGTTTATTACTTTCTTTTTCACAACAAAGGCATCTCCAGGGTTTCTATTTGTTATCTCATTCAAGCATTAGCAGCCCCCACTTCGCAGGAAGAGGGGGCCCAATCACCCTCTGCTGTGCAGGAATGGCGTATTAAAAAAAAAAGGAATAATTTGATTTTTGGGATTTCCACGCCCACCCACGATAGGAATCACCAACTGTTTCAGACTTGGCTCCTCTGACCGGACTCCTGGACCCACGCAAGGGAGAAAGGGAGATGCTGACCTGTGGACCTGCCTCTCGAACATGCTTTCAGCTCCACAGAGAGCTGGGGCTGACTGCGTGAGCTCACTTTGTCTCTTGCTGACGGCACTAGAAGCCTGCGTGGCCCCCCCCTGGCTGCAAGAGTCTCTCCTGTGAGATCGGTCTCCTGCTACTCCCCGTCCTGCCCACTAAGTGGCGCTCTGCCAGTTTTGCGCCTCTTCTCACAGTGACATGACTCAGGCTGGATCGTAGTGCTCAGCCTGCAAAGGGACTGAGTGCAACTGCACTAAGCATCTCAGCTTGCTGAGTATGATTTTCGGCTCATCAAGGTCCTTGAGAGCTCCCCACAGGAAGCCTTTTTGAATTCATTAACAAGAATCTAAGAATGACTAAAAACAAGAGTGGACCCTTTGACCCATCGATGCACACTTATGCACCACAGCGTTCAAGAGGTTCCTGGCGTGAAACTGATTCATGAGGGACCCCAATGTGGATGGATTTGAGAGCTCACTTGAGAAACCATTTTAATGAGCCATTTCTCCCTGCTTTCTCTCTCTCCCCTCTCTCTTTTTCACTTCCTTTCTCCATTTCTCCATCTTTTTCTCTGAGAAAGAAAACTTGAGTTGGTACTTAATCAAACATTTTCTTTTTTCATTTAGGACCCTCATTTAGAAATTCTGAACCAAGATTTTTTAAAATATTTTTCCCAGGACAGACTTCCAGGCCCTTTATCATACCAGAGTAGTTAATTACTTATTTTGATCTGCTCTAATTAAGCAATTTAGAAGACTGGAAGAGCTGAAATATGAAAAAGATGTGAAACAGTACCAAAAGAGCTCCACTGTATTATAACCTGTTTTCTAGGCATGTCCTCAATATGTCATAGATTATGGAGATTTAAGGTTTCCTGTGCTGTAATGTGCTGTTGGCTCCTGTTCTGTTTCATAAACGCTTGTTTCTAGTGGTTCGGCACATGAATTCTCATAAGTGTGAGAATGACTAGGTGGAGTTGCTCTCCTGATAATCAATACCACCGTGGCACTGTCCCCTGTGGGCTGCACAAGGCTCAGTTCTCACCCAATCAGACGCACTGCATCCAGAAGAGTTTGCATAATTAATAGTGTATTTGTGTTCAGTCTCAGTTCAGAAAATGATTTTCATCACTTTAAGCTCCAGTGTGCGTGCTGTGCAGCCCATAAGTCTAGAGAGAATAATAAATACGAAGAGAGAGAATTTTTTTTTAGTTTAATTTATATCCATTAGAGAATGGTATCAACTGCAGTTCACAGCTGGTAAATCTTGCACACTCTATTACTTCTCTAGGAAAACATTCTTTCTTAAAAGAAACAAAACAGCTGTTGCATGCTGATTACTGACCCTTTTAGGTTGCACCTCTTTGTGTAATGTTTTATTGCCCCAGCTTCACAAAATATCGTCATGCCAAGTGCATGCACAGTCTTCAGCTGGCAGTCTCTAACCTGTGTCAATCACATGGAATCTGAAGCACTGTGGCCTTAAGAAAACTGGACTGACAGGTGTCGCCATCCTCTCAGTGCAATTGAGGACATTTTCAGAAGCACTATTATGCCTGTGAAAGAAGATGTGCTCCTGTCTCGATGAAATGGGGAAAAGGGCGGTTTCTCACAGCCTGGCTCCCATGATAATCCCCTGACAGTGTTATCTGAGCAGTCGCCACAGCATAGGGCACTCATACTGTATTATATGGTCTGTTTGTATAATTATTTTCTTGGATGGAGCAAATCCAAACTGAAGACAGGATCAATGGGTAGAAGACTGCAGAATTGATTTATTTTGCCAATGTGTTGCTTTATCCAGCCTGAACGCCAAGGTTTGCGCTCTTAAGGTGCCAATCTGCTATGCTGCTGGCTAAGCTTAAAATCCTGATCCTTCTCAGTGCAGTACGTGGTCCACTGTTGACCACAGTACAAAATAAAAGTAGAGAACATATACAGTAGACCATTCTACATCCTCTGATGTAGAAACCCCAGAATACATTTCAGTATTGCTTGGCATTTCTGCTATCTGTGCAAAAACAGAAACAGAACAACACTTGCGAGACCAGGACTCTGCTTTTTAAAACCTTTAAAAGTCTTCTACAGCATCCAAGGCTGCAATGTGAACTTTTAGCTGCAGCAATTACAGTACACTAGAACATTCTGGGGGTACTGTTTTTAACCTTAACAGTTTATTGAAGCTTTAATATCCGTTAACACTTTGTCTTTTTTACCTTGCTGTGCTTAGATACATTCCTTTGAAGCAGGGCACTGTTTTTTTACCCATCATTGTAATTGCTGTTTTAATTGCAAGGTAATTTAAATTAATTGCTGCCTCTGCTGAGAAAACAAAAACAACGCAAGAAGTTTGTTGATATGCCTGTTCAGAAGTAACTTCTGTTTCCACCATTGAAATGGCTGTGACCTATAAGTCCTTGCTAAGTTGTTCTTGCAACAAGATTCAAATTAGCCTGTTCCAAAAAAAAAGGTATTTATGGCAGATCTTGATTAGAAAGCGGCTTGGACACCTAGGGCATTTACTGTCCAATTACACATACTGTATAAAATCCAGGAATTCCAATATTGTGAACAGATTTGCCTGCTTTGCAAGAGCCATATCCTTGGAAATAATTACGTAACAGCTACAGTACATGAAATTACACCATGGTCAACTTTAATAATGCTGTAATCACACTGTTATGGTGTCATAACGTCTGTGTAATGCAGCATATCATTTATGACAGAGGACAAAAAGACTGCAGCTTAAAGGGCTTCTGCCTCCCCGAGCCACCCAGAATAGTGCAGTAAGATTTAAATTAAGATTAGTGGCAGAAACGTTTAAGTAGGTCAGGGAGCTGTTGACCTTCTGTAATTCAGTTTTCACCAGGAGTTTGAAATGGGATTTTTAATGCTATGCGATAAAACGATGTACAGTCCAACACCTGAAGTACCAACACAAAGGACTGCAATGAATTAGGGAGCAGTCCTGCTTAGTCCTTACCAAGGAGATCATACAGAATTCTCAGTGATAGAGAGCAACAGAAGACAGGTGAGTCTTCAATCTAGTGTCAAGGGCAGAGGCTACAAAATGAGCACAAATGCATTGAAGATGAGGTCCCAGCATATCTTTCAAGAAGATCTTGAAGCTGTGGAGCTGAAAGTTAACGTCTAGAAGTGCAGACGTCCCAATGCTAGTGGCTTCCCTTTGCTGTCGTTCCTGCGTAATCCACACATGTGCAAGTAAGTTAGGCAAAAATAGGAATGACATGAACAAGGTGTCATGCCATATGAGAGGAGGCCATTTGGCACTTTTTGTCCAATTGGTTGTATGTAGTTTAAATGTGTTATGACCAGCACAAGGCACACGCCTTCAGGGGGTCTTCTTCAAAGACCACCCAGGCATGCTCTGCCAGAGCAGTCTCCTGAAATACAATCTTCTGGAAAAACTCCTGGATCCGGTCAGGATGGATGTCTCAGGAGCCACCTGGACTGGGTAGAAGGCGTCACCTGCTGACGATGGGTCTGAATTAGAGTCCCGTCCTCTGGTCCCCTTTCGGGACACTGAATCCTCAGGACAGCACAGCTGTGAGCAGAGCTGCCAGGCAAAGCCCAGGAGAGCAGAAACCCATGAAGAGGAAGGGCTCTGCTGGAATGCTGGAAGGTGGCTCAGGAGATGAAGCGTTGCAATGTCAATGCTGGATCGCTGAGGAGAGACAGAGCAGGTTTCAAATATGCCAGAGCACCTGCTGCCATGGGAATTCTTATAACAGACAGGTGCTCTGCATATGCTGTGTCCACAGCAGAGGACATGCATGGCTGCCAGCCACTGCAACTACAACACGTGCTGCTGCATCACAGTGGGGCTAGTAACAAAATGGTTCTTCATTTTACATTTGCATTTACATTTTACATTTACTCTAATGATCTAAATATTCCACTTCACAGCCATTTTCTATTTCCTCTGTATATCTTAGAAGAAGTACCTGAACGTCTGTGCACTGGCACGTCTATTTGAAGAGGTGTACAAGTCCAGTCCAGTAGGACCATAATCCAGCAAATCGTACTGGTTTCTAGGACTAATCAGTCCAGTTAAGCCAATCGTTAGTGTAATTAGGTAGTTAAAAACTCAGGGTGCAATGAAAGCCATCAGACACGGCAGCCTTCCAAGACCAGAACGTTGTATTCTATGCTTTTAATGAATTGATTCTTTTAAATCATTTCACTGATTGTCAGTTTTTCCACTGTCAATCACTTAAATGATTTAACAGAACTGTGCTATCCCACACCAGTTGCCTTGGTTTTAGATTGAAAAGTTTGGTGAGTAGTTCAGCTCCCTGATACGGATTCAAAGCACACAGATGTTGACAATGAACACCTTTAAAGTGAAGAGAAACCTATTGAGCCAAAATATTTCAAAAAGAGGATAAAAGAGATTGTAGCAACACTTGCTTATCATCTGTGCTGCGTGGAGGCATGTGGTTTTGTACTTCACAGTGAAGTGGTTGATATCTGAGCAGAGTCCCACTACACACAGATATCGAGACTGATTGAGCAGTCCCATTCTCAGTCTCTTAAGGGTGTTCACATTTCACACATGGTTCAGAAGCTACAGTAGAATAGGATCTTCGTTTAGAGTGAGATTACTTTCATGCCTAGATTTTCCATCTTTAAAACCACGTCTTGTTTAAAGATAACTCTGGATTGGTCTGGCAGTAATTTTTAGTTGCTGCTCCGACTGTGCTATAACAGCCAGAGGAATCGTTCTTTTCCGTTGAGGGATCCAGGGAGTAGAATCTCTCAAGTGAGCTATGGTTTCCAAGCCAACTTTCAGCAGTAATAATCATAATCAGAAGCCATCTTCCACTATATTGGGAGAAGTCAAGAAACACACTAGACGTTTTATTGACATATGTTTACCTCTGTAGGAACCACTGGGCATAAATTTGCCTCTGACTCTTTTTCTCAGTAATTAAATTGAAGAGGCTGTCTGTTAAAGGCCTGTGCTGGGAGAGAAAGATGAGTCCTATAGTCCAGACATTGCCAGATTGACTTGGACTATGCCTGACAGCCAGCTGAGAGAGCACATCTGGCCAAATTGTGCTAGTGGTTAGGTGGGCTTGAATCAGTGGTGGTAGTCCCCTGTTAGAACACAACAGCGCCCTCTGGGCTTTTCAGGCTGTGTTGGTCATCAGTGCTCCAGATGGTACTCTTTCTCACGTGTACGAGCCGACAGACATAGAGAATTAAAATTTGTAGTGGCCTTCGCCAATTTTTTAGAGAAAAAGGTCATGATCCCTTACCTCATCTACTGGTTTGGAGGGTCATAATGATGAACAGAGTTAATTGGCATTTGGGAATTCCAGAACTGAAGTGGTACAATAATAAGAAGTAAATAAACAAAATGAACCTCCTTTTTAAGGATGCTTTTGACGTCCATTGCTTTAAGGTGAGGTGTGTCGAATTGTATTGCCAATGGTTATTCTTCCCACAACCCAGCGTTCTTGGAAGTGTGTCCCTCAGACTGGGAGAAACCCTTTTCTCTTAACAAAACCATGAGAGCTTCAGACCTGGCCTGCTCAAAGAGAGATTTACAGACTCCACCTGACCTCACACATTTTATTTATTTTCCCAGGCCTGTATCTCATGCTTGCAGTTTGATCACAGGAGACAAGTTTTTGCTTTCCCCCCTGATATCTGTACTTTGTCCTAAATCACCAATGTTCCCAGCACTGCAAGGTGCAACGTGGGATCTTATTGTTACCGAGCACACGTCCTACACAATGCGAGGCCCAAGATCAAACTATTACCGCTATCCCATAAAAAGGAAACGATTACAGTGACTGAATTTCAGGATGTACTCAAATGAGCTTCCTCACTGTGGCTGTCAGACTGAATAGTCGTTGCTCAAACCACTTCATACTGTTCTTCAGGTCAGTGGGAGAACTGGAAATGTTCCCTAGACAATTTATTAAAAAGGAATGTAGAGGTAATAAGAAAGAAACCTTTCTCAGAACAGCAGAATCGTTTTCTATCACATTCTGGAATAGTTTTACAGCTATCCAGACCTTTTTAGATTAGATAGCTTTGTACCACATGAGAAAAAAACAAAATTATTTTTTTCCACACACAGTGTGAACATTCTAAGGATATTGATTCCCTGTTTTGCGTAGCTCACTCCTATTAAAAAAGCCTTGTAATGATTATTATTATTATTATTATTATTATTATTATTATTATTATTATTATTATTATTATTATTATTACCATGTTAGTTGCACACTATGAGCGAGGTGCTGGGGATATATCTTACTATCTTACATACGACAAGACTGCCTTCGTTTGGCTTTTGTCAAGAATAAACGGGGGTGAGCAGAGCGTGGCGGTTCTGTGGAGCCAGCAGGAGCCTGAGAAGGCAGATGAGCGCAGACCGGAAACTTCAGTGGGCTTCTGATGAAGTCAAAGCTGACATGCCTGGCAGGCAGCTCCATGCTCCAGCCCTGTAATTTGCCTTTCACAAAGGGCTCTCCGCTGTGCCTCCACTGGGGTGGGTCATTATCTGTCACTATCTCTCTCTCACCGTACCTGGTGGTCTGTGCGGGCTCTTTAGCATGACTGCTTGGGAAGATCCTTGGCACAGGAGGGGCTGTGCCACCCACTGAGCCATTAAGTGCCACTTTCAGCATCTTCTTCTGATGGACGTGGAGCCTTGTTTGCCGATGTCCTCTCTCCTTTCTCCTGTGCACCAACAATATATCGCATTGTTGGAATGGATACAGGCTTTTTTCCAAACGCCAGGCAGTCCTCAGTGATTTCCCATTATTTTTCCTGTAGTATGAAGCCACACATGAATGCCCTGGAACAGATAAACCATAATAGGTTCCTGTTGTGAGCTCCCTGAGTGCTTCTTCGGAAGCTGGCATTTGTGAAAGTATCTTATTTTTAGCTACCAGAAAAACTGTCTTTTCCTGTGTCTTCGCAAAGGTTGTCTGTTTTTAACACAACCCACACTGTTCTTTGAAGAATGTATCCAGTATTAGAAATAATTATGCAAACAAGTGGATATATTTTGAAATAACACATTATGAATGAATAGCCTTTGTGTAAATCATGAAATGTAACCAAATACAATATTTTACTGACATGCTACAATGTCACTCTTTGCCAGACAGCCCATCAGAAAGTCCTCCACCACCTCAAGGTCCACATCAGTGAAGTGAGGAGTTTTCAATTAGCTGTGCACACTGTGACTCCCAGGGAGGAACTCTCACATGATTGGAACATATAAATCAAATTTTTAGCAATTCTCACGGCCACATCACATACCTTTCAACCAGTGATTAATAAATGACTTAAGGGGGTTGTGAAACTGGTGCTGTTGACTATTGAAGAGTCTGAGGAAGAAAAAAAAAACTCTGAAACTGATGTCAAGTTCCTCAGTGTAAATTGTCTGCGTGACATGTGATGATCTTGAGAATAACCTTTTTTCCTTGTCTTTTTAAATACTATATTTCTTCGAGAACAGTTAGATATTATTAATATTAGCACAAAATCATCTTGAAGGACATGTACTGTAGCTGCTTTTAAATCTTTACTTTCATCATTTAATCTCTTCAGCAATGGCAATGTGACAGACCTGGAAGAGAGACACTCGACCCATACAGTGTCTGGAATAGTCTGTATCATCCTGCAAAACACAGAACCATTTTACATTTGTAATAATGTTGAGCACTGTTTACTGTATATCTGTGTGCAGCTGTAAGATGTAAATTCGATCTCGGCTGTCTGTGCAGTACGAGGGGTTCAGAAATACAAACTAAATCCTTTGCAATTGTTTTTGTGGATTAACGAGCTCATCATCCTTCTCTTTGAACTCTCAAAACGCACAGACAAAGGGGAGAAATCAAATGGAAACATACCTCATTTTTTATAAAGCAGCTTCACGCAGAAGCTCCTCTTCTTCGACACATGTTAGAGTAACAACTCCCATGGCTGGTTGCACACACAAATGATGAGCCGGCTGAGCTTTGCTGCTCAGTTAATAATTTAAGCAAACCCCTGCAGAGCGTTGATGCTCAATGGTTTCAGCCAGCAGACTCCCAAATCCCTTTGGCCTTGCCGCCAAACATAAGCAGGCTGAAAGGTTAGACAGTTTTCTGGAGTCAAATTAGATGTATGAGTTCCATCAGACAGGCCATGAGAGAGATGCCCAGTGATTCAGTAGTAGTGGTCTGGTGGGGCTACTTGTTAAGTATCATCAGCTGAATGCAATTTAGAGTGCTTTCTTTTCCATGGCTGTTTAAAGTCATCACATTGTTTTTTGTTGATGTGCAAATCTGAAAGAGATATTATTAACCCCTATTGTAAATGTGGAATTTGCATGGCATTTTCTCTAAACCTGTGCTTCTGTCGTTACATCATACCTTGACCTGGCCATGTTTTTCCACAGGTTGTATTTGTGCTTTGTGATGTGCCACTGTGCTTCACCATGCGTTTCTGTAATTGTACCTTTTTACTACCCATTGATGTGCTCTTACCGTGGTACTTCCCTGCAAACCTTTCAATGGATGTACTGTATTTATTGCATCATAGCTTCTCTACCTTTTACACGATGTATGCTTCCTTGTCTACTTTTGCAGAGCTTTCTGTCCTTTCAAAGGCCTTAGGGCCTTCACATGAATGAGTCTTGTGAATGAGGCCTTTCAGAGTGCAAAAAGCTACCTTCTGTGTCAATGCTGCAAACCCACGTGGTCCAGGTTTGCTCTAAATATTTGCTGCATGAGTTAGTGTGCCTTGTTGACAGTGTATGAGTAACACAGTTGTTCAAGGCCTCTTTTGCTGCCAAGAAGTCAAGAGTAAAAAAAGGCAAGAGAGATAAAGCTGGAAAACTGAAATAAGTATCCAACATTTCCAGCTGGACAGTTGTGCAGGTGTACAGCTGTGGCAAAGCAATTCAATGCATTTGGCCATTGGTATATGCACAGGTGGCATAGATATCTGCAGGGTCCAAAAGAAAGTGGTGAAACATCTTTTGGGCGAATAATCCATCCATTTTCTAACCGCTTTGTCTAATTCTGGGTCATGTGTGAGCCATAGCTTATTCCAGCAAGCAATGGACACAAAGCTAGGCACACCCTGGACAGGATGCCAATCCATTGCAAGGCACACACAGCCATTAACACAAACACTCCAGGGCCACTTTTCCCTGAAACCAATTAACCTGCAGTACCAGTATGTCTTTGGGCTGTTGAAGGAAACCAGAGCACCTGGAGGAAACCCATGTGAACATGTGGAGAACATACAGTGTTGACTCCATGCAGATAACACTTCAGGTTCAGAACTGAACTCAGGGCTGCTGTGCTGTGAGACAGTAATGCTAACCACTGTGCCACCAACCTGCCCCTTTGCAAATAAGAAATGACAAAAATTAAAGGAGGGAGATTTGTTTTAGCGTCCCAAAATAAGCCTTAACTGAGGTATACAAGAATGATTTGGGATACGCTATTTTCCAGTTCCATGAAAGGTACATTATAACAGAGATCATCATGAGATATATCATGAGAGTAATTCAGTTTTACCAAATAAAAAACAAAACCTTTAACAGCCTCTCATTGTAATTACAGTATTATGAAATAACTCTGTAATTTCTTTGCTCTTTTGGTACTTAATGTTATGGTAACTTCACTAGTAAGTGCTATTAATTTTGGTATTATTTCATTGTAATTACAGTCACAATAATAGAGCACCATATAATTAATGACGTTAAGGATGATTTCTACATCCTCCAGTTAACAATGGCAAGATCCCAAGTTCTGCCTAAGAGCTCCTTCATGTAAGAGGCAGAGCTCTGTCCCTCCAAGCTTCTGGTCCTCTGGGTTTGACTGTGAAAAGCTATGAGCAGGTGCTGTGGCTGGAGCTCCAGGCAATATATTGCTCTGGTCAGGACACATGAATGAAGCTGCAGAGATTCACTCAGAGTGCTTTTAAAACCTGGAAATAAAATAAAAAGTGTTTATGGGAGGCAGATGGCAGAGTGCAATTTTCCTCAGGCGTGCAGCAGCATAAATTGCCCAGCGTCTGGTAATAAGAAGATTCACAAAGAAAGAAAAAGAGGGAAAAAAGGTATTGAATGCAAGACTAATAAACAAAGCGTTTACCAGCTTCAAAAATGTAGAATTGCTTATTAATTTGTATTCCTAGTCTGTTTTTAACCAGGATATTTCTGGTAGAAATGCAGAGATGTACTGTATACAAAGCACTTTTGATATCAAAAGATTTTCTTCAACTTGCTTGTTTGCTTGCTAAAGGAAGAAAGGCACCACTGTAGTAATGAACAGAAAATAATTTGAGGAATGGACGGATGCATTTAAGTTGAAACACAAAACAACCAACATTAAGGTGGTGTGAAAGCAGGAGGCATGGAAATGCAGATCTAGTTGCACTTTGAGGAGCAGTTTGGCTTCTGTCCCTCTCACTGCTTCCTTGTACAAAGGCGTTGAGCCCTGATCCTGAAATACCAGTGAACCTGAGTCTGTCTGCTGATGTTCAGTCAGTTCATTAATCAAACCCTTAACTGAAGTAATAATTTGCATGATTTGGCCTTTATAGCACTTGTTAGCTGCTGACATGCAGATTTCAATTTCCTCTCGTTCCTTGAAATCTCTACCCATTTAACAAATGAAAAATGACTTAATTGTTCCAATTAATCACATTTTGCGTTCAATCAAGAGTTCAGCGAATTAGCTGAGAGCTCAGCTGAAACGAGGACCAGCTGACTCGGTGGCCCTCTGAGACCAGATTCGAAAACCCTGTCTTAGGGGACTGAATGCCTGAATGAAAGCAGCTGTCATGATTCCACAGTCGCATTGTCCCACAGTCCCAGCACAGTCAGTGTTGCATGCCCCCACATACTGAACACCAGCCTGCTCAGCTGCATAGCTTGCTCACCTTGACATGGGAAAGCATTACTGTCAGACTTTTGCTTAAGAGTCCCGACAGTAGTTCTGTGGAAGGGTAACTTTGTAGATGTGATTTACAGAGCAGTTGTATTTGGAGGCCATCCAAATTCAGATTCTCTTATGAACTCATTTAATTTGCTTCTTGCTTTGTAGATGAGGGCAGAATGGGATTGTGGGTGAAGGCGGGTTTCTCACCCTGAAAACGAAAGGTCATTTTTTAGAAATGAGCTGGATTGACCCCCTATTACATAAAAGAAAAATTAAGACTTGGTTTTAACCTGTAGAAATCTCACTTTTACACCATCACTTCCTTACAGCATTTCCTTTTTTCAGAATTGCTCACAATAATTTCTAAATCCCATATGGCAGAACTCAATAGGTATGCATGGTAAAAAATCTGTTTTTGGTGAAGTTCCCAACTATGGGAGGTGTGGGTTCTGTCGCATTGCAATCCGAGGATACGCAATTGAAATCCTCGGTCCAGAACCGCAAGGTCTTCCAATATTCCCCAGGGAACATTCCATAGGGATATGATATAAAGTAGGTTGTCAACCTGTTCAACCTGTGCTCTACCCAAGTGCTTAAGCTAATTGATGGGCTTGGAAACCCTCTAATACTTCTTTCAGAATAGAAATGATAAGTGGTTCTGGGGAGAAAGACCAATGAAGTGCATAACAAAGAGAAAAGGTGTTCAGCCATTATCAGAAAATCAATTATTTCCTGATAAGAGTTATGACACATGGGTTCCAGGTGAGACTGCTCTCCATGGAGAATGCCAGTCCTGCACAGGGCTCGCACACATAAGCACACAGAAACAATGTAGTGACAAAGATTAACCTAGCCAGTATGTCTCTGGGAGTTGGAGGTGGACCCAGGGAAAACCACACACAGAAGGTGCTACAGTGTAGCAGCTAAGCGTTTGAGGCAGCTGACCTAATGGCCACACCCTGTGCCATCTAGAAGAGAGATGCATGTTCAAATAAGGATCTATTAGAACTGAATGAAAGAGTGTAAGAAACCTTGATTACTTTTTCTCCCTGTGCCAATTAAGCTGTGCTTTACAACTCACCTCCCCTGATGTTAACTTCCCTGAAACACGAGTCTGTGTTCATTTTCATTCAGTGTCTTTCCTAAGGGAGGAATGATCTACCAAGCAGCCATCAAAACCCAAGCTGGGAGTAAAGTTATTAAAAGAATTCAGTAGCTCTGAACTATTGTACAGAGGAGTATAATATGACTTTGAGATCCCATAAATGTTCCTGTTTAAATAGGGATTTCGTCTTAATCACTAAACAAAAGCAACAGACATCTGCATTGTCCTGCTCTTTATCTTCACCACATAAATGAGGAATAAACGGCTTCAGGTTGCCGAGTTTAAGCATGAACTGCTTGTCTTATAAACAGCAGATCTCAGTACTTTACTTCTATTGCTTGGTGCACTTCTCTTTGAGAGTGGAACCTATGGTTTGGTTTTTGGTTTTTATTCCAGCACCCAGATGGAACAGAGCATTGCACAGCTGAATTGTGCAGTTGATTGACTTAACGTTCTTCACTTTGAGCATAAATGTTGTTTCTATTGCAACCAGGCACTTGTCGTTTGAAGCTCATATCCCATTTTCAATAAGCCAACTAATGAGAAAATAAAGTATTTGTTTGACTTTTTTTTTTACCCCTTCAGCTGTTGCGTAAGAGCAATGAATTTCCATCTTCTGAGTGGCAACCTGAGTAACAGACAGAGGCTCAAGATTTCTTCGGAAACTCAGTAAAGCCATTAAATGCAGTGGTTGAAATCAGATGGCTTGGGTATTTAGCAAAGGCAGTTTTTTGTCCAAAGACCAACATTTACAGTGCTGCTTCGAAGAAGAAATGGGGACTCATTAAGAGCAACACAGATAGACACTATGGGCTACATGAATATTAATTTATTCTGATCATTTCACAACATTAGAAAGCTGAACCATCTGAAGAGACTTTTAATTCTGCTTTTTAAAGTTGTGAAATGATCAGCTCATTAATATCCACATATCCGTAATGCACAGTGACTTCAGCTTAAAAACATTACAGCCTTGAAGGGGTCTCTTATTAGACAGTTGGATAGATAAGTATGTGTTTTCAGAATGAACACGGATTGTACCATTCAACTGTAACACAAATAAGTGCATATCTTAAGTGATGTCCAGTTTAAAATATAGTTGGTAACAATTGTTATTAAAACAAAATTGCTTTATAGTAGTGATACAGACAGTAACTATGCATGATACTGAATCTCCCATTATTTGACTTCTACCTTGTAGTCTCCTAAGAGTTCCACAATAAAATTGAGTCTCAGATGAATTAGGCTTTAGGTATCAGTTGCTCTATACAATTCAAATAGCAGAATCAGAACGGCTGCGATGTTCCTCCTGGAGATTTTTCAGATGCCCTGCAGCATCAGTCATGCCTTTGTGCAATTTAAGAAGAGTATTGTGGGTACTAGGTTGTGCTTTTAGCCCTGATTCTGACTTGTTTACTCTATCAAAGTATTTTTCCCACCATGATTTTGCTATAGAGAGTTTTAAACTTGGAATCACTCATTATATTCAGCCGACAGTTTTGACCTTTGCACCTTTGCATGGAGCAAAGGAGCATGCATTCTTTCGCCTGAAATGTGCACTTTCAGTGCCATCCATCTTATCTCACAGTAGCCACAGCAGCTGGGGGAACGACACGGTTCTCACTGACAGTTATCGCAGCCCACGCTCCCAGGCTCCCTGCATTCACAAGGGTCACAATGTCCAGTCCTACAGCCCAGGCTGAGGACACCGTAGCCAATTCCAGCATGCCAGTGCAGAGCTAGTTTTGCAATGCCCTGGGGCATGCCAGCCACTGACAGCTGGGATGTCGTAGTCCATACTGTATCTGGACTACAAGACACAACCTACACTCTGACAGAGAACCTTAACTTGGGCTGCTCAGAAACCAGGTTACTGAAAGAACTGATATCCTGTTGAACTGGTCCTCTTGTGAAGTTTGGTGATTGGATCCAGATCATCTTTAATTGCATCATAATAGCATCTACAGGACAATTCTGAGATGGAGGCTAACTCCTATGACTGTGGAATCGACCCACAGAGTCTCAGGCTAGCAGGCAAATGTGAATTTAAACCGCTTCTGTTTGTTTTGGGGAGAGAGGTTGTTTGCTTTGCTGCTTTTTTAAAACGTACTTACAAGTGGGCAAATCAAGCGGAAGTCAATTGCAACGACCTTCTAAATCCTGTTTTTCTTGCTGAAGGAAGACCATAGGGAGCCCATATCACCTTTAAACACATAAACAACTCCCATTCTGTCTTCCACCTTTATTGACTGAATAGACTGAACCTTTCCTACTGTACAGAGAAAAATTCTCCATACTAGTCACTTCACATAGGACAGCTGAGTTCATTCATTGAGTTGTGAATGAGAACTACATTTCAGTGCAAGACTAGTGAAGACACATGGCTTTTTAACTTCATGATGCCATCTGTGGAGTTACTTGTTTTTTTGTTATTCTCTCACTTGTGTCTCCTGGCAGAACTAATGCACGATTACCCTGTTTCAAAACAGCTTGCGCTGCGATGTTACAATATCTTTTAAAGAAAGAAACAAAAAGTCATCCTCGCTCTTCTCCTCCCTGGAGTTTACTCATTGGTTAGCTTTAAAACTAACCCATGAATAAAAAGTCGGTTCACCGTTACCTGGAAATCAATTTGATTGGCAGGCCTTTTTGTCTCTCAGAGTTTGACTCAGAAACATCTCTCAGAATGCAATTCTTCACAATCAAGCCTTTTCACAGCTTTTTTGTCCTATATCATGCACTAGTTATTGATCACACAGTAGCTGATATAGATATGTGAATGATTTTTAAAAGACATTCCTCATTTTTGTTTTTGAACATTGCTTTTGTAAGAGAGCAAAAATAGCATTATTATATGAGGTTGTCATGGTAACATATACAGAACATGTAATTTTAGCAACACTGAATGAAGTGAAAATGCGCAGATTGGAGAGCACATGTTGTCCTCTTGGACGTTGTACACAGATGTGTAACTATAGAAGAGATTGTCTTTAGCAAAGGCAGCTCATTTATGAAAGCTGACTTAGTCCCCATAGATCACTGTGATTCATGAAAGAGGTAGAAAGTCACTTGTTTGAGTTATCCTTTTGAGGAAAATAATGGTGAACATATGGTTATTCAGTGCAGGCAGGAGGATTGTTTGTTGGCGTTTCATGAGAGTATGAAGCTGTTCTGATAGATAGCTTTTCTCTTAGGGTAGGTCTTTACCTGCAGGGCTAAATGTGAAGCCATTTGTTTTCCAGACCTACGTTTAAAGAAAATGGAGCAAAGCCTGAGGGAAGAAAAGCTTAGAATCCATTTGAGGCACCAATATTTTTTATTATTTACCCACTCAATTTGGAGCCACCAGCTGTTGTCAGGGCCTTGACTCATATTAGGACATATTAGGGGAGAGTGTGGACCTGTGCACGTGCTCCTTTGAGCTGGGTTTGACTGGAGGATCGGTGAGCTGCTTACTGGCATTGCCAAAACTTTTAAGTTACCTAAAAATTCATAGGAGGCGCTATGGATCAAAAGTGTTGACAGATGCTCACCCTTTCTAGGTAGCACTGCGGTTAGGGTTATGTTTGGAAAGACTCTTCTTTTGCGTGTTTCCTGTGAACTTCAAAGGGTTCTCAAGAAGTCAGGGGCTCTGCTCAACACGATCAGCTTTGTGAGTTTACTCCTGCTGCTGGTTTTCCTGGGATGGTGAGGAGGATTCTGGTGCTGTGTGTGTGTGTTTTTTATTGTACATCTGAAATAACAGCACCCCAAGGTTCTGGAAATAGCGCACTGTCTTGTTGCTGTAGGTTTGGTAATGCACTTAAAATCCATAATCTTTTAGATTCTGATTAATTAATTCTTCGCCAGTGATCTCAGCATGGTCCACTAGTAGTATGATCTCATTGATCTCAGGGTAACAATGTGACAACATGCTGTTATGTGTAATAAAAATGCCTGTTTTCCCTGCCAAATTCATAAACAATCCAAGTTCCCGTGCTGGAGTCCTCATACATGTGTACTGCTGTAGACGGTAAATGTTGTTTTGCATTTGAAGAATAATAATTGCAGATTATTTCAGATAAATTATTCTAATTAATTTTTCTCTTTGTACGAATGGTAAGATAATACCTGCGGAGTATGAAGTGAGTGGTAGTTTTTGAGTTGTGAAACTGACAAAGATGAAAGAAGGAATCTGGTCTGAGTATGTATTGCTTTTTGACAATGTGTGCTGCCAGTTGAAGGATTTAGCAAAAGTTTGCATTACACCAGTGGAAAAAGCTATTTAGTGTCATTAAGGCTGAAGGTATAAAGGCCCTTGGCAGAATAATCCAATCAGTATCAAGCGCATCCATGCAGACAGTGCAGTTAACCCCTGTGAAATGGAGAGCTCACAAATTGGTTTTTGTATGGAGGAAGCAGATGTAGCTTAGAAGCCATCAAGATAATCCCTTCTGATAGCCAATCATTTTTATCAAACGGGTGCAAACAGGAACTCATCAATGTTCTTTTTTTTAAAAAAAAAACTTTTTTCTTTTAATGGGATGTCTGAAGTCCAGCTTTTCTATTTTATTTGTTAATACACATTTTACTACATAATCACTTTGGGTTTCAAGCATCTGTTAGCAAGTTAATTCCTGACCGTGCAGCATGGAATCATCCTCACAGTCGTTTATTTTGGTCGTTTTATTTTGACTGGTTTCAGCATACTAAATTACGCTATATATAATTACACTTGCGTAGTAAAAAAATAATAGCTGTAAGAAAATCATAAAACTATATTCAGTTTACACTGCAAAAGCATGCATTATCACAGAATTGACTGTACAGTACATTACATACAGATTTGAATTTGCAACAAAGGGTTATAGGAATCTGGACTACTGTATATTACCCTGAGACTTGGGAATTGCTAAACAACAGTCAGGTTGAACTTTTAGAATCAATGAATTACAAGCAGTCAGTCAAACAAACATGGTGGTAAGTGGCTTTGTTTTGCCTATAATCTCCCTTGTGTTGGTATGTTTTTGATAGATTTATACCAGTGAAAATCTGAGAATCAGATTTGACAGTGATGTCCCCCTGTACAGCGAGACAGGAATTTCAGCAGCAGTCCAGGAATATCAGCCCATCACTAATCAATACCTCCTGTTATCAGTCTTTATCCACTGTGACAGACACCTGTTATTGATTATTGCCATCTTTCCCCACCGAAGCTGACAGCAGGCTGCCTCAGCTTTTGTAACAGCAAAATTCCATCCATCTCATTTTCCACACACTGCTGCACGCTGCTCTTGGCACAATGCTACCTTGTCGAATCTTGGCAGGCATTTTTCATCTCAGCTAACAAACTCAAAAGGCTCTAGGTAGCTGAATTTAGACCCGTCATTTTCACATTAGCCAGATGTTACCCTCACTTCTGCATTCCTTCTCTTTCTGTGTTAGAATCTCTCAGAGGAGACAAAGTACAGCATTAAAAATCACTTAGTTTGATAGACTGAGTATATAACTGTGAGCCTCTCCATGGATGTGTAGAACTAAAAGGGTGAAGTGCTACAGAAGCCTGTGACCCACTGTCTGAAGCTTAGACTGTCCTTTAGGTCTTTTGTTCTAAACACAGATATACACTTTTTTACACCCAAAGAATGACACTGGTTCAGGCAATGCCAACACACCAATAGTATGCACAGGTGAATCGAGAGTACATGACTCTGCTTGGACAGTATGTAGTTCAGAGGTAGGCATTACTCCAATCTATAGTGGACATACAATAATATGGAAAACAAGAGTTTTGCCATAGGTAGAATATCCACAGTATTACATGTTCCAGTGAGATGTTTTTATCTTGTCCATATTATTATTTTGTCCTCTGGCAACTACGTATATAAAGGAATCATTTTGTTTCATCATGCATATCCACCACTGTGGACATGGGTATCCCCTGCCACAGATATGCAAGTGTATTTACAGACTAGAAATACTGTCCCCCAATTCCTCAGCTGGACTGCAGACAGGAGCACTGTTATTAAAATGTATTTCCTTAGAAAATGGCTTTGTATACGGCAACTCATACAGCTCACTTATTTTCATAGTTTCACATTATCTGTTGGTACAAAAAATACTCTTAAAAAAGAGTACAATAAAGAGACCAATTACATATTGCTGCACAAAAACAAAGCAATGAAGCACTGAGTGCAAGTATTACTGGAGAACAGGTAGGTTTCATCTCCCATTTGAAGGAGGGGAGCCAGTGAAAGAGTAGGCAGTATGTTGTTCTGGAATAAAGAACTGCAAGGAATAGCGATTGTCAATGGCTCATTTATAACAGGGCTGCCCAGTCCTGGTCCCAGAGGGCTAATGAGTCTGCAGCTATTCATTCCAACTCATCTCTTAATGAGCTAAACCAGTTGGTTACTGCTTTAACTGGACCAGTTCAATATCGTATCCCTGCTGCTTTAAAGAGACATACTGTAGGAGCCTGCAAACACACCAGCCCCTTGAGAGCACAGAGATTCAGAGGGGAATGTACTGTAATATTAGATGCAGCAAGTACACTATATCTCATTTTCCCCACCATAATCCGATATGTAAAGGATTTCTCTTGTGTGTATCTCTATGCTAGAATGATTCTTTTTCATCTGTTTGTTTATCTTTAAAGTGTTTGCTAATGTTCAAGGTATTTCTGGCATATAACTGAGGAGACATTGTGTGGGTTTTAATCCTGCTGTGGGAAGAAGGCAACTGAGGTTTGAGGAGGGATTGGTTCTCATTAATGCTTTTACTGGAAGTGAACTGATTTGAAATGGTCTACCGAGGGTCATTCCCATGCCCAGCTACAGGCCTCACCACTTTCCCTCAATTTCACAAGTATGATAAAAAAAACAGCTACAGTATTTTGAGAAAGACATCCTGGAGACGATGCCGTTAAAGTTAATGTAACCCATCCTTTAAACAGCAGCAATTTCATCACAGAACAGTGCCTGGTCTTATTATTACTTTTTAAATTTTCATTACATGGTCCGCTGAAAGCAGTGTAGTTCAGAATGAAAAATAAACTGCTGAGGTGCCAGAACTTTTGGGTCTGGCTTTTGCACATAAAGACCTAACCTGTCTGTATTCTTACACAAGTGTGTAATTCCAGAATTGTACTGACAACTATCAATTCCCCCAAACATTGAGCCTTGTTATCAGCACATACAAAAGCGATCAGAAAATAACTTAAAAAAAAGTGATATTTCGCAGTTAACAGCACACACATTATTGTTTAGGAGTAATTCAGTAAAACTAAATGTCTGATGCAGAAGTACTCTATACTCTATCTACAGTATGTAATGTCTGAGCTGGTATGAACAATTTCATGTCCAAAGATATATAAAAGATATAAGATTTACCAAAAATATAAGATATATATTGATCTGCTGCATGCTTTTGCCATGTGAGACTGATCAGCCATTCTACTGTATATACAGTATGCTTCCTGTTTGTTTTTATTTGCCTCCCCGAGAGCCAGCAAACCTAAACCCTCTTCCAGACCCGTACAGGGTGAAAATCTCACACCTTTCACAATTCTTGACAGGGATAAAAGGCCATCGGTCTCCTTTCAGCATTCACCTCTGTCCTGACTCCTCAGGCACTGCAGATCTGGCACAGCGCCTCCTTTCCTTTCCTCCAAACCCGGGGACTAGGGGGGTGTGGTGGGGTTGGCATTATCGCCACCATCCGCGATCACATCTCTTAATGCAGCTTACAAAGTGCAAGCTGCCAGCAACGAGCAGGCAGCTCCTCTTTGTTCTCCTCCACTAATGCGCCACAGCTGAGGGTAAAGAGCACAGAAAAACGGTCAGAGACTCCCAGCAAGATTCATTACTGCTTCACCAGGCTTTTAAGCAGCCTAAGCAAAGATTAACTTTATCTCTCCTGGCAGGAGTTCATGTACAGACACAAACGCATAGACAGGCGCAGACATACAGGCTCTTGAATCTCAGTACTGGCCACTTTATCTGTCACGGGCAGTGTCTTGATTTCCCAGTAATTAATCTGGTCATTTTCTCTGGAATAGTCCATCCACAGCTTCGAAAGTGTGTCTTGGCTTCTTGTTTTTCCTTTTGTTTACGTGTCTGCTGAATCCAGCTTCTCCCCAGTTCTGTGGTGTAACGAGCCTCTGCAATCCACAGAGACTTGAGCTTGAACAGTTAATGGAAGGGGTGAACTTCTTTTTCCTTGGAGCCTTAAGAAAAAGAAACTTTAATCATGTTTTACGTGCAGGTTTCAAGAAGCAGGCCTAATTATGCCTTCAAAGTTATATAACACCCATTGAAGTGAGTTGAGATGAGTTAAAGTCAGCAGATGTTGTGGGTGTGTTGTAGAAGTGGAATACTGTACTGTAGGTATGCAGACTTTCTGTATGTTCTAGCTGTTGAGTCACCAGTGTCCATGAAGAAACAAGACCTACAGACCAGTACTCTCATATCTCTCTGTTTTCACTGCCTTTCAAGGCATCCTGATGGAGATGGTATACTAGAAAAAATCGAATTGCAGTAATATTTCTTACTTTCTAATAATGACTATTTTCTTATTTTCTAATAATTCTTATTTTTGGTAAATTGTTGGTAATTTTATTACCAATAATGTGTATTTTTTACAAAGCCGGAATTACAATCTGATACTCCAAAAACAGTAACTCAACATGTCTTAAAGAAGAAAAGTACAGTACTTCATTTTAAACATCTTGTACTGTAAGTTTAACAGAAGTCATTTAAGGTTTTTTTTGTCAAAAATCTGAAAAACACAGTGACAGGCTGAGTGACAATCTGAGAAATGTCTCAGCCATGCTTTTCACTCTTTTTTTTGTTGCCGTAAGTTGAACCTGGAACAGAGGATAAGTTGGTTTCCATCTTTATGGTTTGTTCGTGATGATGGTTCTGCTTCTCCACGCCCTGCTGGAGACAAAGTGTTGTTTCAGTAGATATGTTCATGGCTTACTAAAGTATTTAGAAAATTCTAGATTTCCATCAGCCCTTTGGCAGGTAATCATATTTAAATTATGCTGGAAACTGCTAGATTTTTTGGCCTTTTAAGATGTTAATTTTTTTGGAATGTGTGCTTGATTTGAGAACTATCATCATGAGGGGCTGAAGTTTTTCTCCTGGTGCTGATGATTCACCGTATAGTGTTCGTGAGTCCAAAGTGGCTCTGTGCTGCCTGAAAAAGAGCCTTATGTGTGAGTGGGCAATTTTTCAAACAGACAGCCTGTTTATTTCTTTTTTTGTCTGTTTGCTGATTTGGCTCGACAAACATGCTAATTGCTGCTAACTGTTAGTCTCTTCACCTGTTCACCTGCACAAATGTGTTATTGGGAATGAAAATAATCTCTCTGGTGCACCCATGCACTCCAAACTAATTCCCCAGCCTTTGAAAATCGACATATGTCATCTCAATAGCAGATCTGGTTCTTTACTGATTGAGGGTTACCAGATTAAGTGGAGAGAGATTAATCATTTATACCCAGCTCACAACCCCCCTGCCCCTCTGAGCGGTACCATTATTTCTTATCGAATAACGGTAAAAGAATGTCTCTGCTCATAAGCGGAAATCTGCCTTGGATGGAGGAGCTGGGGTGCTGATGTTGTTTGTGCTGCACTGGGTCAATTCCAGACAATCGCTGATTTCAGCAAAGCAGGAGAAGGGTAGACATCTGTCCTGTGAGTGCTTCGATCACCTGGCAGTGAGACTCCCATCGATTCCTGGCTGGGGGCCCAGGAGTGTTCCTGGGCAATGCAAGCCATCAACCTCCCCACTCTACCTCAGGTCCTCCAGGGAAGTATAGTGCAGGAAATCCCTGGTGATCCTAGTGGACAGCAGAGAGAGGCACAGAAAACAGCAGCATCACCTACCTGCAAGACCTGAGCAGCGGAGCACAGCATCCAATAGCCAAATTTTCCAGGAAGCCAAGGAAAGCTTCTTTTTCTCTGTTGTATTTTTGTGTCACTTCTGCATCAGTTATTTAGCTGATGCTTTTATCCAAACTGACTTCCAGGGGCTAGGGGCTGAATTATGTCATCGGCAGCTGCTGCTGCACAAAGTTTTACAATAGGACCTCATTCTGATGTTTTAGTATGCCTGGGGAGACATACAGCGAGTTGATGACAGCTAGCCAGGGCTTGGAACTGGGAAGGAATCTTTTATGTTGGCTTCTGGATCAGCGAGTTTTTAAAATATTTTTATGGGCATTTGTTTGCTTTTGCAACTTGAATTGAAGCATAAGGCTCAGCTGAAGTGCCACTGAGTTCAGAGTATTGAAACAGGAAGAAAACTTATGATAAATTAAACGCTAGGGAAGACATGACCGCCTGCTGAGGTCTCACTTTCTATAGTTTGTCTAAGGGCAGAGAGATTTGACTTGATTTTGGGCCTCACATATTTTATCAGCACTTCTCAGTCCTCGAACATGTGCCATGACCTGTCCAATCCACGAGGGTTTTCGAACTCCATATTTAAGCTGTGGCTGTAAAATTACTAAAGAAAAAAAAGCTGTGGATCTATTAAATATCTCTTTTTGTTAATTATACAGATGCATAGAAAGCATAATTAAAAGCTTAAAACCTTAAAACTGCACAATACATAAATAAGACCTCATTTTGAATGTAGTGTACAGTTTTTGCAGCCACATTACATTGCAAATATTAAATAGCTGATGTGAAATTAGTACAACTAAGAATGACCAGGTACTGTATATTCCCTGAAAGGCTAAAACAAATATGTCTGTATGATTAGAGAAGACAACAAGGTGACCTAAGTCAAGTATTCAAAATCCTCAAAGATACTCACACAAGTTACTGTATACAGGTTAGAAATTAACCCATGCAGCTGGACATTGAAATCAACATTAATTACAAAAAAGTATAACCTGCCTGGATATGAAATGCAGAAAACCATGAAAAAGCAAGGTGAATGCTTACGATAAACAAGAGATCTACATAAACTGCAGCTACTATGACAATTTCCTGCAGTAGATTTTCTTAAGGGTAGTAAAACACAACCCGTTTGATCAGTTTCCCATCTGATTACCTTTTCCTACACTTTATTAGTACTCATTGGCTGTATACTGTGTTTTTCTCCTGCTTTGGTCATTTATATGTGAAACATACTGCAGATTTGGCACTGGAACACTGCATTTTGACAGGAGACTGTCCTTTTGTTTTTTTTTTTCTTTTTCTCTCATTAAACTGACAGCAACCTGTGGCTCTTAGCAGAATTCTAAAGAAAATTCTAAAGCTGTCAAAAAATTCTGACAAGCATCCTCCTGCCTCCCCCCTTTCATGGGTGAATCAGGATTCCTTCCGCTGTCCATTCGAAAACTCAGTGACAGCCTATGGCGGGGAAGTGGAACGGACAGGCGGTGGGTGTCCTGAGGGACAGGGAAGCTTTCCCTTCCTTGTCCCAAGGCTTTCTGGGTGCCAGCAGCTACCCCTGACTCTGACAAGCCTGTTTCTGCTCTGACATGGAGCCTGACGTTGGAAGAAGTGAGGGGTGAGGCTGGTGAGGCAGACAGGCTGTGAGTCACGAGTCTGCTGTAGGGCAGTCAAACACCAACAGATTTCCTTCAGTTCCTCTCACACTTGGGACCAGCAATGTGAATGAACAAAGTGTTAATTGCGAAGTGCATGTAAGCTGATAAGCGATCAAGCCCATGTTGGCTGTGCAAATTAATGGCTGCAATATCTTGAACCAGGCTGAAAGAGGGGGCACTTGTGTTGTCTTGCTTACTGACTGAGAGAGTGAGGACTTGTGCACACTCTCTTGCACCAGTGTTAAGGAGAGTGGGGACTTGTGCACACTCTCTTGCACCAGGCTAGACACTGGTGGAACTGTGCATTCTCCTTTGCACTGGGATGGGGAGACAAGCTTAAGACCTGAGTTAACTAGTTCAGTTAAGGCTTGACCCAGCATTTAAGGAAATAAGAAAAATATTTGCAGTTAATGATACTGGTATTGCACAAGCAATAAGAAAAATCAGCAGCCAAGTGAACTGCTTCTAATTTATTCACATTGGTTCAGATGAACTTAATTGGTGACCCAAGGTTAAATCCTCTAGTTAACTGATACTTTACATCCATTTAATTTTTTTTTCTTGAATCACCTCCAACAACATTAGTCATCAGAACAGAGGTACACATGCTGTTTTAGTTACCCACCCTGGAGGCGAGTTGTCATCCAGAGGGGAGAGGCCTAAGGAGTCTTTGTGAAGGCTTGTCGGGATATTTGCTCTCTCTCCTTCCCAGCTGAGGCCTGAACAAGAATCTTCTTAAACTCCATGAAAAGTCCCTGCCTTTCTTGTTGGTTACGGGGCACAGTAGCAGAGACAGGGGGACCATTAATGTAGAAACAATGGCGATGGCTATGGATCAGCACCTCACAGCTGATTACATCTTTAGCCATTGGCTCTCTGTTCGCCCGACTTCCATGTGTATTTCACTCCATCTATAAACATCTGTCAAAGGTTGCTTCTTTTGAAGGAACTTGTGAGAGGCAGAATTAAAAGTCTTTTTAGATAGCTCTGTCTCCAATGTGGAACAGTCATTTTGATGTAATTTATTTATTTCCTGCAATTCACAGTAATATCTATCCATGTAAAGATTAACAATGTGTGTGAATTATTAATTGCCGTAGCTTTGCACTATCTGTTAAAAGTAACAGTTTCTCATCATTCATTTCAGTGGAATTCCTGGAAAGAAGTGTGGCATCATCATTTTATCTGCTGAAGAACTGGGAAACTGCAGAGTAAGTACAACAGTGTTTCTTCAGGTTCTACTGAGTGAAGGACCACTCTTTCTCATGTTTGCAGTGCAGAGCATTGTGAGTGCCATGCCTTTCTTAGCTGCGAGTCATTATGTTGCAATAAGGCACTCCAGATGAGACTGTCATTAGTGAAGGGTTGTCCTTTGACATTGCGCCTGTTAACCACATGACATTGTGTGCACTACAGCCAGGAAAGAACCAAGTAGCAGCACATAAAGATGCTTGTCACATGGTAACAAGAAAACATGAAATGAAAACAAAACTGAGTGAATCAAAAATCAACCAGTCGATTATAATTTGAATTGACAAAGGGCCTTTTTTGGCTATCACGCCAAAGACCTTTGGAATAAAAAGCATGTACGTGGCCCCCTGTGTGGCACAATCGCACAGAGCTCTATGGCTCAAACATCACTGATTCAAACTTGGAACATATCACTAGCGAATTATACCAGGCAGCATTCTGCTAATTGTGCAGGGTTGGCTTTAGATAGCCAGAACTGATAGCCCAATGTCACAGGCTGTTCTCTGTGTCTGGCAGAGAACCAGTGACACAGAGCAATGGCATTAGCGAGAGATATGCCACTATTGCAATTGCCACTAACTCTCCAAAAGGTGAGGGGCTGTGCCAGGTGGGCATGTCAGGTGGACATCTCTACAGATCCTCCTCCTCCCTCTGCATTTACAGAAGTCTTTGCCAGAAAAGCCAAATCTTACACTGCTGGTGATTCAAATTATCAGGAAAATAACAAAAACATGTATCACACAAGCATGTGGAAAATCTGAAATCACTCCATGAAGTAAATGCCAAAATATATAATGCGTGGCACACAAAACTCATGATACAGTGGAAGAACTAAAGTTTTCAGAATTGTTTTAATGCAATGTCCAGTAAACTGCCATGTAGACGTACAGTATGTACCCAGGTAATGGAGAAAAGTGTCCAGATATCTGGATCACTGTTATAAGAGTTTCTCTGGGCTGTGTCTGTGTGCTAGTGAGAGGTATAGAAGATGACTTGGGAATAGGGTGATATCTGTGTGCCTCTTCACTGTTAGCTTGTCATTTCTATGCTCCATTTGCTTTTTTACTGCAGAAGTTCTAAGTGATATTTGCGCTAGGCTTACTCTAATTAATGTTAAACATTGCCCGCGCTTCTTATTCTTTAATTATGGGTGCAATTTTGTTTGTCTTTTATGTTTTAATAACCTCCCAAAATGAAAATAAGCAAGTAAAGAATTACACTACTTAGGATGGCTCAATATTTACAACATTAATAATAACTAAAAAATGAAGGGCAAACGATGTACGCTGGATATATCAGTGAAAAGGCAAACAACAACAAAACAAAATAACTCAAGCTCGATGTGAACAGCATGGGATGAGTGGTGCTTTTCTGAAATGTTTAGTAGTGTCAGATACTGATGCTTTCAGACAAAATTCGGCATGATAGGATAGTGTCTGGTCTTGTCTCCTCATGGCACCAAGTAGGAGCTTTTAGAGAGCAGAAGGGTTTACATTATGCTAACTTGTGATAAAGAGTGAACTTGGAGGGGGTTTACTGAAAACCTCACAGCTGCTGTTTGCTGTTGAACAGATGTAATGGACTGTGCAATCATGGTCTCCTTATAAAATAGATTTGTGTTTCTTTTTTGAAAGCAGTTATAATGTTATAATGCTATTTTTTTAATTTTATGAATTTCTTACTGTTGCATACCAATAAGCAGTATACAATACCTTTGTCTTTCAGTGTACATTAAGTTAGCAGATTTCACTTAGGAAGTATTAGTCATACAGCATCTGACTTTAAGACTCATTAATATGTTCAGATATGCTCTTTAGAAAGCCTGGACGTTTGCGAATAGCTTTAGTTGGTAACAGAAGGTTGACAGAATTGAAGAAATCATACCATATCAGAACTTAAATAGACAAACAATAACAACTCCCACTCTCCAGTCTTCAGCCTTTTTAATTAAAAAAGTAAGAATAAGAAGCTCTGTAGAACAGTAGCTAATACACAAGTTATTAACAGAAAAAAGTTTCACTGTAATCTAAGGAGTGATTAGATTGCTCTTCATAACTAAAGTTAGTTGCACAAATGTGTCTAAATTGGATTATATGATGTTTTTGTCATGTAAATGCTATTAAAACCGAAAAGCATCCAAATTACTGCAAGCCGCGACTTAATTGTGAAACACGTGAATTCACACAAAAAAGTGTGACATTATCAATTTGCTTTTGCTATTGCTAAAGTAGGGATAACTTTAAACTCAAATTTAATCTCATCATATGTACAGTATATGTACTTTTACACCTGTTATAACTATCCATTCAACTGTTTGCCAACCTACATGATTGTACACAATCATGTTCATCTATCTTTCTAACACAGACAGTCCTTTAGAGTCAGCAGCTACAGTATATTAACTTGCAACTCACAACTAGCAACCCCCTGAAGCTCAGCAGGTTTGAGCCTGGCCAGTACCTGGATGGGAGACCTCATGGGAAAGCTAAGGTTGGTGTTGGAAGAGGTGTTAGTGGGACCTGCAGGGGGTGCTCACCCTGCAAAATGCATGGGTCCTAATGTTCCAGTAGTGATAGGGAGACTGTACTGCAAAAAAGGTGCTGTCCTTCAGATAAGATGTAAAACCAAGGTCCTGATTCTGTTCTTAAAAATCTGGGTGTTTCTTGAAGAGAAGGGGTGTTAACCCTAGTGTACTGGCCAAATTTCCTCTTGGCCTGTGCCCGTCATGCCCTCCTAATAATCCCCATCTATGAATTAGCTTCACCACTCTATTCTCCTCCCCACTGATAGCTGATGTGTGGTGAGTGTACTGGTGCACTATGGCTGATGTTGCATCATGCAAGTGGGGCTACACATTGGTGGTGGTGGAGGGGAGTCCCCATTACCTATAAATCGGTTTGAGTGGCATGTCCAGAAAATGTTCAATATAAGCGTAAGGATAAATAGAACCTTTACAGGTATTTTCAGCTTAACAGATGGTCAATACATAATGGTGATTTGACTTCTTATGCAAATAAAGAATTTCAATTTACTATTTTGGGTCAGAGGAAATGAAATTTTGTTCTCATCAATACTGTGAGAAACACAGCTGCACAGCTGCAAAGATGCACTCCTGGAGAGGCAGAATTCCAAGAGTAAATTGTGAAGATTCTGCAGAACATATCCAAGTCATGAAGTTGGTGACACCATACAGTAGCATTAGACACAATTTCCAGCCTTGATGTTGCTTGGATTGCTGAGTGGTTTGTCAAGGATATCAAATGGTTCTTGCCAGGTTCTTTTGTTTTTTGGTGTTTTTTAGATTTCTTTGATGACTTATTATCTCATATAATATACAGAATAAATAAAACATTTGTGATACCACCCCTTCCTACACACACAATAAGGTTTAAGACAGGATGCACAGCAAACATAAAAATACAGAAAGTCTGGGAAAATGCTTTTCAGCTTTTCCTTTCAATTATTTTGAAAACGTCAGATAAAATCAACAGTATTGCAGCAGTGAGTGATAGGAAAGCCTGGAAATGGGAATAATTACTTTAGGAATTTATTGTGCTTTTTAAATAAGGAATGGTTCACAACCACTGGGGGCCCACTTCACCCACCACTGAAGTGCACCTCCATCTGGGTGACGCAGTGCAGGTCAGGTAGAGAAATTGTGCCACCTGTTGAGTTAAGGAAAAACATGAGGGAGGTGACCTTGTACAGTACCAGCCCAGAGTGGAATTTAACCAAGACACCTGGGTCAAGATGCCTACTCTTAGGAACATTGCCTGGGATTTTGAGGGCTAGATCATGCACAAATCCAAAACAGACCTTTGATTTAGCATGTCATCCAAAGGACTGCTCATCTGCAGCATGTTCCCCTTATCTGGAACATTTGCAGCCTTTCCAAAAGTTTTGGAGGATGTGGATCAACGTAGAGCCATGCAAGGAGCACAATGGGAGCAGGACATCATGTATTAGGAGAGCCTTGCAGTGGAGCTCTAATTATACTTTTAAATTCTTGTGCACACTGATCAATAGGAGACTTTGCTTCATTTCTGTTTGACCATCCTTTACACACAAAGGGATCCAGAACCTTTAATCTGCACATCGTAGCATATTGAGCAGGGATTCAAAGCATCAATCGCATTGTAAACTGTTTCCCAGCTGCCTTTGTCCTCTGTCTCTGAGTCTCGGGTCTAATTGCACAGACGCCTACTCTTCCTTGATGTGTGACCATTAATCTTTCGGTTCTCCCCCCACATTAAAGTGGCAGGTGTGAGCTTTTCCGTGCTGAGAGAGACCTCCCTGAGCGCAGATTTCATTATCTAATTTAGTCTCAGGAGTTTTTTTTACTTTAGTTTCCTAGTTTGGTTTACCTTAGACACCGGATCCCTTCCCCCCACCCCAGCACAGACTTTCTATTTCTCCAATGTGAATAATAAAATCATCCCTAATGGCTCTCGATTCGTTTTATAGTTGCTGAAGTGCCTTTACATACTTGTGATAAGGGTAGCATGCCTGGTGTTTAAAGTGAAGTATTAAGCTTCACAACATGGAAACTGTGTTTATTAAAAAAGTCTTATAACTGCTTTTGGATGCTGCATCTTGTCACGTGCTAATGTCTGTTAACTGGATATTATTTATCATTACATATACAATTGTCTGATGTTTATAGATGGTGGTAATTGTACCCTCGTTCTTTGCATATTGTTTTATTTGTGGATATTACATTGGATTCCTAATGTAAAACATAAATATTTGGGAGATAAGCTCACTAAAGCTTAAGATGGGAAACTCTATCAGAAAAAAGATATGAGGTTCATTTCAGCAAAGATTTCTCTGACACATTTGAAAGCTATTGCACTTACAGAGATAATGACACATCTGGGTTTTGAACAGTTTCCAAAAAACACATTAAACTATAGATCCTTTTAAAAGGCAGCTGCCAATAGTTTCATGTGAAGAATTTAGAGAGGCCGAGACAAGGGACAGTGTGGTAGGATGCTACGCAGGTGCTTGTTATAACCTCTGTTTTCTTAAAGATTTAGTTGTCAGTCTTCTTGGATTTAGAATCTGAAAATTATCTGGAACACTCCAGCTTTGTGTTCAACTGGTACTTCCTGCCTGCTGCAGGCATTGACAATTAGATTTTGGATACAGTGAAAATAAAACTTATGTTAAAAAAAATTAAAAATAAGGAAAAATGGTGGAATCAGCTCTTCCCAATGAAACACCTACTCATCTGCATGACCATGCATGCACTCTGTTTGTATCCACTCAGTTTTTTCATGGTGTTGTGAAAAATGTGATCGCTGTCCTATCATAATACAGTATTGCTTTCAATTTTTCTTTGGTTTGTTCTCAGTAGGCACTAAGAAAAGGACACAGTCTAAAGGGCATGACACATATTGACTGTAGCTTTGCAAAAGCATTAGGTGAAAGCAGACAATTTCATGTACAAGTGGCTGAGGATTCTTTAGCTTTAATATTGCACATAAAGATTCTGAACTAGCTGGGAAAATCCGGAATCCTCAATCAGAAGGTCTTCTTAGAAGATCAAAGTGCTTCCCTTGGTTCTATTATCTTGGCTTGTCTGAAGTGCTGACTGATGGTAACGCTGAAGCTCAGTACCTCCTGTCACAGGCAATCAAGGCTTCTTGGCGGTGAGCTTTCCATCTTCTGAGCTAATGATCGTCTAGGAGAGCCCTTTCCCTCTTTTGCCGTGTCTGTGGAACTTCAAACTTGTTTATTTTTTGCAAACCAATTGTTTTTATTTTCTCAAGCACAATAACACAGAGTTAAAAAATAAACATTCCTAACTCTCCACATGAGCTCCTCGAATGCGATCAGTTACAGTTGAGTTTCCAATCAATACAGCCTTTGACTACATCAGCATATTTTGGTAATTATGGGTACATTCGGATTCATTCAGGAACATTTGGATACTTTTGGGACATTAGGGAAAATGCTGGTACATTGTTGTACATTTGGGTAAATTTGAATACGTTAGGGTACTTATGGATACCTTCAGGTACTGTACATTGGGTACATTGGCATATTTGGTTACATTCGGGCTCATTGGGTACATTAGGGTAGGTTTGGGTACAGTTTGGATACATTGGATACATTTGGGAACATTTGGGAAAATACTGGTATATTTGGGTACATTCGGGAATATTGGGTACATTCGGGTAAATTGGGTACAGTCAGGTATATTTGGGTACATTTGGATACCTATGAGTACTTATGGGTATACTCCGGTACATTCAGGAATATTAGGCACATTTGGGTCCATTCGGGTACATTGGGTACATTTGGGTCCATTCGGGTCCATTCAAGTACATTGGGTACATTTGGGTCCATTGGGCATATTCAAGTACTTTTCAGTAGATTTGGGTACTTTTTTGACATTATGGCCCATTTGGGTACATCTGGGTAGATCTCGATACTTTCCGGTACATTTGGGTTCATTTGTGTACATTTGTGTATATTTAGGTAAATTTGGGTGCTTATGGGAACATTCGGATACATTGGGTACATTGGGTACCTTCAGGTAAATTTGGTACATATGGGTACATACAGTTTGGGTACTTTAGGGTACATTTGGGTACTGCACATCTGGGTACTTTTTTAACATTCTGGTCCATTTGGGTACATCTGTGTACTGTACATCTCAGGACTTTCGGGTACATTTTGGTACATTGGGAACATTCAGGTACATTGGACATATTCGGGTACTTTTGGGTACATTGTGTACATTTGGGTAAGTTTGAATACATTTGGGTACATTCTGGTAAATTTGGGTACGTTCCGGTATATTCCAGTACATTTGGATACATTTGGGTACCTTTGGGTTCATCTGGGTACATTTACAGTAGGTACATTCGGGTACATTGGGATACCTTTGGGTTCTTCTGGGTACATTTGGGTACATGGGGCATATATGGGTACATTCGGGTACATTTGGTTACTTTTGGGTATATTGAGTATGTTTGGGTACATCTTCATACATCTGGGAATATTTGAGTACTTTCGGGAATATTGGGTACATTTAAGACATTCAGGACTTTAGGGTTGTTTGGGACATTGGGGTACATTTGGGCACATTTGGGTTCATTTGGGTACATTCCAGTAAATTTGGGTACATTTGGGATATTTGCATATCTTTGGGTACATTTGTGTACTTTTAGGAACATTGGATACATCACCTTACTTTGACTTTGCTAATTTATGAAAGATGCTTTTTAAACTGTTCAATGGGATGATTTTTGGCCACTCCTCCTGTTTGCACTCATGTGATCTGGTGTTTTTAGTTAATACAATAAATATTCTTAGACATTAGACATTATAGTAACCAATCAAAGCATTAATTTTTATGCTCTTTTAACATTGTGTTATTGTTATCCTGTTGTGGCCAGTTTTTGAGTTTCATGACTGTATATTCAGTTCTAACTAGAACACCAGGACCACAAGATGAACACCAGAACTAAAACGGAACAAGTCCATTTGTGTTTGAAAGAGCTTTGTCTTTCTGTGCTAGTCGTACTCCTGGTAAGACAGTCCAAAAACTCAACTTGTGCTTCAGCTGGCAACATCATGTGGTCCTATTTGACATGGGAGCCACTTTTATTAGGCAGATTCGTGTCTTAAAGTTGCAATGGAACTCTGGCACAGTTACTGCCAGAGTTTTACCAGATTCCCACTCTTGCCCTTTGGTTTATGTTATTCTCCCACATGTTTTCTAACCACATGTTTAAGCAAGACATATCAAACATTATCATCCTAGTGGCAGAAACCATCTCATTATCTTGATGATGGACGGCACAGTCGAAGCTGGAATGTCCTTCAAACTGTTTTAAAGCTATCAGGAGTGATGGCTAATAATGTGATACTTTATTGAGACTTTGACTTTCCCTGTGATGTATTCAGCATCTTTATATATCCAGAGGGTTACTTCCAGAATCTTCTGTAAATCTTGTAAGCCTTTGTGAAACTACCAGACATAAAAACATTACTGGGTTACATTTACTTGTATTTTAAAATACATTACAGCTTGTATTTTAAATACTAGTACAGTATAGGAATATATTTTTTATCACATTTTAATTCCTAAGATGACAAATCCAGTTGTTCAGCTGAAGTTACAGTATCTGCAGGTGTAGCTGTGAAGTTATCTGCCCTATTCCAACCACTCTATTGTGAAATATGTTACTCAAGAACCAGTCACTATTCGATCTGTTTGCATGCATATTGAATTGAGATAAACAAATGACAACACTAGTTTCACAGTGGCTCCTTTGTGATTTGCAAAGAGAAGCTTTACAAGGGAGCAGTTCGCCTCCCACAGCCTAATACATTGAATGCCATCTGCTGTGGTGTGAGACAGCGGGTCAGTAAAGGGAGGCTGTGGATGGCTTGAGCTGGACTGCTATTGCACTGGGCTAGTCCGATAGAGGCCAGAGCCCAGGCAATTGGCAGCTGTGCTTTAATGGGGACGGATTGTTTATGTGAGGCAACCTGAGCCTGCTGCTTCAGGGGTTTCCTGATACACTTTTCCAAAGCACAGGATTTTCCTCCTGCAAGTGTCCTCAAGCCAGTTAGTGCTACATTCTCTTTACACATCAAATTGCTTTGTAACTCTCGATGCATAAATAAGATATTACTGGACGCAGACATTATTGTGCACACATTGTCAGTCCTCATTAGTGGCTGTTTCAGTATCGATTGTTGTTAATGGTACCTGTAGTTGTATTTATTTTTCTCCATGTAGCTTCTTTACTAAAGGTCTCACAGAGATTTTTAAAACATTGTCAGGTTGTTATAATAACAGTGTAAATTTGTTCTGAAGACACTGTTTTTGTCTTTTCAGATGTATTAGGAATTGAAAACACTGGATTTCTAATGGCCATGTCACAGAGATGCTCTTCTCATGTATTAATATCTAATGCTCTCTGTGCTCATTTGGAATTGTCATTATCCACATCTCATCCCCGCCATTTTCTGGAATAAATGATGTCCCTGGTGCACGCTGCCACCTCCATACTGCCGTGCGGTCGAGATTTCTCTTTCGTATCTGTAACACTTTAAAGCACCGGCTGATGCATTGCAGAATAATGCGCTATTTATGTTTATCAGAAGGCATTTGTGTCAGGCTGATCCACTGAGATTACAGAACGCAGCAGTAAAAGGATATAGAGGAATTATTTGCAATGCAAGAGGATTGGAATTGCTCACAAGGCAAGAAAGAGGTGCAGGCTTCCAAGAGAGGGTTTTATCGACATAGAGTGAGATCAATAAGAGGCATCAGGCTTAGCCTAGTGGTCTGTCTACCACTTCCCCTCTGTTAGAGATAAGTAAAATTTGCAGAGATATTTTACACAGAGTAATCCTGGTTTGAGATCTCCACGTTTCCGGGGTTTCCTAAAAAACAGCCCTGCCTAAATGAGAACTTCAAAAATAGCTGGGTTTTGTACCTTAGAGGGAACAGGGCCATGACATGTTGACAGCAAAATGTTCCAGCGGTGATTCCTCTATGCATGGTCTCAGATATTATTTAACTTGACAGCATGCTTTTCTTAAACACAACGACACAAATGAGTGCTGTGTGAACACAGTATGGTACACCACCAGGAAATCAGCCCACTGTGGGGGTTGTCAGAGTGCCCAAGGCAAAGTACAAAAAGGTTTGAGAATGCTATCTGTTATGGGCAAAGTTGTTTGGAGTGCGTTGCTGGCCCTCTGAATACTGGAGCCTGTTGCTCTTAGAGGGAAGCAAGTACTGTAATTACAGTGAGAAGCAGGGGCTGTCAGCGTGCGATGATGAGGCAGCAGCCCCCTCAGTGACTTACTCAGGGCTATTAAAACTCCATTAGCATGTTCTTAACAGTTTTGAGTCACCCTGATTTAACAGCCATGCTTAAGAGATGTCAGGGAATAATCGTTACACAGGTTGCACAGTTCACCTGCCTGGCAACTGAAGAGATAATAAAACACAACAATATGGACAAGGTTCTCTCAAACTCTTGGCTTTCCTCCTCCTCCTCTACTTCCCCTTACCTCCATCCACTTTTTCCTGTCTTCTCCTTGAGATCGAAGAGAAGTAGACAGTGTGTCATCAGCACCGTTCCACTTTACCTTATGGAATGAACCTTGCAGGAGAGAGCTGCCAAATCAGTCAGTGTTGGAGGGCCCCTCATCGTGGGAGTGCTGCTGGGCTCAGTTAACTCACTGGGCACTGGCGGGCTGACAGGGGTCTGTACCTGAGCTCAGGCAGGTCTGCTCTGAGTCATGGGGCCACTTCCTCTCTCACGCTGCTGGAATCACACTTTCCTGTGGGATTTCTCTTGTTTGGTGCCAACAGAATAGCCATGAACCAATTTCTCATCTCTGACTCCAGCCATTTCTCCAGTGGGCACAGTACCTGTACATTCCAGACGGGGCCAGTGTGAGGCCAAACTATTTAAACTCTTCAAGAGGTGCCAGCCTAATGACCCATTAATGCAGCTGTGGTCAAAATCAGGATATGTCACTCATTGTTGATGCGTGCTTCCTAGTGAATTTTGACGACAGGCTACCAGCTCTGCAACAGGCTGGGGATACTTTGCACAAGTGCAGAGAGAGATTGCAGCTAAAAAAAAACATATCTCCCACCTGAGAGAAGATTTTTTTTCTCTCCATTTTAGGATTGTAGCTTTGTAAATAAACTATTTTGTCTTGTTGCAGCCTATCAGTGTTTCAGTTGTAATAAGAGCTGTAAACTCTGCACTTTAAACCTGTAATTTCTTTAAAAAACATTTATTTTGATTTTCAGCAGATCTGTTTTTTTTTCTGGTTGCCTAGCACTGGCGTACCTTAATCTGATTCTGCAGCTGTTGTACTGTATGGCGGATGTTATAAAAAGACTTTATTGCAAACACTGTTGGACATTTCAGGGATCATTTCAACTGTGAAACAGGGGCATCTCTCATGAAATGTTCTTTGTGCCTTTTTAAATACTGTATGTTTTATCATTGGTTGTGAAGAATAAAGTCTTAACTTCCTGTGCCATGCATACCACTGAACTAAAACAGCTAGGACCTTCATACTGTATATAACAGATTTAGAAAGGGTAACGGACGACCAACAGGCAGGTTAGTGCCCTCGAAAAGCATACCCCTCCCGAAATAGAAAACATCAGAGTTTTACAGACAGGATAGGACTTCTTAAAAATTTACAGAAATCCTTTCATGTAGTTATTTAATGTAATCTCAGTAGCATTGCACAGACCAAAGTCACATTTATACTATGCAAGTCTATTATGATAACAGTATTACATTACTAAAAATGTTTAAGTGAGATACATTATCCAATTTGTAACTTATTCTGCTGTGTGATTTTTTTTTTTACCAATTTCAACATTCTATATAGACAGATGGATATCAAGTAGAACTAGAAGTCTTATTAAAAGGATGTGAATTTTAACACTGTGAAAAGCTAATTCTAATTTAATAACTGAGCTAATTAATATTCACATCCCCATAATTCATAACAACATCGTTTACATGAACGAAACTAACAGGTGTTCCCTGAAAGATTTATACTGTACACTGTCTATATCTATCTGTTTCACTGGCGTATTTTTCACTGTCCATTTTACAAAGTTAGGTTTCCAGTGTTTCAAGGAAAGGAGCAGTACAGTTTAAAAAAAACGTTCAGGTAGGAGCAAACAAGCATCCCAGTACAGCTATAATTTTAAAATTGATTCCAGAAATATAGACATTGTTTAAATTACCCACCTGCGTACAAGGCTTCTGCTAGTCTATTGATCATTTGCAACTCTCTAAACTTAACCATTGACCAGTAGAAACGCTGACAGTTCAGCCTGATCCTGTTGCCTATTGATTAAAGAAATAACAAACACCAGTTAGCATGAGCCATGGTTTCATGGGAGTTGTCTGTTTTTTGGTCTGTGCAGATAAAAATGGGCCTATTGTACTAAGACATCCGCCACACTAATCAGGTGGAAATCTACCTACAAAAAAACAGACAGATGTTCCAATGACTGTGCCTCAGATTAAACCCTTTTCGCTATATGCTTCTCCCCACCCTTTGACCCTGTAACAAGCAGACAGTGCCCTTAAGTCACGCTCACTTTCAGATGGCGTGGTAAAGGGGCACGGAAAAATTTCAGTACCGCATGGGGCAGAATAGTGAAGCATGTTAGCAAAGTCATTACGTGATCAAAGTATCGTGAAAACTGATGATGGACAACAATGGAAGTTTAGACGTTCGCCATGTGAAGATTTTTTTGCAGGAAGCATAAAATTGAACCAACACAGCGATTTCTCTATTTCTGGAAAGTACCCACAGCTCGGATTCTTCCTAACAGGGTGCAGTGGAGGATCCTAAATGGCTGAGCTAGGAAAGCTCAGGCTTGGCTCTGTGATCCAGGTGCCGTGATCTTAACCCTGTGTCATGGCCAGGATTCCCAAAGCTGCATCTTTGTGAACTGAGAGCTATCGTTACAGAATCCCGGTTATCTCTAGCTAGGGGAGTGTCTCAACTTCTGCTGAAACAGCCTCTCCAGAGACTTGCCATGTGATCTGCAGGCTTGTAGAGGCATCTGTTAGAGAACCACAGCTCCTCTGCATGAACCTTTATTTCCTCTTGTTACTCATTCAGCCACCAGAGGTGGAAATAAAGCCCACAAATGAACCAATTCACTGCAGCACCCCCTTCATTGTTTGGAAAACTGCTATTCGAGATACATCCTACAGAGGCAAAACTTATTGTTTACTTTACTTGTAGTTTCTCCTGCTTGAATGGTAATATTTGCTTGTGTGTCAGATTGCTCCGCGAGACAGCACGTATTTATGAGTAACACATAAAAATGGCCTTTTTTCGAAATGCACTCAGGCGCTACATAGAGAACATTACTTCAGATAACTGGTATTTTGAGGTATTAGAAATGTGGAAGAAAAAAAATGCTAAATGAAAAGAGGACCTTCGCAAGAGGAGTCCAAATCAGATGAGAGGAGCTCTGGGGGCACAGTCAAGGAAACATCCTATGCTTGAGCTATCAAGGCACAATTAGTGTTTAAATGATTGACCTGCTGCTTTCCTCAGTTCTAAGCATGCAGTGCCCTGGGTTCAAGCAGCAGCAGCTAAAACTCTCTCATTGTCCAATCTGCAGGAGGCCTGTTTATCCCCTTAATTTTCGCCTGATGCCAGATTACACTAGTTCAAACAAGACGGAGGCAACCAGTGGCGCATTATGCCATCGGAGTTATTAAACTGTAATATTCATGAAAATGAAGTTGTCGGGGATGTTTTTTTAAGATTAAATAAACATGGCAGGATCAATGGATTTATTTTCTCTCTCTCCAGTCTTATTCGGGCATGGAATTGGTCAGGCTAGCAGCTTTTTTATTGCCTGCTTTAAAGCTTTTGTTTTTTCTTCTACCAGCAGATACACAAGATATTTGCCAGCAGGATATATGGAGATGAGAGGCAATATCTGTCCCTCTTGGCTAAGCCGTCCTGAGCCAGGGCTGCTAAGAACACACATCCCCTCCTTCCTGATAAGCAGACAGAATGTCAGCCTGCTGAGCAACATGCTTAACTGTAGACGACCCCAAACAACTGGCTTCAAAAGCTCTGATTGGCATATTTTTGCCTTTTTTGGCATGTGGGGAATGTGCACTTTTAAAGCAGGCTGTGGGTCAGTCCAGTCACGCTCAGCATGTGGTTCCAACATATTCCAACAAGAACCAAATTATTTTGATGTTCAAGAAGCTGGTTGTAGGAAATTCCTGCAAAGGAGCGGACTGAAAGAGTCTCATGTAGCCTTCATAAAAACACTTTGTGCAGAAGCGTGAATTGGTCCAATTAAAGGCTGATGAATGTGAGTGAAAAGGAACTTGGCATTGATAGTGTGTTGGGAATCCTGGCTCAGGTCTTAGAGTAGCAGAACTGTAAAATAGCATTTCATTGCCAATGTGTTTAAGAGTCCCATTAACAACACACTGTAGCTCTGTTCCGCTTCTGTATTCCAATAGAGAGTCAAAAAGGACACAATCAAAGTGCTGGTTCATTATCAGGGGATTAGACAATGCCATTCCATTCATGTTTTTTATTTGAATACCAGTGGTTCATCAATCCCTTCAATCAAAATCTAATCATCAGTATCTTACTGTATGTGGCTGCTTAATGAAGGGATGCTGTAGTGTGAACTTCACTGTCCTGTTTGAATGACTTACAGTACCTGTCCCACCTAATTTTAGTTCTAGGTGATTGTTATGTCCCTGCATCCTTGCTTTATTGTTGAGATTGCAGTGGTACTTTAAATTGACTTTATTGACACCTTTTAGGAATTTAGAGTGTAAGAATCACCTCACCCACCACCCCCAAAACATACACGGACATACCATTCATAAAGTCACCTTCCTTTCTAAAGAGATTCATCTCATCGAGCCTATCTCTCTGTGTCCTTTCCCATTTAGGTAATTTTAGGTGTGTTTTTGGTGTGTTGAACAACTGCATTTGTCATTAAAAGGGTTCTGTCTGTTTGAAAAGCTCTGGTCTGTATTAGACTGCATTTTGAACTGTGAATATCAGTTAATAAATAATCCTGACTGTAAAGCTAAGATATAATGTGAAAATCCAATCAGACTGAATCTAAGTCCCATAGCCCTTAATAATGCAAGTAAATGCCGGTATATTCACACATACTGTATTATGGCAGTTAGCAAATGGTTAAAAAGGCTTTCAAATCAGTGTAGCCACTTCTGAGTACCAAAGCCAGAGACTTAAGTGAAGTCCAGAAATTTGCTGACTGTGGACAGAGCAGTGGAGCTCAGTGTTTGGTCTTACCCTATCACCACACAACCGTTCATCGCCAATCTCTTCTCGACATGTTGAATGTACTGATGGTGTCACACCAGACTCTGACAGCTTAATGGCACGGGATCTCCATTTTTACCAGAGTAAGGAGAAGTATAGTCCTCCTACCAATCTGTCCAGCATTGCTTATTGTACATACACTTATAGTGCCTATTTAGTGTGAGCACCAGCTGCAAAAACTTTACAAGGCATTCACACAATATAGTAAATGAAGAAATGATATAATGCAAGGGGACTTAGTAGTCCAGTGGTAAAGGTGAAAGAATTTTACCAGGAGGTTTTCTGTTTTATGCCTGGTTCGGCCACTGACTTAGCCTGAGCAATTTGCTTAACGGCTTTATGCACAGTGCTTTGACAGTAAGATAGCTATTGTATTATGTACAATTATAAAAAAAATTGTAAGTACAACAGATAATAAAGCTGCATTAATATTATCTTTTTGTATAACATGTTTACATTATACTTTTTAAAACACATTAGATTAGTAACTTGTACAGTATATATAAAAACATCCACTTTAAGAACTTGTATGTCATTTGGGGTGCCTTGTAAGACTTCCTGGATTAGGGCTATCCAGTACCAGGACACTCCCGCATATAAGAATTTGAAATCATTCTTTGTCCTCAGAGCTCTCCCCTGACAGTCGACAGCAGCAGACCAAAATGAAAACCCCTGGAGCTCTGTGAATATTAAGTGCAGTATCAACCCCTCCATGTTAGCAGCTCTGTGAATATGAAGTGTGGTATGAACCCCATACCCTGTGAATAAACAAGAAAACTGAAGAGATCTTTCTTGAAGCTCTTATTAAAGACCCTGTGTGATGTGCTTTAGTTCTAACAACCACAGTCACACAGATTCAAGTTAAGGCTTTTAAGAGCCTCCTGCCCACAATGGGCTGTGCTAGACATTCAGTGTTTGCAAAAACAATTGCTAGACTGGGACTCAAGCAAGTGCAAGATAATTTAACCCAAGTATCAGGCAAAGGCACTTGTGGTCGGTTATTACTCTGCAGTTTCTTTGTAAAGCATTTGTTTCTTGCATTTAACGTGCTGTGCAGGTGATTGTGATGGTAATCTAGCACCAGATCGAAGGACATTTCCTAATGCTCCTGGTCTTGAAAGCAATGAAGGAATAATAGACTGCAGCTAGCAACTACAGTACCTTATAAATGTGCTGCAATTAATATACCTGTATTTGACGCATCCCAGAAACAAGTCTAGGCCATAGGGATGCACTGGAGAATAGAGGAGATCTGTATATGTATTTGACCTGTTTATTTGCAAAAGTAATTTTTAACTTACTTTGATAAATTTTTTATGTTCCCTCACCTCATTTCTGCTAGACTCTGCTCCTTTCAACTGTGCAATTATGAAATAACATTGTGCAGAAGATGAAACAAAGATTTCGTTTTTAATATCATCATTCTCTGCACCGGGACTAAGAATTCCCAGGCCCATAACTGTACTCTTCCCTCAAGTGAGACTTATTTGAATTTTCCACTTTGTTTTTTTTATTTTAATATACTCAATGTGTGGCAGGGGAAAATGCTGACTTTGCAACCAGAAAAAGCACTGTAATCCAAGGAGATTTTCTTAGACTTCTGTCTTGCCCACAGGATAGTGCCACTATGCAGTTCTGCGCCAACAAACTGGACAAGAAGGACTTCTTTGGCAAATCAGACCCTTTCATGGTGTTTTACAGAAGCAACGAAGATGGAACGTGAGTTTTTTCACTTGTCTTTCACAGGGAAAAGCATTGGCATCTTGGGGCTTCAGTACTTTGCTATACAGTAGTTGCAAAGATAAGAACAACCTGCTGTTTCAGAGGAGTTAGTGAAGATATTTCCTGAGGTGTGAACTGCACATGAGAAGCTTCATGGCAAGAGTGGTCCTCTTTGTCTCTCAAATATAAAATGTAAAATACATTCATGAAATACAGCTTTCATTTGTGAGCCATGTCTTCACAAGGAATTACACACATGAAATTTTAACTTTGTAGTACAGATCTGCCACCACTATTTCCAACATTGCACAATCTTGTGTTAGTGTATAGAATTTACAGTAGGTTTGATTACACCTGTTGTGTTATAACATATAACAAAGTATGAAATCCTCATTCACAAGAATGCACAATTGGATAGTAATCTACTGCCCTTTTCTAGTTGAAACCGAAATTGATGTCAGAAATGTCCTAAATATGGGCCATGTTTTACTGATCACACTTCCCACTACCACATGCTAATACTCCCAATTATATCCTCTGTTTAGTATGCGTGTTGCTCAGTGTGTATTACACCATAGCAGGAAAAAATTAGTCACTGTGGTGAAAAAATGTTTCTGGCCTGGAGGTGGTGATTTTGTTCACGTTTAACCTGAGGGTGTGAGAATAATGTGTGTCGTTAAACTCCACAGTCAGATTTGGGTGTGTCTCTCCTTGTGGGGATCCGATTGGCATATGGTGGGAGAGAGGATAATAACCAAATGGGGATTTTATAGCTTTTATATCCATTTTATAGCTGTAGCAGAATTCCAGAGGTGTGTAGATCTGAACTGTGTATTCTGTATGGAGAGCTCAGCTTCTCTCTGGTTTAACAGAGAATACAGAATACCATAAGCCCTTAAATGATATGTTTAAAAATATTAAACAAGTATATCTATTCCTTTATGGAAGTAAGAAGAGAAACAGCATACTGTGTGCATGATACAACAATTTAATGAGCTAATTTGGTACTACTATCTGTAATAGAACACATATGGCATCTTAATTATCTGGTGGTGAATTAAATGAGTGTATATTCATGCCCCTGGAAGTCAACGACATTAGGAATATATATCTGCAGGTTCAAAACCCCTCTGGAAACACAGTAATCTAGTCTGAATTCTTTTCACAATATGAAAGAGTGATACAAGTGCAAACTGTTGTTCTACTTTAACTAACTTTTTATTGAGCATTGATTTGTTACCCCTGGATCAATAATTTGCACGAATGTCAGTACTTTTTTTCTTACAGTCATATTGTTTATAGAATAAACTGATTTGATTGTTTATAGAATAAACTGTTTATACTGTAGATCTGTCCTCATGCACCAAGCCTGTAAATTAAATGAATTAAATGATTAAATGTACGCAGTCAGAGTCATTCTGTGACACAATGTGTAGTGTTTCTCACATTCACCGTATCTCTCAGCTCTTGAAGAGGACTTCTTAGAAGTGCTGAGCTGCAAGAGTACAAATTATTTTGAGTACCTTCCTTAGAAAAGCTATTCAGGGAAATAAAAAAGGAAATTGATTTAACTCATATTTGTTGACGTCAGACATCTAGAAAGAAACAGACCACAAAATCAGCAAAATCAGCTTTTGGAAACTAATCACATTAACCATTGATACCCCTCAATATCTTCTATCAAATAAGTACAAACTAAAAAACAGAACCTTATTTAGAGCAAGCACAGCTTCTTGTCATCTTTCATCAAAAATGTTGACTTTTAAATTAAGAAGTTCAAAACATGCCCACTAAGAATGATTCCCCCTGGATAATGTGTTTGTTGTTGTAAATTTCGACACAGTAGTTTACCACTGTAATAGCTGACAATTGTGGTGTAAGCTTCCGAAATCTGAGTGACTGTCAATCAGAGCCTGGCTGTCTATGAGATGGGCTCCTTGTGTGTCAGAGCAGAGGAATGAAGCTCCCAGCAGCCTGTATCTGGCTCAGGGTGCTAGAACAGATGTTTCAACATCTGGTACACTCCTATGTCACCTACACTGACATATTTTCTTCCTTCCCCCTGTTTTTCTCATGCAGTCTGTAAAGAGAGGTAACAGAGATTCCCTTGGCAACAAGATTTCAAGTTTTTTTTTTCTCTTTTAAAAGCCAGGCACAGCTAAGAAGAGAAAAATTTGTCCATATCAAAATGGCCTGATCTGAGGCCTGGCACTTCTGTTTTTGAGAGTGAAATGAACACTGGGAGTGGGATATGGATGCATCCAATTTTATTTATTACCTTTCATGAGCAGACTGCTTTGGACATGGACATGGTGACGATATCGGCATTAGACTAAGTAACTGGCAGCCGTCTGGCCATGTGACTAAGATGGCACTCTGTCTGTTTCTCTCTGCTTGTGTCTGAAAGGTTTACAATCTGTCACAAAACGGAGGTGGTGAAAAACACACTGAATCCTGTTTGGCAGGCGTTCTCCATCCCTGTCCGAGCACTGTGCAATGGGGACTATGACAGGTAAGGTGTCACTTATCCTTCAAGGCATTATGAGGCATTCCCTGAGGCCTGTGATGTTAAAATGTCTTGACACAACGACAGTGCAACAGCATCAGATCACCAAGCACAAAAGGGATGGGACACAAACACATGAGTATCTGATAGCCTTGCCTTAGGAATCATACAAAGGTCTCCAATGGTATGGTAGTACGTACCAGTGGGGGAAGCTGGATCCACACACTGCTTTTATGGATTAGCTTTTAAATGTAGCCTAGCTATAAAAGAATGCATTGTGCCCTTGCTGTTATCAGGCAGCTGTTCTCCACACCAAGCCTCTAGTAAGGCATTGATGGCAAACAGATGTTTGAAGGCAGATACACTCCCTAATCTTAACAGATCATTGTTTCCGATTCACCTGTATCTGGATTAGCAAAGTGTCTGAGTGCTGAGTGATAAGTCGTGAGGTTTGGGTGAGTGGAGAAGGGGGCGAGGGGAGAAGGAGAGAAATTCTGGCTGGAAGTCACAGGATGTGAGCTGGTGGGAGATTAGGTGGTCACCTTCTGAGAGAACCATGGTTTACAGAACACCAGATGGAAGAGATGATAGGAAAGAATATTGAAGAAATACAGAATCCGAGTGAAAGGAGGAGACAAAAGGACCGTGCCAGTATCAGGCAAGGAAATGCTTTTACAGTATGTTAACGAAGAAACTCTTCTGCGAGCCAGCAGCTGCTCCGTGGTGGAGTTAGCCTCTCCCTCACAAATCAGAGGAAGTGAGGATCATCTCCCTGTCAGCTTCAATCACGACGACGAGGACAGGGGAAATGTCAGGGTGAATTTAATCCTTAGCGGTTTGTGCTTTAACCCTCCAGCTCTCTGGCTTTGTGAGGGTAATGCTTTGTGACAACTTCAGAGTCAGGACAACACCAGAGGACGCTCCAGACACCAGAGACCTGGTGTGTGAGAACGAGGGCCATCACAGGTTAAGCCCTGACCAGAGGGCAGGATTGTACATGTAGTGCTTGCCTGTGTCCGATTCGAATTTCTGTGGAGCAGTGTCATTATAACACTTATGACAATATTGACCTCTGCAGTGATCCATGGCCCAAACCAATGCTGATGGTGTTGAGTGATATTTCCCAAAAGAATTGTCTGTGATCTGTGATCTATATGTACTAATGGGTATAATTAGTTTCAGGAAAAGAAAGGATACTATTGAAAGGAATGCATTGGCCCATACAGCCTGTCTGTTTAGCTAATTGATCCAAGTACAGTACCTCATCTGGTCATTTCCCAAAAGAAGCAAGGTATGGACTTTAACAACACTGGCAACTTGTTTAATGCTCCCACTTTCCTTTGTGTAAAGACATGCTTCCTATTCTCGTTTTTATCCAAGTCTCCTCTCCTCTTCAGACAAAAAACACAACCACCTCTGTGCCTGAGTGATGTACAGCTGCAGAGCTGTGCTGCCCTGACTGATAGCTAAATAGCGGTTGCTAAATCCAGCTCTTCCTGAGAGGGTGTTTGGAAGAACTTGCCAGGCCTGCCACCTCATTTGCTCACACAATGAAAATTATAGGTCAGGGGATCACCATAGTACCAATCAAGATTGTCGACATTTCTAGTCCTGATTAGAAAGAAAATAGGACCCCCAGGAACTTTGTATCAGAACCCATTTATGTATTTAACTCTTAGTCTTCCTCCTGAGGCACAGATTTTCATCCTCACTCCTTCTCCAACTCCACACTGCTTCTCCTTCGACAGTGGCTGGGTTTGGTCTCCTTGGTTACGGAGGGCCTGGACTTGTTTGTGTCACCCCTTGTTTATCGAGTAAAGGGACACCTCGTCGTCATCTGCAGGCTGTGCTCCTCCTGCCTGTGTCCTTTTGCTTATATTCCTTCAAACCTATTCATGAATGTTTTCAAAAAGCTGAGGCAGTCTAAAATAATGCTTTTGAACTGTTTTTCCCCTGACAAAGTGGGAGTAGAATGCGTCTCCAAGAACTTATTTTTCTCTTTGGGCAACTGCTCCCTCTGTTGTAAATGATTTGAAAGGAAAGTTTATCTACAGGCAAAATATCCAGTTTATTTTGTATTGTGGTGGTGATTTTATCATGGTTTTTACTTTTATGTATACTTTCCCATTTTTATGATGATACATATTTTTTATTGGTAGTTTTGCTCATTTCTAGAACTTATTCATCAGCGTTGCAGCCAAGGTGTTGGTAATAATTATTTTACTCAGTTTATGTTTCTCAGTCCTTTTAAGAGAAGTCATTCCCCACAGTGCACCTGTCCTTCTATTGTGGTCCGCTTCTGACATTACAGTTTACATTAAAGTGCTTCCAAGGATTTTTTAAATTTATCTTTCCACTTCTATGTGTCCCTTGAAAAAGGTGCTATTTCTGCAGACCATAGGCACAGATACAGGGGGTTAGGATAGAAGAACCACAAAAAAAATGTCATATTTCCATCTTAATCTTCACTCGGCTACAGAAACAGATGTTAATTAGAGGAGCTGCTGGCTGTGTTTGATCACAGGGCAGTGCAGGGAATTCAGTGCCATGCAGTGCACTCTTACTCCAAACACGTCTGCTGCTGCCAGTTCCCTGAGGCCCGGTGCCCCTGCTGTGCGTGGGGGTGAGTGTGGCACCATGCCTGCGTCTATTTTTAATCCACGGCTCGGAGAGATGAGATGAGCGACAGGAGTGCCAGGGCACATTTTTGATCTCTCCTCCTCGGTGCCAACCACAAGATCTCCATTTCCTCAGACTACATGCTGAAGCTATGCCCCTCAGAGCTGACGCTGGGAATGACTCCTACACAAACAAACCTCTAAAAGAGTGGGATAGTCCAGTTTTCCATAAAAATGTCATATATAAATCCTCTGTCTCATAAAATAGGTGCTATACCGTGCAGATACAGGTGTGTTTCTGTCAGATCCATTTTGTGCCTGGTGTTTTACCCCCATTATATTATCACCACATCTAACCACCCTGAGATTTGAGCCTTTTTTCAGTGCTTTTGTAAAAAATATGTAATTTGTAATTTTGCATACACATATTTAAAATACATCTAATTTTATAAATGCATTACATAATTTATAATTTTGTCATACTGTGGATAACATTTAACTTCACAGGAAGTAAAAAAAGTAACTTGAGAGCATTACAAATATAATTGTTTTGATTTTTAATTTACTTCTTGAATGGGAGAAAAGCAATCTAACAGATTTTATTTTTTATTCTTATCCAGTTCCAGCTTTTTTTGAAAACACTGTTGAGTTCCTGTGATGGCAGGGATCACATTTAGCTTTGAAACTGATCAAATGCTTATTCTAGCTTTTTAACAGTACACAGATAACGTTCTTTTTCATGTATATTAATGTGGATTGGTTTTTATGTCTTGTGATTTCCTGAAGTCCTACAGTATATTACATTTTGCAAAGTGATGATAACAGTATAGAGATCTCTTAACATTTTTTCAGAACAATCAAGGTGGAGGTGTACGACTGGGACAGGGATGGCAGGTGAGTCAGGGGTGTGTGCAGTATGTGTGATTGTTTTTGGGCAGGAGTTCAGATGTGGAATGGTGACAGAAATGACTAAGGAATGGGTATCTTCCATTGTAATTTTTCTAGCATAAGCATAATTATGTCTGTATTTATTTGTATGCCTTTAATACAGTTATCTGTATGGGTGGGCTTTAGGAACAGGTTACAAACTGGTGGATCTTGTTTGTAGTAACTGTGAAAACCCATATGCATATGGGACAGCATGCAAACTCCACACAGACAGTATCCTAATCTGGAATCTGGACCCTGAAACATGGCTCTCCCTTCCATGCCACCTCACATGTATGAAACATGGATGTTTCTTGTAAAGATTTAGTGGTATACCACAATCACAGCAGAGCAAAGTATAAATCTGCAGTACTAACCATGGAAGAGGCCCAAACTTTTAGGAAAGCTGCACAAATGCATTCTTATATTACCATGATAAAGTCTCACTAAGCATGTTCTCAAATGGCTGATCTGTTTCAAATCAACTGACAGCTCAGACACAATTTAGAATATTAACAGTCTGTCATTAATGGAGGTCATAAAGGAACACTGTGGGCATATTTAATATGCATGACATCCACTGTTCTGTAACACACATAGCCAACCTAATGGACACTATCAATTACACTCAGGTCCTCGCAGTTAGCACGTGATTTATACGCACTAATGAGAATGATAAAGAAATCGAGAATTTTCCAAAGGACTGAACCTAGGTTGGATTTGTTTTGTAACTACATTTACTAAGCCACAGTAAGCTTCCTTATTATCTTAAGATTTATAGTATTAAAGCAGCGGTATAGTAAGACGTGGTTAGGTGGCTAAGGTATAGGACTCATTTTTTGGAGGATCCTAGATAAAACCATTATGTGTCATTCTAAACAATTTACTGAATCTTCCTGTTCTCCATTCTTCAAAGAAGACATACTCCTATTCTACATACTGTAAGGTACACTGATTCAAGGCATCTTCTGAATGACTATATACAGCATAGTATAGTTACATCAGGATTTCTCTCAGTACGTTCATCCTTGTTCAGTGATGAGTTTTCTCATACAGTAGTAACACAATCTGATGAGGTTGAAGCTGATCTGATCTTTGTTTCGCTTGTTTCCAATGCAGCCACGACTTCATTGGGGAATTCACCACCAGCTACCGAGAACTGGCCCGGGGACAGAGCCAGTTCAATGTCTATGAGGTGAGTGTCTCACTCCACATGCTGCTTGGGCAGCTTCAGCATGGGCCCTAACTCTGGGGCCTAACCAGCTGTGATCAGTTAAGCTGGAGATTTGTTCAATGAAGGAATTTAGAGTTTCTTGTGAAAAAAAAAAATCTGATGACCCTTCAGCCTTTGAAAAGCACGATTTAGGCTAGATCAAATTACTTGCTTATTGATCGGTAACTTACATTTACACCCAATGGTTATACAGTAATAAGACAGTGAGGAATGAAACACACAGAATGGAGAATAAAGTACAGGAAGCATGCGGTCAACACCTGCACTGATCCCATCATTAAGTAAGGAACTAATAGAAGATTATTTAAAAACTTTTAGCGGGATTAAATATTATTACATATTTTTGTATCATACCCAGGAGGACTCTCCGGTTATTATAGGCTTTCTGCTGTGAGAACTCAGCTTAGCATTTGGTTTGACTTGCTTATTAAAAACCTGCCATGTTGAATTAGGCAGAGAATTAGTCAGCTTGTTATTATTGGATCAGCACATCAAGGGGAGTAGCGGACATAAGGGAGTGGGCAATGGGAAATATCCTTTTATTTTTGTTGACTGCAGGAAGCCGGGCTCGTTTCTAAGCTTTGAATATGTGTGTTTTTAGATCATCAGAGTGCGGGGAGTAGGAGGGAAGGCTGGGGGGAGTAACCTGCTTCAGCCCCACCCTAATTCTTCACAGGAGATCTGCAGAAAAAAGAGCTTGTGTCGAGGCCAGGACTGGAAAAAAAAAACAATTTAAAAATGCTAACGAGCAAAGTTATCAGGGGGCTCTACCAGAAGTAAAAGAACACTCAACTATGCAATTAAACCCAATGCACTTGGTGGTTTTAAGTAGGAAGTAAGAATGCAAGAAATGAAAGGAGCCTGTTCAGCCCATCTAGCCTGTTTGGAAATTAGAAGTTGATTCATCCAAAGATCTCATCCAGCTGTTTCCAATTGAAACCAGAGTATTGGCTTTAGCTACATGCCTGAGCAGGCTTCTCTACTCCCTCAACCCTTTGCATAAAGAGATGTCTCAGGGTCTTGGTGTTAATGCACCTCCACATAGTTTCCATGTGTGTCTGCTATTCATGTTACTCTATTGATTCTGAAGAAGGCTGACTCTGTCGATGCCTTTGAGGATTTGGAATACTTGCATCAGGTGCCTTTTGTTGACCTCTCTGTTCAAGACTAAAAAGGTTCCATTACTTCAGTCCATCAGTGTCAGGCATTCCCTTGAGCCCCAAAATAAAGAGCGATAGTGAGCTGTTAAAAGGTCAGTTCTGAGAGTGAAGCTTCTTAAAGCAATCAGCTCCATTTTCAGGTCTGTTAGTCTGTCAGTTTAGGACATCCCATTAAACCCAGGAATGTACTGTTTCTCTTCTCTGGACTGATTCTAGAACAGCAAAATCTTTTCTGTAAGATAGTGACCAAAATTGTACTAAATGTGTTCTTACTAGCGCATTGAACAATTTTAACATAACATCACTGATTAAGTAGCACAGTGTTTACATCAGGTGTCTAGCTGGGTTATGAATGGGCTCTGATGGATTGAACTGCCTATCACCAATCTTAGATCTTGTGTTTCCCTTTTGCAGTTCTTTTTATTAGCTTTGTAGATTAGCTTTGCAGGCACATCAGTGAATATTACGGAATCTGATGTTTGCACTTTATGAATCATCATAAAATAAGAACACCTCAGTGCATATTATGGGGCTGTAGACCTTCAGTAAGTTGACCCAAATATAAAGCACACCAGGTCCTCGATTAAAAAACAGGATGGAGAGTCACCAGGCAGTGACCTGGGCTCTAAGTGGTTCTCTAAGGAGACAGATCACATCTAGTGCTCATAGCTGTCCAGAGTGCTCCTGGAAAAAGTCATTCTAAGGCAAACATTCAGTTGCTGATTTTCAAAACTCCCAAGCTCCTGTTGTAAAACAACAGGAATTGACAGCAGCTTACATAGACATTTTTGTGAAGGAGAAGGGTACAGTATAACGGGGTGGGTGAGTGTGTAGTTATTTGTATGTCACGAGACTAGGGAGGTTTTTCCAGCAACACTTTTACTTGAATGGGGTTAAAATAAACACTTCACAATGTGAAATGCTTTAACAACATGCATTGTCATTTATACACTATTGTGCTAATAACATTACTGACCTGCAATTATTGTAATGGATCATAGTGAGACGTAGTTTCAGCCATAAGCTAAGAGCAGAACTCCAGTTAGGGAGGAGTCGGGTGGAAACAATGCAAAAACTAGAGAGCTGTTAAGAATATTATGCCCAGTAACAGCTGTCCTGGTATGTTCATGTGAAATTTTAGTTTGTAAAAGGTTTTCATGCATGTTATTATCTTGCTATTTAAGTGTACTGTATATAAACAGTATACCTAGTAAACATACCCATTCCAGTCAAGATCATACTTAAAAACTGGCAAAAGGGAGGATAGTGTATTAAAGGGGTAGTATTAAGAGAGATAACTGTGAAAATGGTCAAGAAAAAATTGTGTTAGAAGATGGGACTATTAATTGGACCACCTGGGGTCTCTTCCTCCCCATCTGTAGTTACAATTTTTTAAATATTTAAATGTGTATTATTTTAAATATTGTGGGTGCCCCCCCCCCCCACAAAAAAAGAAATACACAGTATCGAGTCATTGCACCTCTGTGTTTATATTTTCAAAATGTCTGAGAATGTTTGCATAAGAGTGTGCGCACGAAAAGTAGACAATTTGCTAAGAAACACCTGCATGCATTTCATGGCTGGTCAGCTTTGCAGAATTGGAGTAGAAATGTATGTACAGTAGAGCCTGATTGATGCTCAAAGTGGAATTTGTGGTAACAACATGAAAAAGCTGTCAGCTCTCCCTGCTGCGCTGCTGCCTGCATTTTATCTCCATCTCCGTGTGTTTAGACTCATCATTTTAGCTCTTTTGTTTAAAAGCGATTTTGTTAACCGCAGCAAATCTTCCTGCTCACAGTCAAGTCTGCACCCTAATGGCTTACCTTAATATGGGAAGTTTTATTTTTCTCAGTACCAAAGAACACAGGAGGTTCTGTCCCTCCCCCCAGTTAGAAGAAAAATTGCCCCTCCCTTAAGAGAAAGCCAACCGATTTGAAACACTTTTGCACCCATTGCTTATCCTTACTCAGAAAGTGGAAAACAGGAAATCGTTCTCTCCCCCACCCCCCACACCACCACCACGCCTTCAATACTGTTGTTTATTCCCGGGACGTTCTTGCGGAGAAGCTCCAGGAGATTTATAAATCTTCATCAAGATATGTTGTTGCACATGGTACCTGGGAGATTCGTAATCGTAGAGGGAAAGATTACAGCTATCAGTTAAATCCTGCCTGCTGGGTAAATCATTTTAACCCTTGTTCTTTTTTTCTTCACTTACCTCACGCTTCAAGTGTGATAATTATTGCTACCTGTCACTGGCTTGGCGATGTGGACTGTCTGTGCAAAGGGGTATCTTCCTGCCCGATCCAACTGACCCAAATAATCAGTGTTCAGGAATGCTCAGCATACTGTATGTGTAGCCAATTGACTTCTGCACATTTGTCCTGACATATCTAGGTCATTGCAAGGGCAGTGGCATAAAGGAAAACCATTAATGTTTTCACCGTGTCCCCCGTACGCATTTTCAAGTGTACATTAATATCGCTGAGTGGGGTTTTCAAGCGTCTTCAATGTATGCAGTTTTCTTAATAATTTAATGTGGTAGAAGTGTTTCATCTTTCCTCCCCACTGTGGCTTAATTAGTGATGAGTCTCTTCACATGAATGTCAGTTTTATCTGTTTCCTTAAGTGTTAGTTAGGTTGTTTGCAGCTGCAGTTGTTTGGGAAGGCTAAATTGGATTCAGGGGAGCGACTGACCAGTCAGGGCAGGAAAGCAACAGAGGTGACATTTTTGTGGTTGAGGGGTTTCTGAGGGTAAGGCAAGGTTATCTGTTACTAGGGAGATTTGGCCTTTATGACCCTTGTGCTCAGACTTGGGTGGGGGAGTCAAGTGTAAGGGAACTTACACTTATGTGTACGTTATGTGTACTGTATGTGTAGGTTGGATGTTAGGACTCTGGACTCATAAGCAGAATGTGGGGGACTGATATTGTATCCCTTATCAATGAGCTTCAACTGAATTTTTCCTGTTAAATGTCCACATGTATAAATGAGTGCAAATGTATATTGCTTTGGATAAAAGTAGCAGAGTAATAAATGATTCTCAATTTGTCTCATGATACAATACACTTCATTGATCCCCAAGGGATTCATGATTTGCATGATTTACACAGTTCATCAACATAAAAGATCATAAGAATTCTATGCAGACATGCCAGTTACTCCAAAAACAGTCATAAAGCACGGTACGTTGACACAATTAATCAAACTATGCAGTTTACTACTCTTAAAACAAGAACTGTAAAAATAGTATAAGCCAAAAATCTTAAAATCCAGATCCACTTTTGTACTTAGTCCTCCACAGGCTCCAGCTGTGTCCCTATAATGGCATTAATAATAATAATAATAATAATATTTGTTCCTTTGTGATTGCGATTAAGATGTATGTTCAAAATTGGGATTCCATGTGTCTCTCAAACCTTGTTCACACTAACCACTGGGCATGGCTGGCTCATCTGCTGCATGAAGAGTGTCTGACCACACACTGCCTAGCTGTCAGCTTCTTAAAACTTGCTTTAAAAACTGTTACAAAGCTGCATCTGTTCTGTCTTTCCCAGCCACATGTTTTTGGGCTTGAACAGAATGTTCCTGTCAAGAGCTTTCGGATCTCTAACTACGATGATCTAAGTATAAATACTATAAGTTCCATGTATGCCTGACGAAGCTCAGATTGTAAGCTTGGCGTTGTGTGCAAGCCTGCAGTTTTTCTTAGAACGTCAGGCTTTGCTTTCTGTGTATTTTAACACATTCTCCTGGAATTTTGCTGACTTGCTCTGACTGAAGCAGAGAGGTAGTGTAAGAGAGAGCGAGATAAGGAAAGCGACAGAGAGCGATTATTACAAGAGTGAGTTGAGTTTGCTCAGATTACTAGAGCTCACGGTTCTATCTTTATATTCGTATTTCTCCGTCCCAGTAATTTTTAAGCATTTGTCAGGTGTCTCGCTCTGTGGTTTTGGCTCCTGTGGTTGGTTTTCAGGGCTGTGGCTCAGCTATATCCTCTGGATATAAAGTGAATGTTGCTTCTCCAGCAGGTGAAGACTCTAGAACATAAAGAAGCTCGCAAAAGAGAGGAGGCCATGTGGTAGTAAGCAACTAATTAATCTGAAGATTTTATCCAACCATTTTTTGAAACACGTCTCGGTATTAGCTTCAACATTATGGAAGGCAGCTTGTTCCAAACCCCCACAATTCTTTGAGTAAAGAAATGTCTCCTGTTCTTGGTTTTACAAATTCACTTAGTTTTCACTTTCACTTGTTTCCTGTTGTTTATTGTTAATTATTTTAAACTTGTCTTCTTTTAATTATTTACTCACACTTACTCTAGAGATCTCTGGACCAGTCAGAGAGAGTAGGAGAATGTCTCTTGCTCTGTTACCTGTTGAATTTACTTTCTAACATGTCATTTGTGAAGTACCCAGCTGTCCACATATTTTATTAGTGTCATAAAAAGATGTGTTTCTAATGCAGGATGTACAGTATTGAATCTACAGTGCCTTGCGAAAGTATTCCGCCCCCTTGAACTTTTCAACCTTTTGCCACATTTCAGGCTTCAAACATAAAGATATAAATTTTTTTATTTTATGTGAAGAATCACCAACAAGTGGGACACAATTGTGAAGTGGAACGAAATCTATTGGATTTTTGAAACTTTTTTAACTAATAAAAAAATGAAAAGTGGGGCGTGCAAAATTATTCGGCCCCCTTGCGTTAATACTTTGTAGAGCCACCTTTTGCTGCGATTACAGCTTCAAGTCGCTTGGGGTATGTCTCTATCAGTTTTGCACATCGAGAGACTGAAATTCTTGCCCATTCTTCCTTGCAAAACAGCTCGAGCTCAGTGAGGTTGGATGGAGAGCGTTTGTGAACAGCAGTTTTCAGCTCTTTCCACAGATTCTCGATTGGATTCAGGTCTGGACTTTGACTTGGCCATTCAAACACCTGGATACGTTTATTTGTGAACGATTCCTTTGTAGATTTTGCTGTATGTTTGGGATCATTGTCTTGTTGGAAGATAAATCTCCGTCCCAGTTTCAGGTCTTTTGCAGACTCCAACAGGTTTTCATCCAGAATGGTCCTGTATTTGGCTGCATCCATCTTCCCCTCAATTTTAACCATCTTCCCTGTCCCTGCTGAAGAAAAGCAGGCCCAAACCATGATGCTGCCACCACCATGTTTGACAGTGGGGATGGTGTGTTGAGGGTGATGAGCTGTGTTGCTTTTACGCCAAACATATCGTTTTGCATTGTGGCCAAAAAGTTCGATTTTGGTTTCATCTGACCAGAGCACCTTCTTCCACATGTTTGGGGTGTCTCCCAGGTGGCTTGTGGCAAACTTTAGACGAGACTTTTTATGGATATCTTTGAGAAATGGCTTTCTTCTTGCCACTCTTCCATAAAGGCCAGATTTGTGCAGTGTAAGACTGATTGTTGTCCTATGGACAGACTCTCCCACCTCAGCTGTAGTTCTCTGCAGTTCATCCAGAGTGATCATGGGCCTCTTGGCTGCATCTCTGATCAGTCTTCTCCTTGTCTGAGCTGAAAGTTTAGAGGGACGGCCAGGTCTTGGTAGATTTGCAGTGGTCTGATACTCCTTCCATTTCAAGATGATCGCTTGCACAGTGCTCCTTGGGATGTTTGAAGCTTGGGAAATCTTTTTGTACCCAAATCCGGCTTTAAACTTCTCCACAACAGTATTACGGACCTGCCTGGTGTGTTCCTTGGTCTTCATGATGCTCTCTGCGCTTTCAACAGAACCTTGAGACTATCCCAGAGCAGGTGCATTTATACAGAGACTTGATTACACACAGGTGGATTCTATTTATCACCATCAGTCATTTAGGACAACATTGGATCATTCAGAGATCCTCGCTGAACTTCTGGAGTGAGTTTGCTGCACTGAAAGTAAAGGGGCCGAATAATTTTGCACGCCCCACTTTTCATTTTTTTATTAGTTAAAAAAGTTTCAAAAATCCAATAGATTTCGTTCCACTTCACAATTGTGTCCCACTTGTTGGTGATTCTTCACATAAAATAAAAAATTTATATCTTTATGTTTGAAGCCTGAAATGTGGCAAAAGGTTGAAAAGTTCAAGGGGGCCGAATACTTTCGCAAGGCACTGTAGGTATCTATTTTTAAGTCCACGGCAAAAAGCGCATGGTACTCATGGACTTTAGACTGCGATATAGAACCTCTTTGTATGTTTTTTTTTTATTTTTCAGGTGGTGAATCCCAAAAAGAAAATGAAGAAAAAGAAATACATTAATTCAGGAACGGTGAGTACATCACCAATGGTCACATTTCAATGCTTTTCTTTATTTTAATGCATTTTATTTCATTATTGAAATACCTTTCTCCCTGATCAGTATTTGTAATGCAAAAACAAAAAACATTTGAGTAAATCGGATTTCCTTAAGATTAAAATGAATAAACATTCTACTCAGCCCGTAGACTAATAAAAATAGCATTTTTAGGAAAAACATAAGCAAAAGGTTTCTTACACCATGAGTTTTTAAATGCAGCCTTATGTGAAACATGCTGTCCGCACGAATCTCAAAATAGCTGCAATTGCCGACTGTGGGTCTGTCGGAACAGGAAACTGTTATTAAGTGTAATCAGTGCAGATGGCAGGGCAGAGCGGAGGTGAAGAATGTAAGAAAAATCGACATGTCCTTCTCCGTATTTAGCATGTGAGTAACAGGAGAGGTCAAGACTGGGGGGGAGTGAAAGAATGTAGAAATACAGTGCGCCCAGGAAGAAAGCTTTTCAAACGCGCCCATTACTGTTCCAAATTAAATTACCCACAACCAAGGCAGAACTCCAGCAGAGGTTCACAGTCTATACACGGATATGCTCTAAGTACTGTTTCAGTAGCTCAGTCCTAATAAATGCGATATAGGGTTGAAATGGATTAGAGGTTGTTTGGCGGAATTCGCTGGCTGAGGGAACAGCACTCTGGCCATAAGGATGAGACTGACAGATCCTCCCCCTCAATTTCTTGAGGAATGAGCCAGGGAGCTGCTCAAAGGGTGTGGATAGGGTATGTGAGAGATGTGAGATGTATAGCATATACTTAGGAAAGCAGACAGTAGGTACAGTAGATGAGATTAGGATCTGAACTTCCTCCTGGATTTCTGTTAAAAGTTCCATTTCTTTTTGTTAATTGTCTGTCTCACTTCACTTTGTTAAGTTATAGACTTTTTGTTATAGTACTATTTTTATCTAGCAGTACTGTATGTAGCATTATTCATTATTACAGTTCAACAATTCTTTGAAGCCCTTGGATAAAAGGATGAGATAAATCCTTAAATGCAGCAGCAACTGCAAGAATTGTACTTTTATAGGAGTTTTATCTCTACAATGAGCTATACTGTCAATTTTCTTTTTAGTAAATGTATTAATTAAAGTTATTTCACCTACCTAGTTCTGCATAAGCATATCTTTGTCTATAAAGCCTTCCCAAACAACTGCTCATCCACTTCAGAACAAATATCCCCTTTTCTAATGAAAAGATGCCGTTTCCAACAGATCCCGAGTTGCTGTGCAGCAGACAGTTCATCTTGCTATTGTGCAAGCGTTTCCTTCGTTCCCACAATGACTGAAGAGTAGGACCAATAATCCGCTGTATTTCTTAATACAATTCATTTACCGCTAAATGTGCAGGGCTGTAGTATTATATGGCACACAATGGAAAGGTTCCTCCAGACAATTTAACCACATAATTTAAATGTTAGTGAAGCAATCAGTAATGCCATCACAGTTAAATAAAAGGTTTATCCCTCTTGTAATATTAATATGATTTTTTTTTATTCACACTTAATTCCCATATAAAGTTGGTTTATCTACCTTGAACAGGTGTTTTTGTGGGTGTCATGGTGTTTCAGCAATTGGCACTGCTTTAATTGTTTAATTAATGTATAATTTCCATTATGCTGTATACTCCAGTTTTCTCCCATGTCCTGAAGGCATGGTGACGGGCTTAACTGATGCTTCTAAATGGTCCCAGTGACTATGTATGCTCTCCCTGAACCCAGAACCCTCAACCATAAGGAACTAGGCAGATTTCTGATAAAGAATAGTTGTTGATATTTGGCTTTGCACTGCTGCATGTTATGTTGTTTCAGTAAGGGTGTGTCTCCTCTAAGACGTTTTGTGGTGGTTAACCAGTTCCTATTATGTTCTTGTCCCAAGGTTACACTGCTGTCATTCACGGTGGAATCTGAATACACCTTCCTCGATTACATTAAAGGAGGGTAAGTGCACAAAGTGAGGGAGAGAGTCTTTAAGAAAGAAACGTATTCAGTATGTATGTGCTATCTTCTCATTCTTAGCTACAGACTTTGCTTGTCTCATTCTAATGAAGCATTGATGTCATATGATTCTGGTTTATTACCCTTCGTTTTCACTGTACGGCTCCATGGGGAATACATAGAATGTCTTTTTAAGATGATACATGTCATTAGGGCCTTAACCCAGTCTGCAGCAGTGAGTGTGTGATGTGTCCCTGCTACCTCTCAGAATCCTTCACCATTGCACCACAGGGAGAGGAGGACTTTTGTGATGCCATCCCTTGCTTGCCAGGCTCGTCCTGAACACTGTGCCCTTCTCGAAAAATGCTGCTGAGATTGCCAGTTGAGTTTTTTAAAAAGATATCTGCAAAGTGAAGGCCGCACATAGTGAAGGGCTAATTCAGGGTGCAGGCAAAAGGATCAGCCATGACTGAACAACTTGCTTTTTAACAGTTAGGGGATATGTTGCATTCAGGCATTCGGAGATCAATAGTCAATAATCAAATTACCTTGAAAAGCAAACTCAAATCTTTCTAAATGGATCACTTAAGGGTGACCTAATCCTGCCATCTCTGTTTCAGACCACAAAGCCCTTGTTTCTAGTCCTAGATGCCTCAATCCAGCAGGTTTTTAATGGCCCTATTGAAAAGAGTTAAATTATTTCAGTTAAGCTAATAATTGTTCAAAATAGCCAATAAGTTATTAGCTCAGGCTGTATAAACACCCAGAAGACGCTGCCCTTCTCAAGGGCTGGAGCCTGAGCAACTGTGCTGATGGTCACACAACATTATGAAGGGGAGAAACAAGATGGCACTGCTGTTAGTAGGAGCTGTATCAGAATATAAGCTTGTCAAAGAAGCGGGCTTCTCTGGACGCACATCTGCTGGTAGTGATGAGAGGAGTGCTGCATACCCCTGCGTGGTTCTCTCTCGTTGTCTCCTGCTCCAAGAAACAACTTGGTAAATGAAGACGCTGTGCCCTCTTGTTCTTTTCACAAAAGGATGCAGAGTGCCTTTAATCCTGTAAGAACGAGCCGCTCAGCGCTTTTTCACTGACGCGGATGCATATGGCAATGAGCTTCCAACCAGGCACTAACATGAATCAGAGAGGGGGAGTACCGGAGGTGGGGGAGGTGGAGGCTGTTGAGGCTTGATGCTGATGTTGAGTAATAGCAAGGATCCGGCAGTTTCCCGGAGCAACTGCCCATGGGATGCAGGCTCCTGGCACAGGAGCAGTGGTGGGAATGGGAATGAGCCATTGGAATCCTGGGAATCAGTGTGAGTCAGGTAATAGCCTACAGGACGACCTGCTGTAGAATGCATCATGGCTTCAGCCAGCAGGTGTCACTGTGGAGTTATTTTTATGCCAGTACCACTGTTCATGGGCAGAGCTTCTTAAAATAATTCAAGAATATTGTAACGCTTACGGCCGACAAGCACTGTGTGTAAGAGCCGGCGTACCAGAGCGGGTGACGTCACCGCCCTTCCCTGTGATAGCAGGACCACAGCTACTGGGCTGTGGAGAGATCTCTCTTTAGCTCACGGGGCTAGGTCGCTGCAGAGAGACGCGGAAGTCCCGGGTTCGAGCCACCTATACTTTGGGCCGACCAGATGCGGCAAGGGCGCCCGCCTGAGCCCCCGTTGCGTTACATTGGTGTCAGAAGCGGGGCGGGATAGCCCTTCGCCGGGGACGGCGATTTAAGCGGGGGAGAGTGTAACGCTTACGGCCGACAAGCAGTGTGTGTAAGAGCCGGCGTACCAGAGCGGGTGACGTCACCGCCCTTCCCTGTGATAGCAGGACCACAGCTACTGGGCTGTGGGGAGATCTCTCTCTAGCTCACGGGGCTAGGTCGCTGCAGAGAGAAGCGGAAGTCCCGGGTTCGAGCCACCTATACTTTGGGCCGACCAGATGCGGCAAGGGCGCCCGCCTGAGCCCCCGTTGCGTTACAATATAATGTGATATTTGCAGCAATGTAACTAAGGAAGAATACAGAGAACTGGAGCATTTCCTGTGTAAATATGTCTTCTGTTTATTTTACAAATGCTCTTTTTATACATTTCTGTGGTACTGATAAATAAAAGTATAAGCAGTCTTATCTTATGATCAATGCCCTTCCAGATTATGTTGGGAGTTAAGCAGCAGGGACCAGTAGTCACAATGTGTTATGGGTATGAATATTAATTTGCTCTTCGTCTGATTTCAGCACTACTAGACACAGAATGAAAAGTCACAAGACAGTTCCATCACCTATAGTACTTTCTGTCCACCTGTTTACAAGTTAACTACCTTCTAATTATTTCTGCACCCCTTAAAAAGAAAACCGATGTGAAACACAAAGTCCAGCTGACATCTTTGCTGTGGCAAGAAAAGAATAAGTGGGGTAAATATAACAGTCAAGAGGAGCTTCTATTACAGTACTGCCTTGGAGTACATGTAGGTTGGAAAAGCAGAAGGTTGAGTTGGCCTGCGTTGATATGCAGTTTAAAGAAACCTGAACTCTCCTCCAACCTGCATTCTGATGGAAGTTTCATTCCCACCTTTTGCATTCAGAGGAATAAGAGTATCTGTTCCATTGACTTGGAACAGTAAAGAGAGAATCCCTGCTCCAGGCGCTTTCCGTTTCTCCTGTGAGCGGCTCTCCAGCAGCTGCTAGGCAAGAATCGTGCATATTGGTCCCATGTTTTGATGACTGGGCTTTCCAGTAATTCAGTCATCATAACAAGAGTGCACTCTGTAGCTTGAAAAATAGAGTTTATGGAGTGAGTGTACCAACAGTCCTGGACCAATGAATCTGGCTAACCTTCAAGGTTGATTTCTGTAACATCCAGGCACAATCCCTGATTATATTCATGGCTACAGGGCCTATTAAAATCATGAGGAATAATGTGTAATAACATGTCTCGTAGTGTAAGATGACATTGTTACATTGATGTCACTTCCAGGACGCCAAACAACACACAAAGCCTCTGTACAGAAGGGCTGGCCTTATTGCCAAGGCTTGTCTGCTGCTTGCGTGGGCTGTGCATGTCAGGAGCAGGGAGATGTGACAGAGAGACAGAACTTGAACTGTGGGCCGGGGTAAATCATATGCACTATATGCTGTATATTCTTATCATGCATATTATACTGCACATCATGTATTTTTCTTGGTGTAAAATGCAATAACAATTTTTGTCAAAAAATACAAGGGATTTAGTATTGAATGGAAATTTTCCGTTTCAATAAATACTTTTTTTTCCTCAGTTCAGACAATAGTTCCAGCTGGATTACCAGATCAGAGCAGCATTTTTCAAAATATCACTCCTCTAATAATACAACTGGACCACCAAGCTTCCAAAGCACACCTTATGTCTTTTATCTCTTTTATCTCTTTTATCTTTTATGTCTCTGTCTGAGAAATGTGCTCTCACTTTTTGACCTCTTCTTGGTGGTTCAAGTCAAAATGAGCCCCCACCCCACAGAGATTAGCTCAGTGCACACTGATTAAGCTTTGACTTTTACCTTTGCGGTGCTTGTGTCAGATTGACAGGCCCCCTGTGGTAACCTCTACTGTATCCTGGAGCCATGCAGCTGAGAGATGTTCTGGTATTTATGTAAGGAAGGGTATGTGCTCACCGGGATCAAATGCAGTTCCGAACACCACTTTTTATTGATACATTTGATGTTACTGGAAAAGAAACAGCTACTGAAAGCTCCCCTGAGGTTCCTGCGAGAAAAAAAAAAGACGAAGTCTTCTCCAAAGGCTTCTCCAAATGGCTTGTGCTGCCTGTGTGAGAACTGCAAATCCTGTATAATAATTACATCCACAAATTCCCGCTATGAAAGCAGCAACTGATACTTCAATAACAGGGATTAGTTTGGATCTTGCAAATGAGTGCATTTAAATAGTGCAAAAGTCTGAAAGCTTTTGTAAAAGATACTATTAAAGATGACTCATAACCATGGTTTTCTGATCCCCATCTGGTAGCTGAGCCAAGAAGGTTGGGATTTCGTACTTTCTCTTGAGTGATTTTAAGTGAATAATTCTGACCCGCCGAACCTATATACAGTAGCTGTCCTCTCTGTAGCTCGGGAAATGAAAAACGCAGGAAGTGCTGTGTTGTTCTCTGAACGCTCTGTGATGAATGAAAAGCAGATTTTTTGAGACAATAGGTTCCCCACTGATAGATAGGTGGCCAGCGCTTTTTCCCTCCCTGGCAGCCATATACCAGCTCCCACCCCCATTCATAAGCCGTTTGAGTTCAGCTGTAACCATCAAGGAGGTTAACGCTGAACTTGTAAAATAAGGCACTCCCTTGATAAAACTGACCCTTGCTGATGCTAGAGCCTCTTACTTTGCAGGGCTGGCTCTTCTGCAGAGTCCCTTCAGCAGATGAGGAACAACTTCCAAACATCAGTCACTGTCAGATTAGAAAGAGGGAGGAAACATCAGTATGTACATCCTTGGTTCTATACAGTGCATTAGTTCAGTCTGTGTGGACAATCTGCTTTCAGGGCTGTTTCAGTTTTAACACTGTTCCAGTAACAGATTTGCAATCCTTTTAAACACACAGTGATAGTCTTTTTGATTGCCAGTTGTTAATCAATTCTGCTTCACTGCGACATCAGATAGTGTGCTTTTAGAGCAGGCAGACATTTTCCGTTGATGGTAGTGGGGAATGATATTCCTTTTTCGTTTTGCTCTGCAAGAAACAATGGAATGAAGGAAGCATTTACAGAAACATGCAAAGAGCGGCATCTGTTTGCAAGTGTCTAGCGCTTTGCAGAAAAAGGAAAATAAATTTGAAAGTGACAATATAAATTGACTACAGAGAGTCGGAGTCAATGAAAAGTCTGCTAATGGGGGTGGTGTGAGGCACCCAGGGTTTCAAGGTCATATCACTGCCTGCATCACTACTAGTATCAGATGGAGGAGTGAAGCATCTCTCTCTGACCACTCTGCTAGATCACAGACACCACAGTGAGTCACAAGGATTTAACAGCGTTGGGCTGTAAAGGACCAAGGGCACTCAGCATCTGGTCACAGCTGGCCAATGGCATAGCTCAGACTTGGAGCCAGTGATGGACTACTGTACACCCTTTCTTGCTGATCCACTCCAAAGCCCAGCAAATACAGTTCATTATTATGTGGTTCCAATCTGAGACCTGTGCCAGAGGTGAAAATGCCATGAAGGCCAATCTGCTTTGGTGTCTGACCTAATTTACAGAAACACAGTGTGCTGCGCCCACTTACAGGCACGCTTTGTCAAGCACAGCAGAAAAAGAAAAGACATCAAATTCCTTGATCTTTTTCCGGGTGCCTTTTTCTTTTAATTTCTCTTCTCAAGTGCGGGCTCAGTCTAATAGCTTTTGGAAAGAATGGCTTTTTAATGAATTTTGAAAGGCGGGTACTGTAATGTGGGGCCCTGGCAAGGGGCAAATGTCACATTTTCCATTAATTGAAAAGGTTAATTCAAAATTTACCACCTTTTTATGAAGATTTATTTAATATTTTTTCTAATTGAATTTTGGCTGAAAGCTGCCCTGGGCCAGGTGCCGTCACAGTGTGCTGTGTGTGCCTGATTAATGCTGCCTGTAAGGAATGCTTCGGAACTGTGACAAAATGAGACAATGGCTAATTTAAAAGAAACCATCTTCATTAAAAATAACCTATTGACTCTTTACTTTCATTAATACCAAAATCGCTTTCAAAATCACTAAAAAACCATTGATAGTGACTATACTAATAATATGGTATAGTGCTGTTGGAGAATTAGTTCATTATGGCCCCTAGCTAGAACATCCTTGTTATTATTTCTGTTTTTCTCATACACGATCCACTGGAAGGTCCTAGTGAGAAGAAATTCTAATGGCCGTCAACATGCCATAATGACCTGGGAACATTTCCAACACAAGCTGTAATTGCTTGAAGTTGCTTTTTCTGTGCTAATTATTATTATTGTCATAAAAAATAGTAGGAAAAAATAATTGTGGTTTTATCCTGGAAATTCTGTTGTAGTAGCAATTACTGTAATAAAAAGTCTCAGTGCCCTATGGGGCACCTCTTGACCAGATGGCACTTTTGCAGTTAAATGTGTAACAGAGCTCATATTGCATTTTAAACCTGTTATGGCCACGTTACTCTCAATGATTCCCATGAGGGTTAAGTGTCAGGGGACTGAATGTCTGGTTTTGTATTGATGTACATGATGAAAATTATGTTATTTTTCTAGCACAGAAACTTTTCAACCTTACTTGTGAACAAATTTGTCTCATTGTCATGACTTTTGACCATCATACATAGAGACCTGTTGTGTTCTTTCATGCATAAACTTGTGCTTGTTGGAACACTCACCATTTCGTTCCAGTGTTTTTATACAGGAGAGTTAGGAAAGACTGGAGCCGTGATGTACTGTATTACTTACTGAGAACAGTGCGACCTTACAGGTGTTGAGCATGTTCCTGGTACTCAAGTCCAGTGGACCCCAGAAAAACCACCACTTCCTGGAGAATCTTGTTCAGTCAGCTGATATCACAGCTTGTGTTTTAAACTGGTGACATTTGACCTTTGGGTTCAACCTGTGCATCGTGCCTCATTGAGCCACTCCTTGTCTCAGTGAGTCCAGTCAGTGTAGTTCAGGGACTAAGTGTATAAAGCAGAGGAGGTCATTCAGATGATCTTTCTTGTTTGGTTGCTACTAACATAGGGGCCCTCCTCAGCTGTTCCATGAAGGATCCCAGGGAATCTGCTTTAATAACATGGCTACACACTTTCCATGTTATTCCCATGTTCCAGGCACCCACAGACCTCCTTGTAATGAAGTGCTTTTTAATTTCAGTCTGCAGTGTGCTTCTTCTTAGTTTTTTCATTTGTGTCATCAGGTCCTTGTTTCACCGGTGAGGCTAAAGTAATCCTTTGGGATGAGCCCAGATATAGTCTCCTATGTGGTATTTAAGACTAAAGAGAACCAGTTTGTTTAGCTTGTCTGTATAATATTCATTTAGACCAGGAATTTACTTTTTTACCCCCTTTGAACCAAATTGTGGAGCAAACAGCAGTTTAAATCTGGGGTCTGGAAGGATCATAAACTACACAATTCACAAGTAACTAGGTCAGAGTCTCCTTGCCTTTTTGATTTTTATTTTTGGCTCCATCTGCTGTATGTGTGACATTTCGTGTGACATTCAGTGCTTTGCAAACAAAATATCGTCACACACTTTCAATATGCTTTCCCTCCTTTTGAAAGTAATGGTTAACGATGATAGAACGTCAATAGATAGACGTAAAAACCCCAATTCCAAATAAAGCTCATCAGCAGCATGGCTCTTGCTGAAATACAGTATGACTCACTCACTACAGTAATTGGCCACCATCACATCTTCGCAATAGGCTTGCAGAAAACTGCAAGAAGTGATTTAGCAAGAAATAATAGCAATGATTATTGTAATAACAGTATGCATATCACTGCAAAGTATTTTGCAGAACACACCAAAATGTGTGCTAAACACAGGGAGAGATGAATGCTTGAACTAATCAAGGGAATATCCATACTTAAATCTTAATGGCTCATCAAGCCACAAATGATCCTGGCTTCGGTAGCGCTAACCAGACACAATACACACATCTGTCCTCCCCTCCCTTGCCTATATAAATGCTAGTACTGATTTTAAAGTGGGTGAACAGGAGCAATCAGTGTAAAATGCCTCTGATTGAGGATATGACAGTAGTGTCCATATGGAAATCTAGAACCCACAACCTTCCCATTATTGTTCCAGAGCGAACGACTGCCCACTACTTGGTACTTCAGAGAGGCAGAGATCAAATCAGTCTTCATCTCTCCCGCCAGTCTCTGAGACAGAAGCAAGAAGCAGGATGTAGTCTGGTGTTTTACAATCGATGAAGTCCTCTAGGTCAGCATTAGGTTAAAATAAATAAAAAAGTTGTCATCGTGGAGGTCTGGCCTTTTGTCCATCTGGAGTCTGCAACCTGGGCCGGGCTTTTAATTTAAAAGTCTCCTGAGGGCAGGAAGCAGGCTGACACGTGTTACTGCTTCTGGGGAACTAGCCTCGTGTATTGACAAGAGGATGACTGTTTTGTCAACTACTGTAGATGTTCACGTGGCTTTCCCACTCAGTGAACCCGAATTCGATCTCAATCCATGGATTCCCAGGAACAAACTCCAAACAGAACCAGGCATTTTCAGTGGTGATGCCTGGCGGCCCAAAGCACACGGTACTTGCTATACTCTGAGAACACCAAACTGGTTTCCTGTCAGAAGACCCAGTGTGCAGAAGAGGTGATACACATCAGGCAAGGACAATTTATTTGAGAAATACAAAACATCCAAAATATATTCATACATCATTTTCCTATTGTGACAGGAGTGCATCAGGATTTGACAGTAATAATGGAAATGGAAATGACTTCTTAGTTGCACTGATATTGTTGTGTGCTCTTGCTTCAAAATCTTATTTATATAGTGCCTGTCATACCACAAGTAAATGCAACAAGCATTATAAAACCAAGGCCAGTTTGTAAGAATAATCAAGATTGGAGATGTGTGACTATGAGAACCAGACACAACACAACAATAATATTAAGAGCTGCTAGAACACAGTGATTGAAGTGACTCTAGTGAAACACCTTTCATTACAGTACAGCTGCACACTGAGCTGAACAATTGGAATAACAGGAAAGAAAAACAAGTTTATTCTGCGTCTTGTCAAGGTCTTCAACCGTCAGCCTTGGAATTCTCATGAATAAAACATGACTGGAGTCTTTCATTAAGAGCTGCGTGATGCTGTTTGCAGATTACAGATATCTCTAATGGAAAATTATAATTATTAACGAACAGAAAAAAATGTGCAGTCAAAGTGATATTGATTCGGTGCTTCACACAATTATCGGCTCTGAATTTAAATAACCACGACGACAGCGGATACATTGTTTGTGCAAGGGATTGTTCTGAGTAATTACATGCGAACGTCAAGATTGCTTCGTTATCTCATTAGGGCTGCCTTTTTAAAGATTGTGTTGGTCAAAGCAAGTGCAGGGTAGCTTCCAAGTGTCTGTGCGTGTTAGGTAGTGCCATGCACCTACTTAGGGTGAATGCAGGCGACACTACCAGCCCTGAGAGTGCACGTGGAGTAAATTATTTTCATGACGCTGTGACGCATCCCTGTGTCATACCAGGGCTGTAATCACTTATCAAGACAATTCGTCATTTCCTGGGCATTTATCTCCTCATTCTGACTTTCCAGCAGTGGGCTACTTTAGTTAACACCCATCCTGCTCGCTCTGGCTTGGGGCGGGCAGGCACCAGCTCTCAGGCAGTGCTGTGGTCTTAAATCTTATTTCGATATCAGATGAGGAGTGGATTTAAGACTTCATCACACTCACCTGGTTTGGGAATCATTGGACCAGAAGAGATTGCCTGCCTTTTATTTAGTTTACCATTGTAAATGCCTATGGTCATTTTTTTTAACCATGACTTCCTTTGACATTTAACATTTATTTTGGCAATCATTAACGTTTCACCATGTTTCGCTGTGTAGATAATGCCATGATCAACTACGCTCACTATAGTAAATCAAAGAGTATTGTTTAGGCTGGAAAGGAAATGCACAGTGAAAAAAAATATTTCTAATGTAGACATAAAGCCTTACAGAGGTGTAGAATTGATCATGGTAAACCTACTGTACGTGAGGGGTGACAGAGAGACCACTTGGAGGGAGAGTTTAAGCGCAGACTTCCAGAAGTAATTTCTTTCTACAGGTGGATGGAAGCTTTTGGGCAGCTAGAGATTTGACAGCAATTAGAGTGACTGCTGAGGGTTTTAACCGAGCAATGATAAAGGGCAATGGCTGCTTTTTAAAATACTACCAAAACAATGTTTAAATGATTGTATTGGCTTTGGCAGAGGTATGTTTTAAATATTTAAAAATGCAGGGGACAAGCACTTACTACACACTTTACTGGTAACAAACATAATTATTGCCGATAACGCGGTCATCAAGGAGGGAAACTAGTCAGTGCTTGTTCCCCAGGCAGAAAAGAAAAATCGTGGTTTCTGAGCATTGCAAGAGGGGTCAATATAAAATGTCCCACCAGGCACGGGCAGCCCAATTGAGGGAACGTGTGGGTGTTCCGTCAGCCTGCCCTCTCTGTTTATACCAGCGCAATCTAATCGCTTCCTCCATTTATCCTAATTAGACGATGCAGCCGCAGACGAAGCATTCAAATCAAACCGAAGCCTTCGACGCAAGCACCCAGCGGCTGGCCCTGCAAACCTGATTTTTCTTTCCTTCTCTCCCCAGAACTCAGATCAATTTTACCGTGGCCATTGACTTCACCGCCTCCAATGGTAAGTGTGGTTTAATGTGCTGTAAGGCCAGGGATGACAACACTGCGACCCTGTCACTCGACTCGCACTAGGGTACCCCCGGGCGATCTGCAGCTTAGATTACACACTCGACCGGCTCTCCCCTTGACAAAGAAAATCATCTTCACAGCATCAGCATTCCTGGACATGGAAACTGATTGTTTACCTGGATCAGCAGGTTTTATAGGTCACAGCTGACTAGTCAGATGAGTAATTTGATCAACAAGGTATAAATACACAAATGCTAATGAATGGGCCTTTTCAGTATCAGTGCAAACACAAACCAGAGCTTTTGTAAAATTTTTATGTTATAAAATCTCACTTTTGTCCTCTAAAGTTGTACTTTTGTGCAGCTTTCAACCCATAGTTGCTCATTTTTTCTATGCACACGTGTGGCTCTGTTGTTGGTATAAATTAGACAAAAATACTTCCTCAAGCTGCTGCAAGTAACTGGCTGAGCATCGTAGGATTAGTCGGCCAGGGTTACCTTGGTTCTTGGAAAAACTGAAACTCCCGGGCCTTCCTGAGCACCTGCAGGCTTGCTGTGACATCAGTGAGAGAAAGGCTGTTCCTCCAATTGACACTAACTCAGCTGCAAGGCACTGTGGAGCTCAGAGCTTACCAAAACAACTGGATGGGTGGTCCCTGAACTCCTGTGCTCCATGTATCCTAAACATATGATAGGTGAAAACTTTTCAATATCCAAGCTAAAGTATTTCCTAAAATTAAAGAAAATATTGACTATATAAATCCTGATACAGTATGTAAAAGTTATATAAAACATACTGTATATAAAACAGGAGTGCTCCAGGCCGAAACATAAGGAAACACTCTGCATTTCCTAATTGGGTGGGTAAGAAAGAAAACGTCACTGCAATACAGGGAATCTCTCAGCCTGCCCCTGTGCTCTGCTGCTCCCCTCAGGTAACCCTTCTCAGTCCACCTCGCTGCACTACATGAATCCCTACCAGATGAACGCCTACGCTATGGCCCTGAAAGCAGTGGGGGAGATCATCCAGGACTACGACAGCGACAAGATGTTCCCCGCGCTGGGCTTCGGCGCCAAACTTCCTCCTGACGGACGGGTGTCTCACGAGTTCCCCCTGGTGATTAGAAATCGCCCCTCTTCGCCCCTCTGGTCCTGCTTCCTTGGGTCCCTTCTGACACTTCTGATAGTCCTAGAGCATTTTACAGTGTGGTGGAGAATCATGGCACATCGTGAAATCATGGCCATACATGGAGAGTTATCATGATAACAGCGCAGACCACTGGCCACCCATGGCAAAGCAAAGTAAATGTGTGGCACAATCATTGCAAAGTCATGGGAAAAACTGAAACTGCCATGTACGTTTACCACAATAAAGTTTCCTAAGGGACAACCTTCCCAGTTTAATTCCTTTACTTCTGTCTTCCTTTCCACACAGATTGCACAATAACATGCTTTAGACTCTTGAATTGTTTGGAAAGAACCAATCAGCAAATAAACTAAACTTTTCCCTTACTTTTTCCTGTGCACTGTGCTTAAAGATCAATTCAATGTGTTTTTGTGCTTGGAAGAGAGTGTCGATTTATATAGGAGGAATAAACTGGTAAACGTACGATAGATGATACTTTTGCATTGCAGTTTTGACTGTGCCTGGCTCATACTGTATATTCTTAGTTTGTTTGCTGAACCAGACTTCAAAGCCATGCTGACAGGCTCACAGTCAAATCTCTTCATGCCAGCTGGAAAAGAGTCTGAATTCTTTCAATTAAACTAACGAGCAGATGAAGCATTGTACCAGCATTCTTCATTGGCATTTTCACCTGCTTTAAACAGCTGCAGTCTGCAAGGTGAAACGCCTGCTGTTATTTATTTCATGTTTGCGCAATGTTCACCTCAAGGTGTGTTTGAAAAGTAGCTGATGCTAAAGCACTCAGCACTTAGTCTGGCAATGTTCTTTTGTGTCTGCAGTGCTGAAAAACTATGGATTCTGTGCAAACACAGCTATTAAAGTTTCCTGAGAATGATTTCCATATTAAATGCTGTTCTGCATAAGTGTTCCATAAATGTGGCAAGCTTACAGACATTTTCCAAATTGTGAAAATTCCCCTAGAGTAGGATAATAACTTTACGAAGTAATATAGAATCAATTAATTGTATAAGTCTGCATTCTTATTATTATAATCATTCTTCTTATTATGTAGAAAACAGTAGTAAAATATTCTAAAGGTCAAATATTGATCTTAATTCCTAACAGATTTCTTTTTTCCAGAATGGCAACATTGAAAACCCATATTGTAACGGAATAGAGGGGATATTAGAAGCTTATCACCAGAGTCTGAAAACTGTTCAGCTCTATGGACCGACCAACTTTGCACCTGTTGTCAATCACGTGGCAAGGTAGGGGTGCCAGAGCTGAAATTTCCTTTGGAATTGCGAAGATGTACAGTAATCATCTGACAGGAAATAGGCAGATGGTGAAAAATCAGAAAAGGCACTTGGTGATTTGTAAATTGCTCATAATTGCACGGAAAATGTTTGTTTTTAGTTAAATGATGCATTGTCTTCCCAGCTCTCCAACAGAACTCTGCAGAACAAAATGCAGTCTTGGAGTGCTGTTCAGAATTTTATTTAATGGTTTCCCTCTGTGAGTAATAAGCAGTCATCAGTGAATACAAATGCAGGGTTTGACATGAAGGTGTCTTCATTGTATATTAGAAGAACATGGGGTTTGTTGATGAGGCTGTGCTTGAATCTGTGTGAATTAATGACCTGACAGCATTGTGCAAATTGAGTAAACAAGAAACTTGATCAAGCTCAGACAGGCCCGAGTAAAAGCAGTCATTTTTTACCATGTCCTGGTATAGATCCTTATAGAAGAGTGTGACAAATTGTATTGAATTGGCTTATGACGGGTATCTCATTTGTAATTAAAAAAGTAATCTCAATAGATCAAGATGAGACTTGTTAAACTGGGACATGGTGTGATTGCAGGATTTATAGGCTCTGTTTCTTTCAAGACAGGGGGAGGACCTTGTGGAGCTTCACCTCTGGATTCTCTCTGATACATTCTTATTGAAATATAGCACCCATTGAAATTATTAGTCATCACTGGAGTGACACATTTTCTTCTGCAAAATAACTTAATAAGATTAAACGTCAATTTAATAAGGGTACATTGATTCTGTCATGTGTGCTGTTCATGTGTGAAACACAAGTTTACATACAGTGCACAGTTTCCGAGCATTTTGTTTTTAAAAGGTACATGATTTTATCAGAAAATATCTAGACACTTCAAGATGGCTACACAACTCAGAACTAAGTTTTCACAGCGGTTGCTTTTCTTTTCTAAAAGCATTCTCTGTAGCTTTAAATTTAGAGCAACAGATAAGAAAGCTAGAAGCAGGGTAACTATTTTAATGTTTTGGCCTTAATAGTTCTGAAACGTTCTGAGGTAGAAGAGTTGCTAAAATAATAGTTTAGTGGGAGGAGCAGCCATATCACTGCACCACCTGTGTGTGTCCTCTGCTACTGTACTTGTAACCTTGTGTGCTTTTAAAAACGATTTGGACTCTCATTAAATTTCAAAAATGCACTTACAGCATTATATATCCAATTCCTCTTGTTCAAGCCAAGAAAATACATAAAAACATCTAAAAATGAAATGGAGTGTGAGGTGGAGGGCGAGAGCTGAGTATAAATTGTCTGTTTCCGTACAGCTGTTCTTGTGTACGAGGTCCTGTATTGAGGTTTGAAGCAGGGATTGTGAGTAACAATTAATAATGGCTGCGGTGTCAAATTAATATCAGCCCAATGCTTGTGTTGTTGCCAGATATGCAGCTGCAGTGCAGGATGGATCGCAGTACTTTGTGCTCCTAATTATCACGGATGGCGTCATATCAGATATGGCTCAAACAAAGGAAGCCATTGTTAACGTGAGTACTGCGAGTGGGCGTGGGGAATCAGGCACTGACTGCTGATCTCTGTCCTCTTCCTTCTCCCCTCTTCTTATCTGCTACCTTTGTGGGCTCCTTCCTCTTCCTTCTCCACTCTGTGAATGAGCTTCTTTTAACTCAATGCTTGTGACCAAAGTATTTCATGCTAACACTGTGCTGTCAAGGTTAAGAAACTTATCAGTACTGCAAAAGTGCTCGAACTGCCAATATCAAGCAAAGGGTAATTTCTCAGTTTCACAAATTTCCAGATTCTAAAGTACTGCAAATTATATATGGATTTTTTTAAAATTAATTACACATCTGCTGTTTTCTCTTTCTAGCTCTCTGTATATGTACTTTCTTATGTTTATCTCATTTTTTCTATGTAAATCAAATACACCTGAACGTTTGGAATGTCTTTGATTATTCCCTCTGCTTTTGAAAATCAGAAATGTAATGGTGTATCTGTTCCAGAGACAGGGTGTTGTGAGTGTTTGCAGACTGGCAGTACTGTGCATGTGGTTGACTGTGAGTCTCTAACACGACAGTGTGGCCACTCCCCACAAACAGTGACCAATGCCTTTGAAAGCAGATGTCACAGGAGCTGTCTTCAAAAGTGGCAAAAGGAGTTCGTCTGCAGCTGGCAGGGCCGTGACATCCCAGCAGACTGGATTTAAAGGGAATTTGCGACTGTTGGTAAAACCATTAGGACAGCCACACCTTCCTTTTAAGATCTTGTCTGCTGCTCTATCGTGCCCTGTTCTGATTCTGCCTGAGAAACCAGCGGGGACCGAGTCTCTCTGCTCTCCCTCTGTGTTTGTAACTGTCTTCTAGCTGGATCTCAATACTGGGTAAAAATGTGATATAATTTATTCATTCGTGCATATTTTTTCATTTCTTTGGCTGTAAATATATAAATATGTAAAGATCCTATCAATGCTGTTTTGTTAGGTGAGTTAAATAGATTTCCTGCTTGTGCAAACCCAAAATACATACAGTACATGAATAAATTAGCAGGGGGGGGATTTCTGGTTTTATTGCTCTGCTCCAGTGTTTCCATGTTTTTTTTCAGTGTTAGAGAAAGCTACAGGGTGCCTAGGGTTTTCAAATGTATGGAAATAGAACCAAAACAACTCGTTGAATTTCTTTTCCACACATGCTCTCTTCAGCAATGTGGCTTTAAATTAAAATAACAGCATCACAAATTTCATACATTTCTAACCTGAGCACTTTACATTCATGGCCACATAACATGTTCTGGTGTAGAAACATTGTGAACGTTCCTCTGAATTATGATGCAACATCTGGTTCTTTCTTGTTAACCAGAGGTGATTTAGTGATTTGGAAAAACGTTGTAAATAGAGTCTAGAGTGGGTTTATAGAGAGAGAGAATTGTACCTGTGTCTTTTACTCCCCACAGGAACAAAGCAACCCTTTTGAAAGCTGACTGCAGTAAACTTGGTATTTTTGTACAGTTTGCATCTTGTCTTGCTCATATTGTACCATCCACCACCCCTTAACACAATCTTCTACATTTTGCAATAAGCACAGAAGAAATAAATTAATTCTCTGGGATCTGTCCAAAGAAGAGTGACCAGGAACATTACCTTCATTGGAAAAATATCCCACACTGAGAGGTTAAAAGAACTGAATCTCTTTACCTTTTAATACCTTTGAACAGAAAATAATATGGGGGACTTTGTTCAGGTATTCAAAACTTTCAAGAGCAACCAATTTAACTCCTTCTGGGTGAACAGGCAGACATTATCCAAACAGCACTAATGGAAACTACAGGAGACAACCAGGGGACTCTTCTTTATGCAGAGTTGAAACAAGTTGCCCATCAATATTGTTGAATGATAACCTCTCCTTCGAGAATGGTTGGATTAGAACCCTCCAAGCATTAGCTACTAGCAATCAAAGGAGACAGATGGACTGAATGACCTCTTCTTCCTTGTTTTTGTGTAGAAAATTGTGAGTTTGTGCTATACCAGAGTCAGTACTTTTTGTGTTAATTTACTCTTCAATCTCCTTCACCAAGATCCACAGTAAACATACAGTATCAAAAGGACCATCTGCGTGACAGGTCATCATGTACCTTATCCTTGCTTAAATGGTCTCTTACTGTATTTATTCCCTTAAACATTTCCCATTATCTACTCAAAAAGGGGAGAAAGATTGGTTCTTTGAAACAGGTTTATTTGTCATATCCCTGCAGAACCTGTTTATCAGGAGTCCAGAACAGGTGCACAATCATCCAATGTGTTTTCCAGGCATTATGGTCTGTTTTCTTTTTTCCTTGGGGAACTTCGTCAGGAACACTGACCTACTTTACGCTTCAGAATGCCTGTTTATGAAAGCCATTTCCAAAGCCAAAGTATCTACCATTTATTAATTTTGCATGCAAACTCTCCGACAGCTGTGGATAAATCAACTGCTTGTGCCAGGTTCTCTAAGCTTTGGTTTTTTATTACTCTGTCATGGTGAAATTCCCTCACTACGCTATGGCTATTTTCCCATTAGATCAGAGGGAGAAGTTTTTGTGTGCCGTGGAATCTAAAATGTCTTCCCTCCTGCTTTCGAATCCTGCAGTTTCACTTCACATGTCATGCATCCTGTATCTATTAAATTCAGTCACGAATTCTGAAGCTTGGTCTACAGTTTATTTCAATCACCACTTTAAGAATTCTAGATACGTGGAAAACTGGGAACATGTAGGAACCTTTGGTTTAATTTTAAACCTAAATTCATTACTCTTGTTTTGCCCTTGCAGCAGAGGTACCGCAAGAGTGATGAACGTTCAGTGCATGGTATTAAAGATGCAGAGTTTAAAGCTATGGCTTTCTCATTAGAATTTCATTACTCTGAAGGATGTTTGGTTATGTGGTGAAATGAGAGGAAAGCCAGCATCCAGAAAAGTAACACTGAAAAATAATATGAGTAGCATAGTGGGCCTGTACACTTTGACAAGGGGTGGTGTAGCATAGTGGGGAAACCTTGTACTCATGGCTGTCAGGTTGCAGGTTCGAGTACCTGCCACAGTCACTACAGTTGTATCTTGAGTGAGGTACTGTATCTCTAGTGCTCCTGTCCACCCAGCTGTATAAACTGATTGGATTAGAACCCCCCAAGCATTAGCCTGTATAAACGGGGACCAGCATTGGTGGTGGTGGATTGTGGTGGACTGGCTTGAAGTCCTGTGCTTTCTAGTCTACAGAAACCAGGATGGGTTCTGGCCTGATGAGCCACCGTGGCTCTGGTATGGACCTGATCACAGCTGCCCCGCTGTCAGGATGTGTCACAACAGGTAGATCTCAAGTAACTGAGCTGGAGGTGGCCTGATGGCCCCATGGTGACTTAAGTGTAACTCTTAATTTGAAAAGTTCACAGGCCAGACTTGCAGTCTTTTAAGAACCTAAGAATGGTTAATATCCAGAGGATATCATTCTGTCCTGCGTGTTTATGTTGGTTATTGAGCACAAAACTTCACCCAACCCCTGGAATGTCAGCTTCACCCCCCACAGCTGGGCAGGAGACCCCCCCACCCTCCCTAGAAGCTTTGAAGGCAATGCTTCCTCTTTTCAACCCCAGTCCAGCAGTCAGGTGGCGCCGATGTCTGTTGACGTTTTTTGAGCCGGGAATAATCCCTCGGTTCAGCTTCATGGGTACCTTTGAGGTCTTAAAAAATGTTTCCCATATGGCTTTGCTTAATTATAATGCAAAGAAGATAACACAGTGGGACCTGAAAAACCCATTGTCAGGTGGAGCCTTGTGATTGTGGATCAGCCCTGCAAGCTTGTTTGAAGTTGTTACACAGCACAAACTGGACTGTGCTTTTTGAATGCACAGCAACACAAAGTGGAGTAGATGATGCAAACCATAGTTGCAGTATCCTGCACATCTTTAATACTTCAGTTCTGCTCCCTTTCCTTTTTCCAGCTCAGCTCACATCACAGCAGCTTCAGAAAGACATTTTATCTTTTTCTACCTTTTTTATTTGAACCCATTACTCTCGCTTCAGTTTTTTTTTCCGTTAGAGGAAATGGCTCGTTTTTTACATCTGGCACCTTTGTCATTGGTATTCTGTGTGGTCTCCCCCCTGCATGAATCCCTCCTACTCATTTAATTGAAACAGGGTAACCAGGACAGGAGACAGAGCAAACAATGCTGACAGTGACAGGTTTATGACTTTCCTAAGACCCCTGGAAGGAATATATAATTTGATATTTAGTGTTAACTTTACATGTAAGCAAGAGATCATCTCCTGCAAGGTGCATACAGTAGGTGTCTTTGACGTTTGGTCAGGAATGCCAAGGGGCTGCACTGCTCCTAATCAGAGTCTGATGTCTGATGGTTCTAGCATGATTGTAGCCGAAACGCCCTGTGGGGAAGCATCTACACTGCATCACCCCATTTACCTTGAAGAAATGTCTGACACCTTGAAATGTGACACTGCAGTACAAGCACCAACATGCCCGCAGAATTCAAAACTCTTCTGATTACATTGATTTTGTTTAAAGTCCCTAGACTGACCAATGATAAGAATGTTATATTAATTTTAGGATGCACCCCCCACACACACATGCCTGTATAGAATTGTCAGCCTCAGAAAAACTAATTTCAACTTCTCAAATGAGCTGTTCACATGGTAATTCTATTTGATTGTGTTTCTGTCCATGAGTAACTACAGTCTGAGGAACTAACCCAGATACTTCACAATTGAGAGTTAAGTCCACCTAGAGGACTGCTGGCTGCTGTATCCAGCTGGGCCTTCAGACAAACACTCCATTGCATTGTGGAATGGCATAATTCTGCTAATGTGCTCCAACACAGTGCTGGCAGTTTGCATCTTTCTCCCTAGCGACTGTTTATAACATACGTGAAAGGTTAATTAGACGGAGAGGGAGAAAGAAAAGTGTGTGAGAGATCTCTAACTGCAGGGATTTAATTATGTACTTTAAGGTTCTCTTCTGTGAAGGGCAGCTCAGTATTGTATTTTAATGGGGAAATTATCTATTTGTCAGCCCTTCATTCCCTTATTAAAGTGCCAACAACTAGATCCCTGAGACCATACAGTATTACAATTGCCAATGCAACAAGTGAATCTGAAAGCTGTTTTCATAACTGGAAGCTCTAATAAAGACAGAGTGTTAAGCTTCCTGAGTGACTGAGGCAAATGTTGAAATTCTTAGTGAAAGGATTTTATTTAGTGTTTTTGGTTCCGAAGTCCGAAAGCAATGCTGCATTTTCTACAAGTCTAGACAACCTTATGATCTTGTAAGACACACTAGTTACCTTTTTAACTTAAGTCACGTTGTTAAAATTGCATCTAACCTAAAAAAAATTAGCAATATCTTTGGGATTCAAATACAATGCAGCATTATAAAAGCATAGTAAACCTTTTATTAAAACATTAAAGATGGAACCAATTATCTTCTGTAAATACCTCAAGGTTAGGGAATAGGGGTATGGTTCAGGCTGTGGTTAGAAGTTGGGAATTTTTACTAACATACAATTGATTTATAGCAGAGGCTGGTTATTAACACATTCATAGTATGTCATTAATTTTTGTGCAAACAATGACTATGGCAGACAATTAAAAATAAAAGCCATTTTGCAATTTTATATTATTTGGATCCTTACTTTCTCTTTTTGCAGTCACCATACTGTTGTTTTCTGTACATTAATTCAGTCCTAATATTCTGACTGCCTGTTTACATGAGTTGATCAGTGCCAGTGTTTGTTGGCCAAAAAGCAAACAATCTAATGAATTAATCATGTTCAGTTTAAGACTTAATTTTTTTCTGTTCAGAGGTGATTAAAAACTAGCAGAAACACAGAGCACTCTAGGGCAACTGATGGCAAGAGCATGTTTTTTAGTATTTGTCTAAACAGGAAATGGCCTTGAGCTCTACCTCTTATATCCAGAGGCAGCCTTCAGCTGGGTGCTCGCTACACTGTGTAAAATCTCACTGAAAAATGTGAACTTCCAGGTAAACCTAACGGTAGGCAGACAGTGTTTAAGTGATGTTCACATGGTTTAAGTGTTGTTCCTTTAAAAACCTTTTTTAATGCTCCATTCAAAACACAGTCCTGGTCTCTTCTGTGACAAAAGGGAGGCCTTAGTGTTGGTGTTTTGTGACGTAAAGTATTTGGGGGGAAAGTATTCAAAGCCAAAATCCCACGACCGGTTTGCCAGTGACCTCTGCTGGAGTCACTCGAGTGTTTTCAATTGGAAACTGAGTCAGAAGATGCTGGTTTTGGCATCACCCCTCCTTCTAGTGACATTACCTTCTAATTCTGCAACCCACTCGCTTAACTGCCTTGAATCATTTTTCATGATAAACGCAAGTGCAAAACAAAACTTTAAGTCACTGCAGGTGATTTATGACCCCGTTCGTGTTAATTGCATCACTGCTGAATGATAACATGACTGGCGTTTTGATTGTGGTGTGGTTCTGTAGTGTGGGGTCTCCTTGGTTCGTGTGGCAGGGCTCATTGATAACAGAAATGCGCTTCTCTGATAATGGAGAGACAGAGCTGCCAGTCACACAGGAAGGAAACAATAGCGTGAGTCTATCTCACTGATGAGCACTGCCTGAATCATTTTGAAAATGCTGTCTGTGGTACAATAATAACAATACAAATAAAAACAATAAGCCATTATGAGCTTCATTATGAACCACAAATCATGTGTCAGCACAGATGGGAACAGAATGCAAATTTCCTTTCACCCTGATGTTAACAAACCTACTCTTGCACAGTCGACTGTCTTGAAACCTGATACACAGAGGGACATCATGACAAATCAAAACATTTGTAGTATACAAGATGGGTAGATGCAGATGTATGTTATGTAGGTCAAAGGCAAATAAATTAAATCCTAGATATAAAAGTGGCAGCCCTAAAGCCCTAATTCTTCAATTAGTTTCACTAGAACAAGTTAACTAAAGCATAGCAGGATGAATCGATGTTCAGTAAATTAATAAAAGGTATCTGTGACCAGTAAGCACAGTTACTTAGACTGTTATAGTAATTAATAAATTAGGAAATAATCTTGTTATACATACAAATCTGAGGATTTAGGACAAACCTAAAACGTCAGAATGGGTAAAAACAAAAGGTCATTCAGCTCAACTAGCTTGTTTGGTAATTAGTAGATAATGATCCGGGGATTTTACCCAGCTGTTTCTTGAAGAAAACAAAGGTATTTGGCTTCAACGCCATGGATGGGCAGCTTGTTCCTTATTTCCACAGCTCCAATTTCTCCTCCCACTCACGTCGGGTCCACGCAGGTGTGCTGCCAGCTGAAAGGGAGCGACATGTTGTCTTGTCCGTAGCGATCACGCTCACAGGCCGCCAGCGCTGGCCTTCAGGCAGGCAGCCCCAGCTCCCTGTGGAGCCCACGCTGCTGACGAAGCCTCTGGCTACAGGCGCCGGGCTCCGCGGCTTTCCTGCAGCAACGCGACTCCCACCTCCTCGGCGGGGCCTGGGAGATTTCGGATCGACCTTTTGTCCCAGCACCTCGCTGCTGTTGTGGAGCGCGCATTTCCACTCCTGCTCAGAATGACAGCTCTGCTGGTCAGGACAGAGATCACCCGGTTTGGAGAATCTCCAATCTGCTCCCTGATGGCTCGAGCCGTGATAAGATGCTGTGGAAACGGCAATAACAGGAACGAGAAAACAAAACGCTAGCATCTCACCTCGGGGCCTAATCTGCTGGAGCTGGTAGCCAATGGGTGACTATCCTGCTGGCCTCCTAGTTCCTGTGTATTCAAAACTTCACAGTCTGTTCCATCCACACGGATAATGAAGAAGCCTGTAACAAGCTTATGTTACAGCGCTGGGAAGTCTTTCTTCTGTGGTTTCTTGAGGACACAGTGTTCTGGTGATGGAAAAAGAGCATCTGTTAAAGAGGGAATGCACACCTAAAATTCATGTTCTGTATTATACCATTCACACTGTAAGGCGTCATGACTTTTGACTCCACTATCTATACTATACTGTACATCCAAGCCTATTAAGTTACTCCAAGTTTTATTTTTATTTGTTTTAATTGCCTTTTAGCAAGAAAAGACCTTGTTAAATATTCCTTTTTTTCTTTGGCACTCTACTTCTTAACAAACTATTTTCTGAAGGATTGTTTTCTACGTCCAATGCTTTTTTTTTGCCTTCCTGCAATGTCTTTGTGCCAGTGCAGTATCGGAGAGCTTTGGTATTTAAGAATGAGTTCTTCCTCCAGATTGGTGTTGGAGTAAATGGTAATACACTGAAAAGCTCCGGTGCAGGACCCTGTGGTGCTCATGGCGGGCTGTGAATAAGCAGGTCTCTCTTTGTGTGTGGCAGTTTCAGCATGGGTGAGGGTAGAACTGTAAAAATGTAATCTAAAACTCAAAACGCTTAATTAGAAGTTTAATTTAAAGGAAATAATATTTTGACCTGGTTTCATAAAGAGCACACCATAATCTAACTGTTGTTTTTCAATGTTAAGAATACCTGAGCTACAGTATGTGATAATTGTGACATACAGTATACTTCAAGTTGTGAGTTAGTTTTATCTTAATATTATACAGTATGCTAATGTAAGTGCTATGTTAAAGTAAATACCTAGTACTACAACATTAGCTTGCAGGGCAGAGGAAAACCATGTGGAGTGTTCACTAAATATGTTCATATGTTTCCTTTAGGCTGCTAAACTTCCAATGTCTATCATTATTGTTGGAGTGGGACAGGCTGAGTTTGATGGTAAGGAAAAATGAACTGTTTTGATTTCTGCTTTGACCACTCTCCCTCTGTCTGCTGTCTGATTTAGTCAGCACTTCATATCTGAGTCTACTGATGGCCCTCCTCATCGCTTCCAATGATAAGGTGTTGTACAGTATTGAGACAATGGCCTGTGCTTTCTGTCTCTGTGCTGGCAGACCACTTGGCCTCTGGATTCACTGGGAAGCTTGGAGACAGCAGGATATGATAGATCCCCATATACTGAAAGATATTAAGGAGTGACATAGCCATTACACCTTTAATAGATTCATGTTGTTGCTTAATTACTGTTCAGAGCAGAAAGGTACAGTAATTCTAACCAGCTGTCTATTGTTCCTGATGCCAGTCAGCCTGAATGAACAGCTGATCTGTGTTATAACTACTTTTTATGGTAGTTAAGTGATGTGATAATGAAACCATATAAAAAGTAAAGTCGACTGGACGAACATTTTTATTTAACAATTTTATTTAACAATTGTCAGTTAAGCCTCAAGATTAGCAGGCATGTTACCCTGCAACTCACAACTGACCACCCCCTAAAGCTAAGCAGGTTTGAGCCTGGTCAGTACCTGGATGGGAGACCTCCTGGGAAAAACTAAGGTTGTAGCAGGAAGAGGTATTAGTGGGGCCAGTAGGGGGTGCTCACCCTGCAGTCTGTGTAGGTCCTAATGCCCCACTCTGTGATAATTAAAAATAGCAGGGTGTTTCTTGAAAAGAGTAGGGTGTCCTGGCCAAGTTTCCCATTGGCCTTTACCAGCCATGGCCTCCTAATAACCTCCACCAGCAGTGGTGCTAAAGAAATCCCAATTAAGACAAGGAAATGTCTGTTAGAAATGGGACTATTCATTTCAGGAGCTACTTCCTCCTTCAGAGGTTTCAGTGAACCAGGGTCCACCTTAGCAGGCACAGATGCAAGGCAATTTCACAACCTGGCAGGACACTAATCTGTCCCAGGGCATTGCACTAATCGGCAGAAGTGTTGGTAGCTGCAAACATGTAGCTAAATACACCCAATAAATATAGTTTGGGTGACTTTCTGTAAATGCCCCTTGTACTGTTGCGCTCCGCATACTGATTAAATGACAGTTTGGCGGTCAATTCAGCAAAGTCAGAACACTTGATTGGCTTTTTTTTCCCCAACTTAAAAATACCGGCCTGTCTCAGTATTCCGTTAAACACTGGACCAAAATCAAAAGAAAGAAATCTGGCTCTGTCAACCAAAACGAAATACTGCCACACTAAGTTCACATGTGTTTTTTTCCCCCAGTAATAAAGCAACACAATGAAACTTTGAGTGTCAGAGGCGTTCTTTTTTAAGAATTCCTTTCTTCCACTGTAATGATGGGGGATATTTCTTTATCCTTTCCTTTTCAAACCGCTGCCTAAAAACTTCACATGCCAGAACATTTTATCTGATCTTGTCCTGTAGTATTAAACAGTCTTTAGGATTTTGTCTGCATGGATTTCACATTCATGTCATCGTCAATTAAAGATGAAAGTGGTCAGATTCAGGCTTTTAAATAGAAGCTGCTGCTGGTGCACGCTGCAGGTCAGGATTTGCTTGTACCTACAGTAACAGCAGCTCAGGCAGGAGACGGAGAAAGCTCTGGGATTGTGCCAGTACTTGTCACAGCATCTCTGCTGTCTTCCCTGTTTTTTCCAGCCATGGTGGAGCTGGATGGGGATGACATCCGAATATCTTCCCGAGGGAAACTGGCTGAGCGTGATATCGTTCAGGTGAGCCCTCCATTGCCTCTCCCAAGCTCCAATCATCTAATGGCCACCTGCCAGCCAGGAAAGCTTTTAAACATGTATACTGTATATTCATCTTCTACCCACTTCTTCCAACTCATCCTGGAAAAGCAAGGCAGGGTACATGCTGGACAGGACACACGTTCACACCAGTTTTTCCAGAAGCCAAATAACGATATCTTATTTGGACTGTGGGAGGCAAACAGAGCATTTGGAAGAAACCCATACTAACATGGGGTGAACATACAAACTCCACACAGATAGTACCCCAGGATTTGAACCCAGAGCCCCAGCGTTGCAAGGCAGCAATGCTAACCACTGTGCTACTGTGCCACCCAGACTGTTAAATATTTTATATATATGTAATGAAAATATTTTATCTTGCAATCTCTTAGATTTCATGTATTTATTTTATGTGCTTATAAAATATCTCTCTAAAACAGGGTTGGTCTAAACACACAGAGGGAAATGATAATAATACATTCACCCATTTGCTAATTTTACAGCTTTTCTCTCTTAGCCTTGGAATATGTTGCAAGACTGCTCCAGGACCCCAATATCAGAATATCTTCTATTGTTTCATTTGTAACCTTAGCAGTACTGTTTTGGCACATTTTTATAAAACATGGCTCAGAAAGCTCATTATGTATTTATCGGTTGGGCATATCCTATGGAATACCAGGTGTAATGCAAGGAATCATAACAACGTTATCCATTAATAATTGATTACATTGTATGAATTGTCATTAAGAATTCAGTTCTCTTGGCAAAATGTGGTATTTTTATAGATCAGTAGTGGTTTACATCTGCTCTATATTTTTTCATTATAATTCTATATATTTCAAAAGTGTACTAACATCATTTAATAATAATGAGTTTAATAAAGTTAAATTGCTTATTCAAGCACATCATCCATGGGGTACAGAGGCAACTACTGAATGGTCACTTAATGGAAATATCATGGCAACCAGTGTTATGAAACACCTTTTTATGGCTGTAAACACTTATTAATTTCATCCATCATGTGTAACATAATTTAACCTGAGCCTATTTGCTATTTAGGATTATCTAACAAGAGATGGGGAAAAAATGGCATTTTGACAATTGATGTGTTGCATCAAGTTCTTTTCGTATTAGAGGTGGTGGTTTATGTTTCCCTGGTGATCTTGATTAAATCAGTTGTGTGAATTTTGAGGATTTGAATTAATGTCTATCTCGTAGATCTTTCTGTTCAGGATTAAAAAGATTAATCTCTTCCAGCCTGTCCATGTAAGGCATTCCTTTAAAACTCTGTTGGAAAACAAAAATACTTAGATATCATTTAAAAACAATAAAGGGGTTTTAGCAGTGGAGGAAAAGACAATCAAGGTCACTTTCCTCCTGCATAGTGTGTAGCAAAAATTCCATGCGAATTTCCAGTCAATATAATCAATGTTCCCCGACCTAACAGCAGCAACCTTGTCTCAATCCTGCTGCTCGGTCTCTTGGCAATCACGGTACTTAATCACTGCTCTTCGAGATGAGAGACGTACTGTATCTGAATGTGCTCGGCTCATGCCTACCGGCATCCCTCTGCTTCCAGCATGTAAATATTCTAGTTTGACAATACAGGCAGGAACACAGACGAATGAATTACCCCACCAGTTTAAGACCACAGTCTTGTTCGTCCCAAGTAAGCTCAGCCTCCGCTGTTTCCTGAAAAGGGCTGAAATGCCATATTAAAAGTGACACTTCTCTAGCTTCACTCTGAAGGCTTTAATGGGCCGGGCTCGTTTTGCAAATTTGCCCCCCCCCCCCTTCTACGTCAGGGCCGGGCTCACGAAGAGGTGACATGGTGACCCCGGCACGTCTTTTTCTTCGCACTCCCTTAGCGCCCGTCAGCCCTCTGCTCCTTCCCGAAGTGGCGTTTTGACGCTTATCCCAGGCGCTGTTTTCCCATTATTACAGAGGACAGCAGGGGAGGAGGAGGAGAAGCGGCTTCTTTTGGCCCCTTCATAATGAAACAGAAAGAGCTGCCACACGACCTGTCACTATGACAGAACTGCCACTTCTGTCCAGCTGTGCGGGAAGACAGCACAGTCAGATGCCATCTTCTAAAGGGCATCACTCTGCTAATTACATCAGGGCATGAAGTCAGTGTACATCTGCTCTCGGGCCATATGCCTCAACAGTTGATTTTGTCCTGCTTATTTAGGTGATGAGGTCCAAGCTTTTGTGTTAAAATCATGTTGCATCATGCTGATGGACAAGGGTTCCGGTCTTAAATCAGCTCAAGAATGACTTGAGTGTTTCAAAAAGAGTGCAAGCTGTAGATTCTGATGTGAACGAAAGGTGAAATGCCCTGCAAGTCAGATCTATAAAACGTGCACAGCCACAATAAAATGTAACAGCGCAATTGTGTTCTTGTCCTTGAGTCAATGGCATCCGTCACTTTAACGGAGCTGTATCGCCAAAGTGCAAATGTCCACGATCTGTTTTGGAATGTGATTTGCACCTGAATTGAACTGAATGGAAAATATCGCAATTCAATTCTCCTTCGGGTAGGTGCCGTAGTGAGGACTGGTATACTGTCATTACTTACAGTGCTGGATTTCCCATTAGGCACTGTAGGCACAGTGCCTAGGGCCTAGGAAGTTTTTAGGGCCTACGAAGGAGGGAAACGCTAGTGACTAACAAAAAATGAGCTGAAACAACATGCTTTGCTCCAAATCAATCATCATACGCTATCTAGAGGCTGTTCTAGAAACTAGAAGTATCGAAGCGATGGTCGCTCGACTCACTCCATCGATCACGTGGTTTAGCATTAGAATAGTTTAAAGTGCATCATGTCAATCGACGTAAAAGTGCCTAGGGCCCACGAACACCAAAATCCGGCCCTAATTACTTAACAGTGGTAAATAGCGGTTATTTGCGGGCGGGATTAATTTCTGATTCTTAAACGATTTGCCTATTCCCCTTGCAGTTTGTTCCGTTTCGAGACTACATGGACCGGACCGGGAATCACGTGCTCAGCATGGCGCGACTGGCAAAAGATGTACTTGCTGAGATCCCAGATCAGTTCATCTCCTACATGAAGTCGCGAGGCATCAAGCCCAACCCAGCCCCGCCTCCCTACACGCCCCCGGGACACACCCTTCACACCCAGATCTGATTGGAGCACCAGCGGAAGGGGAGGGGCTTTAGAGAGGAAGGAGTGGGGTGTCATTGAAGTCCAGAGCTCCGGGAGCATCTGGGAAAGTTCCGTACGACTTGCCAGTGGAATTCCCGAGAAAGTAGGAAGCACATTGCTTGCGGTTTTGTTTTTTGGCGATAAGAAACAAAAAGACTTCTTACCTTGGATGAACGGAACATTCTGGAAAAACAACAGGACACAGGGGTTTTCTTTTTTCCTTTTAGAAGCTGTGAAAGGGGTCCGAGAAGGAAATCACAGAGAGATGGGTAATTTTTTTTCCAGCAGAGAGTATGGAGGCGAGAGTGAGGAGAGCAGGAAGGACAGTGTCAACAGTGTAAAATTCGTGCCTGTCTGAAATTGTGGTTGTCTAACTAACTGTTCTGGACAGTCCGCATTGTTTTTTTGCTTGTCAGAAGTGCTCACCTACAGTATAGCAGAGTAGAGTCTGGGCACATGGGTGTGACGTTTGTAAATACCTTTCTGAATGGCGTACTTCGGTTTATGACGTTTCCACAAAATAATTTATAGAGTTTTAACTATTTATACAGGGGGAAAGGTGTAACATCCTTGTAGTTACCTCTTTTAGTTAATGGTTTGTTTTGTAAGGTTATTCATCCACTAGTGACTTTCCTTATAAAATGCATGGTCATGGGGTACAATTACACAACTAGGAAATACTGCATTACAAGAAGATTTACCCATCTCCCCTTCTCATGTGATAAATAACACAAATATTCTCAAATAAAGTCTAGCCTTTGTTTTTAAAGGGAAGTAAAAGCACAGGTCGATAATAATAAATAGCATCAAAGCTTATAAAAAAATACATTTTACAAAACTGGTTTGTAACAAAACTCTTCCAAGCAGAGAATTTCTCCCCTTTAATTGAGGTACAGTACATTCCTGCAGCAGTTATTCTCTGTGCCTGTGACAGGATTTTTACTCCCTGTGCTCTTTCAGTGTATAGCTACCCTGCTGGAAAAAGATCAAAGGAATCTGTAGGTACACAGGCACCATTTTTCCTCTCACCCGCTGGCCTGTTGCTGCAGATACCTGAGCACAATTTGTTTCACCTTTTCCAATGATTAGAAGTCGCTCTCTCGGAGTCTCTACAGTCACTTTCACCCTTTAAGGCTCCCGGTCTTGTGTAAGGCTGTCACACTGCGCCCTCACTGGAGCAGATATACAATTCCCTTAACCTTCCCATGAATGAGCAGTCTGTGTTGAACAAGCAGCATATCGAAAACTATGACAAATGGGACAGGAGGAGGGTCTGAGTATCAAAATTCATCTGCAAAGGAAAGAAAAAACATTACTCAGGGTTTCATAGGGAGTGAGGGGATCTTTTCAATAAGCTAAATTAGTTCTCGAGATAAGCCGTGATCAACTCCAGACCTTTTGTGTCACACTGGAAATTCACTGGACGACTAGTAAAGCCAGGTGGAGGTACAGGAAAGTGTCTTTCTCTTGGTCACCAGTCAGTCTGTCTCTCCCTATCTCCTCTTATTTATCAACACTGCCGGGCATAGCAGTTTATTGTCACTTTCAGAAATCAATTAAACAGCCGCGCTCCTTCGAACATCAGCCGTTTCTCATGCCTGTGAATCAGAGTGTAAAAGAAAACAGCAGATGGATATGTTCCTTCTTGGCACATTTTTTTCTTCTGTTTTGGTAATTAATTGATTTTATTTTCTAATTCAACTCAACACTTATTTTTAATGCATTGAGTTATTAAGGTGTGATTATTACCACAAAATAAATATGGCTAAATACAGCGAGACAGCCTTCTGGCCGCTGATTAAGGGTTCGTAGTCAAGTGTTGCTGCTGTTGTTTCTTGTCTGCTAATTGTGCTTTAACCCAGTAAAGTGAATTAAAGCCTTGTGAAATCACTGGAAAGCTCATACAGGTATGCTGAACCACAGTAAAACCTGGCGAAACCTGAACCTTCACAGAAACCTGATGGAAGTCTATTAAAGCTGCAGAAATCCTGTTTTAATTTGTCATGGTAGACTGAAGTCATGAAGGGCACTGCCAAATAGTGATGTATTCTGTAGGGGTCCCCCTACAGAATTTTGCTGGTTACATCACTTACCGTACCATTGAAATGCTGTGTACTGAGTAATGTAGGGTGAGAGAACAGTGTTGTAAGGGCAGCGCTGTACAGGTCGTCAGGTTGTGCAAACACCACAAGCAGATCGCCTTTTTTAAATAGCAGTTACCACTATAATATGTTATTTTCATAGAACATGATTCTTTAACACTAATAAACTGTCCTGTATACGTATAATGGTTCACATGCTGTATTGCAAATCCAGCCCCTGCACTACTTTTCTGCCGAGATTCCTTCCAGCTGAGATGCACTGCTGAAGCAAGAATGTGCAGTTGCTCATTATTCTTTCTAGAACACTTACAAACCTGATGCAGCCTTTGAAGAGCAAAGGCCTCCTGTTGAGCTGTGTTTGTCACTGCGAGCTCTCAGGCACTGCCTGAAGTGTCAGTACCCCCTACCACCAATGTGAAAAAAGCTTAACGCCGGCAAAATATCTGATAGAAACAGGCCTGTTGGTGATGGACTGTAAAGACAGAAATTATCCTCACTTTGTTGTGGATTTATCCAGATGACATGGGAGCAAACTGATTCCCATACACAGTCAGAAAACGACTTAAAATTAGTCTCGGATACATCAAAATAACTGGATGGAAACAAGCTCAGGAATTTTTTGTGTTTGTTCTTCATGGTATTAATGCACAGGATTAAAAGTACACTCATAGTGTTCAGTATTACAGATTTTTATCAGAGGTGATGGTCTAAGGGCTGGACTTTGTGACACACTGGTGCTGCACTAGTGAGGAATGGTGGTGTGCTTTACTGCCTGGAGGGCTGACAGGCAGAATGTTTTGCAAGACCCTTCTATAAAAATACAATTTTATTTCAAAAGCCAGACCTACCAATGCAGGGCCTGAGCTGCCTTCTATAGTAGTTGAGTAGGTGACACAATCCCATGCAGAAACAGGAGCAGGCATGAACACCGCAGCCCCTGTGCACGACAGAAGATCTGAATGCAGATTCCAACGATGTAATTGGCAGTAGCCATATATCTCCAGATTTGCTTATTATTAAATGCTTTGGCTGACACTTTACCCAAAGCAACATACAAAGGTTGCAAGTATGTTGTTTATTTACGTATTTGCATACTAATTCATCCAGACAGATTGGCAGAAACAATTTAGGACAGTGCCTTGCTCAAGAGTACAGCATCAATGTCCCCATCAGGGATAGGAACCCATTTGCTGCTGAGCAGGAGGTCAGAGTACTCAGTCTGTTTCCAGGCGACTCATTGGAAATCAGGTTTAGGAGAATCACTGGACACTAAAATCTATACAGCATGATGTATCACACATCTCCTTTCATCAGCATCAACCACAACGATTTTGGAAGTTATCATGTGCAGCAGCTAGAGGTGCCAAGTCCATGGGTGCTATCATTTCGTCAAACTATTCTTATAGCAGGGATGAATGCATTTTTTACTTTGTTTTTGAGAGATTACCAAGTAATACCTAGCCAAATAAATATTATATTTTGTCTGAAACCCGGCAGTAAATTTAACTGCTTGTAAGTGCATTATGATTCAGTTAGTTTATTGAATTTGCTAGTTTGTAATGACCTGTCATAATTAAATCAGAAGGAACTGATGATTCCCCTGTCTGCACAGGGTTGGCTCTGCCAGCAAGTATACTTAAAATGAAATGTTTCTTTCCCAAATGGATACATTCCCATCTGCACTTTAATGGACTCCTGATAGTATCTTGCAATCGTTTCGTTCTGTACCGGAGCAAAACCTAAGAAAGGTCGGACATTTCATCAAAAGCGGACATCACCATTGAGGTGGCTCACCTTTAATGATGAGTAGGAAAAAATTTTTTGTGAAAATTATGTTGCAAAAGGTAGAAAGTTAACGTTTTTCGATGAAGGTGGAATGTGTGTTTATGGAGAATGGATTTGAGGGATGGTATCATGATAGAAAGATTTCAGAAGTGTGATCTGCCACCAGGAGCCTTCTATTGCAAAATGATGAACTCGCTAAACAAGTATAATTTGGTGCCTGTGACTGCAGTAATATGACACCTACACATGTACAGTCCCCACATGTTAGCAACATGACACACCCCTTCTAGAAATCCCTTTATTCTTTGAAACAGGTGTGATTTACATAGTAAGATCAGATCACTTTATTAGCCATATACAATTTCTTGCATTAGGAATTCATCTTTTCACATACCCCAGCTTGCTCTCCATGAGACACACAGACAGGGAGACAACCTTGGGGTCAGAGCTCAGGGTCAGCCATTGTCCAGCACCCCTGGAGCAGTTGGGGTTAAGGGCCTTGCTCAGGGGCCCAGTGGAGTAGCATTCCTCTGCCAGCCAAGGGATTTGAACCAGTAACCTTCCAGCCACAGGCACAGATCCTTAGCCAAAGAGCCACCGCTCCGCCCCAACAGATACTTGCAAACCATATCCGAGAGTTAAAAGCGATGCAATGTTAAAATGATGGGATAAGGCACAGTATTTAGTATCTGTAGACCACCGTGCAGAACACAATATCTTGATTTGAATAGTGGGCTTATACCGATTTACGCATTCATCCGTAGTCTTGATTTGATAGAGTATCCAGTTAAAGCATTAGCATTTTAAAATGTAGGATATCTACAGGTCTAGCAGAGGCAGACTAGTACTACATGGTTTTATTTACAGTGGTTACATCAGAGGTCAGCATTCTTTTTTCAGCACAATACAAAAGCACATTTTTTTTAAGTGTTGTGCCGGAAGATCAAATGATGTAAGTTTTCTTGACTTCAAATTATGATTTTTTACTTTAAAAGGCAAAATTAGCCATTTAATACTGTATACCCAGTACCATGCAGCTCCAATGAGTGAATCTAGAAGAAATGAACATCATACTGACAGATTGTTTTTTGTTTGTTTGTTTCGTAACAAAAATTGTGGCTTACATTTCTGATATAAAATTATTGATAATGAACCATCCTCACATGCCCTTACTTATGTTGTAGTCCTCTTTGCTTCTTAATGAGGCAAAATCATTTAATGTAATAACATCTTGATATGGTTTCAGATGCTCTTCATTGCTAATATATGATTAGGGACTGAATTACACACACAGCCAAACATATATCTTATGTGATCTAATTAGCAAAAGCTGTCATTTAGGGGGAAAAAGCGTGCTATAATTCAAGATTATACTGCGCACGTATTCTAATCTTCTTATCAATTTCAATGTAATTATCTACCCTTTGCCCTGTGCATTTGTTAAACATACGCGTGCTCTGACTACCCATCACACAACAGAACAGGTTTCCCTTGGTTTTTAATGAAAAGTACAAAAAGAAACTACACATGCTGTCAAGTGCACACAAAATTGCAATCAAGCAAATCAGATGCAGCATATTATTCCTTCAAATCCCCCTGTCCCAGAATACGTTTTTACAGCTAAACGTTTGCCCTTCTCTACCATAAGCAACTATTGATTCTCCTTAATGAGAGATTGATAAGCATGAATAGACAGCAAAAACTAAAAATCATTAGAAACCCCAAAGCATTTTTATAAGAAGGAATCTAAGGTGGCCACTAGCCACTTGATTATATCATTTTTTGTATTTTCCTAATTTTCAGTGTTTTACACGTTCTACAACATTGTGACGCACATTTTTACATGTAAAAAATACCTTCCCTTTGATGTCATTGTAGTGATTCAGTCTCAAGAAAGAAAGATCCCGATTTGTTGGTAAAAAACTGAAGATTTTTCTGTTTGCTGTATGTTGGATTAAAAAAACAAGGTGATGCATCCTGAATGCACAGAAGCCTTTTCCAGCATCTCTCCTATTCCCAGCTAAGGCCAGGCTTTCCCAGCCCTTCCAACACCCTGTGACATGTGGTTGTGTGAACTAAAATCTGCTGGTTGTGAGGAGGGTCCTAGTTCTTCAGTGCCAATGTCTGTGACACAGTAATACAGTCCGCTCGGACAATGTGCATGTTAGTGCCAAAACGGCAGCAAGTTCTGTGGACTGTTTTCTCTTTTCTTTTTCTGCCCAGCAGTTACAGTTTTTTTATGATGTAATGGACTTGTTTCTAATGAGATTATTCTAATGGAGTTCTGTAGCCATCCAGCATGTTTGCAGTAATTGTTTTTTTTTTAATGATTACTATTATTTTTTTTTTATTTTCGACTCGGTCGTGAACCTCTCTTGGTCTCTGATTTGCATGGTGAATTTTTTCAAACCGAACATTGTTGTACACTCTCGTTGTCATACAGTGAATTGTGATATGCTTTGTATTGGATTGCTTTACAAGAAAAAAACAATAAAAACCGACTACTTTTACAAAAGATACAACACTAGTTTTATATTGGAATACAAAATCCTTTATATACTATGAGGCTTTAAAAATGTAACAAATTAGAAAACCATCAACATTTGTTGCATTTTTGATGCCTTTCCTTACATTTTACTTATCTATTTAGATTAGTAAAATTTTATATTATTGCTTTCAAACAAACCAGTAGTCATACAGTACTGGTCGAAAATCTACTATACGTTTGCATGTCCAAGTACATGGAAAATTCCACTTAGAAGCATACCTTACGCCTTCTTCTGGGATGACTTACATTCAAAGCAATTACTGAGCTGTAAAAATAGAAGAAAAGGTCAAAAAGTTAAATACTGTTATGTGCTTTATCTAGTATGACAAAAGACAGGGCACAGGTAGAGAATTTATGTGTAGTAGGAGCTCCAGGTGCAGTCTGACCAGGTCTGCGCCTGAAGTCTTTAGGAGGTACAATAAGATTCCTCTGCTGTGTCCAGGTACATTTTCAGGTTTGTTTTCTTAAATATATCACATATAATATGACATATACTGTAATACAACTGGGTCTGCTGGCAGAAACGGCCAGGTTGAAATGAAGGACAGTAGTACTGTCTCCATCATCGAATATGAATCCTGCCCCACAATACAATGGGACTTTTCTGTTTTGTACAGAATCTTTGTGAAATACACCACTGAGGGCATGGCTCTGCTAAGAAACTGCAATAAATGACTAGAACAAATTATTTTAGCAGTGTGGGACTTTATCTTTCATAATTACCATTAAGCAGATGCTTGTCTCCACTCTGCACTGACAAATGTTGTGATCCAGACACATGCAGTGGGGCCTTAGTTTTATATTTCACCCAGAGGACAGAGCACAATGAGTTAAGTCACTTCAGAACAGTGAATTCTTCGCAGATCTGGGGCTCGAAGCAGGAATGTCTGGCCTATTTAGTCTCCACATCTTAGCGGCAGGTTATTGTAACAAAAGAGAAGGACTCGAACTAGTCATCACAAATAACTCTGCTAGCTGCTGTTCATAAATGTCATGCAAATATGATTGTCAGGTGCATCTACAAACTTTGAACCCCAGTCATTTCAATTTGTGACTGCCAGTGACTGGAGCTGGCGGTCCTTGGCATCTGAGGGCCCTTTCAGCTCTATGATTAAGACTTTTACTTGCACTTCTTAACATCCATCCGTTTTCTCACTACTTTATCCAATCCAGGGTCACAGTGGAAGTGGAATCTATCCCAGCAAGTAACAGGAGCAAGGTCAGGTTCACCCTGGAAGGGATGCCAGTCCACCACAGGGCACACACTTTTTCAAGAAGCCAATTCACCTACCAGAATATCTCTGGACTGTGGAATGAAACCAGAGCACCCAGAGGAAATCCACATGAGCACAGGGAGAACATACAAGCTCTGTGCAGATTACAGCCCAACAATTAAACCCTGAATCTCAGCACTGTGAGGCAGTAATGCTAACCACTGCGCTACTGTGCCACTGAACATTTGGTGACTTGTTCTTTCACTGTTTTGACTTGTGTTGAACCTGTGGGCTGAGCCTCTCGATCAGGTCGTTATTGGAAATGAGAATTTATTCTCAGCTGACTGGCTAAGTATAGGATTATTGCTATTATTGTAAATCTGCAAGTCAAGCCACTTTGAGCTTGCCTGGCGTCAGTCCCTGTCCCCAGTGTGTTGTCTTTTGGGCTCAACAGTGTCACACTTTGCATTATCGCACACAGCACCTCCCTGACAAAGCGAGAAGAGGGGATAACAAGAGCTTCCTGAGAAGGGCAGGTGAAGAATAAGTAGTGAGCTCATGGGGGTGCCTGTGTAAGTAGTTACCGCTGTGCTGTAGAGAAGTCTGTCTTGTTAAAGCGTGTGTGTGAGCAGAGACCTTGTCATGTTTCAATGAACAGGCTTGACAGTGAGATAACTTGCCACACAGCTCCAAGCTTAAAAGTGGGCTGACATAAATAAGCCTGGATGCTCATCTTGGTCCTTTACTTCATACAGGGTCTGACACAGACACTGAGAAAGAAGGATAACATGGAAATATTAGGGGAACACTGGACACCAAGTCCTTCCAAGTTCGAATGTGCTGATTAAAAACAGCAAGGTCCTGTTTGCATGCTTACAAGTCAGCATGGGCTATTGGCAGTTTTTGTCCCCCATTTTTTAGATTTTGAAATGACTAATTATTTTTCATTTTATACCCCTCTCTGGACAAGCATTACATGGTCAAGCGTCACTCATTTCTACTTTCAGTTATGACCACCCTGCTTACCTGGGACAGATACTGGCACAGAAATGTACACTGTTGAGCCCCAAAACTGATTTCCTAATGTGAAAATACAGTTAGCCACCAATGCAGATGCAAGCTCTGTTGTGCCTAACAAGCCACAGGTGATGCCTCTGCTCTCCAGCATGGTGAAAATTTCTCTCTCACGCACTTAGGGCTCTTAACCAGCCTTAACCCCCTGTCTTTCATACTAGCTCAGCTCTCCATTGCATAATTGAACTCTTAATTAATTTAGACCTTTTTTCAGAGCTGAACAAAGTTAAGATTCACAGCTTCGGAGAAGGAATAAAGCACAGGTTCCAGTCATGCCTGTTGAGTTGAGTTAAAGATTCAGTTAAGTAGAGAACTTGGCTGGAATGAAAACCAGTGAGTGGGTGGTCTACCCCTGGCCAGGGAGGCTAAGCCATACTAATGTCATAGTCCAGATGGCAGCCAGCAGTGTTGGGCTACAGGGTTTAACCTGGCACTCGTAGAGCTGCCAGCTGCCAACTGACCACCATGCTTCTTTTGTTTAACTTTTTCATCTTTGTCGAGTATATTTTTAGTCTGCCACTAAAGCCTTTGTGCGTACACTTTGCAAAGATCCTGGACTTACAACACTTGTCCATGTTTTTTCTCTTTATTTTCTCTTGTTTTGAATTTGCTCTTTCAGTCTGCTACCATAAAGCATGACTGTTAATCTCTGAAAATTGGCCTGAAATGGCCAGCATCTGCCCTGTGCTAATCTGGCAACAGTGTATATGTCATGATTATAGACTCTGTTCTGTCTGGACATTCATTCTTGAATACCTACAGTGACACAGAAAGAATAAAAGAGGGAGCAGGAAGGTGTTCTTTCCAGAATGAACCAGTAGACCAATAGGCAGAGTTCTCCACAGCTCTCAAAGAGCATTAAGCAGAAGACATGCACCTGCGCTGTGATTCACTCCCATCTCAGGAAGCCTGTCTGCAGAGGTGAACACAAATCAAAAGGGCTTAGCAGGAATCCATTTTCATAAATTTTCAATGTTGCTATTTTAATAAATACAGCATGTGTGTGTGTGTTTTATGTGAAGGGTTAGAAATGAAAGATATGACAGTTGCCCCAGGCTGGGGAAAGTAATGAGCAGAGAGCTCTGTCTTCCTTGGCTGAGTGTGTGGAGTGGATGCAATCCAGCAGACAGACATGCTTCAGGAAAAGATGCCTGAAGAATCAAACTGCAACAGGTGAGAACTGGAGAGGAGTTTTCCCAGGGGAACCACAACACAGTCTAATGCATCTCATCTTGGAGAACTGGGATTGCATGCAATTAAGATAAAACCGTGCATTGATTTTTTTTAATTTAGTTAATTATTCTCTTTATCTGAAGCAATTCTGAGAAATCCAATGGCCAGAAACATTAATCTTTCATGAGCATGTCTGACAGTCACCTGCTGCACAGCCAACAACTACTGTACTTTACATCGATGTATTTTGTGTAATCAATTGATCACTTCAGTGAACCAGTTGGGTCAACTGGGAACATTTCACTTATTTTCAGAAAAAACACACAGATGCTGCAGTTGACAATAATGTTAGTAAAAACATGCAGAGGAATAACATCAATTATCATTAAAATACTTTGTATCAAAGTCAGTGATAGCAGTTGAAATGCCAATAAATACAGAGCATGAATTGAAATCTTTTTAGAAAGTCTGGGGTGCAGTGTAACTATTCTAGACATAACCTGGGCAGATGAGTGTGAGCCAGTTCCTCTGCCAAGTTTCGAGTATCCCTTGCCTGATCTCTCAACAAGACAATGAGATGTCTGCAGAACGACATTCTGGCTCACTTTTTTTGCATGGACAAGTGTTGTTTTTCAGAAATGATTTAATTCAACATCTTCGTGTGGTTTTGCTATTTAAAGATCAGAACAAATGCAATATGTTGATGCCTTTCAGAGCATTGAATGAATGCAGACAGACCTCCAAGCAGAAGGGATTTTAAAGGCCAAGGTAAGAAAATGACACACAGCACACCTTGAATTTAATTGTCTTCACTGACAATGCCACAATTAAAATTCTCCCTCAAATTTTCTACTCTGAACTAGGATTGTTTTGCCATTGTCCTGTCATCCTGTTTTCATCCATTATGAAAAGTTTGTTAACGTTATCGAAACAGTCTGTCACTTTATGTCATGTTTTCTGGCAAACAAAAAAACATTTTAAATATATCTGATTTTAAAAAATGGGCCATGGTGAATGTTCTGAATTTACAAAGCATAGATTTAATCATTCAAACATACTGTATGACTGTCCTGTAGTTGTTCCACTGATATTATTTTATCACAAAAAGTAGCTATAAAGGGAAGAACCATATATTTGGTGGCAAAAGAAGATATAAACTCATTTTTCAAGACACCCTTTTTAGAATCATTTTAAGAGGCCTTAGAAAGAGGAGCCAATTAGAAGTCTTCAATTGCTATAGAGGATAAAACATTGAGCAAAACAAGGAATAAACTGATAGACAAATTTTGTTCATGGATCCTCCCAATAATGATTAATTTCTTAGTGTGATTCTTAAGAAATGTGATTATTAAAGCGGGCTGATTCTGAAAGTCCAATAAATTGTGGATGCGCATCGCTGTTTACCCTATCAAATGTCTCTGGACAATGAGCTATTATATAAGGGTGGTTGGTTCCCCAAAGGCATGTTGTTGACAAAGGTGCAGGAATCTTGACCATTTGATGGAAGGCTGCTGTTGCCGATGCCATCCTCTCAAGAAATCCCTGCTGGAAAAGTGCCTCGGCATCGCAAACTAAGGTAATAAATCAGCACCAACAAGGATAGTGAGAATGTCTGGGAATGAGAGATTGAAATGGGCTAGTTATAAAACACTGTGTAGATCTCAGTGGAAGAACTCTTTGATTAAGGTTTATACACACGACTACAGTTATTGAACAAGGGATGAATGAAGGACGTATGTATCGCCTGTTACTCCTTGTAACCTTGTCAATAAAGTCTTATATCACAGGAGGATCTATAGCTTGGGTCAAAATAAAACAAAAGCTATGATTTATAGTGATGTATACAAAGGGTGTCTGAAAAATGTTTTTGTCAATACCTTTGAGGCCTCTACAGAATACAAAGAACAATGAAGGAACAAGCTGTTCAAATAGGAACTTTAGCCAAGCAGATGTAGATTTAGAGAGCCACACAGCAGCCAATCATCTGTAGAGAGTCCTTCTCCATCCAATAAGCTGTTATACAGCCCCATTCAACCAATCAGCAAAAGCTACCAAACCGCAATGTCCTGCATTCATTTAAGTGAACTCATGCAGCTCCGTTGTGTCTTGACTCTGTTTAATTAGATAGTCTGCAGACAACTTTGCAGTTAATTCTGCCACCTGGGAGGCTTATACAGCTGTTGCTGCAATAAATCATGTACACAGTGCACTTTGCCACTGTCACTCTCTATGCAAGGAAACAATTAAAGGCCTGGAGCAGAGCAAGTAATAAAATCCACAAAGCTCTCAGATGGATGTTATGAAGGTACTGTATGCTCTGTGGAGCAGGGAATCTGTTCCACATTTATAGCAGGCGGAAGCAGATTTCATATTGGATTAGAAAATACCTATAAAAGGACTGAAAAGTGTTTTGTTTTTTTTCAGATCTTAGGCCTGTGCAAAATAAATGCAGATCTATATGGTTGCTTCTTTAATAGCAGACACATTTCTTTGAAAGTCAAACCATAGCTGCACATCTCATCTGGAGGCTGAAATATAAGATTCAGTAACTTGTGGAGGGCTACAAATGGTTAGTCACCAGCAGATCCAGGAAACAAGGGTTCTCCTGGTAACACATCCATTTATACTAGCCACTGGACATAATATTTAATTCATTAAGATACAGCACAATAGGTCAATTAAACCTCTAATACTTGCAATTAAGTGTTCAAATCCTCAAGCTCCTATGTGCAATGTATGAAATTCCCTTATTGATGAAGTAAGATAAAACAGAAAAGGGGAGAGAAAAGTTATCTTGACATGCAGCCAAACTCTCAAATCTACTGTGCCGGTAGTCTTGCTGTATTCTTTGGTTGCTACAGTATCTCTCAATTAAAGCGTGTTGCAGTGGCAGGAGTTGATTGAAAGCAGTGAGAGCTCCACCGTGCTGCTGGAAAACACACATTGCTGCTGGTGATTTGTTGTGATCAATATTTCACAGCACACATTCCTGTGGCTCCTGGGATTGAGGCTAGTTCTGAGCACTCCGCTGAACTGTTGTGTTAAGCAGAGTGGTGGGAACTGGGGAAAAGAGTCACGGAGGGGGGTGAACAGGCAATGAACAGGGTCTTGTTTCATTCCTCCTATCTGCTTGCCAATTACCTACCTGCTTGTGTTGGACATCTACAGTATCTGCAAAGCCCGGTCATACTAAAGGAAGCAACACTGATACAGCAAAACCTAAAGAACTGCAGCATTATGCAGATCATAAAAGGTATCAGAGAGCCCAGTATCCAGTAGTTTAAGCAGCCTGACACAGACAGGCATGCACGACGCTGATATTTATACTACAGGCATGGTCATATTGTGGGAAAGGGAAATTCCATTATTTAGGGAAAAGGACAATAATTGTACTCTGTGCTCTATACTGTATCTCACACTCTGTATGTCCATCGGCACTCCAGTCCGTCTTTACTTCTTGACATGTAAGTCAGAAACTTCCTTGACGACTCATCTGGAGGCCAGTGACAGCTGGGGACTCAGAATCACAATTTAACAACTGGTGTGTCACAACTGAATCAAAATACCTGAGAGAAGCTATTGTTTTAGAACTGCAACTGTAATTTCATGCTGGAAATAATAATGACACCAAAAAAAAGACTCATAAAAGAGGAATGACAAAGGAGACTAAAAAAAACAAGAAAAAGTTGAACAATAATCCAAACCGTGTTTCTTAAGCACCCTGTCATTCAAGCAGTGTCTTGGGGCATATCAGCCTGCGTTTCCTGGAAATGAAAATATCCTGACAATGGGTGATTCAAAACAAAACCCAGTCCCTGAAACATAAAGAGTGTTATTGTTTTATTATGCTGATGCTATGCATTTTGCTAGCTTTGTCATGGCTTTGTATGGTTTCTCTTAAGAACCTAAGAAAGGTTACAAACAAGAGGGTACTATTTAACCCATCTAATCTATTTGGTTGCTAGTAAGTAGGATCTGAACTATCAATTTTTTTTAAGACAGCAAGGTCTTGGCTTCAACAGAAACTCCCACAGTGCTTCATGTTAAAACGCTGTTTTCCTCTTCTCATTTTAAAATGTACTTCCACATAGTTTTTGCTTGTGTTCACTGGTGATTCTGAAGATTCTGATTTCTCTAGCCTTTAAGTGTAGGACATTCTTTTAAGCCTCTGGATATAGCTAGGTGCTTTTCTTGACTGATTACAGCAATATCCATCCATCCATTTTCACTCCGCTTTACCTGGTGAGGGTCACAGTTGCAGCAATATCTTACAGGAAAATAATGACAAAACTATATAGACTATAATCTTTGTGACATTCCTTTACAGGTTCTGTAGTGTTTGCCAATTCTTTTATTTTTGATTTTTTTGCAAACTATCGTGTCTCTTTGTGCTTTACACTCCTATTATTCAGTTATGGAATAAAAGGAGGGTAAAGCAGGGTAAACCATGGTAGAAGCAGCAATTATGCATCCCTCTCGAAGAAAAGCATGTTGTTGTTTTCTTCTTAATTAGAGGTGGTAAAAGAAGACAAATCTTTAACATTGCTTGAAACATAGCAATCCTTTCCTTCACCCCTGTCTTTTTCACATCTTTTACATGTATGGCTTTTAACTTGTAAGGCCATTCAAACTGAAGAAAAGAAAATTGGCCATCTTGGTAATTCTAGTGTTCCTGAGTGGAAAAGGGAGCTCTATATTCAGTTCAGGAAATAAAGGCAATTATTGCCTCTGGGAGTGGTGTTTGGAGAGCCAGGCTAGCATTATGCAGTATCAGGACCCTGGACAGTTACATCCTGGAAAGTAAAGCTAATGGATGCACTTAACATGCTAAGGAAACTGCAAAACACAATGTGTGTAAACTCTAAGTCAATCCACTGCATAAATTCTGCACAAATCTAGAGTCCTCAGATTAAACCCTGGACAAAAACATTGGTATCACTAGACATTGTAAACACTGTTTCTTTAAAACATGGGTCTAAATTCTGGGTACAGGGAAATGTCTCTGTGGTTATTCTATGATTGAAGACAAGCCCTCAGGCATTGCTAGAGTCATTGGTTGACAATAAGTTTCATACATTTAAAAAGAAATTGAATAGTTTACTCTGAATCTATTACTTTGCAGTGCAGATGGTATAATTAGTTTTGGACTGATTGTTGTCCATCAGATCTAGTAGGCCCTCTTTTTGATTCAGGTGCCTAGAAGGATGAGATTTAAAGATTTCTAAAAATAGTCTTTTACAATCCAAGTCAAATACCCAAGCTATGTTTGAATTGGGGAAAAAAAACATCCCACGTTATTTTCACACAGATGTTACCTCTTTTAAAGTTTAAAATTCCTTTGTAAGAATGAGGGAAAATCGGAGACAAGTTTGGCTTGCGGGTTTTTTTTAATAATCACTTATTTTATCAAGCTTATGAACAAATAAACAGGAATAGGAAAGAAAGTAATGCAAAACTAGCTTCATTCAGAAGGTATCTGTTCCGTGAGGGATGTCCAATATTTCTACCTTTTTGTAGAAATAAGAGGTGTGTTTGAGCATGCAGCTGACGGTTGCCACCAAACAAACTGTTCTGTAAATGAATCCATTTTATCTGGAGACACAAAAACTGTAATCTCAGATCTAATCTTCTCCCGTCAATTGGATTAATTTAAGGTGAAGATTAGATTTCTCTCATCTGATATAAAATGTATTAAGAGTAAAAGAGAAAACAGAAAAGTGTGCGAGTGGTAATGACTTCGGCTTAAGAACAGCAGATGACAAGCGGAGCGCACAAATAAGAACACAAAATAATGGGGTGAATAAACCACCCCTCTAATTTATATGCTGTTCATCTTTTACTAAGATACTATTTGAATTTTATAAACAGGTTGTCAATATGCCTTATCACTGTACAATGTTACTTATTTTATTTTTATTTCAATTGAATTTTAGACTGTACTGTAGCTGTTTAAAGACCTTTCAAAATGCGTCACATAGCCCTTCAAAATAATGAACCCTATCATTAATCTATTTTGAAGGGAGTGCCATGACATAACATTATCTTCTATCTCTCTTGTTATTACTGAGCAGTTAAAGCACAAGACATCACAGTACAATACATTTGTGTCATCGTCATTGACATGCTTATCCATAAGATGTAAACAATTAGTATTTTGCTGGCTGCTCATTGTATCTGTGAAAACCCATTTCCAACAAGAATTCGCCAGAAGGTTTCTGGAAGGACACCAATGAGGCCTGATAAATGGGTCTGTAACATAGTATCTTCACATTGATTATTTGTGTTTTACCATCTTAACATTACACTGGGGACTTGTGTTTTTACCTATCTGCATGCAAATTGGCTGCAGTAAAGATCAGAGTGTTGATGGGATTTTTTGTCCATAAAAACACTGTTTCATACCAAAGAAAGACCTAAAATATTATATTCTGTTATACAGTGTCTTCTGTGTGTCTTACTTACAAGGGCCATATTAATAAATGGTTAACTATGGGCTACATTGACACTTTTTATTCCTATTAAAAAGAAATACAGTGGCACAGAAATTAAGCATGCTGGATGCTTTGTGAATATGGGCGGTGGCTAGCACAGTATCTGACTAGCCAGCACTGACGCCAGTGTAACTGGGTTTTTTAATAACTTGGAATGGGATGTACTGTACAGTAATAGGTGATGTTTCATAGTGGTGCATTAGGCTCATAGAGGCAGAAATTACTTGTCCTCACCAGGCTGGAGTACTTCTTCAGTGCTGGAATCCGAAATTAAGGCAAAATAATCCCAAATTATTGTCAAGATGCCGTGATTGTGACAGTCTTCAAGAAAGAAGACACATCCAGCTGTGGACATTCCAAAACTTAACCTCTCTGCTGCCCATTGCAGGCAACATCATTTCAAGTATTTTCCCAAAACATTTCATTCGTCTTGTGGAAGAGCCTCTGCTCTTGATTGATCAGTTCTAAGGAGTTTATGCCCTTGATTGAGGTAGATGCAGAGATGATATACTATATGGGAATACTGTAAGCCCACTTTCGGACACAAAGGTATCAAAACAAGACGCTGCAGAATAAGAGCATCTGTGACAGCTCAACATGGCTGTACTGTGCTCTGCACAACCTAACCTCTCACAATAAACAATTGATCAACCCACCAGAGAGTGTGCTGATTGATCCCATAATAGTCTGACAGTTAACTTAGGCTTCATGGAAGACACCCACATTTGTGAGAGATAGCCAATGAGTGAATGTACTGGCATGGCTAACAAACTGGCCATTAGTTTTTTTGAGGGGGAATTTTACTGAAGATGCAAAAGGCCATGACATGTAGAAAACATGCAAAATTAGTCTTTCTAAACTAATCACTATTAAGTTTTATTTGCAAAGCGTTATTACAGGAAATTTTCCTCCTGCAAATTCTTCAAGTTCATGGTCAATACTTTATTGCCATAACAACTAGTTGCATGGAATTTGATTTGGTGAGCTCAATACAATACAAATTCATAACATAAAGCCAATAACAGAATGCATCCACCAAACGCATTCACACACCATCCTAAAACCCACCAGTAATAAAATAAATAACAGTGAAATACACTAAATAACTTTGGGGCCTGAAGGAGTAACAAACGAGCCATGCAAAAAGATCAAACGTTAAAGTGCAGAGTTAATGCCACATCACAGCTTCCAAGTACAGGTAGGTGCCATTACTGGACCAAGCAGACCTTGTCTTAATAGACCTAGACTGCCTACCAGAGGGGAGGGAAGTAAACACAGGTTGGCAGGGTGGGAAAGGTTGGTGAGGATCTTTCTAGAGGATTAAACTAGAGAGATAGAGTGAGTCCACTTAGGGAAGGTGACATCCTACAATCCTGGAGGCTATATACACTTCTGTCTCTAGCTGCTTCTTGTCCTGGACAGAAGTGTTGCCATACCACACAGTGATGGAGAAGGTCAAAACACTCTCAATGACAGATCTGTTGAAAAGGGTCATTGCTTCCTGTGACACTCCAAGCCCCTTTAACTGTCTCAGAAAGAACAGCCTCTGATGAGCTTTCTTGACCATGATGGATGAGTTGACCTCCCATTTTAGAGTGTTGGAGGTGGAGGTGCCCAGGAACTTAAAATTCTCCACCACCTCTACAGCCTGACCATTCATGAATATTGGTGAGAGTGCTCCTTTGCTTTGTCTAAAGTCCATCACAAGTTCTTTTGTTTTTCAGACATTTAGTTCTAGGTTGTTTAGGCTTCACCATTTATCTAATTCATCTATTTCATTCCTGTTTGCTGACTTGTAATTCGTTGTTTGTGATGAGCCCTATGAGAGTAGTGCCATTGGCGAACTTTTTGACTGGATCTGAATCTGAAATCGGAGTCTGATTAATACTGTACCATCTCTGCCAGCTTATCAAAAAATGTGACAGGGATGATCATGGTAAAGGCAGAACTGAAGCTTTTAAAATTATTTTAGAAACGTGACCATAAAATTCATCAAATTACAGTCATTACTGACCAGAAAAATATTTTTTTCTCACAAAAGAAAAACATGGTATCCAACCTTTAGAAATAATTGTCCTTTCTCATTGAAGTCGTTTTTTGCTGGCTTTCATGTGTTTCATTAAGGTTTTTTTCTCAACACCTTTTTTGTAGCAAATAAAAGCAGCATTAAATGACTCTTCTGGAATAAAAACCATTGCAAAAATCCTCTCTCAATATCCGTGAAATGCTCATTGAAGCTATATAACCAAACTCAATTAACATTCACCGGTCACATTATCATCAGATTGGCAAGGAATTAGCTCTGGCGCAGTCGAGAATTAGTGAGTCTCTAGTGTGTACTGCATCTCTCAGCAAGCTCAGAAAAGGGAGCCAAGTATTATCTTCAATTCTTTTATCTGCAGAATTTGTGTCCTTGACAGAAATAGATTTATCTACTGGGCAGGAGCTCAAAAGAAGCACTGTTTTTTTCAATTTGATTTGAAAGCCAAGAGAGCATTAAGACAGCCATCTTCCACAAGACCAGTTATGAATTTCCTAAAGTGCTATTCTTCAAAAACGTTTCACCCTGCTTCTGCTTCTTAGTTTGTTCAAATTTTGGGCCTTTTGTTGTTTTCAAAGCAATCTTTGCCCTGCATATTTAGTTCAGCAATGAACTATGAGCCCCTTCAGTTACCCATCTTGTTATAACTGTGATCTGTAGTATGTGGGCCACAATATCGGTTCCAATATTAATTTGTTGACTATTTTATTGCCTGTCCATGTTATCTATTTAGAAATGTAAAAGAATAAAGGTTAGGTTTCACATTTATTTAAAACTAATTAAAAATTGACCATATCTTTTCTGATATCATCCAGTTTTTCCCAGACAGGCAACCATTGTGCACTGATCTCTTAGTGAGACCTGAATCAGCTACGCACTGGTCCTATGTAGTGGACTCAGTCTGGTCAGTATTTATTTGCATATCTTTTCAAATGCGTTTTCACTTTTAAACTCCTTTAACAAAGTAGTTGGTCTCCTACTGCCCTCACACCATCTTTAAAATCAGAATATATTTAAATCTGTCAAGACAGCATAGACAGCCAATGGGTTTCAGAAGTTCAAAGTAGCATCTACTGAATACAAAATAATATTTCTGTCAGCTTTTGCTGTGCGGCTACATTTCTTCTTGTTTAAGACAATGTACAAATTGAGTTTCTGAGTCACACACTGACAAATGCCATTTTCAACAGAAATAAGGATGGAAGTATTTTCTCCTACTGAAGCACACAAAATGCTTCTGTAAACTTCACAATTCACTCTGCTGTTGTCATCATTAGTTACATCATCAATGAAGATGAGTCAGCCAGTTCCAGGATATACTGTATACAATGTGAAAGAACGGCCAAAGGAGACAGGATAAAGAGACTCGCCTCCACCACATTTCCCAGAAGGAACAGCCTGCTGTCCTTTGTCACCTGACCAGTCAGAGAAAAATGATTGGTCAGGTGATGATTTAAAGCCAGGATGCAGCCAGCAGGTCTAAAGCAATGGATTGCAAAAGGGTGTGAAGGAGCTGAGTGAGCAGCAAGCAAACATTCTGTAAAACACTGGATGCTGATGTGGAAAATGGTAAGTGCTGATAAGCAGCGTTGTTTCCCGGTTGTGCATTTCATTAGGGATTGAAGACGAGTCCACTTAGTGCTCTGGGTAAGCTAACCTTTATTTCTGTTGGTTTGGAATTGTGTTTAAATAAGTGCAGCCCTGAACCAGTGTTAAAATGTCTACATTGCATCATGGTGCTTCTTGTGGGCTGGAGGACAGTGCAGATGTTTCCTGCAATCTTCTACAGCTGGACTGCCATATTTATTCTTATAAAATTTACTTTCACCAGCTTCTCCAGAGGAACAAAAAGTTCCAGAACAGTGTGTTGCACAACCCCACATCAGTGTAAATCAGGAGTTTACCTCCCTGATGAACAGAAGGGGATTCTGTGTTGTTTAAGGTCTTTAAGTTGAAGGGTTGATAGTGAAGCGGGTTATGCAGAGGTCAGTAGTCCCAGTTTTTTATTTCAGGTCCTAAAAAGCTGTGCAGTAAATGAGCTGTAGCCAAGCTATCCTCGATAGCTGCAGAGCTTCTGCATTTGATAAAAAGGAATGCAGGAGCAAGTTTCAGAATGCCCTTATAAATTGTAAAGACGTTCTTTTAGCGGAATTTTACATATCCTAATGATCATGAAAATGGTCTCAAGGGCCAAAAGAAACTAATTGAAGGAAGTAACAAACACCTTTATTATAATTACAGAAGACAGTGATTTTTTCATGCTTATTTCAGATAGTTATATTCACGTCTGCTACTTTATTCCTAGGTACAAATATAGATAGACCTGTCAAAATGTCTTTTTCCCATCATATTATTTTTTTATACCTAAGCAATTGCTGGATGAGTTAAGATTTTTTAAAGATAATTTGATGGCATCACCTTATTTTACCTGGAGTAAAGTCTTCACAAAGCTGCCTGGAAGATTTTTTGGTTTAAATAATCTCTCTGAATGTCAGGTAAAATGGTTGCGGTAACTTAAGACAACAGGGGGAAGAGTTCCCTGGCAGTTCTCCAGTACAACTCCTACATAAGCATTTTCTAAAGTAAGCAAATGGTAATGAAGTGGAGGACAAGGTGCCTCCTGCAGTCTGTGACCCTTGCTGTATAATGTGAATGGATAGCAGGAGGTCAGGACTTTCAGTGCACGACTGTTCGACTGAAGAATGATGGTGTTTATATGCCAGTTATTGGATAATAGAGTGTGACAAGTTTTGTACACCTACTTAGCAAGAAGATCATGACTCACAGTCACAGAAGCTAGGCTAGGGAAGGTGATTGTTTGACTACAGGATGTGTGACATTGTCATTTTCAGCTGCCACAGTACAGGAGCCAGAACCCCCCCACCAGCATGAGGGAAGACCCCATCAATCTGTTACTGCCCCCTACAACTGAGAGCTTTAGCCCTGGGCAAGCTGCTTTTCCCTGTCAGTAGGGATGCTTCATTATTCTATAATGGCCATGCAGGCACATTCCTCTAGATGGGCAGTGCTCCTCTGCCTTGTTTTTTTAATTAGTTTCTCCATGCAATGCCTGTGGACAGTGGTGGCAATTAAAGAAGAGAAATAAATAGGCACAGATGTTTTACAAAAGGCAGGCGTCAACGTTGATCTAAGTGTGCATGCGTTATTTTAAGATTCACCATAGTTCTTAGAAGCCAGATCAAGCTGGTCAAGATCAGAGGTGTCATGAGAGGCCTACTTTGGTTGAAATATATGGATATCGTGTTTGTTCCAGACTCCTACCACCCTCTGTGTCAAGCCATGTTCTCAGACTTGGGTCCATGAAATCAATCAAGTCCATCGTTGCCTTTTTTTATTCCTCCTTGCCTCATCCAAAACACTGCAATTGTTTTTTCCTGCAAATCTACGTGCCTGCCTCTTGCTGATAAAAAGAAGTAACTGCATTGCTTTTTATAGTTTGTGGATGCTGGATTCTTCTCACACATGTTCCTGTTGTACTACAGGTAGATGTGTGGGCTGACCTTTTTGATGTAACGGAAAATCCTGCACAAGTGAGAGTCTTGACCGTTGTGGTTTCTCTGATCAGCTAATTTCACACTAAGGAAGCTATGTAAAACCTGCCTAACATGCCCTGAAAGCTCTGTGATCTGAAATGCTGTCAGAATATTGGTCATTATTATTCTAGTACCTGGAATGACCACTCCACTCCCCCATCCCCCATCCATCTCCAAGCTCATAAACTTGGATGCAATCAGAATATTGATGTAACCTGCTGCTCAAGGGGATAGATCTCATCAGGTCTCATTTCCAATTACAACCATTTAATATGGTTGTGTAGGGAAAGGGCTAATGCCAACCAAATTATTCCTCATTTATCTGTGTGCGCGTCAGTAAGAAACTACAGTATGCATCAGTGAGCAGATGAATTTGGGTGAAGCTATGTGCTCCTCTATCTCAGGGTTAGAAAAGCCTGTTATTCTATACCTCTTTCTTCCTGTCTGGATTTAAAGTCAGGGAAAATACTTGTGCAAGGGCGGGTTAAAGTAAAAATATTTGCCTATAAAAGAGAAACAGACTTGGCAGATTTTACATTCTTTGACCTGTTGGCGACTCTGTCAGAGCAACATACTTTCTACCCCTTACAAAGTCCCAATTAAATGCTGGTTTCAAATTATTCAGCGGGCAGCTGTCTTGAAGTTTTGATTTTAGCTTGGTCTTATTCTCCCTTTTTTAAGTATTGCATGCACATGGAGAATTTCTCTACTTCCTTTTTGTAAAAGAAATGTATCAGTGTCACTTTCTTCCCAAGTGTCACGCACACGGACTGAAATCCGTGTCAGATCTTGTAGAAGACCCCATGCGATGCGGTAAGAGCTGGAGAAAACAGGAGGCGTGGTAAAAGGGAACACACAGGGGTTTAATAGTGCACAAAATAATAGTGACAATCCGTGAGACAGTGAACGGGGAAGACAAAACGGCATCCAAATCCAAACGGGTCCAAGGCCAGGTCAAAGCACAGTCCGAGAGTCCATCAACAAGGAATCCATCCTGGGACGCGACAAAGTTAAAATCCCCGGGAGGGGGGAGCACACGGACAAACAAAACATGGAGGTCCAAGGGTGACGGGCGAGATCCTCCAGACCCCGGGCTCAGGAAACGGGAGGTGTCGGGGATGAGGCCTATGCCCTCAGGAGACGGATGTAGGGTTTCCTGGTGCTAGGCGGGCCTCGCGACATCTTACCCTAATGATGAGCCCCAAGGACTGGAGGAGCTGGTCTTTAAATAATAATGCTAAAAGGGTACACCTGGAGAGCTTAATCACACAAACAATAATGGGAGCAGTGGAGCGCCCTCTAGGGAGGGATGTCGGGCGTGACACCAAAATAAATCATAGATCTGATCTTTCCCCATTCAAGCAGGGATTCTCCACCTTGAATTTCCATACAAATAAAAACATTACACATTTTGGACAAATAATACAGTACAGTACATCTGCTTATTTTTCCTTATGCTTTTGTGTATTAGCACACAGGCCATAGACACCACAGACGTGCATGTTTATTAGCGGCAGTTGTCTCTTCAAGCACACTGCACCCGACTGTAGGTTTTTCCTGTACATCTGGAGAGAAGATAAATGATGTTACACCAACTCCTGTACTGAGGGCCATTCATCACGTCCAGCCCCAAGCTGTAAAGCTTACAGGAAGCCAAAGAAAACCCTGCTTCACTCCGACTTCATCACAATCATGCTGAAAGAAAACTGAGCCGGAGGAGAGCCAAGTGAAGCGATTCTTCACGTCTTTAGGTTTTAGAGGAGATTACAGTGATGCCTAGCTGACAAGACCTATGTGTAAAACTGAAAACTCATAATCCTGCATATTGAGGAGATGAAAGAAACTCATTCTCCTAGAGTCCTCGGATGTGTATTTTGTTTTTGGTTTCCAGTTTACGCAAGCCTGTTGTTAATTATAATGGTCATTTCTCACTTGCTTAATTGGAACAATCTGACATCTCATAAATGGGAAGGAACATCAATGTGTATATTGTCCCTAATTAATTTCGTTTCCCTTCTAGTTAATTGAATCTGAATGCCGTAATCGTAAAAATCATTGTTTGCAGCTCCTGACCCAGAAATCTGTTTCCAGCTTCCTTCTGCTCGCCACAGATGTTATGATTAAGATAAGGAGGCTATACGAAAGCAAACGGCTGATGTAATCTTCTCAGTTTTCAATTTTGTCAATGTGGATTTGGTCATTGTAAATTGATTTAATGCTAGGACCGTGGTACTAGCACAGGATGAGTAAGGACTGTGCACACTTGCACTGCTTTTTCTGCTGTGATATCTATTGCACCCACAGCAGTCATGATATTTGTTGGAGGAGTGATGTACAGTAGCTCTCTCTGAGAGCCCTATAATACTTACCGCCACAAGGGATGCTGAGGCACAGCATGTAGAGGACACCTACTGTACATGACAGCCAGGATGCGGACCAGATGTGTCTGGACTATAGGTCTCACTGGCTGTTTACATTGTCTCCTTTGCGCACTTGCTCCAGCGACTTTATTGTTGGGTTCAGTTCATTTATACTGGCAGCTTTTGTGTCTTTTAGAAGAATGTGTTGTGGTTTTATAGTTGATTAAATCACAAGAAATGCTTCTCTGTGGCTTTTGCTTCAAAGAAGATTAGAAAAGCCTTGATCTGGAAAATGGACAACATTCCCTCAGATTGCTAATGAGCTATTCCAACACGTGTTAAGATTGAATTTTTGTAGTCAAGGATGTAAATGTTGATCTCTCGCATCCTGCTTGCATTGCTTATGCTGAATGTCTTCCAAATTCTTGTCTTGTTTGATCACACAGACCGCAGTAAAAGCAGGCAGCTGATTACAGCAGGGAGTCCCTTTTTCCAGAGGCAAGCACAATCTTACCTGCTCTGCTCCTTTCTGCACCTTTGCGCTTTGCTAACACCAGGTCATTATAAGCAAGAGTTTTATATGGCTCGAAAAGTCTCAGGCGCATGTAAGGAATATTCTTTGGTGTAAAACATCACTGTCTGTACAGAACTGGCTGGTATAGTGGTTGGTGCAGCTGCCACAGTTCTGGAGTCCAGGGTGTGTTTGTGGGCTGTGGACTGCATGTTTTCCTCATGTAGCATGGGCTTTATATGTCATGATGCTGGAGCACTCCAGGTCAAGCTAGCATTGCCACGGCAACTGGCCACACCCCTCCACTCCTGTCATCTGTGCCAGTTGGCATGGATATACAAACAGACAGAAAGGTTGATTCACCTGTGCACTATCTGGCCATCTCAGGTGAATCAAGCTATTTAAGGGCGGCTTTGTCAGTGCACTGGGTTCTGTTGTAGAGTGTTTACTCAGAGCCACCCAAGACTCGAGTGATTTATATGAATTGGGCAGCCTGTGACCCAGCAGTGCATTTGTGTTCTCTGCAGATAAGGCTGCTCTGCAAGCAGGTGTTCCCCTGCCTTTGGATCATCTGTCCTGCTTCAGCTTGGCTTAATCTCCTGGCTTCCCTCTTGGTGTTTTGTACGGTTATTCCCCAGGCTTTGAACCCACTACTTTTTGAATTACTTCTCTGGGCTGTTTTTCTGTATGTCCGCTTGCCTATCTACTGCCTGACTGTGAATCCTGCTACCGTATGTTCTCGAATCATGACCCTGAAGAGTCTTTTCAACTTTTCTCTTGCACACCTGTTTCCTGTGCTGACCATCTCCACACTCTGCTTGTGTCCCTTGCTTGCAGCCACACCATGCTGTCTGCCGTTTCTGTGTTTTGTTTTTCTCTCTCACCCTGCACACAGGTTCCTCTTATGACACACAGACCGCTGATTCGTTCCACCTTGAGAAGCAATGCTTGGCTATGCTAAAGTGCCCATTTCCATGGGGACCAGCAGTTTGTTTTGCAGTGTCAACCTGGAATACCACTATTGTTCTGTTATTGGAAAATGTTTATTTGCCTTCTAGGTATTGGAATATTCTAGAACATTATGTAAAGACATTCAAGAAGGAACTTGTTAATCATTGTACAAGTCCTGAAGGACAAGGGTTCCCAATCCTGGTCCTGGAGGAGAACACATCTGCTGGTTTTTATTCACCACACACAGGGCTTATTTATCAACTGAAGCCATAATTCAACAAACAAGTTGCGTGATTCTAATATTTGCTATTTTTCAACTCAAAATTCCAAACATCCTATCAATGAAATACAATAGCTAAATGACAACCTCCAACATATTTAAGAGTTGAAGACAAACGGTTCAAATTAATCTTACTAATAAGTCAATTACACATTCAGATACACAATTGTGTAACTGAGAGCCCAGCTGGAACAAAAAACAGCAGGTATATGGGTCTTCATCTCCAGGTTTAAGAACACTTGCCACAGACACTTTTTTCAACATATACTATGCACAGCCAGTTAGTTAAGGGGGATCAGGAGCCAAATTCTAGGAAGTCATTCAGCAATAGCCAATAAAATGTAATCTCATCTTCTTGAGAAATGGGAGTAAAAACCAAGCTTTTGACAAAAAGCAATCCCAGAAACAGACTCAGAACCTAGGGTCTGTGAGGTAGCAGTAAGAACCACCATACCACTGGAGGGAGCAAACTGAAGGGCAGTGCCAGGCTCTTCTGGAAGCCTGCTCAAGCTTCTTGATAGTAGAGAAGCCATTTGTTCTCGGTTCAGTACTGATGGGATTTGCGATTGGGCCAGCTCTTGCATTGTTGGAAGATCGGGCACGAGAGAAACCAAGGCCAGATTCTCAGTAGAGATAAAGGAGCACTTGAAGTAAATCTGGGACTCCAATCCTGAAAAAGTACAAAAATGACTATGTAACAATAAAAATAAATCATGCATACAGAATTTGATCAGTACTGTACATTCAAAGGCTGTTTCACAAACAGAGACAGAGGTTTCCAGCTTTCAGGTTCTATCCCTGTGCAAGTCATCCCCTTGGTGTAATCTCTCAGACTCACATAGGGGGTTTGATGATCTGTAATTATGCTTTTAATGTCATAACAAGAATGCACGTTATTTACAATGATTTCATATTTGCATTTTACTTTTTTTATTTGGGAGTCCCGATTGAGAGGGTATTTTACAAAAAGACCTTCTTGCAGGACAATTTTGATAAACCCTGCCTTATTCCTTAAAAAATAGCTTTATGTTTATTTTATGTTGTAGCTTTTGTATTTGTGAAGAAAAGAATAATATGTTCAATCCTGGCATGATGAAGTCTTCCACCCCTGCATCTCACAATGAAATGAAATGACTGACTCAGTTCACACATCTAAAAACATACAGTAGTCGCTGAAATATTTGGGGTTGTGTTTCTTTTGCTTTGTAGCACATTCCCTGAGTGCATACTGTAGCTGTACCTGCTTTGTACACTTGAAACCACATGAACTCAATGTCTGTGCTTGGGGCTGGGACTGTTCTGATATACAAGAAGTAGCCAGCCTGCGACCAGCAGTGTATTTGTGTTCTCTGCAGATAAGGCCAGGGCACTGGTGGCAGCCTTGCAAGCAGGAGTGCCAACTGCCTGTGCCACTTGCCACACAGTGTGCAGCTGTGATTTGCAGTACCCTGTGAAAATGCAATCAGAGCTGCTGCATGAAGAACCTCATCTATAGGCTTAATCTAGTAAATTCAGACCTCTGTACCCCAGAAATATAAAGCCCTGACATACTTAAGTGAGAGGCTAAAAGGGAATGCAGAGGAGATGACCTGAAACACAGACCCACTGCTCTCCCTGTGTGTCATGTAGAGTCTGACATGGACACTCGGGATCAAGGCTGCTGAATATGCCACAGGCAAGTGTCACAACCGCCAGCCAGCAGAGACCAACTCTTAAGCGATCTAATCAGCACCAGCAGCGGGTTATTATTAACAAGTGATATTTACACCATCCTAACCTGCTTCCTGTTGCTCGTTATTGAGTCTACTCCTTGAGAGCTCTACCTGGCGTTTTTCCCCCGTACCTCGTTTATTCTGGATTCTGGACTCCCCTTCTGCCTTTTTGACTTTGGACCTCGCCTCTCATCTCGGACTGTTTGCCTCCTGTGTTCTCCCGGGATTATGACTTACTGTACCTTACCCCTTTTGACCACGACCTTGTCTCTTGCTTCGGATTGTTTGCTTCTATCGCCCTTCCTGGTTTCTGATACACCCTTTTCCTTTGGACACCGTACTCGCCTGTCGTATTGGATTGTTCGCCTGTCTGGTCAACTACTCACTCCTGCGTCTGCACAGGATCCTCGTATCTATCCAGCAGGGATTCCTAACAGCAAGGACATGCTGCTGGAAATTGGCATTACTCATTTTAATGTGGCCAGGTTTTGTAGGATCAGTGGGCCTTCTACAAAGAGGGGTGTTGTTTCAACCCCCTTTTTTAAAACGCCATTTGAAATTGAGTTCATCACTCCGAGCTGGCAGGTCACTGAACCTGAAAGGAGTCAATGCGCAGATAATGAGAAGAGTCATTAGTTGTTAAAACAGAAGCTGCCTTTTAACACTAAGCCATGGAAGCATTGCACCCAAATTCAGATGTAAATTAATCTGTATTATTTGTCAATGGACAGGTAAAGTCAGAAATGCAAGTACATAGTAGAAACAGAAAAGTAATAACTCCATACAAAGCTAATGTGTTTACACAGGGCAGTAGCTCACAGCAGTAACAGACAAAAGCCACGCCAATCAAGGCAGAATTTGGGATGAAGAACCTGAGAAGGGGAAAGCGAAAACAAAGTGCTTAGGAAAACATAAGCTGATCTCTTTAAGCAGTTTTTCAATTATTACCTCCAAACAAACGTGTATTTGCAACAAACCTATAAGCAGTCACAGCTACTGTACAATTCAAAGAGTGATAATACTTGTCCTCGCAAGCTTGTTGGATGAGTAAAGAAGCTATTGATTTTTTTCTGTAGAACAACTGATTCTTCAATAGTCAGCTTGTTTGCCATTATTTTTGACTGAACAGCTTTTACAAGTTGACCAATTCACGATGAACAGACACAGGTGGAATTGACACCGAGGGTTCCTTCTACAGAGATCCCATTTGTTAGATTTCGGGCAACACACCTGCATGTGGGCAGTTATGAAACTCGGAAATTGGTACAGGGACGATACCAATTACAAATTCCATTTGACTCTTTAAGAGCTTAATTTACAAATACGCTCCAGACAGAAACCTGAATTGATTTCACATTAGCCTGTGATTGAGAACTTGAAGCAAAAGCCAGAAGACAGTGTTCCTGTAGGAACAGGATTAGAAGCCACTGATCTGGAATATTAAATGAAACTCCAGTACAGCGTAAGGAAGAAATGGACAAGTAATACTGTAGGTTTATTCCATGCTGAAAAGAGAAGAAAGAAAACATAACGTTTTGGCTGTGAAGCCTTCTTCAGGTGTCCACATGTTGTGTTTTCTCTCTTCTCTTTTCAGCATGATATAAACCTATTACTTGTTCCTTTGCAGCCTACACATGCTGACGCAGCTACCCACCTGAACTATAAGGAAAAAATGCTATATTGGGTGTTACTAAGTAAGAAAAAATTGCCTGTGACTTATATTCAGAATATATTTACAATGTATTGAATTATGTAAAGAGGCATTGTCTTACTTTAGGGTTATTTCAGATATTTTTATAGTTACAACCTGGTGTTTCTATAGGTAATTCTATATTTAAATTACAGTACAGTTTTTGGTACATGTACTTTTAATTAAGCATGTACATATATGATACATGCTTAATTAACTACTCATTATTTTTGTTTAGGCCTTTACTATGGATTTGTTTCCACCTCGCAACTTAAAGAGTATTTTAAGATATGATACTAACAAAACAGACTGTAAAACAGTTGAGTGCATATTGATTACATGCCTGCAGAAGAACTGGGCATTGTGAAGGTTTTTTTGTTTATGCTAAAAGTGATTCCATTTTCGCTCCTTTGTGTTTGTTAAGTTGCTCAATACAGTTGAGGACTGTCGCTCTGCAAAATATTTTTGAATCCACTTCTCTTTATGATTTCTCACCCTGAATCTACCTCTCTCTAACTCACATGGTGTCATTAAGACATCACGAGTAGTGTATCTGTTCTGGATATAAAAACCCACGTCACCCTGTGCTGACAAGACTCAGCCTCCTCTATCTTGCTATTTCAGGGCCTCCAGGTATTGACAGAGGAATTTTCTTCCCCTTCAGCACATAGTTGTTGAGTGTGCATTTTTATAATCCCTTTACATATTTATTTTCTTTTGGATAATCTATTAAATCACCTTAAACTGTGCTAATGCCCAAAACAGATTTGATACATCTGTAACCCCCCTAGTCCCCAAATGCAGGATTTTTTTCTTCAGCTTAATCCCCGCTGAAGTAAATTCTGCAGAATCCTGTTAGGAGGTGCTTGAGCATTTTGCTGCGTTAGTGCAGTGGCTGACAGCAGGCAGTAAATGATTATGCGGTTCAAAGGTTGCACCCTCATTATTACTCAGTGTGCTGGCAGGCTGAGATAGGTTGAGCTGCTTCACGGTTTTAATTGTTGTTGATTGCTGAGATATTACTGATGGAAAATTAATGTGCACGCGGTAGGCAATTGATTTATTGGCCACAATGTCCGCACAGTACCTGGGAGTCATCCTGAAACTCGCAGTCCTAAATACTCCAGGGCTCAGCTGCATTAACAGGATCCTGATCGGCTTTGCACAACACCTGCTCAATGCAGCTCCAGTGATCCTGGCTTCAATCCTTATTTTTTATCCCATTAACTCAATCAGCCACGGGCTGTAAACTTAAAGTACTAGAGAACATGAGGTATTAAACAGGTCAAAATAGCAGGAATAAAGTTGGTTGGTGAAATTGGCTTGTTCTGTAGGCAAAGTTTAAGAAGACCTTAATTACACAGAAAAGATTTTCATTAACTATAAGGTCCCACAGCATTTAATTAAGGCTGTTTTTACAGTCTTTCCAGCTGCTCATTTCAATCGGGACTCTATTTTATCTATTACTGTTTTTTTTTCTTTTTTCCATCAACACAGCTTTGTTTACACAGCTGCGTGCTGATATGTTGAAGATGGACTGCGGACACATGTACACATTCTTGGCAGAGGTGCGCTCATGTCTGCCTTCAGCTAGTTATCACATGTAGTAAAACGTACAGAATTGTGTGTGCTTTCTCCTACAGTCTGGCAGGGGTTTCTTCTAAGATCTCTGGTTTCTCCCCTCTCCTGCAGGTTGGATTTGATTGGCTGTTCTACTGGCCTTGCGATGGACCAGTATTCAATTCATGGGATGAGCAGCTCCACAAACTCAATCCAGATTTCCACCCTAGACGTCTGGAGACACTTATTAGGATAAAAGCCTTTTCTGATGATGGGTGGAATCCCACTTCTTAAAGGAGATGAAGTGATGCAGCTCTCACTGACAACACTGGTGGCTCACATATCAAAGTTCAAAGGGTGTTGGGGCTCTGTTGAGCAATGGGCTGAGAATACCCTGGTTGACAGCCTACGCAAACAAAGTGACATGGTTGGGCCATCACAGTGAGCCTAGGATAATGTCCAGACCTGAACCGGTTGATGTATCAATATATAGACTGTATACCTCTACTCGCTGAGACACTCAAGAATTCCTTTCTTTTAATCATTTTTTATAAATTATGTACATACAACTTTATCTGATTTTGAATGAGCCTCTCTTCAAGATACAATCCCCTGGAGTTAACACTGGTTAGAACAAAGCACACATATGCTAAAGTACATCTCCATTTCTGCAGAAATCATATCTTTGAAATATAAATCAGTGTCTTTTCTTCTTTAATAATAATGCCGTAGCCTTGGGAATATCCTGCTTTAACTCACAGGGCTGCAGAGACAGCAGGCCCATTTACAGCTGTAAAGAAATGAAGTGTGTAGAGAGACGAAGCATCCACAGTGTTGCAGCCCTGCAGGCTGTGTTCCGTGTCGTCCACTCCTTGTACATTTGAGTTCCTGTTGTGTACTGTATCTGACTTGTGCAGGCATGCTTAGTCTGTATTTTTAATTGGTGGAGGTTGTGTTCCAGAGTGTATGTCACCTTAACAATGTTTTCAAGCTTGCTTCATTAGAGTGCTGATTGTAAGACAGGAAAATAATAACATCATGTATATTAATTCTGAGCCTAAGGACTTCATCTCACATTCACAAAAGAAATATTGTAAAAGGACTACATTTGTCTGGGGCTTATTCACTATACAGTGTTTCTTCTCTTTAGGAGTGCTCAACCCTTTTCTGTCCTGAAAACTCCCATATTGTCAAGGATGTCGGAAAGGCAAGCCATGGAATGACAAGGAGAGCAGTAGAGACCCTATGCGTAGCAGTAAAAGGGGCAACACGGGGGTTAGCCCAGGCTCAGGGGGTCAGGCGATGTTGGTAAAGAAACCAATGCCCTCAGGCCACAGACAGGAGTGACCTGGTTGATCTGTACCCTCAATGCTGAGCCAGGAGCAGAGCAGACAAAGGAAGTAAATAGCCTAAACAACAAGACACACCGGAAAGACATGAATAATCACAGAGAACTAGGAACAGGACAGAAGTAGAGTGCCCTCTAGGTGTACAGGGCGTGACACATATCTTTTGTTTTCTCCCTTGAGATCCAGCCTCCCTGTAATGAATTATAAGCAAAGGGGCCTTCATTCAGGGAGCCCAGAACACTAAAGATCATGGGCTCAAATGGGAATATGCCAGGGCACCTGGCTGAGTGGCTCACCCAGTAAAGACACTCTCTCTCAGAACAGGCTGGCAGTCCTGAGCACACTGTGATTGGTATCCTCCCAGTAGTGACACGCAGCTGGCAGCGAGTGTCACGTGAGTAGGGTAGGGATTAGCTGGTCAGGACTTCCTTGGGATTCCAGCAACCAGTGATTCATGCTGCTTCCCTGCAGACCTGCAGCAACATGAGTGAAGGATTCGCTGCTTCTCTAACCAGCACACTATCCCTCCCACGGGACACCATGGAGCCCGCACCACTGATGGGACAGAGGAGCATGCCGCATTCCCTCTTTCTCTCCGGGCGGTATGGGAATTGCGAGCTGGTTTAGAAGCAAACAAGTTGAGCCCCCACGTCAGTTGGGTGTAGTATGAAAAATGCCAAGAAAAAAATGGGTTGTGCAGTGAAGTGCTTGGGACTGAGCCCTGCCTGGGTGGCTGGGGTTTAACACTGTACAATGCCTGTGGCCCAGAGCAACAAAATGCTCCTCACTCCCCCGTCTCACTCTAGTGATGCTCCTGGGGATTACTCGGGTTATTGCGCGTAATAGAAGCACTCCTGGTTTTTTTGCTCTTTTTCCCCAGGCAGGATCATCAGCATTCCTCGGGCGCAGGCTCACAAGCAGTGGGGTGGGGGCAGGGGAGCCGGCTGCTGAATGCTAATCAAGGCCAAGTCACGTTTCCAACGGTGAGGGCTCCTCCATGAAAATCGATGATTAAAAGCCCGAGTCCTTGTCCTGGCACCCCCACCTGAATAAAACATTGCCTGTTTGTCCTGTGGTGTCACTGGCACACTGACTACTGGATAGATGGGGCAGAAACAGGTAAAGGGGTCCTACCAGGTGGGGGGGGGGGGGGTTCATTCTCTGAGATGGGCTGCTCCTCACTGTTCCCTAGGTGGGTCTTTTGCTTACTCTGTGGATCTCCCTCCCACCTCACACACACACAGAAAGCAAAACACACAAACCTTTCGAGGCTTCTTTCTGAAAACGTAAATAGAACACACGTATCCAATCGATTTGAGTAATAGGCATGGAACGGTTTCATTAAACATTTACCAACCCGATAAACCAGGGTGAGCTGCAGGAGGACACCAGAGGTGCTGCAGGAGCTGCAAATCAGCCCCCAGCCTTCTCCTCCTCTCCGTTTGCAAGAATTCCCCGATGACAAATTCCCTTCACCTTGCCCTAGATTTGCGACTCCCACGCCTATGGTATCTCCACAGCCCGTGGGCTCCTTTCAGAATCTATCACGCACATGTGCAGGCAGTAACCAAATCAGAATATATCAAACTATTTTGGCTGTCACGAAAAGCACTGGAGAACAGCACTCCAGATTCAAAACAAATCAAATTGCAATATTAGCCTAAAAAAAAACAAGCAGGGGCATGAAATCACACAAGCTCAAAACTCATCCTGCAGTGTGTTAGATGCTCAATTTTCTATTCATGAAGTTCTCAGTTTATGCGTCCTAATTTCATTTTCTTATTTTTAAGGTATTTTCACAGTTTCAAATCACTGCACACCACATACAATGCGAGCGAAAGACTGTTTCTCACAGTTTATAGACTCTATGAAAATGGGAGCTTTCCAGTTTTTTTCAGTTATCCTGTACACAGTCCCTGAATCACCAGATTGCAGCTCAAAATGAGTGTGTTAGGTTGATCTTCCAGGAAATTTAAACACAAATATTTTTGGGGGGAATCTAGAGAGCTTTGGAGGAAATCTTTTATTTTCCACTTTGGGAAAGCTGCTAATACCCACGCCTGGGCACTTTGGTCAATCAAGGAGGACTCCTGGAGGATTCCTCAGCTCTTTAATATGCACTACGAGCTTGCAGAATGGCTTCCAGTGGGAATGATCTGTGATCTGTTCAAAACATGACAAGAGCACCACCCAAGTCCCTCTGGAGTGGCACTTGGCAATCTCATTGGCAGGCATCCAGCCAGAGTTTTCATTCACACCTGTACAGTATGTATACAGTGACTATGCTGTACATTCGTGCTCCTTTAAATGTTATGGCAAACAATGGAGCATGTATTTATAAAGACACCTAAGGGAAGAACACCTTCACTCTGCATCACAAACACTGCAGATATCTGCACTGCACAAACAACAGCTGCTCTACTAGGTCACAGACATGAGAAGTGATGTCCTGTATTTTCAGTAAACCTAAATATTTAGTTTTGAAGAACTAGCTTTTCATAGGTGGAATAAGCCCTAAGCTGCTGAGAAGAGCTCAAGTAAGTGGAGCGTAGCAAAAAAGTCATAAATTAGTAAATAACCTTGTTTCAGATACAAAGGTCCTTACAAAGGTCTTTAACTATACACTTTAGGGTGGAAAACACTACATTAATGCAATTATTTATAATTATTCCAGACTTCCAGATTGGAGCACATTGTATAATCATGGGGAACTTCGAATAAGCCCTGGATTTGCAATGTTTCAGGCTTATTGAGTTCATATTCCATTTTAATTGACCATAACATCCCCGCAGCTGAGTTTTAAACCTCTTGAGTGTTTTATAAAAATGTATCCAAAAGCAATTTGGGGCTGAATGTTAGCCTTAGAATTAAAAACAAGAGATAAGGCTTGCAGGAAGCTTGCAGGAGCACCTTGCCTTCAGTGTGCTGCGGGTGTGTAGGAGAGGAGACCGTGTGCTGTCCAAGCTGTTCCCCAGCCCCTGAGTGACTGGCTGCAGCTTTGTGTTTCTCCTGCCTGCTGCTGAGAGACAGAGCCCAGGGTGGGCTATTGCCATGGAAGCTAATTTAAGCAAGACCTGGCGCAGTATGAAATGCACTTAATTTGAATCTAAATCAGTCTGTGAGAGATTATTATTTTTTTAGCTCATACAAAATGAAGAAATTTAATGACGCAAATGCCCCGTGTATTTTCAGTGTTCAGGAAGTGAAGCTTTTCTGTTGTTTTTTTTTTAGTTTTGTTGAATTTCTTTAACACATATTAATTCAAACTGAGAAACACCCATGTGGTTTATTCACATTAATTTCCATGTCCACGGCTAAAACACAGTTTTATTTTTTTTTAAATACTTCTTTTGGGCCCCTCAAGCTGAAATTTGCAATCAAAGAGTTAAAATCTGAGAGGTAGTCAGTTTTTCCACATTGCTCATTTGGTAATTATACTGTAGCTGATTAATCTGGAGATTTTATGCAGAGGATGGTAAGAATCCCGATGAATAATCAACAGAATTTTGCTAGCTAGTTTGACTCCAGGCTTCTTTATCCATATCTGGGGTAAAACTGTCACTGCCTATTGCTGTCCACCAATGCTACATTACAATGGGGTGGGGGTGTTAGGGGCAATGGCTGGACTCTGCAGGTTGGGGATTTGCTGGTGCCTGACATATTGATTCAAGTCCAGGGACACTCCACAGCATCTGCCCTGGTGCTGTGATTGACATCAGTGCCTATCTGTCAGTGTGTTGGCAGGGGGAGTGGAAAGTGTACAAGTATGGACAATGCAAAAACCAATTGCACAAACGCAATCCAAACATTCACATCCTGAGTGGCAGGAGACTGGTCTGCCGGAGTAGTGAGTCGGACATCTAGGCGGGCAGTATGAGCTGGGCACTCGCAGGAGAGCGACAAAGCACTTTGTGTTTGGTCTTGTCTGTAAGAAGACAAGAGCTGCCTTAAATAAATGTGACACCTCTGGGAGGACTTGGCATTAGTGGACAGCCTTATTCATCTACAAGTGCTCAAGGACAGGGTTGATCAAGTTTACAGATGCCGTAATCAGGCCAGGTGATAACGCTGGACTCAGCCAAAGTGGCAACTCTCATTTAACTCATCGTTTTCTTCCTTGGGTCACTTTGATCTTGCATGTTCAAAGCCGTTTACAACATCATCCGCAGCTGTTTTGAGTTTGCTGTGACAGGTAGAAAAACTAGACCAAAGCCGCGCACTCAAAGCAATTTCCTTTCAGTGAAACTAGTGCTTGGCTTGTGGCCTGGTTGCAATAACAGACTGCACAAAGTTAAACGCAGCTCGGGATTGACAACTGGTCCTTTCGATTCTATTTTTAAACTTCTGAAGTACGAATTAATTGCTTTGAATCACCATGAAAAATTGAGTTAATTACTGAATCACTGAATCACCTCCTTTACAGCCTTATCTTTGTTTTTGTTTGGCGTAACAGCCAACAGGCAGTTCACTTTTCACATAGCTGACTGGGGTGCCGTCTTTAATTGATCCGGCAAGCTGACATCAAGATGAATGATATGCTAATGAGCACAATTTATCCCATGCAGGCTTAATTACAATGCAAGTCTATATACAGGTAACTTAGAAAAAACACATTATACTATACTATTGGAGTATATTTTGAAGACACTTATTAATCAGCATGTGACTGAATCATTTGCCCTTTATCCCATGCAGGTTTAATTACAATGCAAGTCTATGCTAGAAAAACACATTAAACTAAAATATTGGATTATATTTTGAAGACGTTTATTAATCAGCATGTAACTGAATGGCTTTTTCGGGTATTTTATTTTGGTAGAATATTTCAGAACGGGGCAGTGCAGTGGTTAGCATTGCTGCTAACCAATGCTGGGGCCCTGGGTTCAATTATAGATGTGGGTTGCTATGTTTGTAGTGTGAAAGTTTGCCTGGTGTTTGTGTGGGCTTTTGCTGGGTTCACTGGTTTCCTCCCACAGTCCAAAAACATACTGGTAGGCTCTGGCTCCCCTGCAACCCTGAATTGAATGAAGCAGTTAAAAATGAATGGATTTAGAACAGGTAATCCTCAAGCTGTTTGCCCTCCAAATGCCCCAAAATGCTCACATTTCCAATCAGTAGTAATATCTGTTATGGATTAACTCCTAAAGACCTGGAACAGCAGTGTAGAACTGTGGCTCTTCCTTAAAAGATTTTCTTCTGTTCATTTCAGTAATTCAGTTAAATCCTGATAAATTCAAGAGAGGGATGAGGTATGCAGACTGTATTTGGCCTAGCTCATCCGGCTGAGGGTACTGATGGAAGGGTGTCCTGACCACCTCTCAGTATTGTGAGGATTGAGCGAGTAGCTGCAGGGGTGTAGCTGAAGTGGTGGGAGGCGTACAAGACTTACAAACATAGCCTAGCAGAAGCGTGCAAGATAAGGATCTAACCTTCCTCCTGGATTTCTATCATAATCTCCATTATACAGTAATTCCACATTGTGCTTTTCATTTCAAAGGATTCCAAAGAGCTTCAAATATAAGAGAGGACCCACCTTATGTAACACGGAAGCGCTGTCCCATCTGTGATACGTGAAAGCCATTCCGCACCAGCAGCCCTATTACAAATCTAATCAGGTGGAGAAATGAGAAATCACTTCAGCGATTTATTAAAGGGGGAAATGTAGGGAGGCCATGTTATAGAAGTCCGGAGTGGAGTTAAGCCGGGAAACTGGGGTTAGCAGCCCTCTTCTTAAAAGGTGTCCCATGGGATGGATTGTAGCTTTAGAATTTTTACATTATAACCAATTAATACTATTTTTACATTTTTTCTTTACAGTTCCCAGACAGCCCCAAACTATTTTCCCAATCAGAATGAAAGCAGTTTTTCTTATGGCTGAGACTTTTACACTTGTATCACCTCAATACTTCAAAATGACTAGATATGAATAAGAATAAACATATTGAAATGAGCCCTGTAAATATGGATTAAGCTTCCAAGCAAAATCTGTTTTATTTCTATACATTCAGACACACTAAGAATCCTCCAAACTCTGTTAAGGTAATATAATCTGTTATTGAAGCCAAAAAATCTGATTACCTTCTTAACACAAACAGCCCTTGTGCGACAGGAGTGAAATGATCACCTGATAATGCTGTTGTCTTTTCACTCCACACTATTCAGCGAGACGAAATTGCAGGAAGGAGGAGAAAGAAAAATTGTGCATCTTGATTCTGCCGCAGGTTGGTTCCTGTCATACAGATTGCAGCTGCCACCTGGTGGAATAGTTCCTCCTCTTATACAGTCTCTGTCCTCAAACCCTCCTTTATTCATCCCTGTTGCTGTGTAGAAAAAAATAAAATCTCCATTCGTCATTACATGTTACAGCACATGAAGCATAGGAGGCATACTGTAGGACCGGACACAGTGACACACATTGCCAGAAATCACTGCAGCTCCCCTATCCGTGTAGCACAGGACCTGGACCTGGTGAGGCTGACCTCCAGCGACCAACAGCGGGATGGGTTCACAAAACAGACAGATGTCAGCTTTCTGACCACACCTGGAGTTGTCTGTCACTCCAGCAAGTGTGGAGATGAAGGGCAGTGTCAGCATATATTCCAGTATGAAGCACTTTTAAAATAAATTACGCAGAAAAAACTTCTTGACAGCAGTCTGTTAGAGACTCATACACAACCAAGAAGAATACATGAGTTGAGACATTCATTGCCAGATGACGTCTTCTGCCTGTCTGCTTCATTAGATCCCTTCATCTCCTTCATTTCTCTGTACAAGGCACAAGCATCATCCAAAGAGACATGCAAAGATTTATGGGTTCAAACAGAGTGGAGTCCTTGTTAATAACTTGCAGATAGGAAACCAATGAATAAAAGCAGTAGCAAGCAATATGTAAATATCTCAGCTACTGAAAAGTGCCCAAATAGCTATGCAATCTAAGAAATGAAAAATTAATAAATGAGCTGTACAATACACTACAGAATTGGTATGTTGATTGCTACTGTATACCAGGACATCATTGCATTACATATCTACTCATAAAATGAAATCCTTGTGCTGCAACTCCAGCAAGTCAGTTGTTTTTAATCACCATGTTAAATTGAGCGTTAATTGCTGTTGCAATCTATTTTAAAGCTTTGTCTTAAGATTTTGTTGGCAGTAATTCTGTCGTTAGCTCATTTTTAATTGATCAGGCAAGAATTCTGCAGGCTGGAAGAGATATCGCTATATACAGATTGTGTAGCAAGAAATTAAAATGCGAGTCCATTTCGGTAAAAAAAAACAGCTGTGGAAATTGAAATATTGCTCTCCATTTGATAAATGCTTATTAAAAAGGCTTATTGCCAATTATAGTTGTTTATGACTACATTATGCATACGATATGTCTATTGTGGGTCTTTATTCTTGTTAATTAACCAGATGAAAGTACGACCACGATGACTACTACTAATAATAGAATAATTGTCCATTATCCATAGACGGAAATCGATGCCGGCAGCCTGAACTTATATCAACCTTGGAATCCAAATTTCAAGCAGCCGTTGAAATATCAAAATGAAAAAATAACCAGACCACTGCAGCCCTCCCAGCCGTACAAACGCAGAACTGCAGCCGGCCGATAAATGTCATCTCCGCAAAAAGCGCGCACAGACCCAGAGTGACGCGTGGATCAATCAGACTGACGGCTGCCCCGCGTCTCTCTCTCGGAGGAGAGGGGGCCGGGCGGGGCGGCTTGGAGCGGACCAAGCATGGAGAATGCTACAATCGACCGGAGAAAATACAGAAGTGCCTCTAGTGAGGGGCTCGAGATAAATAACACATCCACGGGATAAACCCATTGAAAACTGTATATTTCACTCTATTTGCAGGTAGCCCATTCCAAAATGTGAAGTGGATTAGTTCAGTAGAGAATTCACTTTTTCAAATTATTTCGTGTATTTCACAGTTGTGTATTTAAAGTTCCCACTCAGATTAAAATGTAGTGAAGCAGACTTGTGAGATGTTTGAGAACTGTTTTGTGCTTACAGTAGCCAATAAGTATGTACTATTATCTGTATTAATCCATAGTTTTAACTTGGAATTCATTGACTTTCAGTTGGATTCTGCAGTTTTTGTTATCACAGTGAAAATGTGTTGTCTCTTCACTAAGTGCTTCACGTAATTTCTTGTTTTTTTCTTCTGAAGGCTATGAAAGTCCACCCTGGCTGTAAAATCACTGAAGAATGACTTGACTTGCACCATCAAAAACACCATGAGCGCTGTAACATGAGGTATGAGAGAACGTCCACGGAGCCCCTTGTTCGATATGAGTCTTCAAGACACGAATTGCAATTTACAGGCTTCTCACAAGTCTGTAAAGGCAAGTATATTTTATCTTGAAAGGTATTTATAACCCTTAAAATGTATCATGGATCCTCAAAAGGTCTGGAAAACATTCCCCAGAATAACTGTTGTAACACTTGACAATGTATATAGTGATTTTCATCCTGCAATATCACAGGCTTTTACCTACAGTATGGGGGGGGACCTCATGCAGCCCTCACCTGGGTGAGCAAAGACAGCCATTCTGAACCTGCTACACAGCCAATCAGATGGTGATCTCCCCCGATGGAGAGTGAAAAACTGAGACATTGCTCCAATAACACAAGAAGTAGCCAGAATACCAGAATTCACACCCCTGTTCTTATGAACAGCCAAGGAATCTTTAATTTAGTCAGGACTGTTGCTTGATATCTCATCTGAGGGACCAAACCTCCTCCTCAACATAGCACAGTGCCCACAGTCACCATCTGGGTGACAGGTTTTGAAACTCTGGTCCAGAGGGAAGACCGCCTCCTACTCGTCTACCAACACCACCTACAGCAGCAATCAGGTTTTCCTTAGAGGCCTCAGTCTCGCTGCTGTCCAGGATCCGGCTGGCTTAGCATTTGAGATCAGGCTACAAGGTGGTAGCTCTGCCATTTAAGTTTACCAAAAAATCTTATCATGATTAAGTAAGCATTAATTTAAAGGAAAACGTATATAATGTTAAAACACTAGTGTCCCATTTATAATGTATTTAGCTGTGCAGTTGGGTTTATAAATAGTAGAGAACTACGCATGTTTTATAAGCGTATGTTTTATTCCTCTTCCTGTACGAGCATACAGAATGCAGTAGTAAACCTGTAGAGAGAGCTGGAGCTCCCTCCTGTGGTTGATTCATTCTAAAAATGTAGGTAATTTATCTTGTTCAATAGCAAAGTTATTACGAAAATTAAACAACAAAATTGCACTTGTAGGTGTAGGTAGTTTCAAATGTGTACATTACAGGATTCAGTATTTCTTTCTCTTGCTATATGCATATACACTACATACAGTATGTAAATAGAGAAATGCACATGTATTATACAGAGCCCTCCAAATGTACTAAGACCGCAAAATCAAAAGTATTATTTTCATCCTCAGTGACTTGTCAATTACCACACAGTCTGGTGTTCTATAGTAGGTGATGACTGGACCTGGAATAAAAGCTGAGAAAAAAAGGGGGAAAGGAAAAAAGTACACCACATTGTCTATTGACATACTGGAGTCATAGTCCTGAGTTGCTATAATATTAATGATGTGATTTCCATGCAGTCATATGGCTATGCTTATCCCCATTACACACAAGGGTTTAGCTCACACCATCTCCAATCATTCTTTCAGTTTAAAGTTCCTCCAACGGACAAAACGGTAACCATCAGTCAGAACTTCCTTTGTTCCTCCCTTATACTGTATGTGCTGGGAGCTGTAAAATAACCACTGCTGCAGGTGTATTTTAATATGTTGGAAGCAAAAAATAAAAAACTTTTTTAGATCATTAGTTCAAAGATTTATTGTCTGCATAGTTACTCTTTGGAAGTAGGTTTATTGTTTATTTAGTACAGAGTAATTTTATTTTACTACACCTCAGGAACTGAACTTTGCAAACACATGTAAAGTTTAGTTTACCTTCTCAAAACATTCTTCCGGACTTCAGGTGGAGTTTGCAAGTACATTAGTGTCCAGATCTGTGTAGATCTATTCCAAGTGCTCTAGTTACTTACTACCTTCCAAAGAGGTGTGTGTTTGTGTGTGTGTCCTGTGATGTGCTGATATTACTTCCAGGTGTACTCCTGCCTTGTCCCTCTGTGGTTCTGGGATACATTCTGAGTTTCTTGTAATGAGCAGCTTACTGTACATAGATGACTAAATTATCTAAGTCACATTGCAAATATTTCAAAATAGGCCTTGTTCAAGGTTAAAAATGGAGCTACAAAGATATTGACTGTGTTACAAACACACTTTGAAGATAAGGGTTCTGCTACCAAGGTGTGTCTTTGACCATTTTTACCTGTTTCAAGCTTTACAAAGACCATAAAGCAAAACAGATTTCGTTGTAGATGGAGCTCCTGTGCTAATACTTTATACTCATACTAATATTTTTTACTCAGAATGAAAAGAAACTTTTCACTGTATTAATCTATGTTTTCAGATACTAGTATTGGAATTATACCCAGGTGTTTTTTATTGGTGTCATTTTGATCAGCGATATTTTTAATGCTAATATTCACGCATTTTTCTCTCCTTTTTAGATTAATTAAGATCTTCCAGCAGAAATCTTAGGTAGAGCATTTTGCATATACTGAAAAGTTGAATTCCCTTTGCAGCAATGAGACTTTTATATCCAAGAGATTACAATATGTGCGTGATGAAATGCACTCTCAAAACTACAGTTAATAAGTTAAAATCGATTTTAATTAGAGCTTTTTATTGTTAAACGTTCATACGTGAGTCGTTCTGTGGGATTTAAGATTTGCCCTGTGCCCTGTCGAACTGTTCGTCTGAAAGGTTGCAAGTTCTGACTTTTATCCTGTGCGCTACTGTTTTTTTAACCACTTTTAGACTTACAGTATTTAGAACCCGACACACCAAACCACAGCTCTTCGTGAGCCTCTTCTGACTGCCACGCCAAATCACTCGGAGAAATTCGCTGCATCTCTCCTTATTAAGCTGTGAAGTTGTTTACAATTTATGGAGATTCGCTCCTCCCAGACGCACATCGAATGTAACCAAACCCATATACTGTAGCTATATAGCAACTCCCCTTCGCTCTTATTCAGTCACGGGCTATTAAAATCAGCTTTCTTCTTTTGAAATATCCTACTCTTAGTAGTCTAGGCTGTGATTGGGCCACATTTCCTCTGACACCAGTCACGCAACTTTCACAGAAAGCGGTTCGGTTTGGAGTGGGAGTTAGTGTGTCGTTACATACTGGCAACTTTTATCAACAGAGTGAGTGCAAGATGTCTATGGTACTAGCTTATTGGGATATCAGAGGGGTAAGAGAAACACTTATTGTCTTCTTGTTATCGTTAAATGCATGCTAGAATTGCTCGCTGTGTATTATTTCGCACTTTCTGCCTCAGATACCCTGTGCGATTGCACAATTCGAACAAGAGCTTCTTTTGTTTGATCTGAGCTCTTTAGGCCCGCGACTGTCCACAATTTTCTCCCATTTTCTAACCTTTTCTACTATAGGTTAGCGGGGGAGCCTGAGTCTGACCCGATGTCGTATCCAATTCATTATCCCCTGGAAATCTACAAGCATGTTTTTTTCCAAATACCGTCTAGTTGATTTACAGTAGTACGACATTAAATCGGGGAGAACTTTGAAAATCTGCACCGCCGAAACGGACCGACGGTGGTCGTGTGTGAGATAATGAAATTTTAAAAACCAAAATATGCAGAACGAATACTGACTGCTGTATTTACTACTGTATCTGTACCGACTACAGGAGAACTGAGCGTGTTTTTAAATGTACGGTAGTATAATAATTGCTTCTGGTATATTCTTTAGGTTCAATTATCTGTTTTCTGTATTTGTTATGTATTACGTTCACGGTTACAAAACACTTCAGTATTGTTTGTAATCGTTGTACTTTTTGGTTTGCAGATAGTCGATCATCTAATGTATAATACCCTTTTAAGGGTTTGAGACCCAAAGAGTAGAATTAACCGTGCACACCATCTGATTTTTATACAGGTTAAGGTCCGCTTGTAAAAGCCTTACTTTACATATGATTCCGCGGAAGTACTGTAGGTAATGTTGTCAAGAAAGCCGTTGAACGTTTGTTACGGAACGTTTCAGAAACTGTATAGATACAAAAGATCTGATTGATGATAACTTTGGATGATTACTTTAACTGGCCAGGCTTGACATGATCCTATGGTCTACAGTCAAGGTAGACGAACAGCTGATTCAAGCTGAAAATCTAAAATGGGGACTTAGCACACAGTACGAAGACTCGCAGCCAAGAGAAACTGAAAAACGTGTCGAGTCGAGTGCCTTATCGCATCACTTTGATTAAAATACCGTTGGCGTGTGCATGGTCCAATCTAAAAAAAAACTATCGTTCGCCTTTTAAAAAAATCGAAGTATTTTTACACATGTGATCGATAGCTAATAAAGGTTTTTTTTAACATAACCAGCTGCTAAGTTGGAAAAACATCTGAAAACAGTTAATATATCCTGCTATATGTGCGTGCTATACAGTATGTGCTTATCAACTGCCCTTAGCCACTGCTTTAGTAGACCAATTGTATCCAAGCATGAATTCCTCATAGGTTCGGGATTATTTTAGTTCAAGGTGCCCCGCGTTCCCCCTCACACCCCAGGGTGTTTGAACTGTCCTCTGCCCATCTGAAGAGCTTTCACTTTCTGCTGCTACCTAGGCTGTAGGGGCAGAATACTTAAGCTACCCCATGTCGAACAAAAATAAGTTTCAGCGAAGTTGTAGGTCTTTTTTCCTGACAAATTGAATCTGAAGCTAAGAGGGGTTCGATGCAGCAAGCTGCCCAGCCAGCCCGGTGGCTGAAGCTGATACTTTGGCTTCATTCGAGAAACAGCTGGATTAACTGCTAACAAACGAACAGGCCAGGTGGGCCCAGTGGCCTCTTCTCGTCTGTCAGCTTTCTTGTATTCCAGTTCTCTTGCATGGATTGAAGAAAAGGCCAGGGGAATGAATAAATTAGGTGCTTGAGGGTCCTCCCTGAAACACCTGTATTGGTAAAAGTGTATTTATTTAGTAGGTGTTTTCACTGCTCTGTATTTCATTCTCGCAGCTGGCTCAGCCCATTCGCCTCCTGCTGGAGTACACTGGCACCAAATATGAAGAGAAGTTCTACTCCTGTGGACAAGGTTATCTCATCCAGCAGGATTTTTTTAAAATATTGTTTCCCCCTTTTTTATGCATTGTGTAAGGTATGAAAGGGGAAGCTGGAAAGAAATTATTTTTTAAAATGTTTGTTTGAGAGATGATTTTATGCGTAGCAGCTGAGGGAGTGAACGTCACATTGGCAGAAGTTCGAAGTGGGCCGTGATTTTGCCTGTCTTTCACAGGGCGGTGCACAGGAGGGACCAGTGACCTGCTTACACAGTGCGGCACTGGTGTTACTGGAATCCTCCTGGTAATAAGAGCTTCACCTTAACCCAGGGGATCTGAAACACAGCCCCTGGGGGAGCCCAGTGTCTTCTGGGTTTTGTTCCACCTCTCTCAGTTGAATAGCTGGTCTAATTTGTTAATTACCAGCCCAAATAATGTCTAGCCAGGCCTAAAGATGCTTTATAGGTATATATACATTTACGGAAATGCATTTTGTTCATAATGAACAAGACCCTTAAGAAATATCCAATATATTTAATATAATTAGGTTAATTGTTTAATGTCTACTCTAAGGTTGGACCAAAAACCAGAAGAGACAAGGGCCAGCAGGAGTTGAGTTTGATACCTCTGCCTTAGCCACAGAGACCATGAGCAAGCTAGAGAAGCTGGTGTTTTCTTCAGCACTGTGGGGGGAACGCAGAGATGCGAAGATCAGGTGAAACGTGCAGGGACAGCACCACTGCTCGGGCTCAGCCTGCTGGCTCGTTTACAGAACACTTGTTAGTGCGCATTGGCTGAGGGTGTGAGGAGAGGCACCTGTGCAAAAGGAAATATTTTAATTACCTCTCTGCCCTTCCTCTGCTTCTCAGCTCCTGACTATGACAAGAGCTGCTGGTTTGGGGAGAAGGAGAAGCTGGGAATGGACTTCCCTAATGTAAGTAGTCCTGTATGCATGTTTTCACATATGCATATCTGCCTTGAGTTTCTTCGATTTAGTGAGAGCTGTAGCAGTATGGTATATCTAGGAATCGTTATTGAGGCAGATTCTGTCAGTTCTATTAGGAAAACAGATGACTGAGATTCTCAGATTAATTGGCTTCTAGTAATCAATTGCACAGGCTGGTCTGAATGGCCTCCTTTTGTTTTTATAAACATGTTATAATTCTCTCTTTCTGTGCCTTCTTGCTCAGCTCCCTTACCTGATTGATGGCGACAGGAAGATCACGCAGAGCAATGCCATCATTAGGTACATCGCCCGCAAGCACAATCTGTGTAAGTACCTCTCCCCATGGTTTGTACTGTAGCGATCTCTGCAAGTGGTTGTGTGAGGTCACTGGTGGAGGAAGGCTGTCTTTCTCGCACCATGCTGTTTGATTCCATGTGCGTCTACAAAATGAAAGTGAACCTGGAGCTGTGATTGTGAGTTACGTGTCATAAATGAATGTCCCCGAAATGAAGAAGCAAAGAAGTTAGGGAAACAAAGAATTTATTGCACTGCGTGTATTGTCATAACCTGGCCAGATATTGCAAGCCTGGATTTGTTAGAGTTTTAAATCTTAACATCAGCATTGTTTAATAATAGCAGTACAGGTCAGTAGCATCCATGTTTGATCCACGTTAGCTCATTGAGCCAGAGCTTGTCCTGGTTTCCATTATGTTAAACATCTGACTCCCCACTGGATGGGAAGCCAGATTACCCCCAGCTGGTCCCCATTGGGACATGGGCAACTGGGGTAAAGTACCTTGCTGAAGGTACAACAGCAGTATCAGCAGCAGCATCAACTTGAAGCCACAACCTGTCAGTTATGAGACTCGCCCTCAACACTACGTTGCCTCCAAACCACAGCAGCTAAGGATACCTAAACCACACTTGCAGGTCGATGTATGCTACCTGCCTGCACCCTGGCTTTTAAGACCACCCGCGCATGTGGTTTGGATACAGGGCACCATGAATTCTGCACTGAGAGCTGTGTCTCTGCTTCGGCTTTCAGGTGGTGAGAAAGAAGACGAGATAGTTCGAGTGGACATTCTGGAAAACCAGGCGATGGACTTCCGCAACGGCTTTGTCATCCTCTGCTACAGAGACTACGTGAGTAACTGTGATAAGTGCTCACGTAGCACCGTAGCGGTGATAAGTGATTTACTGCTACTTTAATAGTTTCAGTATTAAAGTAGCAGTAAATTTTACCAGGCTTTAACCTGCAACTGCAACATTAGGGCCATAATCTAAAGACTGGAGGCATGTCCACCAAGCATCAAACATATGACCTTAATTATAACTTCTGGGCTCTAGGCTCCTGAAGGGAGGGATAGGGGTTCAAATGCCAGGTGGGACACTGCTGTTATACCTTGAGGGAAAGGTGCTTTGATAATAAAGGTAACCATAACTTCTGTGTTGCTTTGGTCAACCAAATCATGTCCTGACGCAGAGCTACCCCTGTAATGTAAGGCTGAATGCAGAATGTCACAAAGCATCACGCACATGACGGAGATGTAAGAGAAGTTCAGGAGGAAGGTTTGATCCTAATCTCACTCACTTCTGCTCACTGGTGTACAGTATATTGGATTCACACCTGAGACTTCCGTTGTGCATCTCTCTCATACCCCTCCTGCCACCACATCTGTACACCTGCAGCACCCTGGCTCAGTCCTCACAGTAATGAAGGGGGGTGGCTGGGCAGCCTCACTCTTCTTTCAGTGCTGCCAGTACCTTCAGCCAGGTGTACTTCTCCAAATACAGGCTGTATATCTCGTCTCTCTTGCATCTGTTAGGTTCTAGCCAAACTGCGGATATAATAATTATAACTGGTCATTGAGACCAGTTAGTCATTAATGGTTTTTATCCCCTGATGCGTCAGATTAGTGTGACTCAGGCAGGGGATGTGAATGTCCACTTTCTCCTTGTGCGTGGCAAACATTGCTGAACAAACTTCTTCTTTTTGCTAATTGAACTCTTGCAGGATAACCAGAAGTCTGCATACCTGGAGAAGCTCCCAAGTGTCCTGAAGCAGTTCTCCAACTTCATGGGAGAGAGGAAGTGGTTTGCAGGAGATAAGGTTGGGGAAAAATGAATTCTGAAAATGGACAGATACTGTGGGCTACTTATAACTGATCTTAATGTGGACATGGGTAACCAGACTTACTTGCTCTGTTTGATACCACAGAGAGTAAATTGTAGTCTTATTCTGTTTTCCTTCTATGGTGACATTTGTTGTGTTCCTGCCCAAGTGCTTTTAGAAGTGAATAGACAACTGATATGCAATTGTGTGGGTCAGTACATTTTCATCTATAATACCTCCTTGAGATAGAATCCAGCTCGCTTTTCTGACAAGCTATAAAAACTTTATTTAAAAAAAAGTTGAATGCTGCTTCTACACAATGCTAGATTGTCATATGAAGCACTAAATGCAAACTATGAGTGAAACCTTAGCTGTTCTCTCTCTGATAGATCACTTTTGTCGACTTCATCATGTACGAGCTGTTGGACCAGCACCGAATGTTTGAACCCAAGTGTCTCGATGATTTCAAGAATCTGAAAGAGTTCCTTGACAGGTTTGAGGTGAGTGTCTGTTTTTTTTGTACCCTGGTGAATCAGTGGAAAGGAAAGGTGGCTTTTTGTTTGGGTGAAAAGCAGCGTGTTAAAATGTTAAAAGTCTGCAATGCCAGCATACTGCATTATTTTATTGTGTAAATGTCCCATTTTTCTGAAACTCTAGGACATGACATTTTGTAAAACAGATTATTGTTAATCACTGAACAGTACTGTTAATCCATCCAGGCTTGCATGTTCTCTACTGAGATTTTGTTCACTTGCCCCATTCTTGAATCTTGCAGTTCAGCCATTAGTAAATGGGTATTAACAGATCTGTTGTTTTAATTAAAATACCTCTGAAATTTAGTTTTATATTGAACAGCATTTTCTAGCTGGCGTGTCAACACAGGGATGTGCCATCAGTAATAAACAGGTCAGATAAGAAGAGATCAAATGAAACTTCTCTAATCTGAGTGCCAAAAACCAAACCGTGTTCTGTCCTGGTGCTCTACCCCAACATCTCACTATCTTGAGCCTGAGCTAGGTAAGTGGCAGAGCACTGCCAGAGGAAAGCTTGGAATTAGTTGCTCCTGTGACTTAATGGGAGCCCGCATGCTTGCAGTGACATCAGTGAGCTGCACTGACTCCTGTGAGACTGAGGTATTTGTAAAGCGTCAAAAAATTAATGGCTCTGATGAGGGGCTTCATTTCAGAAGAGTCCTGTCCCCCACTCCCATTCTCCCCATGTACTGTATGAGCAGCAGGCAAGATGTTAATAACCAGTCGTTGAACTTAACTTAATTACAGGACCAAGTAAAGGTTAATTTTTTGCTCAAAAGTAGAAGGGAAAAACAATGAGTTGGCTGTAGAGCCTTCTTTAGGTATGAGAAGGCACTTGAGTAAGGTTCTACAGCTGACATTGTTTCTCCTTTTTACTTTTAAGCATGGAATTAATCTTGTTATTTTGCAGCCAATTCAAAGTGCTGACCCATTCAAAGCTCTTCCAGCTCATTACAATATGGGCAAGTCTACCTCCCGCTAACAGGTTTGTGTGCTTCTCTGCCAGGCGCTGGAGAAGATTGGGGCCTACATGAAATCAAAGAATTTCATCAAGACCCCCGTAAATAACAAGATGGCAAAGTGGGGAAACAAGAAGGAATGAAGTAAAGGATTTGTGGAAATCCAATACAGGAAAATACAGCACTTCAAAATATTTTTGGAAACATGTGTCTTAGAACAAGGAGAATTGTCGGTTTAAATTTTCTCTAACTGACCTAACAAAAACTAGCACTGAGTTGTGATAACCACCTGTGTTTTCTAAAATAAAGGCAACTGTTAAAAGTTAAGGGTGTGATTGCTTTATTGCTCTATAAATACATGCGATTAATAAGTTAGAACTTTGTAAAATTTTTACATTTCTAGGCAGGGTAGTTAACAGCTCTGAAATACAGGAAGGATGCATGCAGATTATTTTTCCAATTTAAATATAATAATTTATCTTTGCAGTTGGTATAGCAATGTAGCACTCTTGTCAATTAGTAATTAAACCTGTGTAAGTTTTTAAAAGTGTGATCACAGTGAAGGGCTTTTTTATTGGAATTGATTAATGGTTTATCTTCACAACACTTTTAATAAATGACAAACTCGTTTTGTAAGAATGCCATTTTTTCAGAAAGGGCAATTTATGTACATTGTTAATGCATTTGGTTTATATAAACATTTTGTTACAGTTTTTAAATTTGTTACAGTAATTAAATTACTGAATTTTTCATGCCATTGATATATTAGTATCACTAAGTCATTAACAAGAGAAATGCGTTTTCAGCAGCACATTCCACATACCACTCTAATCAGAAGTGCACTGGTATATCATGCAAAAATACACCACTTCAACTTTATATTTTTCTTCTCATTTAACACAAACTCCTTCTTCATTGTTGTATATGTGTTCCCAGACATTTCTAACTGAGATCCACATGTACATCAATGAGTCCAATATGTAGAAGAGAAGCTAGTGGGCCCACCGGGGTATAATGGAGTGCAGAACTACCGGCACTACCAATGAACCAGTTTTACAAAAATGACTTTTAGTTTTTGAAGGGGACGGGGGACTTTGATGGTAACAAACAGGATTGCACAGACATCCTGTCTCTAAGAGTTTCACAGCTCAGCTGTAGTCTCTCCATGCTCAGCGATAGTATGGGTCTTGTCCACTTTCACTGGCAAGCTTAAAAACAAAATACAATTAAGCCATTACAGAGTTGACATGAAATCCGTATTAGAGGCTCCTTTCATTCAGTGCCGAGAAGTGTCGGGAGTTTGCGGTGACCATAACTGATTATAGTTATGGAACTTCATTGTTTAAGATTTTTGTATGTTTTTTCATAAAGTTCATTTTTTCTTTTCTGAATGCTGAAGGATTCATGTATTTGTGGCCCTTTAATTTAAATTCCTGACAGATTAAACAGTCAGGGTTGCAGTGTGCCACTGTGCTGGAGACCTCCAATTCATTAAATCAAACCCTGAATGGTGTGGACTTTGTACAGTGATGAGTGTAGCTCTCACTGGCCCACAGTGGTGTGTGTGTGTGTGGGGGGGATTGTTTAAGGAACTCACTGCTAGTGAAGACTTGACAGCCTGCAGCTGGAAGAAGACCCTTCCACCTTCCTCTGGACAAACCGACTTCAGCTCGTCACGCGTCATTCCCAGGAGCAGAGACCCACTGAGCACGCCCAGACAGCGTACCGTTCTGCAGACACACACACAGCTTTCTGGTGAGAAACTGTACCACCTTCTTCTTGTTCATTGAGGCATACTGAAACTCAAGTAGACGGTTGGATTTTGTCATTAGCTCTGCCTGAAAACATATGATGCACTTCTTCCACATCTTGCATGGAATATTTTATTTCACTGAATAAAACATCTTCAGTGAGCATTCATGTAGCTAAATTTCTCTTAGCTGAGAAAATACATTTGAATGAGATTAATGGTGATGGCATTTACTGAAAGGAATTATTAGTTTCAATACATTTAATTCTTGCACGCAACTGTTAGACATAAGGTATGCATGGTTTGTTAACAATTACACCAGAAACAGTCACAACATAGAAGCAAGAATCCATGAACTGAGCAGGGGTATATATCTACTAGGCCTTACATTTTGGAAAAGCCCTTGTATTCCAACCAGGCTTTCACTTCCTGAGGCTTGGAAGTCTTGTTCAGACTTGGAGGATTCAGCACATCCTAGGAAAGGAAGAAGGGGGTGCGGGGGGGTGTTGAAGACATTAAACTTTCAGTTAGCATGCTCCCCTGCCTTTGCGATAAGCTTCACTGTCGCCCTGCCCTCCACCCACCCTTATCTCTGAAGACTGCCCCACTCTAGAGTCCAGATGAAGAGTGCTGATGCCCAACAGTGAGAATGACATGCAAATCCACAAAGCTATACACAGCTGGAGAGATGGTTTGTGAGCTGCACTAATATAAACTAGTGATTCGCCTTTGAGGTACTTTCTGAACAATGGTTAAAGACCTGGAGCAGAAAGAAATGCGTATTTTAGTCAATGTGTAACTTTGAGACCAGGGATGATGAAACCAGAAAGCTCTGTCTCAGTCATTGGTTATCAATAGAGCATATGCAATTGAACTGGAAATATTGAAAATCTCACATTAAGCCTTCAGCTTGCTGTAACAAAATATATTATTTTGCATTTAGGAAGGAAGGAAAGGGAAAGCGCCCTCTACCTCATGCAGACAATATGTGAAAGTGTGCAGTCCAGTACAAGGTTGGTACAGTTTTATAAAGTTTACTTTGTCACAAGGTCATATTTTTATTTTTAAAATGTAATGTGCTATTCTATGGTTAAAGCAGAGTAAAGTATAGTAAAGTACATCAAACCCAATGTCATACATGGTGTACCATACCTCTGTCATACAGAGCCTTGGGAAAGTGTAGAAAAATGCAGAAACGTAACATAACCATAGCAAAGCCAGGAAAATGCCATGTAACTCTGGGGAAGTATTCTGACACATCTCACCTGGTACTCGGCTTGCGGATTCTCCTCCATGGACTCCAGAACGTTGTGTGGCACAAAGCCTTCTTCCTCTCGGATATTGCGCACCCTCCACCACTGCCTGGAGTCATCTAGAACCTGCACGCACCAGAGACAGACACACACAGACCCCCAACACAGATGTCAGACAGATCCTTCACAAAAACACACAGACCCCCAACAAAGATGTCAGACAGACAGATCCTCATACAAATACACACGCGGACATGAAAACACAAGACAAATATGTGGACCCATAGATGGATGTCAAACAGCCAGAGACACAGAGGTATACAAACACACCAGATAGACTCACACAAATGCATAGAGGCACCAAAGAAATAGGCACACATGCAAGCAATTCAGTGAATCAGTGCATGCCGACAATTATGGACTAATGAACGCGTGTACAGACTGATCAGTGCACATGTACTGTACACATACACAAGAAGGGTTAGTGCACACACATACAGCACAGATAGATCAGTGTAGGTGCACACATACACAACATGGATTATGCATGCACATGCAGACAGATTTGTGCACTAGTACACATACACAAGATGGGTTAGTGCACATATTGACAAGATTTTGGCACACCTGCACTATATCCCCTTTCATGATGCTCAGCTCCTGGTTGTTCCTGGCCATGAAATCATACATCACACGCATGTAACAAGGGTTCTCATTGGAGCTGTGACAGAGAAACAGACATTGTAAAGACATTTACATTGGAAATATTAAACTTAGCAATGCACAGACAGACTGCAGGAAACCTCTCATGACTTTAAGCAAAAGCTTTAGGATGTTGCAATGAACAGGCTCTTTAACACAGAACAGAGAATAGACATTTTGACATCAAACAGACTGGTGCAGGATGCCAAAGTCTCACAAGTGATAACCTCTGAAAAGTAATTTGAAATAAAAAACAGTAAAAATAGACATTTTGGAAAATCTTTTGAAACAGACAGATACATATGATCTGTACAAAGATCAGGAAGACACTGATGAAGTATGCAAAGGAACAAGTAATAGGTTTATTCCATGCTGAAAAAAAGAAGAAAGAGAACACAGCGTTTCGGCCGTGGAGCCTTCTTCAGGTGTGAGAGAGACACTCTTTACAGCTACCCACCTGAACTGATGAAGTATTACATCTATGAACTGTATGTGCTTATTTTGTATTTGATAGAAGACATATTTCTGATAAATCTGACAATTAAGTATTATCATATCATATTTCTCCCTCAAACACTAATACAATTAGTTTTGAAACAATTACATCAGAGTTCCTCAATCCAGTTCCCTGAGAGCCATAAACCGGTTTCCCGGTCCTGGTCTTTGACCCTTCTTCTATTTTCTGGTTTTCATTCCAACCCTGCAAACTTTGCTAGTTTAGATCATCAAGCCCTTATATCAAACTGTTTGCTTGTGATTTTTGAAACAGTTTCTGCTCTTAAATAGAAGAATAAGGTTAGAAATTAGCTCCTGGTTTCACCTCCCCTGTCTCTCAGGTTTATTGTTTCAGAGATATTTAAACATTGTTTTATTTATAAAAAGGTTGAATTGTGTGCTCTGTTGGATTGAAAAGGAAAACAGTCAGGAAAGAACTGTGAAATCCTTTTCCAAGAACAAAGAAGCAGGTTTCTGCTATAAGTGGTGGACCAGAAGATGGTGTGCCTGCATGAAACAGCCAGAACTTCCAAACCGTTGCCCAGGTATGGTGACTGGGGACACTGTGCTGTAGGAGATGCTGTCATTCAGGTCCTGACCACTTAGTCATTAAAGATCCCAGGGCACAGTTAATGGCTAAACTCCACTCTGGGTTGACTTGCACAATCTGGCCTCCCGAACATTTTCCCCGTCATCTACTTGCTGAAGCCATTTCTCACTTCTCCATCGGATCTGCTGCACACTGAGCACAGTTGGGCAGCTGGGGGAGAATGGCTGCTGTGTGTCACCCAGGTGTGGGAGAGTGGGGTGAAGTGGATGCAAAGTTGTTTCTCAAGACAATTTGGTACAATCTGAACATAAAAAAAACAAAGCTTGTAAGGCTCGTAATTAATCTGTATGACATACTGTATACACATGTGGCCACTGACCAGGGTTTTGAAAGAGTGCATAAAAGATAGTTTTAGTTTTATATTTGTTGCTGGTTTTACATTACCGTGTCTGGGGACTGCTCCAGGGTTCTGGATTCTACAGGGGGGAAACACAAAAAGGAATACTGTCATTACATATACATTATAAATACATAGATATAGATTCACAGATGTGTGTTTATCCAAAGTGATTTACAATGCTAGTCCAGTTAACATGCAAAAATGCTGTAACTGTAGCATAAAATACTAATAAAACCACAGAAGACAGTAACAGTTAACAGTTAACAGTGTTAAACAGTTGCGCAATACTAAGGAGTTTCAGTATTGCGTGACAGACAGGACATTCTAACATGACAGCATGGTCAGTAACTGAGGGCTAGTTTTGGGTCTCTAGAAAAAAGTATATCCTGAACTTTTATGTTTTTTGTTATTTTTATGTCGAACACAGCTTTTATGTTTATGTTTTATGTTCTGAAAAGTGTGTAAAAATAACAGTGAATGACAAGATAGGACAGACTTTTCTGAAAATGTAAAAGCTTTTGAAAAGATATTAACTAAGGCCTTATCTCTACGGTATCAGGCAGCTTTATTTCCGTGGCTGTCGCATGTCTACCTGTTCAGGCGTGAACATATTCTCCCTCTCTGGGAAGTCCCGGCGACTCTCCCGCCTCATGCTGGCGTGGTTTGCAGTGGGTGGTATCACTGGAGTTGGTGGCTGCCAGCCATCAGAGAACTCGGGGATATAGGGAGGGATGTTATTGCCGTCTGGCCACTTTGATCTGAAATAAAGGGGCAGATACGATCCCTTGTTAGCATTAGACAACGATGGCATAACACCCTCCTCCATCCCAGTACAGCCCAGGTCCAGCCTTGCTGTTGTGTTTTCTTTCTTCTTTTTTTCATCATGGAATAAACCTATTACTTGTTCCTTTGCACACTGTTGTTAATATCACTTTTGGGAGAGGCCCAGATGGCATATATAGTGACAGGTGCTTAAATCCTTATAGATCTCAATGGAGTGTTTTTGAAACGGGGACCATAGGGAAGGGAGTCTCTGAAAACACTGTTTTCTTCCAAAGCATCTACTGATGTAACACAGGTGATGCCACACTGGGGACAGTATGTCTTGACCACAACAGCCCCCAAACCATGTTTGTTTTAAGAGCTGAAACCCTAATCTCCCCACCCCCCATGCCGAGACTGCACAGGAACACGATCACAGAAGCAAGTAGTGAAAGGCGCTCCACTGGCACACTTCAACAAAAAGCTGAGACACAACAGTTCGGACAAGAAATGCAAAAAGCGCTTCACCTGGGCACATTCCAGGCATCACCCAGCGAGCGCCACAGCTGGTCCTCCTCAGGACTGACCTCCTGCCTCAACAGCTGGATGGCTGGTGGCGTGAGCAGGGGGGTGAGGACGGAAGGCGGAAGGTCTCTCCAGGGGCAATTAGATGTAAGCTGAGAAGGTGGGGAGAGAGCAGATAGTCCACCGGTCTGGATACCTCCACATGCTTGAAGTCCCATAATGATTAAGCTGTCTTTTTTTTAGTACATCTACTTACTCGGGACTTAATGAAAATCTGATCAAAGTGCACTTGATAGACGGAAAGCAGCCATCACAATTTAACAATGCAAATATCTGTGAACCTACTGTGTCCTCTGTGGTTGTACAAACAAATAAATTCTCATAAAATGTCCCATCAAACTGCTTAGTAACCCCAAGGTTCTGCTAGAATATGCCCCTCTCTCATGAGCCTTAATACATCTCTGAAAAAACGTCTCATACACGTAACAAGGAGAGGGGGGGGGGGTTTCCCTAATTCAGATGTTTCGTGAAGGAAACGAGGGTTTTCAGCTTCAACAAGTTATCTGGGTAGCATGTTCCAGACTCCCACAGCCCATTATTCTAAAAAAAACCTGCCGCTGCTTCTTCATTTTTAATGCTCTTCCCGTTTCGTGGAGAAATGACATTAGGCACACATACAGTAAGCACACAAATAGGAACCATAACCGGACCTGCTGCACTTTCTCCTGAGCAGAAATAGGTGAGAACATGAGAGCGATACTCACAAAACCCAAAGCTGAGAAGAGGATATGGACAAAGTCAGGTGCACTGGGATTGTGGATCTTGCCATTCAGCTTCCCCTATAGGCAGAGAAGGGCAGATGGGTTTTAATTAGCAGAATATTCCTGCAATGTATTATGAAAGGAGCACATAGGATGAAACAGTTTCATCTGCAAGGGATTACAGTTCATCTTACTTTTCTCTGAAGACAAACGTCTGCCCTTTACAGGCTGAGTACGACACTGTGCATCATTACAGTTACAATAAACCACTGATGAAATCCAAATGATCCCATTGCCTCTTGCAATACAGTTAACAAATCATGAGCAGACGCATGGTATGCTGTTGAGAGTGATGTTAGTAGAATGCTTACACAACATTTTCTAATAGTTCACACTGCATTATTATAGATCACACTTAAAACGCTTAAACTGGAAGTTGTGCTCTAAATTTTAAATGCAAACAATGCTGCATTTTTGGGCTACCACAATTTATATTGATTCTCAACAGCCCTTACCAGCTGAAAGTTTGACAGTAAATACACATGGTGTTCATTTTTGCACTTTCCCATTCTTGCTTTCCTTCACTGTGCTTAACAAGGGTTCATATTATACATCATAAGGCACAAGATAACAGATGTTGATTTATACTGTACCAGGAGATTGAATCCATATTTGATTTTCTGCATACAGGAGGCGAACTCCCCTGTCGATGGTAATCCCTGTACAGGAGCATCTGCAGAGAGCGAACAAGCAGAGTCTCCACTGAATGTCTCATACAGTTTGGGACAGGTGCTGCTATACTGCTTTTTCCCAGGTTGATTAAGTGGAATTTACTTACTGAAAAACCTTTGTAGATTCGGAAAAAACTCCACAGCCAGGCTAGTGAAATCTTAGACTAATCTTCGAGTGAAGATTGAAAGATTTTATAAACATCAAGGCAGCAGCGTAGGGTAGTTGTTAGGGTTCTGGAGTCTTTAAACTGGATACTGCTGAGTTCAAACAAACATTGTTGTACTCTCAAGCAACTTACTTCTCTCAGACTGCTCAAATGTACAAACAGGTCTTCATTCTTACTGCTCGTACGTCAGAATGGTTCTCAGTTAACTTACCTTTTTCCTTGTGAAATTAGTATTTTATTAAAAAAGAGATCAAAAGATCCAGAATACACTAAGTTTACTTTGTGATAAAAATGCCTATTTGCCAATTGTGATGAAAATGAACACTAATATGCAATTATATATTCTCTTTTACAGATAAGTAGGTTGGACATTTGAAACTTTGTTCAGCAATATAAGGACATAAATAGAATAAATCATATTTGGGCAGCAGACATCTTTTATAAAAGAAAAATAAAGTGCAGGGAAACAATTTCATGGTTCATCTTTTTTTAGACTCACTTTTTTTACTTTTATTTTTTTTGCTCTTCTTTTCCTTCTCCTTCCCTGGGGTCTGTGCCACCACTGCCCCCACTTGGCCAATAAAGAGTTCCACATCGTTCAGCACGTGGTTCAGGATCTCCTAGACATGCACACACACGCATGAAGCCCAGACATTTTATTTTCTCTGTACACACCCCTGTCCAGGGAGAGACGGCAGTAGATTCAGTTTGTGGCCGCCTCATAGGTGCACTTTTGTATTTCTGCTACAATCACTAAGACAGTTTGCTGAAATCTGGTAGAAGTGCACCAAGCATTTTAGGGAATATGACAGAGACGGACAGTATCCTCTCCATTTTCGTGTAGGATGAACACTAGAATATACAGTAACAAGCCTTTATGAAGAAGAAAATGGACCATTTAACTCACATTCATTTTCTCAAGCACAAAGAACAGTAACACTCTGAAAGCATCTAGCTTTGTTATGAATGATCATGGTGTCCCTAGTCACACAATGTGGTTACAGTAGCCTTCAGATGAACTTGCTGTTTGCTGTTTTATTCACAATTTTGAAAGCTCTTTTTAAGGCAATCAAGGAATACAAGAACCTCGCACTCTTTTTATCTACTTTTTTGCACCAATTTTCCAGTCACTCCACTTTATCATCTGTTGATGTATTTCCTATGCTTTTGACTAGACAGTGCTTTAAAATATATATCTATTTTTTATTTATTGTTAGCAGCAGGGGATGATGGGCCAATTGGCTTCCTCTAATCGTTACAGTGTGAGTACTGACCACGTTCCTCTCTAACTCAGCTTTCTGCAGGTCTGGGGGCTCCTCTGGCATATACTGGGGTTCCTCCTGGGGCATGAATTGTTGGGAGTGGTTGTCCTCCTCTGGGAGAGACACAGAGAATTGAAGCGATCACTCGTATCTCTCACACAGTCAGTGACGCACAAGTCATCACATTGTACTTGCACACTTACACACAAACACAACCAAAACATCTGCAGCGTTTCCCCATATATTGTGCAATTTCAGTCACTCCACAAAATGCAAAACAAAGCCTTGTTGTTTAAATTGTAACAACTATTCCACTTTCTTTTCCTCCCTAGAATTTAATTCCAGCTACTTTGGGGTCGGTATTGTAGCAGTGCTACTCCAGACAGGGCAAGTTCGTGATAAAAGAGCCCCACCCCTACAAAACCCATACATAGAGGGCACTCCAGTGCAGAACTGAACCAGAACCCATGAAGTTACAGCACCACTCATCAGTCACTGTTAAGGTGTTACACATCCTGATTAGTAAATACTAGTTTTCATTTGTTGATGCCTCTTACTCTTAGGAAATGTTTATGAGTTTTAAGCCTCAATTTTCCATATTGTCAAACTGCCTGTATATGTCATTTCCTAAGAGTACAGCAGTTCGCCCACTGGTTTGCCAATGATAAAGATATTGATGTCCATCATGTTCATCTGCTGAACACCACAGAATGGGTAAAGTGGAACAATCAGGTTCATCTTATGTTATCCTTTCTTGTGGTCTGGGTTTCACAGCTCTGTGGATCCTTCCGTAGAAAGGTCCTAAACTGCCTGCCATTCCTTCAAACAGTGATTAGACTAGGAGTCATTTAGACAGACCCACCATAATCTGGAGTGGTCCACTGTGACGAGTGTGGTTCTGGTCCAGACCACCTGTCCATGGGAGGCAGCAGGGGAGGCGGCTTGTTGCGTTGTTGCCTCGGGCCCTGCTGGCCAATGATGTTCTCCAGATTGTCCCTGAGAGAGATGAGAGGGCAGAGGTAGACACTGAAAACAGCACTGACCAGGGAAAGACCTTCCAAGCTTATATGATGGGCTACTTTACTTACATGAAGGAGAGTTTTCCCTGAGGAAAATTCCCATAATCTTCAGCATTTGCCCAACAAGTTAAAAAATTGTATTAATTGGATTTCTTCTTTCCATAACCGTGCAGTATTGTATACTAACATGGGTACTTTCAGAATAATGCCTGTGCATTTATTTCTGCAACAGAAAGCTCTTACATATCTTGCTGTGTGTGCAGTTCCTGTCATCACAGTGCATATACTGAAAGGCAGAATTTGTTTCTGGACACAGTGTGGCCTTCTCAGCCTTACCGGATATTGTCCTGGTTCCCTGTTTCCTCTCTCCTCTGGTTAATAGCCTTGTCCAAGTCTGCCCTGACATGCTCTGCCTGCAGGGGACACACAGTGAGAAATGGAGCAGAGAGAGCTCTGTATGTTGCACAGAGTTCTGCCTTGACAAAGGGACAGAGCACCCAGGTTAAGGTCTCAATGTCCAGAAGGCATCCTCACCCCCATTTCCTCGCACTGGAAGAGGAAGACGCTGGTCCGACTCTTGTTGCGCTCCTGCACGGTGATGGTCAGGATGGAGTCGTACACACAGCTGTGCAGCACGGCCTTCACCTCCACTATGGCACTGAGGGGGAAGGACTCCAGCTCCTCCTGGAGCAGACAAAGAGAGGAAAAGAGGCTGACATTCAACCAAAGCAGTGGCTCAAAGGTGAAATTCATTTCTAACCCACAGTACCATATGATCCATGTAAGTGGAGGAAGCTCAGCTCTGGTTCATCTGGGAGAAGTACCAGTTATTCCTTCCCAGTTGCTCAGGCCTGGCCACTGCACAGGTGCACTAGACATCAGTGACCATGAGGGCAGGGACACCTCGAACAGCCAGTAGCCAGCAGAATGACCTCCCTGGCCCCTCTCCTCACCTTGGTCTCGATGTCGGTGAGCTGCAGGCTGCTCCCCTGAACCTCCAGGAGCATGTCCTGACCCCAGACCCGCCCCTGGGCGTCCAGCTGCTTGAGCTGGGAGATGCAGTCGTTGACGGTGTGCACCTCCCTGTTGTCCAGCTCGCTTGTGAACAGGTGCTGCAGGAGGAGGGAAAGAGGGTGGCCTGAGCTCTTGGAGGACCCAGCGGGCAGACTGGCAAACCAGCGCAGGAGGACACGAACAAAGCAGGAGAATATCCAGCTAACCATATAGCATGTGGTCTGTCTAAGAGAGTGGTGAGGAAACATCTGTTTTTCAGCCCATTACAGGAAGAACACATTTGTGCAGGACAGAAAGAGGTACAAATGTTTGGCCTTTGTTCTCTCACAGATCTGTTATAAACGAGGGCCTCAATTTTCCATTTGAAGCAACAAGTGTTAGAGAGAGTCCTCCTCTAATCTGTGTAACCGTCTGAATGCCTGAAGACGTCTTGTGATTCAGGCTACTTCTTTGCTGTTTTTTGCGCTTTGAGAAGGTTCTCAGCATGAGTAATGACTCCATTATCAGAACGCCGGGAATTCCTATCCCTGATGCACAGTTTTTCAGTCCATCATTGGGCACACACAAAGGAACAATATAGAGATACCAGATAATTTAAACATCAGGTCTTTGGGACATGGGAGGAAAATAGAACTCCCAAAGAATACACACATGAGCATGTGTATAGAAGGACACACAAACTCCACACAGATGCCCCAGTCTGCAATCAAACTCAGTATCCAAGAGCTATGAAATAGAAGCAGTTAACACCTTGCTACTATTCCACCTCTTTTCATTCTATGTAAATTCACAGTATTTGAAGATTTTGCTGTGCTTTTTTGTCTTCAGACCTGATTGCAAGAGATTTTTCTAACATGAATTGAAATTAAACAGCTCTGAATCTGGAAGTATTTTCTTCTACATGGGATGGGCTAGTGAAGCTGCTTTTCAGACTGTACCTCCACCCGGAACTGGAAGTTGTCTGGTTGTCTGGTTATTGACTCTGCATACTCCTTCCTCTGCTCTGTAAGCAAAAGAGAAGAAGACCTGATGTACAAAGGCCAGGTTTTTCGATATGACATCTTTTTGATATGAAACGTGCCTTGACAGGTAAGAGGGATGAGCCCAAGAATTATTAACTTTAGATCTCCTGCAGCTAGAACTCAGTGAGTACCATAAACCAAGATTACAACAAAAACAACCTTGCCCGACCCAATTCCACTATTCTAGGAACAGACCTTCATGATTCGTGAAATACTAGTGACAAATGACACCAGGACAAAATAACTCAAATTAACTGCATGTCCAAGGCCTGTCACCCCAATTCAGTTGTGAAAAGGCCTAATTGTTTTCTGTAAAAATAGGGGCAAATGGCCTTGTAGAGACCTTGCTGGAAAGAACTGCCCATAAAAGCGAGGCTATCTACGCTGCCTGGTCCCTCAATAAATGAATCTGCTCGGCTACAGGGTGTAATTGGTCTGCATTATCAACTAGGTATATACTACATCTATGATATCTTCAGGACAATGGCTCTATGGATGTGACTGCCATTTCAGCCTCAGAATATTCTGGAACACAATGTGTATTTACAATACAGACGAAAAAAGCTTAAATCTAGCATTAGAGTTTCTCTTGTGAGTACTGGGATGATTTTTGAACATTTCCACCCTGATTCACGAAGTGCACGAGCAGCAGCCGGCTGTACTCACTGTAAATGGCCTTGGCACTGGGGCGTGACAGGCTGGACCTCTCTGACGAGGGCTCATCACGAGGGAACCCACTGCGGAGCACAGACACAGCTGGGTCAGTGACCTGCGTGTGGAGATTAGCCACGTGCCCGCTACTTGGTGAATTGTCAATCAAGAGATTATCAGTAAACAACTCCACAACAGAGGACAAGGAAGAGGGGTACAGGCAGCACAGTCGGGTAGTAGCTCCGACAGGAGTAGAGGTGTGTCCCTCACTGACAGCATCGCAGTGCAAGTGTCCGGGAGGTCACAGGAGTCACCCAGGTGAGCTCTGGCCATCCAGTCCCACCCGACCTTTGGCTGAGAGCTATCACTTGGAGAATCCCAATCCCAATCTAATACCATTATGATCCAGGCTCGAACTCATGACTGTAGACTTGAACCTGTGCTCAAGCAAGAACCTTTCCAGGTTGAGCCAGTCAGGAGGCACCACAGTGCATTTTCATGGGAATTTTTGTTCTAGAAATTTGCACAGTGTTCTGGGATGCCCTGGCATGAAAGGTATTTTGCAATGCATTACATTACATTTTTATAGAGTTGTTCATCTCCAGCAAAGCCATTACAGTTGGGGTTTCTACATAGCCTGTCCACTACACAGGGGGCTGGCCAGTTGTAGTCTGTGGGGACCTGATAAATTATCAGGTCAAGTTTTGGAGTAGGGAAATCTGCAACCTGTTTATTCATCTGTGCCAAACATGTCATTTAAATCAGGAGAGGCTAGATCATGTACTGTATTTGATGGTCATACTGTTGGTTGCTTAGTGTGGATTTTCTGTACCAGAGTGAATAAAACAACATTTTTCATGTGTTTAGAAACTGATGATCCAATGGTCAAACACAAACAGGTCCAGAACTGCCCCTTTCCACTCCCCACAAGCACTGCACCAACACCACACCCTTGACTTACTTGGACAGGAAAGGCCCCTCATAGTCCCTGGAGTCAAACAGGCTGTTGTTTCTGTACATCCTGAGGCGTGAGCAGCAGGGATCTGAAACATGGGAAACAGCTGATTTACTCAGGGCATTGAGAAACACACCTGTAAGAACGGTTACATTCGAGAGGCATTTGGGCCCATCTAGATGGTTTGGTAGTGATCTGAGGTTCTCATCTAGCTTGTTTTTGAAAGAAGCCAGAGTGTGGGCTTCAACAACATGGCTGAGTAGCTTGTTCCAGACCTTTACCCCCCTTTGTGACTTCTGTCCTGATTGCAGGATCTCATCCAGATGTTCTTTAAGTGAGACCTGGGCACTGGTTTGATCCCCAAAACCCACAACCCAAGAAACTAGACAAAGCACAGTGACAGAACATTCTGCAGAGAGGTACTGCAGGTGCTGTAGGCCTTTTCATTCCCCATGAATATAATGAATTTCTGACAATTTTGCCAGAGCTGAGGCAGGATACACCCACACCCTCCACATCCACATCTGTCCCCTGGATTCTTCAGAAGTGAACAAGCGAAATATAAAAAGGATTTACAATGCTGAAATATTTTTGACTGTGGCACACAGAAATATTACTATAATAATATGTTTATTTCGTAGATGTTTATGTTCATATATATTAATGCTACAGTCTGTCTTTTTAGACAACACTATTTGCTTCACAGAATTTAGGCAATAAATACGATAGCAAAAGATCTCTGGCAGCAGTTGAACTGTAGGATGCAGTCATGTTGATCAACTCACTTTGTTACTTTAATTGGCTAATGGAGAGCATAACTAATGTGAATCTAATTTGATCCTGCAGCCTTAGGATTATTTTCCATCTCAAACATTAGTTGACAGAAAGGGCACTGATTGAATGGCATTTCAGCCCATGTTCAATTGATAAAGTTAGCTAAATATTTATTATGTGTGGTGCCCAACTTTCTCTTCAGCCAAAGTAAATATTTCCTCAACTATCTCCCAGTCCTGAGCACAGCAAGTAAACATTATTGGAACCCTACAACTACTTTAAATAAAATAAAATCTTTATCTATCCATTATCAGAAAGCTGTTTATTCCCGGTAAAGGTATAGAGTTTTCTAACAACAGATAATTTTTAAAAAATGAATGACCAGAGGGGAGTTTAACTGTTCCACAAAGTGAGTTTATATAAGATTAAGCCTCACTGGCCCTTATTCCTTTATCAGAACTTCAATATATCTTGATCAATGAAGCATATGAAACAATGAACTTGAGACAGAAACAGGGAGAATATCATTAATAAGACAGATCAGAATATCTAAGCAAAAGAAAATCAGAATCTTTTCTCCATTCTGTTTTTGGCTGGTAAAAGGAAAAGCCATCACATTGATACAGTAACACGCTGTTACTCATTACACCCCAGTCATTAGTTAATCTTTCATTTCTACATTATCGCAGACAGCAAAGCCCTGAAGATGATCACAGATAAACAGACTGGAGGCAACACCTGACTCATCTATACAGCCTGTACAGATATACAGATTGAATTAGTTTTGCCCCCACTTTCATTCTAGTGTACAAAAATAATATGAATGGAAAAAATAATGTCAAACCCAAAAGGATTTTTAAAAACAATGCCTAAAAATTCAATAATTGATCATCTGGAAAACAAAATGGCAATGACATTTTACTTACCTTTCAGGAATTATAGACACTGACCATTCCTAGAGGATTTTCCTAGAGGACATTTTGAATTGAAGTTGACTTTACATTACAAATACCCAATATTAAAAAACGTACTGATTGAAAAATCTCCAACATGCTTTCTCATAAGTAAATCACGCATACGCAATAATGTGAAACACCCGATTTAAAATTCATCTACACATTAACTACAAGCAATGCTGTGTTAGAGGAACTACAGAACCACAGACAAGATTTTTTGATTTATTACTTCTAATCTCGGACTTCCAACAGGACAAAACTTCAGACTACTTATCTTTGTCATCTCACAAGCCATCCATCCATTTTCTTTATCCAATACAGGGTGGAGCCAGAGCCTATCCTGATAAGCAATGGGGATAAGGCAGGATACACCTTGGATGGGATGCCACTCCATGACAGGGCACACACAGACATGCACACACTCACAGCTGGGCCAGTTTTCCCAGAAGCCAATCAACCTACTAATACTGTATGTCTTTGGACTGTGAGAGGACACCAGAGCACCTGGAAGAAACCCACATGAACATGGGGAGAACGAACAAACCGTACACAGATTGAATCCTGGGAATTTAGTGAGACCCTAGTTCTGAGAGGCAGCAATGCTAGCCACTGCGCCACCATGCTGCCCCAGTTCACAATCTCACTAGCTAACTTATTTTACGTAGAAAAACCAGGCCATTTGCAAACCAGCAGTGAGCATCATCTGCTTGGTGAAGTTTTGATTTGGACCCAGTCAAAATGGTTTTCCTCAAGTTGTCACTAAACTAAAAAAAGTACAATATGCCTAGGCCCTCCGACTTTAGTAGCATTCCAGATTTTTAAAGTCAATTATTATTTTCTTGTCGTTTTTAGCGTCTAGGTAGATATTCTAGATAATTAGAATGTTAATGAAGGCAATGTATTAATTGACGTTTAGTCTCTGTGGGGTGTGCAGAACAGATCTGTATTGCATTACGACTTCATATGCGTTAATACGGCGTTAGATTGCAATGCACATGCACAAAGGATAGTACTGCAGAAACTTAAAACATCTTGAATTTTAAAGATGTTCATTTAGTTAAAACAAAATGTTAGCAATTACACTTCATGCTCTGTTTATCCTCTGTATATCACAGTAGCAGATCCCTGAATGCTGCCCTATGTCCTTCAGGTCATAAAAAGGCTAGATTCTTTCCACGAAGGAATACAGGACATCACATTGTGAATAAAACTACACTCATACAATCGGAAGTAATGACTCACAAACATCTGGAAAGAGCTGCTGCACACAATCATTGGGTGTGCCCACCCCCTAACCCCTATAGAAGATGGCTAGATAAGAGAGTTTCTGAGAATGCCTCAAGATTTCTATGCCAAACTCGGGCAAAAATCTCACCTATCAGGATTCTTGATTACGTCCATGGAACTTACCTTAAATAAGGAATAGCCTGACATCACAAACTATAAATGCTGCTCAGATTCTTTTCAGAATAATTGATAGTGTCAAAAATTCTTGGATATTAAGTCACTAACATCAAATTATCATATTTGACAACACATAGATTTTGGAAGTCAACAAATTTCCCGAAAGATGAATAAAGGATGTTCTTTCAGGCTTTTAGCTGCTAGAGCTTCGAACTCAATTATTTATGTTCATGATCACAAGATACGGTTAGTTAGACATTAAAGTCACTATGTTATTTCCTGGTGCTGATCGGTGCAAAAAGATTACCGTACTTAAACCTCATTTAAAACGCCTATTTTGAAAATTCACTATAATTTACTGAAAGCTCTAAAGGCATTTTCTTCTATTTTTAACAGCTTAAGGTGTTATGTAACATTTTATACACACATCTGTATGTGTATACAATCACATATAATTCTCTCCTTTCTTTTATGGTCTGAAGACAAAGATACTCTTAATACTAAAGAAGTCTCATTTCAAAGTATTTACAGTACACATAACTGATTCCTTTATATATTGAACATTCACATCAGTCACAATTTCTACCACATAACATATACAGTAGTCTCCCATTTCTCATGATTAATAATTGTGGTATTTCCTTGTTGAACTAATTGCACAGCCGACCTCTAAATCTTTGACCTTACTCCAGATCAACACACTCCCACCCTATATGAAAACATTACCTTTTTTCTTCTTTGTTTTTTCCCTTTTGTCTCACTTGTCAGTTTTCAAATCCACAACGTTCCCCGTGTGTGTAATCCAGACATCGTAAGGTTTTTCTTTGCATTAAACACAGCTACCAGGAGAAAGATTTTCTGCTCACAAAGCTGGGTTAAAGTCCACTTCCTGGAAAATCCATGCCCTCTCTCAAGACGTTTTGTAATTTTAATATTCTGCATCAGCAAATGGACACAGGACCCCAAGGCTTGCTCCTGGAACATATAAGCAAGGGAGTGGCTAACACTCTGCCTGGGCTCAAAGGTTCCCCCGATTGTAAACAATTTTATAGGATAACCCTCGAGAATGACAGAAAAAAGCCATGCCTAGTTTTTTATAGCAGGCTGTAGAGATTACACAGAAGCTCTTGCAAAATGCACATAAAGTATTTTACAGCAGATGATTGCAGCAGTTACTGCTGATTTTTTTATGCAAGGTGTGGAATACTTATAATCTAACACTAGGCATTTACATGTTGCTCCCCACAGGACACTATACCGCTTTCAAAAGGTAGGAAAGTCCCAATCTCACCCACCTCAGAATAAAACGTCAGAAAAGACTACCCATCGGTCAGAAAAAACAAATGGCTTTTTACTCTTAGGGTATACATCAAATTATTTCAATATTTAATATTTTAAATGTGTTAATGTAATAAAAGTGTGTTAAGAGCATAGGATAGGACATCCATCTTCCTCATATGTTGAGAAAATCACATTCAATATACAATTGAACCATGATATTAATACTGTAAGAGGTGTATGAATCCCGACATTGTAAGGCTCATATACTTTAACAAAATTCCGTAAATTGAAGGGAACAAGAGTTCAACTATAGATAGCAAATGATGCAACACAGCTTTGTTTTTTTACCTATCTTCTGTGTGCAAATACTGGCATTCACCTGAAATGCGTCTGACTTCATAAGGAAACAAAAGCCTTTCATTTTTAAGACACTATCAAAATCAAATGAATACCAAAAGTTTGGTGTTCCATTGAATAAACTGAGTATGGACCCAATTTCTACTTCAGAGCACACATACTGCATCTTGCTGAAGTGTCCATCTACAATGTTCACAGAGCTAATCTAAGCATCACCTGTCTTTCATATGATATCTCAACATTCCCACTACAGAGAATGAGAATACACAAATGTCCTCAAACCCTCAAAATAAACATCTTCTGGGACATTGGAAAAATACTAAATGACACTCTTTCATATTCATTCATTCACAAGAACATATAACAATGCTTCCTTATGCTAAACCTTACTGCTTAGGAAAATGTTTTATCAAATTTACATTTGCAGGCGGCAATCTCAATTTTTAATAACATGCAAACTCAGATAAGAGAAAAAAAACAAACCATCTTTTAGAGGAAACAATTTATTTATAATTAAGCGCAGTGGATATCTGATCAGACACACAGGAGAGCAGGTGGTTTCCAAGGTCTCCCATAAGAATGAAGTGCTGTGTTAGACAGTTGCTCGGGCCTGAGTTGCCTTGGCCAGCAATTTCAGATCAGTGATACATTTCGCAATGCTCTCTTTCTCCTGTAACAAAAAAAAATTAAGAAGAATCAATGTGTTGTTTCACCTTTTCCAATGTATCATACACTGCCTAGAAAAATAAAACTGGTTTTATGAACAAATAAGGCAGGAAGTGAAACAGAATATCTAGGATCACAGCTTACATTATTTCTTTCTCCTTTCAGCATTAGCTGAACAAGCCTTTTTTTACGATAGTGGATAGGTATTAAAAAAGAAAAAACTAATTTCCTTTTTCAAGCAACACACCTGAATGACAAGTTCTGAAAGTTAGAAATTGGTAAAAAAATGGTAGAAATTATTAAACCCTTTTGACATTTAAGAGCTGAAAGCAAAACTTTTCCCTTTTCAACACAAAAAAGAAAAAAGTGAAATCATATTTATATCCTAGTGCTGTTTTGCTGACTCTTAAGTCTTTAAATGGTTAATGAACACTCCCTTTTCTATACTAGCTTAAAGACTTTTCCAGGTTTTACAAAGAAGACCATACCAAAACGGCTGGCAAAAAAAACTGCTCGATAAACAAAATCCCACAGCATGCCCACAGAGGTGGTGCGAGGTGTCTCACAGGGGGGTCCTGTACCTGCTGGGGGGTGATGCTCTGAATCACACTCTTCTCCACCCAGTTGATCATGTGCTCCTGCTCCATGCGTCTCTGCAGGCTCTGGATGTCGATCTGGTAGTCCAGGCGCTTCTTCACCTCGTTGGTAACCATGTGCAGCCTCTCCCTGTAGTTGGTCTCCAGCAACATGGTAACGTTGTTCTAGATGGGATTGGGGGATAGAGGAACATTACATGACGCATCAATATGGAAACTCAGGAAGAGGAATTAGGACTTTCTTTGGTTCCCACAGAGTACACTGCTGCATGTCAATAGGAAATTCTGCAGCTCCCAAGGAATGGAGGTGTAGACCCCTCCAACACACTCTTTAATGAATGAGGCTGGAAGAGGAAGTTAGGGCCCCAGCAACCCACTCCCTCCATCATTTCACTCACCCTCTTGGCATCAAAGAGCATGTGCCTGCCATTAGCTCTCCACTGTTCCTTCTTCTCGCTCTCGATGGCCTGCTGCAGGCTACTCATGGCCACCTCCTTCACTTCGTGTGCTTTCGCCACCTTCTCCTGCAATCACACAGCCCCCCGAGCGCGGGGCAGTTCGTGATGAGCCCATAGCGAGGTGCGAGATGACAAAGAAGCCATATAGCCATCTCCCTTACCAATCAGCTTTTTAATGACTCAGTACACCTGGGATAAAGTCTGCTTCTCTTAATGATTAAGTCAGCTCTTTACCACCACCTGGCTTTCTGTAACATCATAAGCAACGTAATGTATGTGAATAAAAAAGCCATGCAGATAAATTTGGCGATTTTCTAAATGATGTGCTTGTTTACAAAAACAACTTGTGCTGTAACTGGAAAATCTTAAATCTTAAATGAAATACTGAAGACGGCCCGACTCCGTAGCACCTTGCACTACAAACCTCAAATCAGCAAAAATAATACCCACAAAAAACATAGCCTTTTAAATATCTGCAAGTTTAATTCTTGTCATTACTTTCACTTCACCTGGCATCCATGGTCTATGGTCAAGTCACTGTATAAAGCAGCATATGAAAGGTCAGCAAGGGAAATTACCTCATTCAGTTTGTCAGCGAAGGCTGCCACTGTAGGACCAAACTTCTTCACGCCATAAACAATAACAATACCAATAGAGGCGGCAGCGAATGTCTCGTGGTTAATAACGTAGATCTCTTTAGACAGCAGGTACAACAGGAGACCCGTCCCTAGCATGTAGGGGCCTAAAGAGTGACAAAGAAAAAAGACAAAAGGAATATAATCTACCTATTAATCTATCATAAAAAAAACTAAATGTATTTGCACCATGATAGTGATAAACAGGTCATATGCAATATCTGTCACATGTCTACTCAGCTCATTCAGCTGGTAAGCAGAGAAACTAACCCCCATAATTGCTAACCCATCACAGATCAGTCCCCAACAATGCTGCTCCCCAAGTATAAATGTAGGTGGAACGGTACAACAGGGCTGAAGTAACTTCCATTACTAGTGTCCACACACTGAGGACTTAAACCCATAACCAGACAGGAAGATGAACAGAGCCCTAGCTACTACTTCTTACCAACCCAAAATACATGAGATAGTGTACAGAGAAACCTGCAGCTTACCAAAGCAGAAATATGGAGACTATTATTGAATAGATTCCAAGGGTGCTGCTGACCTGTGACCCCAGTCTTGGGGTAGAGAAACTGGAAGAACTCCTCAGGGATGAGCCCATAGCGCACTTTGCCTCCCTTCTCCGGCAGCGGCGGCACCGGAGCCAGACACTGCGGGGCTGTGTGGAAGGAGCGGGATGCCTGCACTAGACTGGAGAGGAAGACACACCGCCACATAGGTGGGGGGAAACACAATCAGAGAAAACTATATGGAAGTGCATTACAAACCAACATCAGGAGGCCCTTTACCCAAAGGGTTGTGGGAGTATGGAACAAGCTGCTCACCCATAACCTGGAGAACACACTCAAACACTGAAAAACTTGCATGGCATGACATGCATAATGGGACCCAGCATTCAAGGGTGTGTTGCAGAAGGTGACACCACACCACTGAACCCTAGACAGTGTAGAAATTACCCATGATGATGGACCTGATCTAGCGACATAGTGATATTTTCCACTATGGGGCGGGATGGGGTGCTGAGGCACTGTGTGTGTGCCCCGAGCCCCCTGAGGAACTGATCAAATCCCAGCAGGGGTGACAGAGGCAGAACCCAGTCTGTAGTGAGCTCACTGTGGAAGAGGATGCAAGACTGAGTTCTCTGCTACAGAACTCTACACTCAAATGTCAAGGGGCTAACATCACCCCGTGTAACTGGCTCCATCAGATGTACAGAATATCAGTCTAGTTCCTGCCCAAACAGGCTGATCTGTGATGGAAGAGTGCAACAAGCAGAAGGAAGAAGGGAGAGCTCTTCAGCTTCACCACCTACGTTTGTGTCTCAGTAAACAGACCTCGATTAAGAAAAACACAACCCTTCTTTTTACAGCATCCCCTTCCCAACCCAAAGCAAAATGATCCAGACATGTTGAAGTTAGTTCAAAAATAACATTGGAAAATACTACAATACGTAATTTGATTTACAAATATCTTGAAGGTTCATAGGGACTTACCCAGCACCAAGAGGCGCACTGCTTTTCAGGGCAGAGGCTAGAAGAAAAAACAAACAGCAATATATTTAAAATGTGAAATAAATCTAGATTGCAGCAATAATTTGATCTGGAATGTCGACAGAGGAATCAGAGTCTGATCATAAAAATAAAACATGACATTCACACTTCATCATACTGAAAAGTTAATTTCTAAGTGAAGGAATAAGACTGAGCATAAAAAGAAAAGAGCTTTAGCTCTCTCCATTTAGATTCGTTTTTCATAACCTTCAGAGTTTCTCTAGCTTCTCTTAAAATGGATTCAAAGAACTGCTTCTAAACCTCAAGAAACCTGTCTATTGGCTGATATGATTCTCGCGAATGACATTATAGATTTTACACTAAAGTAAAAAAATGAACTACATACATTGTAGTGCTTTATTATGGACTATAAACTTCTATCTCAAAACCAGGGACGCTTAAATTTCCCAGGCGCTCACCATTATGGTATTAATTAAAAAAACACACATAAGCAGTAATGACTAAAAAGGCAGTGATCTGCATGTACATGATCTAACTTTAGATTTAAGAGACAGAACTTTTACACTACAATAGCATGCTTCACGTGGATATAACCAAATAAATGTTTGAAGAGCACAACTTTCAGGTGATATTTTAACCTCTTCTTGCAGACCTGTGCACACCAGAGCCCAGCAGACTTTGACTTAAATGTCACTCTGTTTTTATTCCGGTACATTACTAATTCGCCCACAGTATATTTCCATTTAAAACTAAATAATGATTTTTATTTACAAGAGGTTGTAAAGAAAGTACCGGTATATCCGCTTTGACCGCCCAGAATATATAGAGGCCTGACTTCACCTTACCCTTCAATTTCACTCCACCGGCTAACCTACTGGGTCAAACAGACAAAGGTCTTGTACTGTATTTACCTGACACCAGCACCAGTCTTGACAACATGGCTACTCTCCTACTGTTGGAACGGAGTTTTAGCAAGACCGGTCTCTTTTTAATTCATGCAATACTCCTTTCCCCGCTGTCGGCCTCTCCGTGCCCTTCTGCAATGGAAAGGAACAACGATGGCGGAGAACTCACGCTCCGAAAGATCGCGAGAATACAACTGGCACTTAAAGTCACTTTCATATCCGGGGTGTTACCATAGAGACGAATAGTCAGTAACGTTAGCAGTATGATTCCATATTGGTAAGGGAAATAAGCATTAAGATTAAGGCTAGAAACATGCCTGTCTCTAAGTCTAAGTGAAATACCTACCATAGTTTACAATCCCAAGACATAAGAAATATATTTTATTATAATAATTCAAAGAAAAGTACAGTTGCATGGGCAATATACATTAATACAACTTTTTATTTCAAATTAGCAATAAAAGATATTTTGAAACTTATAAAAAAAAACTTACAGATAAACCTAATATGTGTGTAACCGTTCTCTTGGAGAAAAACACATGTGTAGGAAACATCCCCATTATTCTAAGAGTCTTCCTGGCTAATTACTTGATTTAGGGAGGATATCTATCTTGTCACTTTTGAGAGCAGGGCTGGAGCAAGGTGCTCAGATTGTACCTTTGAGTGGAGTACTTCATTTTGATTAGCTCTGTTACAATACCTAGCTACAGTATCTGAATGTATACAGGTGAAAGTAACTTTGGCTAAAAGTGTGATCCACCTTTGCAACAGTTCTGCTCACAGGAAGGGAGCTGCCAGTAGGAGTGCAAAGTGAGGTTTAAGGAGTAAAGTGTGTGTTTGCATGGGATGACATCTATAAGCAAAACGGGGAAGATGGTTGTTTGTCTTGTGTGTTACCACGAAGGCCTGCAGATGGTAGTCTCGCACAGCGTGGGATTTTTCTTTTCTTCTTTTGTCAGAAGATAAGCATCTGTAACTGACACTCCTAATTATGTATCAGGTGCCCTTACCTCTGTAACTGACTCCCCTACTTCGGTAAAATGTGCTCCTATTTCTGTTCCCCTGCAATTCTGTACTCTACTACTGTTTTCACTTCATTGCTAAAACATGATATAAAGCAAAGCTTAATTTGTCTCTCATAGATGAAGAAAAAAATATTAGAGGGAAAAAAAATCTGCATTACAGAAAGAAAAGAGCTAACAAGACTTCTCCCTAGTGCTTTTTTTTAAAAAAGGCTACAGTTTTATCATCACTTCCTTCATTCATTTTTTTGTGTTCCGTGTTCTGCCTTAACGTGCTGTAGGATTTCTCACCACGCTTGTTTTTCTGGAATTCATGAAGCATGCTTAGCACTGGAGGAGTAACAAACAAGAGGGAAATTGATTGTTATCAGTGTAGACAGCAGAGAAGAAAACCTCATTGCCAGCTTGAAAACAACTGCAATTTGAGCTCATCAGAAGATGTCCACACCAAAAGCAAAAGGTGATGAGTGTCTGTCACAGGCTGCCCAAAGAGTCAGTTTATTAGACAGAAACGGCAGACATTTTCAGAAGGCCTAAAGCACTGAGAGAGCAGGCCTGAAAGCCATCAATAGATAGAATGATAGTTGCAGACATGTTCAACCAGTGCTGTTTACCTGGGCAACAGTACAGAAATATCCAGAATTCTAGCCTACTATGCAATAGTGGTGCCAAAGATGGTTCTTCGCTGTACACATTACCATACTTATTCTGGTTAATTCTGATCTATGGCTTTCACACTTAACTGAAGTCCTGGTTCATCATTACAGCTTTCCCTCCAGTCAGAGGACTCAAGAATAGTCAAGACAAAGGTCAAAGGGTACGGTTTCAATCACCATTCACCTAGCACACAGAGTCCTTCTTTCTTCAAATGTGTGGTCAATACTCATCATCACAGCTTACAATCATGCCTAGAGTTATCAAAGCTGAAAACTGGGACAAAGGTGAATGCTAATTGGGGTCTGGTGACAGGTCATCCTCACAACATTTGGCTCTCCAGGTGGGTGAAGTTTGTTAGGTGCATACCTTTGTCTGTATTTTCACCTTCCTTCTGGCAAATGAGATGACATGGAAAAACCACCTGTCCCTATGTCTAAGTGAATTACAGCTGTAGTATTTTACAAAATATTTTCCTAATTACTCAATATTACATATTTGTATTAATATGTAAAAAAACTGGGATAATTTTACATTTATACTGTTTCTGACTGGGAAATTATGCTAAAACTCTTCAAACTGGCACATGGCACAGCTCTTCTGCTACAATCAAGTGTTACAGAAGATCAGGGATGGATCACTTACATTACAAGAACCAGGACCTTTCAAATGCATATTCTGTTGCCTCGTAGCAATGCTCCATCCATTATTCATGGGTGGCAGTGGTTCTTCCTTTCCTTTAAAACTTTTGGGGCTGAGCAACACTGGAACAGAAGACAGTAAACTAATATAAACTTCCCAAAACTCCATGCCCTACACTGTCTTTCCCACCAACAGACAACACGACCAGTAACCACTACTGGATCGTAGTGCTGCTACGACCGGGTGCAGCCTTAATCTAGGAAGACCATCTGCAAGCAGGCACATGCTGCTAGCAGGTTGCCGGACGAGATAGAGGAACACGGGTTGAAGTGGTGTGGTTTCTGTCTCATTTCCCGTAAAAAAAACACAGCAATAGCACAGCGGCTATGACACTTGACTGTGCAAGCGTCAGAGCCTAGTAAAAGAGCTCAGGCAACACAATGGAGGATACCCTTAGCGTCTTCTTTCTGTTGTTTTAATTTTTCAAACAGGCATCTGGTGTGTTCATCATATCTTGCAGGACTGGGAGAAGGTAACTCATTTAAAGGTCTTTTCTTAAACTACATGTTTTTCATCTGCCTGTCAAACACAAGTCTTCGGGTGTGGGTGTCAATAGGCAGCTTTATTCATGCAGAAACTCCCGCCCTAGAAAAAGGGCTCTTCTCACTTAACTATCAAGAATGCAAGCAGACTTCTTTTCGATTACTATACTTACAGCTGTGTAAGCATAGTTAAAATTTGCTGTTCAAATTTACTGGTCGAAAACAGATTAAATTAGAATGTCGGAAGAAGCAAAACTATCCAATGGTTTCAAAGATATTCATGTGTGCAATAATGTATTAATGTAGGATTCCTGTGATTCGGTGCTGTTCTGGGCTTCTGTAAAAGGACCCACTTAAATGTTACACTGTTGCATCTTGAAACCATTCTGGATTCATTATTTGAGTTGCTGCGTAAATTTCCATTCTGCAAGAAAAAAGACCGTTCAAACTATTGCTGCTTTTTTGAGCAGTTTAGTGTGGTGGGAACCACACCAACTCGTTCCTGTGAGTTTCTAATTGTGCAAATAGCTCTGAAGCACATCCTGTACTTCATATACTGTACATTTATGATAACAACGGATTACTTTGTGAAGAATTGCTAAAGACTTTCTTAGTTTCTACTGGAAGTAAAATAAATTAATGGTTTGATAAAGGCAGAGAAGTAATGAATAGCTCTTGACCCAGATCTGAAGAGAGTAAAGATTGAAGTTCTTATCAATGAAATATTATGACTAGACTACATCTGTTTGAGCAACAGAATATTTCAGACAAACTGTAACGCAGAAGGCCCTGTTACTGACACCTGGTAAGTGAATTTTGAATGAAAGTATGTACAGTAGTAAAGTATTCAAAATGAAGAGTAATTAATCATTTTATTGTTATTCTTTCTTCCTGTAAAGCTGAGGTTTTATAAAATAGTGGGAAGCAAGACTACATTTTTTTCCAGTTACTGTCTGTTACGAACTCGGTTTACTCAATAATCATTATAGAATCAAATAATCTATCATCTCTATGAAAACCTCAAACAGCTTGTTCTTTTTTATAATCCTTAAATTGAATGTCCAAGAAACAAACTTTACAATAATATTTTATTCTTAATGATAATGTATTGGTTTTTTTTAAGTTACTTTAGCAAATGCAGTAGAACAACCTGGTTTTCAACGCCTTCATTTTTCATGGCAAAATAGAAAAAATACTAAAAATGTTTTTAGTCTATGAAAAAAAAGAAAACGCACACCATTTATTGAAATTGTTTTCAATATATCTATTGGTATTATAAACCAAATCATTAACACAAATGATACAATTATATACTGTAACAGCATGATAATGTTAATAAGTGATTTTGGGTATGATTACAGGATACAGCTGAAATGTATACTGATTATTGTCTCATTTGTAATTCCATTGCTTTTTCAAGCTGATGTTTATGTGGTGAATTTGCACAAATTTAAATGGCCGTGTGTCCCACACAACAAAGGTATTTGGTTTTGGTTTTATTCCAGATATTCCCAGGTCTGCTTGTAAAGTTGTAGACTAAAGTTGTAAAAATCTCTTCACCTGGGAGGAGAATGAAATTGAATATGAAAATCAAGTTATCCCTTCTCTGGGTAGAGGAAGGGCCTTTTTTAACAGCACAAGTAATTAAACAATTAGAGTTGTTTAATTGCTCAATGTCTGTTTTTCAGGATCTCTTCAAAACCGAAGGGCAGAGTCCCTTCGGAATTTTCGGAAGAAAGGGGCTGTGTGCTGTGGTTAAGATTGAATTTTGAGTGAAAATAAGATGGAAAGCGGCAGCACAATGCAGAAGCCGATGAAAAGGAGCTGGCTGCAGGCCGAGAGCTACGACCAGAAAGTGGACATCAGGGTGTCCAAGCGCGAGTGTCTCCGGGAGCGCTACAACACCACCACGTGCCGGAGTGGCGGGAAAGAACGGAACACCGACTGGAAGAATGAACAGCAGAGCAAGAGGCAGAGGGAATTTTTAAGGAGGAGGCAAATTGACCATGGGGTGTCAAATGGAGAAGAAGAGAAACCACAGGAGCCCAAAGTTGTCCTGCGGTCTAACGTCTGCAGGCCGGCCCTCCTGAACAGACGGTCACTGGTGATGTCACAGGAGCTTGGAATAACATGGCCAGATCTGAAGACCATTGAGCAGGTAACTGATAGTGATCTGGCGCCACCTCCTCTGAGCTCCACCCAACATGTTGAGGATTTTCAAACTCACACAAGTACCGGGAGGCTATTGTTCTAGTGGAGAAAAAAATCTGTAAGATAGGATGATCTGAAATGCCACACAATGTTCTGCACCAACTAGATGTTGAAGAAGTGCTGCTGAAATATTTACACCTACATTTTTACTTAGACCAACATATTTTAATCAGGTTCTATTAGGAAGGTAGGCTGCAAATATGGTTGATGAAGACATGATGCAACACCTTTGAAAACAAGACAGGCTGTGAGCTAAAGTGGTACTGAACCAGCCTGCAATACTTAGGAAGGCTTTAAACTTCAAGTGTCTGCCTGTTTGCATGCCAACTCAGCTCTTAATGACCCAAATGAGCTCATTATTGGCTTTACTGGAACAATTTACCAGCTCTCCCCAGCTCTTCAGATGCTTTAAGGAAAGCTAGAAAACCTGCAGATTCACAGGTCCTCCGGTACTAGAGCAGGACCACTCAGCTTTAAAATGAAACAGATTGACTGGATTGTTTTAGTCAAATATTCCAAAGCAAACAGCACTTTACCCAATGTACAGTACATGACACAGGGACTACAATGGGTCTTCCTCCTTGTGCTAATGCAGGACATGGATGCTGCTCATGCAACATTCAGAGCAGTGTTTTAGTGATCGTCTGTGGTTAATCTCTCTCCAGGCCCCCTGGATGAGCGCAGAAACACCACGCTTGAGAAAGTCAGGAAGGCAGCAGGCTCTGCCAACGGGAACAGCTTCCTGCCTCTCAGTGCCCCCACAGGATGAGCCCCTGAAAGAGGAGAGAGTGGCCCTGAAAAGAGAACGAGGTGGGAATATGCCCGGCACTGTTCTACGGCACTAGATCGGTTTCCCTGAAGTGAGCTTGTTCCCTCTGAAACTCTGTGCACATCCTGGAGTTTGAACTACATTTGGTCTTTTTTTGCAGCCAAGTCAACAATGACTCAGTAGTTCCATATAATTTGAGATTTTCTCCAACTGTAATCAAGCAAATTAAGCGAATGAAAAATAACTGGTCAGTCTTGCCCCTTAAACTCATGTATAATTCAATAAACCCTTTTTATATCAAGGCTAAACAACACCTCTCTTTTCTGTGGCCCATGTGTCCAGGAGTTCAGACTGAAGTGGAAGGGTTGGTCAGCAGCCAATACCTTCAGCGAGAGTCCAGCACGCAGACAGAGTAAGTGTGGTTTAGCGTTTTTAAGGCAGGGGTGCAGGGGTATCACCGCGGTGAGCAGCAAAGTCCTGAAGACCAGTACTCCTGCAGGGTGTATTGTCATTTTTATGTCACAAAAGAGTTAAGACCCAAAAGCAGTGGTGATGTTTGCCCATTGTATAACTAAAGGGATACAAGACTTCATGGGGGTCAAGTTTTTACAATACATCACATGCATATGTACATTGGGAATAACACATAGATCAATGTCAGATGGGTAATTAATGCATGAAGTGAGTGCTATTTTGAGAACAGAAAAGAAGGTGTTCCCCGAGTCAAGGAGTGGATGCAGGAGATTATTAGACTGCTGATCCCTGGAAGAGGGTGATCAGGGCTTGGCGCTCCAAACTGGAAGACTGAGGGGTTCAGTTCCACTCTGTGCACACTGCTGCTGTACCCTTAGAACTTTATCCAGATTGCTCCAATGAACCCAGCCTCCAAAAAACATTCAGGAGCATTGGTGGGGTAGCTGTCACGTCACATCCAGGGGGGAGTCCTAACCTCACTTCACTCGGATAAGCTGCAGTCAGCTGAGCCTCTGGGCTCAATTACAAAGTTTCTTTTTAATCACTGGATGAACAAGGCGACCCAAAGAAGAGGCCTCCCCTCACTTGTTGCCTTTAAGGGCTTCAGCCCTGTGACCCTGATCAAAGGAAGTATATCCTGCAGCATGACCATGAGGAAAACTTCACTATCTAATGGCTTAAATGTTGAGAACCCCCCCTTCCCTCTGAAGTAACAGAATTCCTCTTCCTTCTTTGTTTTTGCAGGAGTGGAGTTGTAACTGCGAGTGAAACAGTAAGCACCTGACGCCTGTTATATCAAACACAGAGGATTCCGTCTTTCATTCTTGCCTTCCTCTCTGTCTTTAACATCACCTCTCAAAGCTGCAGGAGTCCATGTACGGTTTCATTTTTAAATCCTGAAGGTGTTGCAGCGGCCTTTTCTGACACACTTGTGTTAAAGTAAAAGAAATGGTTTAGGAAATGGTGCAAGACAGCAAAGTACAGCCAGTCACAGTGACAAGGGATTATACATACTACTAGATGCTTAAACATAGAAGAGAAAGCTTTGTGGACTGTGTGCTCATCAAATCCCTCCCTTCTGCCAACATTGGAAGAAGTTGATTGAAATCTGGCCAGAAACCTGAGCTTGCTGGTTTTGTTTAGCTTGCTTCAGTGCATTATATAAGTGCCTTATTATCGGCTGTCAGAATCTAAGAGGAAGAACGATGTTCCCTCCCCTCCTTCCTCTGCAGTGCTTGCTGTAGTGAGCAGCTGGAGACTAGGTGCTGTGACAGAGGTGTCAGGGCACAGTGCAGACTTGTCAAGACTAGCCTTTCATCTCCTCTTTCTCTGTCTCTCTGCAGGCGATTCTTGAGCTTTCGGACTACTTACAGGTACTGTACATCTTTCCTCACCCTTAGCTGAAAAGCGCTGAATGGTGCAGAGTTAAGTCTCTGTGGAAAGTTGGTTATTTACTTGTGAATTTTTAGTTAATTAGTCCTTCCTGTTTGCTTGTAAAAATCATTTTCAAAGTGATTTTATGTTTCCATCTATGCACAGCAAAACTGAAATGTCTAGTCATTCCTGAATGCTTAAATATTTAAAATACAAATCCACATTTAAAATCAAAATCTAAGATCATCATTGCTTTTTCCTTATCGTAATATAATAATCATATAATACATGACTATAGTGTTACAGTAGTAAATGTCCCCCCTCTCTACAGATAATGAAGCAGCTCTCATTACTTTAATAAAAAAAAACATTTTTTTCATATTAAACTAAAAGCATTAAAGCATGAAACAATGTAAATGAAGGTGAAGAGTCAGAAAAAAACGATGGGACATAAAGGTCAGATTGGAAAGGATGGAAAGAGGCCATTGAAACAGAAGGAAAAGTCGCCAGACCAAAGAAGACATCTGAGCTGACCCTCAAACAGCAAGCTTAATGTTTGCATGTTTAAGGCATGGCTGGACCTCCTTGACTCACTGCCTGTGAGGTGGCAGAGCTACAGATATCTAGTTAAGTAACATCAGAGAGCAAAAGCAACACAGAGGTATTAGCAGTGCATCTAGACTGATTCTTTTGGATTGTTCAGCCACACAGTATACCAAACAGAATGCTGAGAGGAATAGGTTCAATATGTTCACTCCACATCTGAGAACAGGTTAAAAACAGATATCCACAAAGGGCTAGGCTTTGTACGAGACGCTTGTGTTTGCATTTGCTCGTGCCAAAAGTTCCTGATGGCTGTTCCTTGAAATTAATCTTCTCTCCATTGCAGGAGGCCCTGCATCGAGAAGCTGCTCTTAAACAGAAGCTATCCATCCTGCAGCACATCGCCTCTACCCTACTGCTCTCCTCGGAGAAACTGTGGACGGTAAGGAGAACGCTTAGGCTGTGCAGGTCTGTGACCATGAAGGACCTGATATGACCATATTGTGTTTCTGCTTGATGATGAACTTACAATCTGTCCTGATCTGATCTTTTTTCTAGTGGTGTTATAAAACATCAACCCCTAGCAAGAACTGTTGAGAAAGCACAGCTCAAGCTACTGTAGTTCAACTGCAAATATGAGTACTATAAGTGTGCAGGGCTGAGGGAATCTTCGTGCATCAGTGGTTTTGAATAAATGTCCCTTCTGAACTCTTTCAGGTGTAATTTCTATCAGCGGGTTGTAAATTTACCCATCCATTTTCTTACCACTTCTTAGACTAATTCAGGACAGGATGTAAATCCATTACAGGGCAAACACAGACACTAACACACACACGCACACACACACACACTCACACTACGGCCAAGTTTCCCAGAAGTCAATTACCCTACCAGGGGAAGCCCTAACAAACCGGGAGAACATATAAACTCCACACAGATAGCACCCCAGGTCCGGAATGGAACCCAGGGCCCCAGTGCTGCACAGCAACAATTCTAATCACTACCACCATGCCTCCCTTTTTAAATACAGTACATTTCTATCATCAAAGTCATTTAAAGGGACCACTACACTATACAAAACACCATAATAGTTTTTACACCACAGGTTTTATAGCAGGCACCTGTGCTGTAATTTAAGGGAGTGTGTCAATTATTTATTCCTTTCTCAATGCTAGAACTGTCCATTTCCTTTCAGAGGATCAGAAATTTGTGCAAGAGCTGTGTACTGTAGAATTTGGAAGGTCACAGGGGCTGGTGTGAAAACCTCAGCGTTACACTTTCTGAGATCAGTCTACTGTGAGCACAAGTATCTTCAGTGATCCCATGAACACATGAACAGTACCTGACTGTTTAACAAAAATACACATCCTCTCTAAGGATAGTAGCACCAAAACGGAAATAGCATGTTGGGGAGATATAACCACAACCTGTGTTTTTTATTGGTGTATTGTATTTTTGAAAGTATCTATTTTGGTTAGGATAGTGGTACCAGGGCCAAATGCCTTTCTAAACAAGACTATATTGTATTTGAATACACTGCAAATAAAGAACACTCCCTGCCTGCACGTTAGAAAATCCACCTGTCACTCACATCACTGCCTGTGGTTTTAGTTACAGACGTTGAAATCTGCCTCCTCCGCTATTATTAATCTTATGTGGTTTTATTCACATCCTGTTAGTGCTTTAGCTTAGGCTGAGGCTTGTGGAAGGTGCAGCATTTTCTCACTGGCAATATTAACTGTATTCTTGAATTGAGTCCTTAATTGCAAAGCAGCATCCTGAATCATGATTTCATTTAAGGAACAAGCAGTTATGATGTATTCCCATACAAATGGCCCTGACTGTAAGAAAACACACAGCAGACCACTGACCAAACCTCACAATGATATTGCAACAGATAAGTCTGGTTCTTTGGCAAACGTGGTTCTGCTGATGTATTGATGTGTGGAACAAAATGGCTTCCTCGTATCACAAGAGGCTCCTGCACTAGAGTGTAGAAATGTTGTTTACCTTGTCATCCTAGTGATCTACCTTAGCTGGGGGACATCAAAGCTCTGTGTTAATACAGCCCTGTTTCTTGAGTGTCCCGGGGTAAGGTGGCTTTAAAACTCTGTCGCATCTGGTCTCACCTGTTTTCATCAAGAGTTCTGCAAGTTCAGAAACATCCGTGAGGCGACAGTTAGAGTTCTGCGGTCTGTCACTTCCTCTTGTGTGGAGACAAGCAGCTCTCTTCAGCAAGCACACTTGAGAAAGCACAAATCTCACAGGAAGGGTGGGAGCAGAGCTATGCACTCCTGTTAGGGTTAGTCTGTCAGAGTCCTTCATTTGTGTCACTGTCCTTCTGCAAGGGATTTACAAAAGAGGGCATCAGGTTAGTATCTGGGGAGGTGGTGGTAGAGAAAAGTTCTAAAAAAACAGCGATGATGCTGGACTCACCAAATCGAATGGGAATGGAAATTTTCACATTTAATTCCATTACGATTTTCAGTGTCATGCTTTTAGCTGGGTGAGTTATCTTCTTTGAGATTCAGTAGCACTGAATGTTTAGGATACAATTAATCTTCGTGATTTGTTTTATTTCGAAAGCTAATGCCACTATTACAGCTCATAAAAATGCAAATAGTTGCTTCAATCCATTCCAGACTGGGTGAAAACCCTCGTTAATGTTCTACCAGGCATGGGGTTTGGTTTCAATTTTAAAAATGCCATTAAACTGTATTTCTGCAATTGGTTTGTACTCTTCAATGCAAAGGGGAGAAGTTTAGAAATCTGCACCTCCTGACTTTGCTAAAAGATAACAGTGTATGACAGTGGAATGTTTAACTGTCTCCACAGGTTCAGTATAATGAAGATCTTATGAAATGCAAGATAGTCTCTCTGGAATCACAGCTGCAAGTGTGCATGCAGGTAAGAGAATAGTCATACTGTTCAGAGGTAAACAGAAAAAGCAGAAATGAAATGAACAAAATTCAAAGACTGTAAAATGGATAAAATGGATTTAATCTTTTAAGACATATTCGCGGGATGGTGTGAAGAAGAAGATGCTGAAGATGGAAGAGCAGAAGCTGAAGTATGAAGAAAAGGCCAAGGCGATGATACAGAAATCTATCCTGGACAAGCAGGCAGTGGAGGAGAAAGTGCAGAGCTTGGAGGTAAGTGGTGGCTGGGAGCAGGGTGACTAGAGCACAAAGACACTGCAGGCCAACCTGGACACAGACAGAGACTATCAGTCTCTGTCTTCAGTCTTCCGATTTTCTATGGTTACTCTTGTTAACATGAGAACAGTGACATTGAAGCCTAACTGGAGTTCAAAAATAAAACATTAGCAATGGAAACAATCATATTACAAGTCAAATTTCCTACCTGAGAATCAACAAAGTCTCTTTTCTCAGCAGCAGCGTTGTTCACACAGCAATATTGCCACCTTCTCGTGTGAGATTATTAGATCTCTGAACCTAAGCAAAGCTAGGCCTGGTCAGTACTGAGAAATAAAACCTATAAGGAAAACCGGTTGCTACTGTAGATGGTGTTTAGTTGACCAATAGGTGGTGATCTTTTGCTCTTGACAAGAATTTCCAAAAAAACTGTATGACACATTGCTCTGGGTCAATGTCAATGAGACATTAAACCAAGTGACCTGGATATTTGACCATTAAACCAAGGTCAATTAGTCACCTGGCTACTTGGTCACTATGATCCCATAGCACTTTTTGTAAGAGCAGGGGTGTCCTAGCTAAAGTCCACTCTCATGCTGTAGAATTTGTCTACTGAAGCAATTCCCCATCCTCGTCTGCTGCTTAGAGGGCTTGCTGGTACAGAATGGCTGCTGTGAGTCACCCAGACGCCTCAGGGTGGTGAATGAAGTGTGTCTCCTCCTGTATGTAGATCTCTCCAGGATCCTTTGGGATGAGCAGCGCTGTATATGTGCAAGCTATTATGTTTAACATGTATTTCCCCCAGGACGCCCTCCGGGCTGCCCAGCAGGAGGCTGAACACTGGAGGGGCCTGTACGAGGACATGAAAGAGAGCTGTGCAGCCCTCAGGTGGAGCCATGAGCAAAACACCGACCAGCTTCACGTCCAACAGAGCAAGCTGGAGGTAAGGAGAGCTGCTGAAAGGATCTGTTTCACAGCTGAGGAAAACAGCCCGCAAGGTCAACCCTGTACTTAACAAGCATTATGTTATTTATTTCATATATACATTTACTGCTGCACAATTGCATGTATTTATCAATCCCTATACAATATACTGTATATTAATCAGCTGCAACAAAGCACTCACAACCTAACACTGATTCTTGCTAGAATTCTATCACCCACAGCACAAGCTAACTGGAAGTACTTCTTGTGCCTGAGCTGTCAGCATGCATTCTCCCCCCCAGTCTGTGTGCCAACACAGAGAGCTCTTTTCTCACTGGAGGTCAACTAATCTCTGTTGCCCCTCTCCCTCAGCGAGCGGGGGGTCAGGAGGCAGCCCTGCGGTCTCAGCTGGATACTATGCAGCAGAACGAGGAGGACCTACTCTCCAGGATTGCTGTGCTCCAGGAGGACAACCAGCTGAAGAGGGACCAGCTGGACCACCTGAGAGGTACTGTGCTGCAGCTCCTTGCAGTAGCGCCCAAACCTCTTGGTTTAAAGAAAGGTTCTTTCTCATAGATAGCCATAACACTTCTGAACAGCACCTCTGAATCCTTTTTCCCACACTTTATGCCCCACTGCTTTGGTACTAACTCACAATACTGTTAGCACTTGGTCTTTATATATTGTGCTATTTGAATGCTGCTGAAGATTACAGTTGTTATCCATTTTAATGTAACTGCAGCTACTGTATTCTGTATGAATCTTTTGTATAGTGCTGCTACTTTCCACTATGTAGTTGGCACACATGCTATTGTCTTATGTTCTTATCTCCAACAATTTGTGTTGCCATTCGTTATGTGAGGAAACAGGTAAGTAAGCATTTCATTGTGTTCAGGCAGATATGACAATGAGCTTGAAACTTGAAACTTGTGACGTTTGTTGTTGCTGCATCTTGATGCATCAGCTGTAGTAAATCACAGTACTGACACAGGGAAAATAAGGCAAAGGCAAGAGCAGAACACCAGGTTAAACATGCAGGAAATGGATAGTAAATTGAACCTTTGAAAATCTGACCAAACTTTCCTAAGGATGGTCCACCTCAGTTACTCAGGAGCTGCCCAAGTGAGCATCGTTGCCCATCACTGTTTAAAAGAAGATTGTATGTGGCAATGAATCAATAGTGAATCAATAGTGACTTGTTCAGGTTTTTGATTTTGCATGGAAATTGTCTTGTTTGAAAACATGTATTTAGGAAAATGTATTTGTCATGCATCCTGTAGTCATCAACACAATCCTAAAACAATTACTGTCTCGAAATGGTGTTTATATTCATATTTTCCCTATGAAGTAACACAGCACAGTCATAGTCAATGTGATCTTCAGATTAGCTCAAACTGGCTTTGGAGGAAAAGCAAGGCATCACACTCCACTCTGCCACACACTCACTCAATATAAGGCTTTGAAGAGTGTGCCGTCCTTCTTACCTTATTTTCTTATTGGTTTCAGAGAAACTGAAGAGCTCTGAAGATCAGAAATCAACAGCAAGCCATGTGCAGAGTAAGCAAATTACTCAAATTTAGATACCTCAGAAAAGTAATGACCACAAATTTGGAAATGCTAGGTTAATTTTTGCCTGTCACAAAGAAGAGTTAGATAGAAACCAACTGAGTAAAATCCGATTTCCTCTTGAGAGTATTACTACAGAACAAGACTATCTACTATGGAAGATCCCCAGTCTCAGAACAGCCGTTTAGAGATCTTCACATGTTAACCACTCCAACAAGGAAATTCAATTAAAAGGTCCAGGCTTGTTCTTTTACTTTTAAGGTTTAAACTGAAATGAAACAAAACAGACTGCTAAAAACTCTAACAAATCCTAGCTCAGCCAAGCTGTCACTAGACCTGCATCTACAAGCTTGGCAGCCAAACTGTTTCCCCACCACAAAAACACAAAGTATTAAACCAATGTAGCCACCACCTGTTTCCCTGGTCTTCTGACAAAGAAAAAGACACACACATCATATACACATTCCAATTAACTAACAATCTTGCAATTTGAAACAATTAACATCCAAACATACGGTATCTTTGTGACCGTCTCAAGTGGTAGCTCTGTGGTCATTACAACTTTGTAATCCATCACACTACAAAAAATGAAATGCGCTCATTTCCATGAGGCATTCTAGGCTGCTTTTTTTCCCTAAGAAGAATGGAAAACGCAAGTTCACAAACGTGACCCAAACATTCTATGAATCTGCACATACTCATTTAACTTTTTTATTTTTTTGATATTACAGCAACAAGCTCTGGAATATGGAATTCCAATCCCCAGTCTAGTCACCTGGGGCGAGTGGGGACGGACGAGTGTGCACTGGAAGAAGTTGAACACCAACTGCAAGAAACACAGCACAAGCTGAAGACAAAAGAAAAGGAAGTAAGGCAATGCTTTTTGGAGCCCAAACCTATTTAGATACTGTACCTAGGAATCACACAGTGATTCACACAAAAAGCAGATACAGTTCCAGTGGTACTAATTTATATAGGAATGTAAGCTACCTGTTTTACAAACACCAAAGGACAGCTTGTCTGTAGTGACACATGATAATAAGGAACTCATTTTTGTCTGTGAGGCATGTAGAGTCGTCATATTAAAGTTAGTTGCACAAAAAGAGGGTATAGATCTGTGCTAAAATGACAAGGATGCAGCAACACAAGGACTCTGAGACAGGATGGGAATTAAATGAACTTAATTTAATGATGCAACACTATGCAACACATTGCATAGTTTAGTGGAATAGTGTTGCTAAATTATCTTGCAGAGAATGTTTGTGAACTTTATTTTTGCTATGAACAAAAATCAATATTTTGTGTATGGAATGATGAATTAGCCATGTTGTTGAAGCCAAAACCCTTGCTTCATGGCTGGATGTGTTTCTTGGTTTACTTAGCTTCTAACTACCAGACAGGCTGGATGGGTCAAGCAGCCTTTCTCGTTCCTAACGTCTTATTTATTATGTGGCTGTTTTTATGGTTACTAATGTGCTAAAGTTTACAATTAAACATACATTCAACTTCATTTGCAATGATTTGTGTTCAGCTGTGAATAGTTGATTTATGTTATAGGTTTATTGCAGTCAATAAGCAGTGAAAGAGAAGGCAAAACACCTTATGATATTTAAATCAGCTCTATAGTTGCACCACAAAATCAGAAGAACTGTACAGTCAATGGAGTAAACCAGTGTTGTGTTGGTTGCTTTCTAAATATACTTATTAAATGTGAACTTGCAATAAGCTGATTTTTTAAACTAGAAAGTTGCACTATGTCTTTTAAAACTTAATACTCATTTACAAACATTTTCAGTGCAATGTTAATGATCACACCTTTGATAGCAATCTGTCATTAATGTCGTTTTATCTTGCCACTCAAACCAAAGCAACAGTTTGTTCTGTATTTTGTACTACGTTACAAAGTTGCTGTATGTTTGAAGAAATACAATAGACATTCCTCAGCTCATGAGTGACTTTTAATATCTTTAAGAGTGTTGTTATTTTTGTAAATATAGATACTATAATGATGAATAATTATGGTAATGGTACAAAAAAACACCCTGACTATTTATACAGTGTGGACTTCATGATGAAAATTGCAAAAATAAATTTCACTCTAACTCAGGGGTCTTGAACCCTGATCCTGGGGAGCCCCAATATAATTTTGTCTTATAGATTATCCTAAATCACCTTTTGTAACACTACAGACTTGGTAGATTTTGATAAATTAAGCGTGCCATTTGCTCAGTTAATGGAAGCCAAGGTCAATCCTCCTGGAATAGACCCTTTAATAGGTTTAATTATCTTGGAAAGTATACACAGTACAGGCCTGGTTAGGGTCTTGAATTAAAGAGAACCCCCTGGACATCCTATCTTAACCCTAAGAGGCTGCAGGGTCTTTAGGGTGTTTGTTTTAAATGCAAATTAAATTACATTGCAAAAATCACCAGTTTAACTGATCACAGTCTTTAGTATTTAATGGCCTTCTATAAGCTCTCTGGAACAGGAGTGGAGACCTGTGCCCTAAGCCATACAATGTGAATTATTCTGTAACTGTGATCCAAACATGTAAACCTTGTGTTTCTTTTTATATTAAACTTTGTTGAAAAAACTGATGCCTGTGATTTTTTTTTAAACCAAATTGATTAAAAAAAGGGCCCAGAACACTTGTAGCACAAAGCAGGAAACCTACGATGCTTTGTAACTGCTGACATGGGCAAAATTAGTCAAATTCACCTACTGTATTAGTTGAATTTGTTTCCTGACAGCCAGAAATCTGCATTCTCTTTGCAGGTGTGTGCAATGCTTCCCTCAGTTTACCTTAATAAAGCGAAACAGAAACACTGCTGAATCCTGTCCCCCATACCATTCATCAGGCTGCAACAAAAGAAAACACTTCAACTAATCAAGTAGCCGTGAATCTTGATGCCAGACTTTTTAGAATCAGCAGGGCACTGTGCCTCAATTATTCAGCTTGAAATTAACTAGTTAAAATCAGCTAGTTTGAAAACGACTTACTGTTCTAACTCAGTTTTCAGTCTTCAAGCTAAAGATTTACCAAGAAATCATTTTTTCAATACTATGAAAGTAGAGTCACACCCACACTTAGCCCTGTGTCTCCTATCGGTGCAGTACCATTCGGAGTTTGAAGGACAGAGCACTTGCTCCTCCTCAGTGTGGGGGCTGGGCTACAGCTCCTGCAGACTGCACCCAGTGCGGCAGGGAGCAGGTCTGGGTGGTAATCGGCCTGTGGTCTTGTCCCCTCAGTGCATGGAGCTGCGGCTGGAGCTGGAGGCAGTGGAGCACGAGTACCAGTCCTGTCAGTCAAAGCTGAAGCAGTGCAGGGAGGAGCTCAAGCTTCTGCAGGGCCGGAAGAGACCGGTGAGGTCCAGCACAGTGTCACTTGGACAGCACACACGCACTAGCACACTGCAGGGCCACTCATACACACATACCCACACACCGCAGTGCCACTCATACAAGCACACACACTGCAGGATCACTCATACACCTTTTTCAACAGCAGCTACAGTAACTCATCTTGTAAAACCAGAAGAGCTTTCTTGACAACCTCCTGCAAACCACTGGATGTAGGCAGCAAGATTCTTCCAAGTTGGAAACAGCAGAGCTGCTGATCTCTATGTTACAGCACCTGGATTTAAGTGGAGGGACGACTGTGATACACCATGTATTACAGCAGCAGCACGAGATGTATAAAAAGACTGGGGAAGGGTTAGCCAATCTCTTTTTCAGTCTAAGATGAGATACTGTATGTAATATCCCTTAGTATGTGGAAATATGGAAATATGTGCCTGCCCGTGTGCCCTGCGTGTGGAAATATGTAATGGAGTGTTTAAGGCTATGAGGAAAACTGCAATATGATTAATGTTAATACAGAGAAAACTATTCCAACAATAACACCACAAAAAGGACAATGCCGGCAGTGAGTGCATGTGGTAACAGATCTCTTCTCTGGCTTTCAGAGGCGCTGCAGCACGTGGCTCTGTCTCTCCCTGCTGGTCGTGCTGGTAGCGGTTCTAGTGGCCACCTTCCACCCTCCCATTTACGAGCATCTTGCAGCCCTGTATTCAGTACTGAGGACGCACGCTGACCAGTTCTTCCGAAGATTCAGCTCACCAGAGTGGGGTAACGGCGACGGACCTCAACGTCCCCTTTTGTGAAACAGTGGGAGAGACAGCGAGAGACACCCCTCTCTCATCCTTAGCGTACAAACATTCCCAAAACCTTGCACGCCTCCTCATACAGGTGAAGCTGGAAGTGAAACGATCTTATACTACACAATGATGTACACATTTTTGGGAAAAAAAGGCTGTTAGAGGTCATCTGTTTTTTTAGCAGTGAGGCATGCTATCTTGATGTGAAAAAATGGGAAGTCTTAATAATCGAGTCGTTTTGCAGATGCTTTTATGTTAAAGTGACTTTCTGAGACCTATGTTCAGCATAACTTCTGAACACACCACGGTTTTAAGTGCATCTCAGCCAAAAGGCAGAGCACAGGAAAGTGGTCTAACTGGGGCCTGAAGCAGTCTAGAACAAGATGGTAAAAAGCCCTTTGCCTTAACCACTGCACTGCCTAGCCTCTGTACAAACCCCACCGTTTACCAGGACTTTAACTTCCAACCTCAGGTATTTCAAGACTGACATTAAAAATGGTTTTGAAAAGTAAGGATGGAATTTACTTTAGCCTGTAAGGTTCTGAAACCAGCTTTACATTTTGTAGTACAAAATGCATGTATTTTATTCTTTATTTTTATTATGGATAAAATAAAGTGCAATTGATGTTTGTACCATGTTTTCACGGTTTGGGGAAGAAAATAATATTGTACCTCACGAGAATAAAACAAAATGACAAATACTCAGCAGTGGTCCCTTGCTTTTTTGATGGGCTCAGCGTTTTGAGCTTGACCATGCACTCCTTCTGTAGCCCAGCAAACTTTATTGCTACAAACAAAGTCGCACATTAACCCTTTTTCCTTACAGGAATTCATGAGTGACAATCAGCTTCCAACCCCACAGAGCACCTTGGTGTGGATTTGTGCCACACAGTGCTGGAAGGTGTGTAACCAACAAGTCCGGTCCGCAGTGACAGTAGTCCAGCACATTTTTTTAGTTCTCTCCAGATCAACCTCACAAGACTTTGGGAAGAGGGTTAAATTGGATCAATTAAAGCTGAGCTGGACTACTGTGACCATTCTGCAAAGACTGAATGCTTCTATTTAAGTGAAGAGATCTAAATCACCTGTTGATATGAAACCCAATGAAACCAAAAGGCTAGGATACTTCAGACACTTAAACACTTAAGAAGACAATTTACCAACAAAAGGTGTGCGCCCCCATATCTCCCAGGAAATTAATCATTCAATTATACAAAAGCCCATAAATCAGTTGCTAAACGCCTAGAGCAAACAATAGTTTTTGGCAATTTGGCTCAGTAACTGTTTGCACACGCAACGTTTGACTGCTATTTGCTCCTGTAGTGAAGCACATCCCGGGACAGGTTTAATCCTTGAGCTGAGTAAGAGGCAGTTTTGATTATATTATCACCTGGTGTGCAGCTTAGTGCAACAGGACTCTGGAAAATATGCCACTAATCAAGTCCTTTCATCAGTCAATTAGGGGCCCGTATTACCCAAAAAAGCTCTCCGAGACCTAAGCTGGCCCCCCACTGCGTGATTACACAGCGTGCTCTCTCCTAGAGTGTGACTGATGGCAATCTGACTGTCTTGCTAGAGATATGGAGGTCTGTAAAAGCAGCCTGCCGGCTGAACCGGTCCAGCATCTTGCCAGTCCAGTTGTCCATCACGGCCCGAGTGGCTGACGTAAGGATTTCCGGGATGCTGAAGGAGCAGAGCTGGACTCTGAAGTCCTTGGCTATCGCTCGGCACCGAGCACAGACCGTGGTGACCCGCAGCGGGGTCATACTCAGGCAGTTCTCAAAGCTTCTCTCTTGGTCGAACCAGTAGGTGGCCGGGAAGCCCAGAAGGACTCCGAAAAGGGTGCAGAAGTTCCAAGGGGAATGTGCCCATTCGACCAGTGTGCCCACTTTGAAATCATCTACCACCGTCTGTGTTAACTCCCTCACCCTGCTTTCAGGACCAGCTAAGGCAGGCCGGGCCCGGGACTGGGACACATCTATGACAGCGACGGTGTTTTTCAATAGCAGCTCCTCCATGTGCAGGACTGTCAGGTCTACCTTGACAATCACAACGTTCCCATCGACCGCCAGGACGTTCAACACGTGGCTTAAAAACCCAGCTTCGCGCAGCTTGCTTAGGTAAAGTCGAAGCTGCTCGGGTCCCGCTGTGTTGGCATCGTAAAGGAAAGAGGGTCTCAACCCAACGTCCACCGCCAGGACCTGCGCAGCGAGGCTCAGGCATGCAGAGGGACGTAAACGCTGTTTCTTTCTCGTACCGGAACCGAGGCACTGTTGAGCCACTTCAATAAGGAATTCGGGGGCGACTCTCGCTGACATCACCAGAGACCGGCGGAGACGTGAAACCCCTGCAGTCTGACACCACCGCTAGTCCCTTAACAGAAAAAATCGACCTGTTCCGTTTCTGTTCTTTTTTTATCTCTCTGTTTCATTCCTCGGAATCCGCAGGTCTTCTTCGGCGGCAGGAAGAATACTGAGGATGACAGAAAAATAGTCTGTAACTTTAGTAATAACGTACAGTATGTATAACCTTCGAAAAATCTGCAGGCATCAGTTCTACAAAGCGCAGGCAGAACACGGGCACAACTGTGCAGGGTTTCGCCTTGCTCAGCAAGGGATGCACCATCAGAAAACAGACCGATATCAGTGAAGAGAGTTTCACTGAGAGGCAGCAGCGAGCCCATGGTCATAATTTTACTAGGAGCTCCCAAGAACTATTCGCGAGGCAATAAGACTGAATGAAGCACTTTTAATGAATTCCTTAAACATTACATAATCATAAAAGTATGCCTCGATTTTGAATTATTGCCAGGTTTAAATTAATATTTAAAACCTATTTCGGAAACGTGTTCTTTCTACCCTGCTAAAGCATATATATAGCTAATTATATATCTCTAAATAACGTTTAAAAAAGTACTTTATGATCTGATTTTTGTACAGAACTTCATGCCCCAAGTATGATTATTGCTTTCGATTGTACTACCAGATCCTTTATTTCCTATTGCCTTTTTAAAACCTTTACTACCTTCTTTACCTGACAGCGTACAGCCAAACGCCAAAGAAAATATTTCAGCGACGACTCAGAACAACGCAACTATGCTTGCTTAGATCTACTCCGCCGCCTAGTGGAGCGGATGTTTTACCGCATATTTAAAGATGTCCTTAAACTGAAGACAAAAATAGATATTCTTCTAAATTATAAATATAAAAATAAATATTAAATATACAAAGAAATCCTGTAAAAATAATCTAACCGTTGAAATGTACAATTAATTGTAATGCTTTTACATTATTGTGATGAATTGTATTGTAATAACATCCCTAAGGATCTTCATTCACTACTGAAGTGAAGCACCCAGCTGAGTAAAATACTACACCAGCAGCCCCACTACACAAAAAATCCAGATGGGATGTGAAAAATTGCTTCACACCCTGAGTTAAGGGGGGTTTTAAGAAGGCTGATTGTGCAGAGTGGAATTCAGCCAGGACACTGTGGTTGACATCCTTGCTCTTACGAACAGTGTCTGGACTGATCACCAAGCAACCGAGACCTTATTTTAACATCTCATCTACAGCAGTGTTACCAATCACCCTACTGGAGCAGAAATACTGGTGCTGGGGGAAGGGCACCACCTCCTGTTCAACCAATATCAATTACAACAGCAACCTGTTTTTTCCCTGGATGTCTCCTGCCTCACTATTGACCAAGTACAGCCTTGCTTAGCTCGTGAGATCAGACAAGATCGGTCAGGAAGATGGAAACTCTGTTGTGCTTCATGTTCCTATACATTAATATGATGTTTTTCAGATTACTAACCACACCACAGAGCTGGACGTACTTGTTTTGTGCATTACTTTTAAACATGCATTTGGAGAACATAAGCAGGATGCAAATGAAAGCAGCAGATTTGGCCCACGTTGTCTGGGTTCGGGTATCCAATTCATCCAAGAATCTCTTCCAGCTTTTTTGTGAGCATATCTATATACAGTATACAGGAAGGTCTATCTGATGAAGCTGCAGTTTCTGTGAACAATAAAATGATTCTGAGATCAACACTAAAATTCCAAACACTTCCATTGTGCCACACATGGCACTGAGTGGGTGGATTAGAAGCCGAAGACCTATGAAATATAAAGTCATAAGAACTTTTGTGTGAATCCTAGAAATGACGAATCCATTACAACTAGTTAAAATATTTATTGAAGAGTTTCTCTTAACTTTAAAAAAAGGTCTGCTCATATATATTACATCACATACCACAAAAAAGAAAGAATGAAACAGGCTGACAGAGTCAAGGTCACAGCAGCATGCTATAGTATGATTAATCCCCAGAGAAACCATTTCACATCCATGTCTTTGTCTACAATGGCAACTACTGACAGAATTGACAGCGTTATTGTGAAACATTTTTATGACACGGATGGAAATGTTATTAAAATCAGTAAATAAAAACCACCAGAAGGCTCCCCCTCCTGCAGATTCACATCATAAACATTGGTTGGGTGACGGTTTAAAAAAAACTCTAAGGAGGAGAATTAGGTTAAACTTGCTCTATCTTGACTTACCCTTGCCTAGCGAGTGAAAAGAAGCTGACTAATCCCCTTGCTCAGGGGGAAAGCTGCACACAAAGCTACATCTTACAAGTTAAGCACATTTTTTAAAAGCTAAAGAAAGAGGACCCCCCCATCTTAGATGTCGTGTCATGAAGATGGCTAAATGTTCAACACCAGTCCCTTTTGGGTTTCACATTGGGAACGAGAAACTCTCCTGAACCAGCTTTTAAAAGAATCAATTTAAATGTTTCTTGAAAAACGGATCCTTCTAAATATCGGAAGTCCAACGTCTCATGGAAACTGTCTGTGTAACGGTCTGTCAGTCTGCGTGCAGTCAGAAGCCCGAGTTCCTAATGTGGGCTCTGTTTGTGGACAGAGACAGCAGTCCGGAGCACAGGAATCTTCCCAAGCAGTGCGTGGCTCCAGGAAAGCTGTCGGCCAGCGCAGACGGGCCGTCCGAACGGCTGCACGCTAGTAGGTCCGTCTCTTTGTGTTGGAAGGAGGTGACCTACACGACCGGGGGTCCGCCCGCAGGTTACTGTGCCTGTAGTGCTTGGGGGAGGTGCAGACTGCCGCCGGGCTGGAGGAGCCAGGCTTCGTGGCCCTGGTGCGTCTGCAGGAGACGGTACAGCTGCTTCAGGTGCGTCACGATGTTGTCCTTGATGTCGGGGGTGGAGATCTGCAGACGCACGCTGCCGCTGTCGAAAGAGCGGGTGAAGTCCCCCGAGAACATCTCATAGATCATCCTGGCCACCACAGGAATCACCTGTGGAGCAGCACAGCGCAGTCAGGCCCTGCAGCCACTACAGCTTTACTGCAGCCAGCACTGCTTCTTACCAAAAATCATCAACACAGCTCAGTTCTTTAAACATAAGATACATCTTAACTTAAGTATGAAAGGGATAGAAATATATTTATTTTCATTGTTAAGTAAAATTAGGCATAACTGAGATAACTGTTTTTTCTGATTAATTCCCAAGAAATGATTTTACCTCTAAAATGCCAAGGTTTAAAAAAAAAGTACACTCGTACCTCCTTTTATGAACGCAATTTGTTCCCAGAAACCCCTTTCCAAAAGGACAGTTACAATCCCTAAAATGTCACCCCTACTTTTACTTTTTTACCACAAAATGATAAGAAAATAACCAATAATAACTAACATTCATACTTTGGTTTATGTTTTTAGAAATAAAAAACACTGCTTAACTAGTTAGACATCATTAATCAAACCTGAGTATTATATGATTATAGTATATACTGTAACCACTTCATTTGCTTTTTGTGCAATTACACACACATTCACAGTTTTCATTTACTTAATGCCTTTGAAGTTCGAGGATAGTCTAAACCACCAATTTTCTGACACAAAAAGAAAGAACTCGTACAACGGCAAACAACGCAAGACCCGGTGAACTGTATCACACACTCCCTAGGCTCTGTGCGAGCTCTCATCCACACTAGCTAGTGGAATGTGCTGCAAAAACAAGAAATGATGTCTTCCTCTTCACCCTCTACCTTTTTGCATAGGTTTTTAAAATTTTCTTCACATCGCTTTGTCGTAGTTTCGAAGTTGGCTTTCATTATTCGAAATGTGGGTAGCAATTCACGTGCTTCGCAGTGTCGAATTCTCATAAAAAGAACATTAGTTAAAAGAGGTACTGGTGTAGCGGTACCTATGTGCCTATACTTTACTTGTGTTTTCAACGATTTTCCTTCCAAACACACCTAGGACATCTCACACCCCTTGGGAGTGTGTGCACCCCAGGATACGAACTACTGCTCTAGACAAACAGGGGGTGCAATTTCATTAAGAAAGAATAGATTCCTGACTACCCTCAATGTAAAACAACAGGTAGTCAGTTGATATTCTACTGATATGTACCACGGAAGTCACTGGGAGATTAAACCCATTCTCTCAAATACATACAGACGGTAAATGAGACAGTGCCCAATGGTCTGAGAGAATGTAACGACAGAAGGCTGTCGGTCAAATATATCAATTTTTTATTGTATCGGAAATGCAGACTTACTTCTGTCACACAATCTGAGAGAAGGAGAAAGAGGCTAGCTAGCGAAATTTCATCTCAGCAGGGCTACAGATTAGCTTAAAATCAGATCTTTGATCCAGTGTGTGTACTGAACCTGCATGTCATGGCAAAACTGAAGACACAGGCAGTGGAATCCACACTGAAAGACATCTCCCTACATTAATGAAGGTAAAAGATGCCCCCTACTCTATCCCCCTCCAGGTCTACCTCACAAAAGGCATCTCAAGCAGAGTGAGACTTCCTTGTTAGATAAAGATTAGTTGCAAGCAAAGTGCTAACAAAGGAATGAAACCCAGAGAAAGAAGTTTACAATCATCCCTTGTTCACTATGCAAAGCATGCAGGTAGTGCAGCTGAATAACAGTGAAATCATTCACTTTCAGTTAAGTTCACCTCAAGCTGTAGAAGTCCCTCCTCACCTACCTGCACCATAATGAGCTTCCTCTCCCGAGGCCTGCCATCTGGCCATTCCTCCCCGAAACACAGGTGGATCTCAAACTGTGGGGGCCGGTCTGCCTGGCCCTTCTGATGGGCGATCACGCCTGCAAACACAGCCAGCTGTCAGACTTTCCACCCTGCCACAGCTGCAGACTTACTGAGCAAGGGAAGGAGACAAAGCACAGCCAGAGACTAGACCTGAAAGTGGGGCAGCGAGTCAGAAGAAAGAGCAGTCAGAGCACAAGAGACAGAGAGAAGACTGACAGAGGCAAACATATGGACACACAGAAAGACCCAGAGCCGGCAGCAGGAAGATCTTTTGTCCTTTAAACTCCACAAATGGTGTTATTTGTTTTTATCTTAAGGTCTTCCTTTCATCTTAAATTAACTTGTGCACAACAACAAAAGTTACAAACATGAAAAAGCCATTGAGCCCACATAGTTCGTTCTGTTCCTAGTAGATGATAGATCCAAGCAAACAAACCTCCCCATAGTTTCTACTTTCCACATAGAACTTCTACTTCTCAGATTCCTATCTCAGTGTTGTTTCTGAGAAGTCCACTGGGTAGACTTTGTCAATGCCTTGAAGGATTCTGAACGCTTCAGTCAGGTCCCCTCATAGTCTTCTTAGTTAGACTTAATTCCTTTCAGCTGCCTGTGAGGCATTCATTTAAGGCCCGAGAATTAACTTTGTTGCCATCCTTTGGACGAGTATCTGAGCAGCAATGTCCTTGGAAATCTGCTTGGAAGCAACGCCAAGTCACTTGCAGACAGATGCAGGCAGAAAGCAGTCACAAAAAGTGGGGAGCTGGGGATGCCCAGAACAACAGACCGGCTGACAAACAGGAAGAAAGGGAATGGACGTGGAGAGTGGGGACAAAGTCGCACACTGAGAGACAGGGAGGTGCCTCCTTACCGCTGAGGAAAGTCTCCAAGCAGAACAGTTTAACCTTCCTCTGCCTCTCGATGAGGTTGGGCGTGGTGGGGCTGCTGGCGCAAGGTCCCGACCAGTAGACCTTGCACTGGCACAGCCGCACGGCGTAGATGTCGTGTCCGCTGACCTCCAGGATGAGGCCGCGGTCCATGACGTCCAGCAGGCGGTTGGTGAAGAGCCGCTGCTTCTCGTTGGTGATGTTCTCGGTGGAGGGGAAACGCACTTGCTCCAGGCTGATTGGCCCGAACAGCTCCTCCTGGTTCACCATGGGGCCGAGGTCACCATAGAACAACCGGCAGCCTTGGGGGTTACTGACCGTCATAGGTGGACAAACCTCCTTACCGCGGTACTGGAACTGAACCTCCAGATCTGTCACTGCAGGAGTGCACAAGACACAGAAGAGTTAGTGGGTTAATGCAGCCAATCAGAACGCTAGCTTTTTACATCATCTATAAACTCTTCCGTTTAAATCCCAATCAGAATATTCAAAAGGAGAGCTGAAGTGTCATCAGAGTCTGGCTTCTTACATTATCCTTCACAGTTCACACCTCAAGACCTTTACAAACTTTCTAAAAGGGGTTTGACAGACAGCCCTGATTTCACATCTTCATCCAAGTTCTAAATATTTACAACTGTACAAAAACACGATGGCTTTAATCCAAGCCCAAATTGAATCCCTACATTCACAGAATCTTAGGACAACTGTTGGCACACCTCTCTGTATTCTTCAATGTGTCCATTTTCACAGTCTAAGTAGTAGATGCAATACTTCAGAGCCTAGATATCAAAAAAGGAACTGAAGTCAAAACCCAAGAGTCTCTACATGCGTTTTCCGATTTCGTATGGGAGTCATACAAATGTTTGTTCCAAGGCAAGCTGGCTAGACTGAGTGCTGTTTTCCTCCACCAAGAGGGCCGCAGCTCCACCTTTGCACAGTGGAGGGCAGTGCTAGGCTCAGACAGCTCTGACCCTCTGTGGAGTCGGATAGACGCTGGGCACAGGTCCAGCAGCTCAGATAGGCAAATGAGAAGGGCTATGATCTACCTATATCCTCATCACAACTGCTAAGCGAAACAAAATAAAAGTCAGGCCAAGCACAACAGAAAAACCTATTATAGGAGACCGATTTTGTTTTCAGCACCATCTCAGATGGTATTTTTTTTATCATTCCACCTTTTTCCTTTAACATAACCCAGAGTAATCTGTTGCTCTTCTACTTGCTGTGTCTTGCTCACACCATCACAAGCGGAAAGATAAGTGTCTCTGTCTTGCCTTCTCACTCTCTGCGCTGACTGAGGGGTAAGGCAGAAGGTGCAAAGGGTCAGCGCTAACCCAGCCAGCATGAAGACCCGCAATGCCGTACTCACTGGGTAAGGAGCTGATCCACATTTCTGGCGAAGTGAACATGGTTTCAGGGAGCGGGGAGGCACGCATCTCGAAGTCAGTGGGCTCCTCCTTGGGCCACACCTCAGGAGCAGGAGGAGGGCAGCTGGGGGGCTGGATAGGGGAGACGGATCCTGGAAGAGGGAGAAAATTACTCTGTTTCGCTTAAAACACAAGACCAGATCTGTGACGTAAATGTTGCTCTGTAGCCGAGTCATCCAGCATTTTTAAAGATCTAATTCTTTCATGACACAAAGGATATACAATTTTTAGCAAAAAAAACTAAGAGAACAGCAAATGGATAGAAACAAAATTTTAGGATCAAAAGAAGTGAGTTCAGGGAACCAAAGTGATAGTGCGTATAATAAAATTATAATCTTCATTAATGCACCTATAAATTAGATCTGATCAAGGATATGGTAGAGGCTTCTTTTACAGTGACATAACAGTGCCTTTTACTAAAACATACACTCAGATTTGAGTTAGCAGGATCATGACGTTATTAGCACGCGGTTGTGCTAATTTTCCTAACCAAAACTCCTTATCTTAATCACCCAATTGGATGCTTGTCTAGATTTTTGTACTCTACATTTGAACAAGCTCGCCTTACTCGGTCATTGCACGGTTCTATGGAGTGGCTGGAGGTCTAATTCAGAATATTGTGCGAAAGTGAGTGATGCCAACGCTAATGAAGCTGGGCAGTGGAGGTTAAGAGTGGGCCTCTGGTCTCTCACCGTTCATCTGGAGATAAGGAATGGGCTCCAGAGATTCCTCCTCGTCTTCCTCAGGCTCACCATCATTCTCCTCCCAGGGAACGGAGCCTGTCGACCCTGCAACACCCACGCATGCTCAAAACTCACAGTAACCCGACTTTGTGGCGGAAGCAATCAGGACCTATTGAAATATGCTTTTAATAACCTCTTTTCCTAAATTTCCTCTATACTGAGGAAGAAAGAAATAGTGATATACTTACGTGAAACAGATGCATAACTTATGTTTTAGAAGCTAATTCTGGATGTTGAATTAACAGTGTTGTCTATGAAAACATTTTCTTTTAAGACCTTAAACTCAGCATCATAAACTAAAATAATGTTTCAATTATCGTATGAGATGGGAGGACCATCACCCTGACAACAATGTTTAAAGATTGTCTCTTAATGTGCAGCCCCATTGCATTCCTACTTTCTGCCGTTTTAAAGACTATACTTGTCAGTAGCATCCCTTCCCAAACTCCTAGATCAAGGAATACCAACTCCCAGCCTCAGTGTTAAAAATCAAGTAGGATTTATACGTTTCCTACAGTTATAAACAAGCATACCTCTTCAACAAGGATTAAACTGACCCAGTTAAAGATTAACTAGTCTAATGTACCCTGTATCCAGCCTTACACTGTTTAAAGATTTCAAGTGTTTTTTTTGCACAGAACATCTGTTGGGTTCCAGTCCCCGAGGATGGCAGCTGGGAATCCCTGCCCTATCTCTTTAGATGCAGGCCTCCTCAGCCTGCCTGCAGTTCCAATCAAGACAGTAGGAAGAGCAGAACCCTCACCTATGGGCTTTCAGTCTAACAAAATACCCCATTACAGAGATGCCAACCAGAGATGTTTGAAAAGGCCACTAGTGGCTCAATAACTCCACTGTGTCATATTCACAGTAGTCTTGGCGATGACGGTGGGACATGGCAGGAACATGGTAATGGCTAAGCCCATCCATTTAGGAGTTAAAATAGGAGGTGCTTATTTACACACAGAGTTGCAGGTTTCCGTAAAAAAATGGATGTTGCTGAAGCCTATTTCCTTGGGATCACCTTGGGAAACTGCTGGAAGAGGTCCTAGAATCAGATCGCTCTGATCCTCTGATGTCAGGCTCTCAATGGGGACAGTTCACGTACGTGTCCCCCAGCGCCACGTGTGCGATTGAGCACGCACCTGGGTTGCTGAGGGGCTGGGGGATGTCACACACGTCGTAGATCTTGAGCGGGTTCATGGGCACCTCCTTGGTGCCGTCATAGATAAGGTTGAACTCGCGACTCTTGTTGAGGGCGCAGCGCAGCTGGGCTTTCCACTTGGCGGGGTCGGGCTCGTCGACCCCCTCCTGGAACTTCCCCGTCTCCACAGCCCACGCCTGCACACAGGACACAGCATTCACCCCGGGGGGGACAGGGGGGCACAATTGGTACTAGTGAGGTTTCACAATCGATACAATTATCAGCCATTATCATGTAACAATCATAGAAGCTAGACTTTTTGCTGTGCCCAAAATAATGTAAGAAAGCCCTCACCTTCTCAAGTAGAATGTTTCGGTTAAGCTGACCATAACACCAGAGAACTGCCTTTCTAGTCTGATCGTAAGAGAGCTTTTCCATTTAAAGTGCTAACTATTAATTAGCTGTTACATGCATGTGCATGTGTGTGAATTAATTTGTCAGAGCATTTAAAACTAAGAACAGGAGGCATGTCTTTACCCAGAGGGTTGTGGGGGTGTGGAACAAGCTACCCAAACATGGATCAATCCAACAGTTAGTCAGCTACTCACAGACAAATGGGCTCAATGGGTCGAATGGCCTCCTGTCATTTGTAATCTAACTTAAAGTATGCTCTTATGATCTTATCAGTTTTAAAAGATAAAGAACATGCTTTAAACTGCTATTTGGTTGAACCTTTTGTAGTGTTAAACAAGTTTAAACAAGCAAAAATATTACAACCTACTATATTGCAAGGCTGGTATTTTATTATGGAAATTTGATCACTGTCAAATTATAAAAATGGAAAAACAGCTGGCCTAACTAGCATCACATCAGAGTCTGGAATGGAGAACTGAGCCCTGTTTACAGCACAAAAAGCCAGGAAAATAGCTTTAAAACTTAGCGTGTGTCAGAGAAACACAATTCTGAAACTTGAATACACAAACAAAACCAGTCCCAGGAAGAATTCATCAAGTCGACCTCACTTTAGGTAAAGTTATCCTCCTTATGCAATTATTCAAAATGATCCCAGCAGTCTTCTATGAAAATAATAATTTTGTTTTCCCATGAAAACAACAAAAATGCAGGAGATTAAATTGGGATTGCTTTATTTAAAATTTCAACTTCTAGCACAAAAGAACTGTGCTTTAGGAGTGTCCGAGTCAGAGGCAGAGACCGCGATACCTTGAAGATGGTGTTCTCCTCCTCGTGCTGGGGCGAGTGGCGCGTGGCGTGTTTCCAGGGGATCTGAAAGCGTTTGGCCTCCCTGTCCAGCCACACCAGGCCTGGGTATTTCCCGCTGTCCACTTGGGACACCAGCCACGGCTTCAACCGGACACGCCGGGGGTGTGCCGCCATGACCTGCAGCACATAAAGAAAACCGAGCCTCAGATTAGCTCCCCATCTTCAGATAACCCAAGATTTAACGGTGTTTATAACAAAAATTTGAGAGGGACCAATCAGACTAAGCTACCAGCAATCTGCAATCAATCCTGAAGTCATTTCTTCATCTAAACATTATGAATACTGTATATTACCTTTTTCTCATCCTCACATATATCGTTTTGCATCCCATCTCCACCTCTGCAACAACCTATTGGTAACTCCTGCTTCTGGATGGGGGTCCCACCCAATGTTTCCTCTCATTTTTAATGGCTGGTGTGCGCAAAAATTTCAAATTGTCCACATTTTTTCCCCAAGTGAAAAAAACTTAGATTGAGTTTATGTAAAATTGTGAACCTGAAATTATTTTTTGTTAATATAGTCATTCTCATAGAAGCACAGAGATCCAAAAGACCGGGACAGCCACTCAACGAGCCCTGTCATAGAGACTGAGTGTCGAGCGAGTATGAGCAGTGAGGTACGAGACTACGAGAGCATAGATGTAGATTATCTAGCGGCAATAATAATGCACACAGCTAAGTTGGGCCTCTCGCAGCCAGTCTCGTGATCAATTTAGCATTTTTCAATTGACGACTGTGTTTGTTTTATTATTATCATTTTTTTAATTGAATTTTTTGTGCGCAGTTCAATTTCCTAACCACAGCTTAGAGGGAACAATAGTCCCAGCCTCCTCATCCTGTGGCCAGGAGGTCAGCCCTCAGCCAAGCGGGTTGAGCCAAATATTGCCTAAAACACTTTCCTTATCCTTTCATTACACTTCATTCTTGGGTGTTGTTTTTCCTAGTGAATTTCATTTAATCCACCCATTAAAGGAGAACATGATGTTGAGCTTGTGCTTGGTTAATCTGGAATCTGATACTTCACTTGTTTATATAAATACAGTGTATTTGTGATTATATACCGAGCATCAAAAGTAACTAAATAAATGTGGATATATGTGGCTTATTAGTTCCGTTCTGTGTTTTTCTCTCTGGATAACTAACAGACATGACAGTCAAGAGACTAAATCAACTCATCATCCATGTCCAATCAACTCTCTTCACTAATTAGGTAAAAGAGAGATTTTGTAACAGTCACTTGAGCATATTACAGTCATGAAAGATCGGCTTATCAAAATGATGGCTAAACAAAACCTTTTAATTGATATTGAAAACTGTATGTTGTATACTTCTAAAAACATATAAGCATAAATCGAATGAGAAATTTGATTGGGTGATCAGCGTTCTGAAGTCCTTTTCTTTTAATGCCCTTCACATCACACCACAAGCACACTTTTTATATTTGTTTCTGATCAGAGGTGCCCAATGCAAACCTTGTCACACCAGCAGATCCCCCACCTGAACTCAGGAGGAGATATAAGACATCCTGGTGTTATTAGATTGGTGTTAACACTCGGACAGACCCTCTTCCAGCTGCCATGCTGGCCAGACATGAAATGGCCTTTTACCATAATGGTTGTGCTGGGTTTGCCCCTCTCTTGCTAGTGTATGAGTAGGAGCCCTGGCATTTTAGAGGATTAACAGCTTCAACAGGTGCAAATACTAAGCATGATCCCCTTTCTGACTGCTTAATAGGTGGACACTTCCCGTTTGCGACACAAGTCTCGGTCTCAAGTCTGGGTCTCAGCCAAGTCCTGTCAGTTCACACGGCGTGGACTCAAACAGGCGACCGCCCTCAAATCTCCGACACATTTCGCACTCATGACAAAACCACAAGTGAAAGGGTCCCTTTCTTCCTGCCGAGTTGCAGTGTTATGAATGTGCCACACCTGCAATAACCAGACAAGCCTTGCAAATACAATGGTAGGCAACCTAAAATGCATGCACACTTCACATAGGAATAAAATTTGAAAGTACTTCTTTACACTAAGGGTCGTGGGTGTCTGGAACAAAGAACTTCAACATTAGTTAAAGCTGATTCTCTCATCTCTCACTTAGAAACTTTTATTTTTTGTGGAGTAGAGGGGATTGGGCCTAGCACTTTCCTTAAATTCTGATCGTGTCCCCCTGGCATCCTTATAGTATATAGTGGGAGATGCTGTTTGCAACCTTTCTTATTTTCTAAAGAGGAATTATCAATCCATCCCATTTCTAACCACTCTTTCCAATTCGGGGTCGGGCGCTGCCAGAGCCTATCCCGAGAAACAGCAGACACAAGGCAGGGTACACCCTGGACAGGGACGCCAGTCCATGCAGGGCAGACACACAGACACGCACACACTCACGCCTAGGGCCAGTTTTCCCAGGAGCCAATAAACCTGCCGATGCTCTTGGACTGCGGGAAGACTAAAGAAGAATTGTAATTGTTTCAAAACTTTGTCACACGTATATTCACACAAGTAAGAACACCACAGAATTAAGAACCCAAGAGGATGTTTTTACAACTGCTCATCACCTCTGCCAAATTCACCCTTATTTTTAGAAGCCCCAAGTCAACTCAAGTGCATTAATTTTTACTGATGTGTTTTTGAGGGCAAACAAATATCCATTTCATCACTACTCCTCCTACTTCAGATCAGTGTCGGTAGTTCTAAATCAGCACCACTAAACCCTTACAGCTCAGTCAGAAAACCAAGGTGCAACATTTCATTTGCCCTTGAGCAAAAGCTGTGCAAACATTTCAGCAAAGTGTCCTGGAAATTATTAATTCTATGTCTTCCAGGCTAAAAATATCAATGTCATGTTTGACCTGGGCAACAGAGACAGCTTATCTTTTAAAGCCCAGTAGGTCCTGTTGAAAACAGCTCTGACCTTGAGTTACATAACCTAACACTGTTTCATATTCCTGGAACAGGATATCACGAATTAGGTCAAACACTACTCATCTCCAGCAAGGTGATTCTCAAATTTACTCTTGTATCCCTGAAAATCCATAGCTTTCTTACCTTACTACCTGGCAGCGATGAAAATAAATAGTATTTAATGCAACAAATGCATTGGATATGCAGGAAGAATTAATGTAAACTACCCTGTGATCAAAAAGGTGTTATTACTGGCGGAATACGGTAACCCCATACTCCAAAGCTGACAGACCAGTTTCAGGTCACAAAAAGGCAGAATTTAACTTATGTTCCGGAACTTCGACTGTTTTTAATAAACATGCCGATTCGCAGCAGTGTGTCTGTCGTGTGTTTGAGGCCTTTAACTCTATTGCCCTATTGCAGTACCCTATTGCAGTGCAGTAATAACTTTTTTCTGCTTACAGTATGTATGTCTCAAACATATTTAGTAGAAGTATGTTAAAAATAGCAAACAATCCTCATTTTGTTTTTTTTTTACTATTAAGGTTTGAATAAATTGGCAGTGAATTTACTATTATTATTTATTTCGGATGTCTAGAGTTCATTTCTCTTTAAACAAGTTTAGAAAAGAAATTAAGATTCAAGCTCACAGGACTTCATCACTAAAATCCATTTGGTTATACCCTTTCCGTACTCGTCCAAGTTTTGAATAGCTTATAAAAGCGAAGCTTTTAAGTTAAACAAATAAAACTGATTCCGCGACTGGCCAAAAAGGTCAAACTAAGTTAAAAGGGTTATTTTTCGCAGCAAAACGCGATTTAGACCGTAACGATACTGTACGTGCGGTGTTTATACGACCCTGGACAGCCCTGAGCCCTGTGGGTTTGTCGTGTTTGGTCTCACCTGCCGTCACAGCGAGCCGAAAGCTGTTTCCTCGTATCGAAAAGTGGGCCGAATTCAGACCTCTGAATCCCTGCAGAATTTTCTCTTCTTCCTCACTTTTCCAGCAATAACAAAACAAATCGCCAGTTGATCCTAAGTATTTCTACTCGATCTAAGTTCCTATTTTAAAAGGCAGTTTCACTGTTATTGTTTTTTTCCCCTCTAACTTAACTTCAGTCAGTCCGCCCCTTCTACGGGTAACTCAGGTATGTCAGTGACGTCACCTCAGTTCCAGTCAGACACACCTTATTGAGTAAAAGGACACAGACACGGACCTTGGACTCATTGATTTCTGTGCTCGTTTTCCAGTCTCGATCACGGTGTTATACAGAAACTAGTTTGTCATCACGGATATTCACCTCCGGCTGTTTTTGTTCTTGGTTTTTTTTATACGAGTCTTCTGTCTTTCAACGCTCTGGAGCATTATTTTTTCTATAAAGTTACCGAATTCAAAACAAATAATAATAATGGCTTATACATATTTTATTATTGTTTTTGTTTCTGCTGCTGTGCATATTGCTTCTCCAAATAAAATGTCCAAAATCGATATAATGTATAGACGTAGTTATGACTACGTTTATTGTGTGTCACTATATGTAATTACGGATTACTCATCGTTTGGAATTAGATGACTAATTTTATATTATGATATTTGTTTACATGAGGGTTTACAGATTTCAGGCATTTGCCCGTTTACCATACAGACATTTCTGTGACAATATTAAAAAATGTCCCTGTATAATATAAAACCTACAAATTATTTATCGATGGGACTGGAATAATACCTCCGTGCCTCCCACACAATACTTCACAAATAGAAACAAAACCAGACTGTGCTGCTCCTCGTGACCTCACTTTCTTTAAGTCAGAGTACTGTCAGAGCTTCCGGTTTCTGTAAACCTGAGTTGCACATTTTTTTTTTGTTCAGATACCTGAATCTGCTAACGCCCCGCCCTGAAACTGCCCGAGGTTAAGCTCTGGTGAACCTTTGCCAAGACAAGATCCATGGCTTTGCAAATTACCTATGAGCTTCTAAATAGTACAGTAGATAGCTCATCGTCTCATCGTATGTTTAGCCAATACGGAGCCTACTAGAAGCTATCTGGGGCCTTCCGATATACTGTATTAAGCAGATCACTGGCCCGTGCTTTATATTAGTAGTATTAGTATTTGTTACTATCACCTGAACGCAATTATTAAAAACACAGGCAGCTGGCTCCAACAGCAATTTGCAACCGGTTTATAAAGGTCTGAACTTGTATTTTGTTGGTATGAACTGGTTTAAACTGCTCACTGGTTAAGATTCTGCTATTAGTCCAATGATTCTCAGTAGAATGTGCACTGTCTCTTTAGAAGCTGTAATAAACTGGTTTGTAATGGCTATTGAATTGTTATGAACTGAATAGTACTGGTCACACATAGGGAGCAATGGAACCTTTTCTACACAAAATTGGTTATAGTTTGATGCCTCCACCTAGTGTATGTAGTGACAAGTATATGATTTGCAGTTTGTTATAAATTATCGTCCTGTTTATCTTTGTCTATTTACTTCATCGTTCTCTACATCTGTATAAATGTATAAACAATATTAATGAGCTGCATGCAATCAGAATAACCAACCTTTATTTGGACCTCACTGTTCAGAATGCCAAATAATGCCTTTCAAGAAAAATAATTGGTGCCTTAAATGTCTCCTGGTACTGGGATTGATTTTTCTATTCCAGCCACGTATTTATAGTCCTGAAAGCAGGTAAGACTGGATTTGTGTTTCACAATTATCAGTTTGTTTGATTAATATATGTTTCTAGCGCTTTGTGCCATCAGGCTCTTACATGCCGAAGGATGGGTAATGAAGAAACCCTGATTCATGCCCTCATCACATCTCGGATTGATTACTGTAATAGTCTTTACAGTGATCTCTCCCTGCTCCCTCCCTAAACAAACTCCAAATGGTTCAAAACTCAACTGCTTGACTTCTAGCACATTCAGGGCTCCATGACCAAAAAACCCCAATCCTGACACACTTCATGGACTCCCTAGGCTCAAGACATATCTGTTTTGTCAGGCTTTCAATTAGTGCCCTCCTTTTCTCCCTTTACCACTTTTTTATTTGTTTCTTTTTTTCTGTTTAATGTTTTCTTTAAATGTTATTTTCCTCTTTTTTTGTGTGTTTTTGCCTGGTAAATTGCACCAAACACTGTTTGGTGTACTGAAATGATTAAATAAATCCTTGTGATCCTTGTTATGAAAACATTGTTTCTCTCTAACTCCTTGGAAAAAAGTTTTTTTTTTTCTGTGTAGTGTCTGAGATTGTAATGATCCTGTGATCAGTATATCTGGTACCTTCTCATATTTCCTGTTACAAACAAAAAAGGCCTGCAGCAATTTCCCGATGACGCAAGATGTTTTTGGTCAGATGATACAGCCTTGTTTAGAGAGGTGGCAGAGTAAAAACTAGGTCACAAAGAGATTTGCAAAATGCAGAGATAAGAAGTAAAGGTTTGCTTGCACATATGCAGCATCCTCACCTGTGGAGCTGTAATAGAAGACATTCAAGCTCAGTTCAGGTTATAACTCCCATTTATGGAGTTTTTAATGAAAGTTCGGGAGGAATGAAAGCAGCCGAGCTCATTCGACACAGCTGCCACAGTTCTCACTAATCCTGACGTAAGCAACCGGTCTCCATATATATCAAACTTCACCCTCTCCTCTTCCTCGTTCGTTTTCTGCATCCCTCCTCCACCCCCTCTCCACCTTTGCAGCTACCCCATTGGTCGCATGGGGGTCCTATCCTCCCCGTCCAACGGCCGGGAGGTTGGCCCTCAGCCAAGCGGGTTACGCCAAATCTCCACATCTCAATAAATTATTTTAATTTCTCCCAACATTTCGGCTGCCGTCATTCCTCGTGAAACAATGTAGGTATCAATACAGGTCCATAGATCTTCATTTTCAGGGACATACAGTCTCCTGAAAGCTATTAATATACAGAAAAGAAAGTGTGTGGCTGGCCTCTGAAAAATGCACTTAACCTGTATCCAGTTCACCCCTGTCCCTTGACCCGCATCTCCATGACCTTTGACCAACTCTTCCAGCCACTGCACTCATTATAGGGAAAATAAATACATACCAATCATTCAAAGAGTTTCTAGAAACGTTTTTTTGCGCACAGCTGTTCAACATTTGAGTTATTGAAATAAAATGATGGAGTTACATACGTAAATCTCACTTTAGGATGGTTTTGTGCATAGTTCTTGTTATGCTGATAACAGGTGAAGAGTAGTTCACGTGAAACATTTTGTGAGTTTGATGGAGAAAGCCATACAAGGTATAAGGTTTTCTGGCAGTTGAATCACTTTCTCAACTTGAGTTGGCTTGACAGAGGCAGAAGGAGAAGGAAAACACAGAGGTGAATCAAAGGGCACCTGCATGACAAGCTTGATGATATAGTACTGCTGATACAGTATAGGTACATCGAAGCTGCAGGTGAGTATGAGATGCTGAGAGATCTTCTACATGCTCCTGTATTTCTTGTTACATTAGATTGGGCTTGATTTATCATTGTTTTAATTTGTTATTTTGGTAAAAGCAAAAAAAGGAAAGGAAAGTCTCTCAGTGCTGCAACTCCAATATAACACAAATGAGACCTGACACTTCTGGGCTAAGAGAATTAATCGGCTTATCATTGTTGTCAGCAATCAGTGTCAATCTGCAGAAGAACAGAGGTAGGCACCCGCTGTTTGGAGCACAGAGTGCTTCTAGCTCTCATTCCACCCTGGAATCTTGGTGACTTGCTTTGAGAAGTTATTCATATACTTGGTGGGTTTCCAGGTCTTTAGTCATTGATGATAATACATTAACCATAAAACAGGGTGGCCCGTAGTTCTCCTGAAGCAGGACAGAATCACTGATCTAGAACATCACTGGACAGCGGCACATTGCCATGCCTTCTCAATGAGAGCAATAGGCACGTTTTACAGTTCATCACAACAATCAGGTGAATTGCTTGTCCACCTTCTCAACTACAGTCCACCGTTTTATGCTTCCATTTTTATGCTGACGATACTCCAATATACATCCATACCAAACCTGACACTGATGTGGCTGTCTCTATTCTATCTAAAAATTTAGATGACTCAAAACTTCCTTCATCTTAACTGCGACAAGACTGAAGTCATGCTTATTGGTACCTCCCATCAACTTCGTAAAGCCAGTCCTGTAACCCTAACTGTAGATGGCTCTGTACTTGAGCTTCAATCAAAATGGAAAAACCTTGGGGTTATATTTGATTCTGGCTTAACATTCGACCCACATGTGCAGCATACTGTCAAAACATCTTTTTTTTACCTTGGAAATATCGCAAGACTACGCCCTATGCTATCATTAACTGTGGCTGAAAAGCTGATCAACATATTTGTATTCTCTCGAATTGACTACTGCAATGCTCTGCTCGCTGGGGTATCTAAATCTACTCTGAACAAACTGCAGTATGTCCAAAATTCACCAGCCCGAATCCTGACCAGGTCTAGTGCAAGTGTTCACATTACTCCTATCCTGGAGTCCTTTCACTGGCTTCTGGTCAAATTCCGCATAGACTTTAAAATCCTCATGCTCACCTATAAGGCTCTGCATGGCTTGGCACCTCAATACCTGTCTGAACTATTATCGCCCTACTCCCCACCTCGCAACTTCGGCTCTTCAAATTCTGCCCTCCTTACTGTCCCCCAAGCCCGTCTACATTGTATGGGTGACAGGGCCTTCTCCTGTTATGTCCCCAAGCTCTGGAACTCTTTGCCCAAGGATATCAGAGAGCCACCTTCTCTAAACTCCTTCAAATCCAGACTCAAAACCCTCTTCTTCAGAAAAGCCTTTACTTAACTGGTTCCATTCTTCACCCCTCTGCTCTTCTTAGTACCACCTTCCACGGTCTGCTCTATTGTTATTGTTGTAATTGTAATTGTAATTGTGTCTTATCTTGTGTATTCTTCTTATTTATTGTTGTATTCTTCTTATTTATTGTTATAGTCATCCTGTAAAGAGGTTTGAGAAGCCACCTTTAAAGGCGCTATATAAATTAAAGTTTATTATTATTATTATTATTATTATTATTATTATTATTATTATTATTATAATTGTGCGCTTACAAAATGTGTCACATCTAATTCTGACATGCAGCAGGAGTGATGGTTAGGGGCAAGCTTCTAAAAATCCCAACCTTGCCATTCATTAGATGTTATTGTTTATTAACTTACTGTTAACTATCAATTGCATTCCTTCAGGAGTGGGATGGTGCCGTGACATCATGAGAGAATACTAACTGATATGTGTGTGCAATAAAACTTCAGTTTTGGCTTTTGTTTCCGCTAAGGGCCTCTTGTTTTTCAGGTGGCCTGTAATGTTTTAAAAACCCCAGCATTGCAGACCCTCAGGCACAACCTCTCATCATCTATTTCTTAGAGATGATTTCATCCTGTCAATCACACCTGCATTACTGTAAGTGCTCTCCTCTAAGCGTTTCTAACCTGATCACCTTACAGGCGAAATCCTCCCCAGCCAAGAGTACAGGTTGGCTTTTTATAGCCTGATCACACGCTCTGTGACAAAGTCATAGTTATTTAGGATTATAATTAGTTGGTGGGTGACACACTGTGAGGTGGTCGTTAGTTCTGCTGCCTTACAGCTCTTGGGTCCTGGGTTCTGTTCTGGACCAGGATACCTTCCGTGTGTGGAGTTTTGATGTATTCCACATGTTTCTGGGGAAACTGTTGCAGGGCACTACAGATTCCAGCCACCTACCAAAGACCTACTGGCTGGGTTTATCTGCTGTTTCTAAATTCTCTCTGTGAGCTTGTATGTCTGAGTGCCCAGTGATAGACTGCCACCTTATGCAGGGGATAGTCTCTGCTTGTGCCCTGTGCTTCTGGGATAGTCTTCAGGACTAACTGTCCTTACCAGGAATAAGCAGCTTTTTGTGATGAATGGATGGCTAATTAGCCAGGAAAAACAGCCTGTGGAATGGATTCTCAGATTGTAACAAAGCAAAAAGGATTGGTTTTCGCCTCTGCAATATGTCTAATCGTCTAGGAAAAGTCAGGAGTTTACATTCACTCAGAATGGGACTCATCAGTACAGTTTAGCCACATCCTGAGTTCCTCTCACATCTACGTGAAAGTACATTTAAAACTGAGATCAGGAAAACTTTATCCAAAGTGTTGTGGCAGTATAGGACAAGCTTCCCAGCCATGTTATTGAGGGCAATACCCCGACTCCTTTCAAGAAACAGCTGGGTGAGATCCTGGAATCAATTAGCTACTAAAGTAAAATAAAAAAGGCTGGATGGGCCTCCTTTTATATATGATCTTTCTTATGTTTGTATGTTTTTATGTTCTTATGCGCGTGTTTCAGTTCATCAGGGTTAGATGTGCAATTCAAGCCTCTGGGTATCTCTGTCCTCAGCAACACCTGGAACCCCCCCTCAAAGTAAATCTGATTTGTGGTTTGCAAATGTCTTAAATGATTGTTCTACTGTATATGTACAGTATGTACCACGGTATGTAGAATAGATGTAAGACAGCCGTAAGATAGACTGCCAGTCCCATCCAGGACGAGAGTAGATACTCCAGGCCCTGGTTTTCCTCCTGTGCGTCCTTATAAGGCTTCAAGTCATTGCTGCCCACACCAGTATTTTGAATAGATCTTCCAGTGTGGTAAAGAGGAAACATTTTCTTTCTCTTTTGAGACACTTTTTTCTTACTTCCCTACTTTGGGTATTTCCCTTGTGCCAAAACTCTTCCCTGGTACAAAGACCAAGTTACGGTCTGTCAGGGCTTCAGCTGTTATGAGATATAATTCTAACTGGCACTTCAAGTCTGGAATTTCTCTTTAAAACAAAGGATTACATTTTTCAAAAGATCTTTTGTTTTTTTCTCTTGGTTTCCTAGCACTGGTGTGCCTTAATTCGGGTTCTGCAGCTGCTGCACTTTACGTTCGATGTTTTAAGAATGGTTTTGTATTTCACTATGAACAGTGTGGGGCACTTATTGTTGTTTCACCAAGGAAACAGAGGCCTCTGTCATTAAATGTTCTTTGTGTTTTATTTGAATAGATTTTATATTTGATGATGGAGAGTAAAGTCCAAGCTTTCAGTATCATGAAAGCCACAAAACTAGAATGCACATATGTGACTGAATCTAATAGGTTTTTTTTTAATCTTGTAAACTTTGGATGCAATGTACATGTTTTGGGCACAGCAATTTAACCACATTTATCCAGTATTATCCCCTAGACTGACTGATGAAGATTACCTACTTGCTATTTGTGAAAATGAAGCCAGTTTGCCAGTTTGACAAGATGCCCTAATGAACAAAGTTTTGCTTCAGACTAGGCCAGAGACACCTAGCTGCCCCTGCCACTTGTGCACAGACACTTGGGGAAACAATGCTCACAGGTGGCCAATGGCTTAGCCTCAACTCACAGCAGTGATGTCGGGGTCAAAGGCGCTTGGCCTGAACCTAACAGAAAGCTCCATATTTGTGATATTTACGTTCAGAAGCCTCACCCATCCAAATCTGGATGATACAAGTCACTCATGGCAGTATTTTGTTTGCTTTTAAGCTTGGTGAGTCATGTCAATATCCTAGAAATGTGTTCTTGAAACTCCAGTGAGAAAACGCCTGCTTTGGGCTGCTTTTGTTTAGCCAAACAAAAAGCCTTTGAATAAACAGAGCTAATGAGTAATGGTTGCAAGCCTCCACTGTTTGTCCATAAGCACCAAGCACAACAACACCAGGTCTACAGTGTTTGCCTGTCTCATATCACCTGTGTGTTTGCCACACATGCTTTCTCCTCTGGGTTTAAGCTGACATTATTTATAATAAAATCCGACTATATATAGAAATCCACTGGGAGATTAAAGACTGAGAAGGATTATAACTATATGATTCAGCGGATTTGGGATACAAAGAGAAGGTTGCAGGTGCCTCTATTTACTGTGCTGGAGTTCTACACTGTCCAGAATTCACTGACATGTACTGTGCTTAAAAAGTTATTTTAGTGATATACTGTAGCTTCACTGACTGGCTTCTCTGTGCTTTTGTGACAGTCCCTCACTGGCTTTTAGCAGGATCTGCTGTTGATGCCAATCATTCTGATAACAACTCATGTCTGTTCCTGTTTTACATGTTTAGTTTCATTCAGGTGGACATCCATGTCATTACTGTAAAACAAGGAGAATTGGTTGAATAAATAAATCAGCAAATGTAATCAATAAATTTAACCCTCAATTGGTTAAATAAATCAAGAAATCGATCATCTGATTTATTTTGATGTCTTTCACAGGCTGTTTTCCATTGACATTTTTTATTTAAAGCACAATGTTTCCCAAAAAGTAATGCGATGTGAAATATTTTATCTTTGAGGAAAATGCTTACTTAAATCCACCACACTCATATTATGATATAGCCTGTATTTTCATAGTGAAAGATAAACTGATGGTGACTGCTGCAGAAGTAAACCATGGTGCGCATACTCTGACCAACAGGCAGACTCATGAAAAACATGAGCTTTCTCACTTAGCAGCCTGACAGCAAGTGCAGAAGCTATGAAAAATCCCCCTCTGGAAATATTTTAGCAGAAACAGAGCAGCGTATATTGCCCAAACAACTAGATATTAAGGAAGTCACAGAATGAATTATGACAGATTAATTACATGGGATTTCACCATGTTGGAACTGTTTTCAGGTGAGATCGGCTTTGGAGAAGATTGGTGGCAAACTGGCCCAATGGTTAAGGTAGCAACTTTTGGGTCCAGGATGGGACCTGAACGCTGAACCTCCTTGTAGTCTGACCAACAGACAAGATGTAAGATATAGTATTTCAAAGTCAAAATAGTTTACTGAGGTGCAATGACTCCCTGTCCGCCAGAGTGAAGCATAAAAGTGTGACTAGCGATGGTGATAATCTGGAGAGTTTCAGCTCTACACAATGAAACTGTGCTCCCCAGGAAATAAACTGGTTCTGAGTTTTCTGTTGAACATTTCAACAAAGGGAGGAGATCCTAATGCGGTTCCTTAGATGTTATTTTTTTCTGATCACATGACGCAACTCACTGCAGCAGCCTTTCTCCGTAGCACCCTACCTTCTCCTGTAACACCACTTGCATCTCATTCTTGGAAGTCATGTGTCCCTGCACCTCTGAATCTTCTGTTGCTCTGTTTCTGCTGCACTAGCGGGTGTATTAAATACATTTGTCATATTGTTAAGCTCAGAGACCCAATCAGAACAAATCTGTGGTGTAGGCCACTGTGTCTCACTTGGTGATGCGCAGACTTCCAGGAACAAAGAAAGAGCAAAGACTAAGTAGACAAGTCAAATTAAAACTATAGTGGGATTTGTGCCGTCCCTGTCAAAGAAAATTCCTTCCCACCTCTTACTGTCACAGCAGAGGAGGGCAAAGGACTCTTTAGTGCCATCAATCCCAGTGATCTATTTGGTTTGGCATTAGAAGACACCAGGAATAGGGCTGAAAGGGCAAGTCTTCTATGCAAAGGTCTCTGTGATGCATTAGAGGGAATTTCCTAATGAACATACTGCCTGCTAATTGACTGTGACAGGAGCTGACGCTTCAAATCCCTGGAGCGATCTTAGACAAAACCGATGCCAGGGGCTGGCCGCAGTGCAAGCATTCTAGAGCTGGAGGCAGGACACTCCATTTCAGTTGCTTGTCTTCCGCCCTCCTCACAAATTAAGCACAAAAAAAAACTGCCACCACATATTATTGACTTAAAAAACCAAAATCAAACAGCCATCAAAATTTCAAATAAAACCCAGTATTGTAGGAGGTGAAGACAAGGAGGCAGATTCTCTTTTCCTTTGCCCGTCAGTCCTGTGGGGGAAGCAATGTCAAGTGAGGAGTAGCTGATTGCGTACGGACAGGGAACAGAAGACAGCAGAGAGCAGGTAAGGGCCTGAGACACAGAGACACAGTCTCGGGACCATGGGACAGCAGCTGAGCGAAGAGAACGACAAGGTGGAGATCGACGTGGCGGAGCTGCAGGAGTGGTACAAGAAGTTTGTGGTGGAATGCCCCAGCGGCACGCTCTTCATGCACGAGTTCAAGGGATTCTTTGGGGTGACAGACAACCAGGAAGCGTCAGAATACATCGAGAACATGTTTCGGGCTTTCGACAAGAACGGGGTAAGAAACAGTGGCCATTCCTTCACATAAACCACTTGACCCCTCTGCTGTTCTTTCATGGAGAGTAATTCAATTTGTGGGGAGATTATGCATTATAGCAGTGTAAAAAGAAGGCAGCAATGATTATATCACTCATAAAATGCATGTTTGCTTGATTATTTTGTATTAAAAATTAAATAGCTTATATATGACTGTATATATTACTGATGATTGTATAAACATGTGTTGAGATGGTAGCTGGGCATTGATGGAGTTTATTTAAAAAATAAGTACTGCTTGACTATGCAGATATTTCATTTATTGTGCTTAATAATAGATAAGATTTATTTTTTTAATATATGATAAAATTCCTTTGAACTGAAAAGGAGCGTCAACAGAATCCATATAATGAAACAAAGACAATTGAACAGAAGCTCTAACCAACAATGTGCCATCCAAGGTCCCAGTGCTCAGTGCTATCATGACTTAATATTTTGTTTTCAATTTATTCCCTTTGGATATTCTAGGAAAATGCATAAGTTACTAGTAACTAATCAAAAAACTCTCTGACAACGGTCTGAGTGCTTTCACTTATTTAAAAGCAGACAAGTAGAACAGGGTGTCTTTGAGACATTTTAATCATCCAGTTTAATATCACAATTACTTGGAAATCAGACATAAAACATTTTACTTCCAGTGTAGTGTAATCTCCTGGCAAGTGGTTGTCTATATGTGCACAAGATAAAATCTAAACTTTGTCACCTGACCAGAAAAGTAGCAACTTTTTATTTCCTTTGTACAGGCAGCATAACTTTGACATAAAGTTGCAATGAGCCTTGATCCCCTGTGTTTTAACTGAGTTCATGGACAAAAAAAATGAACATCTTTTGCAAGGATTGATCAGTGTTTAGGGCTTCATAGTGGCACAGAGGTTTGCTCCCACAGTCCAAAAACATACTGGTGGGATAACCGGAATCTGAGAAAACTGGCCTAGTTGTGTGTGTCTGTGTTTGTGTCTGTGTGTGTCCTGCTAGGGACTGGAATCCTGTCCAGGATGAACCCTGCCTTGTGCCAGTTACTTGCTGGGATAGACTCCTGCTCCCCCTTAACCCCAGATTGGAAGTAGAAAAACGTTTTGGACTAGAATGGGCAACTTAGCGATGCCAAATAAAACTCCCAGTATGTCTCTAGGAGGTGGCTGGACACCCGAGTACCTGCAATGTGCAAGAATGTGAAACCTCCGCACAGAAAGCCCAGACAGCCCAGCCCATAATGAAATCAGGGACCCGAGAGCTGAGAGTCAGCAGCGTTGACCATCATGCGACTGCTCAACAACCCCCACACACTTCATGAACAATTTAGTGAATAATCTGGTTTCGGATTCAGGACACCAGTGCTTGAACCTGCAATCATACATATTCTGTAAGTGGAGGTAGTGGATCGAGAGCTGCTGGGAGTCTTTTTAAGAAAAAATGTAATCAAACCCCCCTGTTGATATGCTGTAACTACCTTAGGACTTCAGTCTGGGTGCTCATGCTCCATTTGTTCATTTCTTCTTTACTGACCAGGACAACACGATTGACTTCCTGGAATATGTGGCGGCATTAAACCTGGTTCTGCGCGGCAAGCTGGAGCACAAACTGAAATGGACCTTTAAAATGTACGACAAAGACGGGAATGGCTGCATCGACAAGACCGAGCTCCTCGAAATCGTGGAGGTGAGCGGAAATATTCAGACTCTTCAAAAAAACAGTGCAAAGAATTCTCCTAAAGGCTTTGAGAAAGCCAGTTCACAGCATGAGCATTAACAGACTGTGTGCAACCGGGGCACCTCCCATGAATAACGTCCTTGATTGGGCTGTCTGATGGAGTGTGCTACAGTAAGAAAGAAATTGTGAAGTCCATGCTGAAGCCTCAGGGCTAATCTGTCCATCCAGTCTGTCCTGGTTTCTGTAGCATTAGGTAAATTTAGAGTTCCTGATTCCCCTTGGGTATGTCCCTGGCTCATTTCTGGCTTACCCAAATAATACCCAGTAATAATGATATCCACTTCTGGAGCACGCTGGGCATACCTCTCTCAAGGGTATAGCAGCTGGCACACAGTGGGGACACATTATTTTCCCATCACAGTCCAGGTTCCTAACCATCACCGTGCAAACCCCCTGTTCATACAGAGAAGTTTTCAAAGATGTAACAGTGTTTGTCAGCCTTAATCCCTACTGGAAGAATTCTAGAAACAAACAACCATTACAGAAGGACGTTACCATTGGAGACCATAGTCCTTACTCAAAGCACTCTCGATATCAGAGCTCTTCAACAGTTCTTCTACATGAATGTATTAAACTAAATTACCACTGTTTCCAAGGGGAGGGAAGGGTGGTTCTTAGGGGTATAGTGCTAATTAAGTGCCTTTAGGTATTTCCTCACAAGTATCAAGACCGTTTCAGCCTCAGCTCAATAGCTGTATTGCTCCAGACAGTGCTACAAGGTCACCTTAAGCAGGTAAACCAATTGAGAGCTAAAGACTTAGTGGCAACGAGAGCTCAGGATGATGGTAGAAACTGAAATCTCAGTGTCTCTGTAAAAGCTGCATCAATGAGTCACAACATCTGGGGATGAGGCATCTAGTGTCTGTCCTTCCAAAGGCCAAAAGCCAAAGGTCCATTTCTGAAGAGATCAGATATCTGTGAGGTGTTGTGTTCTCTCTCTTTACTCCTTGCGCTGTCTGCCAACCTGACAAAAAGTCCATTAGCATGTTCTTCCACCCTGGCATGCATCCCCTTGTTCCTTTACCAGCAGGCAGTCACCCAAGCTAGGCTGGGTCTGTATTAGCGCACTAAGCAGGGACAGAAATAGACAGGGGGCACATGAAGAAGACACATGATTTCTTCAGACTGTGTGTGTAGTTTTTGAGGAAACATTATGAAAATAATAAAATAATTTGGAGCTTTCTGAAATACACTTTCAGTTATCAAGACATTGTGATTTTTAAAATTTCCAAAGGAGATAATTATGAGCAGTATAAGCTATTTAAGAAGTCTAGCCTAAAGACATGAAATACAGAGTTTTTTTAGACTTTTGTTTGTTTTTCTCCTTGCTGTTTAAGAAACAAGCAGGCCACCTGTTGTAACTCTATGGAGGTGAAAGATTTGTTACATAAACTGAGCAGACCTCTGAGGAATCTCATTATGTCTTTTTTCTGATATGTCATCTTAAACTTTTTATACTAACACAGAAGGTTATTCCTTGTTTTCCTTAAAGCAGAAAAGAATTAATTTTTGTGGAAACAGACTATACTCACCAGAGAGTCATTGTAATAATATTTTTCCGAACTTCTCAAACTGCGCCGCTGTGTTTTGCATCCTTTAAAAACATAATAGTAACATATGAAGCTTAGAAATCTGATGTCATGCACATACAGTATATTCATTTCATCAAATGTTTTTATGATTTTATTTGCTTAAAGGACAATGTCTTTGTTGTTGTCAGACAACAATATATTCCAAGTCACAAATGTTACAAGATGATATAGTAATCCGTTACGAACTACACATTTCGAGCTCTAAAGCACTATGCTGGTACAGTATGTTATGTCTTGTACTGTGAAGGTCTATGTTGTTTTTCAGTCCATATACCGGCTGAAGAAGGCATGCCATGGGGACACAGATGAGACATGTCACCTCCTCACTCCAGATCAAGTTGTGGACAGGATATTCCAGCTGGTCGATGAGAATGGCGATGGTAAGCATTTTATAGAACTTGTAACAACAAATCAGGAGGGTTGACAACAACCAACAACAACCAACAACCACAGACTCGGCTGTCAGTAATTAGCAATCACTCCTGACATCATTTCCTCTACTAAACCACTACAAATAGGGGATCCCCTTCCCACCCTCGTATACATCTTTTTGCATTCCACCTCCACACCATCTCCACCTCAGCCCTTTGGTCACTCCTCACTCTGCATGGGGGTCCCAGCCTCCTTCCCCTCAGCCAAATGGGGTAAGGCAAATTTTCACTAAACACATCATAATCCTTCCAGTACACTTATTTCTTGGTGTTGTTATTCCCGGTCAACTGATTATGCCTGCTGATTACAGGCACTTCTGCATGTCGCTTGAATAGCTAAGTCGATGCACTAAATTAACCCAACACTCAGCTCAAACGGATTCAATCAAATGTTTTAATCATAGATATCAAACAAAATCCTGAAAAATAAGTGAAGAAAAGTACGGATCAGTCCATCCCAAAATGGTTTCAGTGAAAGACATTAAAAAGTTGGTATCATATACAGTATGACCCCCCCCCCCCCCACCCCCACATTAACATTAATGCAGTCCTTGCAGCCATGATACCTGCTGGACAGATGCCTTTGAGAGGTTCCTCCTTGCTTCCTGTGCAGCTACAGATGATCAGCAAAAGCTGGCCTCTTGCAGTTGTCACCCATGTCTCTAGTGAGTTGGTCCCACAGGTCATGAGAAAAGGCTGACCATAGCAAAACTGCAAGATTGTTTTCAGTTGCCATTGTAATCCTGGCACTTTATTTCTCTCACTGTCATACTGGAAACACGGCACTCCTGGATTGGCTTATAGCAATGAAAAAATTGCCCAAGTTCTTTGCCAAGGTGTTGTTGATCAGTAAACACAATTTTCTCAAAGTTGTGGCTCTGTAGAGTTGTGTGGTTTTGCATCATCATGATGGAAAAACAGCAAGATCTAGTTTCTCTTACATGAAAGGAAAAGCTTTTGGTTGAAGAGCTGTGAAGCTGCCTTCATTCTGCACCAAATATGTCCTTAAAGGAGATTCCTCCTCCCTCCTCACTCTTCCAGGCCAGCACTTGCTCTATTTAGCCTACACATATAAATTTTAAAAAGAATAACCTAAAAGATTGTGCAGATTATTACAGTAAATGCCCCGTATGTGAAATGTTAAAGTATATTATATAGTATAAATATAATAATATAATCTTTAATTGCATGTTTAATGAGGAGCAATAAATGATGTTACTGATGCAATAGAAATGGTCAAAATTAGTATCAAAATTAATAAGTAATAAAATACATCTTGAACAGAACAGGCCTGGTTATTAAAAATTGCCAGCAGTGTAAAATAAAGTGGGACAGTTAGCATTTCCACCCACATTTCCTCGCTGAGAGCGTTAAACCGTTCCAGCGAGGCAGGGAGAGTTTGCAGCACGTGGCTGCCCTGCCCCTCGAGGTGTTAACAGGGCCCTGGTCTCCGCAGGCCAGCTGTCTCTGGATGAATTCATCGACGGGGCACGGAGGGACAAGTGGGTGATGAAGATGCTGCAGATGGACGTCAATCCCGGCTGCTGGATCAGCGAGCAGCGCAGGAAGAGCGCCCTGTTCTAGCGTGGCGCAGGCGCTCCGAAACAGGATCTCTCCCGCGATTCAGAGACCTCTCAGCCATCACTCCTAAACCTTACGGTCTTCCACTCTTTTTTCCGTTTCCCTTTTTTGTAAAAAGAGGTTTCGGCTGCACTACTCTGCTCTGATGGAGGCGTTCTGTGTAGAAGAGCTCGAAAGGCTCGAAAGGTTTTCTAGTCGATATGAGTTATGTCTTTGTGTGGTATCCTCCTGTCCCTGTATTGGGAATTCCTGTGATGTGAAATGGAGTTCCAAGAGAGGAGTGACAGACATGGGGGGACAACCTAGTTCATGCATCTCTTGGCACCAAATGGAAAAAACCCTTTTTCCACTGGATTGGGCTGCTGCACAATCCCTACATGCATCTGAACATTCTAGAATGCAAGCCAATAAACTGGGCATCATTGTCACCAGCAAACAGCATTGTTGCAAACCTTATAGTCCGCTGACACTATTAATCTGGAATGCTTTAGGAGCATCTTCCTAGGCTGTAATTCATTCTTATGTAAGAAACAATGGGTCAAAGTGCTTTTTTCCTGATGTTCTTAAGGTCTTAGGAGATTGTTCTCAGTGAAGGAAAGCACTCAACAGCTCATTACAGGATTACAAGGCTCTTAAAACTTCACTTACAGGCTTGTAACATCTGAGTGCACTAAGTTGATGCCTCTGCACTCTCAGCTCTGTGAGGGGATACCTCCTTATCAAGGCCTGAGGGAGCCTTTTTATTCCAAATTTTAAAAAATCATTTTGTCCAGATTTCATTCATTGATCACCACATATATCTCTCTCCAGCACAAATTAGGATTTAAATGTTTTAAACTGTTAACCCAACCTACATCAAACACACTCTGATGCTTAGGGAGCTCTCGGTACTGCAAATGGTGTTTATAACAAATCCTAATCTCATAACTTCTGCTCTCCTACACATATACTGTAAATTTCGCACCCGGGTCTTCACTTATATACCTATCACCCCATCCACACTTTTGCTGCAGCTCCCTATCTCTTTCCTCACAAAATTTAGGAGGGGAGTGTGGGCAGACTCATCCTCACAGATAGGCTGCTATTCAAGCATCAACAACAGGAAAACATTTTTACTCTGAGTTGCGTAACCAACACTTTTATAATGCTACACCCTCGAATGATCATGAACTTTAAATCCCGACTTCAGTGGAGTAGGACTTAGGGTTTTGGGCTACAGCTGGGACAAGACCACTCTCTACTCTCTATATTTTTTCCCTTTATCGCATTCTTTGGAACCGAACTGAACTACTGAAAAGCAAGACAGACCAAGTGCTTGTAGAAATGCTACTGTACCAGGACAGTGTTAGAGTTGCAAAGCGAAGCCACTAGTCCTGACAACTAGTTACAACTGATAGCCAATCTTCTGACAACGCCGGAAGTTTCTGTCTGAAACAGAGATGCTTTGATGTGGTTGTTTTTCCTCTCTGTCTCTCTCCGATGGTAGTGTTCTTAGAAATCCCAGTTGTGTGATGGCCTGTCAGATTTTTCTCTCCACCTTTTGTTTGTCTTTGCATGCTTCGTGACTTGTTGCCACTTTACTGTATGTAAACCTTTTCAGTGAGATTTGTTTTCTCTCTACCAAAGGATCTCCTTCAAAACACCAGAGGAGCAGGGATGTCTGATTCAGCAATCAGTGCTGCTATACTGCTAAATCTGTGCTTAAACTGCTGAATAAGCACTATAATGTCTTCCTGTCAGAATTTCAGTTGCATCCCCTCATCTCTGCACTCATTTAGGTACAACCCCTATGACCCGCAGACAGAATTCATTTAACGAATGTAATGAACTTGGGATAGGGAAGGGGGAGGTTGTGAAACCTCCCAAAAGTTTCACACCCCTGTCCTGACATACACGTGGCCTTTTTGTTTTGTGAAACAGTCTCTGCAGTCCATACAGCTTGAAGTCTTCTCAGTCAGCTCAGGTTTGCTTTCAAAGCCCATTTCTAACATCATGCTTTCAGTCTTGGTTTGTTCTCATCATTTGTGCATTATTAAACATTTCCTAGCCTGTGACCCAGCTCAGAACCTAACAAACCATGTTGCTTTTATTCAAAACCATGCTCCTGAAAGGAACGTCCTTCTAGATGTTCAGGAAAACGTGGTCAGAATTATGAGAACATTTTGGGTGGGTTTCATGAAAATACAATTAGATAACATCAATAAAACAGGAGACTAGAGACAGCCAATGATACCAGCGCTCACTGGTTTTGGCTACTGATGGTTTTTCCATTGTCTGGGAAACACAGTGTCCTATTCAGGCAGTGCTATATTCTCACTATGCTGCAGTGAATGGATGTGAAGATTGTACATACTTATCTGGATTTAGCACATTTTTAGGCAATACAGAAAAAAACTTTGTGCTTTTAATCACTGAGACAGAAACACATAAGCAAGACCAATAAGCAAAAGCTGCTATAAACTTTGTATATATGCTTGCAATAGTTTTTCCACTTTCTGGACAAAAAGGTAATCCTGCTTGAATGTCTAGGATTTGTTGAATTAATGCTGTATCGGTTTAGACCAACACTGAAACCTGGTTTAAAAAAGGAGCTTCAGTGCAGATTACTGTATGTTGACTGGACAGCATTTTGTACTGTATGTATGACTGTAAATAAAGATTGTTTTATTTATAAAAGCCAAGACTGTGATGTTCTTTTAGGAAAATGCTGTCCTATAAGAGGCAGGAAAGTGCAAAGCTAATTACACTCTCTCAAAAGGCCACAACCCTATGTGCCTGCTGCTTGATATACCTAATAATCAGATACTGTGGTATATTTGTAAGGTATTTTCAGGTTTCCCATGTAAACTCTCTAAACCATCCATTCATGATGCTGTGACAAAGGATCCCACAGACAATTTCTGTACTCTCTAGGAATTTCCATTTAATTGGTAGTACTTATTTTACAAAAGCAATGTTTTGAATAACTAAATTCCTCTTTATTTTAGGTTTTCAGATTTTTATTATTCTTCAGAAGTCATTAATTACAAAGTCTTAACATAGGTATAGCAAACTATTGTCAAAATGACAACCACAGAGGAGAGCAGCATGTGGTCACATAGCCTCATGCAGGGCCTGATGCAGACAGTCACTGAGTTTTTCTTTTATTTCCACAGTGGATTCAAAGCAGTGCTTGTACTTTTACTTTGTGGAAAACACACCCTGTCCTGGTGAAACTTTTAGTGTTGCCCACAGAGGCCCAAAACATTACTAACTAGGATTCCTGACACTGGAGAGCTGAATCAGTGTCTGTTGGCTGCAAAGAAACAACATGAAAATGCTGAAAATCCATGCTGAATCCCATGCTGAAATCCCAATCCCATGCTGAAAAGTAGAAAGGAAAAACACAAAAAACGTGTCAATTTGAACTTCTAAATTTTTTGCATATTTTGGTAAGTGAGTGTACAATAGCTTCCAAGTATAAAGAAACCCTTTCAGGTCTGGTTCAGGTTTCATTGCATATCTGCCCTTTGCACACTTTTGTGGTTCCAAATCTCACTTTAAAACCTATGGTGGTGAAGGTATTTGTGGTGCACTAAGAGTGAGGGTTAATACACCCGGACTACTGGAGTCTTGAGGATTGTAATCCGCAGATCACCTAGCCTGAGTATTGACATCATTCCTGATGGGAAAAGTATTCTTGACTCACTGGTTCCACGTCAATTGGATTTCCATGAGCCAATTTGCTGTACTCCTGCATTAAGTCTGGCTCTTCAGATCATGAGGCTCTAACAGGAATGTTGTCTGATCACAGAGGCAATAGGTCTTGTTATTTCCACAGCCCATTGGCAAGAATTTCTGGGTCATGCCACACAAGTCTTATGGGTAATGGATATTTTTAAACAATGAGAGTGACAATGGAATGATCCTTCAGGGGAATTATTCAGACTAGGAGTCTAGAACCTAGCATTCCACTTTTATTGTTCGCATTCTGCATTAGCTTACCATCTTGATCAGCCAGACTTCACCACGTTTTTGATTGTCAGGAAAAACAAACACCTTTTGCCTTTTTTGAAAACTTGTAGATCAACTTAGGCTGTAGACATTCAGGTCTAGTGTAAAAAAAATTATTTATGGTGAAATATTCGCTTGCAACTTAAAACATTAGAAAGGAGTTAATAAAGAGGAGTCCTTTTAGCCTACGTCACTCATTATCTGCAATCACATGATCTGTGCTGGCCAATCAACATAACCTGCTTGTCTTTGAGAGGAAACTAGAGCACCTGCAGAAAACACACACAAACAGGGAAAACATACTGTACACACTCTACACAGATGGCAACTCAGTCTGGAAGTCTGGAAACTCAAGACCCAAAAGCTGTGAGGCAGGGATGCTAATTACTATGCTATACTAATTTCATCTCCTCCGTCAAGAAGCACAGAGGAGGAAGGCCAGGAGATCCTCTGAGAGATGTGAAGTGAATTACTGTACAATTGGAAGTCTTCTAATTATCTTACCTACAATTATTAGATTTTACATTTTTTATCTAGGCCAATGAACATGTACCATTATCAAACAATGGTAATTGACTTCAGTTAATTGACTGTATTTTATGCCATGTCTACAGTCAATGTAAGTTTATGAATCACAGCTAGATTAAACACATAGATTCTTCCAACAAATAAATTAAACAAAAATTGCAGCTGATGTAATATTAACCACAGATCTGGACCTTTATGAAATAGAACCAAAACCCAAATTATTATTATTTGACATTATTACAGTTATACGTGATTAGGAAGTGTCTCTAAGAGTTTAGATAAAGTGTGCGACTCCTGGCAGTGTAAATGCTTCCAGCATCAAAACAGAGGGGATGTTTGCTGAGAAGTTTACCTTGGTGTAGCTATTTAATTAATTTGTGGGTAGATGATTTTCAGGGAGCAGTCCAGATACACACCATATAAGATTATATTAAGACCACAGAGAGGGAAGAGAGAAGAAGGACAAGAGGCGAGGGAAAGGATAGGAAGGAAGGTCAGACCAGAAAAGAGAGGAGTCAGGAGAAGTTGGAACATGAAGCTTGCGCCGGGTGAGAGCCCCTACTTCATGATCATCCAAACAATACCTGATTGGAGTTCAGTATTTGAACCCTGCTAGAGAGTACTTGCTATTCTGTGTTTTTAGGGAATGTGGGTCTCCTGGGTAAAAGATACCTCAGTTAGAAACATCTTTTTCTGCTTGTTGGTGAATTTTTAGAATAGGGAGATAGGCTCCCATTTATTTTGTGGCATCCGGATTTGCGGAGAAAGATATTTAACTGAAGGTTGAGTTGCATTTATTAAGAAGGCAGCTTATCTCTTATTGTGGCCTCTGTGGACATTATTTAAGAGTTCAATGCTTAGCAGCCATATCTCCCTGCAACTCCCAACTGGCAACCCACTGAAGCTAAACAGGTGTGAGCCTGGTCAGTACCTGGATGGGAGACCACCTGGGAAAACAAAGGTTACTGCTGGAAGAGGTGTTAGTGGGGCCAGCAGGGGGTGCTCATCCTGCAGCCTATGTGGGTCCTAATGCCCCACTATACTGTAAAAAGGCGCTGACCTTCGGATGAGATGTAAAACCAATGTCCTGACTCTCTGTGGTAATTAAAAATCCCAGGGTGTTTCTCTAAAAGAGTAGGGGTGTAACCCCAGTATCCTGGCCAAATTTCCCATTGGCCCTTACCAAATTTCCCATTGGCCCTTACCAATCATGGCCTCCTTACCAATCACCCTCTATGAATTGGCTTCATTTCTCTGTTCTCCTCCCCACTGATACCTGATGTGCAGTGAGCGTTCTGGCACACTATGGCTGCCATCGCTTCATCCAGGTGGATGCTGCACATTGGTGGTGGTGGAGGGGAGTCCCCATTACCTGTAAAGCGCTTTGAGTGGTGTCCAGAAAACCGCTATATAAGTGTAAGCGATTTTAATTATTATTAGTAGCAGTCTGAGGTTTTCTGGGTGATTGGGAAGTAAGGCCTCTGAAATGCCTTGTTTGTACATTTTGTAAATATAGTAACTTGTGTGTATATATTTATAAGTTACATATACAACATATATTTATGTGTGCATGTTTTGTTGTGTGTAGTGTAGTGTTTGTCTTGTCCTTGATAATAAACATTTGTTTAAACAAGTGTGTCTGGAATATTATCCTTTTCACCAAAGTTGTGCCAGAGAATAAAGAATTCACATGCCTCTAATTATATTATAATTAACCATTTATAATGCTCGGGTATATTCTGCAGAAATCACTTACAAGTTGGGGGTTATGAATAATTATTGTACTTATTGACTCCAGTCAATTCCTGAAATTCACCATTTTCATAGCTCCCCATTTGTAACTATTGTACTGTATGTTTCACTTTAAGGTAATACTCAGAAAACGTCTGAGTCACAGATCCCACATGTCACATTATACATAACAAACACTTATTGCATAGATTTATATTTGTACTGCTTTTACAATGTCACCTGGCAACTGCACAGGAGAAAAATAAATAAATTAAAGGTGCCACCTGTCTCATACACTGCCACTGCCAATCGCTACAACCAAGTCAAATAAGGTTTGAAAAGTGGAAGTAATGAACTCTTAGCTTCTTACTTTCAGAGTTAGTCACAATCCACCCAGGGAAGCAAAACACAAGAGACGATTAGACGTTAAACTCTGACACAACAACTTTGGACAGCAGCTAAATTAAGTCAGTTCAAGCCAACACCATAGACATTTCTGTCGGCTCCTCTGCCCCTCAGACCCGTCTTTCTGAGTTTCCTGATTTAATATAATCTACCTACGATGGACTAGTCACCTGTCCAGGCTCTACCCTACCTTGTGCCCATTGCTTGCCAGGATAGGTTCTGGCTCCTACACAACCCTGAAGAGGTTACAAAATGGAAGGATGGATGGATTTAATATAAAAAACCAAACTTTTTTTCCAACATTTTAGTTGCGAACACCTTTTCTCCATAGCTTTCCCAGGACATTCTTTTTCCCCGTCTTCTCAGGAGCTTAGACTTTGAAATTTCCCAGACCGACTGTACACAAGGCAGGACTGAGGTCTGTGACTTAACAAACTGGGAGCCAAGTCGAGGGGTTTAACTATTATGAATCTTTATTTCAGGAAGAGGTGAGAACAGAGCACTTTTTTACAAGATAGACCTTTAAGATTTACAGACAGAAACTGTAGACCAGGCCGTCAATGTGGTCTGAATGTGGTGTGAATTTCAACCACTCTGTTCGGTAGAAAGATCCATCCATTTTCTAACTTCTTCTTCCAGTTCAGGGTAGCAGGGCCATCCTGGCTCTGGGCACAAGGCAGCATACACTCCGGACTGGATGCCAGTGCATCGCAGGGTTCCCACAGACACACACAAACTCCCGGCAGATGGCACCCCAGGTCCAGAAATGAGCAATGCTAACCATTGTACCACGGTATCATTACACCAACAATGCATCTTGTTGATTAATCACTTAGAAAATGGATATATGGATGGTTTTGTTTCCCTACTCATTGCAACTGAAACAATTAGCTTTTAAAATAATAAACAAAGATTATGCATTTGAAATATTGTTTGAATGTGAACATTTTATTACATTTTGTATCCTTACAACACAGAGTCAGAGAAAGGGACCTGTATACACACTGTTTTGTGCCATTTGTCAGTGTAATTTATAATATTGTGAACAGCAGGGACAAAGCCTGCTACTGTACATCATATAAGCTATATAAGCTATATAAGGTAGTTGTATGCATTTCATCAACAACCTTAAAAATCATGCTTCTTTGACAAAGCCAAACCTTGAGCAAAAATGAATAAAAATCCATATATAACATCTAAAAGCCTTAACAGGTAGCAGGAAAGAATGTATACATAAAATATCAACACTAATTATACAATAATAAAAACCTAAAATGTACTGTGTACAGCTTTTGAACATCACAGAAAGTATGACACAAGAAAACCTGACAAGAATAAAATCATAACTGCCTCCGCGGCCTCAAAGATGTAACTCAGCTGAGCTTTCTTTGCATAATATAACTGAGTTACAGTTTCACCATCACCTGCTATACGTCACACATAACCAGAAAAGGCACTTTTCATAACTGCAGCTGTGTCAAAGCCAATCACAGGGCAGTGTGGACAAAGGTTTTAAAAAATCTAATTCTTTTGTTTGTTTTAGGACAGGGGTCTCAGACTCAATTCCTGGGAAAAATTATAGAACAATTCTAAATATGTCTGATATAGAAAAAATAGGTATATAGTTTAATTTCCTCCTCAGGCTTGAACAAAACCAGAAGACACAAGGCCCTCCAGGATCTGTGTTTAGGACCCCTGCCTTAGGGATTATCTGACATGAATCACCGCCATCAAGTGTAGGCAACCTTGTCAGTTCCAGTGCATTGTCATTGCAACACTGTCATGTTGATCCCATCAGACCTTTAACTGCATAAGATCCAATTGACCCTGCTGCAGCCAATGACATACATACTGTATCTGAAAGATCAACCAGGATAAAGATCTGGAATGGAACAGAAAAATCAAGATTTCTGATGCCTGACTAGTGTTTCTGCAATTCTGCAGCCGGACATTCTTGAGTCACTGTTTGTGTTTTAGCACCCATCGTTGATAGTTCAGACACAGAATGTTTAAGAAGCAGAAGTCGCTTCCTTTAAAAAACTAGTGTTGATCTCAAGTCCTGGAAGGCTAAAATGTATTTGGGTTTTTGTTCCTCCTCTATTATTAAAAACCTAATTGAGCTACAGTACTTATCATCTTAACTGAACCAATTCTGAAGCTTCGAGAACTTCTTCAAGAACTGGATACTTTTCAAAGTACTTCAGCTACTGATGATTTAAGAAGACCTGTAAAACCTGCTGGATGCTGGCTCACCCTGGAGGACTGCCCCTGTGCACTTATGTTCAATAGCAGGAGAGTCCATCCTGATCCTGAAGGGCTGGCCTGGATTTCTAGGTCTTGTTAGAACATTTTAAATTGGTTCAATCAAGCCAATGATGAGCTGATTTAGGTTTCTAAGGGCTGGGTTTGCAATGAAAATCTACAGATTAACCTAAAGAAAACCTGCAGCCTTCCTAGAGGAGGGATGGAAAACCCTGTTATCTAAAAAAAAACCTGACAATAGTCTTCATGAGGTCTCACCCAACAGTCAACATCATGTCTTTATCAGACTGTTATCAGCTCTAAAGGAATAATTTGAGAACAAAATGCAGGTCCAGTATTGTAGATGTCAAAACACTACTCCTGCAATGGTCAAGTGTTTAGATTCACACTCAACCTTTTGCAACTCCAACGGATATTTTCTGGTTAAACTGGGTGGAGTACCAGAAGCCTCTTTGGTGAACGGTAGAGATCCACCGATCACTGTCAATGTGATAGGTGGAGCCTCAAACTGTGCAGTGCAGTCTGATTCCTTAGTCAGGACAGTCAGGACGGGGTCGCCTGCTCCTCATCACCCCCTTCGCTCTGGATCATCTCCACGATGTGCGTGAGGTCAAGGCTCTGGGTCAAGACATCGAGCAGCATGTCGTCGTTCTGGACCCCTTCCATGAACTCCTCCAGCGACAGCTCGCCTGAAACAGACACACCTCTCGTGTAAGCCAGCACCTCCCGCTGTTTGCAGGCTCTCCCAGCGATCTCACAAAAAAAGCTCAATGATCAACTCTGCAACATTAAAGGGGAATGTGAACATACACACACCTTTTCTAAATAAATCACTAATGCATACACTGCCTCTGCAGATTCTATGTTCTTGCGTGTTTTTTCACATTCTGATACTTACATTCAGATTAATTTTAAATCTAAAAGTGTTTGTCTTTCTCAAGAGCATCGGACAAATTACAAGACTGACTCTGATTCCAAGCTCTCTGACCTTTGCAAGCTGTGTAAGAAGGATACCTTATCCCATCCCTTATCAGAAAGCAGCTTAATTTGGTGAGGGGTGTGATAAACCAGAGACTACTCTGGCAGCCACAGGTGCTGACGGGACTGTGAGCACATGTCCTCTCTCGTACCCAGACCTGATACATGTCCATTGCAGAGCCCCAGAGAAGGGGATTGTAAACAAGCACTCAGACCTGGCCAATCAAATCTAAGAGGTGGGATGTTGTTCTCCCAGCACACTCTAAAAAGATGTGTGTCTGATACTCTGATTTGAACCCACAACCCATCAGTTTGCATTCTAGAGCCCTACTCACTACTCAGTGCAGCTGCCTTGTGTTATCTTACATTTTTTGATTCAACAAGTTACACTCTATTCCCAGTTGCACAGTGTATCTTACCTGTGACACTAGATAAAATGTAAGTTTTTATGGAAGACATATAGGAAAAAAGTACCTGCTAAAAATGTGGCCAGCTAAGAAAATCATCTGGAAAGCACCATTCATAATGAGAACAAAAACATCTTAAAATCTGTTGAGACAGATTGTACTGTGCATCAGAAAATATGTTTACAGTTTCCTGGGAACCAATGACATAAGTTCAAATTATGGTGTATTTTATTAAAATAATGCAAGAGGAAGGTATTGTGATTGTTTCTGCAAACCAATATGCTTTTAGTCCCACATGGAATTTCACATTGTTTCTCTGTGTTCTTACCATCGCCGTTGATGTCAATCTTGTCAAACACCATGTTGGTGAAGTCCTCCGCTGTCATTTCATGCTTGCAGCCGTTGATGGCTCTGATCGCCTAAGGAAGTGAGAGAAAGGAAAAGAATAACACTCTCAAGGGTTGGAACCCCATCAGAAAAGATTGCGTGGTTTGAACAAGGTGTAATGAGTGCACAGCTGCTAGCTTTCACCCCTAACATTACAATCCTGATTCCTGAAACACAAGTTAAAAGTGAACTGAAGTCAAGGTTAAGTGTAGGACAGCATAGCATTACGACAGCATAGAGCAGCATGATTCAAATCATGCAGATGGGAAGCCATGGAACAGCAACTTCAATGGAGATTGAGGGCATGGAGAAGTGCAAGAGACAACTGCAGTTACTGTGATCCATATCCATTAATGCTACATGGTGCTGTGATTATTTAATAACCACTGAGACTCTATAAATACAACACAAGCTCATATTTACAGAGGTGTTAACATTAATTCCCTGTTACACTTGAGCTTAAAGGAGCAAATTCTAAACCACCATTAAACCACACGTACCCTGATGATGTTCAGCAGCTCTCCCCTGTCGATACAGCCATTTCCATCCACATCATAGAGCTTGAAGTACCAGCGCAGCTTCTGCTCCACTTTCCCCTTCAGGACCAGACTCAGTGCGGCGACATACTCCATGAAGTCAATATACCCATCCTGCCAAATACACACACCACAGGTCATAGGTCAAGGCTCAAGGTTCAACACAGGCAGAAATAAATTCAACCAACAAGCCTGCACAACCAAAACCAAATAAGCCACACCTTTCAGTGAATTAGCTTCTTTCTTTTCCTCAAGGACTTAATCTTCATAGAGATATCAAATAAAAAACACTTAAAATAAGATTTATGTTATTTTCAAAGCCCAGACCCTGCTTCCCTTTATCAGTTCCTACTTATTTTAATAATAACTGTAGTTTTTTATTGTGTTTTATTACTGAAAAAGGATGTAGGTACTGTTATTATTAATACCAAAATAATTAATAGCACTGTAATAACATTTCAGCCTTTGTTAATCTACAAAAAAGTACGTTTGTAGCTTGTATTCTGTTATTAAACTTCAGAAAATTTAAGGGGGAAATGAGCACAATGCAGTACGGATGGTAATGAAAGTAAATTAAAATGAAATAAATGAAATGGTTTTTTGATATAATGATAGACACATGTATCAAACCCCCCAGTTTCTTAATAGTGAAAGAGATGCAGAGATGTGTATTTCACTCATTTGGCTGCTAGGACCTTGTGAATAAAAGGAAACAGAAATCGGACTGTGCCATTTATTATTTTTCTTTTTGTCCACCAAGTGTCATTTCTTCGCCTCTCAGATCCATGTATGCACTGATGCCAGTACCTTTTCTTTTCCTGAGATGTTCAGATATAAACTATGCAACTACACAAGAATAATTTCCTGATTCCAGGGAAAACAGAAAGGGATTTTCAGAAAAACATAAAAAAACACCAGAGAAGAGGACCAGATGTCTGTCTGGTGACCTTAATGTTTCAGTGTGTAATAATAAAAAAATAAAGTAATACCAGAGTGCCTGAGTGACAATGGAAAAAAGAGTCATCTTATTCATAAACCGGATTTCCCTGGTATGCTTTCTGGATTGCGACCCCTGATCTTCCTGATTTTCCTGATCAGGCTCTCATCCCACTCCTGAGCTCTTAATACCAATTTAAACCAAAATAGCCGAGCTCAGACAACAGGATTTAACTGTCAAGGGGAAGGGAGCTGGACCAGTGCTTCTTACTGGCAGATCAGTTCTCTGCAAGGCATGCATTTCCCTGAGGAACACTGCCTCTGGATTGCGGATGCCTTTTGGATAGTGTTTTCAACCTGAATGTCACTCCTGACATGTCTATCTGACAGACCTGAAACTGGTATGAAAAAGAAATATCAGAAATGATGGTCAAAGACACAAGGCAGTTACTGTAAGTTCAAAAGTAATAAAGACTCCCACAGCCAGTCTGTTCAAAATATGACTCTACTTCTTTCTCAACTCTGGTTCTAACGGGATACACTCTGGCTGCTTGTCTAGGGTGGTTCGGCTCAAACTCTCCCAATCGAACTAATAATCATGCAATCATGATCTTTAAGTTCTTATCTTAGGTGACACTTTCACATCACAGGGCCAGTGTTGCCATACTTTGAAGGACGCAAAAGACAGTCCACACAAAATACTATGGAGTGCACAGCTCTTGGTCTGTATCTACTGCATGTAGATGCATTTTCATTAAAAAGGGCACATACTGTAACTCTGCTTTAAAAAAAACACACACAAGTCTAGTTAAGGAAACAGAAAATTGTTTTACAGAAATCAGCCCCCCATCTTACACATCTTGGCCTCCTGAGATCCAGTAGTACCACAGAATCCATAGACATCAATTTATGGATTCAGTCACTGGATACAAGTGGATACAACCCAAAGGAGTGAACATAAATCATATATACTATATGCATGTAAAGTTAATGAACAGAAAACAACAGAAGTTAAGTCTGATAAAGTCATTCTTTTAACCATTTTTGGAAAGTTTTGCAAAGTGGTTGAAGGCAGATTAGGTCTTTGATAACCCACAATAAATTCTAGTTATGTTTGTCCTCAAGGGTTTAAGAAAATTCCTAAGGATTTACTGTATATAAAATATTACTGATTAATTATTACTACTAAATAGTCATTATTATGTACTAATTATATGATATATCATATGATATTGTAACGCTTACGGCCGACAGGCACTGTGTAAGAGCCGGCGTACCAGAGCGGGTGACGTCACCGCCCTTCCCTGTGATAGCAGGACCACAGCTACTGGGCTGTGGAGAGATCTCTCTTTAGCTCACGGGGCTAGGTCGCTGCAGAGAGACGCGGAAGTCCCGGGTTCGAGCCTCCAGTCGGGATGGGGCCGACCAGATGCGGCAAGGGCGCCCGCCTGAGCCCCCGTTGCATTACATTGGTGTCAGAAGTGGGATGGGATAGCCCTTCGCCGGGGACGGCGATTTAAGCGGGGGAGAGTGTAACGCTTACGGCCGACAGGCACTGTGTAAGAGCCGGCGTACCAGAGCGGGTGACGTCACCGCCCTTCCCTGTGATAGCAGGACTACAGCTACTGGGCTGTAGAGAGATCTCTCTTTAGCTCACGGGGCTAGGTCGCTGCAGAGAGACGCGGAAGTCCCGGGTTCGAGCCCTGGACGGTGCAGGGGCCGACCAGATGCGGCAAGGGCACCCGCCTGAGCCCCCGTTGCGTTACATTGGTGTCAGAAGCGGGGTGGGATAGCCCTTCGCCGGGGACGGCGATTTAAGCGGGGGAGAGTGTAACGCTTACGGCCGACAGGCACTGTGTAAGAGCCGGCGTACCAGAGCGGGTGACGTCACCGCCCTTCCCTGTGATAGCAGGACCACAGCTACTGGGCTGTGGAGAGATCTCTCTTTAGCTCACGGGGCTAGGTCGCTGCAGAGAGACGCGGAAGTCCCGGGTTCGAGCCTCCAGTCGGGATGGGGCCAACCAGATGCGGCAAGGGCGCCCGCCTGAGCCCCCGTTGCGTTACAATATATTATTTTAAAGCCAAGGCCTGCTTACCACAAGCATTTCTAAGCAATCATACAGTACATAGGGTTTAAGAATACAGAAAGCCATTAGATACAGTACAAGACTTGCATTGACCTTTTCTATCAAGATACCTGTATAATTTGAAGTTTCTTTGGAGAAGCGCTTGATTATCCATAGACAGGCACTATACACAACATTCTCCGAGTGTAAGGATAGAAACACGAGAAATCTAATGAGACTGGACCAGGGCGGACTGTTCTTAAAGTTTCCTTCTGTGGAAAACAGAAGCACGCTGAACTTGTTACAATGACTTTGGACTGAGCTGTACTTGAGGGATTAAGGGTACGTCGATCAATTTAGCACTTGAACTACAATTTTTCAAGCATTACATCTGAACAACCTTAGCAGCAATTTTAACTAAATATGAGTGTAACCTTCTGATCACAAGAGGGCGATAACCATCGTGCTAATACAAAGGTCTAGTTCACTATTGGAAAACTGTACCACCACTGGTATCTTCACAATCGATATTAATAATGCGCTGCACTACAGTGATCTATCGCTGTATCTATTACGCACCAAGAACTGCGTTTTTTTATCCAATTGCAACACCAAACGGTTATCATGCTTACACTCTAAAACAGCTGAAATACCAGTAATCCGGGGTGTGTAAAGAATTTTTCAACGCTTTTGTAAGACTGCATTTTTTCCAGACTTAAAATGAGACACAGAAAGTGATGACTATCTCATAGTATTAGTAATAGCATTTTTTGTCATTAGTGCTTTCTTTAATAAACGTTTACATTACATCACCTACATTTACAAACGTAGCGTCCCTGCAGCCGCTTTTTCTTCTAAGACAAACTGGCGCAGAGAATTCTCAAGCTCCCAGCTGCGCTCCGAACGCTTTCGTTAGCTGCTAAAACTACAAGGATTGGGTTAGCTTCTCATCTAACAACGTTGCGGGGTCTGTCTTACAGGTATCAGGACATACAGTATGTACTGCTGAAAGAATAATAACAAAAATTTCCTTACGCCATTCATATCGAACGTGTCAAACATTTGTTCAACGTAGGCATTGGAAGAGGCAGAGAGATTCTTCAGTCCGAAGAACTGCTTGAATTCGTAAAGCGTCAGTTGTCCGGAAGGGCACTCGATCATGAACTTCTTGTACCACTGGTGTATCTCACAGGCGGTCAGCTCCTCTACCGATGTGCCGCTGTTTGCATTCCCCATAGCCTTGTCTCGTGGGCTTACAGCGCAGGACGGCGAAACGTTTAGACGTCAGTACAAAAATAAGAACTCGGGAGTTAGTGAGTTTATATCAGTCAAATTAAGACTCTACACCCAGATCCGTCGTTATATTCTCCAGCTCACTCCCCTCTCAAAACCACCAGTATTTGGTCTTGAGGTATTACTAAATGTCTAAATGTGTAACAATAGGTTATTGTTAAAGTGCTTTGTCTCAGCACTGTCTGTACCACTGCAGTCGGTTCTGTGTTCTTCAGAGCACTTTGAGCTAAGACGCGCTGCCAGAAAGATACAAAGCAATTAAGAAGGATTTAGAAGTCCTCTTATTCTTCCATGACCAATCAAAGGCCTGTGCGACTACTGAACTATCTTTAGCAATAAACTGGGCAAAATCGGAAACTTGGCCGCGATTAGCAAGGGACAACCAACTACGGATTTACACACTGATTAATCCTCAAATCCAGTCACAGGCTTTCTAACGCAGTTTTGTTTTTAAATGAGGGTAAACCGTCATTACAGGTAGATGCAGCGCTTAATGGAAAGAAAGACTCTCTTGTTCACTAACGAAAGCAAAGCATATGTTGAGAAATGGAGAGCATGAAGAAATCGGCACGCCACAGTAACAATAAAAATAAGTGTAATGCATCCAAATTAAAGTACAAAATGGAAGCATCCCTGATTTATATTCTGGGCTCAGCACAGTGGCAGAGTGGTATGTTGGGTTTCCTTTTTCGTAATTCACCTCAGGCTCCGTGTGAGTCACTCTCACCAGTAATACGCAGCTTCCTGGTGATGGATAACGGATGGATGTCAGGTGAATCTGAAACCATATTACTTCTCATGCCATTGATTTGCCCTGGAGCTTCTTGTACTCCATTGACGTGAGCATCTCTAAGATCATAAGAGCAACCGGTGTGTGTGGAACACTGCTGCACATTTTTTATGAATCATTGGTGGCAGCGGCCTTCTTCTACGCTGTTGTGTGCCTGGGGCAGCAGCATCATGGCAAGAGATGTAAATAGACTCAATAAACTCCTCAAGAAGGCTGGCTCTGTGTTGGGGCTGAGCCTTGACCCCCTGGAGGTGGTGGCTGAAAAGAGAATGCTAACCAAGCTCAGAGTCATCATGAACAACACCTCTCATCCGCTTCATGGGACTGTTACTAGACAGCGGAGCACTTTTAGTAACAGACTGCTCCAGCTACGGTGTTCAAGGGAACGTTTCCGCAGGTCCTTCCTCCCAGCGGCTGTCAGGGTGTATAACACTGCCCTAGGCTAGGCCTGTTATCTCTTTTGGTCATCTATGGACAGCATGTTGCACTCATGTACGTTTGGACACTGCATTCATATATTGTTTTTACTGTGGTATTTTCAATTTTTACATACCTACTGTATGTGCTTTTTGCACATCTTTTATTGTTTTACAGTGACTATTAGCATATTTCGCACACATCTATTTTGCTAACTATTTAATTTAGTATTCTATATACTTATTTAATCACTCTAATGTTGTAGTTTATTTTTAATTTTAGCCTTTCTCGATGTCTGTCTTGTCTTTCTTGTGCTGGGCTGCTGTAACGCCTCAGTTTCCCTTCGGGATTAATAAAGTCTTACCTTATCTCATCTAACAGAAAGATACAGTACCAACGCAGCAGAATGTCTGTTGGCCACATCCTGCGCTAAATCCATCCCTGCGTTTTCTTACCACCTCTTCCAATTCAGGAGCCGGAGCCTCTCCTGCCAAGCAGCTGGCACAAGGGAGGACACACCCTGGACACGACACCAGCCCATCACAGGGTACACACACAGGCACAAACATGCACACACTCGCAACTAGGGCCAAACTTCCCAGAAGCCCATTTACCTAGCAGTATGTTTTTGGATTCTGGGAGGAAACCATAAAAAAACACAGGAAGAAAATACAACTTCCACACAGGTAGCACCCCAGGAATACACAGGGTCCGGTTCACTCATTCCTGGGCAACCTTCCCTCTCCACACCCTAGAACAGTCCAGGTCCGATTCTATGTCATAACTTTAGCGAGTCCCTGTTAGCATCGTGTGTATTGCCGTGGTGCCCCTCCAGAGCAAATCAATTCAATAAGCTGTGATAAAATAAAACAGCACAGAATATTCAAAATATTTGGCGCCAGGAACCTGTGCAAAATGTGTTTGTTGTGGCAGGAGTCTCAATTTATTCTTGTTCAACTTATTCTTGTTCAATGTTTCTGGGCGGAATCCCTGTGCGCCTCTTCTTGTGATCAGTATCCCAGGAGAAGCGGTAGCCGCAGGTAGATTTACAAGCAGTAAAGAAGGGAGTGAGGGAATTGGAGGTGACCGGAGTCCAGCGGGAGGCGCTCTCTCCACTTGGGGGTGTTCGGCACTCCCTGTGCTCTGGTCTGGGGTTCGCAGGGGGAGTGGGGGTGAGATAACGCCTATCCAAGACCGCAGCCTTTCCTGAGTCACTACTCTGCCTCCTGGCCCAGGAGAAAATGAGAAGGTCTATCTGTTTGTCCACCACCTTGTTCCTGCTGGCGTTGACCGGGGCGATTGTTTTCACTGGGTTCCTCCACACCTGAGGACAAAAGAGAAGCCTCACTAAGTTGTTACGGCTTCACCAGCTACACTTGTTCAATACTCATCAACAATAAAAGTTGCAAAAACGCAGGCAGGGATCATTCTGTGGTTTGCCTATACATACTGTACAATAGCTTGGTGTATTTACCTTGCTGTTTTAACACCCTTTTCACTCCCTTCTCGGTTTAGCAAACTGCAACAGAATCTTTAAAGTATGTCTGTGCATGTTAGTGAACTAGCATGCTACACAGAATGTCTTAGACATTTTGCTCCTCTCTTTTTACTGGTTTTTCCTTCTTTATGGGGAAACAGTTCTATTGTGGAGGAACAAGTAAATGCTTAACCCATGCTGAAAAGAAAAGAAAGGAAACATTTGGTAGCACAACTACGAAAGCTTATTAGTGCCACGGGAAAAAAAAAAATATTTTATATGAGATAGTATCTCGTTTATACGAGAAACGTATTGCATTTATACGAGAAAAGTCTATCGTTTATATGATTATGTTTTCCGTTTAAACACAATAGTTAATTTAACGTAGGTTTGGAAAGCCATGTGATGTCGACTTGTCATAGAAACGGCGAAAACAGTGCACGTTTAACCTGGGAATGCTCACTGACATGGTGTTGTACTTCATGTATACAAAAAAAAACAGAACAGGCGCTCCTTTTTTCCCCAAAAGAGGAGTGTGAGGATTCTACTGTAGTTAAAGTCAATGCTACCATGTACGGAACAATATTATTGCATATACTGTACAGTACAATGGAATATACAGTATTAATATACAGTAGTAGGCAACATTGTTCACAAATTGAAAAACTGAGTTTAAACTGAATAATTTTCTCTTATAAACGAAATACTTTTTTGTATAAACGCAATAATTTTCTTATATAAATGAGATACTCTTCTCATATAAACGAGACTCTATCTCGTATAAACGAGTTCATGTTTTTTTATCCGTGGTGCTAATAAACTTCCGTACACAACACTAGTTTGCCTTGATTTACTGTGATCGAAATTCTACAGATACTTGACAAAGATTAAAGATTATTAAATGACAAACTTGGTTTCTTAAACTATTGATAACCATCAGAGTTGTTAAAATGTTAATGGTGACTTTCAGTAAATTAATCATGTTCATAATTATCATATTTTAATTCCTGGCTATGATTAAGATACTGTATCTCAAGCTTTTGCACAATAGTGTATCTGATCAGCTGTATCAATCATTCGTGATCCTGGCCATGTAGTAATCTACCCCAGTGTCTACTGCTTTTTGTTCCAACTGGGCTCTTAATTACCCGTGCTAATTTATTTCTATCCGAAACATGTTTGGAATTGTTCTCTCAGCTGTTAAAAAGCTGAATTGGATTTGTGATCAGTATGAACCCTGTGCCTTGTGGTGAGTTCCAGGGCTGCCCTCCTTCAGGTGTACTGTAATAGCTGAAATATAACCCACTGGAAGGATGAGCTCTGACTTCACTGTGGGAGTGTGTGATACAGGGTCAATCCCCCCTGTGTCTGCTCATTATTCGTCAATCACCTATTGAGAGCTGTTTAGTCAGAAATAAGGGTTTTAATTCAAAAAGTGTTTAAGAGTTACAGCATAAGATTGTCTGTGCAGACATTGTTGGTGGTGGAAATAACATACATTAGCCCTGATTGTTGCCACAATGTCCTGCAAGATAAAGACATGAAGCACATGGAGGTGAAAAGGTGCTTTACATAACTTTTGACTTCAGAGAGAGCAATTTAATCTTTGGCATTCGGCATACAGTATGTCTCGGTCACAGCAGTTTAATGGGAGATGTCTTTCAACCTAAATCCCTTCCCAGTGAATCCTTTATTCCTGGGAAAACATCACCTTATATTAACCTTAAATGCCTGTGTGGCTCTCCTCTAATCCTCTCGTTAAAAACATTATGATGTCATACCTGGCTGTTCCTCGTTGTAGCTCCGCCTCTTCTCATCAGCATTGTGGCGACTTAAGCAATGGGGAAAGACCCCCTCCTCCCCTTTTGAACTTAACGACTTATACGCTTAAAGGTCTTTCTCACTTCAGAAACAAATCTCTCTTGCTCTGTCCCTTCTTGCTCCAGCCTCTCTCTCCTACAGTGCTTGGGACATCACGTACTAAGTGACATCACAAAGAGACATGACATCGCACTGTATGACATAATCCATTTTCCACCCCAGCTGCACTGACAGCAAGGACCCTCTGTACTTTAAAAGCAGCCTATTTAAAAGGCAGCTAGCTTATCAGAAAATACCAAATTAAAAAGCATAAAAAGATGCATTTTGGTGATCACTTTCCTCTTAAACCACTCTAATATATATTAAAGCTATATATTTAAAAGTACTGGATATCACCCCATATGCACTAAGCACAATGCTGCTTTACATAAGAGAAGTCTTGTTATCTTTCCATTGATTCTCACTGTATATCTTACACACTGAATTGAAACTGTCTAACCTGATTCTCAGACCTGACAAGACAAATGTCTAACTTCTTCATTCTCTGCAGTCTGTCCCTTCACGTTCACAGTTACGTTCATGCTCACATCTAATACAATTAGAGATATAAAACTGGCTTTTGTATTCAAGACTTTATTTTATTGGCTTTAATGAGTTATTGTTTGACTGACAATGTGGAGTGGCAAAGAAAGAGTAATCTGTCAATTAATGTATAAATAAGAAAAGAAAATGAGCAAGCATCTGAACTTGCTGAGAATAAGTAAAATACACATCCTCATGCCTTTCATCACACTATTGTGCCACAATGTGCAAAAAGACCTGACTTTTTGCCATTAAAAACTTTCAGAATTGGGAGCTATACACACCACAGCTGCTTGTCCTGCAAAAAACAAAAGGGAGTGAGTCTTAGTTTTGTTGCACACCTGTTTTCAACTTGGGGAAATCTACAGACATCTGGAGTAGAATCAAAACATGCAGAAAATTTTCTAATTGCCAATATTACTTAAAATACCACCATATGTCTATAGAAAGTCAATGAAACTGATTTCAGATGTATTCATCTGGTGGTCGGTTTGTTAAAATAGTGTCCCAGGAATAGGAAAAGCCTAATATCTTGATCCTGTTAGAAAGAAAATATCTCTAAACCCACTTCTGTTTGAATATCTTACAGATAAATTAAATAAATATCATTGCATTCATAGGGCTTTTTGTATTTGGCTTTTCAAATAACACAATACAGGGATCATGATAAGCAGGAGATACCATATTTTATCCCCTATTGTTATTGCCAAATATGAGTGAATTAGAATTCACTTCTCACTAATAACTGGAGTGCAAATACTGTTTTTTTAATTTTTTAAGGCCTACCATTTCCATTTTCTTCATGTTCTATCTTGTTGCATCTGCAAATGAGAAGGGCTGTAACTAAACCAATCAAACACATATAAAGCACAAGCTGAACACACAAACACATATTCAGCACATATTCAGCCAAACTTCTGAAAAAGACTACCTTTACACAAAACAAAAAGACCAAGCAAAAACAAAAACAAAAACCAATGTGAACAGAGTAATCTGATCATCTTTTCGTAGTTGACTTTTTACTCTCAGTTTAAGAAGCAGTACAAAATCATTCATTCATTGCAGCACCATGACCAACTCAAAGACGTTCACCAACAGACATATTTTCTCACATTGCACAGCTGAATGTGTTAAATTAAATGAGTCTACACAGGCTTTACACAGCTTTTCAAACATGAAAATGGTTTGGGAAAAAGATTCCTGAGAAGCAAAAGCAAAATGCATCAGGATGTACAGTATTGCTTCTTTCAAAAACAGTAGGTAACAAATTGATCCTAAGTAAACACAGACTGGAGCTGGCAGTGATACATGACCTCGCCCAGACAAAGACTTCCACTTTGGAGGAACAATCATGTGTGCACAGGCACTAAAACAAAAACGCATTTAAACAAGGAAACAGGCAAGGAGTGAAGAGATTGCAGCATAACGGCCTTCTGAAGGAACACCTCCAGGGTGCAGCAGCTCAGTGGAGTGAGTAAATACTTCCACCCTTGCTTCAAATCCAAAATGAAGAGCTTCCGGACAGAGGTGAAAAGAACATAGAAACCTCAACCACAATACAGAGAGCCTCAAAATAGACTCATCACTGTTTTATGCACATTAAAGTATGTGTATTTTGGGTATTGATTTAATGCTTGAATAAATGAGTGTTGATGATTGAATGTGATTCTGTAATGAACTGATTCAGTGTTCATGCTACAACCTAAGTCACTTGAGTGTGTTTCTGTTTGTTGATCTATGTATAAAAAATCAATAAAAATGGAGATTACAAACATTCTACACACAGATGTACTACTTCTACTACCTTGTACTACTTCTAATGGTGAACACAGATGCAACTAGCCTGCATCCTTCCCAGTTGATCCTTTGCCAATCAAACAAATGTCAGTGCACCTTCTGCAGAAAGATTGTTATTTGTCTGTTTTGAATTCTTTGTAAATGCTTTCTTTTGATTCTCAGTATACTATTAATTGCATAATTATAATAAATCTCTTCAAAGTGAATAACTAAAAAGGAAATAATGATTTTGCCAAAATACAGCAAGTTTTGAGATATATAATTTCACTGTTTGTTTTTTGAACAACCACAACAATTTCTACAATGCAGCCAATGTAACCTGGGAGTCCTGTGTGAGGTGTACATTCTAGACATGCTTCTTACTGCAGTTTGTAGAACAGGAACAGTAGGTCTGAATTCCATCTCCAAGGAGACAAGGGAGGGCTTTGTTTTTTTTCTTTTCACAAATCAAGAAAAAAAGAGAATGCCTGTCATTCTTTCGTTATGTCAGCACAAAGGGAGGGGTATTGCTGATCTAGCCTGAAGGCGAGAGAGTCATGATACTGTATGAGATTGCTGGTGCTTCAGGTACATCTAGAAAGCCAGAAGAAGAACAGAGTAACCTCCATAATATTGGAATTACTGTTAAGTAAGACTGAGAAGCTGGTCATTATGATGGACAAGCCCAGTCCCAACAGAGCCTTTAGGAACCTAGTAACACCATGTAAAACTGAATTCAGTACTACTAGTTTTGGTGGCAATATTAAACTGTGGTTGTTTACTGATTATGGTTCATTACTAGAAATCAAACATACTGTAGTCCTGAGGTAAAATGGTAGCAGCCTTGTGGTTTATAAGGCTGAACCCTCTTCTTGGTTATGTTTTTCAAGAATTCGAAAACGCAAGTCATTACGTGCCAGCTTTTCCGGTTTGGCCCTGCTTTTCTTTTAGGGCAGATTTCAGTGACAAACGCCAGATTGCTGGCTACACGTGTCAAGAAGAAGAAAATAAAGTGACGGAGTGACAGACAGGTCATTCTTTACAGCTCTCGCATGACATTATCCCAGAAGCCATTAAGGGAATGGAAAACTTCCCTGCTCTTGTGTGTCAGTGAACTATGGAAAAAAGCACCTATTTATCCCAAAAGCTAATCCTTAAGAACACGGACGACATAGTCCATTACCGCTGTCTGCTTTCTATATCCTCTGAAAGTAGGATTGAAGTGTATAAGAAGCCGATAAGCTGCTCTATTATAAGCTCTCCTCTTTTGTCGCCCACTCTCCCTCTTTTCCTCCTTCTATCTAATTTGTCCTCCTCATTCCTTACTGTCTTTGTGCCCTTTTGACCTTAGCAAATGCCATTTAATTTAATAATTTCATCCTGCTGCTCTTTTTCATCTTTGTCAGCCTGTGTCATTCCATTGATTTGACAGCTCTCCCCTGGCATTAAGCTCTGCCAAATGTGCTCTGATGCCTATGTCCAGCTAGTGCAAAGGTGTGCACAGACACGGTTCAAATTGGACTGCACCATTCCAGAAATAAATAATTGCTCAACTATGGATATTATGTTACCATTGGAATTCTAGCTCCAAACAAAAGCTGTTGCCAACGTTTTTATACATCTTCTAACTGTTAAAGGCCTATGTGAAAAGTCTGCCCACATGCAATCCTAATTTAACAGGACCATACAGTGCTTGCACTACTGCAGTGATATGAGAGAAGGGCTCAAGGGCTAAAAGGTTAACCACCCGAACCTGGATAAGTCCTTATTTTTAGAAGTAGTTTGAATTAGTTTCTTTAAAAAAGGGGAGGTTCCAGATAAGAAGGTGTGATATTGCCATAATTAGTAACCTATAAACTCATATGGCAGCTGACTGAGTGTAGTAGTCTCAACACAATTTCTGTTCTGCAGTTTTTGAACTATTTCCTACTGGGACTGATCTACGATAGCTATTTGAATACATAGTAGTGAATAATATCACAACAAAAATAAGCCGTTCCATTTTTCACACTTTATTCCTTTCTTTTTTTTACTTTTAAGTGCTGTTCCTTAATTATTCTGGACAATTTGGCATTTCACTGTTGACTTTTTAGAGAACGTAAGCAAGTTATTTGCAAAAATACTGCTTAAATAAAAATTGAAATGTCTCAGAAGAATTGTGTTCCCCTACTAGGTCCCTTTAAATGTTTCCCCATAGTAGAGGTTAAATGGCAACTGCAGCTCATTCTCAGACCAGATGGGGCAAGGCAGAAGGGGTGTCCAGCACTGATACTGGAATGCCGTCGTGTCTGTAAATTTTCTAGATCTCGATCACCTTAGCAGCTGAGGGAGAAAGCAGCTGGTTTAGTTTGTTAAAAGTTGGACTGAAAACCTGCATACTCACCAGCCCTTCAGGATCAGGACTGGTGACCCCTAGTACAAGGCCACAGCTTATAAATTACAAGTCCAAGGACTTCACAGATCCTGGTTTTCAATCCAGCTCAGTGCTCGGTTGTTTAAGCATGTTATTAGTTCAATGAAGTGGTTAACTCTTTCAAGGTTCCCATCTACTCAATTGGAGACTAAGTGACTTAAAAATATAATAGTAGGAAACCTCTCACACATATGAGAGCTGTGAATTATAATTCCCTTATCAGTTCACTTAAGGATTCACATCCATTATGAAAAGCAGCAGATGTGAGGGTTTAAAGACTGAAATTGGGAGCCCCTGTTCTGTACAGTATTGAGGGGAACAGAGGTAAGCATGATTTGACTGGAATTGTTAAAGTCCGCTATGGTTTGGGAGAGGAATGCATCCCTGGCAATGCTCTGGTGTGAAGTGGAAATGAAGAACAAAGATAATGTGCTCCTCTAGACAAAAGGCATCAGGCAGGAATTCAGCTCTCAGTGACCTCTAGTGCATACTTATTTCTTTCTAGTGATCCACAGCCCAGGCTTTCTTTACAGAAGGTATGCTCAGTGGCCATCAGTCATTACACAGGTTTCACTTATGGAGCAGCAATCTCGACAGCCCGCAGGGGAGCCTCTCATGTTTCACTAGATTGCACTTTCAGTTCTTTTTTTACCAAAAAGGAAACCTGGCTTTGGCCCCTGCCAAGTGGCACAATGATTTTAGACAACTGTTTAAATTCAACAACAGGCACTCACTTCTCACATAACTGGATGGACAATAGGAGGCTTGTGTAGAACTGCAAAGACCGCGTCTTCACCTGAAACATGGCAAAGCACCTGGGATCCCTAGCATGGGTGCCACAGAATTATATCTTTGATGTCCCGTCAGGAATGTCAAAAACCTATTCCTGGAGGGCCCAGTGCCAGCTGGTTTCTGTTCTGTATGAGCCTTCAGTTGGTCTGATTATGTAATTAACTGCTTAACTAATATGTCTAACCAGACGCTGAGGCTGTTGGGTTTTATAGATACAGTTTGTACCTTTAATGGAGTGAATATTTTGTGTAATCAATTGCAAAAGAGCTTCAGAAATCCACTAGTTAAGCTAACCCTTCCTATGAAAATAACTGGGTTAATTGTTTCATAGATTACTAGGGTTGGAACAAAAAACAGGGAAGAGGCCTCCAGGAACTGAAATTGACACTCCTGGTCTAAATGGTCATTTCATAGGTTGCTTGGAGCAACTACACACGACAAAGGATATCTTGTTCTCATACATAGTTTCAAGGAGATTCTCCTAGTTTCTTATTTGTTATTTGGGAGGGTGAGGGAAGCATGCCTAGTTAATAAAATTCCATATTGGTTACAATGGCATTCCAGTGTGACTTGCAAAACATCCAAAAAGGGATGTTACTTTTAAACATGCATTTCACCTACCATAATAAACATCATATAATCTGCTGCTTTGAACACTGTTGAACCCACCATCGAAAGTATTCTACAACCTAAGTTTAAAAAAAGGAATTCAAGCAAACACACAACATCAACATGGATCAGTGTAAGAAAAGGGAAGAAGCATATTAATCTTTCAATTATTTCATGTCAAACCTTCAGTGCTAAATGCAACATATCGTCTTGGGGTGATCCTCAGATTCAAACAATGAAATATATGGAGGATGTTGTTTCTGCTTCAAAATGATGCTCACCTCCAGTCTCCTTTATGTGAACGCACATTCATTGCCTGCGATTCTTTGTGGGTCTGTCGTCATGCTTTCTGGAAAGCAGCGGTTAATTATGTGTGCCAATTAAACCAATCATTCTGGTAACTACTAAGTGTATATTGTAAGACGTGAAGTAAGGTAGAAACTGAAAACAACCAAGGAGCATCTAAAATGTGTATACATTTTAATCATAACTAATGCAGGAAAAACCCAGAACTGAAAGGGGAATTGGCAAGCCACGATAAAAGCAGATTATTCCCCTGCATTGCTTTGTGGACTGCTGTCAGCAGCGTGCTTCAGAAACCTGAAGTGGTGCTAAAACCTATGGTAACATCACACAAAATATAACTGAACAAAGAACAATGGGGTCTTGTAGTGCACGAGGCTATGTCCAGGCTTGTTTCCTATTTTAGATAATGCAAGGCCAAAATGACATCATGCCACTTAATCAAAAACCATTTCAAGCACATTAGAGTTCATCTGAGGCATGTGCACCTCATCCTCTATCAGATATCAAATATTGCTGCCAAATGGCTGCACGCCTGGGAGGCAGGGTGGTGCTGTGGTTACAAGTGCTGCCTTGCAGTCCTGGGGCTCTGGGTTCAAGTCCTGGAGTGCAGTTTGTCAAATCTGCCTGGAGTTTGTATGCTCTCCCTGTGTCTGGGTGGGTTTTATCCCACAGTCCAAAAACATATTGGTTGGTTAATTGGCTTCTGAGAAAACTGGCCCTGGCATGAGTGTGTGCGTGCTGGTGTCTGTGTGCCTCATGATAGCCTGGCATCCCATCCAGGGCATGCCCCTCCTTGCACTGTAGCTCCCTGCCACCATGAAGTGGTTAAAAGAAGGCTTTTAAAAGACATCAGTGGACATCATGGTTTCTGAAAGCTACAGAGGTTGCACACTGGACGCTTCTCTGTTCCTGCTTATACATATGGAGGCTATAATAATAATTGCTTACACTTATATAGCACTTTTCTGGAGGCACCACTCAAATCGCTTTACAGGTAATGGGGACTCCCCTCCACCACCACCAATGTGCAGCCCCACCTGGATGATGCGACGGCAGCCATAGTGCGCCAGAACACTCACCACACATCAGCTATCAGTGTGGAGGAGAGCAAAGTAATGAAGCCAATTTATAGATGGAGATTATTAGGAGGCCATGATTGGTAAGGGCCAATGGGAAATTTTGGCCAGGACGCCGGGGTTACACCCCTACTCTTTTCAAGAAACGCCCTGGGATTTTTAATGACCACAGAGAGTCAGGACCTCGGTTAAACGTCTCATCCAAAGGACGGTGCCTGTTTACAGTATAGTGTCCCTGTCACTATACTGGGGCATTAGGACCCAGATGGACCGCAGGGTGAGCGCCCCCTGGTGGCCCCACTAACACCTCTTCCAGCAGCAACCTTAGTTCTTCCCAGGAAGTCTCCCATCCAGGTTCTGACCAGGCTTACACCTGCTTAGCTTCAGTGGGTTGCCAGTTGTGAGTTGCAGGGTGATATGGCATAAGAGAAATGAAGCCAAGCAAGTGCCGAAGCCCAAATCAGAATGATATGCCCAGCAGACACACAGGTGTCAACCACAACTCTGTTTTCCCCATTTTACACAGCTCTTTAACTCCACTGTGTAAAATGGTAAATGTGTCATCTGGACTGTCTTGAAAATGCCCACAAACTGTAATTCTTCACTACTAGTGCCTGTATTGATCACTTTTCCACTAAGGTTCTAAGCATGGTATTTGATTATTTTCAAATCTGAAAAATTGGAATAATTCATAATTCTCAGAGGAATAGACTGAAATTACTTTTTACCTTTCATTATTGATGTTTTGATCTTAAATGTCCTGTATTAGTATGCAATAGAATTGTGGTATGGTGCTAAAACTATTTTAAAAGCATTATACTGGCTTGTGACAGCAATAAATCAAGGATGCAAAGGGACTTGTTTGTAAAACATTCATACAAGAAAAATGTGCTCTCAGCCGCGCATTGCACTAAAACTTCTCGTGACGTATTATATCACTCAACTCAGGAAAGGACAGCACAAAAAATAAAGATAACAAAGACTTTGCGTGATTGGTATCTTGTGAGCAAGGATATCTGGAGTTAGCAATGATTTCGTTTTCGGGAAGGAATGTTGCCACGGCTGTGGTTACCACGGTAACTGCAACAGGGTGTGTGTGCAGTCAGTGACAGGGCCTGCCAGACCCCTTAAGGTGTGTGCCTCTGTTTTGTTTACCTCACCTGTCTGAAAGGGAGGAAAAGGAGGTGGAGGCCATTTTGCCCTTCTTGGTTCCCAGGGCGAAAGGGCGGAAGAAAGAAACAGAATTAATAAATCAGTGAGGAGCAGCGAGAGAACACACCTGCTGAGCTCATTCCCTGAGCTCCAAGGATTATCGCAGGACGGGTGATCCTTTCCGACTTAAAACACCTGTCGGAAATGCATCGTGTTTGACATTCTCGCAAGCGAAACCTATCAGTGACAGAAAAAAAAATGAAAAGAGGGACTTTAAACTCGATTTGGGGGCGGAAGAATAATAATCTCTTCGGCACCCATGTTGAAATTAAGGAGAGGGGTAAGTATTACGATTTAATGATGCCTGTCCTATGTGCAGTCAAAGTACTTGCTTTCCATGTCTTTGACACTGTGATAAAAAATATTACGTGTCCATAGTTCGCTGATAGAAATTTCGTGTAATTTTACAGTTCAGGGGTCAAAATCTGAACTGCAGAACGTGTTCAAACTCATATTGTATCAAGATATCTTTAGCAAGGTATATAAAGTGAAGTATTCTTTCATGTAGACAAGCCAATCATGTACGTAAAAGCTCTCGGTAATTAACAACCGTAGTTAATGTCAACCTGACCCTGTAGTGTTTGATGAAAATACGTGTGTATAATCTTCACAGTAACGTCTTTTTCTCTTCTGTAACTCTTCCCTAGAAGTCTAATGTGTTTCGTTTTAAATATGAATTATGTTTGCACGAAGATAGTATTTTTCTTCACAATATATACCAATTAAGAGTGACTTTTATGTTTTTTTCAAATCAAATATCTCCCGTATTTAAGGTGGAGGATGCTGCTCTTCTAAATTTTACATTGTTCTAGGTGAGATTTTTGCTTCCGTTCTGGTGGATCAAACTTGATTTGAATTTGGGTTTTACCTACTACTGCCACCACATAGTTTTAAGACCATGTGACAACCTCTTGGAGACCATGGGATGCGCACCATGCGGTTTTAAAGGATTTAGAACTATAAAACTGTCCTGATTATTCTTGTACTTGCATGGACAAAAAAACAGGATTAAGTTATTACTTGAACATTTATTTTGCCAGGGTGTGGGCTGTATTGTACCATTTCTACAGAAAATCAAGTGCACAGACATTGCCTTAGACTTTATTGCAGTTAAGTGCAGTACTGTAAATGTATTATTCAGTAGATGTGTTCTCTAATCCCATGTAACATTCTTCTGCACGGTATTTCAGATTAAAAGGCTTAAACTCTAGCCTATTGCATAAAGATAGTGGATAGAGAAATGGAAACATCAATGTACATTCATTTAATAGGGTGTTGAGCCACCACAGGTACAGCATGTATGCACTGTGACAGAGGACAGAGTCCTCCAGCATATGGAATTCTGCAAAAGGAATGGTGAACCATTCTTTTACGAGAGTCAATCAACTCACACCTGGTTGATGGAGGTGGAAAATGCCATCTTGAGCATTGTTTCAGAATATCCCATACATATGCAATTGGATTCAGATCTGGTGACTGATGGACGATTCATCTGACCAGATCACATTTCTCCAGTGCTCAGTAGTCCATCACCTGTGCTGTTTGCACCACTGACACAAACATGCATTGAGATGTTTGATGAGCAGTTTATAAGCCACAACCAGTATCCTGCTCTTGCGCATTGTCTGTAAGAAACTGGCTGTTGACATCCCATGTTCAAATTTGCAGTCAAGTGATCTACAGTTGCTTAGCTGTTTCACCTTGCAATTCAGTTTAATCACAATCCTGGAGTATGTGCTTTCGCTCAGTGTTGCCGTTTGTGGATTAAGTCTTTTCCCCTTAGCTCATGAAACAAGCATGTTATTAGTTCAATGAAGTGATTAACTCTTTCAAGGTTCCCATCTACTCAATTGGAGACTAAGTGACTTAAAAATATAATAGTAGGAAACCTCTCACACATATGAGAGCTGTGAATTATAATTCCCTTATCAGTTCAATTAAAGATTCACATCCATTATGAAAAGCAGCAGATGTGAGGGTTTAAAGACTGAAACTGGGAGCCCCTGTTCTGTACAGTATTGAGGGGAACAGAGGTAAGCATGATTTGACTGGAATCTTTAAAGTCCGCTGTGGTTTGGGAGAGGAATGCATCCCTGGCAATGCTCTGGTGTGAAGTGGAAATGAAGAACAAAGTTAATGTGCTCCTCTAGACAAAAGGCATCAGGCAGGAATTCAGCTCTCAGTGACCTCTAGTGCATACTTATTTCTATCTAGTGATCCACAGCCCAGGCTTTCTTTACAGCAGGTATGCTAAGTGGCCATCAGTCTGTACTGTACTGTACTGTAAACCATAAACTAGGTGTCCCTTATTTAGTGTATTTACCCAGGCGATCCCAATTTACTTGTATACATTTGTTGTCGTAATCTAGTACTGAATCTCTCCATAGCAGTCAATAACCTAGAGATGACTGATTCCAAAAAGATATTGTCTGGTTTTCACATCTTTAGCTTTAACTCTTTTTCTCATAAATTACAAAGGTAGGTTTTAACTGCATTGATAACTCAGAAGTGGATGTACCTGTTATGCCTTTACCTTCCTCACAAGTGCAGTTTCCCTTTATTCTAAAGAATGTGCTCCACTGAGGAAGATGAGGCCTATCTTTCAGCCACCTGCATTCCACTAAGAAGCCTTTAAACTTGATCACATTGGGGACAGTGATTTTGCTGAGCGTGCTGGATAGATGTATATGACTGTTTACTTTTCGAAGGAAGTTACTCCAATGCACAGGAGAAATGAATGGAAACAGTTTCTCTTAGTTGAAATTAAAGAGTTTGTACATTTTCTAGTTTCCATTCCATTTCTTGTATTTATACTCCAAAACTTTACCTCAGGTAGACATTCCTGACAAAAGTTTTGTTTAGTTGCACTGCAATATAATGAAAAGAACTTTTAACAAGAGCATTGAAAAGTATGATTTTCTTGGGATTTACTGTAAATCAATAGTTTTCTAATATTCCAAGAATGCTATTGTTTTACTGCTGCTGAATCTAATTGCCATACAAAAACTCCCCCTCCCTAGGGTGGAGTTCGTTTTGAAAGTTTTCACTGTCTCCTTTTGTGTTGTTGTGGTACAGTTGTATTCCATTCTGGTTCTTGGATATAAATGTTTTCCATGAGACCTCTCACATCAACTCAGTCCATCATTTGTGAAGTATCTGCAGAGGATTCAGTAGGAATACAGAAGGAGATTGAATAAGCTGCAGAATAAATCTCATGTTTTGTTTTCTAACAGCAGGTGACAGGGAAGAGAGAAATTGTTTCAATAGAACATGATTTTGGAGTTGGAGAAATCAAATCTAATTTTCTTTCTGCAGCTAAGAGATTTGCCATCTGTTTCTCTTAGTTTTCATTTATTCACAAAGCAAACACAACACTTCAAACTGCATCAAGGCAACAAGAAAAACATGTTTTGGAACTCGTATCACGTGCTGAGAGTTTGCAGGACTGCCATGAAAGTCTCCTTGCTTTGATGTTGAAATGGTCAACACCTTAGAAAACCACACTCGACAGATCAATAATGCTGAACTACTGTATGCAGTTAACTCATGATTAAAAACTGGAAATTTGAAGTCATGTATGTCATGTTCAGCAATAGATTTGCTGCTGAAGAGTGACTTTTATTTTTGACAGAAATCGGCAGAAAGCTAGCATGTCTCATAGATACCACACCTGTAGAGTAGTTCAATTCCTTTTTTCCATTTTCCATTTTTTGTAGGGTTTTTTAATATTATTTTGGTACAATCTATTGCTTTTGTTAAATATGTAATGCAATTTTATGAGTTGTCTGAGAGAAGTATTTTGTCATTTGCCTTTAGAAAGGTGGAGCCAAGGAGTCACATTGTAGCTCCCACACCCTTATAATAATGTCTGGAATGTAGGCACAGTAAAAAGCTAAAGGTTTTAAAACATCATCAGGCTTTCTTAACACTTTTCTTTTTACAAAGCGGGACACTTTTTGACTGTGCATATGCAAACACATTTTCTGTGTAGTAATTTAACGTTTGTTAGGAGGGGATCATTCTTTCAGGCTTAAGATACTGTACAATATACACCATATGATGAACCACATTACCTTTATTCCATGGTTTGTTCTGTAGATAAACAATATAACTAGCAATCTAACATGATTTTTTTCTTCTATCTCTATTGTGAAAATACTTTCACTCCAGTTTAACCTATTTAGTCTACCTTATTTAATACGGACGGCTTGTAGTGAAGATGGCCCTCATTGCAGTTGTTTAATTGTAATAGTCTGACATCGTTTCTTTTAAAGCACTTCTTGATTCATTATAGAATGAACATTTCTAAGCAAGTCAAGACACTTACACTTACAACTGAATGTCGTGCCACTAGCTCAAGCAAATCTGTTTTTGTAATGGATGTGAAAGTAAATAGCCATTGCAGTGGGTGTGGATTATAAGTATGCAGGCATGTTTTTAAGGCAATATATAAATGTAGGATTTAAAAAAAAAAAAAAAACAGAATGGACTGTTATGTTTTTATCCTAAAAGATTTGTCAAGCATTTCAACTGAATTATTATATTATAGTAATGACTTGAAAACTTGGTTTGGCTTAAATGTGTAATGAAATTGCTTCATTCTTTGCTGATCTGTCAATCCTACAACCGAGTCAAAGTATACTGGTGACCGAAATCTGACCTGTCCACTGCCCAGTTACTCAGAATCAGTTTAACAAAAACCACTGCGATAAAAAGACACCCCCCATGATGTCAAAAAATGAACCGGGATATTATAAACATGATTCATAGAGAAATAGTTCATGGTGTGAATGCAGAAACCAACAATGATAACATCCAGTAGAAGAAACAATGTAGTCCACTTTCAGCTCAATCACAATGTAAATTGTGCTTTTGGTAATGTTCTGTTGGGCACTACTACATTCTAGTGCTTGCTTAATGCGAACAGTGTTTGTGAAACACTCCCTGAGGACAGGGCTTTCTTCAAGAAGTGTGCCACATGCCAAAGGTCTCCATCCCTAGTCCTGGCAAGCCACTATTCCAGTAAGTCCTACTGGAAACCCCATAATACTGTTTTTTTTTGGGATTGGGAAGACTTGAAAGTTATTGTTTAGTCAAGCAAGTGATTTCTGTAAGAGAACTTGAAGGTTGATAAGTATTCTTTTTTTGTTGATGATCAATGATCTCAAAGTTCTTTAATTTAATGAAAGACTTCTTAGCTCATCACTGCTCAACTGTTCCAGGTCTTTAGAAAGCGATTTGAATTTACTGCTTAAAAGGCATAATAAGAAAAGGCATGTGGATTTAGAATGAATGCCAGAAATAAGTTAATTTACCTTATGTGAAACAGTGAAACGGTAGATAAGTCGTTATGCAAATCATCAAATTGCTCAAAAATATCTTAGAAAGATATTTTTTAAAGAAAGAAAATAGTGTTTAGGAAAATAAAAACTGCCTTTACTGTACACTGTTCCTGGGGCACTGGAGTCACAATTTGTGCAGTGCCTTTGAGTATTTATTATTTTACAGCTAGGAGATGAATGTGTAAATGTCTGATCCTTCAGTGAACAGAGTGACAGACACTGACGCATTAAAAAGCTATTGCTGACAAGGGTAGAGACACTGATCCAGGCTAACAAAACAAATGCCTAATCTGGGAGTCGGGTTCAACAGGTTTGCAGATTACCAAGGTGCAAAGTGCGAGGGGCATTGGGACTCCTTGTTCTCTAGGAAAGTGAAGGAGCACACATGTTCTGTCCTGCCCAGAGTTTTCCAGTCCTGGTCCCAGAAGGCCACCATACCTGTAGGTTTTCTACATTTCTCTAACACGCTGGTGACCTGCAGAGCTGGGAGAAGTTGAGGAACAGATTCTGTCAGATCAATGAGGAGCTGAGTTGGAATGAAAACTTGCACTCCAGGGGGAGGTTTTGAGACCCTTGGCTCAGCCCTCTTCTTAAATGGAGACTTCTATTGTGGGGCCTTGGAACAAGCTGCCCAGCCAAGTTGTTTAAGCTGGTACCGTGGCTTCCTTCAAGAAACAGCTAGATGACATTTCTTGGATAGATTAACTACTAACTACCAAAAATCTAGATGGACTGAACGACCATCCCTCTTTTCTTATGTTCATTGGTGTCACTGTAGTCATGGCAATGCAACTTGAATTCTTCCCTTCCAGGCCTTAGGTCTCTGGTAGGTTGTGGGTTTGGGATGTATTTCTGCCATCTACCCGCAGAGTTCCCTCTCAATAAGGGATCATCTCAGCCAGATTAACCCAGTGTTGGTTCAAAATGTGGGCTTTGTTACTGAAACATTGAATCAAAGGCAGGTGTGAAGCAATGCCAGATCTTATTTGTGTAAGAGTTATAAATAAGGATTCAACTAATTTTAATATTTTAGTTGAGTTTATAATTCATAATTCACTCTAAAACTCCAAATAGGGTTGACTTTGATGAAGTGGTCTTTTTCCTTTTCCAGAAAATGTAGAATTGGTTCTGGATTCTGCTGCGTTTCCAGAATCTGGGACAGCAAAAGTGCGAGCCCGACCCACTGTTAAACACATCTCCAGTGGTTCAACCCATGTGAGTATGAATGACTATTACATTCTTTATTTGCATGAAGAAATGCATACTTCACCCTGTTTTTGTACCACACATGTATCTAAGTATCTAGTCATTTGTCTGATGTCTCCCTCCCCCACCAAACAGCCAAAGTGTTGTTGTCATCTGTCCTCATTTCTCAGAAGCTTTGGCAAACATAGCAAGTGACTCATGGCCTGGGCTGCACTGCTTTCAGAGCAGTGTGAGAACATAATTAATTATGGACTACAATGTAAGCTGCTTTGCTATCTTTCACTACATCCCCAATATTGTAGCACTGTTGGGGAATTCAGTGCATGCGGATTCCTCAAAAACATACAAAAACAGACTAATTTCCATTTTCCATTGTTTGTGTTTTATGATTACAAAATATTGTAATCATAAAACACTTATTTAAATAAGTCATTTAATGGAGAAGTTACTTTATCTTAAAAGCAGCCAGCCAAGTGTTTTTTCCTTTAATTGTAGTGTACAAACTCTACATTTTACGTTTATTTTAGTGCTGAATGGGGGATGATAAGGGGAGTGACTTGAAGAGATTTTATTATACCCAGAGAGAGAAAGTCGTTAGTCCCAAAAGTCAATTGCTTGCAGGGCAGGATATGAAATTATAGGTCCAGTAAAATCACAAGTTGCATTTTAATCTCTAAAAGACAAGCCCTTACTTTGATTTTCATATGCATATGAAAATGTAAATTTCATATCTCAAACTTTGCCAACGACAACAAAGTAACTTGCTTGCCGTTTTTTTCTTTGATGCATTTTTGATGCTTAGAAATATTTAAATTCTTGCACAACTTGCAAATAAAGAGTGTGGGGCAGTGGTTAGGTCTCTGGTAGGTTGTGGCACTGCTGTTGTACCCCTGAGAAAGGTTCTTCACTCAGACTGCTCCAGTAAAAATACCCAGCTGAGGTAAATGGGTGAAAAAGCATGTTGTTTTGGATGAAAGTATCAGTTAAAAAGCGATGAAGAACATCACCTATATAGGAGCTTCCTTTCAGACAATTAAGTGGATATAGATTCTGGATATAGATAGTTACTTTAAACGATGTAGGCATGCATTCTCGCCATTCCAAACAATTAATTCTGCCCCAAATCCCATCCTATCTCTTCTCCTAACAGAAATCAACAGGTGCAATCAACAGGACTGTCTTAAAGCTATCTGCTTCTCAGCTGTAGATTTGCTGTATAGAGGCAACCCAGACCAGATGCCTTGCTCCCTGTTGGGTATTGTTTTCATAGAACTTCCCTGCCTCTCACAGTTTTTGGCAGGCATCAAATTCACTGCTAACAGCAAAGCTCAGATAACTCAAAAGGTAATTTCCTGGGTTAAACAGGCATAAGGCATTATCAAACAAATGCCAGTGATCACCTGACACAGCCCATGGCTGATAGCAGGAGAGGAATGTACAGGTTCTTGATGCCTTGCTGCCAGCTCTCAGGCTCTCGGGCTGTGTCAACATCAAAGGTGGCTGTTGCTCTTGGTTAGAGGAGAATGTCAACAGTGGCTGCTTGCTTTTTTTCCTCCATAGGCTTCCTCTGAGGTTGTGCAAGGATTTGCTGTTCCAACTCCAAAAGTGCCCCCTGCCGTCATTCAGCCAGGGATCACTGCAAAAGGTAAGACTGTCCCTGATCTCTGCCAACATGGACTTTGTAGCACCTATGGACACTTTCTCTGGCAGAGCTAGTTCCTTTATTATGCTCTCCCAGCATTTTATCATCAAGAGTTTAGCAATATGCCAGTGGTATTTTATAATCCATATAATATCACTAGCATATTGCTAAACTCTTGATGATAAAATGTTTGTGGTTATAAATTACCATTATAAAAGACAGTTGATGATAATTCCATGTTTTATCTGTTGTCTGTTCAATTTGCTTTTAAGAAGTCATTTTGAGTGCACTGGGTTTTGCAATCATACAGATATCTAAAATTACACAAAATGAATACATGCCTGCTCCGCTGGTTTCATTTCTGTCATGGCAACATGAGCACAAAACATAATGATGATGTCATCGTTTCAAGAAGGGGAGGCAGTGTTTTTTTTAACCATTTGAAGTATCCTGTCTGGGATTTACTGGAGATATTTCTGTTACAATAAATAGTATTTCAAAAGGACAGAAAACATTGCCAATTTTCTTTTGAGCGCACATATGACAAACTCTCAGTATGGCGTTTATATTATTCAGTCAGTATACCTATTGTTTCTGTATATAAAGCAAGTTGACCCAACTGAAAGGAATATCTCAGCATTAATCTCTTTTGAAGGTTTTAATTGGTGTCATTCTCTAAAACCTCATTTAGGCCTGGATTAAATTACATGTAAACATTTATGAGCAAGATCTTAGTTAATGATAGTTCAAGGATAGGGCCTTCAGTTGCTCACGTAGTCCAGGATTAGTAGAAGCTAAAAAGAGGTTTACATGAAAGACATAATTTAAATCTAAAAAAAATAATCTATTTCCTCTTTCTTTTTACCATAATGAAATTAAAATGTCAACCCATCAGCTAAGGAAGCAGCTAAGGTTTAGATTTTCTGTGATGCTCAGTACTTCATCCTGAAACTGCAATTGTATTGCATATAACGATTCACAATAGATTTTTGATTGCGCATTGTGGGTAGATCTTTTTAAAGTTGTGCTGGGAAGAGGCTACTCCACAATGTCTTATCTTGCTTGATAAAACTGTAATCTGCCTCTTCATGCTTCATGGTGAGAAACACTCAGGTCAGATACATAGGGTGGGGTTGAAAGAACACTTAGCCTAATGCACATGGCCACAAGGTCTGTGCTGAAACAGAACAAGCCACAGTTTTTATTTTAAAACTTATGCAGTATCTGCATGAGACTTGATTACCTTAATAATATTGCAGACAGTAAGAAAGCCAGCTAGCCAGAAATAACCTTTAGGGATGTATTCCAAGAACATTTTATGTTCTGACTTCTGCAATATAGATTGAATCCTACCCAGGAATCCACAAGTAGCAGTGCACTTCTCTGTACTTGATTCTCTCTACAACTGAATCTAAGGTTGTAGCATTAATGCAAACAAAAAAGGTAGTTTCCCTTAGATAACCTTTTCAGATACCCCATTGAATGAGACAGAGGATTTCTTTGAAAATAAAAGTAAACAGAAAAGGTTCTCATTTCCATCTTTTTTTACTTCCCCTCAAACTGGTCTTCATTCTTACAATGTGTTTTTATTATCATGTTTTTTTTTCTTTTAGAAAATGGTGCAAAGTCCAATAGCTACTCCAATGGAATAGTTGCAGAATTTCCCGATATGGAGGAAACGATATACATCCCACCCCCACCAGCAATGGCCCCACCACCACCTCCCCCAATATCTCAACCCATTCCTCCTCCCCTAGAGTTTGCCAATGACCCTGCCCCTTCTCCCTCTGTTGCTGTCTCTTCCCCAAACTTGAATCTGGCTTCTTTGTGTCCTCCACCCATGGCCCCTCCAAGCCCACCCAAACACTTCTTTAAAAAGGACCCCAATATTGCTCCCTTCAAACCACCACCTCCTATGGCACCCCCAAAGCCCCCCTCAGGGAAGTCGCACAAGAACCTGCAGCAGACCTCCTCTTCAGAATACAGAAATCCCAACTTCAGTGAAGACTATACCCCTCAGCATCCACATTTTTCTCCTCCCCCACCCCCACCACTATCCCAGAAACTGCCGCCCCATGTGGGCCCTCAGCCTGCTCCCTCTGTGCCAGCCAAAACCCACAAAATGCCCCCTCCCAAACCAATGAGAAATTCCTCCATGCCAAATCAAGACATGCCACCACAGCAGCCAGCTCCCGCTCCACCTCTTCAAAAATCCATGCCCTCCAGCTTCAACCCCCAAAATGCTGCTAAGCTGTACAACCCAGAGAGCACGGCCCAACCAGGCAGCAAGTCTGAGAGAGAGCAAAAGGGAAAGTCCATCATCTTCCTGCAGGATACGATCACTGATCACCTCCCTACCCAAGTGAATGGCAAAGATTCTTCCACTGTGGAGCATTCCAACAGTTGCCCTCCAGAGGTATCTCCTGTACCTCCTGCCAAACCTGCCCGGAGAAACAGCTCGGGCATTCAGCTGGAGAAAGATCTCAAGGAGTTCAAAGACAAAATTCACACCCCTGCATCCAGTGGCCTAAGCAACCCCACAGCAAGAATGGATGAAGTAGATGTCCCCCTAGTAGCCTCCATGGATGTGGACACTCCTACATACCTTTCCAAGACTGCCCTGCCAACTTTGGTTCCGAAGAGAGATGTTGTACGGGATGAGGATACACCCAAACCTGCATTCACACAGAATAGCCTGGAGCAGAGTCCCTGCGAACCCCAGCAGCAGGCATCTCCGGGCAAGAGCCGGAAACAAAGCCCATATATCAGCCGTACACCATATTCTCTTCGTGCAAGTGAAGTTCTTTCTGGATCTGGTGCTTCACAAAAGGACCGTTCAAAATCCCCCATGGATCTGTTGCTGGCTGCTAAGCAGAGGAATCAAAATAGATCTAGTCTGTCCATACAGAGCAGCAACAATAATAGCAGCAACATATCCTCTTCGGCAAGTATTCACCAAAGCGAATCAAGTCCAAACTCCTTCACTGTGGTTCCCAAGGGCAGTGGAAGAGAAACAACTTTAGGAACTCACATTTCTAGTTCTTATAAACCATGTGACCCAGAACCATCAATGTCGCCGTTAACTATTCCAGCAGTTCGCAGTGAAACACCAGCTGTGATTTTGCAGCCTATTAAGAAGGTACAGAGTTCTGAACTTCTACAAAGTGAAGAATGTGCTTCAACAGACGTGGTACAGAGACTTCTGCACTCTCCAAAACATGCTCCTAGCAGTACCCTAATGGTGGATCTCCTTGAGAAACATGATACAGAGTCTCCTGTGCCCTCCCCGTCTGTCAGGGATGAAGAAAATGGGGAAGACCTCTTTATCCCATTCATCCCTCCCCCTCCAGAATTTGCCAACTCAGACACGGAGGAGGAAAGCATTCCTGCTCCAAAAAACCCACCTCCCAGCCTGCCTCCATCCACACCCATCCAGCAGAAAAGAAAGCTGATCCTGTCTTCTAGTGAAAAGGTCAGCACTCCTGCAGCCACAGTTGTGAATAAAACCAAAGGTCCCCCCCCTCCACCAAAACCTGTTCTGAAATCTATGGGTCTTCCTCGATTTCCAGCCTCTAACACCAGCTTAAAGGCGGCAGTGCAGACCCAACAAAAGGCCCCCATGCAGGTCCCTGCAAAGCAAAACAAACCACCTCCTCCACCTAATCCAGTCCTCAAACCTGCTCCAACTCCCAGCCAGATGACCCTTCAGAGCATCCTGCAGAAGAAGATGCTTGAGATGGATCTGAAGCCCACATTTCAAGAAGTGGACACCAACCCTGATGAGTGGGGGACGTCCCAGTCTGATGATGAGAGCAGTCACCCAGTGAAGCCCAAGTCTCCCCAGAAGGACAAGAATGCCAATTCCCAAGTCAAGCAATCCCAGGGACAGGACCTGAGGACCAAGAATGAACTTGCCTCCAAAGTGAAAAAACCTATGGCTTCACCCACATCTACAAGGCCAGACACCAGGTACCTTCAGAACTTGTCTTTGATCTCTTCTGATCTAAGGATCGAAGTAATTTCTGTTCTTGAGTGCATTGTTTCACCAGTACCTTGCGAAAAGAAATGCATGCCATAGTATTATATATAAATGTTGCAGGAAGTCTGAAGAAAACAAACTATATCTTAATTGTTGGAATGAAGAATTGAAAAGTATACCATAGAATTGAGAAAGTGTAGGAGAGGTAGTTGAAGCAAATACATATTTGATCCTAATACCAGGTATGGATTTCTGTGACACAAGAGTATTTCTGTAGTTTTAGTTATAATAAATGTTGTTTTTTTTAATTTACAAATAAACCCATGTTCTGGTATCCTCACAACGTTCCAAAGATGTGCTGGCCAGGATAATTGGCATCTCTAAAGTGTCCACGCAAAAGGACATGCGACTAGATTGTGAAGACATGAATTGAACCCTATGGTTTTGGAAAAGGCTCTGATTCTCTCCAGACTTTTTAGAGAATAACTCTTCATTCCTGCTTCTATCCATTTCCTGAATGAATTTAACTCCCCCCTTTTTTCAAAGAAATTGCTATTTACAGTTTTTCTTGTTTCAAAAGAGACATGAATGGACTTTTAAAGCTCATGAGGTACAGTGATTAAACAGTCTCCCTAAAATGCTTTTTCTTCCTTTCTATTTTTTAAACAGTGGCCTAGACAAGTCTAAACAGGCCTATGGCATGACCTTCACTGTGCGTCCCGGAACCAAGCAGCCCATTACCCCTGTAAGCAAAGGAGAGCCTATGTGAGGGTATGGGGATCCACTGGACATTTCTGGATCACGCAAGACAATTTAAACAGTTTTCAGGGAATGCCTGTTGGAGTAATGGAAAGCGTCATATTAAGAGGAGAGTCAACGAGACTTAAAGAGACTGAGAAGAATGTAACAGCACTTATGACTGGAGAAAAACGAACCGGTCTGTCTTCGGATTTTATTTAAGAATAGATTACACAGTATATGTAATGCAGGTCTTGGAGTGGAAGAATATATACAAAAAATGAAGCAAGCCTGCTATAAATCTCAATGATGTGCCTTTTTACAAAAGGGGCTTTCTAAGATACTGGCAGTGTTGCTTTTGTCTGACTGGAATGGTGGCTGTACATGAAATCCACCTACATATTACTAATGTCGGATGTCTTCGGCGTTTTGCCAAATTACTGTGCATATCCATGTTTTTAGTTGTATGTCACAATTTTTTGTTAAGAATTTTATTCTCTCATGGCCAAATTACTACTCGAGTCTTTAAACGAAAAGAAATAAGGAGAGTGAAATGTTTCTTGCCTGTATATTTTATATCAAAGCGGGTGATATTTTTTTCTTGTAAACTATACATTTGTTTTTTGTAGCTGTGAAATGTAAAGAACTATATTCCCCAGTTTAAACCACAGAGAGTAAGTTGCAGAAAGCTTCAAGTTACAAAGGTATTAAGTTGTTCTTAAATCTTAACCTGAATTATCTAAATTGTGAGCTTTGCTGAATATTTCTTGCAAACACTTTTATGGTGATAACTGTGTTAAGGTAATTCATTGAATTGAGCTTATTTAATGAATTCACTTGAGGAGTGAATGGTATGGAACAATCCACACTTGACGGGAGCGGTCTTATAATCAATTCTGGGTGGGCATGTTTTCTGGTTATCGGGACCTCTTGACCTGCAAATGACTGTAAATAAGTGTTCATCACCCTTAGAAAGCTACTGAACCTCCTTATGCAATTACAAGAAGACTGTGCCAAATTATAAGGAAATGTGGTCATTGTGCTGTTATTTAGTGTCTTTTCTGCCTAAATGGTACATAAATGTTGTAATGAATGCACAACTAGATTTAAGGAATTAATTCACAAGTCTTGGAAGGGTTACTAATTACATGATTGCCACCAACCTCCAGCTTGGTGGATCAGCTCGTCTTCAGGGGCTACATATTTGCATTTTTCCTTGCTAAATGTCTTCATTATGCAGTTCAATGAATTATTTCTGACCTGCCATCCCATATCCATGCAGTAATGTCTGGAACAACACAATAAAGTACCTATTTTCTTATCTGGTTTGTGTAAGATGCCTTTAAGAAAGGCGTGGCTAGATTGGTCGAATCTAATTGATTTACCTACCTGAAGCAGGTAAATGTAACAGGTGCTATTTCAAGAAATTTACTGCATATAGTCATGACTAGTCCAGGGGTTTGCAATACAATTTCTGGAGTACAGATGTCTTCTGGTTTTTGTTCCACCTGAGATCTCAGTTACATAACAGTTTTAGAAAAAACTGTTTTAAGAAAATGGGTTAACGACTCATGTTGTATTAAGACAGGAGACAATGGGCCCTGCAGAATGGTTTAGTCCTTTGGTTAAGCCATAGTTTTGCCACACTAGGGAATAAACTATGTATCTTTATACCATAGAACGTTTTAAAAAGGTCATACTAATATTGTGGATTTGTCTTTCATTGTAAATGGATGATCTGATTAAATTTGACCCTCCTTTATTCTACTAATCTAATGGACAGTATGCAGTACTGCATGTGTACAAAGAGTAGGACTGCTTGCTCTGTGTCGTGTTCTGTTGGATGATGCCATTTTTATGCCTTTTGTTTTTTGTTAAAAGGGAGGGAAAGAACAACTCTGTATATAGTAGAATACTGTTGTACAAACTATTTAACATTGAAGTATAAAAAAAGTGTATTTATGAATAACGTGTCATGACTCTTAACTTCAGTCTCAAAATATATTGAAGTAAAAGTATAGATTTCTGTCAAATGTTTCAGCGGGTGATTTCTTCTATGCAAAGTGCCTGAAGGTAGAATTAAGCTGTGACTCTTCAGCACAGTTGAGCATTCTGGAATCCTCACTTCAATAAAGTATAATAGAGACAAGAAAAACTATTTTACGCCTGGTATGATGTCCCTATCCTTGAATGCCCACTCTATTAAGGTGGTGGAACAGTACTGATTCTTCATACACAACAGTCTATTACTCGAAATATATTTAGTTCATTTGGAGAAATGCAGATTGTCAGAAGAAAACTTATTTACATTATTTCCCCTGTTTAAAACCCAACAGCCAAACTTTGTGGCCAAGATATTAAAATTGTCCATGCCCTTAAAAAAAGGGTGCAACAAAATTTGAGGTTATGAATTTTATTAACAAAAATATTCCAGGTATTTTAACAAATGACAAAGGAATACTCTTCATAGTTATGCATTTCATAAACAAAAGAGGTGCTTATCTGGTAAGACTATCAGAACGTTGAAGGCTGTGTTTTTCATATTGGATTGTGAGAGTGCTCCATTGTTCTAACAGACATGAACTTAAAACATCAAAATTCTGCAAGTGACTGCAATTCTGACCATTGACTAAATTTGAAAAAAATGTATTTCCCAAAGACAGCTTACCACTCTGACAGGATATAAGTATGAGCTTCGTACTGAAAACCAAACAACCACACTCAGATCTCTGCTAGGATGTTTAAAAATGAGACAGGAAAAACAGTGTTTAACTGAAAAATCAAGCAGGTCACGGTGAACACTTTTTAGCTTTCATGCAGCTGCAACTTGGCAACAAAAAATGATTTTGCCACACCCAACTAGGTAGTTGAATACCAACTAGGTATTCAACATACAAACTTTTATTGAAGTGCTGTAATTTAAGAAATACTTTGATGCTGTCAGTGTTACCCACCCCCAGGAACAGGAACACAATGCAGGGAGAGTGTGACCTTCACTGAAATCATTGGTTAGAGAAAATAAGTTTTATCACAGTGCTTTGTTTGTATTTAAATGACACTGGCTCTTAAAAGTCAATGAAGAAGGTTGTAAAGGAATAAGCAGAAGGGAGCACAATGGGTAAATAGAGCTGCATGAAACTATTACTCTGTAAGTCAGTACATGTTTTTTGAAAAGGTATTTAATGATCTTGACTGATGTACCTAATCCCTAAGTTGAATTTTGATGCTCAAAATCACCCCATTTGAAATCTCATTAGTGTACCAATAGTTTTCATACAGTTCTGTTTGTTTGATAATCTGAAAAACACACTGTGCCTGGTATAAATTCAAATTAGCAGTCTGAATTACAAAAATGCACCCTGGGACCAGTGTTTTCTGTTCAAGCTGGGATCCACAACTACATCTAGGAATCACATCACCTTTGCTCACGATGACATCATGTTGCCACTTTTGCTTAGTAAACACACTTTCTAGGTCAGTACTCGATCACTGGTGATCCCTGCCAAACCTGCAGGGCTGTTGCACAGCAGGACCAGGACTCCAGACCCATTTTTCGCAGAGGAGTCTTAATTGCCCAGGATGCTCGTTAACCGTTTTGATGTGAACATGAGCGACGTGCCCAGCGCCATCCTCTGCTCCCTTAGGAAGAGGCTCTGGAGTGAGGGTACGTAGGCCTGGGCCTACGGATGGGTGGGGGCGACCGCATCTGCCGTTGGGGGCGTCTCTTCCTGGCCCACTGAGTGGTGCAGGACCTGGTGGTCCCAGCCGGCCGTGGTGAGGGTGGAGGAGCCGGCAGGAGCCCAGGACACACCCCGCACGAAGTCCTGGTGCCGTCTGTCCCTGAAACTGAAGCAGAGGCACGGCCGGCAATGTCATGCGCCAGCAGACACAAGAACCTGCTGTGTCTGAGCCTGCCGGGAGCTCCACACTCCACCCAGCCTTCTCAGATGTCAAATCTCAAGCGAAACCTCATGTGAAAAAGCACAATAGTGACCTCTAGTGGTTCAGGAAAATGCATGCAAACTTATAGGGTGCTCCCTTTCGTGTGTGCGGTTTTTCCCCAACACGCATGTTTCAATTGGCTAGCAAAACTCGTAGGCGCCCCACATGTCTCCTGAAAATGATTCTCAGCTTTATTTGTGGGGAATGGCCAACAGCTTTTTTGGTTTCTATTAAGTTAAGCAAAAGCTACCTTTTCAAAAAGGCATGCTCAACCCCCCAGATTATCCTCTAGTGTATTTCCAATTTGGGAGCTGAAGGAAAAGCAACTAAGAGCTCACAATTATGTCTTCTGAAATAAAAAAGCATGAACAATGGAGTGTCAAAAAACATCTAACATCACGGCGCAGCTTTCTCCTACTTACATTTCTGAATAATTGGAGTCCACTGCTGCGACTGAACAGTCATCACTGATTGAGGCCAGGAAGGGGGAACTGTGAAACAGACAAGGAGGCAGTTCAGGACCATGGTGCTTCCAGCAAAGCCAAAGACTGCGCTTAAACTCTCGTTTAAAAGGTTTACACTGAAGAGGCGTGGCGCAGCCAAGTAAGGGACAGACCGAGAGCTCCGGGGCTCATCGGGATTCATCAACAGAAAACTAATTCTGCGAGTACGGCTGATCCGATTGCTCACTTGAAAACAACCACTTCAACTGAGTAATTGAATCAGTAATTGAAACAGATCAGTTAACAAGAGTTCTGCAGCCCACAGTGACTGGAGCTGCTCTGCACCACAAGCGATCGCTGATCGACTACAGAGGTAAAATACTGGATCTTCCAATTCACCTCTTCACCAGAGCCAGTCTCTTAATCAGGTCCTTTGATTCTTAAATCCATGAAAATAATGCAGCAGAGGAGCAGCCATCTGGTGTTAAAACATCCACTTTGTTGTTTAGAGTTGTGATTATCTGGTGGACAGCAGGAGAACGGCCCTGAAACCTCAGCTCGTGTGGACAGTGTTCCTGCGCCACAGCTGGATGTTCACCTGTGCGAGGAGAAGGCCAGGCCGGTGACCCTCCGGGCGTGGGTGTCCATCTTCTTTACGCTCTCACTGGCTTGGAGCTCCCTCACAAACACTTTGCCCAGGTCGTCTCCTGAGGGCAGGAGAAACACCCAGTGAGCTCCCGAGAGGAACAAATCAAGCCACCACATGCAGCTGCTAGTTTCGCTGACGGAGGTGGGAAGGGGTTTCGGTTAACTCGCCAATACACCTTGTAAGTAGACCAAACTTTCAGATGGGCATCTCCAAAAACCAGCTGAACCAGCCTAATTTGCAGCCACGGGGGGAAGCACTTACTCAGCATGCTTCTATAGTAATGCGCAGCTAATCAACTCCAATTAACACTTCCAATTAAAAAATAACTTCCCACATGAGAATTCATGACAAATGGAGTTGCACATTATACAAATACAGTGGCTGTTAACACCCTGAACTTGGTGTGCAGATAAGAAAAAATATTTTTCTTATGAAAAAGAATTCATGTTTATGTTGAGGCATCGTTTACATATTGTAAACAGTTACACTGACAGGCTGGAGGTACCAAACCTTTTTAATCTTGAACAGAGAAGACTAAGATGGGACCTGATGAGAATTCGAAATCCTCAAAGACACCGATAAAATCAATTCAATGGACGTCCTCAGATTCAATAATAAAATGCAACTCAGAGGAGATGCATGGAATGCGAATGGAATGAAATGAAGCACATTTAAAACCAAAAACACGAGGCACTGATTGCATTTTTACAGTTTTTTCAGCGCATTTAAACTGTATTGTAGTATTACTAGTGTGCACACCTGCATTGTGTATCTGCAGCCTAGGTACGGTGCCCTGAATGAATGTGTCAGCTAATGTCAGAGCCCTGACGATAAACTTGCTTTATTAAGGACACGGTGAGCAGTGACAGTCGGACATCTGCTCGAGTCAGGCTCCTTACCGTAGGCAAACATATTGCTTCGCTGAGGGTGCCAGGCTAAAGAGGTAGGGCAGCATTGAGTTTCTGCAGAGGACAGAAATAAAATAAAATTAAAGAAAGCCTTTACTCTTAGAACAAGGAGCTTCAGGGCATGCAGTTCTTACAGTACAAAAAATATAATGTGTCCACAGGTTAACTCCACTGTAAGATAACAAAATAGTTCAACGGCCTGTGCATTACAGTTTTCAATTTACACCTATTGCAAACTGTGATGATTACCTCTATTCAGGGTGCAGAGCACAATGCCTACAGTATAGCCTCTTCCATATTCCTTACAAATATTAATTCCTCACATCACAGTATTCCTACTAGAGAACTGAGCTCAGTATTACTCACAGCAGCTAGTGTATAAGCAGTATCCACTGTTAGAGCAATGTATGCAAGAAGAGCTTTTGATCGGTAGCTTTTTTTGTTGTATGAAATTAACTGTACGTACGACAGATCTGATGAATTCCCCCCCCTGTTCAAACTACGGATGTTGTAACACCAAAGCCAGCAGCTCACCAATGCGAGAGGCAGGTTTTGGCTTCCTCCTGTCCCATAGCAGCAGCCGGCCATCCTGCAAGAGAAGGCAAAATCGCACCCTCTGAGATCCCTGTCAAGCTGCACAGAGATTCAAACACCAGGACGTCTGCAGATCAAACAAGCCTGACAAGTCTTCCGGATACAACTCTGGAAGTCTGTGCTGAACATGTTAAAAACATGTTGTTCTCAAGGCTTCAGAAATTAATCAAACACATCAGTCTCCCACCCATCAGTACTGTCGGTTTCACCAATTTAGGGGAATTTTGATTGATGGATTTGTCTTTGTAGCCGTGTTGAAAAAAGCGTGCAGAATCCACACAGCAGTCATCACACAACAAAGGCTCCTGGAAGTAATTCTTTTGGCAGATTTAAGCTCTCACTCAGTTTTTCTTGCCTTCTACTCGTAGCGTGAGGCAGCAAATTATGTACACAGTTGACTTCTTACAGTATTTGTGTGGGAATTACATAATGCTGCTGAGCATTTCGGTCGATCCCCAAAATGAAATGCTTCAGGGGATCCATGAAGGTTACTTTAAACTCTCTCAAACCTAAGTCAAACTTAGGGTATACACACTGTGCCAAAGCAGATCTTTAAGGCACAATTAAGATAAGATCACTTTGTTAGCCCTATACAATTTCTTGCATTAGGAATTTGTCTTTTCGCATACCCCAACTTGCTCTCCGTGAGACACACAGACACACAGAAAGAGAAGAGAAGCCTTGGAGCAGTTGGGGTTAAGGGCCTTGCTTAGGGGCCCAATGTCGGCCGCGGGATTTAAACCGGCAACCTTCCAGCCACAAGCACAGCTCCTTAGCCACAGAGCCACCGCTCCACCCCAAGAATTCCTGAGTACTGATGAGCCTGATACTCACCACCTAGCAGACGTAACTGGGTGCCGTTCAAGGACTTACAAAGGCTAGTCGGATAAGAGATGGGTGCTTGTTTTAGGAAAGTAACATGGGCCCATGTGCACTGCCTCTCTTGAAGGCACTAAAGTTGACTAGTTGCTGCCTCACATGTCTGTCCTAGTGCAATGCACACAACAGAACATAAAAAAGTACTTGACTGGGCATCCAAAGTTCTCTGACCAACAGTCTCTTACCTGCCCGCAGGAAAGAAACAGCGCCTCTTCACTGGGGCTACAGGATACGCAGGTGACTGAGCTAGAATGAGCTGGAGAGAGAGTTGATGAATACTGAAGCACTGGTATTATAAAGATAATAATTCATGATTTCTTGCATTTGCATAGAGATGTTCCTCATAAAGGATCCCTAGCTTTAATATATATAAGGGAACCCCCTCCTTCACTGCTGAAATGCAGCACTCAGCTGGATGACAGAGAAGCCCTTGATCACCAGCAGCCCCACTGCACATGACAGGTGGAGAAGTGGGAAATCACTCAGCCAATTGATTTAAGAAAGGTCAGACTGTGCAAGTCAAGAGTGGAATTTAGCTAGGAAACAGAGGTTAAAACCCCTACTCTTACAAGCAGTGCCATGAGATTTTCATGGGAACCTTAATGAGCAAGCAGTAAGAAACTCTTGTTGAACATCTCATCCAAAGCCATACTGGGGAACAGATTTCGAAATTCTGGTTCAGAGGGATCAAGACCACCACTTAACTGCAGTAACCTGGTTTTCATTCCCAGGACTGACCAGGCCTGGCCTTGCTTAGCTTCAGGATCAGACTACAAGGTGCAAATTCTGGCAATGTATTAAAACCTTCTGCTGTAATTCATATAAAAAGATGTATCTGACGTGTTTTTGATATAAGCTAAATTAAAAATCACACAAACATTCTGGATCATTGCACCTCAAAGACAATTACGGCACTGATCAGGAAAGGCATAAAGTAACGCTTACATTGCATTGCACTTAACAACAGGGAGCTAAAATCTCTCTTTAATGTATTGCTAGATCCCAAATCCACTCACCATTATAGGAGTTGACCACAGTTTCCTGGGCAAGATCCCAGACTTTGATCCTGAAAGGAAAAGTATAAGGACAGAATGCCAAACTTTAAACATTTTAAGAAACCGATACCACAAGTATAATTGCAGTCAGGCCTCACAAAAGATGGCTTGCCAGATGGTGTTCTGCTACTCTGTACTTTCAACACAAAAAAAGACCATCTGCAAAAGACCATATGAAAAGTCTATAACAATAGGCGACTCCAAACCTGTTGATGTTCAAGCAATATAACATGAAGGTATAATCACATATTCAAGCCTAGCCCTTTAATTCAATGTTTAAAAAATAATATTTCACTAATCTTCATCATCTCAAGCACTTACCAAAGTGCTCAAACATTTCAAAAGTTATTAACACATTACACTGAATTGAAACATCCAGATACCTCAAAATACATGACACGCCTAATTTCAATCAAGTCATCGTAACCAATGAGTATTCATATTATTAAAGGGTACAGTCTCATAAATACAACCACCTTAATCTTATTACAAAATTCCTATTAATAATCAGTAATAACGACCTACAATTTTAAATTGGCATAATTATAGAATAGCTATTGAGTCGGCTAACGTTTGAAAACTTGAGGCTAATTAGGTTTCAAAGGACATACACAATTAATGTCCACATTCCCTTTGTAAACCACCAGGTTTTAAAGTAGGCCATTAAATCATGGATTTTTGAAGACCTGGGACAATCTAACTGTGATCACTTAATCAGGTGATCTTTTAAATGGAGCAATTTAGAGATCACTGGAGACCAAATTCTGCCCCGAAGTCTCTTACCTGAAAAACCTACTTGCTTACCCGATCTACACATCAGATCTTAACTGATCTTCCTGGTGTTCCTGACCTACAAAACTAACTAAAATGGGTTTCTCCAGGACCAGGGTTGGAGATGCCTGCCATAGTCAGTCATATTAACACTGTAATCTCACCGAACATCAGAGTCCGAACAGAACATTGACATTTTCCAACCTAATTATTTTTGGTGGTTATATATACAAACACAATGAGTACTTGCATTCTGTGTATCCCGGAATACAACAGAATGTGTGTGGAAGGGATCAGGAGACAAACAGGAGGTCACATCCACTGTCCTAATATGGATGTCAACACTGCAAGTAAAAAAATCTGATTTACAGAGGTCTATTTCAAAGTTTTACTCTTTTAGCAATTCCTACATTTCCATTTTTCTGCCACAACGCAGCACAATGGTCCTGCTCGATGGATTAAGGCCCAGCACAGGGCAGCAGGCACGAGCTCCTGGCTTTCAGAGAGCAGGCAGTGAAGAGCACACTGACCAGCAGTCCATGCTGCCACTGACCGCCTGTGTCCCCTGGGCCAGTGGGCTGACGGTAGTGACGATGTCGTCGTGGTGGTGGTGGCAGAACTTGCTGACGATCAGGGACTCGTCCTCAGCCAACTCCCACAGCTCCACCGCGCCTGGGACAACAGACAGGCAGACATGGCTCTCCACACACTCACAGCAGCACAGCAGTCGCCCCAGACACTTCAGTCATAGCAGGGATAGCTAGTTCCCTCTCTCTCTCTCGTCACAGAAGCCCAGTTGGGTTCCCACTCCCTTACCAGAACATTAAGAGGACAATCTAGAACTATAACAAAACCTCAACCAGCCACTCACTGAATCATCAGCGCTCTCCTCGATAGAAATGACAGAACGAATCGCTTTTATGCTTCACTATCAGAACTGGCTTCAAGCTTCAGAGAGTAGGAAGATAATTTACAAGGGGGTGAAATTCTCCACTATATGGGGAATGAGATGCACCATCACTACTATATGGGGAATGAGAAGTAACAATGTAGCAGTTGCATTTTCAATTGCCATTTTCCTGCAAACCAACACTTCTTCAATTACCCCCTAGCGTTCACCCTGTACCTTCCTAACACTTAAGGCTGTTGCACCCAACAGCTTCACCCAATGAAGCCAATAACATGGTATTTAAATATCAAATATATTATAACATACAAACAGATTTTCTCTTTGCTGGTTTAAAAGTAATACATTGCTTCAAGCCACCCTCCCATACACTCAGAGCACGACAAAGGCTGATCTCCAGTGCTGAGCCCAGCTGGCCCTGGTTACTGCTCTGCCACTCCAACCAGAACAATGAGGAAACTCACCGGAGTCCGAGCCCACGAGGATACTCCGCTCGGACACCCACTTCGCGTCCGCCACGCCGGCCTCGGTCTGCACCCCGGCGCTGCAGTGCCCCTCTTTCGGAGCCAGCTGGGGGTCCTTGAACACCCAGATGGAGCCCAGCCAGCAGCGCCCCATCAGGCTGGAGGCACTGAGCAGCAGGGAGCCATCTGGAGGAGAGAGAAAAACAAACGCCACAGCGTTCAGGGCAGAGGTACTCCAGGGAGAACTATCAGCCAGCTACTGTGGGAAAATGGGTCACTGCTCAACAAGGAAGAGCACACCAGCAGAAACTACGAGAAAGAGCATTTAAAATAGAGAAAGGGAGGCAATTCTTTAAGGCCAGCCACACAGCCGTGGTTTATTTCAAGAAATGGCTGGAAAAGACCCTCAGATTGATCGGGTTTCAGCAGCCAAAAGCCTACATTTTCCAAATGAGTGTAACCTCTCTTATGTAGACGTACCAGGGAAAGGTTTAGTTCTGAGAAAGTACTGACGTCTACCTGCCTTGAGGCAATATCTCCTAATGGAAGCCACACTCCTTTACTAATAGAACAATTACGTTTTTAATTGATGTTTTATACCCAGATGCATCTGCCTAAGCACGTACTGAATTAAGGACAGGAAAGCCCTATCAATCCACTCCTCTGCCCGTAATCCCTTTCAGAGCACCCCTGTCTCCTCACTGTCCCGTTCTCAGCTGCCTGTAGCCTGCTGCCCTCTGTCCCTATCCCGTCACCTAGATATGCAACACCCCACAGTCCCCTCTTCTTCCCCCGGCACCCTGGGGGAGGAAACACCTAGCAAACAAAATGAGGTCTTTTTGTCTCAAAAAGAAGAAAAAGAAAGCCCTCCCCATCAACAGCTGACACGTTCCAAAATACAGGCTCTTCCCGATTGCACTTATATCTGCGGTTATGCCAAGCTAGGCAGCGAATTTCTGTACCGGGCACTCGGAACGTACAAAAGTACAAGAACCACGCTCGTTTTCACACTACGCTGGCCGACACGACGGGACAGCTCTCCGGACCGCCGGGCGGGCCTGCGCAAACACAGCAGTCACGCTGTATGGCTTCTACCGCCGCCGACTCCCCGGGTTTGTGGTCTCGCAGAGCTTAAAGAAAGATCGTGGACTCGGAAGTGCATTCCGAGATAACCTGCGGCTCATGTCAGATAGTAAGAGACATTCTGAACGGCGGCATAAACGTTCAGACACACGGCAGTTACTCGGTAATGTACAACAGGTTGCTACTACGAGAACTTTGATGTCACTATGTTTCCTGTGCTCCTTCAATGCACAGTTGAACGGGTAGCGTGGCTTTCATTAAAAATAAAACATACAGCCACAAATGGCATACGAAAACAGAGTGTCAGGTAAAACGTTATTTTGACCGGTTCACCGATACAATTAAAGACCCGAGATCAAACAGGCCACATGCACGCCATGTATAACCCACAGACGACACGCCAATTAAACACGTAATTAATGATTTACCTGCTCTGTACTGGACTGAGTCCAGATGTTTTTCCATGCAAGCCGGGGCATTGGGAGGTATTTTCCAGCGATTTTCCTTGATCATAGCTGTAGTATTCATTCACACGCGGCTGCTGCTGCTTAGATCAATTAACACCAACGAACTGGATTTCCGTTCTTTACTCTCCTCGATTGCTCCTGGCTCCGGATTTTAGGTTCCACATACAACAAGGCGCCAAGCCCGATTTCCGAATCCACCTCCAGCAACCCTCTCCACTCCAGTCCTCCCTGCCGAAAAGGTGTCAACTTTACCCTGCTGACACGCTCACTCTCCTCTTTTTTCCCCCGATCCAGACCCGCGAATGAATGAGCCAGAACTGCCAAGGTCCATCCACCACGTGCTTCCGCTTCCAGGTCCCCCCTCTGCACCAGCCCTGCCTCCGCTGGCCTCGCTCTCGCGCGAGTACCGGTTGCTTGGTTACCATTTGATTTGCCGCCCCTTTCCGCATATAATCATCACGAAGTGCAGACAGAGTACTGCAGAGCTAACGTCGACCCTCTACAGGGTCTTATACGAATAAAACATGTCACGATTTTGATTTTTATTCCTAAAAACGATTAACTTGAATACTTATTATTTAAAAATGTTTATCCAAGAGTTTAGTTTCATGTATATTCCAAAGAATTACTGATCAAGAAAGCGCAACAGCGCCTGTACTTCCTAAGACGGTTGAAGAAGGCTAAGATATGTCCCCAGATCCTCACTAACTTTTACAGATGCACTACAGAAAGCACACTGACAGGCTGCATCAAAGTGTGGTATGGCAACTGCAGTGCTGCTGACCGCAAAGCCCTACAGCGGGTGGTGAAAACTGCCCAGTCCATCACTGGGGTTACCCTCCCATCTATCCAGGACAATTATGTCAGACGGTGCTTAAGGAAAGCTCTAAGCATAATCAAAGACCCCACACACCCCAGCTACAGACTTTATGATCTGCTACCATCTGGAAAACGGTACCAGAGCATTCGGACCCGGACTACCAGACTCAGAGACAGTTTTTACCCCCGCACTATCAAACTGTTAAATTCCCAGCCTCTCTCACTCTCACTCTCACCTCACCTCTCACCTATGATCTGAACCTCACAGTGCCTTCTTCCTTTCTTTCTTACCAAAAACCCAAACACACATTGAAAATCTACCTCTACCATACATGTCAAAAGCTCACTCCCCATAATTTCTATCCCTTTATTTTATTCTGTTAATGCATATTTTTGCACATAATCTGTTACCTTTTTGTTGTTTTGCACATTGCCTGTTGTTGTTTTTTTGCACATCGTCTGTTGTTGTTTTTTGCACACTGCCTGTTGTCTCTGTCTTTCTTTTGCTACACAATTGTATTGTTGTTGTTGTTGTTGTTTTTTTCTCTTTGTACTACTTATGTCTGAGAGCTAGCTAAATAGCATTTCGTTATACCATATACCATGCTCATGTACAGTGAAAGATACATCATTTTTAAACACATTAGTAAATATTTTACCAAATTAATATTCATGTTATACACTTAATCGGTAATTCAGGAGTTAAGTGCTATGTTCGCAGTGTGCATGAGTATAATGGACCATGTGGCGATATTTGTAACAATTATTTATCATTCTCAACTGTGTACTTTTACGTAACAATTTTGACAGTAATCGACCATGTGATAGACGAATCAATCTCGTTATGACAAGAATAACAGCTTCCCGTGCAGCCAGGCCTTTGAGCGATAAACAGTGGCATCCACCTGCTTTCGAAGTACGAAAAAACAAGTAACGTTCGGCGAATAGGCAGTTTTTCATCTGGTTATTGCATTTTAAACAATATGTTTAGCTTTTCAGATTTTTGAAGTTCCAAATAAAAGATTCATTATCAAATTACAGGGGCTAGGTATGCAACCACTTGGATTGAGAACTGATCAGTGAATATAAGACAGCAGAGATCATTGGGGGGGGGGGTGTAATTAATGGAGTACCTGAGGGATCTGTACTTGGATTACTGCGGTTCCTAATTTGTATCAAGATTCTGGTATAGTCAGTGAACTATTGAAGTGTGAACATGATAAAAAAAAAACAGGAGAATTAACAAATACTGTAGAAGGACTTTTCTTAATGTAATTTAAGCCTGGGTTAACACTGGGCAGATAATGTTATTGTAGACAAGTGCAGAGTATTGTATGCCGGTTGCAAAAACGTAAATTATAGATACAAAATAGGAAACACTGAGCTTGAAAAGACATACAAAACTGCTTTAAGTATTTATGTTGACACATCATTTACACCTCTTAGGCAAAGAGAGGAAACACAAACACGGAATATGTAGTTAAAAGCAATTTAAATCAACGGATATTATGGTACATTTGTATCATACACTAATAAGACCTAATTTAGAATATTATGTACTGATCTGGTCACCGCATTGCAAAGAGATAGTGACAGAGACAGTGCCATGTTTTTTGTTGCTGCAGTCTTTTGAATAAGACGTTAAACCAGGGTCCTGACTATGTGATGTCAATAGAGATCCCATGACACTGTCTGTAAAAGTAGAGCTTTTAACCCTTAATTTAAATTAACCCCAGTGCCCTGACTATATTCCACTATGGGCTGAATGATCTGGTCACAATTAAGTTCCTCCTTAGTTCAATTTCTTAATCAGTGTCTTATGTCTCTGTCTGATCTGTTGTGCAGTGGGGTTTGCTGGTACAAAATGGCTGTTACCCATCAGCCTAGTGGGTGGGTACTGTACTTATGTGTTAGCGTTTTTTGTAACTCAGGAAATGGTTTTAGTAAATGAGAATTAAATTAGAAAAAATGTCCATCCAGTTCCAGTCAGCCCATTTTTGAAGCTGATTGGTTCTACAGTGAGTTGGGCAACAAAACCATCCATCCATTTTCTAACTGCTTCTTCCAATTCAGCATTATGGGGCAGTCGGAGCCTAACCTGGCAAGCAGTGGGCAAAAGGTGGGGTACACCTTGGATGGGAGGCCAGTTCATCACAGAGCACACACAGACACACACACACATACTCACTTGCACCAGGGCGATTTTCTCAGAAGCGAATTAACCTACCAGTGTGTCTTTGGACTGTGTAAAGAAACTGGAGCACCTGGAGGAAACTGTATTGAACACAGAGATAACATACAAAACTTGAAACAGACATCACCTCAGGAGCAGGAGTAATGCTAAAAGCTGTGCCACAGTGCCATATGACAAGAAATTTGTCAACAAGCTGTAATCTTAGTGACCAAAGCCACGTAGTATTCCTGGTATCCACAAGAGAGCACCAAAGAACTGTTAATTTATCCTAACCCTCCCACCTTTGAAGCAGGCTTTCGACCTGAGTACATGTCAAGAGCTAGGGAAAAAAATGATATAACAAACACTTGAGGAACACGACGTGCAACTCAGAACTCCACTATGAAATGCAAATGAACCTGTATTTACTGGTGATGTATGAGTTGGGTTGCAATAGGTCACAGAGCTGCATTTTTATTCCTTTATTTGAAGAAGCAAATGTAATTCTACAAATCTGCATACTCAAGGTCACTGTGGAGTATTTTGAATTAAACAACACAAAGCTGGGACTGTTCAGTTTCCATGCCACGGCTAGCTGTCACAAGCTCACCCCTGAAAGTCTGTTGGTAATCCATTGCATTATTTTAATTGGAATAAGCTTCCTGTGTGCTGAGATAGACAGACAGATTTGGTGTGACCCGCTGTTCACTGCTCTGTGATCAGCAGGCATTCGATTTTGCAGTTGATGTTGTCCATTTCCTTTGTGCAAATCTGGAGCTGACCTGTGTATAACCCTCAAAAAGAGTGCTTCTCAGGACAACAGGCGATGGTCAGTGAGAGGACAACGGGTCTCATTTTCAAGGCCTTTGACTTATACATGAACCAGCTGCTGTAGACAGCAGAAATAAACATAGTGTTGGCCTGTTTTCTTCTTAAAGAAATCTCTTTCTGGATTCTGTGTACTCTATTCCCAGTAACATAGCTGGTCTAATTATTTAATTAACTGCCTAATTGGAATACTACCAATCAGGCCCTGAGGTGTTCAATAGGTAATTGTGCATTTAATGAAGGTTTCGAGTAATTGACTGTAAAAGACCTTACAAATACCCTATACATGTGTGATATAATTCATTAAGAAAATAATTAGGTTAATTGTTTAATAGAATATTTAGGTTGGAAGAAAATTCTGAATACTCAGGCTAGAGGTATTTTACTATGGCATCTGAATACTATGCTATTCCAAGTCTTTGCTCCAGCTTATCCTTAATTAATTAGTGATCTGCGTCACTGGGATTAGATAAGCAATTAAGGATCAGTTCAGTGTGTACCTACCATCCAGGGCTTACAAAACTACTTTTGAAGAGTTCAGTTGCACTGCTTTTCCCTGCTTTGTCTCTCTGATGGTGACTAGAAACAGTGCTATGTTTACACTGTTAGGAGGCTCTGCTGGATCATTTAAGTCTGATCCATTTTTTAAAGACCCTGCATATCATTCCTAACATTTATTTTCTTTCATTTAAAATAAACATGATGGATTTTCTGCTTAAAATCTCTTTTCGAATATCCCCAGTCGTTTCTTATGTAAAAGTGGGATGTGGATTGTGGAGGTAGGACATTCTGCTGGGACACTATTGTCCAAGTCCTTTAAAAGTGATTTTCTTTCTCGCTGCTGCTGTAGTTCTGAATCTCTCCCCACTGTTTGTGCTCAACCCTATAGCTGGACTCAACCACTGTGGAGATGACACTTGGTAAGAATGTTTTAATTCAGAATATGTAATCCTTGCTGTACTTATACACATGTTCTATAATACTGTTGACTTAATAATGAACAGTTCATTTATTTCCATCAGATTATTAACCTTTCTTGGGTGATCTATAATGTATTAACACTTTAATATACTGTATGTTAGGGCACTGTACCATTATAGTAAATTGTTGATATGAAGGTCTAAGCCACAGACAGTAAATAATACAATTATAATTGCATCAGTAATGTGCGCTTAACATGATAAGCCAGAAAAAGTCTTCCTTCCAGCTGCCAGTGAAGCTACACATACACACTCTTCAATAAACCTCATTTAAGCTTATGCAATGCTGTTTATCTAGTTGCTGGCTGCTTTCCACTGCCCTGTTGTCGAGTGGGTTGCTCTGCTGTGAGCAGAAAAGGGAGGCAAGGGGAACTGTTTTGTTGTAGACTGCTCAACAACAAAGTACTTAACAAGTTTTCGACTTCAGGGAGGCACATGACACAGAGTAAGATAGTGCTTCTCAAAGCAAGGTCAAGGCATCATTGAACAATGTTATAAGGTGATAATTACCATCTCTATATGAATCGTATATTTTGAAATATCCTCTGATTGTGGACTAGATCTTCCCTGCAGTGAAGGAGAGGTAACGCATGTATTAGATGGTGCACATTACTTGAGGGATAAGAGACTAGGGAATTGTTATAGTTACTTAGAGCAGAGCAAAATGTTGGTAGCATTGTAGTTGGGTAAATTACCTCCTAGTATTGTATAATATACATATTATATTGAGAATGTCAATTTTCTTTGCCAGTTCTAGGCAGTTTTTGGCTGCATGGAGTTCTTTTCCTAGCCTGAGAGTCCATAAGAAGTGAGACTGTGAGGGGGTGGAGTGATGATGCACCACTTCAACAGTTTTCAGCATGCAGTGCAATGTGTCCATGTTGCATAATTAAGGTTCCAACAAGAAAACGCCTTTTTGCCCATCTTACTTGTTTTGGTTGCTAATAGTTAATTGATCAAAGGATCTCATCCAACCATTTCTGAAAGGAAGCCAGGATATTGGCTTCAACGGCATGGCTCCTCAGCTTGTTCCGCGCTCCCACAGCTCTCTGTGTAAAGTAGAGACTTTTGTTTTCAGTCTTAAATGCACTTCCTCTTTGTTTGCATTTGTGACCTCCAGTTGCTATGCAAGGGGAACAAGGCTTTGAGTGGTCTGTATAGGAGCAGTCTGTTATAGAGTGTGAAGCAAATCCCAAGGCCACAGCACTGACCGCTCTGTACCAGAGTCTTGTGGGTTAACTCTTTCACAAAGCAGCTGGAAATCAGAGCTTACTGTATGTTTCAGGTGCTGGTCCCTCACTGAGTTCATGTCTGCCTGAGTTCATGTCTGCATCTGCCTGATTTGCCGGATGTAGAGATGATGCTGGCAGCAGCACCGGTTCTTGTCTGAAACCCCACTATCACCAGTCCAGACCCCCATCCGTGCTGAATTGTTCTGAAATTCTGACCAGAATAACATTCACACAGTTCATTTTGTCTTACTTCTGTCCACTCATAAAGCTCTCTCCCTCTGCGGTTTAGCTCAGTTTGTTCCACACTAGAACTTTTCTTTCTATTCCAGAGGAAAATGAATGCAAAGTGGGTGGCACACTGGCACAGTGGTTAGCATTGCTGCCTCACAGCGCTGGGGTCCTGGATTCAATTCCTGGGGTGCTATCTGAGTGTCAGGATAATTGGGTTCTGGGAAAAATTTTACCCTGGTGTTTGTGTCTGTGTGTCTGGCCTGCAATGGACTGGCATCCCATCTGGGATGTATCCTGCTTTGAGACCATTGCTTATCGTTAAGGGCTCCAGCTTTTCCACAACACTGAATTGGAAAAAAAGATGGATGGATACAAAATGGATGGATGAACACAAAGTAAAACTGTCATTCTCCCTTCAATGTTGTATGACTTAATAAGTAGTTGGGTATTAATCATTTTAAGAATATGTTGATTGTCGTTTATATAGCGCCTTTCATCCCACAGGGATCCCAAAATGCTTTACGTGTGGGAGAGGACCACCACCATGTTGCAATAGACCCTTATTCCACCACGACAGTCCTGCCCCCACCTGGATATTGCACGGTAACCATGCAAACAGTAGGTGGCAGATCATGTGGAGAAATTAGAAATTCTCAATAATAATACCATGGTCATGCCCTTTCAAACTGCATTTAAATTAGTTCTGCAACAGAAGCGACCTACACTGTAATATGTTTAACCACAGGAGCAGGACTTTGGACTCTCCTGGATTACAGCTTATTAATGCCTAATGTGATGTTTATTACAGTACTAATCAGGTGGAGAGAGTATCTGCAATCTTTAACTTCACACATTTTTGTAAGTCCCCTAATCCAATGAGAAAAATGTACACTGTGTTATCTCCAGCCTGTTTAACTTGGTCTTTATCAGGTTCAGGAGGAATGGCAACACATTGTTTTCATAACTTTATTACTGCTGTTGAGTCTGTACTACACATCAACATCTTTCCACTGATTTCTAATTATTTACTTTTCTTTGTTTAAAAAAAACTCATGAAGCCTGACTCTGACCCTTGGACTTCCGGTTCCAATTCAGCCCAGCCTGTCTACACTTTGGCCACAACAAATACTTTTATTCACAATCTGAAGAGGTTTCACAGAACAGGAGACTCTTCATACTGTGCTTTGAGCTGGTTGCACTTTTAACACCGCAACATTCTAAAGGATGATTAATACGTCTAGTGCAGAGATCAGAACACAAACTGATATTGGCTGTTCCACGATTCTACACCAATAGGCTTAACTTGAGGAAATCTAAATCAGGAACATATAAAAATAAGACAAATGATTCCTCCTACGCTGGTGATATTGCTGGAGGAAATAGCAGTAACCTAATTCTAACAACGCAGCTAGTATTTCCTGACAGCTAGGCATGCTTGTTCCTGAAATTGAGCAAGAACGTTTATGCCGTTATTGTAGCAATAATCATGTGTCTGATGACGCTTTCCGAAACACCACAGAAAGTCTATCAGTATGACGAACATTTGTATTTCAGCAACTGAACAGGAATTTTTCTGTTTTTTTGGAATGAAATGTTAGATTACTTATTATTATGTCTAAAATTACAGAAGAGTGTACGTGGATACAGGTCTTTTAAGTCCAGCTTACATATACTGCAAAGATGAACCTTTAACGTATATTCTTTAAGCAAAGATGGTTTGATCTGACCATCACTTCATTTAATGGTTTAAGCCTGACATATTTAAAAACAAGTAAAGGTTTATTCCAAACTGAAAAGAGAACTTGTTCCTTTGCAGCCCACTCATGCTGATGCAGTTACCTACAGTACCTGAATATTCAAAAACAAGAAGTGTTTGTCTTTAATCAAACCAGAAACAGACTGAATCAGTTATATTGGGTACAAAAAGAGTGTCGTCGAAATACCTTTGTACCTCACATCAGCATTTTGCCTATTATACTTATAATTAATTCACCTTGGCTTCTATTGGCACTTGCAGAATGAGATTACGCTGTTTTTTTGTTGTGCTGACTGTTTTAACTTTGTTGCAATAGATCTACAACCTTATGGGAGCTGTGTTTTGTTTACTGCATCTGAAATATCCGGAAAGCTGGTGAAAGTTTTCATTCAACATCCCTGCTGGATTGAGACTCTGAAACAGTTTCTCCACAGAAGCTGTAACGGATCCCTGATCGGATGCCAGCGAAGAAAAAAGACTATTTTTGTATCAACTTGCTGATTGTTGATGATGCTACTATTGGATGAGCTAGAATTCCTCCAGTGGGAGTTTTTGTTTTTCCTCAGGTGGAAGTAGGCAGAAGGTTTTCCAGACCCAGAATAAGGCAAAAGGTTAGACAAGCACAAAACAGCTCCAGTATTAGAAGCCCTTCTTTTACTGTGTATGGGGGTAACTCTGGCTGGTGGGGTGAGAGTCTCCCAGCTGTGACTCTTTCAAAGAAAACATCCCTCCATAGATAGGGTGGGGGGACTAATAACACTATACAGCAAAGCCTGCACCATCAATAATACTACTTCCAAAAGATCCAGCTTTAAGTCACTCTCTCCATGTCTGTCACTCTCACTGTCTGTTTCTGCTGGAGGCTTTTACAAACCTCTTCATTTATTCAGCTACATTTTGATGCACGTGCTGCAAGGGTTCCCAGTCCTGGACAGGCTGTGTGTCTACAGGTTGTCTGTCCAGCTGGGCTTGTTACAACATGAATCAGCTTGTTATGGGCTCAATTGGACCAGTTATCTTCTTATTCCAGCTTTTCAGGTCCTGCTGTTTTAAATAGACATAGAAAATCTGTGACACATTGGCCCTCCAGAACCAGGACAGGACACTCCCGATCTTTCGGATTTTAATATGTGATACACCAAGCCATATCTGATTTTTCAAATGAGATCTAAGTGATGTTTTCAAATATCTAGAAGGAAGATCAGGCAAGAGGCAGTTCCAGGATTCTACATCAATGTAATCTACATAAAGAAATAAAAACTTGAGGCATGAAAGGTCATCTCAAGTGATCCAAAGCACATGCGTGTATGTCTAGTCCTATGCCAATGTCAGGTAGCCACTCCACATCCTCCAAGAAGCTGATGAAGAGGGATGCCCAGCTTCCGTCTTCCTTGGGACCACAGAGGGAATGAGCCCCAGATCCTAGCAATAGTAGCTCCATGCTTAATCCATCTGAAACTCTCAACCCACAAGCACATGTTTGAGGCTTCTTGGCATTATTTAATTTATAGAAAAGAGACAAGCTACAGGTGCACTGTAACACACGGATGCGCTATGCATCGTGTTTGCCTAGTTCTGCCACATGCTTTCATGCCTATTTTTGATTCTGAATCTGCCACAGTGTTACTTTAAATAACTCAGTAATTAGAATGCCACAGCCTGTCCTTGACACCTCCTTTGCACCCTGTTGCTGTTTTTCTCAGTTAAATGTGCACGTCCAGCCATTCACATTCAGTGTCCCTGAGAGGCAGCCTGTCTTCCAACCTGGGGTGTAATTGATTAATAATATATTGGTTACTGATGGTAACAGATTAATGGTGTAGCTCCTATGGCGACTCCCACAAGGCCTGACCAGTAATAAAGCACTTACACAAAAAGCACAGGTTGAGCTCTATGGCCCAGAAATGACTGATTCAAATCACATCACTGGCTGCCCATGACTTCTTCAGACAGTACAGAGCAATTGTCAAACTGTTGTCAGGAGAAGGTTGGGCAATAGAAGGTCATGGCCTTCATTACTTTCAGCAAAAGAGTGATCATCCTGAATTATTGGTGCCTGCAGCCTTCCATAAATAACAGGCCCTCAATATTCCTGTGTAGTACAAAAGCTATACTTAAAAAACACAAAGAGTTAAGTTTTAAAGACCTGAGTATTCCAAACTGGGTAGAAATATTATAAAGAATTAATGCTTCAAAGTTTTTAATGGCATTTAGAATGAAAGTTCGGGAGGGATGACAGCAGCCAAGTTTAATTTGTGAGGTTTCCTCAGTGACTTTTACTTTTCCTGCAGTCTTCCAAAACATTTAGAACTATTGGTCCATTGTAAATATTTTAAAAGATACAGAAGCAAAAATATCAAATATACTAACCACAATTTTCAAAATAATGATACAAAGCTCAGCTTTGAGCACAGGTCTAATCATGCAAATTCTGATTTGCACTTTTCTGAGAAGAGATTTTCGGAGCTTCGTTCTGGAGCTTTAAGGTTGCTGGCAAACCCAGACTGAGCAGCTGTCAAATTCCTCAATGTCTGTGAGTCAGCTAATAGCAGCCTGGGCACGATTCCTGTCATCTTCCAAACAAGGGGGCTCAGGCTGACCAAACGTTGGCAAAGTGACCTCCAAATCAGTTTTAGACAAGATGTTACTGTGACTAAAAAAGAGGCCCTGCTTCAAAAGATGTCTAAACAAATCATGGTGACCGTGATTTTCTACCAGACCTGTTACAAAAACATTGCCACAATGAAATTCGTCTACCTTTTATATATCATAGTCAAATGTAGATAAGAGTTTAAGTTGTCTGTCAAAAAGCACTAATGTGGTTAGGCATGCTGTTTGGTAAGACTGACTGATCTAACAGCTGAGTCTCAGTGACCCCAGGCATGAGGACAAATCTTTTTTCAAGACAATCAGAAGGTCAGACTCAGGGTTTTGCAGCAGGCTGTCCAGTGCCCTGAAAATGAAATACAAAAAGCGGGTAAAAAGAGGATACAATTCTGAAACAGACCACATGGGTGGGGGAGCTGTGCTTGGAAGCTCATTCTTTCAACAATTTCTTCATAAAACCGTGACAAATGACATAACAATGACATATCAAATTAAATGGCACATTATATCAAAATAAATCATGAACATCACAAAACAATGACATCACAAACTGTTGGAGGCAGGAACATTTTAGCAGCTATAATCTTCAGCAGCATTCAGATCGCAGTGGTGTGCAAAATCAAGTAGTGCCAGTACTTTGAGTCTGGTTGAAAAACCAAGGGGTATAAGTGGGGGCAGCAGGATTTAAGAGGTGGAGTTTAGGAGTCTTATGGCTGTGGAGTAGAAGCTTTCTTTGAACCTAGAGTTTCAGGCTTTTATACTCCTAAATCTTCTACCAGAAGGAAGGAGAGAAAAGTGCATGCCCAGGGTGGGTTTGATCCTTGATTATATTATTTGTCGCTCTGAGGCAGCGGGTGGTGTAGCTAGTGTGGATGAAGGGGAGTTCTGTACCAGGGATCACCTGGGCTGTCTGCGTCACCCTTTGTAGTTTAAGAAAACTGTATGGCCATTGAATGAACTTAACGACAAGGGCATCAGCTCAGAAATGTAGAAGGTGCATGTGCTTGCAATATCATCATTTCATTTTGATCATTTCCCATTATTCCCCTGTACTACAGTTAGCAGCTCTGTAGTACCATTGATTTCTCTGGAGCATCAGCTCTTTTTCAAGGTCGTTCCCAGGGGATAAACATGAGAAGAATTCAAATCTCCGATTACAGAATCACCCTCTTTGGTCCTTGAGACCTAACAGACTCTAAAACCTGATGTGAGTTTTTCTTTTTGTATCAATGCTGTTTTTATCCCCCGGGACAAAGTATATCACCAACAAAGTCAAAAAAAGAAACATTTCCCATGATTCACATTCTTTCAAACTAATACAAATGTCTGTCCACAAGAAGATACACCCTCTCTACCTCTCCTCTCTACCGGTTGTCAAAGCATCTTTCAAGGAACAGCACCAGCTCGGCTGGGAGATGCTGCTAAGCCAGTCTAATTAAACTGCTGACAGCTGGTTTCGCTTAATTGAATGAAATGAAGACCAGCAGACAGGACTAGGACTAGGATTGGACACTCATGAACTACAAGGTAGTTTACATGTTTTAAAAATGGCTTTCCTCCAAACACGTATTTGTTTACCATATTCTGAATTTATCAACATTAAGGTACAAACCGATAAAAAATGTAGGTTCAAGACTGACATATCAAATTGAAAATTATATCCACCCACAAAATCACAAATTGCACACATGGAAGGTTCTCAGTTTGCACCCTAGGTTGTAGTGGGACTGAAACTCTTTTGTCTGATGGAATAATTTCTGCCTGCTACTGGATGTGTAATTTGGAGTTGGTGTGTGAGCGTGTGGGTCTTTTTGCTGTAATCTAGACCAGTGTTTTCCATTCCTGGTCCTGAGACAATGCACTGAAGTGCAATTCCTTGAGTGATCATCAATACAAAGTTCCTAAAAACTGTCCAGTGTTTGAAACACTCAGCTGATGCTACAGTCTTCTTCTGCGTGTTTATAGAGCTATATTAACCCTTAAAAGCAGGCAAAAGGAGGAAAGAAGGATTCAGAAGGACTTTCAAAGAAAAGTTTGAGTTGCCTTTTTTCAGGAACTGATCATTCCTCACACCAGTGAAATGCAATTCGTCTTGCAGCCAGTGGGGTGTTCAGAAACTGCACGCTCGAAGGAAACTATCCTGCTTTATCTTTTTACTCCATTAGGGGGTCTCGCTTTCCTCCAGGGTCTTAAAACATTGTACTGGGTTTTCACAAAATAATCCGAGCATTAGGAGAAAGAACCCATGAAGTATTGACAAATAAAGGCTTGGCTGCGATGAGGTCCGCATGACACAGTTTACTAGCGATTGCTCAAAATGCATTTTAAGAAAAATATCTTTCTTCTGAAAAATGTTTGAAACTAATGCTTTCCGAAAATGTCTAAATCAAAATACTGAAAAAAGCACATCATCTTTAATACGACTTACTTAAGTGCGATAAAACATTTTCAGCAACACAAAAAGGCGCATCTTTTCTCCAGACTGCTAATGGCATTGGTACAAAACAGTAGGAAAACATGTGTGAAAGTGTTGCATTAGTTCTCTAAAGCCCACGTTTTCATGAATATTTTAACTGAACAAAATATCACTCTTTTGAGTCGCAATTTTAAATAAAAAATATGCATTTATTATTGTGCAAAACAAGAATATACAAATACAGCATATGAAATAATATATATTTCTCTTTCGGTATAAAAATCTTCATCTGCATAGGTAACACGTGTACCGACGTGTGTCACAAAGGCCATGAAATCATGGCAACTCAACTCTTATGCACATTGCTGCACAGCAGCGACAGTTCGATAATAAAGTGGTCTTTGATTTGGGCTGAGCTGGGCGTATCTTATTTCTGTTCATTCAGGAAACATGAGCTAAAACTCTCATGGGGCTATCAGATACCCAAATCGACCTTTCAGTTCAGTCTTCATTGCAGTTCGGGGGAGGTCAGGAGGACTTGAAAGATTCAGCTTATGTAGTGCGTTTACATATTGTGCATCGCGGGCGGTATGGCAGTAGTAATGAAGTTCGTTGCTAACAGCGAGTCTTTAGGAGGCGTGCAACCGGTTGGCAGCGTTCCTCTGTCCGGTGATCACTTGCCGCTTGGGTTTCACCACTCGGTCGTTCTCCGAGGTGGCGATCTCTTCCATCTCCCGTCTCTCCTCTGCCTCCAGCGCCCGGCGTTCCCGTTCAGCCAGGCGCTGGATCTCTTCGTCCACGCCCGCGTCCGACGAGAACGGCTGGCACACCGTCTCCACCAGCCCGATCACCACCCCGAAGAAGGCCAGCACGCTGCCCACCAGGTACACCCTGACCATCTTCCGGCTGGGCTTCTGGCTCAGCATCTCTTTGGCAAAGGGAATCAGCTCTTGCATGGTCTCCATGAGGCGATGGCGCGGCTCACCTGCAGAAGCAGAGAAGAGGGGGAGATTTCATTAGACAAGCAGAGAAAGCAGAGTTTAAAAAGTGCCATGGCTTCTATACAACTGTATAGACAATTACTCGACGTGCACAATAAACACTGAGCTTCTTATAATATTCTAGAAGAATCAATGGGCACCAGGCTGCTGCACAGAGCGCGTTAAGTGCCAGGCATTTCTCCCACCATCGCCGTGAAAAAACATTCGTATTTGACTTCGGAGGTGGGAACAATCACTTTAAAAGCTCGTGGAAACGGCAGTACTCTCATTCAATGATTCAATGAAACCTACAAAGCTACAAGCCCAATATGACTGCCGTACTAAAAAATAAACGGAACATAACGAATCTTTCTCTGAACAGGCGATGCGAAAATTCTCACTTACCGAATCAGTTATTTTCTTGCTATAATTCCTGGATCCTTAAATGTCCTTCTCGTTTCTAGTATTATCGCTGGCAACGATGATGAATAAAACCGACGAGCTTCTCACATTTAAAGCGCTGGAGATCTCCGGCCACTCCCACTGAGTAGGCTGCTCTCAATTATTCATGAGTTGGGCGGTGTATGGACTGGCCATGCAATGTTCACGCAGTTTGCATGAGCCGGTTTCAGTGACATTTCGCACGACTGCTGGACACGGAGAGTTCAAGTTATCTCTTTCTGGTTGGACAGTGCATTGAAAACAGACCCCCCTCACTTTACCGCCACAGCCTCAGCCCCTGTTCCACAACAGCACCTTCTGCAAGATCTTCAACAGCAAGGGGCTGTATGCACACGTGTAGCTGCTCACGTACTCACTCCTCGGGAAAGCCTGGACGTAGAAAACAAAGGAATTCCCGAGCTGTTACGATGTTTTAAAATACATTTTAAAATAAGGAACATCGTTCTGAGTGTGTGTAATAATAAGTCTGTAATCATATTGTAAGTGCAGTGTTCGGATATTTATGTCAATTTCCAAACCATAAATTGTTAAACGCGGCCAAACAAAAAAAAAAGTATAGATCTGGAATCATTTGGCATGCATTACGCTTTCGGTGGTCAAAACATATTGATATTTGTCTTAATGGTTAATATGGTGGCCTACGATTTGTGGCAATACATTTTGTTTCAAATCGTGCAGCTACTGCGAAGTGGTGGAAACAGGCGCGTATCTCTCGCGTTATTCTAACTCGTGCTATAATAAACTGCTCCTTTACCTGTTTGTGCACTGTGAAATCATTGTGCAGTGTAATTCACACATCAATCAATAAACTGAATTAATTGGGAGCTTTCGCAGGCAAAGAGAGTCTTGTAACAATTTCTTGTCTCTAACCTTGTGCAGTCAAATGCTAGTTTGGAGCTGCGCCAGCGTGAGAGCAGTCAATGAACATTTTGTGTTTTTTTTTTTCATTTTTACCCCGAAAGCGTATGTGTTCCACCAAGATACAGATCAAGTGTTTTTGTGGGTTGATGTTCATCTACAGTCTCGTTACATTGTGTTTTCTGGTTATCATAGCGTCTTAAAGACAAATGGAGCAGGGATGCGTACGTTTCACAAAGAATGGAAAAAAGGGGGTAAAGAACAGTGTTTATCCGCGGTTATTACGTTTTCAGATGCTTGCGACCTGTTTCAAATCTAAGATCGTGTGAAAACACCAGTGAAGTGGGAATCCAGATGATGTAACCCCCACAGGTTTCTCTGATCGTACACAATAGCACACACACACACACATCTTACAGATTTGTTATTCTTGTGTTTCACAAAGAAAGAACTTCAGGCTATCAGGTTAGACGTAAAAGGATGCCCATCAGGTTTTCACCGGCGGCCTCTCCCGGGCTATTCCTCATTGTAATGCGCGTAAGGTCTCGGTTACTCCCTTATACAAAGTGCTGTTTAATTCCCCTGCTTGTACACAAGCCAGTGTAAACCGCTCTGTATCCTTCTTTCTTATTATAACGAAATATATGGCAACAGGTGTGCGCTCGTCTATTTATAGGCTAAAGGCTAGCCATTAACAGTAAAACAAGGTCTTCCCCAATCGTTGCTGCACGTACTCGGCTTACTAGTCTCAACCGTCTTTTTTTGGGGTTTATAAAGAAAAAAAGTCCAAACTGGTCATTTTAATAAGGAGTGACGTGTTCCCCAACCAGTTACACAGACGAAAGAGAAATTTAAGGAAATGAAGTGTTTCACTTAAGAAAGGCCACATTTTTATCTGTTCTTTAACTGTATAGCAACTCGTTACTTTGTACAAACATTATTTTTTTTGTTTGTTTTTGCTGCAATTACTGTGGTACAGCATGTAACATGCATAGCAGAAATTCCATTTAGTCTGTTAGTCTGTTTTTAAAAAAAAAAGTGAATCGCGGAGGACGTGGTCAGCCTGTTGCACCGCTAGTTCTGTACATCAAGTACCTCCCCCGAGCTTCCGCAGGACAGGAGCTTCCCGGCGAAACCCGAAGCCCGGTGACGTCACTCGGGCTTTAAACCCGGTGACTCCAGTTGTAAAGACGAGCCGTAAACAAACCCGACACCCTCGACAAGTGGCTCACCTTTCACCCAGTTCGCGTCAAAAAACGTCCCTATGGATTCTGGCTCATTGACGCAGCAAAACAAGACCGTAGTTTAAGTATACACGGGCGGGCAGTACCGCATGAGGCTGCACTTAAAACGTACAGCAGATGGAAACAACTGCTCTTTATTGGGCAGGACGTTTCTTATATTGTACCTGTGTAAACTCTCAGAGCAACCTTTTCCCCGTGTGATTCCTTGCGCAAATAAATGTTTCATGTGATCCATCTATTGGCCTTTCTTTTGCCGGTATTGTACATTTATAGTTTAGGATTTTCTTTTTCTTCAGGCACTGTACTTTTATTTGGGAAGAAGAAATATCTGAGTCATAAACAGACGTGGTACAAGACGTTTTCTGCCGTCAGGTGACAATTAATGGACGGTACGTTATGGTCTTTAGCACTGGAGTGTCCAACCTCATCACTTCACCACTGTTTGAATCCTGGCTGGAAAAACCCATACTCGATGACCACTGAACGCTTCTGGAAATAAATACACAATATATCCGGATGGTCTGTTTTATATCAAGGAAAAGATCAGTCACCACTCTGGGATTTGGTCTGCTGTGCAGACATTACAACATTTAATTCTTCGCTAATGATCAGTGTTGAAACAATGATAGGGATGGGAGACCAAGAATTATACTCTGTTCAGAAGTTTATTACTATGATGTTAGATTCATTCTATAATATAATTCAAAGTATAGGGGCTGGCTATCTTGATTTAAGTAAGAAACCTTAAGATCCAAAATAACGTATGCTATGATACAATAGGATCCAGGTAACAAATTAGAACGATCTTCTAATCCAGGTCCTTTAATGATCGGTTGGGGGGTTCTGTTCTTGTAGAGGTTCAAAATCCAGCATCACTCTCTATACCACAAGCACCATACAAGACAGGTGTCTGCAGGATAAGTAATTCCCACTTTGCACATAGTGTGGGTCTGCTCACGAAAGATCTATTTAGATAATAAGTCAAAAACATTTATTTCACTGTTGTTACGATTATCTTATTTCAAATGTGCCATAGAGGCTTGCTTATTTTTATTACCACAGTTTTATAGTTTGGGCAGATTGCTTTGGGGTTAAATTCTAAGAGCTTAGTAGAGACAATTTAAAATATTAACAAAACTGCCAGGAGACCTAGATGTAAACTGGCTGGCACAGCAATTATCTCTGCTGCCTCACATCTTTGGGGTATGTGGTTGGTTACAAAACTGGGGTGTATTCTGTGTCCTCTAAAATTTGGGCTCTCGAATGTGTCCCTGTGTGTGGACATGTGCCCTGTTATCGACTGGCACCCGAGCTTGCACCCTGTGCTTCAAGGACGCTTGTCAGAAAGAAGCAGTTTTCTTCTAATGGCTGGAATATACAGTATGTTAATACTGCTGTAGAGCTTGTGTATGACCTCATGTGTACCAACATGTCTAGCAATTAGCCATTTGTACAAAATGCTTTAAAAATCAACTTGGACTCTGAATAAAATAAAAGGGAGCTACCCTGCTAAATCTTGAAGATACCCTTCATGATAAAGATTTCTTAAGGTTTGAGGGACCTACTGTACTTAAACAAGGTTTGAGGGAACTATTCAAGCCTCCCATTTTTATGGCTTTCTCTAATTGAAGAAGAGGCGAAGCTCATGCTCAAGGTGTCCCAGAGCTGGTTTCCGCCAGTCTCAAATCCAGCCTGATCCCACATGGGAAATGTGGCTTCATCATTCAAACCACCCAAAGAGTCAGCCAGTTCATCTGTCCTACCAGCCCATCTGCTCCCTGTTCCATTCACCCCAGCACAAGTCCTTGGCTTGATTACTCATAAACACACTGCAAAACGAGATGCAACTGAGTGCAATAATCAATTACCTCTGTATGGAGAAGCTGATACACTGTGCTCCTCTCTGTTTGGCTCATGTGTTGCATGCTGGCAATCAGTCTTTCGAGAGGGGTCACGTGTCAGCAGTGATTAAGGAGGACAGCTGGGCAAACCCATTGACCTAGGTTTTATATTGCACCAACTGCATGATGAGATCTGAATCTGCAGCATCAAGTCAAAGACCAAGGCATCGTCCTTCAGTAGTGAAGTAGTAAATTAGATAGCCTTTAGAAAACTGACAGTATTTAACAAGAAAGATGAATATTGTTTTTGTACTAAACACCAGCTGGGAATCTTTTCACCATCTCTACAAGGTCTGAGGGTTTACAGCTTGCCAACGTAAGAGTTGTCCTTGATGCTAGCCAATTCAGCATGATGAAAAGAATGGACAATTCGGTTGACTGTTCTTTGTCTCTGATCACAGTCACACATAGTAAGAACAGAGGAGTAAACACCTCTAGGCATCAAGAAAAACCAAGTGACCTATCATTGCTTTGTCTCTAGTCATGGATATATCCTAGGACTACACAATATGAATTCTAATCAATCAATGCAAAACCTTCCTTATGATTTGTTGATATGTGTAACTAGTTCAAGCTCAATGACTCTGCGCTACCTTGTGTTGCGTGAGATAAAGAGTGGTTGGCACTGACCCCATAACCACTTCAAGAAGAGATTGTCAGGTCAAGGTCATTACGTTGTGTTCTCCCAGCGTGTGCCAAATAAATCTGCAGCTGCTGTTCATCTCTGTCTGCCATGTGCTAAAGTTTACCACAAAAGAAGTATTAATATCAATAATGTCAAGAACCTAGGCACTGTTCTTAAAAGAGCTTTTCCTATCTACAACAGGCACCACAATTAAAACTGCATTAAGACATTACAGTCAGACCTAGAAAATTTGACATTATTTCTAAATTTGTCCTGTGTACCATAAAATGTCATGATATCTCATGTACAGTATACCAACATTCTGTGACATATAAGGGGTCACGTTTCGAATTGCCTTTTAAAGGTAGGGTGTTTATATAACACAGAAGCCCAAAATGAGTCAAAAAATGACCTGGAATTCTCCAGCACTTCATTAAGGTACACACACAAGTGTGGGCATTGCAAACAAACCAAAAGCAAACAGGATTGGCTGGCTCTGTCTTGTCAGAGCTCTAACTTCCTAGCATGTCCTGTCTGTGGCTGCACAACTAGGCTACTTACCAGCATATATAGATTTGCTGCCCTGTGTTTTGAACAAGCACAGTAGCTTATCTGGACAGAGCAGCATGGAAACGAATTGAGCTGCTTCTTTCCAGTTTTCACAAACCTCATCTGGCCAGATGAACTGGAGTCTGTACAACTCTTTGCAGACACAGAATTTCCAGGTGCAGAATAAAAGATCCTGCTTTTGATGTTCAAATTGGAATTTTGTTCAGTGCCAGCTCTTATTTGGATCAATTGCCTGCTGCTTTATTCCAACTCACTTAAAGTTGTGTTTCTTATGTGGTTGTTTCAAATTACACAGTTAGCGTTTGCCTTAATTCGAACAATTGAGTAGGACATCATATGTTCATTCATCAGCTCAATTTTTATGGTGAGGGTCACGGCCGTGATGATACAGTGCACTTTATTAATGTAATTATTTGTTTGCAGTGCTACGAACCCTGGGGTTTTATCCAAGTTAGAAAAATATTAATAGTCTCTTAATGAATTAGTTTGGACATTCTTCGTTTGTAGAGGAGGGCACCTTAGTTTCTAAAACATATAAAATGATGGGATAACGAATTCATTAGAAAAAAAAGTTAAATAAACTGTGAATAATTAAGATTAACCCCAGGATGCAGTTAGTGATTCAGCCTAAGACATGTGAGTAAGAAAATTCCCGTGTTGTAGTGGGAAAGTCCCCAGATCAAGGAAATTAAGCAAAGAAATAAGGGAGGACTTTGAGACAATGAAGCTTTTATAATAAAAACACTTGGACATTCCCTGCATATGACCATGTTAACATTAAGACACCACTGAGAGCCCATAAAGCAGCAGCAGAGCCAATCATTTTATTGACAGCAATCAGATGATTTTCAGTGCCTGATTTCTTGATGTGGTTCAGTTTTTCCCAGCAGTGTTTTTGTGGTGCAGTCCTATATAGTCCTTTCAAGCTTTCTATATCTTACAATAGTCCAGGTTTGTTTATTTAGTGACATGCTGTGTTGATGTTTGTGCATAAAGCTATTCAACACAATAAATCTCAATTTCCTTCCTCCCTCTACTTTCGAAACATATTTTTATGCAGACAAAGCTGTACAGGCAGCCATGATAAATTCTGTAGGCCTGGTTTTCCTCTTGGGTATACTGCTGGCAAATCATATGTAATATCTTCTTTACTTGAGCTACGTTTGCCCACAGGGAACATACTGGAAAGATTAATGTTTTTTATTAATGTCTGGCCCCTTCCCAAAGACGACTGTGTCCTTGTGGAGTTCAAACAGTGTTCTTTTTTTTTGCCTTTCCTGCAGTGTGGGTGAAAGACACCGTGAGAGTCGGCTCGCTGCAACGTGAACACCTTCTTGTGCACATTGGACAGAATGAGGTGAGGGTGCCTGGCCTTTCTGTACTGCAAGGCAGCTGCAATCATGCTGATAACACGGCCCTTTATTATGTGAAATGCCTGCTGTGTGCTGCCTGTGTTTACAAAGCGGAGAACTCATTGGCTTTTCAGTAAGTGCAGATAGCCTTCCATTGCCAGTAATACCTAATAAACAGACCACAGATCTTTGATTAAGCCTGTGCTTGGAAATGTAGCATAAAAGATATAGTGATCCTGTATGCAGAACAAAGTAACACACTTTGTTTTTCAAGTCCCTGATGCAGTGCAGTGTAAGACAGTGTTGGAAGGATGCTGCAGTTAAGAAATTGACTACAATTATTTTGAAATACAGATTCCAGCTACAATGCTATTCATTGTCTTGCAGTTGAAATAGTGGTTTGTCTTCATCACATGTAAAGGTGCACAAGTACAATCCAGGTACACAGAGAGTGGAAGATGGAGTTACTCAGTGCTGCATGAAATCCTAAAGGTTCCAATGAAAACTAAGAGCTGGCCATCATGAATGAAGCCTCAAAGTAATGTAAAAAAAAATCTGTTGTGCTTCTTCACATTACTTTTCAGAGTGCAAGAATGGTACCAGGTTATTTACAACATGGAATCAGCTGAGAGCTGTAATGATTTGAGAATATGATGAATGCTACAAACAGGAGGCTGTCTAGCCAATGTTACAAGCTCAGCTGCTTGTAGCTTATTGTTCTGAGGATCTCAACCAGCACTTTCAAGATGGATTCCACAGAATCTGCTTCAACTGTATGGCTGGCTTTCCTGTCCCAAACACCCTCCACCCTTTACATAAAGACTTCTTTCATTACTAGATATCAAGTTGTTATATTTTCCCTTTCATTTGCCCTAAATACTTAAGAAAATCAGTAGATAACTCAAAAGAAAGTAGATGGTCTCAGAAACAGGGGAAGATAGGAGGCTGAGCATCTGAAAGCAGCTGGATTGTTTTTCCCTGTTTTTCTCCAGATAACTGCAGTGTGCAATGTGCAGTCAGCCTGTGAGGCTTATCAAGTGTACACAGTGTATTTCACACATTACAGAATCGAGGTGTGCCGGAGGATATGAGCAGTAAAACTCCCCACCTCGCTTCCTCTTTCCCAGTGTAAACAGCCTCTCCCCCTGGGGAAACGCACAGCGCCCTGCCGTGTCAGAATGAGGCTTTGATACGGCGCTGATGCGGTGGATGAAAAAGAGGCTACTGTCGCCCTGGCAACCTTCAGGCACCTCCTGACAGGCCAAGTCTGGGCCTGCTGCGCCTGTCTGGCAGTGAGGTGGAGGTGAGTCAGGAACTGCACACGGTTTATCAGTTGGACTTGGCAAGCTAGCATAGAAAACTCCTTATCCCCAGGCGGCGTTTATTAGACACGCTGATGAGCAATCCTGAGGGAATGTTAGTACCTGGCTCATCCTCTTATTATTGATTTTTTAAATAAATGGATACAAAAGGCATTGTTTTTCAAAGCAATTCAGAATTATTGGTTGTGTATATCACCTATAGCAACCTATAATCAGCGATTTATAATCAAAAGGTTTCTGTGTTTCAAAGATAACATTTTCATATGATCTCTTCCCTTTGGATAAACGGCAAGGCACTGTGTACACAGTGAGTTAATATAGGGAGGATACACCGACACTGTTTGAGTTTGTTGTGCCTGCCCAACTATAGGTACATCCATCCAAATTCACTTTGCAGGTCTCACTTTACATCCCTAAAGAGAAGGAATTCTAAAGCAATACTTTTATTCCTGTCCAATTATAACTATGCTGATTTTTGTAGCTTCAACCACTGTTCTTTTCTTCTGGGTTATGGAGGGTGTGGCCCTTCAAGACGAGGGTCAGTGAATAAACCTAAATAACACTGTTACTCATTTTATAAGTCCCAGTTTCATTTTGGTTGAATTTTTTGATGAATGTGGCACAAGTCTGTAGTCTCACTTTTGAGACAGTTCTCCACGGTTCATTTGAAAAGAAAACGAAATAGCTTGGTGGAATTGCAGCAATCAGCTCAAAAGACACAGGCCAAGACAAGGCAGCTGAGATAGGCTTGAAAACTCTTCCCTCCTGGCAGGCCTCCGGGGACCTGATTGTGCTTAGCTGTGATGATAATGAAGTGTTCGCAGTGTTGACGCTGCAACCTACAGGTCTGAACTGGGTCTGGAGTGTGACTGCGTTAGCAGCGCCAGGGTGTGTCTGGCCACAAGAACGCTGGGAGGTGTGAACAGCTTGGTTAAGCAGAAACAAGCAGTTTAAATATCCTTTGTCTTCATGGAATTTTAGGGTTTAATATTAAAGCATGCTACCTGCCTTACATACTCTAGGGATTTGTCTGGTCACATTCAGGTGTTCTGTAAGCATTCAGCGAATGAGCTATCCTTTACCTTAAAGACGACTACAAAAGCACAGATAACACTGCTCTCCCCTTTTTTTCTCCTGCTTTGGAGATGAGTCCTGGACCTTTTTAGGTCTTCCTTATCGCGCTGGGCAGGGTGTGGCTGCTGGAAGGAAGGGTGGGTCTGTCTGCGCTGGGTTCTGACACACTCCTGTATCACTGTGCCTGGCTTAGGTGAGGCTGGTCTTAAATACAGACAGGAGGTGGAGAGGAGCACTATACTTGAGAAGCTCACAGGATACTGCTGACAAGTACTGCAGGAACTAAAACACTTGGAGCTGGTAAGTGCTTTGTATCTGCTTATAGGTGTCTGAATACCTAGGCTGTATGTATGGATCTGTCTTCTGCCTCTGTTTTTTACAGTAGGTCCAGTTTTGCAATCACTGTAAACAAATGTAAACACTTATTTTGGGACATTTTTACTGAAACTCACACCTTAGTCTAACCAAGAGTCTTTTTTTTCTTATCCCAGATTTTGTCCCCTAGGTTTATATAAGAATTTGATAGATAGATAATACTTTATTAATCCCGTAGGGATTACTGGTTTTCAGTAAGGTTAGCCTGTACAAATTGTACTTTTCCATCTTTAAATTATTAAAAAATGGAGATGCAGTACAAGCAAAACATGTGACTTTAACTGTACTAACGATTTAATTACTTTAATTACAGGTGTTGGTTAAGAATAAAAATAAAGATGTGGATTCTACTCCATGTAGTAGGTAAGTGATTTCTTTTATAATCCTCCAAATTTTACTATCATCTGGGAATTCAGATCTGACGTTTGTAGCTAATTTGCTATTGTAGATAAAGTCAGCGAAGAGCAGTCTATATAGACTCGTGCAAATCAGATACTAGATTAATAGTAACATGATGGATGGAATGAGCATCACATATACATGTAACCTGTCTTTGATTATGAGTGTGAAATAAGTACAGTTCCAATCATAAGAACATTCAGGAAACCTAGCTAGTTTGGTAGTCAGTACAGTTGGTAATCAATCTCAGGGTCTCATTCAGCATTTCTTAAAAGAAACCTGGCTATAGGCTTCAACCACATAACTGGGAAGCTTTTTCCAGGCTCCCACAACACTTTGTGTGAAGATGTGCATTCTGTTCTCAGTTTTAAACGTTTGCCAAATAGTCACAACTGTTAGCCTGTGATGGAATTACCAGACCTAACCTGATACATTAATATTCTCTGCTTATTAAACATAGCATGTTTATGACCAGCGGCTTTCAGTCTTGACCTTCAACTGTTTAACTGAACTAATTATTTGGCAGACTAGAACCATTTGTTCCCCGCACTTAAAAAACACAGAATTTTAAAGCTCCTTATGAAATTTAATACAGCACTTAAAATAAAACTGAAAATAATTCCTAAAGTTCTGATGAGTAAAGTATTAGATAAGTTTGATTTTCGAGCAAATATTCAAGAGTACCGCTGGAAAAAAACCAACAGACACTGTTTATAAGCGCAGACTTTTAACCGATATGTCCTGGCTAAATTCCACTCTAGTCTTGCTCAATTTAGCCTGCTTACAGTTCCCCATTAACTCAACTGGTGAAGCACTTTCTCCCTTCTAAACCTGACTCTCTGTGGAGAGGGCCTCCCGGTGCGAAACGGTGGCTGTGTGTTGTCCAACTCAGGTGGGTGGATGAAGTGGGTCCCCCTCCTCTCTGGGAAGCAAAGGGTGTCCTTTGGATTGGGTGGTTAATGCATATCTGACCGTAGAGAAATGCAGTAGTGGAGATGTTAAGGAATTCATGTATTACCCCTGCTTGACCACTGATATGCCTCTTTATGCCTCAGCGCTGTCTGCCCTGGCTCTGGCCCAGCAAGACTGCTCTCAGGGTGCCTGTTACCCCTCCACGGGAGACCTGCTCATCGGCAGAGCCACTCAGCTGAAAGCCTCCTCCACCTGCGGAATGACTGGAATTGAGGTGTTCTGCACACCTCTGGGGCAGGTAAGGACCTGCTCTCATCCTTTTCACTCATCCATTAATATGGAGCAGCCACCTGTGCTTTGTGTCCTCAGTGGCTCAAGATTCCTACACTTCTCCATCTCCCACGAGTGTCTGTGTTCCTGCGTACTGTTTATTATAAAAGAGGCCAATCTTATTTGCCATTTGTTCGTCGTAAACTGACCTACAATTCTGTAACGACAAGGCAAAAGGCATAAGTGTTAGAGGATACTGGCTGGACAGAGCGGAGTGCTCTTTGTGCAGAGTGCAGGGGGGTTGTCTGCTTTGGGAAATTGTCTGGATATGATGCCCGGTGCACATCAGGGGCCAAGTGTCGCAATTCTGGCTTTCCCGGCACTGTGGTGGAAAGGCACAGGAGTGTGTGGAGGAGGGAGGGAAAGAAAGACAGAAAAAGACAAAAAGCACCAGACGAATATCACCAAGCTCAGCAGAGAAAATGTGGTAACAGATCCAGAAACCTGGAACATTTTCACCTCAAATTATATATCTTTAATTCGGCACCCACAATAGGCTCTTTTATTGGGGTGTCTGGAAAGATTTCTAATCTTTATATCAAGCAAGCAGTATGAATTCACATGATATCAGAAGGCTACTTATTCCCAGTAAGGGTCAAAGCAACTCACAGCCTATGTCAGAAGCACAGGATTCAGGATAGGACAAGACTCTAGACAGGACACCAATCCACTGCAGGGAACACAGACTCAAGCGTACGGATGTAATTTAGAGATAACAAATAACTAATTAATGAATTTGCCATGGCAGAAGACTCTCTAAGCCACTGAAGAGATAGGCTGATCCAATACAGCACTGTATCCCATCACGTCCTCTTGCAATGGTTTCTCCTTAAAAACGGATTCATGATAACGTCCTATAATGTAAAGTTAGGGTTTGGAGAATACTGTCTTTCCCTGCCCCCGACACTTTCCTTCTTCACACGTTTATCTGCTTTGAAAGAACCGGTTTTTCTCCTGCTGGTAAAGTTTCACAGCTGGAGACAGCATTATTAACACAGATATGTTTTTGCACTTTCCTGTATATACTTATGTTTAGTGCTGTTCAGTCATTATTAGTTGTTAGCATTAATTCTATGAACAAGGGCCAAAATATTAGGAATATACACTAAATAGCATGTTAAGTCTCTGTGAGCTTTAAGAACAGTTTAAGTAGGCCCATGGCCCATGGCCCATATATTCCACAAAGCTCTGACATATGTACAGCCCAATATAATTGTAGCAGGTTGGTTTTCAGATTTGGTTTTGGCGAGATCAGTGATGTATGGAACTGACCTACATATTCCACCTTTTCTGTCCAGGATTGAGATCTAGCCAAGGAAGTTAATGGTTAGCCTCATGCTGAAATTTGCCTATTGCCCAGCCCTGACTGGCAGATATAAACATTTGGGCTACTGAGAACATATTCCCTAACCACAAGCAATTTCTGCCTTTTCAAATGTCATGAAAAACTGATCTGCCAGAGCCTGTGTTAAGTGGTTAGAGGAAGGGTGGGTTTCCTTAACACTTCATATTCTCTCCTGTGCCAACAGGCATCAGAAAGTTGTTTTGACACCAAGACACCTATAAAGTCATTACCAGGGAGGGCTGTATTAATTCTGCACTCTCCTTTTATGGACTTGAAAGGCTTTGCAGATACATGCAAACTGTGGATAAGCCTGAACTGGTGATTTTTAAGACCTACTCTGCCTCTTACTTTGATTTTATATTGAGGCAATAAAACCACAACACAGAGGCAACAGGAAATCAACCCCCAAGAAAAGAGATTCATTAACATGTATTATTGTCTTTGATATTAGGTGTAACATAATAAAGGTTACGGACAAGAGGAGAAAATTTGGCCCATCTAGTCCATTTGATAGTTAAATAAACCAAGTTTTTCATCCAATCAGAGTTTCAGCTTGACTCATGGATGGGTAGCTTCTTCCACAACTCCACAACCCTGTGTAAAGAAGTGCCTACACTTCATGGATTTCATTTCACTGCCATGTAGCATTCAAACATAAAAACTAATCTAAAAACATCAATACAAAAGAAGAAAAGTCAAGAAATTGTCACCAATTTCTCAACAATGATCTCTACAATGAATCTCAACTCAACAAAGAATTTGTTTTATTTACAGCAACTGTCTGTGTCCAGTAAAGAATTTACCCACATAACTTCATATAACCTTACTTGAAAGGACATGCAGCATTCTTGTTAGTCACCATCATCAGAATCCAAATCAGATTCTACTTCATTGTCCACATACAATTGGAATTTCCCTTTGGCCTCACTGAGGCGACAATAAAAACAGTATATATACAGAGAACATAAAACATTCAGTGAATGTTACAGATGTATGCAATCAATATAAATAAAAATACCATTATTATACAAAAACATAAGATTCGAGTGGGAACTGGGTGCTGTCAATGCAATTCTGTAAAGGGGCTCTTACATCACAGTTTAAGGGAATAAAGGCACTCAGAATGAATAACTTCTTTAAAATGTTGTTTGGAACCTTTGGTGTTCTGAAATGCTGTCCAGATCACACCTTTTTAAACTTGGAGTGTAGTGGATGTGAGACATCGTTTTCTATTAACACTGCCTTCCTGTAAATACTCCTAGTATAGATGTGGCTCAGTTGGTTCTGTAATTTTGTTTGCAATCCTTTAGAACTTAACTCTACCCCTGACATTAAGATTCCCACTGCAAGTGGAGATGTTAGAATAAAGGACACTCTCTTCCAGACTTGTGCAGGCCAGCTCTAGGGTGTGTTTGCTTATATCAAAGCTTCCCAGCCTTCCCAGGAGAAATAATCTCTGCATAGTTGTTTTTTTTAATAAACCTGTGTAGTTTGAGACGTTTAGTGTCCTATCAATGTATCCAGATATTTAAAACAAGGAACAATATCAATCTAAATATTTACTGAAATAGGCTCTGGCCATCTCAGCAATATCTGTAAATATATTGTGCTTGATAATTGATCTGACTTGCAGAATCTTGCCTGTCGTGGGCTACTTAGTGTTCTAGTTTCTAACCCTGGTTCACATTAGGATGATCACTCCAGTTCTTTCTTACCTAGGATATATGTTGAGAAATGCTGTAGTTACGTAAAGTCAGACTCCACACTGGGGCATTCTCTATTCTCAGAAGAGTATACAGTATTGGTCTGGTTTTCCATATAAAACACTTCCAGTATGTATGAAGAGTTTCAGGGAGTGCTTTTGAGTGATGAATGGTTTATCTGCTACTGAGGTTCAGAAGGCACCCCTGTGAGCAAAGCTATAGTGCCCTTACTTATTGAAATGAAAATCTTCAACATATATTTTTTAATTATATCACTGCTTGCAGAAAACACCAAACTATTGGGACACTGCTTAATAGTAGGACAATGACACCGTTCTCGATTGAACAGCTAGTCAGAGATGCTCTTCATCTTTGGCTCCAAATGTATAACTAACACAGACATAGGTCATTTAGCTTCATAAAGTGATATTAAGGAAGTGTGTCAATAGCACCTGATTGGAGCTTTGAAAATCATACTCTATTGTACTTTGTTTCAAAAAACTTAAGTACAGTCCTTTAACTGGAATAAATGAGCTCTTCGAAGACATTTAATAGACACAGTGGTAACGAGCACATCTTCTTTTTGCATACTTGAGGTTTTGTTTTTCATGGAACCATCTTAAAAATGCAAAACAAACTGAAAAGAAATAAAAAAATCAAGTGCCTGGTAAACCACACAGCCAGACAGACCCAGACAGACTGGCAAACAATCTACTGTATAGAAGCAGACAGAGATGGTTGTAACACAAATCCTCTCGAGCGCTTAGCTAGAGCACTGTGGGACGAAGAGAGGGGTAACTAACTTTAAACTCCTGGGACAGGTGCCAGCCACACAAATATCAAATATTGGTGGACAGATATTGAGGGCATGGGAGGCTTAAGTAATCTATTGCAAAAGAAAGGACTCCAACCTTTGGAAAAGTGACTTAGGGGACTTAGCCAGCTGAAGTTCATGCAATGTAATGGTCACTTCTCTCACCAGATTGACAGCTGTGTGTGGGATACAATATATGGTATTGCATCAAAAATTCCATTTATCGTTTTTCTCTTCCACATAAATTTCACTTTTCCCGAGTAATTTCCCAGACCCAGAATTTTGCGTGTCTCCTGCAAAATCAGTTGAAGGAGGTATGTATCGGAAATGCTGCTGCTTTGGCTTCGAAATAAATTTTCTGTGAGATATTTCACCGATTTCGTGGTGATTCTGGGGAAACTTTGACAGCCACTGAACTCCCCAACAAACTAAAACCAAACAGTAAGGACAGCAGAGGGAATAAGGTCTGATGAGAGATGATGAAGGAGGCTCTTAGACCAGGGTCCCCATTCTGCTGGCCCTCAGGGTCTCTTTATAGCACCAGCACCTGGAAGAGCTGGAAGAACCTGTGAAATATGTCCAATTAACTCAATAATGAACCGAACAGGTCAATAAGAGCCCAGTTAGACTGAAAACCTGCAGACACACCAGTTATCCAGGACATGGATTGTAATCCTCCTTCCTTACAGAGAGCTAACTGTGGAAAATCCCGGCATCATCACGGTACAGTGCACAACAAAGTGCAGTCACCTGGAGGGAAGCACTCTTAAACTATACAAGTCTGTGTAGAGAAAGACGTTAGGCAAAATGCATTGCAGCAAATGTATTGTTTTAAAAGACGCTTCAGAAATAACCCTGTCTGTGCAGGACACTGGAATGCTGCTCAGAACTAACTGACCTGCTGCAGATAACTGGGACTCTGGGCTGACTAGGAATGGGCAGCAAATGCAGACAGTAGCGCCTCTGTGTCTGTCCGCTGTGTTGCCAAGTCCCACTGCAGTAATGCTGGACTGCTATTGGCAGAAAGTGACCATCTTCTCAGCACGAAATTGTCCAGGGAGAGCGTCCCACATTGTCTGCTGCCCGACCAATCCCCGAGCACTTAGAGGGAGGCTCGTCCCTCTTCCTACTGGGATTTAGAAAAGCCCTTAACGAGCAAAAGGCGTCGCCCCTGCAAGCTAAGGCTCATCATGAAAGCTAATGATTTCAGGCGAGGGTTTGTTTCCAGACCATTCTTTTTCTTTCTGAAAACTCTATCACTGTCAAGCCAACGTCTGGTTCTTTCTAGAGAGTTCTTCAATGCCTACATAAGAGTCTGTATCCTCTTTCAGACAACAGTGATTGTATACTGAAATATTTATTATTATTTATTCCAAATAAAGGACAAAGAAATCAGGAATCCCCAACTTATTCCACCTTGTGGCATTTTGTAGAAAGAAGTACCTTGGCAATACCTTGACAGTCACAGGCAGACTCAAACTGGTGAGATCTGTTCACTCCACACACACTGTGCCACTCGGTCACTCCTGACACACAACCTGAAGGCCCTCAGGTGAATAAGTAGCACTGGATTGAACATTTTCTCTGTTTTGTACTCAATTACCAGGAGGGTGAAACATTAAAACAAACAGGTGACAAGATGAGACTTTTAAGTCAGTTTGCTGAAATCTATTGGCATCTTGACATCACCGTGAGGTCAGTCGTCCTCTGATACAGCTGGCTTTAATTATCCTATTCTGTGCCAGAGATGCTTTTTCATGTCACTCAGTGAAATGCACATGAAGTGTTGAAAGGTTCTATCATTTCTGGGCCTGGTGTTTCGACAGCTCTGGCACTGGCTATGTCATTTCAGTTCAAGGTCGAGAACCGGCGGAGTCTGGCCAGGAGTGCTTATTTTGAGAAGGAGGCACCTCTCCAAGGCAGTGCTTTTTCAGCACGTCTCCTCTCTCACCTTTGTTTCTACTCTGGCAACCACTTGTGTGATTCTTAGCCAGAAAAAAGGGAACAGCAGGAAAATGGCAGTAAGAAAAAGAGTGCAAAAGGGAAACACCTTGGGAGAAGTGTTGTGGCACAGACAGTTTTCTTGCGGCACAGATCTGCCAGTCATGTCCCTCCACACTGCTAGGACACTGCTCTGAAGTGAAATCTGGTTCTGAAGCCCTTTTCAGGTCCCATTTCCCTGGTTCTTCCTGGTTTTCGGAATGTGATTCATCCCTGTGTTGTCTCTGTGATTTATCACTGAATTTCTTGCAAGGACACTTTATCCAAGCACAGCCCGATCAGCTACATTATTATTTTCTGCATTAGAAACACACTTTGTCCGTCTCTATTTAATCATTTGCTGTCCCCAATGCAAATGTAAGCTGCATGGAAAAAAAAAATATTTTTCAAACAGCGTGATTTTAGGTCCTTCTTTACACTGCACAATATGCACGGTTGAAATTATTTTTCTTCCCGAGTCAGCTGTAACCCCTGGGCTTTAAAAGACAACCCTGGAGAAGTAAAAGAATCATTTTGGTAAAAAGTTATTTTATAATACTGACGGATCAACTGTTGGATACTTCCAAATCACTGTTCAAGGGGAATGCGATCAGTAAACAGAAAACTGCCCTCACAGCAGGTATTAATAGAAACTTGGCATGGTTATATTATGTGGCCTATGCCAGGCCTGAAAATGTGCCGATAAGGGGTGTACGTGCAACCTTACAACATGCTTAACATGGGAGCTGGTCAGGTGGTACTGTCAGTTCACAATCCTTTCTTGTTGTCCTCACAGCACGCGTATCCCTGTGAGGACAGGGATCGATTCACTTTAATAGACTTTGTCTGTTTTTTTTACTTGGTGTGCAAATTAAGTTCCAAGTGAATTCAAAATCAAGAACTGACAAAAAAAAACAATGCAGCATACTAAGCAAAAGCAACCCAGATTTATAGATTTCAGGTAAGGTATATATAGGTCTCCACCAGCTTTGTCAGTGTTGGAGGTTGTCAAGTGAATGAAAGCCTGGGTCGTTCTGTGACTATACATGTGCAGCCTTCAGGGCAAAGATGCGGCACGCTTCTTCAGAACATAGTGCGAAACTGGAACCAAAGGACACGTGGAAACTATGGGGAAGCACATGTTTAACTAAATGGTAGTGGGAGCGTGGAACTAGCTACCCAGCCATGCTGTTGAAACAGAAACCCTGGCTTCCTTCCTGGCTTCAAGAAACGGCTGGATGGGATCCTTAGCTGCTACCAAACTCAATCTTTCTTATATTCTTGTGAAACCGCCACCTTCAAGGATTTCCATTCTTCTTTAATTTAAATTTTTATTCGATCCATTTCTTTTTTTATTTAGAAAGACAGCAGTACCAGCCTGCCAGTTGTGTAGGAAGCAGTTTTAACCACCAGCTTTGTAGTTGCCACAGCAACAGAAGCAGCAGGAGTGTGGCTAAGGCCCTGCCATCTGCCTCTGCTGACGCCGAGTTTGTACTTTTTATACTGTAAGGAAAGACATCTTGCCTATTACACCGCAATTTCTTTAAAATTCCGAATCTCCTGATGCCAAGTACAGTGCCTTGCGAAAGTATTCGGCCCCCTTGAACTTTTCAACCTTTTGCCACATTTCAGGCTTCAAACATAAAGATATAAATTTTTTATTTTATGTGAAGAATCACCAACAAGTGGGACACAATTGTGAAGTGGAACGAAATCTATTGGATTTTTGAAACTTTTTTAACTAATAAAAAAATGAAAAGTGGGGCGTGCAAAATTATTCGGCCCCCTTGCGTTAATACTTTGTAGAGCCACCTTTTGCTGCGATTACAGCTGCAAGTCGCTTGGGGTATGTCTCTATCAGTTTTGCACATCGAGAGACTGAAATTCTTGCCCATTCTTCCTTGCAAAACAGCTCGAGCTCAGTGAGGTTGGATGGAGAGCGTTTGTGAACAGCAGTTTTCAGCTCTTTCCACAGATTCTCGATTGGATTCAGGTCTGGACTTTGACTTGGCCATTCAAACACCTGGATACGTTTATTTGTGAACCATTCCTTTGTAGATTTTGCTGTATGTTTGGGATCATTGTCTTGTTGGATCATTGTCTTTTGCAGACTCCAACAGGTTTTCATCCAGAATGGTCCTGTATTTGGCTGCATCCATCTTCCCCTCAATTTTAACCATCTTCCCTGTCCCTGCTGAAGAAAAGCAGGCCCAAACCATGATGCTGCCACCACCATGTTTGACAGTGGGGATGGTGTGTTGAGGGTGATGAGCTGTGTTGCTTTTACGCCAAACATCGTTTTGCATTGTGGCCAAAAAGTTCGATTTTGGTTTCATCTGACCAGAGCACCTTCTTCCACATGTTTGGGGTGTCTCCCAGGTGGCTTGTGGCAAACTTTAGACGAGACTTTTTATGGATATCTTTGAGAAATGGCTTTCTTCTTGCCACTCTTCCATAAAGGCCAGATTTGTGCAGTGTAAGACTGATTGTTGTCCTATGGACAGACTCTCCCACCTCAGCTGTAGTTCTATGCAGTTCATCCAGAGTGATCATGGGCCTCTTGGCTGCATCTCTGATCAGTCTTCTCCTTGTCTGAGCTGAAAGTTTAGAGGGACGGCCAGGTCTTGGTAGATTTGCAGTGGTCTGATACTCCTTCCATTTCAAGATGATCGCTTGCACAGTGCTCCTTGGGATGTTTGAAGCTTGGGAAATCTTTTTGTATCCAAATCCGGCTTTAAACTTCTCCACAACAGTATTACGGACCTGCCTGGTGTGTTCCTTGGTCTTCATGATGCTCTCTGCGCTTTCAACAGAACCTTGAGACTATCACAGAGCAGGTGCATTTATACAGAGACTTGATTACACACAGGTGGATTCTATTTATCACCATCAGTCATTTAGGACAACATTGGATCATTCAGAGATCCTCGCTGAACTTCTGGAGTGAGTTTGCTGCACTGAAAGTAAAGGGGCCGAATAATTTTGCACGCCCCACTTTTCATTTTTTTATTAGTTAAAAAAGTTTCAAAAATCCAATAGATTTCGTTCCACTTCACAATTGTGTCCCACTTGTTGGTGATTCTTCACATAAAATAAAAAATTTATATCTTTATGTTTGAAGCCTGAAATGTGGCAAAAGGTTGAAAAGTTCAAGGGGGCCGAATACTTTCGCAAGGCACTGTACGTCTAGTGTTTACAATGGGAAGAGAATAGGGAGCTGAATACCATGGAAGCAACTAAATCAGAATGGAAAAATGAAAGGCAGACAGGAACTGTAATAAAAATGTTCATGGTCAGTGTGCCAAAACTTGTCTGTCCCACCATGTCCAATAATAGTAGGAACCGGGCTATGTATACAATCCACCATTAAATTAAACATCACTACAGAAGCCTCAAGACAGAGCAAATCTGATAAATAATAATCAATTGAAAACCTGTTTTATAACAATTAACTTATTTTCTTTGGTTTCCAGTGCTTCCATATTTAGAAATAATAGCCTAAACTTTTCAGCCCCAGCCCTCTGGAAACAGTAACCCAAGGCGGGAGTGGTGAAACTGTGGAATGTAGCAATGGACTGAGACGTGCACCCTTCCCCCCCTCACTGGCCACTGGACACTTTATTTTGGGCGACCTTTCCTCTAGTAACCTTTCACCCACTTAGCCAGAGTGCTCAGAGGGAAGGTACTGATGATTAGCAAGCATTCTGGATCGCCATGGAAACCGGGAGCAGCAGCAGAGCAGGAAGGAGTCTTAAAGGCAAGTCAGATTATCTACCACAGGCATGTTTAGAATAGCATTATCCTGTGATGTCACCTCACGGTCTTCAATACTAAACCAAAACCCTTGGAAAGGAATCTGAGGTTCTTCTTTTTCTAGAATTCATTAAGTTAACAACACTTTTGCCATCGACACAACATCCCCATGCGGGTGGGAGTCCCCTCAGACATTTTCGCCTTCTGGTGCAAAGGGTACCAACCTTCATGCATTTTGCTGTCCTTCGGTCAACAATTATGACACATAAGAAAGGTTACAAACGAGAGGAGACCATCCAGCCCATCTCATTGTTAGAGGCTAATTGATCTGAGGATCTAGTCCAGATGTTACTTGAATGTAACCAGTGTCTGTTAGAAAATCAGGAGTGGGATTTGAACCTGCACCTCCAGAAGAGACCACAAACTGACCACGGCCATTAGACCACCTAGATGTCTTGACGAGAATGAAAACTTGCTCCTTCCAATGTCTTGTATTCATTTCTATATTTGTATCCTCTACCAGATACCGATAAGCCAGCCCTGGTTATTACAGTTTAGAATGGGCTATATTTGTTCTTTTGTTTTAAGTAAATGGATACCATCTAGCCCTCACTGTAGCAAACAATTTGCTCAAGTTTTAGTTGGTGTATATGTTTGCTATATTTGAATAGGTAGACCTGGATGTTTCACTGTTTTAAAACGTGGCAATTACCTCTAGGAATCTATTAATTGAGCTCTGTACTGTGTACTTTAGTGTATTTAGTTTTCAAAACTTCTGCTATATTTTCCTTTTCCTATAATCAAAACAGAAGATCTTCAAATAAACCAACTTGGCAAATGTGGGCATCTTAACCAAATAGAAAGAAAAAAACCTATAATCATTGAACCCCTTCCTGGTTGTGTGACTATAGCAGCTTGTTTCTCTTTATCTGTAAAAAGCTTTACTTTCTCTAGTGCATACTCAGTGGCCTCCAGTCTGTAGCAATCCCATAGAAGTCGATACATGTTACACACTCACTCCATATGCTTGAATTCCTGCTCTGTGAACTTTGGACACTTGATTGATAGATGCTACAAAGGACCTTTGTCCTCGTAACCTTTCACCCAGTTGCCTCTGATTGGCTGAAGGTGAAATACAGACCTGCCCTCCCTCTCATGCCTTTAAGCTATTGTTAAGTGTCTTTTGTCCCCCTGAGTATTTACAAATGAAGGTGAACAATCACTACCTGAAAATCACACGTGATAATACAGAGAAATGAATGCCTCAAACATCTCTATTGATTCAGATAGTAGTTACTGTAAATGTTGTAGCGCTCTCTGGTTCACGTGGGTATGCGCCCTCGCCGCTGCCGCCTCAGGTCGGCCCCCCACCGCTGGGGACTCGAACACGGCCCTCCGCTGTCACTCAACAGAGACCCAGCCAGTTGAGCTAAAGGGAAATCTCCCGTCAGCCCTCCGGCTGCGGTTCCTGCTATTCACAGGGAAGGGCGGTGACGTCACCGCGCTGGTAAGCCGGCTCGCACAACCTGCAATGTCGACCATGTGCGTTACGTTGTCTTTCATTAATTGCCTAAAAAAACCTAAAAGATTGAGAATACAGGGTTACAGCTGGATACAGAAAGCACATCTGAAAAGAGCATTTTCATCCATGATCCAGTCCCAGGAATCTGCTAAAGCAGTGGACAAATTACAATGCATCTGATTGAAAAAGGCATTGAAAATCACTGCCATTAAACAAGGAAGAGAAAGAAAAAGAGCCTTTTGACATGTCAGCCAGGCAATGCATCAAACATTAAATGAAGCCAGATCTTTCCAGGAAATGTTGTAGTAATCGGGGTCCTATTCCAAAATCTTTGCGGTCAAGGCATGGTGATACTCCGGACGGGATGCCAGCCCATGGTAAATGGATGGGCCAAAAAATTCTAGAAGTATTGTTTTGTACTAGTTTTGGGTTATATTTTCAGTCTAAGAACATTGCTGTGTCTGTGTGTATTTGATAATATGGACATGTACTTCCCCTATTCTCCTCTTCCAAACCTTTTTCACATTTTTGTGAAAAGCCTCCACTCCTTGGTGAGAATCAGTGCAGAAAATACTATCATTTTGCTTCTTGCTTGAGGGGATCTATGGGGGGGGGGGGAGGGGTTGGCTGGAGGCATACAATAAGCTCTTGTCACTCTCAGACAGTGGTTTCATTTGGCAGGCAGTATAGCCAGGGGAAGGACAAGTCTTCGAAATGTCAGCTGTGTTGAAACAACAGCTGCTTTCTTCCCGGTCACCCAAGCCCTTTCCTCCAGATGGAGTAGGCCTTGCCCTATGGCCAGAGTGTACAGCCAAGACACCGTACTCTCCAATGACGGATCACTGGCAGCTAAGCCAATCGATAAAACAGGAAGCTCTCACAAGTGTGCAGAACGGAGAATTTCAGCTCAGTTAGTCATCGAACTTGACTCACCATCTTCCCGATCTCCTGACTTCTTATCAATAATAATTTATATTACTGAGTGAAAAGAAAGTGCCCCAGTCCTTCATGGGCAGTGCAACATCAGCACTAAGATATGGGCCTGTGATTTACTGAATTTGTTTGTCAGATTCTTGACAGAATTCACCCCTGGTTTCTTTTTGGGCTCTATTATATTATAGCACATCCTTTTACGGAAGTTGATCGACACGTCATTTGATAGCCAATAAATGTTTAAATCAATACTTATCTCAAACATATTACATCTTTACGCTGCAGAAACAGACGTGTTTCTCTTTATGGTACAACATCTTTTCAAGACTTATCTGGAAAAAGCCATTCTGGTGAATAGCATCAATAATTTGTTGTAAATGAGCACAAGGCTGTGTCTGGCCAGGTGAAGCAAACCTGGCCTACTTTTTTATCAGCTATACCTGCTAGCGAGTTTGCTGTGCTGAGAGGCCCTTACATAATGTGTACATGCTGGAAACCAACAGTCTACACATCTCTCATAAACTCCAACACATCACTCCTCCCACCTAAACAGCGCAGGCTATGTTTGCATTGGCTCCCGAGTTCAACATTAAAAGTTTAAAGGGCAGTATTGAGAGCTTTTGGCACCATGTCAATAGCTTGTTTTCTATTTCTGTGACACCTACTCCTACATTTCTATTTGTCAGGTTTGCAAAATTCAAAATTATTTTTGAATGCTGGAGAGCAGTCGTTTCTGGAGTGAAATGTGCAGGCTTGTCCACACAGCTGTACCAGTGCCTATTTCAGGTTAAAAATGCACCATTAGCTTGTTTTGCTGTGAATTGTGACATGTCTTTATCCCCTGTCTTTCCCAGTGGAAGATGAAGTGCTGCCCCTGTGACTCCAAGAACCCCTATGGCCAAAATGCCCATCAAATCCAGAATGTCGTGGCCCAGGCTGGGCCCAACAGGTGGTGGCAGTCCAGGAAAGGTGAGACAGCGATGGGCCCTGCAGCCAGGAACGGTCTAAACCAGGTCTTGGAGGGCTGGTGCATGTGTACATTTTCATTGCAGTTCAGCAATTAATGACCCAGACTGGCTCATTATTGGCTTTATTGGGCCAAATTAACACTTCTCTCACCTGGACAACTTGCAGACATACTAGGACTCCAGCACCTTTACTGACACACCTGTCACAGAACATCTGCACTTCTGCAAGCCTGCTTAATGCATTATTGACAGTGATGATTGTTGTTACAATGATGTTGATGAACCATGTTTTCTATTATTACAATCACACATTAAGCATCTCACTACAACGTAAGAGCAGAAGAAATGTTTAGAATATTCACTTGCATTCCTGTGGCCTTGTCGTCCAGATGTGAACCCCGTCTCTCTCCAGTTTGACACGGATAGCAAGTTCCTGCTGCACAACCTGGTTCTGGACTTCAAGGTAAAGCCACAGCACCCGCTCACTGCAGAGAGGGGCACTGTCACATGATTTCGAAGATCTGTGGGTGGCGAAACCACGCATTTACTGGTCGGTGTGTTGCAGGGACCCCGCCCAGAAGCCCTGGTAGTGGAGCGTTCCCTGGATTTCGGCAGGACCTGGCAGCCCTTCCTGTACTTGGCCTCTGACTGTCGCACCTCCTTCCCTCAAATCAGCACCTCTCCCCCACGCAGCCTGCAGGACGTACAGTGCCACACCATGCCTCCACTCCCACCGAACAGCTCCTACCAGGACCAGACAGTGAGGGACCTACGCCAAGAACTGCCTCTTTTACAACTGCATATAGACTAAAACATATTTAGAGACAATTATTCAACTATGCAATACGATGTCATCATGCAAGGGAATCATGATGAAAATGTTCAGATGTTCTTTCTCCTTTATTCTTGAAGCTTTACAAGCTGAAAGAGGGCTGCAATGTTGCATGATTTTTGAAACAGCTGCATTAAAATTAGATTCATTCAAGCAGAGGTTGCTTTCTCATGTGTAATATCCCCATGAAGACTGACGCATCCTTCTTCTTTTCTCTGTAGGTGCACATCAGTCCTATCCGCCAGGTGTCTGCCATCAACCTGCCGCAGAGCCAAAAAATTGAAAGTATGTAACAGTATCCAATCAGATTTGAACACATTACACTATGTTGCAAGCATACACCATCAAAATCATTAGGAACACATTCCTGGTGTTCAAACATGCTGATCTGAATCATTTCAGTTTCTTCCCTTTGTTCTAATGGTTAAAAGCCCGGTAATGTAAAATCCTTCAACTTTTATCAGGGTGTGAGGTGCAATATTGTCATTTTAGTGAAAGCAGCAGTTTTCCAGCAGAAGCAAACTGAAGCTGAGCATCTTGTAAACATGAGGGCAGGATCACTGTACTAAACACCTGTTCTCCACCATCCTGCTCTCTCCCAGGATTATCAGGCTTCACTAACCTGCGGCTGAACCTCACCAGGCTGGGCCAGCCCCCTCGTATCAGCAACGCCCGCGCGCCCAGTGCTTTCTATGCCCTGAATAAGATGCAGGTCCAGGGTTCCTGTTTCTGCCACGGTCACGCCAACCGCTGTGTGCCCACTGCCAACCAGCTCCCTGGAATTCAGGTACACCTCCTTCAAGCAACATCAGAGCTTCACCTACGGTGCGCTATACATGCTGCCCTATTGTCATGCAGGGCCAAGATCTCTTTAATCAAATAAAAGAAAGTGAAAAGCCCCCCTCATTGTTAAACTGCGCTTAAACATTCTGACAATATTTTACACTACAGGTGCAAAATGTTTTATGGGAATAATAATAATAATAACTTCTAACACTTTATATAGCACTTGTCTGGCCACTCCACTCAAAGCGCTTCACAGGTAATGGGGACTCCCCTCCACCACCACCAATGTGCAGCATCCACCTGGCTGATGTGACGGCAGCCATAGTGCACCAGAACGCTCACCACACATCAGCTATCAGTGGGGAGGAGAGCAGAGTAATGAAGCCAATTCATAGATGGGGATTATTAGGAGGCCATGATTGGTAAGGGCCAATGGGGAACTTGGCCAGGACGCCGGGGTTACACCCCTACATAGGTCATAGTGATGCTCCTAACAAGGTGTGTTTGTCTCCGTGCCGGGGTGCAGGTGCACAGTGTCTGCGACTGCCAACACAACACGGCGGGAGTGAACTGTGAGCGCTGCGCTGACCTGTACAATGACCTGCCCTGGAGACCTGCAGAGGAGAGGAATCCGCACCAGTGCAAGAGTACGTGTCACCAAAACACCCAGCAAACATGAAGATAAACAGCCAGTGATACTCCGCTGACAGGGTCGCTTCAGCATTCATTAAAACATGTGACTCTGAACGCTGCATTGGTTTCAGTCCTGTTGCTGGTTTATATTGGCCAATGCTTTCAAGTGCTTTCATTAGAGATTTTGCTTAAACTTTGATTTGCTTTGTGGGTGTAAAGACAGAAGTAAGAATGTGTTGATGCATATATCTTAAGAGACAAGTGTGTTGGAATAATACTGAAGATTTGGACAATTGCAAAATTTCCCTTTGAAATGTTCCCGTGCTGTGGAATGAAAATCCGCACCAAGACAGTGAATATGCCAAAAACAGAAGAAGTGCAAAAGCACTCTGACCTCTCAGCATTCTTAAGCTTCGACAAGACCCAGGATTGAGATCTGGCCCCTTAAACCTCTGTTGTAAGAGTAACTCTTATCTCTGCAGAGTGCGAGTGCAACAACCACGCCCAGCGCTGTCGATTCGACCCTGTGGTGTACGAGGCCAGCAGGATGGTCAGCGGAGGGGTGTGTGAAAACTGCCAGCACCACACCACTGGCCGGAATTGTGAGAAGTGCACCCCGTTCTACTACCGCAACCCCCAGAGCACCATCAGCCGGCAAGATGCCTGCCTTCGTGAGTATTCCTAGAATGCCTCTGTGGGTACTGCCATGAACACCAATCAGAGGAGGTAGCATCTGTACGTACAGTCCAGCCATACAACCGAGAGAGCTGTTGTCAACCCATGCCTTGGTATATGGGAATCACTTTTCCGCCAAGGCACGGACACATACCTGACAGCACAATTATTAATACTTGCCCCAGCAATATGCCTACATGCGGGTAGAATGCAATCCGGCAACCCCATTTTAAAAATACTCCTCCGATAGTGGCATGAGAGTACTGTCATCAATTGACATCGGAACACAGAGATTGGCAAGTTTCATATCAATGCCTCAGGGTAAAATCAACACCAACCACTTGGTCACCAAAACATTGTTCACTTCTTGAAATTCTTGAAAGAGATTTCAAGCTGAGAGGCGCCGGCATATCTCCCAGCTACAAGGTTCTGTTCCACACTTTTTAGTGGATTCAGGATCACAAGGCTGGAGACAGGCCGCCTGTGGCAGCTCAGCTGTGGAGCGAAGGCGGGCTGAGCCGGGCCTTTTCTGTGGTGCCGGAGTGTTTGCTCACTTCTCTCTCCCACAGGATGCCAGTGCAGCGTGGAGGGAGCGGAGCGGGGGGGGCAGTGCGACCCCGAGACGGGGGCCTGTTTCTGCAAGGCCAACGTGGAGGGCCCACGCTGCGATCGCTGCAAGGCGGGGTACTACGGGCTGAGCGCCTCGGACCCTCAGGGCTGCAAGAGTGAGTCACCTACCGGGCTTGTTTGTTCATTGGTTCTCCGGGCTTAGAGATGGTGGCACAGCTGTACAGAACCCTGTCAGACCAACACAAGTGCCCTCTGAACTAGTGTTAGAACAGCTGGGACAAAACACTAAGCACACCATGGAGCAGACACAGCTGGCCTTGCACGTCTTTGCTTTAGACATGCAGGAGAATCAAAGGACAGCTCCACTTTCCAGGCAATGGGCACTCCCCTCCATCACCCCCACCTGGATGATGCGACAGCAGCCAAAGTGCGGCAGTACACTCACCACACATCAGCTATCAGTGGGGAGGAGAACAGAGTAATGAAGCCAATTTATAGATGGGGGTTATTAGTAGGCCATGATTGGAAAAGGCCAGAGGGAAATTTGGCCAGGACACTGGGGTAACACCCCTACTCTTTTCGAGAAACGCCCTGGGATTTTTAATGACCACAGAGTCAGGACCTTGGTTTCAAGTCTCATCCCAAGGACAGTGCCTTTTTACAGTGTAGTGTCCCCATATACTGAGGCACTAAGACCCACACGTGATCTTAGTGAGCGGGTGGGCGCTCCCTACTGGTTCCACTAACACCTCTTCCAGCAGCAACCTTAGTTTTCCCAGGAGATCTCACATCCAGGTACTGACCAGACTCACACCTGCTTAGCTTCAGTTGGAAGCCAGTTGTGAGTTGCAGGGTGATATTGCTACTGGCTGTGAAACAGCCACATAAGTATGCAAACGCATAATAAAAAAGGTATAATTATATGATTATGAAAATTGTATTTCCAATTTAGAAACTGTGGGTGTTTGAGATGAACATGGATACATGAAGAGCTCTGTTTAACTGTACTGAAAAAATCCTCTGTAAGAATCTACTTTATCTCAAACCCTAGAGTGCTCCTGCAGTGTGGTGGGCTCGGTGCGTGAGCAGCCCTGTGACCCCTTGACCGGCCAGTGTCAGTGCCTACCCAACTTCATCGGCCTGACGTGTGACCGCTGTGCACCCAACTACTGGAACCCCTTCTCCAGAAATGGCTGTGAGCCATGTAAATGTGACCCCCGCAACTCCTATGGCACCTCTTGTAACCAGGTAGTGTGAGAGGCTGAGCCTTGCTCTTGCTCATCAGTACCAGGGAGCTTGGAGTGTTGTGGGGACACCTAGTGGTCATACATATGAAACACAGGAGTCCCATTCTCACAAGTAGAGATATCAATCAATATTTGAGTTGTCTAGAACACAGAGCATATGATGCTGTGTTGCAGTGTTTGTGTTCGATAACGTGTTGGTTGTGCAGCTGAAAATGTGATCCATGTATTTTATCATGCAATGTATTGTGCGTGATATGTAGCAACATAATGTGCGTTTCTTTATGAAATCTTCTTAACAAGCGTTTTCCTTAGCACCCAGCTTTATACTCAGTCGAATCCTTAACGGAGCTAACAAGTTGCTTCTCTGGGACCTTGGGCAGTTTTTCTACTCAAAAGCTAAAGATCCTAAGTTACTTAAGAATGGTTACAAATGAGAAGAGGCCTTTCAGACCGTCCAGTAAACTTTTGAGACTATTCTAGCATCTAGCACACTTTTGATCCTCACATTTAACATGTTTAGGAATTGAAAACAAAGAGTTGTAATTAGGCCTATCTATGAAGCCCTCACATATGCGAGAGCTCAGCTGCAACAACAACAACCAGCAGGTATGGGGATCCTCCAGGATCAGTGTTGGGAATCCCTGCTATTGATGTCCTACGGGTTTCAATAGAAATGTCCCAGTTCTGAGACAAAGGACCTGTGGGTTTCTATAGAGAACTCAGAAACTGACATTGAAAACCTTTAGATCCATTCAACAGGGGTAGTATGACTGACTCCATGCTCTGTGTGCGTTGATCAGTTAACAGGTCAATGCGAGTGCCGACCAGGCTTCGGAGGAAGGACTTGTACGGAGTGCCCAGACAACTCGTATGGAGACCTGCGCACCCGCTGCCTGCGTATGTACACTTCTCTGAGTCCGTCTGTCAGTTCACTGTCCATAACAGTCTCTGGAACCGGCTACGATGGACTGGTGTCCCATCCAGGGCATACCCCACCTTGCACCCTTTGCTTGCCGGGATAGGATCTGGCTCCCTTGCGTCCCTAAATTGGATGAAGTGGTTAGAAAATGGACAGATCTGTATCTGTAGTTCTGGGCCTCTCCCCGACAGGGCCTTTGGGAAAATGCTTGTGAATCACAATCTGTGTGTAGGCCTAAATCTCTCCTGGCTTTGCAGAGGAGTCATCTTACACAAATGCCTTAACAGTGCTTCCGGACATACCCACAGCAGATGTCTTGTCAGGAGGTCTTTCCACTGTTGTGGTGAAAGACAATCCTGTCCGTGCGAACAGCTGACAGGCTCTCTCTGGCTCTTCCTCGTCTGCACAGCATGCAACTGCGACCCCTTGGGCACGGTGAGAGCCGGCTGCGACAAGACCACGGGCGCCTGCCTGTGCCAGCTGGGCGTGACGGGGCCGCGATGCGACCACTGCCAGCGCGGGCACTGCGACCGCTACCCCAGCTGCCCTCTCTGCCCCTCCTGCTTCTTCTCCCTGGACAGAGAGATGCAGGGCTTCTCCAACACACTGGACAGCCTGTCCAAACAGGCCATGACCCTTCCAGGCTCTTCCGGCCAGGACCTGGGGCCCAGGATTCTGAGCATTGAGTCCACTCTCCAGCAGATGAGGGACCGTCTTCCCTACCCACCTCCCTCCGACGGGCAAATCACAGAAGCCATCAGCACCCTGCACAGACTGAGGTAAGACATGGTGTGATAATGGCTTTTGCTGGGTTTTGGCTCAAGTGTTCCAAAAACATCATTTATAAAGTCGAGCGAATATAATCAGAAGTAATCACACGTGTGTGCAATACAGCCAGATTGACACGTATCAGCCCTGCATTACAGATCATTGCAATGTATAGCATGAATTGTGCAGTGTATATATAATACGCTCACATTGAATTAACATCTAATCAGTTGTGAATGTCACTACTAGTGAGATACAGTACATTGATGTACATATACTGTATGTTCAAGCCAGTATGTAAGGCAAAATTATTTTTTCAAAGCTGCATATCATCCAACAATGACTATGATATGTTTCTATGATAATGCAGTGCAGTGCTGTACATAAAGTAACTTTTTTCAGCAATCAAAAAAATAGGTTTGAAGAGGTTTATTAGTGAATTTAGCAAAAGGAATTTAAGATTGTGAGTCTAGCAAAAGAAGGAAAAAGGGTTGCTGAATGTGGTCATGAGTTGACAGGCTATGTTAGTAAGCTGATTTTTATTTTATTTAGGAATGTTTGTGTGTTTGGTTCGCCCAGGACCAATTTTTGTTTCCATTGTATAAGACACTTGCGGTATAAAAAGGGACTTTTACTACAGTAAGAAAAGTGATTGTGATTATCTCATTGTCATGACCCAGCAATGCATTAATTAAATCCCCACCCAAGTGACATCCAAGCCTCTTTCCCAGGGACCAAGCCAGCCGACTGAACCCTGACTTCTTCCTGGTGGACCAGAGCACGTCACTGAACAGACAGATAGACAGCCTGCAGACCGAGCTGGGAAGTATCACCCTGCAGTACACCACCAAGAGGGACTCCGCGAACAGAATCCTTAACGGCATCCCGACTGGTGAGAGTCTACTTACACCACTGCACCACCAGGGGGCAGAATTCCCCACAGAGAAGTGCTTCTCTAAAACCAGGATTCTAGTCCAGCAAGAGCACACATTCAAGCCTGCACAGCACCTAAAATGCTGTCAGGTGTGGCGCCCTTAGTTCACACAGATATAAATAAGATTAGCAGAAAGGCTTAACAAGAGCAACAGAACGCCTGCTGAAAGATTTTTTATAGGTGTCTGAAAGGAATTTGTCATGCGTTGTCAAAAAGGACTTTGTTTTCAGAAATAATGTCCAGTACACCTTACCCGTAAACTTTATCAAAAACTTGCTAACATGTGCCTCCCCCCGGCCCTTGTCCTCCTCCAGGTGCCCTGTCCACCATCCAGTCGGCCTATCAGGAGTCGGCGGACGCCATCAAGAAGGCGGAAGGCACCAAGGTGCTGGTGGACCAGTCGGCAAGCCAGCGTGGAGACGCAGCGGCCCTGGAGGGACAGATCCAGCAGGGGAACAAGAAAGCACTGGAGAAACTCAACAGCCAGCTAGCCACTCGCCCTGACCTCACACCCACTGCTGCGCAGGTTCGAGAGAGAAAGAGGGCTGGGAACCAGCTCGAGAGAATGAGAGGAGAAAGGGACAAACTGGCGAGAGAGAAAAGACAGAGAAACCAGGCTGAGCTTCCCCTGCCGGCAGGGAGGAACACTAACAGAGATGCTCTTCCTGTTGTACTATTAGAAATTCTCAGGGATCATGGAAACTTTCTTTCCTCCCAACATAATCCTAGAATTCCCACATCTATCAGGATCACAACACCTATGGATCCATCTGGGGGAGGGTGGGAGTAAAAGTTGGCAGCCTAGTACATGACCTTGCTATTACAGCCTGTGGAACAGGGAAAATGCCTCTACAAATAAGTTACTGCTTTGCCAATTTTTATTGCATTAATTCACTGGTCAGGCTGATAAAGCTCATTTCTGAGGGAGAAATGGAGAAAGAGCACATCTGAGAGAGAGATCTGTAAGGGGAGAGGAAAAGTGAAAGACAATGCACTGAACTTTGAATGCTACAGTATAGCTTATTGTAGGTATCTTAGTCACTTAAAATGCATATCTGACTCCAAAAGTAAGATGTTATCATACAGAACAGAGAGGTTGGAATATGAGGGGGGAAAAGACAAATGGTAATTTGGTACTTTTAGTGACACAGAAAAGTTCTCAAAGATTTTTCTATCATGGTTAAAATGTCTATCAGCTGTAATGTAGGATCATGCTGACAGACCTCACAGCTTCTTAAGTGGAGGGAATGTAGGACGTTGGCATCACTGATTATTTCCTATCATTAATATCGCTCCTCTTCATCACTTTAGGTGTGTGGCAGCACGCGCTCCACCCCTTGTACTCCCCTGCAGTGTGATGGCCAGCTATGCCCAGGCCCCAGTGCTCCCCCTTGTGGTAACAGAGCCACCTGCAACGGAGCTCTACCGCTGGGGAACAAGGCCATGGCAGACACAGAAGAGACCAGATCCAGACTGAGGGAACTCAGCTCTAAGATCCAGCGAGCTGCAGCAGAGGTACGGCACCACACCACTGGGCCCTGATCCTCACAGGCAGGCACATTACAGCCTGCTCTCACTCGGCTTCATCTTTTTTGTTTCAAAGGTTGTTTAGACTTTGTTCCCTTTCAAAGTGTTTCAGCCAGAAAATGAGAAATTCCAGCTAGTTCAATTGTTGAATTTGGAGTGCATCCAGATAAAGAAATTTAGTGAAATTGTCATTGTAGCAATTTTATTTTAGGGAAAAGAAACCACAAGCACCTTCTCACTTAGGATGTTGTTCATTCCTGTATATATAGTAATTTTGGTTACACTGATGTCTCACAGATTTGGAAACATGAAAAGCTCCAGACTGTATTATTAGGTGATGAGACATATTCTTAGTGGTTAACCCTATCTGCATCACTTCACCCAGATTAAAGAATATATCATATCAAGACCTAGAGGCTTGGTTACACGTTGCAAAGGACAAGAATGATGTAAACTGCAAGGCTGGTATCAAAAGACGTCACACAAGAGACATTTCTTGTTAAAGCATGACAGGACAGGAAACCACCAGCATAAGATTATTATTTGAAAACCTCTAGGATTCACCTCAAGAGAAGTACATTCTGGATTCACATTCCCAGATTACAGATTTTAAAATTGGTATATGTCCACACATCCTACTGTTTAGTTAATAAGATGTATGTTAAAATGGTAGGGCATATAAATATCTGTAATCATTGCCATTAGGTAAAGTGATAAATGTAGTATTGTTATAAATAAGTTGCTATGTCAGAAGTTCCGGGTTAAAGCCTTCCATAAAACTTGACCTGGAAAGACACAGTTGTACAGGTGTTGTCTGTAGTCATTATATTTTCATTCCCTAAAGGTTCAAAACAATTTAAATGAAATCAATTAATGATGACTTACATTAATTCAGAGATCTTTTCGAACAAAAGTCTGCATACTCTTTAGCCCACAGGCACCATAGTTCCCTTACCTAAACACAGTACATGCTTATCTGATGCAGATTCAGAGACCCTAGATGTACACCAACACTTCACTTGTCAATGTTTTTTCACACAGATCCAGAACACCCAGGATTCAGCCAATCGTGTCAGGCAATCCACAGACAAACTGGCCAATCAGATTAAGCAAGCACGGAGAGACCTGGATAAGGACATGCAGGACACCCGAGACTTTGTCCAGCAGCTGAGAGAGTTCCTGTCAGGTAACATGCTGTACAGTCTCTTCCAACTCAGGCTTGAATCAGTCTTATGAGGTGCTACAGAACCTTTTGTGTCCAGTGCAAGATTAGCACTTGTTTCCTGAAAAAAAGCTTTGAAAGTGAAGTATAGCAAGAATATATCAGGGATGAAAAAGAGAAACTGTTCCATTTATCAATAGTTTTATAAGATTAATAATCAATGGAACTTTATTTGAGGAGTGCAATGGATAAGGAAAAGTTTTGACATTGTCCTGATAAATATGAGTAATTACTGAAGACAGATTAAATAAAGACTGTTTTCAGTTCTGTGAAAGAGGCATGTTGGAAGAAGTGTTTCATCAAGATTAAAAGAGTGTGGCTGCTGTATCCCATCAGCTCTGTCCCCCACCACAGAGGGTGCTGATTTGAAACCCCCTCCTGTCTGCATGTCCTTCAGACCCTGACACAGATCCAGAAGCCATCCAGACCGTAAGCGAGGAAGTTCTGAACACAAAGCTGCCCCAGAGTCTGGATGCCCTGAGGAGCAAAGTGGACGAGATCAGGAGAATTGCGGCAGGTCTGCCCGACAGCAGGAAAGTCCTGGAGAGCACTGGGCCTGAGCTGGACCACGCCAGAGAGCTCCTGCGCAAAGCGGAGACAGCCAGGTAGGACGGACCGTACAGACATTCTACTCTGACACCACAGCCCTGAATAATTCAGCACAGCAAAGCGCACTACAGTGCTCTTCAGAAAGGATAGTGTGGGACACCAGGCTAACATCACACGGGTAAAGCACATTGAAATCATGGTCACATTTGCTCCAAATTATCCAAGGATAGCCTGGCAAAGAAATGCAGGTATGTTTTGAATCATGCAAACGTATTTTGTGAGTTTTTGGTTTACCATGCCTCAAGAATATATATCACTTCTTAATTTAGGACAAATTAGAGCTCACCATAACACACTTTTGTACAGTCAGAACCAGATAGCTTGGCAGAGGGTATGAGACCATTTACATTGTGCTATTGTGCACAGGTATGAATGGAAGAGCTTGGGTAACCCTCAGGTAGCTGGGCCATCTCTGTCTCATTCCAGCAATCATTCAGCTCCCATCATCTTTCACTTGCTAAATACATCTACAAAAGGTCTGCTGCAGTCTGTACTTTATGTTTATGTTAAATAAAAAATTTAAATCAATAAACCAAAACAAGCTACTTCATGAAAAAAAATAAAAACAGTTTATAGACAGTAAAAAGATCAAACCTAAATCTGAATAAATAAAATGACTGCACAAAACTAAAACTAATCAACTAAAAAAACAAATTTGAAATTATAAATCTGGTTTCACAGCTATGGGCACAACTCTACATCTTTCAGCATCCACCAACAACAACATACATTGTACATGAAGCTGAGAAACATTAATGAACTTTTAGTTTAAAGATGGTTTTCAGTACCATTATATAAACATTACAATGAATTCATGTGGAATTGTTTTAATATGGTGTTTCAACCCTGTAGTTGGAAGTGGACCTGCAAGACACTCACCCTGTTTAGATGTATTATTATGGGACATTATTTTTTTAATTCATGCTGCATATTTCAGGAATACAAATCAGGGAAAACACTGCAAATTTTCAGAAGGCCATTTTCTAAATGACTATAAAACAGTGAAAAATAGTGCTGCCAAACTACAGCACAACATATTACAAAGACAATGCAGTATCCAACACAGGCCACCAATGTGCAGTACAGCACAACACAGCACAGATCTCTGCAGTGCAGAATAGTTCAGTACAGAACTTCACACTATCCATTTAGATAAAAGGGTACTTTTTCTAACTTCTCCCTAAAGTGCACAAATACAATACCAAGATTTTTACTAGACATAAAACACAAGAGGCAGCACAGTGGCACAGAGGTTAGCATTGCTGCCTTGCAGTGCTGGGGACCTGGGTGAAATCTATATGGACTCTGTATGTTCTCCATGTGTTCACATGGGTTTCTTTTGGGGGCTCCGGATTCCTCCCACTTCCAAAAACATACTGCTAGGTTAACTGGCTTCTGGATGTGTTTGTGATTGTCTGCCCTGTGATGGGCTGGCACCCACAGCTCGCTGGCACAGGCTCTAACTCCTCCACAATCCTGACTTGGAAGAAGTGGTCAGAAATTACATGGAGGGGTAAATCACATATCAGAGTGTCCATTACAGCTCTGTTGTTAAGATGGATTTTGGGGTCACCAGTCAGCCGTGTGTTGCAGGACCCAGGCCGTTCTGATGGAGGAGAATGTGAACCAGGTGCTGGACACGCTGACCAGCGAGGAGAGCTCTCTGAGGAGCCTGGAGACCAACGTCCAGGTCACCATGAGGATTGTGGATGGGGTGAAGAATAATATCAATGAAGTAAGCAAAACGAGGCTACCAAGGGTAGCTCAACCAGTAAAGGCATAACTCTCTGCCCCTGCTGCTCAGCCATTGGCAACTGGAGCTCAAATATCTCAATAACCAGCTGTACGGGGACTCCTGAAGCACAGGTTCAGGTTAAGCTCATAGGACACTGGTGACCATACACTGTAGTCAGGGAGAGCTGCATCTCTCCTCTCTTGGAAGGTCAAATTATCTGCTATGTGCTACATGCTTACTATGCTTAAGAACAAGGCCCCTTTTAAGACTGTGTCCTACATCCATGTTAAAACTCACGCAGAGTTCTTAAGAATCTCCACTCTACACAATATTGTGATTTAGTTTCATCCTCCTCAGGCACCAGTACTCTGTGTAACACAGAATCCAACACTGTCTTCAGCGAAAAACTCGCTCCATCTTTAATATTTTAAAGATGCTAAATTATTATTATGAGAATTCATCACAGTACAGCACAGTGACATGTTCAGAAAAATAGTGAAGCACACAGAACCAATAATGACAAGAATATAACCACCAAGAGCTGCTACATTGACATCATGAAAAGGCAGATTGTAGATTAAAATAACTACTTAATCTTACCTTTAAACACTAGACTTAAATTCTCTTTAATATTAATAATTTGGTTTATTCAGTTGTGTTTATGCATTTCTATCTTATTGCAAAGCACCCTGAGATGATGAGCCATAGAAAATACAAATTATTACACACCTGATGCCCTAATTATGTTTTATTTCAATTACATTTGTAGGATTGTACTCCTATTGCCAGGTGTTTTGTATATCAGTAATGTAATGTAGGATATGTGCATGACTGTTTTTGTCCTCAGTGTGTAGTAAAGTAGCTTTAGATCTGCAAGGACTCAAACAGGATATCAGATGACTGGTCCTGTGAAGAGAGTTTAAAGCATGTCTCTCTCTCGACCTCTCCAGATCCAAGGCCTGCTGATCCCAGCACAGAAAACTCTGGGAGAGCTGGCTGTGCAGATGGACCAGACAAAGCCACAGCTGATGGAGCTGAGGGACTTGGTCCAGTCCACTCAGCAGCTGGCGCAGCAGGCTGGGGGGGACGTCAGTCGTGCTCAGAGTGAGGCCAATGAAGCCGGACAGGTGAGACAAGGAGGGGAGGTGGGCAAGGGAGGGTGCTCATGGGAATGTTACACCTGTGCTGGGGGCAGAATAAAAAGATATTGGAGTACTGCACATACTGCAATCCACATTCATTCTTCGAACGAGCAAAACGTCAAAATACCTACTGAATCTTAATCACGGGTACTGACAGCCCTTCATGCAAAGCTCCCAGGCTTTTTTCTTGTGGTGTCTCTTGGCTGTCCATTTAAGCAGAACTGTAATACCTTTTTACATAAGGTTGCAAAAAAGGTAGCTGATAGCGAATTGATCTGAGGATGTCACCCAGCCATTTCTTAAAAGAAAACAGGGTACTGGCTTCAATAGCTGGGTAGCTTGTTCTAGACCCTACAACGCTTTGCATAAAACACAACACTGCCTCCTATTCTTTGTTTTAAACTTACTTACCTGCAGTCCCTACTTGTGTCCTTTGGCTTGATAAACGCATTTTGGTGCTTTAGAGAGGCAGCACCAGACATGACTGTGTATACGGAGACTTATTTCTCCATGTAGGGCAGTTTGGATCAGGATTCCCCAAGAAAAGGTAAATATTTGGTTTGGCCCTGCCTAGGTTTTGTGGATTTGAGTCCCCTGGAAAAGCATCACTCATGAGCTTGCAATATTGTCGGTGAGAGGCTCATTCTCCTCCACTCCACACTAGTTCTGCTCTCGGGCACCGGAGAGGTCCAGTGAGAGACTATGACAGCTGGAGGGAAGAGAGGAGACACACAAACCGGGGGGCCTGCATGCATCTGTAACACGGGGCTGTGCTGTGTCCTGTGCAGGAGCTGCTGTTGCTGGAGGGCCAGTATAAGGAGCTGATGAGGAAGTGGTTGGGCGGAGCTGGTCAGTCAGGGGGAGGTGCCTCGAGCACCAGACTCCAGGAGCTGCAGCAGGAAGCCAATGACCTGATCCTGCAAAGCATGAGCATGATGAGGACGCTCTCAGGTGAGTCCACCGGGAGGCGACAGCCCCACCTCCTGTTGCTCCTCTCTCAGGTTCTCCCCAGAGTGAGAAAGGAAGACTTTCATTCAGCAATATGCACAGCAGGTAAAAAGATGATATAGAGTCTGATTGCACAGAGCAACTTCTCAGGCCTCAGCCACAGGGATCAAAGCCTGCACCCTGGCATTGCCAGTGAGGCTGGGACTGTGCCTAATTTTATCCATCATCAACATAGTGTTTTTCAAAGATCCCAAGGACATGGTAATACGTGCGGAGCCGAGTCTGCATCTGACTACAGCACAACATGAATAATAGACTCTATAAATCCTTCACACAGAAGCAAAAATAATGTAGATCAAATGATGGTCAAACAACATCAGTTCAGTTCAAGGTTAAAACCTAAATGATCAGTCTTAACCATGGCATGGGTGAAAAAGCGGATGATTATATATGCAGCGATCAGGGTGCATGTTTAAGGAAACGGTTGTAAGGACGGAAGCCCTGACCCATGACTTTCCACCCCCCTGTACAGAGAGAGAAGGCTCCCTCCTGGAGGCCAACGAGGAGCTGCTGATCAAGTCCCGCAGGCTGGAAGGGATGGAGGAGGAGCTGCAGAAAATCTTAGATGACATCCGGCAAAAGGCCAGAGTCTTGAACACCTGCCAGGGATAAGTCCCTGTCCACGCCTTCGGCCTATCACAACTCTTGCTCGAGACACTTTTCTATTTATTTATTTCTGGAAACAAAAGCTTTCCTTGAAAATGCAGTGCAATTACAAGCTGAAGGTTTGGACAATTTCCTATGTACGTGGAGGTTTTTCTGTCCCATGAGTGGAAGGCAAACTTTGCACAGTTGTGCCCATCATGGTTAAGCAGGGTGGAAAATGTTTACTTCTGATATGGAATATGGTAAGATCCTATCACACTGTAGAGAAGCACACAGATATATCTGTGATATCAATATGTTGTAAAGTCTTTGTACTTTATATATCACAGCGGCTTTGTGTCAATGGATTTTTGCAATGACTTTTTTTACACACCTTCAATTTTCTTCCCGATTAAAGAGCATTAACGAGATCTAATGGAGTGTAACCTTGTATTTACAATGCCCGTGTGCTTCTATGCTGAGCGGAACACAACTGGCTGGTTATTGGTGGGCCAGGGTTGTGTCGGATTTCCACTAAGGAGCAGCTGCAGTAACTCGCCAGATGCTGATGACGACGTTAGGGATAGATGCACTGTTTCTCCAACTGGCAGTAAACAGGGTTGATTGATTTACAGTATTGGGAACCTGGGCACAAAACAGCTTTAGATCCCCTTCAGCCACTGAAAACATTACAAAACCATGCATACAGTTATGCCATTTATTGTTGACACATTGCATCAACAACCATATGTAATCAGTTTTATTATGCACACAATATCAGCCTTCAAAAAACGATTTAGTGCATCACAACAAAAGCCAAAAATAAAACAACACTGACTGCCCAAGTAGTAATGAATTAATAATATGTTGCATACAGCAAAAAAAATCACAGACCACACATGCTCTTGTAATAAATTATTTTAGTTAACAGCACTTTTTACATATGATGTCAGTAAGCACATCCGTCAAATAATCGAGGTTATGTTCTATGATTCTGCCAGTTATTCGAGATTGCAAGCCACTTGTACTAAGGCCTCCTTCATAAAAAAATAAGTACTACATATAATATTGCGGATTACGTGTACTACGTTTAACCACTACTGCAGCATTTTGAAGAAAAGAAATACGAACAAAATATCATAAGACGGTCTTACCTTCAAGTTTCTTCCTTATTTTGAAAATCGTGCACCATGTTGTTAAAACTGTTTTGTGCACCAGTTCCGATTCTATTACCAGCAGAGATAAAAGTATATTATGGACCAGAGTTCATTTCTTATCCTTGTTGTGGGCCACCTTTCCTTACAATCTGCAGCATCTCGATTGAGGTTCATTCAGTACAAAGAATTTAAATTACACGAGTTTATCAGGTATGTTCTCAATTGTGCTTTGGCTCCGAATGTCTTTGCTCTGTAATACTGCACATCTCCTATCACGCCACTAGAGGCCCTTGTTTCACGACTTCATTTTGATAAGTCGAACAAACCTTTCAGCATTTTCCCCCTAATGCAGGACATGTATCGCGTTTCTCTAAATCGTTTCGTTCTTCGTTCTTCTGTTTCTGACTATTTTTTGAGGACTTGACGTCATACTCAACGTTGCAGGTCGATCCTTTCGCGCTGTAGATATTGTCTGCTGTTTCTCAGTTCTCTCTTTTAAAGTAATGATTTATTCTTGACACTCTTTAACCTTAACCTCTCACTGTGTGAGTTTCCTCTAAGCAACCCCACTTAAGTGATGTTGATCCATAATGCCTGCTTATTAAGCGCGTTCAAAATGGTGACGGATATTTCTCGTGGACAGGGTAACTCTTGGCAACCGACCAATCACGAAACAAGTCATTTTCATATCGCAATGCAAGTAAAACCCCGTTCACGGTATGGTCTGTACTGCAATATTGCAACCACAGAATCTGATGTTTTTTTCTCACCACGTTTCTCTGGGCACTTCTGGGCCCATGATCTAATCTGCCTCTGGCAATTGAGTTTATCCTTTGCTCACCCAGCTATATCCCGTGTTCAATGTGAGAGAGAAGCCTGCGCCAAACCAGCACAGATCAGCCAGCCGCTTAAAGCCAATAGGAAGTTCTTAATGGGATCAATTATGGAATTCGGTCAGGGCAACGATTTAGACAGCAGACAGGATGAAAGCAGACACACTTACTCTTCCACACCTTAAAATCAAGAACAAAGACGATCATATGGGACTGCAGTTATAGCATTTTTATTAAAAAACAAACTTCCAAATTTTCAAGTACACAATCAGATTTTTATTGATAAAGATCCTAAAAAAATCCAAGTATAGATTTTTTTTACACAATACACAGTCACAGATTTCCAGGTTGAGACATCCTGGTTGTACCAGAACAACAGTTTTAACAGGTCTGTAATGCCAGGTTGCATTAGCAGTATTTTTAATCACCAATATAGATATATATCTTTTTATTACAGAAACAAATATGAACATCTATTGCCCAACTCTCTTTCTGTGCTCTTAAGATGTGGGCACTAGAAAGCTGTAAAATCACAAGACATATCTACAGTAATAAGACATTCACATCTGTTGGCGAGTTAGTAAAGTTATCAGTTAATAAGAACTACAATTGCTATGCATCCTTAAACTCCAGTCATTTTTTATTTTAAAAAACATAACATATAATATAAAAATATTTAACACATGACTTTTAGGAGTCTTAGAAAAGGACAGCACAGCTAGGCCTCAACAAGTCTAGAAACTGGAACTGTTTCATAACAGTTTGATTTACATTAGCCTGTCTACTTCGTCTCCATTACAACAGAAATCTTCAGCTTCACAATTAGAAAAGAGAAACTAAACTCCCTTAGAAGTTAAAACCTGTCTAACTAACAACTGCAACTAGTTTGAAGTAGAAAATAGCTCTGGCGGTAACTCACTTTTTTAAATTTTGTCTTGAAATGGTTGTAAAAACCATTTTAGCAGCAGACTTAACTATATTCATGGCAGCGGCATATGATAATTCTCTACACAGAAACCAGTGTAAAAAATACATGCCATATTCCACAGATACATTTTGTTCAAAATACAGTTCTCATCACAAAGCATTTCCACAATTACGAGCGCAAACTTAGGAAAAAATGTATTCTTTGTTTTGAATTCACATGACAATACAACACTCATTCATTATCCATGAATGCTAATACAGAGGTTTAATTAGCAGACATAAAAAATAAAGTTTGTTTTTCCTTACATTTTGGGATTTAAACATTCAAGAATCGCTTATTTCTCCTAGACAGTTTACGATCTGTCTTTCAGTTCTGCCCACTGTAGGATTTCTCGAAGAAAAACTGATGTTTTCTAGGCACTCGGTATTTTGGATGCAGGATCCAAACACAGCCTGTAAGACTTGTGACTCCCGCTGAACAACAAACGGCAAACAGCTCAGCTGAACAACACGCAGTGGGCTGGCTCACATGTACATTGCAGAATGCCAGAGAGCTCTCTCCAGACACTGGAGCAAAACAGCTCTGCAAGAAGAAAACATAGAACGTTTTGTCAGTACAAGGCGACCTGCAGTTTGAAACACTATATTATCAATCAGACATCAGCTGCATGTTTTATTCACTTTCTTTGCCCTGTGCATTCTTGTACCAAATTGCCATATCGCTACCATTCTTCATGAAGTTGTGTGTGAATGTTATTACCTTTAAAATGTGGCAAACACAGCCAAATGACAGGAGAGAGGACTGAAGATTGTGCAGAGTTACAAATGAACATCACACCCACTTTAAATTAGCACTGTCCTAGCTCAACATACATTCCAAATGTCTCTTTTGTCATGTTGTCGTTTCCTGCACATCCTAATCAGATACAAGAGTAGCAATGACAAGAATATTAAGCCAGCACACTGACTCCCATTGGTACTGAGACCGCGCCATGCTCTGCAATGAGATGGAACCCCACCTGTCAATTTGTCCCCAGTCATTGGCTGCTGGGCTATCACATGATGGAGCAGACCCCAGTATGCAGGGGGGGACTTTGGCCATTCACAGGGAGGATCAATGTGGGAGCAACATTCCTGTAAAAGAGCACGAGAGGCAATAATATTAATAACAAATACCACCTCAGCATTAAATTAGGAGACAGTGGCCATGGGGGGAGTAGGCACCGTAAGTCAGAGGGTGAATGTTGGTATCCCTAATGTTTGTAGCCAGCACAAGCAGCATGATGTGTGATAGTGTTGTTACTTCACAACTCTAAGGTCCTAGGGTTGATTCTAGATTCCTCTCTATGTGGAGTTCACACATTTCCATGTTTCTGTGGGTCACCCAGGTGCTCTGGTTTTCTTCAACCCACTAAAGGAAATTTAGTAGATTACCTTGCTACACTAAGTTGCCATATCCATGAGGAACAGGAGTGGGACACCTCTCTCGAGAATCTAACTGGTCAGGAGCAGCTCCTTGCTACCACGAAATAGTGAAGATAAGGTTCAGGTGAACGAGAGTGGTCACAGCCAAGACGCTAGCCCGCACTTACGGGGGAGAAGGGTAACTTGCGGGCTACTAGTGGGAGCTGAAGCTCTGGGAGTTGGTGATGGAGCAGTAAAGTGCTGATTATGGACAGAGTGAGAGGTAATGGTCTCAGCTCCAAGGCCAGGGAGAGACCCTGTATGTACCCTGAGGTTTGGTTAAGAAGGATGAAGATGGAGGACAAGTCCTGTGCAGGCCGGATCTGAGGGGCAGGTCTCATGATGCTGTAGTTAGAGTGAGTGACAGCTTGAGAAAGCCAGGAGTAAAGGTCAGCTTAGAAGACAAGTGACCATAATGGCTGCAGTAAGGGATTGCTCTGGGGAGACCGCTGGGCTGGGGTTGTGTACGTACTGATTTCTGGCAGCCCCGTTGAGGTTGGCCGGCTCCGACAGGTAGTTGGGTTTTCCCTTCTCTCCGATGAGCCCGTGCACTGGCTCGCTATGGCTGACCCTCAGGGCGTGGTAGTGGCTCTTGGGCTCGTTGTGGTTGTGTTTAGGGACGAGGATGAAGTTCTCCACATTCCCGTTGGGCTCCACCGAAGGGGTCTTCTTTGGGGAGTGGGGCTCCGAGACGTCAGTAACATTAATCATGGGCAGTGTCTTGTTGGTCATTTCAGAGTGTGCCAGTTGCAGCTTCTTCATGTGGTTAATCACCACTGCAGCATTGAAGGCTTGCTGCAACCACAGGAAATTGAGGTTTAATTAATTACTCTGCTTAGACTCACCCATCTCCATTTCAATGCTGAATCGCAACTCAAATATACCACTCCTTCATCCTTTTTACATGACCATCATAATAAGAACGTCCCTGCCTGTCCAGTTTAAGATGCTTCAGAGACACTAAAGCACAAGTTCTTGAGAGCAGCAGACTCTTCCAAGACTCCATCAGCCTCAGTTCTTAAACAAGTAACAGAGCTTATTAGCCTAATTGGATCGATTTAAATTTAAAAGGTCTTCTGCTGCCTGTTATTTAAAGAGTTATGTAAATGCCGCTGGAATGGTGCCCTTGGGAACAGGGCTTATGGCCCTACATACTAGAGCACATAAAAAGATTTGGAACACATGTGAGATGTTTAGCAATTTCATTTGTCAATTGATAAGACCAGGAATGGCCAACACAGTGCTTGAAAGCTGCTGGGCAATCCTTCTGTCATGTTATACAACCTCAAAAACCTCAGTTTTTTGGTAACAAAATCCCATTGTCCTAGGTGATTGAAAATTTGTGATATAAAGTTGACCTACAAAATCTTCTTGGTTGAGTAACCTGCGTGAGTACAGGAGAAAGATCAGGACATTCTTAAGGTAGACCTAGTGCTCTGATCTGCTGTCTCTGGAGTCTATCATGGCACCGCTGTGCTGAAAACTCACCCGCCACTTCGATTTAGCAAAGTTCTTCTGGATGTTGATACTGACAGAGTAATAGATGTCGTGGCTGCGAGCCGTCTTTCCAACAATCCTGCCAGGAGAGCAAAGGAAAGAAAGTGCCGTTGGCTTGGGAAAAGTGGAAAGGCAATGGAACTAATTGGGAATCAAATCCAGATTCTGTTATTGCTTCCTTTCTGATCATGAAATCAAAACAAGCCTATCTAGAAATGATAGCAACTGATTTTTAAATCAGCTCAAAGCATTAAAACCCTGTATCTTGTCAGACCTCAGAAGGTAAGTAAGGCTGGTCAGTACTAGGATGAGCGACCTCCAAAGAAAACCAGGTTGCTGCTAAGCAATAAGCAGTGTTCATGGACCAGTAGGTGGCTTTCTTCCCTCTGGAGCAGAATTTCCAAAGCAATGCCCCAGTATGGTCACAGGGATCTGTGCTGTGGTTGGCGTCATCCTTTATCAGAGAAGTTAAAGAAAGGTACTGACTACTTCATCATAAAATATCCCATGGCATGGCTCATAACAAGTGTGTTAGTCCTGATGTCCTGGCTAAACTCCATTTTGGACTTGTACAATCTGGCCTCACTACAGTTCCCCTTAATCAAACCATAATAAAGTAATTTCTCGCTTCTCCACCAGTACAGTGGGTCTGCTGGCTACTATGCATCACCCAGTTAGGGAAAGCACTTCAGTGGAGGAAGATTGGTCCCCCCATGAGGAAGTCTTAAAACCACACAAGTGTAAGAGCAGGGAAGGAGACAGAGAGAAAATTAAGGGTGTTTTAAGAAACTTGCCTCCCTTAGGATTCACTTTGAAAAAATAATATTGTGAGGCAGAGGGTCTGCGTTAGAAAATCAGTCTCGGGCTATGTAAGTGTTTGTCACAGGCATGGGTGTTATATAAATAACAAATTTGCCCTAAAAAACTTAAAGGTCCTGTTCCTTCAGTGGGCCTGGGCGGAATGCCCCAGAGTTCATGCTGACTGTACTTGACAGCCCTGAAATGTGACCCCACTTACCAAGGGTGTCTGAGAGCCTGCTCAGTGGTGTAGCGAACCTCTGGGTTTTTCCGCATCATGTTGCGAATGAAATCCTTGGCTATAGAAAATAAGAGAGAATTCAATAACAGTTTTGCAGCGCAAGGACAGCTGATCAAGAGCATTATCCATTTTATTTATCTTAAAGGGAAAGGGAAAATCTCTGGAGGTGATCAATTAGAAACTTTCCTAAAGCAGATGATGATGATCAAGGCTCCACTCTTCATTGATTAAGCCAACAGTTGATTTAGCCAAGTAGCTAACAGCCTGCGTAATTGTGAAGAAGGAGCAGAGAGAGGAGACCTTCGCTCAGGCACTCACCTGAGTCAGAGATGTCATCCCAGAAGGGAGAGTCAAACTCATACTCTGCTTTCATGATCTTGGCGAACAGTCTGGACTCCGTCTCCTCGTAGAAGGGGGGGTATCCACACAATCTGGAAGAGCGCAAAGGGATCCTGTTTCATGTAAACCGCCCTGACAATGTGGACAATCAACCTCTATAAAGGATATATACTTATTACTGTCTGAGCATATATAAAATATCCATTTACATAGCAAAACAAATAAAAAGCTGATCCTGTGCTATTTTAAATATATTTCCTCAATCTCCATGCCAGATCAGCAAAGCATTATCTGTGTAATCTGGCCACAGAAACTACTGAATAAACGAGCAATTGAATCGACTATAGAGCCAAAAAAAAAACTTCTGAAAGGGTGGCACTCTGCCTTCTTTATTGCAGATCAGCATTATCCCTGATGAACAGTGGATAAAGCTGAGGGAGGTGGCAGGGCTGATCTGAGGGGGCACAGGCAGGGAGGTACTCACAAGATGTAGGTGATGACCCCTATGGACCAGCAGTCCACTGATTTGCTGTAGGGCTTCTGGGCCAAGACTTCAGGGGCTGCAGGGAAAGACCAGAGTCCTCCTTTTGAGTTACACCCAGTATTTATACAGGACGAACATAAGAAAGTTTACTAATGAGGAGGAGGCCATTTTGCCTATCTGGCTCTTTTGGTTGTTACCAGCTATTTAATCCAAGGACCTGGCTAGCTTGTCCCATACTCTCACAACCCTCTTGTTAAAGAAGCGCCTCCTGTTCTTAGATTTCCCCCATAGTTTCCACTTGTATCTTTTGTTTCATTCCAAAGAATTGCACTTGGTTGGCTTATGCAATTTAAACTAAATGCAGTGCCAAGTGCAGCCTGTAACTCATTTGAGTTAACACATGGTTACAGACAGGCTCCCGCTGGGTCATCTCCAGTTGAGTGTCCTTACCCACATATCCTGGCGTGCCGCAGGCCGTCGCCATGATGCCATTGTCCTCTATCTTGGAGAGGCCGAAGTCGCTGATCATGATCTTGGAGTTCTCGTCCTGGCTGTAGTAGAGCAGGTTCTCAGGCTGCAGAGGTAATGGTACAGGAGAGGGTGTATAATGTTTAAAAGAATTTCAGCTCAGGGTCATAACAGGAAGTGCCTGTACTGCCTATACTTTTCAATTTTCTCCCCTAAATTCTGTTCCCAGGAGTGGCAGTAAGGGCAATGATTGGAGACAGAAAAACAGATGAAGATAGAGAACCAAGCGAAACTAGTACCTTGAGGTCTCTGTGCACGATGCCAATCTGGTGCAGATAGTTCACTGCATCCAGGACCTGCCGGATTACCAGGCTGGCATCTTTCTCTGTGTATACCCCTCGGTCCAGTATTCGGTCAAACAGCTCTCCCCCGGACACCCTGAGGAAGGTGAAGCCCAGTCCATCAGCACACTGAAGGCGAACTAGCAATCCAACACCAGATGGCACTACATATCCTCCAAATGCTCATACTTTTCATACAACATGAAATACACAGAATAAATTATTCTGGAAGTGTTCTAAATGGAGACTATATGTAAGTGCATTGAAAACCAATGACATGGGGCACTCCTTCAATAAAAGGCTTATGGGAGACTGGAATAAGCTACTCAGCTATGTTGTTGAAGTACACCCTGGTTTCTTTCAATAAATGACTGAATAAGATCTTCTGACCAATGAGTTACTAAGTACCCAAGAGAATGAATAGCCTCCTCTCCTTTTTCTTATGTTATGCACAGTGCGTTAGTGAAAGTACCACTTTTGTATATGCAAGAATAATGTGTAAGTTCCCTTAGCACAGTACTAAGTTGAAAGTGCATTTTTTACAAAGATAAAATAACCCCCCCCCCCCCCAAATAAATAAATAACAACAAATTTTAACCCACAGATCCCAATACCTAACTGATTTATACAATTGTATTTATACTCACAACTGCATGACCAGGTAGTAATGGGTCCGGCTTTCATAGAAGTCTTCCAGTGCCACAATATTTTCATGTTTGATTCTGGGAAGGAGGAAACAAACCTCTGTAGATCTCTCTTTTAATTTTAAAATCCAGGGTTGGAACAGAAACATCTGTTCCATCCCTGGTGGAACAGGGATGACAGCGTATGTTGATGACAGCGTATGTTGGAACCATATAAGAAAGACAGTAACTCTCCCCCACTCGTCTCCCCACACCTACTGTAAATAATGGTGTTTCAGTCTCAAATGCAGCATGACATAAAGAAACTTTGACATAGATGGATTTTACTCTTTGCAACACGTTGACAATTGCACTGTCTTTTTTTTAAATATACTTCTTTCAAGCTCAGTGTTTGACCCTATTTTCTTTTTCTAAGGACCTGTTATTAGGTTTTTACAAAACAATTTCAGTGTCTGTTCTCCAAAAGGAAAAAATCCCCCTTCAGAATTCAAATATTGTTTTAAAGTCCTAATGAAGGATGATGAGGTTATAAGACATTAAAGAATGATGAAATCCTAGTCACGCCTTTTTCCATGAGTAACGCAGTTAGAATAAAAAGACTCTTTTTTTCTCATTTTCTGTTGCATGCAAATCAGGATAAAAAACACATCCAGCCAGGTTTGTCAGGGAATGTTGGGAACGCCTGGGCCTACTTAGCATGGGTGCTCACCTCCTCAGCACAGAGATTTCATTTTCCAAGTTGTTGTCCCGATGGTCTGGCATCTTTTTCACGCACTTGAGAGCGAAGAGCTTGCCCGTCTTCCTCTCCTTAACTAGGAACACTTCGGAAAAGGCCCCCCTGGCACAAACAGACAGGAAAGTCTCAGCAAAGGAGCACCTTTCAGTAGCTGTAGGAATTCCACCTCTTGATTATGTAGTTCCATAATAAAAAGACTTTAACCACAGAGTCAAAGAAAATGATCAATGCAAGAAACACTAATCCTGGTATCAATTAGATTTAACTGGTGGCCAATGTCTCTAACCATATATCTTATCAAACAGTGAATCAAGTGAACCCTTTAACATGTTGTTATTTGTATTTGAACAAATATGGGTATTTGAAATCTCCAATATCTTGAAAAAGGAGCCACTTCTACAAGAATAAAAGCTTTTTATGATGAGATTAAGAGAAAAATACTTTAGGTATGAAAATAAGAGGTACATGTGGATTGGTACAAATAAACAGTAGGCAGGAGTCTGGATCAAACTGCCCTCCCAAGTAAGATAAGCTGGCACTCTGGGATCCTTTGAGAAATAGATGGCCAAGCTTTTGGAATAGACCGACTGTGAGCAGCCAAACAACGGACAGTACAGCCTCTTGTTATTTATAATCCTTCTAGTTTTGAACTAAGCAAAATGAACATCAATTAAATAATAATTCAATTAATTGATTTGAAAGTGGTATGGTATGAAATCTAGCAGTTATTGTGGACCTGGTTCAGCCACCAAGTAAAGCATGAACCTTTCAGACACATTTGGTGTAAACATGGCACATACATAAACAAGCAAGCAGGGTGAGTATCAGCAGTTAATGTGTTTACTGCAAAGAGCTTTTATCTTGTATACTGGATCTATCTTGAGCAGTTTCTGTCCTAGCAGGAAGGATTAGGGCCCTAATCTTTTACGTAACGGAAACTGTCAGGAGCTCAGGGATGTGAACGCTGTACACAAGCGAGCAGGCAACCCAGGTCTACCACAGCATCCTTCAGCCCTGGGAAGCCGAAGACTGAGCTGAGCAACCACAGAATCGCATGCGCTCTGTAAACAGAAAAACAGCGACTGGCATAAAACTGTGGAGAGAGAGAACTCGTCAGGGGAGGTGATGTCATGGAACATTCTTTGATGTAATTCAGCTCCCTCTTTTGTTGAGTTTTCTGACACTGTGATTGGCTGAGAGAGCGTGTGGAAAACTTTTTCAAAGCATCAAAGAGTCAAAACTGTTTATTGATTGCTTGATCACAGAAGACTGACTGATGAGAATGTTTCACAGTGTGTTAATTCATAAAGGAAAGCCGGTGTACGTGCTCTTGGGTAACAGTGACACACAGCTTTCTCACATTCATGCATTTTTGTATCTCAAGAGTCAGAGCTAACATCCTGCTGGATCATAACAGCTTTACAGAACAAGCATTATAATTGCTTCTCTATTCCCTGAGGCCTCCCAGCAGTTCAGAACCTTGGCCCCCTGGCCCTTGCATGATTACTTATCATTGTGTTTTTGTATTGATGTGTTTCTGTAGTAAGCCCCCTGATACGAATATAAAAATGTAACACACTACTGCAGCCCTAATCCCACAGCAACTTTGACTGAACAAACAGGAAGCTGGGAGAGAGATGGGACTTGCACCCTGGTGCACATGGCAGACAACACTGGCACAAGTCGCAATGGGCACTGTCAGCTGTACAGGGGGTTCGGCAATTCAAAATGTCACTGCATTCTGATCTGATACATGCCCCCTCTAGTGTATTGGTTTTTACTGTTCAGAATGCTTTCTTGCAGCATCTGTCCCTTGTCCCTCAGCACCCTGGTAACTGGGAAACCTGCTTGTACTGCTTCTAAGAATTTCAAAAAGGACGGCTAAACACAGATATAAAGCAAAAGAAACATTAATTAGATGCATTGTATCTAGATTATGGAATTCAAAAGGCATCTGAACTAAGAGCTTTGCACATGCATGCTTGTTTTTTCCGTTAATCTCCTCCCTTCTGCTTCATCTGCTTTGAGACAGTGCAGCGTTCAACTTCTCAGACAGGGAAAAAATAGGCTGGCTTGACCCCTGACCTTTCTAGGAGTAGGTTAGGTACTGTATATATACCTCAAAGCCCATGAAGTCCCTTAGATCCTGTTAGCTGTTCTTGCTGCTAATCGACCCTGCTCTGGTGTCATTGACTCATTAAGGCGATCAGCCCACTGTCATCCCTGTCTCAACCTGACCTGAAGGTTTAGCCTGTAGGAGTCTGGAGCCATTTCTTGCTGGCTACTCTGCTATTCATAACCTCCTGCTAGTAAAGCTCTGGCAGAAGGTGTTCTGCACAAAGAGCAATTGATCCAACTAGCAGGCAGGAGACAGACTGCTGTTAGTGGGGACTAGTATTAGTAGTTAGTAGTTAGTAAGTACTAGTATCTTCTGGGGGATGAGAGGAGAATGGTCATCAAATTCAGGATTCCAAGGGTTGGGATGGGGGTTCCAGGTTATTTTTTGTATTCTGGGATGGGGGGTATTTTATGGAGGGCAGCTTATTTGTTTATCATTTTCTAGAGGGGAGGTGTGGAAAGGGGGGAGCTTGACTACAATTCTTTATTCTGTGGAGGGTGACATTGTGCTGGGGGCGGGGGGGAGCAAATTCATCTACTGAAGCTTTTTAAAATCTTTTTTGAAGACTTTAAATGAGGTCTGGCAGGGGTACTGGGGTCGATGTGCTCTTCAAGGCAACTCAGACCTACAAAGCAGGCAGGCGACCCAGATCTGCCTCATTAACACAGACATTAATTAAGTTCAACTAGTTATGCAACGAGTCATAATCCTATGGACGACAAATGTGTCAATTAATATGGCTGCTTAATAGTTCTGAATCATTTTTATTTCATGAGATAGCACATGCTATAGTGCTTGCTGCTAGACGTGGAGAGTGGACTGAGAGTTTGAAGCTATGAAGGATTGTATAAAAACTATTAAAAATCACAGACCATTGCCCTCCTCACTCAGAGCACTCCCTTTAACCCAAATTCAGACAAGCTGGATCTTATGGGCAGTGTCTATGATCTGACAGTACGAGCTATGGGACAGGACACCTGCCAAGACCTGTTGCTCTTACTATAAAACCTTTCTAAAATCCTTTTTGTGTGCCAGTGTGCTGAAAGACTCACATGTTGCCCACATGTTCCCACAGCAGATTGGAAGACGTGTGGTGTCAGGATTGGGTTAAGACTCAAAGTCTCCCTCCTGGCTGTGCTATTTGCGAATGCTGACTTGACTGTTCGTCGGCCTAAACCAAGTCCCCCCTGTGCCTCAACAGCAACGTTTCTTAAATACTAATACACAGGTGTTATGTCAAAGAGCCAACGGAGATTATTTCATGGACGTCTGTGTGAAACACGGGTTCACTACTCTACAAGCCTCGTGTTCAACATTAAGGGACCAGTGCAGCACTTGAATTACAGTCAAACAGTTTTATTAGGTCGCACACTTTTTTTCTGAACCACTGAATATCTGGATAAGCATCTGGGCATTGTGTTAATGGAACTGCAGAAAAAAGGAATAAGTAGATTGCTCATTTCAGATGTTAAGAGCAATTGAAGACTTTACTACATAGTCTCTAAATTAAATCGAAACCTTAATTTGGAGACTCAGAGACCAACAGCTTGAGAATTACTCTCACTAAATCCGTGTTTAACAGAAAGCTCAGAGTCATTTTGGCATTTAGATTTAGCAGGGGAGATGACTTGTAGATTCAATTTCTAGTCATCACCCATATCAATTTTTCTAAAATAGTTTTTAGACTATTTCCTGGAATCCTAAACGATTTGTTTTTTTAAAGATCTTTATTTTTCCTTTAATGTGGTGAACCAACAGCACAAATACAGCTATAATTGAGTTTGACATAGATAACTGCAGCAGCATCCCTTTCAATAATCACGCTAAAAATGTTTACTTTCTGTATTAAAGGGGAAAGCCACTTTTAGCAAGAATAAGATGAATTATCTTTTGCTAATATGATCAAAGTCTGTTTTCAGACCCCGCTCTTGAAGGACGAGAACACTGGCAGTGTCAGTTGTATAGACAGGTTTCCGTCTTTGGAAACACCGAATGTCTGCAGGTCTCATTTAGTCCACACCAACGAGCTGATGGAAGTGAGAGGCACCGACTGTGAAATCCCCAAAACAATGAAAGAGCTGAAGAACTGCTTGGAACCGCTGTCTTTGTCAGCACGACACAAGACATTAGAACTTCCTCTAACGTTCTATTATCCCACTCATCCTGGTCTCAGAAAATGTACATACCAATATGGTGTTTGATTAATTAGGTTTGAATTACTTGCTTCAACCTCTGGAATCTCTTAATTGAATTAAAGGTGAGGAGAACAATGTGCCATGATTGCTTAATAAATCCACAGTGCAACTTTACTGTGGATGTAGAGCTGATTTTCACAATCCTTTCTTACTGTGAAGGAGCACCTTCCACAGCTTTTGATTCATATAAGATCAAATTCTACCAGCGAATGCTGAAGAGTCAAGGAGCAAGACCAGCTGTGGAAGACCCCTTGAGAGTAGCAGTATAATTAACTGGTGGGTCTCACTGAAGGAGACAGGAGTCCCCTGCACAGTCCGGTCCACCTGCTGCAGCAAGCTGAGCTCTTCAGTCTGATTGGGACTGGTTATCAGACACGATCAAGGCTGTGAAAGATTATCACCTGGTAGCCAAGCCTGCTTTACTGGGTGCTTGTCATGCAGGTCTTCAACAAATCCGGTTATTGAATCTGGTTGCTTGCAGTTAAAATACTCAATCCACTTCTAAAGAGTAAAGGTTACACTTCCCAGCTGCTGGACATTGCCAGTTCTGTATTTTGGGGGGTACAGTCATTGCTGTGTTTTTAAGTATTTTTATTTGGGGGGCGCAGAAGGGGGGGGGGGGGGTTCTGCTGTACTTACGATCCAAGCACCTCCGTGAACTCGAAGACATCCCGGATGTTGTCTGTCACTTTCTTCCAGGTGCTGCTGTCCTGTCCTTCTTTGCGGCCCATTGTGGTTTGAGTTTCTGCAGGGATTTCTGTCGAAGGAAGAATGGGGGTTTTAACAGGAGTTAAACAATACACTGTATTTTTTTTCCTGCTGGATTTGGCTGCTGTTCCATCTCTAGACTGTCAATGTTTAGTGCCCGTTTCTAGGGCACTTCTCGCACAGTTTCAAACACGTAGGGAACGGAATGCAATTGTTTTTCATTTGTCTTAAAGGAGCCTTCAAAAGGCACCAAGGAAATTTTATTTCATCTCTCCATAAACTGCACACATCCTTAAGATTACGGGCCCTCTAAATGTAAGACTCTCTGTACCTTTGCTTCCTTGCCTGTGCATTACCAGACTTTCACTTTACTTTCTGGAACAGTAAAACGTCCTTTTCAGCTTTTTACAAAAACACTAAGCCCATTTAGCATCTCTTAACATGAAGAGTCTCTCCTCAATGGCCTCCTTGTTATTCTCCTCAGTATCTGGTAGCAGGTCTAACTAAAGCTGCTCTTTAAGTTACTGATTTACTTCATTCACACAGCCCATCTGACACTTCTAGTTTTCTGAATGCCGCGTTTTTACTTTTTGTATCATGCATGATATTTTACCATGCGGTTTCTCGGATTTCACTGAGCATGGCTGGTTAGTAATGCCAATGTTAGTTTACAATTAACAGGTATGGGATTACAAGATTTGTTTTGGCACTGATATTTAAAATTGCATTCTGTCTGGTTTTTTTTTAATAGGAGCTTACATTGATTACAAATAGTTTGTGTAATGGGTTTGGGACTTTCTCGTCTGCTGATGGATGAAGGGTATAATCACTGTCCTAATCACCTGCGCAGACAGATGACATTGTCTGTCAGACTGTCTCAGCTCGACAATAAGCACGCACACACACTGCAGCAAGCTAATATTCATGGTGGAGCTGACAAGCTGATGCAGTGAACTTCAGCAGAGAGGCGGGTTTATTTCATTTTCCTTTCTGCTTGACTTATCTGGTTGAGCCTGACGAACTGACAGGCAGGCAAATGATTTAGGAACAGAAGCTCTGGGAGAAAAAAAAACTTGAAACTCTGAACTTTTATATAAAGAAAGAGACTGCGGACAATTTCCTACACCTGCCACATTCAACACACTGACAGTGAAGGTGGTACTGATCCTGGGCCAATCAAAGGGACTGTTGTTCCCCCCAACATACAGTTAACACGGCATCATAATATTGCCTTACTTAGTCAATGGTTGCCAAGCAAACCTTTCTCTTTTAAAACAACAACCTTACCAGTGACATAGAGAAAGCCTGGCCAAATCTACCTTATGTGAAAAGTGCAAACATGCAATTAACACCTATGATTTGCATTAACATCCTGAAATAGAACTGGATTAACATTGCAGGAATGGCACTATTTAGTTACCTTCCACTAGTGATGCGCGGGTCGGTTTTTTTTTTACCCGCACCCGCCCGACCCGATCTAATTTTTTTTAACCCGAGGCCGCCCGGCCCGCGGGTGTGAGTCAACCCGCGCATCACTACCTTACACAGCACTCTCAGAGTTTTTATAAAGGAATAGCATTTTGTCGATCTCTGTTCTTCTAATGCTCTTGGGTAAATAGCGGTCTTTTACTATCCCGGGATAAAACACAATATCTTCATTTTCAGTTTTGATGGCACCAGAAAAAGTGCTCTGGTGCATCTTTTCCCTTCTCAGAACTGTGGTTCACAAAGGTCTCGGGTGAGCAGGTCCCAATGATGCTTCACTAGGATATGCGCATGCTTTTATGAGCTGTACTGCATTTGCGTACAAAGATTCACAATGTGCAACACTCCTGCCTTGGAAGAAACTGTATGAATCGATTTGTTCAGTACTCACAAGTATCTCTTAAAATCCCGGGGCCGTTGCCCATTGATTAAACCACCTGTACAGCATTGCATAAACAAAATAAAATGAAATATTTAAAATTTATCTCATCACTGCATTGCGTCATAATATAGTAAATTGTGCTAAACAAAACATTTAAACCACATTAAAGACCACACTAGCAGTGAGATACAGCGGATCATAACACCACGCAGATCAAAAAGAACCCGAAAACGCTTAACGTTTCAAGAACGTCTTTCCTGCTGCTGTAGAAAGACCTTCCTCAGGTTGTGACAAGATGACCTCCACCCTTTAGATAAACCGCTGATCAATGTACAAAATTAGAAAGCGATTTGAATTCAGACGGTGACTTGCAGTGAGCGGACTGATGATAGAACCCTTCGTCCTCTCTAGATGCGCTCGATATGAAATGCAATTAGATATGCGGAAGTTACGGTTTTCAAAAACAAAATACAGCATGATACTGAAATAGGCACATCAGAAATAATACGCTACTGGCTCAATGAGGCTCTGGCACCGAGTTAAAAGAATACAAATCACAAAATAAATTCCAAAAGGAAAGCAGCAAACAACTTTTTTTAGCATTGAAATTCAAACAACAACAATACCAGCATCAGTTCCCATCTGCTTAGTTTCTCCACTTAATATCGATCCGCGCTCCCTCCTCTGTGAAGATCACGCTAGTACTGCGCTCCCTACGCTGTTAACTGTTTTCCGTGTCTAAGCCGCCCCAGCGCGTGTCAGTGAGTTGTCATCCTATTTGCGCTTTCAGCTAGAATGGAGGATCAGCTCAGCATCATTCACGCAATTCCTTGTGTAAATCCAGGTTCTCTTTGTAATAACGCAGTAAGATCAGGCACTTATTACTAGAAGAGGGAAGGGGGATGAGCCTGAAAGTACAAAGGCACCTAGTTAACAGTTCATAAAACGTCAATTTCGTTTTACAACTAGCTGCAATTATAATTAAACATTTTCCCCCTAATTTCGTCGATGTTTTTAAAATTAAAATAAAAAAGAGCTATGTGAACTAGACAGAAAAAAAAACTATTTCTGGCACTCATGTGCATTAACTTAGCTCCGTTAAAAAACACACAACTATCTGACTTTTTATACACACACTAATTTTAATGTTTTTTTGTGCCTCTGCTCATAGCGTTCGAATCGAGATGAGTCGTGAAAGTTCTGCGTTAATAAGAAACAATAGTTTTCAAGGTCTGAGTGGGAAAACGAGGCGATGCTAAATTGTTCCCATAGAAACGAGCATTATCACGTCAATTCTCAGCATCTGTCCACGAAAACGAAGTACGTGGTATTGGAAAGATTATTTTCTAATATCTGCTGAGAAAGAAACGCCCTGGTTGTCCAAAGTACCAAAAAACCTGAAGGAGGAAAAGTTTATTTTAAATCAAACATCCATTTTATACTTGCTGCACTTAATTACGTGCTCTTAAATCTTAAATCTCTTAAAAGAAATTTACTTTTCATTACGCACCAAAAATGATCAAAATACTTGTATCTGACTTTTCTAGGTTAACAGAAACAATGGTGGGCAACTCATTATTTTTGCAGCAGGAAAACCCTGTCAAGACCTATCGCCTAAATACTAGATCAAGACTTGCTCCTCGTATTCATGTTCAATACATCCATTTATCAATTTTGCAATCATAATTATCTGTGGTCTAGGAATGATATCTATTGCGATTATTGATATTAAAAATAAATCAGGAATTAACGTATATTACCTTTCGTACGGGAGTGCTGCGATTACTAAGGTTCCCAAAGAACTGTCTACTTAGTACAGCGCGACGATTGTTGTGAATGTATAGCGGTTTAGCAGCGTCTTTCCTCTCGCTTACCTGGAGCAAAAAAGCGCAAATCCTTTTGCTCTGCTCCGACTCTCCTGCTCAAAGCTCGATGAGGTCTGTGGGGATTAGAGTCGCGAGCTGCACGGAAATAGCCCGCGCCAGAATCCAGAGATTACAGAAGAGGTGAAAAGTGCCCTACCTCGTTGGTTACATTTGACATGACGTGTGATGTCCTTATAGCCCAGAGCTCTTTTATAATTCTTCATGCACTGAAGGGGAAAATAAATCCCACTTTCAGGTAGACTAACAGCCCACCCTTGTAATTATACTGCTTAAAGAGAAAAATAAGGATGCCCTACTAGTTAAATGACCACAAAATATCTTCTACTTTAATGTCTAATTTTATACGGAATCGTTATGTTTATCGATATTTTTATTACTTGCTTCATTGCTATGCTACAAATTATGTCCAACGGCGAAAGCCAGCGTACCACACATTATTATTTTATCAGGAACATTTGCGTTTACTAGACGACGTAAGAACACATATGGAATTGCTTTCTCAGGCTTCAACTTAATAAGGTGAACAATCTTCAGAGACTCGTTGGCTTCAGTAATCAATTACTTTTTATTTAGTGATCGTATTTTCAGATCAAAGACATGTCAAGGAAGACTGCTGACAGGAGGGTGAATATCTTGCGTGATAAAAACGGAAAGAGTGGATAGAAAGTGATTTAGAGACAAGTTCAAATTGATTTTAGTCCTGAGCAAATAATCACAGAGCATGTGTACTTTTATAGAAATAAGGCCAGACACCTTCAATCGTGGTCCTGGAGGGGTTGTCTATCTGTAAAATTTCTAGGTCTCTTGTAAAGCACCAGCTACTGAAGAGCTGGGAGCCAATTAAGCCTGTAACGAGCTGATTTGGGTCCTTAAGAGATGAGCAGGAATGGAGATCTGCAGACACCGTTCGAGGTCTGGGAAGCCTTCCTAAACTTGCACTCTGCAACTGCAATGGATAGTGTAGCACTGAGTCAAGCTCAGTAGAAGATATAAGAGTTATGATGCTGTGAACTAACGAAAGAAACTTTGCTCAATGCATGCATTCATCATACGCTCCTTGAATAAAAGTGTTCCACTACTGAGAAAAGTTTGTGAAACCCCAATATAAACATGGAAATGAATTGCTCTTCATGGCAGCCGTGCCTAATCAACAAAAATAGTTATATATGTAAGTGCTATGCAGATATTCCTATTCTTGTTGTTATTTTGTGCATGGATGTTTAATTATTTACACTGTCTACCAAAGACACAATGCTGGAATAATATCACCCCCATTGGGAAATTCTCCAGTATTTGTTTTTGAAAACCTTTCGGCACTACACACTGTATGGTTACATACTGCACAACTAATTTAGGATTAATCCTCACCTTGCCTGACTTCTGAAAACTGAGGCCTCTGTTCTTAGTGGAACTGGCACACTGTTTGTGTGGGAGATTGAGCAGATACATTGGCCACACAGGTTGCTAGACAACACACACACACCTGTGGGAAGGGACAACATTCTAGAATTTTCAGCAATCATTCCAGGACACATGGGATTGGGCACGCAGGTCTCATCTCGCTGCACAGCGACAGCTGTTGATTGATTGTACAAAAGGACGTGCTCTGCAGCATGCTGATTAAAGCCCTACAAACAAGCCCAGCCACATGCTGGAGTACATGAAAAACAGCTCAACTTGGGCCTTGAATGACACAATGAGTCCTTTGGCTAATTGCAAGTCATCTGCCCTGCTGTAGCTTCACAACCTGAGGTGTACCACAAGCCAGAGTGCAGAATATAGCTGACTCAACACTGTTTCTTGAGTGACCAAAGCCAGGCTAAATGAACTAAACAGGATGAAAAGCAAAGGTTATAGGTTGTTTAGAATGCTGCAGCTCACTAATTAGACAGGCCTGAAACTCTGTGACCAGAATTAACTAACATTTCATGGCTTAAACACACAAAAAGCTAAATGGTGATGGTGACATCTTACATTCCAGATTCCCTCAAACTGCTAATTCCTTCATACCTTCCATGAAGGAAGCCTGGTCTCTCTCCCAGGTTCCAGAGCCTGCATGCAGTGTGGTAGGGCATTTTGCATTTATAAACCCCATTTTGCTGATCCCCTCTCCCCTGCTCAAGATATTAATGGCCTTAGTCTGTTGAAATTGAGAATATCAGTTATAAAATATCTTCTGTCTTTCCCCTCCGATTAGTTCAGTCTTCCCCTTGAGTCATCTCTGATTTATCAAAGCTGCAGTTATTTTATTTTTTTTATTCCAGTGTTTCTATTATAAAAAGCTCTATTTAAATAAAGGTGTTGCTGTGTCCCTGTTTGGACCTGAGACCTTGAAACAAGGTGAGCCGGATTCTGCAGAAAAAAGGAAAATACGTCCCAGAAGAAAATAAGCTACAGCTGTTAGAGATCTAGGGAGCCTTTTAATTTAATGAAGGCACACCTGCATGCTCTGAACAAACTCTGTGCAGTAGATCCAGAAAACGTGTCAGTTTTTAACATTAAGTGTTTTTATCACTTACACACTTTATACAGCCAAAATTGTTTTAATGGGCACTTACAGTGCCTTGCAAAAGTATTCGGCCCCCTTGAACTTTTCAACCTTTTGCCACATTTCAGGCTTCAAACATAAAGATATAAATTTTTTATTTTATGTGAAGAATCACCAACAAGTGGGACACAATTGTGAAGTGGAACGAAATCTATTGGATTTTTGAAACTTTTTTAACTAATAAAAAAATGAAAAGTGGGGCGTGCAAAATTATTCGGCCCCTTTACTTTCAGTGCAGCAAACTCACTCCAGAAGTTCAGCGAGGATCTCTGAATGATCCAATGTTGTCCTAAATGACTGATGGTGATAAATAGAATCCACCTGTGTGTAATCAAGTCTCTGTATAAATGCACCTGCTCTGTGATAGTCTCAAGGTTCTGTTGAAAGCGCAGAGAGCATCATGAAGACCAAGGAACACACCAGGCAGGTCCGTAATACTGTTGTGGAGAAGTTTAAAGCCGGATTTGGATACAAAAAGATTTCCCAAGCTTCAAACATCCCAAGGAGCACTGTGCAAACGATCATCTTGAAATGGAAGGAGTATCAGACCACTGCAAATCTACCAAGACCTGGCCGTCCCTCTAAACTTTCAGCTCAGACAAGGAGAAGACTGATCAGAGATGCAGCCAAGAGGCCCATGATCACTCTGGATGAACTGCAGAGAACTACAGCTGAGGTGGGAGAGTCTGTCCATAGGACAACAATCAGTCTTACACTGCACAAATCTGGCCTTTATGGAAGAGTGGCAAGAAAGCCATTTCTCAAAGATATCCATAAAAAGTCTCGTCTAAAGTTTGCCACAAGCCACCTGGGAGACACCCCAAACATGTGGAAGAAGGTGCTCTGGTCAGATGAAACCAAAATCGAACTTTTTGGCCACAATGCAAAACGATATGTTTGGCGTAAAAGCAACACAGCTCATCACCCTCAACACACCATCCCCACTGTCAAACATGGTGGTGGCAGCATCATGGTTTGGGCCTGCTTTTCTTCAGCAGGGACAGGGAAGATGGTTAAAATTGAGGGGAAGATGGATGCAGCCAAATACAGGACCATTCTGGATGAAAACCTGTTGGAGTCTGCAAAAGACCTGAAACTGGGACGGAGATTTATCTTCCAACAAGACAATGATCCCAAACATACAGCAAAATCTACAAAGGAATGGTTCACAAATAAACCTATCCAGGTGTTTGAATGGCCAAGTCAAAGTCCAGACCTGAATCCAATCGAGAATCTGTGGAAAGAGCTGAAAACTGCTGTTCACAAACGCTCTCCATCCAACCTCACTGAGCTCGAGCTGTTTTGCAAGGAAGAATGGGCAAGAATTTCAGTCTCTCGATGTGCAAAACTGATAGAGACATACCCCAAGCGACTTGCAGCTGTAATCGCAGCAAAAGGTGGCTCTACAAAGTATTAACGCAAGGGGGCCGAATAATTTTGCACGCCCCACTTTTCATTTTTTTTTATTAGTTAAAAAAGTTTCAAAAATCCACTAGATTTCGTTCCACTTCACAATTGTGTCCCACTTGTTGGTGATTCTTCACATAAAATAAAAAATTTATATCTTTATGTTTGAAGCCTGAAATGTGGCAAAAGGTTGAAAAGTTCAAGGGGGCCGAATACTTTCGCAAGGCACTGTATATTCAAATAGGATTATTACATAATTTTATCTCAAAATTGGATTAAGTTCATGCATGCCTTGATGTCTGTTAAGAGCGAATGTGCTTTGGGATTCACTGAATAAGAATTTATGCTTATGTATAATAGAATGTAACACAGGCATTTGTCACTAGGAAGCTTATGAAGGGTTATTAATATCAGGCATTCATACAGAGGTTCCCACCAAATATTAGTGACAATGCACTAAGATACATTTATAACATGGGACACATCCTATCCAATTATCTGTCACCATTAATATTACAGACATTGCAGTGAGCTAACCATGCATAATACAGCGCAATACTAATCTGTACATGATGCAACTAATCCTGAAAACACTAACTAGCTGGATACATGGTTATAACATCTGTTATTAAATTCGTCTGACTTCTTTATCCAAGGAAACACACAGTAATATAACATTTCTTTAAAATAAATCATGTGTATTGTAACACTATCTTACCAATCCTAGAAACAGGTATAGTAGTAAACTGTGCATTAAGGAGTACAATGTTTGAGAGTCTATATTTCCATATTTTGACACCCAAAGAAGGCTTCACAGCTGAAATGTTGTGTTTCTTTTCTTCTCTTTTCAGCATGGAATAAACCTTTACTTTTTCATCTACATTTCAACAACTACCACTAGAAATCAGTCTTCCTTTAATCCAGCAATATGGATGCACCAGAGGTAAAACAGGGATCCAAAGAGAATTTTGCCTTATATAAGAAATTGGTGAGGCAGAAGGAAGTAGTAACCTTTAGCCCTTCATAACCAAGTACAAGTCTGAGGAATAAAAATGAATCCCACTGGCTAATTCTGAGGATCCAATACCCTCATGATCAGACTATCAACCCCACTCACCAGCAGGTAAAAAGTCTGCTTCTCACCCACTAACTCACTCTGCGCTTGGACAAATCAAGGGCTCTTGACATCATGGGTTGAGGAATTAGAGGCGCGTCTACAGTCAGAGGTGTGACTGAGCCAAAGACTAGCTGTCCGACTAGACTGTCGCTTCTGCAATTCTGGACACAGATCAGAATCCAATTTGCATTTCTCTGGACAGATGTAACAATATGGAGAAAGGGAAGGGGCTAGGAGGAAACAGAGTGAGAGAGTCACTGAGTCAGTGCGAGTGGCCCCTTTCTGTGCTACGGGTGGGGCTCTCGAGTGCCCCACCTCCCAGTACTCTTGAGCTGCGTCAGCACCCCTCCTGGAGTGGCAGGTACAAGCTCCGTGAGGCAAAGATGGCTCACGAGAACAATGCAGCTGCTCACTGTCTAACTGCCGGCCCGTGAGCTAACAGCGAAACCAAAAGGTTTTCTTTCCAAATAGAGCAAATTGTTTGGAATTAAATCCCTTCCGTGACAGTCATCGATTGTTTCACGCTTTTCGAGTCAGTCACTTCCAAGAGCCTGGAGCTCCAGTTTTATTCCATTCGACCAGGTTATCTGGTCGAAAGTAGCAGGTGGTTGATTAAGGAGCTCAAATACACCAGCTCTGAGACTAGGTTACAGGGCTGTGCATACGAATTCACAAGGGCACTTTGCCCTTCGTGGGTGACATTATATTGCTGACTTTAATCTAGAAATATAAAAACTGACAAGTTGAGAAAATAACTGGTATGTTAAAGTTGCCTTCTATGACAAGAGCTGGCTGGTAGATGATCACTTGCAGATTGATGCCTGGTTATAAAAATACAAGCCAATAAGATTACATCTTAAGTTATTAATAACTCGCTATGACCCCTTGTAAGCCTACTAATCACACTGGACTTTGGTTATACAGTGCTGCATTATGCATGAGTAGAGATTCCAAAGTATTGTCTTGTACAACAAGAACAACACATGCCTCAGATAACCCCAATTTTGAACCAAGAAGCTTCTTCAATGTAAGTCATCCTACACATTAAAAAAGGCAATGCCACTATATAATTGATTTTAGCTCTTTAGAGAGACTGAAGATGCGGAGATTCTGACTCGTGTTCATCAAACTCCTGTTTTCTTTTCCTTTCCCTGATTATAAAAACAACACGTTGTTTTGAGACAGACTACTGCATGATGATTGCACCACAGAGAGAAAGTACAGCGTTTAAATTTCACAGTAGCTCTTTGTACACCAATATTCCAGCCACCCTCTTGCCATTGTGAGATCACGGCTGGCCTTGTTGATATAACCTGCCAGGTCTGTGTGGAGACAGAGTCTGCTGTTGCCATGGGTACAGCCCTTGAGAAGGACTTCCAGCCCTGCCTTGTGATTTAGAGGGAAGGCTGAGAGTGAGGAAACAAGATAAACAAGTTTAATACAGATAACTTTCACAATTGTTGTTGCTAGTCTGCTTCCTTCAGTTTAAATGCTTTAATAAAAAAAGTAGAAAACAGTTCAGAAAGACATGCACAACTGACATTACACTACACATTAGGTGACACTATTAGTCTGTTATGAAGTAGTTTTCGGAGGAGCATACGTTAAACATGGTATGGACGTGGAGTCATTGGATAGGTCAATAAGTAGATATGTAAGTGATCTGATCTGGACAACAGGAAACTAAGTCAAGGCAGCTCACATATAGCTTCCCCTGCTGGTAACTGTTTTTCAGAGCAGGCAGGAAACACCTTTAACTAAGAAAGCCCAGAGCAAAGCCAGAGCTCCAAACCAAAGAGAACTTATTCATACAGAGGGCACAGTTTGCTAACGGAGACAAAAATGTAAGCAACAAATGAAGATAAAACCAGAGGTCAGAATTTTCAATTTTCCCTCTGACTATCAGCCCTACAGAAAAGCATCTATCGCTGATCCCCACCACTGCAATACCTGTTGCACTGTTTTTGCTATCCCAGGGACCAGGGGGGACACATCAGCCAGCACCGTGCACCCCCTCAAGCTCACACCTCAACGTTACGAGGAAAGAGCCCCCCATGAGTGCAATTAACGATGATGCATTAAGTAACATTCCGAACAACGCCTTATGTTACTGTTCTTCCATCCAAACAGGTCAAATTCCCCTTTGTAATAGTTTTATTCTTGACTGTTCCCCACAGAAGCTGGCTTGAATTCAAACTGTCAGATTACTGAGGTCTACCCCTACCACTGCCTCACACTGATGTTTTTGTTTCTTAAGATCTATGTTATTTAAATTGTTGTTGCTGCTGTTCTGTGTTTATGTTTTTGGTGCTTCCTTAATGTCTGTGTATTGGAGCATACGTGCAAATAAACATTTCATTGCACTTGTACAAATGACAATAAACTGGACTGAAGTGAACATGCCCCGGCATGTTCTAGGCGCCGAGTCTGTGACTATCTGGGTGGCGGGGTAGTATGTGTTGGGGTGTGAGGGCTTTCCTAATGCTCATCAAACCACATGTACATTAACCTGATACAGAGAGCCAGCAGGAGCTGTGGCCCTACCTCTCTCTCACCCCACACATTAGCAGGAGCTTATCCGAGATTCCAACACCATTATAATTTTAAAATACGGTCTGATAAATAGTCAAGCCAGTAGTCACGCTGTATTTGTCTTAAGAGCTCAGATAGCAACTAGATGCTAAGTACTTATATAACTAATTCTGGCTGGCCTTAGCAGGCAGTGTCCACTCATGTGAAAGACTGGGGATTGAGTCTGGCTCTCCAACAGATTTGCAGGGATGTTTCACAATTCATAGTTTATTTTTTAACCAGGATGCTGAATTTACTTGTGAATGAATAAAAGTGTTTTATGCCTTGTAAAGGATTAGCATGGGTTCTGCTCTCTCTGTCAACAGCCAGGGATTTTTACTTTTTTTTTTTACCTTAGCATCCCAGCAGATTCCAGTGGAGACGGAGAAAGCAGTTAAATCATTGAAGATCCAAATGTTCAGAGTTGTATCCCATAAAGTAATCACCAGGCTGAGCTGATTATCTGCTTTATCCTGTTGTTTCATGAAATGCTCGTCTACATGCAGGTGACACTGTTAAAAGAAAGTCTTTTGTTTCCCTGGCTTAATTCATTGCTGGTGAATTGCTGCTCAATCTGCCTTCAAGAGCTAGAATTCAATTACTCTTGAACCAGATGGAGGTTTCGTTTTCCTTCTCTGAATCATAAGCAATCACAGGTTTCCAAAGCCTGTAGAGTTTCCTACTCTGTACGGCCTAATTAATTCCCACTGTGCTGCAGCTAACTGTGGCACTCAACAAACGCAGAGTCAGGCACCATCTGTAATTCAGAGTCAACAGACTATAATGAACTTCTTTAGGGGATGGAAAACAAAATGAACATCAAAAGCAAAAACAAAGCTAATTAAAAAAAATTGTTGCACCACGACACAAAACTGCTTTGTGTCCTGCTGCGACAATAGGATGTTGAAAGCTCACACTTTTCTTTTCTCCTTTTTGGCTGTATTTGTTCACAGATGAAAGGGAAATTGAATGGATCCCTGGGTGCTGTGTGCAGAGGCGGGTCACCCCCAGCCCAGCCAAGGAAACAGAGCCTGGAAGAGGAAGTCTGGAGCAATTTAAGGTTCCATTGAAATAATGCTGCTAATTGCACTGTCACCGCCTGCTCACCTCGCCCCTGCCCACGTAAACGGCCCTGCTCCAACTGCGCATCTCAGGCAATTTCTCCCCTGCTCCTGGAGAGCCAGGATCCGCTTGGTCTTATAGGCTTCAGCTGCTTTTAAAGATGAGCAATAGGTAGAAGACGCAGTCGAAGTCAGCAAGTTAAGTGCTCAGTTTTTAGGGGTTGTGGACCTTGAGGCAAGAAGACCACCTCAATTCTAGGCCTAAATGATGTCTTAACTAAAGCATCTAAAGATTGATTCAACACAGTGAAATTGTTCCATATTTTTTAGAAACTGGTGATTAAATGGTGACCTACAAAGCCTGCTGGAGGTGGAGACCCTGGGCCTAGAGAAATAAAATCAAGTTGAGACTTACATACACCTCTAGGGTGTGAAGAATGACATGCAAGTCTGTTCAGAACTAATACACAAGGTAACACAGCACATTTTGGAGCTCTGAGTGAGTGATTGAATAGGGAATTGAAGTCTGTGATGTCCAATACTGTACACACGACAGGATCTCCGGTTTGATAAGCCATTAGGAGTACTGGGATATTAAACTATTACTGTCCCGTTATAAGATAGCAGATAGCACCGACTATCAGAGAAAACCCGGAGGAAAAAAAATGTTTTTTACACAGCTTGTTGCATTTTTATAGACATTAACAATAATTTAATGTGAACATTGATAGGGTAGAATAAATTCGTCTGAAAATATAACTTCTTAACTGACAACGTCTGAAATACGGGCTTCATCCTCGGTGCGGTTCTTCCCTTGCAAAAATTTCGTTTTGTTTAAAGGAACGAGGCGTTTACTTTAATCGTGGGTTTTTTGTAAACCATTTTATTTATAAATAAACTTTTATTTTCCAAACTTTTATTTCCCAGAAAACGACACTGAAGATGCAATGCTATCGTGGATTACCAACGGAAGGCAAGAAGAAGCCCAGGACAAAACCCGTTTGAAAAGTTTCTCGCTTCGATCTGGAGCAGCTGCAACGCTTTTCCGAACCAGACTGGTTTTACAGTCTGCCACCACTAGGTGGAACCCTCACACAATCGAGTAAAAGGTGCCAAGCAGATCCCTTCCTCGCTAGACCCGGTGTGCCCAACGTCTGTTCCATTAAATCTCAAGGCTTGCCTGCTTAATTGTTTAGTTAAACCCTTGTGATACAGATAACCTAAACTTAGGGACTAGCAGCAGCAAGGACTTGCAATGGTAGAGAGGGTCCTTGGTTAGACAGTCATTTGTTATGCCGAACACAAGCCCAAGGACAAGCACTCATGCAGTTTCTACCAGTGTCTAGGCTTAGTTAGCAGCACTGAATTTCAAATGTGGCTCTCCATGATTTATACTGTATGATCAGGTCCATAGCTAACATGGGTTTTTCCCTCATGGGTATTACAAGTATCCAAAAATAATAATTGCTTACACTTATAAACCGCTTTTCTGGACACTCCACTCAAAGTGCTTTACAGGTAATGGGGACTCCCCTCCACCACCACCAATGTGCAGCATCCACCTGGATGATCCGACAGCAGCCATAGTGCACCAGAACGCTCACCACACACCAGCTATCAGTGGGGAGGAGAGCAGGGTAATGTAGCCAATTCATAGATGGAGATTATTAGGAGGCCATGATTGGTAAAGGCCAATGGGACAATGGGAAATTTGGCCAGGATGCCAGGGTTACACCCCTACTCTTTTCGAGAAATGGCCTGGAATTTTTAATTACCACGGAGAGTCAGGACCTAGGTTTTACATCTTTATCCGAAGGACGGAGACTTTTTACAGTATAGTGTCCCTGTCACTATTCTGGGGCATTAGGACCCACATAGACCGCAGGGTGAGCGCCCCCTACTGGCCCCACTAACACCTCTTCCAGCAGCAACCTTAGTTTTTCCCAGGAGGTCTCCCATCCAGGTACTGACCAGGCTCACACCTGCTGAGCTTCAGTGGGTTAAAAACGAACAAGCTACTCAACCATTTTGTTGGAGATGGGATCCAAACAACTATTGAAAGAAGCCAGGGTGAGATCCTTTCATCAAAATTAACAAAACACTCTAGATAGTCTGAATGGCCTCCTCTCAATTGTAATCTTTGTATTACATTTCAAAACGCAGTGCTTAAGGTTGCTGAAGAAGAGAACTCATTGTTTCACCGCCCTGTGAGTTGACATTCTGTGTTATGTATAGTAGAGAGCTTTATCATTCTGGTGTTTTTGTAGGCTGGACTTTTCAGAGAGTGAGAGAGAGAGCAAATTGCTGCGTTGTTTCCTCCATGGAGGAAACGCACAACAAAGCATTAGCAAACAAAATAAGCAAACTGAATTAATTTGTCAATTTTAACAGCCATCAGTTCCAAAAATAAGTGAATTCCTCTTTATTAAAAGATCTGTTAATGTTGCACAGAAAGCAGGTATCCTACACATACTTTAGAAAGCAAACCTATTTCAACCTACTGGTAAGCTTCTTCAAGAGGTTTGTCCCAAAGCCTGATTCACATGTTGCAGACCTGTATCCTGCAAAATAGTATTAAACGTCTGAAAAATAAAATGACATATTGTGATCAGCTGAAACAGGATGGCCATTTTACACAAGCAGGCCAGCAAGTTATTTTACACCAGAAGTGCTGTAGATATCAAGAACGCTTTTGAAAGGACGCAGGTAGATCTATTGTGCTTTGGGCTGGGGGGTGTAGGACTGCCCCCAGTACTATTGTGCTTGCTTTGATCACAAACAAGTCTTTCAGCCTGAGGACATGTCAACATAAGAACAAAGGAGGGGAGCCATGCGGCTCATCCAGCAACTAACCAATTGGAGATCTCATCCAGACTTGTCTTGAAAGGACAAAATGTGAACACTCTTCTCTAAAAACGTCTCGTCTCTCTGGTCTCAGTCCCAGAGTAGCAGCTGAAAATGAAGTGGATTCACACCTCCTCCACTGGTTTCCATTACAAAGAAGTCCAAAACGGAAACAAAACAAGAACACACAAGCTGAATACATCTTTCTGGGTATAGGGTGTTGCTCTTGTTATTCATGTCCAGGATTAAAATTCAATCGGCTAGCAAATGAGGACGTCTGAGTCAGGTCTAAAATGAACAATGCACATTCAGTGTGGTGGCTTTCTGCAGGCCTGCACACACCTGTGAAATCTCTGGGATAAGAATAGCTCAACTTGAAGGGGTTGCTAAGCCATTACTAATAAAGTACTGTGAATAGTGTTCATCCAGACGAAGACCCCATGTCAAGGGCATCCCAATCAGCTAGCATGTACCCCCAACCAACACCACCCCCCTATTTGATTAGTTTTTATACTGGGCAGGGTCCACAGATGTGTTATGTACTCCAGGTGGGGGTTATTAACAAGTGAAGTGCCAGAGGCTGTGCATATGGTGGCCTCTAGTGTCAGCTCCTTAGCATTGCAGTCTTTTTGCACCCTGCCACTAGTACTGCTCTTTAGCCACACTATCTGAACAGTTTTAATTCTTACCATTTTTTGTAAGACCCTTGTTTTTCTCTTCCAGTTTTCTTTTTTTTTACTCTATTGTACCTGCACATTTGTTCCTTGCACTTACACGTAAAGTACATTTTGTCAGTTGGAAGTTGCTTCAACATAAGTAAGGGCTTCTGCCAAGGTAATAAGTTACATTCTGTTTTTTAAGTCATGTAACAGGCACAGGTGAGTTTGCTATGCTGTTGACTGCAGCCCAACACCCTGCTAAGGTGCCCATGCAGGGTGCCAGAGGCTACGTGTTAGTGCCTGCAGGCCCACTGTTCTACCAGGCTACCATCTGTGTCAGCTCAGCTTGCATGGCCTTGGCACAAAGCCACATGACACTTAACGCCAGATAGAAACACTCTGTCCTCAACCCCACCGACACCACACCACCCTCCCCCAACCCTGTCTCCCGTCCCTGTCCTCTCATTATAATCGAACTTTTGTCATTTCCTATTATTTCTCAGTCGCCTCACCACAGCCGGTCGCTCCAGAGACACAGCAGCGACAGGTTGACCGGTTTCCATGCGCAACAGAAGACACGATGTCCCCCAAATCTGAAGAGATGAGTGTATCTGAATATCAATGCCAGATACCCCACAGAGGAGCAAAATAGAAAAGACAGGCTTTTGTTTTGCTAAAACGTTATGCAAAGGCATAGTCGTATTAATGCCCACAGTAAGCACACAGGCTGCTGATTAAAAAACAAATTGGAACAATCACTTCTTCTCACGTCTGTTACTTGACGATGGCTGTTTATCATAAAAAACAGAAACACCTATTTTCTTTAAATTGAAGACAATTTTGTACCCTGTGTGGATATTTCATAAACTGGCCGTCATGGATAGAAAAGTGGAAAAGAAAAAAATATATTTTAAAAAGAACCACCCGCAAAGTTTTAGAACTACGGATGGCTTTGTCACATTATACTACTTCAGAAAATCAACTTTCACGCTCCTCCATTTAGCACATCTGATCTAGTTTTTTGCATAAATATTTTTTGTGGAAAATCCTGTTTGAAGACTTGAAATCTTTGTGCTGCAAGGGTGTATAAATTTTAAGATGTAACGTATCTTTTAAGCTGCATGCGTGGCATTCCTCTTTTTAAAAGGGCCCATTGTGAGAAAGTCATATTTTCAGGGCAAAAAACATGTGCTGTGGTCTCTCTGCTCAACAGAAATGGAGACGGGTCACTTCTTTTAATGTGACAAATATGTATGCAGAAACAAAGAAGGGAAATACTGAGCTATTCCTGGACTTAACAGAAACTGACTGTGCAAACCTCCCATGGGAATTTCTCAATTCAAGCGTTCATCAAGCGACTGACCAAGAACATGGCTCAGATTGATGCTGCGTCGGAACGCCAGAAGATTACAGTTAAAACTCGATTGTTGTGGGTGAACAAAGCCTGCAGTATTCCGTATTTACATTTGAAGTTACTGAAATTTCCCTGGATTACAGCTATTAATCATTATGTGAACCCGACTAAACCACTACAATCCCAGCCTTTTTGATCTAATCTCTTGGCCACGCTGCCCTGATTTGACAACAAGACTGCCTGCCTCAACGAAGCCCAGACATTTCCAGGCCCGTCTGTGCTGTGTCTGTGTCTGTGCTCCCCTGACAAATCTTCCATCTCCAGCCTAGGCTTGACTGCATCCTGCAGGCCCAGGCCTTTCTCTCAAACCTTAAAGCAGCCTTCGCTCTGTCGTTTCTCTCACATTCCTAGCAAACAGCCCAATCTGCCTCTAACTATCTCAGCTCTGGACACATGTCTCTGGCAAGCTTTATTCTTACTACCTGTAGAATAAAACACAACGTATTCAATCCAACACAATCTCCTGCACAAAATAATCTCTAAAAAACATTTTCTTAAACTTCATCTTCTAAAGCAGGATTCCTAGAAGGAGTAGCATCTTCTGAGTTGTATTCAACCCACAATCCTAGTTACATAATTGAATTAGCTGCATAATCATAATACTTCTAACCAGGCATGGACTTGTATATATCTTTACAACTGTAACTGTATCCTTTATTGAAGTTAATGTGTCATCCACTGTAGATGATTTTAAGGAAAAATCCTACATTCGTCTAATCTAGAAAACAATTGTTGCTTAATTGACCACTCAGGCTAGAAAAAAAAAAACAGAAGACACAAGACCCTCTAGAAACTGAGTTTGAAACCCCTGTTCTCAAGGTCTCATTTTTTCACTTTGAACATCACATCCAGACTGATTTCAATTGTTAACCAATAAAACTCTACCAGACACCCCACCCCATCACAGCTTTTAGCGATGAAACCCATTATCTTCCAGGCTATTCTTTCAACCTATTGACCCCCTCCAGTCCCCAGTGCCTATTGTTATCCCAGCCAGTCTCTGTGCAGTCTAGAGCTCAAATTACTGCTAAACCAGCATGATGGTCTAAGCACTTGACCACATGGATCCCCACTCAATCTCACCGGAGCAGCAGAAGGGGCCCCTAAGCCACAGCCACCCCCTCCCCTCCTCAGAGCCCCCTCTCTTCTTCTCCTTGTAGGCTTTCTTTTCTGGCTGCATTGCTGCTGTCGGGCTTGAAGATTGGGGTCAATTTGCATCAGGGAAAAAAGTCCCCATCTTATTTGAATTTCAGAGGCACAAAGCTGCACTCTGAGTGAGAATGGTTCCTCAGGGAGTAATGGAGGGGTGTGGAACTGGGTCTTTAACATGCTATCCCAGGTTTTTCTTGTCACTCTAACATTAGTCCTTCTCCTGGTAGTATTGTACTGATAATACCCCCCTCCAATGCCCGCAGCTGGCTCCTGGTTAGTGTACTGACACCAGTACAGCTGCCTAAGAGTTTGAACACCCCCGCTTTACTACTGAGTATAAAGCTGCAACAACTCACAGGAGCTCTTCCTTGTATCTGCTAGTTCATATATAAAATACTCTTTACAAGCCACCCCTTGGTCTCAGTCTTTTTAGGTCAACGGAGCTACTAATCTGCAAGTAAAGGGATTAATTATTAAATGCAAATCCATTCAATTAACTCTAAATCTGTCAATTCTAGCCCTTATTCAATTTCTCATTCCAGTGAATTCAGATCTCAGTCTGATACCTTCTTGGGCTCAGATAAGATCAACATGCAAATCACTTTTTTACACCATAGAGTAGGATGATTCGGCTAGCTCTGCATGTTTATCGTTACTTAGACTACACGCTATTCTCTCCGCAATTCTGCAAATTGTGAGGAATCCTAACAACCACAGCTACTAATAAAGAACAGAAAAATCTGCTGATTGCCAGATTACTGAAAAGAGCCTAATGGAGTATGTCTTTGTGGAGTTGTTTTTCCTATAGCTAACCTAGGAATGAGAGATTAAGACTGCACTATCTCAGACTTTGGTTTTGAGCAAAGCAGCATTTCACTAATTCAAGAAATGATTATTCAGCAAACCTTTACAATCTCATGTTTACAATGTGTTAATCAAATGGTGAAGCAACAAGGTTTCACCCACCAGAATAAATAATATATCAGTGTTTTGAGAAGGCACGTCCAGAAATCATCCCTCATGCTGGCCTGCTTTTTCTTTCATCCCCTTGGGTGTTTTGAACACAGAGCTAGCAAGCATGCAAGCTTTTGAAACAAAACTCTCATCTGAAACAAAAGCTACAGAATAGAAAAAGGGCACAGAGCATGTGGCCTTAATACACCTGAGGTAAGGTGGCTTGTAAGTTTTTTGAAATTGTACTTGTTCGATTTTCAGTACCGTGCTCATGTTACATGCTTAAGAAGTGCTAATCTAAAATGTCTTACGTATAAACAGACTAAAATAAGTTTAGTCAAGGTGTGAAATATGAAACCTCATTTCTCATCACACCCACGCACTATTTAGAAGGCTTTTGTATTTCCTGTTACTGTGTTTCTAAGTGCTAGAGCAGGCTCTCAGGGTTGTGCTCGATGTTTCAGTTGTGCCAGAGGTCGAGAGGTTTGTTTTTCATCATTACTGACATGTTCTGTGTTCAGCTCTTTTCTTAGGCTAGTCACGTACACTAGGCTACTGCACTGCCTTTTATGGTGACTCCTTTATCACAAGGAACAAAAGCTCAGTGCTTGGGCACTTGTGTATTCATTCTGATAACTACTTCTTCACAACAAATGAAGTATAAACCAAACACTGATGTGCTCAAATTAACATGAATGATCTTGGATGTAGGGTGGCTGAAGGCACTGAATCGTGTCAATAGCTCTTAGGAAAGCGTGCCTGCTTGTAAAACATAGTCTAGCATCTTCACATCTGCTGTTTTTCGGTGGTGCTTCTTGCAGTCACTGGGACACTATGTTTGGGTAATCAGGTTCTCTGAAACTCACAACAAATGGAAACTCCACCCATGTGGTGGTCATGTGACCATTCCTGCCCCAGCAACAAAGCACTGATTGGCTGGCTTGCAGACACGCTTACCACCCCCCCTCCATCACCACCACCAGCAGCAGCAGCAAGAGAAGAAAGGAAAATGAGGAAGTACTGGGCAGATGTACAGAGATGAAATTGCGGTGTGCAATGAAGGCTTCCTTTACCGTCACATTCTGAAAAGGGGGGAGATATTGCCAGTTTGTTTGCTTTCTGTAGAGAAATAACAACCCAGATTTATGTCATAGTCACATCTATTGTATAAGATGACCGTCACCCTGCTATGTACATGTACTTGTCTGATATTGTTATTGTTAGTATTAGAAACGGTATGTCAAACTAACCTTTAAGGAGCTGGCTGGTGTAACAGGCTGTTGAGCCCAATGCATAAGACAGCCATTTCTTGGATTTTTTATATCAACAAGAAACACTCCTCTGTTATTCACTTCCTCCACTCCAGGTACGATCCTACCACAAGAATCTGTCATCGACAGATCTGACACCTCACTGTTCACCTCAACCTCAGGAGGTCCCAGTCCCAGCCCTGAAGAACTCCGGGTTTTCAGTCCAGCCACCACTGTAGGTAACCAGGGTGGGTAGATCCAAACCTCCAGGGACAGAGACCAGCAGGTTTTCCAGTTAGCAGCTGATAAAGACCTAAAGCAATAGTTGACCTAGAAGTTTAATCTACAACATTAGACTTCTTATCCAAAGCAAACAGTTTGTTCACGGAAGACCTTGAAGGCCTCAAGGACAGGAATCATCAGTCCCTTGACCTAAACCATTATTTTATACGGGCCTGCCTCAGATTTAAACTTCTTGTCAGTTTTCAGAGACTTGTTCACACAGGTCAAGAGGGGGCTCTGGTCAATCCTGAGCTATGAGAGCTGCAAAGTGTTCATGTTTTTGTTTTTAGCCATTACTAAACTTAAACGACCATATTAATGGATCTGGAAAAATGAGCAGCCGTCCTGTAAACAATGCTGGTGGCGTCTGGTCACCCTACTCCCATTTTCAGCACCGGCATCGACACGTACACCGATTGAAATAAGTTGAAATCAGGGAATATTAACTTGCAATGAACTCATTCTTAAACGGGTTCTTCCCCATTTTAAGCAACTGCCACTGGGCTAAAATGCTTTTAAAGGAGGGAAGATTGGTAAAATCCTTTAAAGTCTGAGGTGCAGCTGTCTTACTCTCTGGCACAGCTGATGGTTTAAAAATACATCGGCACTTCCAAGCATTCCACTAACCGCCAAAACATCACCCCACTCGGCGCTAGAGGACCGTGAAGAATTACAGATTACAATTGGCAAATTCCTCTGTTCCAAAACAGCTCAACAGACATTGCTGTTTGGTAAAGGGAATGAGAGGAAAACAGAGCTTCCTGCTATCAGAGACCCTAGCATCTCCTCACTATATAAAGCTGACCTCCAGCTTGCATATGTCCATACAACGGTATGCAATCTCTGACCACACGATAACCCATCCTCACCCCTGTTAGACAGAGATCACATTGTCTGCCTTTTTTCCCCTTCATCTCCCAGCACTGGTATGGTTAGTGTAGTTCATATGGGTGATGAATCCGTCGCTAGCCATCCGAAGCCAAGTTACACATTATATTTCTGGGAAAGGACTCCCCACCCATTCCAGCACAACGAACTGCAGTGCCACTATGCTGATTCGCACCGTTGAACTGTTAAAAAAATAAAGACACCTGACCAAAAGGGGTCTTGTGTTGTATTCAGGAAGCCACCTCAAGCCAGTAAATCTCAAGTCAGGAGAAAAGCAACAGAAATTGAAGCGACATGGACAAAGCAAAAGAGGGAGCCATGCGGCTCCACTGCAGTTTGCCTGTGCCCTGGTGCTAGTGCTGTCCTTCCACATTTCTAATACTTCTGAGAATTTCCTGCACACTCATATGTATAATAGCAGCCACTGCCCTACCCTCAGGTCCAAAAGTACATGTTTGATTTCTTAATCATGCTTTTTTTTTGCACTCAGTCAGTATTTTTTATTCAGGTTTGCTTTGATCAAGTCTCCACAAAAACCACCTCTCTGTATATGAGTAACTTCCTTAAAGGTCAATTGGCAAATACTTGCCTAATGAGCAAATTATATCGCCTTGCAAAGAGAAAGCATTTGCATCTGTACATGAGCAGACAGCAGCATGTTTATATTTGTAAACTGCTGCCTTTCTAAAGGGTTTTTTGCTCAACCTGTCAACCCAGTGGAGTTATTTTTTTTCCGTTGTGAACATTGAACCATTAACCAGAGGGCACGCAAGAGGAAACTATGTGGAAGAGCGTTTATACCTGAGAACAAGAGGCACTTCTTTACAGTGTGGGAGTCTGGAACACGCTACCCAGCCATGTTTTTAAAAAGTGCTACCCCGGATTCCTTCAAGAAACACTGGATGAGATCCTTGGATCAATTAACTACCAATGGGCTAGATGGGCCACATGCTCTCCACTCATTTGCAGCTTTAGAGTGATAAAGACTTGCTCTCTTACTGAAATCCGAGCCCTCTGTGCCACCCAATCTAATCTCCTGCCCTATCTTGCCTCCTGCAATGAGTGACTAAGTAACAGTCTATGAGATTGTGCTGATGGAGGGCCTGGGTGGGACCAGACTTAAGGCTCAGTAAAATCTCTTGTCATTCTCCAACACCTATATGTAAATATGCCCCTCGGTGCTGATCCCCTGCAGGCTCATCCACCACTCAGAGTGCCTGAGGTGCATTCTGGACCCTATGCACCTTAGTGTCCGGCCCAGCCCAGTGATTCATTTGTGAAATCACTCTGTGCCAGTGACACAAACACAACAGAATTTTTTTTTGCTAAATGTTTCTGTCTTTCCTTTTCCTTTCGTGCGTCTCTGGTTATTTTCTTTGCAGGACATGATGGCTGCCCTTTTGTGACTCAAGAACTCCCAGAGCGAGGTGGTGGGAAGTCAGTCACTTGTTTCTTCAGCCACAGCCGAGGAAGAAGAAGGGGAGGAAAAAACAAGTGTACCAACTGTCACAAAGGGGGGAGAAAGCCTGTTTATCTTGGGCGAGTCCATTTCATCACTTTCATCATTTTTCAGTGGAATTCTTATTTTTTATTTGAAGGAATAAAGGAAAAGAGAGAGGCCTCAGGACGAATGGGAGTTAAAAAGCTGCCAAGCGAGCAGGGGTTAATGCGCGACAGTTTTTTTATTTTCAGTGGAAACAGCTGCTGTCTGTTTTGGTATCGAGCGAAAGGCCTCTTGTTTTGTCACAATGCTGCGGTTTGTTGAAAGAGAGAAAGAGAATTGGGAGGGGAGAGAGAAGGAGGAGGGGGATTTTCATGCGTTAATGCCTGGGTCTCCTCCCCCCTCCCCTGGTCAGGCTGCACAGTGTTGAGGGAAGGTAATCCAGATTCCAGGCACCCAGGCAGCTGTCAGAGCAGGAATCCCTGTCTGCCATCCCAGCAGAATGAAAAGACACAATGGGAACTTTGTTGAAGCCACTGTATTCCGAGAAGGGGGGGTGGGGGGTAAAAAAACGTTTGGTAAACAACCACGACAAAGCCCTTCTGCATGCACACCTCCCACACTCAGATCGCAGCCACCTCAGTCGTTTATTTTCAGAGCTTTACACAGGCTTCATTTCTGGCTGTTTAAAAACTTGTGGAAAAAAAAATAAAACAGCCAGCGCCATTAGTCAACTCAAACCTTTTAAAAAAAATGTCCTCTGAAGCTGAAGAAGACGCATCTTTTGAAGAGAGGTAGGTGCAACAGGGTTTTACTTCTGTTTTTTTTTTCTTCTGCTCTCTTCCCTTGGTATGTTTGAAGTTACGCCCGACGTTCTGTTTATGACATAAACACACGTTCAGTCTCTACAGGAGCAGCTGTGGCTCCTGAGGAATCTACTCACAGTCCCAGCCGTGACCCTAAATGTAACCCAACCCCGGGCCTAACCCTGAAGTACAGCTGGTGGAAACAGATACTTGCAGGCTCCTGCTTTTTTAAAAAACGGGCAGTTTAGCCACCCATGTATCTGTAAGCATCTATTCACCCACTTAGTTTCAAGGTATGAATGAGATGTAACAAATCACCCTTTTTACACCCCCTCAGCTGCACCAGGAGTGGCTGGTGTTGATTACAGAGCAGCTGTGTGCCTTTTCTGCCCAGAGACAGCGGCAGGCCGCGAGAGGCAGCGTCGCTCCGCTATTCGTTGCACAGGAAGTAAGTGGGAGTCGAGCCCTTTAGGTCTCAAAAAGTCACGACTCTCTACAGCAACAGGCAGAGCCAGCCAATGAGTGTAAAGCATAGCTTCTTTTCTTCTCTCTCTTTTTTAATGCTTAATTTATTTATTTTTTTAATCTTTTTATTTGTCCCTGCTCTTTGAAATCAAAGTCTTGCGCCAGACCATGTGAGTTCCTGCGTGACGGGGGCTGTGAAGCTATAAACAGTGGGTGAAATGAAAAGGAGGCCTTTCTTTGTAATTTAAGCCACATATAAATCAATAAATGCACCACTGGGCCTGCCTGCCTTCACACGTCCTTTCAAATGGCTGTTCATGAAGAACAAACCAGGCTGAAGCAGTAGACAAGGCCCAGGCGTCAGACATTTCAAACAACTGTCCTCTAAGCTTCCTAAACCTTAGTTGTGTTAAACTGTAATTCTGCTCCCCAACAAACTGGTACATTTTGGTTCCCTGCTGCAAAAAAAGGGACAGCAGGTCACAGTTTTGTCTCACAGATGACAATGAAAGCTGTCCTCACACGCGTGTAGTCAAAATCTATTTGCAGAAACACATTAAGATCCGTAGACATTCTTCACAAGCGAAACTACCACCTGTAAGTCAGAAAGGAGGTGTTTTTTTGTTTTTCAAATATCTTTGCTTGAAATAAATCTAACAAATAAGTTAACAAAGCTCCTGCCCCATCTTACGTCATACTGTTTGATTGTGATTGCTTCAGAAATCTTACAGTGGTGTACTGTGGTGTTTTGAGCCCCGCACAGAAGTGGGGTCCTGTTAAATAAGAGTACAGTTGGAGGAAAGGATTAGCCAATTTTAGTATGTGTGCTGCCGAAGCAAGCAGGATTAGCCAAATGGCAACAAGGAGATCTGTCTTCAGGGCCCAACTGTTGTCTGCCTGGGAGGACGGGAGAAGTTGGCTGACAGAGCCCAGGGGAAGGCGCCTCGGGGGAGCTGTGGTGATTAGAGGGGCTGGCCTTGGCGAGTCCGGGCCGAGCCCAGCCAAGGTGACGCAGGACGCCTGCCAAGACAGGGCCGAACCCGAGCCAAGCCCGGGCCAGGCCTCTGAAAGAAGCGATTTGGGAGACAGTCAGCTGGCACGTACGTACGCACTCTTTCCTGCAGATTATTCCATTTTCTCGGAGTACTACAGTGTTCAAGCCAAGAGGGAGAGAGCTTGCCGAGTTACTTTGTTTGGGGAAATCAGTGAAGACAGCGCACTGCCTGGGTTTTTGTCTCATACTTTATCTGTGATGCTTTGTAAAATCCCCTGTTACTCCTGGCCAGTGGAGATTTACAAAATGAGAAAATAATTACAAGGAAGTATAGACTTAGAACATACGGGTGTATTTCTCCACCAATAACTTGTCCAGACTTCATTTATCACCTCATAGAGCAATGTAATATGGAGACCGCATATATTTGCCTGCAATTAAAAATGACAGATATTGACTTTTTTCTTTTTTACAAAACCATGCCACTGTAACAAATTCTTTAAAATCCTATTTCCAGATAAAATCATGTTTCTTGTGGTGCTTGGAGCAGACTCATGCTCAACCTGGCCCGGACATGCATTTGAAAAGAATGAATTGGTTCCACAGTGGTTGTGCAGCATTTTCTTTTAATTACACTTTTTAACCAGTTTCAGATGGCCTGGATATCTGGCATGTACTGCGGCCTTGGTAGACCTGAACTTTAGGGAAACTTTTGCTGGAGAGCAGAAAACCTGCCTGGATACAGACAGCAACCAATCAGAAGCGAGAACGAACTGAATAAACAAAGTTTGGAGGCAGCCCTGCAGCAGCTGCCAGGGTCAAAGTTCAGCTAGTTTGTTTCAAAGTTCTCCAACCGCTTTAATCAGGGATAATTGGAGGGTGAACTCAGTATGAGGCAGAAAGGCACTACAGAAACAACATGTCATTATATTGGTGAAGGATTCATCAGAACTAAATTTTATTGGACAAAAAAAGGTGCTCTAAAAGCTTTTTTTGGGTGCATGTCCCGTGGTAAACCAAAATACTGTCCAGACGAAATCTAACATTTAATAAAATCAGCCTCAGGTACTACAGTGAAGGCATTTGACCTACTAGTCTTTTGACTAGGATTATTTTGCAGTTATGTGCAGTTTTTTTGCAGCTTTTTGCAGCTATTTTGCAGCTTACACCCGAAGAAGGCTCCACGGCCAAAATGTTACGTTTTCTTTCTTCTCTTTTCAGCATGGCATAAACCTATTACTTGTTCCTTTACAGTTTAAAAAGGTAAAAACAAACAACTGCTGGATGAAGTCCTTTAGCAATGTTGGTGAACTGTTACCACAGATTCCTAATTCCTAACAGAATAAAAGGAAAGAGAGGAGCTAACGATTTTCAGGATCAAACAAGACAAAAACAGAGATGTTGTAGATTTTTCTATTTTAATAGAGTATACCATCTAAAACCTCTTTTAGGTTTTGCTCTTATACAGTCCAATTATCAGGATGTCATTCAAAGTCTTTTGCTTCAGTGCAAGACAGTCCTCTAATTTCTCTTTCTTCAGTCCCTCTATTATACCTTCAAACTATTCCAAATACTTGGACTAAAAAAAAAGTGAGAACAATATTGCACTGCATTCGCGAACTCCAGAAAACACTCTTTATTTCAGGTTTGACAAGTTTTTTTTTGCTTCTGGTGTTTGTTTACTTTTAAGCAGTTTGCTTTACAGTTTCCAACAGCCAGCCTGGACCAGTCTTTCCAGGTGATATAGCTTAAGGGATACTTTGTTATTGTGGCAGATAGCAATCTTAGAGGAAACAGTGCCAGAGAATAACACAAGACCCATTAACTAATTCAACAAGTGAGCCAGAGGAGGAAAACACAGACCACATGACATCTTTTCTTTGTATTTTCAGTGCTAAAGAACATATTTTCAGTTGAATTTGCATTCTTTCTCTTTGGAAGTGGATAGGTCTAAATGGTAGATTCAATGCTACGCTGTCAAGACATCACAATATATGTACCTTAGCGCACTGAGGGGTGTAGAAAAAGACAGAAAATCTTAGAACTGTAAAACAGTTTCAGAACTGGAAGTCAACTCAAATGTTGACCACGCTCTTTATGTCAGAAGTCCATAGATGTATTTTATCACTTCAGCTTTAGAAAAACAAAGCAAAACAGCAACGTGAGTGGCCATTCCATCCAGTTATTTTTGGTTCTGTGTCTTTGAACACTGAAACTGTGTTTTAGACCAACATGTAAGACGCTGGCAGAAACTGAGGACAGAGCGTCACTGTGTTTTATACCTTGGCTCATTACCAGCAAACAATTAACAGTTAAATAATGTAGACGGGGTTGAAAAATTTTCAATCCAACCCTTAATGGGTGTGTTGTTCCAATAAATCCTTAGATTCACTTAGCTAGCATGGATACACAACATCACCATAGCTAAAAATAAAAATAGAAAACTTTGTAGTGTAGAAAATCACATATCGGCCCTCCACAGTAATTATAATAATAGGGTTAATAATTATTACTTATTTCCCAGACATAAATTTTCTAGTGGACCAAGGCATTTTTGGACAGTAAAGCAACTCCAAGAGTGGTCCATAAAAAGGGCCTGTTTTGGGATGACAGATTCTAGTTTAAAATGGAGAACTGTAGTAAGTGCGCAGAGAACAAATACAGACCCTCTGTCTGGCTCCTTCTGTACACAAGGGTAACCCAGCCAAATTCACTGCGAATAAACAGTGAGTAAACTCTAAAAAAAGATTTACAGACACACGGCAAACAATCTTATCAGCTCCTCAATAATGACAACTCAACCACTTGTAGCATAATAACAGGGGTATCTGTGCTGAGCCTGGCACTGGGGGAGGGCAAGGTGGAGGACTAATGGTAATTAATAGGGTGGGGGAGGAGGTAGACACAGACAATAATGACTTTAACAATACCCCTGCCCCCATCCAGATTAATGGAGCAGAGCTGAAGCAAATATTTGTGTTTTCCCCCAGCCTGTGCTTTCTGTCTGTCACATATCCCAGTTGTGCCATGCTCACCTTAGCTCCTTTCCCACTACATTATGAGCTTTGAACTCCCCCCCTTCAGATATTTAGCCTCCCGTCAGCTTCTCTTCTACAAATCTGTTTGCCAAATGTAAGGTTAATGTTTATGTATGGCCTTGATTTTTGGTTGTGTTTTGCTTGTCTTTTCATTTCAGTTTGTATTCGTTTTTTTAATATTAATATTCCATGTGTTGTATGGCTGCTTCATCTGTGTTCTCTTGCTGTACTAAAACCAAATTCCACCAGTAATTGCTATGTGGCAAAAAGAATTCTAAGTCTCAGTCTCACTCAGCTGTTGCCTGATCTCAGTCTCGCTCAGCTCCCCCTTCACCTTGTCTGCAGGTACTCACTGCTTCCCAGAATTTCCTTTCGGCCTGTTCTGGCCTTCAATACACAACGGCGCCCCGCCACCACCTTCCTGAAAGTGGTTCAAATGAGTAACCAGCCACCTTTAATTGTGAGCTAGAAAAAATATTGCTGCAATGTTATTTAGTTTTGGTACTGTAATATGTTTTTGCTACTTTATTTTAGACAACACCAACATGGGGAGTAGTGGTCAGGGTCCTGGACTCCAGGAAGGCTGTGGGTTTGAAGCTTGGCTGAGGATGTGGCTGTTGTATCCTTGAGGGAACTATTTCACTCACAGTACAGTAATGTTGGTAAATGAGAAATTGTTCTGAGTGCTTATCTGGTTAAAGTAAAAACTATGGGTTTGTTGTTTGTGTGATGAAGGTTGCCTCATAGTCCAAAGACCAACTGCCTTTCAAATGAAGCTGGGAAAATTTTTCACACTCAGACTGCCGTTTATTGTGCTGTAAACTGTAAGGGGTTTAACAGGTTTGATAAACCAAACAAAACCTGCTGTTTGTCTACATGGTTGTCCACTCCCATGACAGCTAGGGCCTGCATGGCCAGCATCTGTGTTCCTCTTCCCAGGTGTGTCCAGTAGCTCTTATTGCTGACTAGTCTAGCCTCTAATCCAACAAAGGTTCTGAAATGATTCAATTCAATTAGAATTCCAATGCCTCCCTGGCATGTACGTCTTTGTGCTGCAGTTTTCCTTTACTCCTGTTCAAGCCTTGCCTGGTTTAAACGAAGACAAACACACCAGGAAATTGAATACCTCTGCATTGGGTCTTGCCTGATTTCCAGATGCCCCCCCCCCCCTCCACCCACCTCAGGCGACTGCTTTCAGAATGGACTGGATTTGACCCCCCCCCAGTGATTCGCCGATTCCTTATTTCGAACTAATCTCCTTTCTTCCTTTGTCTCGACACAGTTTGGGGAGCGCTGCGCGTCTTTTGCACACGCTGCTCGGTGGCAAGTTGTGAAGATTTTAATGACAGAACCCGAGGTTTTTCACTCGTTTCGACAGAGTCTGGGGGAAAGCGCTCTCCCTCTTATTGAAACAGTCTTTCATCTTCCTTCTTTTGGTGGTTGGTGGTGATGGGGGGGGGGGGTATTGAGTGTGGTAGCACAGATGGCAGTGGGGCTGAGAGAGAGGGGAAGAGGAGGAGGGGGGATTTTATTGTCTTCTTCCTTGAAAACACCAGATGCCCACTCACATAAAACCCATGGAGCCAGCGCCAATTGTTTTGGTCACGTGTTGATCCAGGCAGCTCCTTTCTTTCCACACACACAGCCTGTTGCCTGATCAGCAGGGAGGAGGGAGAAATGTTTCGGTCTGCTTCTTTAATTTTTATGAGCAGAGTTTCGGGGGCACGAAATAGGCGAAGAAAAGGAGGCGCTTAATGCAAGTGTTAGGCTGCATTGTCTTAGCTAAAAAGCTAGAGCATCCTAGGGCATTTTGTAGACAGGCAGTAACTATGGAAGATATGAAAGTTAATTAGTCCCCATGACTGTTTCAGAATGCTAGAAAGGAGAAACAACCATACCACAATGATGAGCAGCAAGGACAAAACAGCTGTCAGTGGCGGCTTGTCTTAATGTGAAGAAGATCTCATGGTTTTGTGCTTATTATGTTGTGAACAAGTCCAAAGAAGACATGTATAAATTAAAGGAATGGATATGAGCTAACTCTTGATGTACATAGATATGAACTATGGCATGAAGGCAGAACCATGTAAAGAGACTTCTAATCTCGCATTATTTGTATATCATGTTATGGGTTCCACAAGCTTTAGGGACATACAGTAGTTATGCATTTTGGATTTTATTCCTAATCTAAATCCACGCTGGAGTTCAGCACGTAAGGCGATGCGTGGTGAACTAAACTTCCACATTCTTACATTAGCATAAAGACACCTCACCAAACCGGTGCCAGACGTCATTTTTGGAGATAGATCAAGAAGTTCCAGATAAGCAGCCCATTATTTCTCTGGAAGTTGTGTGAGAGAAACATCTTAATAAAAATAAGGTTTAAAAAAACCAAGATCATCAGTATAATGAGCCGCACTGATCCAAGTGGAGAAGAAGGGGAAGTTCACAGTCCAAACTTTCTGGAGAGAAAGGTCAACATAGGAAGACCATTACTACCACAGAAAATTTCCATGGTGTTTTGCACCCTGTGGTTTACGTATGTCTACTACACCTTGCAGGTTTTTGCTATCCTTTCAGTTTCACATGGCTCACATCAAGCCTTTCTATTTCTCTCCAAGCTTCACCACATATTTATTGCAATTTCACTGTGATTTCATCTCTTCTCATGGTTTTGTATAGAGAACACTGACAAGGGGGCCTTACTGAAAGAATGAACACTTTTTAAGACTTGCAATGTCCACGACCCTCCTTGTCACGACGATTATGGTCAGCCACCTCAGATTCCATGAAGATCAGTGTGAAGTTTCACAGGATCTGAAAAAACCTGGTGCACTTTTGAGTTTTTATCTCTGAATCTCATACCTAGTCTGCTGCACAAATACATCTGTCAGTTACTATTTGGCAAGGAGCCCTTGTGGTCTGTTCTGCTGATCCTACTAAACTCTGGCAAGTCTAATAACAGGCTGGGTGCTCTGATAGGACATAACAAAGGACAAGTTGGCAATTTACAACCCTGTGGGTCTGGACACACCCTGCAGTCACTTATGAGTCAGGCTGATATTTGCTCCCATTGCGAAATGGTTATAGGCTGTTCAGAAGATAAATGCAGCTGCTATCTGGCTCCAATACGCTCATGGGATAAAGCCCTGCAATTTTCCCCTCTTTATAGCCACACCAAAGCAAGGCCAGACACAAAAATCAAGACAAATGCTCAAGAATTAGATGTTCAGTCGGGTGTTTAGTAATAATCTGCTCGGGGATGCAGACAAAAAAAATGTCATTACTGCTGATGCATGTCATATCATGTACCGTATGAGTGCCACTTAAAACAGATCTGGATTTAAGGTTTACGTTTTTAGAGAGAATTTAAAATAAAATTTAATCGCAGTTATTTTAGTGAGAGCATTAACGATTTCTGGAAGACAAGGATACACTACAATGCATTAATACAAAATTGAGGATGATTTATTGCTATATCTTATCACATCTTTTTCCATTTTCTTTTTTAAGAATTTCTATATAGGCATGAAATCACAACTGATTAAGTGTAGGAATATTAATTAATGAGTATGAATATTATCTTGTCCAATTGAAATGCTACTGTATAGAAGATAGAACTAAATCCACCATTACTGTATATATAACTATATAACAAAACAATAGGAATAATAACCAGAAAATAATAACCAGATCTAATGTTTCAAAAATAATTCAAAATAAATATTTACTGTATATGTGTACACATGTAAAAAATATGCTTATGAACAATGTCTCTCACTGTTATGTGATAGCAAATAAATAATATAAACCATTCCAGTACCATTGCAGTAATGACCACAATCCTGTGATATCAAAGTTTAGAACCTTCATAAGCACACACAAACAATAGCAGAAATATTGCATTCGTGTTGAATTATTAACCCAAAAGATAGATAACACAAATTTTCATAAGATCTCTGCTGGCATGAAAACCAGCAAACTGCCTAACTCTCCAAAACACGGAAAACACGAAAAGCAAATTCTGTGGCCCAGAACAAGTTTCTACCAGCATCACAAGAAAACGACAATAGCACATTTGGTTGGCTGTTAGGTCTTGTCTTATAAGATTGAGTCATCGGGACATAAGAGTTTCGCACTAGATAAATTAACAGAAGTGCAGGCATTGCCACAGCTCACTGGAAAACATCGCAAGTCTTCAAATTGAAATATGCAAAGAACTCATCTTGTACTGTGATGAGGGCAAGGACATTATCTGGGAGCCTGTGAAAACAGTTCCCTGGCCAGCCTGAGATTCACTTTCCCCAATAGAAGGGACTGTTTAAGGTGTGGCTTTAAGAAAACAGACTGCTAATGAGGGGCCCTGCTTCACGTCTTGACAAACTTCAGGTCACCAAGCACATTCCAGACCACTAACAACTGGAAAAACATGGCTATCAGCACACAGTTGCACAGCCAAACCCACAAATTACACAAACTCGGGGAGGAACAGGAATAGCCTAAAAATGGCAGTGATGAGCTTCAGCTACTGTTATGTGCTATTGATGGGACGCGATTCCAAGGGAAGTAGCACTAACAACGAGGGTGGAAAAAAGAGCTTCATCCCTGGAATGCTCTCCTGCTGTTCAGATTGCGCTGAGCTGGATGCGCTAGGGTAAGGTCCAAGAGCTGGGAACTGGGCTTGATCATCTCCTGAGTGACCTACTGGATTCAGGTCTGCTGAGCCCTCATCCTCAGGCGCCAAGAAGAACCCGCATCATGCTACTGCCTGTAAAGCACCACTTGCAAGGTGTCATGTCTTCAGCTGCCCCACCCATGTACTGGGCCTGACCTGGTGCCAAAGTAAGCCAGTGGTCACTTGGCTCTGATACAAAAATGCTTCCTTACTATTTTTATCCCATCTTCTTTGGTTACTGATACTTTTGTACCATATTGACGTCCAGGTTTTTTCACATTTTCACTGCATTTATTTTTTTCATGCGTTCCCGCACCTCTAAACACCTCCCCCTGACTCTGCCATCATTTCCTTGTGTCTCTGCAGCTCCTCCATCTGTTTACGCCACAGCCAGCTTTTCAAAGGGTGGAACTTTCCCATAACAACATGTTTATTTTACAGAAAGAGACAAAAGATGGCCCCAAACTCCCAAACGCAGTCCAAACAGTAACAACAATAGTGCTAATCAGAACATGCTGTCCAGTGTTTTTCCTTTGAGAGTCTATTGGCGAACAAAATCGCACGTTCCAAGGTCTGCCTCATGATTCCTGTTGCTCTCCATTGTTAAACTGCCTATGGCCTATGCTGTACAGGATGCACTGCAGTGCAGTGTCCAGCTGAGTTTCGGAAAGGGTCTGCAGGGGCTGCTGGTCCCAGCCAGGGACCATCCTGTGAAACTGTGACAGAATGGTCTCTTCTCAGACTAGTCCGGAATGGTTTCATCAGCTCCACTTTTTGCTCTAATGTAATAACAGAGTGAGGTCTCAGTCGATCCACAGGTATGATTTGTCACCTGTTGTGCGGTTAAGAGTCTGCAGCTGTCAAATGCTATCTACAGATGACAGGTAACCCAGCCATATTTACAGAGTGGCAAGGGGTGATAATTATTGGACTTAAATATTACTTCCAGGTGCTTGGAGGCAGACCCTGTCTGGTCTGACGGCACTGGCTTGCAGTTTTTCTTGACTGCAACATGGTCATTGTGAGATTATGACAGGAGCGGTCCGACCACACCTGCCCGGTTCTCAGGGGGTGGGAAGTTGAGAAAAGAGCTGTTGCTGCACAGCAAGTGCTCTCTAATGAGACATATGACACACAGGAAGCATTCTCCGTCTGAAATCCGCCTTGACATCACCTCGCTCGTTTTAACGTGTGTGCAGACGCGCGGGGTGAGAAACCATCTGTGCGACTCGAGTGACAGAGCGCGAAGGCTGGCTGTGCCAGGCCCACCTGGGCCCTCACAAGGGCTGTGAAGTGCACGGGCTAAGCCCCGTGTGTCAGTATCCTGCCACAAAGCCTGCAGAAGATGTGGGACGACAGCACAGGCTCCAGCGCCTGTCGCAGCTTGAGCTTTCGAACCTCATCACATCACAAGAGATGCAGAAGAACACTTATTGCCAGGAACACCTGTGTGCCACCAAAAAAGCCACAGTCCAACCCTCTGCATTGATCTGCCAGATTCAGACTTTATGTTTACAAGAAGTCAGAAAAGCCCTTTCACCACACTTTGAAGAAACACTTTAGCTGTGGCATGAATACCGCTCTAAGTTATGTGCTCCACTCGACATGGATAGAGGTGATATGAGAGATGTTGCAGGAGAGGAAAGTTTTGTTGTTGTTTTTTTTAAAAAAAAAGCTCATGTAAAAGCATTTGCATTTCAGATGAAGAGTAAGAGTATTTCAGAAAACTGGGACTGCATGGGGGCAGACCACAGCTTGGTTTTCCACTAGTGTAAGAAGTGTTTTATTTTAAAACCGAACGCCTTTGAAGTGATACAATGAACAAAAGAACGCCTTTTCACAAACTAGCCCAGCCAGAGTGGATCATTCAGTGACACCCTTTGCTATATCGGCAAGTCCCTGAAAGTCCAAGGCCTGTTATCAAGTCTATTACCCCTTTCCAAATAACACTTAATTTCCCAGGAATCAAGATTAGTTTTGAATGCTCATTAAACCTTTCAAGTGATTAAGCTGTAAGATGTTATAATTAAAGATATGGCATGGCACAACTTTCTCATTAAGACAACTGTAAGCTTGTGGACATAAACATTTGCACTGACAACTGAGCACATCTTAAAGACCTTTGGACAATCCTAGCCCTGGGAAATCAGTGCACTAAGAAACAAGTACACCTTAACAACTACCCACTGTATTACATGCCAGTGAATTAATCTTGTCATTCAATAGTGTCTCTGCTATTGTAATGATCAGAGCTGCACTGTCCATGGTGGGTGGATAGAGACCCGAATATCTGTCAGCAATCAGAACGAGGGCTCCATCTGCTTCCTCTGACAGGGTTTCTGTAGGAGACGGGAGAGGAAACCCAGCCCTTGGCATTGCCTGTTCTCCGGTTTTATTTTAAGGCTCTGGGTGAACTGGAGAAAGCATTACTGAAAACAAAACACAATGACACACACACACACAGAGGGCTGGGGCCTTGAAGCGAAGACAATGGCATAAACAATGGCCGACACTGCAGAATGTGTGACATGAGTTACTCTTGGGTCTTGGGGGCAACTCTCTCTCGTGGTAGTCTGTACTCCAGCCTGCAGGCTCTTCAGACTAAAGCTTATCCTGGCTTCTGCGCTATTAGACTGAGAGAGTGACCCCCACATGGGACAGTTGTCCATTACAGGGTTATCCCCCCGCAATACTGGCACCCAATCCTACAGTTGACTGGAGCAACTGGGAATATGGCACCCGGCTCATGAGAAACAGTAGCAGCTGCTCAGGAACTCGAACCTACAACCATCCACTTAAAACATAAAGTCCCTCAACTTCTCCCTTTGTCACAAGACTATATTGAAAGTCATGTTTTTGCACACTGGGTGTGGTCTATGGCGTACAAAGGTTTCAGCTGGTTTATCACAAGGAAAAGCAGCGTTAAGGTGTGGTAAGGACTGATAAGCGTACTACTAAAAGTTAAAGACACCCTACCTGCCTTTAAAGACAAGCGGCCTTGTCGAAAATCTGAGGTAGCAAGAAGCATGATACCAGCTGCACTAGCTTGCCGAAGATTACGATGGGACTTTCCAATACAAAAGGTTTAACCACAAAAGACAAAACAATCAAGTCCTTTTGTGAGCATGCACTGGGGCTTTTCCGAACTGAGGAGTAAAAGAAAAAAAAAACGGTCTTTCTGCTTTGTTGCTGCGAAGTGTCAGTCTGGCCTAAATAAATAGCTTCTCCTCTGCTAGGATGAGTGACTGAACTTGTTTTTTTTTTTTACTTGCTTACCTTAACCTGGACATGTCGGGCCCCTGTGAGCAGCTTGTGTGATGCTGGGTAATCTACAGCCTTTATATTCAGTTTGGGTCAGGTGTGTGCCAGAGAGCACCAAGGCAAGAGTTAAGCGTCAAGATCTTGGTGGTCCACCAGAGAAAACCCGAACCCCATTCCCAATTCCGAGCAAGGATGTGGACGATCGGGGTTATTGTTTTCAGGTGCACTAAAGGATCCACAGAGAGAATCCAGTACAGCATGCCCACAATATCATGAAGGGAAACAACTGCCATCCTCGGAAAAACGCTGCAATGTCAGTGTTATCCAAAACAAATCCAACTGGGGCCTATTCCCATTCATTCTTTGAGGGGGGAAAAATTTTAAGTAGTATTTGATAACTACAGGACAGAACTGATTATTTTCAAACAGTGCTCCCCCAAAGCAATCCATCATCCAAGTGAACCAGCTCCATTTCCTAGAGGTATTTCCTTCACTGGTCTTCTTTTCAACAGATCGATATAGTTCCAGGTTGGCTTTTGAGGGAAATTAACATAACAGGATGTGTTTTGGGGTTTTTGCATCTGTATATCAGTTTCAACAATCACTTGGTCAGACGTTTAGAAATGGCACGGAATAATAATTCCAAAGACTGGGTAATTTTCAAATTTGTAAAAATTTATTTCCTTAAAATGACTTTGTGTAGAGTACAAAACTGTACATTTATCTATGTACACAATCTATAAAAAAAATGTACATGGAATACATCTCCTCTTGCAGCTTAGAAAGTCTACAGCCCCTCAACCCCAATCCCCCAAAAAATAGAAACTGGTAAACATCAGCTGGTCAACAGCCCCATCAAAAAAAAAATTAAGAACATAATTACACTCCAGCATTAGGATACAACGTGTCAGTTTGGCGCTTACAAATTTACAACGGCCTCCTGTCTCACAGCTTATTCCAACAGGCAATGGAGATTCCAAAAGGAAGTTCAGTGGCCACTGGACACAATATCCATAGATGTGACCCCCCCCCCCAGCAGCCCACCCCCCCTCTCCCCCCAACCCAGTCTAAATCAGGCTCTTTCCAGACAAACCATCGTCCTTCCCAACAGGTTTCAGGTTCACAGCACAAGAACTGTTAGGAAGGAACCCTTGAAGGTTTTCATCCAGGACAAAAACTGGAGAACAAATAAAGCTGTTCAGTGCCGGTCGCCCTCAAGCGCGGAGAGCGGCTCTTTGTGTAACTGGGGTCCTATTGCACGGAAGAAAACAGCAGGAAAAGCTTTTCTCTTAACCCCTTTCGAGGAGCACAAACTCCCACAACACTGGCTTGCTCTAAGGCTGCGTGGAACGAACAGGGGGCAGCTACAGCAGGAACGGTAACCCCCCGCCCCCCCACACACACACGCGACCCGAAAATTACAGCGAAAAAGGTGGGCGCGACGACTGTAAAACAAGGGGGTGCAATTTACAAAAAACAAAAATGTCAGTTCCAAATTTGAAACCAGTAGTGCATTACTCGAGCTTCTTTGTTTTACAATCACCTCCCGGTTCTCCAAAAAAACAGGCCACGCTGTCAGGATTTCTGTAAAGTGGCGTAGAGGGCTACGTGGTTACAGTGATCACTACAAAACTGTTAAAAACACACACACACACCTGCTGGAGTTAACCACGTTAGCAAACAGCTGTGTTGTGGGAGTTTTTTTATCCTTTATTGCACCTTTTTTTTGACTCCTCAAGAGGGCACAGACATGTTACCCCCCCTCCCCCAGATATATTACGCAGTGTCAAGATCACGTGGATAAATAAAAAAATACAATGCTTCTTCAGCATGAAAAAGATTCGCGCAGTTAAATTTTAAAAAGGACACAAATATACAAATACGAAATGCCTTGGCAGTGCAAAAAGTGCTCATGGACTGGCCCGTCCAAGGCAACTATTTTTTTTTGTTAAGAAGCTACATCTTAATGCAAAAAAATCCCCTGATTTATTCTTCACTGGGCTGTTTTTAATGGGTGCTAAAGCTAAACCCCTACAAGGAGGGGGGTAACGGAGCCCCAGTAACTGAAAATAGGCCTATTTGGGGGGCAAAGAATTACATACCCAGCTGTACGAAAAATAAAAAGTCACTTCCTTACAGGGTGAACGCTGGTTGAATCCTCCCTATGAAAAACGCATTGCCTGTCTTCTTCCTGCACGACGCTCTAATGCACATTAACTGGAAACGGTCATCAGGTAATTTTTGGGAGGGCTGGTGCGCCCTATGAGGTACTGGTTCTTGCAGGTGAACAGGGGGTTGTAAGGGCCGACGCCGCCGCCGGCGCTGCCGCCGCTGGGAGAGTGGCTGGAGGCCGGCGGCTGCGCCTCGTACAGCACGCAGATGGACCCGTCCTCGCCGATGCGGTACGACACCTCGTACGGGTCCACCCAGAGGGTGAGCTCCCTGGGCAGGAGCTGGTACAGCTGCTGGCTGCTCAGTCCGATTCGGCCCGCGGCCTTGCTGATGATCGGATCCATCTCGTGGTTAATCCGAATGCAGCGGTAGCCGGAGCCCTTCTGCGGCCGGTCGGGGAACCAGTGCTGTTTGTAGTGCTCTGGGGAAAGAACAACAAAGCCGCGTACGTCAGGACCGGCCTCGCAGACAGAGGCTACAGCTCGCATTCAGATCTGGAGATGGACGCCGATTACCCACGGAGAGCGAGCAGAAATGAAAACTTCTCACACAAGGAAAGAAAGCAAATATTTACGTCTGAGAAAGGCATTGTAAATAGGGGAACTTTGTAACCTAGCAGTAGACGAAGCAACGTCATCGTCTACAACGAGGACCAATTCGAGAAAAACTGGAATCCTTTAAGCAAGGCTAACTGGTCCCGAATTGAATGCCTCTCAGAACGTACGTCTAAATCAACCCAAGCATATTTTTTTTTCTTTTTAACCGAAATAGTCAGTAGAAGCATTATTTTTACAAACCGCTGCCACTAAATGGCCCCACCAATGATTCCCCTCGGGGATAACAAAGACACTCCTTTCAGACGCCCGTTCGTTTCGCGATTACGAGCTCTTGGCCAAATCCTTGGACCCCAGAGGACCGTCCGCTCACCTGCCAACGCCTCCTGCAGGCACGCGCTGAAGACCTGCAGCCGCGGCTCGTGGAGGAAGCCCCGGGTCCTCAGCAGGCTCGTGACGAACTCCGCGGCGGCAGACAGCTCGGGGATCATGTCGCCTTTGGTGCTGTAGCGGTGATCCATGGGTTATTCTGCCCCACGTTTGGAAACGGGTTAAGAGCTTTCGAAACTTGCCGGGGCTAGAGCGCTTCTCTTCTCGTTAACTCCTCCACGCTGCCTTGTCGATGGTGCGTGAAAATGATTTCTTTTTCCTCCGAAAAGGGCCTTTCCTTTGACGCGAACCCGTGTCTGCTTTTTCCTCCCGCCGTGTTTTGAAGTTTTAAAAAGAACAGTATTCTCTTTGGCTGGTTCAGAGGTGCATTCTTCTCCCCGACGTAAGAAATTAATGAGTTAAAAAAAAGACTGTACATATAAAAACAGGGTAATAATAAGTGCAACGACGACAACCGCCTGAAAGACTAATTTCTTCGCAGCTACCTCGCCTATTTATGAAAGGGGAACACAAAGAAGTGACATAAACTAAGAGGCACAGTGACAGGCGTGTGTAGCGGGCCAATTAATATCTCGGAACTTGACCCACCTACCAGTGTCGAGCATCTGATTGGCCCGTAGAGTTCGAGGGGGCGTGGGAACTACGGAAAATGCCCTGAAGCGTCGAGGGGCGGGATTATGCAAATAAACTTCCGCTGGCCGAGTGGAGAAACTGACGTCAACGTATCAACGTGTTTGGTGACGACACTACTGGGAAGTTTTTTTTCCTCGTGTTAGATTTCAAAGCAAGTTTACTTTTTTGCGTGAAACATAACCTTATAGGGAGGCGTTAAACCGAAACACCCCCTAAAGCCTGCGTTCAACTTTAGTTGTCTACAATTTGAGCACAGTAAAATCTAATTTTGAAGGAGTCGTGTTAAAATAGTTAATTATTTTTTTTCCTATTAAGTGTCCCAAGTTTCAGCTAATAAATAATCCTTGTTGTACAATACAGCATCCTTCAAGATCGAGTTATCAGTACGTCGCACAGCCAGCGTGAATGAATGCGGCATCAACGCTACACTACATTATAATGAAGCGTACTAAAAACAAAATAACTTTGTTTAAACAACCTGAAAACCTGCTCGCGGGTGAAAACAAGCATATTCAGTATATTTACAGTATACTACTGATACTAAGGGCTCTTTAAATTATCCTGGCAAAATAATAGTATCATTCCTTGGGACTGCTGTTGTTTTTCTGTGGTCAGTTTAAAAAAATAATAACGTGAGGTTGGGGCTTGAAGTTAACGCAGCGTATCTGATTCATTTACAATAGCGTCTGGTCTTTTGAATGATGGCCAAAGATTTAATCTGTACAACAGCCCCCGTCTTTTGTCGAGCTCGTTTTCTACTGATCACAAAGGAATATTTTTCCAGCTGAAGTCGTGACCACGCAGTCTCTCGGGAGAGATGACTGGTTAATGTTTGTGATCTGCTCACGAAGCTGATCAGATTACCAGTCCTTGGCGCGTTACATATCTTCTATTTCACGTTTAAATTAAAAATTAAAAATATTTTATTTACACGTATGTCTTCAAAATACTTTTCGCGTTTAGATAGGACATTAACACTTAAATATAGAAAATTTTCGGTCTTTTCTCTGTACAACATCAGCCTAATTGGTAAAACTACACTTTTTGAAGTATTTTCGTATCGCATTTTGATATTTGTGTAACAAAAGCTGTTTACTGAAGCAAAGCAACTACATTTACAGGAAGGATTAGGGCGGATATCCGTTATACCTACCGAAAAATGAACACACATCACCTACGACTGAACACGGAAAATTGCTTGGGTTTTATATATACACTTATACAAGATACATAGAACACTTTCCGACAACTCATTCGGGTTTTGACAAGGTTGAAAAAAATATATTTCACTGTACTCAAAAGGAGAGAGTGGGTAGTGCTAACAAGGTTATAACGTTTCATTCAAACTACGTGTCACAATTTTCATCAACAACATAATTGTATTTACTGCAATAGTTAGGAAATAGTTAATACCTTTCGAGTACCAGAACACTGTTTTTAAAAATACCACATTCGTGAGGTTTTAACAAATCACTAAACACTCAGTTTACTTCCGGGGGTTTCTGAAGTCAGCAGTACTTCAACGAGCTGTTTTTGTAAGCGTGGTTAATAAACAGATCCCACAGTCAAACCCAGATTAGTGCATTCCCCTTGTTTTCACCAGCAGAGTTAATAGTTTGACCCGGCGCCAAGTTGCTATGGCTTCCAATAACTATAATATCTTTCGCATCCACTGCGCTCTCCCCCTTTTCACCTCTTCCTGTGGAAAAACACCAGGCCGCGGGGAGCGAAGGTGACGTGCGGAACGAGCGCGGCGCGCACGGCGCATTCCGCTCGGGGTACGCGCTGTTCTGCGCGCTGCCTTGGCCGGCGTGAGCAGCAGGAAGCTGGCCCGCAGCCTCTGGGATTGAGTGTGTGCTGGGAAGGAGCCGAGGGCTTGTTCCGAGAGCCAGCGCCAAGGCCTAAATTTTGCGCTGACGACAAAAGGCGCTCAGGGGGTGAACGCAAGTAAACAGACGCCCCCCGAGGCTCACTTTCCAGCACAAACTGTGCAGATTATCTATATCGCTGTACGCCACCGACGTGTTAGATGCTTTGGGAACTTGTCAAATCTAAATTTGCAGCTAAGCATGCAAGCCAGAGGAAGTTTAGATGTAAGGGAATGGGGAGAGAGCAATTTTGAAAATAGTCTCTCCAAACCTGAGATGTGCTTCCTACCCCCACCGTAGTTCATATTCCAGACCACCTCCAGGCACCAGAAGAGACTGGCGCCGCCTCTGGTAGAAACCAGACCACACGGCATTGTCCGAGCTCGACCGAAGTCGAAAAACAAAACCTAAGATATTTGAAGCCCCAAAAGCATTGTACAGAGGAGCAGCCAGCTCGCCCTGCCATTAGAGACAGCGGGGAAACGGTCATCAGTGGCCACTCCAGGCGAAGGCACACCCAAATCACAGGGATGAGCGCTTAATAACACACTTAATATAAAAAAATCTAAAATAAAAGCCAGCTGCGGTCAGACTCTGCAATTTTCGGCTGGATGACGCAAAAGAAAGTCTCTGGTTTGAGTTCCAACGAGACCGGCCGGCTGTGTCGAAAGTCGTCTGTACGGGTCACTGGTTTCTCTTCCTCTGTGATTTCTTTCCTGTGTGGATTTGGGTTTTTAACCCGTACCTCTGGACTTGTAACCGCAAAAAAGGGGATAGCAATGTATTTTTGTTCTTTGAAGTACAATGTTTTTTAATTTTTTAAATATTTAAAATATACCAGACCGACGTGGATTTTCTTTTTTAAAACTGTCCACGTCACATCTTTACTTGGTTTAGCTGGGAAGTAATAGGTTTAATCCATGCTGAAAAGAGAAGAGAGAAAACACAACGTTTCGGCTGTGAAGCCTTCTTCCTTACTTAGTTCAGATTGAAGGCGTTGGAAAATTACGAGATGACAGTCTTCTTTCAAAATGTCTTTTTTGATTAGCTGTAATAAAATATACTGTCTGGAGGCAGAGGTACGACTATCTTCTTAAATGATAGGCTGTGGGGGTCGAAAGACGTTTGTACAAACATGAGTGCCAACGTGTGAATGGCAGAGTGTCTCAGAAGAGTTTACAGTTATACTACACATGGCGCAAAGTGGGCTCGGGTCAAGTGTCGTCTAACAATGTCTTGGGGAGCAGGGCTTTCATCTTCACGGCGGGAGGAAATGAAAGGGAGGCGCCAAATGTTCACACCTGAGAAACCAGTTCCACTCCTCAATTACTGTACACAGAATTAACCTCTGTATCCCACCCTTCCCTCGTCCGGAGTACAGAATGGCAAATGAGGGGGGGGGGAGGGGTGCTTTGTCTTATTGTTTCGCTGCTAAATTTAAATATTTTTAGATACGTGAATTCTCACGGAGTATCCTTTCAAGAAATTTAAATCCAAATGCCAAAAGAAATGTGGTTATTGCGCCAATAGATCGTTAGTTTGATTCCCTTGTTTTCTTTGATTGTCGGGAACTAACGAAACACCAGGGTTGTGACAGTATTGAACAAAGCTACACGTTCATGCTGTCCAAACCGATACCATCTTTCAGCAAACAAATGAGCTTAGGTAGGCAGAATGGCCTCATGTTGTTTGCAAACATTCCTATGCTGTAAACGATGATCGAGATGTTATGAATTGAGAAATACACTGAGAATGTATTGACAAAATGCATTTACTTCAGCCTGCTGAATTAATTGAACTAATGTTAGACTGATGCCTCAGATTGCCGATCTGACTTTGTAGGCTAAAGAAAACCCTGTGTTTTATCTAATCTTAAACCTTCATGCAAGAACATGCTGCCTCCGTACGTGACGGCCGCAGGGATCAGAGGCACACGGAGTGACCACACAGCCGGAGTTTGCGACGCCTGTGTATACTCGGCGGGCAAACGCTGATATGCCTGCGCCAGCCTTTAACGTGAAGTGCGAGCAGTGTTTGTCAGTGGGGCAAGGCCGGTTTGTGCTCACAGAAGGGCACAGTCTTTAGAAGTGGCTGAAGAGAACACGCTCGGGCTTGCTCGTCACCTGATACCGCGTCTCTTCGAAACGCCCAGTAACGTAAGCGAAACGTAAGCAGTTTCCTCCAGTGGCGCTCTGCGGTATAAACTACAGGCTTGCTGTGGTACCCCAAATTAGAGCGACAGTAAAGTAGTAGTCAAGCGAAATTAAATTAAGGTTATAGCGAGAAGGGGTGTGAAAAACGCTTGGTCTTTGGAAAGCAAAAGTGTGGTGTGAGCACAGAAACTATAGGAAAAAGTCTTGACTTTTTTGTGTTTGTTTTTATACCAACATTAGCTTCACTGTATTACTACTGCTGGGATGGCCACTTTTGCTTATTTCATGGTTGAAAAGGTAAATGGTAATTGAAATGGTAATGGAAAGATAAGGAACAGAGGTTCCTTAAAGAATCCACACCAAAACCCAGGAAACACCTCCTCACATGGGGTTTGTGAAGGCTTGGTCCCAGCTCCCAAGCCATGATGGAGGACTAGGAGTATTCAATTACTAGCAACCAACATGCGCTATACTGTCTGCTCTCATTTGTCACCTCTCTTACCCTTTAAAAAGAAAATCCTTGAGGCTGAAAGCGCAGAGGGCGGGCTGGGGTCAGTCTTCCCCCCGGTGTGCAGGCTTCTCTCGGCGAGAGGCCTTGGCAGAGAGGGCGACTCCACTTCCTGCCAGGCTCGAGGACTCGTCAGAAGCAGCCGTTTCCCCCACGTCTCCACAGTCAGGCTGCCGGAGCTCGTGTGGATGACAGGCAGCGAGACGGAGCACAAGCCACAGAAAATCACACAAACGGCGCAGGAGAGGCCCAGCGGCAGCCGGATGACAAACTGCCACCCACTCCAACGCTCCTGTCCGCCTCAGGCCCTGCAGAAAAACCTGTAGGCCGCCAAGAGCTTCTCGCACTCAGGGGAGCTGTGGTATCGCTGTGTGGGACTTTTAGTCACAATACAAGATAAACGGTAGACTAAACAGCCGTGTGGGAGAGCACATCGTTCCCCCCTCTCCCTTCTTGTTGTTATTTTCCTGCTCCGTCGAAACCGCCGGCTGGTAGCTGCGTGCGTGGGCCAGGCGGGGGTCTGGGCCCTGTCAGGCGGAACAGCGAGGTGCGCCGCGGCGGCAGCGGCGCTTCGGAAACCAAGAGGGTGCGAGCGAGCGCGGTTCTGTCACCAGGCGGGCCGAGGAGGTGCGGAGCCCTGGAAAGTTCTGTTCTGGGGACTCGGGAGGGGGGCTTGTGGTGCGGCCACAGACTAAATAACTACCCCTGAAGATGTCTGAAAGTGGGAAACAGAGAAAAGGCTGGGCTCCTCACCTTGCCTCTCGGATATTCTGAAAGCATACTTGTTATGACAGGCAGATGATGTACTCTGCTCCCCCACCTCCATTATCAAGCCTCTCAGTCATCCTCTCACATCGGCCTGCCTCTGTGAATCAGCTTCTGTCTCTCTGTGTGCCGTGCTGAGGGTTCTGTTTCCCTGAATGTGTGGGTGAGGTGAGGCAATGAGGTGGAGGACATATTTCAGTGCTGCGCAGGTTTCAATGCCCTGTTGTGTACGAGCCAGCTGCCGATTGCTGTGTGCTGCTGGTGCCACTGTCTGCCACCCTTCACAGACTTCAGCATTGATGTCTATGTAATATTTAAAATTCCTTACAGTTCTATAGCACTTTCCTGGACACTCCACTCAGCGCTTTCACAGGCAATGGGGACTCCCATCCCAACCAATGTGTAGCCCCACCTGGATAATGCAATGGCAGCCATACTCTCACCACACATCAGGTATTAGTGGGGAGGAGAACAGTGTGATGAAGCCAATTCATTGAAGGGGATTATTAGGAGGACAGGATTGGTAAAGGCCAGGGGGTAATTTGGCCAGGACACCATAGTAACACCTGTACTCTTTTCGAGAAGAACCCTGGGATTTTTAATGACCACAGAGAGTCAGGACCTCGGTTTTACTTCTCAACCAAAAGATGGCACCTTCCTTTTTACAAGTTAGTGGATCCAAACAAACTGCACGGTGAGCCCCCCCAGGTGGCCCCTCTAACACCTCTTCCAGCAGCAGCCTTTGTTTTTTGCGGTAGATCTCTCATCCAGGTACTGACCAGGCTCACACCTGCTTAGCTTCAGTGGGCTGCCAGTTGTGAGTCACAGGCCGATATGGCTGCTGGCAAATGTCAACTACTTGCTGTGAAATAGGTACTAAATTACTGCATTTATGGTGGCACTATGCAGGGCCTCGCAGCACTGGGTTCCTGGGTTCAATTCTGGACTTGGGGAGCTATCTGCGTGGAGTTTGTAAGTTCTCCTCATGTTCACGTGGGTTTCCTCTGGGTGCTCTGGTTTTCTGACAGTGTTCAAAGATTGAAGGTTGTAGACTTCTGGGAAACTATAATAATCATATACTTTATTTTCTATAGCATTTGATATAGTGGCTTCTCAAAGCAGTTTATAGAAAAAAATATATATCATGAGAGGAGACAGTATAATTATACAGGTACAGTTAGGGTTTGGAACACAGTAGAAAAGCAAAGGGCAGACACAGAACCAGATATATAAAACCCCTTCTAGAAAAGAAGGTTGTGAGTCTAAAAGAGCTCACAGACCGTGACTCTGTGATATCCGTAGGGAGAGAGTTCCAGAGCTTTGGGGCACAGCAGGAGAAAGCTCTGTCACCCATAGAGTGTAGACAGGCTTGGGGGACAGACAGGAGAGCAGAATTAAATGAATGAAGGTTGCGAGGTGGGGAGTTGAACAATAGTAAATCAGACGTCTACTGAGGTGCCAAACCATGATGAACCTTATAGGTGAGCATGAGGATTTTGAAGTCGACACAAAAACTGATAGGAAGCCAGTGCAAAGACTCCAGGATAGGAATAATGTGATCACCTGGTCAGGATTCTGGCTGCTGAATTCGGGACACACTGTAGTTTTGTTCAATGACTAGATACCCCAGGATTTAGATACCCCAGCGAGATTGGGTTATTCATTTTCTAACAGCTTTATCCAATACAGAGAAACAGAGGAGCAACATACATAAACACCAGTGGCACCACTGGCACCACTGTAGGTAAACTGGCTTCTGGGAAAACTGGCCCTAGTGTGAGTGTGTATGTGTCTGTCTTCCCTATGATGGACTAATGTCCTGTCCAGGATGTATCCTGCCTTGCGCCAGGTGCTTGCTGGGATAGGCTCTGGCTCTCCCACACCTCTGTATTGGTTAAGGCGGTTAGAAGATGAAAGGAAGGATAATGTATTTTATTGAGAAATGTAGCACAAAGTGAATTAGCAACTGCCTGATACAGATCATGTTCTGGTTCGTCTTTGAGGCAGCAGGGTGCAAGCTCCACTCACAGCGCACAAGAAGAGAGCTCGGGGACCAGGGGAGGCATCACCCTAGGCAGTTGGAGAGCCCCTCCTGGCCAAGGCTAGCTCCTGGCTGAAGCAGATGGGAGCCCCGGTTTATCAGGCAGGGCAGTCTCCTCAACAGACAGCATGTGCGCAGGACAAGCGCCAGACATGTTTCAGCCTTTGTGTCCACAGAACTCACAAGCAGTCTGAGCAATATCATACCATAGAGATGAGCATTGAGACCATCTGCAAGGAATAGCGCTGAAGCATTTAATCACAGGAAGGGATCTCACTTTTCAGACTAGGTTTTCCAGAGCAAATGGTGTCTGTTCCTTCCGAGTTATTTGTGAAACAGCGACATCATCTGGGGAGTGAGCGTCAATGCAGTTATAGGTTATGTAAATTCTGAGAGCCGCCAATTGGCGGTCATTTAGCACCCTAACACTTCACAGGTTGCCTGGCTGCTTATTGTTTTAATAATAATTGCTTACACTTATATAGCGCTTTTCTGGACACTCCACTCAAAGCGCTTGAGAGGTAATGGGGACTCACCTCCACCACCACCAACATGCAGCATCCACCTGGATGATGCGACGGCAGCCATAGTGTGCCAGAACACTCATTATTAGGATTATTAGGAGGCCATGATTGATAAGGGCCAATGGGAAATTTGGCCAGGACGCCAGGGTTACACCCCTACTCTTTTCGAGAGACGTCCTGGGATTTTTAACAACCACAGAGAGTCAGAACCTCAGTTTTACATCTCATCCGAAGGACGGCGCCTGTTTACAGTATAGTGTCCCCATCACTATACTGGGGCATTAGGACCCACACAGACCACAGGGTGAGCACCCCCTGGTGGCCCCACTAACACCTCTTCCAGCAGCAACCTTAGTTTTTCCCAGGAGGTCTCCCATCCAGGTACTGACCAGGCTCACACCTGCTTAGCTTCAGTGGGTTGCCAGTTGTGAGTTGCAGGGTGATATGGCTGCTGGCTAAAAAGGGTTAGTTTTTAAAGGGTTTTAAAGGGTTAGTTAAAGAATGATTAACTCATTTCTACAAAACCGTACTCGCAATTCCTTTTTTAAATCGGTGATCATTCCAATCATAAATAACCATGTTCACATAACGTGTATATATGTACACACAATATACATATATGCATAAACTAATATATGTATAAATAACAGATATACTGTATATGCCTCGTCACAGTACTTTAATACAAACAGCTGCTTACAGGTTCAATTCACAGCACGGTCAGGTCAGCAGATGGCGCTCACGGACAACTGGAACAACCAGCAACAGCAGCTACCAGTTCGTGTTACCATTTCGTGTATTAATGATATTAATACACAACGTATTTGAATTCCAGTGTACTCATTTCAGTTCTCAAATTTTCAGAAATAACTGTTCAAACGCGTGTATGTACACACAATTAAAATAAAAAGCTAAGCTAAGCTTATACATAACTGTATCAAAAACTTCCTTGTGTTTCTATAGCTCTTGGCATTCCAAAGCTCTTTACTTACTGGAAGTGCAGCAACCAGTTTCCCACTCTGCACCAGCAGCCCACAACACTGTAGATCAGGCAGAGAACAGAAAAGCTGCATTGTGTTAATTAATAGGAAACTTTGTGGAAGCCTGATTGTTCAAATCTGCAGTGGAAGATAGCCAGAGCACCAGAGTTAACAGCTCTGTTTTTACAGACAGTGCCATGGCATCTTCAAGTGACCAGCTATTTAACATTACCTCTGAAATACAGCACACTGTCCCCAGTCACCACCCTTGGGCATCTGTTTGGGAGTTCTGCAAACCCTGCAGCAGCAATGTGGTTTTCCCTGGAGGTCTTCTGTCCCAGTACAGACCAGGGATATTCATGATGAACTCCTGTCTCGTATCCCAGTACTGAACAGGGATATCCGTGCTGAGCTCCTAAGATCTGATGGGATCGGCCTTGATGACTGTAGCCTGACCTCAATCTCCAATGGCACAGTGTTGCAGGCCAGTGGTAATGAGGTTGTTATTTTCAGCTCACCTGCCACTAGAGATCATCAAGACCTCTATTTTTTGTATATAAGTTCACCTGCGGTGCAGGTTACTCAATGAGATAATTTGCGAAGAGGCTCAGATACATATTTTCACATGGTGTTAGTTCAGGCTAGTTTAGTATATAAAGGTACTCATGGTGGTGGTGTTGGGTGTTTAGAGTAAGTCTTTGTTTTATGTACAGTATATTAAGATGTTTTGTTAGAATAAAGTCTCTTTGAGCAATACTGTGCTAAGGAGTGTAATTTTCCCAAGTGCTGGTTAGTGGTAGGACCGTCGCAGGCTCAGGTTCAATTGCAAGTTTTTCATGATGTTGCTGAATCCTGGACACAGCGATGACTTACCTAGTCAGATTGAGTGTACTGCAGTAGATCGGCTTGCATGGCAAGAATGCAGCTGCATAGATTTTGTCTTTCAGCCTTACAAAGAAGGTTTGTTGTGGCACATCGAAAAAGCAACAAAGTGAATTTTTACATGAGAGCACAACCAAGAGCAGGTCCCAGTGATCCAGGTCAATTCTGTAGTGGCAGGGTGTGCAGTGTGCTGGGGGCAGGTGGGCTCCTCACTGTGCAGTATAACGAGCAGGTGCTGTGTGCCCTGTGGTCTGTGGAATCCCAGGAGTATCCTGGTATATTGTCTCTCCAGTCATTCTCAGCCTTCTCACTCCCACCTCCCAACCTCTGGTGAGATCCCTGCCACTCAATGTGTGCTTGGTAGTCTTACAGAAACAGCCTGGCCACTGGGAACAATATATTGAGATTTACAAACCTCAGCTGTTGTGCTCTGTGGCCTTTTCAGGGGTCTCCTGCTGCCTGTGTGTTTGCGTATCTGCTCTCCCCCAGAGAGACCATATAATTGGTCTTAAAAAGACATACACAGGCCACTGCCGGTCACTAAATCTCAAGGTATCTTGCATTGGCAGAGATAGTTTATGTGTCCTTCAGCAAGAGATAAGACCGTTACACTCTGCACTATTATCACTGCCTTAGCAAGAGGTGCACTCTGTCTGTCATTCACATCTTCAGACAAAGAGGGCGTGCTGTCTGAGCAGGCATTCAGAGAGAAACCAGCTAGCTAACGAGCACGTTGTGATCTTTCTTCCTTGCTGTTGCAGATAGACGTCACGGGATTTGTTAACAGCTAGTCACTCACCAAAAGTGTGCAGCTGTCAGTTTTACAGCTTGTCAATGCCTCTGAGCCTCACTGAGGGGCAACGTCTGTGTATCTGCCCTGTGGCTGACACAAGGCTGGTGGAGATACTAGGCTGCTGAACGGATTATGCAGACAAGCTGTACAGTAGGAGAGGGATTTGGGGAAAACAAGATGCTGTGAGAATTTAAACAAAGAAATAATCCGGCACTGTACAAAAGACATACATTCATGAGCTTTATCCTTTAATGTATTATCCTAGAATAGACGTACTCAGGTGAGGAATCTTGGGGTCATATTTGACACAAGCCTTCCTTTTTAATCGTGTGTTTGCAGTGTCTTTTTTAATCCTTCATAGTGCATATTCATACACATCTCCATTGCTTATGTGGAAGCCTTTCCAAACTACATTATTGGAGTACATTGCTTCCTGTTGTCCTTAACAAATTGAAGCCTGTTCAGAACTAAGACGTTTGGGTTTTAAGACAAATTAAATTGCTGGAAGATACGCTGTCTCTGTCACTGGATTTCAGAACACGATTTTAAATCCAGCTGCTCTCCCATAAAGGGCTTGCACGGGCTGACTCCCTGCACGCCTGCACATCCGTTGAGCTCCTCGGACTCTGGCCTTCTCTCAGTTCCCAAACCAACACTCTGACCCTGTGGAGTCTGTGCTTTCAGACCTGGTGCTGCAAGACTGTGCAATGACCAGTTCATGTGAGATCCTGCATGTCAATATCTTCAAATTTTGTCTTAAAACTCATTTTTATACCCTAGCCTTTCAGTCATTTACTGTTTAAATTTGCGTATACCTGTCTCTATTGCTTGATTTGTTTCATTTTCGTGAGATGATGTACCAGGAAAGACACAATATACAGCAACACTCTATGAAACATTTAAAGCTCATGAGTCTGAGCTAACACTATGCATCTATTTTGCCATTGTTTTTCAGTCTTTGCTATACTTCATCAGACCTATCTGCACTTTACCATCTTTACCATGATTTTATTCTGTTGTACCAACATGGGCTTCAGCTCACTGCATATATTGATGCTATACCTTGTCAGATAGTGCAGTTTAATTAACTACTGCCTCACATGTATAATTTGGTAACAGAGAAAGGGATGAGTAAAGTGATTAAAATGTGTGCTGCCTTCTGCTTCCTGCAAATCTCTTTAAACAAAGGTGAAAAACTCCAATTTAGCAGGATTGAAAATGATGGCTCAAAAATATTAATACATGTCCTAACATGAAATAAAACAATTAAAAGTAATTTAATTTAATGGAGAGTTTGAAAACTTCAGCTGCGATTCTGTTTTTATCGGGCTCCCTAAGGACCACAGTTGTACAAACAGAGGCGCCATCAGGCTGTGAGGTGTGATGTGTCATGTTGACTCTTGGAATGCCTGTCATTTGCTCCTGAGAACCATAATTGTAAAATGTAAAAGTCATGCTACAGCCAATCCAAATGCCATTTTAACAAACCCTTTCATTCTAAATAAATATGCATGTTTTTATTTCTCGGGAAAGCGGTCGTGACTGTGCAGCTGCAGCAACTGCAGGTGAAAGAGCAGATGTTCAATCTGGAACATTCCGTCCTCAGACTCGCGCCTCTCGCTTTGCATTGACTCACGGGGTGGGGGTGGGGGGTCAAATGAAATTAGGGATTGTTCGTGCCCTGCAAACACGTGCAAAAACACGCATCGCAGGTGCTTTTCAACAGCAACGTGTACAGTAGGCCACTTCACGTCCTCTGCCCAGTTACTCTGCTGAGCATGTGACTCCGTCAAGGGCCTGGAACGGCTAAATGTAGAAGGGCGTTAATAATCTGGGGACACGCGCAAGCTGATGAAATGTGCAGCTCTCATGTCTCATTCTATCTCCATGTGTGTCTGCCTGTTTAGTTGAAACACTGTTGAAATCCTGGGCATTTCACGTGTACAGTCATACCCTCCACATTCAAAGCTGAGGAACACATACTGAACAGCTGGTGGACATACACTGTGTTCAGCTCATATTATGCAATTGTTAAAAAAACAGAATGTATGGTATGGCGTGAATAGTTAATGGGCTAATTAATCTGAAAAAACTCCCTAATCCTTTATTTGTTGTGGTTCAGTTCCTGTAACACACTGCTGGAGGACTAACGCTGAAAAGCAAGCCTGCCCTCTGAGTCATCTGCTTATCTTTGTCCACATCCACAATGCTTTTGCCTCATCTTGCAGCCACTTTTTCTTATTCCTCTGACACTGATCAGTCAACTGAACCTCCTGCAGGACCTAAAGTTTCTGTGGCTAAAGTACAGCCCTGTTCAGTGTCGCTTGTGATGCTAATTAAAAAAGAGTAGCAGATCTCTTTCATTTTTGGAAAATAATGTTATGATCAAGAAAAACAGTTAGAAATACTAGGAAAAAGGGTTAAAAATATTACCTTCGGTCAGCTTCCCAAAGGCTCAAACAATAGATGTGCTTGTTCAGAGAACAGGTGCAACTGGAATCAATTAATTAGGCTGATGCTTTTAACCAATGCAGCTAACATTGGTATCCATTTATATAGTTGGGAATTTTTCTGAAGCAACCTGAATGAAGCACCTTGCTGAAGTGAAAAACAGCAGTTCACTTCCTGAGTTATCATATACTGTATAACCTTCCTCATACAGCCTCAGATCACCTGCTTAATTCTGGTCTATGATCAACTGTGATTTGAATTCCTCAGCTATTGTCTTGGCTAGTCCAGGAGACAGAACACTGAGGCCCCCAAATTTGCTTTGCAACAGTAATCCTAATGGTTTGCTACTGTAGGTAGGGTACCTGCAGGCCTGCAGTTCTGTCAGTGAGAGTTGCATCGCCCCTCCAGTTGAAGTAAATTCACCTGTAGGTACCATGTGATGGTATGAGAGGAGTAATGGTAAAGTCAGGTTGACGAACAGCTGGTAATTTGAATGTGTGTGTGCTGAGGGTGAAAGGGTAGCAATTTAAAAGCTCAGCCACGTTGTGAATTCTGATATCTTTCAAGAAATGGCTGGATGGGATTGTTGGATCATTAAGCCACTGCAAACCCAATGGCCTGGATAGGCTGAAGTTTTATTTGTTACTTTTCTTATATTTATCTTATTTTCTTTGATTCTTATAGATTTGTTAACTATCTTGCCTTTAAAGCAAAAAGCACCAGCCCAGAACTGTCTTACGTGTTTTACTTTCCATCGCCTGGCTGCAAATGACATGAAGATCTAAATGTGTGCTGCTTTTTTTTAAAGACCTGGACAGAAGTTTCAAAAGAACAGGGTGGATGACTTGATCTGGACGAATTCTTCTCCCTTCAGTATCAGTCTTATGACTTTGGCAGAGAATTGTAATTCTTTTTTTCTTGGTGGTTTAAAGTTGTGGTCAAAAAGCACTGTGCAGAATTGTGAAAGGTGCTCGCCCCCCTTCTCCTAGAAACACAGCCAGCTGGAGGGAGGGGGGTTGATGGAACTTGGGGTGATGGTGGCAGTGGGGTGGGGGTGCTGCCCTGCTGTAAGATTTCCTGTCCCTCCCTTCCTTTTAAACTTTTTATCCTTTAACGGAGGCTGAACAATGAAGAGTTGCTTGAGTGACGGACCACATAAGAAGGAGATTTCCTTAATCTCTTCCTAATGGGCTCCGTAGGACTCCTGGCATAGGCCAGAGCATGGGACATTGTCTGTTCAATCTGCCTTGAGCAGTGGGGGGTCCTGTTTGTCTGTTTGGAGGGGGGGGGGGGGGCACATTGTAAGGGTGTTTCGGGAAGACAAGTTTAAACATAACCTGATCCCTTCACGGGGTGAGAAAGCTCCCTCCCTCCCTGCATCCACACACACTTGAACAAATGCAGGACTGCCTCTCGTCTATATAAGCCTGAAGGATGAGCAGAGCCCGCTAGCTTTGGTTGTGTGTGTGAGACTTTGCTGCTGCTGCTCTTCACTGCTCGTTGGTGTCCTTCTCAGGCCCGTTCACCCACGCTGCGCACCCCGGGGACAACAGAAGAACACAACCTGAGCCGTCATGATCATCATCATCCCCCCATGGGCTACCGTCAAGGTGAGCAGCTAATGATGCTTTGCTTTTTGAAATATCTGTCCTTGTGTTGCAGGTGGTACCACACGATGGTATATTATCAGCCCCAGCTCTGACACTTGACTGTGGGTCATTCCGAGAAACTTCATTAAAGACTTTGTTTTGTGAGGTGACACGTTCTCGGTGAAATAAATTTGGACAAAAGAGACCGAGAAACGACTAGCTGTCATTATAGAAGTATAATTTGCTACATCCACTCGCGAGAATCTCCCACAGATGCCACATTTTGGGGAGGCTGCTGAAGTTTGCAAAGGGCTGTGAGGCAGGCTGGCAGGTGGGATTTGGGTGGTCAGGGTCCGAGTCTGGGTCAGGGACTCTTGATTGAGCAGCCTCGACCTTGAGAATGTAGGACTGGTCTTTTCCCATTATTGAAAACTTTAACTTCTTGCAACCCAGAATTTCCACTTGTCATGTGAAATACCTCATCTATTTTCTTTTTTAAAAGCTAACATTGGATCATAAAGTACTTTTTTTCTAAATTTGATCATCTGGCAACATTTCATTAATTGGCTCACATATAAGGAAGTGTCTGGAGTAACTCCTCCACCTTGCCCTAGCGGCTACCACTTCTCTGATGGCTTGAAATCCAGCACAGTGTTCTCCTGGATGTGGTATACAAAACACGAAGCAGAAAAGGAGAAGTAACCATAGCTGGCCATTGAGAAGTGTGCTGTTTGTGTGTTACGAGAGACTTAGCGATGGTGTGTGTGGGAGAGAGAGTGCTCCCTGATCTCTCTCCTTCTCCTGCAGCAGTTCCTCGGGGCAGCACTCCGTGAGCAGGCCTCGTCCTCACTTGCCCTCTCTCCTGCCTGCACCAGACCCGTCTCGCTCGATGGGCCCTCCATAAGATCCCTCCAGGCAGCCCACAGCATGAGCTGTGTTCAGCCACTCGGATGCCTTATCCTGTTCACCTTGGGATTTCTCTGTATTTTTCCTACATGCAATATGCCCTCTCTCAACCTTTCGAACCATATCCCTTGCAGTGCTGAGCTCTGTCTAGCAATGTCTTTACGGTGTTTTCCCATCTTTGATAATGCCTGATTGTGCGTTACCATCCCCGAGTAAGAAATTCTGTGCTCTTACTGTCCCTTACAGTGCCACCCCTCCACGCACTCAGTATTCATAGATAAGCCATGCTCATAAAAAAGAAAATGCCCTGGGCTTTTACAGCCAAATTTGAAAGAGAGTTTAATATGATCCTTTCAAGGGATGAATCACTGGTCAGGGCAAACAAGGATACTGCTTTGGACACAAAGTCCAGTGCATTTATTGCACAAAGAGAGGGAAAGGGTTAAATTGCTGTACCTTCTCTATTTTAATCTCCTATGTTTTATTCATGCCTTGTTTCATTTTGCCCTTGTAACATGAGGAGGAGGCCTCTACTGTTTAAAAATAAAAGGAAAAAAAACAGGTCAATTTCAATGCAGTCAGAGATGTTCAAAAGAAGAGAGAGGATCTCTGAGTTCTGGAAAAGTAGAAATCCTTGTTCTCTGTATAGGAGATGTATCCTGACCTCTCTAAGCAATACTGCCTGGAATCAGGGTTTTTCCCTCAACTGTTCTCTTCTACTGAAATATTTATTGACTCAATTGGAAGCTGTATTCTGAGAAAAGCATTTAACAATAGAAGGACTGCTGGGTTGCATTTTCAAAACTAATGGAATTAGCATTTTTCAGCCTTTTCTCTCCTCCTAATCTGGAATGATCAGTTTTTGATCAACTTGGCTTGACCATCATCCTTCTTATTGCTACAGTGAGGGAAATCATGCCGACTTTGCCTCCAAAGGCCTCTTTCATCAACCCCCCCCTGATTTCCAGGCTGTGAGCCCCACTGGAGAGACAGAGACATCATCACATCACAGCGTCAGGCAAGCCGCAGGCGATACTGCTACTTGGAAAGCCCAAAAAAGCCATTGTTGGCAAATCTCAGCCAAGTGTGTGCTTGGGGAATCCCCTTCCTAGTGGGTCAAAAACATGATTCAGACCTGATCTGACAATATGTGGATGACAGGGTTCAGCAATAATGGCAAAGCTGCTCTGGAGGCCATACTGTATGTGAACAGGTTTTCTAGGCTGTTTCCTCAGAGCAAGTCTTCAGAACAATCCTTGGATAGCAGATGGCAGTTAAACTTCGTCGTGTCTCCTGTGTCCCCAGGACTTTGTCGCCTGACCTCTCACGTGCTCTTTAGTTGTCATTAATTATTCGCCCACCTGCTCGTTATTGGAGGCTGGCAGTACAGTACAGCAATCAGTAACGTTACAGACAGAACTACAGTCAAAGTTAGGGGTCAGCAGAACCAGAGCTAGATTTTACCAGAGAGGATAGCCAACAGATCACTTGCGAGGACCAAGCTAAGTCTGAAGTGTTCTGATCTGAGTGGGCATCTTGCCCCCTTATGTAAGGGTTCGATATATTTGCATTCTGTCCAGTCACGCATGGACAACAACTTCCATATTTTCACACACATTCTTTGGAGGTCCAACTCTGGCCCTTCACTGTGGGACTTGCAATGCTTCTGGGAGGGATGGGAAACTCACCAGTGTGCTCTAGAACCTGACCCGGGGCGTAATTTATACTGTAGAAATATTTCAAAATACAAGCGGATCACTCTCCATAGTGCAGGCACGTCAGTGGTGACCCAGTGTCGAGAGTGGCAGGCTAACATCAATTTAGAGAACCTGTCAGTAACCTGTAAGTAGCCTTAAAATAACCTAAGTCACTGCGTCTCCTTTTCTCCATCCTGTCAGACAATTAAGGGCATCCAGCCTGCAGGAAAAGAAAGTGTGTGTGAGAGAGAGAGAAAAGAAAATGCAAAAGAACAGCAAAAACAAACAATCCAGAAAAAAAGAGATACAGCCTCTTTGCTAAGTCAGCTGTCAGGGGTATTTGCCGAGCAGAGGAAGAGAACGTGATCAAGGGTGACAGGCGCTCAGCTCTCCAGCTCAGCTCCTGGTAACTCCCGGCACTCAGCACCACAGCACAGAGGAATGGAGCAAGCCTTGGAGCAGAACCTGCTGCCATAGGTTCTTACGGGCAGGTATCTGGGTCACCTGTCATGGATAAGATGACCATATGGGCCAGCTTACCGATGGGTCACTTGTAGCTCCAGAGAATGCCAATCTAGAACCTGGTACCAGCTAAAGTCTGAAAAATTTAGATTTCCCATTCCAGAAACACATACAGCTAAAGGTTCTTTAAACTCAGAAAAAAAGGCCTTATTAAGTTACTTGACTACAAAAGGGGCTGCTTGAGGGAAGGTTCAGCAATGCTTGCAGAAAAGAAGCAAAAAGAAACTGGGTCATTCGAAATGCTAAATGCTAAATGCTAGCAGAAACTGAAACCCTGGTGGAATGACAAATCTTTCTTTGCAAGAGCAGGATTTCGAAAATTCAGTCCCTCAGTGCGGATTCGGTTAGGGCCACTGATCGAGCCTGCTGAATGATCCCGAACTCGACCTCCTGCCCCTCATCTCTCACCCTCTATTATCAGTGTGTTCTGCTCCTGCCCCTCATTTCTCACCCTCTGTGGTCAGTGTGTTCTGCTCCTGCCCCTCATTTCTCACCCTCTGTGGTCAGTGAGACCTGGTCCTACCCCTCCTTTCTCCCCTCTGTGGCTGAAGGGCCTAGTACCTCAGCTGGACTGGACCATGCTGCTCCCTGACCTTCTGAAAAGACAGTTCTGAAGAGACAGTGACTCACGCAGCTCTTCCAGCACTCATGCTCTAACACCCACTGGAACTAATGCAGGAGAATTATCTATAAGAAATACTGTTTCATCGAGGGTTGTTCTTCATATCTGGACAGACAGAAGGACAGAGAGATACACACAACCAAATAAAGAGGTGAAATAAGATGCCGCAAATACAGAAAATCTTCTAGCACCACTAGGCTAATTCCCAAATTCCCTAACCTCATTTGTCACTCCCCCCCCCCCTCCAAACCCTTCTCAAAACCCCAGGACAAACTGAATAAAAATAAAGACAACAAAAAACAACGCTGTGAAAAGACCAATGCCAACATGCTTAGAATAAGACTAATGCCTCACGCTCTCTGTGACTCAGTGATAGGAGCCAGGGATTAAAAAAAAACAAACACACTGAACAAAAGACGATAAAAAACACACACACACACACACACACAGAATGAGTCAAGCAGTTGCAGAGATGAACACATCTCTCTCACCCTTCTTGAAGTGCACACAGCAGCAGCCTCGGCTTTGAAAAGCAGTGCTGTGCAGTGCACTAATAATACCCCAAAGCCACTGTTTCCCAGTGACTGTGCACAAGGACCAGGCTTCTCTAACTCCTATACTTTTTTTTTCACCAAGCTGTCCTCCATTGCAGAAATACAGACATTCTGTGCTGGGGAGAAAGGGAAAAAAGAGAAAAAAACCATCTTCCGAAACCTGTCATGTACAGTACGTAATTCTTTTATTAGGACTAGGCTGGAGCTAAGCTGTGGAGTGGCAGTGCCCTCTCTCTCTGCAGGCCACAGGATTGGGAGAGTAGTAGTAGCCCCTCCACCAATGGGAGAAGAGAAAGCACAGGAGCAAGGTTACTATGCATGAGCAGAGAGGCTGGGCGAGGAGGAGCCTGAGTCGGGCTGTACACTCACAGTAGGCAGCTGAGGCTGAGCTGCGGCGCTAAGCTGTCACATCCACACACCGATCAGCAGCTTCGCACTGGCTCTGACTGGCACTGTGCTGCTGCAGTGTGCCCATGTAGTGCCTGTGCCACCACAGTGCCCAGATCAGTCTCCCTTTATTTTTGGGGGCCGGACTGTCTCTCTCTCTCTCGTTGTATTAATATATATCCCACACTGGACTGGACACCTAAGTTGGCACCAAAGGCTGGCACGGGTTCGGCAGGGCAATGGGCTGTCGGCTCTCTGGGCTCTGGCTAGGTGATGGCTTGGAGGTGAGTACTGGACTGGGGTGAATGGGGCTGGCTTGGGGGGAATGGAGGCTTTCGGGGTGATAACCTGAAATCAATGTGTGCAGGGAATGTGTCTGTGGAGGAGAGACTTGGGGGGGGGTGCATGCTGTTGGGGTTCTGTGTGGCTCATTGTGTGGCTGAGTTGTGTGTGAACTGCAGTGTCTGCGTGGGTCTGGGCAAAGACATGTATTGTGCAGGACTTTTCTCCTGAGCACTCCAGCAGAAGAAACACATGCAGTGTGGTGTCTTCGGTACTTACAGTCGTGACTGTTTTTGCACACGAAAGCAAACATGCTTAAAGGAACTGAACGCTCACAAGTGCAGTTAAGACTTCATTTCTACCCTGGGTGTGTAAAACAATTTTCTTTACACCATTCAGCTAGATTGATCAATCAATACACCAATTTGAAAATAACACATCACAAGAGTAGTCAGTTCCCACATGGGGTTTGCAGTATCTGATTGTCATATGCACTGTATGTGAGTATCTGGTCCATGTGGAAATCAGTGTGTGAATAGGAGATGTTCATGAAACTGAAACAGCCTGCAGACTATTTAGACTGAAGGCAGCAGTTCTAACATATCTTCCATTCTTCATTTTTGGGATTTAGTTCTTGGTCCATGTGTGGCTGGGGTTGCCTGAAGATGTTATTGATAAAAGCTGCATCCCTTTTATTGCTCGAAAGTGATGATTGCATCTTCGCTCTTTTTTCTCTTTACTTGCACCTTAAAAAAAATCTTCACTTGAGCCTTGAGCAGGGACATGCCATCTTATCAGGCTAGTTCCTAACAACCTCTGGTTGTATTTGATGAGACCTTGCCTGGCAGTATGAACACTACTGTTTCAAAAAAGTCTCTACAAAGATCCAAAGTGAAGTTTGGGTTATTGGCAGCTTGTTTACTGCTTCTTATTAAACCATTTGTTAATCTGTTTTGTTTCCCCTGTTTGAACAGATCCCCTCTCCATGCACACACGTTCTATCTAATGCTTTAGAGATAGGGTGAAATTGAATGAGTAGAGTGGTCAAAGGTTCTGCACATCCTTGCTTACTTACATCCACAGCTGTTGTGTGTTAGCCCTGCCTCCGTTTTCCTCCTGTGGTCCTCTAAGAAGTAAATGCCCCTGATACTACCAGTTTCCTCTTGTCCCACACCTTTTAAATCTCCCAGTGATGTTATACGTGTTGAATCAGGGGACACTGACAAACCCTGTCAATATTTTGACTCCTCTTGTGCACTGCCTTATTATTCAATGGGTCGTTGAAGCTGTGCTTTTGTGCTGAGGAGGTGTTTAAACAGTCATATCAGCAAGGTCTGACTGCATGACTATCCCAGAACAGCAAAGGCAATTTAGACTAACTTAGACTAAATGAGTTTGACTCTTTTTGTTCCTAAGACTGCAGATTTTTTTGGGTGTAAGATTAATGAGTTTTGCAGACAATGACTTACATAAATAATGAAACCAGTGGATGAGAAAGATTAGGTTTAGGTTACTGATGTGCTTGGTCTACTTAGTGCTGACTCGTAGGTTTTAATTTTCTCTAGGAGAGATTCTTTGCATCTTGTTCTGAACTTAACTAAGGGCCATTTAAAGATAAAATCATCACTAACCGGTGCTGTAGAAACCCAGTTCGATTTTTGTCGTGTTGATGTTCATTTGGATACATGCCACAAACATCAAACAGCTGTAACCGGGAGAACACAGAGTTTAAACAGCTGGCAGAAACTGGCACGTCAGTCAAAGCAGGACTCTTCCTGATGTAACCCTGATGTAAGCACTGTAGGGCTCTCAGTGTAAAAATATGTGCCAGTGTACATTTCAGAACAAACATGCTCTAATGCCCCATCGGTATGAAGGCCACATCAGTTTAATTAATCAGCTTGGCTTTACTAAGGGTTAGACAAAGCAAAAGAGATGGCAATTACGAATGAAAAAATCAAACCATCTGATTTTATATAATGTAGTATAATGTAAAACTAAGAATAAGTGCCAGGACTTTGAATTTTTCCCATTTCGGTGACATGTTTCAGATAAACGGGCAGGATTTTTCTCAGGCCAACCAGCAGGAGGCTCTGAGGATCTTTGGCTGCCGCCATGAGCCGGTCACTCTTCAGATAGATGGCTGGAAGACCCACCCTCAGAGGAGGCAGACATCAGACTGCAGCACCCAGACAGAGAGACCCTGGGACACCCTGAGAGGCCTTGGGGTCACCGTAGGGTCATCACCCAGGCTGAGCACTTATATTGACAGGTAAGACAACAGGTGTTTTGCCAAAGTAGAATTAAAAGCCCCTTTCAGACAAAAAGGGCATTTTACCAGTTCCCATTGCCCTGTGACAGCTGTGGTGCAAATAGCAGCTTTCTGAACAAGCATATCCGTCAGTCCCTGTGTGATAGACAAGGACAAGGTTGCAGATACTGATGGTTTCATGCCTGGCACTGTGCTGTACATGTATTAACTCAACATCAAAGCAAATTGGCTGGGGTGTCAATTTCCATAGTACATTAACAACAGCACCTCCCCGTGCAAAATACTGCTTACTGCATCTCCTGTGTGTCATACCAGAGTTTGATCACTGTAGCTGGAGCACAACCTGATGACCTGATGCAAGAATAAAAAGCATTACACATCCTAGGGGCCAAAATATGATATATTGAGACTGGCTCTACAATCTAAGGATAAAGTATGCCTTCTGTTACTGTGTTGGGTTCAATTCTGGACTCAGGGAATATCCTCTCTTGTGCAGGCCCTGCTGCAATCACATGACCCTGCCACGTGACCACTACAACGCCCATGAGTACCTGCCCAGCATTCCCCATGATGTAGAAACTATGGACCGACTGGGATACAAGGTAAGCTTCCGGCGTCTACTTATTTATACTACTTATTATAGTAGCCATATCACCCTGCAACTCACAACTGGCAACCCACTGAAGCTAAGCAGGTGTGAGCCTGGTCAGTACCTGGATGGGAGACCTCCTGGGAAAAACTAAGGCTGCTGCTGGAAGAGGTGTTAGTGGGGCCAGCAGGGGGTGCTCACCCTGCGGTCTGTGTGGGTCCTAATGCTCCAGTATAGTGACAGGGACACTATACTGTAAACAGGCGCTGACCTTCGGATGAGACGTAAAACAGAGGTCCTGACTCTCTGTGGTCATTAAAAATCCCAGGACATTTCTCGAAAAGAGTAGGGGTGTAACCGTAAAGCGTCCTGGCCAAATTTCCCATTGGCCCTTATCAATCATGGCCTCCTAATAATCTCCATCTATGAATTGGCTTAATCACTCTGCTCTCCTCCCCACTGATAGCTGATGTGTGGTGAGCGTTCTGGCACACTATGGCTGCCGTCGCATCATCCAGGTGGGGCTGCACATTGGTGGTGGTGGAGGGGAGTTCCCATTACCTGTAAAGCGCTTTGAGTGGAGTGTCCAGAAAAGCCCTATATAAATGTAAGCAATTATTATTATTATTATTATTATTATTCGACTCATTTGTGCCTTCTAGATCATTTCTGCATTAACATGCAAAGAAAAAAAAAGCCTTTGTTGGTTTCTATCACTTTTTTGGCAAAGACAATCACCTCTGATATTCATCTTGGCTTCATCTTGGCCTAGGAACAAGTGACTACCTTTCAGGAATGATTGTGTGTCAGGGTCTTGCCCTAGCCCTCCAGATGACATAAGACCATAAACAATCCCTCCCCCCTACTCTGCTCTTAGCTTACATTTTGGAAATTAGATTGAGATGCATTTGAGACTGAAAACAGAGGGCACTTCTTTGCACAATGAGTAGTAAATGTCAGGAGCAAACTAGCGTGAGTTGAAGCTGACTGTGATTGGTCAAGAAATGGGTACACAGACTCTTAGATTAACCAAACAGGCAGGATCATCTAAAATGGCCTCCCTTTCTCATGCCCCCTGCTATAACCCTTTGATTCCCGTCTAAGAAAATCTTCCAAAACTGATACACAGGTGGTAGTTTTCGACTGCTGCCACAGCCACACACAGCATGCAGGCTGCCTGGCATGTTGCACAGTGTGCCGAGCCTAGCGAATCGAATTTTTTTCAACTGAGAGCTGTGCTCACATGTGCAGTGGGAGGCTGCAAGGCAGATTTTAATGAAATCCCTTTTGAGAACACGAGAAACCGCTGCACAGAAGAAAAACACTTTCACAGCCTTCCGCAGCAAAAACAATCTACCCTTCACTAGCTGATGGAACTTAAAGTCTTGTACACTTCACTTCCAGGTATCAAAGAGCTGCACCCTCAACACAACATGCACTCTCCTGACGTATCACAGTAGACTGTCATAGGAATACATATTACTAAAAATAGATTAACCCAGCACTAAGCCTTTTTTTAGCAGTGTGAAGCAAAAAAATAGATTTAAATTTGCGCTTCATTTTCAGTAGAGGTAAATACTGTATTATTAAAAGTATTTAAAAACATAAACATTCAGCCCTCTCGCTACCTGGTTTAAAAAAGATGGGGAGGTCTCTTACCTGGTAGGGCTCTATTTGTTCAAAGCCAGTTGGAGAAACACTAGCCTCCTGGAGCTGGCTGAATTATTCTGCTATTATACTGTACATGATTAAGTCTACCTCTGCAATAGCTACAACAACGCAGTTTTCATGCACCAAATCTCGTCACTCTTGTACTGGTAGTTTAACCCTGTACCTTGCCGTTTTCTAGTTTAGATAAGCTAGATCTTGAGTTGGTTCTACCTACATACGCACAGCGGAGGCTCAGCTCGGTCCAGAGAGAGGACGTTCTGTATAGACCTGTATTCTATATGCTCCACAGGCTCCTTCTTCACATTGATTGGTTTTTCCGTGATTGATTAATTTACTGGGTAATCACCCACGTTTTCTTCTTCTAAACTTTAGCCAGGCTGACTACTAGTGGTTTCTTCTGCTTCCTCTCTCAGGACCCTGAGTTGTACAGGTATGCACCTAAAGGAAGGGGCTATCTGATTGGCTGTTGCAACACTAACATGGAGGATCCAAACAGCTTCCTGAACCAGGTAAAAAGATCTCCTTGGCATAAGTAGATCTGTGTCATGGTGTCAGTCTTACAACCCACCCACGTAATGTGTTAGCCTTGATGGTAGTTAATGAATGCAATAATTAATCACTTTACACAACAATGCAGTTTCCTACAAGTCTGTTCCAACAAGCTAAGGCTAAACAGTTAAACTGCCTTTGGGACACAACTGACCTATTAGATGAATCACTGTTTTTCTGAGCTTCATCACCAGGCCCTGAAAGCTGAGGGGCACAGATCTGTGAATTTCATTAACATATGCTATAGATATGTTTTTTTTAAAAAGAACATTTATGCTTTTAGCTAAGACAAACACAGACTGTATTATACTGTATTATGTCTGTATAAAATAAAAACAATACGTATTTGGCCTGATATAAGATTTTAGGAGAACATTACACATCACAGATGGAACATTTCACAATTTTGACCTTTTCCCTCCAATCTGTGTTGCAGACTGAAGAGGAGGAGGCAGTGCGAGAGAAACGACCAGGGTTCCCCCCTCCCCTGCACGAGCTGGACAGTGGGCTGGGCTGCACTGACGGCAGCTTCCACCAGGGGGAGCTGTCGGGGCTGGAGACGGAAGAGGGGGCTGAGGAGCCAGGCTCTTCCCCGGTGGAGCGGACCAGCCGGGGGTCGCCCTCCTCTGAGTCCCTCATCTCCTCCGAGCTCAGCGACTCCGGGTTCTACAGCGTCAGCACCGGGGAGTTCCGCCGCTTCCAGCGGCTGCTGGAGAAGAAGATTCGATTGTACCGTGCCAAGATGGCGTCCAGGGGTGCTGGCGACGGGGCCAAGAGGGATCAGGCAGCTCTGAGGGATGGCTTCAGGACACGCCACGACTTGGAGTCCATCCCCGAGGCTCTGACGTGCCAGCCAAGGGGTGGGTGGCCACAAGACGCAAGCCCCACCACTGTGGCTCGAAGGTGCATGATGGGGGTGTCCTCTGTGCAGTACATGAAAGCAGAGAGCCCTCACCTGAGCAGGTACGGCTCTAGCACCAGCCCCAGGCTTTCCCCTAAAACAGGGGCCTCCCCCTGTGGCTCCCCCTGCAGCCAGAACAGAGCTATGCAGGAAAAGGACTCACTAGCAGACGTGGGAGGGAGAGGCAGCCAGCAGGGGGAGCCCCCGAGCTCAGAACGACGGCAAGCAAGCCACTCTGCTGCGCAGGAGTACAAAACTCCCCCCGAGCAGCCCCATCACAGGAAACCTGCACAGGACAGCACCCACAAACCAAGCCAGGATGATAAAATCAAACACAGCAAGGTGGGCTGTCACAGTGGCTCCTGGCCAAGAGGCACAGCTGAAGACAACAGGGGAATACTTCCGGGGGACATTTGTAGACGTGGTTTGAGCGACAGGCTGGGCCCACTGGAATGCAGCAAGAAAACGGATAAGCTCCCAAGCAAGGGGGCTTCAGCTCGTGGGGAAGGGCGATGCCAAACATCGTATCAAACCCAACAAGACTGCGCTGCCGGATCCTGGCCCAAGGCTGCAAGAGGCTGCAGCCAGAAAGCTGGCCTTCACAGCACCCAGGAGGGGGACTTACCTAAGTCAAAAAAGGGGCTTCCCAACCCTCGGGTCCTGAGGAACCAGCTGCTGAAGGCTCGGGCCTCGCGGCTGGCAGATGAGCGAGGCGGGGTGACCACAGACGAGGAGATGCGCAGCGAGGTGAAGATGGGGCGCTACTGGAGCAAAACAGAGCGCAGGAGGCATCTCCTGACGGCCAGGGAGCAGAGGCAGAGGCAGCTGGCGAGGGGGTCGGGCGGGGAGGGGGCCAGGAGGAAGGAGGCGTCCAGCGTGGTGCTGGAGCTTAGCAACAGGAAGCGGACTCAGCTCCGCAACAGGAAGTTACTGGACAGCTGGACCACAATTGAGGAGCTGCTGACCCATGGCACCAAGACAGCTGTGGGCACCAGTGAGATCATGTGTCCCAGCCCTCTGCTCTCTGTCACCACCGTGTAACTCAGGGACATGGAGGGAATCAATTCAAGTTGCACACAGCCCTTATGAAGCCATGCCATGACAAAACATGGTAACTTCACACAACCTTACTGGGGATTGTCCCTATGTTTCCTCTAATTTAACCTACTTTTACTATGGTTTCAGTACACTTTCATTGTGTGTGCATAAAAAGATGGGACAATGTTAACACCACAATTTGCATAACGAGGCTTTAAAAGGGTAAGATCAAAGAGTGCCAACAGATTTCATGCACATTTATTACAGTACACTAGCATTTGAGATTCACAGACCGATTCTAACAGTGCTGTTTTATATACAATGATTTATGATTCTTGAAGCATATCTCAGATAGCCTGTTTTTAAAAACCCATACTGCTATTTTTACATGAAATGCTGCAAATACTATTTAACATGCTGTTTCAGAAGAGTCAATGGCTTTCAGCAGGCATGTGATGTTAAAATAGGATCAAATGTGACTTACAGAATAGCAAGGATATGAATTCTCAATAAGCCACTGATAAGATTTGATTAGAATCTCAGGAAAGCTTTAATGCGCTAGAGTAGTGTGTCTTGTTTGTGTATCTGCACAGGCAATCTATACTGTACAGATCTTACAAAATGACAACTGAAACACATCTGCACCTGGGTTAGCATGTAATAGTGCAGAATTCCACCACTGTCATGTTTAGTGTTATAAACACACATACATAGTCATGTAATGATTTCTAAACCAGACATGCATTTATAACTGGAGACACAGTTTGCATAGCCTACTGTACATCCATCACATTGTATGCCCTACAAAATATATCAATTATCACATCACAACTAATGACAATTATGCAATGTTTTCTGAGTTTGTAATATAGCTACTCTGCACAGTGGCTCCAATAAATATCCACACATCCTAATGCCATCATTTTTTAGCTAAATTGCACATGTATTCTACCAGTATCTAAGCAGCATAAACAGCAAGGATACACTGACATCCTCGGATGATTATAACATAAGTGGGCTGTTCTCAGTCCATCTCGAGAATAGCCCACTCTTGAAAAGTACTTATAATCCTACAGGGCGGTATTTAATGTAAAAGCCAGCAATGTACTGTAATACTGGTCTAGAACTTCTCATGCTGATGTTGTAGATAAAACCACCTCTTACTAATGGTCTGTTAATGGTATATGCTTTTGAAGACATCTTTGTATATATTGTACAAGCAGTTGTAATAAAATGAGATTTTAAATGATAAAATAAACTTGGGGACCGTCCATTTCATTGTCCCTCTACTTATTTTGCTAGAACACTCTACAGTCCTAGAAAAACCTATTTTGATGCAACAGGGTAGTGGTATTCAGTTTGATGATTGTCATCTGCTTTCTAATGGCTTTAAAAAAGTTTACATAAAAGTGCACCACAGAACACGTCTGGGACTTAAAAAAATAGTGTTGATCATTAATATCTCAGCTGAATCAACAGTGAAAACAGTTTCCCTTCAAATCAATCAGGGCCCAGAGCAGTAGACGCTTTTACCAAGAACTTAATCTGGAGTCTGATATACTGTATCATATCCTCACTTTATCTCTAGAGAGACTCCACTTGATACAAATTTCAATATCAAAACAAGGATGTGGGGACTATTTGGTTTTGAAACATCAGATATCTGTACTAAGGCTTGCATTATGCCCTTGAAGACAGAAATCCAGCTGGCCAGATCCTCCATCATAGTTCTAAGCATGCAGAGCTGCAAATAGCTGTAGGCACTCCTTTTAACGTAAGAGTGATGTGAAGAGTGCTGTTTTAAAGCAGGGATTTTCAATCTTTTAAAGCCCTTGACTGGGGGACTCCACTTCCAAAGAAAGCATCTCATCAACAAGGACGCCCAGTTAAAATAAGGACAGTCCCTGGGAAACCCAAGATTGAAAATCCTCGTTTGACCTCCTGGTATCATACCTGAGTGAAGATAAGCCCTGCCACAGCCAGCCTTAGCCAAACATCACCTCAGAGCTCGAGATGTACGAGAGGTTTTTGTCATCTAATGAAAGGCAGACCAAGGGATTTGTACTGCTCATCACCCTGTAATTCAGTTCCACAGACGCTTACAAAACAGCCTTGTTAAGTTGTCTTGTAGGGGGGGACAACACTAAATCCTCCACAAAGAAGTTTCATCATCACAGGTCCTTTCAATCCTGAAGGGATTGACCTAGCCACCTTGGAGGATTTCTTCAAGATCAGCATAACACAAGGGCCTGGGGACACTTAGAAGTAGAAATTCAGCGTAGGGCCATGTGAGGCAGAAGAAAGGTGACATGTCTTTACACAGTGGTTTGTGGGAGTCTGAAACCAGTTCCAGAGCTACTGTATGTGGTTTAAAACTGCCTTCATGTAATCCTAAGACAAACAAAAAGAGGTCTTACAACATTAAGCCTATTAGTCCTAGAAACCAAACAAGAAAGAAAAGTTGAACGGCTTCTCATCTGCAAGCTTTCTTGTGTTCTTAAGAAGAAACTTATGTGGAGAAAGGATGCTATTATTAATTACCCTGGCTTTGTGGAGAACCATGGGCTGTGCCAGTTCCGTTTCACAGAGTGCTCCTTATCTCCTCAGGTTGTTCAGCTTCTTATGAAAGCAATCATTATGTTCATCATTAGTGTGTAGGAAAGCCTGCTTGTGAATATTCAAACTATCTCAAGTGGCCACTATAAAAGCCCCCATGCATTATATACTGTATAGCAGTCTCCCCCTTGTTTAACTTCTCGGGTATTCTCGGTGTTCATTAAAACATACTTGTCTCTCTTTCAAGACTGTATTTGAAATTGCCTTGAGTGGCAAACCCTCAAAACAGACACAAATTGAGCAGGAAAAGCACTCCACACCACTCATAAACAGATTTTGCCAATCGATCAGAAATTAACCACTGTTTTTAAATCTGTGAATAGAACTGGTCAATTTATTGTGCAAAAGGGAGGCTAATGAGAAAGAAAAATGGTTTTGGTGTGGAAAATATCAGCCGAGCATGACCAGCACCAACCCACTACCTCCACCAGGTCTGGCTTCTGGTTTTAGGACCTTATGGATCTGCACGATTATCTCTCTTCTCTTGGAAGACGAAGCAAAGTAACAGAAACATGGTCGCTGCCAATCCTGATGAGATACACAGGCTGTACAGGATAATTTTCTCGACTTGAGAGAAGGCAAGGCTGTCAGAGGTGGCGATGGAGGTGCTGTTGAATCCGTCCCCAGTTTGGTTGTCTTTCAGGGCATCCCATTGAGAAAGAGCACCAGTGTACTGCAGGTGCACGACCTTTGCAGGCAGCACCTTGACCCCGAAGAAGACCCTCTTGAGCATCCTGTAGCGGCTGTCTTTCACGTCACAGCGGTAGGTCCCCGCGTCGGCCTCCCTCACCGGATCCAGGACCAGCCTGTCCAAGGGCAGCACCGCGTAGCGCCTGAAGAACGAGTCGTCCGTGGTGACGACGCCCCGGGCATACCTCCAGGAGAAGACGAACCTGAACCTCCCCATGGTCTCCATCACCTCGCCGAGGCAGTCCAGCTCCTGGGCGTCCCCCGCGGTCACTGTGAAGGTGCTCAGGCCACAGTCCCAGGACACCAGGCACTCCGCCTTCCTCTCCTCACAGCCCTCGTGCGCTCCACCACCTCCTAGCAGGCACAGCTCCTCCGTCCGCAGCCCCAGGCCGCACGTGGCGCTGCAGGGAGAGCTGCGCACCACCACCTGCGCCGTCACCGCCTGCAGCTCCTGCTCGAGCACAGGGGGCAGGGTGACGGCACCCAGGCCAGGGCGGCACAGGAGGCACCAGGTGGCCACTGTCAGCCAGGGCAACCTCAGAGAAGGCCAACAGTGTTTCGTCCCGACCCCTGGCATAGCACACAGCGGACGGCAGGGCATTTGTTTAACTGGAGCCCACAGGTTCAAAGACGGCAGAGGTGAAAGAGACAAGCGAAGTCTCGAATATTTTATTGCCAATCTCTGGCAGAGTTTATGACTGAGTGCTTGAGGGACTGCGAAAAAAAATATACGATGCCCTTCTGGAATTGAAAAACAAAATAAGCAAAATGGACAGATATTTTGAGAAGACAATAAAACAAAATCCCCCCCCCAGCATAGAAAAAGAGACCACAAAAAAAAATTCTGCGAGACAGATCCGGACAGAATTGAAAAAAAAAAACGGTTTGGGAAGGCTATGATTTTGACATGTTTGGCTTTGCTACAAGGAAATACCCTCAAAACCTGCCAGTTTTAAAATGCTGCAGCACATTCATACATTCATCTAGGCCTCACAGCTGTTTATTTTTCAGGGGACAGCATCTTTAAGATTCTATTTGATACTGTAAAGCGCCTCATCAAAGGAAATGCTTCAGTATAATTTAGCTCTTTTTTCCACAGAGATGCTGAATATTAAATCCTGTTATGCACCCTACCTACTTCAAGCCAAGTCCTTGATCTCCTTCTGCATAAAAAGGCTCACTGAGCAGAAGACAGAAAACGTGATTTCTGTTGTCTGACATTCTAGAATGCAATAGCTCTGTAACAATGGACGCCCGATTCCATGGCAGCAGCAAGATCATTCTTTTTCCAGCAAACAATAGCTGAAAAGCCCTGAGACAGACATTGTACACAGTATTCATAAGACTATCCTGTTAAGAGTAAAGACAGAGGAGTCCATCTGAATTGGATACAAGGCTAAAAGTTGAAAAGCAGACTAAGCTGAATGGATATGTAATAAGAGTTTGTTATTCTCTAAGTTTCTGAATTTTTTACTAACCGATATCTGAGAATAGACAACAGTAATTGAATTGTCTTATATAGTTTTCCTGAAGGTCACGTTATTTTTAAAACTGGAATGCAATGTGTTTGTGTGTAATTTGGCAAGTCAGCAGGGTTTGGAAATCAACTCCAAAGTCTTCTGGCATGCCTCATACATGGGCAGACCTTGCCGCTCACCCTTGGGCCTGTGGCTACACAACCACACTGACCGGGACATGCATTCACATTTCCAAATCTTGGCGGTAAAGATTTGGTTAAAACTTAAATGCCATTTATATCATATACCTTCACTCCAGTCTGACAACTTGAGCTGTTTACTGTAAACCTTCCCACAATTGCCAGCTTTTACTACTCACTATCCTATAAGTGAGCCACCCATCCAGCTTCAGAAATCCTCTCAATCCTCTAGTAAGGGCTGCAGAAACCTAGAGCCTACCCCAAAATCACATGACATCATATGGACACTAGTCCACTGCAGGGCACACATGCAATTAGCCTAGCCAGCGTGTGACCGGAAGTTGAGAGAAAATATCAGACATGGCTAATGACTGCCTTCTCAGTCCGTCAGAGCACCTACACAAGGAACACCTGTGCTGATCTAGTCTTTCCAACAATCATGACAGTGCGAGGAAAACAGAAGTCAGAGAACCATTCGATAATAGAGGTGTGGTCATAATATAGAAGGCTTCGATACTGTACAACCATGTGCAAGATCCTCAGATCAATTAGTATTGCTGAATACCCTCCTCGTTTGTCACCTTTCTAATGTTGTAAAGATCTTTTTCTTCTTTTGCAATGATTGTTATACTAGAGTTGAACATTATAATGTGACATGCAGAATTATAAACACAAAAAAATAATGGTATAAGGTTTGTAAAAAAGCACCACAAATCTTACTCTCACTGTATTTATAATATGTCCAGATTGCTTTCTAGAATCTCAGACTCTGCATGTTTAAGGAAATGAATCTTGATGTTATTTTGCCACCTAGTGGCACTAATACGCAAAGCAAAACCCCGATGAACAATGAGGAATGGAATCATGAGCTTTCTATTTGAAATCTCAATTTCCACGAACAGGTCCAGTTTTTTTATATATTTTTTTTTAATTTGCACTTGAAACCTTTAACATCTGCTACAGACATAGGTCCATGATAGATCCAAAAACATCCAAGCAGCACGTAAAAGATTTTCTCTGAAAAACAAATATTTACATACAGAAAAATACACAGTACACATTACCTTTATCTATATCAAAAAACAAAAAAAATGGACTTGCTAAAAATTATTAAACGTTCCCATGACCTTAAAAAGAAAAATAAAAACTGTTCTGGCTTCATGGTACAAAGTTCTTTGAAGGACTTCAAATATCCACAATGAAAAGGTTTCCGTTTTCAAAACCAAGAGGAAAGGGGAAATTTTTAGACAGAAGTTCACGCACCCTTATCAGGGAGAGTCAGCTGTGCTCATTTAAACCTTTTTGTTAATGGAGGAGTTTGGGGGAAAAGAAAAAAACTGCCATCATGATCTGCAGACTTGGAAACCCCTGCCTTTGGCCGTCAGCTGGTCAGGTCACACTGCATGAGTGTGAAAAAGTGCCTCCATCGATGGGCTGGGAAACCTCATCCTCAGCCACAATGGATTCTGTCGCTGAACTAAAACATGGTGGTTTGACCCTGGGTTCTGTTTTTGCAGTTCCTCCCAAGCATCCATCTGATCACCAATTTGAGTCTAGAAGGGGGAATAAAATGAGAGACCCCGGAGCCAGGAATGTCATCCATGCCAGAGCAAGAGAGATGTCTTTGTATTGCAGGTCCGCATAATCAGAGACCGGAGAACACCGATCAATTCCTCCTTGAGCTTGTTTCTCGGTGGGTGGCAATTCAGTCCAATCCCTGCACTTCGTGCTGCTTGTACTGGGGCTGCACCAAATTCCCTGTAACATGATTGCAACATAATGACAGAGAGTGGCAGGGGCAGAAAGCAACACACAGTAAAAGGCTATGCGAACAGTGTCTGCAGTAAGCTGGTCGGCACATTCTAAAATAAGGCCCAAAAGTGAAAAAGCACTTGGAATACTGCAGGAATACAAAAATGAAGCTGTTCTTTAAAGAACGAAGGAACTTTTGTCGGTATCCCATGATGAATTCCCTTAGTGTTTGTGCACCACCCCGTGCATCTCAGGGAGGTGGGAAGAGCCTGGACACGTGTAGCTCACACGGACACAAGGGGAACGTGTGAATTTCTCAAGAAAGACACCCCCGTTGAGTTTAATATGTTGAAAAGATCAGTTTAAATCTGAGTTTAATTTTGCAGTGCACTCAAAATTCACCTAAATGTTTTTTTATAAGACGCATAAAGTTAAATGCCAGAATATTTTCATCTTGTAAAATGTTTTTTTCAAATATTGTCCATTCCCTTTTTTATTCTTGATCCCAATAAGTGGTATGAAATGTTTTCATTTTTAAAATGAAAGAAAATTAAGATGACACGTTTGCCAGTGTCATCTGACAAATGACTTTATAGTTTTATGATATTATGTATCTGTATCAGTGTACATTGTGAACTAACAGGCCACACTAGGAGTTGACACGGGATATTCCCTTTAATAACTGGTTATATTGGCACAGTGATTTCCTGAATTATTTTTCATAGAGAAAGAATGCATTTAATTAATTAATATTGAATATTAAAAACACACTCCTTATATTTTACAACTAGTAGAAGCCAACTTGTTTTGAGGCAAACTAGATAAGTTGCACACAACACTGCGGAACTGGAGGGCTGGTGTTATTTCCGGTCTCTTCAGTAGTACATGGTAATGGCAGACTGTGGTAGATGGATCCACTTAAAACAATATCAAGCTAATTTAGGTCACATAAGAGCTCAGATTGAATGAGAACCTACACAGACAACACCCCCACAGAACCAGAGATAGACTATGCTAGTGTATATGGAAAAAAAAAAAATTTATGTTACATAATTTTTATGTTTTCCATTTTATGTTCTCATTTTAATGTGGCAGGGATCTGGAATTTAGCAGGGATCTTGAATTTAGCCTGCAGTTTCTTTTTTCAAGGAGTTTAGTGTTGCACTATGTCACCATCTGGTGGACTAGGCATGCCTCTGTCCATACCGACGTTTTATGATCCAGACCAATACAATTTGGTGAAAAATGTCTCACAGAGCTACTTTTTAAGGTCTGTATATACATTACATTTACAATTATTCTCTTGTGAACCACCTGCAATTCTTTGCCTACATTTAAACTTAAAATACAACCCTGCTGGCTGCCAGATACTGTATTTAAACATGGCCAGCTATGCATTTCATACAGTAGACAAATTAATGTATGATTAACGAAGCTTGTAATGAATATATAGACCTTGCAAAGTACCCGTTGGACAGATACACAAGACACTGAAATCCAGACTCCAAACCTTCGACGGTGCAAACAGCTGGGTAAAGCATGGCAGGAACAGAGCAGGAAGGGCAAGGAGCAAGCAGGAAGTAGGCAGGACCAGCCACAGGAAGTGACACGGAGAGGGAGGTATCAACTACCACTGGAGTCTAAACCTAAGCTGCAAAAACACTTGGGATCATTAAAAAAAGGTTTGACCAACTGCAGTCTGAGTGTGTCTATAAGGGTGCGTTTAAAAACAAAATTAGGGGCAAATGCAACAGCTTTGCGATCCTTGGTTTGGAAAATGTCAAATTACAGCAAATCTCAGACCTTGGGCATGAATATTGATATGCTACCAGGGGGACAGTACAACTGATCCCAGTAGATCTGATAATTAGGCTACCTTGTGTCAACAGAAAATGAACAGGATTTATCTCTAAGCAGAACTGTAAATTACTTCAGCTATCTGTCACAGTGCCCTGTTTTAAAATGAAAACAGCTTACAGCTTCCTTTAAGCAAAATAACTGGAGCTGGGTTTTCTGGTGAGTCTAAATCACAAATTACCACCTTGTTTAGAAAGACAGGGCTGTATGCATTACATGTAAATCTGGGGTGGAGTATTGAAGAATAAATATTCTATCACCTTACAGTGTCCTGATGGTGAACTAAGTCAAAATGCATGGCTCATTTCTTTCGGAAGAAGAGCAAATTCAATTTAGTAGCTTTCGACTGTGACATAATTTTACAATGCTACCAAACGGAGAGAAGAATCACTCTTCTGAGTGTCCTAAATGCAATATATTTCTCTGAATAGGAACTGAGAATTAAGAAACTGTGACTGTTCAGACAACGACATTTATTACACTTGGAACACAGCGAGTCCAGATCAATGGCAAGGCAGTGCACAGCTCTCTTACTGACAACTCAAGAGCTGAGGAGCGCAGGTTTATGCAAAATACTGAAAGACTCTGTCCGGCAACAAATATCTGCAAATACATTTTGCAGACGGAATGGACCTCTGCCGAGATCAACGCTCTGAAGAGAAGGAGGCAGAAGAGTTGCTTTCAGTATTCTACACACAATCTGTGGTTCTTCCATGTGCTGCGTCTGATCACCGCACTGGTAAGAGGGCGCAGGAGCTAGGAGGCAGGACCAGTTCCCAGTGAAAAGGCGTGGCAGCTCTCTACAGCGCAGCTAAGAGGCAAGCGGCTAGGTAAGAGTTTCTCAGGGGTCCTTACCTGTTGTGGGCTGTCCCATATCTGCCTGCGCTTTGCCCTTCACTCCTCCTTCCAAAGGCAAACCTCTGTCGCCCTTGTAGATTTTGGCTTTAAAGGGAGAATCTTTCTCTTTACCTTTTGATCCCTTTGGCCGACCGGCTGTCTTCTTCTTGGACTTGCCGTCCCCCTTTACGCCCAGCAACGGGTGCACTTCTGTGGGGTACAAGAGAGAGACACTAATACAGACCTCGGGTTCCTACAGAGTTCCACAGCCAAACGCCTTCATCAGTATCTTTCTACACGTCTCATTCTGCATCACTGTCACCCGGATTTGGCTTTGAAGCTGCACGCTGTTGTTAAATATGGGCCGGCTGTTTTAAAAACCACTAGCAAAACCCACCAAGGAGGAGCCATGGGTAATAATCAATTAATCAGAAAACCAAAACAAATCATTCACATTTTAAGTTTATCTGTGAAGATACTTCCTGTAAGCATCCCCGTAAAATGTTTTTTTCAGATTCCCATCTAATCTTATCTTTGAAAATCCAATGCATGAATCACTTAGGATTTGGGTCATTTTCCCCACAATGATCACCCACCGTGTAAATAATTCATTTCAGTTACAAATGTTTCCACTGAAATGCAAAGCTACGGAAACCCAAGTGACTTGTGTGGATGATCTTTGATTCTCCACAATCCCAGCTTGAATTCACTGAAAATACAAATGAGAGCGCATATGGCTGCAACATAACTCTCTGTTGCTCTCTAAATATGTGTGGCAGGAAGAAAATGATACTCCTTTGCACATGCATACACAGGGGGGTTAAACATGCACATACTATGCATGTAGGCTAAGTGAACATATGCTGTGATGTGCATAGAGTGTGCATACTGAGGACAAAGTGATGTGCACTGATTAACAGGGAACACATGCATACCTGCAAGTCCATATGCACGTACAAATAACTAATGCATCATTTCTATCAACCAATATTACATGTAGTGATACTGGACCATCTGGCTACCTGAGTTGCCACTACAACTTCCTAGGTGACCTAAGAAATACTTGTGGTACATGAAAGGCCAAACTGCATTCTAACAAGAGCGTAATACAATCACAATAGCATTTAGATGACCAGGAATATTAAAGTTAGATGACCAAGCTATGAAGTTAGGCAAACCCCATTGTTACTGATCAGATTACTTTTCCACCATTTTTAAAATCCTATAACATCCAACCTCCCAGATGAAAGAAAAGAACATTTTCCAGGGCTGTAAGGTAGTTTGAAAAGTAAAAATTACTCAGGTAGGTTGCATTGGTTAGACTTTTCACTTTGTTGTTCATGTTAAGCCACATCTACATGGCTGTGTTCATGGAAAGTTAAGTAGTTAGATGGTTAGTGGCTACCAACATGGATTTGGCAAAAGACACTTGACTGGATTCTATACCAAACATACTTTGCAGAATGAAGTTAAACCTGGTTTTCATAAAGCAGGGTGTACTAAAACTGTATCAATGGGTAATTTACATATACTGCACTATATCCGAATAGTGCAGAGTGGTATTCATGAAACTTCATTTTTTGTCTTAGAGCTCTCAGGGATCTACAATGAATATGAAAATGAAGCTGTTGAGTCTCATAATTTGGTCACATGGTAACCATGTGTTCACTGCCCTATATAGAAAGAGACACGTTTCTCACAGTTTTTTTAAAACCAATGAAAGTACAGATTTTGAAACTTGGTGCACAATGCCATATCCAAGATGTAGATTTGTTTGGTCAATTGGTCACATGGTTTGGTTGCAATACTGAATGTAAAAAAAGATTCAAATGTACTGTTTTCATTCAATTGGAATGGAATTTAGCGTATATAAACTAGAACAGGTTCTCTCTCAAACTCATACAACAAAACAAATTGTTAAGAAACATGACTGATGCAAGCTGAGTATATTCCAGGTGTGCTTAATTTGCAGATCTTTATGTTGCAACAGATATCTATAATTGAACGCTGAAGGATTGTCTATAATCTCTAAATTGTAGCACGATATGGAAATGATTGTTCCTGACTTAATAAAGCTGGCTAAATGATCTGATATTCAGTTAAGACTTCTGACAGATCATTCTGGATAAATAAAAAATTAGCTAATAGTTCCCTGAAGAATGCAGGTAATAAAAGTTATAAAAGACTGCTGCTCTTTTATGTTATTGATGCTTATCCACTATTTCCCATGTTCCATGGCATAAGTTCCTAGTTCTTTCACTTCCATTTTAAATCATTCACCTGATAAATATCTTGGAAGGTGTTTCGCATCTCATTTTACTAACACTGCAAGGCAGTTCAAAAGAAGTAGGCCTGTACTATATGCCCTATACTCTGTATGAGGATGCTTCTGCTGGGAACAGCCGGCGCTCACTGAGTATTTCACATGACCCTGTGAGTGTACCTCACCTTGGGTGTAAATGGGTGCACCTCAAAGTGGGATAGTAGAAAAAGGGCGGACATATGCGAATTACGGTCATGTTTTTGTACACAGTTCTGCCAAATAAAGATTATCAGACATGACAGATACAAAAGGGAGCTGGAACACACATATTTTCAGTGGGTTTGGTCCTGTGCATGAGCATGGCCTCATGCAGATGATCATGCAGAAGGCACAGGGATTAGAAAAAAGGAGTCGGATGCTGTGTGAGAAAATCACACTATACCACCGGGCCTCAGGGTCCTTGGATTAATATGGCACAGATGTGAACAAGAGGCATACCATCGCTGGGGACACCCTGTAGCTCGATGGTAGTGGTCCGGGCCTTCTTCTTCGGGGGAGCCCCTTCAGTGGAAGGTTGCCGCTGCTTCTTGTCAACCCCGCCTGTGCCAGCAGAGGGCTCGTCAGAGGCATTGGTCTGGCCGGCTGCATCTGGGGGCGGGCCGAAAGGGTTCTCCTCTGGGTCCTCCACCTCCGGGGCGATGGGGAGGTACAGCAGGGCCTTATAGTCCTCCAGCTCCTCGTCACTGGTGGAGACAGGAAGAGATTGACAAGATAGAACTGACATAGCCCCTTCTGTGGCGGGTACCCCAAAAAGCATTAATCAACGATACATGAAGGAGATACTGTTTTTCAATCCATATGGACAATGCTCTTTTAAAACACCAGCTGTGTTTAATAGGCTCAGCATGAGAACATCTTGCACAGGTGCACCTGAAGAACAAGTCCCAGTTCGTGGGAACACTATATATAGCGTGCCTTGTTTCTTTCTATGGTGCTGCTGATGGGCAAGAGTAAAGTAACCTGGAGGCGGGAAATTTGAGCCCCACCTGCTGCAAAAAGCGACGATTGGGTCCACAGAGGTCACATCTACCTCCTCGTCCTCCGCTGCATCAGCACCTGTGTGACGTGCAAATAAAAAAAAAAAACAGCACTTTAGCACTTTGCATGAAGGTTTACTGAACATACTGTTCAGAAGATGTGCCCTTTTTATAACTTTCTTCCCATAGAACTGCAACAAAGTATATCAAAGCACGTGCATTTATTAAGCCTTTAGATGCAAACAATGGCTCAAGATTGAAAACAAGCACATCCATTAGCCTTGCTGACAGTGTGACTAACTATTCTACACACAGCTATCTGTTCAACCATAACAACCTGCATTATCGTTTGTAATTTCTGAACCCAAGACCAGCAGATCCTGAAGAGTCATATCTGTGACTTCATATTTATATACGATATGCATCTGCAAGAACACTGCTGTGCATCACCTGAAGCTTTTGTTTCACAGTTAAGCAGAAACTTTACATTTTTCTCTGTGGGATGACAAAGCTGCTGCACGCTGCCACCCTCTGTCTGTACAGTACCTGTCTGTTCAGGTTCACTTTTGTCTTCATCCTCAATATCAAACTCGGACTCTCTCTCCTCATACTCCACATTTTCATCCAGCTCTTTGAAGTCAGGTGCGAAGGCACTCCAGTTTTCCTAGAGACCAGGAAAAACACGGCACATGCATACTGTAATCTAAAGTGGCCAAAAGAAGGAGCAAAACAGGTGTTAAAAATGCTCTTTGTGGCCTGGCTAACTGCAGCCCACTGGAATCCACCAGTACACTGTTTTCCAAGCTGGAATTGATGAGCAGCGGAAACGAATCAGCACTTAAACTCACCGTCAAGCTTTATGGTCTCTTCCAAAAATTCTGAACAGCTGTCATTTTGTTCCAAGTGTTACACAAAGGCAGTTTTACTTTAGTTTTCCACAGCTAATTTGTAAGTTGAAATATCTCCCTCACATATGCTCTGAATTCTTGCACACTGCACACACCTCTAGCCTAAAACTTTAAGCACTCCAGGTCATTACTCTTCAGCCCAGACTAGCAGGAATGACACTGCACACTTACCACCTGGTTCTGGGCCCAGATAGACACCACTCCGCTGGAGATAGAAGCAATTATGGGCCGCACCGGGTGCCACTGAAAAAAAAGGAGTGGTTTGTATGATTTCCAATGTCTAAAGAATATAATTGACATAGACACTGCAGTACTAATCATGTGTCTTAAACACTGCTTCGCTCCAGAAAAGATCTGGCAAATAAGAAGCACACTGTATCTTTCTGGAAAAGATTTAATAAATCATGAATTGATGCACATTTCTATTGCCAAGCTATACCCGCGGATAACATAGTGCAAAAAAACAAGCCATCCATTGTAAGCAGTAGTTCTTTACAAAATAAATTACTTTGTAGCATTACCTATGGAATTACTAAAGTAATTGCCTTTAATAACACTTTCATTTTATTTCAGGAAGAATAAAATAAACTTCGCCAATTTTTCTAGTGGAACTGCAGGTATTGATCTAATTTTGTATCGTGTCTGAATTTAAATTCACAACTAAACAGCACGTAGTGGAAATGAAAAAAATAATGTAGGTTAATTGGCTTCTGTGGAAAATGGCCCTGGTTTGTGTCTATCTGCCCTGTGTTGGACTGGCATCCTGTCCAGGTTGTCTCCCGCCTTGTGCCTGTTGCTTGCTGGGATAGGCTCTGGTATACCCGCAACCCTTAACGGGAAGAGGCAGTTAGAAAATGGATGGATGGAGAAAGAAGAAAAAAAACTCGGGAAGCCTTTCACGCTTACCGCTACATCCAGCAACAGCTCTCCGCGGGTGCCGTGAAGGATCTTGACCAGATTGCCGATGCTCTTCTCCCAGATGTAGAGGGCGTGCTGCCGGGCCGAGCCAGCCACAATGTACTCCCCGTCTCCCGAGAAGCAGCACTTCTTCCAGGGCGTCCTGCCAGAGACGGAGAGGAGGGTGAGACCAATGCAGAGATGTTCTGCAAACACACTAGACTTTACTGAGTCTTGAACAGCTGAACTGCTGTCATATACCATACAGCAAACGCCTTCAACCACTTGAGCAAAGTACTGAGTTCAAGACAGCGGCAGTTCAACGCCATGATTCTTCAGCAACACAACGGTTACAAAGGGCAAAGGCAGTCTAAAAGGCTAATAAAACTCAGGGGATTGCATCTCTCACAGACCAGTATTGTGCACCACTGTGCACTGATGAAACAGTGTTGGGACACAAGGGGATACCCTGCTTGCAGTAAGGACAAGCTACAGACCTGTTGACCAAGTCCTGGAGCTTCTGCATGGGCTCCGGCTCTCCGTCACGGCCACACGTCAGGATCTCCCTCCCATCGTACACCCGGATTATCCGGTCCGCTGTGTTAATGAGGAAACAGCTGGGATTGGGAGGGGAGGGATGGTGGAGGGGGGTTAGCAACACAAGTGTTGTTAGAATCAACAACTCTGATCAGCACTTAAAAACTCATCTTTTTTTTAAATGCCCTCGAATGGAAGGGGCACCTCCACAGAAAGTCACAGGAAAAAAAAACATTGCCGACAGGAGACACTGCAGAATTTGTATTTGTTTAAATTACTGATGCTGTTGAGCAAGAAACCCAACACATGGATAGGCTCAATGGTTTCTGAAGTAAAATACTGTATTTGTATTTACTGGCCATGTGACTTTGTGCATCAAGCAGCGCACGCTGCTAGCGCTTACCTGCCCTTGCGTGCAAACTCGATAGATTTGATTGCTGTGGTGTTGCTGGTTCCTGTTGTCACTCGAAAAGAAGCCACCAGATCCTGGGTGTCTGTCTTCAATACCAGAATCTGAGAGAACATAAAACAACTCAGAATGTACAATCACTTGTGGTCAATGGGGCCTTAGTTTAAACTAAAAAACTTTAAAAAAAACAACTATTAAAATTCCCCCACAGGTATTGTTAGTAAAAATAAAATGTATTTAATCCAAAGTTATATGCACCTGCAAGTTATATGCAAAGTACCTATCTATACAGCTTGGCTTTTTAAGCGTGTTGTTCCAGAGTGCAACAGCAGTGACCCACCTGTGATACAAACCCAGAAACTTTCCAATTCTAAGTCCAGATTTCTATGCCTTCTTCAAAACTGAAATTTCATCCATAAAATCCAACCCCAAGTAACAGAAAACGTACAAAGTAGAACACATCTGAAAGTAGTTTCATGCAGACATGCAACTACAGTTTAATCTCGGTATGTATTCACATAAGGAAGGAAGGATGTTTAATTTATCACTTCTTTAAAAGGCATTTAACCACCCTGCACACAGCGCTCTGGCGCCCTCTGACCTTTCCCTTGGCATTGCCCGTGTAGATGTACTCCCCACGACGGTCGAATGCTGCCACCACATTGAGGTCTGAGTCATCATCCACCGGAAGCACCACATGCTTGGAGTCAGACAGCGTAAGAAGTACTGGCGCCGACTTCATTGGGCACACCAAAACTCTGTTCCTAAAGTGCATAAATAGGGCAGACTCATACACATGCCAAGTGTGGTACCAATATTTATATATCTCACATCCACATCCAATGCCACTCTAATTTGGATGTAAAAATATTGATTTTACAGCTGGGTGGCTCAGTAGCACAGTGGTTCTCATTGCTGCCTCACAGCGCTGTTTCCCTGGGTTCAGTTTCAGGGGTGCTTTCTGTGTGGAGCTTGTATGCTCTTCCCGTGTTTGCATGGGTCTCCTCCAGATACTCCAGTTTCCTCCCACAGTCCCAACACACACTGGCAGGTTAACTGCCTTCTCGAAAAATTGGCCCTGGTGTGAGCGTGTATGTGTCTGCGTCTGCCCTGTGATGGACTGACATTCCGTTCAGGGGGTATCCTGGCTTTTCGCCTGTTGCTTGCCAGGATAATAGGCTCGGCATCCCCAGTCACCCAAGTTTTAAAAATGGATGGATGGATGGATGGATGCATATGTTAAGTTTCTTATTTACTCTACTCTAATCAAGAGTTAAACATAAGCAGCGGCCTTTTTCTATGTAATTTATTGCAGTGGTATCACTGGAATATCCTCCTTTATTAAGACATGTGACATCGATCAATAACACAGGTTGTCACCCCAGTGCAAGGTTTCAGGAGGAAGGGCTGTACTCACTGGTCACGGGGATGAAACTGCACTTTGAGGATGGGGGAGGGGAAGCGGAACCTCTGATCACAATCCCCGGTCAGGACGTCCCACAGGGATACAATGTTGTCTGTGGAGGCGCTGACTAGCTTGTGTCCGTCTCGGCTCCAGCTGAGGAAAAAAAGGGGAGCAAAAAAAAAAAATATCACAACTCTATGTTAGGTTTCAAACTTTTAATTACCTGGACAACGAATGGAAAAAAAAAACTCTATCCAGGGATCTATTGCTTTAAAATGAAATGACGTAAGTTACAAAAATATCTATTCTCAACTATTTTTATGCTCAGCATTTCCTTAACTGTTTATACCACCTGATTTTAAACATTTAATAAACATTTCAGGACAGATCATGGAAAAATAGCTTGTAATATTCATTTTGGCACACATTTCTGACAGAAACCCCTAAATTTCATAAAAGAAGGCAAATTTTCTAAGTCATATTTGTCTGATTTTTGCTCCCTCATAAAAATATATTCATAGTAAGTGCAAGATGCTGTCTGAAGCATGTGAGCATGCTGTGTGAATGACAAGCATACCTTCTACCCCCAAACAATGCATCACCCAAACCCCAAAACAAGCTGCAAAACACTATAAGAGACTGCCTTACCTAAAACAACATGTTTCGATATCTGTCTTCTAGGGTCATTTACAAGCACTCACAATGAACAGGTTCCATTCAGTTTCTAATTAAATTTAAAGTTTGTGTTTTCCCAGTGCAGCAGTTTGGTTTAGTAGACACAACACTGCCAGCAGGTTCAGAACACTCACCACAGTGAGCAGACAGGATGGATATGTGCGCTGATAATTTTGGCGATGCCCCTGGTGAGGAAGTCCCAGATGACGATTCGGCCATCGTTGCAGCCTACGGCCAGCAGGGTGCCCCAGCGGTTGAAAGTGCAGGTGAGCGCCATACTGATACAGTCCAGAGTGCCATCTGCCTCCTAAATGGGAATCAGCACAGAAATTATCATATATGCAGCACTGGGCAAACAGTTAACCTAATGCTTCCTCTTACCTGCTGTTGAGCATCTTCAAGCACTATAAGTACCTTAAACATGAGTGGCATTTATTTCAAAAGGTCTGGATACGTTTACAATCCAGTCCCATTCTATCCTCCTAAGAGGATTGCCTTCAGCCTTCAGGCTGTGACAAAGGTAATGATGTGCCAGACTGAATCACAGAAATATCCAGAGATAACTTCTTAATTATTGATCAACTTTCATCCAAGTCAGGACATTCTCATATAGGTATTTCACAAAGCCAAAGAATTGTACAAAGCAAATGTATGCTACAATATTATAAAAGTATATTAATGGAGGCTTGAATAAACAATAGTTAGAAATCTGCATGATAAACAAATGCAGTTCTACAAAGAAATAACTACTAGGACTTGGTTCAACATGCTTCTGAACTTCATGCTTTACCATGTTATTTAGCAGGAGAGAATATTTTAAAAATACTACGCTAGAATGCTAAGGAAATCCGTTGACTTACCTCAGGATAATTCTGCCCAAAGGACTCTGAAGAAAGACAAAGAAGATGTTAACAGCTCTGAATCTGACATTTGCCGTCTGATCAAGCATCACTTCTCATACTTGTGCACGACATATTCAAGACAATTAAACTAAAAAATAAGCAAATATAATTGCTTATTAGAATGTTGTGTTAAAGACTAGTATATTCTAAATATATACCTATATCAGTTTCTATCAAATCCGTTCAAATCAGATACTAGTTCCACTGTGAGACCAAGTTTAGTTCTCAACAACAACTATTTCCAACGTTTAAAAAAATACCTCTTTACCATTTGACGTTAATCTTTTTTCGATTCTGGCAATGTTTTTTCCAGAACTTACAGTGGGAAGGACTACATGTGAAAAAGCAGAGGTTAATTCCTCACCCAGATGTAAAGACATCGTTTCTGCTGTGGAGCTTTCCAGTACTCTACTACAACATCGGAACCGAGAAAATAAAAAACAGAAAATTAAATATATATATATAGACATACCAAGCAGTTCTAGATTCATCGTGAAGTCCTCGATTCCAATCCCAAATACGACAGCTTCAAAAAATAACAAATACAAACAATAAAGACCGCACCGTTCAGTCTCCAGTTATCCTTCAGCCATCAAAACAAACCAGAGCGACTGGCGCCTAGTTGCGACGAAGGACCCCTAGTTCGTGGGTCGTGTTAACGTTGCCGGAATGTTAAAAAAATGACAATAAAAGTAAATGACACAGTCGAGTTATCTACATGTAGAGCTGACAATTGTGATTAAAAATTGTTTGTTTTAGAATATAAAGCTAAAATATTTATCTTAATAACAAGATATTTCTGTCTGTCCAGCAGGCTTTCTCGAAGACAGCCTACCGTTCTAGTACGCTTACACGCCGCGCTTTCAGCATGGAAGTTATGAATAGCCAACTGTCATGATTGTCGAGCATAAAAATAGTATTTGCTGTACTGTCGTTTATCCTTTCCAATTTTTAACACATACTGGTAGCATCAGGTGTGGCATTGTAACAGTTTCGTAATCGCACAACAAACGATGTCACCTTGGAAAAGGATGTTTTGCAATTTGACATTAGTTTGTAGGATTATTTTAATACAGTATACGTATTTGCGTTTATGTGGTCATTTAAAATGTAGCTATAGGTAAAGAAGGGTGACTGGAACTTTTGTATACATGCTACATGACTCCGCTATGTACTGTATTTTTTTAGCTCAAAGTTTTCAAACGTGACTTAATAGTCGGTTTTATATAGTTGATTAAAATTTCATAAGCATTTACGTTGCAGTAGGTCAGCGTCACTTTATTGTGGCAGTTAAGAAAAAATGCAAAATACACATATTTTAAAGAGAACGGGCGTTTACATATATCTTCTGATATTATATTTCGTTATAGATTCTGGGACACTTAACTATTGAATTACAAGATTGATATAATGGATACAAATTTGGGAGAGACCTTTTAATTAAAAAAATCGTACACAGGTGTGTTGGGGATATGATCTATTTCATTTAAGATATTTCCTGATTAATGCATTTTATATTCATTATCACCCATTAATGAACTACCAGACCCATAATGCCTTTCGGTACTTACAGACCATGAAATCACATGATCGTGCTTGACTGGAGCAAACGAAGTGTTTGGCAAGTGCTCAAGTAGAGTTTATAACTTCTGCATTGGTCGAGGACGGGAGGCAATGAAGATGAGCATTTCTGCCACTTAGGCTACGTAGTCTGAAACTGACATTCCAGAGTGCAGGACCAATTAATTAGTAAGAAAAGCAAAAACGTTTTATTTCAACCGAGAGTAAAACTTGCGTAGTATATCTTTATAGTGAAAGTGAAATAGTATTTTTAATATGAGCATACTTTGTCAGCAAAGCCCGTTTTAATGGTGTGGGAAACTGAGAAGTTTTATACTGAAGATCCAAACCCTAATATTTCTAAACAAATTATACTCGAGTACAGTTAACTACTGTATAGCGATGTGTATTTGTTAAATGTTGAACGACGATTGTCGCCCTATTTCTGATAATATCATGGAAAGACGTGACTACCTATTTAAAATCCTGGTCATCGGCGACGGTCAGGTTGGAAAGACATCTCTGGTGCAGCGATACGTCAACGACCGATTCAGCAAACACTACAAATCGACAGTAGGCGGTAAGGATCAATAACGAATCGAGAAAACGTCTTGCCTGCTTTACGTCTCGGGCCTCTTCTGGCTGTTTGCCCACAGCACACGGTATCATTTTTATTGAGGTGAGGGTGGAGGGATAAGATTTTGTTTTAGCTTATCGAACACCCCATGCGTATTTAATAATCGAGGTTTTATTGCACTGAAGCTGAGAACGACAGGTAGGGCTGGCGCCTTTCTCTGTAATGCCGAGACCCATCAAGAATGGATGATTTGCATAGATCTTTCAGCAGCAAAGTGTAACCTGCGAAAACGTTCCTAAATTGATATCTATATTACCAGGAGGTGACATAACACATAGTCAAAAAATATCAAATCCGTTTATTTTTTTCTACTTAATCAGAATACAAATGTACTTTTTGTCTCCTGTGGATAGTTTATCACCCTGATAAGATGTACAACACTCCATACTGGCTGTTAGTGTGTTAACTGTAGATTTTTTGAAGATTCTGGTCTGTGATATGAAGGTGGCTAAATTCTGTATTAATAACAGTCAAAGCTGACATGACAGTAGAGAAAACAAGGGGAGCTCTGATGCTCATGACATATTGAAACTCCAGAATGTGTCTTAAGATGTCTTAAGACTTGTGTGCACATGATCAATTCAGTCTCTTCAGTCACACTTCTCACTTTTTGCTCTCTTTCCTTTCGGCGGTGTCTCTCCCTTCAGTGGATTTTGCAGTGAAAGTTCTGCAGTGGTCCGACACTGAGACAGTCAGGCTACAGCTCTGGGACATAGCAGGTGAGCACTCCTCAGGTGTGATGGAAATGACTTATGATAATGACATGCATTATAATTCATGATGTGTAATTTGGGCTCCATTCTGGTTGGTTGTAAATAGAGGAGGAAGCTACAATTTAACATGGAGATGAAGTGAAGTTCACATGGTGAAGTTATAAGAAGTGGATGGCTTTATTACAATAGCAGCAGGTAGGTAGGCGATTAATAGACATTCAGCATGGCTATGGTAACAGGTAAGGAGAGGTGACCCTGACTCCTGCCTCCACAGCAGTATAAAGGAGAGCTCTTTCCTTTGGCTTTTAGAAATTTAGATACAGCACAGTGGTTTTAGAGAGACCTTCTGCCATGAATTGATCAAGCAGGACAGTGTGATTGAAAAGCCTTTCAGTTGGACATGTTTGTTCACTTTGCATTTACTGTCATAAAGAAACAGCCATTTTGTGTGATGATAGTGCTCTGCTAGAGGAATTCAGTGTCACTCAGGTGGCGCTGTGTGTAATCAGTGGACTTTTCTGCCCTGCTACATTCCTAAGTATCAGAATCTGGGCTATGTGGGTGGTATGAAATGCAGTACTTTTGAGCTTTCTGCCTGGTATTTTTTTCTGTGTCATCCTTTACTCAACATACAAAGCATTACTGCCACAAGGCTCTCGGTTTCTAAATGCTGGATGAAGACAGAAGGGTATGATAACATTTGCCTTTGTGAGCCCAGAGCTGACAAGCTGATACTGCGTGTCTCATATCTCTTTTCTTACTCCCAGCTTTATCTACCATACCAGGTTCAATTGGTTCATAAGTGAGGATTTTATTCTTTTATTGCAGTTTTTATAATGATTTTTAAATGAAAGGAAGAGTTTTACTGAGCAGATCCAGCGGTAGTGCTTACAGCACCATAACAGCATATCTGATGAGTGGTGCTTGTTGGGTTTGTAAATAAATACTGATAGCTTGAAATATTACTCCTTGCAGGCACTGTCGATTTTTTTAGAGAGAGCAGCTCTTTATAACCATTGCCTTTGTGGGCATCAGGAAGAAGTACTGATAGAAACAGCTTTTGATGTTGATGAAGGATGCAAGTCATCAATAAGGGCTAATGAGCAGATCAGTAAAGATCTTCATTTGTTTGTTGTTCTGCGGTGGTGTGAGTGTTCTGATGGTGATGCCTCAGCTCTTCTCTGGTGTGTGTTGTCCCTGGCAGGTCAGGAGAGGTTCACCTCAATGACCCGAATATACTACAGAGAAGCTGCTGGCTGCATCATCATGTTTGACGTTACAAACCCGACCACTTTTCATAACTGTCTAAACTGGAAACGGGACGTGGACAGCAAGGTCATGCTCACGGATGGAAGCCCAGTGCCCTGCATTCTGCTGGCCAACAAAGTAAGGGCACAGATCACCATTATAAACTGGCTCTGTTCTAGGGTGCAAAGGGCATTTGGACGGGAGTTGAGACAAAGTACATGGCATTTGTTAGAGATTAACAACAGCAATAACATTTTGTGTTGTGTTAAAATGATCCCAAACTGCCTAATGGGAATGGAAATTAGCGCACAATAAAAAGACCAAAAACAATATCTTGCCAAATGGGAAGACAACGGGTCGTAGCATGAAGGCCAAGGTATAGAAGTGTATTTTCCATTTGGATTTAAAAGTGCCAGCACTACCACTGTGTCTTGTCTCCTTTGGAGAGAGATTTCTATGGCCTGCTCACTGAAAGTCCACCTGCTTACAGGTGTAGAGAGAATGCCGGGGCATGTCACAGCGCAGGAGATTATGATGAGAGTGGACAGTTCAAGACTCTGGAATAATTCAAATGTGCTAAAATTAGCTTGTGATTTTCAGAAGGTTTTGTTTAGGCAGCTGACTTGTTAACATATTTCTGCCTGTTAAGGACTTCTTAAAAAAATGCTTGCGTTGTTATCATTCCATATGAAGCACTATGGTATGCTATTCAGCTTGTGAAAAGAAAAAGATGTGATCGATGTTACACAAGTGAGGAAAAGGGCAGATTAGGCACATTTAAAATGTAATATTCAAAAGATTAGGGCTGAAGATAACACCAAGCTTCTTCACCTTAATGCTAAGCTGAATCTCAAAAGCTCTTGGTCTCCGCCACAGAGAAAGCTGGGGAAGTTGGTTGGCGTGACACACAGGAAAGATCACAAACCATGATGAGTGTGCGGACTCCTGTTAATTTCCTCTTTTTATTTTCTTCTGTCTTCGTGGGGCAGTGTGATCTGTCGTCCTGGGAAGTGACTCATGACAGCATAGAGCAGTTCAGCAAGGGGCATGGATTCATCGGCTGGGTGGAGACTTCGGCCAAAGATAACAAGAACATCAATGAAGCCATGAGGTACGAGACTGTCCCCTAGCCCAGGGGTCCCCATCCCTAGTCCTGGGGAGCCCCCCAATCCAGTCAATCCTAGGGTCTTCAACCCTGGTCCTGGGGAACCCCAGTCCACTCAATCCTGGGGTCTCTAACCCTGGTCTTGAAAATCCCCCTGTGTACGCTGCCGAGCTTCTAATCACTGGTGCTCACAGATGCCTTCAGTTGACCCACTTGCTTGTTTAGACCATTTCTTACCATTACCCATGTCTGCACTCAACTCTTGCTATATCCTTGCAGTACCCTGCTTCAAGTGCACTGTTCCACATACAAAACGTTATGCTGTTTCTACAAGAGTTTGTCCCTTATCTTGGTCTCAATGGTTCTTAATAAACGGCCAGCTCTTGAAGAACAGACATAGATGGGAATGTCAATGTATAAGATATTTCCCAAACTCAGTGATGTTCCTCCTGCAGAGGTGAAGGTGGATATATGTCTTTTTCCACACCTGGATCTGATCTTTTTTTTCCCCCAAAGTGATTCTTGTTTTTAAAGTTTAAATTAAGTTTCATAAGTGCTCCAGTTCTTGAAAGTCTTCTGTAATTTTACTGTTTAGATATACTTCTGCTTTTGACAGGGGAGTGCTGTCTTGTGCTGAGGAGATGATTTTGCTGCAGTACTTTAGATCACAAAGCAGTACAAATAATGACCCATGCTTGCCACATTCTCCCAAAGACAGATAATAGGGGGGGAAATATGATATCTCAATGAAAGTTGAAAATTTCCATTCTTCCTCGTGTGTCAAAGCATAATCCAGCTAAGCATCGAAAAAGCAGAAATTCTGAAACTCTGAAACCCTTGCACTTCCTCTCCAGCTCAGACCCGATCTTTCTGGATGGAGTTAATCGCCATCTGTGGCATCTGGGCTGCTCTTGCAGTTATTACTTGGTCTGGGCCCTCTGGTGTGGCGGGTTCCCTGCCCGTTGCCCGCTCAAAGTATTCCAAAAATAAGTGCGAAGAAGGAAGTTTGAGGAGTATTTGAATGTTGCATTGGCTGCAATATAGCTCTTAATAATAATATTATTATTATTAAAAAAATAAATAAAAATAATAATAATAATAATAGTGCTTTGTGCTTTTGACAATCCACTCAAAGTGCTGTACAGGTAATGGGCACTACCCTCCAATACCACCAATGTGCAGCCCAACCTGGTTGATGTGACAGCAGCCATAGTGCGCCAGTGCTCTCACCACACACCAGTTATCACTGGGGAGGAGAACAGAGTGGGCTCTGTACCAGTGGGCTTCAGGCTATCAATCCTCTCCTTCTCACTAATGGAATAATGTGTAGATTGATAGAACCTGGCACAAACACAGACTGATGTTTTCAGCTACAGTCTGTATATTCCGAATGACACCTTCTCAGGAAAAGTATCCAAGGCTTCTGCCATCTGCTGTTTGCTCACCCTGCACTTGAAGACTTTCTTTTATTAGACAGAGATTTCTGCGTGTCCACTGTCCCTCAGCCTAGCCGTATTAAATCTGTGAAGTTTGCTTGGACAAGGAGGAACCCTGTTTGCCTTATACCTGCTGCAGGAGAAGTGCATACACTTGGAGATTTGGATGAAAAAAAACTTTGGGGAAAAAAGTTCCTGGGAAAATACATGACAAGTGATGCAGGTCTGTGTTGACATAGTGATATGCAGTCTGTGCACATGGAATGTGTGCTGTCGCAGCCAGTACTGTAGAAGCTGTCCGTGTATAAAAAGTGTTCGGGAGAAATTTACAAGATGTTGAAAAGATATGAGGTGGGAAAATTACTTGCTAGTTGCCCTGTATGTTTATCCCACTTGATCCATTAAAATGTGTCACTACTGGAAGAAACTTAAAGGAGGTGAGAATCATCTCTCAATGTCCCAACAAGGCTGAGTTGCACAAAACTAAAGGCAAACTGCCAAAGTTGTTTTGGAAAGGTGAAGGAAAACTAGCCCAGAGGGATTGTAGGATACATGGATGTTATCACATTACATGTTGGGACAAAGCCTTATACCTTTAGTTGAAACATTTAACATCTCTACCTGTAAGATTAAGTGTCTTAAAGTGTCTGAAGTGTCTTGATTGCCATAATCATTTGGTCATTTTCATTTCTGTTACAGGTTATAAAAACATTTGCTGAGACTTTAATCAATATAGAATTCCCTGCCATTTTGACTTTATGAAGTGCTCAAGAAAAATACGCAAACAATCAAATAAGTAAAACAGTGGTGAATTTAGATTTAGCTAAGGCCGTAACATGATTGGACGGCCTTTTTCCTTTATCTCATGGCATCCCTGTGTGTGTCGCTGCAGTGTCCTGGTGAATAAGATGATGACCCAGCCTGGCGTGAGGAGGGAGGCACAAGGAGGACGCATCCAGCTGGATGTGCCAAAGGGATCCTACGAAAATGGTTGCTGCTGATCCCTGAGAGACGGTGACAGATCCCTGGGCTTCCGGACTGCTGCCTTTGTAAAAAAAAAAAAAAAAAAATCACTCAAATGTAAATAAAGACACATCCTTTCGGCACCGACTGCTGACGGCATACTTTTGTAAGTCGTGGGTAGGAGAGCTGGCACGCGTGAGTCAGCGGACTTCCAAGGGGATGAGATTCCTGGCTTCGTAAGAGGCTGAGACACGGACTGTGATGCAAAAGGCTTCTGCTACCTTGGAACAGTGAAACGGCGGATGAAATCAGTTGGAGACACTTGACTGTCATGTTGCACCGCCTTGGTCAACTTGTACTAAATGGGTGTTGGTCAGAACGTTCCATAAGGGCTAGTGAATGAGTAGGTTGGCGTGGGCATCCTTCTGGACACAGAACTGGAACAACGTACTTGTGTCCAGAGGGCAGGCCGGCTATGATGAGCTGCGACCGATAAGATGCCAAAATCATGGAAGGAAATCGCTCCTGACAGGGCAACTTGTAAACTCTTAACTATATCTTGCAGCCCACAATGATGGGTGAGCTTCTGAATTTTAATTCTAGGGCCTGCACCGAAATAACATGTACAGTAGTGGAAGACAGTGAACTTTCATGGTTTGGAACACAGGAGTATAATTTCACATTTGTAAAACTGCTCTTTCAAAACTAGGTCCTCCGCCTTTATAGTCTGGAATGAACTTTTTTAAAAGAATTTGAACCTTTTTAATCACAATTGCTTTGTACAAGATTTACAGTCTATGGGTGGGACTGTTAGTATTGATAAAGAGCGTTGTTTATAAAACAGGGTCAGGTCCTTGCTCTGAGCAGAGTTTATTAACCATGCAAGATCCTTTTAACCTGTGTCAGAGCAGAAGCAGGCATTCCCACATCATTTTCGAACACAAGCCAATTTGGGGTTTAGCCCTCAGACTTCAGGTGTCTTATTGCAATGCACTATTGAAAACATGTTACATCCACAATAATGTTTGTAAGAGCTTGTAAAAGGCAACAGATGTATTTTACTTTTTTTTTCTATCCCTCCTAGAACAGTGACCCTGGACAGACATATTTAAATGCTATAGATGTGCCCACTATACCTGTGCATATATTTGTATGTTAAACTAGTGAAAGTATAGTGGTGTGTACTATATGATGTTTTTAAGTCTCATGTTACATCTTATTTCTAACAAAGGTTGAACTGGATGAACAAGTTTGGCAAGAGTCTTGATTCACACTTGTGATTTGTAGAGTCCTTGTCTAACAAATTTGAATGTCCCCTCCACACACACACAAACGCACCTTGGTGTATAAAGGAGAATTTGTTAAAGGTGACTTTTCTCAATAAATATAAAGGTTAACTTTCAAGGCCTGATTTTTGACTGGTGCCTGGGGGAGGGTGTTTACAGCTTTGCTTGTCTGTTAACTGTTTTTCTCCTTCGTTTTTAAAATCAAATTCACACATTCTAAGTGTGGGTAAATATTGTCTTTCCATATGTGTAAATATATGCTTTTCCAGTCGTTTTGTTTCCATTAATAGAGAACTTCCACTACCTTTACCTACTATTAAAGGCTAAAGCACAGGCAGCCAACTTCGTTTTAACAATTTAATTGACGAATTAATTTAATAATGTATTTCTGTTAAATGTTAAAACATAGAAGCAGTGATTAAGAGCAATTTAAAGCTCCGCGTACGTGCACCATGTTTCTATTCTCCCATACATCCTGCACGTGTTCGGGATTAGTATTGAAGTCTGTTAAATCCATCGATTTCCCCCCCTCTGAAGTTGAAACGACGAAGCCATCGAAGTCACTTCAAATCTTTAAATAGCTTTTTGTTCCGGAAAGCTGGAACAGTGGATTCTTAAGAAAAGTTAGGAGAGAGTGATTACTCCCACGCACATAAAGCTCCTGCTAGTATTTTAACTCTGGATTTAGGTCACTTGCATGAATATAGCTTCCTCTAGTAAAGTAATAACGGTGAATACTGGCACTTTGTAGTTTTATTTTCGGCTTCTTGTATGTATAACGCCAACTGCTAGCTGCTAAAAAAAGAGAACCAATATATCGAGCTGATAAATTAGGCTCCCTGACGCTCGGAGAGGAGTTTTATCACGAGGCGTGGGCGGGCAGGAGGGCACCCGGCGGTCGACTCTAACTGCGTGTTAAAGCGCAGCAGCGCTGTGGGTGGGACAGGGAAACGTCACGCAGCCTGCTGTTCTGCTGGTGCGCAACAAGTTGAGGAAAAAAAATCACACGGTTTCATTCAGAATTGTGCTGCGCAGCGGCGTGATAAAAACCGAGCGCTAGTCTTTTCTTCTTATTTTAAATACAATTAATATTATTTGCTTATTACGTGAACGTGGAGTGAAAACTATAAATAAACAGTAGTAGTAGTAATAATAATAATAATAATAATAATAATAATAATAATAATAATAATAATTGCTTACACTTATATAGCGCTTTTCTTGACACTACACTCAAAAAGCGCTTATAATATATATAATATATATAATATTAATCTAATAATATACTTTGAAGTGTCAGTGTCCGCAAACCGCCACAGTCCGCTGTGGAAAATCGGGCCTCGGGTCATTTTTTACTTCTGCATATTTTCAGCTCGGGTTGAATTATTTACAGTTCTGTGTCTGATTTGGTAGGATAATAATATCCCCTTTTGTTCTTAGTAACTACTAGTTATTGACAGTAAATTGCGTTGTGCTATATTCTGAACGTAAGGTGGTCTTCGTTTTCTCGTGTTTCTCTTCTATGAAAAAGAGGTTTGAGATTATAGGCTATTTTCACTTAAACTCATGGTACCCCAGAATAATCCAGTCTCGTATGAAGAAAATGATCAATTTATAGCAACCTTTGTTATTTTGAACCGACACTAATATATGAATAAATATATATATTTATGAATAAACGTTTAAAAATAAATGTTATAGGGTTTATGAAACAATACTGCACCATACAATGAAACCACCGAATAACACTGAATTTAAAACCATACATTAACGGTGAGTTGAGACAGGGTTTGGAAGTGCTTACTAACTTGTTCCAACATGCAAGGTATAACGACATGTGATTTTTTTTATGTTTCTGTGACTAAGGAAAAGCTCTCAAAACGATCAGCACCATTTCTTCCGATGATGATTAGAAAGCTCCAAGCAAAAGCTTAAACTATCGCTGAGGTTCTGAAATCCTACGCAAGTCCAAGAACCGGAGCGCCGCTTCTACTTGCTCTTTAAAAACATACTACGTGAGCACCCGTGCTCATCCGGGACTTTGAACAGCGGCCCAATCCCATTCGCAATACAGCGGCTGGGTGGGGCCACGCCATGTTGAATGGGTCTGCAAGGACCTTTAAATTGTGCGTTTTTTGCGCCCTTTAGGTCTTAAAAGCATATCTGAAACGAGTCCCGCCAGTTGAGTTAGCATTACCAGGCGTCCCTAAGGCGGCGGAGAGTCTCGGTGGGTGCGCTGGGTCCATGCCGTATAAACGTGACTCAGTGCGCACCATGTGGGCAGAGACGCGCCTATGAGAGAGCGCAGTCTGTGAGCACGGTGCCTTTCACGCAGTAGAGCCCCGGCCGGCTGATAGGAGGACTGAGCAGGCGCACTCCGCTCAAGTCTTATGAAACCATCTGCGAGGAAGGAAAGCTGCAGGATAATACCGGTGCAGGGCGATTCACCATCACCCGCAATAAAATATAGGGGAGAAGAAATGGTGCGTCTACCGGGGAAAACTTAGGCATCACCCAGGGGATCACATTCCGAGGCCAAGAGGTAAACCCGCACGATTTACAACATTTCAGAGTGCCTGATTACAGCAGGGAAGCTGGGGGTAGAAAAACAATCATTATAGTTTTCGCGTTACATAACTGCTCTGGTGACCTCTTTTTGTTGTGGCCCTGTTTGGTTTCTATTTTTATTAAAAATACGGAGATATTTTCTGGTTAGGTAGCAGTCGGGTCCAAGAGGGACTTTTCTCGTTAAGTGCGTCTTTCTGTGGCCAGGCTCAGAAAGTTTATGTCTAAATGATCTTTTTACTTCGTGAGCTTGGCGTGACCCAGTTTTCATTTGGCATCCGTTTTAGGAAAACGTGATAACTTGTACGGTAACTAAGACTTTAGTAAATATTTTTTGTCTGTGATGCATAATATTAACATGAACACCTCTCATTTTAATTCATTTTGGTCTCCATTTTAGCGGACACGCGCGTTGAGTAAACTAGAGGTAGAAATCTTTTTGGTTTACTATTGAATCCCCTCGGAAGGATCAGCAACCGTGTCTTTTTTAAGGAAAGATGTGTATTATTATAGGTGAGAGCTCGGAACCTTGGAAGGGCAGACAATAGTCATGATATCACACCGATCCTGACTTGTATTGGATCGGACCGGTTACCGGGACCGCTGGTAGACAGACACATTTAGTATATCCCCAAAGATTTGTACATATTTAAGAATGAATAGAGTGTTATTGTACTTTAACTGATGGGACTTTTTATTGCGGGTTCGGAGTGAATCGTACTCGGATTGATTTTGAGATAAATACAAATATTATAGATGTATATTTACACGGTGTGCAGGCGTGAAACCTCTACTGTCTACTTTATTCCTACGCAGGTCTTTGCTCCAGCCGCTCCTTACTTATGGAAATAATGTGCACCTGAGTTAAACATTTTAGGATTCAATCAGTAACTTGCTGAACTCTGCAAGGAGGTGCTGGAGCGGTAGTATCCAGGGTTCATTTATTTGAGCCAAAAAGTGACGCGCTCTTTCCTTCCGACTGAAAGTGACAAGGAGTGAAGAAGTTCGGAAAAAAATGTTAAACGTGGCACTACAGGATAAAATAACGTTTTGTAAATATTCGAAGCACACACTATTTCCAAAGTTGATTATCCCTCCTAAAATATAGCAGGTGGTCAAAACGGAAAACGTATCGAGTATATTGAAATACCCCAAGGGTATGGATTACTCCTGCGTCCTTTCTTTAGCCCGGCTGCAGATGCTGAGATTGACCTGGCTTTCGTAGTTGCGGTTCAATCCGAGAGAAAAAGGCGCTAATAAGGGGTTTCTAAAATGAAAGCATCCGAAATCTTTCTTTAGTTGTTGCTTCTTGAGCCGCCACAGAATGCCGTAGCCTGTGCACTTGTTGAACACCTGTGACCTATAACTTTTTTCTTAACAGGTTCATTTTCGCAGCCAGCGCAATTAAACCGCAGCCCCCTTTTACGCAAAGTGTTGTTTGCTCTGTCCGTAGTTTCTTCGTTCATTGTGTCTGCCTTACCTAGAGGGATGAAAATACACGTTTTCGTCAAAAAGGGATTTTTTTTCCGCCTTTGTGAGTGTAAACTTAAACCCTGTTAGTTGAGGTAAGCTCCAGGCTGGAGGCGTGGTGAACACAGGCGTAGCGCTTGGGACGGGGGCGGGTAGTTCGCCCTCCGAATATGGGTATATCGCTTAGTACAGTACTGAGGAATGAGGAATTGCTACGTACTAAATATAAAAGTGCTAGTGTCGTAAGCAATGCTGTACTTAGTCCGTATTGCTAAAATTAGCAAGAAATAATTTTAATGCTATATATTACCTCCATCAGACGTCTTGAAACGCGTACTTAAATATGTGCTCTTTGCATTCACTCTTGAAACTTCTAGGCACGTCTCAATTTTGTCAGACCAACGAGCATGACAAGTAAATGTAGCCACGATTTATGCCGATTGCTTGTTGAGTAGCTGCTTGTTTAACTTTGCCTAGCTTTACGAACGGTGTGCTTGAATCAAAACCTTTAGTCTAACGATGACTTCTCATGTCTAAAGGCTTATTCCTGCAGTACTGTTAAAATGCGCTGAATCCTTGTACGGCGTTGCAGATTGGGCGTTATTGACACCAGTACAGTTCTGTGGCGCCCCCTCGTGGGCAAGTCTCAAATGCTGTACCACCTACAAGTCATCTTATCATAGGAACCACAGAAAATCTCAATGACCAACATGAGCGCGCACACATCTAATAGAAATAGCCCTGAGAACTTGGTTAATTTGAATCGTACCGCCTTGTAGCCGTTTTCCGACGCTTGCTAACACAAGCAGTGCTGTCTGTTTCAGGTTCAGCAGCAGAGCTAGTTTCGGTGGTCGTCCTCGAGTTTCCATACTTCCCGGACATATCCTCTATTTTGATCCTTAAATCTCCGCCCGGGGGGGGATTTTCAAATATCCCAAAATGTCCGGGATTCCGAACACTTTATTTTCACCATGAAGAATAATTAACAAAAGTTTTAAAGATAGTAGTTAAGGAGGTTAGAAAGAGAGCGAGTGAATGTATTAACATCTCTAGTTCGCTTCGCGACCTACGTTGTCGCTCAGTTTTCGCCCTGTACGTGTATGATTGTCATGAGAGAGCGAAATCAGGCGTCAATATCCGTGTCTTTACTCCGAGGACGGAGTTTGTCAACCAAATTAACAGATGATTTTGTAAAATCTGGCAGCAAAACAGAGGAGATACTGCTATTGCAGCAGAGGGGATTTATGCATTTCACGGAGTTAAACATCATCACAATTACTTTACCAATGAACAGAAGACGTGGGATATTTGGAAAACCCTCTCATTCCCGACCCCCTTCCCAGACAAGGCAATAAGAAAGTTCCTCAGGGTGTCCTCTTTTTTTGATGTACAAATATGGTAAAACCCTAGTGGCCGATGTATAATCCTCTTTCTCAACAGGTGTGTGTGATCTATCAGAGCTGGCATCAGTACTCTTGGCCTCTATTCCTTTCAGCCACGAGATACAGTCATACTTGATTTTTGTGGGGTATTCATTATTGATCACTTGTTCTGTTAGTGAATGTGGCACTAAGCTGTGTCTCTGAAAGCCCGAGAGGAGTATGAGCATGCTGTATGAGTATTAGCACATGCTGTATCAGCGTAGTTAAGTACTTAGGCTGCACAAATCAGCAGACATGTTTCTGTTCAGATTCAGATTAATTGAATTTAGAGCTCCTGCTTCAGTGTCAATTCATTTCCTGGATACTTTGAATTATGATACTTCTACTTGAAGATGTATTTATGTTATTCTAAAAGGGATTATAACAGCGAATAAAGACTTAACAGAGGAGGCAGTATTGTACATGAGCAAGGGTATCAAAGTGAGTTATCCTCACCGATACACACATTAGACTGGTTCCCCCCCCCACACACAGAAAGGCCATAACGTGACACATTTCATTTCAACATGCAGCAGACAAACAGATCTCGGCGTCTTGCTGCTCATGATTCAGCACTTCTCTACTTCTCAGTGTGATCTGACAAGTTTGGAGAAGTGTGAGTCATTGGAGATAGTCCTCATGTGACTCATTTTACATGAAAATGGCACAGAGACCCTCATTAAGTAACTTGTTGACAATCAAGGCTTTTGTTTTGCTTTTTTATTAGCACTACAGTATCATTTGACGTAGAAGAGCATTTCACAGGCAGCTCTAACTGCACAGCCTTCTGTGTCACCTTTGTCATCTTTCACATTTAAAAAGTGATTAGAGCATTGCTTTCAATACCAGTCTTTTCAAGACGTGGTTCGCGAATTTTATTCTAAAATTTAACTTTTCAAAGCATCTAATCTTCATGTTGATAATCTATTTGGGAACAAGATGCTGAAGGTGTTCAGACCGCTGAGTAAAATGTTTACTTATATCTAACTACTGTGTCTTAATGAATAAAGCCCAGCCCTGGACATCTGTATAGTAACATCTGGGTTTTCCTTGGATCCGTTCTGGCCTAAGATGCCTTCTGTATGGAACTGTGTATTTATGAGCCTTTACTGGACTTGGGGGGGTTACAAAGCCTGGAATAAGCCCTGCAGGACCAGGACTGTCAGCCTTGACTTTATTTCTTCAAAATGAAGGTGAAAAAATTGAGCATCTGCCTCTTTTCTTTTTTCCTCCCTCTAGTTGAGGATGGGTGCGAATTCCATCCACTGGTTCCGGAAGGGCCTGCGTCTCCATGACAACCCAGCCCTGAAGGAGGCCATCCGGGGGGCCTCCACAGTGCGCTGCGTCTACTTCCTGGATCCCTGGTTTGCCGGCTCCTCCAACCTCGGAGTCAACAGATGGAGGTGAGTGGTGCTGGGGGTGGCAGGGCAGTGAGACCTTAGCGTGCCGTAGGCTGTTGGATGTGGATGTGGCTGTGAATGAAATGAGTTGCTTGCATGTTTCCAGGAGGAGACTGACTGAGCTTCAGACTGGAGGAGAAAACTCCAACCTTCAGGTTAATTCGTTCAGAAGGCTTTGTAGTTACAGGAGGGGAGCCTGCTTCATCCAACATGAAGTATCTCTCATTCTAGTGGCAGTGCAGTGAGAGTGCCAAGGCACTGTTCCTTCCTAGGGTTCGAGCTCTCCTTTTATAACAGAGCGCAGTTCATGCGTTTCGGCCATGTGACCCAACAGCCTTGAGCTGTGGAATCCCAGTCCCAGATTAAATGTTTAGCTTTAAAACAATCAACGCATCTTTCTGGGGCTACATGAAAAGCTTTCTCAGAATACAAGTGCTTTGTTTTTTTTACAGGAAGTCCTACAGTGCAGTGCGCAGAAGAGTGCTCTAATGGCATTGCATTATGTATAATTGTCTACCTGCTGTGACATTGTTCTCTGTTTTATCTGAATGATGGATTACTTGGTGCACAACCCCTGCTAAATATAGTTGTTTTGCATTCGCATAGCAGCTAAAATTCATTCAGTTTGTCAGTTTAAATACATTTTGCATAGGTTTATGGATGTCATAAGCTGCATCATAGCAATTATTGTAATGGGCAAATTAATGATGTTCTTAAAAGTCTTTTGCATCATAATTCTCAATCGGTTAACTCTTTTTCATGTTAATGCTGAAAAACTGAAAGGTCTTGACATGTAATATCTTAGAAGCACGGCAGTTGAGGTAAATGATGCTTTTAAAATGATAAGATCCACTTATACAGGTCAGAATTAATGGAGCATGGAGTCAGAGGCAAAAAGTGTTTTTTGTCTTGTGATTCTTCCTTTAGAGTCCCAGTGTTTTGTTTCCTAGGAGCATATTAAGAGAATCATTGCACCCCCCTTTTCATTTTTTACTGTAAAAAAAGTTTTTCTGGATTTCTTGAGTTAAGGATCTCAATGAGTTTATAAATGTGGAAGCAGTTCAGCCCCTTTGGTTTGTAGTGTATTTGCTCTGTGGGTCTTGTCCAGCTGTATCTTGATGGAAGCTGGGGTGTCAGCTTGGACATTGTATCTGGGTAGCTTGTTGCAGACTCTCACACCTCTTTTTGCCTTGGGGTCATATTGACATGTACTTCTTCCTTGCTGCTTGCCCTTGTGTTCTGCAGTTGGTCTTCCAACATGTCAGTCTGCCTTCAAGGAATTTGAATTTTTGAATGTGGGCACCATTATAGTTTTGCCTTTGGAGGCAAGTACTTTGAGTAATCTCTCTCCCAGCAATGTGTGATGTGTTGGTTTTTTTTTAAATTGTCCATCAGAATTCTCAAAAAAAGTAATCTTTATGCTACTTTTGAGCCCCCAATGTAGTAGTAGTAGTAGTAGTTGTCCTAAGCAACATGGAGCTGTACACTAAGTTGTGCTGCCTGTGCCTGTGATCAGGCTGTGCAGCAAGCCTACAGGTTTGCTAAAGGGCCTCACACCCCTGCTCTGTCAATGATAGTCTCGGACCAAAGTGTTGTCTTCTCCTGATGACACTTGTACCTCAGCAGAACACCTGGTGCTGATGATAGGCTTTTCACATTTATGGTAGAGCCCAGTAAATGCAGTGACATTTTGGCCATTTTTCTTTGAAGTGAGACGGCTCTCTTGGCGTGTCCAGGCTTTTACCTGAACAATGTTTTTAAGGCATGCTGGAGTGGTCTGATTTTCCAGCAGGGATAGTGAGCGGGTTTCTGTCTTTAAGCAGTTCTGAGAAGTGCACATTCTCAAAGCTTGCACACTATATACCAGTGAGAGCTGTTACTCTTAAATGCACAGTTCTTTTTACCTTATCCGACAACAGGAAGGCAAACAAATTGCTTAAAGCAGGGCTCTTATTTATCCACTGTGACAAACTGCCTGCTTCCTCGTAAGTAAGTTAAACAATCGTCTTTCCATCAGTTCAGTTAGGATCCCAGGTACAGAACTGTAAAGATTCTGTGAGTGGACAACACCACGTTTTTATTTTGTAGGCATCAGTAAGGAATAAAGAGCTGATAATGCTTTTTTTTAAAGTGCATTTGCTTAATGCTTTCAGGTGATGAGCAACAAGCCTGAGATACAAATGTCTGCCAACTGGATAATCTTGATTTGACATTTCTTGAAGGACATGGAAACCAAGAGAAATTTGTCGGCTGTTTATTTTTGTGTTGCTTCTTAAGCATGTCTTTGTTTTGGCCCAAGTTGTGCAAGATGGGTGTCTTTTCCAGAAAGCAAGCTGGTGATTCTTTAATGGGATGTAGGGAGTAATTTGGAAGAGGCAGCTGTCTTCCCTTCTGTCTCGGACACCTGGAATGGAAAACTGACAGGCTGCTATCCTGGGAAATCTGCTCTTTAAACTGGTCGAAAAGCCTGTAAATAAACTTTGTCAGATGGCCAGTTTCAAAATAAATCCCGTCGTGAATACTTGACGGCCAGCCGCGGTATTTTTACAGCTCACGTGTGCTTCCTGGTCAGAGGAGCAGCAGATTAGTAGCTTGGAGGTACCGAGACGTGGAGGATTAGGTCTCCCGCCGAGTCCTGAATGCCAGAATCATGGGTGAAAAAGGGATCATTGCTGAAGCCCTTGGCTGTAATTTTTTCTTGTTCAATTCGGTCATCAAGAGGTCTTGGAAACAGTTCACGCCTATGGGTTAGCAGTATCTAGCAGATTGCAAACCACTCATCCATCCTTTTGTGTGAAGACACCGGGTGGAATGCTGCTACTGCTGCTTGGAGGTTAATCGCTTCTTTAGTATTCATTGTATCTGTAACTTCCCTTCTGGACAGTTTGTCAGCTGGCCTTTTTTCCTATTACCATGGCTTTAAGTAAAATAACACTGATGCTCAGCTTTTTCCAAATTATGTTTCTCTCGGAATGTCATTCCTCCCTGGCATGTTCCCGATTTTTCCCATTCACAGAGCACGTCGGGCTCAGGCTGTGATTGTGATGTCTGGCAGAGCTGCTTCCAAGTTTTTGTGCTGCACATCTGTCTGCTAAAATTCCAAAGCTCTGATTGAGTGGGGGGGGTGATGGGTTTAAGAAAATCATTTTTTGACATTCATGTTGTGTGTTGCTGGATTTTAATTGCAAAACCGAAAGCTTTTGAAATTTGTCGAGCTAAGCTTTTGTGTTTTAAATGCTGTGTGTGTGTGGAGAGGGAGGGAAGACGGTGTGTGGTAGTGGTGTCCAGCAGGAGGATGGGTGTTGATTCACTCCATCACACCCTCTGCTGGGATGTGTAAATGAATGCAATGTGCAATGCAGGAACACATGCATCAAAGGTTCTGGACAGCCCTGAGCAATCTGCTCTTCCAGAAAGGGTTCCTACAAATGGAAAAGTAGGTCAACATTTCTATAAGTGGTAGAGCTGTGCGATTTTTGGCAAATTGACCATATCCCCTGCACAGACATCACCGTCTGATATGCCAGCCAGCAGTGGCGCTCACCGATTTGGCTGGCATGTAAAAAAGCCGTGGTCTTGAGCGTGGAGCAGTAAAAGAGCAGCAGGGCGGTCATTAGGAGTTGAGTGCCTAAATCGAAGATTTAGCCTGGTCTGATCCAGGGCTCAGGTGAACTACAGCATCCATCCCTCTGATCTCCTTAACAAGGCTCCTGTCCATGTTTTTGTTTTATATTGATCCTGCTCATTGCTTAATGGGCATCTGAGGACTGGTACAAAGATTTAAGCCCGTGTTCTCTCGGTGCATCCAAGCTATTTTTATTCTGTGCTCTGTATAGTGCTTATTCTGCCTCGCATCTGGCCCTCAGTTGGGTTAAAGGCTAAAGTTTCAATCCCATCCCGGTCATTTTTTGAGACTTTACAGTAACAGCTTATCTGCTGCTACAGGGTAATAGCGGACACCTGCTATTCTTTGTGCCAGTCCTAGTCTTTTGGCAGGCTTGCCTCTTGCTGATGTTGCCACTAGCTTGCAGCTGTCCCGTGGGCAAAGCCATAACTCTGGCATTCACGAGCCCCCCCTCACACATACCTAGTGACAGGTGGGAAGTGCTGTGCTTTTTGGAAGAATCCAAATTAATAAGTGGGTCGCAAGTTGCTTCCACACATCCTTGCATACTATATCTGACCGCCTAGTAAAGTCCTGGACAGTCTAACAGCCATGTATGTAATCAAGTAGGTAGCTGTGTCGGCATGCATAGGCTGCAAAGGAACAAGTAAGGGCTTATGCCATGCTGAAAAGAATAGAAAAGCCCTGATCCGATATCATCATTTTTAAAAATGTATAAACCCCAAAGGCGGACGGGTCGATGACGGGTAATGTCAGGGAGAAAAATGCTACTGCAGACACCCTGGAAATCTCTATAGTAATGCAGTAATGACGTAAAAAAGCTGTAATGTCTTTGTTTATCTGGCTGGTGATTGCCTAGTGCTGGAAACGGATCAGCTACATTTTTCAGTGATTCAGTCGCTGTTGTTACATGTGGGTGTTGATGAAAATATTTGTTCAGGTTTTTGGCAGTTTGAAATTACACATGGGAGCCTAATAAATTTGTATCTCCTACACAGACCTTAATAATGTACGTAACAACTTCCGATTTATTTCTTTAAGATGAATAATGTTGTTTTGATGAGCTGTGCAAAGCTAACAAAAGGCTAGTGGCTCGTGATCTTGTGAAGTTAAGTTAATCAAAGAAACTAAGTTTCCTATATCTGATGTTTTTCGTTTTGAAAAATGATCATGATAGTTTTTAAATTTGGAGGTTTAATCACCTGATATTCCTGGATGACTCCTGTGGGATGCACAAGCATCTAGAATACTGCTGCAGGGAGACTTTCACCTGGACACAGATCTAGTTTCTCCAGTGTGATTTAAAAACCTCACGTGACTGCAGGTTGACAGGTCTTACTTTAGTGGAGGAGAAGAAAGCAGATGAGTGTTGGCCTGCTGTTTTCAGGCTACAGTAGGTGGTTGTGGTTTGCTATAACCTGCTTATAATGAAACTTCTGTAGTGGTAGACTATAAGTTGGATGTGGTATCTTGGCATTCTCAATTTCCAGATTGGTAAGAATTATTGCACCACTTTCAGTGTATTTTGAGGTCTGTTATTCCTGTGTATTATTGGTAAAACGTAGCGGTATATTGTCAGTAGTTTTGTTTGGTCAGTGCTTGTGTATAGTAATGGGTAAGACATACCTTTAATTGTATTAGTTTATGAATCATGAGCAAATAAAATAAATTTACTTTTTGAAGAGCAGGTCCACCTGGAACTGTATAATAACCTTTTTGTTATAAACTGTGTCTGTAAGATTTTTTTTCAAATGATTCCTCTTTAAGTGGCTTTTTTTGGTGTGCGTTTACGTTTGGATTACGTACCTTTTAGGCGTTAAAAAAAAAAAAATCAAACAAACGCAAAAACCCTACCATGTAGGGGATGTAGGTTAGTGTGCCAGAGCATCAGGTTTCTGTGAGTCACTAGTTGTTATGGTGATGACCCACTTTCCACAGGCTGCTCCCAGAGGCCTGTTACACAAGGAAGACACCGCCCCAGCAATCCAGTTACACTCGGGAGCTGTGGAGAGACTGGACGTTGAACCCGAGCTGTGAATCAAGTCCCAGTATTTTACTAAAAACAAGAAAAGTTTGCTTTTTGGGAGAGGGGGGGAAAAATCAAACATCCAACTTCTTCCTCTCTCTCCTATTTCAATGTATTTATTTCAAATTCCTCCTTTTCTCTCTGTCTTTAGTAGTGACACTGGGATTCACATCAGGAGGTACTAGTCTTTCAGTAGCCAAATGTCTGAAGGCGTGGTTTTCATTTTTTGCTTTTGTGGTAATTTTGAGTTCAACAGTTTTTTTTCCCCCCTACTTTTATTATTATTCTTAAACCCACACTGTTTTCTAGGCCTGTATTGCTAAACTAAAACAACCAACACTATAACTGGCTTTCCAACTCAGAATTAAAATGTTAACCTTGGTTTTTTGTTTCTTTCCTGTGTAGTTCAATCCACAAAAAAGAAGTACGCTTGTCTTAAGTGTATGTCTGCCGCTCGTGCCCTTTTGTCTTGTGGGGCTTCTTAATGATTTCTTGGCTCAGGTCTGTCGTTTGTCTCCCTGGTGAGAGAAGGGCATTTAGAACTAAAAGCATGCGGAGAAACTCTTTCACAACATCCAGTTCTCTGCAATGGCCACCATATTGGGCTCATTTCTTGGCATGAATCGTACAGGGGAAGTGGGCGTTGCTTTGGCACAGGGTGGATAAAGCCCAGAGTCCCTGGCGTGCTAGTGCAGGTACGCAAAGAGTGTTTGCTTAACGCCACGCCTGGAACTAGGGTCGCGGGTGCTGCTGCTGCAGGAAGGCCAGGCCTTGAGCGTTCCCTGCGAGTGCAGTGTGCTGAGGGGCAGGCGCACACACACTCCAGCGCCACTCCCTCTGCCACTTTTCCGAGCAGTTTCCAAGCCAAGAGCTTGCGTGCTGAACCACACTCGCCTCAAAAACCAGGCTCGCCATACGTGCAGTTGCGAAGTACTCAAAAAAAAAAAGTCTCTCTTTATGCACGTAGCTCTTTGAGCTCCGTCGGAGATCTTATTTTTCAGTTACTATTGTGTTGCGGCACCACTTTTGACTTTCCTGTGCGCTTCAGTGAGAAAATGCTGTGGAGTCCCATATTGTACAAGACATACTACAAGCAGAGCATAAAAGCAGAAGGGCCTAAGATCCAGTATGTTCTCTGAACCTGGAGAGAGCATGCAGACTCCCCACAGAAGAGACCCCTCCAGCCAGAATTGGGCCCTGGAGCTACAAGGCTGCAGTTCGAACCTCCACAGCATTGTATTGCCTGACAATTAATGGTAATTGATATCATTGTGAGGATACAACTTAAAAAAAAAAAAACTAGAGGTCAAAGAACATTAGTCTTGATAACTGTGTGGTCAATGAACCATAAACAAACAAATCCCAGAATGAACCCATGTTGGTATCAAACTTAACTGAAATGTTAAGAGAGCTTTCCTTTAAAGGGCAATAGGTACTTTTGCTCTTAAGCCCTTAGTGAAGGCCAACACTCATTTTTCAGTGTTTTTGGAAATGGAAAGCAAACTGTCATTTCAACAACTGAAAAAAATGCAGTCTGTTTCTTCCCCTTACAGCTTGTTGGCGCATTTGCTCATTCTTTTTGTTTTTATTGTCCTGTGTTGCTGTAATAAGGTAATTTATAGTGTGCTGTTGCCTGAAGAATATTCTTCACTCCTTGCAAGTATTAAACACAGATTAACCTTTGATGCCACCAGCCTTGTACTCCGTGTCAGCCATGATGTTCTGCACTAGTGTCCAGGAAAAGGCAAGCGTGCTTTCTTTCATCAGCATTATGATTTTGCCAGAGCTGACGCACGTTCTTTCTGGGAACAGATTTTATAATGTGATCTGATCAAGGTTAATTCTCAGAGTTCACACAACAGTTGTCAAAGCAATGCCACTCGGTACAAAACATGTTCGGGTTTTCATTCTCCAGGTGCAATCCCATCAACACTAAATTGAATGCTTTTTTGTTTTCCAAGCCTGTATCTTCTTGGCCTAGATTGAATGGATGTATTCTAAATGTTAGTACTTTACTTAACAGCAAATTGGGAGCACATTCTACTCTGATCAAACATGTTTTGCAGATCCCCCTGTAAATCCTTAATCTTTCTGACTCTCATAGGAGCCCCTGTTCCCCTGCATTATAGGAGCGAGTCTTCCTTCTTTCCTTGAAATCATTAAACTCAATCTCCCACATTGACAAAAACATTTAAAGGAGACTCACTACTGTCAGCAACCACCATCTCCCAGTTAAAGCCAATCTCATTCTTTTAATCAACTATGAACTAGGGGTGGGCGGTATAACTGGTATAGATGGTATGTGCCACGATATGGATGTGGCTTTACCTTTTATACCGGTAGAGAATGGATTTTGATGTTAACATAGATTACGCCGCCAGCACCGTCGCAAAACAGGGTTAGGAAATTTTTACTATTGACCTGTCGTAGTTAAAAAATTCTGCCGTATTTTACCCCGATTATATCATTCTGAAAATGTTCATCTTGCTGATATTTGGAAATGGGATAGGTTCAGAATTATTGATCTTTGGTGGTTCCGATGTCCGGTTTATTATCTGAGGTCATTGCAGCCAATAAAAACACGCGGGCGTCCTCTTCCCAAACGCACGTGTTCGGTGTGCCCGTCTGCAAAACGCCAATAAGTGGAGAAATGGAGAAAGGCAGCGTTGGCGAGATGGGAACAAGCAACGAAATTGTTGAAAAAGTGTCTACCCCACCAGCTGCCATGGGAGACGCTGCTGCAGCTGAACCAGAGGTAGTACTGGAAAAGAAAGGAAAGAAGAGTCTGAGCAGATTCTTCTCAAAACGAAATGTCCCAGGGTCAGGGCCATCTGCCTCTTCTGACAGAGATACAGTTGAAATGGAGCTGAGGAGCTACCTGCAGACACCCAAGGTGGTCTGTGAGACAGGTCCACTGGAGTGCTGAAGGCTGCATGAAGACAATTTTCCAAGAGTGTCCAAATTGGCCAAGAAATACCTCTGTATACCTGCCCCCAGTGCACCTTCTGAGAGGGCATTCAGCCCTGGTGGCATCATTGTGACTCGTCACAGATCTGCACTCAAGCCAGACACTGTTGACAAGCTGGTCTTGCTGGCACTTAATCTGTAACCTGAAGTACAGCTCTTTTACCAATTTTTACACCAAGCAGCTGTTTGAATACTTCAGGAGTTATTACTTTAATGCTTGAATATTTTTTAAACTTATTTTTGTAGTATTATTTGAAGTATTACATATTTACTTATTTAATTTATGTTCAAGTTTATTGTATTTTTTCAGTTCTGCAAAATAAAAATGTTCTTAATGTTCGACTTCTACTTCAGTTCAATGTGAAATTTCAAAAATACTATAGGAACAACACCGTAGCTAACCAACAGTTAATAATAACCTAATAGTTAACTCCAGGCAATAAAAACTTACTATTCAAGTCTTGTACTCCTCTTAAAGCATGTTCTATTGAAATTGAGAAAAAATTCTATATCATGATGTATATTGTTACCGTCCAAAATTAAAATTATACCATGATATCAATTTCAGGCCATATCGACCAGCCCTACTATGAACTGGTTTAACAGTGCTGGTTCCAATGAGGTCCAGGCAGCCCTGCAGCAGCAGCCTATGGGATGTGGTGAGATGTGGTTGTTTGAAGGGCTGGCCCCTCAGGACACTGTTAGCCTGGCTGAACTTCATTAGGAGTGCTTGATTATTTTGAGTGAGGGTTAGTGAAGTGAATGAGACCATGTTTCTTTTGTGCCTGTAACCAGGACTGTCTTCTCTTAAGATGGGCCCAATTGTTGTTGACTTCCTGGACACTGGAAAGAAAGTTAATGCTTTCTCAATAGTCCTGTACGCCTCCAAAAAATTGACAAACTGAATGTGTGAATATTGCTTACTCACCTGTCTGCTTTGGACCTGTTTGTCTTAGGATATAAGAAATGTTCACACCCTCCTTTGGTATTTTCCACAATGACGGTAGGCATCATGAGTACAATCTAAGGGTAAAATACTTGTGCCCTGGGTTTTCCAGTTTTATTCTTTTTGGACTCCACTCAGGCCCTGCCCCTACCCCCTTGTTTATGACTTGCTTTGTATTTATGGAATATACAGAGCAGTCCATAAGTATTTGGAAGGGGACACAATTTTTGTTGTTTTGGCTCAGTACTCCAGCACTTTGGGTTTGAAATGAAACAATGACCATGAGGTAAAAGTGCAGAATGTTAGCTTTAATTTGAGGGTTTTTATGTCTATATTGGGTCAACCATATAGAAATCGCATGCATAAATGAGAAAAACGGGTCAAAAGCTGCCAGACTGCACTGTATGTATTGTGAAAGTTCAGTAGCAATTAGTTAAAAAGAATTAGAAATACTTTGAACAAATTTTGTAGAGTAAAAAAAAAAAGTTGAAAGTTTAAAACCTCAAAGAATCCAGTTTTGGAAGGGTTTGCAAACTGTTTTTGTGTTTCACTGAAGGAAATGGTTGGATGCAGTTGGTTGGTAACCGAGATTAAATTGTCAAGTTCAGTGCTTTGCTCGATTGAGAAATATGCAACGTTAGTTTTTTTTAAGTCTGACATTTAATACCCATTCTTTTCCCATTTTGCTGGCAGTAGCCAACTCCCAGTGTTTTCCTCAAAGGTTGTCAGGCAACCTGCTGTTTGGATGTGGGTAAAGAAGTGGTCTACTCTAACAGCACCACTCCCTTTCCTGAATTATTTAGTCCTTTCATGATGGGAAATGAGAGACGGACTGGACTATTCAGGGAAGCAAATAGTCTAGGAGGAAGCAGTAAATGGGATTGATGAGGTCAAATGTTGTTTTCAAAAGCCAATTATTGCACCATTAAGTATGTGTAAGTCGCACAGTCAGGGCGGTCTACACATAACCTTGAATCAGAACTAAAGAGATTAGTTTTGTCCACCTGAGGTGTCAACCTCCAGCATACTGATGGCACACGGGCACTCTCGTGAGAAATCAGTTCCTGTCTGCATTTGTCATGTCTGGGGAAAGAAATTGAACCAGTTAAAACACCTCCTAACTGGCCACAGGTGAACTCTTACTAATGAGGTCATTTAGTGCTTATGCAACAAAGTCAACAACTCTGTATTATTAATGACTGACTTATGTTAATGAAAATAATGCCAAAAACATCACTGTGCAATGTTGTATTTCTATGAGATTTTAATGGACCACCTATTTTCTTTGCGATTTGAAAGCTTGATGTCTGAGGTGAAATGTGATCACACAGTGTTTGGGGGTGGGGAGTCACCTCAACCACTGCCAAACTCCAGTATGGTGTAATGTGGCTGGAATGTCTGATTTTTTTTCTTTGTGTCTGTTTCCAGTTGTGTGCTTAAATCTTTGCCCTTTTTTCCAGTCTCTCACACGGTTCAGACAAGGCTGTTTTGCCTGGAGTGTGTGTAATTTCCTTTGTTGTTTCTGGACACTGTTATTTTCTCTGTTTTCTTACTGGGTTGCAGGCTCCCCATTGAGAGGCTGAAATGAGGTTACTGGGCTAATTTTGCTCCAGTCTGAGGCTGCACCTGCGCAGTGCTATCTAGGACAGGCCTGTTATATAAGGGGTGAGCTATTGTTGGCTCTAGTCCCAGAAACGTGACTAATGTTCTTAGGATTGCCTTTGAAGGAATGTCCTGAACAGTCTGGTTCACAGGAGCATACAGTGTATTCTTAACACTTCGGCGAGAGGCAAACAGGACAGGCTACATCCTTTGGCCTTAATTAGCCCCTCTGTTGTCTGCTTCTTAAGATATCTTTTGTTTAGCCTTTGAATATCCTGGCCTATCCTGATTCCCAGTTAAAAGCTTGCAGCTAGAGGTTGTCCTAACACCTGTAGGATAAACACTTTTTTATTCTACATTGTTTTTTCCCAGAGGGCCTGCTGTTCCCTTGATTATTTTTTTTTTCCCCCAAGTACATCGCTGGTTATCTACCACACCCTTTCCCCAGGACTAACGACCATCCCCAGCTGTCTGTCCCTTTTACTGGATTGTGGGTGAAATTGCTTCTGATAGTTTATCCTAGAACGCTGTTGTATCTGCAGTAGTGCGACTGCACTACTGCAGATTAAATCATGTACACCTGGACAGCACCTTCAAATTAAGTAATGCCATATAAAACACCACTCCTGCAGTTTGGGCAAAAATTTTATATTAATTTTATATTAAAATATTAATTTTCTTTCCAGTGTATGCTTTTTTTCTGGGACCAATGTTTCAAAGTCTGTTTTTTACAGACATGCAGGGCAAATTAATTTTCAGAAATTAGCATACATACTGAAAGAGGCTTCCATGCAAAACAGTTGGAACTAGCAGTAACTAATGAAGATACTCTTGCAAAAATAGTCTGTTTTTTTTTAACTTATTTTACCCAAAACAGCTTAACATTGTTCCCCGATTGTACAGGTTGGTGTTTTTCAGGAGAAATCGGAGTGAGTGCACATCAGCAACATACTGCCCAGAATTCGAACCCACGACCTTCCAGTGGGAGGTCCAGAGTCTCTAAACAGCTATCACCCACTGCTTCCAGCAGCCATCATGGCAAAATAGTACATTTTTGTTCATGAAGTCCCTTCTGTATTTAGATGTCATTAAACGTTCAGAGAGCCTCCCCTTAAGAAAGATTCAGGCAGAGTCATGTTCTTAACCAACTCCTTGACAAGTGAAGTAATGTAGCCTTGCCATGTGCTCTTGCTGGCTGCACTTTGCATTCTTTCTTTTGTGAGCACCCAAGGAAAAATTTCACTGCACTCAGGTAGGCAAAACGGGACCAACCTTGTTTTCCCAGGGGTGTGTCAAGAGTTCTGGGGGAGTAGGAATAATCATCTTTTGCTTGCCTGACTTCTCGTTCACAGGATGTTTACGCTGGAGGACCGCAGCAACTCTTGTGCATCATAGCAGTAAATCAGTGAGTTGAAAAGTTGTGGCGAAAGCTAAAAATATGTTTTGAAATGTGTTTTCTTAGCAGGAATGCTGAGGAAACTAATCTTATAACTCCAGAGACTTTCAGGGCTGCTGTGAGAGTCCTTTAACCTTTCCCAGCCTCGTGTTTCTAAAGTTGGGCTCATTCCTAGGTAAGAGGGTGCTTGAGCTCCATGTGACAACTGGAGGGGTCTCGAGCAGGTCAGCGAGAGACATGATTGTGCACACACGTGCAGGTATCGTTTAAGAAAGTGTCCCCATAGAGACAGTAACTCCAGACTGACAAAAAGGGACATCCCTACTCTGTTAATTACTTTTTGTATACATTATCTTTACAGATCTACCCATCTTGTTTAAATTCTGTACTTTGGTCTTGAAGTATGAAATAGTAAGTTACAACTCCTTACTAGGTCTTGGGTAGATATTCGGATAATGAGAAAGAGGCACTGTGAGACAATCTGCACAAGACCAATTGATAAATCTAAAACTAACCTGTGCCTTTAAAAATTTCAGTGTACCTGAACATTTGGTATTTAGTAGAATAGAGTGGTAAATCAAAAAAGAGAGTCAATGGGAGATCCACATGACCACAGAAATAAAACATTTGTGTGTGTGCGCATGCACAGTGACTTTGTCCCAGGATTGGGAACACGGGCAGCTTTGTAAATCTTTCAGTAATCGGGGCTTGTGGCGGCAGAGAGTCACGGTCGAGCACGCGATCAGAAAGTAGAGCTGTCTGTCACTTTCCCTCAGCCGTTGGGGAGAAGGGGGTTGATCACCCTGTAAGCGCATAGTGTCCTGCTGGGGCTTTGCATTGCAGTCTAGACTGTGGGTCAGCAGCATGCAGCTCAGGCCCACTGCTGTCTGATACCCCCCCCTTTCATTGATTGACCTTCAGATCTCCCTGACCAGCATGGACAGGCCAGTCCTTCAAGGGCATCATCTTCTGCTTTGTGTTCCACCTGAGCTCCACATTAAATCACTACCTAATCACTAAGGTGTGAGTTTTCTTTCCCAGTTCTTGGGCTCCAGTGCTGTGGCCCTGCAATGAGACACCGAAAACGGATTGGTTCCTTCAGTAGAATAAGAAGTGCAGGACAACGCATGACTATTTTTAAAGCGCAGTTTTCTCTCTGTTTCCTGGGTTCCTGACGGCTTTTAAACTTGCACGTTTTCTGTGCCGTTTCTCTTTGGAACAGCCGCGTTTCTATTTGGAGTTCATTTTCCTTGCCACCTGTTTCCACCTGTGTTAATTAGATGTATTGTACAAATCTGGAATTTGAACATCTGCATCATAGACGCTTGGACTGATTCTTAATACATGCTTCGCCCTTGGTGTCTTATTTTTTTCCTATATATAAAATGTGTGGTTGTGTGTGTATATATACATGCACACCCAGGATGAGCTTAAAATAAGTTTTCCATTGTGCGTGCTGTCATGACCAGAACTCTGTGCTCTGCCAGCTCAGTGGCTCTGTCTGTGAGAGGAGCAGCAGGTCATTTCTAAATTCATTGAAAATGGAAGACAGGGTCACTAGAGAAGACAGCAGATTAAAATGACACCTCTATTCAAATGACCACCTGAGACCACGACCAGCAGTTAGAATCGCTGTATACACTGTGCTATCCCCAGTTTCTTTAGTAACTTTGGTTCCTTCGCATTTTAAAAAAACCCCGAAAACAGGTTATACAAAAAAAAAAGGCTGATGGAGATTTTTTTAGGACTTAACAGCTCTTTCCTGGTACAGCAGTGATGTTGGGAATTGGTAAGGTGGGCCCGGTTCCGTTTTTGGGTCTTGTGGGTGTCTGTTGACAGGTACTGAGTATTGACAGCTGTTGAGTACTGGTGGGAGGTATGAATCAAGCTCCACTGTTTCAGACATTTTGCGTTACCACTGTTGAAGTGTTTTTCTTCAAGATGAAATGCACTAATAGGAGTGCATGTTTTTAACTTTTTTTTTAACCCAGCCACCCCCATTGTGCCTTCAGTTTGAGACCAAGCATTGCGGAATCTGAGGCATCTAAGAAACTTTTCTGATTTTGCAAGACATACAGTATGAAGAGCATAAGGCTTTGGTGACCTGTAAACTTGCATTCTGGAAATGTTCAGATAATATTCTGGGATGATTCTTTTGCTCATGTGTGAAATGCCAAGGGGTATAACTTGCACCAGCAGAATATGGGCATGTTCTTTTTCTATTTATTTTTTTTAACAGGACTGATGTGCTTGTGAAAAAGTGAGATTTCTTACACATGCTTTACCCAAGGCTGCTTGTAGTGGCATTTCTGCCTGGTGTACTTTCTTTCCAAAATACACCCTCGGCAAGCTGACACTCAAAAAAAGTGTCCAGTGTCCTAACTTGTGTTCTCCACAAAAATACAAACTCCTTTTCTGAGAGTGTAAGAGTTAGGATTCTGGAAGGTGTGCTTCGCAATCCATCCTCTTGTTTGATTTGGAGAATCTATGCTGTTTGTACATATCTTTTTTTCTCCCAGTACAGTGTTCTTGTGCTGCTGATGGCTGTGCTGTAACAGTGTGGTCTTCATTTGCTCACACTTCTACATTCATTCATCTGGCAGATGTTTTAACCGGATGTGATTTTGAGTTACTTCTGGTAATGTTGGAAAGAGGGCAGGAAAACTGCAGTAAATGGAAGGTGCAGCGTTAATGAAATGCTGGGATGATGCACAGTGCTAAGGAGTTTCAGTGATGCTTGACAGGAAGTAAGAGCAGAAGAGCATACAAAGTCAGAAAGTGGGGGGTAAGGCAGGCTCTTCTGGGGTCAGGTGTATCCCGAAGGATTTTCCTGCTCCACCTGGAAAAGGACGAGCACGTTTGCAGTTCTGATTGTGGCAGGTCGGCTGTTCCATTTCCACCTGCAGGTCTTGGACATTTGCCATCCCTCCCACTTCAGCAGCCTCCGGTGGACACGTGCCCTGTGATTTTTTTCCCTGTGACGCAGTGCTTGTAGGGACTGTGTCTGGGAATGACCGGTCTCAGCCCCAGGAGATGCCTGGCAGCTTTCTGGTGTTTGATCTTTCTGCAGGACTGTGTGAGCCGCCTTCTGCCGTGAACAGAAGGTGGGGGTTTAACCCGCACAGAAATAGCTAGCATACATCCCCAGGCAGATGGGGCTATGAATGGGCTGCAGTTTCGTGAATGGTAGCTAAACCCAACACGTTGAGCTTTCCGAGAGGCTTGATTGGCTTTAAAAATCTGGATCCTGTACAGCTGAAGGGACTGCTGCTCTCATTTGAGATCAATGAGCCTCTGAGATAAGCTAGTATATTTTAAACTGTGATTTAAACATGCAGACTCCAAGTCCAAGGAACTAATGCTGCAGTTCTGAGGCTAAGAGTAGAGTTTGCCCATATAGTGAAGCCTTATTGTTTTTTACCTAGAGGAGTCCCAAAGCACATTACACTCAAGTACAGCCCCACTGTAAGGGACACCTAGCAAGCCCCATAACATGGCACATCAGGTGGAGAAGCAGCAGACTGCTAGCAGTCAAGGTAGACCAGATTGATACAGCCTGCATTCGTACTATTGTAGCTAGTGCCATTGGTAATTTTTAATTACCACAGTCAAGACCCTTTTTTAGGGTTTCAGACTAAGAACAGTATTTTTGTCCAGCATTCAGCGTGCCAGGTTAGAGTGTCACATACAGGCCCAGCAGCAACCTGATTTTTCCTTGGAGGTGTCTTTTAAGGGTAATGTCAATGCCTACCTTTGCTTATATATAGAGATCTGCTTTCAGGATGGCAGCTGACCTGTAGATTATGATGTAGGCCTGTAGCTAAATAAAACAGGCTTTGGAGATATTAAATAAGGCTCCCGCTGCCATGCCAGTATGATCCATTTCAGGTTTTATAAGATACAGGATTTTGTGCAGCCTGAATTGTTAAAGCACTACACATCTGTGTTTAAGTAGCAGATGGGCTTGATGTTCGGTGTCGAGTGTCAACATGGATAAGAGCTTGCTACATGTCAAGTCTTAAATGACTCAAACTGCCATGCAGTGAGAGTCTTGACTTCATACCTCGTAATATCTTTCTCCAAAGTGAGGATGAGGAAGAACATGTAGATGACCATCCTGTTAATGTTCACCTTCCAAACTCGAGCAGGTTCTTTCAGAGCAGACCCTGCAACACGCGCCTACCGCAGGCACATTGGTTTTTTTTTTCCAGTGGCTAAGATCGGATTGACTTTAATTCAATCGATCCCTTTGGATGATGCATTGCGATCTCCTCCTGTTCCAGGAGCACAGCTTGACTGCTCTGGTTTTATTGGAGATCTGGACAGAGCTAGTGAAGGAAGATTGAACACCGCTCCAAAAATAAATGGATAAAACACAATTGAAAGTCCCCGAGGACACGTTCTGGCCTCAAAGCTGTATTCTGTGGTCAATTACAGCTGGACGGGAGTTTCACTATCCATTGAGAGCATACTGCATGTAGTCTGTACTGCCATGGTGTTCATAGGTCGGTTGTCCTGGATTTCCAGTTAATGAAGTGAGATTGGGAGGTAGCTGTCTAGACTAGGGGGACGTGGCATGAAAGAGAGGCGCGTCACTGGCCATTCATCCAAGCTGTGCTCTCTTCACCCACTCCCACAGCCCTTGAGGTCTGGAGTGCAGCAGCAGTGGCTGTCGTTTTGAGATCTGAGCCAGATGTGGCCTTCATGTCATTGCTTCCCAGTGTCAGTAGAGGGCGCTTTAGCTAGCCATCAATTCTTCACAGAGATTTTTTTCCAAAAAGCTTGTAATGGCATCACATTATTACTTCAGCTGTTAATATTTTGAAAAAGACGTTATCCAATGCGACTGTGAAAAAGGGAAAAGTGCAAAAGGATAAAATGGAGAGGACTAACATGTTCACAATAATGCACAAAGCTACCACAATTCTTACAGTAATACAGTGATTCCTAAGCTCTAGAAGGACAGTTTACAATACCACCCTCTGGCCAAGAGCCAGTTGAATTGATTACCCATCCATCCATTACTAGAAAGTGGCTTATTCCTGCTACGTGTTGCTGCAACCTGGTCTGCCAGTCCATTGCTGGGCACACAAGCTCAAATTTGAGATGCCAGTTAACCTTTGAAACGGGGTCTTTTGAAAGGTTTGGGGGACACCAAAGCACCTGAAAAAAACGTGGAGTGGGGCATAACATGTGAACTCCACAGAGGTTGCCCAGTCCAGACTCAAACCCAAGTTTGAAGTGCGTCACTATGCTTCTCTTTGTTACTGGACACTAGGGATCCACTGGTCGAAGGCAGGGAATGTGGCACCTTGAGCAAGAAGAGAATGAAATGCCGTATTATGGAGCTGCAGAGGAGCAAGTGTGCTGATTTTAGACCTGCTGTACACACTAACTTAGTGGAAGGTTTCCAAGGTCCTCCAGTGCTTGTGCTGCTCTGCCTTTTTATTCCTAAATCTGAGACAAACAGCCCGATTGCATCACTACATGTTTTGTTCAATTAATTAACAGAACGCTTTCCTCGTATTGGATTTATTACTGAAAGGTCAGGGTTTGTTAAAAGGAACAAAAACACTTGAAGATTAAATAGATGGGAGAGTAAACAACAGATTATTGCTTTAAATATGAAACGTTTGGAGCTTGATCGTATGGGATGCTTCGGGGAAAAAGCAGGGCTCCGTTGTGAGACGCAATGTTTTTATGCAGGTGCTGGTAGTACTGTAGTGTGGCTTCCCTCTGCTGGTTGCTGGTGGTACTGCAGCATGTTTATTTGCAGCACCTGAAAAAAAAAGTTCTGCATGAAATCCTAATAGAACTCCGGGGAAAATCTTCAGACTGCTTTTTTAGTTTAAATTCAATCCCCTTTTTTTAATGGTACTGAATCCGAACACAAGCAAGTGGGTGTTTATGCATATATGTATATTTCTGAATGGGAAAGGGCAAAGATCCCTCATATCTTGGCCATTTAAGTTTTAAACTTGAGCGCCTGTGCTATTTCAGAGCATTACGTCTTTGGAACTAATGTGGTAAATAACGGAAGGTAGCGATTTCCTGTGGTCCCTGTATGACGCTGAGAACCAATTAGAGATCGCATTTGGACGGTCAGTGGCTGCCTGTTTCTAATAAAGACGCAGGCTAAAAATGGCAGGATGGTAAGGTAGCTCTGCAGGAATGGAAGGAGTGCATCCAGCGCTGTGAATATTAATGTTCTTGTGACGCACATCTATCTCGCTGGGAGCCGGTTGAAAGAGACCCAGCTGTGCGGAGACGCAGGAGACATGACGGCTCCAGTTCAGCCTTGCAGAACGCCTGCGCTCGCACCCACGACGCACTTCAGCCACCCACGTGCCGAGGGGGGAGTTGTTTTCCTCTCTCGTCCTCTCGTTTGCTCTGATTGTTGTTCCTGTTTTGCATCTCGGCAGCAGGCAGTGGGAGGAAGCACTGTGTGGGAGAGACTCTACTTAGGCTTTCATTTTGAAAGCCTTTTGTCAAAAGTTTTAAATGGGGGGGGGGGAGGAAAAATAGTCTTTTTTTTCCAAGTTTCTTTAATACTACTTCTGTTCCAAAGAACCGACCAAATTTCACATCCGCCTTGCACTCACTTTCCTCACTTCAGCAAGTGAAGTCTGTGCTGTTGTCTCGGGAAGCAAACTCAGGAGTTCCCCTCTCTCAATACTCTCAGGACCCTCGACCAATTATCTGCTGCTGCTTTCACCAAAGACTCCCATTGCGTGGCCCTTCAATCCTTCTCATGTTATATGAAGGGCAGGTTCGTTAATAAGCCAGTGCCTGGTACAGATGGCTGCATTTGGTAAACTTGGATTATTATACATGTGAACTCATCCAGGTTGCCTTTCTGTGTCATTTGTAAAAGCTGTTGCATCCTGTGAACACACTGGTGAGCCGGTGGAAGTGTTTGACGCAGAAATGGACAGAGCAAAGGGGAACTGAAGTAATTTAAAGCCATTTTTCTGCTATCGTTTCAGGTTCCTCTTACAGTGCCTGGAAGACCTTGATGCCAACCTTCGAAAACTCAACTCGCGCCTCTTCGTCATTCGGGGACAGCCTGCCAACGTGTTCCCCCGGCTCTTCAAGGCAAGTACCCTGTCCCCAGCCCCTCGAGCAATGTCAGGGCAAGGAGCAGCCCACGAGCGTTTGGTTAAAGGGAGGCTTACTGCTTCCAGTTACGGGCCAGCAAGCTTCGCAGACATGAGCTTTACAAGCATCCCTAAGATAGTAAAGAGAACATCATTCTTTTGAGTTTTTAAAATTTCGAGGTATAGTTTGAGCACTTTTTCTTACAGAATTATAACTGAGAAATGAGGAGCATCAAATCCTACTGCCCTTTATATACTCAGCACATCTCTAATTAAACCAATGAGAATGTCCAATAAATGCTTTACCAGTAATTCACAAATTAACACCCAGTGTGCCTATTTACAATGGCAGGTTGGTTGTTACTGCAGTCCCTTCATTTACTAGGCTGCCAGACTTGTCTTGCACATGAGTGGGATGCTACTTAGGAGCCATCGTTCTGACTGAAATGTTTGAAGGCAACTTTAGGATTGACTGACTTGACATCCCTGTCTGCCCTCTCCCTCATGGACAGGAGTGGAAAATCTCCCGCTTGACCTTTGAGTACGACTCTGAGCCCTTCGGCAAGGAGCGCGATGCTGCCATTAAGAAGCTGGCGATGGAGGCGGGGGTGGAGGTGATCGTGAAGATCTCCCACACGCTGTACGACCTGGACAGGTGAGATGCTCCCACAGACTAGGTCCATGTTGATGATGGATTCACAAACCCCATAGCTGGGATCCTTTTTTCCTGATAGTGTGCTGTTCCAGGCTTCAGTTAGTGTTAACATACAATGAGGTAGAGTTTTAATGTTGAGAAGGTTGTCAAGTCAGTGCTGAGCTGGTGATCCTGCCCAAGCAGTAATTCTTTATTACTCATTTATTATTAATTTATTCCTTGACTTTTGGGCCTGTAAACTTGGCTTGGCCGCTGCGCCGTGCTGTACGCCCGCTGTGTCTGGCTTGGCCTCTGTGCTGTGTTGTGCTATATTTGTGCATTCAGCCCATCTAACTCCACATTCCAGAATCATCGAGCTGAATGGGGGGCAGCCCCCACTGACGTACAAGCGTTTCCAGACCCTGATCAGCCGCATGGACCCCCCCGAACTGCCTGTGGATCCCCTTTCAGAGGTCTTCATGGGGAAGTGCGTCACCCCAGTCTCAGACGACCATGGAGACAAATATGGGGTGCCTTCGCTAGAGGAGCTAGGTGAGGTGTCAACCAATAAGGTGCCCAGACAGCCCTCTTGAACATTTAAGGACTGATTTATTGAAATATTGGGTAGGTCTTAGAACTGTTTAGGTTTGCTTTTAAAGAGGGTGAACGTGTAAATTACATGTATAATTACACAGTTTTTACATCTTTGAATGTAACCTGTCTTACAGTAAGAGAGTGGTCTCATTCATGGGCTTGGGTACAGTCAGTAGAAAAACATGCACGTCCATGTACTGTGTAATACCTGTTTCAAGGTGGAAAATCTGGCTTGCTAGATTTCTTTGGGAACTCTTTTCCTTCTGTGTGATTGTTCTCCTTAATGAGGATAGAGAACAGTTTTCTGTTATGCGAGTATGGTGCTTCAGGGGGGTTCTCTGATTTGTCTTGTGCTTCAGGGTTCGACACAGAAGGCCTGCCTTCAGCTGTGTGGCCTGGAGGAGAGACCGAGGCCTTGACCCGGATAGAGAGACACCTGGAGAGGAAAGTAAGTGTCTGTCAAATCCAGTGTCGAAAACCAGTGTCCATTCCTTTGGGAACTGTCAGGAGGCGCACTTCTGAGATTGGTGGTTAAACATCAGCACTGTGACACAAAACGCATTTAGCAGAGGACTGGAAAATGATGTACTTTTCATTCAGCTCCATTTCCTATGTGAGCGCCAGTTTAGGTAGTGTAGAAAATTCCCCTGGATCTTCAGAAAAATGTGATGCTTTTATCCACTCATTTTGCGCCCATATGTAGAGCTGGGTATTGTACTGGGTGAAGTCCCTTGCTCAGGGTTACAGCAGCAGTGTCCAGAGCTCTAGCCACACCTCAGTGCTACCCTTTTTTATAAGAATTGGCATTTATCTAGCCATGTCCTAATGTTTTTGATCTCTTTTTATCACTCTGGCTCTTTCAGAATGAGTCTCACATCTGCACTGGAAGTGTCCCATGGTGATAACATTAATTTCTCTCTTCCCGCTGTCTCTTTCAGGCCTGGGTTGCCAACTTCGAAAGACCAAGAATGAATGCCAACTCCCTGCTGGCCAGCCCTACCGGCCTTAGCCCTTACCTGCGTTTCGGCTGCCTCTCCTGCCGCCTCTTTTACTTCAAACTCACCGACCTCTATAGAAAGGTAAGGGGGAGGCCAGGTGGTCATTGTGAGGGAGGACTTGTTCTCAAATGCTGTGGGCAATAAGGGATGAGTGTTTGTTCTGTTAATGCACCTGGTCCTGTAGAATGGAAACATTTCTGGATGTGAAGGGTCAGAGTGACTAGCTACGTGGAGGCAATCGTGATTCTGACACTCAGATACTTGTGCCTACTTGCATCTTCTAGAAGCCAAACTACAGAGAAGCTGTGTAGTAGGACTGCTCTTTTTAAATAGGTTCTAGGTGTCCATGCGTTTTCTAAACAAAAGAGGAAATTGATGCCAAGAGGATTTAACAGGAAGAAGAGCAGCTCAAGCTTACGCTGTGCTGATCTTAGTGTGAACACATGGGAACAATTCAGCCTGTTGGACTTGGCGTTGAGGTTTTGTGGGTTGGGTTAGTTAATCCCAACCCAAATTAGAAATCGAAAGGGGGAGGCCAACATGGTCACCCTGTGTTGGCCATCTAATAGAGATGCTCACTCCAATCGCTATCAGACGCCTGTAACCAGGGCATCACTAGTTTGGCAGGCTAGTTGACTAGTTTGGGTGATCGGTTTTGGGGCGATTGTATTCGGAGTTGCTCAAGAGCAGACACATGTTGGCATGGAATTAGCTGACCGGTATTACCACTGAAACAGTGACCCCTGCTGGCAACCTTGGCGAATGCTATGCTGCCCTTCTTATAAGTTGCAAGCTGATGAGCTGATTTGATGGCTGAGCAGGTCAGAGGAGCTTCTCTGCCCTTCCTTGCTCTTCCTGCAGGGATGCAGGAGTCGGTACGGTGACCTGAGAGTAAAAAAAGAACTGTCCTAATTTTTAAAAACGAAGAGAAGGATGGGTTATGCATTTTCCCCTTGTCTCCCTCAGGTGAAGAAGAACAGCTCTCCACCCCTCTCTCTGTACGGGCAGCTCCTGTGGCGGGAGTTCTTCTATACGGCAGCTACCACCAACCCGCGCTTCGACAAGATGGAGGGCAACCCCATCTGCGTGCGCATCCCTTGGGACCGCAACTCCGAAGCTTTAGCCAAGTGGGCCGAAGCCAAGACTGGTTTCCCCTGGATCGACGCCATCATGACCCAGCTCAGGCAGGAGGGCTGGATTCACCACCTGGCCCGGCACGCGGTGGCCTGCTTCCTGACCCGGGGGGACCTGTGGATCAGCTGGGAGGAGGGCATGAAGGTACTGGCTGGACTGCATAGGGTTATGGGAAATAGGGGTACCAGTATGGTACCTTAGTCCTGATCTTTGGGGGAGGCACAAGGCTTTGTAGTTCTCTTTAAAGTTTGACCAGTAAGGCAACCATGACCACTTCATCACGTGGCAGAACAGGTGTCAGTGCGCTGCTAGGGCTCTTGATTGGCATCATTTGACCTTCGATCTTGGCATCTCCTGCAACTGAGGTACCTGCAGGCTTGCGGTGATGTCAAGGAAGTATGTGCCGCTCCTCACATTTTTAAGAACACAGCTGTAAGGCACTTTGGGTTTTGCAGAGTGCAATGTGTGGGCTGGGTGAAGTCTATCTCATACTGCATATTCATCGCTGCTGTCAAGTGAAATGTACGAGAATTGTCTGTTTCTAAACCAAGTGGGTATAAGTATATAGTGGGTATATATATATAATGAAAATCAAATAACTTCATTTCCACTCAGTGAAGTTTCCTTAGTTTCATACGTAGAAGGTATACAGTCAGGACCTTCATAAACCTTAAGCATTCAGAAGTCTCATAGAAACAGGTTCAAATCGAGAGGAAACCTTTCATTTTCACATTAAAAAGCGTATCCGTGTCTGTGTCCACTACTGTCTTAGCCTGAGCTACAGGTGATGAAGTAAGTTATACATCGCTTAGAATATTTCTGTGCAACACGTGAAAGTCCTTTTTAGGCAGCAACAGTGAATGATTTCTATAAAATCATTACCAGCTCAAGAACTCTGGAGGAGGACTATCAGTCCACCTGAATTGGACACATGGAGGGGTGGCGCAGTGGTTAGAATTGTTGCCTCTTGGCACTGGGGCCCTGGGTTCAATTCCAGACCTAGGGTGCTATCTGTGTGGTGTTCGTATATTCTCCCTGTTGAGAGACCTCCGGGTGCTCTGGTTTACTCCTTCAGTCCAGAACATACTGGTAGGCTAATTAGCTTCTGGGAAAATTGGTCTTAATGTGATTGTGTTTGTGTGTCTGTGCCTGCATGTTTAACCTGTGATGGACTGGTGTCCCATCCAGGTTGTACCCTGCCTTGTGCCCATTGCTTGCTGGGATAGACCCCAACTCTGGCACAACCCTGTATTGGAAGAAACAGTTAGAAGATGGGCAGGTGGATAGGCGCATGTAGGGTTTTCCAATCCATCTGAAGCTTTTTAGGAGTAATTTAGACCTGAATAGCAGACACCAGGATTAGGCTGGGGCCACATGTTTTATGCACCTAGTTTGGGAAAACAACAGTCTTTACACCAGTACTGTAGAAAGTCACCTGTGTCCCTTTCATGACTGCAGCTCCTTGAGAGAAATGGGTTTTACTGGCCATGCTGCCCAGAGATGGATGATCTTTGCGAAGGAGAGTGATGGAAGGGCGAGGGTACCCCATCTCCCATGCCGTGGTAGTAGCTCCAGTATTGGAGACCTCTGTGTGAGCCTGGTTTCCTCCATGTTGCCCCCCCCCCCAGGTGTTCGAAGAGTTGCTGCTGGACGCAGACTGGAGCGTGAATGCTGGGAGCTGGATGTGGCTGTCGTGCAGCTCCTTTTTCCAGCAGTTTTTCCACTGCTACTGTCCCGTGGGCTTCGGGCGCAGGACAGACCCCAACGGCGACTACATCAGGTGGGTTGCTTTCCCTTTGGACGTACGGAGTCCACCCGCCTGCTTGTACCTGCACTGCTGCTGCTCGCCACCCGCCGCGGGACTCGGCTTCGGGCGTCCAAACAGCACCTCCAGCCCCCCACCGCCACCGCCAAAAACCACCACCCGACCAAGCACACGTTGGCAACCGTACACGCTCCAGCAGCTCGACAAGCACCACGCGAGAGTGCGCTAGAAACACAAAATCTACTCCGCTTACCTGCATCGGAGCAGCCGAGCCGTTTTAATTACTGTAAACGACGTGCTGACATGCTGAACAGCTAAGCTGTCCTGTGTGTGTCCGGGAAAAGGGATCGTTTTACCTCAGGGCTGTGAAGGACAGGTGCTCGTCCTGGCAGTTTCAGTTGCAAGATTTTTTTTTTCCCCTGTGTTTGATGTTACAGGTGACACAGTGTGGGTCTTTTGAAATTGATTTTTTTAGGACGTTCCACGCGTTTCCAGTTTCCTCGGCTTGCAACAGTTTGCAGTTTGAATAAAAGGGGCTAGTCCGTTATTCGCTTTATCTTCCAAGACATGCTTTTGTGGAAGCACATTGTCCGTGTATTTAGGCTAGAGGTGTTTGTCCGAGCTACTGTGAGGGAAAAACAGGAAAGACTAGTAACACAAACTCATTTGTCACACTTTTCTGATGCAAGTCTTGTAGCGTTCCACCTGAATTTAATCGTACGTGACGCAGCTGAGCGTTAGGACTACAGATTTTCGAATCGTGTAGCTGTAAATATTTGTGAACGTGTGGCAGCTACAGAGGTTGTTCGGTGCACTGAAAGTTGCTTGTATTGGAGGAGAAAGTTCTAAGGAAGGGGGTTATTCTGAGCAGAGGAATGTGAGGATTAATGCTCTTAAATGTCAGTTCTGTATAGGAAACACCTGCATACTAAGAAAAGTTGGGGGTCATTTCGTTTACATTACAAATCGGACACGGGCTTTAAACTCGTTTGAGAAACTCTTGTTAACAGTATGGGATCGCCAGGTATCCTTTAACATACCAATCGTTTTCGTCATTGGATCACATTACAGAGTCACTCATGATACGAATGCAGTCTGTCGTGGCTGTGGTGCAGTAGGACCTTCGGCTCCAGTGAGGGAATAGGGGCATTTCTAAGCAGGTTTTAGGAGGACATTTCCCGAGACTCTGGCTTTGAGAGCGGAGAAACGGCGGCTTGTTCCTTCGGCATGGAAGAGCAACATGCCAGAGCCACTGGGAATGTCGCGAGCCCCTGTGAGCCTGAGAGGACAGTGTAAGTGGAGGTCGCGCCAAGGTAAGTGCAGCTCAGTGTGTCTAACAAGTGTGTGTGAAGTCTGTGCAACCACACGGAAACTACACACCAAAACAGAGTCGGTGGTGTTACGTAAAGGAACCCACAGAAAAAGCTCAAGTCCACTGTTCAGTGAGTGAAGAAGCACAAATTAAGCTGAAATCTCTGGTGCCAGGCTTAGTCAAATCGCGATCTTTTTCCCTCTTAACATTTTTTTTTCTTGTAAAACCTTGATTTTATTCAGGTTGCAAACATACTTAAAATAGGACCGTAGGCAAGGCTACTGAATTATCGGATCTCAAGCATCTAAGGAGCTGACTTGGGGCCTTAACCCTTTATGGCCTGAATTCTTGTTATTGTGTAAGTTGTAGGATTTCAGAAATCATACTTTTTCTATTGGGAGGACTTTCCCAAAAGGCCTCTTGCCCACGAAGGCTTAAAGGTTAACTGCCCAAGCTAATTGACAACACTTACTCATTTTCCAAGAACAGTTTGGCTGATAAGCATATAAGGACCGATTTTGTATTTCCATTTTGGATGGCTGCTGTAGCCCAGCCAGTAAAGGTGCTCACCTGGAAATGCAGGTTGAGTTCTTGGGGTTCAGACGCCACAGGTTCGACCCCGGGTCACGTCACTAGCTGACTGACCAGGATTCCCAGAGCAGTTGGGCACAGGGCCATTTAGCAAAGATGGATATCGGTCAGGCAGACTTCTCACAGATCTCTGCGCGGAGACCTCCTGCAGCGCCTGGGGAAGGGTGTCCCTCCAGTTGGGCGCTGGCGAGCTTCACGGTTCACCATGCAGTGAATAGATCTGCAGTTGGGCATGTCGGAGGAGTGTCTTGTTCTCTCTTGTGCAGGCAGCAGGAGTCGATACCAGAGAGCCATGTCTTCAAACAATTGCAGATTCAAATTTGGGGTAGTGTAGAAATAAAACTGATTCCAAATAAAAATTAACAGAAGTATGTATTTATAAGAGCTGTTAGGGTTAAATCGAAAAGCTTTATTTTAGAATAATCATCATATAAAAGTTCATTTCATGGTATCGAAACTCGGTGATCTATTTGGTTTTCCCTGTGATGGTCACCTGAGAAACCATATTAGTTGCAGCAAGTAGCTTTAGAATTTGGGTCCATGAGGGACTCGATAAAGGTAATCTACTACACCACTGTACTGACAGCTCATTTCTGCTGTTCTTAATGTGGGGTTCTGGGAATGAGTGAAACGTTCAGCTTTTCCCGTCTCCTGTTAAATTGTAATTGGTTGCTTTTAGGACGAGAGCTATTCAGGACTGAAGCTTATGGAAGCCTGTCAGCCGTGAAGCAGGTTTAAGCGTTTTCACTGCACAATGCGGTGGTCTGTTCTTGAGGTATAGTGGTTTCTTGATTTATCGAAAGGGATTTTAACTGCTTGGTGAGGAAGTGAAAAACCTGCCTTCTCGAGAGAGAACACAGGGGGCTGAGGTGAGACAAATGAGCCTGGCACGAATAACACTGCAGTGCTTCTTTTTGTGTCTGGACTGCCTTTTTAAACGATCATAAAGGTTTATGTAAAACTAGCGGTGTGTATATCATTTTGCTGAATTGTGGCTTTACTGTTTTAGGGATATATGGTGATTTACGAATAACGTTGCCTCTTAGCCGAGTTCGAGTTGGCGGGTTTGGAATATTCCCAGCAAAAGGGTTCCGGTCCCTTTCGATCAAACAAGAGGCTATCCAGCCGCAAAAGCAGACGATTGCATTACACAGCAAAAGCGCTCGACTGGTTTCGTGGTTAGCAGGTTTCTGTGCTTGCGTTTGTGGATTGCTGTCGTCTCAGAAGCGATCAATGACCGTTTTAAGGGCTTGGAGCGAACCTGAACCTCTTACTCAGCCCTGAGTTTGGATTGGGTTTGGGTGGGGGTGGGGGGACGGGCTGGGGGGGTTCACTTCCTCTTTGCCTTGTAACACGTTGTTAGTAGGATCTCCGTAGCCCTCAAAGCAGACAGGACTTCGAGTTTAAACCTCGCCTTTCGCCGCTCCGCGTCACCACACAGCCATGGTTGGGGTTCTGGTAGGTGGACGAGTAGGTAGGTGACTTTCCCTGTTCAGAATTCCAAAACCGACCTTGATGTGACCTCACGCCCAAAGCTGAGTGCCCTGCTCCTAAAAGCTGTCACACACAGGATCCTTCTGACTGTTTCACTTCCATAGGTCCAAACTGGTGAGTTCTTGCCATAGTGTGTCAAACCAGCCAGTCAGATGGCAGTAAGGCTGTGATGTAATTTTCTGCATTCAGAGTACGTATACTGCACACTAGTTGGAGAAAACTGGAGCAAAATCTCAAGTCAATTTTGCAAGTACCTGCTGTAAAATAATGGAATCTCATCCTTGCATAGATGCAGGACTAAAAATACAGCAACTTGAAACTTCTGAGCACAGAGTATCTTGCAGGCAACATTGACTGCGATCAAGAGAGCAGCGACTGAATGGATCCGGTGTGCGAGGGCCTTCACTAATGCAGTAGTACTGCTGAACTGGGCTGTCCAGAATAGCTTCCATGGTTTGCTGAATTTCATGTTATGTAATGCTGATTTCACCCTTACATTGCACTTTAAAAAAAAAAATCTCAAAGCGGACAATGACTTTTTCAGCACATGGGCCCGGATTCATGCAAATGTGTGTGCGCCTCTGGTCTCTGGATTTGTGGTAGTGTTCTCCTGCTCCCCCAATTGCTATGAAATTGTGCTTGTCCAGACTTCCTTTTCAAACCTGTCCACTAGTCCTCAAAGCATGCTGTACATCTCTCCTCTTGTGCCCATCCAAATCCAATCGGATAGTCCCAGGTGGAGCAGTTTACCCCTGGAGAAGGCAATGATGGAAAGCTTCACAGGCGTTGATTTGCCTGTTGGTCCCAGCTGTGGGAAGGATCTTCATTTTCCTTAATTGCCCATTAGGTTTGGTTAGATTGTGTCCCTTCATACTCCCAGAACAAGCATGCTATAATACTTAGTGAAAAGGGACTTATCTGCAGTTTCAGATATGTAGGTAAGAATTGCCCTGACCCTTGCTAGGAACAAGTAGCTTTCAGATGCATGAATGTTAGGATAGGAAAATATGAATTATGCCCATCTGTTCGGCAAAGTCTAGGTCTATTGACAATGCCCAAACTGAGGATCATAGTCTTGAATAGCGATTTTGGCTGCGGTACTGCTGTCAGTCCTCTGTAATGACAGCAGTAGAATGGCTGTCGGTTTGCCAATGGTTCCTCGGGCTCTGATAAATGAATGAGCTGAAGGTCTATATGATTTTCCTCTATACTTGTAACAGTTTTCAAGGCTCTTGTCCTGAAAATTCGAAATTTCATGTCTCTCGCCATTCTTCATTTAAATGGGTTGTCGGTTGCTAAGCTCCAAAACCTGGTAAACAAGGTGCCGATGTCCTGACCTGACTTGAGCCGCAAACTTGGGAGAAAAAACTTTTTTTTTAATTGGCCTGAAGTTCTTCATTGTAGACCAATCAGCTCTGCAGCAATTACAGGAGACATGAAAACACTACTTAAAATCCCCCCACAGGCACAATAACGTCCTGTGTGAAATGACGAGCCTGTTGACCTTAGCCTTGAGAGGCGGTTATGGGGACGAGAGAGTGTGATTATTATTGTGTCTGAGTGCAGCTGATTTGCCTGATCCAAGGGCTCTGCTTCGACACAAAAGTGGAACATGTAGCCTCCCCAGATCACAGAGCAGATGGGTCTGCCTACGCTGGGTTCTCAGTCACTGTTACAGTATTTCTATTAATCAGACGGAGGCTGAGGAGAGAGTTGGTGGCTTAATTAGAAAGCAGACGTCTGAAGGCTTAAAAGCCTTGTTGCAAGCTTGCAGCATTGGTTATGATGACGTGAAATGTTTGTTGCGTCTGCACCAACTTTATTCTTATCTTGTGTAGGAGGAAGAATTCGTGGGAACTTTGCGAATTTTTTTTCCTTAACTTTGTTCTTAATGAAATGGCTTCTTTCTGTTGAATGCCTTCCCCACAGTGGAGAGAATATTAGGTGTCATAGTTAAATGATTGCAGTCCTCTTGTATTGCTTTAATAATGTCTGACCACAGTGATTCTCTTTGCATTGATATTTAGTATGGTTCTGGGCTTTCCTGATGAACAACTTACTTGGAGACCATTCACTTATCTGTCTTTTCCTCCTGCAGAAATTTGTTTTTTTGGTAAATTTTTCCTGTTTTTGTTTACATCAATAATGGTCTCTGACTTGCTGGAATATTAGGCTGCACACTGGTGGCAAGGTACTTGGATAGGGGTGTGGGTGGTGTAGCAGAGAGGGATAAAGTGTCCCCCATCACCCCCTAGCCCAACTAAGGATTGCCTTTACAGTGGACAGGAGGTTTCCATGTCCTTGTGTAATCTGCTACCAATCCAGCACCAGCTACAACTGGTCTGCTGTGCTGCCTGTCCCTTTGGCTTTGGAGAAGAGCATTTAAAACTGAGGGCAGAAGTTACTTTTTTTGCACAGAGTTGTTGGAGTGTGGTACAGGTTTACTAGTTGCAAACTTCAGATCCTAGTGTTGCCAGACTCAGGAGGCCGGAGCTCAACTCAAGCAGTCTCTGCCCCCTTCCCCATTAAGCTGTGTATGAGCTACAGGAGTTTCATACCAGTGCTGACGGAATTTTCCTGTATTGATATATGGTGTACATCATGACTTAGACCTTGGGTTTTGAGCTGTGAGGCCCCTAGCTACGTCACATCCTACCTGGAACTGCAGCTAAGGAGCAGCTGGTAGCCATGCTGGTCCACCTCGTCATGAGCTTCCTGTTGGAAGCACTTCTGCTGCACCAGGAATAAGTCTGGGAGACCCTTTCCTGTGAGATTTCTTTGCCCAGTGCCCAGTATCTTTTATTCATCCCTGCAGCACCATGACCCAGCCCTGGGTGTCTTTCTGTTCGGCCCACACACGAAGCGGAGTAGCCCAGCCGGACTGGACACGGCCCGATAAACGCCCTGCACCAAGCTGCCCACCCCCAGAGTTCTGAGCATCTGTGGTATTTATGATGAGACTCTGCGGTTTAATCTCTCCCTATGCTTGCAGACGATATTTACCTGTTCTCCGAGGTTTCCCTGCCAAGTACATCTACGACCCCTGGAACGCCCCGGACTCGGTGCAGAACGCAGCCAAGTGTGTCATCGGCGTCCATTACCCAAAGCCCATGGTGAACCACGCGGAAGCCAGCCGCCTGAACATCGAGAGGATGAAGCAGATCTACCAGCAGCTGTCTCGGTACCGCGGGCTCGGTGAGAACCTTCGCCACATGCCTGCCCTTGCCTCACCCCCTCCTCTTGAGCGGCTTCTCCTCATGGTGACGGGACTCCCGTCGCGTAGAGATCCGCTCTCGTCTCCGCAAGTGCAAGGAGAACCTCAGTTGTTTGCGGATTTCCAACGACTTTCTCTCTAGAGCTCAAGTTGTTTTTGATGGGTTTGTGCTTTTTGCACTCTTTTATATTACAGCACTTGGTTCATCTGGTTTAAATGGCACCGCGTCTGTTTCGAGGTGCTCGGTAGCTTGTGTGAAATCCGAGGCTAGCACCTCGTGCCGGAGGCTTGTGGGACACGATGCTGACCACACTGATCTGATCACGCTTTGTCTCTCCCTCCCTCGGCAGGCCTGCTCGCCTCAGTGCCTTCCAACCACAACGGCAACGGGAACGGGGGGATGATGGCGTACTCTCCCGGGGAGCAGCAGCCTGCCCACGGCACCGCGTACGGTGAGTGTCCCTCCCCCTCCCCCGTCACAGGGAGAGGAGCTGTCCGCTCGATAGAGGCTCGAGATGCCCATTGATGGAAATGTCAGTCCTGTTCTGGCTTGTAAGAAAAGACATGGCGTGTGCAGGATTGTACATCTGTGCAAGCTTGCGGTTCACTGCAGTGCTATTTTACTCTTGTGTTTTGCATTAATTTCCCTTCACACCGTGTCCTCTTATGGTAGGTCCTTGTAAGAAAGAAAAGGCAAGGGTGCAGATGAATTATGTGGGGTACTGTGTAGAAGGCACAAGCTACGCTAGTCTTTAGACGCTCAGAAAAACAATTGCATTAAATGCATAAGGACACAGATGGAGAATTGCTCCGGGCTTTGGTGGTGCCCAGGTTGCCCCGACGAGCTCTGCCCTACCTTGCTCTCTCCACAGGGGCAGCGCCAGGCAGTTCTGTAGCAAGTGGGAACGGGAGCAGCAGTATTCTCTTGAACTTCGACGGCGAAGAGCAGCCTGGACCAAGTGGAGTGCATCATGGTGAGGGCGCAGCATGCAGTCACACCCTCGCGAGCGCGCTGCTTTTCTGTTTGAATCAACGTCAAACGAATGAAGTTTGTTAAATGGAATTGGTCATGCTGCCTCTATTGGGTTTATTGAAACGGGCGGTAGTGAAGGAAGTTACTTATGATACAGAGTGGACATACTGCAGTACAGAGTTTATGCTGCAGCTGTTGACTGGAAGTGTAAACCCAGGATCAGGTGCTGAAGCTGAGGGCAGCAGAGCTAAGCAGCTCTTTCCAGTGGGACTCACAGTTTGGCTTTTTTTTTTATATAGGCTACCACACAGTTTCTGAGCCTGGCCAGGGCAGTACCAGTCACCGCTTGTACCAGTCCAGCGGGTCCCATGAGTTTGCTGTGCCCCAGCACCCAGGTATGACCTTCTGCTTGCCCGAAGGAAAATTCAAATTCTGTTTCAGGTTGGCTCTCATAAGCTCTTCCACCAATGTAAGAATCAGCTGCCTCGTTTTTCAAAATGTTCAGATAACCTGAGAATGAACATTTATCTTCTACATTCTCTTGTTAAACCTGCTCATGTTACAGTTCTGCAGGGTGGCTTCCCCCCCCCAGCTCCAGGCTCCTTGGGTTGATTACTGATTACTGAGGTAGATGCCCCACTGGCTCAATGGACTGGGTGCCTGTCCCTTCCAGGGTTTGATCCCTGGAAGAGATCCCAGGGTTTGAGGAAGGGAGTAGCTCATTTGGAGAAGAGTATGGATGGCATACATAGACTGCACTACCTTGTGGGAAAAGGGGAGCAAAGCTGACTCTGGAGCAAAAGGGTTTGAAACTTGTGCCTTGAAAATAGCATTGTAGACGTGCACATCTCTGATATCAAGCAGATGTTCCTTTGCTTCTCTGGCAGCAGGAGCTCCTGCTAAGATGCCTTTAATTTTGCTTTATTTTTAGGTTATTGTATTTTTGATATTGTATTGTAAGTGGGTGTGGGGGACACCTAGAATTGAGGTGTTCAGTAGTTAAGAGTGTGGTAACTACATACAGGGGGAAAAGCATACAAACCTGAAATAAATTTGGGGGAACAACCTCTGTGGCTGGGGCTTATTCCCTGAGCGTGGCCTTATAGTGGGTGGGTGCTTCGGCGCCAGTTTGTTGGCATAAGGCAAGGGCCGTACCCTCTCTGACGCTTGCATGGTTTGGTGAGCAGGTCGCTGGGCACACGGCGGCGCCGGGGGCGGGAGCAGTGCGCCGGGAAAGCGGGAGCGAGAGACTGAGCGCGACACGGCGGGTGACGAGGAGGCCCGCTCCTCCGCGCTCAAGGTACAGCGCCAGTGTAACGAGGTCAGTCCGCCCCCCCACCGGGGGACAGGAGCCACCCGCTCCGTACCGGGCAGAGCGCGGGGCGTGGGGTTGGTGTGGTGGGGGGGCTGGGGGAGGCGGGAGCTCGCTGCATTGCGCTGCTGCTGCCCCCTCGGGGTGCCTCACCTGTACAGGCCTCCAGAAAAAACAGCCTTCGCTTCAGCCACCTCCTTTGTTGGCATCCAGATACCGTAGCCTCCTGTTTCCAAGGAAGACCATAGCAACGATGTGTAGAATTTCACTTTCGCCTCAGAATTTCGAAACTGAAGGGAGGAAGGCAGCAGGTAGAAGTCCACAGCTGTGTAATGTTAAAGAAATGAGGCAGTAGGGCAAAAGTCTAAAGCACGGTGTGTTGAGTGTAATTGCTTAAGAAGAAGGCTACCCTACTGACCTGCTGACAGCTCAGAATTGCTCCTTGTTTACCAGACGGGTCACGTGGGCTGAATGGTCTCCTCCCATTTTGTAATCTTTGTTCTTGGAAGGCAGAGTCCTTGTGTCAAACACCATTAACAATCATGAATGAATTGAAAGAAGCTGAAAGTTTGTCTTGAGTATGGAGACCATATTAAGGTACAAGGTACAAAATGCTTCTTTGAGGCTGTTAATTTCTTCATTGTAAAGGCAAATGCTCAGAAGAAAAAAAGTTGTTCAAGATTATTGGGCTTTTCTTTGTGTTACATATAAAACGTTCAAAAATATCTCAAGCTTCTCAGCGTCATGTTGTTGATAATGGGGGGGAAAAAAACCCAAAAAGGGCAAAATCACACTGATTTTTCTGGTCAGAAAAACATTTAATGCACAAAGTATCAGTTTCTTGCCAGGAAGTGGCAAGTTTCCTGTTAATCTGTCTTTGCTGGAAAAACTGTGAATAGAAATGTCAAAAGCACCTTTTACATGCTGAAGATTTTATCATCAAGTGCTTTGTAGGTTAAATTGCATTCTGTGGACAATTAGATTGAGGTGTGGGTTGTGAATTGGGGAGACATATGAAGCACAAACCTAAAATAACAGAAATGCTGGTGGTGGTGATCGGTTTTCTAACAAGTCTGTTTTTTGTCTTTCAGAAGAGTGAAGATCTGCAGGATGTGAACATGGCGTCTTACTGAGTTTCATCCCCTGATCAGCTAAACCTGGAAAAAATGAAAAAAAAAACTTTTGTATATTTGTCTTATTTTTCAAGAAAAAAAAGAATGTCGCAGATAGTATTTAATATTCTGTACACTTTTGTAACAAAACAAATCTTTTTATTTCTCTGTGAAAACCTTGCTGTCAGAGACCTCTCAGGTCAGGAAACACTTTTTGTTTTGGTTGTTTTGGAAACCCATGGATTCAAAGGTGAAAAGCTGTGACTTAGCTCTTCATTGATTCTATTTTTTTTTTACAAAATACAATAAGTTTCTTGTGAAGCAGTGCCAGCAGTTAATGAGACCTCAGTAGACTGGCCCAAGACAGAGTAGAACTGTGAAGTCCTGTGTGTTATTTTTATAGCGGGGTCGAAGCAGGAATCAAGAGTTTTCAAGGGAATCCAATGACAAACATGCAGAACATGTGTGCACCCTTCTTTCACTTGTGTCTATTTTGAATTGCATTTTTTAAGACGGTTCTTACACAGTGGTATGAGCATGATTTCATAATTGACCAGCTGAGATTCATAGTTTATAGTTTAGGCGTCGGAGGGGAATGTGCATTGCGATAATGAGTAGGACAGGGTTCGAAATGGTGAGAAGAGCCTCAGGCTGAAACCAGAGGAGGTGCTAAAGCCAGCAGGCCAGCAGCTAGAGGCCTGAAATGACAACCTCGGCGTTAAATATTTTTTTTGACCAGGAAATGGACTTTAATGTGATGGATACTTTTGTGAGATGGTCCTTCAATTTAGTGAAGATTAGGGGATCTTGAAAGGGGAAATTGATCGAAGTATAACCGCAGGCAGTTTTTCTCGCCAGAAACTATACAAGCCATCGTATATCACATGATTACAATAAGCCCCCGTTCGTACGAGACATTGCGCTTCTGAAAGATGTACAACTGTATTGGCGTTGTTCTTTTAGAAAACTGTTGCGTTCCTAACCAGTGAAGCTCCATACAAAAACAATCAAATGAATAAAAAGGTTGTGTAAGAAGAATACACTTTCATTGCTGGCATTAAAACTGTAGGATGGTGGTAAGCGTCAAAGTAGAAAAATCTACAGGTAGAGTGGTCATACAGAAGTTGAAAGGCAGTTGGTTTGCTATGCTGGTGCTGCCATCCAGCTGTCATTTTGTTTGGCTGAGGCCTGGTGCATGTGACTATCTTGCAGGAGCTTGGTTTGTGCTGTCTTACTACTTGATTAAGGCTCTTATGTACTGTATGAGCAAGTTAGTTAATGTTAGGTTTGTTGTTTGTTTTCTAATTTATTTATTTATTTTTTGTTAGTACAACGGGATTTGGGTTGCTTGAGTTGTGTTCAGCCACCAAAAACCCACACAGGACCTGCTGTCACCATTACCATAGCTATGATTTACATGCCGGGACTCAGAATCAGGAGGCAAGTGCTTGCACCAAAACTCAAAATTCAGCAGCACGTTTGCAGGGGTACGTGCCAGATGAAGGATGAAGTGGCTTTCCAGTGTTATTGTCAAGGCTTCTTCATCAGTGTTCTTAATCGTCAAAGCAGAACAGAGCAGCTGAAAGGCAAATCTTCAAGCACCAGCAAAACTTGTCTATGTGGCCTGCTGATTGCAGGGGGTCTGAAATAGCTAGTCTGAGGTATTGAAAGAAAACTCTATATCACTGCACAATTATGTATAGAGAGCAGGAAAGCTGAGTCAATTAAAGGTAGGAACCACCCTCTGAACTGATTTTCTTCACAAAACATGCTGTACAAACTAACTAAAATTTAGGCAATAACCTAAATTGGTCCCACAATTGCTGTTCCGGGAGGCAGTTCATTTCTATAGGGTACTGGGGAGAAGGGAGGAAAGGGCACAAGAAAATGCAGAGATGCGTTTTGTTTTCTGCAGTCAGCTAGTGGGATAGCTGTATTAACCAGAAACTGAGATGGGGAGGTTATTGCTGATGTCCCTCCATTTGTATGAAAACTGAAGTAGTTTGCATTGCAAACTGAGCTATGGACTTGAAGCAGATTAAGAATTTAAGAGCTACTTGGAATATTGTACTGTATGTCTTCTGACATTTTTTAAAATAAGATGGAGAATGTGACTGCCCCTAAGGGGTCATTTTCTATTTTTAAATTTGTCAAAAGGTCATGAATACAGTTGTGTAAATACATATGCAGTAATCTTTATTTTTTGAGGTTATCAAGTATAGGCTTTTTGTAGGATTAGTTTACTCTTAAGATGCCTCTCTACGGAGTACAGATGTCCCCACAGGAGCTCTGCCAGAGACTTAAAGAAAGATGTGAGGCTCTGATCAAACATTTACCTCACAGGAACATTACTGATTTATAAGCTCCCCGATTTTTCCACCCAGTGGAAAACTATATACATAACTAACTGCTTTATCTTCTGCCTTTTGCAGTGGATAAAGAAGTAATTTCAGGGTTCTTTTAAGAAGTCTCTTCACACATGGAGTAGTGTAATTTGAACATTTTTTGTTTTCCCTGTGTTGAAGGTGTTACTGGGCCCTTGTTCTTTTCTGCAGCTTTTTTTATTGTAGAGAACTTTTGAAGAATATCTTTCTTCACTGTTGTAAGATGAAAAATACCAAGAGATTTATACTATAAATTACATTAAGAGCTATGTAATATAGAAAAAAAAAAACAAATTGAAATGTAGCTGTATGATCAAGGGATCATGGCAAAAGTAAAATTGTTAGCACAGCAAAGCCATGAAAAAACACAGCCAGAAGGACACTGATGCAGAGAAAATGGGAAATTGGTAAATGTGAGAACCATATTCAAGTTCATAAAAGCTCTGTATGGAAATGTCATTATGTTGTATGTCTTTAAATTGTCTTACTGTCTGGACAGTAGATTAGTATATGTTTTAAAAAATTAGTCTGTGTGTTCTATTTTAAGAAAAACATTTCATGTTGTGAAGGAAGTCACTTTTCACCTTTTGTTTCCAGAGAGATAAAAGCAGCTTTTTATAAGCAACAAAAAATTTGAAATGAAAGTTAACTTGCACCAGTGTCACTGTAACACATTATTTAAAAACTGGGAAATTAAAGTGAATTATTTTATAATAAAAATAAAAGTACCAAAAATGTTTTCAGCAACTAAGAAAAAAACAACAAAAACTGTCCAATCTGGAAGAACAAGCTTTTAAAAAAATAAGTTGCTTTCCATAGCACAAGTGTGGTGCTCTGTTTTTGTTGCCCTTGACGACAAAAAATTCTCTAATTTGAAATGCTCCCCATTTTTATTTATTTTTTGCTCACAAGTGGTATTATTGAGCAACATTCAGTCTTTTATACAGTCTATACATTATATAAGAGAGATCACTTTATTAGCCATATACAATTTCTTGCATTAGGAATTTGTCTCTTCGCATACATCAGCTTGCTCTCCATGAGAGACACAGGCACACAGACAGGGAGAGAGCCCAGGGTCAGCCATTTATGCGGCGCCGCTGGAGCAGCTGGGGTTAAGGGCCTTGCTCAGGGGCCCAACAGAGTAGGATTCCTCTGCCCGATTTGAACCAGCAACCTTCCAGCCACAGGCGCAGATCCTTAGCCACAGTGCCACCGCTCCGCCTGGTATTGATGTAGGTCATCATACCTTAATTTTTTTTTAATTGCCAGTTGTTACTGTGGTGGTATAATATTGGTGACCTAGCATGGTGTTGATAATAAAGATCCAGTCTTTTTTAGCCTACCTGAACTTCCTGCATGAGTTGGACTTATGAGGGTTTATTTCTAAAAAAAATTCCCCAAGCTTCTAAAACACTGCATTCTTATACAAGTATTTACTTTTTGTTCCATGACGCAACATAAATTTGAGTATAAAGTCTGGCTTGCACTATGGTCCAGCTCTGAAAAGTTTTTTAAATAAAAATTAGCATATCAACTTTATTCCATGCAGTGAAAAAGTAAGGTTCCTTCATTTCTCCTTTAATTCATTATTCATCTATACATTAGTGAGAAAAATTAAATTTGCATGAAGTTATCTTTAATTTTTAGTTCTAAGAGTATATAGTTCATACAAGACACTACTGTATGTAGCGAAAATGATATAAGCCAGCCAGACATACAGGTGTAAACATAAAATCTGCACACTTCTCCTTTTGCTTTGATCTTCTCCAAAGCCACCTCTTGGACGATAGGAACATGAACAGATCAAGTATGCATGAACATCTGATCTGAAATAATAAACATTATTTCAAATACTGAAGTTTAAATCACAGCTTCTGAGAAAAGGTATTCTGATTTCTTGATGAAATTTTGTTTTCAGAGTATAGCCCTTAGTAAAGATAACAATAGTCATCATCAGGACAAAGGTGGCATAATGATTCCGTTTTGTGTTTTGTTTTTAAGATTTAATTTTCACAGTATTTCTTCAGAGGGCTGGAAAGGACTGAGCTTGAAGACATTTCTTGCTTTGGGCAGGCATACGTTCATGTCCTAAGGGGTGGTCATGTTGGTGGAAATACAAGCTCTGATAACGGAGTTCAAAATTGACCACAAGGCAAATTCTGCATTGTGAGGAGGGAAGAGTGTGCTATTCTTCATCTTCAACTGTATGTGCGTGGGAAGATTTAGGACAGGATGGTGTGTAACAAGTGAGACATGCAAGGTAGACAGTCACGGTAGAATGTTTCTGTGTCGTACTTCGTAGAGATACTGTATATACATCTGCTTGTGTTATTGAGACTGTACCTCATTAATGTAGATGTTTCTTCTTAATTTCCAGAAATAAAAAATCTGAGCTTTTTTTCTTGATTTTATTTTCACTTCTTCCATTTCCAGAAGAAGCACAATAAAAACAAGAAATTATTCTACTGTGTAAATAAGACATGATTCTCTGCCCTAGACTGTACTTTTGTCATACTATTGCTTAATCAGGTTGATGACACCAAAATAAAATTGTTGTAACAGCTGATATGTTTTATTCCTTTATTTTGTAATTCATTAGGTGCCCAATTTTATTTGTAGATTATAACAAGACATGTTCATATATTCTGATATAGTCCAGACTTTCATCACCTAAAATAATATGGGGGCATCAGTAATTTCTGTTAAAGAATTACTGGTCTATTGACACCTTTTCTGGCTGGTAAAGAGTAAAAATGCATTTTTAATTCAGTGTGGATATTTTCTCATCATGCTATTCCACCCTTCAGATAAATTATACGACTACTCAACTGCCTCTAGCTTCCCTGCCTGTGTGAATTGGATGACCAATTAAAGACGTTATCGGCCAAACAACTAATGAGGTGTGTCACATCACCTGTCAGGACGTGTTGGCTGAAAGGTCAAGTTTGAGAATCAAAGATAAACAACTTAAAAACATTAGTGACAGCTAGGGCTCTTCATAAAAAAGACATTACAGAAAGCAAGATCTGCAATATCATTTCATCTGCAGTCAGTGCACAGCGAGGGTATTGTATTTAATAAATTGATAGTAATACAATAGTAGTAGAATAGTTTAATTAAAAGCAGTAATTTGTTGTCTGTGTATTAATTTGGGTTTTTGTACTAGATTTTGATAGAATCGTTGCTCTATTAATGATGAAAGTGAATGAAACCGTAAAGATATTTGGTATCTTATTTGTGCAATAGGCAGCAGAACTGAATAGTCCTGGTGTAACCAGTGTAGGTTAGCAGATGCATAGAAACGCTATGTGAGCAAAACACACACATCGTAATCTGTGGATTTGATTTCAGGCATCTTCCATGTCAGTACTGGCTAGGTCCAACATTACTCAGATGCTGAGAGATGGTTACAGGGTGGTATAAATTGTTTAATTTATGAAGCTGTTTTTTCTCTGCACTTTCTATGAGCAAAAACAAAGTTACAGTGTATATATGATAACCTTTATCATTTCTTAAAAACCTGGGTTCCTGGTTGCATGGTTGAAATGGCTTTTAGACCAAGTAATCCAGAGATAACTCTTAATGCATCCAGTCTAATGATCTGACTGCGACCACAGCCACAAGTTTGGCTAGTTTGAGTCGACCTGTGTCTTGGTGCACAAAAGTGACCCCTTGTGACAACTTTGAGCATAACATTGTCAGTGATGGGGTTACTGAGTGGCTAAACTCTTAAAAAGCACACAAAGCTCAGACTGAAGATTATTATTAAAATGTATTGTATTTCTATAGCACTTTTCATCCTTATTTAAAGTGCTTATAGGTGGGGGCCCACTTCACGACTTTGTGACTAAAGCACAGCACCTACCTCGGTGACCTGTGACAGAGATTAGTGAACCACCTGCCCCATTACACAGCAGGTAGAGAAATTAGAAATTGCTTCACAAAATGAATTATGAGGGACCTTTAGGGAGATTAGATTGTACATGCCCAGAAGCTGTGACTGAATGAGACTCAGTTCAAAGTCTCATCTGAGGTTCAAAGTGACACCTTCTACAGCAGTGAATCTCAGTCCTGATCCTAAGGGAGCTTTATGTCAGCTGATTTTCATTTTAAATGGGTCCTTAATCACCAGTGCTAATGTATGCCTGTAAATTATATGGTTGTTTATTCAGAATTTTTTTTTCAGAAATACCCTTACTATAAAGTACATTATTGCCAAAAACATCAGCTAAAAAAAATCTCCTTTCTTTTAAACTAAAAGGCTCTTAGTAGGTGATTGTCAGATGAAGAAAGCTGCGAATGACAATTATGCATTAAACACTCCCACAATTAGTGTTTTGTGTAATTCCTATATATTTCAGCTAAGTCTTGTTTAAGGAGGAGTTCAGATTTATTGGAATTGGCACAGAACTGATACCAGTTGCTATTCACGTACAGATTAAGAACAGATAAAAATGATGGCAAGCATTTTTCACTCTTATGCAGTGTGAAATCTTCAAAAAGTCTTTAAAAATGTTTACTACACTTGCAATCCTTCCACATTCCTGTTGGAGGCACTGTTGCATGCAGCAGGGTACCAAATTCTGAGAACCCACCAAGTTTAGTTTTTAGTTCAGTCCCCAGTTTGTGTTGCTGAACAGAATTGTGGGCAATGTAGTCTTTTTCAGCCACTGGATGCAGGATGTTCATTTAGAGAAACCCTCTCCAGAACTACAACTCACAGAGTGCTTCTCTGCACAAAACAGCATTTATAACTCCACGCCAAACAGGTATTCAACCCCCCCAAAAGAAAGAGCCTTGGGATGAGGAGCTGCAGAGTGAACATCTAGGTATGTATCCTTCTGGGTTTTTTTAAGTGCTGTCTTCTTAAAGCAATATTTACAGCTGTGTGAGGCAACAGTAGCTCAAAGGTAGCTTTTTGCTGAGAAAGCTATTGATTTCTTTTAAAATGAAATTATTCCTCTGGCTCTACAAAAGCGCTGTGTCAGCGAGGCTGAGAAAGAAGGATGGCTGCTCACAGGGATGAATCTGCACGCATTTCAAATACCAACATAAAACACAGCAGTGTGTGTACAGTATACAGTATACGTTCCTGAGGCTGTGCACTTCATAGTTAAGTCAGTGGGGAAAACAGTCCTAGTTAAAATGCCTGTAGAAGGGGAAATTATAAGCATGGGTCGTTTTTGGAATATAGTCTGACTTATTTTAAAGTGGATTGCATAGAGTTACAGCAGGGTCATCTCCTAGCTTCTGTGCCTTACAGATACAGTTGTATTTTTCTCACTTACCATTAAAGCTTTAAAGGGAGCCTGCAGTGAAGCCTCTGTGAAGCGCACTGCACTAGAATCCTAGACTGAGCCCATGATTTAGATTCTTTTTCCACATGGTTGGAAATTATTTCTCCTTGTCTGCGCCAGCAATGCCAACCCCTGCAGAGGCACGAGGTTGTACTTTTATCAGGCAGCTGGAATGAGACTCCAGGACACCCTCCCGTACAAACGCTCACTCTTTTGTGGCCAGTTGTCTTGCCCTGTCATCACTCCTGATCGGGGGATTAATCACAGTCTTTCCACCGCCGAGCGCCAGACCTGGTGGGAGACACTGTGCCAGCTTACAACAGCGCATTCTGAGGTGCACTGCTGCAGCTGAAGATTCTTAACCAGCCCTTATTAGACTGCATGGCTTGTCCTTCCACTATGTTAACGGGCAATACTTAAAGCAGGGAAAGTACATTGTGACTCTAGGGTCACAATCAAGCATGTCTTATGAAGATTTTGATAAATGTATCAAGTCAGTTTATTCCTGTGAATTTGTTCATGGTTTGTTGTGATGTATAGTGTCCATATTCTGTTTCCAATTATTGATGACTGAATTTACTAATCCTCTCTTCATTTAAGGGTTCTGAATTGAGATGTGATAGCTATTAAGATAAGTGTGTTTAACCTTTTTCACTGGAGCACTACAAAAATATTGCTTGCCCAACAATGCTTAAATGAAACTTTTAGTTTTAATGTACTCTTGGGGGGGCAGTTAGAATTATATTAGCATTACTGGGTGGTCATTGTGGCTGCAGTTATTCATTCCAACACATTTATTCTTTTCCAATAAATATCCTTAATGCCAACATCTTTTCATTATTAGCTCAATTAAACTAATTAAAATGACCTGCAGACACATCAGATCTCTGGGACCAAGATCTGACAACCACAGATTAGATAACAGTTGCTTAGACCTGCAGGGTCCAAACCTGATCCTAGAAGGCTGGTGTGTTTGCAGGCTTTCTAGCTCTTTTCAAAACCCCAACATGTGAAGAGCTGTGACAAATTCATGAGTCCCCACTGAGCCAATAAACGAGTTAATTTAGGTCAGTGGTCCCCAATTCGGGTACTAGGGACCCACATAGCTGCTGATTTCCACTGCAGAGGAAGTCTTAAATGATTCCTTAATTGAACCAACAAATTGCTTGATTAGAACTGTTTATCCTCAAATGTTAAGTTAGCCTGTATGGACTTTGTACTGTATGTTCTCCCCATGTTTGCACGGGTGGGACAGCACCTTTAAAATGAGCATCTCAAAGCACTTGCAGGTGAATTGGCATCAGGGAAAACTGGCCCTACTTTGAGTGTGTGTGTCTGTGTCCTTCTACCCTACAATTTTCTGGCATGTCCAGGGAGTACCCTGCCTTTTGCCCGCTGCTTGCCTGGACAAGCTAGAAGAATTAGAAAGAAGCATTAAATTACATTAAAGCGTTAAATTAAGATGTGTTAAATTACTTACGAAGCACTCTAGTTAAAAAGCAAACTCCTTCAGGTTTAGGAACTGCAAACAAATAGTTCAAATCAAACCTATTACTGTATGTCCATTAAGGGTTTAATTATTTGAGTGGTCGGGTGGGGAAAAAAACAATATACTGATTATATGCAGGATCTCAGAAAAAAATGAAGTATGAATCTCAATCCCCTACCCAAAATGAAATCAACAAGCACAATTTTCTTCAAACATAATTCTTTATTATATTGACAGTAAACAAATGTTCACACAACTGTTTTAAACCTCCAGTATACACAATTGAAGATGGCTTTGCTTAAACAGTGTGCTCCTGCTGGAGACACGCAACATACAGTCTTTTCTGCATTCTGATAGTATATCAAAGGACACTTGCTACCAATGAAACCCGCGGACAACACATACTCAACAAAATGGCAGTCTGTAAGTAAATGAAAACTAAACAACTTAACACTGAGATGCAGTCTTTAAATAGAAAAAAATGAACAAAAAACAGAGACAACAGTAAAGTGTTAGCCCTTCGCAACCTTCAAATATATATATTTTTTCTCTCTCAGAAATTAATTTTAAAACCCAATACATGTTTAGTACACCACTCACTGATGTGCAACCACTGGCACCAGGTGGTGATGAAGGTCCTTTGCCCAACTTAAAACCCACACATCTGTGATTGAGCCTCGTTCACATCTCTAGAGAGGATGATAAACTGGTGCATTGCTTGTGCTTCTGAATTCCCAGTACATCCAAGCCTGGAGTGACTGTACCGTAAAACAATTTCAGTCTCATTCCCACAATCATCCTAACACTGGAAAAACACAAAAAAGAAAACTAAATGACACTATCCTATACATGCTCAAAAGAAACAGTTTACCTTCTATCTGTATTAATGTCGCAATGTCTTCAGTCTTTAAGGTAATGCTCTTTGGTGTCCAGATTTTTGTTCTTCACTCTGCTTTGTCTTTCCTCTTGCTTGTGAACGGTACTTTGCTGGCCACTGTTGAACCCACTGTGGACACGCCCCCGGCCACAGCAGACACGCCCCCCTTCACAAGGCCAACGCCCACTGCAGGTGCGGAGGTGACTGCCGATTTGGTGATCTCCAGGCCCTTCCCCCCCAGCCATGCCACGCCTCCCACTGTGGCACCCACGACGCCCTTGGTGGCGCTAAAAAGCCCGCCGGTGACTCTCCATATCATCCCTGGCTGTGGGGCTTGGTGCCCCTTCTCATCATCTACACAGAAACAATCACACAATATGAGCCTACACATTTGACTTCCAGATCTTACATCTTCTCTTCACTGATCTTATAATGAATAGGGATGTCTTTTTCCGCAAAGTCATTATACTAATATAACATGGATATTAAAATATTTTATGTAAAAAACAGGAAAATCAAGTTTTCACTGTATGTAAAGCTAGCAAGCACCACAGGGCGCTCTTAATTACTACCTAATACCTAGGGATCATCTTGCATAAGAGCATAACAGAAAATGTACCAACAAACAAGGTGAAATTAACAAATAAAGGCACATTTTCTTACCTCCCACAGGTTCGTTAGCAATGTACTCTGTGATGCTATCCTCATAGCTGGGTCCCCGCTGGGTCTCTGAGCTCACAATCTAACAAAAAAATAAAGAGCCACAATCACAATGAGGGACGATCCTGTTAAATTACAGACACAGTATTTTTAAGGTACTGAGGCCCTTTTTCCCCCCCAATATAGCAATGTCTTGGAGACAGGAAATTTCAGTTCACATTGAATTAGATGACTGAAGAAAACAAGTGGAGGCCTTCCAGCTTATCTGGTCAATAAGCAGCTTCCATGTCCACATCCCCAAATTGTCCGAAATAGCCACACACCAAGCATAAGAAAAATAATGAGTCAATGGAATCTACCTCTAGCCTTCAATACAATACAACAATGAAACAGCAGGTGCATTCATTCCTATTCCTGGAAAGCTGCTGTGACTGTAGGCTTTCAAGGTCTGTTTAGAATTCCTGCACCTGAAGACCCAAGGGAAGCTATTAGATCAGTCCAATTAAGCCAATAACGAGCCGGTGCTGGTTTAGAATCCTAGCCTTCAAGGAACAGGACTGGAGATCCCTGGACTACTGGAATTCTTTTCTTATGAGACAGCAGCCAGTCTCCTGGACCTGGAAGGTGTCTCTACAGGTTTCCATTCCACCCAGAAGGGCTCTTAACATCCAAAATGAATTACTGATTTCACTGGACCAGTTTGCTAGCTTTCCCCAGCTCTCTTGGAGCTGGTGTTTTCAACAGACGCCAGGCCTCCAAGTCCAGAATAGGGGACCCCTGATCTGAGACCTTCAATGACTCCAATGCAGGACTGTGTGCAAAATGTTGGCAGTGAGGAAGAGAGAGGGCAGTTTGTTTCAATCTTAAAACATTATCTCACATTTTCAGCAATTATTCCTTGTGTTTGAGAACATTGTATTTTTAACATCAGTCTGACGGTCCTACATTCTCTTAAAATTATATAGCATTTTCTTTGAATACTGTAAACTCTTGTAGAGTGGCTGAAGTTATACGTATCTTCTGCTTTGTTCGTCGTTCACTGCTATTGAGGCTGTGCTTAACTGAGCTTCTGTCTCAGGCTATTTTTAACTGGTGTATTCTGGTGTTTTCTAACTGCTCTGCGCTTGTGCTCGGTCTCCATAGAAATAAGTTAAAGCGCAGCCCTCTTTCTGTTCATCCCAGGAGGCGCATTTCCGACGAGAAAAGATATCTGGGATGAAAATGGAGATTGTGTAAGGCAGACGTCAATTGCAGGCTGGCGTCGTTAATGCAATTGCAATGTTTTGCTAAAAAGTTCACTTCTTGGCGCAAATTTTGCATTGCGATTGTGCAACCTATAGCGAGTGAAACTTGGCACTCTTAATTGAACTACTGTGCAATTTAAAAGTAATAGTGTTATGTACCATGTTTAATTAAACCATTGCTTCAGCTGCACTGCAAAATCCACGTTTACACATTTTTTATTCGAATTTTTGGTTGCGTTTTTATGGTGTACCCTATAAGTCCCGTTTAGCACACGAAAACGCGAAGCTGCCCAGCCAATGTAGATACATTTATAAACAACATACCCAACAAAAACTCTATACACTAAAATCCAACATTGGGAATATTCAATATAGTGAACATATTTACTAACGTAAAGAGCATTTTATCAGTGCTGAAAATGCTTTGTCACAGAAATTTAATCTTTATATCGATAAATTACTGCCGAGTGATTCGTGGCGGCGATGTACAAAAAATATCCTGGCTAAACCGGTTCAGAGCTGCCCTTTTTTTTAAGAGACAGCAAAACTTTGTGAGAGCGATACAGTACATCATCATTAAGCAGAATATGAGCTGTGACAAATGGCATTTAAACACTGCTGTCATTCTGGAATCTAGATTGTTCCTCGTAACTCCAGGAAGATCAGTCTTTAATCCCGGTGAAAAAGAACTGCTGTGATAATTAGAATGCGAACGTCGTGCTCCCCTCTTGGTAAAAAGCTTCGAGATTTTATTGCTACTATGACTAAAATCGAAATGTACAATGGCTGTAAATCCAGCTCCTTGCAGAGCAATGCCTTACATGAGCAAACAAAGTAAACTACATACTGTAGATCTCGTTAATAAAACCCGACCACGCGTCACACCATTAACTTAGTGCAGTAGTGCTAACCATTTTTAAACGAAGTAGGTGATCAAGCAACCCCTACCTTTACCATTGTTCCCAGAAATTTCACGATGCCTTCTCTCCCAACTCCTTAGTATCGCTGGCAGATCCGCTAGGACGCTTCGCAGACAGATGTGTTACGTGTAACAACAGTCCCAGGTGAATCCCGCTGGCAATTTAAACCCAGCAGGGCTCGGGTACAGACAAACGCGATAAAGCCCTTTATGTATATTTAAGAAAACAGCAGTAAAACAAAAGCGTTCAACTCCAGCAAAACAGTTTCATTCGCATTTGCGCTAGTATAAATGTGCCAGTGGACGCCTGCAACTCCGATTGCGCCTAAGTTTATAGTTTTTAGCCCCGTTTCTGCCAACGTGGCGCTGCTGCTCCGATTCTTCTCTCCGGATCTTGCGTCACCTGGAGCAGTTTTTTTGGCAGCGGCGATGAGCACAGCTTCGCAGTTTTGTTTTTTTCCAAAAAATGATCCCGTATTCCACCCCAACTCCGACATGCGTCATTCTAATTCATCCAAAAATAATCCTGTACCTAACCAGTCAATGTTGCTACTGGCAACATGTTTTGATTATTATCCTTTAAACTAACACGCACAAGATGAGTTCTGATTAACGATCAATATTGTTAAACCAAGATATTTCCTTTCCAAGAAATCATCATGCACTAGAGCATATTAGTCCTTTCAAATGTATAACGATAGTAAGCTTTCAAAATGCAATAGCAGTTGAATCCCCTTGTATTTTGTTAACCGTGTTCCCCTTTACAACGCCTAAATTGTATTGCTGTCTTCCAAAACGGAGGTTTATTCAAATAATGACACTGGAATTTAAGGATCCTAAAACTATAAATGTGTACAATTGTCAAATCTAAACCAGTTTTATAAAAACGTGTCCGGTAATAGCACGCGAAGTTTATTAAAATTGAGTGATACCTCACACTCAGTCCCGTACGAGAACATTTTAATAATTTGACAATTTTTCTATTTTTTTTCTTTTAATACAAGCAAAAACTATTCTGCATTTTAAAGTTTTTCAGCCCTTACATCCTATTTAAACGAAGCCCCGCTCCCATGTGTCATCGCGGTAAAACAGCTAGGCGGGTAGTTCCACCGTTCAGCACCAGGGGGAGATTTCTTCGGGTGGAGCAACGTGTAATGGTAAAGTGTTTTTTTCTCTTAAAACACGTAAATGAATCGGTGTTTAGAAGTGATTATTTTGAGGAGGTGGCGTATCTTGCGAGATTTACCGCTGTGTTTTATAGAAACAAGAAAATAAATACCTAGGCTTGCTTATTCTGATTAGCTTCAGGGGGTTACAGTATATTTTAATTGTACGTGCACTTTTCAGACGATTTGTACTTACCGTAGAGAAAACCGGGCCGATGTTCCCGTCTGTACACTTGAGCTGTTAAACGCGAAAAACAGACAAAAAATAACGGAATTACGATCACAATCAAAGACCGGAAGTAACCTAAAGTAAAAATAAATAACTAATAATATGTAAAGACAACTTATGTATTTTACCGAGTACCTTTACCTCACGAGTTCAAATCAGTTTTTTGTAACCGTTTCGTAGCCCGCAGCTCAGGTGAAACGCTGCCACCTACAGTATATATAGTACAGTACACAGTAAATACTAATACATTAAGTTAGGCCTAAACAGCACTTTCACGGCAAGTGCGATATTGTACAATATTTTTTTCAATGTCCAAGATATTCAGTCACAATTGTGTCTGGATCTCTATAATTCAGACACAAGCAAACAAGTAGAGGTCGAAGCTGAGTCAATATAGTAGTCATAAACACCAGTTGTTTTCTCTTCTCTTTTTTTGCAAGCTGTGTAGGCTGTGGCCATGTCTGGGAAGGATGTTACTGGTTACCTTCAGCAGCAGCAGGAGGAATTCGGAAATACTGAAGGCGAAAGATGGAAGAAACTGGAAACTATGTACAATAAGAAGTAAGAATCTCAACTGAAACAATATCTTTGTGTTTACTGGTTTGTAGTTAATTTCTGTTGCCCTGTACAATGGTAGTCATTCACGTTGAAAGTTGTCATAAATACATCAGTGCTGAATAAAATGGAGAAAAAAATCACCATGTATATCGATTTTCTCGTACAGCAAAGAATTCCAACAACTGTTTCCAAATGTGTACTAGCTCTTTGCAAAAGATGTTATTTCAGTGGCGCTTGTAGTTAGTATTTATGTTAATGTTTCCCACATCTCGTTGGTCTAGCAAGCACTGTTTTTCAGTCAATATATTTATATTCCTGAAAATGACATGCACATATCATCTGTCAACAGTAGCTTGCGTTAGTTTATTGCTCACCTTGTCTACATTAGCCGAAATGATCAAAGTGGGACAGAAGCACGAAAAAGATGAAATGATGTTGGACCAATTGTTAATGTTGGACAGGGAAAGAAAAGAGAGGAAGTGAAAGAAGGAGAAAAAGGACAGAATTTAAGAGTGCTAAACACTACACCATTGTGGGTGAGCTCTTGGACTTTTAGGTATCAGTACAGCCAATACTGTTTCCAAGAACTTGAGTACAACAGTCCTATATTAAAAACTCTTATTTCTTTTTCACAGATTTTGGCATCAGCTCACTATGGAATTGCTAGATTTTGTTCAGAGTCCAGCATTCGCCACTGGTGACAGGATCATCAAGGTATCAAAATGTATTTTACATAATGGTAATCAGGTCACAGTCGAGCCCCAATCACTACCAATACTGGACAGCTAATTCACACTTTGTTCCACTATAATACTAGGGTTGTTCTGACATGCTTGTCTACCATGAACCTAAAGAGACACTTGACAAACATTTGGTGGTGGAGAGATATGAATAATTGTGCCAGTTACTGGATATTAGATGTGAGATACCCACGTTGATCACTTTTCTCTTATTGTCCAACTACAACAGCTCAGTTACGAAGTCAGAGCTTGGACCATTGTGCAGACCTTTTAATGGGTGTGCAAACCAAACCATGAGGAAGATGTTTCTTGGACAAAGAGAACACCCCTCAGTAGATATTTATGATAATTTCCAGCATAGCATCCACTGTGTTCCCAATGTATAAATAATTGCGTTTTTGTTGCACTTTTCATTCCAATGGATGTCAAAGTTCTTCACGTATGGAAGGGGCACACCATCATCCACCACTGTAGTACAGCCCCCAACTGGCTAGTAACTCGATTAAGTTTTTTTATAACAAATGGATATATTCATATGTACAGTTCTTGACAGAAATAGGCATTCTTTGTTTGAAGTGGTTATTCCCTAAATTATTTGCCAAAGCTTTGCAAATTAAATTATAATCCAACACGTTTATGCTATTGAATATTTTTTTTAACTGGTTAGTAAATATTTCAGATGATTTGGTCTTAGCTAAGATGTGCTGACAAATAAATCTAATCTGTCTTGCCATTTATAATAGTTTACAATTGTGCTGTTCTGCCTTGAAACTGCATCCTTACAGTATTCATTTTCTAGTTTCTGAGTTTCCTTATTTCTCTTTCAGCTGTATGAGAATTTCGTTAGCGACTTTGAACACAGGTTAGAATTTTTATTCTCTTAATCAGTTGTTATATTCAGACAGTTATGAACTTCCTTCCCCATTGATCGTTGGTTTCCTAACAACAAAACAGCTTCTGTCTCTTTATTTACTTCTTCCTTCTTTTAATTTCCTCTTCTTTGGTTTATTCTAGAATCAATCCGCTGTCACTGGTAGAGATCATTTTGCTGGTGGTGCGTCAGATTTCTGGTAAATTCTAGCATTGTGCAAAATCGGGCCTTATAGGCATTTCTTTTTTATTTTTCTGCTTAATTAATGATCGCACTACAGGTAACTAAAACTCAAACTTAAACGTGTTTTAATGTCATCTGTAATTATTTTAATTTACTTATTCATTACTCTGTTTAGGATCCCATCAGCCTCAAGTTTGGCCTTATATAAATAGACTGTGTGTTTGTTTTTTATGTTGAAATAATTATGAAACACGTTGTGGCTCTAAGTAAAAGAACCTTATATTTATCTTTCTTTTGTAAAATAGAATCTGAAAATGCATTGGTTCTACTGGAAAAAACCAAAGAAAAGGTAAGATTTAAAATAAAAATCTTAATACAAAATGTTAGTCTTCCTGTATTTTTGTTCAGCAGATGTACAGACTCTCCCTGAAAAATATTCCAATGCAACAATACCAGTGCCTGCTTCTAGAAAGCCACTAGTTTTATAACACAATAATCACTAACACACTGCAGTAATTCAGACAAATTAACTCATTAGAAGCTTGGGGGAAACAAAAAACAGAAACTGTGGCTCTCCAGGAACAGGTTTTAAGTATGTCATAGTTCTAGTAACACAATCTTGGTGACATAATTTTAATAATACATCCTGATTCCTATGTAGAGCTTTTTCTGGACAGTCTACTCACAACACTTTATAGGCAATGGGGACTTTCCTCTATCAACCAACAATATGTATCACCCACCTTCATGATGCAATGGCAGCCACACATCAGCTATCAGTGGGGAGGAGAACAGAGTAATGAAGCCAATTCATAGATGGGAATTATTAGGAGGCCATGACTGGTAAAGGCCAGGGTAAGATTTGTCAAGGACACTGGTGTTACACCTGTACTCTTTTTGAGAGACGTCCTGGGATTTTTAATTACCACGGGAGTCAGGACCTCGGTTTTATGTCTTATCTGAAGGACGGCACCTATATTACAATATAGTGTCCCCAACACTATACTGGAGCATTATGACCCACATACATGGTGGGGTGAGTGCTCCCTGCTGGTCTACTAACACCTCTTCCAGCAGCAACCTAGCTTTCCCAAGAGGACTCCCATGCAAGTACTGGCCAGGCTCACATAGGCTTAGTGGGTTGTCAGTTTTGAGTTGCAGGGTGATATATTGTTAGCTTGTAGAATGTTGCATGCAAAGAGATTAAGCCAATAAAATGTATTTAACAGCCAAAGCCATCAAGAAATTGTGATAATATAGAATGGATAAATTATAAATAAGTAAAGATATTGGAATTTAAGGCAGCAATATGAAAAGCACGATTAAAGAATCTCTTGAAGTAAGTTACTGACATCTAGTGGCCAATATCGGAAAATCTTTTTATGACGCATGTTGCTTGAAGGTCATTTTAATCCTTGACAGTTGCATGATTTTAATTAGCACAGCAAGTCAACCCTCTTTTTAACCTCTATATCTAACCCAGATGTTTGCATTTTTAGTAAAAGTTTTAAAAAAAGTCTATAGTCAAGCTTAGAGACTCATCTGTCCAAACCTTATTCCAGTTTCTGTGGTGTTAAGTGTACTGTCCTAGATGGCACAGTTGTTCACTGGTGAGTTATCCCCAAACCTGATTAAAATTAAGGACTGCATTGTGTTTAATGGCACAATGTTATTAAATATTTCTAAAAGAATTATGTTTCTAATTTCCTTTCATGAGAATTAAACTCACTAAGAACCTATGACTGCAGTTTTTTTCACTAAAATCTCACTCTCTCATAGGTCAAAAATAACACTGAAGCTGTCATTCTGTGCTTCACAGCAATAGCAGCTATCAAGTTAAAAACCGGAGATCTGCCAGCAACCAAAGTAGGTGCAACAACTCCCATGTGTTATGTGTGACCCTGTCTTCTTGCTTACTTTAGCATATACATCAGGATTTTGGGTTTTAGTTTAGTTTAGTCAAGTGATTAATTTACTTATGTCAGTGTTCAATGAAATGTTTGTGCAAATGCTACAAAAAGATTCATTTTCTTGGTGAAAACATTGTACAGTAAATTTGTTGCAGTAATAACTGATAGTTTTTTTATGCTCAGTGCTGTATATATGCAATAATGTATAATAGTGTTGTATGTTGATTTAAGAAAATGTATATTAGTAATCATACATAAGGAAATAATATTAATGTAATTATATATTTGTGCTTCAATTGTTTTAATACCAATGGTATTGCATTCAGACTTTGCTAAGTGCAGGTACCGTAGTAGTAGTAAGATCTGCTTTGATTAAACTGTTTTTTTATATCAGAAAATCCTGAATGAAGTTGAGGAAATGTTGGATAAACTGCCTGGAGTCACCTCCCTTCACAGCCGTTTCTATGACACCTCCAGCAGTTACTACCAAGTCATGGGAGAACATGCTGCTTACTACAGAGAGGCCTTGCGCTACCTAGGCTGTATTGACCTACAGGAGCTTTCAGGTAAAATCTGTGAGCCTAGTTAAAGCCTGTGAATCAGCAGACTTCATGGGCTGCAGCGCTATTTGGTTTTCTGCCCATCAAACAAGTACTTTCCAGTTGCACTTGTGACTTTCAGCTGTGTATATCTAATTTTTTTTGTCAGATCAATTGAAAGACAGTTTAAGTGGTATTAAAGGGATACCTGCAAGTGGTTTTGAGACTCCGCTAAGACAATATTTAACATGTGACTTGATTGTGAGAATGGAAGTAAAATTTAAGTGCCGTGCACTGGGGGTATTTTCTATTCATGGTGAAATTTTGCTGCTCTTTTTCTACTTCCAAATTAAAACCAGATCTAATTATGAACCAAAACAAATACAACTGAATTTTAGCAAATGAGTTATAGAAAAAAAGTGTGAACATGGATGGTTGATCTCTACTCCCTACTTTGCAATGTTATTCCATATTTAGGTGAAAAATTCCTCTTTAATTTCCATGATCATGTTTTTCAGTGGATGCACAGCAACAGAAGGCCTTCACTCTTGGTCTGGCGGCACTTCTTGGCGATGGAGTATATAATTTTGGGGAACTGGTGAGGCTTGATTAGCTGCTTCAAGCTAGACACAGATACAGTTAATTACCAAGGTCAGAAATAGGGTAGAAAACAATAATTGATAACAGATAGTGCTGCTTTATGGCCACTGGAAGCTTTTTATAGAGTGGGCACTTCATTAAATATTGCCTTGGTTGTTATTTTGAAAGAGTTTTGAAAGTTGAGAACTTTAAGACGGCCGTAAAAAAGGCAGCCAGTAAGGCAAATATCAAATATGACCACATTCAAAGATAAAATTGTGCTGTTTTTTAAGCTGATGCACCCCATCTTGGAGTCACTACGGAGCGGGGATAAAAAGTGGCTCATTGACACACTGTACGCATTCAACAGTGGGAATGTGGAGGACTTCTGTGACCTTAAAAGCTTTTGGGGCAATCAGGTAGGATTGTATTTAAGTTAATAGCAAACATTGCGTAGCACTTAGAGCATCCTGATATGTTCAGTTGCCAAAAAGCCTCCAACCCATAACTCAAATTGTGTCTGAAAGACAGAAGCCGAGACAGATTTCAACTGCAGGTTTGGTAGGGACCTCTTTGTGGCATTTGTGTTGTAGATGCAAGTGAATGCCTTCGGCAAAGAGTGAAATGATGCTTGAACTCCTGTATATCGGTGGAAATAGTAGATATTTTGTGTAACATTCCGAGTCACCCTTTCCAGTAAAATTGACATGGTCTGCACAAAAGTGGTGGGACTGTCTGTCTGGCGAACTTAATTAAGCAGTTGCCTGTAAATCCTATAATCACCAATAAGAAAAAGAAACATGCTGACCAATGTCTTAAAAGAACATGGAAATCTTACCTTTAAGAAAAGGCCATTTGTTCCTATTGGTTATTTATCTGTTAGCATCTTAAATATCCAAGAGTCCTGTCTAGCTAGCTAATTTCTCGAATGACCTAAGGGAATCTGCTTCAACTATGTAGTTGGGCATGTATGCTGCTTCATTCCCTCATAATGTCTTGTGGGACAAACACAGGTGAAAGAGTATGTTTAAGGCAAAGAACTTTGTTCACTGTAAAATAACTAACTGGTGTTTACCACTAGATGTCAGTAGGTTGCAATATCCATACATTTTCTTACATCCATTCTCTTCATCCAATTCATGTGTCGGAGTCGGAGCCTATCCCAGCAACCAGTACATGCAAGGCAGGGTACACCCTGGACAAGATGCCAGTCCATCACAGGACACATATACCGACATGCACATACTCATACCAGGGGCCAGTTAACCTTCCAGTGTGCCACCATGCCACCTAAATTTCAAATCTCACCCATCTTATTTGCCTTCATTAAATGCAGTAAGTTTTATTAACAAAAAAATTAGAAAAAGAAAAAATAACTTAAGTTCTTCACTGAAGTCAAGTTGTATTCTTTATCATACACTGTATGCAAAACTAGTAAAGTTCCTAATCATATATTTATGAGTCTTCTTTATCAGCAGCCATATCACCCTGCAACTCACAACTGGCAACCCACTGAAGCTAAGCAGGTGTGAGCCTGGTCAGTACTTGGATGGGAGACCTCCTGGGAAAAACTAAGGTTGCTGCTGGAAGAGGTGTTAGTGGGGCCAGCAGGGGGTGCTCACCCTGTGGTCCATGTGGGTCCTAATGCCCCAGTATAGTGATGGGGACACTATACTGTAAACAGGCGCCGTCCTTCGGATGAGACGTAAAACCGAGGTCCTGACTCTCTGTGGTCATTAAAAATCCCAGGGCGCTTCTCGAAAAGAGTAGGGGTGTAACCCCGGTGTCCTGGCCAAATTTCCAATTGGCCCTTACCAATCATGGCCTCCTAATACTCCCCCTCTATGAATTGGCTACATTACTCTGCTCTCCTCCCCACTGATAGCTGATGTGTGGTGAGCGTTCTGGCGCACTATGGCTGCCGTCGCATCATCCAGGTGGATGCTGCACATTGGTGGTGGTGGAGGGGTCCCCATTACCTGTAAAGCGCTTTGAGTGGAGTGTCCAGAAAAGCGCTATATAAGTGTAAGCAATTATTATTATTATTATTATTATTATCAACTCCATCAATGAGACAATCCCATTTCCCTGCAGTTTCTATTTTAGTTTTGACTGACTCATTTAGGCTTTTTATATTTATAACCGTATTTGATAATTTCAATGATTGTTTACTTCATAGGAGCTCACTGTCTTCACAGGTAGGCAACTCCAGTCCTTAACTGATACAGTATGTTTAAATATTTTTTTTCACATCTTCAACCTTAATGGCTCAATTTCATCAGGTGGAAGTAATTTAACTAAATGTTTTCCAGGTATTAACTGAGTGTTAATTGAAAGGTACTGTACGTCTTAAACCTGCAGAACATGCCTATCCCTGTTCTACAGAATGATTACATTTCTCTGATTTGTTTTTCTTTTGGGAGACTGATCTGGCCTTGAATGAGAGCAAACTGATGGAAAAACTACAGCTGCTGTGCCTTATGGAGGTAATGGAAGACTTTGTTTTTTGAAAGTTTTTGCATGGTGAAAGGATTTAACAGAAGGTTATTAACAATATACTGTATAACTGTTTCATAATCTGTATGGTATTCCATAAATATTTTGGAGAAACGGCTTAACGACTGTCTTAAATTTCAAGGTAGACAGCACTAAGTAAGATATAGAAGTGCTGTAGTGACGTATAGGATTATAGTACGTCAATAGACAGTTAAAACACCTCTGTGCTCCCCAGATGGTATTTACCAGACCAGCTCATCACCGACAGATTACCTTCCAGGAAATTGCAAAGGAAACCAAGCTGCCCATCACTGAGGTGAGGCTGAAGAGACAGCGAGAGTCTTGAAAAAGGCCATGCTGTTATTTGCTGTTGTTGGTAACCTGTGAAAATCCAAGCACAGTCTGCAAAAATTATTCAGTGGTATCATGTTTCAAAGAAATATATTCTGCATCTATAAATGTATCTCCTTCCATGCCTAACTAAAAACCCAAGGAGAGGAGACCTTGGTGTAAGACATCACAAACATAGATATTACAGACAATATAATTAAGCCTATATACATGTCTCTTCAGGATAAGTGGTTTCTTCAGTGTCACTTCCTTTTGTTGATTTGGTTATGATGTCCCCTTGAACCATATGCCTCTGCAGGTCGAGCTCCTTGTAATGAAAGCCCTGTCTAATGGTCTAGTCAAGGGGAGTATTGATGAAGTTGACCGGAAAGTGCACCTCACTTGGGTTCAGCCTAGAGTAATGGATTTAAAACAGGTAAGTTGCCTAAAGAGACCTTACAAAGAAGAAAAAATACTCAATCATTAGAAGAATCATAATTTTCTGATTCAGAAGTTTTTTACATTTTCATGTTTTAATTTTTCAATTACTAAACATTGTGGATAAGAAAGAAACACCTTGTGGCACCATAAAGAAAATACAAATCTGGCACAAAAGTTATTTTTTCCTGTAGTGGAAAATGTCTCTTTTTGGTTTCCTCCTGTAAGTTTCTTTTGGGTAAGGGTTAGGGTCACTTGAAGCCATTTGAATTATTCATTTTGATACTAAGACAGTAGTTCCTATAATTCCCATAGTTAGGTATATGCATTGAATCATTTACCTTGTTAAAACAGTTATGCATGGAGATATCCTGGCATGCTTTCATCAGTTTTTGTGAAGGATTTTGTCTATTATTGCTCCCTGTTGTCTCATAAGCACATAAAAAAATTTGGAGTGCACTGGGTAATGTAGTATAAATTACACTCTCAAGAACAAGCTCATTGATGACATCACCACACGGCACTTCAGATCTGAAATTAATTTCACAAATATGTTTTGATCAAAGAGTGTTTTAAGGTGTTTCTGTCCTTAGATTTCTGAAATGAAGGACCGTCTAGAGAATTGGTGCGGGAGCATCAGGAAGACTTCTGTGCTGGTGGAGAACCATGCTCATGAAGTCCTTGGATAAGGGGTGATTGATCACAGATGTTTATGTTAGCAGTGTTCGGTGTTACCAGGAAATAATTAAGGGCTTTTCAGACATCAGTTTATACAGCTGAAGCAGATTAATGTATGTCCTGCTTTTTATTATTAAAGAATTAGATCCAAGCTCTGTCTTTCTGATTATTTGTTTGACGGTGTGCTCATTGTTCCCAGTGCTCCTTCTAAAGGTGTTTGAATTTAGAGTATGTTAAATAAAAACGGCAAGAAAACAACTGAATCTGTTGTGTTGGTTCTTCATTTCTACAGTGAATTTTTCATGGCTTCAAAGTTTAAATACTAATTTATACATTATTTGAATCCATTCGTTGCCCTGGGTTGTGCACTACATTCACATTTCCCACTTCAGCTGGCCAAGATAATTGTCGAGGCTGCAAGGTTCAACTTGAAGGTATGTTTTCAGATGTCAGTGTGAATCCCTCGTCTGACCATTAACACTACAGATTTCAATTGCAAATATTTTTGCATAACCTTGCTCCTGTAACTCAGATGAGGAGCATTATTCATAATTTATAGGGTCAATAATTTTCTATCTTATTTACTTTTACAGTTCCAAACATTATGACTGTCATAATACTGGTCAATTTCAAAAGAAAACAGAGTCTTGTGTGGTGTACCCGTGACTTCCACCTGGACATGATGGCCATTGACATTTTATAGGGTTTTGCTATACAGTAGTTATCACAATTCCACTTAATCTTTAAAGCTACATTAAGCTCTGAAAGGTGGGTTGTGTTTGTATGTAATCATTATTAGAGATATGATTGTCACAGTCATGCCCGCATAACATGAAAAAACAGTGAACTAATCTCTCTTTTTGTTATTGTGCCTTATCAGCAAAATTTTATTGTGACAGTGCCATGATATTGATACACTTTCACTATGACAAAACATGATGCCAGACTGCCGCCTTCTTAGATCGCCATCTTCTGTGTCAGTGTAAAAAAATTGGCTTTTCGGAAAACTTATAAGTATAATTACACATGCTGACACAGGTACCTACTCAAACTTCTAAGTATAGTTGGAATGAATGACGAGGAACAATATCAGTGTTTCACATTGTCTGCCTCGCTGAATCCTATGATTTTGTACTACATTGAAATGCTTCTTTTGTTACTTTTTCATTTGGTTAGAGAAGCTAGGCGTTAGAAAAATAGAGACCTGTGGAAGGCACGTATGAATAGAATCATTCAGAAATGATAAGCAAAATTCTTGAAGGCATGAGAATTTTTTTAAATTTCAGCAATTAAATATTTGTGAAACTGACTTTGGTTCTGGCAGCCTATGAAGGTTAATGGCTAAACCAGCCTGTGCTGTAGAATTACAGGCAGCATCTTTGCTTTTGTTGTTTGTTCTTATAAATAAAATAAGTATATACTGTACAATAAACTCTTAGTTTCAAGGACTAATAGGGGGAAAAGGTGTCTGTTTAATCATGAATAAAGTTTTGCCGCTACACAAAATGAGACGAGAAAAATATCTACATACAGTATATGCTCTCTGGATCTTTTTACTTTTTTTAACAATTGCAATCAACACAGTCAATGAAAATTGATTCGGTGCCTTTTTTACCATAAATTAACTAGCTCTTTATTTCATGTGTTGGATATATACTGTATAAAATTCACTAAAACATACAAAACAAAATACCCATTGTAAGCAACTGACCCACCATCAATATTTCTGAATTTTAAACTTGTGTATTATTTTATCTTGTTTTATTGTATGTGCATTTTAGTTTATTTAAAAAAATGGTTTATACAAAATGTACTACAGCATGCAAAACACAAATAACATCCATCATGAGCAATTCACCTATCCCTATACCACCTGCTCTACCCATAGGGGGCACCATTGATATACATGCCTATTCAAAGGTGTGCTGTTCAAAAGGTGTTGTTTATTATTTTAGATATTTTTTATTTTTCTAAGGTGTATTACATAATAGTCTTTTTTTCAAAACGCATAAAGCATTGTATCATGTTATGTTCAGTCTTTTATTCTTTTATTCAAACAATGTCAAACCACGATGCAATCACTGTTCAGTAAATGTACTTTTAACTGTGTTTCAGATTAATGTATTTTACCACTCACTTATACTTCTATTTCTTCTTTTTTGTCCCATTTATATGAATAAATCAAGATTTTTGTTCAGAATATCTACCAGTCTGATTGTACAGACAGAATTTATTTTAGCATATTTTGTCCTTTAAAGCAAAGTTAATTAAACTGAGTGTTAACAGTAATGTACAGTGTCATCATATTAATATTATTCAGTTTCCAGGAAATGAATTGTAAACTATCGACTGTCATATATAAAACAACTGTAGTAAAGTGTTTACTAGATGAGTAAATAATCACCTTCTTTGAAATGACTACTTTGTTATCTATCATATAAAATGAAAGTCGACGTTTTCTCATTTGGTTTCCTGTCCTAACGTCTAAAAATATGGAAGTTTTGCTGGTGGTCTATAGATGTCGCTGTTTCTGCCATGAAGAAATCTACTTGGGGATCTATTTTACCACCGGAAGTTAATGTTTTTGATCCCGGAAGAAATAATATAATTTCGATATAACATCCAGGTTAACCGGAAGTATAAATCAGTTGAAGAAGTCTGGTCTTTTTTTAGAGACTGGTTTGTATACGGCTATCCAATTAGAGAAGAGCATATAGTATTTACAGTCTGACGAGTGTAATATTGGGAGGTAAGTTAAGCTTCAGATAAGATGAAGTACATAAGTAAAAATATTACAAACTTAATGAGATCATCTGGAACCCCAATATTCTATGTTTTAACCCAATACCTCAATTTAGCTGAAGAGATATCATTAAATATGGCGTCTCAGTGGTTATGCTGATTTACAGCACTGGGCAAATAGTCCGTTTTTGATCTGTATTATATTTGTAGATTATGTATTTATGGGGGATTTAGTTTTTATTGTAATTGGTTAAGATATATTTTTCTTTTCAGGGATTCAATAGAAGTGGATCGAGTGAAACGGGGCGGGCGTTGCTCTCAGGTCCGCCATTTTGCTCCGAGAAATTTCTTCCTGCGCTTCACTGGTGGAGGTTTGCGGTACTGCAGTAGGAGTGGTGAAAGGTGGTCTGGAGAGGAAAGGACATGAGGGGAAGGGTTGCTTAATAGTGAATTCAGTATGTCCCAAAAGAAAGCCATTTATTGTCCCAAAAGTTAACGCAGTTAATGCTACAGGCATCCCTGGTGTTATTTTGTGATACAAATTCTAAGACGGTAAACACTGATCTTAACTACTCAGTTCACCCTTCTGGCTGTGAGAAACGGAAAACAGCGCTTCTACTGACAAAAGGTTCGCTCTCCCTTAACTTCAACGTAAATCCTACATGATCATGAATAATAACTTTGTGAGATTTTCAGTACCGCTTAAACCTAGCGATAATCTACCGGCATCTTCAAATCAAAGGTAAGGCGTGTGTATTTGATTAATATTTTAAATGTATTCGAATCATAATGTTCCTTAGCACTGTATCAGATGAGCAAACGAATATTATTTAGAATATGATCCAGAATAATTGGAACTGCGGGAAATACTGTCCAGATCGTGTGTGGAAATTGAAGAATAAAAATCTATGTGATCGGTGTGTATGTGACTGCCATCGCAATTATGGTGTGAAATGTACTTCTACAAATCTCTAGAGCAACCGCAAAGGTTTTATCGGTAGAGAATTTTCATGTAATTGAAACAAAATACTAAACAACACTTAATTTCAATCACACATTCAAGACTTACTAAATACCGTTTGTGTATTGACAATTTATCTCCACATTTTGCTGTGTAAAATGTTTTTTAAAGTCACTACAGTAACATGTTTCTTTCGTATTCGATGTTTCACCTACTATTCGCAAAATGATCGTGTTTAGCTGTACGGCCATGGACACTGATGATAAAGATGGATTGATCGCAATTTTATTTCTGCTCATTTAATTTTCGTTTTTATATGAGGCAGAAACGTGTTAGTATGACATAAATAAACGCTATGATTTATTTTAAAATGCGCTTGAATAAGCCTAAGAGTTACAGTTATTTACTTTGTTTTTCTTATTTAAAGTAAGGCAAAACTTTAAGATAAAACTCGAGGGTTTTATTTATGAGTGGATTGTAAATCAAGTTACATATAAAAAACACTGTAACTGAGTTTCTCCTGGCTTTATGTAGCTCTAGTATTTACACTGCAAAACCTTGATTGTACAGTGTTGTAAATTGATTTTGCAGAGTAAGATTTTAGAACATTTACTGTTAAGCCTTTTTTTTCCATAGGGTTTCCTAAAACGCTTTACATATGTTATTGATATTTATCCTGAAAATGAAAAGTCAGAGGGCATTACCTTTTTTCAGAGCGGTGAAAAAAACTTTTTCACCATGTGTGTGAACCGCAGCAGGGATGCAGAGCTTGGGTTTTAAAACTCTGTGAATCATGCCATCTTTGACCTAAGCAGAATGTTTTTGGCCATACTTTCTGTTGACTTATTCTTTTATACTGCAGTATAGTTTTAACAGTTTTGTATATAACAAGAGCAGTGAAGACAAATCAGAACTGTTTGTCAAAAATGACTATCAGACACTATATTTTTTTAAACTATTATGTTGCCAGGTTGTGTATTTTTACACTAATTACAACTGAAATTAGGCCTAAAAGCTAGATTATAAATGCTCCATCTGGAGCATATTGTCCAATCCATATTGGACACTATCTAAAAGAAATACAAAATGTCTATTTTTTCTATTTTATTTAAATTATTATAGTCGGGGTGTGCCCTACTGTCTGTACAATTGAAATCTTAAAAGTCTTTAAATAAATTAAAATATCAGTAAGGGCAGACTAACTTAGTAGACTGATTTTTAAGCAGGCCATCATTTAAATCAAGTTTTGGCTTTTAATATGGTGTAAATAGTTTATTTATGAAGACTTATGCCATGTAATTTTCTACATTTTTAATTAATTGTTATTGTTTTATTTTTATTTCATTTTTTATTGTAGCTCATCATTTTGGTGGCATTTGCATTGGATTGCGCTACATACAAAGTGTGCTCACTACAATACAATCTAATGTTTGGTTTTATGTCATTGTATTGCACAAACGACTATAATATAAAATGGGGGGGGGGTCAATATTTCCATAATTTGTAAATAGTTCTCTGTTATAAATATACATTTATTTCAGTGTATTGTATGATTGACTTTTGCAAGAGAAGTTTAGCTTCTGTACATGGACTTTCTTGTGGTTTCATCTATTGATATATTTCTCTTTTTTTATTTCAGTGTGTCACATGGATATTATCAAGTAATGCCTACCATATGCTCCAATGGGCAAAATATTTTAAAACTGATTCCAGTTCAGAAAGTTGGTGGGCAGTTTCTTCAGATGCAAGCAAAAATTAATTTGTCAAGCACTTATAAAAACAGTGATGCTGAAGCACTTGGGACTACCAACCAACCCGCCATCCGTTTCACCCCTACTACAGTTTCCCCTGGACCGATTGCTATTTTACAACAGACTAGCCCTGGCAAATTCATTCTGAAAAGACAGTCAGATGGGAATGTTTTAGTAAATCCAATTCACGGAATGGGACAAGTCCAGGAGAAAGTTACTTTTGCCACAACATGTTCTCCAGTTCATATTCAGGTTCCAGTAACACCACACAAGCCACAGCAAACCTCTGCTCCAGTGGAAGTGCTTGCTCTAAATTCTACTAAAACACCTTCTGTTTTAAATCTGAAACAGCTTCCCGTCACTGTTAAATCACCAGTACTCCCTAATGGCCATTGTCTCCAAATCCCTGCTAATGCAGAAGTTAAATCATTTCCAGCCTCTGCTCTTCCCCAGGCAATCAAAAAGAAAATATTACCTCCAACCATTAACTGTAGTGTAGAGGCTTCTGATCCTAGCAAAAACGCTCAGACAGTAATTTATGTGTCACCAGTCAATACTATTAAAACTATGAGTCCAGTCCAGACTATCCCAGTGTCCTCCGCTACAGAAGCACTTACACATTTATTGAAAGTTGCTAAGCACTCAGTTGGTAATGATCCTGTAACAACCACAGCTAAATCTGCTCTGCCGAAAAGTAGTCAAAATACAGCTTCTCCAATCAAATGGGTTGTTCAGGAAAATCCAGATGCACCTGCACCATGTCTTGTTCCTGTAACCACCAAAGACATAACTACTGATATTTTGAAAACACTGACACGAATTGAGAAACAAGGAAAGGATGAACAGAACGTAGCATCAAAATCAACTGTTTCCCAGGATATCCAGCCCAAAGTCACTGCAGGAAAAGATAATGCCTTAGTCATGTGCAATGGAAAACTGTATTTTGTAGCCAAGAAAACATCCGAGTTCAGTAATATCTCCTCTCAGTCACAGAAAGTGAGTGAAAACATTGGTAAGGATTCTTCTGTAGCAAGCCATCAAAATCCACCCTCATCGCAGAACCTACCTGCTGCTTCAAGTAGGTTGCGAACATCAGATTTGCATTGCCAACATATGGAGCCGATTTTGATTAATGATGGTCCAGATGATATTGTTGACTTATGCAATGAAGGATCACAGGATGAGCCTAGACATCAGAAGAATGTAGAAAGTAACAAGGTGCAGTCCCCTGTGAACCAGTCTTCTAGAAACGATGATGACGATGACTCAAATGTGATATTTGTGTCCTACATACCACCAAAAACAGCTGTGGAATCAAATAAGGACAGGGAGAGTGTTCCTAGAACTTCACCAAGTGCCTGCAGTAGACCTGAGAAGGTATTTGTATTCTAGTGTCCCATTTGTCATAGAAAAAATATTGTGTACTTTTGTACAGTGTGAACCTTAAAGTTTTTTTTGTGCTAGTTAATTCTTTGAAAGCTAAAATAATTTATGTTCAGTTCTCACATTGCATATTACTAATGAGGGGGCTCTCAAATCCAGTCATTATTTCCATGTTGTTACAGTCCAATAACACTTTATTGAGATGATCTGGCAGATTAGAGATCCCACGGCTGACACCAAATGCCAGATTTAATTGGTTTATTGCCACATATTTGAACAAGTTAGCTGGGCATCTATATCTAAAATGTTCTGTGGGATGTACTCTTATCGTAGTTTTTAAAATGGCATAAATTCACTACAGTGATCAGTTGTAATTTGTTTTATGGGGATGTATTAACTGCATCTCCCTTCAAAATTTTTACTTTCATAGAAGCTGATTTTAAAACTGTGTGAATTGACGTGTTTTATTATTGATACTTGTATTGTAAGTGCGAAAGGCCATGTTGGCTCCCTTGGTTTTCTTACAGTCTTTTTTTGTTGTTTTTACAGAGCACTGTGGATTCAGGTCAGCAGCAAAGCATAGGCAATTTCTCAGGAAAACGTAAATGTGAAAGTGATAGCCAACTGAGAAAGCAGTTTGGGATCACATCAGAAATTAAAATCTGTTTGCAAAGAGCTCCTTTGCATGATAAGTTAGTTCGAGATAAGAGTCAACGAAGTCCTTCCACTAGTAAGTGCACATTGGAGGGTATCCGGAAGTTAATCCAGGGATCAAGGATGGAGATGAAAACAAAGAAACATGTAGAGGTAAAGACCAAAAGCTTTTGAAGACTGAAAAGTAAATTCAAGGGGTTAATCATTTTAGTTTTCTTTTGTATAATAAATGTACATGGAGGTTTTGAAGTTATTGATCTGTTCAAGCTGCTGCATGGAGCAGGTTTTTCACAAAACAGTAACATCTATAGAATTTAATTGCTCCATGAGAGAATATGCCATAGAATACAATTCTTTGTATAGGCTTAGTCATTTAATCTTTTTGAGGTATTTATCATAATCAGTTAGAAAATGTACCTCAGTATATGATCGTTAAAATTTAAATTCCATATTCAACCTGCAAGGTAGAAATAAAAGATGATTACAAAGATGTACATCAAAATCGATTGATGCAATTTATATCATCCAAAACCCCCTCTCTTAGGGGATTTTCTGGTCAGTCAGTGAATCTTAAACCAGTGATATCTAGACTATATGACTGAAAATGCACAGCAAATAAGGATTTTATAGATTAAGCCGCTAAGGGATCATATCTGTTTTCTGATATTATACACTTATCAAGTTGTTGTCATTGTAGTATGTTTGAATAAGAACTGATAATAAATTCGAAGTATTTTACAGGTTGCGGTGGTACCTGACCTTGATGCAACCCCAAAAAGGGAGCTTGAAAGCAGCCCATGTGAGACCAAGAAAAGGAAACTGGAATTACCTGAAAATATTTCAGACACTGCCTCTACTTCAGGAGCAAACCCAATAGCTCCTTCAGAAGAAAAATTTGCATCATCAACAAGCACATCTTCTGGTGTACAAAGGCTGGAAAAGAAAGAGGTTCAGTTGGGCAAAGAATCAAACACTTTGAGATCAAGTGAGAGATCAGTACTAAATGTAACTATCTCAGATTCTGAAGTGATATCCAGCGGCATGGCATGTGCAGTGACAAAATGTGACACCTTTTCTCCAATGAAGGCGATATTACCTGCAATTGCAAATTCTGCAATGGACGAAATCAAAGAGACTGAAGAGCTTGGTCCAGCCTCGAGCAACAGTGTTACAGAGGTCACTGGGGTCCAGAATGCAGTGAAGTGTAATAAGCCTCAGGAATCATACACTAACAGTAGCGTAAGAAAGGAAATTCATGCACCAAGTAAGACAGACCCTATCATGGAAAAAGGAATGCCTAATCTATCATTGTCAAGTGCTATTAGAACGGAGTCAAATCGCATTGAGGCCCTGGTCAACATCAGTTTAGAAGCAGCAGCAGGAAAGAAAAATGTAGCTAAATCATGTGAAAGTTCAGACTGTTCTGTACCGATGGAAACTTGCAGCTTGTCGACCTCTTTTGAAACAACAGTTGAACACTGCACAAGTGATGACCTCTATACCGTAACGCCCATGGATGCAGAGGAAATTGTACGAGATGAGAAAATCAAAAGGCTAAGAGAACTTTTAAAACAGAAGGAAGCCGCTCTGGAAGTGCTGAGGAAGAACATCATAAAACAGCCATAAATGAGATCGATGTGGATCCTTTTTTACAAAATTTCACGGAACAGTTTCTCTTTATATTAAATGAAAATACGTTTTTTAACTTATTTTTTTGGTGGACGTTCTTTTAAGACTTGTTCCTCTTCATATATTGTGAAAGATGTTATTTATTCATTTTACCAGAAGATAACTTAAATATGATTTCTTTGTTATAGTACTTATTAGAAAATATGTACTTTAAAAGCAAGTTATTCGTTAAATGGTCACTAAAGCTCCATCAGCTTCCTTTACTCTCAGTATGGTAAAAGTTGTTACCATATATTTTTTATTCTTATTTTAACATGACCGTATTGATTTTCAATTGTCTGGATCTTTGTGCATGTAAAAACTCTTTGAGACTGGTATTTTTTCCCAAGGATATTTATTTTTAACTGGCAAATTCATGTGGTCATATATGCCGGCTGTTTGCAGAAATACGGAACGCAGGGAATCCAATGAGCAGAGGACTAAAAATGTTTTTTTTTCTATCCTTGTGCAGAAGATTGGAAAACTGAAATGTGTTCCGTTCGATATTTGTCACATCTTTAGTTTTTTCCAGAGATCTTGTAAGAATCTGCATTAACACAATATAACTTGGTAGTTTTCAACTCGTGAGTTCAAGAGCCTCAATCCAGTGTGTTTTATAGATAACTTCAAATTAACAATAAAGATACCACCTTCCAGTCTGATCTGATCTTCTCTGATGTCAGAAGCCAGACATTGCAGTGTAAGGAGTGGAATGGGAGACTGTAAGGAAAAGCAAATTGCTTATTTAGGTGGTGCTGATTGGCCACTAGGTGGCACACTTACGTCCGGACCAGAATTTCTAAACCAATGGTACCATGTTAATGGTAACTAGGGACATTGTGATATATGAGGTGCTAGTCCTTTGAATGAGATGTTAAATCATGACATCCTTTGCAGGACTTTGAACCTCCCAGTGTAATAATTGACTCAGTTGATCCTTAAATTGTTCTATTAACCAAGGTGCTTAAGATGAACTGTGTTGCTTATTATTTGGCCAGTAAAGATTCCAGGACACTATTTGTAGTTAACTAGAAGTGGTTAACTGTAATGTCATGGTCAAATATGATCTTTGGCTGGCACAATGTGGCTCACTTAAGGTTGCTTCATAGTTGAAGGTAGCAATATCTCACTTCTCTATGCAATCCTCTGGGTGGTAGTAATGCAGGCTCTTCAGTGGTTGATATATTGGGACCCCTTAATGTAAAATGGTTTGAGATCCTTTGGGATAAAAAAACATGAATTATTTAATAAATTTTTGAATAACACTTCCATGTTGTTTTTTTAAATGTTATTTGTTAAATTATACATTGTTTTGCATTGGCAATTTTTCTGTTTTATTTTAACTCAGTGGAAACATGCAGTTTCATCAGTTAAATGGTCTTAATGCTACAACCAGTATCCAGTAGAAAGAACATCACACAGCTCCACACAGGAGAATTAGGCACAATTCTTATGGACAATGTTGAATGTTCACTGGCACTTGTAAAGACTGACTTTTTTGCGGAAAACTGAAGGTACCTTAACCGAACATAAATACACACAACCCAGATTCCAGGTTGTGTGATGCTGCTTGCACTGCTTGCAGTGTCTAAACTGAGCAGCTGAACCTTGCATTTTGAGCAAGTACAGTATCTTTACAAGACAGGGTAAAGTGAAAGAAAAATTGTAAAAACAAACTTGTACTGTTGAGCAATTCCAGTTAGTTTACAGCGAAATTGCCTACAGTTGGGTTGGGTGACAATTCAAAATCGTCAAGGAAAAATGTACTTTCAGAATTCAATATTCATTTTGCTCTTTGGAATCTACAAATCCACTTTTTTGATTAAACAGAAGATCTTTGTAGGCTGAGACATCACTTTGTCAATTGCAAGTATGCAATCAAGTCTGTATCATGGGTATAACTTGCAGAGGTAAAGGCCATACTGGAATTTCTTTTGTGGGTGCAAGTTTTTTACTATCTACTTATAATAGTAAGTGTTTGATAAGAGGAAGAAGGATAGTGCAATATTTTTCTCTCAGGTACTGCTAGAGGGTGCTATTTTACCAAAAAGAAATTCATCACGTCACTACATCATATCCAGTAATAAACCTGTATATAGAGTGAAGATGTGTACATATACCCATACACCTTGAACTTTCATCCTATAAGAAAGTGTTTCTTATCCTATGTCCTCTTTGTAGTAAGTATAAATAAGTATTGGAGTGTTATTTAAAAATAGATTATGGGCATTGTGAGTATACACAGGATGTGTCCGTATCGAGACGGAGCTCTCACTAGAGAGTGACGCGCTGCCCTGGCAACTACAGCTGAGAGTGTGAGTGGTGTAAGACCACGCCAAACATTTGCCCGAGAGAGAAGCAGGATTCGGTCCTGAGTTGGCTGCAGATGTGAGAGGATGTGGGTGATGTCTCTAATATGCGAACGTTCTGTAGTGAGAGAGTCAGGCTGGAGCAGCACAACAGCAGGTCTGAGACGCTGCTGATGTGGGTGCTGTTAGGCGAACATGTCTGCCTTATGAGATCGAGATACAGGACAGTGCACTGGCAGGTATAGGTTCAGGCACAGAGAAGGTGCACCAGCACCTGCAATATGAGAAAGCAGAGGTGGCTGGGAGAGGGTTCGAGGTGCACCAGCAGCTGCAAGTACACAACCTGGCGTGTTCGAGTGAGATGTCAGTGAGGGACAGTGTGTTGAGTCTCAGCATGAGAATCAGTTGTCAGAAGAGACTCAGAATGTAGTTTGCGTTTGAGACCTGGCCTTGTGGCAGGTGTGGGCAGACAAGGAAGTCCAAGGGCTGACTAATTTAAGAGCCAGTAGCCATCATAGAGTGGAAGCAGGAGTCTCCTAGCACAGCACCAGATCAGGGTGTAGCTCGTTGAGCCCAGGTAACCACGAGTTAAAGGCTCGGCAAGGCAAGGGTCCCCAAACAAGACTGTGGTGTGGTTGTTGGGGAGACTCTGGGCCTGGAAATCCACAAGTGAAGGACCCAGTTCTCAAGTGAAGGACAGAGTTTCAGTGTATGTAATGCCACATGGCCGGGCTATCCCGAAAATGGGGCCAATGTCAGCACCACTCTCGGCACTTGGGCAAAGGGGGCATGTCTGGAGTGTCCATACCAAGTCCATCCCAAGAGGCGACGCCTACCTCCAGGGTATCACAGTATATAAAGGCAGAAATTTCCAAAGCCAAATAAGGGCTCTGAGGTATATTATAGCAATGGTCCATTTAAATCCCGATTTGTACACATAACTAAACATCCAAAACATATGTATTATTAAAAATAAAAGATAACCCAGAATATGACTCAACAATTAAATCAAGAGTTCCCAACTCCAGTCCTCAGGGTTCAACATCCAACCGGTTTTTAAATTGTACCCAGATCTTGGCTTGGGAGAGGAGTTAAATTGACCCAATTAAGGCATATCTGGACTGATTTATTCCTTCTCCACACACCCTCAGATGTTGTTGATTTAAAGAGACATACTGTAGAAAACCTGATGAATCTGGACCCAGAGTTAGGAACCTTTGGTATGAACTTTTAAGGAAATACTGTTGAGTCATTAGCAGAGAAGCAATGCTATGGCAGATTAAACATTGACTTTCAAATTTGGCTTAACATCTCTGCCACTGCAGATCTTTGTTGTATCATCTTTGACATCCGTCATTTACACTACCTGCTTTCCACCTCTTTTTGTGCTGCAAGACTGGGTATGAACAAGCAACAGACTGGTGAAAAAATCAACTTCATAAGCTAAAATCGTGTTTCATAAGATAATCGTGTTTGGTCAGCGACACCCCTCAATCCTGGAATCCCTGACAGTAGTAGTTCGTTTGGCAGTTGCACCTACAGAGGACCAGTTTCTTCAGCCTTCTGGAACATACTTACGCTCCTCACCGTAGAATATTTTTTAAATAAAACGTATTAATTATTTACAAGTCGAAGTATGTGTTTTATGGGACAATAGTTTGGGCCTGTGAAGGAGTTAAAAACAGCCCCCCCCCCCCCCCCCCCCCATACTCTGGTGCATTTGCAATTGTATTTGCATTTGTATGGTCTTCAGTTTGGGAATCCTGAATGCCCACTGATGTGTCTATTTTCATCCTGTTTTGCCTCTGAAACTGAATGTCTCATCGTTCACAGGACCTAATTTCACCAGGACGACTTGTTGTCCTTTCTCCTTAGCCTTTGTATAAGATCATTGTTCCTTTTTCCATTTTCTTTAGCAGTAGCAAATCCCCACTTGCAAACATCCCTTTTCATCCTTTCCCTTAGGTCTACAAGGACTATCCCCCCTTCAAGTCCTTGATTTCTCCCTCCATGTTGTTAAGTATGGAGGTATTCTTTCCATTCCAAAGTCCCTTTTTTGTAATGAACATCAGTAGCCAAAGCAGATACTGTCCTTTTGTCCACTACTGTCAATGCCATTCCCATCATTATACTGTGCTAAGTCAGCACTGTCTACTCTTTGAGAAGCTGGTTTATGATATCCAGTCTCCCACTCTGCACTCTGCTTTGGCATAAGGTCCTGTGTTTCCTCAGCTCAGCACAGGCTCTGAGGGCAGTGCGAGTTTCTGGTTAGTGATTGCCTGTAGAGGATCTTCCTCGCTGCAAGTCTTTTGTGAATTTCCATCAGTTGAGGTACTTTCGTTTATTGTCCACTTCCTTTGGTTGTGTTCTTTACCAGATTTCTCTGGGAACACTTTATCTCCCTGATGACCAAATCCTCTCTCATATCTTTATTAAGAGATTTATGGTTGTTCCAGAATGCTGCTTTTCTGCTGGCCTGATGTTTCTGACACCACTTGTCAGCTTGAGTGTCTGGGCACGGTAATTTCTCAGTCTGTGGTCCGGTGTCTGACTACTGGATCAAATGTCTCATCAGTATGGAGAACCACAGCCTGTTAAAGTATGGGAACATAAGCTTGAATGGGCTTTGTAATGCCTGGCATAGGTTACAGAATAAGGTGCAGTCCAGATTCAGGGGGAAGTTGGGTATATCTCTCCCTCTGTTTTCTAATGCTTGGCATGTCTGCTTCCTTGTTGTACACTCTTACCTTCCCAAACGAAAATGACAACCATTCCCTGTAACACTCATCTGAGTCTAGGTCATATAAAGTACACCAATGCCAGGTATACCAAAGCTAGTAGGATGTCTGCTTTTAACACCATCATTTTCCCTATGAGGGATAATGACCATGCATCACGGAGACCCATCTTAGAATTCACCTTGGCTATTGTCCCCATCCAGTTTGGTGATTTGTTGTCTTGCCTCTAAATAAAAATCCACAGAATATCGAAGAGCTCTGTCACGTGCCTCAGACCTTCTGAGTCTGTGTTCTTGTCTCTCCTAACCATGGAGTATGCCTTAAGAGATAGCTATCCATGCTTCCTCCCATCAGCTTTCCTTCAAACAACCAATCCTTTATAATCTCCAAGAAATTACTGTTACTCCAAATCAAACATTGTAGTATTTCCTTGGAGAACAAACTGTGGTTCCCTGCATATGATTTCCCTACTAAAAACCATAAACGCATATAACCTGAGACTCCTTTGATGAAGAGTTTAACCTAACCAAGAAAGAGACTGTTCTATCTGCTCTGTTACAGGGAGTACACCTCAGATGATACATTTATATAACACTTCTACCAAGGGATACGTTTTCATTTAAAACTGAAGTCTACAAAGTTAATGCATACATGAGATCCCCACCTGAAGATCTCAAAAACAACTGATTTCAAAACATGATCACATAGAAAGAAGATAAGTTCACATCCAAATTGTTGGTTGTCACCAGTGTTTCCAAGTTTACTGTTGCATTGCCATTTGAGGAGTAATGCTATGAGCTCCTTCTGCGGGGCTGAGGTGAGTCCTTCACTTGATGCAATGTAAAGGAGTGATGCTTAACTGTTCATCCATCTTCAATATTTCAAGGAAATTATGATGACTTCCAACAGAATCTACAACATTATTAACTGGTACATTTTTGATGCAATCAGATATATGTAAGATGACATGATGATGACAACTGGCAACTTCACACTTTATACTTTTTTCACAGTTTTTGACTGATGTACCAAGAGCACTCATACCTGTACTGTACTTCCACAGTGATTGCAAACTCTCTTCATTGGCAAGGATCAGCAAGTGGACTTGGTTTGCTCTGATTTGGTTGGGGAGCTGCTGTCTGATGTTTCTCGACTTCATTCGTGGTGAAAAGCTACAGGATCTGTCTTACCGACTATGGAGCAGTGTGTGAGCAGGAAGTCTACTTCTGTTGATGACACTGAGGACACCGAGAGTGGTATGCATCTGGTCTGCAGTTACATATATTTTTGCCAGTGTCCCTCACAGTGTTGGTGGAGTTGTGTTCACATCTGCGTTCTGCCTGTGAGCTGTCCCAACTTCCATCTTACTTCAGGATCCTTGCCACTTGTTGTGTGGTAATTGCTATACCTCTACCACTTTATTCATGAATTTGTAAACTGCACTCTGGGTACAGCACCCCTTTAAGAAAATATTGATAGACTAATTTTTGGGAGGTCTGTCTGGCCAAAGTGTTGTGTCAGCTGTTCCGCAACATGGAAATAGTAATCTCTAAAGTGCTCCCAGAGTGAACACGAGTAGTGGAGCTGGTCCTCTGACCACTTATGTAGCCAATCCATTCTTTCTGCACCTGTCCAGGAGTGTCTGTCCTCTTGAATGGGATGAAAACGGAGTCGGGTCCTCTTTGTCATTGAAAATAAGCAACTTCCCATTTACGAAGCATGTATCTTCGGAATGGTTTACAGATCAAGTTGTAGACTGTAGCTGTAGGAGTTACTCTGCAGTATTCTGTTTTTTCTTAACTCACAAAGAATGGGGAGATGGGATCATGTTGGAGTGAGTTGCTTTAGTATATCGACAGTCGAGGATAATGAGCAGTGGAGTTCTTCCTGCTCAGGTTGCAGTGTCACACACCAGGCTCTGTGGGGTTGTCTGTTCCAGTTTTGCATGCTGGGGTCTGAGCTGTGGGACCACTGGCACGTGTTTGCAGCACCAGAGTGAAATATTGCTCTGGCTTCGTAGGTACAGCCTTGGGTGTAACACCATACATGGATAGGGTCATGGATAGTCAGAGTACTCAGATACCAGCACAGAATGAAGCATTATGTCTCCATGCAAAGGAACCAACTTGTACAGTATGTATGACAATGACATGTCACAAACAGCCTTATGTGCCTTCTAACTGGCCTGTATTTACACAGTACAAATATAAACATCATAAGATGGAAGTAGCATTCCCTACAGTATTGAGTCACAAAGCAATCTTTGAAGCCATTTTCTAAAACATCAAACAAAGGAAACTAAAACAAGTAATCTTTGCATTTTGTTAGTGGGACGCACTATCTTCTTCTGATTTTACTGCCAATAGGGTAAATAATGAATAGCAAATCACATTTTGGCTTCATAGTTTTATTTATATGGAATACCTTTGGTGAACATATTATGTGGAATTTTCTGTTAACAAATATAATTACAGCACAACATGGGCTGACAACTTTAGGGATTGTTCAATGCCTAACCATACAAATTCCAGTCAGATCCCCATAATCAGAGAAACCTACACATTAACTGAGACATACTAGGATGTCTAGAGCAATGGTTCCCAGCCCAAGTCCTGAGTGACACCTGTGTCTGCTGGTGTTTAATCCAACTGGGCCCTTAATCACCAATGCAAAGTGATGGAATTGAAGTGCTTGTTTGTGCTTTTTTTCTGCATTCGCTTCCAAAAATACCCTAAGAAAAATTATGTCCAGCAACATCTGCTTACAGATCTTCATGCAACCCCTCCTCGTTATTCCTATTAACAATTTTCTGCCATACTTCTGACTTAAACACTCTTAATAAGAGGTTAATTTAGTTTGCACAGACACCCTCGGCCTAAATATGAGAACCACTGTTATCACTTCTCTATTGGCCGCTCCAGTGCAGAACTTGCTATGACGTTCCTTAACCTGGTGACATTTCTCTGCTTTGGTCACCCAGACAGCAGAGGCAGGTTTTCTGCAGAATCTGCTGCAGTGGCTGCAGGAGAGTGGCTGGGTGGCACTTATGACCAAAATACTGTAATGCAGAGACCTGGAGTGGTAGCACTGCCCATCAGTGGGCTATTTTTGTTATACACCTGTATAGTATAGCAATACGTTGTTGACCTTGGCACAGTGAAAATAGATTTTTGCATAGTGTTTTTATTCAATTAAAACATGATCTCCAACTGCCCAAAGCAGAGATTCTGAATATATTACTCAACAGGCTTTAATTTGCCACGTGTTGAATGGACACACAGTATACATCAAAAAACATTCACAGTATTATCGGCATTAGTCAATAAACGTTTGTTTCTGGGGGGTTAAAATTGCTAAATCAAACTACCAAAAATATAAATCCATTTTAAACACTTTATCCAATACAGGGCATCATAAGGCACTATTGTTAAAAATTTGCTACTTACCCTCTCCTTAATACTATGCATTTTACCCTCTCTCCCCCCCCTTCCCTCAATGACCAGATATTCCTTAACTGGCACCAAAACGGGGTTGTGACGAGTCAGGATCTGTTTGAAAATAGCATTTTTATGTAATTTCAACAACTAAGAAATGTAATCTATCCCAATTTCACTTTTTCAATATTTACAACTAAGGCACTTTATACAGTATGTGCCCAGTTTACCCAGTACCCACTATTCATTATTTCTTTCATTACGTTGTCTATCCTTGTCCTTAGTTAAAACTTTGTGGGAACAAGACCTGGACACAGTCAAAAGGGCCAGTGGGTGGTCCATTTTAGGACATGTTCACTCTTCCTCCATCTAAGCCAGGCAAGGTCTCATACAGGACAATTCCGGATCACCCAGACAGCATCTTGCACCTCCAGCAACCTTATTTACTGTATCTCTTGCAGTAAATCCCCAGCCATCTACATTGGAGAAACAGGAAGGAGACTCAGAGACCGCTTCAGAGAACACGTCAGGGCTGTGAAGATTAAAGATCTCTCCAAGCCCATTGTTTCTCATTTCACCTCTGACGGCCACGACCACTCTAATCTCTCCGTCTGTGTTCTCAAAGACGGTTTTCCGAACTCATACATCAGAAAGACCACCGAAACTAAAATTATTCTGCAGCTAGGATCACACATTCTCCCTTCCCTTAACGACAGACTACTGTTCTTTTAAATTTTCTCCATTGGAAGTTTCATTTCACACCTCTCTGCACCCATTCTGACTTCACACCTCTTGACTGGCCTCTCTTTCTGTCCCCTGCTCCCGCCTCTCACTCCTCCTCCCTCCCAACCTTTGTTCTCCCGCTACTTTACCTTTGCCTACTGCCCTGTCTCTCTCACACCTGAAGAAGGCTCCACGGCCGAAACGTTGTGTTCTCTTTCTTCTTTTTTTTAGCATGGAATAAACCTATTACTTGTTCCTTTGCAGCCTACGCATGCTGACGCAGCTAGCTACCCACCTGAACTACTAAGGTCTCATACAGTTTAAAATGATACACCACTTACATACTGTTTGTCTAAACTAAAGTGGGCACAACATGACGGATGTGGGCAAGCTCCTGCCACTCTCATACATATGTTTTGATCTTGTCCTAAGTTGGTTCAATTATGTACAAAATTCAGCAGCCAGAATCCTGACCAGGTCTAGTGCAAGTGTTCACATTACTCCTATCCTGGAGTCCTTGCACTGGCTTCCAGTCAAATTCCGTGTAGACTTTAAAATCCTCATGCTCACCTATAAGGCTCTGCATGGCTTGGCACCTCAGTACCTGTCTGAACTATTATTGCCCTACTCCCCACCTCGCAACCTCCGCTCTTCAAATTCTGCCCTCCTTACTGACCCCCAAGCCCGTCTACATTGTATGGATGACAGGGCCTTCTCCTGTTATGCCCCCAAGCTCTGGAACTCTTTGCCCAAGGATATCAGAGAGTCACCTTCTCTAAACTCCTTCAAATCCAGACTCAAAACCCTTTTTTTCAGAAAAGCCTTTACTTAACTGGTTCCATTCTCCACCCCTCTGCTCTTCTTAGTACCACCTTCCACGGTCTCCTCTATTGTTATTGTTGTATTGTTGTAATTGTATATTGTAATTGTGTCTTATCTTGTGTATTCTTCTTATTTATTGTTGTATTCTTCTTATTTATTGTTATTGTCATCCTGTAAAGCGCTTTGAGAAGCCACCTTTAAAGGCACTATATAAAATAAAGTTTATTATTATATTATTATTCTGGTCCTCCATTTTTTAAACTTCCTCTCATATTATCCAATTTGAAATTGAACCCACTTCTTTTATTGCTGTTTTTGGTGTACCAACCTCACCCTCTCAAAACTACAATCTGACAGCGTGGATTTTGCAATTATGCTCTTTTTTGCGTTCTCTGTCTTTTTCTCCTTTGTTTGACTTCTTTTTGTAAGGGAAGATGTGGGAAGAGATTCGGAAATGCTGTACTTTTTCTTTTCATAAATTATTCTCAGTTTAACATACTATGTTCTTTCTGCATCATGTATTTTTTGGTTTAAGAAACAATAAACATACTTGTAAAACATTACTACTTGTTGAAAGGAAAGGAAACTATAAGATAAGATTACTGACATAAGACAGGACCTCTCCCAGGACTGGAAACCAGTCCATCACAGAGCACTCATGTGCAAGCACATGGGATGAAATAAAACAACGCCTAAGCTAGTCATCTTTGTTAGGTGGGAAGAAACAGAAGCATTGAGAGGAATCCCACCTGAACAAGGCATTCATACTCTACATGGAGTGAGCATCAGGCCAGACGTGAACCCCAGACCCAGGAATTGTAGGGAAACAAGCCAACAACTCTAACCCCACACCACTAAAATGTGTTAGCACTTCTTATTGTATTTCCATGATTGTATAATTGCTTTTAATTAACTGCCTATTTTGTTATTTACATATCATATCATAATATATCATACATGTTTTATATACATGTATTATTAATGGACATTTTAAACGGAACAATGTGGATATGAAAAGATTTTTTCAGCCTTTCCATCCAGCTTATAAACAATCTTAAACGTACTCACAAAACCAATATTCAGCGCTTTTTGTTTTAAGAAATTTCTTTTAATCAAGCGAGGTCCCTTTAAACGTATTCTGTGCTGATCTTCGAAAATTAAAACCTCACAACTTCTTGATTAGGATAAAACTATAGAGTTTGTATATCAATCCCGTACTGTATTTTATTTCACTTAAATATTGTCTGCGTTTTCCTGTATAGACGTTTTATTAATATTTACCGGGCGAAACATTCTAACATTGATACAATCTGAGAGAAAGAAGGTCACTAACTGAGAGAATGAGACGTCTCCCACTTACTAATACAGTATAGTGTACTTTATGTCTATGATCCAAAGATTTTCCAAACATCTGTTTGAAAATTACCTCCGCAGAGACGAATCAAAATGCAGCTATTTGACACGTGTTCTTCCTGGGTCAAAGTTTATTTTAGCTTCAACCAATGAGGTTACGGCATACTCGCCATTGCTGATTTCCTATTATTTCTGATTACAAGATAAACAAAGCCTCTTCAGTGAGTATTATTACTATTGTTTTTTTTTTAAAAAAAGGTTAACCGGTATTAATCTGATGCGTAAGCGAAGAAGTGAACTTAGGCTAGTTTGTTTGAAAAAACACAAAGTTTCAAAACGGGTGGTTAGGACCAAACTCATTTAGGAACAGTATCCCTTTAGCTGTTTTAAAATAATCTTTCAGTTTTTATCAAGTAGCGACTTAAAAAAACCTTTACGACAGAAAACAAAATTGTGTTATTTTAATATTAGTTATTTTAATAAACTGTTTTAAATTACACAATAGTAAAATATTTTTCTTGGGTTGTAATCAAGCTATAACACCGCGGTGCCACGCTGTTTCTTCAGTAATCGTCTTTTTACGTTACGGTTACAAGTAATATTTGCTTCACATTTTGTTCTACAGCAACAAGCTTTTTGAAGTTGAAGCGATGCTTGTGTATCTCCATCCTCCATATTTTTTTCGTTTTCTTCCGTACGACAGGTGGCGTAGTCGGACTTTTATTAAGCTACATTATTTTTGTTGGAAGTAGGAAACGGTCATGTTTTGCTCAGAAGCAGAGTCTCGTAAAGTATTTTAGGTGATGCTATTCCTTGAAACTCGGAATAAGTAACTGTATAGTAATGCATTTATATGTGCCGCTGATATTTATGTTTTTTGTTCAGTTTAAAAGTCAGTTGGGGATGTAATCCAGAGTGTTGTCAATTTAAAACATTTAATTTTAAATAATTTATTTACTCGTGTGCGCTAACACTTAAAAAATATGTTTGTAAGCAATACAAATTAACAATTGACCCCTATACTTTAGATGAGAAAGCACTGCTCAACTGGCAAATGCATCTTGTAATGGCGACGTTTTTTAAATTAAAATATATATTTTTTTATTTCTGTAGCGGAGCCAAGAGGTAACCTCCAATTTGCCTTGAATGAAAGGGTGAGCGGAAGAGAAAGGTGAGAGCATTGTATATTCTAAGTTAGAACAGTTGAATTGGGTAGATGAGCCTTGGTGATCTTCTGGATCACTACAGTTGATCAGTGTGCAGGAGCAGTCAAGGGTCTGGTGAGTGGTTTGGGGTTCATATCCTGGGTGCTGGACTGTTTTATTCAGTGATGTGTACAGAGACACTGGAAGTATCTCTGGGGAGAATCTCCCTTAACACAACACCTTTGGTGTGAATTGTCTATGGTTACCAGATTGAAGTTTACCTTATTGCTCAGCAATGCATCAGTCAAGTCCCTGTACCAAAAGCTTTGAAGTTTCTGCAGACCAGTCCAGAAGCATCATTGTTTCACGGACTCAATCCAACAGGTATCTTTGCCTTAAATCGTTTGCAGCTTGAGTCCAGTAGTTCAAGTAGGTAGCTGCGTCAGCATGTGTAGGCTGCAAAAGAACAGTAAAGGTTTATTCCATACTGAAGAGACTTTTCTTCTGTTTTCAGCATGGAATAAACCTTTACTTGTTAATTTGATCCAGTTGTGCAATAAAAACAGAACAGAGCTGCTGAAGTGCAAAGCACACAGTGAGCCTAAATAAGTATAATTAATGGATCCTGTTACATTACTGCCCATGTTATGGAATTTATTTGTACCTGAACCCAATAATGAGGCAGAGAAGCAGCTATTTCGTTCATTAGGATCCCACATGTCATGAGGGTCTGTAGACTCTACAGCCTCACAGGACCAGCGCTGAGCCTCACCGGTTTGTCTAAATCCAGTTTACCTATGTATAGGATGATCATTAAGCAAGGCATAGCTTTGCTTAATTTACTCAACAGTTTACTCAGCAGTGTTGAGTAAATGATTTCAATCAGATGGGATTACTTCTGTTGAAACACCCTATAAGCCAAAAAAACAATCTTATTGACTTGTTTTTTTCTATATTTTTTTCAGCTTTAGAAAAATGTGAGCACTTCTCAATAGAAAGATAATTCTTCTTGGATTTGGGGGGAGGGGGGACCCCCGACTCGTAATCTGACCACATCCCCTTGAGATTTTTAATTTGCATTTAAGGAGAGTCTGTCCCACCCACCCCACCCTCCACAGAAAAGGATTGGCTGTGAATTTAACACCTGCAGCCTGGCATCTGGGACAGTTGAATAGAAAACTAGTTAAGATGTGTTCCAGCCCTGCAGACATTGTTCCCAAGCACGGTGGCAGTGGATGTCCTTCCGGTGATGTAATAGATGTAGGGGACAGGAGGCTCTTCATTGACAGAATGCAGATCCAGATCTCGGTAGAAGCAGAGGTGAAAACCATTCCTCTGAAAGCCCTGCCACCTTCCTTCATTAAGAGGATGGGTCTGTCCTTTAGAAGTGTCCAGGACCAGACGGGAGATCCAGACCCGATAGTGCTGTGCATTTCTCCAGTCCGCGCCATGGAAGCAGAGGAATTTGGCAAACAGTCTCAAGCCGTCGACAAGAACGCAGCTGGCTGTGGACTTGAGGGTGACTGTAAGCGGAGCATGTGCCTGCTTCCAGTTAAAACCTCCAATCTGATGGCTTTTAAAGTCTTGAAGAACCTCTATGACAACCAGAGCTCTGATGCCATTGACCCGCTTAAGGAGATTCTGAAATCGTGCGGGGCTGCCTGTGTCCCCCAGGGCAAAACGTTCCGGTTCAAGCAGGATGCGCTGATCATCCACAACAGAAAGGTGTACCTGTTCATTAACAAGGCAAAGGGGGTGCAGGAGAAACTGCAACTCGGGAACCCTTCGCAGGCAGGGCCCACGCCGAGCTGTGCTCCAGAATCCACCCATCCTGTTACTGCCCAGAAGAGTCTCTCCGTTTCCCCCACCAGTGAGACACAGCCTGGTCCAGTGTGCACCACCCCTCAAAGTTGCTCTGGATCCCCGAAGCAGGTTATCTTGAGCTACTTGTCTTCCTTTCTGTATTCATGTGTTTTGAATTCTGTAGTCATTTTAGTTAAGTAGGCTGGCGAGTCAGTCCCATAATCTCATTCAGATCCTTCTCAGGCCTGCGTTGAAAAAGGCACTTCTTAATCTTTCAGTGGTTTACCTCCAGTTCAAACATGTCACAGTCTGCTTCTTTTTTACGTTTGTCACTGCTTTGTGCATTTTACAGAAGTACATCTGTTAAAAAAGTTTCAATTGCAGATTGACACTAAAAGTCAAGTACTGTCTTGACATTTTAAACATTTCAGTGTCGAAGTATACTCTTCACTTTTTCCTACCTGCAGTTTCTGCACTATCTTTAAACACAGCATACAGAGTAATCAAATAAGTGTTTGCACTTGAAGTGAGTGAATAAGATATTGAAGGAAATTTGTGTCTGAAATCCCTTGATTTTAAAATCGAGTGACAGACTTTTGCATTTTATGTTTGGTGAGACAACTGACACGCTGTAAGTTTCTGTTTGTATAATCTGTGTAAATCTTTAATGCTGTTTGTCACTGCTGAAGCTCTAAAATGATATTGATTAAATGGGACTGTCTTGTTGCAGGGCTTGTCCAGTGTCTCTAGTGCCCCTGTAAAAGAGCACGCCAAGCCCTTTGACATCAGGGTTTTGAAGAAGAGGTTTGGAGTTTCCCAGGAACTGCAGGTTACAGTCGCCAGGCTTCCTAATAAGAACTTGCGGGGCCCAATAAAAGAACAGAGCACCTCCTCTGACACGGGAAAGGGTGGTGTGCAGCAATGTGAGCTACTGGAGCCGTGCCATGTAGAGGTAGGTGTGATAGCTTTGTGTTTATACCCCTCTCACCCCCAGCCCCAAATATCAGATCACCAAGTATCCAAGCCATCTGACATTCTGTAGCTGTGTGAGCCCTGGAAAACCTTGTGGCAGATTTATCTTCAGTAGGAGTAGTTTATTTCTCAGTGTCATTACAGATTACCTGTTACCTGGCAAACCTAAGAGGTTTCAAAACAGGGTACAGTATGTCACACAGTCATTACTCCATATCTTCACAGTTTCTTTAATCATCTTAGCACCAACAGCGCCTACATCAGGACCTCACTAGACTAGGACGTGTTTTTTCTTTTAAATCTCACTGGTTGTAATCACTTGATAAGCTGAGGGATCCTTTTGCTGATTCTTTTTGCATCCCAGTCAGATTGGCCTGGGTGAGAGGGCTGGACATTCCACTCCAAAAGAGTGCTTTTCCAGGCTCACCCCCCTGGGAGCCTGACCTCCCTCATCCGAGAAAGAATCAGAAGGCTTCTCCTTTTTTTACATCAGGTTGTGTTGTGTTATAATCAGCATAAGATAAATTAAGACAGGGAGGGTGAGTATGTTAAATAAACTTGGTCTTGGTTGCTTGGGAATATTTGGACAGTTTCTTATGGAGAATTAAGCTGTTACTTTCTAGACTATAATTACTGTATTTCGAAGGTGAGTGTATTTCCACTTCTGGCAGTTTGTTTATTGTATTCTAGCAGTTTTAATTTTAAAAAATCTTATTTATATATCCCAGTGACCCTCTGAACCAGCCATAGTTTTGTGCTTTTGAGCTGGCTTTGTGCACATCTTTGAAAATCTAATACTGTTAATTGTAATGGAGCTCTTTCCTAGTTAATAATTTGTCAGTAGCACAACAGAGCAAAATTCAGGTATGATGATGAGTATTTTGCAGTAAAAATGCAGGGCTGAACACTGCACTGGGCCAAAGACATCAAATATTCTGTCTCCTGTTTCCCATTAGTGCTTATTAAGTTCAGAGTATCTGGTATTATTTAACAGTGGAGCATATAACCATGTTGGGGAAATGGAACTGGTTATCACTGAGCATGAAATTCAGACAATGGTAATATACACAGTTGCACCTAATTGTGTTGTTGGAACAGCTAACTTGCTTTGAACTGAAAGCTTGTCATTAAAGAAAGACAAAACAAAAACTGGTCTGTACACCCCTAGTACATACTGTAGTGTGGATGGCTATTTTGTGTGTTGAAAAATCCTGATTTATGTCAAGTTTACTGTATAAGCACACCCGTTATTAAATGCCAGTGCCCTGTAAGAATTTATGATCAGGAGAAGTGTCTTGCTTGAAAGTCTGTTGTCTTGATATTAAAAGGGGAAGAGTTTGAGCAAAGCCTCAGATTCCGTTCTCTTTACCAGAGCCAGAGCCCGGATGCTGAAGAACCTACTGCAACCGAGGCGCCGGAGGCTGACGAAGTGGAGCAGAGCGCAGTGGAGGATCCTGCGGAACAGGCCAGCAGTGAGGATTTGGACGACGAGCCTCCTGCCAAAAAATCCAAACTGGACTCGGACGGACAGGAGACCTGCTTCCCTGACCCTGAGCCCCGGGAGGCGGGGGCTCTTTTGGCTGAGCAGGCAGGGGGAGACGGGGTGCAGGAAAGCGAAGTGGGGCTGGACTTCTCCTTGTCCGACCTGGGGTTCACCACGGTGTTTGATTTTGACCAGTCCGTACGGGATGAGAAAATCAGTCGCATCAAAGCCCTGCTGAAAGAGAAGGAGGCCGCGCTGAACAGACTGAAGAAGCCAGATTCTTTGCCGTGATCTGACCTGTGTGCAGCCTAGGAGACTTTCCTCATGTGTATATAATCGCAGAGAAGCTATTGAGATCCTAACTTATTTTTGCCTTTGTAATCTCTGCGTGAATTTAACATACACTTCAGATTCCTTCGTTAACCTAAAGACTGAATACAACATGGACAACTTTGAAAAACATAAAGGTTTAGGACAGAAGGCTAGCTGACGAAGCTATAGTTTGTCCTGATATTAATAAGCAATGTTTTTTTTCTTTCTAAGTTTTTTATTTTCTCTTCAAAGAATGTACAGTAAATGAACATAGTTAAACAGCGCAGCTCAGGCAGTATCTGCATCGTCAGGGTTTTTTACCCATATTGTCAACAGCATTCTTTTGTAAATACTTAAAAACTGGGGTTTAAGACGTGGCATATTTGTCTGCGGCTGCTAGCCCAGATCAGATGCTGTATTCACTGAGTTTTAAGTCTGTTTTCAGTTCTTTATTTTGGTGTTAAAATAGTCAGTTTTGTTTAAAATCAAAATTTCAGTGGAAAAAAAAAATTGTTCCAAACTTTTTTCTCACTTTTGAAATTAAAAAGAACCACTTCTTCACAGGCAGTTAATAAAATTAAACGGCTATTTCATGAAAACTATTTTTCCTCAGATACACATTTTTGAAGCATTATGTGATGTGAATGTGAACAGATGTCAAACCCATGTTCAAAAAAAAAAGTAGTATCTAACTTGGTCCTGGAGGCACAGTTCTTAAATGCTCTAAGTCAACTCATTTTTTATCTAATTGGACCAATTTAAGTTTGAGATCAACTTCAGAAGCAGCAGCCCTCCACAGACCAGGACTAGAGACCCCTGTAATTTGTCATCGTAGAGAAATTCCTATAATTTGTACTGTTTCTGGTTTGGTTTTTTTCATCGATCACTTCAGTATCAGTAAGCTGTTTACCATGGTGAAGGTCACGACAAAGCCAGAGCCCGTCCCAGAAGATTAGTGCTCAAGGCAGGGCTCGGAGTACACAACTGCTTTCCCCTGGATGTGTGCCAGTCCATCGCAAGGCCACAGAGAAAGACAATAGCAAATGAAACCTAGGAAACAGGAGCACCTGGTAAAAACCCACATTCCTGCTCGTTGGGGCACCTATCTGGCATTTATATGTGGTGTAGTTCACTAAAGAAGTTTGTGAAATGTCCTTAAGCACTGGACATTTGTGTCCTATTTCCAGACCTGTTCAATTGTTAACTGTGTTTCCCTCTGTGTTCAGTCTTGTTCCTTGAACATATACCAAAGTATATGCAATGACCACTCTAATCTCTCCGTCTGTGTTCTTAAAGAGGGTTTTTCGAGCTCGTACATCAGAAAGACTACAGAAACCAAAATTATTATCCTGCAGCTAGGATCACACCTTCCCCCTTCTCTAAGTTTCATTTCACACCTCTCTACACCTATTCTCACTTCACACCTCTTGATTGGCCTCTCTTTCTGTCCCCTGCTCCGCCTCTCACTCCTCCTCTCTCCCAGCCTTTGTTCTCCCGCTACATTACCTTTGCCTACTGCCTTGTCTTTCTCATACCTGAAGAAGGCTCCAGGGCCGAAACGTTGTTTTTTCTTTCTTCTTTTTTTCAGCATGGAATAAACCTATTGTTCCTTTGCAGCCTACGCATGCTGACGCAGCTACCCACCTGAACTACCAAAGTATGTCCATATGCCTTGCCATTTCTAGCTGGAACAGCGCTAGAGTTTCTCAGTCTTTAACTGTGGTGTAACTGGTGGCTTTGAAATTAGCTTCAAATTAGCTTAGCAAAATTCTGTAGCTATACACTAGCCGGACGTGCTTAGGACTCCAAAGCTATATCTTTGCCATTTCCAGCTGTTTCTGTAATATCTGACAGGCTCCTGTGAGGGTGGATTTTTACAGTGCCCTTTTGTTAGGTGTGTGGCTTGGTCGCTATAATAATGTTTTCATTAAACTAGGTGGTGATGTTCCATTAAACCGTTCTCCGGTCAAACACATTACCTTGAAAGTCTTGCCAGAAATTTTAGAATGTATTTTTTATGAGGAACTTTATGAGAAATTCTAAATATCATGTGTTCTCTCTAAGGATTACTGCTGTGGCTTGTTCAAAGAACTCTTTCATTAATTAAGCAAAAATTGACTTTTCCTAAATTCACCTTGTCTATCCCCTAGATTCCTAGAAGTCAAAACCGATGATCAGTAAACTGTATTGGTTAGTAAGTATCTGGTTTCATGTTTGCTTGTTTTATTCTGCAAAGGCCCTGTAGTGTAAACTACACAACATTCATTCTCCTGCAGCAATGAGCAAAAAAAAAAAAGGAAATGACCTCCTTGAGATCCTTTTTATTTTCTCATGAAATGAGCTAAACCAGGGGTTCCCAGTCATGGTCCTGAGGACCCACACATTTGCTGGCTTTTATTCCTGCCAAAACATTTAACTGTATCCTTATTGAAACTGCCAGCATGCTTGATTGGAAGGCACTTTTGTACTTGAGTTAGTTTTAAACACTGCAGTTTAAAGGTCCTATGTTTAGGAACTGACAAATCAAAATAAATTCAAAACACCTCTAATATTAGGTCAGTTTGAGGTTAAATTATGTAACGGGGAGCTCAGCTGGAAGAAAAACCAGGTGTAACTTCGGCTCCAGAGCTGAGAATCCCTGTGTTAGACAAACCTTTTTCAAATGGTAATGAGACATTTTTGTGTTGGTCACTCAATAGGCAATAACAGAAGATTGGAACCATGGTAAGTTTCAAGAAGTTGTTAGATGTGTTGTCTTTTAGATGCAGAGGAGTCAGCAGCTTGCAGCATTGTACTCCAGTCGTCTCTAATATCGTGGTAACGATGAAGGTGATGTCGTTTCATTTCTCTAGGTGTGATCACCCGGTGGCTGTTCTTATCTTCGGTTCCCCACAGAGAGCTGCCGTTTGTCTGCGGCCCTGAATGATTGTCGTCGAAGATGAAAGCAGCGCTGTATTGAATCATCCACATCTCATTGTTATCTGGTGTTTTCTGTACCCTGCATTACAATGACCTTGTTATGTAGTCAATCAATCAAGGAACATCTAAATGATGGCTACCTTTTGTAAGAAAATGATAGTCGTTGCAGAGCTCATCACTGTTAACTTTGACTTAATCTCTACAGATTTGCGTCCTAAACTGTGCATTCAAACATTCAAACTGCTAATCTTTCCAGGGTTAAAGTTCAGTACCTCCATTCAATTCCACCCCACCCCCCCTTTCAGTTTGAAACAGGCCTTAGTTTCTTTTGTGCATCTGAGTGGTGCAGCAGTTTATTTTTCAACCAACCAGAAATTTCAAAACAACATGCGTCTGCAGCTATGTTTTATGAAGTACTGAACACTGAGCAGATGTTTCACTGTATCTCTTTACAGATGATATAGGTGGTGCTATTTGCATGAAATAAATCCACAGGTACCAAGTAGCAAAATTAATTATCGCATTCCTAATCCTAAAGATGTTTCTATTGTGATTCAGAGGGACCACTTCATTGTCTGAATTGATGTGTCACAACATAAGAAAGCATACCAACAAGAGGGGGCATTTGATCCATTTTTATCATGTGGTCACTAGCTCATTCTTCTAATGCTGTTGTTCAGCCATTTCTTGAAGGAATTCAGGAGTCTGCTTCAACAACATGACTGAGTAGTTTGCACCAGATTTCTCCAATCTTTTGTGTGAAAATGTTTCCGCATTTCAGCCCTAAATGTGCCTCATCTAAGTTTCCCTTGTGTTTGCAAGTCAAGATCAATAAAGTTGTCTTACAGCTTCCTCTAAAGAGATTCAGTTCCTTTGACCTGTCCATACAAAGCATGTAAATAACCTTGTTGCCTTTCTATGGACTGAATCTAGAGCAGTAATGTCCTTTTTATAGCCACAATAACTGTTCTAAAAGAGGCCTTACCAATGTCCTGTTCTGACTGCAGAAACTTGAACTGTACTGTTCACAGTTAGTTATCATTAATATCTTTCTACATTACATTTAGTTTGCCAGGTAAATTCAGGAATGCCTTTGTTGCTTTTAAGGTGTTTGCTGTTTTGCCTGTTTTAGTGTCAGTTGACAATTTGTGGACTGTGGCAGAACATCAGTGTAAATCAGAAATGTTTTACCTATCGGGAAAAGATGAAAAGGGCTTTTGAGAGGCAAATGTCTGTAAGAGCCTTACATCTCAAACTTGTGTTCCAGGTTTAAAAAAATAGTTTTCTTTGTTAAACGTCCCTCCACCACCCCCATTGTTCTTGTCACTGCAGCAGCCTGTTATCACACATCGCAGTGACAGGGGGCTGTTAAACTGCCTTTTCCTCATACCCAGACTTTCTGTGGAAAATAATAAACCCCTCACAACATGCAAGCATCGTGGGGTGTTGTCTGTGCCTCCTCAGGTCCCATATTTTCTGTAACCCAAGTTAAAGAACACAATTGTTCTTTTTCAGTGTTGCAGGCCAGGCTGCCAAAATTCAGTCCAGACAAGGGGTAATTCCTCCATAATAACATTAACAACAAGCAAAGGGAAGCTTACTTTACGAAAAGCAAACACACAGAACACAGAAATGCCACAAGGCCTGTATCACTGGAGTTTACAGCCCCTTGGGTTAGTCATCTCTCAGAAAGCACTGCCAAGACATGCTTGACCCCATGCAGGTTGGAAGCAAATGGGCACCAAGCTGCAGATGAAGGAGATGAGTTAAACCACAACCCGGAGGCTGAGCTCAGTTTAATACAGACATTCTGACATGGAGATAGATTGAGAGTTGGAATGCAAAACAAACAGAAATGGGAAAAAAATGTTAAAAAAGTCATCTCTTTGTGTACATAGAAATGATTGGTTGTTACATTGTCTTTTTTTTATTCTTGTGAACAAGCAAAATAACCCTGCTGGGAGGGTACAGTTTGCTCAGGCCCTTCCCCTTCTGCTTAAAAGCTCCAGGACAGCCTGAGTGCTCTCAGCTCTCAGTGTCCTGATCTTCTGCTGGGGAGGAGACAGGAGTGAACAGAATGAGGTCTTCAGGGCATGCCTCCAAACCAGTCTGCATGGCATCCTCCTCCACAGGGCAACGTGCACTGAAGGTAGATCTCTTTTGCTGTTTGCCTTTTTCCTCCCCCCTCCTCCTTCTATCTTTCTATCAGCCATTGCTGACAAATGGCATTTGGTCAGGTTCCTGTCAGCTTTTTGATGGGCTGCAGTGTTTATTTATTGTCCTGCAGTGCTGTGGTTTGCAAGTGAAGCCACATCCTGTGGTCACAGTCAGCTTTTTGAGGTTACCCAAGCCTCTGTGGGTTTGAGTGCGTGTGGTTGATGGAATTCTTTTTAGTACAGAACAGTCCTGCTTCTAAATTGCAAGAACTCCTGTAAAGAATAAGATGGCAGCATACCAGGACACTTCTAAGTCTTGTCCATGCCTAAAAAATGTATGCATTAAGAAAATATTCATTTGGGTAAATATATAGGGATAGAGCTCATACTTTGCATAGCATCAATATTTGGTTAATGTGCACAGTTCAACACATGACATCTTGAGCAGCTTATGACTTTAGCTTTCCAGTACGTAAGATCATAGACACATTTATAAAAAAAACTGATGTGCTTGTAAGTCTAACACACAGGTCTTAAAACACAGTTCTAAAACTTGTCTTGTACAGTTTTATAACAGTGATAATTATTTACATGTGTTTATTTCTTACATTTGGAGGAAAAAAAAAACATTACAAGTCTTCCAGCTGAATTCCTTGTCAACAGTGTTCAAATTGCTTGGCAGTTATACACTACAAGGCTGAGCTGATAGAAAGCTGTTCATATTCACAATCTGTCTGTTTCTTACAACCAAGGAAGATGAGCCAAAACATGTTGCCAACAAAGTTAATTTGACAATTGCTTGCAAAAGACTCATACGAACAATATATGCTTCAAAGACGCAGCGCTCTCTTGATGATAAGAGAATGAAGTCTGACACACAGTGAAGAATGATGTACTGTATGTCATATGAACTACAGATGTGCTGTGAGCTGCATGCACTCTCAGCAAAGGACAGAAATTTGCATGTGCTTTGCATGAAACAAGAAAAGGCAAGATTCTGGCAACTTAGAATCCGCTTTTCTCCAAAAAGTAATTCATGTATGTTGTATGTGTATATATTTGTGTGTATGTTTTTGAGCTTAAAGAAAAAAGGGCATTGTTCAGTTTTTTTGGGTGATAAGGACAGATGATTAGCACATTTCATGCTCTACAAGAATGTAGAGTGGCTTACCTAGGACTGTTTGAATACATAGAATGCCTGTTTTTTGGATAAAACCGTAGTGAAACCAGTTGGGACACGTCTCTGTCCACTCAGCGCAGTCACTGGTTTTGTCTGGAAGAAGAATGTTGGAAACTGAATTCTGATTCATTCTTTTATCTGTGCAAGTGTGGCCCTGGTTAACTCAGTCAATTTCCATACTTCTAATTTTCTTGTCTGCCCCATTTATAATGAAATAGATATTTATATTGCAGCTTGCTATTCCTGACGGTTTTTCTCCGGTTAACCAACTTATCTCCCTCTACCATGCATTTCATAAACACCTAGTTCAACATGGGCTATGAGCATGCTGAAATAACTAGGCATATTGAGAGGAGTTTTTATTGACAACTATAACTAGAAGTTCATTGTTGGAAAAAGTAGTCTTGCAAAAACCTTTTTTTTGTCTTCTGATCACTTTTGCAATGTGGAGATCACCCATGTTTAAAACTACAAGACCCTGTTCTCAACATGTTCTAAGAATATAAGAATGGTTACAGATCCAAGGAGGCCATCTGCTCCATTAACCCCCTTTGGGTACTCAGTAGTTCATTGATCCAAGGATCTCCTCCCATCATTTCTTAAAAGAATCCAGGGTATGGACTTCAGTAGCTTGTTCCATACCCCCTCAACTCTTTGTGTAAAGTGCTTCTTGTTCTCAGTTTTAGGTCAAGGTCTCAGGTCTGGGTTTTAGGTCACTTATATTTCTTACCTAAGTGAATTTCTTGTCAGGTCCTGCAGTATGATGTTACTCTGTCAGATTATGGAATGATATTAGTGTTATAACAACTGGTAGGTGAAAAATTAAATTTTGCAAGCAGGGAGACATTTTTAACAAGCTCTTTCTCCATGCAACGAAATCTCGGGCTTTTGAGCTTCTGTTGTTCAGTAACCTGCAACAAGGCATCCACTCAACAGTGTTCAGAAGCGATGCACTGTGCACTGATGCTGTCAGGTTATGCAGGGAACTGAGACTTGGTAGTCAGTGGTTGGTGAGTGCATGGTTTTTGAATTTCTCTGCGTTTGTCCTCACATTCAGCAAACATCTCTGGAAGCATTTGAAGTTTCCTTAGCCCAGGCCCACCAACAATATATGGACCTAAGTTTCAATATCCATTACTTATCTTTATTTCCCATCTTAATGAATTACACCAGACGGATAATTGCACAGGTAAGTCTAACACATAGGGTATCCAGACTAAGAATAACATACCGTTCTCATAGACTCAGAAGGTGCTGCATCTTGATTTAGAGGGATTATTCAGTGTTGTTCGATGTATGGAAACAGGCAGTGTGATGGCTGTAAGTGAAAAGTTTCTATAGCCTGCTGGTGATTTTAAGCCCTTCACTTTCACCAAGGTTTTGTAAACCAAAATGTACAGGTCATATATTTATAATTGATATATATTGCATTTGTTGTTTATCCTGTGACTTGATATTTTCATTTCGGTCAATGGAGCATGATAGGTTTGTAGGTAAAAGAAACCAAACACATGTGGCAAATGTGTAGATATGTATCTGTGTACATATTTATTTAATAGACCTATCAAATATTTTGTTTGTGTGAAAGTGTTTGATTTCTGGCATTACTCATGCAATACTAAATAATCATTAGGTATAGCTGTAATTTAACCTGCAATTATAAATGGTCAGGAAAATCCCTCAGATGGAGCCAAAAACTGTGCTCCTTGGTTTGCTAATGACCACAACTGGTTTCATTTTATTTTGCTCTGACTAGTACTCCAATTTCTTCAAGGGCCACATAATTCCCAGCCTCGTTAGCTGTGAGTCCCTGGTGAAATTCAGGGGCAGCCGTGCAGTTTAATAAGGTTTATAAACTCTGCTGAACCTTATTATTCACAGAGCTGGAAAGGACTATAGTCTGTCTTGGGTGTCAGATATTTTAATGGTCTACTTAACTTCACTGGGGGGTTTGAGAGAGAGCGAGTCAAAGCCAAGGAGAGTGAGCAATTGTTCGGTCATTAACTATTTAATTAGTTTTGATTCCTAAATGCGATAGTTACGTCTACCTCTCTCTTTCTTCCCCACTATTACAGGAAAATGTGCTAATTAAATTGATATGACCGATTTCACACAGGAACAGAATGTCTAGAAACCTTTTTATTCCACCTCATATGAATTTTGAAATGAGATAACAGATAACATTCAGTCTCCGCAGACATTGTTTATAATGCTGCACAATTAATTTAGTTTGTTTTTAGATTATATGTGTTTGTAAATATTCCATTTTGTTTAGTATGTGTTTAATCAGCACAATGTGTGTTGCTGTCTTTGTATCTGTGTAGCAGCATTCAAACAGACTTGCTGTCCATGATTTCATAGTCCTTTGGAAGGCAACATTTAAAGCACCAGACACAACAACAAAGTAAACTTGTACACAAAGAAATGTGGTACAAGTGTTGAACTGCACAAGGGAACTGTAATTCAAGACAGTGTTCATCAGTCTTTCTTTTTGTGCTTTGATAGCAATTCCTACCAGGCAAGTCTGTCCAGATTTGTGGAGTTAATAAATGTGTTGGGGTACCTCTGAAAGCTAACCTTTCTGTTGCACCATATCGGTGTGATTACTAAAGGCATATTCATATAGGGCAGTCTAAAAACATGCAATATACTAATACTATACAGTTAATACTAAAACTACAGTGTGTTTGCTGCTTAATACAAACAGTAGGTGCAATGTATATATTGAAATAGATCTGGCACGGCATGGGAGTTTCCTCTGGGCTTTTTAATCACTTTTCCAAAGTGGTTCAGTCAGTCAAAGGTTAAGATTGATTTAAGATCTTGGGGGTTAAGATTGAACTGTCGGGGAGTGAACACATCAGCAGCTTGCTTCCAACTGCAGTTAGGGGATCATTTTTTTTTGCATGTTTTTTTTTTCTTAAAAGTTTTGAAGGCCACGATCTTGCTGACAGTTATGCGTGTAGAACCCTATAGAGTAGATTCTGAATGCATTTTTTGAACTGTATGAAACTGTACTTTTACCTTTTGGGGGGAAGGGGATTGTGACTTAGAGGCGTTCAGTTTTCATCTCACACAGGGGAGCTTCTCACCATTGACTCCTCTGACACCAAATGTCTGAACCAGTGGTTGTTCTCGTAGTGAGCAGGATTACCACTGAGCCACCTCAGTATTTCAAACAGACACTGTCACTCTCAAGTTGGGGCACCTCTCATGAAAGGTGAGGGCTGTCCCAGCATCATGTGGCCAGTTGCGTCACGTGCTCCTCTGTGTTGTCCCCCAGGTGTCCTGGATCCGGAGGCTGTGGGTGACCTACGCTGTTCTGTGCTTCCTAGCGCTGCCACAGAGGAGCACAGCCACAAAGTCCCGCTGCGGCCGGGAGCTGCTGGCCGACCTGGAGTTCGTGTGTGGGGACAGAGGCTACTACAGAGGTATAGTCATTGCTGCTTAGAAGCTTAGAAGCTTAGAAGCACAAGACGGGAAAGATTGACATCTCAGTTAGTAAAGGCCAGGGCACAGGCTGAGGCCATGATCTTGGCTTTGTTGTTTGAACCCAGCTTTGAACCTAGGTCATGACACAAGCTGACCAGGATAGGGATCCACAAGCGATGACTCATGACTGCCCCCTGGAGTTATGGTTGGGAATAATCAGATGGGGCTGTTGACATTGACATTGACATTGTGAGTCCCACAACTCTCCAGACACTACTGCTTCTGTGTGCAAAGGATCTCTTCCTCAATCATTGCCACTCCTCCCCTACGGGGTTGCGTAGCTTCCATTACACAGAAACTTGAGCGGCTCGCAGGCTTGCCCGCACTTCCTTATTCTCCCCTGTGTGCGGGGGCGGGGTTCATAGCAGTGAGCCAACCTGGTGATTCTAAATCAAGTTCAGAAAACTAATTGGGGTGCAGAATTTAAAAAATAACAGCCCTGAAGTTTACTGTAGCACTAGGATTTTGTCCTGTACGTTCTTGTGGTCTGGCTCCACCATTTCTTAGGTTCTTAAATGCAGCTTCAGTCTCAATGGCTAAGAATTCCTAGTATAAATAAATCAATGATTGGATGTGTGGAGCAATTAGAGTTTAGATTTAAGGCTACAAATTTCCTAGGACAGGCCTTAATCCAGAGCCAAAATTTAATCTGCAGCACATTTCTCAAGGCACGGACAAAAGGGATGAACATTGTTAAATGAGTAATATCAAAATGACAAAAATAAATTAATTATTCAACAATTACAGTAACCTTTCATTAGCTATATCATACAATCTGTGAATACTTTGAGGTCTTTCTTAAAGTGTTTCTGAATTTGAGTAAACCGAACCCAACAAGAGCAACTGATGATAAAAAAAACTTGTTCTTCTTAATCAACCATGTTGACCATTGACAGGTCATGGCTACTTGACTTGCACAGGGCCTCTGATGCATCTGAGAATCATATATGCCCATAGGAAGCAAACCGCTGGACAGACAGGTGCTCAGCCTGCCTGTCATTGCAGGGAATGCACAAGGCTACGGCAGGAGGCTGCGAGGGAAGGGCATCGTGGAGCAGTGCTGCCTGCGCGGCTGTGACCTCCAGCACCTGGAGTCCTACTGCGCCAAGCCCCAACGCTCAAGGAGATCGGCACCCAGCGTGGAGCCGCACAGCCAGGTGAGGATCTGAAGGGCAGAGCAATGAGGGGCCCTTTCTCCGTGGGGAATCATTCGCTGGGAGGTGCCTTGAAGAGCTTACAAACGAGAGGAGGCCATTCAGCCCATCTAGTCCTTTTCCGACACTAGGATCAATCTGATCCTAGTAACCAAGCCACCAGGATAAACCGTGTGGGGCTCCTCTCAGACAATATGAGTTTGAAAAGCTATAGAAATTTACATTCGCTGTCACTGCCTGTCCCACTATTCTGAGAGACCCTATTAATGAAAAGGCTGTTGTGATTTTCAGGAGGGAAAACTGCGGGAAATCTTCAGAAAGCATGTCCTGGCTCCCTCCAGGACTTTGGAATCCATCAGGCTGAAGAAGGTTGTGGCATTGGGGAATCGGAACCTACCAGAGCCCGGGGCAGCTACTTCTGTGCCTAGGATCTCCAGGCACTCCTTCCTGCTGAAGGAGATATCCAGAAAGGATGTGGAAAGACAGCCCTGAGAGTGATCCCCTGAGTGAAGAGGAAGAAGGAACGTAGGAAGAGACTGTTTTCTCAGAGCCGGTAGACTTTTACAGAGACAGTGTTCTATGCTGCTTGCTGTTTACGGGATTGTGAAGCTTATCTTTGATGACCATATTAAATTGGCATTTTACTGGATTTTTTTAATACCCTGAGTGTTTTTCCCATTGTTGTGCAAAAACAAATCCATTGAGGATGTTAGATGGGCGCTTTTTAGTATCTGCCAGGGAGGGAGGAGATCCAGCAAGGAAGACAGGAGACACAGTGTGTTCTTCCAGCTCGTTAACTTCCATGTTCTTCAGATGCCAACCTTAAATAATCAACATGTTGCTCATTTAAACAGAAGAAGCCTGTTTACTGAATAGCACTGTATCACATGCAAGAGCTTTTCATCTTCAGTAGTTGATGGACTAGGTTGCCCACACCACAGATGCCATACTTCAGCTGTAACTCTGGGCTGACTGGTGTGCCTGGTATGAGATGTTTTATCCAGAAGTCACTGCTCTGCTTCTTTCGCTCCACTGGCTAAGAAAGAGTAAAACCACTTACATACAGTACATTTGTCAAGGTAAAATGTAGCATATCTCTCTTTGGCAATGTAGAAAAGTGGCAGGTCTGTAGTTTTTTGTGACTCCGGTGTACAGTTTGTAAGTATCCTGACATATTTTAGCTTTGTTTTCCTGTAGAGGAAGCTGAATGATGTGCACTAAAACAGAGTGAATGTTTTATTGTCTTTGGTTATTTTCCACATTTTGGATGTATTTTTTGAGCTTGTATGTTAAGTTTTTATAAAGTTTTAAAAATGGTAAAACTTGAAAAGTCCTTGAAGAAAGCACGTGCACTTCAGCAGTTTGTCTTGACATGTATTCTCTTGTTTTTGAAATGCATACTGCGTCATATAATATTTATACCGCATATTTAAATTTAGGTTGCACAGGGAACTGTGACTTTGGGTATGCTGTGTAAAAACAATTGTTGCCAAAAATTGTTTTTTTTTGTCTTGTTATTGGCGAGCGTGCCTTTGAGAAGCTGACATGAATTAAACTTTTTTTTTTCAAACCACGGGTTTGGAGTTTTTTTTCTTTTTTTCCTTGCATGTGAAGAACAGAATAAGCAAATTTTGTCCTGGTTTTAACTCAAAGCTTTGGTGTACCTGCCAACCCCGAATTCCTAACCTGGCTCTTCGGGGCAAGTTCTCATTGGATAAAGACGAGCGAACCCTGGCAAACAGATCCCCATCAGGCCTGAGTTTGAAATCCGTCGCTGGCTGGAGGGTCGAGTTTCAGATAAATAACCATTTCTCAATGACTAAGTTCTAAGAAGTAATGCAATACAGTTACAAGTTACATGTGGAAAATATTACTTCTTGAATTAATAAGTTGTGGGAAATTGCTGTTAAAGAGGTGTTTTGCTAATTTATGTTGATTCTTCAACACTTCACTGTAACTGAAGTAATCCCTTAGACCAGTAAGTGGTTACTGTAATGCATACTTTTTAAAAGTAATGTTCAACAACTGTTTCCATTAACACTGAAGATCTGATGTTCAATGCTTTTTTCTCCTTTAAGATTCTTATAGCATACCTATATATGGATTTGACACCCAAATTATGCAAAACAGAGAGAAAGTTATCTTTCCCTAATGTTATGAAATCGCCTCTGAATTGTAGCACATTGATTCAGTGCTACAGTTTATCTCAGTTTGGTCAGGCTTGTCAGATCTTCACTTACTGAGGTGTAACAGTAAAGGGTGCTTGAAACATCTGTTTTAGATTGCTCAGAACAATGCAACATCACACGCAGCTCCTGGAAAAGAAACGACTGGGGAAACAGAGGTGGGCTGTGGGGGGGGGGGTTCATCTGAACTCTGCATACTGTCACATACTGATGAAATTGCACAAAACCACAGTAAATATCTCACAATAGAAGTATGCACTATGCACTACACACACAGACAGTGCTGGCTGAAAGCCAATCGATCACAGCTCATCCTGTATAGGGTTAATGCAAACCATGTCTCCTGGCCGCTGTGAAGTCAAGCTCTTGTGTGTGCTGTGGGGCAGATGAGTGGCACTGGGGTTAGCACAGTGAGCACAACACCCAGCTACAGGTTTATGGACCCAGGCCATAGTCGCATGTTGTTTCAGTAAAGGAGTACAGAGGAGTAGGAATTCAAGCCAACCATCTGGGCAAGAGCCCTGAAGAGCCTGCTGTACAGCAAAATCGAATCGAATGTCCACAAAAAAACTTTACATGCATGTTCACAGCAGGGACATGCGATCTTTTAGTTCATATGCACATGGTTTTCGTCTCTGTCTTTTCAGTCCTGTCCTCTGCATAAACCCAGTCTAGCACAGAAGAACTGCGCAGTTTGTTTTGGGCCTCGTTTTTATCCCAGAGCTCCTCGATACATGAAACCCCACACAGCTGTTTAATGAACGCATTCGAGCCAACGTGCTGCTTTTGCGTTCGAGCTCTGGCGCGCTGCACCTTTCGTGAAAGAAGAGCAAACCCCCAAGGTAAACAGCTTCCAGAGCTGAGGTGTTGCCATGACACTGCGGCGAGGGAGGGGGCTGGAGAACCGGGGAGGATGGGGGGGTGGTGGCTGTGGTTCTGTGGTTTTGGAGCCCCGCCACTCGATCACCTCGAAAGGGCAGGGTGGCTACAGCCCCAGCGAAGAGGTTCTGCCCCGCAGTGTGAGGCAGTCTCCAGCAGAGACTTGTTAAAGAAATACAAGCAGGCTGGGGAATCACAAATTGGCCCCCCTGTAGTCACCAGACTAGTTAGATGTCTGAAACAAACTAAATTATACATATTTATTCTTTGTGATATGTCCAGTCCTGACATTAAGTTTTAAGAAACAAGTTATATCTCAATTTCCTTTCGGATTATGCATTCCACTGTCTGCACTCAGCGCAGCTCTTGGTTGCTGAGTTTTTGTTGTCGTGGTGATCTACTTTTCCAGCAAAAGGAGCGTCTGTAAAGGCATTTGGGAGGAAGTGAGCAGGGGAGGGTTATGCCCAGCACACTAAATTGCCATCCTGCGCGACACCAATATACGTCCCCACAGATCTTTCACCTTACCGAAGTCTTTGGCAGGAACTCCCCATATATTTTTTATCACCTAATCAGCCAGTTTGGATTCCAGACTTGCTGGCTGAGAGTTCCACACTCTCTTGGGAGTGAATGAGCTGTACAGATATGCTCCACACGCATGCCCACCTATAGAGCTGTTCCTCTCTCACTGCTGTCAGAGCCAGCCTGCACGTGAGTTTATTGGTGGATGGTGATAGGGCACAGTGGCTTCATCAGTGTGAATAATTCTATTCTCTGGAGGGGAATGGGGTCGTGTGCTGAGCAGTTCCAACCTGGCTGGGATCAATGTAGTGGCAGTTCAGTGAAGCACTGGCCGGGTCATGGTAGTTTACGAGGGTGTACTGCCCACTGCCCTTGAAAAGAAATACTGGTGCTCTGATAAGGCAGCTCGCAGAAATAGCAGCTATCTTGTCTACTGCAGGTGAACAGCCTTCAACACATGGCAAATATTGAGTGTTTCAGATGGTACCCCCAGAGGGAGATAACATAGTAAGAGAAATAAAAGTTTCCTTGTTGTACAGATACTGAGGGATTTAGAAAATACTTTTTTTTTTCTTGTGTGCAGCCATTTCCCTTTGCAAAAAGAAAGGAGAAACCTGGAGGACCAGGAAATGATAAACTGCTTTGATGGCTATGGATATTTTGTTACTTTTTTAGAAGTTGGAAAGGCTATAACAGACCCCTCAAATAAACAGAAAGACTGTTTAGAATCTGAACTGCACTTGTATGATCTGCTAACGTTAAGTATCAGAAATTGGAGCTCTGTCCAAAATTGAACACCATTTCCTGGCAGGTCACACATACAGGGGTTCAGAGAAAACCATGATTTTTTCATTTAAATCCTAAAATTGACAGTTTTCCATAAGGACATGAGAAAAGTTAGCAATGAGAAGAAGCCATTTTGCACACTTAGCTCAATTGGTACTGTAGGTATTAATTAGATGACTCAAGGATCTCATTCAGTTGATTCTTGAAAGCCAGGGTACGGGCTTGAATAACATGGCTGGAAAGCTTTTTCCATATTAAAACATCCCTTTGGGTACAGAAGTGCTTTTTTACTCTGTTTTAAATGCAAGTCCACACAGTTTCCATTAGTGCATTCTGTATCATATTTCATTATTGATTCTGAAGACACTCATTAGGTTGACCTTATCAATGACTTTGAATGATTCTGACTACAGTACGTGCATCATGTTCCTGTAATGTTTTTTCAGGCTGCCAGTGTCGCCAGTTCTCAAGTTAAGATCTAATTAAAATGCATTTTGACTCCACTTACACATCATCGACTACCTGAATTAAATTAATATGGATTTTGGATAGAACCACTGTTAACAAAATCAAATGGTGAATGAATTAAATCGAGAAACAACTCCCTTTTCTAGTATCCCCTCCAGGGACCCCTTTCTTACATGACAACCTACTTCTAAATGTAATTCTTCTACCATAGAACACAGTACCTATGTTCTGACAAATTTTACATCCAATTCAATACCTGGTTTTGTCATTCACCATTCTCCTTCTCCTCGCCCACAGGTGTAGCCAAGAAAGAAATGGAAAAATTACTTCCTTCAACCCTGAACTCACTAATCTGGGGCCCAGGGGCAGCATGTAAGCAGCAGAGATAAGGATGAGCACAACAGGCAGATACAGAGCTCAGACTCTGCTGGGCCTGCCCAGTGTTTTGCCTTCAGTCAGCCTGGAAAAGATAACAGGCTTGGAGGCCCCAATTCAGGAGAGAGGTTATCAGAGAGTGGTAACAGCAGAGAGAGAGAGAGGAGGAGGCATTTGAGGGAGGAACACAGCTCTGGAAATATGGAGTTGGCCAGGATGTGGAGACACCTGTCACAGCTTTTCCTAACTGCCCAAGAAAAAGATGGTTAACCCCTAGAACTGTGATGGTCCCTGGACAACCCCTACAAATATATTCTCCAGTCCTATGACTTTTAAAGAGCTCTTTAATAAGCTCAGTTGTTGGAGATTTGGAATCAAAGGCCAGGTTATTAAATAACATCAGGTCTACAGCTGGTCACCACAGGCATGAATGAGCCCTGTCTAGCCAACCCTAAAGAGCCACAGGGCCCTCTCATCTTTCACCTCACCTGTCCTCCCAGAGCTCGCAATTGGAATGATCTGATCAATGAGATGCGCTTGTCTTCAAACCTTTAACTAAATGAGGGTCTGACAAAACCTGGAGAAAAAGGCCAAGACCATCTTCCTGCAGGACCTGTCAGACACCACTGCCCTGTAACAAGGAGGTCATGGACTCCAGTTCTCCGGGGGGCTGCGATGGAATCTACTGTAGGTGTCATTTCTGCTCCCCAGGACTCCCAGAGCAGCCAAGACCCGCTCAAACTGATGCTCTAGCCTTTTAACACAGGGATTGTATGCAGTGCTTGTGTGTACTATGCGGGTTGTTTGGTGCTCAAGAGAAGCCAGCTCAAATCCAGGGTTCAGCAACACATGGTATATCAGCATCCATGACCGCTTATGCGTCAAGCTTGCCTTGCTTTAGAATCTTTGACTACATAGCCAGACAGAAAGACAAGACCGTGAGAAAAGGAGTATCATTCTGAGATATAAACAGGGTTAGACGCAGGATTAACATGTTTAGGCCTATGTTTTAGTGTGTGGCACAACAACACCTAATGTCTTAAATGGCCATAGCCTCTGATCAGCCTCTGAAAGGCAGAAACTGGCGATGAATACCTTATTGATCTCTAAGGTTCAACCTTACTGATCTCTAAGGTTACTTTTACAGTGAGCAAACTGCAGGCATTCTGCCTGATTTGCAGTACATTAGGAAAACAGTTGTGCTCTAGTTTGTCCATTACAAAAAAACCTGTCCTTCTTCTCTCTGTGCACCTTGGCATCTGTAGCGTTGGCCACAAAGACAAGTGGGGAGCACGAAAAAGACAGTGAGAGAGAATGAAGAAAAAAGGTAACAGCTGTGATTTCTAGCTCAAGGGCTCCTTGGTTTAATTTCCCTCTATCAGAAAAGAAAGAGAAAACTGTTTATTGCCCTTTTTAATAACAGGCTGACAGCTGGTCCGGCAATAGATTGCAATTCTTCTAAAAGGTCATTTTTTTTCCCTTTCTCTTGTGCGTCATTCATCCGGCTATCAGTTCCACTCCTCTGTTTCACTTTAGCTCTCTGGAGATAAGTCTTTGTGGTTACATTCATTTAGAGGGCCTGAAATAAGGTTCCATCTCCACTCCAGCCAGAGAAAGAGAAACTGAAATGACCCTTTTATCAGTCCAGTGAGGGGGTTAGGGGCACACTGTGAATATCCCAGAGTAACATTAACTCTGTAACAGTGCTTAAAGTTTGTTGTTCTTTTCCCCATTTTAGATTCTGCTGTGTCGTACAGATTACACATTGTAACAAAGACCTCTGTCTCATTATGTTTCAGAGTTGAAAAAGGGGAACCTACCCACATTCCACCCCCACCCACTAAATCATAAATCTAAGCTATCCTATATTCTGACAATTTTCATTTCACTGTGTCAACTCACTGGGCCAGGATTATTTCTATTGTGGGAGCATTGGAACTGATTATTCAATATAAATCAAAGCATGCATTTTATGTTCTGTGGTCTGTCACTCAGCTAAGCACCAAAGGAAGTGAGAGAGAGAGAGACCCCCCAGAACCCACAGAGAAAAATAGTCACTTTGCTTTCAGAGATTTTTTTAGGACTCAAAATTGAAAACAATAAAATATGCTCAGTAAAAGTGATACCCAGCCAAAATCTAGCAAGATACGGTACTGGAATTCTTTTGGAAAACAAATGGCTTTTTGTGAACATTTGGTTTGAGTTATGTGTTGGCTCAATCGATTATTAATCTAATTTTACTTGGCGATTCAGTCTCTTGCCCTTTTCCGTAACACGTCTCCACCACAGACCCAACAACCTGGTTAGACCTCTGTCACATAACTAAGCAAACTAAACAATTTAGTCGTAGGGTAAGGGAACTAGTTTTCCCTACTGGTTAGTTGTTGCATTTAGTCCTTTTCCAGCACTTCATGTCTCATGGCTTAAACTCCTATCCCACTCCAGATAAGAAATGACCTGACTTTCTTGGCTAAAGCCGAAACCAAACAGACAACCACAAAAAATGAATGTATTCAGACACAAACTGAGCACACCGACTGACAAAGAGTGGTTGGCCTTTCCTGTTGCTTTTTTATTATGTTCAAGGTGACGCAGTTATACCTTATGTCTTTTAAGGTATCGAGATCTACCCAATAAGCAATAAGAAGAGAATGAAAAGCTGATTGCAGAGTCCCTGAACACAAACTAATATGCCATGTATGTGGCATTGTGGTGGTAGACCAGGCCCCAATACAGACAGCACTTCTAACAGTCCTCAGTCTCCCCTGGGTTCACGTTTCAAACCGCATGGAACCCCATCAGTCTGCTGTATGGCTTATTTCATTTAGAAGTTAGCCCAAAAAAACAAAAGAAGAATAGATGAAAAAACTTTTTTCAGCTCCTTAAAACATCATTAGTCCTTCTGAGGTTTGCATGCTGCCCCTCCCATCTAGGTAAACAATGCTTTGTGATTCACACACGCTCTGCAACAATTATTGCATTTTAATCGGGTGGCACTGCAATTTCATGTCAACAGGGACACAGTGACACACATAAATAAACTTTGCGGGAAATCCGAGAGAATAAAGTAATGAGCTGTTTTACTGAAAGATGCGCCTAGAATTCCAATTAAATTCTGAAATGACTGTCAATCACGCATTCCTCTTGTCATTAAAAAAAGCATTGTGGAGCAAAAACATCTGGTTTTCTGACGCAACTTTACATTGCATAAACACTCAGAAGAACAGCTTCAAATGGCCCTTTCTGCTAATTTTGTTTGCTACTAGCTTATTGATCCCAGCATCTCATCCAGATGTTTCCCAAAGGATCTCTGCACTGTCATTTTTTCAGCGTGGTCACCACAGCTGCACTCGGCCTTTCTTAAATTAGGTCTTTCCAAATCATGGCATCCATGGGTGGCCACTAATGTTGTCTTCAAAAGCAACTCAAGGCAAGACAAATTCTCTGAACTACTTAAACCGTTTCTACCAGTAGATTTTCTGTGCCTCCTTAAATTATAGTTGCAAGTGTTTAACTCCAGTCTTCAAGGTGTCTTGAGGTTCCTAAGTCATAAGAATGTTTAGAAAGGTGAGAAACTAAAGGAGGCCAGTTGTTCCATCAGGCCCGTTTAGTAGTTAGTAGCTAATTAAACCAAGGATCTCCTCCAGCTGTTTCTTGAAACAAGCCAGGGTGTCAGCTTAAACAACATGGTTCAACAGTTACTGAACTAAACAAATTAGCAGTAATGGGCTGCTTGTTCCATATTGGACCAATTTAGCTTTTCAAAGGCCTTCAGCCAATGACAATTTCAAGAGACTTATAAAAGCAGCTGGAATGCGACCTTCAAGGAGTTTTCTTCATTTCCTCAGGTTTTAAGATGCTGATGATTCAAAGAGGGAGAAAAAAAACAGGACTAAGGCTGGGAAACCCTGTTTTAAACAGTGCTATTAGAATAAAGCTGAATTTAAAAAAAATACCATTACACTTATATCAGTTGTCTTGCTGCTTAATTCCTCCACAAATAACGTTTCACTTTTTTTTTTCAATTTTGTCTCACAAGCCTAAGAAGGACGGGGAAACTTCACTGTAAATGATTATAGAACATACTACCAACTCTGAATTTGACCATTATGTCATGTATGATATCCATCCATTTTCTAACCACTTTATCTAATACAGGATCACAGTGGAGCTGGAGCCTATTCTGGTAAGTGGGCACCAGGCAGGGTACACCCTGGATAGGATGCCAGTCCATCACAGGGCACACACTCACACCTAGGGCACACAATTTTCCCCAAAGCCAATTAACATACCTCTACGTCTTCGGACTGTTGAAGGAAACCAGAGCATCTGGAGGAAAACCACACGAACACAGGGAGAACATACAGACTCCACACAGATAGCACCCCAAAAACTGACCCCAGGGCCCTTGTGCTGTGAGGCTGTAACACTGACTGCGCCACTGTGCCACCCATTGAGAACATCAGTTGCATTTATGAATTTATGAAGATTGACTGATACAAACCACAAGGTGGTATTTTGCCATTCTTAAATTCACAAAATATTTCTACATGCGTCTGTGTAGATTAGCAAGGTGTCTGCACAGTTCATGGAGCAGAGACAAGCTGTCCTATATGGTCATCTTTCAGGTATCTATCTATTGTAGGTGCTGTTTTACACCTTCATTAGGAACCTACTGGCTAAAACAGCTGCTGTAAAATGCCCATTTTCATTTTTCAGAAACTGCTTGGTATTATGATAATGATTGCAACAGTGTTTTGTTGGTCCCTCGGCAGGTTCCAGGCTCAGCCTGTGGCGCATCTCTAGCGTGCTCTCTTCCGTCTTGCGTAGTTTCCAGCCTTGCGACGGGGAACGGCAAGTGACTGACGCGCACGACTGTGTCTCAGCTGTGCTTGTTTTCATTCAGGAGTTTCTCAGTGAACTTAAACAGCCTGTTGCTCGTTCTGTGTGAAGGACAAAGTAAATAGATTAGCACTGTCACTCATAAACGGCCGACAAACGCTATCTTCCCAGGGGGCCTCTATGCTACTACAAGAGGTGTTCATTACAGGAGGCATGGCGCTGTTTTCTGAGGCCGTCCATGTTCTCTAATGAGTACACGTTGTCAACGCATATGACTAGGCTGGGAAACAAAATGATTGATTTTACTAGAGCAAAACTTAATATACAGTCTACTCCCTATTTGTGCCATCTCAAACACAGTTTAAGTGTTGGATGTGGAAAGATACAACACATGTCTTTAAGTGTAACTGTGTAACGGAGAAATTCGTCATCCCCCCCAAGTGCATTGCCAATAACAAATTAATTTGATTTTCGGCAGAAGTCCCTTATCACAATGGCGACCGGTGCAATCATAAATCAAACACCCTGTTGTAACTAAGTAATACAACAGTTGCTGAAAAAACAGAACACCAAGATATTAATGCCCAGTATTGTAATTCCATCTGATTCATAAACTGCTTTATCCAGTACAGGGTCGCAGGGAGTATTGCAATTACTGAACTAAACTAAAATGAAAGGCACAACTCTGCTGTTAAACATTTTCAGACCTAAGTGAATTTCTCACTGTCCAAAATTCTACATTATTTGTTTTCAATTTGGCATTGATGTCACCTACTTCATGACTGACTGCCTGGCTTTCATGCTGGAGTGAATCGATAGAGGCTAAGCGATGGATATCTGCCTTGTGCTTCCTAAGCTAAGCATGCACTGTCATTGATACTTTACAGTTCAGTAGGTAACCTCATTTTACCCTGTCTGGCAGCACCCAGGAGAAAAGCTTTGCATATTACTTTCACATTCGAGAGCTGCTACTCTTTAGTGTTTGTCTCTGTCACAGACACTGAATAATGGAACACAATGTCAGAAACCAGTGAATAAATACTATTTTACTGCTCGTACTATACTTGCAGATGAAGCCTGCATCAGCTCCTGTGAAGCAGATGGGCTTTACAAGTCTCAGAAGCAATGATCTAAAAAACCAAAAAGAGAATCGAACATCCTGGAAGCATTGCATGTAACAGTTTAAAAAGGATTTTAGTTGGTTGAATTCCCGAGTGACAGTTTTACAAACGGTAGGTAATGTTTGTTGCTTCTGCCACGTATTTCAGAACAAAGCTCCCTGACTTGCAGAGTTGGGAGTGCAGTTGACGTTCACCCCACTGCTGCAGAATGCAAATCTAACAATCGTAGAAGGAGAGCCCCCTGGTGATGGAAAGCTGTGTTAGTCATCTCTGTTGTTCGACAGGCTGAAACGTAAGCGTCCTTCCTCTACTGAAGTCTACAATGCAAAAAAGCACTTGGATGATCGTGAAAAAAAAAATCTAAAAAATCTAAGTGTAAAAACACACTTTGACAAGACAAGATTCTTGCCAGCGGGCATCCTGGCCAAATTTCCCCATTGGCCCTTACCAATCACGGCCTCCTAATAATCCCCATCTATGAATTGGCTACATTACTCTGCTCTCCTCCCCACTGATGGCTGATGTGTGGTGAGCGTTCTGGCGCACTATGGCTGCCGTCGCATCATCCAGGCGGATGCTGCACATTGGTGGTGGTGGAGGGGAGTCCCCGTTACCTGTAAAGCGCTTTGAGTGGAGTGTCCAGAATAAGTGCTATATAAGTGTAAGCAATTATTATTATTATTCTCCTGAGCTCATGTACTGAATTAGAAGACCCAACCAACTGACTGTGATCATATTAGTGCTTTCATCAACGACCAGTGAATACACTCATTTGCCTAGATCCTTTATGAGATCAGAGAGCACACAAGGTGCGGTGATGTAAGTGGTCAGGGATGCACAGTCTGAACAATGCAACCTCACATCTCATCTCCAACACTGCCGTCATGACAGCATTCAACCTTGGCGACAATGTTCGTGCAGGACACCTTAAAGCTTACCAGTCAAAATCATGACCACAAGTTATACATACAATCAACAGAATCTGCTCCCATGGCAGGCTGGAAAGTTATTCCTTCAAAATGTAATTTAAAAGGCCTGAGCAGATATCCCTCCTATCTCTCTGGACTACTGTGCTAGAAGAGAAGACTTTCCCCTCTGTGCCAACCTCCAGAAGCTGTGCAAATCCTAATGAGCTTACTCTAATGGACATGCAAATACTTAGTGACGTGACTGGAAAAATAAAAGACATCTTGTCGGGCCTAAACCTTTTTACAATTTACTTAGCGAAATTGTAAACCATTTTAAAAATACTCTAAATCTGCTGAACCTAGTCAACTGCATTCTTTGTTTAAAAAAAATCTTAGAAACATGATAAACAACCTCTGTAAAATCAACTGTAAAAAAAATAAAATACACACAATGGTCTCTTGGCATTCCAGCGAACGTCCTGTTCGATTCGCGAACTTCTTGGGGCGTCGGCATGCTCGAGGTGGCGTCAGTGAAAATGCTGACACCGCCGTCCTGAGTAGTGGAGATGTCCGGTTATGATTGGGCTTCAGTGCATATCTAAAGACTTAAAATGTGCACCGCTTTGCCGTAGTATTTCAGAGGGATGTGTTTTTCCTCTGAAGATTTCTCGTCTTCTTGTCGATTTGCTGTATACTTCACTGCTGTGGAATAAAGTGATTTATCGTAATTAATACATTTGTAATTGTGGAGGTAACTGATCAACAGCATGATCGCGATGACGCCTAACGTCGTGAGGGTCGGATTCCAAGTGACAAACAGCGCCCTCAACGGGAGAACACTTGGTACTGCTGTTACCACAGGGGGGTTCTTGGAGTGTCTGAACCCCAGCGTTCCCCGCTGAAGTTTTCCTTGCTCTTTGTCAGCTCCAGCTTCCAGGAAAAAAAAATCAAAACGGCGAGAGATATCATTATCGCTGGTGCACCCACCTGCATACAATATTTATAAAAACAAACTGTTAAGTGTTGAAGTGAATAAAACCGCATGTCTCATTTTTTTTAGAAAAAATAGCAGATACCAGCAAAGGCAACAAGCCTCCTTGTTTAACGGGAATCTGCGTTTTCTCCCTGTCTTTGCCTCCAAGTTGTGTGTGATACAGCTCAGGGCTTGATTTTGTTGATCACAGGCCCCAGGCACTTTCACTCTGAACTGTGCAAAAAGAAGGATAAACGCCAGTTAAATTACGTCGATTGACATGACGCACTTTAAACTATTCTAATGCTAAACCACGTGATTAATGGAGGTACTCGAGTGACCATCACTTCAATACTTCTAGTTTCTAGAACAGCCGCTAGATAGATCAATGATTACTGATTTGGAGCACCTAGAGTAGATGGCAAGCTTGTTGTTTCAACTCGTTTTTCGTTAGTCACTAGTGTTTCCCTCCTTCAAAGGCCCTAAAATTATCGAAGGCCATAGGCACTGTGCCTACAGCGCCTAATGGGAAATCCGGCACTTATATAAATATTTCCTATATTTTGTTTGCAGCTGTCCTGAAGGAAAGGGAGAGTTTTTCCGCATTACTCTCTCCTTTTTGTACAATATGGACTGTTCCGCTCCAATCATAATGGTACAAAGGATTCCACTCATGAAAAAACAGGATAGTGACTTTTTTTTAGTTCTGTTGCAGGGTACAAGAAGAATTTCAAAAACAGTACACAAAAAAATACACAACAATTACAAAAAGTAAAAATCAAATAAAAGGAATTTTTATCAAATGCTAAAAATCAATTTTATCAGTTATAACTAGCTAAGTCACATTTAGCAAGTGGTCTTTGTGCATGTCACACATGAATGAAACAGCAGCATATCTGTTGCTTCTACATAAGAAGGTTGTGTATTTTTAATTGCATTATATAATGCAGAAAAATGACAGGATACCTCTAATCTTGGATCATTGACTGCCGATTTCCAGTGTTGATTAAAACTGCAACTGATGGAGATACGGGACTGCTCGTAATGAGATGTGAGTATGAATTCAGTACTTTCTAGCAATTAATTGCATCTTTTCAGTAACTATTTTTAATTTGCCACTGGGTGTAAACACTTGAGGCTGTCAGAAATGGTACATTAGCCAGGTCTGCTGCTGTCTTCAATAGCGCTCAGGTACATGCACCAACAGTCATGTGTTTTCTGAAGTTCTTTACAACAACTGTCTTATAGTTGAGCACACTGGAAGAGGCCTGGTCTGCTACTACATCACAGTCCTGAGAAAGCATGGGACAGCTTTGATCAGAATATGTCACTGCTATTGTGTATACCAGTCTCTGATGTTTTGGTGGTCAAATCGTGATTGAGCTGTACCTAGCAATGCCTTATAAACAGAAATTTCAATTGTAAAACTACAGTGAAGCAACTTGAGTATGGTATCACACAATGAAGAGTTTGTGGTTAACTTTCCCACTGGCTGTTATGAGGTCTTCATTCCAATTAAATGAGGCATTGATGAACTTAAGCCAAACACCTCCTAGGGTGAAATAGGCCCTATCCGGATGTTATTATTTTTTGAATCCGAGCCTAGATGGTACTACAGACCACAATGTGATTAGTCCAGGAACCACAAGTGTGACAAAGGAAATATCTGCATGTATTTCTCAAACAGACCCAATCCAACTGGTGATTTTATACTGGGGTCATCCTAATGTTCATTTAATGATATGGTCTTGGACAGTGACTAACATTTTTACCCTTAATGAAGTTCACCATCAGTAAAAGAGTACCAAACTTTTAAGGAGATTTGTGACTCATGGGTATTAAAAAGTAAGGTCAGGGAAAAGTTGGCACTGCACATGTGTGAAGCATATGTTTCTTCCCCTCTGTTGACAAATGTGGTTGGTATGTTTGTAGAAAAGTGTATGTGTACAGACGTGAGTTTATTTATGATCCACATGTTAATGTGTGCATAGAATTATATGCACAGAAATCTGTGCTTCTTCAAAATTTTGGGTTTTAGCAGTCACGGGAAGAGCTGGAAAGAAGATTCTTTGTGAGGATCCTTATAAGATACGATAGTAAAAAAAATTAAAATAACACTTGAAAGAATTTATCCAATTACAGCAGATCCCAACATTATACATGGGAAAAAAGGTGAAAGAAATGAACTTTCTCCTTTCACATTAGAGCCTTTCAAACAGACGCTGGCTCTGCTGTAGAACATGCCCAGAGTGTGCTGGGATTTGCGGTCCAGGTGCTGTTCACATTGGAATTGCTAGTTTAAAATGGGCCCTTGTGTTTGTCAGCTTGTCCAAATCATTTGGAGTGGTAACCTTCACACCAGTCTGAGGCCGAGGTCTGGGAGCAACGAATGGAACTAATATTGCCTGATCGGAGTCAACAGCTCCCTGGAAACATAATCTCACCCCTCTAGCAACAAATCTTCCAGCCGAGATTACGTCACTGCTCCGTGGAATCAGATCCCTTGTGTGTGTGCTGGATTTGCTCCAGGTGCGTGACTCTATGAGCAGGTAACGTTCAGAAGGGGTTTAAAAATTCTCCGTTTGTTGTGGAACTGAATTACGGTATACAAAGCAGTCAAGCCAAGAGTCAAGTCACAGAGCCCAGAAAGGGGTTTTGCAGTTTGTAGTCAAAGGTGTTCTTTCCATATTTCAAACTGTATGACTAAAATCTAATTCAAGATAGTAGTAATAAAAGGATACATAGCCTTTTATACTCAAACATTAACTCACTGAGGTCTTAAAATAAAAATGTTTTTTTTATTTTTCGATGGATATCATACAAAATAAGTAAATGTCTTCTTAATTCAATTCTGAAAAAAAAACCGGAGCAAAAAACCTTTTTATTTTAAAAACAATTTGGAATGTTACCTATGCATATTTTCATAACCAATATAAGGAGCACTGCTGAACTCAGGGTTTGTCATTAATCAACAGCCACCTTAGGTCCCTTATTGCTTAAGACTCAAGTTGTTTTTAGTCTTGCCCTAGACTCTAAAAAATAGTTGACAGGCCTTTTTTCCCCCAAAAAGGCTATGGTGTCAACACTGTAAAAACTTGATATCTTGTAAAAAATATATATATATATTTCATAGCACTGCTGTTAGAGCAATTCACACATCTGTTAAGATTACATTATAATTAAAGGGGTTACTTCAGAAATTTACTTTCAAGGTGCTGTTGTAAAAAATAAAACATTTGGATATACAGCCAGAAGCAACAATGACCAGGTGTCAGGCCAACCTACAGAGGATAGAAAAAGTCTACACCCTTATTGAAATTGCAGGTTTTTGTGCTGTAAAGCCAGAATTTAAGAAAAATCATGTCAGACATTTTTCCATCTTTAATGTGACCTCGCAACCAACAAAACAAGAGAAAAACAAATAGATAATTATTAGGAAGAATTATTGAAATTAAAAAAACCTACAGCACCCTGGTTGCATAACCCCCCCAAACTAATACTTTGTGGAAGCACCTTTTGCATTTATTACAGCAGTAAGTCTTTGTGAATAAGTCTCTATTAACTTTGTACACCTGGACTTTGCAATTTTATCCCAGTCTTCCTTGCAAAAAAGTTCAAGCTCCTTCAGATTGCCAGGGGATCTCCTGTGCACAGTCCTCTTTAGGTCATTCCACAGGTTTTCTATGGGATTGGGGTCTGGGCCATTCCAAGACTTTGATCTTCCTTTTCTGAAGCCATTCTTTGGTTGACTTGGATGTGTGCTTTGTGTCATCATTATGTTGGAAGGTGAAATTCCACTTCATCTTCAGCCTTTCGACAGAGGCCAGCAGGTTTTGTGCCAAAATATCTTGATATTTGGAGCTAGTCATTATCCCATCTATCTTGACTAGAGCCCCAAGCCCAGCTGAAGAGATGCAGCCCCAAAGCATGATGCTGCCACCACCATGCTTCACAGTAGGTGTGGCGTTCTTTGGATAATGAGCGGTGTTGTCTTTGTACCAAACATATCTTTTAGTATTAAGGCCAAATAGTTCAACCTTTGTCAGACCATAAGACATTTTCCCACATGGTTTGGAGTGATTGAATCTATTTTTTTTGCAAAATGTAGATGGGCTTGGATGTTCTTTTTTGTGAGAAATGGCTTCCATCTTGCCACCCTACCCCTTAGCCTAGACGTGCAGAATACCAGATAGTGTCATCACATGCAAGGAGTGACCAGTACCTGTCAGAAATTCCTGCAGCTCCTTTAATGTTGCTGTAGGCCTCTTGGTAGCTTCCCTGATAGGTTTTCTCCTTGTCCTGTCATCACCTTTGGAGGGTCATCCTGATCTCGACAATGTCCCTGTGGTACCACGTTTTCTCCACTTATTGATGATAGTCTTCACAGTGCTCCATGGTACATCCAACGCCTTTGATATTCTTTTATACCCCTCTCCTGATCAGTGCCTTTCAACAATAAGATCCTGTAGATGTTTTGTCAGCTCCTTGCAGACCACGGCTATCCCAGTAGGATGCAACCACGAAAGTTTCAAGGAAATCCCACAGCAACAGCTGATTTGTATTTGGGGTTAATCAGAATCACTTTCATTGATGGCAGGTGTATGCTACTTACCTTTGGACATGATTTTGAATGTGATAGGTTAACTCTGAACACAGCCACAGCCCCCATTATAAAAGGGTGTGCACACTTATGCAACCAGGGTGTTGTAGGTTTTTTAATTTAAATTATTTTTCCTAATAATTATTTGTTCTTCTCTTGAACTTTGTTGGTTGCAAGGTTATAGTAAAGATGGAAAAATGAATGACATGTTTATCTTGATTTCTGGCTTTACATCACAAAAAACTGCAATTTCAATAATATTTCAGTATTCACTGTACATCCCAATGGCTGATGACCAGTCTGGACTTTCGGAGACACAGGCCATACACTCACAGCCCACTCAGTATTGATGGAACAGAACAGTCACCAGCTTTATGTTTTTGGGAATTCACATTTCTAATGAACTACCCTGGACTGTGAACACAGACATTATTTTGAAGAAGGCTCAGCAGCGCCTCTATTTCCTGAGGTGCCTCAAGTGATGGGGGATGCCAGTACCTGTGTTGGTGAACTTCTACCGCTGCACCATTGAGAGTGTCCTCACCAACAGGATCACCGTGTGGTATGGCAACACCTCTTCTCGAGAGAGAAAGGCACTGCAGAGAACAGTAAATGTGGCCCAGAAGATCATCGGCTGTGGTCTCACAGAGATTAAACAGCTCTACGAGGACCACTGCCGTGGTAGAAATCATGGCCAGCACAGAGAAACAGAGAACAGTCACCACCCCCAGTAGGAGCTCTTCACCCCACAGCCCTCAGGCAAAAGATACAAGAGCAATACAGACACTTACCACCAGATTCTTAAATAGCTTCTACCCACAAGCAGTGCGATTGGCAAACAGATTTGGCCACGCCCCTCGGACCACACCTACACCATCTACCTCATTATAATTTTATTTATTGCACATCTGCAGTCAGTGTTTACATGTCTGCATTGTTTACATTTGACCTGTTTACTTGTACTGTCTACTGTTTGTTTGGATATTGTCTGCACTTTGTGTTTTACACTTTTTTAACAATCTAGAGACTTTCAGAAGTAAGAATTTCTTGTACCAGTACATGTACCGGTTACATATAGGACTAAAGTTCAAAGTTCAGTCTAGCAAACCTAAACTGCATTAAGTGTCAATTTATACTAGATTAAATTTGATTTGCTTTTAATTTTAATTTTTTTGATGGAGAAACTTTGCCAAAATTGTGTTCCTTACATTTTGCACAGTCAAGATAATGGTTTCAGACAATACATTTTATTCTATATTAAATGCAGTATGGCTGTCAAGCCTAGTGGCCTATGAGCTTCATTTTGAAAACATCTATAGAAATGCAAGAGCTTAGTTTTGTAAACCCAGATGGAAATTAATTTATCTTACATTTTTATTCAAAACAATTAACATTTGCACCCCTTTATAAAGCTGGGTATTTTACTGTTATTTCAGGTGAAGTACCTTGCTCAAGGGTTACAACAGCAATGTCTCAGGTGGGAGTTGAACCCACAACCTTCTCTTTACTGGTCCAATGCCAGAACCAATGACCAACACTGCCTCCACAGGATGGACTACATTTGTGACAATGGGTCTTGTATTGTATGTAATATGCAATCCTTTCTGAGCATCCAAGGAAAACATGGCAATTGAATTGATATATTTTATTTGTGTAATTCAAGAATGTACAAAAGCTTATCAATAACAAAAACACTGAATATGGAAAAAATGGCCAATTTACAGAAAGACTCCAGCCATCAGCCATGAGGATATCACTCAACCTCAATGGCAGCCCTGGTCATGGAAAGCCCCAAGTCCAATAGGTTCTGTATGTCACTATTAAATCACCAATTTCTGAAGATATAGAACAAGTCCATTGTTGTCAATTATGAAGGCGATTTCATAAAACAGAGAATTTAGGACTAACATTTAAGAACATGTTGGCCTTCAAGGACCAGTGTTCTCTTAAATGAACAGATTACCTGTTTGGTTTTGATATGTTAAAGATCGATTTCATCTCAGGTGACGTAGGAGACTACCTGGATTGGGGTACTCCAGAACCAGGCCTGGAGACTCTGGTTGCGTAGATCTAATTTTTTTTTTGAAAGGTGGGCATTTTTTAGCACACCTGCTGTAAGTGGAAGCATTTTGTTTTGCCTTGGTGAATGTCTGTATCCCGTTGCCACCTTCCTGAGTCTGCTGGTGTACAGGGACCTCTGTACAGGTGGTACACATCACCTGTCCTGCAAATAAAGGACGTCTGAAAACTTGAAAAACTGCTGCATAGTTTCTGTTGCACTTCCTCTAAGCTGAGAAACTGAACGTGCATGGGACAGACTTGAAGCTTGAATTGAAAGCTGCTTGTTTAGAGCAGATGCCTGACAGAACGGACTTGATTGTAACGCTGCCAGAATTACTGCCTCACTGCCTGCATGAAAATGCTCTGCATGGGAGGCCATTCAATGTTTAACATTTAGAGCTAACAATGTACTTTGTTTCCTGTGGGCCAGAGAACAGCTGAGGTGGCAAAAGAAAGTACAGTATTTTATTTCCCCTGTATACCATTTTACCCTTAACAGAGCAGACAGAAGACAACAGAGGTTATGGCAAGAATTCTGCTGGCTGTTGTAGTCTTCACACCTACTGCAACCAGCCAGCCTTTGCCAACTTACACTTGGAAGAGGTGTAAGATCCCACATCAGTGTGTCCGGAGCCTGCTTACATCCGTGCACTAATGCTACCAGGACCGTTTCTATTTACAGGGAGATTATACCCTATACCAACTCTGGAATGTTTTTCATTTTGACATTGTGTCACATTTCATGTTGAAAACTGACCTGTGCTTATTCCCATATTGAGATTGGTTTTGGTAAAATATTTGATCCATTCCATAGCTGGGTGAATCCATTAAACCTGAGTGTTGCATTTCTTTTGTGCATCAGTATATACAATTAATAGACATGTACGTGCGTACCAAAAAGGTTCACACCAAAGAAGAGGAGACCTCGAGGGAATCTAATCCATGCTCACGTACATGAGAATGTGACCTGACTTTGCGCCAGGCACCCTTGCATCTTACAACATCCTTCTCCAGCTTGAACACCCATTTCTAAGTCTTCCGATTCTCAACTTCTGGATTATGAAAAGGGCGAAGTGCACAGTTTATAATGACTGTCTACTCCGCTCTTTCTGTCCTCCTTCCCCCTTCCCTGATGGGAAGATTCACAGTGGCAGGATGACTCAACGAGCATGTGAGGTCCTGAAGTCGGGGGGGGGTCCATCCCTTGTGCACACAGGACCCCCGCCCCCACTGGACTGGCTGGTGCCCCTGTGATCACATGACCTCCCTGCCCAGGGCTGGCAGCCTGAGGGTCTCGCTTGGCCAGCTGCAGGCCAGGGCCTTGGCCTCTCCCTCAGCGTGGCTGAAACGCTTGGCTCTCTCCGGTTTCTCCAGGAAGGCATCCGACCGGTCCGTCTCCGCCTCCCTCTGGCAAGCCCGCTTCTTTCCGACCTCCATGGGGTCGTCTGCCGTATCTGAAAGGGAGGTGGCCCAGTGAGGATCGGCAGTGGCGACGTCGCAAAGTAAAAGGCCTCCAAGCGCAAGGGTGCGAAGTCAGATACACTACTGCCAAGTGTTAGAGCCCGAAGTGCTCAACTACAGCCAGAACATCGCATATTCATACGAACCACTGGTTTTACTTATTCAAATGTTTGCCTAATCAGGTTGGAGCGCAACTCACAATACTATTAAAAAATATACATTTCCTGTCTGCACCTACCTCCAATCTGCCCTAAAAAACCCTCCTCTTTTCTGCCATTTACTCAAGAGTAAAAAATGAACTATTATCATGACTAACCTTTCTTCATAACATTTTTAACTGGAGTAGTTAAAGACCGAGAGGGGGACAGCTTTTGGGAAGGGACTGAAATGCAGGGAGGAGTCTGACTTCAGTATGGCCCCAACAACAGGCTCTTCTCTGATCTCCTCAACATGTCTATATTGTTTATTAAAACTGAGCTACACCACTCAAACAGTCAATACTGTTAATATGAATAAGGTCCTAGAGTGGTGGCAGTTAATGTTGAAATATTATGACAGGAATGAGCATATTCATTATTCCTCCTGAGCACAACACAACAGCAAATGCAATGATCATTCGGGGGTGCTCCCATGGTGACTGGCCATGCATCACTTGTTGCTGGTGCCCACATGCGTCCCGAGCTCGACTGACCTCTGGTGAGCTGTGCGGTTTTCTCCTGCTCGCGGCGCACTTCTCGCATCAGCGCTAGGTTGCTCTCGCTCACCTCCCTGTGGTTCACCATGGGCAGGGGATAGTCCTTACCTGGAGGATCGGAGGCAAGCCACTGCGTCAGGACCAACATTGGGTCACTCTTCCCTCAAAGGCAAACCCTGCCATCACCCGTCCTCACCACGGCAGACGGGCTGCGAGACGTTCAGGGCTCAACCAAGGATCCCTGTCTATCAGCAGACTTCTAACTTACAAATCAAGGGGAGAGTTGCCGTCTTCGTTTGATTTGTTCTCCCCCAAAAGACTGAAAAGCTCATTTTTTAAGCCCTTTCAAAACTTTAAATCTCACTATCCCATTCTGCTGCAGTCCTTTGTGCCTACTAGGCTCTTGCTTTCATCTTTATTGAGAAGCTACACCTTGAAAGGTACAGTGTATCTATTATTAACTAAAGGTTGGAGAAGGCTGGTGACATTCTCTCCATCTAAGAGGACCTGGAGCTGCTAGGTCTCAAGCAAGAAAAAGCAAGAACAGTCTAGGTCTTAAGCAAGAAAAAAAAAGAAAAATCAAGCCAAGGAGAGTACACACAGCATCCTTTCTTCACTCAAAGTTATAAAATGAACACCTAACAGCCCAATAGGCTACATGAGCTAAGTTAGATGCTCTGGTTTGTAAGCTTTATGTTCTTAATTCCCCTTCTGGACAAAATACTTAATTACTTTGGGGTTTCTTGCAAAGAATGGGATGCTATATCTTTATTTGCCAAAAGAAGGCAGTGTTGTTAACTGTGCTCTTACTTTCAACTGTCCTGTTTTGAGGATGCAGTATTCTGGATCATGTTATAGCTAACCTTAGAGATTTCAAGTTCAACATGTTATGCAGTATGCAAAGCTAACATGTCACTCAAATCTTTTCAATGTACATTTTTACAGTTCAGGAGGAAGATGTCAAACGAACCAGAAATCCATTTGAGATCATGAAAGCAGGCCTACCGATGATGCAGCCAGCATCCAGCTGCACTTGCTGGGGGGCAGTCCAGGGCTCATAGATGTACTGCGAAGGGAAGTTCTTCAGCACGGGCAGGTACTTCCTATAAGAAAAGGAAAAGTTAAAGATGCACCATCGTTCACTTCAGCCAAGCACTGGAGACAAAAACACTCAGGAGGACAGGCAGTAGATAAAATGCACCTTATTTTTCAAGTAACTCATTTTGCTTTTATTTCACCTCTTAATTAGACTGGTAATAAGCTGTCCCTATTACCTGACAGCATAGGTCATAGAAAAAAATGGAAGCAAAAAAGGCCTGTGCATCTTTACCAGCTCTAAAGCTCTGTGAGGATGGATCCTGGGGGACAGCCGTGACCTCTGTGCATGCATGCCCCCTGTGAACACCGTTTCTCCTGAATCCCCGATACCTTTCCAGACCCACCTGAGATAGTGCCCCTCGGGGTCGGTCCTCCTGCCGAAACGGACCGGACAGAAGATCCGGGTGTACTGGTGGAAGAAGGCGCTGGCTGAGAGCCACATCCAGTTCCCTGCATTCACACTGTAGTCGGCGTCCAGCAGGTGCTCTTCAAACACCTGACAACCAGGAGCACAGTGAGGAAAGCCTGGGACAGATGGAACTACGTCTTCAGAATTCAACCCTCAAACAGGAAATCAGGCCCTTTATTTAAAAATGTATACCATCACAGCCTGGCCCTGCAGGTCCAACAGGCTTGGTTAACCCCTTAATGGTGGCCTGGTGCATCTGTTATCACAAAGCTGAATTTCACCAATTTACTTAGCTGAACTTATAAACCCATCCTTTTCATATCTGCTCCATAATCTTCTTGAAAATCTCAACTACACTGAAATTGTGTGCTACGATCTGCTGTAAGACTTTACCTGCCATTTAATCCATTATTTTAAGTTTCTAATGTCATAATTTATAAAAACTATTAAAATAAGCAAATCTATAAAATGCCAGAGGTAAACCTTAGAAAAGGCTTCCAACAAACACCACAGACAGTTAATTGAACCATCACACCCACGCTGTGAGCCTCTTCCCTCCTTTGCTACAGTTCAGGTTGTATTTTACTCTTCCAGCTGTGTTCCATCATAGCGAAAAGCATAGAAATAAGGTATGATTAATAAACCTTGAAGGCTGAAGCAATTATGGTACAATGTCTAGCTTACTTAGTTTAACCCTTCAGAGCCAGAATTAACCTCTGGCAGCCTACAATGTAAAGCTGGCCAGTGCTGCAGTACAACAACATAAAAGTTACAAGCCCTTCAATTTATCTGGTCCATATGGTAGTAGCGTATTAATTCAAGGATCTCATTGAGTCGTTTCTCGAAAGAAACCAGGGCACGAGTTTCAACCACATGGCTAGGTAGCTTGTTTCAGACTCCCACAGCCCTTTGGGTAAAGAAGTGCCTCCTATTCTCTTTTTTAAATGCACTTCCACAACATCTTCTCTTTCCCTCTGGTTGAATTTCACTGTTCATTCTGAACTTACGTGTATATATAAGGTCAACCACTGAAATGAGGTTTCCCCATGCCCACTCTACAGTCCAGCCAGTACCTTCATGCCCTCCTCCCAGCTGATCCACAGGTCCCCCCGGGTCAGGAAGCAGGCCACCGCGTGCCGGGCCAGGTGGTGGATCCAGCCCTCCTGCCTGAGCTGGGTCATGATGGCGTCGATCCAGGGGAAACCGGTCCGGGCCTGTGGGGAGCGCAGACACAAACCGGATCAGCTCTTTGCCACAAAGAGCACATAAACATCTCGTAGCCTTTCCCAGCCACGGGTCAGGGGACCCCTAGGAGAATGTCCAGGGGCTCCCCAGGAAGAAATGTTTCACCTACAGGACTTGTAGTTTATAAAGGCAATCACTCACAAAGTTGATCTATTTCGATTTGCTATCTACTTCTGGGCTTGCCAGAAGTGGATCTGGGCATCTGCAGGTAGCATTTCAGTACTTTCCCACTAACCATATTTGCTGCATAATTCAGTTTAATTGTTGAAGTGGAGGCCCCTCATTGGAAGCAATTCACTGAAATGAGGTCCTCCAGTCTAAAAGGCACAGGCCGAGAGCCCCTGATCCATCAGAGCAGCCCATGCTTGAGCTTACTGTCTTCCATCTGTCCAGGGCCTCCTGGTCCTTGTACCAGTCTATCTGCAGGCAGATGGGATTCCCGGCCATCCTGGTGAAGTTGGGGGTGGCTGCAGCCACTGTGTAGAAGAACTCCCTCCACAGAACCTGGCCCTGCAGCGACACTGGCGGCAGGGAGTGGTTCTTGGACTGGAAGGGATTGAAAAGACGCAAAGACTTGACAATGAGTTTGATTCGCATTATAAAACGCAGAGTTAAAGTTATTCAATATGGCTTGGGTTTACTTGCACAACTGATATTCATTATTGCAGGAAGCTTGATTTGAATACACCATAATAATATAACTCTTTCAAGAGGGAGAGAAGGATTCTCAGAGCTCTAATGGTAGTAAAGGTAAGCAGGTTGCAATTATCACTAAATACAAAATTCAGTAAGGCAGTTATTTAGGGGAGATAATCTTTAGGTTTGCTGAATGCTAACTATTTTGTCAAGATGTATAATTTATACTGTAGTATAACGGACTACCTATTTGCGAAGAATGCTACAGCGGTTACTCTCTCTAAATTGCCTGAACCATTTCTAACTCTTGAGTCCATAACACTTAACACTTTTCACACTTAAACTGATTCCAGAAGGAACACAAAGCGTTTGCGACCCTGGGGAAATCATTGTGATGTGTGCTCAGCTGCACATGCTGAAGTGAACTGGGATCGCACTCCTCCTCACCTGCGCATTAATATTAGACAATCTGTGGTAGAACATGCGGACAGACAGACAGCCAAGGCTGAAGTATGGACTGAGCCCAGTTGTGCTCGGCAACAGGGAATTCGGGATTGTCCGAGGTTTGGTGAAATTCTCTATCCATCCCTGAAACAGACAGTATGAAAATCTACATTATATCCTCTTCCAGACACTAACATCAGCACCACAACCATTACTTGCTGGAATATATACATAAAAGAGCATCTGATGACAAATATTGTACGTTGTAGTTATTACATTAGCTCCCAAAACATTTGCAGAGTACCAATGTTTTATGTTTGCATAAATAATACAATGCATCAGCATACAATGCAGGTTGTGCCAACACTGCATGCAAACCAAAAAAATGTATACATCAGTCTCTCCAGGACAACACATCATGTAATAAATAGCGATGAACACAACTTTATTTCTCCCTCAATGATTTTACAACCCATTCTGCAACTTTTAGGATTCGTACAGTTAACTTCATGATGAATTCATTCAACTTTTAGGATAGAAATGGAAGACTCCTCAAAAAGCATCTAACACGAGGACGACTATTTCACACACAAGGTACTCATTTTAAACAACATGCAAATATACTGGAAACTCATACAAGACAAAAAACAGAATGCCCTGAGGAGGATTTAAGTGTAAATAAATGTTTAGACTAAAAAGTATTTCTGATAGCCTTCAGTTTTTTAATGTCAGATGTTTTCCCCTGTATACTTTCCCACTAAGTGGCAGGGAAAGAGCCCCTGCCTTTGTCAGTCCAGTGTACCTGGTTTTGCATGTGCTGCTCCAGTCGCTGCAGACCTTCTGTCTCCCCACCAACCCACAGGGCCTCGGACTCCACCACTATCCCAAGATCCTCCAGGCTAGGCACTCTGTATTTCTCCTCGCTCTCTTCTTCTGTGGGGGTCCTGCACTGACTGATGAATAGTAACAAATATGGTCACTAACTCTCAAGCTTTCTTCCGGGTCCAAGCCAGGACTGTTGTATTAGTACATTATCCTAATGTACCTATCAGTAATCCACTTCAATTGCTATTGTACAAAAAGGAAAAAAAGTTCATACTACCATAGCTCTAAACACACCTCTTAGTTAAAATAAACAATTTAAGTTAAATTAATATGTCTTAACAATGCAGAACAGCATGAAGTATTAATCTTGCATATAAAACTGTTCTGCTTTTCACATTTGAACAGCCATCGAGGGCAACACACAGGTAGGGAAAGAAAAGCACCTGAACTGATAAAACACGGAAGTCCCTGTGTTCCTGATCCAGCATCGAACAGATGCTTTATTTGAGCCACACACCTACCATCCAGGAATGCTCTGAGGCTGCACCCTGCAGACCTGCCCTCCTTACTGCTTAAACCTGCGCTGCGAGGCAGAGCTTAGACACAGACCCAGCAGAGAAAACAGCCTGTAAGGCACCAACCGGTGGGGGGGGGGAGAGAGAAGCACAGATGGCTTTGATCTGGAGCCCTTCGGAAAAAGATTCAATACAAAAATAAAATAAATAAAAGCCCCGCTCTTTCAGAGACATCCTCTACATCCTCTCTTTGATCAGAACAAGCAGTACAGACCTACAACAATGACTAAAGTGCCCTTTTCAGTGTATTTACACAGTGAAATCCATTCACTGCAGGTGTGAAGAGAACCATGTTCATTATTATAAGCAGACAAGGAACATACCAGCAGAATGGACCACGTAACCTGCTGCTACTTTCTACATACTGTGTGTGGCAGCTCTGCAGGACAGTCAATGTAGATACAGATCATGGCGCTAATTTTCTCCACATGGCAAAAAATGTACTAATGCATATGACAGGATCTATGGTCATTTCAATCTACATTTTATTCCCCAAAGTCATACTCTCAAAAAATGAAGTATGCCATCCAGTGGACTGACAATATATACTTATCCATGGGTAAATTGTCCACCAATTTAGGAGCACCAGGCCCTGTACGTACAAATTTCTTACTGGCACGACCGTGAGAGTTACGTATGACAAAGATGGCTCAGTGTGAAGTGAGCCTCTTACAGTGACATTAAAACAAACATGACAAAGGTTACACACAAGAGGAGACCATTCGGCTCATTTAGACGGTTTGGTAGATGGTAGCCTACTATCCTGGAGTTCACCACTACTCCTCCTTAACAGCTTTTCAGAGCACAACCTCGAAGAGTTAGCCAACTGTGCGGTTCAGGCACAGCTGTGGCATGTGGGGTCAGATCTTGAGTTCACACTGCTTTCAGAAGTACCTAGAGTCTCAAAAAAAGCAGCCCAGCAATGGTCAGGCATTTCTTTAGAGCTTGGAGAAGAGACAGCACGACCATTCTCAGTATGAGGAACCGGTTACTGCAGTTCTGACGTTCACTAGCGAGGCACAGTGGGGCTGTGGGGCAGGTCAATCCTGGAATGTGACCACAAGCACCACTCACACTCACACACACCCTGTCTGCATGCATCCAATTTCTGGTCCTGCTGCTTCTTCATTGCCCTGATCTGACCCATGTCCAGTCTCTCCTGTCTCCTCATATCCCCCTCTTATCGCCCTGCACTTCTCCCCTCCAGCATCCCCACTGTGGACCTGCCAAGCTCAGGACTGGACCATCTCTTCCCTCCACTGCCTGTTCACACAGCACCTTTCAGCCTTCTGACTCTCTGCGACTGCTGTGCCATTTATTGCAGTATTTTGTGCACAGCAAAATAGAAACTTGAGCTAGTACCAAACCACTTATTGTACAACGATGTTAGGTACTGCATTTTAAACTTTTTATTTGTACATGGTGTTATTTTTACTAACTAACCCTTAGAAACATTGAGAACTAGGCCATTGTGAAGTGCAAAATCATATTTACGCCTTCCAAATTACTGTACATTACCAATTTCCTTTTCATTTTCCTTCTAAGGGTTAAAGGCTAACAAAGATGCTAAGAAACTCTCTTGGGACTACAGCATCAGCTAAATAAAAATACATTGAATCACAGGTCAAATGACAGTACAGAATTGTTGTACTGTGGCTCCAGTAAGCATTTGCATCCACAGCAGGCAAGCAAATGCTTACTGGAACCTCAGGAGCAGCAATAGCATATGGTGAAGTTCACACATTGCTCATTTGTTTTCAATTTCCATGACCTTCTTTTCAGCTACAAGGGGGTTTTGGCAACATACACATGGCATATAAAGAGCCGATATATGCAGATGGCCACAAAATAGTCCCCCCCCAAAAAAACCCGCAGTTTTGATAATCCAACCTCTGAGCAAAAAGATGCCCTGCGGTGTTTTACCACTTTCCCCCTTCTCCTTGCAGTTTTGAAGATCTTGCGTGAGAAAGTGGGTCTCCCTGGCTGCAAGCCTGCTGCTATGACGCTGAGCTGGACTTTCCCAGACCACCTTCGATCCCCCCCGCTGTGCCCAGTTTTGATTAAATGACTGTGCTTCTGCAGCACACTTCAGGGTTTCCTGATCTCTCCGTCTCCGACCACAGGAGCTCTGCGGCAGTCCAAGAAAATAATTCCTGTACACACACACACACGTCTGCTGTTTACCCAATATAAACAGCTTGCAAAGCCACATCTGTTCACTCGTAGCTTTCTTTCCCAGGTTACAAAAACACTCTCTTACTTTCCCGTTTCGCTTATGACTGACTTCCAACACACTCCGCAACAAAATCACCAAAAACCCGAAGCCCTTTCACTCTGAACAGGAAGATACTTTCTAATAAAGCTAAACGTAAAATAGGAGTTACAGCATAAAAACGTGTTCCCACTGCTCTAAAATGAAGAGTTAGAAAGGATTAAAGGGGGACGATATGGCTTGCATCGGAGGCCTTGGCCATTTATTTCTCAAACCTCCGCTACTTCAGACAGCTAAATCAGAACTAGCCCTGCCTGCAACCGCTGTTCTTCTGACAGGCCGACGGCTAAACGCTGGGACAGCAACTGGCTGCCCTGGCCTTACCAGTTACTCTGCAACTCACAACTGGCAACCCACTGAAGCTAAGCAGGTGTGAGCCTGGTCAGTACCTGGATGGGAGACCTCCTGAGAAAAACTAATGTTGCTGCTGGAAGAGGTGTTAGTGGGGCCAGCAGGTCACCCTGCGGTCCATGTGGGTCCTAATGCCCCAGTGTAGTGACGGGGACGCTATACTGTAAACAGGCGCCGTCCTTCGAATAAGACGTAAAACCGAGGTCCTGACTCTCTGTGGTCATTAAAAATCCCAGGGCGTTTCTCGAAAAGAGTAGGGGTGTAACCCCGGCGTCCTGGCCAAATTTCCCACTGGCCCTTACCAATCATGGCCTCCTAACAATCCCCCCTCTATGAATTGGCTACATTACTCTGCTCTCCTCCACACTGATAGCTGATGTGTGGTGAGTGTTCTGGCACACTATGGCTGCTGTCGGATCATCCAGGTGGGGCTGCACATCGGTGGTGGTGGTGGTGGTGGAGGGGAGTCCCCATTACCTGTAAAGCGCTTTGAGTGGAGTGTCCAGAAAAGCGCTATATAAGTGTAAGCAATTATTATTATTATTATTACCGAAAGTCCTCGCGTGTGATCCTCCGTGCGGGCGTCTCGGGGGCTCCCAGGAGGGCGAGCACATGCAGAAACTTCTTGTACGTCAAAGGAGCCTCCCCTCCGTTCGCTTTGATGATCCTAGACAGAAGTAAAACAAGTGAGAACAAAATCGCAAAACCAGAAAGAAACCAAAAAACGCACGAAACGCCTACACCGCGAGCGCCGCCGGTTTCAACCATCTCAGGAGTTCCCGTTTTTCCCGCAAGACCACAGCAAAGGCTGATGCCTACGGAATGGTTTCAAGACGCAATGAGATTTAAATGTAGTGCTGTGCTCCTCGCTGACATACGAATAAGAAAAATGGGCTGCAATAAAAAGCACTAAATGGGCTACAATGCACGATCTGTTGCAATGCATGGATGGCTGTGAATTCATTAACCCATAAGTACAAACTCCACGAAACCAGGTAACGGACAAGGAACAAAGCAGCCACCAGAAGCGGAGAAAATCCAACGACATCCAGGCGCTCACAGACTCGTTCAGGAAACGAAGGCCGAGAGCAGTGCATGTTGATTTACAGCACAGCAATCAACCAGATATGAGGGTCCATACCTCTGGACATCGTAGAGGGTATGTGCCACACAGGACTGGACACTGAAGCCCATCTCCTGGCCCAGAGCTCGGATGTCGTCGTCCAGGCGGGTGAAAAAGGGTTCCACCTCGGTGTCGAAGGTGACCTGGGTGATGCCCCACTGACGGACCTTCTCCCGCAGAACCTGATCGTAGCGGCCCTGCACCACGTACAGCCGCGAGCCCAAGGCAGCCAGGCTGCGCTGCAGGTCCTGCAGGCTCTGCAGGATGAAGCGCCAGCGCAGGACGCCGCGCGCCATCGCTTCTTCCATGAATGCGCGGTCCAGGATGAACACAGGGTACAGCACCGCCGAGGACTCCAGGGCCCCCAGCAGCGTGGGGTTGTCATGGAGACGCAGGCCCTTCCGGAAGAGGTGGATGGTCCTGTGAGTCATTATGATGTCACTTTGACCCCACCCCAGTGCAGCCAGATGCTACAGGACAGGAGAGAGAGAGGGCGGAGCCAGTGAGCGCCTGTGAATGATTGACATTAATGATAAATAGTAATAAAAAACATTAATAACCTTTAAAACTGGCACTCCATAAAACAGCTGCTTTGGCACAAAGCAAGTTACTAAAGTTCAGAATGATCCCTGATCGTAATCAGTTTTGTATGAAAAATGATAACCACTGCCGAGTACTAAGATATACTAAAATCCCACATACAACATGACATGTGGAACATATCTGAAAGATACCCCCCAAAAAATGTTCTTACATTTTTCCTACAGCACTCAGGTAACAATTTAGGATCATGCTTCATAGAATTCGTCCTTGTCTTTATCATCGATTCCAAGACCAAGCAATCCAAAGTCCTACTTCTTCCCAGAGAAACAAACTTCAGGACATGCGAGGAGCTAAACCCTCGACCGGGATGGGAACAACAGGCCAGCAGTGTCAGCCAGGAAGGCACGGCCCTCCGTTTGAGAGACTCTGATCTGCCGTACGCGTGGGCGATCCAGAGTACGATCTTGAGGCCGAGAGCGTCCCATGTGCAGCGGGAATGTGTGACAAAGCCCCTTGCTCTACACTAAGCTCTGGGCTCACCTCGGCACGGGCAGATCAGAAGGGCTTTAGAGTTCTCCGACCCCGCCAGCTGACTCAGAGCCTAAAGCGTGCTGGTCGGTCAGTGGCTCACATTAGGGAGACTTACAGTAGGGCCTGAAGACTGTGTGTGTGGGGAGTGAGGACTGAAGGCAATACGTGCTCAAACTGGGATTTCAGAATCCATACGGCATGGATAACGCGAATGGACTGCAACACAAACAAAACATGCACACGACATCGCTCAGGTCAGAAACCAATGTCACTCCTCATTGCCCCTGGTCGCACGATAGACCCGACGAAACGAAAACTTGCGCGACAATGACGCTCCTCGTTTCTTCTGCAAACCCGTGAACAACACGCCACGCCAGGTACACACTCTTAATCCTGAATTATACACGCACACAATAGCGCCAAATCACACCAGTGCACCTGTAACAGCAACTGACGTATAACCTTTTAAACAGGGCGGACACGTTTTAGACAGCAGTGAATTGTTCTATACAGACGCACTCGAGTGCTGGAGCCCCGCTATGAAAACAAGTTACGATTTTCTGTTATTTTTTTTCCGGTTTACAGTTTGAGGATGCGTCATGCTATACCTTACTCAGTAAATATGAGGACAGTACTAAAAAGCAAAACAAATTGACCAGTCTCCCTCGCCATCGCAACGAGGTGCACAGACTCGAAAACATTAACCCCTTAATGAGAAAAGCAAATTGCAGTACTTTACAGCCATGACCCCCGTTTCTGACTGTACTACTGCTGACAGCAATAAAGGGGAAACTAGATAACCTTTTTAACTCGGAAAAAAAATTGGGTTATAACAAAAGGTTTGCTTAAGACCTTTTCCGAGACAAAGATCCTGACCCCACGCTTCACCACTAATGGCTACTTCTCCACTACCCCTTTCCCAAGTGAAGCTAATCTAGCTGCATTCTAAATTAAACAACAAGGATACTCGGGTAGGGACTGCCTGGGTCGAGTTATCGCACCATGGACCGTGCATGCATAGTGCTAAAAAAAAGAAATGCTCGCAACCGGATTTGTGACCCAGGTTAAACACCGTTTGTCCGCAGATGTGCGTGACTCACTGAAGATCGGGTGCAGTCGGCGGAGATTTCGCCTGTACCCCGTGGATAGCGCCGAAAACTGTCAGGTATAGAGACGAGAGAGAGAAGAAACGCAAGTTGATGACTCCTCCTGCCGTCGTATGGCTCTTCAGCTGGGTGAGCCCATTCCTTCGCCAAGTGCCGAATTAGTAAATGGATGCTGACAAGCGCCACTGCAATTCCAAGGACGATCGGTGCGGGTGGGGGAGAAACAGCAAGGCAGAGTCCCCCATGCAATTCTAAGTATCCCCTTTCAAAGCCGACGTCAATATGCTGTCAGGGTACACCAAAGGACACCGACATTAAATACTTTTTCTGAATCAAAGTCTGAACGGAGATGAAAATGCTTTTCACTCCCGAGACCCCCCAAGAAAAACAAGAAACACCACTAACCGTGCAAACGCAATGATTTGTCAACAACCTCCACTTCGCCCCCCAGGCATCAAGATTAAAATGCTATTGGTTCAAATCCGGACGGGGATCTGTCAATCACACGAAGGTTCGCTGGGTTCGCCTACTCCGGGCAGTGAGGGTGGGGAAGGAGGGACTCCAATACATCACCCACTGGATGAGCGCCTAAGTGCTCGAACCCTCTGACACACATGATTGGCTAACTACCCTGTCAGTCATAACACTTACCCGCCCATTTCCCCCCTTCCCCAAAAAGCTACACCTTTCTAACCCCAAGGGCAATTCATATTTCGAGATTTGCCATGTTTCAAAGTAGTTTTTCCTTGGTTCAGAACTGTATCAACTATATAGATTAGTTTTTAGTAGTAAAGGCGTTGTCAATATAGAGTAATTAGCAAGCAATTCACAAATAAAAATTCTGCTGGATCTTAATATTTAATACGGGGGGGAATCAGCAGACTATTTCTGCACCTGGGTATAACCATTTCTTGAAAATTCAGATTTCGTTATTAGAGGGTCTACGGATCACCTTTGGTTTATCTATAATTTCACCTGGTTTTAAATTCTGAAAAAAAACACCACTATTTTCAGTTCTTCAGTACAATTCTATAATAGGCACTGGGCAGGAGACAAAGCGAAGAATGGGAGATTGTAGGTAAACGTGACAATAACAGAAGTAGGTCAAACCTGTAAAGTAAGAAAGTAGGTCAGTTTCGCTCCCACTAGTGGCGAGCGAGCGCCGGCGCGTCTCTGCACGATTCTCCGATTTTACTTTGTTCCTCCGCGCCGCTCGGATTCTCTCAGGCATAAACCGAATCCTCATGCAGAGAGTAAAAATAGCTCGGCGCCTTATTTTTAGCTCAAAACAAACGACCGAGGAGGACATAACGGTGACGAAAAGAAGCTTCCTCTTTTTTTAGCGCACATCAGTCATCATCACCTGCGTCGTACTCGCATTGACACCGGCTTCAAGACAGTCACCGTTCCTTCAGTCCTGCTGACATTTCTTCCTGCAGCCTTGGAAGGAATGAATCTAAACTCCCTTTTCTTTCCTTCTACGTTCTTAAAGGTTCATAGATCGCCCCCTCCACTGACAAAGTCAGCGTTCAAAAAACACCTTCTCATCTGTTCTTAATAGGATACAGATGCGCTCTTTTCTTATAAAAAGAAACTCTCATACTGTACCAGGAACAGCAGCTTATAATATCTGTTTCTTTTCTTCCCAGTTCACACACAGCGAGCAAGGGTTTGGCAGTCGGAGCAGTGTGGCATGGGGATCTTGGTAACAGCCCCCGAGCCAGGCAGGTTCCCAGTGAGTCACGTTGCAAGCTTCTGTGCTCAGACTTAGCCTACCCCCCCCCCCCTCCCCCTGTGCCTTCTCCTACAAACAGCCAGAAACCTGATAGCCCTGGCTCGTGTCCCTCTGCTTATCCCCCTGTTTTGGGGTGGAACCCTCTCAGAAGAAAGCTAGATAGGAAAACAAATCTCTCTCGTGACACCCCCTCCTTGTCTGTCCTCCTCAGAACCACTCAGCAAGACAGTAGGAAAGAGAGCGCAGCAAGAGAAAAGTGTCAGAGGATTAAGAGAGCTGAGGGATTCATGCCACAGAGGCTGCAGTGCAGGCGTTACCCTGCTGATCTGCATGGTGTTTAGCAACAACAAACAACACTGGTAACATGGCGAACAGGGGCAGGGTGTCAGTATAGTTCCCACCACAGAGAAGACGTGCATTTTCACAAGAAGAGCTGTCCTACGCTTAAAGCAATGCGATGGCTCAAGGCGTTTGCTGGACTAATACCGTCTGGTAAACAACTCATCTCAGGGGCTCCCTTTGAAGCAGGAAAAGGATGCCACGGCTCACAGAAATACGCACCCTTTTCAAAATGCGCCATTGCGAAGCTGAACCGACAACGTTTTCAACAGCTGAGCTGCGCAGTTTTGTTTCCACTGGCCTGCTCTGCGTTTTGCCCCATGCAGACCCGTCACAATGTGTTTACAGTGGAACATTTCTCCATTGCCCCTCAGGTCAATAAACATTCTTCCAGTGCTCATGTATTTCATTTTACACAGCTGAAGCAACAAGGGCATAAAAATAAACAGGCAGCACAGTGGCACAGTGCTTCCCAGTGTTGCTTCGTAGTGCAGGGCCCAGGGTGTAATTGCTGGAGTGGATAACGGGCTTTTCTCTGGGTGCTCCAGTTTCCTCCCACAGACCAAAAACCATACTGGTAGGGTGACTGGCTTCTCGGAAAATCGGCCCTGGTGCAAGTGTGTGCACCTGTGTCTAACCTACGATGTACTTGTGTCCTGTCAAGAGCATGTTCAGCCTTGTGCCCAGTGCTCGCTGGGATAGGCTCCAGCTCTCCCACGAGCCTGTACTGGATAATGTGGTTGGAAAATGGACAGATGGGTGAAGAGCATAAAACCAAAGAACAGGGTTATAGTTCAACACAAACCAGAGGGTGCAAGTGGAAACTACATGGCCGTGCTTTAAAACCTAGGACGTTAACAGCTAACTGCAATGGCTCAAACTCAGTGCACGTCTGCATTATGCACTTTTTGCATGGTCTACCATGTTGTTTTCACTATTACATATTTACTGTTCTGTTTTTATTATTGTTTGTAATGTACTGTCTACGTTGTGTGGCATTGTCTGCTGTACTGTGTACTGTATGTCCCAAGAGATCAGGGCAAATAAGAATTCAAAGGTACATGTACTGTACATATGGCAAAAAAACTCCTCTACTAAAAACAAGAGCCACATCTTTCCCCAAGGGATGTAGGAGGGTGATACAGGCTACCCAACCATGCTGCTGAAGCCCAAACTCCAGTTTTTCTCCAAAATGACCTGGATGAGACCCCCAAACAAGCAGGACAGACGAGCTGACTAGCCATATCTTGTTTGTACTGTAACTTTGTATGTTCTTATGGGTAAGATAAGGAGGCTATCTTCATACCAACACTATTATTGGTGAAAATATTATGAGATTATGATAATTATCTTTGCTTTTGTTCAATCCAGCGAGTGTCACAACCAAGGAATACTATGATAACCTAGGTGGTTTTCCTATTTTCTCTCAATTAATCCTAGATTCATTTAATCCGTCTTGCGTTTTTCGTAGCGCAAACCTTTCTGTGCTTCGAATTTGTCCGATACCATCCTCAAATTGGAAATGCTTAAGATGGTAAGAAAAATGTTTTTTTTTAAACTGAGACATAAAAAGACACAATCTCCGTGCAGAACACACATACCGCAAGCGTTACAGTCTTGTGAAAAAAAAATCACATGATTTAGAGCCGAAATAAAAGTACAAAAGCACTCTGATGTTTGTATAAAACCAGATAGTGAGCCAAGTTACCATAAAAGACTTCGTTTTATGAAAACTGCCTGAGACAGTCTACGCTCTAATGTAGGTAATTGAATGTATTCTGGGACTCGGGGGACTGTCACGCGGATGTTAAAATTAGAAGTAACCCGAGGCGAGCTTCAGAAAGAGTACGAGGAAATGTTCCGTTGAAATGAAAGCTTGCAAAACAAGAACGACCTTTTATCTATAGGCGTCCTGATCTACAAATCAATTTTGAATTCGACAGGTAGAGGTTACATCACATCAGAAATAGCTATAACCTGCGAGCTGTACAGCTTTTAACCTATAATAATATAAAACTTGAAGTCTGATCTTTCTATATAACTGATATACCTGTATATATATATAACTGTATATAATGTATATGAAAACCGAACTAAAATATCAAAAAGGCACTCTTCTAGGCAATCAGATAGCTTGTTTCCCTTGGTATCTGCAACACTTTAAGATTTTGAAAACAAACAGCACTGACATAATGGGAAAATTGACTCCACATTTGACGAACAAATGAGCGATTTTCAGATTGAAATTTTACCTCCTCTTGCCTGAGCTAAGGACGCGGAAATATGAACAGAAAACACAAAGAGACAGGTCTTTCTTAACCTTCACGTCTCAAAACGCCAGTTCTCTATGAGAAAAACGCGACTTCTGACTGCTACCATATTGAAGTGATCGCCCGTCTTTTGGGATAGGAACAGCCATTTCTTAAATTCAGTACATTAAGTATTTACAAAATAAACCGGTAAACAATTATTTATAAATTGTAGCCATGGAAAATAATCCCTTTCGTGCAAATCAAATATTTGAAGTCACTGATTCCTAGGGGTTAGCACTGCGAAGACATCCGCTGATGATAAATCATTGTGTTCCGTTAGTATTTTGCACTGAGAAGGAAAATTCACTATTTTTTGTACTATTACGCCAACAGTTAAGGTAGTATATTTGGGTACTAAAAATCACCACATGAATCAAGCACTGGAAAAGTCCAGTTAAAAAGGAAATAGTGAAGTACCACACAAACCACTGGTCACATCACCGCGCCAACTTAAAATATCGATCCCCAGGAAAATACACCCAGCATCATTTAGTAAGTGCTTAGACGGTTCTGGTGGACTTTTCAATAAAACTGGCACGTAATCAATTAAAAACTCACCAGATAAAGACAAATACCTTAGTTGTTAATTCTGTAGCTAAATATAAGACTTCTTGTTTTACATAGTTCCAAATGTAAAATAAAAATAATCTTCTTTTTTAAAATCAACGTCCTCCCGTATTCTTTTACACCCCTTCGAGTCCTCTTGCGCTGCTGAATACAATCCCAAAACGGAATAATAATTCAATATCCCAGCTGCGAACCGTACACCACTGGCTCATCCGGTCTCCCAGCTCGACAATGAGGCTCCAGGCAGGGCGCAAGTTTCTCCGTTTCCAGGTGAGACGCATTTCTCACTGTGGGGAAGTCAGGTGCCACCTGGGCTCCCCTAACGTACTTTTACAAGACATGGGCCACAGCTAATTATGCTGGCATAAATAAGAACCGCTCGAATTCCTTTCGTCTCGGTAGAGTCACAGGGAATGGAGTATCAGATTGTACTAGTTTTAAAGTGTCTTTAACAGTATCCCCCGCCTCATCAGTGTGTGTAATCTTGTGTTCTGCGCTCGGTCCAAGGTCACGTGTGAGTAGCATGGGCAAATTCCAGAGCGCTTCTCCTGCTGTTCCGCCCGCTACTCGCCCTCCCCCGGCGGGCTCCGATCTCACACAGCACTGAGAGCACCGAGAGCGCAAAGGACTAATAGACTCAGTTGTAATAACGTGTTTTTTAATTGCATAGAGAAGATCTTGAATTTAATAATCGGCTCGACGCAGCCTAAACTATAATTTAAACTGTTGTGGGTGAAACGGTCATTTAATATTTCTACGTCTTACGTGCGTACATTTTTTTGTTTTGAAAGTTCCATGTTAGACATTTTCAGAATGCGATGAAAAAAATCTAAAAAAAAGCCGAAGGGACTGACTTTCACAGTTGTCCTAGACGAGTTTACCTGAAATAGTGCTGGTAGATCGGCGCTCCACAGGGTTTGTGAAACCACGGGTTGTTAATCTGAGTCCTATGTGAAATTGCAGTAAATCAGCGCAAAATTTTAAATAATACGGGCTCGAATTGTAAGAGAGACAGTTCAAGTAGGTAGCTGCGTCAGCATCTGTAGGCTGCCGAGGAACAAGTAAAGGTTTATTCCATGCTGGAATAAAACCTTCACTTGTTCCTTTGTAGGAGAGATGCTGTGTGGTTTTACTTTTGTAATTTTACAGAAAGATCAATAAGACGTGACGCTTATCATCGTGTACAATAAGGAATACATTATCTCAGACGTGTCCTTGTTATTTAAGTAGCTATCACCACACTTATACAAAAACATGTTCCTTACTTGAAAAGGTCAGGAAAGCGTAAAATGCATATGTTGCCTCTGTTATAGTTATTTTAATGCTTAAATTCAAAGAGGTATACCGTCCCATGATCCATCTCTTCAATATCTTGATGAGGAACGTCTACTTAATTCATTTAAAATAAAATAATTCTATCGGTATTTAAGGTCTGAACAGTAATCGAATAAGACAAACCGGATATATTCCCAGACTCAAAGGATTCTCTTACGCGGTCTTAAAGAACTATTTTAGCTCCGTGAAGTTGCTCCCTACAAACAGCACAAACGATGAAACCCCCTCATTCGATACTGCTGCGTTTGTGCCGGTTTTTGCCGTTGAAAGTAGCATCTGTGCTGCTTTCGTTTCCGAGATATAGCGCCTTGTCTTTTTGGGGTCATGATGTCTCTCGGCTAACCTACAAAGTCGTAGGGGGAACCGGACCAGTTTCATTCGTTAGTGCTGCGTTTGTGCCCGTGTGTGCCGTTGAAAGTAGCGTTTCTACTGCTTTCATTTCCGAGATATAGCGCCTTCTTTTTCGGGTGATCACGTGACCATGCACGGCGACCTTGACCTCCAGTAACCCCGCCTGCCGAGTTCAAGCGCTCTGTTACGAGTGCGAGAGTAACAATCATGCAATTTTGTTTCTCTGGTTGACCAGGTGGAGGCGGCAGTGGATTTTGCATTTAATACTAGTATCTTCTGTGCGTTTGTGTGAGCAGGAAAATGAAATTCGTGACGAATGTCCTACCCTAATCAGAAGAGTTGCGGGTGTAGTCTTAAACACTAGCAAACAATTGCATGTTCTTAACAAGAGGCTTTAACGAGCAGGTCTTAATTCTTCGTAGCGGTGTCCTTTTTAAAAATCTGAAGAAGTTATCAGTTTCTCGCCGTCTCCTTCTTAAACATAAAACGATGAGCTCAGAGTCCTTTTATCTTTGTGTTTCTGGTCAGTCCTTGGTGTAGAATACAGCGTCGGGGCACACCTTGACCTCTGAAGACGCAGGTATGAGTGCCTTTGTTAGATCGTTATACTGTATTTCTCCCATGTGAAGTTGTGTCTTTTGGAGTGTGCAAATGTGCTGTTTGTTGTGGGGGGGCAACTTCATGGAGCTGGGCAAGCAATCATGTCCTGGGTCATAACATTGCAAGAAGGCGCTATATCTCGGAAACGAAAGCAGCAAAAACGCCACTTTCAACGGCACAAACCGGCACTAACGAATGAGACCGGTCCGGCTCTCCTACGACGTTGTAGGGGGGCTCAGTGACGTCACGACCCCGAAAAAACAAGACGCTATATTTCGGAAACGAAAGCTGCACAAACGCTACCTTCAACGGCACAAACCGGCACAAACGCAGCACCAACGAATGAGGGGGGGGGGTTCATCGTTTGTGCTGTTTGTAGGGGGGGCAACTTCACGGAGCTGAATCTTTTAAGTCTCTAATACAGAATGGAGTACAGCGGACATTATTCTTAAACAGATATGTACAATCTTTAGTCTTCTCATTTAACTTTAAAGAAATGGCTGGATGGGACCCTCAATTTGTTTAACCTAACGGGTTAGATGGTTGAAATGGCCGTTTGCATCTTTTCTTCTTTTTGGGAATGCAAAACAGCTCAGAGCTGAGGGCACAGGCCTGCGCCCCCCAGAACACTTTAAAAAACGAATATTTCTGATAACTAGGAACTAATATGGGCCAAAAACCTTAAGGATCCTTTCGATCATCTTGCTACACTCCTTAAGAAATCCATTATGTTTCCGAGTCCCGTACTATCGTATGATGAACTTAAAAACAAATCAAGGACGATAATAACTAGAATCGACAATGGTTTTGTCTCCAAAGCTTTGCCGTTCTTTCCTTCACGATTTCTCCCAGACTTTGAAACACGGTCGCGCAGCAGGCGAAATGTCCAGGTTGGCACTAGTTTAAATCAGTTGATGTGAAAACCTATACCAAGTGATAAAAAAATATTTGTCAACAAAACCTTGAGATGAAGCAACAGCTAACTTATACAGAGTGTGAAACTGGAAGATGAGGAACCTCATTTTCAATCCAAACAAAGTTGCGGTTTAACAATGTCTTGTACATTCTTCCGCTACACCGAAACAACTTGGCGATCAGCACATTTCCACAAGGGGGTGCTGTTTCATCTCGCAGAATCCAAATCTCAAGAAATACACAATATTAATGGGGCAAACATAAAGAAAATGAAAAATGTGTCATATCTTTCTCTCTTTAAAATATGCCATCCCATTAGTAGTTTCTCTTTGATCTTTTGTCAAATTATATAATGCATTGAAAAGGATTTTTTAGTTTACAAAACAAAAATGTTCAACAACCGCCACGTTCTTCTTAATCATGGACTTCCAACTCCCTGGATGCTCTTAAGAAAAAAAAAACAGATGAGATCCTTGGATTCTGGATCTATCACCTGGTGGAGCAAATGGCCTCCTCTTTTAATGTTGGGAATCGTTAGTCTGTTGTGCTTCTATGAATCCTAATAAATTATGAGATAAATATTCCCTTTTCAGGTTGTTTCCATGGAGCAGGTGTGATGCCTGAATGTTATGTTCAGCGACCCCGCAGAGCTCAAGTTCCCAACAGGACATGCTTGAGGAGACTGGATATTGCTGTACGTGCCGGCCTACGACAAGTTTCTGTGTGTCTGTAGAAAATAAACCAGTCCAGTCTGTGTCAGTAGGTTTTATGTGTCATGCCTTTGTCTACACGACAGCAGGTGCGGTGCTCAGCTGGATAAGCAAGGCTCACGGGTTTCTGTCTAGAGCTGAGATCCTCTGAAAGGAGATTCCGAACCTTGGATTTTTTTGCGGCTGAACTACAGAGTTGACCTTGGCCTCCTGTTGGTGAGAGATTCCCAATCTTGGGGTCAGCTTTGGGAATGAATCCGGAGGATCTCCTGATGGACAGGATGATGCAGTGTGTGATGGAGGAGGCAGGACCAGTCCTAGTAATGTGTGCAGCGTCCTTCTCCTTCAGGTAGCTTTTTGTCACGATTGTCATCCCTTCTCTTAAGGGTGCTCCGACCCTTTCATATTTTAGTTTATTATGTGCACCTGCTCCCTGTTTTGCTGGCTTTTATTTAAGCCTGGTGCTCCCGCTGCCCCTGGCTCAGCATTGGGAGACGGACACTCAGAATCCCGCCTACCAGCGGGTCCAGGAGAGACCCTACGGCATAGGCTTCATCACGGTGTCCTGAACATCTGAGACTGGGGCTCATAGCACCTGGCCTCATTACCCTGGTTTTAACTCCTTGTTCCTGTTCCAGATCCCGTTCCAGATTTTAACCTTCGTCTGTCTCGGATTGTTCTCTCAGTTCCTGGACCCTGGACTGTGCCCCGGATTCCCCCTTGGACTGTTTGAACTTGTTTGCCTGCGCCATGCCCCCCCGAGCACCGTATCACTGTCGTCACGCCCCCCCGTCTGTCATCCCGTCCTGATCCTCAACGTCTTTTCCCTTTTGTCCTTCTCCACTTACTTCCAGATTATACCGTCTGCATAGGGTCCCAGCTTTGCACATCACGGGAGCCTGGACCGGCTCTCGTTACACTTTTCCTGGAGCCCTGAGCTGTGCTGAAAAGTACTGCTCCAGAGGTCATCAGGTCATGAGCTCTCCACTCTTTGGAGGTCACAATCTTGGCTCTTTGCAGCTGGAGTAGCCTCTAGTTTCTTTGAACCAGCTTTGCTGGCTGTCCTCTTTCTGCCCACAGTCCTGGAAATACACTTCTCTAGATTTTTATCACTTTGAATTCCACTTCAGGTCAGGAATTTCCACGTCAGAGGGTAATGATTCAGCTGGTGTCTTTTGTATAAAAATAGGCACCAGCAACTCTTGAACTCATGGAATTCATTAGTTGGAAGGAATTTGTTTTAAAGAGCTGGGCCTCCTCAGAAAACAGCTTGCACACCAGAGCTCTAATAAAACACAGGACAGCGACAGTGTTGGTAAACTCCAGACCAGCACGCAGACACAAGGAAGGAAAGTGTGAATGCTCAAAATAGGAATGAACAGGGGGTTGAAATGCCACAAATTTGCAGGAGAAAAGATAACCAAAAAATACAGAAAAATCCTGCACCTGCTGACAAGGTTTGAAAAATAGTGGAAGGCTGTACTCCTCATAATCTTAGATGACATTAAACAAACAGTATATCTCACTTAATGGTGTTCATAATGAAAATATGGGAGGGATGACAACAGCCACGTTCAGTCAGTAATCTGTAATCACTCCTGAAGTTATTTCCTCAACTAAAACATTATAAATACAGTATGTATTCTCTCCCTGTTTTTTGTATCCCACCTCCACCCCATCTCCACCTTTGCAGCTGCCCCTGGGTCACTCCTCAGTCTACGTGGAGGTTTCAGCCTCATCGTCCTATGATTAGGAGTCTAGCCCTCACCAAGCAGGCTACAACAAATGTATTGACGTAAGCACTCCATAATCCTTTCAGTACGCTTAATTCTCGGGTTTTGTTATTCATAGTGAACCTCAAGTTAAATTCGCTACACACTGGGTCTGTAATGGCAGATTGACCCGCAGAAGATACACTGTCAGAGGGGCTCCACTAGAGGTCGCTGCGGAGCTTCCCTGACAGACTAATAAATTCGACAAAATGTACATTTGTGAATATTCATACACCTGTGTTCACTTGTAGCGAGTCATGCAATTTCTATAAAGGGAAATGTTTGCGGCATGTTTTGTCAACAGATCAGGCTGTTTCGCTGATGGTAGCAGCTAGTTTCCAAATGAGCTTGTGAGTTTAGGGTAGTTTTTATCTCTTTCGGCCTTTTGTTTTGTTTATTTTGTTACAGCAACCAGCGAAGCCATGAAAGTCATGGGGTATTGATTGAGTTCAGATTTTGGAGCAGTTCATGGGTGACCCTGGTGCCATAAGCTTGTGTTTCCCAGTTTAGGTCCTGGAGTGCTGGAATGAAACCCAAGACACAGGAGCACTCCAGGGCCAGGATTGGGAAACACCGTCATAAAATACGCCACCTGTAACTGGGATCCTCCACACCCCTTTTATAGTCAATCTGATACTTTAGCAGGATCATTTGGCATGGTATTTTCACCAAGCACTCCCATGTTAGTTTGTTAAAAAATTCAAATAAACAGAAACATCTAAAGCCCCCCGAATCAGTGGTTATCAATCCAGGATTTGGAGATTCCTGGGGCTCCACTGGGACTTTGCTGGGGTTCCCTAAAAACTAAGATAAACTTTTGACCTTTTTAACTTTTTAGACCAGCAGTGTGTAAACTCAATACTCTCATAGCAAGTCAGGCCAGATTCATTATGTACATTTCTGCTTTTAGTTTCCTGCAATTAACAGTAGCAATATTTACTATTAATAAAAAAATAATTTAATTAATGAACGTGGAGGTACATTCTGAGAGTGAACTCTTCATTCTCTTGAACCCACAAGTGGGAAGATCTTGAGAACTGCTGCTCCACCTTTGATACACAATCGTGTGTAAAACATTCACCAACATGTTTACATGCTCCAAACATATTTCAGAAGCACAAAATAAATGTCCTGTTTTTACTGTGGTTGCTCTCCTTTATTTTCTGTGTTGTGCTCTGTTTCATCCAATGATTGCACTATGCTTTACTGCCCGTTCTTCTGCTTTCAGCAGAGTATAACAGCGTGCACACTCTCAAAGGAGAGGATGTCAGATCGAGAGAACAAAGCTTGCTCTCTGACCGTACAGACCTTGCAGGACATCCACAAAAACAGGCCAGAAATCAACCCCATGAGAAATTGAAGCAGAGCACTGTTTTGATGAAGTGCATAAGAAGATGCCGGAACTGTAACGAATGATGTGAAGAACCCTATGCAGGTCGGGTAGCGAACGAATCCAATGGGGCAAGGTAGGCAGGCAGTGTTGTATCCAGGAGGCTTGAAGAGAGGGTTCGCAAAAAGGTTTCGAGGGTGAAGAGCTCAGGAAAATAGTAGACTGTTTAATACCAAGTGTTGAAGCGAAGGTTGAGGAGGTTTAAAAGAAGCGAGAGAAGTGATAGGATGATTATCTTGTGCGTTGTCGTTTTCTGGAATTGGATCGGGCTGGTGTCTGATTGACTGAGGTCGTGGGAATGTGCTGGCATTGATCAGAATTATGTGACTGATTATGTGAGAGCATGACATGAACCTGATGCGGAAGAGGTTACATCTTGTGAATCCCAAAGCCCCTCTGTGAGACACGTAACTAAAAACTCCACTGAATGTAAAATGCAACTTCAAATTCAACTCAAAAGAATGGCAATGCTCCGGGTTCTTTTTTTTACATTTTGATGTCTTTTCAATGTTTAAATTCATGCCTAGGAGGATGTCAGGCATCACCTCCCTGAGCCCGCAGCTTGGTAGAGCTGTGCCCTGTTACCAGTCCTAGAAGTTACCCCTGCACCCTTCATTTTCACTGGGGAGCTCAAAGGATCACCCTTGAAGACTCTGTATAGCAGAAGCAATGTCCTCTCCCACATGGCATTTCTATCAGCACTGAAGAGATTCAGTTCCTCGAGTCCCTCTGTGAGTGACTTTCCTTTAAGACCAAGAGTTCCTTCCGCTCAATCTTCTTTAAAGTCTTTCCTGGGGAGCAGTTTCCGTTTTTTTATTGTTTTTGTTGTGTTGTAATATCTGTTGTGCAAGACACAGGAAGCGCTTTGAGAAAGAGCGGTGATTAGAAATAACCGATCAGAAGCAACACATGTATGATCAGGTACTCTTCGGAATGGGAATGATGCCACAAAATACCAGAGAAGACAGAGTTTGGAAATCTCAGATATCAGAGTGTAAGACTAACTCCAATCCAATTAATCCACTTTAATGAAGAATGTCCCGTGTTTAAAAGTTCAATTGCACTAATTGGTCTAACTGTCTCAATTTGTTAAATCCAATATAGTTTCTAAACCTCAGTAGCCCATCATGTGTCATTCTACACAGTTTCACAATTTCACCAGCTGACTCAGTTTGGTTTAATGTTTTTTTGCAAAGGTTTTCTCAGATTCTCATTATTGAAACAATGTTCTGAGAGGACATCTGAAATAGCATCAGCATCATTAGACCTGGAATCTGAAACATATGGCCACTGAAATGATTTATAGAGCGAAAAGATAATAATGCTTAGGTTTTACCGGATCAAATCAGAAGACAGTAGCATTTGTGAAAGACATTTCTGTGTTACCAGGGCTCGCTCACTGACAGCACAATTTTAGCAATACAACCAAGCCTGAAGAAGGCTCCACAGCCGAAACGTTGTGTTCTCTTTCTTCTTTTTTTTCAGCATGGAATAAACCTATTACTTGTTCCTTTGCAGCCTACGCATGCTGACGCAGCTACCCACCTGAACTAAACACCCTAGGCTGCAGATAAATACTCATATACAGTATGCACTTTCTGTTTCTTCAGAATAGATAACACAAAGGTTCCTTGACATGATAACACAGGCAGTCTAACTGTGCTTCTCCTTTGTAACAAATGTTTTGCTGGCTGCAAACCTTAACTTTGGATTCATAAGTGGATCTCAGTAGCCTTAAGGTCGGGTTTTGGAAAAGAGAGAGGACTCTTTTTCTTTTTAGTAAAAATAACATGGTAGCCAGGACCCTGGCAAGAAATTATAATAGCTATATTTGTAAATAGGAAAGTGTTTATTTACTTGATAAGTGCTTGGTGTAAAATGTACTGCATTCTTTTAACATTCTTTAAAAGAGTGTGCAATGTAACTTACACCTTTTCTCACCAGATTTATTTGGTTTCATTTGATGGTAATTGGAACAATACAAAAAGAAACACCACACAAAGCAGAAGATCAGCTTACACTATTATAGTTACATTACAATTGTAGTCTATTGCACTAAGTGACGCAACTGACTTTGTTTTTGAGACGATAAGGGATGAGACCCACCTAAGCCATTTTCTTCTTCTTTTCCTTCAACATTAGCAGCTCTATACTAACTCTGCCTTGTCCTGACATGTTCCAGGAAGGGAATCTTGTTAACACCCCTAAAGCAGTCTTTTCTCTTTTTTTGACCAGATCTTTAGAGATGTGAAAGTTAACACAAGCGTCAGAATGAAAGGAGAAAAACAGGGACTCCAAATTGAAAGTTCAAGCTACAGCCAGATACCCACAGGCTGCCCAAGTTAACCCAACAAGTTCTTTAAGAAACCACAAGATGTTTGCCTTGATCAAAATGCAAAAGGAAGCTTATAAAACAGAAAACGTGGGCACTGAGTGGCCATAGAAGGAAAAACAATGGTTTTCCCTCTATGTGAAAAGCTGTTAATAAAGCTCCACGCCATATTTTATCTTTTGTGATCTTTACAGCTTCCCACAGTAAAATCACCAAGTCATCTGTTTTATTTTTTTCTTCTTTCAAACAGCTACAGTTCACTTTATTTTACACAAGAGCGATAAAGGAGAAACTTTAGAAAAGGAGGGAAAGGCGCTGGTGCATGAGCTTCCTCAATGCTCAGTCTGTGTGTGAGTGTGTGTGCACTGTACACTGTAAGTGTGCGCACAGTGGCACATTGGTTAGCATTGCTGCCTCACAGCTCTGGGGCCCTGGGTTCACTTCCAGACCTGGGACGCTACCTGCAAGGAGTTTGTATGATCTCCCTGTGTTCCCGTGGGTTTCCTTCCTGTGCTCCAGATTCATCCCAAAGTCCAAAGACATACTGGTAAGTTGATTGACTCCTGGGAAAATCGGCTCTAGTGTGAGTGTGTGTCTTTGTCTGTGTTTGTGTCTGTGAGTGTCCTGCTTTGGACTGGCGTCCCATCCAGAGGGTACCCCACCTTGCACCCGTTGCTTGCAGAGATAGGCTCCTGCTCTTGTGCGACCCTGATCTGGATGAAGCAGTTAGAAAATGGATGGGGATAAGGAATTCAGCCATCAGCCAGACATCTTGCCCCCTGCATAAATATGGGCAGTAATCTTTCCTTCCCACCTTTTATTGCATCACAACTCCTCTTTGTGGAGAGCTGACAACCTCATTCCTCACAGCCATGTCTCTGTACCAAAACAGGGTATATAGACCTATATATGATATAAGATATATAGAATACTGTCCGCTAAACTGCAGGGTATCGTCACTTTTAGTGTGCTTTCCAAGGTAGTTTTGCTTTGTTTTACAATTTTCTCTCTTTGTTTAACATCCTGTTGCCAGGTTTAAGAAAAAAAAAACATTTCTTTCAGTTTTTGCTTGTTTGATGTAAGCTTTAATTTGCCAAAGTTACATTTTATATTAAACATTTCATGAAAATGCACCGCACAAGCCAGGCTGTGGCAACGCATTTCTTGTTGAGACAACAGGATGCTGTTGTACACATGTTGAAACTCCAGTGAAGATTACAGATAAACTGTTAATGAAGTGTGATTCATTTACGAGAAGCAGAAAGATCAGCTGCAGGTGGAAATTAACATCCTGCTGAAACGGATGGCAACAGAAGAAGATTGACGTGAGTGAGCACTCAGTGTTCAGTTACAGAACGACAAGGCGTCCTGCGGTGCTGTGCTTTCTCCATACCTGTTGTGCTTTTTGGATGACACAAGAGACATGCAAGTTTTGTTTGCAATAACTGAAAAGAAATTGTTTTCTTTAACTCTCAAAGTGCACAAGAATGTTAAAGGATATATGCATGAAAAACATTCCCCTTTGAGAGCAAATGCAAATCTGGTTTTGCCCTTTTGCGTTACTATAATTTAGATTTCTTCCGTCATACCCATTTCAGCGCTGAGTCATGAGGTTTTCATATGTCTGATCGCTTGTGAGTTATTCTTATACATGTCAGTCTCAACTTGTCTCAACCCAAAAAATCAGAACTGAGAAACACAGTTTCTTTCTTGAATGAAAACCCAGTGTGTCTAAACGATAAATCAGCAATTATTCATTTTAACATTCAAAATATACAAGGCAGTCTAAAGGTATCTAGTGTAGTATACCGACATTGGGCATTAAAGAGAATTGCAAATTGCTTATACAGGATGATTTTTTTCCCCTGCAAGACAGAGCTTGCTTTGCAAGCTTTCTTACAAACACTCTAATGTATTTACAGCAGCGACACATGCAGAACCCTGATCACCACTCAATTGTGTGAAAGAGGTGGAGTTCAGTGTGTCAACAAAAACCCAGCAGGAATAGACATGTCTAGAGCTGAGGCAAAAAAAAAAGTGAAAAAAGAAACAATTTTCCAGGCAGATGACTTTGACCTCAGTTACTGTTACTCAGTTACTATTACACTCAGAGGCCAAAATCTAACGAACCATTTAATATTATGTTGGAGCTGTTGCTGCACTGGGCAAAACTGGTACACAGTTTATTCCCTATCACACCACTGATATGTGAATAAAGACAGAAGTTGCACTGTTTGGCTGTCCTCATCAGCTCCGTAACTGATGCTGAATTGAACAAGGAAGGTGCTGAAGTCAGGTCAAGCACTCAGGTCAGGAATCTCAGTCTCCTTGTTCATTCAAGTCTTGATTTTGTGGATCATATTCATAACATTGTGAAAGCCTCCTTCTTCTCTTTCATATCATTGCTCTAACCTGTTCATATCTCGCCCAGCCATGGATAAGCGCAAACATTTGTCTTTTTCAGAATTGTTATAGTAATCCATTGCTCACTGAGGTATCCACACCTGTTCTTAGCAAGCTGCAATATGTTTGAAAAAAACAAAGCTACTAGGATTTGAATTACTCTGGATTTCTGATTAATATTGAAGACATTACTCTTACTTTACAGGCCTTGAACGGTTTGTCTCCAGACTGCCTCAGTGAGGTGTGAGCTCCCTGTAAAACAGTCCCCCAAATCAGACTCTGAGCTCTGGGAGATCCTGCCTTAGGCTGTGTTATTGCAAGGCTGTGAAATAATCACTCAGTCCACAAAGATAGATAATACAATTCTCTGTTCTTTCAAATACTATCTTAAAACTTTCTTTTGTCCCGACGATTGTCATTTTGTTTTCAGTTTTGTGTTACGCTTTGTCTCCATTCCGCTCTAATATCTTGGTGCTTTCTTTTGTTGTGAAACTCTTGTTGTGAGATGCCATCATGCAATGTGCAAAACAAAATAATGATTCCTTTTTCCATTATGTTAAATACTTATCATAACAATATTAACAACAACAACAACAACAACAACAACAACAACAACAACAACAACAACAACAACAACAATAATAATAGTAGTAGTAGTAATGCCCCAGCATAAGTAATCATCACAGTTTTAATGCCAGATAAAAGCGGATGACAGCTCGAAGGATCATGTTCTCAGTCAGTGACACTGATGGCCCTCAGACACAATCCAGCGACACAGGGGTGTCACAGGATGACTGTGATATGAGGATGTGGCTAGAACAGTGCAGGCTGGCCACGACAAACTGGCTGTCAGTGTCTCCCCTGTGAGGGAACTGTGCAATAAGGGAAATGCTCCTCACAACACAACAGTCTAAAGTCCACTCCTGACGTGTGGCTTCGTTAGTGCGCTCGTGCACACTTTGTTTCCTGCAGCAGCCGGGCGGATCGGGTTAGCTCGAGTCAGCTACCGCACTTGATCCCACGAAGACACCGAACGCTCTGCCGCAGCCTCAACTCATCCAGCCCCGTCTTTTGAGAAGCTGACTCTGGCTTTTCTTCAGTGACTTGACGGCCCTGACTGGCAGACCTGTATGGGTTTCTACAATTCGAGCTGATCTAGAACAGGGAAAAGGAACAAGGGGTAGGTAATTACCTGTCCGTCTTTTATCTGTAGCCTGGAGGTCTACGTTTAGCCTGCTGATATAGTACAGATCTTTTTCTTTAAAAAGTGAAAAAACCTGTTTTGAAATCTATAGCTCAGAGGTTGCTATATGCAAGAGGGAAGAAAAAAAACGTTAAACTATTGATCTGTCTAAATTAAGATCTGTGATCTAAAGGAAAACAAGCTTTCGGGCATGCATGTTAATCTGTGTCACAGGTGTGAGGAGATGCTAAAGATCATTTTCAATTCCTCAGTTTGCTCTTTTTTTGCTATCAAGATCTTTGCCCCTGTGACTGGTCAGCTCTCTTCCTGTTATCTGTGAAATTTAGTTTTTGCAACTGTTCACAATAAAGAGGATCTCAGTACAGGGTTACACAGGGGTCTGGGTGTGTAAGTTACAGATTAATCATGCGATTTTCATTTACTATGAGAGGAGGGGGGGCTGCCTCCTCACAGTGAAAGAGAAACCAACTCTAGCTGACCTGGAAAGGGAACTGAGATATTCTTACAGAGAGTGTACACGGGTGTACAATATGTCACAACATACAGTACTTATCCCTTCAACATGGTTTCTCATACACTTCATTTCAGTACATTGTCACCTATGTAATTTTCCCTCCCTCCAAAAAAGTTACAAAGCTGTGCAAACGTCTTAGACATTTTGGCATTGCTGTGCTCTTTTCACTGATGGTTTTTTCTTCTTTATGCAGAAACACAATTAAGATCTTTAGAAACACTTCTGCAGGTGCACAGCTGATGATGCTCAGAATTGTCAGTTTTTTTGAGAAGGTGTTTTCACTTCTTAAAAAGAACACCACCTCCGCCCACAATGGGCCAGATGACCTCCCCTTGTTTGTAATCATTCTGATGCACCTGCCTTCTTGTGTTCTGTGTGTTCACATGTGCCTGCCTTCCTGTGTTTTTGTGTTGATGTTGACGTAATCTTATGTTCTTTGTCTTATGTTCCTGCACTCTTCCATTCTTATGTTCCTACGTTTTGGGGGCTTTTGTGACACAGCTTTAAATGTACTGTCAAACATGAGGGAGAGGAGGAAAGCTGGACCTTACAACCCCCAAAAGCACTGAAAAACAAGCAAGAATGTGATTTCCCACAGTAAAGCATGTCAACACCTTTCCGTCAACACAAAGAAGCCCTCTGAAGTGTTTCCAAACTGATTCCTTATGTGATACCAGTAACAGTGTCATGATTTGCAAGGAAGCAGACATTCAACTAATTTCTTTGTGTATTTATTTATTGATTGCACTGGGTTGAGGGATGTGACTGCCTGTGGCTTTCGTATTTGACAGAGAAATACTGATAGGAAGCATTGGTTAATTTGTTTCCTTATTTTCCTGAGAGAGTTTTCATTTCCCAGGAGATTGCTGGAGCTGTCAGTCTGCTGAGCTGCCCTGGCAGTGTTGGGAGTTTGCAAACCCACACAGCTGTGGTGTTAGGAGAGACAGAAGAGAGCACTGCTGCAGGCAGCTAGCTGGACAAAGATTTCATTTACTTGGATAACTTTGCTATATCTTCCCAGAAACCTGCTATCCCTAACTGCCCAGTTCCAGACAGCTCCCAACAATGGGCCTACAGTAGATCTAGAGAACATGGCCAAGACTTTAGCATGTTTTTGACAGTAATTTGAAGCACTAACAATTACAGAGCCAGATTATCCCTACTTTCTCCTTATGAGCAGTGTGTTGTGAATTGCAGTTGAACTGCTAAAATTGCAGTTTAGCCAAATTGCTAAATCTGGTACGATATAGCTTCTCTAGCCCAGGTGCCACGCATGATTGCAAGTGCAAACAAACCAAACTAAAACAGGGACCTGGAACTAAGAACATTAGTGTTGTGGCTTCACCAAGGCAATAGGGTGGGGACTTACAAAACATAAAGCAATTAAACTGTCTGACAGAATTTACTGTAGGACCTGCAAAGTATGTGGATAGCATACACATTAAACCAGGAAACAATATGCATCCAAGTTTTTCATTGTTGAAGCCATTGAGACGCTGTTATGTTTGTTCAGCTATTATTCCTAAGAAAGGTGCTTTCCTACAGCTCCCTACCTAATATAAGCTGGACAATGCTGATACAGGGTCAGTCATGACCAATCCCATCAGTCTTCAGCAAAATCTTTAGAACCTTCAGGTTTCCTCTTTGGGTGAATTGCAGGCTGTCATGATTTTCATATAGTTTATATTGTCTTTGTGACAGTTACTCCTCCTATTCTCTGAGCAAGGAGCAGTTATGATTTTGTATGTAAATCTCATCCACAACTCGCTTTAGGAGGAAAGGAAAAGGGTATAAATATAAAACCTGGGATATAAAGAACTGTCGTCACTCTGTGGACATAAAAACAGATTATATTTGTCATGCAGAGAGTTCCCATAGCTAACCTAAAAATACTCCTGCACTGTTTGTTTTCAAAACACAGATTCCCTGGAGGAAGGTACTCCAAGTGTATGTAGTGATCATACATAAACTTCCCACCCAAATAACACCCCACCAGAAATAACATTTAATAATTAGAGATTTCATTTGACCAAAACCTCTGATAGTCTCCTTCAATACCACTTTCAGCGTTACTGATGCCATGATTCATAGAAAACACAAAGGAATGTTCTAATGCTGTGTGATACACCTTCTTGCCCGTTGCAAATAGATATATATGTATGTATTAATTTGTTTCTAACAGCAGCTAAGTTCATTTGTGCCAACTCACTAAGGACATGACTGTATATGTGGTCCTGCTGGACTGGAGGCAAGACATCGTTCATCTGTCTGTCTCATTTGTCAGTCCGCAACTAGGAGAAGGCAGGCGTCCTCACTGACGTAGCTCTTTCAGAAGAAGCAAAGCCAAAGACATTTTGTACAAGAAGGGAGCAAAGATGTTCTAGATCAGGGTGCGCAGTTTTTTTCTTTCAGTCAAAAGGAGTGGATGACAGGCAGCCCAGCATCCTGGGAAGCCCCAGACACACCCCAATAATCAAGCTGTGGAAAGAGTTACAAATACCTCCACCCCCTCTCGTCCCTGTCTCCGATAACCCCAGAGGCTGCTGCCTTGGTGGAGGAGTTGGGGGTGTAGGTATGGCCTGTTGACGGGGTGCTGGGGGACACAAAGGCTAGGGGAAAGAGTGGTCCAGAGGCCCATATTTATACTTTAGAGCCAGTGATTGGAGGAAACGTTTCCTCCGAAACAATGACTTTTCCTTTGTTCAAGGTTTCGTTATGATTCCATTGAGAAAAATAACCTCCTGGCTATAACAGCAGATCAGAACAAGCAGTAAAGCATGCTAAGAGAAAGAAATAGAACCATAACAGGTATTTTATTTCCTTTCTGACACAGCTGCCTCTCTGACCATGCCTCTACTTGCACAGATACCTCTGTATGTGTGAGAAGTTAGGGTTAGGGTTCTCTCCGGGAAATACAGAAGAGGTGAAAACTGTCAGTGTCTGTGGCTTCTAGCACCTCATACTAAACAAGAGTTTGTGCCCAGTTCTGTGTTTGAATTTGGCAAGTCAGTTCTGTGATCCATTACAATTAAAAAACGTAAAGACAAGCAGCTGATGTTTTATAGCAGCCTACTGAATAAACAAGAAACCTCTGATGAGTAACAGAAAATCAGGGTCACTATGTTTGTGACTGACTGCATACTCAGTCATAAATCATAAATACACAACTCTCTTGCCTGGGTGAATGGTGCAGAACTCGAATTAAAATGTAGGTGAATGCAAGACACACTTCCTCTGAGCACACTACAACACGCAGGAACCCATAAAACAAAAACGCACAAGTCACCTGCCTTTGTGCTGAATAAGGATCTGTTGTGTTGCTCTAAAACGCAAACACTTACTTTCTGGGACCAGCAGTAACACTGATAATATTTGGACAGTTGACATTCTATTAATAGCTTGGAGGCCTTCCCGTGCAGTGTTGCAATTTTCCTGTTTAGCTCTATCACTCACTTAATAGCAAACCTAAGTAAACCATCGCAAACAGAGAGAGACTTAAAAATTAAACAGTCCTCTGGGAAAAAGCTGCTTATGGTCTAAAGGGTAAATAAAGAAATAGGCTGTGCATATTGTATTGCGTCATCAAGGAAAATCTATAGAAACTGCCAGAGGACTTTTTTTTTTCGCTGCTGTGTTTTAGAGCATGATGCCCTCAGTGTTTGGCCAGAGTTCAGCCGACAGCTCCAGGTTAACTTCTTCAGCAAGCCTGTCTGAGGTTTATAGAGATGTGGGCCATAGGGACATACAACAGATAATACAGAGGAACAAGCAGGGTTTCTAAAACATTTTTAGTGACAGAGAATATACATTTGTATTGTTTTACTGGGCATTCACTGAATGAGTTCAAAACTTCAGGGCAAATGTGCCCTAATCATGTCTTAATGAAAATGCAATGGTTGCAGCAAGATAAAGGCAGTCTGCTGAATGAGACTCTGGAGAGCAGGAATGTCAGTGTCCAGGGCTGCTGGACATTTCGCTGTTGCCTTGCTCTCCAGTATCATACCAGTGCAAACTGATTCTCCTGCTTGGCCTGGCAATGAAAGCAATCATCAGTGACTAAATGCAAAATGAGCATAGAAGCCAAGGCTTGTTTTCAAGAGACAGCATAGGAGGGTTTTCTGAGCCATGCAAGTGTTGGACTTTCGATAAAAATGTCACAAGGGGTACTACAACAATCTTTTTAAAATGCTTCTAAAGTTAAAAAAACAAATAATATCAAGCTGCCCTATAATTGTTAACATTTCATTGACACACTGACACATGACTCACAACAGTCGTAGTATCTGAAGGAGAGCAGTGATCTTCAATCGTGATCTTAAAGAGTCTCCATCCACCCAAAATCAACATTTTTGTTTAATACATCACAAACATGTTATTGGCATCTAAACTTTGTTTTTGTAGCACCAGCAAGCAGAATGCAACACTCCCTACACTTCTAGTGACCTTTGGAACACTCCAGGACTTTGTGACTAAAAGTCCTCAGTGGGTGGAAGTCTCAGTGCATTGACACATCACTTTGACTCGGGACTGATTCACTGAGTCAGTTATTGCCGGTAATACTCAAGAGCTTCAACTTCTGATGTCAAAAACAATAGTTTCACCATTTTGTCTTTTGCTTCTTACAACAATCTGAACTGCTCTCCGATATGTCTTGCAATAGTAATAGTAGCACAATCTGTAAGCAAGTCCTAATCAAAGTTAGAATGCGTGGCCTAGAATTCACATTCTGCCTTACTGTGCTGCTATATTGGCCTGAGTAACCCTCTCTGTGTAGTACTGTGATTGATGTTCAATAAGAACTCTGTTGTATGGTTTCTGCTCCACACAAGGGTTGACAATGCATCATTTATTTCACAAAATAAGGGGACAGCTTCAGCAGGATAAAGGTAATCTTTGTTGAACACACCAGACATATACTGTATGCCAGTGTGGTCTTGTGAAGGGGTGGATCAAGTCTGATTACAATTTAACATTAACAATAACAGCAAAGGATAATAAAAGCTTTAAAAATGCGTTGGATATGAAAAATAAATATGCTGAGAGATGCTTTTAAAATGAAACAATTTTGGTTTCCATATTTCCACAGAAGAATACAAGTTATCAATATAAATGATTTCATTCACTTCATTTCTGAACAATCAATCGACCAAACCTGAGAAAATATATCTTGGTCACCTGCATATTTGTAAAACACCACATACAGTAGAATGGACAGCAAGTGTGCAAAGGTGATCATGGTGATATTCACATGTCAATGCTCCTGTCACTGTAGGTATAAAAAGCCACACAAAACCTGCACTAACAATGTCACAACTAAAATGCAAAAACTCCAGACAGATGAAAGGAATATGCTGGATGTCCAGGGTGTCTAGACATCTCACTAAGCACTGATCACTAGCGTCATGTCTGCCATCACAACACAATACCGTCTCTCTGTGAGTGCTAAACATGACACTACTCAGGACTGACAGAGCAACAGCTGGCTTGCATTTGATCAGCCCATGCGTTGTCGTGTTGTATAGTAAATCTACACTACTACTACTCCACATTTCTGAGCTGTGTGCTGCACCTCTGGCTCAGGGTCATGATTTCTCAGAGAGAAATAAACACACTCATAAAGCTGACACCACATCAGCTACAAACACTGCAGAAGGAAGACAAACGAGATACTGGAGTCGTTTATTGAAGAAACAAGCCCCTCAGCATTTAACTTCGGTTGATTTGCTGCCCCGGCGTTATGTGCAGACCAGTCGGTTCTGCACAGGCAGAAGATGACATGAATCAGCCTGTTCACGTAGTGGAATTTCACACTAAATGCATGAGTTGCAGTTTTAGTGCCTCTCAATAAGTATGCGCACAAATCACATCAATTGAGGTTATGCACAAACATATTTTGTCTGGAAAGAGGCCTTGTGAATGCAATTATAAAAAATAAAAACAATGCGAAAAACAATTTGACTTGTCTGTGAGAAATGCGAAGCACCAATTTACTCTCTGATTGAGGCCATTTCAGCTGCTACGCGTCCAGTGTTCTAAGATTCATTATATTGTGATCTGGTGAACAGGATTAAACATTACCTCCTGTTCGTTTTCTTCATTATTAAAAGACCAGCACAAAATGAAAGAGTGAACCACCTGCTGTGGCACAAACAGCCAAAGTTTTGACAGCCCAATCAGCAGCTAATCCAGTGAAGGAGGGGCTCTGCTTGTAGAAAGTGACAACACCAGGATATTAAGGTTTCACATCTCTCTCGTCACTCAGAGGGCAGCGAGGATGGAAGGGAGAGACCAGTGTAGCACGCCGCAGAGAGGAAAATGGGGCTTTTCTTCACTGCGGAGCAAGAGTGAGTACAAAACAACCCTCTGTCATGCTTTCCCACAATGGGCACAAATAACGACACTAGATCCCACCACTGTAAGAAGAATGGTACAGTGTAAGCGGGCCCTGCAATCTGGGCACAGCGGGTTTTGACAAACTTCAGTTCTGCAGATGCCCTGTCATTGCTACTATGAGTCTGAAAACCATCTCAGATAGATTGCTGGCATCTTATTGGGGATCTGCTACTTGAGAGGGGTGGGGGGTATTTGTTGAACTGGTGATAATCTCTTTGGCTCCGAGATTCAGATGCCAGCAGCCATATCACTCTGCAACTCACAACTGGCAGCCCATTGAAGCTCAGCAGGTGTGAGCCTGGTCAGTACCTGGATGGGAGACCTCCTGGGAAAACAAAGGTTACTGCTGGAAGAGGTGTTAGTGGGGCCAGCGGGGGGCGCTCACCCTGCAGTCCATGTGAGTCCTAATGCCCAAGTATAGTGACGGGGACACTATACTGTAAACAGGCGCCGTCCTTCGGATGAGACGTAAAACCGAGGTCCTGACTCTCTGTGGTCATGAAAAATCCCAGGGCGTTTCTCGTAAAGAGTAGGGGTGCAACCCTGGTGTCCTGGCCAAATTTCCCATTGGCCCTTACCAATCATGGCCTCCTTACAATCCCCATCTATGAATTGGCTTCATTATTCTGCTCTCCTCCACACTGATAGCTGATGTGTGGTGAGCGTTTTGGCGCACTATGGCTGCCGTCGCATCATCCAGGTGGGTGCTGCGCATTGGTGGTGGTGGAGGGGACTCCCTATTACCTGTAAAGCGCTTTGAGTGTAAGTAATTATTATTATTATTTAGTTTCCTTTCACACTCATGACTGCAGGGAGCTGACGTTTGCTGTAGGAGGTTTGATGTTCAATGGGACTGGGAGGCTCAAGTGCTCCGAGATTCAGATCTTGAAACCCAACCTCATACTCTGGCTGTGCAGCCCATCCTGTAGTGCAAGGTGGGACTGTGGCATTGGTGTCTCTGCTCAGGACCAAAGCCCATGGAGAGGCGCAGGCGCTTATGACAGAGAGACACAGTCCGATGACACAATGACTTTCTCCTTTGACCCAGTGATGGGTGGGCCGGGCACATAGCAAGGATTATCCCAGCTGATATCCTGCCTCACAGGTCCTGCAGTACTGCTCCCTGTATGTATGCCTTCCTGTTCAAAATAAACCAATAAAGCTCAAATGCACACACTGTGTGCTGTGACCTCTCTTAACCTGTTCTAGCCAGTGTAGTAAACTTGTTTGTTTTGCAGTATTAAAGCTGACCTTGAAAGTCTTCTCCTTGAACCTATTTAACTTCCTTTAGTATAGGTAATAATGACAGCACACCTGGTTTTGTCAAGCTGGTTAAAAGAAAGCAAAGCTCTATTGAATTTCGGCTCACTTTCAAATCCTGCCGTACCTTTGTACTGAAGTTAGCTGCAGGGGCTGATTGGCTAGCCTTTCACTGTATTCTGTGTAATTTCATCCTTTGTAGGATTCTAGATGTATCGATTGAGAAGAAACTCTCATTTATACAGACCTGGAGAGTATCTATTTATACAGCAGGTCATATACCGGTGCAAATTGCTCAAGATAACAGCAGTGTCCCAACTGGAATATAAATCCCAAAACTTCCAGCTATGAGTCTACAGCTTTCTCCACTGGTCCATGCTGCTGACTTGACCAAAGTCACGAACTTTGTGCAACAACAGGCAGGAGGAGATCTTTCCAACATCTCCTGGTCTTCTAGGCAAGGGATCACCTGATGAAGATCCAGGGACCGGACTGAGGACACGGGGGTCAAAGAAATTCATCTCTCTACGTGGGGATCCCAGAAAGTGTGAGTAGGCTGCGTTCTCTGGAGCCTCACGGTTTCAATCAGTAATTGACATATTTAAATTGTATAGAAATATTGTAAAATAATTAAGCCCATTGCACACAGTAGCCCATCACTAGTCCAGCATTTCAAACATTCATCCATGAGCTCAAACTGCTCTTCCTTGCTTTAACTTAGTTGTTCCCAAAACTAGTCCTGGATGACCTCTGTCTTCTAGTTTTGCTCCAGTTATATTCTCAGTGATAGTGATAATTGACTTCAGATTTCTATCTGGGGAGTATTTGTAAATCTGCTGTCAGCCCTTCAAGGGTCAAGTGGAATTTGTAATCGGTATCGGCCCTGTACCAGTTTCTGAGTTTCAGATTTGCCCTCATGCAGATATGTTGCTTGAAATGAAACCAAACTAATCTCTGCAGAAGGAAAAAAATCTCATTGTAGGCATGACAGTATTATTCACTGCTAGACACCTACGCGCTTGTCACCAGTTGATCAACTAGTAAGAGCTGTTCAGTAAGAAATAAAGGCAAGCCAGCTGGGAAGAGGCTGGGTGAATTTCTGTGTGCTTACATTTTTAGAAGCTGCATCCTCGAAATTAGGTATTTTTAGCAATCAGGACTTAGACATAAGAAACAAGTTAAATAAAAGTCTAAATAAGCAAGCAGATCAGTTCAGTCACGAATCACAACTGGAGATTCTGCATTTGGATTGAATGAATCCCATCTGAGATTATGTTTTTCCAGTACCAGGGTTGGAAACCACCAATCTAACTCACAGCTCCCATTTTCACCCAGACCTCTGAAAATCCCACAAGAACCTCCTGCCTTAGACTCATCCAAACTGCAACACCACTACTGCTGACCTAAATTACCAAAGAAGAAGTTTGAAAATATTAATGACCAGCTACTATGCTTGCTTTGCGTTTACTTACAAGTCTCCTGAGTGAGCTCTGTCACACTAGAGTTAGGAAAGTACTTTATTAAACAGATACTGCTTTGATACTGGTCTTCTTTAGAATGACTGTCTTTCAACCTCTATTCAAAGGGGATCTAATCTGAAAGCATTGGGCGACAGATACAGACCCTCTTGATTTTGATCATTGCAGTGATCCACATGCCCCAACCTTCACCCTCTTCCCCAAGGCCACCTTGTTTGAATATACAACGCATTCATGCAAATAGAAGCAGCTGTAATTCGGCGCTGATCTGAAAAGCAAATATTATGTCTCATTCTGTTCCCAGCAGCGGATAAAGAAGCAGCCTTCGGGGACAATGGGGAGGAACCGGGCCAAGGAGTGAGAAAGAAACGAACATTTTCTCTTGGGCGAATGAATTTATCAAAATCTACCGGTAAGATTTAAGTCTGTTTTGAGCACTCTCTCCGAGTGTGGTATAACTCATTGTCGTTCGGTGTTAACGTTTTTAAAAATGAAACCCTCTCCTGTGCTCCCGAGGGATGCTGGTTCTTCCACCAGGTGTAGACGTTAGCGGGCCAGTCGGAAGGTTTAACAGCTGGACAGTTTTAAAAGGCAGCGGAGGAGACCTGGGCTGAACAGGACGCGCTTGTCCTCTTTAATCTATGAACTACAGCATGGCGGCTGCACCGTGCAACAAAACACACAGAACCTTTGTATTATCGCCTGTAGACTGCGTTTCGTATTCCTGTCCATACTAACTCTTAAAGCTGTGTCACATTGCACGAGTCCTCAATACAGCCCGCAAAAGGGCTAAAAGCACATTAAATGCATGCAAAATATATTTGTGCTAATATCAATAATTTTTTCCCAGTTTTCTAGGACGAGCTAGGCTTATCTCATACAATAAAAGCTATGACGCACGTGGAATTGAAGACACCTGCTGCCTAATACACCTTTTGAGTCTGAGAGAGAAAGTCAGGTAGTTCTCATCACCTGTGTATATTTGACTAATCAACCGACAGGCTGGGTGTTCGACAGGAATAATTGCAGCTTTGTAGTTAGCACACCATGGAAATGCGGTGTACTTTTCACAAGATACGGTTGAAAGAGAGAGGTTTACCACGACAAAAAATCAAAATACTTTTGCCCCTTTCGTTGGCGAGAACAAACAAAGCAATCCAGAAGGTGTATATGTAATAGTCCGACGTTATATATCGATCCTCGATGATGAAATTCGGCCAATTACATCGTGGCTTTAAATAATCAGTCACATGAGCTTTTTAATATGACCTAATTTTCAAATAAAAATGTCTCGATAACGGCTTTGCCTATTAATGGAACTACCAACGATCACCAACAAAACGTTGTTGGCTTTGCTTCCTCCTCTTAAATTCTTGTCGCTTTCACGGATTAATTTCTGATTATTTTTTCAAGGTGGAATTGACCAAAATAGATCATTCTTCTATGAATACATGACTAAATTCCCAAACCAGTATAAAAGTCAATCATTTTAAGGAAACTGTGAATCACTTTGTGGTTAAACTTTTCGGCAAAACTGATTTCATCATTACAAAGCCTACGTAAACTAACAGCATGAGTTGCCTTTAGCGGTTTTCGTAACAAGTCTTCGTTCGTCTTTTAAGAGATAAACACAAATGTATACGCTAATTAAAAACGTTGGGTCGATGTGGTCGTGTTGCCCGAGACCCTCAGACGACCTAAATGGGAGTCAGAATTATTTCACCGTGAACGACCCGAACCCAGCAGGTAGGTGAACTGCTCACTTCTTTTCGCCGTTAGTAGAACCCTTCCATTGTCAATTTGGCAATTTAAAAGTAAACGTCTGGTTTAATTATTCAGAAAGTAATGGCGTAGTTCATTTAATTTTAAAAACAAAGCATGTGTCCTAAACTGTGTAAAGTATTTTTTATATGAGTCATATTATTTTGAGTACCTGGGCTTTTATGAACCTAATCGTACTGTCGCTTGAGGTTAGTATAACAAAGAGTACCGGTATTGTTTTTTATTGCCCATTATAATCTCGGTGTTTATGCGTATCTTGCAACAACCTATACAAATACATATATTTACGATTAAGGTGCATCCGACCTTAAGCCATAAACGCGGAAATATGTGACAGACGGGAGTTTTACTGCATCAGGCTGGAGGCGTTCCTACCTGTCACAGGTGACGGGTCCCCGCCTCCCAGCATAGGGCCCGTCTGCTAGGCACGGTCTGTGCTCGTTCGCTAAACCCCACTGTCAGGCGAGCATTGCCTTCGTCTCTGGCTGTCAAATGTTTTCTCCCCTGTTTAAATAAGTTCTAATTAGGCTCCCCTCTCTTGTGTTCAGTCGGAGACCGAAAAACGAAAGTTGCTGATCAGGAAGTAGAAGGAGAGAGAGAGAGAGAGAGAGGAAAGTGCAGCCTAATGAGACGTAGAGTCAGAACTGCTTTTTCTCGCGTGTAGTTAGCAGTCTGACCTGACAGCCGCAAAGAGAGTTTGTGTTTTCCCTACGCAGACGGGGAAAATGGGATCGGCGAGCCTGGGATAGTGTTAAGTTTTCAGCGGGTCTCTGCGAAAACGGACGCCTCATGTATTTTTAGCCAGTATATCGAGTAAACTATGAGCGAGGAGCAGGCAAAAGGAGGCAGCGGACGGATTGTCAAGGCTTTGACACATTTTGGGAAAGATGCGACGAAGAGTAAGTAAGGTCTCTTTAATCGTATTCTGTAGGAGAGTTTTTTTTTTCTAGGACAAAAATGCGAAGCCCCAGACTGACAGCTCTGGCCGTGTTTGATATTGCATTTCAAGTACCCAGTAACTTTCCCTTATCCTCTTTGAATCGGCTGGAAAACACCGTCTTAACCGTTGCGCGCTCGCATTGTTTCAGCTTTGATCTCAGCACAGAAATATCCCGACCATAAAGTCAGAAGCAGCGCAGCCCGAGGAACTCCATAGAAACTGTTTCACTTTCTCCTTTTATTTTTTGGCCAGCATTGTTTTTAGCGCTAATGACTCGAGAGAGCAGAAAATAAAACTCTGGATTCAATAATGTTTCTTGCCGGGGCTGGTAATCTGTGCAATGCTAACCTTTACACGCATTTTGTTTGAGAGTCTGGTATAGATAGCACGTGTCTTCCAGCAATGTTTTTTTTTCTAAAATGTTGCTTAAGAATGGGAAACCCACGTTCAACCCCACACCCCTTTTTCTGTGTTCCCAGGCTCTGAAGCTCTGGCGGCAGACCAGCTGTTAATAACTTGTACCTGTTTCACATACTAGTTTCCCCAAGGAGTGTCCTGCCTAAGGGTAAATGGCGTCTAGCGACAATTGAGTCTCTCTGATTAGTTCGTGTCCCGAACTTGTGCGCAATGATCTATTAGTCGGACGCCTTGGTCTCGATTCACCCGGAGAGCCGTTAGCGAGGCAGAATCAGGTGTGGATTCTGGTCTGGTCATGCCAGGTATGGTTTCTGCATTTGGCGAAATCTCCCCATGATCTGTGAGAGTCTTGCACAGCTACTGTATGACCTGGTAAATACCCTGGCCTTAAAGGAGTGGTTTAATTTACTTTACACTCTGCTGCCAACTAGACAGATGTCAGTCATGGGTAAACAGACACTCCTTTTTAGAAGAAAAAAAATGTTTCTAAAGGTGCTGTTCGTGACTTAGGAGTGGAACTGAACACTTTGTATTATCTTCATTTTCCCTTATGGAAGACTGCAACTGCTGTATGTAAGAGGGTTCCTGTCTGGTGAATGGATGGGTGATGGACTTTGACTTGAATTGTATTTGATGCAGACAGGTCACGGGTCAATCACTTCCACAAAAGGCATGTTGCTTCTGCCCACGGCCTACATGTGTCCAAAGAGGACTACTTTTTTTTTTAAGCTTTTCTTTCTGGGAAGCAGTGTGTAGCCAGTCTGTGCAGTGCGGGGCTGGACAGAGATTCTGAGGAGCACAGCTCTGGGCAGGCTGTAATAAATCCCTGGAGCATGTGAGGGTAGGATCTCCTATCCAGGTCCCTGGTAAACTAGTCTTCCCAGGGCTCTGTCACACACAGTCTGTGCTGGTTAATCCACAGATGGGGTTTCCAGATCTTGATCGCATAATCCAGAACAGCACTGTTGTCCTAGGGAAGGCATAGGACACTTCCATTCTGTTGGACCTGTGTCCAAAAGGATCACTGACTAGCTCTGCTTTCAGGTTAAACTGGTGTTTTGTCTTTTCACTGTTTGGGTTGTTGTCCATGTTCAATGTTTTTTACAGACTGAGACAGAGCATCATTAATTGCTTCCAAAAATATTCTCAGGCATACTGGGTCATGATTAAACGTGAATAGGTATCTGGGTGGCTCAGTGGTTAGCGTTGTGGCCTTGCAGTGCTGGGGCACTGGTTTCAATTCCTGGAGTGATGTGTGAGTGGCAGAAAAAGAGGGTTTTTACTGTGATTATTATTATTACTGCTATTGCATAGTAACATGGCAATTGTTTGCTCAGACCTGCTGGAATTGATCAGAGAAGAGCTATAAAAGCAGTTTCCATTGCAGGCAAAAAAACAAAACGGTGGTGTGAAATTGTGTACAGTGGTCCCTGGTGCACAGATAGAGGTGCAGCTAGCGGACCTGTCGGGGAGGCAGCAGTCAGTTTTAGAAAGCTGAGATTGAAGTCGGCTGGCTGTGTGAATCAGGAGAAGGAACAGTACAAACCGAAAGCTTCACACAAGCTAAGGAAAGGTTTGAAAGCTTTGTCCTCATGAGCCTGCTTGAGATTTTTTTTTTGGGGGGGGGGGGGGTTCTTTCTTAAATGCTCCTGGCTGTGGTCAAAACAAATGCTGAATTGTGCTGAGAAAGGGATTCAAAAACAAATAAGAGCAATTTTTATTAAAAAAAAAAGAGGGAGGGCTCAAGTTGAGCCATGTCCTGGAACATGGTCACTTCTGAAATGAGCAGCCAGATGTCAGGCATCAAGTGCTACAGGGATTAACAGAACACACAGACTAACTGCATGTGCGTGGCTCTAGGTCACAAACTGGCAATCCAAAAAACCCTCGCGCAGAATTTCAGCAAACATGTTCCCTTCCTTGTGCCACAGCAATCTGAAGGACAAAAAAAAACTTGCCTGTTACGTGGATGTTAAAATTCTGAAATCGGTGTAGATTCCGGGAAGACACATTCAAAAGCAACATCTGCTGAGTTATGACTGTTGGACCTGCTGCAGATGTCAAGACAGAAGATCTGGAGAGGATCTGTGCTTGTCGGCAGCCCCAGGGGCTGAGAAGAGGAATCGGAAGGAAGGTGTGAGAGAGATTTGGGTGCAAACCTGTGAAGAGCTGGTTTTTCTGTTATGTGGCGGCTGGTAACGGACGCTCATTTCTGCGTTCTTGACACTGCTGCGTGTGCAATGCAGATATGGTACTGTATTTTACACACATGACCTGTGCAAGTGAGGAGTAAGTCAAAGGCAGTCTTTGAAGGACCAGACCCTCGTGTCTGTTCGAGGTAGAAGTCTGTCTTCACTAGGCTCAAGGATCACCCCTAACAGTGTTATCATTTAAGATAGTGGTTGCTAACCCTGGTCTAGGGCAAGACTTGTGCCTGCAGGTCTTAGATCCAGCTGAGCTGTAAAATACTGATGCTGATTCACTGGGAATAATGCCAGCCAAGGATTAAGTGTAGGTTTCAGTGTGTCTGTGTTTGAATCTGTCTGCCCTGGGATAGACTGGTGTCCTGTCCGGGGACCATGAACTGGAAGAAGCAGTTAGAAAATGGATGGATGGATTAATTGTATTGTGGGGGATGTCTGAGTGTTTTATTCACTTAATTTACTATTTATGTGGGTTAAACTGCTTGGCTGAGGACCAGCCGCCTGTCCATTAGGATGAGGAGGCTTGGACCCCCTGCAGAGTGAAGAGTGACCAAGGGGCAGCTACGCACGTGATGTGTTAGAGGATAGAAGCAGTATTTCAAGTTTTTATTTTTTAAGTTAAGGATGTGATGTTGGGAATGGATCCCAATTAGGACATCTGAGGCCAATTGAACTTGGCTGTTACCCCTGTCGAGTGTTCATTATAATCTATGTAATAATTGATCTCTTTGCTTAGACGTTTGTTCACCATATCCTGCACATAGTCCTTGGTTTCTAAAATACCCTACTTCAAGCATGTTATTTCAGCAACTTCAACATAATTGTATGATGGGCTTATGATTAACAAAGAGAAATTACAAGTTTCCACTCATTGACTTTATGAGGGCTCTTCATGTCCCTTCGACAGGTGTCTGCTTAGTTACATTTTGGGTGATGTGATGGTTCAGTTACCACAAATGGGGGTACTTTTTCTGATGAGAATAAAACTTTAAAATCAGTCCCATACATCAGCATATTTCATATTCTGGTCATCTGTCTGTGGTCGGTGCAATAACTCAGGTAATGGCTTACTCCATTGCTCTGCATACTGCCTTATCCATAAGCACGAGGTGATCCATCACTATCGCGGAGGGTGCAAGATGGCAAACTATGGCTACCCATGTAAAGGATGGAACTGGTGTTGTTTGTTTTCGCTCACTTTTTTTTTCCCTGCACACCGTTCCCTTACGTGCTTGAAGATCTACAGTACACACTGAAACATTTTTCCAGTAACATCAGGTTTTTTTAAATACTGTGTTTGCAAGGGATGTGTTGAATACCTTTAAAAATCAAAGTGGTGCTTTTCAGGGCTGTGTGGATTATATCATTGGATATTAAGGAGTTGTGGTTTACACAGGAAAAGCTCAAACTATTATCTCTTCCATCTGTATATATAATGAACTGTTTCAAATGTTACTTATTTGACAACATCAGCAGAGTGGCCAAAACATTGCACTATTTGGCAGGGTCTTGAATTGTATCCTCAATCCTCAACAGTTCTTTCCAAGCAAAACTAGGGCAGAAATGTCCCTGAGGGGGAGAATAAGAGTCCTCTTTGTATAAGAAACTCAGGAACTGTCCTTCATTCTTACAGAAATGGCAACTGAGTAGACACAACTGAAAACCTGGAAAGACCCTTTGCCAAAAGATTGTAAATCTAATTTTCCAAGTCATTGGTCTCTTTGTAAAATACGTTTGGCTGTAATGACTGTGCAAATTCATCCCTTGTGAACACTCTGAAATACAAAATCAAAGCATTGCGTCTGCCTTTAAAGCTCTGCCACTTTTACAAAACAAACAATTCTGCCTGTCACACGGGCAAAACGAAACCAGTACTTCCAGTTTAATAACTGCCAGATATGAGGAAGTTGCTAGCTTAATAATTCTTTTTCTTGTTAGACCTTTTCTCACCTTCTCTATTTTAGGAAAGCCCCTAATATGTGAGAAAGAGACATGTTTTTTTTTTTAAATCTGACATAAGCAAAAATATACTGTAAACCTGTTTGGCCACAAGAGAAGTATTGATTGAATGAAAGTCTTTCCTGCAGTGACTGTGTTTTAGGCATGTGCAGCAATTCATTAGGTGATTCACCTAATGCAAGACAAAGGCCTAGATTTACACTGACCTCCCAAAGCCATGAGCGGTCCTACAGTTTATGTTCCCTGTGAATCATGGAACCATGCTAGGTGCTTGAACATGTAGATGTCTTTTCCCAGACAGTGGAGGCAAGTAATTGCAATGATTGTAAGTACGCCACATGTTTTACAGATAGGACTGCCAGACATTTGCTTTAAATATCTCACTAGAGTAGGATTACAGATCCTGACCTGTCACATTCAGTTTTAACACCAGCCAATGGTTGCTGAAGCTATTGATCAAATAAAATAGCAAAACAAGGTCACTTGCTGATGAGTGAAAGTGCCTCCCCTTCTCCTTTGGAGTGGATACCAAAGCCGTTTTTTTCTTAAAGACTGATTTTCTTTTGATCTTTTTTTTTCTGTGCAGATGAGAAGCCCTGTGTTGAGGCTCCCAATGCAGCTCATGGGAATGGGAATAACCTTGGGCCTTCAGTGGCTCAGCACAGTGAGTTCAAAAGGGTCGTGTGAGTGGGGTCTTGGTACACAAGTGCACAAGTGTAGAGGTTAACCCTGTGATAGGCTAACATTTCATCCATATTGTCAGCCTGCTTAATGGCCTTTTGGAAACCAGGATGAGCTCTGGCCCGAGTATGAACTCCACTTGATGGTTTGTCTCTCTCTCTGTCTCTGGACAGCAGATCCCATGAAGTCCAGCGAGAACGATGGTGTGGATAATATATCGAAGAGGTTTAGTACGCTGTTCTCTTCATTCCGGGGGAAACTGACCAAAGAGAGTGAGTATCTTAAAACTATCTGTGTCCAAGCTGTCCAGCTGTGGTCCTGGAGGGCTAGTCTCTGCAGGTTTTATTTCTAACGTGGCTGTTAATGACCTGCATCAGCTTGTTACTGGCTTAACGGGACCATTTTACCAACTGCTACCTGTTCATCAGCTGTTGCTAAGCTAAAACACGGGTCGGAGGATGTCTGTGGGAACTAAATCAAAGTATTTAGAACTACTAAAACATGGTGTTTCTTTTCACAAAGGGTTGTGGGAGACTGGAACACGCTACCCAGCCATGTTGAAACTGATACGTTGGATTTTCTTTAAAGCAAATGCTGGATAAGAAGGTCAATTAGGTTCTAACTACCTAACCAAATGGCCTCCTGTTCTTTGTAACCCTTGTAACGTTTCAAAACCTTCCAGGACTGCAGCTGGGTCACCTTGGTCTAAGGATCATTCATAGTTTTTGTGTGCTTAACTGAAAAAGTATTTTTAAGAGGGGTTATTCTATTCATGCTGCAGTTATGCCCTTGTAAAGCAGTTATATTTTGTGTGCAAAGCAAACTTTGCCTGCATTGCTGAAATACCAGAGCAGTCAAGCCCCACTTTTACCTGTAGTTATGAATATAACGGTGTGGAGGCTCTGTGGGTAAGGATCTGCACCTGTGGCTCGAAGGTTGCCGGTTCGTATCCTGCATCCAGCAGAGGAACCCTACTCTGGGCCCCTGAACGAGGCTCTTAACCCCATCTGCTCCAGGGGCGCCATATAAATGGCTGATCCTGTGCTCTGACCCCAAGCTTCTCTCCCTGTCCGTGTGTCTCATAGAGAGCAAGCTGGGGTATGCGAAAAGACAAATTCCTAATGCAAGAAATTGTACAGTATATGGTCAATAGAGTGATCTTGAATCTAGACTAGGAGTCTGTATGGGAGAGAAGGACCTGCCAGGTTTCATGTAAGCACCGTCCTGCTCTGTAGAGGAAGCAGGGGGCAAGCCCAGTGCAGCCATTCCACAGCTGACTGCAAAGAGCTTTGCTAAGAGGTTAGGTGTAAGAGGATCTGATGCAGGAAACAGTGGGGTGGTTAAAGAGAGAGAGGAGGCTGCTTTCCAGGGAAGGTGCAGTTTTGGTGGAAAGGCTGGTCTCACTAGATGGCTCAGGTGGCCTCCTGTCGTTTCTAACTGTTCTTGAGTAGATGGTACCATCGCAGAAGACTTTTGCCAGGGATTTGCATCGTTGGTTGTGGGGAAAGTGGCCTTCAAAGGTTAATCTCCCAATTGTGATGTTCTAAAGCAGGGTTAAAATAATGCCAATCTTATTTTCGCACATGGTTGCTGTTTTTGGAATATACATGTTTTACAATTTACATGTTCACAACAAGAGCGGTTTCTGATGATGCTGTATTGCAAGCAGGAGCGCAGCAGCAGTGAAAAAAGGAGACCTTACCGCATATTGTGCTGTTGCTGGGCTCAATTAATCTGAAGAGTGTGACACTTTCACTTTTAATGCGCTGGACAAAGGGTGGCTTTGTAGCTAATGTGACCACAAGACATCCTCTGTCCAGTGCTCTAGTTTTTTACAAACCCAAGTAAATCCTCAGAAAGGTGGGGGTATTTAACATTTCTGGGAAATCTTATTCAGTAATTTATTCCAGACAAAAATACTCCAGAGTTATAGGGTGCATTCTTAGGATACTTGGCTAATACTCAATTGTGTGCTTTGCTTATCCTGAACATGGCCTGGAGCCCAGGGTCTTCTGAAAGGTTCACAGAAGCCATCTGATGCAGGTTATGCTTGTCTCCAGAGCCCGGGAAGGATCAAGCTCCACCAGTGGCCACTGATGAGATCACCAGGTCAGGCACAGAGTCCAGAGAGCCACGCTACGCCAGCGGGCAATTTTTCTTCGAGTACCTGGTGGTTGTGACTCTGCAGAAGAAGAACGATGGAGGATATGAGCCTCAGATCATCTATCAGTTCCCAAAGGTGACTATTTTCTCTCCCCCCCCCCCCCCCCCTTAGCCTGATCTGTGCAGAAATCAATAAGCAGGCACATGCTGCTGACAATGTGACCAGGGGGATAGTGTTGAGATGAGACAGTTGGGGGGTGGGCCCTCTTGGAGATTTGTGGTGACTCATTGGCATCTGCAGGCTTGCAGTGATGTTGACCCACCTTTCGGATACCATGGAGCTTGCAGAGTGTTGGAAGATGAATGCCTTAGCTTGTCTGCTCTTCCTTATTCTCTCTGTGCTGTGCAACTGTTGTTTAGGTGATCTGAGATGCAAAGAAACATTCCAAAATCGGAGCCCACCTCCCATCTAAACATTTTGTATTGGAAAGCTATCGAAAGAAACTGTGGGCTTAGCATCAGATCTGCCCTGGCGATTAAAGTTTTGCTTTTCTGCAGAGCAGTCTGCTCTAGGGTTTCTCCTACACATTCGGTCCTGTTGCAGCACTTTCATGTGACTGATGGTTTTCACACAATTTTCATTACAGATAAAGTGCATACCAATAACCACTTCTGCAGAATATTTATCTGTGTTTTGATTAAATTGCTTATTTGAGCCATTTTCTTGCTGTTTTTGTGGAGTTTGTAGTTTTGCTTTCTACAGTTCACACCTTGCTGATGCATATCTGATAACTGTAGCGGTTTGGACTGTTGGTGTTCGTCACACTGCCACTTGGTGTAATGTTACAAAATTAAAATGCCAAGACTGACTCTTTTTTTCCACTGGTCTTGAAATAATCATGCTGGGATTACACTGAGCCTGAATCAGTGGAGATGTGCCTATTTTATGTGTTGAGTTCTAATAAGTTGAGATGTAATGAATGGAGATTCCCTATGCTGACCACAACATCTCTTTTTTTTGCCTGTCTTGGCGCTGTAGCGTGATGGGATGGTGAGATTCCAGAAGGAGGAGGAGGAGAAGACACTCAAGGCCATCACGCTTTTCTGTTTCCCTGAGGGGATCAGCTGGGCACCCCTTACTGAATACAGGAGGTAAATTGCACAGACCACTGACCCCCTCAGTCTGCTATACAGAGGACTCAAAATATACCGCTAACACTCAATCCATGTTTTCCAATGAGTCTTCTGGTTTTGAGATGCAGCAGGTTCGGATTAAATGAAAAACTGTTACTCAAACAAGTCAGACCGTTTCTACCCTGACTCTAGCTGTGCTATCAAGAGATGAACAAGACCTTTGTTTTATATAGCACCTTCCATGAGGCATTGTCTCAAGGTGCTTAGTGGGCCTGTGCTCTGCAGGTGGCCTGTGGGCGAACAGAATATCAACCCGACTTCTAAGAATCTCGCTTCCAGCCAAGCTTTTAATGGGCTGAAATTGGTTTTTATTGGTTGGATATTTCAATTATCCATGCTGGTCATTTCAAATATTCCACACATTGAAAAACTAGATTTAAAACCAATCCTTAGACACTGGATACAGATACTGTTGCAAAGTAGTGTCGGTAGTCACTGTAATGTGTGTGAACGTATGTGATCTTGAAAACCCAGACACGTGCCACTTCCTGTTGAAGTATAGGTGACGGCTGTCTCAAAAATAAAAAACAATGTTTTTTCCAGTGGTTTCTCGATACAACGCTCATGAAAGCGCTGCTTGAACAGCTGCTCTTAAATACTTTCTGTGCTTATTATATAAAATTACTTTGCATAACCACTCTTGTAGGGAAGTGTGGGTTTAACAGCTTCACACACTGCTTTATCATTAGTGAGCCGAAGGTTGATTTTCTAACTGTAGTGTACCATTTCTGGCATTCGGGCTTTTTTCTTTCTGGTGACTTTAAACACTTTTGTGAGCTTGGTTGTGCATTTATTTTAATTGGAATTGTCCTGCTTGTTTCTTTCTTTGTCACTTTTAGAATTGGAGCTGCTTATCCTGATCTGTACGCGTTATAAAAAGCAGCCTTTTAATAGTGATTAACATCCCAGACCTTTCCTTTTAGAACAGCACATGGTGGGGGTGGGGGGGAACATTCCGGCACAGCTGGTACAGAAAGCAAAATCTATCGAAATGTGATGACGCAAAGCTATGCAGCCATAGATACAGGACACTAAAATTTGAGTTAGTACAAGGAAGTGGTAAATTCACAAGTTTCAGAACAATTCTAAGAGTCCTGAGCTTTTAGTTGCAGAAGTAGTAACTTGGTACATTTTCCAAAGAGAAATCGGAGCTCATCAATGCAGGGACACTCTTGTCAGAGCAGGTTAACCTCACGTTGTGGGAAGCCCCTGGTAGCCTTGTGATAAAACCGAAATAACTGTGCAGTTGACTGTATTTGACTGGGCTGGGCTGGAGAGAGAATGATTGAACACAGATGAAGACTAATAGTGACAGTCAGTCAGAGCTTATTGCATGACTTGGGAATTCAGTGCAGTTTGGGCATGGTCTTTCGTTAAAGGGTAGTTGGTCCTGCAGGATATGTGACTTGTAAGAAAATAAGGGAGGCTGTTGTAACCTCCCACTCCTTTTGATTAGCAGTTATGTGGTCTACAGACTTTGTCTAGGTGTTCTGGAAGGAGGCCAGGGTGTTGAGTTGAGCATCATGGCTGGTTAAGCTCTTCCAGACTCCCTCAATCCTTTGAGTAAAGTAGCAGCTTTTGGTTTTTCCAAAGATGTTTTTTATCTGCATCCACCTCTATCAAGTATAATTTTAAAAAGTCTCCTGGAATGTTGGATGATTTTGGGATATGGAATTTTGGCATCACTGTACAACAGAAGACAAAATCCCTTATCTTGATCTCTTCAGATCTCAAATACCTGTTGAGTTTCTGCCTTTCAGGGACAGGGTCTGAAGTGCTAGAAATCTGGCCTGTGAAAGGTGGCTCCTAGTCATATAGTTGTTGGAGGTAGAATGGATTAAAATAATTGATCATCTGATGGATCGAGCTGGTTTCCTGGTCTGGCTACTCAGCTCTTACAGTAATGAAATCATAAACTATTTTAAAGCAGCTTTTCTCTGCACATTTGTACCACCTTCTCAAAGAAGGGTTTCAGTTTGGCTTTCTACAACAACAACAACACATTTCTCCTTTGTCTCTGTTGGTTGGAGTGGTGATCACAATCCTCAGTCCCTATATGATAATCCTTAATACCTGTGTGACATGCTTGCCTATTAAGAACAGAGGCCCCTACCAACTAGAAAAGCCTGCATATTAACAGGGGTGGACTCGTTACATGCTTGTCTCTAATGGTTTTTCCACTCATTTTTCCAGTGAAACCTTCTCGTTCGTCCTGACAGAAATCGATGGGAGCAGGAGAAATGGATACTGCAGACGCTTACTGGTAATCATTTCCTATGTTACTGGAGCAGTAATTACAATATAGAGAAATATGAACTACATTGCTGCATAGGCAGGGGAAGATTTAAGCTCAAATTCCTTTTTTTAAAGTATCTTGTCCTTTTATGATTGTGATGAGAATGCTAATATGCAGTTTGAACAAATGGCTTTGCTCTGCACCTCCAAGAGGGCCAAAGCTGTACTCTTTCCTGCTATACTCCAGGAAGCCCTTCAAAGATTCTAAACACAACCCGTTTGTGGGATAGTGTCTTACAGAATTGCACTACGATGTTTTTTAAATACCCAGTTGTATTAGTCTAACTCTCTGACCTGTTGTGATTTTAGTTATTGTCTGATTCACATGATGGTTGATTTGTTGCCATCAACAGACGCCCAGTTTAGTAACCAGACTCTTTTCTCTTGTCTCAAAGCCTCATGGGAAGGGAGCGCGGCCACCAGAGGCCTACTGCATCATCAGCAAGCTGGCCTGCTTCGGACTGTTCTCCAAGGTACAGGCTGGATCAAAGCTTATAGGTCACAGTAATTGCAGGTTTACATACTGTAATGTGGCACTTCATTCCCTTCTATGCATCAAGTGTAGTCCTTTACAAACATGTTGGAGGAAAATGAAAGCTTCTCTCGGTCTCAAGGGGGTAGTTATACAGCATGTTTGGCCAGAGTGTTTCATTATTACTGCTAGAGCATTCCTGCCAAGGAATTGCATAACTTTCTGTTTCTATGCTGTTGTTTTCCATTAAATGACGGCAGTGTTATTTTTTTTCTTTCTGCTTAAGAATTTAGTCTGCTCGATGATCCCTTGACCTGCAATGTGTAGTGGTGAATAACCAAAGGCCAATCTTCCAATGCCTTGCCTCCGGCACAGTGCCAGGAAATGAAGGAACCGTTTCCTCTGAAAGTCCTGGGGAATTCCAGCTCCCTTTGTAAGAACTGTCCGAGGAAATTAATGGCCTTAACAAGAGATTGGATGCCCAAAGTGTCGATTTTCTCACTTGCGATTTCTTGCTTGTCTCAGCAAGAGTCTGTGTGAATGCCAAGCCAAAGTTTAAAGAGAATAGCTGTCCTGATACTTGAATGGTTTGTCAGCTACTTTGTGCTAGAAAGAGCAGTACAGAAAAGATTGAAGTCTTCCTATTTTGGGCTCTTCCCATGGCTCATGGTTAATTATGTTGCTAGGGGGGGGATGTGCAGTGAGCAACAGTCACTAGCCAGCCCCCTGGAAAGGGGGTGAAGAGTTAGGATACTGCCTCTATACAGGTCCCCCAGAGTACTGTAATGTAATTAAAAAAAAACAATTATTTATTCACTTATGTGGTGGAAAGGAGAATGGTGTTGAATGGTTCTCATAATGACCTTGACAAAGTACCATCTTACTGGTGAAGGACTTTGATGTGGATATCATTTTAACATATCATTACAGAGTGCGTCTGCCAATTAATAGAGGTTTCTTTAGATCCATTTTCAATGTGTAACTGCCATCAGCGTTATTGGTTTCTGCTTTGGCAACACTGTAATGCATCAGTCATGCCAGTGAGGCTCTTTGAATTTGAATTGGTTGTATCTACAGTATTGGTGGTACAGAAGTGACCTCGCCCATCCCCTCCCCTCCCACGTTTGAATCCCAGATGGTATAGAATTCTGCGAAAACAGAGGACCTGGCCGTTGGCATTGTGGAATTTGCCATTGTATAAGGTCCTGTGTGTGGCTCTGAGTCCACGAGTGACCGTGATTAAATCCCAGCAGCACCAGGGCTCCATGCGTCACATGGGTGCTGGTTAGAATTTTAGGAATCCCCCAAAAGTAAACGTTGAGCCTCTACAAGCAGCAAAAACAGCTTAAACAAGCTATTTCTCTTCTTTCGCAGTCCAGTTTTTGCAGGGTTTCCTTCAGCTGGGGTGGGGATAATGGGGATAGTGGCTTGTTCCCCCGGTCAACAGAACTGGGATCTGGGGAGTCTCCCGGCTCCGAGGATAATGGAAGTCTGTCTTGTGCTCTTTGAGCCACCCACCCATTGCCTGATACTGAGAGAGCCCATTCGTTTCAATGGGGCTTCCAAAAGTTTAGGTCCCAATCTAGAATTGTGATCGTTGCCAGACACAGATATTCTAGAGGAGTGATCCTCAGTCCTGGTCCTGGAGAGTCACAGGCTTGAGGTGATGTACCCCTTGGGGCCCCTGACCTCAGTCCTGGTCCTGGGGACCCCGACGCCGGATTTTCACAGCACCTGAGCTCTTAAATGAGCCCTTTTGCTGAACTGACAAATTGCTTGATTAGAACCTTTGCAAGTTTGGCCGGCAGAGGAATCCTACTCTGTTGGCCCCCTGAGCAAGGCCCTTAACCCCAGCTGCTCCAGGGGTGCTGTAAAATGGCTGACCCTGCGCTCTGACCCCAAGCTTCTCTCCCTGTCTCTGTCTCATGGAGAGCAAGCTGGGGTATGCAAAAAGACAAATTCCTAATGCAAGAAATTGTATATGGCCAATAAAGTGATCTGATCTTATCTTAAAAAGTTCAAATTAAGCCTTTGCAAGGTGTGTTTAGGGTGTGATTATTTTGAAAGCTCTGGAGGAACAGAAGCCAGTGGCTGTGTGTGGGTCCCCAGCACCAGGACTGAGAAATGCTGCCTTAAGAGGTGTAACTCAAACTGAAGTGCTGGAGACCAGGGTGATGTTGGTAACAGCATCATAAAGTCACCCGGCCTTTAAGAGACTAATCCCTGGAAGTCCAGAGGCGAGACCTGCTGCTTCCAGAGGGACCCACGCGGTGAACAGCGCCCCCTGTTGGTTTCCGTTGCAGATTTTTGACGAGGTGGAGAAGCGCAGCCAGATTTCGAAGGCGATGATCTACCCGTTCATGCAGAGCCTCCGGGAGGCGCCCTTCCCTGCGCCGGGAAACACCGTCAAAGTCAAGAGCTTCATCCCCGAATCCGGCACGGAGGTAAACCAGCACAGAAACCAGACGTGCGGCTAGATTACAGAAACAAAGTGTTCCCTTTATTTTACAGTAGCTCTCCTATTGCGTTGCATTCACAGCACACATCCGTTTATTTAAATACCCAGTTAGACTAATACAACTGGGTATTTAAAAGGAGCAAAACATCATGTAGCCTTAACATTAAGAAGAGAATTAAGAATCCTCACCGAGGATAATATGTTGCATAATTAAGACAGCAAATTGTACCCTGTTTCAATCGTGGAACTTGTTTGTGGTGCCCCCTGTATAAATATTTGTAACCCCCCCCCAAAATATCCCCTGCTGACATCACAGGGGACACTAGCAGCACCAAGATAAAAAACCACCTCACTCTTTTGACATTCAACCTCTGAGCCTAATGCTCTCCAAAGTCATCTGCAACCCCAGAGTCTTTCATACGATGTATACAGCCACTTCCCCATCTGTTACTCTTTCAGTCAAGTGTTCTCCCTCAGTCAGATAAACACGCCCTGATTGCTGCTTGCTGTGGTTTATTCCTGACCATCACTCTCATTACACTGTTTCCACCCCAGTCTCCACAGGGGTGCGGCTCAGTGCGTGACCAGCAAGCGCTGAACCAGTGTGAACTAGGTCATGGGCTGAAGCTTTGTCAGTTACAACCTGTTTTAGGTTTGTCTGCCCCCTCACACTGCTGTCTTCTCATTTTCCTGTCGAAAGCACCAGTCATGTTTTTGTGGCTTTGGTAACCTACTTTGACTTTCTGTACCATGGTGATGACCCTTGGCTAATTAAAAAAATTGCAATATTTTTTTTTTGCTTTAGCATATTTAAAGACCTTTAAGTATGAAACTATGGACTAAGTTGGAAAGTATGTTAAAATGGTATAATGTGGAGGGTTGGTTTAGCTGCTAGATGTCACTTGAGTGCAGGTCAGGTGCGGGTTTGAGCCTGGGTCAAGTGCTGCTGAAGGTGGGTGGGTTTGGTCACCCATGCCTCTCTTGGCGAAAGTGACCCCCTGCTGGCCTCCTGGTGAGCCTGTGGGGTAGTGCTGCTGCTGCTGGTGGGGGAGGAGGGGTGTTTTTCCTTTTATTGCCCCGGTCTTCCAGTTCGGGCTGTGTCACCCACGTTTTGGCTGGAGGGAGTCTGTGCGTTCACCTTCATGCCTGTGTGTGTGAGGTCCCGCGGCTTATAGTTCTGGGCCAAGGCCCAAAAACACGACTCGCTGTTCCAAAATGGGGTGGGTATAACAGAAATAACACATTCTTAATTTATTGAGGAGGGGGGGGGGGTGGACTGCAGACAGTGCGCCGGAGTCAGAATCTCCGGGATGCCTCCGGATGGGAATATGGGAATGCTGCAGTTTCCCGGAGCTTGTTTTGTGCCCAGGACCCATTCTGTCTGCGTGAAGAACTCGTTAAACTTGAAAGCTCGAGGATCGGGGCGGCGACCAACGAGTCTCGGCGTGCCGGAAATCGAAGTCCATAGGCATGGAATCCTAAGGCAGGCCAAATGCGCATATCCTGGTCTGTCTGAACTTGATTGTGACATCGGGAGCGGTCCCTCTGCACGCCTTTCTGAGCCCGATCCTGATGCTATTTTAGCTCTGACCCTCTGCATGTGGGAGGAAGGAGTCTGAAGGCTGGACTGGCTCTGCGTGATTTTTGCTCCCTTTTGTTGAAATTCCGAATGATCGCTGTGGTGCTCCAGCGAGGAGAGAGGAGATGCAGGGTCTCCGGCTGCAGGTGGGTGGGATGACCACAGGCTGCTTTGAGAGCTCCAGTCTTGGCTGTCCTGCACACCGTCCAGCCAAGAGAAGCTCACAGTACTGCATTTCTCCAGCCTTCTCGCCCTTCCTCCTTTTGTGTCCCAGAGTCCATGTTCTCCGTCGTTCTCTCTCTTCTGCTGAGGTGGTATCATAGAGGTTTGGACAATGGTTTGTTGCTGCAAAAATTGCTCTAAAGACTTGGAAGAAAAAAAACTGAATGTTGAAAGGAGAGGAAGTGTAATGTGTGAAGTTTACCGTTGTGCATATTTCCTCCCCAGCGTTGCTCAGTTAGTCTTTGGTTTTCCTATCAGATGTGCTGGGGTCTGTCATATTAATCGTCCCCTTGCTGTTAGATGCATTCAATAGCAGTTCTGTTTAAATAGCTTTTGATAACTTTGATTTGTTAAAAGCTGCTACTTTGTGAAAGTATTTTTTCAGGTTATAGTTGAATATATTTCAATATGACAAATGGGTAAAAAATGTAATGGTTACTTACGGCAACAGCGCCTTGTTACTCAACACTTCCATTGATGGGACATAATTTGGTATCCATGAGTTATTAATGTACTCATTATTGGACTGATGTAAAGCAGTAAGTGAAAACATTATTTAAATTTCAACTTGTTCTATTGACTATTTTACTTTCAGGTTTTTGAAGAATTTCCTTTTAATCCCCCTTCCTGGGTCAGTCATTTAAAAACAAATCAAGAGGTCAAGCCTTTAAGTTCTGAAATGCATTGAGGCCCAGCTCTGCCTTCTTGGGTCTTTGGCAAGCTGTTGCAGACTGAAGGAAGCCTGGAGTCCAGTTGGTGACTGGAAGCTATAGAGTGTTGTATAGAGAGGAGGTCATAACCGGCAGGAGGGCTGTCTGCTTCCTCTCCAGATCATTGAGCTGACGCGCCCCCTGGACTCCTGGCTCGAGCACGTGGACTTTCGCACCCTCTTCAGCTGCCTGAAGGACGAGGAGCTGCTCCAGGTCTTCGCTTCCACGGTGCTGGAGAGGAGGATCGTCTTCATCGCTGAGGAGCTGAGGTAACGACCCAGCCCTGTTCTCGTCCGCAGAGACTTCCTGTCCTCCTCCTCCCAGCAGCTGTGCGGGGTGACCTTTCATCTGTCACTCAGATGCTTATTTCATAACATCTCATTTCAATGGGTGGTACTACATGGAACCAGCAACCTCTTAAAGAAAAAAATCAATACAAAATGGAATGATTGGGCCCCCTCCATATTTTGTCACCCAAAACTGATTTAATTCTCTGAAGCCTGCTGATGCCTGGCTTCAGCCTCCACTTTGGAAGCCCTTGATTGTTTTAGTTTTGGCCGGTCTGCACTTGTAAAAGGCAAACCATTGTCCTTCAGACCCAGACGTTAAAGTAACATTGATTACAGTGAGTAGATGAAGTGAAGGTCATTGCCTGTCCCAGTCCTGGGTGACATCTGGAGTGTTTAATAAGACTGGCACTACTGTTAGATTTGCCCTGGCAGCCTCGGTCGTCCTAAAGCATGTCGCCCCCAGAGGCTTCTTGGGATGGAGGAGTGAGAAGCTGTCTTTTCCCTACGAGGACTTGGCCATAGCGCTCCTCTGGATGTCTGGCTCTCTCCCGACAGCACGCTCTCTCAGTGTCTCCACGCGGTGGCGGCCCTGCTCTATCCCTTCACGTGGCAGCACACCTTCATCTCCATCGTGCCCGAGATCCTCATCGACGTGACCATGGCGCCCACCCCCTACCTGCTGGGCGTGCAGAAGTGCCTGCTGGACCAGATTATGGACCAGAGTGATGTGAGTATCGCCAGCGACGCGAGGAGGACTGAAGCACGGAGCTGCTCCCTCTGCCAGTCTGATCCGCCTTATTTTATCCCATCGCCACGAGAGCAGGAGAAGAGCAGTATCCCTTCCCTTTGGCGTCAGCAGATTTCTCTGTCAGCACTGAACGATAACGATCACGTTTAGGGAACTGTGCACTTCATGAGGAGGAAGTAATGAGGCCAGTGTTTTTTTAACTCTAGCTTTTGAAATTAGCAAGCTGTTGCCAACATTTGTATTGCATTATAGTGCATTGTGAGCAAAACCATTTGGTACACCTGCACATGGGACCATTGCAGCGTGGGGAAATTCAATATTTTAATATTGTTCTTTATTTTCTAGTTGCTCATAGTGGATTTGTCCGAAGGAACCTCCAAAAAGTTCATCATGACCGTAAGTATTGTCCGTTTCGTTTTGTCTTTTTTTTTGTGATAACTGTTGGGCAGCAATTTACTTACTAAAGAGGAAAGTGTGTGTTTGTTGGGGGGGGGGGAATCGTGAAAGCTACCGAAAAGATTTCATCCCACAGGTAAAACTGAAACAAATCTTTTCTCTTCTGTTCTCTTTCTCCTATTTTTTAATACTCGCTCACCTAGATCGGAGATGAGAAGAATATTCTGCCACCAAAATTGCAAGAGGAGATCCTTCAGGCGCTCAGCATGAGGAAGGAGAATTCGAGTGAGTAGATGTTCCTGTTCCCCCTCTTTTTTCCCCATCAGGTTCTCTACTTAAACAAGAGGTCCAGTATGTCGGTCAAGTCCAGGAGTTCTCGGGGGGGGGGTCCTTGAGTGCAGAAAACCAGCTTTTCTTCAGGACCTCGACCAGTGCAACCCCAGGAATAGTAGTAGAACCAATCCAGTAATATTCCCTGAGGTTCATGTTTTAACATTTCCTGCCCTGTTTACAAAAGGTCAAAGTTCACTGCGGATAATTGTTTATGCTGCTGGTGGAAGCTGTTGATGAAGCTCATTTGGATAGGTGACCCAGATTTTAGAGTCCTCCCCCATCAACCTACACATGGCCACAGCTTGAGAAAGCATTGCTGCACGTTTCGTGGTTTCGATAGAACTTCTGCTTGAGAGTGTGGGGTTTTCACTTGCTGGGCTCCAGCCCGTCTGTGCTGTGGGGAGGAGAGGAAGCTGACCCTGAGCTGTTGACGTGCAGGCTGCAGGTTCGAAATAGTTTGGTTTGGCGGGAATGCTGTATACCCCAGACTGAAGCGCTCAGGGGGAAAAAACCAATGTGGTCGTAGTGCAGCGGCTTACGTTTTTGCAGGTCGGATTTTAAAAGTTGCACAAAGGCCTGCGAGAGAGGCTGCTGTGCATGATGTGCACGCCTCCTGATATCCCTTGTTCTGTAACTGGTCCGTCTGCAAAGTGAAACGCTGCTTGTTTGGTACGAGACGCACGAGCGCGGGCTTGTTGAAGTCGCCGCCGCCAAGTTCGTTTTTTTCTGCGCAGCCCCGGAGGAGCTCAACCGGCTCGTGTCGGACGCCTTCCTGCCTTTCTTCGTGAAGACGGTGGGACACTTTGCCTCCTACGTGAAGCGGAACGGCAACGGCCAGCCGGGCGTCTTCCAGAAAAAGAACTTCTACAAGGCCATTGAGTCCAAGAGCACCCGCAAGTTCGTCAAGAGATTCATCCAGACCCAGATGTTCGACCTCTTCATCCAGGATGTGGAGCAGCAACAGGCCTCTCAGGATGGTAAGAGTCCGACTGCTCTGCCCCCAACTCTCCTTCCCTCGCTCTCTTCTCCACTCTGGGTTCAAGCGAGGCGCTCTGCGGATCAACTAGCCACAAAAGACTCTTTTTAATTGGGTGGGTATTATTAAAGGTGAGTGAAAGATGCGGAGCACTGAAAGCATTTTGCTAATTGGAAAGACCAGGACCAGATGTCTCAGCATCGGCCTCGCAATAAAATGTAACACAGCTGGAAAGAGTTCAGCAAAAGCAACTGTTGTTCCCCTGCAGAGAAAGAAACCTCCCTGCATGATTAGAATGAAAAAAGCAGCACATGATGGAAAGTGTATAGGGCAACAGGAAGAGGTGTGAGTAGACTAGGAAGGAATTTACATCTTAATAGATCCGGTTGAAAAATTGGTATCTACTAGATAGTTTCTCAGACTAATTTATGGGTGCTAGGAAGCTGTAAAAAGTGAAAGGCCAGCCGTTGTGCTAAAGTTTTAGCATGGGACTACTTTCAAAACTGAACAAAATTTAAAAGCTCGTGTCTTCTCTGAATGTGGAAATGGCAACCCCCCAAACCAAAAACTCTTCTCTTTTTTTTTTTTTATAGGATTTTTTCAGAAAAAGATTGCGGAATACCAAGAGAAGAAGAAGAAGGAAAAATCAAGGAAACAATAGAAGGGACATGTTTGCTCCTGTCTCTGGCACATTGTACATAATCTAGGGTGGGAGGCAGTGGTTTTGGGGCACAGATGTTTACATCCTTAATAAAGTAATATAGATATTTTTTTGTAATTAGTTAGCTATGAGAGTAAATAATTTTATGTTCTTTAATTCCATTCCTGTTAATTTTAAGCCTTTTGTAGAGTATGGAGTAATGTTTTGTCCCATTACAAGCTAAGTGCACATTTCTCTTGGCCTACTCAGGAAAGGGGCTCACTCTGTTTCATGCTGTCATAATGCCTATGCTGCTATTTTGAGTGACTCTGCCAAAAAAAAACTGGGTTCTAATTGGCCACAACGCACTGTCTTGTCCTGGAGTTATCGGGGTTATTTTAAGTGGGGGTACGCACCAGACCTGTGTGTTCTTGACTGAAGGAAATGTGGTGAGGGGCGGCTGTACTAGACACTTCAGTCTATGAATGTGAGCCATTGTACCCTAATGAAATGGGCCAAATAGTAATAAATGCTTTTTGAACAATTGTTTTTGGCCTGGTTGATTAAAAGCATCCAGGCTACTGGAAAGCTGCCCAGAACTCATGGGACAATTAGGAATTCTTTTCTTAAACGCCCTTCTTTCCTTCCATGTTTAAAGTTTGGGGACATGGCCTTTCTTCGGGTGTACCACTGCATTCAGAGCCCCGACTCTTGACTTCAACAGACAGACGTGTGGAATGAGGTGATCCAGAACCTGTGAGAAGTATCTGCCGTCGCAATTTGGCCACCGCGTAGCTACAATGGGTTACCATGGGGATTGTTGTCGTTTTTTTTTATAGAAATAATTCGTGAAGAATACTTTGTTGCAGTAAGACTCCGTTACAAGCAGAGAAAAGGGTCATTTCATTTATTTCTAAACTGTTTACGGACAGGGAGAGTTTAGGGCATGTCAATGTCTTCGCAAAGGAACGGCAGCCTTGGGGCTTCCCTGCGACTGCCTGTTCGGATTCCGTCACCTGGGCGGGACCCCAGAGCGCCGGCTGTCTGGTCAAGTTCCTCACCGTAGCCCCGCTGGGCTTGTGCTTGACGCGCCACAGTCTGGACCCGAGCGGCAGGGCTGGACTGGCCACTGGGGCAGGGGGGCGGGCATCCCGGCGTGAGCAGGAGAGGGCGGGGAAATCGCAGGATCAGGGTTCACTTTCGCAGCTGTAGGAAGAGGCATTCCAGCATGTGAAGGGAGAAGTGGAAGGTGGTGACGCAGGCGGCGCGAAGGGGGCTGGCGTATGGCGGGGTGGGTGCTCTCTGCTTCTGGAGTCCCTCTGGTGGAGAGCCTGTGGCATCGAGAAACCAGATCTGTGGTCACACAACCGTTGTCTGCCATCTACGCCTGAGATACCCATCGTCGGGTTGAAAAGATAAGGTGGTGTGGCTTTGGTAAACTCTGAGAATAGGTCATACTAGAGCTGAAACGGCTCCCCACCCCACCTCCTTCCCCAAAATGGCGAGCGTGATCATGCGGAGACTAACGCTGGCAAATTCACCATTCCGGAAAGTTTTGCCACCACATGCTTGTAATGTTGCAGTATTTTTGCACGTCTAAACGAAGTAGAAGAGAAAGAAGAATGTTTTCTTCCTTTCTCAAGGTAAGGAATTGGGGGGAGCGGGAAGATATTAGAGGTGCGACATGTCGGATAATGGCTGCAGCTCGTTAAGCAAACCCATAGTGCATGCTCTGCTCTGAGCTGACCTGGCAGGGTGCTCTTAACCCAGTGAGCGAGAGTGCTTTGTGCTGCAGTAGGTTGGGATACTATAGATGAATTGATAAGATGCAAATGGCCAGGATTGAACTCTGTGTTTTGGTTTATTTAGCCTGCTGAAACCTGGCTCTTCCTGCCCACAACCTCTGTACAAATGACTTCTCCGGAGTGAGGTTACGAGCTGTGTTCCTGCAGGTTCCATAGCCAGAACTTCCACCATTCCCATTCAGCTTCCTTGCCAATACCTGAAGGGTCAACTGGGTCTCCTCCACCGTCTGCTGCTGCTCTGAGAGCAGTGTGGCACGGGTCAGGGCTCTGGACTTACAACGGGAAGGTTGTGGGTTTAAATCCCAGGTGCGACACTGCTGTTGTACCCTTCGCCAATTGCTCCACTAAGCGACCTAACTCTGTGGATGCACGCAAATGGCAATGGCTTAAATAATAAAAAATAAAAGCATCAGACATGTTTACTGATACTTGTTGCAGCCCCGCCTCCTCCCAATTTGATTTTGGAAACTTGTGGAAACGTCGGGAATTTGATAAGCAGATATTACTCTTGTCAAGGATGCCAGCTGGCCCAGGATCAACTGGATTCCGAGACAGCCCGGGACTTGTATGCTTCCTCGAAGGGAACGCCTAAACGGACCACAATTTACTTGTTCGTTTTTGTCAACGAAAGGTTTCGCCAAGCAGATGACCTAGTGGGGTGACTGAATCCTTTGCAAAGGCTATGTGTAAGTTAAGGCAATGTACTAATTAACAGAAGGGCAATTCACAAAACGGACAAGGGAAATTAATAAACAGTGCAAACAGAACACATTCTTAAATTTATTGCAGGCAGGCAGTGTCTTTATTATTTATGTCCTGATATAGCCTCATTAATTAAGCAAATGTTTCCTTTTACTTTATACTTAAATCATAGCACTTTGTTTATAGTGTGAGGCACAAAGGAAATCTCACCGTGTCTTGATCCAACTGTAGTTGGGAAGCCTAGGTCATATCTATTAGTAACGGGTAATGCGTTTATTCCATGATGAAAAGAAAAGAGGAAACAACTTTTCGGCTGTGGAGCCTTCTTCAGGTATGAGCTTTTATATCTTTTATACAGTATCTATTAGTACCGCATTCGGAAATGGGTCATTTGCCTGACGTTAGCGCCCCCTATAATCTAATGAGCGTGTCTTCTATTATGTAAAATACTTCCACCTAACGCAATCACCGTCTAATTAACAAGGTGTAACTGGATAGATTTATATCTGCTGTGCTGTAGGGTATCTTATTGTAGTTTCAAACAGCATGAGCTGATAACGTGATCGTTGTAGGTCGCACGGAATACAAGTTCTTTAATCCCTGCGTGCTTGTTACCCGGGTTTGTAGGGGATCTGCGCTTGAAACGTAACTCTCGTTTTACGGATTTGCTTTCTGTGGAGCGCGGTGCAAGCAACGTTACGAGCACCCGCACTCACGTGAAGAGCGATAATGGGAAAAAAACGTAGGTGCCTTTTCTTTGAAGAAGGGAGCTGGAGCAGCTGGAGGCTCTGTGGTACAGCCTTTGCGGTTTTCCTGTTTGTGAAACTTTGCACACAAAAAAAACTAACCGCCTCATCTGCAGAGCAGCCCTCTGTACGGGCTCCTGGATCAGCAGCGCCCTGATGTGGAATGGTGTTCGAGCGCCCTTTTACAAGCAGACTTCCAGACATCTAGGGCACGGCTCTGTAAACAATCGTTTTCAGCTCTTAAAGGGACACACGGGATTTGCAATTCGATGTCAACGCTGTTATCAATTTCTGAGTGTCAGCACTGCCCTCGTTCAGGTGTGCTGCCTGAAATGTGTCCAATTCCAGAGGGGAAAAAAAACATACTGTGGGCGTGTCTGACAACGTCACTCGAACCCGGCTGTATAATCAGTTGCCAAAACTAGTAAGAGTTGTTTACTCACAAAAAACTGCATGTAAATTTAGGAGAAGCTGTATAAAGTTGTGTCCCCCTATAGCTGTCTAAAACTACCTTTAAAGACGGGTAATTTTTCATCCTCGGGACTAGAAACCAGTTAAAAGTCTAAATAACCAAGCAGATTAAGTCAATTAGGACTGGCACTCGCATTTAAACAGCAGGGTTCCACCAGGGCCAGGGTTGGGAAAACACAGATCTAGGCAGTAACTCCCCATCCAGGTCCTGCAAGTTCTCATTCCAGGTGAATTTTGTTACCCACCAAACTCTCATGTGGAACCTTCTGTCAGCAGTTAACAAGGGTTTCACAACTTAAACTCTCTCTCTCAAATCCTCTGTCCCCAATGCTGTGAACACACAGGCCACCGGTAATCAGTGAGAACTGTTCAGAAAGCTGCAGGAGAGAACCTTTTAACCTAAACTGAAAGTTTTGCTTATTATAGTTATTAGAAATTAAATAAATGGGGAGATTGTCATTAGATAACTGTGTTCTGAGTGAAGTTAACTAGTTAAAAATCATTTGGTTGAAAAAGCTTTATTGAGAAGAGCTCAGCTGGAATGAAAAGAAGAGACAGGAGTAGCCCAGGACTAGGACGGGAAAACACAGACTTAGATCTCACTGGAGCTTGTGATGAGTTTAGCCAGTAGTCTCTAATCCTAATCCTGGATGGCCAGTGTCTGAGAGGTACTCATTCCAGTCTACCTCCTTGCCTTCATCAGAACAGCTTCTCTCGGCTCCTCCGGTGGTGGTGTTTTGAAGAGATCTAGAAAACCGACAGACATAGCAGCCCCCCCCAGGACCAGGCTTGGAGTATCTGATCACCGGATCTGAAATCCCTTTCCTTGGTGTTCTTGCAGTATTATTAACAAAAGTGGTGGGAGTGTCTGCAGTGCATGTACGGTAGTCCCTTAAAGGAGACACAGCAAAACGTTTAAAGCGATCCAGTAACAATGGTTAATGGACCTCTATAAACAAGTAGGACCCTTCACTCTAATTGAAATGCTTTGTAAATTTTTTGTAACTCTACATCCAGGAATAGCATGCAATCAGTGTATGAATACAGCTTTAGAGCCATAGAATTTACTGTTGCCTCCGAAGTGAAAGAAAAGAAGGTGAAATGTGGGTTCAGCGATTTCAAGGCACTCTTTTTTTGCTTTTTTTTATTTCCTAAAACTTTACCTCCACTTAATTTTGTGACAGTGGTCTGTTGAGATCGCAGTGTGCACTTGTCCTGCTGTGCCCAGACCTGGGCTATGAGCCTCTCTAGCAGACGTGAAAGGGCACACTGTGATAAGAGTCGGCACCGCTTGAATACAAATGTCATGTTTTATTGGAAATAGTGGCTTTTCCATGTAATCACCTTTTAAAATGTCAATGTAAATCGCCGATTTACAAATACAGTATGGTAATGGACATTTGGTTTAATGCAAATGTTATCAAAAGGGTGCTGTTAAAAAAAGACAGGTAACATAATATATTTTTAAAGTCCAGAGGCTCCCTGTGTATCATATTTCCTGAAGTTAGTAAAACAATGAGCTCTACAGTATTTTAAAAAAGAAAACTGCTCGTTGTAAGAAAATGATCTTAACCTCAGCTTTGTGACAGTAAATGACGGACGTTTTATACTGGACAGCTTTGAGCAGGGAGGGGAAGAACAAGGGACAGTGCACCAAGATATTTACATTTACCAAAACTACTTGTGCTCCCCCTTCAACAACTCCTTTACGTGTTACACAAATATATCCCCGTGGTCTAACACACTGCATTCTTAGTTGTAAGTGAACGCCTCAAAACAATTCATTTTTCATCTGCTCTCAGACATCCAAATACTGGAAATACCAGTTTCTAAAAGATGCTACTGATTTAAAAAAACATAAGTGGGCACATAGTATTGCACCGAGTCAATCATATGCATGTCTTAAACAGATGGGTTAAAGAAACACAACGTAGTCCTGAAAAGTGAAAACACGGGGATCTGATAACTTTTATAAGTGCTTAAAGTCAACCCAGAGGACAACCTCAGGACCAGCAGTGCTACAGGTTCCTGAGGAAGACAGAAGAAACTGAAAGGATGTTCATTCAGGACAGGAAACACTTCATTACAAACAGGGTGTAGGTATCTGGGACAAGCCACTCCCCTGGGATCCTTAAATCTGAGGTCCTGGGACTAATAGTTTAGTAGGAATTAAATGTGCATGATGGGAATTTTTCCTTTTTCTAATATTGACAAAAGGAATTCAGCCACTGCATTAACCAATTCAACTCCTCTAAAAAACACCCCCCATTGTTCTTTATCGATTCTTCAAGAACAAATCTTTCCCAAATTCTGTAACTATCGCAGTTAATACTCCTGTTTAAATTCAAATCACAAATTATTCCCACCCAATGTGGAGTACCTGACCCCGTGTGGTTTCTCCCATCTCTGCATGCAGTCCCAAGCCCTGTACCTGCACACTGCACGCAGGGGAGAATGGGGTGGGAAGACTGCTCCAGCCCCCCCACCGTCGAGACACCTGTCCTTTAACCTGTCATTGGAGGTTCAGTGCCAATCCCAGGGCCCCGCTCATCCCTCACTGACAGCACTGCACGGGTCACTGTGCCACTCGGGGCCCTGACCCACTCATCTACCCCACCCCCCCGCGCCGCTCGTCCGACTGTGCGCCACCACCTGGGGCCCTCCTGTCACTATCGAGGCGCACTGACCCCGGCTCGAACCTGTAACCAGCTCCCTGGTAAGCTTCTTTACAGGCTCGGCTACTCGGGAGTCCCTGCGGACAATTATACTTTGAGATCATTTTTAACCCCCCCCACCCTCCAGTTGCTGACCGGACGTGCTTGGAGCAGCAGCAGCCTCTCGGGCACAGTCCTGCTCAGAACCCTCTGACAATTCCACACGCACACGCCGGCGGGGGTAACGGAACCAAGGCACACGACTGCAGGCCGTACGAATAGAAGGATGAAGGTTTACGAAAGGTGAGCTGCCAGCCCTACCGCAAACCTACCTCCAGCTCCTGAATGCAGGAACTTAACTCCCTGCTGCGGTAAAACTGGAGAAGTGACACAAAGAGAAACAGAACCGAGGACTTTAACAGATAAGGCCTCATTGCGTTCGAGCCCTTTTTTTCAGTCAGTTTAAACAAATGTTTGCAGAATCCTGCCAGACACTTGATGTGCCCCAGGTAGTTATTTTCTGTTATTTACAGGGGTGATGAAGTCCTGGCTGACCACACTACAAGCTCACGGGCTCAACGACTCAAGCCCACCCAAAATCCTTGGGGACTCCTGGTGCCTGCTGGCGTCTGACATAGTCCAGATTTTGCCACTTCAAGCCGGGACATGGGGTTATTGGCTGGGGCTCCAAAGCAGCATCTTTACTGGCTGAGCCTGTTTGCGGTGCCTCTGGTTAAAGTGTTTTTTTTAAACACTGAGCATCTTTTCTCTCTCTGCGGTTACAGTCAGTTGTAGCAACATGGCAAGGATGCAACTGGGGATTGGAACAGAACAGGAAGGTTTTAAAAACAAACAAAGGCTAATAAGAGTCACGAGAGAGAGGGAGAAAAAGGGTTTCAGGTCCATCATGGGGCCCAGTCTTGCAGCAGGTGTGCAGCAAAGGATCATGGGAGGCCTCCTTGGTCTGCGCAGGGGGCACCTGGCTTTCGGGAGGACCCCCAAGACAGTCGTCGTTAACTGTCGGCACAGGCCCGTGCGAGGAGGGGGGACCGCTCGCCCCGGTGCACGTGCACGTTGACGTTGTAGTGCGTCGTGTCGTGGAGGTGGCTGCTCTGCAAAATGGCCTCGGCACGAAGCTTGATTTTCTGGACAGGGAAACGGAAACAGCAAAGTCGAGCAGGACTCCGGTCATCATCGGCAACCGATTCGTCTTTTATAATGTTTTCTTTTAGAATTTTCCTAATTCCTTACACCTACAGTATATTGCACTCAAAGTGCTTTACAGGTAATGGGGACACCCCTCCACCACCACCAGTGTGCAGCATCCACCTGGATGATGTGACGGCAGCCATAGTGCGCCAGAACGCTCACCACACACCAGTTAACAGTGGGGACGAGAACAGAGTGATGAAGCCAGTTCATAGATGGGGATTATTAGGAGGCCGTGACTGGTAAAGACCAATGGGAAATTTGGCCAGGGTTGCCAGGGTAATACCCCTACTCTTTTCAAGAAATGCCCTGGGATTTTTAATGACCACAGAGAGTCAGGACCTCGGTTTTACATCTCATCCAAAGGACGGCGCCTTTTTACAGTATAGTGTCCCCTTCACTATACTGGGGCATTAGGATCCACGCAGACTGCAGGGTGAGCGCCCCCTGCTGGCCCCACTAACACCTCTTCCAGCAGCAACCTTAGTTTTCCCAGGAGTCTCCCATCCAGGTACTGGCCAGACTCACATCTGCTTGGCTTCAGTGGGCTGCCAGTTGTGAGTTGCAGGTAACGGTAGACTGACTGATGTCTAGAGATCAGCCACTCGATAATTAGAGCCCTCCTGTGTAAAACACGCTACTGTCAGCGTTTGCATTTGGGAGATATTTCTCTTCAGTGTGGCGGCAAAGAAACCGTGTCAACACACCTTCCTGGAGACCTAAATCAGACTATCATGCACTGCACGAAGCAAGCTAATTAAGGTGACGTGGATGCCCTCTGACAATGTGGCTTAAGAGATCAGTTACTACTCTTTATTTCATACGCGGGATGTTCTATTCAGCGAAGGCTTAGGAAATTGACCTACTTTAAATCAGGATCACAGTGGAGGTGGTCCACGGCATCCAGGATATGGAGAGCTTACCTGGAAATCGCGAATGTAGGTGAGGAAGAAGCTGACGAAGGCGAAGGCCAGAGACCATTCCGAAATAGTGCTGACAATGTGAGGCGTGTAGCCCTGCAGACACAGGAACAGCACCTCGGTCAGTGAGAGCAAGCACAGGGCTGCATTCTGTATTACCTCTCCAACAAACACAGAACACAAGCCTGAGAAATACCGCCTTATTGCCATTTCCAGGGTGGCGACTAGCGAAAATCACTATTCTAATTTTCTGAATCCTGTAGGTATGGTTCCCTCACTGGAAGATAAATTGGGAAACAGCAAGAGGATGTTCTGCAAGGCCCAGCTGCAGCCCAGCCCATTCTCCTAAGCAGGCCTGCTCAGCTGAGGAGGCGATGAGTTAATGCGTGTGGCGCCTGCTCTACTGAACTGCTTGACTCGTTCAACTAGTTTTCAGCTATGTGTCGCCTATTCTTTTGACCTTGGGGGATGGGAGAGTTTCTAATGTTTTGTTCAGCGGGTGTTCAAAGAAAACTCTGGCCCGGCAGGCATGATCGAAGCAGAGCTGGAGGCTTCATTTCCCAGCATGCTCACCGTTTCCCCAGGGGTCCAGTGCAGCTTCTTGGCCACATCAATCCCCGGCAGGCTGCTGTACATGATGACCGAGGACACGAACACTGCAGAGGGGGTTAAGGGCAACTCAGCACAACAGCTCTTGCTAATCTTTCTCACCAGAGACAAAACCCACCGTTATTTCTACATCCGTTTCTCAACGGGTGAAGAATCAAACCAAAGTCAAAAGTGTTGACCTAATTTATAATAAACTAGAACTGTTATGATGGAATCAGTCATATCTGCATATATAAACTTATAAAATAACTGATTTATGGTAGCATTAGCTGATATATTATTCTTTTTTACTTTTAATTGCCTTTTTTACAGAGCATTTTTTTTACAGTTTATCAATGGCATTACTGTCCCCATTAAATAAATGCAGATTTCCTGCCTGTTATGGAACACTGTTAAAGACAAGTTTCTAATACAATCGAGGGACACCCAGGACACACACAGGCATCCCCAAAACAAAATTAAACTTTCTACCTCCAGAACAGTAACACATAAACGCAACATCCACACACAATCGATCTGCTCTGAGGATGTCCACAGATGATCTGTTGACCTGTGCTTCTGCTTTTAAAACAGGCTTAAAATAAAACTGACTTATCATTCCTGTGTAGTTCAAATGGAGTTTCTATTTAATACTGGGGTTTGTGAAAAGGAACCCTTCCTCAGATCAACCTACCAGCAAGCACCTTGAGATCTTTTTTACATTTTTAAATGGCTGAAAGCCAGAGAAGGTGCTCTGAGCAGTGCAGAACTTCTAAAACTGCCTCTGTGCTGTCTGATGAAGTATTCCACAGTAAAGTAAACCAGTATACAAAGACATGCAGTATATCACACAGCTGCAGCTGTGTACTCTGAAACACAAGATAAGATGGGAAGTGCTACAAACACTGACTGAAAGATACTATTCATAGAACAACTGCCTCCAATCCCAATATTCTGAAGCCAAATTAGGCTGAAGATTCAGCTATTCTTTAGTACGCAAAGGAACCAGTAATAGGTTTATTCCATGCTGCAAAAAAGAAGAGAGAAAACACAACGTTTCGGCCGTGGAGTCTTTTTCAGGTGTGAAGAAGGCTCCATGGCCAAAACGTTGTGTTTTCTCTCTTCTTTTTTTCAGCATGGAATAAACCTATTACTTGTTCCTTTGCAGCCTACGTGTGCTGACGCAGCTACCCACCTGAACTATTCTTTAGTACTGTTGAGAAAAATAACACATTCAGCCAAAATCCAGATTATGTATCCATGGTACCCTGGTACACTAAAATAAAATGCCTGCTTACAGAGACAATAAAGCTGTATATTAAACAATACACAACACCCAGCACACAGTAGAGCAGTCACAAATATCTAAATGTGGTTAATCAGCCTTATAGAGGGCTTGGCAGAGACAATCCTGAATGAGTCTATGTTACTGAAGTGTTGTGTGAAAAACTGAAAATATCCCTTTGTGTTCTAGGATAACACAGGACTCTGAAAATATACACAAAGGCCTAGACCTAGAAACCCCAACTGGACTGATAAAGGTGTTATTACTAAGGAATAAGACAGAAACTGTGAATATACTTAAATAAGATAAGTCTTCAAGGTCTGTTCCTTCATCCCCATCACATGACCCATCACATGACCTAATATATCTGTCTTGTGGTTGCTCAACATGTCTTCCTAAATACTGCAGCTCTTGCGCATTCCACTTAACAAACTGTCAACACCACACACATGCAGTCCAGAGATTTCATGACCTCACACCTGAATGCTTTCCACAGCTCACCATCATGCTTTAACTCCTGCTTAGTCAGGCGAGAGATGGGTTCAGCTGCAGATGCCATATTGATCTGTTCAGAAATCCTCCATACCAGTTGAGTCATTGTGAGCATCACAACTGGAGCATTTTACACACCATTTAAACACCGCTGAAAGGATACTGCACACGATGCTGACTCCGCACCAGACACCCACGAGCAGCCGGATCCAGAAGGTTTCCTTGCCGTTTATGTGGGGCTGCATCATGTAGGACAAGACGGTCTGGCACAGGATGTAAATGGTTCCGATCCCAAAGGTCAGCACAGCTCCCACCCAGTGCATGGAGATCACACTGGTTTTCTGCAGGGTGGAGAGCACACCTTCAGAGAAACCCGACACCAGGTCCCTCAGACCCCCTTGTCTCTTTCCACTCCTTCAATTCTGGCACCCCCCCTTTCAAAAAACACGCTCACTTATTGGTCAGTTTTTTCACCATTCACGTTTTCCAGCTGGCTCAAGGTCGCAGTACACTATACACTATACTGCAACTCAGATTCAGAAAAAATTCTCTCTGTGTTTTATTTTCTAACTCCCTTTAAGAGATAATCAACAGTCTTCATGAGATCCCAATTACTGAAAATCATTAATTGCCAGTTGGGGGGTGGGGGGGTTCAGGATGCTTTCCTTACTATCTTTATTAAAAATGATGTTAAACAGTGAACTTCTGATTATTTTTCTGAACGGCCTTATGTTATACACAGGGGATGTCATGTGATTAAACGTGAACACTGGTCCATTCAATCAATCAGCCCAGCTGAATGAAAATTAAAGTTCTTGACAGAGCTGATACAGCTGCGATAAAACACCAGGCACAAAAGGCAACGATATCAAGAGACACTCTGAATTAACAGACACAGTCCCAAAGAACCACATGGGCTTCCTGTCCCTGATTGCATCAATGAGTTGCTCCTTTAAGAGGAGTTAACGTGCTTTTCAGATTTCTTCAACAAGAAGCAAAGATCTCGATCATTTCAGGCTGCCTATAAACCTGCAGGCAGGACTGTGACTCCTTTATGGCCAGGGTTGCTCAGCCCCTGATCTCCAGCTACAGCTGGAAATTGTGCCTAAATGCCCTGGAAAATGATAATTTGTCCATACCGTCTTTACTGCAGCCTCACCTGGAAGTTGGCCACAATACACATGCCGAAGGAGCTGATGATACCCAGCGCCAGGCCTGCCTTGTTCCACTTCTGGACACGAACCTCATTCCTGTTCAGCTCCTCCACCTGTTTGTACCTCACGTACATAGTGGCCACGCCTGGGAGGACAGCAGCAGGGGAGTTAGCGCAGTTAGATTCCTGGTACTTTTATGTCTTAATTCTCTAGCTACCGGTACTGTACGTCAGTACTGCTCTCTGCCACCATTGTGTGCCATGCCTTGGAAAATCATTTTTGGGGAAAAATAAATCAAATGTATTATGCTGCTCATCATAAGCTCTACTACAGAAACTCAAAACGCTGAAAGCAGCAAAAAGTACTTTAGTGGTATAGTTTTCATCTGTAAGTTATGTACAAAACACAAACAAATATCCCACTGGGCATCATTAGCAGTATTTAAAGTACTGTATGCAGTACGTCTTGATGCTGTTGTAAAGGATATTAGAATGTGTCTGGGACTTGAAATCAGTGCTCCCTCAGTCATCATAATGTCAAATGAAAGGGCTGAGGTGTTTTCACAGCTAGTCTTAAGTGTTAATTGACTTTATAATAGTATTGTAAAGTCAATGTAGTTCTAGCATTTATAATTGAGGAACAGAGCTGGGTCTGTTCTGCCTTAATGGCAGAATTAAGGGGATGTTGTGTAATTGAAAAAACAAACGTGAAGACAGAGTCCTGTTTCATATGATATTCCAGTCTTCAGAGGCAAAGAGATATTTATTACATAAATGCAATGGTATAACAGCTGATATTTAGTCAAAATACAAGACAATTATAAATGAACAGTACCTAAAAAAGATGAAATGTTGAGCATGAGCCCAAAGACGCATCTCTCCGGAACGACAGTTCCCGTGTCACTGGGGGGAAACACAGTGGTCAGTCACGAGCACACACTGGGGGCTCTCCAGCACTGACGAAGGCAGATGCTACACCATCACCCTAAACAGCTGAAAGCCGAGCTCGCTTTCTTCCTTGACAACAGTGAACATTCCAGAAAGCCTGTTAGCTGTTGCCCAATGCTGTGGTTAGTTGCCTCATTGCTCAAATACATGTGATGGCCCAGAATTTCCCTTAAGCCTGGAATTCAAGGCATTCGGATTTGATGCGTCTTTTAGTTTCAGGCTTTATCAGCACTGGAAATTTTTGAGCCGTCTGTTCAAGTAAGGCTCAAGCACTGTGGGGAGCACAAAAAGGAACTGATCTTGCATCAGCAGTATGGGCCAAGGGGTTACGATGAACACATATGTTGGAAATTCCTGTTTCTCAAGAGTAACACAGTTCTCTCCAAAAACATGGCAGAGACGGCAGCAATGCGAGTTATCACAGTGCCATCTTGTGGCCACTTCTCAGTGCTTCACTCATCTACTGTACTCGGGCAGCCCCGAGGGGCAGTGGTCAGCATTGCTGCCTCACGGAGCTGGGGCCCTGGGTTCAATTTCAGACCTGCGGTGCTATCTGTGTGGAGTTTGTATGTTCTCCCCAGGTTTCTGTGGGTTTCCTCCGTGTGCTCTCGCTACCTCTGACAAAACATACTGGTGCGTTAATAGGCTTGTGGGAAAACTGGCCCTGCCGTGAGTGTGCGTGTTTAGCTCACGAGCCTGGGGAGGGTAGGGGCAGGAGTGATCGCTCACCCCAGTGACTCACAGCACTTAGCTCGGCAGCCCCTCCGTTCACCATGAGACCCATGATCTCCCACCACGTCTCCAATACAAACAAGCAACACAATAACATAAGCAAGTAACAATAAACATCCAAACTAACTTCTTATTTGTTTTTTTAGCTGATGCTGTTATATAAAGGGACTTACGTTTGCACCCATTTATACAGCTGGGAATTTCTCTGGAGCAATTTAGGTGAACAAACTTGCTCAAGGGTACCACAGCAGCGTCTCACCTGGGATTTGAAGCAGCAACCTCCCACTGAACCCAGACCACTGTGCAACACCGCTGCCCCTAAAACCTAGCATATGCCAGACCCGTGTAAGAACATGTCTCCTGCTGGCTGGTGATGATCTGTGTCTGTCTGAAAGTGGAATGTGATCCCTCACCAACTCTTTGCGAGTCTGTTACTAAAAAACTCACAGAACAGAAAGTATCTCAGCACTCCCTGGCTTCTGAAATATGTCCCACTCAATCGGGGAAAAAAAAAACTCTTCTTTGTTCCCGGCAGGCTCTTGGGAAGTGCTTGACAGTACTCATTTCAAAACCACCACCTTTCTGTCTGTTGTAAAGGATTTTGAAAGAGCAAGAGAGGCAAGATAAACTCAATCAACACAGAGCACAGTGGAATGATGAAAAGAAATCAGACGTGATTGCTTATCTCTTGCAATCAGTCTGCTTCCCAGAGAAATTAGTTTCACTCAACCCTCCTAGTTCACAAAGTGCTTTAAAGAAAAATGCGATTGTGTGACTGCTCTGTTGAAGAAAAAGAGAAAAAATAAATGCCCGTTGACTTCAACTAAATAAACTAACGGTGCTATAACATACTTATTCATAACAAGCCTTGTAAAAATGCCTATTTTAGTTTAAAATACAGAAAAATTGACATCTCCATAGCTTGTCAGCAAAAATGTATAAAAACTTAAGTCCCGACCAATGTGTTAAATCAGTCATCAGAAACCCCAAAAGGCTCAGACAGGATCATAACCTGGATGGGTGCCAGTCCAACTTCGCATTGAGCCAGACAGCCAAGCCACATCCCGATTCACGTAACAGAAAACCTTAGGTATTAATGAATGTGGAAAAGCAATGGGTTTTTCCGAGTTGTGGTACTGAAAGAAACAAATGAAGTTTATATTCGCCAGATTCACTGAGACGTTCAAACAGAAATATCACACACCTCTGCTTCACAAGTATCAAATGTGAGAAGATGATGAGTGAACTTTGTCTGCTCATGAGCCAACCACAAAAACGTGTTAAACACATCTCATGCTAAATTCATACATCTTTTGTTTGACACCTGTGTCGTAACAATGATAACATATATTTTTTAGAAAGAAGAAATGCAGAATGTGACAGTACTTTCCATAGATCAAACTTGCCCTTCTAGATAAGCCTGTCTGCAAGTGTGATGTTTGTCAGGCAGGCATACATGATCCCCTCTTTCCCATTTAAAACAGCAACCCTTGACTTGTGTTTCTGATTCAGCTGTTGAAACACATCGTGAGCGTGGCCTTTCGTATGCAAGTGCGGGGTTTGAAATAAAAAAATAAAACTACTTTAATACAAGTTAAAGTAATGTTCAAGACACCAAGAAATGTTCTTTTGTAAAACACTTGAACTATAAGGAAATAAAAAGGAACTAAGGGAAATAAAATAAGTTAATCTAAATCCTGTTTTCAACAGTGTTGAAATACCAACAGGCAAGCGAGACGGCAGCCAAGTTTACTGAAAGACTGAGGAAATCTTCCTCTTTCTACATCTTGATATGGTTCTGGCACCAGACTCAAAGACAGGCTATCCCCTTGGTCTATGCTAACATTCAGCCTGTAATGCAACAAGTAATAGGTTTATTCCATGCTGAAAAGAGAAGAGAGAAAATAACGTTTCGGCTGCGAAGCCTTCTTCAGGTGACCCAGCTACCCACCTGAACTACTTCAGCCTGTAATGATCATTAAACAACCGTATAAATTAAAATATGAATGCTGGGAAATGACTCGGTGCCAGATTCTCAGCTACACACACATCATCTAGCTTCCAGGAACTCTGAGCCACACAAAATCTGCTTCTGCAAACTTCTAGGCAAGTTAAATTTAACCAGCAGAAGAGAAACTGAGGGCTCCCCTCCTGTCGAAGGCCAGCCCGAAGCGGTTCTTACCTGATGTAGGGTACCAGGGGATCCACATGCTGCAGGAGGACAGCCGTGATGTAGGACAGGATGAAGGCGGCGGAGGTCCAGAGCACGAGCACGACAGGGAGGGCACTCAGGCCCTGCTGGAACCACAACATGGCCACACCAGCCCCAGCTCAGAGGACGCACGTCAGGGAGACACCATGGGCCAGGCCTGGGGCTGTGGGGAGAGGCACGCCGAAAGTTGAGGCTGATACAGGACAGGGCACCGCGAGATCAAAGTCCTCCCCACTCGGGGAGAGGAAAAAAACCCCACACGCATGCACGCACAGCCACAGAGACGCAGGATCGACACTCCACTCCACCTCGCCCAGCTAGGGCTGGATGACAGCGCCGATGTCACGGTCAGGGTGTTCGAATCACAGACTAGCAGGCCCGCCTGCTGCTCTTCTTGTGACTTTCCTCAAATGCCTGACAAGCTCCCTGGAAGTCAGCTGACTCCTGAGCCCCAGTTCACTTTCATTTCTGCTTTTTTTTTTTGTTGGGGTGAAAATAAATAAAGAGCTATGTAAATAACTGGCGCTACAGCATTCCGGACTGTTTCTCCACATGTACTGAAACACACACACACACACACACACACACACACACACACGGCAGGAAATGGTTCTGTTCTGTCATATGATACCACATTAACCCTCATGTGGAAATCCTTGAATTACTCGTAGCATCAAGAAAGAGATAAAACATCAGCTCTGCTGCCTTTTGCCCTTAATAACAAGAACAGCAATAACCCACTCCTCACAATATTAAATGTCAAAGTGAACTGTGCTGTCCAGAAAACAGGCATGCTAAAACTGGTAACCCTCATATACTGTATGTGAAATACATCTGATCCGTTTTTTAATATATTACAATATGATTGTGTTGCCATTGCACAAGCCACTCACAAAAACGTCACTCGCTCACTCAATAGCTCCATGACAAAAATTAAAACACTTTTTAAAAGCTCATTAAAAAATATAACGACAAAAATGAGATCGTTTAGAGCTCGAACTATATCTTTTGTCTTTATAGCTAGATTTTAATTCACTATGTATGATTCAGATGTTTAGCAAGGGTGCAGCCGGTAGTATACTTCAATTTTAGAGATAAAGGTCCAGTTGTCAACCCTAGTCAGACTGATCAATTTACTGCTCTTCCTGTGGTGCAGTCAGTCTGCTCACTATAGCGAACCATGCCCAAAAACTACTTATGACAAGGAGCTCCTATCTAAAGATGTGACCCAGCGCTTTACAAAAAGAATCTGACAGGGTAAAGGACGATTCCGACAGGAAAGTTCATAGTTTTAGTCTAATTATGGAAAACAATTAGACTACAGTAAACGAACACTGATTAGTCCTCGTGATCAGTTAAGCTAAATGGGACAAACTAAAGCGCTTATTGTTAAATTAACAAATCCAATTGAAATTAAAAATAATTTAATTACACAATTGAATCTACAGATTTGTGACGATACAATTCAAGCCCAAATACAGTAATTAAAAGCTAACAATCCAACGAAAATATAAGCAGTGATGTATACAAGAATTCAACCGCTCGACGGTTCCACTTTGAGTTTACAATTACATAATCGCTATGTATTGTAAGATTGTAAGTGTAGCCTTTTGGCACAATATTACCAATTCAGTCGTACAGTTCTCTTTCATTTTCGCAATCATATAATTGAAAGTACAATACATTGTCTATCATTGCGCGAGATTATATCTATATTTTTCGAACTTCCTGTACGTCCTTTGTACTGATGCAGTCGAGAAGAGATTACTTGATCGCTTCCCAAACCTGTGCATCTTCGTGGCGTGATCACACAGGCGAGTTTTACACTAGCTCCACAGAAGTCGGTGGTTGTAAACAGCAACAGGTGTTGGGAAAGGTCTATATAGGCTTTTTCGCTTGGGGGGCATTAAAGAAATCACGCTCCGTACACGGCTAGAAAGTTGTTTATAAAAGGTGTAATAGTTAATAGGCTGCGTCAGACGCAGATATACTATAACGCCCCTTTACCAGTTTTACAGCCGATACAAAAGCAAAAGTATGTTGATTTAATTAATCCATAGCATCAAAGTGCCTGTTCTGGAAAAATAAAGGAACTGTTCACGGCTACATACTGTAAGTAACCAAACTCACCTTCCTCTCTCCTCGTCATAGCATGTTAAAACATCCTCCTCAATGTGTAAATTGCGGACAAGTTATAGTTTCAACAAGCCAGTGTTTCAAAGACTAATTACACTGTATGATGTCCGTGCACTGAATCAAAATCATGCAGTTTCTTTACTCCTCTGTTTTATTTTACCAGGGTCCTGAGCTCTTAGGCTATACTGAGGCAAGCGGCAACAGTTCCGTCCAAAATCACAATCTTGACGGCTTAAACTGTTGGCCAGGAAGCGACTTGCTTCTCACACGTTCAAGCATTAAAGTGATATCACAGAAACAATATCCTGCAGGCAAAGGGCAGAAAGAGAAGTGATTTGCGGAGCAGCGCCATCTATCAAATGGAATTGTTACTGTTATCTTTTAATCGTTTTACACAGTCCTGTGTGCATTGCTTTACTTTAATAGGATAAACGGTTGCAGATTGCAATTTATGGCTTAGAACCCTTTAAAAACCTCCCCTAGATTATAACCCCTTTATTATTAATTATTATTATTAATTATTATTATTATTATTATTAATAATAATAATAATAATAATAATAATAATAATAATAATAATAATAATAATAATAGTCTTATAATGATATGATGAAACAATTGATAACCATATATAATACTTAATAACTCGACATTCAATACAAAAAAAACACGGTTGTTATCTACTTGTCGAGGGACAGGGAAAATAAGAAAGAAAAGTTTGCTCGTCTTCAAATGTCTCATCGCCGGTTTTATACTGGCAGCGCAGCGGGTCTCAGACGGGAAAGCGGAACAGCTGCCACCTGGCTCGGAGTCGAGGAAGGCGCCAATCTTGTCTCGAGCGCGGCCCCGCGCGGCCAGGTGCCTCGCCAGAGCACAATCGGCGTCGAAGTCGACGACAACGTTTCGGATAAACATGGTATGTAAATAAACAAAACTTTTTCCCGAATTTATAATTCTGTCAAATGTAAATGATCACGTAGGTCACGATATCTGGAATCGCTGGAAAGTGGTGTCCTAGCCCACAAGAAGATCGAAAATTGAAAAGACTGTGTTTCCCGATGTCTTCTCGCCCTTTCTCTGTCATCAGATGGCTACACAGAAGTCGAAGGTTAACGACAGGAGTGTTTCCACTAAACCACGCAAGGAGAAGCCAGGCTTTTGTGAGACTGCAGGGCAGTGTAACCTCACTGTCTATTCAGAGGGACTCGATGAAAGCGTGGAGCCCAGTTACCAGGAGGATCCGCATGGTACAACAACCTCTATTTTAACAGTTACTTGACTTTACTACTTCGTAATGCTACTTTGATATATATTTTTTTTTCCTAATGAAAAGACACTTTTCAAATGTTCTGTGGAAAAGTCCTGGAGGGCTCCTGTGTTTGCAGTTCTCCTTATAGAATGAGCACATGAGGAACTGGGAGAAGCCGCCAAACTGTGGTCCAGTTAGGCCAATAATGACCTGATTGAGGGTGGCCAGCTGGCCGGGAAACCTGTTTACACACTGCACCTCCCAAGACTAGGATTGGTGATACTTAGTCTAAGAAATCACATTAAAACAGGTTTAGACAATCCTGATCCTTGAGAGTGAGTTTTGTTTCTGGTCTTCATTCCAAATAAGATCTTAATGACTTAATTGAACCAATTAAAAGTGTGTTTTACATGTCTTAATCAGGCACTAATTGACAGGGCTTCAAAATCCGGCACTTGGAAGTCCCGCATTGCCTACTCCTTCATTAAAATAAACAGGATGTTTATTACACAGTGGGAGAGAACACGTCGAATTAACCATAGGGCTTCATCATGAAAACAGTTGCCATCAGAAAACATACTGAAGCTTGGCCGTCCTGGTGGATTGTTTGGGTCAGGGCTGTCCTATCCAGATCTCCCCAACACCCGGGTCTGCTGGTGTCTTCTGGCTGAGATCTTAATTATTTAATTGACTGATTAGACCCCTCTGAATTGTTTTTGAGCTCTGGAAAAGTCAGGAGGTTTATTTTACATATTAAAACTCTTTATCAACAACCTCTGCTTAGGAGTTGAAACCATTTAAGTCTAATTAATCACAGTCTTCTTCTTCTTTTTCACAGCCTTAGTCCCAGACTGTCCTGGGGTCAGCTGCTTTGGTTGCTCTTCTCCACTTGTCTCTGTCGAGCACATCTTCCTCACTCACTTCACATACCTCCATATCTTTTCTCACACAATCTATCCATCTCTTTTTAGGCCTGCCTCTTCCCCTGTTACCTTCCACCTCAAATTCCATTACCCTCTTTGTTACTTCCTCAACGTCCCTCCTCATGATATGTCCATACCACCGTAACGTCGCCTCTCGCATCTTCTCAACCACATCCACCACCCTACATCGTCTACGGATTTCTTCATTTCTGATCTTATCCTTCATTGAAATCTGCAGAATCCATCTCAACATCCTCATTTCAGTTCTTCTCATCAAGTTCTCTTCCCTCTTTCCATCTAATTAATCACAGTATTTTACATAATTATTCTACTCTTTACTGGGTAGATGAGCCAAGTAGTGTTTTGTCGTTTGTAACCTTTATGTTCCTATAATAGTTTATGGGCCAAATTAACCAGCCAGCGGGGTCCAGAGCTGGGTATTCCTGGTTAATTTGGAATGGTATTAAAATATCTTTATTAAATCTGGTTATGCATTTTATAAAAGGAGATGTCTGTGGAAAAGCTAGCTTTTTTAATAACACACTTTTAAACATTATCACAGATCTAGGAAACTGGTTTATATGGACTAGTATCATCTATCTTGTATAATTATATTGATGTATGATGTTTTATTGCCTGCTCATCTTCCCAGCGGTGGCAGCTCCTGTCAGAGGGAGAAAAAGGCCTTCCATGGCAGAGCCTGAAGAAGAAGGCGAAGACTTTCCAATTGGGTACTTGTTTCATTTATTTGTGTGATTTTAAATCTGTAGGACTGTAATGAATAGCTTGCTTCCACGTGCCTTGAGAAGTATTTCTTCATTTCTTTTGCATTGTTTCAACAGTTTTGTAACTTTGTTTTTTTTATAATTGACGAGGAAAACAACAGTTTTTTTCTCTTTACAGGGGAGATGTGAGATCTATGCTTGAAAGATTTGGAGGTACAGTAAGCTTTGCAATTATTATTATTTATTATTAAAATGTTTAGAAGCACAGACAGGCATAGTATATCTTCTCTCAGAGGAATTTATAAGGGTTTTGAACCATCTGTTTCTTTCTGGTAGCTGATATTAGGAAAGCACTTCTTGCAAAAAGAAAACGCCTTGAAAATTGCAGCAAATCTTCCCTGAAAACAAGTAATGAGAAGATAGAGCAGATTTGGAAAGCACAGCAAAATGACAGGTGAATCCGTTTGCCTTTTTTAAAGTTGGTGAACGTTAGTCTGCTTGAACAGAATCTATCAAATAGAGCATCTAACATCTCTTTATCCTCCAAATTGGTAAAAGATCTCAGTTTGCAATAGTTTCTGTAGGTAAAAACAAATTCACCTCCCTTCATCAGAATTTAAACTATGTATAAATTAAGACTGAATAGGTGAGAAAGTTGTAACTCATCACCCCACACCAACTGAACTCAATGTTTGGCATGCACTTTGTCTATATTTTTGTGCAATTTATCCAGTTTAAGGTCAAGTTGCTGGTTTTACTAAAATAGATGTGTTATGCCACTTAATTACAGTAGTTTGTATGAAACATTCTGACACAGTCCTTACTCTGAAATCACCACTTCTAGAGGAAGAAGAATATTTAAGTCTGTGGAGGGGAAAGTGGTCAATCCAACCTAATAACATTGGAAAATAATCTTTTAATTGTTTTAGAACAGAGTAGAACATTTTAATGTCAGTCTATTACCATGCTAATTTCAGTCTTTTTTTTCCATTTGAAGGAATAAATTGAATGATGACTACAGTAAGCAGTTCACAGCAGTATTCCAGCAGTGGGAAAGCGACATCCACAAATCTAAGGATCAGGAGGACAAACTGGAGGTGGGAGTTTACATTAAAGATCTATTAATAATCAATGAGAACATCTTATAAAATTTCTGGGCAGTTCACAATTTTAAATTTTCTGCAATTTTATGATTGTGTTAAAACATAAACATGCCATACTGGCAGCAGCTAGTGGCCTGGCCAAATTTCTTCCTGGCCTTTACCAGTCATGGACTCCTAATAATCCCCATCTACGAATTGGCTTCATCACTCTGCTCTCCTCCCCACTGAGAGCTGATGTGTGATGAGCGTTCTGGCGCACTTTGACTGCCATCACTTCACCCAGGTGGGGCTACACATTGGTGGTGGTGGAGGGGAGTCCCCATTATCTCTAAAGTGCTTTGAGCAGAGTGTCCAGAAAAGCACTATTTAAGAGTAAGGAATTATTTTATTATTAAACTTTTGCATGTGACAAATATGCTGTCCAGAATACAGTGCCCTCCAAAAGTATTGGCACAAAAACCTAAAATTGGCATTTCCCTGTTGTACAGTATACATAAGAAATTGAAATTCACATAAAACAAATTATTCAGAGTCAGAATTCAGGAGGTCACCTTTTAGTTTTAGTATATATTTTGCAAACACACTTAATCATTTTTAAACCAAAGCATATGTTGTGTTCAGTCCCCCACAATTTAGGTGATCATAAGTATTGGGACACTTAACTTAAAGCAAATTAAAGAAGTGAAAAAGTCAGTATTTTGTTGCAGATCCCTTGCTTGCAATAACTGCATCAAGCGTCCATCCCATTCACCAGACTCTGTTTCTTCACTTGAGATGCTTTGCCAGGCTTTTACTATAGTCTCTTTAAGTTGTTGCTTGTTGGTTGGGCTTTCTACCTTCAGTTTCCGTCGAACAAATGAAATGCATATTCAATTGGTTTCAGATCTGTTGATTGATTTGGCCAGTTTAAAATGTGCTACTTTTTGTGTCCGATTAACTCCTATGTTTTAGGGTGCGGTATGTTTCATGTCATTGTCCTGCTGCATAAAGAACTGCAGTAAGTCCAAATAAGTCTGGTATAATTTCCTTACATTAGCAGGCAAGATCTGTTTGTATATCTCTAAATTCATCCCATTGCTGCCATCTTCAGTTAAGTCATCAATAAAGACCATTGAACCTTTTCCGGAAGCAGCCATACATACCCAACCCATGATACTCCCTCCCCCATGCTTTACAGACGAAGTGCTACACTTACGATCATTGGCTGTTTCTGTTTTCCCCCACACTTTAGCCCTTCCATCACTTTGATGTTTATTTTGGTTTCATCTGTCCATAAAACCTTGTTACAGAACTCCTGTGGCTCATTTCAGTATTTTTTCGCAAATTCCATTCAAGCCCTTCTGTTCTGGTCGCTGATGAGGAGCAGTAATTTTGGGGTTTTTCTTTACATCCACTGCATTTGTCTTTTTTGGAAGCCTGGTTCTCTGCCTGTTCTTGACTCCTCCACTTGTTTTCTTTTTCTTAAGCACATTCCAGATTGTTGATTTTGCAATGCCAAGACTCTTAATTTCTCTGATGGTCATTTTCTTTCCCCTCATTTTCAAAATGGCCTTCTTTTCTGTCATAGCGAGTTCTCAAGTCTTTATGTTGGTGTTTGCTGACTAATTCAAGGGAAAGATTTCAGAAGCTGTTTCAAAAGAGCTGTAACCTGTTTGTCCCAATACTTAAGCTCATTGAAAATATGCTGTTGTTGTATAACTGTAAAACATTTATGCATAAAACCCATAGTTACCCTTCATTAAAAGAGGATATTCTCTGCTTTTGTCTCATATTCATCTTGTGATTTGAAATCCAAATCATAGCATATAGCTATAATGGGCTAATTTGAACTCTTGTCCCTATACTTTTGGAGGGCATTGTAGGTCTGGGAAAGCAAAAGTACAGTATATGTAACTTGCTGCAGACACCCCTGGATAGGACAGATTCTTCTATTTGGTGAGGCCTCTTCTAAATAGAGAGATATGCCATGAGAAATTAACATGAATCGTATAATAAACAGTGTAGTACAGTATGTAACCTCAGTTAGCTCAGTTAAATATCAAGATATTTCCTTTGCCTTCTATCTTCTAATGCTTTCTTGCATTGCAATAGATGAGATTTCATGTTTTGCGATGCAGAGCTTGTTCCGGCAGCAACAGAAGCTGTTCCAGCAAATGAGGGTTATACAAGGGCAGAGGCTGAAGACACTGAAGCAGCTCTTTGACCAGTACATCAAGGTAAAATTACACTATTTAAGGTTTACGAATTATAGTACTGTATTTACAGTACATATTCTGTCATATTTTACTAGAGTTCATAACTACAATCATTACTACACAAGGCTATTTCATATTATCACCAATATGCTACCACACAATACTGCTCTTTATACTTCAGCATGATATTTTAATTGGCTTAGCAGTATTTTAAAATACAAATTCTGCTGGGCTCCAAATATTAAAACCCAGTGATTAACAGATGTGGAGTTATTGATCACACATAATCAATTAATCTGTTAGAAAAGTTATTTCTCACACTGCATCTAACTAGAAAAAAAGTGTATAACCATATTAATCAGCAGCTCTGATGGCATTTTCTTTTATTGTAGGCTTTTGAAGAGATGGAGAAGACTCATATCACTCAGCATTCTGCTGTTCAGAATGAGTTACGCAAAGAAATGGCTCTCTTTCAGAAAAAAATATTGATGGACACGGTAAGCATAAACAGATTCTTGTTATTCGGTTTGGCAAGTTGAGACATTACATGTTTCAGTGTGAATTTTGAGAGTCACTGTTGTATTTACACCTCAAACACGGTGGAATTAATTACAGCCACCCCTAAGACCTAAACATAACTGGAGGTGCCTACTTTACTCTTCGAAGTTCGCATTGAATAAAGCTAAGAGGACATCCATACCCTGTATTAATGGGATGTTTTTTTATAACACAGCAACAGCAAGAGATGGCTACAGTCCGCAAGTCCTTGCAGTCCATACTGATGTGAACACTGCATGCTAGATCAGAGAAAACAGAAGTTAAAAGGGCAAAAGGATGACTTTATTAAGTTTGAACTGTTCAGGATTTTGTTCTAGTTCTTTCTTTGTAGCTTGCCCTATTTGAACTTCACTGTAAAGTAACGCTTTCTTGTAGAGATGCAATCAATTACTTTTTATTTTTATTCCAATCTTCTGCTAAAATCAGTTGACATGTTTCATGTTCTTTACTACTAATCTTTACATGCATTTCGATGTATTCTATGTGGATTACATAAAAACAAGACATTGTAATAGAAAAAAGTCCATACAAATGACTTGTATATAAAACAATTCTACAAAAAATAAAAATCACCCGTTATCATAAATATAACAATCTTTATTTTACATAAGCTTTATTTAAAAATTAAAGGTTTTTACAGAGGTTAAAATCAAGCAAACATATGGATTTGTATGCACTACAAAGGCAAGGAAAATCAAAGTGAAAATAGTTTTTATTCAGACAAACTGTGAAACTGAAGCAACGCGCCTTTCAAATTGATTAAATACCACTGCCCGCATTAACAAGACTAAGAGAAATTAGTTTTGAGTTATTTTAAATATGAGTTTATATCCTCATTATATTTACTGTGATGATATCCAAGTGAGAATTATAACAGCTTTGGTAACATTTATATAGTTGAAGGGAGTTTCTTATTTAGGATGGTCCACTCTTTTATTCAATAATTTTTAGATACAGCAAGTTAAGATTCTGGGCAAAGGTACAGTGGCCACACGGTTGTGTGAATGTAATTTTAATTAGCTTTCAATATGCCTTCAAATGAGACTTATCAAAATACCCAGTTTAAAAACTTGGTGCTATAGTCTGTCAACACATACGTATCATGTGCACAAAGCTAATTTATAACTCATTTTAAAGTTAAAAAGGGTAAAGAATTTTTTTATTAATCAAGAATTATAGTGACCTAAATCGGTAAAACCGATTGAGTCGTACCAATTTTAGGGAACAAAAAATTATGAAGCAATGATAAATGAATGCACAATGTTTAATACTCTTAAGACAAACTACAGATGTTCTGCATTTTGTTCAAGGCATCATCTGAATGACAGTAAGAAGCAGGTGAAACACAAGGTAGCCAGCACTACTTAACAAAAAGAAAACTGGGCACTCAAGCACATTTAACCACTATGTGAAAAACACAATCATGATCAGAGACAAAATCATGAATAAAAGTTAGCAGCTTTTGTTTTGTGTAAACCTGACTTGAGTTGTGGAAAAAAAAAAATAGTTGGAGATTGTCTACTGACCCTTTTCACTATTATGTCATTTTACATCCAAGACTGACAGTCCAGGTAAAACATAATACTAACCTTTTCCAGTCTAATTATAGCTAGGGCAGACTTTACTGTGCCCAGATAAGCACTGCAATTCTTTGTTAAATCCAAAACATATCTTTGAAAACTTAAGGCAACTTTCATTTTATCCATAAAAGATATTGTGTGGGGAAAAAGCATGGGGCAGTCCAAACAAATTAAGACCTGTTCATCATAGAGACATGTGACATGCATATCAAGAGAAATTTTCCCTCATACTTATATGAATGCATTAAGTATTACACACAGAAAAAAAATTTTAAAGTTAAAAGGCAACTGAAGATGTAGCAGCAAAGCATCATTACAGCACACATCTTGGAACGACAATCCCTTAAAGGAAACAAAGAAGGATAAATAGAAGCCTTTAAAAGACATGTAATAAAAGCAATAAAACTACATGACTGGCCCGTTACAAATGTTACAAAATTTTCTTTAGCATTTTGTAACGTCTTCCACACTGCTCTTGCAAGCACTTAAAGTGCAAAACATAAGCAAACAAAACATCATGACATTCAAAACAGAAAATATCTAATATGTTTACTGAAAGATAAGTGTTCTATGGAAGGACAAAAAAGCTAATTCGCTTAGTAGGTAATTTGCGAGAAATAACATTTGTCCACTGAAAAAACAGCAAGTTAAGAAGATCCCTTTTCCTCCAGTTACACTATCAAGAAATGAAACTCCTGTCTTTTATAAGGACGTGAAAGATGACTGCACTGCCATCAACAGTCCACAGGATTACAATTCAGAGCTTTCTGAGTTTTATATCCCACCAATCAATTTACTGCCTCAGATTCTATCCTTCATTTCAGCCCAAGTTAAACAAAAGAAAAATAAAGTACAGTACTGATGAATCTTTTTTTAAGGCAAGAGTGAAAAGGAACAGCCAGCATCAAGCAAATCAGTTTTATTACTTCTTGTTCCCCATGCTTTAATTTAAAAAATCATAAACCCACTGGCTCTGGTATTATTGTTGGCTAATGTGCTTCCACTGGAAAAGGTTAGCATTAACAATGCCTACACAGGAGTAACTAATGGAGTTTCTAGGTTTAGGTTCAGTTGAATGGGAACTTTTGTGTATAAAAAGAGATCCAGTATCTTTTGTCTGAACATGAATGTGTACTGGAGCATGACAATACATAGCTACCTGTGTCTTTTCCACATCACACTCTCAGAAATAAAAAAAGGTTACCATCTTAATCTGGTATGTAAACAGAATAGAGAACTTGCCTTATCTTAAACACAAATCATTTTCTATAATACAATTTTCCTTTCTTTAGAATTCCCCTCCATGGGTGAAAACTTGGCAAGTTCTTTTTTTAAAATACACATTTAGCATTTTAGACAAAAGGCAAGACTACGTTGTCTTTTGACGTTAGGCTGCATTTATGACAGGCGAAACAATACCGAGTGCACCATATACTGAAGCCCATTCTTGTCTCAGAAGCAGAGGGTAAAACAAACTTTCTTGTTCTGAACTATTAGCAATCAGATTAAAAAAGAAAAACCCTTCTGGCTGGAGAATCTCACAAACACAGGAGTAAACAAAATTATAAAGAAATTAAAAAGAAAGATGCAGCATATTCCTGCAAGCAGGATTAACGGAAAACAATCGGCAACCCCTGTCTTTTACTGAAAAGTAACACTTCATAAAGGGACAGATTTATAAATACTGCTTTGAGGAAGTCCAGTTAAAAAAAAAACATTGTTCCATTTGGTATCTGCGACAATTGGATACACACTTGAGGTGAAATACTTCTAAAAAATTGTTTTTAAAACAAATAGTGAGCTAGATGATGAAATTTCAGGTTGTTTTTTTTTTAAGAGACTTGATGCAGTGCAGGGTGTTTATAGGTCTATCAAGTGTGTCAGAGTAGTGGCACAATATAAGCCAGTTTTTCTACTTCCTGTTTCAATCTCTATTTACCCCACCCCACTCACAGATAAACTGCTGCAAAAAAATCAGAAATCAGTACAAAAAACAACGTTCCTTGACAATTCTTTCAACTAGAAACACTACTATTGCAGTCTGTAATGAGACAACACTGGACATGGAACATTGCACACGACAGCGATTGAAATAAATTATTTTCATACGTCAGCTCTCTCCTGGGTTCGTCTGTGATCCATGTTATTGGTTTACATTCACTTGGTGAAGAGATCACATCTCCTTTTCTCAAACAAGAATAAACCCAAAACAGTCACTAATGGTGGTTGTGCCCTTGCTGATTTGGGCCTGTGGGCAGCGGCTTGATTTTGAATACAAAAATGTGAAGATGAGAGGCTATCTGATTGCAAACACTGACACAGTAACGCACAAGATCGAAGAAGGAGATGATCTGCAAAAGTATAAAAAGGAACACATTAAAAACACTTTAATAGTAACAAATCAGCAAAAAATACTTTTGTAACTTTTTTCCTCCAGAAATGTTATATACACAAGTGATTTTTATGTTGCCACCAATGTGAATTCAACAATCATCCCATCAATATATGTAGCGCACTAACACTGGGAAACAAAATCAATGTACAGACATCTTCTGAAATGCGTGTTTGCCAAGCCATCTGCTTCTTACACACACTGCAAGCACCACAGCAACAGCCACAGTGCTAGAGAACCACATGAAGCTTTCACCAGTAACCCCACATCCTGAACAGACCCCCACTTACCTGTCTGAGGAAACACATTCACAGCTGGTTAATCCAACAGCCCAGGACTCAACCAGCAATGTGTGCAGTGCGCAACCAGTGTTGCGGTAGGGGAACTTTTATCAGTTACACCTCCTGCTTTCTAAATAGCATTCTTATTACGAGAGCAATTTATCTTTGTGTGCTCAAGGCGTGCACCATTTCACCGATGGTCTCTTAACACTTCCTCACACCACTGCAAACCTACCAGAGCAATCCAGAGAACCAGATACTCATCAATAAAGCTGTTGAAATACTGGTCCAGAAACAGCAGCCCAGGCCCTAAAAAGGCCAGATCATGAAGATGCATTTCACTTTTTGTCATATGTGCAACCTGAGGGGGTAAAAAAAAAAAAGACGAGATTCAGAATTGATCACAAAATGAACTGAATTACAAAAAGTGGAGTATGCTCTGTTTGTGTGGAGGTGACCACAGTTAACTAAAGGGTGGGCACAGACCTAAAGGAGAAAACCTCTTTGACTAAAGGCTCAAGTCCCTGGAGCAAAAGCAGACCAGAGGAGGGCTACAGCAACAGAAACACTCACCACTAATTTGTTGGTTATCTTGGCCGACACAAAACCAAACGCCAGGATGTAAAGACAGGGATGCTTCTCGAAGAGCTGGACGGCCGACTTCTTGTAGATCATGACTGCCAGGATAATTACAGACCCAATGTGCAAGAAAGGTGAAAGCACACTGGTCCCCTGCAAAATATCAGCATAGAACAATACAAAATATGGATCACTAAAAGTGTCTGCCTTAAATGCTTTTGACAAATTATACAAAACATGCAAACTGTAATTTAGTCCTAAGGGCTTTTGTGAATTTGGAACAAGATATCCAGCTGTCTTGTCCCTCTTACAGAACAGCTTTCCGAGATAAGTCATAATTCCAATGCCACAGAGGCGGGGCTACTAGAAAGTAGGATTTTTAAACAGATTGTGTGATATAGGTTATTTCATGCACAGACATGTCTACATGGATCTTATACAGGCATTGAAAAACAGACATGCAAGCTGTTAGAAAGAGCTTCTGGACGCTTTCCAAGTCTCTGAAGATTTTTAACATTCAGGTTTTTGTTTTTTTAATATGGAACGATGCAGTAGCTCACGGTCCAGGAACACTCCCAGAGAAAAGAGCATGGGAGTTTTTACATAGGTGGCTAAGAGCTTTCTATCTGAGAGAAACAATATGAGCAGAAAGAAAGTGAGAATTACTCACTGCTATTGTGGAGCCATTTTTTCCAACTCCTCCTGTGAAAATGACTCTGAAGTAGTTTGTGCAGGAGAATACAGCTCCCACCACTGTGCAGATAGCAGGCACAATCTTCATTTGGATGTTTAACACTGGAATCTTGGGATTGAAGAAGGGTCTTGATAAAAACAGCACTTGCAACAGTGTTAGCATGCAACTGCTGCAGCTGAGCTTGACTAAAATCCCCACAAAAGTTGAACAGAGGCAGAGGTGCTACACTAATCCAGCACTGCTTAAACTCTGCAATATGAACTGGGTGCTGCAGAAGGTGACAACAGAACTGATGTATGAGGAATGTTCTCAGCCACTGGACTGAAATCAATTCAAATGAAGCAGGTGCATTAAAGACATTCTATTGCCACACACTGTGACCAAATGATAACGGTTTTGCATGGGCTTCTCATGTACAGACTAAACAGCAATTTCTTAATGGGTACAACAACAAGCCAACTGGATACATAGATTTAAAAGTTATCAAAATTTCAGATTCTTCCATCATCATCATCCCAAATATAGAATGCAAATACTGGGGACTAAGGTTCTACTGCTTCAGCAAATAGCTGGTCATCTTACCTGATATAAAGTACTCTATTGTACTATTGCACAGGTAAATGAAAAAGGATAGAGGGTGTTTTTCAGTGCTCAAGCCAGCATTCCAATTCATATCGTGGACAGCTTAGTGTTCAGTTAACACTGCACAGATATCTCTAACTGAGCATGCATAACAACATGCTTGTGAAAATCAGAGAATAAGGATTAACAGTGCTTTTGGCTTCCAATGTGCCTTCAATGTTAGTGGCCTGCAACGTGCCTCCAGTTTTACTCCAATATGGCTACAATGTTATAGGACGCTAGGAGGTGCTTCTATAGCTGAAAAAACTGACAAGGAGAAGATGGCTGTGGGTATCAGTCTGATATCTAATGGCCTTTTAATCAAGACACAAGTACACAACAGCCAAAGCTTAACACTGTTAAGTATGTTGCAAGAAAGGTAAGTACCTCAAAACCCCAGAATAGACTTCTTAAAGATAATCTTCCTAAAGCAAGTGTATACCTATAAAACTGTGCCAACATATAAACCCAAATCACATTCTATTGGTACTTCGGCAAATGCATTAAATCTTGCATCCACTTAAGGTGGCCTGGGATACAACTTTCTTGTTTTAAAAAAAGATTCTCCTTTAGTGAACTGAAACAATATAACCTACATATACAGACGCTGCCTCTGTAAAACCTGCAATTCCATCAGTTATTGCAACTTTGTGTCAAAATGATTCACATGCAGTTAACACTGACCTGGATATTACTGGTGATTCCTTTAATTAAAAAACAAAAAAAAACTTTTCATTGGAAAAACAAATTACCGGAGATTGCCAAAAAGCCGATCCTCCAGTCGCTGCCAGCAAATACATGATTATTATGAAGATTTGTACTTCAGTCACATCAATTCTGATTGAGCAAAAAGAAGCAAAAAAATTGAGAGCAGAATTAGAGATTAGCAATTATTTCCACCTCCATGCAGTGTTATTCCCCTCTGTCATGCACAGACTGTCTCACTTTTCAGGTGTTTTTTTATATAAAACACCATCACCTACTTCATTCTGCCCCCACCAAGACTTTTTGAAAAACTTTCTGGGAAGCTGAAATATACCGGTAGCGCCTGTATTATCCTACTATATTGCGCTATGCCAATTTTAAGAATCTTAAACCACATTTTGAGATTGACCACCTCCTCCAATCACGGAGAGGTCAGCAGCGACGATGTGTGAATCTAAAAGCTTTGCAAAGTTGAGTCTTCTCGGCTGATCCCCACCCAAAGCAGTCTGTGCAAGAAGAGGCTTTTGACTGGCTACACCGCAAACCACTACTGCCTGGTTAGAGGAACATCTGGTTACCGTCAGATTCCAGAACCTTGGACCCACAGTTGTTGTGAACATCTGTAACAACACTATACAGATCTGTAACTCTGTAATATCAAATCTGTGAGTCAGGGAAGAGAGAAAGACATTACACTTAACAGCATCAGCTCCTCACAGTTACACCACCATCCAGCCACAGACATTACTTCAGCTACTCTGCTAACGGAGCACAAGAAGAGCAGGAAGCAGCCGAGCCTGCGCACTGCAGTCTCACAAGCTGATGGAGATATACTGGTGTGTGATTTCAGTCAAACTTTCTAAGGATGACACCCTGTTAAAAGTGCTACATGTGGTATTTGCAGTTGGCCTTACATGTAAAATGCCCAGCCAGGCTGGCACATCTCAGGGGATACCATGGCACAGTATGCCCAAGGTAACCCCCCCAAACTCAGCAGGGGAACGCTAGTCGCAGTTGGCAACTGACTGCCGAGGATCAAACCTCACCCCCCTTCTACCCACCCAGCGACTGTGGCGATTTGTTCTTGACAAATTGGTTCTTAAGCAAAAACAGGACCAGGGTTCTGTTCAACTGGGCCCTTTTGCTTGAAAACAAACCGATCTGCTTACTGGTTTAGACTTCGGTCCCCAGTTTAAAAAATGCATCATGACCAACAAGTTTGGCACGCAGAATTGTATGCAGTTTCTCCTCAACGTGCTAATGAAAATGCGCTCCCTTATTTGACTAAACAGCTGGGAATGACACTATGACACAGGGAGCCCGATACACTTGTTCTTGGGCTGATCTGATGTATCTGAAAATTGAAATCCTGTGATCAAGATCAGTTTGCTCAGGAGTGAGAACTACTGCTGTGCCCAGTGAAATCCCACCAGGTATTTAAATTCACTTGGGACTTGCATTTAGGCTGAAGGTTTGTTTCTACCAGGGTCTTGTATCCATTGAAGATACTTTCTGATTAATTCTAAAAACTTTTTTTTTTAAAAAGAGCAACACCATTTTTTTTTTAACAGAAGAAGCAACAATTTTTTTTTCTCAATTCTGAATTCCCCTCCATGCCATTAACACTTAATGGCTTCCCCTTTTCCTGCTTCTGAGTGCCAAGTCTCTGCTCTCTCATGGCGCAGACAGACACCACAGTGCTTTCCAGGGGAAGTTACTCACATGCCGAAGCGCAGGGTGCCCGAGACGTACGTCTGCCAGTGGGCACAGTAGAACATGAACATCCCGGCGAAACAGCAGAAGAACATCCAGTCCGGATTGGTGCCCAGCTGCACGGCGATGCACGTGCCCAAGACCACGAACACTGCAGGACAGAGGAGAGCGCGTCTGAGGACGACTCATTCAATTCTCCTTCCAGCTCGCGCACACAGCCACCGGCATGAGACGAACACGATGGCAGAGGAGACGTCTCATGACCAGGAACTGGGAATGAAAACCATGCGGCCCCACCAGCCGCAGATGCCCAGTCTCGCGCGAAATAAACACTGTGGGAACACCTTGGTGAATACAGGCGGGAGGCATTGACAAAAGCTCACAAAAGCTCCAGCGGAGAAGACTCTATGCACATCGAACATGAGTAGAAAAAAGACAAGACACACCGTCTTGAAATTTGCAGGAGGCTGCACGTAGCCAAACTTCGTAGTAACTGTCAATGTAGAAACATGGTTGTTCAGAGCTCCAAGAGGATAAAGTAGCAAAAAGACACTAGCACTGCATGAAGCCCAGTAATCCTTAACATGTGGAAAGTTTTCAGAAAGTCTCATGCTCTCTCCCTTGAAAGTTATACAGTTTACACACAGTACTGTGATGACTATTTAGATTTTCTTGGTTATTTTCTGTTTAAGATAAAAGCCCTCAATTACACAAATGGTGTTGTTGCAGCTCTGTGGGAAATCAATGGTGAAACAGCATGCACAACGAGCTGGAAGCACAGAACTGTGAACTACTTTGACAGAAGATAAAAGATTTGCATTTACAGTCCTGCTTTGGGTGTTTTATTAAGATGGGGCAAATTACAACAGTGCCATCTTAATTATGCAGATCAAATGAAAATCCTCAGCATGCACACCCTCTTCACTCGACACGCACTGGGAAGAGTGAAAAGGCCTCCACCCCTCCCCAGCTCCCGTGTCACAAGCGCACCACAGCCGAGGGCACGAGCAAAGGATCGGATATGAAAACAAGAAACACGTTCTTCGGATTTCTAAAACTCATTTCTTAAAAACACTTGCACGCTGAAAGATCAGGGCATGCACCTGCCTCGTACCCCAGCAGGTCTAAGGTTAACTTCCCTCCTCCTCAGCATGGTGGGGGTCCCACCTGAGTTTGCACTCACTTCTGGAGAAGGAGTCACAGGCCTTTGTGTTAACAGTGCTTTTCATTTACAGATTTCTTAATCTAATTTAATGACATATACTTATATCAGCAGTACTGTATTTAGAAATATTTTTCTAACAAAAACTTCTAAATTTAATGGCAGTGCCTTCCCTTTTTACTGGCGGGACATAAGCTCCCCTCACAAAGCCTTCTCGTAACAGAGCCTACGTCAAACAAATCCAGAAACGCCAATGTCATGCATTCAAGCAAGGGCCACAGACTACAGCACACACAGTCTCGGGTTTCAGGTTCTGCTCTGTCACATGGGGTTTGGAAGGAATGAGTTGCACTCAAAACCAGGCAGGTTAGCAAGAGCTGTGATCACCCTTCCTGGTGAGGGTGCGATCAATCAGAGATTTGGCAAAGGGTACAGCATCAGCATACCTGTGGAGAGAGAGTCGCAGCCGTGGTCGAAGAGCTCCCCCAGTGGAGAGCTGCTGTTGGTTCTCCTTGCCTGCTTTCCATCTATTGCATCCAGAGACTGGTAGATGAAGAGACCTACAGCACACGCCAGGTATGCCCACAGAGGTGCCTGAAACAAAGTGCTTAGATGAGAGCTCACCAAACCACTGAAGCACACGATCCACTGGAAAGCCTGATCTAGCACTCGAGAGAGGGCCGGGAAGCTTGGACTGGACAAAACTCACATGCAGGTTCTACTACAGTGGAACTGGTCAGGGCTCTGGATTTGTAACTGGAAAGATGTGGGTTCAAATCCTGGACAGGCACTGCTGTTGTACCCCCGAACAAGTGATGTTCCTCAGGCTGCTTCAATAATATGGGTCTGTGTATAAATCGCTTTGCATAGTCTTACATTTTCTGATCTCTTCAGGTACAATGTGAACTGGACCTGAATATCCTCTAGAGGGGATGTCTTTTGATTGTTCCTGGGTCAGAAAGGGGGAGCCTTTGTGTGCCCCTGTCTGCAGGGGTTCCCAGACCTGGAGATCCACACTGGGTGTTGTTCCAGCTGAATGCTTCACTGACTTAATAATAATGCAAGGATTAATTTGGAGTACTATTTAGGATTTTTTGAAAGTGGCTTTTCAAAGAATTATTTGAAGTGGCTATTTAACACATCCTTTTAATTGCTGCATTTCGCAAGTGATATAATATCCCTAACGTTTGAGGAACACTTTTGGGTAGTGAAAAAAAAAATGATTGCAGATATTGTAATCCAGCAACTTGTTTCCTCAATGAAGTAGTTAGCTAGGCTGGGCTTGAAGGGGAACCAACAGGTGAGCGGGCCTGCAGGGTGAGGGATGGGAAGCCTCTTTGTTGGGCTCAGCTGACACTGCCAGACTACTGCACGACAAAACACCAGAGCCAGAGTTCACACCACTCCTTCTACTGATGGTGCAGAACCACTTGCAGGGCCTGCGACTCCCATCACGCTGGTGCAGAGCCGCCACCTTGAGCCTTTTACAATAGCGTCACGCTGTACAGCCTGGAGAGCACTGTGCGCCTCCTCTTTTTCAAGGCGTCCGGAATTTAAGCGGAAGAGCCCGCAGATTAAGAACGTATGACAGGCAAGAAATCAGAGGAGGTTGCTTGGGCCCATCCAGCCTCCAGCCTGTTCAACAATCAGCCGCCAACTGATCCCAGGATCACAGCCAGCCAGGGTATCGGCTTCAACCACATGGCTGGGCAGCTTGTTCCACACTCCTGCACCCCCTTGTGTAAATCAGATTTTTTTCCATTTCTCATCTCCACAAGAATCCAGCTACTTGGTTCAATCCCGCCTTCCACAGAAACATCTGACTTGCAAGACTTACGAGCACCTGATTTAAGAAACTTCAAAAGTTGGAATACTCTAAAAAGCAAGACGGTGCTTTTAGAACGACCTAAGAAGTTCAGCTGGAGATTATGTAAAAAAAAGTTGTTGCTCTATTGAAATGAAAATAACAATGACAGCTACTACAAAAAAAAGAAGAGCTATGCAGATGTCTATGCACCCTCCCTGGGTGACTCCACCATGTGCAAACTGATCATTGAGAAAACCAGAGCACATCTGACTGGTTAACTTACAATGTAATCTGCATCTATATCCTTCTAGGTAGTCGAAACAAGGTTATTCGCTAACTTATTAAGTGCAATACATTGTAAATATGTGCATACAAGTCATGTTATCTCTCTTGTAAGTTCACTGAACCCTCACACTGTGACCAAGTGCAAGTTACACAGCTTAGGTTAAATCTGTAAAATACTCAACAGTCTCACAATTTTTCTGACAACAAGAAAAATAAAAGAACCCTCAGCATGAAATAACCTCTAATATGCGGCAATTCTATAGGATTAGTAGGACTTCTTCTGCACACTTATTGCACCATTTTTTTTTCCCCAAAGAGGCCACTGCTCATGTGGGACCCAATACAAGCTGAGCAGCCAGACCCAAACCCTCTGAGCTCTAAACAGAGGTGATTTGAGACAGGAAATTGAAACCCTGAAAGGTACCAACACCTAGAGTCCCGTGGGCCTCTGCACCCGCAGCAGGGAGATGTGGCCCCAGAGGACACAAGAGAAAAACTAAGAAGTTATGCATTAAGGATTGAGAACAGCAGGTTTGTCTCGGCGCAAGAGGTTGTGTGAATCTGGGACAAGCAGTCCAACCACGCAGTAAACCCTGATTTCTTGGGAAATGACCGGAAAATATCCTTGAGGCAACGAGCGGCTCAGGCTGAGCTGTCTTGTCTCTGCTTGTATCCCAATACGTGTCCTTATCTGTACACCCCGAACTGGATGAACAAAATCCGTACAATTGTTGCAAAGCTATATCACACATTCTAGATTACACGACCTTAGAAGCTACAATCTGAGAGCATTTATAGGGATACAAAAACCCCTGTTACAAAAACATACGTACTTGAAGTTTCCTAAAATGAGGGAAACAGGAGGAGGGCAGAGGGGTCCTGTTTCTATAAACAGGGTTAAAAGTCACAGAACTGAAATGTATTAAGTCCTGGATGTATAAAGTGTCCTTCTGGAGATACTGCAGCTTGTACATGCTACACACCGTGAGGGAGGCGAGGGGATTCACGCACGAGGTGACAGGTAATCAAGAGGACAACAGAGACACCACGTCCTGCTGAGCACAACACAGTACACAGCGTCCCTGCACCAGCCCCGAAAAATCAATATCCCCCCCAAACACGCAAACCAAAAGCAGGCTTTCCTAAGTTATGGAACCTAGATGGCTGCTTTCTCAACGAAAGGAAAGGAAATAAGAGGGAGAGACACAAGCAAAAGTGTGTAACTTCAATGGGATGGCTAAAAGCCAGCATATAATTATGAGCACAGATGGCGTGTAAGGGACGCACATCTAGAAGCCGGGATGCACCTGTGACCCTTTGTAACACACACGGCCCCAGAGAAAGCCGCGCTCAGGGGGGCTCTGCAGACACCCTACCTGCTCAGTGGCGGTGGGGCAGTAGTAGACCAGCACCAGGGTGGTGAAGATGTTGGTGACCAGGCCCACGATGGTGATGAGGTTGGGGGCGATCCAGGCCGGCACGCAGGCGACCAGCCACTCCCAGTAGCGCTGCATGAGGGGCTCCAGCAGGGAGCGGCCCGCGCTGCTGTACCGGTGCTCCTCCAGCCGCTTCAGCTGGTGACGGGACAGGGGCGGGGCGGGCAGCTGGATCAGCTTGCGCAGGACACACCCCGCCCCGCCGGCCCCCGCGGCCGACCGGCAGCCCGAGTCCAGGGGCCGGTCGGGGTCCCGGGCGCGAAGCCTCGCGGTCCGGTGGCTGCTCATCGGGAGCCCCTGGGTACTCGCGCAGCACTCACTGACAGCCTAGCCTCCCCCCCGGCCTCGCGCAGGGGATCCACAGCGCAGCCGCACCGCTCCTGCGGGGAGAGAGCCCAGCGTCAGCGCCCAACGCAGCGCTGAGGAGGGGTATGCAGAAAAACGAGTCTTGAAAAGCAGGAAGAGCAGCGCCTCTAGGGCGACTCCGGGACATTCACACGCCTATCAAGAACTCCGACACGCGGACTCGGGTGTGATCAAGCGGTTCCCGGACGAGCAAGCCCTCCATGTGGCCCGATGTGAACTCTGGCTGAAAGCGGAGCTCATGTGAACCAGCCACTCCGGTTCTGTTGGGGCTGCACAGACACAGCCAGTCCGGATACCTCCGGGAACCGCGCGGCGCCCCAACGACACCCCGGCCGACTACCGTCAGAGGAGGTTCAGTGGGGCTCGGCCGATCCCTGCCTCACTCCACGTGCGCACGTTAAACCTGCCACACTGGTCCTGCGGTGCAACAGTCCAGCAGGTTTCACACACAACCTTCAAATCGACTTCCGAAGGCCAGGAACAACTTAACAATGAGCGAGTATACATGTGGCAAGGTAGGAAAAAAGTCACTTAGAGACCATTTAGAAGAAAAATCAGAATATCACTCAGCCAGGGTTTCCCCTCTCTGAACCATTACTTGGTTAACTGCACAACTGCTTAATTGGGAGCTCCTGATGTTGAAATAAATCATTTAGAAGGGACCTAGAAGAAGAGCCGGATTGGGGCTCTCCAGGACCAGGGCTCTCCAGCACCAGGGTTAGAGAGCGCAGCTGGAAGGCAGTGGTTCCCAATCCTGGTCATTCCTGCTGGTCATTCCAACCCACCGAAGTTATAGAGTTCAAGCCATAGGTGATCTAAGAAGCTGATTCAATGTCATATTTGCATGTTGTTTCCAGTCACAAGTTTGGGATTTTATTTCAGTTACCAAATACACCAGTTAAAGCTCCAACACGTTTAGGAGCTGGGAACAAACAGCTCAGATTAATCTTATTATTCCGTCAATGAAGGGCTTGATTGTGTAACTGAGCACTTGGCTGGAACAAAAACCCAGCAGGTGTGTGGGTCAACAGGGCCAGAACTGGGAACCACTGCTGTGAGGGGGAGCGGGTACCAGTCCACCTGGCCTGCCCACCACCTTCAGAGGACATACCCAGCTTCTGGGAGATGAACACTTGCACAGCAAGGGCTCGAATGCTTTAACTGCAAGAAGTAAAAACAACACCCGCTGTTGCAACGACCAAATGTTAGCACCCACTCACGCCAAGAGCACTGATCATTCGTGAACAACAAAAACTATAACCCCATAATCAGAAGGTTAGGGTCCCCCCCAGCCCTGGTCCCAGAGTGGCAGTGAGACGACAGGATTGCAGGCCAGCTGGGCTCTTAACCCGATTCAACTTATTATTGGCTCATCTGGACCACAGGTTAACAGCTTCCCTCAGCTGCTTTAGAGAGATTTAGAAAACCTGCAGACACACCACCCCTTCAGATCCAGCACCTGGGGCTCCTGCAGCAGATTTGTGATAAACTGTCCGATTGACCTGAGCAAAAATATACACATAAAGCAGATCACAACCTGCACCTCTGACAAAATAGGCCGGCGGTAACAATAAAAACGCACCCCTGTTCTCTCGTCTCATTCATTTGCAAGGCGAGACCCGTTACAAAGCCCATATTCCCAAGTTTTTTTTTCTTCTGACGTGGACTCAACTGTGTACGTACCTCATTTGTGCTACCACCGCAATTTGAAGTCGCACGTTTTAATGCAAGTATGGAAACGAAAGTAAAAACGTTATACAAGTGAAAATGTTGCTTTCAAACCGGATGCAAAATGCACAAATCGGAGATGATGGGCACTGGCTGGGCCTTGTGTCTGAAGTCCCTAACCAAACCTCGGGGTCTTTTTTCACGCGTAATCGGGGTCGTTTCACATAAAGACTGTAGTATGGGGGTTCATTTTCCTGCAGTCTCGTTTAGAAACTACAGCCAAATTACAATTGTTACCTACTATTCTTTATAATCGCACTAAGGACTGAGTTCGGACGTGATTTAAATAGAATTTAAAACCAATAAAAACAAAGATGAGAGCGTTATGTAACTGTGCCCAAACAGTTGCAGATGTAAAAAGAAAGCCTCTGTCTGAACTAGCTCCTAGAATTTATGTGAACCCTTAAGAATTAACAATTGTTAATATGACCCGCTGTATGCACAGCCCCGTCTATCGCAAATAACGTTTTAAAAACAGCACAAACCCCACTGCACGATCATTCCTTATCTTATTTCAACTCCTCGTGAGGGGGCATTTTAAAAGGCTTTCAAAGCAACAACAACTCGGCGCAAAACATTTCGTCAGTACAATTCGGCTACGCCAGACACCGACGGTCCGATATTAAAGACCCAAATTTAAAAATGCACACATTCGCAGCACCGCGTTTGCTGCCAGTTGTTTTTTTCAAATGGGCGGAAAAGACATTTTGAAATAAATTATATATATATTAGCGCGCAAATAGCCCTTTCAAAATCCTACCTTCTCAGATTCCAGAAACGACCCGAAGCTCCGGCCTCACACTCTCTCCCCTTGTGGGGTCTTCAGTAGCAAGAGCACCTAGAAATGAGGGGTGGAGTGAGCAAGGTTGTACAAAATCAAATTCGTTCACCGGCAGCCGGAAAACAATCGCCTGCAGGGAGGTTCCTCTTCAGTGGGGTGTCGCTGGGGCTGAGGTGCCGCTCGACCTCCAGGAAGAGAAGGAAAACCCCTCCGGTGCTCTTGCCGGACGGACTGACTGAGACGCCTTGATACCGGATAGAAAATGCCCAGCACGGCGCCGCCTGCCCCAACAGGTCGGAAAAAAGGCCCAAGTACTTCCGTCGCATGCTGGAGGACTGACTGACTGAGAGTCGACCTGAAAGGCGCAGGGGGGAGCTGTTCGACTTTTTGTATTAAAATAAAAACTAACAAATATACGCCCGATGCGGATTGCCAGTTTTTCCAGGCTAGTTGTTACTTTTCAAAATCATGTTGGCTGTCAGTACAGTACTTTGTATATATTTAAAAATATTTTATTTTAATCCTTTTTGTTTTTATTTTGTATAGGGACTCTGTGATTGACCCCTGATGCATTTGATAATGCATGTTCACCAACTTCCACTAAAACTAAGTAGTAGTGTAACCGAGTCTTTTTTATCGTTATTAGGTGAAATGTGTTGAATTTGCTTAAAATTGCACAGCATGTCCCTTTTTTAATAGGTTGTGTCTGTGAGTAGGTCTAGACGCAGTTTCTCTACTTCTCGTCATTATACAGTAGGTATCGTTTTAAAGTATGGCTTCATTTGTTCGCCTTAAAGCATCTCTTGTTTTAGTGACCACAGAAAACAGGGTAGCAAAAATGTGTATCACATAAAAGCATTGGAGAGGAAGGTCCTAAATATTCGTTAAATAGGTAAGAACAGAAAGACATTTGCAACAGGCTGAATTCTTTATTTTTGTCAGGAGGGTTCCGAAATCAATTCAAAACATGTACAAATCATCCGTGTATTATTAAGAATTTTAAATCGTTTGCCTGACACAAATTGTTATTAATTTTATATGAACTAGGCCTTTTATCTTTTGGTTTTCGATTTGCATTGTATACAACCTTTCTGTTGTATTTACATTTCTAAATAGTAATGACTACAAGGTTTGCATAAATATTATTATGAAACTTGTAACAGTGAGAATGAATTTCTAACAGTTCAACAGAGTGAACAGTAAATAATGAATGACAGATCATAAGTGTGGATTAGTACAACACGTTATTGCTGATATTTGTATTGTTAATCATGGCAGGCAACATCACAGTTCTCGAGCGGCGGAAACCGGCTATAACACGTGTAAGAAACCGAAACCGAAAAGACGCCCTTTACAGGAACAACATTATTAATTTTACCTTCGCTTGTCGTGTTTGAGTTCAGCACAGCAAAAAAAAATGTCACGGACCGAGCCAAAAAAACTCTTTGAAGACGAACTGAGGTGCCTGCTGTGCTTGGATTTCTTTTCCGAACCGCAGTTGCTCCCCTGTGGACACAACCTTTGCGATTCCTGTGTCCAGAAACTTATCCAGCAGGACTCGGGGGTACCGCGGCACAGGTGCCCGGAATGCCGGAGAGAATTCGAAGGGAGATCTGCGCTAAAACGAAACTTCAAGCTCCGCAACCTTATAGAAAGTTTTAAGTCCAGTTACTCGGAGCCTAAGTGCTTTGTGATACGTGTCTGGAGAACGCAGACCCGGCTGTGAGGACTTGTCTGAAGTGCGAAATATCGATGTGCGCCCTTCACTTAAAACCGCATTTGGAGCGGTCAGCTTTTAAGAGTCATGTTCTGGTGGAGCCCACGGCGGACCTCAGTGCTCGTAAGTGCCCGCTGCACGAGGAAACGCTGAAATACTACTGCTTTGAAGATAAGACTTGTATGTGTGTGTCGTGCACCGTGGAAGGGGAGCACAGGAATCATAATGTGAAGAGTTTAAAGAAAACCCGTGATGAGCTGAGGGTTGACCTGAAAATAAAAATAAACGACATCACGGAAACCCTGAAACTAGCCGAGGAGCTGTTTGACAAGGGGAAAGATTACGCAACTTCAGTCAAGGGTTCAAATGCGCACATGAAACTAAGCGCGACGGATGTTTTTGACCACATAATTGAGCTTGCTAATACGTATAAAGAACGTATCGTGGAAATAATTGAGAAAGAGCATCACGTTCTTGAAATGAGCGCGCAGGAAAACGTCGTCGCTCTCAGTGAGAAGCGCGAAGAGCTTCAGAAGATTAAGCGTCAGGCGGAATCCGTCTTGGCCGAGAAGGACGAGTTCTCGTTCATTCAGCAGCACCTGGACACCCAGAACAGAGTGACACAGGCCCTTGAGGAACCTCTAAGAGGCCTTGAAGAAAAACCACTGAACAGAAAATTAATCCTGGAGGTCCTGGGTGCAACGTTCAGCCAGTTTCAAGCTGAGGTTGGAAAGGGGCACAAGGCTTTAAGGAATGAGGTTCATCCTGCACAACTCAGTCTGGACCCAGATACTGCTCATCCTCACCTCATCCTCTCTGAGGATCTCAAGACCGTGCGGTACACTAAAGAGAAACAGCCGTACCCAGGGCTCCCTGAGAGGTTTGATCGCTGGCACCAAGTCCTGTCTCACCAGGGCTTCTCATCTGGAGACCATTACTGGGAGGTGGATGTTGGAAACGGTGCGTGGTCTCTGGGGATCTCTTACCAGAACATAGGAAGGAAGGGAGACGGAAAAGATGTATGTTTGGGAGTGAATGCAGTTTCTTGGGCTCTCAGATGGTGGAATTCTAAACTTTCTGTTTGGCATAATAACATTTCGACTTCCCTTCCGTCTACATCTCAACCCGCAAAGATTGGGGTTCATGTAGATATCAGTGCAGGGACTCTTTCTTTTCACAGTGTAGCTGATCAGTTGGTCCATATTTATACATTTAAAACTAAATTCACACAGCCAGTGTACCCTGCATTTTGTGTTCTGTCTGACGAACCATTGTTCTGGTTAACTGTGAGAAGTGTGTCATCATGTAACTTGCCGAAAGTGGGAGCTGTTCAGTAACACTTTCTAGAGCAGTGCTTTCCAGTCCTGATCCTGGGGGACCTCTGTGTCTTCGGCTTTCTGCGCCACTCAAGTTCTGAATCACCGGCAAATTGGTTTAAGTCTTCAGTTTGAGATCTATTTTTTAAATTTCTGAATTTAAAGACTACCCTATTTCAGGCGTGCCTCCTGATATTTGACCAACTGGACCACAACATGGGAAAAAACTCTGTGTTTTTCCAAAATCAACAAACTGTTTCCAACTGCTACTATGCATGCTTTCTGGAATAAGCCATGCACATAACAAAATGTGAGGTTTTCCATCCTAATGCATAAGATAGATGCTTTCCTGATTTAAAACAAGATTTTCTGCATTACAGAAATAGCAGCTTGTGATACATATTCCTAAATGCCTTTTTATCATAAATTGATCACCTCTTAGGAGCCATCTAACAGATCTCAGGGTAATTAAGCATGTTGAGAAGAGGCCTAAAGTATACATTTGTATTAGGTTATATGTCAGAACAAGCAAGGAGACCAATAAAAGGGAAACCAAAGAAGGAAATCAACATATAACTGTACGTCTGCTTGCGTTCTTTATGTGGGTGGGAGAATTGACTTTTCAGACTCTCCGATAAACAGGGACCTCACAGATCGTGTGTGCCTGCTGTCAGCTCCTTATTTTATCCACAAATATAATGTTTGTGTCAGCACTCTCCTGATTCCTGATTATGTCAAGACAAAGGAAGAGTAAGAATAATACCTCGACATAGAGCAGCTCTGTTCATTTCTCATGATCCGCTCTCCCCATCTGTGTGTCTGTGTGTCTCACGGAGAGAAAGCTGGGATATGCGAAAAGACAAATTCCTAATGCAAGAAATTGTATAGGGCTAACAAAGTGATCTGATCTGATCTAAAAGGGGGCTCACACTGATATGACTTTTGTTTTCAGTCTTTCGAGTTGGTAACCAAGGACTTAACAATACTGTGCTTTAATGTTTTACATGACACCATGATGTATTATGTACAATAATATGGTGTATAGACTATTGCTCAAATGACAAAATAAAAGAGAAAATAAACAATCATGAGCTGTTCTTGTTTTTGATTACTACGTCATTGTGAGACCATATGAAGTGGCAGGTCTGGACTAGAAATTGACAGCAAATACTAAGAGGAGATGGGGGTGACGTTACTGTCAGACAGGGCTTCCTAAATCTAGTCTTGGGGGTCCCCCAAGCTGGTGTTTAGGACAGCTGAACTCTCACATACATAATTCAGCCCTTGATTGACCTATTAATGGGATTCATTTCAGCTCTTTGTTTTTAGCTCTTAAATGGTTTAAGGGTTGCCAGATCCTCATTACTGTGGTTCGTAAGTAACACAGAAGTTGGAAGCTTTTTACTGGGGAAAAAAAGATTGCAAAAATTAAGATCAAGGAAACGGTTAAGTCTGTTTAATAAAGTTACAACTTCGGAGGCAATGGAAGCCAGTGGGTGTGTGGAGTTTCAGGACCTGGAGTGGGAGTTCAGTAAGTGAATGCTGGAACTTATCATTCAGGCGCTAATCGCGAAGCCTTCATGAAGAAAAAATCCGGGTTTCTAGTTCTGCTCCAGGAGAGACCCAGTCCGGCAAGGCCTATAGTTTAGAGCGTGCAGTAATTCGTCTGTGGTGCTAAACAAGGAAGTCTCAATTTTATTCGTCTTTATAACTTTAACTTCTTTCGCCGCAAGAGGTCACTGTAAGGACACACAATGCAATGTTATAACAGAACTCGGAATGTTGAAGAGGCTGGTTTTTGGCCTTTTCATAATTTTGATAAACGCATAAACCGCATAGAGACTTTACGTGACCTCATAATCCCTAGACACTTAGAGATACAACAGGATGACAATAATAGAAACCTCTCTGTAAAGAAATCACATTAAATGCTTTACTGCATGTACTGTAAATGCTTTGCAGTCTAGTCTAAACACTTTCTCGGAATGTTTTTGTGAGTGTCTTCCTGCGTTGCAATTTTCTTTGTAAAACGTCAACTTTCAGGTTTGGTAAATAACTTCCTGAAATGCTCGCTATTATTAGCTGCAACATTGCTGTGTGTGCTAGATTGCCCCCTAGCAAGGACTGCGTTACATGTGCGCGGGTGATTGTGACTACATACGAAATTAGGTGCGAATTTCATTACTACAGCAGTGAAAATTGCGTTTGAATGAAATCTGATAACTTTAAAAATCATATTACTGCTTCTTTGAAATAACTTAATTTATAACATGCTTCACAGATACCTTAAAACCTTTAGTGACTTTTGAAAGCAGGGATCTCAAATTGGGCTTCAAAACCAGTCCGGTGATTTCTCAGCTTTTTACCAAACGTGTAATATTTATATTAATTGATACAAGTTTAAAGTGTTTTGTTTAACCGCTAAATGTACTACGTTGTGATGTGACGCCTGCCTGAATCTCTCCTATTTTCCTGTGCCTTCGACTAAACGCTATCGAGGCGTTTGGGGTCCGTAGAGAACGTCCGGGGGACGTAACTTGTCACCCCCAATTTACCTGTGTGTAAAACCATTCATAGTCGAGCTCATCTGATTTGCGCATACGGTGCATCTCTGAACTCGCAGATCCGTCATCAGTTTCATTATTAACCGTAACGTTTTTCGTATAAATTAAAAAAACAGAATTGGATATTCATTTTCAACTGGTGGTGGGATGTCTCATTCATTTACAAAGGGAGCCGTCCTGTTTTGAAAAGTCCTGTCGGTCCCCAGTGTGTACACAGCATTGCTTAATAAAAAAGGCATTTAAAGAAAGAGCCCAGCCAGGACGCCTAGCGCTCTCTGCACGTCATCACGTCGAGTAGCGACACAGGGGGAAGCGGACAGAGGCGAGCCGTGAGCCTGGGGCCGAGCAGGCGGAGGTGAGTGCACTTAATACCGTAAAAACTGACTCCCGAAGGGGCAAATACCCCGGTTTACACACACACAGATGTTATCTAAGGCAGTTCAGCTTCGGTCTGACCTAAAACGGCGATCGTGTTCTTTCTGCAAGGGCCGTTTTGAGAACTTTTTCTCAAGTAACCGTTAGCCAAGTGAAGTCTGGTGTTCTCTTTTTTTTCCTCCCAGTTTGTCTGTGGTAGAGGGAGTTGCTCTACCTGAGTAGGGTTAAAAAATGAAAACTGAAACTGCTGCTTATTCCTGTGCTTGGGAAAGGCGCGTAGGGCTGCTGAGCTATTTGATTAAATTAACGCTTTTTAAAATGGATACAATTGCCGTTTTAGGAAGGTGTAGTTACAGATCGGTGTGGCGAGAGAACAAAGCGCCTGTCTTGGCTGTTAGTAGGTGACTATACTGCAGGACTGTGAGCTACTGTAAGTGTAACGTATACTTACAAATGTGAAAGTGAAGGAAGTTATTAATCTTGTTAAAGTAAGCTTCTTAAGACGTCCACTTTTTCATGCGTTTAAGTATTGCACCTTTCCAGTTATAGCTTTTTATCCTCCTTTGACACGGATGGAAATATTGACCCTGTCGTTGTTTCTGTGGGTTCGTGCAACTTTTTTTAGCCTCTAACTTGACAATTTAGACCAGGCGCCTGCCTTAAATACGCCGCTGTTGTTGGTGTTACTTGGGTGTAGGTGACGCCTTTGTTCAAGAAGGGTTTAAACTCGAGACAGTTCTCGAACTGTAAATGAATTCGTAAATTTACAGACCAACCTATAGTGTAAAGCCTCAGAAGGTAAAACTAAGTACAGTGTATAAATGCTACTGCAGTAGGTCGATGAATCCTATTGTCTCTGCAGGAGGTCCTTGAAAGAGGTCTATGTAATATTTTCCTTTTCTCCGTGTTCTGTAACTGTAAGGCTTGAATGGGCTTGATGGCTTGAGTAAGTTAAAGATAATAAGTTGCAACAAAAGGGGGATTGTGTTGCAGTAGCGTCAACCGTAGCTTCGGTTTTATAATTTAGCCTAAAAATGCGTCTGAGCGATGCATGCTTCTGACACCAACCACACCCAGCATTTTAAAGAGCATAATTTTCTTTTCTCTTTTTTGTTTCTCAGAGCTGTGGTAATTTAATAAATGAGTTCGCAGAGAGGCTCGTTTTAGCTTGTTTAAAGTGGGGGCTGTTAGGTCTTTGCAGTAACGTTGTCCTGCGCACACGTTTCTCTGATACTGTATGCATACGTGACTCTACATGTATATATATAATTTGTACGTAGGACGTCTGTCTAATTCACAGACGAGAAGACAGGCTGTGAAGAGTTTAGAGGAATAGTACTCACGCCAAGTGTTTTAGTTCTTTCGTGCAGGAATGGGTTAAATGGATTCAGTGCGTTCAGAGGAGAGGAGGCGCTATCAATTAAGTATACTTAAAGTAGGTTTTAAACTTGGTAATTGAAGGAAAAGGAGAGAGCAATTACTTAAGTTGTCCGTTATGTAATGACGTTATATTTATCACAAACTGCACGAATTTAGATAGCGCGTGTTAGCTGGAGGGTTATTTCAAATATTAGAATAAAGAGCAGGAAAGGTTGGCGGTTAGTATTTATTGAACATTCATATGGCTTTTTTATCCTCCGGTTAGCGAGGTAACGGTACATCTGTGTCCCAGTACTGCTCATCACACTGTGAACTGGCGGGACAGGTTTTGGTCTGTACTGTGCGTCCTGATCTAATAGTTTCACTTGCATATTTACGTTTATGCAAGTCGATATTCTCGAAGCTTTGTATTTGATACTGTACAACTACGATGAAGCGAACATGCTCTGGAAGCAGACTGCATCTAGCGGGTTTTGTCTGGACCGTGTGAACACAAAAGTGTTCATTTGTCGTGACACTTACAGTAACGTTGCGAAACATAACCGCGGCTCCTTCAGAACTTGTTTCTCACGTTTGCATTAAATATCTCATCTTCCTCTGGTTCAGTACTACACATACACTTAAAATAACTTTAAAGGGCGCCGTTGTCTCACTTAACTGTATTTTTAGACTTGTTTAAAGACGGTACAGTCACCACTCCATTTCTGATAGGTTACTGGAGGAGTTAATTTTTGTTTAGTTTATTTATAGTTTCATTGTTTTGTGTCACCCATGATATTGAAACTTATTTGTCCAGCAATATAAACTTTTTTTTTCTCTCTGCATTAATGCATGTCAGGTATATTCACGAAATTAAAAGAAAAACTTTATCAGAGCACATATTAATTTCTGCACCAGCTGCCCCACCTGGGCGACACACAGCGGCCATTCTGTACCAACAACCCCAGTGCACAGCAGATCAGGGGGAGGAGTGAGAAAATACTTTTAAATTACGGGGGCTAATGTACAGTCTGGCCTCACTACAAACCAAGAGACTGTGGCGACGCCCCTGTTCTCCCGAGCAGTGCCTGTGATCTTCAGTGACACAGGAGTCAATTCCTTGGTGTCGTGTCACAAGGTGGTTTTTTAGCGGATCCCCTCCTGGTTCCTTTTCCAATCTGATTAGTGCAGGATGAGTGAGCTTGGACTTTCCAAAAGTTTTTTTTTGTAATCCCTGTTCTAAATTTGGGGATAATGGTCCAAGCCATTACTGACCACAAATCATGAGTGAGTTCAAACCAAAGGCCTGTGCCAGAAGCAGTGCACTTTCTTCTGATCCAGCCACAACCTTCCCAGCTCCAAGTGCAGCATGTATTTACCTGCGAAGTGGAGCAAAATGTACTTGCCTTTGAGATTTCTACTGTCCGCCAACTTCGGCTGGAAGATAAGTGGCCGGTATGTGATTCTTGTTTTGTCGTGGAATAGTTTTTCCACAAGCCATAAAATGCAAAAATGTTTTTTTAATGTAATTATGAGCGGGTTGTGTAAAGGTGTTGTGTACATTTTTTAAACCTCTTTCCTAGAGTGCATTGCAACTGAGAATCACACTTGTTTTCGGTCTTCTCAGCAGGGCGGTCGTAACACTTTTCCAACAGACCGTACAGGTTACAGACGATCCTGTCTGGCAGTTAGTGTCTAATGATCTCATCCTCTTGTTGTTGTTTTTTTAAAGAAGCCAAGGTATGGACTTTAACAGCAAGGCTGGACAGCCTGTTCCACACTCCCACCACCTTTTGTATAATGAAGTGCTGTTATCGTTTTAAATGTATTACTGGTCCCCCACCGGGAGTTTGGCAAATTCTGAACTTCTGATTGTATCCCCTTAGGCTTTCAGAATCTTCTACAGCTGGTGTTTGTTTGCCATTCTGCCTCTGGCAAGTTTCCTCCTGAGACTAACGGGGTTAAATGATGTTGTTGTCTGCTATTACAGTGGACTGCAGGTCTCTCTGTAGCAATGTGATGTAGCCACATCCCATCTTGTCAGAGAAATGAGAACGTGTGGATACAGGTAATGGAGATATGGTGATGTTAAGGTCACGGTAAATCTAGAGTTTTGGGGGAAACGGCATTTACCTCTTTCCTCACACCTTTGATCTTGTGCAGCATGTTTTCCTAACTGCATCACCATCTTCTATCGGTGAAACTGAAAATCATTTTTGTGAACGGGTTATTTTTATCGTTGTCCCATGCCATTCTGCTCAGGGCTTTTGTAGCCCTTCATACTAGAAGGTGGCACTGGTCCTGCACAAACCCTGCAGTAAACATTAACCACTTCTTGTGAAGCCCATCATGCTTGAGAGATTTCCAGGGGAGGTGGATTAATTATTACTGTGTTTATGCACTATGGACAGCATTGGGTGTGTGGTCTCTGCTGATGCAAACAATATCAGTTTGTTCCTCTAGATACTGTGGGCTTAGGCTGATTAGCCTTATGTATGACTAAAAGCTTGCCTAGAGACCTTTGTCTTATGGTGCTTACAGAACCAGATGTAGTAATTTGAAAATGTCTTTATATTGATGCCAGGTGTGGCAGACAAATAACATTCAGAATTTATTCAAATCATTTGTTCAGCTGAATTGTGTGTTTATTTGTTATGCCTTTATTTTACTATGTAAACCCATTGAGAAGAAAATTTCAATTCGGGAAGAGCAGGGAATTGACTGGAGAAATTTGAGTGACCATGCTGAAAGTTAGTCGTTCATTTTTATGAATGTTTTCTGTCCAGTTTTCCTAGTTGTAGGTATTTTGTAGTCTTAATTGTTTACTGGGATATGTGCTTACGATTGCGTCTAAGAATCAAAGAAATAACTGGAATAGAAAAAAGCTGGGTGAGTTGCTATGTGCAACAGTGGGGGTCTCCACATGCACATGTTGGTGTTTGCCCCCTTTGTCTGCAATAAAGGTTTTCTCAGGTTATTAATAGTTAGGCGCTAGTCAGTAGAATAAAGCTACCCATCCTTAGGTACAGCAAACGTTGTTTATTTTGGAATTATTTTACAAGTTTATTCAACATTCCTTCATTCTAGAAAGGGCTAATAAAAGATATTGTAATTGAGGTAATGCAAGATCCATGGTTTTAAGAGTGAGGGACCTACTGTAGGCTCAGTAGTAAAACAACTACATGGTCTCACAATAGAAAAAAGGTCATGCATTTAGGACATAGTATACTGTAGCTAACTTGTCTTTACATAGAATACATAGAGCTGTGGGTGGTGGGAACAGGCTTCAGCCAGGTGGCTGAGGTACAAGCTATGAGCTCCCTGAAGTGGCTGGTTGAGACATTAGGTTTCCTAAACTGCCAGACTACCTAAAGAGCAGGGTGGGCCCAATGGCTTCCTCTCATTGGCAGACTTATGGCTTATCTAGCTGTTTAGATACGCATAACTAAGTGGGGGAAAAGAGTGGGACACTGGCAAGCTTCAGAGGAACAGGTTAATTACACAAAAAAAGTAACACGAGGGAGAACAACATTTTCGGCAGTGGAGCCTCTTTTTGTTTTTCAGCATGGCATTAACCTCCACAGGTTTCTCAATGAAGAAAACTACCCAGGGTTTCTTTACAAGGCTTACAAAGTATGCAGATCTGCTTGGGGCTGCATTAGCGATGCTTTTCCACTCTTGGCATGTCTCGTTATCACTGGCATGGCTGCTGTTCTTTGGTGTTTGCAGGTAACCATGGCGATGACAGGTCAGACGTCCTACCCTACAATGAGTAACCACACCAAAGAGCGTGTGACCATGGCCAAGGTGACCCTGGAGAACTTCTACAGCAACCTCATCACCCAGCACGAGGAGCGGGAAATCAGGTATCTTTCCCAGAAGTCCATTGTCTTTTTCTCCCCTCCTTTTCTCTGTTGGAAGTAAATGGGGAAAGATACACTGCGTATAAGGAAGTAATGCTTTCACGATAAATGTAAGTAATCTGGAATGCTCGTGTTCTGCTCATATCCTTTGGACTTTGCCTCTGTCTGCAGTAGCTGCAAAACAATTATTCTTGAGAGCTCGCAGCGACTGTCTTTGATTCCTTTAATAGAGGGATTGGAATGTTTTTGCAGATATGGTTGATAGTGCTAAGTTTATAAACTTATAAAACACTGGCATTTGTGCATCTAGTTGTGGCGGTTCTGGACGTTTGTACTACTGTCTTCTACAGAATGATAAAACGTGTCTGTGCAGAGTTATGGCCCAAGCGTGTAGCCCCTTGCCTTCTCTCGATTACACAGGCTTGTTTCCCCTTTTCTGAGGGTGACTGACAAAGCATAGACCCAGCCCAAAACTGCGCGGGCTTTCAATAAGACATTGAGTATTGTGAGGAGATTCTGGTTTTTCTACCATATAACAGTTTCTGCTTTTCAAGAACACATTCATCCTACAATAGGTTCCTTAAGGTTGGTGATTGTAGTTTCAAGCCCTGTGGTGAAATGTGTGTAACCTGAAGGGCTCTGGGCCGTGTTTGTCCGCAGCCTGTCACCAAGGTCCAAAGAGGAAGTTGTGCTTGAGAAACGCTGAACGGAGGCTCAAGAGTGGCAGCAAGCCAGGGTTACCGGCAGAGGAAACAGAGACAAAGAATATTGTCTGTTGCCTTTATGTAGTTATAATGAAGCATAAACACCCAATATTGTATTTGGCTTTTACCAATGTGTACACTGTTTTTCTCATTGTGAACGTGACAGTGAATTTCATTTTTAGTTTTCTCTCAAGTGCCATATCTTATCGTGTGAACTACAGCAGTGTGTGTGACATTCTCTGGCTGATAGTTAGTGACGCTGAGCACTGCCTTTATCAAAGGACAGGTCTACTAGAGCCCATGTATTCTCGAGCAGATATTTAATACTTTTTTGTTCTGGTCCAGTAGTTATGACACAGGTCTCAGTTTCCTTTGCTGTTCTTGAAGAAACCTCTGGTTTATTACCCAGCCTCTAACTCAAGGTCCTAATTATTCATGGCTTCAGGTGTAGGATTACAGCGGGGTTTCAATGCTGTGTCTTGATTGAGACTGCTCCAGAGCAAGAGTCGAAAAGGCGGGGCTGATAAGAGCAGCTGGGCCACAATACTGTGTTTGTAACATGAAACTGGATGGCTAATCCACCTTGTGCCCTCTTTTCTTCACAGGCAGCAGAAACTGGAAAAGGTGATGGATGAACAAGGCTTGCCGGACGAGGAGGTGAGGGAACATGTGGTGGCGCATTCCAGAGGGAGAACCGAGGAAGGAGCAAGTCATGATCCTTTCAGGGCGTGTCCCGCCACAGTCCTGCGTGGACTGCCACCCTGACCTCCTGCATTTTTGTAGCTTCTTCTTTTTTGTGCTCTGGTTAAATGCTCCTTTTATTTGAACTTCTTGCTTCATAAGACCCCTTTTTTTCCCCAGACTGATTTCGGTTCCTAAATCAGCACTGATTTTATGGAGCTGCTTCTGGTGTCACAACCAGCAGTTGCTCATTTAACCCTCTTCCCGAGGTCTTGTGCCGTCGATGTCCTGTAGCAGTGGACCTGTGGATGTAGATGTAGTTGAACTACTCTAAGATGTAGCTTTTGTAATGGATGGGCTTTGCAAGAGGTTTCAACACTGTATGGCATGAAGGTATTATATGTGCTGAAAGTGGTGCCTCACTAACTTGGTGAAGGGGGGTACAATGTGATGATGAGACAGGAAGAAGGTTTAAGTTGTGTAGTACTTTGCTTTTTCTTTTAAAAACTCGTGCTTTCCATCCCTGCACTTCAACAGAAACGCCAAAGGCGATCAGAGCATGCCCGGAAGGAGACGGAATTCCTTCGCCTCAAGAGAACCCGTCTTGGTTTAGATGACTTTGAGTCCCTAAAGGTCATAGGTCGTGGAGCATTCGGAGAGGTAACTTTCAAAACCCCCCGCCCCTTCTACTGATTGCTCACACTCCTGACCCCTTACTGCAGTGACTTTGCAGAATCGATCTGCAAACCCATCTTGAGCCTCTCTGCCTCTCCCAGCCTCAGATGAGTTAGTGCTCCGGTCCGATGCCTCATCAGCCAGCCCTGTAATAGTGTTCTGCTGTGCTGACAGTGTGGTTGGTCACTGTGACTTTGGCCAAAGAACACGTGTTTCATGCAAACCCTTGCTGTGTGTATTGTTAAGTTTTTTTTTCGTTTGCATTAGTCGCATAAACCATATATAATTAATGTGCATTTCATATTTGAAGGATCTAGCCTTTCCTTCTGGCCTGCAGATTGTTCCTGATGTAATTATTGCATCCATTTCTTTATGGAAGTATTTGCACTTTTTCAGCTCAGGGTGAAATAAATAATTAGTGGTCACAGTCACACGGATTAACGTTGTAGCTAAATAAACTGATCTTTTTAGATTTATGATATTGCACTAATATATCTACAGTTTTCCTGTTCATTTGTGAAGGCAATGCTGAAAAGTAAGGTTGATTTCCACTGTCAGTGGTCATTAAAATATCCCTGGGCATTTCATGGTAAGAGTAGGGAGTTATCCTGGTGTCCGGGCCAAATTTCCTCCCTCTGCCTGTACCGTGGCCTCCAAATTGTCCCCATGTCTGATTGGCCTGCACTTGCCCTGCGATGGACTGGCGCCCTGTCCAGAGTGTACCCTGCCTTGCACTCGTTGCTTGTTGGGTAGGCTCCGGCTTCCCGCAACACTGTATGGTATAACGCGGTTTGGTAAACGAGATGACAAATTTCCATTTAGTCCAGGGCAGGAATGATGGGTCCCTTCTCCCCCACCCCAGGTGCGTCTTGTTCAGAAAAAGGACACAGGCCATGTGTATGCCATGAAGATCTTGCGCAAAGCGGACATGCTGGAAAAGGAGCAGGTAAAGTTTCTGTCACAAGATCCCCACTAGTGACTGGAAGGAAAAGAAAGTCATCCATGTTTAGATTGTGGGGAAAACAGGAGCTTCCAAAAAATACCTGATCATTTCCCATTGACTTCTATCGGTGATATCACAGAAAGCGGCTCAACCAGGATCTTTAAAGCAGTTAAACCCATTTTAAAGATCCACACTCATCCAGGAGAAAAAACACAATGCATAACAGTGTCTGAATGTAATGTAGTGACAACTGCTGGTCTCGCTATTCTGTTAAATCTTTTCTGCAGGACCCTCAGTAAAGACTGATTTGCTTCATTGCTTTTTCAAGTCCTGTGTTAGAACATCAAGGCATTAGAGCATAAATCTTCCTGGGGTTAAAAGCAGGTGGGGCCTGTAAAGTACAGTTATATGGGTGTTGCTCAAGAGCTTGTTTCAACCTCTTTAAAGAGGAAGTTAAATACAGAATGGCATATAGTGAAACTGCATCTCATAGAAATGGAAAAAACAACCAATTCCAGCTGTATGTTTACTTTTAATTAGGTTATTGGCAATTCTCAGGTTTCACTTATAGTCTTAAATTGAAGTTCGAGCCTCTGTGTTTGTTTGCAATGACCAAAATGTACAGACTGGGTCTGCCATGTGTATAAAAGGTCCTCCTTACTCAATCAGTGATGGAAGCTGGACTCCTGTTGCATAGCATTTATAGCCGCTCCTGGTTTTACAAGCTGCAGAATCTCCTTTAAAAAGCAGCTTTATTTCTGCATACTTTCTTTTTAAAACTGGAATCGCATGTTCCGGAATCCAGCGGGTTTTTGGTGTCTCGAGTTGTACTCGGCTCTTGACCTTTGAGAAGAGTTGATCCAGTTAAGGTTTATCTCCATAGTCTTTAGCTGGTGATGATGTAAAGAGATATGGGACAACCTGCTGGATAATGACCCAGATGAGTTTAAGACTAAACTTTACACTGAGGGGGACTGAGGACCTGCAGCTTTTGTGTTTAGAATGTGTTAATATGAACGTAATGTGGTTTTCCTTTAGTAAAGGAGCCCCCAGCTTGTAAAACGTGGAATGGCACAAAAGTTACAAATGAGAGGAGGCCATTCGGCCCATCTGTCTATTGGGAAGTTGATAGCTGAATGTTAAAGCTGAGGTGAATTCCATGCAAAGGGAAAAGATCATTGGGATTGGTAAGAACTGTGATCCCGTGTCTTCCTGGTATAATACTGGCAGGTGGGGCACATCCGAGCAGAGAGGGATATTCTGGTGGAGGCAGACAGTCTCTGGGTGGTGAAGATGTTCTACAGCTTCCAGGACAAGATGAACCTGTACCTCATTATGGAGTTTCTGCCAGGGGGTAAGAAGACACCTGTCAGCTTTCTGTGTGGTTTGTCTGCAGGCACCTGAGATTAACGAAGATCTGTTTACTCCCATGTGTAACAAATTTAGGGTTAGTCAAATACGGGATCTCTCGATCTGTTTCAGTCTTTACCAGCTCTGTAAAGATTGTATGACGCGCTTTGTGACAAACTGTCCCGAAAGTATTAAGAATGTAAAACAGTTTGTGATGTCACGGTTTCTTACCATAGACTTGCACTAGAATGGATTTGTGGAAGACTTCCTCCCAGAGCTTTCAGATGTACAGTGCTAATTATTTTTCAGGTGTTAATCAAGAAACAGTTAAATACTAAATAAATAAATGCACCTAGAATCACACAGGTCTTTTTTGCAAAAATGTCTGGAGTTCCAATGTTGTTTGCGATCAGCAATTGTTAGCTTCTGTTAAATGCCTCCTCTGCGAGCATGCCTGATTCTTGAACAGGAAGTTTTGGACAGCCAAAACAATTTTTCTATCCACTCTTCAGGATGGAATTAACCTCTGCTTGTTCCTCTTGCCTGCCCTGTCCCAGTCACCCTAGCCGATCGTCTAGTACAAGGAAGCATTCTCCACTTTTCCCCTCCTCATTGCCCGAGTCTGTCCTGCAGGTGATATGATGACCTTGCTGATGAAGAAGGACACGTTGACCGAGGAGGAGACGCAGTTTTACATTGCAGAGACTGTGCTGGCCATTGACTCCATCCACCAGCTGGGCTTCATCCACAGGGACATCAAACCTGACAACCTGCTACTGGACAGCAAGGTAAGAGACTTGGAGATCTTTTCTGGGAGCTCGGCACTCCCGATGGAAAAGCCCTGGTGGTGTCACTGGAGGGAGTAGAGTGGTGCAGATTGTTATTGTAGATCAGCAGTCAGGCTCCCCAGTCATATCAAATTAAGAGAAAATCAGAAGCGCTGTTGAGCTCCTTTCCATTCGCCTTTCGTCATTTCAGAAGCTTCCTAACCTGGAAAAATGATGCATCAATAATATTCTACATTTCTTCAAGGCACTGGAACGAGGTGAAGTCTCTGCAGTTTGCAGGTGCCCCTCTCTTCCTGAAAATGCTGTTAAAAAAATGAACAGAGTATTTCATTGCAGCTGGGTGGGGAATTGCGGTGTGTTGGTGCTTTTGTTATACTTCCTGAGGAAGTTAGAACCAAGAAAACAAAGACATGTTGCCAGTAGGAGTGACATTAGTTATTTTTCTCAGTTATTTGCTGATGGTGTTTTTTTTTCTGGCACAATATCTCCTTTTATATTGATTGTCCTTCACTAGGGCTTGGCAGCACAAATACTGAAATTGAAGCGATGATATTTCTGTGACCATAAAGCTTCAGATGTGGAGTAATGTGACATTGATGAACTGCTGACGTGTCTTTCCGGCTGGAGTATTACATAATAGAGATTTCATGCTGCAGTAAACAAAGGGCTCTTGGACAGGAAAGTATGTTTGCATGGATTGTGCTGGACCAGTCCATCCACCCATTATCAGAATCTAAGGACACTGTCCTTAACATGTAAAAGATTCACTTAATGCAGCTGCATCAAGCTTTCTCCTACTGTAGTGGTGTGTGCCCATGTCTGTTTTCACATACCGCAATATGTATAAAATCACTTTTTAAACATTCATGCACACCTGCGTGAAACTTCAGTATAGCCTGGCTTCCTGCTCTTGCCAAAAGATGCCCACTTAACACAGAGGGCCTGCTTAGCTATGCAATGTGAAAAAACGACTGGTGTGAACATTGGTTTAGTACACGTTATGTGCTGCAGCCCACACATGGGAAACGATGTGGACTCAGGCTTCTTGAAGGCTTGGCTATCATGTCAGGTGTGCTATAAACAGGGCTTTTATAATGAAGACCACGATGTGGAGGTGCCATGTTGTTAATATCGCAAGGAGAGAATTCCAGAGAACAGATACATTTCACAAAATTAAACTTCTAAAGTTCTTGAAATGTTTTTTTTTATACAAAAGGTGACGCTGAGTTGTTTTTGAAGCAAATGCCAGACATGAGATTCTACATGGAATGTTCTACTTTGAGCATCAGCCTCATGAAAGAGAGTTCACAGACCTGAGGTTATTGATGATTAACTGACCTGCACCTTTGTAGAACTTGATTTTAACATTAATACATTTTGAAATGGCCTGGTGTTTATCTCCATCTAATGATCTTTTTATGTCTAACTTTAACTTGGATCGTTTCAGGGCCATGTGAAGCTGTCGGATTTTGGACTGTGCACAGGTCTAAAGAAAGCACACAGGACAGAGTTCTATAGGAATCTGAACCACAGCCTGCCCAGTGACTTCAGTAAGTATAGCCAACATTGCCTGTACTTTATACATCTTTGACATCTTCACTGAAACATTGCATCTCCCTTCAGGATCATTATAAGGCTACCCTGTCTTCAGAAGTGTTTGCTCAAAGGTGTTTTAAGTGTGGTTTTGTATATACAGATTTATGTGCCTGTAAATTCAGACATGTGGTTGGGCTTTTGAATCTCAATTCACTAAAACCTCTTAAGTACCAGTTATTAGTGTTTAGTAAGCTCAGAAGAGGTATCGCTGGCAGTTCATGCACAATTTATAACACGTTGATAGAATTAGTGAATAACAATGTCCCAGATACAGGATGCCAACACTTTCAGTATATCTGAAATATAAACTAGACATTTATTTCACGTACCATTTCCCACTGGGTGCATTTTGTGTCAGAAATAACAAAGGAGTGTTTGTACGACATCTCTCTGTGCTGACGTCAAGATTGTCCTCTTCTTCCAAGCCTTTCAGAACATGAACTCCAAGAGGAAGGCGGAGACCTGGAAGAGAAACAGGCGGCAGCTGGTGAGTGTCAGCGGCGGTCTCTCTCCGCATTCCCATGCTGCTCCGGGACACCGAGAGGGCAGGACTGGAAGACACCGTCCTGACAGGATTACGTCCCTTCAGAACAAAACAGAAACGCAGTGTGTTACACCAGACCACCAGCACAGTTCATGTGCATCTTTCCCACACTGATGAGCTCAACTGCTTGTCTGCTCACACACCTGTCATTTCGGTTCCCAAGGGGATAATGGGGATTTGTGATTTCCTGATCCAGAGCAGCGCTCAGTTTTTCTTGTTTTGTGCATCTTTCTAAACCTCACTCAATAGTCTTTGCAAAAGAGGGTTTTCAGTCTTTTTTTGGCTAGGACAGCCCGTTTTTGGAAGTAGTCCGCAGTTTTAACGGAGTCGGAGGTATATGATTATAAGAAGCCACTGTTCATTATTAAATAAGAAAAAACAGGACAGCACTGTGAGGGCTTTTGGAGCAGATCCCACTGACAGGTACGAGTGTGTTTGGCATGGTTCGGGTCGTCCCTTGCTTCTGAACACTTCGAACATGGACCCCCGAGGACACCCCAAGCGTTTGATTGAAAACCCTTGTTCTAGGATATTTTACTATTCAGACCTTAATAATGATCAACATTAATCTCTCACCCTAATGTTCTTTTAGCAGACTTTGAGCTCATGCTGAGTGAAGTGCGTAGGCCAGAGCCTGAGGGTTTTAAAGTCTAATCTATCTCATTGTTTCTGTTTATTAGCATCAGTGCAGCATCTAATGAATGATTGTATTTTGTAGGCTTTCTCTACAGTGGGCACCCCAGACTATATTGCCCCAGAAGTGTTCATGCAGACTGGATACAACAAGCTGTGCGACTGGTGGTCTCTCGGGGTCATTATGTACGAGATGCTGATTGGTAAGACTTCAGACGGATCTGGCTGTCTGCTTCGTCTCGAGTGCTCGAATCCTAAACGGGCCCTGCCAGGGGTGGGCACTAAAATCAATGCTAAGGAATTGCCCCCAGGAAGAGCTTTTAGTAAAACAGTAGCTTTGCAGTTAATCTAGCTGATGTTCAATTCTGCACCTCACTTTAAAAAATGGTACTTTTGGCACAACTACCTGTGGAATATAAGGAGGAATATAACTGTCTGTCTCCAGGGTACCCCCCATTCTGTTCCGAGACCCCGCAGGAGACCTACAAGAAAGTGATGAACTGGAGAGAGACCCTCACCTTCCCCCCCGAAGTGCCCATCTCCGAGAAGGCCAAGGATCTCATCCTCAGGTACGAGTCTCGTTCCTCTGCATTTCCACCCCTATCTCCGGGCCTCTTGCCCAGCCCTCCCATCTCGAATTCTTGAATTCAGGAAACAGACATGTCATTCCTAAATCCTATCTGGAGTGGTTAAAAAGTTTAGCAGCTTTCTCCGAGTGGCTCGGTTGAGGTATTTTGCTTTGTTTCTGATGGTCTGTCGTCTTTTGGATGGTTTTGGCAAAAGATGATTTGTACAGACTGATACTGGTAATGATAATTAAGAAAAATGTCAGAGAGTCTGTGTTTTTGTTTCATCCCAGTACAATTAAAGTTAATTAAAATGTTTCTCACCTTGCTGGACAGGTTCTGCTGCGAGTGGGAGCACAGAATTGGTGCAGCAGGGGTGGAGGAGGTCAAAAGTAACCCTTTCTTTGAAGGAGTGGATTATGACCACATAAGGTACCTCACCATTATACTCATTGCAGGAAATCCCACAGAAAGCCGACTTCATGGGGGCTGCAGCTTTTCTACACGCGTACATATGCATTTCTGTGTCTTGTATGTAAAAGCTATACATTAGCCATCTTAAACTCTAAATATATTGAGCCTCTGTAAATTAGATATGAAACCAGTTTTTAGGACTGGTTTTACTCCAGGTTAAAACCATAGGAGGTGCTGTCATTCCTAAACGCAAAGCACTCCATATCTCCTCCTCCTGTGAAGCAGTGAATCTCTTTGGAAAAGCATTTCTTTTTCCGAACAGCCCAGCCTTGTGTTTCTTGTCTCTGGCAGGGAAAGACCTGCAGCAATACCAATCGAGATCAAAAGCATTGACGACACTTCCAACTTCGATGAGTTCCCCGAGTCAGACATCCTACAGCCTGCAGGTAGAGTCTCGGCCACAGCATGATAACGTGATAGTCAAATCAAGGCGACCGCACGCCCCCACACTGCCCTGTCACCACTGCCTGGCTGGTTGCTTGTGTGAAGCTGAGATAAGAGTCACAAGGTTGTTTGCGCAAGGTGCTGCCTGGAATTGAAGGCTTTAAAAGTGAAGCTAAAATGAATCAATCAAAGTCATGACCTGTGTTCTGGAAGGTTTTCGCTTGTTATAAATCCAGTGTTCACTGTGTGGTTTGTGTCTTAGCTGCCGTGGTGAGTAACCACTCGGAGGCGGACTACAAGAACAAGGACTGGGTCTTCATTAACTACACCTACAAGCGATTCGAGGGGCTGACGGCTCGGGGAGCCATACCTTCCTACATAAAGACGGGGAAGAGATAGGCCCCCAAGGACCGGGGGCCGACCCGGGTTCGAGGCTGGTGCGTCCTCCTCTCTTCTGGCACATCAGCACTGAAAGAGCTTTGCAAGGAGCCTGGTCTGCCATTAGCCCCTGTTCTGCCGGAGAAGACTGACTGTGAGGGCTTGCCTTTCTGCCTTCCAGGCCTTTTGCCCTCATATCGAATCGCTGAGGTCGTGGGGAAGAGGAGCTCACGAGCAGGGCACACTCTTCCACAGTCAAGCATGGAGCGGCCTGGCGGTCCAGGAAAGCTAGAAAAAAGGGCAAAACAATTGGTAAAAAAAAAAGTGTTTTAGAACAGTAAATTCTCTTCATGTCGAACTCTGAAGCAGGCAGAGGCGTGAGCTGGACCCAGAGAGGGCAGGGCTTGTACCCGGAGCTCTGTGGGCTGGGATACTGGAGCGCTGGAGCCCCCTGCAGAGCTCTTCCGGCACCTCCTCTACTACAGTTTCTTTCTCCTCTTCTTTGCGAGTCCTTTCCACTGCTGTGAAATCTCTCCTGAGGTCTCCGTTCTGCTTCAGGTCAGATGAGTGTCCCCTGCAGTGCGCTTTTTTCAAACCCAGGGTTATTTATTCTTTCCGCCAGTGTTTTTTACATATGCGACTATGTACAAAATGTTGTATGTACTTGGGACCTTTTTTCTGCTTCTGTTAAGTGGCAGATTAACCCTTTTCTGGGGTTATCGTTTTTTAATCTTTTAAAAATATTTTTAAAGTATCTGGGCTTCATAGCTCATTCCAGAAATGTGCTGGACATTTTTTAGTTTTCTCTGCTTGTGGTAGTCTGGCTTTTTTTTGGTTAAATTATCTACCATATCGGTGCTTTGTCTTGCACAGTATATTCCAATTAGTATTGGGTCTCAATGCGTGTTTAACTCATGTACGTTACCAAAGACCAACGACAGCTACAGTTTTCACCTGCAGGGTCTTACACAGTGGATCTTTGTTGGTTTCAATGTAAATTCCAGAACTAGCATTATCTTCACCTTAAAACACACACAGCTTAGAGCTATGAGTCTGAAAAGACTTACCAAGGACTGTAGAAAAGGTAATTGTGTAAAATACAGCATTTCCTTTTTAATTTTGGGGAAGGGGAAGTCTTTAAGAGGCTCCTAGTATACAGTATTTTAATTTGAAACTTGGTTTCACTGTCAGAAGTCTGACGCAGGTTGTGCCAGACTGATGACGGAGTGAGAAAAGGCGAGAGCAGCAGTATAATTCCATTGGCAGTGTTTGGTAATTTGAACAGATAAGTGTTTTGGCTTCTTGATCCTGGGGAGTAAATACACCTCCATTCAATATTAGACCATTTTTTTATATTTGATGAAAATTCTCTCCATATTATTGTGCAATGGGTCTTAAACTTGGCATATCATGTCTTGAAAACCTTTGCTTGGGGAATCGCAAAGGTGGAATGACAGTTACCCTATACATGTGAGGATTCTTTTTTGTAAAATGGGAAGCACTGGGATCTCCGAGATGTTTTTTTCCATTACGTCACGGGCATGGGCATTGCAGTGAATGAGCATCACGGCCACAGCAAAGTCACACCCGTGGAAAAGAGGCAGGAGAGTCGGGACCGAAGCCGGTCCTTAGCAGGGTTGGAAATGAGGATCCGCACACGGTACACCAGGCAGCAAACCAGTCCCAAAAGCCAAACAAACCTTTCCTGAAAATCAAAGATCAAGCAGGATCTATGCAGTTTAAAATAATTTCAGTGGTCTGCCTGCTGAAATAACCAGCATGTTCGATGCATTCTGCCTTGTAATTGTTTCTGGATGCTTTTTCTTTTTTTTGGAAGTAGTATTTAAATAGATGACATGATGCACTTAATGAAAGCAGACTACATGCTGACTTCACCGATTTCGCTTGTATTCCAGGAACCACAGACCTCCGTGGTAGGCCTCATATATATAGCACTTCTAGACTTTTTATAAGCTTATAGGAACGCCTGTGTTTTGAAAGACAACATTTGTGTTTTAGTGTATTTTTAATCGCAGGGTTCAGTATTCAGACTTACTCGAAATTTTACACCCATCTGCTTGTGAAGGTGACCTTGCTATTTGGTCAACAGCATTACCCTGCAACACTAGTTTTAGAATCTGCTTGTTCAGACAGTTACGAGATTTTGTCAGCAGTTAAGGCCAAAGCTGAAGGAGGTTGATTCATTTGTTGCTTTTATCCAAGGTGATTTACATTTCTGCCCATCTATACAGCCGAGCAACTGGCGTGAAGTACCTTGCTACCACCACTGATAGCACCACCATGTCCCAGCTGGGTTTGAATCGCAACCTTGCAGGCACAAGTCCAGGCCACTGCTGCCACTTTTGTTAAACACTGCCACTCACAGTCACTGGGACTGAACTGCAAAATCCTGTGAATTATTTCCGTTTCAGTCTCCCTAAGTGGAGTGATTACAATATGGCTCTTACCCCATTAGATAAGGCATAATGCCTTGTTGACCTTTTAATCTGTAAATCAGATATCAGAATCTGTGTATCAGTTTACTGGCAATAGATTTCTACATGTGGGCTACAGAGTGATGAGATAACCTGCATTTGAAAAGTATAGTTCAGAAGCATCCCCTACAGGGCTCAGGTATGCCTCAGTCAGGAAAGGGGCTTGCTTGGAGCACGGGTTGAGCCAGAAGACTGGAGTTTAAATTTGGGCCATGTCGCAGTTTGACGGGGGCCAAGACTGTCGAAGCGCTGTCAGGTCTTGGAGTTAGAATCGCTTGGACAGGGATTTCTCAGCTCTTGAGTAAATGGGGCGATCCTGCAGCTTTTTTGGTGTGTGTACCTGGAAGCTTGCAGGGCGGCACTGTTCCTTCAGTCAAGTATAACCTGGCTCACAGAGGGTCAGAAAATAAACTACTTGATTGCTGGGCAGGTTGGAGTAGTCCCTCCTCATTCTTGCAGTGCAGTATGTGAGTCTTTGCTTTGAAACGAAGTGAAGGATCGGTGGCGAGTCCCATACTGGGTGAACAACAAGGGGAGAGGCTTTTACTTACGATTAAGTCACTCCGCTATTAAGATGCTCATTTCCAAGTTCCAGGTTGAACTCTGATCCAGATGTCATTTGTTCGAGACTGAGTCTCGTTGCCAGCTGACCGGGACTGGGACTCCTCCTGCTGCCTCGGTGCTCTCTGTGGGTTCTTGGGTGCTTGAAGAAAGGCAGTGAGATTGGCGAGAGGTGCGTCTCTCCTCGTTAGGCAAGAGATGAAGGGCATATCAACAAATAGAGCACATCTCAAACAAAAAGGGCATTCTCAAAAGAAAAGGGCATGGGGCCCTAATGCACTAAAGCAAAAAAGTTCTATTTTGAAAATCAAATAATGGCATCTCTGTTTCTGCAAGTCTCTGTCGGGATCCTTTCAAGCAAAGTTGGGTTACCATAAAGTAAAAGAAAAAGGTTTTGTTGTTCTGTTCCCAAGTGGCTAAAGCCTGGGTTTTGAGTATCCTGCAATAGAGGGTCAGCTGGAAGTCCCGTACTTAGGGGAGGCTGCCCGACCCCTGGAGGTGTTCGCTGGATGTTTGCAATGGAAAACCATGGCAAGGTGCTTGCTGGGATACAAAGCGCCAACCTGAGGGCGTATGACCCGGACCTTGCGAACACCAGGAGCCGAGGAGACTGGGAATGCCCACAGCTGAAACAAGGTCGCTTGATGCAGGCTTTAAAAATCTGAACATTTTCTTTCGTTACCAGTCGTGTTAGTGACTGCATTACATTTCGCATAGAACACTTAAAAGTCCTTTATCTCAGGGCAAAAACACATGTTCGTCATTGAGTAAAAATGAAATTCCATCACAATGGCTGGTTACCAAGGCTCGCTTTCTTAAATTTGTTTGGTTTTTTGGATTTTTTTCCCGCTTTTAACTACTCCATATACAGTATGTACGCGTGTATTTTTTTTCCATAAAGGTACAGAGCCAAAAAACTTTGACACAGGCAGGTCCAACACCATTGGCACGCTGTGGACACAGGTTTGTGTTTGCCCCACTGAGGCAAAGTGAGAGCAGTGCGGTCCTGGGCCCTGCTATCTCTGTTGTGATAATACAGTGCAGAATGTATGGTTTTATGCAGTAATTTATGTTGTTATATGATGACACAGTATACTTTGTATTTTTTCTAAAACAACCCTTTTTATATTTTGTCAACTTTTACCAAGATCAACTTTTACCACCCATCTCTTTTTTATCCTCCACAATTAGATCAAGAAATTCTAAAAACAAAACATTCAGGAAATTCTTGTGCTTGTCCTCAGTGCTGAGGGATTGATGTATTTCTGTATATTCTTCAAGTAATGTAAAAACGGGACGACTGAGATATTCAACAATTTTTATTGTCACTCAAAGAAAACGACAGATGGGCTGTTGTTCAGTGCAGTCCCTGTTTGAAGGGGGTGGCCCTCTTTTGCGTTGTCTGGTTTTTTTTTTGCATGTAATTTTATTGTTGCTTTGAAATGTAAAAAAAGACCTGGGGGGCTTGGTGGTGGTTTGAAATACCTGGGACCACAGAAGTATTGCTCGCTTATTCTCCTGTCAGTTACTGCAACTGAGCTGTGCTTTTATCAAACAGCGCTCAGGGAACTCTGATGTGTAAGCATTCCATTTCATTTACCTAGCTAGCTGAATGCCTGACAAAAACCGATCTGGGGCCAGCAGCCCCTCATGTGAAATAAGTGATCTTTGTGTTTGCTACAATTTTGTATGTTCTCTTCACTGGTGGGGATGTCTCCTGCAATGGGTCTGGTTTTAACTGTGTTGTAAAGACAGAAGACTTCAACAGTCAGATCACTAATAGGACAGTGTCTGCATCTTCACTGCAAAATGTCACTAACTATACAACAACTCTGACCTGTTCGTGATTTTCCGAAAGGAGAACATGGGTCTCGGAGCAGGATACATAAGTTTTTTTAAAAAAATTTCGCTTCACTTTGGCAAATGCTCTGTTGAGTGCGTTTCCTGCTCTGGGTTGGGAGCAATTTGACTAGTTTCCAAAGTTCAGGGGAGGAATCTTCTCTGCTGATCAATGGCTCTTGCAGGGCAGGACCTCATGATGTTAAAAAAAGAAACCGTGTGACATGGTCTTAAAGGTCACGGGCTCTTCATGAGGGCAGAAGGCCCACGGGGACTGAAGTGTGCAAGGGGATATAAAGTCTCACAACCATCTGTTACTGACTGCAGTAGCCATGAGCCTACTGCTTCTTCCTTCTCTCCCAGCTCTGCCATTAAACCCCTGCACACAGTCCTGGGTATGCAACCTGGGAGGTTTATAGATCTATTCTTCTCAGAGGTGCACATTCTCCCTGTATACGGGGAATCTTCATTTTCTTCTGTGCTTGAATATGAACAGAGCCTCTCTATGCCAGTGATGCCGCCTGTGTGTGCTTTTATTTTAAGCTGAAACAGGATCTCTGCCATCCCCAGCCTCCTCCATGTAGTTTTGGCTAGTTATATATAAATATTGCTGCCTTACATAGTACAGGTTTATACGTGTAAATGCAGTTTGATTAAATATTTTTTCCCCTCTCCTGAGGTTTGTTTCTAGCTGTCATTTTTGTTTTAACCTGCTTGGTTACTGGCAGCAGCAGAAAGCAAAGCTTGTTTTTGTGAAAGGAGCATTCAGTGCTGCCACAGCCAGCCTTTTAAAATGAGTCAATAAACCCTTGTACATAGTTTCTACTGCATTTTTCTGTTCATGTGCAATCCTTGTTAGTGACAGGCTGTATGCACTGCCAGTACACGTAGTATAAAGAGTAAACAAAGATGCATCTTGACTTGACTACATTGCTTAAAACTTCCAAACTGTAAGATGTGCCTTTTCAGAAAGTACAGACATGCTGTCATGCTGAATGTGCTCCTGGGATTTGTTGATTTTGCAATGTACTGTGCTGTTTATCATGTTTTTTCCTGTCCGATTATCAGCTCATGAGCTGTCAGATGTTTCGTTTTGCCTGCACCCATGGTCTCAATCAAAGAATGTCATCTCGTATGAAATAGCCTTAAGCAGTGAATGAGGTAACAGGATCTTCTGCCTGAGCAGACAAGGTTTTTGTGCTCATTAACTTGTATGTATCCTGCTGATCTAAGCCTGCTCCTGTTTTTTTTCTTGAAACATCCAGAAAAGAAATCATATTCAGCAAAATTGGAAACAACCCCTTAAGTTTTGTATTGCAGTGATGTACAACAAGAGGCATAAAGTAACTTTACACTTGTCCTGATAAATGTTACAAATGCACAAGCTTGTACCTGTTCATAACCTAAAACCAAGACTACAAGCTTCATCCTAGTTTATGTAGTTCCCTGTCACAAGTGACAGCAAGCTGGTAGCAGTAAAAGTTACATAAGCAAAACTAAACAAAATGTCACAAGCTGGATAGAGCTGCATTAATCGTTTACTGCTTCCCAACAATGTACACTTTTTCAGGGGGGTATTGTCACCATGGGAACATACACCACATCTCGAGAATGAAATGTACACTATAATCAGTTCAGCATCACCATTTTCCTTTACAGTCTTCGTACTTTCAAAACCAGAATAAACATTTTGATTAATCAATACACAAAGTTTGCAATTAACCAATGACCATGGTGGGGGAGGAGAAATTCCTGCCCTCCTTGTGCATTACGCATGTTTCTGAATCCTTTAGCTTTGTTTTAAAGGATTTCAATGGCTTCTACTAAAGATGCAATGCAGTATGATCATGATCACCGAAAGACATACTTCTCATTTTGTGTATCATAAGCAGACATTTAGAAAGAAATTGCAAAAGGCTTCATTCCAAAATGCAAATGGTGCCAAGTGAATCTCTCGCATAAATATTTTAGTGGTGTTTAAGATGCAGGTATTCTGCGTCAGTCAATGATACATTTCATCATAAACATTCACGTCTTGGCACAGAAGACCTGGAAAACCTCTGGAACTACAGGAAAGAATATAAATGCAAATACCTCTCCACCCATTTGCAATAGTGTGCTGAATGTATGCCTTTTATTTTCCAGTTTTAAAAATTGTGCTTCAGAAAAAAGAAATCCCTTTTTTATGTAAAGCATCCAACTGCTCACTTTGGGTGAAAAAAAAAGGACTTTGACGCTTAAATGTAAAAGCTTTCCTGAACACCTACTGCTGAAGCAACAGTGTCGGCACAAATAAGGGGATCTGAAAGCAGATTGTAACGATATTGCGGAAAATCCATGGAAGAAATTTCTATGCAGATTTTTTACTATAACATCATTTCTGTATTTTAACAGCAACTCAAAGCTTTATGACCCTTATTCACAACTGAATGCAGTACATTTGCAACACAGTTTTATATAACTTCTGGCAATGGCCAGTCTTTCAGGCCTGGATATCTCACGCACTCTGAAAAAGACAACTTCCTACTTGTTGAAGCTCTTTGAGATACAGTACAGCCATCACGAAAGGCGCTACACAAAAGCATGCCACCCATCACACACGTGCCACATGACAGCCCGGCCTGTTTCTGCCGAAGAGGAAGTCCAGGTGCAGCAAGCACGAAAACACTTAGATTTTCTCATCTACTTCTCTTCGTTAAGACAAACGCGGTAGAAATTTGCATGAGATGGTACGTTTCGTAGACAGTGCATGTGTGTGGCAGGCAGAGACTCCTGTCACGCCCCAGCTGGCTCCTGCCGAGAGACCCATCTCCAGCAAAAGCCAGCAAATATCAGCAACTCCTCCTCAGTCCCCAGTCAGGCAACAGGCTCTTGAAAAATACCCCACTCACAAACCAGTTAGTCGTCTTGGCATTTTAGTTCAAGAGTGAAACCTCTGATCTCTGCAACAGGCAGGGCTCTGCAGTAGAAGACGATCTTCAAGAGGTCTGCGCTTTGTTTTTTTGCATGTGTTGTCACATACAGTATTTGCACTTTGCCAACAGAGTCCCGGCTCTGCACAGCCTCCTTTCAGATGCCGATTTGGGTTCAGCTTGGTGAGGCACCCCACCAGTAGCTACCACACAGCTGCTCTGGCACTTGGAAGCATGTTGGCACATTGGCATTGAAGAAAACAGACATTCCTGTTGGAAAAATCCAGACCACTGTTGCTCTCATCTAAACATTCCTTGACGTGAGCACCTAACCTCTGAATCTGTGCATGAAGCAGCAGTGCTGTAATCGGTGGTGCTCGCCCAGGGCTGAGGGAGCTTGGGGGTGAGGGTGGGAGTAGGGATGTGGGCGTGACGGGACTCAGCCCTCGTCGGGGACATGGGAGGAGAGGAGGCGGGGGTAGGGCCCGTTGAGGCGGTCCAGCTCGTCCACCTGCGGCAGGGGGTGGTGGGCGGCCGGGGCGGCCCCCTCGCCCACGGTCACCAGGTTGGGCACGCTCTTGCTGCGCACACACTGGAAGTCCACGTGACGGCTCTTGCCCTCCTCCTTCTCCCAGGACAGCTGGATGAAAGGGCGCTGCACGTAGTTGTAGATGACCTCTGACCGCCCACCTGGCCGGCGCTTCACCTTCTCCTTGCACGTGGGGTACCCTGGGAAATAAGGAGATGTCGTAATTACCTATTATAAAGATAAAGGCTGAAACCGGAGGTGAAACCAAACCAAACTTTTTCCAAAGTAGACTTTTCAAACTCCCGGCAGTAGATGGCAGCATTCCAGCATACAGACCTTGCTGGTGAAACGATGCTTTTTACTTTAACATCTTCATCTAGGGCAATTTATACTGAAAACCTAGATATGGATTGGAAATATTAACTGTGCAAACACAACTCATAATTTAGTGGTGTGCAGTCATACAATTAGCTAATTAGTAGAGCAATTGTACCCGACTGCTGAACTGATGTTGTGCTCTTTTGAGATGAAAGTCACTGTGAAGGCAATGTTATTGAACTGGGCACTTAAGAGCTAGCCCATGTGGGACCTTGTCATTTCTTCAGCTGGCATTCCTAAGTGATGGCAGCTCACAGAACAGCAGGAGGAGACTGGGCCACTCACCCTCTATGCCAATGCGGATGTTCTTCAACCCTCTTTCCTTCAGCAGGGCTTTGGCCACGTCCCTGTTCTCAATGTACTTGAAGAAGCGGTACAGCTTGGTGCTGTAAAGGACTGGACAGAGAGACCAGGAGAGGTCAGGCATGCTGCTAACACACCACCAGGTGGCTCTCTCAGGTGAAGACTACCCCACACAGAACTTCTTGCACTTGTGACAACATGGCTGAGGCCACACCTTCATTCAGTCTCACTACAGCTCTTTATTTTCAGGCTATTCAATACTCGCAACAAAACATGTTAAATGCTACATTACCAAAAACCTGAGACATTTCAGCCAAAAATCTGAGACTGCAAATGAGGAATGTCTTAATATATGAAGAGGTGGAACTGATCAATATTTTTTTTTTCATCTCACTGACACAGGTGTGCAATCTTGGCACGCCTTATTAAAAGCTAGCAGATGTGGGATTCAAACTCCAGGTGATCTAGTGTCTAAGATCCAGTGTTACAAGGTGGCTCCCAGTTTCCAGGACCAGCTGAAGCAGTGACTCACACACGCGTCAGCCTCGGAGACCTGCTGAACCTCCCTGTGCTTCAGCTTTTAGAATGAAACACACAACCGAGTTCCTGCTGTATATGATGCATTTTTCCCACCCTCTAACTGCCGTAAGGCATTACCCAACTGTGATCACATTAAGTCTTGTAGCTGTAGGCTTCTGCAGTTCTGTTTAAAGTGGCCAGAGAGTCCTCCCCTTCCTCCACCCCCATTGCAGGTTGACAGTGAAACCCCAGACAAGCTGCTTCTCGAGAGATCTGAATGAGTCAGCATGCTGCATCATGGCTCGGTAACATGTTCCGCCCAGCCAGCACACCCATGCCGTCTCTCTGAGCTTGGGGAAGTTGGCCGCAGACAGTGAAACCCACTGAATTTCTTTGTGCTGTTGAAAATAGCTTGTGCTGCTTTTGATCCGGAGATTTACTTATTTTTCCAGGGATGCGAGTCATCCGGTGCCCTCCACCAAGAACGATAAGGGTCGCAAGACTCCCGGCAGAAAGCAGGCGCTATATCTTGGGAACGAAAGCAGCACAAAAAGAGCACATGAAAATGCGGTGGGATTCATTGTGCTATTTGTAGGGGGCAACTTGAGAAAAACACCAACAAAAGTTGTGCTCCGAGTAAACCCCTGACAGCGCTCCGCTGGTGATCCAAGCCTCCTCACTGAGGAACTTCCTAGTACAGAAAGGTGGGAGGGAGTGGAAATGCTATACATGCTACGATAAACAGCAATCCATCCAGGCTCTGCTACAGAGGTGGGTAGTGCTGCAGTGAACAAACACTGATCTTGGATCTCCATTGTGGAGAGTGCTCATGACATAACACTGATGAAATACAGCCTCCTACCCTCCAGCTTTGAGGTACTCAATCACCAAAGCCCAGAAACACAGCGTACATATCCCTGCTTCTGAGTCCAAGCCACCCCTTCACAGGTAACAGGGAGGCAGCGATGGAAAAGCACATGGACACCACGTGTCAGACAGCTGGCAATCCCTCCCTCCAGCTGCAGAATGTTCCAGGATGAGAGGCAGTTTATTAAAGGCTGACAAGGAGACACTGGTGTTGAAAAACACTCTTTTACAAATGTAGCTATCAGGGTTAATGTTACAACTGGACTGTTCGCATGTTCTACACATATTTGTACAAAACACTGCGAGATCAGTCTGTTGTTGCATTTTGGAGCAGGTGATCTGCCCTGCTTTAACATCTATCAACCTTTTAGCAAGTTTCTGAAGTTCTTTTGTTTGGAATGTCAATTCAAACAAGATGTGTAGGTCAGCATGTAGCCAAGTCATTTGCTCAGCTCCACAGTCCCAACCCCACTTGCTCCATTTCTCAAGTTAACAGCTCTCTCCAAGTATCTGTGGGTCCCGGCAACTGTAGCCCTAATCCTAAGCCCCCAGTGCAGTTAGACAGCACAGACTACAGAAGCTACAGATGGTCAGAGGATGGTTCAGCGTCCCAGAAGCCCTTACTCTGTGAGTACTCCTCGCCCATGGGCGGCGGGTGCTCCCGGTCCCAGTCCACAGTGTCCTCATCGGTCAGCACGACGATGTGACACTCCCGCTCGCCGCCCTGCGCGCTCGACACCATGGCCGGCAGCACCAGCTCCTCCAGGAAGCCCTCGAACTGCCTCCGCGCGCCATCGTTGGACAGCTCGTGGAGCAGGGCACCTAGCCGAGGGAGAGAGAGGGAGCTCGGCTCTTACACTGCTCGCCCTTGCCCAGGACGGCAGCCAGTCAGAGGCAAGAGATCTGCCTCTGCACAAACGTGGCACAGCTTGTCTTTGCTCCTGCTGCACCTTCCCCTCTTCTGGCTTTCTACATCCACAGCAGTTAGACATCAGTTACAAGTGACTCTGTATGTGCATTTTCTCTTCTCCACTTGCCATAACTTTCTCAAAAATAAGGCCAAATAGGAGGAAGAGGAGGTGGAGGCTGGCGCACTCACTGAGGTCACGGCACTTCACCGTCCCATGGTCGAAGTTGATACACAGGTAGTCGCAGGCCTCACGGAGCTCCGCCACCGACACGCCATCCGGACAGCGTAGCACCCCCGTCCGGTAATAATCCTGGCAGAGAGAGCGAGGTCTGGGATCAGACGGAGAAAAAACCGTAACACACCCCCACTCCCTCCTGCTCCAAAACCCTAGGGCTGGGGAAAAGCCTTTGCCTGCCTGACAGTAGGGATCCGCCAGAGCCAGGCTCCTCCATCTCAGACTGCTCCTAATGCTGCTCTAACCTCAGTTGTCAGGGAATCTTGCTTTCAAGATCTAACGCACTTCTTTTTTAACTGTACACTCACGTACCACTACACTGATCACCGGAACCGATAACAATTTCTGACAAATCTAGTTCCATCAAGAAAGTCATCTTTCCAAGTTACAAAAGTAACTTGTTCCTGGAATGGATTCCTTTTTAGAGGTAACCTTCCCCAACACTCCCCACCTCTCCTGTATATCAAGCAATCACACTTCTGCATCACAAAATCTAAAGCACTCCTAGCCCGACACGTGCCGACAGCCATGTGACAGATCATGAGAGTATCACTGTTCCAGGCTGTTTGCCTCCAGGCGTCATCAGTCACACGTCTTTTAGTTTCAATGATTCTGAGAGATCTGCAACATCTCTCCGAGGAGGATGTGTTTCAGATACAAATGTTCGCACCCCGAGTCTGAAACGGGTCTATGCGCAACGTTAAATGTAATAAGTGTTATTATATCATACCAGTTCCTCCAAAAAGTGTTAACTGCACTCATTTCTTGTATCTAGCAGCACGCATGATGTTAAACTGACTTTAACAGAAGGACTCATGTCAATACATACATCTGCAAGTCTATAGATGTCCATCAATTGTCATTAAAGATGTTTGGAAGTCATCCACAACCTTATGTACACAAATATATACACAACAATAACTTTCTTTTTTTGTGTTATATTTTACACAAGGTCTAAATAATTTAAAAATAGATTTTTTTAAACCAATGTTTTAAAAAATGTTTTATCCATCTTCTAATAGGAGTTTTTCAGAACAAATACATTTCCAAAGATGCCTCCGAACGATGCTTTTATTTCAACACATAAAGAGATGAGCTGAAGCTCTCCAGGGGTTTTCGACAGGCAAGTTAAATCAAACTTTCCAAGAGGAAAGCTGGCAACACAGCTGATGTCTTTTAACACCGTACGAAAACAAAACCTTTCAATACACTATGACACAAATAAAAAGCAGAGCCTGGTACTGACCAGAATAACCCGGAAGATGGCGGCGCTGATGCCCTCTGCAACCTCATACTCCCCCTTCTCATTGGGCCGAGTGAAGTTGTGTTGGCGGGCCGGCCCAAACATCCTAGACCAAACAGAAAATGGACACTGTGCAGACAACTACAAAGACTGATGGGTACAGAGATTAGCAGGGCCTGTTCATTCAACAAGGATTCCAGGTCACAAATTTGGTGCTTCTTAGTTGTGTAGTTTTCACCAAGCTCATAGGCACAGAAAAACAGTGGTTTCTGTGAAGCATTTTAGTTCTTTAATGATTTTTCTTACATTAGGATAAGAAAATGACGAATGATGCACATCTCAGTCAGAGTCTACCATATATCAATTATTGGAAAGATGCTCATCCCACAGAAACAGAACTTTCTCATGCATTTCATGAATATATATCTGTTAATAATTTAAAGGCAGTAAAAATGTATACTTTGCCCTGTACCCAAACATGTGTGGAAGCGACTCTCTGGCGTTCCCAATGTGACCACCCACTGCCGGAAAGGTACCCTACCTGCCCAGCATGGTGTCTGAGTGGGCCACGAAGACCGCCGTGTCCACCACAAAACGGGTGTTGTCAACCACCAGCGTCACTCTCTCGGACGAGGTCTGGCATGTGCCCGCTGCCTTGCCCGACTCGACAGTCATCTTTGAGCCACCTGGACCAGCAGAGTCTGCCAGGGAAGAAGAGGTGGCAGGTCACGGCAGTGCCTGCGAGGCTCTTACACCTTTGGCATCCATGACTGGACAATACAGGCCGGAAGAAGAAGAGTGACATTCAGAGAGTCCTCAATGCCACACTGGGGCTTGAAAATATGGCTCAAAACACACTCCTCAAAGCACTTTTGCACATTTCTAAATTATTTTAGAAGAACAATTTGCAAAAGTGGCATGGAGCACCCATAGTAGGATGGCCAGCTGCTGGACGTTTCAGTTGTTGGCTTGTGCGTGCAAATATGAAAATATGCAAATATGCAGTTTAAGAAGCAATGGTTTTAACACAGGCTGCCCGAGAAACATGTGGGTTTGATCTGTGAAAAAGAACGATTTACAAAGGGGAAAACGGAGACAAAGATAACGAATATTTCACATAAATACGGGCTTAGACTTTCCAGGTGTATGGTGGTTCAGTGGATGGAATAAAACTGGGATAAGGGTTGGAAAACACCTAGACTCACCTGAGCGATCCCTTTCTCTGATGCACTGCCCTCCACCCCGAGACAGCGCCACCTGGGGGTCAGTGCTGAGAATGCTTGGCTGGAATCTGCAGAAGAAGCGGGACAGGGGATAACGATATTGAGTCTGGCAATTAGCAATGGTGCTTTTGTGGCCATTTGCATTCGGCAAAGCAAAAATCAGACAGCGAAACGGACTACTTGACTGAATCAGGCCAGTAGGCCTGCACTAAAAATACTTTTATTACAATTCCTAATACTATAAATACATAAATGAGCAAACCACCGTACCTTGCAAAGACAGGCCTTTTTATCTCACAATTGCAACAGTGTTTAACGGGAACTCTTGCTTTTAACAACTTGATAAATTTATCAAATAAATGGATGTAAGATACAACAAAATTCTTTAAATTCCAGTACACTGACCTGGTTCTTACTTCATTTCTCAGAAGAGAGAGGGGTACACAACCACCCACACTACTGGGGCCTCTAGGAAGATGACAGAGATATCCAGGCTAATTAACAACAAAAATGTCCAAAACAACTAATGAATTGTATATAAAATGATTAGGATTCATCCCGATATATCCATGAAGCAGGTAATCTATACTCCCAGCTAAGTGTAGAAAGGCAGGGCAGGGGTTTCTCAGTAAAAACCAAAAAACAGTATGGTCCTAATTTTCAGCTTCAGTGTAAGTATGCATGGAATGCAATCAGCATGTTGTGACAAGGCAAGGTCAGTTTTACCTGCTCCTTTGTATATTACAAACAACAGAAACCCCAAATACTGTCTCTCTATAGCCTGCTTACAAAATACTTTTGGGTTTTTTTCCATTTCTTTAGCAGTGTGCGTGAACGCAGGTGTACATGTGAGAGTGTGTGTGTGTGTGGCAGTGGTGTTTGGGTCCCACTGAGCCCAGTAAATGCCCTGTTGTTGGCTCAGGCCCTGGGCAGCGTACCAGCCTCTCAGCCCCAGGCCCAGGCCTCTGTCTGGACCATTACAGATCCTTACTGTACTCTTGCGCTCTGGCGAAACCTGAAACTGACCTGCTTTTTCATTCCTCTTGCCTCCTTTCACCCTCTGACGCACCTCCCAGTGGAAAGTTTTAATAAGTGAAGTAGAAGCAGAGAGAGGTGAAAGACAAAGAGGACAGTCAGCTGCGAAACTATGCGGCAGCCCGCCCGTCCCCAAACAAGGCCCAGAAAAACAAAAATAGGAAAAGGTTTCATTCGTAAAAAAAAACCCTGCCCTCCTGCCTGGCCCCGTCACACAGCCTCATTAGTTATTAAATCTCGTTCTTTCCAAGACTTGTTTTATTTCCAGGCTTTTGACAGAGTATCCTTTTCATTTCATCCGTAAGCATCTTGGATTTCAGGCTGTAAGAGCAATCTGAAACTTAAAAAAAACTAAACAGAAATGGGTTTGCTTACAACCTGAGTGGATATTTGAATCTGACGGCTAACCCTAAAGCTTAGGTGACCAGGTAAGTAGGAGGAAAGCTCTCAGGAATGAAAGACCTACTGTCATCCTCTGAGCTCCTGCACTATTTTCAACAGAAAAAAATAAAAAATGTTTTGCAGTCAAGTAGTCCTATACCACAAGCTTTGTGGATCCTTCAGGGTTACATGTGGGTTTTAAGAGATCTTCATAAGATATGAATCTCAAATAACAGACTGCTACTGTTGTTCCTGGCTTTGACAAGGAAACTTCCCGGAACACGGGTGCACAGGTGATCAATTTAACTGAACCTTGTTGCCAGTTCTGACAATGAGGAAGCAGTATTGGATTTTCATTTTAAAAAAAGGAATGGAAATGTGTGTGCTGGGGGAAGGCTGTCAACCGAAAAGTACAGAAAAGCTGACTTTTCTGCACAAGACAAGCGCGACACAGGATGATCAATTTTTCCTTCAGAAGGCGCACACTGGATCCTAATTAGACGAGACTGCAGACGTAAGAAAAAGGGATCAGTGACAAACAGAGGAAAAGGGAGGAATGCCAGAGTAAGACAGCCTGAGGTTACAGCTGACGGGCACTGCAGGTGGAGGCCCTGATAAAACTGCGGACTGTTAGCGGCAGTGAATAAAATGAACACTGCAGCAAGATGCCTGATCACTTTAAAGTGCCCAACCACTGGCGCACATGAGAGACCCATGACTCCTGCTCTGCTGGAAAAGCGACAGGACGTCAGGGGGACTAGAGAGCTGGTCAGCGCAGGGCGGGGGGCTGGGATCCACTCGCTAGCCACTTCCAGTGCTACCTGACACTAAACCACCTGTCAGCCACTGCAGCCTTACAATATATTACCCTTATCTTAAAGAAACACACAAACAGCTTACACTTTTAACCACTGTGGATTTTTCAGCAACTGACATTTTCTGAAGGGCTAAAGCCATGTCTGGCCGGCTGATGCTTTCATACTGTAGGGCTCTCGGGTTCACGTGGGTATGCGCCCTCGCCGCTGCCGCCTCAGGTCGGCCCCCCACCACTGGGGACTCGAACCCGGGCCGCCGGCGTCACTCAACAGAGACCCAGCCAGTTGAGCTAAAGGGAATCTCCCCTCAGCCCGGCGGCTGCGGTCCCTGCCATTCACAGGGAAGGGCGGTGACGTCACCACGCTGGTAAGCCGGCTCGCACAATGGTGGCCGTATGTGTTACAATACCATGTCTTTGAGAAAAAGTGTCTGATATCAAAACATTGTAAACATTGTATAGGCAATGTAGGCAAGCAATAAAAAAGGCAAACAAAATGTTAGGATACACTACGTAGAAATTAACATCGAGGGATGCTTTGTTAAAGTTGTATGAAGCCTGGTAAGGCTCCGTTTAGACTACTGTGCACAGTGTTGGTACCTCATTATACAGAAGAGATTGCTGCTCTGCAATCAGTCCAGAGACATTCCAGGGCTCAAGGGAACATCTTATACTAAGAGGCTGAAGGAACTAAACCTGATACAAGTGGACACTGAGACCCTGTGCTGTACCAGCAGAGGTCAGAATCCTCAGAGGCAACCCAGCGGGCTTTTTCTGAATAACAGGGGAAACTCAAACCAGAGGACGGAGGGGGAATCTACATGGAAGTGAAATAAGAACAAATATAACCCACTACTGGGGTTCGAGTCGAATAGTGTTCTGTGCATATACGAACCAATCTAAGATTCATCCACTGCTGCTAGGGGTAGTCATAAAAGTGTGTCATAAAAGAGAAAAAACACAGAAAGGTTACAAATAAAGGAAGGTCATTCACTCCACTTAGCTTCATCGGTTGCTCATAATTAATTTGTTCCAGGATCTAATCCACTTGTTTTGTTCTGGTGGACCAGTAAGTGGTGCTCTTCCGTTTGTGACAGACATTTCAAACCTATATCTAGTAGTCTGTGCACTGGGACAATACCAGGGTCATCCATCCACCCTCTAACGACTTCAGCCAGTTATGGACCACAGGCAAGCCAGAGCCCATCCCAGCAGGTAACGGGCACAAGGCAGGATACACAGATGCGATCCATCTCTCAGATAACGCCTGACTTGTACTGAGAACCTGAGAACATCGGTTCAGACAAATAGGCCATGGCAAGGTTTGAAGGAGGGAGAGCTGCTGATCCCAGGGTCCTGGCTACATTCCACTTCCAAATCAAAGCAGCCTCATAATTCCACCAGGCTCCTATTTTCCCCAATCTGGCCCAGTTTTCTTTCCCTAGTGAGAAATTGTTTGCAATATTTGCAAAGTCTACAGACTCCCACCATTATTCTTTTAAACACAGCGTCTGATAACCGCGCGAGTTCAGTACTGAGGGATGCTCCCCCATCCCAAATAAAAACTTACTGTACAGTATATTAAAACTCCGTGGGTGTCGCACTCTCGTTGTTACTGAATTTTAACTCCTGCAGCAATGACTATAACACTCGGACCCGTCCTGGCTCTCTAGACAGTACATAAATCAGGTGGACAAGCAAATTGTAGGAAAGCCAAAAAGTCGTTTCAAAAGTGGGAAAAGTGTTGCAATTCTAACCTACAGCAGGTCGCAGATGGTTTGAAGATACATCCCACTGAGCTACCTTCCAGTACTACCAGAAAGTCTACATTTCTTTGTTCTAAGTCATGTAGGTAAACCATTTTTTTTTACCTCGTCGTCCTAAATTTCGTGGGGCGAGTCCTACGCACACAACGAGCTTAAAAACCGACTGACATCGCTTAAATAAATGAAACTCATAACATAAAGCGCTTGAAGTTTGCCGTCTTTCCCCCCTGTAACTGCACCGGCGACCTGTAAGACTCCGATTCTGCGTACACCTGATCCCGTTTACGTTACAAGGCTTAGCTTTCCCAAAGACTGGCGCTTCACGTTTCCTGAAACAGGGCTTTGACATCGCTAACAAACCGGGTTTTATTAACCAGGTATTAAATACTAAGAAGCCCCCACCCACCCACACACAGACTCAAGCCCTGAAATCGTGTGTTTTCTACATGTTGAATGCTGTCTAGCTAAGTGCCAGGAGAGAGCGAGATGGAAAATGAATGCTGCTGGTACTTACGATCGCCTCATGTCTTCGCCGCTGAACGCATGATTAACAAAGGTACTTCCTCGTCCAGGCAGTTTCTCAATGTAAGAACGGCCAGCTCATTGAATAAGAAGGAAAAAAACAGCCTAGGGAATTTGAATTGTTGCCGTCGGTGGCTTCTGTGCTCGTAGTCTGATCTCTCCTCCCCTACCCCCGAGCATAGACCTCGTCGACGCCTGCCAAAATAAGAGCTTTCCTAGGAGGCTCTCCCTACCGCAGTCTCGCTCGCTGTTGCAGTGACCCTGCTGCATTGTGAGCAGTTAACGCTTGTTACGCTGCAGGAATGAAACTAAGTCTTCGCTTTTTTGTTGGTTATTTATGTGTGTGTGTGTTGGGGGGTGGAGAGGGAGTTGGACACTTCTCTTAAAAAGCGACGCTACGTTTGATGCGCGTGGGTAGTATGCAATCTTAAAAGGATTCGTTTATCCAATTATTAAAATAAGAATGTTACGTTTTCTGTTATTAAATATAAGCGTTATCTATGATCAACAAATTCGCAATTGCAATTGAACCGTAGTTATAAGTTACTCCTTTACCCCCGTGTACTCGTTAAATCTTAAAAGCAGTAATAAGGTGATCAGAATTTGGGTACCCTGTTGCACACATCGTCTGTACAGTATACCCTCGGAGCTAATCATAAAGTATTTTAAATTAAATAACGCATGGTAAGCTAGATGAAAGAATCTCCACATTTAATGGTGGTGTTAGATGCCTTACCGCCTTAAATTACACTTGTACCCAATATACTGACGTGGCTTAACTACACTGTCTAGGTGATTTATCTTAAATAATTTAAGAATCCCCAGTTTGGGACCGCTTGTGTTGAAGTCTAACCCACGCACTCACGTGGGGAGAATCAGGAAGTACACACAGGAGATTCAGCGCTGATTGGAGGAGAGGCATGTTCCGTTCCTTATGATGTCACCAGAAGGCTGCAGGAGCCCTGGCCGCCGCAGAGGTCGCTGTTGCGCCGGGAGTGATACCTACTTTAACTGTTCCCACGGACCCTCAGTATTGGGACTGCTGTTACAAAGTTTTTAATGTTTTAGTCACACCTTTAATAGTATTGTGATAGCTGTATTTTAAAACATAAAATGTCTTCCAATTGTTGTCTTTTTAAAATCTAGTTGTGTTTTTAAAATCTAATATATATATATTTTAATTCTCTAGTACATACAGAAATCAAGGTAAAAAGGACAGGTGAGGTTAGATATTATAAAAATTGAAGGAAATCATGGGCAAGCTAAGCGTATTTGTTAAATAAACATGATAACACTGTAAAACAAGCTAAATGCCAGCAGCCATATCACCCTGCAACTCACAACTGGCAGCCTACTGAAGCTAAGCAGGTGTGAGCCTGGTATGTACAGTATGTGGATGGGAGACTTCCTAGGAAAAACTAAGGTGGCTGCTGGAAGAGGTGTTAGTGGGGCCAGCAGGGGGCGCTCACCCTGTGGTCCATGTGGGTCCTAATGCCCCAGTATAGTGACAGGGACACTATACTGTAAACAGGCACCGTCCTTTGGATGAGATGTAAAACTGAGGTCCTGACTCTCTCTGGTCATTAAAAATCCCAGAACGTTTCTCGAAAAGAGTAGGGGTGTAACCTGGGGTGTCCTGGCCAAATTTCCCATTGGCCCTTACCAATCATGGCCTCCTAATAATCCCCATCTACGAACTGGCTTCATTTCTTTGTTCCCCTCCCCACTGATAGCCGATGTGTGGTGAGCGTTCTGGCTCACTATGGCTGCTGTTGCATCATCAGGGTGGATGCTGGGTGGGGGTGGAGGGGATCCCCATTACCTGTAAAGCGCTTTGAGTGGAGTGTCCAGAAAAGTGCTATATAAGTGTAAGCGATTATTATTATTATAAAAGATCAGCAGAAGTTAAGAGATTTCAAAAACAAGAAAACATATGTTCAGCTATGCTCATTAACATCTGTGTCCAATCGTCAATGTATCCACTTCCAGAAAATAGCTCGATTTTTCTCAACACGTGGGCGACGCTGATCAAAGAACCGACACAGGACTGGTTCTGCAAAAAATGAAAACGAAAAGAGGGGAGAAAAAAGGCAAATGACACACGGGCCAGTGGGAGGGGTGTGGCCGAGTTGCCACACAAGAAATATTTCCTGAATCCGAGCCGTGACTCATTTGTGCTCTGCTGGGAAGAGAGCTCGAATTAAATATCAACGCAGATAAGGGGAAAAGAAGAGATACTAACCGGCCAGGGGCTGTCAGCGTGCTGGCCAATTTGAGTGAAAGACACGCCGTGTCCATTTTCATACAGCAAGGGGGAAATAAGCAAAGCCAGAGGAAACACGAGCCCCAAAAACAGTTCAAACGGTTTGCAAAAAAAAAAGGTTTATTCACAATTCAGATTATTTCCCCCCATTTCACACACAGTCAACGAATGCAAACAATACAAGCCAGTTTTGTCTTACTAGGGGTCTCTGCGTGGCTCCGGGTTTCCGGGCTCGGTCGCAGGGCGGGCGGATCCCACACCAGCGACGGGCTGGCCCGATAGAAACACCCTGTCTGACCCAGGCTCCGAGGTGGAACCACTAAGCTACTCACGACAAAATAAAGAGAAACCCAGAGATGTAAACAACAACTGTAAAATACTAGGATAAAGGAAAAAAATTGAAAACCTGTAACAAGCATTCCAAAAAATGCAGATGGATTTCATTCCGGCAAAAAGCATAAATTCAGTTTCAAACCCTCTTAAAACTTCAAGACTACTCGACTCAACATTTAAAAGCCGATGACAAAGAAGGTTACAGCGCAGTGTATTAGTGCTCACAGCGTGTTTTCAGACTGAGCTCACGGTAACGACCCCACAGGGCAGTCCGACACCAGCACGCAGGTCTGGGCTTGTCGCTTGATGACATTATTTTGATATTATTGGAGGAAAAAAGAAACATTTTGCCCATGGAGGGGATTTGAGTGCTTTTTCAAAGGTCATATATTAGCGATCCTTCACAGGATCACAAAGGAGACTTGAGCTGTTCCAGTTCAACAACTAGAACAAAAGAAGCAAAATCCAAACAGAGCAGAAAAGCTCAGACTTCAGGGAAATCTGACGAAACTGCATCCATCAACACCTTCTCAAGGCAGGAAATGCCACAATATTTTTTTTAAACTTAGGCAATCCCCAAAAAACACACGTCACATTGTTCCCTAATATTTCAACCTGTGAAACAGCATAAAACAAAGCTATTAAGTTTCTTTAATTGTCATCTTACTATTTATAATACATGCTTTTTGTATCTTTTCTTGATCACTTTTAGCTTCTTTGAACACAGCCCAAATAAAAATACCCTACTTCCCCACCCCAAACTGTAATTCATTAAGGAATACAAAACGTAATTAAAATGATTCGGAAGTTCTAGTTCTACATGTGCAATGCACTGTAATTGTTCATTAGGGTGTTTAATTGGCATAAAATGTATGAGCTTGGAGTGTTCAGAACAGGAGTCACCAACCCTGCCCTGGGGAAGTCCTGTCCAGCAGGTTTTCAGAACCATTTCTAAAGATCTGGAATAATTTAAGTGTGATCTGTGAGTTTTTCAATTAAGAAGAGATAATCTAGGACAATAATCTGTAGGCTCTTCCACCCTCAGGGAGCTCGGTTCCTTTAATTGCACAAATTACCTGCTTCATCGATAAATTACTTACAAGCGATCCTAATGTTTTTTAGCAAAAAGGTAATTTAAGGTATCCTTCAAGAATAACTGGACTGGGACTCTCCAGGTCCAGGGCTAGAGACCCCTGTTTTAAAAGCTGGGTTAACAGACCCAGCTTTGCAAATAACTATATTGGTTGTTGCATAAAAAATGTTGAGAGCATAGAGTCACTAAGAAAATCGTCTTCTACAGGAAGAAGGGGTACACCCCTCCTTCCAGTGTTGGGGAACGTTACTTTTAAAAGGTAATGCATTACTGGCACAACTTACTTGTCTACTTGTCTTTACTGTTTAAAATTAACAGCATGTTGGGGGAAAAATAATTTGGAAACACAGAAATTGGTAAGTAATCCATTACCTCTAAAATCATTCCCCCTGCCCCAAATCTTATTTACGCATGTAATTCCCCCTTACATAACTATTTGTTTTCTGTATATCACTGTATTGCATTACTTTTTAATAGTAACTGTATCCCACTCAGCCTATTTGAACAATGACTTCTCAGTCCTGTAGTCATACAAAAAAAGCTCTTATTTCCAAAACGGCAGTAAAAATCCTATATTACACACGGTTACTACAGTACAGAGTAGGATAGGTCTGATGGAATGCTGCTGAATGATGGCTTTTCCTGTACTGTATCTGGCAGACAAGAGTGCACTTGTGTACTTTGGCCGTAGAGTAGTTATGTGAATAAACGGCCTTTCCTTGCTGACCCATAAAATAGCTGTCATGTCTCATCGAAGAGAACTGATGACCTAAATAGAATAGCTGACCTGCCAGCAATCGATGAGGGACAAGGATAGGGAGAGGATATTAAAGAGATACTGTTCACTGCACCAGAAAACCTGAAAAAGCAATACTGACAGACCCATTTTCTTATTAGTGTTCCACACCCAAGCTGTTTGCTTTGTTGAGCTCATTAGTTAATACCTTAATTTAAAATGGGTCAGAAGTCTAGAAAGGGTAGCTTCAGAAAGCCCATGGTCCAGGAGTGCTGATGCTCCCAAGCAAATTCACTCTCCGGACACAGCCCTTCTATCCTGGAATACCCCTCTCTCTCAACACACAGGAGATTCATGATACAGAGGACACAAGTTCAAAACTTCATAGACATGTAGTTAAGACCGAGGAAAGGGGGCACTTCTTTACCCTAAGGGTAGTGGGAGTATGGAACAGCCAACCCAGCCATGTTGTTAAAGCCCATACCCTGGAATCTTTCAGGAAATGGCTGGATGAGATCTTTGGATCAATATTTGCAAACTACCAAACAGGCTGAATAGGTCAAAGGACCTTCTCTTTTCTATCATTTATTATGCCCTTATGAGAAAGGCTTGATTCTTGAGTGTAGGTCTAGGGCTTTGAAATTCTGTGACAGTGCCCTTGAAGAAACTTCTCTCAGAAACACCAGAACTCCTTCACATGTATAATCTCAATCTGGCTTCAACCATTCTTGACTTCCTGAATTAGTAAAAACTACACTCCACACACAGCAGCAAGCAAGTGGGACAGGCTATAATGGTGAAAAGGGAAACAGAGAGCTCAGCACTAACATTCAGTGTTTTACTATGTAGTTCTCAAAATGGAGGCAGAACAGAATGTATGAACCACAGTCAGCCCAAAAAAAAAACAAAGCCCAAACCAGGCATTCCTGGCTTTTACGCCTAAGTCAGGGAGTTCACAAGCCAGGATAACATTGTCCAGCTCCTGCAGCAAGAAAAATTAAAAATAATAAAAATAAAAGAATAAAACTGGAATGAAAGGGCTATTTGGTCAATTGTAGGCCTTCAGAGCACATGGTATTTAAATTGTGGTGTTACGATTTTAAGAAGACCTTTCCTGTTTCTATACTGTTATGTTACAGGAAGACGTGCTCTGTGGAGTTTTGCACCTGCCCCTCACACACACAGACGTCTCTAGTGCTGCGTGAATGCGGTGGAATTTGTTACCGCAAAATACAAAAGCAATCGCAGGTGCTTTAAAAAAGGTAAGAATGTTAAAAAGAAAATGTTAAAAGGACACAAAGGAAATAGAATCTACCCAATTTATATTCCTCAAGTAAAGAAAACTCCCCGAGAGCACTGATGGTTCTCGCCCTGAGTCACAGACGGTGCTCCAGCTCCCTTTAAAAGCTCCAGTGATGTTACCTCAGGATGTGGTCAATCAAGGTGAGCTCACAGCCCTCAAACACAAACGACGCACTGCCCATCAAGATACCAATAACAACGCTCGCTCCCAGCCGCTTTCTCAAGACCAGCACCTTAACAACACTCCAGGAGGAGTATCAAGGCTGCTCTCTAGAACGGCCAGCACGTTTTCTTTGCACAGAGAGCAGGTTGAGCCCTGCAGCCCAGAGGGAGCTCGCTCAAACCCAGGCTATTTCATGAGCACTCATCTGACTGGGATGGCTCGGGGGGGGGCTGGCGATGTGGCTGGGCGTGTTCGAGCAGGGAAGCACTGTTCCCTCAAAGGCAACAGGCAGCATCAAGCCTTGAAGGGGTGTTAGTTTAAGACACACGGCTCCTCCGGCAGGCAGAATCTCTCCTGTAAGGCACCGAGGAGACTGCAGTGCATCCAGAGCACAGATTACAGACAATCCGGGAGTCTTTCAAAGGGAAGCACTGTCATTCCTGAATCTCTGGCACATCCCAAATAATAGTTAGAACAACATCAACACTGGCAACACTAATAGGGTTAGAGATAAGAACAATAATTCTTATTGTTAATGATCATTCCTTGCGTGTGTTTCACACTTTTCGTTTCAGGAATCTCAAAGTGCTTTACATAGAGGAAGGGACCCATGATCGCGAGTGGGCCGGCTGCTGTCCTCCGGCCACAGTGTGAGGTACCGGGTTCGGGGATTAACTCTGCCGGGTTCACTCTACAGACAGGACCGCCATCTCAAGAGGCACTCTGCGGAAAAAGAAGCTGGAACCTCGGAACAGCTGGCCCTGCAGAAAGGGGAACACAATGTTTGGGAAGGTCTGGGAATATTATACATCAGCTGCAGCTTTGTTTACAGGGAGTAAGGTTTGTATTAGGGGGTGGCACAGTGGCGCAGTGGTTAGTATTGCTCACTCTGCATTGGGGTCCTGGGTTCAGTTCCTGGGGTGCTATCTGTGTGGAGTTTGTATGTTCTCCCCAAGCTTGTGTGGGTTTCCTTCAGGTGCTCTGGTTTCCTCCCTCAGTCCAAAGACATACTGGTAGGTTAATTAGCTTCAGGGAAAATTGGTCCTGGTGTGAGTGTGTTTGCACTGTGATGAACAGGCATGCCATTCAGGATGTATCCTGCCTTGAGCCCATGAACTGGATGAAGCAGTTAGAAAATGGATAGGTGAATGGAAGGTGTGCATTACTTGCATTGCTATAATCTTAACCGCAGATGTTCACTCCTGGTCCTGGAGGGCGGTGGTGTCACTTAATTGATCTGCATTTTCAGTGGTTACAGGTCTTTACTCATTGCTTGTTATCACAATACTACAAATCCTGATGGACTATGGCGCTCCAGGAGTGAATATCACCAATCTAACCTCTTACAAGTTGCATTTCTAAACGTTTTAACATTCTTTTGTTTTTAACATTCAATTCATTTTTTCTTTTGGCTAATTTTCTAATTACCTTTCTCAATTTGTTTAGCCTGGTAGAAACAGGTTATTAGTTTTGCTTATTTGGCATTTTAAGAAAAGAAACAAATATAATAACACTAACAACGATAAGCTTCTGAATAGAATTTTGAAAGTGGAACTCAAGGAGAATATAGGGTGGATGGTGGGGGAAGACAATTAGTGTGACACACTGGTCAGAAGCCCCACTGGCAGAGCACTGCACACAGAAGCCCGTGTTATTCATTTTCTTTCTTATTATTATTGAAACAGAAGCCACAGCTTAGGTTTATGTGTTTATGTGACCTGGATATTTATCAAGGATGCAAAGACTCAGTGGGATTCCAACACTGCAAGGAAGCCAGCTCCTTCTTCACAGATGAGTCACGGCTAGCTCTTTGTGCATTTTAAGTGCTGTCAGACCACAGTATGTCTTTCCCGGGCGCTAACATGACTCCATGAAATTATTTTTCATTAAGCCCTACCTCAGGTTAAACTTTGTATTAACTCAATCAATAAATGCAACAGTGAGACACGTAAAATAACAACATTCTAATCTTTTCAGAAAGTCGTCTACTGTGCATTTCTACATTTCCTAAGACAACATATACAACGGCTTTTATCTGTCAGATTTAAAGCATGGGGAGTGAGACAGAGAGAAAAGGCTTCTATACTGGTTTAAAATCTTGAGATTTTCCACGGAAGCTGCCCCAGCCTGCCCCTCACCTGCACACTCAGATGTCTCCAGCAGTGGGCCCAGGATTTGAAGATGGGGGAGTTGGGGGGGAGTCCAGCGGCCAGCCTGCAGGAGACACAGATGTACAACTGCAGTCCCGGAAACACATTCATACACAGCTGCTAAAAAATGATTTTAAAACATCTCTGAAACCATTAAGGGACCAAAAACAAACTTTGCAAATTTGGTTGAAAACAAGAAAGGTTTATTTTGGGACTCTGGTGTTTGATCAAGATTTTTTTTTTTGCTTCCTTACAATAATATAAAAAAAACGAAACCCACAGAGGTTAGGCGAGGAATGAAGGAGGCAATAACCAGCCGGGGTCGGTTTGCGATGGCGACAGCTCATGACAAGGCCGACACACAGGGACAGGAAGCGTGCTGCAATTGTACCTGTGGGAGGTGACTGACTACAGACTGTAGCTTCTGCCTCACTTCAGGACAAGGATCAATTACAGTAATAGAGCCCTCGAGCCTGTCTGGTATTTACAGGTAAGCAAGACAGTGACGTAAACTTTAGTTCCACTGGGATTCCTGGAAAGGAAATTTCCACTGGCTCTACTAGGGCTCCTGGTGAAAGTGGGACTGGATCTTCCATTCCCTCTCGATTCCTCTTTCACAGTGGCCTGCTCTGCGCACAGTGATGAGTGATGAGTGCTGAACGAGAGAGGGGGCTCACTCACCCGCAGTTATTGACCGCCATCAGGTCCGCCACCAGCAGGAAGGGGTATGTGAGTACGCTGACAGCAATCTGGGAGGGAAGAGGAATGCAGGCTCAATTACTCTTCTTAGTGCACTTCTCACTGTACTGTTTGTATTGTACGCATTGTATTATTATTATTGTATCATTCGTTACACTGTTGCTGTGTTGTCTGTGTTAAGCTGCTGTTGCACTGCAATTTCCCTCATGGGATCAATAAAGTATCTATCTAAACTGATCCAAAGGAAGGGGAAGGCAGGGGCGCCGGAGCTGAGCAGCTGAATGAATCCACCTTTGCCGGCCATTTCTTCAAGCGTCACAAGCCGAGAAACACAGCATGCTCTTCTCTTTTAAAATCAATACATTCAATTACTGTAGAAAGTCAATTACTTTTCACACTATAGGATCGCACTGGGGATGTCTGTAAGCACGTTTAAAAGCTGTTCCGCTGGTTCACACTGAGGTGGACTGGAGAGTGTTGGTCTGGACCAGCAGGCAGCTCACACACTGCAATGCAGCCCCACTGAAGAAACGCAGATCTGTGCAAACCACACAGGAAACCAGGTCATTCTCTCTGTTCTGAAAACTTCCCAACTAAGCCAAGCACTCTTTTTTTACTTGATGGGAAGTATTAAGAATGGATCCTACGTAACATAATGCAAAGCGAGACGTTTTTTTTTTAAGTCAGAGATGTTCCTAAACCGGAATGCATTTATTATTAGAGGAAAGCCCCTTCAGGGCTACCACTGCATAATGTGCCAGAGTGAAAACACTGAATTCAGTTGCAGCAGCGTCTGTACAGGACTGGACTGGCGGAATCCAGCTGCCTCCTGGATTCAGGGCGGTCTGCAGACGGGGCTTTCAGACAGGGCAGAGAGGGCTTTCACGTCTCTCCTTTGCCACTTCATCTGATCCAACACCGCAGTCCGGGACCATTGTGTGCCAGCCGGCTCCGGAAAGGGCAGGGTGCAGTTTTTCATTCGTCTGGGCAGCGATCCCTGGGAGGCCAGCATTGCTCAAATTCCACCTTCCGCTGCCTCTCGCAGCGAGGCCTGCATTCCACACAGGGAAAGCGGGAGGACGCTGAGCGGATTAATTCCGCCGGATTGGCGCAGACCCTCGTAATCAAATTAAAAGGGCATTAGACCCACGAGGAAATGCTGCCTCCCGAGTCAACAGAAGGAGCCTGGAGACACGGCCACGAGACTCTCGGCAGGGGCTTCCTTGCGGGATTTTCCTGGCGGAGGGCTCAGAGGGCTCACATCAGCACCCATCCATTCCCACTTATCTGCTGTCGCTTTAAGAAAGTGCACACGTCGCAGATGAGAGGCCATTTAACCCGATGTGCTCGTCTGGTTGTGAAGTTACTGACCAGGGGATAAAATCCAGCCATTTCTCAAACTGTCCCAGGGAACTGGCTTCAACAACATGGCTGGGCAAGTGGTTCCAGGCACCCACCACCATTTGAGTAAAGACACCCTCACACCTGAAGAAGGCTCCACGGCCGAAACGTTGCTTTTTCAGCATGGAATAAACCTATTACTTGTTCCTTTGCAGCCTATGGATGCTGACACAGCTACCCACCTGAACTAAGACATATTTCCTGCTCTTAGTGCATATAACCGCACATGTCCAACCATACTGACCTTTCACTGCATTGACCTTTCAGGACGTTGAGTACTTGTATAAATTCTTTTCGATATCTCAGTCAAGGCCTTTCACTTATATGTGTTAGCATTTGATGTCTTTAATACATATCATCACAATTAAAGTTATAGTTAAAGAAGAGTAAGGAAAATAAATCAATTCGGTTACATAGGGTATCTGGTGCAGCGTTGAACATCCTTTTTAGACGGAGACAGATTTTTCCACCAGCTTCTGGCAACTGCACAGAAAAATGAATTTTGCTTGGTAGTGTGTATCCTCTTCCACGGTAACCCCCGCTTGATATACGATGCAGTAATTCAACTGAAATCCCTACAGGGAAAGGATGCCTGTGACACTGCACTTACCCCCATCACAAACTTGGTGTAGCTCCTGACTGCTGGGGCCTGGCTGAACTGAAATAAGGGAAAGAAAAACACTGCATGAGAGAAAAGGAATTACAATAGTCTGCACACACAGTGGAGCGGTGGCTCTGTGGCTAAGGATCTGCGCCTGTGACCGGAAGGTTGCCGGTTCAAATCCCGCGGCCGGCAGAGGAATCCTACTCCGTTGGGCCCCTGAGCAAGGCCCTTAACCCCAACTGCTCCAGGGGCGCCGTACAATGGCAGACCCTGCGCTCTGACCCCAAGCTTCTCTCCCTGTCTCTGTGTCTGTGTCTCCCTGGAGAAAAGCTGGGGCATGCGAAAAGACACATTCCTAATGCAAGAAATTGTATAGGGCTAATAAAGAAACAACAACAACAAACAACCTTCGAGTCGACGCCTTGCTTTTACCAAGTCCAACAAAAATGATCTAAAAGGAATCTGCAGTATGAAAACTGGTGTGAAAATCTGTTTTTGTGACGTAAAAACATTACAAACCGCAACGCTAAGTACAGATTAATTTTGGATTCCACACATTATGGGAAATGAGAACACAATGCCACCGAGTGTCTGAGAACTGAAGTAGCAAGTCCCTCCTCTCTTACACAGCAGAGCTGAAATAGGGCATCTGGCGACCCCTAGTGTACAAAGGCACGAACTTACATTGTCATCCACAGCGTAAGTGTTGATGAAGTGAGCCAGCAGGTTACAGCACCACAAGAAAATGACCTCCCCAAGAACATGGGGGACCAGCCCGCTGCAAACACAAAGACGAAAGACACGTACATCATACACTGATTCACACAGACTTTAAGAACACATCTTTACTCCATAAAACATGGCGATGAGATATGCAGCTCCAGAGCACAAAGCCTCCAAGCGAGCAGGCACACTTTCTGCTATTGATATTAATTTTAATTACAACAATTGCTTTTGACTAATCAAAATAAGTTAAAAAAATACCATAAAATATTAAAGATAACTGTTGCAATGTGCAACTGTGCTGAATACGTATGAAAAATCAATGAAGTTTTGAGCACAGAATAATTGTTGTTTCTTTGAAGTTAAGAAGGCGCCGGGATGATTTATCACAGCTAATAGATTGATCGCCTATCGGATGAAACTGGACTTACACAAAGAATCCTGACACGCCCTCCTCTTGAAAGATCTTCATAATGGAGCTGAACAGACCGCTGAGAGCAAGGAAGCCAGGCACAAAAGAGCGAAAAGCATTCATTTAAAAAACCTCCTTCAGAGAAAAATCAAATATCTTTTAAAACAGAGTGATCTGTGGGACTCACCTGTACTTCACCTCTCTTCCCACAAACTGAGCCATGCACCGCACTGAAATGACTGACAAAGCAAAGCCTTCATTAAAACCCAGGACAGCAATGTGGTGATGATGACTAATGTCTCTTACTGCACACCCTGCGCTTAACTGAGAAACACCACAAGTCTCGTGGATTTAAAGGCTGTTACCTGTTACCTGTGCCATACCTGATTCTTCAGCCTGGTTTGCCACAGGAGCAGCTTGTGAGGACAGACTAATCCAATTTTAAATGGATGTCCTATACTTTCTCACATTAAAAGTGTTTAAAGTCACGTGAAACAGTGCAACTCAGGAGAAACCTACAGTACAAACAAAATTCCACTTGCAAGAAGAGAAGATTGGCAGTTTATTCCTTCACTGCTCCCCCTCCAAGTTCTGTGCATTTGAGTGGCCTATTTGCTGATCAGGGCTGCTTTTAGCAGGGCTGTTAAAAAGTACCATGCCTCTAGCAAAAGTGATATGAAGATTTAAACACTAATTTATGGGCACCTAAACAAGTCACTTTGACTTGGGACACATTTTATTTGTAATTGCATGCATTACAGGACACTTCTGTATGTATTTTATTGCTTGAACAATACAAATGAAAGAGTCAATCCACTCGATAATGGCATAAGGTGATTTGATAAACTGATCATTATCAGATCATATTGTATACTTTAAAAATGTTTTCCCTCCTGTTAGGAGTTGTGACCTCCTGTAAGGTGTTTAAAGACAGGAATATTTGGAAACCTGAATTAATGAGTATTAACCTTCTCTCAAGAGCCTCCACTGGCACACAAGGGCTGAATTACTCATACAGTTAGTAGAGAAAAAGAGAGTCTTTGTATTTGTATGTTTAAAAAAATGGGGGAGACAACTTCTCTCCAAACAGACCAAAACAAGACCACAAAATCCTTCTTACCGTGGAATGGATGGGTAGCAATCCGCGACAGACACTGGACCACCATCTCGTGTGAGGTCTGGAAGCACAAGAGAAAAAGACTTGAAACACAGTCTTGTGCTCAAGCCCACTTTTTCTTGCACAACATCGCCCTACCCTGGCAAGCAAGGGAACTGCTTCCTTTAAGCACCAAGCACTGAACCAAGGCAACCTGCTCACAACTCAGCACAGCAAACCTAGTCTGCTCACTTACGTACAAGAGTGAAGTGACAAACTGCCAGAATTTCAGAGAGAGCAATCTTAGAGGCGTTAATTCTTAGGTCTGTGCTAGGAAAAAGAATCAAAGATGTCGCCATAAATGATAGATAAAAAGGCATTTTACAGATAGGTCACTAGCGTATTGCTGCACACTAAAATGCATTACTGTACACTATAAAAATTTAGAACAGGGGTGTAGCTGAGGTTTTCTTCAAGGGTTTAAAAATAGTGCATAGTTTAACGAGGCCTGATTACTGATTTGCCTGATAGGGGTATCTGGGGCACTGCAGGATGTCACAACACCCCCATTGCTGAAGACTGGCATTAGTTTTGGATGGGATATTCTCTTTAAAGAAATTTGCACATGGCAGGTTAGTCCTGGCAGAACAATTTTGAGAAGATGAAAACTGGAAACTCCCCCCACCCCAGCAAGATTCTCTTCATTTTTTATGTAAGCACAGGAAGCAACATTTACCGAGACGATCGCCCATTGCAACTCGGATTACTGATTCGCACTACTGAGGTATCTGGAGCGCCTCAGGCTGTCACATGACCCCCATTGCTGGAGACTGCTCACCTTTTTGACCACTTTCCTGAGGGACGTCTTGATGTCGTCTTTGTTGGACACATGTTCCATGTCTTCTATGGCGATCGCCTGCACCGGAGAAGGAAATAAAATGAAACACAAACACCGACAGCTGTCATCAGAACTTTTCTTACTTTTCTCCCGGGCATGGCAGCTCTTTAGGAACTTGTTTGGATAAAAGAGTAATTGGTTTTCCACAACAACGCTGTAGTGCACCTGTTGGTCACCTCAACACAGCAACAATCGGCTCTGTCACAAAAGGTTCAATTAAACAATTAAGGATTAATTCAGTAATTAATGTATTGAGAGGACCAAAGTCTTGTATTGACATGGACAGGATGAACCTGGGTTATCAGGTTACTTATCCATGCTGTAACTACTGTATCATATTAAAAATGTATATTGCTACCCGCTGCCGCCATCCAAAGAACAAACAACAAAGCAAACCTCCTGGCTCACCTGTTTGACTTTACTGCGGACCACGGTGGATATAGCGCTGGACACAATTCTGGGAGACAGGCCACGGAAAAGCCCCCTCTTTCCATCCACCTGGACAATGTGCCTGGCTATGACATTAACACAGAAACTTAAAATACATGCTAGATCACTGCAAAGTGACATCTTGCATTCAGTTGCTTGTCATTCTCAAATCATGGTACATATGTGAGCAGAACTAAGTGCAGCTTGGAAGGACACGTGGCTGTCAGATGTATCAGGCTGCCTGCTGACAGGCCTGACAACAGAGGTTCTCCTCCAGTGTGTGTAGTGCACAAGAGCCTACTCTATAGCACATCAACACACAGACGCCCGCTTCTCCTCTCTGAACTCCTGCAATGACTGCCCCCTCTCCATGCCCTTTTCACTCTGGTCGTGCAAGCATACAGGAAACCTGTCGCACCTGTGGGATCAGATTCCCATCTCTCAGGAAAGAAAGGGGGAAAGCAGACCTACCGTAAGAGAAGAATCCTGGAAGATACAGGACTTTCCTCCCAAACAGGTTGGTTCCTAGTTTGGGAGGCTGGGGCTCATGCCCAACCTGAAGAGGAGGCAATGAGAAAGATCGCAATTAAGATGAAGTGCATGACTTCATATCACCATAAGATTTTCTCTTTTTTGTTTTCTTTTTATTTTTTAAACACTTAGGTCAGGGCAGTGTGCTCTGGATTGCTGTGCATTATTTTCCCTGCTAACTCGCCAGTTCATGAAAAGATGCCTGGGGAACAGCAACATTTTAATTATGTTTTAAAACACAAAATTGAAATAAAACAACAAAATCAACAAAGAAAAAATCATACACACTGTCATCGGTTCTAAGATAAGAAAAGGTATCTTACCACATTTCTGCACTGCTAAAACCACAATCTAGCCACATTTCTTTTCAGAAGAAATATAACTACGAAAATAACACAGGATCATAACACACAAAAATTATGAATTGGAAAAAAACAACAAATTGCAGATAGTGCAGACTATTACTTTCAATGGCAAAAATAAAGAACACACCAGTATTGTAATTACACAATAACCAATCTTAGTATCTTTAAATTACAGTTTACGTTACCTGTGATAATGGTATCATTGCATGCACATACTGTAACACCCGGCTATGTATTTAGAGGCTTATAAAAAAGGTTCCAGATGGTATATGTCAACTACACTGAGGTTAATAAAATAGCCCGTCATAACAACTTGTCTAATCAAAGAGCCATTGTTTTAATTATTATTAGAAGTTACTGGGACAGTTGTACTTTGAAGAAGACACACTACAGTTCTTCACAGGCTTAAAACTAACCATTACCATCTGTTGTTTAGTACAGGATTAACCAACCTGGATTTTACAGACAGGCAGCCTTAAATAACTGAAGGACAGAGAAAACCGGTTAGCAGCTCCTTATTAGCAAAATAATTAATTCAACTGAATTATTCAATCTAGCTGGAAAAGAAACAACCATATAATTTGGCTCTCCAGGACCCAGATTATACTGTATGGCAGGACTGTCCTAAGTTGCTCTTGAGAAGCTGCAGTCAGAAAGGATTTATAGGGTCACTGTAACTTCACTGATTTCTAAACACTTGATGAGTTATGCCATTTACAGGTTATGTGAAATGAAAACACCAACGCCCTGTAGCTCTCAAGGACTACAGCTGGTCATTCTGGACTGTGGAAACTGCAAACTCACATGTTCCAGGTCTTTACTGTTTGATGGCTTCAGGGTGATCTGTAAGTCATGCTGGACTGTTGCTCTCCAGGACCAAGGTTGGCAGCCCCTGCTATCATCTTCATGATGAGTCTTAATTCAGCTTCATACTGCCAGGGTGGGGGGGGGTTGCTGTTGCCCAGATATTTTGTGGATTGAAAAGTGACCCTTACATTTAGCTTTTATGAACGTTTCTACCAGCTATGGACCTCAGGCCCCATTAAATCACTAGAGCCTGCATGACTGTCATATAGGAACTGAGAACATGACACAGAGGATAACACATCCACCTCATTTTGTTCTTCCACCTCTGCTCTTGTTGACTTTTGGCTAATCATCATTCATTCATTAGACCATCATATCATATATCATAATCATGTATTAATTGCTTTCTAAAGTTCGTCAGCCTTTTGTTGATTTACAGACCCAGAACACTTGCTGGATTGTGGAGCTCCATGAAGATCAGGGAAACTGAAAGGAAATCTCTTCTCTTTATCGCCCGTTCAATTTATGGCCGAGAACAAGGAAATATTTTCCCTTTGTCGCCCGTTCAATTTATGACCGAGAACGCTAACAAATAACATCTGTATGTAATCTCCGCAAGAAGACGAGAAACAGCAACTAGCGTAGGCGGGCGGGCGTGACACATTCTTGGGTTATTATAAAATAAACAGTATCCAGAAGGGCTGTGGATTAAGATTCAATGTACAGATTTGGGTAGATCTCCAACCGAAGCGCAGCCGTTTATAAATTAGCGACAAAACAGAACTACGACACGAACGTAATCGACTCCCTGTTGTACTTGGGTGTCAGCGTGAACTGCATGTTCACTACGTTAGAAACAAGCTAACGGCGTGACATTTCAAAACGTCGTAGACAGAAATCAAAACGTTATTTATGAACACCAGGCAGTTAACTACAATTCCGTGACAGCCACAGACGGAGCACAGTACTCGATCCTGCATTTCTACAACTTCTTGTGAAGATCAGCAGACCCGGTTTTCGGTGCTGTGGACTGGAAAGCGCTAATGGCACAATTCGTTTTCACGTTTCGTACACTACGTGAGCGCTGCGACTCCCCTCCCGGTGGCTAAGAGCTCATCCACACCAGCTCGGTTGCGCGATATCTCTCGTTCCGACTGCGGCACAATGTAGGGTCCCTTCCGCCTTCTGACCATGGTATCCCAATGCTCCCTAAACTGACACCCCCATTTCGCCGACATCCGACATTCTGATTTACGAGATTCAATTGCACACCATGACACCACAAAAAAAACACAATACACATCCGAAACGTATCCCGCCGTACCTGAATGAGGAGCTTGACATATAGTAGCGGGTGAGTGATCGCCGTCACCCCGGCCCCCAGCAACACGATCGCCGTGTCTATCTCGGCTGGGGTGCCGCCGATGCCCGCAGCGCTCCCTCCCCGGTCGGGCCGGGGGTCCCTCCGCACTCCCCCGGCGCCGGTCAAGTTCTCAGGGGTCACCATCTCCAGTGGACGCCGAGACGAATCCCCACGACCGGGCTGTCTTGGGGAAAGGGGTGGGGAGAAAAACAAACCCATGTCATGTGATCGCCAGATGAGGCGAAAGGAGGGGACTCGACGGCCGATCACGTGATCGCTGCTCTTCAGCCTTATCTGCAACCTGCACAACGCATGTGCCTGAAATAACCGCTAGATGGTGCTGTGTTACAGCACCTAGGTTTGCTGCCACAGACGGTGAGTGGTTTCGTCAAAATATCTAAAATTGTAGAGAAACCTAAGAACCGTCCCGTTACGGTGGAGTAGGAGATGTCAGCATTGGAATGGTATTTTCTTAAATATTGCAGGCTGTTCTGAGACGGCGACGGAAACTCAACAAACTAAGAAATAATTATTTCAACTTTGTTTAGCTTCCGGTTTTGGAAGTGGCATTTAATTCAATCATGCTACAAACGTTTTAATTTTTGCCCAAGTGAAAGATTTGAGCTTAACCGCAGCAAAGACGTTTAATGTTTGCCCTTCTTCTTTAAGTGTATGATTAATTCTTAATTACAATCCACGGTGATTTTTAGTAAGCATGCAAGTAGTAATATAATTTTGTTATTAGTTTAACATTTATTCTAAAGTATTTATTTTACTGAATTTGCTTCAAAGCTTCTCACTGCATCATTGTAATGTTGGGAAGCGAAAGTCTTACATAACCTTAAAATAAACAATGAGGACCCCATAGGTGTGCTCAAAGGTTAAATAAAGCCGTGACAGCGCTTAGAAAAGGAGGCTAAAAACTAAAGAAAGTTATCTTAACTAGATTTGTGAATACTAATCAATATGCAGAGTTACTGCAATAGATATGCTTAAGTAGTTCAAACAGGTACTGTAGCTGCGTCAGCATGCGTAGGCCGCAGAGGAACACGTAAAAGCTTGATTACATGCTGAAAGGAGAAAAAAATGAAACAACGTTTCGGCTGTGGAGCCTTCTTCGGGTGTGAGATCACACTTGCATACATATGCCTATGCAAGTGTGTTATTTTAAACAAGTAAACCCCCACGCACAGAGCGCCAATGAACATATTATTACTTTTCAATTGTCGAACCAAGACCTTCCTATTCAGTATTTTTATAAAACAAAAAACAGAATTAAAGCTAGTTTGACCTTCCCCACTCTCCGTTCCCCATCAGTAGTCAGCACTGACCCTCCCTCTCGTCGTCTTCCTCTTTTCTCGGTTGGGAAGTTATCTGCTGATAAGAGACTCGCGGGGGTTTTCAACACAGTTCTTCACCGCTCTAGCTGCTGGTACAGGGCACCTGCGCAGACCCAGAGCGTGGATCTACAGTACATACTAGATTCCATACTAGAGCCAGCTTCAGAGTTTTACTTGCCGGTACTGTAACGTTGTCTGTACGTGTAATAATACATATACCCTGGGTTGGCCGGTTTCAAAGCTGACGATGGAGAAGACCTGGAAAGTTAGCGTCATTGATATGGTCTCCAAATTTGAAGGTGGAAGGTGCGTGATATTTTCGTGTTCAATTTCTTTTTAGAGTTTCTGCTTAAACGTCAGCCTGGAAAGGGTCTGCCCTTCTCACCTTACAAGTGCGCAATGGAAGTTGTGTGAGTACCACTGGCACAGATTTTCTCTCTGCTTTCCCGTGATTTGTATGTGGTGCAGTACTTGCTTACGTTAATGACACATGGACAGTCTTTTACAGCACTCGTTGTATAGCATCGTAGTAAATGACTAAAAACTTGTCTTTCTAAAATAAAGCTGTTTTTTTTTAAACAAAGCTTGTGCACTTACAGTATGCACTGGCCCCGGTGATACTCTTGAAAAATCATTTGATGAACGCAGAGCAGGAGGTGTGTATCAATTTCTGCAAAGTTTTAGGAGAACCCTAATTGCAGTTTCCACCTGAGGCTGAATGCTTGTATTTTACACTTGGAAGCAAATAGACTGCACCTTTTTTGTTGTTTAGTCTTGTGAATCGCTCATTTATATAGCCTGTCAGGCGTGATTTTATTGACCAGCCATTATGAAAATTGTGCTCATACAGTATAATACAACATAAAGAATAACATATGAAGACCTAGAAGTGCAGAAAAAGGAGTAGCAAAAACTTGATATACTGAATTAGCACAAGTGTGAGCCCTACTAATAATGATACACCATTAGGTTTTTAATCTATTAATCTTCAGAAAGTCACTTATTCCCGGTAAGAAGACTTGCTAACATGCAGCAGTGATTACAATATGGATAAGATGCCAGACCTTTTGCTAGATATAGAATGTAAAAGTAATTTTAACAAGTGTTTTTCCTTAGCCAATATAGAAGTTTAACATTTTTTAAAAGATCTTCCAGGATTTAAACACTGATATTCAGTTTTTCTGTTTTTCTAACACTTTGCAAGGGAAAAGTCAATAAGTAAGGATGACTCACAAGCGAGATCTCAACAGAGGACACTTTAATTTCTGAGGTTAATGTTTATAAATATATATAAAAAAACTAGAGGAAAATATGCACCATCTGTTTAAATTTGAGCATCCTGCTAGTGATTAGTTAAATTTAAGCAAGTGCTCATTTACATTAGGAGTAAATACAGTACATGATTCTCAAGTTCCTACTGTTTTGTGTTCTTAACTTCTGAATGACTTTGCACATACAGTATAAAACAGGGCTGTTCTGATGGACCTTGACAAACTTTGTTTCATAATGGGGTCTCTGCAAGATCTAGTGAACAGCCTTCAAGACATCATCCGCAAACTGTGCACTAAAAATAATAAAACTGCTCATTTTCGAAACCATTTGTTTTTCGTTTGTATTTTGAAACAAGAAGATTTTTTGCTCAGTTGATTTCAAACGTTATAGTCATGAATTTCGCTCTGCTGGAGCCATCTTGGTTCCAGGAACTAAGCTGAGTGCAATGATTCTCAATAAGAGGAGTAGTTGGCATTGTACTGGCCCCAGTCTATCCCTAATTCCAGCACAGAGGACCTCTGTTTTGATTTCCATGAGCCGTTTAGAAGAAAGCTGAAGTAAAACCCATCTGTACGCAGACTGAAACCATGGGGGATTGAGGTGAAACAAAGTTTCAGTTCACTGTGTGCTAGAAACACACTTAACACACTAGAACTGTGCGTGCAAAAGCTAGCTGGTGTTTACAAAGTTCCTGCCACTTCCCAAGACAACTAACAGGAAACAAATTTGCCTTTTGATAAAAAAAAAGGTTAAAGACATCTGCTCTTTATTGCAGTTCTCTTTTATTAGTAGTAATAAATATCTCTTATATCAGTCTGTTATGCATGGTGACAACCCTCCATGGAGGCTTCTGCATTAGCTTTCATTTTCTGTCAAAACAAGCCCTCATTTTTCCTCCCTTTCTAATCTCTTTTCGTCTCCGTCATTTTTCATCTTGCATCCATTTTACAGAAGCCTGCATTTTTCCTGGGAATCACTCGCTTCTAAGGTGAAGAGTAAGTCACAAAGAGCATACATGGGTCCAGAGATGAGACAAGAAATGTGGCCCCTGCAGGATTGAGTTGGCATAAGTGACTCCTCTACAATATACGCCAATTTGTAAGACCTCCGGGTAGAGTAGCTATTTTAGAGTGGCCCTGCTGAACTTGGATAGCCCAGAGAAGTTCTCATGAAAAAGAGGCGTGTGAGAATCTAGCTGCAGGTACCCCGTGGAAAGGGGATGACAGCGTGGTTTCAAAATTGCCCTCCTGAGCAGCATGTGATGTGGTGGTTTGTGCAGCTGCCTCACAGCTCCTGGGTCCTGGGTTCGATACCGGATATGATACCACACTGTGTGGAGTCTGCATGCTCTCCTGAGGTTTGTGTGGATCTTCATCTGGTGCCTTAGTTTGTGTCCCACCTCCCTGAGACATGCTGGCCAGATTTTATTGTCTACTTCAACTTGTCCCTTCCTCTGCGGTTCTACAATGGATTGGATGTGTAGAAATCTCCTGGAGTTTTTTCAGGTTAATTTTATTTAAAGGGCAGTTGTGAGCTCCACCCTCCCGCCCTGTGATGGGATTTAGGTTACCACTACCCTGACCAGGACAAGCAGGTTTAAGAGCATGGATAGATGCTCATATGAAAAGTGAGGTCAACAGCATTGCCCTAAATCTGTAGTACAGAGGAATCCCACTGGTGATCATCAAAAACTAATCGTCCTAAGCCTGTTGAAGTAGGAAGATAAGATAAAATAAACTTTATTATCCACTAGGGGAAAATTGGTATGGACACACAGCGCTTCTGTAGATGTCAAAACATCCCGAAACATTAAACATCACACCTATTGCGCGTACATAACCCATGCAAGAAGTACCAAGGGAATACTCTCACAGTGTGAGAATGGGGGTTACCTTAGGTTAGTCACTCTCAGGTGTGCATGGCTGAAATGCTAAGCCACTGTTTTTGTCTTTTATTTGTTTAGTTTTTGTGGAAAAACTACATGCATACGGCAGGCAGCTTCCGCGTATACAGTATGTTAGGTTTTGTTCTAAACTGCAAAACGGAACAGAAGACAAAGTACAGTAGAGATTGAAACGGGCTGTCTTACTTCAGGACAGCCGACAGTGGCACCTGGGAGCAGGCCAGGTCTCCTGGAGCGCCGAGGAGGAAGGAGGAGAGTCTGCCCGCGCGGGTCGATGGAGGCGGCAGCGCTGCCGCAGGGGACGGCCAGCCGGCGGCGAGCTCCCGCCACAGGTGGGGGGGACTGCAGTCTTTCCGCAAACACCTCCCCAGCACGCGCCTGATCCAGAGGAGCGGCCCGCCGGCCCTGTCGGAGGAGCCAGCGGAGCAGGGAAAGAGAGTGAGTGCCCTCCTCCCCTTCCATCCAGCCTAGACCCAAAACAGGAAGCCTAAAGCAGACGACTCTATAGAGGGGCACACAGACTCCCCGCAACGCCTCCATGGTTTCTGTGTGCATGTGTGTGCGCGAGATGTTACTACGCTCGAGAAAACGTGTAAAATGTGTGAGGACAGCCACTCCTGAGAAAAGGATGTTGTAAAGACTGGTGAGGAGGGGAAGTAACATTTCTTCCTACACCGAATACATCAAATGGCAGCGTTTTCGAAATCTACAAGCCAAACTATTTATCTCAGCCTCTGTGTTGAGTTCATTTTTGTCTTGGATTAAAGAATAGTAAACGGATATGGAACAAGGGTCAAAGGGAAGTCCTTCCAAGTATAGAAACACAAACAGTCGGATAAGTATTGTTTGTCACTTGTTTGTTATCCTAATGACAGGATATTTTTATTCCTTTTGTAAAATTATATGACAGTGTTTTACATATATTTAACTGTGAGGGTTTGAAATATTTCTGTTCTGTTCATTGGTTTTTGGATGCAAGCAATGATTTTGGGTAGGTAGCATCCTCTGGGCTTTTTGGGCTCAGAGTTTCGGCAGAGGCTCTGTCCTGACCTGTTACAGCTGTCTACTTTCACTGATGAACCTGTTCTCTTCCTGGCAGGAGACCAATGAGGAGAAGCTCTTCAAGATCGCTAAAGAGCTCTTGGAGACTGAGGAGGCTTACGTTAGCCGACTGCATCTGCTAGATCAGGTTGGAGTCGGTAGATGGTATTGGGCTGTTTCTGAAGAGATCTTTATGTATCAGTGGTGCACAGCTCCAACCCAGGTGCTGTGGTTGTAAATATTGTACTTTAGAGTATTTTTGAAACCAAAGAAAAATGTCCTCAAACAACCAGTTCAATAACACGCACCAGTTAGCGCCAGAGATGTAAGAGCCCCGTGAAAACAAAAAGGCACAGCGGTCCCTCAGGACCAGCTTTGAAAGCCCAGTTCTATATTGGGGTTCCCAGTTTTTATGGATCGGGCTCTAGAACCCCTGCTGTGATGAACCCCAAAATGTGTTCCAGATTGAGAGACACAACTAATAGAAATCATGGAGTAACTGTTTAGTTTTCTTTTTTAAAAATTCATTCTTTCTGTAATAAAGTAGGACATGGAAATATACAAACAAATTAAGACTTAAAAGAGAACAGAGTCTCCAACTTTGCTTGTTTGGTTTACTATTAGCTAGTCGATTCCCCATATCCTATCTAGTTGCTTCTTTGATGGATAACTGTGTGGATGTCAGCGTTTTAGCTACCTACAAGCCCTTTGTGTAAGAACCTATTTCCAGTTTTAAATGTCTTTAATTTCTATTGTGACCCTGCATGCTTTTTACCCACTAAGCTTCACTCTGACCGCTCATGGTGGTAGGAGTGTCGTGGGCTCAAGGGTCTGCTGTCCTGCAGGTGTTCTACGCCGAGCTGCTGAACGAAGCCAGGACCGCCGGCTCCTTCCCCGAAGACGTCGTGAAGCAGATCTTCTCCAACATCTCTTCTATCTACCAGTTCCACGGCCTCTTCCTGCTGCCTGAGCTGCAGAGGCGCATGGACGAGTGGTGAGACAGGGTTTCCTTAATGTCCCGTTTCGCTTCCTTGATCCCCGAGGGGTCAGGCCTCACTACTTGCATTCAGCATTTTTCGTTTTTGAAAATATTTCGGCCTCCACTGTTGCTGGGGTTATGCATGTACATTAGATAATAATAGCCTCATTTTTGAGGATGAAAATGAATTATGTTTCAGACACTCCTGTAATGGTCTTTTCACAGTATTGGAAAATAAATTTAGGTCCTTGATTTTCCTCCTGTTTGATTTGTTGGCTTTTGAGGTCAGGTTGCAGCATTCTTCTTGTAATATACGTTTTGGTGATCTATATACAATGGCCAACTGTCCCATCCAGGAGGAAGGTATATACTCTTTATCTACATGACCATACAGAAATGCTGACCAGCATCATCTCTGGTCAAAGGTTAAAAAAAAATAACATTCTACATTTTCTGTAGCAATGGTTCATTATATAAGATGTGCTTAACACTTATATAGTGTGCTATGCATTTACATTATTTTTACCTTGTCTGTTTTGATTAGGATCTGTTGAAAATGTCCTGCATTGCAAATTTCCTGATAGCATCCTGTTGTAGTGATCCCCTCTTTGTGTTTATGAGCGCTGGGCTATAAAACTAGATCAGCTCAAATAGCTCCTCTTGTGGGTGGGTTAGAAAGCAATCATTCCATGTGTTTCTACAATTTAGTCATCTGCATCTATACTCCCGATCTGCCTTTCACACCTCATTCAAGGGAAACTGAGGTCTCTCATTATCATGGCCCTTCCTCCTGCAGTGTGAGCTGCGATGCCAATGACTGTGACCTCTGTGGGTTTGCAGGTGTAAGAATCCCCGGATCGGGGATGTGCTGCAGAAAGTGGCTCCTTTCCTCAAGATGTACGGCCAGTATGTCATGTCCTTCGACAAAGCCATGCACCTCATCAGCACCTGGATGGAGAAGAGCACACGTTTCGAAGAGATCATCCTTGACATACAGGTAGAGTGGCACAAGCAACATCAGTGTGCGACTGGTGCTTACTGATTCACTCCTGCGCGTTTTACAAGGCACAAGCACCCAGTGGTGAAGCCTGACATAACGTGATGGGCATCCTGTGAATGGAACAATAAACAGACGCACCATTCCTAATACTAAAAATATTTTAACTCGGATTCCACCTTTGATTGCAGTTTATTTCAAGTTACGGTTTTTCGAAAAAAAAAACCCCATCATTGCGTTGTTATAATCCGTGATATTTACATCCTATTTACCTTACGTACTCATGGTTTTGGGAGAGTGAGCGATCTACATATTTTTATTGTGAATGCCTTCAAAACCCAAAAGGGAGTCAGAGGTATTCAAGTGTTAGTCATATAATGCTCAGATGGAATATGTAGCTCTATAACAGTAGCTGAGGGATTGATGGATTACAATTGATAATGATCCATCATCAATCATCATACTGTTAGTAACAGTTAAAGTGTAGGATTTGAAACAGAAATAAATTACACAAACCCCTCTCCTCTTTTTACTTGTCAAATCAAATCACCACTTAACCAGATAAGCTTTCTGAGAACAAACTCTTATTTCTCTTTCTATTTTCAGCTTTGCCCATCTGATGTCACAATAAAATTAAAGTATTTGTCATGCAATAATGAGATTATTTTGGTTAATACTGCTAATGTGATAATGATGTTTATAAATAGTGTTAGATTCCACAACCCAGCACAGTGGCACAATAGTTAGAAGTGCTGCTTTGTAGTGTTGGGGCCCTGTTCAGTTCTGGACCTGGGGTGCTATCTGTGTGGAGTGTGCATGTTCCTACATAGCTCTGATTTCCTCCCACAGTCCAAAGACATGCTGCTAGGGGATTTGGCCCTTGTACGCATTTGTCCATTTCTGTGTGTGTCTGCCCTACAGTGGACTGGCGTGCCAACCAGAATGTATCCCACCTTGTGCCCATTGCTTGCAAGAATAAGCTCCAAGTACTGTGTGACTCTGAATTGGAAGAAGCAGTTAGAAAATGGATGGATGGATTCCTACACTGTGGTTGCTCGTCCTGTGCTCTGTCCCTGCAGAAGCGGGAGATCAGCGGGAACCTGGCTCTCCAGCACCACATGCTGGAGCCGGTGCAGAGGGTCCCCCGGTACGAGATGCTGCTCAAGGACTACCTGAAGAAACTGCCCGAGGGGTCGCCGGACAGAGCCGACGCAGAGAGTAAGAGCGGCCATCTGCTCCAGTGGCTAGCCCACCCCGGCCTACACCACTTCATCGTCTTTAACGCTCTCTTCCCTGCTCGGCCCTGATACCAGAGCCAGAGCGTAATCAGTCCTTTCACCATGCAGACTCGCTTTGTGCTGCAGTCCAGACAGAAATCTAGGTTTTCCAAGATCCGGGCTTCACGATGGAATTGCGCACCACCCCCAGGCAATTATCAGAATTGGTCTGAACAACTGGATAAAAAAGGCCAATAATGTCGCAATAACGTGTGAGCATATTTTCATTCAGCCATAGGGTGAATCTGCACACATTTATTTTCTATTTTCAGTGCAAACCTCTCCCATAATGAACATTTCTCATAACACATTTACCTTGGATGTATCCAGACTTGGTTTCCAGACTTGGCAGAATTGGTTCAAGCCACAAATTACTGTACAACAGCTGTGTTGCACAGTGGTGTTAAGTAGGTGCAGTAGCATTGATCCAGTGTTGTCAAATATTCAAGCATTGCTCGAAGGATGATGGACAGTATAGGCAGATTACACACCCTAAACATCTGTAAAACAATCTTATTGGATTATAAGGGACTATTTTGAGGTCTGATCAGCTAAAAGGAAAATACTGCTATTCACAGCGTACACATCCTCTGTCTCAGATGCTGATTCTAATCCCTGCTTTTCCAGTGTTTATGATCAAGCAGTTTTTTTATTTTTGTGTTATTTTACACCTCCTCAATACCTAATAAGGTGACACTACTTTTCAAAGGATAAATAAAAAGAATTCAGTTTTTTGGCAGTCATGGTGCTACTCCTTCTCCCTTTTTTTTTTCAGAGTCCCTGGAAATCATTTTTGAAGCGGCGAAGCACTCAAACTCTGCCATTGCCGACATGGTAATTCTTGGTCACTCCTGCCTTTCGGAAATGTCTATTAAGTGGTTTCTGGGTCTCTATCCATACTGCGTTCCACCACATGGGATATAACGCATCTTTCTGTGCAGTTAAAAAAGCACTTAGCTAATGTATTTGTGTTTTGTTACTATGCAACAGGGTTGAAAGCGGTATTGAGGTTTGCCCATGATCGTTCAGCTGTTGTGATTAAGTGATTCAGTGCCAGCACCACTTCTCTAACATGATCAGTGTGGTAGGAGAATCAAGTCTGAAGTTTTTACAAGAAAGGAAGACATTTGTTTGTACCCCAACAGAACTGCTGTATCCTGAATTAAATAAAATATTGAAGGTTAGATAAGTTAATATGCAATGCAACTTCTGTATTTTGCATTTTGCATCAGACTCCGTCAGTTCCTAATTCATAGCATTTCCTGCCGTTCTTAGAGTATCAGCTGCTTTTTTTTGGAAAAGTGCTGAATATGACAGCAATGCAATTTCTGTCTTTGATTTCTGTCTTGATTTCTTTTTGACAAAAAGATACCTTTCTGATTGTCTAGACCCTGAAGTCTAGAACTGTATAGTTCTATATTGGGAATGTTTAAAATTCCCAATATAGACCCCGGTGTCCTGGCCAAATTTCCAATTGGCCCTTACCAATCATGACCTCCTAATAATCCCCCTCTATGAATTGGCTACATTACTCTGCTCTCCTCCCCACTGATAGCTGATGTGTGGTGAGCGTTCTGGCGCACTATGGCTGCCGTCGCATCATCCAGGTGGATGCTGCACATTGGTGGTGGTGGAGGGGAGTCCCCATTACCTGTAAAGCGCTTTGAGTGGAGTGTCCAGAAAAGCGCTATATAAGTGTAAGCAATTATTAATTATTATTATTATACAGAAGAAAATTATATTTGAAATCCTTTTTCACGCCGTTATGAACATATAATGATGAAGCAATCTTGTAAAAAAATATCGACACCCAGGATTGCTCAGTAGTGGTTGTAAAAGAACACTGGAGTATCAATGGATGTTACAGCAAAGAACAGCAGAATTTGTCTTTTTAAGATTTAAAACCTAACTTGCCACAACCTTCACCAGATTAAACAGCTTTCTGTTAATTGACAGTTTTTAGAAAGTAGACTTAAAGACACAAGAAGAATTGGACATAAGACTGTAAAGGCTACAGATAAGAGGGGGCCTTTCTGCCTAGCTTGCTTATTTACTAGTAGTTACTTCTGCGGAGGATCTCACCCAGTCATTCTTGAAACATGCAGTGGAATCAGCTTCCCCAATACAGCTTATTCCGGACACCCATCACTGTCAATTCTAAATGTACACGCTCTTAATTCTTACTTGTATCTCTTAATTTCAACTTGTACCCTTGTTTCAGTATTGATCTGGAAAAGGTGTTTTGGAAAAAGTACTTTTAAGTATTTGAATGAATCTATTCTCTTTGCTCACAAAGGTATTGACATCTTTAAACCTCTGTACGTGACATAGCATTTAGACTGGGAATTCATCTGTTGGTCATTCTGTGATCGATGATTATTAATGGAAAGTGAAGAAAAGGCCATTTTGGGGAAGTCGACAGAAGTTCAACTCTGCCTCCAAAACACCTCAAAAAGGAACTAAGCAGGTTGCAGCTAGGTCAGAAATTGGAAATCAGAGCTTCTGCTTTACGTGTGTGCGCATGTATACGTGTGTGTGAGTGTGCACATGTGTTGATGGGGGTCCTCCGTCTCCTGCTGCAGCTTGAGGGACTGTTCTGTGCCTCATGTCAGCTCTCGACTTAAAAATACAACCCAAGAGGAAAAGGCAGTCCTCTGAATTACGTAACTTGTAATGTGACAACTTGCTCAGCACAGACACGCTCCTCTGTCGGTCAGTGTTGTTGGAAGTGGTTGGTACAGTGCCGTCCTGTGGACGGAGCCTGTGACTCTCTCCCCTCTGTGTGTGCGCGCGCCTGGGGCAGGAGCGCCTGGAGAAGCTGTGGGAGGTGTATGAGATGCTGGGGATGGATGAGGAAATGGTGGACCCCTCCAACAAGCTCCTCCAAGAGGGACCTGTGCAGAAGATCTCCTTCCGCAGGAACACCTTGAAGGATAGCCACCTCTTCCTGGTGAGAGCTGCACCTTTCCTCCACCATCCAACAACATGGTCTAACACCTGTTAATGTCTCTTTGTATGAATGTAGACAAAAGTCAGGAACCACCTCTGGTCCCTTCTCTAACGTCTTGATTGTGTCTGTGTTCTTGCAGTTTAACAACATGCTCCTCTACTGCGTTCCCAAATTCAGTCTGGGGGATCGCAGGTACATGATTCGGGCGCGGGTGGACATGGATTGCATGCAGGTGACTCGGCTGTTACAGACCACCTCTTCACACTGTCCCACAAAGAGTCAGGGGCTGCTAGGCCTCTAGCGTATTATTACCACCACCCTGCCCTTACCACGAAGTTTTGAAAAAGGAGAAACAAAAATACTGTGCAGATATTATCCCACGCTTAGTCCTTACAGTCTTGTCATTTTTTAGTCTTTACCCACTCTGTAAAGACTCAGAAGTGGTTTGAAGCCTGTGCTCTCTGCACAGCTTTGGGAGGAAATGAGACTGTTAGACGGGCACATCTGATGTGTTCACATGCAATGCAATTTATTACTTGACTCACTGCCAGCTTCTCAATGCAAGTCAATACTCTGCGCCGAGGAGAGGAGTGGCACATCTCTCACCCTCACTTCACTACCAGCCATCACTAGCCACTTGGAGGCCCAGGGAGCCCCAAGGATGACCCTGACAGACTAAACTCAACCATGTGTTTTACAAGTACAAGGGAGGAAAATAAAATTTAGCTGTGGGTTTTAGGATACGCAGTGTGCCTGATGTTACAGAGGGAATGGGCAAAGAGCAACGCTCCAGAGGAGTTTAAATGAGGGAGGGCCCTTGTTGTTTTTCTTTTTCACATGTCAGGCAATGCTAAGGGAAAGAGAAGGTGTCCTCACTGTCTCCCCTTCCCTGCACAGGTGAAGGAGCTGAACGATGTGGAGTTCCCTCACTCCTTCCTGGTGTCTGGAAAATTACGCACCCTGGAGTTTCAGGCTAGGTGAGACTGCAGCAGTGTACCCAAGGCAGCTCTTAGAATCCATTCATTATGGGAGTCAATACAGGAAGGGAGGTCTCTGCCAAATTATGTTCACTTAAATTAATCCTTTTGTTGTGGGTTTTTTAGGGTTGACTTGGAATTCTAGTTAATTTTGATGTTTTTTTATTTTGGGGTTCTGTTTAATGCGCACACACATACACATACAGTCTAATCCACTGTGTTGTAAACTTGTGTTTTACAAGTTTTATCCACTCAAACAAGTGTTAGGTCTAAGCAAGCTGTGATTTGGGATCCCAGTCCTTAAAATGAAAAAAAAACAGCTAAATGTAATTGTTCCAGTTGTCAATCCAAAGCACTCTATATTTAAGAAGTTCATAAGAAACTTTACAGAGTTTGCAAAGCCTCAGACTTAATCAGAAAGTCAAGAATAGTTAAAAAGAGGCTGGTTTCCAGGAAGTGAAAATACTGCTAAAAAGAAGAAGTAGTAATAATCATCCCAATGTGGTTATTGTATAAGGTAATTATTTACAGGAAAGCCAGAAGAGTAGGTTTTAGCCATATCTGGTAGCTTTTCAATACAGGAAGGTTGTTTATCCAGAAGGCTTACTGCGAGATGTCAAGGTGAGCTTATATTCTGTGGCCCTCCTGAGTTCACGTCAGATATTTGCAGACCAGATTATGGCTTTTAACATTTCTTTGGACATTCTGTATTTCCACAAGAGCCAAAGAGCACTTGTTTTCATTCACATTTCATTCTAAGTGATCCATGAAAGGTCATATTAGGGAAAAAAGGGGTTTATAAGTGTGTCCCTTCAAAACATTGTATATTTAATTTTTTATCAACACATTTCTTGTTTGGTGCTGTTTTCTTAAGATTTTTGTTGTGTCTTTGCTTTCTGAAAAGTTATTTTTTCCCCCATCAGATCTCAAGAAGATATGGAGGCCTGGATTAAGGTACAGTAGTTTCATAGACAATGCAGATTTCTTTCCCAGTTTTCAGGTTGACCAATGCTAATTCTCACATGCCCCTTTATACTGTATTTTATGCATTGGCAGATGTTGACCTCGTGCTCTGAAAAAGAGAAGCTTGCCTTAGAGAATGCAAGCAAGCACACAACATGTTTGCATATTTTTAAATGTTATATACATACTTTTTTTTTAAGACGTAGAAAAATAAATTGTGGAAGTGACTTTGTGCTTACGTTGGCGTGCTTTTCATATTTATCTTTCTTTGTTCTGTGTATTTTTAAAATGACTTGCAGGATCTTTACAGTTATGCATTACGTCCAGCTTTGAGAGTCTTTCCAGTGCTGTGTGGTCCTTTGTTGGACTAGTGCTGTGGGATGAAGATCTAACTCTTTACTCTCCATGACCCAGGCTTGTCAGCAGGCCATCGACCAGAACGAGAAGAAAACGGAGAGTTTCAAACATGCCATAAACAGCCTGACTCAGGACCTACAGGAACTCACGGTGCGTAGAGCCATTCGTAGTGTTGCTCAAGGAAGAATCTCCCACGTCATTTATGGAGTTTAAAAAAAAGTATGTGCATTTTTACCTCGAAACAAGTTCATGCAGCTTTTGTATGCTGAAAGAAGCAAATAATACACAAACCTGATCATTAATGCAAACACTTTCAGCCTGTCATTTAAACACACCTATGGGCTCTCTTGCAGGGTGGGTATTAAATGGGTGTTCCCTTGCCCCCTCCAGGTGGATAGGCAGGAACTGGGAAAGCGTGCCCCCCAGTGGATCCGAGACAACCTGGTGTCCATGTGCATGCGCTGCAGCGAGCCCTTCAATGCCATCATCAGGCGCCGGCACCACTGCCGTGCCTGTGGCTATGTAAGTGCTCGACAGCTCCTCCTAGTGGAAACAAGCCCAAAAACCGTCTTGCGACATCCATCAGTTATTAGAAAACTGCATAGGGAGCACCCTGGAGTAGAGTCACTGCCCCTGCAGACTGAGAAGAGCCAGCTCGGGTGGTTTGGGCATTGGGTGAGGATGCCTCCCATGCACCTCCCGTTGAAGGTGTACTTGCAAGACCCAGTGGGAAGAGACCCCAGGGCAGACGCAGGACACGCTGGAGGGGTAATATCTCATAGCAAATGATGATAATGATGATAATTCCTGGTAAGGGTTGTGGAAACCTGAAGTTTATGGTGGAAGATGGAAGGCACGAGGAACAAAGTGGTACTACACTACAGACAGATCACCAGTCCATTCACAGACCACACACAGGCAAATGGACAATTGAGAGACTTAAGTCTGGAACTTCTGGGAAGATCACACACTGATAGGCTGAAGAAACTGACCTTTTTAGTCTTGGAGAGAAAAGAATACAAGGGGATGTGATACAAGTAATATTATTATTATTAAAAATAATTCCTTACATTTGTATAACTTTTCTGGACACTCCACTCAAAGCGCTTTTCAGGTAATGGGAACTCCCCTCCACCACTACCAATGTGCGCACATACAGACATAGTGTACCAGTACGCTCACCATACAACTAACAGTGGGGAGGAGAACACTGCCCTGGGATTTTTAATGACCGCAGAGAGTCAGGACCTAGGTTTTATATCTCATCCGAAGCACGGTGCCTTTTTACAGTATAGTGTCCCCATATACTGAGGCATTAGGACCCACACAGACCACAGGGTAAGGGCCCCCTACTGGCCTCACTAACACCACTTCCAGCAGCAACCTTCCCAGGAGGTCTCCCATCCAGGTACTGACCAGGCTCACACCTGTTTAGCAGGATGCCAGTTGTGAGCTGCAGGGTGATATGGCTGCTGGCCAATATACATAATGTACTCAGAATCCTCAAATTCCATTGCTGAGGTCGACCCGACAGATTTCTTCAGAATGAACTGTGAAACACGGACCAATGCCACTGAGACACCACTGGAAATTACTAGCGATAGGAGACCATGTGGCCCATCTAGCCCATTTGACAGTTGGTTATTAATTGACCACTGGGTCTCATCCACCCGTCTCTTCAAAGAACCTAGGATACTGGCTTCAAGAACAAGGCAGGGTAGCTTGTTCCATAATCCTTCCATTTGTAAAAGGAAGTCCCTCCTGTTCTCAGTTTTAACTACACATCCACAATATTCTTGAAGAAAGAGAAAACCATGGGGTAGTACTGTATATCACTGTGGCGCCATAAAGAGCATAGCATGTCACGCCTCTGATACTTCTCTACTTTTCCTGTCGTTCAGCTTTGTAAAGCTCTTGAATGCAGTCTCTACAGTCTCTTGAGCACGACCAGATGGCAATCAAACTATGAGCAGTAAGGCGGAGGAAAGCTGATAAGCAGAATGATTATATTATAAATTTTGAAGGGAACATTCTTGCAGATGTTCTACACAATACACTGCTATGCACCAGTGTTAGAATCTCAATATACAGTTATATTAAATTACAACTCACGTTATGAGAGTCAACAATTTATTCTAGCCTGCCCTGGTGTTTGTTTTGCTATTGTAATTGCTGCTATTAATTAGGTTTAGTTTGGGTGATCTAAGGTTGTGATTTAGTCCACGTTAAACCACATTGATCAGAATCTTCAAAAACCTGATCATGACAGCTCAAGGTAAACTACATGAGTGCAAAGAATATGAAGTGTTATAGTGGTTAATCCACCCAATTAATTAAATCTAATCTCATTTTCAGGTGTGTCTCGTGATTACAGTGATCTGTGAATATTAGTCTGTTCTGAATATCATCTGTTATATTAGGATGTCAATATATTTGGGATCTCAGCTATTAGGTGAAAACAAATTGGTCTAAATTTCAGTTGAGGGTCACCATAGAATTATGCTCTCTTTCAACTGTCCCCAGATCTGAACTCAGAAAAAGGATTTAATTGATATAATTAAGTGATCTGTTCATTTATGCATTAAGGAGACAGGAATAACAAAAGAAGAGATTACTGGCAAAGGTCAGAACCATGTACAATGACATCATGCTGTTCTATGTTGAAGTATTATTTAAGTATTAGAGTGCAGCCAATGTAATGCTGACTCTTTTTGCATTGCATCCCTCTCTGCTGGCCAGGTGGTGTGCTGGAAATGCTCAGACTACAAGGCAGCACTTCTGTATGACGCCAACAGGATGAACCGGGTGTGCAGAGAATGCTACAGCGCCCTGGAAGGCCAGGCTGACAGCAGAGAGAGAGAAGATAAGAAGCGGGGAATACTAGAGGTAAGAAAGGAGCAAAGACTCATTTAAACCTGTGTGTGGGCCAGCTTGCCACTTTGCATCTCCACTCTGAAGAGAAAAGCTAAGAAACCTGACTGTTGCCTTTGTCCCTTGGTCAGAGTGCTGGAAAGGATACAGTAAAGGTGATGCAAATTGGGAACTGGCAGAAATGTTTTTATCTGGACCTGTTTGTCATGCAGAGGGGAGATTATGGGATTTAATTTAGCCAGTCATCATCTGGATGAAGTCAGATTTAGCCTGCCATCACCTGGGTGTTGTCACAAAGCATAATAATAATTCCTTACACTTGCTGTATACAGTATAGCACTTTTCTGGACACTCCACTCAAAGCGCTTTACAGGTAATGGGGACTCCCCTCCACCACCACCAATGTGCAGCATCCACCTGGATGATCCGATGGCAGCCATAGTGCGCCAGAACACCCACCACACATCAGCTATTAGTGGGGAGGAGAACAGAGTAATGAAGCCAATTCATAGATGGGGATTATTAGTAGGCCATGATTGGAAAAGGCCAGAGGGTTTTATGTCTCATCTGAAGGACAGTGCCTTTTTACAGTATAGTGTCCCTGTATAGTGAAGCATTAGGACCCACACAGACCACAGGGTGAGCACCCCCTACTGGCCTCACTAACACCACATCCAGCAGCAACCTTCGTTTTTCCCAGGAGATCTCCTGTCCAGGTACTGGCCAGACTCACACCTGCTTAGCTTCAGTAAGTTGGCAATACCTGGGTGATGTCTCAAAGCAGGCAGCCATAATCTGGGTGATATTAGGAATACAATGCTTTCACCTCTGGCTTTTTGTCCCTTCCCTCAGAAAGAGGCTGCGGAGGTGTCAGAGCGGAGCCTGATGTGCAGCTTCCTGACGATAATGGACAGGCAGGGGAAGGGCGGGACCAGAGGCTGGTTCGTCATCCCCAGGGATGAGCCTCTGATCCTGTACATGTATGCAGCACCACAGGTATGTGTGAGAAGATGTGCACACAAACACATCTGGGACAACATTCCCATTGGTATTATGTCAGTTTACATTTCTAAACTGCATTCAAAAGCAACTCCTTTTGATTCAAAAGGAGGTAACAATTTATTCTCTCATTTCCAGACCAGGACTGCCCTACTTTCATATTTTATTTTCTGTTCAAATGGTGTTGCTTGAGCACGCATACACACACAGATGCTCCAAGGTTTTGATTGACATAGAGAATTGAATTATTCTTCTGAACCCTTGAAACCCAACACAACCAGTTATTTTATATAGAACTTTCACCCATCCATTGTTGGCAAAATGTTTATCCCTGGTGAAGGACACAGCAGCCTGGAGCTTATCCTGAACACACAGGGCACAAGGCAGGACTACGGCCTGAATTAGACATCAGTCCATTGCAAGGCTGAGATGCAACCCATCTCCCTTCCTTATGAGATCAGGAATCAAACACTGGGGCCTTCTCTTAAAAGACCCAATTAATCTGTTCTGCATGCCTCTCTGAGGTGGGAGGAAACCAGCACACCCAGAGAAAGACCACGCCAACATGAGGATAATGTGCAAACTCTGCACAAATGGACACTTGTGTCAGGAATTGTTCCCTGGAGACAGGAACTGTGAGCCAGCAGTACTGACCACCATCACACCCAACATGCCTAAATACCCAAAGAGAACAGGTGACCCTGTGACAGTCCTCAGAAAACATAATCTCTAGATCTACATTTTGGTACCGGATACCTGCTGCAAAATGAAAAGCCACCTAACCAGATCAGATGTGAAAGGAAATGGAACATGCAAATATCGAAGCACCCAAACATACTTATTAGTCATTGTTAGAAAGATCTGAGTTTTTTTGCCCCTTATGGTTAACAGGTTGTGGTTCGGAGTTAGCTCAGCTTTATCATGTTTCTGCTTTGGGTTTTCAAAATGAGACACATTGCAGCTCCTGAATGGCTCAGACAGTAGAGCTTCTCATTCAGATTGCCCAGACATCACTGACTGAAACCGGGACCATGGCATTAACTGCTAATTAGTGTAGTTAAAAATGTGAGAAAGGTTGCAAAGAGGAGGCCATTCTTGTTATCTAGCTTGATAGCCTCCTACTAATTAATTGACCAGAGGATCTCATCCACTATGTCTTTGATTAAGTCAAGGTAACTGCCTTGTTAGCATGGCTGGGTAAAGTTCCTGATTGCTATAATCCTTTGTGTAAAACGCCTCCTGTCCTCAGATTTCAGTGCACTTCCTGTTAGTGTTCACTCATGCCCTGTGGTGTGTGTTGCAGTGTTGATTCTGAAGATGTCTGTCAGGTTGACTTGGTCTGTCTTTGCGGGTTTCTCTATTTAATGTTTTTTCTTGTTACCTGCATTAAACTATATACACTTGTCTATATCTCATTGTCATCTGCCAGGTGTTCACCTAATTTTAATTGGACGATAATTTTAATTTGAAAATATTTACTAGTTTTCCTGTTCAAAATAATCTGCTAACATGAATAGTTTCCTAACTGTACTAGAACCTAGATCATAAATTATAAAGGGGTTCTTTTTCAGGATCAACATTGAACTATTACTAAGGAGAACAGGAGTCACTTCTCTGCACAAAGGAAGTAATTTGCCCATTATATTAATACTGATACCCTGGACATCCTGAAAAACTGGCTGCATGAAAACCTCAAATGAATTAGCACTAAGCAACCAAACAAAATCAATGTCCTGAATGTCCTCCTCACATTTGTAACCTTCCTATTGTTCTTTCCTAAACTGACCTTTCCCAAATTAAAAAAAAAAATGTGCCCTTCCACTGCCGTGTCTGAAATATTCCCTTCCTCTTGTTTCAGGACGTGAAAGCTCAGACCACCATCCCGTTGCTGGGATACCAGGTGAAGGAGCAGTTGCCAGGCAGCAACAAGTGCACCTTCCAGCTCAGCCAATCAAAGCAAGTCTTTACCTTTGTGGCCGAATCAGAGGAACAGAGAGACAGATGGGTCGAGATTATCAACCAGGTGGCCAGTGGTGAGGAGCCCTGGCAAGAGGATGATTAAGCTGCACACCTCCAAAACCATGTGTTGATTGACTCTTATCATATTGTTGGATTGGTAACCTTTACATGACTAACCTGCTCAGAGACCCGATCAAATATGTTTGGCATGAGCGTGGAAATTCTGTCTGTGTGCATTGCCCCTGTGTGGTTGTGTGTCCATGCCCTGCAGTGGACTGGAGTCCCATCCAGAGAGTAGCCCTGCTTTGTGCTTGATTCTCCAGGTTTCCTTACTAGGAGTAAACAGCTTTCTGATGATGGGTGGACAGTTCTATGTGATGTCCCTTTTGGATGGAAAAAAAGTTTGAGTTCTGCTGAGTCAGGGCAAATGCTGATTAAACCTTGGCCATGTAATACTTTTTTCATACAATTTGTGAGATTTGTTGCTATGATGTTGAGAGTCATTATTTCAGGAAAAGAGACTCTGCTTGTTAAATGGGGACAGACGTTAAATTGCAAAAACTCCTCAACCCCTTTGTTCATTAGCTGACATCAGCAAGCGAGTTCTAGAGCCTGTGATTGTTTAGTGCATGATTAGCAAATCAGTAAAAACAATAGCAAAAAAATACGCATCCATAAGCTCCGGGGGCCCTAATAACACAGGGAACTGGAAATGCAGAGATATCAAGTCAACAAAATTGCTTGATTAGACAATATTAAAGATGTATACCTTGCTCCTGTGGAATCTTGTAAGTTTAGCTGACATGTTTACTGAAACAAATTTGAACGTATCACAGCTGGTACTATTTAATCTTCCCTTTGCAATCACAGGCTTTTTTCAGTGGCTAAAGGTATAGATTGCCCCTGGTATCTCTCTGTCGACGGCCTAGATTGCTTAACTAATCAAACAGCACCTTCTTTCTGTCTGGTCCGTTACTGTATTTATTTCCATGTCCTTCATTATTTGACAGTGAGCTAGCTGAGGGTGATCCCACTTCAGTCCTGAGAGCTCCCGTGTCTTTAAATCAGCAGCACCCAAAGAGCTGCACGAAATTGACAAATTGGTACAATTTAGCCAGTAACAAGCTGATTAAGGCCATTTAAAGCTGCACAGGAATGAAAGCCTACAGATACACCCTCCAGGTCTGGAGATGGACTCCCTGAGCAAGATGAGCTGAACTAGCCAGGTGCTCTTAGTTTTACTGGGGTACTTTATCGAAGTGTATTGATAGAGCAGACAGTACATCTCGATCAGTCTCCATCACACGTACTGTACTGTGACTTTCAGGCATGACAAAATTATATTCTGTGCAGTCTTGAGCTTTGGCCTTTGCAAAACACATTTCCCCTTTCCAGTTTTCAGCTGAGGCAAAGTGTAAATATATACGTTTGATTTTAAAGAATGAAATAATACTACTTGCCTTACTCAGAACGTAACTTTTGGCAAGAGGAAGAGGGATTCGTATTTTGCAGAAGCACTTCTGTTGAGCTGAGATGGAGGCCATCATAAACAAAAAGTGGGTTTCCCTTCCCCTCCCTCTTGGATAAGGTCATTGGACAGCAAAGTTGTATTTGCATCTACAGATTTCTGAGTTATCAGCTCTTAAACACCCACATTGTATTTTTAACATACTGTGCGGCGGTGCAATGTTTGGTTTTTCTGTGGCATTTAAAAGTAATAAAAAATCATGGTGCTGTGATAGAACTCTAGCCACATCCCTATTCTGCTGGCTTCATGAAATGTCATAAGCATTAAACATGATTAAGTTCCCCCTTACCTAAGACATTAAGATACCTTTCCAAACTCCATTACAATAAAAAGTATCTAGGTTAGAGTTGCCCAGCCTGTGAAATTTCCTGTCCAACAGTTCCCTAGATCCCAAATGAGTGATGTATAGTTGCTTTACACATTGCCGTACCGCTTAATTGCACACAACAACCATCTCTGTCCTCTTAGTCTCATTTAAAAAGTGATTGCTGACAATTCTAAGCTCTAACTGGTGAGGCAGTCCATGCAGTGGCTGTGATGTCAAGGAAAAGGGAGCTTACCTTGTTTTATAATAAACAGCATTTTGTGTTGTGGTTTATGGTCAGTTTAAAAGAAGTGGCATATCGTTAAAAATAAGCCATAAGAATAAGAAATCCTATGTGCACCAGACAAAAATGTACTCTTTAGGAACTGAAGCTAATATGTACAATTTATTTAAACGATTAAATGTTTCAAACAGTTAAACAGGTATGGTAAATGAAAGACTAAGACTTTATTGTTTTTTATATTCCAGTAAAAATTCAGACTTCCACTGAGTGGAGTCCAAGTTTGTATCCAATACATTGTAGAAACCAGAGTCCTGGAGAGCAAAGATGTCTTATCAGGATGCCTGCTTGAAGGCATCATTGGTAAAAATATTTTTTGGCAAGGTCTTTGGCCCATCTATGCTGGACATAGTGTCCAAGGGAGCCTCTTCTTCTGGTTTTAACCAGCATTATTTATTAATCTTATTTAAGTTTCCCTATCTTATTTTTTTTACAATCTACTTTCCTCTTGAAGCTTTTTTTCAGCTTTTTATATGGTTGCAAGGTCAGGTGTTCAGCTGTTCAGAGCCCTTAGCAGTGTACCACGTCGCCTTTAGGGTCTTTGAAAAACCTAATTCTTCTATCCATGGTGAACCCCTTTGTATTACATCTGTGAAGGTATATCTTTAAGAACAAGATTTCGTAGACAGAGAATGTTCTTTAATTTTTTTTATTTTTATATTTTTATTTATATTAACCATTAGTGCATAACCTTTATTCAATGTACATTGATATCCAGTCGACATAACAGTGCTAAAATAAACAAGCAGTGAGCCCCAGGACAAAGCCCAAGTCAAACTGCCAAGGCCAGGCTGTTGCACAAAGCATGACGGCTTAACCCAAGCAGAGACCAATCAGGTCAACTGAAGCACCATGGCTGTGCCAAAGACAAAAGCAAAACTCTTCCACATGCTGAACAATCGACCTGCACTACTACCTCCTGTTTTCAAGTGAGAACATCAGCATCAGCTTGTCTTCTGACAGAAAGGACTTGATTTGTATAAAAAGGGTCTAATTCATAATGCGCTACTCAGTTGTTAAGACAGCAAGCCATCCATTCACAGGTCAACCCTGGCAGCTACTGTACATGTGACCCAGCACGTCTCTGTCCTACACTGAATTTACACTGCTCCCTGGATAAACTAGACGAAGACCGTCCGGCAAACATGCATTTCCCATTCGAGATGTCTTTTTCATTTTCATTTCTTATCTAAAAGGCCGTTTGGAATCCTTTTGTAATTCCAGAAAAAAAGCATCTTGATGTAGATATTTTCAAGCATGTTGCAATTTATTTCTTTGAGCTCCCAAAATACACTATGCAGCCAACTTTAAAATCCTATAGCAGATCTACGTACCTTTCTAAAGCCAACTCTCTTGTAGTACTTTAATACAACCAGTGGCTTAGCTATTCTGTTGAGTCTGCTAATTAACAGTTAAACTACACTGTAATTCGCTGATTGCATCAAACATCTACAGTAGGTGTCACTTGATTACAGGTGCTAAAATTGATTAGTCCACATAATCAGTTCACATAAAGCGTCTTTGTTAGGATATATAAACAGTACTCTTACAAGATATCTGCACAGCCAGGCCTGAGGCCCGCAATCTTGGAAAAAATTCCACACTATGCAGAAAACACACCAATACAGACCTAAGAAATACAGTTTTTAAATAAACTGCCCTTCAGCAAGAATCTCCTCACTTCCAGAAAGGACATTAAAAAAATGTACTAACAGTAGACTTGTCACAAAAAAATTAAAAGTTAGGTCAGACCATAATGCTAGTGTAAAAACACAAGATCTTGCCCCTTTATTTACCTCCTTTGAGGCAATTTCAGATCCAGTGTCCACAGATGAGGTTTCAGTGTGCTCAGACTGAACCCACACTTCACTGGCTTTGGAACCAACTTTACTGGACAAATTAGTTCCACCCAGGCTCCCAAACACTGAATCACATTCAGATATTTTAAAAATCAGGCTTTTTTTCTACATACCTCTCCCTGACTCGAATTCAAGCTCCAATGTTATGTTCTTCTGTATGGATTGAAATTATGTACATATATTTCATCTTGAAGTTCCCGATGTGAAAACACAGTTACAGTACAGTATGGCTGTGATTGCCTCTGCAATGGAACACAGCAGAGTGTTTTCAGAAGCAGAATAAGATTTATTCTATGATGTCAATTCATTCTGAGAGTTACTGTAAGTACTGTCCAACACATTTTGTTTCTTAGTCATGACTTGGGGCTGACAGGAAAACCAAAACAGACAAAAGCTCTTCAAACATTTTTTTGTTCTTAATTACTTTTTTATTTGATTAAATTAAGGGGGAAAAGAAAAAAAATATATATTCTCAGGAGGTTTATGGTGGAGCCTGTTTTTTTTTTTAGATTTGCTTAAATAACCACAGTCACGGCCACCGTAATTGGGTCCAACTGCAGATCTGCCTGTCAAACAATCAGGCCTCATTTTGTTTTCCATGGCAACCAGCCCCCTCACTTCCTGTAGCTGTGCTGGCTGGTACTACAATCCTGTGATGTCACCATCAAGGCAAGTGAATATGATGCCACAATGAGAAGTCACATTCAGAGCTGTGATGGTGCTTAGAGACAACTATCAGCCAGGGTTGTGTCCTGTGGCTCTCGGTGGTGTTTGAGGGCAGGAGTAGTGCTGGCTCTGTGCTTGACCACACGCCCCCTGCGGCCATTGAGAATCACCATGGCAGCGCCCTCCATTTCCTCCAAGTCGATGTGAATGGCCTCTGCCATCTCCCGCTTTGTCACAGCAACAAACTTTGGGTCTCGCGCAAGGACCTCCAGGCCTCCCTCAATGAGGACCTGTAGTTGGGACATACAAGGTAACTCAAAGGGTGCCTGCTGAAAATGGAAAAACTTGCATCATACTCACACTGCACCCCTACCGAAAAAGGTCTGGTTCTGGCAAAGGCTAAGGCTCCCTCTTTTGAGTTCAACTGGTTTTATAAAACCTTTGCACACAAGAAAAACCCAACAAACCTTTACAAAATGTCACCTTAGCTCATACAGTGGCATTAGGTGCATTAATATTCTCATCGACCTGAGAGTGCTCATCTGCTGTGCAGCAGCATGCGATAGTTAACATACCGTACCGTTTAAAGAGCAAGTGTTGTTTGGCTGTTCAGTCATGTGACCCTTACGGCTATGCATAACTTTGCACTGACCTCCTGAATGAGCTGGTCAGTGGCCGACACTGGACGGCCGCGATCCCCTGTTGCATGCTCGGAGCTGCGGCTGCAGGTGCCAACAGACATGAGCTCGCTCCTGCTCTCTGAAGGACGGTGAGGAATCTGCACCCAGAAATACAGGTAGGATATTACAATCCTGGCTTTTCTGCATTGTTTTCTGGAAGTACTGTATCTCTTGATTCCATGGACTGTATAGGATGCCATATCTGATTCCATATAAGGATTGCTCCCTACCCTCTCTGTCAATAGGTGTGACTAGCACCTACTGTACTTGCAAATGTATTCGGAAAGTCCAGCTATAGAGCATTTTGTACATAACAGGTGGACCTTTGGATGGAAGTGATCCACCTGTAACAATGGATCAATGGACTGTAACAATGCGCCCCAGAATCCTCTTGTTTAATGACAATTAGCAGCCTTCTGTCAGTCCACAGAAACAACATCTGTTATTGGTACAGTAGGTCTTATTGCATCCAACATATATATTTTGCTGAACTAGGTGGAGATAGAGATCAGCACAATTGTATTCATAAGAGTTCACTATGAACTTGTATGAAGGGTGTCTGGTCCAGTCCAGTAAGCAGAAGCAGTGTTTCGGGATCAGTGAGACAAGTGCTGTGTTTGTTGGCACCTGCTCTGTGATGCTCTCCTTTGGGATCTGGGAGAAGAGGTTGTCTTTGTCCTCCTGTTGGTCTGCACAGCTCCTCTTGAGTCTTGGCTCTCTTGCTGCACCAGATACAAAATGAAGCCTGATTGAGTACGACAGTTCCCCACACAGTTCAAATTAGGCACCACAACTTAAACAATACTGGACACCGATGATAGGAAAACGTGCTGCTTAAAAAGCATTAATTCACTGGACCTGTTGGCACAGTTGGAACAGTTTGCTATATTAAGCAGCCTAAAGACCCTGAGCATGGTCAGTGTATTTTGACTATAGCCAGCTTGATGAATAATATCTACAGTATGAGGTGATAAAGTTACAGAGACACAATAACATTTACAAATGAAAGAATGCCATTTGACCCACCTTACTGGCTTGGTTACCTGTAAATAATTGATCCAGGGATTTCACAAGGTTATCAGGTTATCACCTCAAGCAGCATGATGGGATAGTTTGTTCCAGATTCCTGCAGCCCTTACTCTATAATCACAGAACTGGGAAAGCCCATTGCAGAGTGCCAAGGTCAATTTAAACTATTGGAGTAGAGGATGCTTAGGTTATGAGATTTCCATTTTTAAATATTGACAGAAAGCTGACCTGGTTGTGCTTGTCTTTTCTGTCGGGTGTCTGTTTTACTCTTGTCCGTCTCCGCTGTCAAAGGGAGCTCCTTGGTCATCTCATTCTCGACCGCAAACCTGCAGGAGGAATCACAGAATCCACTGGACTGTTCTGCCTGAAGTGCATTTTGGAATGTGTTCTCTGCACAACGGCACATTGGTTAACATTGCTGTAAAATGTTAATGTAAAATGTAAAATAAAAAGATGCGTAGCAGTCCAGGTTGAACACAATTAATTCTCTAACATTTCCATGGGATATACAAGGGATGGAAAGACCTAAATCACATTGACAAGTCTGTGTATGACTTGCCTAGGCATTTTGTTCAATAATGTGCTTTGTGCAAAGGATACACAAAGAGACACATAACCTAAGGGTGAGTGAAGAGCCATTGTTGCAGAGGATTTAGAGCCTTACAGTCCAGCGGGTAGTGGAAGAATATCTCTAAGGGAGCTGGGGCAGAGGACTCACCTTTCTGCAGCGTTGTTGTTGGTGTTGCTGTTGGCGTTGTTGGTATTTCCCTGGGGGAAGAACTCTGTGTTGGGCAGGAAGACAGAGTCAGGGGGTGACTCGATGTCCTCTGGGCGGTTGTCAGCCAGCTGTAGGGGCCGGTGGCTGGTGACATTGGTAGGGAGCGGGCTGCTCCTCTCTAGGGGAAAGTGGTCCACATGGTTGCCAAACAGCCCACCTGACCGCTGGAGGAAAGGGCAAAGGGCAGAGGTTTACTTAAAATGACTTCATGGATTTCAGTATTAACATGCCATGTTAGGAAATGGCTTTGTCCATTCCTTCCTTTCTTCACATCTTTTAGTATTATTTGATAAAATGGTGCTTTCCGTGAGTTTTCATGATACCCTAATGAGGTACTATATCAAAAATTAGACAAAAACTGTTCAGGATGTCAATCATGAAGAAGTGATTTCTTAAGAGTGGAACCAGACTTTAAGGAAAGGTGGACTTTTATTAATAGCCAGAAAATGCATCACAACATTTAAATCATAAGTGAGCTGATACGATTTAAGAAGAGTTGTGTAAAATATGCTTCACCCTACACTGTAAGTCTACAGGTGTCATGTTCCTCCCTGTGCTCAATTCCAAATCACAGGTCTTACAGCCATCATGTGGACAGCATCTAGTCCTTCTGTGGTTTGTATGATGATCTGTCAGTCGATGGTTAATGAGTATCGATACCAGTAACTTGTTCATTTTCATTTCTGGCACAGGTAAGATTTGTCTGTAACAGTCTGTGGAATTGTAGGAGTTTCCTTGTCTATTCCACGGCTCACCCTGTAGAAGCCATGAAGTTTATCAGCAATGCCCTGTGCAAAGAATACACACTGTAGATGGACTGTAGGTGCCCTGTAGATAATCAGCAGTGTCCTGTAGTTTATCAGCACTGCCTGGTGCTCACCCTGTAGATGCCCTCCTCCATGGCTGCATCCTCCATGGCTCTGTCCATTTCCTCTTCAGCTGTGAGGTCTCCTGAGATGGCCCGCTTGAGCTCTGGGGCCACCTCCTCCTCAATACTGCGCAGACCAGCCTGGGGGAGGACAGAGGGGTGCAGGAGGGTATTGTGGGGGGAGTGGGAGGGCAGAGGTGAAAGAGGAGAGTGGAGGGGAAGAGAATGAAAGGGGGAGAGTGGTGGGAATGGGGAGAAGACACAAATGAGAAATTGGACAAATCAAGGCGACATCCATATACTAGATCAAAGCACCACAGAAATGAGGGTCTGCAAGGTCGGGTTCTCTCTGTATTTCCCACCTGTATCTCCACAGCATTCTTCCTGGTGGGCCGGTAACCATAGTACTCCTCCTGGCGCTTCATGAACTTCCGGAAATGATCCTGGATCAGGAAGGTGGCATAAAACTTCCCCACAGTCACCTCGTCATCTGCAAGCCACAGAGACACATGTCATCGGAAGACCCAAGGCTACACTGGGGTGGGCAAGTGCTTTGGGCTTGTGCTTTGAGTTTTTCCCAGGAGAGACAAGTGTGAATGTTTCTTTAGATACATTTGTGATACACTAAATCACTTTGTGACCCAACAATCTTGCTAAGAGATGCAATAAAATTATAACATTTAGAAGTTGTGACATAGCTGATGTAGATCTCGCCCTGATTTTACCAAGATTAAACCTTCCTTGTACCAGGATCTCAGATTCCCTGTGCTGCATGTAATCATTCTTGTCTAATTTTGCTTGCACTTCACTGAGCACATCTCTATTGCTGCTTGTCTGTAGTCTGCTGCATTTTGATGGCTCTCTGCACTCACCACCAATGGGGGGGATGACCTGGTCTAGCAGCTTCATACTGGTGCGTTTCCAGATCTTCTTGATGATGGCTCTCAGCTCCTCGTTGGACTGCTCAAAGTTACCTGCCCAGAACACACCAGGAAGCCCCCGTTACCACAGCAGCCCTCTGCAGTCACATAAAACATGGCGGACACCGCTGGCTGAAATGTAAAAGTGTAGGCTAAATGTAGAAGTAAAGTTCACTAGACAAAGAAGACTATCCTGAAGGCTAGGAACATTTTCAGAGGTGGACAAAAATTGTCCACCCTCTGCTGAGAAAGCAAAGTCTCCCACAGCACGTTTTCTTCACTGCAGCTCATCCTGGGGTGATAAAGTGAAGCACTGAAGAGCTTCCCAAGAGGACAGGGAAGCACAGTCACTCATATCTGCTACATTGTAAAAGTAGCTTCTGATCCTCAGCTAAGTTCTGTAGTGGTTCGTCTTGCAGGTGCTCATACCTTCTGTCTTGATCTTGAGGGCGGTCCTCACCAGGGCAAACAGGGTGGCATTGAAAGTGACCGTGCCATCGCTGTTGAGGGGCATGTTCATAGACACCAGGCGCTGCAGGGGAATAGTGTACAGATACAAACTTTATTATCAATTTATGAATGTATTAAACCCAGAAATTTCACGCTTTGGTTAAATACTATATACTGTATTGTGTGCCTGGTTTCTATCTGGATCTTCTCTGTAGTTCACTAAGAGAATTCTTTTCTGACCAGAGGTTTTAGCTTTACAATATTGTACATTTGCTTTCAACAAGCTAGCACAGGTTGTTAACCTGCCCAAATAATTCCAGGAATGATTTATTTAACAGCCGAAACGTTATGTTTCTTTTCTTCTCTTTTCAGCACGGAATAAACCTTTACTTGACTTTTACTTTACTTTACCTTAATTCCAGAAATGTTGATGAATGTGGATGAGCTCTCATGTAACAAAACAAGGTATGAAATCCAAATGATCCAAATCTCAAGGATCTCACATGGATTCAGGAAAGATTGTACAATGCTTATTGAAGGGTCTTGTACAGGGGTCCTGCATCATAACAGACTGACTTCAGCTGCTTTCAGTTTAAACAAACTCCTTCTTGGACTCCCTTTTTGACAAACTTCAGTTCCAAACTGTGTTCAAAAATGGATAAAAAGTTGCCCCCTTCCCAAGATAAAGAAGTGAATGTACAAGAAACAATGGAATATTCCTTTTTTGGGGGGTGTTCACCAAGTGGGAATCATACTGTCTTACTGGCTTTGTGCAGTGAAGTAGACTCTAAGTGCTATTTATTCAAAACTGAAAATTTTAAATTATAATAAAATAAAAATGTTTTTTCTCCCTCTGGCGGGCACTTAATAATAACACCCCAGTGAATTTATCCTTGAAGAATAACACAAATTATTCTCATGTCTTTACCGTATAATTTGTTTCTTTATTGTATAGTATTTTTTCCTTTAGACTAAAATGTCATTATCAATTACCAGGTGTCCTCTTCGAGACAGACTCTTTACAAAGCTGAGCTCACCTTACAAGCAACACGGTGAGGACAGAATTTGCCAAAACCCAGAGGTGGCTGAATCCTCCGTAGCAGAGTCACTACATCTAGATGCTTGATGCGCCCCCTGCAGGTAAGGAGGATAAACTGCCATTACTTTTGGATTCTAAGAGTATTTGTCAGGATCAATGTGACGTTCAGAACCTTGGCACAGACATTCGGAGGCATGTAGTTTCACAAAGAATGGCAGAATAGAGTAGGTGAAATATACAAGGTTAAATAGATGAGGCAATTTGCATTTTTCTCAGTTCACAGTCTATTTGCATTTTTCTCAGTCTGTTATATATAAATATAGTGTATACTCAAAATGAATTATTATAAGGCTAAACCTTGAAATGTTCAACTGTTTAAACTACTGGAATTGTTGAAGGTGTTATTAAACTTTACAAAAGCCTCCCGATCTTTGTAATGGAGAATTTGGATCTAGGTTCCTTTGGCAGTGCTCTCATAGAACATTTAGATAATAGCTGTGGGCTCACTTGGCTTCAGGGTCATATTCTGCCCAGATCCTCTTGAATTCATCCAGATGGTGTGGGCCCAAGATGGACCAATCACGAGTCAGGTAATCAAAGTTGTCCATGATGACTGCCACAAACAGGTTGATGATCTGAGGAGAGAGAGCACCTAGGTGTTACCCCAGCTAGGCAAGAAACAACACTCTTGTGCACTTAGGCCAGAGTGCAAACAATGCTGTTTGCATCCAGAAGCTAATGGGAACATTGAACTGTTGTCAGAGGGATCCATTCCTTTTACATTCTAGCACAAAGTGATACAAGGGTGCTTCTCTATATGACTGATCATTGATAAATAAATAACCTGCTGCTCTATGCAGATTACATGAGCTTACATCATACATGAGCTCTTGGAGGCATGTCTCTTAATGACATGAATACAAGAAGAATGTAACAATCCAATCCTATTGGAAGACAGAAAGGAGAAGCTCCATAAAACCCAAGTTCTCGTACGCACCAGGAAGGCACAGAGCATGTAGAAGCTGATGAAGTAAAAGACAGCGAAGCTGGAGCCGCAGGTGTACTCCTCTCCAGGCAGGAAGTCCGAGTTGGGGTCGCACAGCTTCCCGTACATGCAGGCCAGCATGATCTCCTGCCAGGCCTCTCCCGTGGCACACCTGGCAGGGCCGAGACAATCAAACACCAGAAAAAAAAACACAAAACCTCAAAATCAGAATCTACAGTATAAGTACAGTAACTTGAAATCCTCCACTGCTCGGGAGACGGCTTTCCGTTCTCATGGTCAAAGTGTTTGTCGAGTGGATTTGCTGCGAGCACAGGGACAAGACCACAGCAGTACGAGGACCAGTGGAGACTGCTGATCTTCTCCTGGGCACGATATCTGTGCCAGGTGATCAGGAAGGGGCTCTGGGATTGCTGCTTCAGCTCCTCTGAAGCTCCCAACCTACCGGAAGAGTAACAGCACCGCCTGCGGGAACGTCTGGAAGTTATTGTTGCGGTTGATCTGCGTGCCGTCCACGAGGGCGATTTTACCGAAGACCTGGAGAGCAGAAACTCGGGATTATTCAGGAAGCCGGTTAGAAGAGGGCCCGGGTCACACCCACCCAGCCCAACCAAACCAAGAGAGAGGTGCCTACCTGCATCCCGATGACGGCGTAGATGAAGAACAGCATGACAATGAGAAGTGCAACGTAGGGTAGGGCCTGGAAAACAGCAGAGATACGCGGCCCAAGTCAAATCTCAATTACCTACTGAGGTAAATTGATCTTAAAACTTATTCCTAATTGTTGCCTGTTATTAGTGACACATATTCCTAATGAGTGTCAGAAGAGTTTTGGATTCTTTACAAAAGTTCCTCGGTACATAGAAAGGTCTTTTAAATCCCAACATTTTGTTCCATTTTGCGTTAGAACAGGATTCAAGGGGAGTTAGGCCTTCTAGCTTGCTCGAGGGTACATCAGCAGAGTCCCACCTGGGTTACTGCCTCTCAGAGAGGTATCATGATTTAGAGAGGATGTGAGCATCACTGTACGTGCTTCACTGTTTATCCAGTGGCTTTTATTTAAAACATCATTTTGTCTAGTCTCTTGTCTTTTTAACGCTTCATTCAAATATTTTTATACTGTTCTTGATTCGCATCTCACTGTGATGGTCGCACAGCACCTTCTGCTCCAGAGATGAAGCACCAGTTCAGGGGGGCTGTGGAGGAGAGAAAGATAGAAGGAGGAGGCCAGGCTCACCTGGAAAGACTTGATGAAGGTCCAGAGGAGAGTCCTCACACCCTCTCCGCGGCTCAGCAGCTTCACCAGACGCATCACTCGGAAGAGCCGGAAGAAAGTGATGGAGATGCGTGCGTGCTCCTCCGTGTCCTTGCGGATGGGGAGGGGTGTAGAAGGGTAGGTGGAGAGAAGACCCAGCAGAACTGAGATCAGCACCTCTCAACGTGCAGCCCCTGCCGGTCCCCACCAGTACAGGACTTGGCTGTGCTTTCAGCTCCTTGGTTACTGAATTGAGCTTGAGAAAAGATCCATCCACAATCTGAGCCAATCTAAGAGCTAGCTAAGAAGAAGTCCTGCAGTGGATTGGGATGGGAGGGGGCTGCACGTCCTGCCAAAATAAATCAAGAGAGACACAGAGGCACACCGGAAGGCCTGAGCCAGTTAGAGCGGGCATGTATTAGGATATCTGAGCCATCAAAGAGTCACCACGAGTGTGACTAGTTCAATACTGCAGAGATGAGTTTCTGCTTATTATTTGCTAATTTAGACAGTCCAATTGATGATAATGCAATATAAAAAAATCAAGCCAATTTTCTTGGCTTGCGTTTTCAAAACCCATTTGTATGTTGTCCACTGCTATGGAAAAAACTCTTTATATTTACCTTGCCTGACCTTTGCCTATAAGCATTGTCCAGGTCTGTGAATTAGGCGAGGGATCACATTGTCTGTGTGATTGATGCTGGGTTCTGAGACAGCTATTTTATTTTGGAATAACATTTTAGGAATTTTCAGTGGAGGAAATTAACTGTAGAAAGCCCAACTGAATTTTGTTGTAAATCAAGTAATGCTGTCAAATACTTGAAAATGGAGAACACTGGGGTTCTGCAGCAGATATCCTGAGGACATGTGTGGCTCTTCCACTGCTAATCAGGACCTGCATCCTGCTTAATGGAAGACTCGCAACAAAGCTCACAGACTTATCACAGATGCCCAAGGAAATCAAGGATTGGTGCAGGATTCCACCACAAAGACACAACTGGCAATCTGTGGCCATTCTTCAGAGGAAAATAACTTTTAAAGTGCTGTTCACTCCCAAATGTATTAGTACAAAAACGATCAGCACTGACATTGGCATTGACTTGGCAATTCACAGCTTGGGCACTGCCCCGCAATCAATTACAATGTAAGCGTTTCTTGTCTTCTCAATATTTTTAAGGTTGTGTACAGCACCTCACTACAGTATGTCCAATTAATTCTCCAGTGCTCCAGCAGTAGAGAATTTCTGCATTAAGGTCTGTAATGCAGCAGACAGTTCCAGTTTTCTGGCCGTGGTGAGTGACACCGCCATCTGCTGACCGTCTGCACTTCAGAACCACCTGGAGGACTCGCTGAGCTGTCCAAGCTGTGACAAGTCCCTACTGATCAGAAACACCACAGAACATCCGTAGGCTTTTCCAGACATTCTTCCTGGGATTCTCAATCCTCCCTGGCTGTTGCATTTCCTCTGAATGTGTGTTTTCTCCTTGAATTTTACAAAGAAATGCCGATGTCCTAAATGATTGCTTCTGCATAAATGCGGGTGAATATCTAATCCCTTTCAACTCCAGGCTTAATGAGAGCATGACCAGTACATCCCTGTAGTCCCTTCAACACGATGGACCAAGTAACTTGAAGAATGTCCTACTGGCAGGATGTCTACAGTCAACACAGTTGAGAGTAGATACAACTGTGGCTCAAATGCAAAGGTATTTGTTAAATATATTATTGGTGAACCTGCTGGTGACAAAATAAACTTTGGCCTTTGCTTCAATTTATGCTTTTAAATTAAGGAAGAATTAAAAAGTCAGTTTCATTTTAAAAACCAGACAGGGAAAAAATACAAACAAATGAATTCCGGAATATAATTTTGTAAGTGATGTCCATCACTAAGAGCTATTTCAGTCACGTATTCATCTGACAGAAGGACAGAATGAGTTGTAAACGTCACCGATGTTCTGCCGTGTTTCAGCATTCTCTGATTAATAATTATTAATATTAAGAGGAATGTGAGAAAGATCTAGTTGCTGTTTTAGCCTTGGTTTATGGAAAGGCTTTGCTTTAATAATTTGGTTAATATCAGACAAATCAGATTTCCGTAGCCTGAGAAAGTTAAACAAAGAGAGGTACCATACCCGCTGGGATGGAAAACAAAATTAAAATAATTCCCCTTAATGTTTTTTTTTTCCTTTGGTTTTCTCATGTGCAGAAATGCGAAGTTCATTCTGGAGACACTTGCAAGACAACTGTAAACGACAGGTGACTTTAAAAAGCAAAAAAGTATTGGATTGCATAAAACTTACTGCCGCTGGAATGTCATTACTGTCCCCCTAAAAGTAATAATATATAGTTAGTTACTGGGAGCTGGAAATGTCTACTGACAGCTTGGTGCGCCTCAAATACTCAGGACACCCTTTTAATGTTTTTTTTTTAGAATAAATGTATTTAATGGTTCCAAACTTAGCACTTCAAGAAATAGGAAAATGAATATTATGAACTGAAACATCAAAATAATTGTAAAAAGTCACTTTCATTAGATTCTCACGTTGCTGTTCGCTTGTCATGTAGGACCGGTAACGTGCACTGAAAGTCGTTAAAAAAATTCTCTGCTCAAAGAATGCGAAGGTATAACAGGAAAGAGATGACAGGGTGTTTCTGCTTATGTCCCTGGGGTGTTCTCTGAGCAATTCACTGCAGAATCAAACTGTGCTCTGCAGGCCCCCCTCAAAAAGAAGGGTGTCAGGGAAAAAGAGGGGAATGTCAGAAAAGGGCAAGAGATCCAACAGGAAGATAAGAACTGCTGGACAGTGCCCAAGGAACACTGGAAATACTGCGTCTGTGCTGCTGCTGCTGCCTGAAGTCCTGGCACAGTGGAAAGAGACAACATTGCATCGGTTCATCAAAGAGCTCTGTGCTACATTTATAGTCTATATTATCGGAAGCATTTATAAAGCAGCTTTGGTTCACCACTTGAGAGTAACACTGTGCAGCTCTCCTGTGGGGCTTGGGGAGGAAACAGTGCAACAGCGATGATAAGGAATTCACCACATCAGAGACCCCAGAAACTGCACGGACAGAGAGCAGGAGTCAGGAGACTTTAGACATTTTACTGAAAATTTGACAGTTGGACAATAAATTGGACTGTTGGGTGATAAAAAGTAAAGCGTCAAAGAGCTCTTGTAAAATCCTTGGGCCTTTCTTGTGTGACCAAGACAATCGTTCTTTGTTTTATTATGGTGCTGCTAGTGTGAAGGGTGTGTCAAGGGAGAGAAAGGTGGCGAGGAAGAGGGGCTCACTAAAATAACTGCGCTGGGGCCCACGATAGTCACGTTCATCCACTGCAACAGCAACACCTTGATGGTCCAGGGTTCACCTGCTGAACCCATCAAATATTCTCCCTGTTACAGACCTTGTCTTGATACCATCATGTGTTGCAAAAGTGAGCCAAATGTACGGCTAACACCTAGAAAGGAGGTGTGGCATCTTCGATTGTCAGTGTGGGTGGAGACATTGTGAAGGTTATCACAGGCTGCAGGGCGAAGAGGAGCGCTGTGTAGGTTTAGAGAGCTCATTCTCCCAGTCCAGGATATCAGTTAGGTAAGAAAGACAATGAGAACTCTACAACACTGCACACAGACAGACAGCATGCTACACAAGACAAACTCTGCCTTCTTCACTTTATAAGGTGATAAAATAATGGACTTATATATGGCTTGATTCCATTACTGTAATCCAAAGGGTTACACAGTATAGTCAGGGTGACACCTCTTTTGATCAAAGAGCATAAATCTGGGGTTGCAAACTTGACCTCTCCACTATTGTGTCTGCTGAAGTTGGGAAACAGACTGTAAATCAAATGAAAGAGATCTATTACACAAAACACAGACCCTTGTTAATTTTGGGCTAACACTCGGAGAATGATAACATTTTTGTGTGTCTTCTCGGGTTACTGGTAAGAGGAACTCAGTTGCAGACTGCCCATTGCAAATGGTAAAAGACTGTGCTAGTTTCTAAGCATGCAATGATTAGTTCTCTTTTCCTTTGCAGTCTGTCACTGTGAGAAAGGCAGTCCATTTACCAGTACTCCAGTCTACAATTTAAAACTGTCCTTCTCATTCAAGTGGTCAAGATAACAAGAACGAGTTCCCACTGTGTGAAGATAATCAACTATAATGATCATTCCAAGTAAGTTTACAGTATTGTTACACCAGTCATAGCTGGTGTACACTTTCTCTTTAGCTAGTGATCTATCTCGTAGTCACTGAAGAAGGCAGGTAACAAAAACGAGACGCTGGCTGCACAGAGCAGTCACACAGCAAGCCTCATGCAACTGTGACAGATATTTACAGCACAGCCACCACTTAGGCAGTACAGTCCGCCACTGGAAGAAAGAGCGGTCTGTCGAGGAGAGAGACACAAGCAGAGTCAGACACAGGGTGAGAGGGAGGAAGGGGCGGGGTGGAGGAAGATGGAGGCGGGGACTGAGGGAATGATGGAGGGGTGTGCCTTGGGAGTGTAGGGGAGGGAGTATGAGTGGGCGGAATTCTTGAGGAGCCAGTAGAGGAGAGAGAGAAATGTGATTATCTGTAAAAGGAAAGGGATTTTAGGATGGTGAAAGAAAAGCAGAAATTCTGGGAAGAGAAGGAGTGAAAACTGAATAAAAACTGGATTCAAAGAATATGTCTCGAGTGAGCAGCCTTGTGTTGTACGTGGGAGGAGAGACAGCGAAAACCCTATATTTAACTCATTGTTTAACAATTGGACATTTTTCCACTCAGATTTCAGATCTGCAATGGTCAGAGCTCTCCAATTTCCCCTAAATATTCAGCAGAAAACCCAACATCTAAGTGCTGGCAAAAAATTCAATTAAGATTTAATTAAACTGCTGACAGTCCCACTGGAATCAAAATCAGCAGACAGAGGGGTCACCAGGACCACAACTGGGAAACCCCAAGAATATGCACAAAGGCATAACAGCAGAGTACAGTGACAGAGAGAACACACAAACTGGACAGCTCCTGTCCTGGAGACCCCTGTGCTTGTCTGAAGTCCTGACGTTTCCAAAGCAGGACATCAGTCGGTGCTGGGAAAAAATACTTAGGAAAAATGCACTTAGGTTACATGTTGTTTGCATAAGTGATTACATTTTCTTCTTAAATCAGGGGGAACAATTTTACAAGATAAATAGTTGCAAATCTCTGTTTAGTATGCATACTTTTACTATGTACAGTAAAAGATTGCCTCTTAAAAGCCACTAACTTGCTATTTATTTTAAAAAGTAATCCCCTGCAATTGTAATGTCTTACTTTTTTAAATAACATAGCCAGCACTGACTCTTACACGTACTGTACATGTCTGGTTAATTCTAAATGCCTTTAAGATATGTTCCAGATTCCAATCGGTAAAACCCATATCTGTACTCAGCTAAATGTGCATCTCAAACAAAAAATGGCATTTGAAGGAGAAACCAGTCAGAACTCACATCAATCTCACTTAGGATGACGTCTATGATGCTGCCAATTACGATGAGGAAGTCAAACACGTTCCAGGGGTCTCCGAAGTAGCCCTGCAGGCAGGAAGTGGAGGGCAGTTTCAGAACCAGGGACAGGAAGTGACAGGAAGTGACAGGAAGCAGTAGACATGAGGTACAGTAGGTATGTTAATATTACAGTACCTTATTACTACTAGTCTGAAATGGCTTGGTTCAAAAATGGTAGTAGAAGCCCCAGGGTAGGGGTATGTTGAATAAAGGTTTATGTGTAAGCCTTTTCATTAAGAAAAACATTCTCTCCAACTTGCATGCATTTGTTTCTCTTCTCTTGCTCCACTGCACCTCCTGACTGTTGTCACAGGCAATTTTGTTGACTTAAGAGTCAAAAAGACTTTTTGATAGGATCCTATTGTTAACAACAGCTACTAATCTTATGAAAGACACAATATGGAGTCTTGCTGATCTGGAAGCAAACAAGGAAAACTTAATGTTTCACAGATCATTAAAAAAAGATCTTAAATAATGTTAAATAATGGTCATGATTTACATTCAGTGACTGTTCATGTGAGTATTGGGGGATATCACACGACTAGCCTGTAAATGCATTGTCGCGTGTCATATTAACATCATTGGTAATTCTGGACTATTTCACATGGAATTACATCAGAAATATGGAGAGCATGCAGAAAGAGGAGGAGCTGGTTACCTTAGCTTTGAAGGCCATGAGTTTCAAGACCATCTCCAGGGTGAAGAGGCCAGTAAAGACCACATTCAGCATATCTGAGATGGAGTTGAGCTCCTCAGACTGGCCACAGTGCTGGAGAGAGGAATAGAGACACACGAGCACTATAATTCAAGTGCTACGAATGTCACTTTATAAAAGCACATCAAATTAAGTTATTTTACTCACCAGGTGACTTTACAGAACTTTATATATTAGTAAAAATGTAATTAATGACTGGTGAGATCAGTTCCTATCAAGCCTTAATTAAAACCATTATAGGTTATGGAGTATTTATGGAGTATTTGACTTGCAGTCTTCAGAGTCTTCAATTGTGTAGTTTCCATTTAGTTTCATTGCAATGGATCTAACTAGCTTTACAGCATGTATGCACAGGAACAGCATCTGAAAACCACTGGTTTGTTATGGTTTGGATTGAAAACTGAACTTTGCACCCCGAAGGACAGGATTTGGGGTTTATCAGACCAAAGCTAAAAAACAGCTCTTGGTCTATTTTGTATGCTGCAGTACATGAGCCCCCCAGTATTCTCCTATGAGAGGGTAGTGCACTCACCTGCATGCCCAGGCAGATGGTGTTGAGCAGGATGAGCATGAACATCAGGTACTCGAAGTAGGAAGAGGTCACCACGTACCATATCTGGTACTGATAGGGGTTCTTGGGAATGTAGCGCCTGAGAGGCCGAGCCTTGAGGGCATACTGCACGCACTGGCGCTGAGAGGGAACAGGATGACACCAAGGGAGTAGAATTACTTCACTGTCATCATTAATAACTAATTCTATTAATAATTAATCATGTTTGCGGCCAAAAAATAAAAAACCCTTATCTGAATGCTGCTTATTCTCTGCAAGAGGCACTGCCCCCCTCACTGCACCACTCAGTTCACCCCTGAACAGGATGCCAGCCCCATTGCAGGGTGCACACACACATACAATTTAAACTGACCAATGTTTCACCTTTCAGGGGTGAGAAGCCCCTGTGAACTCAACATGCACATCTTTGGAGCTGTTGAAGGAAACAAGAGCGCTGCGGTCATGGGGAGAACGTGCTTAGAAAGCTCCCTTGGGTGTACTTGATTCCAAACCCCTAGAGAAGTGAGGCAGCACTGCTAGCCATCACGCAGCCCTGGTTTCAACAGTCCTGTGCCTGAAAGAGAGCCGGAGCTTCAGGCTCCATACCTGGTTCTTGTCCAGTTCGCAGTTCTTATACTCCTGCTCGCCCTGCTCCTGGAAGGTGACAATAACGAAGCCGACGAAGATGTTCATCATGAAGAAGGCGATGAGGATGATGTAGACGATGAAGAAGATGGAGATCTCCACGCGGTTGTTGTAGATGGGGCCCATGTCTTCGGTGTGCGAGTCGATGGCTTTGTACAGCAGTCTGTCGGAGAGGGAGAGAAGGGAGAGTGTACCGTCTGTTCACACCTCCACCTGACCTGCAGATGAGGGATGGCACACAGCACCTGCAGAAGCACAAGTGACAAACTACACTACAAAGAATATACTTTTGCATGGACTGGAACATTTTGTTTTGTGTTGTCCGGATCCCTACAATGGTTGACTTTTTCTTTGTTCTCCTTCTCCCTCAAATTCAGCTTTTGTCCATTTGCTGATTCATCTTTGGGGTTGTAAAGACTGTTAACATTTCATTACAGCAGAAAACAATTCCAGTAAGTGGAGTGTTAATTAAGATCTGAAGGTGAAATTATTTTTCCTTTAACCTCCTTCTCTTACCTGTGGCCCAGCAATACTCCCCAGCATGCTGTGGGGAATGAGCTGCTACCCTCAGTCACATGACCCGCTGTCTTCCCAAAACTGATCAGGTGACTGAGCGCAGCAGCTCCAGAACCTCCATTTTGACTGGGCCTTCTCACAGTGACAAAAGAAGAATGAAAAAAGATCAGACAAACAGTTAAAGGAAATAAAAACACTGAACAGCTTCATACTGCAGGTCTGGCAGGAGGGTTTTTTCCCCAGTCCGACGCGGCAGGGTATCCTGCTCACGCACAGTACGGTACTCACTGCGGCCAGCCCTCGAACGTGGAGACGGTGAAGAGCGCCATCATGCCTGACAGCACGTTGTCAAAGTTGAAGTCGCTGTTGACCCATATGCGCTCGTGGACCTCCAACCCGTGAAGGTCGTTCTCCTTGAACAGGAAGAACTCGCCTCTGAGACGCGACAGAGAGAGGGGGAAGAGGCGGAAACAGGGTGAGACTGGACCATGGGAAGAAAGGGCAGTGCGATGGGATGGGAGCTGGAAACACAGCAAACTGGGGGGTGAGGGGGAAGGAGGAGGGGAAAGGTGATGGGAGTCTGGGGGAAATAGAAGAAGCATAAAAGAGATGGTCAACCGCCTGACTACTTCTGAGAGGACATGAGGACTTGTATTTGGTTAAATTGTTTTAAAAAATGTATGTATCCATTTTAGTCCAGTGTTTAAAGTTAAAAATATGTGAAATACCCGCGGTCACTAAAAATGTTCCAGGAGAGCCCATTGCCTGTTAACCTTTGGCACATTCTTCTGAATAGATGCTGGTTGATGTTATCACTGCCAGCTAAACTAGATGCACATAGCGATCCCCAGGTCATCAAAAGATTTACTGAGGTATTGAAGGTCCTGACAATCCCTCTGACAATGCCCCCCCTCTCCCCCCCCCCCCCCCCCACACACATCTTACCTGCACTCCTCTTCAGTCATTTTGGAAGGATCAGTGCACATGTGGAATTTGCCCTTCAAAAGGAAAAGCCACAAGTGTGTGATACTCTCAGGAGGTTGTGAGATACATTAGAAAGATATGGCAATAAATGTAGTTTTCTGTAATACATTTCTGTCCAAACATGACCACGTTTTCCAGCAGGTACACAGCAGTATTATTATATCACCTATCACCCACTGTATAGCAGTATTGTATTACTATATGAATATACAGTAGTTTAGATAGACAATATGCAGGTGTATTATTTTAAACATGATCTAGTGCTCATTGGCAGCGCTGGGTATGGCGGGCAGCAGTCGAAAGAGGAATGGCTTCGAGAGGTGGGCGTGTCCGGGGGAGTGTATCGCAGTGCTCATTCTCTCTATTGTGTGGAAGGGGATTCTAGCCGACAAAACCGAGACTTCAAACTGCACTTGGTGATTTCAAATTGGGTGGGATACAAAATGAAAAAATAATTGCTTTTCCATGCTTTCTGGGGCATTGGCCATCCTGCCACCTGAACTGTTTGTCACATTAAAAGCCATGTTTTCTTTGTGTGCAAACTTTCAAAGTGCACAGACGCACTAGGTGTGTGACATCATTTAATGTCCTTCCACTATTTCACTTCCATTTTTGTTGTGTGACTTCTCAGGGCTCGTTCATATAATCCACAGCAAGACAGGTGGGAGCCAAGATCTCACCTTGAAGAGCTGGACTCCTATGCAGGCGAACATGAAGTCCAGCAGCGTGGTGACGATGACGATGTTGCCGATGGTCTTGATGGCCACGAAGACGCACTGCACCACATGCTATTGCAACAGAACATAACCATGGAGCTCAGAGACAGAACAGCTCAGACAACACCCTGTGCTCTAGCTTTGCTATGAAGGTAAGTCGATGGCAGTATAAAACAGTACATAATCTACATGGTAGAACACACAGACATGGGAGTAGAAAAGGACAGCTCTACCTTAAGGCCTTTTGCTCGGTTGATGGCTCGCAGGGGTCTGAGGACCCTCAACACCCTCAGAATCTTGACCACAGAAATAGCGCTGGACCTGTAGAGGAGAACCCACCGAAGTCAAAACACCAGATTATGTTTCTCACTTGAATTAAATCTTATGTTTTGTGAAACTTTTACAGGCAGGTATTAATAGCACTGTAGAACACTTTCCAGTATCTCCTAGAATGCTTGTTCAGAGACATAGAGTCTTTACTAGTGCACAGTACTTTCATGACTTAATCTTTCATGACAACTTAACAGAAAGATAGTTGTTATAGTGATAGTATACTGTAAACATACACATTTTCTACACATCAGCAAAATTTTAACCATGCATATTTGTGCATGTAGGTATGTGTTTTTTATTTTAGGATCATTAGTTTTTAAAGAAAACAAAATAGCCAGCAATGGGTAGCAAAACTGGGAAATACCAGGAGTCCCGTCGCAGTCCCGGTCAGAGCTATACTCACTGAATTACGAAGGAGATGAGGGATACGCTCACCACCAGCAAGTCCAGGATGTTAAAATAGTTCCGACAGAAGGAGCCCTTGTGCAGAAAGGCACCATATGTTGTCATCTAGAACAGAAAAAAGACCTACAGTCAACACTCCAAACTGTGAAGTGCAGGGCTAAGAGGTTGCAGTTTTGCTCAGCTGTGTACAGTAAATCTTAAGGTAAAAATGTGGTCAGCTCTGTATTCTGTAATAATTTACTACTGATTCAACAAACATTGAATTATCCTTATCCTCCTTTATGCCAAAAAAGCTGAAACTTGGCAGGTTTAGGTCAAGCATGATAGCCCTTTACTTACTGTATACTACATTGTCCTCATTTCACCAGTTAGGCAATAGCTGGGTAATGTCACTGTTATTGAGAACACTGAACATCTGTACTGTACAGAATCCACCATGCAAGGTTTAGGTGGATGCCTTGCAGTAATCAAAGTCTACAGGGCTGAGATTTCAGAATCCATTTCAGAGCAACCCAACAATTAAATACTGTAACACTGGGATTTCAACCACCACAGTTTTTTATAGCGATGCCCATTTTTAAAGCATGACCAGTATGAATTACCTTGAGCACAATTTCAGCTGTGAAGACCACTGTGAAGACAATGTCAAAGTAAGCCAAGATCTAGAACAACAGGAAGGAAACAAGCGCTGTTAGCAGAAGTGCAGTCTGTGTGTGTACTTATTTGGAGTGTAGGAGTATTATCCAAGTACAGATAATGAGTTAATTCATATGTGCAATAGTAGATCCTAGTGGTCAGAACCTGGCCTTGCAGGCAGGCAATGACCTAGTGCCCTGAAAATGAAGTTGGCATCAGTCACCAGCCAGCTGCCTGGGGGGAAGGGAAGGGTACCTTGTTCCTGAAAGAGTCAGGGTCAATAGGGTCCTCAGCAGCCAGCGCGATACTGCTGAGGAGGATGAAGAGGAGGATGAAGTTGGTGAAGGTGGTGGCATTCACAATCCGGTGGCATAACTTCCGAATCCTGTGAGGACATGACAATGGGACACCTTAACTTAGACCGCCCACATTTTACAACACTACATGACAGTTACATGACATCCACAGCAGGTGAAACAAGGCAACAACCAGGTTGAGCCGGAGCATACAGGTAAGTGAGACAAATGAACACACAGAAACCCACTCAAGCGTGGTCTAACCTATTTCATGAAGGAGGAAATGTGCTTATGTGCAGGGCAGCAAACCCAAGTTCAAGCTCCACTATATAAGAACTTTGCTACTTCCTAAAGCATCACATTTGGCTGTTGCTCCATCCCTTCTTTGTGATTTGGCCCCTCTCCACAGATCCCTGAAATTTGTTCCCTATAGATTGCTATCAGAGATGATACAGACAGGCACGACGGTACCAACTTGTTCTGAGGTCCGAAGATGAAGAAAGCGCTGGCCTCGGGCATTGGCACCGCCTTCTCCTTCAGCTGGAGTTCGGCCAGGGGGCGGGGCCTGGGGCTCAGTGGGATCTCAGGCTCCTCCTCCTCGTCGTCTCCTAGGAAACAACATGGAGAAGATCCATGAGGATAATAAATACTGTGGCTCTTCCTTTAAAGACAGAAGGGTTGCTTCAGCACTGGCAGTGAGTATCAACAGACATCGATAATTTTACTATTTATTATTTTAAGTCTAGGATCATCCATTTAACATGTTTATCAGTTTTAGCGTGCTATCCCACTATAATAAGACAGTTTACTAATGAAGAAAGATGTAAAGACGGGGGTTTAAATTAAATCCTTTCTGTATGAGGTTTAGACTTCTAAATCATAAGCTGGAGTTTATGGCAGGAAAGGGGTTAACTGATAAGGATTCCAGATGCAAGCTAGGAACCCCCCTGGGTGTAATCTTAAACTGACCATTTGGCCAGGATCTCTTAACTTGCCAAATACCATGACCCCCCCTCTTTACAATCAGACCGAGTGACGTCAGAAACTTAAAAGAAGATACTATATAACCCAAAAGTTTGTACCGGCACATTGAACAATACTTCGGTTTTGTTGTTTCTTGCGGGAAACAAGACTTCGGCTTTATTGTTCCTTGCATGCAATAAACTCAACTGTTTTACTTCATCTTGGGATCCAGAACCTTATTCTTTCTGTCACAACACTAATATAAAGTCCCATATTTGGGAGTGTATTTACTCTTATGTATATCAGTGGTTCCCAACCTTGGTCCTGAAGAAACACTCTGTCCTCTGTTTTTTGCTCCAATTGAGATCTTCGTAACAGGCTAATGGATTTAGTTTTACTGGGGGCACATCTGTAAATTTGCTTTCAGCTCTTAAATGGTCAAATTGGATTCAAAATTCATATCAAGGCGTGTCTGATCCAGTGCCACATCTCCAGTGAGCATGTCTGATCCAGTGCAACACCTCCTGTTGGAGTGTCACATCTCCTGTGGGCATGTCTGGTGCACTGTTACTCCCACCTGCGTCTGCTCTTCATCCACTAGTAAAAGCTGTCCCATCAGAAATAAGAGCTAGCAAGCTGAGTAAAGTTCTAAATGCTGAAGCTGTCCCTTGAAGTTGGGACACTCAGGACTATCCAAAGAAACAAGTTACTGCAAATAAAAGTCTAAACAAGCAAGCCGATCAGTTAAGTCATCAATTATGCTGGAGATGTAGAGCTCAGCTGGAATGTAAACCAGAAGACAGTGTTCCTCCAGACCAGAGCTGGGAGCCAGTGGTGTAGATAGATAAGACTTGATTCATGGTATGGTAATGCTGAATGTGCCCAGCTCTTCATTTCATTTGCTACAGTGTGGCAAGAGACTGGAAGCTTTCAGTAAGGAAAGTGAACAGAGAAAAGGTCAGCAGGTAAAGGATAATGAAAGCACTGAAACTAACCGTTTCCACTCAGTGTTCTTTATTTACAGATTGGTAATAACGTATTTGCTGTAAATAACATTAAATTCTTCTAAAATCTTCACAGTTCATTTAACTATAATATAAACTGTATGTGATGTACTCTGTGAGTTTCTTAGTATTTTCTAGGGATATGTGTAAAGTTAGTCTTATGTAGCAGCGTAACTGGTAATGTCAATTTATGTAAACTGTTTCAGTTACAAATAAAATGTTTAAAAAGAGATTATTTTTAATCTCTAAGTCACTCTGTAATACTAAGTCACCTTGTCGAGTTTAAATAAACAAGGAAGAAGAAAGCACTGAAACTAACCACCTCCTCTTGATATTATTTACAGTTATGGTGATGGCATATGTATTTACTGGGATCTGTAATATTACTGAACATGCAAATGTATTTACTAGCTATTAACCTAACCCTAATTAATGAGGTTAGAAGCAGACGACACTCTTAATATTTTACTCTGTATTTTACTCTTGCTTTTTACTTTTTAGTGTGGAATTAACCTCTATTTGTTCCTGTTTTTTTTTAATTGTTAGATGTTGTCTTTTTCAGTTTAATATGACTCAAGCCTTGCCAATCAATTACTGTAACTAAAACATTAATGAAATACAGTAAGAACAGAGTACCTGGGAAATCAGCAGAGGGATATGGGTCCTTAATTTCATTGACATTCGACTCAAACTCGTCCACTTTGAGCTGGAAAATAAAAGACAGGGGATGCTGTTGCCGACCAAAAACTCCAGCGACGATACAACAGTAATGTTGAGCCCCTTAAATTGGGGCTTAAACATTCCCTTTTCATAGTCATCTCTTGTGATGCCCAAATCAGCCCAGACGTACACAGATACTACATGGAGTTTTTTATACCCTAGTTATGTTCAAGAACAATGAGATTCTTCAAAAATCAGTGAGATTCTAGCAACAAAAGATTATAAGACCCAAATGTCCTCCTTTCTTTGTGGTCTTTGCTACATTTTTAAGAAATCATTGGATGGGATTCCTGAGATAAATTAAAGACTAGAAACCAAACTAGCTAGAAGTGATAAATGGCCTCTGTTTGTACAGTACCCTTTCTTATGTTTACAGTGTTACAGACCCTCTCAAGATGTGAGTAGGAGGTGCTACACTGGGACAGATGTTCGTGAGTCTTGGGGTAGTGCAGGGCTGGCTCTATGTTTTTTTGGGGAGAGTGTTTCAGCATCAGGTTCTGCAATGAATATTTTCATATCACTGGGTATGGCGGGATCCTTGGGAGGAAGTGTGGGCATCCTCCCCTTCTCCTTGTTTTCCTCTTTTGTGATGGTGGTGGTATTGGTGTGGTATCACGGCTTCTGATCTCCCCAAATCAAGAACTTGTCAATGCTGGGGGTGGGGGTCCCTCAGGGAGGTGCCTCGCTCAGTGGCCCCTCCATTGCTACAGGCCCCACTGGAGTGAGCTTTACCTGCGCTAGGTTTCCCTTTAAGTCAAAATCTAATAGACCCCCCTAGGCTCACGGGCATTCCCAGTTCTGCTGTGGTTGGTGCAGGTGATGCCCTATAGCTGATCCAGACCCCAGACAGACCTTGGCTGTAGTAGGGATGCTCTCTCCCTTGGCCTTCTGCTCCAGCTTCTTGGCCAAGAGAAGCTTTTCCTCCTCAGATTTCTCCGGCTTATTTGATCTGAGAGATGGAGACACAACAGAGTTAAAGACAGCCAGAACCAGGGATAAGAGGGAGACAAAGAGAGCTGATGATGGTGGCTGACGGTGTTCTGGAAATAAACTGCTTCCTTTCTGAAGAGGGGGGATGGTTCATACTTATACATCCAAGATATTTTAGTTTTTGATTTGTTTTTGCTGACTTTCACCCATTAAAGTGTTCAGCCTGAGCGTTTAAGTTTTCATGACAACTGTTCATTTAAAAAATGTGTACGTGTCAATTAGAGGTTTTAATCGGCTGACCAATTTGATCGATTGAGCAATCGATCGATCAGTCGCTCCATAACCCAGGATGGAGAACTCTCTTTTGAAGAGATGCTTCTGATTTGAGATTTCTTACCTGGCCAACTTCTTCCGTTTCTTTTCCTCCGCTTTCTCCTTCTGCGCTGAGGTCAGGCTTTCTGCCTCTGCCAGGTTATCCACCGCAATGGCCAAGAAAACATTCAGGAGGATATCTGCACAGAGGGCTTAAGGAACAGCTGTGGACTTCCACTGGGGCACATGACTGGTCTTCTAGCTCACCAGATGCAGAGTGGTTTAGGAGAGCCTGGGAAATATTGCTTTGAATCCTGTCTAGAAATGAACATCACAGGCAACACAGGTATAGTGTCCCGCTCCACTGAGACTCATGCTTACTGCTCACTGAGGGCGCTGTGAATGTGACGGGATCTGTTTGGTCTGAACTTGTAACAACAATGCAATCCTCTCAATGAAACTTTGGGCCCCACTGCATCACTTGTGTGGTTTGGTTGTAGCCAGGATCTGGACACCCTCTGTCTAGGCACCTCCTCTGGCTTCCTAGAAGCTGCACAACCCCCCCACAACAGGTGAACAAATCCACTGAGCCAAAAGACCAATTGTGTGACCCAGTGAGCTTATTTACACCTTTCAAAGTTTCATCATATCATGCAAGAATCTCACACCAAAATAAGCCCTTTTACACCATCATTCATGAGCTACTCTCAATAATTCTGAGGTTTGCGAATAGCTCTGTGCAATTAAGGGTCTGTAATACTTCATATTCTAAAAGTGATGTAGGGCAATGCATATGCTCCCGTTCTTATTTCTTGTACTGGCTTAGAGGATTAAATGACTGGGAGGGCTCAGGTCATGAATCATCAACACAGAGCCCGGTACTCTCTGACAAAGCAGCCTCTCAGTGTTTTGGCATACACAAAATCACTGGTATGCTAAATATGACTGGAAGCAACTCTCGGCAGGCTCCCCAGTAACCGAATCAAAAGTGCTCTCCATCACCCACACAGGAAAAAATGGAACAGCACTTCTCCGCGGTGGAAGTCAAGGAGGATACAGTTGCCACAGACGAAAAGAATGATGAAGTAGATGCAGACGAGAACTCCAGGTAAGGAGGGCCCCCCGTATGCCATGATGCCATTGTACATGACAGAGTTCCAGTCTTCTCCAGTGAGGATCTGAGTGGACAGAAGAGAATGGCACCTCTAGACCACGCATTGCTTTAAATATGACCACAGTCATTCAGTTTCATAGCACTTTAAGGAGGTCACTGGAAAGACCCTTTTACTCTAGTTTACTGCTGTTTATGTTTTTCAAAAAATGGAAACGGACAGATATTTTTTACTGCTATAACACTGGGAATTGCCAATTGCTTATCCTCTTAGGTTTACAGTTCCAATCTGGGTGCCACATGGGAAAGATGACTAAACTTGCTCATCTGGGGTGTGCTTCAAGCTCAACAGTGCCTCTAAGGAGTGTTAAAGCCTGTTGGAGAAGTTTCTCTGATGCACAATTGGATTGCATAATTATTTAGTGATTGTGAGCTTAGGAAGGAAATGTGAGGACTGAGGTTTCAGATTGGTTCTGAAATCAGAGGTCACTCCTATCTTTTTGAATGTTAGTGATGAAGAGAGTTTTCAGTGTGATTTCTCAAAATTAAAACAAACAGGACTCCAGTATAGTTCTCGCGAGGGTAGTGACTGTGAGCCTAGGAGTCTTGATTCTGGGCAAGAGCTTATCCCAGGCTTTAGTTCGGAATGAGACTGAGACCAACACAGACAAACCCACAGCACCTGGAAGACGCTGATGAGGGCCTGGGGGAAGTTGTCGAAAGTGCTGCGCCGCACTTCCATGTCGGGGAAGTTGTACTTGCCCCCGAACACCTGCATGCCCAAGAGGGAGAAGATGATGATGAAGAGGAAGAGCAGGAGGAGCAGCGAGGCGATGGAGCGCACGGAGTTCAGGAGGGAGGCCACCAGGTTACTGAGAGACGTCCAGTACCTGGGAGGTAGAGAGAGTGGACACCTGAGACAGGACTCCTCCGTTGCACTTGGCTTTCCACATTCCACTTGGCATCCAAGTGCACCTGGATTTCAGGAGCGGTCTCCAAAGGACTAATAAACATGTCCACTTCACTGCCTATATTGCACATTTCCCTAGTGAGATTTAAAATGAAATTCTCCTACAAGCTGCAGAAGTTTCCTTAAAAAGACCCACAAAGTCAAAGACTATGCAGTTTGAGTTTGCACTGCTCGGAAAATACCACGCTTTTTATAGCTTCCTACTACTCATTTGCCCCTGCTCCCTCCCGTGCCTTCCCCTGTGCTCCTTACTTGGTGATTTTGAAGATGCGGAGCAGGCGGATACACCTCAGCACAGAGATGCCCAGGGGCGACATCACGCCGAGCTCCACCAGGATGAGCTCGATGATGCCTGCGCATACCACGAAGCAGTCGAAGCGGTTGAACAAGGACATGAAGTAGGACTGGAAGCCCAGGGCATACATCTTGAGGAGCATCTCCGCCGTGAACAGAGAGAGAAGCACCTTGTTCGCAGTGTCTGGTGCCAAGGAAAGGAAGCAGAGAGAAGCACAACATCACAACATGATACAGAAGTGATCCATGCTGAAATCTCTTCAGTACAGATCAGTACAACGGAGGTAAGAAAGAGCCAAAACTGCCTGTCCTGGGGTTATTTCTTTGTGGATTTCTGTCATTTTGATGCTGCTGCCTTTTGTGATTTGAGGATTCCAGAAGATTATCTATTATTCATTGCTGTTTCATCTTATAGAGTATAACTGAGAGCCAGAGCCTAACCTGGCAGACGCAGGGCAAAAAGAGGAACTGCACTCTAAATTGGACGCTCATTACAGGAGAACGTCAGCTCCACCCAGAAAGCACTCTGACTCAGAAGTGATGCCAAGATCCGAGAGCTGTGAGGCACCAGCACTGTTACACTGAGGTACCATCCTCTTGAAGATTTAAGAAACCATAATTCTACTGTTTATTGTAACTGTGAAAGCTAGAGGCTAAAACAATTTGGCATGCCCCACACTGTGCTCATTATCCCTTTGCAAAATAAGGAATAATATACTAAAACCAACAGAAAAAAACACTGATCACTTCAGACACACCTAGATTTTATGCAACTATAAAACACAAGCTTCAGGAAATGAGACCGGTGTCATCTTTAACAGGCATCATTGGGGTGACCAAAGCCAGTGAGTTTAATTACCAGCTAACGAGGACCTGGGAAGTAGGGGTTTTAACCAATTAAGATGATATTAAGGTGTACAAAACCGTTCAAAGTGGGTGGGAATAAAATGAAGATGTGGCCGCAGCGCCTGATGGACGTGGCTGGCCGGAGAGCCTGACCTTGCACCTTGGTGAGCCAGTCCGCCTGGTTGTGGTGCTCAGTGGCGATGGCGAGCGTGTTGAGGAACACCAGCAGGATCACCAGCCAGTAGAAGAAGTTGGACTTCACCCAGGTTCGGCACTTGCGGCGGAACCAGCGGTTCCAGCGTCTCCAGCGACGGCTAGATAGGGGCGAGAGAGCGAACAAGCTCGTTTTATTCTCCTCCTGTCGAGAGAGACACTATACTCCTTGACTCCTTCCCTCGTCCTTTATTCACACTCACACTTTTTAGCAAACAAAATATCCATAGATTAAAATATGGCAACACCAAACTATGCCACAGTAAAAAGATCTGTCAGAATTGTCTGGTATGTCCATAGCATTGTTTTGACTAATGTATAAATACATGAGCATCTTTGTCAGTCCCTGTAGCGAGACACTGCTCTTGGCCTATGGTCTTTTCTGTTTTGAATATGCATACTGTGCACAACGTATACAAGCCAAAGCTGTTTGTTGTAATCAGTGCTTAGCAATGTAATGGTTAGGACCCTGGACTCCTGAATGACTGGAGGGTCATCAGCTCAAATCCCAAATGGTGACTATTGTACCCCTGAACAAGGTAGTTTACCCACATTGTTCCAGCAAACCCAACAGTATAAATGAGCAACAACAGATATGTGAGTAAAATATACAGCAGATAACCGTGAGCCAGTTTGGATGAAAGTGTTAATTTAACTTATTTATTTGATTATTTAAAGTGGCAGGCTCTGTGTCATATCTGACTTGACAGGCCAGAAAAGAGAGCGCACTGCCTGGCTCCCTTACTCACAAGAAGAGGATGAAGCGGTTCATGCCCTCCATCTCGAACAGGCTCTCTGTGTCCGAACCACCCTCGGCCAAGGGGAGGAGTCCTGACACCCACAAACAAGAGAGTCAGAACAGCCCTCAAAGGTTTTCATCAGCTGTCAGTGGAGCAGAGCACTGTAAACTCACGTCTTAAAGTACGTGCATGACAAAGCACAAAAACTGGAGGAAACAACAGCAAGGCAAAGGGGACCCAGGGTATAAAAGCATATTAATTTAATGTGGTAAACTCTGGAAAGGAGCTGCCCAGGAATTAATTTTCAAGGCCACAAAAATGGGCTAGAGGGAGTGTCCTTACAGGCCAATTAAAGGCACTAGGCACCCATTTGTATCAAAACTGCTTTAGTTTACTCATAATGGTATGTTCACAAGGAGTGTCACCACCACAAGGTGCGGCAGACAAAATGACACAAAACTAAGCGTAAAACATTCTAAAAAATCATGCTTGAATATTGAAACTCTCATAAAGCTAAACACCTAAACTGCATCTACAGTTTTCAAACTACATACATAAGAAAGCTAAAAAGCTAAAGAGTTTGAACAGACCTGATTGGGGTAGGAGACACACTGCAAAGCTGTGTTTTTGTGCCAGTGTGGGCTTGTGGGCATGGGCAGCGGGCGTGGTTAGTGAGCAAGTTGGTGAGAGTGGCGTGTGGGCGGGTCAAGTGGCTGCGTCAGAGCAGGGCCTAATTCTCTCTGTGGGAGACTGAGGGTTGCAGTCAGGGAGGTGAGGGTGACTCAGGAGGCAATCTGAATTGTGTGGAGGAAAGATCCTCGCCTGTGTGGCTCGTGTGGCTCTAAGGACCTTTGCACAAAAAACACTCCCAAGACAGATGGGATTTGAAAGCCCAGATGGGTTACTGGCTTGACTAATTTAAACAACAAACTTCCACAAAATAAACAACAGAAGTCTTAGAGGGGGGTGGTAGACCATCTCAACTACTCTGACTGCCCAGCCCTGCCCAACCCTTGGTCATCCCAGGCCTTTCATGAGGCAGCCTGCTCCGGTGGGTTTAGATTCCCAAACTCTGGGTATGACTGGATTGTTAGGAAACAAGAAGTAAGCCAGAAGCTTGAGTGTGTGGCAGGGTGTGTCCCATACCTTCCCGGTGCTCCTGGTCATTGTCCATGACTTCGGCATGTGTGATCCAGTCCAGGTATCCCTTCAGGTCCTCCTCCAGCTGCTGCCTCTCCCGCAGCTTCTGAAACTCCCCCCGAGACTTGGCCTTCTCTCGTTCCTTCGTGAACTCGCTGTGCGGCGGAAGGGCAGCGGAGGGGACGGAGCAAGAAGGAAGTAGATACAGAAGCAAAGATAGGAAAAGCGATAAACTACAATTACACTTCAGTGCAGAAGCACTGTGTGAGAGTTTACCACAGAAACTTGTTTTTCCTACAGTTTTTACCACAACTAGCCACATACTTGTCTGGCTTTCTAGTGGTTTGCACTATCCAGTACAAGAAAGCTGTTTGCTTGACCTTTCCTTAACTCATTGTACTACACTTTATTGCTATGACACATTTAGGACAAAGCAAACTTTAATAAGTGAAATGACTTACATTTTGCACCAGGTATACTGTTTGACAAAAGACATTTTAAGCAGAAAACTAGGGGGGCTTCTTTGTGAATTGTGCTAGTTTCAAAATCAGCTCTGGCTCCAGAATGCCTGTGCATGGAGTCCTGTTCCATTCCAGTGGAAATAATAATTTCAGTGATCATCAGCTTGGTTTAGTTCTCCAAAGATCCAATGGTGAAACGGAGCTGTCCTTACTGAGGGTGGAACATACCCGCTGAGCACACCCAGTACCAGGTTGAGCACAAAGAAGGATCCCAGGAGTATGAGGCTGACGAAGTAGATCCAGGGCCATTCGTTCCCGATGGCATCATTCACCTGGGGGTGAAGGGTCACGCTGGGGTCAGCAAGAGAATAAGGCAACAGAACAGCACTGGATTCTGTACATGCGGAAGCAGTCTTCCTTACTGTAGGTACTAGCTCCGATTAGTCAAAGAACTGCAAATTATATTACCAAAGCGTGACATCCCACAACCTTCAAGGTGTTGACAACTTCACCTTTAAGCTCCACAAAGAATAAAGACGCAGACTTACAAGCAAAACATTAAAACGACAGGAATAAACTAGAGGAAGCAGAAGGCTCCAACTATAGTGAGAATAGGGGTTTCTGGTCTGCCATGCGGTTGAAGATCTGTCTACTGTAGCATGATCCTTGCAGGAACAGCTGACTGAGATTTGGATATTGATTAGTTAGTGGCAACTTAATTGTACTTGTCCCGCTGTAACGAGCCTGTGGTTTACTTCTGCTTCCTGCCGCGATCGTGCCCAGTTTACCCAGTAGAGCACGTCGGTCCAGCCCTCCATGGTGATGCACTGGTACACGGTGAGCATGGCGAAGCCGAAGTTGTCGAAGTGTGTGATGCCGTTGTTGGGCCCCGCCCAGCCGCTCTTGCACTCCGTGCTGTTGAGGGAGCACTCCCGGCCGTGGCCCCCGGTCGCACAGGGCGCCGGCTTCTCGTTCTCCACCATCGCCACGATGCCTGCACAGGAACGGGAGAGGTGAGACGCGTGGAGAGGACGAGGAGGGGGAGGAGGAAGGGCAAATACAGGCGCTGCTTTTTACACCTCACTCATGACGGCGAAACAAGCGTGACTTTTGTATAGCACGTCAGTTGTGCGGTTACAGGACCACACGAGTGTTCCTGGCCAGTCTGGGTCGTCTGTCACCTGCTGAACAGCTGAACACTGCAGTTCATACTGTTGTGCTGACTAACGCTGTCAAGTGCCTGGCTGTGAAAACCAACCCAAAAATAACAGGTGACCCGCCTGCAGGAGTGATTTAGAAACAACCACTTAATGAATATGAAAAGTCCAAAATGCATTTTCTCCTCAGAGACATACAATGGGATCATAAAATCAACTGTTCATTTTCTAAACTGCTTTATCCAGTACGGGGTTGCAGGGGAGCCGGAGCCTATCCCAGCAAGCAACGGGCACAAGGCAGGACAGTCCATCACAGGGGAGACACACTTACACCAGGGCCTGTTTTCCCAGAAGCCAGTTACACTACCAGTATGTCTCTGGACTGCGGGAGGAAAGTGTATATAACACCTAATGTGACAAGTCTATATCTAGTGATATATTAGTGGGGTGGAAACAATTGTTTGAACTGTATTTTTGAATAGTTAGCTACTGGACTGATTTGCTCATATTACAATCAGCATATGTGTCCCCTGCTCACTGACGTGTGCCGGTATAGTAGCAGGTCTTGTGCATCTTGCACTTGAAGAGCTCCAGGCCAATGATGGCGTAGATGATGATCATAAAGAGGACCAGCAGGGCGATGTGCAGCAGCGGGACCATGGCCTTGATGATGGAGTTCAGCACTACCTGCAGGCCTGGAGGAGAAACAGTCCCATGAGTCATGATGGCTTGATCGTCATCGATAACACATGTCTTGGGATGAAAGTGGTATATCTTTCTAACTTTGGTACTGCATCTTAATTTCAATTACACATTAAAATAATCTAAACTCAGAATATTTTAAGTGATTTGGAAGGTATAATACTAGGATATACTGCCCCAAAATTATGATTGAAATCTTTATAAACGTTTTCAGCCTTGATAACTAATTCCTATTGGTTACAGATTTTTTTTAAAACATACAATCCCCCAGATATCTAGTTTTCTCTCTTGAACCTCACAACAACACCACTGCACAAGAGCCAAAGCACACTTCATGTTGTCACGCCTCCCACTGTCACCAGTTCTCGGTCAGCTCCAGAGGGCCGTACTTGGAACGCCGGACACCAGGCGCAGGGGCCGCAGAACTCGGAACGCTCGCAGAGCCTTCACGTCAAAGCCCGCCCCCTTGCCCCCCACTGGGGTCTCTATCCCCTCGATGCGGTTGATGGTCTCCAAGGCAACAGTGAAGAGCCTAAAGGAAGAGTACAGGCACCGTCAAGACCCGGGCCCCCCCAGCATGGTCGCTGTCCGCAGAGAGACTCAGACACAGAATGGTTGGCTTTAGTCAAAGTCGTTGTGGGAAGAGGTACTGGTATGAACCAAAGAAGAATACAGAAGAGGGGAGTCTATTAAGCTCATTTTGCTACTGTGGTTGCTCATTGACTGAGGGACCTGCATAGTCCTTTAGAGAGTAGTTCAGGTGGGTAGCTGCATCAGCATGTGTAGGCTACAAAGGAACAAGTAATAGGTTACTTGTTACTTGAGCATGGAATAAACCTATTGCTTGTTCCTTAGTCCTTAGGAGGTGTGTGCATTAAGAAACAGAGGTCTCCAGCCCTGGTCTGGGAGAGCCTCAGTCCAGCAGAGTTTACTATTCGTAGTCTTCAGCTCACAAGGATCAGAGTTAATGTTAATGTAATGTAATGTTGCTTTATTAGCCTTATACAATTTCTTGCATTAGGAATTCGACTTTTTGCATACCCCAGCCTGCTCTTCATGAGACACAGACAGGGAGAGAAGCTTGGGGTCAGAGCGCAGGGTCAGTCGTTGTACAGCTCCCCTGGAGCAGTTGGGGTTAAGGGCCTTGCTCAGGGGCCCAGCGGAGTAGGATTCCTCTGCTGACTGCGGGATTTGAACCGGCAACCTTCCAGTCGCAGGCACAGAGTCACCACTCCGCCCACTAAGAGTTCTCTTAGTTGAACAGTTAACATTCTTAATTCGCCAGTAACTTACAGATGTTGTCTTCTGACCGAGATGACCAATAAGAACAACTGGACTGGGTCTAGCTAGCATCAGGGCGGGTGACTTCTGCATTAAGATATGCATGGATGGGTAGAGATGCATGCAGGTTTTTCTGCTTCTTTTCCAAACACTGGGACGTACTGTAGGAGCCTTATAAACAGGCCCTGAAAGCCCAAGTATTGAAGAGATGACACAGAAGAGAAACTGCTATGATGTCAAGCAGCCCCCCCCCACCACCAGCCATCCTGTCTCATGTGGGAACTCCCAGCAAGCCAGCTCTCCTTACCCAACAAACACAATTACGAAATCCAAGATGTTCCAGCCATTCCGTAGATAGGCATCCGGGTGGAACAGAAAACCATACGCCACTATCTTTAGGAATGCCTCGATGGTGAATACGATCAGGAAGATGTACTCAACTTTCTCCTGTGAAAGATATGGTGAAAACAAGCATACAGTAGATTGAAAGTGGGGCAAACTCCACTCCTGCCCATCCACGAGGGAGGGCAATCTTGCACACCCATACAGGGTGGCCCTTGCTAGGGCTAGAAGGTGCTGTACATTCCTTAGGGAAAAGAAAGAAATCTTGTGCAGTAAACGTGCAGTTTTTAAAATAATAAATACAAAATGTGAGGAAAGATTTTCTTCATTAGATTCAAAGATTTCCTTCACTATACAGTACAGAATTTCCTTCCTGTCTACAGGATGGTCTTTTTAGTTTAATTAGTATTCAAACAGCATGGAAAACTGGGAGCAACATTGCGCTACATTTAGTCTTAGAGCAATACAAGCAGAAGGTCTGACATTATAATGATTGCATTGATAATCTACAGTAGTTATAAGCGATGTCGTATTAGTTGTAAGCTCTGTCAAAAACAGAACTCACTATATTATCTCTGTAGTGATCCTTAAGTATCATACCATTAAACAGAGGGGACGTCTGATGAAACGACTAAAATTTACACTAAAAAATAGTGTAGTTGATTTACAACGAGTGAGAACAGACACATTTAATGTCATCCGCTGTATGCGATCCCGTTTACCCCGTCAGCCTGCTCTTTTTTTCCAAAACGTTTTGTTTTGGTTTTCACTGGGCTTGGTGGGAATGAATTTTCGGTATTTTTCCTAATCAGTCTTTCTTGCCCTTCGCACTCCTCTGTCTGGAGTTTCGGTAAAAAAGCTACATCGCTGAGAGAAGCGCCTCACACTGCGCTAAACAACTCCATGTATGGTCTCCCGGCTCTGCCAGTGTGTAAACTGAACACAGAAACACTTCAGCATCCTCAGTAACTCTCCATAAATTAGGAGGAGACTGTATTATGTGACAGTGTTTTATCTTTTTACGACTAAAGCTCTACTTTAACGGCGCCATGTTTAATTGTCACAAAAAATGCCAAGTACTTTTAAGTAAAACAAACTTAGGCCGTCAAAGAATATGAAGTAAACTTGGTACAGTCGCGGTGCCAGCGGTTCCGGGATTTTACAGAAGACATCTGTGTGTTTGCCCGTTAAGGGGCGATGTACTGTACGGTCAGAGCGCACACAGATCCAGCCGTCTTCGCGCCTGGGATCAGCGGTGACCCCGGCGAGCCTGACAGTCAGCTCGAGTTTCAGATGCGCAGCGGGGTCGGAATGCGGGGAATGGCGTGTCCCTGTGGTGGGAGTGTCGGGCAGGAGTCAAGGCTCAAGCAGAGAGACTGCGCGCACGCAGGACTCCGGATGCGCGGATCGCTCAGTGGTTTGTGGAAAGCACACAGAAGTAGAAAACCATACAGAACGTGTAGTACGCGGTCCAGATCCTGAATCATATATTAGAGAAAAATTCACTACAGATCTAAGATCAAATCTAAGATCAATGATTTGAAAACAATGATGATGTTTCTTCAGTTGTCCGTAAGGGTGCCGACAGCTCTAAAGATAAAGATCAGCTCCCCGTTATCTGAAACATGACAGTACAATAACTGCATTCCAAACTAAAAAATGTGTCCAGTTATCATTGTCATCGTTTGTTGAATGCGCTTGTTTATAACACTGCTCAGCTTCTTCTTAAGGCGGCAATCAGTGGCTCCATAAACCTACAGTACATTATTTCTGCCGTTCATATTCGTACTGTATGTTGTCAGCGATAGTGAGACAGTGTTATAACACCTAGCAGAGAGGGAGTATTTCCAACCACAACCGAGCCAATAGCTATGAATTGTAAAAATACCGTTTAGCTTCAGTGTCGCAGAAGCTTTAAAAACTACCAATAACAACAGGTGGGAGATTGTTGATTCATGCATTCTTGCGTGTGGATTACCTACTTTGCTGGCAGTGGCATCACACAAACTTTGCATTAATTCCGATTTACTCTAACATCCAGGGAGCGACTAAAAATAAACCATTGAAACGCAAAACAGAAAACAGAAGAGGCCAGACCACCTGTTCCCTGTCATCACCTGAAAGCGGGTCACTCCGGCAGCAGTTACATTTAGTTCCTCTCAATAAAGAGCTCGCGGGCAGGGAAATAGGCTCTTTTCCAATTCCTGAAGTATCTTAAAAATGCCCTTTTCGTTTCAGCTCAACAATAACAACGGGATATAGGGCATGCCACATTCGCCGAGGTTCAGAAGATCATAAGGTTAACTACAGTATTTGCTTTTTAATTTAATACACAGTCTTTATGTCATGCAGCTTTGTAGATTATAAAATGCTGAATCACATGAAAAGAATTATTACAAACAATAGGAGCCCATTAGTTCAGACTCACATGTTTGGACAGAGTCTGGAAAATCTATAAGATCATCTTCAACAACGTGACTAGGTCGCATTTTTCAGATCTCTTCATTTGTGTTACGACAAGTCACTTCATTATAATACAAAGTGAAGTACAATAGAGGCTATTTATTTATCTGTATGTTTTACTGGAGCAATTTGCGTGATGCATTTGTGCTCAAAGGTACGGTACGAAAACAGGGCTGCATCCATGATTTTAACACATAATCCTACTGGTGAGCCCAGAACTCTTCACACAGAATCATTTCCTACACGACGCTGATTTTATTATCTTTTATGCTCATTTCTAAATTTCCGTTGACGAACTTTTGTTGCGCTAAAGTAAAATGACCAAGGCGACGGTACATTTATAAGACTCTTACGCTTCACAGCCTACGAGTGGCAGGGAGGTCTCCCAAATGTACACGTGTCTAACCTGTAATTTCAGTGTTTAAAAGGGGGAAGTGTAAGGAAGTATTGAAATATTTTGCATTTTTGAAAACCTGCCAACTAGCCAAAAAAGATGCAAAACATTTTTATAATGACTATTTTTCAGGCTGATATTGGGGTACCCTTTCACGCTTGGGACCTTTCCAAGTAAACAATGTCAATTCACATAGTGCTTTTTCATTTTCACTTGATAGCGAAGAAAAAAACCTCAGGTATGTCTCTCATGTTTCTGGAATAACTAAACACTGTGAAAACTAGTTTTGAAATGTGACAAGGGATAGATAAAAGTAAACAGATTAGAAATACATTTAATGAAAACGTCGAGTCACCTTGCGTTAGAGACGCAAAGGTAAAAAAAGAACAAGCTTAAAGGCGTTTCAAAAAGAAAAGACTTACTGTAGGTTTGGAGTTCTTCAGACACCAAAACTAGAAAAATTATAGTTTTTTTAGACGTTTGTTATCCCTAAGATTCTTATCTATATGTAGGATTTTAAACGACATTGAAGAATTTAAAATACTTTAAAGGTACTTTTTCCGATCTGAGCAGAATTTCGCCGTTATATATTTATGAAGGTGGTTTTATTAACAAGTGGTTGAAATGAAATGTGCATTAAAGGAAACAGTAATATTTTCTGAGTTTTGATGTTCAAAGGGGTATTTTTAAGCCTTATTAAAGTAAATAACTTTATTTTACAGTCTCTCGTTATTAAAAAAGACATGCAATGCATTTTATATAAACCATTTGAAAAGTAATAATTTGGCTTAGAAATCACCTCTAGTTCTATGCCTTTATTGTGCCCCTTTTGAAAATCAGGATGCATGTCAGTAGATAAAAGTATCCAGAATGATGTGCACACTTTCACAAATGCAGCCTACAGCCTCTGAAAGGTGAGGTCTCTTGAATGCTCCAGACCAGGGTGTCTCTAATAACGCTGGCCCTGTTAGGCTTACTGGTCGCCCGCTTTCAAAGATTGTCAATACCTATAGGTTCTTGACTACTGGAATTACGCAACTCCTCCCATTAATTAAGAGAACTGCGGTCCCTGAGAGCAGAAGGGTACTTAGCTTTTAATCCTAAATGATCTCTGTACTCAAAGGAACAAAACACCTGCTGAATTGATCACACTGAAACTCTTCCAGGTCTTTATAAATTGCTGATCTAATGCTGACCTAAATAGAATCTGCTGGACTGGGGCTTCCAAGGAGCTTCCAACCCAGGGCTGAAGACCCCTGATCTGGACCAGGGGATCCCTATTCTGGTGCTGGAGACCCACATACCTGCGGGGTTGTGTTGCAGCCGAGTGTCTGGTTGCACAACCAAAACCTTCATTGACTTAATAACAGGATTCATTGGAACACATTGACAGTTTGCAGCTCTTGAACATGTTGGAGGTCACCTTTTCATGGTCACATTTCATAAGTAAAGTAATATCCCAAACAACCGAGTAGAATAATATGATTTGCAAATATTTCAATCAAGCAGCTTCAACTTCAAGTTCAGCTTCAGTTAGGTGATGATGCTGGACTGGGGTGAAAACCAGCAGGTGTGTGAGCCTCCAGGACCAGGACTGAGTACCTCTGCTCTGCACTGTGGGCTTAATTCTTTAATTGGACAAATGTGTTGCTTTGTTGGAACCTCTTAAATGTTCTGCTCCAAAGCTGGATATTTTAATGTACTTATACCGCACAGTAGTCAATAGATCTGGGTCATGGGGTCACGTCTGCTGCGCGGTCTGCTTGGGCCCAGTTAACGAAAACCTCAGGAAACAGTATGAGAACCGGACTCCTAGCTGCCAAAGAGGGCTGGTGTGCTCTTCAGACTCAGGGTGCATTGCTGTCTCAGTTCTCAGTTCTTTACTCTGGACCTTGCCCAGTCCTCTTGACTGATGAACTAGTGCCTTCATAAACAGCTGATGCTGGGTGAGACAGTTAAGGACCCCTGGCGTGTGATCTAAAGAGACTGAGAGCCTCCACCCTCCTCAATCTGCTGGCCATGAGAATGACACGCAGCCCGCAAGCTGTGTCTCTAAGCACAGGGACGGTCAGTGCCAGGTTCAGCTGTGTCCGCTAACTTCCTTTTTGTTTGGAAAGTGACATAAGGAGCCCGTCTTATCAATCAGCTCTCAGGACAATGATAAAATTAATTACGTGTGCCAGAAATATAAATGACAAAGAGAGACTTTGCATGAATGACTGCTGCTGCAGGATACTTTGGGAACGTCTTGGTTGCAAGTTGTGTTTCTTAAGCATTGAGTCAGATAGCCTTCTCTGTTCCACTGAAACATAATGTACTGTACATGTAGCCTATATTATGTGTCAATGGCGCATTTTCCTGGTTATTTGTCTTTTCCCACTAAATCCTAGGCAGTCTCTGAGCATGCCACAGGAACATCTAATTTAGAACTTTTGAGTCTGCATCTCCTTCTCCTCTCTCACCCTGATGGCAGGATAGATGTTACTCACCAGGCTGGAGTTGGCAGAGTTAGTGTCGTCTTCGGGCATGGGCAGGAACACGGCGAGGGCCACACAGTTGGCGAAGATCGTCAGCAGGATTATGATCTCAAACGGCCTGGCAGTGGTGGAGGGGCTAGCTCAGGAAAAGCTTGGGAGCGACAGAAGTTTGGCGGGAATGTGTGTGTGAATTAGCCCACCTGGAAACCTCAGAATGCCACAGAGCCTCACAGAGCAGGGCTCAACTGAGTGACCTTTCACACACTGTTAGTGCAACAGACACAAGACCAAGCACAAAAACAAAGCAGACATCAGCGAGATGTGGCAGCTTGTACATCAAAACAGGCTCGATGCACTTTCTCTTCTAGAGGGCTGATAGCCATGTGTCCTGACATAAATGTTTGCCTTTTGCCTTAAACTCGACGATTCTCTAGAACTCAGGTCTCTGTTTTTTTCCAATCTAATTAGTCATTCAAACAATTAACCTAATTATTTCTAAATTGGACCTAGACAAATTTTTCATAGAGTGTTTTACAGTTGATTACACAAGCTATTAATTCCCCAATCACTTTGCTTAAAGGTTACTTATAAAACACTTCCTACCCTGGTTGAAAAGCATTACATTTTTGTAGCTAATACAACAATTACACCAATTATGTAACCGAGAACATGGGTGGGACAAAATCCAGAAGACACTAGACTCTCCAGGTATTGAGTTTGAGACCCCAGCTCTAGAACATCTTAACACTTACTAAAGACATTGAGGTTAAGTGTTAAATAGCATTACAAGTTTAAGCATTGAGACACATAGTTTATCCATCCATTATGAGTAACTGCTTTGTGCTGAGGGCAGGTACAAGGGGCAAGGCTCACACACATGTGAGCAAGTGAGAAAGTTAGAGATAGTAACCTGAATATCATGGCTTTGGATTGTGGGAGAAAACCTGTGTGGACATGGATGGAACATATGAACTCCACACAAAAAGCCCCCCAGGCAACAATGAAGCCAACAAAGAACAAAGAACAAAGATCTGTGAGGCAGCAGGTTTTACCATCACATCACTGTGGTGCTTCAAGCTTACTGTGTTGCATTGCAAGGTGTTTGACTTTGGTGCAGTACTGTCGTCTGGGACTATGACTCAATACCTCTTAAGTCAATTGTGTGGAATTGATTAACCATCATTTGTAACCTTTCTTATGTTCTCTTGTTGGTGGATGTTTAGACATTTCTACTATTTCAGTCATTATGTAATGGGGAGATGGGTCGTTGTCTTGTGGCATGACTATCGAATCTCTGCGGTGCCACAAGAGGGGCTTTTCTTAAGCAAACTCAGAAGGTCTTGAACTTTCATTTCAATGTAAACTATAGGGAACGATGCTTTGTGAAACTGTGCCATCCAAATTGATGTCTATTGAAGGCATCCTGACATGCACAAATGCGCAGGATGCAGGAGCTCCATGAATCACTTTGAGGCCGACACCTTGATCACGCCTGATTTACAGTTCAAGACACCTTGCCGCTGCAAGGCTTTGGTAGTGGAACCTTGGCCCTCTCCCAAGTTACTCAGCCATTTGGACCACTACAGGTGTCAGTGTTTTCATACTGAAGGGGCCACTCAACTGGTCTCCCTTTCAGCCAGAAGGGGGTGCTGGAATTAAAATTCCCCCTGCCAGCAGAGAGTGGTGTCTGTTTTTAGCCTGTGACGCGAGCCAACAGCTGCAGTGCCCCAGAATATCATTGTGTCGTTTAAATATATATGCATTAAAAAAACACCTAAATTTCTATCATCAGCTTCGATCATTGGGAGCACGTTTCTCCCGTATTTGGCTCCTTGACTAGCTGCCAAGCGCATTATCCCATCTTTGAAAAATGCTGTTTTCAAAAGGCTCTCTCCTCTGATGTTTCTAGAAAATTATTCAGTTTCTGGAAGTGCCTATGGGTTAACCTAACCTTTGACCCAGGGTGAATGTAATTGTTTTTTTTTAAGTTTTGACATTAATCAGTGAACCCAGGAGTAAAAAGTAGAATTTTCATCTTTACCAACAAGAAGAAAGGTCTCAAGTCTCGATTCACATTTTAGGAACATTATGCGCCTTCGCTAACATAAGACTCTTGAAGCAGTAAATATGTCCCACTGCCAAACTGAAAACTTCTCAGAACCAAAACTGCTTTCTTAAGCCTGTGCTAACAAATTAATAATCCTTGTGCCTGACTGGTTTTAAACTGCTCACACTTGTAGGTCGTAATGTATCCAGAAATATCTCTGCATCTAGAAATGAGAAGCAACTCCACTGAGAACGCCGGTGTCCTGTCCCATGATTAATCGCTAACTTTCCAAACCAAATTTCGGAAAAAGCTACTTAACAGAAGAATCTTTCTTTTGGTCACAGTTCCAAATCCAGCCATTTAAAGATGGAAAAATATAAACAATTGTCTATGAACTGCACTTGGAATACAGGTATAGACTATGAACTATTCAAAAGCCAGCGTTGTCTCATGTTATTTTTTTCTCTTTAATACAAAAGCCCTTTGCCGTAAGATTACTGGGAAGTTGAATCTGCGCAACGCCATATAAACAGCTTATGACCATGTGAAGAAACTGATCAACCCTTTTAAATCCAAGGGTGTAGGGCTCCTCATAAACACAGCTAGAGAGAGCCAGCCCTGCTTTCTTTGACTAGCCAAACACAAACTTTCCCGTTGCATAAATGAAGACATGACAAAGACAGCAGTCCCAACTACCAACAATCTGTAGCTTCCTGCCCTCAGAGTGACTTACTGACTTTTCATTCCGGTTTGAGGGCTGGCCATGCTCTTAGCCGCTGGCCTCTCTTTTGCTCAGCTGGCCCCCGAGCTGGCCGTCCACGCGCCTCGCCGAGCTCGAGCCCCGAAGGATACTTCCACTCCACGATGCTGATGCAGGCTTTGCGGAAGGGGTTCTTCAGGGTCAGGCAGCACAGTGAGCGCGGGGGCCGCGGGTTGCCGCCCGTGGCTTGAAATTTCTTCAGTTTCTCCTTCTGCTTTCTCTTCAGGGTCTCGCTGTCCATGATGATGGAGGCGGCAGGTCCCACCGCGTTGGACTCCGCCGTAGCCATCCTGGGGGCAGACCAAGAGCCGTGTCCCGACGGTGACGGTGTGTGAGGCGAGGACCCAGTAATCCTTCCCGCTGTAATCCTGGTAAGCCCGGGTTCGCCTGCTCCCCCTCACTCCTTTATTTTTCTCCTTCCTTCCCGGGACCAGCAGGCACACACTCACACACACACACCCCCTCGCCTCCGCCTGCTCTCCCTCTCCCTCTCTCTCGCTCAGCGGAGAGTGGAGTGCCTTTCTGCTGAGCTGGGTTTCTCAGAGGGTAAAACTACACCAGGCAGAAAGCAGCAGGAGGAGCAGTTGCCTCTGCGGCCTGAGCCGGGCCAGCATGGTTTAAATATAGACTGTGAGCGATGTCTCGGCAGTGGGGGGTGGGTGGGGTGGCGATGGGGCAGCGTAAGCAGAGCAGGGAGGCAGAGAGGCGCAGGGGCCGCCGAATAGCCTGTGGGCCCTGAGGCAGCAGAAAAATAGGAAAAAGAAGTGCAGCTGTCGTCGGCTCATCCAACTTGTAGCTCTGAGCCCTCGGAGCAGAGCCGGGGGGCGAGGGGGGAGGAACTGGAGCTGGGGGAAAGGAGAAGGGGAGGCGTGCTGAGAGCTGTTGAACAGCAGCAGCGGAGGGGACGGCACGTTTCGATGCCTGTCTTCAGTGACACAGTGCAGATGGTGGGAGTGTTTATAACAGGCCTGTTAGTGAGACAGCAGAGTGGGGTGGCAGGGAGTTTTAGGTGGCACACCGAGAAGCGACGAAGCGTGGAAGCGAGTTTCAGGAGCTTTATTTAAACATTTACTCCTCCTGAGCACAACAAACTGCTGTGCTAATATACGGTTCTGCAAATTTGCCAAAATCATGTGCTCCATTTCTAGACTCCCAAATCAGCTAATCCAGTTTACAGCTTTTTCAAAGTTGGTCATTTAAACCTTGGTTTTGTGATGAAGTGTTCCAACAAAACTAGACAAAATTAATCTTCAATATAGGATCCGGTAATTATTTTTAATCTTTAACGATGATAGAGGTATGCATTTATTAAACCTACAACACTGAGAGCTCCTTTGAGGCCTCAACCAGAAGTCTTCTAATGACACTGCCTGGCTGCCATCTGATAATAACCAGAGCCCAAACAAACTACAGATTTCTTAATGATGATAACACTAATTCATGTGGTCACGCTTGTGTTGCTGGTATTCCCTGCAGTGTTGCATTCTGTAACTAACAAAATATTATGCTATTTCAGTCTTATTTCGGAAAGTATAAATGTTGCATAAATCAGAGTTCAGTTTGTCAAATGCATGAAATGCTTTTAAGTGCAATGGAATGCTTATGTAAATTTATATAAGCAGAACAGTCATTTAACATCGGTAATATAAAAAATTAAATTTGCAGTTTATGAAACATCAGGGTACTGACTTCACTTACAGTCCTTATGGTCCAGGTGGAATGTGCAGGTGAAGAGACTCTGACTGTGCAATGGCTCCACCTAGTGGTTCACAGAGATGTGCAAGTGAGGCAGTACTAGAGATACTGCACTAGAGAGGGACAGCTCTAGTTTCTGAGTGCTACATTCTTAGGATTCCTAAAACCACCAGTGGCTGAAGATCTTTGAAAAGTGTTAAACTAATCAGGTACAGCCTATACAAAATTTCAGTACTGGAGAGATGCAGTCCAGCAGCAGGAAAAACTGGGGAAAGGTGTTAAATTGCAGAAACAGTTTCCCTCCAGAACTGGGATTGAGCTTATAACTGTGCATCACATAATTAGGTTGTGTAAGTCTGACAGATCAAAAACAGTGTGTGTCCAGTAGAACTAAATGTATGTACTTATGCATTAGTAGCAAAAAATGCATTAATTGCTGTAGTAATCAAAGAGCTAAACACAGTATATCAAGATGGTAGTCATATTTAAAAGAACTATAATCATGGTGAAATCTGTTCAGCATCTCTTTGAAAAAAAAAGAAATAAATGTTCCTTGAAGCACAAACACACAGTTTTCATTTTTACTTTTTATTAGAAAGTTTTCCATCACACATCATTGTTGGGCTAGGGTCTAATGCCTCTTACAAGTTGAAGGGTGCTACACAGAGTCTAGGATAAAGTGCAAAGCAGTATCAGTAAAACTGGTTACAAACTGTCATTTAAAGAACAAACTTTGACACACGGCTCTAGTGGTACAGTGCTGTCAACATGGCAATAAGATCAAGATTGAAAGATGATCACAAACACACAACACTAATCCTGCTATTTGGTATGAACTGTGTAAGGATGGTCAAACAGGAAAGACCTCAGTGGTTTTGCAGTCACAGATGACCTTGAAACATCAAGGGCAGTTGCTGAGAAGGGGATTCCCACTTTGATTTACAGAAAGTCTCCAAAACCATTTCACTAGCAATAACATCAACCGTGAATTGAGGTACCATTCTACCTTACCATTATAGGTATATTTGGAAGTGAATTAAAATCTGAAACTTGTGACTTGGATTACTGTAGATCAACTAAGGCTTCAATTATTATCCAATTAGGGTGGGCTGGAATGAAAACCAGGAGATGTGTGGTTACCAGGACCAGGATTGGGAACAACAGTTATAGATCCACATTCCGCCTTACTATGTCTGTAAAGGTCAGGAAAGGCAAGCACCTTTACATTTCTTTCTGGAAGTCTCTGTTTCGTCCCAGGTTCTATAAATGTTCCAGCTGAATTACTGTTTACGGTCTATCATGTTATAGACAAACTGTCACATCATAGCATTATAATACATACTGTACGTGTTTCTGAGCTTAAACTAGCATGGTACTGAGCTCAAAAATTAAAACTCTTTCCTAAGAAAGCTAAATTGGGTAGTTTCAAGTAAAATTACATTTTTTTCAGAAACGTATAAGAACACAGTGTCATGTTTTTTACAGCTCAGCAAATACAGTCTGCAGGAAAAGGTTCAATGCAGTTCATTAAAGTAGTTTGGAGACATTATCAAGCACTAAAGAAAGGCTGTAAATGGTTTTTAGATTTATGACAGATGTGTGATTTAATTTTTCCCTTCATGTCTTACCTAAACTTACCTTCAGTCATGATCTCTCCACCCCTAAGACACTATGAGCAGTGTTAAAAACTACAGTTGAAATACTTCTGCTTCCTAAAATGTTTTAGCTTTCAATATCGCTCAGGGACTGTTATGAATGGAATGACCAAAAAACCTGTGGCCCACAAAGTCTCTGAAGTCAGCCTTGCCTTTTGCAATCCAGTAGTCTGGGGTGCTGTATTAAACTGAAATGTGAGAAGAAATTTGAAACCAGTGATGTCCAATGTCCATGTTGTCTGAACCTCGGGATTACACTGATCTATTGAAATATCTAATGGACGTGCCTTCCATGACTCACATACTGTAGATCTTGGAGTGTGTTGTGATGCTCAAGAGCTTGATAGCTTATGGTTCTGTGTGGTGGATGATGCCAGCCTCATTGGGATTTTTAAAATCAGAGTACCCTGACTTTTGTTTTGGTTGTCAATGTGCTGAACCTTTAGTTAGACGATTGACAAGGATAAAGACCTTACCAGAGCTGCTCATTCATTGGTCCAGTGCTCATCCTGGTTTCCATAGCGTCGTGGACTAGTTAGTGCAGGACCCACCCACCGAGAAGGGATGCTGGTCTGTTGCAGGGATCAGCCCCAGCAACACTCACCTCTCTAGAACAGCAGGGTGTCATGTGGGGACTCAAACCCACAGCCTGCCACTCATGAGCCCAAAGGTTTCCCCCTTGAGCATGCCACTCCCTGCATCATAGCTGGGGGTTAAAAGGTAGCATGAGCCCCTCCTGTAGAGGTCCTGACCAGCTGGCATTCAAACAGAGTCGACACATCACTAAGAATGGTCACAATGAGAGAGTGTCATTGCCACTTGTTTCTGTATATCTTTAATTGCTCATCTATCAGGAGTTATTTAGACCACTGTGGTTGAGCAGTAATTCTAAATTGTTGACGTATCACATTTGCCACATTTCATGGAAATAATACACAGAAATTTCTCAAATCAAGATGGGCATCAAAAACAGTTAAAATCAAGCGGGTGATTGATTTATGTTCAACTACTTTATCTAATTAAGAAATCGGTTGGATCAAAAACCAGGAGTGAGAGGGACACTCCAGGAACAGGATTAGGAAACCCCCATTAATTTGTGGAAGTTTTATCCCTCTGCCCGTGTTATGGCTTATGGCCGGTCTGCATCCCGCCACAGTCAGAGCTGGTTCGTCTCTAGCAGCTTCAGGCGGGCCTGTCCTCCCCCTCCTCCGCCTTCAGGCCTCAAGCCTGCATTCAGGGCCCGGCGATCTCTAGCTCAGCGACTCCTCGGACTCGCAGTACGGAGAGTCGGAGGAGGAGGAATTCTGGGATTCCCCGTCGCTGTTGCAGTCCCTCTTGACGCCTGCCTCGGCCGGGGTGGGAGTGGCGTTTCTGGGGCCCTTGCCGCTCCTCTCCTCTGCTTCGGCGCCCGCCTGGGCCCCCCGGCTCACCAGATCCTGCAGGTACTTGATGTAGCGGATGGCGGCCCGCAGCGTCTCCACCTTGCTCAGCCGCTTCTCGGACACGGCGCCGGGCAGGTGGTCCCTCAGCCTGGCATAGCCCTCATTGACGCACTTGACGCGCTGCCTCTCGCGCTCGTTGCGCTTCTGGATGAAGGCGGGCTCGAAGGGGCAGTCGTACACCCCGAAGTGTCCGTGGAAAGGCACGTAGGGGAACAAGGCACCCCCGTAGGACGCCTCATAGTAGCTGGGGTCCATGTTGGCCGGGTACAGAAGGAAGGGCACATGAGCAAGAGTGTCTCCGGGTCCAGCAGGGGCGTGGCAGCGGTGGTGGGCGTGGTGGTGGTGCTCTGAGTGTGAGTGACCACCAGGGGGCGCTATGCCGTATTGCACACAGCTCCCTGGCATCATGCCGGGTCGGCGCTCCATTAAGGCATGAGAGAAGCTGGCATTCATCTCTGTGGTGGCAGAAGCGGTGATGAGGGGCTGCAAAATGCAGGCAGACAGTCATAGAATGTCTTGATCTCACTGAAACCCCCAGTGAAGGTGCAAAAGATCAGTTAATAAGTTAATAGTGTTTCCTAAAATTCCTTTATGTATATTTTATTCTGCTAAAGGAATGTTTAAATGCTCTCCTCCCAACACCTAAAGCAGTTTATCTGGACTCCTGCAGATCCTCATTGCAAGATACGTCACATCAGTGAAATTGACCTTCATTCCTCTTACTGGTCTGAAGTCATGAAGAATTGTCTCATTTTTTTTTTCACTTTAAATCAAATGTCTTAGCAGCAGGTTTTTAAAAAGTCATTTTATTACAGCAATCCAGAATCCCCGGCAGGCTCTTTATTTCAGGAAAATGACCATTTTTTCTGTGCAGATTCAGTCTGTCCTGGAGAGTCCTAGAACCCAGAGCAGGCAGAGAGCTACCCGAGTCTGTATTTCGGCTTCTTTCTTAACTTCAAACAATGCTTTCTCCTCCTTGCTCGGGCTCTGGGGATGTAATTAAGAAATGAAAAGAGGTTATACCTTCTGTAAAAAGCTTACAGAATTTCAAAGGCACATTGATTCGCAATAATAATATAGACAGTAGAAGCAAGTAAATTGGATAAAGACTGTATCACTCCTTTGCATCTCTTGTTATAGTGTGTGGAGCACATTTTTCCATCCCGTAAACAAAGAAGACTCTTAAGGGCCCTGTATTCAGCACTGTGGCATAGTGGTTGGGATTGTTGCCTTGCAGCACTGGGACCCTGGGTTCAATTCCAGACTTGGCATGCTACAGTATCTGTGTGGAGTTTGTACAGCATGTTCACCCCACATTCATGTCAGTTTCCTCCAACAGTCCAAAAAAATACTCTTGGATTAATTGGCTTCTGGGAAAATTGGCCCTGGTGTGAATGTCTATGTTTGTGTTTGTCTGCCCTGCGATGGACTGGTGTCCTGTATTGTATCCCTATTGCTTGCTGGGACAGGCTCCAGCTCTCCCATGACCCTGAATTGGAAAAAATCGGTTGGAAAATGGATGGATAATAAACATTGAACAGTACTTTTATGGTCAGTTAGCATTTACATAAAGTCGGGGTTGATAGGGTGGCAACAAAAAGGCAAAACTAAAACTTGTTACCATATTAATGTTCCTATGTACAGTATTAGTGTCAGAGAAATGGAATTCAATTAAAGCTAAGCTCTGAGGTTACTTGAAGAAGATGTTCTCCCACATAAAAGTTAATAAAAGTAATTACACATACTCCTTCCATTATTTAAAGCAGTTAATTTTAAACAATTGACAATTGAAAGTGATACGACATATGCATTATTATGATATTCATAAGCAGAGTGTACATGAATATTGATTTATTGCACACAGACTGCATATCAGAGTAGGAACATGAGTACAGATTTGGAGAGGCAGAGCTGTGGGACAGATGGTTAGAAAACAGGCAGATAAAGCAATCACTTTAAAGGGTTAACAGCTATTTAGGGCCTTTGGAGTCATTTCTCTTCTCATCTCTTGTGTGGTGATCTAATCCCCCTCCACCCCACTTCTCACACACACTGCTGGCTGATTGACACTGCTGTGAAAACACAGGAATTCCCCCAGTGTGTGAGGCTAATGCTCCCACTCGGTGTCAGGTGTCCTAATGAGCCCCAGGAACCGCCTGCCAGAACCGCCACAGTAGTTCAAAACAAGTGAGAGATGTCAGCCGTACTTCCATCTCTCCATTTCCAGCAACCACTGTATGGGCAGATTCCTGGGGAGCAGGAGCCTGGCCTGGCAGGCACGGGGGTCACAAGGTGGACTGGATCCTGGGTGGGACACCTACCCCTCACAGGGCACACAGCGACATTTTAAAGACATCGTATTACTGGGAGGACGTGGCTTGGAACTGTGGGAGTCAACTGGAGCACACACCAATTCGGGGAGGGCACGCTGTCTTGTCTTGTTAATAATGTGAAAGGGGACAAGGCAGATACACCGCAAAACAGCCAGTGCTAACTCTCTGCGTTTGTTTCCGCAACCTACTTAGGAGCCTGAAATACTGTGAAATGTAAAGGTTGCAAACGGGTAAAAAGCTCAGCAGCCTACAGTACCTCTAACGCAAATCTGTCCACTGGGTTTACAAAATATTTGTTTTTTCATCAACATAAGAGCATTTCAGAAGAAGGAATGGGAAACCATTAAATTCTCAATATTCCAATAATCCACTCCAGAGAAATCCATTTTTATAAGAAATTTCTAAGTGAATTGTGGAGTGTATGCAAACAGATATGGCAATCAATAGTACTTGTGCAGCTGGTACTTGTCTCAGAGGACCCTTCCAAATGAGTTTGATTAATTACTGGTAATTAAACTTTTTACACTAGGAAATCTGGTCTGTCAGCAGTTGGGACTTTGATATTTTTGTCAGATTATTGTTTTCCCCCCTGGGTTTCTCAGCAGCTAAAATGCAGCACATATTGTTCCTGCACCTTGGTCTTTGACAGGTCATTACAAAGGAGCTGTAAAGATTAATGCGTTGTCCAAGTAAAACTAAAGACGGTCAATCGATATAATGTGCAGATAGAAGAATTTATGCAAGATCAAATAGACTAGTGGTTGACATGATTGACATCTTTCGTGTTTAGAATGTAAGTATGAAACATTGTCAAATCCATATAAAAATTGATTGAACCTACTGTTCAGACATTAAAATTTTAAGTGAGAGCACTTGATACAGTACAGATATAAATGTAAAGGGTACATTAACAAGACATCTTAGTGTGTTGAATGAAAATGCTGGAGTATTCTAAAATAGCAAGGTGTGTTTCTTGCTAAAGTTAAGATATTATTATTATTTTTCTTGTAGGATTATAAATTTATGCAATACCAGTACCTTATCCTTTTGTGTTTAAAAGTACTTCAATCTGTATATTTGTTTCTTCATTGTATTGCACTTACTGTATATTTTTAAAATGTAGTATTGTTCCAGTTAATATTTCACTTTTTCTCTTGCCCAGTTCCTTCATGTGCCACAGTGCCTTTATGTTTTTTCTGAAGTGCCATCAGATGTGTACAGTCATTCCATAAAATCGTGAACCTGTACTGACTAGAGACATTGTATGTGTGTTTGTGATTACTAGACAAGGGACATGAAATTATTAAAATACATGTATTTATAAAATTTCATGTACATGTCTAAACTTTTGATGTTAGCTTTACTGAGTCTTAGTTGTGGAGAGCAATATCAAAGAGATAGTTACCAGATTTAAGATTATTTAAGCGTTCACTGTAGACTTAGTGATTTTACTCTACAGTTTCCAGGGCGTCAGTCCCAGTTATTGGTAATCTTTAACCTTGTCTTGTCCGCAGTTATAGAACTGATGTGTGGCAGGACTAGATTCAGACAAAGAAGACCCCTGTAAGAACACCACCTTCATTAATTTGCTATATTGCTGACATAGCTTTCTGAGTCCAGTACAGCAGGATATTTACTATGTTCCTTTTCAAATCAAATCAAAACCCGAATACAGTATTTTACATCCAGTATTTGATAGCCAGAGCCGTGAAATAAATGTGCATCTCAACGCTTATGTAATATGTACAGGGATGTTTAAAAAAGTATAAGAAATTCATTAATAAGCAAATGGCCATGTATTGTGTTATTTCTCTACATAAATGTACTGTAGTCTTTGCATTTTACAGTACAGGCCCTCCAGCAGCTCATATGACTTGATGTTCCCCTGATAGAAACCTTGCGCTATCTGTTGGACCTAATGGTCGATGGCAAACCCTTGATCATCTCTCAGGCGTCCACAGAGGTCAAAGCTGTAGAGGCCAAGATGTGGGCTGTGCAGAGGGTGTGGTAGAAGGGTCAGTGACTGCCCAAGCATCATGTGGTCTCGCATGCTTAGTGCCTTATTCTGCCCATCTCTGCACCCTTGGTATTGGAGCTGGAGGACTTTCTGCTTCTCACAAGACATGACAGTAGGAGGTACAGTTCTGGCTTTTACTGCAACCAAAAGGCTTCCCACAGGGGTGGCATCCAGTCAATGAGACCTGGTTGTTTCTTGTTTATCTCTGGCTTTAATGTTTATAACACCCCTGTACTGGATATACTGTACAGTATAGCAGAACTGTTGAGATGCATCTTTGTTTCACAACACTCCAGCAGTCTTACACAGATGCTGGACAGGCATGTGTGTTCAGATTTTCAGTACATAAGCCTGTTTAAGCCTTGTTGATGGCACCTGTACTTTTCTGAGACAGCCCTGAGAATGTAGGTAAATTTATATGTGTATAGCTATATATAAATCAAGCGTCAGAAGATTTGCAGATTAATTGCTTTCAACTTCTATGAATTCCCATATTTTTAGTTTTAATACCTGTTATCTTTTTTTATTGGTTCCAACATGCCTCTCCATCTGCTGTGAAATAAACCACATCAATAATATGAAGCCTGTATAAATTCTCCAAGCTTACTCTAGATCGGAAGAGCTAAAATAAACAACGCAAGGCTGGGAGACTGGCAGCATAGATCTAAGGCTTTGTAAACACTTGGGAGAAAATGATCTTTGCTTGAGCAGCTTTGGTACATGCGCTTTGTTTGTTTATACTGTACAGCTTAGTGGTGGAGGATGGACTGCGCTGTTCAGCTGTGTAGTTATTGTTTTACAGTTCATATGCTTTGGAACTTCACAATCACTCTGCATTTATTTTTTTTAATTACAGATCAGAAACATGTAAACAGTTGCAATTGTGCATAGCTGCAAAATCTACTTCTTTTACTGCTATTTATCATTGCAACAGGAGTTTAATTTATTTGTGTGATGCTTTTACCCGTTCACAGAGCTGGGGATTTAACAAGTGCCATGCTCAAAGGTACAACTGCCGTTCCTGGGGTTACCTGGGATGTGAACCTTCAGCCTTCCAGTTCCAAGCCCAGCTCTCTAACCTCTGTCCCACACTGCTGACCCACACATGGGCTTTCCACATTGAATAGACTCTGCAGGTGCCAAAAGTGGGGCATCTAGAGATAGTGGGACTGATGAGACTTATTCTCCGAGGTTTTGACATCGATCTCTGCTACTACTACAAAACTATTTAAGTTTTTCTTCGTGAAAAGAGAAACGAGCCTTCTAATTTAGAACTTTGAACGTAAACAGCCTTAAGACATCATAAATGTTCCTTGTAATCATTCTATCACTACGTGTCCTACTTCCTTTTTAAATTAGTTTAATTGATAACAATTTTACTTTGATTTAAAGCTGTTCATTCCAATATTTCAGCATATTGCATCATTCTCTCTGGTGGCGCTGATAAACTAGAAGTGAGGAATGTGCTTTTTAAATGTCTTTTCTAAGTGTTAAATAGACTTGGTTGGGGAAATTACTGTTTTCTGATTTTAATGAAAAAGCGAAACAAATGTCTTTAAGTAAAAAAGAGTATGGCATCTATTATTTTAGTGTTACCTTCTGTAACTTTCCTAAATTACAATAATTTGACACACTTTTTTAGGACCTTTCAGTTGATGATTTGGGATTTCTTAGGTGTGGATTTGAACTTGTGTGTATACGCACTTGAGGTGTGCCCATACTCTTCTGGTGGTATTTATTCTAAAAGCACAAAAGCAATGAAGGATCAACAGAATTTATACCATGAAGCACCTGCAAAACACAGGTTTGAGATCATTGTTTCAATTTCACACTTTTTAACCTCTATGAACCTTTAAGCAACTTGTTTCCTGCTACAAAGGGTAGGACTGCTGTGCTGCTTATTGTAAAAAACAGCTGTACATTCTTAGGCGATTGTACGCCAACCGAACAATTTAATGTGGTAATTGAAATACTGGGTATAGTGGCTGTGCTGTAGTTTCCCTGCTTTTCTTTCCCTGTAATGTAAGTGGAAAAGTATGTGCTTACCTGCACTTCTGATGCAGTGCTTGCACTGGGCAGGCGATGATCTTAATGGAAGTGGGATTGGGAGGACTCCAGCATTGAGCCGGCATGCAGGTCGGAGGCTCCAGTAGACATGTGCAGTCCTTTTTCACCCAGGCTTCACTGGCAGTTTCCTTAGCTAGGCTGATCCGGCGGCGGGCTTTTCTGCTGTAGCGCCTGTGACTGCAGAATCCCCTCTGCGTTCGATGTGCGCTGCGCAAGAGAGGGGCAGCATGCCTCAGCCTCTTACCTGCCTCACCTGATCCTACTTCAAAACAGCACCCCGCCCACCGGGGAGGGGAGATTCGCCAAGCTGCCGTGGGAGCTAGGAGTGACACATCTCGAAAAGAAGGCAGGGAGACACTGACCAAAGAGAAAGCTCAAAGAAAACCGGGCACCTTACTCACTAGGCATGCTCAACTCCTCAAATCCAAGATGTAACAGATCGGTGGTCCTTAAAAACTGGAAATCGCTAAACTGTTTTATTATGTCCAATAATCCATTTTGATTTAATTCTGACCTAAAAGTTATTTTATAGAGTCTTTATAGCCTTACATGATGGAAAACAAAATCTGGATTCCTGGTTTTGCAGGAAACTTTTCATTTGTCATTGTCTTTTGTATAGTGATTAAACTTAATTAATGGATACTGATTGAACCAATTATACAGAATGCTTTAAATTAAAAATTAGAGTGAAATTCCATGGCAAAATCCTGTGTGGTGCCTGTAGTTCTACCCACGTTTCTGCCCACATTTCCTCACTCTCCTGTGTGTGAAGTTGTGGGGTGTCTAGCTACAGTACAAGATGCAAAAAACACAAAGCATGATTCCAGAACCTGCGGATCTGTGTTTGGAAAGGAGGGAGGGGGCCTGAGTGGCTCGGAGTGCAGGATGAGCTCAGTGGCACAGGTGGTGCCTGCCACAGCCTGCCTCATGCCAGGACCCCAAGAGCATTGCTAAGGCTTGGGTTGGGATTAGCTGCGACAGGTTTCCCCCAGTTCCTGGTGCAGCAGGATCTCCTGTCATCGCCTGCAGGCTTGAAGTGGGAGATATCCTGCCTCTCTTAATGTCCTGCGCTAGCCTACACCACTTCTCCTGTAGGACACTGTCCACTGAAGAATAGTCAGCCAGAGAGCAGTCCTAAAACTTTTGTTGATTCCCATTTGGCTGGTTACATAATAAGAATTGTATAGATGTCTTTAACATAAAGACAAAAAGATGAGGCACAGGTGTGAGTCAGCAATACATTTTCTCACTTTGCTTAGGCCATGATTTAGTATCTATTTTTATAGAGTTTGGTTACTGTAGTTGTCTGGTGTATATGTGTTGAGATTGTCGGCAAAAAAGCCACTAAAGATCAAGAAGAGAGAGATTGTGTTACAGCCAGGATAAAAGTGCAGGAGTCTGACAGAACTATAGCTCCCTCCCTCCCCACGACTCAGAAGTGGCTTGTGTTAAACAGAGCTGTCACTCCGAGAAGACAGCATGTTAGACTTTTGAAATCCCGACTTAACAGCAAACACAACACAAATCTTTTCATGCCAAAGAAGACAGAAACAAAGAGCTTTGATTTCTCCGTTTGCTAATATAATAGTGTTGTCTAAGTCTAGAGCGGGAGAAGATCGCTTTGTATTGATACATCTGTTTGTGCAGATTAGACAAAACCTTAAATTAGAAAAAATAATATCTTGATTTACACATCTTCAGATGTTAATTACTCTGTCTTAAACAGTCACAATGATGTTCAATTTTGTTTCCTTGCGATCCTGTACAGTAGGTGGTTTTCATGCTTGTATATATTTGTTATTTTCATCAATTATGTCTTTTATCTCTTGCAAATATTAAGCAGTCACTAGTACAATTAAAAGCCAACTGCTTAAACACAGATAATTGGTGGAGAGAGAACTGCCTATTCTTTGGCAATATTGACCCAGAGTCACAATGAAGATAAAATTATTTCTAATATGCTTCTGGGTTTTTTAGCTCTGCTTCAAGTGTAAAAAGTGATAGTTTAGTTGAGCTTTTTTTACTATACTCTCATACACAAAAAAAAACACTCGGGTCTAGTGAATTTAATCAGATATTTTAAATAAAGATGAAAAATTCAAAATCACAGGATGGAGGCAAAAATATAGATCAAAGAACTAAATTAAGCTTTTCAGTATACAATGCAACAGTCAATATGAAAACAGTGTGCAGTTAATTTTGATTTTTGGGTATGACTTTCCTGAGCAGTAACACACTTTTGACATCTTCGAGGCACGGTCCTGCTCAGGCTCTGGACAGGCTGCCGTGGGACCCTCTGCTTCTCCTCCTGCAGAGCTGCAGCCAGAGAATCACGGCTGATTTGAACATCTTATTGCTCATTGTGAGATCTCTGCCCACGTTGTCTTCCATCAGGTCTGTCAAGGGTGCCTCGCTAAATAAATCGCTTCCTCAATCTCGATGCTGCCATGTGAGATTTTCTCTGGCCCAGGAGGATGGCTGTCTCATCTCTCAGCTGTCAATGTGTTGCCCCTACAATGGCCTGTGAGCAGGCAACTCATTTTCATGTGGACAGCAAGGCACAGCCATTCTGCTGATGCACTGCATCTTTCTTCTGAAATTCCTCATGCCCGAGGCACTGCAGTCTGGAAAAGATCATCTAAATGCACCAGGCATATGTGACTGTCCTTGAGTCATGTGGAGACCTGCCTCCCAGGATGTGGCCTGTCCCCTGACAGTTTCTCTAGACTGGGCTGCTTTTTCCTGAAGCAGAACGTCTCATTCTTCAGGAAACGTTGCTCATGTTCATTTAGCAAAGTTACCTTCAGTCGTGCCATCAGCCAGCTGGAGTTTTTTTTACTCAAGTGGGGCATGGTTCTATCTTTTGCTGATTCAGAATTGATTAAAATCACATCTTTTTGAATGTCTATACAGATTCTTGATCAGCTGTTTTTGGCAATTATAACTCACTTCAATTACCAAATACTGAGCACCAGGCGGTTTTAGAAATCATGTAACTCATTGTGCAACTCATCTTTCACAGTACTAAAACTACATAAAATGTCAACAAACGTATCTATTCACTGTTTAAAATACATCATAACGTACATTTTTCATTAGTCATTGATGTAAACATCAGACTTCCATTTTCATTGTGCATCATCCATCCAATTCAGGGTTCATCAGGGAACTGGAGCCTTTCCTGGCAAGCAACAAGCACAAGGTGAGATGCACTCTGACAAGGACACCTGTGCATCTAAGGGTGCAAACACACGCACACCAGGGCTAGTTTTTCCAGAAGCCAGTACACCTACTGCAGTGTGTCTTTGTAATGTGGAAGGAAACCCAAGCAAACATGAGGGGAACATACAAACTCCACACAGATAGCACCACAGGTGTGGATCTGAACCTGGGGACCCTGTGCTGCAAGACAGAAATATTAAGCACTGTACCACTGTGCGGTCCTCATTGGTTATCAGTATTTAAAAATACCATAAAGTGTCCTGCACAAGTTAATTTAGACTTTTTGGAGCAGTGTGTGATTTAGTTTTTACACAAGGGGGTTTCTTTATGAAATCTCAGTTGTAACCATCTCTTCTGGGTGGGATTCTGGTCTCCATTAGCTACTAGTCTAGTAATATTAAGTGTATAACATAGGTCAAATAGCTTTCTTTTATTTGTAACCTTTCTTATGTATGATAGCAACCACAGATGTGCTCCATAAATCAACTTGAACATTTTTTAGAATTTTTTAAAATAAATGTGGTTCTAATGAAACTGCAAAAAATATACCAGCACAACATTTTTTAATGTCTGATCATCACTGTTAGGCCACCCTTTCCCGTCCCGTGACTGTCGCCTAAAACACCGGCCTGTTGCAAATTAAAAATAGTCCCCTCAGCAGAGACATCAGAGCCAGGCTGCTCTTGGAATAATCCCCCCGTTTTACAGCACTAATTAAACTGTCTGGCGCCCCCACTTCTCCCCCTCCCCCATCCTCCCCCTCTGACCTGCAATTACTGATCATATTGTAAACAGGAATTTTATTTCAGAACAATGCCGAACAAGCTCAAACACGCTGTTCACTTTGAACCTGCTACCCGGTTTAGTTTCAGTGACATCAGAGACAGGGGGTTTTGTTCCAGCCTGGGCCGTCCCAGTGAGGAAAACGCACCCAGCAACTTGAAACACCCCTGCACATCAATCACAGCCCCACACGTGAGCCCCCACTTCTATATCACTATCCAGTGCAATATCAGTAACTCTTTGTCTGCCGAGCCTTGCTTTTCTGCTTTGACTTCAGTATCCTAGGGTGAAGGCTGGTTGAAAATTCAGCTTAGTTTGCATTTTAAGATGGTGTTAAAATTGTTTTAAAATTGTGGGAAGATCCTGAAACTGACCTTGACTTGGCAGAAGACTTTATATGAGTGTGAGGAAGAGCTATTCATAAGAGCAATCTATTATGTCGTCCCTTTGTATCCATAAATATGTTAATTGATGAGATGAAGTAATGCAGTTAAGTGTAGTTTTACAGATGTTAGGAAATTACTGCACAACCTCATATCACATAGAGGTTGCTTCTATGCAGACTAATGAAACTGTATAAGTCTTTTCTAGACGTAACTAACTAGTTTAAGTGAAACAGAGCAAAACAAAGCAATAGGTTTTCCCCAAAAGTACAGTTTCCCATATCCTGTGTGATTCTATTACATTGCCCAGTCTAAGGATCCTGGTGCTCTGCCTCCAGAGTGGGTTATCATTATGTTCTGAGCATTGATGATTCATCATCATCACATCCCTTTAAATAACCACTTATCCAGTGCAAGGTCATGGTAGCCCAGAGTGTATCCCAGGAAATAACAGGCTAAAGACAGGATGCACAGTGGATGGTCCATCACAGGGCCAGTTTTACAGAAGCCTGTAGCATGTCTTTGGACTCGGAGGAAACCCATGGGAACCTAGGGAGACCATACAAACTCCACACAGATAGAGCCACTGGTCTGGAATTGAACCCAGAGCCCCAGCGCTGCAGGGCAGCAATGCTAACCACTGTGCCACTATATCACCCACATTGATCAGTCTTAGTATGAAAATCAGATTGTACTGGAAGGGAAATGACCTATAACACAAGCACTGTGCCCTGGGTGGACAGGCACAGCACACAAATGTCTCGGCTGTGCCAGATCTGTGTGCTATTTGAAATTGTGTGTGCCAGACCCTCTAAAAGCAAGTGTAATGCTTAAGTTATGTACCCTGCATCTTTAAATGATTAAATATGTATTAAATATATCAAGTGCAAAAAAGTTATTTTCCTTCATAACCCAACCCTGGTGCTGGGGACTCGCACACCTGCCAAACTGTCAGTTGCTTAACTGAGTTCTTAACTGTCCCAATAAGATGAATCACCTCTTTGAATTCAATTTTGAAACATGTTGGAGGTTGCGTTTTAACTGATGTAGTTCATGTGTAATTTCAGGGGGGAAGAAATAGATCTTCAAATGTTCTAATGAAGCAAAGTCTCAATTAAGTAGAGTTAGGCTGGATCAGACATGTGGGTCCCCAGGGTTCAGAATGGGGGACTCTTATCTTAACACAATGGTGATTTAAAGTTCTAAAACCAGCAGTACAGGGCTGTAACTGAAATATCCATGATATGTGTGGGTTATACTTCTAATACTTTTAAAGCAAAATTTATTATTTGTTAAACATTATTTTCAATTCCTGTAAAATAATAATAGCAAAAAGGCTTTCATCGTTCTCTTTGGAATATTACAACAGGACAGAAATTATAAGTCTTTCAATTGCTGTTTTACTGATTTGTTTGCATGGCAGAAACAAAGACATCCTTTAATTAACAGAATTAGCAGAAACTGGGAATGAGCTGTGCCCACAGTAAGAACATAAGAACAGGTACAAGTGAGAGGAGGCCACTCAACTCATCGAACCTGTTTGGTACTGTAGTTAGGAGCCAATTAATCAGAGGATCTTATCGTACAGTTTCTTGAAAGAAATCAGAGCATCAGCTTCACCAATATGGCTGAGTAGCAAGGTCCATACTTCCACAGCCCTTTGGGTAAAAAGTGCCTCCTGTTCTTGGTTTAAAATGCACTTCTGTGTAGGTTTCTACTTATAGTGTGTCTTCTGGTCCATGTTTCACTGTTCATTCTGAAGAAGTCCTCTGGGTTGACATCGTCAGTGCATTTAAAGATTTTGAATACTTATATCAGATCACCTATTAGTCTACTGTGTTCAAGTTTAGTTTTAACTGCAAAACCAATGGAAAATTGAAACTAGTAAAAAGAAGTAATACACTACTAATTGTGCAGTGTCTTTGAGGTATCTTTACCCCAACTACAGTACCATTTAGAAATATAATAAAAGTACCAGCAATCATAACTAAATAATCAAGCGTTCATATAATTAATTAATTATAAATAATTAATAAAGCAATCATTAGCAATTAAATAATACATTATATATAAATATCATAAAACACAGGCTTCTTAAAGTGGAATGAGGAAATTCATTTTTGAATAGGAAATATCAATTAGACAGTATAATATAGTAAGAAAAAAATGTAATTTTGCAGAAGAGAAATTTATTCAACTAAGTTGCTAAATAAGAGGGAAAATTATTTTGTATCAAAATAAGTAATATAAATATCAGAAAATGCACCGGAGGTATTCCTCAAACTAAGAATGTTCAATCTCAAACATCTCTGGGGTTGAGACCAAACCCACAAGTAAAAACAGCTCCCAGTGTGTAAGATACCGATGTAGGGCTAGAATCTCAAAATACAAGAGAGCAGAGCTGCATACAGTAGAGCCAGCAACATAGTAACCTTACCAGGCCCTGTGTGCGTGGTGCATGCATGGTGTTGTATGTGCATGGCAGAAAGTGTGGGCTTCAGGCCATACTAACTTCAAACAACACAGATATCCGTCTGATTTTTTAGCACGTGATGAAAATCCGATTTAATCCACATCTCAGTGAGTGTCGTACATACTTAACAGCCATAGGATCTTGCTAGGATGCTCCTCCTTTAAGCTAGCTTTTGTTCCTGCTCAAGCATTTTTAATAAACTCTTACTGTAATTTAGAGTGAAGAGAGTGGCAGGACTGAATGATGACAAACTTCTCCGAACAAAAGTTCTTGGGAATCAGCACTGTGCAGAAATGGAGTTCACATTTGTCCCACACCAACAGTGAATCACAGCTTAACTTGGAAAGCTAAAGACCCTAGCCCAGGCTTTTGCACGCCTGCTCTGAAGTGCTTTGAAATTACTGCACCACCATTTTCTCTTTGTTCCAGTCTAAACATTACATACTGTAGCACTGATGTCTCAAATTACCTTTGTTGCTGTCCTCAGTACTGTGTTCTTTTTATAGGCATTGGTTTCTGTCCATGATTTCAAATGCAAGAAAAAATCCTAAATAAATAAATCAGGTAAACCTCAGTGCTTGTTGATCGTGAGGGACTAGAACAGCATGGGAGCTGATCAAAAGACCTGGCCCTGTTTTTCGGAGGCTGCACAGAATACTCTCTTCTCTTTCCAGACTAAGAGAAAGGGGGAAGGGAGCCTATGAGAGGAGCACCTAGTTTCTCCGGTCAGTGGACCGTGTTCAAGTTTAACAGTAAGTCTGGCCCTGCAAATGACACTGATCTGGTCTTCCTTTTTAAAAGATGAAATACAGAAGAAATAAAGCCTGGGAAAATCTGATCCCCTTGATTTGAAAAGGAAGGGGACCGCATTAGGCCATATACTGACAAAGATCAAATTCGGCGGAGGGATCGTACAAGAGTGTGAACAGCATGATGATGCAAAGGACGGCCCAAGACGCAACAGCAGCGTGCGCATGCAGCTCGTTCTTGAGGACTTGTGGAAAGCAGGGTTGGGTGTGCACGACACGGGGCAGGCCAGGACGCAAGCCAGGGCGGTCCCAGGCCTTCAGCTGAGCATCTTGTGCCGGTCGAAGACCGTCTTCCTCTGCTCCTGGACCTGCCTCTTCCAGCGCTGCTGCGCCCCCTCCACCCTCTCCAGCACCGAGTTCGCTCGGCCCGGCCTGGCGCTGGCGGAGGAGCGCGCGTCCTGCCAGGGAGAGACAGACACAGAGGCACGGTTTACCCCTTGCTGGACAGAGAGAAGAAAAGGAGAATTTTAGCGTGTGAAGACATTTCTTTCTGATTTCAAAATGCGACTTGTGCAGCTATTAGAAATTGTGGGCCTTCTGTTCAAGGCATATCAATAAAACAGAGATGTAGTGTGTAAATATACAAACTCTGCAGCCCAGTTCCTTTTTTCTGCACTCAAGCCGAGCACGTCATTAGAACCACGTTTGTTTGCACGGCTGGAATGGAGTATAGACCTCATTTGTTTTGGATAAATATTTTATGAATGATCAGAGATAATGGGCTTCTCTCATCATAAGCAGCTCAAGCCAGATATGAAAACAAGACAGCTGCTCAATCACTGGCACTGGCTCCACCTGACAACAAACCCTTCAGTCGTCTTTCAAGCTCACAAGTGCTTCGGCACAGCAAGCTGGGAACAAAAAACAAAAAACAAGGCAAAACGAAAAGAGCAAACCCCCCCCCCCCATCCTACAGTTCTCAATTCCCGGTCTCCTTCCCTTCCAATCTTGCAAGATCAAACGCATGCATGGTCAAATCAGAGGAGGAGTGAGATCATTCAGCCTTGAGGCTCAAACTTGAAATCATCACCTCAGTGATGCAGAGTTGGGAGTGCAGAGAGACACTCTTGACAATGCAGGGCCTGTTTTGATGGAGAGGGTCTTCCACACAATGTGAGCTTCCTATGTCCCCTTTCAAATACTGTCATGTGTCACACAGACAGCTGGGTGATCTCTGTCTCCGTGCTCTTCCAGACAGTTGATTTCCCATTGTCTCTCGTTTCCTAAATACTGTACATCTATAAAACTGTCTTTGTTTCCTTCTGTCTGGAATTATGCTAATGTTGTAAATCTACAGTAAAATCGATAAAACCCTAAAAGAATGGTAGCTACCATGTGAACAAATCTTTAAAACAAACGTCAGTGCGAAGGACTTGTAAATGAAACAGCAGTAATTTTAAAACTGCAAAAAACAAAACTGTCAACCTTAACAATAAATAAAACAGTGTATAATTTATAATAGCCTAAAAACCTAATTCAGGAAAACAAATTTGTAATGGTACTAAGACTTTAAATGCCCTTTTTTAAAAGGCTCACTGGACTGTAAAAGGACTGAAGATAGTTCATGACTTTTCCACACTGTTAACCACCCACCACTAACACCAGTTTTCCCTTCATAGTTTTCAAGAAACTGAGAGCCATTAACTCTTATAATTATAAGAATAATATGGATTTTAATACAAATAAACATTTTACATAAACATAGATGTGTTGGGCTAGAAGAAAGCACCCCTCACCACCAGCACTTGCGTGTATTTTTATGGGGAATTTGTTTTCAATTTTTGTTTCTGTTGAACACAGCATTTTTCAGGAAAGCATCTGCCATACCAATCCAGAACTGCTACTGCTCAGTGCATAGAAATACAGCAGTGCATTTGAAAGTTGAGATTGCCTACAGTCCTCACTTTCTTGATTAAGAAGCAGCTTTCTCATTGAATTACTTTAAATGTTTAGCAAAAGTTTCAGGTGCTCCAATGTCACAGACTCCTAAGGGTGGGATGTTAGACAGCTTCCCATGAGGCTTCAGGGTGATTAACAACAGGGTGATTAAACAGGAAGCGTTTTATTAAAAGGTCACCAGGGAGTTATGGGTCTGATTTCTTCAGCACTAGATGAAGTGTGAGGAGACGACTGGGTTTGTGTTTATCTTCGGAGGTACAGTAACTGTACTTTTCAACAGTTCGAGAAAGGAATCAGAGCCTAGGGCTTCATCATTGCTAGTATGGCACTGTAACTGCTTGGCACACAGGTGTTCTGAGTGGGACTGAAGGCCGGGGAGCTGGGGCCAGGTGTGCTTTTAAGAGCAAGTGATGATCACCCACTTCACACCTCAGCCCTGCTCCTGGCCCGGACATGCAGTCATCCGTTCCTGGATAAGTCAGGAACTTAAAAACACGTCCTACCAAGCACCTCAATCCCGGCAGTTTTTTCTTCTGGGGACCATATTCAACGGCTTGTGGGAGGGAGTGTTGTTGGGGGGGTTGGAGATCAGAGGGCTCCGTCACTCAGCAGGACAGCACCCCTGTCCCAGATGAGCCATCACTGTGATAAACAACCCTCCCAAACTCAGAGCCTGTCAGCAGGCCTCTTTCCACACTAGACCCCGTGCGTCGGAAGGGCTATATGCCCTTTCGGGGAGGGAGGGAATGAGTCTGGGAAATGGATCAAAGCCTCACCGCTTGGAAACGTGTGCCACAGAACTAGCCGCCATGATGAGAACTCTAGCCTCTTGTTTAGAAAAGCTACGTTAAAAACATCGAGGGACAAGTAAAGGGCAAGAACGCAGACATGGAAGACCGGATTTATCTCTGTCCTGAAGAGTACCGAAAAGGTAAACATTACTTTGCGGCCGTCTTGTAGGAAGAGGAGTCTGCCTGCGACACCCCTTTCGCCCCTGGACAGGATACCGGTTCCTTAATTAAAAGGCGCCCCCCTCCCCCCACACAGATACACGTCTGACACGATTTATCCCTTGTTTCCATGTTTTGATGGAAGTCTAAGCCCGCCTCTTAGAGGGGATTAGGAACATCCCAGAGAGTGCTGGGATTTCCGGGTGCTGGCGCTCTGAACCCCTGCCAGCTCCGCAGGTTGGATTAGCCCCGTCAAAGGGACCCGCTGGAGGAGAGTGAACAGGACACAGTGCGGGACGGCTGTTATTAGACAAATGGATACCTGCAGTCCTCCGTCTCCTTCTTTCAGCCTGTCGCCTATTGATAATACAAAGGAAGACATGGCAGCTTCTCGTGAATCGATTTTCAGCTGGAGGGTTGTTTGGAAGAGCTGCCAGATTGTCATTGTCATCTTGGGACAGTAAAATGAGTTTCAATAGAATAAAAAAAATAAATAAAATGGCAGCAGAACCACCACTCCAAGATCCACGAAACAGAATCCTTTCTTGGCCAAAATGTTTACATTTTAAGGCACCCATAACTTCAACTTCAACTTAATTTAAATACGTGAACCTTTCAAGGAAATAATTTATTGCACCTTTAAAGTTTAGCGAAGTGTTTCATCTCATGGGAAGATCAAGGGTTTGGATTTTAAAGAGATTCACTACATTATTTAAGTCTTATAAACTGTTTGTTATACTATACTTTTCTGACAGTATTTCTTCCATCATTGTTGATCACTAATCCAGCCTAGTCAGTAGCACTTAAGATTTCAATCGAATTAACAAAGACACTGCATACAAGGTCTTTTTTTTGCAATTCCAGACTTCATCTATGGAGTTGTACTTGTGAGGTTATTTTCAGACTGAAAACTGACACAGGGGTTCGAGTTCCTAAGATATCGGGGAAAGAGTGTGTAAGCCCCAGACTGTGAAATAACTGCACTGTGCCCAGGAGCAAGCCAGGAGTTCAAACAGCACAAAGCAACCTGATATAGACAGAGCCATATTTACATTAAGAGACGTCTTTCACCATGCCTAGCTGGTTTTATTAGACTTAATTAAAATAAAAGCTTTTGATTAATGGAATGGGCTAGCAGTAACAGGTAGGGGGAATGCAGCTGTGGCCTGGGGCTCTTCACTCATTTAAGAAATAAATTCAGATATGAAGAAACACTATATACAATCTACATAAACAAACTTTGCACAAGTGAAAGATCCTAATTCAGGGGTGTCCAGCCCAAATTTGTAGAGAACTACCTGGATCTCCTAGTTTTGATATCTAGTCCCTACAAGGACTGGGACTCTTAAGGACTACAGTTTGAGACCTGTTATTGCAAGTGGTTTAACAGACCACAAAGGAGTTAGTAAGGCACCTTGACTCACTAAACTTAGTGGGCCAAGAGGAATGCTTAAGTCCAAAACCTAGTAACCAGGACATATTTCATACTGTGTTTAATACTATGCTCTGCAGTGTCTGAAGTAGAGAATTGTGGTTTTAGTAAAGCTCAGACGCATAATTCAGGTAGTGATGTGGTACTATGCCTGATGCCATATAAGACTGCAAAGCAGTTGAGCCAAGACAGCAAGGTTAAATGCCCTGTTCTTACGAACAATGTCACAGAGTCCTTGATGACTAACAAATAAGTCAGGGCCTCAATTTAACATCTCATCCAAATAATGAAATTTAAAATTGTGTATACTCAATCTTTGATATATGTAACACATTAATACAATTATTTTAGAACAAAATAAATGTTAACAGCCCGTTACAGATGTCACCTATTGTTATTGTAATCCTGACAACTAAGCCCTCTCCTGCATTTATAGGTTCCCATTTCATTATCCTGCTGGTGATGCTGCTAGGTAACTTGTTTGGTTGCTAAAATAAGACCTAATACCCGTTGTCCTGGGTATATTCCTACGCTATAAGATGTTTGGTCAGTTTGTCACAGTTCTCATCAACAAGTCCCTGAAATTTGGTGCCTAAAAGCTTGAAATCTACTGCAGTCACACCTGTGATAAAAGCAACCGGGCCAGTCTGGTAGTGTATCAGTCACCTATCAGGGGTCTATGCCTGCCTAGCTTTGCTATCTCCACTTCAGGTACTGTAAGTTGCGTTGAACAGTGCTTGTACCATCCTTCAATTACAAGAGCTGCTACACTGCAATTAGCGCAAATTACACCCCATTCATCTTTTAACCCCTGTGCCCAGGCATTTCCTCAAAATGCTACCTTACCTTTACAGCCCGTCGGAACGGCACTTTAATAATTAGTTACACCTTACCGTTTCCTCTCATCACACAGACCACCCAGTCTCTCTCACACGCTCAACCAAAACCAAAGAAGCAGAAAAAAAAATAAAAAGACATGCACAGAAGGGAAACAAATGAAAACAAAAATACAGAACAAGGGCCAAGGCTGAACAGGGCACAAACAGTCCTAGCGGGCAAGGCAGAAGAAAAAGCTTTTAAAATAGCATGAAAACCAATAAACAAAGGCAACAAGCTGGAGGCAGATCAAAGAACAACACCAGAGTTACAGCGGGGAGCTGAAGAGCCAGTATAAAACACAAATTTTACCAAATCCTTTGGGCCTCCCAAGCTGCTTTTCAAACCGCGTATTAGGAAGGTGACATTCTCCGTGCCAACTGTAGCTGATATTTTTATTTCTACTGTACTTCAACAATCAAGTATCCCAGAAAATCGGACAATAAGGAACACAGGAGAGCTCCCAATCTGTATAAGCATGTTTTCTATCAGTTTGTTCTGCTCTGTGCTTAATAAAAGTGATTAAGGGACACTGACGCATTGCTACTGTACCTTGATGGGAAGGGAAAAAAACACCCTCTAAACTGGGTACCCTGTGAAAGCGCAAAGCAGACTTGGTCTTAATTGTTAGCAAACTTAAAAGACTTCACCTTGTTCAAAACTAAGGCCAAGTTCTGGCACTCCAGGTGGCGCCAATCCTGCCGTATCGCTCACGCTCGGTGCTGAGGATTTTTACAGTGGTTGTCTGTGGTTCTTAATGTCCTTAAGTTCTTAATAGCTCAGGGACCTTGTGCTTTCTAGGTCTTCTAATTTCTCATGTACTGTACCTAGTCACTCGATGTGAACTTGTTGATATAGAATGCATACTGACAACTTGTTCTTGGATATCATCCTCAGTCAACTGAAGGAACTTGTCAGGAATTCTGCATCACTAGATTCTTTTCAAACTAAAGATGGGCTCCATTTACCAATGTCGGATGGCATTACATTCAGTCTCGGGTATTTTCTCAAGCCCGAATTTGAGAAACTATGCGCAATTTCATCAGACAGATTGGGAAACAAAGTGAGAAAAGTGTTCGAGGGCCATGAGATTGCTGGGGGTCTCTTCTCATCAACAGCGCAATACACATTTGAATAAACAGAGGGCCGCGGAGGTAAGGTCTAAGCTATGCTCGCAGGATCGGGGTGCACAGGGGTGTGGGGCAGCCGGGTACCTCGCTGTCCTCCTCGTTGCGCAGCGGCTGGGTGTAGGATTCGTGCTTGCGGATCAGCGGGTCAACCAGCAGCAGGAACATCATGTAGAGGAGCAGGGATCCCACCACAGACAGATAGATAATGATGGTCACCTGGGAGAGGGGCACACGGCACAGACTGTACATCCTCAGAAGGGATCTAGCAGAAAGGAATGCTTGCCCCCGATGCAGACGGTTCACCTAGAATATGGCTGGGGGTATGCACACATGCCTAAAATATATTAGCAGTGCAGAGTAGCTTGATGAATTCTGAAGGCCAGGAAAGAGAGACGGGCATTGGTTGATGGCCAGTGCAACATCTAGTATATGATAGTTCAGTGTGAAGGGAACCCTTCTTTGCAAAGTGCTTACAGTGTCAGGTGTTGGCCTAGAAATCTACCTAACCGGTTCTGTCATTCCTGACATGTGTCATGAAAACCACAGTATTAAACCTGCAGATCTTCAAGATATTCTTGATATTACCGTTTTTTTAAATGCCCCCCCCTCCCCCTAAAGTAATCAAGGAATTAATTTCTTCAGTAGAAAGTAATCGAGAAAATAACGTAAATAACATCAGGAGTCCACTGTGCATGGCACAGCTTTATCTAGGGTCACTATGCCTTAATCTTTTACTTTGTGGTCACAATTGTGTGATATTGCTGTTGCATTATCTTTATCTTGCAGATGGCCTGAAATTTATAAGCACCAGAATTATATTTTGGTTAATACTCCTACAAGATGAAGTGAGTCAGCTTCAGACCCTTTTGTGCAAACCCTGTGGCATATAGGACCACATAGCCATATATTTGGGAAGTTGTTTCAAGTGCTCTCTTTTGCCTTTGGACCAAAGGGACAAGTCAGTCTGTCTGCATGACCTGCTCTGTGCATCTAATTCAACAAACCAAGGACTGAGGGGTGGGAACTTTCTCAGTTAGGCCTGGCTTTGCCGAGCTGGAGGACTGCAAGGATGAAATTTTAGCGAGGCTGCACTGCAGACACAGAAGCACGGAGCACACTGATGAGGTGGGGACGATGAAGGTGATGGTGGTGGTGATACCTTGATGGTGGTGCTGCTCCGTTCTTCATACTTGCACTCGCACAGCAGGCAGTAGGCCTCCACATCGTGGCCCGGCACTGGCATGGGCTCCACCACGTGCAGGCAGTTACTGTACACAGCGACAGTGGATAGACCCAGTTAGACTGAGCAGAGCCAGGGAGCGTACAGTCCCTGGACAACGTATACCCACTGTCTTTCCAAAAGACATCAGGACATTAGGGAATTCTCCAAGCACATCATGGTGCATGCAGCATTGTTAAAGATCTATGGGTTGTGACCTATAATTTGACAGGCTCTTTGAAACCAATTATTAATTTTGCTTCTGGTAAATGTTCAGACTAAAAGATGTCAGATCTCTGCAATTACAGAAAGATAGAGGATGCTGGCTGTGGCTCCTCGACAGCTCTGTTTTACACGATGTCTGTAAAAGAATGAAATATAGCATAGGGAACTGACTTTTAAGAGCCTGGCTTTCGGAAAGCAGGGCAAATATTCAAACACACACTGTACAGATGATTGCGTAGATGAGCTGTTTATAAAATACTGTGCCCCGGTTGTGTAAACACCTAGGCCAGCTCTTACCAGTCTTTCTGAGACACATTCTTGTTGTAGATGTGCCCGCTTATGTCCCTGTAAGGAGGGCAGATACACTTGCAGCGCACATCTTCAAAACTCTGAAAACACACAAGAGGAAGACGGTCTACCCTCAGTCGCCCTCAGCACTGCTGGTCATAGAGGCGCATTTCATATCGGACATTTGTTTGTAATATTCAGAGACCCAGAGGCCCCTGGTCTGGTATATTCTTGGGATGAAAACAACAGTGATTTGCATGCAACCCTAGAGATAGTGTAGCCTCTTGTGACAGGGTGTCTGCATAAGAACGGATTTGCACAATGTTTATTTTTAAAATTAGACAACACTTGTTAGGAGACCAATTTGTACTAGTAAGGAACTGCTCTAATTGGTCTATACAGAACAGTAAAGGCCTTTAATTGTACAGGAACATATGGAATATTCAGGTAGCAAAGTTATGGGTGGGTAGAAAGTGTGGCAGCTTGAGGGAATTGCTTGCCAATACTGCCATCTAGTGGCAATATTAAAATGCAGAATGCTGAAATAGAAGTGATAAGAGCCTGATAGCAGCTGATAGTCTTTTTAAAGATGGACACAAGTCACTTCAAAACAGATCAGTTGTTTTATTAGGAGATGGTGGGGGAAACTTAACCATAAGAGGACATACTGTATGTAATTTGGACATGAACAACTGCTGTCCAGCCACTGATTAGCTATTACTAAATAATCTTCAATGCAGATGGCATGTTCAGTGTAGTAGGTTCCTTTCATGCCAGATGACAAACACACAAACCTCTTCTATAGTCTGTCTTCCTCTGATTTGTAGTGGTGTCCAGGATGTACATTTATAGTGTAGTGTGGACATAAAATGTGGCGGAGCGGTGGCTAAGGATCTGCACCTGTGGCTGGATGGTTGCCGGTTCGTATACCGTGAGGAATCCTACTCCGTTGGACCCCTGAGCAAGGCCCTTAACCCCAACTGCTCTAGGGGTGCAGTATAAATGGTTGACCCTGCGCTCTGACCCCAAGCTTCTCTCCCTGTCTGTGTGTCTCATGGAGAGCAAGCTGGGATATGCGAAAAGACAAATTCCTAATACAAGAAATTGTATATGGCTAAACAATAAAGTGATCTGAATCAAGCATTGAGCGAATGACCCTGTGCACCCGAGCATTCCCAGTCAGCTTGTGTGAAGTGTACTCGGCTCGTGCGAGTGGGGGTGTTTTACCTTGCTGGCGTGCGCCAGGGGGGTGAATCCGCACAGCACACAAGCCAGGAGCAGTGGGAGAAGGAAGCCGAGGCTCCTCGCAAGGTCACACATGGACATGGCGACACGGCGGCGCACGAGGGGGCTCTGTGGGACACAAGCGCTGCTCAGACCTTGGGTGCACAAAACGATGAGACCGAGCGCCGCGTGGTGGAGCAGCACGCCCGGAGTCTGGGGTGCGACTCAGCTGGTACCAAAAGAAGAGGGCTGGTATAATTCTGGGGACTGGTGATGAGGCACCTTTGCGTAGTACTGCACTGTCTCCTGACCGCATTCTGTGTGTGTACCTACAGTATAAATCTGTCCGCAGGTGTGGTTGTATATACTGTACAGCACAGTATACTGTACATGGGGGTCGCACTAGAGGCCTGAAATAACCTTCAAGTGTTGCATAAAGCTTTCAATTGTGTTTTGTAGAACAGTGTAGTGTATTGGTAATTCTTTTTTAAAAAAGCCTTATTTTACAGAAACTCCATTTATCCATTTAACTCAGGAGGGAGGGAACATTGCGTCTCTTTAAAAGCCCTTAATCCGACTTGTTCACAGGCCAGCGAAAATCTCACAATGGTTGTAATCCGAATGTAAAACTAGAAATTTTACTGAACACTATATACTGTGAAATTAAATGTAGAATTCAACATTTGTGCAAGTTGTTTTTATATAATTCTGCTCTTTCTGTGGGGATGGGTGGGAGTCCTATTAAAGGGATTATTTTGCTCAGTTTGGGCTGCAGAGGAATTCTGACAGCAGGGCTGCCACCTTCCAGGTTGATCTCTTCACATCTCCGAAAAGAAGCAGGGCTTGGTTAGATCAGTACTGGAACAGGAGACCTCAGAGGAAAAACTGGCTGCTCCTCTAAAGATTGGAGGTGGACAACGGCGCACGCCTCAGATATATCATATCATATATCATATTTCTGTCGATTTGAGGCGAGTTGGTGATTTTTCCCCCCTTGACCAGAACTTCCAAAGCAATGGCCCAGTATAGTGACCCAGGACCAGCTCCTGCTGACCTCTTGGTCATTAAAGATCCCAGGGCTCTAGGAGTGTTAATCCCTAGTGCCCTGGCTACACTGCTCTCTTGGCTTGCCCACTCTGGCCTACAGTACCTAAAGTTTCCCCTCAACCCAACTGGTGAGGCAGTTTCTCACTCTTACCCATGATGTGCTGCGGGGCAGCTGGTGCAGAACACCTTCCCTGGGTCACCTGCGTGTAAAACACTTATAAATGAAATTATTGATCATTATTTGTATTCCTCATAAAATTAATTAGAAATAAAAATCGAATGTAGAAAAAAACACGCAACAGCATGTCCTTCAGGTGGCCGGGTAAATCGGCTCCAATCTCAGCCTTTTCTTTTCAAGCGCGCTCAGTCCGGTGAAACAGAAAGTCTGACAGCAAGTGAGGTGAGATAGCAAGTCAGTGCCCTATTAGTATTACAGTAAGTCACTGCATCCGAAGCTACAGTAAATGCCGAGACCATACACGGGCCTACCAATGATGACAATGTGAGGTCAATGGATTAACAATAGTAAACAACTGAGCTGTGTGTATTGTTTTTACATGAACCACGCGAGCGATCTTAAGTCTGATATTTGTGAATACAATCTGTTTTTAAGACGTCTCACTACCCACTAAACGCCACCTCCACACATGTCATGGCGCATCGCAAGGTGGTGACCACAGAGGCAGTCATACTGTACATGTCAATATACAAAATACAAATATACAAAAACACCTTTCATGCACACGTCGGTAAATGCGAAACCTGTCCACTGCCCACAGACAGGAGATAAATGACAGCATAGTCATTTAGAGTGTCACAAGACCGTGCAATTTACAAATCAAAACGGAACCTGTTCTGCAGAAGCTTACGTTTTGTACACAGCACCATTGTTAGGGTCCCTCACTGACAGCAGAAGCAAAAAAAAACGTGATTTCGGGTAACTCAAGGAGACAGTGTAAATACTGTTCTGCAAGCAATCGCGCACAGCTCAGGTAGGTTTTCCTACTGTCTTTTTAAAATAAAATAACTCGATATACAGAAGCGGTCCCTATTCACATACCTTCTCCCCTTTCGTCAATTCGTTCAGATTCCTTAAGCCGAGCGGTCTCTATTCGCGTTGGAAGAGAGCATTGACTGTTCTTCCTCCGGACACGCCTGCTTCCTTGCGATTGGTAAATCTGACAAATCTCCCTTATTCCTATTGGTCTATGTCACCTCAACTGCAGAGCGTGAATGACGCACCAATAATAAAGATGAATATTTTTTTCCCGTTTAACAGATAGCTTCGATTGCTTTTCCTACATTAATTCCTAAAATGTCTAAAACGAATACTATAATACCTCGAGGACTCACAAGGCTTTCTTATTGCGTATAGGTATATTGCGTAGGTATTGTACATAGTTTCCTGTCACTACTCTTTGCTTTATTGCGGTGGTTTTCCTGGCAGGTGCATTTACAAGTGAGAACAGGAGGTACTGTTTTGTGCACAAAGAGCTGTGGGAGCATGTAGCAACCCTCGCATGCAACGTGTTGAAGCCAACGCCCTGGCTTCTTTCAAGAAACGTCTAGAAGATATCCCCAGAGCATTCGGATACAGACAAAATGGGGCAGCAGGGTAGAAAGATGGTTCCAACAGTTTGTATGCTCTCCCCATGTTCACGTGGGTTTCTTTCGAGTGCTACGGTTTCCTTCCACAGTCCAAAGACAAACGGATAGTTAACCGGCTTCTGGGAAATTTGCCCCCCCCGGTGTGAGTGCGTGTGTACTTGCCCTGTGATCGACTGCGCCAGTTGCTTGCTGATGATTCCCCACTACCCTCGATTGTATGAAGTGGTTAGAAAATGGAGGGATGGAAAAACAAATGAGCCAAGTGTCCCAATGGCCTCCTGTTTGTTCACTTTCTTGGGCTCTGCACAACGGTGCCAGCTCAGGCTCCGGAGCTGTGGGGATACAGCAGGTACTCCAGGAGGGGACAGGACCTGTGGGTGAAGTGACCCCCGGATAGGTGACAAGCAGTAGCCGTCCTGCCCCAGCAGCCCCACTGCACAGCAGACCGAGAGGAAGGGAGAGAAATCACTTCACCGGCTGAATTTCAGGTGAACGTCTGGTAGGTCAGACTGTACAAGCCCGGAGTGGCATTTAGCCAGGACACTGAAGTTAACCTTCAGTGCCTGGGACCTGTAATGATGTAGTTGTAGGGACCTCAGTTTAATCTAACACATAATGAACAGTGGCAACTCTCTCTGCTCCCGGTCACCACACGGGGTTTGGAATTTCTATTGCAGAGGCGAGAGCACCACCTACTGGTTCACCAATGCCACTTAGAGCAGCTGTAACAAGTTTTCTTTAGAGGCCCAGCCCAGCCCTGCTTATCTAAGATCTGACCAGATCAGGCAGGCTGCAAAGTGGGTATTTGGTCAAGTAAAATTAAAGTACTTACTGGAAGTCCAGTAGAAATAGTGTGTTTATAATTTCCAAGTGATCAACTTGGAAAAGCCTTTAGTACCTGCAGGAGTGTTTTATGTGGTGAAAGGAGCAGAGTGCAGAACAGTCTGTATTTCTGTATTTCCCATTCCTTTTACTATGAATACCTGCTCTTTTTAATGGTTGATTTCCGGTTCATTAAAAAATACTACACATGAACTGAGCAGTCAGTTCCACAAACTTTTTTTATCATGTATCTCTTGACGAGAGCTTTCTTTTCAAACGGTTCCTGATAATTAGGGAAGTAACTTTGGCTATGCGGTTTCCACTGCTGGAGACACAAACTGAAATCCCTGAAATTATGAACAGTGTGACCTGTATTCCACATTTGGCACAAAACTCCTTACAACATCACATGGTGCAATGACTGAAAGTTTGACAAACTTAGAAGAAGTTGTATTTGCTAAAAATGTCTACATTTGCATTTAGTTGCATTTACTGAAATGCAAGCACTGCCCATTGTAATAAGTGTGTCAGTAATAACCTTACTGCAGACACAGGCTGCCAGCGACAGTAGTTCTGCAAATGTGATATACTGTATATGTGTATTATATTATACTTCTCTGTATATACTTCTCTAGGAAGCATTGTCATTCCACCCACCAGTTTCCAGTTGTGTGCTTCCCCACAGCTGAAAACCAACTGCCTTCCACCCTCTCCCCTGTCTACTTTCATAGCGATTCCTCAGAAGGTCCTTCTATAGGATCATGAACCTGTCTGCAACAGCATTGTAGAAACGTGCCAATTCCCAATATAATTACAAACTTGTGTTTTTAATGTAGGTCATAATGGCACTAACTTGCTACTGACTAGCATGTAGTGATGGTTTTAAATATTAGTATTCTTGCATAATATGGGTTTGAACATATGTCACTGTATACACAAGATGGAATGAACGTTCAGCATCAGTATGTGGGGCGTGCTTTCAGGACCAGTGTGTAGCAGTAGTTAAAGTTCTGTACTGGTACTTGGAAGGTTGTGAGTTTGAATCCCAGATGAGAAACAGCTGTGGTACCCTTACACAACACACCTCACCCTAATCGCTCCAGTAGAATACTCAAGCTGTGTAATGAGTATGAATGTATTTCACTAAGTGATATTTCAGCAGAGCAGCACAGAACACAGAGCTGGGATCGGGAGACCCCAGTCCATGAGGGTCAGAGTCCCTCTGTGTTTGTTCTACAGGTTATGTTCAATTGCTTATGGCTTAAAAAAAAGTGATTTCATTTCTTTTCCAAACAATTAATTAAATTCAATTAATCAATGAACATCAGAACTGGAATAAGAACCAGAGGTCCCTGATGCTCTCCAGGGATCCAGCAAGAGTCTTTCAAACTGATGTACACAGTAGGTTCTGTAAAAAAACACAGACACAAAGTTCCACCTTTAAAGCGACATTCCTTGACAAATGAGCTGTTTTAAAGTGGCTCTTTCTGTAGGTGGTGATGACTTTTAAGTGGATCAGCAGTTTTCATGAGCGGGGAGCAGGAGGGTGCAGTGCAAGGTGCAGAAGACAGGGGGCGCTCTTGTTCTTCTGGGACACTGGTGAGGAGCTGGGCGGGTATAGCTGCTGTTGATGCAGATCTTAACTGATTAGTGAGGGAAAAAAAACAGACAAGAAAAAAAGAAAGTCATGCCGCAGCAGTAATGGAGCTACGAGCGGAGTTGCTGAAGTCCATCTGGTATGCTTTCACTGCTCTGGACGTGGAGAAGAGTGGCAAGGTCTCCAAATCACAGTTGAAGGTAAGTTTGGTCTGTTGTGCGTAGTTTTCTACTGCTGGTGGATGTTGCTGAAGAGAGACAAAGAAGAGACTCTGGCACTGTCATGTTGTTCAGCAGGGACAATGTTCGGCGCTATGACTTCCGATGTGCTGTCGTCTCGTGCAGTTTCACTAGCCACTGATGCCCTTCCAAGCGTGGTTTTAAAAAGTCTTAAGTGAGTTGGCTGGAGTGGGAATCAGTCTGGTCCCTGGCGGGCTGAGATGGATTTATTTGAGGGGATTCGCTCTGCTGTGTTCAGTGTCGTGCATTTCCTGGTTCAGGTGACTGCTCTGCTCACAGTTTTCACCATCATTTGAAATCCTCTGCCCTTGTCTCTGTTCAGCAGGGCTCAGCCAGCATGGTCTGTGATGAAAGTTTTATCTGCGTGTGAAGCCCAGCATCAACCACGTTTGGTGCTCTCTCATTTTGTAAAGAACAAAATTACTTTCAAATTACATTCCAGGAACTGTACTTTATTTATTAGGGAAATTCCTTTAGTAACTGTGAGCTAATTCTAATAGTCCACAACCCTACCATGAAGACATATATATGAAGACCTATAGTGCTTTTAGTTAAACACTAAAAAATATTTGTGCTATTGTTGCCACCAGGCCTTATTTGACAACCTCTTGCTTTTAAGAACAAAAAAAAACAATTGAAATAAATATTTGTCATAGCACAGAACTTTTATTTTGTACGCAATTATGAGAGTGTGTGCCTTAAAAAGTGAAGACCAGAGATGAAGAGTGAGTTCATTTCTTGTCTCTTCATGGGGAAAATGAAGGAATTTTGCAAAGTCAAGCTGGTTAAGAAACATTTTGATTAAAACTGATTTCTTACTTCAGGAGTTTCCATATCTCGTGCGCTGTTGAAAGTTAACGCTTCACAGAATAAGACACAGGTAGATAGTTTCCTTCTGTAGTTTGAAAGGTGAAGACAATGAATGACCATGCAGATATATGTATGCCCTTATTAAGAAACCCATGAGCCTATGTTGCAGTATGCAAGAATTGATTATATCAATCATAGCATTGGTTTCTGTCTTTTACTTTGGAGAGGGGGGTGCACATTCCAGGTTCAGATCCTGACCGTGAGGAAGTTCAAGGCCCAGAACCAACTCGCTCCACAGACCTGTTCAAAAGAGGAAGTGACAATACTCTGTGGCTGAAAGACATTCATCCATCTTACGTTTTTCATCCGAATTTCGTACTGAGTCACTCAGTGAAGCACTGGCCCCGTGATGCAGTCAAGGAGCTCCTAGAATTCTGTTCAGAGAGGGGTTTTTGTTGATGGCTAATTTTATATTTGACATATTGTCACTTCCCCCTCTGGTACCAAAGTATTTCTGAGAGTATCCTGACCTGGACTGAGTCTGCCCCGCACAGCCCTGTGAAAACTGAATTCATGCCACACCTGTGGGGAGATTGAAAGTACCAGGTCTGGCACAACCTGTGTTGTACAGTTCAGACACTCCATGGACAAGCCTCAGGGGATGTGTTTCTCCATGTGAGAATGAACACAAAACCATAAGAAAGTTGGCAAACAAGAGGAGGCCATCCAACCCATTTAACACGTTTGGTTTCTAGCAGTTAATGACTCTGCGGATCTTATCCACCCATTTATTGAAAGAAACCACCCTAAATAACATGGCTGTGTTGCTTGTTCCAGACACCCACAACCCTTTGTGTAAAGACGTGCCTCCTGTTCTCCATTTGAAATGTACTTCCCCATAGTTTCCACTCGTGACCTCTGTTTTCAGTTTCCCCATTGAAAGACATTGACATCAGTTTCCCCATTGAAAGACATTGAGGTGGATTGAAACCCACTGGGATGACTTTGTCATTGCCTGTGAGGAATGTGAGTACTTGACTCAGGTCTGCTTTTCCCTGTTGAAGCCATGTCAGCTGGCTGATCACTGGAATTAAGCTCACAGGCTGATTTTCACTCCCAGTAGTGATGTGTCAGACCAATGGGAGAAACGTTCAAATGGGCTGTCCTTGTGATGTGTTCACAGCAGATAATGGAGAAAAATGAGATTCATTGCAACAGAAAAAGAAACAACAACACCTTGTTAACAGTGTGGATGGAGGTAGTGCAAGACAATGATTTGACAGTGAAAGTGACAGTGACAGTGAAAACATGAGGTTTATTTTTGGGGGGGACAGGGGGTGGGTCAGCGCTGCCAAAGTCTGCAGGGTCTGTGGGAACATCGAGTAAGAATATTCCAAAAGCATACGTGTGTCTCAGAGGCATCATGATGACTGTGATTCCTGGTGCATAAAGTCAGCCAAGTGTATATTATCCCTCTCGCTGGCTGTAACACTAGTCCAGCACTAGTTAACATTAAATTAAGATAGAGCACCTTGGCTCAAGGATGCCACAGCAGTGTCTGCCCCGAGGGACTGAGAAGGACCCTTAAGCAGTAAGGCCAGGGGTCTCGGCGCCTGCAGAGGCGCCAGGACAGAGGGTGATTTTGACGTCTTCGTGGGCTTCTCTCACGTCCATGTTCACCTGGTCTGCGGGCTGCGCTGACCTGCCTGTGTCCCTTGTCCCTCGGCAATCGGGGACTGAGAAGGGATTGGGTCCCATGACCGGGATAATCCCCCTCACGCGCAGGGGCTGTGCGGAGAGCAGCAGCGAGCTCAGGCTCGGCTCGGCACGGGCAGGCGGCATCAGTCTCGCCCTCCTTCTTCTGGCGAAAGGAGGTGGGGTAGGCAGGATGTGGTAGGAAACTTGAGATCTCCTGTTTGCAGACATGTAGAAATAAAGAGCTCACTTCTCATTTCTTTTTTTCTCGTTTGACATGCTGTTTCTCTCCTTCCATGTCATAACAAAAAACCTGCAAAACACAGTTTAAAAAAAAACAAATTCAAGAAAGTTGGGTCTGCACATTATATCTAGTTTTCATTTTTTAAAGAGGTTCGGTTTTTTTTTGTTCCCTGTTCAAACAAGATAATCCGAAATACGCACGGAAATTATGTTGGCTTTTCAGACCTAGAGTTCTCCATCACCTGATCGTAAGCAGAAATAGAAAAATAAAGTTGGTGACAGTTTTGCTAAACGTTTGGGATTCACTGTTTGTGTTTCTTTTCATTTAAAAGCTATTGCTTGAATCGTTTTACAATTAAAAATCAACATTTGTTGCTCTCTGTGAGTAACTTTGCGAATATGTAGTTTAGAACCCTTTTCTGGTCTTATTTTGAAATCTCTCCATTGCATCTACATTAAATGTTCTTTTTCGTTAACTCAGGCTAGTTTAAATTTTTATCAAATCCTCATAGGGTTTTTATATGAATTTTTAAATCTAGAGTTAATTTTAGATATTTCATTATATATACTGTATTGAGATGTATTTGATCAAATATCTATAGAATATGTTTCAATTTAATTAAAATACACCTGTTATTTGTTTAAATCATTATTCAAAAACTGCTGTTTACAGTGTCTGATTTTGGCCTAATTTTCATAGCCATCTGATCAAATAAGTAACCAGCAATGCAGGTTTCTATTTTATCACATTATGTTGGTTGTCAGTGCAAATGAAGATTAGACAAGACAACAGCAAATGTAAAAAACAAACAAACTACAAAATGAAAATGATTCTGTAGGGTAATTCGTAGGGTGTTGTTGTATTGTCTGGTCCCAGGTGATAAATAAGCAACAATATCAATTATGAGAAGTTTCAGAGGTAAAATCCTGTTCTGCCTAAATGTCTAGGAATTACGGAACCAGGTCATGATCTTAACTTTGAGGTCAGCTTGGCCATTTGTGCTTACATTCCTTCTTCTAACATGCTGTAGGTTGACCTGTTTTTCATTGTGGCCATTTTTTTCTGCTGTATTCAAAAGTAAGTTCCTATTTTGCATTTAGCTTTGTGAACTACTGTTACTGTATGTCTATTGGGTTTTGATGATGAATGCAGGAACTAAGATCAGACAGAAAAGGTCATTGTTGTTTTAAATCAGTGGAGTACAGCACCAGTCCTGGACAGGCAGAAGGTTTCTGGTTTTCTTTCCACTTCAGCCCTTAATTACCTAATTGAACTCATTATATGCTTAATTGGATAGGGCTTATCCTTTTATTGTTCTTAAGAACCTGGAGATTTAAAGATATAAAACCTGCTGGACAGCACGTTCTTCCTTAAGAAGGGAGGGTGGGAGTGAGGGTTACAACCAACAGGATGCAGTAAAGCTGATTTAAACTTTCCCTTCTGAAAACTGGGCTTCATTTTCAAAAGGGAAGCTGATATTGTCCACACATTCTGAAAACAAAGGGGTGTGATTTAATTTCATAATATTTCACAATATTATTATTTTAATAATAGCACATAAGTATAGAGTAAAGCAAGATGATTGCATCTCTGTTTCATTGTGTTTGTGTTTCTTTGTGTTCTTTGTGTTTCACATGAAGTGTTAGGGGCTGAGTCTGTTAAGGCCTGTTGGTAGAGTGCTGTGTGTGTTAAGGGATGTCAGGAGAGTGCTGAGCATTTTAAGTACTTTCAGTAGACTGCTGAGTGCGTTAATATGTTAAGGCCCGTCGGAATTCTGAAAAGTCGTCTGAAGTCTTGTTAGCAATGCTTTTGCTGTGAAGGCTGTCTGGTAAGCTTACTGCTTAAGACAACTGTATTGACGTGTCTCGGAGACTTCCTTTGAATTAGACCCATGTTCAGTGCACTGTGTCACCTCCTGTGTAAATCTTGCATATGTGATACTTTTTTTAGAGTTAAGCAATGGAAATGCGATGCAAGTTGAAACCCATCCTGAAAAAGCTTTGACCTCTAGTTGTCTTTAAAGATCACAGATATACTGTATTCAATGGTAAAGCAGCAAACAAACAAAGTTCCTTATGTATACAGTTGACCCTGGTGTCAGTGACAGTGAACTGTTGCATTTTGTAGATCAACACAGACACAAGCGAGCCCGGAAATAAGCTGAAATATAATCTCGGTTGACACGTTCACCAGATGATGTTAAACTGAATTGATCCTAAATTACAAAGACTTTTGTCCAGAATTTAGTTATAATTCAAAATAGTTACACTTACAGACCCTGATATTAATCAGATATTGAGTTTCTTTTTGCTGATTGAAAATGTTGGACCATTTTAGCCACTTTCACAGTTCTGAAGCAGAGACTGACTAGAGAAGGCCTTGCAAACACTGCCTTACAGTACTGTATTCACAGAGCTCGGAACAAACATGGCCGATTGTGGTCACTCAAATTATGTGTTCGGCAGGGATGTCACCGTTGTGGGCGAAACTGTTATCTAATATTTTTTTTAAAATGAAAATATTAATTACAAACATGAGGGAGCCAGTCTTGCCTGTCTGGGTATTTGTTACAAATTTATCAGAGGATTGCCTCTGAGTCTTTTGTGAAGGAAGCTGCGGTATAGGTTTCAAAAACAAACCTGGCTTATATCTTCCGGACTTCAACAAAATAGTGCTTCACATTCTCAGTCTTAAAGGCACTTCCTCTTCATGCTGTCAGGTGCCCTCTGCTCTGTGTTTATTTATAATGTTTCTTTTTTGGCCTTTGGTGTTGGATTTCTACTTTTAGCTGCTCTGATCTTGCCTTCCTGAGGACGTTCCTCATGAGAGGAGTTGTGAGGCTCCACGTGCTCCTTCCTGACCAAACAATGAGCTGCTCCTCTCCCCACAAAGATGCTGCTCACTGGCAGCATCCTAAAACATGCCTCAGCCTGAAATAGCACAATTAAACCAACAAATAATGAAACATATCGGCTGTCTGAAAACTTTGATGTTCCTGAAACAAGATCTAGGCTCGTTTCAGAAGCCCTCAAAAAACTGTGGCTGCATTTTGCTTATTTAGTGCAATGCTTAAGAGCAGCTTTAGTTTTGGGATGGAAAACAAATTATATCCCTGTAAGAGCACAGCACAGCAGAGCCACCCTTCCTGTTATCAACTTAGCTATTCCTTCAAAAGTCTTTTTTTAAAGTTTCTTGTAGTAAGCTTCCTGTAGTAAATGTCTGACACGAGGTGCTAAAAAATATATAAATTGATAGTGACTGCTCTGCAAAATTTACAAATACAAGTGTTGGCCACTGTGTTCTCTCTAAAATGTGTGTGCACATGTATCTTAACTGTATTGGCAGCCTGCTTTGTGACAAAAATCACAAGAGTCTTCAGCTTTGACTATGAACACGAGTTGCAGTTTTAACTGTATTTAATGCCTAACTTTAGTGTTTGCTATTTCCTGTGATCATATTAAGCCTACATTTCCCATTATTCTTTGTCATGATTATCTGCCATGGAGTTTCTCTTATAAATGAAAGGCTGTGTGAGTAGTCTTGTTCTAAGAGCCTCATGATCTGTTAAGATACTGGTTTCCAGGCCTTGTTCTGGAGGACCACTATGCCACTGTACCTTTTCATAGTATTTTTGTGTAGAATACCCATGGCTCAAACTTCCACAATGAGAAAAATGTGCACTGGTGTCTAGAATTGAGTTATTAACACTGTTATTTTGTTATGGCCCGGGGTGATCATGAAAGTCATGTGTTCCTGCTGCATCAAAACTCTTACCACGACATCTCACGGCCTTTTCTCATGTTTGCTACCTTGCTAGCCCTGTGGAGCTGTAACCCGGTAACTGTGATGTATGTTATTATTTTGCTAATGCAATAGGAAGTGCAATCTTAAACTCACTCCACACAGAGACCGCAGTGCAACTGACTTCCCTCTCTGTCTTCCCTGTCATCCTTCCCAGTGTGCTGCACAGGAGACATGCTTGCCCCTGCTAGGGAGCAGTCTGCAAAGGTAGATGTGCACTGCTGTCCTGAAACTAGGCTCTCTGTTGGGTGATTGACAAGTCTTAAGAAGAAGATATGGCATATCTTCATAAGCAATAAAGAGTACTGACTCCTACAGATACTGTAAATCTCCCTGGTGGAGACTGTCAGTGAGACCTAATACCTAATACCTAGTATTACCTAATACAGGGTTTACCTCAATTTTAGCAGAAGAGGTTGTGCATCTTCATCTTCTTTAGGTTTCAGTCACAAACCTTTTCATGCCTATTATTTTGTCATGTTTTACTACATGACGAGGTGTTTGAAGGGCAGTAATGCAGGATGTAATTTGGGATGTGTCCTCTTTCAGGGTTTCATGGCTTCGGGATGATTCAGTCATTGAACCATGCATTTCTGTACCTTCCGATGGGTCTGAGAAGAGCACATAGTTGTATTTTTATGGCACTGGTGTGCACCAACTCCAAAGTGTAAACAATGTAGAACATGTGTAAAACTAAGAAAAAAATGAAAACATTCTTTGCTTGAATTTTTTTATTCAAAAACTAAGTGCCAGCTCATGAGTTAAAATTGCATTCTTGCATAGGGTCTCCAAGGAAAGCCAAACTCCCTCACATTGCTTCTATGGTTAATCTCGGTTTTTCTTTCTTCTTTGTGTGTGTCTGTGTGTTACCTTGTGTGTCTCTGTGTTGCCTTGTGTGTCTTTGTGTTGTCAGGTCTTGTCTCACAATTTGTGCACGGTCCTGAGTATCCCTCATGACCCTGTGGCACTGGAGGAGCACTTTCGGGATGATGACGACGGCCCTGTGTCCAGCCAGGGCTACATGCCCTACCTCAACAAGTACATCCTGGACAAGGTACACACTCCCCTCCCTCAACAAGTCTATCCTTTACAAGATACACACTCCCTCCCTCAACAAGTCCATCCTGGACAGGATACACACTCCCTCAACAAGTCCATCCTGGACAGGATACACACTCCCCTCCCTCAACAAGTCCATCCTGGACAAGGTACACACACCCCTCCCTCAACAAGTCCATCCTGGACAAGATACACACTCCCCTCCCTCAACAAGTCTATCCTGAACAAGATACACACTCCCCTCCCTCAACAAGTCCATCCTGGACAAGATACACACTCCCCTCCCTCAACAAGTCCATCCTGGACAAGATACACACTCCCCTCCCTCAACAAGTCCATCCTGGACAAGGTACACACACCCCTCCCTCAACAAGTCCATCCTGGGCAGGATACGCACTCCCCTCCCTCAACACGTCTATCCTGGACAAGATACACACTCCCTTCCCTCAACAAGTCCATCCTGGGCAGGATACGCACTCCCCTCCCTCAACACGTCTATCCTGGACAAGATACACACTCCCTTCCCTCAACAAGTCCATCCTGGACAAGATACACACTCCCCTCCCTCAACAAGTCCATCCTGGGCAGGATACGTACTCCCCTCACTCAACAAGTCCATCCTGGGAAAGATACACACTCCCCTCCCTCAACAAGTCCATCCTGGACAAGATACACACTCCCCCCCTCAACAAGTCTATCCTTTACAAGATACACACCCCTTCCTCAACAAGTCCATCCTGGACAAGATACACACTCCCCCCCTCAACAAGTCTATCCTTTACAAGATACACACCCCTTCCTCAACAAGTCCATCCTGGACAAGATACACACTCCCCTCCCTCAACAAGTCCATCCTGGACAAGATACACACACCCCTACCGCAACAAGTCTGTCCTGGACAAGATACACACTCCCCTCCCTCAACAAGTCCATCCTGGAAAAGATACACACTCCCCTCTCTCAACAAGTCCATCCTGGACAAGATACACACACCCCTCCCGCAACAAGTCTATCCTGGACAAGATACACACTCCCTTCCCTCAACAAGTCCATCCTGGGCAGGATACGCACTCCCCTCCCTCAACACGTCTATCCTGGACAAGATACACACTCCCTTCCCTCAACAAGTCCATCCTGGGCAGGATACGCACTCCCCTCCCTCAACACGTCTATCCTGGACAAGATACACACTCCCTTCCCTCAACAAGTCCATCCTGGACAAGATACACACTCCCCTCCCTCAACAAGTCCATCCTGGACAGGATACACACTCCCCTCCCTCAACAAGTCCGTCCTGGACAGGATACACTGTCTATCCTGAACAAGATACACACCCCTTCCTCAACAAGTCCATCCTGGACAAGATACGCACTCCCCTCCCTCCACAAGTCCATCCTGGGCAAGGTACACACTCCCCTCCCTCAACAAGTCTATCTTGGACAGGATACACACTCCCCTCCCTCAACAAGTCTATCCTTTACAAGATACACACCCCTCCCTCAACAAGTCCATCCTGGGAAAGATACACACTCCCTCCCTCAACAAGTCTATCCTGAACAAGATACACACTCCCCTCCCTCAGTAAGTCCATCCTGGACAAGATACACACTCCTCTCCCTCAACAAGTCCATCCTGGACAAGATACACACACCCCTCCCGCAACAATTCTATCCTGGAAAAGATACACACTCCCTCCCTCAACAAGTCCATCCTGGGCAGGATACGCACTCCCCTCCCTCAACAAGTCCATCCTGTACAGGATACACACACCCCTCCCCTCCCAGGCCCTGTGTCCTGCCAGTGCTACATGGCACCCAGACAGCCTAAAAGTTCAACCAGTAAATCTAGCAATAAGTAACATAGGCATTTGAAAGGAATTCAGGTCACTCTTTCTTTTTGCCCGTAAACAAAGTTTCAGAAAATTTTCTAGGCTTTACATTACTGTACAGCTTGTTTGTTATGATAAGTATTCAAAATATTTTAGCAGACACAGCATCTGGCTCACACAACTAATTACAGCACAGCAAAATACCAACCTTTCATAGCCAACCTATTATACAACATCAAATACACAACCAAATATAAAGTTCACAGCATACACAATCCAATGATGGAACATACAACCTGCACAGCCATCTACACAGTAGTCAACTTACACAACCTATCGCACAAAAGCAAAATACACAGCTGGTTATATAGCACACAATCTAAACACACTGTTCTGCAATATATTTGCAATATACAGCAAAATATACAGCCAGCCAGTCACACAGCAACAGAGTACACAATCAAATACACATCTCACAATGGAGTACAACTCATATCAAATAACCAATAACAATATCCAATTCTTTGCATCAAAGTAATGTTTTTTTCACGGGCTATGTAAGTTTTAGAATAAAGGAAATATAAACAATATTATTTAAAGTTATCAGTTTAGTTGTGGGATAAAAAGCAGCACATGGTTCTTGTGGGATTTGATTCTAACTCTCTAGCAGAGGCAAGAGTTACTCTTTAGCTTTTGGGAAGGAAGGAGGTGTGAACTCCAGATCCTAGACCAAGGCTGTCCAGTCCGGGTCCCGGAGGGCCTGTGTGTCTGCAGGATTTCTTCAGTAGGTCTGTCCAAAGCAGCAGCACCTGAAGTGCTGGGAGATGCTGTTCCACTGACCCCACTCAGCCAGTAATGAGCTGATTGAGCGCTTAGCTGCAATGAAAACCTGTCCCAGCCCTCTCCGGGACCAGGACTGCTCAGCCCTGTCCAGCGGCAGGGCCAGGTGACGGCTTCTCTTTCTCTCCGTTGCTGCCCAGGTGGAGGAAGGGGCCTTTGTGAAGGAGAACTTTGATGAGCTGTGCTGGACGCTCACGGCCAAGAAGAACTATCGCCCAGAGAAGAATGGCAAGAGTGTCTTGAGCATGCACGACGCCTTCCGCCTTTGGTGCCTCTTCAACTTCCTGTCTGAGGACAGGTACCCTCTGGTCATGGTGCCTGATGAGGTAGAGACTCTGCTCGGGGAGCTATTCACAACACAGCCAAAACACAGATACAAACCGGAGTTTAATTAACTGACCTGAGTCTACTTAATTGTTGACCTTGTTGTTGTTGTTTTTTTTTGTCCCAGGCCACACTGGGCTGTGATCTGAATGTGAGAGCTCAAAAACGAGCAAAAGCAACTGCTATCATAATTGTTCAAGCACTGTGTGACTGGCATTGCGGAGCATTCTTTTAAAATGATCATCCAAAATACAAAAAGCCTGAAAAAAATTACAGACGCAAAGACTGGGAGGTCTGCACCCAAAAAAGGAGAGGGGGCTACTTTGACAGGTTTCAAGGCAGAGAAAGGCACACACAATGCTGTCACTAGCAGCATGGAGCCAAGCTGAACTCGTTTCCATAAGAACAATCTCTGTGAATCAGTACAAACAAGTGTGATCTAAGTGTACGTCAGCTTCCGGCCAACCTCATTAACATAGACCTGTTAGCAGAGGTTACTGTGTAGGAGGACTGACTTGTAGGTCATCATTGAGATGGAACACAATTTTGTTTCTTAATATTTCATTGGCGGCATCAATGCACTTCACACCTGCAGTTCTAAGAATTCTGTGCCGTGTGATGCTCAGGTGCTTGCGGCCCAGCGATTTGTGATCACAGTTTAGCCGCAGCAGGCCGAGGGGATCCAGGCATGTCAGAGAGAGTCGGTGTTTGTCAGCAGGAGGAAGATTCGAGTGTGTCTCTTTCACATGAACACTCACAGACTATCCTGGACTTCCCCTGCTACTAGTGCACCGGTAACGTGCCCCACAGTGTCATATTTCCTCCTAGCTCAAGTACTGGAGGGGTTGTCACTGTCTGAAGCTGCTGTAGGCCCAGTTGGAATATCAGTGGGCCTCTGTATGGGATCGTTGAGATGTGTTTTTCCTGGGCTGGTATTGGTGTCTCGTTGCTCAGTTGCTTCCTGTGTGAAAACAGTCCTGCGCGGTGTGCGCTGCCAGGTGGGGAGGTGCTTTGTGAGGGAGGGAATGGAAAATGAAAAAAAAACAAAGCGCTCTCTATACATTCATCCACCTGTGAGCAGCTGCCACGACAGTTTTGCTTTTGCTAACCGAAGACTTAATTCTGTGAAAAATGAAAAATAAAGAACCTACAGGACTTTTCTAAAGTTAGGAGGAATCGAGAACAGAGAGACTTGTGGGAGAAAACAGTGTTGTTTCACTGTTCACTGCAATGAATCACTGCAATGAATCATGTACTGTATTGATATCCTTGCTTCCCTGTATGGATGCCTTTTCTGATATTTCATGGAGACTGACAATGAATTCACTCAGTGTGATGGCAGCCCATCCTATCATTGTTTTGGCCTCTCTGAACCGTTGGCGAGGTCTGTTGACATTGAAACATTGTGTGCAGTTCTGGCACACTTCACTGCGATCCGCAGATAGAATATCCTTGCACCTGTCTCCTCTTTCCAATTGTATTGCAGACTTTAGTGAAGACATTGTCTTGGATTTTACTTGTATCACTGGGGAGGAGGCGTGTGTGTGGCTGGATAGGTTGTTTCAGAGGCAGTTCAGAACCACAGCTAATATTTAGGGATCGGCGGTCTTTTAAAACTGTATTTTAAAACCTTAGCATTATGAACTGTTAACATAACAATTAAAGGCCCTAACTGAGTCTGCAACAGTAGTTTGAATTTGGAGTCTTCCCATGTATACTGCATCAGTGCTGTGACAATGACCTAGCAGATAGAAACTGCTGCTGACTCAGTGAAGTCTAGAGCCTTCATGTAATGTAGCATAGTCAGTTTAATGAGGATCAGTGGTCAAGAAGTCTTTTTGGGTAACTTCCCTGCACTCTTGAGATTGTTGAAATCCCAAGTGCAAAGAGACAGATATTTTGGGTCAGTGACTCTGTTGCTGGTTTTGGCTGGGCAGATTCTTGGACTTGTGCCTATCATTATAATTTCAATCTGAGGTCCATCTGTGTGCACTGGCAACACATAAAGTTTTTTGGGATTTTTTGCAGTTTTGACACCACCTGAACTGTGTTTCTGAAGAATCCGTCTTTGTTAGAAACTAACATCTATTCACTGTATTACAATAGTGGGTCAGTGGTTTGTCTATCTGCCCCCTCACTGTGTCATTCCCCTGTGTCCAGGTGGAATACCTGCTGAAGAAGGTATGCGTGGCCATGAGTATGGAGTTGAATTGCGTGGAACTGGAAGACTACATTTCCCAAGAGGCTGTGCAGCAGAGCGGCATCACAGTCTGGCACTTCCTAGATCTGGTGAACTCTGGGAAGATAACACGGGGCATTGACAAGCAGACGATCAGCATGGCTATTGAGGAAGTGTACCGAGAAATTGTGGGGGACGTGCTCAAAGAGGTATGTACCAGTACCAATGGCTGGGAATGGGCTGATTGCAAACACATGACCTTCTGCACACAATACATATCTGCTTAAGGGCAGAGCCCTGACATCTAGTCTTGTAGTCAGTGTTGTTCAAGCGGGGTTGTGACACTGACTAAATAATTACAGTACTAGGTGGTAGGTGTCCAACTTGATTAATAAATGCTCAATAAAAACCCCAATGGGACACAACATTAGCATTATCTGCAGTGCATTTTAGTTTTTATGTTACCTGTGCAACATGAATGGGATAAAAGAACTGTTGAATGCTCCACAATAGTGTCATACAAGGCAGTGTAAATGCATTGCTGTGTGTCCCTCAGGGCTACCTGTGGAAGAGAGGTCAGCTGCGGAGGAACTGGACGGAGCGCTGGTTCACCTTGCGGCCCAACTCCCTGGCCTACTACGTCAGCGAGGACCGGAAGGAACGCAAGGGCAGCATCTCTCTGGACAGGAACTGCTGCGTGGAGGTCAGTGGCCCCGCACTTACAGGAATCCACTCTTCATGCCCACGCCGCAGCCCAGCCACTCCAGAGAGGCGTGTGCTGGCCCCACTCCAGCCCACGCCAGACTGTGTCACCCAGGTCATGGTGTTGTCTTAGAAAGGCACTGAGGAGCCATGAAGTTCTGGATGTGCTGCTATGGTCTGACTCCCAGATGTTCTGTATAAACCAGAAAGAGTCAGAGTGGACAGAGTTATAAAATGCAGCTTTCTGCCATGTTCCAGCCCAGCAGGTGAAAGCTGTTGATAAATACATGAGCACATAGTTAATTATGGGGCTCCTGAATGGTTCAACTAGTGACTGGTTTGTAGGTTGAATTCTGCAGTTTGCATGTCACTGATTTGACTCTGGGTATTGCTGCTGGGCAGCTGTGACTTGAATTCCCCAAGCGCCAGTTCACGACTGGAGTCGGCATTGTTGGAATCGGATTGGCATGGGTTGGGTGAGTGGCCTTGTCTTGCCAAGCATGGCCGCCATACCTGTGGCTTGGCAGGCTCCTGCCAGTGCAGAGAGAGTTGGCATCAGGTCACACCAGCCATGGGACTGGCAGGGTGAACCATGTCAGGTGGCTCTGGGAAGGGCCCTCTTTGGGAAAAGTCATGCGACGGCCGAGGGTATTGGGTTTGCAGCAAAGCTAAGGAATTAAAACAAGAGGCTCCCCTGGGCCTCAGCTGGCAACGCACCCCCTCCAAGTTCAGGGTGAGCCTTAGGTGAAGCCCGGGCTGGGGATTGGATGATCAGGACGGTCAGAGCTTCCAGTGAAACAAGTACTCCAACAATTTCCCAGGTGCCTGCTGGGTGACATCAGTGAGAGACACACCTCTCCACCAATAGGCTGTGGCCCACCTGTGGATGCTATGGAGACTGGAGCATGTCAGATAAAGATAAATTGCTCTGAAGGGGTCAGTGGGTGGGCTGGGACATGCCTGCTGGTCCTCATTCTCTTCTTGCAGTAGAGGAGTCATTGCTGTGAGCCTAGACATAAAGGAATGATTGCCGAGAAGTTGTTCTAATTTAAAAAATGGAAAAATGCATATGATTCCCTAATAAATAGTATAACATTAAAGAAATCATAAAGAGATTGAGGGGCAGTTGTTGTGAGAGGAGACAACACAGCTGGGTAGGAGCATAATGGTTTTACATAATACAAATATCAACTAAAATAGTAGGCTAATGTCAAGCATGTAGGCAAGGCTGTGGTTCCACAGCACCAGGGCTGGAATGTGATTTAGCAGGGGATTGTGGGAAGCCAGCCTGACCCCGGGCCTTCTGTGTAGCAGGTGTTACCAGACAAGGATGGAAAGCGGTGTATGTTCTGCGTGAAAACGCCAGCCAAGACCTACGAGATGAGCGCATCAGACACCAAGCAACGTCAGGAATGGACCACAGGTGAGAAAGTCAGCTACTCGACAGCGTGATGCCGACCAGACTCACATTATCCACACCAATGCATCCCAGCCAAAGTGTCTGCACATCCACGCTTTGCGTGTTCATGAGGGTTTAACCCGGGAACAGGGCCGTCGCCAGAACAATTCGAACGGGTGGGCATTTGGTGTTAACCAGGGGGGCCGGGTTTGAGCGCCAGATTGAGACACGTGACTCTACAGATGATTGTCACCTAATCAACGCTGCAATATAGAAGGCAAAGTCAAATGAAGTTCAGCAAATACACCACTTTGGTAGTGACTGAAGATGGTCCTTTGAACCATTTTCTTAAATCCATTGTTTAGACTACTGTTAGCCTAGCTTTCTGATTAACGAAATGATATTTCACAATTTCTGGCTACAAAACCGCCTTGTGTGTTGCATTATAAATCCCGTACTGAAACCTCAGATGAGACACAGGGGCTAGCTCCGTTTTTTCATTCGTCGTGACAGAAAAAGAAAATTTGATTGAAATGTTAGATGAGTTACATAAATATTTTGGCCAAATTTAAAAAAAATAACGAAAACATTTTTTCCACTTTATTGGAAGATTATTTCGGGGGGGGGGGGGCGGTGTGCACATTAGCCCACATGGGGGGGGGCTTTGCCCCCTAATGCCCCCCTTATCGACGGCCTTGAAACTCGAGGGTGTTATTCCAGTGCAGTGTCATGCGTTTCCTCACAGACATGAAGGTTTGTCTGAAGGCCGGGTGTTGTTGCAGTGTAGCAGAAAGCGCGTTACTAACTCGCAGCGTGACTCTGGTGTTCGGAGAAGGACGGGGGGGGGTTGCTTGTGTGCTGTCCCGCTCCGGGTCCGCGTGCGCCGCGTTGCCCAGTGGTGCCGTTGTCCCGCAGCCATCCAGACGGCCATCCGCCTGCAGGCAGAGGGGAAGACGTCTCTCCACAAGGACCTGAAGCTGAAGCGGCGCGAGCAGCGGGAGCAGCGGGAGCGGCGGCGGGCGGCCAAGGAGGAGGAGCTGCAGCGGCTGCGCGCCCTGCAGGAGGAGAAGGAGCGGAAGCTGCAGGAGCTGGATCTGCTGAAGGAGGCCCAGCGCCAGGCCGAGGCCCTGCTGCAGCAGGACGAGCAGCGGCGCCGCGCCCAGCACGAGGAGATGCAGCGCGCCCTGGAGGTGCAGCTGCGAGAGGCCGAGGAGGTGCGCTGCCGGGGCGGCCGGGGAGCCGAGGGCGCTGGGGGAGAGCAGCAGCAGGGCCTTGCAGTGAGATGGAAGAACTAGCATTATCCTTACAGGCACAGTGACGTGGCAATTGACACGTCAAGTGTTTCATTCTAGATTCAGGAGTCTGTCTGTGCGGAGTTTGCATGTTCTCCCTGTGTTTGAATAGCTGGCTACCCCAGTTTCTATTCACCTCCCAGAGACATGCTGGCCAGGTTTTATTGATTTATTAAAGACGTTCCTTTCTCCGACTCTTCTGAGGGTTTCGTTAAGATCAGTCCATTTGTTTGTGAGTGGTCCGAGGCAGTAAGGGGGACAACCCGATGTGCTGTGTCGCAGGCGCGGGCCAGCATGCAGGCGGAGATGGCGCTGAAGGAGGCCGAGGCCGACAGGCAGAGGAAGAGGATCCGGGAGCTGGAGGAGATGCAGCAGCGCCTGGAGGAGGCCCTGCACCTGGAGATCAAGGCCAGGCAGGATGAAGAGGCCTTCCGCTACGCACAGGCCAGGTACACACTCACATGCCTGCCAGCATACCACCCCGAGCATTGGCGCCTCCATACCTTGTGTGTGCATAGGATTGCTTGTCCCATGCAGTAGACATGCACGCATGCAGTACACATGCACAGTGTGCACGCAATCACTCAGCTTTCAGGCCTGATAGCTGGGGAAGGCTTCTGAAACACTAGAAGATCCTTGACTTGTGGAAAAAAAGCCCCCTGCCTTTAAAAAAAAACAAAACAAAAGGAAATCGCTTTGTTATTGTACTTCACACCCAGACTACACGTCCCATGACAGAAAAAAAGACTAGTGACAAGCAGGGGTTTCATCCTGTAGAACCACAGGTGTCCAGAGGGTTCCTCACTGAGCGCCAATGGGAATGGTCACACCCAGGGTGTGAAATCAACAGAGCCCGTACTCCTGGCCTGCAGATCCGACTTTAATATGTTCTACTTACCCACAACAATTTTCAGACTGAAGTGTAAAACGGGAAATCCTTATTGAAATGGATTCTTGGCTTTGAGTCCTCCAGCATGCAGCACATTGCTTACTGGTTAGAGTTTGTTCATATGTGCAAATTACAGGATATGTGAATATGATTGTAAGATCTGTGGCTTCAGACAAAACGATAAATTTAAGGCTGGTAGGTATGACCTTCCTTTCACAAATTGTTAAACAAAACCTGTTTATTTCAAATTAGAAATGAATAAAAGTAGACAGATGACTATAAAATTGGGAAGGCACTTACAGAAGGTTGTATTCGTTTTTGTCATTCTTAAATGTCATCTTTTACATTAACCGGTTGTTTATATAAACAGCAAGTTTGAACAGACAAGTTAATAAACTTCTCTGTTTATTCCCAATACTTTTTTTTAGATTGAACCTCCTGTTCACCAATTCTGAAACCGTCACTGCTGCGTGTGTGTTTCTGACTGGGATATACTTGTGAAAAACACTCATTTTGTTTTTAAATGTTAATAACAAGGCAGTGAAAGCCATTGCAGAGCAGTCCGCGTCTGGGCAAGGTTGTTCTGTTCCCATGGGGACACAGCAATGCCCTCAGGTTGTCACGTTAGCATGCCTGAGGAAGTGAGTTTCTAACGAAGGGAAGTTGTGGAGGACGGACTCGGCAGGTATGAACGAGTGTTGAAAGCTCAGAAAAGAAAACTTCCTTTCTGTGTTGCCTGCATCTTATGTGAAACCTTTTTTCGTGAAAGTCTGTTGCACCGTCTGCTGTGGACAGTGCATTTTATCACAGTACAATATTTCTGGATGTGTGCCTGGAAATGCTGAGCTGGAAGACGAGTCATTAAGAGGAATCTTATCGATCTCTATTTTCAGACACTCTAACATGACCTTTGTAATATTCATTCATAAGAAATATGACTTTTTAAGAAATGATTAATGCTGTGACTCAGTGGCTCCGTTTCGGGGCTCTAGTGGTCAGTGTTGCAGTGGTAGCTAATGAAGCAATTTAGGTGGAAGTCAGGAGGTTTAATAGGGACTCAGTTGTTCACGACTCAGCTTTCCAACTACAATTTCTGAATTGTATTGCATGGGGAGAATGTGGATCCACAGACTAATGTGCTCACTTATCAGAGCTTTCCACCTTTTGACACATGCTGGAGAGAGAGCACCAGCTGCATGAGTAGGGCTTGTCTCACTGACGGCAACGTTACAGGTGGCTGGCAAAGAGAAGTTGCCGTTTAGCCCAAGCCCTAGTAGTGCTGTGTCATTTCTGGTTACACACATTCCATGGTTGGGTAATGCCGTGATTCAGGATGGAATCAGTGCTGTCTGGGCCGTAGGGCTCACCTTGCACCAAGAGGAGCAAGATGCTTAGGAGCCTTCAGGGGTGCTGTTCCCTGTTTTACCCCTCGAAGCAGAAATGGCGTTCTGTTATCGGGCAGGTGTGGATGAGGGATGATAAAACCTTCAGCCTCTGAGACTGATGTGGCTCAATGGATCTCAAGTATGGAGAGGCCTGCGGTCTCAGTGAGGTCCACTGTGGACCAAGGAAGGGGAGCCCAGGAGCGAGTGGCCCAGGATCAGGGGTGATTCGCATAGAAGAGACTTGCAGCTGTGGAGCTGTCAGAGAACGCCAACCAGGGTGCTCCCTGGCACACTGTCTTTCTGCAACTGGATGACAAAGTTTTTCCAAGCCGCATGCGTGACTTTCACATAGACAGAGTCATAGATTTTTTCAGGCTTTTAGCCAGTTGTTCAAGAGGGAAGCATCCAATCCACACATCGCATAGCTTTGGGAGTAATATTAAATGAAGAATAAAACCTTTTGAATTGGCCATCTAGAAAAAAGAATCAGCTGTCACTGTTTTACAGTGAGAAAAGGCAAATTAAGGTTTCATCTAGTTTTCCTCATTTTATCTAACGTTATTTTCTAGCATTTAAATGAACATCTGAAAGCGGAGAATGTGTGGCCTGGTAGTCTTGGTAGTTTCAGTGCACACCTGTGTCTGTCCTCCCGCTCCCAGGCTGCTGGCGGAGGAAGAGGAGAAGCTGAAGGCCCTGATGGCTTTGAAGGAGGAGCAGGAGGAGTACATCCTCAAGACCCAAAGAGAGAAGCAGGAGCTCAAGCAGGAGATGGAAAGCAAGTCCCGGTCGCTGGATGAGGCCCAGCGCCAGCTGGAGGAAGTGAGGGCCAACCGGCACAGGGTGGACCAGGATGTGGTGGTGAGCAGACAGCACTGCCGTCTGACCGTGTGTCCGTCTTTCCAGCTGCCTGTGCTTCTGTCTGAGGCCTGGACACAGGCAGCAAAGCAAGCCATGCCCCAAATTGCATTAGGCACGGGCATGCAGATTCTTATGTAAGCCAGACATTTAACATTAAAATCACCATATTTTGAGTGTTTTTGCATAGAGAGGTTTGGTGCAGTAAAAGAATTTTAAATAAGTACTGTAACTTCCCTACTTTGCCGATAAGATTTGTACAAGATCCCTGTGTCTCATAAAACCTCAAATGGACTGACCTGCTCTGCAGTGCTCTGCAATCGTGTTTCCTTGCACTAGCCCTATGGATCAGAGCCTGTTCTTACTGTTCTTATTAGTTTACCGGATGCCTGTGTGCCGGAGAACTTAGATTAAAAACAAAAAACATACTGCAAACGTTATACAGTGTAGTGTGGTTAATATGGTAAGCAAAGCTCACAGCAGGGCTAGCAGTTTGGGCAAGATACCCTGGTCAAGTCCACACGCATGTGCGCCGCCTGCTCTGATTGGACTTTGAAAAGACGTGAAAAATAGGCCGACGCCTCTCACTGAAACCTAGTTGTCATGGAAATGATGTGAGAACAGCTTCCTGCTTCTGGTCAGGGGTTGTCGGTGAACGATGGCAATTGTTTGTGTCTATTTTCCCCCACAAAAACCCTCTGGCTTCTTTTACAATAATTTGAAATAAAAATGGATACTACTTTAATAATTAAAAATCATCATACATCTTATTAATAATACAACAAATCTAAATAAATCATTAAAAATAATGAAAAAGTGCTGACTCTATGTGAAAAGGAGGCCTTTCTGTGGTCTCATGAGAATTTTTTACCCAGGTCAAAAGGAAAAAAAAAAACACTTTACGTTTAGCAAACATACTGACTTGAAGCTTTCAAGCTTTATGAACTGTTGTGTCTTTAAAAGTCTGAGGTGGGAGTGTTTCACTAGGGGGCTGAATAAAAAGACAACCATTGGATTTTAATTGCACAAGATGCCATGTCACACTGCACCACAGGTGTTCATTTCTGTGCTTTCACATCACAGCTGATTGCATTATCATAGGAAATTACATCTACTGTCTGTCCGTCCATAGGCCTGATCTGTGTGTCTCCTTTGAACCCTTTCCAGGCTGCCCAGAGGAAGCTTCGGCAGGCCAGCACCAACGTCAAGCACTGGAACGTGCAGATGAATCGGCTGATGCACCCTATAGGGCCTGGAGGTGAGAGCTTGGGAAAGCTAGATGTCACGCCCTCTGCAGCCAGAGGGCGCTCCTTCTCTGTCCTGTCCCTAGTTTCCGGTCTGCTGTCCTTCCTGTCCCTCTCTTTCCCTTGGGCTATATATTTACGGGTCTTGCACTCTGTCCTCGCTCAGCATTGATGTTCGGATGTCCTGAGACCTGCCTAGCACCAGGGCGCCCCACGTCCGCTCCCTGAGGGCATAGGTTTCTATACGGCATTCCTGAACTCTTTGCACTAATGAGCCCGGGCCTTTTTCCCGTCTCGCCGCTACGCATATGGGTCTTTTTCCGCTCTCCTGCTCCCCACGGTTAGTCCCTTTGGACGTCCGTGACACTAGAAGCTTCACTCAGACGGCCGCCTCACTGGGCTGTGTGGAGATGCAGAGCTCCGATAGTGTGAGGGTGACCGCTGAGAAATCTTCCTCGATCCAGCTCGGATCGCGGGCAGTTGCAGCTGGGGGGAGTTCACACAGCCTTCCGTTGGGACATATTTCCTAGATGCAAGGGAAAACAACACAAAAAAACTTGGCAATGGAATCCAGGAGATGCTTACAGGATGTCTGGATGAAGCTACTCTGTTAAGACATCGGCAAGCTCTGTGTTTTTTTTGTGTTGTGGGCTCTAAGGGGAAAACCTATGTAATTTTTTCTGATACTATGAAGGTATTCTTAGCAGCCCGGATTCTGCAAAACCCACTCACTCTCGCTTACCTCCACTGGGCTGTGAGAAGCTCCTGGACGTCACTTTTCTTTCTCCTGCAGGTCCACAGCCTGACTCACTCTGAAAAGTCAATCATCAATTTCCCTTCTATCTATCTATCTAAACCAGGTGACACACAAGTCAAAGGGCACATTTTTGGACCAAATGCCACAAGCAGCAAACCCCATAGTTAATGGTTTCTGTTTGTTAGCTGTGGTTGAGAACCTCTTCCTTACAAATCTCGCAAAAAATTAATTTCCTGATGGCTGTATTGTCTCATGCCCAAATCTGGTCTTGATCCTTAGCCTTGGAAGTGATGTCATTGAACTTTTTTAGGTCATGATCAGTCTCTGCTAGTGGTTACCTGGGGGCCGACGCACCCCACACAGCTCGGCTCCGCGCTCCGGCGGTGCTGTCAGTCTCCGTCGCTGTGCCTGGAAGAAAACAGCGTGCTCTGTGGTCAGAAAGCAGATGGCTCTGCTTGATAAGAAGGCCCTGCAGTCGGTTTCACAGAACCCGGAGGCACAGCCTCCAGGATATTGAAAGAGCACCACAGCCCCCCCAACACACACACACATGCTCACACACACTCCCTCCTCTGTTTGCAGAAGTTACGCTTCCTTGTATGAGGAGGAGCGCTTGAACGTGCATGTCAGTGAAACAAAGTGCTCAGGCACTTTGCAGAGTTGGGCCGTCGCACAAGGACACCGTAAATACGTTGAGCTCACGAAGAGCACACACGCAAACGTGAACTGAGTCGTTTCAAAGGCATAGTGCTGCTAGCTGAGCTGCTTTCCTAGCTTTGCCCCTCTCAAAGAGCTCTGTGGTGTGGTTTGTGAACTGCATAGTAGAGCTTACATGAGCAGCCACCGATTTCTGAGAGCAAAGCAGCTGCAGGCTTTTGGAACTTATATGCAACAGGGTACTAATTTGTCAGACTGCAGTGAAATTCCATTCACTAAATTGTACTGAATTCTACCAACTTAATGATGACAGCTTGTTAAATACTACACCTCTCCCTGTTTCTTGAGTTCATTCTCATTGAGCTACTTGAAATATTACTATTGCAAAGGAGAGCAATATGACAATACATTAGTGAGAATCCTCATTTTAGGTATAGATGCTGACTCAGAGGATATGCAAAATGTTTTGTGAGTTTTTAATGATTTTTTTTTAATTAAAAGCACAATTTCACTGTTTTCACATCCCCTACAGCAGGCATAATGTTCTAATCATAGTAAAGCCCCAACCGAGGGAAATAGAAGAGTGCTGCCACTGGACAATAGGAGTTTCAGGCATGAGTGTGGTTGTGGGGAGGTCTCATCTGCACTGATGTTAGACACTGTCCAACCCACTGGGATAAGGAATGAACTGTGCTGTGGCATTGTGCTCAGCAGCTGATTTGCATTATGTCACACAGAGAGGAAGGGGTGTCTTTCTGGCCTCTGACAGAGGCTCTGGGGTTCCCTGAAGCAGAGTGAAGGGCTGAGCTCCCAGGAGGTTCAGCATTTCCTCTATTACAGCTATAATTCGGAAATGTTAAAAGACCATAGTTTCGCATTTGTCCACAACTGGAATTATTTCGGTGTTTATACCACAATGCTGACTTCCCAGTATTTCATAAATGCAATGTACTTTTTCTTGGCTAAGACTGTAAGACACAGAAAGTGAGGGCTGTCAGGATAGATTCCCTTACTCAACACAAGAGGTCAGATGTAAAAAATAATGTTTTATCCCTTTTAAAGTTTTGCTGTGGCATGCACTGCTCAAAGAAGAGAAGAGCTTGTAAAGCACAGGGGAATCAGGGGGAAGATATGGCAGCACCAGAAACAGACTCCACAGGGCAAAAGAGATGTGGGAAAACTGCACCTGTCACATTTTCAAAAGGGATATTTACTTAGACATTTTCTCAGGGTATGTCCCTTGTTCTCTGCCCCCATTCATGTCCATGGATCTCTGGATAGAAACCCAATATTGACCCACTTTTATTCTCTCTCATTAGCTTCGAGACAGTCCAAATGAAACCCAGTGGACAACCGCTGAGCTTTGGCAGACACATAACAGCAACATCTGCAATAGGAACAACAGCAGCAGGACAGTTGTATTCTCCTCTAGCTTCTTATCGCCTCAGATCAAGGAACCTAACTGACAACTAAGCTGACACACCTGGGGACTGCAGCTATTGGTTGGTTTTTGCTTTCCTCTGATGGTTCGGGACACTTTTAGGGGCTCAACCAGAGCTCGCCACAAGGGGGCGCAGCAGGACGATACAGCAGGAGATCACAGATTGAGTGGAAAATCCACTTCTGTTCAGTGCATATTTTTGAAGAATGTGTTTTTGAAAGAAAGGATTTTCTCCCTCTCTGCTTCTTTTGAGTTAAATTAAAGACATTGGAACCTTCTGAAGCGAAGCTAAAAGGCAAGTAAATTGAAGCTCTCCTTGTGAAAAGCTTTCTGTTTCTCTCTCTCTCTCTTGCTGTGTCTTCGCTTGCGATTTCAGAGAAGAGGCCTTCTGGAAGTTTCTCCAGTTTCCGCGTTCCCATGCAGAAGGACCCAGGGCTGAAGCTGCAGCTGCGCCAGAGGTCGGAGGAGAAGGATGAAGAGAGCAAGGAGAATGTGAACCGCGGCGAGGGGGCCAAGCGCCTCTCACAGGCCTCTGACAGCGACATGGACACCGTGCCCTGAGAGGTGAACTCTTACCAACCAATCACACTCCGACTTCCATGACCTTTGACCCCCTTAATGGAAGCACAGAACTTCTATGAAGACTAAAGAGCAGAACAAACTTGCTGTAACCTAGGATTTCCCAATTTTTCTTTCTTTTGTTTTTAAACCGCCAAATTGGGCTGTTGATTATGAGTAGAACTGAATTAGCAGCCGGATATGTTTTTGCTGCATATCAGCCTTCTTTCTATGACAGCAGACAGAGAATAAGGAGAATCTCTTTTTTAATAATCTTCCTGTCGGATGAGAGTGTCAGACACGCTGAAAGTTATTTATCAGAAGTGATCGTCCACCAGAAAATACACCCCTTGGATGAAGTTTGTGATCAAGGAGAACATCACTAGAATTTGCAAGATGTTTAGATATTTTAAATATTTCTACCTAAATGTAACAAAAAATATTTGTACTTCTATTTAAGAGTTATCTTAAATGAAAATAGGTGTAATGCAGTCATCTGCATTTTGGCAAGTATTTCAGGTACTTTAAAACCAACAGTTTTTAACTGCTAGCAGGCAGTCAGGAGATTATTTGCAGAAATGAACAATTGTTCAGAGTAGTTTAAACTAAGCAAAACCCCTGTTCACTTCCTGGCTCCTTTCCAGAGAAGACAGTAATCGACTCTTCTTAGCTGATGTCATATGGTGTTTCCCAGGTCACTAAGCCGGGGTGAAAACAGAGCACTAGTGAACTGGGATTAGAAATTAGGCTTCGCATTACAGTGCTCACATGGAGCAAAGGTTAAAGATCATGCTTTGAGCTCTGCTTTCCTGTTGTGTATCTTATTTTTGCGGAGTGAAATTAGTTATAAAACACTGGCCCACTGATCAAAGCAAGTCGTCACATGGAGTTGAACACTTTATTTCCACTTGAAAACTATTAGGTATCCAGGATTTACATCCCTGTTTATGTGTTGGTCCTCAAAACCTTGCTTTTGCACATTTTCTAGTTCTGAATTATTTCTAAATATACAAAAATACTTGTCTTAAGAGCTAAACTTCTAATTTTTCTGAAACTTAAAATCTCTACTATTTTCTATACCCCCTACACCTGGACTGTACATTTCTTCGTCGGCTCTGTTCACCACCATGACCTCTTGCATTAGCTTGGTAAAGATGAAGACTGCGGCCATTTTCCTGAACCTTCTGCGTGGTGGCCAGACTTGAGCTGTGTCAGAAAGGCAAAAGGCTTTACAGGTGACCTGATCACAGGCCTCTGTCTCACCACAAAAAAGAGGATTCTAAACTAGGTGCATTTATAATAAACTTTTTATGCTTCTAAAAAATGAAAATAATGATCAAAAGCAGAGAAAACCTGTAAAAGTAATGCGCTGGAAAGGAAGATGTCAGTAATGCAACGAAATATTAAGATTTTAGGTTTCTGCAAGATATTAGACGTAATTTTTCCTTTGGAAAGCAAAGTACAGATCCAAATGGACTAACGTTTGGCTTAATCAGAAATAAAGTCAAATAGTATTATAATATAATTTCCTTAGTTTGTTTGTCATAGAAGATACTTTCATAACTCTTGGACCAACTCTGTAGTTGTCCTTGTAATGGTAAATGCACATACAGATTATAAAACATGAGAAAACTTGGAAGAGCTTCTGCTGTGAATGTCTTTTCTGGGTAGATCATAAGGGTGTTATTGGTAAGAAGCATTCAGACACCTGTCTTCAGTATCACTCCCATGTATTTTCAAATGAATATGTTTCTTTGACATCTAACACATCCCTAGAAACAATGAAAAAATTATCTTGATCTCATTTGCATAATTCCACATCCTTAGTCCCATATTTAGAAACCTTCTTTTGAATACTGTACAGCCACATTCTGGATTCAGGAAGTGTGAGTACCTTTAATTCTAAAAAATAAACCAGATATTGTCCTGGAAAACAGTCTTTGAGCCTAACAGACCTACAGAGCATTTTCAGTTTTGTTGCCATGAACGATGCTTTTAGATAACCTTTACATATGCAAAGGCCTTCCCTTTAGATGATGTAGTTATTCTGGCAAGGAAATGGTTACCTATAGTGTATAGATTTTCATTTTTAAAGGAAATGAAATTACTGGTTCAGAAACACGTACACACCCTTCACTATTCAAGCTGCCAGGAAAACCAAGCTGAAAAATCAAGATTTAAAAACTCTGGTCTGCCTGTATGCAGTCTCTCCAAAGAGCAGTCAACAAAATATGAGAGTGTTTGTCAAAATGCATTGTATCTGCTTACTGTAAAACATAGTTTGAAATTGTACAGTTTTTGTAATTGCTGTTATTTTATTTTAGTTATTGAAATAGTAATGGGACTGAAATGCCTTTATTTTGCCTGTCTCATCATGTTGTAGGTATACTGTACATTGACTACTGGGTGACATTAAATGCTCCTGTTATGCACAGACTGTGAGACGTGCTTCTGCCATCTGTGTGGGTGTTCAGGCGAAGATGGAGCAGCGGGGGAGGGGAAATTTGTTTCTTAAACCTCCAGCTAAGATCATGTTCTTGTTGAAAAAGCTTGCTCTCGATCACATGTGTCAGCTCTTCTGCCATACAGACACAATGAGGTCAACCTGGCCACTATATCTTCCTCCCGACAGAACAGCAGATTTCCATTCGCCAGCAGAGTTCGTTATCAAGGCAGTCTCAAACAAAAATTGAAACCCACGACGTGGTATTTCAAAAGAAGAAATCTACTCAGGACTTTGCAAATGAGAGGTGTGTCACCAACCTTTTTCTTTCGTCTGTCCTCAACAGTGGGGATACTTAGGAAAAAAGACCTGGAAATTTCCACTTGAGTTTGCACTCGGATTAAGCAACTGGTGTTGGGCATAGAGATTAACTGTTTTGGTATCGTTGAACTGGAAAAGAAAATACAATCCAAAGAATGCAAACAGAGAATGCCCTTTCTTCACTAACGTTTCTAGTTAAAGCCACTCGAATGGCATGTGTTTTATTTAGTAGTGGTATCACAGATGCGGATTTCTCTAATCCCTGACTACCTAATGTTGTTCATTTAGGCCTAAGCCTGTTGTGAATGACAGTCAGAAAAACTACCCCATAGAGCATCTGAGTTCTTACTGGAGACAACAGGGAAACACAATACCCTGTAGTTAAGGCGCAACTGCTTAGTTGAATAGTGTGAGGCTGAGCTTCACGGAGGCTGGTAGCAGCATATGCACCGTTTCAAAGCAGTCCACCTTGAGTGCCTGTACTCATATTGCTGCTGCTGTTTAATTTCAACATTATTTAACGCTGATATTCCATTCATCGCAGCCATCCCAAAAAAGATCTGTGCTGGAACAGTCCTTGGTCAGTTTTGACCAAATGGAGCAGTAGCTAAGCCTCTGAACTCATGACCTGGGATTCATAGGCTTCACCTGCCCATGCAGTCGTTGCTGCTTGAGCCGCATACTTTATCCCAAAATCTAATCCGGGGAAAATGGAATAAAAGGGTACAAGCATAGCCTGGGGGTAAACCTCCAATGGACTAGAGTCCCTTCAAATCAAATCAAATCCAAGTTTATTTATCAAATGCACAACAATACAGCTTGCAGCAGTAGTTGCTGGCTATGAAATGGCTTTTCCGTGAGCTCACAAAAATCACAAGAATCACAGAAGTCATAAAAATCACAAAAACACAAAAATCACAAAATTGAGGTTATGAAAATAAAGGTTACATAATACAGAATTACCTTCATACAGAAACTGGGATTCGTGTGAGCTCGAGGGCTCAGAAAGGGCTTCAGGGTTGAATACTGGTACAATGAAGAGAGGAAACGATCGGAGTTTGGGTCATGGGAGCCTGTGTCTAGATTTCGATCACCTGCAACAGGAAAGCCTCTCTTCACCAGGGGAGACATAGCCGCATGTCAGCAGCGAGGCCAGTATCTCAACTTCCTGTTTCCTGTGCTGGCAGGGCTCATTGCAGCAGCTGTGCTGTCTGTGTGCTCTGAGTCGCACAGGCGCAGCAACCAGAGCAATCAGTTGCATCACAGAGGATCGCGCCAGGGTGATGGGATAGAGGTGGGCACTAGCTAGAACCTGAGGCCACAGCCGAACACGCGCCAGAAAAGCTCCTCGAGCCGAGCTGTCCCTCAACACTCGCGAATTAAAGAATTAGGAAGGATGTGTCATTTAAATAATGATAACAGGAGGAAGCATGTGCTCGTCTTCGAGCGAAATTACGTGTGAACTGTCTGGAATTGTGAAAACACGTGTTGCTGGTTTTAAGAGCTGTGAAAATTCAGGACTTGGCCATGAAACACCATTAAGTAAAAGAGCCTTCACCTTAATCAAGGATAGCGAAATGGAAGTGAAGTTTTCTACACTATGTAGTCCATATTCATTGTGTCATATGTGAACTATCTATACATTTGCCTCCAAGATATTAAGAACCCCCTGTCAAACAGACTATCTCAGTCAGTCCATGCATAGTTCACCTGAAGATTGGGACACAGACCACCACCAACTAGCTCGGCCAACAGAATACCCGGATGTCAATCCTACTGGGACCTGGTGGATCACCAGCTCAGATGATCCCACAGGAAGAGGATCCCACAGTCCTGCCAGAGAGAGTCTGGACAGGGTGTTTCACAACCTGGTGGCACACCCACCCAATCCTGTACACAAACTCTTCTTGCTGCTAGCTAGGACACAGCACACTATTTGGAGGTTGTTGTAAACGTTTCTCTGCGTGAGTTTGTATTTGACAAAATACATTAACCACAAACCTATAACTCTTTGTTTCCACTAGAAGAAACCTCCCGAGGGCAAGAGTGCAAAAGCCCTCGCAGACTACAAATCCCAACGCAGGGGAAAAGTTAATGAAATGTGTAAAGGTCAGTAGAGAGACGCAATTTTGCTTTTCCCCCTCCTCTTTTTTGTTTATTGCTGACGAAGGGTAATTTAAATGAACTGTTTGAATTAGTCCTCCACCATTTCAAACGCACCTATAAGGAGGCGGCGCTGCTCTGAACTCGACGGATAGGTCGAAGAACTACACTCGAAACGCAGCCCTGACGAGAGGAGTGAAATTTGGGCAAACAGAGACACCTGCTGGTGAACCACGGACCCACAGCCTGTTCGGCAAATAATATAAAACGAACAAATACGAAAATTAAACATGATCGTTACGTCTGGGGTTCAGCGCAATGTTAGCAAAGAGCTGACACTGGCTTCGAAGAGCTTATTTTAGTTTCCCTGATACATAAAGCATCACATTCAGTTTCTTAATGAGAAGGCACACATTAATCAGTTAATGAAAGCATTTATGAAATTCCACCATTCAAATGCATTAGTGAATATATAATAATAATAATAATAATAATTGCTTACACTTATATAGCGCTTTTCTGGACACTCCACTCAAAGCGCTTTACAGGTAATGGGGTCTCCCCTCCACCACCACCAATGTGCAGCATCCACCTGGATGATGCGACGGCAGCCATAGTGCGCCAGAACGCTCACCACACATCAGCTATTAGTGGGGAGGAGAGCAGAGTAATGAAGCCAATTCATAGATGGGGATTATTAGGAGGCCATGATTGGTAAGGGCCAATGGGAAATTTGGCCAGGACGCCGGGGTTACACCCCTACTCTTTTCGAGAAACGCCCTGGGATTTTTAATGACCACAGAGAGTCAGGACCTCGGTTTTACGTCTCATCCGAAGGACGGCACCTGTTTACAGTATAGTGTCCCCATCACTATACTGGGGCATTAGGACCCACGTGGACCACAGGGTGAGTGCCCCCTGCTGGCCCCACTAACACCTCTTCCAGCAGCAACCTTAGTTTTTCCCAGGAGGTCTCCCATCCAGGTACTGACCAGGCTCACACCTGCTTAGCTTCAGTGGGTTGCCAGTTGTGAGTTGCAGGCTGACATGGCACTGATCAGCCTGCAATATAAGTTATATGCTCACACAAACACAAGGAAGGGATTCCGCTAATTAAGTATCTAGTAGGTGTTTCAATAGTGATAGTTGCCTTTAACGTTTTTTCCAAGTGCTTCTATATGAATGACTCTTCAGAAAGCCCACAAAGGAGAGGAGCCATTCCACCCATGTACTGTAACTTAATAAGCTTTTCAGTAGATAATTGATGCAAAGGGCTCATCCAGTGTTTCCTGAAAGACACCAGGGCATCATCTATCATATCATGGAAGGGTACCCTGTTCCATGCTCCCACAACCCTTTGTGTAGAAAATGCCCCGAGTTCTCAGTTCACTTCCCCTCAGTTTCCCTTTGTGTCCTCTTTTTCATGTTTTGTGTTTTAGATTGATCAGTGCCTTTAATGGTGCTGAATTCTTGAACCAGGTCCCTACATAGTCTTCTCTCAGCCATGTGATCTTCACCCTAATCAAAAGATCATTTTCAGTAGGGACACTTTCCTTGTTCCTTTCAGTTAATAATGAAGATATATTATAATACATGTATTCCTATATTGAAAATAAAAATGGAATATTTCAGATTTTCCTCTGGTCATAGCAATAACTCCAAAATAAATAGTGTGCATAATATAAAATAAACAGTCCTCAATTTATTCAAGACATTTCATTAATGAGAAGAAAACATATTAGGGAGAGCCTTAATCCTGGGGCTGATTATTTTCCAGCTGATCAATGACTTCCCAATATCGGGGCCCCTGATACACAAGAATGCCAAAGCAGCTAGTGCTCTGTGGTACCTCTCTTTATGTGACACCCTGCAGCAGTGTGAAGGCAGCTCAGAGTCTGTCCAGAGAAGCTCCAAGGAATGGGTTTGCTGTAACTGTTCTAGAGGAACAGTCTGAAAATATGCCATATGACTGTCAGTACTTAATATTCCTTGAATGGACAGGCAGATCCAAGCGAGCAACGTTTAAGACAGATCAACGTGTTAAGCATCCTCCAGTCCTGCCAGATTCATGTAAGTTTCCGGCACGAGGAGATGGTTTCTTTCCAAACTTGTGTACCTAGTTTCGCAACATGTGGCGCGACACTTACTTGCCCAAGCATTGTCCTGTGATACGCGCACTGTATCGCGTAACAGAGACACCTGCTGGTAACAATCGGCAATGCACCCAAGTATCTGCTGTAGTTCGTGGCCCGTGATGAACGAGAATAAAAGCGCTGTTCTGTAATCGTGACCCTGTACTGTTAAGCGCTGCATGCACAATAATTAATTGTATTCGTTGTTAATAACATCAGTGTTAGACACTGTCCTCGAACAACAACAATAATGCCAATTCATAATGTGTCTTTCTCTTTGTATTTGTGTCCATAAATGTGCTGATGAAATACACAGGCTTCCGGGTTAGCGCGACGCCTGACCCAAGACACTTTCTGGTATTGAATGGCTCGGTGGCTCGATGAAAGATTGCTGCAAATTACACAAGACTAAATTATTCCATTATTACAATCATCGCTTTTTTTGTTTGCATGGACTGGAGATGCCCTTTATTTTCCAAAATAGTTTTCACGCCCCGCTAGATATGACTTGGATTTTCTTACAGTGCCAGACACAGGTCACAAAACGAGCGACAAAAAGAGCCGGTGGAAAAAAAAAGGGAGTGACGCACAGATGACACGCAATAACCTCTACGTATTGCTCCACGTCACGTTACGTCACGTCGTACGTGCGCGTCAGCGCCTGTGACAGCGGCGGATTCCAGGGAGGCAGGCGAAACGGGTTTGGGGGAGAGAGTGTGGGAGACATACACACACAGACGGGGAGGGAGGGAGAGTAAAACTTTGGGATAAGAGGAAAAAAAAGTTTCGCCTCGCCTGAAAGCGGACCAGCGAAGGGCAGCCCGAGACCGGAACCGGTGCCTCTGCTCGAATTGGGAAGTAGCGGCGTGGGAAAACCTTTGCGTGGGGAACGAGAGAGGGGGAGAGAGTTGGGGGGATTATCTACGAGTTGCGGGAGCGGTGGGGATGATGAATAGGAGGAATCTCATGGAGTGATGTTATTGGTGATTCCCGAAGAATCAAAACGGAACAGAAGCCGGGACGCAAGGAAATAAAAACCGATAAATCGGCGATCCGAGTACACCAGTCTGCGGGCAGGTAGGAGCCAAACACTGGTTTTTAATATAAAAAGACCCACTCCTTTCTGGCGAAGGCTGTCTGTCGCCTGTGTCTCACTCGGGCAGGGAAACGGAGCCGGGAATGGGAATTGGGTACAGCTGACCACTGCCCTGTCAGGGTTACCCAATATTCCCGGCCGCCAGGAGCCCCTCGGACGGGAAGAGGAGTCCGGAGGGGTTGCATACAGCTCAAGGAACAGGGAAATAGGGGGTAAGGGGCGCAACGTTTACATACACGCGTTTGTTCTGACAGAAAAAAAACAAAATGAAGGGGGTTGAGTTGAAGACTTCGACTCAGTCAAGCCAGACAAAGTCGTTTTGTTTCGCTCCCAGCGGCAGAAACCTCTTGTGTCACGGGCGGCACTACGGTTAAGTCTGACTTATCACACACTCCAGTGGATGAAAGGCGTCTTTAAAAACCGTTCAGTTCTTGAAAGTCTGGAAAACATCTGCTGACTAAGTAAAAAAAAAAACCATACTAGCCTGCGTATATTTTTCGAACTCGCCAGTGAGTAAGCGCTGTTCCCAAAGTTGAGAAACCAGAGTGAGTTAGCTAACCGGCATTGAAAAATTTCTGAAGTGTGTATTACCTTGTAATTCATATTTTAATCAAGGGTCTGCTATGCAACCGAATGTGGGAAAGGGGGGGTTCAGAATAGAGTATGATATCGTTCTGCATTTTTAAAATGCATTAAAAATCACCATATGTCCGGCAGCACAATTGCCATCGCACTAAAGCGCAACCCTGGAATGCAGACGCAGGTCCATATAGTGGCGGGTACAGTATGTACTACAGGCATGCAGCTGGCAGCTACAGCCGTGTCTAGTTGGGGGACCTTTTTTTAATCATCCCTCTAATTTACATACACCCGTGTAAATTAATACACGTCTTTTAGCAGAACTGCATGTACTGTAAGTGCAATCAGAGAAGTACCACATGGTATGAGAGTCGAATGTGCACACCACTAGTCTTGGTGGAGAAAGGTTTTCCTTTTGTCAGGGGTCCCTGAACCCCTCACTGAATACAACATTGCCATAGAGGGTTGCCCAGGTGGTGGGTTTAGTGGATCATTCCTCTCAAATCAACTGTCTTATCTTACTATAGTGCCGTTTGTTATTAAACCTGCCCTAGTAACTTGCGCCTTTTAACGAGGGTTCAATCCAAAAACAAGTCTTCTGGAGAAGGTTGTGATTTGTGTGACACCCAAATGCATCTGAATAACCTAAATATGCTGCATTTTCTTGCATTTAGGGACAGTAGCCATTGTAATCCTGAAATATTGTGCTTGACTAAAGTATATTTTTTAAACAGAAAAGGCTTGTGATCACAAAATCATGTAATCATGTATTCATGTCAGCATCGTGGATCATTGGAGCATTCACAGGAGAATGAACTAATGAACTAAGCCACGAAGTTCAAGGAAGAAAACTGCTTCGTTGGTTTGTGTGCATAAAGGGCTCAGTCTTTTTCATGTATGTCATTGGCAGAGCTTCCTTGTAATAGCAAAGGTAAGGGATTGTCTCAGGTGTGATGAAGTCATCTAGGTAAGAGGTCCAGGATGGGCGATTGCTGCCTCGCAGTGCTAAGGCCCTGGGTTCAGTTCCTGGGGTGCTATCTGTGTGTGAGTTTGTATGTTCTTCCCGTGTTTGTGTGGGTTTCCTCCAGGTGCTCCGGTTTCCTTTCACAGTCCAGAGACATACCGGTAGGTTAATCAACTTCTGGGAGAACTGGCCCTGGTGTGAGTGTGTGTGTGTTTGTGTGTCTGTGTTTGCCCTGTGATGAACGGGTGTCCAGTCCAAGGTGTACCCTGCCTTGAGTCCGTTGCTCCGGCTCCTCCTACGACCCCGTACTGGCTGAAGTGGTGAGAAAAGGGATGAATAGAAGAGGTTGAGGATCCCGACTCTCCGGTAGAGAGGCGCAGTTTCATCCCCCCCAATGATGACTTTGCTTTAGGTTAAGCTTGCCTATTCATTTTAGTCCTTTGTACATCAGAGCTCCATGCGCTCTGGCAGAAAGCAATGGCTAACCACACACGCCGATGTGCTGCTTCACAATTTAATAGGGCAGGCTTTCCAATCAGTTGTGCACCCGTAAGAAAGGAGTTCCCAGTTCAGGAAGAATATGGGGCATGTGCTGCATACTGCATTGATTTCACATCATGAATCAAACTTTCCTCTCCTGTTTTTGCCAAACTGAGAAGCAACTCTGTTGCTTTCTTGTATGGGACTGGGCCAGGGGAAAGGAAGTCAGGTGCCCATCCTGTCTTCCTGTGCTAGACTAGAGCTGCAAGATGTGTTGAAAGGCGATTCGACCATGTGTTGTGAATGTTCTGCCAGCACAAGCAGGGAGGGTCTGTCTAAAACGGTGACACTTTCTCCTAACCCTGCAGTGCCACAGCTTTTCCCGGTGTTCCTTCCCGGATGGATCTGAACTCCTGATGGATCAGTGAAGCACATTATTGCAGTGGTGTCTACTCTTGATGCTGGACAACCTTTAATCCAGTTTGTCTAGGAGGTCACCCTAAGTTACCTATTCCCAAAAAAAAAGTAAGGTACCAAGTTAGGTATTTTAACTTTTCATTGTAATTAATACACCTCATTTGGTCCATGTTGCATGAAGGGTTTTCAGATTTGTGTTTCCTGTGATTTCTAAACTGTGTAATTTTACCTCTTACTATCTTAATTTCTTAGTTGTTCCATTTCGTTGGACTTTAGTAATTTAATGGTCACCTATAAAACCACGTGTGACGGATCTCAAATATCCACTAAAGGACTATCCAAATCCTGAGCCTTTGCAGTAGTTTCTCTCCCTGTTGCGTCTACCTCCTTTAGCTGGAGCTGAGTAAAAGTGTGCAAAAGCAGATAATCAGCTTTGTCATCGGTGCCTTCGAGATGCATAGCTTTAACCATTTAAATATAATAATAATAATAATAATAATAATAATTGCTTACACTTATATAGCGCTTTTCTGGACACTCCACTCAAAGCGCTTTACAGGTAATGGGGACTCCCCTCCACCACCACCTATGTGCAGCATCCACCTGGATGATGCGACGGCAGCCATAGTGCGCCAGAACACTCACCATACATCAGCCATCAGTGGGGAGGAGAGCAGAGTAATGAAGCCAATTCATAGATGGGGATTATTAGGAGGCCATGATTGGTAAGGGCCATTGGGAAATGTGGCCAGGACGCCGGGGTTACACCCCTACTCTTTTCGAGAAACGCCCTGCGATTTTTAATGACCACAGAGAGTCAGGACCTCGGTTTTAGCAAAACTAGTGCCCATTTTCTCTAAAATGAAACCGATTTGAAAATGAAAGTAGTGAAAGAAAGCATTGCCATGGTGAAGCTGAACGTTCCCTTTCGTTATTGGTCTAGAATGAGAAAAAGAAGCCCTGTTCAGAGACGCTGTGCACAAGCGCTGAGATTGACACTTTAACTCCACTCTTCAGTTGAGCGAGTCAGATGAGTTGGGACCCGCTGCCCCCTGTCAACACTGAAAGTGCTGCAGCTTTGGATGACCAGACCAGAGCTGGGGTAAACCTTTGGTGACTGTCCGGACGGGATGCCTCTCCGAAGAATTTTTTCTTTTCCTCAAGTGCAAACTAGGCAGCTAGGCTCTGGCTGAAGTGTCTCTTCAGCACACTAAATTCTTCTCCTTCTCCTTCACTGCTTTGTCTTTTGGTAGATCTGGGGACCTCTCGAATTTTAGTTCTTGTCTTCCTCTTACTTTTAGGAAAAGGGGAAGTAAAGCTTGTCCCGGACCCCCACTAAAACCAGCCCCTGTCATTAGCGGGAGACGGGTCAGGTGAGGGCAGGACGGAGAAGCCGGTGACGAAGCGCGCACTTGTGAAAGTTTGTGCGACGGACGCTCCGCGCTGCGAGACGGCTGACTCATTGATTCTCACTTTTGAGAAATCAAAGGGGATAGTTTGTGTCACCGACTTTTGTTCTCCTGGTATTTAACGTCTTGCCTGTGTCATAGTCACTTGATGCTGTGTCTGAGTCATTCTGTCAGTGTTTTTGGTCCCAGACCGCTGTTCTGTGTAATCGATTTCTTAACTTAGTCCACTGCCTCCTCCTCCCCCTCCTACGTCTAATTTTTTTCCACACAGCATTAATTATTTTAACTTACAGCACCTTTGCTCTTTCCTCTAGTTTAAAATAAAGCACGGTGGTGACTGCGTGATTATCAGTGTAAAGTACTGCAGTTTCAGACCAAACGAAATGAAGCACTACTGGTCCGATCGGAGATCTTGAGTGGAGGACCAGACCCTCCAGGGGCTGGAGCTGGCAACCCCAGAGCCCAGCCGGTCCTGGAGGGGCTCAAAGAGGCGAGACCCTGCGGACGGCTCGGACCCCCTGTGCTGACCCTCCGAGGGTGGCCTTCTCTGACTGTTCGTGCTCGGGATTTCCCGCAAGAGCCTGATGGCTTCTGCCTTCGCGGGTGGAAGTGATTCATGGTGTGAAGTGGCGCTCGCTGTCAGGCAGTTACTGGAATAGCCCGCTGCCTTTTCGCAAGTTTGCCACGCGGAGGTGCTTGTGCCGTTATCTCCCAGTTTTCGTGCCCGTGCCATGTGTTTCCTGCGCTGCGCGTTTCCTGTGTCTTGCTGCTGCTTGCCACTCACTGTGTGGTCATGTGTTTTCCCATGATTCAGCAGTGCTGGGCTCTGCTCTCAGCGAATCACGCGCAGACGTCTGAGCTCTTACTCTTCAGACCACATCCCTTTGACGTTTCACGTTGACAAAGAGTTTGGAAAGGTTGTGTTGGTTGTGTGTGCATGCTTAATAAAAAGACACCCCGACTAATTTAAAGAGGCTCTGGAAATTTGAATTAATTGGGGGAAAAAATACAGATGAAGTTGTGGTCCTTGACCTAGATTGCACCTGTATTTCAGGAATTTGACACTGTTTTTCCTATTTGATTCCCAAACCTGAATCACAAAAGTACTCCTCTCTACCCCCTACTTTCAGAGCTTAATGACTTCCACAGCCTGACAAACTACTTTACCCCCCAGTCTTCTTGCAGATCTGCATAATCAAATCAAGCCTAATGCTGTACAGAGCAGTATGTGAGTGGCAGCAGGAGGCAGGCAGTCCTGTTCCCTGCGCTGTCTTCGGTACAGTTGCTTCCTAGAAAGATCCGTCATGGTTCAGACTTGCCTCTTGGGGAACTTGTCGTGCCTGTTCCAGGAATCCCTTTCCGTGCGCGACGGTACCTGTCTGTGAGAGGATGATTCATCCCACAGGGGGTGTGGCCGAGCTGTCAGCAAGGGCAAAGCAACCGTATGACTGTTCTCGTGTCGTGCAGTTGTATTTGTATAGTTGTGCAGTTGGCCCATTCAGGCCAGATGTTGTATTGCAGTGAAGGCTGACTTTGCTATATCAACACTCACACCCACATACAGTGTACTTCCTAGCCCTGCAGCTTCACTCAGATGCTCTTTAGAAAGGTCTTTCTGCCAGGGAGACTCATGGTCCTGTGCTTACGGAGTTTCGATTCTAGTAGTGTGGAACAGACCGTGAGCATGGTTTAGCCTGGTTCATGTTATTGAGCAGAAAATCTGAACTGAAAGATTCTGCTCTCTGACATTGGGTTTGGTAAACTGTGTTTGTAGTTGGTGGTTGAATATACATTTAAAAACTCTATTCAGCTGAGCAAACAACACCCAGTCACAAGCTAGTCTGGTGCATTTTCAGCTGGATTTAGAGTTCCATCCTGAGACCACTGTAAGGTTGCCCATGTGTGCTGGTTTAATTTAGCAAGTGGAAACATGTCTGCATAGTGGAGATTTACAGTTTTCAGGGTTCTGTGCATATTCTGTGTTCCCTTTAGGTTAAACTGAGCTGTCCCAGGTTGAGCGAGAGAAGATGTTTAAGGCAACCAGTTCACTGAACAATAAGTAGCCATGCTATACTTAAATCCTACAGAGAAATGTGCCACTTGAATCCGATTTCAGCAAGAATGTAGAAATGTCAGGTGTATAACCATAATAAATCAAGTATATTGGAAGAATACTTTCATTTAAGTTATAAATAAAGACAGTAAATACAAATCATACATTTGAGGGCAAAATGTTCAAATCTGAGATGTCTGTGCAAAGATAAGGTGCTAGATTCGTTGCAGTTTTAAGGAGCGCAGAGCGTGTTCCTTCCACATTCTTGCTTCTAAACTTAGCCTGCATTCTTGTCCGACCTGCTCGCTGAAATAGCAGCGTGAAAGCACTGACACAACCTTCCTGCCACTGGGTCAAGACCTGGGTAGGGTCCAGCCTGGGCAGCGGATGTCAGTGCGAAACAGCGTGACGACTGCAGGCAAACCTCTCTCTTGCCTGTGTCCTCCAGTGAGTCTCTCTTACTGAGCACGTTTTCTTCCGCCCCGTCTTTCTTTTTATTTTTATAATGAGAGATCCCTGCTTCGTACTTGATTATATTTGGAATGGCTGTGTTCTGACACGCGACTGCCCAGAAATGACTCCCATGCCGCTCGAGGGTGAAGGGGTGGGGGCGTGCTCGTCTCCGACACGCACAGCTGGGGGCCCGGCAGGACATCCCTCATCTCATGTGTTGCGGACTCTGCAGCGCCAGAGGGGAGAGTTAGCGCTGTCTGGAGGGATGGAGCGACTCTCACTCATGTTGCGGAAAGCCTTGTCCCTTGTCCTCATGTCCCAGTACTCTTGTGTTTGCCAGGAAGCAGAGCAATCCTGACTGAAGAACCCTCCTGCCTGCAGCAGTCTGCCAGCCAGCAACCGGTTATTGGCCAGGCTGTGAGGGGTCTCTTTCATACTCTCAAACACTTCATGCCGAAGACTTCCTTTCTTCACGTGCAAATCGTCTCCAGAATCTGATGCCCCAGTGATCGTCGAGGAATAGCTTTCTCAGTGGATCTGCAAAAGCTTCCTCCAGATCTCTCCAGTATGAGCCGTCTTCTTTGGATCAGTATGAATAATTTTTTAAAGAAGGGCAGTATTATAATGGAGACGCATGAAACCAGATAACCTAGAGAGTTTTGGTAAACTGAAGTTGTTGTGACAGTTTAATGAGTATATAGTAAACAAATGCAGAGGGCTGCGTCTGTAAATAGGAGTTCTGCCACAACGACGGAAATTACAGAAAGAAGTGATTTTTGCTTTTGTGGACTGAGTTAGAGAAAATGCTACAAAACTCGAGTGTTGCTCATGCTTTTGCCTGTTACTCAGCTGTAAACTGTTAAATCTGAAACTTGATTTATGCAAGACTCTGTCACCTTCGTTAAGGGCAGTGTAATGAGCTGCTCATTTAGAACTCTCCAGTGTTCGTCTTCTCCATCTCCACAGTGAGCGACAGCAAGGCCAGCCGTGCTTCAGACGGGCCCCCCTACTGTACCCCCCCAAACCCAGGGGAGGAGATCCGAGGGAAAGAATGTTCAGCTCACAAAACTGTTTGTCCGTGGCCGTCTTATTTTAAGAACAGGGGGATCTGCTGTCTCTCACCTCTCCCCTAGAGCCCCCCAGTCCTGTTAGAATGCGTGTGATGCAAACCCTCAATACCACATCCCCCCCAGCCCACAGCCAGTTGTTCCCGTCCTGTGAGTACGAGTGCGCGGCTCCGTCTGCCCAGGCACATGGTTTCACTCCTCCAAGCATGCTCACTGCCAGCGGGGTCATCACATGCAGTAGGGGAACCATCAAGAGGCCCACACTGAAGCAAAACAACACAGCGCAGTTTAATACGAGCTAGACTAAGCGTTCTCTGTTGTTTTGGCTGTCGCATCTCGGCATTTCAATTTTGAGGCATGGAGCCCTTTTTGTGTTTATGCTGGGTGCTCGTCTAGCTGCAGTCCTGCACGATGTTCTTCCTGTGCACCACTTGGTTTGAAGCAGTATTGCATCTTTGAAGTTGTTAGCTTGCTGATAGACAGGGGAATGTCCTGTTATGTGGGCCTTGGAGAATGAATGTACAGTATTATCCTAGCAGCAAGACTTACATTCCGTTATTTGTGAAGAACAAGTTTGAGCAATTAGGCTCTTCACATGTCCATATTCCCCTACAGATCTTCAAAGCCTCTGATAATCTAGGTTCTCCTCTTTTATGGACTGCATAGACCATTTGGAAGCCCTGTAGAGGAAGCAGTGTTTTAAGATCACTTGAGGTAGATTGGAGCTCCTTAAAAACATACCTCAGGATGTCTTTACATATTTACAGAGCTTTTAAAATTGCTACCCTGAGATTTTGTTTATAGTACTTCATGTGCTGGTGCTAGGTTACTGCCTGACCTTTAACCCTGGGCTGACCTTTCTGGTCCCATTCATCCTCAACACCCTCAAATAGATCATCTTGAAAAAAGGCCACCAGACAATACAGGGATTTAGTTCTTACAGTTACAGATCTTTAATACTTAATAATACCCCTTTAATACTAGACAGTAGAAAAGGTACACACTGGCTATATTCATAAACTGTTCTGTCATGTTAATTCTACCACTCAGTTTTTGAAATCGAAAATACATACCCTAATGTTACAAAACATTTAAATGTCTTTCAGTAAATGTTAAATTCGTATGCTGAAAGATTTCTTACTTCTTGTTTTTTTGTGTAGTATTGTTTTCACATATAGAAAAAAAAAACACTAATTAAGCATGCCAGTAAAAGTTTTATGACTGTGGCCCAGTGAATGCATGCTGTTTTAGCCTCTCTGGCTAAATTCTTGTCTGTGCTTTCCTGACATTTTTCAGCATGCAGGAAGATGTAAAGATTTATTCCATGCTGAAAAGAAAAGACACAGTGCTAGGTTACTGTGTTCCAACAGTGTTTTTGGCTGTGGAGGAGGTAGAGATTATTTGTGTGTGTTGGTGTACATAAGGCCTTTTTGGAAATCTATGGCAAATGAACCTAAAGGTGGGTGCGGCCTGCAGGCTTGTGTGAAAGGTTGTCTTACTTTTTAAAGCGCTATCTTCTTGGCACTGGAAACCATCCTTGAGCTGAAGGATAGCCACAATAAGGACCTAAAGCAAGAACATGCCTCGCCAATGACCCCCACCCCCCCATTCTCGCCAGCCCTGGGGGACTTGCAAGCACAAAAGTATCTTAAGAATCACTGGAGTTGCTTGGTTACATAAGCATTAAGTTATCTTATTGGTGGGAGTGCTATTTGGGCCTAGGTGCTGGTGTTTTAACCTGTTGAATGTCAAGCCTCATGAAAATCAGTACAAACACTGAAAGGAACCTGAATGCCCTGCTAATATACTGTACAGAACAATTCCTTCATGCTGTTCTTGTGGAGAAGGACCGCAGATGGACTGTTCGTCAGAGGAGCGCAGTCTTGAGCAATGCTTCGAGACAAACCACCCTGATGGACATCTGCAAATGTGAGGAACAGTGTTGTATTAGTTGTGTACAACAGTCCAACTGATGGAGTCCTCCCAGTGTGATGGTCTAGTCACTACAGAATTCCATTCGTAGCGATTGATAAATGCAGTGCACTACATTGCAGGCAAATTTGGAAAGCTCACCCTCTGCTTGCAAGCTGGTCCTGGCAGGGCAACATTCCAGCAGGACTGTACTTGTCCTCGTGCTGCTTGTGTCATGATGGCTTCCTTGTGTGATGAGGATATGATACCCTGCCAGTCAGACATGAGCCCTATCGGACGTTTGTGGGATGAGCTGTTATACTCGGAGACCTGGGGACAGGTACAGGCTTGTCTGGGCTCTACAAGAAGAATGGGACAGAATCCCACAAGGCAGCATGACAGCGTGTGGGAGGTAAAGCATGCAAGTTCAGCACGTAGCGCTTCCAGAGGTGGCCACGGGTTTCTAGCCTGTCGATTTCACAGTAGACTCATGTTGATTAGTGCTGTTGATGATGCTTTACAGCCCCATAAAAAGGATTGACGTCTGTCCAATAAGTTGACAGTTCGCCTGCTACCAAAATGTTTCCCACTTTCTTTTCTTTGACTCATTGAATTTTCAATTCAATTCAAAATACTTTTTCCATTCCTAAGGACTGCAATTTGTGTGGTAAGCAGTGCACGATGCAACAGATTCCAAATACAACTGGTAAAAAAACATGGAATCACAACATTTCTAAGAGGAAAAAAAGCTACAAAAGGTCCATAAAATAATCTTGACAGAGTGCACGTGCATTGCAAGGACTCTATGCTATCCTACAAAATAAAATAATCACTTTGTTAGGTATTTAAGAAAGTATTAAAGTACATGTATATAGAGGGGGCAGAGATCACATTGATAAAACTCATTGTTTGCAAGCCGGATGGCCTCTGGAACAAAGCAGAATTTTCCTATGTGCGTCGTGCACTGTGGACAGCAAAACCGTCTTCCTGGAGGCAAAAGTTCAAAAGACTGACGAAGAATAGAAGAGTCTCCAATGTTGGCGTAGGCCTGCCTCTAGGTCTAATGGACAAAATTAGGTTCATATTTTGAAGGTGGTTTGTCTTTTTGACTGAATATGTGAACCAGCAGATAAAAGAAAAAGTTAAATGTTTTTGATAAAAGAGCTTTTAAATGTTGATAGAATTATTCTTTGGTCTCCAAAGGAACAACGGCAGCGGTGTTCTAAGTGAGTTTGAGTTTATTGAAAAACACAGTGCCCAGATATTTGTAACTGTGATCTCACCATGGATTGTTCTGCAGTATATTTGCCCGAATAATAGGTTGTGCAATTCAATTACCATAAAGCAAAAAGAAAATAGATGGGAATCCAGTTATTCCAAATTTTGCATTCTTGGAAAAGTCTGGTATGAATTACATAGAGCTGGGATTTCTGGTTAGCTTCGGTTGTGGATGGCTGTAATCCAATTGGCATTCTAGATCACTTTAAATCGGAGTTGTCCTGCAGGGCTAGTGTGTCTGCAGGTTTTCTAGTTCTGCTGAGAGAAGTAGCAGCACCTGAGGGACTGGGGGAAGCTATTAGTGCTCCAGTTAAACCAGTTGATTGGGTTTGAGAGCTGAGTTGGAAGGAAAATCCACAACTGTGCTGGCCCTCAAAGGACCAAGATCTGACAGCCCTGCATTACATCATCTTGGGACGTGTGAGGGAGGGTGACATTGATCTAATGGTGTTGTGTTTTCACTTGTAAATCTGTTAATGATTTAAAGGACCTTACACAGTTCAGCACATGAGTGATCAGAGCTTGAAAGAGATTAGATTTAAGGGTGACGTTACAGGATAAACCATATAATATGGGCTCTGTATTAGTTCATTAGGATATAATAGTGTCCTGGCTCTGAAGGCGGAGCCTTTTTAGTGTGGTATTACCCCATCCTTTACAAAAGTACACGTTCCACTTGTCTGCTCCAGATTTCACTGTCTTTCAGGAATAACCAGAAAGCAGTGTCATTGTAGGCTCAAGTCAGTCCTCCCAGCATGCAGACAGCTGTTTTTTTTGCTTATTTGATTTGTTCATTCAGTGTCATTCCTTGGTTACTGGTATACATTAGGCTTCTCAAAGTCGCATCCATTGCTTGATCTACATGCATAATCATTTTCACAGTTTTGGACCTGTCTGAAGTATTGTCCGACTGAACGGACAGAAGGCAAAAGAGAGTAGTTGGAGTTTTGCTTATTTTGAGTGTGCTGGTTCCAAGAAGTGTTCACACAAAGCTGCGGTAATTTACATCCGGTCAAGTGGAGTAGGAGTCACAGGCAGAGGACAGCACAAGAAGCGTTGACAGAAAAATACTGGGTTTTGACAGGATGCTCCCTCCGTCTTTCTGCTCTCCAAGAATTCCTCCGCAGAGGCAGACAGGAGCAGCTGCAACTGAGTCTCGACTCGAATCGGAACGCCGTCAAGGACGTGTCCTGAGTCGCCATGGGAACTGCCCCGTACCTCCCAGCTTGCATAATCCAGGCTGACAGGCTTGCTGGGGCTAAATCTGGAGATTAGCATGGATGTCATCATCTTCCTTTAAATCATCTGCCAGTGTATGATCTCTGTCTGATCATAACATCAGGGGTTTGCTTGCCCAACATGAAGCAGCTACAGAATGGGGTAAAATGTTATACTTTCGGCAGTATTTGACTTTCACACTAGAGGCCAGACCTGATGCAAAAGAAGAAATGCCATAAAGTTACTGATTTACAGTCACTAATAACTGTGTTTTTTGTACTGTAGAATTTCACTTTTTTATGTAATCTATGGTTGGATCCTTTGCAGACAACTCCAGGTTCTCTTAAAAAGAATTTTTAGAAAGGCATGCGCTAACCCTAGTGATTGTTCAGCTCTTCGATGTAGCACAAAGAAATCTCACGAACAGATCACACTTCTGTTTTTTTCCATTCAACCCCCCCCCAGCATTGCCTTTCGTCTTGCGGCCAGTGAACGGCACAGATCCAAACTGCAGGGTCCATTTGTGTCAGTGCAGCTCTGCTTGTGTGCTCTGTGCCAGTCCTAGGAGCTGTGCTCATGCACTGGGAAGCGTCTGCCTTTGGAAGTGCTCAGGCTGCTAGTTGAGAAACTGAACAGCAGGGAGCCATCAGGAAAGCAAGCTCAGAGTCTGTGCGCTGCAGTTGTGTATGGAGCACTGAACAAAGTCACACTGCAAGAGTGCGTCCATTCGCTATTCCTACCATTGAGGCTCTCTACTTTCATGGTTATGTTTTCTGCTACCACATAACTGAATATTCTTACTGCTAACATTGTGTGATCCACTACTCATTTGGCTGTAAAAGGACGGGTGTTGTTCACTATGCTTGGAGCATCCTGGACTTGAAACAGAGTGATCACTTCACTTTAACCATGAACTTTAAATGGGTATTGTTTCTTTAACTGTGCTTCGAAGTGGTAATAAAGTTCTTTTGAATGAACTGATTAAGACAGGGTGTCAAAGCTTGCAGTCTAAGACTGTAGATATGTCTGTGTGATGTCTGCGTGAGCCCTCCGGCTTCAGTCTCGGTCCTTTCTGTTGGACTTATTCCTTTCACTCCCTGTCTGCCTGGAGTCTGTGACCCTGTTACGCCATTCCTGCCGTCCCCTGACAGCTCCCTCCCTCTTACGAAACGGGTCTTCTTGTTCTGCCTGCAGATTATCAATGGGCGGACAGCCGCTTTAATTTCAGGCTAATCGGCTCTTGTTTAGTGTGGGGCGGGGGGTCTGGAGGAATGAATAAACTCTTTGGTTCTTCCTAATCTCTGCAAAGCTGGAGATTTTCAAAGATTTAAAATTTTGGAGGTTGTAGAAACGCACTGTGAAAACAGCCTACTTTAGAAAGGGTTCGAGTAGGTAGCTGCGTCAGCGTGCGTGGGCTGCAAAAGGAACAAGTAAAGGTTTATTCCGTGCTGAGAAGAAAAGAGACAGCGATTCGGCTGTGGAGCCTTCTTGAGCCAAAACATTGTGTCTCTTTTCTTTTCAGCATGGAATAAACCTTTAGTTGTTACTTCAGAAATTGATAATTTTCTGTTTACTTCCAAATTGTTTTGCGCCAGTACTGTAGATTGGTCGGAATGAACATCCTTCAGGAGTGCCTTCCGGAATCTTCTGTACAGTTGTGAGGCCTGTCCAATAGAGGATTGCAGACAATTTCAATGGCATTGAGGCCCGAGGTCAGTTTAATTGGCAGCCTTGAGGATCTGAATGCTACTAAAGTTCAGTTTTTAGCAAAGCAATTGCAAAACACATTCCATTGTTCTTTAACCTCATTCTCACTAGGAAGGGGGGTGTCTGTTCAGACCAGAGTGTTGCACTGGTTATTTCCTTGGTCTCAGAGCAAATAGGAAAAGTAATCCTGAACAAATTGTTTAAAATTGAGAGTCAGTAGGTAAGTGGGTAATTCTAAAGATATGAGGTTGCTGGTTAAAAATATTGTTTTTTAAATTTACAGTACAATCTTTGTGTTGAGGTAAAGAATATAATACTTGCCCATGAAAAATCCAGAAGCATTTTTGTTTGGTCTAGTGGTGCAACACCAGCTACTGCCTGAAATAAAATAAAAATTAGAACAGTTAATGTGTGCTCAGGTATTAATGTTACAGGGAGGTTACACATTTTCCCCTGCTCAAATTAGGTTGTATTGATCTTTGGGGGGATGAAGGCAAATACAGTACAGCTGCCTTGGAAAGCAGTGTAAGATTTCTATTTCGGTGTGAAGACCAATGCTTTTACTTTCACTGGATGCTGCAGTTGAGTCACCTCTGCTCCATTTATTGTGCCCTTACTTTATTACTGTACTTAATTAGCCTGTCGTAGCCCAGGACACACCGAATAGTGACCCTCCAGGTCTAATTAGGACGAGCCTTGGCTCCAGTCCTCCTCGTTTCCATCTGCTGCTGGATTGGGGTGAGCTCTAGAGTGCGCTTGCCCTCTTTGCATTGCAGCTCGGGTTCTTAGTAGGTTGTGTGCACTGTGGCATTCCCACTATCTAATCTATATCCTCATTTTAGGGTAAAAGATTTTTAAAAATGGACTACTGGGATTGCTCATAGTGACATGAAGTTTAGTGCTGCTGCCTCACAGCTTATCAGTCCTCGGTTCGATTCTGGGCGGGGGTGGCTTGTGTGAAGAGTTTTCATATTCACCCTGTATCCACGTGTGTTGTCTCTGGATGCTCTGCCTTCCTGCATCTTTGCTTTTGAGGCTGGAATGCTGTCTGGCTCTGAATTGTACTTGTGTGCTTTGTGTGCCCTGTGATGGACTGTTTTGTCCAGAGTGTAGTTCTTTCTTAAGATAAGATCACTTAAACAATATAGGGATTTGACTTTTCGCAAAGCCCAACATACTCTCCATGAGACACAGACACACAGACAGGGAGAGAAGCTTGGGGTCAGAGTGCTGGGTCAGCCATATATAAGGTTAAGGGCCTTGCTCAGGGGCCCAACGGAGTAGGATTCCTCTGCCGGCCGCGGGATACGAACCGGCAACCATCCAGCCACAGGCACAGATCAATAGCCGCAGAGCCACCGCACTGCCCCTGTGTCTTGCATCTGTGTCTGCACCTGTTTGCCAGTAGAAGCAAGATATTGGACTAGAATATATTCAGCTACCCCAGATCTTACGTCTGAATGCACACACCTCACTGCTGCCCTGTCTTTCTCAGTGTCTAAGGACAGAGAAGGCTACGCTCACTAATGTGTACAGATCGGCACGCAGCATAACCAAGGAATATGGGAGAAGGTTTAGTCGGATACTGTGAGCAGACAAAACAAGATATTCAGACCTTGGCCATGGACAGGTGTTATTATATGGAGACCCAAAAGCTCTGATCTTCGTTCTCAGATGTGCCTGTACACTGTAGACCAACTAACATTTAAGTGAACATGTAACTATTATGAAGATGACTCTCTGCTGGCACATGTGCATGCTTAGAAACTGTACAAAGTCCTCAATAGCTAGCAAAGTTACATGTGCACGCAGACAAGACTGCGTGATAACCTACACAGCCTGCACATATGCCCTATCTCAGAGTTGCAGATAGAGACACAAAGGCACTCCAGCAAGTCAAAAGTCGCAGATTGATCACTCTGCCTCAGAAAGTGCAAAGCCTCTCACTTCATCAGGAATGAGAGACTACACACACATATACTGTCACGCATCAAACAAGGGTCATTATTGATGATATGGAGAAAGAGCATCACATGAAATTTTGATTTTAATGCCGATGACGTTTATTTCTTCTTTTTCAGCAGTTCTTTTATAGGCAAAGAAACTGTCTCAAAAGCATATAGACTGCATGCTTTGATAAGATCTTTCACACATGAACCCATGTTGTCCTTCTGACTGTTTTGAAGCTCCTTTTAAGTTTTGAAGAGGTGGCAGGGCAGTTCTGGTGTTGATGTCGTCTTAGAAAAGTGTGGGTTTTCTGCAGATAGCGGCTGAAGGTAACCTAAAATTGGTTTGTTGGGGTTCCTGAGTAACTGGTGAAGGTGCTTGCCTTGGTTGAGCTCTTTAATCCACGTGCTGTGGGTTTGAGCATGGATCTTCTCACTGGTTGACTGTGACCAGATGCCCCAAGCAGTGTTGCACTTGCCTGAACGCAGCCTAGTGTAAGAGTGGGACTATTTGACCAGGTGTCTCTGTAGCTCTGGCGGGCTCGTGATGCTGTAGGTGATTGTTGCACCTCTCCTCCCTTCAGCGCTGGCCTCTTGCCCAGGGCTGTGCTGCTGGGACTTGTTGAAAGAGGGGGAGCATGAAGGAGGGCGCTCCCACACCTCCTTATTCTCCCCTGTTTGCGGGTGCATGCGCCAAGATGCAATTAGTAATTTAATTCCTAATTCCTTTGGCTATTCCAAACTTTAATTCCTAATTCCTTTGGCTATTCCAAACTGATTGGGTGTAGAGTAAAAATCGTGATTTTAAAAGGCGGTTTCTGTTTTCTTTATTTTTGGAAACAAAAAGTCCAAATACTTTCTTCTAGTTCATTTAGACATTGACGTGCAGGAATCGCTATTCACACTATCTCACAGACTGTCCAGAGTAAGAAACAAGGCACGCATTTCATGCTTGGACATGAAATCTTTAAAAATGGATTTTAGGCCGTCGGTGCACAATTTTAAATCCCTAAACTATTCTTTTGCAATAGTCTTCCTTCGCGATAGCAATAAAAGGTCTGGAAATATGTAAAGACATCCTGAGCTCCATCCTTAAGAAGCTTCTATTTCATTTCAAGTTGGTGTTGTTCTGAGATGGAAGATGTCACAAGCTCGGTCCGACAGTGGATACGTTTTCTTCTCCATAAAGCTTACCTGGGTGCACTTAGCAAGGAATATCTCGATATTATAATAGCAAATGATGATTTTCACGGCTCTTTAAAAGTTTCAGTACCGAAATGTAAGCAGGAAGGAATGTGTTAACTTGCAGAAGGCTTGGGTTTGAAGTCAACAAAATTGGACACGGCGTAAAAAAAAGACCCAGCCCACGAATCTGACGGCCTGCCTGTGTGTGGAAGTGAAGCAGGGGAGGTTTTAGGGCTGAAATCAGGAAGCTCGTCTTCACTCCGGGAAGGTTGTGGGAGGTTTGGAAAAAGTGTGTAGCTGTTTCCCAGGGGTCCGACTGGAAATGGCCGTCTTTGGACGGGTGAACTACGAGCAGCTGAATGGACTCGTGACTTTCTGTCCCAACAGGGCGGCGACGGCGGCGCCATGACGGAAGGAGCCGGCCGGTAGTGGGGAAGACGCGTGCCATGGCAGGGCTTCAGCCCGAGGGTCTGGGAGTCGGCACCGAGGACCCAGGGCCTGCAGCCCGGCGCGTGGGAGAGACGACGGGGGTGGGGGGGACCATGGTCCAGGAGATTCCGGCAGCCCACCTCGACAACGGGGAGGTGTCACAGGACGGACTCTCCTCGCTGGGCCTCAGCCCGGAGGGGGAACTGCGCAGGACTGTGGCCGGGCGGGAGGGGGAGGAAGGGGGACAGGCAAGCGCTGGAAGCCCGCACCAGGGGCCCGAGCTGGACATGTGCTCCCTCCAGGTAGCAGGACTGCCAGGAGCCCACCCAGACCTGGGGGACTTGAGCAGCCAGGCTGAGCTGAGCTCTGCTGAAAAGGGGAGCATCAGGAGCATAGAACTCAGTGGCACTTTGGACGGGACCGGACTGGAAGGGACCCCCAATGGCTTGGTGTGGGACATGCACTCGCCGGAGGGGGGCCAGGAAGACACCCCAAAACTGGAGGGGGACAGGCTAGAAACAAGCACAAACAGCTATGGAGCCACAAGCCCGGACAGCCCTGCCCCGTCCAGCAGCTACACAGGTACCCCATTCTTCCATAGCTCCCGTGTGCAGTGAAAGTCCTTAGTCCCTATGTTTTTTTTTATAATGTTTAACTTTATTTTTCAAGTTGATATCTCACATTTGTTTTTGTGTTGCTGCTTCTAGTCATCAGTATACCCCAAATTGTTTTTTTTAAGTTATCTCTATATTCCTGTCAATAAGAAAAAGCGATATTCTGTGTGGAGGGGGAATGGTGGGAATTGTGCTTTGTGCGTGATCGTCTGCCTCAGACCCTGAGGTACCAGGGCACCCGACGCAGATGTCGCTGGTGTTGTCTCCATTTTGCGCATCAAGTCTGCCTGTTTTTACCTGCAATGGGGCTCTGTATTGAGCAGGTGGTTGTGAATTTCAGTCTGTCAGTGTCGCCGTCTCTGTCTCCCTCCCTCCCGCCTCAGACCTGTCCCAGACGTCCTCTCCCTCTCTGTCGGACCAGCTGCGGCTGGGCCGTGAGGACGGGCCGGGCTCGGGCATCAACGTGGAGTGCCGCATCTGTGGGGACAAGGCCTCTGGCTTCCACTACGGAGTTCACGCCTGTGAGGGCTGCAAGGTACTGCTTCCCCCCGTGGGCAGGACCCCCGCTCACCCCGCAAAACCTGCCCAGACCTCCCAGTGTCGTGGAAAATAAAGAAAAAAACACTCGCCTTAGTATGAGAAAGTTCCAGAAAGCCATGCCATAATTTAAATTCACGGTACAAAACAGTACCGTGGCTATGTTTTGTGATCACATAGCCAGTGAATGTTAATGATTAACCAGTAATAATAATAATTCCTCATACTTTTATAGCACTTTTGTGGACACTCCACTCAAAGTGCTTTTACAGGTAATGGGGACTTCCCTCCATCACCACCAATGTGTAGCCCCTCCTGGATGATGCGACGGCAGCCATACTGCGCCAGTACGCTCACCACACACCAGCTCTCAGTCGGTGTGCTTAAAAAAAGGAAGAAGTAGGGGCTCCAGGACTGGCTTTTACAGTCTGGGGCTGTTTAATGAAAAATCAGTTTGTCCCACATACATCTTAAATGAAAATAGTCTGTTTAGTCTGTTTATAGGAATTATTTATATATTGAAATGTATTTGGTTGTATTGTTAATGTTTTCATTTATTTTGATAGTTATTGAACTATAAGCATTTATGAGCATCAGTAAGATACGCTGTTAATATCTGTTGACGTCTGAATTAAAGCAGAGCACGGCAGAACCAGCATTCTGGTCTTCCCTTTTCTCCTTCCGTTATTCCTAGACATGAATTCAGCTCCTTCCTTTCCTAGGGCTTTTTCCGGAGGACGATCCGGATGAAGCTGGAGTACGAGCGGTGTGAGCGGAGCTGCAAGATCCAGAAGAAAAGCCGCAACAAGTGCCAGTACTGCCGTTTCCAGAAGTGCCTGGCACTGGGCATGTCCCATGACGGTCAGTCCCCCACGCAGCGCTGCCGCCGCCCACAGATCCTGCTTTACTGGAACCGTTTGCGTTTTGTGTCCCTTAAATTCACGACACAGCTGTTTTCCTGAGTCCTCCTTGAACAGCCTGGTTCCGACCCATCCACAACTATTTTTGTGTTAAAGAAGCACATTCGTCTTGAGTCATTTCTCTACAACCATCTGCTCCCCCTTTCATTTAACTCTGTACATATCTGTCAAACACTGTTGGGTGCCTCCCCTTTGAAAACAATTAGCCAGATCTTTCAGTGTAAAGCTATAAAAGATGCTAGAGGTCCTTCAGGTAGAAGACTTTACCTTAGATTGTAGATAGAGATTGCAGGTTCTCATCTGGGCTGGGCTGCTCTCAGATTTGGGGCAGATGTATTCAGTGGGTGATGCAAATATTTACTGCTGTTTAGGTGGATTTACTTGCAAGCCACTTGGGCGAGAGAAGGCACTCCTGGCAGCGCCATCACCAAACAACCTAAAGCGTGTTAGAACGTTGATGATGGGTTTTCATCCAGTTCATCAGCAGCTTCCACATCAGCTGCTGTCTGCAAGTTCTTTCCTTCTAGCTTTGTGCCAGAAAGTCTTAGGCCAGCCCTTCTCTTTCCTGTCCTGGTGGTGCCATGTAGCTCCTCACTTCAGCTCATATGACCATATTATCTAAACTCAAAACAAGCTGGCAAGTAAGTGAGGGGGGTAAAATGGCAACAGTTAAAAAAAAACTAGACCAGAGTCTTTACCGATTTGTGTCTGCGGCCGTGGCAGCGATCCGGTACGGGCGGATGCCGGAGGCGGAGAAGAGGAAGCTGGTGGCCGGGCTGCTGGCTGGCGAGATGAACGTGCAGAGCCCCGGCGGCTCCGACCTCAAGTCGCTGGCCAAGCACGTCAACAACGCCTACCTGAAGAACCTCAACATGACCAAGAAGAAGGCACGCAGCATCCTGACCGGCAAGACCAGCTCGAACCCGGTACGCGCAAGGCCCCGGCACAGATCATAAGAGCATGAGGAGTTTCCAGACCAGAGGGGGTTTGGCCTGTGTAGCTCATTTGGTTGTTAGCAGACCATATTGTGCAACCGAAGACTTGCCGCATTAAAATAAACTTCACAGATGGTGAGGTGATGTGATGTGGTGGAGGCGTCCAGGTTTTCTAGTGCTGTGATAAAGATGCAGCTGGCTATGTCTGGCCCAGAGGTTCTTCTTGTAATACTGCAGAACTCTGTTTACTTTATAAACAAGAACCCAGAGTGATTTATAACTTTCACGCAGTACTTGCAAAACAAAATTGTGTGCTGAATTCTTTGTTTTGTGTTTTTATTTGTGCATTGTGCAAATTTTAAACTTTTCTAGTCGTTTGACATTTCAGAAGGTCGGGAAACAGAAATCTCAAAAAATGTAGAAATCCGTGAGCATTTTCTTTCTATATGCATCTTTTCCTGACTGTGGTATAAGAGCAAACAGGTCAGTGTCATTAAATATGAAACTCTTAGGAACCTCTAGGGACTGCTGCCACTCCATGACTTCAGCTATCGGTGAATTGTGGGCGTCTTGTCTCTGCAGCCCTTTGTGATCCATGACATGGACTCACTCTGGCAGGCGGAGAATGGGCTGGTGTGGAACCAGCTGATCCATGGGGCACCCCCCAACAAGGAGATCGGGGTGCACGTGTTCTACCGGTGCCAGTGCACCACTGTGGAGACTGTGCGGGAACTCACGGAGTTTGCCAAGAACATCCCCGGCTTCGTGGGGCTCTTCCTCAATGACCAGGTGAGAGGTCATAGGTTATTGGGAGAACACTCCACCTAAAGCTGTACGTAGCCCAGTAATCATTGCTGTAGAGCCTAGTGTACACCAACCAGCATTAATGCTTATGAGTTATGTTGTGGTAGGGTTGCCTGGGCACATAGGTATAGAGCCAACAAAGACTTAACAAGCCTAATCAAGATACACAAGACCAAAGTTACAGATGGGGGAGTTCTAGTTTGAAGAGACACGTGGTAATGGTATGTACTGTGTAACATAAGATGACACAAGGTCAAACCACAACACTCATGACCGAAAAATGAAAATGTGACTGCAGGGGTGAGCTTTTTACATTGAGGTGTAGGAGCTCTCTGTACAGTTAGTGAATGTTAAAGGGTCCTTCTAGACAGAATGGCTGCACAGAGAAATGTTACTTTTCATGCTCCTGTATAGATGTTTGTCAGAGTAGATGGTGTAGGAATTATTATGGATTTTCTGTGCTAGGTGTAGATAAGCTTACAGCTCTGGATACAGAAGAGAGAAGATGCCATTTGAGGCTGTGGTTCTGTGCAGGTTGACTTGTTTCCCTGGTGAGGGGGTAATCTGAGCCCTTTGGAATGGTTGTCCTCCAGGTCACGTTGCTGAAGTACGGCGTACATGAGGCCATCTTCGCCATGCTGCCCTCGCTGATGAACAAAGACGGGCTGCTGGTTGCCAACGGCAAGGGCTTCGTGACGCGGGAGTTCCTGCGCAGCCTGCGGCGCCCCTTCAACGAGATCATGGAACCCAAGTTTGAGTTCGCGGTCAAGTTCAATGCCCTGGAGTTGGACGACAGTGACCTGGCGCTCTTCGTGGCCGCCATCATCCTGTGTGGAGGTGAGACTGGCCAAGGTGGAATAACACACTCTGATACGGTGTCAGACTGCCAGACAGCAGTGGAGAGTGAGCATTGGACAAGACTCCATAGTGTTTTCAGTACCTTGTAATCCCACTGAGGGCTCTGTTCAGAGATTAGGTTACAGTCCTTTACAACCCTAGGTGTCTTAAAGGGCCAGAGCCTTTGGTGTTTTTTGTAGTATTAAATGAATCGATTATTATTATTATGTATGCCATATCCAGTGCAAACTGGACTTGCCTTCTCTGGCCTTACTGTGTAACTGCAGAACTGTTTCAGAGGTATCAGGGAGCTCATATTTATTTTAATTTTGTTTTAGGGTTACACCTGTGTAAATTAAAGATTCCCCTTGGTTTTACAGTATCTGAGGGTCATTTCACAGATCCTGTATTGCAGTAGCTCTAGGAATTCTTACCTGTACTGTCACTGTATAGTTCAGGATTACTGAACAGGGACTGTGAAAAAGCTTGTAGTGGCTGATTCTTCTCCCTTTTAAGGGAGAGCAGGAACCTTAACACAGGTTTGTGTCGCAGGCAGGGGGGAGTGCGCTGCAGGGTGCACTGCTGTCCTCTGACGCGCTGTGGTCGGTGTGTTGGCAGATCGGCCGGGCCTGATGAGCGTGAAGCAGGTGGAGGAGATCCAAGACAACATCCTGCAGGCCCTGAACCTGCACCTGCAGGCCAACCACCCCGACTCGCTGTACCTCTTCCCCAAGCTGCTGCAGAAGATGGCCGACCTGCGGCAGCTGGTGACCGAGAACGCGCAGCTCGTCCAAAAAATAAAAAAGACCGAGTCTGAGACCTCACTACACCCACTCCTGCAGGAGATCTACAAAGATATGTACTAGAAAAGAATCAATCATGACAATGATCTAGAGAAATATTAATTTAAGATACAAAAGATATATATGTAAATATACGTATATGCGATGAGAGAGCTGAAGCCATGGATTTCAAGCTGTTACAACAGGACAATGACCACAGCGAAAGACTCACAAGTCTTCCGTTGCCATAGAAGGGAGTGTTAAGTCTGAAGCTGTGGGTATTTCAAAATAGTATGACATGCTGCTGCAGCCCAAGGCTCTGTGATTTTCTTTTTTGATAGATATTCATGTTTTGTAACTGATTTTTTGACCTGCCCTTAATAATCTAGCCACAGGTGGGATTTGTGCATTTGAAGAAGGAATCCCCAGGCACTAGGCCAGAGTCTGGTGTGGTTTGCTGACGTCTCAGACTTGGGAAATAAGAATAACTGGCTCAAAACTATCGGAACGTCGTGTTTCAGGATGAGGGCAATCGGGGAGTTGATCAGCCGACAGGACTACAGGCAGGATGCTGAGAGTGAAGGGTGTGTCCTGGTGTCCCTAAGGCAGTGGCGTGGACCCTTGAGAGAAATAACAGGTGGCCGGCCTCTAGAGATTCACAGAATGCAACTCTCCATTTTTCCATCAGATGTTACAGATGTTTTCAAAGCATCTGTCCCAGTAAGAGGCAGTTAACCTTGTGATGCTCATGGTCTTGCTGATTCTTCTGTTCCTTAAAGTGAGTGCTGTATCACTTGAGCCAATTTAGAGCCACAGGTGCAGTTCAGCCCTCTATATGTTTTATATTGCCCAGCACTACACTAAGGTGTTTATAGGGCTGTTCATTTTCCAACTGCCTACCTCTCTGTCTTCTCAAGATCCCAGTTTAATGAAAATTCATTGCCATTTCAGCTTAGGATGGTTTTTCCTATTTTTAATTACAATGATTTGAATCATTGTACCTGTGATTACTTTACACTACACGCATCTCTTTTTTAGGGATTTGTCTGGACAATTCGTTTAACTGCTGGTGGAACATGTGTGCAACTATACAAAATCCTCACTGTGCTAAACTGGCGCTGCGGGATGGAGATGCGAGTTAAACAGGTTCTGGATATAGTGATGTTAATCAGTAATCTCTGCCTGAAGGCTTGGTGAAGCAGAACAGTGAACACCAGTGAAGTGAAAAGCTCACTTTGTTTCTTAATTAATAAGAGTCCTTGTGTTTTTAGCTGGGAACGCAAATTAGCATATGGTAAGGTTAAAGGCATGCCATGTGATTCAAAAAAACACTGAAAACAAAAGGCCCTAGGTGTATTTAAAAGCACTTAAGTCATGTTTTGAAAGGGTGGAGAAAGGAGGCCTGTTGGAAGTCTGGTCTGGAGTCTTGCTTCCTCTTGTAACTCAAAGTGAGTTGAACCTCAGACATTCACAATGTGTGTATATATACTGTATGTTTCAATACAGTCATCTTCTCAAGTCTTTTAATGTGGACACAACAGGCATGCACTGATGTGCAGTCACCCCTTTGCTCGGGTACAGCTTGACAGTTGCCGTTAGGCCAGCACACCCCACACCAGACTGACCAGAGGATTAGTGTGATGGGGGATTTGAGTCCAGGAAACAGGCTTTGATCCTGTTGAGGTTAGTGTTGAACCTTGTAGCGGGGCAGACTTGTTATATGAGCATGCTAGAAATCTGAGTGAAATTAGGTTATTAACTGTTTTACAAAGATCAGTAAAGAGGCAGAAGCCTGCACTTCTGCCAGGCTGTTGGCTATGTCTTGCTGTGGCTGTTTGGCAGTTTGTTGTCACGACTCCTTTCTTCTGCACAATGGCACTTGCTAAGACAGTGTAGGGTATCTGTTCTCCTTGTCATAATAAGCACTTTTCATTTCATCCGCTGTAATTTTTGATTAGAACAGATATTTCCTTTTTTGAGTGGGACACATCTACAAAAACACTTGATAAAATTTTCAAATATTTTAGTCAATGCTATTTGCTTTTAAATTTTGGTCTTTGTGACTCAAATATGACTCAATAATAATTCACACTAATTCACACTAATAATATTTATAATATTATAATATTTAACTTCCATGGTGAGAGTAAGACCTTTTTCATTTCAGAGACAACAGACTATGTTATAGACCCACCTGGTGTAGAATACCCATTGTGTCTTTACGTCTTGGTTGACGAGAATGAGGAAGTGCAGAACATGCTCCTCTGAGCTGCCCACTCATTAAGCCATTTGCCATGCATACATTGTTAGATCTGCAATGACACGCATTAGGTTCAGCACCAATTGGAGGACAGGCATGTCGATCACTATTGTCACTGTAAACTGGCAAGTGCTTGGAAACTGACAGGGTTCACCGTTGTGCTGGGAGCAGAGAGAGGCCTGGCCAACTAGTTCCTGCAGCAACACAGGGTGAGCTGTGTGCTCCTGCTTGGCAAATTGCAGTCGGAAGACCCCATCACCCAGACGTGAACCGGTTGTCCATGATATGTTATAATGATTTTTATCATTATTGACAGATGCCAAAGATTGACTAGCATTCACTCTCAGAAATGAAAACTTGGCGTGATTAACATGATCTCAGCATGCAGATGCTGGCCGTTCGGAACCTTAAGTACCTATGCAGACCTTACTTTCGAAATAGTCGGCTCTTCTTTAACTGCCACTCTCCCTCAGTACGCCATACGTCAAAGTGTTATGCACAGATTTTTGCCCACATGAGGAGCAAAAAAAATTGAACCTGTGGAAGTAAAACATTACCTTAGGCACTGGAGCAAATCCACAGAAAAATAATGAAGCCATAATAAAGGTTGGAGTTTTGGATGACCTGTCAGGATTGCTCTCTTTTATATTATTTTCTCACTGTTCTTCTTTCCATACTGGAAAAGACAAAAGTTTAAAAAGTATATTGTCTGCATTCCTTACAAAACATTCTGGTCCGTATGGCAAAATAGGACATTTACTTCTGTGAATAATATAAATGCCGTAATGAGATCCTATAAACTGAATTATAAACTGACACTTTGACACCATGATTTTTTTTCACATTATTCATGAGCATGTCACCATCGCTTTCAAAGTATTTTGCTCCAGTGCATGTTTTTACTCTTTAAAATTCCATTTTAAATCGCAGAATCAAGTGTACGGACATGGCAATGTTTTTCTGTGAAAACTTTCCGCAAATGAAACTTGAACTGCGTTCTGGAGCAAAAGCCGTTGTCAGTCTGGTCTTGCCAGATCAGAATCTGATGTTGCAGTGCAATGGCCCAATTTACAGCAGACCCGCAGGAGTCCTCTGTGATGGCAATCGGGGCGCCGATGGTTCTAGTGCACTCAGTGGTCAGTCCCCCCGGAAGATGATATTTGCTCCTTTTTTGCAGCAACTTGAGCCGAAATTTCTTGTCTAGTAAACAGATGCCTCAGTGGTTCTCCCTCTGTTGCGTGGCTTTGCAGTGCAGGGGGAATAAGCACAATCTATCACACTCAGCTCCCTGTGTTTACCCGTTCGTGACCGGTGTGCTCTATTGGTTATTGGTTTGTTTGATTTCTGTTCAGCTTTGTGGACTCTGAGAACTTCGTACCTTCACCAGGCCATGAAGCCTGCTTCCTCCTTCGTGTCTGGAATCCAGGTCGATTAATGAGCTCATGTCATGGTTTGTTCTTGTGAATTAACTTGTTTTCTCATTTGTTTGTTTAATCTGTGTGTCTTAACCAACTGGCATCCAATGTTACTGTTTTATTATTACTTGTTTTACTATGTGTAACTGAAATGCACTCCAGGGAACAGCACTATCTTTTTTTTAAAGCTGAACACAAAGGTTACCGTTGCAAGCTTTTCTGCTTGTTTAGATTATATCCATGTCCCACTGAGGGGAAAAAATAACTCTTTAAAGATATGAATCAATCAATTTCAATATATACTGGGCATACCTATACTAGGCCTGAGCATTTTTGCAGTATCTCTCAGATTCACCCTTAGAATTCAGATCAATATAAGCATTTTGTGTAAAAGTGGTATCGGGACTGTGCTGTAAGCTTGCGGTAGTAAGGCTTCCTTGTGTGGGTCTGTTTGCTATTTCAAATGTTTGCTCCTTCTACACTTCCTTATAACACTTTGGCACTTTGGTTTAAATAGTGTTCAAAACATCAGAGTGGTGTGCCGTTATGGTATGTATCCACCCTGTTCACCTTTTGTTGAATCCAGTGTGTCTAGCTAAATGTCTTTTCTTTTGTTCAGATTGTTTACTTAGAACACTTGTGTCTTCTGTAATGTGGATTTCCCAGTCGTTTTCAGTTCTTATTACTTCTGTATCCTGGAGGGTGTAGGATCGCGGAAGGCTGTCCGTCCAGTGCTGTGTCTTTGAAATGGAGGCAATAGGTGTGTTTCTCGTGGGGGTGAAAACTGTCTTTTACTAAGCCAATGGGGAAGTGTTTGGAAGATGGTGGACTTTGAGATGCTTTTACTTCCCTTTTAGAAAGCAAGATGGAAAACAGTTGAATATGGGGGTCCTGGGATATGCCAACCAGTCAAAGGGCCTCACCCCGAGTGCAGGGGGACTTCATGCCCACTTGTCACCTGTCTTCACCAGTTGTCAAAGTCATGCCATAGTCAGCTGTGACTAGTGACCCAAGCAGTGGCGCACAAGTAGTTGAGTTCTGCTAGAGATCAGGCTGGGATTTGTTGGCTAGGGTGCTTTTGTGAAACAGTGACCCCTGGTGGTTTTCTGACCTGAGTCTTCAGGTTTGCATCGATGTCAGGGACAGATGCTGCTCCTCTACTCAGCACAAACTCTCCTGTAAGACACTGTGGAGTTTGCTGCAGATGAAAACATCAGCATTGTAAACCCTCGGTTTATAACGGGCTACAGATTTAACTGACAAAATCTGTTAAAGGGAAATTTTGCTGTGAAATTAGAAATAATGGCTTTTCCCTGCAACAACAAGGAAATACACAAATAAAACTAGGTAAAAATAAATACTACATAGGTTTTAAAATTGAGAAATTAATTGGTGCACTATAAGGGTAAGTCAGTTGAATGCAGTAGGTGTTTGTGTTTTGTATGATTTTAAAACTTTTATACAGTATAGTTATTATGCATGTATATCCTAAAAAGGCACAGGAACAAGTGTTAACTGCAATTGTTAAAAAAGTCAAAAGACCTTGAAAGTATATATATATAATATTTCTCATACATACTGTGTTTTTGTGATGAGAAAAAGTTAATAATAATAATAACATCACTTTATTAACCCTTTACAATTTCTTGCATAAGGAATTATCTTTTCGCATACCCCAGCTTGCTCTCCATGAGACACACAGACACACAGATAGGGAGAGAGCTTGGGGTCAGAGCGCAGGGTCTACCATTGTACGTCGCCCCTGGAACAGTTGGGGTTAAGGGCCTTGCTCAGGAGCCCAACGGAGTACGATTCCTCTGCCTACTTATTAGTGATTTAACAGACATTTGGCGATAACAAACACCCCTTTCTCCCTATTAGTCCATTAAAAAGAGGGTTTGCTGTAGCTCAGGGGATGTGCTGGTTAGAAGAGAGTTTCTGTCCTTCCTTGCCTGAGGAGAACACAGTTTGCCTACGAAGATTTAAAGAAAACATGTTGATTACAAATTGGGCAGGAATAGAATGAAAATGACAAAATGTTAAACAGTTGATGTGCATGACAATATTTCTGTCTTGTCTGTCAATGCACCAGGGGATGAACTAAGTGAAGGGAAAGAGTCTCTCAGCGTGCAGTCATTTTCCTGAAGTGTGAAGTGGTAGCCAACCACTCCAGCAAAAGCAGCTCTGAAAAACTTCTTGTGACTTGAAAGAGGAGTCCAGAAATGTCAGAAGGTGTTTTTGCTGGAATAGTTATACCTTCAGCAAATGATAATATGCACACTGAGAACTGCATTAATTCCTTCCATGATGAAGAAAAGAAAAACAATTAGTAAAAGCAAGAGATGCAGTTAACTACATGCCTATTGGTTATTTAGATGCAAATCCTGGTCTTAACATTCTGTTGCTGTGGTTGCCATTCTGTGTCTGAATCTTACTGATCTTCGCAGTCGTTTTGTAACAATGCTGCTGCAGTTAAATGACCCCCCTTACCTGCTGTCTACCTCTTCAAGTTCTTTCCTGAGACTGAACCGAGACTGAAGCCACGTCAGATCACAGAAGCTGCAGCTACAGCCAGTGGTGTCTCAGCTCAATGGGGGGAACATTGTCTGATAAGGCTGCAGAACGTTTCTTACATAGAAAGTATATATACACACATTCTATATTTTTTGCTCTTTTGATCTCTGTGGTTTTGGTTTGATTTGATATACAAGCAAGCTGGGTAAACAAAGCTGGCCATTGGAGCAGTTTAATACAGTTTCCTTATTGTATACATACAGTATGACAGACCTGAACAATTATTGATGGTTTAACTGAAGCTGATGGCGCATCTCAGGTGATATTTCTGTCAAGTGAATGTGCTTCAAAAGGTAGCATCTATTTAATTACTGTCTGTAGCGGAATTCTATTCAAAATATAATGGTATTTATTCACATTTGCCTTTTTGTGTTTTAGTTCCTTGAATGACCGACCTTACTGTCTTGCGTTTTTTCCCAGTTTCAGTTGTAACACTTTGTGGTCCCAAACCCTGATTTTGTGCTTGTTTAGACTGTCTGTCTGTGAGAAATCCCCTTGATCGTCTCATGCAAAATACTACAAATTATCCAGTTCTTGTCTTCAGTTATAATAAAGAAAAGCACGCACACAGGGCTCAGGTTCAAGCATCACCTAGAAAGCAATGCCTTGCGTTCTTTAATGAATGACTGCAGGGAGCGATGGAAGTTACAATGCTGTGAGATTTTACTTTGCTGCAGTTCTAAAACTGCTCAACAAAGCCCCACGACAATTGGTTGTCAAGATCATTTTGACAGAAGGGGATAAAATGTGTGCCCTTTCATTCACGTCCTGGGTGACCCTCATGAATGTGTGCGTTCTTTTTTTTTCATTGTAACGCTTCATTATTTTATTTTTATGAAAACATCTCATTAGTCTTTGGCGAGGAACAGTGTGAGATTGAAATTAATGTTTTGATAAAAAGGAAAAAATGGAGGTTAGCAGTGTTATTTTTTAATGAAATGCTGGATGACAGACATGCTGGATATTAGCTTCCAATAAGGGTTTTAGTTTGAGCTTTAAATTCACATTGCTATAGTCGGACCTCAGGCAGTGTCCTGCTGTGCATGAAGGCTGACTGTGATTTGGTGTAGAGGATTGCACTGGCCTCGTTGCCCCTTCTCCAGCCCCCTCAGGGGACCTCAACACCAACCTCAAGTCCAGTGTTCAGTGTCAGGGGTGTTCATTGGACAAAGCAAATATCCTCTTGGACAGTTATTCAGAACTCCATGAGGAAGATCATTCTCCCTCTGTGTTTTAGGAACAAAGACCTGTGTTCACTAAATGTGGCTCCTCTTACTCTGAAGCTATAAATGGCACAGTTCTCCATCACCTGAATCCTTTGCTTTTCTCCTTACATGAAGTGTGGGGTTCCACCTTCTCGACCAGTATTTCAGACAACAGCAGACCTCATGTGAACATATTGTAAGAACGGTACAGAGACATCTTAGAAGTGTATCTACTTTTGAAGTACTATAGCTTCAAAGGCAGGGCGAATGAGAGTACAGGATGAGCATGTACAGTAGAACGGCTCTGTAGAAGCTCCCTTTAAGGCTAGAGCTGTCTTTCCATAAAAAGGTTTTAAAAGAATATAGAAAAGGAGTTCTGTTTTCTGTGCCATCTGTGTTTACTGTCAAACTGTCGCAACAAAAAGAGGGACCTTAATACTCAAAAGTGGAAGACTGTAACTTTTAATTCTAAGCCTGGTGATCCATTCCTGTTTATTTTTTTAATGAATATTTTGTGCTGCACATTGTTTCAGGGACTTGGCTAACGCTGAGTTGGCCCAGTGATGTTGCAGCCCTTAAAATGGCTTCAGTGCCCAGGCAAAGGATTGAAGGATTGCTGACCGTTTCCTTTGATCCCAGTGCAGTTTGGTGGTGTCTGGCATTGCACAACGACAGCAGGCTCCTGTTTGTGGTGTACCTCTTGCTATTGTCTGCTTTCTATGTAAGAAAGGTCAAGGACAATGATCATGCCGGCAGTCAGGGCGCAGTGCCAGGAACAGCCGTGAGAATTTCCTTCTCATATGCAGCAGCTCTTCAGGCACACCTCATTCTTGACCTCAGATCCCCCATCATTGAGCCCCTGGGGGTCTCCACCGTGGGTTTGTGGTGAGGAGTTAATGTTCACCTTCCAGCTCGAAGCCTTCACAGGATTAGGCCAAAACCTAAGAGTAAAAGTGCAGAATAATTAATCAGTGCCTCCCTGCGTCCTCACGTAAAGGCAAGAGTTACATTGTTGTCGTCTCTGTCGACAGGTGTTAGTTATGATCCCAGGCCTTCAGAAAGCACAAAATATGGGGACGTGTACTTCTAAGAAAGCGAAGTGAGACCCAAGGAATTCTTTTGGAAAGAAAAAAAATTATCTTCACATGCAATGAGTATTCACTTTACGTTCTCCCTTAATTCAGCTGCTTTTCCCTTTCCAGGTCGATGCTGATACGTGTCCAAGGTCCATCTCTGGATTTACTAATAGCAGGTGTTGCTATAAAACTGATCTTTGTGTTGTGTGTTTAGTAGTGTTTATTTTTCATACAGATATTCTGAAACAATGGGTTCCTTTGTATCAATAAGACCCCTGTTCAGTCATAAGAGAGGCATTGTCAGCTGTGAATTTCCTATCAGTAGCACTCTGAATAATGGAACTGAGTAATAAACTGTACGTTTATCAAAAAACATTGTGCCCATTGCTTGCTAAACAATGACCATTAGAGTCTTCAGCAATCAGTGGAAAGATTACAGTTCTGAACAAATGGACAACCTTTTGTACTTTTTTTCAAGAAATCATCCTAACTTTATTACTCTGAATTGCTGTATTCGTTCACAGCAGTGGGGGTCAAATGTACTTTGATCCAAATGGAAACATTACTAAACAGTGACAACAATTAATCTATTCTTGCACATGTTAGAAATGTTTTTTTATTTTTTTAAATGATGATATTGTAAATATACAGTGTTGCTGAGCAAATGTATACACTCCATAATACTTGAGAAGATACTCCTAGATATTTTAATTAAAGAATAAACCTCAATTTTATCATTTTTGACTGTTGTTTTTATTTACATTCCTCTGCCCCCCATGGCACTATTCCATTGATTATTCCAGCAATCCCTCCAGATGAAGAAGAGGATCTGAAACCCAGGTAATTCTAATCCAGTGGGTTCACAAGTGCGTTTGCTAGTGTGCCGTCCGATGCAAAGCAGCTCTTTAGTTTGCACAGAAGAGTGATGATGGTGATGAGTTGCATTAATGAGCTCCTTGAGCATGCCAGCTCAGTATGCTTTTATGTGGTAACAGAATGTGATGTGCCAAACTGTAGGCAATGAATGTTGAAGATGCTGCTCTTCCTGTGAGAGAGCATCCATCATGGACTTCCCCGTCTCCATATATTTCTATGGTTTAGTCTGTACAGAGCACAAATACTAAGCTGAAGATTGAGTGATTGCTCCATCTGTGTTTTCAAGTTCACAGATCTTATGACATTTGGAAGCACTACCACTGTCTGCACAAATTAAAAGTTGTCAAAGCTGTGATGAAGTAGCCCTGTTTTGTGCCATATACTTTGGGCGAGGTTGCCACGAGCCTCATCAGGAATAAGTGCCTTTCCCATAAGAGATTGATTTTAGCAGTTTAGTCCCTGCTTAATAGCATAAAACTAGAGCTGTGCATTAAGAGCATAGAAACAGAACTAGCTCACTGGCTGTGATGAATTGGTATCGGAAGTTAAAACCACATCAAGTCACTTTTGTGTTAGACAACATAGGGACAACAAAGACGTTTTATACAGCATATGTACCACGTGAACAATACACTTGTGTTTTTTGAAGATGCCTATATTTGTCAACTATTTTAAATATGCTGGTAGTTAATATAACAGCTGCGCTTCATATCTAATATATTAATAGCATTATTGTATTAAATGGAAATTGATTTTAGTCTAGATTTTAGTCTATACTGATGTATACAGTATATGATGTATATACTGATGATCATATCTCAGTATGGATGAACTGAAGATACAAGTGTTGTAGCAACAAATAATGCAAATGAAATATAATAACAGGCAGGTGCACACTTATATGAATCTGCCATGAGTTCTGACTGTTTTTGTAGTTAGATTTAAGAAGGGAAAATAACATTTTTGTGGGAGTGTTCAATATATAATCACTCCCACCCACCTGTTCAATCAAAGATCTTCTTAGTAAAAAATAAATGAATAAAGGGACCAAGTTTAGAATGAACTGCATAAAGTTGTTGAAAATCACATAACTAGGATTAGTAAACTCTGGTGATTAACAGCCCAGTTGAAACAAGAACATAAGTGAAACAAGTCATAGTGATGAACCAGGGTTGGAAACTACTGTTGTAATGGGAATAATAATGTAATATTCAATAATTGTACTTTGCCCATCATGTACAAAAACATAAAACTTTGTTGCAGCCCTGTCTTTACATTTCATACACTATTCGGTGAAATGTTGGGTGTCTTCCTCAAATACCTACAGACACGTGTTTCTCATTCCCTCCCACTCACTCAGGGGCCAATGACAGTTTTGCTGAGACAAGGGGGGCAGGATAAGTTCTGAAATTTTAAATCCCTATTGGTACTTCCCAAACACCCAGCCTTTTATTGGTTCAGAGATGCCTATGGTTCTTCCTTGCCCATTGGTCAGTCTAGCTGTAAATTGACACCCAGTGTCTATAAAACCCTGTTCAGAGGGGCGTAATAGCTATCGGAGTGTTTTTGGAAGATGGAAAGCAGATCAGACTTTACAGCGCAAGGGCTGGGTACCAGCAGCGTAGTTCTTTGCAGGTAGGGCTCGTTAGTTGGGAAACCTCAATCTGTTTTGTATTAAGTTGGTCGCTTTCTTAAAAAAAAGTTTATTTTCCGTGTCACTTATTCATCTATACAGTTAAAATAGTCACTGTCATGCACTGACAGTTGACCGCAATACTAGTAGGATTAACAACCTCAGGAGGTAAAAAGCACTTGCTACTTGATTTTAAGAAGCCACCTGAGCACGAAATAGCCTTTAAGGATATTGCAGCTTTCTTGACAGGTTGTCTAGACTTGCCTCTGTCCCTTCTACACAAACCTAACCCCTTAAATTCCAGCGCCCCTGCAGACGAAGGAATCACAATACGCATCTTCCCCTTCTGTCAGAGGGGGAAAAAATTGGTTTACTCCACGTTTTTATTGTTTGCTGCATCTGACAACTCAAATCTCGTTTTCCACTACTCCGGGGAGGTTAAGGCTGGGTGTTTTGGGGGGTGCCGACTGCGGGGTTCCCTGCTGGTGCTGATTGGACGCCGCGCCGTGGTGACGCGCTCCGGCCTGGGCGAGCGGCGCAGTCCGGGCGGGCGGTTTCAGTTTTCACCCGGGCGACCGTCTCGTCGACTCTGGGGGTGGGAGGCTTGGCTGAGATGGAGCGGACTGGCTTTACTTGCAGAGCAAACGGCAAACGGGTTCCGCTGGCAGGCAGGGCGCCTTGCAGGTAGGGATTTTGTGGAAAGTCGATTTCCTCTCGAGTATGTAGCCGTCTCAACTTTGAGTACTACAAGTTCATGTGGTGGTTGGGAAAGTGCCATACTCCAGAGTTCTGATCCTGTTTACATCCGGTTTAGTAGTACAAAGGGGGTCGGGACACTCCTGCAACTTTGTTTTGGAGTTTTTTTCCAACACCCCGAGGGAGTTGTCCTTTTACTTGTGCGCTGACTTACCAATACTAAGGATAAATGTTAGCGGTTTAGGCATTGCTTCTATTAACACTCCCACCTCCCTGTAACTTTAACCATTTTGTGTAGGTGTAACTAATTCAACTTCGAATTAACCTATTTTTATTTACTTCCTTAACATTACGTCTCTTAACATTTTTGCTTCCTAATGATTTAGGGTGTAAATAAAAATAACTGTTTATATCTTGAGTCATTTGGAACGGGTGATTAGTGTAACTTTCAACGTTGTACTGGATCTGATAAGGCATTGGAAAAATAAGATTCATATTTCAAGGTTTAAAGAGGAGCTCTAAAATTGCTGATAGTTCTTGCGCCCTCTGCTGGCTTAATTTTCCTGGTTTGACGGCTAAGCTTCTCTAAACTTCAAACTGCACAGGATACTGTAGCAAAGTTACAGGCTTGCTTTATTTACCTTCCTCTTTTAGAGCAGCGGTTGTTGTTAAAAATCGGTTACCGACAAGTCCAGGAGGAGACGTGTTTTGCGTTCAAATCGATTAAGGACTGAAGTGTTGACTCTCGGTTGTCTAATGACCGTGCTTTTTCTGTTGCTGCTCATTTTCTTTTGACTCCTGGAGAGGCACATTTGCCTCTTAAATCTAGTCTTAAAACCTCACTTTTTTTTTTATAAGGCCTGTGTCTGATTTTATTTATCCTGCAAATCTTCCTTTTGGCTACTTTTTGTATTTTCATCACTATGTAAAGTGACCTTCAGTTTGAAAAGGTGCTTAATAAAGTGTTGTTAGATCACTTTATTAGTCATACACAATTTTTTGAATACCCCAGTTTGCTCTCCATGAGGCACACAGACTGGGAGAGAAGCTTGCGGTACCCCTGGAGCAGCTGGGGTTAAGGGCCTTGCTCAGGTGCCCAACAGAGTAGGATTCCTCTGCCGGCTGTGGGATTTGAACTGGCAACCTTCCAGCCACACCTGCAGATGTAGTGCCACCGCTCTGCCCTTAAGTTCATGTGGTATAATGTGATCTTGCTTATCTTTCATTTTACAATGTGTTCTGCTTTTAAAGGCGTTGCTTTGACTAACTGTGGCTTTTTTTTTTAGGCAGTTCATCAATGGTTGTTGTCGATTTGGTTCCAACTGTCATTTTTCCCATGAGTTGCCGGTGCTGAAGTCCACACAGATCTGCAAGTACTTTCAGAAAGGAGGCTGCTGGTTTGGTGACAGGTGCAGGTATGGACAATGGTCGCGTTGCTTATCAAAGCATGCAGGTCTTAGTGTTGCTGCTTGATTTCAAGTGAATACACAAGCTTTTTTTACATATTTCAACATTATCCTGCTTCATCAAAATGAGACTGAGTGGACAAATACAGCAAAAAATGTTCCCCACTGTTTCTTCCTTATGACCCCCTAATAGTCAAATGGCTACAATAGGATCTGTACTATAACTGACTGCAGTAGTATAGAACAGTAGTTCTCAAACTTTTTGGGCCAAGTACCACCCCTGATCAAACCAAGCATCTATGTACCACCTACAAGTGATCTTCTCTTAGGGCCCCCCAGAAAATCGAAACGACCAACATGAGCATGTGCGCGCACCCACTCACATACACATATAATGAATATTATAATAATTAGCTATGTGATATGGTGGCTTCTCAAAGCGCTTTACAGAATGACAAAAGGAACAACAATTAAAATAAACAATAAAAAAGCACCATTTCAGTGAGAGGTGTGAGCCTGTTTAGTCGAGCAAAGCAGATGTGAATTGTATCAAGGCTTGACCAATGAATTCACAACAGGGTCTAACGGATTTTAAATCGTCTGGCATTTCCTTGACGGCCAAGGCCTCGCAGTGGATGCTGCAGTTCATATCTGGAGCAACCTCTCTAATTCGTGCGACTACACCGCTGTTTCGGCTTGTCATTGCTTTAGCACTGTCCGTACAAACTCCAACACATTTTATCCGGTCGATGCCATTCTCTTTGATAAATTAATTCAGAAGCTGAGATGTGCTCTCCTGTAGTTCCTGTTGGTAGCGGCTTGCAGAACAGAAAGTCCTCATGGGACATGCCCTCAAGCTCATATAGAATGTAAATGAGCAAATTGGCCAAATCAATTATATTTATAGACTCGCCTAATTGCCGTGAGGAGCATCTGCTCATCTTAACGCGCTCTATCAGCGTACTTTTGACATCTGCTGTATTGATAATTCTATGAGTGACTGTCTTTCGGAGGGGGCAGCAGGTTGAGCTGTTCAGCAGCTTCTTCTCCACTCATAATACACGTCAGCTCTTTTCCCAGCGGTAAACAAAGTTCTTCACAAGTAGTGTGGAGCTTACCTGCTTTAGCAATCTGCAAGCTTGTATTTTTCCCCGTTTCCGTTTCAGGAGTTTCTCAGAAGTTAGTTAACCTAGAACAGTTCTTAAATATTTTTCTGTTGTCTCACGCTTTCCTGTCCTCACAAGATTTCCAGTGTTCGTAGTATGCGTTCCTGTGCTTACAACATTGGCATCGTTCTAAAATCACGCACATTCTCTTACCTCCCTATTTGCTGGAGAAGAACTGACCAATTGCATTTTGTAGCACACATTCCTATAGAATGGTTTAGAATTACATTGTAGCTCTTGTGTCCACTCAAGTATAAGTGCGCGCTGTATCATAGTATGTAGGCTGTGTATTTGACAAACTAATTTTATTAAAATAGTAAATATGAAAAGCCGTCCCAATTTCAGTGCACACAGAGTTCTGGGGTCATATGGCGTACCGCCTGGCGGCGCTCCACGTGTACCACAGCTCAAGAACCACTGGTATAGAATATCAAGCCTCCAACTCCTAGGCTGAGCTAGTTTGAGACCAAGTACTCCAGTACTTCAAATTTGCCTTATGTTCTATGTAAGAGCCTCTAAACAGCACTTTGCAGTGACCCAGGCCTGGTCTTTCTGTTGTGGAAGCACTTGCTGGAGTTGGCCAAGTGTGAATGAAGTTGAATTCTGCTGTTTAACATCTGGGCGGTTTGTGAAGCAGTGTTTTCATGTCCATTGCTCACAGTTTAAAGTAGGGTTTAGCTCTCTTTAACAGATCTGACTAGTTTTAGTCAGCATGTATGAGTCCTTCTAAAATAGTATTTTAAAACTATTTTGGGACATAATTTGACGTTTCAGTGAGCCAGACAATACTTTAATAAACTTTTGTTGCTTTATATGCCTTTACTGTGGAGGGATCTTTTTTCTTAATCTAGTTTTTTAAGCAAGACTTTAAGGTGCAATAACACTTAAACTGTGTAATTTCTGCAAGCTTTGCTTTCTTGCACAAGATTTTGTGGTGTAGTGGTGTTTGTATGCAGTTTCTGGTATGAGGGGGGGGGAATGCAAATTTTGTTCGTGCTCTTCTAGCTTTCTGAATATTTCACAATGTGAAGATGAACACCCTGAAACTGCTCAGCCAACTTGCTCATCATTTTCAAAGTTCTGCCCTGGAAGATGTGCAAGGTTGAAGACTGGACAGATGAGTTGGGTTTAACTGGGTTGTTTGTAGTGGAGGTGTGATTAGCAGCTCATTCTTTGGGATATGTGGGTGAAGACGGTGTATTAGACCCAGAGGGGTCAAGAAGCTTGGGTTTAGCTTGGCTTTGTCCCAAATGGATAACTTCAATAGGAGGTGCTCAGATACTTGGCAGTGAGGACCATTGTGTATATAAAGTCAAATTGGTGTTTGCTAGATATCAACATGTTCTTCAGCCTGATGGGGGTGCTGTTGGGAGCAGACGGGGTTCAGCACCTGCTCTCCAGCCCATCTGGGAGGGCAGTGTGCTCCAGAACCGCCGTGGCTCCGAGCCCTCCATCTCCATGGCCCGGGGGAGCTATGCCAGGAACCGCAGAGGGTCCGAACCCCTGGTGGCAAGCTTTGCCAGTCAGCAGCGCAACTTCGAGCGGCTGAGTGTGGAGATCAAAGAGGAAGAGGAGCATGCCGCTGCCGAGGGGGCACCCACAGAGCAGGAGCAAAGTGAGTACGCACTCGGCTGCGGGCATGCTGTAACCTGCTGTTTTGCATGGGGTTATGGGCCCATGGATGGAAATCCCTCCACTGGGCCTTCATTACAAATCATTTGTACCTATTTGGGTATACAGACAAATCTTTTAACTAACTGAATTTTCATATCTTGCAGAGTTGCAGATGCAGAACAGTCTTGCAGTATCCCATAATGTCCCTCAGCCCATTGATGGGGCCACATCCGATGTGGCTTCTATGCCTTTACTCGCTGTCGCAGGCGTTGCACTAGAAGATAGCAGGGGCTCTGCTTCTGGGATGGTATGCAGTCAATTCATTTTAAAGTCCTGAAATGCTGTTGCTTGGCAGTGACTGGAAGAACTGGGCGCTCTAGTATTCCAAACATTTAAAGCTTAACATGAAGCTTGAACTGTGTCCAGCAGGTGGCAAGTCAGAGGGGTGCAGCACCTTCAGAGAGCAGAGCACAGGCAGAGAGGTCGGCAGCAGAAGCCTATGACCAGAGTAAGGACGTGACCTGTGGGATCTGCATGGACAAGGTGTACGAGAAGCCCACCCCCCAGGAGCGGCGTTTCGGCATCCTGCCTAACTGTTGTCATGCCTTTTGTCTGGGCTGCATTGTCACCTGGAGGAAGACCAAGGACTTCCAGAATGAAGTCGTCAAGTAAGAAACTGCCTTAATCTGCATGATGCTCCCAGTTAAGCTTTAAGACCCCTTAGGTTCCTCCACACGGCAGGTATTTTAAAGTGGTAAATGCCTATCCAAGAATTTAATTTTGTCCACTTCCAGGTCTTGTCCTCAATGCAGGGTAAAGTCAACTTTCTATATCCCCAACAAGTACTGGGTCAGAGAGGGTGAGCAGAAGGAAACTCTGATTTCCAGTTTCAAGGAGAAATCCAGGTAGGGTCTTTGGATTTCACAGTACATTCCTGGTAGTGAACAAGCAATGCAGAGAGTTGGCTGTATTACTTAGCATCATGGGTTTTTGTTGTAGGAAAATAAGGTGCGGTTTTTTCACGCGGCATGGAAGCTGTCCCTTCAAATCGGAATGCATCTACTTGCATGAGCTGCCCCGGGGACAAAGGCCACGCCGACTGCGCCGCTCCACTCCGGTATGCGTACAGGAGGTACCTGAAAGCAGGTGTATTGAAGTCCAGTGTGCCGTGTTGTAGATCTTTTGGTGTCAAACGAGTTGACTTCATCCATTGGGTTGGTTCTAATTACATCTTTGACTTGCTTTGTAACAAGCCAGAGAATTTTGTATCTTGTTCTTCTAGCCAAATGTGCAGATTTGTTCCTGGTGCTGTTAGTAGCACTAATGTTGCTTTCTAGATGTAATGTTTACATAGCACTCCATTAACCTAGAAGCACAATTTGAATTAAATACTTTTTTTTTTGGTGGGGGTGTAGGGCTAATAAAACTTTAAAACCCCCTGCTCTAAAGGCTGCAAGTTCAGATCTAGTTACCAGCCATGCCCAGGCTGTGAGCTTGAGCTCTTTCAAGAAATGGCTATAGGAGATCCTTGGGTTGATGGGGCATTCATCCAGACAATCTGAATGAGCCAGATGCTCCTCATGTAAAACCTTTGGTTGACCATTCACCCTTGGGGGAAAAAAAGCTTTCAAGTGCTTTTTCTTAGCCCTACCAGGTGAACCTGGAGGATGCGGACAGTGACAGTATGCACCTCCTGCAGTACGTCATTACTCTGGCCCTACTGGACAATGACGAGGATGAAGAGTTTCTGGATGACTACTTCTCTCTACTCCTGGATGGTCCAGACCTCTACTGAGCCAGGAGGAAGTAGCCCCATTGTGCCTGCAGGGGCCCAGAGCAGTATGAAATCCCAGGCCTAGTAGCCAAGGCTGTCATGTGCTCCATTCATGGTAGCAATTCAAGTCTCTTTATTTAGCTACCTGATGGTGTAGCCGTCTATGTAAAAGTAACCTTGGCTGAATTTCTTTCTGTCTTGATTCCCATTTTCATAACTGAATGACTCCAATTTTTTTTTAATGTTCACAGTCCTGTTTTTTAACTTTAGTCCAATTTTTATTTGCCTCCTTATTGCTATTCTGTCAATCTTTCAATTGCCAAGGCTTACTGGAGTCTGTAGCAATCTATGGGCTGCCTTTGGATATGGGTTTTTTTTGTAGCAGGTTTACGCCCTGTGTACTCTTGTAAACTGGACTAACATTCTCCTGGAGGCAACAGGGAGGAGATGCTACGTTACTCAAAGCTGCTGTGACATTTGGATGACTTGTAGTTAAATTTGTTCAAAATGTTGGGGAAAAAATGTCAAATTATTAATCCTATCGCTTTATCACATTGTTTAAAAAAAATGCATGCTTGTCTGTGCTTTGTCATGACACAGTCACTAGAGTTGTCTGCAGTATTGAGCTGAGCCTGGCACTGGATAAAACCCCCACCCACCCCTTTCTTTTTGGTTTGGACTCATCTGAGAAAATTGTAAAGTCTTTGTTCAGGAAGCTGTGTAATGTGTGAAAGTGAGTTTTAAAAGTTAATTGAGTGGGGCATAGTTTTTTTTATGTAATTCTGCCTAGACGGGTGAAGTTTAAGCTGTTCAGCTTGCCCTTTTCCAGTTCCTTTTCCTCTTCCATGCTGCTGGTTTAAGCTTCAGTGTCCGATACGGTTTCCACTAGCTCTCCCTCACTCTGTATGAAAGCAGTGTTCTGAATCGGCAGGCATTCTGAGGTCTTTAACTTAATGCAGTGTTAATGTGGCAGGCTTACTGTACAGATTGAGGGTCTACTAGACTTTTATAACTTTTTATATGATTGTATTCACCAAAAAAAAAGAATAAAACATGTTTCACAACTCCTGAGTCTTTGTTTTACTTCTATGGCTTCCTTGATGATTTACTGAAGCTGGCTTCACCTTGGATTCCAGTTTGTGGTTAAACTGCGACTTGCAGCTTACTAATAAAATGGGAAGTCTATGAAACTTTGTGCTTTATCTAATAAAAGGTACATATGATGGCTATTTTGTCTGAGAACATTTAGGCCATCTTGGCTTTAGTGTGACCTGAGGTCCTCCGAGATTGACTGAGATTTTGGAAATCATGGTAATCTTAAGATTTAAGCACAGTATTCTGTGCTTTGTTCTATTTTAACTGCTGAATTGAATAAAATACATTCTGGAGGATGTCTACCCTATGTGTGATTTTATTTATGCTGCTATAAACTGTGGATCACTATACCCATCAATTTGATTAAGTATGTTAAGTTTAGCATATTGGCTTCATCTGTTATTGTTTTATAATGCCCATGTTGGAGTTTACCACTCCCCTCTGTTTACAAATGCAATTTGCCAGTATTGTTCACAAGCTGATAAAAAGCTTTGGGCATAAAACACAAGGGGTTATTCCATTCTTGGGTTTGTGGATAATGCAGGTTTCTGTTTGACCAGGGTCCTGAGTCAGGTCTGTTACTTTGGGGAATATTGGCAAAGGATTTCTGGATATCTAAATGGGTTATCAAGTAGAGCTCTTGGTAATAGGTGTATTGTATCTAATGTAAAAGTTTAATCTCTTATTTTTGAAACCACTTAAACATACCCTAGTTTATTAGAACTACAAAAGTTTTTTGTTGCAATATTTTTTGGATTCCTGTTTCTTAGTGTTTTTCTGCTGTACTTGTAGGCAAGTGTACTCTTCCTTTCAATGTTGGGCTACTTTATACAGACAGCAGAATACTTTCTTGCTAATATTGTTTCTTAATACCCATTTAACCATCTACAGTAAATCATTGCATTGACTTGGAATTAGTTTAGGTATGCTTTTGTTTTGAGCTTTTAACATTTTGGAATGTGACTAGTTTTTTTTCCCAAGATCAATGGCTGCTTTTAAGTTTTTGTATTTGTTTTAAAAATTAAATAACGGGTAGAAACATTCAAATAAGAGAAACTTGCATAACGTATGTCTTGATTTTTGTTTTCCAAGCTACTGTAAGTAAATCAAGTAAACTACTCCCCAGATTAGGGGCTGGGGAGTAGTTTAATAGCTTTTGGAGCTAGATAATCGTCACATCACCAAGTTTGCATTGATTATAGAACTGTCAACCATAGGATTATTATTGACCAGGACGGCGCACGAAAATCTTCCTCGAAGATACCACAAATTCTCAAAATATTAAGTGTATGCAAACACGCGAGGTTCTTTCCGGACTCTATGGTAACTGACGTCATTTCCGTGTCAAAGTGAACGAACCCGGGAAGGTGCGATATTTCAAATATATCTGGATGGCACAGGGATTTAAAATATAGCGCACTGGAGCAGTTTTATTTAAAGACCGTGTAGAAGCTATTACGGAAAACGAATATTAAATGACTATAAAGTGCCACAGCTAAGTTTATTTGAAATACATTTCGATGACGGATTGTATTAGTAGTACCGCTTTATTCCTGGTTAGAACATTGTACTGTACATAAACATGCAGGCTGCTTAGCTAAGTATAACGTTGTCATTCTGTTTGGTCATTGACATTAATGGTTATTTTTCGTACTACTTTCAGAAAAACGCTCAGTTTCTAAGAGGAGATATACGTGTCCGTGAGCTTTGGTCTCAATGGACCTGGAAAGTGTGCTGAAGCGCTTTGACGGTCGCTCCCGGCTGCTCCTGCAGGCGCTTTCATTGGGCTTTTGCGGAGCCCGGCGGGCGATGCAGGTGTACCAGCGCCAGCGGAGCTCTGACACAGAGGGGCTACACACTTGGATGGAATCGCTGGTCAAAGACGAAGCTTATTTGGATGGAAACTGCTTGGCAGTGTAAGTATCTCAAACATATAAATAAATCTTATGTTACTGTTCTTGGTAGTTTGCACGTGTTTTTTTTTATATACAAGAGTGTATTGTATTAAAAAAAATCGTTGTTTACACCAGTAGGGATGGCCTGCTCTGGACAGCTATTTTCTTTTCAAAAGATCGATGAACTTTGCATTTGAGCAGCTCACCTGTGCAGTAGTCAAAATTAAATTGTTCCAGGTGTGTAGAAATTGATAATTTAATGGTGATCCATAAACTTTGCTGGCTTGTGGCTGTCCAGGACCAGGGTTGGTCACCCCTGACATGTACTGTAATTCAGAAGCCTGAATTGAGTAGTTAATGTATTCCAGTCAGTCAAATTAGAAAGCTGGAATCAGGGTTAATGTAAGCAGCCAGAACAGACTACTCGCCTCTTGAGGTACATGGTTGTGCCTCACCTGGCCTAGAAAACGTGATCAGAACATAGTTAACACACTTGGAATATATCACTAATTTCCACATTAATATTTGATTTGTCTGGGACTCATCAGAGTGGGCTGAAACCAGAGGAGGCCCTGTAACCTGGAACTACTTACATCTTTTCAGCAAATATCAACAATGTAGATATATACTGCATGGAAACAGAAAATGCAAGAATTCAAACATTTTACAGAAGGTCCTGATATCCTATAAGGAAGCAGAGGACCTCTGAAATGTATTTTCTGGCTTGAAAAGAAATACAGGATTCACACGAGTTTAATTTTAATAAAAGTTGCTAAAAATTCCCAAACAGAGCAGTGCTTTCAGGCTTAAGAGTAATTTGTAATAATCATGTAATAGTAAGGGCAGGGGATTCCCCTAATCTGGAGTCCTGCCAGATTTTCAACTCTGACCTCTGTTTTCTTTATCCTCCTCGTCCCAGGAAGCCGCTGGTGTGCCTGTTTCCTGTTCTCTTCCAGCGCAATCTCCTGTCCTTCCTCCTCCTCACCCACACTGTGCTGCCTAGACCATGCCTGCTGCGATTGCTACACTGCCTCAGCCAGGAGCCCAGCACTGACCCCTGGGTTCAGGCGCTGCTCAGCCACCTCCGCCGGGTCCAGCAGTTGGAGGACCCCCACGCGGCCATGTCCGTCCACCTCTCCTCCGAGTGCCAGGAGGGGCTGACTCTGCTGTGTAAGAGGCTGGCAGGGGGTAGCTCTGGGGACACCAGCGGGGCAGCTGCAGAGCAGTGGCCTGCATGGTTCAGGGGGAAGGCGGTGAGACAGCCCCCAAGCGCTGGGATGGAGACCCTGCACCCAGAGAATCAGAAAAAGAGAAAGAGCGAGAGTGCAGGGCTGAGTCAAGGGAGCTCGGATTGCGAAGAGAGTGGCAGCCAGAGCAAGAAACTGAGGCTAGTCTGCCCAGAGGCACAGGAGCCTTGTGAACAGCCAAGAGGGCACAGCTCAGAGGATGGCTCGGCTCTGACTGAGAAGCCTGGCATGGGTGAAGCTTTCGTGCCACATGATGCAGAACCAGGTCGTGCAGGCGCTGCTGTGGAGCTGGCCCGCAGTCCTGACTCCACAGGCCCAGAGGATGCCAGTGCTGTGGTGCTGCCCAGCCACCTCCGGGTAAGAGCCAGGCTTGATCTCACACCCCTGCCAAATCTCAAGCCTTTGGCCTTTGAGGACTGGAATCCAGTGCTTTTTTTGTGAACAAATTATTTCCCCAAACACTGAATTAGAATAGAAAGAGAATAGAAACATGAACTGAGAATATCTCTTTTTAGAATAACAGAAAAACAGGAAGATACTCGTTTCCTGTGGGTACTCCCAAAGTTTATACCAATGTGCCCACTGTGCACCCTGGACAGAGCACACACGGAGGACGAGGAACACTCCTCATTATGTGGAGATGAATGACCTCATTTTCAGAATATTTTTTCTCCAGATTTTATAAGAAAGGTTCCAAACAACAGGATCTGGCCCAACCGGTAGTTAATAGATAACTAATATAAGGGTCTCATCCAGACATTTCTTGAAGGAAGGCATGGTATCACCTTTAACAACACAACATGGCTGGGTATCTTCCCCTTTGGGTAAAGGAGTGACTCCTGTACCTGGTTTTAAGTGCATTGCCACATAGTTTCTACTTGTGTTGTCTGCTAGATTTCTCATTGTTTGTTCGAAAGAAGTCTGCTGCATTGACTTTGTTTGCATCTTTGAGGATTTCAAATATTTGGATCAGCTCCCTATGTGTTATTCTGTGTTCAAGACTAACTTTGTCTGTTTGATCTCCTTGTGTGCTTAGTTCTGATGCTGTGTTCTTGTTTTCAGGCTTTTGTTCCAAGCATTAAAGAGCTGTTGGAAATTGAGACAGAAGTGAGTATAGAATTTGTCTTTGTTTGCAAACCTATGCAACAAAACTGTTTCTATTTTCTCATGTGAAAAGGTCTCGCTGTTAGAAAGTCCTGAGGGAGGTGTGTGTTTGTTTTTGTCCCCAGAGGTGTGAGCTGGACTCCCCTACTGCCCTGCAGGTGCTGAACGCCTGTAATCCAGGGGAGGTGAGTGAGAGTGTGTCACTGAAAGCTCTGGGGAGATTGCAGTCAAAAGCACTTCCTTAGGAGGTACAGAATACCACCACTCATTCTACCAGAGGTCTGATTCTAGGCAGCAGCATTACAGCCTGATCCTGTGAGATCTCAGAAGCTTAGCAGGGCAGACTTATTTTGGATGGAAACTGCTATACACATGCAACCAAGTAATTATTTTTAATAATGCTAGTTGTCTTATGATAAAATTAGTGAAAACAATGACAATCCAGGTTGATCCTTTGACCCCTGAAAATGCAGGATTAGCCCGATTAGCCCTGCATCAAAGCTAATTTCCAAAATAAAAATGGCAATCTTTAATCACACTGATGTGTAAGTCTTGGGGGCTGCAGATGACAATCTCCCATGAAGAATATTGCATCACTACACCAGACTGGAGTCCAGGTGGTTACTTTGTGTTCCTGTATTTAGGGTCCTTGCTTGGTACAGTGATCAGACATGGATCTGGTGTCTTCCCTCACTGCAGGTGGAGCTGCTTTGCAGAGAACTGCATTTGTCAGAGGTGCCTGAGCAAGTCCTGCCTCAGTTCTGTACCCGCCTGCTGGAGCTGTCCCCGGACCTCAGCTACAGCACCGCTGCCACCCTGGCCAGGCACTTGTTCCTCAGCAGGGTACGCCCCACGCCGGGTCACTGGCACACAGTCTGATTGGTCATTGGGAGAGCAGCTAGACACAGGCAGAGGGCTTATAAGAAGTCTTCTAACGGCCAAGGTCCTGCATATTTAGTGGTGTGTTTCGGGATAACCCTGAAAAACAAAATGTTGCTCGCTGGAAGATTAATGGTAGTTCATTAACTGCAGAAATTTTGCCTTAATAACCCAAGATGCATCGGAGATCATGGTAATGAAAGAATGTGGCCATATTCTGAAAGGGGCTCAGTGAAAGATAGCTGTCCTATCTGTTGCAAACTGTTTCAGGTTTACCTCCTGACCTTCACAGATCCTGTCCTTATCAGAGCCCGCCTCACGCTTTCTCGTGACCGCAGTGACATCCTTCTGCAGCCGCTATCCCCGGCCTTCCTGCTGTGCTCTGATTGGCCCGCTCCTACAGGCAGAGCAGGCTGGTATGTAAGACCCTTTCCTGCAGGAATGCTTATTCTCCACTGCTCGGGGGTGTTCTTCTGTTAAAACTAAGATTTTACTGTAGCTTGTAGTCAATACATTTAAACCAAAACCTTTAGATCGGGCTTCATAAGAATCTTATCCATTACCCTACAGAAGCTAGTCTCTAAAAATATTAGTTCTGTTCTTTAGAGCTTTCAGTTTCTCTCCAAACAAGAAGTGGGCATTCACGGATCACACAGAGTCAGCTTCAACCATATGATTTGGCAGCTGGTTACAGACTGCCGCCATCGTCTTTGTAAAGATGAACTTCTGTCTAACTGTGTTACAATCCCCAAGATTATTGCTTCTGATCATGAAGGAGTCCGCCGAGTTGATGTAATCAATACCATTCCTGCTTTTTGAATACCTATATCACATGTCCGTGTTATCCGTGTTTTAGGTAACAATGATTAAGTTCTCCTTAGCTGTTCTCAGTGTGACATTCCCATCAGGTCAGAAATATGTCTTCTTGCACTGCCTCTAGAGCCGCAGTATCCTCCTAGCAGGTGACATCTTTTGCTGCTGTTGCTTGTGTTTCATGCTAATGAAGGAAGTGCTCAGATGGAGCTGTTGTGCAGACTGCTAGAGGACAGCCTGGAGCAGCAGTATCAAGTCCTGGTCTTTGAGTAAGTGTGCCAGTCAGAGTTGTGTATTTTGATTTGCTCTGTAATGTGTCGATTGCAGGGGTTCATGTAAGTGTGAACACTGCAGGCGTGCAGTGTTGTTGTCGGAATGCACATGAATGTCTTATGCAGGGTTTTGTGTGCCCAGGCAAACACTCACTGTGCCCTGGAGTGAAGATGTGCTCTTGGTCATCCATGCCTTACTGGAAACCAAGGTGAGGAGAGGACAGTCCACTTTGCCCTGGGCATTTTTCACCTTCTGCTCTCTCATTTATTGCTTAACAACTGTGGTGATGTATAGGAATAGAAGTCTAGATTCCTGTTTTCTCACAAAGTTTAAAAAATTAAATTTCTCTAGAGAGAAAAAGAACCAGATTGAAAAAGGACAAAAAATGTTTCACCAAAGGGACAGCAAAAGACGTGGTAGATGGGCTCTAAAATTGAATTTCCTCCAATACAAAACAGCTTGTCAGGTTGACAAAACAGGTTGTCAATAGCTAAAATAATGTTTTTTTTATAAAAGGGACTTCAAAGTGTCATGAGCATTAGACAGCTGCCTAGTTTTTTTTAAAATTAAAAATAAATATATTATAAATATATATATAAATATATTTTTAAATTAAAAATATATTTACTTAATCCATTAGGTGGTGTCTGTTTTTAAAGTCTGAACTTTACCACTTAAATTGGAATTGCATTTAATAGCAAGAATAATATGCATTTCTTCACCCAGAGGGTTGTGGGACTAATGAACATGAAGTGGTAGGATAAGATTCTTGGGACAATTAGCGACTTAACCAATTGTGCTAAATGGCTTCCTCTTGTCTTCACACTTTTTTCTGTTCTGTTATTTCTCTACGGCCAAGGGCTGGTGCAATAAGACAGCTTTGTGAACGCGCGCGAGCACACACATAGTGTATCTGTTGCATGAGTTGAGTATTGGTCTTTGTTGCCATGTAGATGGAGCTGAGTGGAGAGATGTTTGACCGATTCATTGAGAAGCTGAATCAGCAGGCTGCCCTCTTCAGCAAGTCCATGAAATTTGCCAAGATGATGCTGGCTTTCCTGACAAAGTACCAGAGCCATGTGAGTGCACAGCACACATAATCACAAAGGGAAAGAGGAAGCTGTAAAATGTGTTAAAGGCAGTGCAACACAGTGCAGCCAATTTTCTGTAATAGTATACGCATAACTTAAAACTAACCATTTGTTTTTAGTTACAAATATATCAGAGAAAAATACCATCTACTGTATGAACATGAGCTCTGGAAATACAATATATCCTTATTATAGCTAATAAATCTAATTGCTCCTTCTCATTTTGCTTTTGTTTTTAAATAATGGCATATCTGATCTTGAAATGTGACTGTAAGTTTAATTACTGTTATGTTTGTAGATCTATTATATTGTCACAAGACCACTCAAATTGGCTCTTTCTTTGTGTTCTATAGCTGTTGTCGTTTTAACACATTTATATGTCTTTGTAGGTAGCTGTGACACACAAGAGCACGCTGGCGCACTGCCTGGCGCTGAACGAGACCTTTCTGAAGAAGTCTTTGCAGGCTGCTCTCAAGCGGATCAGCCCGGGGTGACTCCATTGCACTTAGCCCTTTCTTCATTGACAAGATCCCTGGGCACCTCCGTTGATAAGTGTGTTTCTTACGGAGATATGAAACAGGACTCGAGGCATTTGTTTAAATCGATGACAAGGTTGTGTTAATATGCAACTTACAGCTTTCTCATCAGAAGTGAAGTTTACCACAGCTCTAAACCACTCCAGCCAACATACTGTAGTGCATCAGTGTGCTGTCAGAGTGGATCCTCTCTGCTTATTCAAGAAATAAGAACTGAACAAGGACTGGACAACTGCAGTGGAGCCTGAGGACAGCAAGCAGGGTTTATTGCGGTTTTCAGAAGAGCACTTTTTCATTTTGTAACCTGTAAAAAATAAAGGTAAAATTGTGTATTAAAATGTTTTGATTTTATTTGTTGTGTTTGTGGAATTATCTAGGAAAGATTTCCGGATGACAAAGTAATATTGTACTATTTTCTTTATTAAACACATCGTTGGTTTTTGCTTCAAGTTGCAAATGGTTAAATGTTAGCCAATTTGTCGTTGTGCCGAGTGTGAAGTGTGAGATTTTGAAAGGCGGTGTGTGTTTTGAATTACTTGTGCCACCACCAATATGGCCGCTAGCGAACTCCACTTCCGGGCTTAGCTTACGGGCCTCGCGTGTGTCTCGGTACTTATAACGGAAGTGACGGTGGGTCCTTCCTTTTCCAGCTCAGTGCGGAGATAGACGTGTAGTCAAAATGAGGTGAGTAAAAAATATTTTTTATGCAGCTTTTGGGAACTGTGATCGTTTTTTACATAATAGGAATATTTATAGATTAAAAGTAGTAGCACTCTTCTCTTGTTCGGCAGAACCGTCCTAGTTGCTTTTAAAAACTTGCTTAAGAGGAGCAAGGCGTCATCAGCAATCTCTTGGCATTGTACGATGCGGCCTGCAGTTTGAATTAAATCTGCTGTAATCCACATCTAGATACGCGTTAAAATGGTGAAAATACCCAGTGGATGGTTGTATGGAAGACTGGCCAGTATGTTGGATGCAATATTTTAAACTTTAGAACGTGTGTTTGGGATGGTGGCGGCCTGAACACCTTTATGGTTTTTGACCGCCATAGTACACGGTACAGTGAAATTGTGTACTACACGCCGACTTGATATCATAAACCCGAAGAGTTAAAGTGCACTATCTCGTTTTTATGCCCTACTACGAGGACCTTCATAAGCTCTCGGCTCTCTACAGATGGCCCATGGGCCCACGGCACTGCAAAGCACATTGTTTAAGCTAAACTCCCGACCCAGACAGTGTGGGTGTTTTTTTATTTTTATTTTGTTAATGCACCGAGTATTGGCCGCAGGGTTTTTCTTAAATCTAGTATGCTAATGAGCCACTTCGTCAGAGGCCATGGTCTTGCCGTTGGTGTGAACGAACCGAGGCTGACCTGAGAGTGTAGTATAGGGTGAATCCTTGGACAGAGAAGTTGAAATATCCCCCTGGTGTGATCTTGCAGCTGATGTCCTGGTTCCAGTGCAGTGAGACTAGGATACTGGCTGGCATGTCACCTCCTGTGGAAGAAGGTCGTGTCCGTGTAGCCTTGCTGTCATCGGAATGAGAGTGGGGTGTGTGTGGGGCTGACCTGAGTGTTGTTCTTCCCACAGCAAGGTTTCCAGGGACACGCTGTACGAGGCTGTGCGCGAGGTCCAGCTGGGCTCCAAGCAGAAGAGGCGCAAGTAAGAATCCTTCCCTCTCACGCTCCTCTTGGCCGGCAGATGCCACCCTCCCCGCTGTTCCTGGCTCCGAGTCGGGTGCTGCTCTTATACCCACAGGGACCTGGGACTGGTTTGGGGCGAGGGCATTGCAATTGAGGGCACTTCTAACATGAATGTTAGGAATTCAGTCTGTCCTAAAGGAAGATATTTAAGACACTCATGTAGTAGGTGATCTTTGAGTTCAGTGTTTCTCCAAGGGTTAACTATTTTGATCTGTTATTAAGAATTAAGACCTATAGTCTTAACTCGTATAATCCTATATTCATTTTAAAGCTGTCCAGTTATGAATTAAAAGTTTCTTTTGAAAAGAACTCGAAGTTTGCCCTTTTCTCTTTAGTATGTTCTTCCGATTATTTTAATGACTTTGTTAATGTAATTTATTGCAGCCTGTTTATATACTGTATAACTGGGGAGCACAGCTTCAGGCCTTAGGGAGACAGATGGTTTCTGTTTTTTTCCCCCCTACTGGAGCCCTCAGTTGCCCAGTTGAACTAATTTATGTAAATGGACAATTGAAGTGTTTGTTTTTAAAAAGCTCTATAAAGCCTGCTGGGCACTGGCCCTAGTGGTAGTGTAATGACAATGGCGTAGGTCAGTTCAGGAGGTGTAACTTGTAAAGGGGTTTGGGAAGAACTGCGGTGTGATTCTTCTGTGTGGTAACAGGTGATTTCTCTGTCTGAAGGTTCTTGGAAACGGTGGAGCTCCAGATCAGCTTGAAGAACTATGACCCTCAGAAGGACAAGCGTTTCTCTGGCACCGTCAGGTTCGGCCCTTTCCTGTTCCACCTGGCCTTCAGCCTGCCTGCTCCCTCGGCCTGCTGGACAGCAACGGGGGCCGCGGGCGGCGCTGAAGAGTCCTGGGTAGTCCGACTTGTCCCCCTCCTGCTCTGGGCTGGGAGGTGTCGGACGGACCCCCACCCTGGGTCTTAAAATGTGAGGGGAGGCGAGGGGGGAAGGCAATCTCAGCCGATCCCCCCCGCCGGCCATTTTGTAAATGAAATGGTGTTGCTGGTGGATGAGTTGTGACGAGAAGCCAGCTGTATCTGGGGTAAGGCGTTTCTGTTTTGGCTTTGCCCACCTGGGTGGGATGGGAAGGGAGAGGGGGTGAGGTGGGGATCTCCCATTCTCGTGGGTGTTAACAGGAAGTGTGATCCTTTTCTGTGCTTCATAGGCTGAAGACCACACCCCGGCCCAAGTTCTCCGTCTGCGTCCTGGGAGACCAGCAGCACTGCGATGAGGCCAAGGCTGCAGAGTTCCCCCACATGGACATCGAGGCTCTGAAGAAGCTCAACAAGAACAAGAAGATGGTCAAGAAACTGGGTGAGTGGGCAGACTGTGACAGAGCAGTGCTGCTCTTCAAGGCTAAAAGGACTCATGTGCTATATCAGTGGTTCTCAAACTTTTTGGACCAAGTACCACCCCTAATCCAAACAAAGCATCCAAGTACCACCTACAAGTCTTCATCTCATAGGAACCCCAGAAATTCTCAATGACCAACATGAGTGTGCGTGCACACACTCACACATACATATAATAAATATTATAATAATAAACTTTGATACAGCAGCCATATCACCCTGCAACTCACAACTGGCAACCCACTGAAGCTAAGCAGGTGTGAGCCTGGTCAGTACCTGGATGGGAGACCTCCTGGGAAAAACTAAGGTTGCTGCTGGAAGAGGTGTTAGTGGGGCCAGCAGGGGGCGCTCACCCTGTGGTCCATGTGGGTCCTAATGCCCCAGTATAGTGATGGGGACACTATACTGTAAACGGGCGCCGTCCTTCGGATGAGACGTAAAACCGAGGTCCTGACTCTCTGTGGTCATTAAAAATCCCAGGGTGCTTCTCGAAAAGAGTAGGGGTGTAACCCCGGTGTCCTGGCCAAATTTCCAATTGGCCCTTACCAATCATGGCCTCCTAATAATCCCCTTCTATGAATTGGCTACATTACTCTGCTCTCCTCCCCACTGATAGCTGATGTGTGGTGAGCGTTCTGGCGCACTATGGCTGCCGTCGCATCATCCAGGTGGATGCTGCACATTGGTGGTGGTGGAGGGGAGTCCCCGTTACCTGTAAAGCGCTTTGAGTGGAGTGTCCAGAAAAGCGCTATATAAGTGTAAGCAATTATTATTAATTATTATTAGTGCCTTTAAATGTGGCTTCTCAAAGCGTTTTACAGAAAAAAACAGTAACAACAACTAATAAAAATAATAAAGCACAATTTCAGTGAGAGGGGTGAGCCTGTTTAGTCGAGCAAAGCAGATGTGAATTAATTTTTTGAGCCTTGATACAATTCACAACAGAGTCTAACAGATTTTAAATCGTCAGGCATTTTCTTGATGTCAAAGCTCTCGTGGTGAATGTTGCAATGCGTCCATTAATTTCTGGAGCAACCTCTTTAATTTGTGCAACTACACCGCCATGTCGGCTTGTCATTGCTCTAGCACCATCTGTACAAACTCCGACACATTTTATCCAGTCGATGCCATTCTCTTCGAAAAATTAATTCAGAAGCTGAAATATGTGCTCTCCTGTAGTTCCTGTTGGTAGCGGCTTACATAACAGAAAGTCCTCACGGGACGTACCCTCAAACTCGTTTCTAACGTAAACGAGTGAATTAGCCAATTGACTATAGACTCGGCTAATTGCAGTGAAAAACATCTGCTCATCTTAATGCGCTCTATCAGGGTACTTTTGATATAATTTAATAATTCTATGAATGACCGTGTCTTTCAGGGGGGCAGCAGGTCGAGCTGTTTAGCAGCCTTTTCTCCACACATAATACGTGTCAGCTCTTTTGCCAACAGTAAATAAGGTTCTTCAAAAATAGTGTGGAGCTTACCTGCTTTAGCAATCCGCAAGCTTGCATTTTTCCCCGTTTCCGTTTTTATTTCCGTATTTATTTTAAGTTTTTATTTAGTGCGCATGGGAGCGAAACGCAGAGATGCTCGGTGTATTTTTCTCAAATTAACTTAGAACAGTTCTTAAATATTTTTCTGTTATCTATCACGCTTTCCTGTGCTCACAAGATTACAAGTGTTAGTAGCACGGATTTCTATGCATTCCTGTGTTTACAACATTGGCATTGTTCCAAAATCACGCACATTCTCCTACCTCCCTATTTGCTGGAGATAGTTTTTTTTAAAATACAATTGGTCACTTCGTCCGTAGCACGCATTCCTATAGAGTGGTATAGAATTACAGAGTAATCTCTTGTGTCCACTGAAGTATTAGCGCACACTGTATCGCAGTACGTAGGCTGCGTATTCGACACATATTAAAATAGAAAATGTGAAAACCGTCCCAATTTTTCAGCGCACACAACAAAGTTCTATAGATCATATGGCGTACCAGCTGGCAGCGCTCTGCGTACCACTGCTGGTACGCGTACCACAGTTTGAGAACCACTGTGCTATATAATTACCTGACATCTGCAAGAGGTCTCATACGTAGAGGAGGCTTTTATGTCTTCTGAGATAAGTCCTTCTGCAAAAGCTCCATGGGTTTTAACTTAAAGGCAATGTGTGTAAAGCTGTGAAATCCACTTCATTATACATTGTTCTGCCTAAGATTATGGCAGTTCTCAGTCTTTTCTTGTCTTTGAGTTCAAAGTGTTGTTCACTTGCTGCAGATTAACTCAGTATCCCCTGTCCCCTCCCAACACAGCTAAGAAGTACGATGCTTTCCTGGCTTCCGAGTCCCTGATCAAGCAGATTCCCCGAATCCTGGGGCCGGGGCTGAACAAGGCTGGCAAGTTCCCCTCCCTGCTCACCCACAACGAGAATCTGAACACCAAGGTGGATGAGGTCAAATCCACCATCAAGTTCCAGATGAAGAAGGTAAGGGCTACTAGTTTTTCTAGACATTAAGTAATTGATGCATTCTCGCAGTCTTTTCAGATTGTGCCGTTTGGAAAAATGACACCATAGTGCGTGCGGTGCTTTTGGTTAACATATAGACATAAATAGTACATGATCAGGATGAAGTAATTTATGCTAGTTCATGTGTAAAGCATCTTAAACTGTAGCTCCCAATCTCAAACCAGCCAAGTGAAAGGTTGTGTGGAATGGTTTTGCTCAGGCTAAACTCTTCAGACTCACGAACCTCTGAACTGGCTAAAAATTCTGAACTGGCGACTAGGGGTAAAATTGGGGGTGTTTGGGCGGTGAGTGGGTGCTGCCTGCCCTTCTCCAGTAATGGCTTTTCCTCTCCAGGTGCTGTGTCTGGCTGTTGCCGTGGGTCATGTCAAGATGACCGAAGAAGAGCTGGTCTACAACATCCACCTGGCCATCAACTTCTTGGTGTCGCTGCTGAAGAAGAACTGGCAGAACGTGCGCGCGCTCTACATCAAGAGCACCATGGGCAAGCCCCAGCGCCTCTACTAGACAGCATCCCTTTTTGTACAAATAAATCTTCGGGAAAGAAGCCTTCTGCTCTCTGTCTGTTTATTCCATGAGCAATTGTTTTTGGTGAAGGTTCCACCTAAGGTGTGATTCAGCACATAATTATTGCAGTAGTATTAATTCTAAATAGAGCACACTGTTCATGTGCCTGATCCTAATCATCACTTTGTACACTGAGTACTTTAGAGTGTTATTAACTGATCCTCATTGAAGTGGGTGGGTTTTCTTTATTTGAACTGCAGCAGACAATTAGAAGCTTTAAATGGCAAACCTTGGAGTGGAGAGGTCTGTCATGAGCACTTGATATAACAAGAGTCCTGTGAAAATGGCTTTATCAGAAAGCAAGATTCCTAAAAGATGGAAAAGGGTCTGATAAAGAATCTGAGCTGTGTTTGGGTACTTGAATGTGTGTATTACAATCACTCAGTGTAAAATATGTATTTAACATGGTGCTGGTGTGGCAGATGTGGAGAGGTAAGGTTTATGTTGATGAATGAACATGACGCTTGGCAGGAGTGGGGAGATGAATTGGTGTTTGCCAAGCATTAAAAAAGGCTCAAAGCTGAGATGTGATTGGTGTATTGGGAAACCAAGCTAGCCAACCACAGGGGATCTTGCCAGACTGAGCAGTCTTCAGTCTGAAGTTGGCAGAGGAGGCTGATGGGAGTCCAGTGTGGTAGTGTAAACCCTGCTGAGAGCTGTGGTGAGCTCTAAAAATACACAGCTCCAGCTAGAGGATTAGGAGAGTCAAGCAAGTGGCAGTCAAACCTCAGTGTTGGCAACTGGCCCAGTAAATCTTCCCTTCTTACGCTGACGTTTGTGGCCTGGTATCCGAAACTTGGCATATGAGATGGTTACGGGGGGCAGTTGAAACATTTTTCCTTCTTGTGCTTTAAGTTTGGTTTTCAGCATGTCTTAAAGACTTCCTGTGAGCTTCGTGCTTGGCAATAGCTTTTCGGTTCTTATAACATGAGTAACCATGTCTTTGAATGGCCATCCTACCAGCCTAGCAGGGTTTATAGTCCTCCCACAATTAATGTGAGCTTTTAATTCAATGTCATTACCCCCACAACCTTATGCAAGAGGCCTGTTTATACTATGTCGGCGTGTCTTGAGGCTGCAGGTTCTACCCTTAGTCTCCTTGAGCTGTTTTATTTTGCCTGGCGTCTTATGTAAAAACAGCCCGCTTGTCACTGGGAATCTGCAGGCTTCTCTCTGATGGGATTAACCTGCTTCTTGCTGTGCTCCTCAGTAGTCAGGATGGGGAGAGATGAGTGAAGCAGTCATGAGGGATCATAAGGTAAGCAGATCTTTTAATGTTTGCAGTTCTGAAGCACATAAGGCAGAGAAGTTTTACTTGGTCTTGCAAAAGACACATTCTTTGCTACAAATGGAAGAATTGGTGGTTTTCGGAACCAGAACAGCCACAGGTAGTCTAGATGCATTACTGTAAGAATTAAGGGCTGTTATGCCCAGACTTGAGAACTGGCTTAGGAATTTGTGATCTAAGGTTCTGATGCATGGGAGAATGGGACATGTTTGTCAGGTTCTCGATCAGCTGCTGCGAATCAGAACTTGGGATGTTCCAATTGAACTTTGAAAGAATTGGGGATCTGATTTGAGGGGAATTAATTATACCTTTTGTATAAAATGAGCTTGAAATTGTTCAGTGTGGTTAAAGAAGTGAGCAGCTTTGTTTTGTTGCAAGGTAGAAACCATTTTTTTATGGACAAGACAGGCTTTGAAAACTAGATTCTTTGTAGAATAATTTAACTCAGGTCTCTTTCAAATCCTGGTTTGTCCCATAATCCATAAAGTCTTGAAGTCAGTGCTAGACAAGTCTCTAGGTTTTGAAAGGAATCTCACCAACTCGAAGAAACAAACACCACTTTGCTCCTTTAAAAAGCACTTTTGAGTACAATATTCAAGCAGCATCTTCAATGCCATACAGTTCGAGTAGTGATGCCTTTGACAAGTCCACACTGAGCCCGGCTCTGTAAAACCCATTCTGGAAGATGGATCAGTCATCGTGTTAGGGATAAGCCTTAAGCAGTTTGACCTTTGCCCTTTCCCATAGTTCTGCTCACATCTTGTTTCAACCAGTGGTGCCACAGCCCATCCTCTTCCCTCTGGAAGAGCTCACACTTCGCCTTTTCAGATGACATTCATCCTAATATTGGTTTCAAATTGTGTGAGAGCTCTGCCCAGGCAGAAGGACCACCATGTTTTCTGTTTGTCTGCTTGTTCATGGGCTGGGCACTAAACAAACAATGAATAGTGACCTGTCTTCTAAATTTTGTTGACCTGTTCCAACAGCTGCTTTGTTAAAGCTGCACAGGGGGATAGTGGAGAATGTGGACAGCAGCAGTGGATGGTGCTGTGTCCAATCTCCTTTCATGCACGCTACCAGCCTCAGTGTGTTCTGCTGTTGTCCCTGGGAGCATTTTCTCTGTTGGTGTGAGTGGCTTGGAAGCTCCAGCTAGTGAAATACATCACCTATATAAGCACCATATGCATCAGCATAGCTTTTTGTTAGTCTTGAGCTGCATCTTTCTCTTTCCTTCTGTGGTGTGTACGTGGGTGTTGGGGGAAGGGAGGCAGGGGGTCATTCACAAGTCCGCCCACCTCCCTCTCCTCCTGATAGTTTGGGCAGCTTTATGGGAATACAGGTGCTGTCAACAGCAGCAGGGCCTTGTATACATTAGTGAGAGAAAAGCCAGGCAGTGGGAGAAAAGAGCAGAGTAAACAGCTGCCTCAGAGAGAGAGAGGGGGCAAAGATGAAGAGGAGAGAGAGAAAGCCAGAGGGGGAGCTGGGGGGGAGAGGAGTGACAGGGATAAAGGGAGGTTAGGAAAAAGAGGAAGACTTTTGGGAAAGGGAGCATGAAAAGACTGAGAGAGAAATATTGAGAAAGAAAGAGGTGGGAGGAAGACCAAGTTCAATCGCATTAAGCAATGACACCCTTGTAAACACATGGTAGCCTCAGCATGCGCATTGCTCTCGCCATCCTCACTCCAGCCCAGGAATTTCCCAAACTCCTTTCAGCTCGGAGAGTATCTCTGCCAGGCTGAGGAGTTTGGGGCTCCTGGGGGCTCTTTGGAGGCTGAAGGTGGTGGTGGAGGTCTCAGAGTGAGGAATTCAGGTAAGGCAGCCAAAATTGCATTGTAATCCCAGATTTTATTTACTTTTTTCAGGCTCATATTTACTGGATTTAGTATTCCTCAGCATTAACAGCTGTTGTTTCAGCTGGGGTGGTATTGATGTACTAATTAGGCATCGTTACATGTGGCACGAAAGCGCTCTGTGCATGTACTTTGTGAAAAAAAGTTGCGGTTTTATTTTTACAACAATAACATTCCTGGCGTACTCTGCTGGAGCCATGAATTTGGGGCAGGCTGGAATATTCGTTCGTCTAGCACGCGGGTGAGATTGTGTATGTACTGTAAACGTTTGCGTTGTGCGCTCTTTCTCGCTAATAATATTTTTTTATTATTGATTTATTTTAAATGTAGTAGACTGTAACAAAGAGGGTGGAAACTGTTAAACTCCCTACGATATACATCCCTTACTCCTTCACAGCTGTTGGTTGCATGAATAATCTGGGCAAATTTATTTTTGCAAATTTTAATGACCTGCTTAAGGCCAAACCTCAGGAATTACTAAAGATAAAATATATTTTACAGGCTGTCATTCAGAGTGGAGCAATGAGAAATGGGTGTGAATAGCTTGACTTTTGAGTAAGAAGGTTTTGGACATTTAACAAAACAATTGAGCACAAAGAACGGCACTCACTTCCACAGCTTCATTACTTTAACAGGTTGGCAGTGGAGTAGAAATGGAAGTTCTATGTGCTGTACAGCCCAGTGCTGTCCAGTATCGGGCTAGCTCTCTGAGCTGGCAGTAAGGGTGTTGGCTCGCAGGACTGTTACGTCTCTTTGCCTGGCTGCCCGATTGCATTCTCAGTCAGCTCCTCCTGTCTGTAACTGGGATGCTCTGTATTGTATCTCATTCCCTAATGTGCTTAAATTAGCAGGCTGCAAATCATTGTACTTGATGAGCGATTTGTTTCTGAATCTCCTCAAGTTTGTACTGTGTGTTCTTTGTTGTTTTCTTCTTTAAATCTCAGTTTCCTTCCGTCCCTCAATTTCCTCTTCACCATAACTGTTAACTCTACACTGTCTACCTTCTCTCTCTCCTTTCATCTTTATCTGTCTCCTTTGCTTTGCTGCCTCTCTCTTTCTGTCTCTGCCACATCCTCTCTCTGTCTCCATCTCTCTCAAGGAGCAGAATGAGTGGTTCCCCACCTCGTTCCCCCCCAGTGCTCCAGCGTTCTCACTCCCTCTCCTCCCTGCCTCCGTGCCGGGACCCCTGGCCAGACTGGACACAGGTATCCAAACACTCGGTGGGACTGGGTCTGGGGTCAGGAGGTGCGAGCCTCATGAGGAGAGCAGGTTGGAGTCTACCCCAGTGAACACGCTCCAGCCCGAGAAAGATGTTAGCATGGTTTTCTGCTAGGTAACCCCAAACAGAGAGTGCAGGGCACCCTGAAGAGGGAAGAGTTAAATTTTGAAGATGGGAAATATACTGATTTAAATTGATTTATCAATTAGTTGATTAATTTACTAACTAAACCAAACAGGAAGGCTGGAATTGAGGTACACGGTCCCTGTTTATTGCTGAAGATAGCCCAGCTTTGGCATGGTTCCCCACAGGCCCCTTGAAACTATTAAGATCTCGGGGAGCGTGGTTTTTCCTACTCAAGGGCAAGGGTGGGGTCCAGAGGACAGGCTCTTTGAAACTCAAGTGTAAGGAGTAATTTTTTCCCATTTTGTGGAGGGGGCCTGAGGTGTTCTTGGGAGGGTCAATGACACCTCAGAGGGGAGGGTAGTCTGTTCTCTAACCCCTGTCTGACTCCGTGTGGACAGGGCAGTGGGAATGAGCAGAATCCTGGGACACAGGACACCAACAACACTTCATTACCCAGGTGAGCTTTTACCTCCATAGTTAATCTGGTGTTCATCATAAAGAAAAGGAATGAAGTTTGTTTTCACTGAAATTTTAGAAGTAGTTCAGGTGGGTAGCTGTGTCAGCATGCGTAGGCTGCAAAGGAACAATTAAGAGGTTTATTACATGCTGAAAAGAGAAGAAAGAAAACGCAGGTTTAGGCAGAGAGAGGCAGAGTTTTTCCATTTGTGGGGGGACGGGTTCATTATGTATGTTAAGGCTCCAGTGGATATTGTGAAATCAGTACATCCAGTATAATGCCAAAAGAACATACAGTACACAGATAAAAAGTTGTAGAGCTAGAATTGGTACTAGTGACACAGCGAGGTTCACTCTGAGAACACTTACAGTTGTATGTAGTCAGGTTGCTGTGTTTAGTGTTCGGACACTGTTCTCTTTTTCAGTAAGAAACAACTGAGACAGCAGGGAAAAGACCAGGAAGTCCATCACACCAGTGAAACAACAGGTATCTCTCCTTGACCTTGTCTGGATTAAATTGCAGTGCACCTTAGACAACTGAGGTCAAGACTTAATCTTCTTTTCGTAAACCAATAGACCACACATATTATTTTGGACAAATGCACGTTTCACTGGCCAGCTGTGTCTGGAGTTATCAGATGACTCCAGAGTTACTCCAGTGACAGGACAATGTGGGTGAGTTCAGGTTTCACAAGGACACTCTCATTATCCGTCATAGAAAGGGAAGAGGAGTATTTTGGGGAAAAGGAGCATGAAAAGAGTGAGAGAGAAATATTGACAACATGGAAAAGTATACAATAGCAAGGCATAACTATGGTCAAATCATGGAATATAATCCTGAAATATATTTTCTTAAGGGCTAATCTCAATTTCAGAACTTAAAGTACCGTGTTCTCACAAATGTAAGGGTGTCTGAAAACTGCAAAAGGAGCTGCATGTCATCATATTACTGTGATGCAGCTTTCGTCTCAAAGTATCAATGCCTTACCTCCTGCCTTGCTGATGCCAATATCCAACAGCAGGACATAGGCTAGATACAAATTGATCTTTCCTTTCCATTTTGTTTCTGAGAATATCTGTTTTCCCTTAAACCCCTTTGAACCTTTGTCAGAGTACTGTAAGACTAGAAAAAGAGCTGATGTCATCGAGAAGCTCTGTTTTTATGGTCCAGAATTGTACTCTGGGAGGTAGAGCGAGACTGAATGTCTGGGGTTTTCACAAGAATGTGTGATTGAAGCCCTTGTGTGTGTCTCCAGCAGGCTGCAGGCAGGACCCCACCCCAAGCCAGGAGGTGATCAGCACGATGAGTGGCCAGGTGAGCAGTGTCCACCTGAGTGCCAGTGTCCTGCTGGGTGAATCCCGTGATGAAGTCAGACCAGAATCCTACCGTAACCCAACAAGATAAGAATCCCAGTGCTTTGCCAAGAGTGTGCTCATAACTTCACACAAAACCCGATGCATGTGAATCTCCAGACTGTTCTTTGGAAGCGTAAATAAAGAACAGTAATAAATCAGACCGAAGGCACTTAAGAGGAGCCCGAGTACAGAGGAGTTTCCAGCGCAGACATCCTGTCACTAACACCCTTGATCAGCCGGAGTGTGAAGGCACGGAATGCAGACACTGGAGGGTGCACCCTAGCTCTGACACTGACACCCCGATATCTGACAGGGAGACAGGTCATGCGACAAGAGACAGGTCATGCGACAAACCCCCTGTAACCTGCACTACAATATCTGCTATCCTGTATTCCACAATTTTGCTAGAATAAATTAAAATGCCCTGAAATAAACCTGTCCAGGGATTTGGATAAAAGAAGGTTAAAATGTGCCTTCTAAAAAACTCAATCAACAAATAATTTTCACTCCTATTGTCGCTTTCCCGTGGTTGTTCTGATAGAGGATACTATTCTTGTATGAAGAGTATTTTTTGCTTTAGTCTTCCTGGCTTCCCACTCCCCTAAAAACCACAACAATGATCTGAAGCAGTGAGCTGTGCTGTGAAACTGGATGTGTCTCCTCTCTAACTGTACCCCTGTCTGACTCACTCAGCGCCCCAGTGGCTCCGTGGACAAAGAGAGAGGCAGTGGGGAGAGTGAGGAAGGTAGGACTGAGCGACGGCCTTGAAATCACTGGCTGGCGGTGTGCGCTCCTTCAGCAGCCGGGAGGAGGAAAGAGCTGTCTCTCCACCTGGGGGCAGCGTTATCCAGAGTTTCTGCACACTTTTGTATCTGATGAGTCTTCACCAACAGCAAACCTTGACAATATATGTATTACATATCTATGTCCAATTACACTGTTAAAAATCTTAATAAATACATTACCCAGACCTTACAAATAGATTACTTAAGAGTTGTTTAAATGTGTTTAGAAGCATTTTTTTCAAAATGCACTATTGATTCCTTAGGGCAGTGAACTGGCAGTTTGTTTAAGAAGCATATTAGGGTGACCAGAGCTTGCGACCAGTGTCCTTGCAGTTTCTGCGGCCCGGTGAGACACAAACTGTCCTATTCCTGAAGATGCCCTATGTTTGACCCCCTCAGATTCAGATTCTGATGACCTGGGCACTTCCTTGGATGAACAGTCCATTCTGGAGCGACTCGGCCTTAATAGGTACCTGTGATCCTGCTGTCCCAGCATGTCCCAGCATATATATCCATGCACATCCCGCAGAACCATAAACTGTGCTTCTTACCCGGCTACTGGAAATGAGTTCCAAAATAATGGCAGTGTCCTGTGTCTCTCCCCCAGCATGCAGCTGACAGAAGAGGAGACAGAGGTGAGTTCCGGAATTCTCCTCTTCTTCCTCCGATGTTGTTTCAATGCAAAACTCAAGTATTTAGGGATTTTTGGAGGGGGGGGGGGGTCATGTATGTTTACTCATCTATCATGGAGACAAGCTTAAATCTCAATTGGGGAAAGTGGAGAATGGCCAAATCAACCAGATTTTGCCAGATTTAGGCAGATTTTATTACCACTTCAGGAACTTCAATGCCTTTGGAAAGACTAACCAGGCCTATTCTCGTGCGGGGTGGGGTTCTAACTAATCCCACAGATGACTCTTCAGCCAAGCACTAACAGCACATGTCTGAACCTGCGGTACCTCTCTTGCTGAGCAGGATTACTTTTAGAACAACACATTTTCAGTAGGTAAACCTAACCTTACGTAGCGTCAGGGTCTGAATGAGCTCAGTTTCTCAGTTTCAGGGTCACTGTCGGTGGGGTTGGGAGGGTTCCTGCCTGGCCCTGCTGCCCGGGGCTTCACAGCCCCTCTCTTGTGTGCCCGTGTAGTCTGCCTTTGCCCAGCTGTCCCTGGCATTCCGCTGCGACCAGTACACCCTGAAGAGAAGGCTGCAGGCCGAAGAGAGAGCCAGAGACGTCGCTGAGGAGAACTTCCGCCAAGAGCTGGAGAATGGCCGGGCCACGCTGCAGGTATGGAGAGGCAGGGAGACAGGAAGGGACTGACGGAACCTGTTAAAATTGGAAGAGAAGAGACAAAGTGACACTCTCACACATAGAAACAACAAAGAGGACTAGTGCCTCCATTTTCAATCCAAGTTCCATTGCATATTAAATGATTTTGTGGTGGTGTTTTATTCCTGACAGATACTCCAAAAGTACCTTGATATTGAAGTACAGTTTGTTTTACCTCTTAAATATAGGAGGCAGTATGTCTTACTGCTATACCTGAATGTTCACCAAGTGATATTCACTCCTGGTACTGTAGGGTTGCATTCCACCTGCTTTCAGATGTTATTTACATTCCTTAAGGATTAAACACCCAAAAAACAGGGGTAATAAAGACCAATTAAGTCAACAGTTGATTCACATCATTGATCCAAGAGTCCAGGGTGGAATGAAAGCCAGAAGACATGGCCACTGTCATGACCAGGAATGAGTGTCAGCGGCCAAGACACAGAAGTACTACTAGTGCTCTTTTCTCAGTCCCTACTAAGTAGGTGGTGTCATGTGTTGTTTGCCAGACCCTGAAAGGCCTGTTTGTGGACAGCAAGCGTGGCAGGATCGTGCAGAAGCTGGAGCAGAGCCTGGAGGTCCTGTCCAACACCATAGAGCGCATTTCCAGTACCGCAGAGCTTCTGGGGGCTGTGCACCAGGTGACAGCAGGACAACAATTACACATGAGAGAAGGACATTTGGCCTATATAGCTCATTTGGATTGCCCCCTTATTACACAACCCACTGCTAGTATGAGAACTCCATCAGTTCCTTGGCTTCCTGTGTAGAACATAGCAAAGCATTTCACTTCACCAATCCCTCCTATTGCTTCTTGAGTGACCTTTTCTTACAAACGTATTACCTCCAATGCAAACTCTTCTGAATGTTGCTGCAGTGCTTGCAACACTGTACAAGTGGTGTTTTTGTGGTGTTTGTATCCCCTGTGTTACATTTCTGCATTTTACCAATATACCATCCCCTGGAGTTACTGAACTGTCTTTTTAGTCTTGTTGATTCTGCCTGCCAAATTTGACACAAGTCATTCAGTCTCAAGACATGAATGGATCAACCATGGACACAGCAAGTGGTGCTCTGACAGGGAGAGATGCAGGTGTATCTCCTTCTCTGCCAGGTTTGTCTATTTCACCTCTCTGCTCCTCTTGTGGTTCTCCGTCACTCAGGAGGCGCGAGTGAGCCACGCAGTGGAGCTGATGGTCGCTCACGTGGAGAACCTGAAGCGGCGCCATGCGCGTGACCAGACTGAGCTGGAGGAGACCAAGAGGATGGTGCTGAGGAACTCTCGCAGCCGTCGCCTCAGTGAGTCGCAAGGTGAGTGCTGCCCCCTGCAGGCTGGGGGGACTGCTCTACATGCAGACAGACCGGGACCAAAGTCTTGCAATGTTGTTAGAAACAGCTTTTGCATGAAAAAAGTCAATCGCAGACCCATGAGGACTGGAACACTCCAAATCTTAAGTGACAGACACTACAAATGTGACAAGGTCCTACACATTTTATAGTTAGCACTGCTTAAGTAAAAAAAAAACATAATTTAATGAATAATTAGTTAATTATTAGTGTTTTTGATAGAAATCAAAACCAGGTAACTTGTAGTCTTTGAGAAATGGAGACTTCCCTCTTTGTTTACCTTAATTTTCCTCCCTTTATGTAGGAGTTCTGATGCGTTTTATTTTCTTCCTTAACTTTCCTAAAAAAGCTGGTCTTCCACAACTCCCTTGGCTAATTCAGAAAAATATATGTCCAGGAGGAAAAGGAACAGTCTTGCATTAGTATTTATAATAGTTAAATTAAATTGCATCAAGGTTTATTCTGTGTGTTTTTATTTTGTTAATGACTACAGTGATTGCAGGTCTCTCATTAATAAGAACGATCACATTTCAATGATGAATATGATGTTGCATGAGCCAGTGAAAACGCCCTCCTTCATCCCTAAAGTTAACCTGGATATCTGAGCCAGCAGCTGAGGGCCGATTCTGACAAGAACATGATCTTCTCAATATCTTGTCTTTCAGAAGATGGTGACCTGAGGCAGAAAACATACCTGAGACACTCCCAGGTAAGAGCCTAGACCTGGAGTTCAGGGACTGTGTCTCCAGGAACTTGAGATTCACTTTGCCTAAAATCACAAAGGCAGCACCAACCACAGCTATCAGGTTGAGTGAGAGTGGATGTGAATGATGAGTGATAATGGCCCTGTTGGACACGGTTCACTCGTGACTCCTGATTTCCTCTGTCCTGTAGTTTTCCATTCCTGCCTACAGGTTGTCCCTCTGATTGCTGTTCCTCTCTCTCACAGCACGGTGCTCGGCGAAGGGTCAGCATTGCGGTGATTCCCAAACAGGCCCAGGTAAGACACCTAGACTGGGAGCCACTCTCTCCCTGCACCCAGGTAAAGGAACCCACCACTGCACATGCACAGAGCCTCAGCATCAATTAGCTCCTGCCTGACCACCACTGCCATGCAGGTCTTCAGGGGACTGAGGTGGACTGTGCTGGACTGAGCAGATCACTGCCACACAGTGCTACTGTTCACTCTACTGGAGGGGTAAATTGCTCTGAGCCTCACACTGAAGGAAAGAGATCAGGCCCTCTTTGTGGCTAATTAGATGGCTCATGCTGGGCATGCCCAAGCAGCTGAGCTGCTGCAGTTTTTAGACCAGGCTTTTCCCTTCATGCACTTCGTCTCCAGCTGGTTGACTGCAACTTAGCGTTTGATGCTGGGCAGCACTCGCAACACCTGCAAATTTCCTTTCGGTTGTGTTTTTATTTTTTTTCGCCACCTATCTTTTAAGGCTTGATCTCCAGCTGTTTTTACAGTACCTGTTGCTGTTGGTAGCAGTTGACTTAAGAGATCTTCGAAGCACTGCCAGAGGCCAGCGTTAATGAAACCCTTGGACAGGAAGACAAGTGAGCTCTTTCAGGAATAGAATAAATATAGAACAGACAGCAGTACTCCAGGCTCAGCTCTCCTCAGCTTGCATTAGAATCTGAAGAAACAAACAAATGAAATGGCCCTTTAATGCATGTGAGAAACCTCTGGCACTGTCTCTGTGTAAGATGCCAACAGCAGTATTGCCTAGGTGTTGATGCTGAAACCTTTTACGTACTGAGATCAAGATCGCTGGGCACATTTTCCTCTGCCCTTCTAAATAAGGCGCTGTTTCAGAACTTGCCATACAGTGATTGGCACACGCACGATGCGGTGCAGTGGCTCTGTGGCTAAGGATCTGCGCCTGGGGCTGGAAAGTTGCCGGTTCGTATCCAGCGGCCGGCAGAGGAATCCTACTCTACTGGGCTCCTGAGCAAGGCCCTTAACCCCAACTGCTCCAGGGGTGCCGTATAAATGGCTGATGTCACGCCCTCTGCAGGCAGAGGGCGCTCCTACTCTGTCCTGTCCCTAGTTTCCTGCCTACTGCCCTTTCCGGTCCCTCTCTTAACCCTTGGGCTATATATCTCCGGGTCTTGCACTCTGCCCTTGCTCAGCATTGACGTTCGGATGTCCTGAGACCCGCCTAGCACCAGGTCGCCCCACGTCCGCTACCTGAGAACATGGGTTTCTATACGGCACTCCTGAACTCTTTGCACTAACGAGCCCGGGCCTTTTTCCCGTTCCGCCGCTACACATATGGGTCTTTATCTGCTCTCCACGGTTAGTCCCTTTGGACGTCCGTGACAGCTGACCCTGCGCTCTGACCCCAAGCTTCTCTCCCTGTCAGTGTGTCTCATGGAGAGCAAGCTGGGGTATGCAAAATGACAAATTCCTAATACAAGAAATTGTACATGGCCCATAAAGTAATCTTATCTGATCAAAAGGAAGTCCATTGCCTTATTAAAGGAAACATGCTTCCTTCGTGATATCTCAAGGCAGTGAGACTTGTGCACTTTTATTATTAGCTCTGTTGGGAAAAAATACAGTGAAATGTCTGCTTTGAGCACCAACCACTTTCTCAAAGCCACTGCTTATGTTTTTTAGTTTTTGTTTAAACAAAACAGCCATAGAATTGTGCTTAAAAAAGGAAACGCGATGAGTGACGAAGAGAAGAGAGCAAAATGTCTTAGACGTTTGCACGATGGTGTAACGCTAAGAATCGAGTTAGCACTCCACCAGCTCCCCCCCCCTTCCTCTGAGCTGCTGTTGAACTGTCAGTGTGCTGAAATGTGTTGCACGCTGACAGCTGGGGTTTTGTGGTGCGCTTTGCAAAGACAGAGGCAGCAGGGACTGGGGCAGGCAGCTGGGCTCAAAAAACCCTCACTGCTGCTAAGGAGATTGGAAACAGGGGGGCAACATTGCACATTATACATGGTGAACAACTGCACTTCAGCAAGAGTAGGATCACAGGTGGGTCAATCAATCAGTTTCTGTTTTAGTATCATGCCCTTAGCAATACGTTGCCACGGGATGCTTGTGAAGTGATACACGTGATCACAAGTACATGACGAATTAATGGGAGGGATCTTGTGCAAACCAAGCGCAATCTCTCATCAGGATCTCTGCAGCTGTGAGGGGAAGAGTACGTCATTTCACGTTGTGAAATCGTTAATTTTTGCTACAAAAAATAATCACATTGCCAGTATTCAAAGAGGGGTTCCCCACTATTTACAGGATTATTTCAAAACTCCCCCCAGGCATCAGCATTGACTCCTCTAATGAATGGATATCTTCCTTTTAGAGGAAGCACTGAGAAGGAGAAATACTCCTTCCATATACAGTTTTGATATTGATCCGGGAAGGAAAATATCTAAACTGCTTTCTGGAGCAGCATGTGGAAGTGTGTGATTTTACTGTCAGCTAAATTAAATAAATCCGTTCAAGAGCCAAACATCTTGAGTTTGGAGAGTGGATTTCACCTGCACTTTTATCAAATTAAAATATTAAGCAGATTCACTTAACAAACCATTCATCATTTGGAGAAACTGTCTACATAAAAGCTGTAATATTGTGTAACACAGGTATTAAGTATGACTACCACTTCTCTTAATTGGTGTATTAACTTGATTGTGTTTACATGTTTTGTGAAACCAAACTTTTAAAGAGCTCTTAAGAGAGGAAAATGAAGAAAAAATTACATCAAGGCACCTTTTCTTTGCACCACTGGTTGCTGTAAGTAAAGTTAGAGTGACATCAAACTGTGATAAGGTCATTAAACACAGTTTTAGCCCTTACACAGTATATTCCTGGAACTGGAAGATGGAGTAAAGATAAGGTAATGTAACGAAAAAGTTTTTTTCTTCCAGGCTATCAGGGTGTGTAATTTCACCCGGCATCAACCAGCAGTCTCACAGCATGTGGTTCTTGATCTCACAGCACGTGTTTCCTCCTCCAGCTGCACAGCTCCGATTCCAGAGGCTCAGACGATGGGAAAAGCAGTGTGGAGACAGATTTCTTCTGGGCTCTAGGGGATGCCAGCCAGCCCAGCAGCAGGTATGGAATGGGGATAGGTCCCAGGAGGACAGAATTCTTCAAGGACCTCCTCTGTGCCACTGATTGTTTTCTCTAGATCACACACACAGTGTATAATTGTGTGTCATGGGGTATCAAACAGCATTATGCCCATGACATTGGGGGTATTTCTGACCAGAAGATCCTGTTATGAAGTCTTCAAGTCTCCTCTCAGTTCCCTCACTATAAGGGAGTATCAAACAGCAGCATGCCCAGTATAATTTCTGACTAGAAGGTCCTGTTAGATTAGTTTCTTCTGTATAAACTGTAAATAGAAAGCCCGTCTAGATAAACAATCAATATAATTTGCTAAAATGTCTCCCTGATGAGCAAAATAAATCTAGTTTGAAGTAGTTTATACAGATTGCTTTAAATGCACCCTTACAATTCCCTTGGGGTCTGTAGGAGACTGTTCATCACACTACCACTTCGTATTTAATCCTAATAGAAGATGAATCTTCCTAAAATGATATTAATGAGGAAATCACAATGGTGGTATGGATTGTGTACTCACCTAAACACAGGTTCAATAAATACATATTGTTCAATATAATATACAACAGGTTTGATAATACTCGCCTATTATTTATTGTATATGTGTATTTATTGAACCAGAATTAGGATTTGATTTAGTCACATTCTTCATTTCTGGGGTAAGTAAGCAGGGGTCTGTAGCTTTTTGATAGGGTTGGTATAAATGTTTTCCTCGATACAACCAACCTTAATCTTCACTTAAGCTACTCCAGTTTATGTCTCCTTCCTCCTGTCTTCTTCACCTGCTCACTCCAGGCAGCCTATAGTCCTGCAGGAGGCATCTGCAGACAGCAGCTCCCCAGAGGGGCAAAGGGACCCCTCCCCCCTCCCAGCCACAGGACACCCTGGAGACAGCCACTGCGAAAAAGAGGACTTGTGTTCTAACAGGTAGAGCCCAGAGCTGGGAATGTCAGTGAGACAGGTTTCACCCAGGACGCCAGGGCTCCAGAACACCCTGCAACTGCTTCTCTTATATATTGCTTTATAAATCACTGGTTGCACTGTATGAAAATTAGATCAAATCAGTAAAAGAAGAAGTAGAGCTTTGCTGATTTCCTAAAAATGAGTTGCCCATTGTCTCTGGGTAAAGAATTTGAAATATAAGCAATACATGGTGAAGCAAGGAGAGATACGAGCTTTATGGTAACTGGATTGCTGGGGACCTGAGTCTGACTGCTCTGTACGCCGCTCTCTCTCTTTCTCTGGCTGGCTGTGTCAGGTCGGCCCAGCAGACACTGCGATTCCGGCACAGGAGCAAGGAGGTGATGCAGCCAGGCCTGGCTGGGGAGGGATTGGAGGCGTTGGAGGAGTTCAGTGACCATGACACCTTTGCTCTTGAAAGGTAGAACCCCTCTCACACAACAGCACCTGGCCCTTAATTCTCAATTGCTTAATCCGATCAGTTATCTTTTTTAATTTGTCTAATTACCACTGTTGACAGGTCTTTACATCCTCAGAATACTCCAAGATTCCCTGCTAATCCTGCAGGACTGCATCTCTCCTGGATCAGAAGATTGCATCTATTTTTCTGTACTGTTCTGCTTAGGATTTATAGACGTGTTTTTCGGATAGCAGACACCTGATCGCCAGTGGAAATTCTTCAGACACGGATCCCCACTGGAATGATGTTGGGGGCACGCAGTCCTGTCCAACCTGGGTGTAGGAGCTCTGTGAAACACAGAATGCAAAATATGATTGACGAAAACCCACCCAGACTGCATTAATATCTGTTGCTCAAATTCAAAGCCTTCACATTGTTTTAAATGCAGTATATCAGTGAGCAGATGTATATTATCTTTACTTTGTCTCAGTGTAACAAGAGCAAACCAGTCCACCATGTGCCAGGCTGTGGTGTTATGCATTCTTTAAATTCACTTGGGAATTTGCTTCCTTTTTAAAAACCAACATGTCTGTTCCTATCCATATAGGGTAAAGCGGCTTTTTCTCTGCACACTCTCATTGGTCTAATGTAAGAGGTTGACTCTTGCAAGTCATTTGATCTCTCTGTTAGTGATAGCAACAGTACGAAAAACAAGCTGGATCAGGAATACACAGCTCCTGTCCTAAAGAGTCATTATATCTCCTGATCTCTTTATGCCATCTCAGCCCATAATTGAAGTTTTTTACTGAACTGAGCCTTACTACTCTTGTTCCATGTTGGAAGCTGTTGGTTATTTAAAGAGATCTCTCAAACATGCAGAATGGTGGCATGCAGTTTAGGTCCCTTAGAGCTAGTTTGAGATACTTAAAAGAACGAATGCCCTTGACGTAACACTAGATCACATTTTGCTAATTTAATGACAAGTGTCCAATAAAGTTGCAGCGCTACATTAAAAGAAACATGTGCTTAGACTCTGGGCATAGTCATTCCATGTAACTTGGACCTCTTATCATTGCAGGTGTGCCCACTCCATTGAGCGGCGCCCCTTGCTGCACGGGCTGTGGCAGTGCGGCTGGTTCCTCCTCTGGCTGTTCCTCATGGCGGTGGCCTGCACCCTACTGACTGCCATCTTGTTGTGGCGTCTGCGACCTCTGAACCTCTGGGCATGACTTCTGTGTGCCACTGGCCCGTCCTCGGACACACAGGATCTCTGGCCCCCCGACCTCTGTGTCCTGCTCGTTAGATTCTGCCATTACAGAGTGCAGGATGCTATGACATCACCCTTATAAAGGATTATTATGGTGCAGTATTTTAAATGAAGAGTAAAGCCTAATAAAGCACAATGAAATGTAATGCAAAATTATGGTAAAAGCAATGGTTTTTAAACAAAGTGGAATAAAGGTTAAGTAAACTAAATGCATGGTACAGACGCACCTAAAATGCACATTTTTAGTTTCACCTGAGAAAATCCACCTATCATATGTTTTCAATCTGTTGTGCAATTCACGAGCAAGGCTTCAGGTTTTGATGGAAACTGAAACAGGTTTAGTCTACAGAAAAGGTCTTTAAACATGAGAGTTTATAAAATGTCCTGGAATTAGTCGCTACTGATGTTTAACTACTGACCTACATTTACCATACTTACAGTACATGCATAGAACACTATATTATACCTTAAAAAGGATATGCTCATTGGAAGGAATTTACTTTTAAATCTGATATGAAAACATTCTTTAGTGTGAAACAATAAATGTCTCACCATCTGACAAGACACGCCCTATTACTGTTACTGCACTCCTGCCTTGATCTTATACAGCTTAACAAATGTCGTGGATCCCCTAATGATTCTGTGCCATATGATGTACTGTGCAGGAGGCAGGGATAATAAGACATGTCAAAACAAGACTCGAGCCTTTGCTTTCTTAGTGCAAAACCCTTTCTCTTCACCAAGGCCATGCGTTTAAGAGGATATCAGACTAAATTAGTTCAGGAGATAGAAAAGAGGATCTGCAATCTCAGAGGTGGGTTGGAATTAATGAGAAGGAGCTATGTGCCAAAACGCTGGTTTCTTGTCTGTTTTGTTGTTTGAAAACACAGCTGGGCTGAGATGACTCACCTCTGCCTAGCACTGGGGAAGTTGTCAAAACTTGATGCTCACCTGATGTCTTCACTCTGCAGTTCTGTCTTGTGAAACCTGTGTAGTTCCCTATGAGCAACATCCACACTAGCCACTGTTGCTTCATTTTCCCCCGTGGATTTTGCATTTAATACCAGTATCTTCTGTGCGTTTGTGTGAGCAGGAAAATGAAATTTGTCACGAATATCATACCCTTGCGGGTATAGTCTTAAACAGTTGCACACAATTGCATGTTCTTACAAAGAGGCTTTAACGAGCACGTCTTAATACTTCGTAGCAGTGTCCGTTTTTAAAATCTGAAGAAGTAATCAATTTCACGCCGTCTCCTTAAATAAACATAACAGAAGGGAACATCTATCTAAATTATTTAATGAACTGTCACTATACTTTGTATTTACAGGGTTCTTACGCGCAAACATGAAACGATTAGCTCACAGTCCTTTTATATTTGTGTTTCTGGTGTAGAATACAGCGTGAGGGCACACCTTGACCTCTGAAGACACATATATACTGTAGGCGCCTTTGTTAGACCGTCATATTTCTCCCAGGTGAAGTCTGTCTTTTGCAGTATGCAATGTAATTGCCCAGGACATGTTTGCTTGTCCAGCTCCATGAAGTTGACCCCCACGCAACAAACAGCACCAACGACGAAACCCATCGCATTCGTTAGTGCTGCGTTTGTGCCGGTTTGTGTTGTTGAAAGTAGCGTTTGTACTGCTTTCGTTTTCGAGATATAGCGCCTTGTTTTTCGGCTATTCACGTGGCATTCTACAAGGACGTTTACAGGTACCAATATACTCGGTACTTAAACTCCAGAATGTGATGAAAACAATGGGTGCAATTTGTTGTCTGAGTCTGTCTGGTCGGGTGAGGTGGATGTTTCAATATATTTCAACATAGCGCCTACTTTTTGTCTGTGACGTACAAAAACAGCAAGGTACGGTCCGGTTCCCGTATGACGTTGTAAGGAGGCTGAGTGACGTCACGACTCCGAAAAACCAAGGCGTTATATCTCGGAAACGAACGTTGCACAAACGCAGCACTAACGAATTAGGAGTTTTTTCATCGTTTGTGATGTTTGTTGGGGGGACAACTGCACGGAGCTAGGTAGTTGCGCTCTCGAGATAGCTTCGGGCTATGAAATGGAAACGCGAGTCTATCTGACCTCATAACCAAAGGGAATCGCGTGCGACAACAGACGACAGTTTTCACGAGTACTGCTGCCCAAACTAAGCTTCCCTACGGCGTGACGTCTTTCTTTCTGTATCACACTGTTTTTATCCTTTATGAATACAACAAGGTCGTATTTGTTGAAGGCGTTTCCCGCCCATTACGCTTCTCACAATTTTTGCATATGAAAAAGATAAACGTTATATGATTGTACCAGGGAGAAAACAAAGAACGCTGTTCTAAATACTTTGCTGTAGCATTATAACTCACAGAGATGGAAGAGAACGTCTTGAGATTTCTAAATGCCATTATCAAATGCAAAATGCTGTATGTTTACTCTACTCCAGGGACAGCCAGTGTTGTCTCAGCCGCAATCAAGAGGAGGACTGTAGACAGGTTACACATTTTATGACTCCCAGTTCGCTTTATAACCACAGACCCATTCTGACAAGCGTTCTGCACCTGACCTCAGGTTTCACTTTGACTGCAGTCGAAAGTAAGTAAAATGACACTCTCATCTGATCTTTGACGATTTGCGTATTTAAGCTGCAAATATGGAACAGTTAAACAGTTAAATGTAGGTGATACCGTTTGATAAAACAATACGTGTTGTTTTTATTTAATGGCATCAATTGATTGCGTGTCGGCGCCGCCTCTTTGACAGTTCTCAGCTCTCAGGTTCTGTTCAGTTCGGTTCTCCTCGGGCTCGCGTGGGTTTTCCGCGGCTGCAGAGAGTCCCTTCCACCCGTGTAGCTACCTGGGCTTCCGGGAGAAGCTTCTAATTATTACGACCCTTTCCAGGAACGAACGCCCTTCAGATACGAGATGGGCGTTTAAACTATTATGACCAATGTCTATCGGTGTGGTTTAATTGTCATAAAGAAAGGGTAGCAAAGCCAACAGTAGTGTGTAATTTGACACAGTCTTATCGCTCTGATGCAGGACTTCGGCAGTCGGCAGATCAGATAAATAAATCGTCACTTAGTGATACAATCAGAATAGCAGGACCAGCGGAGACGTTTGAAAAAAAAAATAGCAAGGCGGGCGGACATGTAGTGTTGCTATCAAGTTGCCCTTTGGTCAAGGGTGTCGTTAGGGATCAATCCACCCTCCTAACCGGCACTCCTTTGTGGAGGTGAGCACACCTGCAGTGCAGGAGGAGGAACGTGTTCAGAAATTGAGTTCCAGGCTTGTTTTTACTGAGTCTCGGGTACACCACTGTGACGATATAGAAGACAGGAAAGGTATGTTTTGATAATTTGAATTAATATGAGTAGTATTGTAAAGGGTGTGTTATTAATTGCACCGGCGGCATAAAGTTGTTGTTCGGATATGGTACGTTTTCCCCAAGAACACCGAGCTGTAGTGTTCACTTCTGCTGAATTGGAGAAATCCGTTACTATGCGAAGTGATGGCAATTTACTTTAAGACACAAACAGCAGTCTTTTTCAAACACTGTTTGAAAATTGCTAATGTGAATATAGAGGGAAATCAATTATCCTCGTTTGTGGGTTTCTGTTTAGTTTAAAATATTTTACTCCCGTACACACTTGATAAAATAGTTTGTGCCTGGCAGTGCAATTTTGTAAAACAAAAAAAAGTAAAAGTAGTTACAGATGATTATTATTATTGTTGTTGTTTAGATAAGGCTGTTCAGACTGACTGGTATAAACGTAAACTGAGTCGTTTCGTTACGGATAAGAGACCGATACCTCTCAGCGTATGCAACTATGTGTGCTATGAGTCAGAGAAACAGTCTTCTGCAAAATATGATCAATTGCACGTAATAAAATATGCTGTGACAGGCAAATCGATCCGATAATCGTTTTATTTCTTACATGCGTCACGAAGGCTTGTTTATGAACACTTACAGATTCCACAGGACGGAGGAAGTTCCAGATTTTCGCCTAGTTTTTTCACGAAAATACTAGGCATTATTTTCTGCATGCTTCTTTGCTGTTTGTATCGCGCAAATGTAGAATTTCAGCTTGCAACATTGATATCCGGACTTCCTAGAAGGTTGAGAATACCCTAGCACACCTGAAATAATCTTTCCTGAGAACAGGATGCCCATTTTTCACACGAAGGATTGTCATGTTGTTGTCATATCCAGTCACGTTGAAGCCGATACCCTGGCTTCCTTCAAGAAAGAGACTTAATTGTTGGATCAACTAACTAACTACCTACCAAACAGCCTAATGTTCCCAACTTGATTATAACCTTTTTAAGTTCTTATTTTTTTGTTTCAGAATTATTGTACAACTGCTATTCCGTCCAGGTAGTCAAATAAACTGTGGGACTCTCCTAAGAGCTGGAAGCATTTGCTGTACCACACTACTGATTTTTCAGAAGTAACAGGTTTGCTTGAGTTGTGTTGCAACTAAGACATTTCATCATAGACTCCAAGACCCACGGGGGAAAGTTGTAGAGTACAAATATATTTTGCAATATATTTGTTTTCTTAAGTGCAAAAAAAGATATAAGAAATATGATCTGTCTGCAGGGTGTCTGACCTGTGCTCACTGCATCTCATAAAGCCCTAATTTTTAAGGATAATGCCCTGCATGACAGGAATTAGCTGCTTGCCTACACTGGGGTGGGGGATGGAAAATATTTGGGTGTTTCTGAGTAGTGGAGTTTTTCCCCCTGAAAACAGTCTTGAAAGCATCAACTCTGCCCTGCCCTTGTGCACAAGAGTTTCAGTTCCTGCTGGGCTGCACTGTTTCATGGTTCAGTTAGAACATTGGTTCTGATGGCTTCATTCACGTTTTGTTCAGTTAAGTGAAGGCGAATTCTACTATAATCTGCGAAAGTGAAATCATCCCTTCTAGCCTTGTTAAAGGGTTCAAACAGTTTTCCCAGTTTTTCAATGGCCAGGCATAAGTAAATGAATGGTAGTGTGTTTTGAATAAAGCTGAAACAAAGGCTTTGTTTAGCACCTATAACTGAAACAGGAGACTTCCTTCATTACTCCCAGGTGGAGATAAAGGCAAGGCATCACGAACTTTCATAACACAGAAGCAAACTTTGCAGGGGAATCCCAGGGCAGCTTCTTAGTAATGAAGGTTGCATTCGTTTGGAGAAAACAACAACAACAATAGTTGCTTTTGAGTTTAAATGATGTCAGGGGATGGCTCAGTGCCTGTATACTGAGACTTATCTGCACTCACGGGAGTGAATTAGCAAAATTAATTTTCCCCTTCTGCACATACACTTCTCAGGTGAGGGAGCTTCAACAACCTCTTTGCCACCTCTGCACAGGGTCATGGGTGCCCTCGTGCTGCAGTGATGCTGGCTGGCCCCAGAGACCAGGACCTGCGCCCACAGTGGGACCTCGCTGAGGCCACTCAAGTTTGGATCTCGTGGGGCTCCTATCATTGGGCCTGGTAAGGACAAGACTCAACAGCGAGAGATCTGGCCGTGATACGTTTAAAGGTTGGTTTAAACAAGCTCTTCGATGCCTTGCACTGTTACTGCCCTGTGTTGCTGGTAGTGCTGCTTTCTGCTTTGTGTTGGTGGAGACAACTGGCTAACCACCTGACAGTTCTGTGTTTGTGTGCTTGTCACCTGGTGCATGCTTTGCAGAAGGATGATTTTTTTATTTAAAAAAAGGGCGGTGCAGTGGCTCTGTGGCCAAGGATCTGTGCCTGTGGCTGGGAGGTTGCCGGTTCGTATCCCGTGGCCGGCAGAGGAATCCTACTCCACTGGGCCCCTGAGCAAGGCCCTTAACCCCAGCTGCTCCAGGGGCGCCATATAAATGGTTGACCCTGCGCTCTGACCCCAAGCTTCTCTCCCAGTCTGTGTGTCTCATGGAGAGCAAGTTGGGGTATGCGAAAAGACAAGTTCCTAATACAAGAAATGGCCAATTAAGTGATCTTACCTTATCCCAAGCATTTGTGGACTATGACGAGCACTGCACCATGAATGGCTTCCTGCCATTCTTTACTTTTCTCTCCCTCCTCTCTATTTTGTGAAGCCTGAAATGTGAATGTTTCAGAGTTCAAAATTAAGGAGGACAAAGTGAATCTGTGATGCGCTCAAACCCATCTTTTGCTGAAGAGCACACTAATTGCATCGTGCTGCTTAATGGTCACGGTTGTCTGCCTGCGAAACGTGCTGGACACTCATGTGGTTTTGTGACAGAATGAGGTCATATGTCTGACAGACAATGACCCGATAGGCCTGTGACTGTTTCATCTTGCTCAGTTCAGCACAGAATTCTCTTATTTTATATTTCCTGTCTTCGCTCTCTCTCTCTCCACCCCTGCCCTCTCTTCCTCCCACCCTCTTGCTCGCTCTGACTCACACAAAGTCAAATCTCTAGAGACCCAGCCCTCAGACAGCAGCAGCTGTGCCAAGCGCAGCCACTCGAGCATCCTGCCCAAAAGTTTCACTCCTTTATTCCAGCCCAAGAAAAGGACACAGGACATGGTTTGGACAGACACTGTCCTGACGTCAGGAGCTGCGTGAGAACGTAAGTTAAAGCTCATCTTCTCAGCCAGTCTGAGTCCTGTTCCACTGCCTGTTTTGTCTTTGTCTTGGTAATTACGTATTCTAAGCACAGAGCTGCTTCCTTTCAAAAAAGATTTGAGATTTCAGAAACCTTGGTGTGGCACTGTGAGCAAAGTGGCCTCGCTAACCACATCTGTGAATTTTAGTGACCAGGGTGCTGGCTGGCCTCCGTTAGAAGAGAAACGTTTCCGATGTAGAGTTGAAGTTAACAAAAGAGCAGTTGTTCCATGTGTCAGTCTTACCAGCTGCCACTGGCTTGTGGAAAAACCCTTTAGGGGCTGTTGTTTGTATTCATGGTGGTGCACGTTCATGCTTGTTTACGATTGACGGTACTTTGAGGTACTAAAGAACAAAATGCGCTTCTTAAGATAAGATAGTGAGGATACAGTTATAGGCAAGCAACGAACTGGCTTGCTTTTTTTCTGAAATAGGAATTTGTGATGCAAAGACGCGCGTGTCATTTTTTCTGGGCGACACGACAAATAATAAGCTCATGATCTGACAGCCTGAGGGGACAAAGGAAAGAGCTATGTGAGCTCATTACTCACCCATGCACCCTCTCATTTACTGCACTTAGTCCGTCAGATCCGGCTCACTCGTTTCAGAGTGCTGCACGCTGTAGATTTCGTCAGACTCTAATTCTGGATGTCTGAGAACAGTGGCTTAGTTTAGGCAACTGTGTGCTTGCACAGACAGCTGCTTGCCACATCAAATATGTAAAAAATAAATATCAATGCTGCAAACACAAAAGTCTGTTTCTCTTTAGAAGCCTACAGCCCTGTGCCCTAATGGAGTTTTGTGCATTAGGTACTTAATTTGCTATGCACTCATTGCACTAATTTGCTATGCCATCCTCTCCCCTTGAAAGATGGTGTGATCTATCAAAAACTGTGGATTTCAGAACTGAATTTTGTGCATAAGAGTGGGCTGTAGGGAGGTTCTCTGTAAGTTTAAGAATGAAACAAGTGGTCTAGGAAGTCAGTGATATATAGGAGTGCTGACTAATACTTGTTTTTAAGAACCATCTGTTTTTTGTTGCAGTATGTTCACTGAGGTTTTTTTCATGTGATGATTTAAAGATGCCGCCCTTACATACTAGTCTGTTTTATCAGGTGCTTATTACTAACACTGCACTGTAGAGCCAGAAATGTGCAGAGTGGAATTACTTCACCTTTTCTCAGTGAGCATGTTTGCAGAAGTTACACCTACTTGTAACAGGACTTGGCTGACAGGATGCAGCAGGCATCTTACCAGTTTTATTGCAACCATCAAGCATTGCAAAAGATCACAATAACAATTGTCTTACCTTAATTTCAATGAATATTGCTAATCCCGTGAAAGATTAGGGCTGCTTTTGAGAGGAATTCACGGGACAGCTGTGGATTAACTACAGGATGTGTGCAGAGCAGATGAAATTGGCCTTGCCTCTTTAAGGACTTCGACCCTGCTGTGTACCAGCTGTGTTCCTCACGTCTATGCATTACGTGGAGACTGCACATCAGCTGTGATCTTAAGCCGTTCGACAGGATCTGCTTTGCCCAGTTCTGCTTATTTCACGTGAAGCTCATCGATATTTGAATGTTAGGGAGGTTTTTCTAGGCAGTATTTTTTCTTGTTCTCACTTTCAGATCAGGTGTATATGTATTGTCCTGACCCATGAAAGCTCCAAACCTGAATTAGCAAATAAGCAAAACGTGTTGGCGGAGGACTGTAATTTCCAGTTTAGACACCAAAGCGCCAAAGAACGAGGAGCAGAAGACATCAGATGTCCCAGGTTCATAGGAAAGCTGGTAGACTGTATGAATAAGAAACTCACTGAATAGCAGCTAAAAGGAAAGTGAATCTGTACAATTGGCTCTTTTTATGTGTCTATCGGCCCCATGTTTGCACATCTCCATTCATTTTACATCCCCCTTCGCCTTTCTTCACACTTTGCACGTTTGCAGCAAGACTTGCTGTGCTTCTCGAGAGACACTGCTGTTCCTGTGTGAGTACGTGTCAAACTGTCAAAAGACCAAGTGCGTCTGGGTTACCAGCTTTTTCCTGCCAAGCCAGGCAGTCGTGGTTCTGTAGAACTCGCCCACTCGCCTGCTGGTGTTAGTCCCAGCCAAGGTCTCGGTTGAGACCTTCACCTCTCAATTGATTTGGCAAAAGAATTAATTTGAGGTGTGTGACCGTTTTCAACTCTTAATCTTGAAATGGAAGGCTTTCTTTTAACTATTGTGTTTTATGAGTATAATAAACTTTTGAGTAGCAAAGCGATGTGCAAATAAGTAAATAAGTTTGCAGTAAGAAACTTGTTAGTTCAGTCTGTCAGTGACGCCCCGCAGGTGTGTGGGCCTCCGGGACCAGAACTGGCAATCCCTGGAGGAGAATGCTGTCCCAGTGAGTGGCAGAAGATGATTGCTTCAGAACTCACTCCTCTTGATGGCAGCAAGGAGCACAATCACAGATGAGCAGACCTGTGCCTACATTTGTAGTTTTGTTTCACACTGTGTATAAAAATAGATCGGCCTGACGATTATAACCATTTCCCTTTTTTGTAACTGCTGAAATTTAGCAAAGTCTGTGTGACAGTGGAAAAGGAAAATCTATATTAATTTGGAGGTTAAAAAGGACAGAGGATTTCTAACTGACGCATGTTAAATGATGTATAGACATCAATTAACACATCCAGAGTGGCTTGACGAGGACGTATTGAATATGTGTTCTTTTCCCTTCCTGTCCTGCAATAGTTTTGAGCCATTGAGCACTTTTTGGGGACGGCTCTGGTCACTACTGGAACCTGGATCTTCTCGACTCTTGATCATTATTGCCCTGGACTCTACTTCTGGTTTTTCTGGAAAAAAATTTCATGCATTTTTTAACAGCATCTTCCACGTCAGGTCCTTGGGGGAGCTGGAGTCGAACGTAGCAAGCCACGGGCCCAAGGCAGCTTCCAGATCAATTTCAAGTTGATTAGCTAATTGATTTAACCTAAATTGCCTGTGGATCTCCACCGATCAGCTAACACTGAACAGCAGCCAACTGTGTTTTATCCTTATAAGGAATTATTTGCTACCACATTATCATCAGCATGGTCAAATTGTTGTCAGCACTAAATGACTCCTTTTCATTTAGCTCTCTGTGAAGCAAACTCCTTTAAAGAAAACGCTTCAGAAGTAAGGAAAGTACATAAAGTGCAGTTATTGCTGCTAAAGAGGGTTCCACATTTGACTGAATTATGCGGTGCTCTTACTTTTTCACACAACGCTTCCGATTGTTATTTAATAATAATGACAAAGTAAAATTTGTGTGTGTTATCTGTCACTTGAGATTAGATTTAACTGTTGTTAGGACTTGGTGAAGGTCAGATATCTCATAATATGTAAAACCATGGAATCTTAATAGGCTGTAATTTCTGTCTCGCAACACTATAAGACTTAAGTCTCTTACAAGTGTTTTCTTTTAGCCGAAATTCTGATTGCACAAATTATTGCTCACTGACTTTGCAACCCCTGTTGAAATAGTGAAACAGCCACCTTATCTCATCTTCTTTTAGTCACTCGTTGAGATGAAATTTATTTTAGAAATGAAAGATTATTTAGTGATGAAGAGACAAAAAAAAATGCAGTGACTCTGTCTGGTCACTGCGTGGTCAACGTGGGTCAGTTGTGGAAAGTGCAGCTGCTTAAAAAGAAGTTTGCAAAGTTCAGACTCAAGGGACAGACCTGGAGATATTGTGTCCTGAGAGACTTTAACCAGACACTTGATGACAGTTTTCAGTTTAGGATGTCTGTGTGAACTGGGTTTTGCATGGGAACTAGTGAAAGGTCTATTTCTCCTTTGTGTAGTCAAATCCAGAGTTGATTGATATTTGTCCTCCTAAAGGCATTTCTCTGTTCCATTTTAGTAAACGCAAAATAATTTTCTTCAGCTTGTTTGAAGGGAAGAGATTGCAACATGTAGTGGTGTTGGTCTCATTTCTAATCAGTTTAATACTTAGTCCTGTATTAATGAAGAGCACTTGAAATAGTCAGGAACCTGAAAAAGACTTACATTTTCAGCAATGTTGGGAATAATTTAATGCTATAGTTTAAAGTATGGACCGATTATCCCTGTAAAATGTATATTATTTCTGTACTTGTTTCTCACACCAGTGTAGTGCACCACTAATGGAAATGAAGGTACAAATTCCTGAATGCCACATACTCACAGAGATGTAATGAGTTTAGCAAGTTGCTTCAGAAAGCAGAAGCAAATAGAAGAGTGAACATCCTTTGGTGTCTTGTCCTTTCTCAGGAGAAAATCTCATCCCTGGTTTGGTGGAGTTTTAGCTCCACAGTAGCCATGGCCCCCCAAGAATCCCAGAATCCATCCCACTGCCTCTTTGACCGCTTCACCAATGCGCAGCGCTGCAAAGATGTGCTGGCCTCCTTTGCCGAACTCTGTCGCCACCTAGAGGTTGACCCCCGCGACTACCACCACTTCTACTCCAAGCTGAAGGACAGGCTGAACTACTGGAAAGCCAAGGCAATATGGACCAAACTGGACAAGAGGGCAGAACACCCAGACTACCAGCAGGGACAGGCCTGTGTCAAGAACAGGGTTAGTGATTGTGTCTTAGGTGTGGGGGTTGCCACCTTCTCTCTTCTCTCTCTACTCATCTATCGCAGTGGCTGCTGTGATTTAGGAGGATTTTCTTTCTACTTTTGCTCTTTAATACATTTAATAAATAAGTTTTCCTTGCCCAAGTTCAGGTCGATTCTTCAAGGTTCTAGACTGGTAAAGTTGGAAATGACTGTTAACAGCTTTTTCGGTTTCAGTGTTTAGTGCTGGGGGCTGGACCATGTGGCCTGCGCACGGCGATTGAGCTGGCGTTCCTGGGCGCCAAGGTGGTTCTGATTGAGAAACGGGATACCTTTTCCCGAAACAATGTGCTTCACCTCTGGCCTTACACCATCCATGACCTGCGGGGCCTGGCTGCCAAGAAGTTCTACGGCAAGTTCTGTTCTGGCACCCTGGACCACATAAGTAAGTTGGGTTTTGATGCACGCAAGTCTCCTTGACAGGTTAAGCAAAGTGAAACCTCTTGGTTTCTTTAGAAGAAATGCATCAGAGCACAGTGGTATTGAGTCTGTTAAAGAACTTGGTGTCACTCCATTGCATTCCTGATAGTACTGAATGCACCCCATCTTGCTTAACAGAATTCTTTACCATCCTGATGAAAGGCTGAAGTTTGTGTCGCCCACTGCACAAAAATACATGCTGTTTAGCCTGTTTAGAATATTCCCTTTTTCCAAAATCCAAAAAAAATCACAATTGAATCCCAACTGCAGTATTTAAAGTGGCATCGGAGTAAGTGCATGCTCTTTTACCCAGGTGTCTGAGTCCTGTCATGGATTGGCTTAGAATTTGTGATCATGAAGCCATGCAAGATGAAAGAGTTGCAAATTCATGTTGAATTTCTGAAGTAATTATACTAAGCAGCATTAAAATGGCAATAAATCTTTTTTTATTCCTTGTACTCATTTGCTGAGCTCCTTATGGCTGTTGGGATATATACCAAAAAGTGTATGTGCTTGCCTGGCCTGATCCAGTTTGCATGCATGCTGCTCCCTGTAGGTATTCGTCAGCTGCAGCTCATCCTACTGAAGGTGGCCCTGATCCTCGGGGTGGAGGTGCATACATGTGTGGACTATAAGGGCCTCATCGAGCCCCACCTGATAGACTCGCAGGGGGCCACAGGTAAGGGATCACAGGTCAGGGTTTACTGTCACTCAACCAAACTGAGCAGGAGTGGTATTTGACCTCCCCTCCTGACCTCGGTGCACTTAATCTCAGCCTGCACTGCCAGCAGATCTGAAGATTTGGGGCTCCGGGACAGCACACTTCCACTGAAGTCACTGGGAGCTGCTTTGTGTACTGGAAAGAATCTTTGGTTTTGCTTCTCCTCTTCCTTTCTCTCCTTCCCGCCTCTCAGTCCATATCTAGGGTCATCTGTAGATTACGGGAGTATCATGCATGTCTGTATTGACCCCATTTCCTCTCCTCTTTGAAAGCAGGCTGGCGAGCAGACGTGCTTCCGGCTTCCCACCCAGTCAGGCAGTTTCACTTTGATGTCTTCATCTCTGCAGGAGGCGGCCGCTTTGTCCCTAAAGGTAACCAGCTTTTTTCCTTTCATTCCCCCCCCCATACACACACACTTTTTCTTTCGTCAGTCGGTGACTGTGTTGCTGCTGCTGATGGTCCTGTCCTACTCCCCTCCAGGGTTCAAGAGGAAGGAGATGCGTGGGAAGCTGGCGATCGGTATCACGGCCAACTTCGTCAACCACCACACTGCCGAAGAGGCACAGGTGTCTGAGATCAGCGGCGTGGCACGGATCTACAACCAGAAATTCTTCCAGAGCCTCCACAACGAGACGGGTAAGCTCGCAACACCTCTTACCACCTAAGAGACAAACCTATTGTTTTTCAGTCTTACTACTGTATCTTTCTACATGGAAAAGTATTGTTACTTTTTTTAGTCGGTGTTGGTAGGTTAGATTTAAAGGAAGTCATGAAACTTTTTTTAGAACGAAAGCTGTTAATATATGTAAATACATCAATTGGCAGACTGAGGTAGAAAAGAAGGGCACTTTGACTCGTAGCATAAAGAACGTCCGAAGCAATTTTTCAACATTTAAGCAAACGCATTTGTGCCAAAGCTGCAAGGTTTGTACTGTCTGAGGAGGTACACACCCACACAGGCACAGGTGACTGAAGAAGGGCGCATGTAGTGAGGTGCATTAGAATCATTTGAGGGAAAAAGGAGGTTTTATTTGGCACTTCTGGCTTCAGGGTTCAGCCGTCTTAGCAGAAATCTGGGGGAAAATGTCAAGTCATACTGTGTGCAACAGACTGAGGCTGCTTTCCCTCTTTTCAAACCCACAAAATCCAGGCATCGATCTAGAAAACATCGTTTACTACAAAGACGATACCCACTATTTTGTCATGACAGCCAAGAAGAAGAGCCTTCTGAGCAAAGGGGTCATTAAGCAGGTGAGAGAGTATTTTCTAACCTGGGGAATTTGAAAGAGAAATTGGTATATTGAAAATGTCTACATGTTTTGAAGAGGTAAAAAGCTAAAAGGTGGTTAAGGGTTTTAATGGCTTGTATGCCCTGTATTATACAGGCTGTGCCAGAGGGTGATGCACAGTTGGCTTTGTAGTGCCTTGACTAGGTGGGGTAGAGTTGATTGTAACTGTGTGACCACTTTCAAGGGCTGTGACTGTCCTCCAGCTAGCACCAAAGCACTGCTGTTTGTGCTGCATAAAAATAACCTGCCTGGCATGGTGCAGCACTGTCTCAGATGACCGGTACAAGGAAAAAAGAAGACCCCCTGGCACAGCAGTGTTTAATGGTTTGCAGACTCTGGCGTGTAACCCTTCACAAGAGTCACCCTGCACAGACATAGAAAGTTACAGCCCTCTTAAAAATACCTTTTATTCTTCATCAGTACATTTCAGTTACTGCTGTCTTTCTGTACTTTATTTATTTGATCAGTATTGCTCCATTGTGCATTTTGCCTCATGAAAGCAATTGAAAGATGTGATTTATAATTCTAAGCAGAGTGAGCCCAACTCCTGAACAATCTAAAACAGGCCCACTCTGTTCTGTGCCAGGTGTTAGTGTCTGATGAAGCAGTTCAGATGGATTAACCAGGAATAATCCTTGTTAATTGCACGGATCCGGGCATTACAGAGCCTCTTTCTGGGCCAATGCAGAGCTCTGTATACACTCTGGCTTTGCATTCTGTTCTGTTAGACAAGGCAAGTTTTCTAAAGAAGAACGTGTAAAACGACATTGTCATGGAAACATGATGAACGTGGGGATTCTCAGAACAGGAGAAAGTGTAAGCAGTGCTTCCTCTCAAATACTGCTGTGCGGTGAGGAGACTAGAATGTTTCTTAAAACATGGTTGTGGGGTCTGTTATTTACTGTTACTTGTATTAGATTAACGCTTGCTATGTTTTGCTCGGTTTGTGTCTGTGATGGATTGGTTTATTAGTATTTTCTTTAAATAAAATGGAACAGATTGCTTAAAAACATGGATTATATCATTCACAGATGTTTGTATGGCGGTTTTTAGTAAGTTTCCTTTCTTGTAAACATTCTGGCGTTCAGATGCGAGATGGGTAAACTGAGACAATGCTGGTAAGCATTTGAGAAACACAACATGATGATGATCAAGGCTTTTCGTTTCAGAGCAAAATTCACACCCCCGCTTTCTTCTTCAACAGGGGTTGAAGATTTAGCTTGAGTTCACACAGCACAAATTTTGTGCCGTTGTTCTTGTTTGCTTGTTTGCCATCTGCCTTAAACAGAATTTTGCGAAAGCTTTCTAATCACTTCTGCTGCTGCTATGGCTAACTCCTCCTCTCCCCAAACCAGGACCACAACGATGCTGAGAAGCTGCTCTCCCCTCAGAACGTGAACGCCGAGGCCCTAAGGCACTATGCGTACGAGGCTGCACACTTCTCCACCAACCGACAGCTGCCCGGGCTGGAGTTTGCGCTGAACCATGCCCGGCAGCCAGACGTCGCCATGTTCGACTTCACCTGCATGTTCCGGGCCGAGGCTGCCTCGCTGGTGCGGGAGAGAGGTGGCAGCAGGCTGCTGATCTGCCTGGTGGGAGACTGCCTTGTCGAGGTGCGTCGCAGGAAGTGCGGAACTGGACAGTCAGTGCTCCAGAGAAGAAGCCAGGCATTGACAACATTTAGGATTTCAGAGCTGGGCTGAAATGGAGCAGCTCAGCTTCTAGCAGAGTAATTTGAATAACTTACTTTTGAAATAAAAGTGGTCAGGAGATGATGGGAACACTGGTGTAGAAATTGAGGTACCCCTTTGTCCGTTTTTAAGCCCTTACTGCCTGTGTGACCATGATGGAGGTACTCTAGCTCAAGGATTCTGGGTTTGGCTCTGGCTTTGGGCTCCTGTATGTGTGTAATTGTAGCTTTTCACTGGGCCCTGCAGTTCCCTCCCAAATCCTGGAGCCATGCAGGTTAGGTTTGATTGGCTATTGTCCATATCCAGGGGGTTTATTCCTGTGTGACCAGTGCCGGTTAGGTGTCTAAAACGGAGCCAGATCAGTATGACAGACTGAATAGCTTGTCCCTTTGCTTATTGCCATGCATTTCTAAGTTATAATTAGGAGAATGAGAATGTACTGTATTCTTAACACCTCTTTTACACCTCAGAGCTATAACTATCCCCTCATTTCCTCTGCCTGGCCACCGCATGTCCTGCCTGGGGAGAATGTGTCAGTCATGGTTACGGCTCTGTTTGATGCTGTTTCTCCCTGTCCGCTTGCAGCCCTTTTGGCCCCTAGGCACAGGCATTGCCCGTGGGTTCCTGGCTGCCTTTGATGCTGCTTGGATGGTGAAACGCTGGGGACAGGGAACCCCCCCTTTGGAAGTCCTGGCTGAACGGTAACCACCACTTTATAGTCCTGGGGAGTGGGAGAGGCGTGCGGCAGGCTGAAAGACGCTGCTGTGGTACCACCCCATTTCAACTTCATTCATGATGAATGCCAATGAAGCACAAGCAAGATATACAGGATATTCATTGTAGATGCACAATAACTCCTTCATACAGGAAAGCAGATCCCTTGTTATGCAGACTTATAATGTGTGCGTTCTCCAGGTTCAGGCACTTCATCCCAATGTGTCACAGGAGCCCTAGTGAATGTGAGCCCAAGACACGGAGGCAGATTTCCCGGAAGACAGGAGAGCTAATGAGAGGAAAGAAGGGAATTCTAATGCAGCGTGCTTTACTAGAATTCCAACACCTCCTCCAATTTAGAGCCCTTGCTGTGTTTATTTTAAAGTAGTTTTTAATTTATTTTTGAATTAAAATGTATAGTGTTCACATTATTCTTTGCCCACTGCTACTTGTACTATGAGCAATAGAAAATGCCAAGGAACAAGTAGAGGTTAATTGAACACTGAAAAGCAAAAAGAAAAAACACAACATTTTGGTTGAGTCTCTTCAGGTGTCGTTTTCAACTCAACTGTAAAGTTCCCATTTTTTATTTCTAATTTTCAGTGTGGAATTAATCTCTGCTTGTTCCCTTCTCAGCACACCCCCTGACAAAGCTCCCCACTTGCACAGAAAGTAAAGTTTCTTTACTGCTGTATTGAATTGACAGGGAGAGCCTCTACCAGCTATTATCTCAGACCACCCCAGAGAACACCAGCAAGAACTACAGTGCTTACAGCATCGACCCCACCACTCGCTACCCCAATATCAACCTCGGCTCCATCAAGCCCAGCCAGGTCAGTGTCTGATCATGGAAAAAGCTGAGAAGTTGACAGTCTGTTTTTTTTATTTTAGTATTAACACATTAAGAATATGCAGTTTGACCGTTTTTGCCAAGGTGGGGGGAAAATGAGATGCATTTCCAAATGTCATTTTTAACCATTTAAGACATTAAAACACAAAATAATGTTTTAAAAGGTAGGTCAAAACCTATTTATTCTGGTCTAATTTTAGATTATTAAAAATTCATAAACCATATATTAATGCATTGCTTTAAGTTATGTTATTTGTTTTAAAATGGAATGCTCTTCCATTTTTTTCCCCAAGTGTGTTATGCTATATAACAAGAATGAAATGAGTAAATAATGATTGTAAAATTAAAGGCAGCTGCTAGATTTAGTATGACATCTCTCGATTTGGTGTGTCCTCGTAGTTTAACTTTCATATTGCTTTCTATAGTCTGAAACACAGTTTTTATCAGAGTTGTACAGGACAAACTCGTTCGGACACTCCTTCCACATGGTGGAGGTGGTTTTATTTTGTTTCCCCTCAGCTGTTTGTTTCTGTCTCAGGTGCGACATCTGTGTGATGTGGAAGATCAGCTGGATGGACACAGGGCCAGCAGGAATCAGGAGAGGCCACAGCACACACGGCAGGGTCAGAAAACGCCCCTTTCCTCCTCTCACTTCACTTCAGAGGTCACGGCGCATATGCACACCTCTGCCATTTCTGATCCAGGTCAAATGGTCCAGAATATGTGATCCTGATCTCTGTTGTTGTATTTACAGTACAAGTTACTCCAGCAAGACCAAATCTGCATAACCGTTTAGGCTTTAGATGCTTAGTTTATCATAGATCTCTGCGTTGCCCTGAGGGCTGCGCATAGACAGTTAACCCGAGTGCCTACGTTTAGAAAATTTTTTTTTTATGCCAACCAAAACAAGACCCGGCACTGTACGCTCCAGTAATTGATCCTGCATGCCTGTATATTGCCAGGGACAAGTACATCTGTAGCATTTGATCCTGGATAGTAACACCTCCCAGTTTTCCAGGTGGCCGCACAGAGGATTGGTGTTTGTAAGAGCATTCAAAAGTACCTTTGTGAAAACAGTTCTTTCATCGGCAAGGCTTTGCCCGATCAGCATCTTCAGTAATTTCCAATTACTTCAATGCATGCAAATCTGACTTGTCTGCAGCCCACTATCTTAACTGGGATTGGAATTGATTTTGTGTTGGTCTGATTTTGTGCTCGGTGTGAGTTGTACACATCTAATATCCGCCATGGTTCAGCCATTTTAAAATGATGGGCCTAATGTAGGAGTAATATAGGAGAGAATGATGGAAGTGGAGTATCCATGCTGTGTATGAGTGCCCCCTCTGACACCCAGTTCTTTTACCCCACAGACTCAGTAGGTGGGTACGAGGAGCTGCTGATCTGGTGCCAGCAGCACACAGCTGGGTACAAGAATGTAAAAGTGATGGACCTGACGCTTTCCTGGAGGTCCGGGCTCGCTCTCTGTGCCCTCATACACCACTTCCGACCTGATCTCATGTGAGTACAGAGTGCCACGCCTACTGGCACCTATCTGTAAAACCAGTGGGACGTCAGGCATAGGTTTGCTGGCACTGCCCTAATGCTTTGAAACTCTTATGGGGGGGAATTTTGTGTGTAATGAACAAAAATTATATTCCTATTCCCTCCCCAAGGGGTGTTGCTTGTTTCATTTTCCATTTAATTTAGTTTTAGATGTACTGTAGTAAACGAAGAGTATTGTCTGAATGCTGTGAACACCTGATAGAAAGTGGCATACGCTGATTTTTGATTTTGAGCTCACAACCGCACCACAACTGGCTTGTCTCGATGGGGTCACGCTGTGCAGTTGCACCCGAGGTGCTGCAGTTCTTGCTTCTAGGAGTGGTTTGGCTGATGGCCCCTCCCTGTCCCGTTTCAGTGACTTTGCTTCTCTGGGTGAAGCTAACATCGCCTATAACAACCAGCTGGCATTCGACGTGGCGCAGAGAGAGCTTGGCATCACGCCCATCATGTCCGGGACTGACATGGCGGCCAAGAGCCATCCCGACAAGCTGGCCATGGTGCTCTACCTGACCGAGTTCTATAACGCCTTCCGGGAGACAGCGACACCCCCAGGTCCGTACTAGGCCAATCTTTAGCCCGTTAAGAAATCCCATAAGCTGATTAAGAAACGTAGTAATAATGTATATCATTATATAAATATTATATAATTTATATAGTGGTTTGTATCCTCAAGTGCTTTGGATATAGGAGGGGACCCACTTCATCCACTATCAATGTGCAGCCATTCTGCACCTGCAGATCAGGGGGTGGAGTGAGAAATCGCTGCACCAATTCAATACAGGGGAAACTCCAGGCTGGGCAGAATATGCAAGTCCAGGGTGGAATTTAACCGAAACACTTGGGTTAATACCCCCTACTGTAGTGAATGTTGTCATGTGATTTTAAATGAGCAAGTAATCATAAGCTTAGTTTGCCATCTCATCCTAAGAATGACAGATCCAACAGCACAGTGGCCCTGACCACCATGCTAGGGCACTGCTTTGAAACCATTCTGGTCCAAAAGGAAGAGCACCACCTACTGGACAGCCAACACTACTTACAGCAGCAATATGTTGACATGTCTGAAGCCAGAAAAGGGTGCATTTAAGTAGCTCAGAGTGGTGTCTTGACATGACCGAGAACACTGAGAACAGCATTATGTCCACACCCCACTAGATAACAGCACACTCTCTTATGTTCTACACTGTAGGTAAGAGCTCTCTGATTTCTGATTTCTTGAATCCAAAAAGAAATGATAATGTCCTTAATATAATTATATATTGCTGTTTTTATTGTTATTTGTTTTTGATTCCTATATGTCAGTATAGGTAAAGAGGTGGGGCTGTTTTTGTGGTAAAAGCTGTCTGGCGTCTAAAACCAGACTGCCCCTTGAGGTGCTTCAATGTGCCTGCATTTTTACAAGGAAGAAAATTTAGTGTCTTTGTTAACAAAGCCTGTTGTGTTGTTCCACGTCTGGAACCTACAATTCATTTAGAGTTTTTCAAAAAGAAATTGTGACAATGCTATTAATTTAAGATCAGAAATCACACTGGCAAACCCTAAAGTTTGAAGTAGTTACAGCTCGGCTGGGGGACTTCAGCTGAATTCCCTAAAGTGATTATCAGGAAATACCATGGGTGTGTACTTCTAACACTTTTTCAGATCTTAACTAAGTCTGTGAAGTTTAGTTCAATCTTAATTTTTATTGCTGTGTATGTGTTTTTAACATATAGATACAGAATAACAAACAGCTCTAAAAATGCCAAAGTCCAGGTTTGTGTTTTATCAGCAGCTTTAAGTCATCAGCTACTTAATGTAGAAAGGAAAGCTGACGTGTTCAGTTACCAGGCAGCATTTTCCAGCTGGGGGTCCAGGTAGTCATGTCAAGACACAGGCGCACCTGAGACCCAGCTATTCTTCTTGTGTCTCCTGGATTCAGGGGACAATAAAATCCTCCCAGCGACGAAGCCCATCTCCCTCTCCGGCGCCAAGTCCGCCATCTTCTTCCTGAGCAAACTCAAGCACAACTCGCTACAGAGACGTAAGGTAAGAATGGATATTTTATCTGGCACGGGTTTGTTTCAGAGTTTTCACATTAGGGAATCCAGCATAACCCCCTGCAGTGTAAAAAATTCAAAAGAACTTAGAAAGTTGAGGACAGAGAGGCCATTCGGCCCTTCTAGTAAATTTGTAGTTAGTAGGTAATTGTTCCAAGGATCAAATCCAGCCATTTTTTAAAGAAGCCAGAGTATTATTGTCTGTAACTTGGCTGAGTAACCAGTCGCACAACCCTTTGGGTAAAGCAGTGCTTCCTGTTCTTGTTTTGAAAAGCACTTCTAGTTGTGCCATATGCATAAAAATACTTTAAAACAAACTTGAGCAGCTAAAAAGAATATCATAAAACCAAAGACTGTCAGAAATATTTGACCTACACAGAAAGAAAATGTGTGACGTTTTTTCTTTTTGTCTAATGCAGCAGAAAATGGCCGCTGTAAAAGAGGAGAAGGAGAAAGCAAAGATAACGGAGAAGAAAGCCAAAGTATGTTGGGACAGATTTTTTTATTGGTATTACTATTTATTGCCATCTTACTCTGTTTAGATGAATCCAGTTATTCAGTGCTGTGTGCAAATCGATCGTGGGGAAACTCCAGCTTCAGAGCGACACAGCACCACTTCCTGGACAGTGAAGACTCTTGGTGCAAGACACTTCAGTGCTGTTTAGGTTTTCACGGGTGACTGTCATTGCAACTGAGCCTTAATAATTGTTCTCTAAACCCCTGCTTCTCATGGCAGCACCCTCAGTGCCTGATGGATGTCCGTCTTGGGCAGCTTGAGCTTCAGGGCCACACAACGGAATAACGTGCACAGAAAGGAATAAGCATGTTGCGTTAGGAATAAGCATTGCCGAAGCATGTTATATCTGTACACAGGGTAATAAACATAATAAAGTTAGTTTGTTGTGGGGCAAAGAAAGGTTAGAAGAAAGCAAGTTATTTTTAGAGTTGAACAAGGGAAAGAAGTAAGAATTCCAGAAAGCACGAGTGAATGTGCTCTTTGGCCCAGCTGGTCTGTGGGCCCAGTCCAGCAGCTCCTCTTGTGTTCCTGCAGCTCAGCCCAGTCAGTCCAGGAGGCCTTGGATCCAGTGAGGTGTGCTATTTCTGTGGTGACCGCGTCTACGTGCTGGAGCGGGTCAGCGCCGAGGGCAAGTTCTTCCATCGCAGCTGCTTCTGCTGCAAACAGTGCGGCGTCACTCTGCGCCTGGGCAGCTACTCCTTCGACAACCAAACTGGTGAGCTTGAGAGTGTGCTCGCTTCAGGGCATTACCTCAACCGAGAGACGGAGACAAACCTCATGGCATATTATTGTAAATCGGTTACAAATACAAATAATTTTCACCCTCTGTAGAAAGTTTAAGTTGACCGAAGTTTTCAATAGTGTAGAGAAATTGGTTAGAGTCCACAAGTTGTCACTAGGAATATAAACATGTTTGTGTTGGGAGGAGGGGTCGATGAAGAATAAGATGTCTTTCTTGGCATGTCATTGATATAAATGTAAAAACTTGTTGGTGTCTTCTTTCTCCTGTTAGGCGAGTTCTTCTGTATGCAGCACTCTGAGGATTGGCCGCTGGACAGCGAACAAGAGCCTGCAGGCACCCAGGTACAGCATTTTCAGTGGTCTGAATGAAATCGGTCTGAGATATTGCTTCTTGGAAAACGCATGTGCCAGCACATTGCCTTCACATCAAATAAACCCTTTCAAAATGCAATCTAAAATTGGTGGAATGCTGAAAATCTTTTACAGTGATTTAAGAAAGCCAAAGGCAATCATGTAAAAAAAAAATGTGGATTATATTGTATATTCTTTTAAATTACTGTGATGAAGATTCAAAAATAAGATATAATTAAGGAAGTGATTTTGCAAATGTAAGTGTCCATTTCATGTTTCACAGTTGCAGTGAAGAGAACTCATTATGCTGCATAATAGAAGTTATCAACTGCCCAACCTACCAGTCCATCTCATTGTAATCCTGCCACAACTACAGTAGCTATTTTATCTTCTTGCTTAATTTCAGAATTACGGAGCACATTGGACGTAGGACCTGTGAGTTAGCAGATATTTCATCAAACATCAGGGCATTTTCCCAGGATAACCCGTTTATTTCCTTTTTACTCTAGGATTGTGTAGATCACAGGCAGCCCGACTCACAGACTGTGGATAGAAGCGATAGAGAACATCAAACTGAAATAATTTGCGTGCCTCCACGCAGAGATTACGATGTTACAGACCACCCTGAAATCGTACACTTCCCTGTAACAAAGCCTCCTGTGGACTCCTTACCTGAGGACCAGTGTCCTGTAAGAGCTGGGGAAGGGGAGCATACTGACGCTGGTGGCAATGTCACTCACTCTGCTGTGGCTGTAATGAGTTCTACAGATGGGCCAAAGGAAGATGGTTCTGCTACCCAGCGTCCTGTGCCTGCTGTCAGGACTTCACGGCTCAGGTCACAAGCCACTATTACAGGGAGTGGGGGACTTGTTGAAGAAACTAGTTTAACCAGGACCAGTCTTGATAGTACAGGTCCACCAGTACCAAAACCAAGAACCTTGGTACTGAGAAAGCCAGCCGTCCCCTCATTAGAGGTAACCCACAACGAAAGGGAAAGCATTCAAAAAGAGGACAAATGTATTGAGGCCTGGGAGGCTGATAACACTGGTGAGGGTAGCATTCCCATGTTGATTGAATCCTGTGAGGTTGATCATGGAGGCCAAAGCTCCTCGAAAGAAACTACAATGGAAAACCCTCCAGGGCCTCCCCTGTTTAAAGATGGCCCAGAATCGGAGAATGCTGAGAGGCACGACACACCCACCCTGAAGAAACTGCAGCTGACTGAGGAAGAGAAGATGCGGTTAACCAGGCTGAGTTTCAGCGTCGACTTTGAGGACCAGAATCCTTCTGAAACTCAACCAGGAACTGATCCCGAGGGTACTCCTGACCTCCTGGCACTAGATCAGCCTGCAGGAGAATCAGGCCATTGGAGTGGGCTGGGGGGTGGCATCAGGGATCAGTGCAACAGGAAGTCTTTCAGGAGAAAAGAGGAACAGACTGCACAGGCCCCAGTGGAAACCCAAGTCACTCCCAGCCCCCAAAGCACGCCCAAGTTCTCCCAAATCCAAGAAACTATGGTCGGGGACAGAACCTTAGGTAAGAGGGCACAGAATTATTGGCATAATAGTCATATTAATTGCACCTTAAGTTAACCCTCTCCTGAGGGTTGTTAATTATGTAATATTAACTATGTAATATGATAAACCATATTGCATTTGTAACCCACAGTTACCCAAGAAACTGACTTCTACCAGTCAGAAGATGATGATGAGGAAGATGATGACGTATGTACTGGTGATGCTGATTTTGACCCGCTGTATGATGAACGGGTATGCAATACTGATTTATTGAAATAAAACGTATGCCTTTTTTTGCATATGTATGTGAAATGTATATATTTTCCAATTCCTACTGAGACCACCATGGTTGTTTTCATTAAATAACCATGTGCATTAGCTTAACAGGGTGATTGTACATTGAGTATGTTTGGATCTGAATATCCTGAGATCATTTCCATTGCTGCCTGTAACCATCAGGACTGACTTCTGATGATAACATTGTCTCTTGATTATCCGCTCCTAACTGTGATGTTTTATCACTTATATGACTTTGTTGCATCTTAAGCATTTCCAGACTATGAACAACATATAGAGTAAAAAACAGTGCTGAAAGGATAAGCTTATAAATGTTTGTGGTTTACCTCGGTAAAACCGAGGTAAAAACAAAAAAGGGTTTGTGTTAATCTACCAATGGTGACCAAAGCCCCACCCTCTCCAGTTTCAGAGAATCCCTTCTGACCCTCTGGAGGCTGAGAAGCTGGAGCTGCTGAAGATGAGAACCCTCGAGAGACACGCCAAGATGTGTGAGCTGCAGAGGTTCCACAGGGCCCAGGTCAGCCTGCGCTCTGCCATCACTGACCATGTGTTTTACAGACAAAAAACCTTGCGTGCCCATCCTTTCAGTCTAATTATCTATCCTATATATTTATCAAGGTGTACACCTTGCAGAATTTGATTGATTTCTCAGCTGCAGAAACGTGGTGTAATGTAAAAACATTTTTACACATGGCATAGATCTTGACTATATATTTGCATCCTTTGTGAAAAGTTGCAAATAGAAAGGAAAAGAAGTGACCTTTTTTTTTAAATAGTGGTGTTTGACCCCTCATAAACAATCTTCCCTGACAGTTCCTCTTTCTCACAGTCCATACAGCGCCGCCTAGAGGAAATTGAGGTGACGTTCAAAGAGCTGGAGGAGAAGGGTATTGCCTTGGAGAGGACTCTGCGAGGAGAAATTGGTAAGGATGTGCTGTATTGAGACGATTTAAAGCTTCATCAGTGCTGCACCGCACAACTGCAGGAACTCTTAAGCAATGCAGGAAGGTCTTTACTGATGCTGTGGACCAGTGCTGTTGTCATTAGTTGATGCTAACAGTGCTGTGTTCTAGAACACCTCCAGCAATATGGAAAAAATAAAAATGACAATGGAGAGGAATTCTGGCTCCTTGAAACTGACTGTTGACTATCCCCACCCTTCCCTTTGCACAGGCTCTGATGGGTCCCCAGAGATACTGAATAAGTGGATCCAGCTGGTCCATGAAAAGAATGCCCTGGTCTCAGAGGAGTCAGATCTCATGGTGGCGTGAGTACAGCCTGCTTTCTCCAAAACTTCAAACGGTCTTGAACCCAAAGCGCTATTAGAAGGCCACTAAGGACAACCAAAATCCTGCTGTGCTATAACAATGATTTTGGTTCCCAGTAGTTCAGTTACAGTACAGTTTCAATTTTAAGTGCACGTGTAAAGAACTGAAGGCATGTCAGAATCTTTCAACTTCAGCAGGGCTGTTAAACTGCTTGTCCAGTTGCAAAGCTCTGAACTTTAATCTGCTCAAAGTGATTGCTGGACAAGGGCTGTTTTTGTTAATTCAGCAGGATTTAATTGATAAAAGTTGCTACACAAGTTGAATTGATACTGGTTAAGGAATAACCGTGGATAGGAGCGAATATAAGGAAATGAATGATTTTTATAAGGTTTCCAAGAAAAAACAACTCACTGAAATTGTTTGGTGTGGGACTATAGATAACTCTTCTAAATATAGAGTTCTGCAAGTTATTTTTAGAAATGCGTGTGAATCCTTGAGTGTCTTAAACATCCTGTATTAACAAGATGCGATTTCTTCTGCCCCTCTCAAGGTCTCGGCAGCTGGAGCTGGAGGACAAGCAGAGCAGGCTTGAAAAGGAGCTTCGCAGTTACATTGAGATGAGTGGTACGTTACAGTACTCATGCCACCTCTACCCCATTCTGATCTACAGAGATAGGTATAGCCTCACTGTCCTCTGTTAACAGTCTGGAAGGAAAGCGATCTCCATCTGTTTACTTTTCTTTATTCCAGTGCATTACCAGCACTATTATGTTCCTAAAAACAATTCTAAGCTAATGGACTTTCTGAAGTAATTAATCATCCTGTAAATTTCCCCCTTTAGAATTTTTTTTTCATATTACAGGAGGGATTTAAAACCTATGGTTTAAGATATGGGAAAGGTCACAGATGAGGACTTGGTCTTGTTCTTCTTTAGTCATTAGTAGCCAATGGAGCTAAAGACCTCATCCAGCTGTTTCTTCCAAGACTACAAGGAAGTCTTCTTGACCAGCAGTGTTGGGTATCATCAGTACGCTGATGATACTAATAGTGTACAGTTGCGCATCTGGTTTCCGCTCCCAAATATACTTTCATTGTGTCCTTGGTTCCTTGCTTCACTGTAGATTCTAAAGTGGCCCATTTGCCTGACTGCTTTCCAACAGGTTATTCATTTTAAATTATTTTAGAAGCTGGGTTAATTGGACAGATAAGGTTTAATTATTAAAGCACTAATTGGATTACTTGCCTCAATTGGCATCTCTTGTTTTGCACTCTTTAATGCTTAAGTTCTTATTTGTGTTTTGATCCTCTTCATGGCCCTTTTTATCTTGACAAATTTAAACAAGGCAAAAGTGCTGCACAGCTTAGTTAATAAGCAACAACAAGGGTGCTCACTCTAAGATCAACCATAAGCTTGTAATTCCTGATGTGTGTGTGTGTGTGCGTTTCAGACTCAGTGAAGACTCCGCAGCAGAAGGCCAAGGAAGAAATGGTGCTGAAAGAGATGCTAAAAGTCGTGGATGAGAGGAATGAGCTAGTCACCTTCCTGGAGGAGAAGAGGCTGAAGGAGATCAATGACTGTCTGCATGGGCTGGCTGTGTTGGATCCCAAAAGACCTACCTCAGGAGGCGCCCAGGTCCACTGGGCATGAGTGCCTGGCGTGCATGCACAAAGGTACTAAACACAACACAAGCCTCCTGGTCATAGACACAGACCAGCTCTCAGGACTGCTGTGTCAAAAAATGTCATGCAAAAGCAGGCATGAGACAAAAGCAGAATCAACAATATGGCAGCTGGCCAGCTGGGCCATGAGTCTTCTACAGACAGAGGTGCAGATCAGCCACACCAACTGAAGCTGCTGAATCTCCTGTGAGTGCTGAACTGTGGGGCTTGAGCTCTAGAAGACATTACTGGTCTCATCACACATCACCCAGGCCAGGGACAGAATGAGTAAAATGCTGAATATAGGCTAAATGTCTGGTGTGAATGTGTGCAACAGAGATGAAAATCATCTGCCTGAGTAGATACACAGAACAGTATAAACGTCACAATTTGTGTGCTACTGGCAAATTTCTATGCATCGGGATAAAAAAGGGCAAATTGATCAGAAATCAAGAGCTTAAATTCATAGACTGTTAAAGAACAAGTCAAAATCCAATCTTGGCTTCTTTGAAGGGATAGGAATGAAGAATAGTGACTACTGGCAGTTGTGCTGATTTATAGCATAGCTAGATGAGAATATCTGCAAATGTACCCTGTAGGCCAGTGGTGTATCAGACTCACTTTATGGGGGCTCGTCTGTCTTTTGGTATATGTTCCAACCTGAGAAGTTAATTAAACAATTTACCTAATCACTTTCCAAATTGGACATGCTGTATATAGGTTTTCCTTAAGGTATTTAACAACAGATTACACAAGACCTTCACGTCATTAAAGGTATGGTTACCTACATATAAATTAACTTCAGAGCCTAGTTAGAAGTATTACAATTATGCAGTTATTTAATTAGACCTAACATGAAACTGAGAAAACAGGTGGAACAAAACAGAAATCAGTGATTTAATGGTGACCCATATAAGCTGATGGATTGTGGCTGTCCAGGACCAGGGTTGGAGATCTGTGGTGTACAAACTCAGGATTTGAGGACCCTGGCTCTAAAAGCTATGTGTTTCCATTACACAGAGTAAGATCTTTTGTCATTTCTTCTTTTATATAAATAAAAATCTATATTTGTATTATTTTTATATTTTTATTTATTTTTTATTGCTCATCTGCTGAAGAGATAAATACTGATAATGTATTGATTGTCTAAAGAAATGTATTCTCTTAACTTCATAATCTTACATCTCAGGGGTACCTGAAAAATAGTGCAATGTAAGGAAAACTGAAAATGCCTTCTATAGAAGAAATTGTGTGTGGCTCTAGGTTTATACGTTGTTTTTTTTAGTCTAATTTCATCTTGGTGTTGAAATAATCCTTCATCAGAGTCAGATCCATTCTTTTATTTCTGCAGGTCAAAACAGGAGCCTGCAACGCAGAGAGCTATAGTCCTGCAGGTCTATATAAGGCTTTACAAGCATGCTTAGATACTCATTGTGCAGAGGCCTGGAAACTGTTGACTTGTCCTAAAGAAACAGCTGATTGATGCAATTAAATCATTCAGAACTGGAATGAAAATGGGAAAACACTGTGGCTCACTGGGACCATGGCTGCTGGCTTGTTAGAGTAACTGTGCACTTGTACATTATCCTTGCAGCCATGATCTGTGTTAAAACCGGGCTTTCTCTCCTGGGGTTATGGGTTCCTTTATATAAACCTACTAATGGAATTAATGTGAAAGTGCATTGACGTATACTCCAAACTGGTGTTTTCTGCATACAGCATGGGGTCCACACATTGTTTCCACACCCTGCGATGTGACTACAGTCTGTCAATCCTCCCAACTTGAAGCTTGTGTTTTCCTCCTCTGCAGAATGGAATGGTCTTTCTATTTCACAATCGTAAACTTCTAAATACATCTTGACAAATGTTTGAATGCTTTGTTACACTGGTGTTTGTAGTCTTTTAATAATAATAATTGTTTTCACATTTACAGTATATAGTGCTTTTCTGGACACTCCACTCAAAGCACTTTACAGGTAATGGGGACTCCACTCCAACACCACCAATGTGCAGCCCCACCTGGATGATGCAACGGCTCCCATAGTGCGCCAGAACGCTCACCATACATCAGCTATCAGTGGGGAGCAGAACAGAGTGATGAAGCCAGTTCGTAGATGGGGATTATTAGGAGGCCATGGTGTTGGTAAGGGCCAGTGGGGAAGCTTTAAAAATCTATTTTAAATGCCAGGGTTACACCCCCTACTCTTTTCAAGAAACACCCTGGGATTTTCTTTTTTAAATGACCACAGAGAGTCAGGACCTCAGTTTTACATCTCATCTGAAGGACGGCGCCTTTTTACAGTATAGTGTCTCCGTCACTATACTGGGGCATTAGAACCCACACAGACTGCAGGGAGCGCCCCCCTACTGGTCCCACTAATACCTTTTCCAGCAGCAACCTTAGTTTTTCCCAGGATGTCTCCCATCCAGGTACTGACCAGGAACACACCTACTGAGCTTCAGTGGATTGTCAGTTGTGAGTTGCATGGTGATACGGCTCCTGGCATCTTTTGTTCCTCTTGTAAAAGACTTCATTGTGCAATGTTTGAGACTGTTTTGTATAAACTTTGTGTGTTTATATGGGTTTTATAACTTGACATAAGTATTTTGAGGTCTTATAATGCCCTTTTATGCATTAAGAACAAAGACGTGCTAGCTGCAGCTGATAATGGTGATCATACCTCACAAGCTCTACTATGAGTTTTGTGAAAACCCACAGAAACGGCCAAATTGTTCAATTACCTGCTTCTAAAACCTTACATTCATTTGCCAATTGCTGCTTACCCAGTGTAATTTAAATACTTGATGTAACAGAAATGACAAGGGCTTTATAAAATGCAATGATGATGCATAAAGTATAACCATTAAAAACTTTACATTTATTTAAAAAAAAACTCTTGTAGGCCTTTATTTCTGTTAAAAACACCTCTCTTTGTCTGATAAGAGGAACGAATGGGCTGGCTTTTATACTGCTTCACACCTAAGAGTGGTCTCATTTTTCTTTACACTTTGCTGGATGACCAGCGTAGTGAAACAATGGACAAAGCCATTGCTCATTCGAAACTTTGTGTGTTTATATGGGTTTTATAACTTGACAAGTATTTTGAGGTCTTATAATGCCCTTTTATGCATTAAGAACAAAGACGTGCTAGCTGCAGCTGATAATGGTGATCATACCTCACAAGCTCTACTATGAGTTTTGTGAAAACCCACAGAAACGGCCAAATTGTTCAATTACCTGCTTCTAAAACCTTACGTTCATTTGCCAATTGCTGCTTACCCAGTGTAATTTAAATACTTGATGTAACAGAAATGACAAGGGCTTTATAAAATGCAATGATGATGCATAAAGTATGACCATTAAAAACTTTACATTTATTTAAAAAAAAACTCTTGTAGGCCTTTACTTCTGTTAAAAACACCTCTCTTTGTCTGATAAGAGGAACGAATGGGCTGGCTTTTATACTGCTTCACACCTAAGAGTGGTCTCATTTTTCTTTACACTTTGCTGGATGACCAGTGTAGTGAAACAATGGACAAAGCCATTGCTCATTCGAAACTTGAGTTTTTTTCACCAAAGAAACTGGATAGCCTCGAGCCCCAGGCTGCTCCAGTGGAAGCTCATTTAAAACTGAGAACAGGAGCCACTTCTTGAACCCAATGAGTTGTGAGAGTACAGAACAGGATACCCAGCCATGTCGTTCAAGTAGATACTCTGGTTTACTTAAAAAAATAGCTGGATGAGATCCTTGAATGAGCCAATCCCTACCAAACAGGCCAGGTGGGTTGAATGGCCTATCACTTGTAACATCTCTGATATACATGTGTTCAAAGGGCAAGCCCCAAGGACCCTCCTCTATTCTAAGGCAGCCATTGTTTAGAATTTCAAAGGTGGCAATCCTAGATAACAGCAGTTTACAAGAGTGAAAAAATTTGAAAACACCTCATCAAGACCACCTCCTAAATCCTGGAAATACACTTAACAGACACTAAATCGGAATGTTAGCCACAAGAAGAAATGTTTGTATTTTAGTTATATAGACCAATAGACCAATTATTTACATTTCATATGCTGTAAACAACGAGAGCGAAAATCATTATTAACACTAATGAAGTTTAGTTTGTGTATTTGACATAAAATGTATGTAAAGGCTTTTTCCAGGTCATTCTGGGTTTACTATCTGTAATGCTCCATTGTCGGGGTACAAAAAAGACACGAACTGCTAACTACCGAACTCGCTTGAAATTCGTCTCTATATATTTATATTCAGGGTAGTCCACCCGGAACAAGCATAAAGGAAAACACTAGATTATGTTGAAGTACATTCATATATATATATTCATGTTCCGGCGCTAGAGGCGCGCTATAGAACAGAACGGAGCGAGGCTCTCCCCAGGAACCTGAATAGCACCATACGCTACCATTTCTCCCTGAAACATTAGGCGGTACTTATGCAGGTTCCCGGGCCCTCGCTCCTGGTGCATGGCGGGCTGCTGGAGGTGAGTATCCCAGTTTGCGCTGCAGCTACTACGAGCGGAGGGAGAGATGGGATAGGAAAATGGGGGAGAGTTGGTAGGGTTTCTCAGAGAGGCAGCAGGGTGTTGGGGTTGTTCGGCCTTTAAGCAGATCCGAAAAACGGTTAACACCCGGGCTCTTAGAGCGGCATTACGGCCGCGAGAGCGGAGAAGGGGGTTGCGCAGACGGGTGGGAGTTTCGCCTTTAAACAAATGCAGTATGGTAGCTCCGGCCTGTTTGTGTCTCTCGCCTCTGCTTCGCCGGGCCGGAGTGGCAGGCAGAGGTATCAAAAGGTTTAAAGAGGAAGATAAAATATTTTCTTCTCCACATATCGGCACAGAGAAATACATTTGTCAACATTGTTGTCTGAAGGAAATAATTTATACTAGGTACCCCGTCTCCCCAGGAAATAATGTAAACAAATATCTGTCGTAAAAGACATGTTAATATACGAATGGGGGGTAGCTTTTTCACATTTCCGTGGTGCGTTTTTACTGAAGACAGCACGGGAAATCCGGAATAAATTATTTTAATTTGTAAATTCAGTTAATTTAATTCAGTAACGTTTATCTTAAGTGAAGTCGCTTGTTTGAATCATTTGAATTGATTTTTTTAGATTGTGATTTAACTTGAGTATAAAAAGATAAAATTGATGTTTTGTTATATTGGTTAAGTATGTTTTGCCTCCAAACTCAGAAGTACAAATTGTCAGGCACGTGCACGACAAGTCCCGGTATAGTACAGCTCTCAATCGTCTCCCGCCCGTTTCCAAATCACAACACATCCTGCAAACTGCAGCTAGTAAACCCCCTTTTCCAGAGCGCAGTGTAGCTCTGTTTGTTCTTCGCTACGATCAAGAAACTGTAGTCAATCACCTTAAACGTGCTCAAAGTTACATGAAATGTTTGGACATTTCAGATAAGTCTGTCACGCGGGTTGCATTCAAGATTAAATGCAAGGGAGAGTGCTTATTACGTTTAAAACATTGTTAGAGACACTGCGAAAACAGCTTTTTTTAACTATCAATCTTAAGAAGTGTAGCACATGTAACCATATGGAATACAGTCTTCTACATTTAAAATGTGGTTACGACCCAGGCTGTATTCTGTTACTAGTGTTGATATTATTGGAGGAGGGGGAGGGGTCAATCTTCTGCTTTTAGTAGTTAGTATTACACAGGGTTTTGGTAAAATGCCATATCAAATTTTGATGGCAAAATACATATGATACTATACCATGAGTATTTTTCCAGAAACTGAGAACCCGCTTCTCTTCAGCAAAGAATGTTGAGATTTACACTTTAGTTACTCTGCTCAAAATACTAACCCTGGCATATATTAAATAGTTGCACATGACCCTGTGTACAGTATAGCTCCTTACATCTAGGTGCAGTTTTCTTAATAAAGTGAGCAACGATTCCCCTAAAGGAGCTCGGAAGTTTAAAATAACAGCCCTGTTGTTATTGTGATACATTTTCCCCTGCCTGCTTTTTAGTGATGTTAAGCTCTTTAAAAGTCTGCCCTGCTGAGAGGGATGACAGCATTCGTTGACAAAAATATTTTAATTGAAATTTAGTGCCTTAGGGGGAGTATTTTTAGCTTTGCAAGATTTCTGGCGTGAAGCCTGAATGAAAAGCAGTTCTGTTGCTGGTCCACAGGTGAAGGATGGAGAGTCTAGGACTACAGGCTGTGACGCTCAGTGATGGCTCCACTGCTTACATTCACCAAGCCATCAAAGGTAAACCACTGGGGACTGGGAGGAATTCACAAGACACTCACAATAGAGATGATCAGCATTTATACATACATAGGAACAGCTAAAGGTTTATTCTGTGCTAAAAGGAAACATCTTGCGGAATGCTGAAAAAGGTTCCACAGCCGAATTGTTCTCTTTTTTTCTTTACCTGTTCCTTTGCATCTTATGCAGCTACCTGTTTGACATTATTATATACCTGTTATTTCAAAGTGTGAGAATTGGTTTTTAGAGGAGGGTAAAAATGCAATTATGCTTTTTTGTTTTCTGTGCCTGCCTGTAGCTTTTCTCTGTGCGTGCATGTAGTGTTTAACAAGTCAAACGTACTAGGTTTGCATAGAATCACTCTTGGGATTGAGTGGTAGCCTTGTGAAAGTGAAATGCCTCATTTGGTCTGTTTTTCCCAGAGGTTATTTTTTAATGCAGTTAATTAGCTACATTTAGGGCCTATGAGATTGCCTGATAACATCCTTCACATAGTAATATACATGCTGAAAAAGATGAAGTTGAGCTCAGGCTTCAGTGTCTCAAGAGTCTTCAGTTTTCCTTCTGTGTTTTTCCTCCAGACGGGAAGCTGATAGAAGGAGACACCATCCAGCTGGAAGATGGGACCACTGCGTACATCCAGCAGGTCACCGTGCAGCAGAAAGGTGAGACTGCACAGAGCCACCTGTGCATGAGTCTGTTTTCCTGCTCCTACAGAGCGACAAATGCACAGTATTTCTCTGCAGGATTTATTAACACAAGAAAAGTTACAAACAAGTTGAGGTCATTCAGCCCATCTAAGCTGTTTGACAGCAGCTCCATTGATCTGAGGATCTCAAATATCTGTAACTTGAAAGAAACCAGAGTATTGGCTTCAACCACGTGGCTGGGCAGTTTGTTCCACACTCCCACAACCCTTTGGGTAAAAACGCCCTCCTGTGCCAGCTTTTAGAGGCATTTCCATATTGCAGTGTTTCAGTGTTAAATCGGAAGAACGACACTAGGTTGTCATTACCATTTGAGGATGTTGAATATTTGTATCGGGTGCCCTCTTGGTCAGAGAAAATTAAGATTTTAAAGGTTCAGTTAAGTCGGCTCAGTTAAGTCAAGCTATCACCAGAACACACTCCACTGGAGCGTAATTTTCAGAAAGTGGTAAAAGATTCAGTAATGAGTAACACTATTTATTTTTTTTAAAGAAGAATGAAGATGACCTACAATTAATGTATATCTTACCTTCAAAATAAACTGTGATTATACCTTTTTGTTTTGAAATCTATTATATGATGTCCTTATTTTACTTTTTTTTGCTTTAACTATGATGTTGGTCCGCCATTACCCTTAGTAAAAGCACCTACCAGCTTTGAAAAATAAGGTGTTTTCAATCTGAGATTTCTAGAATGGGTTTTGCTTTAATGCCAAAATGATCTTTTCATGTAAGACACCCCCCTCTGTTGAAGAGGAATGTGCAAGCTCGCTTGTGTTGAAAAATGAAGAGATGTGCAGTTGTTACTCAAAGAGTTGCTCTCAGATTCTCTCACAATGTGTTCAGTTAGCTTCACACTTGGTGAGTGTCTGTGTTGCCTTGGTGTAGCGTGATGTTCTGCAAGGCGCATGCACAGTGGGCTGAGCCATGCCTCTCGGTAGATGTCTGTGGTCAGGAAGTCCTGCGGCTTTTTGCAGATTGCAATCAGCCAGGCTGCTTGGTGAACCTAAAATTGGTTGCGTGTTGCACAACCTCGGGGAGTGGACCTGCGCTCAGCTCTACATGTCATAACTACCTGCTGTTTAACGCCAGCTCACCCATGTCAGAATAACCCGTGCCTTAATCATCAAGTTATTTCTTCACCATAGCAGAAGACCCCAGCTGTTTGATAAAGAAGAAAATGAGCTCTGTGTCTCATCTGAGCCCTGTTTGTGTGTCCCTTGCACATTTTGTATGAGCCAGGCTCATACTGGCACAGGCAGCGGTGTAAGAGAATGTTTTATTTCTGAAGTTTAGTTTCTATATGGTATTTACTGTGGCTGCCTCTGCGCTCTCGGTCTGTGGTTCAGTTGGGGACTAAACGTTGCAAAGATGCTGTGTAGGTTAAATGGTGTAATTGTCCGTGTAATTGTCTTTGTGTGTACCCTGTGTGTACCCTGCGATGGACTGTATGTATGTTTCTGGGATAGGTTACAGGCAACTGTGGCCCTCATAAGAGTAAGCGTTAATCTGTGTTAACAGATGGATGAATGTTTCTGTAGTGTAAAAGGAAAGGGGTTTGTTCATGACATGGTATTGTATGTTTCCATTGTACAAGTCTCTTAGACTAGAAAAAGAGAGTGTTCTCTATAATCCCAAGCATGTTATTACAATGTACGATATAGTCTCAGACTGATCAGAGCTGCTCTGCTGATTTCAGATGCTGCCATTCCAAAAGGCCTTTTTATTTATTCCTTTTTATTTTACATATACCTGCCTAAAATCACCAGTTGTTTTTTTCTTCTTGGTTGATGGCTGTGATTCTGCAACTGTAGCTTCATCAGGGAGGATCATGATTAAGTGTGGGCAGACTCCTCTTACCTGTGCCTGGCTTTGTGTCGTTCGTCTTTTAACACGTCACAGAAGGAGGTTTAGTGCGCATTGGAGGAGAGATTCATCCCACAGTGGAGGCTGTGACGCTAAGACCAGAGCCCTTAGCAAAAACCTTCTACTCCAGTTTTTCCCCGCTTGTCATACGACTCCCTGAGTAATGTGTCTTGACGGGTTTCTATCCCCTTTCAGAGACCATGTCTTTTGAAGATGGCCAGGTGATCCAGCTGGAAGATGGAAACACAGCCTACATTCACCACACCCCCAAAGGTAGGTCTGAGGTTTAAATTTAACTCTCTATAAGTCTGTGGAGCCATCTGTCAGCACCATGTAATTTGGTGTTATTTTGGTTGAAGCTTTTAATAGAGCACATCTGAGGTTACTATCAGCTGTTCGTTTTATACAGATTTTAAGACCAGCTGAATCAGCTGGAGCAATCTGGGTAAAGTACTTTTCTCAAGCATACAGCAAGAAATAATATATGTTATTTTTAAGACCTAAGATGGAGTGCCAAAAAGATCCAATGATTAAGAACCAAGTTTGATTAAAAACCAGAAGATGCAGCATCTCTGAAGTTTAGAACTGCTCTAGAACATTAAAGGTATTTTGTGAATGAAGAGGACCTGCATGAATCAAAACTGTGCATAATAAAACAGTTTGCTTTTTAATTTCCAAACAGTTAGATGCACTGTTTAGCATAGGTTGCATAAATTATGTTCCTTGGTGACGCACATGAAGCTCAAGGGGTTACACTAGTTCCCCATATTAATGTAGGGAAGTGTGACACCTGCTGTCTTCCCTCCTCCCTAGATGGCTACGACCCCAGCGCAGTGGAGGCTGTACAGCTGGAGGATGGCAGCACGGCCTACATCCACCACCCCGTGGCCATCCAGGCAGGCAGCACCATTCTGGCTGTGCAGGCAGAGGGCGATCTGGAGGAGATGACAGCTGAGGAAGCAGCAGTAGACCCTTCCATCGCTTCTCTGGAGCAGTATGCTGCCAAGGTCAGAGGGCAAAGGGAGCCGAGCTGGGCTGCTCTACTCTCTTGAGTGGTTTGGCGCCCCTGCACAGTTGTTTTTTCCTGCACCTTTACAACCCAGTCGCCACGTAATGTTACTTTTCAGTGCCTGCTCTTTCAGGTCTTGAGAATACACTGAGGTGCTGTGCAGAGACGTTTACTTGATAGGATGTGAGATTAATAACTGCAGTAATCCAGTCCTCGACTACAGAGGTGGGATTGAAGATTAACGCTCCCCTGGTTTTTTTCTTTCCTGTGCAGATGTGCGAGTCAGATGTGGACGAGACCATGAGCAGCACCAATGGGCTGCAGGAGATGGACTCCGTTGAGGAGCATGCCACAGTCCAGGTACAGTAGAGAGGGCTGGGAGTGCACTGGGCCTCTCTGTTGCTTGCTGTCCCAATCCCTGGTCTGTCCACCCTGTCGCTCTGACTGAGTTCTGCTCGCACCCACCCTAGAGCTGCTCTCTGACCATGACCTCCATCCTCAAATGTGCATTTTGCATTTTAAAGGGACAATATTCTTATTCTACAAACGGTATTAAAATCAGTTAGTCGGCTCAAGGTAATAAAAAATGCAGCATCGCACTTCAACGACTGTCCTGCCCTGGCCAGCGTGACGGATTAGGCTCTTGTCTCCCTGGCCACTGGGAGTGCAGACCGCAGTGTCCGGCCGTGACAGGAGCTCCGTTGTTGCCTCCAGGTGCTGTTGGAGGGGGAGCCGCGGAGCTTGGGGAAGGCTCAGCAGAGTGGGGAGAAGTGTTTCCGCTGTGACTACGAGGGCTGTGGGCGGCTGTACACTACTGCACACCACCTGAAGGTCCTGCGCATTTTACAGTTTCCCTGTGTCTAAAGTGGCCGTGAAGGTTGTCCAGAACTGGCGCATTCTTTACAACGTTCACTGTGAAGTAATATGATTGTTTGGTTTGTGACATACTGTAACATTTTAAAAACATCTATATGATGACACACAGTGAACATGTGAGTCTGTGTTTTACATTAGTAGCTCATTGGGCACATAATGTTTTTTTGTTTTAAGTACTGAACAGGTTGTTTTGTTGATTGAATAGTATCTACAAAATACTGAGATCAGGTCATCTGATTTCATTAAACCCCAGGTTCAGTTTAATATCCGAGTTAAAATTGCCAAAATGAACAGTTGGACTCTGCATAAATGGAGAATGATGATGATGATGGAGAATGATAAAATCATAAAATAATTTTAATAACAAGAACAGCAAAACTTGTAACCATGAATCACTTAAGTGATGAACATTACCTGGGTGCTACTGGCTGAAGTAAGGCCTGATTATCTTTGAGAGAAGTTTAAAATTGGTTGTCTGTCTAAAAAATATGTAACCTAGAAACTAGAATACTAGGTTTGCGGTTTGGTAAATAATTTTACTTTTTTACCAAATGCTTACGTATTGCAAATGTTTAATTGGATTTCACAGTGCCTCTGCTGCTGCTGCTAATGATGATGATTATTCCGATTATTATTGTTATTAGGTTCATGAAAGAGCTCACACTGGAGATCGGCCCTACCGATGTGATGTCCAGTCATGTGGGAAGGCCTTTGCCACAGGCTACGGGCTGAAGAGCCATGTCCGGACGCACACAGGAGAGAAGCCCTATAAATGTCCTGAGGACATGTGTTCCAAGGCCTTCAAGACATCCGGGGACCTCCAGAAACACATTCGCACACACACAGGTACTCCAGTCCTCTGCAGGGAAACTCTGCTGGAACTTCCCCAGAGACAGATCCTACCTGCACTGCTCTTCAGCCAGTTTGGCATGCCCACTGGCTTCCCACAGCTACAGAAGGCACAGTGCAACATTGTTTTTAGGAGGATGGTGTTGGTCATCATTTTCAAATAAGTGGAAAGCTGAATCCACGTAAACTGTATGCTGTTTTTATCAGTTGTTTTCTTCCATCTGGGAAGAAATTGTTTGTCCAAGACTTCATTTTTAAGAGGAAAAGATCCCCACAAAAATTTTTCCGCATACCTGGAAGAACAAACCAGCCACGGGGGCCTGGGGGCTGGACTCGCGTTGATGTAGGTGTGTCGGCTCTGCAGGTATGGTGAAGAAGGGCACAGCCGTCCTCTGTGAAGGGAGGGCAGGGCCCTGCGCCATTGTAATGGCTTGTGTGTTCTTTCGCCCTTCCCAGGCGAGCGGCCGTTCAAGTGCCCGTTCGAGGGCTGCGGGCGCTCCTTCACCACGTCCAACATCCGCAAGGTGCACATCCGCACCCACACCGGGGAGCGCCCCTACATGTGCTCCGAGCCAGGCTGCGGGAGAGGCTTCGCCAGTGCCACGAACTACAAGAACCACATGAGGATCCATACAGGTGCGTGCAGGGTCACGGGACACAGCTGGTCTAATACAGAGCCCTGTATTAGAGTGTGTGCTGAAGGGACACCTGACAAGTACCCTGACTTGCAGTACATTTATCAACACGAAGCAGTGAACTGGCACCGTTGTGGCATAACCGTGCTGCAACTGCGTTGGCATAATTGTTGTTGAAAGTCACGCTGGTTGTCCCCCGTCCAGGCCTCCATCCTCCATCGGCAGCGTGGCAGCTGTTGGTGTCCATGAGGCTGTCCCTCTACGGTTAAAAACTGTCGCTCAACAGAATGCTCTTTAGGAGGATTATAAAACTAAAGTGCAGAAAATGGACAGTGGACGGCATTTCGAAAGCACTTCTGTTAGTTAAAGTAAAAAGCTGCGTCAGCATGCGTAGGCTGCCAAGGAACAAGTAAAGGTTTATTCCATGCTGAAAAGAGAAGAAAAAGAAACGCAACGTTTCAGCTGTGGAGCCTTCTTCAGGTGTGAAGAAGAACACCAAGAAGGCTCCACAGCTGGAACGTTATGTTTCTGTTCTTCTGTTAGTTATATGAGAATATCAGCAAAAATCTCATTTTTTAAGAAGCAGCAGTAGAAAGAAGTACTTTTCAGCGTTCTAAAGAAAATAAGATTTCTAAAGTGACAGAGGGTACTCATTTTGTGTACCTGGCTTCCTGTTCTATTTCTGATTTTCTTCTGTAGGTTTCTTGTCTTAGAACATTAGCTACATAAATAACCATGGTAAACCTTTCTCAGTGCTTTGAATGCACTGCAGTAACTCCGCAACACTACAGGCAGCAAGAGTGCTGGAGGCTGAACAGATGCTACACCCCAGTGACACAACCTAAGAAACAAAACCCACCTGCAACTCTAAAGATATCTGTCCCCTGTCTGTGCTTCCAGGCGAGAAGCCCTATGTGTGCACAGTACCAGGCTGTGGGAAGCGGTTCACAGAGTACTCCAGCCTGTATAAGCACCATGTGGTCCACACGCACTGCAAGCCCTACTCTTGCAACCACTGTGGCAAGACCTACCGGCAGACCTCCACACTGGCCATGCACAAGCGCACCACGCATGGAGACTTCGACGCCACGGAGGAGAGTGAGCAGGCCCTCTTTGAGCAGCATGGCACAGGTGGAGTATTACTGTCACAGACAGAGCTGAGCTTTCACAAGCTTGTTTTAATGCGCATGCATGATATAGAAAAAAATATGATTAAGTGTATAGCAATTAGTCAGTTAGGTAACTGTAATAGTAACATCTATTCAGTCTACGATATGCTCCAATTTTCAACAGGAAGTGATAAGCAAGAACACGTTTTTACATTTCATACTACCATTGCCATTTCAAAGTGAACTTTTTGCATGTCACATGGGATGGACAACACGATGCTGCAGTGGTTAGCATTGCTGCCTCACAGCTCTGGGACTCTGGGTTCAGTTCTGGTGGGGCTGGTTGAGTGTGTCTTTCCAGCTCATTCTGATCCTGTTTGTCTGTTTTTCTGGGCTCCACAGACGCAGAGGGAGAAGTCTTGGAGCCTCCAAGCAAACAGCCAAGAGTTGCCTTTCTGGAGGGGGACGAAGGGGACGAAGAGGGAGAGGCAGAGGATGGTGGCAGAACTGTCTCCTCTCAGGTTACCATGGTTGCACATGATGTCATTGGGTCTCAGGTTGCTCTCATCACTCCAGACGGGACTCAACAGGTAGGAGTGTTGGGAAGACAGATGGAGGATTTGGAGTTCTTTTAGTACCGATGATCCAAATTGGGCGATAGAAGCCTTTGGTTAACAAGTTGCATCGTTGTGCAAATAAACTGCAGTCCTCAAGTTTTTATTAATGTTTTTTAAACTTACAATTCAAAAGGTTTTCCAAAAAAACAATGTCTAAACACGCTGAACCTATACATCCTAGTTCTTGTGTAATTCCAAAGTGAAGTTTCTCTCTAGAAGATGGAAATATCCAGAAGGTCTTAAAGTATCAGGAAACTGATAAATATCAGAGTATTTTAGAATTAAAACACTAAGACTCAGTGTTCTTGGGTCCTGCGTTCGATTCTAGCCTGGGGCAGCTGACATATTGTCCCCTGTCCCCATTTTCCTCCAAGTGATGTGCTTTTCACCCATTTTCCAAAGACAAACCGGCTAGGTTAATTGGTTTCTGTAAATTGTCATGTGTATGGCACTGTGATGGACCGAGGTCCTGTTAAGGAAGTAGTCCCACCTGGTTTGTGTGTCCAGAATAGGCTCTAATTTGCTGCGTTCATTACCAGACTTAAGGTGCTTTCAAATAATTAAAAATGATTCTGTGCTCTCCGTACCATGTCTGTCTGTCATGTTATCTGTGTTGCTAATGCTTGTTGTCCCCATTGGGAAACGTGTAGGCCTTGACCTCTGCTTTGACTTGATATACAGGTTAGCCTCTCCCATGAAGAGCTGCAGGCCCTGGGCACAGCCATCACCATGGTAACACAGGACGGCACCACCATCACAGTCCCAACGCATGATGGTGACATCACAGGTTCAGGGCCTCACACTGTAACCATGGTTTCGGCAGATGGCACAGAAGCACAGCCGGTATGTGAATTCTATTGTCCAATGACCAGCAGCTATATGTGGTAAAGCTTTATAAAACAACAAATCATAACAGAGTAAAAGAAGGAACTGGCTTTGTCACAGTTTTGCTCTTTTTCTTTTTAACTGTGTAGAAATCTTAGTTAAGATGTTTGTTGTCAAGTAGGTATTTTCCTGAATATCTAATGACACAGTAAGATCACTGCATCCTAAGATGGTTAAAGGTTTATAATAATACCTGCTGCTACTTGTTCCGTGTGCACCCAGAATGTATTGATTCAGGAAGTCTAAGACCAGTGACATTATCAGTACTAGCACAAGAGAAGATTGCACTGAAACAGAAACAGTGATACCCTTTCAACCAATGACCACGTTTCATTATTGACCAAACTGCTGTGATACCTGGAAGAAAATATCCTGCAAGCAACCAGTTAAGCATTTGGCATTTAACAGCATTCATTTAAAAGTTTTAAATGTCTTTAGTAGTTTCAGAAAATTGTATGCTTGCCGGGATTGGCTCCTACTCCCCTACCACCCTCGATTGGATGAAGTGGTTAAAAAATTGATGAATAGAAAACTATATTGATTGTTCTAGAAGGTGATTTGAGTTATTTGAAATCCAGAAGATGTCACTTTATTTACATTTAAACTTTTTCCCCCTCACCTCACTCTTTCAGGTTGCAATAGTAACATCAGATGGCATGTTAACTGGAACCTCTGAGCTGTCTGCCCCTCATTACCAGCAGGTGGCGCTGTTGGCCACAGCAAATGGCACGCAGATTGCTGTGCAGGTCAGTCAAATTCAGCAAGGCAGTATCAAACCCTGCTTACACAAACAGCGCATCCCTCACTCTTTTCTTTATGTGAATCGAAGTTAATGTTGATTATTTATTTGTCTCCATGCAAAATGTCCTCTTTATTTTACTGTTGATTCCAAAATTGTATATAGAAATCTACGAACTTATTGTATCTGTGTTGAACCCTCCCAAATGGAAAAGGCCAGTGGCCTTTTACTGCGGTGGCATGGTGTTCGAGCTGAGGGATAATCTTTACAGACTCCAACTCCCCCAGCCCTGGCAGTGATCAGCCACTCGTGCCACTCTGCTTGGGGAATCCTGGTCACAGTCCAGTTAATGACACAGGTCAGAGCTAAACTGGTGATGTCAGGGCAACCTGTGGTCGGCATGCACCTCCAGTATAAAGGTGGAGCCATTCTGGAGCTAAGCCTTTTTAACTTTTGTTTCGTGAGCATTGGGAAAAACGCAAAACTCTCTTTAAGCCTTCCCCTGACTTTCCAATTAATCCATGACGTTGTCTTGTGTGTCTGCCCAGCTGGAGGAGCAGCAGACCCTGGAGGAAGCCATCAGCTTGGCTACAGCTGCGATTCAGCAGGGGAGCGTGGTTCAGGACGAGGTGACAGCGCAGGGGGGCTGCTGAGGAGCAGAGACGGCGCACCGCACAGTTGCCCCGCAGCGGGGAGCAGCTCAGAGACTGAACAGGCCAGCCCCAGCCCGACCAAAGTGCAGAGACGGGAACAGGAGCCAACTCCCCATTGTCTCTTGCCAGCTTTAACACACAACTTCATCTTGGCAGGAATTCATGGCTCAAATGTGGAGGTTTGAGAGGGTGGCGGAAGGGTCATGTGCTGTTCATCCGGAAAACGAAACAGCCCTTGACAATCTCCAGTTGAGCAATACAGAAAGCAGGAGAAAACTGTGGACATTTTTCCCTGTATTAAAAGTAAATAATAAAAACTCAGAACTGTAAGTGTCAGAAAAGGTCTGGTATAATAGTTTTATGTCTGACTTCAAACATCACCTTATCAAACAAGAGAATTGACTGTCTTATTTTTTTAAGTCTACTAACCTAATAAATTTTAGAAGACTTGGTTTAAGAATTAAACTTGTTTTATACATATTTTATAGACTTACCAGGTTAATGGCAGGGTTACTTATAGGCATAGGCAACAGGGGAGGCTTGGAGAAGCAATTGAGAAGTTATAAGAAGCTAATTGCTTCACTGCAATTATAAAGTGACCAGAAGTAGTCAAGGCCTCAGTTTAACAGCTCATCAGTAGGTTGTACCCCTACGCCCCGGTGTCCCTGGTCTCTACACTTGGACGTTTTCATACAAAGAGAAGAGTGCTACCTACTGGTCCACAAACTGTTATGAACATAACCTTTCACCTGGCTACTTCTCATCGTTGTGTGTGCTGCAAGATGTTTTAATTTAGAGTAGAATGTTGTTATCGTTAATATCTCTTATCTTTGGCTGCTGGATCTGAGATTAATGTTTAGGTGTGGAATGTGGGAAATTAATACAGTTGAGACATTCCCCTTCAAGTGTTGTAACGTCACTAGGGTGACTCATCTCCAACAAACATGAAAGAGCTGAGCCTATGGCAGCAGCTTTTTGTGGAGATCTTGTGCCTCGACAAGGATTTCCATTTCTTTTGTCTTCCTTGTCCCTTTAAAGTTGGGTTAGAAGCAAGACTGCAGTTTTCTGCTTAGGCTGGAATGACAAGAATGTTTTAGTTTCCATTTAATGTGTCATTTCACATTTTCCTATTCTTTTACTCCAATGTTCAGATCGTCATTTAGCTTGGGCCAAATGCAATCAATATTGGTGGAGGTGTGACATTAAGCTGTTCCTGGAAATGTGTGTCACAGAGTGATCTGGTGGTTTCACTGCATTCACCGTACCTTTATCTGCGCTGGCAGAGTAAAAATGTTACTTGAGAGAAAGAGTGTGACCAACTATAATACTGCACGTATTGCGATCTGGGTTTTCAGAGAGGAGCCAGGAGTTTTGCTAGGCATGATCTTTCAAACTTTTATTAAATTTGGCAACCTGATCTTCACAGTGTACAAGCTTCAGTATTTGTCAATCTCCCTTCAGATTCTCAAAATACTAAATACTAAAGAAAAATATTTTGGATGCATTGTTTTCAAATTCTGTCTCAAGTAGAATCTGAGAGCATGGAAGGTGTATAGTTTTTCTTTAATCTTTTCCTTTTTATAATGTCAGTGTTTTACAGATAGTGATAATTCCTTGCATTTCTGTGATGCTTTTGAGATCTTGGCAGTCCTTAAATAATTGAATAATTGGCGTACTTAATGAAAGCTCAGTGGCTGCCTTGCTATGGTATAACGAAGGGTCTTTACACCATTATTTCCTGGTGTTTTTCACACTAAAACCCCTCCACCATCCCTAGAATGACCACCAATGCATTTTTATTATATGGGGTGGGGGTCCTCCCCAAAACCAAACAAGTTGAACATTAACACATGCGCCTCTCTTATCACAGTTATATTATATAGGTTTGTCTACACCTTCTGGGTACAGAATAAGAGCTCAGGAAAAGGACAGAGCTGCTTTGTTTTACCATTGCGTATCTTTTATTTTGTTCCAGGCCTGTTCTGGCACTACATTGTTGCCTTGCAAGGCGTTTTGTATTTTGCTCCAGTGCAAAGTTCAGACAACTGGACTATAACTTCTGAGGTTAAATCGTAAGTAAATGCAATACAGATCTTCCCAGCTGCACTGAATCTAAAATTGTAATGTTCTTGTCACTTTTGCGGTGGAGCAAAAGCTCAGTTTATGAGGCCCTTTATGAGACTGGGCCCTTCTTATGTGTGATGACATCAGTTTCTCTTTTTCATTGTTATTTTCCATCAATAAAAGGAATTTGGTTAATAATTTTTGGAGTGTGTCCTGTGTGTTAACCCCTGGAATGTTATTATCAGGAGTGCCAGGCTGTTCACTGTAGGGATTTTGTATAAGGGAAAGGGTGGAACGGCGGCTGTTTATTGCTGATGTCTCACAGCTCTTGAGTCCTGGGTTTGATTCAATACTTGGGCACCTTCTGATTGGAGTTTGCATGTTTTCCCAGGGTTTGTAGAGGATTTAGTGTAGTAGTAGTACTTAAAACACATGCTGGTTAGGTTAGAGTCAGTCAAATGTGGAAATGTGTGTGCCCTGCGATGGACAGATGTCCAAATGTTTTACCATACAGTCTAGATGGGCTGAATCTCCTGTCCAGGGGATCCAACCTGCCTTGCATCCTATGATAGGCAGCCTGAATTAGGTTGTAGGCTGTGTCTGAAAATTTCTTTTTTTCTGGGTGGGGTTTGGGAGAGATGCTCTGAGACTTTGGCATCCAAAGACATGCAGGTTATGCATAGTGGCTCGCCTCCAAATTGTACCTTACCTCAAGGGGTAGTAGAGGCATTTTCTCAAGTGATTCACCCTGTGTCGGCTCAGTAGTTCTGCTACAAACAGCGTTCTTGTGCGCACAGCACTGCCAGGAATGGAAATAGGAAAATAACAGCTTAGCTATGTTGTTTTTTGGTATTTTTTTAGTTTCTGTATCCTTGGTGGGGGAAAGTTGGTGGGTATGTTATTCCATCTTCCTAGCCTCTCTGTATCCCTGTTCTTTTACTCTAATCTTCCTCCCATCCCCAAATCCCACCATTTAACCCCAGGGAAGGGGGATACTGGTCCCATAGCCCTGGCGTGTCAGCAGTTTTAATTCCAGCACAGCTCTGAATATCTAAAACAGGCTTGGGACCAATGTAACAACTCCATCCAGCTCTCGAGGTGCTGTTGCTTTGGAGAGATGGAGAAAGCCTGCATGCATATCCTACTTCCAGGTTTAGGATTTTACCCACTGCTGATTAATTCTCTTATATGGGCCAAACACAGGCAAAAGCCACCAGAAACAGTCATCCCAGGAACACGTCATTGCTCTTATTTAGAGTCACTGTCTGCTCCTCAGGCTGGGACAGGAAATCGCATACCGGGCCGCAGCTCTATTGTGTTTCCTCCCCCTGGCCTAGGAGAATTGATAGCTGCTGTGCTTCTGGCAGGTGTGGGATTAGATGTTTATTCCTGGAGTGTGTATTGCAGTGAGAAAGGAATAGAACTTCCACAAACCAATCGTATGGCAGATCTGCTTTGAACGTGCAGGGGACCTTATTCAGAATACTCTATGGCAAAGGTAAAGTCAACCCAATTGGTTAGCTGTGAAAACTGGGCCATGAGACACAAGTTATGAGAAATGCATATTTCTGACTGAGAACAGGAGAAATAAAACCTCAGGTCCTTCATCAGGTAGTCGGCATCAATTACATAGCAGCCAAATAGAAATAGCCCCATTGGTATGTGAGCTTTCTTACGTTCTTGTTTGTGATTTTTGAATATTACCATATTGAGTTACTAAAGTTAAAGTTTTATTATGCACGTGTAAGTCAGAAGTGCTTATTGCAAATGATTGCCTAAAAAGAAGGACCGCCAGCACGAATATCCCCTCTTTTTTAGGGGACCAGTCCGTATTTCACAGCGTCTCCATTAACACCTTAAAACAGCAGAACACAGCTGGTTCCGTGCTCATCCGCATTCCTCAGCCGAAATCTCGTGATGTTTCGTTGTCTTGTAGGCTTCTGCCTGTTGTGTGAGCAAGTAGACTCTCGCGAGATATGTGGCTGCCGGTGGAGGGGGGGCTGGATGGGTGTAGCAGGGAAGCAAAGATGGACGTCGGAGTTGGCGGAGCGTTGGTTGTCAACAATAAACAGCGAGCGATGTTACCCAACAAAGGCAGGGGCGAATTCATCCGAAATCAGAGAAAGGACTCGGAGGTAAGGGAGGGGGAGTTGGTGCGATGCGATTTGTTTTTGAAAACAACCTATCTTAACGTTCTTGGCTTAAGAAGAAGATACACAGGATACAGCCTTGGTTGCGCTTAGTACATACAGCAGACATACTCGCGTGAACCTTAAAAAAAGACCCAGTAGCTTCGTGTGCATTTTATATATTGAACTGATCTTCTGTCGTTATTGTGTGAATGGGGAACTCGGGGAAGAGAAAGCGGAGAAGTTATTAATTAAGTTATTAATGCAACACGTAGCAACTAATGGAAAGAAGTTCGTCTCCTGCTGTACCACTTGGTGGTATTCGCCCTTGAAATATTTCCATTCTAGGCATTATTTTATACTGTTAATGTATCCCTAAATTAATAGGCGTTGTGATTTTAAAAAGCAGACTGAAACGCAGTGTATATCATGGGGATTTTGGAAGAAAAAAAAATCCACATCCCCGGTTTCATTCTAGCCGGTGAGGAAGGATGGGAACTGGCGTTGTCATGGGAACCCGGTGCTGTCGCGGTGGTTGGAGGGGGATTTCAAGGCCAGATCGCGTACCACAGTAAAATGAGGACAGATGGGATATAATGTTCCCTTAATCTGGCAAAACATCCCCCCACCTTGGCCAAAGAGGTGCTGCCAATATTATGACACTTTCGTCTAAAATGACGAAATGCATAGGACCAATCTTAAAGGTCCGGGAGCTAGTAATGGACTCGTTAAACACGGTCTGTACAACTACTACAATAAAATGGTGTTAAATCATAATCTTAAGTAAATGTAGAGTGGCATGGAGGTTAGTGAGGCACTAGGGTATCTTCCATGTGGAGCATGCACAGTCTTACTTTGGCGTGTGGGATTTCTATAGGCATTGACCACTATCTTTTCATTTTTTGCTCCAGGCTTATTGATTTCAGATTTCTTACTGGGACATGTTTAAAATTTGTTGTTACCACATTGACTGAGGTTTGTAATTGGTAATCAACCTGAACCTTGTACTTGTTTTGGTGCTCCTCCTCATCGAGGTGTGTATCCCCTTAAATATAATCCTGTTGGCTTCTACAGAAGGAAATACAAATTTGATGCATTGCCAGATTATTCTGAATTAGTCTTTTGAGAGGGTACATTTTTAGTATCCGGCATTCTCCCATACACTAAACCCCTCATCAATTTTCTTGGATTGATCACTGATATCTAAAATTCTGGGTAACAAAACCACAGCCTCAGTCTGTTCACTAGTTATATTAAGATCAGAACTACACGTCTGTATGCTTAGAGTAATGTGGGTGGCAAGGTTCCATTCCAGCTATGGGTGCCTGTCTGTCTGGAGATTTCATGTGCCCCTGTGTTTGTGTGAGTTTTCACCAGGTGCCATTATTTCTTCCAGCTTCCTAACTGAATGCGGGTTAGGTTTAGTTTAGGATTAGGAGGCTTTAAATTGACTCTTTCCAGATGAAGAGTTTCAGGAGGATTTGCCTTGGAGCAGGTTTGTTCCCAGTACTGGCTTTGTGATTACAGTGAAACAGAAGTCAATGGGCTGGATGGACTTAACAGTAAAATAACTGGCTTCTGAGAAAATTGGCCCTGGTGTGAGTGTGTTCATGTTTATGTCTGTGACTGTGGTGCTCTGTGATGGACAGCTGTCCTACATTATCTGTGATTGGATAAAGTAGTTAGAAAATAGAAGCATGGAGTTTGGGGCCACTGACTTGTACACACAACATGTTGTTGCTTGGCTACAAAAGCAATCCTGAACAGTCAGACAGAAGTTGTGTTCATGTTTTCCAGGGTTTTTCTGAATCTCCTGATCTAGAGTTTGAATATGCTGATACAGACAGATGGGCTGCAGAGCTTTCAGGTGGGTTGGATATTTCATATATTGTCTTCTGGGTGCTTAAAAATATAGAAGCTTAATTTCACAAATATTCCTAAAGAATATTTTTATTGCCTTTGTACAAAATTGGAGCAGTCATGTTTTAAATTGCAGAATTTTATTTTTTTCTTCTGTTGTTTTGTAGCTAAGACTACTATTTCATTATGATTGTTATACTGGACAGTGATCTTGTTTGTCACGAGTCAGTTTTCACTAGATTGCACTGTGCCCTGTCTTGTTTTCAAAACCAATATTGGTGTCTTTTGTTGGTTTGTTTTCTAGAGCTGTATAGTTACACAGAGGGACCAGAGTTTCTGCTCAACAAGAAGTGCTTTACTGAAGATTTCAGGACACATGGTACTTTTGATTTAAAACAAGGAGAACATCTGTTGAGTGGTTAATGTTCAGCACCACAGACTCTGCTTGATTACTGTTTTCATGCAATTTATATTTCTGTATACACCGTGTCTAATATTATTTTGCATTTATTGTATATCATTTCTGTAATATCACTGTCTAATACTCATTTTTTATAGATACAGCACGGGTTTTAAATATAGCATTTTAATATACAGTAGGAGTGAAACATTGTATCAGAATCCAACACAGGTTCAGATTTCCCATCCAATCAATGTTCACAGATGCAGTGATAAACATGGCTTTAAGCTTGAAGTCCTTCAGGCTGGTCATCAGTTCTATGCTTTGCCTTCTCAGTGACAGATAAGAAATGGACAGAACTGGACGTCACTCAGCACAGGGCCCATGCGATGCGGCTCCTGGATGGGCTGGAAGTGACGGCCAGGGAGAAGAGGCTCAAAGTAGCCAGAGCTATTCTGTACATGGCTCAGGGTAAGTCAGCAAATAGCTCAGGAGTAGCAGCTTGTGGCACTGTCTGCCTCATTAAGGACTGTCCTGTGACTGCTATGGTGTGATACAATTGGGAAAGAGTCTGTATTGCACAAGCTAAAGGGCATTTTCTTTACATTGAGTTGGATATTGAAATTATTGTGTTACAAGCAAAAAGAAGGAATTTTACCCTAACTTGTTCATTTAATCACTGGTATAAATCTCAGCCAAAATCTCAGTCAGTTGCCTCTTGAAGAATTTCAGAGTGTTGGCTTCAGTGCCTTGCCTAGGCAGTTAGTTTTAGACGCCACCTTCATAACATTCCAAAAGGAAAGGTATTAACTCTAGAAATCTTCAATTGCTTCTTAAATGGAGAGGGTGTTAGGTGTGTAATGCATAGAGTTTGGATGGCGGCGTCTCTGAGGAAGTGACTCTGTGGGTACTAGAACCATTTCAGATTTTATGAGTTTCAAGCCTTTTTGTGTATACAAGCCAGCACCAGATGCTGTGTATTCAAACTAGTTAGATCACTCTGAGTACATTTTCAAAGATGCTGAATTTACAGTTCAATGTCATTAAATCTGAAGTGGGTCAAAGTGTCATGCACTTTGAGCGGTACTGTAGTATGTTATTGTAGTATGGTACTGTAGTATTGCCGTATCTTGGTGCCAGGATGTTATATCTTGTTTTCCAGGCACATTTGGGGAGTGTTGTTCAGAGGCTGAGGTGCAGCACTGGATGAGATACAATATCTTCCTGCTTCTGGAGGTGGGCACATTCTCTGCCCTGGTGGAGCTGCTCAACATGGAGATTGAGTAAGAGGGGGAAAGAGGGTGGAGGGGGGGTAGTATTGGATTGCTGCCTGGCTCTGTAACCCTTCTGAGAGAGTTATTGCACTGCAGCGCTGAGCCAGGAGTCCCATTAGCATCATTAGCTGTATGTCAAGGTATCGCATTTCACTCTGAGCTGGTTTCACATCTTGAACTTAATAGCTTGTGGAGTCCATTTGTTTTAATGAATTTGAGGTTTATTGCTTCATACTAAAAAGCTTTGCTAACATTTGCTGTAATGGAAACTGTGCCACTTGGCTTTGTAACCCAAGATAGTTGTGAGCCTGCTTAAGTTGAGCTTCCCCATAGATGTCAGTGATGTCCTCAGTATGCAGACCTTCACTACCACTCAGCGCTGGGGAATATCTGATGTACACTATATTCAGAACTGTTTTTAGTTCTCATTTCATCATTTGAATAAATGCTAGGCACTTTAGACCCTACATCTAGAATAAGATGTCTTATTTAAAAAAATGTGGGATTATCCTTTTTTACCTGTTCATTTTTTAATGTCTTCAAAAACAAAGATGGGATCTTAAGTGTTAAAATGCATGGATAAATGTGTGGATTTAAAATAGTATTATGTGGACAGGCTTTTCACATCATGAATACCAAATGCCAGCACCCTATCCAACCTGAAATGGCTCTGTTGTGAGGCTTGGTTTGTCTTCCTGTGTTACAACAACATTCCTCTGTCCTGTCTGTAGTAACAGTGCAGCCTGCAGCAGTGCGGTACGGAAACCAGCGATCTCTCTGGCTGATAGCACTGACCTCAGGTAAGGAACCCAGCAAGGCTCTGCTACTTCCTTTAGACCAGGGAAACATAACGGAAGGTTCAGTGTGATGCTCACTACTTGCTTGTAATTTCATATGAAATCTTAAAATTTGCAATTGTAGCAAAACTAATGACTGAAGCAGTTTTCAGTATTCAGAAGAAGTAGCATGCCTCACTCCATAACACACCGTTTCCTTTTGTATAGAAGTACAACACGCCTCACGGCTTCATGTTGAAACACAATTCACTTTCTCTGTTCTCTTGCACAACTTGTGTGGCAGCTGCCAAGTGTGCTCTGAGTGTGATGTGATTGACATGGCCTTTGTGCTGCGGCAGGGTGCTGCTCAACATCATGTACTTGATGGTGGAGACTATCCAGCAGGAGGACGAGGCTGACAAACCAGAGTGGAGGGCTGCCCGTGAGACCTTCAAGACGGAGCTGGGTAGGTCTCGAGAGTGCAGGGCTACAGCTGGATTGGTGAGGAGTTCAGTAGCCTTTAGAAATGAGTGAAGTTAATGGGCAACATCTGACTCTTCCAGAAAGTGTTGTTTCTTTTTCTTATATACCATTCTAATTTGAAATTGCCAATTGTTTTAAGATCCTGTGCCTGTGAGGAAATGAAAAAAGCCCTTGGTCATGCTCCCCCGACACGCCCATCTATCAAACATTTTACAGACTGCTAGCTCCACAGCACTTGACAGGACATTTACAGGCAATTAGAGGAACTGCACATCCCCAATTAAACACATCCCATTGCTATCCTGTAAGTGTAAGCATTCATTTGCCCGAAAGCAGAGAGAGCCTCTACCATTCCAACTTCAGTGGCACTTTTGAGTGATGTGACCTGGGCTGCTGATCTGGGTGAGGACTTGGGGTGGAGCCACTCAGGATCTCCAGCACCATCGATTAAGTTAGAAGTGTTTGTTGGATGTTCCCATTTAAAACACTTATTTTTTATTTATTGTATACCTGAAGTGTTCTTTATTGGTGTAAAAAAATGATTTCTTAGACTGGTCCTGTAAGAATACTGATAGCAGAGGATGTAAACTTGTTCTGTTGCTTTAAGGCTCCCCTCTCTACAACAATGAGCCCATCTCAGTCATGCTATTTGGGATGGTGACCAAGTTCTGCAGTGGCCATGCTCCCCACTTCCCCATGAAGAAGGTCCTTCTGCTGCTCTGGAAGAGCATTCTGGTAATTTTTACTTTGCACTGACATTTTTACCGTCAAGACTTACATTAAAAGTGCATTTTCTGCATTCTGCAAAGCATGCCGACAACCTTGGGTCAAGCTGCAGGAAAGGCAAAAAGCATGCCATCTACTACGAAAACCTTACCCCCCTTTCAATGTAAAATGTGTGCACATGTTGCAGCAAAATGGGAATATTCTGTGTGCTTGCAAATATAAGAATTTCCAGTAATCTGTTTGCTTTTAAAGATCAATCGTTTGAAGCAAGAATTTAAAGAACTGTTAACAGTAGTATTAAAGAGGAATTCCTTCTAGAATATACAATATACTTGCTGAGGGTTAAACTGTAGCTAAAATAATAAAAGATTTCCAATCCATGGAGCTCACATTCATCCAGAATCAGGACGAGGGCATCTGAGCCAGATTTGGAGCTTTCAGTAATGCTTCTAGTGGTCTTCAGTACTCTGTGTGCTTTGACAGTTCACACTGGGAGGTTTTGAGCAGCTCCAAAACGTAAAGATCAGGAGACGGGAAGAGCTGGGACTGCCCCCCTTGCCCGAGGACAGTATCCGGGTCATCCGCAACATGCGTGCTGCCTCGCCTCCTGCCTCCGCCTCTGACCTCATCGAGCAGCAACAGAAACGAGCTCGCCGGGAACACAAGGTAAGGCCGTTCTGTCAGGCCTTGTTCTTAATTGGCCTCAGGAGGATCAGACTTGTAACTTGTTGGAATTTGGCATCTTCAGCTGTTGAAATCAAAGCTGCATGTGAATGTCGAAAACTGAAATCAAAGCTAGTATGATGATCGAATGCGGTTTAAGGTCTAGTTGTCTTTCTGTGCTGCATCAGAGCCCTGTGGGTGGGACAGAACGACTTTTTATGGTACCCTCTAGCATTTCCTCAGAAATGTGATCGTGCTTAACTTTTCTACTTCAAAATATTATGATTGTTAAATACACCCTTTTAAAAAAAGTTTTAAAACCAGTATGCTCTAGATTCAATGATGTCAACATTGAAATCTCCTAAATTATAAATACAGTCCTTGCTTTTCTTCCTCTTTCTGTTTCTATTTCATTTTTATATATTCTTTGTAAATGCTGCCAAATCCAAATATGGATTTTTTATATGGTTGCCTGTATAAATTGTTCTATGACTACTGTGGCATTACATGGGGATGTTTGCAGTGTGGAGGTGGAGTCCTGGATTAAGGGCAATGTGTTGCCTTAGCAACCACGGCTGTCCTGGTCAATTAAGGACGAGCCACAGCTGTGGAGGTCCTTTAAGATGCACTGAGCACCTCTCCAAAGGGACGAGAAAACCCCCGCAAGGGGAAAATCTTCCAGCAACAGTCCTGGAGGGGATTGTGATGAGAGCGTTTGAGATTGCGCTTTTCCTTCTTTTTCTTTTCTTTTTCTCCTGTCCTGCCGTGTATCTCTGCTGGGGGAGGCTGAACTTTTCCTCCCCTGTCCTGCCATGTATATCCACTGGGACAGGTTGAGTTTTTTGTTGTTGTGGCCACACACTCCTTTTCTTCCAGACTGGACCCTGTTCGATAGGGTAAGTCCAGTCTGGATTCCGCTGTCCCAAGTGGTTCTATTTTCAAAGGATGGAACCCGGTTAAAATGGGAGTTCAGCCTGGAAGCCGCTGCGCAAAGCAGCACATTTTTCTCCCCTCAGAAGGGGCGTCGAGTCTTACCAGGGTTCTCTGCGGCTCCTCCCTCTGCTGCTTTGTTACTCTACAAAACTCTACAAATTGCGGGGTGGTGTGGGAAGTTACACCAATCTGTTGCTGCTCAGAAATTGTAAATGTAACATTTTCCAGGTTTTGCCCATGCTGTGAAAATGCAGGAATTTCAGTGGCATCAGTGTCTTGGAACTGGCTGTGGGAAAATAACAATTGAAACGTGTGTACCACGCTGGAATAGTCACATGACAGGAAAAGGGGTTTGTTAGATGATGTTCCCAGATGACCAGTGGAAACTCTCTGAGCAAATAAAATCCTATGGCGAGTATATACGAGGAAACGTGTTTCTTCAAAACATGTCACAAATCATTATCATGAAAACAACGCTGACAAACTCCAAACAGCCCATGATCATTCTTGCCACATGCTTCAAAATGGATGAAAGCCTTGCTGCAGCGAGTGGCACTGCACTGATTGCAGTATATTGTTATTGCATGGGAGTTTTCATGTTAAACAGACATGGTCTAGCAGGGTATGGATCAATAAAATGTTCTGTTAGAAGTTGGCCGTCTCTCAAGTCATGCTACTGAGGAACTCGTGCTCACAAAGTCTCTTCTGATTGCCCAAAGGCAAAATGTTTCTTGAAAATGTAGAAGCTAGGCCTACTCGAGGATATGTGTTTCTGGAAACAGCCAGCATACAAAAGGAAACACTGTGCCTGGAGCATGCTCCCATGTGTATGCTAGGCTTAAGACTCAAGAGGACAACTGCAAAATCCACGTGTTTGTGTTTCACAAACTGTTCATCCACTCTGTCTCTATCTCCCTCCTGTGTCCCTGCCCACAAGGAAACACTGTGCCTGGAGCATGCTCCCATGTGTATGCTAGGCTTAAGACTCAAGAGGACAACTGCAAAATCCACGTGTTTGTGTTTCACAAACTGTTCATCCACTCTGTCTCTATCTCCCTCCTGTGTCCCTGCCCACAGGCACTCATCAAACAGGACAACCTAGACGCCTTCAACGAAAAGGACCCGTACAAATCGGACGACCCCCGAGAGGATGAGGACGATAATGACGACAACGACAACAGCCTGGAGGCTGAGACCTTTCCCCTGGAGCGAGACGAAGTCATGCCACCCCCTATCCCACATCCGCCCTCTGAAAGAGTATCTTTCCCCAAGGGCCTGCCTTGGGCCCCCAAAGTGAGGTACGTGAAGCTTTCAGGATTTTTCACTGCAAGGTATAGTGACATATAGCTTTCCTGCTGCATCAGAGCTGCTGGAACAGGACGTAGTCAGACCTTTACACTAGGCTTTGAACTTTTATTCTGAAGCCCAGATCTTGTCTGGTTACAGAATAAAGGGTTATTGTGCGCTTGGACTAGACTGGAATTTTGTAGTTTTTTTCCTGTTTCAACACACTCTTGTCAGTGGCTTATTGTTTATTTATTTTTTCTCCTTTTTGTTTTTGATTGCGCTTTTTTCTGTTGTTACTATTGTTAAAAATGAAAATATTTGTTTCGGATTTACCAGTGCTGTTGCTACCGAGACGTAGTGCTTTTTGCCCCGTTGTGGTTTGGAAACTCATCCTTGTGTTTGTCTTGCTTGATCGCAATGCTGTTTGGTGTGGTTATGTTTTCAGGTTCTCATCTTGTCTTTTGAGCAGATGATTTGTGGTGTTAGGGCTATAGCACAATAAGCAGTTAGCCTGACATATGTTTACTCTTCATCTGTGGATTCTGTGGGTTTATTCTTATTTTGAATTCTGAAACATCTTTATTGATGCCCTGAGTCTCTAGGTCTCTAGATTCATCTAACTTAGCATTTTTTTTTTCTCACAGCAGTTTTTTTCCTTCTGTTACAGGGAGAAGGACATTGAAAATTTTCTTGAGTCTAGCCGAAGTAAATTTATTGGTTACACCCTAGGAAAGTAAGTAATAGTTGCTTTACTGAGTTATTTTTTCCATTTTAAAAGCCCTTTGATATACAACCCCCCCAGAAAAAAACAACAACAAAGATTTTTCTTTAATGTAGCCAGTGAACCCTAATGTCTATATGCTTTGGGTAAGGGTATGTCTTTATAATACATGTCAGAATCATTTAAGTTGTACAATCCATGAAGATCCCCAAACCTCAGTATTTCAGACGTGAGCTACTTTATGTAATCCAGATGTTCTTGTTGACATTTTTGGCAATGATCCTGCTTGTTGGGCATCTTGAGTAATTTCTTCTTTGGACTACAATTCCGTTCTTTTTCCATATATCATCTTAATACTTTGACTAAAGCAGTGAAGGTGCTCGTTGATCGTTTAAATTGAGCTCTCTAGCCAACACGTTGTTGGTGGGAACCCAGGCTTTGTCTATCAGCCTGTTGTGACCTGTATCAGCACCTGTAGTGCAGTTGCAGTATCCTTCGGTGGCTGTGCAGCAGCGCCCCCTTGTGGCTTGCTAGCTTCCTTTGCTCTAGCATTGAGAGCTGCATTAACGCTAATTCTCCTGTAAGGCAGTATGGGATTGCCAGCATGCAAAATGGAGCCCGATATGAGTAGTGCATAAAGTAGAGTACAGGAAAATGCACACAAATTCCTCAAATCTCCTGTGCTGGTGCAAGAGTTGTATTAGTGAACTGATTTGATTCGCAGTTGGGGGGAATGTTTGTGTATGTACAGGGTGATTAGAATATTGTTTACTACATCATCATTGTCAGCACCTCGTATATTTTTATATTTGCCTGTATTCCTTGCACAAATCAAATTGATTCTAAATTAGGAAGTAATGATGTTAGGCTACAGCAGAATATAATGCTGTATTCTACAGTTTTAAGATTTATTATGAAAAGTTATTTATTACCATTGGTGGGTTTATGAATCAACAGTGTGATGTGAAGCATTTGTAAATAAGGTGGTAAGGAATACACTTCATAGTCATTAGACATTTCTAAGTAACTTCAATTAAAAATGATTTATTTTTAGTGTAAGGGATTGCTACTGCATTGTAACACATGCTTTGGAAAATGGAGAAAATCTTGCAATTTGTCACTCAGTGTATTAACTTATGTTGAAAGATCCCCAAATAAGACAGAGTTGAAAGAAACTTGTTTCTGTTGTTCCTCATCACAGTGCTTTTCTTTCCATTGCAGTGACACAGATACGGTGGTTGGGTTGCCCAGGCCTATCCATGAAAGTATCAAAACTCTGAAACAGGTACTGTATTACACGTTGCTAAAACTACTTAAAATGCAAATACTTTTCTTTTAAAGGGGAACTGCAACACCGCTTTTATATTTTGGGGTTAGAAAGAATTGGCATTGATGAACGCATTTCGAACCACAGTAAAATGTACACATTGTAACTTGTGAAACCTCCCAGTACAACTCAAAACATACAATTCATGGGAACTCTTGCTCTTGCCTGTGGCGAGACCAGAGGTTTGCAACAACATCGTGAATTACAGTACTTTCACACTTTCACAAAGTTCACGTTTGTAAGCTTAATTTGAAATTTGTACGTTTTTTCGATACCATCAATGAATTTATTTTGTTACTGGGATGTAATAATCAGTCTGAGAAATTGGGACTGCAATTCCCCATAAGGCAAGAAATATACTACATCAATTGTAACTTGTTATGAAAAGATTTATTTATCACTTTTGTCTTGTGGATTTGCGGACTTCAGTGTGTTAGTAATTTATTTCTGCGACTTTTACAGCATAAATATATATCTGTAGCTGAAATTCAGATAAGAAAAGAAGAAGAGTTTCAGAAGACTCCACTTTCTGGGGTAAGTGGACTGATTTTGTTTTGTGGAAGTGTCTCTGGAACCTTTTCTGATAAAGGAAAGCATTAACCACTTGGTTTAAAAGTATTGTTTTTTTATACCCTGCCCAACAGTACATCCACTTCTTTCTATGTATAGAAGCAGCATGGCCTTTGTTTGTGGAGGGTATAGATGTGTCTTAAGCATGTTCATACATTTCTTTCTCCATATGGGGCTCTATATGCAAATCCAAAATGGATGAGTATTGGAGGCCATGGAGCTTCACACGCATGTTCTTGCAACTGAATGTCACTGCCACTGACCACCTACGCATGTTTGTGTTGACAAGGGGGAAGAGGAGGTTGACATGAGTCCGACGGAGCTCCTATATCAAGGCATTCTCCCAAGCCTTCCGCAGTACATGGTACGTCTGGTAGCTCTGTTACTGGCGCTCCTGGAGAGTGCACAAGGCTGACTGTTCTCACCCATTATTCATGTTTTAGAATAATCAGAATCATCAGACTTCAGTATTTTAGAATTAATCTACAGTATGGCCATTTTATATATGTATTTTATTCAAAGTTGTTCAGATTCAAAGTTGTTCCCTAAAGATATTAACTTGTAATATTTTGTGGTTTCAGATGTGGAAAAACATGTTTTCTTTTACTTATCAATGCAAAACCAAAAAAGTGAGAAACCTATAGAATAGAGGAGACGACTGAAGTTCAGGTGTCCCACACCAGCAGTCTCAACACAGTATAAATGATCAGTCGACATAGGTTAGATTAATACAATAAAATGGAAGATTAGTTTGGTAGTGAGGAAATCATTAGATTATATTTCCAGAAACGTCATGATGTCAGGGTAATAGCAGAGTGGATAACGGACGTTACAGGGGGGAAATCTGGTTGAGCACAAAATGGTGCAAAGTTTATCATGCATGTTTCTCTGTGATTAAAACCTCTGTCCTGTATAATCCTCAGATGGGAGAATTCACTCTCCCTCCTTCTTTTGTCCATAGATTGCTTTGTTAAAGATCCTTCTTGCTGCTGCCCCTACTTCAAAGGCCAAGACTGATTCCATCAACATTCTGGCAGATGTCTTACCCGAGGAGATGCCGTGAGTGTTGTAAAACCTGGCTGTTAATTTTCTGCTTGTGTAATTAATTGTTCTCCATTGACAAAAATAAGGTTTGCAAACTTCTAGCAAATGCACAAGCAGGACTCTAGTTTGAGTTGAACTTAAAAGAAAATCAAAGTCTTACAATCTGTGGTCACTTTTCCTTTAGTCTTTTTTTTCTGTGCAGTGTTCCTTGGCTTTGAGGAACACAGTAACAACATGTGTATTACTTTTTATTTATATTAATGACTTCATATAATTGACTGCTGCTCATGATCAATTCAACATGGAAAGAAGTAGGAATGATGCAAAGGAAAGTCTGATTCCAGGTTAAAAGACCATTTCTTTGGCAGTAATCTGTTTTAGGGATCTGAAGGAATTCTCAATCTTGCTCTACAACCTGTATATTATTGATTGCTCGGTTGACATCACTCCGGAGGTCTGTAGAATCCCAAAATGACATTGCATTTGTTCCTGCTGTGATACTTTTCAGCACAACGGTGCTGCAGAGTATGAAGTTGGGGGTGGATGTAAACCGGCACAAAGAGATCATTGTAAAAGCCATCTCTGCCATCCTGCTGCTGCTTCTCAAGCACTTCAAACTCAACCACGTGTACCAGGTATGGCCGACTCAATAGCAACACCAAGAAATAGGTTGAAAACTCTTAATGTAACACAAAACAATCAGCTGTAGCTCTAAATCTTCGTTCTTTTGCTTCCCTTTGTTAGTTTGAGTACATGGCTCAGCACCTTGTCTTTGCAAACTGCATCCCTCTGATCCTAAAATTCTTCAACCAGAACATCATGTCCTACATCACGGCAAAGAACAGGTAAGATGCCTTCCAGAGCTTTTAGTGTAGTCCACGTTTCAGAGGAACTGTAGTCTCTCTGTCATTTCAGCCATTTGTAAGTCTTATAGACTCTAGCACATCAATACAGGACATGCTGAATTTGAACTCAACCATTTAAGAATGTGTTCTGATTCATTTGCCTGAAAAAAGCCTGCATTGATTTCTTCCAAACAGAGGGTACCAATACATGTATGTAATATGTAAGTATTAACAGTTCATGTTGTTGGCTTTAAGCATATGTTGACCATTTAAAAAAAGTCTATGTCCATGGTACATGGTAGCATAAAATGTCCTAGCTATGAGAAAGCAATGTAGTTTTTTTACGTTTTATGCTTGTTTTTTCTCAGTCATTTAAGATTGTATTGAACAACGTTTTTTTCCTTCCTCAGTATTTCTGTGTTAGATTTTCCTCACTGTGTGGTACATGACCTCCCTGAACTCACTGCAGAAAGCTTGGTAAGAAATCCTACCTGGAAAAGGGACAAAATTTCATTGCATCCCTTCATTCTTAGTTGAACAGAGCCCATTTTTTTCTCATAGCTCCATTTCAACACATCAGTGTTAAACAAGAAACACCTTGCATTTGGACAGGGAGCTTGTAAAATCGAGCGGGCCCATTCAAACAACAACACTGTGAAAACATTGCAGTTTGGATAAATTCATTTCCATTGCATTCTCATCAGCAGTGGCAATACACAACATGGGGTGCTATGTTAATTCAGTGTCCATGATGACTTCTCTGCATGGCAGGAATATACACACAAAATGCATTTGTGTGTATGTGTATAAAATCTCATTTATCCACATTTTTTGATACATTTTCTTGATAGACTTTGCAAGACCCTGGGCATGTACATGTTTAACTGTGATGTAAATGTTCTCCAATTTCTGTTTTGATTAGCATTATAAATTCTCTTCAGTGCACGCAAGGTAAACTGCAGTGAAGTTCTGTAAATGCCAGTTAATCTGGTTCTGTTAACACTGAACTCAGAGAAAAATCTATACATTTAACATTGCTAAGTGTAGTTTGCAGTAGCTCCAGGCATGCTCTCACTTGGACTCCTCTGACGCAGAAATAGATTGGTTTAATATTGACCACAGCTCTGGGTCTCAACTGAGAAAATGAGAAAGCTCAACATTCTGTCATACTGTTTTCATATATTTTTGATTATGTTAAAACACAAGGAACGTGTATGTACCAATAACAATTCCATTACTAGAAACAGCTGTATACATTATGCATGGGAAGCATAATGTTATGTACTATTTTTCCATTTACAATTCCTTAAATGGACAGATTGGTGCGGTTTAATTAAACCAAAAAAAACATCTGTTCATTGAGTGGCTGACAGATTCTTGTTCTGCATCTGACAGGAAGCAGGTGACAATAACCAGTTCTGCTGGAGGAATCTCTTCTCCTGCATCAACCTGCTACGCATCCTGAACAAGCTGACCAAGTGGAAGCACTCACGGACTATGGTGAGGTCCATACTTATGCCCTTACCTGTGGGGGGAACAGGAAACGTTCCAACACAGACATTTCTGCCAGTGTAAATTGTTGGTCTGTCCCACTATATGTATAGCTTTTTGTTTGGGTGGCAGAGGTTACAGAAGTGGAATGAAAAGTTCAGGGTTTCAAACACCCAGTAGTGGGGTCTCCCCTGGGTCACAGGACCAGAAGTTTGTAACTCGAGTCTGGGAGCAACATTGCACAATAGATGGCATGGGATGGGCGATATTTGGCCAGGGCCCATTCACTTCAGAAGTGGTTCCTGTGATTGGCTGGGAGCTTAGAAGCAAGAAGCATAGCTATGTTCCGTGGGGCATGACCTCTTCTCTAGGGTCAAAACATGAAAGCCTTTGGCAGATGGTCAAGTTGGAGAATGTGACTGCTGGTCCTCCTTCCTTCCTGTGCCCTATCAAGCTGTAAAGCCACATTTAAATAAAGTGGTTGGTACGTGTTTATTCTGAATTAAAAATTTTGGGGACGTTTGTGAAGAATGGATCTTTCGGATGTCCCCTGGAAGGGGCTGTACTTGAGCAGCAGAGGGGAAGGTTTCGAGCTTTTGCTTTATTGCTTTGTGTACTCTCTCACGTCCCATCCCAGATGCTTGTGGTGTTTAAGTCAGCCCCCATCCTGAAGAGGGCACTGAAGGTAAAGCAGGCCATGATGCAGCTGTACGTGCTGAAGCTCCTCAAGGTGCAAACCAAGTATCTGGGACGCCAGTGGAGGAAAAGCAACATGAAGACCATGTCTGCCATCTACCAGAAAGTGCGCCATCGGCTCAATGACGACTGGGCATATGGCAACGGTGAGTCCTCTTGCAGCACTTAACCATATTCAGAAACTCTCCAATCTAGTTTTTTCTTGCATCTATTCTGTATGGCTGTGTATTTAAGTAAGGGTTGCTGAAAAATACTGTAATCCTTATCGAAGGCATAGATTGGTAATACCACTTCTCGAAGGGTATATTGTTGTACAATATGGAGATTTCTCTCCAACAAGAAATGACTATTCCTTGAACAAATGGCACAGACCAAAAGTAATTAAGACCTAATGTAGAATTAAGGCAAGAGCTCGTAATGCTAACTCCATCATGAATGGTGTATTAAAAACAACACTTTATTATGTCACTCATTTTCGTCTCCTTAACAGTACAAAGGCAATAAATGAAGCCAAATTAATACAGTATTTTACTTTTAACGTTAAATCTCAATTACCATTTTAAAAACTTTCCTTCAACAATTTGCATTGCACTCATCCTTCCTCCACCTTGAAGTAGAAGAGCATGAGTCCTTGGGCTAAAAGGAAAAACTCCATTACTAGCCCTGTGATCCCATCATAACCATAGGTTTATTTGTATGAAACAAGGTTAGGTGGAAGGTAAAAGCTGCATTAGTGTGTCTTTAATTTCATGGAAACCAAACCTGTGTTTTCGGCAGCAGACCTGGATGCCCGGCCCTGGGATTTCCAGGCGGAGGAATGTGCGCTGCGAGCCAACATCGAGCGCTTCAACAGTCGCCGCTACGACAAGGGCCAGGGTAATCCCGACTTCCTGCCCGTGGACAACTGCCTGCAGAGCGTCCTGGGACAGCGGGTGGAGCTGCCAGAGGACTTCCAGATGAACTACGACCTCTGGCTGGAACGCGAGGTCTTCTCCAAACCGATCTCCTGGGAAGAGCTCCTGCAGTGAGACGCTGCCTCCCCACGAATCACCCCACTCATTCCTCTCCCTCCAGCAGAGGGCTGTTGAACACTACAGTATGGAGCGGACACCTTACTCTCTTCCTTCTTTGAAACTCTCTGGGGTTCAGAAGTACAAAAGGGATTACATTAGTGTATATAGTCTTACCTCCTGTTGACCAGGTGTTAATGCCTGTAACGTGCTTCTTACCTGAGTTTTCTAATTCTTTCTCCCATTACGCTAACAATGGTCTGCTGTACGCAGCGGCCACTGAACACTGCTTATTTATTGTGCAAACAGTGATTGTGAAATTGCAATCTGTACTTAACCATAATACCAAAGGGGCATATGAATTTGGAAGCCTTGCTGTTATAAAGAACGCTACTAGAATTTTAGGGAAGTGTTTCTAATATGGAGGAGAGACCTCACACCTTTAAATGAGACCAGAATAAATTGGCTTCATTGGTACAAGTTTAAAAAAATCCATTCACTGACTAAATTAGCTTTTGCTTCTTAATGTGGAATTGGTGTCATTCATCAGCCTTTGGAAATGGATAAAAAGAAGCTTTAGCTTGTGGTTGGCTTTAATTTAGGTTTAGCTAGAAATGACTAAGAGTGCTGATGGAAGATCAAGTAAAACAGTACTTGGCTTAGAGGCCCTGGCAGCAGGCTGCACAGGGAGTTTCTTTCCAAAAACTGAACATGGACAAAACCTTAAACTTGTTCTTCTTCAACCAACTCTTCTGAAAGAAAAGAGTAGATAAGGTTGTGAACAAAAGGGTTATGAGTAGCATCTTAGAAAAAACAACTGAAATTCTGGAGTTCAGAATGTTAACCTATTTTATTTAACATCTGAAGATCACACTTTTTTTGTCCCCTTTGACAGTTTTCTGATGGATCTTTTCAAAAAGTGACTTCTACATTCAGTAGCTCATGAATACTTTAAACTCCAGAAGTCTTGCACCATCTGGAGTGAATGATCATTGTATTGTGGTGTGGTGGGTTAGCATGCTGCTAGTCAAAACTGATGTTTACATGACAGGTGGCTCTATGTTGCTTATCAGAGACAAAGAAATGGGGGCTTTAGTATTTTTCATTTTCTGTAAGTCATGTTGTAGTTTTGAATGTGGGGGAGGGGACCATTGGTTGACTGTTCATGTAAATGGCTGTTCTCCATTTTTAAGTCACATAAATCTGAAAGTTTTAAACTATCAAGAAGCAAATTAATCATGGCATTCAACTTTTTATATACTGTATTAAATAAACTATCTTGCTGTAAAAAGGTGTAATGTTTAATATTAAATTTTGAATGCTGCAAACTCAGGATATGGGTTTAATCTGCATAAGTTATTACAAAATGCTTTTTAGGAGACTGAGCACACATTTCTAGTCTCAGATAATGCATTTCTTCCCGGGAAACTGAAATTTCATAGACCACATGACGGCTCTACCTGGGGGAGGTGTAAGGTCACTCGTGTACAGCAGGGGTGTTCAGTCCTAGTCGCAGAAAGCCAGTGTGGCTGAACTTCGATTAGGTCTGTTCAAGAAGCAGCGCTGAAGAACGGAGAGAAGCTGGTAAAATAGGCCAAAGTCGAAACAAAATAGCTTAAGATGTTTATGCAATTAATAAGTATTCCGTGTGTTTTTTTTAATTCATCATTAACAACCTACATCATAAAGGGACGTTTATCTAATACTGCCGTCACAGGATCCGTCTGTTCCGCTTGTTTTTCCTTTCATGTACGATAGAGTGCGACAAAAGTGAAGAATGCCATGAAATTCAGAAAAATCACGTCGACGATTTTTAGAAATTAATTGTGGTTAGAAACTGATAATGCGTGAAAATGTAAAGCCATTTCAGAATAGAACAGAGTCTCTTAAATCCAATAACGTATAATAAAAACGATTTCTGGCACGATTCTGTAAACTAACGAATTAGATCAACCGTATATCCGCGACGGATTTGTAAGCGTCCTTTCTTAGGTTTACATTTCCTGGGTGCAGTACAATAACGCCGGAGCCTAGCAGAGATAAGGTGTCTTTTGACCGTAGCAGGCTTACACTACCGCACTTCCTAAAGATGACTACTGTCCTCATCCCTCAGACATGCTGCCACCTGTGCCCGACAGTTATAGTCTACTCCCTTTCCAATTTGTATCCCCCCCCCCAGTAACGGCGCATATGCCGCGGAGCAACCATCAAATCCGCAGTTCATACTTTTATTTAGGACACGCTACGTTTACAATTGACCGAAAAGCGTTTTAAGACTTTATAAGCAAATGAGTAATATTTAGCGTTGCTTTTGTAGAAGAGTGTTATTTTGATTTTAGATGTTAACCTTACCAACAGGCTATGAAGAAGACTGAGATGAATCATTTCAGAAGTCTAATATTTAGCCCTTTGTTCGACAGCTTAGTATGGTATTGCGTAATAGAGGGAAAAAAAAACATCAAAGCCAAAGTTTTTGATCCTTAATGCATTGTTCAAATTTTGAGCGTGCTTTGGGCAGAAGAGAAGTATCTGGACATATCCAAAGCTACATTGAACTGGATTCTATAACCCCGCACTAACTTGGTAGACGGCTTGGTTCAGCTCTTGATTCCAATAACGGTGCTCCTAATAAAGCAAGGTGGATTTATCCTTTAAAATATGCTTCTTTTTTTACAAAAAAAATCACATTTTGCTTACGGCTTCAAATGATATACGTATTACTTTTAGAATCTCTCTACATATCAAACATAAACCAACTCCAAGATAAAGAGAATTTCAAACGTTTGACACGAATGTATTTTAGCGTACTGGTGATACTTAAACTGCAACCTTTGTTAAATCTGCTGTTTACGAATAGACAGTCATAATTGATCGATGAATACACTGGCTACCAGTCGATAAATCTGACATTTTAAGAAGGTAGATGATGTTGGATGAGATTGCTGTGTGGAGTAAATTGTTGACACTACGAATGTCTGCAAGGATACCCGAATTTTACTCCGAGAGTTTTTGAAGAATTAAAGTAAGAAAGGCAGACAGTTACTAAATGCGATCGTACAATTTTAAAGATCTATATTGAAATATCGAGTCTAGTAAACAGTTTATTGTTTATGTAGTTAATAGTAGTAGCAGTAGTAAATGTAGTTAATCGTAAATTTAGTTGTTGAACTGTCAACATTCGCTTAAAGAATTGTATCAACAAAAAAATTATAAACTTATTAAAATGCATAGCGTTCACTGATTTAATCACATTTTAAAATTTCCATTTAACGTACTGAATCACATTATTGGGGGAGCGAATTATGTAATCCTGAATAAAACTAGTTTCTTTTCTTTTCAGTGTAACTAGACTGGAAGAACGTTTCACCTCCTTAGACCACTTTAAATGACGTCCACACGGCACACAGACGTGAAATCCAAACGAAATGTTGTCTAGGAACAAGAGGAGGTTAATTATACGATGGAAAGTATGGACAAAATACAACGTTTAAACTGTTTAGCCATTTTCAGATTTATGATTTACCGGATTGATTCACAGCCAAATCGCTGTATTTGTTTTCTACATTTCACGGTGGCATTATTCTCGGCTTGTTCCATCGTAGGAACATATGCAGAGAAAAAATACGTCAGCAGCTTACCACGATATTCCTCGGAAATGGGTTAACGAGAAAGACGTGCAAGGATTCTCATACCCTCTGTAGTCTTTTTTTTTAATGTAGCAATAACACCTGTATACTGTCAACTCACCTGCCTGAAGGCGGGGCCACCAGGAGATGATGGTGACCAGGTGATGTCGCCCATTCTGTCCCGGGATTGGTCATGAAGCATTGCTTCATCCGGGTACAGCGTTCTGGAAGAGCTATACTTCCGCCGGTAAGACCCTCTCATTATTTTAATACATAATGCATAATAATTGCACGACACAGTTCTTCAAACCGTTATATTTAATCATATCTTTTAAATATCTTTTGTCCCTAGCCAGTCATGGAATCAGCAGGAAATTTACTGACTGCATAATTAGCGTTTGTAAACAAACATCTTACCCATTTTGCCATAATAGACATATCTAAATAATAAATGGTCTGAATAAAATGATGATAATCATGGATCACACTATATCATTTTGTGTGCTATATTTTTTACACACCTAGATGTTTCGTTTTTTTTAATGAGTCTCTTGTTATACTGTACTACACTGTCTTTGCTGCTTTGGACTAATTGCTGGATTGTGTACATGTTGTTTACTTCTCTTCGTGACATTTTCATGTACATAATGTTTTCTCCGACATTTGATTTCCCCTGCTTTTCTATAGGCAATTGTATTAAGTACGCTGTTACACCGATTTTAATTTTTGAAGTCGATTTGACTATTTTATAGAACACAGTTGTTCTCAGGTGAACTTTTTGCTGTTACCCGAATCAATCCGTTTTATGGTATTCCTTAAAATCATCGGAGGCATTAATTGCATTAATTAGTGTTGCCCAACAAAAAAAGCTTGGTCTGTTTTAAATTTGTGGTATCTTACTGTATAATGATGGTGTTCAGCCTTCAAGGCGCATAAACAATGCAGACAATTTAGCTATGATTTTTTTGAGAATGCAGGCACATGCTATGTCTGTACTTGTTAATGTTAATAATATTATTAGATAAGCAGACGCCCCATTATTCGGGGTATTTAGAAAGTTTGATATTAAGTCTACACACAAAGTACGAAAGTGCTGTCCCTTCTCCCTCTGTTAAAGAAGCTTGAAGCCTCATGCGTAAACGAGTCATTTAAGTTATTTTACCAAAGTCTAATATGCAATATATGACAACGTAAAAGCGAAATAAAATGATTTCTTACTACTTAAAAAATGTTGAGCAGTTTCAGCTGTTCGCTGAAGTGAAAATCACGGACACAAGCTCATCTATTTTTCAGAAGTCTGCAGGTCGCAGTACTAAATTTAATAAGGGCAGATTGAAATTGTGTCAATTATCCCTACCACACAACTGCAATTAAAAACCAGCAACACTCCTGGATGAAACGTGGACTGCACTGTTCACAAGAACAAAAATGGTTTCTTAAAAAATCCCGTTTCAAAGCGAATGTTTTCAGCAGTAATTGTTTTGTGTATTTAAGGATCAGTTAACCACTAAGTACTAAACAGGATATACGGGCCAAATGGCTTATTCTCGTTTGTAACTATGTTCTTATTTAATGTTCCTCGGCACGCCTTCTATTCAAGGCGTTGTAAGAGATTGTTTCGGTCACTCATTTTTTAATGAAATTTTACAGTAGGAATATTTTTTTCCACATTTGCCTGTGAAAGTCGCTTGGCTTTATATTATTACACACTCTGCGAATCGCTTTTATAAACGTGATGCTCGGTAACTAGTGTTGCACGAGTTTCAACCCGAGGGTCTGCGCTGGTTTACGAGCGCCGTGTGCTCGCTTTGTGGAAGCGTCTGCCTTAGATTTCCAATTCAACTTGGGGCCCCGTTTGGTTTATGCTGGAGTAAATTCGGGGTACGTTTTTAAGAGCTAATCGGCACCACGGATTGGGCAAATATGGGTAAATATTTAGGATACATAGACAAAATCCATATTCCCAAGTGACAGAATCGCCGGCATTCTGAAGAAAGATTCGATCACCTCAAATATTCTTCCGTAATGGAACTGGTCTACGAGATTATTCTACCCCACAGCTTTAAATAATGATGGAATTTTGACTGCCCATGTTAGATGAATTTTGATGTTTGTCTCAATAAGTACATGCATACTTAGATATAAAGTATATTGGCTATACATATATAGCGCTTTGAGTGGATGTCCAAAAAAAACCACTATATAAGCGTAAGGAATTATTATTATTATTATTATTATTATTATTATTATTATAGTGATTGAGCCCGTTTGCCAGTCTTTGTGTATTTACACGCAAACTTGTAAACTCCTTGTCAGTCCTCGCCTTGAAAGAGCAGTCTGTTACCGGACCGGATCATTACCAGTGCTGAATCGGGCTTGATCTCTCGAGCTGCGCTGCTGATGGCGAAGGGCAGCGGGAATCTGAAGCGGTGTAGCAGCGCTTGAACTTGAGGGGCGAGACGACGCCTATAGCTCTGATCCTTACCGACATGAACGGTAATGCTGAAGCATCCCTAACACTCATGATGGGCTTTTAAATGGGGGGACCGACCATCCTAAAACTCAGCGATAACTACCCGCTTTTGGGAGGTCACCATTAACACTACGGCGAGAGTTAAGAACCGCATATTGTGGAGTGCTAATCAAGTTTAATTACTATCCTGATTAATTTAAATTAAATTTATTACTATTGCTCCCACGATGACTCATAATAATCCAAATGTAGAAAAACAGACATCAATACGTCTTAATTTCACACTTAAAGTAATTAAAGATCTATTTTAAGATACAACAGACCGATGTTTACCTGCAACTGTGCGGTTTATTCCTCTTCGATAGAGCACACTGACATATCCTTCAATGAAATAATTATGCTCTGTGTAGTTCTGTACTCTATTGAACAAAAAAGTAAGCTTAACGCACGTACCTGAAATAGTACAAGAGGCAGAGGCGGATACCTTAACAGCGTAGTACACTTCCCACCTGGAGACCTCGCTTCCACACCCATCAGACTGACCGTCCATGTCTTGTGCGCAGAGCGCCCCGTGATGTTCTGAGCGGTAGGACCCAGGCTATTCAGCTCCTAATGGGATTTCCACGTCCCTGTTATAGGTAGTGAAGTCGGCGGAATGACACGGAGGCTGCTGCGCCACAGTTACCACATTTGGCTCGCTGAGAGAGAAATGGAGAGGGGCCTCCGGTCCGAAGACTCATGCCGCCTTTGGTCTCGGGTAGTTTTCGCTGATGACAGGCCATGATTTATAAGCAGCACCCCGGATTTCCTCCGGCAGCAGGCCGGGCTGATTTACTGCGTTAATGGGCACGAGTAGAACACAGGCCCCAACTCTTCGCTCCTAAATAGCAATAAAAATCAATTGCCGTGATAGACTGACTGGTGTTAGGGTTTCTTGTACAAAGGGCAAGTAAACGACAGGGAGCTTTCGAGATAGAGATGAGAACGTGATAAAGGCGCTTTTGGTTGACTTGTAGAAATAGAGGCTATGTAAAGTGACGTTCTCCCGCTGTTTCAGCAACGCGTGCAACATAGGCGTGAACGCTGAAATAAAAACAAAATCAAGCTTCTATTGTGCACCGAATGGGTATTTTCGGTCCTTTTTATTTAGAACAGAATTCATTATTTGCTACATTAAAATATTGACGTTTGTGTTAAGACCTGATAGAATGTAAGCGGTTTTGTATTTTTATTACGAGTGGAGTGCGAGAGGTACAGAAGGTGCTCGATACTTAAAGTACAGAGGTACAGTTGCAGGTGTCAACATGTTCCGCCGATTTGCTGTACTTACTGGACACCGCAGAGAGCCGCATGATCTCACTCATAGCCCTTCCGATCTACAGAAAGGGAAAAACATTGATTTAAGTATAAAGGATTAATAGCGATGCCTTTTTTATATCAGTTTACAGACCCGTTTTTCTACAAAAGAAAAGAGCAACAAGAACATCTTCAATTACAGAGGTCTCTGTGGGCTGAGTCAGTCCATTCCGTGTGCTTCAAACAGCTTTTCAAATGCATCTCAAACCTTTTAAAGAGCACAGAATAAGACAGATGAACCCAGAGGGAGTTATCCGTGCGGCCGGATAAATGTTAGCACGGGAGAAGTTATAGAAGATTAAGAAAAAAACAGAAAGTGGAAACAGGCGAAAAGGCCTCTTCGCCACGAAAAGCCGATGTTTTAAGACGATTGATTGAATATCCCCACACATCGCTGTTACCCCCGCGTGGAAATAACCGCACACAAAATGAATGGACCCCCCCCCCCTTACTCTCTCCTTTCTTCTGAAACACGTCTTTCTGAAGGTTTTATCTCGTCCACTTAATCTGGGATTTAATCAGGGGCCTGTTTAGCTGGAGCGAGTGCTGCCGTCTCCAAGGGCCTTCCTGGAATTCAAGGTTGGGGGTGTGGAAAGTGTTTCTGACGGGCCAGCTTCGCTTCTATTGAAACCACATGTCGGTTCACACAAAAACACGGCACAGAGAGAGAGACTGACAGTTAATGCTTTCCAGCGTAGCTGTCGTGCCGCACGAAAAAAAAAAGTAAGTGCATTCTAGCCCCGGAGCGCTCTGCCCGCCTGGAAATCTGCGAGTGAAAGGTTGGTGTTGAAAGACCGGTCCTACGGTTCTGGTACCCCTTTTTTAAAGACACATCTTCTACATTACTACCGTTATGCCAATTACCCTCAAGGAACAACTATCCCCAGAATGGTCACCCCGTCATCAGTTCCAGATGCAGCTGTCCCGATGAAACCAGTTGTAGATTGCAGATTTAGCGCTGCTACTGCTGGTTATAAAGCTATGGTCAAACATTTAGCATCACCTTAAGCCTGTCTGCAGTCTCCACAATGATGCTTACCTTATACTTACCTCTGTAACACTGCCCACACTGCAGTGTGTATGTAAGGCCTTACTAAGCAGGGAATTAGGGGCCACCCTTCAGAATCCATTCTGAAAACAGTTCAGAATGGGAAAAAACAACGCCAACTTGAGTTTCCAAGACAAAATAACTGTCATACACGTTTTGAAGGTCCCTGAGTTGTAGGCGGAAAGTTTCTCGAGTTTCTTAAACTTCTCCTTCCCACAATTTTCTATGGTCCAAGGCCCTGTGCAGAAGACCCATTTCATGCTAGAACCAATGAATTCTGCTTCTTATTTTCCACCCCAGAACATCTGATCTGTACATTTTGTCTCAATTGTACTTGTTGCACAACCATCTTGTAAGTCTGGTGTGTTTTGCTCAGATCTGTGTCTTTGTGCATGTTGTGTTCTGCTGCACTTCTGTGCTGTATTGTGCTTGCAGTACAGCAATCAGTCCTGCAGTCTGTGGCATTTCTGTAAACTAAACTCAACAGCATACCTGATCTGTTGTGCAATTCAGTGGCAGATGAAGTGCGTCTCCTACAATATATAAGGTGATTTGGGATCCGTTGGGAGGAAAAGCACTGCATAAATTTAATAATAATTATAATTCCTTACACTTATATAGCGCTTTTCTGGACACTACACTCAAAGCGCTTCACAGGTAATGGGGACTCCCCTCCACCACCACCAATGTGCAGCATCCACCTGGATGATGCAATAGCAGTCACAGTGCACCAGAACGCTCACCACACATCAGCTATCAGTGGGGAGAGAACAGAGTGATGAAGCCAGTTTAGAGATGGGGATTATTAGGAGACCATGATTGGTAAAGACCAATGGGAAATTTGGCCAGGACACCAGGGTTACACACATTTAAGGAATTATTACTCAAAGGAGTTGGCACCGTGGCACACTGGTTAGCATTCCTGCCCCCTGGGATGCTATGCTATCTGTGTGGAGTTTGTATGTTCTCCCTGTGTTACCTCCAGGTGGGTTTCCTCCACGGTCCTCCAAAGACATACTTGTAGATGATTTGGATTCGGGGAAAATTCACCCTAGTATGTGTGTATGTGTCTGTGTGTCTGCCCTGCGATGAACTGGTGTCCCATCCAGCGCGTGTCCCACCTTGGGCTCGCTAGATCATTCTAGACAGAGAAGAGAATCGGATTCCAGAGCGTGTCCTGGTTTTCAGTCCTCCGGCAGGCCAGGATGGCTTCGGGGTGGTGCTGGGAAAGAGAAAGCACATGAGGGAGCCACAGGGGAAGAAATGGACCTGAAGAAATGTCTAAAATTAAACCCCAAACCGATTCACTTCATCTGTAGTGCTGTCACTCTCTGTTCCCGTTTAATGTTTTCGAAAACATCTTTCCCACATTTCATCTCCTGTCAGTAAGGGCATCGCGCCACACCGCACCACCTCTCTCCACCCCCTGCTGCCAAAGCCCCACTCTCCGACTGTGCATGGCTGATACTTCCACCTTCAGTCGACGGGGAGGTAGGGGGTAGTGGTCAATCGCTGAGAAGCAGCAGAAATGCGCCGGTCTTCCCCTACTCCCCCCTCTCAGGAAATCTACAGCGCTACATTCGAACTGGAAGCCAGGCACGGAGGAGCCCACAAGTTCTGTTAAACACCAAACACTTATTCCACGGCCAGGGCTCATAAATTACCCAGGGGCCACGTGCGAACAGTGCAAGCACATCTCCGCTCAGACGGGGGCTGAAGAGGGATAGCGAGGGGGGTCGGCGCTGCCATCAATATTCATTGAGCCGCTGTTCGCGGTTGCAAGTTAGTTTTTCATTAGCAGAGCTGCCACTCCGCTGTGATGCATGAAGTGCTGGCTGACGTTTGTTTGAGCCCTGGCCAGTGGCGAGTCCTCCCTCCATCAGCTCTGCACAGCTGTCTTGCACAGAGTGCAGGGCTCTGTACTGCCCCTGGAACCCGAGTTTAAGGCTGTGTGCTGGAGCGCAGGGGTTCGAGTGACTTCTCCAGCTAGGCCCCCTGGCTCTTAAGACTCCCTGAGTGCGCAGTAGCTAGGTCAAAAACAGGGCAGAGGATTTATCTTTTGTTTCATCTTCTCCTTTCTTCTTCATGTTCTTCCTTTCTCCCTCTTCTCATTTATTATCCTCCCTCTGTTATTGTAACACCCCTGGCTTGGAGTCCTCTTATGCTTTAAACATTCATGTTATGTTTTTCATGTTGTGCATTGTGACCAACAGTGTGTTTAGTTTACTTGGCTGTTATATCTACATTGTACTTTTACCTGTACAGGGGATACTTGCCATTGGTTAAAATACATTCATCCCCAGTGAGAGTAATGAACCGATAGATGCAAACAAGAAAACACTGTGTCCTGGAAATCATGACTGACAGAACCGAGCCACAGCATGACTCAGACACAGCCTACCCTCGAGGCTTCTTCAGTTTTGTGGCCCTTTCTATTATAAAAAAGATCCAGGCAGCAAATAAACAACGTAAACCCTTCAGGATTAACGCAAATCCCAGCAGGATTTGGAACCATTCTTCTAGGTCTACAGTGGAATGGAAAAATATATATATATATTCCAACCCTGTATTAGGGCAAAAGATTCCTTTTTTCTGGAAAGGTTGGTAGTTCTGTGGTCAGACTTTTGCAATAGATTGGAACGGCCTAGCGAGGGATTTGTCTGGGATTAAAACAGTACACCGTGGGCCTTCTTGAGTCATAAAGTGAAATAACACACTGTACCATTACTGCATTGGAAAGTATTAAAGTACATTATCGTGAGTTTAGTTTAATGAGCTGTGTTTGGTACTGCAAATGTGAACTGGCAGGCACTGGTACACTGGGAATATCCTGAACATTATGGCAGTGAAGTGACTGGGGCCTCTGAGCTATAGGTGGGTGTGACTTCTCTTCTGGGCAGCGAACTGACTGTCGTCCAGCTCAGGTCACACCTGAAATAAAATTCTAACATCATGCAGTTTTTAAGCTTGCAGCCTTATTGAATTGTTAGCTTCAAAATTTCCTGCAGTGAGTGCTGAGTCACCAAACATGTCAATATATGTCGATATGGAATCAGCCAATGAAGAGAACAAGTTAAGCCAAATACTAATATGAGATAAAATCACATCTGCATGTGGGTTTCAGGGTGCAAAGTGCTGAGACAGGGCTGAGTGATGTGCACCTGTCGGGCTGGGGTTTAATGCAAATTTCATGCTTAATTTTTTAATGCTTTTTCACTGTTTGATCTCTGTGTCTCTTCACCAACGTTGTAAATGTGAGCATGCCCATAACTGACTTCTGTGGTCAGCTGAAGGGTTCGACTGAGCTCTTAAAACAGTGGACTCTGTGGACATCAACCCCTTTCTTACCATCTCAGTCACCGTTTGGCATTCCTGTCGGGTCAGGTTCAACCCAGTGAGAAAGAAAAGAGTCAGAGGTCAAACCTGCGGTGCATAGTTTATGGTTGTTTCTTCAGTATGGCATTCTCTCAGCTGGAGAAAATGGGTGGAGTGCCAAATTCTAATTCACTCTGAATGCGTCTTCTCATGGCTAAAATATAACGCTTGGTAGAACAAACAATGACTGGAATTGTCCAGTACTTTAGCCCTTCAAACAAAACTATATATGGGAAGAAAATGTTATAGTAATGATAAAAGATTTTCCAAAAAACATAAAACATCCATGAAGAGATAGTAACTTGAAAAATGTATTCAAATATTCCAAAATCAAATTCTTGCTATATTTTCTCTATGTATTTTAAGTCATTGTAGATAACGGTGTCTGCAGAAAAATGTTGTTATTATGATGCTGGTGTGTATATTTTTTAAAAAATGAATCTACAGTAAACCAATATGTTTTAGGAAAGAATGTTTCTTTTTCCTTGTTTCCTCTTTTTCTTGTTCCATATTCATATCTGCATTTTATTGTTTTGTGGTGGAATTTAAAACAACAATGTTCATTGTTCATTTGATGAACAGTTAAAGCTCAGCTGACCTGTTAATGAGTTGGAGGAAAACTGATAAACTCGCTCTAGGTGTTCAGTGGATCTCTGGGCACTGTGGGGTCATCAGAGGAACTGGTGTCGGGAAGGCTGGGTTCAAAGGTCAACAGGAAGTGGAAGGTAGCACAAGAGACTCCAGCTGTTTTATTGCTTATGGTGATCAGCGCAATCACACTTTGACTGAACAGAGGGAGTGTCCCACACAGCAGCTCCATACCTGCCTTGAAACAGGAATCACTTGGTGTGTCCGTAATTGCACTACAGAGTGTGTTCCTTATTAAAAGTTTTTTCCCTGTGTACGAACTGAGGGGGTGATTATGTGGAGAGAGAGAGAAAAATAGGAAATAAAACTATGCAAGGCAGTAGGAGCCTGTAAAGAATGAATCATACTCAGTATTTTTGTGTAGTGGGGGTTGTTATTTTTCCCCAAACATCCTGTTTACATATTCCAGTCCTCCTGAAGAACCAGGGAGACTGTGGAGAGGAGCGGACCAAATAGCAATCTAAACTGACAGCAGACATGTCCCGAGCGAGCGGTGATGTCCAGGAGAGCCAGAGTGGACTGGAGGGCAGAGGGCGGGTGGCAAATGCAGCTCTCCTTACCACCCACAAGACGTGGGGAGCGGCTGAGAAAATTCAAACTGAATTCAGTTGGATGACGCAGTGTCAACACAAAACCTATGCAGGCAGTGCTGTTTATTGAATAAGGTGTCACCCTTTCTCAGGTATGAAATCTTCCACAGGCTTGTTCATATGGCCATTCTCTCCGACTCCTGTTTGTTGTATCAAAGACAAGATTGGGTGGTAATTTACCCAGCTGCTGCACCTCAATGAGAGCATGCTACACTCAGAGCTTGAATGGAGGTTCCCGGTGAAAAATACTGTATCTTAAACACGTTGACCTCCCCTATTCCTCCTGGAATATTTTTTCTTCCTCTAAACCATTCTCAGATTTGGTGATTCCATTTAAGAGAAACCGTCTGATTGCAGGTGGTAAAAAAGTGTTTCCCTCAATAAGTCCAAACAGTCCTCAAGGGTTGTTGTCCACAAGGTTTTTTGAGATCTCTCTCAATTTTGACCTTAAGGAGAAAGAAATGATTTGACTTATCCAGTTAAGCAAATGCGTTTTGTTAGGTATGTCATGTCATTGGGAATTAAAATCCCCCCTCACACATTTTGGGAGGACGGTGAACATGAACTATATATGGATTTAAGATGCACTTGTCTTTACCAAGCAATAACCATTCTGTGCCACGTTGCTCTGTTCTGCAGTGACACTGACCATTAATTGCTGCCTCCAACTCCGACTAATCCAAAAACACACATGGCACATAGACACACACACATCGCCCCTCCCAGTTGCTCAGGTCCAAACAAACAGAGACCTGCTTGTCACTATTTCAACCGGAAATGGGTCAGTAATACTGCTATCACGAGACACTCACATCCACGATCAGGACTTTACCGGTCAGACAGCATACGGAATGGGGATATGTCTGTGTCAGAATGTACACGTTTGTTGTCTATTTGTGATTGACTACAGTATGTGCGCTCCTCCTCTATTCACATGCATCTTCTGCGGCAATTACTCATGTGACGACTTCATGGGACTCAGGAAGCAGGTGAAAAATGTATTTATTTATGTGTGCTAGACTCCATTGTCACATGCTCTTTAAGGACTCGACTGTAAAGAGAACCAGAGACTGTCTGGCCCTCCAGGACTGGAGTTGTTTTCTCATAACTGTAAGATAAAAATCATGTAAATCCCTGATATTCACTCCTCCCAGGTGTTGTACTGTATTAAAGTACAATACTCTTTTAATGCGTTCATGCGTGTTTAATAGAAGTTTAGTAAAACAATATAATTATAGATTCATTATAATGTATTCATAGTACTATGTAATGAATCCACAGCATCACATTGATCTTTTATGCAGAATCTGCACCTCTTTCTAAGTGTTTACAAATAGTTTAAGGGAAAGTGTTAGGTTTAAAGGTTTTTTTGGGGTAACTAAATGAGTTAGTGATAAAAGCATTAGATTATATGTGAAAAAATATAAATGTCTTTTTTTATTCAAAACAGGACTAAACAGCTGTACTAGATTTTGTTTATTAAAACACATTTTGTTTGGTACAAAACCTAAAATACAACAAATAAATTTCCACCCACGAGGCACTCCTCTGTGGGCACGGGGCATGTCGCTGTGGGCCAAAGAGTAAAGGCACAACCAGGTGAGTCTATAATAAAAAGAACACGTGGGCATTCTGATTTTCTAATGGAAATGAGCTGCTGTGGCTTTAGTTTGTCATTGTTTCAAATGTCGTTTTTTAATCATTACTTCTTGAGTTCGTGGACAGGCTCCAGGTATCTCAGGGTTAAAATGGGTATAAAGACTTTCATGGAAAACCAAATTCTCATGACTTATGAAAGTGCCTTTGGTTCTTATGAGGTTTGGCAATAACTCGTCTCTTCTGACGAGAGTTTATCAAGTCACTATAACCCAATAAAAGGAAAAAAAAGGCTATAATTAAATCGAGAAGTCCTTGGCAGTGCTAGGTCTTTTTTAAACATGTTCCCTTGTGCCTTCAGGGCTGTGAGTAGGAGGAACTTTACCACACAGCCGGGTTTTTCCTTTACTGTTGCATAGACGTCTGTGAAAATCTCACCATTAAAAAGGGGGCTGTGAAAGCGTTGTATGTGTCCAGAGCTTCACCAAGCTAAAACTGAGTGCAACATTTCTTCCCATAAGCAGTCATAAAGCAGCCATCTCACAGGGCACTTGCATTTCTCAGCCCTGGCATTTCTGAGCATTCAGGCAGAAATGAAATGAATGGAGCAACTCATGAAAGCATGGCCTGTTTTCAGGGAGGAGTAGGTTGGTCTCGGGTGGAAAGGCAAGAAAAAGATTAAATAATGCAATGTATTATGAGCCAGACCGAACAGGCTTCTTAATGGTCACAGCTGGAAAGACTTAAAGGTTCACCTGCGATCTTCGCGGTGCTGTTGAATTAATTCAAGTTAGGCAGTGTTCGCGGTTCATAGTGAGTGGAGAGAGTTCAGTCAACAGAGACAGGGTGTTGTTGACATAAGCTCGTCCAGTCTTAGAAAACGGAATGGAGCTCCAAGGGTCTGCGCTGTGCTCAAGCACCGTGGAAAGATGGGAAAGGGAAGCATGTGGAATCTTTTACTGCGCAATGAAGAGCAGGCTTCCCTCGGGGTTAGCATGAGAGGGGCTTTCTGTGCTCAGATGTGGCTCTGTGACTCAGCAGCGATCTGCTGCACAGGCACGCAGACTTCAGAACTACATCCAGTGCTCCCATCCACAGCTCTGGCACAGGACGAAGAAAATAGATGCCCTGGCTGGGAGAGAACACCTGTTCAATCTGGACCAGGGAACGGTGCCAAAACACCAGGTTTGGGAGAGGAGGGGTGAAACAGTAAGCTTTGCTAGCCTTTACCGTCTATGCATACGCTGCACAACCAGGACAAGCAACCTTAGTTGTGACAGAAATGTATATAAAGGGACTGGGCTAGCAAAGCCCACAAGTGCTCAATGAGGCTGAGGGTGCCTATCAATAATATAACATATAACATATAACTCTTAAAAAACTAATAAGACAAATAATTCCCTGCGGCCGAGGGAAATCACAATGAATAAGCGGAGATGACCATGTGACAGGCCACTTTGAGACAGGATGGGATTTTAAAACTGCCCTTTGATGAAAATGTGTACACTCAAAATTTACATTCCGACAGGGACATGATGCTGATTGTGCTAATTAATGGATTTTAATGTAAGAGAAGCTTTAAAATCCCAGATCACCAGGAAATTGTTTAACTTCATTATTGATAACATTAGGGACATTTTATGAACTGTTAGCAGCAGATTGAATTGGCCTAGATTTCCCCCCCTTGAATGATCTGTCGTCTAATTTAGCACTAGAAGGTACAATAAAACAATCAATATCAGTTTGTATCCGCTCTGCGATGGAAAAGTTTAAAACATTTATTGTTCGTCACCATTACACGTTTTACATACAACAAAAAATATGATTAACATTCAAAATTCATATTTAAATAGTTTTTTTTCCTTCTTTGTTTCGCCCACCTACAAAGCAACACCCAATTAAAAAAAACAACAACAATTAAAATTACTAACATGTCACACAAAAAAGGGGTCTGTGCAAGCTGTCTGCAGAGAAACGAGGTCCAGCACTCCAACACCATCCTTCACTCTAGTTTGACGGTAGACACAACAGAATGGCTTGTTTCCAATCAGAGGGTGAAATTCTTTTCCATCATTCCCAAAGGGGGGATTTCAGTACTGTGAAGAGCAATGGGCTGCACGCCATCGCGGACACACAGGCAAAGGCTTGTGGGAGACTGGTCGCTGTAGTACCTGACGAGAGGCGTCGAGGATGGGGATGTGGGGGGTGGCCGCGGATGTCCCAAGCCCTGATCTGGAGATCCAGCTCGGCAATGCCGCGTCTCCGGCCCCCAGCCGTTCAGATGGAACTGTTAAAGGTGAATGCACTGTCCTGCCCCAGCGCAGCTCCCCAGTCTGTGCACCTCTCAGCGGGCGCGGTCCTGTAGTCACGTGGGCCAGGAGAGGAGGCTGCCTGGCTCCTTGGCCTTCATACGCAAGGCCACCAGGCCAGAGGGCTTGTACTCGGACTCGGGCATGGGCACGGGGTCGAAGGAGTGGCTGCCGAGGCTTGCGGGGAAGCTGTGGAGGGAGTAGAGGCTGTTGATGCCCGGGTGGTGATTGGGAGACCCAGAGATTCCCATGAAGCCCGGGATGTTGCCGTGGGAATGGGAGTACGGGGTCATGCAGGACGAGGGCACGCTGTCCGGGGACAGGACGCAGCCTCCGGCCGAGCTGCCAGAGCTGTTTCCAGGCCACAGGTTGTTCTGGATCTGGAAGATACATGATAGGGACAAGGTTAATAGCTGGGGGTGCCAGAGACTGCCCCTTAAGCAACGGGCTTGTTAGTGAACTATTAAATAACTAAACTTGGTGGTGGTGGAGGGGAGACCCCATTACCTGTAAAGCGCTTTGAGTGGAGTGTCCAGAAAAGCGCTATATAAGTGTAAGCAATTATTATTATTAATTATAAACTAGCCTTCAATATTTATAGTTTCCTTCATTCAGGGGCTCAACATCTTGGTAAAGTCCCTTCTTAAGATGATAATCGGTTCAATTGTTGAACTTGCACGAACTGAAATTGGGATTAAAAGAACTCTAGAAAGCCTTGTTCTTCTCCAGGACCTGTCAACTTGACTGTCGGACAACAGTCTTCTGGAGTGACCCAATACTCGCGCACGTCTCTCTGCCCCTGGTCACCCGGGATTCAGAGCTTGGCTGCCAGGGGGGCGGGGGTACCTGGGGGTAGGCCTCGGAGCGCGGGAGGATGGAGATGTCGTAGGTGGCAGCGAAGTGGTTCCGCACCTCCTGGATCTTGCCGTAGCGCTCCCGCTTCCTCCACTTGGCCCTCCGGTTCTGGAACCAGACCTGTGAGGTCAGAGCAGGAAGCAGAACCGACATGAAAACCCAGCGCTCAGGCTGTCACTACCGGCGGTGCACGGCCACGAACACGATACGACATAAACCTGAGCACGATAGCTCCTGGACGCCGGGATCACGACACTTTTTAAGGTAAAAGCAGGGGATGATGTAGCGAAGTGCAGTAAAACAAAGGCAGGGTTCACCAGCGAGAGCTACGGTGAAGCATGATGCTGTTTACTTTGAGATTCTCTCTCTGCACAGAGCTGCGCAGCTTCAAACGCAGCTAACCAGGAGTGACCCCCGCTTGCAAAGTGCACTTCCTCGTGCAGCAGCCACTTAACTGAGTTAATTATGGTTAACTGAAGGTAGACTTTTTTATTATATTCTGAAGTCAGACACGAGGTTGGCATTTCCCACAAGTCTTGTTATGTGTGCATAGTCTCGACATTCCTGGGTTTTATGATTGTAGTCCATCACTGGCAGAGATTTTACATGACTGAGTCGAACTATAAAACAGCTGCATGTGTGGATTGGTAGCACTATGCAAGGTCTCAGGTCTCATGTTTTCCAAACTGGGACTGCTCTAAATGTAATGTCCAGAGGCTGCCGGTGGCAGATCTTCCTCCGACGGCTGGAGGGGTGGGTACGACATTAGGGACTGCAGCTGGAGAGGAGGGGTTGCATGGGGACAGTACCTGGACCCTGGCCTCGGTCAACTCCGTGCGCAGTGCCAGCTGCTCGCGGGCATAGACGTCGGGGTAGTGTGTCTTCTGGAACACCTTCTCTAGCTCCTCCAGCTGGAAGGTGCTGAATGTGGTGCGGTTGCGACGCTTCTTGTTCTTGCCCGACAGGTCGATGGAGTCGGCGATGGAGTCTCCAGGAAGCTCGGCGGGCGGCTCCTTCATCTTGGCGCAGTCGTCCAGCGCAGGGCGGCACTCCGAGGGCAGCATCTGGTAGCCCAGGGGCTTGGGGTGGGGCTTCTCCCCGGCTGCGAGGAAAACGGGGGGGCAAGGTCAGAGGGAGACGCGCTGGGGCGTTAGGTTTCCGTGGAAACCCCAGACTGTTTATTCATGGGGTGGGAAAGTGAACAAGTATTATTTTACCATCACACAGCAACACGAGCGCCACAGCAAGAGGAAAGACACACACAAAACGTAGGTAACAGTAGAAATAGAAGCCTTCAATAAAAATAGGCAGGCTTGATGCAGGGGTTGAATAAATATGAAACAATGCCAAGCTCTAAATGGAGCTGGCTCAAACACAGGAGTACCTTGGACTCATTTAGAGGGTGACACGCAAGGCTGGTATTCTGTCAATGGGCCTGGAAGGGCTGTGGGAAAACGGGCATGATTCCAGTACATTCGGAGGTGCTCATTTTAATACGACAGGGTCCTGTAAGTTTAACAGTAAACAGGCTACGGATCTGCATGCCTTGCTTTACCCAGGAGATGCATGCCAGTTAGTGGAGGAAGTAAGGTTAGGACAAATGAACTTTCCCATGTGCTGTCTGGGCAGTAAATTGCTTTTTCGCTTGAATGGAAAGTGAGAAGCTGATTTACTCACAAGACAGCAAAATAAAGATTCAAACTCATGATGCTCATTTGTGCTATTTTTGGACTGCGACAGCTTGTCTGTACCTCAGCATATTCTTCACTCTGGAGACAGCTGCAGAAGCAGTATGTTTCATCTCTCATATCATATCAAATGCAAGTGAGGTTCGTATATACCGTAGTCACCCATGTATTGTTATTCAGCTGCGTTAAATATATCACTGCTATTAATATAAGTCAAATAATGTTAAATGACTTCCTTAGCTGACTGGACTGAAGATAGCAAGGTTTATAAAGTTTCAATCTGAAGAGTCAGTAAAAAACAGAAGAAAATAAAATTAAGCAACAATGATGACAATTTGTATTGACAAAGTCTATATATACAACTGTTAATCTCAACTGGCAGAATTTTTTCTTCATCATTCTTCATGTTTGCTATGGTAAAGTCACATTGCAAGTGCAACGTGTTACAGGGCTTATGAGGTCCTCAAAGGACTTCACAACCACAAAAAGTCAACCTGAAGAAACTGGTCTTGAGCCGTGACTTTAAAACAGATACTGGATTTGTAGGGAGGGAATTTCACTAGAATGGAACTGGACAATTGCGTGATCTCTTGACCTGGAGTTATAGGTGAGAATAAGACACAGGCAGAGATAGAGGCTGTTAACAACTCCCAGGGAAGCAACACACTGAGAGTTTTTTAAATACTTTCTATTTTATACATCTTAACAGCTACAGTAGGTGTGGCATCCCTGCTGTGTTTTTTTAATGCAGAATTCAGCTTGATTTTTTCCATACTAAAATGCCAGATGCAATTTTTTTCAGCTTTTACTTTCCCTTACATTAGAATGCAAACTTTCCCCTCCAATTCCTTAACCAGAACACTATCAATCCATGACGTCAGTGTTCATATAAAGCTCTTGGCGAGAACAGGAATTACAGACGGTGTCTCTCTTTAGAGGATAATGACTTATAAGACAGATAAATCTCATGCCGTTTTATGAGGCATATATTTTTTTATTCACAAAATGTAAAATTAAAGAATCAAATACATGCTGAGTAAATGTAAATAAATGTAATTTACTGAATAAATGTAAATATACATATAAATATTGTCACTGTATGTATTTATTTTAGAGAAACTAATATTTTTGGGGATATTAAATGCTTTTGCTGTCATTTTGGTTGATTGGTCATTTCCGAGACAAAGGGTGCCAGAGACAAACGGGACGATAATTGTTGTCCTGAACAGACAAATCTATGGTGAAGGCTTGGGCACAAGTGC